>NW_026991711.1:9375000-19375000 GCF_029215605.1 Mirounga angustirostris | reverse complement strand
TTTTTGCCAGGACAACTAAGAAGTTAACAGAGCTGGGGTTTGTATCCAGGTCTGATCTAATGTGCATGTTTAACCCCCTGCCCTTTGTATAGGAAATGTGTGCTGATAAAGGCCTACTGTTGCTGATTTCTACTCTGGGTTATACATTCCTGTGTCCTACATATTGGTTGATGTTCCACTGGAGATCTGATGTATCAAAGTTCACCACCTTGGAATGTCACTGACCTTCCCCCGCCCCCCGTCCCGGCCCCCAAAATGTCCCTTCTCAAATGCTTCCCATTCTGGTATAACAAAAAACTCCATATAGGACCTAATCCAGAAACCTAAGTCCTATATATGGCTCTTGCCTTCCCTTCCAAAACCTAATTAATGATATGTAGAAAATGCTAATATTTTAAAGTACTTACTACATTGTTTGGGACTACCCTAAATTGCTTACACTGATCACCTTCAAGATTAATAGCAAACTAATAAGGCAGGATTTTTACTTTTTTTTTATTCAAATAAAGAAGGCCATTTGCCTATTCTTTGTAGGTAGAAAATGATAAAGCTCAGGTAGAAACACAGGCACCAAGATTCTATCTCTTAGATGCTGATCAGTTACTCAAAATCCTTTGATTCTCCTAAAAAGCTCTTGAATCCAACTACTTTAATCAATGCCTATGATCAGTGACCCAGTCTAGGTCACCATCTTCCTGAATTTCGACAGCAGCTCTTAGCTAATGCCCCCTTCCTTATCCAATCTTACTCCTTTCCAGTCTACTCTCTACATCTCAACCAACAGTGTTCAAAATATAAAATTATGTCTCTTGCTACATATAAATCATTCAAAGGCTTTTCAGTGCCCTTAAAACAAGATGAAACTCCATAAACACTGTTCACGATGGACTTAGCATCCCAGATCTGGCTCATCCCGCCTTCTCCAACTCTCCAGAATTCCCTTGAATCTAAAAATGATAACCAGGCTCAAATTGTTCCTCAAAGATACCACATACATGATAATACCAAGTTCTTGACATGCAGTGTCCTATCCCATCTCTAACACTCATACAGATTTTTTTGATTTGTTCCACTAATCCTTAAACTTTATTAGCAAAGACTGATCCCAGAGAAATGCATCCTCTGAAAACTCTTAGCTCCATATAGTCCCATCCTATTTGTAACCCTCACTTTGCTTAGTATCCATATTTCCTGTTGGCCCTGCCCTGAGAGCTTAGAGTCTATGTCTACCTTGTTCATTATTCTTCATTGCTAGCACAGTTCTGGGTACAGAAAAGTCTGACACATGCAATATACAAATGTGCACATACAACCACAAACACACAGGAGTGCTTACACAATCCAATAAAGTTGTATGGTTCTTCCGGAGTGTGGTTTGATAGAAACCCAGCTGGGAGACATAAGGATAAACCTTAATTGGGTATCAGTTAACAAGACATTTTATTAAACAGATATAAGAAAATCAGCTTAATAGAAGATGCTCTTGTCAAATTCTTAAATACTTTGTTGCCTGACGGTTGTTTCTCTATATTCAGGATCCTTCTGATTGCAAATATACCACTGAGTTCTCTCCATCTCCCATAAATTTCCCTATGTTGATGTGTATTAAAGTAAATAAGTTCTAATAAGATTCTAATGCTGTATTTTAAATAATCTAAAGCATCTTAAATGAGCAACGCTTAATTTTAAAATTAACTAAAACTTCTACTGGATTAGGCATCCAAGATCCAACTTTTTTATTTAGCATTGAAAAGTATGATTTTCTTAGCATCTAAATGCAACTTTTTATTGCATACTAAAGAAAGTATAAAGAATATGTGTGTAATTTTCACATTAAAATGAGAACAGTTTGAAGTAAACACAATTATCTCAGTATTGTTGCTAAATATTTTAATGGTACCCCATTGGTATGAATTCTAAATATCAGAGCATAACTCCAGATGCTTTATCTAATTCAGAGTCAATACTTTAAAACTCCTGTTCCAGCAGGTAATTCCAAGAAAACAATTTTCCCTTTAGTCTACATATAATGACAAAATAACAAATTCATTCCACAAAATTTTAATTTGGTCTGTGTCTGTTTATTCAATATAGCATGCTGTGATTTATTGGTAAAAAGTACATTTTCAACAGTGACTTCTGAATTTTGATTACAATAATATGTGTATCTTAGATAAAAAATGATTTTTTTTTTTTTTTAGGAATGGTAATCTTAAGCACTTCCTGAAAATCAAAGAACTTAAATATGAAAGTGTTATTTTTAACTCCATCTTTATTTGTAATAACAAATTGCTTTTGCATGCTACTATTAACACATTTTATGAAATTCCCTTTTCCCACTCATCTCTTACCCTGTCCTGGTATTTGACTACAATAACTATTTGCGTTTTTTTAAGTTTTAATTTTAATTCTAGTTAACTGTTACATTAATTTCAGGTGTATGGAAATACTGAATCACTATTGTGTATCACCTGGTGCTCATTGCAAGTGCCCTCCTTAATCTCCTTTACCGACTTTACCCATCCCCTTACCCACCACCCCTTTGGTAACCATCATTTCTCTATAATTGAGTCTGTTTCTTGGTTTGTTGTCTTTATTTCCTTTTGCTTATTTGTTTCTTAAATTCCACATGAGTGAAATCCTGTGGTATTTCTTTCTCTGGCTTACTTTGCTTAGTATATATTCTCTAGCTCCATCCGTGTTGCAAATGGCAAGATTTTCTTGTTTTTCATGGCTGAATAATGCTGCGCGTGTGTGTTTGCGTGCGCGCATGCGTGCGTGTGTGTGTAAGACCTCTTTATCCATTATTCAATTAATGAATACTCAGACTGCTTCCATACCTTGACTAGTGTAAATAATATAGCTATAAACATCAGGGAGCATGTATCCCTTTGAACTAGTGTTTTTGTATCCTTTGGGTAAATACCCAATAGTGCAATTGCTGGATTGTAGAGTAGTTCTATTAACTTTTGGAGGAAGCTCTGTACTGTTGTCCACAGTGGCTGTACCAGTTGGCATTCCCACCATCCATGCACAAGGATTCCTTTTTCTTCACATCCTCACCAACACCTGTTTTTTGTTAATTTTAGCCATTCTGCCAAGTGTGAAGTGATACTGTAGTGTCGATTTGCATTTCCCTGATAAGTAATGATCATCTTTTCACGTGTCTGTTGGCCATCTGGATGTCCTCTTCGGAGATATGTCTGTTTGTGCCTTCTGCCCATTTTTTTAAATTGGACTTTTTGGGGGTGTTTTATAAGTTCTGTCTTTGCTGTTTTTCTTGACACAAGTCTTGTCCCTCACTAATCCTTTCTAGTCCCCATTTGCCCTGTCATACAGTGCAACCTTGACCATGTCACTTCATGTATTTAAATTAATTGATTCCTGTATGGTTATAGTAGAAAGTTTAAACTTAATATAGCATGAGAGGGCTTTCATAAACTTTTCACTCCTTTGGATATAGCTTACCAGGAACTTTATACAACCTTGGTGAAAGTGGGATAACCCAGTCCAGCAATGGTGAATCTTGGAGCTCCATTTTACCCAGGCTCATGGCCAAATCTTTTTTTTTTTTCCCCCTAAACTCTTGGTTACATGAGGACTATAGCATCTCTAGGTACCTTGTCCTTTTATGACACCATCTAGGGGAAGAAGATATGGTTTCTTTGCATGTCTCCCCTTAGCAGGGGGAAACTTTTTTTGTTTTGTTTTGGAAGACACATACCCTATGCTCCCAGCAGAATTGCCCTTGAGTTTCATTGATCTGGACAGGCTAATATACCCACTCCTTAACCAATTACTGGAAGTAATTAGTTTAAACACTAATGCTTTGATCAGTTTTAACTGACTGTGACTCCTTCCCTGGAGTGCTAGAGAAACCTACCTCCTGAATATACTGTCACCTGAACAAAAAATAATGCCACTGGAGTAAGAAATACCACAGGATTTCACTCATATGGAATTTAAGAAACAAATAAGCAAAGGGAAAAAAAAAGACAACAAACCAAGAAATAGACTGTTATAAAGAACTGATGCTTACCAAAGTGGTGGTGGGTAAGGGGATAGGTTAAGTAGGTAAAGGAGATTAAGGAGGGCACTTGCAATGAGCACCAGGTGATACACAATAGTGATTCGGTATTTCCATACACCTGAAATTAATGTAATTGGGATTGAATCTATTTGACAGTAATGAGGAATGGATGTTGGTATGCTAATAATGGTGTTTCCCAAATCCTCTTAAACTTCCTGAAAGTTTGGCAACTGGCTCCCCTGTCCTCAAAACTCTCCCCCTTGCTTTGTTTCCCATTTTCCATTCCTTCAAATCTACAGTGTCCAGTATTCTCATTTTAGATAGGTTAATATGTAAAACAAATATGTAGGTCTTCCTTTACACATCACTACTCAGTTTTTTTTTAAAGATTTTATTTATTTATTTGAGAGAGAGAGAATGAGAGAGAGCACGAGAGGGGGGAGGGTCAGAGGGAGAAGCAGACTCCCTGCCGAGCAGGGAGCCCGATGTGGGACTCAGTCGAGGGACTCCAGGATCATGACCTGAGCCGAAGGCAGTCGCTTAACCAACTGAGCCACCCAGGCGCCCCATCACTACTGTTTTAAATTCAGCACAGCTAAGTACTGACTCCTAGTGGAACAAGAGCTCATTATAAATTTAATGTTTTGTCCCAGTCACATTAAAACCCTGAATTGTGTAGGTTCCTGTTAAAACCATATTTAAGGCTTTGGCTTGTGATCCCCCTGTGTTTGTACACATACGGATTTTTTCTAAATCCCCCTTTTACGGCTGCCCTGGCAGCTGCAGATTGTCTCTAAGGAGTCGTCCCTGACTCGACTTGCATTTGGGTCTCCCTACTCCATTCTTCCAAAACACACTGGATGTATTTTTGTTATTATCAAAATGACCTTTATAAAATCAGAAATGACATGTACTGTCTTAGGGTATATTTCTGTTAATTTTTTGAGACTTGCATAATAGCACCAGCTTTCTTGACTGCACGACTTGACCAAAAACATGTTACTTTCTTTCTTTCTTTCTTTTTTTTTTTTTTTTTTTAAGATTTTATTTGAGGGCGCCTGGGTGGCTCAGTTGGTTAAGCGACTGCCTTCGGCTCAGGTCATGATCCTGGAGTCCCTGGGTCGAGTCCCGCATCGGGTTCCCTGCTCGGTGGGGAGTCTGCTTCTCCCTCTTCCACTCCCCCTGCTTGTGTTCCCTCTCTCGCTGTGTCTTTCTCTGTCAAATAAATAAATAAAATCATTTTTTTTTTTTAAAGATTTTATTTGAGAGCCAACGTGAGCAGGGAGGAGGTGGGGCAGAGAGCGAGGAGAGAGTCAGACTCCCCGCCGAGCAGGGAACCCGATGCGGGGCTCGATCCCAGGACCCCGGGATCACGACCTGAGCTGAAGGCAGACGCTTAACTGACTGAGCCACCCAGGCGCCCCATCCTCTGTTACATTTTGTTAAAATTTTGTTGATCTGTACTACCTGAACACAAACCGTATAATATCAGTACTTGCCAATGCTAAAAAAATAGTGATTTAAAGAAGACTGTTGAAGAATTCATGTCTCCCATTAAGAACATTAAACTCATTATTTTTAAAGTACCTGTACCAGGTTATAGCAATCCGCACAGTAGAGGTGAGCTGTTGTAAGCATTTATTTGTTACTGGCTATCACTAGAATTCCTTACCCTATATGCCAGAATTCCCCCTTCCACCATTACATTTTTCCCCCTCGCGTTTGATATCCTTTTGTGAAATGTCACAAGATAGTTGTACTGAATATTATAACATTGACAAAAATAGCAAAACCTACACTACATAGTACGAAACAACCTATGAATAGGTCAGGCGCTCTGCGCATACTAGCTTATCTCATCTCCACATAACACTTTTTTTTTCTTATATTTTATTTATTTATTTGACAGAGACACAGCGGGAGAGGGAACACAAGCAGGGGGAGTGGGAGAGGGAGAAGCAGGCTTCCTGCTGAGCAGGGAGCCCGATGCGGGGCTCGATCCCAGGACCCTGGGATCATGACCTGAGCCGAAGGCAGACGCTTAACGACTGAGCCACCCAGGCGCCCCTCCACACAACACTCTTAACATAAATATTATCCACATTTTAAAGTGCACTGAGGCAATTTACTCTAGGTCATACAAGTTAGTAGTTTAATCAGGATTCAAACCAGAGGATAACAAATGCCTCGAGCGAAGTTAGATATTTAGTTCCCAAAAAACCATGAAAAAGCCTTTGTGTCACTCAAATAAAGAATAGGAGGCTTGGAAAATAACACTTTTCTCCTTTGACCTTTGGTACTTAATAAAGGCAATTTATCTGATACTTTTAGATTTGTATACCTTCAGTGACTCCACATTACTTTGAGGTTAAAATGTAAATTCTTACCGGGCATTCAAGATGACCTATATACTATGACCCCATCCAACTTGCCCAGAATTATCTCTAGTTGTCTTTGTGAGGGTAATGTGAGGTAAAATGAAACCTAGACTTTAGCCGTGATTTTACCTCAGACCAAAAAGTAAACAGTTCTCTAGTTCTGTTACACTGATACCTTAAGTTTGGTCTCCCCTATGTCCTCATCTGTGAAAGGAAATGATCCCTACTACATCTTCGGTAACTGGGAAGATTATATATAAGAACATCACATCTTTTCCTGACCCCTTCCAAGCAACTGATGCCAAGCAGTGTTCCTGAGTGCAAGTACAATTTCATGGTTTAGGCCCCATTTTTAAAATCACTAATCTATCCCCATTAGTGTCCCCCAAAGCCCTCCAGCAACCTCTTTATCCCATAGCGGGTCTCCTATGAAACGTTAATGTTATGATGTTGCTGTACATGCAGGTTATTCATCAGATGGAGTTCATGGCCAAAGGAGGATCATTTTGTGGAACTAAAAGTATAAATCAGTGTATGATGAAATTATGGTGAAAAATGAATACAGGACAACAGAAGACTGGTTATGTATTACAATAATTATAAGCAATACATATCTAGTATCATATTAGACACTAAGTACAAAACGTGTTACCTCATTCAGTATTCTCAAAGCTCAGATAATCAGTACTATTTCCTTGAATTTTTTTTTTTTTTTTTTTTTTTTTTTTTAGATACATAAGAAAACTAAGACCTAAATATGAACCAAGTTACTCAAGGTTAAAAAGGTACAAAGTGGTAGAGACAAGAATTACAACATTAAATGTGGGTTTGATTTTTTTTAATACATACTCAGAAATACTAAATATCATACTACCTCTTATCAGATTGTTATGGTCGATAAAGGAAGGCATAAGTGAAGGAAAATAACAAAGACTTCATAACTTATGGGTTATGTTTTATACTATCAGTTTAGCCAAGAGGTATGGTCCACTTCTAATTTTACCACCCAAAATTATTTTAAATTTTACAATCTCAGATATGTACATCTCTAATACTTATGTGGGCAGATAAATTCATTTCTTTTATTCAGTTTTGTAACTACATTGCTTAGACAAGTGCTTGAAACATAGTAAACACTCAAGTGTGTGAATGAATGAATTCATGCATTTTTTTCCCCTACCATCTCCCCTAAAGTCCCACAGAACATGATAATGCAAGGCAGATCCTATATTGGTTAAAACCGTGCATTTCACAGTACAAAAATGATTTACTAAAACCACAGAAAACACAAAAGACAAAATGTTTAGAAGTATAAGTTAATAGAGCAGAGGCTGAGGTAGATTATATAAAAGTCTTAAGTTTCTGAAGAAACTTAAAAAATACTTATATATTTGGAGAGGAATATATTCAAATGTTTTTCATTTTTAAGAAAAAATAGAATGCTTATTTCATCTGTGACTGGTCATTGCTCAACTCATGCCTAGAACATGTATGTTATCTACTGAGGTTTTGTTCTTGTTTTTGTTAGTACTTACTCAAATATCAAACTGCACTTGACTTGTAGGCCTACGATTCTGTTATATTATGTGGCTTACCAATAACCACTAATGCTACTTATTGAATGCTATCTTTAAGCTAGGCATCATGCTAATCAATCTGTATACATCTTGTTTAATCTCCAAAATGGAACAGGAAAAATGGTAGAAGGTATCTTTAGTCTTATTTTACAAGTGAAGAAACCAGTATTTAGAAGTTTGTTCCGGACTTGAGAGACCAAGCCCTAAGCCAGTGCTTCTCGAGATTTTTTTCTAGTTTACCTGACATGTAATTTACAAATAGCACAATATATAAGTTAAAGGTATACACCATAATGATTTGACTTACATTATGAAATGATGACCATGATATGCTTAACGCTCATCTCATAGATAAAATGTTCTTTTTCCCTTGTGATAACAACTCTTAGAATCTACTCAACAACTCTCATGTATACCTCAGTGTGGTAGCACTCATGTTGTAGATCCCTAATATTTCTAACTGGAAGTTTATACTTTTTGACCATCTTCATCCACTTATCTGCTCCTAAACTCTGATAACAAATCTGATGTTTTTCTATGAGTTTGTTTTTTAAAAAATTCCACGTAGAAGTGAGGTCATACAATATTTGTCTCAGACTTCACTAAGTGTAATTCCCTCAAGGTCTATTTGTGTTGTTAGAAATGGCAGGATTCCTTTTTTATGGCTGAATGAGTACCAATTTTAGATCCCATCTTTATTCATCCATTGATGGGGCAGTTTGTTTCCTATGTCTCAGCTATCGTAAATAATGCTAAGAAGATGGGGGTACAGATCTCTGTGAAATAGTGTTCATTTTTTGGATATATTCCCGGAAGTAGAACTACTAGCTCCTACAGCAGCCTTGTTTTTGAGAAACCTTACGGTTTTCCATAGCGGCTATACCAAATTACAATCCCACCAACAGTGGGATTCTCCACATCTTGGCAGTGTGTCCTGCCTTTTAGAATGGCTGTTTCACTTTGATTGGGATTTGCACTTCTCATAACTAGTGATGGTGAATAGCTTTTCATGTACCTGTTGGCCACTTGTAGATCTTATTTGGAAAAATGTCCATTCAGATCCTTTACTCATTTTTAATTGGATTATTTGGGTTTTTGTGGGTTTTTTGCTATTAAGTTCTATGAGTTCTATACATATTTTGGATATTAACTATTTATCAGATACACGGCTTACAAATGTTTTTCCTTTCCATAGGTTGTCTTTTCAGTTTGTTGCTCATTTCCTTTGTTGTGCAGAAGCTTTAGTTTAACATCCTCCCACTTGTTCTTGATTTTGTTACTTATGCCTTAGATGTCCTACAAAAATCCATTGCCAAGACCCATATCAAGAAGCTTTCTTCCTGTATATTCATCTAGGAGTTTTGGTCTTAAATTAACTAAAAATGGATTAAAGATGTAAATGTTTGTGAATGTTCTAGGATAGGGGTCAAGTCTCAATTTTCAGTGTGAGTACCAGTTTTACCAGGATGATTTATTGAAGAGTTTTTTCCTTCCTCCACTGAGTATCGACTCCCCAAATAGTGACCATATATGCATGGCTTTATTTCTGGGCTTTCTATTATACTGCATTGGTTTATGTGTCTGTTTATATACCAGTACACACTGTCCTATACCAGTGCCATTCTATATATCTGTTTTAATACCATACCATACTGGATATATATATATATAGCTTGAAATCAGGAAGTGTGATACCTCCAAGTACTTCTTTCTCAGGATTACTTGGGCTATTTGGGATCTTCTTTGGTTTCATATAAACTTTAAAATCATTGTTCTGTTTTTCTTATGTTCTCATTTTTCAGACCATTGGAATCTTGACAGATTGCATTGACTATATAGATGGCTTTGGGGAGCATGGATAGTTTAATATTTTAACAATACCCTTCCAATCCATGAAAGTGGGATACATTTCCATTTATGTGTATTTGACTTTTTTCATCAGTGTCTTATAGTTCTTAGTATAGGGATTTTCACATTCTTGGTTAAACTTATTCCTAAGTATACTATTTCTGATACTATTGTAAATGGATCTTTTCCAGATATTAGTATCTAAAAATGCTATTGACTTTCCCATATCCATTTTGTATCCTGCAACTTTACTGAAATCTTTGGTTGCATCTAACTTTTTGATGGAATCTTCAGAATTTTGTATATAAAATGTCCTATGAACACACTTTTCTGTCCAATTTTGTTGCCTTTTCTTCCTGCCTGATTGCCCTGGCTTGGAATTCCAGTACTATGTTGATTAGGAATGGTGAGAATAGGTACTCTTCTCTTGTTCCTGATCTTAAAGGAAAAGTTTGCAAGCTTTCACTGTTGAGTTATGATGTCCGTGCTTCTCAAGCTTTAATACACGTACAAATCATCTAAAGGTTCTGGAAGATACAGGGCTCCGGTGGCACCTCAGATTCTACATTTTTACTTAAGTTCCAGCTGCTGCTGGTTCATCTAGCAGGAAGGCTCTAAATTTCTATACCGCAATATATCCATGGGCTTTATGACAGATAGGTATGTATTCCAGAAATTTATCTGCAATAAATACAACTGAAAATCTAAATATTTTAAGCATCTTAGTCAAATTCAGATAGAATCAACCAACTGTCCTCAATAACCACCCTATTCAAATATAGGGGATAGGGACACTGCCTAAACTTCAATATCATTAATTAACATTTATGTCCTAAATTATGCTCTCTTCTCTCAATGTCAGGAATAACCTATTAAAACCCTGTGTTAAAAAAAAAAAAAAAAGATAGTAGGAAGGGTAAAATGAAGGGGGGGAATTCAGAGGGGGAGACGAACCATGAGAGACTATGGACTCTGAGAAACAAACTGAGGGTTCTAGAGGGGAGGGAGGTGGGGGGATGGGTTAGCCTGGTGATGGGTATTAAAGAGGGCATGTGCTGCATGGAGCACTGTGTGTTATACGCAAACAATGAATCATGGAACACTACATCAAAAACTAATGATGTACGGTGATTAACATAACATAATAAAATAAAATTTTTAAAAAATTAAAAAAAAAACCCCTGTGATCTTTACATAGGAATTTGGATTTTGAAGTATTTTCAAAACCTGACCTGCTAACTTGGTATCAAAATTAAATGTAATTTTAAAACAAGATCCTGATATACTACTTTGATTGTTTGGTTTTTTCCCCCATCTGCTTTCTTCCCTGACCAGTTTATTTTCATTCATTTGTGTAGATAATTGATAATCAGCCAAAAATTTATAATAGCAAATAGTTTTAAGTGTTTGCATTATGATTTTTTTTGTTTCCATCCAATGTTTTCCTGATATACGTAGGTAGATAGCTTTCATGATGACTACAAATTTTGTCAATGAGTGACAGAATGGTTTCTGAACTAAACCACAGATCTGTCAACTTATGTAATTGAGAAAGCATTGTCTTAAATTAACAATTCAAGTTGGCTAGATTAAATTTGATTATCCTTGCCTTCTAAGACTGAAAATGAAACTAAAATCCCCAATCACCTATTTTTATAAGTTCAAATAATTAGAAAATAGCATCATAACAATGAAGAAACAATAAAATATCACACTATTCCACAATCAAAATAAGGCATGTCATTTTTTATTTTATAAGTGACATTTTGCTTTACTTAAATACCCTATTTTTCACATGGAATATCACATTTTAACCATATTTTCTGTACAAGAGAGCTACATATGTACTATTACTGTAAGTTGTAATACTGCTGATCATTAGGATAAAAACCTTTTTTTCTGGAGAACCTGATAGGTCTATATTCCCAAGTTAAGATTTTTGTTAAATGTTACAATAGCAAATTCACATCGTTAAAGAATGGGTTGGTATTTTTTCTGGGACATCACAAACTATTTTAACTACTAAAATTTTTCAAAAGGTCACTTTTTTCAACTAGCTTATATTTGCTAACTATTGAAATAAGCTAAAGGATTCTAGATTTAAAATGTTTAAAGTCCAAAACAAAATACAAAGTTTCTTTATGAAGAACATAAAATGAGAAGATGAGAAGATAATCTCTTTGATTATAATTAAAGTATCCTAAAAATATCTATTTGAAGATTAAGAACTTGCACTTCTGTTGTAGCAGGTATTACAAGCGGGAGTGGGGAGTCTACTTCATGCGTATTTGGGAGACAAAATTAGCCCAGTACCTCTGAATCACTTGCCTAGGGTTTAAGCATAAATTTAATATTCTGCATGACAAGCCAATACTAAGTACATATCAAATGACTCTGGTTTCCAGGTAAGGTTCTAGAAATATTAGACTGTTAAAAGTCCTGCAGGTTAGAATCCGATACGGCTTTTCTTTGCAATTTTTAGCTAACGTAATCGGTCTCATCACTAAAATAGTGTATTAGTCTGAAAGGGTCACCGAAAATGAAGTATATATGAATCTTAATTCTAAACAAAGTATTCGAAAAGAACTGAATCTAAGCAAGCAGTTTCGTTTTTCTTTAAAACTGTTGGTGAGTATAGAAAAATAGGCCTTTGGCATGTGTCCTGTTCAGTTTGAGCTGACAAGAGCTCCTGAGGCCATCAGGAGGAACATTAAGGACCGCTCTCAGTACACCTGTACTTTGTGATTTTCAGCCCCTTGTCTTCCTGCCTCGGGTACTTCCTGAATTTCTTAGGTTCTGGCCCTAATTAGATTAGGAGCCATCAGCTGACCTATGAATGTTCATGTATGAATAAAATGGCAGTGGGTTGCGGGGTCAAGTTTATTCTGGCTTTCTGACCTCAAACTCCCAAGTACACACTATAATCTCAGAGGCCTGAACACTTTGTTTCTATCCATAGAGAAGCTGTTCTGAATCCCATGTTTTGAATATTGGTGAATGGGACCCCAGAACTTGGAAAACTTGAAGAACCTCATTTTCTTTACCAGTAGCAGCTTGAAACTTATGGAATGGTTACTTGGCCTTTCTTGACCTAAAATAAATGGCAATTTCTTATGATTCAATCTTAGAAGAGCCATCCCATGTCTTGTGACCTTTGAGATTCCTGATAGGTACAGCTATCCATGATTTAAAGCACCTTTCCAACAGAAGGAACATGCATTTTAGATAAGCAAGAAAGGAGATGGAATTTGAGAAAGGGGAGGATTAGAGAGTTAGCAGGCAAAAAGCCTGCAAGCCAAGGATTACCTCCTTCAAACCTCACCAGACCTCTCATACATAGGTCTTCCCCAAATGCTCAGAACCCAGTCCTCCTGTGTCACACCAGTGTGTGCGGGCTTCATGCCTAGCAGAGTTCCACCTGCAAATACTGTAAATTCTGGTTGAGAAATCCTGGCTGTGAAGGAGCCAGAGCAGGTGAGAGCCCCAAAGAGGATGCATCCTGCCCCATTTGGCATCAGGTTTTGAATAAACTGGTCCATGAAATTTCTGGGGAGTTCACAGAACTTTGTGCCAATTCTACATTTTCTTTCTTGAATTGATGCTGGGTTCTTTTCTATTTAACTTAAAATTGTTTGCATCAAATTTCTTAAGCTGAATTTTCTATATATTACAGATATGTATGTTATGTATATTTGAGTAGCAAGGAATGTTTAATTTCTAAATTTTAAAATGGTATCTGACTTTTAAATGATTACATACATCAAGGAGACTTGTGGCTACCTGCCATAGAGTTAAGAATCAAACAAGATGCCGCCAGTTTTCTGCAATATGTTCCTGCTGGTAATAGGGGAGGAATGGTGTCTTCTGTCACACGGTAAAACAGAAGAGGCTGAGAATACTTAGTGCATGACTTGGTGACCAAAGTAATGCAAGGCTGTCCCAGTCACCTGGTTGGGGGTCAACTCTAGAGGGGATAACTTAATGTTTTAGTGGACGATGGTATTTTTGAAGGATAGAGGGCAGTGATGACAATAACACAACCAAGCAATCGGGTCGATGGCTATTGCTGAGAAGAGGTCTTTATATAGAAATCATTCTTAAGACTAAAACTAGAACAGAGACAGAAGTCCACAGAGGCGGTTTAATAACAGCCCTCTACTGTTTGCACATAGCCAGCCCCTCAGGCTGTGCCCAAGCGTCTATGATGTCTTTTTCTAGGATCTACCATGCTACCTCTTTGCTTCCTACAAGGCAGAATCTGTGAAATGTCCAATCAAGAGAACTATTTTACAAGGGAAATGGAGTAAGCTCATTTGAGATTGCATCTACCTTTTCAGTTTTATTTTTCTGCATGTTATCTACAGAGTTTATAGGAAGGAGAATTAAAAGTATAGGAGAGGGACATCAAAGCTGAGGATCTCCTTCACCTTATTTTACCAGACTATAACAGGAACCATGAATATTTATTCAGACTCACTTCATATACCTGCTGCATCACACTCCGGCAATAATGCCCTTGTCTGTTCTTGGGAAACACTAAGGCCTGGGCATCCACATGTTCCCCTCCTCCAGGAATGCTCACAGGAGTGACTTCATCTTACCAAATTCAGTTCATTATTTTAGGTTAGCTTAATGGATGCTTCTCTAGAGCAATCTCTTTGACATCCATCCCAAACCTCTTATAATCTACCATCACACTTTTTCATGCTTCATACTAAGTTTTGTAATGGTTTTTGCTGTGACTATATTGTCTATCTGACCAATAGACCAGAAGATGAGAGTTCTTCATCTTGACCAGACATGAAATTGTTAGGGGTCTTAAAAAAAAAAAAAAAAAAGCCAATTCTAGTTACTAATTCCAATCCTAGCTAATCAGATGTAATTATTTTTGGGTATGTCTGGCTCTCAGAAATGAGTTTCCCAGATGATACTGATACGTGGTAGCTAAAGCCGGGAATCTAATGTACAGTCTTTGAGGCCAGAAACTTTGAGAGCAAGGACTAGATTTCCTTAGTTGACTACCATCCCCTCTGTGTCCAGTAGAGTGCCTGCCACATACCAGAGAATCTCAAGCAAGAACAAGGGTTCTGACCGCAAGTAGCTCAAGTATGACGTTCAGAATGAATGTGTTTTCCAGTTATGATTAAAAGGCTTATGCGTATTTGTTCTAAGGTAAGGGCGGGAAGACCATTTTGGCTGAAATCAAGAAGGTTATTCAAAGGCAACCAAGGGCAGTCTGAAGGGGGTCCAAGGTATAGTTACAGATGGCTGAACTGCTCAACCAATCCTTAGTTGTAACTTTTGGCAATTTTTTTTTTCCCCTTGTCAGTGTCTCCATTCTCTCCTGTGGAAAAATGACAATAGCCATGATACCTACCTCAGAGTTGTGAAGATTTCATGAATGAACATGAGTGTATAGTACATGCTAAGCAATTGCTAATTATCTGGTGTCATTGAGCAGCAGAGTATCTTACCCTGGGTTTATATGTAGCTGTGTTTTTAAAAGGAACGAAATAAAGGAAATTTCCTATCTGCCTCTAGCTGAAAAAGGAGCGATTATATCAATGTTTTGAAAATGCTCTGAATACTGGCACCGTCTGAGGTTATGGCTGTAATTCAGAGACCACTGGAATGAGGCCCAGACACATAATTCATGAGAACACTGAGAAGTTCTGAGGAAAGTCTTAAATTTATCTTTTTCCTTTGCTTTCTGTGTTTTGACACAATTTTTCTTCATGATGTAAATTACCTGGGTAAACACATATGAAAGTTAGTGAAATACAAAAAAATAGCAAAAAAGAGGCTTGGGACTAATGGAGGTTTGAAAAGTAGAATAAAAAAGACTCAAATTCTATGGGGACAATACTGCAAGATTTTATAAATCCCAAAACCCTAAAAGCCAGTTTGTGATGTTGTTCTGACAGTTGTTGTTATCCTTTCAAATGTACCTTGCCAAGGACTGCCAATTCATAAAATAGATGTAAGTAATCCATTGATGTCCTTCACTTTCCTTTCTGAAAGAGCTTGTTGGAGAAGCTGTACAGCAGCTTGAAATTTTTTAAACATATGCTCTGGTTCCATAGATGAATGACTTTTGTTCAAACTCCTTCTCTTGATGCTAAGGAGAACATAACCAAGGCCAGAGTGCTGGCAATGATGTATTTCTCTCAAAGAATGCCTGAGAATGTGGATCTCTATGGTCCATAATTACTGCTACTGTTATTTACTAACAAGGGGAATTGATACATTCAAAAGGCTGCCTTTTTTTCAATCCACAATTCCTAACACCATTTTTTCTGCAGTGAGTGCTTGCTTTCCAACAGAACTGAACACTAAGTCACAATGATGAGTCTGGTCTTCAGAGTGTATTAGTTCTAATTTGTGAGTATAATTAGAAATGCTGCCGGGGAAGGTCGTATTTCAGAAATAATGATGCTAAATCTCTTCTGCTGGAAAGGTCTTGGAGCTAGAGACTTTCTTCCTCCATACATAACGAACCAGTAATTCTTTACCATCATTACGAATACATGAACATCGCCAGGGTAACACAAAAGTTACACAGCTGTTGGCATCAAGAATTTCAAGTATTTCTGTTCTGTAGTAAATCACAACGGTGATGAACGTCAGCTCTTTAATTTTTAGTTTTAACAAAACTGGTAAAAACGGGATAAAAGCCTTGAGGTTTATTTGGCTTTAAAGTGCCTCCTAGATCCTGGAATTCAATTTAATAGACAACCAATCTTTAGACAAGTCAGTTTCTATTGGACAGGTAATATCAACAGAACCCTAAGGTATGAGCTTCACTTACATCATTTTTGTCTCCTCCACTGCAATCCCTCTGAAAACTGTATCTTCGAATATACTCAGTATTACTCTCCGAAGCGTGTTACTTTGGAGGGTGGGCTTTTTGTTGTCTCTCAAAAATAGGTCAGATCGTTGGGGCACCTGGCTGGCTCAGTCGTTAAGCATCTGCTTTCAGCTCAGGACATGATCCCAGCGTCCTGGGATTGAGCCCCACATGGGGCTCCCTGCTCAGCAGGAAGCCTGCTTCTCCCTCTCCCACTCCCCCTGCTTGTGTTCCCTCTCTCACTGTGTCTCTCTCTCTGTCAAATATTTAAAAAAAAAAAAAAAATAGGGTGGATCGAAAAACTGCTAAAGATTTACTTGTCATCCTAACTCGATATTCTGAATAAAGAAAATGCTTTCTTTGAACTTTCAGAAATTAAGCATTGCCTTAATCCAGGCCCCATTCTTCATAGAACTGTCAGAAAACTCTGCTGACTGTAACTTTCTCCACACAGTCAGAACATTCCCACACCACACATTAGCCTAACTACAGCAACATAAACTACTTGGGGTGGGGGATGGGGGGTGGTGTCATAGGTCATTTTGCTTTGTAAACTGGTGGCAACAGATGAGTTTGATTTAAACTGGGAACTGTTTCTGCTAGCTTAGTAACTGGTCATTTCACTTAGGTATCTAGACATTGATTGAGCAGGAGATTTTATCAGCACAACTGTTGTCTGATAATGGTGCAAACATTACAATAGGAGCATAGCAATTTTGAAAGCTGAGTTAAAGGACCTTAGAGGAAATGTTAACTGTTTACATTTGCATACTACTTGGTATACATTTCTTCTAAGATACTTGACATTAAATACTGCAGCAGAAACTCTATTAAATCATAACATATTTTGATTTTCTCTAATAAAGTAACACTTTAGTTTTAGAAATAACATGTTCACTGAAAGAATATAGTGAGCAAATGCAGACAATAGTCCTTATCCTTCCAACAGAAACCCCTAGTGGCCTTTACAGAATGCTATTGAATATCATCTCGTGACTTATTTTAACTTTCTCTGTAAAATGAACGGATTCCAGTTTTGGAGGTGCTACATTTTGTCATTATTTATTCAGGATATAGAATCTCTTAATAGCCTGAAGGAAAGCACCATTTTAGGCTTAATCTGAGTGAGCAAAATCCATGTGTAATTTTGGGAGTGAGCATGGCCCAAGAGCTTTCATCTATACTTAAAAGCCTATAAGAATAAGAACAATTTAGCAGTGGCTTCTTAGATTGGCATCTCTGAGACAGTACTGATGATGTTTTTCACTGACTGACTGACTGGAATGGGTCAAAGGACAAAAGCCTATTAGAAGGATGGTAATGATTTAAATTTAGAATGACATAGTACCTGACACTTCTTGGAAACCCAATGAGTGGATAGAAGTAGGGTTCCGACTTTTCTCTTAGGCATTCAAAGTTGCCTGAAAAAAGTACTACTTTAAGGTTCATTGTAGCTGTCTATGTCACTGGCAAACTTAATTTTCGAAAGCCAAATTTGGGGCAAAGAGGTCAGAGAAAAGAATAGCATGTTTATTGCCTGGAGTCAGTTGGAAGCCTAAATTACAGATTTTGAATATAAAACCATCTTGCCTTCAAATAAGAAACTGAATGTTTTTGAAGCTCTAAACCCTGAAAATAGCTACTCTTTTAGCTTGAATTAGAATTGAAAGAATAGGGAGGGGAAAAAGAAACTTACAATGATAATACAAACTATAAAAGTGGGAAGAGTCAAAATCATAAGAAATGTGTTTCAGACACTCATCATCTGGCATTAGTTACTCTATTGTCAGAATTTTAGAAGCTTCCCACCCCTCCAGTATTTCATCTTATATGTACATTCCTTGCAATGCTTAGGTGATAGTCAGAATGAGGTTTATTTTGACTTTCATCTCCCTATTTGATCTATGGCAACCTCAGGGGAAAATGGTAACAAGATGGCTTTTGAATTTTTAGGAAAAAGTGGATCCAATTCTATTTTAGAAAAGCTGCTCCAGTTGACACTTGATATTACGTGTAACAACAAAAACTCCAATATAAACTGCCAGAGCTAGAATAGACCATTTTCCATGCTTACCACCACCCCCAACCTTTGCTTTAAAATGAAAACTTAAATATGGGAGCTGTCTTCACCCTTCAGATATAGCTGGGCTTTGTGTGTGGAGAACAACTTTCTTAGCAAGTTTAAGTTTCCCTCAGGGTGGATGACTGCTTTGAGAAATAGGAAAAGGTGATTGTGTGTGTGTGTGTGTGTGTGTGTGTGTGTGTGTGTGTGAGTAATACAACCCAGAAGTCCAGCTCTTCTGTGGTAGAATTTCTGTAGCCATCCTACTCTGATTTAGACAGATAAATCTTCCTCGGTGAGACCTTGATAATTCTATAGGCCTTACCCTTTGGGGGTAGGGGGTGGGGGAAGCCTATGGTAGTGAATAGGAGCAATTGATTATGTCAGTTGTCTCTTGTCAATGCTGTACTAGGTAACACCCCTCCCTCCCCTGGGAATAGGCAAAAGGAAAGCCTGAATTATTACATTTCCTAATCCCTTAGTGTTTACAAATTCATTCTAAGTATTCTGTGAACATCAAAAGAAGCAGTCTCTTTGAAGACAAAGTTAATTTCTTTAGGCTAATACTCATCAGTTATAACAAAATGCTTAAATCTTGGCTCTTCTACTTGCTGTGTGAACTTTAGTAATCCCACCTCAATTTCTTTATCTGTAAAATAAAAATTACAGTAGTTGCTGCTTTCTAATGTAACTGCAAAGATTCAATAAAAATACATGTAAAGGACTTGAACAGTAAATAGCATCTTCTAATTGATCCATAAATATATTAATCATTGCTGTAAATATTATAAATCCTAGGGATTTGCACACAGACTTAGGACAAATTGGACACTTGTGTTCATATAGCCTGAAGATTTGGTTTGTTGGTGGTGACTTTAGCTGGCCTATGGTTTCTGTTCCTTTAAAAATGATCTTTGCATTTCTTGATGAAGTATGTAGTTTATGGTATTCAAATAAAATTTCTAGCATCAAAAGGGATGTAAACCTATGGAAGAAAAATTTTTATTTGCTTAGAGTTATTCATGGTCACTAAAAGCCTAACACAGGTCTGCATGTTTGGTGTGGTATCACTTCATGATAAAAAGAAAAATAAATGGACCAAGAACCTTAGAAAAAACAAGCTTCATGCATACACAGGTGTAGTAAATATGCTTGTAACTTGGGGATGTTTTGTTGACATAAGCTGAAAAAAAAGACCACATGGTAGGTATATATTCTCAGTTATTATCTCAAGACCCTACCACTTCTAGGATTTCTTGAAAAATGTTTGTTCAATTTTGTGTTCCTTGAGCACCTGCAGGCCCAATCAGGAACCTATGTAGTAGATAGCAAGCCTCTAATACATGTATTAATGGAAAGTTTCTTTTTTTTTTTAGATAACTGAAACAAATGTTTTTTCTGGGTTCTCCCCATCTTATCTCAGCATCTGATAATGGACTACTTTCTCTCCCTTGGGTCTTGCCTCTTGATTTCCATTTGCCAGTTCCCTTTACTCTCATGGTTTTCAATGCTTCTTGCTGTTTACAACCGAAATGGCCTCACAAAACCTTTTCCTTAAATCTTTAATGGTGTCTCCTTTCACTTAGGTTCACCACGAAATCTTTCACCCCTGTGGCTTCCATCTCTATTTAAAAATCTTTACCTCTAATCATGAACGTGGTTATTTCTGGTGCTGTTTGAAACTTAGGATGGAGTATATGTATTTGAATATAGAGCCATCCTTTCAAGCTCAACATGCCTGCTTATAACTAGACTCTTGTTCTTCAAAACTGAATTACAGTGAGAGCTAGTCCATTCTTTTATGGTGCTAACAGTCTTCTGGCCAACCAGGCTGAAAACGAGGAAGATGTTGATAACATGTCCCAACTTGGTTAAAGACCAGATGTCCCCAGTTCCAGTTGTTTCTTCTGCGAGCAAGCCTTGGTGATGTTTCAATTTCCTCTGGTTCCACAGTTACTACCAGTGTAGAGACCTTTCACCTTGCATTGTAGAAATGGCCTTCTAGTTTTCCTGCCTTTGGCACTCCCACAGTCTTCTATAAAGTACGCATTATCCCAAAATTATCCTTATGAAACAACACTTTCATGCCCCACTGTGGCTGCTCAGGTGTACAGTGCCTCTTAGGATCTTCAAAGCACCCTACAAGTCATCCCCACTCATTCCATTCAAATACACTTGTCCACAACATACACCCTCTGTCCAATCAGTTTCAGAATCCCCCACTTCCACGTTTAGACTAAAACCCATAATGCTGTCCTTCCTCCACTGTATGTGTTTATATACCGGTCATCCTTTAAAGCCCAGATCACACTCTTTATTACCTAGAGCCTCTGAAACAAAATTATTTCAACTCTTAGTATTTTTTTTTTCTTTTTTACTTTTGCGCTGCATTTACAGTGAATACTGCATAATTAGGCGCTTCTGACTTGTGTGGAGAGATGGTTTATTCCAGTCAAATCTTAAGAAAAACATGTCAAGACTTGGGCTTTTTGTATCTTTATAGTATTAGCAGAGTTTTAGGCATGCCAGAGGGGTTCAAAACAATCTTGTTTGCTTGTTTTGAATTAAGAGTTCTGTCATGATTACTCACAGTCCCATTTTCCTCACTGATCTACAGTGCCACTGGTCTCTTAAACTGAAACTCCTTGTCTGGGGTGCCTGGGTGGCTTAGTCGTTAAATGTCTACCTTCGGCTTAGGTCATGATCCCAGCGTCTTGGGATCGAGCCCCGCATCAGGCTCCCTGCTCTGCAGGAAACCTGCTTCTCCCTCTCCCACTCCCCCTGCTTGTGTTCCCTCTCTCGCTGTGTCTCTCTCTGTCAAATAAATAAAATCTTAAAAATAAATAAAACTCTTTGTCTTCATGAGTCAGATACTAGGTTGTATTTAACTACCATGCATTGATAATTACAACTTGGTAATAAGTGTCAAATAGTTTTGTATAATAGAAAAATGCTAGATCAGTAGAGTGTAGCTGAAGCTCATGGGCCTTGAGAAAACATTATCTTTGAAATTCTAAGTCTTTGATTGCCTTATTCTCATCTCTTTATGTGTGCACATGCATTTTAAGTGCTTTCATTGAATATAGGTAATAGGGTAGCTCATTAAAATTCCATACAATGAACCTACCTTTAGTAGTCAAAATACTAAAATGGCTTTCAGAACTGCTGCCCCTACTGTGGATGCCATGTATAATCTCAAGGATTGGGTTTTACTCCTATGATTGGGATGTTAGGTCACAACTGGCTTTTAAGAAAGCAGTATCTTTGATTTGGATTTCCCTGATGCCGAGTGATGTTGAGCACTTTTTTCATGTGTCTTTTGGCCATTTGGATGTCTTCTTTGCAGAAATGTCTGTTCATACAAATCAAAACCTCAGTGAGATACCACCTCACACCAGTCAGAATGGCTAAAATTATCAAGTCAGGAGAGATGAACCATGAGAGACGATGGATTCTGAGAAACAAACTGAGGGTTTTAGAGGGGAAGGTGGTGGGGGGAATGGGTTAGCCCGGTGATGGGTATTAAGGAGGGCACGTACTGCATGGAGCACTGGGTGTTATGTGAAAACAATGAATTGTGGGTCACCACATCAAAAACTAATGATGTATTTTATGGTGACTAACATAACATAATAAAATAAAATTACAAAAATTAAGTCAGGAAATGACAGATGTTGGTGGGGATGCGGAGAAAGGGGAACCCTCTTACACTGTTGGTGGGAATGCAAGCTGGTGCAGCTACCCTGGATAACAGTATGGAGGTTCCTTAAAAAGTTGAAAATAGAGCTACCCTATGACCCAGCAATTGCACTACTGGATATTTACCCCAAAGATACAAATGTAGAGATCCGAAGAGGCACATGCACCCCAATGTTTATAGCAGCAAGGTCCACAATAGCCAAACTATGGAAAGAGCCTAGATGTCCATCAACAGATGAATGGATAAAGAAGATGTGGTCTC
This sequence comes from Mirounga angustirostris, assembly GCF_029215605.1. Classification (NCBI taxonomy): domain Eukaryota; kingdom Metazoa; phylum Chordata; class Mammalia; order Carnivora; family Phocidae; genus Mirounga; species Mirounga angustirostris. The sequence goes on along the minus strand of NW_026991711.1, from coordinate 19,352,297 downwards.
TTTACACACACACACACACACATACACACACACACAATGGGATATTATGCAACCATCAAAAAAAATGAAATCTTGCCATCTCCAATGATGTGGATGGACCTAGAGGGTATTATGCTAAGCGAAGTAAGTCAATCAGAGAAAGATTAGTATCCTATGATCTCACTGATATGAAGAATTTGAGAAACAAGACAGAGGACCATAAGGGAAGGGAGGGAAAAATGAAAATGAAACCAGAGAGGGAGACAAACCATAAGAGACTCTTAATCTCAGGAAACAAACTGAGGGTTGCTGGAGTGGAGGGGGGTGGGAGGGATGGGGTAGCTGGGTGATGGACCCTGGGGAGGGTATGTACTATGGTGAGTGCTGTGAATTGTGTAAGACTGATGAATAACAGAGCTGTACCCCTGAAACAAATAATACATTATATGTTAATAAAAAATAATAAAAATCTGTCTAAAAAAAAAGGGGGGGGGCAGTATCTTGGGCCTCACCTAACCAGTTGAGGTCCTAAAAGGGACTGGGTTCTCCGTGAAGACCGATTCTGAAGTGTGAGATTTGGGCTATGCATAAGGACATAAGGGACATCTTTATTGCTATCTTTAAGGTGAAGGGGACCACATGGCAAGGAAGGCAACTTTAGTCCTACATACTTGAATAGAATTCTGCCCAAACCACATGAACTTGGAAGAGGACCCCTAGCTCTAGAGACTATAGTTCAGTCAATATCTTGATTTCATTTGGGAGACCCTAGGCAGAGAACCCACACACCATACCTCTCATCTACAGAATTGAGATAACAAACAAGTGTTTTAAGCTTCTAATTTGTGCAAATGAAGACCTAACACACCATTCAACATAATTAACACCCCCTGCCATAAACCCATCCTCAACAACCCAGAAACCCATTATTTAATCCATTGAAATTGAGCCAAGTTCTTCAAGTTCTGCCATAGCTATGCATTCTACATCTTGAATTTCCTTTCTGATGCTTCCCAGTTCCACATAGCTTGCTTTATGCTCCAGGAGTACATTTATTTCTAAAGACAGAGGAATGCCAATAATGATGGAAGGGAAGTGTATCTTCTCATCCACGCAGCTGCCTATCAGTATCTCATGACAGTGAGCAATGCATTTTGAAAAGATAAGACCTCCTGAAAGACCATCACGATAAGAGTTGATACTCACAGGTGCCTCAGTAAATGATCAGCTTTCAGGATAACAAAGAACATACAACTGGGTACAATCTAGAACCCCTTGAGTAGTTTTATGTTTCCAACTTTGCCCAGAATGGAAAATGCTGTGACAGTAAAAACTGTGCAGTCAGAGATGGTCTCACTTAGCTTCCATTCTCCATTGAAATAGGTGGTATTGGGACACCTGGGTGGCTCAGTCGGTTAAGCGGTTGCCTTTGGCTCAGGTCAAGATCCCAGGGTCTTGGGATCGAGTCCCACATTGGGCTCCTTGCTCAGCGAGGAGCCTGCTTCTCCCTCTGCCTGGCGCTCCCCCTGCTTGTGTGTGTGCGCGCGCTCTCTCTCTCTCTCTCTCTCTCTGACAAATAACATCTTAAATAAAAAATTTGAAATAGGTGGTATTAAACAGTGCAGAAAACAGGCTATCTTAAACATACCATAGGACAAAACTTCTGTCTAGTACAATATGATAAACCTAGGAATCTTATTCCTTGTTAATAATACAGCTCCTTCTGGGGCGCCTGGGTGGCTCAGTTGGTTGAGCGGCTGCCTTCGGCTCAGGTCATGATCCTGGAGTCCCTGGATCGAGTCCCGCATTGGGCTCCCTGCTCGGCAGGGAGTCTGCTTCGTCCTCTGACCCTATCCCCTCTCATGCGTTCTCTCTCTCTCATTCTCGCTCTCTCAAATAAATAAAAATAAAATCTTTAAAAAAAATTAAAAAAATAAAAAATAATACAGCTCCTTCACATAAAGTAATACAGTCCAGTTAATTTTACTTCATAGACTTCATACCTTCTCCACTCTTAATGGCAATGCTATCCAGATACTGAAACTCTGGGTTAAGTGGTAAAAACATATGGAAGACATTGTAGTTTATACAATCTAGATGCTCTTTTAATCTTTCCTGAACTGTCAAATGTTTCAAGGTACTAAGTTTCAAGGATAACTAAAAAGAGAAAAAGCCTTTAAAATAAATCTGTCAACTCATTTTCCATAAGAAAATAAAAGGTTCTAATCCTTTCATAATGAATAGCAACAAAATTAAATTCTATTCAGCTCCATCTAATTTCTAAAAAGGTAAAAGAAAATATTAGTTAGAAAAAAAATGTTTTGCCAAGACCCATGAGCTTCAGCTAAACTAAACACTACCTCTCTAGCATATTTCTAATTAAATATGCAATTAAAATATTCACTGCACCCTAAGGCCTCCCATCTTATTTAAATAGCTTCTTGTCCTACTTTAAAAGATGAGTTATAACTTTCTAAGTAATTCTTAAAAATCCTTTAGATTTTCTGTGATTTCTCTAACCTTTCTCACTAAAGTGTACTACTTTAGACATATGAACTCTTAAACGTTTAATAAGCATAAAGTGGATGTCTCTAAGTAGCAGATAGAAGTCAAAATGCAAAACCTGTGTCTTTTTTTTTTTTTTTTTATTTGAGAGAGAGAATGAGATAGAGAGACAGAGCATGAGAAGGGGGAGGGTCAGAGGGAGAAGCAGACTCCCCGCTGAGCAGGGAGCCCGATGCGGGACTCGATCCCGGGACTCCAGGATCATGACCTGAGCTGAAGGCAGTGGCTTAACCAACTGAGCCACCCAGGTGCCCCAAAACCTGTGTCTTTAAGGAAAATTTAAGTAGGATTAAGAGATGTTTTTGACTTAAGTACCAGTGGAAAACTATGAAATGAACTATTCTAACTTACTGAATATCAGTTATGTGTTATCTAATAGAGATCTTTAAATCTTATTTTAAATAATGATTTTCTGTACTATACCTTTAAGTCGTATTATAGTCCTAGTTTTTAGTACACAAAAGTGTTCTAACTAAAATAATTTGTAGATATCTACGGAAAATTCATTTCAGTTTTATTTAACAGACCACTCAAGAGTGACTCAGTTTCGACATATAACAAAGGACAAGTAATTGGTTAATTAGGTCTTTGAGCTTTGCAATTTATTACCTTTAAATGAGAATAAAAGAGAATGGCAAGGGCTTTTATTAGTTTTATAGTAAAATTTCATTATTTGGACTTACTGCTTACATGCGTCCTTGGCAGTGGTTGGGTTAAAAAAAATGCATATGAATCTGTGGTAATTCCTAGAAAGACCTCAGACTATTGGCGGATTTTTGGCTCCCTCATTAGAAGGCAACACTGGTGATTATAGGAGGCAAATACAGGTTTCTGAATTTCAGATCAAAAATGAGAAATACTTGGAAAGCAAAAATGCTTTGTTTTATGACCACTCCTCCCCACCCCCCCCACACAATTTCCCTGGTAAATAATTAATTGGCCAATGTGACCCTTGGGATAAAGGACACTATAGTGATTCTGAGAGGAGTCTAGGAGCTAATGTCAAGCAATGCTAAAATATCTGAAGAAAACTGATAAGAGCATTATATAAACAAGTCAGCCATGATCCTCTTTCTCTTGCACATGTCACCCCAGGTGAGGAAAATTATTAGATGTCATAAGAAAACTAGGAATTCCTGTCATGAGAACGCCTCAACACATTTATAAGGTATATGGAAATGAGTGATAATTACAACATATAACAGTCTTGAATATCTAGGAGTCTAAGAATTACTGTACATTTAAAAGGACAGGAAATCCAAAATGGAGGGAGTTAATATGCATATACAAAAATCCAAAAGGTTAAAAATTAGGTGAAAAGTCATAACATAAACTACCATACCACATCTGTCAAGTAGACAAAATTTAAAAGTCCGATAATGACAAATGCTAAATCTGAAGAAATGTCACCGATGGTGGTAGTTTCTATTGCAACGCCCTTTTTATAGAACAATCTGCCAGTAGTTAGTGAAATTAAGAATGTGTAGACCTTGGGACCCAACTATCCCTCTTCCAGTATGACTGCAGGGGTCACTCTAAGAAGTGAAAGATCACATATAAGAATCTTCACTGCAGGGACACTTGGGTAGCCTGGACCCATTTATGTTTCCATCACTAGCGCTAGAAGACAATAGATGCACATTTCAGAATATTATGGGATAATGAGATGGAATACGCCAGATGTGAATAATGTGTTTTTAAAATGTATCCCTATTTACCAAATAAAAGTATAAAAAGAATAAGATTTATAGCCTACATGTACATTAATCCTATTAGATGAACTGTATATGAATTTTATTATTAGTAGATGCCTATGAGGTAGCATAAAGTAGCATTGGAATGTAAGAGGAACTCTTTTATAGATCATCTTGGATAATGTGACATGGACTGAAGTTTTAATCAAATCTCTGCACCTGAGATTTAAAGTAAAACCTGGTAACATAAAACACAAATAATATTGAATATACTTATGCTTATTCAGGAGAATTAATGAATTTAACTACTTTATGACTTGTTAAATATATAAATAATATGTCTATTATAAATCTCAAGCTATTCATTCTTCCCAACTTATCAACCTTTTTGTTATAGTTTGAATTACTGTACAGAAATTAAAAGACTCCAGAATTACTCCATAACTCAGTCTTTTCACTAACCAAGTATGGGGGGGAAAAATGTGTAACTTTGGCAATCAAAGTTTGCCTTTCTTTTGTTACTGCATAATATTAGTGTTTAGAGTTTTAGGTGTTTCCCACTTTCTAAAAGGAGCTAGATCTTTCAGATTATAGCTCTTTCAGAAGAGAGCTATAATTCATTAGAGATACAAAGGACTAGAAAAGTCATACCAAAAATACAAAGCCTGTAATTATGTAGAGACTACATTCTAGTACATGCCGGAATGTGAGCAACTCAATATTGAAATCTACAATCATAAAGTCTTCAGTAAGAATAATTTCATAATTTCCCTCTTAAAAATAGCATTTCTAGGGGTGCCTGGATGGCTTAGTCATTAGGCATCTGCCTTTGGCTCAGGTCATGATCCCAGGGTCCTGGGATGGAGCCCCGCATTGGGCTCCCTGCTCAGCGGGGAGCCTGCTTCTCCCTCTCCTGCTCTGTTCCCCTGCTTCTGTTCCCTCTCTTGCTCTCTCTCTCTCAAATAAATAAATAAAATCTTTAAAAAAAAAAAATAGCATTTCTGATCTCTGGTACTGTGCCATATATAATGTAGTAACTTGTTAGAACAGGGTATTATAAAGGGAAACATCTTTTTTCTTTTTTTTTTAAGATTTTATTTATTTATTTGACAGAGAGAGATAGCGAGAGCAGGAACACAAGCAGGGGGAGTGGGAGAGGGAGAAGCAGGCTTCCCGCAGAGCAGGGAGCCCGATGTGGGACTCGATCCCAGGACCCTGGGATCATGACCTGAGCCGAAGGCAGACGCTTAACGACTGAGCCACCCAGGCACCCAGGGAAACATCTTTTAAAAAGTGAAATATTCTCTATTTTCCTGCTTTTGAGTTAAAATTGTATAATTCTTGCTATAATATTACCTTTTATATTAAATGTGAATGATAGTTTTTCTACTTGATTTTTATGTGTAAGACTAGGTTGACAAAATATACATTATATCCTAAGTATTTCCAGCTTGAAAGGAACATTAGAGAACTACAGTGTAAGGCTAGAAAACAGGAAAAGAATGGTGTGCTCATAATGTGTCCTTAGTTTTACTTTTGACTTCCGCATGAATCACCACTGGTGGTGTGGTAGGAAACTGAACCCGGGACGGAGTGTCTGGTCTAGGTGATTTGCCTTGATAAGTCCTATTTCAAAAACTGCATGAAAAGTCTTGGTATGTGCCCACTCAGACAATTCCAGTTGGCAGGAGCTCATCTGGGAAAGACAGAATTCCATGGCCAACAAATTGTGTGTCTAGCGAGGAACATGAGAGATTCCAGAAGCTGCGTACACTAAGCTGCCTTGCTATTTTTCAGTACTCATTATTTAAAGTCCATTTGGCTAATCACAGTGAAATGTAACTCACACAAGATTTTTGCACTAAAATGTTTATTTTTACCCTAGTTCTGAGACTCTTTCAACTTCCTCAAAGGAATTACATATGGCTTGAGGTAAAGCTTTGAAAACTGGATAGGAAAAATGGGCAGGAAGAGATGGACATGAAGACAAATCAAGCTGAGGGAACAGCTTTAGGGAAATCACAGAAGTTTGAAAGTGTGGAGTGTGTTCAGAGATGCCGGGAATTTATCCAGAAAAGTACAGCGGTAAGATTAGAAGGTAGGTTTGGGAAGTACTTCATGTGTAATTTGAACTTAGTTTTGGGAATGCTAACCTAAACCTTCACATCCAAAGACTAATTTTCCATTGAGCATACCCCCAATGAATGTATATTCATTATGTGTATTCATATATGAATACATACGTTTATAGTAAAACCAAGGTTTTAAAGAATGCTATAAACATACATAGAAATTCTAAGATTAAAAATGCAAATAGATCCTGTTACACGCCCCTAGAGTGCATATACTCCAGACTAAAGTTATAAGTATTTACAAAGACTATGGAATACAGAAGTAATATAGCGATCCGAAGTATTACAATTTGACATAATTACATCAGTTTAAAAAATTAAAAAGAAGAAATAGAAGACAAAGACCACAAACAACTACTCTCTAGGTGTACTATATAGCTATTTGTTTTATCTTAGAAACTCTTATGAGGCAAATTCTGTTTGCACCAGTTCTCTGAAACTTTTCTAGACATCCTTTGTATATCTGTTGGAAGGAAGACAGGTTGGGGAAGATTAATCTGATATATATTTGGGACACTGTTTGTACGACAGCATCTGCAATCATTCAGTAGATACACTGAGACTTCAGCAAAGGTTGCATTTGATAAATCATTCCCCTGCTTTCAAAATAAAAACCGCTGGTTACGCAGATTATAATGCTAAGAGGAAGGAGCATTTCTTTACAATTGGATGTAATTTCCAACTTAGCTTGGCTACACTTTCCAGATCACTTTCTGTTGGCTACATATGGTTGCAGTCTTGATTCTTTTTTTTTTTAAGGTTTTATTTATTTGACAGAGACACAGCAAGAGAGGGAACACAAGCAGGGGGAGTGGGAGAGGCAGAAGCAGGCTTCCCACTGAGCAGGGAGCCCAATGCAGGGCTGGATCCCAGGGCCCTGGGATCATGACCTGAGCCTAAGGCAGACGCTTAATGACTGAGCTACCCAGGCAGCACATCATTCTTGATTCTTAATAGAAATTCATTTTCTTCAATTAGGTTGTTTGGACAAATAGCATTGAAGCATAGCTTACTTTGCTAATATGGTCCAGCAATGGAGCTATACAAATTGACTATTGAATTGCAATGAGAAACTCTTTTCTGTTATGCTAACAAAACAAAACAAAAACCAAGAAATAGAATAAAATATCCCATTATAGTGTAGAAGTAACTACATTTCTTCCTTTAAAGGAAGCACATTAATCCAGTTACTTCAGAGAAATATTTAATGGAGTTTCATACTGACACCAGAAAACTCATCTTCTTTGGCAAAAACATCACATTTGGACCATGTTCCTTTTAGAGAAAAGACATAATTAACAGCCATAAGAGTACTTTTTGATTACATCTTATCAGTTAACATTTGAGAGTCTTCCTTCTGAAATACTAAAGTTTATAATACTGTGAAGCTAGCCATATAATTGTGACAAAGATATAAATATTGTAGCTAATAGTGACAATTACTGTGTGACAGCCATAATAGTTCTTGATTGAATTTTGGGAAGATGTGGTTAATGAGCAAATACCAGAAGCTTGTGGAAATCTATTCATTTGCTATAAATGAATATTCACATGGTTAGTGTCAATTCATCACTTCCATAGCAATTATTCTTGTGTTATTTTTTGACAGAAGACACAACCTTTATTTTTTTTTTACTTGATATTAATGATTCAAAACATGGAATCTTGAATTTCACATATGTAAACTCGAAAGTAATTTGAAATCACTAAAAGTGGTTTTGCAAACTTGCCTTCCCTTTTCTTTCCCTAGGCTTAACATTTTCTATTAAACAATAATCAGTTAATTCATAAGTTCTTTGAAGAAATACTGAACAGATACTTTATCTCTTTGTCAAGGTTATTGCCAGTGATGATTTTAAACATTTCTTCTCAAACTATCAATTTTAGGGTGTGTTCTGTAAACTAATGAGATTTTACTCCAAGATATGTCAAGATATGTTTAATTAAAATAGGTTGTAACAAATAACAGCTTTATGAAACAATCCCTGGGCCACAAAGAGAAATAATGTATTGTCTTTTATATTTAGGTTGGTTTTGTTTTTGTGGTTCTTTTGATTTTGGTTAGGGGGTGATTTTCTCTCTGCATTAGGGAAGGGAATAGCTTTTTCCTTAATACCAACCAAGTTCCGAGTCAAAGAAGTCTGCTCTCTAGAGTATCCTGTTGAAGTGATTTATCCTTATGTTACACTTTTATATGAATTTAGTTAGTGGAAAATTTAGATCTGCACTCTTGACTGGTACTTCTCATGCCACAAAAACTGTCTTAAATATTTTTATCTTATAGAAAAGTTGAGTTATGAATTGAAAACTTAATCAAATTTCATTTAATATCTAATCACAGTAATACAGGATTTCTCAACCTCAACAGTATTAACACTTGAGACCAACTTTAGAGAGTTTACCTGTACATTGGAGGATGTTTAGCAGGATCACTGGCCTCTATGGACTAGATGTGAGCACATATATACATACGTGTGCAAGTATGCAATAAAACAGTGTGTCCAGATCTTGCCAAATGTCCCTTGGTGAGAAAAATTGTCCCAATTGAGAATCACTGCTCTAATGCATACTTCATAAGAAATCATGCTTTAGGCTACAAGTAATAAACTCCATTTATTTGGACGGTAAACTATCAAAATTCCATATTTTAGCAAATAGAATTCTTGACAATAGGAAATTAATATCAATATGCGTCTGGTAGAAAAACAAGGTAATTTACTGATAGAAAATTACTCCATATAAAACAGATTTCTGAATGGTAGTAGGTCTTTATGGATCCACACTGAAGCAATGCATAATTGCAAAAAGCCAAATTAATATACCTGAAAATTCCTCTAATCTATATCTACTGGAAAGACGTCATATTCACCTTTGAAATATTAGCTGTGACTTAAGTTGTTATGCTCTCTACCATACTATTGTAAAAAGAGGGAAGTAGGCATATAAATAAAACCCAAACATATAAACAAAAACTTAAAAGGAAGCAAAAGACCATGAAGAAGGGAGTTTTTCCAGAGAGGTTGGTCATCCTCAGTTCCCCACCCCCAGAAGATTTCTGTCTGCTTAAGATTATAGGTCAATATGAATAGGAACTTCTAGAAGGAAAGCAGTTTTTTACTCCATAGGGAAAAAAATTTCTTCCTCAATGGTCTCTTTTCTTGACCTTCATTGACATGCTATAGTGTATTAAAGTTATTTTCTTAAAATGGGTTGCCCCTAATTGGGAGAGTAGTATCATGAACAAAGAGAGGAATAAACCAACTGAGCTAGTGTAACAACCCTGGCAGAACTTGCTTCAGTGGCAACAATGGGAACCACAACAATGGTAGTACTTAGGGTTATACTCAAACATTTTAGCAAAACTCTACAGGGAGCACTGTTTAAGAGGTGTTAGCCTGTAAAAGAAAACTGACCGGTAGCTTTGCATGGATTCAGTAAATGATGACACGAGAGACCTTGGAACCTGGCTAGCACTACTTGCAAGCACTCATGGTTAAAACATCAGTTCCTCAATGTAGAATGAATGCCCGATTTAGCACTGTTCTCCAGAGAGTAAGCAAGTAGTGTTCTTAGAAGCATCTTTATTGCAAATGTTCGTCCCTCTACATGCATTGCATAATCTGTATAACTTCCATTCACTGACCTAACATTTGCAATGTACCAAGCAAGGAGTTTAAAGACCGATGACTATATGCATGTAGAGATTTGTATAAGAACACTTGTAATAGGGATGTTTCTAAAAATGTTATAAAGATGACAACTATGCTTAGATACACAGAAAAGACTTAAATATTTTTCAGTAGTAACAAGCATACTTATGTAGTACACTTACATGTAGTTGCATGTGAATGTTCAATATCTTTTCCAACAATATCACGTGGCTATTGCCTTGCCAAACATAACTGCTAAATAAGCTCAACTATCTCTGTTTTCATTATTTTTCATACTTTGACTTATAAAATAATGCAATGAAATAGTACTCCTATTTTGAAAAGCAGGAAAGCCTTGATTCAGAAGCCCAGAAAGTTTTTCCTACTAACACTTACCTGCCTAAGCATAGACAGAACATCCATCAACGTACATTATTTACAAAATTTCTTGTGACAAATTAAGATGTACTCTGAGCAACTTTCAAATAGGCAATATACTATTCACTCCACGTGCTATATATTACATTTCTAGGACTGACTTTATAATGGGAAGTTTGTACTTTTGACCTTCACCCATTTCTCCTACCCCAACCTCCTGCCTCTGGCAACCTGTGATATGCTCTTTAGATCTATGAGTTTTTATTTTTAGACTCCACATATGAGATCCTATAGTATCTGTCTCTTTCTGACTTATTTTACCTAGCATAATGCCTTTGATGTCCATCTATGGTGTCACAAATGGCAAGAGAAATCCATTGTATATATCACATTTTCTCTATTCATCAATGGACACAGGTTGTTTCCATATCTTGGCTATCTTAAATACTGCAATGAACATGGGGCTGCATATACATTTTCAAGTTAGTGTTTTCGTTTTCTTCAGGCAAACACCCAGAAGTGGAATTGCTGGATCATGAGTAGTTCTCTCCTTAACTTTGGGAGGCTCCTCCACAGTTTCCCACAGCAGCTGTACCAATTTATGTTCCCACAGACCATGCATAAGGGTTCTTTTTTTTTTTTCTTCCATAGCCACATCTTTTTTATTTATTTTTGAAGCTGACACCTCTTTTTACGGTTAAAAGGTACAGATGGAATTATTATAAAATGTGCAGCAAACTCCTCATGAAAAATGTGAATAAAAACTACCTCTGCACAAAGAGCTCCTCTGTTCCCCAGTGTTCGTGTTAACTTGCCAAGAGCATAGTCTCAGCCAAACAGTTATGGGGTCTCCCGGGAAAGACAGGAGTGCTTTGGGACCAGGTGAGAACCTTCCCATCTCCCAGGAGAGCAGAGGTGAGTTGATCAGTTGATGGAGTTGATCACTGCCCAGGAACTGGGAGTGATTAAATGGTTTCTTCCCCAGACTTGGGTCGTTTAGAACAAGCTGCTGATGAAGCAGTCTGTTGCCTGGCAGTGGCCCAGAGAGAGAGTAAAGTGCAATAGCATGAGGAAATAAACTCACAAAAATCTGCTATGGTGTCTTATACAAATTAAGAGTTTATTTTTTCACTTCAAAGAAGTCCAATAGCCCAGTGCTTATACAATGTATCCCCAAATCACTAGCCGTTATCTGTTCAGTTGTTCTTAGAACATGGCTTTCATCCTGAAGGTAACACAATGGATCCTGTAACCTATTTCCATGCCCTGCATTCTGTGTAAGAGGATTAGCAAGGGCAAGAAGATGCCTTCCTGGTCAAGATGACTTCTTCAAGACATTCCCTGGATTCCTGAACCCATGACTTCTGTTTAAATCAAATTGGTCATTCCTAGCTACAAACAGTGATGAGAATTACAGTATTTTACTTGAAGACATTGTTGTCCTGAGTTAAATCAGGGTTCTGTTACTAAGCAAACAGGGATAATGATATTTGGGAAGTTTACAGCAGTCCTAACCACAGCATCCTAGGCTTCAGACGACTTGAACACAGCAGTATTTGGGCACTACTCATCTCAGCCAACAGCACAATGTATGGCATATTAAAGATGCTCAGTAGCTAACTCGTAGAAGGAACCCTGAGTAAATGATTGAGTGGATTTTTCCATTATACTGCCAATAGTTACTTGTTTGAAGTGGTATAATCCTAAACTAAATAGTCCAAGTTATCATGCAAGGGTCCACAAAGGCAGATAAAGTCTTTTACAAGGACTTTAGAATCTGTTATAATCTCAACTAAACTACACTCAATATAGCCTAGAATATTGTATCCATATCACATGATATAGGTATATGCAAATTGTTCAAGGAATACTTAAAAGGCCCTGTGAAGGCCAGGTTATCTGAAAATGACTTATTCTCCAATATGCAACACTTAGGTGTTTATATATTATTTCAGTTTTATAGTATAAAATGCTATTATCTGCACAAGTTGTATTTAATTGGAAAGAAATGCAAATGAATCCTTAAAGAATCTGAGTTCATAAGGGTAGAAATGTTTTCCTATGTGAGGCAAACATTCCAAATGTACTCTGTAAGAGCTGGGTTTTCTATTTTTGAGTGTCAATGTTTAACAAAGGGTCTACAGAGAAATAATACTTAAGGTTATAGCTCTGCGATCTATGTGAATCTTGGGGCTAAATTTTTTTGGTTCTGTGTCTCAGAAAAGGATGAATAAAATCATCTGAGGGTATTCTTTGGTAGTCCCATGAGCCCTTGTCCCTTAGGAAAATGTGAAAGTTCTCATGATTGGAAATCGCTATTTAAAAACTTCTATGTGCATGTATATGAAAAACAAAGACCATCATACATGGAAAGTGAATAAATTTCTTTTCTGATCCTGTTGCCATGGAATGATTATGGTCAAATTTTGTTTCAAGAGATTAGGTGAACATCACAGTTTCCTCTTATAAACATAGAGAAAAACATCGCAAATTCCCAAAAGGTGGAAAATCTGATATTTAAGAAATAAAAAGGGGTGAGCATTTATAGACTATCAAGAAATGTGCCTAAGAGAAACTCAGCAATTCTAGTGAGGTGAAACAGAGTATACAAATAATGGATATTAGTTCTTAACCATAACAAAACTTTAATTTTTATTTTATTTGACATAGCACAAGCAGGGAGAATAGCAGGTAGGGGGAGAGGGAGAATCAGGCTCCCCACTGAGCAGGGAGCCCGATGTGGGGCTTGATCCCAGGACCCTGAGATCATGACCTGAGCTAAAGGCAGATGCTTAACCAAATGAGCCACCCAGGCGCCCCTAAAATTTTAAACTTTGATACACTGTGGAAAACTCAAAATTTCCCTAAAAGATTACTTGAGTTTTAAGTGTGAAAATTGTGTGTTCTTTAAGTCTTCGATTCGGCCCTCGTGTCATCACAAATGATTAGATTTATCTTCTCACAAAGGATGAGATCTGACTTAGGGCTTACACTTTAAAAATGTACTCCGCGTATTTGCAAAAGAAGCCTAGAAACCATGTATTCATGACTATGCATGTGTGCAAGAGTGTACATATTGCCTGATGTACATGTAGCTATTTATAAAGACACCCAGATTTGATCTGTATGTCCTTGAAAACCCAACTTCTTAAGTAACCACACCAGTAGTGGTTGAAGTGAAAGAAAACCACCACTGTAATCAGTAATCTGTGTCTATGTATCAGTCTTGGAAAGGCAGGGAAGGACAGAGCAATATGGAAATATAATGTCCCATCCTGGTTTCTAACATAATGCTTATTGTTTCATTGTAGGGCTAAATAGATTGTGGCTTCTAAAAGTATGCTTCCCCTCAGTAAAAAAAAAAAAAAAAAAATCGAACTTCCATCATGAATTCCCCCTTTTCCTCCAATGTGGATATGAGTAGTACAAGGAAGAAGGCAGGATAGAATCAGTTGTTAGTTTGTAACAGTTGTTAAGTATGTTAAATTTCACCTGATGTATCACCTTGCCACAATATATATTTAGAAAAGTTTCTTGTGGAATGAATAATTAAATATACATCAAGTCTAAAATGTATTAAAAAAACTAAAATGTGTAGAAAAGTTATACAAGACCTCTTAAATTTTATGGGGGCTTAAGAGAAATATTTTCTCAGGAGCCACAAAAAGAGTCAATGCTATCTATCTTTAATATCCCCAGGTTAGTTATAGTGAGTTTTATAAGGCAATGTTTCTATCCCCTGTCAATAGAAACAGATGATACCTTGTCAGTTATCTATCTTCAGCACAGCAGAGGTACACGAAGGCTAAAGAGAGCAATCCCGGTGGGCAGCTTTCTCATCATCTAATTTGATCTAAGGACAGAATTTGGATTACCCAAGGTAGGAATTTTGAGAACTTAATACGCATAAGATTTGCATGAAGTAATTATAAAAAAGTGACACTTCGAAGTATTTGATCCTGGAGTCTGATTCAGTAGGTTAGGGTCAGTCCTCTATATCTTTGTTTTTCTAAATCGTTGTTGTTAACACTTAATAAACACTGATGCATAGAAACAAGATCCTTACTTCTCAGATGTCTGCTTTTGACAAACTTCCACCAGGGACCTTGAAATCACATTCAACTGCAGTAAACAAGAGCATAGAGATACCATTTTGCTGATTAATTTTAAAACCTGCACATTTAAACGGAGCGCAGGGGTTTGAGTTGACAATTTGTAAAATTATGTAGGAACTAACAAGGACATTTGGCTAAATAGGAATAGTACACAATTTCAAATGAAGACTTCCCTTAGAGAACACATTTGATGTTTGTCAATTTACAAATGCATGGGTCACAAAGCTGCCATGAAGTGAGGGCACAAAGTCTAAAAACAGGTGATTGCCCAATAGGGCCATAAAATATAAAATGAAGATTCAGTGGAGGCTACACAAGAAGGGCATCTATAATGGGTTTGCACACATAACACAACTAAGTGAAGGGATTAACCTGATACATTACAGTTTTTATTAAAAGACCAATATCTTTTGGGAGGACCATGTTCAAATAAATAGTTCATAATGAAGTGTTCCTATAAAAACTTAAAAGATGGAATAAATTGAGACCATTTTAAAGTTGTAAAAAAAAACTGGAAAGGCATAAAACATACTTTTTTTTTCTATTTTGGCAAGTTTTCAAAATAGAGACATGTATACATATATACATATGTGACATATATGTATACATTCTGTGTGTGTGTGTGTGTGTGTGTGTAGCATGTTTCTATATCAAGAGTATCTCAAATTATCAAATCATGAAAGTACAAGTTAAAAACAAAACAAAACAAAACATTTTTGGTCTCTCAAATTTATCTGTCCTGCAAGGAAATTGTTGCTGTTGACCCCAGCCCCCCTGGGGGTTTTAAGATTTTTATTGGCATCATTTTCTTGTCTCTATTGCCATTAACTTAAGTATTGGTGGTCTCTTAGGGTGAAAGTCTACGGAAAGATCAATAAAAGTTGCAGAGCATCTCATGTGCTGAAAGATTTGCAAGATGAGAGAAAATAGACTGTGCATCTCCTCTGTTGACTTCTGCATCTGGACTCAGGGCTTCAAAGTATCAGCATAATTTTAATACTTAATAATTCTGATGGCTCTCATTTTACCTTACATGCTTAAGGACAATTAGGAGACATTCGGATGTACTTGCATCTCCGCCACCTGTTTTTAATTTCAGTTTTTATTCTAGCTTTATTGAGATGTAAATGAAAAAAAACACTGTAGATTTAAGGTATACAATGTGGTTTTTAATGTAAGTGTATGTAAATATACCTTGTGTGATGATGACCACAAACTGACCTATCCTTCACCATAGTTACTATTATGTATGGTGAGAACACTTAGGAATGCAAGGATGTGGAGAAAAGGGAACCCTTGAAAGCTATTAGTGGGAATGCATATTTTGACAGCTGTTATGGAAAACCATATGGAGTTCACTCAAATTAAATAGAACTACCCTCTGCTTGAGCAATCCCACTTCAGGTATTTATCCAAAGGAATTGAAATCCGTATCTTAAACACATAGCTGTATTCCCATGTTCATTGCAGCATTATTCACAGTATCCAATATATAGAAACAACCTAAGTGTCAATGGCTAAATGGAGGAAGAAACTGTCCTGTACATAAGACTAGCCTTAAAGAAATCCTGCCATTTGCAATGATAGAGATGAATTTGAAGCGTATTATCTATAAGCCAGACACACACAAGACCAATATTGAGTGATAACACTTATGTAGAGTCTAAAATAGTTGAGCTTGGAGAAACAGTGGAATGGTGGTTGCCACGGGCTGGGGGCAGTGGAGGAAATGGGGAGATGTTTGTCAAAGGGTACAAACTTGCAGTTATAATTTCTAGACGTCTAATGCTCAGAAGATTAAACTGAAAGACAAAGAATTGGACCAAAGAGAAAAATAGTTCAATAAGGTTTATACCATGCTAATAAGAATTAAAACACACGAGGGGCACCTGGGTGGCTCAGTCATTAAGCATCTACCTTCAGCTCAGATCATGATCCCAGGGTCCTGGATCGAGCCCCACATCGGGCTTCCTGCTCGGCAGGAAGCCTGCTTCTCCCTCTCTCATTCCCCCTGCTTGTGCTCCTGCTCTCGCTACCTTTCTCTCTGTCAAATAAATAAAATCTTTAAAAAAATAAAATAAAAACACATGAAATTGTAGTAGAGAAAATTAGGAAACAGTATAAAAATCTCAAGAACTGAAGGATACTCCCTTCTGCATTGCAAGTGCTCCCTGGGCCCCCATAAAACAAGGAAGAAAGACCCCACACCAAGACACACTATTATGAAACTTGAGAACAGGGAAACAATCAAAAGGTCTTAAAAAAAAAGAAAAAGTTGTACAAAGAATTAAGAACCAGAAAGGCGTCAGATTTATAACGTGAGACAGTGGAAGCTGGGAGACCCTGGGAAGATACTTCAAGAGAAAGATAACTATCTAAAAAATTAAATTAATGAAATGTCAAGATAGTAAAATGACCTTTCAAACACATAAATATACAAGAGTACCTCCAAATTACCCTTTCTTAGGTTACTACTTGAGGTGAATGTGCCCAGAGAGAATAGTGGGATCCAAACCAGGAGGGTGGGTGCTGCAGGATGAAAGCAGGGCAGGAGGCCTTCAGCATGAGCAGTCCAGGTGAGGACAGGAAGGAAGGAGCATCAAAGGAAGAACTGACGCGCCCCAGCTTGGAGAAAGTGGTTCCAGATTTCCTTCGGAAATTGGGACAGTTAGTGGTAAATTACCTTAAACTGAGCTGATAAATACAACGTCCAAGAAAACAGTTTCTACTTAAACATATTAGCTATTAGAATTTAAATACTAATATTGTGATCTGCCTATTGCAAGATTAAGAACAGAAGCTTATATGAGTATATGTGCTTTGTGGGGGTGGTGAGCATGAATGGGCCAAAAAGCTAAATCACCATTTACTAGGGTAAGAAAAATCAAGTAATAGTGTAAGTGGTATAAACATATTGGAGACATGGAAGTAAATACAGAAAGTTTCCCTAAGAGATTATAGTAGTTGTCTCTGAGCATTAGGGATTTGGAGTAAGGATGTGGTAAGGTGGGGACTGATGATTCCTATTTAACTTTGAAAATTGTGTATATTAGCTTATAAACATAAATGAATTAAACCATATAATAAACACTTAACATTTTTAATGCTTCAAAATATCCAGCACCACGTATGTCCATAGATCTGGAATTGCAGCATTGTAACAGCAAGATTGGAATTGGTCTAAATATCCATTAAGAGGAGCATGGGGAGAGAAAACAATCTATGCAATGAGGTAATAAGCCTCTGTCAACAAAAATGCAAATATTGATGGGCAACTGCCTCTAAAACTATGCCAGAAGATCAGGAAAAGTCCTTAGGTTGTACCCTGTGTAGTAAAGTGTACATGATATATGTGTGGAAGGAAATCTATATGATATAGTATGAATTATCGAACATGTCTCCATATATGTATTTACAGTAGTTTGCATGTACAGAAAAAAAAAAACCTGGTTCAGTCAGATCACCTCGGTCTTCACCTTGGCTCCACCACTTCCTCAGTCTGTCACCAAGGAAAGAACTATTCTGTGCCTTAGTCTTCCCATCAATACTCTGAGTACACCTATTCTCAGTTGATCATGATTTACTTGGTTGCCAAAGTGTTTCAAGTTTAAAACTTTCTGATAGCTACGAAATATCTGAACCCAATAAACCTAGCAGACTATTGCAGTTGAAATCTTGACTGAACTTATCAAATATTTTTAAATGTAAATAGTTATCCTAGTAACTTCATTGCTGTGATGTTCTAAGGAATAATTACGTATGTCTAAACATATCCCCTAAATTTTTCATCACCGTGTGATTTTAACATTAGAAACATTAGATTTCCAGTAACTGGCCATTGTTTAAATCAGATTCAATCTACAAAATAAGATTTTTACTACAACTACATTTAAATGCCAGTATGTTGAAAAGCAAAAGTTAGAAAGGCAAAACTGTATATATACATACACCTTGTCACAATGTGAATGGTACCTGCTAAAGTGCATCTTGGTCTGCCCTTCTCTGTGTGGATGCAAACATACTAAAATAAGCGGCTACCTGTGGTTGATGATAGGATTTGTTTTCTGCCCTCTGCTTTCCTTCATATCTACCTCTTCCTCCTCCACATTTCTCAGTATGCTACATTGCTTGAAATGTTGTCTGAACACGACATGTTCTCAGGCTAGGAGAGCCTTACATTGCACTTGCATTCACCTTCACAGATGCTTTACCTTCGGTCCCCCTGTGCCACACTTGAGTACGTCTACCTCTGACAAGCTGTATCCTTGCCTGGAAGGACAGTTGGCATGGTTCTGTCATACTAGTATACGAACTGCTTTGAGCTCTTGGTCAAATACCTAAACCTACACTTTTGTCATTGGCAAAAAATAAGTATTCTGAATGTTGCCTAGGTAATGAAAATTGACTAATGGTAAAAGTTGAGTGGAGCCTCCTTTGGTAAATTCTGGATAACATCCGTATATAGCAAAGCAAATGTTTGGTATAGATCGGTGCAAGGCAGCCTGATGGCCTAGGGCTGAGCTTTACAAGTATTCTTATTTTTGGACTAATCATCTACTGATGCAAATTGTGACAAATTAGAGTCATTTCTAGCAACAACTTTTGGAAAAGTGATTCATTTGTTATTTTAAATATTAAACTTCTATTTCTTAAAACCTCAACTTTTATAACCACACACCTGAAGTTACTGATACCTTAGGGTGGTTTGATACTAGCTGATATAATCGAGTTTCCTATTCTCATTGAGTTTAAAATATTTTTACATGGTTAAAAAAAAAATTCTCTATAGATCCTATAGATAAAACCTACCTTCCTAACTCACTGGAGGGAGGAAACAAGTGTTCTGCCTAATGTAGGAGATCTATTTGTTGTTTCAGTCATCTCCATTCTAAAGCTCCTTATACACTACTGAATTGTTTCTATGGTTACCTTGGAAAAGAAAAATGCATATTATTATACACAAACCCACTACTTTAAGAATGACCAAAAAGAACAAGAAACCACGCATTTCCATTGGTTTTATCCCAGGTCCTCACAAGATTAGAGGGACAAAGATTAGAGTGGGAAGTGAAAGTCAAAAAATGCACAGAAATCTTTGAACACGATATTAGTATGCCCTCCAAGGACATAAAGCACACTGTGCATGTGTGTACTTAAAATCCTATAAATTGACAGGAAGGAGTAAGTTTGATGAAAAGACCGTGAATTTTAAGGATGACTATCTGCAGTATAAACCTGTGGGGGGGAAGGGGGGGCTTCTCCATTTAGCCATTAGGATAATACTGAATTCCTGTTCACTTGTTTCAAAGCTGATGAGCAGTTGCATGAAAAGATTATAAAACAGAACTTTTGAATGCATCCTTAAGTGCTGTAGACAAAAAAAAACATTTAGTTTCCTAAGGAGGATTGTTTATATTTAGAAAATGAAGACCAAATCATGATATATTAGATGTTAAAATGCGAAGGCACGAGAAAAGGTACAGTAGAAGAGGAGCAAAAAGCTCTGAGGAGTTAGGTTGTCACAGACACAAGCCATAGAACATTTGAAAAGGTTTTTAAAATATGTTAAAAACAGTGTTTACAAAATGTTGTAAAGCATGTGGGGAAATAAGAATCTGCATCTCCTTCTGATAGGAATATAAGCCAAAGTAACCATTCTGGATTGTAGTCTGCTATTGCTTCATGAAAGGGGGAGAGGGTATTCCCTATAACCCAGCAATCCACACCTGAAAGAGTGGAGGGTCAGCACTGGTTATGGCGATGGGGAATTGGAATGGTATGGTCATCCAGGGAAGTGAAGGACCTGCACAGAATTCTATGAAATGCTCTTCAGCAATCTGATCCATAAGACACACACTGAGCTTTACGAAAAATCTTAGCACACACTAGAAAAAGGAAGGACACTGATATAAGATCATTTATGTGAAACAATACAAATGTACACCTATCTATGGACATGTGTTAAACTTGTTATAGAAGAAACCTAAATGGAAAAGGAAATGGGGAGAAGAAATAAGATAGGATAGAGAGGACTTCATATATTAATGATGAAAAAGACTAATTCAACTCTCCAGCTCTATTCACTGGAAAAATTGGAATATTCATGTGTCTTTGAGATTTTGAGACTCAATTATTGTAAAGTATTCCAATATAACCCAGTAGCTTTCAGTATGAATGAGAAGGGTTGACAGAGATTTCAAGTATCCCTACTAAGGAACTTAGCTATTAGATCTTTGCACTTTCCTTATTAATATTTACTAGATGTTCAATGCACATGTTTTATCTTTACAAGCTACACCCATTCATTCTACAATTGTGTGTTTCTGTAACTAAAAGTACCAAGATCGGTAACCATGGGATTTATAGAACATGGAGTACTACCCTCAACCTGACTGCTGTCATGACAGGATCTTTTCACGGGTTACGATACAACGTAAAACCACTATATCTCTATTTAGGGAAAAGCCCCCTTTTGTTTTCTAAGAAGTAATACACTTGGAAGGAAATTATGTTCTGGTGTGGAACATTTTTACTTCAGAGCCAAACCTAACAATGTTGAGCTATGAAGGGGATTTGACACTTTATTTACATCAGTCCTGTAGGTAAATGACTCTCACAGTTTGAGTACTGCTACCAAAGAAAAATGGGCAAATATGGAAATAAAGCCAGGTAGGTACTTAAATAACAAAGTACAAATCCTGACTTCAAGGACTTTACTGCCTACTCTATGTAGAAGGCCAGTTAGAAAGCAGGTATTTTGGGGCTGCCTGGGTGGCTCGGTTAAGCAGCTGCCTTCAGCTCAGGTCATGGTCCTAGAGTCCTGACTTGGAGCCCTGTGTCTCTGGTTCCCTGCTCAGCAGGGAGTCTGCTTCCTGCCCCCCTCCCTCTGCATGTTCTCTTGCTCTTTTGCTCTAAAAAAAAGTATTTTCAATAGAGTGCTTTTGTACTGTGATGAGGCAGAACTAATGCAGGATGCTATGTAAGATTTCAGTATTAGGTTATCATAGTTTTCTTAGAAAGATCTACTTTGAGACTTGAACAAGTATAATATATCCAGAATATATTCTTAGAAATGGGGGAATAGTTGGGGCGCCTGGGTGGCTCAGTTGGTTAAGCGACTGCCTTCGGCTAGGGTCATGATCTCAGGGTCCTGGGATCGAGCCCCGCATCGGGCTCCCTGCTCGGCGGGAGGCCTGCTTCTCCCTCTCCCACTCCCCCTGCTTGTGTTCCCTCTCTCGCTGTCTCTCTCTGTGTCAAATAAATAAATAAAATCTTTAAAAAAATAAAAAGAAATGGGAGAATAGTATACATAGAACACAGTTCATTCTGCAAACTACAAATACTTCAGTACTACAGGAATATAATATGCAAGTTGGTAAATTGTGTGAAATGAAGGGAGGTAAGCGGGGGCCAGATATCAAAAAACTTTAGATCACTAATGGGGACTAGAGACAATGAGAAGTCATTTAAACATGACACTGGTATGATCACGTTGTGTATCAGATCAACCTTTATGGAAAACTTATAATAGGAAGGGAGATTTAATAGGAAAGATGGAGATCTATTAAAACAGGCATGCATATCCTGAATGAAAAGAAAAAGCAAAACTAGAGGCAGTAAAACAGATTAATGGTTGCCAGGGGCTAAGGGAGAGGGGTTAATAGGCAGAGCACAGGATTTTTAGGGCAGTGAAACTTGTGTATGATTCTACAATGATGGATACATATCATTACACACTTGTCAAAATCCACTGAATGTAAAATACTACTTGAACCCTAATGTAAACTGTGGAGTTTGGTTGGTAATGTGCCAATATAGATCACTGATTGTAATCAATGTCCCACCATGGTACAGAACGTCAATCAGGAAGCCTGGGGGTATCTGGTGACAAGAGATATGGGAGTACTCTTCCCATTCAATTTTGCTATGACCCAATCTTACTGTGAAACTGCTCTAAAAAAAGTTTTTAATGAAAAAACAAGGGATACAGTAGAGATAGGAAGAAATCCTTGAAAGCTAGTAGGAATGAGAAGTAAACAGGAATTGTTACATGATTACATACAGGAGAACACAGAAGTGAAAGTGTCACCCAAGTTTTTCACTCCAGGATATAAAGTAACTTAACAATCAAGGGTAAAGGGAATAGAGGAGGGGGAAGTGAGTGAAGCAATGATTACTTCTGATCATACTGAATTTCTGCAACTCCTTAGCTCCTACGGTAGAGGTAGCTGAGAAATGGTGGCAGCGGCCGAGGCCAACAACAGAGTATGGCCCCAGAAACGCAAGCTTTAAAAACGGATACTTTAGCAGTGTCTGGACAGGACATTACACAATATAGTCTCATAACACAGCTTTGTGTTAGGATTATGGGATCAGTAATAATAGTAATAGCATTTCTTTCCTGATATCCCAATGACCACCTATATAAGTACAGAAGGAAGAGAATAATTTGCTACTTAGATGGTTACCTTTAATAAGGCATGCTTATTATTAGAACCCTTGTGATAGAACAAATAAGGGTAAACCAAGATGGAGGAAAGACTTATAGTAAGAAGAATGGACAAAAACTATCCTCGTTTTCATCAGAGGGAGGTTACATTATTCCCCCATGGCACTAAAAATATGACCATTGAAAACTGTCCTGTGTATATATGTATCCTGAACTGTCCATTGGAGATCTATTCATTGTAAAGGGTTATCTATTACCTATTAATTCTATAAATAGTCTTTTCAATACAGAAATAGGCTATATCCTTTTGACAAAAAAAAAAAAAGTATTTGGAAAGATGTTTTCAGTAAAGGTCATATAGTAAAAGGACTGGCATGTTGAGAGCTCTTATTACTGAGAAGAATGGATTAGAATTAAATGACCCACTTTCAAACTTGCTCATGGCTTGGAACTCCGTATCCTTCTAGAGCCTTGTAAAAAGGAGTTGAGAAGGTGTTTGAAATCATAAACCCAGGAGGGGCCCAAGAAATAAAGTCCCCTTTTGTGGAAGGTGTAGAATTTTTACCAAAGGGTTATTGGCCATCTAAACCCAACTATAACTATTAAAGTCCTGCTTCAGTAAGGAAGTAAACTAAGGTGGCAGAGCCAAGCTAAAAATGGAGAAGTTTGTGGGAGAAGGCACTCCTTTTGAAGGACCAAATCTACACTTGACTTATGCAGGAAAAAGAGAGCCTAATTGCATTAAAACTGTAGACAGTCTTTTTGTGTGGATAATTCTGAAATTACTTGGATGTATTAAGGTTCTCCACAGAAAGAGCCAATAAGATGTATATATGCATGTGTACAGATTTAATTTAAGGAAAGAGCTCACATGAGTATTGTGGTTGGTAAGTCCAAAATCTGCATGGTAGGCCAGCAGGCTGGAAACTCAGGAAAGAGCCAGTGTTTAAGTCCAAAGGCCATCTGCTCGCAGAATTCCCTCTTTTTCCAAGGAGGTCAATCTTTGTTTTACGTGCCTACAATTAGATGATGCCCATCCATATTAGAGTAAACTGCTTTAATTAAAAGTCGACTGATATCAATGTTAATCTCACCTAATAATACCTTTACAGAAACATGTATAGTAATGTTGGCCAAATATTGGGTAACATGGTCTAACCAAGTTGACACATAAATTATAAGGTTTTTTTTTCAAAACTTATACCATTATACTGAGAATTAGATTTATAATTGGTCTCTGGTGGTGGGTATAAGAGGATGGCCAAGGAAGGATGGATATGCTCTGCCCCATTTTCCTGAATCATGCTAAGAAATGGAGTAGGTCTAATAATGCAGGATGTCCACATACCAGAGATGAAAAAACAAGTTTTCTGATTTTCCTATGAGTTTTGAAATAGGAGAAATCTCCTCTCCCAGTTGACAGGAAGGGACCTTCTCCTAAGAGTACTTTGGATATCTCTAAGTTTAGACAAACCATCTCCTTTCTTTAGGATATTAATCAGACCTATGATGTAAGTAGTATCAAATCTTATTAGTGAAATATCAAATATTTTTATACTCCAGTGGCACAATTTGTAAGAAAATTTCCATCTGTTAATAAAATCAATACTCTGGTCTCCAAGAACCTTGGAACTGGACTTCGGACTCATAAGCACAGTATTCCATAATATCTAGAGATGCTATTACTGCAGTTGGTTCTAGTGGCATCCAAACGTGGCTATGTGAAACTGGTTCCAGAGACGGTGTTTTCTGTTGAGGTACTCAGTCACTGAAAGTATGGCTCCCTAGGTTTTTTAATAGCTCTGGTATTTGGAGTCCAAAGATCATTTCTCAGTCAGACTTTACATCATGAACTATACCATAGTAATAGCTTTATTGTCTTCAAATGAGTTTAAAGACTTGATGATTTTTTTTTTTTTTTGGTGAATCTCTTTTCTCACAGCCTACATTGGATAATGAGCTATGAAACCTGAGCTAGTAGAAATTCCTTATCAGCAATTTGGACCATGATAATCTTAGCACAAGATAAGCTCGCTGTTCTTATATTTTCTAGGGTATGGCAGGTGAGGTTGAAAAGTTGAAAATGCTTTACCAGAAGATACAGATGTGTTGATCTAAAAACCACTGCACTCCCACAGAGAACCCAGCATGAGGTCAGTTGTACAATTGTAGTCCTACTACACAGGCCACCCCCCTCCCCACCTCTAGTTTCTCAGGATTTCTCAGAGCCACCTGTGGGTAAGCTTTGAGGTGGGGTGGATAATTATAATCTGAAGTAAAATTTACAGTAAGGGTAAGAAATGAAATTAGTGAATGATCAATAGCAGGTTCATATGCTTCACCTATCTGACTTCCTAGGACCTGTTGTGTCCTAGACCCACTCAGCTTCCTCTGCCATCATTCATGACCTGCCACTCAAGTTGGAGCCAGGTATTTTGGAGCAGGACCTTTTGAGGTATAATCCTCAAAATCTTTAGAAGTGGACTTGAGAAGAAGAGCTTAACCATCTGTGTAAATGGCCTGCTATGTGTATCATTGGCAATATTCCGTCAATTCCCTGTGAATGTTGTAGATGCTTTAGGTTGTAAGGTATGTAAGTTCTGACAACCCTGCTATTCCATAGCTAATGTAAAATATTCAAGAGTGGTGGTCAAATATGAAAATGAAGCTGGAGAGGGTTTGAGACTAGACTAGAAGTCTAGCATAATGAACAGTGAGATAGGTTTCTTGGCCTGGTTTGCCAGGCACCACGTATGATAAGGTAATCCTATAGGGTATCAAGCTTCTGATCATAAAATATTGACTTACCAGTTACAATAGGGTTAAAGTTTGAGACCTGGAATTCCTACAACAACCATAACCAATTTCGTGAACAGTTTCATTAATATCACCTATGAACCTTGCAGAACTCAGTAAATTTACATCATATGGCTAAGAACAAGATCTGGGAACACTGTGCATTGTCAAATATAGACACATTATTTACTAAAACTTGCACTGAGCTGAGAAAACCTATTTAATGGGCAATATCTCTGTCCCCAAACAACTCCTGGACAACAGGTAAGTTTAGGCAGATGTAAAGCAGTATACAAAAAGAAATGTTAGAGACCCAGGTGGAAGGACGACAGTGGATGTACAGTGGATGTGGCTGTAGGATGCCGGAGGATAAAAATGAACACGTAATCAGCTTGGGGTAATTGCAGTAAGAGGAATGACTCATTTTGAGCAAGGACAGCCTTTGAGAGAGTCATAAACAGAGTTGGCAATGATTATTAACTTCCATTTGTATGCTGCACGGTACGTTGCAAAAACACTTGTACATGTTTTATCTCCATCGAATTGGAAAACAGTCCTGAAAGTTAGAAAAGGCAGGTATTGTTCTGCCTGTTTTATATGCAAGGAAAGGAATACAGAGAGGTTAATTGAGCTGGCTGAGGTCACATTGCTAGTTAGAGAACCAGCAAAGAATAGAACCTAGGATTCCAGAATCTCAGTGTAATGTATTTTGACCACCCCTGGCTGTGCACAGCAGTTTTGCTGAACAAAGAGATTCTTGCAGTCTACAGCTTAGAGAACATTGGTGGCTTAACCAGTCTTAACCCTACAAATGATGTTTGCTTCACCCTTCTCCAGCCGTGAAATCACAGAGCCCCAGATGTCTTCTGGTTCATCCACCATCATTTGTGCCTCCACATTCACTGGTCTGAGATGACATGGATTTTTTTGGCAGCCTCATCAAAATGTTTAGTCCTATCGATCTTAAGGCTGTACATGTACTTCAGAGAAATGTATGATGCATACAATAGCTTAGTTTTACTTTTGAAAACAGAATCTTCCCTAAAGAACATATTCTAACTGCTTGGCCTGAGGGGCGGGTGAGAAGAATCTGAGGTACTTACAATGTGTGTTATGATCTTGGGGTATGGATGTTTAGAAAATCACCTTAAAATATAAGAGTTCATGCGTATTTTCCAACCTAACATACAATTTTCTTTATTCCAAGTATCGGAATCAAATTCTATAGCAATTAGTGCTGGAAAAGGGAGGAGAAAAACTCTTGGGGTTGGAGGTCTATTCCCAACTTGTCAGTATCTGCCACTGATCAGTGGTGGGCTCCACTTTTAATTGTCAAACAATTGATTTTCCCAGGCAATATGGGTAAAGTGGAGGAGAAAATCTCCTGTTTGAGTCCAGAATAATTCTTCCTGCTTGGGAGAACTGAACCCCAAATCAAAATAATTTTGCTTCACGTCCTAATTATATCCGTTCTCTGTGTCTCCAGCATCCCAAATGTCTCCTTCCAGTTGAGCATCTCGAGCACACAAATATATAATCTAAAGTGGGTGTGAAACACATGATCTGAATCAAGATATCTATTTTGCATAAGGCAAAGCTGCACTGTAGTTCACGTCTGAATATATTTGAGCTTTTGAAGAGCTACATTGCTCTTCCTACAATGGTATTATCATTGATTGTGCAACTTGTATGAATAAATGAGACTTAAAAGACAACTACATGACTTAAAGTCCTTTCACCAGTGAGAATACTTGTAATTTGTCCTCTGGTTGCAGGCTAGAAATACTGCTGGCAAAGCCTAAATTTGTTTAATGTTCTGCCTTTTTCCTCATTGGCTGCCTAATGTTTTTGATCTAGTCCATTCAGACCGTTGCTGATTGATGGGCACCATGGCAATCTAGTGGCCTGGGCGGCTGTTTCCCCGCAATCAATAGCAATGGGACATGGCTTCACATTATAGATCAAAATGCTCCATTCCTTTACCATGCTTTAGTGAGTCACATTTCCTTTTCCTTAAAATCAATTCCACATGTTTGAGTTTCAAAGTAATGGCAAGACACTATGTATGGAGGGGAAATAAGGAATATAAGACATGGTCATCGATCTCAAAAAATGAGATAAATATCATTAAATCTGGGCTACACTAGGCCTTCTAAATATGAAGATAGATGTCCTCATTCTCTTAAATAAGAGGACACTGAGACTCAAAGGTATTGAATCACTTACTGAAGGTCACTCCACAAGCACAAGGCATATTTCTGGTTCCCAAGCCAGTGCTCTTCCAAAGCAGATTTTTCTAAAACCCATCCTGTGGTCTAGCTGAGAAATGAAACCACAGAAGTGATCTGAGTTACAAGAGAATAATGCAGATGAAATAATGAAGGCATTTTTAATGGTCGTAGAGACCTGAGGTCCTGAAGTAACTATAGGATGCTAAAGCTGGAAATTATTTCAGGTGAAGATGTTTTTAAAAGGCCTGAGGGTTAACATCATGAAACCATCTCTTGCATAGAATTTGAATGGATAAGAAGAATGGGTATCTGCAAGGGAACAGTATGAGCAATAACTCAGATATTTCAAGCAATGTCCCCAGGTGTTTGAATAGAATGTAGGGCTTGCTGTACATGCCCTTTTTTTGGTCTTAAAGAGTGGACTGGCTGAAACATGGTGGCCTTCAACATAGCCAGAGCAGATATCCACCTGAAAGGTGGCAGTGGGAGCCAGGCTCAGCAGCTGTTTACTCTAAAATATCTGCCTCAAATGGCTGTGTGATTCTTGACATTCTCAGGAGTATCTTTTGACGTAAATTTTTAGGTTTATATAGTTAATATGGCATTTCTTGACCATATTTTCTTGAAGTTCTTCACACATAACTGTTATGCTATCACTGATATGTTTGTTACGTGAATGTCATGGCCATGACACCTCATGAGATGATCAACAAACAGGAGACTTGGCCTAAGGAAGGTGGGCCTGTGCGTAGGTGAGCAGCAAGGAGAGAAGAGATGAGGTTCTTTAAAATGGTGGGAGCAGTGAGTGCATTCGTTGGCAGGGCAAAGAAGTAGGAAGTACTTCAGGAAAAGCTGCGGATCTACTGATGACATACAAGGGCATTTTAATAAAGGCAATGTAACAAAATGATTGTTAAGAATGATTACTATTGGGGCACCTGGGTGGCTCAGTCGTTAAGCGTCTGCCTTCAGCTCAGGTCATGATCCCAGGGTCCTGGGATCGAGCCCCACATCGGGCTCTCTGCTCTGCCGGGAGCCTGCTTCTCCCTCTCCCACTCCCCCTGCTTGTGTTCCCTCTCTCTGTGTGTCTCTCTCTGTCAAATAAATAAATAAAATCTTTAAAAATAAATAAATAAAGAATGATTACTATTTATTTCTTGGAAGTCTCTGAATTCATTTTAGCAGTTCCTACATTTGGGGAAAGAGTAAGTACCTGGGAATTAACTCTTCTTCACAATAGTAAACATTCAATATTTTTATTTTTTTAAAATTTTCTTACTTACATTCAATATTTTTAAATGTTGAATTACAGAAAACTGGAATTATTTACAAAATGTATTTTTTGTTGTATTGCATCTTGAACCATAATAAAGTACACCTGTATTTTAAATAGGGATTTTTTTGAGCTATAATTGACAGATATTAGTTTCAGATATACAATACAGTGATTCCAGATTTGTATACATTATGAAATGATTGCCACAATAAGTTTAACATTGGTCACCATACATAGAGTTTTTTCCTTGTAGTGAGAACTGTCAAGATCTATTCTTTGCAAACTTCAAATATACAATACAGTATTAATCATAGGCACCATGCTGTGTAGCATAGCCTTAGGACTTTTAAGACAGGAGGTTTGTACCTTTTGATCACCTTCAACTATTTTACTCTCTCCTCACCACTGATCTTTGTCTTTCTCTGACTTATTTTACTTAACGTGATACCCTCAAGGTCTATGTTGGTACAGATGACAAGATTTCCTTTTTTTATGGATGATACTCATATATATACATTATCTTTATCCATTTATTAATAGACTCTTAGTTTACTTCCATGTCTAGGCTATTATAAATAATACTGCAGTGAACATAGTGGTACAGATGTCTTTTCAAGTTTATGTTTTGTTTCCAAGAAAAATACACAGAAGTGGAAATGCTAGATTATATGGTATTTTTAAATTTTTTTTAAGATTTTATTTATTTATTTGAGAGAGAGAGAGAGAATGAGAGACAGAGAGCATGAAAGGGAGGTGGGTCAGAGGGAGAAGCAGACTCCCTGCTCAGCAGGGAGCCCAATGTGGGTCTCGATCCTGGGATTCCAGGATCATGACCTGAGTCACTTAACCAACTGAGCCACCCAGGTGCCCAGTAGTTTTAATTTTTGAGGAAATGCCATACTTTTTTCCATAATGGCTGCACCAATTTACATTACTACCAACCATGCAACAAGGGGTCCCTTTGGTCCACCACCTTGCCAAGAAGGCAAGGTGTCTTTTTGGTAATGGCTAATCTAACAAGTACGAGGTGATATCTCCTTGTGGTTTTCATTTGCATTTCCCTGATTGATGTTGAGCTACTTTTCATGTAGCTGCTGGCCATCTAAGTGTCATCTTTGGGTAAATGTCTATTCAGAAACTCTGTCCATTGTTAATCACATTTTGAGTTGTAGGAGCTTTTCAATATTTGGGATATCAATTCTTTATCACACAGGATTTGTAAATATTTTCCCATTTGGTAGGTTGCCTTTTCACTTTGTTGAGTTTTTGTTTGGCTGTGCAGAAGCTTTTTAGTTTGATATAGTCCCATGAGTTTTTGTTTTACTGTCAAATCCAAAAAATCACCATCACCACTGATACTAAGGAACTTACTGCTTTATGTCTTTTTAAAGTTTTATGGTTTCAGGTCTACTTAAGACTTTAATCCATTTTATTTTTGTATGTGGTAAAAGATAGTGGTCCAGTTTCATTCTTTTGCATGTGGTTGTCCAGTTTTCCCAACACTATTTAAGGATCTGTCCTTTTTCCCATTGTATATTTTTGACTCCTTTGTCATAAATTAATTGGCCATACATGCAGTTTTATTTTTGGGCACTCTGTTCCACTGATCTATGTGTCTATTTTTACAGCAATATACTGTTTTGATTACTGTTGCTTTATAATATGATTTGAATTCAGACATGGTGATGCCTCCAACTTTTTTCTCAAAATTACTTTGACTACTTTGGGATTTTGTGGTTCCATACAAATTTTAGAATTGTTCTATTTCTGTGAAAAAATCTATTGGAATTTTGATAAGAACTGCATCGAATCTGTAGATTGCTTTGGGTAGTATGGATATTTTAACAATATTCTTTCAACTCCTAAGCATAGATATATCTTTCCATTTCTTTGTGTCTTCAATTTCCTTAACGTTTAGAAATTTAGTGTACAGGTCCTTTATCTCCTTGGTTAAATGTATTCCTAAGTATTTATTTTGAGAAATGCAATTGAATACAAGATGGTTTTTCTTTCTCTGATAGTGCATTATTAATGTACAGATGCAACAGATCTTTATTAAGTTTGTATCCTGCAACTTTACAAAATTTGCTGATGAGTTCTAACAATTTTGGTGGAGTCTTTAGATTTTTCTCTAATATCCCAGATATTGTGTGTTTGTTAGTGAATGCCAAGGGCTTGTTGCTTGGGGTGCATCAGCCAATAGATCAGCCCCAGTCTTTTGACTGGAGCAGATGGTTTTTATTACTTGCAGCAAGTGAGTCAGGGAGATGGTTCTCAAAACACTTTCCTTGGGGTTAGTGCAGGAAGCTTTTATTCAGTGTGTTAGGTGGACAGGGGTTAAGGAGCTTTATGTAGTAAGGAATGTGTACATTTGCTGTTAGGCACTTTGGCTCAGCTCTGCATTCACAGCATATCAATATGCTAGTGCATACATCATATGTTCAAAAAATGGTGGAAAAATCCCAACCCCAGGAAGAGATCTTACTATTATGAGCTGAAAGCAACGTTAGGGCGACTTGGGTCCTCCTCTCCAATCAGGCTCAAGCTAGCTCATACAAAGGGGTATCTGCAGATCACCTGACCACACATCTCCTTGGCAAGAGCTACTTGTTTTGCAAAACAGATACCCTCTTTCCCTGCTTTTGTCTCTTCCCTCTTCTCCCTCATGCTGTTAGCTTTTAGCCCTCTGATCTGAGTAACTCCTTGTTACTTCCTAGCTAACCAGTTCAGTTCCAGACCACTGCAATAAATGTGTCTAAAGTTTATACTTAAGGGTGCGATAGCATTGTCTAAAAACACAATGTACATACCCTAATTAAAAAAATACTTTATTTAAAATGCTAGCGATGAAAGCAGGTTTCAGTGAGTTGTAATCTTTTTTGCTGGTGGGGGTCTCACCTCAGTGCTGATGGCTGCTGACTGATCAGTGTGGTGGTTGCTGAAGGCTGGGGTGGCTGTGGCAATTTCTTAAAATAAGACAATAACATTTGCCATATTGAATCTTTTATGAACAAATTCTCTGTAGGATGTGATGCTGTTTGATAACATTCTCCTTATATTAGAACTTCTTCCAAAATTGGAGTGAATCCTTTAAAACCCTGGTGCTGTTTTAGCAATTACATTTATATAATCTAATGCCTTTGTTATTTCAACAGTCTTTACAGCCTCTTCACCAGGAGTAGATTTCATTTTAAGAAAGCACTTCCCTTGCTCATCCATAAGCAACAGCAACTCCTCTGTTTTATCATGAGATTGCTTCCGGCTCCACTTCTAGTTCTTTTGTTGTTTCCACCACATCTGCTATTACTTCCTCTGCAGAAGTCTTGAACACTTCTAAATCATCCACAAAGATTAGAATCCACTTTTCCAAACTTTCATTGATACTGATATTTTGACTTTTGCCCATAAATCACAAATGTTCTTAATGACATTTAGAATGGTGAACCCCTCCAGGTTCTTCTTTTCTTTTCTTTTAAAGATTTTATTTATTTATTTGACAGAGAAACAGCGAGAGAGGGAACACAAGCAGGGGGAGTGGGAGAGGGAGAAGCAGGCTTCCCACTGAGCAGGGAGCCCGATGCAGGGCTCAATCCCAGGACTCCGGGATCATGACCTGAGAGGAAGGCAGACCCTTAACGACTGAGCCACCCATGTGCCCCTCTTTCCAGGTTTTTCAATTGACTTTGCCCAGATCCATCAGAGGAATCACTACCTATGGCAGCTCCAGCCTAACCCAATGTAATTCTTAAATAAGGCTTGTAAGTCAATTACTCCTTGATCCATGGGCTGCAGGATGGATGTTGTGTTAGGCATAAAAACATTAATCGCATTGTTCATCTCCATCAAAGCCCTTGGGTGACCAGGTGCATTGTCAATGAGCAGTAATATTTTGAAAGAAACCTTTTAACTAAGCAGTAGATCTTAACAGTGAGCTTAAAATATTCAGTAAACCATGTTGTAAAGAAATGTGCTGTCATCCAGGCTTTGTTTTATGTATAGGGCATTGGCAAAGTAGATCTAGGATAATTCTTTAAGGGCTATAGGATTTTCAGAATGGCAAATAAGCAGCATTGGCTTCAGCTTAAAGTCACCAGCTGCATTAGCTCCTAACAGAATCAGTCTGTCCTTTGGAGCTTTGAAGCTATGCACTGACTTTTCCTCTCCAGCTCTGAAAATCCTAGATGGCATCTTCCAATGGAAGGATGTCTCATCTACATTGAAAAACTGCTGTTTAGCCACCTTCACGGCTTATCTTAACTAGATTTTCTGGATAACTTACTGCAGCTTCTATATCAGTACTTGCTGCTTCACGTTGCATTTTTATGTTATGGAGATGACTTCTTTTCCTAAAACTCATGAACCAACCTCTACTAGCTTCAGAATTTTCTTCCGTACCTTCCTCATTTCTCTCAGCCTTCATAGAATTGAGGAGAATCAGGGCCTTGCGCTGGATTAGGCTTTGGCTTAAGGGAATGTTGTAGCTGACTTTATCTTCTAACCAGACCACTAAAACTTTCTCCAAATCAGCAATAATGCTGTTTCACCTTATCATTCATGTGTTTGCTGGAATAGCACTTTTAATTTCTTTCAAGACCTTTTCCTTTGTATGCATAAGTTGGCCAGCTATTAGACTGAAAGGTAGGCCTCTTGTGCCTATTTGAAATGTCAATATGTCTTCCTTACTAAACTTATTTCTAACTTTTGATCTAAGGGAGATATATGCAACTCTTCCTCTCAGTTAAACATTTAGAGGTCATTGTAGGGTTATTAATTTGCCTAATTTCAAAAGTATTGTTTCTCAGGGCATAGGAAAGCCTGAGGGGAGGGGGAGAGAGATGGAACTGACAATTGATGGAGCAGTCAGAATACATACATTTGATCAAGTTCTGCATCTTACATGGGTGCAGTTTTTGGTACCCCCAAATTATAGTAACATCAAAGATCACTGATATCTGCTCACTATAACAAATATAATAATGAAAAAAATTTAAATGCTGTGAGAATTACCAAAATGTGACAGACACAAGGTGAGAAAATGCTATTGGAAAAATAGTGCTGCCAGACTTGCTTCATGCAGGGGTGCCAGAAAACTTCAATGTATAAAAATTGCAGTATCTATGAAGCACATTAGTGTGAAGTGCAATAAAAAGGGGCATGCCTGTAAGTCATCTGCAAATAATGACAACACTTCCTTCCCAATTTGGATTGCTTGTATTTTTCTTGCCTCGCTGCTCTGGCTAGGACTTCTAGTACTATGTCGAATAAAAGGGGTAAGAGTAAGCATCCTTTTCTTGTTCCTGATCTTAGAGAAAAAGCTTTCAGCTTTTCATGGTTAATTATGATATAAGCTGTGGACTTGTTATATATGACCTTTATTATGTTGAGGTACATTCCCTCTATACATACTTTGTTGAGAGTTTTTATCATAAATGGATGTTGAATTTTATCATATGATTTTTTGCATCTATTGAGATGATATCCTTTTTAATCCATTTTTTAAAATGTACATCAATTTGATTTTGTGGATGTTGGACTGTCCTTTTGTCCCTAGAATTAATCACTTATCATGGTGTGTGATATGGTGTGTAATCACACACTTATCATGGTGTGTGATCCTTATAATCTGTGGTTGAATTCAGTTTGATGATAATTTGTTGAAGATTTTTGCATGCTCATTATGGATACTGGCCTGTAATTTTCTTGTACTATTCTTGTTGGATTTTGATATCAGGCTAATATTGTTCTTGTGAAAGGAGTTTGTGAAAGGAGTTTGAAAGTGTTCCCTCCTCTATTTTTTAGGAGTATTTAAGATTGGTATTCTTTTTAAAATGTGTGGTAGCATTCGCTGGTGAAGCTATCTGGTTCTGGACTTTTGGGATGTTTTCTATTACCAATTCAATCTCCTTATTAGTCATTGGTCTGTTCAGGTTTTCTGTTTCTTCATGATTTATTCTTAGTAGGTTGTATGTTTCTAGGAATTCCAAGTTTTTTCTAGGTTCATGGGAATCTTAACTAAAGACACAGTGGATAAGTCATTTGAGAAAGGGTTAAACGGGACACAGAATCAACTATCACCTTATTTAAAGGCTTTTTCCGCCTTAACTGCTTTTCACATTTGCTATATCTATTAACTTATATGATAAACGGCAATGTTTTCTGTTTAGCTGTACATCTTACACATCTTTACATACCTGAAACAACTGTTTTTATACACAATTATCACTTCATAAATACTTGGTTACTTCTGAAATGTATAATGTTCTCAAATGTGTCTGAGGTTCTTGAACTATCTGAACTTTTTAAAAATCATTGAATGGTGGATGCCCAGTAACTATTTGTTGGATAAATATATGAATGAAGAAAGAATAAGTGCATACACTTCCATAATTATGTGCTATTCTACATGGTTTACATAGTGTTACATATAACTCTTTTAATATTACAAACTGTGACCTAGGTAAATGTATGTCCCCTCATTACAGATGATGCAAACTAACACTGTTAGTAAATCACGGGCCAATGTCCAAACCCAGGCACCCTGACACGAATCATTTCTCTTAACCATTACACTATGAAATAAGCTCAATAAATGAATAACTGGAACTACACAGTGTAAGGTCTATCAGTCATTTTCCAATGAAATTTTTAGCTCTAATCAGTTTGACTATTTAATGGTGCATTGTGACACCTTAATGGAATTTTGATAAAATGCACATTAATAGTAAATGTTGAAATCTCTCCTTGAGTCCTGCATCGTCTTATAAACATATAGTAGGTGTGATTTCTTCAACTTGAGAGATCCTCTCTTATGAGTACTATCTGGACAATGCAAACACTCTGCCAATTTCAATACTAGTAGCACTACAAGGAAGAGAAAAGGCAACAGTTGAAAAATTACATCATTATGGGTGCAATTTCCTCAACATTTCTTAAATGTACCTAACCAAAGATTGATAGCCCATTTAATGAGCAATCTGTTCTTATGCTGAATGTGCATGATGCCATTATATGAAATGGAAACAACTGGAAATGTGTCAGAAATGCACTTTACAACATTAGTTGAAAATGCCATTGATCAGTAACACACTGTGTTTGACCCCAAGAATTACCTCTGCAGTGAGAAAAACAAATGGCATGTAAAAGTTTTAAGTAAGGGGTGCCTGGGTGGCTCAGTCATTAAGCGTCTGCCTTCGGCTCAGGTCAGGATCCCAGGGTCCTGGGATTGAGCCCCGCATTGGGCTCTCTGCTCCGCGGGAAGCCTGCTTCTCCCTCTCGCACTCCCCCTGCTTGTGTTCCCTCTCTCACTGCGTCTCTCTCTGTCAAATAAATAAAATCCTTAAAAAAAAAAAAAAAGTTTTTAGTAAAATCCATGTTTAAAAAATGTTCTTTCATAGAAAAAAAAGTCAATGTATCTTTGAAGCAATATGCCATTATAACGTCTCCTGATACATAAAGGAAAGCAACCATTTTGGTAAACTGTGTTGTCTTACCACTTGGATATGCCAGCCACTTATTTGGTAAACAGCTGCATGCATTTTCTTCATATAACTATAATTTATATCCGATTTCCTCTAAACTGCAACTGATTTACTGGAAATTTATTGAGAAATCATTCTTGACTGGTGAAACACAGAGGAGAAACGGAGGTCCTTTAATGCTTTATGGAATGCCAGCTCAGACTGTGGGGAGAGGCAACATATAATGAATAGGTATTTACCTTGAGTGGATCCCAGAGGATTCCTCTTAGTTTCCCTTTTCCACATCAGCAAGTGCTAATTGATAGGTCTGACTGATTAAATTTAGTAATAAGGGCCATCACAGCGCCTGGAAGCAGACAATCAAATCATAATCATTTGGTTGAAACAAGAATTGGCAAACTTAGAAGTCTTAACTTTTGACTTAGCCTAATTCTCCTCTATCCCCCAATGGGGGATAAGTGAGGATAGAGGGGCTAATTGAGCCAAAAACATTCATAAAACTACCAGGGAGAAGGATGGCAAAATTTTCCTAAAGCATGAAGATGATTAGCTAATTTGGAGAGGGAATTGAAGGAGTTTGGGATTATGTCCTTGGCTGATCATAACAAGTAACATGACCTCCTAACTACCCTAAGAGTGAAAATTGGTAATTTCAGAGAAAAAAACCCACACAGAAAAAGATAAGATGATTTGATGTATTAGTAAATGTTTCAAATTAAAGACAAGGCAAAAAAGACTTAAAATTATAATTTTAAAATTATCTTTAAATATATAAAATAGTATCCAAGAATTTATATTCAAAATTTAAAACTTGGAGTACCCAGAGGCAATTTCATTTAACCATATGTTATTGGTTATTCTGATAGTAGTGACCATATTTCATTTTTTTTAAAGTAACATATAATGTATTATTTGTTTCAGGG
Organism: Mirounga angustirostris; assembly: GCF_029215605.1. NCBI lineage: Eukaryota > Metazoa > Chordata > Mammalia > Carnivora > Phocidae > Mirounga > Mirounga angustirostris. The sequence goes on along the minus strand of NW_026991711.1, from coordinate 19,314,631 downwards.
GTACAGGTCTATGATTCATCAGCCTTATACAATTCACAGCGCTCACCATAGCACATACCCTCCCCAATGTCCATCACCCAGCCACCCCATCCCTCCCAGCCCCCTCCACTCCAGCAACCCTCAGTTTGTTTCCTGAGATTAAGAGTCTCTTACGGTTTGTCTCCCTCTCTGGTCTCATCTTGTTTCATTTTTCCCTCCCTTCTCCTATGATCCTCTGTCTTGTTTCTCAAATTCCTCATATTAGTGAGATCATATGATAGCAGCAATGTCCACAATAGCCAAACAATGGAAAGAGCCTAGATGTCCATCAAGAGATGAATGGAGGGCGCCTGGGTGGCTCAGTTGGTTAAGCGACTGCCTTCAGCTCAGGTCATGATCCTGGAGTCCCAGGATCGAGTCCCTCATCGAGCTCCCTGCTCGGCAGGGAGTCTGCTTCTCCCTCTCCCACTCCCCCCTCTTGTGCTCTGTCTCTAAAAAATAAATGGGTAAAATCTTAAAAAAAAAAAAAAAAGGATAAAGAAGATGTGTGTGTGTATGTGTGTGTGTGTATATATATATATATACACACACACATATATATACATATATATATAATGGAATATTATGCAGCCACAAAAAATCTTTCCATTTGCAATGATGTGGATGGAACTAGAAGATATTATGCTAAGTGAAATAAGTCAAAGAAAGATAAGTAGTGACCATATTTCAAAAATATATGTATATAGAGCTCTTTCATCATAGTTTTGTCCATTATCTTTGACTCCTGCTATGAAAGTTGAGGGTGTAACTCTTTGACACTTTGCCTCTTGCCTCATGCCCACTCAACCAAAATCTTAAATCATTTTTAGTGTTTCAGTTATTAGCTTGTAAATGAAAATGATACATATTCTCTATTTCTAGTTTAATCACCTTTAGACATTCTTTTTAATTAAAATTTAGTTGACTGTGTTATATTTTAGGTATGCAACATAGTGATTCGACAATTCTATACATTATCCAAATGCTCACCACGCTTAGTTACCATCTGTCATCAGATAACATTGCAGTATTTTTGACTCTATTCCCTGTGATGTACTTTTCTTTCTTTTTTTTTTTTTTTTAAGATTTTATTTATTTATTTGACAGAGAGAGAGAGTGAGAACAGGAACACAAGCAGAGGGAGTGGGAGAGAGAGAAGCAGGCTTCCTGCCGAGCAGGGAGCCTGATGTGGGGCTCGATCCCAGGACCCTGAGATCATGACCTGAGCCGAAGGCAGACGCTTAACAACTGAGCCACCCAGGCCCCCACCCCTGTGGTGTACTTTTCATCTCCATGACTTATAACTAGAAGTACCTCTTAATCCACTTCACCTATGTCATTCATCCCTCACCCCTCTCCCCTCTGGCAACCACCAGTTTCTCTGTAATCATGAATCTTTTTTTCATTGTTTTGCCTTTTAGATTCCATGTTTAAGTGAAATCATATAATAATTATCTTCCCCTGACTTCCCTTAGGATAATACCCTCTAAATGTTTCCATGTTGCCATGAATGACAAGATTTTATTCTTTATGGCTGAGTAATATTTGTGTGTGAGTGTATATCACATCTTTATCCATTCATCTATCCATGGACACTTCAGTAGGTTCTACATCTTGGCTATCAAAAAAATGCTGCAGTAAACATAAGGGTACATATATCTTTTTGATTTAGTATTTCTATTTTTAGTAAATACCCAGCAGTAGAATTACTAGATCGTATAGTAGTTCTATTTTTAACTTTTTGGAGAACCTCCATACTGTTTTCCACAGTGGTTGCACCACTTTACATTCCTACCAACAGTACACAAGGGTTCCCTTTTCTTCACATCCTTGCCAACACCTGCTGTTTTGTGTTTCTTAGATAGTAGCCCTGTGACTGGTATAAGATAATATCTCAATGGCAGTCTTGACTTGTATTTCCTGGTAATTAGCGATGAGCATCTTTTTCATGTGTCTGTTGGCAATCTTTACCCATTTTTTATTCTATTATTTGGGGGGGTGTTATAGCTCATATTTTTGGATATTAATCCTTTGTTAGATGTATCATTTGTGAACATCTTCTCCCATTTAGTAGGCTGCCTTTTCATCTTCTTGATGCTTTTCCTCACTGTGCAAAAGTTTTCTAATTTGATGTAGTCCCAATAATTTTTGCTTTTGTTTCCCTTGTCTGAGGATACCTATTTAGAAAAATGTTAGCAAGGCTGATATCCAAAAGATTACAACCTCTATTTTCTTTCAGGAGTTTAATGATTTCAGGTCTTTAATCCACTTTGAGTTAAATTTTGTGTATGGTATAAAAAAAAAATAGTCCAGTTTCATTCTTCTGCATATAGTTGTTCATTATCCCAACAGCATTTACTGAAGAGGTTCTTTTCTCCATTACATATTCTTTCCTCCTTTGCCACAGATTAATTGACCATATCAGTGTGGGTTTATTTCTGGGCTCTTTATCCTGTTCCACTAATCTGTGTGTCTGTTTTTGTGCTGCTACCATGCCATTTGGTTACTATAAATTTGTAGCATATCTTGAAATCTAGTATTGAAACACCTCCAGTTACATTTTTAAGATCATTTTGGCTGCTTGAACCTTCTGTATTTCCATACAAATTTTAGAATTATTCTAGATTATTGAAAAATATTGTTGGTAGGAATTGCATTGAATCAGTAGGTTGTTTGGGTAATATGGCCATTTTAACCATATTCTCACAATCCATGAACATGATCTAGCTTTCTGTGTGTGTCCTATTCAATTTCTTTCACCACTGTCTTATAGTTTTCAGTGCACAGCTTCTTCATCTCCTTGGTTAAATTTACTCCTAGGCACTTTATTCTTTCTGATGCATTTGTAAATGAGATTGTTCTCTTAATTTCTCTTCTACTTTATTATTTACAGAAATGCAGTGGATTTCTATATATTGATTTTTGTATCCTGAAACTATTGAATTCATTTATTCTAATAGTTTCCTGGTGGAGGCTTTAGGGTTTCCTATATATAGTATTGTGTCATCTGCAAATGGTGGAAGTTTTCTTCCTTGCTAATTTGGATGCCTTTTATTTCTTGTCTGACAGCTGCAGTTAGGACTTCCAGTATTCTGTTGAATAAAAGTAGTGAGAGTAGACATCTTTGTCTTGTTTGTGGTCTTACAAGAGCTTTTAGTTTTTCACCATTGAGGATGATGTTAGCTGATATTAGCATTTGTATATATGACCTTTATTATGTTGAGGTATGTTTCCTCTAAACCCACTTAGTGGAGAGTTTTTATCATGAACTGATGTTGGGTTTTACAAATGTTTTTTTCTGCATCTATTGAGATGATCATATGGTTTTATCCTTTATTTTGTTGATGTGGTATATTGATTTATAGATACTGAGCCATCCTTTATCCCCAGAATAAATCCTCCTTGATCATGGTGAATGATCATTCTAATGTATTATTGAATTTGGTTTGTTAATACTTTGTTAAAGATTTTTGCATCTAAATTCATCGGGAATATTGGCTTGTAGTTTTCTTTTTCTTTTTTTTTTTAAAAGATTTTATTTATTTATTTGAAAGAGAGAGAATGAGAGAGAGCACATGAGGGGGGGGGAGGGCCAGAGGGAGAAGCAGACTCCCTGCCGAGCAGGGAGGCCGATGCTGGACTCGATCCAGGGACTCCAGGATCATGACCTGAGCCGAAGGCAGTCGCTTAACCAACTGGGCCACCCAGGCGCCCTGGCTTGTAGTTTTCTTTTTGTTGGGTTTTTGGTTTTGGTATTAGGTTAATGCTGTCCTCATAAAATGAATTTGGATGTATTCCTTTTCTATTTTTGGAGTAGCTTGAGAAAGATAGGTATTAACTCTTCTAAATGTTTGGCAGTAGTCACCTGTGAAACCATCTGATACTGGCAGTTTTTAAATTATTGATTAAATTTTATTACTAGTAATTGGTCTGTTCAGATTTTCTATTTCTTCCAAAATTGTTTCTAAGAATTTATCCATTTCTTCTGAGATGTCCATTTTGTTGGTATATAATTTTTTTGTAGTATATTAAAATCCTATGTATTTCTGTGGTGTTGGTTCTCTTATTTCTGATTTTGAGTCCTCTTTTTCTTGATGGGTCTGGCTAAAAGTTTATCAATTTTGATTATCTTTCAAAGAACCAGCTCTTGGTTTCATTACTCTTTTGTGTTTGGGGTTTTCTTTTTAGTCCCTATTTCATTTATTCCTGCTTTGATCTTTATTATTTCCTTCTATTAACTTTGGGCTTTCTTCTTTGTGTAGTTCCTCTAGGGGTAAGGTCAGATTGTTTGTTAGAAATTTTTGTTGCTTGAAGTATGCCTGTATAACCATAAACATCCATCTTAGAACTTTACCCTGTGTCCCAAAGATGTTAGGTCATTGTCTCTATTTTCATTTTTCTCCATGTACATTTTTAATTTCCTCTTTGATTTCTGTAATCCATTGGTTATTTAGTTGCATGTTTAGACTTTTTTTTTTCCCCCAGTTTTTTTCTTGCAACATCTAGTTTCATACTGTTGTGGTCAGAAAAGATACCTGATACATTTCAACTGTAAATTTACTGAGACTGGTTTTGTGGCCTAATATGTGATTCGTCTTAGAGAATGTTCCCTGTGCACTTAAAGAATGTATTCTATTGTTTCTGGATGGAATGTTCTGTATATATCTGTTAAGTCAATCTGGGCTAATGTTTCATTCAAAGACACTGCTTCCTTACTGATTTACTGTCTGATCTATCCATTAATGTAAGTGGGGTATTAAAGTCTACTGTTATTGTATTACTGTCAATTTCTCCCTTTATGTCTTTAATATTTGCTTTATATATTTAGGTGCTCCTATGTTGTGTGCATCGATATTTACAATTGCTATATCCTCTTCTGGGGTTGATCCCTGGTAGGATGGCTAGAACTGGGGTGGGCACGGGCTGGAGGGGTCATGGGGTGCTCTGTACAGGGGGGTACCATAGCAGGATGGCTGGAGCTGAGACAGGTATGAACTGGGGATATCTTAGGGTACTCTGTACATGGAGACCCTGGCAGGACAGTTGGAGCTGAAGCAGGTGTGAGCCAGGGTATCCTAGGATGCTCTCTGCAGGGTTATCCTGGCTAGTCATCTGGAGCTAAAGTGGGTGTAAGTATCCCAGGGGCTTTTTGTCTGTGCCACCTTGGTGTGAAACAGCTGAAGCTGAATGGGCACTGTTTGGGGATGTCCTGGTATGTGCCATACTGGAGCCCCCTTGGGGATGGCTGGAATTTGAGTGGGCATGGATGGGCGGGTCTGCCTTGGGGAAGAGGTTGGGGATGTTTGCTTAGATGCCCAGGGAAATGTAAATAATGCCACTTACTAGCACCTCCAACCCTGGAGACTGTTCCAGCAGTTTTCCTGTCACTTGGCAGACACTCTAGAGTTAGTTCATTTCTAGCGAGATGCCCTTTAAACCAGAGGTTTTTTTTCCCTGTGCCCCAGGATAGGAAAACCTATTCTGGTCTGTCTGTGTTATGCTTCTCTACTGTAGTTGTCAGTCGAAGGTGGAGTTCCTGTCATTACCATGTCTCTTGTCTGACTTGCTGTTCTCTGTAGTCCCTCTGTCCTTTGTTGTGGAGAAGCTATTCAGTCAGCCCTTCTTCAGAAGGAATTGCTCTCTATGTGAGTGTACATTGTAGTGTGTCCAAGGCAAAAGTGAGTTTAGGGTCTTCCTATGTCACCTTTGGACCCCTCCCCTGCATTTTCTCTTAATTACTTACTGGGTATGAGCTCCACATCTCATTGCTACTCCCCACTTCATTTTTCAACATTTATAGTTCCCTATATTTTTATCAGGGTAAATACTTTTTTCTTTAAAAACAATTGTTTAGTTCTTGGTCCACAGATAATTTCTGAAGGTTGAAAACCAGAATTTCCATGGATCTGACTAAATATTTTTCATTGCAAAATATACAGAAGAGGTTAAAACACTTCACTCTTTATTAGCTTCTCTAAGGTTCAGTGTCAGGGCAAGAAAGACACTAAGAAAATGTTTCTAACATCAAGGACAAACTGTATTTTCTTATATTCCATCAGTTGTTCCAAATGAGACATTTTACTTTGGTTCATATGTACACCTTGACTTTCCATTACTTGCATTTGTTTTGTTGTTGTTGCCATTTGTTTGGTTTTCCTGAGTTTTCTAATTTTTAATTATTTTGTCTTGTGATGAAAAAGATAATTCATTGTGTATATGATTATCTTCCACCATGCCAGGGTTTCGTTTCCTTGATCTGTTCAGTCGTGGCCACTGTTTGTGCAATTCCACTGCCTCTGTTCTCACTTGTGTTTTACCTCTGTATTGAGTCTGAAATGGTGTGCAAGGATTATTGTTTAGGATGCTCTCATTTATGAGAATGTATTTATTTTGCATCTATAATTGGATAGTTTGCCTGGATAGTGTAGAATTCTAGGTTGAACATCATTTTCCCTTAAAAATTTGAGATTATTTTGCCTTTATCTTCTATAGTCCAAAGTTGATAAAAAATACAGGTGTTAAACTTCTATGGAGCTGACCTGTTATTCTGCTTCAGTCTTGAAATATTTGACAACTTCTCTTGATTCCTAAAACACTGAAAATTATGCAGGCCTTTTAAAATTTCTTCTGTATGCCAATTTGTAAATACCTTTCATTTAAATCCTTTATTAGGAATGGCAAACTTTCTCTTCCTCTGGGTCCCCTTCTTGGTTTTCCTGTTCTTTTTAAAAATTCTAATTGAAGTATAATAGACACATGAAGTACATAAATCAATAACTAGACTATTCAGTGAGTGATCCCTAAATAAACATATTTCTAGTATCTTGACCATCCAAGTCAAAAAATAAAAGATTGTAAACAAGAAGTTTCCCTTGTGATGACTTGTAACTGCATGTCCCATCCTATACAGTTTTAATCTCATTCCAATTTCTAAAACCAAAAAAAAAAAAAGGGGGGGGGCACCTGGCTGGCTCAGTCAGTAGAGCATGTGACTCTTGATCTTGGGGTTGTGGGTTTGAGCCCCACTTTGAGGGGGGCAGATGATTTAAAAGTAAAATCTTAAAAATGCCTGTTTTACCTTTATGAATGGTATCATGCAATATTTATATCTATATTCAAACTATGTTGAATATAGTGATAGTTCCTTTATTTTTAGTCCTATAGATATTAGAATACCCAATTATTATATTAATTTGCATTTCCCCATTATTATTTGATTAGTTTTAAAAACTTACTGAATATTTGGATGCCAGTTTTTGGTAATTCGCTGTTTCTTTTGTCAATTTTCTATTAGGTTGTCTGTCTTTTCAATACTGATGCATAGCAGTTACTTATATATTCTGGATATTGACCATTTGTGGATTCTATTTGTTGAAATATTTTCTTTGTAGTTTTTTTACTCCTTTAATGGGCCACTTCATAAACCTAATATTATCCAACTTACTGGGTTTTTTTTGTATTCAGGGCTTTTGTGTACTGTTATCCCAAGTTCATAAAGTTATTTTTTTTACTATATTCTAATGTTTTTAATGTTATACCTTTTGTATTAAAGCAACATGAAATGGATTTTTGTTTATGGTATGAGATTAAAGGTTAAGTTTCATTTATTTCATGGGAATCCTTTTCATCCAGAACCTTTTATTGAAAAGAACATCTTTCCTTTAATAGTATCCAATATCATTCTTATCATAAATCAAGTATCCACATATGTGTGGATCTATTCTGTTCCATTGGCCTTTTTGATATTCTTCCAATTTCATTCTGTATTCATTCAAGTAGCTTTAAAATATTTCTTGGTTTCTGAGAGACTAAATCTTTACTCCCTGTAAGACACTTCTTCAAGAGTGTCTTAGATATACTTTGCCCTTTGCATTTTGACATTTTAGAATGATTTTGTCAAAGTCCATGATAAAAAATTACTAGCCTTTTAAATCACATTGCATTAAGACCATTAACCAATTTGGAGAAGTTTGATATCTTTACAATTCTGAGTCTTTCAGTATTTCAACATTGTGTATTCCTCCACTGATCTAGGTCTTCCTTAAGGCTCCTAATAATGTTTTATGGCTTTTGTAAAGGATTTCCAAATAATTCCTTAGATTTGTTCCTAGGCTTTTGATGACTTTCAGTGATAGAGCAATTATATTTAAATTTTATTGTCAGGATTATAGCTTTCAGACATAATAGAGACCTAATTTGCCTTCCAAATTTAACAACTAGGGAACTAGACAAAATATCTGAAATAATGATTTCAGACAATGGAAATAGGCAATGCAAGACTGAGAGGTCTTAGATGAGGAATATGAAGGAGATAGGCCCTACAATTATCTCTGCTTGGTACTTGGAGATAGTGGTTGAGACCATGCAGGGATGTAGTACCTTACTAACACCGTTTAATGTTGCTGATTTGTAGAGATTGAACTGGGAATTTAGGCCAAGATAGCTATAATTTGTAGGGCAGAATACTAGAAAGATGTGGCATAGAGAGTCCAGAGATTTGTGAAGGGAATTCTGAATTCCTACGTACCGATTTCAATACGTGTAAGAACTTACCTGATATTAGAGAAGGAACCACTGGAAAGCAGTATGTCAAACAATTCCTGAAGCTCATATAAAGCTTAGAATAAATTGTATTAAGACTGTTGAATCACAGACCTGTACCTCTGAAACAAATAATACGTTATATGTTAAAAAAAAAAAGAGGAGGAGGAGGAGGAGGTGGAGGAGGAGGAGGAGGAGGAAGGGAAAAATGAAGGGGGGAATTCAGAGGGGGATATGAACCATGAGAGACTGTGGACACTAAGAAACAAACTGAGGGTTCTAGAGGGGAGGGGGGTGGGAGGATGGGTTAGCCTGGTGATGGGTATTAAAGAGGGCACGTACTGAATGGAGCACTGGGTGTTAGACGCAAACAACGAATCATGCAACACTACATCAAAAACTAATGATGTAATGTATGGTGATTAACATAACGTAATAAAATTAAAATTAAAAAAATTAAAAATGAAAAAAAATAATTTGTGTCCTACTAGCCAGAGTGGAAAGACCTTATAAACCATAGATATTGGGTAGAATTCTAAGAAGGTTGTCCTCACACAGGGGGGCTGAAGTGGCCCTATACTAAAAGATGTCATAAGCCCGTGTACACAGAATGTACGCAAAACTCAAAAAGACAAAACTGACAAGTAACTTATTACCAGAGCAAAGTCTGACACCCAACAATGTAAAAATCAGAATATACAACATCCTATCAAAATTTACCAGGAATGCAAAGAATCAGGAAAATATGGTCCATAACTAAGGAGAAAAAAATCAATATAAACAGACCCAGAAATGAAATGATGGAATTAGAAAGCTGCTATAAATATATTCCATATATTTAAGGAAGTAGAGGAAATTGTGAACAAATTAGAGAAACATTTTTTTTTAAATTTTATTTATTTATTCATGAGAGACAGAGAGAGAGAGGCAGAGGGAGAAGCAGGCTCCCAAGGAGCAGGGAGCCCGATGCGGGACTTGATCCCAGGACCCTGAGACCATGACCTGAGCCGAAGGCAGACGCTCAACCATCTGAGCCACCCAGGCGCCCTAGAGAAACATTTGACATCAATTTTTAGTTAATTGGTTATAAGTAAAAATTTTAATTTTAGATAGTGATATTGATTGGAGGGCACAGAGATGAAGAGGTCATAAAGCCCTTCAAATAAATGACTTGCTGCCCACTTGTAAAGGGCATAGGTAAGCGACAACTTCTAGTTATCAATTTTCTCTGGATCTGCCTCAGAATTTGATCTGAGGTCATACTCTTTGCAGAGTGGCCCCTGGCCAATGACTAAGCAAGAAGACAGTGGCTGAAGCCACACTGTTCTTCAGTAGCACCTGAACTACTGGGCCGAAGCAGCGATATAGGGCCCATCCATTTACCCTAATGGGGAGGGATCTCTTATGTCAAGCAGAAGGAAAACAATCTTGATTCAAATGTGAATTTAAACAACTGTGAATTGGTTCCGAATATGGGAGTAAACTGAGATAAAATGTAGTTGTGGTACAGTCCCACTTGGGTATCCTTGAAAACACCACGGATGGAAAATCCTCCTGATGGTCAGAACTTTTGGCAGTATACTGATTGTCCATTTTTATATGGAAAGAGAAGTGACATTTAGAACGTATAAATATTAAGGTGAATAAACCAATGGTTTGGTGAGGGGCCTGGTCAGGAAGATTCGAAGATTTGGGGCAAGAAGTTTTTGGGTAGAGGAATCTGGATGGACCTTTGGGAGAGCATAGTGGGAAGTTCAGTATATTTCATACTAATGCCTATCAGGGGGCAGTCATCATGGAACAGGCACTAAACATCTAAGTCTTCTGGGTTCTGTTATTGTGCAATGGAGTTACTGCACAATGTGAATAGAGTCACTGTGGTGGTTCCTATTCACCAAACCTATCTACTGCTTTCACCAAATGTTCAACCTGCTGGACAGACAATCCAGCACTGGGCCCTTGTTACATGCATCATCCTGGTTACATGCATTATCCTTGGAGTATTATGTCCACTAGCCACCTGGCAGGCAACACAATGGACTGCCTTTAACTCAGAATTAATTTTGACTAGAAAATTTGCAAAATGTCTATACATTTTGCTTTTCCTTCCTACAAAGCTTCAGCAAGTGCCACTATTAAAGTGTTTATCAATTGCTGATATAGTACCAATGGATCACATGCAACCTTTAATCAGGCCAAGAAATCCATCTCAGCAATTGGTCCATGACCATGATATCCACTGGTCCTATCATGTGCCACACTAGCTAGAAGGTGCTAACCTGCTGGAATGATGGATCAGTTGATGGCATAGCTTAGGTGACAGTTTTGAGAGGTTCCCCAATGAAGACAGACACCTTCTTTCAGTAACTAGTGTACTTCCTAAATCAACAATCATGTGAGGGTAAGCCACCAACAGATAGACTACATAGGTCCAAAAACCAAGAGGTGGAAATAGTGATAGGCCTCACTTACCATCACTTCTAGTAACTCACTTGGGGAATTTCTTTCCTCCATGACTCTGTACCGTGCAGATTTAGAGGTCCTGCTTTCTCAAAGGGAAACGCTTCCAGAAGACCCAGCAAGGTTACCACTGAATTTCAACCTGCCACCTGGGTACTTGGAGCTCCTTGTGTTAAGAAAATAGAAAGCAAGAACAGGAATTATCATCCTGGTGAAGGTAATTGACCCTGATCAGAAAGAGAAAGTATAGAACTGATGTTACACATGGAGGTAGAGAAGAATGTGTTGGGAATCAAATGATCTAACTGGGTGGTTATTGGTACTCAGCTGCTTAATGGTTAAGGGACAAGTGCAACAGCCATGTCTTAAGTTATGGTGAGGAGGCTCAAACCCTTTAGGAATGATGATCTGTTTTATTGTGCCAAGCAGGCCATTTGGATGGGAAAAAGTACAAACTGAGAGTTGAAGGGCATCTAAAATGGATAATAGGGGAGGTTGAAGATGGTAGCAGTTGTGCCTTCAAGACCTAAAGGACGATGAAAATTATAACCTTTCTTTATAAGTTTCCTTTGGGAAATGAAGTCCACAAGTAACTTCTCTCAGGGCTTCTATTACTAAAATAAATCTGAGTGGTGCAGGGCATCACTGTAGTGGACCCTCTCCATTACCCTTCAGGACTGAAGGATCAATTTCCCAGGCTGTTGCTGGAAATATTGCCAGCTTTTGACCCTCACTTATCAACCATCCCTAGGAATTCCCCTCAAATGAAGAGAACCTCATCATTGTCCAAGGTCAGGACCTTTCCCAGGCAGCCTGCATCCAATGCCTGGTTGAGTTATAAGACCCTGTTTGCTTGCCCAATGATCCTGATATTATACGATGACTTTACTTGGAGTCTGCTGAGGCCCTTGTACCAGAAGCCCCGTTTCTCTACCCAGACCTGCATTCTTCCCTTCCATCTTCAGATGTTCATCTGAAGAGCACTCCCTAAGAAAGTTCCAAAATGCCTAATCCTGGCTTCAGTCTAATTCCTGGGAAAACCAAACTATAATTCCACTCACTGCCGTCAACTTCCTCCTTCATAAGCTTCTAGAAACTCTACTCCATAAATTCGTCAAAGGCTCCTACCACTGGGGATCATCTGCTTCTACTTCATTGTGTAGGATGATTTCCTTTTATATTCTTCCTTACCTTTTTTTTTTTTCTTAAAATTTGTACATTTCCATCCTTTTCATTCAATTCACTCAACCCCACCTCTGGCAACCACTAATCTGTTTGCTGTATCTATGAGGTGTGTGTGTGTGTTGTTGTTTTTTTTCCTTCCTTTTTAAAGATTTCACACATATGTGATATCATACAGTATTTGTCTTTTTCTGACTTATTTCACTTAGCATAATGACCTCAAGGTCCATCCATGTTGGAACAAAAGGGAAGATTTCCTTTTTATGGCTGAATAATTGTGTGTGTGTGTGTGTATCACATTTTCTTTATCCTTTTTATCCATTAGTGGACACTTAGGCTGTTTACAAATCTAGGCTATTATAAATAATGCTGTAATAAACTTAGAGTGCATATATCTTTAATTAGTATTTTCATTTTCTTTGGATAAATACCCAAATACCCAGAAGTGGAATTGTTGGATCATATAGTAGTTCTATTTTTAGATTTTTTGAGGAACCCTCATACTGTTTTCCATAATGGTTGCACAAATTTACATTCCCACCAACAGTAAGGGTTATTTTCCCCACATCCTAGCTAACATTGATTATTTCTTTTCTTTTTGGTAATAGCCATTCTAATAGGTGTGAGGTGGATATCTCCTTGTGGTTTTGATTTACATTTCTCTAAGTGATGTTGAATACCTTTTCTTTTACCTTTTGGCCATTTGTGTGTTGTCTTGGGAAAAATGTCTATTCAGATATGCCTATCTTTTATTCCACTTGTTTATTATTGAGTTGTATGGATTCTTTCTGTATTTTGGATATTAGTCCCTTATGTAGGACTTGCAAATGTTTTTCCATTCATAGAATGCCTTCTCATTTTGTTGATGGTTTCTGTTGCTGTGCAGAAGCTTTTTAGCTTGATGTCATTCCATTGTTTTTGTTTTTGTTTTTTTTTTTTGCTTTCAATGTCTTTGGTGTTAGATCCACAAAATCATTGTCCAGTCTGATGTCAAAGAGTTTATGGCCAATGTTTTCTTCTGAGAATTTTGTTTCAGGTCTTAACTTTCAAGTCTCTGACCCACTTAGAGTTGATTTTTGTGTATAGTTTAAGAATGGAGTGAAGTTGCATTCTTTTACATGTGGGTGTCCAGTCTTCTTAATGCCACTGATTGCAGAGACTGTCCTTTCCCCATTGTATATTCTTGGCTACTTTGTCATAAATTAATTGGAGACTTATGCTTGGGTTTATATCTGGGCTCTCTGTTCTGTTTCATTGATCAGTACCATACTCTTGATTACTGTAGCTTTGTAGTATAGCTGGAAAACAAGAAGCATGATGCCTTCAGCTTTGTTGTTCTTTCTCAAGATTGCTTTGGCTACTTGGGGTCTTTTGTGGTTCCATAAAAATTTTAGGATTGCTTGTTTTATTTCTGAAAAATACTGGAATTTTGTTATGGACTACATGAAATCTGTGGATCGCTTTAGATACTATGAACATTTTAACATTCTTCCAATTCATGAGCATGGAATATTTTCCATTTACTTGTGTTATCTTTAATTTATTTCATTAATATTTTAGAGTTTTCAGTCTTCCACTTCCTTGGTTAAATTTATTCCTAGGTATTTTATTCTTTTGGATACATTTGTAAGTGGGATTGTTTTCTTTCTCTCTGATAGTGTGCTATTAGTGTAAAGAAATGCAGCAGACTTTGTGTATCCTAAAATTTTATTGAATTCATTGATTATTTCTAACAGTTTTTAGGTGGAGTCCTTAGGGTTTTCTATGCACCATCATGTCATCTGCAAATAGTGACAATTTTCTTCCTTTCCAACTTGGGTGCATTTTATTTTTTGCCTAGTGCTCTGGCTAAGACCTCTAATACTATGCTGAATAAAAGTGGGGATTGTGGGCATCTTTGTCTTATTTCTGATCTTAAAGCTGAATGATGAAGATAGTGTTGGCTGTGATCTTGTCATATTTAACCTTTATTATCGAGATACATTCCCTCTATACCCACGATGTTGAGAGTTTGTAGCAGAAATGGATGTTGAATTTTGTCAAATGTTTTTTTTTTTTTTCCTGCATCTGTTGTCATGACTTTTATCCTTCATTTTGTTAATGTGATATGTCATTTTGATGGGCAGATAATGTACCATCCTTGCATCCCTGGAGTAAGTCCCTCTTAATCATGGTATATAATCCTTTTAATGTATTGTTGAATTCAGTTTGCTAATACTTTGTTGAGGATTTTGCATCTATATTCATCAAGGATATTGGCCTGTATTTTTTTTCTTGTGTTTTTGCCTGGTTTTATTATGAGGGTAATGCTGGACTTGTTAAAAAAAAAAAAAAAAAAGAAGAAGAAAGAATGAGTTGGGAAGTGGTTCCTTCCATATATATATATATATATATATATATAATTTTTTAAGAGTTTAAGAAGATTGGTATTACTTATATGAATGTTTGGTAGGTTTCACCAAATTAACTTTTAGTTAACCTTCATTTTATTGCTTTTGATAAAAAGCATATATGTATTTATTGAACAAGATCTTTCAGTAAGAAAAAAAAAATTAAGCTTAGTCCATGGACTGATAATTCTATACTCAAACGTTCAACAATTTTATGTGAATTTAGATCGGTGACTAAAATTTAAGCAAAAATTTAAAAAATCTCAAGACTTTGTAAGGATGTAGCTTTGAGATATGAAATTATGACTGGCTTTTACAAAACAGAGAAATTTGGGTGTTGTAATATGATAGCAGTAAAAGAAATGCATTGTTTAAATATAGCCGTGTTTGAAGTAGCATTTATGTTATCATAAATGGCCAATACAAGCAATCTATTATAGGAAGTTTTGTGGCTTAAGTTGTTTTTGATTATTTTTGAAGCTAAAATATTGAATTCATGACTCTCCTTGGTGTACTGTTTTAATACAATATTTCTACTTTTGATGTTTGAAATATATTATAAATACTCCAGATATAGCAGTAGAACCTAAAATATCTATATTTCTTTTTTTTTTAAGATTTTTTTTATTTATTTGACAGAGAGATAGAACAAGTAGGCAGAGAGGCAGGCAGAGGGAGAGGGAGAAGCAGGCTCCCCGCCGAGCAGGGAGCCCGATGCAGGGCACGATCCCAGGACCCTGGGATCATGACCTGAGCCGAAGGCAGCCGCTTAATCAACTGAGCCACCCAGAGCCCCTAAAATATCTATATTTCTGTCTACACACGTCTTAAGGTTTGTTTCTGTAAACCTGCACGTAAAATTAAATTTGATTTATATATAGACAGGTCAGTAACTCAAATTCCAGAATGGCAGATTACCTTGAAATAATTCCTTTGGCACATTTGTTTCCCAGGCAATGAGCTCAGCTTCAATATAACATGTCTTCTATAATGTCAGTGACCCAAAACTTTCAAATAAAGCTCCCCTGTATGTTCAAAATACATTTTATAACTATGGTACTGAAACAATCGACAATGCATGTGAGATAAAAATTTGTCAATGCTCTCAAGAATGTTTTGGGGAAAAAATCTAGGTCTATACATGATTATTTAAAAATTTATAAGGATTCATATGCAGTGTAAAACTTTAGTAATAGAGTGTAGACATACTTACAAGACGCAAGCTGTGGAAAAAGTATGCTTGGGAGCCAGTGATAATTTTCTTTTGTAAATAAAGCACTTAGGGCAAGGTCAAGAGTGGGTGGGCTGCATATTTTTGCTTCATGATCCCGCGTGTTTCGTTGACACAGATGTGTTAATTGACTATCTGTTTCTGCACTGGGAATCCTTAAGAGTTTTGCCTCTATCTTGCTAATAGAAAATTTTCTTTCTAAAATGCTTCCAGTCACACAATTGCTAAATTAGTAAGGAACACTTGTACAAATTAGTGCAAAATAGCCCAAAGAACTCCCCACCCTGGAATCTAGCCTTTGGTCTGTCACATAAGTGTTAAATAATATTCATTTGGCTCATATATGTCAAGATCTGTTGAATTTTCTCTTGACCTAAAGAATGGTTAATGTGAAAGCACAGCTTTTGTTACTACAGATACTTCACTGTTCAAAAAAATATTTGTAGAATGATGAAATAATAGTTAAGTATTTGTAGATATATTTTTATTTTGTTTTAAGGATTTTATTTATTCATTTGAGAAACAGAGCCAGGAGGAGGGGGGAGAGTCAGGAGGAGAAAACAGACTCCCTATTGAGCCAGGAGCCCGAGGACATGGGACTCTATCCAAAGACCCAGAGATCACGACCTGAGCTGAAGGCAGACATCCAACCATCTGAGCCACCCAGGCACCCCTGTAGATAAATTTTTAAATGGTATCCTCAGAACTGTATTCCTAACAGAAATAGAATGTTAAAGTCTATTCTTCACTCTATGCGCATTTGCTTGTTCCAACAAAATAGTCCTATTGGAACTAGGCCCTTTGCCTATTTCAAAGTCAATCACAAATGACATATTTAGAATGTACAAGTAAAATGTGAATGGACAGATGTATGCCTAAGTCAGGCTCTGGTTACAATGCCTATAAAGATATAGTGACATAATGATTGTAAATATTATTCCACTCTTAGAACATGTTTTCAGTTGGTAACATGTATTTTCCTCTTATATATGCCATTTTATTAATGAAATGCTCTAGACTATTTGTCTATTCTCCAATTTAAATTTCATTATTTAATATGGGTGTTTCTTATATTTAAACTACATGTATAAAAAACAGGGAATGGCATACCCAAATAGGAACCTCCAATGGATCCATATCACCTGGTTATTTCATTCTAGACCTTAAAATCTTAATGCAAACACAATGGACCACGCAATTCAGAATCTACATGTGAAGACTGTTATTTAAAGACTGTTATTCATTTTGACCATTAAAAAAAATAAAATGAAAATACAAGGACCTACGTTTTGTAATGAGAACTATTTTTTTTAAAGATTTATTTAAGGGGGGGAGGGGCAGAGGGAGAGAGAAATCTTCAAGCAGACCCCCCACCACCCCACCCTCGATGAGTACTAGCCCCGCACAAGGCCCAATCCCAAGACCCTGAGATCATGACCTGAGCTGAAATCAAGAAGCAGACATTCAATTGACAGAGCCACCAAGGTGCCCCTAATGAAAGCTATTTTTTTTTAAGACTTAGAGAGAAAGAGTGAGTAGGGGGAGGGGGCAGAGGGAGAGAATCTCAAGCTCACTCCTCACTGAGGGAGGAGCCTAACACAGGACTTAGTCTCAGGACCCATGAGATCATGACCTAAGCTGGCATCAAGAGCTAGCCCCCTGACTGAGCCATCCAAGGAGTCCCTAATCAGAACGATTTTTAATGAATTGTAGACACTAACAGAGGATGTGTCCTAAAGTACTTGATTCTTGTGCCATGTATCCAGTGAGTTGTTCTAACCAAATAGTTAATAGTTTAACTGTAGTAGTTTACTAGGACTGTCATGACAAAATATCACAGAGTGGGTGGCTTGAACAACAAAGTCATTTTTTCACAGCTGTGGATGCTAGAAGCCAAGGTATTGACTAGGTTGGTTTCATTTAAGGCCTCTATCCGTGGCTTGTAGGTCACCACCTTCTCACTCTGTCTTCACATGTATACACGTCTGTGTCCTAATTTCCTTCGTCTTATAAGAACATGAGTCTTACCAGGGCCCACTTCTATAGGACCTCACTTTACCTGCCTTTAAAGATGTTATCTGCAAATACAGCCAGATTCTGAGGTACTAGAATTGAATTGGTGGGGTGGGGAGGTAGGTGGGACACAGTTCAGCCCATATCAGTAACCCTTCATTATTGTGGCTGAGGTGATAAACCCTGCTCTTCAGCCTGTTCCCTGGGCCCCGCACTGATTGTCTGGACTGCCCTGGAATGTACATTTTTGTTTCTCCAAGTCCTTTAAATTCTTTGCAGAGAGTTCTGGGTCTTTTGTTATTAGATGCAAGGATGGTGAGATGTAGCCAGTTCTCTCTCTAAATTGTGCAGTTGTTTAGCACTCCTTTTTGTTTGTTTGCTAATTCCCTCCATCAGCATTGGCATTTTCTTTAGCCTGAAATGAGAGCAATTTCAGAGTTCTTTCCTGTTTGGAGTCCATCCAAACTAAAGCTGGGAACTAGAATCTACTCTCCAATTTAAGTGGATCAAAGCCTCTCCTGTGTCACTCCTGCACCCACAGTAACTGTTTAGCACAGTGACTGGGTGATCGATGCAGGCCTGACAGCTGGGGAGTTATGCAAGGTCATAGTGTTAGTACATAAGTGAATTTAATGTGAAACCCCTACCTGGAAAATCATGAGTTATAATTTCTGGAGCTAGACACTTAAATAATATTTCCTTCAAAAGAGTTTTCTTTCTGTTAACACAGTAATTCTGTTTCTGTATTAGGCTTTAAAGGCATATTCTTTTGAAAGTCTGCTATAACAAATTGAATTCCAGTTACCAAGAGCTTCTCAAGCCACAAAACTAATCCTACAAATTACTAGTGTTTACTACCTTTCCTAATTTCTTGACTAGTCATTCTAGGTTATATAACATAGATAATGAAATTCAATATAAATTTTTTAATGCATATAACTTTCATAGTGGTTAATCATTTTATAATTATGAACAAATAGATGACAATTTCATATTTTTTACAAATATTCTCAGTGATGAACAGAGTTAAAGCCATTATATTATAAATTTAATACTTTCTGTTCTAAAATACAAAATTGTGATGAATTACTGTCCTAGGTCTTCATAGCTCAATGGATCCTGTACATTCAGAAAGGATTGACACCCCTCCCCCCATATTTGCTTTGTCTTTTAACATATCTGATTAGGCACTATCTGAAGGCTGATGCTTGGGTTCCTGTTCATATGCCTACAGGGTGAGTTCAGTGCTGTTGAAGTGTTCTGAAAAGAGTACCAATTTAGAGAGTGGGATGGTGAATTTATGTGTCAATTTTGTTGGCCATGATGCCCGGATATGTGGTCAAACGTTAATCTGGATGTTTCTGGGAGTTTTTTGATGAGATGAACATTTAAAGTGATGGGTTTTGAATAAAGCAGATCAACCTTCATAATGTGGGTGGGCCTCCACCAATCAGGTGAAGACCTCGATGGAACAAAAGCCTGGCCTCCCAAGGGAATTCTGTCAGCAAATGACCTTCAGGCAAAAACTGCTACAGCAGCTCTTCCTGGGGCTCCTGCCTTTGGCCCACCCTGCAAATTTTGGAGTTGCCAGCCTCCATAATTGCATGAGCCAGTTCCTTAAGATAAAATTTCAAATACATATACGTACACACATACTTACATATACATATACACATACAGTTTACCATGAAGAATGGTAAAGGCAAAATGAAGGAAAAGAAAGGAAGAAAAATAAATTTTAAACAGTACAGAAAAGAAAAGGAATGTAAAGGGTAAATCTAGCCACTTATGAAACATAAATGTTTTGCATTTTGTGGAAGAAAACTTTCAAAGAGTGGCTTATTTGCAGTCAGAGAAATGTATCTAGGTCATCCTGAAACAATAACACATACTGACCGTTTATCATAAGTAGTTTGTATACTTATTTAATCCTTACCATAACCCTAAGTGGTTGATACTCCTTTTGCTAAGTACGGAAGTAAAAATTCAGACATGTCAACTGCTACTCAAAAGCTCCAGAGTTACTAAGCGTCAGATGATGGCTCAAGATCAAATCTGTTTCTGAGACCTACATTTTTCACAGTTCATTTTTTTTCTATAAGGGTGAATTATGTCATTTGGGTACAAATAGCATGAACAACTCCACAAACTTTCCTTGGTGACATAATAGATAATAATATGGTTGGATTTCACCCCCATATCTTACCACATTTATAAGTGACCATAATGGTTGAAAATGTTTTAACAGACTTTTTTTATTAAAAATTCTTTGCATTCCGCTCCTCTTCATCTTCCAGAAAGTTGTATGGATATACCAATCTCATTGTATAAATAAATTTTCAATAATTATTTTAAGAGGGGGAAAAAAACCTGGTTAATATATTTGCTCCTGAATAATACTTGAGCATTACTGGGAACCCAGCATGGCCCAAAGTCTTACCTAATTTTTTAAACATTATCTGGCAAAATGGAAACTTAGCATGAACTAGAAAATATCCAGCCCTGGTTCTTGCTAAGTTTCATAAGCTTAGAAAAGTTCAGAAATACTTAAGAAATACAGAGAGAATCATTCTGCTTTAAAGTTGGAAAGCACCTACTGGATAGTCTGAAACAACGTTTTCAAATGAGGAATTGAAGTCTCTGGTGAGAAGTGACTTGCCTGTGGTCCTAAGGTGCACATAAAAAATGCAGAGGAGATTGAAAAGTATATTTAAAAGTAAACCTCTATATTAATCACTATTTTTCAAAGTCACATTGATTTATATATAATCAGAAAGCAATTAGTAATCTTGAATAGCCAATCAAAACAAAACATATAAGATAACATATTCATATTGAAACCTTAAAAAGCAAATTCTTTTTTTACATAGGATGTGGGTGAAGATTTTGCACAAAGAAAAAATAGTGGCAATATTTGTAGAGCAATATATTTTACAAAGAATAAATGTCTTAAAAATATTCCTTAACTTTTTAATAGTACTTTAAGTCTTTCTTCTAATTTAAAATTCTTTTTATTTCAATTAACTTTTTAATTATAAAAAATTTCCTTTATAAACTACATCTTTCAAGTTATGAACTTCTTTCAAACTTTAAAAAACACCCTTGTACTTAATCTCTGGACAAGTCATGAACTCAATAAGAAATTTGTAAAGGTTTATTAAAGAACATTAAATAGGAGCTCTGTAGGATCATTGCAAATCATCTGGTGGCTGTTTCTCAGCATACATAATAAAATACATTTGAACTTGAAGTTTGGACATTCAGGTCTGTGGCAACCAATACAATAATCAGTACAAAATACAAAACTATACGAGAAGTGAAAAAGATATTGTTTGCCTTTTTTTTTTTTTAAAGATTTTATTTATTTATTTGAGACAGAGAGAATGAGATACAGAGAGCATGAGAGGGAGGAGGGTCAGAGGGAGAAGCAGACTCCCTGCCGAGCAGGGAGCCCGATGTGGGACTCGATCCCGGGACTCCAGGATCATGACCTGAGCCGAAGGCAGTCGCTTAACCAACTGAGCCACCCAGGCGCCCCGATATTGTTTGCCTTTTAAAACCTCTATTCTATAATACTTCACTCTCAAACTCTTATCTTTAAATGTAACAAAAAGGCTAAAAAGCATAGATACACTTTTTGGGGTTCCTCCAAATATCCTCTCCTAACGTTGCCTCTAGAGTATTGTTCAGTTTGGCACTTATTCTGACCTTTGATTTATACCGTTAATGATCTTGGATTTGAATTTTTAAAAGTGTTCTTTGTCATTGTTGTTTTAAAGACTTATTTGAGGGGAGAGTGCATGTGTGGGAGGAGAGGGAGAAGCAGGCTCCCCACTGAGCAGGGAGCCCAATGTGGGGCTCAATCCTAGGACCCTGGGATCATGACCTGAGCTGAAGGCAGCCGCTTAACCAACTGAGCCACCCAGGTGACCCTGAAGTATTCTTTGTTTTCTTTCTCTAACTCATGGTCTCAGACTCAGCACAGGGTCCCTTCTGTTAAGAATTTCATGTTCATTCTCAAAAACCACTTTTGGACACAGAAAATGCGGTTATACCCTACATACTACTTTTAACCTTTTTTCTTAGTATCGTATTTTCTATGTCAATAAAATACAGATACATGTTAGGAACTCTTCTGTGTGCTTTATGTTAGATAATTCAGTCCCTACAGCAGTCCCCTTCCTACTTCACTGCAAGAAAACCATCAGCAGAGAACTTCACACGTTTCTTCCAACAAAACTGCCCTAACCAACAGCATTTGCCCTCATTTTTCCCCCATCTGTTATCAGATGATCTTAACCAATTTATGTAAATCCAGCTCCCCTCTGGAAGCACTAGATCCCATCATGTCTCACCCACTTAGGAACATCATTTCATGCTCTTTTAGAGTATATATTTATATATATTTTTACTCTCTACCATATCCTTCCCATAGAATAGGCTATTTGACTCATCTTTAATGAGCTTTATCAGGATCCTACTTCCCCTGCCTCTTCATTTCTTGGGTCCCTTTTGCAACAAAACTCTTCAAAAGTTCTGTTCTCCTTACTCTTGAATTCCTCTCCTCCCAGGCTCTTCACTTCAGTCAGTCCAGGAAGGCCCCGAAACTGCTCTCTCTTCCCAGTTGTCAGTGATCACCTGTTGCTGATCTAATAGTTTCACCCTCATCTTGATACGTAAGAATTAGATCATTAGATCCAATTGATATCTCCCCTAAAACTCAATATATCTTTCAGGACGTCACAATCTCATGATTTTTTTTCCCTCTCCCTCATTTTATTCTCCTTTACTGGTTATCTTCTGCCCTTTAGCACTTAATGTTATGATACTTCAAAACTCGGTCCTTGTTTTCGTACATAATCTTTACACTATCAGAGGCTATGTGCATTTTTATAGTTTCAAATACCTCCATGTGCTGATGACACAAAAATTTACTCTTTACTTTCCTTAGATCTCCAGATTAAATACATAATTGTTTACACAACATTTCCCTTGGATCCTTAATAAGGGTCTTAAGCATGTCTGAAACTGACCTCTCTCATCTGCTTCCCCCCTACACCTGCTCAGTCCTTCTTCCTTCCTCCTTCATCTCAGCTAATGGCAAATTCACCTTTACAGTTACAGTGTCAAAAATACTGGAGTCCTCTTTGACTCCTTTTTAAAAATCTCCTTTAAATTCATTATGTCATCAAATCCTGTTGTTTTACCTCCAAAACCTATCTAGGAGTCAAAAAGCCCTACTATCACCACTGCTACCTTCCTGAGTCAAAGTATGTCCCCATTTTCTTACCTTAGTTGATATAAATCTATAGCTTCCTAAGAGATACCTCTGCCTCTGCCCTTGTCTTATATGATCTATTTTTTTAAAGATTTTATTTATTTATTTGACATAGAGAGAGATAGCGAGAGCAGGAACACAAGCAGGGGGAGTGGGAGAGGGAGAAGCAGGCTTCCCGCCGAGCGGGGAGCCCGATGAGGGGCTCGATCCCAGGACCCCGGGATCCTGATCTGACCTGGAGGCAGACGCTTAATGACTGAGCCACCCAGGTGCCCCAATCTATTTCCATGTCATTAGCTGGAGTGATATTTTTCTTAAAGCTTTAAGGTATAATTGACACCCAAAAAACTATACTTAATATATACAATTTGGATGACTATATACACCCATAATACCCTAAGTACCATCAAGATACTGGGGCTGTTAAATGGTGCAGCTGCTATGGAAAAGAATATGGCATTTCCTCAAAAAACTAAAAATAGAAATTCCATATGATCCAATAGTTTCACTGTAGGGTATTTATCCAAAAGAACGGAATTCAGGGTCTCAAAGAGCTGTCTACATTCCTGTGTTTATTACAGCATTGTTTACAATAGCCAAGAAAGCAGTCTAAATATCTCTCTATGGATAAATGGACAAAGAAAATATATATACAATGGAATTTATTTAACCTTAAGGTGGAATCCTGATAGTCGCAAAAATGTGGATGCACCTAAAAGACATCATAATAAGTGAAATAAGTCAGTCAGAGGTGGACAGACATTTCATGTTTCCACTATATAATAGACTTACAGAGAAATTTTTCTGCAAGTTATGTGATGTCTCTTCACTGTGTAAATACCTAATATCTGTACTGCGTTTCACTTGTAGTAAAAGCCACAGGGGCCACCAAGGCCAATCGTTATCCAGCCCACTTACCTCCCTGACCTTCTCTCCAAGAACACTCTCTCTCCTCACTGTGCACCAGGCACATGGACCAGCCTGACTTTCCTGTAATACTTCACACATGGCTCTACTATTTTCTTTATCTAGGACACTCCCTCCCCTGATATCTATCTACTATGCTAAATTTCTTCAGTCTTTCCTTATATTTCACCCTTTCAGTCAGGTTTACCCAGACCTCAGTTCCTAATTCTTCAAAGCCCCTCCTCCCACCCCAGCTCTCATGATTCCTGTGTCCTTATCTAAAATGGTAAATAATTGTTTGTAATTAGGCTTAATTTATGATCTCTCCCTAGAAATAAATTTCATAATTGGTCTATTTTGTGGTTTACTATATTCACAGATATATACTAAGTGACGATTCACTTCCTGAAACATAACAGATGTGAAATACTTGAATGATTGTTAATGATGGCAGCTATATATTTAATTTCTGAACTGTTTTCTTTGTATCATTTTTTCCCATTTTATTTAAAATGCTCTTAATTCCTAAGGCTATTTTATGTATTAGTCAAGTTCTACCTGGGGTTTATTTTTATGTAAAATAAACGAGTAGGATCTTCTATCATGGGTAGTCCATTGTTCCTCTAACATTTGTAAGTAATTCATTCTTTCCCCATCCTGGAAACCAAGTGAAGAAAGAGTACAAAGAGAAGATAAAATCAACTGAACCTAAAAATGATAGGGTGAGAAAGTGATAGTTGATAATAACTGGATTAGTGAGTTATACATAGGCTGCATATATGCACTTAGATCTATTTCTGGACTTTCTATATTCCCTTATATAATGTATTCATTCACATTCCAGAAGCTTGAGTGATTCTTCTAATGTTTTGTTTTCTCCAAAACCTTCTCCTACATTTCACTCACAATAAAAATCACATATCTATTCTTTTGCTACTAACTTTAAAAGGGTTGATTTAAGATTTACCTATAAGATTTAAAAATTATAAAAATATTGCTCTTGCATATAGCTTCAAGGATTTTTTTCATCAGCCAACTTTCAAATTTTAAATAGCATACGTTAACTTTTTTGTGAGATCTGAAAGGACTGTATGAATAAACTAGCTTGAATTTAGCATAGGTTGACACCCAATGGGTTAGGTTGGATGATGGACCACTGGCCGCCATCACCCACTTCTCAGCAGGTCAGTGGCTGTGAACTGGCCACGCCTATCAGATGGACCATAACAATTCTATTTATCTGGAAAGGAGAAAACAGAAGTGAAGCTTGAACTAATAAATACTGTATGTGATTTCCTGAATGATTCCATATCCCTTCCTTTTAAAGACCATATCACCTTCCCGCTCCACCTCACTGCATCACGCCCAGTTTGGCTTACTTCTATAAGCAGAGGTGGTCTAGGGATAACTAGCTGAAACAGACCACTCTGACATGTGTGGAACCCCAGTACTTATGGCTGTAGATAACTTCTAAAATAATGGTTAGCTAATGTTTGTGGGTTTTTTTTAATTTTTATATTTTTAAAGAACCAGATAATTATCTTAGGCATTATGGGTCTCATACAGTCTCTTGGATCTTCTCTTCCTCTTTTCCTTTTTTCCTTACTCTTTAAGAATCACTTAGTCCAAAGGTCATATAGAAATAGAAGTTGGGTTTGGTCCACAGGCCATTGTTGGTCAACTCCTGATGAAAAGGCTATCCCCAGCATAGCTGGACAGTACCTAAAACAGATAACTTGCAGCTGACCCTCAAGAAATACTCTCCTAAGGCATCTCCACGTCCACCAGTGTGGTGGCAGCCATGGAATTGTGTTGCTCAGGGCGCCTGGGTGGCTCAGTTGGTTAAGTGACTGCCTTCGGCTCAGGTCATGATCCTGGAGTCCCGGGATCAAGTCCCGCATCGGGCTCTCTGCTCGGCAGGGAGTCTGCTTCTCCCTCTGACCCTCCTCCCTCTCATGCTCTCTGTCTCTCATTCTCTCTGTCTCAAATAAATAAAATCTTTAAAAATAAATAAATAAAAAATAAAAAGAATTGTGTTGCTCAGATGTCACACTGTGGAGAGCAGAGTTAAAGGACAGCCCAGCTGCCCCCCTTCTCTGGCCCCCACTGCATTTGTACTGGGGTCACGTTGCCCTCAGGCTGCGTTCAGTGAGCAAGCACAGCAGGGGTAGTATGAAAGCTTATGACTACAAGACATGGGACTCCCGTGACACGGAACTTAAGGTAAAAGAGTCCCCATTAGCCTCTCTTAACCTTGCTTAGAAATATGCTCAGGGTGGGGGCGCCTGGGTGGCTCAGTCGTTAAGCATCTGCCTTCGGCTCAGGTCATGATCCCAGGGTCCTGGGATCGAGCCCCGCATCGGGCTCCCTGCTCAGCGGGAGGCCTGCTTCTCCCTCTCCCACTCCCCCTGCTTGTGTTCCCTCTCTCGCTGTGTCTCTCTCTGTCAAATAAATCAATAAATAAAATCTTAAAAAAAAAAATATGCTCAGGGTGGCCCAGTCAGTTAAGCATCCAACTCTTGGTTTCAGCTCAGATCATGATCTCAGCGTTGTGAGATCAAGCCCCACATCAGGCTCTGTGCTCAGCATGGACTCTGCTTAAGACATTCTCTCCTTCTCTCTCTGCCCCTCCCCCCATGCTTTCTTGCTCCCTCTCTTGCTTGCTCCCTCTCAAATCTTAAAAAAATAAGAAAATCTGCTCCAGTCGGAGACTCCTAGTACCCAATCCTTTCCTCCTCCTGTTTTCACAGGGGTCAGATTAGCATTGTAGCTACCTCTCCCTAACCTCGCTTTATCTTTCACAGGTGTTTCCCCCAGTAAAATCGTACATATCAAATCCCACGTGGCATCGATTTCTCAGAGGAGCCAAACTTACACACCAGGTGATTCCACCTCTGAGGAACAAATTACTTTCATGTTGTTTCTTTCTCACCAGGTTAAAAAAATAACAGTTTGCTAGGGTTGCAATAGCATAGTACCACAAACTGGATTGCTTAACGAGGAGTTCATTGTGTCACAGTTCTGGAGACTGAAAGTCCAAGATCAAATTGTGGGAGGATTGGTTCCTTTAGAGAGCTTCTGAAGAAAATCTGTTGCATGTCTCTCTTTTAGCTTCTGGTGAATTGCTGGCAATCTTGGGTGTTCTTTGCAGCTGGTATTCTTCCTATGTCTTCATATCGTCTTCTCTCTGTATATATCTCTTCACAGGACTCTAAAGACACCAGGTGCATTGGATTAGAGGCTCACCCTACTCCAAAGTGACCTCATCTTAACCATATCTGCAGTGACCCTATTTCTAAATCAGGTTACTTTTTGAGGTACCAGGGGTTAGGTCTTCAATATATGAATTTTGAGAAAATACCGTTGAATCCAAAACATCAAACATGACACCTAATCACCTCCTCATGGGCCACATGAACAAACTACCTCCTATAGAGCAATATTAGAATTACAGCATTTATCACAGAACAAATATTTAATACTGCTTGTTGATATTAAGACATTTCAGCCAATCACCTCCCAAGGAACAGATTGCCTCAATAGACAACCACCCACTTAGTATCCACCTCAAGATTTCACTGGTTTATTTTCCCCTCCCATTTTTTCCTTCTCTCTCCTCTCTTCCCTTCTCCTTTCCTTGGGAAAGAGAAACCAGTCCTTCTCATTTTCTTTCATATCTAATAACCACTGCCCTAGAGTAAAAAAATGGGACTATTGCAATAAACAGGTCTAGTCTCCTTGGATGCAAAATGCACCTTGAAATAATAGTTTACCCTCCTCCTTCAGGCAGCAGTCAAGCAATATAAAATGTTATCACAAGAGCTTATGGAGTACACAACAGAAATTTATTACTTCATAAGACTGATAGCTCTAGAATACAGTGAAACAAATGGGAGATGGCACATTTTATAGTAAGACAATTTTTCTTAAAAACATTCTTATCATAAAGTTTTCTTCCCTTTGGGAAAATATTAGTATTGGTAGTTGGTAATAAGTGAAATAAAAATAATTTATCCTCCCATAATTTCTCATATTTTTATAACCTTCTCTGAGTGAGAGTGACTCTGGTTTTGTACATAAGGGACTATTCCCTATGTACAGCATAGCATAATTAACTGACAAATACTCCCCATCTCAAGCAGAGCTGTAATGCTCTTGGAATCCAGATTTACCAAGTTAATGCAAACCAGCAATCCCAGTGAGAGCATATCCGCTGTGGATTACATGAATTTCCTCTATCTTGTTCTGAGATTCTGTTCTCTCATAATTTCAGATAATTGTACTCCTTGAGAGAAAGAAATTAGGACATTTAAGTATGGCAGTGAGAGAATTATTTTGCTTTTATCTGACCCTTACAAAGCTCAGGATTAAGTGTTCAATTGAATTCAAGTAGAATGTAAGCATACCTGGCAGCCTGCCGCTATTAAAACTACCCTATTGCCATAGCATGGGCTCTTGTAGGTATAATGGACATCATACCAAGTTACAAACCGTGTCAAAGTAATTTCCCAAACAGACTATTGCTTTCCTTCTTGGGATCTGGAACTATGTGTTAATATAGTAAACTGACATTGCTTTTTCTAATACATGCAAGGCTATCTTCCTTTCCTCCCAGTTACAGAGTTTAGAAATCCAATCCAAGAGTTGTTATAAACTCCCCACTTTCTCTCACCCTTCACCTCATCTTTATTTTTTCCAAGACCCCATCTTGACTTTTTCCACCTATTTCCTTACTGCCCATCTCTTCTCCCCACAGCTGGCATTTTTAAATGATTAAAAGGTCAGAAAGAGGGGCGCCTGGGTGGCTCAGTCGTTAAGCGTCTGCCTTCGGCTCAGGTAATGATCCCAGGGTCCTGGGATCAAGCCCCGCATCGGGCTCCCTGCTCGGCGGAGAGCCTGTTTCTCCCTCTCCCACTCCCCCTGCTTGTGTTCCCTCTCTCGCTGTCTCTCTCTCTGTCAAATAAATAAATAAAATCTTTAAAAAAAAAAAAAGGTCAGAAAGAAACTTAAATATGCACTCTTGTTACATAAGTATCCACGCTTTGTACTTCAGGTGATGAATTCAATCTCCTACCATCTCGCATCAGCATGGAAGCATTCTGGATTGTAGACACTTTCTTACTTTCTGTTCCAAATCCTTTCAAATAGTGTCCAAATTCTCAGCTTCCCCTTTGAAACAAAATCAAAAACTTTTCTGTACTTGCTGATTCCCATTTCTT
This sequence comes from Mirounga angustirostris, assembly GCF_029215605.1. Lineage (NCBI taxonomy): Eukaryota > Metazoa > Chordata > Mammalia > Carnivora > Phocidae > Mirounga > Mirounga angustirostris. The sequence goes on along the minus strand of NW_026991711.1, from coordinate 19,285,393 downwards.
TGATTCTACACCTTTTTTTTTTTTTCTCTTAAGATACAGGATCCACATTACAGATTATGTAAGGCTAATATGTTTGTATCTGGCATAAAAATAATACAATGAATGCCATAGAGCAGAACATCAGTGGCAGTCTGAGGTCCTCTGTAACCTTTCACAATTACATTCCCAATTGTCTTCCTAGAGGTAAAATTGTATCTGTGGGCTTTCTGTTTGGAGAAACAGCAGCTTGGTTTATTTCAGATCTGTTCCTAGTAAAGGGGAGAAAAACATTTTAAAGGAATCTGTATGAGAGAATTCAAATGCTAACAAGGCAGAGTGTTTTTTTTTTTTCTTTTAAGTATTTAAATTCTAGCGAAATAAGTCAGAGAAAGACAAGTATCATATGATCTCACTGATATGAGGATTTTGAGAAACAAGACAGAGGATCATAGGGGAAGGGAGGGAAAAATGAAACAAGAGGAAACCAGAGAGGGAGACAAATCATAAGAAACTCTTAATCTCAGGAAACAAACTGAGGGTTGCTGGAGGGGAGGGTGGTGGGACAGATGGGGTAACTGCGTGATGGACATTGGGGAGGATATGTAGTATGGTGAGCACTGTGAATTGTAAGACTGATGAATCACAGACCTGTACCCCTGAAACAAATAATACATTATATGTTAATTAAAAAATTAAAAAAATGTGCTGAGCTTTAAGAAAAAATTCTAGTTAACATACAATATGATATTCAGAGTGTTTCAAAAAGGTGAGCCTAATATTCTAGACCTACCTTCTAGGCGTTAATCAAGAGTCATAAGGCTAAGAAGCTGGGTGTGGTATGGAAACTAAGATTTTAGCAGCTGAAAAACTTGAGCATCTTACAGGAATGGGGTACAAAACTGGATTGCATGAGGGCAAAGAGAGGCCTTGGTAAATACTCCATTAACTTAGTTGAGGAAAAGAGTGAATTAAGAAATAGGTAAGCCCAACTACAGATGAACTTAAACATTACTCAGATTAAGGAAATCTGCCCTCTCCCCTAGATGTATATTAAAAGCAAAAAGAAATTCCCTCTAGAGAAGATGACTCAGGTCTTCAAAATTTCTCTATTTTTTTACACATCTGGAATTCAATCAAAATTCACCTGGAATACCCCCAGGTAAAAAGTGGATAACAAAAGCCCAAAATAAAAACATAACAAAGATGCATAAAGATCAAGATGGGTTTAATAAGACACTGACTTTTAATAATTCATTAAAATGTTAAAGAGGTTAGAGAAAACAGAAAACAGTTTCAGAGAATTTTATAGAATTAAAAAGTGTTAAAAATCAAATGGGTTATACTCATAAAGCTGCAAAAATATAATAACTGAACTTGAGTATTCAATCTAAGAGGTAAAGGAAGACTTCATGTAGCTTAAAAAAAAATTAGCACACTGGAAAATAGGTCCAAATAAGATACTTAGTCTGAAGCCCAAGACAAAAGTTGCCTTGTTGTGAGAATTTTTCTAAACACCTCATAGAATAGCATCTCTGCTCATTCTGTTAACTTTTTTTTTTCTGACTTTCATTTATGGTGTCCCTTTCCTTCATCTATTTCATTTACTTTTTTGTATCTGGAAATTTGAGAATTCTTTGTGGCCACAGATGAGCGTCATTCCTATAGAAAAATTCTGCATTTGCTTCTGGATATCTGAGGACAGAAACCCTAAAAAATGTATTCAGGCATCAAAATGTGTGAACTGTGACTGTGGTCTAAAAAACTTAGTATATATATTTTTTCTTCCACAAGATCCAAGCCTGTGACAAATGAGTGTTGTTGTTGTTTTTTTTCACCCTTTCTGTGGTTTTTGTTTGTTTCTTTGCTTTTACATCACCCTTTTCACTGATGATTTAGGTCTGCAAGATTCCCAGCTTCATGTTAGGGTCTCTAATTCAGCTCCAGGCAATTGTATGGCCTAGATTTTGTTGTTCTTCCTATCCCTTTTTGGTGGTTACAAATAATGCTTTTCACAAATAAAAACTATTTTAGTCTTGGTACAAGGTTTGTTGCATGACAGCATGTCATGGAAACAGTATTCCCTTTTTGGTTTTTTTTGTTGTTTGTTTTGGCCTTCAAAAATTTCCTTTATACTCTTCAGCTGTGTTTTTAAAAAGTTTTTCTCATGTTTAAGAGGTTTAGTTTTTTGTTAAATATTTTGGGTCTTTTAATAAGATCTTACAGTATGAGGAACTTTTGATAGGAAATATTTTAAGCCTACCAAATTACTACTCTTCTTCAAACTGCTCTGATTGCTTTCACCAAGAACTCCATGTTGTTCAATCTAGTAAGTTCAGAGTTTTCATCTTACTTGAGTTATTTGTTGCCTATAATTGATCATTTCTTCCTTCTTGATGTACTACTCTACCTTTCTTCTAGAATACTCAATTTTATTCCTCACTAACCATTGCTCCTCAGATGCTAATGTTGGACGCTCATTTTCTCAACACTAATGCATAAGAAAACTCAGAGGTTCTGTACCCTGTCTTATTCTCTGTTCTCTCTTTCTTCGGGACTAATCTCGTGCCCTCCCAAGCTCACATACCATCTATGCACTCACTGATGGTTCCTGATGTGTGTCTCCAACCTCAACTTTACCTTGAATTAAAGATGTGTGTAACAGTTGGCCACTGGAAATCTTGAACAAAAGTCCTGATCCTATTCCTCACCAGTTCCTCCTGCTGTATTCTGACAGCTTTCAGTAAAGGATGCGTTCAGTGAAGGACACCTTCATTTCTTTGGATGCTCAGGCCAAATAACCGTTAGTTATCCCAGACTACTTTTTCGCATCTCACATTTGGTCGGTATGAAAATACTGTGGCCTATTCCTTTCGAATAGTGCAATTCAACTACTATACTGCTGCACATTCCGTCCTCACCTAGGTTGCCCTTGCTGTCTTGTCTGCCTGGACTTTGAACGCCACACAACCAGGTGGGAACCTGACCAACAGTTTCCTCTTCAGTGAGGCCTACCCTAACAACTTAGAATAGTGGCCTCTGCCATTCTGCCATCCTACTCTGCTATGGTTCCCTTTGTGGAATTTATCTCCACATTACATACCATGGGTGAGCTTGTTTCTTAATGGCTTTGCCTCAAAAATCTAATCTTCATGTAAGCACGGATTTTTTTTTTTTTCTTGTTTTCACTGCTACATCACCAGCTCTAGAACAGAGCCTGGCACAGAGTAAATGATTTAAAAAACAAAACAAGCTTACCCCATAGTTTAATAGGTATAATTTTATTGTATAGGAGACGGGGAGGGTAAGACAGTTTTTTTATGTGTTTCCCAGTGCCCTAGAGCTAGAATAGCTAAAAACTAAATCCTGGTCATTTTCAAACAATAACAAAACAAAAAGTGCTATTTCCTGTTGTCCCTTGCTGTGGTCATAAAAATTTCTTCACATGGTATTCATGACTTCACAGTCTGACCCCAATCGGTCCTTTGAACCTCATCTCTTATATGAATCACTTTCTTACAGAAGAACTATGTGAACCTCAGCTCTGTTCTCGCTGCTTTTCTCCAAAGAGGTCATGCCCTGTCTGACCCCAATCGGTCCTTTGAACCTCATCTCTTATATGAATCACTTTCTTACAGAAGAACTATGTGAACCTCAGCTCTGTTCTCGCTGCTTTTCTCCAAAGAGGTCATGCCCTGTGTACCTCTGTGCTCTGCCTCCCACCTCTCCCTTAGCCTGGAGTGACCTTGTTCCCTGTTTCTGGCTAATCAAACCTTCCACTGTCTTCAACTCAGGTCAAATGTCACTTAAATCATCAAGTCAGATCCAGTCATCTCAGTAAAAATTAATCTTTTTTCCTTCTCAGGCATTGCTGAAGCATTTAGTTTTCATAGAATTTTTGGTACTTTACACTATGTGCCCTTTGTTAAATGCAATCATATGTCTACCTGTTGCCCTCATGAGAAACTAAGCTGCTTGAGGACAGTAGTTTCTATTTAATCACCTTCACATCCTTCCTTTAGGTCTGAACGGTGTTGCGTATACATGGGCTGTGTTCAGTTAAATATTGCAGAAGTTCTTTTCACTGCCTCATCATATCCAGTTGTCCCTAGTATTTTCAGTTTCTTTTAGACAAAGGTCTTATATGAACCACAGATGAAAGATCATGCATAAACCACGTTTTTCTCTCAATGACAAAAATACAATTTCAATCATTTTTTTATTTTTCATTTTTTTTAATTTTAGGATAATCTTTTTTTTTGCATTTTTTATTTATGTTAATCACCATACATTACATCACTAGTTTTTGATGTAGTGTTCCATGATTCATTGTTTGCGTATAACACCCAGTGCTCCATTCAATACGTGTCCTCTTTAATACCCATCACCAGGCTAATCCATCCCCCCACCCCCCTCCCCTCTAGAACCCTCAGTTTGCTTCTCAGAGTCCATAGTCTCTCATGGTTCATTTTTTGTTTTAATCCGTTCTTAGTGACCCACATAGCTGGGAAAATGTTGCTGGATTTTTTTATGGTCCACCACGGAACTTTCTAAGTCTGTTAGAGGGATGATGCCTATCTTGGCTATATTATTTCCCACCTTGAGAAAAGGAGCATAGATGGAATATGTTTATTTCAGAAAATTGGCAGGAACTGGCTTTGAAGGAAAATTGGTTAAGCTGGAGATACAGCTGTAAGCTTTGTTCCCCTTCTTCTCCCCTGAGGAAGTAGACACAGAAGCACGTATTCAGGAAGTGCTGGCTCAGGGAGTCATTCATGCTTTCACCAGGCAGACCTCATGGTGACATCCGTAGGGCTTCATAGGAGGCTCATACCCAGTGTAGAAGTAGAAGTCACTCTGTCAGGTGTCTGTGTCCTCCGAGGTGGTATGCAGCTGGGCCACATGAGCTACATAGTAAGCTTCCTTGACATAATCACCAAACTGCAGGGAAGAGACATTGATGCTTTCCCTGTCCTCCATCTCAATGCTGCCATCAGTAGGAACTGGGCAGGTTGTTCTGGAGCTGGTTTGGAATCTGAAACCAGACTTTGAATTTCTTCCATAGGGAGCCATCTTCACTGGGGAAACACAGCAAAAGAAATAGGAACTGTCATCCCCATGCGGATTCCCTTGTCACTGGTGCCTCCCACATACTTCACGACTTTGGGCATTTCTTCCCTTAGAGCCTCACCCACAGGCTGATCTGTCACTTTCCCTATGGCAAACCTTCCTCCTTCACAGGTCCTTTCCTTATAGGAGACTTTTTCCTTGCCCCCTTTGCTCAGGACCTGCCAAGGCCACGTCTTTATGCTTTCAAACAGCAAGTTCTTGGTCATGCCCAAATGATGTGGCTGTAGCACTCTGGACGCACCAGTGGACCATCCAATTCTCTTTTTTCATGTTTTCTTGATGCATAAAATAATAAACTCAAACTTTCCTTTTTCTGACAGATTATATGTTACTATAGTCATCAGTAATACAACCAGCAGCACTTAACTTACAACGTGTTTTCCAGTAAAACCACATTACTTAAAAATAATGAAAACAGAAGTTAAGAGAAAAAAAATACGCAGGGAGGCAAAACATGGGGTAATCAAACATGTGTATCTGGGAGGGAAATTCTCACTGAGACATGAAGGGAAATAAGGTCTTCCCAGTCTGTTTAATTTTTTAAATTCTGCCCCATATCAAGTCCAATGGATTTTCAGCTTCTGTTGTACATATTCTTTAACCCTTAGGAAATTGGGGTATGTATCCATGGTAAAGCAGATAATGTTGATGTAGTTAACACTGAAGCTACTTTGCTGGAGTACTATAAGTAGGTAAATAAGGCAAAGATAAGAGTTCAGACTAGCAAGTACTTTTTCTTTTTTTTAACATATAATGTATTATTTGTTTCAGATGTACAGATCTGTGATTCATCAGTCTTACACAATTCACAGCACTCACCATAGCACATACCCTCCCCAATGTCCATCACCCAGCCACCCCATCCCTCCCACCCCCACCACTCCAGCAACCCTCAGTTTGTTTCCTGAGATTAAGAATTCCTCATATTGGGGTGCCTGGGTGGCTCAGTCGTTAAGCATCTGCCTTCGGCTCAGGTCATGATCCCAGGGTCCTGGGATCGAGCCCCGCATTGGGCTCCCTGCTCCGCGGGAGGCCTGCTTCTCCCTCTCCCACTCCCCCTGCTTGTGTTCCCTCTCTCAGTATCTCTCTCTCTGTCAAATAAATAAATAAAATCTTAAAAAAAAAAAAAGAATTCCTCATATCAATGAGATCATATGATACGTGTCTTTCTCTGATTGATTCATTTTGCTCAGCATAATAGCCTCTAGTTCCCTCCACGTTGTTGCAAATGGCAAGATTTCATTTTTTGGGTTTTTTTTTTTTTGATGGCTGCCTAATATTCCATTGTGTGTGTGTATATATATATACACACACCACATCTTCTTTATCCATTCATTTGTTGATGGACATCTTGGCTCTTTCCATAGTTTGGCTAATGTGGACATTGCTGCTATAAACATCGGGGTGCACATACCCTTTCAGATCACTACATTTGTATCTTTGGGGTAAATACCCAGTAGTGCAATTGCTGGGTCGTACGGTAGCTCTATGTTCAACTTTTTGAGGAACCTCCATACTGTTTTCCAGAGTGGCTGCACCAGCTTGCATTCCCACCAATGGCGTAGGAGGGTTTCCCTTTCTCCGCATCCTCGTCAACATCTGTCATTTCCTGACATGTTAATTTTAGCCATTCTGACTGGTATGAGGTGGTACCTCATTGAGGTTTTGATTTGGATTTCCCTGATGCCGAGTGATGTTGAGTACTTTTTCATGTGTCTGTTGGCCATTTGGATGTCTTCTTTGGAAAAGTGTCTGTTCATGTCTTCTGCCCATTTCTTGATTGGATCATTTGTTCTTTGGGTGTTGAGTTTGATAAGTTCTTTATAGATTTTGGATACTAGCCCTCTATCTGATATGTCATTTGCAAATATCTTCTCCCTTTCTGTCAGTTGTCTTTTGGTTTTATTGACTGTTTCCTTTGCAGACTAGCAAGTACTTTACCATGCTAAGATATTTGTATCTACCCCTTATGCATATGAAGAACCAGTGAAGGATTTTGAGCAGAAAAGGAACTTAACCATATTTGACATTTGAGAATTTAACATCAGATTCAGCAGGAAATATAAAACTGTCTAGGGAAGAAATTTGAGTCATGGAGTTTGTTAGCAGAGTAAAAAATGAAGGGCTCATTCTTGGCAGCAGATCAGTAATAGTTGGGGGGGAGAAGCCCATAAACGAATTGCAAACTTAGACCATAGGCCCTGCAAAAATAATTTACTAAAGTATTTACTAATTTTAGTTTCATTAATTTTTATAGAGTGCTTACTATAAATCTTGCACCTAAGAATATAGTGCTATTAAAGTGTAAAATAGTGAAGTATTTTATCTTGTCAAGGAGATGAGGAAAGTGACTGCTGCTGAGAAAGAACAGGGAGGGTTCACTGAGGTGAAGAAGGAAAGGGAGGGTATTTCAAACTGTAGGAGCAACCTGAGCAATTCCAGTGGCAGGATAGGGCTTGGCAAGTGTGAGAAACTGGTTTAAGTCCAATAGTGAATTCAGAAGACAGAAAAGAGGGTTCAAGGGTTCATGGTGTGAGGGGAGACTGAAGACATGGCTAAGGGCTGCACTGGGAAGAATGCCATAGACCATGTGAAGAATTCCTCTTTTAATGCAATAGGATTTGGACATTCAACCACCTTTGCATTGGTTTTACTTGCTTTTCTTGAGTGCTTTTAAGAAAGATCTAGGACAAATATTTTTCCTCACAACCTTGGAATATTTGAAGTTAAAACCCTTTCTGTCTTAGAGTGGAAAAGAAAAAAAATCATATTTTGATTTGGGGGAGATGTCAAAAAATGTTTCTGGTTGTCCTTGCCTTCCTGTCCTCCCAGTGGAAAGAAAAAAGATGTGGACCTAGGGATCCTAGAATTGATGGGGGGGGGGGGACAGAGGAGGCAGGAAGTGTTAGATTGTAATGATTGGGAAACCTGAACAGCGTAATGAGAAAAACTAGAGGACCCAGAAGGAAATAAGTGAAAGGGGCTTGTGACACATATTCATTTGCATGAGGCCTTCTCAATAACTCAGGATCACTGATCAGAACTACAAATGGGCCCATCTGATTTTTATCCATGCCATGGGATGTGCATAACCATTTTTGGCTACCATTTATGGCCATCCTAGAGTGCGTACCCCCAAGATCTCTAGCATGCTTTAGGGAGGAACATTCTCTATACATTAGAGGGCTGGGATTGAGCTGAACCAGTCTGAGATTACTAGACTGGAATAGTAATTACTTCATTTTTGCTAAGAACAATGAGAAGGCAATAGATAGTCTTAATATATTTGTATTTTAAAGCAGCACTCTGGCTGCAGAATGTGGAATAATAGATTCTGGGAAGAATGCACACAGCATTTGCTGACTATTGTAATGGGCTTGTCTACAGATTGTGTACCATTGATGTAACAGTGGAAATGGAAAAAAAAAACATTTTGGATATGAAAGGATTATTAGGTCACTTAAAAAATTATAGCTTATTGATTGGATATTGAAGATGAGAAGTGAGCATTGAGCCAAAGGATTCCAAGTCATCTGAAGAGGAAAACTTATCAGTGTGGTCTTCACAAGTTGAATAGAAAGTTAAAAAAAATATCTATGCTGTCCATCAGGAAGTTGCAAATGTAGATCTGAAACAGTTAAAAGTTGGAGGTTCGTGATTTACATCATTTGCAGAGGATCATCAACAAAACATAGTAGGGGTCAGTTGATAGAATTTACAGTTTCATCTAGTATTCAAAATACTGCAGGATAGGGGTGCCTGGGTGGCTCAGTTGGTTAAGCGACTGCCCCCGTGTCAGGCTCCTTGCTCAACAGGGAGCCTGCTTCTTCCTCTCCCTTTGCCTGCTACTCCGCCTGTTTGTGCTCTCTCGTTCTCTGTCAAATAAATAAATAAAATCTTTAAAAAACATACTGCAGGATAAGTAATATCAGGGCACCAATTTATGGATGAGAAAAGCAAGGCTCAGAGTGTAATTTGCATAGGATCTGATTTCAAAATTTGCTTCCTTTAATTACTATCATTTTCTGTCTCTGAATGGATGAGCTTGCAAAACAAAGATAAGACTCTCCAGCAAAGGAGAATGAAAAAGAGGACTGAGAACCATATGAAGAAAGCTAGAAACTGAAGTACTTTTGAAGTCAATGGTGGAGATTTAATGGTTTTGAATATTGGTGTTAATGGAGTTTGTTAACCTTGTAGAGTACCCCAAAGATGTGTAGGATGAGGAATTGAAAACAAGTTATTTTCATGGTTATTCAATAAACTTTGTTGAGCAAGTAATCTGTGCCAGGTACTCCTCCAGATGCTGTGAATAGAATAGTGAACAAAACAGAAAAATCACCTTTCTAATAGTAATTAAATTCTGGTAGGACATAGACCATAAACATTCATGCAGTTTAAGACCATGATTTGACATTTAACAATGAGGCACTCACTGCAGTTACCAAAGAGAAGTAGTCTCTGGGGTGGAAGCCAAATAGCCATGAGTTGAAGAATTTAGAGGAGGTAATGCTGGAGTGGGATAAGGGGGACATGATTATTGCTGTGCCTAGTGTTAGGAGAAAGGATATATTATACAGGTTGCTGAGGTATGTTGATAGCATGTTCAAAAACCAGACTAAGATGGGACTAGATACATTTGAGGGGTTCTTGGATATGTATGACCTCCTCTTATGCAGCTTCCAACTAACAGGTTAAAGTAGAATTTTTTAAAACTAACATACAGTGTTAATTTTAGGTGTATAATGTATTGATTAAACAATTCTATACATTACTTAGTGTTCACCACAATAAGCGTAGTCACCATACTACATTACTAATTAATTCCCTATGCTGTACTTTATATCTCCATGATTTATAACTGGAGGTTTGTTCTTCTTGATCCCCTTTATTTCACCCATCCCCAACTCACCTCCCCTCTGCCAACCACCAGTTCTCAATTTGAATCTGTTGCTTTTTTCTGTCTCGTTTGTTTTGTTTTGTTTTTAGATTCCACATATAAGTGAAATCATGGTATTTGTCTTTCTCTGACTTATTTCATCTTAGCATAATAACCTCTAGCTCATCCATGCTGTTGCAAATGGCAAGATTTCATTCTTTATGGCTGAGTAATATTCCATTGTATATATACCACATCTTTATTCACTCATTTATGGATGCTTCTGTATCTTGGCTATTATAAATCATGCTACAATGAACATCGGGATGCAAATATCTTTTTAAATTAAGTGTTTTCACTTTCTTTTTTTTCAGATTTATTTATTTGAGGGGGAAGGAGGGGCAGAGAGAAAGGGAGAGAAATTCTCGAGCAGACTCCCCGCTGAGTGTAGAGCTCAGTGTGCAGCTTGATCCCAGGACCCTGAGATCATGACCTGAGCCAAAATCAAGAGTCAGCCGCTTAACCGACTAAACCACCCAGGTGCCCCAGTGTTTTCATTTTCTTTGAGTGTACACCCACTAGTGGAATTACTGGATCATATGGTAGTCCTATTTTTAATTATTTTTTGAGGAATCTCTATACTGCTTTCCACGTAGCTGCACCACTTTACATCCCCACCAACAGTGCAGGAGGGTTCCTTTTTCTCCACATCCTCGCCAACACTTCCTTTTTTGATTCCAGGCATTCAGGCACATGTAAGGTGATATCTTACTATGGTTTAGATTTGCATTTCCCTGGCGATTAGTGATAGAATGGAAATTTTAAGTACTGGTTTTCTAAATTCAGTGTTCTTTGGAAGAACTTGGAAGGCTTATAAAACACAGTGCTGGATTCACTCCAGGTTTTAGATTCAGTAGATCTGGGGTGGGGCCCAAGAATTTTCATTTCTAATGGGTTCCCAGGTAATGCTGAGGCTGCTGGTTGGTGGACGACACTTTAAGAATAACTGCCTTGGGCGCCTGGGTGGCTCAGTTGGTTGAGCGACTGCCTTCGGCTCAGGTCATGATCCTGGAGTCCCTGGATCGAGTCCCGCATCGGGGTCCCTGCTCGGCGAGGAGCCTGCTTCTCCCTCTAACCCTCCCCATCTCATGTACTCTCTCTCTCTCTCATTCTCGCTGTCTCAAATAAATAAAAAAAAAAAAAAAAAAAAAGAATAACTGCCTTAAGTAAGAGTAGATTTTGTAAATAATCAGAATAGTCCAGACCTTAATGACATTCCTCGTTCTTTCTCCCAGCCAGTTCTTAATCACAGGCAACCAGAAACTCTGAGCTAACCTGGGAAGTTATGTTCTTATTTAATTTTTAGAAAGCTGAATATAAATGTCCAACAGGCGGGTTTGCTCCATCCCTGAAAAAGTCCCTGTGTCTCATCATAATACAGGTTCCACACACATTGCAAAATGCCAATTTTGCTACCAAGGAGCAAGTTCTTAAAAGTGCATTTCACAGAATATAGAAAACAACCAATTAAACTTTTCTCACAGCAGGACGTCCCTTTAAAATACTCTAATCATGAAGAATCACTTGTATTCCTCCAAAAAGTTGGGTTATGACTAATATTAACTTAAGGTGTGAGATTTTAACATTTGCTTTCTTGTGAAGTTATTAGCTTTGTTTTTGTTTGTTTGTTTGTTTTTAGTAAATGTTCTCATTGCACTCACAAACTATACCTATTAGAAGCAGCTTGCTCTGTTCAGATTATTCCAATAATACACTGGCTGGTCTCCCAAGCTCCTCCTCCATTTGTGAATGCTTCCTTGACCCTTGTACCATTTTTGTACACATTTTAGTTTTTCTGTTGCCATTTAACTCTGGTTAGATTCTTCTTTCAGGTCAAAGCTTAAATGGCATTTAATTCAGTGAGCTCTGTCTTACTACTCCCTTTTGCTAGGTCCAGATTCCTTTGTTATAAGTGCACACTGGTCATTGATTTTTTTGTTTATATTGAAGGAACTATATATAAAAACTTAGAAGTGTGTATGTATAAATACAAATATATATGTGGGGATACATAAAATACACAAATTAAAGGTATACATATCAATATATTTTCTGGAAGTTACTGTACTTATATACCAGCAGCACCTACATCAAGAATTAGGATATTACCAGAACACCATCTGCCATCTTGTGTCCCATTAAAGATCTGTACAGGAAGTTTTAGTGACCTCAGTTCCATGCACCTGTAGACCTATTCTCTGCCCTTCACTAGAAGGCAGTTCTAGGCTTTCCCATTGAATGTATTTCCTGAATCATGGATGACCTTTTTAGAGATTCTAGACCCCAGCCTGGGACAGAATGAACATGGGCTGTGGAGTCAACAAGAAAAGTGCATTAAGCTCTTAGAGCCATGGTACCCTCTCAGAAGACCTGGAGTTTAAAAACTCTACTTTATGGGACTTTTGTAGAATTATGATACTGAATATGTAAAGCACCCAGCACAAAATCGGCACTATTTAAATACTAATTATTTTTTCTACTGCTTTCTGGTGTAAAGAAGATTCTCTATTCTTCCGTAATTCTGCCAGATATTTCTGTTCTTGGTCTTGAATTCTCTGCCATCTTAAGGAGATGGAAGATATTTTCTTATAGGACATATACAGGATTCTTTTTGACCATCTATTAAAATCATCCACAATTCTGTGTGGTAGGAGCCAAGTATGGCTGGTCAATTTATATTATCTCCAGTCTTCATAATCTTGCTTGAAGGTAGATATAATTATCTCAGAGATGTTAAGTGATTTTTCAAGTGGAGAGAGCTCAAACTCTCAAAAGTAGGATTCACATTTAGGTACTTGTCATTCCTCCAAGCCTCACTGTTTCTGTGTGCATTGTGTCATATGGAGGTTGGGTGCCCATGAGAAGAAACGCTGGAATGAAATCGAGAAAAACAGTCATTTATGTGATGCTCTATTACAAATTGGTAAGAATTCATGTTTTTAAAAAGATTTTGATTATAATTGTACCTTTCCATTTTAACTTGCTTATCTGTGTTGTAAAAATTTAAGCAATGCTTACATAATCTCTAACTGAAATCAAATGGTGGTATTACATTTGCTGTATGCATAGAGCAAAATACTTCACACCTAGAAGAATATTGCATTTGTCAATTCCATACTATCTCTGAAGGAATAGAATGATTATGTGAATAAGTTATGTGGGTAAAACATCTTTTCAAACATTGACTTCTAATGTCTACACTCCATTCCAGCTCTGCTGTATCATGCATCTCAGTAGAAAGATAAACTTTTAGTACAAGTAGCCATCCAGTCCACAATTTTAATAAAATTGTAGTTGATAAATATCTTCAAACAGGCATATTGCTGTGTATGTCAAGAGCACTGTGATTCAGTGTATGTGGTTTTGATGTATTGAGTTTCTGTACCTGAATGTTGTATATCGGTGAGCATAATAATTTCACAGTGGTTTTGAAACAGTACAAGACTAATACTGCAGGTCTTCCTGCTCCTTGCTGTGTGTTCAGTTTTCATGTTTAACTGAAATCTTAATAGTGCCAAAGATTTTAACTTAGTTTATTAAAATTTTGAATGAAGATAGATATTAAATATGTACAAACACTATGAAAGAGGTTTATAGTCCCCTGATTTTCTAGTTATTATGATATGAACTGGATTTTGTAAGATGAGTATTATATTAATAGAAATCTACATGAAAATAGTATTCTTGGGGCACCTGGGGGGCTCGGTCACTTAAGTGTCTGCCTTCAGCTCAGGTCATGATCCCGTGGTCCTGGGATGGAGCCACATGCCAGACTCCCTGCTAGCAGGGAGTCTGCTTCTCCCTCCCCCCACCTCCCTCATGTGTACGTGCGTTCTCTTCTCTCGAATAAATAAAATCATTTTAAAAAATAGTATTCTTTCTTTGAAAATAGTATTCTTAATTATGAAATTCTAATCCTATATTTTTAAAATGTACTATTTCAATTTTATATAATTTAGGTTTTCAAAAGGACCAACTGCTATTTTACATTTTAGATTTTCTTGGTGGGACATGAATATAAATAGGATATAACATCTGCAACTTGTGAGCAAATACCAAATGAAGTAATCTGAAATTTTCTGGAATGGTTGATTTGAATACATTATGAACTTTTTTTCTGAAAGTAAAAATTCTTAAGACGACCTCTTTTGCTTTAATTATTCTACAAATAGGTTGAAGGGAAAAACGTAAAGTCAAATGATTAAGAGTATTATTGAGAATTTTTTACCCTGATTTTTCTTATAGGTTACCTCATGTGTTTTAATAAAACATGCAATAAATGAATGCCTATTTGGTCTTGATACTAGTAATAGATAAACTTCAGATGATTCTTTTTAATCTCTAAAGTTCAAATATAGTATGAGAGATCTAACATATGACATATAGGATTCTCAGGATGAAATTGTAAGCATCTCTTGCTAATCCTCAAAGTTCAAAATAACCTCTTATATGATAGTTGATGCACTAATCTCTGATATCTGCTAGAGGTAAGGAATAACTAAAGAAAAATGCCTCTGTAATGTTGTTGTATAATTTATCCAATCCATTTCATAGAGTTTTAATTAGTATCTATTTGGCAGAGTGTGATGAAAAATAAAGACAAGGTTCTTGGCTTCATGGAATTCATAGCTGGTAGGTTATGCAAACATGCAACAGAAAATCACATAAATTATTTCAGTGCACTTGCTAAATACTACATGAAGAAAAAATAAAATAACAGGGAACCCCCTAAATAGCCTAGAGAGTCAGGCACAGATTTCTAGAATTGAAAGATGTAATCTCAGACGATCTGAAAGGTGATGCAAGATTTTCAAGGCTAGAAGGAATGGGGAAAGCTTCTTGATAGAGGGATATATATATAGGCAGTGTTCTGAGGGGAGAAATGAGGATTTATTTCAAATAAAGACATGGAGACTGAGGTAGCTAAAACAGAGTTGCAAGAGTTCATTAAATTGAAACTGAGCAGCTAGGTGGTGGTGAATACAGTGGGTTTTTGTCAGTTAGGTTAAAGATTTTAAAAGCTATCCTAAGACCAGTGGGAAGGCAAAGCATATTGAGGAGAGAATTGGCCTGATCAGATGTACAAGTCTGACTTTTTTTTTTTCAAGATAATTATAGGTTCTCTGTAACCAATGGTAAAGTTAGAACAAGGAGAAGACATAGGAAGACAGGCTTTTAGAGGCCACTGAAGTTGTATGGGTAACAGTGTTAGCTTGGCCTGATTATAATGAATTATATTGCAAAGGGAGAGAAGTAAACAGATTTGAGGTACAATCAGATAAAAAGTGGGACTCACTGATTGGCTAGAGGAGAGAATCAGTTATGAAGGTTATTGAGGATAATAGCAAGTAATGAGGCTATCAGTGGAGAAAGGAAACATTGGAGGAAGGATGGATGGGGTGGGGAAGGGAGATGATTATTCAATTTGGACAGATTGTAAGATGCCTGAGAGTTATCCAAGTGGAAATGCTGAATAAGCAGTCAGATATGTGTGCATAGGACTTAATAATGAGGTCTCACCTATAGTTAAATTTGGAGTTCATTGGCATTGTAGGGGAAGAAAAATTTTTGTCTTCTAAGTTCTTCTGAGAAAAACAGGAGTTTATTAACATGTTTATATCATGTATAGGTGGGAAGATACCCAGGGGGAAATAAGTAACTCAAAAGGGTGTTTAAGATTCAGGTTTAAATATCATCTTAACAGGGAAAAGAGGGGAGTGTTGAAGGCCTTTTAGGGGAGAGTCCATGAATTTAGGATGAACAGGTCCTTAGAATAGTTGGGAGGTGTGGTAGTTTGTGATAATTTGTGACAAATCTTATCTGGGTGTAGTGTTAATTTCTAGTCTATTCTGATGAGTCAACCTCCCTTGGTTAATAAAACTCATTCTCAGGAAGTGGACCTATGACAATTGAGCTCCATTTGGAGAATTCATTTTGAGGAAGGGGAGTTCAGAGAAAACCTCTACCATCATTTGCTGTTTTTAGGTAACTGCATCTCAAAATAGTGCCAAAGTGTCCTATTTGGGGTAGTACATTCTGCGACCCTTCAATATATAGACTACTTTTTATTCCATGGGAGGAGATGTGATTCCTTACAAGGATAGTATAGTTTTAAAAGAGAAGAGAGGATAGGATAAGGCCCCAAGGAACTCCTGTATTTAAAGTTTTAGCAGAAATGGAGAAACTAGGAAGGGTATAAAGAAGGAAGAATTGGGGTTATAAATAAACTATGAAAAGTGGAGTAACTTAGAAGCTAAACTGTCTCACAGTGGAGGGAGTAGTCAACAGAGTCCAATTACTGTTTTTGCATGTTTGATGTCATTGGTGACTTGGGCAGGAGAAGTCACACTGATTTCATTGGCCTATGAATCAGTTGAGTTGTGGAAGTTGAGTTGTGGAGTATAGGGAAGAGAATAGTAGTTACAAAGAGGAACACAGGCTTTGGAAGAAATTTTTATGGAAGGTACTAAATTATGGTTTAAATGATAACTGGAAGGATGCACACAAAAAGAGTTTAAAGATATGAGGAGGGGCCAAGCACATTTGTCATATACAGTTCCTGAGAAGGGAGCAAAGAAGGGATGAAAGTGGTATGGATGAATAGAGGAATGCATTTCGAATGAGCACCTGTTATAGGAAGGATACTTCCTGTAGGTGATAGGAGGAAAAGTGGAGATGAAAAGCTATTAATGGTGGTAGTTTTATATATTTAATGTTTCTGAGTTTTCTAATGTTTTTGCTTTGGTTCTTCGTGCAAAGACATGATCACCTTTAGT
The DNA here is from genome assembly GCF_029215605.1 of Mirounga angustirostris. Taxonomy (NCBI): domain Eukaryota; kingdom Metazoa; phylum Chordata; class Mammalia; order Carnivora; family Phocidae; genus Mirounga; species Mirounga angustirostris. The sequence goes on along the minus strand of NW_026991711.1, from coordinate 19,268,572 downwards.
ATGTCTGGACCATAAACAACATGGGTTGGTAATGAGAGGTAATGCTTAAAATGTTGGAGTATGGAAGAAAATTAAAGGAATTTATGTGGGGAATAGAATACTGATGAAATTTATGTTTCAGAAACATTCCTCTGGCAATGACAGAGAACGGATTTAAGGTGACAAATCTGGAAGTAAAGCAAACAGAATAATTTTCATAAAGATTGTTGCTGATGCCCCTATTCTTACTCTCACCTCCCTCCATATCCCACGCACATAGAGTCACTTGTGTTTCCTTCTCATTGGCCAGAAAGAATCGTTCAAGGTTTGACTAGTACTGTCTCATATCTGAGTGGTAGTGATGTTAACAGTAGTGCCTCTGATCCTCCTCTTTATGCCACCATGTACGCTCGTGTGGGGTTGGCTAGCCCAGTGCACAGTAGGAATTCTTAACACACTGTCAGGTGTTCTGCTGGCTTTGTACCAGGCACTGAGGTTGGCATAAAGTGGTGAGCCAAAATGAAAAGATGATTTAAATAACTGTTCCTTTAAGAAGTAGACATGGTCATTGTTTCAAGATGCATGGTAAGGTGTTCCTAATCACTTCAATTTTTTTAATTCTGTTCAGTATAATGAGATAGCAAGCATTTAGTAGATAATCCCCCACTACCTAGCAAAAGAACAAATGGAGTGGCATATTTTATCCGTGCACAGTTAGTGGTGAACTTGAGCTCCTCCACATGTTTGTCTTTAAGGCACCAAAGGTGAAGACTGAGAATTGTACCATTTATCTTGGACTTTGAAACAGTAGCGCATAGAATATATATCCCAACAGCAGTGCACATAAAATAGCTAACCACCCAGGACTATTCTTACATATCTATGGTAAACTTTTTTTTTTTTTTCTTTTTTGGCTGCTAAAGGAATGTGGCTAAGCAGTTTACATTATTGTGCTGGATAATTATATCAAAACTATTAAATTCCTTGCATATTCTCATTATGTATAAATTCTGCCCACTACCCAAGAAAACCTACGAAGCATTAAAGCATCTTTTTCAGAAGCCAAATTTTGTCTTCTGGGTAGTACCACTTGATCAAAATGTGTTGCCGACACTTGCTAGAAAGCTAAGAAGTTTTTAAATCACTGTCTGTATATGGGAAAACCAAACCATATCTATTAAAGCAAATAAGTAGAGCAATTTTTATTAAACTTGATTTTCTCACTGGCCTGGAAAATACCAATAACACACACATTTACAGAGAAACACTCAGAAAGAGGCTCTATCCCCAATAGTCAGTCGATGGAAAATCTCTTGTCTGCAACAATAGCCACTTTGTAAAGCCTTTTCCATATCCTTACTATTTTTTCAGGCGAACTTAATCTGGCAACATGAAACACCAGTGCACATTCTGGAGAAATACTTTAAGAACTGCCCTTGGAACAGTGGTGTGGAACGAACTCCATGCACAGCAAATGAAATATGTCTCATTTTTTTTTTAAGATTTTATTTATTTATTTGACAGAGAGAGACACAAGCAGGGGGAGGGGAGAGGGAGAAGCAGGCCTCCCGCAGAGCAGGGAGCCCGATGCGAGGCTCGATCCCAGGACCCTGAGATCATGACCTGAGCCGGAGGCAGACGCTTAACGACTGAGCCACCCAGGCGCCCCGAAATGTGTCTCATTTTACCTCCAGTAATACTTCCCTCAATAAGATTTACTGTGAAATTATAATTGCTTTTTGAATGAAATGATTGCTGCACAACACATATAAAACTCAGAACTAATTTTGGATGTGTTGAAACTCTCCAATAATTTATTTTGGTAGATCATTGGATTTAACTTTAAGACTATCAATTATGACAATTTTGGAACGTCAATTGATTATTCCAAGTCAGGCCATCTTGGTTCAAATATTGCCTTTGCCATTTGTTAATTTTTTGACCTTCAGGATATATAAACTCCCCTTGTCTTGGTTTCCTCATCTATAAAATGAGACTAATGCTAGTAGCTAACTTATCTATCTAAGCATTAATTTGAGCATTATAAAGCTAATATGTGTCAAAGGCTTAAATCAAGGCCAAGCACATGATAAACACATGTGTTTCATTGTCACATTTATGAACCTGTTTTAGTGAAACTATTTCTGCTCTGTAATTGTAATCTAATCTTACAAGGTAAGAGTGAATATGGCTGAGTTCAGAATTTTTCCTCTATTACTAAATAAGATGAAAATTCCAATCAGTAAAAATTGTTTCTGAATAGAGTTTTAACTAAATTGAATTCTTTCTTTGCTGAAAGTTCAACTGATGTAATTCAGTTTTGAATGTCCTAATGCAATTATCTTGTTTACAAAAGGTTTACACAGGACATACAGCAGATTTGGTCAAAGTAATGGAATAGTTTCATTCTTCTGCAAGACTCTGAATATACACACAGTGAGGAAGGGAAGTGCATTAGGAATCTAGGGACAGAATTCAATGCTAAATAGTAATTGAAAAAGATGTGTTGCTTGGAAACTGCAGAGAACACTTTTGTTTCAAGTGAAGGGTAATACAAATCATGCATTAAAATAGTAGAACCTTTTTAAAATTTCAACAATGCAATTGATGAGTTTTAATAAGCTCTGACATATAACTTAGAATAGTTAGAATAGTGCATTTCAATCATACAGATGGTTCATTAAGATAACCACAGCATTGATAGATTTATACTGAGGTTTGGTTACATAACTTATGAGGCTTCAGGTTATGGTTGCATAAACTGGATTCAGATTAAGGGTAATGAAATATTCCTTCTAAGAATAATCACCCTTTCAGAAAAAACTGCAGCTAATCAGAGGTGTCATGCACCATTGAGTTTTGTGCGTAAGATTCGCTGTTTAATAGCTGTTTGGTGACATTTGCAATCGGATGCTGTTAATAAACAATGTAAGATGCTAATTTGTTACTTGGCAGGAGGAGTGAGTCCTTTTGCTCCATCCTAATTTCAAAACATGATGACCCTGAAAGTTAATGAAAATAAAGAGATCTACTCATTGTAAAAATCATAAGGCAGTGGCAATGACTACTCATCCTTTGTTTGGCTGTTTGAGGGATGAAATTCAAATACTTACAGACAAGGCCCCTGAATTGTGAGGTGTTCACTCCATCATTAGTTTCTCTCTCCTGAAGACTCATTATATGCAAGTCTTTTCCAATGGTCTTGAAAGTTCTTCCAGTTTGGAAACTAATTGATCTGCACATAGAACAATTTCTTAGGCCCTGATATTCTGGAAATCCATACTTTATTTGACCCAAAACTTAAGCTAATCTCTTCTTAGCAAACTACGACCCAGCACTAAGCTGCTTGTTTATGCGTTAGTCATCAGAAGTTGGTTTTAGCTCATTTTAAATAGATCATTTTATGTCAATCATAATTTAACAGAGGAAAAAACATTTATTGGATCCTATTGTACACCTTACTATATCTTAGTCTTTATTTTTTTTAATTTGAAATCAATTAACCAACAGATAGTACATCATTAGTTTTAGATGCACAATTGAGTAATTCATCAGTTGCATACAACACCCAGTGCTCATCACACCATGTGCCGTCCTTATGCCCAACACCAAATTACCCCATCTCCCTACCCACCTCCCCTCCAGCAACCCTCAGTCTGCTTCCTATAATTCAGAGTCTCTCATGGTTTGTCTCCCTCTCTGATGACTTCCCATGCAGTTTTCCCTCCCTTCCCCTATGATCCTCTGCGCTGTTTCTTATATTCCATGTATGAGTGAAATCGTGTGATAATTGTCTTTCTCTGATTGACTTATTTCACTCAGCATTATACCCTCCAGTTCCATCCATGTCAGTGTAAATGGTAAGTATTCATCCTTTCTGATGGCTGAGTAATATTCCATTGTATATATATATACCACATCTTCTTTATCCATTCATCTGTCAGTGGACATCTCAGCTCTTTCCGTAGTTTGGTTATTGTGGACATTGCTGCTATAAACATTTTAGCCTTTAAAAGCTCACAATGAACTGTAAGTTAGACATCAATAAAATCAATTTTATGGCAATTATCTACCATTAAAATTGTAGATATGCCCAGAAATTACTTTTGATGGATTTTGTTAACAAGAGACTGTGGGACCTTTTTCTCTATTAATAAAAATAATAGGGTTAAGAATGCATGTATAGGGCACCTGGGTGGCTCAGATGGTTAAGCGTCTGCCTTTGGCTCAGGTCACGATCCCAGAGTCCTGGGATCGAGTCCCGCATCAGGCTCCCTGCTCAGCAGGGAGCCTGCTTCTCCCTCTGCCTCTCTCTCTCTCTGATGAATAAATAAATTAAAAAAAAAAAAAAGAATGCATGTATAAGGGTGGCTCAGTCAATTAAGTGTCCAACTCTTAATTTCAGCTCAGGTCATGATCTCAGGGTTGTGGGATTGGGCTCCGCACTGGGCATGGAGCCTGCTTGAGATTCTCTCTCTCCTTCTCTCTCTGCTCTCTCCCTCTCAAAAAAAAAAAAAAAAAATTAAAGAATGTGTGTATAATGGAAAGTTATAACTTTGGTATGAAATTGAGTAAGATTCAGAACTTAAGGGTAATACAAATGGTATAATTAAAACTATAAGAGTAATTATCTCTAAGACAAATTTTTATTACATATACTATACTAAAAATTTTTGAACTATCGTACCAATTTTTTTTGACCACCTATATTTCAGATTGGAAGATATTTCTGGCATTCTTCTATTAAACTTTAAATGGAAATGTTTTAACACTTGACAATAATGAAGAGTATAAACATTTATATAGTGATTTGTGGTAAATACTGTCATATTTTTTTCACTTGTGTTTCACAATTGAATACTATAACATTTGGGATAGACAAGGTTATTCTGAGATAACTAACATCGCAAAAAACCTTCCAGACTCAGAGGAACAAAGTCTTATTTCCTGCTCAAGCTAGAATATCCTGGAGGAGGAGGGAGTTCTGGTTGTAGTGTCTCAGGGGCCAGTCTGAGGGAGAAGTGAACATCTCAAATATTGATCTGTTGGAGTGAAAAGAGAAGTGGGGAAAGGAAGTCTTGCACCCACTATTAAATACTTCAAATATTAAATATTTGAAAGTTGTTAAGAGAGTAGATCTTAAAAGTTATCATGACAAGAAAAGTGAGTAACTATGTGGGGTGGTGGATATTAACTAAACTCCTTATAATCATTTCACAATATATACATATATGAAATCATTATGTTGTATACCCCAAACAAATACAAATCTTATGTGTTAATTGTATCTCAAAACTAGAAAAAAACAAACTGAGCTTTATGTGTGACATTCATCATTTCTTACGACTCATTGGCTAGAACTGATTTAACCATAGGGATATCAAGAAGTATAACCTATCTTTGTTCCTAGAAGGTAGAAGAACCAGAAATAAAGGTTGAATAACTCTGATAACCACCACTGCTGATAGGTTTTATTTTTAGCATTGTCTCACAGATAGAGACAAAAAAAGATGCTTAGGGAATTTATTTTATTTTTTTTAAAGACTTTATTTATTTATTTGAGAGAGAGAGAGAGAGCATGAGAAGGGGGAGGGTCAGAGGGAGAAGCAGACTCCCTGCCGAGCAGGGAGCCTGATGCGGGACTCGATCCCGAGACTCCAGGATCATGACCTGAGCCGAAGGCAGTCGCTTAACCATCTGAGCCACCCAGGCACCCAATGCTTAGGAAATTTAAAAGGCTTGTTCAAGATCACCTAGTAATTAAACTTGGGAACCTGAATTCAAATACATATTTGTAAACTCCAAATTCAGTGTTCTTTCCATTAAAATTTTGGCTATAACTGTATTCAATCGACATCTACTTCAAAAGTGTGTAGTGAATTTGTAACCATTAGTTTCTATATAACCAGACATACTTTTTTCTCTTGTTGCAGACCATTGTTTCAATGGCAACCATTAGTACATACTATAGAAATCTGATATGTAGCAAGCCTTTAAATGAACTTCTAAAAAAAAAAAAAGTCTACTCCAGTCTTCTCTTCTAGTTCAGGCACTTGGTATGATTTTCTACTTAACTACATACTTCAGGATTATCCTCAACTTTTCCCCTAAGGATCGCATTTCAGAAACGTGACTTCATCCATGCAGTTCTTTTCAGAGCTAGTGCTTTCTTTCAGGTGTAAAAGAAAAGTTGGACCACATACTTGTTTAAAACTTCAAGAAAGACTTTATTCAAGACTATTGCATTAGGGATCAAGCCTATTGCAATAGAGGAGAAGATTGATCTCTACTGAAACAAAAAGGTGGGAGAGTTTTAAGTGGGGGGTGGTGAGGATAAGCTGGTGGGGAAGTATGGCAGGACATGAGTGGGGAGGGTTGGTCAATGTGATCAAGCCCTTTGTGTTTGGTAATTGGTGCTTACTGAAGTAGGGCTCCCACCCTCCCATTAAGACTGGGAGGTAAGGACCCTCTCTTTGTTGATGATTGTGTTTGGAAAGGGTGGCTCTCAGGTCTTTGAGAAAGATATTCATGAGTTATAAAACTGGAAAGAGGGTGGGAGAAGATTCATATCTCAAATGGCAGAGAATTTATAATTTCAAATTTTCTACAGAAAATGCTCTAAGAAAAGGGAAGTGAGGGGCATAGAGTTCAGAAGAAACCTGTCTAACATTTAGTCATGCTCAGGGGAATGTTAAAGCCTTCTTGGTCACTTGTTCTTATCTCCCTTCCCTGCCTCTGTTGTCTCCCCAGTCCCATCTATGTTTTTCCCTAGCTTCTGAGATGTGTCCTCCTCCAGTAATGCAAGTTAGATCACATCACTCTTTTCTATAAAAGAATAATTCTTGACCCTACCCATGCTTAAAATACTTTAGGCTTCTACCATTCCAGTTGCCCGATATGTACATTTCCTATCCCACCATACTGTTCTTCTCATTGTTCTTTAAAAATAGTTTCATTATCTTTGCACATCCCATTCACTCCTTCTGAAATGGTCTTTCTTCAGTTCTCTTACCAGTATTTTAGCAGACCAGCTCAAATTTCACCTTCTTGATCTTTCTCTTCTAGGCAGGGTTAGTCTCACCACTATCTGACCTCAATACACAAAACTGTGTCTCAATAGAAATCACCAGATTGTTCTATTTGTCTATTTGTAGTCCTGCCTGCTTCTCTGGTACCAAGCACCCCTAGGACAAGGGCTTTGTATAATTTAGCTTTGTATTTTCAGTACTTACCAATTGTCTTAGTACGTGGTTATTGCTCAGTAAACATTTTTAGAATGTTCTTTGATATCAAAAATTTTGTATATAATGGTAAATTGATTTTATAACTTTTTTTTTTAAATACGGTCAGCACATCCATTATGTAAGTATATTCAAAAAAAGATGTTAACTAAGTTCATATCCTTGAGATCATATCCTTGATAAGCTTCAAGCTTCTTGAAGAGCATACTATTTAATGGTAAACTAGGCAGATGTGCATGACTCATTTATGAGAATGAATAAGTTTGGTGTGAACATTGCCAGAGACCCCAGTCCTCAGAGATCACCTCAGCTTCTTGAAGGAGCATTGCACAGTAGGCTGAAAGTGAAGGGAACTAGTTCAGGCCAACTCCTGGGATGGAAGCATTCTGCACAGACAGAGCAGTGCATATGAAGGCATGAGAAATAGAACATTTTGGGGGAACTATGAGTATTCTTGAAGCATAACATGAATAATGGGGGGAGGGGGGAGGAGAGGGGGTGCATAGGAAGTCTAAATTAAGGAAAGCACACGAGGACCTATAATGCCATCCAAGGCAATTTAGAATTTGTCCTGTCAAAATGACCAAACTGAAGCGCCCCAAGCCTTTATATGATTTGTTCAAGCTCACACTGAGCTCCTGAGTGAGGGATAAGATAGAACCTTGCCCACAGCTTGATACTTAATGAGTGTTTGTTTCTTCAGAATATGTTGTAATCAGTAATAAACATCAAATCCTGAAATCCCTATGAGATAGAGCTAAGTTTATTTCACTTTTCAAGATGAGGCTGATTAACAGAACCAATGAGTCAAGGCCATGATACAATCATTTTGAATTATCATCATTTTGGATTAACATTAGGCAAATTTTACTGCTCAGTTTTATTCCTATCGTTTCCCTCTTTGTAAATGATATGTTTACATCTTTGAATCAAGACCCCAATACTCCATTTAATCTGATTTTTAAAATTCATATCATTGGGCGCCTGGTGGCTCAGTCATTAAGTGTCTGCCTTCGGCTCAGGTCATGATCCCAGGGTCCTGGGATCGAGTCCCACATTGGGCTCCCTGCTTGGCAAGAAGCCTGCTTCTCCCTCTCCCATTCCCCCTGCTTGTGTTCCTGCTCTCGCTATCTCTCTCTGTCAAATAAATAAATAAATCAATCTTTTAAATAAATAAATAAATAAAATGCATATCATTTTCTGACCTAAAATTACCTGACAGATTTGTTGCCCAATTGAGAACCTAACAATGAAATAAATACCTGATAAATATGTTGAGAAAATAAAACACACAATATAGGAAAAAGCAATACTTTTCTCCATATCTATGTATTAACCTGGTAGGAGAAAAATGTGATGGCGTAGCCCTACTATTAACTAGTAAGGATTACTATTAATAGTAACGAATAAAAGTAATAGCAACCTTTTCAGGTGAGAACTACTTTTTAGTGACATGGTATGCTTCCCAGGTGGACTGTACACATTGCAAATGAAAATCTGGCCTTTAAGAATACATATTTCCTGGGGCACCTGGGTGGCTCAGATGGTTAAGTGTCTGCCTTCAGCTCAGGTCATGATCCCAGGGTCCTGGGTCAAGCCCCATATTGGGCTCCTGGCTCAGAGGGGAGCCTGCTTCTCCTTCTCCCTCTGCCTCTCCCCCCTGCTCATGCTCTCTCTCTCTCTCTCTGTATCTCTGTGTCTCAAATGAATAAATAAAATCTTAAAAAAAAAAAAAAAAGAATACATATTTCCTGAAAAGATTTTTTTAAATCTATATAAAGTAATCCTAAGGGTAAATTGCTTAAATGAAATTATTAAAATGCTATCTGGAAGTGGTTGGTGTTCAGAGAATTTACAGTACTCCTGTCTTACTGTATCATCAGGATGATCAGCTTGCCTCAAAGCTTTTGAAATGATTTTTATTTCTTTGTCCTTAGGACATGAGGAGATGCGGGAGAGTAGGAGATAATTGTAATGGGATATTTCCCCTCTTAGGATATGAATTCACTTTAGAATAATCTCTGTCCCCTTCAGTGATAAACAACAGATATTTTGATCACAATAATATGAATAATACACAACATGAAGCCTCCTCCCTTTAAAAATACACTTTCTTTTATTAGACTGAAAGCTTTATGTTATAGAAGATGCTCATGAACGTTGAGCTAGTCTTTGAAGGAAACAAAACTTTCTGGTTGACTTTGGCAAGGTTCTTCTAACCAATTTAACATACTCACACAGTCACAGGGGATTGTTCAAAACTATTTTTTACTCCACATTATTTTACTGAGCGCCAACATGTTCATAACATTTCATCAGCTGAAATAAAGTTAATTTAAATATTTTAGTTATTTCCACTTTATTAAATCATTTAAAAATTTTTAATCACACTATTTGAAATATGCCTATATTAGAATAGTGAATGTATATAAATTATTAATGGTTTTACTTATATGAGCAGCAGGCTCTATTTTTGTTAAATAACTGTCTTCAAAGTTTGAAGCCCTGTTGTCTATAAAATCCTAGTTCTGGAGATTAGCTTTCAATTTTACAATATTTCTAGGCACATTTCATCTCTTACCTAGTAACATTTATGGACTAAGGATACTGAGTGGTATTCATGAATGAAATGGCATCTTTCCATTGCTTTTTCCGCTTGGCATTTAATATTGACACTATTCACTGTTTCACTCTTTATAAAACACTACTAAAACTTGGCTGCTTGGATAAGTCTTTGTTGATTTCCCCCTTATGCTCTGTATTTTCTTTCCTCTCATTCTCCTGAGCTTTGGTTCTCCACCTAAAGGCAACTTTTCCGAGACTCTCACGTTCAGTTGTCTTCCTGTCTGTCCCCTGGGCGACCACAACCACACTCATTATTTCACCATGTAAGTAACAAGAACTCTCAACTCCACCTGCTAGTTGTTTTCACACACTCATTTCAAGCTTCACATATTCAGAACTCCAAATCCGCCCTTCTCAAATGTGTTTTTTTCCTACTCCCTGAGAAAATGAAACAATCACCCACTAGTTACCCAAGCCAAAAATGTGACTATAACTCTAGATTCTTCATTCTTTCTCACCACCCATCAAATCAGTAGTAAGGTCTATACAATTCTAGTTCCTAATCATTTTTTTTTTAAATCTTTATTTTCCTCTCCATCCTAATGCTAATTTTGATCTGGCCCTAGAATGTTTTTCATGCGGATTAGAACTAAGTTCCTTTCCTTTTCCCATCTTGCCCCAATTAGTCCTTCCTCACTGCTCGGATCTGCTTTCAGTGATGAATCTAATTATATTGCCCTTTTGCTTAAAAATATTACCTCTGGATTAGCATTGACTAAATGATTAAAATATGACCTTATCAACACACTTAGGACTTTTCAGGATCTCTCTAAACTCTACTTTTTAAGTCTTGTTTCTACCTTTTCTGCACAATACAACCCAAATTAATACCTGCATCAATTATGTATAAGGTCTCAAGATGTTCAGTTAATAAATGAAAATTCAATTCAAAGTACTTTTCACTATTGTCTTGAAAAACAGCATTAGTTGAATATAAGAAACAATGTTTACCGATTTAGGCAATATCTAATGTATGTTATCAAGTCAACCAACTATGCCATCAGTTACTGGTTTTTAATTCTAGGACTAAGCAGAAATTGGGTTATCTCAAAATGTCACATTGACCATCATTGAACATGACTATAAAGCTGCATTTTGGGGAAGACATTGTGTTATTTTATCCCTTTTAGTCCTCAGAAGATATGCCATTATACAACTTTGACCTGCATTTTATCATTCCAGTAATACAATTGTAAATTATTATAGTTTCTAATGATGTTTTAATATTCTTGAAAAGGAAGAAAATCTTCATATACTTTAGCTATTTGCTCTTCAATCTTTCTAACCCAAGAGGTAACAAACCCAGGGTTTACTTTCAAAATAATGGCACTGAATCTAAACCGCCACTTTTTTTTTTTTTTTTACACGTTATCCTAGTTACAATATATTCAGTGTTTTGAAAGCTATTTAGGAACTGAAAAAAATAGAGTAATTCATATGAAATACATGGGTTCTCATAGTGTTTTAAATGGACTTTCCATTTTTGGTAGAATTGACTGTCATTTAGGACAAGTTCACAACAAGGCTTGTGGAATTTTTTTCTTAATTCAGGTGTTCTAATAATTGAGATTCATTTCACAAGAAACACTGTTTAAAAAATGACAACTGTGTAAAATTTAAAGATCTTATTGGCATTAGTCAATGATTCATGAATCTGGTAGCATCCCATCTAGCAGATAGAAAAGAGCTCTGAAGAGCTATACAAGAAGACTTTCACAGGTAGAAAAGGGTAGGAAAAGGTAGTTTTTACCGAAGAGTGGATTGTTTCGGGCAAGGACACTCTACTGTGGGAGAAAGAAGGGGTCTTTTTTTAAGATGTATTTATTTATTTTAGGGAGAGAGGCCAAGAGCATGAGCAGGAGGGACAGAGGGAGTGGGGGACCAAATCTCAAGCAGACTCAGTGCTGAGTGCAGAGCCCAATGTGGGGCTCCATCTCAGGACCCTGAGATCACGACCTGAGACGAGACCAAGAGTTGGCCGCTTAACCAACTCTGCCACTAGGCACCCCCAGAAAGGGTATTTGAGGCGGATTTCCTCACTATGCTGGTCAGGTAATTCCAGATTGACTCCTGGGAGAGACTGTGAAACTCATATAGGTATTACGTTTTGGTTTGCTGAAGTGGGGCTTATCTCAAGTGACTTTATTTTGGGCTTGCTGTCTCTTTTTTAATAGATACAGATTTAAATTCTCTGAAGTTATTTGGTAACTTCTACAATAGTAATCTTAATATTTTAATACACACTCTCTTTGGTATAATTTGGTTTTCACATATGATGCATTTGAGTCCTCTACATGATTTGAGATTCTGCTTAACTGTATCCTTTACTGACTCCCCCATCTTGAGCCAACATCCTTTTGTTTATAAACTTTTTCTGTATACCAACCTTTATCTAAAATTTCTAAGAAGAAAAAAAACAGAAAATTTCATCCCTTTTCTGCAAAAGATCTTTTAATCAAGATCAGGCATACCAGACTTTATTGCAAGGATGATACTTAAGGATTTAGTTGAGGGCCATTTGGTCCTTTATGTACAGTTGTAACCAGGTTTTGTAGAAAACGAAGCTGCAAATCAATGCTTTTCTGCAGCTGGGGATTTTACTTCGGGAGCACTAGCTAACTCGCAAGTTTTTAGCATGATTACATTTATCTATATTTAAAGTACAAAGGAATCCACACGCTGGAAAGTAATTGCTCTGTTGCCATAGGGAAAGAGATTAGGAAAGCTGTGAGTTTAAGGAAGAAACTGCAGGCGTAGTAATCCCTTTTATTATCTACTCTAAGCCAGAAATAATTCTATCCCTAGCCTAATAAATAATTATGTCATGAACTCTAAGGTCAGAGGACTTGGGCAAGATTGTTAGGAACTACAATGATTAGAAACTTGCCATATTCCTAAGGTCATATTGTCTCTTTAAAAATATGTATTTGACAGCACTGAATGCAATGCAGATGCTAATGCACACAGCAGGGGAGGACAATTACCCAAACCATTCATTTACTGGGTGATCTCTAAGTCCCCTTCTAACTTTAAAATTCTATGCCTACGTCTAAATGAGAGTCATTTTCATTTAAATTGACAAAGCTAATCATATGTTTTAATTAAGATATGTTCCTTTCATTAAATGACTGTGTGTCAGATCAGGGAATTATGTTAATGGGGAACCCAAAATTTGTCTGGAAAGCCAGGGTCGTAGAGCAGGCAGAATTTAGACAATGACAGATCTCACAAGACAAGTTTACCGGCAGAGCCTGTGCTAAGGTGTTTGTCAGTTGGACAGGGGGAATAGACAAACCTATAGATGAGGATGGGAATGAATCGGTGGAGATCAACCTGGAGTAAATAGATAAGGCCAGCCTGGGTTTCATGAAAAGGCAATCAAAGCAAGCTCTAGAGGTGTGACTCTACACCCATTCTTTTGGGTCTCTGATGTTCCCCTGCCAGTTTTGCTTCCAAGATACACTCTCTTAAGCTTCCTTTCTCCTAGTACCCTGAAAGTGGTCTTGGATCCATTTTGCCACTTAAAAAAATCTTTAATATGGTACAGAACCAAATGTAGATACTGTTGTTAGAGGCAGTTCATTAGATTCCAACAGGATACCTGGAGGCCAGCAAAGAGGAAGGCATGGTCAACTGCAGGGAAAGGCAGAGGCCTGTCCTGGCAGTGCCCCAAAAAGCACAAGAAGCCAGACGAAACCAGACAGGCCCAAGATGGCAGGTGGGATGACGGGAAACCCCTGACCAAATAAGGAAGAAAAGGTGCAAAACCCTGCTTCCAAGAAATCCCTGCCGCAAGTAATGAATATTCCACTCACTTATTAAAAACTGTCAATAAAAGATAGAAACCCAAGCCCCGCAGAGTGCAGTTTTCTCTCTTGACCTTGCCCATTCTCACATTTCAAGAGTGTGCTTTTGCTTTACTACACTTTCCCACTTGTGTCCCTCGTCCACTGGATTGTCTCTGTCCTTGAATTCTTTCTTGGGATGAGACCGAGAGACTTTGGTTGACATCTTTGGGACAGGCTGGGTGGGGGCCTTGGGGCCTGGGGTTTCCCCAGTTCACCAGGCAATAATATGGACAAATCATAAGCATATCGTAAAAGCTTGGTCTGGGGTAGGGTAGGTTTTTGGATCCCCTGTGGGCTGGCTAGGTAGTTGCTAATAATTTAGTGACTTTCTTTTTTTTTTTTTTTATAAAGATTTTATTTATTTATTTGAGATAGAGAGAATGAGATACAGAGAGCATGAGAGGGAGGAGGGTCAGAGGGAGAAGCAGACTCCCCGCCGAGCAGGGAGCCCGATGCGGGCCTCGATCCCGGGACTCCAGGATCATGACCTGAGCCGAAGGCAGTCGCTTAACCAACTGAGCCACCCAGGCGCCCAATTTAGTGACTTTCAAGTCTTCTTTATTGCCATTTGCTACTTTCAGTACCCAGACCTCCACTGTGAGGTTGAGATGGAGTCTCAACTGTCAGGCATTTGATCAGAAATAAAAAAAAAAAAAATCAGCTTCAATGAGTAGATAATAAATTCGGCTCCGTTTCTCTGGAATGCCCTATTTCCTCCTTACCTGTATAGGGCTCACCACCTCCCAAACCCCACTCCTAGTATGAAAGCTTAAGTGGTCATTCCTGACCAAGGTGGCCACCTCTAAGTCTAAATTCCTCTTTCCTTCTCATTGGAGTCACTGGTGGCCTTATAGTGGTTCTTATATTGTTTCCTTGAATGACTTAACTGTTTAGTGCAACTGAATACTTCAGATGTTTCTGATTACGACTCACCAGGACGATTACCTCCTTGGGGAAATTAACCGGGAAGTATAAAATACAATAACATAGTTCTGATGGGGTGGTGATTGTGTCTGTCGTGTTCAATGATATATCACTAAAGAATGCACCCAATAAATAAATACTTGTTAAAAACATAAATAAAAGTGAGGGCAAGGAGTGGACAATCCCCAGTTCCGAATGGAGCAAATAAGTAGATATTTCCATTATTGAAAACAAGAAACAAAGTCAGTGTAAGGGAAAAAGATAAATCTTATGTCAAGAATATTAAACACGCTATGTCCATGTGGTGGTCAGCTGTTGGTACACACATTTCTTCTCACGGATATGTAATGTGTATTTTTTCCTCTGGGTGCTAAGTTTCATGATGGAAGAAACAGACTTGTATTCGTTCCTATATAGCCAATACTGGGATAGGACCCATCACACATCAGGTACTGAATAAACCTGATTAATAACTGAGTTAATTTAGTTAATATCCTATGCGTTTCCCCTTTTATGAGTGTTCAGAAGTCATTTTTTATAGTTAACACAGTGTCTTTTCGTGTGGCATTTACATTAACTAGTTCAATTCTCAGAGCAACACTATGAAATAGTCATTATTGGGCTCCCTATTCTATATATGAAGACAAGCACAGACAGCTTAGGTAAATCATCCGAAGTCACCAAGCTAGTACATATTGGGACTGAAACCTGAATGTGGACAGTCTTTCTGGAGGCCATGCTGTTCTCTGTCATCTTTTTCTTCTGTTACTTTCATGATGGAAGTAATGCTTTATAATCTTATATTGGCTAGAGTTTAAGCAAAACGTGTGGCAAATGAAAGAATTAAAAGGAGTTTTTATACCCATATATTTGGGGGAAAAAAGATATGGAAAAATGAGAAAGTACTCCACAGTAAAACCAAGAAGCATTAGGACCACCTGTGAGAAGCTCTAACACTAGCAAGAGGACAAAGGAGAAACATAAAAATGTTTTCTATTTTAAATACCTCACCCTGGCAAAATATAAATGTTCATTATTTCAAAAAGATTTCATTTATTTGACAGAGCAAGAGAGCATAAGCAGAGGGAGAGGGAGAAGCAGGCTTCCTCAGAGCAGGGAACCCGATGCCGGGCTTGATCCCAGGACTCTGGGATCATGACCTGAACCGAAGGCAGACGCTTAACTGACTGAGCCACCCAGGTGCCCCATAAATGTTCATTTTAATGCTGCCACTGAGGAAAGCATTTGAATTAGGCTATTGCAGTTCCCCAGGGAAGAGAGCACTTGGGGAAGTGAGGAATGGAATAAGGTGAGGCTGAGGAAACTGAAAAAGTATAATTGGACCAACACGGTGATCGAAGAGTCATGAACAATGAAAAAAATATAAGGAGTAAATGTGACTCTCACACTTCTGACTTTGATAAGATGAATGTTAGGCCTGTGATCATAAGGATGTAAGGGAATCTAGATCTTATTGATGTAGGAAAGATGTTGGGGTTGTGGGAGCCAAGAAAGAATTCTTGAGATGTTTTTGGGCAAAAAGTGGTTTTATTAAAGCACAGGGACAGGACCTGCGGACAGAAAGTGCTGCACCAGTCGTGAGGAGTGGCCTACTATATACTTTCAAGTTGGGAGGAGGTTAGGGACAGCACAAGCCTCCAAGGGATTTTGAAAACAAGGTTTCCAGGACCTTGAGGGGGCCTAGCTATTGTTAGGAAATGGTCATTTAGTACTGCTTAGTAAAAACTCAGTCATGAGACCCTTCAGATGTATATCAGTGAGCCATAGGCTTGGGGGATGATGGCCAACATGTATCTTGGGGGGTTGAGATAAAGGAAGTTTCCAAAGGAATTTTTATGTGTTAAAGGAGACTTACAGGATCCTGGGGGTTGGGCTAAGATTGCCTTTTGCCCTTAGCAAAGTGTCAACATTGAGGCTGCTGAGCTCCCAGTAGAAGGGCACTGTGTCAAGGACTTGTCAATGGGCTGTAAGTAGTAAAAAAATTTAATTTTTCTTTTGCCTTTGTTTCCCACATCAATATTTTGTTGCAATGATGAATTCACTTGAGGATATTTTAAATTTAAGAAACTTACATGTATCTTTAGCCTCTTTTCTGGGACAATGTGTATTTAATTGCCTGCTTACTACCCTCACCAGTTTATCTCTAGAACCCCTTAAAATGAACACATGTAAAACTGGATTCATGAGCTCTCTCCAAACTCACTTCTATGCCAGCGTTCTCTGTCTTCGTAAAGGGTACTGTCACCTACCTGGTAGCCCAGCCTGAAGGTGGGGGCTTCAGCTTTACCCTCTCCCTGAACTTCGTACCTTCACATGCATACCATCACCCAATTTATCAAATCTTAATGCAATTGAATACTTCCCTTTTCTGCCCCCAAATTTAGATCCTCATTATTTCTCATCTAGATTTAGTACTATTTTGCTAGATTAATAGATGTTAACTGAAAGGTGGGAAAGTGGAACTTGCTTTTCTCCTATTAAACAAAAATGTCCTTATCCTTACTTCACAAATCAACTCTTTACTTAACACTTAGAACTCAGCTGAAAATGGCTTCCACTTGGCAACTTTTTCTAACTTCTAAACTAGGATAGGTCACTCAGTTATGTGTTCCCTTTTTTCTAACATTTCACAGCTCTGTAATTACTTGTTCAGTGTCTGTCCTTCAAACTAAATCGTGAGTACCATGAGGATGTGGTCTGTCTCTGTCTTATGGACCTGTTTCTCTAGTACCTTATAACAGGAGATATTCAGTAATTCCTTAAATGAATGACTGAAAAGAGGTAAAGCAGTAGAACACCAAAAAAAAAAAAAAAATCCATTTGCTCTCATAACATGAAAACTTGCTGATTTACACAGGAGCAACTTTAAAGTGGAAGGTGTACCAGGAGTCATAAAAGGTAAATAAAAGGAAAATAGTTCAAATACATTTCCGGGGAGTGCTGCTGACATTTTAGAGGAGTTGAAGGAGAAAATTGAAACAATGGGTAAAATAAAAGTACCTTTACTCATTGATAGTTACCCAGTGACTTGAATGATTGGGAGCAGATATACTAGCAACCTTGTAAGCAACGGAATCAGCACTAAGTACTATGGCAGTAATGCTTTGTTAAATTTCTTTAAAAATGCCACCCACAGATCTTTCTGATTCTTAGCTGGGGCAAAATGGGAAATACAAAATCATTACCTATTATCACAATGTATTTGATAATTCTGTAGTCCAAAAAGTAAGTGTCAGACATAGAGCAGTCATATTCAGAGGAAAAACTGCCAGGGCCTTAACCCTCAAAAGACCCAGAACAATCTGACAGCCGCTCAGGTAGCTAATGCGGCAGAAAAACTTGGCAGGTTGAATCTGACCTGCTTTTCTCCCTCGGGAACCTCATATTCAACTTGGCCCCAAGATTCCCCCTAGCTAATCCTGTCTCAGGGCTCAAGAGAATAGCAAAAAGGTATAACTGATCTTTTCACTTAAAATCCTTCTAGGAACAAAGATGAGGTCTAAAAAAGCAGTTCTTAATAAATATTGTTCTCCTTTGTGTAAAAAATTTTTCTTTGTGACCTTTTTTATTTCCCACGTGATTTTTTTTGAAAGATTATTTATTTATTTAATTCACACAGAGAGAGAGAGAGAGAGAGAGAGAGAGAGAGACAGCGAGAGAGGGAACACAAGCAGGGGGAGTGGGAGATGGAGAAGCAGGCTTCCCGCGGAGCAGGGAGCCCGATGCGGGGCTTGATCCCAGGACCCTGGGATCATGACCTGAGATGAAGGCAGTCGCTTAACCGACTGAGCCACCCAGGCGCCCTCCCAGGTAATTTTTAAGCCTAACCATTGCCTTTTTATTCCAACAAAATAGTGGTGAATATAGATTAGCATAAGTCACTCAGAAATTTAAAATCTAAACAGAAAAAGATAATTTAGAGGTGCCTGGGTGGCTCAGTCATTAAGCTTCTGCCTTCGGCTCAGGTCATGATCCCAGGGTCCTGAGATTGAGCCCCACATCAGGCTCCCTGCTCAGTGGGAAACCTGCTTATCCCTCTTCCACTCCCCCTGCCTGTGTTACCTCTCTCGCTGTGTCTCTCACTGTGTCTCTGTCAAATAAATAAATAAAATCTTTAAAAAAAAAAAAGATAATTTAAAAATGAAATGTTAACTCATTTTCAACTTTGGTTATTCTGGAGATCTGGGTTAGATAGACACTCCCTTTTAAGTGGATCCATCATGACAGATGCCCTTTTACTTAAAAAAATTTTTTTTTAATTGTAGATAATAAGGGATTTCAATTTTATTCAATATTGACTATCTCAAAGGAAAAATTAAAAATGTACCAGATTACTAACTATATTGGAATGAGCATAATAGCTTTACTCAGTAAAGAGTCAGTGGGGCTAAGATTTCTGCATAATGAACATTTTTAACAATTAAACTAGTGAAAATGAATTAAGTGATATCATTTAATAAGGCATAAGTGTGACAACAAGATTTTTAGTTCCTACATCTAATATTCAAAACCTGAGGCTGGTGTGGGGGGCAGTGGAGGAAGGGCCTTTGAAAACAGTTTAAAGTGGGCACTGTTCCAACGATGAGGACAATCAATATTCAAGTTCGTCCTTTTGTGTCCACCAGTTACCTTTATAATTTGTCTCATTAAGATATTTTTATTTAATACACAAATGTAGATTAATGCCTATTTTTTTTTCACAGTATGTATTAAAGCCAACCACTAGGTTCTTTCCAGGCTTTAGCCATGCAAAAATGGGTTCTCTTGTTGGAAATGATGAGGATAATTCCACTAACTATAAGGATTCTTCACCTAAGAAGTTGGCAATCAATGAGTCTATGTGTATATTTATATTAAATAACTTCTGGAGCCCAATATGCTGACCTGTATATAAAAGGAATTCTTTGAGCAATTCTCTAGAGAATTTGTATATTGGAAGACTCCTCCCTCCACCCCTCCCCATATGGTTTTCAAGTTGCTCTGAGTTCTTTCAATCTTGCAGAGCACTATTTTTTTTTTTTTTTTAAGGGAAATAAGCTCAAAGAATGTTATTGTGAAGACACATGTAGAAAAGATGAGGAAGTCATCCAAAACCAGTAGGATTTTGCTCTGGTGTGGCATCAGTGTTCTCGCCCATGGCATAGCTGAGCCTTACAACATACCTCTCTCTACCAACAATGTGTATCTGCTGAGAGTTAAGTCCTTTTCTCCGTAACTTCAAATCGAGCATTTTTCATTGTGTGTTTTTTTAATCCAACCCTTTCCTTGTGACCATTCATCTGACATTCTCATAAGATGAACTTTCTCAGATTTAATTAGTTCATATTTCATTGAGTTATTCGTTAGATCTTTTATTTCAACAACCCCTGACTAAGCTGCAGAATCATTGCCCCTGGATAAAGTATTTGCTCTGGATTAGTCAGCTGTAACTAAAGTGATCAAGGGCAATGTATGATGGTTAAGAAAAAAGCAAAAATCATGGCCACCAAGAGAATTGTGCATAAGATAGTTTAGCACTCTTTTAGGGATAGTCATCTGAATAAATTTAACATAAGAAATGGACTTATTAATTACTGTCCATTAAATAAATTGCAAATATTCTTATTGGGATGACATAAATGGCAACAGTGGGGAAAAACAGAATAAATGCACAGCTTCTAGTATAATAGAGCTCTGTGTTTTTCTAAAAAGAGTGGAAATTCATATTTTGTACATAAAAGTTTGAGGTATGATTATTTCCTTCATAATTCCACTTCCTTCCATTATTATGAAATAATAACTTTACTGAAGTGTTTTCAACACTTCATAACATGGATGCTAAGTTAATTTTTGCTCCAGACCAAGTCAGATACAAACCCTTAATAAAAACATTTTCAGGTGTCACTAATGACACTTTAAGAAATACATAACCGTAAGCAGATGTGATTGACTTTTCTACACCAGCCATTGTCAATGAAATGTACCAGTTCTTTCTTTCATCATATCCTTTAATTGCAGATCACTTTAATACTAATCTCAGTATTTTGCATTTTGTTTTCATAAAGTTGCTCCTTTATTTCTTGAAATATTCAGTTTTGAAATAAAATACGCATTTAACTCATGAATTTTGACCCACTTATTTTTTAAATTTTATAAGCTACTTCTTCATGAAGATAGGTCATACCTGCTTTTATGTAACTCACATGGCATTTGCCTTCAGTACGTCAGGTCTGAATCTTAGACGTATTGTTTTACGTACCTTTATTGCTCTGATTACTATGCTGCACGTATTTTTCCAAAATGACACTCCAGTGTACTAAATATTTTTGATATACCTAAAATTATCATTTTTCCTCTTTTCATTTCCCCTCAATGCCTTTTTTAGTAATATTCTCTCAAAAAGAATCCTCAAGAGCAAATAACTTTAAAGGTAGGAAACAGTGTTTTAAATGAATTATAAAATGGCATTCAAAATGTTGTATCTTTGAATGTGAGCATATATGGAAAAGTTAGATGTAGTTGATGAGGAAAGAGCAAAATAAATTGTTCCAGTCAAGGCACCTTTTTATTAATTCATTCTGTATGTTGTTGTAATTCACTCATGAAATGTATGGATTGTGTAATATTAATATCTGGCTTGTCTCTAAATTCTTTTTTATTCCCTTTGAAAATCTCCAACAGAGGACAAATGAGTTGGTGGATTACAAATAATATCTTAATACTTCATTGTAATAACATCATATTAAAATATAGTTATTAAGTTCTAAATCCACCTTATAAAAGTAAAATATTGGGGAATGTAATATTAATTTAGAAAATAAAAATAGGCTACCTAAAACTTTAAATTTTAAAAATTACTCTAAAAAATAAAAATTACTAACTTTAAAAATCCCCATTGCTAATAAAATTCTTGACCTATTGTGCTCTTTCAATAAATATTTGTTGAATAAATGAATACCCATGGTTAAAAAAAATTAGTAACCTTCTTCTAATAAAGGTGGTTATCCACCATTGAATGGCTTGCAGGATTCCCTTTCAGATGTATAATGAAACAATCTCCAAGAGCATATACTTTACAAAATACACATTAGTGGCTTTTTTTTTTTTAAGATATATTTATTTGAGAGAGGGAGGGCAGCAGGAAGCCTAGAGGGAGAGAGAGAATCTTAAGCAAACTCTGTGCTAAGCACAGAGTTTGACCCAGGGCTTGATCTCACAATCCTGAGATCAGGACCTGAACTGAACCCAAGAGTCTATCAGACAAAATAGCCTTTAAAGAGACTGTAACAAGAGACAAAGATGGGCATTATATAATGATAAAGGGATCAATCCAACAAGAAGATGTAACACATTTGTAAAGACCTATGCAGCCAACAGTGGAGCACCTAAATACACAAAGCAAATATTAATGGACATAAAGAGAGAAATTAATGGTACTACAATAATAGTAGGGGACTTTAACACTGTACTTACATCGATGGATAGATCATCCAGACAGAAAATCAAAAAGGAAGCAGTATCTTTGAATGACACACTGGACCAGATGGACATAACAGACACATACAGAACATTCCATCTCAGAACAACAGAATATGCACTTTTTAAGTGCCCATGGAACATTCTCCAGAAGAGATCACATATTAGGTCATAAAACAAGCCTCAATAAATTTAAGAAGACTGAAATCATACCATCTCCTTTTCCTTTCACCATGGCATGAAACTAGAAATAAATCCAAAGGAAAAAATCTGGAAAAAAAAACACAAACATGTGGAGACCAAACAACATGATAGTAAACAACCAATGGGTCAATGAAGCAATCAAAGAAGAAATCAAAAATTACATGGAGACACATGAAAATGAAAACAAAACAGCCCAAAATATTTGGGACATAGAAAAAGCAGTTCTAAGAGGGAAGTATATAGCAATACAGTCCTACCTCAATAAATAAGAAAAAAATCAATCTAACTCTAATCCAAGGAAACAAGAAAAAAAAAAAGCCCTAGGTAAATAGAAGAATGGAAATAATTAAGAGAGCAGAAATAAATGAGGTACAGACACAACAGAAAAAAATCAATGAAACCAAGAGCTGGTTCTTTGGAAAACCAAAACAAACAAATCCTCAGCCAGATTCACTAAAAAAAAAAAAAAAAGAAAGAAAAAGAAATGACCCAGACAAATAAAATCAGAAACAAGAGGAAAAGTAACAACTGACACCACAGAAATACAAAGGATTTTAAGAGAATACTATAAAAAATTATATGACAACAAACTGGACAACCTAGAAGAAATGGATAAATTCCTAGAAACAACAGTCTTCCAAATTGAACGAGGAAGAAATAGAAAATCTGATCAAACTGATTGCAAGTTACGAAACTGAATTGGTACTAAAAAAAAAAAAAAAAAAAAAAACCTACCAAAAAATAAAAGTCCAGGATGAAATGGATACACAGGTGAATTCTACCAGACATTTAAAGAGAGTTAATGCTTATTCTCCTCAAACTATTCCAAAAAAATAGAAGAGGAAAGAGAGCTTCCAAATACATTCTAGGAGGCCATCATTATCCTGATACCAAAACCATAAAGAGAAACCACAAAAAGAGAAAACTACAGGCCAATATCCCTGATGAACATAGATGCAAAAATCTTCAAAAAAAATATTAGCAAACTGCATTATAATACTAGATTAAAAAGATCATTCACCATAATCAGGTGTGATTACCAAGATGCAAGATGGTTTAATAGTCACAAAATCAATGTCATACACCATATCAAGAAAAGGAAGGATAAAAATCATGTGGTCATTTCACTAGATGCAGAAGAAGCATTTGACAAGATTCAACATCCATTTATAATAAAAACTCTCAACTCTCAAAAATGAAGTAAGATTATAAATGAAAAGCACACAGCAAACATCATACTCAGAGATAAAGACAGCTTCCGGGGTGCCTGGGTGGCTCAGTCAGTTATGTGTCCAACTCTTGGTTTCAGCTCAGGTCATGATCTCAGCGTTGTGGTATTGAGCCCCATTTCAGGTTCTGTGCTCGGCACAGAGTCTGCTTGAGATTCTCCCTCTCCCTCACCCTCTACCCCTCCCTCTGCTTGTGTGCACTTGCACTCTCTCTCTCAAATAAAAAAAAAAAAAAAAAAAAAGAAATCTTTCTTCTAAGGTCAGAACAAGACAAGGATGTACACTCTCACCACTTTTATTCAACATAAAACTGGAAGTCCTAGCCTCAGCAATCAGACAAGAAACAAGAAGCATCCATACTGATAAAGAAAAGTAACACTGTCACTGTTTGCAGAGAACATGATATTATACATAGAAAATCCTAAAGACTCTACCAAAAAACTACTGAAACAGATTCAGCAAAGCGGCAGGATACAAAATTAATACCCAGATATTGGTAGTGTTTCTATATACTAACAACGAAGTCACAGAGCATATTCCTCTGCCCATTTTGCTTGACGTTGTGTTTGTTTCTCTGGATTAGGCAAAATGGCTACTTCTCCTAAAGTTGAAGAAGTGGTGTTGTGTGTGCTTGTTGAGCCTTGCTGGCTGGCTGGAGGAACTGCGGCTGTATATGCCAATTACTCTTTTAAACCATGGCTTTTTACAGAAAGAATAAAGAAAAAAAATACTAATAAAATAAAAAAGGAAAAAGAAAAAACTGAAATGAAAAATGAAAATAATGGAAGAAAGGAAAAAATTTTAAAAAATAAAAAGAAAAAAGAATAGGAAAAAAACAAATTTTAAAAAGTAAAAAAATAAAATTTAAAAGAAATAACACACCAGGGCGACTGGGTGGCTCAGCTGGTTAAGCAACTGCCTTCGGCTCAGGTCATGATCCTGGAGTCTCAGGATTGAGTCCGCATCGGGCTCCCTGCTCGGCAGGGAGTCTGCTTCTCCCTCTGACCCTCCCCCCTCTCATGTGCTCTCTCTCTCTCTCATTCTCGCTCTCTCAAATGAATAAATAAAAAAACAAACAAACAAACAAAAAAACACCAGAATTGTTCTCTGTGCCCCAGCATCACAGAGTGGCTGGTGTGGGTTTGCAAACCTTGGGCTCCCTGAGGTTGCAAGCTCATTGTGAGCCAGATCCTCCTTCATTCTGGGCTTTTAAGGTGGAGGGGAAAGAGTATCCTCATAACTCCTCAGCCCCTTTTCAACCCTGGCTTCTTATCTGTGCCCTAGCAAGACCAAGGGTAGTGTGGCCTTATGGACTGTGGGCTCACCGAGGTTGCAAGCTCACTGAGATAATGAGACCTCCCTGCTTTGGTGTCCACACCCTGGCTTTTCAGTGGAGTGGGAATGTAAATTGTTTCAATCTCTAGCCCCGCTGACCCAAGAGCTTTCCCTGCAGCTCCTCAGTGGGGTTCTAGCATTCTCTTTTATATGCTAGTTGCTCTTTTAAACTGTGGCTTTATTTTTTTCTGTTGCCAAGGGCAGAGGGATCTATTCCTGGTCCCTCAGTACTATCCCTCCCCTCTGCCCTTCCTGGCATTGAGGGTGGGAGTTCCCTTTGTTACCGTGTCTCCATCTCTCTTGCCCTTCTCTCTGTCTTTGGTGATTCAGTAGCTCTTCAGTCAGCTCTCAGTTATTCTTCAGGAGGAATTTTTCCATTCAGAGGTATAATTTGGTATGTTCCAAGGAGGATGTTATCATCTTGAACCAGAACCCTAGCTAAGGAGCTTTCTTTTCTTTTTTAAAAGATTGATTGATTAAGAGAGAGAGAGAGCCCATGAGCAGGTGGAGGGGCAGAGGGAGAGGGAGACAAGCAGACTCCCCACTGAGCGGGGAGCCCCATATGGGGCTTGATCATGGGGACCATGAGATCATGACTTGAGCTGAAATCAGGAGTTGGACATTGAACTGACTGAGCCACCCAGCCACCCCAACCCGAGGAGATTTCTAAGCCAAGTGTTGAAGGAGCAGCTTATTTTCTCCTGACTGCTTGCAGTAAAATGCAAGAAGAGAAAAATAAATTGAAGGATTTGTTAAGCAATGAGCAAGAAGGAACTAGAACTTAGAGATCTGAAAATTTTCAGCCTATTTGCCAAAAAAAAAAAAAAGAGAGAGAGAAAGCATGTTCCAAAGAGAATACTCAGAGTGTGACTGACTGCCTATATTAATAAGGAAACTATGGTGGGTATAAACCATGGACCCAATCAGCCATCTAATAGAAGCCAGGAATAGAGATGGGATTAAACCAGCAAGAATCCTGCCAGCTGGGACTAAAGAGAACACAGCTAGATGGGATGGAAGTAGCAAGGCTGCTGGACTTCTTCGGTTCTATAGGCCAAAATGGTAAAGTTTATTTGGTTGTGAACTTGTGCTGTTCTTCAAGAAAAGGGGAGAATGGCCCTGAACTTGATGCAGATATCATTGGGGCCACCACCTCAGGTCAGCCTGACACTGAAGCCATAAGAGCAGAGTTCCCAGAGCCTTACGGGGTGCATCCCCTTCCCAGCAGAATATTATAATTTATATCAATATTGATAAGATATTTTCCTGGCAACAGTGTTCACAATCTATTTTTTCACATTTACATAGAACTACAGAAGTAAAACTAAATAAATATTAAATATTACCAAGTGCTTTATATCATTACCAATATAAAAACTTGGCAGAGAATGAAATTATTTTGATTATTATCTTTCTCTTGATTATCAATTTATCTTAATCATTAAGTATGTGATTTTTGGCTGGGCCCTGTCATTCTCTCTGCTTGCGAATTTTCATGAAGACAATAATACTTAATCTACACACTTCCTAGGGTTCTTGTGAGCAAAATAACTCTGGTAATGCTGTAATTTGGAAATGTGAATGATAAAATATAAGATCTATTATTGCTGGTGTAATTTTAGCAGTTAAAATAAATTTTATTATTTGAGGAATGATAGTTAACAAATATAGCTGCTTCTCTGCTGGATATGCAACTAAATTTGTTAGCGTATGAATGTTTTTGCCTTCTTGGTACATTAGTGTTCATTGTACATCTTAAAATATTTAGAACGGAAAATGCTCTTTAAATTATTACCACTGGGGCGCCTGGGTGGCTCAGTCGGTTAAGCGTCTGCCTTCGGCTCAGGTCATGATCCCAGGGTGCTGGGATCGAGCCCCGCATCGGGCTCCCTGCTCAGAGGGGAGCCTGCTTCTCCCTCTGCCTCTGCCTGCAGCTCTCTCTGCTTGTGCTCTCTCTCTGACAAATAAATAAAAAAAATAAATAAAAAATAAATAAATTATGACCACTAACATAAGAATTTAAGTTCTAAAAGTAAAGGTGTTGTAGCTTAACCTTAGGAAAACCTACTTACAATTGTTTGTGTCCCTCCTGCTAATGTCACTTAAATGTAAAGAATGATTTTATATTAATCCTGAAACATCACTTTGACATTTAAAGGGAAAGAAAACATTTATGAGGTTGCAAATGAGCACTTAAGATACAGAAGTGTCTCTCTGATGAAAAAGCAAAATGTTCTTTTGTTTCTTAAAAATGCCAACTTTCCTCTCCAAAGTAACATATGCCAGAATATCCTACCTAGATCTGGGGTGAAGAAGCCAGCTTGTAATTCTTCAAATTATCATTGGGTTTTGCTGTAAAGGAACGCCATTTTTTTTTTTTTAATCTTGAAAGATAGACCTATTTAGGAAGTAACTTTCAAAATGTCTGCTTTGGGGATGAGGAAATTATGCTTTGAGGAAAAACAGTAGACAAATCAACCGTCTTTTAAGTGGCATTTGTTTATTTAATGGGATTGTACATTTTGGGGGTGACTGACAGATGCATTTATCCTCTTCAAACAGGTTCCTAATGTGTGAGAACCACAGGGGGCTCAAGTGGGAGATGACACTGAGGCTTCAGAACATTGAAGAGGGTCTAGGAATCCACATGTATGATGACAGACTGAAGAGCACATTGTTCAAGTGTAGGCTGATATTTATATGGCTTTGCCAATATATACACTAAAATTCATTTGCCGCTTGCCATTACCAATTAATCTGTGGGTACTAAAATTACAACTGCCATCAGTTGAATACCTACATATTATTTTTAGAAAAATTTAATTATACTGAGGTGTCCCTGATGCCATGGTGGCCTACATAAACCAAACTCTAAGCTCCTAGGTGCCTTCAGTTTACAAAATTGAAACCTAAGAACAACTAATCACAAACTGCCAGTAATGCTTTAAGCTATAGCCAATCAAAAACTATAGCTAATCAATAATTTCCTCACTTTGCTTCTGCCTATTCTGTGTAAAAGCCTCTCACCCAGGTTCCTGTCATGGAGTGCTCTTAACCACTTCCAGTTTGGAGCTGTCTGATTTGAATGGCATTTTGCTCAAATAAGTTATTAAAATTTTTAATATGTCTTAGTTTTTCAACACCACTGTCTAAACCTAATACAGAAGTTAACAACTGAGAGATTACATGGTGCGCCTGGGTGGCTCAGTTGGTTCAGCATCCAACTCTTGATTTCTGCTCAGGTCATGATCTCAGAGTCAAGGAATTTAGCCAGGGAGCCCAAACTGGGCTCCACACTTAGCGGGGAGTCTGCTGGAGATTTTCTCTACTTCTCCCTCTGCCCCTCCCCTCCCAGCCTATATATGCATGTTCTTTCTCTCTCAAATGAATAAATCTTAAAAAAATAAAATAATAAAATAAAATAATTGAAAGGTTACAAAGCTTGGGGAAACAGTTGTCAAAAGAAATTTGTAGGGGCACCTGGGTGGCTCAGATGGTTAAGTGTCTGCCTTCGGCTCAGGTCATGATCTCAGGGTCCTGGGATCAAGTCCCATATCGGGCTCCCTGCTCCTTGGGAGCCTGCTTCTCCCTCTGCCTCTCTCTCTCTCTCTCTCTCTGTCTCTCATGAATAAATAAATAAAATCTTAAAAAAAATTTGTAAACAAAATATAGTCAGATGAAACAATCCTTCTTGGCATATATTATGAAGGTTACTCACTTCAGTTCCCAAATCAGTGATATACTTAGTTTTAAAAAGGAAAATAGTTTACATGTTCAGTATGTTCACAGCTACATAAAAATGTAAACATAATGCAAATTATATCCACAGAGAAAAGGAGAGATTTTTAAAAATCAATAATTATGTTGGGATTTTGAAACCATTCAGCCTTTTTCAGTTCCTTTTAAATTTCCAGTAACTTACATGAAAAGTATAAATTCTTCTTACATTTGAAAAGAAAATTTTAAGCTAAATCACTCTACATAGCAAAAGTTGAATCTTTATTTTTTGTGTGTTTTACTTCTTTTAGCTTTCCATAGGTTGCTATAGGAATTAGATTAAGGCAATCAAAGCTTCCAGGACTTGAAAGTGTTCAAACATTTACTGATTCAACAATATCATTTATTGAGTAACAAATATAGCCATCATTTTAAAGCACTTGAGATAAACTAAAGAATAAAACAACCACGGTTCATATACTTGCAGAACTTAGTCTAAAAGGATTATGGAAATTACAATAAGCAACACAATCAAGTAAAATCTAAAACTAAAGGAAATAATGAGTTGTAATAAATAGGACAAAGATTTTTAATGTATAAAGAGCTCATAAAAGCTGATAACAAAAGCACAAAAACACCAGCCTTAAAACTTGTCAGAGTCAGGAATAGACAAAAATGTGAATAATGAACCTGGGAGGAGGCCAATGTTCAACTCATTCTTATGTAAATACAATAAAGGGCACCTCTCTCAATACCTCTTTCTCTGTTAGTTGGCCAAGATAAGATTGGTAAGGAGTTCAGTGTGACTCACACAAACTTTCTGTAATTCAGTATAACTTTTTTTTTAATATTACAAAGGTCACTACAATATGGACAAAGTTTTTCTTAAAAATGAAAGTAGTAAAATTCAAACCAATATTAATAGCAAAGGCATTTAATAAGGAATTACCTACATATATGTAAAAAAGGTAATATGAAAAATATTAGTATATTCCTTCCTTGTGTAGTTTTATATACAGCTCTCCACTGTTTCCTGAGACATTGATCTGCGGAGAGAAGGAAAGAAGAGGTGAAGGAACAGGTTGAAGGACAGGGCATAAGGATTGTTGGAGCAAAGCATTTATTCTCTAACCTCTGGCATCCAAAATGGGGTTTTTGCGTGTGTATCAGGAAAGTTCTTAAATTGCCAGGATTTGTGAAGAAAAACATATTTTTCTGAATTCCTAAGGACCTATCAAAAGGCAGGCTTCAGGGAAAACAAACTATGGAGATTTTCCCACTAGAAAAGACCTCTCCTCTGTTCCTGATCTAGGACATGAGGCAGCAGGAGACATGAGGGCTCCAGAATGATGATGGTCACATCATGTGGTCCTCAGGTAGCCCTCAGCCTCTCCCTGTTCTCTGTGAGGTGATGCAGAGTTGCTAGCAGGCAAAGTCTGAAAGCCAGGAAAATAGGCAGATGGCTGGGACTTGGGTTCCAAAAACAGGTACCAGCTCTTCACTCCAAAATGCCAGTGAGACCCCATCATGCTTTAGTTGTCGCCAGTCAGGACCCAGGCCAAACCAAGGACCCAAAGATACCAGATCTATCTGAAGAGTCCTTTCGCACTTTGATAAAGCAACCGTAAACCCTGATTGTGAAGTCCTATGCCAGTCAGAAGCCTCTTGAAATGGACACTCATGACTGAAGATTTAATTTTATTCCCAGAGAGCAGGTAACACATTTCACATTTTATGTCTCTCTTAGGCCACTCCCACCACTGGTTTTGGTCTTATTCTTGATTACAATTGAATTCATTACAGTTAGACCTATTATGGATTATATCTTCACCTAGTGAGTTCTTTTTATTTAAGGCTCTGGTACATAGGTTTCCTTTTTTTTTTTTTTTTTTTTTTTAACAATAGTATCAATGAATAAATTGTTTTATAATAGAATTTAAACCTCCTCACCCCGTTATTTTAGGTCACTATTGACTGAGGCATGGAATCATTAAAACCTGATTTGGGATGCAACTTTTCCTGTCACAGCAAGACCAGGATTCAGACACGTCACATTACCTCCTCTGACAAAGGTGTTAGAAATAGTTAACTTTATATTTAAATGCCAGGACTTTAGTATATGATGCTACATGACTCTTTAATCATGAATGTTTATGATGCTGGTAAAGAACAATAACCCACTTCTGTATTTGATTTCACAAGTTCATGACTCAATAAGATATACCAAACCAGTGTGCTTCCATATAAATAATTATAGTGTATCCTACTGAGTACTTGAACTTATTAAAATTCACCCCAAATTGCAATATCATGAATTGATCAGACCTTAAAATTCAGTGTAACAATGGTGGAAAATCCATTTTAACTTCTTCTATATCAACACTGATACAGAAAATATTTCTTACATTACTAAGTACTCTATTTTCATCTTGGTTCACAGGTTCTCTATTTTCATGGATTTTCATTATTGGTCGGTATCTTGGTTAATTTGCAGTATTTGTATACAAAGGAACAAATGAACACTGGCAAAATATGAGATCTGATAAATACCAGAGTTACTAGATATAGAATTTCATCTATCCAGGAGGTAAACTAAAGATATATCTTTAAAAGATGAATTTTCTCCATTTTAGGAAAGATGTGGACAATAGATTCTGTTCTACCATAGATTAATATCTAGTGACTACAGAGCCCTTAGCCTTCTGTCTTGAAGGATGGACCTCATCTTCTCAAATGCAGGCTTTGATTAAAAGAAAGATAAATGAAAACTATTTTCTTGGTTCTTTCCTGCCCATTTCTGAACTGACATACCCATTTAAATTCCATTTATTTCTCTTTCTTAAGTGCTCATACCTCCCATCCCCACAACATATTGTCACCTTTCTTTTAGTCTCTGCGGTAGCTCAGACCCAGTGAAAAGAATGCACAAGATCATTCTGTTTGAAAACTAATTAGGAAAATAAGGGGCAAAAACTTTCATGGAAGAACAAGCCAGAAAAACTCGGATAAGAGAGAGATCTCAGGGGAGTCCTAATTGGGACTAGTTGGGCAGGGTCAAAAATAGCTTGCTCTGTTTTTACATATGAGAACTTCTGCATTGGTAGAAGAGCCCAGAGACTTTGAATCAAGATTCGTGGCTTTTCATTCCAGCTCTGACACTTAGCTGTATGTCACTTCCACAGGACTTGCAACCTCTCATTAAAGAGATAATACCTATCTCACAGGTTTAGAGGACTATTTCAGATAATTAGTATAATAGGACTTTTTGAAAAAGATTATAGTATGTTAGCGTAAGTTATTAAGTTAGAAAGGTAGGGGCTCAGTATTATTAAATGGTTAATTTACTCAGGTCAGTACTTTTGGAAATAACTATGGGCCCTTGTTAACATTTTATTCTGGATAAATGTTTTCCAATATGTGTACTTCCTCTCTGGGTTCATGAGGGAAAATGATCATACAGGTCAGTTCACTTAATGTTATTGAGTGCTTACTGTACATCAGGCATTGTGCTAGGAAATTTGAATGCGTTATTTTCCTATGTAATCCTTCCAATAATTTTATAAGGATGTCCTTTTCTCTACAGAGGAAACAGTGGCCTGAACTAGTAAATCAGGGTAATATTTTTATATATGAAACTATTGTTTTTCCACTATATATTTTTTTGTTCCTCATTCATCCATTGTTAGGATATTTTATGAACAATGCCTCAGTCACCACAGAATTTTATAATGTTAGTAAAAAAACTTCATTTCTTTCAAAACCATAGTTCGAGTAACGAATAATAGTAGTTAACTTTGATTTCTTACTCTATAATATCAAGTTTTTAAAATATCTTACATTAGGGCCTCTTAGGTGGCTCAGTTGGTTAAGCATCTGACTCTTGATTTCGGCTTGGGTCAGGATCTCAGGGTTCTGGGATCTAGCTGCACTCAGCAAGGAGTCTGCTGGAGATTCTCCTCTCCACCCCCCCCACTCATGCTCGCTCTCTATCTAAAATAAATCTTTTTTAAAAAACTTAAATTATTTCATTTAGGAGATACATGCTATTATCATACACATTTTTATAAAGCTGTTATCTGCAGTTTTATAAAAACCTTACACAAACCTGAAACAAGGTATCTTTTCCAGGTTACATAGAAATTAAGAAGTAGAATGAGGTTTAAAAAGTCTAAGCTTTAACCCCAAGGAAAGGCCTGAGAGACTGGAGAAATTCTAATGCCCTGTAATTTTCTGATTTTTAGATGAACCCAACTAAAGAGGAGATGATTTAAGAAAGTACAAGTTGGAGGTCCAAAGATCTAGTGCACCTTTGTAATGCAGTTAGACACTGGAGAAATTGCAAGAGCCGAGAGTTCCTCTAAGCTCACCATCAAACCAGAGTAGAAGAAATGTTAGCATGGTATGTCTAGGTAGATGGCCAAATGTCACTTGTTGACCTTATACCATATTCATATGTCTTCAGCATTGCATGTGAAGTATTACAATTTTTCCTGATCTCTAGAAAATACAGAGATGGAGGGTGTTGCAACCCTGTTAAATTTCTTAGAGCTCCAGAAGAGCACAAGACCAGCCAAATCTTCATGGGGTGGGGAGGGGAGGAGAAGAGGTGGAAGTTGCAGAACTAACCGAGAAAGCTGCCCAGACCTGAAATGTCCGCACCAGTGACTGTGTGGACAGAAACTGGTGGACAAAGTGGAATAACTACCAAGACAGGTTTTTCATGAAGATTAAGTCTCAGGGCTCCTGACTTGTAGGAGTTCCTCTGAAGACATGGAATGTATTGAAATTACCTTATTATTTTCAAATACTCTAATTGAAGATTAAATTACAAAAATGTACAGATTTAAAATGTGTTCAGTTGGGCGCCTGGGTGGCTCAGTTGGTTAAGCGACTGCCTTTGGCTCAGGTCATGATCCTGGAGTCCCTGGATCGAGTCCCACATCAGGCTCCCTGCTCGGCAGGGAGTCTGCTTCTCCCTCTGACCCTTCCCCCTCTCATGTGCTCTCTCTCTCATTCTCTCTCTCTCAAATAAATAAATAAAAAATAAAAAATGTGTTCAATGAATTTAGAAAAATATGTACCATCATGTAACCATCAGTCATATCAAGATACATAACATTCTTATCACACCAAAAAGTTCTATTGTGCCCCCAAGTATTCTATCCCACACTTAGAGGCAAATGCTCTTCCTATGTAGTTTTTTTTTCCCCCCTAGTTTGTTTTGGCTATCCTCAGTGTATACATTTTCACATAATTTTAGAATCCCCTTATAAGTCTTCAAAAAGGCTTTGGGCAGACATTAAACTCTAAATTCTGTTTCCTTAGTACTCAGTGCCTGTTGATACTCTGTTCTCTCAGCTTTCCGACTATTGCTTTTTCTGAGCAGCTTGGGGTCTCACCCAGTGTGTGCAGAGTTCAAGAAATAGCCAAGGGTCTGGGGAAGCTTGAATGCAGGTTTTGGAAGCTTCCATTTATGACTCATGTTAAATAGCATTTTTCCCCTCACTTTCCAGCTGCTTTTGATCTTCAGCCATGACCTCTGACTTCTCAGTCTATTGGGACTTCACTGTATGAGAATCTATTTCATGGGCATGGTTTAGCATAAAGAAAGCTGAACAGATCTAGCTTTTACCTAGTCTCTTTCTCTTCTTTCAAGGAGAGATAACATAACCTCTGGTTTCTGATTAGTTTTGTTCGCTCTCCAGCATCTTGACAGTTAACTCAAAAAAAAAAAAATTGTCTAGTCAGAAAACATCTTTGAAAGATGTTTTAATATCCTATATGAGAGTCTAGTATTTGCAGAAGCTGGACCTATCCTCTCTTTTTAAAAATTCATGGAAATAATGTATTTTTAACTGCATTCTGTTAAGAGCACTGCCTCTTTCTATAGTAACTTGCACTCGAGCGCACTTTATTCATTCAGCGTGACAGAGTAGTTGCAGGCATTTTAGGGATCTGTTAAAGGAGAAACAGTTGGCAGTACATAGAGTTTGAATTTATTGGGATATTAGGTGATTCTCAAACAGATTATTGCTAACATTCTGTAAGTGGATGGCTTCCAGAAATATTCCTATTGCCCATTGCACTTTCTCAGCTGCTATAAAAACCTAAGTATGTAGTGCCAGAGGTAGCCTAACACAAGAAATATATGGGGAGTGGTTGAGAGCAAGATGTGACATGTTCAAAGCCAGAAAACTTTTTCGCATTTAATATACTTTATTTTTAAAACAGCTTTAGATGTGTAGAAAAATTGTGAAGATAGTACAGAGGGTTTCCTTATGTTCCACACTTAGCTTACCTGATAGGCTTTATATATTAGTATGCAAACATTTCTTATACTTAATGACTCAATACTGATATATTGTGATTAATCAAAGCCCATACTTCACTGATATTTCCTTAGCTTTTGTCTAATGTACTTTCTCAATTCCAAAATCCCATCTAGGATACCAGATTACATTTAGTTGTCTCTTAGACTCCACGTGGCTGCGACTATTTCTGTTTGCCTCGTGTTTTGATGATCTCAACAGTTTTGAGGAGTGCTAGTTGGGCATTTTGTAGAATGCCCCTCAACTGGATTTTGTCTGATGGTTTCCTTATTAGGCTGGGGTTCTGGGTTTGATGACCCAGGAGGCCCACAGAGTTGCCTCTGTGTAGCCATTGTCATCATTTCATGTCTGGGTAATGGCTATCAAGATGACTTCTCATTACTGATGTTTGTCAGGGTGCTGAGGTAAGCTTTATCAGGTTTCTCCTCTGGGAAATCATTCTCCACCTTTCTAAACTGTACTCTTTGTAAGGAAGTCACTCTGCACTGCCTACTCTAGGAATGAAGGACTGTGTTCCATGCCCTTAAGGGTAGAGTGTCTACGTAAATTGTTTCGAGTTCCACTTGGAAGATTTGGATTATCTTTATTTATTTATTTATTTATTTAGGTATGGACTCATGATTTATACACACACACACACACACACACTTTGAGTTTAATCTGATATTACTTTATTGTTTTTGCTCAGATTATTCTACGTTTGACTGTTGGGAGCTCTTTCAGTTGGCTCCTGTGTCCCTTTGATTTACTCCATTCCCATCTTGAAAACCAGAAGATAATCTGTGAAAGTTTTCTGGTCCTCTCTGTCAGGAAGCTGTAACTGCCAGGAATGTATAATTATTATAGTCATATATAAAGATAACGTAAGAATCACACCATATAGAATTTACCAAAGACCCTTTATTTGCAGGTCATATCCCTCTAGTAGAACTATAAACAATGAGTTTGTCTTCATGTGAAATCATATTTTATGAACCCAGTTATCAAAAATAAAACTTGATCAAGAAGGAAACAAATTATTTATTTCCTCTCCCATAATTAAAAAATCCTTGTCATTGGAAGAGGGACATAAAATGTAGTCAAAATGTAGGAAAGAGGATTATAAAAGTGTGAGTTGTTATTTCTCTGGAGTTTGATAGGTATAGTGGTGATGAGCATTGTTACCGTTGTAAATTGCTATGTGTTTTTTCATTCTAAGTAAATGCTTGTTTTTGTACCTAATTCAGTGTCTGTAATTTTGTGGTTTCATTAAAGCCTCCCCTGCCCACCACCAAATGCACACATTTCAGTACATACAAAACCTGGATTCACTGCCGGGTAACATAGAGCTCAGTCTGTCTGTGTGTGCAGCTTATGGCTGAAGACCATCTCTGTGCAGGACCCTTAGCAAGACACTGCAGTGCACTCCAGCGCTCAGATGCAACTGAAGAACAAAGGTGGCAAAGAACTTGATTTCATGGAAGGTTGGGTTTTGTTGTTTTGTTTTGTTTTGTTTTTTAACATCCCATGGAATGGATCTTGTAAAAGAAATTAAGTTCAGCTATAGAAAATTAAACTTACTATTGGGCCCTTTTGGAGGTTAAATAAATTCCTGAAGCCCACAAAACTGGTAAATGGTGAAGGAGTTCCAATACATGTCCATCAGTTTCAAAATAGAGCCTTTCATATGGGAATAATGAACATGTAGATGTGCCAGCTACATTTTAAACTCCTATGTATTTTTGAGGTCCCTTTGAATATAAGGATATGTACATGTGAGTCCTAGGAGTCGTGTGAGAGAAGATACTTGTGAGAAATGAAATTGCATCCTTTATTTAATTAAGGTTTTTTGTTTATGGACTCTGTACAAGTTGCCTTTTAGAGGTTTTTTACAAATGTTAGTGACATAAACTTCCTAACTGATGAGATGAGATGAGTGGCATGTTTTTATAGTATCAGGAACTGTGAAGGGTTGGAGATGGTACCTATTTCTAGCTAATTGGTTAACCTGATACAGTTTGATAGATGCTGACAGAAAACAACCTTAGAGACAAAGGACTTCATTTCTAATGGTGTAGCACACCATGAACTTCATATCAGCTCCCCTGGTCTCTCCAATTCCCATAGTGGGAGATGCCCAGGCAGGCCAGGTGGATGCTGTGTACCCACCTGTGTGTTTGTGTCACAAGTAAGAAACAATAACTTAGTAAAAACCCCGGCCTATAAAGGAGTCTGCTAGTGATCTTGCCC
The DNA here is from genome assembly GCF_029215605.1 of Mirounga angustirostris. Classification (NCBI taxonomy): domain Eukaryota; kingdom Metazoa; phylum Chordata; class Mammalia; order Carnivora; family Phocidae; genus Mirounga; species Mirounga angustirostris. The sequence goes on along the minus strand of NW_026991711.1, from coordinate 19,231,436 downwards.
AACTTCTGACTTGGAGAGATCTATGTATATCTTCTCTGTATGATCCAAATCAGAAAAGAAACCTGCCATGTGACCCACAGGGAAACCCTATCTTTATCTTTCAAGACTGTTTGGTACCCAGGGTTTTGTGAAAAGTTAGGATCAGGACAAGATCTGTCACAAGACATGTGGAAGTATCATGGAGAATGGTCCCATAGCATATAGATGAGGAAACAGGTTGAGTAATTGGTCCATGCTTGCTCAGTTAGTGGGTTTTCTGGTGGGGATTGCAAAGCTGGAAGGTCAGACTTCCAGAGTTCTTAACCACTACTAGATTTTTCTTAGTAGTCTCCAAGTGTAGGGAGGAACATCACCAAAAGCTTACTGATTAGTAAAAATCTGTGTTTCTGTTACATGACTTCTTCTGTTCCCAGAGGGAGATAGTCTGATTCCTTTTTGTAAATCCTTAGGAATCTCTTCCTTAAATGGGCCTCTAGGAAATTTCTCTTTTATTCTTCAGGACCCCATCAGGAATGGTGGCATCTGATTTACCTTCTTCTCTACTTAGGAGAACAGTCTTCTGAAAGTCCTCACACAAACGGTGTTGGTTCTGCAAATAACACAAAGTGACAGAATAATAAAATGTTGCCCTAAAAAGGATCTCTTGTCAATCTAAAAATGACCAAATGAGAGAAGGCTCAGAGTAGTTAAATGCTCATACATGAAGTTAGCATGAGAGAACATCTGCTTTCTGACTTTGATTCTGGGAGCTTTCTACCATATAGCATGGTAAGTAAGATCAGCCTCACAGTTTCCAATTTTGTGCTGGAGTTTTCTGTCCCTGAATTGTTTGAAGAGACAATATGATAATTCTTGCGGAGACTAAGGAGAACCACAAGCCAAAATGGACACTTGATAGATTTTTTTCAGCCTAAGGACAGTGACTATAAAGATCCAAATGTAATAAACATTAAAAAAAAAAAAATCCTTAACTTTTCACCGAACTCAAATTACTCACCAATGATGTAACATTATCTGGGCATTAAAGCAATTACAGAAACATATACTTTCTTTTCAGTAAAATGAAGTAGACCCAGGTGGAAGACCTATTTATATCTACCTCCCCCCACCCTTTTTTTTCTGGACTAAGTTTCAAGGAGAAATGAAATTTTGGAACTGGGTGACTCAATTATGTAAACGCATTAATTATATATGGAACAGATCCTATTTATGTTTTTTTTTAATACTTCTCCTTATGACTAGGAGAATTGTTTTTAGATACATGCATTTTCCAGGGTTCTGAGAAGGTAAGTGTTCCATAAATGTGCACCACTTAGAAATACAGTTCAATTAACCGTGTCCTCTATCCCTCCTCCAGGTATGATTATTTTGTAATGGGTAATACAATTTTAGTATCTGTGAGATACATTGCTAAAAGTTTCCACAAACCTTCCACCTAATTTGGAGACACTACACTATTATCGCCTCATAAGTAGGTTATTAGGCTTAAGTTTACACTGGAGGAAGTTTAAAATGTGATCTCCTTCTGCAAGACCACAACCCGTTATTGTTCTTTAAAAACACAAGTGTGTTTTTCCTTGCTGGCAGATATTGTTTGCACCATCACTTTTTTTAATCATGATGCTTTTTTTTTTTTTTCTTTGTATACGTATACATTACCTACAACAAGGCAGAGCACTAATGCTACCATATGGTTAGTCTGGAAATAGTTTATACCAAAATAATGAAGAGGAAAGGGCTTCTGAAAGTCAGAACATTTGAAAAACCCCTAGGACTCATTGCAAACATGATTGCCAAGTAGAAGAAATAGATATACATGGATGTCCATCTCTGTTCTCTGCTCTTCCATCAGTGATCCTCTGCTTTCACATGATTTCTCTTTTCCTAAGTGGAAACCTCCTCTCAGATTCTGGATTGATTCCAATGATAGAGTCAACTCCCACTTCAAGACTATCCAGGGGTGCCTGGGTGGCTCAGTCATTAAGCATCTGCCTTTGGCTCAGGTCATGATCCCAGGGTCCTGGGATCGAGCCCACATCAGGCTCCCTGCTCCGCGGGAAGCCTGCTTCTCCCTCTCCCACCCTCCCTGCTTGTGTTCCCTCTCTTGCTGTCTCTCTCTTTCTGTCAAATAAATAAATAAAAAATATTAAAAAAAAAAAAAAAGACTATCCACGGTAGGACACCTTCTATTTATTTTTTTAAAGATTTTATTTATTCATTTGAGACACAGAGATAGCATAAGCAGGGGGAGAGGCAGAGGCAGAGGGAGAAGCAGGCTCCCCGTTGAGCCAGGAGCCCGATGTGGGGCTCGATCCCAGGACCCTGGGATCACGACCTGAGCCGAAGGCAGACGCTTAACCATCGGAGCCACCCAGGTGCCCCAGACACCTTTTATTTTAAAGGAATAATAAAAACATTTAAATTGAAGGGATTAAGGTGCAGTATTTGTCTAACAGGCCAGGACTCATTGCAAACATGATTTCTTTTACATGATTTCTCTTTTACATGATTCCAGTTTCTCTGGAATCCTGCCATGTGTATCCACTTGGAATTAAGGCTTTCATAAGCACCTGGCACAAGGCTTGTCCCTTTCCACAGGACTCTGTGCTCTAGCCACCCCCTTTCCAGGCCCTTCCTCGTCTGTACAAAGTCTAGATCATGTGGGGAATTTAAAATTTTTACTTCAGTTTTGATATACTGCTAGTTAATACACTAAAAATGCACCATTAAGTATATTTTTAACCCTGCATTGGTGGTTGTCACCTTAGCACCATCAAGAACTTCTTCAATAACTGCCAACTCCATTTCTCAGAATTCCTTTCCTGTGCTGCTCAGGGCTATTTGCTGGGGAGAGGAAGCAATGAGAGATTTGCAAGGTGGAAGTGAAGCAGAAGCCAGGATGTCCCGAGTGTCACACCTCTCACTGCTGCGGCATGTTGCCAGAGGGCTGCCGGCCGTGCAGTTTGCAGGCTTCCCTGAGCTGTGGGCCTGCCTGGCTTCCTCTGCTCCAGCACCTCATGCTGTTGAAGCAAGTTAGTGGTTGTAGTATCCGATTGCTGGCTGCCCCCTTCCTAATCTTCAGAATTCCGTTCAGCTCCTTCTACATGAGTGGAAACGCTGACTCCTACATGAAACTCCTTATCCCATAATAACTGTAGTGGTTTTCTTTTCTTTTTTTTTTTTTCTTTAAAATTTTATTTATTTATTCTTCAGAGACAGAGAGAGAGAGAGAAAGAGAAGCGGAGGGAGAAGCAGGCTCCCAAGGAGCAGGGAGCCCGATGCGGGACTCGATCCCAGGACCCCGGGATCATGACCCGAGCCGAAGGCAGACGCTTAACCATCTGAGCCACCCAGGCGCCCTGTAGTGGTTTTATTTTCTTAACCAAACCCAGTCTGATACAACTTTCTGAGAAAATTTTAAACATTTTTTTTTTGTAGTAGAGAAAATTTCTTTCGTATTTGTAGGTGAAAATGATGGCTGAGGCATGCTCTGCCAAAAACATAAGTAATTTTCAAAAGTATGTTTAACTTTAACATGATTTTTTTAGATGTTTTTCATAAGCATCTAAAATTGAGGGGGCACAAACATGTTAATAGATATAGCCAATACTGTAAGATTTTCTTAATTTCACACACTGGATTGAGATTTCTTTTTAGATTTCAATATAATGTTATTCTATAAAAACAATAGTATGGGGTTTTTTAAATGTAACTTATAGATGCTTTCTAATATATTTCCTTTTGTTAAAATAACTTTTAAATTTAAATTCAATTAGCCAACATATAGTACATCATTATATTTCCATAGAAAATACAGAAAGATACTTACATTTACATAATTTCTAGGTATTTTTTAATATAGTTCTGTATAAAACATATAAATACTATTGAATGTGTCAATATCTTCCATTAAACCAAAGCCAGCAAAAACATTATTACCTCACTAAATGCTTTCAAACAAGAATTCTAATTTTAAACAAGACCATCTCTCTTCATTTTGCTGGAAGTCAATGGTACATGAAGAAATCATTACATTGGTGACTAAGATCATTCTCATCAGTCAGGTTGAAGAGCAGCATGGAGGGTGTTAAGATGGCAGAGTAGTAGGGTACCCTGGGCTTGCCTTGTCCCTGGAACGCAGCTGGATTAACATCAAACCATTGTGAACACCTAGGAAATAGATCTGAGGATTAGACAACAATATGAACAGTTAGAGAACATGACAGGTATGAGGTACGGAGACATGAATTGGAGAGAAGAGCCATGGCACCATGGAGGGAAGGAAGCCCTTTCAGTGGAGATAGGAGAGAAAGAGAGAGGGGGAGAGAGAGCAGCGTATCAAGTTCATGCAAGAAAAGCACTTCCTTCAAACTGTTGACTGAGGAGTCAAGAACTATTACAAGTTTTTGCAAGCAGTGGAGCTTAAATTCTGAGGTTTTGGAAGTCCACTCCATTGGCCTGAGATGAGCCAGGTGGGAGTGGTGGTGGTCTTGGGGAGGAGGATGGCAGAGGCCTGGGAGTGGACAGTGTGGTGTAGGGATCCCCTGGGTTGTACTGGGTGAGAACGTTCCCCTTTTTGGAATACATTTGAAAGAGTACATTGCCTCTCCAAAGACAAAAGACCCAGGAGTCGCCATTGACCAGCTGTTCATTGTCAGGGGACAGAGGTGTGTGCAGAGGGAAGATAACCTGGTTGTTGCTTTTTTGCTGTGCTTTGCCATAAACTCCAAGCACTTCGTGGCCGTGTGACTACTTTTCTGGGATGGGGTGGCACCAGACATAGTGTGGCGAGTCTCTCTGGAGGAGGAGAGCAAGTCCACACTATGCTGGGTCCTGTAAGATTTGGAGTTCTGAATCCCAGGCATGTGCCAGAGATAAAACACAGACCTGTGGCACCAAGCATGCCAATAGCCCCAGGCACAGACAGGGTGAGGGTGGGATCTGACGGAAGCCTGGGACACAAGAGGGGAAATCGTTCACTTTTCTGTGAGGACTTCCTGAATAGCAGCAGGTGCGTGCTCCCCTCTCGCGGGACAAGAGAGCAGAGTGATGCCATTTCCCTCCCACCCACCAGCATGGTCAGACTTCAGTGACTAACGCTGTGTCCCCAGGGGAGGCTGAAGCTGCTTAGACCCCCTACTCCGCACAGGAGCATCTTTACTAGGGCAGGCCTGTGAGCCAGTGCAGCAGGCCTCTCCCCCAGAAGAGCCGCACAGGGCCCCTGCATGCACCGAGTCTATTGATCACAGAGTGCTCCAAAGCATCAGCTTCAGTTCTGGTGGAAATAGAAGCAGGGTTTAATTTTTTTTTTCCTTTTTCATTGGAATCAGACATAGTTTTTTGTTTGTCTGTTTAGAGGTTTTTTTTTTGTTCCTTTTCCTTTTCTCAGATCAGGCTCCCTCTGCCCCGGCTTATTTTAACAAATCAAAGCACACCTAGTTAAAGGTCCAAACAGTTTTTACTGCAAGCACGGAAGAACTCTGCAGAGGACTATGAGCAGGAACCATAGCAAACTTTCATAATACGCAAAAGACAGAAACCTAGACAAAATGACAAGATGGATGAATTCTCCCCAAAAGAAAGATCAGGAAGATGGGGCACCTGGGTGGCTCAGTCGTTAAGCGTCTGCCTTCGGCTCAGGTCATGATCCCAGCGTCCTGGGATCGAGTCCCGCATGGGGCTCCCTGCTCTGCAGGAAGCCTGCTTCTCCTTCTCCCACTCCCCCTGCTTGTATTCCCTCTCTCACTGTGTCTCTTTCTGTCAAATAAATAAATAAAATCTTAAAAAAAAAAAAAAAGAAGAAACTACTGCCAGGGATTTACTCAGAACAGGTATAAGCAATATATCTGAACAAGAATTTAGAACAGTCATAAGAATACTAGTTGGGCTTGAAAAAAGCATAGAAGAAACCAAGAAACCCTGGCTTCAGAGATAAAAGGACTAAAAACTCATCAGACCGAAATAAATGCTATAACGGAGATGCAAAACTGGATGTAATCATAATGAGGATGGAAGAAGGAGACGAATAAATAAGTGATATAGAAGATAAAATTATGGAAAAGAAGAGGGTAAGAAAACTTATTAGATCATGAATATAGACTTAGGGAACTCAGCAGAATAATGTCCATATCATAAGAGCCCACAAGAAGAAGAGTGGAGAAAAGGGGCAGATTTATTTGAACAAATTATAGGTGAGAACTTCCTTAATCTGGGGAAGGAACCAGGCATTCAATTCCAAGAGACACAGAGAACTGCTGAAAGCAACTAGGGAGAGAAGATCCTTAACCTAGGGTTAAGGGCAAATACATGAGGTTAGCAGTAGATCTGTCCACAGAAACTTGGCAGGCCAGAAGAGACTGACATGATATATTCAGCTTGCTGAATGGGAAAAATATGCGCCAAGAATATTTCATGCAGCAAGGCTGTCATTTAGAATAGAAAGGGGGCACCTGGGTGGCTCAGTTGGTTGAGTGACTGCCTTCGGCTCAGGTCATGATCCCGGGGTCCTGGGATCAAGCCCCGCATCAGGCTCCCTGCTCGGCCAGAAGCCTGCTTCTCCCTCTCCCCTTCCCCCTGCTTGTGTTCCTGCTCTCACTCTGTGTGTGTCTCTCTCTGTCAATTAAATAAATAAAATCTTAAAAAAAAAAAAGAGAAATAGTTTCCAAGACAAGCAAAATCTAAAGGAGTTCGTGAACACTAAACCAGCTCTGAAAGAATTATTAAAGGGGACCCTTGAGCAGGAAAGACAGACTAGAAGCAACAGAGTAGAAAGGAACAAAGACAGTCTACAGGAATAGTGACTTTACAGGTAATCCAATGGCAGTAAATTCATATCTATCAATAATTACTCTTGGGTGCCTGGGTGGCTCAGTCGTTAAGCATCTGCCTTCAGCTCAGGTCATGATCCCAGGGTCCTGGGATCGAGCCCTGCATCAGGCTCCCTGCTCTGCGGGAAGCCTGCTTCTCCCTCTCCCACTCCCCCTGCTTGTGTTCCCTTTCTCACTGTGTCTCTCTCTGTCAAATAAATAAATAAAATCTTTAAAAAATAATAATAATTACTCTGAATGTAAGTGAACAAAATGCTCCAATCAAAAGACATAGGGTATCAGAATGGATTTAAAAAAAAAAAAAAAAAAAAAAACAAGACCCATCAATATGCTACTTACAGGAGACTCATTTAGACCCAAAGACACCTCCAGTTTGAAAGTGAGGTGGTGGAGAACCACCTATCATGCCAATGGACATAAAAAGATAGCTGGAGTAGCCATACTTGTATCAGACAAAATAGATTTTATTTTATATTTTTAAAGATAGACAAACTAGATTTTAAACCAAAGACTGTAATAAGAGATGAAGAAGGGTGGTACTATATCATAATAAAGGGGTCTATCCAACAAGATCTAACAATTGTAAATATTTATGCCCCCAACTTGGAAGCAGCCAAATATATAAATCAATAACAAACTTAAACTCATTGATAATAATACAATAACAGTAGGGGACTTTAACACCCACTCACAACAATAGACAGATCATCCAAGCAGAAGATCAACAAGGAAACAATGGCTTGGAATGACACACTGGACCAGATGGACTTAACAGATATATTCAGAGCATTTCATCCTAAAGCAGCAGAACATGCATTTTTTTGAGTGCACATGGAACATTCTCCAGAATAGATCACATACTGGGTCACAAATCAGGCCTCAACTGGTATAAAAAGATAGAGATCATACCATGCATATTTTCAGACCACAACACTATGAAACGTGAAGTCAACCACAAGAAAAAATTTGGAAAGACCAAAAATACATGGTGGTTAAAGAACATCCCACTAAAGAATGAATGGGTTAACCAGGAAATTAAAGAAGAAATTAAAAAAAAAAAAATACATGGAAGCAAAAGAAAATGAAAACATGATAGCTCAAAACCTTTGGGATGCAGCAAAGGCAGTCCTAAGGGGGAAGTACATAGCAATATAGGCCTTCCTCAAGAAGCAAGAAAAGTTTTATATACACAACCTAACCTAATACTTAATGGAGCTGGAAAAAGAACAGCAAATATATCCTAAAACCAGCAGAAGAAGGGAAATAATAAAGACTAGAGCAGAAATAAATGATAGAGGAATCAAAAAAAAAAAAAAGAGTAGAAAAGATCAACAAAACTAGGAGCTGGTTGTTTGAAAGAATTAACAAAATTGATAAACCCCTAGCCAGACCTATCAAAAAGAAGAGAAAGAACCCAAATAAATAAAATCACAAATGGAAGAGGAGAGATCACAATCAACACCACAGAAATACAGATAATTGTAAGAGAATATTATGAGCAATTACATGCCAACAAATTGGTGTATCTAGAAGAAGTGGATAAATTCCTAGGAATATACAAACTACCAAAACTGAAACAGGAAGAAATAGACAATTTGAATAGACCTATAACCAGCAAAGAAATTGAATCAGTAATCAAAAATCTCACAACAAATAAGAGTCCAGGGCTGGATGGCTTTCTGGGTGAATTCTACTAAACACTTAAAGTTAAGAGTTAATACTTATTGGGGCACCTGGGTGGCTCAGTCGTTAAGCGGCTGCCTTCGGCTCAGGTCATGATCCCAGGGTCCTGGGATCAAGCCCCACATCAGGGTCCCTGCTCAGCGGAGGCCTGCTTCTACCTCTCCCACTCCCCTTGCTTGTGTTCCCACTCTCGCTGTGTCTCTCTCTGTCAAATAAATAAAATCTTTAAAAAAAAAAAAAGTTAATACTTATTCTTCTGAAATTGTTCCAAAATATATAAACAAAAGGAAAATTTCCAAACTCCTTCTATGAGGCTAGTGTTGATTCCAAGGCCAGACAAACACCCCACTAAAAAAGGAGAATTACAGGCCAATATCCCTGATGAACTTGGATGCAAAAGTTCTCAACAAGATACTAGGAAATCGAATCCAACAGTACATTAAAAGAGTTATTCACCACGATCAGGTGGGATTTACTTCTGGGCTGCAGGGGTGGTTCAATATCCACAAATCAATTAATATGATATACCACATTAATAAAAGAAGGGATAAGAATCATGATCCTTTCAACAGATGCAGAAAAAGCACTTGACAAATACAGCATCCTTTCTTGATAAAAACCTTCAAGAAAGTAAGGATAGAAGGAAGATACCTCAACATTTATAAAGGTCATATATGAAAGACCCACAGCAATATCATCCAGATTGGGAAAAAGTAAGAGTTTTTCCCCTAAGGTCAGGAACATGACAGGGATGTCCACTCTCACCACTGTTGTTCAGCATGGTACTAGAAGTCGTAGCCTCAGCAATCAGACAACAGAAAGAAAGAAAAGGCATCCAAATCCACAAGGAAGAAGTCAAACTTTTACTCCTCACAGATGACATGATATTCTATTTAGAAAACCCAAAAGATTCCACCAAAAAAATTGCTAGAACTGATACATTAATTCAGCAAAGTCTCAGGATATAAAGTCAATGTACAGAAATTTGTTGTATTTCTATACACCAATAATGAAGCAATAGAGAAATCAAGAAATCAATGTCATTTACAATTGCAGCAAAAAACATAAGCTACTTAGGAATAGACTAACCAAAGAGGTAAAAGATCTGTACTCTGAAAACTATAGAACACTTGGGAAAGAAATTGAAGAGGACACAAAGAAATGGAAAAACATTCAATGCTCATGGGTTAGAAAAACAAATATTGTTACAATGTCTATATACTACCCACAGCAATCTACACATTCAATGCAATCCCTATGAAAATACCACCAGCATTTTTCACAGAGCTAGAACAAGCAATTCTAAAATTTGTATGGAAATGACCCCAAATAGCTAAAGTAATGTTAAAAAAAAAAAGCTGGGGGCATTACAGTTCTGGACTTCACACTGTATTACAAAGCTGAGTCATCAAGACAGTATGGTACTAGCACAAAAACAGACACATAGATCAGTGGAACAGAATAGAGAACCCAGAAAGGGACCCTCAACTCTGTAGTCAACTAATCTTGGACAAAGCAGGAAAGAATATCTAATGGAAAAAAGTCTCCTAAACGGTGTTGGGAAAATTGGATAACAACATGCAGAAGAATGAAATTGGACCACACTCTTACACCATATACAAAAATCACCTCAAAATGGAGGAAAGACTTAATGTGAGACAGGAAACCAACAAAATCATAGAGGAGAACACAGGCAGCAACCTCTTTGACCTCGGCTACAGGAACTTCTTCCTAGACACATCACCAGAGGCAAGAGAAATAAAAGCAAACATGAACTATCGGGACTTCATCAAGATAAAAAGTTTCTGCATCCTGGAGGGAACAATCAAAAAAACTAAATGGCAGTCTATGGAATGGGAGAAGATATTTGCAAATGACATATGTCATAAATGGCTAGTATCCAAAATCTATAAAGAACTTATCAAATTCAATATCCAAAAAACAAATAATCTAGTTAAGAAATGGGTAGAAGACATGAACAGACATTTCTCCAAAGAAGAAACACAAATGGCTAACAGACACATGAAAAAATGCTCAACATCATTCATCATCAGGGAAATACAAAACAAAATCACAATGAGATACCACCTCACACCTGTCAGAAGGCTAAAATTAACAACACAGGAAACAACAGATGTTGGTGAGGATGCAGGGAAAAAGAGAAATTCTTACACTGTTGGTGGGAATGCAAACTGGTGCAGCCACTCTGGAAAACAGTCTGGAGTTTCCTCAAAAAGTTAAAAATAGAGCTACCCTACAGCTCAGCAATTGCACTACTTGGTGTTTATCCAAAAGATACAAAAATACTGATTCAAAGGGGCAAATGAACCCCAATGTTTATAGCAGCACTATCAACAATAGCAAATTATGGAAAGAGCCCAGATGTCCATCAACAGATGAATGGATAAAGAAGAGGTAGGGTGTGTGTGTGTGTGTGTGTGTGTGTGTGTGTGTACAATGAAATATTAGTCATCAAAAAGAATGAAATCTTGCCATTTGCAATGATCTGTATGGAGCTGGAGTGTATTCTAAGTGAAATAAGTCAGTCAGGGAAAGACAAATACCATATGATTTCACTCATGTGGAGTTTAAAAAACAAAACAGATGAACATGGGGAAGGGAAGGAAAAATGAAAACAGAGGGAGGCAAACCATAAGAAACTCTTAACTATAAAGAACAAATTGAACGCTGCTGGAGGGGGAGGTGTGTGGGGGGTGGGCTAAATGGGTGATGGGTGTTAAGGAGGGCACTTGTGATGAGCACTGGGTGTTACATGTAAGTGATGAATCACTAAATTCTATTCCTGAAACTAATATTACACTATATGTTAACTAACTGGAATTTAAATAAAAGCTTGGAAGAAGAAAAAAGAAAAGAGAAGCATGACCAAGAGAAAGCTAAGCAAAATTTATTTACTTGATAAAGTGCTAATTTCAATGTTCTCTCATGCAAATTTTCTATCCTTAAAACGTTTATGCTCACCATTCATCATAGTATGTATGAAAATGAGTCAAGATTGCACTTTTTGAAACCTGTGCTCTTATGAAAGAAGCTGTGCCATTTTCAAAGGCCATTTCGTAGTACATTTATATAAAACAACGCAGTATCTAAGATTTTCTTATTGTGACAATAACATGGGTCAAGCTAATGCTTTGAAAAGTACACTCAGGGTTGTAGTTGAGCTGGCATGACTTTTACTGCAATAAAGAATCATAAAGCATTGTTAAATAAATAAATTCCATGTGCTACTCCTCACCACGAATCCCTCCAGAGTCGTCCTGGTGGGAGGCCACATTATCAAAGTTCAGTATAAAATTCAGAGCATCTGCATTGTGTTAAGAACTGAGAGCGCAAGCATGAAAGTCCTCTTTGTGTTTTGTATCACACAACAGTGGTTTACCCAATAGACATTTTGCTGAAAGATGAATGTTTGTCTTAAAATCAATCAATATATTTATTAACATACACATTAAAGAAAGAACATGTGTGAGAAAGAATTTAAAACTATCAGCACATTTTAAGTCCAGTTTTACTCTTTGAGATTTTAGTAAAATCTTAAAAGTTTGAGGATACGTAATGCAGGAATTAAGTGCTTAACACTGGCAGCCCCTAGCTCACTCTTGCTGTCTCTTCTTTTCACAGCTGGGCATCCCAATGCATGCTTATTTGCAACTGGCTCACTAAGTATCACTGACCATATTTTACAGAAGAAATTGTGTAGAAGAAAAATGTTTTTCAACAAGGTATTTTTTTTTTTTTAAGAAAACAAGTTGTTTCTCTCACTTGTACCTTGGGTAGTTCTCCTTAACTACTCAAAATATTTGGTGTTCCAGCACAATTATTTCAGCAAATTTGATTAAAGCTTTAGCCTCCATAAACTCAGCACTCTAAGGAATTGCCTTGTTTTACAACAAGTTTACTTTTGTTGTTGTTAAGCATACTTTATACTTAATGCATTTTTGAAAGCCTGTTATTATGAAGTCTGATTTGTGGAAACAGAACATGTTGTTGGTACCTCATTTACTTGAACACTTCATTTTTTTTGTACTTTTATGTTCTTTTTCAGACCAGATGAGAGGTGATTTATTATAGATGTCATAAGTGATTTTGGAGATTTTCCTCCCCTGGGAAATTTGAGGTGGCAAAGTTACTGTTTTAACTTTATTTCATTCTCAAATATATGAAGAATTTTCAGTAGGACTTTTCTTGAAACAAGTATGGTCTACGTGGAGGTAAATAATTATATAGTTAAATTATTTTTAATTTTGTATCTAGTATAATCTCTGAACTTTTTATAAACACAAGTTTGCATAAAAGGGCTAAGTGAAATTACTGAAATTATCCATAACAAATTGCTTAGGCAATTTAGTCTCTTTTTTATTGAAGTATAATTGACAATCAGTATTCTATTTCAGGTGTATGTCATAGAGATTTGATCTTTTTATACATTACAAGATGATCCCTACAATAAGTCTAGTTACCCTCTGTCACCATACAAAGTTATTACAATATTATTAACTGCTAATCTACTTTGCTAATTATTAAAATACTTGAAAGTCTTTAATTGCTTTATTACAGTTAATGACCATCACATCAGTCATTGAATATTGTACTATTTTCATCAGAATATGCTTTTTAACTGGCAGAATTTTAAAACATGAAACACAAAAGATGAATTTTTTTTTTTACTGTAAGTTGCATCTCTAATTCTTACCTTTTTAAAAAAGTAAATATTTTGTTATTCATTCCACGTCTCTATTCCTGATGTTGTGTTACTGATGAGATATGATGGTAGCCTGTGTGGTAACATAATCATTGATCACCTACTAGGTCAGGGATGTCAGAAATGACAATGAGGTTGACATTTCCCTGTTTTGTCTTTGAAAGGCTAAGGCTGGAATAGAAGCTAAATGACAGATTTTGCTAGCAACAGCAGCCAGAATCAAACAGGGAGTATTTATTCATCCATGTACACCTTTCACAAGAGATCTGAGGTGCTTGCTTCCTGTATAAGTTGTTAGTCTCTGCTGGAGATACAGTGGTAAGCAAAACACATAACAAAACCTGCCCTCCTGGATCTGGGGAAAGAGAGGCAGGCAATAAAAAAGTAAAGAAGTCAATACAGGACTTGGCCAGATAGTGATAAGAGCTGTGAAGAAAGATAAAGGAGGTTGAGATGCTAGAGTGAGGGGTGGTGGTTTACAAATCATGGTCAGGAAGACCTATGAGGCAATCCTTGTTGAGAGAGAGACATCTTACTTAGCAAGGTGTATCATCATGGTCTCTCCTATCCCATAGTGTTAGCTTTGCTGAAGAATGTCTGCCTCTGTCTTTGGGGGAATCCTAAGGGCACCAAAAGATATTTTTATGTACCTGCTCTCTGAATTCAGTGAAAAATAAAAACATAAATAAATAAGTTCAATGAAAATCTGTCCAGCCATTTTACAAAATGTAGTAACAGACTAAATATTGATAGGTTTTCATGGCTGATTCACTGTGCTTTCTATATTGTGCTTTTTATATGTCCATTTAAATAAGCATCCAGCTATTGACTTTTTATATGTTAAAATCGCTCTACTTAGGCAACTTTATTCATCTAAAGAAGCAAATTACAACCTGTCCATTTATTTATTTATTTATTTATTTATTTATTTATTTATTTATTTTTATGTTATGTTGATCACCATACATTACATCATTAGTTTTTGATGTGGTGTTCCATGATTCATTGTTTGCATAAAACATCCAGTGCTCCATGAAGAACGTGCCTATTTAATACCCATCACCAGGCTAACCCATCCCCCCACCCCCTCCCCTCTAGAACCATCAGTTTGTTTTTCAGAGTCCATAGTCTCTGTTCGTCTCCCCCTCCGATTTCCCCCCCTTCATTCTTCCCCTCATGCTATCTCCTTTTTTTTTTTTTTTAACATATAATGTATTACTTGTTTCAGAGGTACAGGTCTGTGATTCAACAGTCTTACACAATTCACAGCACTCACCATAGCACATACCCTCCCCAGTGTCTATCACCCAGCCACCCCATCCCTCCCACTCCCCACCACTCCAGCAACCCTCAGTTTGTTTCCTGAGATTAAGAATTCCCCTCATATTAGTGAGGTCATATGATACATGTCTTTCTCTGGTTGACTTATTTCGCTCAGCATAATACCCTCCACTTCCATCCTCGTTGCAAATGGCAAGATTTAATTCCTTTTGATGGCTGCATAATATTCCATTGTATATATATACCACATCTTCTTTATTCACTCATCTGTCAATGGACATCTTGGCTCTTTCCACAGATTGGCTATTGTGGACATTGCTGCTATAAACATCGGGGTGCACGTACCCCTTCGGATCCCTACTTTTGTATCTTTGGGGTAAATACCCAGTAGTGCAATTGCTGGATTGTATGGTAGCTCTATTTACAAGTTTTTGAGTAACCTCCGTACTGTTTTCCAGAGTGGCTACACCAGCCTGCATTCCCACCAACAGTGTAGGAGGGTTCCCCTTTCTCCACATCCCCGCCAACATCTGTCGTTTCCTGACTTGTTAATTTTAGCCATTCTGCCTGGTGTGAGGTGGTATCTCACTGAGGTTTTGATTTGGATTTCCCTGATGCCGAGCGATGTTGAGCACCTTTTCATGTGTCTGTTGGCCATTTGGATGTCTTCTTTGGAAAAATGTCTGTTCATGCCTTCTGCCCATTTCTTGATTGGATCATTTGTTCTTTGGGTGTTGAGTTTAAGAAGTTCTTTATAGATTTTGGATACTAGCCCTTTATCTGATACGTCATTTGCAAATATCTTCTCCCATTCTTCGGTTGTCTTTTGGTTTTGTTGACTGTTTCTTTTGCTGTGCAAAAGCTTTTTATCCTGATGAAGTCCCAAGTTGCCCTTGGTTCCCTTGCCTTTGGCAATGTTTCTAGGAAGAAGTTGCTGGTTGAGGTCGAAGAGGTTGCTGCCTGTGTTCTCCTCAAGGATTTTGATGGACTCCTGTCTCACATTGAAGTCTTTCAACCATTTTGAGTCTATTTTTGTGTGTGGTGTAAGAAAATGGTCCAGTTTCATTCTTCTGCATGTGGCTGTCCAATTTCCCCAACACCATTTGTTGAAGAGACTGTCTTTTTTCCATTGGACATTCTTTCCTACTTTGTCGAAGATGAGTTGACCATAGAGTTGAGGGTCCATTTCTAGGCTTTCTATTCTGTTCCACTGATCTATGTGTCTGTTTTTGTGCCAATACCATACTGTCTCGATGATTACAGCTTTGTAATAGAGCTTGAGGTCCGGAAATGTGATGCTGCCAGCTTCGCTTTTCTTTTTCAACATTCCTCTGACTATTCAGGGTCTTTTCTGGTTCCATACAAATTTTAGGATTATTTGTTCCATTTCTTTAAAAAAAGTGGATGGTATTTTGATAGGGATTGCATTGAATGTGTAGATTGCTCTAGGTAGCATTGACATCGTCACAATATTTGTTCTTCCAATCCATGAGCATGGAACGTTTTTCCATTTGTGTCTTCCTCAATTTCTTTCATGAGTATTTTATAGTTTTCTGAGTACAGAGTCTTTGCCTCTTCGGTTAGACTTATTCCTAGGTATCTTATGGTTTTGGGTGCAATTATAAATGGGACCAGCGCCTTAATTTCTCTTTCTCCTGTCTTGTTGTTGGTGTATAGGAATGCCACTGATTTGTGTGCATTGATTTTATATCCTGCCACTATACTGAATTCCTGTATGAGTTCTAGCAGTTTTGGGGTGGAGTCTTGGGTTTTCCACATAAAGAGATGAGGAAGGACACTGTATCCTACATAAAGGGTGTATCCAACAAGAAGATCTAACAATTGTAAATATCTATGCCCCTAACATGGGAGCAGCCAGTCATATAAGCCAATTAATAACAAAAGCAAAGAAACACATTGATAACAATACAATAATAGTAGGGGACTTTAACACCCCCCTCACTGAAATGGACAGATCATCTAAGCAAAAGATCAACAAGGAAATAAAGACTTGAAATGACACACTGGACCAAATGGACTTCACAGATATATTCAGAACATTCCATCCCAAAGCAACAGAATACACATTCTTCTCTAGTGCCCGTGGAACATTCTCCAGAAGAGATCACATCCTGGGTCACAAATCAGGTCTCAAACAGTACCAAAAGATTGGGATCATTCCCTGTATATTTTCAGACCACAATGCTTTGAAACTAGAACTCAATCACAAAAGGAAAGTCGGAAAGAACTCAAATACATGGAGGCTAAAGAGCATCCTACTAAAGAATGAATGGGTCAACCAGGAAATTAAAGAATTAAAAAAAAATTCATCAAAACAAATGAAAATGAAAACACAACTGTTCAAAATCTTTGGGATGCAGCAAAGGCAGTCCTAAGAGGAAAGTATATACCAATACAAGCCTTTCTCAAGTACCAAGAAATGTCTCAAATACACAACCTAACCCTCCACCTAAAGGAGCTGGAGAAAGAACAGCAAATAAAGCCTAAACCCAGCAGAAGAGAAATAATAAAGATCAGAACAGAAATCAACGAAATAGAAACCAAAAGAACAGTAGGACAGATCAACGAAACTAGGAGCTGGTTCTTTGAAAGAATTAACAAGACTGATAAACCCCTGGCCAGACTTATCAAAAAGAAAAGAGAAAGGACCCAAATAAATAAAATCATGAATGAAAGAGGAGAGACCACAACCAATACCAAAGGGATACAAACAATTATAAGAACATATTATGAGCAACTATATGCCAGCAAATTAGATAATCTGGAAGAAATGGATGCATTCCTAGACATGTATCAACTACCAAAACTGAACCAGGAAGAAATAGAAAACCTGAACAGACCTATAACCACTAAGGAAATTGAAGCAGTCATCAAAAATCTCCCAACAAACAAAAGCCCAGGGCCAGATGGCTTCCCATGGAAATTCTACCAAACATTTAAAGAAGAATTAATACCTCTTCTTCTGAAACGGTTTTCCAAAAAATAGAAATGGAAGGAAAACTTCCAAACTCGTTTTACGAGGCCACCATTACTTTGATCCCAAAACCAGACAAAGACCCCATCAAAAAGGAGAATTACAGACCAATATCCTTGATGAACATGGATGCAAGAATTCTCACCAAAACACTAGCCAATAGGATCCAACAGTACATTAAAAGGATTATTCACCATGACCAAGTGGGATTTATCCCTGGGTTGCAAGGTTGGTTCAACATCCTCAAATCAATCAATGTGATACAATACATTAATCAAAGAAAGAACAAGAACCATATGATCCTTTCAATAGATGCAAAAAAAGCATTTGACAAAGTACAGCATTCTTTCTTGATCAAAACTCTTCAGAGTGCAGGGATAGAGGGTACATACCTCAATATCATAAAAGCCATCTACGAAAAACCCACAGCGAATATCATTCTCAATGGGGAATAACTGAGAGCTTTCCTCCTAAGGTCAGGAACACGGCAGGGTGTCCACTATCACCACTGCTATTCAACGTAGTATTAGAAGTCCTAGCACAGCAATCAGACAACAAAAATAAAAGGCATCCGAATTGGCAAAGAAGTCAAACTCTCACTCTTTACAGATGATACGATACAACCTGTCCATTTAAACAAGAATTATTATGGTTTAACTGTTTGGGCTTTTAAGGGAATAGAATAACCATGAAGAGGTGGGTAATGAATGGTGCATTTCCTTCCATCCCTTAATGAGCCTGTACAGTTTTAGGGAAAAACTGGAATAGCTGTGCACTAACTGGGGGGGAGAGAGGGTTTCCAGATTTTCAAAACTGGGAAATGAGCTTTTCTTGACTTCCCACACCCATTCCATCAGAGAGTTGTGTGCTAACCTCATCTGCTACCACCTCAACATCCAATCCATCAGTAAATCCAGTATTCACTGAAAAACACATCCCAAATCTTTCTAGTTCTCCATTATAGAAACACAGAAACACACATGTGTTTGAGCCACCATCATCTCCCTCCTGTACTACTAAATCAATGTAGTGAGTAAAGGAAGACTTATTGGCCGTATCTGGGATGTGTTGGACTCAAGGCTGAGGTTGCAAATCAAGGAAGAGCATGGAAGAAGTAACCACTGACAACTAATGTGTACCGTATTCTCATCACATCTCTCTTACTGCCATGCATACCGTGTGTTTCATGATCACATGTAGAGCCCAGGCTGGATTTCATATGATCTGGTGAGTTGAGGGAGGAAATGGCCTATGGCTTGGAGGGAATGTATATCTACAGGAGCATGCAGTTGATTTCAGGGGCCTGTAGGGTTCTGCAGGAACAATTCTAAAGGAGGTCAGAAATCACCTGGGCAGTTTTGTGGAGCATGCAAGCATTGTTCAATAACATGTTGACATTTTTTAGGAAGGGAAACCTAGTAGAAAAACAGACTTTGGACTTTATATCATTCAAAAGGTAGGAACTCTGAGACTGTTGGAAATTGTGTATTTCTGTAAGACAGAAGGCTACTGAAATTTGGGCACAGATTCATTACACAATATACTCCATTTAGCATCACTGTTAAGAGTAATCTGGGAATGTTTACAAGTTACAGTATTATTGACAGAGATAGGCCACAATGAGAAAGACATATTTAAATAGGAGAATAAGGAAATTCAAGTATTCTATCAGGGCATCTTTCATCTCCACCCATGAGTCTATTTCTTCAACAATTATATTTCAGATAAAATATCACCAGGCTCATTTGCAGCCCTCTTGATTAAGCTAAAAAATGACTCAATAAGGCAGCTGGATTGAATTCTTTTCTACCATTTGAACTGAGTAGCTTCAATTGGTCTCTCAGAGACCCATCAGCTAAATGAACTGCCTTAGTGTCCTTGCCATAGGGCAATGGAGTCTAAAGTTTAAACACAATTACAGAAGTTATGCTTCAGATGTACATAATATCCTAAAGAATTAGAATAATTTTACTTTTAGGTATTTGGGAAATCTGGTTTGTTTTATTTTGGTTTGTGATTTGTGGTTAAATTTGCTTCCAAAAATTGCTCATTAAAAAAAAATCTATGTTATCATTGAACTAGAGTACCATGGAAATAAACAATGGTTACCTTAGCTATAGATTTTCAACCAGGAATGATGAATCACAGTTTTAAAAATGGTAAAGTTAAATTTCAGTTGGTGATTAAGCATGTCTCTTCAACATTTATGCCAGTGACTCACTGTTTTAAAATCCCTGAAATAGAAATATCCTCTTTAGCTTGATAAAACAGAATGCATTCCTTCTATAAGTATTTGTTAAAAGATACATGAAAGTAATAGAAATATTGCTATTTGTATCAGATAGCAAAGGTATAATAAATCGATTGATGTGGTAGAGTCTTTTTTTTCTATGAACTTCAACAAGTTTTAAAAGCTAGGCCAGCACATTCAATATTTAAAGTTTGTTTAAAGAAAGTGAACTTAGATTACCTTTGAAGTTCAAGTATATAGATTTTTTTTAATAGGACAAGATGTTAGAAATTACCCAGTGCAGATTTTATGTGCTTATAATAGCATTGCTTCAATTTTGTTGACAAGCCTGAGTTTACCTTGCATAAAAGAGGAGCATTTGACTTTATGTATATATCACAACCCTAATAAAATATGTAAAATGTTCTACTTCAGTTAACGAGAAAACAGGCAAGTTTAGAAGAAAAAACAATTCCCAAGTATTCTAAGCTAGGCAGTCTGATTTTGTGGGAAAACAATAAAAAATTTAAAACAAAGCCAGACTAAGAGTAGCACAGCTTCTCAGAGCGTGTTTTAGAGATTGTTGTTTAGTAAAAAAAAATTATTACTGGAACAGCTGCAGAGAAGTCTGGCACAAAGATAGGGCTCTGGTGATAATATGCTCTATTGCTTACTGAAACAGAAGGAATCACAGCGGCATAAACGTACAAAGGATGAGAGGGTAAAGCCCCTATACAACAGTCAATAACGTAAAATGTCAATTCTTACTCAACCCTATTCAAACAACCATGCATGATTTCTCCTGAAATTACTACTCCAGGCTCGATGGTTTCTTCATTAGATTTCTTATTGCCACCTCTACATGGTGTTAAACCAGGGGTGAATAATGGTGGCCCCGCAGCATCATAAAGCAGAACCCTTGCTAACAGTCTCACTGTAACTACAGAGCGAGAACGCTGATTAGCTGTGGCGGGTTACTTCGAGGGAACTCAACTGGCAAACAATTTCTCTTCCATTATCTCAGGTGATTAGAAGTCAAAAGCAATGTAATTTGCTGACTGATTTTGTTATTTAAAACATACATGAAACTAGGGTGGCCTTAAAGTTTACGGAAATATAAATACTCTTCTGGGAAGCAAACCACCAAGACAGTCTTTCAAAGGAAAGCCAAGATTGATTTTGACCTTTAGCTAAAAACTATTTCTCAAAAGCAATATTTTGGGAATGGGAAAGAAAATAATGATGATACTCTTGAGTTTTAGTTTTTGCTTCTGTTCAATTGTATTACGGTAGCTATGTACAACTATGTAGAAAGTTACCCCCTGATCTCAAGGTTTAAAACAACAAACTTATTATGTCATTGTTTCTGTGTATGAGGAATGTGGGCACAGCTTAGCTGGGTGCTGGGGCTGAGTATCTCATAGAGTTTCAGGCAAGCTGTTGGCCTGGACATCAAGCAACTGGAGACTAATTTGTGGCAGAATAATACTCCTCTAAGCTCACATACATGGCTACTGGGAGGCCTTGGCTTCTTACCGCATAGGCCTCTCTCTAGACTGCCTGAGTGACCTCAAAACATGGCTGCTGTAGATGAGAGACAGGAAGAACAAGTCTTTTGGGGACCTAATCTTGGAAGTAGATATCCCATCACTTCTGCATTCGCCTTGTTAGAAGTTAGTCAATAAGTGCAGTCCACACTCAACTGGAGGCAATTACACAAGGGTAAGAATACCAGAAGGCCAGGATCATTGGGGACCATCTTAGAGATTGCTTACATCTGTGCATCTTTGTTTTTTGCCTTTCACATTTACTACTTCTAGTTTAGGAGGAAGCAGACCTTATTCTATCTAATGACAGGCATTGAAATGAAATCTTCTTCCTGAAAATACAATATTATGAATATAATCTTATATTTAGGAGTACATGGCATAAAACTTAAAAACAGTCTTTAAGAACTATCACCTTAATGTTCTGTAGAAAATAGTGTTATATTTCTTAACATATATGAGTACTGACTGTTTCAAGAAAACAATACATTTTTACATACACATGCAGGTTTTATCCTAGGTTTTAAAGGGAAATTTGTTTTTTGTTTTTTTTTTTTGAAGATTTTATTTATTTATTTGACAGAAACACAGTGAGAGAGGGAACACAAGTAGGGGAGAGGGAGAAGCAGGCTTCCCTCTGAGCAGGGAGCCGGATGTGGGACTCTATCCCAGGACCCCGGGATCATGACCTGAGCCAAAGGCAGACACTTGACCGACTGAGCCACCCAGGTGCCCGAAATTTGTTTTACCACCCATTTGCCATATTCTATTTGAACACTGGCCATTGCTTCTCTATGTATAACAGTGTTGTTAATTGGGATGGAAAAGTTTAATATGCCTGACTGGGAAAATGCAATGAACTTCTTTTAAAAGTTCGATATAGGGATGCCTGGGCGGCTCAGTTGTTAAGCGTCTGCCTTGAGCTCAGGTCATGATCTCAGGGTCCTGGGATTGAGCCCCACATCAGGATCCGTGCTCGGCGGGGAGCCTGCTTCTTCCTCTCCCACTCCCCCTGCTTGTGTTCCCTCTCTCACTGTGTCTCTCTCTGTCAAATAAATAAATAAAATCTTTTTAAAAAATAAATAAAAGTTCAATATAAATTAGAAAGGTGAGGTATTGGAACTAGCTCTACATAGACCTAATTCCAGTCTCCTATCTACCACTTCCCATCTATGACCACAGGCAAATTACATTGCATCATTAGGTTAGGGTCTTAGGTTAGCAGCACTCAGGCTGCTATAATACAATACCACAGACTGGATGGTTTAGAAACAACAGAATTCTCACCATTCTGCAGGCTGGAATTCCTAAATCAGAGTTCCAGCATGGTCAAGTTCTGTGGAAGACCCTTTCCAGCCGCAGATTGTCAGTTTTTCACTGTGTCCTCTTATTGTGGAAGAAGGGACAAGCTGGCTCTCTGGGGTCCCTTTTATAAGGGCACTGGTCCCATCATAGGATTCAGTCCTCATGACCTAAATCACCTCCTAAAGACCTAACCCCTCAATACCATCACCTTGGGCATTAGGTTTTCAGCGTATAAATTTGGGGGGAACATCCACCCATAGCAGTTACCTCATTTCTAAAAAGGAGTGGCTTAGAGCATTAATTGTTAAGTTTTCTTTCCATTGTAAAATACTGTCATTTTAAGTGAAACATACCATTAGGTAAAAAAGAAGGCAATGAGAAAATAATATTCTTTCATATGTAAGAATAGTCTGAATTTTAATTAATGCTAATATCTTAGCCCTATAGCTACTAATTTAGTGTATTTGCAATGTGTACTGCTGACCTTAAGTAGAATCATTTTTACTGCATTTCAGTTTATTGAAAGTATGAAAGAAACATTAAAGAAGTCTCTATATACTAATATGTATTATTAAATTCTCATTTTAAAAATGAGAATAATAAATTGCTCTTAAAATCATTTTTATTTAAATATACCCTATTTTCCATCTGCTTTTCAAATATTTGTGGTGATATATATCACTTGCAATAAACCTAAATGGTAAATGATGGGAGGGCAGACTGACTAACTGCTTGTTTACAACAACATCATTGTTAGCATTTAGTCATTGAGTTATTTGAGATAGAAGAAGAATATTGAACATGAGCACACACTCAGTGTTTAACTGATTTGTCAAAAAAAAAAAAAATGGAGAAAAGCTGCCCATTCACGAGAAATTAACATTGAAGGCTGATTGTTTTTACCAAATTTCATACTTTGTTAATGTATGTTAAAAAGAAAATTTAAGGTTAAGTTATGCTGAATGTTGCCTATTAGAGAGTATTAGAATCAGACATAATTATTCATCAGCTTTTATTAAATGACTTATACTATTAAATATTTTTGCTTCTCACTGTTTAATACTAATTTAACTCTGTCCCTTTTGATCAAAAAGAAAATCAGCTGAAAGTTTCACCATTAAGTAAATCTGTGAATTTATTTAAGTAATGGCTTTACATTCAATATGAAATGTCAAGATTATTTAGTTCATGATACATAATGGAAATATATTTTAATGAAATACAATAATGGAAAGTAACTATAAAAACTTAAAGTATATCTTCTATACTCATAAATAATAAAATATCTAAATTTAAAAAATGGATAGCCTTAACAGCCAATGGGAGATTGCAGAGAAAAATATCAGTAAACTAAAGACCAGAGAAATTAAATTTGAAGATCAAACAAAGGATAAAATCAATAGATCTAAGCAGGAGAGAAGTTAGAACCGTAAAACATGCGATAATATCAGTTATTTTATCATGTGTATAATTTGAATCTTAAAAATAGAGAATGGAGTATGAAATGTTAGAAAAATACTAGCTGGAAATTTCCCAAATTCAGAAATTAAGAAACATGGTAAATCCATAGCAAGATAAATCCCTGAGCTATAAGAAATTCTAATAAGCATTTTGGGGTGAAGGAAAATGATATCAGAAAGCAGGAATGAAGTGACAGAAGAAATACACAATTTTCCTTTATTAATAAATTCCAAAGATATAAACTATTTAAATATAAAGTTATAATATTGTGGAGCTTATAACATGCAGATATAGTTTTGGGGCACTTGTGATGAGTCCTGGGTGTTATCTACTCCTGAAACCAATGTTACACTATATTTAGTTAACAGAATTTAAATAAAAAGTTGAAACAAACAGAAATAATAAGTATAAAATCATAGGAAAACAATGAGAGAAATGGTACTTAACTATTAACTATTTTCTATGAAGTGGCACAATGGTAACTCTTAGCAGACAAGTGGAGGATATGTGTAGCAATCCCTTGAGTCACCACACATGCAGAAATGCAAAGAGGTATGGCTAAAATGCCAATAAAGGAATTAAAATGGGGTAGTAAATAACATACACTTAATCCAAAAGTTAAAAAAAAAAAAAAAACAGGGCATACAAATAGACTATGGCAAAAATAGCAGACCTAAATTCAAATATATTAAAAATTATATTAAATGTAAACTAAACATTCCAATAAGAAGGCAGAGATCATTAGGGAGTGTTCTAAACTGAACTGTGTCCTCCCAGAATTCATATATTGAAGTGTTAACCATCAGTACATGAGAATGTAACCTTCTTTGGAGATAAAATTCTTAAAGACGTAGTTAAAATGAGGTCTCAATGGTCCTAATAGATTATGACTAATGTATTTATAAGAGGAAATTTGGACACAGGTGCACACAGTGTGGGTAGGTCATGTGAGGATATAGTGAGAAGGCAGGCATCTCAAGCCAAAGAGGGAGGGCTCAGAAGAAACCAAATCTGACAATATCTTGATCTTGAAATTCTAGCCTCCAGAATCATGAGAGAATAAATTTCTGTTAAGTCATTCATTCTGTGGTATTTTGTTTTGACAGTTCTCACAAATAAATACAGTATGAAAAAGCAAAACTCTATGCTATCTAAAAGAGAAGCACTTTAAATATAAAGCACATGAAATCAGTATTAAAAACAATAAAGGAAAGTGAAGTTGGTTAATATTTGTAAATCAATGTCCTAGGAATGACAGAAAATAAATGAGAAAATACATATAATCCCAAAAGATGTAGAAAAAAACACAAGAAAACATCTGGAAAGACATTCAGAACTGAAAAATAAGTTTACCTTCAAAAAAGGAACAGGAAATTGGGTAGTTAGTCAAGAAGGACTTATAATTATTAGGGTAGGCTTTTTTTTTTTTCCAAGTTTTCCTGATTTAATAATTATTTCAGGGGCACCTGGGAGGCTCAGTCAGTTGAGCAGCCGATTCTTGATTTTGGCTCAGGTCCTAATCTGAGAGTCAGAAGATCAAGCCCCGCATAGGGTTCCACATTCAGTGGGAGTCTGCTTGAGATTCTCTCCCTATCCCACCTCCACTCCATGCTTGCTCATGCTCTTTCTCTCTAAAATAAATCTTTAAAAAAAATAATTTCAAAATAATATTGGAAGAATACCTCTTATATACTAATGTCTGATTCTGATGGCAAGAATTCAAAAAGCATTTTGTGGTGAATGAAATAATAAACACATAAAGGAAGGAATAATATTTTTAAAAATTCTTAGTACCATTTTTGACATACATTTATGAGCTAATAATAGCTATCTCTTATTAAAAAGCATTATTTCTATTAAATTTTTTGGCCCAGTGGTTATATAGGAAATTACATTTCAATTTTGAAGAATTTATTTTTTCTTTAAATCATTATCCATTTGTTTTGAAACTGATGTTATGTGTGGCTTACCATATCTCTGCTATGAAGAATAAAAATGTGCTTTTATACATGGTAATATATGCATGCTTGAAAAAATGTGTAGGGCCACTTGGGTGGCTCAGTAGGTTAAGTGGCCTCAGCTCAGGTCATGATCTCGTGTGTCATGAGATTGCACCCTGCATGGGGTGCCCGTGATGAGCAGGGAGTCTGCTTGGGATTCTCTCCCTTTTCCTCTGCCCCTCCCCCCACCCACATATGTACTCTCTCTCTCTCTCTCAAATAAGATCTTTTTACAAATGTAATTCAAATGCTATAAACTCAATATATATGTGGAATAGTTTGGCCTTATTCACTGTTTAATTCTAGCTTTTGTAATTCTTTTTCCTCAATTATTTGTAATAAGTTTTAAATAGTATTTTCTAAAAGATGATTAAATCTTGTCACATAATAGAGAAAAATATGTCATTTTCTCAAGCTACAGTTAACAATTCTGTATGCTCTGCTTTAAGAAGAATTTTTTTTTTTTTTTTTTTTTTTTTTTTTTTACAGACTATACCTTCCAGCTTTGATTAAAATATCTTGGTCTACATACTTGCCATGTCCTATGTGCCCCAACAGTCAAGACCTTAATACTTTGGTTTCTCTTCAGATCATATAAATCTTTCACCTTTTACATCAACATACCAGTTCAAGTTTCCCAGACTGTTTTTGCTTTTCTGGGAGAAAAGATAGAAATAAAACTTCAGAAGACCTAGAATACATTATTGATAAATATGCAGAATTTTCTGTAGTGTCCCCCATGCCTACCAAGGTCCTCTCCTTGGGGATGTGGAAAGCCTCCATCCAGACAAGATTTATGCTTATCTGTTTTCTAAAGCAAATAGATCCAACCACAACCAACAATTCATATTACTTGTGCTTTAAGTCATCAACTGAGGATAAAACAATAACCCTCTACTGCTTAGTTCCTATCATAAAGTTTTTTGAGAGACGCGAAGTTGGCTGAACATTGTCTAAAGAGCAGTGCTTAATTTTGAAACTTAAGAGAAAGAGCTATAGACTGTGCTGCATTAGGTCAACTCTTTATAAATAATAGCTTACTCATAAAAAACATCATTATCCATAGATTCCTATTTTTAAAAAAGAAATCGTATGTTTCCTGAGTACCGTCATCACCTATATTTTCCTAAGTGGAGGCAAGTGTGGAGCAAACTGGGAAAAAAATATGCAGGTAGCATTTGCTTGGAACAAGTAGTACATTTAACCTAAAATGAAAAGATAGACTCAGAAAATGTAAATTCAAAACTATTTATTCAATTTTGAGTCTTATTTATAGGGTCTGTCATAGAACTGTGTAGTCCCATGTAGAAGGGACCTTAAGTCACACGTGATGCTATAAACATGCTTAGTATACATGATTGTGTTGATAAATATACAGTAAAGAGATTACACAAGAATGAGGATAAGAGCAAGAGAAAGATGGATGGGCACATGAGTCCCTTCCTCTTGTTCTACTGAGTGTAAAGTTTCATACGTTTTGGTTAACAGGTTGAAGAACATCCCCAACTTGGTGATAAGAGAACATGCAGAGCATCATTTAATTTCAGTGGTCTCTGAACTCGGGGCTAGAGCCACCAACTGGTTTAGGATTGCCTTTCCCATAAGTTGCCTTTGATTTCATCTTATTTCATGTTTAAAAAACTAATTCACTGTAATGTGTTTTTATGGAATCGAAATGTAATGCATATATATGTCTACCAGTTATGTTAGTTTTAAAGAAAGATCTGAATGGAGTGGTGAAAGGAATGTGGTCCCATATTCGAGGCAAGATATTAAATGCCCCTTATTAAAAAAAAGATAAAGAGGAGATATGAGGTATTCTGCACAGAAACTTGATCAATATCATGTCTAAAATTGTACAGTAGAATAGTGTTTTGCCTTAACAACTTAAAATATGTCTACTGATGAATGTGCTCCTGTTTAAAAAATAATGTGTCATGGGGCACAAACATCCCTTTCTCAGCACTCACCATATTATGTAAATTGATGGATGGTTCTCTTAGTACCTGAGGTCTCATGGGCAAGATAGCAGTAATCATTATTTCAAATGATTCACTGCATAGCATCTTGATAGCAAAATTTATGTCTACTTTTTATTTTATCAATTAAGTCTCTGGTTATTTCAGTATTTTAGTAGTTTTATTCTGTTCTGAGTAAATTTGCTCTAAGGTAAATTTTGTAAGGTAACAGTGAATAAGAAATGCAGACACTATTTAAATACTTTAAATATCTGTGGCCAATTATTTCCTGCTTTTACATATATATTTGTTTATTTTTTTTCCTGGTAAGATCTGGATTCTTGCAAGAGCTGAATGTAGGACAAAAGGTTATTTTCTTTTTCTAACTATTGAACCAAGCTAAAATGTTCCATATTCCCATAAACTGTGAATCAAAACTTAAAACAAGGATCACTCTCAGAAACCAAACACTGCATTTTTATACATGGCTGCCAAATACTTGTCAAATCTATGAGTTCCTAAACCATTCTCCCTGTTTCACTGTCATTTATAAAGGGAAAAATGAGTATATGTGCTGTTTCCTTGAATACATTTGAAAATACATTGTTGCTTGAGGGAGAGTATTTTTTATATGTTGACATTTATTTCTTCTTTTGCCATTTTGTATTTATAACTTGTCTTCTCTTATTTTTATTGTCTCATTAATCTTTCCCCTTAGCAGATCTTTTATATTTTATTAGAAATAACCAGCTTTCTCGGAGAAGTACTTTTTATGTCCCTGTAGAACTAAATTGGCCTCAGTTGTTCGTTTAGCACATCAGCTTTCTGGGGATGAATTGGAGGCCTTACAAGTGTTTCTTAAAATAATGCTGATGCTTAAAAGAAATCTCTAGAAGATGTTCTAGTTAGAAACAATCATGTTTAAACATTCAAGTCCTAAAATCTTTCCAGCCATTTTATTTCAGTTCATATACAAGCTGAATTTTTATTTCTTTGCAGTTAAGCTTTTTTTTAATACAGTATTCCAAATCACATCCTTTTAAGATAACATGCAAATAGTTATTCTTTTATACTCTTGGACATTTGAACATAGCTGTAGTTGCTGTTGGAATAAAGATGGCATTGCTTTATGTAAAAAAGATACGTTAGCCCTTTTTTCCTCCAATGTGTCTTATATTTGTAGGAAATACTTCTTGAATACATAGATCATATTATGTAATAAAATATTCATTGACATTCTAGTTATCTGAATATAATGTTGTAAGTATAGTCTTTCTGAGGCTGTGCATGCTTAGCTAACCTGCCTTCATTTCTTTGCAAGCTTCAGGAAATCTGCCTGTAATAAGCTCACTTTTACATTTATTCTCATCAGGGAATGTTTCATCTCTTATAAATCCTTTTTAGAAATGCGTAACAAACACTCATATTGGTTGGTGATAGTAGGTTTTATACTAAATTTCCTTAAGAGTTTAATCGTCTTTTCCTTTAACCATTCTAATATGTTACATACACTGTGAGGATGAGAATGTGTTTGATTCTCTTTGGCTAGTAGAGCCTCTTCATGTCCTCCTGGGATGGCACTTTTTGTGGAATTAAACATCTTAGACAACTTTTTCTCATTATGTTGCTGCTTAATATTCTCATCTTCAGTGTCATGTGGATTAGAGTCCCCTTTCATCTAGAGAATGAATAATACTGAATCTCAGGTATTGCAGACAACCTACAATCTGTATCCAAAGCATCTTTCCATCCTGCATTATTTTTGTTTCTCTTTCTACATCCTCATAGCTCACATAGAGTTGGGAAAAAAAAAAAAAAACTGGTTTAATAAATGAGTCAATTCAGATAATGTAGGCCACCATGTTGTTAGAATATTTGTCCCTAACAAAATGTATTCTTACATTTCATAATCAATCAGTTCAAGAGTAAATAAATTAAACTCATACTTTTTCAAGCCAAGTACTGTCACTCCAGAAAAATGAATTTACCTGACCGCTCCTAAAAGAGCCTTTTTCTTCCATCTCCCTCTTTTTGATCTTGCCTTTTTCCCTCCATTTCTACGTGTTAAGATGCTACTTATTTACAGACACAGCTCAATCCCAACTCATTAAACCTTTTTCTGATCCATTTTATCAGGAGCCATCTCCCCATTTTCTGAATTTCACAGACCCTGCCTATCTCCCAAGAGCTAGTATTATGCCTCTTTACATTAAAGCTAGCTAAAAATTGTTTATTAGTTTTCATAACTGTTCTTTGTTCATTTTTTATCTCCTGTAACCTTTAAAATTTACCCCCCAAAATATTTTAAGGATGAAGAAACTGAGGTACAGAACATTTGTAGGTCATAGGACTTGGATTCCAACCTGGGGAACCTGATCCCAGAGGCTATGTTACTAACAATATGCTGAATGTTTTAGAGTAAAAATGTAGTATCATGATTACCTCTAAGTTTTAAATAATTCCTCATCTGTGTGTGTTCAAGAAATATTTTTAGGTAGAATTGAACCAACTCTATGATTTTAATTTGACCTGTGTGCTTCTCATGTTCTAGCCCATCCATAACTATCCCAAATCAAGTACCCACCTCTTAGTTTTTCAACATTTATCATGTTCTCCAAACCCAGACTATATCTAATTATATAATACCATTAGACTGATCTTGCTTCCTGTTTCTGAATAATTATCATTTTTTCATGACCTTTAATCTTTCTGAAATGAATAAAGCTATCTGCAACTAAATTTAGCTAAGTACATTCATAAGAGGCAATTTGTAGGATGAATTAATTATAAACAAGTTGAAATAATGACAAATAATAAGCTTAATTATATTATAACAGCATTCTAGAAGATTATATTGCACATTTTATCTGTTTTTTTCCAAAACTCATTTCAAAAAGCTAATACAGACAAATGGACAACTGGGCCTCTTGCACTGATAGAATTTATTGTTTCCTTGTCTATAATTCCAATCATGCCACTTATGAAATTTCATTATGCTATTTTATTTTCATGTATTTTTTCCATATTGTTTTTTCTTGAGGACAGAGAAAATATTTTTTAACTCCATGCCAACAGCTATTTTATATATAGATATATTGACCTAGTGTGGCTTTTTCTGATTACCTCACCAGCAGGAGAAACTTCCCCATTTTACTCCTTTAGTTCATATTACTCTGCTGTACTTTCTTAATAGCCCAAAATAACCTCCGTCATTTATTTGTTTATCCTTGAACATTTTCTGTCTCTAATCTTTTACCTTAAGGGCCTGCCTCCCGGTACACATGGGTGGCCCAGTTTGTTAAGCTTCTGCCTTCAGCTCAGGTCATGATCCCATGGTCCTGGGATCAATGTCCAAGTTGGGGTAGGGGGATGCCTCAGAGGGGGTGCTCAGTAGGGAGTCTGCTTCTCCCTCTGCCCCTCCTCCTGCTCATGCACATGCTCTCTCTCTCAAATAAATAAAATCTTAAAAAAAAAAAAAAAAAAAAAAAAAGAACCTGCCTCCCATAGAAAGAGAAGCTTGTCTTACCACTGAATTCCCTGGGGGGGAAAAAGTATACCTACCTTTCGGTAAATACTCAATAAATACTTAATGAATAATTACTATGTCTTCAGTAAATTTGGAAACTCATTTTGTGAAATTAGTGATGATTCTAAAATTATAGCAGGGGTTATGATAGGTATAATAAAAATCACATTTATGAGGGAAAAAACAGCCCCTGATTCACTTTTTGCATCTCACACCTGATTTTAGTGTCCAACAGGACGTTTCTCAGAAATGCTTGTTGGAATTTGACTTAGTTAAGTAACTAATATCTAATTTTCTAGTTAGAAATTCACTAACATGGGTGAATCTATATCCTCATGAATTAGAATTATGTTAGAAAATTTTCCTAAGATAAAACATTTGGTTTTTTGTTTTGTCTTATGTTGTAGTTACAGTATCACTTGTTCCTTTGTTTGAATGGCATCTTCTGTAACAGTGGGATTTTTGCTGTTGTTGTTTTGTTGTTTTTAAAGATTTTGTTTGAGAGAGAGAGCCTGAGCAGGGGGGTGGAGCAGGGGAAGAGGGGCAGGTGAACTCCCCACTGAGTGTGAACTCCGAGATCATGACCTGAGCTGAAGTCAGCACTCAACCGACTGAGCCACCCAGGCACCCCAGTTTTGTTTTATTAAATTTTGGGTTACAGACCACTTAGATGAAGGGAACGGCATTTCTCTTCTGAAAAATAGAGATGTAATGATATACCCATAATTTTTTATGCAATTTCATGTAGTCTCTGAGATAGACCATAGCCAGACTTGCCAAAGTATCTTGTATCTTCTGATGGAGGAGAAATGAAATATGTATATATATGTAACATAGCAAGAAATGGTTACTGTTGTAAGACGATGGACCATGGATTAAAGTTGGGCCCTAGTGGAAAAAGAACCCAACAAGTCCAAGTCTCTGGGCTTTTTTCCTCAGGGTGACTCCTCACTCTCTACTGAGAGTACCTAGACCTCTGAACCCGAGGTGCACCATGGGCAGGAGCCTGAAAAGTACAGGAAGGGGTTGCCTTGACCAGGTGTGTATTTTATTTCTTATTTCCTGGTTGAGTAGTAAAACTAAGGGGAAATAACCTCAGTTGGATCCAATGATTCCTTGTTTGTCCTAAGCCCACATTAACCCTTTGAGCCTACCCTAGCTCATTTGGCATACTCCTAAGAGTTTGTCACATTGGTGTGGTTTATATGAGAGTGAGTGGGGACAATGGTAAGAATGAAACCTGAAATTGCCTGTAAGAATTCTTGATGTCTGATGGTCTGTGCATTTTTAGGAAATGACAATGGAAGGTTGAGCTGTGGTTGAGGGTTTTGGCTCCTGGCTACCCCTTACCAACCAAAGGCTGACTGCTTCCATAAACCCACCATGATGTGAGTATTCAGGATGATTCTATTCGGTCTTTCCCAGCCCTTGCTTAGACTGTACCTGCAATTGTACTGATTGTGAGGAAGTGTAGACTATCTAGAAGTAAATTCTAGAAGGATGGGAGATGTATAGGATGCAAAACCCAATTACCTTCCAAAAGCCCCATCTCCAAATATCATCACATTGGGGGTTAGAGCTTAAACATCAATTTTGGGAGACACATGCAGCCATAGCAGGATTGTAGTCCCTGATCTGGGTGACCACAGTTTTAGGTAAAAATAATTATACAGAGAATGAAACACTGAGGGACATTCTATACTGTTAGAAGCTGAAAAAATGAGCTATACTAATTCTGGAAGCACTGGCTTTCAAATACCAGATGGTTGACGTCCTAACTGTTACATCTGTGTCATATTCTAAGAGTCGTTCATCTAGTGTCAGTGGTTCCCCACCACAGGGGTTAGGAAGCTATGGCCTGTGGCCAAATATGGCACACTGCCTACTTTTGTAAATATAGTTTTATTGAAACAGAGTCATGCTCGTGTGTCCACGGCTGCTTTTGTGCTATAGTAACAGAGTTGAGTACTGCAGCTAATACCATCTGGCCCACAAACAAGGGTATTATCTAGCCTTTTGCAGAAAGATTTGCGCACCACATCTTTAAAGCACCCATAAAGTCACTTTATGGGTTTGTGAACACTGAAGTGGCAAACAAAACGATGTACATGTGGGTGTTTATTGTGCGGTGGGGCTAAAATGTTTACCAACTTTTCAACATACATGTGATCTGAAAAAGTACATAAACTTTCTGTAAACCTTGAGGGGGAATCCTTGATAAGGGATTCACTTACTTGAAGGAACATGCTGATGTGTCCATAAAATGACAACTCATGTGCAAATTGGCCCAGGGTTCAGAGTTCTTTAGATTAGTGCCATAAAAGAAACTGTTACAAAATCATCTCGTCAGAATGCCTTTTGAAACACCAATAGAATTTGGACTTCATAGAGACATTTTACACCCTTGTAAAATTATTTGTAAATATTGACATTTTGAGATTAACTAAAGCTGCAAGAAAACTCATTAGCAACTTGAATTCTGTGAGCATATTCAATTGCTTTTGGATCACTTCACCAGTTTGAGTATTCATTGAAAAAGAGATTATGATACTGTAAAAATATTACTTTTCTTTATAGCTACAGTTATTTTATTATTATTTTTTAAAGATTTTATTTATTTATTTGACAGCGAGAGAGGGAGCACAAGCATGGGGGAGTGGGAGAGGGAGAAGCAGTCTTCCTGCTGAGCAGGGAGCCCGATGCAGGACTTGATCCCAGGACCCCGGGATCATGACCTGAGCCAAAGTCAGACGCTTAACGACTGAGCCACCTAGGCACCCCGCTACAATTATTTTAAATAATTCTTAATGAAGACTATTGTCAATCCTCATTCTTTTCTTTTTGTCTTTGGGGTTTTTTTTTAATAAGATAAAGCTTTATTCACTAGACATTTTACTTGAATTTAGATGGCTTCCTTTCCTATTAGCCCAAGACTCATAAGGCTATTATTTTCTCCTTTAACAAGTAGATTAAACTATTGAAATGAGAGCTGCCAATACTTCCACTTGTTAGAAAATGTGTCTGATAGCCTGGTTATTTCAAAATAACATCAGTCGGCTCTATCCTATAAAGGCATGTAGCACGATAACCTTAAAGTTCAAGAAAGAAAGGTAGCACAAGGTCAAGGTTACATTTTTTAATTATATAAGTCTTATTAAATTTATTTTAGGCTGGCATGAAGAAAGGCATTAATGGGTCAGAAAGATTATACCTCTGCCTGCTAAGCATCTAAAGATCATTTACATAAAACTCACATTAAAATTTATCATTTCTGTGGATTGTAGGCCAATCTTTCATTTTTATACAACAATCTCTTAACACCTTGGATTTGCATATCTTACAAAAATGTTTTTAAAAGTGGTTTCACATCTATTAATTCACAGCCACCCTGTAAGTAGGGCAATTATGCTCTCTTTTTATGGATTAAAAATTTGAGGTTGAGAGAAGTTAGGTCTGTGATAGAGAAACCTGACTTGATTGAATCAAAATCTCCAGTTCCGTGTTCTTTTTTCTAAACTATACTCTTATAAAAATGCCTCTATTTTTATACACAAAAGAACAAAAGAATGCTCACATATTGAATGAATATGTGCAGTTATCATCATTAGGAAACAGAAAATATACTGATTGATCACTGGTTCAACCTATACACATAGAAAAAGCCTTACTGAAAGAGAAGACCTTGAATTTCAAGTTTCTTAGCTAGAATTAATTTGCTCCAGTTTTTAAACTAACATAACTGAGATATGATATTTTTGTTCATTATTGTTGCATGGATATTTTGACGTGTGGACACTTTAAGTTCAAATACTTCTCCTTTACCTTTAGGGAGCATCTCACTCCACTCTTATATCTCCCTTTGTCCAAGTATTACCACTAATGGAGGAAGGAAGGTAAAGGTCGCCAGAAAAAGGTATTGCCCCAGAATCATAGGGATGAATATTTAAATTAGATCAAAGCAAACAGAGGTTTCCTTTGAAAGTTAAGTTACAATGCCTCTGTTTTTCTTTGGTCACATTTTGCTTTCCATTTAAAATTAATAGGTATATATGGGAATTAGCCCCTCTGTATATTAGGGGAAAAGGTCAATTATGTAATTAAGAACCTCTGAGGATCATAGAACCTTGATACTGTTTTTTAGTAATGCTAACAGTTCTGGCTCAGTCTGAATATAAGTCAGCAATCACAAGTCAGCTCTGTTCCATTTTCTTTTAGCATTTTAGTCCTTACAATCACTATTTGTTCCTACTAAGCCAAAAACCAAAAATAATTCAGCTGTTTGATTTTATGAGTAATTCAAAGATGCATCAACTAATTAGGCTATTTGTAAATACAATTGTA
Source organism: Mirounga angustirostris (assembly GCF_029215605.1). Taxonomy (NCBI): domain Eukaryota; kingdom Metazoa; phylum Chordata; class Mammalia; order Carnivora; family Phocidae; genus Mirounga; species Mirounga angustirostris. Next base: position 19,195,559 of record NW_026991711.1, on the reverse strand, counting down.
ATTAAAACAATGTGTACTGAGGGGGTAATGTCTTAGTATTTGTTTTTTGGGACACCTGTAAAGATGCAAATCTTCAGCACAATAGGACTCAGCATAATAAAAATGTTAGAATTTACAAAATGTCATCAAATGCTTGTGGCCCACTTCTATGAAAAACATGAATAATTCACAATACTATATATGGAATTAGATTTTGCTGCCCTGATTCCATTTAAATAAATGTGTTTATAAGTCACCAATTTCATTTTCCTGTACTTATACGTGGTGACCTTTCACTTATAAGCTGAAAAGCAATCAACTCTGGGTACAGCATGAGATAAAGGGAAATAAATTTAAATATGGTAAACATTTACATTAAGGATTCCAAACACATTGCTGTTTAGAGAAAAAATAGGTACCAAGTCCATTCACTCCACAAGTATTTATTGAGAAGTTACCATGTGCTTATTATGTGTGTTACATGGTTCCAATGAAAATTGGACAGTAAAATATACAGGCATGTGGACAAGACAATACTCAGTGAATGTTATTTTAATTTCATTTTTTAAAGTCAGAATGATAACTGGTAATATATGTGATTCTTCCAAATTTCTACCTATTCTTTACATATTCCACAGAGTTGTCAGCAGGTATTCATTAGGATGATTCAATAGGACATATACTCAAACGTGGAGATAATCATGAAAAGAATGTTAAAAGCCAAAAGGAGATAGCTTATGGCTGATTATATCTAATGCATTTCTGCTCTCATACTTTTTTACTTCCTTTAAAATCCATCTGAAGCCCCTCTCCGCAATTACGTTGATATCTGAATGTATTTGGGGGTTGTCAAGAGCACTCTGCAGAGTGCTCTGCAACTTTTCTTATACATCTGTATAGGACCCATTTCACCATGTCTTGTGTGTTTGCGTGACTATTGTCTACCCTCAGATTAACATTGGGATACGCCTTTATTCCATTGACTCCTACAGTGCTTGAGCAATATTTTGTTCATTTTGGATGTTCAAATTGGAAAACGAACCAACCACACCTTTTTACAAAAGCCTATGATAACTCTCCACTGCCAACTGCATTTGATTTATCTAAGCCAACAGCACCTAACAGCCTGGCTCCAGGCAAGTTTTCAGATGTCTTCACAGTCCCTCCATCCACAATCAACAACTCCCTTTCTTGCTCTTTTTTGCTCTGCCTCGCTCAAGCTGTTCTAACCTGTCTTAAATATCTGCTTTCTGATTCCTTTGTCCACATCCATTGTCCTCTCTTTTCTATTACCTATCCCAAACATTTCTTCCTCTACTTATTTGCCTAGCACCTTATATTTATTTCTACCTTGTAAGATCAAATGGAATTTAGAGTTATATCTGATCTGCTATAAGCGCCATTCTGTACAAAGAGTTTAGTTTTCACTCCTAAAGTGGGTTATTTATTGAAAAAGACCCCTGACCTAAAGTTAGTCTCAGGTCCTAACATTTTTTTTTTATCTTTTTTTTTTTTTTAATTTTATTCTTATGTTAATCCCCATACATTACATCATTAGTTTTAGATGAAGTGTTCAGGTCCTAACATTTACATGTCTCTGTTCGGTCAAGCAGAACAACGAGCACAAATCTCAAATCTCGGATTCAGGTGGTTATTTAGATCCCATCCCCTTTTCTCACTAGTTGTGAATTGAGTAAGTTACATAATATTCAAGAGTTAGTTTCTTCATTTGCTAATCATCTCTACACCACAGGGTTATGGTGAAAGTTGCACGCCTTAAATATATACATTTTTTGTCATTCTTCAACAATGTGGGTAAAGTATTAAAATCCCAATTTGTAAGCAAGTAAGCAGGTACACAACTTGTAGGTCTTATAATGCCAAAAATGACACCTTTGGAGCTGCTACAATCTCACCTCTCCTTTTCAGTATATAAACACGTTTAAAGTCAGTTTTGGAGTCAGACCACTTGGAAATAGATTGCAACTCTGCCCTCAAAGCCTTGGGCAATTTATTCAACTTCTCTGTGCCTTAAATATTTTACAGAGTTGTTGAGAGGGTTAAAGCTGCTAATATGTATAAAACACTTGAAAGAGTCTCAGATATACAGTAAATTTGGAATATGTATTAGCTATTACAATTGTTATTATTTACCTTAAAATAGGATCACTTTATTTACTATATTAATAATTTCTACATGCAATTTTATAGACCAGTAACTCAAAATAACTTAATAAAAAATTAAAAAGGGGGACATTCCTGAGACTAGGAAAGACAGTAGGGAGATCACAGATCAAAGGGCCTTGACTTTACTACTGAGTTCAGTGCCACTGTGATTCAGTATACATCATCTCTCATATGCTTATTTTTCACAAAGCCAGTTTTATGTATTGCCTTTGTTTTTATCTATGGTGGTTAAATCTTCAAGTGTCAGAGAATATATCTTAGGCAAACATACTTTATTGTGACCAAAGGTGGAAAATTTGGGTTTTTTCCTCTCAGTTTCCATATATCAACATCAGAGAAGAATTCACATGTACACTGCTTGGATTAATCACTCTTTCTTGGAGAATGGGATAATCTGATTGTCCAGATCTGACCATGGTGCTAAGTTCTCTTATTTGCAGTTCTTCCAGAACCATGAAATATGCAGCATGGATGCTTTTAACAAAAAGGGATTCTATTTAGGCAAAAGAAAAAAAAAAAAAAGCCTATTTACATCCACTTCCTAGAACAGAGAACCACCTGTAATGAGAGAATAATGCCAACTTCATGATGAAGGTAGGAAGCACCTGTTTGTTCTCACCACCCTTCATGTAAGGCACATAATTTCTTCAAGCTGAGCCAAAATGGTTATTGCTCAAGAGATAGTGATTTAGGATTAAAATATAGTAATTTCTGAGAGAATATGGTGATGAAGGTTATGCCAAGGAGAAGCCAGTGAGCCAATAAAGTGTTAGTGGTGTTAGGGCAAGGCAATGAAATACTTAAGAAAACTCATGGAGACCTCAGAATTTGATCACTTGCTAATCATGTGTGCTTCATTCTGGTGAGATGTAGTATAAATATGCTGCTCCATGGGGTTGCCTGGGTGGCTCAGTATGCTAAGCATCCAACTCTTGATTTCGGCTCAGATCACGATCTCAGGGGCATGAGAAATAAACCCCACCTCAGGCTCCACACTGGGCATGGAGTCTACTTAACATTCTCTCCCTCTCTGTCCCTTCTGCCCCTCCCACCCAACTCATGCATGCTCACTCTCTCTCTCTCTCTCTCTCTCAAAAAAATGTGCAGCTCCACATTGTTTGAATGTATCTGGTAAATTTTCTCACAATCACATTTTCACTCTAGAAGAAAATCCACATGGATATTATGTCCCAAACTGAAGAACACTGAATCTCAAAAATATCCCAGCTAGAGTTTAAATATGCCACATGAAGAAGGATGCAAGATAACAGATCTTGCATTAGTATAAAGGAACTAATACTCAAAGAAATGTTTTAGCAGAACATTCTTTCTTTTTTAATGATAGTAGATAATGTGCTACTACATTTCTTTTTTTTTTTAAGATTTTATTTATTTATCTGACAGAGAGAGAGAGACAGCGAGAGAAGGAACACAAGCGGGGGTAGGGGGGGTGGGAAAGGGAGAAGCAGGCTCCCCGCTGAGCAGGGAGCCCGATGCGGGACTCGATCCGAGGACCCTGGGATCATGACCTGAGCTGAAGGCAGACGCCTAACGACTGAGCCACCCAGGTGCCCATGCCGTTACATTTCTTAAGACAGGCACTCAGTAAATGTTTGTTAATAAGGGGAATTTATCTCGTTTGTCTAGACAGAGCAATTGAAAACTAGAATCTGATAACAATAATAGAAAGGGGGTGCATCTGTAGAGATTTTGTACATCACAACTACTGTAGAAAAGAATTTATTCCGCTGGAAGCATATCACAGAAAACCAAAGAAAGTCTGATGTAACCTAGGTTACATTCCCCGTGAACAGTTATTTGCTGCAGTAATTATCTATGATTAGGAAAATAATGGTAAAAATCTCCATGTTCTTATCAAAGATTCATGTTGACAGCTCTCCAGTGGAAATGGTCATAATGGCATTAAAATTGTAACCGTTACTATGGACATTGTGGCTATGTTTTATTTTAGAAAACATAGTCAAGACCAAAAGAGAGGAATTATCCTAACTCTATCAACCTGTTCCCATGGATCTAATAACAAGAAATTACTGTAGGTGCCAAAGATTGTTGGTAGTTGACTAGTGGATTTGGCTGCGGATCCTGGGCAGTTGTAGCCATCTGTTCCCCAAAATTGTTCTTTAGAAAGATATATAAAGCAATTAGCCAGTTGGAATTCTATAGACTAAGCCAAGAAAATGCAAAATAAGGTTCATTTTAGATAAAAGAAGGGATAGAATGGAATTTGTTAGAAGCCATTGGATGTCAAAACAAACAATGGTTCAGTGGTGGAAAAATGTGAGAGAAGTGGTCTTTGACAAGAAAAGCCGTGTCAGTGGTGAAAGGTTATGATACAAAATAGAACAGGGAAGGAAGAGCAATAAAACGGACAAGGTTAAAGATAGAAACAGGGCAGTTTCTGTAGTATTCATAGTGTGTTCCTCAGAACACATTGTAATAAAGTCTTTATAAGCAGGTTCAGTAATGTCACTCATGAGTCATACTTAATGCTAAATAGGGAGACAGAACAATAGAAAACAAGCTACTAAAATCTGCCAATTTGCAAGCAAAATATGATGATTAATCCAATGTGAGTCTGTGGGACAAAGCTTCCATGGAGGCTAACAGTAGTTGTATGTCATACACCACTTTGGATAATGAATGTTCTGCAAGGTGAAGGCTAAAGAAAAACCCTGATGACATAACAAACCCCTTAAAATAATATAAGAGAGAAAAGGCTTGAGAGACAGAATAGCTACCCAACAAACCCACAGGTGATACAGAAGATACTGTTAAGCAAAAGCCCGTAAGACAACGAACCAAATGGAGAGTAAACCCCATGCATCAAGAATAAAAGAATTACACCTCTACAGTGTGGCATGGACAGTTGGTTTATCAGGTTTCCCAGCCACTTTAACATATTTAAAAATGGCACCACTGTAGCTCTCTTTGCCATCAATTAGTAAATTATATTTAGATTGAGAAGTTCTTACCCTGAAAGATTTACTTCCTTAAAATAGCAAAGCAAACCAAAATGTACATAGCATCTTTTCTCTAATGCTCAAAGAGTAGAAGATCTTTAACCCTGCAATATAAGTAAAGTGTGAAGTGTGGAAATAGATTTCTTTTATGTGTTTATATGGATAATTAGATTATACACAATTGAAATACTTCTTGAATAATTATACCACCATTTTATCCTCTGTTCTGCTCGGAAAGTCCCAAGCTACTGATGAAGAGCTTTCTTCTTTTTTTAAACATTAACAGTATATTGACAGTAGCTGGTGGCCTCAATTGACCAAATCAACTCTTGCCTTTCTAAGTATCTCTATTAAGCAACTGAAAGCTTTTCAAAATCAGCATTTATAAATGTCTGCTATTCTACATCGAGACGCACATACCACATATTAGAAGAATATGCTAAATTTAAAAAATTTGGAAAGTATAAGTCTAAATTATGACTATATTTTTTTAAATTATAATTGAATCTTAAACAATTTATAAGTGTCCAGATAAAATCTGTTGGATGGCATATCACATGATGACTTCAAAACCTTATCTTGCAAGCTTCGGCCACTTAGGACCATATTGATCCATTAGAATGATTAATCCTTAAAGTTCATGCAATCACCTTTCTTCAGGTAAAAGTCACACTTTTAGAGACTGAACCAAATTAGATAATGAAACAAATTGTTTTCAGTTCAAGTGTTTTAGCTTTCTTTTTCTCTGAACATATGTCTGTGTTTTTAATTCAAGATGGGGGAAAATATAGCAAATTGTCAGAGACTAAATTAAATACTTTAAGATCATATTTAGTAAGAATCCAAGGTTTCCTTGTCAATTCCATGTTTGGGATGAGTATATTTTTATATAGTTTCTTTGTTTCCTCATTTGTTAATCTTGTTCTCACATTTTAGCCTGGGCATATCACAGCAATTTTACAAAACAAAATTTGTTTCCTCGGTTGAGAGCCTGACTGTCCAGGAAGATTTAAGAAATATTTAAAATTTAATGGCTTTGGTGGCCTAAATAAGACTTTTGGCTCTGTCATAAATGTATATAGTAGTCATTTTGTTGCAAAACAAAAAAAGTGCTACTAAGAAGCAATGCTTAGTTGTGGTCAATCCTATTACTAATGTTAGGCTGTTAATTATTATTTGATAATTATTTTATTCTATTAAACAATATTCTTCTCCTAGCAAGACTCTTCCAGTACCCCTGATTTATTTCCTGATGTGTTTGAGATGCTATGACCAATTGCATTGCATAAAATAACAAAATCTGATTTATGTTTGTAGAGATTTTGGCATTAACAGGCATCAGAGTTAAAATTGAATATAGAATAAGCTTGAATATAAAATTAAACCTGAGCATATAAACCAGCAGAGACATAAAATCATTTCATTGGCTCTAGTTTTGAAACTTCCAAGGTAACCTACTTTTCTCCATTTTCACAGCTACCACCCTAGACCAAACCAGCCCACCCTGACACCTTTAGATTTTACTTAGACAAATTGTACCCATGACACTTAGAGTAAAAACGAAAATATCCACTATGACTTATAAGGAAATCCTACGTGTTTGGGGCTCTGTCTACCTCTGATCTCATTTCCTATCACTTTTACCTTCCCTACAATATTTACATAAAAGCCTTCTTTCTATTCACTAAGCAGCCCACCTCTTCCATTCCAAGTTCTTTGTACTAGCGCTTCTCTCTTCTTGGAATGTTCTTTATCCCTAATCTCTGCCAGCCTCTTTTCATCTGTCATGTGTCTGCTTCCAAATCACCTCCTCAGGAGGCATTTTGCTAACACCTCTCATCTGATGTGACCAATTGCCAAATCATTAGCTATCGCATAGCTCTCTGTATTTCTTAATAGTATTTAACAATCGCTATTTAATTATTTGACCTTTCAGGAGAAGAGGCATTTTGTCTGTCTTATTCACTGTTGCATCTCTAGTCACTAGTACAGTGTGCCTGGCACAAAGAAAGTGCTCGGTAAATATTTGTTGAATGAATCATGTAGCATAGCAAATCAAACTGGAATTCACAGGGAGGTTCAGGCGAAACTGTACAAATATTATGATTTTTTAAAAAGCACAGAGAACATTTTTTAAAAAGGAGAATGAGAATTCCACGTGCAGGATAGCAGCCTCTCAGTGTCTCATGAATGTATAAAGAGAATAATGAAAAACATCAAGAAGTTAGGAGACAATGCTTTACGGGTTGTATATATTTCTGCACTTCTCATGGCAGCTTTTCTTTCTGGACTATCTTTTCAAGTATATATAAGAACACCCATGGAAGATGGAGGAAATATCTTCTTTTAGGACAAAAGGCAGATTTGTTTGCTGTCCAAGATAATAAAGATGTCTCCCTCCAAATCAAAAGCTGGACAGGTTTGCTAGAGTCCCCCTCTAGGAGACCGGGGATTGCATAACCTCGGAGTTCCTCAGCTATGGCACAAACCCATATGTGTGTGCAGCATCTGCCTGTGTTCCTTCATTGCCCCCATGGACTTGTTGGGGAAAGGGAACCGATGCAAACATGATGCTCGTGCTTCTTGCGGGGCCATGAGTAATAAAGTCTGTTGTCTCTGACACCGGAGTCTCCTTTCTTCTGCCAGCATATGTAAAATGGTACAGACTAATTTGTTAGCTTATAAGCTGGGTAAATGTTCAGACCCTTCACAGTTTTTGACACAATGATACCATAAGCCAATGTGTTTTTAAAAATGACCAAAAAAATATATAAATAAAAATAAATACAAAATAGAAATAAAGTGATGATATTGTTGAACCCAGTGGAAATTACCATTAAAGATGCCACTGACGGTGGGGTGCCTGGGTGGCTCAGTTGGTTGGGTGACGGCCTTCGGCTCAGGTCATGATCCTGGAATCCCGGGATCCAGTCCTGCATCGCGTCGGGCTCCCTGCTCAGCGGGGAGTCTGCTTCTCCCTCTGACCCTCCCCCTCTCATGCTCTCTCTCTGTCTCATTCTTTCTCTCTCAAATAAAAAAATAAAATCTTAAAAAAAAAAAAAGATGCCACTGACGGAATGATTTTTAAAATATATATACACTATGTCTGGGTTATACATTTCCCATGTACTAAATCAGGTCTCAGGTCAGCAATGATGGCTCCTACCTCTTCTGTGGTTTGCTGCTAATCGGCGTTTTAATGGCTCTATTGATTTCCAAATCCATGCTGGAATTATTGCTGAGCAGGCTGAAGCTTAACGCAGGCCCTTCTCTCCCACCTTCTCCCACTTTTTAGGACATTACCATTTGCTTTTAAAAATCCACAAAGGATTCATGGGATACCTGGGTGGCTCAGTCAGTTAAGCGTCTGCCTTTGGCTCAGGTCATGATCCTGGGGTCCTGGGAATGAGTCCCGCATCAGGCTCCTTGCTCTGCGGGGAGTCTGCTTCTCTCTCTGCCTACTGTTTCCCCTGCTTGTGCTCTCTCTCTCAAGCTATCTTTCTCTGACAAATAAATAAAATCTTTAAAAAAAAAAAATCCACAAAGGATTCTTATGAGAGCTACATGTCTCAGTGTTTATAAAACTTTGAGAACCATGCCTAGAGCATTGCACAATGGTTTGTTACATTTAAAAGAAAACACAAAATTACTTTTTAACAAAAAGGAAATACTGAATTTGAAAAGAATGGAAATTCTGCAATGACTAGGCTTTGTGGAGAAGACCTGTGAAATCTCGCATTCACTCAATAAAAACTGTCTACCAAGTATGTATTTATGTCCCACTTGGCTTTTTCTCTGTAGAGAAATATGAATGTGACCTAATCTTAAAATGGGTCTTTCTTTCAGACAACAAAGAGTTCTTTAACAGACACTCTGGGCCAAGCACTATTCTAGATACTGGTCATTTGTCAGTGTGTAAAACAGAAACATATTTCTGCCCTCTGGTGCCTTATATTCTAGGGAAGTGATTGTATGTGGCGAGAGTGGGGGTTAGTCGGGGTCCCAGAACAAATACACGAAAAACTTAGATTGCAAAAGGGTGGTAAGTGACAGGAAACACTGGGGTAAACTTTATATTGACCGATCAAGGATGCATCACTGAGATTCACCATTGATGAAAACAGACTTCCTAATGTGCACTACATTGTCTGAGTTGCAGGATGACATTCCAACTCACTTGGGTTAGTTGGCTAGGACGGCCATAACCAAATACCACAACTGGGCCACTTCACCAACAGAAATGCATTTTCTACGTGCAGGCTCGGTGTCCTCTGAGGCCTCTCTCTTCAGCGTGCAGGCAGCCACATTCTCCCTGTGTCCTCACATGATCTTCTCTTTCTGCTCCTACAGCCCTGGTATGTAGTATGTCTCTTGTGGATCCAATTTCCTCTTATAAGGATATCAATCAAATTGCATTAGACCCCACCCTAATGGCCTCATTTTAACTCAGTCACCTCTTTAAGGGTCTTATTTCCAAATACAGCCATATTCTGAGGTGCTATGTGTTAGGGCTACCGTATAGGAATTTGGGGAAGACCCAATTCAACCCAAACACTTCTCTCAGCTGGGGATTAAAACACTGGTTTTATCTTCTCGCAACTGCTCTCTGAAACATAGTGAATTATGACACACTAAATTCACAGTGCCTGTTTTTTAGGATTATTTATTGCGAACCCCTGAAGTTACCGCTGCCCCAGGAGGAATATGGCTTGGCACATCCGCCTGGTGAGGCTTCCTGGCAAGTGTAATGCAAGTGGTGGTTAAGACAAGGAGGCATAGCTCCCTTGCAGTCCCTTCCCACTTCGGCTTTGTCTCTTGCGGCAGAGCATAGCCCATGCATGGAGTGGCCTAGGAGCCAGGAGAAATAGTGCAAGACTTTCTCATGCAACTGCTCTCTGTTTGTGTGTGCTTATAATGCCTGCTTTGAGTCCTTCACATATAAGACAAATCACTGATGGGAACATAGTAAGCTTTTTTATTTTTTATTTTTTTCTGTTCTGATCCTGAAACCAACTGGTATTAAATTGGGGATGAGATAGAATGCAAAGTAAAAGAGCAAGTAGTCACAAGGAGTTTCAGCAAACAAGTATTGACCATGTGTCGCCAAGTGTGAAAGGATTGCCTTTTCGGGGATGACAGGGGAAGCAGCATTAGCAAAGGGTGAAGGTATTAAACTAGAAGGTACAGATGGGGAACTGTAAGAGATTCGGTATAGACAAAGCTAGGTCAAGGGCACAAATCAAGAAATTAAAGGGGGAAATTAGGTATGAGATCACTGAGGGTTCTTTAGAGCTTGATAAGAATTCTGTTTGCATTTGGTAGTCATTTGTTATCAATTGAATTGATAAGTATTAAACTAAAGCATTTGATGGTCACATTTGCATTTTTTAAAATGAATTCCAGTGGCCAGATGACAGAAGATTTTAAATACTTTCTTTTTTAATATCTAGAGAAGATATTTCAAGACAGCATTCAACCAAGGAACTATAATCCAAAACACTTGTTTCACTGTGCACTTTAGAGATGTGATGCTTGCAAATGATTCAGTGCAGGAAACAAGAGAGTAAACATGAGTCACTTCTAAAAATGAGGTGTACTTATCACATTAGGGCACTGTGCCTTAAATCTTGACATGCCTCTGATCTAGGATATACATAGAGAGAAACTTTTTCATGGGCATAATAGGAGATGTGGGCAAGGCTGCTTATTAAAGCATAGCCAAATTTGGATACAAAGTATCCACCAGTAGGAGAATGGATAAATATTTGTGATATGTTCATACACTTGCATCAGATATAGAAATGTACAGGGAAGAGTTCAAAAATATCATGGTGTAAAAATTGTTTCATATAAACTGACAGCGTTTATGTAAATTTGTGAAAACATAAAGCAATGAAAGAAGGGTACACAAATTTTCAGTTAAGGTCTGCAAACATGGTCTGATGGAAAACACACCAAATTTATCATGGTGGTTGTGCCTCTGAGAGGGAAGGTAGGAAATGAACTTGGAGACAGGAAAAAAAAAGAGGGGGGGTGGGGGATCCCTACTCTTTTGTGCTTCCACTTTTCTAAAAATGACAAAATATATTTAATTATTGGCAACAAGTGCACGTGTCTTTCAATCTCTGTACGTTTCTATAATTGTTTAAACTTTTCAAAAAAATTTTAAGAGAAATTTTTTCATCTATAATCCCTTATTTGAATACCGTGCCCTCCATCCATGTATTTATTGCCTTATAACTTCCCTGAGGTGTAGTTGGGTTAAAGTGGGTGTCTTTATCCTCATTCCATCCACCGAGGCTCAGACATGAAGTGCCGCACCCCAAATTTTTCTCACAATTATTAAGAGGTAAAACAGAGTGTCCATCCCAGCATTTCAGAGACTCATGCCAGTGCCTCTCTAGCTCTCCCAAAGTGCCTCTGTCAGCCTTACAAGAAATTCTGAACTTATCCACAACTGGCAAACAAAACAAAAAACAAAAAACCGCTAAGAAATTTCAGTATGCCTCATCTCTTCTCCCTGCTCCATATTTTGTTTTATTAAGAAACTTGAGGGATCAGTGCTCTCAAATTTAGGTGCCGGCAGATGATGCAGTAGATGAAGGTCCTGCCTGGCTTTGAATTTCAGCTCCACGGTGTTCTAGCTTTGTGGGTTTTGGCAACTATAAACTTACCTACTTTCTGCTTCAGTTTCCATCAGTAACATGGGGGAAATCGTAGTACTGAGGCATAAGGTAGTTTAAGAGTAAACTGAATAATCCATAAAATGCTAAGAATGGGTCCTATTAGAAGTATTACAAAGTGGGGTAATAGAAAAGAACTCCAGTGTGTAAGAAGTCCAGGTTGGTAAGGAGGAAATCTTGGATTAATCTCTTGAGTAAGTTTCTGTTCTCTGTTAAATAACTATCCACACAGGGAGTCTCTTTCAAAAAGAGGTTGGAGCCTTCATTCCTGTGACTTACTCCATAACTGGAGGCCTGTGTCTCCCTCTCCCCTTCACGTGTTTTGCCCAAATCCCACTCCTGACCCCTCTGGCAACCATCACTCCTCTGTATTTATAGGTCAGATTCTGCTTTTTGTTTATTTACTTTTTTGGATTCCATTCATGAGTGGAATCATATGGTACCATTTGTCTCGCTCAGTCTGGCTTACTTCACTTACTAGAATGCCCTCTAGGTCCATCCATGTTGTCTCAAATAGCACAATCCTATTCCTTTTTATGGCTGTGTAATATTCCATATTCCATACATATCCGTGTGTGTGTGTGTGTGTGTGTGTGTGTATATACCACATTTTCCTTATCTATTCATCTATTCAACTTAGGTGGATTTCATGTCTTGGTTATTGTAAATAATGCAGCAAGTGTAAGGATGCAAATTAGTGTTTTTGTTTTCTCTGGGTAAATACCCAATAGCAGAATTATCAGATTATATGGTGTTTCTATTTTTAATTTTTTGAGGAACGTCCGTAGTATTTTCCACAGTAGCTACACCAGTTTGCATTCCCACCAACAGTGCACAGGGATTCCTTTTTCTCCACATCTTCGCTCATATTTATTTTTTCTTGTGTTTTTGATTTTAGCCATTCTGATAGGTGTAAGGTGATACCTCATTCTAGTTTTGATTTGCATTTCCCTGCTGATGAGTGATGTTGAACATCTTTTCATGGGTCTGTTCACCGTCTGTATGTCCTTTTTGGAAAAATGTTTATTCAGATCTCTGCCCATTTTTAAATCAGATTGTTTCTCTGGTGTTGAGTTCTAGAAGTTCTTTATATATTTTGAATATTAGCTCCTTATTTGATATAACATTTGCAAATATCTGCTCCCATTCGGTGGGTTGTCTTTTTATTTTGTTGATGGCTTCCTTGACTGTGCAAAAGTTTCTTTATGTTGATATAGACCCAATAGTTTATTTTTGCTTTTTTTTCCCCTTGTTTAATCCATTTTGAGTTTCTGTATATGGTGTTAGAAAGTAGTCCTGTTTCATTCTTTCGCATGTAGCTGTCTAGTTTTCCCAGCACTGCTTATTGAAAAGACCATCTTTTCCTCATTGTAAATTCTTGCCTCCTTTGTCATAGACTAATTGACTATATAACTGTGGATTTATTCCTGGGCTCTCTATTCTGTTCCATTGATCTATGTGTCTGTTTTTGTGTCAGTACCATACTGTCTTGATGACGACAGCTTTGTAGTATATCTTGAAATCTAGTCTTACAATACCTCCAGCTTTGTTCTTCTTTCTCAGAATTGCTTTGGCTAGTCAGAGTATTCTGTGGTCTTATACAAATTTTGGTATAAGAAGTAACAGTCAATGATATTATAATGGCCATGTAACCAGACAGATGGTAGCTATACTTGTAGTGAAAATAGCATAAAGTATAAACTTGTCAAATCAGTAAGTTGTATACCTAAAATTAATGTAACATTTTGTGTTGACTGTACTAAAAAAAAATGCCATTTGAATTAACATTTTGTTCTTAGGAGTAGATAAAATTATAGAAGATGAGTGGACAGTGTGACAAATATTTAATGAAAGTTATCAGTCTGTATTTCAGGACATGTAAAAATAATGACGTTGGTTCTCCATTTTGTAGGTTATTCAAGGAAAGTTGTGTTGGAACCTTTGGTTTGGGTTTTCTTAAACCATTAACTGTATGGCCAGGGACCTGATTTTGGTTTTGTCTTGTTTATATAGCCTAGCTATCAAGATCCTATTTTTTTTCCCTTTCTCATTAAAAATATAAATAAACTCTATGGTATTTTTTAAAAAGAGGATTTAGCAAGACACACTTTAGTTTAGCACCAACACACTTTCCTGCAAAACAAAAAGAAAAAAACTTGTTTAAGTGAATGTGAACTTCATTTTGAATACTTCTATTTTTAATGAAAATGAAACCATGTATAAAGGGTAAAAGGTGATAAAGGCAGTCACACTCCCTCTTCAAAAAAAGAAATCTCATTAAATATATTTTCCAGTTGATATTTTAAAATAGTATAGCCTATTCTGTAGTATATATTGTAGAATGCATCTTAAGGACACATAAAAACATATAAGATGCTTATTTACCTCCATGCATAAACATACCTGAAAAAGCTCACTATAGCCTTGGAAAGCAAAACAAGTTTTGAAACTTTTTTTTAATGTTTCAGAGAGCATTCTATAAAAGGAAATAAACACGAATAGCTGGTACCAGAGCTTGTCCAAAATTACGTCATTAGAATTAGCATTAGAAATCCAAATTCTGGGGGAAAAATCAATGATATACTTTCAAAGATGGAATCAATAGTTTTAAAAAAAGAGTCTGTGCACATTATTTTAGTACCGTTATAGAAGCCGTGTCACTTTTATCTCACGCTGATCTTCAGAGGCAGGTGACCTTGTTTGGGCTTCAATGGAAAAATCTCTCATGAATTTACATGGCCCTGTTCGCTGTATGGTGTTGATTGCAAAGATGTAAAACCAAATAATGTCATAAAACAGCCCTTCAGGCACATTGCCTTTTAAGCTATTTGCATAAAGATGGACTGCACGTTATGTGCATGTAGTAAACTCCCAAATCCAAAGGAAAGCATAAAGTACTTCCTGGGTTTCCAAAAGCTCAAAAAGTATAACCTATATAATAATCTCACAAAGCAACCCGAAGAGAAGCAAAAAGAAAGCATATTAAACTTGTGAGCATCAGCATTTAGTTTCTTGTATATTGCATGCAGCCCTAAAACAAATGCTTATCACCTAAACAACCTTTTTAAGTAGAAAATGCAGAAATAAATGTTATTGACACACTGGGTTTGGTAAGAGAAAAATAAGTAAAAGTACTATAATTTCTCAACTAACTCTTCAAGCAGGTAATGAAAATAATGAAGTTAGGCAATAAAATAATAAAGTATAAAATCCTTGATCATTAGTCCCTTAGGAAAAGAAAAATATTCTCATTGGTATGCCTTTGACATTTCTTCTGATATTTAAATGTCTTTTTTTTGTATGCATGCCGTGTAAGTTCATATAATTTATGCTTCTGTGAAAAATTTGAGTTTTAAATATGAATCACTGCTGAGTTGGTATTTTACTTATATTTATGCAATTAGAATTCCATGTGTGATTCTAGTCAAAATTTTTGAATGGCTGAAATACAGCTGTTTCTAGAAAGTTGACATAATGTGTCTCCACTGGTATCACCAAACAATAACCAGGCAAATGATTCTGATTTTCTGTTTTTCAAAATGTTTTGAAGTCAGGGCTTTTTGACTTCGTACTCTTGGAGAATATACTAGATCAATTTTTCTTTCATTCTGTATCAATTGCAAAGAAAAAATATAAGAGATGTGCCTCTTTTAACTTGTATGATCAAGGACTGTTAATTTGTTTCTCAGGGATGATTGAATCTTATTTTTAAATAAAGGATTTGATGGAACAATATTTGATGTTCAATGCCACTGTAAGTTCTTAAGAGGTGTCTTGAAGATGGAGCACTCTGAAGACAAGGAAAAGCTGAGTTGGTGGCACTTCACGCCCCCCACCCACTTGAGCCAGAGTGGTTATACTCGTATCCTTCTTTAAAACATGTTTTAGAATTAGAGTAAGTTATCCAATAGTAAAAATGTCTATTACCATTCTTCTCCATAGTTGCTAAGATATTGTCACCTGTAAGAATTTGTAAGTGATCTTTTATAATGGATGAATTTGCAAGTGAAGTACGAATAATAGTAAAAAGCTAATATATGCAGCACTTTCTAAACCCAAGGAACTCTTCCAAGGGGTGTAAAGTTAATTCATTCAGATCTTAAAGAAACCTTCTCAAAAATTCATATATTTATATATCTCCAGGTAATATGTCTGAAACCTTCAATATTCATTCATATTCTTATACAAAGATAATACAACTGTGTTAGAAAACCAAGACCCTCCAAGAAATTAACAAACTCATACTGTTAGTTTATTAGTACTCAGATTTAAATTTAAAAATAGAACTTTTTAAGTGTCCGCCTTTGGTTCAGGTCATGATCCCGGAGTCCTGGAATCAAGCCCCACATCAGGCTCCCTGCTCAGCAGGGAGTCTGCTTCTCCCTCTGTCCCTCACCCCTCTCTCACTCTCTCTCAAATAAATAAAATCTTTAAAAAAAATAATAAAAATAGAACCCTTTCAGCTTTCAAATTGGCAGCTGTCATAATTTGATAGTGTTCCATTCGAATGAAAGGTGATAAAAAGGAGATTTTCTAATTTCTGGGGAGAGTAGAAAGTGGTAAGTTTCTGGAAAGCAGAAATATCATATCCTTCTCCCCACAACAAAATGACTTGCCTATAACATTTGTGAGTATAAATTTTACTAAAATTTTGAAAGAAGTGAGGATGTCATCATCACATATTGGGCAAGAATTTTTACCCTTCCACCTCCTACATCCCTCCCTCCTCCAAAACTTCCTTTCTGGAAGAACCGGTGAAGTTTGCCCCTTCCTCACATGTGATGGTTCTATTGGCTTGAGACCCTGGTGGTTTCAATATGACCTGATGTGAGTTAAAAAACAAAAATTTCTTTTGAGAAAATATAATCATGCCTTTGACAGGATTCCTGAGGAACACACATTTTGTTATAAAAAAAAATTTTAATGGCAAATACAGCTTATAAAATGAGAAAAAATAAGATTGTTTCGCCCTGTTGAAAGCTCTTTCTGATTCAGATAATACAAGTCATCTCCCCCGTTCTTCTGTATATATGTTACCTAAGAATGGCATCCACAGCCTGGGTCTACATGAACTGTTCTTGCTCTCTGGGTATGTAGGGAAATGATTTTTTACCTGCTATCTACCAACCCTACAGTTCAAATCACTAAGCTGTCTTTGCTACACCACAGATCCAGCCAATGTCTGTCTGTCTCTCTCCCTCTTTTTTTTTTTTTTAAACAAAGCTCCAGTATTAAATGATAATATTCATGTAGCTAGAAGGATACGTTTAAACTGGCAGAGGGAAAAAGAAGAGCGATGTTCATCCTACAGACATCTGTCTCCCTCCTGGTCCTATTTGCATTCCTTCAGCACCCTGCAGTGATCACCTTGTAATGTGGTCTGCTGCTCCTTGTTTCCCCTCATTGCCTTCTTTCCCCCTCTTGTTTTCTCTCTCTTCCTTTCATAGCACAAAACCTACTTAAAATATTATTTGTGCATGTGTGTGTGCGCCTGTGCATGTGTGTGTGCGCCTGTGCACACACATATCCCCACATACAAACAATGGTATATGCCATTTTAAATGCTTGGAGCGACTTAGCCAGGGAGCTTTTTATCCTAGTGCTTTAATCTGTTTAACCTGGGAAAAGGTGGGTGATTTTCCATCCAAAGGGATCTTGGACCAAGATATGAACATACGATACCTAACAGAAATGGGTTATTTTAATTAACATTCTTGGATTAATACTTTACTCTTGATGTCTTACCACCTATGTACACTTGGGATGCTAAGTAATGGGTCCATGATGATAGCCCATCCAAGATCCCCCTTTCTTGTTTTCTGAAGTCAGCTGAATATTGAACCCCATCACTTTCTCTTATACTGAACAATTTTAGAAGTATTTTTAAAATGTACATGAACTAAATTAACTATGTGCAGTGGTTACTTTTATTAGAGCCCCCTAGTCCCACCTACATGATAAAGGATTAAATAACAGGAGAGAAATGGAGAACCACTGGCTGGGGACCCCAGCCCTGCACACCATCTCGCATTTACAGCTCCGGCTTCCTCACTTCCTTTTTATGCTGGAATACAGAGGAGAATATGGCTAGAAGAAGGGGTCTGAATCTCTTATTATTTAAATAGAAAGGTAGCTGGAATGTTTGTTTGGTTTTCAGAAAATCCACAGGGAAATAGGAAGATCTAAATGATATGTTGAGGGAAAATATCTAGATCACAAGAAGTAGAGCTAATCTCACAAGACTCATAGTCAAATCAACCTCAGTAAGGATATGCTTGAAAAGGAGGGAAAGCCCCCCTCTACTACTGCGATATCCCCTTCTTGTCATTCTGTTCTCAGTTAGGATGAAGAGAAATTTAAGGGGAAATAAAGAAAACAATAATACCCATAAGGTGGTGCGCCACATCAGTTCTTATGTTTACAGCTTGTTCCTTTTCCTCACATTCCCAGACTCTCACTAAGAATACCTACTCCAAGCCCCTTTGAAAAGTGTAATTCCCTAGTACTCCCCATCTAGGACCTGGTTTCTCCCTCTAAGGCACTCATGCCTCTTTCTACTAACAGGTTGGAGGGTGGGGTGCGGGGAGGAAGAAAACCTCCAATTCTAAGTGGAACATGTGTACTGAGTTTGTAAAGTTAAACTTTTGAGGCCATATCACCCTAAATATGATGCTCAGGACTTTGAATGCTTGTAATGTAATTCATTCCCCAGGAATGGTCTATGCTTGAAATAAAGCTGTCAGGGATAGAACGGGATAATAATCATCATGGGAGATGTTTATTTTTCTGAGTTTGAAATTATAGATTCACAAATAAACACAGACACCTATGAGACTGGGTTATCTGCATTTTAAAGGGGATTATTATCAACTAAATGCTTTATAGTGCAGATTTGCTGGCAAATTTTATTACAATGGATGATAGTGTTTAGACTGGGAAATCTCTGTTTAGAGTGATTCTGTCAATACAAACCAGAACCACACTAATCGTTTTCTGTCTACAATTGCAACTAACCTTTTCTTGTTTGACATTACAAGTGTGTATGATATCAATTGCCAGTGTCTCAGAGGATTTATTTATCTAGAAAGGAAGCACTTTGATTCATAAAACCAATTTGTATTTTAATTACTAACTTGGCAGGATACTTGGTCAAATGCCAGCACCATAGCAAATGAGATCAATAATTTAAATTATCAAAAAATGTGAAGTTAGGAATTTCTCAATCAATCAATTATTTACCAGTTGCTTATTTCAATTTTATTAAAATCATTAATTGGAGGTTTAATGGGCATTAGAATAGGCAAAAAATTATTTTCTTTTTTTTTAAGATTTTATTTATTTATTTGACACAGAGAGACAGGTAGAGAGGGAACACAAGCAGGGGGAGTGGGAGAGGGAGAAGCAGGCCAATGCGGGGCTCGATCCCAGGACCCTGGGACCATGACCCTAGCCAAAGGCAGACACTTAACGACTAAGCCACCCAGGTGCCCCCAAAAATTATTTTCTTGAATATTCTGGCATCCACTGATGCCAACATTATAGAATAGAATCCATGAAATCAATCTAAATATAAAACAACTCCTCATCATTTATGCTAGCTCTGAGAAATAGAGTAAGCAAATGGAATTGGTACAGATAATAGGTTTAGGTTTTTAAATGACTATAAATTCATTCACACATTCTTTGATCTTCTACTGAACCGCTATGTGATTCAAAGGAAGTCCACAAATATCTAAGATGTGGTAATTTCCCTTAAAAAGTACATGGCCAATTTGGGAGACAAATTCAATATAAGGTTAATTATAATACTACACGATAAATTTAGTGGCAAAAACATGACCTTTGTCAGATTGTGAGAGCATCCAGAATCCTAGAATGGTCAGAAAGGCAGATGTTAATCCTGAAGGATTGATAGGACTAAAAAAATGGAGAAGGAGCACATCTCAAGAAAGAAAGGAAGGTCCATGCCAATGGCGAGGAGAGAAAAAAAAAATAAGCCTTATCATCAAAGATTGCTTAAAAACTATTGAAAAAGGGGACTTTCTAACCTTAGATGCTCGGGAAGATGCCCCAGATCTTCTGTGAGGCATTATCTATTCATCAACTTTGCTTTTGTTTTGAGGTTATTAAATGACTGTCAACTCTTTGACTCTATGTGAATAATTATGTAGATACATATAGTATGCTGTGGGAAAGAACATTACTGGGGACAAGGAAACCTGCATTCTCACATAGTATTAATGAACCCTGGGTGTGTATCTATATATGCTAGTATAATGTAGCAGTTAATATATATCAGAGGACTCATGAATGTATATTCCTTACCACCAAGTGCTGGATCTTGGGCCTATATGTTCTCCTACTCTTCTATATTTAACCTATTAAATAGGGAATCATCATTTTATTAATTAAATCAACTATTATAAGCAATTATAAAGATAGGTTAAAAATTGAATAAAAACATTTTTTCACCCTCTTGGGAAAAAAAGCCATTACATAAGTAATGTTCTTAGAATAATATTACAAAGTTGGTATGTTGGAGATAATTCAGATATCTCTCTAAGTGCATTCAGTCTGGTCATGTAGACAATCTCTCAGTCACCTTTCATATTTCTGGAGAGGACATTTTAAGACTTGGATCAAGGCCAGGGGCTTGTGGACGTACTATTTTGATTATCTTTTTTAAGTTTTGTCTTATATGAAGTGATTTTCTCATGAATTCATCTCTTCGTCCACATACCTACACCTTATTATCAGAGGAATGTTTATTTATACTTGCTCAAAAAATTAGAATTTGCACACCAATAAACTCATTTGATTGGAACCAGTTTAATATTAGTGTAAACAGAGGAAAGTGAAGGGGTGCAAGACCAAGGTAGAAATCAAATGTTTTAAATTTAGCAGAATTTGAATTAAAAGATTTCTTCTTTTTTCTTTCTTTGTCCATTTGTTCATTCTTCATTCCTTCCTTTCTTTTGGCACTAGATTGGAAATCTTACTTTATAGTTTAATCACACTCGCTGCTCCAGACTGCACAGGGGAAACTTCTCAACATCTGTGTGACCAGCGGTCACACCATTCAGCATTTTTTAATACTTCTAAATACCCTTTAGTGTGCTATCTACCAATGTCAGAGCAGAAGCAACAAGCTTGTGCTGTGTGACCAGAAATAAATGTATTTTGTATTATAATGTGTGAAAGAACACATGGGGTGTCCAAAATCCATCTCTAAATGGGATGTCCAAAATCCATTTTAAAATGGGGTGATGAAGCATGGCTTTGCAAGGCTGAGTTCTACTCAGTCTTAGAAGAGGAATCCAGGATCCATGCCTCTCTGCGTTTATGCACGATCACTATCTGAAGCACAGACTTATGTCTACTGAGAACATAGAACAGAAAGGTTACAACAAGGAATTCATTTTTCACGATGCTAGATTGTTTCAAGTAGTGAATCACTAGGATTTCTCAGTAGAACCATTTAAAAAAAGAAAAAAAATTAGACAGGGTTAAAAGATTATAACACAAAGATAATTCTTCATTATTTTCATTACTAACAGATATAAATCAAGTTCCAGATCTGACAGAAATTTGCTTCATTGTATAATCTCTGGGGTCATAAATCTATCTTTGCCTATTAATTTGATTTAATATTCAGTATATATGAGGTCACAATTATTTTCTTTCTTCATTACTATTCCATATTTTCTAGCTCTTCACAAAACAAAACAAAAAACAATGACTTTGTCTAGCAACTGTGAATGTCAAAGTAGATTTTCTTTTCGGTTTTAAGAGACACTGTGTTCTTTTTCGGTTTGTTTCTGTACTTTGCAGGGAAATCTAACAGTGTTAAAAATAAGAAAACATCAAATTTTCAACTCATACAAGAAGGGTTAGAGGTACTTAAAAAATAGAAGCCCTTACTTCAAAAAGTATCAAAATTCCTGAATTATATTCACTATGCACAACAGAGTTGAATGGCTCTTCTTGAAC
Organism: Mirounga angustirostris; assembly: GCF_029215605.1. Classification (NCBI taxonomy): domain Eukaryota; kingdom Metazoa; phylum Chordata; class Mammalia; order Carnivora; family Phocidae; genus Mirounga; species Mirounga angustirostris. The sequence goes on along the minus strand of NW_026991711.1, from coordinate 19,173,739 downwards.
AATAGGTTAACCTAAGAGTTCTATTCCCCATTTGTAGTGCTATCAGGAACATATAAATGTGTTTTGTTTTCTATTGATTTGTTCCTCTTATCAAGTAAAGATTTATGTCTTGTTTTCTAAATAGCCTTGAAATACAGACTGCTGCTTTGGTTCCAGACATTTCAATAGAACTTTATGTAATACCAAATGCCTTGGTTTCTTCAACCTCATCACTAATGTCAGTGCATTTTAATGTCTGCTTTTTTATCCATTACATAAATTAAACAAATCAGCATTTATCCACAATCCACAGACTTATAAAAAAAATCAGTCCAAACCTTAAGAAATTAGGCAACAAACCAAAAAGAACAATGGCATTTCTTGGTTCCTAAATTGCATCAATATCATGTTTCAAGAGTTATTTGAGAATTATGTGGAAGATTGAATGTCTTTATATTTAAAAAATTGTTTTCATAAGTTTATTTTCTATGAAAACCTAAAAAATTAAAAAAGATGTAATTGTAATTCAGCTTCACCGGAGTGTACTAGGAAAACACAATGATGTTCCAGTTTGGGATGTTAAGCACATCATCCTCCCCTGGTGTATACCCAGCTGTGGAAGAAGTAGGCTCCCGTCCTATACTCAACTTTAATAGTAGAAACATTCATTGTAGAAATAAGAATATCAAGATTCCAGCTGCAGCAGGCAGCCAAGAAAAAAAATGACGGGTTCATTGAATTTCCCGTCAAAGCAGAGAAAGGCTCTGTCTGTAGTCAGTGTTCACAGATGAAGCATAGAGAGTATAAGAGAGTATCTAGACTGTGAAAGCAGGGAGCTGGGTACCAATGAAACCATACATATGTGTGTATATATTAGGGTCCAGAGAACAAATGGGGTATGTGTATGTGTATATTATATAGTATATATGTTAAATATTTATATAGAGATTTATTTTTTTTAAGATTTTATTTATTTGTCAGAGAGAGAAAGAGAGAGAGAAAGCATGAGCAGGGAGCCCAATGAGGGACTTGATCCCAGGACCCTGGGATTATGACCTGAGCCAAAGGCAGATGCTTAACTGCTGAGCCACCCAGGCATCCCTATGTAGAATTTATTATAAGTAATTTGCTCAAATGATTATGGAGGCTGGCAAGTCCCAAGATCTTCAGGTTCGGTCACTAAGCTGGAGACCCAAGAGAACCAGTGGTTTAATTCCAGTTTGAGTTCGAAGGCTTAAGAACTGAGAGAGAGAATGGTGTAGTTCCAGTGTAAAGTTTCAGTAAGCTTCAGATCCAGGAAGAACCTAAATTTCAGTTCCAGTCCAAAGGCAAGAAGAAAGACCACCTCCAAGTTCAAAGAACATTAGGCATGAAGAAGTCTCTCTTACTCAGTGGAGGTTCTGCCTTTTTGTTTCATTAGGCTTTTAACTGATTGGATGAGGTCCACCCACATTTGGGAGAGTAATCTTTTTTACTCGGTCTGCTGATTAAAATGTTACTCTTATCCCAAAACACCCTCACAGATGCACCCAGAATTACATTTGAGCAAATATTTGGATAGCCCATGACCCGGTCAAGTTGACACATTAAATTTACCATGACCATATGCCAAATATTAATTAGAAATACACATGCTAAGTGTACCCCTGTTCTCTTTTCAAGGATATCTCTGTTTTTTAGGTTAGTTGTTGTGTCTTTTCTTCATTGACACTTACCATAGTAAAGATCTGATGGGGAGGATGAAGGGATAGAGGAGTAGAGAATGAAAGTAACAGGATTTGCACAATCCTGGCTACTAAACTTAGTTCTTTAAAAATGTGTGTTCTCGGGCGCCTGGGTGGCTCAGTTGGTTAAGCGACTGCCTTCGGCTCAGGTCATGATCCTGGAGTCCCGGGATCGAGTCCCACATTGGGCTCCCTGCTCAGCAGGGGTCTGCTTCTCCCTCTGCCCTCTTCCCTCTCATGCTCTCTGTCTCTCATTCTCTCTCTCTCAAATAAATAAATAAAATCTTTAAAAGAAAAAAAAAATGTGTGTTCTCCCTGGCTTATATTATTTCTTGCTGTGCTATATAAATTGAGAAGAGTTTAGAGGCAGATTTTTTTATTGTATATTTTTTCAAGTGATTATTGTAAAGGAAGTATTATAGGGCAAACAAACACTTAAACTGAAAACCATCAGATAGTTAAGACCTCTGCTTTAATCTGCTGTGTGGTAAGTAACTATTATTCATTTCCAAAGTTATTATCAACCTGATGTTGTGGGGCATTGGAGAGGCTGGTCTAGTATAGTTAGAGGTGTTCACAAAGGACCATTGCCTTCAGAAGAGACAAAATTAGGCCCTGGTAATAAATATACCACCTCTGTTAATATATAAGCAACAAGCTCCCATTGTAAATTTTAAGGCATGGTTCTAAACTCACAGATTATCTGGTTTGTCATGAACCATGAAATATAACTTTCTAAACACTCGAGCATCCAAGGAACAAGGAAGAAGATGTGTAGGAGGGGCCAAAGAACCTAGACCATGGGCTGAGCACCTGGCTTTTTTTTTTTTTTTTTTTGTAAATTTAACTGAAACATAGACATGTTCATTCTTTTTTTTTTTCTTTTTTTAATTGGAAATGGCTGCTTTCATATTATGACAACAGAGTTGAATAGTTGTGACAAACCCAGTATGGCCAACAAACTAAAAAATATTTACTCTTGGAGTCTTAACAGAAAAATTTGGGGAGGCAGATTATCAACCAAATAACTTTTCAACATTCACTATATATTAGGTGCAAGGAATTTAGAAAGTGGGCAAACAAAGACATAAAGATCCTCGATCTTTTATAGCTTACCTTCCAGAATCAGCTCAGACTCATTTCAACATTCCAATTCCATGTAATTTCCTCCTAGTCCCTTCCCCTCTATATAAAAATATTTCAGTTATATTAGAGTTGTTCTTGGTAACATAAAACTTCCAGTCACGTGTCTTATTCCTCTTTTGAATTAATATCTAAGTTGTGTTGCTACTCACAGAATTTTATGAAACTTGAAAGCCTATAATATTTCCTGAGGAATTTTACTCTTTCTTAGAAAAGAGGGGCTGGAACAGGATGCTGACATCTACTTGGTAACAAAAAAGACTTGTTTGCCACCTAGAGGCCAAACTGGGATCACTGGATTGTTTAGTCCTCCACTGTTGCCTGTAGGGAAATAGAGCTCAACAGATGGAAATGTAGGACATGGCATGGTTTAGTATGAAGATTATATAAAAGGATGCACAAAAAAATATATTCAGCAGTGACTGGTATAAGACAAATAAGCAACAAATATTTCCTTAATGTTGAATTATGCAGTATTTCGTGTGTTTGTAAACCTAACGTAAATCCATAGTCTTCCTTTTAACCTTATCAAGAGACAAAGCTCCCCATATCCAGCACCTCCATCGAATTGCCATACAATTGCATACATACTATTTCATTCCTACTGGGAAACTGTAAGTTGCTTGGAGGTATCAGTTCTTCATTTATAAAACCACCTAGTTTTTAAAACAATGTTTGTGACGAAGTCCACACTCAAGCAATCTCTTGAATAAACAGTGGGATTCGCGAGAAAGAACCTACCAAATGCATAGTCAAATAGATTTCAAAGATCGCCAAATCCTATATTATGGAAGAAACAAATACTTTTTTTTTTTTTTTTAAGACTCACATTACAAAAATGACATGTCCATTTGACATAGCAATTTGTCCTATGGCAACCATGGGGGTCTCCCAGAACTAACCATTGCAATTATGTTATCTGTCTCGTGGAATTTGTGTAGTGTTGGTACAGTAGGCTTTGCACGACTTAGGGAAGTACAGTTTTGTCGTAGCTGACTAACAACATGACATTTGTTAAAAAAAAAAAAAAAAAAGTTTTTACTAAGAAAAATCAGATGCCCCAGAGAGTGTGGAGATTGCACTTCTTTCTTTCACGTTAATGTGACCCATTAATACATTTCAGAGTTTCTGGTGCATTTAAAATTGGTTTATTAAATTCTTCTCCAAAGGTAAAAAAAATACCAAAACAATAATCTTCCAAAGTACCGTAATCCATTTTACAAGAAATCTAAAAATTAAAGCAAGGGGGCCCCCTTGTGGACCAACTCTAATGCCATGTACAAGGAATAACCAGTTAACTCAATGATTTCATCAGTATTTATGAGATAAATTCAATAGTGGACTGAACAGAAATAATTTATTTTCAGGCAAATCCCATCAGAAATGGATTACAAGTTATTTTGTCACATACATTTCCATGTACCAACTCAGTATGATGCAAAGTAATCCCTGAAGCCAACACTGCTTGAATGAATCCTGGACTTGGCAGAAACAGACTATCCTATCCCTGAATGGATTCTCCAACAGAGCTACCTGCAAAGATTCATTCCAGAATCAGTGGCTCATTCAAGAACTCAAAAGCATAGTTGGTGTTGGAAATCAAACATGTTTCTCTACAAGATAGTGAACTTAAATGGAAGCAGGTGAATTTATGGGTGAATCCCATTTGTTTAACAGCGGGTACCTGTTATTTAAAAATGTACCTGCTAACACATCCACCTGGAAAGCTGCTTTAAGATACATAAAAATGTATTCTGTTATCTCAGTGATTCCGAACTTGGAAGTTCAGAATGAGGTAAAAGAAAAGTCCAACTAGATTTATGGACAGTGGTAAAGAAACAAATGCACTTCCTTTAGGCTAAGCTCCTCTATCATCTCAGCTGCAGACCTTAAAAACTTTTTTAAGTCTAGTTTTATTTTTCCCGGTCTATCTTCATTTCTCCCATAGCACTATATTCAGACCAAAGAATAAAAATCAGTAACAGTAAATTGTCACAAAAATAAGTTATAGTTATTAATTAATTTTTTGCATGCTTAATACTATAAGCAATCTTTATGTGCATTTTTAGAAACAGAGGCCTGCATGCTCTGGTAATAATTTATGTTTATTGAATTTTTCTTGCCTTGGCACATTGCCCAGATGTTAGCAGGTGGGGATAAACTCAATTTGATTGATTCCATTTGAATACAACTCCTGATCTCTATTAGAAACTTCCTCTGGTGTTTTCTTTTCTCAGTAAGTGGTAGTAGCTGTCTGTGTTTTTTAAGGCATAAAAACATGTTGTTTCAAACCACAAATGACTTCACTCCCTTCTGCACAAAATATTGTCATAATTTTTCCTCGGGTGCAAGTTGCTTTTTGTTTAAAGTAAAATACTTCCATGAGATAGTATAACAGTGACAGAGTGACAGCTAAAGTGTTCTGCATGTGAAGTCATCTAAATTCGGGGTGTGGAAGCAGTCTAAGGAGCTGGGAGATATAATGAGATACTAAAGGGTCGAGAACGTGTGCAATCTGCAGCAGACAGGGAAATGCCACTCGGGGAATTTCTGGCTGTTAGGGTGAATTGTCAAATTCTTTTAGGCACAGTGATGTCTAATTTCAATTTTGGTTTCCTTTTACTGTGTGCTAGGCTGCTTTTCCCCTCACCAAAAAAAAAAAGCCTCTGTAGAAATTACCAAGTCAGAAATGTCATGTGTGAGCGTTGTACTGAAGAAAGCATGGAAAATGCGCTGCAGTCTATGGCTGGTGCAGACTGAGGCAGAGAGAGGTTTGGCAAGTGCAAGTGAACAGTGACAAACCAAGCATCCAACAGCAGTAGAAAATCAAGTTTAAAAAGAATCATCAGAACGTAAGCCCTGAAGAATTAAACCAAATTACGGGAACTGTATAGACCTCCTACAGAAATTTGGATTCTGTGGACAGGAGAATCTCAGGTGGCAACTGAAGTCTGCAATTATTGCAAATTCCTCTGGTCAATGCTATTGCCGCAGCCTTGTAACAGTTCAGTTATAAACTAAAGCAAACATTAGTTTAACCCCCGGCTTCAGTGGCTCAAAACCACTCCTAAAATGGTCTGCTTACATCACCAGCTCCTCTGCCTGCCACTTCACAATTTTGTACTCTAGCTACTTTGCCCTCTCAACCATCCCACCTCAGACCCACAGCTGTGCTATTCTTAGGATATTACCCTTTGTTACTTGACTTACTAAGTCTGTTCATGACCTCTTGCTTTCTTTCCAACTGACAGCAAACTCACGAAGAGCAAGGCATGTGTTCCATCGTTGGGCAATATATCCACTTTTCAGCAATATATCCGCTTATTGCATACTCCTCTGGCCCAGTACTGGATAAATCCACTAAATATATACCCTCTCTCATTTAAGCAACATTAACAGGAGTGAAAACAGTCTTCTAAAGAATTATCACTGAGCATCTTTCTCTGGCATTGCCCTGCCTTCTATGGCTGCCTGGGAAAGTCGTATCAGAAGTGTCTTTACTTTCTTTGTTAGATCATCCTTCCTTGTCCATCGATCATTCAGGGTCTTTGAAAGGAGCAGCTGTTCAGAAGCCCCATTTCTTGCAGCCCGGCAATCACTAATTTTAGCATAAATCGATAGATGACCTTTCTCTAAACGATTTTCAAGACCAATCCCATCATGCCTCGTGGCTCTTCTTATCTAACTTCTAGAAACCCAAAACTCCCAGAGCACCTACTCTACTACCTTACTCTTCTGTGTATCCCCTAAACGGAGATCTACAAAACCTTTCCATTGTACGCTCTGAAATTACTGTGGAATGACCAACAAACTCTATAATCCTCAAATTCATTTGGCTTTTCTATCACCTTCGTTACCTTAGCTCACACCTGACTTCCATGAGAATGATGTATCCCTGAAGTATTCTCAGGTGGAGCTTTGTGCTCATACCCAAAATCGAGTTCTGGAACCTCCTTATTACAATTTCTGGGACACATTTAATAATCATTTCAATGAAATGGAAAATATTTAGTAATGACTGCCTCTGGATATCTTGGCTTTTTCCAACATCTCTGATTGTTTTTCAGCCTCAAACACCAAATACCATCCATGTAAATGCATGTTTTCTTCTCAGCTTATTATATGAAGGAGAAAAAGGACATAGGTGTTCAAGGCCTACCAATCAGTAATAAAATATCTTAGTCTATCTTCTACTCTACAATGATTTCTAAAGTAAGTAGTATTATTGATGATGTCTCACATTCTGGATGATGCATTTTCAGCATGATGCTGTTATCTTAAGATGGATGAAATTTAACTGATATCAATGGTTCCCTTTTTGGCATTCCAGTATCGACTATGGAAGAAATTACTTACTTCACATTGACATTATACACAATAAGCAGTGGTTTCCACTTCATGTATAAAAAGGAAACATGTATATGAAGCATCTAACACAGATGTGGCAAGAGGGCATCTAGTCATTCAGAAGAGGCTTGTAATGATATGAAAATGGAAAAGATATTATTTAGGAAGAATTGAAATAGTTAAATACCTGTAACAATTGTTAGCACCGAGAATGGAAGGAGTACAAGAAAACTAGTTTGAAACTATAACTTTTGATAGAGAGGCAATAGTAAATACCTAGAATCCTCAAATTTATTTAGCTTTTCCCATCACCTGCTTCTGGAACAGTTCCTGTTCCCCTGCAGCCGTCGCAGGAGGAGACCTGGCTCTTATCACACCTGTTACCCCAGAATCTAGAGCTAGGAGTATTGTCCTGCTTGATCCTATTGAAGCTTCCATTCTGGTTTTGTTTTGTTTTTGTTTTTGTGTTTGTGTTTGTTTTTTTTCTCCTGGGTCTTTCAAAGCTTACTTTGTCTTGAAGGACTTTTCCTACTATTCTTCCCTGGGTGATTATAAACTGACCTCCCAATTATTTTTCTTTGTTCACTGAAGATGTTAACTTTTGCTCCTCCCTCCCTCCCTTCCTCCCTTCCTTCTTTTTTTTTTCTTTTAAGATTTATTTATTTATTTTAGAGAGAGCCCTCATGCAAGTGGAAGGATGGGCAGAGGGAGGGAAGCAGACTCCCTGCTGAATGAATAGCCTGTTGCGAGGCTCCTTCTCATGACCTTGAGATCATGACCTGAGCCAAAGTCAAGGGTCCAAGAGTCGGACACAACTGACTGAGCCACCCAGGTGCCCCTGCTCACTTCTTTCTATCCCTACTCTTAATATCAGTCTTGATAATATCAACACTTCTGGAAAATAGAGCAAACAACAGTATCTAACACTTATAGTGCTTACAGTATGACAGGCATAGTTAAGAAGTTTATGTAAATAAATTCATTCAATCACTGCAGTAATTCCTATACAGTAAGAACTATGCTCTCTATTATAAAGATTAGGAAACTGAGACATGGTGATGTTAACTAGCTCACTTAGTTCTTTTAATAAGAAGAGACAGGATGGAGCCCACGAAGTCTGGCTTCAGAGTCTGTGCACTTAGTCACTAACGTCTAGTAAAGATCACAGCTTTTGCTATTTGTGTTGTATTTCCACATTTAGTCCTTTCAGACAAAATCGCGTTTCCTTTTCCTATATTCTGCAAATTCAAGAACCCTCACATTTTGGTTATTTCCATTTTAGGTCCTCTGCGAGCTGAATCTCCAAAAATAGATTATATTTTTTCCAGTTTTTTTTTTTTTTTTTGAATCAAGGCAAACAAGAATGGAGCAGATTTCTCTACTGGTATGGACACTATGATAATATTACCATAGTCTTGACTTAACAAAGCTATTTTAGCATTGATGATGAAATCGATGTAGGAATGCAAAATGTACTTTCTACTGAAGTTAGTATACCAAACGTGGGCTGTGATTCCCTAAACATTTGCTTTAGGTATGTTATAAATTTGTCTCTGTGATTTTCAGCAGCCGGTATGAAGGGGTAATCAAAATATGTTACATGATTCACAAGGTTCATAAAATTAAAGCAAATCATTTTCTCAGGGGAAGCACAACTTTTAATGAAAATGAGATGAGAGAGATGTTTCCCCAATGGTTCCAATTAAGAAGACATTGTGAAACATAAACAGCTATCTCATCAGCAGCCATATGCAAGTGAAGCACAAAAATTCATAGAGATAGTTTCTTAAAATATCCTCTAAATATAGGCCAATGGCCTTGCACCAGTGTGCAAATGAAAAACGTTCTCTAGGGGACTAATATAATATACTCTTTGCAAGTGCTTTTAATTAATGAAATTTATTTTTATTTCTCAAGTCATAGTAAAATTTAATTGTTTTTTTTTATTTCTTATATCCTAGGTATGCTTCTTTTTCCATGCATCTGTTTGTTAAGTATCTGCACTCTAGATTGTGTGTTACAAGAAAGATTAACAAATACGACTTATAATTTTAGAAGAGGAATAGTTTTTGTAAGTCATGTAATCATTATATATTATTATTGGATAATAATAAGAGAGCTGAAGTCAGAGGATAATGTTTAAATAATAGTGTACTGCATCATAATTAAGACCATTGCTTTGAAGTCAAAGTGCTTATGTTAAAATCCAGATACTGACAGTAGCTGAGTGACTTTGAGCAAGTTTACTTCTCTCTGTCCCAATTTCCTCATTTGCTGTAATCTATAATTCACATGTTAGTAATAAAAATTAAATGAGTTATTATAGCTAAGACACTTAGCATAGTGATTGTCCAAAGGAAAATTCAATAAATATTAGTTGCAATGATAATGATGACCATGTTCATCATCAGCTTTCTCATCAGTATAATGTAGATAATACTATTCAACTATAGTTCTTTTTGTAAGAATTAAAATACAAAGATAGCATATAAAAACATGTAATTCAGGGCTCCTGGGTGGCTCAGTTGGTTGGGCGGCTGCCTTCGGCTCAGGTCATGATCCTGGAGTCCCTGGATCGAGTCCCGCATTGGTCTCCCTGCTTGGCAGGGAGCCTGCTTCTCCCTCTGACCCTCCCCCCTCTCATGTGCGCTCTCTCATTCTCTCTCTCTCAAATAAATAAATAAAATCTTTAAAAAAAAAAAACATGTAATTCAGTTCCTGGTATACAGGAAACAATATATGGTAGCTATGATTACTGTTATCATTTATTTATCAATTAACTTCAGGTCATTAGTAACAGAGCACTATGCTAGCTCTAGAACAAAATGGGGTATGAATCTTGGAGGATTACCTCCCAACTGACCTGTGGAGCAAAACAAATAACCAGGATTACCAGAATTCTAGTGGCAGGGTAGAGGCCAGAAATGAAAGCTGGTCTTTGCTTCCTTCCTGGTCCTCAGGGAGAGCAAGGGAACACAATATGGGTCTTCCCTGGGCTGTGGAGGACGCATTTCCTCCATGGGTCCAGTTAGCAGTCTGTCTTTAGAGTGGGTGTGGGTGGTGTGGTCAGTGCATGTCTGTTCCATGATATCCCTGTGGTTCACTATGCAGCAGGAAGGAGGAGTAGGTGCAGTGCAGCCCCTCCCCTAGGACCAAGGTACCTGAGCAAACCAGAGTCCTTTTGAAGTTTCCTCTGAGTGGCAGGATGATCCAGAATTTAGGTTGACCACATTCGCCTAGCTTTAAATCTCATCTGATTCATTTATGAAACTTCAAGGAGTTTTAAAGCAGCTGAGAGTGAAAGAAGCTAATCTGAAAAGGCTATATAATGTATGATTCCAACTAGACAACATTCTGGAAAAGGAAAAACTATAGAGATCATTAAAAGACCAATGGTTGCCAGGGGTTGACAGGGAGTGGGGGGATGAATAGGTAGAGTGCAGAAGATTTTTGAGGACAGTGGAAATACTCTGTATGATACCATAATGATTGATACATATGATAACATATCTGTCCCAAACCATAGAATATACAATACCAGGAGTGAACTATAATGGAAAGTATGAACTTTGGGTAATAATGATATGTCAATGTAGGTTCATCAGTTGTAACAAATGCACCATTCTACTGGGGGATTTGGTAACTCTAGTGGGGGAGGCTATGCATGTGTAGGTACAGGGGATATATGGGAACTCTCTTCATCTTTCCGTCAATTTTGCTGTCTTAAACTGCTCTAAAAACACATGTCTGCTGAGCATGTATATGTGTGTGTCTGCATGACTGTCCCTGTGTTTTAGGCAACAAAGTGCAGTTGGGAAGAGAATTAGGATACTCGAGAGGTAGTCCATGCTATGAGCATCCTACATATATGCCACGCTACAGGAATTGGGCTTGAGTATTTAGCCTATTGTTCTCAAGAATGATTGTATTTGGGATCATCCAAGGATCCTAATTGTAAAAACGACTATGGCCAGCCCCACCCTTAAAGGTTCATATTTAATAGGTTTAGAAGGGGCCTGGGCACCATTTTTCCAAAGTTTTCCAGGCCTGATATGTTGCCAGCGTTGAAAATCAATGTTTTAGACAATGAGAACCAGCTTAAAGATTTTAATTAGCCAAGTAACATGATGCGATTTGCTTTTTAGAAAGATCTGTCAGCAGTATGGAGTAGAAGGGGCACAACTGAACACAGCATACAATTTATTAGAAACATCAAATTGTTAGAAAACAATCTAAAACCAATAACCAGAAAACAGTTAATTGAGAGGGGATATACCTCTGCCTTCATCTCTGTATTATTCTTTATTGACTGGATAATTGAATTGCTTACACATCACAGAAGACAATTTGTATTTTGAATTATGTGGTTTCTGAGGTCCCAACGCACTCTGAGATACAGTGAATTTCAGTTCCTGGATTTAAATGTGTGTTTCCTGTTGAACACTGGATGTTATACCTAGATTAAATGTTATATAGATTTCTGTAAAATATATAAAATCATGTTTTTATCCTTTTTGAAACTACTTATGTTTGTTAACTAACCATGAAAAATAAAAGCCACAAGTAGCAGTAAGGGTACCTGATCTGAGGCCACATCAAGATATCTATGTTGCAGAAATGCAGTAAGTCAAAAGAGAAATTTATAAAGAAAAAGTCCTAACACTAGGTTAATTATGGGAGGGTCACCATAATTTCAAGCCCCAGGTGATTTTACACATGAGTATATATTTATTAATGTTTGGAAAAGAACATATTTTCTTTTTTTTTTTTTTTTAAGAACATATTTTCTAAAATGTTATTCTATCCTAATCTGGCACTGAGAACTGAAAGTTTAATCTTCAAACATTTGGATAAAGGAACTGTTCCAATTCCAACTGAATTAAAGGTCAAGAAAGGGACTGTACAAGCTATTAAGACCCAATATTAACTGATTATTTTTAAAATCACAGCTGATAGTAGATCACTTTATGGGTGACACGTTTAACAGTCAAGTTTAAATGCACTGAGGGAAAGGTTAGAGATGGAAATCCAGCCTATAAAAATAAACAAGAAAGGAGAGAGAAAGGTGAGGCTGGAAGAGAAATAGGAACTGAAGCAGAACCAAGAGGGTCCCGAACCAAACCAGAGTTGCAGAGGTTTAGACCCAAGAGGGATGTGAGAGATCAGCTATGCAATGCAACTAGTCTGAATCTGCTCTGGGACTCAAAGCCCTCTCCATCCAAGGTCCAGCATCTTTTCACCTCCATGTTGCCACCTTTCTGGCATACAAAGTGTTCTTTCTTGAAAATAAATAGACACACACACACACACACACACACACACACACACACTCTCCCTCTCTCTCCTCTGGGCTTGTCTCAGGCCAACACTGGTTAATAGCATAGAATTCTGGCTGAAAATACATTCAGGACTTCCCTCTAATACAGTATAGAATGAAGCCCAAATATAATAAAAGAGTGATCATCTCGTCTGCTTAACAGAAAAAAGTTTCTTCTCCCCTAGCATTTCCATATTTGTCCTTAAAGTAAAAATCCCCCATTTCAGAATTATAAAGTGTTGGTAGGAAAGAGTTTGGTTTTGAAGGGTCTCCCCTCTGCCTGCGTGTAAATGCTACCACCCCAGAAGTGCTTCAGAAGGGCCCAGTTGGTCCTACCCTAAAGATACTCTGATATAACTGGTTCAACCATAGTTGAGAAGCTTTGTGTGGGTGGGCCTGGGAGAAGATCTCTAGAAGTTTCCCTGTCTTTCCATCTGCACCCACAAGTTCCCGTTCCCCACTAGGTGAATGATCTTCTCCACCAGTGGTGGAATGACCTAAATCAGCAGTTGTCTGTCTGCAGATCTTGATGATGTTCATCTGGGTCATCCCATGGCCTAGACTCAGGGGTGAGTTTTAGGAAACATTTGGCCAAGCGAGGGATAATATCAAATCTATATATGCATTTGATGGGATCCCGTTCTTACTCTGTCGGCTCAGAACCCATAGGAGGAAATGTGGTGGAGTCAGTGATCATCTTCACAACACATTTGTTAAGGTGTAAACCATCAGAGAAGAATATTTTGCAAACTTGCTAAATAGGCTGTCCCATTACTTATATATATAGTTCATGTTAAGTTAGTAAAACTAAGTCATGTGTAAATGGAATTTCAACCAGGACTAAAAAGATCAGTCTTTACTGACTGACAGGGGGACAGAAGGTAGATGTGAGGGAAGATCCTAAAAATGTTTGAGAAGTTACAACGTTTAATAGCACATCCAAAGTCCTGTGTGTTTCAGTAAAGAAATCGTTTAAACTTGTAAAGTCAATGTGTCCTAAAAGGACTTGTCTATAAATTTATTTTTGTCATCTAACACCTATTAACAGTCTTACAAGAAGAAGTTACATGTGTACTCTTGCTCCAATCAACATAAAATCATTGCTTCTGATATTATGTGTTATGCCATTTACTCTACCCAGCACGGGGTCTGAACTGGTCTCCCACAGGACCCAAGTGGAGGCCTGGAGGGTATGGGTCCACTCACATATAAACCAAATAGATGTTGTAGTTTATTGGGATGAGCTAAAGGGATGAATTCACAGCCAAGCCTGGCAGGCTCAATAAAGTGGGCTCCTCAGGACTCCCAGTTCCTCACAGTAGACACAGTTGGTGGCAATAGGACGCTGTCAATCCAGGGAGAGAGCCCACCACATCCCCCCTCCCAAGAAGGAGCTTGTCAGAATTCCTTACTTCCAACCAAGTGACCCAGAACTCCAACCTTTAGCAAGCCATATCACCTGGATCAAAGATTTAGATATCAGGTACAATTTCTAATGTTGTCTCCAGTTTCCCCTTGCTTTTTGGACCACAAATGAGATAACAATGACTAGGGATCACACTTGACTAGTCACACTGTAGCTGCGTGTAGAGAGCCCAGCCTGTGGACCTGCGCAGTCACATGCTCTATTATTGCAAGGACTTGGCGGAAGTGATCACAGCCAGCCCGGACTTGTCTTACTCCACCATCCACATGAGGATGTTCTCTGCAGCTTGGATACCAGGGAAACTATTGTCTCCCCTAATATGGTTCTTTCCTTTTTTTTTTTTTTTTTTTTTTCTGGTGGAAGCATCATCACATTTTAACAGAACAGTTCCTGCTTTTCTTAGTCTGACAAGGAGCTTAGAGATAGGTTTTATGTTCAATTGAAACAGCATGTTTTTGATACATAAGTTTTTGTTTTGTTTTCTTTTTTTCTTTTCTTTTTTTTTTTATTTATTTATTTGACAGAGAGAGGCACAGTGAGAGAGGGAACACAAGCAGAGGGAGTGGGAGAGGGAGAAGCAGGCTTCCCGCCGAGCAGGGAGCCTGATGTGGGGCTCGATCCCAGGACCCTGGGATCATGACCTGAGCCAAAGGCAGATGCTTAACGACTGAGCCACCCAGGCGCCCCTGTTTTGTTTTCTTTAATGAGCTACCTCAAAGCATGTTTATCCAAAATTGAAATATGTGAACTACTCAGATGACTCAGATCTATTTTAAAACAGATAAATGAGAATAAAACAAGCTAGAGTATAAAATTAATTTGAACACATACACAATTTTCAGCAGCTATAGTTTTGAAGAAATCTATCCTTTCTGCATTTATCATGCTGAAGAATAAAATTTTAATGATAATCCTGAAGATCATTAACAATGAAATTTATCAAATATCCATTTACATGTTAAGTATATTTAATATGTTCTAATTCTTTTATATTTGGTAATCTATTTGTGGTATGTATAGGCTGATATGTAGATGGAGTAAAACACCAGAATTTGAATTTTATACTTTTTATTTTCTGTTTATTTTCTATACTATTTTATTTTCTTATACTATTTATTTTCATGCAATGTACATGTTTCTGCAGAAATGTTTAATTCCTAGTTAGTAACTGGTTCCAGGCAATGGAAAATCTATTAGTTCATATATTTACTCAGGAATACAGGAACAGTTATTACTAAGAGAGCCTCTCTCATGCACACGCACACACACACATGCACACATACTCATACACCTGTGAAAAAAAATCCCCTTGTTCTCCTTAACATTGGATGAACTCTCCCAGAGCATTCGGTGGTAGGGGGCATAACAGATAGCCTCTTGTGTTGGATTCAGACTTGGTTGTCAGGACATGGGGGAGAGTCACGTATGGACTGGCATAGAAATGAAGACTCTGTCAACATAGGAGAGGATCAGAGGTTCACTCTGGAGAGTATGGAGACTGAGTGCCTGGTTGTAAGTGCTTCCAGTGGGCTTCAGTGGGAAGGGATAGGATTTGCCGGGGATAGATGAGGGGAGTATAACTCCCATAACTTTCAGAACCAAGGATAACCACAGTGGGTGGGGAGATTGGGCTCTCAAAACCCCTGTATCAACTTGAACCATCTGCTGGATTTCACATCGCTCAAATAATGGCTCAAATATTTCCATTGCTAAACATTCTGAAGAAATAAGAATCTATTGATTCTAAGAGACCCCCATCATCATATCTGCATTCAAAGCATCTTTTATTCTGTCAAAAAGTGATTAGAAATGAAATTTGAAATGAAACTATGCATGCTTCCTTCATACATTTGACCATCTCCCTTTAACAAAACATTCTTGCCTATACTATTTACTAATGAGCCTTGTCTGCTTTCTTTTTTATATGGTTCAGTCATCATTTTGATAATATGTGGAAGTTCCTATTATTTGCATCCATATCAAACTCTTTCTGCTGCCATGTCATCACTTTCTGTTTGGGTATTTGGTATCACTACCTGCTCAGCCATTACACGTGCATTGGGTGGCTTACAAATGATATTTAAGATGGAAAAAGTGTCTGTGGGGGGGAAATGCTAGAGTCCAGAATGATAAAAATGTTTCAGATGTATCTCCATGCTAGCTCCAGATGTCTGTTAAAAGAGGAGTGGCAAGCATAAGGAAGAATTGGATTACAAATAGTGCTTAAATTAAAAAAATAATCGTTTGAGAAAGTCATCTTCAGACCTGTACTTAAAATGATTTATTCAGGGGACGCCTGGGTGGCTCAGATGGTTAAGTGTCTGCCTTCGGCTCAGGTCATGATCCCAGGGTCCTGGGATCGAGCCCCGCATCGGGCTCCCTGCTCAGCGGGGAGTCTGCTTCTCCCCTTCCCTCTGCTTCTCCCCCTGCTCATGCTCTCTCTCTCTGTATCTCTGTGTCTTGAATGAATAAATAAAAAAATCTTTTAAAAAAAATGATTTATTCAGAACGCAAGAGTACTGTCATTTGTCTCTATTCATCTTCGGTCTTCGTTTTGAGAGCCAGTTATATATTTGATTCTAGACGTTGTCAGCTACTTGAACTCAGCTCTCCCATTTATGATTGTGAACTGCAATTCTGTATTGTCAGAAGAATAGTGCATTATTGCAGCGCTAACAGTGTGAGTCTATTTTAATGGGAACTATTCTATATTTATGACTTCAAATGAAAATCAATTATAAGTCCAGTATAAATCACAAATTGATTAATGTGGGTCTCTTGCCAGTTTAAGAAGTTGTTAAGGGCTCAGGCTCCAGATGGCTGACTGCAGTGTTTTGATCAGTAATTTTTTAGGATTTTTGAAACAGTCAAAACTGTGGACATTAAAATTATGTGGCAATGTTTTGGGCATTCCACAAGATAAAGGATTCGGTCATCAGGAGGCAGTTATTATTCTCTTTACTAAGTTCATTTTCTTGTAATATTTTAGTAAGTTATCTCTGCTGAAAAATACATCATTTTTATTACCATTACAGCATTATACCTTTTCATGATTATAACCTAGTTAACTCCCTTTATTGGATTATTCAAAGAGAAAAAACAAACACGGTTTCTGGCTTTGTTAGCCATTAGTGCACCCTTAAACTTGATAATGAATCAAAATGGAGCACTTTGTTAAAATTAATGCAATAATCTACAGGATATAATTGTCATATGGAGAAATAATAATTATCTCACTTTAGTTTAATTAAAAATTATTTCCTTGAAAATAAAATTTCAGAACCATATGAATATGTTTTTTTCAGAATTATTCCTTTATATATCAATCTCAGTCCTTAGTGGATCTATTATTTTAGCCTCTAAAGCCACCTGCAGGAACATCTGGAAACTTTTCAGTAGTGTCCACTTTCCTTCCCCCATGATCCCTCCTTTAGTAATCCCTAAGCCTTTTGATCTCCAACAAGCATAGTTGTATAGAGAACTCAGATGTACCTACGAGCTATGTCTGGATTGGCAACTTTTTTCATCCGAAATTACAAAAAGAAGGAGGGAAGGGAGGAGATAGAGTAAATGAAGGGAGGAAGGAAGACAGGAGTAAGTTTAGTACATAACTCAGGGTTTTATGAGAATTAAAAAATATAAAAAATCATTTACAGTACCTAGTACAGTATCTGGTACTATAAATTATTGTCAGTACTATTATGAATGTACTGGTAAAAGTGCTGAAATGGAGTGTGAGGCACTAAAAATCTCCTCTTCTAACCCTTGCTCATTAGTGGACTCATCCAGATCTGTGTACATGTATGCCTTGCTTAGCAGTATTCTGTTTTGACTAAGACTATTTGAAGGAAAATTTTAAAAAATTTAAAACTTTGCCTAGATTGAGATGAAACAAAACAGGAAAAGATGTACGAATTTATGAAATTTTAATATGTAAGTGTATTTTTTTCTTTTTTTTCTTCTTTTTTTTCAAAGATTTTATTTATTTGAAAGAGAGAGAACACGAGAGAGGGAACACAAGCAGGGGGAGTGGGAGAGGGAGAAGCAGGCTCCCCGCTAATCAGGGAGCCCCATATGGGGCTCGATCCCAGGACACTGGGATCATTACTCGAGCCAAAGGCAGACACCCAATGACTGAGCCACCCAGGCGCCCCTAAATGTATTTTTGTCTCAAACAACTCAAGTAAAAGTATATTTGTGCAAGGGTCTGACCATGATTAGTAGGGCTCAAAATGATTGATTAAAGTCTATAGTTACTCAAGGGAAAGGCCTGGAGGAAAAATTTGGATCCCAACTGCTACTCAGCAGGCTGATCCTATCAATAATAAATTGTTTAGATCCTGAGCACCTCTTAAGTATGGAGCTAGAATAACGCTTCCTCGTTATAGCTGATTTGACGTCAAAATTGCTAGTTCAATCAATGGGTGAGAAGATTTTGTTGACAGATGTTGTTAAGCCTTGTTATGATGGGGAATGGAGACAGGGGGGAATGACTTCATATGGATGGAATAAAAGTATCACTTTTCACAATTTCCAAAAGCACAATTCTCAGTCTCTCAAATGAACTAGGAGTGGTTATTGTGATAATACTCTTGATTGTAGCTCAGGTTCCCATCTGGGATTTTAAGAACATTATTGTACACATGAAGTAGGTAATTTGGATGGCGTTTCCTGGTTAGTGTTAATCACTTTCATCTTTCAGCCATATCGGCCCTGTACAACCCTTTGTATTTTCATCAATCTTCTAATCATCTCTGACTCAGGTTGACAGGAATCGACTATAAGCTACACTGTACAATATGGCTGTCTAATTATAGAGGTTCCAAAAGATCTGTGTTTTAATTATATTAGACTAAAAGTCAATAGAAACCGTCTTCTTATATATTAGGTGACAGGATATTAAACACAGTTAGTTGTCCCTCATCTTTTTCACTACTTCTGACAACTGTTGTCTGATCTGGGTATCTGACTCCCTGGCACAGAGAATATGATATTTGCAATGAAATGTGAATGTCAGATTCTTTAGATGGGTTATGAACACATACACAGAAAGTAGAAAGTAAACATAATGACTTGCCAAATGGAATCTGTAGCTAATCAAAGTGACTGTAGAGTACAGACATCTTGGTAACGAACTCTCTTTTCAGTCCTTCAGTTCTAAGTTTAAGCCAGTACTGGAGATGCTGAGGTGATAAATGAGGACCAGTTGTTCCTGAGTGCACTGCACTGGACTCAGCTGCGTTCTTTATTCATAGGGTATATTGTATGACACCAAGATTGATGAAGTGCACCTGCCTAAGATTAGGCGGCCCCTAATAGGTGCAAAGAATGTCTTCAGCCATGTTTATGTAAGTCTGGATGGGAAAGGAGGCCTTTGAGCTTTCAAAAGATCCCGTGTGACCCTCTCCTTCACTCAAATGATTTTCAATTGCATGTCCACTTCTGAAATTTTGTAGGGTGCTTGGAAACATAAATCTCTGTCTATCATTAAAAATAGTGTGGATTTCTCTGCAATCTCTTGTAACTGCCTACCTTCTTCATCCTTTCTATGAACAGATATACTTGATTTAGCAGGGTCATTTGTGTCTGGTCTCCTTCAGTTTAAACCTTTCTTATGTTAGTGAATACTTTGATTCTAGGGTTTCTCATTATTTCCCCGGAGGCACTCATTAATTGAACAAAACATGTATTTTAATTCTGATATTACATTGGGGAAACTCTGCACGGATAAAATTATATGAAGTCTTAATGCAGGGAACAGTCAGATCTGAGATGTAAGAGAAGTTGTAAGGATTCAAGTCCAACACACTTTTTACTACATCACATTGTCTGTGTGGAGTTACTGATCATAAGCTCCAAACAATCTATAGCGTTATAAAGACCAAAAACAATGATACGTATGTGAGAGTAGTTTTTGCACATAAAACTATTCAAGATTTTTCAGTTTACAGAAAGTTCCTCTGCCCTTGCCTCCAGACTCTAACAAGCAGCTTTGTGATGAAACAAAAAATAGAAACAAATTTCCATTGTTTCAATTATCTTTAAAAAAATATCTAGGGTAAAAAATGACAATGACTTAAAACTTAATCTAAATAATTATGAGGACATGGGGGATGGGTATATTGATAGGAATACACAGCATCGGAGGAAACATGAAATCAGATATTGATGATATCTTAAGTATTAATATAGTTTTAAGACCAGTACTTCTAGGGCTCCTGGGTGGCTTAGTTTGTTAAGCGACTGCCTTCGGCTCAAGTCATGATCCTGGAGTCCCAGGATCGAGTCCCGCATCGGGCTCCCTGCTCAGTGGGGAACCTGCTTCTCCCTCTCCCTCCAATCCTCCCCCTTCTCAGGCTCTCTCTCTCTCTCTCTCATTCTTTCTCTCAAATAAATAAATAAAATCTTAAAAAAAAAAAAAGACCAGTACTTTTAGAGAGAAAATTAAATAAGGCAAGGATAAAATTACAACAAATATAAACTCACCCTAGAAAGCCCTGTTTGGAAAGAGGTCAGTTGATACAGATTAATAATGCTGACTCAAAAGTAATATACCTACATAGAGAATTTTGTAGATAAAAATCTGAAGCAAAAATACTCCTTTTTCAAAGACCTTTCTGAATAAATATTATTCAAGAAAAGATACTTGAGTCTTTGATTTTCTACCAGTTACCCTTTAAAATACCATTTCACAAGCCATGTGAAGATAATGAATACAAAATGTGCTTATGTTAGTATTAATGTTGGCTTCTTTATGTTCTAAAACCTATATAAGAAGAACCTTTATTGGGTACAAATAGGTGTCATCATAAACATCATTAAATTCTCTTTATTCATGTATGTGTAAATTCTAGAAATGACTGTCTCCAACTCCTCATGTGTACATTGATGAAAGGGAGGAACCATATCATATTGTCTAAAAAGCAGATAATCTTGATATAGTTCATTTTTATACTGTTTATTCTCAGGATGTAAGGAACTTTCAAGTGCCTGTTTTATAGGATATGCTCCATTCAACAACTCATTTATTATACCTATTTCCAAAATAGAGCAGGCACTCTGGTGCAAAAGAAATGAGACTTGTCCTTGCAATTCAGTAGTTAAACATTATTGAAAGCCTATTGGTAGGTGTTAGGGACTGAATGTTTGTGCCCCACACCCCAATTCATATTGTTAAAGCTCTAACACCCAATGGGATAGTATTTGGAGGTGGATCTTGGGAGTTAATTAGGCTTAGATGAGGTCAGGAAGATGGGGTCAATGTTGGCACCAGATATTGGACTTGTCAGAGCTTTCAGGGCTGTGAGAAATAAATGTCTATTGTTGAAGCCCCGCCATATATAGTGTTTTGTTAGAGTAGACTGAGATAGTAGGTGTCATAGGGAATACCACTAGTCTTAGTGTATTCAAGAGATTTAATTGGATGGGAATATATATTTACCAATCTTTTTAATAGTTTAATAATTGGAAAAATAATAAGTAGTGGAGAAATAATAAGTAGTGACAAAAATTAATAGTTTACAGCCATATTGATACAATTATCCTGGAAGCGGGTTTTACATACAAGAAAACTGAATATAAAAGTGATTAACCAACCCAAATCTCCTAAATCCAAATCTCAGGTTATTTCCTTGAAAAGAATATGCAGGGGCTCCTGGGTGGCTCAGTCGTTAAGCGTCTGCCTTCAGGGCGCCTGGGTGGCTCAGTTGGTTAAGCGACTGCCTTTGGCTCAAGTCATGATCCTGGAGTCCCGGGATCGAGTCCCGCATCGGGCTCCCTGCTCGGCAGGGAGTCTGCTTCTCCCTCTCCCATTCCCCGTTTGTGTTCCCTCTCTCGCTGTGTCTTTCTCTGTCAAATAAATAAATAAAATCTTAAAAAAAAAAAAAAAAGCGTCTGCCTTCAGCTCAGGTCATAATTCCAGGGTCCTGGGATGCAGCCCGGCATCGGGCTCCCTGCTCCGTGGGAAGCCTGCTTCTCCCTTTCCCACTCCCCCTGCTTGTGTTCCCTCTCTCGCTGTCTCTCTCTGTCAAATAAATACAATCTTTAAAGAAAAGAAAAGAAAAGAATATGCAGATTAATTCAGGAGTAGTTTTTAGAGTAAGATTTTTCAAATTGTGACTACTGTAGCATATATACGTACATAGAAATCCTCCTTAT
The DNA here is from genome assembly GCF_029215605.1 of Mirounga angustirostris. Lineage (NCBI taxonomy): Eukaryota > Metazoa > Chordata > Mammalia > Carnivora > Phocidae > Mirounga > Mirounga angustirostris. The sequence continues at coordinate 19,151,646 of NW_026991711.1, read as the reverse complement.
GAGAATAATACATGTTTAGGGGTGCCTGGGTGGCTCAGTCGGGATGGAGCCCTACATCGGGCTCCCTGCTCAGCCGGGAGTCTGCTTCTCCCTCTCCCACTCCCCCTGTTTGTGTTCCCTCTCTCGCTGTGTCTCTCTCTGTCAAATAAATAAACAAAATCTTAAAAAAAAAAAAAAGAATAATACATGTTTAGTTATTGTGTTAAAGAAAAATATAGTGTATCAACACAGGCTTAGGCACAGCATAAATATTATAATTTACCAACTGGATATAAATTCTTCAGCCCAGTCTTTACATATCCTGTTTTATACAAAAGGGTAGCAAGGGCAGGGCGCCTGGGTGGCTCAGTTGGTTAAGCGACTGCCTTCGGCTCAGGTCATGATCCTGGAGTCCCTGGATCGAGTCCCGCATCGGGCTCCCTGCTCGGCAGGGAGTCTGCTTCTCCCTCTCCCACTCCCCCCTCTTGTGCTCTTTCTCTCTCTCACTCTCTCTCTCAAATAAATAAATAATATCTTTAAAAAAAAAAAAAGGGTAGCAAGGGCAGAAAATACTCCAGTGAGTAGGTCTAAAGCTATCAAAACCATTAGTTCTGTTTTTTAAATGTTGAGAAATGAAAAATGAAGGAGGGAGATGGAAAAAGAGGGAGGGAGGGAAGGCCAAGACAGCCAAGAGGGTAAGCAGTTTTAAAAATATTTGAACATTGCCATGCACATTGATGTGATTGCCCAGCGGATAGTGGTTCTCTTTTCCTCCCTGGCTGCTTGAAGCTTGGCCACCATCATGAATGACACAGTAACTATCCGGACCAGGAAGTTCATGACTAACCGACTACTTCAGCGGAAATAGATGGTCATTGATGTTCTTCACCGGGAAAGGCAACGGTACCTAAGACAGAAATTCGGGAAAAACTAGCCAAAATGTACAAGACCATACCAGATGTCATATTTTTGTTTGGATTCAGAACCCATTTGGGTGGTGGCAAGACAACTGGCTTTGGCATGATTTATGATTCCTTGGGTTATGCAAAGAAAAATGAACCCAAACACAGACTTGCAAGACATGGCCTGTATGAGAAGAAAAAGACATCAAGAAAACAGCGAAAGGAATGCAAGAACAGAATGAAGAAAGTCAGAGGGACTGCAAAAGCCAGTTGTTGGTGCTGGCAAAAAGAAGAAGGAGTAAAGATGCTGCAGTGGCTTTTTCTGTGGTGGTTGTGCAGATTTTTCATGAGAGGATCAATAAACTAAGAATGTTAATGTGAAAAAATAAAAATAAAAAATAAATAAATAAAAAATATTTGAACATTTACTAAATAGCTACTGGGGGTGAGACATTAGGGAAGGAGGTAAAGCTCTTAAGGTGCTAATTTTAGAAACATAATAGTATTGTGTTTACCCAACTGATTGTTTAGCATTATATGGTCACAGTCTAAGAAGTTTCTCTTGACCACAGTTCAACTTAAACATTCCAAAATCAAAGCTATAAAACTTGAAATCCAACAGTTTGTGGGGAAAAGAAACCACACTCACCCAGTCCCATTCCTGGGAAGCTGATTTACAGAGGTCAGAAATCATAGACTTGATTTGTTCCCTAGGCAAACCTCTGATACCATTAGTGGATGCATGTTTCTTCTCAAAGTACATTAATCTCTGCAGAGTGTGAGCTAAATAATACATTTCAATCTCCCTCCACCATTTTTGGGAAGAGGCAGCATATTGAAATAAAAAATGATATAAGATCAGAGACACAATGTCATAAACATGTGCACTCTTGGCCTAACTCTGATATATTTTACTTCCCAAATGCAACTAAATTATAGGCCTACCTTATCAACACCACTATGAATTTTATCATTTAACTCTAATTGTCCAAATTAGAAGAGTTGAAACTTTCAGACGAATTCACTTAGTCTCATATAAAAGCTGGTTTTTAAATTAAATCAGACCTCAAAATACATTTTATTAAGGCAATTTTCCCTCTGAGACCAATCTCTAAAACCAGAAGGAAAGATGTCCTAAAACTGTCCCTGTATCTTGTCACTGTACCGTAGCAACATCTCCATAATTACATGTATGGATATGGAGCCATTAGTTGATCCCAACCCTGAAGTCATCCTATTTCACTATTGCACTTCAGGTTTTAGAAACTAATAAATTTCTACATTGTTTGTGCCAGTTGGAAACATATTTTCCATGATATACAGCCAAACATATCCTAATTGATCCACAGATTTCCGCCCCCGCCAAAGAATAATCATTACATCCAAAATCATGTGGTGCAGGCTAGACAGGAAGAGGTAAGCACTTGGAACTATAAACTGGCTGTAGGTAGAAAGTTGACTACACCCAATGAACCGAAGTCCAACTCAGTAGGAAGAATACAGACAACAGATGGTGAAGCAAGTAAACATTTGGCCTCCTGACTACTCAACACAATATAATGAAGGTACCTCTGCAGGCGGTACTCTGAAACTCAGCAGAGCAAATGACAAATCTGTCGCAATGTTACGTCCCAGCTATGGAGCCAGTGTTTAGGAAGCATTAACCCGTTCTTAGAAGGGAAGACATGTAAGAGCAAAACAGAAATCCAGGCTCAGACAGACTCTGCTACTAGTTAGATGTCAACATCTTGGATGCTGGAAATAAAAGGGAGAGGGAGAAAGAGAGGAAGAGAAAGACTCGGTATGAACAAAGAGGAAAATTATACTAAAATGTGGACAGATTTGGGGTTGGAGTTCATCTAGTAGGAAAACTGACTTGCTCTTGAGTTACCTGATTATCATTTTAAATCTTTCTTGACTAGAGAGGCAAGCTTCATCCCAGGGGCTAGAATAAGGCAGAGGGAAGTATATGGATGACATAAAGCATCTCTCCCAGGAGAAGGGCAGGAATTCAGAAATGGAGGAGGTGGTAGGTCCCAAGATGATGGCAGAGTCATCTGGAAAGCTCCTGATTCCTTCATAACCACTTGACCTTCCCAAGTTGATACTTGGAACTCACCCCACTTCCCTGACTTTTCACAGGCCTGTGTAGTTAATACTAATAACATTTCAATTTACTTCCACAACTGATAGCCCAATAGGAGTACTGGGCTTAAAGATACCTTAAAATTTTAAAGGCAAATTGAGTCCTGAAAGAAGTGTGCAAAAGAGAATGGGAGATAATATATAAATGAAAACACAAATCATTCCTCCTGTTTTTCCTCCATTTGCTGAGCTCCTACTTAACACATTGTAGCAGAATCAACATACAGGAACTACAACTAAAACTAGTAATAAAAAAAAAAAAAAACCCTCCTAAAAAGTATATTTGAACTAACTTCATCATAGGCCACCAAGCTTCAAAGAAGATAAGACACATGTAGTTATTGTTTAAAATGATTATTCAAATTAATCTCTCTTGTATGAATTTTGCATTAATATCCAGACCATTTGAAAACTATCTAGGTTGTTTCTCTCAACCTTTCCCCCTTCCTAACATGGCATCTTGATTCAGGGGAAAAACACGTCATGGTTCATTGATTGCTAGTCTCTGGTCTTTGCTTGTCTCATATACCTGGCATGGTCTCCTGGTGATGAATTCTGAGGCTGGTGAGAGACGTGTTGTGCTAATGGTGGCCATCTATTATTATAGCTTCTGGGATTATAGTTCTTTTCCCTGCTCCATTGGCTCCATATCTATATTTGCAACTACTGCACATCTCTGATTCTTGGACACGAGTTCCATATGTTGCTTCAGTTAAGACGTCTATTTTGCAAAAAAAAAAAAAAAAAAAAGACGTCTATTTTGCAACTCCATATTCAGAGTTGCCTCATCCCTCAAAATGGCAGCTTCATGAGAGGCATGAAATCTCTCATCTCAGCTATGTTTTCCTCCCTCGTGTGTAAGAACTTCTAGATCGATTACATATCAATGAAAGTCCACGGGGAAGTGGTGGTGATATTTCTGGCTTTCCCACTTAAACATCAACATCCATCAATGCCACAGTATACTTTACACAGTTGAACAGGATGGGTTTCGACCATGATTTGGTAGTAAGAGCCAAAACAAACATTGCTTATACCCTGTCCTTTGGGGGTCTCTACCTCATTATGACTCCTCCTGAAACTACAGAAGGAGACCTTGCTTCAGTTTGCTAAGAAATTTAGAGGTATAGGATATGAGAACCCCTCTATATCATATATTCAGTCCTCTCAACTCTAATTAAATGCAAACTAAAATTCAAATTTCTAAGCTTACTATTGATACATACACGTGCTTGGTTTAAGGGAGGATGGCGAAGTTATCTTCATATGGGCTGAAAGATCAAAAATTTACCTTCTTCTCTCTCTTCACATTTCTTTTTGTTAATCTCAAACCTCTTCAAGGTAGTGAATACCCTCAGAGAAAGAGAGAAAAAAAAGAGGGAGAAAGAGAGGTAAAGAGAAGGTGATTTATATATTTTTAAAATATTATTTGAACTTGGTTAGTGCATTTATGAAATTTTTCAGCCCAATGAGTTCATTAAATTATAAACAACTTCTCTCATCAAATTCACTAATTATTAAACATTTTACAAATACATAGTAAAGTTTTATGCCTTTATTTGGGTTGTTGATCACTTTAATTCCTTTATCTACTAATTTCACTTTTTCTCTCTGGTCATTTCTTCTCTTGTTCTTCTGAGGGTTTTTCATTTTCAAACACCACACTTCAGAGCCTGAGTTTCAAAATTGTGTATTACCATTAAGAGATACAACTGAAAGTTCAAACTCCATCAGTCAAGACCATAATGAATATATCAATAGCAATAGTCAAAATATTATTTCAGTACTTTATTTTTTATCATATTAATATCTATACCTAGTTTTAAAAAACAGTATTGCAAGGCTTATACAGAAAAAAAATCCATCTTGTACATTACCACTCAACTCACCCCCTAAATCCTATGCCTTAGTGTCCTTTTCCACTTCTTTAGCTCTTCTTCTTGTTTGCCTCCATATTTCTATAAAATATGCTTATATAAAGCTATGTCTGGGATTTTCAAGTTTGTCATGTATTGTTCCAAATTATTTATACTCCATATCCACCCTCCATGTTAATAAAAGAAAATTAAATGGCTCTATTGCTAGCACCATTGTTGCTTGGGTTTTCCATTACTTATAGTCAAATCAATCTTAATTGATGCATGATGGCAACACTATTTGGGAAATTCCATCTTCTGCCTCACCCAAGTAACTACCCCTATCCTTCAGAACTTAGGTCTGGAGTCCTCTTTTCCTGTGAAGTCTACTGCTATTACCCTTCTTCCCCAATACAATACACACAGTCTGTATTCTTTTCTCCCATACCACCACATCAATATCTTTATCATTGCTTTCATTGTGTTATGTTAAAATTTTAGCCACCCGTCTGACTTTCCTCAGAGACTATAACTACTAAATAGTGTAGTCATGTTTCATTTAATTTTTTATCATTATGGGTAACTCTGGAAGATTTTAGAACTCATTCAGGACATATTCAATGTGGTGAGTTGAATTTTTCATAGTTTCTAGTTTCAGTGTTTGTTAATCTTTCATGCATCCAGCTACTTGATAGATGCTTCAGACTTTTATCATAAATAGCAACTCACCACAGCAAGAGTCTCAGAGAAATTGGTAGGAGGGAAGGGCATTCTATTTAGAACTTATTATAATCTTGAAGGAGAAAGAAAGGTACATGCAGTTTGGAACTTCCTCTCTCCAGATGATTCTAAATGCACCCCCTATAACCTACCCCAGATGATAGTCACTATTCTAAATATCTCAGCAAAAGATAATGAGGTGTTGAATCTCAAATTTATCTCTACAGTTCTCTTAGCTGAACTCAAATCATACTGAGGATCTCCAAGTAGACTCTCATGCACTTCAAACCTTAAATTTTCAAAACTACTTTTTATAACCTACTTTTCCTTGAAATACTATCTTTGTTAGAAAAACCATAATTTGGGCACCTGGGTGGCTCAGTCGTTAAGCGTCTGCCTTTGGCTCAGGTCATGATCCCAGGGTCCTGCGATCGAGTCCCACATCGGGCTCCCTCCTCAGGGGGAAGCCTGCTTCTCCCTCTCCCACTCCCGCTGCTTGTGTTCCTGCTCTCGCTATCTGTGTCTCTGTCAAATAAATAAATAAATAAAATCTTAAAAAAAAAAAAAAGAAAAACCATAATTTAAATAGTCACTCTGCTCAGAACCTTGGCAATTATTCTTAGGCTTCTGTCTCCATTATCCACAATATTCAATCTGTTGTTAAATCCTGGTTCAATCCCATTTTCTCAGGTCCTCACCAATCTACTAACTCTTCCCCAGTCCCTCTCCTAATGCCTTGGCTGAGGCCATGCGGGTCTCCTATCTGAATTCTTAGCCTTCTGACTGCTTTTAGTTTTGTTTAGTTATGCAGTGCTGTCAGTGTGAGCTTTCTGCAGTGAAAATCTGATCATACTACTTTCCTGCTGAAAAGTCTTTGAAGACACTCAGGATAATACATAACAAATCTTCTTAGTTTCAATTCTGACTCACATTCCAAAGCATTTTCTCAAGCCAGGCTGATGGAGGTGATGCAATGCAAGATGTCAACTCATGGATACTGTTTAAATTTGCCTAGACAAATGGCTTCTCATTGTAAAAAAAAAAAAAAAAAAAAAAAATTACCATCCCCAGAAGTGGCTCTGGTTCAGCAATGTGAATAATCTTGAATCCCAGTAAAGCTTGGACTTCCACCATGGAGCTTCCTTCCTCACTGCTTCTTGGGATGCTAGCCCACTCTCATGCCTAGACAGTGCATGCATGCTCGTAAGCAAAAAGGTGGGTGTTAACCACCCAGATTGGGCTTCTTGCTGTTTGTTCACCTTTGAGAAAAGAACGGAGTCAATTCCAGCTTCTACTCCAGCAGTTTATGTCTCTCAGCTTTATTTCAAGGCATACTCCTCGATGTTGAGATGGGGCTCACTGCCCCTCCACTCCCTTGTCCACTCTCCACTATAGCAAAATGCTGGGAAACAAGCTCATGACCTAACTGGTCTGATGGACAGCCTTCCGGTAGAACTAGAGTCGGGGGGCTGGATAACAGGAAAGAATGAATACCTGCTTGTCCCAAATTATGTATGCATTTACATAAAGTCATCCCACCTCAGGATAGGAGTAAGGGTGAAGGATTTCCTGAGTCCAGGAAATCACTGCTACCCATTTTCTACAAATAGCCTCTATACCGACACAGGCTGTCAGTTCACACTTACAGGAGTTCTCCACTCATCCAGCCATAATCTCATAATCTCATAGTTTCACTGCTGTGATCAGCAGCTACACCCAGGGAAGAGAATATGGGGTGTTCACAGACTCCTTGGAGTTACCAAATGAACTAAAAATCATCCATCTCAAATAGATTTTTTTTTCAAAACAGATTATTTTGAAATGAGCTGTGACACTCTGGGTCTTCATTTTTGACAATGAAACATAATAATCATTTAATTCTACTGTTTAGGTTGACACTATTACCTTTTTTCTTCTTTCACCTTAGCTTCATTATTCTCATCCACCCAGCTTCTACACATTCTCCTCTTTATTTTCTTTCTGTTATGATTCATTTGATCAGCAGTTGGCTTTTCTTTTCTTGGTTATTGAGTTTTGGGCAAAAATTCAACATTGCTCTTAACCCTTGAGAAGGGTTTCCTTTTGCACCATTTTCTGTTCAAATTTAATAATAGCAAGTATTTTAGAACAATATCAACCATTATAAATTTCACCCCCACCCCCCAAAAAAACTTTCCAAAGATTACAAGTAATCAAATGAGTATCATATAAAAGATTTATTTGGCCCACTCTCAATTTAATTTCAGTTTTCATAATTATTTGCTACACATTACAAATGTTTTCATTTTATCCTTAGATAACATCTGGTTTTCTTAATTTAGGGAAAAGCTTAAAACATCTAAAGTGAAGAAGCAAGATATCTCAGAGTATAATCCTTACCTCTGAATTCTTAGGAACATTTCACTGTTTGTGAAATAATTTGTCAAATTTGTCAAATTTTAGGGAAAAACTCAGATTTTGAATGAAAAAAAACTATTTTAACTCAGTTGGACTCATTTCTTACAGAGAAATACCATTGACTCTTGAACATGTACAGGTCCACTTATACATGGATTTTTTTTTCAATGAACACAGTACTGTAAATACATTTGCCTTATTATTTCCTTTTTTAAATTAAGTTTTTATATTCCAGTAAACATACTGTGTTATATTCGTTTCTGTTGTACAATTAGTTTCCAGTGATTCAATTCTTATGATTTTCGTAATAGCAGTTTCTTTCTCTAGCTTACTTTATTGTAAGAATACTGTATATAAAATATATAACATACAAAATATGTGTTAATCAACTGTTTATGTAATCAGTAAGACTTCTAGTAAACAATAGGATATTAGTAGTTAAATTTGGTGGGAGTCAAAAATTATATGGGGATTTTTAACTGTATGGTGGGGGGGGGGCGGGGGTGTCAGCTTCCCTAACCTCCATGTCGTTCACAGTTTAAGCGTATAGCAGTGTGTTTAACTTGGAATTCATGGATTGACTTCAGGATGTCAATGAATCCTCTAAAATTACATCCAAAAATGTGTGAATATTCATATAAAATTGTTTTTCTTGGGATGATAGGTGATAAATTTCAAAGGATTCTCAAATGTGCTTTTAAAAGTGTATTACTACTGAAATCTGTAATACGAGATACACAGTTGAGAAAAAAAGTTAGCATTATGCTAGATAACTATAAATTCCTTTTAAACTTGGGCTTACAGTATCTTTACAATATTAACATGTATCTTTACAAAAACCTTTCTTTTAGATAGTTCTGAAAAATGACATTATAATTTCCATATCAAAGTCTAAATGGATTTGGACAGATTTCGTTGTTTAAACTCACTTATGGTGAGAAAAGTTATAAAAATCACGTCTTCAAAAAAGTTGTAAAGCTCATTGTTGAAAATTCACACTAATGACCCAGTAGGAGTCTGATGGTTTTCATTGTGAATTACTCATTTTTTTTTTTCATGTTCAGGCTTTTTAAAGTGATATATACTTTAAGTGACATATATATTTTTTTATTTTTTTAAAGATTTTATTTATTCATTTGCGACAAAGAGATACAGAGAGAGAGAGAGAGAGCATGAGCAGGGGGAGAGGCAGAGGGAGAGGGAGAAGCAGGCTCCCTGCTGAGCCAGAAGCCCAATGTGGGGCTCAATCTCAGGACCCTGGGATCACGACCTGAGCCAAACGCAGATGCTGAACCACCTGAGCCACCCAGGTGCCCCTAAGTGGCATATACTAATCTATACACTGACAAATTTTGACAAGCTTATTTTCCATTCTAATCTACACACCCCAAATTTGTCAGGACAGACTATTTTTCTCAATAGACATCAGCCTAAAAGTTTAAGTGACTTCTCTTCATAATCACTGAGTAAGTAAATTATGGAGCTCAGTCTCATACGAAGGTATTCTAAAATCAAGTCTAGTCTTTTTTGTCTATAACCACTTTGTTGTTTTGAGCAGACAGAGGCAAAGAATCTGACTTTATTATTGCCTCCAGGAGACCTCACAATTCCTAATATTTGGTAAGAGGACTGCTCAAAATAAAGAAATATTATATGCTATCATAATGCAATGAAATTATATCATAAGTTAATTTTCCAAGTAATTATTTTACTTAAGTATCAATATATGAACACATAAAATATGTATATATGTACATACATTCACATCCTCATACATACATATACAGTTTTGATAAGGGATTTTAAAAATATGTATACTTACATCCTTTAATAGAATTATTGAGTACACTCTGTCCTTATGATGAAATAGGAACATTGTTCTGATGATTATTTACTGTGCCAAGCTGTGATTAAATGATGTGCCGTGAAGCTATTAGTGAGGAGCTCTACGCTCCCCACAGCAAATGTCCATAGACTGAATTACAGTTGTTGGCTTGATCTCTTCTCTTAGCCTTCTCAACACTCAATGTGAAATCTTCAAGCTTGGCTTCATGCTCCCACTCTTAGTTTCCCCGATTTGCCTGCCTCGCCCTCCCAGTGGTTTTCTAACACCTGTTAGCAGTTAACTAGGGAGAACCCAGATAACCAAACTTCTTCTTTCAGTTAACTTGATTTCATGTGTTGAGACCCTTTTTTTCCTGGAGGTTTGGTCAAGGTCATGAGCTGTCATGAGACATGGTTTTATAAAATTCTTATTCAGGGCTGATTGCATTTATGAGGCATTATTATTATGCTGTATCACACATAATTTGGAAAATATAACCAGTAGGAAAAGTGACAGAGGACAACACAGGACAGACTACCTTTTCTGTGCTAAATGGAATTGATTTTTCTCTGGCTTCCTCTGCACGGAGCTCATGCATTCTTCTGATTTGAGTAAAAATGAATAAAATACACATATTACCCCATTCCCTTTGATCAAATTGTGGACATGTTGCTGACAGGAAGACATAGGAGGACATTCCATTCCAGCTTACCTTCTATTAGTATTTCTCAGAGAGGGGTGTTCGTAATATCCAGAGTCTCTCTCTTGGTCTGCAAGGTGATTCCTGTAGTATATTGTTCATTTTATGATTGAGTACCTTTTATTTTAGACATAAATAAATATTGAAATTATGGCAATTTGTCTTTGTGCTCTTCTCATGTTATATATACATGCCAGGTAGATGGTAAGCAATAATACATATTTATCATCTTAAAAATAAAACCTATGTGAGAAATAGCACACATTTCATTTTTAATTTTTTTTACTCTTCTGAAAATATTGTAATTGTCCAAAGCATGCAAATGATTTTTCTCCTATCAAAATGTTTGACAGATACATTTCAACAGTATGTTATTGCTCAATATATGTCAAAGAAAACCCTCAATTAACATCACCATTCACTTCAACGACCATTAAAGGGGCTAAAACAGGAGGCATGTAGGCATGTACTGCTTGAGCATAGTTTAAGCTGAATTTCAGATTTGAAGGAGCTAAAACTCTTGAAAGAGATAAACATATTTGTTATGCAATGATTTGTTTCTGTTGCTTCCAGATCTGCAGTTCCTCAGATTTGCAGCTCCTCTAAAGCAATGATGAATTTTGATAGAGCCGCATGCCAATAGTGGGATGTTTGTAAGCCCTCTTGAGATAAGGTCCAGAAATCATAATTCCAAAGATGATAGTCGTCAGCCAACCCCTTCCTGCCTCTTGGGTGATCTCAGGTACTAGGCTGAGAGCACAGACCTTAGAGGTGTAGAAAATCAGCAGCAGCCCCTACCTGCAGAAACCCCTGGGAGGGGGGAGGCCACTGAGGGAAACATTTGCCCTAGGGCATGCATGGCCTATTCCTGGGAATATGTCACAATTTTCCTTTGGTTTTAAGACACAGTCCCCTGATGAGCCATGTAATAGCCTGAGGCAAAAGGAAAGATCAATAATACTGATTGCCTCTTTATTTAAAAGTTTTATAGTTCATCCCTTTTTACATTTTGCAGTAATTTATATATTTTTTTAAAATATTGCTTTTCTCACTGCTTGAGGTTTTTTGGTGCCCCTTAAGTTTTGCATCCGAGGCAGGTACCTCACCACATCTGTTAACTGAATACTCATGCAGCATCTCTTGGGCGAAGCCTAGAAATCCATAGTTTTACAACATAATGTTAGAGTGTGGTCGATGGACTCCTGCATCAGAGCTTACACAGTAGTCAGCACCCCATCTGCCTCCCCCTCGACCCCTCCTTAGGTTAATAAGAGGGCTCCTTCTACAGAGTCACCAAATCTCCTTTTGAACATCTTTGGAAGCTTAAATTAGTTAAGTGTTGAGTAGATTTGTATTAAATACATATTGACATTGTTATTTGTGGCTTTTCACCTGTTCTGTAGAAGCTAGACAAGTGGTATTCAAAACATGGTCCCAAAGAAGTCACGGAATCTTTGGGTGTGTGTGTGTGTGTGTGTGTGTGTATTTTCAGTCTCTTTGCTAAGACTTTCAAAGTACCATTGCTTTTGGTTTGAAATACCTATAAATGTGAAGAAGCCATGGGTGAAGTGCAAAGAAATATTACACTTTGCTATTAGCATAATGTAGGCATCAATTATATACAAAGTATGGTGTTTGAAAACACTTTACTGGCTAGTTTGTTTTTTCATTGAAAAATATTTATTAAATATTTATTGAACACCCATTCTTGGGTGAGATTACAAATGAAGACAAAATCTATTAGGAAATAAACAATTTAAGCTGAGGTCTGGTATGTGTTGCTTGAAAAAGAAACCCAGAGGAACCATAAAATATTTATTAGTTCAAAACCAAGTTAGTCTAAAATGTCTAAGGCTTCGTGGGATTTCGTTAATGCATAGAAAATTTGGTTGTAAATCCATTCTTTCCAATTTATAACTACAGGTAACATGATGAGTCGCAAAACTTACAAAACCAATGCAAAACCGAACAAGTTTCATATCATGAACGTTAAAAGTCACTTTTGCACAGCAGATTGGACCAAATCGTAAAGAAGATTTTTGATTAAAAGGGAGTAAGCTTAACAAAATATGAAATACAGAGGCAGAGAATTAAACATCAGCGCTTTTCTCTCCTCTACATTTTTACATTAAAAATGGAATATCAGGACTTGAGTGTCGGTTGAACCAGGAATTCTCTTGTTCCCACTGTCCTGGAGGAGCACCATTCCCGAAGACTTTGGGAAACCTTACAGTCACCCAGATCTCTGGACAATTTTCAGAAAGCTATGAGCTGGGGTGCCTGGGTGGCTCAGTCATTAAGCGTCTGCCTTCGGCTCAGGTCATGATCCCAGGGTCCTGGGATTGAGTCCCACATCCGGCTCCCTGCTCAGTGGGGAGCCTGCTTCTCCCTCTCCCACTCCCCCGCTTGTGTTCCTGCTCTCACTATCTCTCTCTCCGTCAAATAAATAAATAAAATCTTAAAAAAAAAAAAAAAGCTATGAGCTGAAGATATATCCTGACAGCAGCAATTCATTCTTTAACAAAACCCTGAATATTAAGTCACCTGCTCCACTTCCTCTTCCCTCTCATCTACCTGGGAAAACAGCACATGATAAAGGCACAGGCAGGAGAAGGGGACTGAAAATGCACATCTGGGTGGATTCATTTCACCCAGAGCAAATGTTTGTTGAGTCCCTCCTATGTTCTGAGAACTGTGCTGACAATCCAATCAGATCCACAGGTTGAACTCTCCAAAATGTCAAGGCTCTTCTTTTATGAACCTGACCTCCTCAACCTCAGAATAACCAACTCTTGGGGTCAGGTGGGTTGGATTCAGGACAGAGGGCAGAGGGCATCTTTTCTTCTCCGTAATTAAAAGTATACACTCCCTGGTGTCAAAGCAAGATGAAAACTTATGAAATTGGCAGAGCCAAACTCTCCACATCATTAATTTTCACCACAACTTACTAATACCCATGCATTAATTTGTATGGTATCTGTTAGAGATTTGCAATACATTCCCTTCTCAGAAATATGAAGTCTTCTCCCGTTTCTCTTCATCAAGATCAATCATGTTGTTGTTCCTTTACTCCAGCTGCTGTCTATTCTCATTCTACATGCTGTAATAGGAAGGCCATATCTACTCCACAGTTCTCTATAACCATCGGCTGATCATGCTCCCTCAAAAATATCTCCAGCAAGAAATTTACTCCTAAATTCTAGGATTTTATTTACATTAATGTCTAATCTTGACCTGGAAACCAGAGCCATCCCTCAAATGTAAAATTGAATTATTTTTTCTTCAACTAAATTATTTATGTTTCTTACCAGTCAATGACATACATGTCTGCCCAGTCTCCCAAGCGTCAGGCATTCTTCGGTCTCCAAAAAACCATAAGATGGAAACAGAGTTGACACCCACAAAATGGGTTAAGAACCATGTATAGATAAACACACTGATGCCATTCCTTACTCAATTTTATTCCTTGACTTCAGAGCAATTACTTACCGTACAGCTTAATTAGAAAAACAATTTTAAAAACTTAATTACGTGAGTGTTTATGTATGATTTGTAATTTTGTTCACTCTCTTTAATACTATATTTATTGAATTTTTTTTCTAAAAATGCACCAAAAATACAAATATGCCTTAGAAATGATTAACCATTTTTACGTAAAGAATAATACTTTCACTAATATTGTCAGTTATACTTTCCATTTTCAGGGCAGCCTGCATTCTCAAGATCCTTGCCAAGTAACTGATTACATTTTTTATTGCTTTTAACTAATTTAGGCTTCTATTAGGAGGTCTATTTGAGACTAGTTAATTGGTCAGCATGGGCCTAATAGAGTTTAGCTGTTTTGTCAATTCTGCAACTTGCCATGTAGTTTCCTATCTTTATTTAACTAATTCCCTGTAATCATTTTGTTCCACTTCTAATAACATCAGATGGGAAACTGTACGAAGTGTGTATCTAGAGTGTGGAGCTAATGTATTGTCTTTAGTATCTGATTCTCCCTAATGATTAACTGGCAACACAATTTCTTAAGCACCTTAGTAATACCCTCTGGGCAAAACAACAGTTTTATTTCAGTGAGGAAGGTTGAAGGAACCTCCTCTCTCCTCATCTTGGATTCATTGCTACCAAAAGAGACTAACTACAAAATAAAACTTCACCAATAGAGCCTAAAGAGCCTTAGCTTCCCCATCCAAGAGAAGTGTGCATAAATACTAGACATAGGTGTCTTAATAAAATACATTTTCCCCTACAAGGATACTATATTCTAGGGATAGATTTTTATCTGAAAGCTGTCTTCTCCTCCTTAAAAGAGAGTGGCTTTAAGGGGGGTGGGGGGATGGGTTAGCCTGGTGATGGGTATTAAAGAGGGCACGTACTGCATGGAGCACTGGGTGTTATACGCAAACAATGAATCATGGAACACTACATCAAAAACTAATGGTGTAATGTATGGTGATTAACATAACATAATAATAATAAAAAAAAGATAAATTCTCCTTTCATATACTTTACCAACTTCACCACCATAACACAGAGATAAGAAATGAAATAAAATGAAAATATGGAAAGCAGACAGAGCAGAGAACCTCAAGGAGACACTGTGTATTGGACAAAAGCAAATCTCCCCAGAAACACTGTTAATAAAGACTTTGTACTTTCAGGAATACTTGGAGCAAATTTATTGAGGAATACACTGCTATCAGAAATGAAAGCTAAAATAAGGAAGTCATCATTTAAATGCATGGTGTTGAATGTGAGCAGAAAAGGGAAGGAAATATATAAACAAATGGATGATATAAAATCAGTACCACTAAAGAAGATTTAGACAGACACTAATCAACATAAAATTTTCCTTAGACACATATGGCTAAAAGTTTCATTTTTCTTATTGATGAAAAATTGGGAGAATTACAGAATGGAGAAGAACTAGACTGTGGTTCATTCTTTCTCAAATATTTTTATGTTCTCCTTATAAATTCAACATTCTAGTGCCCCAAAGTGGGAAAACCAGGTAAATGATGCATACTTGTTGAATGCTGGCTCCCCTAAAATATCACTCAAACAACCTGTTAGACAAAGTTAAGTGCATTAACAGCAAGAGTGGGCACTATAATATGAAAATCTTAGCCTTTCAGAAAGAGAAAGGTGAAGCCAGGACGTTCATAAGGTTTTTGAATCTGGTTTAAGGCAAGTCTTTCAGGATGTGTGATAGGCAGAGGGTGTGGTGGGGGTGGGCTTGATGAGAATGGGGTAAGGGTCATAATATCCTAGTTTAGTACTGGTGGACATGGCAAGGCTTGGTTTCAAAGTTTGGGAAATAAGCAGTCTGTTGATGTTATGGTTTTAAGAGTTTAGCAGTCTGATGTTCATCTAAATGATAGTCTTCCTAAAAATGGAGTTACTTGCAATCTTTATCTCCCTGAAGTGGAGTTTCCTAGAATAATAAAATCATGTTGATGAAATCAGTGAAATAGTAAAAACAGACCAATTTAATATAGAAAGTAATCTATGTAGATATCATTGGATTTGGCTTTAAAGCTACATAAAAGAGCTATAGTGTATAGTTCAACATCTATTGGTTTACATTCAAGGTGCTGAGTTAGAGACTGTCTATCTCTCTCTCTCTCATATCAGAGATTGAGAGGAGACTCCAAGAAAGACAGGCACTTGAGAGAGTCATAACACTGATTTTGCACATTACTCCATGCAATGGAGTATGAAAATGAAAATTCTGGCAAGGTAGCAGTACAAACAAAAGTGCAGATTTCAAAAATATTAGGATATGATAAAGGAACAGAGAGTAGTCTATTGTCCTAAATGATTGCAATTAACATTGGTAGAGCTCTTTTTCATTTCATAGGAGCAAAGTACATGTAGTAGAAACTATCAAGTGTAATAAGAAATATAACTTAAATGCCAGATCTACAGGTTTTTGCATAATATACTATTTCACCTATGTAAGAAAGCTGGTTAATGATCTCTTGTGAAATTTCTTTCTCTTATAATATGGAATTTGGCCTTCCTTTTCTCTTCTTCTAAAAATATAACCAACTGAGATGCAAGGAAACATTCTGTCTGATATTTTATGGTAGCTATCTGACTCACCTCATAAAAGTTCAAAAAAATTATTTTACCTCACTTTCCATTAAATATCTAATTTCCCCATAGAAATTTTAAATTGACTTCTTTCAGTGTATAATATGTCCCATTCTCTGAGTATCCAGTTATGTGATCAAGCGAGGGAGCTGCTGATCAACATGGAAGATAAAGAGTGTGTTGAAGTATGAGGATCACAGTATATGGTACCTGGTAAACATTCAAATTGTTTTTTCAAAAACTCTGGTTTCATAGTTTCATTCCAGTAAGAATAGAGGTCTAAAGACACGTTGTTTCTGCAAAATGGAAACATTTTCTCTCACACCTTTATTAGTAAGATTCTATCATCTCTGTTTCCTTCTCTGATCTCAAATTGAGAACTCTGAGAATTCTGAGGGAAAATTTTGGATTGCCTTATGTAGGTACTTTTGTGCAGTTCATTTAGAAAGGAAGTGATGGAGGACAACACACGCCCATCAGCAAATTTGGAAACTGGAATAGACCCAAAGAGATATTAAGTGCACTTTTCAGAAGCCACAGCCCTGGTGTGAATTATAAATCAAAGTTTATTTCAAACTTGTTGCGAACAAGAATGGAACCTTATAATATGTGTTATAAATTCATGAAAATAAACACCACGCTATTGGCTCTCTCTGAAAAAGCAGTGAAGTACAAAGAGGGTCCCAACAAGAAAAGATGCAGTCCAGTTACTTACTTCTCAATCTAAAATGTGTGATTTATAAATATTAAATAAGAAAACGAAGAATAAAAAATCTCCAGGATATGAAAAAATTTACAGAAATTAGATTTACTTATTCACATTGAAACCATAATGCAGTAAATATAAAATTAAAGCAGTAAGTTATCACTTTGAAGAAAATTTGTTAACAGATAGATAATCCATTGCCAGGAGATATGAAATAATATAATAAAATTGAAAGAGGGAATGATAAAATGGAAAACAAGGAAAGTGGCTGTTAAAAGAAATAAAGTACAAAGTCAGAATCAGAATTTAGTGTGCAATAAGAAAAAAGAAAACCAGGAAAAAGTTAATAACAAAAGAGCAATATTATGCCATAAGCCAGAACAACCCAAATCTAATAATGTTTAAAAGGGTCAAAAAGAAGCAAACATATTAAAAGTGAAGCATATTTAAAATACAAAATAAAATATATTGTATGTTAAACATGTCAATCAAAAAAAAAAGCACAGTCCTTTAGTACACATGGTCAAAGCCTTACATAGCCTCCATCAAGTCATAAATTCTGTTTTTGTTCTGTTCCCTGTAGTTTCTACAGCACCTAGAATAATTCCTAGCACCGTACAGACAAAAAATAAATAAATACTTATATTTAAAAAAAAATGCAGTCAGTAGAAAGGATAGGGTCAAAACACAACTGAGCATATGCATCTGTTTTGTCTTCTGCCTAAACTCAGTTGAAATGACAGAAAAAAAATTAATGTATAATGATGCTGGTTAGCAAATATAGTGCCAAAAATTTCTAAGAAAAATATGGAGCAATTCTTAGAGAAAGCAGACAAGACAGAATTGAGAAATAGGCAAGACTCAAAGAATTCTCATCCAGGCATAAGTGCTATAGAAGAATACCATGGTATGTTCTAACATCATAATCAGAGAAGTCCTTCAGGATACCAATCATTCAGGATTAATTGAGAAAATATCTTTAAGGAAACTGGAAAAGAATATCGCTCTTCTCTTCCTGTTCTGCTAAACTGAGTACAGCCATCAGGCTGGCTCACAAGCCAGTATTGGCCCTGGAACCTAAAACACAGGGCCATGTAGCAGGACATCAAAGGAGAAAGAACCTTCTTCCAGACAACTATGGGCTTATCATTTTTGACAGTATATTTTACTCCTCTCCCCTCATCACCAATTTTATGTATTAAAAACTTACAAATACAAATAGGTTAACTGGTTTATCAAATAATAAGAAACATGAAACATAATGAGGAGAAAAAAGATGGCAGAGGAGTAGGGGACCCTAATCCAACTGGTCCCCTGAATTGAGCTGGATATCTACCAGAACACTCTGAACACCCATGAAATCAGCCTGAGATGTAAGTAGATAGATCTGGATCTCTACAGACAGACTATCGCAGATGGTTGGTTTTAAGGTATGAAGTGGAGAGCTGTGATTCCGTGGGCAGATATCGGAGAATAAAGAGCAGCGGGAGGGAGCCCGGCTGTGGGGATCCTACACCGCCTGAGAGTGATAGCCTCTGGCTCTGGGGACAGGGCACAGACTCACAGACTGGTAGCAGTGGGGAAAGGGCTTTAGGGCTCCAGGTTTCCGGACTGAAACCTGGAGCAGCAGGGCTACATGTGTGAACTGGGGGCAGCTGGTGGTTTTAGAAGCACAAAGGGCAGAGACGTGCCACGATCTGGAGACAAGGACTGGGAGCACTGCTGAGGGGCGCACAACCCAGGACACTGCAGTTAATAGCATAGACAGAAATGGAGATAGTGTGGCCTGGAGAGCTCAATGAAGAACAGACTGTGATCTCTCTGTTCTGAGGCAGAAGGTTGGAAATGGTCTCTTCTGCTCTGAATCTCGGAAGAGACATGGAAACCCACCAGGGAAAGTCGCCAGAGAACAAAAGGCCCCCAAAGCCGGTTTTCACTGAGCGCATCCCACCCCCCAGGGGGCAGGGCAACTCTGCCCAAACAGGGTTGCCTGAATAACAGCACAGCAGGCTTATCCGAAGAAGACAGGCTGGGAAAACAAGAGGCCAGCAACCCTAAGGTCCCAAGAAAACAGGTGCATTTTCCTTGGGTTCTGGTCAATAATTTGGACTCTGTACATTCCCTCAACCACCCCTCAACAGAATGACTAGGAGGAAGAACTCCAAAAATAGGAAAGACTCAGAGATTGTGACTTCTGCCCCAGATTTACAAATGGATTCAGATATAACCAAGATGTTGGAAATGGAATTCAGGATAGCAGTTGTGAAGACAATAGCTAGAATGGAGAAATCAATTAATGGCAACACAGAGTCTCTAAGGGCAGAAATGAAAGCTGAACTGGCAGGACTTAAAAATGCTATCAATGAGATCCAATCTAATCTAGATACTCTTAACAGCTAGGGTAAACAAGGCAGAAGAACGAATTACTGATCTAGAAGACCAATTGATAGAAAAGAAGGAAAAAGAGGAGACCAGGGAGAAACAACTCAAAATCCATGAAAACAGAATCAGAGAAATAACTGACATCATGAAACTTTCCAATGTCAGAATTATTGGGATCCCTGAGGGTGTGGAGAGAGGCAGAGGACTAGAAGATATATTTGAGCAAGTTGTAGCTGAGAACTTCCCTAATCTGGGGAAATGAAACAAACATTCGAGTCCTAGAGGCAGAGAGGACCCCTCCCAAGATCAAGGAAAACAGGCCAACACCCCGGCGTGTAAGAGTAAAACTCGCAAATCTTAGAACCAAGGAAACCATCTTAAGGGTACTTAGGGGGAAGAGATTCCTTACGTACAGAGGGAGGAACATCAGAATAACGTCAGACCTATCCACAGAGACCTGGCAAGCCAGAAAGGGCTGGCAAGACATATTCAGGGTACTAAACGAGAAGAACATGCAGCCAAGAATACTTTATCCGGCAAGGCTGTCATTTAGAATGGATGGAGAGATACAGAGCTTCCAAGACAAGCAGAAACTGAAACAATATGTGACCACTAAGCCGGCCCTGCAAAAATTTTAAAGGGGTTCTGTAAAAGGAAAAAGACCCCAAAAGTGATATAAAACAGAAATTTACAGAGACCGTCTATTGAAACAAGGATTTCACAGGCAATATGATGAAAATAAATTCATATCTGTCAATAACACTCTCAATGTGAACGACCTAAATACTCCCATAAAATAGCACAGGGTTGCAGATTGGATAAAAAGACAGGACCCATCCATATGCGGTCTACAAGAGACTCACTCTGAACCTAAAGATACATCCAGACTGAAAGTGAAGGGATGGAAATCCATCTTCCATGCCAACAGACCTCAAAAGAAAGCTGGGGTAGCAATTCTTTTTTCTTTTTTTTTCTTTTTTTTTTAAGATTTTATTTATTTGACAGGGAGAGACAGCGAGAGAGGGAACACAAGCAGGGGGAGTGGGAGAGGGAGAAGCAGGCTTCCCGCTGAGCAGGGAGCCCAATGTAGGGCTCGATCCCAGGACCCTGGGATCATGACCTCAGCCGAAGGCAGACGCTTAATGACTGAGCCACCCAGGAGCCCCTGGGGTAGCAATTCTAACATCACAAATTAGATTTTAAGCTAAAGACTGCAGTTAGAGACAGACAAGGACACTATCTCATTCTTAAAACATCTATCCAACAAGAAGATCTAACAATTTGTAAATATCTATGCCCCCAACATGGGAGCAGCCATATACATAAGCCAACTGTTAACGAAAATTAAGAGTCATATTGATAACAATACATTAATTGTAGGAGACCTCAATACTCCACACTCAGGAATAGACAGATCATCTAAGCAGAAAATCAACAAAGAAACAAGAGCTTTGAATGATACACTGGACCAGATGGACCTCATAGATATATATAGATCATTCCACCCTAAAAAACAGAATACTCATTCTTCTCGAGCGCACATGGAGCTTTCTCCAGAATAGACCATGTACTGGGTCACAAATCAGGTCTCAACCGATACCAAAAAACTGAGATTATTCCCTGCATATTCTCAGTCCATAATGCTTTAAAACTGGAACTTGATCACAAGAAAAAATTTGGAAGGAATTCAAACACTTGGAAGTTAAAGACCACTCTGCTCAAGAATGTTTGGGTCAAACAGGAGATCAAAGAACTTAAACAATTCATGGAAACCAAAAAGAGCAAAAACACATTAGTCCAAAATCTATGGGATACTGCAAAGGCGGTCCTAAGGGGGAAATACATAGCCTTCCAAGCTTCACTCAAAAAAAACAGAAAAATATCGAATTTACCCACTAACTTTACACCTTAAAGAACTGATGCCTAAGCCATGCATTAGAAGAGAAATAATTAAAATTAGAGCAGAGATCAATAAAGTAGAGACCAGAAACACAGTAGATCAGATCAATGATACTAGAAGCTGGTTCTTTGAAAGAATTAATAAGATCGATAAACCTCTGGCCAGACTTATCCAAAATAGAAAGGACCCAAATTACTAAAATTATGAATGAAAGAGGAGAGATCACAACACCAAGGAAATAGAAATAATTATTAGAAATTATTATCAACAACTATATGCCAATAAATTAAGCAGCCTGTAAGAAATGGATGCATTCCTAGAAACCTATAAACTGCCAAGACTGAAACAGGAAGAAATTGACAACCTGAATAGGCCAATAACCAGTAACGAGATTGAAGCAGTGATCAAAAACCTTCCAAAAAACAAGAGTCCAGGGCCTGATGGATTCCCTAGAGAATTCTACTAAACATTCGAAGAAGAAATAAAACCTATTCTCCTGAAGCTGTATCAAAAAACAGAAACGGAAGGAAAGCTTCCAGACTCATCCTATGAAGCTAGCATTACCTTAATCCCCAAACTGGGCAAAGACCCCATCAAAAAAGAGAATTTCAGACTGATATCCCCGATGAATATGGATTCCAAAATTCTCAACAAAATCCTAGCTAGTAGGATCCAACAATTCATTAAAAGGATCATCCACCATGACCAAGTAGGATTTATACCCGGGATGCAAGGGTGGTTCAACATTCGCAAATCAATCAATGTGATAGAGCACATTAATAAGAGGAGGGAGAAGAACCATATGGTCCTCTCAACTGATACGGAAAAAGCATTTGACAAAATACAACATCCTTTCCTGATTAAAACTCTCCAGAGTATAGGGATAGAGGGAACATTCCTCAAGCTCATAAAATCCATCTATGAAAAACCCACAGCGAATATCATCCTCAATGGGGAAAAGCTGAGGGCCTTCCCCTTAAGATCAGGAACACGTCAAGGGTGCCCACTCTCACCACTGTTGTTCAACATAGTACTAGAAATCCTAGCAACAACAATAAGACAACAAAAGGAAATAAAATGTATACAAATTGGCAAAGAAGAAGTCAAACTCTCTCTTTTTGCAGACGACATGATACTTTATGTGGAAAACCCAAAAGACTCCACCCCCAAATTACTAGAACTCATACAGCAATTCAGTAATGTGGCAGGATACAAAAACAATGCACAGAAATCAGTTGCTTTCTATACACTAACAATGCAACTGTAAAAAGAGAAATTAGAGAATTGATTCCATTTACAATAGCACCAAAAACATAAGATACCTCGGAATAAACCTAACCAAAGAGGTAAAGGATCTATACTCTAGGAACTACAGAACACTCATGAAAGAAATTGAAGAAGACACAAAAAGATGGAAAAACTTGGATCGGAAGAATAAACATTGTTAAAATGTCTATGCTACCCAGAGCAATCTTCAATGCCATCCCAAGCAAAATTCCAATGACAATTTTCAAAGTGCTGGAACAAACAATCCTAAAATTTGTATGGAATCAGAAAAGACCCCGAATCACCAAGAAAATGTTGAAAAAGAAAAACAAAGCTGGGGGCATCATGAGGCCTGATTTCAAGCTATATTACAAAACCATGATCACCAAGACAGCATGGTACTGGCACAAAAACAGACATATAGACCAATGGAACAGAATAGAGAGCCCAGATATGGACCCTCAACTATATGGTCAAATAATCTTCGACAAAGCAGGAAAAAATATGCAATGGAAAAAAGACAGTCTCTTCAATAAATGGTGATGGGAAAATTGGACAGCTATATACAGAAGAATGAAACTCAACCATTCTCTAACACCATACACAATGATAAAGTCAAAATGGATGAAAGACATGAATGTGAGACAGGAATTCATCAAAATCCTAGAGAAGAACATAGGCAGTAACCTCTTCGACATTGGCCACAGCAACTTCTTTCAAGATACATCTCCAAAGGCTAGTGAAACAAAAGCAAAAATGAACTTTTGGGGCTTCATCAAGATAAAAAGCTTCTGCACAGCAAAGGAAACAGTCAACAAAACAAAGAGGTAACCCACAGAATGGGAGAAGATATTTGCAAATGTCACTACAGATAAAAGGCTGATACCCAAGATCTACAAAGAACTTCTCAAATACTACACAAAAAAAACAAATAATCAAATCAAAAAATGGGAAGAAGACATGAACAGACACTTTTCAAAAGAAGACATACAAATGGCTAACAGACACAATGAAAAATGTTCATCATCATTAGCCATCGGGAAATTCAAATCAAAACCACATTGAGATACCACCTTACACCAGTTAGAATGGCAAAAATTGACAAGGCAAGAGACAACAAATGTTGGAGAGGTTGTGGAGAAAGGGGAACCCTCTTACACTGTTGGTGGGAATGCAAGTTGGTACAGCCACTTTGGAAAACAATGTGGAGGTTCCTTAAAAAATTAAAAATAGAGCTACCCTATGATCCAGCAATTGCACTCCTGGGTATTTACCCCAAAGACACAGATGTAGTGAAAAGAAGGGCCATATGCACCCCAATGTTCATAGCAGCAATGTCCGCAATAGCCAAACTGTGGAAAGAGCCGAGATGCCCTTCAACAGATGAATGGATAAAGAAGATGTGGTCCATATATACAATGGAATATCACTCAGCCATCAGAAAGGATGAATACCCAACTTTCACATCAACATGGATGGGACTGGAGATTATACTAAATGAAATAAGTCAAGCAGAGAAGTCAATTATCATTTGGTTTCACTTATTTGTAGAACATAAGGAATAGCATGGAGGGCATTAGGAGAAGGAAGGGAAAATTGAAGGGAAGGAAATTGGAGGGAGAGATGAACCATGAGAGACTATGGACTCTGAGAAACAAACTGAGGGTTTTAGAGGGGAGGGGCTGGGGGAATGGGTTAGCCCAGTGATGGGTATTAAGGAAGGCATGTATTGCATATAGCAGTGGGTGTTATATGCAAACAATGAATCAGGGAACACTACATCAAAAACAAATGATGTACTGTATGGGGACTAACATATAATAAAGTAAAATAAAATAAAATAAAACAAAATAAAAAGAAACATGAAGCACTTAGATAAAGTGAAGTAGAAAAGAGAAAGGAGCAGGTGCCTGTGTGACTCAGCTAAGTGTCTAACTCTTGGTTTTGGCTCAGGTCATGCTCTCAAGTCGTGAGATGGAGCCCTGCATTGGGCTCTGTGCTGAGCACGGGAGTCTGCTTAAGACTTTCTCTCTCTCTCCCTCTGCCCCTACCCCTTGCTCTCTCTCTTTCTCTCTCTCTCTCAAATAAATAAATAAATCTTAAAAATGTATATGAAAGATGAGAGACAAGAAGGATACCACCAGAATCTCAAACAGCTATCTAAGTGAAGTCAAAGGTGGAAGCAATAGAAAGAGAAGGTGCTGGGGGATATAATTAAAAATATAAGGGGAAGGGGAGGGGGTGGAATCCAGACCAGAAGATGTATGAGTTTTTTCGTTGAATGACTACCAAAACCATAAAGAAAATGAACCAAACCTAAACATACCATAGTGAGTATTTTGAACATCAGAGATAAATAAGGATCAGATTTGGAGGCATGATCCTTTCATTCAGCAGCAATTAATACTAAAGAAAGAGAAGGAACATCTTTAAAACTCTAATGGAATATGAGCATAGAATTCTATAGCCGTCCAAATTACCATTTTTGGTAGAGAATTATAGAAATTTTTAAATATGTAAAAACTTAGCGTGACTCCCATCCATAATCTCTCTATGAAAGAAAACTTAAAAATACATCCCACCTTTATCAAAACTGATTTCAAGAAAGATGAAGACATGGACTTAAAAAAAATCAATGCACCAAGAAATCATTAAAATATATGCTCTCTAAATAAATACAAATGAAATAAAATAGGAATAACTCTTAATATTCAAAATATGTTCAGTTTGAAAAGGAGAGGGTTGGGAAGGAAGAGAAATGGAAACATGTGGGTCTTTTTTTATTGTAGAAATTATATCTAGATACTGATAGCAAAATAAATATAAATTTTTTAAGTAGACACTAAAGGAATATGGATGTGATATATATTTCCATCTTATAATACATAAATAAAAAAATAAAATTTAAAATGCAGGAAAAATCAGGAAAGGAAAATCAATGCAGAAACATGATTCATAAAAAAGTAATATGGGAGGGCTTGTTCCAACATAACAGTGACAATAATAAATTTAAAATATCTAGATCTCTACCCTTCAAGGTAATAAATCTTGTTTAAAAGAGAGTTAAGATTCACTTAAATGAAAATCTAATTGACTAATTGTTGACTAATAGAAAAATGAAGGGGAAAAAAGAGAATCACCTAGCAAATCCTAGCAAAGTCAACCAGGTAAGAAAATATTTTTTTAAATCCTGAATCAAATTCAATGAAATAGAGATAAGTCAGAGTAAAATGAAGTTATTTTGAAAATTAAGTTAGAAATGTTCCAATGACTAAAAGAATCATAAATGGTTATGTCAAAATTCACCAATTCAAATACATAGCAGGGTTTTTGTTGTTGTTGTTGTTTTTACTAAGTATATAATGCAAATGATGTAGGAAGCTATAAATGAGTGAGAATGATAGGCAGCACAACCATTTTTTTTAACATTTTTTTATTTTGTTATGTTAATCACCATACATTACATCATTAGTTTTTGAGGTAGTGTTCCATGATTCACTGTTTGCGTGTAATACCCAGTGCTCCATTCAATATGTGCCCTCTTTAATACCCATCACCAGGCTAACCCATGCCCCCAGCCCCCTCCTCTCTAGAACCCTCAGTTTGTTTTTCAGAGTCCATAGTCTCTCCTGGTTCATTCCCCCCTCCGATTTCCCCCCCTTCATTTTTTCCCTTCCTATTATCTTCTTCTTTTTTTAACACATAATGTATTATTTGTTTCAGAGGTATAGGTCTGTGGTTCAACAGTCTTACACAATTCACAGCACTCACCATAGCACATACCCTCCCCAATGTCTATCACACAGCCACCCCATCCCTCCCAACCCCCACCATTCCAGCTACCCTCAGTTTGTTTCCTGAGATTAAGAATTCATCATATCAGTGAGATCGTATGATACATGTCTTTCTCTGATTGACTTATTTCACTCAGCATGATACCCTCCAGTTTCATCCACATTGTTGCAAATGGCAAGATTTCATTCCTTTTGATGGCTGCATAATATTCCATTGTATATATATACACCACATCTTCTTTATCCATTCATCTGTTGATGGACATCTTGGCTCTTCCCATAGTTTGGCTATTGTGGACATTGCTGCTATAAACATCGGGGTGCATGTACCCCTTTGGATCCCTACATTTGTATCTTTTGAGTAAATACCCTGTAGTACAATTGCTGGGTCTTAGGGTAGCTCTATTTTCAACATTTTGAGGAACCTCCATACTGTTTTCCAGAGTGGCTGCACCAGCTTGCATTCCCACCAAAAGCTTAGGAGAGTTCCCCTTTCTCCGCATCCCCGCCAACATCTGTCATTTCCAGACTTCTTAATTTTAGGCATTCTGACTGGTGTGAGGTGGTATCTCATTGAGGTTTTGATTTGGATTTCCCTGATGCCGAGCGATGTTGAGCACTTTTTCATGTGTCTGTTGGACATTTGGATGTCTTCTTTGGAAAAATGTCTGTTCGTGTCTTCTGCCCATTTCTTGATTGGATCATTTGTTCTTTGGGTGTTGAGTTCGATAAATTCTTTATAGATTTTGGATACTAGCCCTTTATCTGATATGTCATTTGCAAATATCTTTTCCCATTCTGTCGATTGTCTTTTGGTTTTGTTGACTGTTTCTTTTGCTGTGCAAAAGCTTTTTATCTTGATGAAGTCCCAATAGTTCATTTTTGCTCTTACTTTCCTTGCCTTTGGCGATGTTTCTAGGAAGAAGTTGCTGTGGTTGAGGTCGAAAAGATTGCTGCCTGTGTTCTCCTCTAGGATTTTGATGGACTTCTGTCTCACATTTAGGTCTTTCAACCATTTTGAGTCTATTTTTTGTGTGTGGTGAAGGAAATGGTCCAGTTTCATTCTTCTGCATGTGGCTGTCCAATTCTCCCAACACCATTTGCTGAAGAGACTCTTTTTTCCATTGGACATTCCTTCCTGCTTTGTCGAAGATGAGTTGACCATAGAGTTGAGGGTCCATTTCTGGGCTCTCTATTCTGTTCCATTGATCTATGTGTCTGTTTTTGTCCCAGTACCATACTGTCTTGATGATGACAGGTTTGTAATAGAGCTTGAAGTCCGGCATCGTGATGCCACCAGCTTTGCTTTTCTTTTTCAATATTTCTCTGGCTATTTGGGGTCTTTTCTGGTTCCATACAAATTTTAGGATCATTTGTTCCATATCTTTGAAAAAAGTGGATGTTATTTTGATGAGAATTGCATTGAATGTGTAGATTGCTCTAGGTAGCATTGATATCCTCACAGTATTTGTTCTTCCAATCCATGAGAATGGAACATTTTTCCATTTCTTTGTGTCTTCCTCAATTTCTTTCATGAGTATTTTATAGTTTTCTGAGTACAGATTTTTTGCCTCTTTGGTTAGATTTATTCCTAGGTATCTTATGGTTTTGGGTGCAATTGTAAATGGGATCGACTCCTTAATTTCTCTTTTTTGTCTTGTTGTTGGTGTATAGGAACACCACAGTTTCTGTGCATTGATGTTATATCCTGTCACTTTACTGAATTCTTCTGTGAGTTCTAGCAGTTTTGGGGTGGAGTCTTTTGAGTTTTCCACATAAAGTATCATATCATCTGCAAACAGTGAGAGTTTGACTTCTTTGCCGATTCAGATGCCTTTTATTTCTTTTTGTTGTCTGATTGCTGTGGCTAGAACTTCTAATACTATGTTGAAGAGCAGTGATGATAGTGGACATCCCTGCCGTGTTCCTGACCTTAGGGGGAAAGCTCTCAGTTTTCCCCATTGAGTAAGATATTCGCTGTGGGTTGTTCGTAGATGGCTTTTATGATATTGAGGTATGTACCCTCTATCCCTATACTCTGAAGAGTTTTGATCAAGAAAGGATGCTATACTTTGTCAAATGCTTTTTCTGCATCTATTGAGAGGATCATATGGTTCTTGTTCTTTCTTTTATTAATGTATCACATGGATTGATTTGCGGATGTTGAACCAACCTTGCAGCCCAGGGGTAAATCCCACTTGGTCGTGGTGAATAATCCTTTTAATGTACTGTTGGATCCTATTGGCTAGTATTTTGGTGAGAATTTTTGCATCCATGTTCAACAGGATATTGGTCTGTAATTCTCCTTTTTGATGGGGTCTTTGTCTGGTTTGGGATCAAGGTAATGGTGGCCTCATAAAAAGAGTTTGGAAGTTTTCCTTCCATTTCTATTTTTTGGAACAGTTTCAGAAAAATACGTATTAATTCTTCTTTAAGTGTTTGGTAGAATTTGCCTGGGAAGCCATCTGGCCTTGGGCTTTTGTTTTTTGGGACATTTTTGATTACTGCTTCAATTTCCTTAGGAATTTGCAAACACGAAACCAGCCCTACAAGAGATATTGAAAGGGGTCCTCTGAGCAAAGGAGAGCCTAAAAGTAACATAGACCAGAAAGGACCACAGACAATATACAGTAACAGTCACTTTACAGGCAATACAATGGCACTAAATTCATATCCTTCAATAGTTACCCTGAATGTAAACGGGCTAAATGCCCCAATCAAAAGACACAGGCTATCAGATTGGATAAAAAAACAAGACTCATCGATATGCTGTCTGCAAGAGACTCATTTTAGACCTCAAGACACCCCCAGATTGAAAGTGAGGGGTG
The DNA here is from genome assembly GCF_029215605.1 of Mirounga angustirostris. Lineage (NCBI taxonomy): Eukaryota > Metazoa > Chordata > Mammalia > Carnivora > Phocidae > Mirounga > Mirounga angustirostris. The sequence continues at coordinate 19,122,150 of NW_026991711.1, read as the reverse complement.
GAAAACCATTTGTCATGCTAATAGACACCAAAAAAAAGCTGGGGTGGCAATCCTTATATCAGACAAATTAGATTTTAAACCAAAGACTCTAATAAGAGATGAAGAAGGACACTATATCCTACTTAAAGGGTCTATCCAACAAGAAGATCTAACAATTGTAAATATCTATGCCCCTAACATGGGAGCAGCCAATCATATAAGCCAATTAATAACAAAAGCAAAGAAGCACATTGATAACAATACAATAATAGTGGCGGTCTTTAACACCCCCCTCACTGAAATGGACAGATCATCTATGCAAAAGATCAACAAGGAAATAAAGACTTTAAATGACACACTGGACCAAATGGACTTCACAGATATATTCAGAACATTCCATCCCAAAGCAACAGAATACACATTCTTCTCTAGTGCCCATGGAACATTCTCCAGAATAGATCACATCCTGGGTCACAAATCAGGTCTCAACCAGTACCAAAAGATTGGGATCATTCCCTGCCTATTTTCAGACCACAATGCTTTGAAACTAGAACTCAATCACAAGAGGAAAGTCGGAAAGAACTCAAATACATGGAGGCTAAAGAGCATCCTATTAAAGAGTGAATGGGTCAACCAGGAAATTAAAGAAGAATTTAAAAAATCCATGGAAACAAATGAAAATGAAAACACAACTGTTCAAAATCTTTGGGATGCAGCAAAGGCAGTCCTAAGAGGGAAGTATATAGCAGTACAAGCGTTTCTCAAGAAACAAGAAAGTTCTCAAATATACAACCTAATCCTACACCTAAAGGAGCTGGAGAAAGAACAGCAAAGAAAGCCTAAACCCAGCAGGAGAAGAGAAATAATAAAGATTAGAGTAGAAGTCAGTGAAATAGAAACCAAAAGAACAGTAGAACAGATCAATGAAACTAGGAGCTCGTTCTTTGAAAGAATTAACAAGACTGATAAACCCCTGGCCAGACTTATCAAAAAGAAAAGAGAAAGGACCCAAATAAATAAAATCATGAATGAACAACCAACTCCAAAGGAATACAAACAATTATAAGAACATACTATGAGCACTATATGCCAGCAAATTAGATAATCTGGAAGAAATGGATGCATTCCTACAGATGTATCAACTACCAAAACTGAACCAGGAAGAAACAGAAAACCTGAACAGACCTATAACCACTAAGGAAATTGAAGCACAACCATTTTAAAACATCACGCAAGTAATTCAAAAATGATTCACTGATCCATATCTAACAATTGACAATCAGGGCATAAATAATACGCAAATTATGCAAACTTCAAAATACATGAAGCAGAAATTGATAAGAACTCCAGGAAGATTTAAAAATCCCACAAGTGTAGTGTGAGGTGAGTGTGATATTTGGGTAGCCATGTGAAAGAATCGTATCAAGAAAAAAGTGGTCATCTATGTTAAATGCTACTAATAGGTCAAGTAAGGTAAGAACTTGAACTTCACCATTGGAATTACAACACTAAGGTCATTGGTAACATTGACAAGAGCTTTTTTTGGGTAAGGATGGAGATAAAACCCGCCATTGAGGTGAGCACAAGAGAAATGAAAAGAGAAGTAAGACTGCTAGTACAGAAAACTTTTTTGAGGAGGTTTCTAAATGGAAGCAAAGTAAAGGGGTGATATTCAGAGGAGGATGAACATTAAGAGACGGGGTGATGGAAAAGGGTGGAGGACAGGGAGTGATAATAGGTTTGGGGTAAATATATACAGTATCTTTTACTTTGTTCAAATAATTTGCAATAGGAATGCATTCAGGCATTACTTTTATAATTATAAAAAATCATTAAGACATTAAGAATATTTCCTTTCTGATTTTGATTTTTTTTAATTATTGGAGAAATACCTTGTTTATATGCTGACACTTATAATGAAGTAGATGGGGAAACTGGACAATATATAAGGCACAGAAGAAAATTGTTGGAGCGATGCTTTTAAGTAAGTGAGACAGGAAAGTATGTGGTGCACCTTAGTCAGTGTTAGAAACTAGGAGTTCAATCACTGGAACAGGAGGGAAGTCAAGGTACATTGTCACAAATGCAGATAGGTGGGTATACAGTGGCGGGGATACACTGAAGTTCTGTGGCTTCATTCAGCTCACTGAAATAGAAGTTCATCAGCTTCTTGGAGATGGGAAAGAGAATTTGGAGATTTGAAGAGAGGAAAAAACATAAAGTAATCCTCTTGGTGCTTATGAGTATTCTAGAGAAGTAGAAATCATCCTTGCTAGTCAGGGTCATGGACCCATTAGAAGTTAGTAATTATGGATTTCAAATGAGACCAACAAATTGGTGGTGGGTTTCCTGCAGCCACAAGGATGGATACTGAACAGGTGGAGAGTTGAATTGCACCTAGGTTGATTTAAGCCAAAGGAGTGTGACATGGTGAGAGATGCACAAGGGAATTGTGCCATATGCAGGAAAGTGGTCATGGTTACTGCTTGTGCAGTGAAAACTGGGTAAGAAAGGAAGTGAGCACAACACTGTGAATATACTTAAAACCATTGAATTTTACACTTTAACTGATTAATTGTATGGTATATAATAATAAGTTGCTACCAAAAGAAAAAAGAGAAGTGGAAAGGAGAGGGAAAAAGAGGAAGGAAGTTGAAGAAATGGGATAATGTGAAACAGAACAGGGAAGTGGAAAAAGGAAATATGTCTCCAAGCCCAACAACCATTAAAATTCATTTTGAGCAAAACATTTCTTCAAACATGTCCTGATTTTTATCCTGTTTGTCCTTATATTTGATGATTTCCAAATGAGGGAGTTTATAAATTTTTTATTATTTCATATTTTTAGATTCTTTGTATAATGGCTATTTCTACATTTTGGGTTATGATAGGTATTTTTATCATAATAAGACCTCACCAGTAAAAATATGTGAGATGCTAGGAAGACTGTGAAAAGGATTTGGAGGCTGGTTGAAATATCATTAATAGTTGGGTAGGTTGCAAGGGTAATGGAAGAAAAAACAGTTTGTGTATCCATCATGTTTAATTTGTGTGGGAACCCTCTTTGCCCTGGTTTCGTGTTTCCCTGTGTGAGGACTTTTAGAATAATGCTGGATGCTTCTTCCCCCATCCCTGCACTTGTGCCTTCCTGGGGTAAGAGTAATTTATCTGACTGTTGAATTTGGCAAACTGGGCTGTGAGGTCAGCCTTTCCCTCCACTTCCTTCTGGAGGGTAACCTACCTACCCTAGGAAGCACACATTCTTTCTCCATGACATAATTTTTATAGGATTGCGTCCTGCAGAGCAAGATGCGTGAAGTATTTCAGTGGTCTCCATTGTGGGCAGCACAACTCGAGTTCACACAGCTCATAGATCGAAACCTGGAATTTGAACCCAGTGGTGTGACACTAAAGCTTACATTTTAAGCATTAGACTACTCAGCATCTATGAGTTTGTGTAAAGAAATTGGAATCAATACCCCACATGGTAAAATAAAGGAGGAAGAAACTTCACACCCCTTGCTTGATAGCATAGAGAGTTTAAGAGTTAACTGGGGTGTAATTAGTTACATTTGTTTCTGTTTGAGTTCTAATCTGGATGTAACCAGGTTACAACACTTTCTGCCACACCGGGAGACAGGGGAGTGTGTGTTCCAGTAAATTTAGTATCTCAGGTTGCAGGAGAAGAGAAATTGAACACATGCTGCATAGGTCAGTTTCAGGGAATGGATCAAGAGAGATCAGGGATCAGAATATATTAGGAAAAGAGTTTGGAGGTAGACAATCAATGAAACTGTATTGAATGCTCCAAGGTATTTCATCCATACAGAGTCGTAAGTATACTAGCAGTCAATATGAAACAGGAGAAAAAGGGTTTCAAGGGAAAGGAGGCAAACCATTTGAGAATAGAGCCATGAAAAGTAAAAATAGGGAAAAAAAAAAAAAAAGGAAAACTTGTATTCAGAATGAAACATTGGAAAGCTGCAGGATATAGATTTCATTGTGAGACCCAAAGCAACATAGCTTTTAAAATTTAATCAGAGACCAGGCCATCACTGACCCTGTTTTAACCCATCCCAGTTAAACAGGAATATGAAACCGATTCAACGTCATTCAGAGAAAGGAAAAGCAACCAGAGCTGATGTATCAGAAGTTAAAAAAAAAAAAAAAAAAGATTTTATTCATTAATAGTGCAGTTTTTTTGTCTTTTCTGATTAATTTGTTTCACCGATATTTCAAACGAAATAAAATACCTTATTTTGTTCTATGTGGCAAAAATAAGTTTGCTATAATACAAGCAAGGTTAAAAAAACTTTAAAAAGAGGATTAGGTTGTGGTTTTTTGTTGTTGTTGTTTGTTTTAAGGAGAATCTAACATACAATGAATCTAACATACAAAGAATCTAAATAAAATGATATATATTTGGTTGCAAACTATGCTTCCCCACCAGAAGGGTGCAGTTCAAAGTAGTAAATCCATTCACATGGGTCAAAAAGGAAAAGAAATAGCTACACCAACAATAAAAGCAAACATCTGTCATTTTATGTTTACAGGGCTTTAACACCATAATGAAGCTTAGATCACACTCCCCCGAAATATATGATTATGCCTCCAAAGCCCAGTGGCAAGGAAATAACCAAACAATATGCCTAATTTGTTTCCTTGAACAACTGATCTTGTGGAATGTTCTAGAATTGAAAAAATCTCTGCTACTTGCCTTCCTGAAAATATCTACAGATTAAATATTTCTTGTGAGCTTTTAGTGAAAGACTGATTTTAATTATATTCATTTACTATGCAAATTAGGCTTGAATCAGCCTGCTCATTAATATCATATCTGGGTTACAAAATAAATATACCACCTAAATTTTATTAAACATGCTTAGAGTTCTGAGATATTACAGAATGTAAATTTTTAATTATGATACAAATTAACAGATTGTCTTATTACTTGATATGTTTGTTGTTAGCTGATGTAAATACTTGGAAATATCGTGCATATGCAGGATTTCATTCTTTTGTTGACATTAACAAGAAAAATCTCTTTATAAAGTTCATTTCCATTTACAATTGTAGCTTAGTCCTGAATGTTTTTTCCTCATTACATGTGAATCATTAATCATACAAAATGAATGCAGCATCGCTTTTTGTTCTCTGGAATGATGTGCTTTGTGATGAATACTTATTATCATAAATCTTTCTAAAAGAGGTCCTAAGAGCATCCAATAATGTGTAACATCAGTGAGTAAAATTTAAAGTGTACTCTTTTCCACCAGCTTTTATATTTGAAGCCAGCGTCATCAATTTTCACAAGGACAATTTAAAACACAAGCGTGTAAAAACAAATATCTATACCATCAGTAACGCAAAACACATTTCCTACTGTTTTTCTCCTGAACAGGATTCCACAGTGCCCTTTGTTTCTTGTTTTTAACCCCCTTCTAATATCACCAGAGCCTGCTGCTCGATAATTAGTTTCTCATGCATTAGTAAAGCAAATTTTCAGTAATTTTTTGGTTTAGATCCAGAGTATGTACAAAAATTAAAGAAAAGAAAAAATTAATTGTGAAAACTAAGATCCCTTTACTATTGTATGGCAACTTTAATAGGGATTTTTAATGTCTTTACTTTTGGTATATCATTTATTTATATATATTTATTATTTATTTATCAGAGAGAGAGAGCATAAGCAGGGGGAGTGGCAGGCAGAGGGAGAAGCAGGCTCCTCACCGAGCAAGGAGCCTGATGTGGGACTCGATCCCAGGACCCTGGGATCATGACCTGAGCCGAAGGCAGATGCTTAACCACCTGAGCCACCCAGGTATCCCTCATTTATTTTATTTTATTTTTTAAGACTTTAGTTATTTATTTGACAGAGAGAGACATAGTGAGAGAGGGAACACAAGCAGGGGGAGTGGGAGAGGAAGAAGCAGGCTTCCCGCTAAAGAAGGTAGCCCAACGCAGAGCTCAATCCCAGGACTCTGGGATCGTGACCTGAGCGAAAAGCAGACGCTTAACCATCTGAGCCATGCAGGCGCCCCCCTTCATTTATTTTTTTAATCCAAGTCTCTACTTCTGACATTTAAACCCTTAAAATGGTCAATTATGATGGGCTTCAATAGCAGAATTTAGGATATATATCCATACATTATATACATGTAATATGCATATTTTGTATATTACATATATATGCTAGCATATATATGTATACATACATATGACTGACTTTCTTATAACTCTTTATGCTGGCATCTATTTACTCACTCCCAAAGTAAAACTGGATTGAATGTCCTTGTGAGAATGTGCTGAAGAATATGATAAATATTTGTAGATCAAAACACACACAAAATTTTTTAAACACCATTTTTTTAAAAAACAAAGAGAAAATAAGAATTATCTCAACACCAATAACCATAAAATACCTAGGAATAAACCTAACCAAAGGGGTAAAAGATCTGTACTCTGAAAACTATAGAACACTTATGAAAGAAATTGAAGAGGACACAAAGAAATGGAAAAACGTTCCATGCTCCTGGATTGGAAGAACAAATATTGTTAAAATGTCTATATACTACCCAAAGCAATCTACACATTCAATGCAATTCCTATCAAAATACCACCAGCATTTTTCACAGAGCTAGAACAAACAATCCTAAACTTTGCATGGAATCACAAAAGATCCCAAATACCCAAAGCAATTTTGAAAAAGAGCAAAGCTGGAGGCATCACAATTCCGGATTTCAAGCTGCATTACAAAGCTGTAATCATCAAGACAGTACAGTACCCATACAAAAGCAGACACATAGATCAATGGAACAGAATAGAAAACCCAGGAATGGACCCACAACTCTATGGTCAACTAATCTTCAACAAAGCAGGAAAGAATATCCAATGGAAAAAAAGACAGTCTCTTCAACAAATGGTGTTGGGAAAACTGGATATCAACATGCAGAAGAATGAAACTGGACCACTTTCTTACAACATACACAAAAATCACCTCAAAATGGATGAAGGACCTAAATTTGAGAGAGGAAACCATCAAAATCCTGCAGGAGAACACAGACAGCAACCTCTTTGACCTTGGCCATAGCAAATTCTTACTAGACATGTCTCCAGAGGCAAGGGAAACAAAAGCAAAATTGAACTACTGGGGCTTCACCAAGATAAAAAGCTTCTGCCCAACAAAGGAAAAAATAAAACTAAAAAGTAGCCGGGCGCCTGGGTGGCTCAGTTGGTTAAGCGACTGCCTTCGGCTCAGGTCATGATCCCGGAGTCCCCGGATCGAGTCCCGCATCGGGCTCCCTGCTCGGCGGGGAGTCTGCTTCGTCCTCTGACCCTATCCCCTCTCATGTGTTCTCTCTCTCTCATTCTCTCTCTGTCAAATAAATAAATAAAATCTTTAAAAAAAAAAAAAATAAATAAATAAATAAATAAATAAATAAATAAATAAATAAAAAACTAAAAAGTAGCCTATGGAATAAGAGAAGATATTTGCAAATGACATATGAAATATGTCACAAATGGCATGACCTCATTCTTCTTTTATGGGTGACTAATATTCTATAATATTCTATTGTATATATATCCCACATTTTATTTATTCATTCATCTGCTGATGAAAATTTGGGTCGCTTCCATGTCTTGGCTGTTGTAAATAAAGCTACATGATTTGCAAGTATCTTTTCAGATTACTGCTTTGGGGCTTTTGGGGGTAAATACCTAGGAATAATATTATTGATCATATAGTAGTTCTATTTTTAATCTTTTGAGGAAACTCCATCTTGTTTTCTACAGTGGCTGCACCAATTTACACTCCCACCAACAGTACCTGAGGGTTCCTTTTTCTTCATTTACATATTTTCCAACACTTGTGAATTCTTGTCTTTTTTAATTTTGCCATCCTGACAAGTGTAAAGTGATAACTCCTTGTGATTTTGATTTGCATTTCTCTGATAATAGGCAATGTTGAACATCTTTCCATGTGTCTGTTAGCCATTTGTATGCCTTCTTTGGAAAAGTGTCTATTCAGGGCCTATAGCCATTTTTAATTGGATTATGTGTGTTTTTTGATGTTGAGTTGTAGAAGTTCTTTATATATTTTGGATATTAACTCCTTATCAGATATACCATTTGCAAATATATTCTCCCATTCAGTAGATTTTCTTTTGTTTTGTTGATAGTTTCTTTTGCTGTGCAAAAGCTTTTTTTTTTTTTTTATTTGACAGAGAGAGACACAGCGAGAGAGGGAACACAAGCAGGGGGAGTGTGAGAGGGAGAAGCAGCCTTCCCATGGAGCAGGGAGCTCAATGTGGGGCTCGATCCCAGGACCCTGGGATCATGACCTGAGCCGAAGGCAGACGCCCAACGACTGAGCCACCCAGGCGCCCCAAAAGCTTTTTATTTTGATGTAGTCCCAATAGTTTTTTGTTTTTGTTTTTGTTTCTCTGGTCTCAGGAGACGTATTTAGAAAAATGTTGCTATGGCTGATGTCAGAGACATTACTGCTTGTGCTCTCTTCTAGGATTTTTGTGGTTTTAGGTCTCACATTTAGGTCTTTAATCCATTTTGAGTTTATTTTTGTGTAGGATGTAAGAAAGTGGTCTAGATTTATTCTTTTGTATATACTTGTCCAGTTTTCCCAAAACCATTTATTGAAGGAACTATCTTTTCCAAGCTGTATATTCTTGTCTCCTTTACTGTGGATTCATTGACCAGATAAGTGTTGGTTTATTTCTGGGTTCTCTATTCTCTGTCTATTTTGGGGCCAGTACCATACTCTTTTCGTTACTACAGCTTTGTAGTGTATCTTGGAATCTGATATTGTGACAGCTCCAGCTTTGTTCTTCTTACTCAAGATCACTTTGGCTATTCAGAGTCTTGTGGTTCCATACAAATTCTATTATTATTTGTTCTAGTTCTGTGAAAAATGCTGTTGATATTTTGACAGGGATGGCATTGAATCTGTAGATTGCTTTGGGCATTATGGACATTTTGACAATATTAATTCTTCCAATCCATGAGCGTGGAAAATCTTTCCATTTGTTTGTGTCATTTTCAATTTCTTTCATCAGTGTTTTACAGTTTTCAGAGTATTTTAAGGTAGGTTTTTAATAGCCCTATTTTATAAATAAGCCAAATGAGGCTCAGAGGGCTTATGTGATTGGCCTCATAACACCCTACCAACTAAGTGGCACAGGGCGAGATTAGAATGCAGATTTACCTATATTCAAACCCAGCTTCTTCCATCATTTGTCTTTCTATTCGTTATCTTCATTTCTCTTAGCATTAAAATTATATAGATGTGGTTTTAGGTTCTTTCTGCAAATAGACATGAGAGTGCATACTCCGATATATATAGTATAGATATAATAGTTCATAGACGTCTACAGCTAACCAACTCAGAAGAAAGACATCAAGAGGATTTGCTGTTACAAAAAAAAGAGAGAGAGAATTTGCCGTGTGTTTTATAAAAGTAACTTCTATCTTTATGTAGAGATCAACCTGGAGAGAATATAATCATTTCTGATGTCATTACTTTTTAACATGCTGAAAATATATTAATAAGTAAAATTGATTTAAATGTATTGTTTTATGCTTGTTATGTGTTTTCAGGAGATCATTACATTATCAAATAAATTGGTCTTAAAGATTTTCTATGGAACAGTGAAATATGATTAAGTATTGCTAGTTCTATTTTCTTTTCTATGATAACATAAAATAAAACATAATTGAATATTTTAAAACACATTATAAATGTAATACATAACACTATAGATGTGTATGTATATATACATGTGCCTATATGCATATATACAAGAAATTCACATTTTAGGAATTATAAAAGTGTATAGTGTGTTTAGTTCCACAGTTCAACTCAACCTTGCAAATAAGTACATAAATTACATATGTAGGGTGCCTGGGTGGCTCAGTCCGTTAAGCGACTGCCTTCAGCTCAGGTCATGATCCCAGGGTCCTGGGATCAAGTCCCGCATCGGGCTCCCTGCTCTGCGGGGAGCCTGCTTCTCCCTCTCCCACTCCCCCTGCTTATGTTCCCTCTCTCGCTGTCTTTCTCTGTCAAATAAATAAATAAAATCTTTTAAAAAAATTACATATGTATTTTTTAATTGAATTTATTCATTGTTTTTGGATATATTATGAACGATGTATAATACTGATTTAGTTAGTTGGAGGTATTGTTATGTCATAAAATCAAATTTCAAACCGATATCAGCATTATCAACAGTGGTAATTATATGCTGCAAGAAGAAAAAAATAGAAATTTAAGAAATATAAAAGTTCAGGTTTTGAAATATTAGGAAGAAGTTATGAAGTATCATACTAACAACACACTATGATGATGATGATGATGATGATGAAGTACCAATTTTTAAAAAGGTGATCGTCACTCAGGGAATAAATGCTATTGTGAGTGCTATTATGTTCTCACTTGTGAACAAGGTACCTGAGGGTATATAAATATAGAATATATATATATGGAATCTCTGTGGGGCAAAATAGAATCAGAGTTACCATCAGTTTCTTCCACCTGAAATCACCTAGGCAAAGAAGAAGAATTCTACACCTTTATTCTCATAATTGAGAAATGACCTCAGATGGATTTGCAGTGTACAATTCAACTTAAGCTGTTTGCTAACTGTCACTTTTTTTCACATACGTGTCTGTAATAGTGGAGTAGGATAGGCACTTACCTCTAGGACTTGGGGGAATGAAGCTCAAGGTGGGTAGGAAGCATAATATTTCTGTGAAGCATTTTATTTTTTGTCTATGATTTCATATAATTCTCTATTTGTAATATCTTCTATTTATCTAATGTAATAAGAATTCTAAATTTTCAATTAAAGCCAGAGTCTCCCCCAATTTCACTACTGATACTACACAAAGACATACCCATGAAAATTCATGTGTCAGAGATAATGATCTTTTTTTTAAAGATTTTATTTATTTGTATGAGAGAGTGAGAGAGAGCACAGAGGGAAAGGGAGAAGCAGACTCCCCGCTGAGCAGATAACCCGACGCGGGGCTCAATCCCAGGACCCTGAGATCATAACCTGAGCCGAAGGCAGAGCTTAAACAACTGAGCCACCCAGGTGCCCCCAGAGATATGATCTTAATATCACTTTCAGATACCCTGAAGTCCTGAGGTTCAAAGTTTCCCAGGTTTATCAATTCACCATGGTTTTCATAATTTAACATAAAAATGTAAAAGTTACAATGTACAAATGTATATTTGAACAATATGGAATACTCTTGAAGATATTTGGTGGGGTTTTTTGGTAAAATTTTATGGGCATGCTAAATAAGATGTTTAGTTTGTATGGGTTTTATTCTGAATTACTTCAATGAAATCTTTTTTTTTTTTAATTATCTAAACCTAGAAAACTTATTAAAATACCTATATACATACATTAACAGATGTATCCTATAGGTATATTTGAAATCCATAAAACTTAAAGTCAAACTAAGTCTTTTTCCTTATGCTGTGTTTTCAGATTTTAGTTAATCTTGTTGCTATTATGAGGACATTTGAGGAACAGCAGATTGTGAATCTGGAATTTTTCTCTATTAATATAGATTAGTTTTCATTATATTTTCATTTTTGCAGGTCTCCATGATCTGTGCTAATATATATGCTCTTAAAATATATTTTGTTATAGGGGCACCTTGGTGGCTCAGTCAGTTAAATGTCTGACTTTTGATTTTGGCTCAGGTCATGACCTCAGGGTGGTGAGATCGAGCCCCCTGTCCAGCTCCACACTGAGCATGGAGCCTGCTTAAGATTCTCTCTCTCCCTCTCCTTTTGCCCCTCCCGCCCCCTGCACTCTCTCTCTAAAAGTACTATGCTAGTACTCACATAAACCATGTTTATATTTCAACTTCAAAAACAATAAAATATAGATTTCCCCTATGTTTTTTTCCAATTCTGTACTTAAAATGTTAATAGGGTCCCTAAATCCATCTATGATTTTTAAATGGTCTGATAATTATGCTGCCTATTAGATTATTTAAATGAAGTAAACTGTTTAATCTGTTCTGTACTTAAAATAATAGACTATATCATCACAGTGTAATTTTCATTTCTACTGTATCTTCTTCTATTGAAATACATGTGTAATTAGACCACTCACAGTAGCCTATAAACAACCTTTTTAAAATGTATCTTTCATCTTTTCCATTTTACAGTTCCTAGAATATGGGAAAGCTTTATTTATTCATGTAGTCGGTGAGGACCTGAAGGCTTTTTGCCAGGTCCGAGAGAGAGAGAGAGAGAGAGAGAGAGAGAGAGAGATTGAAAAAGGAAAAAACAAAACAAAACAAAAACCTTTGCCCTCAAGAAAAGCCCTGTTTACCAGGGGGAAAAAAAGGCAAGTCCCAGACATCAAAAGTCAGATAACACCAACTCATCCTGTTACTCAAGGTGGGGATTTTCCATGAAGTGGCACTGATGTGAGTCTCATGAAAGCTGGGAACACAAATCAGAGAAAAGCTGGCCCACCATGCCCGGCTCCTCACTATTGCTGTACGCAGCAGCAGACTGAGAGGAAGGGCATTTCCGACAGAGGATTTCTGCAAAAGTTCAAGGAAATGCATCGGCGTTTTGTTCTGGAGTCATCGGGCAAAGGACATCATACGATTTTCATTTTAGAAAAGGTACTCTAGCAACAGTATCGGAAAATGTGTTGGAGGAATGAAGCAAGAGCCAATGAGACCTGTTCAAAGCCTGTTACATTCCAAACAGAAACAGTAAGGTCCCAAAAAAGAAGCAGCAGCTGTGGGAATGGAGAGGAGGAAATAGTAAAGAGATATTCTAGAAGAGGATTTGATGGCCCATTGATGCAGGGAATGAGAGAGAAGGAGGTATCTAGGGTAAGCATATGCATTTGGCTTGGATGACTGACCAAATGGTAATTCTCTTCACTGGGCTGGGACAAAAGCAGATGGAGGGTCTTGTAAGGATAAATGATGAGTTTCATTTCAGTCAGGTTGTACTTGAGGTGCCCGTGGAAGGAGAAGTCCAACAAGAGCCTGAAATTTGTTACAAAATCAAAAGACAAATGTGGTGTGGCAGCATACTTTGGGTAGTTAGAACAGTTCTAATCGTAGCCAGTGACAGGACTTAAATGATACAGGAGACATCAAATGAGAAAGAAAAGTGGGTGAATGGCAGAACCTTAGAAGACATCCATATTTAAGAACCTGGCAAGGAAAGAAACAGCCATGAAAGAGAATGAAATGTGGGGAAGCTCTCTATTTTGCACCCGCTACACTGCTTCCTTGAACAAATGAACATTGTCAGCTACACAGAATTTCCTTGGAAAGATGTCCATTTATTTCAGTGATGCTGTCATTGCTCAAAGCACTTTATTAGGTTCTCTTTCATCTTACCTCTGGACTAGAAGCATTTTCTTTTTAATATTGTTGTGGTGGCCAAGCTTTTTCCTTTGACAATAAATGTGTTTCTTTAGAAAGAGCTCAATGTCAACAAGATATAACTATCCAGTAATGATCCTTATTATCCCTCAAGTGCATTGAAAACCGACTGTGATGGCAATGCCAGTATGAGGAGTTTGGAATTAAAAATAAAAAGCCACATTTTAATCATATTCAAAATAAGTCTTTAGTCTTCTAAAGTGATTTCTTTAAAAGACATTTTAATAAGTAATTTTATTATTTATAGATTATAGTCAACCTTATGTATGACACTATTAAATAATCTGCCCTCCAACTAGTACTACTGAATCGACACAATTTAAGGTGGTTTCTGTCTTTTATACAAACCTTTTAACTGTTTTGAGATGAATGAGTCCACATAAATTCAGACTTGATTTTATAGTTTTATTAAAATTCTTACAGACCCTTACATTTTTAGACATTCCAGACAGTTCCTGACTTAGGATTTTTTGACTTTATGATAGTGCCAAAGTGATACTCATTCACTAGAAACCATACTTTGATTTTTGAATTTTGCCCTTTTCATGGGCTAGCAATATGCAGCTCTCCCGTGATTCTCAGTGGTGGTATGGAGCCAAAGCTCCCAGTCAGTCATGTGACCCCGAGGGTAACAACCAATAATTAACAACCATTCTGCACCCACACAACCATTCCGTTTTTCACTTTCAGTGCAGTAGTCCATAAATTACAGGAGAGAGTCAACACTTTATTATAAAATAAGCTTTGTTTTAGAGGATTTTGCCCAACTCTTGGTTAATGTAAGTGTTATGAGCATATTTAAGGTAGGCTGGGCTAAGTCCTGATGTTTGGTAGAGTAAGAGTATTAAATGCATTTTTGACAATATTTTTACTATATTTTCAACTTACTATGGGATGTAGCCTCATTGTAATTTGAGAAAGATCTATACTTTATTGCTTGTGCAATACTGATTAATCTTAATTTGTATGAGTTGTCTATCTTATTACAAAGACCTTGAAGAGTGGCTATGTCATCTGTTCTAATAGTTAACAGGTCTTGGCAATCTTTTTCTCGTTTCTCCCTTAAAAGCTGTCTCCACTAGTGTAACTTAAATATATTTCCAATATACTTCGTGGTCAATCTAAGAGACGTTTATTTATTTATTTATTTCAGAAACACTAAAGTACAAAGATCGCCTATTCTGTACCAAGATACTAACAAATTGTGCCCAATGATGACAGTAAAACAAAGTCAATTATGGTTTCTATCTTTCAGCTCATAAGAAATCGTATGTTAGAGGCAGCATTGAACTGAAGTCCCTAAATCTATAAATAAACTAGTCAGATAACCAAGACTTAATTTTTCCACATATCATGTTAAAGAGTTTTATGGTTGATACTAGGATTCCCAGACTTTGAAGTACAAGTTTGGAAACAGGCTTACAATACTAATGCTCTAACTTAATGCTCTTAGCATATAGTCTATACAGGTCTATTATTATTATTATTACAAAAGGCCACCATTGACAATATGCTGAAATTTTGTCTAATTATTAATTTATAGAGGAAAAAATTTATTCCAATTTTGACCTTAGCCCTTATTTAAATTTTTGTCACATAAGCATTGATTGAATTCAGCTTACTAAACATTAAGAAATGTTTCTTTTTAATATGATTTCAAATAGTGTAATTAATGTATCCAGAACCTTCTCCATATCAAAAAGAAGATTGCTAAATGGAACACTGAAAGTTAATAAATTGCCTGGTAAATATATCACAAAGCTTGGATATGATTTATTCTCAAGTCAGCATTTGGAAATATTCAAATGAAGCCTGTTTGACCTTGTGCAAAAAATTCTTGATTGGCTAAAACATTGGATTAGGTGAACATTAAGGTTGCTACTAACACTATGATGTTATGATTGCTTCCCACTAACTTAATTTAAACTGGAACTGTGAGTACTCAGTCCAGCCTTTGCTTTCTATCTAAAACTCAGTGCTAGGGCAATCTTATATATTAATGTAACTGTCATGCTTAAGCTCCGTGAATTCCTGGATTATGTCTAATTCATCTTTTCAGCCCTAGTAGAGCATTCAGTAGAGAGACACTTAGAAATGTTGGTCTTGTCAGTCCCTTTCCACATACAAAAAAAAAAATGGAAAGTCAAAGAAATGAAACTCTGGTGCCAGTTACTGGTGAGTTGCATTTTATCTTGTTCACTGGATACGTGACCATGACAAAGCTACAGGTTTCAACCCTTTCTGCTGCACACTTACATATGTTTCTGTACCTGTCATGCCTTGTGATTCCCTTTTCACTGCCCATCCCCAAGTACTTGGCCTTATTCCACAGTCTTTGATACTATGGTCTCCTAGGAGTTTTCTAACTTGTGAGTATATGTTACACAAAAACTCTCACAAACACATTTTAATCAGATGTACAGCCTTTTCCTGGTGCAGCAATCCAGTGACTAGATAGTCATCAAAACCAATTGTTAAGATAGCTCAACCTTATCCTTACCTTAACAAACTATCTGCTTCCATTTAGTCACCAAATAAAATACTTTGATTAAAAACATTCTGTAGATATCCTTATAAGTGCAACAACAAAGGAATAAAGCTTTATGTGATGAAGAAAATGTTGGGTGCATTTTTTATTCTAATCTAAAAATTATGAGGTCATGTCTTATTCACTACTGAATAATGAATGCAGACAGAATAATTCTGAGCACATTTATGCTTAAATACGACATATTTAATTATAGGCACACTAAATCACAGAAGTAAATCATTATATATGTAGCATTTTTGAGGCTATTCAAGTCAAACAATTCCAGTTATTTGGTAAATAAACAGCAAACACAGGATCTTATAAAGAAAGAAGGAAAGTGAGGATGAATAAGGCAAATAACATTTGTTGAGCTCAAGTTATATGCCAGATACCATGCTGGCCTCATCCCTGCATTTTAAGATGAGATTATTACAATTGGATGGTCCTCAGACAAATGTATCAGCCATACCAGGGGGAGTACACACATTGCCAGTGGTTGGCTCAGGTTACTCAGGTTGCCTCCTAACTTACTATTATAGTGAATTTTCTTTTGCAGCAAGGGTTCCCGATTTTGAATTGGTCCCTTGAGTTTTGGGGTTACTGAATCTCAAGTTCCCACCCATCTTTCAGTGATCATGAGCCCCACTTTACCCATAGCCCCATGTGAGAGACTGCCTACTCCAGTTTCAACTCCATGAAACCCCACCAGCAGCCTAGACTCTGTTTGACCCACATATTAGCTGGGATGAGATAGGTTGTGCTTTGGTAACACCTTTCAAATTCTTAGTGCCTTATCTCAATAACTATTTTCTGTAACATAATACAGTCCCAGCAGGAGTTGGTAGTGGGGCTGATTGGTAGTGGAGCTCATAACCACAAGAGGACCCAGCAGGGTACCAAAGTTCTACTTCTGTAGAAGCCTCCTTGAACATCACAGCTGTGTGTGTGTGTTGGTGGGGGGGTGCTGCAGGGTTTCATCCTGGTAATGAAATGCACCCATCTAAAACTACACACAATGCTTCTGTAAACGTCTCACAAGATAAACCTGTCAATGGCCATGTTCAAGTTCTAGGAGCGTGAGGAAGTATATTCTTACCATAACTGCTAAGGGGTAGGAAAACCAAATATTCTAGACAGCCCTATCAACTGTCATATGCCACCATCCCCACAGCCGCTAAAACCACCAGTGCTCCATACCCACGTACAGACCTGCTCTTTTTTTGCTTCTCCTTCCTCTCCCAACAAGGGGATAAGGGATCAGACGTATGTTGCATATCATTGTCTGACTGCTCACAACAGACAGTGAGGGAAGTATTAATAACCTGCACTTCACAAATGAGAGAACGGAGGCTTATCGAGATCCAGGGTCTTGTGCATAAACATATGTTATTGGGCCCAACATTCAAATCCCGATCTTTTTGGCTTAAAACCCTTGGTGAGCACCCAGTTTCTACAAGAACAAATTCAAACTCTTGGATATGCTGTGCATAGTCCTCCAAGACTCCTTCATCACTCTCTAGAGCCACTTCTTCCTCCCCTCAGCCCTTAGGCTCCACCATACAGCCATTGGAAACCTCTTCCGAGGTCTTTGGGTTTCGTTTTGTTATTACCTTTACTCAAGTGGCAACTCCATTTTGGACCATTCTTCTCTCCTCCTGACAAACACTAATGTACTTTTAAGACACAGTTTGCAAATCCTTGCCCTCTGTGAAGGCTTTTCTGATTTTTACTCTCACATAGGTATTAAATAAGCTATCTGTTCTTTATGCTCTTATTGTGTCCCATGCACATTTTTACCAAACTAATTTTTGCTGCACTTACTCTCTTTTATACCTGTTATTATACACAAGGTGCCCGGAGATACTTCTTACGCATTTTTATAACCGTGTGTGTGTGTCTGTGGTGATGGTTAATGCATGTGCTTTCACTGAAGGCTGAGCGAATACGAAATAAACACAGAGTGGAGTGGGAAGGCATGGACTTTGGAAGCCAGTTGGAAAACTGCCTCCGTCATTGTCGTTGTCTGACGTTGTCTAAATTAACTTCTCTGGGCTTCAGTTACTTCATCTGTAAAAATAAGGTAATAATACCATTGCTTTATTGTTCTGTCAGAACTCTCATGAGGATTAAATAAGAACTTATGTAAATGTTTTAAGGGAGTAATTATTAAAATAAATATTGACAGCGGTGATAACAGTTATAGTGGTACTACTAAAACAGGTAATCCGATATTTTTCTCCAGTCCCTCAAAGTGTCTATAAATCAATGTTCTTAGGTCAGACCTATTCCAAATGCTAATAGGAAAATGTGACACAGAACTGGGTAATTATAATTCGATTGCTCAATTCATGCATTCAGAAGATAGTATATATGTTATGTGACCGACGTATATGAAAGAAATATAACTTGGGCCCACAGATTGATAGTTCACATAATTTTTTCCTGACTTGCCACCTGCTCATGTAGAATTACTTGCTCTTGTGGTAGTATGTAACTGGGTACTAGTGGGTAGGAAAGAGTTAAACAGCAACCCTCTAGCCACAAGTTTGGAAACAGAATTTTCTCCCCATCCATTATAACTACAGACAGGCAAGGAACAACCATAAAAGAAAGAAAAAGTGCTTGAGTAATGGAAGAGAGTTACTTAGCCAGGAAGATACCACTTTTTCCTGCCTAACATGAGGGTATTTGTTTTGTTTGGTTTTTTGTTTTTAAATTGCTCAAGGGAACTGCACAAGCTTTCGTAGATATTTGCAGGCATTCTAGGGCACTTGAAGAAAGTCACTCTTGAGAGTTTACTTCCTGTAGTTTCTGCATTATGAGTTGTTTAATAGCAGTTAGGAACAGAAATAGGCATAAATAAAACAGATCTAAATATGTGTGTATGTGTCTATACATAAAAGGCAGAAAGCCTGTTCTATAAGGATTGAATTTTTGCTAAATAAAAAAAAAGGGGGGGGGGGCGCCTGAGTGGCTCAGTCGTTGAGTGTCTGCCTTTGGCTCAGGTCATGATCCCAGGCTCCTGGGATCAAGCCTCGTATCCGGCTCCCTGCTCAGCGGGGGAGTCTGCTTCTCCCTCTCCCTCCCTCCCTGCTTGTGCTCTCTCTCTCTCTCTCAAATAAATAAATAAAATCTTTAAAAAAAAAAGAGAGAGAACTTTCTGATTTAGTCACAAGGGAACAAACTGTTGGAGGATTACAAAAGCAAAAAAGAAGGATTCAAAAATGAGAGACAAAGCAAATAGGATAAGGACAGATATACATTTGTATTTCTAGTCTACAGGTCTGATGACATTGGTGGCTAATACCTGAATCACACTCTTGTAATGACTGTGGATTAGCCAGAGCTTAAAGAATGGGAGTGTGAGGACTTAGGTGTGGCTGCTGCCGAGTCGTATGTACGTAGTGAATTTCGTGGATGGTGATGAGCTTTAATTTAATGTTTTCGTTTTTGTTTTTGTTTTTTAATCTTGCACTACAGAAACCTTCCTCAGATCCTTGTGGGCAGGTTGTATGCCAAGGAAGACAGAATTATGCATTTTCAATACCTTTGCTTTACAGTTCAGCTTTCCTAACAGGGACCAGATTTTATACTCTGAACTGATAGGCTGGAAGTTCATCTGGCACTACCATAGCCTTGTATAAAACGGTCTATAACTTTCTTGAAATAAATAAGTGGGTGGGCAAATGAATTATTTAAAGAATTTAAGAATAGTAATAAATTCACTTCATATATTAAACACACCACCAATGTAAGGTTAAGAAATTTTCAAAATGATAATTTTTACACAAATTCATCAATGCTAGGAAAGTGACAAGTGAGTATTAGAGACATGACTAGTACCTATATAATGTTACATTTCTCTGTTATCCAGGACCTACTGATTTATACAACAAATAAAATTGTCCATCGCTTTAAGTTTAATAAACATAGTCTATAAAATCCATATTTACTCAAATTACTAGTGGCTATATAACTGCAATATTAATATTAAAGTTTAAAGGTATCCCCTTTCTGGAATTTCCATTTTATTGTCTCATTCTCGTCAAATATGGTGATGGTTCTCAAGTCTCTGGAATGTTCTGGGGATAGTTTCATATATGTGCCCTTCTAAACTACAGGAGAAGGGTCCAGATGAAGATATCCTCCTAACTGTGAGAGAAGAGGACAAATTAAGATAACACAAATTTGTTTATTTGATGATTTATTTTTTAACTTAAAAAAAATGTGTGTTTGAGAGTAATTGTCCAAGTATATCATCTCATAAATTGTGTTCCTCTTAATTAAATAGAAAAAATATTGTGATTATAGGAAAAATTTAAGGTCACAAAATAAGAAAAAAATACATTGGCCTTACTTATCCCTTAAAATTCAAGTAGTTGTTGAAATCAAGTTCAATATACATTGCTCAAATATTTACCTTTTAAAAATCCTGGCCCTACTGAAACATTTCCCAATGCTAATTTAGATTTCAACTCATTATATATCTCTATGACTAAAGTCCCTCCAGTGAAATTTGCAATGAGGATCTGGAGAGAGACCAATTCATCTTATTATGAATTAAATATTTCATGAGCTACTCTTGACTAAATTGAACTAAACCTTATCTAATTTTCATGTGTAATCAAACAAACTAGACTTTAACAAATGACCACAATTCCTTGCAAAAGAATTTGAGAGGAAAGCAACTGAAAGTAAGAAACTGATAAATAAATATAGCATTAAATTGAAAATCCCCATTTGGTGTCCACCTCTCATAATATAAATACTGTTGTTAAAATAATGTAATTTTCATGTGCACTATTATAATCCAGGCCACTGTTAGAGTTTAACAAAAACTATTGCAAAGAACCATTTATCAACATTCTGGAAATTACTTCTTTTGTTTTACACATTACAGATATAGGTGGATTTTGTAAAAGCAAAGTTAAATATTTTCTTTCTTTTCTGTTTAATGAAAGAGTCAGAAAAGCTATAATGTACCATGATGGAATACTTCATTTGGGGAGAAATAAAAGCTAAATATAATGGAGGTGGCTTTATCTCTTTGAGGAATTTTCTTTGGAATTATGAATTATTACATTGAAGAAACTTTGGATTTTATAGCTATATGCTCTTACATAATGTCAGGAACTATTTTAGGAAGACTGTCATCTACAAATGCAACAAATTGTTTATGGATGCTACTCATAAGAGAATGACTCAAATTGTGGGACACCTGGGTGGCTCAGTTGTTAAGCGTCTGCCTTCGGCTCAGGTCATGGTCCCAGGGTCCTGGGATCAAGCCCCGCATCGGGCTCCCTGCTCAGAGGGAAGCCTGCTTCTCCCTCTCACACTCCCTCTGCTTGTGTTCCCTCTCTCACTGTGTCTCTCTCTGTCAAATAAATAAAATCTTTAAAAAAAAAAAAAAAAAAAAGAAAAGAGAATGACTCAAACTGTTTTTCGACAAGATGTACCTAACATTTCAATACCACAAATCAAACCTTAAATTTATGAATAATGTTGCCTTATAAAGAAATTCCCACTTATTTTCCTAGAAATTGACAACATTTGAAAAGAGCAAGTCTAATTATACCTGAGGGCTTTCTCAGTCCCTGAAATCATAAATGATCTCATGATCTTCTAATTTCCAATAGGACATTGTATTTTTTTTAAGGATTATTTATTTATTTGACAGACAGAGAGAGAACACAAGCAGAGGGAGCAGCTGAGGGAGAGGGAGAAGCAGGCTCCCCGCTGAGCAAGGAGCCCAATGCGGGACTTGATCCTAGGACCCTGGGATCATGACCTGAGCCAAAGGCAGATGCTTAACTGACTGAGCCACCCAGGCGCCTTGGACATTGTATTTCTTTTGCATACCTCTCACGTCATGTTGTGATATGTACTTAGCTGTGTAGCTGTCATATCTGCTCTATTACATCATACCTCTTTAAAGATGAGAAGGAGCATTTATCTTATTTTATACCTCGCAGTGTGTGGCAGTATCTTGCCTACAGTGAATGCTCAGTAACTGTTTCTGGCATCAAAGGCTGAAGAAAAAAATCATCAAAATTCAGACTGCTGCCCTGGAGAAAACTGAAAGTAACTCCCTGGTAATAATCCTCCACATCCAGAGCAGGTTTTAAAGAAAAATAGCTTTTTGACTAGGAGGAATCCAAACAGATAGAAAAGTACTGTCATTGACCTTCACAAGTGCTGTTCCTTTGCGTGTGGGTGTGTGTGTTCATAGGGGTCCCAGAATCACCTGAGGAGCTTTCCTTTTTTTAAAATACAAATAAATGAAGCCCTGTCCCAACCCCAGAGTTCTTTGTATTTCAAAGAAATACATGGGTAAAATGAATGGTGAAAACTCAGGATATGTAGATTTTGAAAAATTCCCTGGATGATTCTAAACTTTATCACTCCTTCCCTCTGTTTAGGGCTACTGCCCTAGAATTTTGGCTTAATGAAAAAGTCATATGGAGATTTAATTAAATGCAGATTGTCTAGAAATAATCCATTTTCCCCCCCCGGGATCTTTGTGGCCTTGGTCAACAATGTATGTTTCAGTGTATAGTATTAGAATTCTATCACTGATGTGCACATTGATATAGAAACATATATCATTCAAGTGGCACATAGCATTGTCTTCTGTCAATGTTGTCTTGGCTGTAAATTATACAGGATAAGCCCATTGGAGCAGATATAATAAGACTTCACAAAAGGAGCACCGAATTATCATAACACTAATTATATCTAATTCAAAATAATAAAAAATATTTTCATTTAAAATTTTTCATAATCAAAGAAAACTATTAAAGAGCAACATTAAAATAGTGACAATGCAAATTTGATTTTGAATGCAAACGAGATTTTTGTTACATTGTCCCATTTATTTGCTTGAAAATTTTTCTTTAGTGTTTAACTTCAAAACATTTTTTTTCAATTTTTATGGCTATAAAAAAATCTGTTCAACACACTTATACTGGTCAGTCAAGTAAACAATCAAGCAAATAGACAGATGTAATGTACAGCATAGTAACTATAGTTAATAATACTCTATGGCCTATTTGAAAGTTGCTAAGAGAGTAAACCTCAAAAGTTCTCATCACAGGGAAAAATTGTAATTATATAAGGTGATGGACATTAGCAAGACTTATTGTGGTGATCCTTTCACAATGTCTACAAATACTGAGTCAGTATATTGAATTCATATGTTGTACACCTGAAACTAATATAATGTCATATGTCAATTATACCTCAAATAATATACCCCCTCCAAAAGAAGTTCCAAAATGTAAAAAGAAAAGTAAACAGAAGGGAATGCAAATATATTAACTTTTACTCTCTGGAGACTAGGTTAGTTTCTTTTAAATAAAGAAATGTAATCCTCATGTAATCCTACCAAGAGCCCTCTGAGATAAGTTTTATAACCCTATTTTATAGATGAGAACACTAAGGCCATGGGGAGTGGTGAACTGATGCATAAATGCACTTACTTAATAGCAACAGAATCAAGATTGAAAATCAAGTCTAAATACTCTCAAACTCATACTCTCTCCACTATTACTACACAATCAGAGTTTGCAAATGACAACTCCCAGACCAAATCCAGCCCTCCTTCTGTTTTTGGGTGGCCTGTAAGCTAAGAATGATTTTATATTTTTCAATGATTTTTTAAATACAAAAGAAAAATATTTCTTGACACATAAAAAATTATATGAAATTCAAATGACAGTGTGCAAAAATCAAGTTTTATGGCAACACAACCATATTCATCCATTTCAACGTCATCTGTGGCTGTTTTCACGCTACAGCATGAGTTGAGAAGTTGCAACGCAGACGGTATGAGCGGTAAAGCTGAAAGGATTTCAGAAAACGTTTGCAGACTGCAGCTATATGTTTCTTCCTCACTAATGCATGTTTGTGCTTATAGATGTGGTCTCAAAACAAAGCGGAACCATAGGAAAAATAAAGCAAAGAAAATATTTTTCCAAAGATACTGATGAGTAATATTTTTAAAGAGCAATAATGCATCAGATACGATCTCTCACTGTGCATTTTCCTTTCCACACCATTTAGAGGTCATTCGTTTGAAAGTTTCCTTGAAGGCTTGCAGCACTTAATTCACACATGCATTAAACCTCTCAAATTTACTTGGCCTGAGTGTTGTGAAAAAGATCTTGGAGGCAATTTATCACGTAGGAACTTGTCACTGATTAACTCTTTTTTAGATGAGTCATGGAGTGAAGTCAAAGTGACAATTCTGACAGTATTTCCACTGAGGAGTGGAGAATCTGCCAAATGGTGCTGAAAGGATTGTAGTCTGTCCCAGCATGTCCTTGTCTGAGGCTTAATCCCAAACCCATCCCCACTGTCAGCAACTGGGCTTTGTGAAGCCTGGAGCTTATAAAATTTGAGGGACTCTTGAGGAAAAAGAAATATAAAATTACAATACCAGCTTAGACGTAAGGTCCTGGAAGGAGCCCAGATAAGTGAGGGACCCTGAAAATTAACCTTCGTTAGCTTCAAGGAAATCATCTTAGGCGAGCGGCCATTATTCCTCAATATGCTAATGCAAAAAGGTAAAGTTAATAGATTCAATTATAAAGCAAAGTGTCCTTATCTCAGGAGCATTCTGGATTAGAAAAGTACCTTTTCTATAACTTTAACTTATTTAGCAATAAAGTCCTGCAAGATGTTCCCCATTTTCTCGGAAAGATACCCAGCTGAGGAACAAACAACTAGACTCGTGGGTCCACAAAGAGATGGCTGAAGGAGTGGAATGCTTCCCAGTTTGACTTCAATTCCTTCCTGCTCCGCTTCCTTCCAGTTCTTTTTGAGATTGAAATGCAGAGAAAAGAGCTAGAGCAGACACGTGCTCTCTGCATGACTTCCTGTGTGCTCAGAGCTTCCGAGGAGAAGTAACACAGTCACCCTGGCAGCTTGGACACCATTCGCCTACCTCAGAACAAGTGCCGGCTCTTCCTGTTTCTGAACTCTTTAATTCCAGTTTTTTCCTTCATTTTCTTCACCTTTGAGTCCATATTTGTGGGAAGTAATTGACTAGAGTCTAAGGACTGGAGCCAGAATAAAATAGGAAAGAAGTCAACCAGATGGTCGGAAAGTAAAAGTGGCTAGTAGACCTAGATTGAAACCAGATCTGAAAAAGCAACAGAGTTGGAAGATCTGAGGTAAAAGGCCCCAGTGATGATCCTGCTGACAGAAGTGGTCACTGCTACCACCAGGAAGAAGGTGAAGGGCTTTTGCTGCCCATTTTCCTTTGAGTTAAGCACATGCTTTCCAATGTCAAAAGGAAACATGGAATAAAGGAAAGAACGCAGGCTGAATATCAGTCTCTCTACTTATCAGCTATTTAAGCTCTCAAAAATCAGGTATTTTGTTTTCTTTTAAATCCATAAACACTGGTAATGACTTCTCCCAGGGGTGGGTGTTGTCATTAGGAAATGAGACAAAGGGCTTAAAGGGGCCAGTATCATGCTTGGCACAACCATATTTGAGGCCATTAGGTGCCATCAGTTTCAGAAGGTTACCTCTTCAGCCAGAGTTACTTACAATGTCGGAGGTTCCTGACTTGCTTCCTGAGCCTAATTCTAAACGTGCTGTGCAAGCTTATCCTGGAGACTTGCTCAGCTTCTCTTGATTTAGATCCGTGCTGAGTTTGCTCCATTTGCATCCTCCCACTCAGATCCTTTTGTGACCCTTCTCTGTGCTGTTCAGAGTTCTGCTGATGGCATCCCCTCCTCTCCCCTCTCCCCCAGTCCCCTGCTTGTTTGTTGACTTCTGTTGAGTTTACCACTAGTAGGGAGCAGCAGGGGAATAGGAGGAGAGAGATGCCTGGGTTCTTATTCTCCCAGCTCTCCCCACAGGCCCTATTCCTCTACCACTACAGCCTCTTTTCAGCTGCTCTGGGTTCCAGGAGTGACACTATCTTCCCCCTTTGCCCCTTCAACCCTGTAGGAGGTAATGGCTTCTTAAAATGCTACTCCTGGATGACTCACTGAATTAAATTCCTCTAGGTGGGATCCTGCCTGACAGAGATTTCATGTTTAAAAGAGCTGGGGGTTTTGTTTGTTGATTGGTAGTCTATCCTCAGCCAGATTGTAGTTAGGTAAATGTATCTATAATGAAGTTACTTCACAACATCACTGCTTCTCAGGAAAGTTTCCTTTCTTTCTCCAAGCCAAAGTTTTCAGAAAAAATATATCCAACCAGGAAGGAGTCATGAGGAAAAAAAATAGGATGCCCTTTTAATGCTCAAAACAACACTGACCGCCACTGGGTCATAGATGTTCCAGTCACAACCCACTGTCATTAGACATTTTATTTTGTAAGAATAAGTGTTATATTTTATATTCAATGACAAAATAGTGTAACATCTGTTTAATTATACATGATGCATGAAAAGTAATCTGTTCTTTACTGACTTCACTCTATATATCACTATGTTTTAGACTTGTCAGCAAATTCAACTTATTTACCTTTCACTTTAATGAAATTATTTTGAATTTCATAGATGTGGAAATAATTGAAATAAGGACATTAGAAATCTTATTTTAATGTCAAAACTTGTTTGAAAACTCATATTTCATGGAAATGAAGGCTAGTAACCATAATTATTACTGTTTCCATACATATTTGGAAATAAGAAATATTAAGAAGTAAAAGATATGTTCATCAAATTATAGTTTATTATTTCAGGGGGCAAATTTAATATAACAAAAGGATCAAATATTCAGTCAAGTTCATTTATCATCACTATCTCCTGTGATACTAGTACATGTCAAGTAATTTTAAATTCCAAAAAAAGGTTATAATTTCTAAAGCCCTAATTAATGAGCAGTCTGTTTGTAGCTGTTAGAAACATCAAAAATATTATTTTAAAATCTAGATTTAGAAAAGGAAACATTATTTTGAACTTGAACAGCGTTCTTACTTGAATTTTTCCTTTGTCAACCTCCTCCAAAGTCTAACGTGAGTATACGTTGTTGGGCTTCTCTTGGGGTTTTATGTACATTTCAGGTATTAGCAGGGAGTAAAGAGGAAAGAGCTGGTGTATATGCTAAGCCATCAGTCTAGTGTCAAGTAGAAGAAAGAATACTTGGGACTTCCAGAGAAGGAACCATGCTTCAGTTGAGACCACTGCACCATCCTAGCAGGCATCGTTGACATTACAGCCTTGAATCTGAAAGTAGATTGATACAGCATTCCCTGGAGTAGTACATCCTTATAGAGATGTAGGCTGTGCCCAGTGGTGCTGGCCACCACACCATGGAGTAACAATTATCAAAGGAGTTAACAAATTTTCTGTACTCAGGGGTATGTCTGGTGAAATTAGAATCAGAGATGATGAAAGAGGATTTCTTGATATGCGTGCAGTAGATTAAGCAATAAAATAACATGCAATAAGGTTTAGTCTTGCTCATGCCCAAATCTTTCCCTGGTTTTAAGACTACGACTACGTTTGATGCTTTCATATATAGATTAGGCCCTCAGACAAGTTGTCAATTGAACTGAATACTTCTGTTTATAAGACTTTGATGGATTTCCTCTTTTCAGTATGTCCCTGTTTCTGGCTGTACAGCATGCCAATGCCTGATAAATTAAGAATTATGGCCAAATGTTTTGCTAATTTTCTAGATGTCTGATTAAACCAAATAGCTGTCTGTATTGGTTACAAATCTTGGTGTAATGTAGAGTTTGTAAATGGCATCATTTCCAGCCCATTCACAGAGTTTGTACAATTTTAACAGTCAAGTCTTGATTGAAAAATTGAGGGATTTTGCATAATCTAGATTTCTGTATTTTTATAAAATCAGAAGATCTCTGGGGAGCCTGGGAACTCAGTCTGTTAAGCATCCAACTCTTGGTTTCAGCTCAGGTCTCAATCTCAGGATCCTGAGCTCAAACCCCACATTGAGCTCTGTGCTGAGTGTGGAGCCTACTTTACAAAAACAAAAACAAAAACAAACATACACACACACATACACAGCAGAAGATCTCATGACACAGGGTCTCTTTGAGAAAACAATCAGCTTGAGATGGGGGCTAGCCACCACTCCATTTTCTTAAAAGGCTCTTTCCTTGCTTCCTGTAACAGCACACTTTCTTTGTGTTCCTCCTGATTTACTGACAGTTCCTCCCCCATCATTTGGCATCCTCTTTTAATTTTAAATGTAGGAATTCCCCAGGACTCAGTTCTAAGTCCTGAAGAAGGTTCTTTTCTCTCATTCCAAATGCTGTCCCTAGGCAACAAGTTCATATATCTGCATATACATATAATATATACATATACATATAATATATACAAATAAATACAGATAAATATATATACCTATATTTGTATATATTTGTATATATCAGCAACCCACAAAGGTCTATTTCCAAACCAGTGTGCTCTAGTCTGCTTCTACTGTTACCCCTGCTCTTTTTCTTATACATTTATTTTATTCCTTGAATGAGTCACAACACTTTCTCTTTACCTAGGTAGCTGATTCCACTATCTGGAAGAATCTTTCCCTGTTCCTCTGCCTGTTTCCTATCTATCTTTCATCTTTCTCTCTTAGCTTAGATTTTATTCTTCTAGAAAAACTTCCCTGAACTCCAGAGAAGATCATGTCTTTCCATTATCCTCTTTTACAGTAGCTTGAAAGTCCCTCTTTGTAGCATTTATCAAATCATAACAAATTATTTATATAATTATTTGCTTAATATAGATCTTAATATACACCATTAGAGTACATTAAAAAAGGTCCTATTTGTGCTGTTTACTATATGTCTTTGCATTAGCACCATCTGATGCATAATGTGCTCATAATATTTAGACTTTGACCTAAGTATTAGAATAAATTCTATGAGATCATAGAGCATCATTTGAGAAATTGAAAACCTTTCTTTCCTAATCAAACTTAAAGATAATTCAGATAATTTTTATTATTTACTTTTAAACTTTAAATTTATTTTTTATTTGAGTATAGTTGACACACAATGTTACATTAGTCTCAGGTACACAACATAGTGATTCAACTTCTCTATACATTATGCTATGCTTACCACAAGTGTAGCTACCATCTATCACCATACAATGTATTACAACATCATTGACTATATTCCCTATGCCGTATATTTTATTCCTGTGACTTATTCATTCCATAACTGGAAACCGTATCTCCCATTCCCTTTCACCCATTTGCCCACCCCCCCCCACTCCCTTGCCCTCTGGCATCCATCACGTCTCTATATTTATATGTCTGATTCTGCTATTTGTTTATTAATTTGCTTTGTTTTTTAGATTCCACATGTAAGTGAAAGCATGTGATATTTGTCTTCCTCAGTCTGACTTTTTTTACTTAACATAATATCCTCTAGGTCAATCTCGTTGTCACAAATGGCATGATCTTATCCTTTTTATGGCTGTGTAATATTCCTATTTCTCTGTGTGTATATACTACATCTTCCTTGTCTATTTATCAGTGGACACCAGGTTGTTTCCATATCTTGGCTATCATAAATAATGCTGCAGTAAAACATAGGATGCATATATCTTTTTGAATTAGTGTTTTCATTTTCTTTGGGTAGATACCCAGGAGTGAAATCATTAGACCATATGGTATTTCAATTTTTAATTTTTTGAGGAACCTCCATACTATTTTCCATAGTGGCTGCACCAATTTACATTCCCACCAACAGTGCATGAGAGTTTCTTTTTCTCCACATCCTTGCCAATGCTTGTTATTTCTTGGGGTTTTTTTGTAAATTTTTGCCATTCTGACAGGTGTAAGGTGATATCTCATTGTGGTTTTGATTTTCATTTCCCTGATGTTGAATGATGTTGAACATCTTTTCATGTGTGTTGGCCATCTGTATGTCTTCTTTGCAAGGCACACATGATAACCCCTACACTATGGAAACAACGTATGTCTTCTTTGGAGAAATGTTTATTCAGGCCCTCTGCCCATTTTTTAATTGGATTATTTGTTTTTGGGGGGTCAAGCTGTATAAGTTCTTTGTATGTTTTGAGGATATTAACCCCTTCTTGGATATAACATTTTCAAATAACTTTTTTCATTCAGTTGGTTGTCTTTTTGTTCTATTGATAGTTTTTTTCACTGCACAAAGGTTTTTATTTTGATGTAGTCCCAATAGTTTATTTTTGCTTTTGTTTTCCTTGCCTTAGGAGACATATCTAAAAAAATGTTGCCATGGCCAATTTCAGAGAAATTACTGCCTATGTTCTCTTCTAGGATTTTTATGATTTCAGGTCTCACATTTAGGTCTTTAATCCATTTTGAGTTTATTTTTGTGTGTGGTATTAGAAAGTAATCTAGCTTCATTCTTTTGCATGTGACTATCCAGTTTTTCCAAAACCATTTATTGAAGAGACTATACTGTGCAAAGAAATCTATAGATTCAATGCCATCCCTATCAAAATACCAACAGCATTTTTCACAGAACTATAGCAAATAACACTAAAATTTATATGGAACCACAAAAGACTTCAAATAGCCAAAGGAATCTTGAGAAAAAAGAACAAAGCTGGAGGTATCACAATTCCAAATTTCAAAATATACTACAAAGCTGTAGTGATCAAAACAGTATGGTACTGGCACAAAAATAGACATATAGATCCAATAGAACAGAATAGAGCCCAGAAATAAACCCATGCTATGGTCAATTAATCTATGACAGAGGAGCCAAGAATATAAAATGGGGAAAAACAATAATCCACATAATATTAAATAAGTGGGTGGTAAAGTGATCATGGATCATGACTACCTACTGTATTACACTACTATATATAACACATTACTTCAGTCTGAAAAAGCTAAAAATACATTATCCTCAAGACTGTGTTATCATGGGATTAATGCACATTTCAACTCTCAGCAATAATTATGAAGTACTAGTCACTGTTTCTGTTCAATTAATTATTTTTAAAATGATATTGTTCACAATAAGGAGAACAAGCATATTTAAGATGTATATAATATCCATGTCTGTATTGAGCAATTTTAGGGTAGTCTTCAAAATATTTTCTTTCTTTCTTTTTTTTTTTTAGTGTGAAATGAATGTGTTAAATGTTTAGTGTCATTATCTTAATAGTGCAAATATTTCAACAAATGTATGCATGGCCAAGCTAATCAAGTGCCTCAAACTATTTATTGCAAGACATAAGATAAAAATAAATTTATGCTTACATATATTTATCTGTTGATGATTGGGTACTAGAGATCCTGGAGGCTTCTTAGAAAAATAAAGCATAAAGCAAAAAATGTTTGGCCTCTTGAGATTATCTGTTGAGCAGAAAGCTGTCATCTTTTTCCTGCTTTTGCCTAAAGACCTGGAACATTAGCATGTTCACCTGGCCAAAGACAGATGGCTGCCCACACATTCTCCCTGGGCTTAACACTTGTTCTCCCAATACCAACCGCCCAAGGAGTTTGGCCCACCCACCATCTGTAGGTCTGTGGCCTCTTCCTCACTGTATAAATTTTAAGTCGACAGACTGAATGACTTTGGACTGTGCATTCTTGAACGGTTCTCTTTTAGTATATAAGTACTACATGTCATCATCTTTATCAGACAGGATGGGCTAGGTCAGGCTGCAATAACAAATACCACCCAATTCTTAGTGGCATAACACAAATGTTTATACCTCACTCATGCTAAGTCTCCAAATGGAGCAGCATAAGGTTCAGCTCATTGAAGTCACTCAAAGCCCCAGGCTCATAAAGACTCCATCTCAGGGCTTGCTACCTCAATCACCACCTGAGAAAATGAGTTTAAAGCCAAGTGCCTACAATTAAATCTTCCTACCAGAAACTGACACACTTCACTTTTGTTCACATTTCATTGGCCACAGCAGGTCAATGGCCATGCCTAATTTAAGCATGTGGGGATGGAGGTTGGGAGGAGAGGGAGGAAATGCAATTCAGCTATTAGCCTAGAAGGAGAAAAGCTATACTAGAAGTGGACACCTCTCTGAGGAACAGAGAGGAAGGTAACATTTTGTAGTTTAAAAATCAAATTCATTAGGGGAACCTGGCTGGCTCAGTTGGTAGAGCATGCAACACTGGATGTCAGGGTTGTAAGTTCAAGCTCCAAGTTAAGTGTAGCATTTACTTAAAAATAAATCTTTTTAAAACATAAAAATAAAATTCATCAGAAATTATGTATTACAATTCTTTCACACTTTCAAAACAAAACAGCTCTGTATCATATCCTTAAAATCCCTTGCTTTTCTCACTATTTCAAAAAAGTTCCTCTTCAGGATCATTCATGACAAGAGTTACATAGAGCTCATCTGGACAGTACAGGCCTATATAACATACAGTCCATAAGACCAAAAAGCCTGCCATTTCTCCAGGTCTTTTCTGAATAAAGATGGTTCTTTCTACCCAGAGATGCCATGCTTTTTGCTATATGACCTTAAAAGCCAGATTATCCCTTAATTCTATATAAACGTCACTGACATATGATAGGTGAGCTAATGAAGAGGTATGAGAACCTCACACAGGAGTTACTAATGGGTTGGAGATTATGAGAGACATTCAGAGAATAAATCACACCTTTGAGAGTACACAAGATGAGTGGGTCATGAGAATTGCCAATTAACAAGTGATTTTTTTCTGGTTTTCTGTAAGAATTTCTGTGGATGAATGCCTTGAAAACAGAGATTGATGGGTTTCCTTTATTATTACCATACTTTTTGTCCTTACATCCACTTTCATAATCCAGTCTCCTTTCTCTCCATCTGCATCACCATCAGTTTTGCTTCTGTTTTTAGTGGTGTCCTTACTATGTGCCAGGCATTGTGTTTGGAAGGTGCCTGCTCATTGTACTTGATATTGTATTTAATACTTAAACTCAGAAAACAGAACTATCTTTCTTTCAACCTAAAATAAAGCATAATACACAGTCCTGGTAAAACCTCTTTTTCCCCCCTAATGTTTTGCTTAACTGAGCTTCCCACCCCAGACATCAAAATTTTAATTGCAATTATCATTGAGATCTTCTTACTTGGTACAGAAAATGTTCAATAATGATACTTGAAAAGATATTACAGTTCCAACTTTTATAAAGACAAAAATATACAGAATTACTTATATTTTATACAATAAGCACTATATAATGGTACTGTATAGACTATAATAACCCTAGTGAAATGCTAAGATTTATTCAAAACCTTGAGATAAGATGCCACAGCTTCCTGAAATTTTATTGTCAATCCGGAGTCCACAGTTCAAAGTGATTCTTTCTTGGGGCATCTTGGTGGCTCAGTTAATTAAGTGTCCAACTCTTCATTTTGGCTCAGATCATGATCTCATGGTGGGAACATCAAGCCCCACATAGGACTCTTTGCTGGGTGTGATGGAGCTTGCTTAAGATTCTCTCTCACTCCATCTACCACTCCCTCGCACACATGCACACATATGCTCTCTCTCTGTCTCAAAAAAATAATAATAAAGAGTGGTTATTTCTCAACCATCTCATTTGCAAACCTTTCACCTTTTTAAAGAAAAAGTTATACCTAGGCACCTGGGTGGCTCAGTCAGTTGAGCCTCTGACTCTTGAATTTGGGCTCAGGTTATGATCTTGAGTTTGTGAGATTGAGAACTGCATCTGGCTCCCCACTTAGCAGGGAGTCTGCTTAGGATTCTCTTTCTCCCTCTTCCTCTGGCCCTTCCTCCCTCAAATAAATAAATCTTTAAAAAAAGTCCATTCCTATCTCATAAGTATTAATTTTATTCATCCAGGGAAATACAAAGAATACAATAATCCACAGTGGTACATTTCCCAAAGTCTGAGTTAGTGTGCCAGATATACCACAGGTTTTAGCAGAAAAAAACTGGGGGCTGCCTAGTAAAAGAGAATGGAGTTGGGTACTATGTAGTAAATCCCTTATGAGGTCAGTTTTCTAATGGGAGGTGAATAAAAGCTTCCTAGCTTCTCTCTTCCTGTGGTCTTTTAGTCTCTTGAGGGTAAGTTTTAGATTGAAAATACACACACACACAAATAAATATATATATACATATAGGTGTGTGTGTGTGTGTATATATATATATATATATATATATATACACACACACCTATATGTATACAAAATGCACATGCACACATATACATAGACACAAAGTACCTATCCATATGGTGGAGAAAAAAAATCCTAAAGGCAAGAAACATCTTAGATTTCCTTTATCACTACCCACTACCATTGGAATCCCCAGGATTTTGTTTTTATTTTATTTTTTATTCAAGCATGTTTGTACAAATTTGAGATTTATTTCCAAATTATATATATTGGAACTTTAAAGTTAGCTTTTAATATTTTCTAGCCAATAGATTTGTTGACGTTGATATGTGTCATTAGAATCTATTCTCAGTTTCTCCCTCTAGAGTCCAGATTTTGTGTTATGCAGGTGTCTAATATTTTTGTAAATGACTTTCCCATTTCATGCCAACATTATAGCATTAAGGCATTTAAAATGATTTAAGTGAAATGTTAGTATCTTGATCTGGGATTACTAACAATTCATATATTGTCAAGTACATTTAAAAATGAGTATTATTTGCCTCCATTTGCTATGCAAATGCTTACCCCTAGGTTTTCACTCCTCAGGAATGTGGTAACCAACCTCTACTCGGTGTCTCTTTCCTTCTGACCTGAGAATTTTGTGATCTCACTCTTCCATGACACCATCCTTTTTGCAACAAAGATTTAAGGCAACTCTAAGCTATAAAACAGCAATATTTGAACACTAATATCTTCTTGGTAATGCTAAGTCAACATCTCTCTTGAAGACTAAGATCTGACAAGAGATCTTTTAGTTTTTATTTTATTTTGTTTTTGGGTGGTGTAAGTCATTGTTTTCCAAAATGTGGGAGCTAAAAGGTGAGAACTACACATGTCTACTGATTCATGGCCTGTGTAGATAGTATTTGATCCATAGTGGAAGACTTTCTTATTCATATTTCCCATGTAATTATACTAAAACTCCTAATTTATATCTTTTTTTAATATGAGAATTTTAACATCCTTCTTTGTACTTCTATCTATGTGTACTGTTATATGTTCATATGAAAATTCTTGCATATATTCAAATAAAACCTTCTACACAGTTTTTTGTGCTATAGATTGTGACAGCAAATCAGTTGTTTGAATAACAACAGAATCCAAAGCTTCAGATCATATGTACACATGTGTATTCATGATGTATTGTTTACCTTAGCATCCCATTGGGCTTTAAGAGAACTAAAAAATGTAAAGTAGACAAAAATACTTATGTCATTCAATCATTCAAAGATACCAACAAATTGTGCATTTTCCCCTGAATTCATGTTGTCTTCCTTCTATTTCTGACCTTAAGTTCAATCATCTAAAATTAACTTAAAGTGTGCAAGTTCAGATAAACCATTAGTATCATCAGCATGCAGAAGAAAGGAGTTTTTGAAAAAAGCAGTAACAACAATGAAAACTCAGTCCTTACAAGGTGCTCAAGGGGTTTTGGTAATATGAGATTCCTGGAATTGTAATTAGAAGTCTCAATATTTCAAAGATTTGTATTGCTTTCTAAAATAAAAACACACAAGAAACAACAGAACCTTTTCATATGCACCAAAACGAATTTTTACGTTTTAAAGAAGAGGGTAATTTGGGCCAAACAGTAGAAGAGTGATAAGAAATATTCTTGAGGGCGCCTGGGTGGCTCAGTTGGTTAAGCGACTGCCTTCGGCTCAGGTCATGATCCTGGAGTCCCGGGATCGAGTCCCACATTGGGCTCCCTGCTCAGCAGGGGGTCTGCTTCTCCCTCTGCCCTCTTCCCTCTCGTGCTCTCTGTCTCTCTTTCTCTCTCTCTCTCAAATAAATAAATAAAATCTTAAAAAAAAAAAAGAAATATTCTTGAAAGTAGAGCCAGCATGATTTGTTCATGGATTAGATGAAAGGTGTGAAAGAAAAGTCAGGAATGATTCTAAAATCTTTGATTTGATCACCTAGAACTAAGTCGCTGACTTTTACTAAGACAGTAAAGGCTGGAAGGAATAACAGATTTCACTTTGGGTTATATTTAACTGGAGATACTAGAAATGCCCACTAGACATCAATAAGGAGGTATTGCAAAGGCAATCAGACATAGAAGTCTGAATTTCAGACAAAAGTTCCTGGCTACATATAAGTTTGGAGTCACTATGTATGGCTGATATAGAAAGTCTTGACTGGACGGGCTCACCAAAGGGATGAGTGGTTAATAGTGTTGAGAAGTGGCACAGGCACTGAGCCTTGAAGTACTCCAAACTTAATGTATCAGAAGGATAAGGAGGAGCCAGAAAAAGAAATTGAGAAGCACCGAATAAAGGAGAGCATAATGTCCACAAAACCAAAGAAAGAAATTCTTTTAAAAACACAGTGACCAACTCTATCAAACGCTGCTGAAAGTTGACATAAAACAAGACCTGATAATTAGCCATTGGACTTATTAAAGTGGCTATCCCTGGTGACAACAAGAGCTCTTTTGGTGACGTTATGAGGAGAAAGCTTGATTGAAATGGGTTTGTGAGAGAATGAAATAGAAGAATTGAATGCAGGGACGCCTGGGTGGCTCAGTCGGTTAAGCGTCTGCCTTCGGCTCAGGTCATGATCCCAGGGTCCTGGGATCGGGTCCCGCATCGGGCTCCCTGCTCCGCGGGGAGCCTGCTTCTCCCTCTGCCTCTGTCTCTCTCTCTGTCTCTCATGAATAAATAAATAAAAAAAAAAATCTTTAAAAAAAAAAAAGAATTTAATGCAGTAAGTATAAACAGCAACCTCAAGAGACTTTACATAAAAATGGAGAAAAGGTAAAGTAGTAGAGGAAATAGAGTCAAGACTGTTATATTTTATGTTATTTGAGATAAGAAAAATAGGCATGCTTGCATGCCGGTGGAAATGGTCTAAAGAGAAGGCAAAATTGATAATATAGGACATATTAGGAATTGTTTCTAGAACAATGCCCTTGGAAAGGCAGATGGGAAATAGAAAGATTGATCTTAGATAATAGATCATTCAGTTCATTCATAATAACTGGTATATGAGTATATAAACCCAAATGCGAGCAAATAGATGTGTCCATGCCAACTCTTAAGGTTGCTTTCATGGCATAGAGGCTAGATAATATCTTTTCTTCACCCAAAAATCTACAGTCACTGACAATTTCATATAGAACCATATGGAATCATTTAAATATTCAGTAGTTAAAGAAATATTTGTTGAATTCATGCTTTCCACCAACTATGTTTTCGAGGCACTGGAGATAAACTGGAAACAAGGTTTTTACTTGCATAAAAGTGAGGACAAACACAAAAATGTCACAAGGTACAGAACAGACCCACCTTTAATAGGTAAAGCAGGAGTCAAGTTCAGAGAGAACAGGCATCTGGTCCACTACTCTTTCATCATCATAGACATGGTGGGGTTGAGGCCCTTACATGATTAATTTGAACCTACCATTTCAGATTCAGCTGTCACACAGTCTCTCCTCACACACTCCACGTCAGTGACAAAACTACACCAACACTACCATTTTTACGTATCTTTTCTACACTCTTTCCCAAGCCTGGAATGCCCTTTCCCCTCACTATAATTTAGCAATATTTTCAGACCTGAAACAAATGCCACCTCTTTAATATCTTCAATAATAAAACATCTTAGGGTTTTCAATGTCTTACTTCTGATTCTACTTACTTATTTTTTCCTAATTGAAATCATTGACTTAGTATCTTGAGCACCACATGTTGTGCTAGGAACCGAGGTTGTGCTAAAAAAAGACACAGTATCTCTCCTTGAGGAAGGTTTTTCCATGTCCACCTTCCCCACAAACTTGACAGGGACCTATTCATCTTTGTATTCCCCATAGAACTTTCCAGAGCATCTTCAACATGTGAGGTGTTCAATTAAATGTGTTCAACAATATCTCAGTGTCTCGAGATGGAGAGAGAGGCCAAAAAGATATTAAGAGCTACGGGCTAGGCATTGTGTAAGTAATGCTTTTATGGAATTCTCACAACAATCATTCACATCAAATAATTTGAACAGTTTAGTAAAATTAGCCCAATGCTGTGAAAATTGTAGGCATTTAAAAAGTAGCCATTAAGAAATGAACTGAAAAAAGCAATTTTTGGAGAAATGCAGATAATAGTGAGAAAATAGGATTCTTTTTTTTTTATTTTTTATTATGTTAATCACCATACATTGCATCATTAGTTTTTGATGTAGTGTTCCATGACCCATTGTTTGTGCATAACGCCCAGTGCTCCATGCAGAACGTGCCCTCTTTAATACCCATCACCAGGCTAACCCATCCTCCCACCCCCTTCCCCTCTAGAACCCTCAGTTTGTTTTTCAGAGTCCATCGTCTCTCATGGTTCATCTCCCCCTCTGATTTCCCCCCCTTCATTCTTCCCCTACTGCTATCTTCTTCTTTTTTTTCTTAACATATATTGCATTATTTGTTTCAGAGGTACAGATCTGTGATTCAACAGTCTTGCACAATTCACAGCGCTCACCATAGCACATACCCTCCCCAATAGGATTCTGGAATAAACTGAAAAAGTTTGGAACAGTGAAGCCTAATAAGCTGTCTTGCTGAACAAGTCTATTCTCAGTGGACAGGGTGAGCCTTTCCTGTGTACAAGAACTTATTTGTTTCCATTTTTTAAAAACTTTGTGAATGTACATGCAGAATGAGTTCTTAAGAAAGTTTATTAACTCATATATTACAGGGGCAATATTTTCTGCATCTCTTTTTCACAAAACAGGTATTCCACAAAAACAAATTATAATTAGATAATTATGCTTTGTATTTATATCTTATTCCAGCCTACTACTATGTCAAGGTGTGGATTTTTCTTATGGAAAAAGTGCTCAAATAAACTTCACATCCACTTTCATTAGTGTACTGTTTTGAAGGTGGTGTGAAATCTTTAGAAGGAAGGTCAAAATGCAAACACTAGTCATTTCTAATTATTGCACTCACACAACTACATTAACATGCTCCTGGCATTATACACTAAATTATAACCCATTTGAACTGATTATAAAGAGGCACTGATAGATGAGTTGTTTTAATAAGCATTTATTTATGAATTAGTTATCAGAATTTCTTCCATTAAAGTAAAAATAATTAGGATGCTGAATAAGATGAAGATGGCAAGGCTGCCAACATCTTTTCCTTTAGATGAGAACATAAGAGTTTTGAGAAGAAAAGGAGGCAGTGTTCTTTAATGAACACAGATTTCCTTTCAAATTATTCCACTACTCAAGGAAGGACTGTTATTTAATAAAAAGCATTAACTATAAACATCGGTCACCATTTCATTCTTTATATGCAAAAAGACAGTGAACAGGAGCCATATTTCTACTTTGTCATTTAGTGCTTTTTGTCTTTGAGTGGAGAGGGTCATTTGTTATAAGCACCAAAGTGAAAACGATTATATGATTACAATTTTTTAATGAGTTATATTAGAAGCTGAGCCAAAGACAGGAAAAGGAAGTCCATGAAACCACTCCAAGTTCTCAGGCCTTTGAGGTCAGCAGGACTCTGAGCTTCAAAGCTGTCCTGCGGATGTGCACATGCGTATTTCCCTGTCATGCCCAGGTGCCACGGTGACAGAAGCTGGGGAGATACACAGATGGCACTTCAGTCTCACCAGGATCTCTAGTTATCCTTCATCTATTTTCCTTTTCTAACCCGCGATCCAGAACGTAGGTCAACATGTTTTGCATCTCATGGCTGTTTTTGCAATTCATGGAAAAACTTTAGTATTTGACTAGCATTCTGTTAGAAAATAATTATTTCCTTTGCTTGCAAATAAATGAAAAAGTTACCCAGGTTTTCAAGTATTTATCCTGTTTAATATTTTGATATACCAAGTGCTTATAATAAAATTGAATCATACCTAAAAGGCTGATATGTCACTCCCATTTATTATGAAATTTTTTTTTTCCAAAAGGTACCAGTCTAAGCCCTCCCACACTCTGCTTAAAGAAAGAAATTTTATTCATGTTGCAAAGATTTAATATGTAACTATGGCCACAGGACTCACAAATCTTGAAAGTTCTCCTCTTGGAAGTATCCTCTAAATTAAATTTCTCTTCTGACAGAAAAGTGAAAACCAAATTCCAATTAGCCAACGGGATGTATGTGGACTTAATCTAGCTCATTGGTTTCATGTTAAGATTAAAGTTAAAATATTTTAAAATTCAAATCTTATTTTATCTGTATTTTTCAACTTACACCACATGATCAATTGATGCCATTAAACATGTATAAATCTCAGTCTGATTTACTGATTTGCATTTTAAAAATGAGTCACAAAAATGAAACTGATGATATTGAACTTTCATGATGAATAGGACTGGGTTTTAGTAACAAAAATTAGATTTTTCTAACAACTGATAGAACTGAAGAATTACAGGATTTGACTAAATTGTTGCAAAGAAATTGACTAATCAGTGGAAAGGAAGGATTCAAGAAAGCAAAGGTAGGGAACAATTACTGAGAAAAAAAAGCTCTGTTTCCTCTTTATATCCCAATGAGTAGAAATTCTTCCTCAATAAACTGGTATAAACTATAGATACACAATGAGACTTTAGATTCTCACCAGTGTGCTTACACCATAGCCTATGAGAACCTTGGCTTAAATTATATTAAGCAAATTAAGAAACAAAATATCTATTTGTATAAAACTGCTTATGATTATTCTATTTTCATATGTGAGTATGACAAATATGGAATACAGGTACTTTTACTATATCTTTAAAGGCGCATAAAATTTCTTTGCTCTATAGCAAAACCTAAGCATATTTCTCTTTCATGTTGAGTCTTAGAATAGCAATCTCTTTGGAGACTGGTTGTCTGAAATTCTCTCTTGCATGACCATTCAGGCTTAATCATAATCCAGCTAAAGCTGAGTCATTGATTGACACTAGGCACTGGGGCAGACAGATGAATTTCTCTGGTTTAAAGTTTAATGGAACAGATCTTTTGATCTCTGATTCTGTAAGGAATCTGAAGTTCATTTTCCCTCCCAGGTTTCTCTGGTGCTAGTACATTGTCACATACGGATCTCATTTTCATGAGTAGAATGTAATATAGTGAGGTCAACATAGCTAAACTAATACAGCGATTCATATTCTTATGTCCTAGAAATTAGCTTAATCACTGTCATTTCCAAGGGTGCTTAATCTATCTAATACAAATGAGACATAGATTGTTTTAAGATCTAAGGTTGGACGTGATATCACACGAATATAAGCTAGATATTAATCCTGGAATTCAGCATTTACTCTCCTATTTCTGAAGTGCCCACAAAATCATTTTAATGTGAGTATCAAAGCCTCAAAATTTAAAAAAAAATAAAGCCATCCCTTAGTTTCTTATAATTGAGTCTTTTTTCTTATATCAGCTTCTACAAGCCCTGAGCAATATCTGAATCAATGGAGAAAGAGAAAACATAACAAGTCATATTCCCCACTATATAACTCATTTTGTAGTTCTAGTCTACTCTCAAGGATGCAGCTCCAAGACTGGTAAAACCAGTTTGAAACTGGTTGAAGTTTCTCTGATTCTGCACTTTTTTAAAGATTTATTTATTTATTTGAGAGAGAGTGCGGGGGGCAGAGGGAGAGAGAGAGAGTCTCAAGCAGACTCCCAACTGAGCATGGAGTCTGATATGGGGCTCGATCTCATGACCCCTAGATCACCACCTGAGCTGAAATCAAGAGTTATTCATTTAACTGACTGAGCCATCCAGGTGCCCCTCTGATTCTGCATTTTATTGAAGTCTTCCCTTGACTAGGGTTATGTGCACACAAACACACATGCAGAGACACAGGTTTTTAGGTCCTTCCTGAGGTAGGCCAGATTGCTTTGCTCTTTACAGTAATCCAAGGTCCATTCCAGTTTAGAATGACTTCAAGTGGAAGACTAGTGAGGTGAAGAAATATGAATAGCCATTTTTTCACTGCATTCCCTTCTATGTAGAATATTTTTATAAACTCCTATCCTCCCTGGTCTTTGCCAGCAAACGGAGATAAGATACATTGGGGCACTTTAAAAAAAAAAAAAATTCAATCATATTGGAATAGACCATTTTTAACACAAAAAACAATAAAATTGGTATAAAAATATAGCATAAAATTTCAAACCCTCCATTAAACCTCAATTCCTCTCTAAGCATCGTCTATGAGGTTCCTTTTCTTGTAGTATTCTTTGACCAAACTTGATCAAGTAATTGTTCTAACAGACTTTTGGGGAGAGTGCAAACTGCTGATAAGGCCAATAAAGCTGAGCTTTTAAACTTTCTGCATTTCAATTGCATAATCAAAACCTGATGATAGCACATCACACACTCCGAGAACGCCGTGGGCATCGCACACAAAATGAAGATTAGTTCTAAAAGCCTTTTCATTCTCCATGGCATAGGGTGCTCCTCTCCTGGCTATGTATATGAAAGCATCAGACACAAAATGGAAAAAATATTATGACTGGGAGTGAAAGCAAAATTCAGAGAAAATGGAGAGCATTGAGGGCTGAAATAGAAGAGTGAGCAGCTGTAATTAGTTCCAATGCTGTATGAGAATTAAAAAAAAAAAAAAACACTTTAAAAAACATAAATAGGCAGAATGCCAGCTGAGATAGTGACTAGAGCTGTAACAAACCTTGGTAAACCGTGAGCACTAGGAAGGTAAAGAAAGCTTGTGGAAAAAGTTTGACATCAATTCCATTGGCTACGCTTTTCATAAATTACCATCTGTAATAAAAGTCATTCTGCCTTATTACTTTTTAGGTAGGGCAGCCTTGAATGCCAATGGTGGTTTTAAACAAAGGCAGAATGTATCATCACATGTCCGACACTAAGTAGACACATAAGGCAGTTTTAATTACCTTTTGTTTGGGAAAGTGAAATTTCCTGTGTTTGTAGATATTTTCCTGTAGATATTTTCATTTTGAGAAAAAAGAGTGCCAGAGGAATCAAGGTAGGGAAGGAGCCTTTCCCCCCGGGCTCAGCATTGATTTCTGCCCTCTTGAAACCTGGTTTCCTTATTCAATGAAACAACCTGACCTTGCAAAAGTATTAAATAGGAACTTGCCTAGGCATTTCTCATTTGTGCACACTGAAAGCTAGAACTCTTCCAACATGAAACCCAACATTATAATGAAAGGTTTCATATTCATTTCTCTGAGTTTAGATGAAAATATGCTCAAGCCATGTTGGTAGGAAGCACATGCATGTTGTAACAACATGGACCTTAGCACCTTTTCTTGAAATAACTTGATCTTTTTCCAGATACGTTTAAAACAGACACAGAGAGAAAGGCCTCTTGGGACTGTCACTGTATTCCCTCAGTTTTATTTATCTACCCACAGCATTTACAAAGCTCTTAATTTTTTTGCAGAAAGGTCTATTCCTTTCATGTGACTATATGAATAGACTTCTGTACATTCTAAGGGGTGTGTTCTATAAGGAAGGGAAAGACTAGGGAGTGACTCTATCCATTCTCCAATGGCATTTTGAGATTTAATACATTCATGAAATAAGCCTGTGGTCTTTCATGAGTCTGACTCAAAGATGGAACACTGATAGATGAGTGAAGAAAAAGCAGCTCCTTTTAAGTTGAGGACTATGAATGCCTTAGTTATCTCCATTTTTTCCTATTTTTCTTCTTGATCACTTGATACGTATTTGTTTATTGACAGTTTGTCCCTTTAGAATGTAAGAACCAAGAGAAAAAGAATTTGTTTTGTTCACTGCTATATCCCCAATACCTAGAGCTCCACATGGGAGGAGCTCCACACATATGTTGTGAATGATTGAATGGAGAAAAAAAAAACCAAAATTTATAACCTGTCATGCCTGAATTATATATGTACCCCCCAAATTCTTAACTTTCTGAAATCTGCACTCTTGAAATTCCCCAGATACCTCATAATTGTACTTTGGAATGACTGACACCAGTCCTTACTCTTTTTTTTTTTTTTTTTAAGATTT
The DNA here is from genome assembly GCF_029215605.1 of Mirounga angustirostris. Classification (NCBI taxonomy): domain Eukaryota; kingdom Metazoa; phylum Chordata; class Mammalia; order Carnivora; family Phocidae; genus Mirounga; species Mirounga angustirostris. The sequence continues at coordinate 19,078,169 of NW_026991711.1, read as the reverse complement.
TATTTATTTATTTATTTGAGAAAAAGAATGAGACAGAGAGCATGAGAGAGGGGAGGGTCAGAGGGAGAAGCAGACTCCCCACTGAGCAGGGAGCCCGATGCGGGACTCGATCCCGGGACTCCAGGATCATGACCCAAGCTGAAGGCAGCCACTTAACCGACTGAGCCACCCAGGCGCCCAGGCCTTACTCTTATCCATCTCTCTGTTGTACCTCATATAACTACCAACTTCTCTTTTTTAAAATTTTAAAGGTTTCCGTCACAGTCCATTTCCCTGAATCCTTTTAATTATCTGAAAATTCATTGCCTTGTCCTTTATCAGATTCTTTATAGGATTAACTGTGGGCGTATCCTAAGCACAGCCTTTGCAATATGACTCTTCTCATCCTATATCATCTCCATAAGAAGCCTACCCACCCGTGCTCTTGGCTTCAATCTTCATAGACATACTATACATAGATATAGTAATACATAGATATTTTTCTTCAGCAAAGATGTAGCTCCTAATTTTCTGTCCTTATAAGAAACAATATAGTGGGAATTCCCATTTGTATTGCCCACTCCATTTCTCTCTCCAGATCTGCACATTTTCATTCATGGAGTCATTATTTTTCTTTGTATTATTCCTAAGACCTACAATATCTAATCACTCCCCAACTTTTATTCCTTTTTTAATACAAGTAGATCTAACTAAAAATCCCTTGTCCCCATTTCCCTAATCTTGAGACGTGGTGCCTAGACACTTTACAGCATCTTTATGGCCTTCTTGCTTCACTGCATTGCTCTGCAGTCTTTCCAGAACTATTAGAGCCCTGCTTCAATCATACAGCTCCCCTGCTGATTATAAAAGAAGACTCATTGATGAATATTAGAGTCTACATTCTTGGCACAGTTTTCAACACCCATTACGAACAAGGTCCCAATCTCCCTTAACAGTTTTTCTCATAACTCTCTTTCATGAATCGTCATCTGTAGCCTACCCAGTCAACTTAAATGTGTTTTCCTATTTACATGTTTACTAATACTCCTCTGTGGAGCAGTTTCTCCATAATTTATATCTATTCCAATCGTACTCATTCTTCAAGAGAAAGTTCAAATATAATTGCTTTCATGACCTCCATTAAAAGCCCCCTGACTAACAGAGCTGGAAATACTCTGCTCTCTGAGCATCTTAATATGATTTTATTACTCATTGAAGGTCTGTAATTTACTACTTGGAATATGTTCTATCTTTTTATGAGTGTCTGCTTTCTCTCTTATACTAGAATAAGATTCCTTGAGAGCAGATCTTGCGTATTCCTTATCTATTAATTTTCCTTAGTTCTTGGCACATAGTAGGAATGTGTTCAATTAGTATAGATTATGATTGTATGTTGAAATACAAGGTGTGTCTATTACCATGTTTAACTCAATGGTGACCATAAATAGAGTGTTTACTTAGTATTTAGGCATTAAAATGAGTTGCATGCATTTACATAAGAATCCAAGACTCCAACCTCTATGGTATTCAATGCAGAAGAAAAAAAATTACATCATTTTCTTATTCTTTTGGCATATGTATCATCATATGATTCCCATTCCAGTTCTCTGCTCTTACAACGATTTTTAAAAGTCAGATTTCTGAGCAGTTGTTCAAGGAGTTATATTTAGGGCTTTCAATTTTGTAATGCTCCCAATGGAACTGAACTATTATTAACTTCTAGGATTTCTAAAATCATTCATATACTTATTTTTTTCTAAACTCATTGCTTCTATATATTGCTGAAATAATCTAGTGACATTTACACCATAGGCAAAAAATATCATTACCTATAAATCATCTGTGCTGGTGCAAGTTTGCCCAGTATGTATAGAAGGATCTAGGAGCAAGACAGTTGATCTATAGGAGGCGATGCCTTCAAGGCCTACCTTAACCTCTGGTAGAAACTTAAACAGTGACTCAAGAAGCAAAATTGGATTTCATTTATCTTTTCCAGCTGTCAAGGTTGAATTTTCAATATGTTTCACTCAGTCAAATTTTCCTCCATTAGCATTAGAAATCTAAAAGCTCTAGTTTCCTTCATATAAATAAGGGATTGTTTGCTGTACACCTTTTCTCATCAAAATATTACCTACAAAGAAGGAAAAGTCAAAGAATTTTATCTACATGTAACTTTGAGCAAATAAGTACCTGCTACAAGATAGTAAATTACTGATTTTAAGGAGACAGATGAACATATTTTATAAGGCCTTAGTGTATATATTAAAAATTATAAAAATCCTTCACATGTTATCATGCAAAATGGTATCCTCCAAAGGCAATACGCAAAATTGTACTAATATTCTGGACTGCAAATGAAAATTAAACATTTAGCAAACATCTCCAAGATTTTTAAGATCCAATAATAAGATTTTAATTAAACTCTTACTATTCTCCCCTCCATTTACTCCCTGCTTCTTACCTCCCTTCTCCTGCTGTCAGCTGTTATTACAAGTTCAGCTGTGTCACAGGTATTCCCGTCTGGCTGGCAAATGTCTGATTCCACATTCTTTTTTATTTCACTTTGAAAGATTTGTTTGTGTTTCTTTCATCCATTCGACGACAACTGTCTCAAGAACTGCAACTATATCTTGTCTTTGGACTTAAGCACCTAGAAATATTAGAACATGGTTAGTGCCAAGTATGTTTGCTAAATTGAACTGCGTAAGTAATCGAGGGAAAGGGAGTGACCCTGCCCCAGAACTTCCTAAAAGTTCAGTCCTGATCTCTTAAGCAGATCCTTGACTCAGCAATTCGGTGACCTCCCCTTAATTCTACTTCTGTCGACTCCAGCTCATTACTCTGCTCCCACCATTATCCATAGTGTTAACCACACATCCAAAACCCACTGTTAATGGAACAGAGAAAGGTTGGGGCTTTTCACCTATTTTCCCTTGAAGCCTCTATTTACATCATTCTATATCCACTTCTACCTTAGATAAAAATAAACCTTTCACTGTTACCCAACTTAGGTTATCAAGGCCTTTTCCAGACTTTTCAATGATAAATATTGGCCCATATCAAAGCATGATATATAGGCACAGTGAAAGCTGCGGCTGGGAGAAAAAAAATGAGAACAAATATTTTATTTAAAACTCAATAGGTGGAGCACCTGGGTGGCTCAGGCTGTTGAGCATCAGACTCTTGATTTTGGCTCAGGTCATGATCTCAGGGTGGTGAGATTGAGCCCCAAGTTAGACTCCGCACTCAGTGGAGAGTCTGCTTGGGATTCTCCCTCTCCCTTTCCCTCTGCCCTCCTCCCCACATCCAGTGCCCTCTCTCTCTCTCTCAAATAAATAAATCTTTAAAGAAAATAAAACTCAATATGTACTCTGCTCTGTGCTATACATAATCAGAGCTATACACAACATAAGGACCTATAATGATGTTTCAGCAATAAGACTTCAGAATGTAAATAGACTTTCTACATAAAAATTGTATTTTAAGGGGCACCTGGGTGGCTCAGTCATTAAGCATCTGCCTTTGGCTCAGGTCATGATCCCAGGGTCCTGGGATCGAGCCCCGCATTGGGCTCCCTCCTCAGCGGAAAGCCTGCTTCTCCCTCTCCCACTCCCCCTGCTTGTGTTCCCTCTCTCACTGTCTCTCTCTGTCAAATAAATGAAAAAAAAAATCTAAAAAAAAAAATTATATTTTAAGGGGAATATTTCATAATGTTAAAACAGTTCAGCAGGAAGATATCACAACTGTAAATTGGTATAAATGTATTCACACAGGCTAAAAATAAATGAAGCAAAAAATGGACAGAAATAGTATTAATAGATATGTATACATACTTATTTAGAAATGTTAGCATAAATCTCTTAGGGTGATAGAAAAATGCAAAAAAAAAAAAAAAAAACCAGAAAGATATGAATTTGAACAGCACAAATAGAAACCAGTAATAGAATTATAATTTTAAAAATCTCAGGGTGCCTGGGTGGCTTAGTCAGTTAAGCATCTGCCTTTGGCTCAGGTCATGATCCCAGAGTTCTGGGATCGAGTTCCGCATCAGCCTCCCTGTTCAGCTGGGCGGGGAAAGGAGGGGCGGGGGGTCTGCTCCCTCTCCCTGCTTGTGCTCTCTCTTTCAAATAAATAAATAAAATCTTTTTAAAAAATAATAATAAATTAGAAGAGAAAATAAATTAATTAATTAAAATCTCATATATTTGGAAATTAAGTCACAGACTTCTAAGTAGCCCAAAATAGAAATTAGATATTATTTTGGACTTTAGTGGTAATGAAAACATAACATATTAAAATATTTAAGATACAGATGAAATAGTGCTTAGAACAAAATTTACAATAGTAAATGCATATACTAAAGCAGGAAACCCATGATCTAAGCATTTCAGGAAGCTAGAAAAAGAAGAGTAAATTAAAATAAGATAAAGTGCCTCTTAATCTTCTTTACCCATTTCACCCATCCCTCCACACCCCCAACAATTTGTTCTCTATATTTATGAGTCTGTTTCTCTCTTTGTTATCATTGTTGTGTGTTTGTTTTGTTTTTTGGATTCCACAGATGAGTGAAATTATATGGTATTTGTCTTTCTCTGTCTGGCTTATTTCACTTAGCACAATACCCTCTAGGTCCATCCATGTTGTTGCAGATGGTGAGATTTCTTTCTTATGGCTGAGTAATATTCCATTGTGTGTGACATATGGCAATTATACTTATCATGGTTAACATTGCTTAATGTATAGAATCCTTGATTCACTATGTGGTACACTAGAAACTGGTTTACATTGTATGTCATCTGTATTTAATAAGAAAAATAAAATAAGAGATTAGTACCAAATAAATAAATAATAAAAATGTGCAAAGAGTATCATATGTGAATTGCATTTCAATAAAGCTATTTAAAAATAAAACCAAAATAAGATAAAATAAAAGGAAGAAAATAATAATAGCAAATATCAATAGAATTGAAGAGAAACATATAATAGAGAAATTCAGCAAAGCAATAAGTTGGTTTTTTAAAATGACTAATAAAATTAATAAACTCCTACAAATACCTATCAAGGGAAAAAACAGAATAATTACTAACAATCAACAACAAATGAAAAGGGGATACACTACAGATCCTACAGGTATTAAAAAGTTAATAAAAGTATATTGCAAACAAATTCATGCCAATAAATTTGAACAATGATATGAAATGTACAAATCTCTTGAAAACACAAATTTAAAAACTGACACAAGAACAAAAATAGGACAAGCTAATACAATTTTAAATTTTTATACTCTTCAAATATTTTTTAAGTAATCTATACACCCAATACAGGACTCAAACAACCTTGAGATCAGGAGTCACATGCTCTACTGAATGAGCCAACCAGGGTCCCCTATATTCTTAGAATATTTTTAAATTTTTCCATGACAATCTCCTTCTGAAGAAGATTCAGTATGTTTTATAAAATCAACTTAAACCCAATATCAAAATATGACATGGCCTTTCTTTTTTTTTTTTTTTTTAAAGATTTTATTTATGTGACAGAGAGAGATAGCGAGAGCAGGAACACAAGCAGGGGGAGTGGGAGAGGGAGAAGCAGGCTTCCTGCCGAGCAGGGAGCCCGATGTGGGACTCGATCACGGAACCCCGGGATCATGACCTGAGCCGAAGGCAGACGCTTAACGACTGAGCCACCCAGGCGCCCTGACATGGCCTTTCTAAGAAAGGAAAATCACATGCCAAAGTCTTCTATAGTTATAGAAGCAAAACTCCTATCCAACATTATAGTAAACTGAATCTGTTAGAATAGAAAGTATTGATGCTGCAGAAGAATTTATTTTAGGAATGGAAGTTTGATATAATATTTGAAAATCAATGCCATTCTCTATATTAATTGGAAAAAAGAAAACATCACAACACATATAAGAAAAAATTATTTGATAAAATTCAAAGTTGATTCATTAAAATATTTCATTTTGTTTTGTTTTTACAATACAGTAATAAAAGGGAACTTCCTAATTCTGGTAATGTGTATCTCTTCCCCCTCAAAAAAGGAAAAATAATTGACTTTACCTCATCACCTTCCACTAAAATATTTAATAAATTAGAAATTAATAGTAAATAATTATTTCATAATTAAATATTTGTTGAGAAAATAAGTGGATAAAAGATTGAATTATATACTAAATTCTGACATGTGCTTGTGTTTGCTACCGGATCTTTCCATTATCTTCTATGACTTACCATCTATACACTAAAAACTAGATATGAATACAAAAAAATGAATCAATAAATCTTTCTGCTTTCAGAGAGACTATAATTTGATTACTTATCACAACTAATATTCAGATGAAATTTTACAAGTTTATAAACATTGCTTAGTTTAATCCATGGCAATTTCCTTGCAAATAAATAAATAGTAAATATGATTACTGCCTTATTGTTAACACGTATATGCCTTCATAGAAAACCTATACACACTTGGGATATTTTATCATTAGCTGATTTTAAAGTAAAATATTGATTCTCTTTTTTATGTTATATAGTGTAACAACACAAATACCAAGAAAAAGACATACACTACCTGAGGTGAGAGTATAAAAATACAATATGTTTTTTCACTAAAGAACAAAGTGCAAGGTCAAGTACTGATCTTCTCAGAGTAGAATCCTTACCAGGCATCCAACTAAAGTCTGAGCAGAAATTAGAGAGGAAATCAATATTTCACCATGGAGTATTTTTAGAGTTTAAAATTATAGGACACAGAAGGCTCTGACAGAGAGCAAGTGAATGGTGCACAGTGTGTGTGTGTCTGAAATGTCTAAAAATGCTTCACTTGACAAAGACTTAGAAGAGGTTATCCAGAGTAGCCAGCTTTGATAACTGTTTTTAACGTGTCTTCCCTTTAGATTTGAACACAGAGACAAAATGTTGTGCCCTGTGGTGGCAATGTCTACTAAAAATTACGTGCTTGTATTTGGTCCATTTTTTAAAATTTCTTTCAATTACATGCAATGTCTGTTACTTGTGAAATAATTATAAAAATGCAAACTGGTTCAAAGGAGAAGTCTATTATTCAAATAATTAGAAATAATCACAGATAATATAATGGGTATGTCGATTCATTGAGGTGTATGACTTCACAAAATGGCCTGAGAGCTTCAACTGACTTAGTTATATCATAATGGAATTTCAGAATGTAATTTTTAATGGCACTATAGTATTTTTTTTACATGGGGAGTATAATTTATTTTAACAATTCCCGAAATCTCCATGGGATATTGAGAAGATATCCAATGTGGTGCTTTTAAAAGTCATCCTGTCATGAATGTCCTTGTAGTACTTTTTTTTAAATTTTATTGTATTATATTTTTAAATTCTGATCAAGATGGAATACTGGGAGGAAAAAGTCCCTATAATTAAGGTCAAATGACCATCAGAGAAGTTAAAACAAGAAGTTTTCCCATCTGGACCAGGAATTACCATTATATTACTAAAATGCATTTTTTATTACTTGGGATAAATATGTATATGTTGCTCATCATTCTTATGCTTTTGTGAATTGTCTGTTTATCTGATGATCGATTATATTCTTGTCCCCAAATATTTGCTCCCTTTCTCTCTACATATGGATTATATATCCCCACCGAATGCTATTTAATTTTTCAGGGCCTCCTGCAGAAGGTATATGCATCTGTGCCTTGTTGGCATTGCAGTAGGTTTATCCCTGTGTGCTGTATATATATTCAGTTTTCCATACATCATGATGTTTTGACATCTTAAACCTTTCTAGTTAGGGAAAGACTATCTCTCCCAGGGTTAGCTAATATTGGGGAACAAAAGGAAGGCTAAACAATAAACAAAAGAAAGGTTAAACAATAAACAATAAAAATATTTATTCTGAATTTCAGATGGAGATGCATAAAACACCTCATTCTCTGCATCGGTGATGTATTGGGCAGGATATGTTAGGGCACACTGATGACTCCAAAATCTTGGTACCTCATAACCTGTTTTTATCTGTCTGTCTGAGGGTGCCTGGGTGGCTCAGTCATTGGGCGTCTGCCTTCGGCTCGGGTCATGATCCCAGGGTCCTGGGATCGGGCATCGGGCTCCCTGCTCCGCAGGAAGCCTGCTTCTCCCACTCCCCCTGCTTGTGTTCCTTCTCTGTCAAATAAAAAAATAAAAAACCTTAACAACAACAAAAAAAAAAAACTGTTTATCTGTCTATCTACCTATCTCTATCTCACACTGCATCTTTAAAAATAGTTGTCTAGAGGTTTTGCTCCATGTCTTCTCTCTCTGGGATTCAGGCTGATAGAGTAGCTACCATGTGGAAAAAAGGAGGGGGAAAGAGAGAAGTGATAAATTGCACAGTGGCTCTTAAATATTCTTTTTTTTTTTTAAGATTTTATTTATTTATTTGACAGAGAGAGAGAGACAGCGAGAGCAGGAACACAAGCAGGGGGACTGGGAGAGGGAGAAGCAGGCTTCCCACAGAGCAGGGAGCCCGATGCGGGACTCGATCCCAGGACCCTGGGATCATGACCTGAGCCGAAGGCAGACGCTTAACGACTGAGCCACCCAGGCGCCCGGCTCTTAAATATTCTACTCAGAAAAAGCATGTTATCTCCACTGGCATTTCATGAACCAAAGCAATATAGATGACTCTAAGGGGAGACAAAATACAGTCCTGTGTCAGAACAAAAAGGAACATCTTCACTATATGTGGAATAGTTCTACTGACCACCATTCATGACAGTAACTGCATACAAAACTTCCCAGTCTGGGGCTAGATGGAGAGGCAGGGAGGTTGGTGCAGAGAGAGTAAGAGTGTGGTTGAGATAAAGGGAAGGAAGATTCTGAGGAAACTGCAACTCCGACCACTCAGCTCTGTAACAGCACCGTAGAAAGACCTCTATAGTTCAACCACACTTTGGATGAGTGATTTCTAGAAACATTCACAGGCTATGTGTTTGCTAATTTGTTTGCTTCTGCCATGTTTTTTTAGACCCACATTTGTCCTCCTTCTCAATTTCTGAGGAACAAAAATCCTCCTGCACCAAACTCTACTTGTAAATGAAAGCATTTTATTCACCGTCTTGAAACAGTTCCTCAGTATAATTCTTTTTCTTTACTAGGTCAGCAAAAGGTTTAAGATAGAGTAATACCAAAGTATTGTTCCCTTGGCAGCCTGTGAGCATGCTGAGGGCAAAGTAATTGGCCAGCTTTAAATTGGGGAGTAATTATTATTTAATTTCTTCCCATGAAAAAAAGATTCTTATGATTTTAAATATAAAACTTGAAAGAAAAATAGTCCTACTCTCCTTCTGTCTTTTAACACAATAGCCATTAAACTTAATGAAAAGAAGTCCTTCATTTTGAAAAGAATCATTTAAGAAATGAAAATGTCATAAGAAAAGAAAATGAACATTGGAATCTGAATTCCAATACATGTCTTCTCTGGTTGATTCAGTGTCATTCACTAAATCATGTGAGTATATCAGAGTTTTCACAATTGCCAAGATTCTGCAAATATATTTGTCTTGTGTCATAGGAAGAAAATGAAAGAACTTAGAAATATGTATTACTGCAATCCTCCAGGCACTACTCCGGAGCCTGACCTCAATATACATCACAAGAATATATATGTTTAAGATAGTTAAAATGTGTACTTTTCTAAAATAATATGTATGTTTAACATATAGCCAACAAATAGGAAAAGACACAACTAATAATTGCAAGTAGAGTGTATAATTAGGTGGAGAACAATGAAGAGTATTTTCTTCTATCTGGCAGTTATTTGATTCTGTTGTACATAAAGAAATAGAAACATCCCCAAATCCTGCCCATAGGTTTCTCTGGAAATTGCCATATATTTCATAACTAATAGGAGACAGCATGGCTATTCAGAAAATACCTTAGTTGTGTAATGAAAGACCAATTTTACACTTGTATGTCCCCTACTTCCTTTGGAAATGAATATTGTGCTTTATTGGTCTCATGCCTGATCTCCATAGTTTCAAGCCATCAACCAGAAACCCTAGGAAAATTCTGTTCCAGACATTGCCTCAAAAAGACAGTGCCCTTGCATGCTGGGGTAAGTAAAATAGGAGTTGTTTTATGGGTCGCTATGACCAGCTGATAGAAAAGCCTATCTGAAGTGGCTTGCTGTGAGTGACCACACGGTAAAACAAAGAACAATGTAACAATATGAATAGAGTGTGGATCTCTGAAATTTTGAGGAAAGATGACCACAGTCCTAGCAAGCACGGAATCCCACAAGCTAAGAGAGTGTGTAGGTCCATATCTTAAGTCACAGCTGTTCTGGGTTGTCAGAAAGGAATTAAGAAGAGCTTATCATCATCATTTTTCTTCCTGATGCCTTATCCTAGATGTTTATTCCACATCCTAAATTGACTGAAAATATGATCACTTTATGGCATAGTTATAAATATTATGTGGCAATTACCTCCATGTATCTTGGAAATTTCCAACAGCCTTCTTTTTTTGTGCTCAAAATACCAAATAGAATTCACATAGACCCATATGTTTTCTTCCTCACCTTTGTGAGAGCCAATTTTCCTTGAAATAAATTGTGAGATCATAGTCTAGGAAAAAAGAATGAAAAGAGAAGAAGATGTACAATTTCCACTCCTTTCCTAGTTTTCCCAACTGCTATACTCACGAGGGTTAGCAAACTACTACAAAGAAAGAAAAACCATAATATAGGCAAGTATAGTTTCTTCCTTACTTTAGAGAGAAAATGACAGTCTTGTTGACCTTGGCTCACCTGCTGGCATATCTCAGACTTACTTCAGGGTACTGATGGTGTACCATTCAGGAACAACACCATTAGTTCTCCATTTCTCTAATAGAAATAAAAACACATCAATTTGAGAAAGATGAGAGCAGGAGAGTATTATAGGAAACAATCTACTGTGTCTATTACCTCCCCCACCCCCAAAGCCTGAATCTGTCTCAGAAATAAAGCTGCTGAAGTAGAGAGTCCTGTTCCTTCATTTTTAAAAGATAGATATAAATGAGTTTTTGCAGTCTTATTTTTTTATCCCTAGCATCAAATTCTAATATGGGACTTGTTATTTTGACTCATAATAAGGTTAGTGACCTCTTTCTTCTTAGTCCATCTTATTTGCCACATTAATATTCTTCACATTCATAAAAGTGAATGAAAGATACTTTTCTTGTCTGTTAGAAATGAATCATGGTCTTATATATTGAAGTATAAAATACACAAAGTAAATTGCACTATGACAGTAATTTGGCAGAACTTACTTTGGTATTCTTTTCCTGAGTTAATGACCATAAGAAGCTTTTCTGCAATCATGACTATTTCTCGTAAATCATGGATATAGGAGGTGTTCAATAATGTTTATAAATGAACTCATACATGTATATGGCAGTCATATCCCAACATGAATAATATTTCTGCAGAAGTATAGTTCAGATAATGTCATGAGATGAAGATAATGAGAAGGTATTATTTTCAGTTCAGGGAATTGTTAATGGATATAGAGCAAAGATATCGTGAACATATTAAATTTTCCTCAGAAGATGTAATTTGTAGTAATTTTGCTAAAAACAGTAATGATTAAAACTCCATGTGTCAAAGGCTGCTAGCTGATTTGAAAACTTATTTCTTCCTCTTCCTGGACCAGATCTAGTCTACATTCTTTAGACTCCATTGAAATTATACATGGCCATGTGACTGAATTCCCTTCAATAGAATATGTGTGGAAATGATGTGCACTACTTCCCAACCTGAAGATAGAAGATTCCTCTGTATGGTGCTCCATGCTCTTTCTCCATTTATTGCTCCAGATAAGAACAAAATCATAAGGCAGAAGGAACTGAGACATTGAGTAACCACACGGATGGGTGCTTATTAGGAATCACTATTTCAGACTTCACGTGAACAATAAACTTCAACTGTTTGAGAAGAACAAAAGAAGTTGCACATCTGATATGACTGACTAAGCTTCTACCAGACCAGCCTTTCCACAGAAAACAACCATAAGCTCCTGAAAAAATACAACAAACCATTATCTAAAGACCCTGGAAAGTGAGCAAAACCCAGTAGATTCTGCAAGGGAGTCCACTATTGAAGAAGAAAACAGCATGAGACAAGCACTGAGTTGCTAAACAAAATTAATACTCTTTGGAAGACTATAACAGAATCCAGAGCCTCCATGACATAACACTAAAAATGTTCAGGGTACAATCTAAATTTATTCAACATAGGAAAGAGACAGGAAAATGTGACCCACCTCAAGAGGAAAGAATAATAGAATAGCACAATTGTGTTGAGAAAAATAATGAATGTAAATCAATGAGGTTAACTAACTAATATTAGTAACTAATATTAGCTTAGTGAATGCACAGTATACATATTCATGAAACACTAAATTTAATTTCTTTGTAGACAGACAAAAGAGATAGATTCACCAAAAATATTTCTTATAAACTAAGCTAAAAATTAGAAGCAAAGAAAACAATAAAGTGAAAAGACAACCTATGGAATTGGAGAAAAATATTTGCAAACTATGTACCTGAGAAGGGATTCATTTCCAAAATATGCAAGGAACTCCTAAAATATAATAGCAAAAAATTAGTTAACCCTCTTCCAAAAAGGCAAAGAACTAGGATAGAATTTCTCAAAAGAAGATAAAGAGTAAGCAGGTATATGAAAAGATGCCCAATATCACTAATTGTCAGGGAAATGCAAATCAATGAGATATTTCCTCACACCTGTTAGAATGGCTGTCATCAAGAAAACAAAAAATAACATGTGTTGGTGAGAATGTGGAGAAAAGAGAACCCTTGTGTGCTATTGGTGGAAATAAATCAGTATAGCCACTATGGAAAACAGTATTCAGGTTCTTCAAAAACTTAAAAATAGAACTACGGTATGATCCAGCAATTTTATTCCTGAGTATATATCCAAAAACTTGAAGTCAGGATCTCAAAGAGATATCTGCACTCCCTTGTTCACTGTAGCATTGTTTAGATTTTTTTATTTTTTTTATTTATTTGACAGAGAGAGACACAGCGAGAGAGGGAACACAAGCAGGGGGAGTGGGAGAGGGAGAAGCAGGCTTCCCGCCGAGCAGGGAGCCCGATGCGGGGCTCGATCCCAGGACCCTGGGATCATGACCTGAGCCGAAGGCAGTCGCTTAACCGACTGAGCCACCCAGGCGCCCCAGTAGCATTGTTTATAATAGCAAAGATATGGAAACAACCCATATCCATTGCTGTGTTGATGGACAATACAGCAATGGATAAAGAAAATCGCCGTATATACATATAATGGAATATTATCCAGCCTTTAAAAAGAAGGAAGTCCTACCATTTGTAGCAACATGGATAAACCTGGGGAAAAATTACACTAAGTGAAATAAGTCAGCAATAGAAAAACAAATACTGCATGATTTCACTTTTATGAGGTATCTCAAATGCTCCACTGCACAGAAACAGAATAGAATGGTAATTGCCAACATATGGAAGTAGGAAGAAATTGGGAGTTGTTAAAAAAAAATTCTTGTAGGGCACCTGGGTGGCTCAGTTGGTTAAGCGACTGTCTTCGGCTCAGGTCATGATCCTGGAGTCCCTGGATCGAGTCCCGCATCGGGCTCCCTGCTCGGCGGGGAGCCTGCTTCTCCCTCTGACCCTCCCCCCTCTCATGTGCTCTCTCATTCTCTCTCTCTCAAATAAATAAATAAAATCTTTAAAAAAAAATTCTTATAAACTATGTCACAAATGAAAAAAAAAACTCACTTCTAGTATACATGAAACATAGGAATAAAAAAAAAAAACAAAAATAAGACTGGTAGTGAAATTTTTCATGCAAGTAGAGAAGACTTTTTTCATATTAAAACTATCGTTTTTTGAGTGTCTGATATATTCCAGTCACTGTTAGGTGGTTTGGGCAGACAATATAATACTATAACTAAAGAAAAATTCAGTCAGTGAATGTGTCTCTATGATTTAGTTATTTGATCACTTTCTCATATGCAATACCATGAACATTAAACAATGTTTTTTAGGGTTCAGTGGAGGGAAATAGAAGTTCCTCTAAGTATTTCCATGTTGAAAGATAATTTATTACAAGGAATTTGATGCTTGCAAAAGCATTGGATGGGTTGGATAAACAAAATTCATAGGGCTGCTATTAGATTTCAAGTTATACTACTACAGTGGTGAAAGATCAGAACATATCTCCTGTTTCCCAGAGATGAGAAAGTCCCCTGACATAGCTACCAATTTCCCAGCTGTCCACAGCCCCATATCTGGGAACCAGGCAGTAGTACAACACTGAGTTCAACTACTACAACATCCAAGACTGCAGGAGTCCTCTTATATGCTACCACCACTGAAGGAGGAAAAAATCACCTCTGCGTACTTTCATCTTTCAAACCTTATAGAAGTAAATCTCAATGGTTAAACCAACACTACACCCAAAACCTGGCCACAAGAGAGTCAGAGTCTAGGGAATAGAGTTCCAAGACTTCTAGCTCTTACAATAAAGATAAAGATGCAGAATGATTGAGAATAGATTGAGAATTTAGCCAACGCACAAAATCCAGGATACAAGCTAATTCACAGGGCTATTGTAAACATGAAACAAGATGAAACATGTAATAGGACCTCAAAAATGCTAGCTCTCTTTCCCTCATAACCACAAATATCCTGGGCCCCAGATGAATCTTATGTTCTAATCTTAAGAATTTGGTTTTATCTACTGACTTAATGGGACAATGTCCTTATCCAAAAGAAAAAGTTCTCTTGAAGAACTTAGAAGTACCAAGTTTTTCTGAAGAACCTAGAAATGTTGTTCTGGAAAACCTGGAAGTTGATGAGAAAAAAAAAAAAAAAAGATAATATGGGGCACCTCGGTCGCTTTGGTGGTTAAGTGTCCGACTCTTGATTTTGGCTCAGGTCATGATCCCAGGGTTGTGGGATCGAGCCCCACACTGGGTTCTGTCCCGGACATGGAGCCTGCCTGAGATTCTCTTTCTCTCCCTCTCCCCCTCCCTCCCCTCCCCAAAGATAATATGGTCTTTATGCTCATTGGAAGGAGATTTGATTTATTTGGAGAAAGGGTAGGAACTGAAATGAAAAGGGCAGTTTGGGGAAATATGCAACATTCAAAGAACTAACACTTCATAAAGTTTCGGGGCCTTTGGACAACTTCAGTCTCATATTTGGGGAAAGAGAGATTTTCTGTACTGCTACTGATATTGGTTCTAACACAACAAGATATAAAACATTTGGAAACTCAGAGGTTTTACATGGTGGGTAGCATCATGAGGGAGGATCCTGGAAGAAACCTGAAGCCTCATGGAGCATCTTTGTAGCAAGAGCCACAGCAAGCTGTTTGCCTCAAGTTGCTACATAGGCAGGAAATATCAGCAGGTTGCTGGACAGTAGATGAACATGAAGTGCTGGTCATAAGTATATGGAAAACCCCAGAGACTTTCATAAATAAATGGAAGTTTTAGGAAAGGATACCAGCTAGGGTCCTACTTTTATTGAGGTAGGAGGCAATGACCCAGCAACATTAAAGGCATTAATTTTCATACATGACTGTTCTTTGTTAGTCACATAACTCAGTGTCTGTGGAGATTTGAGTACCCACATATGGACTCAGTTCAATTTCTGTTTTATAATCTGCCATTAGGCACACATTCCTCTGTTACACATTTGGGACCAAGTTCTGGTGGTATGAACTAGAACTACAGTATTTAACCTTTCTTAAATTCTTGCAGAAAAAATAGACAAATTCCTTTAGCTTTCAAAGATAAAATATTTTTTCCCAGTGGGCTTAGGAAAAGGGCCCAACAGAAGGTGCTATAGGTTTCTATAATAGAAATTATAGAAAAATAATTTTTATTTGAATATGTGAAAGTAGAAATGGACATGATGCTTCGGTGAGGAGACAAAGGCGACCAGTAGTAATCGGTATATCCTCTGTCCTGTAGTCTTCTGGAAGGGCTTTCTTGTTCTGATTTATAAGCCAGGCTGGTAGTTCCCTCTGACATGTGGCATTTAGTGTGGGTAGTAATTCTCTCATTCAATTTTACTGTCTTTGAGGTAGTTATTATCTGCATTTTACAAGTGAGGAAACAGGCTTAGAAAGGTTAAGTAACTTGTTCAAGCACACTATTCATATGACAACTATATTCTTTCTGGAAACATTGAACTGAATATTTAAGCTCCTTTGACTCCTACATTATAGAAAAATATACTCAATGCCAGAAATATTTTTTTCCAGAAAGCTTATCTAGATATATCAGAGGATATTAATCTGTATTACCTTATTATTGTTTATTCTTAGATGATGATCAAACTCTATCCAGTTGAAATACATAGTAGGTGAAATTACTTCAGAACCCTAATTCTGAAGCAAAAATCACTCTTAACAATTTGATATACATTCTTCTAGATAAATATGTATGTTTTAACTTACAAAATACTGCATGTATTTAGCTATGTAATTTTTCCCCTTCACCAATTTCCTTTTGAATTGAATTGTTCCTAGGTTTTTTTGCTATTTCAAACAATATGGAAGTTGGTTTTGAAATCATTTCCAAACAATTAGTTTATGTATGAAATACTTACTACATTTTTCTGTTTAACCTTTAATTAATGTATATTCAGAAAGGGCATACTTCCCCCCCGCTGCCCAAACTCCAGTAGGAAGTGTAAAATATTGGTTACTTAGGAACCAGGAGTTTGACTGCTTATAACTAATAAGCAGACTCACAAATCACTATTTAGCTTAATAACTGAAATAAGGCCAAAATCCCTGGATGGCCTACAGAAAAAGGAAGGACACAGTGAAAGTACAGAAGAAAATACTTGTGTGATTGATTTTTATGTCTCTAATGGACCAAAATCCTTTAATTAAATTTGTTAAAAATGGGGTATTAATTATTGTTTCAACTGAAATTCAACTTCTCTAGTTATATGAATAATTTTATAAAAGCACCTATTATAAATCTGTAGCAACATCATGGTCAATTCCTCCCTATCTGGCAATTAACTTTAACACATTTCCATGAATTAAATTCCATAGTACTTGCAGACATAGGAAAAAAGTTGAGATCCAGCAAAATATATCTACTTAGGTGAAAGCATTTTCTAGAATAGACTAATAATAATAATAAAATAATATTATGTACACCCATAGAGGTTTTTTTAATATCAGTTTTTCCATCATACCTAACAGATTATGAAAGTTTCTGTCTTCTTGGGGAGAATAATTTTTATACTTTATGCATATCCACAAAATACACAAATCTCAAAAGTTGCATGACTAAATGCATGAAGTTTGGGGCTAATCTCAATACTCTGTGAATTATCAGAATAAGTGGGAGATCTGGGAGAGAGAATATGTGGATAAGTAAATGCAGAGTTGAATGAATAGATAGGATAAATGGAGGGATACACAGACAGGTAGGCATGTAGGTGGATGGATGGATACATAGATAGATAGGTAGGTAAATACCTTAAATTGAATGTTTATATATTCTATGCACTATAATAAGGTTTTTATATAAATTATCTTTCTTAACCTTTATAAGAATCCTGTGAAGTAGATGTCTTCAGTGAGACATGAAAATTGAGGCTTTAAGCTGAATTGCCATGCTCTTGTACTTAATAAATAGTATGCCCAGGACTCAAACTTGAAATTTAAAAACAAAACACCCATTCATTCAATATAATTGAGTGAGCATTATGTCCCAGGACCATTCTAGGCATCACAGATAAATAGGGAACAAAACAGACCATGTGTCTGCTCTTATACATTTTATATTCTACTGAAAAGAAGAAACAATAAAAATATGTAGCTATGTAATATATTGGGGGCTAAGGAACACAATGAAAACATCAAAGCAAGGTGAGGGAAAAGATCATGAAGGCAAGAGTCTAACACTCTTTTTTATAGAAAGGGAAGACACGAGCAGAAATCTAAATGAAGTTCAGCACTGCCATCAAGCTATGTGGATGAAGGGGATTTCTTGCAAAAGGAAAAGATTCTCAGGTCGGTGTTTGCTAGATGTGTGAGCAAAACTGCAAGGAGGTCAGCACTTGCTGGAGTCAAATGAGTTGGGAGTGTTGCAGGAGGCAGGAGGTAGGAGGTGAAGCAGAGAAGTTATCAGGGAAAGCACACAGCGCTTCATTTGGCATTTTATTCAAAGTGAAATGGGAAGCCATTTGAGAACTGTGTGAGGAGAGGTGACAGGGGTGTACTCCAGTGTTAATAGGATAACTGGCTGCTGGGAGGGGGAGAGCCATTGGTAGGGAAGCAATGAAGAGACAAGTTAGGAGAGTGATTTCAACCCTATCAAACCCAGTGTGTTTTTTAAATTAAAAAAAAAAAAAAACCTTCTTTACTATTCTAAATAAATCTAAAGTATCTATATAACTGATTACCGACATAAATAAAAATTTAGAATAATTAAAAAATTCAAAAGCCCTATTTATCATACCAAAGAGCAATAAATGCAAAATAGTTTATTTTAAAAACCATATGTTTTAATAAATGTCTTTTCCTACAAGAATACATTAGAAAACTACTGGCCAGAAATAACTACTGGCCAGATTCAGACACCCATGTGTCTGCCTACTGTAAATAGGAAGCTAAGAGGACCAGCCAATACAGGTATTTTATACCAGCAACTCACAGACCAAAAACAGCCTAGCCAATGTCATTTCCTGACATGGTGAGAAACTCCTGTTTTAAACAACACCCGAGTTTAATGTTTCTTCAATTTACACAGTAGGTACATTCCTTGAAAATTCCATGAACATTAAAAACAAAAACCCACTACGTGTGTATGAGTAAAATGAAATTAGATCGTAGGCTCCAAGATGGCCGTGAATGTGGAGCATTTAAAGTGAAGCAGGATGGAGGATAATGTGGGGGAAGACTTGTCCCCTGAACTGAAAGACATTTAGCATCACTGGCCCCTGCCCATTAAAGACCTAATGCCTTCTTCAACCACTCGGACTGTTGAATGCAGCTCCACAAGTTTTGCAAATGCTTCCAAGGGGAGGCATTACATCTACATTGGGAGCCACAAAGTTAGGACAGAAAAGTGAAAGACCAGTTGAAAGACAAGAGGCACTGGAGGTGGTGACAAGTGGCAGATTCAGGACACAAAGTTAGAAATTACACGATTTGTCAATGATTGGATGTGAGGCATGAGGGAAAGAGAGGAATCAAGGATGACTCCAAGAATTCCTGCTTGAGAAACTTGGAGAATGGAGTTACCACATACAGAGACAAAAGCCCTTATTTGCTATGGTTACATCATCGCCTAAGGTGTGATAATCATGAGGCTATTGGGAAGGCCCCTCCTGACCAAAATATTTCCTCCCTAACTATACTTAGTTTCTAGAAATACTAGGCATCTTGTTAATTATGACCAATATCTTCAAAAAGAGTAAACGAGATTAAAATTCTCCACAGTAATATTCCTTTAATATTGAGTATAAGTAAGGTCATTGAAGAAATGGGTATTTTGGTGGGAAAGAAAGAAGTACTAGATATGTACTTCCACAGGAAAACTGGTCTGGTTAGAAATACAACACTCATTCATGGTAAAAACTCTCAGTCATTTATGTGAGTAATTTAGAACTTGCTACCAATAAAATTAATGTTGTACTGATAGAAGAATTATACAAATGGATGGGCTTCAAATATGTAGAAATAGTGCTTATGATGCGTTCAGTTCGTAAGTATACTTGCATGTGTGCGTTTATATATACATCTCTATTTTGCTGATACTACCCAGGTAGATATTATGTAGTTACATAAATCATTTTTCATGTACTACATCATAGTGTCCATTGTGTTATTCAGTGTCCCTTATATAAATTTCTGTATAATAAATTCCCATCAGTGACAAAAAAAAAAAAAAAAAACTAGTCTGGTTAGGATATGCCGGAGGATTGATAATGGGCACTGAAAGGGGGATGAAAATGTGAACAGAACTATAGAAAGAAGTGGATGATAGTGATAAAGTTTATTGACTTCATTACTTGGCCTAAGACTAGCCATACTCAGTGATACACCCATGGCCGTTCTGACATATATCAGATAAGTTTCACTGAGAATCAACCCATTTCCAGTACAAGAAAAATAACTAACTTGGCTTCAACTGAAAAAAATACAGAAAGATGTCTCAGTTTTCCCCGTGAGCCTAACAACAAGTGGGACTACCATCCGCCTCTTAAGGAGAGCAGGATATGGTCACAGGCTGTTGTAAATCATGACACAGTGGCCCACGGGTCCAAGGTTGTTGTCTTTCCCCTTGAGGTCAAAAGAGCTTACTGCATTCTTTCCTCCACGTGCCCACCTTCCTGTCCCCTGACCAAGCCACAAGCATATCAAAGAAGAGAAGACAAACCCAGGAAAGCTTTTTTCATTCCCCACTCCATCTTCTGAAGTCATATTTCTCAATGCAAATTTGAGTAAGAGTCCAGGATAAAAGTCAATGTTTTAGTTTCAATATGTTATCTCAATCCTTTCATATACAAACTACTCTCAAATAATCCATGGTATTATTTCTCAAAACACATAAAAACAAAATCTGCTTTTCTTTCACTTTCACTGGGTCAGTTCGATTTACACAACAATTTGCTTGCAGTAAGGGGACTCCTTGTTGGTGAGGCAACTCCAGAGCTTGGAACAGCTGCACTGAAAAACAGAAAAAAAGTATGATATTACCCTCTGTTAAACACAGAAAATGATTTTGTAACGGTTTATATCCTGCACTATTGTTTGACAAGCATGATTTTGAACTGCATTAAATATTAATTTGTATAATGCAGTAGTCGTATAAAACCAAGCATGAAACACAGCAGGGGAAATTGCATTTTCTTACTGTTAAGACTATTGCTCGGCGGGGAGTCTGCTTCTCCCTCTGACCCTCCTCCCTCTCATGCTCTCTGTCTCTCATTCTCTCTGTCTCAAATAAATAAATAAAATCTTAAAAAAAAAAAAAAGACTATTGTTACAGTCTTCTGGTACCTCATGCTGTCATTCTACTTAGTAGATTGATGTTTATTTTCCCAGCACACATCGACTGTCATCAATAGCATTACCAACTTGTCTACTGTTATGTTGCCCTCAGAAGTAGTAAATCTTGCTGACTGCGAAAGGTTCTTTAGATTCAAGAGACCACTCATAATCTTCTGACATGAATTTAATCAAAATTCAGAAATGACACGTGAATGTTTCTAACAAACACAGTTTATGTTAAAGCTAGGCACAGCTTTGGTTTTATCTTTAACTCATTTTATAATGTAGGGTCAGGGATAACTTAACTTCAAAGTGTTATTTTCCTTTGTTTTCACATGTGTAGTCTGTATAAATAAATGTCTCAAATATCTCCCAAGTCTCACTAAAGAAGGGTATTTGCCAAACAAGCCCATTCACCCTTTCCCCAGTCATTCCATGTATACTCTTTAATCTTGTTCTGGTCATAGGTCATGAAACTATTAGTTTGATTCCATTTTTCCAGAACACCCACCACTTTGTTCCATAAAAACTACAAGGACTGAAAACATATTATTTAAAGGCAATTTCTTCCTTCCTTTTCTATTTGGTTACACTCCCGTCTCCTTTGTGTTTGGTTCTCAATATATGTTCACATCCAGAAGCTACCTCTCACCCCTCCAACACCTTCTCCAAAGACTTGCCTCAGGCGTTCTTATGTGGAATCTCATTGTTATCCTTTCAGCTGATGAATAGCAAGAAAATGTCACTCAGAGGGAGATGATTTCAAACGTCACCAGACATGATGTGCTGTCATATTTCTCTACATTCTGCGATCTATCCACCTTGGCCAAATGTAGCCTTTCATGATCTTCATTTCTATTTTAGATGGAATCGCAAAGTCAGAGGCTGATTCTTAGCTCAAACCTAAGTAAAGAGAAAGAATAAAGAACAGGTACAGAATTTAAGAAATTCAGAGAAAAGAGGTTATTTTGATATCTTCCTTTAAAAACATGGATTGAAAAGAGCAGCAAGACCTGAATTTTGGAATTAAAAACTTTGAAAATGTCTAGTGAGTTCTAAATGCCTCATAAATTGCTTAATTCCACCTGGATTTTGAAAGATCAGAGATACACTCTTTGGCAAAGCTAAACTTGAAGTTTCCATATAACTATAATTACCCCTATTTTTAATTTCTCTAGAGAAAAATATCTGCTTTATTCCACCTGTCATTCACATTCTCAGATAGATTTCTGCGTTGATTATGATGATGTGTTTGCTTACCCACCCCATTACTGCAAACGTCTTACTGTCTCACAAAAACATTCTGTGATGCAGACCAGTGGACCTCAATGACTTAGAATTTCCAAGAAAGAGGAGCTTTAAAAACTTAAGGTTGAGATAGCTCCTCATATCTAAAATCTTCTGGGAGATGATAATCATTTAAGTGTCCAGTTGAAAATCACTGATATAAAACTTTCTGTGATTTGCAGGTTCAAAAATTTTAAATGATATTAAAATGGTTCTACATTTATTGCCATTTTATTGCACTCTTTTTTTTATTTCAGATATTTTTTATTTCTTCAAATTTATCAGGAGTGACTGAAATAAAAAAACATATTTGAGTCCCGTCATCACGGAAATGGCTTTAAGAGAAAACTGGTCAGATGAATATTATTGCTTCCCGTTTTCAACCAGTGGAATAGTTGCCGTAATTGCACTCTTTTTATATTACAAAAATTTCAAAAATACCAAGTAAAGATTCTTCTCATTTGAAGTCATCTGCTATCATCATTCCTCTAAAAAAATAAAAAAATAAAAATAAATAAAAATAGGCCCATCAACATTGCCTATTTCAACATTATTTCAAATAAAATTTCTCCCAGTTGTAACAATGGAGTTAGAAATTCAAAAGTCACAGTGGAAGTTTTAATCATCTAAACCAGGGGATCTAAAGTTGACTGGTAAATCTTCCCATGATAGCCTATAAAATGTACTAATCACAAGCTACTGGGTCAATGGACATTCAATAAATAACAATTGATGAAGTTGAAAGTAGGTTGCTCTAAGTTGACTCTCTAGTTCTAAATAACCACTTTCAAAACTACACCTTAAAAATGTCATGAACATTGGGCGCCTGGGTGGCTCAGTTGGTTAAGCGACTGCCTTCGGTTCAGGTCATGATCCTGGAGTCCCGGGATCGAGTCCCGCATCCGGCTCCCTGCTCAGCAGGGAGTCTGCTTCTCCCTCTGACCCTCCCCCCTCTCATGTGCTCTATCTCATTCTCTCTCTCAAATAAATAAATAAAATCTTTAAAAAAAAATGTCATGAACATTAAAGAATATTTATGAGTGACAGGTCTCTTCATCCCTTCCAAACAAGTGATTTAGTCCTGGCAGATAATACTAGGTCTCCAATATTCAGGTTTTCATTTCTGAAGTCCAACATAAGAATAGGAAAACACTCTAACTGTGCATTACTACTGCCAACCAGAAAACTAAGTTAATATTTAAATAATAAAAATTGATTGTATCTATAGTGGAAAAGATTAAAAGAAAAAAATTAAAATCAAGAAACATGTCTTAGTGAAATGATTTAAATAAAGGAATACAGTTGGAAACACTGAAACCACAGACACAGACAAATGTAAAATGCTTTGGGAGGATGGCAGCAAAGACTTGTGATAGCATTCTCACTCTGGTATCTAAATTAAGGACTATGACTCATGAATATTAATCAGAAAAGTGGGTTTTGGTTACAGTATAAGAAAAAATTTCCTGATTTTAGCTTTGATAAAACACTCGGACAATTTTTAAAATTGAGTTATGGAATATCTTTATTAAAAGATACATTTTGGGATACATTTAAGAATTATTAAATGAAATAATACATTAAGAATGATTAAATGAAATAATTTGGTCAGTTTGTCATGAATCTTTTTTTTTTAATTTTTTTTTTAAAGATTTTATTTATTTATTTGACAGAGAGAGACATAGTAAGAGAGGGATCACAAGCGGGGGAGTGGGAGAGGGAGAAGCAGGCTTCCCGCTGAGCAGGGAGCCTGATGTGGGGCTGGATCCCAGGACCCTGGGATCATGACCTGAGCCGAAGGCAGACACTTAACGACTGAGCCATTCAGGCGCCCCAGTTTGTCATGAATCTAAGTAGAGCCTCCAACTTCAGACTTTCAATTCCTGGGTCCTCTTCTGCCCTAGAATAGCCCATTAGTGGGGCTTCTCTTAAGTCAAGTAAGGTCTTCATTTTTTTTTAACTCTACTAGTAAATTAATGTGTTTTTTTAAGTACCAAAACAAAATCTTGTTTCTGAAATCCCTAAGAATATTAACAAGTGATTTTACAAGATATATTATATGTCTGTCCTACTACTCAATTGTATAGTTATCACAATGATTACATTAGAAAATAACCAGCCTAATATTTTATAAGGGGGAAAAAGGAAATAAATACTAAATGCCTATGAATCAATAATAAAATCCTTACTTTCTCTTTTATTATACAACGATTTCTAAATTAAATTGTATTCTTGTTGATCTCTGTGCTTCTAGATGATGAATCATTTTTAGAGTAATGTGGTTTTTCTTCTCCCTTGAAATTCAACTCCTGGACCTGTCAAGCATTTTTTTTTTTTTTTTACATTCCAATATAGACTATGAAGGAATTGTTTCCTCCACATTGACACTGACTATACAAAATAAGCAGTGGCCCCTACACTTCCAAGTTTAAAAAGAAAGCACATGGATGAAGCATGTAACATACAGTAACAATAGTACTTAGGTCAAAAGATTTAAGAATCTGGAGAATTTAAGTATCTAACTATCATTCAGAAGAGACTTGAAACATATATGAAAATGAAAGAGCTATTAGGGAAAATTGAAATCGTTAGGAAACAAACCTATAGCAATTGTCAGTACAGAGAATGGAAGGAATTACATAAAAACTAGTTTGAAAACTATAATTCTGGGCGCCTGGGTGGCTCAGTTGGTTAAGCGACTGACTTCGGCTCAGGTCATGATCCTGGAGTCCTGGGATCGAGTCCCACATCAGGCTCCCTGCTCAGCAGGGAGTCTGCTTCTCCCTGTGACCCTCCCCCCTCTCATGTGCTCTGTCTCTCATTGTCTATCTCGCAAATAAATAAAATCTTAAAAAAAAAAAAAAACTATAATTCTTGGTAGTTAGGCAACAGTATTTCCTAGGATTAAGACATAGACTACTAACAAGAATAAAAAGCAGAACCCTAAAAGTTCAATGTTGTCTGTGGGTTTAAGATAGCAATTTTAATAACTGCTCTACTGAATAAACGATTTCTGTATTGTATCAGAAGATTTTAATAAAATAACATAGTGTTATGACATCTGCTTATGTTGCCAACATTTTTTTATTTGAAAAGAAAAGATCGTTTAATTAAATGTCTTTCTAGAGAACTGATTGCTGAAATCTCAGAAAAATTTCATACTGGAAAACCACACACCATGTTTCATATTAAGATACTCTAGGACACCAACACATGCACACACACCACAGAAAATTAGAGCCTGTACCATGTTATTTGTGGTTTTGTAACACCCCTTTCCGGTTCCTCCAATGCTGGGCTTTCATGTTCATAACTGTACAAATAACTGAAATAGTCTGTTTCCCACTCTGTGTCCACCTGAAAAGGCATCTTTCACGGGCATCTGTCAAAATTCAGCTGAATTGATTCCTCCTCTCTAAAGCAAAACATAACCCCTTCACCACCATGGGCAGGATCATGGCCACTCTCCATCATCTTTTCGTAATTTCCTATACTCCTGTGGCATTTCTGGTAGGGTACTGAAATTTGTTATAGGAGAAGCCATGTAGAGAAAATTGTGAAAATGGCTATCAATTTTAATTCCAGAGATATGACTTACACATTTATTAGCTGTGTTGCTTTAATCAAATTGTTTAACTCTTCTGAGTTTCAGTTTTGTCTTTAAAGTAGAGCTAAGTATGCTTACCTTATAGTTTACAGTAAAGTTCCAGTGAGTTCATACCTGTAAAGCCCAATGCATAGCATCTGTACTGTATAAACAAGAAAGAAGAGTTATCATGATGATTTATGAGGATAAAGATGAGGATGATGATGTATCCTCAGTAGACGGTGAAATCTCTGAAAGACTTGAAGGAAACCTTGGTGATTTTGTTATCTCCAGGGCCCAGGACCTACTACATTGAAGATTATCAACAAATCTTTGTTGAATTAAAAAAATACTAATCAACTCTAGGTTGATCATGG
The DNA here is from genome assembly GCF_029215605.1 of Mirounga angustirostris. Taxonomy (NCBI): domain Eukaryota; kingdom Metazoa; phylum Chordata; class Mammalia; order Carnivora; family Phocidae; genus Mirounga; species Mirounga angustirostris. The sequence continues at coordinate 19,051,898 of NW_026991711.1, read as the reverse complement.
GATGATGTGTAGCAAATAAGAAAAAAAAACAGGGTAAATAAAGACTACATAGAGGGTAAACTTAGATTTTGTCTAGCAGTGTAAGTAAGCATTGACATATTTAAAACAAGAAATTGACATAATAAATATTACTATTTTAAAAATAGACAGCAGTCTAGAAAACAAATTAAACATACTTTAATTCTATGTACATATGGAAATATCAGCTTCAGCCACAAGTTCTCATTTCTATTGTAGACTTTAGAAAAAGAATTAAATTTTAAATTTTATTTTTAAACATTTTTGGTTTTTTCTATTTATTAAATATTGTTAAATGTAGGATTTGCATCTTTTTCCTTTGTAATTTATTCTCTCTGCTGTCTATATATTTTTGTGAGGGTGAAAGATTAAGAGAATGTATGTGAGGTTGAAAGTTCATTAAAATGCTTGTAACCAAGTGTTAAAAGCTAAGAAACTACAGAAAAATAATGTAGAATTATAATAATTTTCTAGTTGTTATTCATAGGGGAAGAAAACTTGGCAAGAATAGAAAGGTCCCTTGGTAGATAAGTGGGGCATTAAAAAACACTTCATTCACATTTCTGCATTAGGAGATAAGAGTTATTAACTTTCACACTCTTTGATGCACTTAATACTCTGAAGAACTATCCTTGAGCCTCAGAGGCTATTTGCTTTTCTTTGCAATGTACACATGTGTCAATCGTTAAAGACTTAGAAAATTTGAACAAATCCTCTAAAGCAAATGGCATAGTATTCTTAAGTGTGTATCTGTTTGCTAACATGTATTTAATCTTTCTCATTACCATTATTCCTGCAATAAAAGCAAAATGTCAACTGTGAGTTAGGCTTTAAGTAATTTTTTTAATAGAAAAGCTAGTGATTATTACAGATAAAATACCACTTTTATTAAAACATTGAGCATGAAATATTGAATTACTATCTGTTGCGGCTGGATGATATCACTTTGTCCAATTAACAATATTTTAATTAATCATGACATCAAATAAATTTAGCCTCTAAGCAGGTCTTTTGTTGAAGTACATTTCAATGAATCTTAGTAGTATAGCTTTATTTGAAAAATAGGTAGCTAAGACCAAGAAAATATGTCCTTACCTAACTATATAATTAAATTATTAAATTTTTGACCAATAATTAAAATTATAATTTCTTAGGAGCTATGAGGTGGCTCCACCAGCTATGTAGAAATTAAAATAATAGTTTGCTCTCTGGGAGTCAATGGAAAGAGGAAGATGGATCAAGGGTGCAGGAATAGATTCTACATATTTAACAATATAAACATTCTGTCAGTCAGGGGAGTGCTTGTTAGCCATGGAAGCTGGGGGAAATAGTCACCAAGGCAAATGTTATGAATGCCCATGTTCCCACTATAGGAGAAGGAAGCTTGTCCTAGATCCAGTGATAGAGGTGAATGTAAGTGATTGTAGCTAATGGGTTTTAAATATTCTGATCCCCAAAATGAAAATGAAAATTGTTGAATTGAACACCTCAAAATTGATAACTTTTGCTCTTCAGAAGTTAAGAACCTGAAGACAAGCCACAGACTAGGAGAAAATATGTACAAAACATATGGTCTGATAAAGGATGTTATCCAGAATATATGAAGAATTCCTACAACTCAATAATAAGAAGACAATCCGATTTAGACAATGTCAAAAGACCTGAATAGACATTTCACCAAAGAAGATATATAAATGGAAATATACACATGAAAAGAAATTTAACATTAATAATTAGGAAAATGCAAATAAAAATACAAAGAGATACCACTACACATACACCCTGTAATGGTTAAAATCAAAAAGACTGACAATACCCAACATTGGCAAAGGTATGGAAAAACTGTAACCCTGATGCATTGCTGATAAGAAGAACGCACAATAGTATAATCACTTTGGAAAACAGTTTAGTGGCCCATTAAAAAGTTAAACATACACTTACCATATGGCCTATAAGAAATGAAAATATTTGCACAAAGATATACACAAATGTTCATAGCATCTTTATTCATAATGGGCAAAATATAGTAGCAACAAAAATAAACATGAACTGCTCAATGAGTAAACAAATGATAGTCATCCATACTTTGGAATAGTACTCAGAAATAAAAAGGAAAACGTCCCGATACATGCAACAGTATGGAAGAATCTAAAAAAATATGCTAAATTAAAGATGACATAAATATATGTATACACACACACACACACATACACATATATACACACATATATAGTGTCATTTATAAGAGACTTTTAGAAAATGTAAAAACTGGGGCGCCTGGGTGGCTCAGTTGGTTAAGCGACTGCCTTCAGCTCAGGTCATGATCCCAGGGTCCTGGGATCGAGTCCCGCATCGGGCTCCCTGCTCTGCGGGGAGCCTGCTTCTCCCTTTCCCACTCCCCCTGCTTGTGTTCCCTCTCTCGCTGTGTCTCTCTCTGTCAAATAAATAAATAAAATCTTAAAAAAAAAAAGAAAATGTAAAAACTGTAGAAATATAAATCAAATCAGTAATTGTCAGGGGTGAGGGACAGGAGTCAGGACTGGCAAATGGGCAGGAAGAAATTTGGAGGGAATGACAGAAATTTTCTAAAACTAGATTGTAGTAGGGGTTGCACAACTGTATAAATTTAGTAAAAGTCATCAAACTGTACATTTAAAATGGGAAAATTTGGATGCTATAAATTATCTCAAAGCTGTTAAAGAATATTAGTATGACATGAAAGCCAAGGAAATCTCTATTTTAGTTTTATTAAAGAAATAAACATTGTCTAGAAACTCACAGGGCATAAAATAATTTTAGAAATTGAGGAAATTTGAGTGACAATGTGTGAAATATCAAATTAAAAATTAATCAATAGTTGGATGCTTCCTAATTCTATCCTCCAACTGGTTCATTTTTTTTTAAACTATGAGACAACACTGAATTAGTTGAAATAATGTATGCTTAATTAATTAATTAATCCTAAATGTAAAACCAAGAATTAAACAGATTCCGGTGGTATCTGGAAGGTTTTAGATAATAAGCAACAATTTAACAGAAATTGTCACCTGAAGGAATCATATGTTACGAATCACTTAATGCAGCTCTGAATCATGTTTTAACCATCAATCACAGGTTAAATATATAAATTAAAGCCCAGTTTAACTTGAAGTGGCTGAAGCCAGCTGTGATAATTCATGATAATTCATACTAACAAGATGTAGACAGTAGAGTACAAATGCCCTCCCAGTAGATAATCTACCAATGAAAATTCTAACTAACTGGAAGATTAATGCATTCATTTCTCAACTTGATTCACACTTTCACAGGATTCTACCTACTTCACAAAATTATCAACACCATTTACTGGGATCCAGAAATCCATATATAAACCAGTTTCCTGGGAGACAATTTTCCAGAGGTATCTCAGGTTTCTACACATCCTGCAGGAAGATCGCTACTGTCCTTTGGTCACAAACTATCCTCTGAAGTATGTTTGGATAGTGAATAGCCTTACAAAATATAGTGTCTCTCTGCAGCAAAGAAAAGGTGGGTTTGCTTCCTGCCCATAAGAACAGATTCAAGTCCCAGGGCGCCTGGGTGGCCCAGCTGGTTAAGGGTCAGACTCCTGATCTCCAGTTAGGTCATGATCTCAGGGTCGTGAGATCAAGCCCCACATCGGGCTCCATGCTGCACTGGGCATGGAGTGTCCTTAAATTCTCTCTCCACCCCTCCTCCCCCACTCCCCACCCCTGCTTGTGCTTGTGCTCTCTAAATTAATTAATTAATTAATTTTAAAAAAAGAATAGGTTCAAGTTCCAAACTCAGGGGTCCTCTCCTGTAACATGACCCAGTATGTGTGCAGATAATACCTGGCCTTTTCTGTGTCACCCTCCAGGATCAGGAAGACTTTGGAGTAAACTTGGACACGTGGAGAATTGTAGTAAACAGTGATACTTGCACAACTGCTCTGCTGGGAATAATAAAGTGTTTTGTCTCTGTCACAGGAGTCTTGTGGCTTCTGCCAGCATCCATGAAACTACAGCAGCTTACCTTACTAGCCTGCACGTAAGCTAAAATCTCCAACTCTTCACAGTGCTTGACACAATTCCACTTAAAACCTTCCCTATTTGGTTGTCAGCTCTATCCCAAAGCAGAAAAGCCCAAATGTATTTGGGAAATAGCATGAACTGTACAATTCTATATAACTCAGTCGTTTTAACAAAAACAGGACCTAGAGAATTTATACTCGATAATTTTTACTTGCTCTACCATTTTGGTATTATTTCCTAAAAGAGATGTTTTGCATAGAAAATATTGGTTAATAAGGGGCGCCTGGGTGGCTCAGTCAGTTAAGCAATGGACTCTTGATTTCAACTGAGGTCATAATCTCAGCATTGTGAGATCAAGCCCCACATGGGACTCCCTGCTGAGCATGGAGCCTGATTAAGATTCTCTCTCCCTCTCCCTCTGCATCTCCCCCCCACCCTGCTTACATGCACTCATGCTCTCTCGCTCTCAAAACAAAACAAAACAAATTCAGTTAATAAAAAGTTGTATACAGTTAATATAAAACATTAAAGACAAAAATACACAAAGAATATCCGTGAGATTATACATTTACTCCAAATGTTTTAATTTTTTAAACTACTACATTAATTTCTTAACTGCATAATTTGAAAAGTAAACATACATTTTTCCACAGATCAAGAATACACATTCCAGGCTAAAATCTAAGAAAAAGCCAACTTTCATTAAACTAATGTTCATCATAGAAACTCAAAGCTATGCCAACTACAATTGTTAGAGATAAGGCACACGATTTATCATTCGCCAATTTAAATAAACATTATTTTGATAAGCTGAAAGTCTTACAGAGTAGTCTTAAGAAAAGGTGTTAATGCAGGTAAAGCCTATTCATTTGAAGATTGCTGGTTCTGGGACTTTCCTGTGACATGTACTTAGCAAAGCAGTCATTATTAAATCCAGCTTCTGGGTTGAATCAATAGTCATTGGTAAGATGCCATCAAATGAACATGTATCATTTTGTGCAGCTTTATAATGCCCCTGGTGATAATGTAGCAGTGTCCTTAACCTGTGGAGGAAAAACTAGGTGCATTGTTGTTCCTATAATTACAAGAATAGCAATTATTAAACTGTATTTCTAGGAGACGAAACCTATTGTTTTTTCCATTGACACCTCAATGTCAACACAATTATTTGGAGAAAATAAATGTTGACTTTAGAATGTCAGAGCTTGGAAATAGTTAATCTCTCTCTGGTTCCATAGTCTCTCACGGTTTATCTCCCCCTCCGATCTCCCCCCCCCATCATTTTTCCCTTCCTGCTATCTTCTTCTTCTTCTTCTTCTTTTTTTTTTTTTTTAACATATAATGTATTACTTGTTTCAGAGGTACAGGTCTGTGATTCATCAGTCTTACACAATTCACAGCGCTCACCATAGCACATACCCTCCCCAGTGTCTATCACCCAGCCACCCCATCCCTCCCACCCCCCACCACTCCAGCAACCCTCAGTTTGTTTCCTGAGATTAAGAATTCCTCATATCAGTGAGGTCATATGATACATGTCTTTCTCTGATTGACTTATTTCGCTCAGCATAATACCCTCCAGTTCCATCCACATTGTTGCAAATGGCAAGATTTCATTCCTTTTGATGGCTGCATAATATTCCATTGTATATATATACCACATCTTCTTTATCCATTCATCTGTCAATGGACATCTTGGCTCTTTCCACAGTTTGGCTATTGTACTAATAATCAAAGACGCACATTATATGCACAAACACAGCCAAAAGTTAGCAAGCTTCACATTTACTATACGTGTAACTGATACCCTTTTCTTTAAGTTCTATAATAAACACATAGGTACTATAGGATGAAACCAGAATTGACACAATTATGAAATTCTTAATTACATAATAATAATATCATGTTTTATTTTCCCTACTACATCTGTATTTTAGATGTAACTCAGTGTTCCATGTTATGTATTTTATTATTTTTTCCTTCTCATCTATGAATTTATACACTAAAATGCAGTGATGCAAAAATAAAATAAAATTTTCTAAATAGTTTAAAATTTTGTATGTTTTTTTTGGTCCTGGAAACTTTTTTTTTTTTAATAACAGAAAACATATCCAAAGAAATTTAAACTTGGTCAATACATGACTCCTTTTATGTATATATATGTGACTACACACATAGGCATATACACAACTGTGAGGTTCAATACATTAAATCAGTTGAGGAAGTGAAACTAGAAGATGTTATCCTGAGCTTTATTACAGAAAGTTCAAGACAAATTATGCTAAAGACCCACACATTATGTTAATCCTTTCCTCCCCACGTTATTTTTGACGCACAGACCCTTGATCTGACTCCTTTGTAGTTTAGGAGACTTACTGGTCTTCTTTATCCCATTTGTACAAATTCACTAAAAAGCAAAATGAAGCTGAATTTAATACTGAGGTGATGTGAAAGCAATTGATAAATCAACTATGAAAAGCAAAGTTTCCCTCAGTCTCAAAGTATTGAATTTGACAGTTAGCTAGACTGGATTTATTCGAGAATTACAATTTTCTGTTTTTTGATGAAAGGCTTCCCAGCCAGCCCTAGGTAGGGGAGAAAAAGCTAATAATTAATTGCAAATGGAAGCATTAAATGTAAGCATGACATTATTTTTAAGAAGGCAATATGGTATAATAGTGACATATTTGGTATGGAGCTTTGTTGTCGAGAAACATAAGCGGATCTGAACCCCAACTCTGGCACTTACTATCTACATGAGTTGGAAGTTACTTCTCTGAGCTTTGGGGGCAAAAAAAGAAACTTTAAAGTCAAAACTGCATATTTTCCCCTTTTGCCTTTAGGAAGTTGTCAGGCTGGGCATAGGAGGCATCATTCATAGTAAAGGGAAAATAAATCTCTAAACTGCTCTATTCAACCTCCGTGGGGCTGAAAGGGAATGGGATAAAGACCTTGACAATTTTGACCAGTTCTGTGGTGCTCCTGGGTGACACCAACAGTAGATGATTATGTCTTCAACAAAAACACCAGTACATTTGGGAAGAGGCAAGCAGTCCAGATTCTCCTTAGAGATCGACGCTAAATTGTTTGAGCTGATAATTTCGGGACATTTAATTTCATAGGAAAGCCCCAGTGGAAGGTACCTGAAAGACAGAGAAACAAGACAAAGTTAAAGGATGGAGGAGGCAGCAGTTTGGGAAGATCAGTTTTTTTTAAAGATTTTATTTATTTATTTGACAGAGACACAGTAAGAGAGGGAACACAAGCAAGGGGAGTGGGAGAGGCAGAAGCAGGCTCTCTGCTGAGCAGGGAGCCCGATGCAGGGCTCAATCCCAGGACCCCGGGATCATGACCTGAGCTGAAGGCAGGCGCTTAACTGACTGAGCCACCCAGGCGCCCCGGGAAGATCAATTTTTGAAGTGTCTGGAGCCTACAAAATAAAATGCGCCGTAAGAAATGTGGGAGAATAAAAAGCCTTTTAAAATTATAATATCAATATATAATATAATGTATGTTAAATATTTTTATATATAAGTAATATATAATAGTAATGTAATAATTAACATTCATTTTTCTGCAATGCAAACCTTCTCCACAACCGGGACAGACCGGTAAAAGTAAAAGTAAAAAAAAAAGTAAAAAGTAAAAGGGTAAAAGTACCCTGTGGGTACATGCCTATAGTTTTCATTATACTTCATAAGCCCTCCTCCAATTTCAAGCACATCTGGGGAGACAGTTCCAGCAAGGGAAGAGGCTGAGTTTCCTACCTGAGCCACTGCAGAGCTGAGAGGACCAGTAGGCTCGGGGAGAAAAAAAGGCCTAAGAGAAATTTGGACTTCAAGCCAGGAACTGGAGGAACACTAACATTCCTCTATGAGATATAACAGGAAAGTGACTCGATCTTGTTCATAACTCAACTGATAGGGCAACCTAAACCAATTTATGGTTTGACAGTGGGCTTATAATAAGTGGAAGAAAATTAATGAATTAGGAAAATTAATGCAATAAAGCATCAGCTTTTTTTTTGCTTTTGCACAGATTATCACAGTTAAGATCTTAACTTTCAGATTCAGCTGATGAGTTGCCAAACTTCAGTTTGCATTGTTAGCAAGTATAACTTTTAGTGAGATGTTCCTCAATTCACAGGTGGCACATTTTGAATCTCAGGGCCATTCTAGGAGTTGGTGACAGCCTCTCTTTCAAAACCTATTACTTCCTGAAACTCCTATCCATGTTCTATTTGGGCCAAATTGTATATAATTGTTTATATATGTTTTCCATTTTACCATTCCCTATATGTGGGCTATCTGTCACCTTTATATGTCTGTTTGTTTTGCTAATACCTTTCCATCTTCCCAGGCCTGCCTGAATAGCATGTCTTCCGTAAGAACTCCTGAACCAGACCAGGTTCTATCTATAGCTTCATGGTAGTCATTTACCTCTTAGTAAAATTGTTTCTATTTTTTTACTTTTTCCCATATCACAGGACAATTGTTATGGCTTCATTCATCTTTTACTTATAGATTTGGGATTTCTGTGTAGAGTTGAAGCTTAGACTTGATCAACTTCTTAGTCTCCTTCAATATGCTGGGTCAGTTTGACCTCCAAGTGTATCGTTACCAGGCTTTCTCATTGGCCTCCAAATTTCACTGTACCCCATTTCACAAACCACCATTTCACGCCTCCTACTCTGAAGCCTCATTTTGACCCTTGTCTCTAAAATAAGTACCTACCTGTCACCAACATTTTGCCTTCACCCGATTCTTACATCTCCTCTTATCCACGGGGTAAACACACATACTGATTTGCCCAGAATCTCTCCATTTTAAGCCTGTCGTACGAGTGTAATTATAGCATCCGCTTTACTCTTAAAAGTTTCCCGGTTTGGGGGCGCCTGAGTGGCTCAGTCATTAAGCGTCTGCCTTCGGCTCAGGTCATGATCCCGGGGTCCTGGGATCGAGCCCCGCATCGGGCTCCCTGCTCCATGGGAAGCCTGCCGCTCCCTCTCCCACTCCCCCTGCTTGTGTTCCCTCTTTTGCTGTCTCTCTCTGTCAAATAAATAAAATCTTAAAAAAAAAAAACAAAAAAAAGTTTCCAGGTTTGGAGAACAGATTACACATTCACCTTATTTATACAGCTCACATGCTTTGTTGCTTTTCCTTTCTTCTCCATACCTCACTGCCTTGCACATTATACACCCACTATTGCAAAATGTATTCTTTTAAAGTGAGGGAAATTGTCATGTAAAATGATGTAACATAATCTGTTTGCTCTGGGCATAGAGAAAGACTTTCCTGTGACCAGCATTATAAATGTCTGAGCATTATTAAGTCTGAAAAGCGGACACAAACCAGAATGGGTGGGAAGAGAGATTGCATTTGGCACACCTTCAGAAACATCATTTCAGGAAGAAAAATCCAATTCAATTTTCAGAATGACTGGCTAAACCAATCTATGACAGGTCTATATAATCAATATCTACTGCCACTTACCTTGGCAGCATTCCTGGAGAGATCATTTTCCAAAATTGTCCTCTTCTCAGCCACTTTCTATTGTGTTTTATGCAAATTATTTTGGCTTGTCTATTGTATCTTTTTTTTTTTTTTTTAAGATTTTATTTATTTATTTATTTGAGAGAGAGAAACAGCATGAGAGGAGAGAGGGTCAGAGGGAGAAGCAGACTCCCTACCGAGCTGGGAGCCCGATGCGGGACTCGATCCCGGGACTCCGGGACCATGACCCGAGCCGAAGGCAGTCGCTTAACCAGCTGAGCCACCCAGGCGCCCTCTATTGTATCTTTTTTTTCTGCTTCTACTACAACAAAGAACTTAACCAAAGTATTGCAATACGTTTGAATTGATAGATATTTTTCAATCCCTGTACGCATTTCATTTCTTTGTGTAGTTAGTTTTAATGTGATTCTAAGTTATAAGACATAGGTCAAAATATTTTCCCATTTTGAGGCTTCATGCAGAAAATTCTAACCCAGCACTAACATAAAGCATTTCTATCCCTGTGATTTACCCCACTTTTACAAATTGGCATGTAAGCTCCTGCCCTACCACATGCAGAAGCATCTCTAGACCTCCCCCTTGAAAGAATTAGTATTTTCCTTTTTTTTAAATTTAATTTTGGGAGTATTGCTGTATTGCTGTCTTTTTTTTTTAAGATTTTATTATTTACTTGACAGAGAGAGAGAAAGCACAAGCAGGGGAAGCAGTGGAGAGAGAGATAGAAGCAGGCTCCCCGCTGAGCAGGGAACCCAATGTAGGGCCAATCCCAGGACCCTGGGATCATGACCCCAGCCGAAGGCAGATGCTTAACTCACTGAGCCACCCAGGCACCCCAGGAATTAGTGTTTTCCTGGTCAGCAAAGTTATTGGCAGCAGACATAGCCACTGGTTAAGGAACAGTTGGTTTTCTCCAAAACCATGTCTGATAAGTGCCCTCTGTCAAAGGACAAGCACCCATTTAATATTTGGGGTTATTAAAGAGAAATATTAAAGAGAAACCCCCTACTTCAATACCCCCTCATAACCTTCAGCAGCTTCCCATTGCTCTGAGAACAAAAGCTAAATCTAGATCCCTGGCTGAAAAGTCCCTGCATGGTCTGGATGCTACCCCCATCTCCTCCACTCTCGACGGTCACCATGTTCTAGTCACACTGGCCTCTTTTCTGTTGCTGGAAGGACATGCCAATCCCTTTTCCTTCTCTGCCCAGAAAACACTCCTCTCAGCCCTTCCGGTCATAGACTCATTCTCTTGCTCCACTTCTCAGCTCAAGCATCACCTCCCTGGAGAAGCCTCCTCTCCCTGCATCATAGAAAAATTCCTCTGGATTGTTTCTTTCTTTGCCCTCTTAATTCCTCTATAGCTCTTATTACAGTTAGTTTTCTTATGTACTTGCTTAATTAGCTGTCTGCCCATTAGGGACTAGGCCTGTCTTTTTTACCCCAATATCCCAGTGGCTAGCATATAATGGGTGATCGGTGAATGTCTGTCACATGAATGACTGCCCGAAACAAGACTGATAACAGGCAATGTTTCTCATAGTACCATTTTTTTCTGTCTCCATTTCTGCTGGTATCTAGCTCCTTTCCAGCAAGCTATCAATTCCCACCAAATCACTGGATCTCAACCTTGGTTGTTGTGAGCAAAAAATTAAAGCAGCCAAACTTTGATCCATGGCAAGGCAGGGTGATGAATGAGGGAAGGGGGCACACTGAGGGGATGAAAAGAAAGCAGGTGACATTGTTTAATCCTCATGTCAGTTGGACCGCCAGATAAGTAGACCAATAATTTAATAGGAGAAACACACTCTTTCTCTGAAATGCCCTTAGCAGGCTATCCCTGGCTAACAAATGCCTATAGTAAAACAAACAAACAAACAAACAAACAAAAAACAAAAAACAAACCCTGGGATCTATAAGCCATAGATAATGTTACATGTGCTATATCACATATGAAAGTGCTCTGCTTAATAGTTTGAATACCCCACCACAGGAGGCGATTCCTGCTAATCTCACACAGAAGTATCATCTATTATTTGGGTAGAAAGCACATATCCATTAAGGCAAGGTAGGACCATAAGTCCCCACACTTCTCTTTGCTCCATCTGCATCTCCTGAAGACCTGTATCTTTGAAATTATTTCATAAAGCTGGATACTGAGTAGGATCTCTGATTTATGAAAATCTGATTCGATTATCCAATCGTGTCTGTGCGTGTGTGTGTGTGTGTGTGTGTTAGCTCAACTGTGAATCAGAATCCCATGAGGAGTATAAAAATTACCAATGTCCAAGAATTGCAGGAGGAAAGAAAGAGTTTGAAGGGTGTTTCTATGATATAATCCTGGCCCAGGCTTCAGGTGATACCAGTTGAAGGTGATACAAAAGAGCTTCAGGTAATACCAGTTGCAGTAGATTGAATAGTGTCACCCCCCCCCCCAAAGGATGTGTCTACCTCCTCACTCCTGCAACCTATTGTCTTTATCAGCTCGGGCTGTCAAAACAAATCACCACAGACTGGGTGGCTTAGACAACAATCATTTAGTTTTTCACAGTCCTGGAACCTAGAAGTCTGTAATGAACATGCCAGGAAATTCAGTTCCCAGTAAGAACCCTCTCCCTGGCTTAATCTTGCTTTGTCTTCACATGAGAGGGGGAGCTACAGAGAGACAGAAACAGAGAGAGGATACAAAACCCATTGGGAAATCTCCACCCTCATTACTTCATCTAAGCCTAATTAACTCCTAATGGCCCTATCTCTAAATACCATTACATTAGAGGTTAGAGCTTCAATATATGAATTTTGGGAGGACACGATTCAGTCCATAGTACCTGTGAATGTGACCTTATATGGAAAAAAAGTTCTTTGCAGATATTAAGGTTCTTGAAAAGACATCTTGGATTATCTGAGTGGACCCTAAATCCAAAAAAAGATGTCAGAGTAGAGAAAGGCAGGGGGAGATTAAGCATATGGAGGAAAAGGCCATGCAAACACAGAAGCAGGGACTGAAGTTATAGAGCCCCAAGCCAAGGAATACCTGTTGTAGCCAACAAGGGCTTGAACACACAAGGATTGCTTCTCCCTTAGAGCCACCGGAGGCCATTCGACTCTGTCGACACCTTGATTTTGGGCTTCTGGCATCCAGAACTATGAGACCACCAATTTCTCTTTTAAGCCAAGAAAGAAAAAAAAATGCCAATGTTCAAACTCCACCTCAGTCTAATTAAATCAGTATCTTCTAGAATTGATGTCCTGCACCGCTATTGTTTGAAACCCCTGAGGTAGTAACTCTGCCATGTATTCGAGGTTTAGAAGCTAAAACTCAAGTGTTACTCCTTCCAGAGTTATTTTCATTTTAATGAGCGTTTCTTCATTCTGAGAGACCAAAAATAGTCTTGACCTTCTATAAAATAATGCCCAGTGGCAGATTATTCATACTAGGGAATGTACTGGAACCTAAGGATAATGACAATATTTATTAGAGACCTCTGGATCCTTTAAAATCTATTGTCACTTCTATTTTGAGTAAGTGAAATGACTGGAAGGGAATTTTTTGAAAGATATTTGAAAAATAGGTGGAGGAGCATTATGAAAGAGGAAAGCATTTTTTATTTCTTGATATTGCATTAAAAATACTAATTCTAAATTAGCCTGTAGAATAATGTCAAAAAACCTGGGGTTTTTTTCCCTTTTTTTATGCAATAATTTCCTATAGTTTTTCTTTCCTAATCAACCATCCTGATAATAGTGAATAAATCTAGCTATACCAAGTGAAATAAAGAAGCAAATAATCAAAGCCTCGCAGGGAAATAGAGACAGTTCATCTCACCCTAATCCTTTCATTTTAACCTGCCGTCAAAAGGCAGTTCAGAGGGCCACCTCTTCATCTCTGTTTCTTAAGAAAAGAATTAGTCATACATATTGTTAAATTGGCTTCATTTCCAAAGAATAAATGAGAGATGAACTGCATTGAACAAAGGGAAAGCACCACACTTAGAAAGCCATTTGCTTGCAACAGAAAATCAATCTAAAGCAGTCTTACAACATTGCATGATATTAAATGTCTATAATCACTTTATTCTGCTTACGTTGTATAGATGTATTCCGCCAGCATTCTCCCTCTATAATCTCTCCCTAGGAAAACTCATCTCCTTGCACAACCGCAGGGATCACTTATAAACTAATAGTTCTTAAATCCCCATCTCTAGCCCTGACATCCCTTCTAAGCCCTGGGGGCTGTATAGTACAGTGGCTAAGGATGTATATCCAGGCTTTGGAGTCAGAGTGTCTATGCTCAACTCCCAGCCACCACACATAGGCCGGATTACATCCTCAATAAGCCTTGCCTTCATCATCTTAAATTGAGAAAAATGCATGTGACCCACTCCAATGCCTGGCTACAAGTAAGTACTTGATAAATGTTATATTTACTTTAATTATCATCATTAAGCCTAGCCACACAGGTGTCCCAGGAATATCCTGAATACAAAATTATCCAAAGCTGAATTCAGTATTTTTTCCAAATACTTGATTCATCTCTGTGAGCTCTACCGTATTCAATGCCATCATCCTACCAATTATGTGGCCTCCAGAGAATCGTTTTTTAATTCCTCCTTCCCCCCTAATTTCCCACTTATGTTGACTTGCCACATTCTGCAGCTCCATCTCTGCAAGTTCTTACTAATCCATTTTCATCCATCTTCATGATATGACCTGAATTCAGGCCATCATCACTTTGCAACCTCCTTGGAACTGGTCTCCTACGCTCTGTTCTCTTGTCCTCACATTGCTGCCTGATTTCTCCCGGCAACACAGATCTGAACCAAAAATAACTCGCCAATGAAGTTCAAATGCTTTACTTCACATGTCATTCCAAGACCTTCAAAATCAGGTCTCAACCACCCTATCAAGCCTCACCTTTCTTACAGTCTTCTTAGGAGGATCTCAGTCTCACCCCACTCCTGATAAATGATACTGGTAAGAGTTGCCCACTCCTGTGGGCATTCTAAGAGATAAATATAATTAACTGACCACTGACTGCAAATATGTCCCTCAGGAAAACAGGATAGAATGCAAGTGAAATCAGTGTATAATCAGTATAATCAATCTGATTGATATGTGATTGTAATTTATGTCTCAAAGAAAATTATGTGTAAACTTTGGGACTTGATAATTCGTTTCAAAAAGGACTACCAGATTTTTGTCTCTCATTCAATCTTCATAAATTTGGGAGTGGCTTTATTATGGATGAATAATGCTAGCCAACAACCTAAAACTTAAATTAAGCCTAAATGGCTACTGTGATACCTCCTAGTACACTCTTCTTTCAGTATTCTCCCCAAAACACCTTATACCATAACCCCCAACCTCACATCTCTGAAATACCTATGCATATGGTGTTCCCTCTGCCTCCCATGCCTTATTTGCCCTTTCTCATTCTTATTTATTTATACTTACTCAAACTTCCACTCTTAATTGGTATTCTCTCTTTGCATATTCTTTTTTTCCCACACTTAATATCATTACTTATTTCATGTTTCAAATCTCTTTTATTCAGTAATGCTACATTTGAATGGGCAGCAGCATGCTTTTATTTGGTACAGGTTAGGAACTTGGTTCTGTGACAATTCAGTTACCAGCTGTGGGAATGACTGATCCTCTCCTCCCCGTGCCCACCCCTTCCTTTGAGGTGACTGTCAAGAGGGACAGAATCCATTCCGTTCCACGTAGCTGCACAGAGTGTCTCCATGGGTTGCATTTGCTTGTCTTTTCACTCTTTCTCTGTGTGTGTGCTTTTAACACTAAAAAGGTAATTTTAATACAGACAAATTTATCAATGCTTTCTCTTTATGGTTTACAATTTTTATGTTTCATTTAAAAAACCTCTCCATGGCCTGAGATAAAAAAATTTTATTCTATATTATCTTCTGGAAGCTTTGTGCCTTTTCCTTTCACACTTACATCTTCTATCCACCATGAATTAACTTTTGTGTATAGTGTAGCAAATATTAGAAAACAATAATGACTTATTTTGCTAAGTCAATTATCAACGATCTCACCAATATGTGGAATTTAAGAAACAAGGCAGAGGATCATAGGGGAAGAGAGGAAAAAAAGAAACAAGATGAAACCAGAGAGGGAGACAAACCCTAAGAGACTCTTAATCTTAGGAAACAAACTGAAGGTTGCTGGAGGGGCAGGAGGGATGGGGTAACTGGGTGATGGACATTCGGGAAGGTATGTGTTGTAATGAGCACTGAGTATTATTTAAGACTGATGAATCACAGACCTGTACCCCTGAAACGAATAATACATTGTATGTTAATTAATTGAATTTAAATAAAAAAATAAAACAATATTGATTTTAATCCCATTTATAATTCCAAAAAATTATTTGATAGCTTGTAATAAATCTAATGAAATATGTTCAAGATCTTTACAGGAAATCTACAAAACCTTGTTATGAGAAATTAGAGACATCACAATAAATTAAGGGATTCGTGGATTAGGATTAGGAAACTAAATATTGTTAACACCACAATTATTTGAAAGTTCTCGGACTCCCTCAAAGAGCAGGTGCATATGTCTCCAAATATTTGAACTTCAGACTGGGCTGAAATTCTAAGGTCCAGTTAGGTCTAGGTCAGGTTGGGCTGACTTGTAAACTACAATTTGTAACACCCATGTTCACCCAAGAGAAAGAGTCTAGGAAAGAAACCGATGCTGAAAACCAGGAAAATGTACAACTGCAGTGTTGTACATTGTAGGGAGAGAGTCTAGGTCTAAGGCAACTGGATAGAAATTATAATGTCAAATCAGAGAAATATTGAGGAGAGTAGACACAGGAAGATAGAGCCTGCAGAGATTATCGAAGGTTCTATCTATATTATGGCCATCAGCTGTTTTTACAAGTCATGGAGGCCCTCAGCCGAGAATGGAGGAAAAGCTCTCAGAGACCATTGGCACATCAGTGCAATTTGTACATTCTCTACTTTATGGGAATTTATGATATTATTTTTCCGCAAACTGTGGAGAAAAATTTCTCTAGGTCAAGGAATTAAATGTAAATGAACAGGGAAAAGAAAAATAAAACTTTATATAGTACACTGGTACAGAAAAAATGGAGAGACAAAAATATATGGGATACTTTAATTACTAATATGTTAGGTATGCTAATGTATGCAAATTTCAAAACAGAATCAGGTCCTAACTTGTATTTCTAGGCTAAGGACAGAAAACATTGCTCTTAAACTATTCTAGGTAAGAAAGGCTTCATCCTAGTGTAGAGGTGTCCAATTTTTCTCTGGGGATTCAAAATATTGTTAAAGTAAAAATTTCAAAACTGGGCTGTAATCAGGCAATTTTGAATTAAAACACCAAAAAGACAAAACTGATTCCCCATGACAAAAATTTCCTTACATTTAAAAGGAAAGTTTCAAGAGAATTTTCATTGATTTTAAATGTGGTGATCTCTGTTAAAAATATATTTTTTTAAGATTATATTTATTTATTTGACAGGGAGAGACACAGCGAGAGAGGGAACACAAGCAGGGGGAGCAGGAGAGGGAGAAGCAGGCTTCCCGCTGAGCAGGGAGCCTGATGTGGGGCTCGATCCCAGGACCCTGGGACCATGACCCGAGCCGAAGGCAGACACTTAACGACTGAGCCACCCAGGCGCCCCAAAAATATTCTTCATAATATTTTAAAATAAATGTAAATGGTTTAAATGAAAATTACTGCTGTCAAAAAAATTATATCAACCTCATCAGAATAGATGAAATAAAATTAGAACCCTAAATTTGATAGGCATATGTTGATTAGATGAATTGATAGATACTTAGATACTTAAGTAGGTAGATATTTACTAACCAATTTTTAGTTTGTTTTTTAAAAAATATTTCAGTTTATCAATTAATGTCTCAGTTGATCCTCTCAATAAAAAGAAATTTGCACTTCTAGCAGGTGCAAAGGTGACAGCCTGAAATCTATCCTGTTTCCCTAGTCAGGTCACATGCCCTAGCTCAGGGCTACATCCTGGAGAAAGCAGCATATTTTCTAATTCACACCAAAGCTATCAGCAGATTTTATAGTTCTATAATAACTCAAGTGTCTGCATCATTCTTAATACAAAGTGAGCGGTAACACAAAACATTACATGACATGTGATACCTCTTTACATTGAGAGGAAATATTCACTCACATATGTATGCATTCATGCATGGATACATGGAATAAATATTGATTAAGCATCTACTATGTGCCAGTGCTTTTCTGGGTATAGGGGACACAACAGGGGGCAAAACAGAAAGAAATCTCTGTTCTCATGGATCTTATATTCTAGTGAGGAGAGACAGACTCTAAATAGGACAAATTAGTAAAACATAAAGCATTCAGAAAACACAGAGTGATACATAAATGATAAGAAAAAAATAAAGCAAGGAAAGCAGATGGAATACAGGGAAGCTGGGAAAGGC
Organism: Mirounga angustirostris; assembly: GCF_029215605.1. Taxonomy (NCBI): domain Eukaryota; kingdom Metazoa; phylum Chordata; class Mammalia; order Carnivora; family Phocidae; genus Mirounga; species Mirounga angustirostris. Next base: position 19,033,868 of record NW_026991711.1, on the reverse strand, counting down.
ATTACAATTTTAGAGAGTGTGTCCAGTGAAAGATGACACAAAAGATAACATTTGATTAAAAGCCTAAAGGAAATGAGGAATGAGTCCTGCACTTATCTGTGGGAAAGAGTGGTCCACGTAGAAACTGTGGATCATGTGCAAATGCCCTAAGGTGGGATTATAACTGGTGAGTTGGGCAGTTGAACCACCAGGCATATATATAGAAGTTACAAGATGCAAAGCAGTATTCTAATTATTTTACATAGAAATACTCATTTAGTCCTCACAGCAAACATATGATCCAGTGGATGCCATTATTCCCATTTTATAGATGAGTAAAGTGAGGCATAGGTAGTTAGGTAGTTGCTCAGAAATACACAACTATTCAGTGAAAATTTCAATTTGGTTCTTGGGCCGATGTTCATAATCACTCTACTATAGTATGTCTTAATAATTTAGTGATTTTAATCACCAGTGAATGCAGATTATGCATTTTTTAATTTATGCATATTTCTTAAAATAGAAAGAAGAAAAAAGTTTAATAGCCCAGTAAAGTTGATCATCCCAGGAGGCCAACCCAGAAAATCCTCCACAGCAAAGTAGATATTTGTCCACCAATCCCTGTATGCTCCTTGCAAAGCATAAGGTTTTCTCATTGGTTCAAGCCTCATAAATTATGTAAAATTTAAAAAGGAGCAACTTCACGAACCACTAAATTTTGGTTATTATTATTCTGGGACATACATAGCTGACTTACTTGCCTACTTAAACATTTTAGGCAGGTAAATAGCAGAATAGTTAATAGCAGATTCTATACCAGATTTTCTGAGTATGAATCACAACTCCATTATTAACTAGCTGTGATGTTAACCAGCCACTTAACCCCTCTGGGTCTCGGAGACTTTCATTCAGAAGCATGGATGGTAATAGTACCCATCCCATACAATTTTTATGAGAAGAAATTGCATTAGCAGTGCCTTTCGTGGGGCAAGGATGACAAAGTGCTAGTTTGATTATTCCTTTAGAGGTCATCTATTATACTATGTCAGCAACAGACTCTACTGGTAGACTATATGGATTGGAATCCCAGAGTAACCACTTCCCAGATTGTGTCTTGGGTAACCTAACACCTTAATGCCCTAGTTTCTCATCTCTGTAAAATGGGGGATAATAACACTAATAACTTCACAATGTTGTTGGAAGGATTGTATGAGTTAATATATGTATATTATACTCATATGTATAATGTATATGTATAATGCTTAGACCAGTACCTGGCCCATAATAAGTATTATATTTTTGCTGATATTAACATTATCATTATGTGCCATTTAGATTTATTAAGGAAGCTAATTCATTTTCTCTTCCATTTGGATTCAAAAATTGTGACTGCTTCTTAAACACCTTTCTTTTTATTGTGATTCAGCAGAAAAATGTTTATAATATGCTTCTTTCTGTTATTTAGAGAGAATCCAACAAACTGAAAAGTATACCCTAAGAGTGTAGGCATTTTACTTAATATAGAGAAAATGTTGAGGGTGTGCTAAATTATTTAGCCACTTCCCTGAAAAGAATGTTCCTGCAAATTTTCTTTCCTCCACTCATTACTAACATGAAAATTGAAGTAGATTTAATTTCATATTCCCCATCTGTAATTACCATCATCTTTCTGAGAGAATGTTTTAGTATTCACTCATATCTGACTGTAAAACCCTGATAACATATAAAGATCTATGACACGTGTAAATATTTTCCTTATTATAGGATAGTTTAGGGCCTCTACTTAATTAGATACAAGGGAAAAGAAATTGAACTGTAGCTGTAGTTAGCCATACTGATCGCAATTACTATTGGCAGTGAACATGTCCTAACAAAGATTTTATCTCGCAGCCTCTAATCCAAACTGTCGTGAGATTGCCTTCGAGTTCTTCAGACATATTAGGCAAGATGTTTTCTACAGAGCACATTACCTTTACCCTTACTCAAATGGCAGAAAAATATGCCAAAAACCTAAATTGCTGTATAATCCACTTGGTTGGCACACTCAGCAGAGCTGGCAAGACAGAACAAATGTGATAACAAATATCCACTCGTGGTACTGCCCTTTAAAGGAAAACACCTTGGCTCTATTCCATGCTTATCACAAGCCTGGGCAGGGGAAAAGTCCATGCAGAAAACACTTGATATGTGCAAAAGTACGCTGAAATGTCACTGTAAGACTATTATGTTAAGGAATTCTGAATATGGAAATTCCGTCTCAGACCTCATAACAGTTTCAGTTACCATAATGATCTCATTATGAGTGATAATTACCAAAAAGTAATTCTACTATGTGAATTCAATGCCGATATGGTCATTTTGCCTCATTTTGGAAGCTTCAATAAAGATTGTCATTTTCTATCACTTCTAAAATTTTTTAAAAATTTAAAATCTGAAATTCAACTGCTCTAATTAAAGACTGAAGCAGGAATCACCAATTGATATTATCATTTAAAACAACACAGACAACACTTGATAAAAGATCAAAGTATAAAATCTCTTTCTGATATTTGAGAGAGAAGATTCGTTTTTTGTAACCAGGAAAGCACAATTTTAATCAGGTTTCATATTTTGCTTCTGATCAACATTTTTCAAACATTTTCCAGTTTGCATTCCCCTAAGGGAAGCCTCAAAGTTTTTATAGAATCTATTCAACCGACTGAGCACCCAGGTACCCCTCTATAAAATCTATTTCGAGCAATGGTACTCATTTTTCTTTGGTCTTTCAAAACTTCAAGAACCGTAAAACTACAGATTGAAGTAGGGGTAATATACATACTGAAGGACTAGGCATATGATAAGAGAGGTTGATTCCAAATATCAGAAAAAAATAATTCTCTACCCCATGAGTCATGGATTTTCCTTCCTTTATTCGATATTTTAAAAACTATTCAGAGGACATTTTCTGTGGCTTCCATTTTGTTAAATGATGGCTCCGAACAGTGATGTGTTTGACGACAACTCACAACGGGGACTGAGTCACCTCACATCTATGAAGTTCCACTGATTATGATAAGACATCTTCTGAAATTTATTTGTTTACAATTAGACATTCCCTATGATAATTCTGTCATGGCTAAAGGTTCGAGGTTTCCAAAACCATTCTAGAAAGACAGCCTGTCTCTTCTCAGTTCGTTATCTTTTTATCTCTAGGAACTATTACCAGGAAATTAGCAGCCCACTATTCAGAGAAATGGCCCAAAATATAGTAGTCTCCCCTTGTCCATAAGGGATACATTCTAAGACCCCCAGTGGGTGACTGAAACCACAGATAGTACTGAATCCTATATATACTATATTTTTTCCTATATATAAATACCTATGATAAAGTTTAATTTAAATTAGCTACAGTAAGAGATTAACAGTTACATAAAAGATTAACTTTTGGGGCGCCTGGGTGGCTCAGATGGTTAAGCGTCTGCCTTCAGCTCAGGTCATGATCCCAGGATCCTGGGATCGAGCCCCACATCGGGCTCCTGGCTCAGCGGGGAGTCTGCTTCTCCCTCTCCCTCTGCTTCTCCCACTGCTCATGCTCTCTCTCTATATATATATATATCTCTGTGTCTCAAATGAATAAATAAAATCTTTAAAAAAGAGAGAGATTAACTTTTATATAAAATTATATTACTGTAATAAATACTGAATATGGTCTCTCTCTCTCTCTCTCTCTCAAAATACCTTATTGTACTATATTCACCCATCTTCGTATGATGATGTAAAAGGATAAAATGCCTACTTGATGAGATGAAGTGAGGTGAATGATGTAGGCACTGTGACATAGCATTAGGCTACCACTGACCTCCTGATGATATGTCAGAAGGAGGATCATCTGCCTCCAGACCACAGTTGATCTTGGGTAACTAAAACCATAGAAAGCAAAGCTGGGAATCGGGGGGCACGAGAAAACTGCAAAAGTCCAGCAGATGTACCACATTCCAGGCCCTCTCTAATATATTTGATAAAGAATGCACTAATCTATTTAGAAATTGAAAAAGCACATAATTAATTTTAATTGCAATCATGAAATGCCATAGAGAATTGGGAAGAAAAAATTTCCCAAATCTCTATGATAGCTTAGAAAATTTTGTAAGAATAATCACTCCCGGGGGTCTAGATAGAAATGGGAATACAATTCTTTTCTGCTCATGGATCTTCAAAATTATTGAGAGAACTGACAGTGCCCAGCTCCCCAGAGATTCAATTTCAGGAGAGTCCAAGGCCAGGGCCCTTTGAAAAACACTCATCTATTTTTAATTCATTCTCTCCTCTCCATTTCTTCCTCTTGGAGCCAACGGGTTAAACCATTACCTCATTCCATTCTGAAAAACTGCTTTTACGTTGGTTACTGCACACATCCTAAAGCTCTTGAGTCCTCTAGATTCTGGATCTTGGTATTTATAGAATGGACTTTGGAATTCAGAGAGCCTTTTTCTCTCAAGTCTGATCCTCACAAATGAAAGTCTGACTTTCACGACTCCTTCTGCTATCTGCTTTAAAAATGGTGTGGTATAATACAAAAATATATTTGGTCTTTGTCCTCAGTTCCTGGTAGAGACCTCCAAAAACCTTTGAACTTTCCTGAGCAAAAGCAGTGTCTTTTTAATTCATAACCAGCCCCCTTGGATCACATCTGACTTTATAATAATGAGGTGACTTAGGTAGGGCCCCTCTTTGGCCTTGGGATGGGGGATGGTCATAAGAAAGACTAAGGGATTAGCAAATTGGAACCTTCACTAGCTCCACCCCTGACCTGCTGTGGGGTAAAGGGGACTGGAGAGTGACCCCTATAAAAACTGAATAATGAGATTCTTCAGAGCTTCCAGGCTGGTAAACATATCAAGGCGCTAAGAGGGAGGATGGTTCACCCAGAAGAGGGAAGCTCCACACACCTACTCCCGCATACCTTGGACTGCACATCTCTTTAATTTAGCTGTTCTTGCATTGTATGCTTCATAATAAACCAGTATGTGTAAGTAAAGTTTGTTCCTGAGTTCTGTGAGCCTTTCTACCAAAATGTGGAAACTGAGGAGGGGGTTGTAGGAACCCCTGAGTTTAGCCACTTGTCAGAAGGTGGCCCAGGACTTGTAACTGGCAACTGAAGTGGAGGCTGTCTTGTGAACCTGATTCTTGAAACTGTGGGGTTTGTGCTCACTCCAGGTTGTTATTGTCAGAATTGAGTTGAATGCCTGGACAGCAGTGGATTTCTGGAGAATCAGAGAACTGGTTGTTGGTGTCCAAAAAACACCCTAGAACATGATAGTTTTGAAATTCTAAACTAAGCAATGCCTTCACCATTCTTTGCTGTATTACCACTACACCCCTTCCCCATTCCTATCCCAAGAATTTATGTTCAGCATCAATAAACAGAGCACCATAAAGCATGAGTACTCCTTAAGGTGGAAACTAAATTTTGCTATGGCCTGAATTGTATCCCTCTAAAATTCAAATGTTAAAGCCCTAACCTCCAAGGTGACTGTATTTGGAGATAGGGACTTTAGGGATCTAATTAAGGTTAAATGAGACCATAAAAGTAGGATCCTAATCCAGTAGGGCTGATACCCTTATAGGAAGGAGAGACATGTTTAATGCACACACGCAAAGGAAGGGCTACATGAAAACACAGCAAGAAAGCTGCTGTCCACAGGGCAGAAAAAGAGCATCTTGCCAGAAACCAAACCAAATTTGCCACCACCTTGATTTAAGACTTGTAGCCTCCAGAACTGTGAGAAACTTCTGTTTGTTTAAGCTCCCCAGTCTATGGTATTCTGTAATGGCAGCTGACTAGTACAATCTGACAAAATTTCAAAAATATTAACACATTCTAGTCAACATCTACATTATTTTAGCCTAAAGACTGACTTTTTTTCTTCCTACAGATAAAACAGTATTGTAATACCAGGGCTGGGGCAAGTAATTCAATTATTTTGACTCAAGCACTTCTGTTAGCAGACTGCTAAAATAATTCTAGAGTAACAACTATAGAAATACTGATTTTTTTTTTTTGTTTAAGCCATAACACTGGAGAGTTTTCAAATAAAAAATCAATCATTAATTTCCATTTTAATGTATGTATTACTGTGCAAACAGAAAAATAGACATAGTTCCTTCCTTCATATTGTTCACAGTTTTGTAAGAGGATAGACATTAACCAAACAACCACACAGTTCTCAGAGGTTCAAGCAAATTTTGTAATCCAAGCACATTATTCCATATTTGCTGGTGTCGGGTTGATGCTTGAAAACAAGTAGAGGAGTCCCACAAGAGCTCCTTTTTCAATAAGATGCACAGAAATATACTTAGGCTTGTCAGAAATATAATACGCTTCAGAAATGCATTGAGGTTGGGGCGCTTTGGAGGCACAGTTAGTTGAGTGTCCCCCTCCTGATCTCTGCTCAGGTCTTGATCTTGCAGTTGTGAGTTCAAGCTCCACATTGGGCTCCATCCTGGGCGTGGAGCCTGCTTTAAAAAAAGAAAGAAATGCATTGAGGGTATATAGTTTTGTAATTAGCATTTTATGTGAGAATTCAAGAATGACTAATGAAAAGGCCAATAGAACTACAAGGACCGATTTATGAAGAAAGATTGAAAAGAGTAAATGCTTATAGCCTGACCACATAAAAACGAAAGAAAATAGAAAATATAGAAAATATAGAATAGAATTAGAAAACAGAAATAGAATAGAGAATATAGCAATAGAAAAAAATTAAAAATGTTTAGAAAAGAAATTTCAATAATGAGATAAAAGTAAGGAAACTGTTTTTACATTATAGAAAATGAGCACCAGCTTTATTATTAGAGATGCAGTGAGAAGGTCTTTAAAATGAGGCATGAGCTCAAAATTGAGGGAAAAAAATTCCAATGACAGTCTATTTGGTCACTAAAAGCAAGGTAACCATGGGACAATTTATCCATTCATGGTTATCAACACTCAAAAAAGCATTTATGGTGGTAGAGATATTGGGAGGGTTTTCTAATAGATTGGGGAAAATTTTACCAGGAAAAAAACTATCAAGGAAAGTTAGATCAGAACTTCTCAAAGCCAACGAGTGTATATTCCTGCTCTGACTTGTAATTTTTCTTAGAAAATTCAGGGAAGAATAAAGTATTTTCTTTCTGCTGTGAGAATAAGCCTCAGGACCCTATTAATGATGGTGCACAGAGAGACCTTTGTGTTGCTTGTAAAACAGTTCTGGTCAGATGATATGGAGAAAGGGAAAAAGCTGTTTTTCCATGGAGCTCTAAGAAGTACTTCACCAAGGAAACCCCAATCCACTTGCCATCCTCAACAAATAAAGTGGATTCACCTAGAATTAAGAAATGTTGAGGTGTATTATAATATTCCCAAATAAAAAAATTAATTACCATGATTTTAAATTGAGCCTGTAGGTCTATCAAGTCAGTTAAGAAAACCAAAAGCCTTTTAAAACTACACATAAGAAAGAAAAATATTCTAATAAATATTTTAAACGGGACTCACATATTAATAGTACAGTGTAATGTTTGCTTCTCCCTGAAATAATCTCAATTTTAAAGATGCGTCAAAATAAAAAGAGAACGGAAGAAGCCAGGCAAGCACATTGCTGTAGCCCAAAGCTAAGCCAGGGCTTAAGCCCTGGAGCGTTCTGTGCCTAAACAGCAAAGGTAAGACGCAACATTTTGGCAAAGTTTACAAAGGAAGTTCCTCAGGATATGAATTAATATATTTAAGCAAACTATGTACTATTTATGCCCAACTTATTTTCTGACCTCTTCAAATGCCAAGATAAACATTTTAACTGTGAACTCTAAGATGCAGCTTTTCCTTTTCCTGGTCTCTACTGGAGCTATATTTGTCCAAATGGGACATCCCTTGGATTTTAAAATTTTCTCCCATTGTACCATCTTCACCTCTGAAGCAAGAAGAAGACCCTCAAAAAGGCTTTGATCTAAAAGTAATGCTGCGCTTTAAAAAATTGAAGAATAGGGGGCGCCTGGGTGGCTCAGTTGGTTAAGCGACTGCCTTCGGCTCAGGTCATGATCCTGGAGTCCCTGGATCGAGTCCCACATCGGGATCCCTGCTCGGCGGGGAGTCTGCTTCTCCCTCTGACCCTCCTCCCTCTCATGCTCTCTGTCTCTCATTCTCTCTCTCTCAAATAAATAAAATCTTAAAAATAAATAAATAAATAAATAAATAAATAAATAAATAAATAAATAAATAAATAAAATAAAAAATTGAAGAATAGGCAACAGCAATGGTCAATGTGGAAGCCTTTGATCCTTGTGAATTCGTCCCTTCGGGATATCCAAAAAATAGGAACTAGGGGCCAAGTATTCTGTGAGAGAGAAATATGCAAGAATTTAGGTTGATAGGCTCCTCAAACTCAGTAATTGTGTGATGTTCTTTTCCCATCAGCGAATTTCTTAATTTGGTAATTCTTGTAGTTTAGTAAGTTGTTTGGAATTGTCATTAAACTAGAGAATATTATATTATTATTTGGAGAGAAATTTTCTTCCATCATCACTAATCAATTATTAATTTTGAATCAAAAACATTTAGTTTAATAAAGGTATATCTCTGGATATAGATATCCATATCCAAAATCAATAGAAATAAAGACAAAAGTTCTTGGTCAAATTTTCTTTAAGTTATTGCTAGGAATTCATAAATTGGTCATGGTTATTTTTAACTTATATTAGAAATAGTGGTTAAAATTTTAGACTCTACGGTGTTTTGTAAATCATGTTCTAAGAAACCATTGGGTAGGGGCGCCTGGGTGGCTCAGTTGATTAAGTGTCTGCCTTTGGTTCAGGTCATGATCTCAGGGTCCTGGGATCAAGCCCCGCATCGTGCTCTCTGCTCAGCAGGGAGTCTGCTTCTCCTTCTCACTCTCCCTCTGTGCTCTCCCTCTCTCTGTCTCTCTCAAAGAAATAAATAAAATCTTAAAAAAAAAAAAAAAGAAACCATTGGGTAGACTTCCACAGACAATCATGGATTCAACAAGCATGCTGAATTTTAATTAGAATTTTAAATCTGCATTAAACTATTTTTTAAACACACACACACACATTCCAAAAGAAATTGGAAGGAGGCAGATAGACATGGGTTCGAATTCTGACTCTTTCAACAGTTTGAAGTTGAGTAATGTACTTACTCTTTTTCATTCTCAACTTTCCTATCTAGAAAAGGAGTTAATGCTATTATACATCTATGAATTGTTGACTGCATTAAATAAGATGCTGCATAGTGGTTTAGAGCTCCTTTTCTGTAACAGTGGTTCTCTAAATATGGTCCCTATCCAGTAGCAACAGCATCAGCTGGGAACCTGTTATAAAAGCAAATTCTTAGGCCCCACTCCAGTCAGGGTGGGACCAGCAATTTGTGTTTTAACAAGCCCTACATCTGATTCTTGATACATACTAGGATTGAGGACCACTATTTTTTATTATTATTACATGTCATTGTGAAACAGGATCAAGTAATAATATGCTTGAGTAGTTCAAGTTCAATTAAATGCTTAGATTACATTTAAGTTCAAGGTAAAGAAAAAAGAAATTGAAAACTTATGGAACATATGCTAACTTCTGTGAATTTTAAAAAGTAAGATCCATAGAATTTAAGAAACAAAACAAATGAGCAAAGGGGGAAAAATGAGAGAGAGGGGCAAACCAAGAAACAGACTCTTAACTATTAGAGAATAAACTGATGGCACCAGAGGGGAGGGGGCTGGGGGTTAAATAATTGATGGGGATTAAGGAGTGCACTTGTCATGATGAGTATGATGAGCAGAGTGATATAAGGAAGTGTGGAATCACTATATTGTACACCTGAAACTAATATTATTCCACTGTGTGTTAACTAACTGGAATTTAAATTAAAAAAATTTACAAAGTAAGATCTATAGAAAGGTGTCCAATATACTTACATCTAAGTTCCAAAGAACCCCTGTTCCCTTTTCCTCATAAGATCAAACTTGTTGAGGCAGACACACTAAAAATAAAGTTGGTTCACCATGATCGTTCCTGTGGTTTTAAAATTCAAAGATTAGAAAAACCCAGCGTTCCTTCTAATCTCCTGATTTTATTCCTTTGTAGTCCAAATGTCCACACAGTGCCTGGCTTGAATACTAAGTATGACACATCAGTATATTTTTTTCATCCTTTGTATCTTAGAAAGGTTCAAAGAGAGGCAAACGTGCCAATATGCATATGGCCTGACATTTAGTTCTTTAATGCCATGACAAAGAAGAATGATTGAGGATTAGGATGCAGAGAATGGAGATGTTCATGCTTCGGTGAGATGGTCGTGAATACAACAGTGAGCATCTGCCTCCTCACAGCCCAAGGCCCTGGAAATTCACAGCAATCTGATTATACCATCTGTAAGCATGGGAACTGTTTTTAAGTGTCTTAATTTGCCATTTATCAAATTTATTCTGTTTTGTCATTAGTATCTTTTTCCATAATAATAACACATGAAAGTCTAGAGAGTCTGGAATTTTCTTTGTGGGAAGATTTTTGGCTAGCTAATTCAGGCTCCCTCTTAGATTTGCGAAGTTGTATCTTTTCTAAGACCTTGCATGTTTTATCTAAGTGTTCCCATGTGTAGATCTAACGGTTGTTCATAAATTCTTAACACATGATTTTTTTAGTTAATCTCTTAATTTCCAAAGATATGGAAATATTCTACTTAATTTCATTATTGACTGCTAATTAAATTCTAGGTTAATCATATAGGGATCGTGATAGGAGTCCTTCAAAACGTGAAAACTTGGGGCTCCTGGGTGGCTCAGTTGGTTAAGCATCTGCCTTTGGCTCAGGTCATGATCCCAGCGTCCTGGGATCGAGCCCCGCATTGGGATCTCTACTCAGCGGGCAGTCTGCTTCTCCCTCTCCATCTGCCTCTCCTCCAGCTTGTACAATCTCTTGCTCGCTCACTCTCTGTCTCTCAAATAAATAAATAAAACCTTAAAAAAAAAAAAAAAACGTGAAAACTTGCATTATGATCAAGTTCTGTTTGGTCGACTTTGGTAAATGTCCTATGTGTGTCTGAAAAGGTGTATTCTATCCTTACGTGTCGTGGTGTTCTATTTGTATCCATTAATGATAGAATTTGTGATTTGTTCATCTCATCCTATAAACCTTCTATATTCTTAACTGACTTTGTTTACTTTCTATCAATTTCTGAAGATATTTGTTAAATTCTACTAGCATGATTGTGGATTTCTCAGTGTCCCCTTCTTTTCTGTATTTTCTTTGTGTATTTTAGGACTATATATATATATGTATATATATATATGTATATGCATATATATTTATAAAAGTTATATTATATATAACATATATATTTAATTATATATTTATATAATATATATTTATATTATATATTTACATATATATTTATATATATGACAGTGTGTGTATGTATATACATATACATTTATAAAATATATATATATATATTTTACTTTTGACAAATTTATTTAATCTAGTGTGGTAGAAAAGGTACCGCACCAATAAATGTATCCTTATAATTTAAATGTCATTTCCTGGCTTTGTTCTTTGGAAGAAACAACTTCTTTAAAGAGTTTCACTGGCTTTACAAAAATCTTAAACAACACAAAGGAAAAATTTTTAAATTGTTTTTTTACAATGAAAACATACATGCCTATGTGTATACACAACCCCCCCATTAAAATAATTTTTATTTTTAGATACTCACATACAAATTTAAAATCATTTTACATTCCTAAGAAATTGAAACTGTTAGGACTATAAAGTGACCATTCTTATCTCTGGTAATGCTGTGGGTCTTAAATTCTATTTTGTGTGACATTCAAATAGATTTTCTAGTTTTGTTTTAGATTTTATGTGCATGGTTGCCTTTTTCACCCTTTCGCTTTTAATTTTTATATAGCCTTGTAGTGTCGATGTGTCTTCCACAATGTTTTTCATTTGAATGATATTACTTAACAATTTTTTTTTGTCTAAATTGGGTCAATTAGACAATTGACATTTAATATAATTATTGATTTATTTGTATTTAAGTCTATCAGCTTATTTAAGCTAATTGCCCAGCTTTTTAAATGTTTCTTTTTGAAGGCTATCCTTTCTTCTTTTGGAAGGAAGATCAATAATGATAGCACTGGATTAAAATAGTAAATATTAAAATACACGACAACACTAATGCATACACTGAGGTGAGAATAAGTGTGATGTCCTTGTATTATCCAGGAGGAGACTAAACATTAGAAAAATTAAAGATGCATGTTATGATTTATAAGTAAACTGATAAAAGGAATGAAGTACATAACTTTCAAACAATTGGAGGGAAAACATGGGAAGATGAAATATGTTAATCAGTCCACCTTTATTGTTCTTTACCTCTTTGTGAAACTTGTTCCTTCATGATTCAGGAAAACCTCCCATCCACTTAACTTCTCTCTCTGCAAAGTATGCTCTGAGTAATTTTTTCTGATCTTTTTTCTACCTAATTCTCTTCCAGCTGTCTGTAAGTTAAGCCCATTTATTGAGTCTTCAATATTGATTATTGTAATTTTTATTTCTAGAAGTTGTATTTCATGCTTTTATAAATCTCCTTGGTCAGTTTTTCATACTTCTGTGTCTCTTCAACTGTATACAAATTTGTCTTTTACTTCTTTGAACCTAAAAAGAATATTTGTTTCCTAATCCGTGGTTGATATATTTCCAATATATTAAGTATTTTGGGGTGTATTTCAGTTTTCAATTTTTTTCTTCCAGTTCTCTCCCTCTACCTCTTTCTCTGTGTGTATGTTTATTTTTGACTGGTACTGCTTAATGTACTTCAAAAAATTATTTGTGAGGAATCTTTGATACCTAGAACAAAAGTGATGTGTTTCCGATAAAATTTCTATTCGTTTTTACCAAAAATTTATGGAAACTACAAGTCTGGGTCTTTTTCAGAATAACTTCGCGGCCCCACTCCAAGATTTTTGAACTACCCAGCTGATCTGAATTTGTGCTGTACTAATACTAAGAACCATCTAATTGTGATTAGTTCATAGGGACCTGTTCTCACCCCTGAACTGCTGAGCACAAAGGCAACATTTTTGTGCTGGGTGAGGGGTCTTATTGTTGTTCAGCTCTTTCTGAAAACTTTTGGATATAGATCAGTGTGGAGTGTCAAAGATTAGCAAACACTGGCCACAGACCAATTGGCTTCAACAGTAATAAAGATGACATTTTGATCTCTTAGCTTTCTCCTGAGTTATTTCTCTTTTTTTCCCAAAGATTTTATTTATTTGAGGGAGAGCGAGAGAGAGAGAGAGAGAGAGAGAGACAGCAGGAGCAGGGGCAGAGGGAGAGGGAGAAGCAGGTTCCCCGCTGAGCTGGGAGCTCTGTGTGGGACTCCATCCCTGGACCCTGGGATCATGACCCAAGCTGAAGGCAGACACTTGAGGCACCCAGGGGCCCCTATTTCTCATTTTAGACAGGAAAGAAAGTATATACTTCCTCTTTTCTGTCATTTGTTTCTCTTTGTTTTTTAAATGAGCTGTCCTTATTTAAGAGAATGACATTTTAGACGTGACATGCAGGCAAACATCTCTGGGAGAATATGATTTAGTTATTATTAGTCGACACTAAAATAGGTATAATTCACATTATTTCTGCCTTTTATTAACATCATCCTTGTACTCATTGGACTTTATTGAGTGTCTACTCTCTGCCATTACTACTCAAAATGTGACTTTTATCACTTAGGAACTTCTTAGAAATATTGAGTGATTAGGTCAGTTTCAATTATTTTTTAAATCAAAATGGATATTGAAGTGTAATTTTAGGTCATGGTGAATATGCTCTAAATCTCAAGAAAAAATGTATTATCAAGTAAGACAAGGAATAAAAGTATTATGATCCAAAATTTTATAGGAAATCTAATATGCATTTCTTAGACATTTTTGTTATCATTCAAAAATATTTTGTTTTGAAAAGAAAAACACTGAGAAGTCACTTAAATCAAAGTTGAGCTCTAGCAAGGACATCTAAAATTACTGTGTGACGACAAACGAAATCTTCACATTACTATTTAAAAGTGTAACATTTTTGAGTCTTATAATCTCAGTATTAGTTTGTGATAGTTTGTGTTATTATTAAGAGTACATAAAAGGATTTCCTCAAAACTTATTTTTAAAAGAGTATGGAGCACTTCGTAAACTTTTGGATAAATGGAAAACTCCGTGAACAAAGGGTTATCCAAACATAAATTCTGCTGAAAACAACTGCAAGACCTAATTTTAAAGCATTCTGTAACATAACTGAAGCAGTAATTACCTGACTTCAGGATGAACAGTAGGAAGCATTCTTTTTTTTTCTCAGCATATCACATAATTCTTACCTAAGAAAATACACCCTTTACATTTCTAACAACAATTTTGATGGATAGGAACAAGAAGCATTTGCACTATAATTTTTCGGTGCATTATAATAAAGCGAATGTTTTCTAAATGTCATAGTTTAAATTTCATGGGGCGTGAAATCTCCTTTGAAATTAAATTTAAAGCCTTTTTCAAATAAGAAGACTAATCTTACAGTCAAAAACACTTTATATTCCCAGACATTATTAACCTTGGAGTACTGCCTGCAAGATGATAATACTTTCTGACATATTAAGATTAAATTTGTCTTTATATAATTATGTTAAAGAATACATTTAAAATAGATCAGATTGCAAGAGAAGTGGTAAGTGTGTGCAATAGTAGGATTTCCATTTACTAATAATAAATTTAACTATTATCATTTATATGGTAATGTTAACACATATTTGAACAGATCACCTCTAAAGGAAACTGTTTGGGGATTAATCATGGTACTTAATGTCAAAAATGGTAACATTGAATAATAATCTAAAAAAGAGTTGACATTAACTTCCCGTACTACTAATAAATATGAAAAAGCACATAATTATTTTTTATTGATAGAGTGCAAAATTATTTTCATCTAAGCAAGAGCTATTTTAGTACATCCCAAAGTATTTTAAAACATAGTTTAAAAATACATTAGTTATACCTTTGAAGAGCTAGCTTCCATAGTTTGTTTATAATGACAATGGGATGTACCTGAAATTTTTTGAAAGAAGAATGCATGGTGACTGGCCATTTTTCTGAGACATGGGCTGTCTGTCAATGCCAAAAACCATTTCAAATATGAAAGGCAGTGACGCAATCATGTTTTTATCTGCTTCTAGGCCTTGAAATCTTAATGACAATATAAAGTATTATGTATCTTTTACAATTTTTAATCCTTCATAATAAGACTAACAGCAATGTCCATTTTCATGAACCTAATGTTTTAAAACGTGACCACAGGGCGCCTGGGTGTCTCAGTCAGTTAAGCATCTGCCTTCAGCTCAGGTCATGATCCCAGGGTCCTGGGATCGAGTCCCACATCAGGCTCCTTGCTCTGCGGGAAACCTGCTTCTCCCTCTCCCACTCCCCCTGCTTGTGTTCCCTCTCTCGCGCTGTGTCTCTGTCAAATAAATAAAATCTTAAAAAAAAAAAAAAAAGGACCACAGATAACAAATTAGATGAAAAATTAGATGAAGAAAAGTAATAAGGACTAGGTCACTTCATACTCTGTGAACGGGAAAACTCAGCCTCTTCCAGGTTGATAACGATGATTGTTGACTTCCACCCCTCTCCTCAGGGCTTTTTCACCCTAAATGGTCTTCTCTGTACCCTGACAATTACCAATTCTTCTGGGCCTTTGGCCCCACCTACTGGTTGGTTATGAGAGTTCATGACCAGATTCTCCAATTTCTCTCAGAAATCTATGCTCAGGCGTGGCTTCCTTCACTTTGTTTCTGTTTGTTTGATACATGTTGTGCATAATTTAGTTAATTCCAACACAGTAAATGTTTGCTTCCTATAAATTCCTTTTGTTCTTCCTCTTGCTTTCCCTATAGTTTCCCCCTTGCCTCATGAAAACTCTCTTTTCTTTGTAGCCATCGATCTCTTCATGAATTTCTCATTGTCAGTCTCTCAATCTCTCCAGTTTCCATCTGAGAACAAAAACAGCATGGCTGATAAAACATTGCGTTAATATTACTAACAACCTGGCTCAAGAAAAAGAAAAACCATAGAGTCTATTTTAAGCCCTCCAAGGATTTGAAAACTTGCCCTTCATTCCTCACAAAACTGTCCAACTGCCTCTTCTAAATAAGCCAATATTCCTCAGCACCAGGATTCAAGTTGAAAATAAATCTTTTCTTTTTCCCTGTTGTATGTGTTCCATTCTTCAGTTTTATGAAGGGAAAACTTCTGTAAGGTATGTGTATGTGTGTGCATGTGAGCTGGATTTATTCTCTTAATATTCAGAGCATAACTTTATTAGAAAACAGTCTTTAAGTTGCAGTAAACCAACTTAAATAACCTATGTTTATATTGGATACCGCTTATATTAAAGCCTTTTATCTTTATTCTCAATTTAATTTCTCCTCAGTAAGAGAACGTTTTGTTTAATACTCGAAGCACAAGGACAGAAGCAGCAATCGGCCATAAAAATGTTTATGCTAACTTACTTCTCCCAAAGAGTCACGTGCACATTTTTAATATGTTTAATATATATTAAAGTATTGATTATTCCCAGAGGAATTAACACTGTATCATGGACCACCTTTGTTCAGGTCAAATAAGACCCATGAACAAGAGGTATTTGTATCTTTAAAACAAGTTCATGTAATTGGCAACTGCACTTAAGGCTACCATTATTACAATATCATTCCAATTTTAATCACTTGAAAAGTGAGCCTTATGTCCAACTAAATCCTTGAATTAAAGCACAAAATCTTAACTTTAATCATCTAAATTTAAGTGTGCATTCTGAATTTTGTTGTTTAGGAATGCTTCATAGAGCATTTTTTGTGATGGAATTCTATTAGGATTCTCAAATGATTGCTAAAACTACTAAGCATCCTGGGCTGGAAAGGAATCAACCCAGGTACCTGCCTTCCTATTTAAGTTTCCAGCACAGGGAAAAATGTTTTACAGGATGCTCTGCCTTATTTTTTTTAATTCTAATAGAAGGATCTCTGAACTAGGAGGGAAAAGATTTGAGTTGTTTATTGTTTGGGGGGTTTATTCAGCATTTTACAGTTTATGAAGTGCTTTAATTTATTTCATTAAATATATTTCTGAGTTCATCCTCTCTAATAGACTTAACTACATTTATAAAACTTTTTGTTTCATTTTCTAAATCCATAAACCTGTAAATCAGGATAATGAGATATCCTGATTCTAAAAAGAATACAAATTTGCACTATGCAGGGAGCTGTTTTTACTTGTTGTGGCGGTTGTTGTTGCTGTTGTTTGTCCTACTCAGACACATTGCCTCATACTATTGATGTAAAACATACAATTTTGGATAAAATAAAGATTGCCCAGTATAGAGAAATGGATATCCAGGAAGTTGAAACTGTTACTATTTTTAGATTGTACATATTAGAACCTTATTATGTATTATGTAGAGTTTTACCAAAAATATCTTTGTAGGAAGAATTATCACTATCATCAAATAATATCTCTTCAAAATTGTTGCAATAATTTTTTCTTTCTTCAGTAGCTAAAGAGTTATATAAAACCTTGATAGGAGACTTAATGTAGCACTATTTGAGAATTATAATTTATTTAGAGTGCTATTTATAAATGTCAAAATATACAGTACAAGTTAATATTTGACAGCCATTTGAAAGCACATCACAGAAACACTGACTTTGGTTTTAAATAAAGATAAGCTGATTTTAATATTTTCAACATGTCATATGACTCCAATGGAACAGTAGAAAAGTTATTATAGTCACTTGAATGATTCTGAAAATGTACAAAGCTCTATTACATTTACTAGCTCTTGAAAAATACCACTGAGACATGACCTGTAGTAACAGCCTCCACCACATATTTGTCACTCATTATGCTTTATGCTCAGCCAAATTTAAAAGTGAAATATGTCATTGGAGCATAAAGACTCTGAGTCAGACTTTTAAACTATGAACCATTCAAGGTGAGCTGGTTTTATTTTCCAGGGTATCTTCCCTGCAAAATCAAATAGAAACAATTCTCTTTATCACTGCCTACCAAATAGCTCTTCTAATGGAATTAGCATATTACTCTTGATGCAGATTATAAAGCTTGTATTAGTTACTTGGGTTGCTATAAAAAAAAAAATACCATAGACAGGGTGGCTTAAACAACAGATATTTATTTCTCAGTTCTGAGTTTATTTCTCAGTTTATTTCTCAGTTCTGGAAGTCCAAGATCAAGGTGCTGGCTGATTCCATTCCTGGTGAGGTCTCTCTTCCTGATTCTTTATTATGTCCTGACAGAGACAGAGAGATTAAGAAAGCTCACCGTCATGACCTAATTACTTCCCAAGGCCCCATCTCCAAATACCATCACATCTGGGGTTAAAGCTTTAACACATGAATTTTAGGGGTGATATGATTCAGTTCATAACAAAGCTGATTCTCAATTGTGACAAATCACCCAGAAAATTTGTAGAATTCATTAATGGCTGTAGCAGTCTCTCTATCCCTAACCAGCCCTTATTCCAAATGGGTATATTAGGTCTTTAAGACAATTATTTTTTCATTTTTTTCATTTTCATTAAAGCCATTAAAGAAAAAATAAAATGTTAATAGAGCCTTCTTGCAAAATTACTAAATGCCTGTAACAGAGAAGGCTGTTCTACTAATACTTAAGCCTCTGTATCCTATGAATAGTGTAAAAACCAAACAGGATGTCGAGAATACATCTCTTAATTTTCCGCTTAATATGATATCTATTTTAGGATCCTGAAAATATACATACTAATTAATGGAACCAAGTAATAGACTTAGGATATATTTAAAAACCTATGACAGCCAAATGTGATTGGGACCTCATTAAGATTAAGATTATGCACTGATGACTGTAAGAGATGCTCTCATTGGCAATGGCATGAAATTTCAATTCTACTGGAAGTAGCATAAACTTCTAAGGAATTACTTGGGTAACATCTCTTTCCATAAAGTAATTACCTTTTTATGTTTTGACATGGATGACACCTGCTAATGGCAAAGTCTTAAGGTGTTACAAATGCATAAATCACTGTCAAACACTCTCAATTACATAACATGGGGTATTTTTATTCTAACACCATCATCATCATCAAAAAAGTACCTAAGTTACTCTAAGAGAATTACATAAATGCCTGTTAGTAAGGAGGGTGTCCGTATTGAAAATAATAACACACTCGTGAATATCCAAAGAAAAGACATCAGGACTGCATAAAATAAGGTACAAAATCAAGAGGATGTTGAAGAGTAAGTTGGAGGTAAGTGTATTTTGAAACTGAGAGTGGGGGCGC
Source organism: Mirounga angustirostris (assembly GCF_029215605.1). Taxonomy (NCBI): domain Eukaryota; kingdom Metazoa; phylum Chordata; class Mammalia; order Carnivora; family Phocidae; genus Mirounga; species Mirounga angustirostris. The sequence continues at coordinate 19,014,494 of NW_026991711.1, read as the reverse complement.
CTGGGTGGCTCAGTCGTTAAGCATCTGCCTTCGGCTCAGGTCATGATCCCGGGGTCATGGGATCGAACCCCGCATGGGGCTCCCTGCTCAGCGGGAAGCCTGCTTCTCCCTCTCCCACTACCCCTGCTTGTGTTCCCTCTCTCGCTGTGTCTTTCTCTGTCAAATAAATAAATGAAACCTTTAAAAAAAAAAAAAAAGAAAGAAACTGAGAGTGACGTTTTTGTTGATGAGGTGAAATTGTAGTGAAGTTCAGTGGTAGTGAAAAGCTATGTTTAGTCCTACAGATATGAGTATGCTATCTCAAGTGAATGCTAGTATATTGAGTTCATGTTCTATACTGACCCTGTCCACCCATGTGTATGACCAGAATATAGAATGGCTTATATACACTAATGACTGAAAACATGGTGCAAGTACCAAAATATGTACATTGAATTTAAAACACGCTATTATTATGAGAAGAGGCTTACTTTCCTAATTATATTTTAATATGAGTTGGCATTTCCAGAACACATACTGCTTATTGAAAAGAAAGTGCTTTAGGTATATGCTAATGTCATTCCAAATATGAGAGGCACATGGGATTTGGTTTATCACCACACACACACGCACGCACAGGCGCACACACACGCACCCCTGGAGAATTGGATCTTGAATCCGCTCCCCTCTCACAGAATGCACTTATACCTTTCCTTGGAAACTACTTGCTCTAAACCCCATCTATAGCAACCTGTCTGTGTGACTGTCAAAGGGAGCAGTCAAATTCAGTAGACAACTGTTTTCCATATGACTAACCACCATTTCCCTCTCACATCACAGAGAAATAGATTGCCAGGATGGAACCTTTGGTATTCATGATCTGGCCATGGCAATGGGAGCTTCATTCACTGTTGAATTGTGCCCACAAGTCTAAAGGGGCACCAAAGTCTATGGGCGGGCAGGGAGTCAGCACTGAGCAGAGATGGACCATAGAGGGAAAAAGGAAAAACTTAAAATGGAGATGAGAAAATAGGAAGAAAAAGGAAACAGAAAGTAAGGCTCTAAAGGGGGAGAGAAGATAAAAACATAAGAAGCAGGAGAAATGTGTGTTTTGCAAATCGTAGAATATTTGTGTGTGTGTGTGTGCTATAGGGTGGAAAAAAACATTCACAGCCTCAGCAGAGTGTTCAGATGGAGTATGTGTGGCTGAAAGACAGCTCAGGAAAAGTGCTTTCACTGCAAAATTCTGCAGCAACAACCAACAACAGCAATGGTGACCACCATCTGAGTGCTGACTGAATCCTAGATCCTGGAGGCGTATACAGACGTGTTTTCTAGTTTCCAATCTCTACAACAAAACCCTAATGTAGTGATTTATGGTCACTTCAGATAGAGACACAGAGGATCAAAGCATTTCAGTAACTTGCCAAAAGCAACAGAGCTCTTAAGTGGAAAGGTCCAGGACTCCCCTTCACCACTACACCATTTTGACAGATTTATTTGCAATATTCTACATTTGCATTATTTCTGATATGATAAGGCAGCATTTAGTATAATTGTATTTAGGGCACAGACCCTCAGCAAAAGTGTTTCTGATCTATATCATTGTTTAATCTACATCAGATAGTAGGGCCCACTTCGGGGGATCTGCTTTTCTTTCTCTCTGTCCGGAGAGGATTGGTGAGGGCAACTGAGTGTGTCCTGTCACAGACTCTCAAAGTCACAGTGGTTGATGTAGAGAAGGCCATGTGGCTCAGCATGGTTTGAACAAGTAGTTTTTCCTATTATTTCTCTAATGGGAACAGGTAGAGGGGGCTGTTGATGATGAGACTGTGAAGTCTCGCGTTGTCTGGTTAAGTGTCTGTGACTTAACCAACAAGAATAAGTTCTTCAGGCACTAGAAGAGCTATGGAAAGAGGCAGATTCCTGGCAGCATCTGGATATCTAATTTCAAGCATCTCTTTGTCTAAGAATATCCTTCTTAGAGTATTGTCAGTCAATAGTTTATTTATTTTACCTGTTAGTAATAGTGATTTTAAGTCATTTAAAGTAAGAAGAATCCTGATCTACATATAAGTGAACTTCTGATTTAAAAAAAATACAAATTTTTCAAATGGCAAAAAAAAAATCATTTTATTGCATAGGAAATTGATCTACTTGCCTAGAACATAAAAATATATATTTATCTTTATCCATTCATCTGTCGATGGACATCTTGGCTCTTTCCATAGTTTAGCTATTGTGGACATTGCTGCTATAAACATCGGGGTGCACATACCCCTTCGGATCCCTACATTTGTATCTTTGGGGTAAATACCCAGTAGTGCAATTGCTGGATCGTATGGTAGCTTATTTTCAACTTTTTGAGGAACATCCATCAAAAGGAATGAGATCTTGCCATTTGCCATGACGTGGATGGAACTGGAGGGTATTATGCTGAGCGAAATAAGTCAGAGAAAGACATGTATCATATGACCTCACTGATATGAGGAATTCTTAATCTCAGGAAACAAACTGAGGGTTGCTGGAGTGGGGGGTGGGGTGGGAAGGATGGGGTGACTGGGTGATAGACACTGGGGAGGGTATGTGCTCTGGTAAGCGCTGTGAATTGTGCAAGACTGTTGAATCTCAGATCTGTAACTCTGAAACAAAGAATGCAATATATGTTAAGAAAAAAAAAAGAAGAAGAAGAAGAAGATAGCAGGAAGGGAAGAATGAAGGGGGGAAATTGGAGGGGGAGATGAACCATGAGAGACGATGGACTCTGAAAAACAAACTGAGGGTTCTAGAGGGGAGGGGGTGGGAGGATGGGTTAGCCTGGTGATGGGTATTAAAGAGGGCATGTTCTGCATGGAGCACTGGGTGTTATGCACAAACAATGAATCATGGAACACTACATCTAAAACTAATGATGTAATGTATGGTGATTAACATAACAATAAAAAATTTAAAAAATATATCTATAGATACAAAAAATATATATATATTTATTTTTTAAATGGCTATCTTACTTTCCATAGAAAAATAGGTAATATACATTAGTTATGAAAATAAATAGAGATAAAGCAATGAAAATAGAGATAAAGCAAGAAAAGAAAGGAAGATCCAAATCATGCAAGTAAAAAACATTAATGTGAATTCCATTTTTTATAATGCCATGAGAAAACATCAAATATCAATTCTAAACTTTTGACTGGTGGAAATGAGTTCTGATAGCCCTGAGCCACAAGGTGGATAAAAAGGAAATGCACTCAAATTTGCCATCCTACTTTATTCCAGATGAGGGTCAGTTTGTTTAAAGGAATAGCAGAGCTCTGCACTACTCTCAAGATTGAATTCTGCGCACATCCTTCCTTGGCCCTTCAGTGAATGAGGTCATCTTTGGCTGGATCTGCACATTGATAATGATACGTTGTATCATCATGAAAAAGACCAGAAATCCACATTGCATTTATGTTAAGGGACACAGACTCCGCCTGTTTTTATTTGACCTCCCACCCTGCTCCTGCTGTTCACCCTCAATCCACATTCTTGAGGCAAATCCAAGGACACCAAGGAAATGCGGTGAAAATCACTGACCAGGGAGACAGCGGGTATGTCTAAGGCAGCACCTTACACAGAGAAGCAAATTTCTAAAATAAAATAAAATATGAAGGTAAAATATAGAGTAAATCATAGTTCTGCTCTATGTAAAGCATAAATGTTTCCTTAAAGATAATTTCTATACGAAAGAGATGAGGTCTCTGGAGTAGGTATGGACTATAGAAATATTGTGCAGCGTGATTCCATTACCTTTAGAAATGTGAGCTCTCCCTTGCAAAATGCATGAAGAATTTGAGAAATTTATTTGGACTATTAGAATTAACACTGGTGAGCATTTAAAAAGTTTAAATCAAATATACCATATTCACATTGTGTTTTGCCATCTTTATTTTGAAAAGTCCAGTTTGTTCTAATTAGTTAGTGTCATATTTCTATTTACACTACTTCAATTTATGTGAATTATTATGTTGTCATATAAGAATAGATTACTGCCATGTAAAGTTAACATCTACTCAGAAGTTGGCAAGAAAATAATGTGTTCAAGAAAAATACCAAGATTTGCAAATTGCTTTAAAAAAAAAGTTAATACTTCAGAGGATATTTTGCTTTCTTATAAGCTTTCTTTTTATAGGTTATAAAGAAATTGAATTATTAGAAAAAAGGAAATTATTGTCATGAATAAAGATTGGTGAGGGAAGTGGCTGTACCAACTTTATTTAAATTAACTACTATTAATTTAATTTAAATAAACTACTTGCTGTTATATTATCGTGATTACCAGGATCTTTCCTTTGTGAGAGGAAGTAAGATAATTTTGAACAAGTTTTTCCCAGAAGAATAAATACAAGTTGTCAATAAACATATAAATCTATGTTTATTCTCACAAATAAAGGAATTCAAATTAAAATGAAATACTGCTTTCAATGTAATTTTAAGAAAATTTTTATGAAATTAAACATATCTAAGTGGAACAGGCAATTAAGTATAAAACATTCATTTATTCAATAAATACATATTGAGTACATACTATATGTTAGGCATTCTGTAACCTAGAGAAGTGGTAAGAAATCATACAAGTCCCTGCCCTCATAAATCCTACATTCTAAAAGGTAAGACTAACAACAAACAGGTAAACAAATAAATGATATAAATTTGAAAGTTTTAAGTGCTATGAAGAAAATAAGGAATAGAGAACAGCTAAAAGGCAAAGTGGTCAATGAGGCATGTCTCCTAGATAAGAAAGAAGAAAACACTGAAGCAAAGACATGAATGATGATGACGGACCAACATAAATATACCTGCAATAGACCATTCTAGACAGAGGAGCTACAAAGACAAAGGTTTGGAGGAAAGAACAGGAGTGGCATAACCAAAAAGCAAAAAGATGACTAGTGTGACTATGTTTGATGAGCAAAGAGAAGTGTGGTAGGAAACATCAAAGATGTAAGCAAGGACCAGATTGCTTTTGGCCTTCTGGACCACATAAAGACTCGAGATACTATCCTACGTAAAATGGGAGGTCTTTGGATGCTTTTTATTAGAAGATTTATATGATCTGATGTGCATTTTTAAAAAACACTCTTGCATCTGTATGTTGACTGGACTATAAAAGGGTATGGGTGGAAGCTGGAGGGATCAGTGAGGAAGGCATTACTAAAGTCCTCATGATGTGTGATGGTAGCTTAGATTAGGGTGGTAGAAGTGAAAGTTATGAGAAGCAGACATATTTGAGATCTAGTGTCAAATTTGTAGGTTTGAATTTGTAGGATCTGTGATGGATTAAATGTAAGTGGTGAGGGAAAAAAATCAAAATGACTCCTAGATCTTGGCCTTTGTAAGTAGGTGAATGGAAGGTACTTAAGATGAAAAATATTGAGTGGGGAGAAAATAGGGGGAGCAGAACCAAGAGATCTATTTTGAATTTATTAGGTTGAGATATTGGGGAGCAATGTTAGACATTAGAGTGGAAATTTTAGGGAGAGATATATATATGTCTGAAGTTCAACTAAGGAATTGGGACTAGTGATAAAAATTGGGGGGTTTCAGATTATAGATGGTATTTAAAATCATGTGGTCAGAAGAATCAGCAAGAGATATACTTACAGAAAAGAAAAAGATTTAGGATTGAGTCTGAAGATACTTCAGTATTTAAGGGGCAGAAAGTGGAGATACCTGTAAATGATGAGATATAAATAAGTAGCAAAGTGAAAAACAAAAACAATAAATGTGTTTAAATTCCAAATTAAAAAAATATTCATGTGCACTGTAATTGTGAGAGAAGATTTCTTTGTAGAAGAAAATCTTGAACACTGGGTGGAATTTGGAATTCCCATCACTCTGGCCTCAGATATTCGTAAATGCAGGTGTTAACCCACATACATTGGTCAAGTATGGTGGGAGCTTTATAATTCTTTGTGGAGAACTCATTTTCATATCTTACATGGTATCTAAAATACATTTGAAGAGTGACCAAGACTTGGGAAATTCTTTGGGGTAGGCATTATACAGGTTCAGATTCACTTGAAGTTTCTTTGAATTTTCTAACAGATTCCTCAAAGATGATAAGAAAGTGCTCTTGTTTATTTCATGCCTTTCCATCACATTTTAATCTTCTCATATGCCATAGTGTCTGAAGGAATCTTTTAAAAGTCTTTTGGAGTCAGGTTAAAAGAAGACTTTTAATCTGATACTAGACTTCAGACTCAGACTTCCCTTTAAGCTCAGGGCACAGTGGTTCTGAGGCTTTCAGCGCCAGGATGATAGAAGCAGGTAGATTCAACCTCACGTGTTGATGGAGCCCAAGACAGAGAATTTGAGAATAACAAAAATTCACACACACACACACGTGTCTCAATATTTGCCCAACAGTCACAAAAACTTTTAGACTACACCTTGTCAGTGAAAGCTTTATTTCTAAGACATCAATAGCTCTAGATTAAAATGTGATACAGGAGAGGTAAAATGAACACAGGCAAAACCATACAAAAGAGATAAAATCCATTAAAGGCAAAGATACTGATATTGTAATACTATGTGGTGAACAACTTACAGGTTTAATTCAATGTTGTCATATTATTTCATAACTGGTTTGTGTCTTTCTTTAATTAAAAATCCTCATTTTTCCAAATAATATTGACATACCATCATGTCTTACCCAAAACAGAAGAAAAAAAATTCCTCTGAGTAGCCTAAATAGATAAAACATATTCATTACAAATACTAAACCCAACCACTTCATTGGTCAAAACCAAACACCAACCAAAAAACTCTCTTACCCAAGGGTTAGAAAACTATTGCCCATGGGCCAAATCTAGCCCACCACCTGTTGTTGTAAATAAAATTTTATTGGCTATTTATGTACATATGGTCTATGACTGTTTTCATGCTACAGTGGTCCGGTTGAGTAGTTACAAGAGATAACATATGACTCCAGAACCTAAAATATTCACTACCGGACTCTACAGAAAAACATTGCCAACCTCTGTCTTAGAACTTCTCTTGGAGTCTACATACTTCTATTTTACATACAGCTCCAACAAGAGGTATTATTTATTCTCCCAGACTAAACCAGTAAAAGGGAAGTGAACAAACATTTGTAAATGAAAGCATTAAACTTTCTTCTTCCACTCTTCCCTGAGAGACACTGAGTATAATAATGGCCCTTGGCTAAGAACTTAATTGAGTCCTTACTAGAAAAATTACTTCAAACTTTCAGTTTTGAAACTAAGGAGACAGCCCTAAAGAAGTATGTGGTTCCTTTCTAATTCTCGGAATGCTTCAAAGAGTATCCACAGCAATTAGAGAAAGTGCTAAACACCATCACACGTGATAAGGTAACTGACTGACTCTATGAAAAGGCTAGTGCCTTGAAAAATTATGAAGCAGTTTGGAAAACATTTGTTTTTCTCCTAATATAGATTTAGCCTACTGCCTATGTTAATTAGTTTTATTCTTGGCACATATGTGTGAATGTGTCCAACAATTCTGATCTTTACTCTCTGAAAATGTGAGAACAGAAACCGACAAGCTGAAGTTGATGAAGGTGGTTACAGAGCAACAACGACCCGATTGACTAGACTGCACAGGTCACAGTGGCCCCTCTCCCTGGTCTGCTCCACAGACCTTGGGATGTTTACAGCCAGCATCAATGATTTGACTACAGGCTCATGGAATTAATCCAGTTTGAATGACTGCCTGGAGAAATAATGTAATGGGAAGAGGAGACTGGATCCTTCAGTAAATTCACTGGTTAAATTTTGAACACCATAAAGGATGGGTAGGGATCTACATTAAAAAAAAAAAAAAAGTAGGAAGATCTTTGATAGATTGAAATAGGAAAAGGGGAAAAAGAGGACTCAGCATAAAAATTAAGAATTTGCCTATGATTTCTTAGGTAATTTTGCTTTCTAATCTGGAAAAAAATCATATTTCATGCAGTTTTAACTATTTTCTTTGTTGTTTAGGTATAAATTATGAAATACTTATTTTTATAATTGTTTTATTTATATTTAAAGTATGTATTTTTTTAGATATCAATTATCTGTATTTTTTTTGTAGTTTTTAATTTTATTATATTATGTTAGTCACCATACAATACATCATTAGTTTTTGATGTAGTGATCCATGATCCATTGTTTTCATATAACACCCAGTGCTCCATGCAGTACATGCCCTCCTTAATACCCATCACCGGGCTAACCAATTCCCCCTCCCCCCTCCCCTCTAGAACCCTGTTTGTTTCTCAGGTCCATAGTCTCTCATGGTTCATCTCTCCCTCCAATTCCCGCCCCCCATTTTTCCCTTCCTTCTCCTAATGTCCTCCATGTTATTCCTTATGTTCCACAAATAAGTGAAACCATATGATAATTGACCTTCTCTGCTTGACTTATTCGCTTAGCATAATCTCCTCCAGTCCCATCCATGTTGATGTAAAAGTTGGGTATTCATCTTTTCTGATGGCTGAGTAATATTCCATTGTATATATATGGATCACATCTTCTTTATCCATTCATCTGTTGAAGGGCATCTCGGCTCTTTCCACAGTTTGGCTATTGCGGACATTGCTGCTATGAACATTGGGGTGCATATGGCCCTTCTTTTCCTTACATCTGTGTCTTTGGGGTAAATACCCAGTAGTGCAATTGCTGGGTCATAGGGTAGCTCTATTTTTAAATCTTTGAGGAACCTCCACACTGTTTTCCAAAGAGGCTGTACCAACTTGCATTCCCACCAACAGTGTAAGAGGGTTCCCCTTTCTCCACAATCTCTCCAACATTTGTTGTTTCTTTCCCTGTCCATTTTGGCCATTCTAACTGGTGTAAGGTGGTATCTCAGTGTGGTTTTGATTTGGATTTCCCTGATGGCTAATGATGATGAACATTTTTTCATGTGTCTGTTAGCTATTTGTATGTCTTCTTCAGAGAAGTGTCTGTTCATCTCTTCTGCCCACTTTTTGACTTGATTATTTGTTTTTTGGGTGTTGAGTTTGAGAAGTTCTTTATAGATCTTGGATACCAGCCCTTTATCTGTAGTGTCATTTGCAAATATCTTCTCCCATTCTGTGGGTTGCCTCTTTGTTTTGACTGTTTCCTTTGCTGTGCAGAAGCTTTTTATCTTGATGAAGTCCCAAAAGTTCATTTTCGCTTTTGTTTCACTAGCTTTTGGAGATGTATCTTGAAAGAAGTTGCTGTGGCCGATGTCAAAGAGGTTACTGCCTATGTTCTCCTCTAGGATTTTGATGGATTCCTGTCTCACATTGAGGTCTTTCATCCACTTTGAGTTTATCTTTTTGAGTGGTGTTAGAGAATGGTCGAGTTTCATTATTCTGCATGTGGCTGTCCAATTTTCCCAGCACCATTTATTGAAGAGACTGTCTTTTTTCCCTTGCATGTTTTTTCCTGCTTTGTCAAAGATTATTTGACCATAGAGTGAGGGTCCACATCTGGGTTCTCTATTCTGTTCCATTGGTCTGTATGTCTGTTTTTGTGCCAGTACCATGCTGTCTTGATGATCACTGATTTGTAATATAGCTTGAAATCGGGCAACGTGATGCCCCCAGCTTTGTTTTTCTTTTTCAACATCTCCTTGGCGATTCGGGGTCTTTTCTGATTCCATACAAATTTTAGGATTGTTTGTTCCAGCACTTTGAAAAATGTCATTGGAATTTTGATGGGGATGGCATTGAAGGTATAGATTGCTCTGGGTAGCACAGACATTTTAACAATGTTTATTCTTCTGATCCATGAGCATGGAATATTTTTCCATCTTTTTGTGTCTTCTTCCATTTCTTTCATGAGTGTTTTGTAGTTCCTAGAGTATAGATCCTTTACCTCTTTGGTTAGGTTTATTCCGAGGTATCTTATGGTTTTTGGTGCTATTGTAAATGGAATCGTTTCTTTAATTTCTCTTTCTACAGTTGCGTTGTTAGTGTATACGAAAGCAACTGATTTCTGTGCATTGATTTGGTATCCTGCCACATTACTGAATTGCTGTATGAGTTCTAGTAATTTGGGGGTGGAGTCTTTTGGGTTTTCCACATAAAGTATCATGTCGTCTGCAAAAAGAGAGAGTTTGACTTCTTCTTTGCCAATTTGAATACCTTTTATTTCTTTTTGTTGTCTGATTGCTGTTGCTAGGACTTCTAGTACTATGTTGAACAACAGTGGTGAGAGTGGGCACCCTTGACGTGTTCCTGATCTTAAGGGGAAGGCCCTCAGCTTTTCCCCATTGAGGATGATATTCGCTGTGGGTTTTTCATAGATGGATTTTATGAGCTTGAGGAATGTTCCCTCTATCCCTATACTCTGGAGAGTTTTAATCAGGAAAGGATGTTGTATTTTGTCAAATGCTTTTTCTGTATCAGTTGAGAGGACCATATGGTTCTTCTCCCTTCTCTTATTAATGTGCTCTATCACATTGATTGATTTGCGAATGTTGAACCACCCTTGCATCCCGGGGATAAATCCCACTTGGTCGTGGTGGATGATCCTTTTAATGTATTGTTGGATCCTATTAGCTAGGATTTTGTTGAGGATTTTGGAATCCATATTCATCAGGGATATCGGTCTGAAATTCTCCTTTTTGATGGGGTCTTTGCCTGGTTTGGGAATTAAGGTAATGCTGGCCTCATAGAATGAGTTTGGAAGTTTTCCTTCTGTTTCTATTTTTTGAAACAGCTTCAGTAGAATAGGTATTATTTCTTCTTTGAATGTTTGGTAGAATTCCCCAGGGAATCCAGCAGGCCCTGGATTCTTGTTTTTTGGGAGGTTTTTGATCACTGCTTCAATCTCGTTACTGGTTATTGGTCTATTCAGGTTGTCAATTTCTTCCTGTTTCAGTCTTGGCAGCTTATAGGTTTCCAGGAAGGCCTCCATTTCATCCAGATTGCTCAGTTTATTGGCCTATAGTTGTTGATAATAATTTCTAATAATTGTTTCTACTTCCTTGGTGTTAGTTGTGATCTCTCCCCTTGCATTCATAATTTTATTAATTTGGGTCCTTTCTCTCTTCTTTTGGATAAGTCTGGCCAGTGGTTTATTGATCTCATTAATTCTTTCAAAGAACCAAATTCTAGTTTTGTTGATCTGATCTACTGTGTTTCTGGTTTCTAATTCATTGATTTCTGCTCTAATTTTAATTATTTCTCCCCTAATGCATGGCTTAGGCATCATTTGTTGCTTTTTCTCTAGTTCTTTAAGGTGTAGAGTTAGTTGGTAAATTTGGGAATTTTCTATTTTTTTGAGTGAGGCTTGGATGGCTATGTATTTCCTTCCCCCTTAGGACCGCCTTTGCAGTATCCCATAGGTTTTGGACCGATGGGTTTTTGTTCTCATTGATTTCCATGAATTGTTTAAGTTCTTCTTTGATTTCTTGGTTGACCCAAACATTCTTGAGCAGAGTGGTCTTTAGCTTCCAAGTGTTTGAATTTCTGCCGAATTCTTTCTTGTGATTGAGTTCCAGTTTTAGAGCATTGTGGTCTGAGAATATGCAGGGAATAATCTCAATTTTTGGTATCGGTTGAGACCTGATTTGTGACCCAGTATATGGTCTATTCTGGAGAAAGTTCCATGTGCGCTCGAGAAGAATGAGTATTCTGTTGTTTTAGGGTGGAATGTTCTGTAAATATCTATGAGGCCCATCTGGTCCAATGTATCATTCAAAGCTGTTTCCTTGTTGATTTTCTGCTTAGATGATCTGTCCATCGCTGAGAGTGGAGTATTGAGGTCTCCTACAATTAACATATTGTTATCAGTATGACTCTTTATTTTGGTTAACAGTTGGCTTATGTATATGGCTGCTCCCATGTTGGGGGCATAGATATTTACAATTGTTAGATCTTCTTGTTGGATAGACCCTTTAAGAATGATATAGTGTCCTTCTGTGTCTCTTATTACAGACTTTAGTTTAAAATCTAATTTGTCTGATATAAGAATTGCTACCCCAGCTTTCTTTTGAGGTCCACTGGCATGGAAGATAGATCTGCATCCCTTCACTTTCAGTCTGGATGTATCTTTAGGTTCAAAAGGAGTCTCTTGTAGACAGCATATGGATGGGTCCTGTCTTTTTTTTTTTTTTATAAAAGATTTTATTTAGTTATTTGACAGAGAGAGACACAGCGAGAGAGGGAACACAAGCAGGGGGAGTGGGAGAGGGAGAAGCAGGCTCCCCGCAGAGCAGGGAGCCCGATGCGGGACTCGATCCCAGGACCATGGGATCATGACCTGAGCTGAAGGCAGTCGCTTAACCAACTGAGCCACCCAGGCGCCCTGGGTCCTGTCTTTTTATCCAATCTGCAACCCTGTGCTGTTTTATGGGAGCGTTTAGGCCATTCACGTTGAGAGTGATTATTGAGATATGAATTAATTGTCATGCTGCCTGTGAAGACGTTGTTTTTATAGATTGTCCCTGTAAATTTCTGTTGTAGAAATTTGGGGTCTTTCTCTTTTTATAGAACCCCCCTTAATATTTCTTGCAGGGCCGGCTTAGTGGTCACATATTCTTTCAACTTCTGCCAGTCCTGGAAGCTCTGCATCTCTCCATCCATTCTAAATGAAAGCCTTGCAGGATAAAGTATTCTTGGCTGCATGTTCTTCTCATTTACTACCCTGAGTATGTCTTGCCAGGCCTTTCTGGCTTGCCAGGTCTCTGTGGATAGGTCTGACGTTATTCTGATGTTCCTCCCTCTGTACGTAAGGGATCTCTTCCCCCTAACTGCCCTTAAGATGGTTTCCTTGGTTCTAAGATTTGCAAGTTTTACTATTACATGCCGGGGTGTTGGCCTGTTTTCCTTGATCTTAGGAGGGGTCCTCTCTGCCTCTAGGACTCGAATGTTTGTTTCATTCCCCAGATTAGGGAAGTTCTCAGCTACGATTTGCTCAAATACATCTTCTAGCCCTCTCTCTCTCTCCACTCCCTCCGGGATTCCAATTATTCTGACATTGGAATGCCTCATGGTGTCACTTATTTCTCTGATTCTATTTTCATGGATTCTGAGTTGTTTTTCCCTGGCCTTCTCTTTTCCCTTTTTATCTATTATACTGTCTTCCAGATCGCTTATTCTCTCTTCTGTCTCAGTTACCCTAGCTGTTAGATTATCTAGATTGGATTGGATCTCATTGATAGCATTTTTAAGTTCTGCCAATTCACCTTTTATTTCTCCCCTTAGAGACTCTATGTTGCCATTAATTGATTTCTCCATTCTAGCCATTGTCTTCACAATTGCTAGCCTGAGTTCCATCTCTGACATCTTGGGTATATCTGCATCCATTTGTAAATCTGCAGCATAAGTCATAATCTCTGAGTCTTTTCTGTTTGGGGGGCTCCTCCTCCTAGTCATTCTGTTGATGGGTGTTTGAGGGAATGTATAGAGTCCAAATTATTGACCAGAACCCAAGCAAGATGCACCTGTTTTCTTGGGACCTTAGGGTTGCTGGCCTCTTGTTTTCCCAGCCTGTCTTCTGCGGGAGGGGCCTGCCGCGCTGTTACTCAGGCAACCCTGTTTGGGCGGAGTTGCCCTGCGCCCCTGTGGCGGGGGATGGGCTCAGTGGGAATCAGTCTTTGGGGCTTTTGCTCTCTGGCGTCTTTCCCTGGCGGCTTTCCGCATCTCTTCCACGAGTCAGAGCAGAAGAGACCGTTTCCAGCCCTCTGCCTCAGAGCAGGGAGACCTCAGTCTGTGCTTCAGTGAGCTCTCCAGGCCACACTGTCTCCGTTTCTGTCCCTGCTGCTATAAACTGCAGCGGCCTGGGTTGTGCGCCCCTCCGCAGCGCTCCCAGTCCTGCCTCCAGGTGGGGGCACGTCTCTGCCTTTTGTGCTTCTAAAACTGCCAGCCGCTCCCAATTCGCGCGTGCGCGTGACTCTACCACTTGGGGTTTCCACCCCCGGCGGTTGCAGTTCACCGGCACGACCCCAGCGCACCGGGTTTCCGACTGGGAGGCTGCAGTTCACGTGCACGTGACTGTAGCTCGCTCTGGTTTCTGTGTGTGTGGGGGGGGGGGGGGTGCTGCAGTTCGCGTGCGGAAGCGACCATCACTCCGATTTCTGTGGGGGGGGGGGGGGAGGCTGCAGTTCGCGAGCGCGCGACCCCACCGGTCTGGTTTTCCACCCCGGGGGCTGCCCTAAAGTTCTTTCCGGACGCTACTGGTCTGCGAGTCTGCGCCCCGTCCGCAGCGCGCGAGGCTGTCACTCACCGGCGGCGTAGGATCCCCACGGCCAGGCACCCTCCCGCCCTCGTTTATCCTCCGATATCTGCCCGCAGGATCACGGCTCTCCGCTTCATACCTTAAAACCAACTGCCTCCGATATTCTGTTTGTAGAAATCCAGATCTTCTTACATCTCAGGCTGATTTTGTTGGTGCTCACAGTGGTCTGGTAGATATCCAGCTCAATTCCGGGGACCAGCTGAAATAGGGTCCCCTACTCCTCTGCCATCTTTCCCCTCTCATATGAAAGACTTCTAAATGCAGCAAAATGATTAGCAGTGTGTTCAATGGCAGAGTGGGTTTTCGTCCCTTCAGGATGACCTGATGATATGACGCTGTTGTGCGTTTCATAAGACAGAGGCGTGGTTTGTTAACCCGCCTTTCACTGCTCTAAGTGGGCTTGTCCTCTGCCTTAGTCAGCCAGAGTGCTCCTCTGCAGCTAGGGAGCTCACTCAGCGGTCCCCAGGTAGATGCCGCAGGGAAGTTCTGCGCCTGCGCAGCATGGTCTCCCATGAGCACCAGCGCAGGCTCCACCTGATCTCAACTTAGGAAAAATTCCTGAGGAGATTGAAAAGGACAAGCCAGTGGCGGCTGAAAAGGCAGAGACTAAGGGGGAATTTCAGGGTGAGTGGACTGCTCTAGCTCGCAAGTTTACTGCTATTCAACCCGAGGTCACAGACGGGTCTGAAGAAGTGCAGGTGCCCTCCATGCGTGGTTAGTGGTTCCCTATGGAGGACGGGAGCACGCCAGCTGCGGCTGAAGACTGGCCACCGAATGGGTAAGAACCACACTGAGTGTGATCTCAAGCTGTTCTTCCACAGACTGTTAAACAAAAACTGGAAATAAGGTTGACAGAAAATAGGCAGTTTCTAAAATTTGTGTCCGTGTACTTGCTGGTGCTTATCCAGCCCCAACTGTGCTGGTCTCTGGTCTCACATATCCTGCACCGAATTTGTCCCTTCCAGTGCTTTTGAGACCATATGGTATACCCACACATCCAGCTGCAGCTAGTCCTTTAGGTCCATGGTGAGCCATGACTTCTGGACCTTGGGCACCAGGAATGGGAGGGCAGAACCCTAGCCCTAATACTCCATACCCATCATCAGGGCCATATCCTGTTCCTCCTACTCTGGAAGCACCAAGGGCAGCACCACCTGTTCCACTGGGCAGTGTTGCACCAGGAGTCTGGGGATCACCAGGACCATATCCTGCCCCTGCAGAGTGATATTCCACACCAGAACTATATCCCACTCTCTCTGATCCTTTTCAAATGCGTCCAGGGCCTTCTGGTGCTCCACTGTTGCCTGGTGGCCCCCATTCTTACCATTAAGTTAACAATGGACAAAGATGATGCTTTGCTTTTTGAAATATATATATATATATATATATATATATATAAACGTACACATATATACATGAATGCATATACAAATTGTTGGTTTCACTATTCTTAGAGGGCATTCCTGAAAGAATAAGTTTTACACCTCTCAGAGAAGATATCTGCCTCTTGTACATGGATGTATAGTACATCAGATGTATACAGTCACATAAAAATGCAAAAGATAGAAAGCAGCTTACAACTCTGTGAAGTGTAGGTAACTAGATTACTGATACCAATGCAAATGAGTCTTGTCCATATATATGCAAATAACTTTTGTCTTGAGGAAGGACAACTGATTATTCTACTGGCCCACTATCACTTCTACCCTCCCATTAAAAAAAAAAAAAAAAGTTTTGCATCTATTTGTAAATCCATTTCAGTATTCATGATTAACATGGATATGTATGGCACTTTAAATTTTCCTTTGAAATAATTATAACATCTTACTGGAGTCTTCTTTAATTAATGAGTGAGATTAAAAAATCAATTTTGACATGCATTCATTTTATATTTTTATAATCGTCATGGTTGTTAAAAGGTAAACTGAAGCATGTTAAAATTTTCGAGAGTTTATTTGATCAAGATCAATTCAAACCAGGCAGTACAAAACCACAAGTGTTTAGGAGCTCTTCACCAACAGCAAGGGAGAGACTTTTATAGATGAAAGGTAGAAATAAAGCAAGGAAATTATTGATTGGCTATAGCTTCAAGTCCATTTGGTTGTTTGTGATTGGTTGTTCTTAGGTTTCTATTTCATAATTTTGAGGTGTTTACAGGTTTAGATTTTGTTGTTTACATACATTGCCATGGCAGTACAGCGCATCAGTCTAATGGCCTCTTTGTTTAATTACTTTAACATGGTTTTTTTTTTAATTTTCTTTAATGGTTGTAATCCCACTTTAATAACTCCAGCTTGACAAGAAAAAAATTCCTATCCATCTGTCTTACCTTAGTGGTAATGGTGGGAAGATGACTAAAAGGACAAGGTGGAAAAGGCAAACATGGCCTAATCATGTCTTTGATTTGCCCTCTTTGGGGGAGAATGCGATTTCCTATGTCTAGAGCACTGAGTGTGGAGCAGCCCTTGGAGGGGCTGGAAGCTCCATGATGAGAAAGAACCCACCACACTGAGAATTTACAATCCAATAGGCAGCTCTGGAAATATACTGAGGAAGAAGTTCCGATTCCCTTTTGTAACTACAGGACAAGGACTTTCAAGAAAGGAACAAATACGAAAGGCAGACATTTGGATTACATATGAATGACATGCATTGAGAATTATATATGTACTCTACTGAGTCATTTGTGAATCCTCATTTAATCTTCATTAAAAACACATAGAGCAAATTTGTTGATCCCTTTCTGCAGATTTGGAAACTGGTGCTGGAAAACATTTAACGCAAGTGAAACACCAATTAGGAAGTAAAAATAAAGTCACAATTTCATGTATTAACAGTCTGTCTTTCATTTTAGTACCTGGGACCTGGGACCTGGGACCTCTAGCACACTTTCCCGGAAGGGTCAGCCAAATCTGTCTCACATGTACCTCGGGGCACGGTACTTTTACAACCATGCCGTGCCAGTGATTCTGTTTACCCACTTCCTGTGGTTTCAGTTCCCTGTGATAATTTCTTCTGCAAAGCCTTCCAAATCCCAGAAACTTCATGATAGCATTTGCTGCTACTACTGTTGTCACATGACGTTCTTCTTGCTTAAGAAGAAACACGGCGCGAGTGTTATGTTGCACTTAGTTCTTCCACTGGGTCAAGACACTCTGTACGAAATGCAGAAATGCAGAGCTGCTCCTGGCACAAGTGTGCAGACTGGTATGGGGGCCTTCAAAGCCACTGTAACTGGAGCTGGTACTGGCATTGTGGACTCCCACCAAAGAGGTATGGAAGACTGCCAAAAGATTTTCTCTGAAGGAAGAAAGGGTCTTTCACTCACCTTAGCACACTCAGATAATAATGTGATAAAACTGCTTCTTTGAGTCTTTCACAGAGATTTTGAATGGGACATATTCACTAACGTATATAGATTCATAGGGCTTGTTTATTTTTCACACACAATAACTTTCCATATATTCATAGTTGGGCACAATGCCATGGGGAGCTGGCCTGGGGGACAAATGATTTGAGTGGCAGAACTCATGCCATGCTCAAAAGCATAGCTCTCTTGAGTCATTTAGTATAAAAGAAAATACCTTATATAGCTCACCATCTCCTAAGAGTATAACTGAATTACAGTTCACTGTATTAAAATTGATTCATTTCATAATTCTAAGGCATTAATAGGGTACAGTTCTGGTCAGTAGACTGTTTAAAATAACAAAGTGTAATTTTTTTCAAACTTTAATTCAAAATGGTTTTCATAAACTAAAGTCTTGGTGCTTAAAACAATTAGCTTTTGTCATTGGGAAATCAGTCATAAGGAACACCTCTTTTACTGAAGATTCTGGTTAATGAGGCATCCGTAGAAAATAGGAGCATTATCATATTTATTTTCACAATGTTTACCACAAAGTAAAAATCCAATGTACAATTGATTCCTGAATTTGGAGGAAGAATATTAGTTCAATCCACATAATTGAGGGAAAACATAATTAAATATTTTCCTGATTTGGCTAGCACTTTGATTTGGACTTTCTAGACTCCAGGACTGGGAGAAATAAATTTCTGTCATTTCAGCCACACAGTTAATAGAATTTTGCTATGGCAGCCTGAGCTGATTAAGATACTATATATATATATATATATATATATATATATATATATATATATATATATTTTGGTCAGAGCCATCCCTACCAAATGGTTAGATTAGGTTAAGCCAGTTTTAGAACAAATTAAACTAAAATGCTGCATGTAGGTATTATATGAAAATAAACTGTTTTAAAACTATCTCAAAAGTAGAACCATGAGGGGCGCCTGGGTGGCAGAATCGGTTAAACTACCGACTCTTGGTTTCAGCTCAGGTCATGATCTCAGGTTCATGAGATCGAGCCCCGTGTCAGGCTCAGAGCTCAGCAGCAGAGTCTGCTTAAGTTTCTCTTTCCCTCTGCCCCTCCCCCCAGCTCATGTGTGTGTGCATTCTCTCTCTTTCTCAAATAAATAAATCTTATTTTTTTCTTAAAGTAGAACCTTGATACAGTAAGTAAATATACATGTTTAATATACTTTGACAACTGCAATTTCTCTTTTTATATCTAGAATGAATTCAAGTACTCAATTGAAGAAATCTATTAATAAAAAATGACAGAGATCTAAGTAAGTGCAGGGTATCTGTCAACCAAAATAATAACCAACGACTATCAACAAACTTACAGAAGGGAGAAAACTTTGTAGTAGCTGCTTTTTTTTTTTTTTTAAGATTTTATTTATTTATTTGACAGTGAGAGAGAGAGAGAGCACAAGTAGGGGGAGCAGGTAGAGGGAGAAACAGGCTCCCTGCTGAGCAGGGAGCCCAATGCCAGGGCTCCATCCTAGGACCCTGGGATCATGACCTAAGCCAAAGGCAGCCGCTTAACGACTGAGCCACCCAAGCGCCCCAAATAGCTGCTTTTTAAAGCAAGCTTGAACTACAACTTGATTTGTGAAAAAGTCTTGCAAATGCTGTTTTCTAAGGTTGTGAAGGTGAAGGCCTCATGATGACATTAGTGCCTTCATTAAAAAAAGGTACCAGAGAGCCCACTGGTTCTCTCTTTCCATGGATGTGCACAAATAGCATTTATGTGAGAAGGCAGTGAAGACAGCCATGCACAGGCCAAGTAGAGAGCGCTCATCAGGTCCTGATTTGGCTAGCACTTTGATTTGGACTTTCTAGACTCTAGGACTGGGAGAAATAAATTTCTGTCATTTCAGCCACACAGTTAATGGAATTTTGCTATGCAGCCTGAGCTGATTAAGATACTGTGCATTTTACCTTTGGCAGCTCTTAACTTGCAGGGAATGCTCAAGTTAACAGCATTTGTGTATTCAACTGAAATAATTTGCAGAACAACAATCTATCCCTTAATCCAAATAGATTTGAATAAAAAACAGCATATAACAAGAAATAATTGTTTCTTGTACTGTAGAGAGAAGAACAAGGGAACTTCCTGGTACCTGGTGGGATTAGCTTGAATATAAAGAAAGTGAAGTTAGCCAGGAATTTATCCCCTAAAGCCCAGTTATCTGGTTCTAAGGTCATACACACACATATATATATAAATGTGAAGAAATCTTTTTAATAGGTGGAAGTGTGACAAACTTTCTCGTGCAGCCCTACCGTGAATGACAACAGATGGATCAGGAATTCCTATCCATCTCTTGAATGTAATCAAAGAGGCGCAGATTTATGGAGTCTGTGAGCTCTGGGGAGTCAAGTGAAAGAACAAAAGCCAAGTTAAAATTGTGGAGAGCAAAACAGACCACACTTAAAAATAAAAGCCTAAAGGAGACCATTTTGCCCAAAAGATACTGAAAGAACAAACCAGGTTCCAGACAGAAGCCTTGTTTCCAGTGACAGTCCCCAAAAGACTGTCTGACTCTATTTATCCAAACCTTTGTAATACACTTCTCTTTTTGTTTAAGTGATCTTCAACAGGTTTCAGTTCCTTGAAATCAGTGATCCCTGTCTAGAATAGAAATTGGTACCTAGGATATAGCAGCAAGAGAGAGATTCTCAATGGTGTGAATTTGCCTAATGTTTTGAGAAAGCAAAGCGGGAAGAGGCTAGAAGGGCTAGAATATTATCTGTAGGGTACACTGGGGACTTATCTAATTAATTTCTTTAACCTGGAGGGATTTAAGTCAGACCACTGAAAGAAGATTTTGGGGTACTAGGATGCAGAATATAAGGTTAATGTAGGTGTTCCTTATGACCGTAAATAAAGTTTAGTAAGGAAGAGATTTGCTCTAGTCCAAGATGACCCTGCTGAGTGCAGAGAATGAAAAACAAAGTCCTCACACTAGTGTAAAGGCACATAGGATTGTCATTAGGAGAAAGATGAAAGGGCCAAGAGTGAGGGTGACTCCACAATGAGGGGAGAAGGCTTGGTATTTTGTCCTGTGGGGAAAATATCTGTAAAAGATTCCCAGAAGAATCAGAGATTTAGGGAGTCAGGGAGACAAATGGATCCAGGATTAAGGGAAAGGACATTTAAAAAGCAAATCCGGTTCAAATTACAAAATTGGCATAGCTACAAAGAGGACACACTAAGCCTCATCATTTGTTAAATTCATTAACTCACGTATGTTTTCTTATAATTATTACAAGTAAATTGTTTACAAATAAAAATGGAGTTAAGTGCTTTTTAAAAAAAGAAATCAATCAGAGTTAGGAATCCTGTGTTCTATACCATGGAGTCCTAGAGAAGAGAACAAAATCACAGGGAAGGTTAAGTGACATTATCTGGAAAAGTAGGTCAAAACATGGGGTATAGAAGAGGAAAATAAGATGAGAAGGATACAGGATTAGACCTCATAAATAGTCCTGAGATATTAACTGGCAAGAAGCTCCTCTTTTTCCTATGAGAAGGGTGTGGCTGAAAGCAAAGGGACAGGAACTAGGAGGAGAAGAGTTGAGGTAACAAGAAACTTATATTAAAGCAATTCAGAAGATAGGAGAGGAGGCAGAAGCAGCATTCATTTGTCTCCAAGGTATACTTCTAGCAAGCATTGTTCTCTACTTTGGGACAGTTGTAAATATCTGACATCTGAGGGAAACACCTACACTTTTTGAAACTGCTCTTTAATCTCTCACTAAAGTGAAATTCGACAGAAATAACTTTTTTCCCCTCTGACAATTCACAAGTAGAATGATTACAGACTATTCAGATACTTTGTACTAACAAAATCTTTTTTCAAAAGTTTAGGGTTTTTCTATTCTTTTCATTGTATACGATAATCTCTCAGTTGATAGTGCTTAAATTGAGTCAGAAGATAGACCTTGCCAAAAAAAAAGAAGAAGAAGCAAAAGGAAAGGACTTTTATTCAGGCTCTGACATAATTCATTATATTTGCAACTCTACATGAATGATGAAACCCAAACTTATAAATGCACTTTTATATGGCTGTCGAGAAACACAAACACAGCCACTATTTATCTGATGACATTGGAGAGAAATATAGTTCCCAAATGATGTGAGGTTAAATCGACAAAGACAAGGTGAATTGTAAAGGGAAGCACTTAACTGGTGAAACCAATCAACACAGACAAGCAATCAAGGAGGCATTGTCACTTTTTCTTCCTCAAGAAAAAGGTTGCTACTGTTGGGCTTTGGGGACACAGTATCTTAATTATTACATCAGATGTTTACTTCATTTTGCCTTAATGACAAATCATTAAGTCACCATTTGACATGAATCTGACTGTTGATGATTCTTTTTTTTTTTTTTTAAAGATTTTATTTATTTATCTGAGACAGAGAGAATGAGAGAGACAGAGAGCACATGAGAGGGGGGAGGGTCAGAGGGAGAAGCAGGCTCCCTGCGGAGCAAGGAGCCCAATGCGGGACTTGATCCCGGGACTCCAGGATCATGACCTGAGCCGAAGGCAGTCGCTTAACCAACTGAGCCACCCAGGAGCCCAATCTGACTGTTGATGATTCTAAGCAATCTCAGCTCAAGTATCCCTTTACTACACTGTATTTTTAGTATCTGCTTACTTACCTGTCTCCCTTATCTGTAACTGTAGACTCAACTGAGGACAAGGATAAATCTAATACAGCAGTTTTCAAAGTGTAGTTCCAGGACCAGCAGCATCCGCATCAGCATTAGCTAAGAAATGGTTCGAATGCAAATTCTCAGGCCCCGGTCCAGAACACGGGACTCTGCTTGAAGGGGTTCTTCTGGTGATTCAGATACTGACGGTTTTGAGAACCACTGATGATAAATCACATTCAGGCACTAAGCACAATACATGGCACAGTGTAGAATCCAGCAGGGAAAATTAGGTCTATGGGGAAACTGATCTTGTGCTACTTTCAGCACACATTGTCTTGTGCAGAATTCAGTTCAACTTCCTTTTAGACTGGGGGCATCAGGAAAAGTTTCTGATTTAGATAACAATTCTTTCACTCCATAACACCATAAACTGCCTTAGGGCATTTTCCAGACTTTCTCCTTTCTTTCACTGTGTGCTCCTTAACGGAAATTACTATGCTCATTTCTTAGACCTCAAGAGCCCAGAACCCGTAGCATGTGGTAGATATTTACTGTATATCAAATGAAGGAACGAGTGTATGAACCCTATAGAAAGTCAGCTTTCCATTTACAATTGCCTACTAGTGAAATTTATAAATAAATACTTCAGTAATAAGTTCCATCTTCAGAATTTCCCTACTCTGATACAGGTTGGAAAGTATTAAACCCATTCACATTAGATAATGCTTATTACCAAACTGTTCAGTCACTCTTTGCTGAGAAAACACAACATTCTGGGATTCTGGGGATTCAAAGCATTTCACTAACAAGTTTGTCGTAATTATGCCCATTCTCTTTAAGACAATGAGCTATTTGAAAGCAGTAAGCCAAGAGAAAACAACACCTATTAATAGAAGAATAACTTTATTTGTGATGTTCTTAACTCACTGAGAAGTAAGACAGATACTTCTAGAGACACCTAGATAGCCCTTTGTTTATTTTAGATTTAAGTGAAGATACTCACACCAGCTTCACCAGCTCATTGATTAAATGTGACCAGGCACTGCAACCACTATAGATACTAAAAGACACACCGTTCTAACTCTTCCTATCTTCCCAACTATTCATACTCAAAGGGATAGAAAGGGGCTTCAGAGGCCTGGACGCACTCTTCTCAAAACCATCTTCTATATTACAGAATATAGAAAATATTCCCTGGCATAGAAAATTCTTTGATCTACGCAGTTTCCTTGAGCATAATTTCAGAATACTGTCTCACAAATTTGTATAACTAATTCTGATTATTCACCCTCATGCTAAATACCAGGTTCACTTTTTTACTATCTGGAGAGCATCTTTCTTTTTTCACAACATATAAAATAAAACCTATGTAAAACCTATGCCTTTCTTTCCATTTACAAATGTTATTTTTCACTATTGATGAATTCAAATATTTTCCAGCCTCATGTCTATGAATTTCTCATGTGCTATCGAAAATGGTCCCAGCAAAGGGATCTTTTACAGCTAAACTATTTCCAAAATCCTACCTGCTCTACCGCTAATAATATCTCAGTCCATCCTGTAATGAAATGACCCCTACCCTGAATGAGTTTAAAATGTAAGAAAAGTAAAAAGAAAAAAAGTAAGAAAAGCCATATTCCTTTTCCCAAGCCACTTTTCTTTTTCTGCCTGATGAAATTCTGCTTATTCTTTAAGTAACCTACTTTGTGAAACTGCCTCCCATTTTATTGATACCCTCTTCTGATTCAGTCCATGGATGTGGTACCATCTAGATGCTGATGATTCACAAATGCATACTTCATCCCTTCTGAGCTCCAGGCCCATACAACCCACTTACCACTGGACACCTCAAGGTAGCTTTCAAAACACTTCAATATCCCTGCAACTTAACTTATAATCGTCTCTCCCAAAACCATCCCTGGTACTCAAGTCTTTCCATATATAATTTTCAGTCCAAAATCTGATTACCATCTTACCCTTTATAACCAAACCATTTCCCAAATCTTGCTCTTTCCAACTAATTATATTTCAAATATATCTACCTGACTCTATCTCCACCACCACCACTCAAGTTCAAGCCAGCCATGTTCGTTTCTGACCTGGATCACTGTAGTCATCACTTAAATGGCCCCACTGCCCATACTTGAATCCAGCAACCCGACTGGATATCTGTAACTACAAATCCAGTCATGTCGCTCCCAAATTGTAACCTGCCCAGGTGTCCTATTGCTTTATAATGAGGTTTGCATAATTTTTACCATGATCTGTAAGGCCTTGCTTAAAGTCTCAACTCTTTACTAAGGCCTAGAAAGCCTTACCTCTCCAGTTTTATCTCCTGCTAGTCCGCTCTGCACTCTCTGTGACCTAGCCAAACTGGCTCTCATTTTCTCAGTTAAGCCAAATGGTTGATCCGTCTTCTGATCTTTACTCAGACTGCTTCCTCTGACTATATGCCTTTTCATATGTGTTCCCTTTCAGTCAGCTTCAACTTAAATATCACTTTCTCAAAGACTCTATGTCCGATTGTATTTTTTCCCAAAAATGGCCATATAGCACAGCAATATTATCATCTTATATGCTTTCCCAGAAGCTTGTCCCTTGTTTGTCAAGAGCTGGAGTCTATTTCCCCTCCTCTTTAAACTTGGCTGGCTTGGGACTTCTCCAACCAGTATGGCAGCAGTGGTGCCATATGACTTCTGGGGCTAAGTCATAAAAGAGATGCAGCTTCTGCCTGGCTCTCTCTTGGAACACTTGCCTTTGGACTCATTCATAATGCTCTGATGAAGCCCAAGCACATGTAGAGGCTGTATTTAGGTGTCCTGGCCAGCTGTACCAACTAAGATCTTAGCCAACAGTCAGCATCGAGTACCACACGTGCAAATGAACGTTCTTCAGATAATTCCAGTTTCTGTGCTCTCCAGTTGAGTCTTCAGATATTAAAGGAGTGAGACCAGTCATCACACTGTGTCCTATCTGAATGCTTGACTCACTGAATCTGTGAACATAATAATGCTTGTTTGATGCACTAAATATGAAGTTAATTTGTTATGCTTCCCTAGTAATTGGAAGAGATGCCTTCCTTGGTCCTTCCCTGAGACTAGGTCCTGCTGTCATAGACATCTCAGCTTACTTTTTACTATGTCATTAATGTCTGTCTTCTCTTTTACCTTGAAAGTTTGATGAAGATATGGACTTTATCCACTTTGTTTACTACTGTATTCACAGCATAGATATTCAGTAAATATTCATAAAACTATTGAATAAAATTCTGTTTAAATAAAGAAAGAGGAGCTTGGCATTCAGAAATTGAAAAAGAAGCTAAAATGAGCACCAGAGAAATAATGGATGGCTGACTTTCAGCAAATCCTTTAGAAACAAATGAAGGTAGGGGCACCTGGGTGGTTCAGTTAGTTAAGCGTCTGACTCTTGATTTCAGCTCAGGTCATGATCTTAGGATCATGAGATTGAGCCCTCTGTCAGGCTCTGCACTCAGTGGGGAGTCTGTTTCAGATTCTCTCTGTCTCCCTCTGCCCCCCCAAATAATAAGGAAATAAATCTTTAAAAAAATGAAGGTAAAAGACTGTAACACCGTGTTTTTTAATTACATGTCGGTAGTATTTGTATTTCTGAGATAGGAGGAAGCTAAGGCACAAGTAAGATGGGTTACAGCATATATTTTGACACAAAGCAGAGCCAAGACCATAAAACCCTGAGAACTGGAAAGAAGTGGAAACTATGTAAGTTAAAAAAAAAAAAAAAAAGTCACCCAAAGGTTTTTAAAAGTCAAATATCCAAGTGATTATGTCACTAGAGAAACAAAAAGGGACAAAAGGACATGGAGGTAAGAACCAGTATCAGAACCCTGTTGTCAGAAGCTCTAAAAAACAAGATAAAAAGTATTCACAGTTACACTGAGGCCAAGACACAGAAACAAGCATCAAAGAGCTTCTCTGCCTAAATGTTGTCTTCAACAAAGAAAACAAATTATAAACATTTCATTGAAATTGACATAGATAGAGACTTTAACACTTTCTTCCATATCAAATTTGGTAAATCAAAATTAATGCTACTGCTGTCTTTTCTAATAATGTCAGATATGAAAGCCATATAGGTAAGATTTCTAATACCATTTTCACTACCAGGTCATCAGGTCTTCAAACCTGATTTTTCCTTTTGCTGAATTTTTCAAGATACTCATTCTCAAGATATATTATTTTAAGCTAATGTGTGTTATGATACACACTTATGCATTTGTGAAATTGATTTAATACAGTATCTAGAATAAAGGAAAATATGCATATAAAAAAGGAATGGATGGGTATTCTTTATGTTATTAAGAAAACCTTGATAAAACTATTTTCATGGCTACATAAAAATCTCAATGGAATTAAAAACCGGATAAATAAAAATCATAGGTTAATGGGGTGCCTGGATGGCTCAGTCGTTAAAGCACCTGCCTTCGGCTCAGGTCATGATCCAGGAAAGAGCCCCACGTCGGACTCCCTGCTCCGCGGGAAGCCTACTTCTCCCTCTCCCACTCCCCCAGCTTGTGTTCCCTCTCTCACTGTGTCTTTCTCTGTCAAATAAATAAATAAAATCTTTTTTAAAAAAATCATACGTTAAAATCTATAAAGGGAAATCAACTTCTGGAGAAAGAAAGGGGAACAATGAGGTACTATAAAGACTAGTGCTAAAATAGATTTGTCTTAATGCAGAAGACACAATAAATTCTATAAAATGTTATTTCAAAACCAAGTACTTTAAGATAATAAAATGCCCAGTCAAATGGGTTGTCCTGAAAGATATCTACAGTGGATAGTAAAATGCCAACAAAGCCTTACTATAAGCATATGTAAGATAATGTATTAAGCAAAAAGTAATCCAAATCCCATTTACAATCTAATTGGGTCTCAGTTATCAGCAAAACTCAAGAAACAGAGAGGACTTTGTAGATCAACAATCCCTAAAGGCATCGATGTAATGCTCTTTTAGTTAGTGCCTTTAAACAGGAAGTCTTTCAAAACACTACACTGAAAAAGTACCCAGGCATACAGCCTCTATTCAAAAACTAATTCCTGAACTGCCCAAATCAATCTCTCAGCTCATCCAGTCTTGCTCTAATTTTCCAGAAATGAACCCCAAGATTCATTTCCCTTTATGGTACTGCTTCAGCTCTCAGATTTGACAACCTGAGCTAGCTCCAAGTAAAATCCTACCATCTGCTCACTGCGAAGCATCACCAGCAAACTTCCTCATACCTGTGGGGGCTAGATGTGGCTTTTCCCCAAGAGGAGCGCCTTACCAAGTATAGGGTGCCTCACAGGCAGAGCTGGACATAATGTTCAGCTGAGGCCAAAAGGACAAATAAAGCAACGGAGCACTGGGCATTATTATCAACATGTATTATAGGAATTTTTCTTAGTGGGAATACCTTTCATTTGCTGTAATGAAAACAAAAAGAAAATTAAGATTTGCCTTGCTGAAATTTGTTGTGTGCATCCTTTCTATATAGCATCAATGCAAGGAAAAAAAGCTGAATTTTGCCTATTTTACGTTTATGTTGCATGAATATAAATATCACCATCCTTATTTCTCAGCAGTTACAGTCACATCACTGCATAATATTCTCCGTTTGAATTACAGTATTGTCAAATTAGCAAGAACATAAATAGGCAAGAATAGCAGCAAAATCGTTAAGCATACATGCTTTCTAAATTACAATATGTGCAATAATATGTACATTCTTTGGGAAATGCTGGTATCATATAACTGGAAAATGGCAATTGAATATAAATGTCTTATGTCTTTCTGTGTCTTTTAACTCCCATTGCAGAACACCACTATCTAAACAACTGATCTTCATGGTTTGTAATTACAAAGTGCCATATGCCTTTTCTTTTAATTAAAATCATTTCCGTATAATACACACAGTTTTATTAAAATAAAACCAAAAAGAAAAAAGAAAAAAAAAGCCTGATTGAATTGACTACAAGATTAACACACAGGCGTAACTTAATTCTGCATGAGAGCACTCGTTTCTATGAACTATTTTTGTTGTTGTTGTTGTTTTCTATTCTGTAGAATATTCTGTAAACCCTGTCTGAATCAGAGGTGTCTGTGATGGAATGCTACAATTCCCTTTACATTCATGGTGTCCCAAACTCAACAAAGGCAGATTTTTAAAACAGGTTGAGACCATTTGTTCATGCCTTCAATATAGATGTTTTTAAACTTACTTCAATTTGGTGCATAGCATGCTTTTGCCATCTACTGGAACAATGATATACTGCAGTTGCAATAATTTTTGCAGCAGTAAGAGTCGAAACAATGGTGATTAAACCAGGTTAACCAGACGCTTTAAAGATAACTTCTAAGGGCTCTAATATGTATGTAGGCAGAGTAAATATTCACTTTCAAGATTTCTAGGAAAGAGATCTTCCAAAATTTAAGACTTTCATGGATGCCTGAGAACCTTTCCTTTGTCATAAGATTACTTTCTCTTTCTAAAGGCTCTTTTAAAATGCAAGTATGTCTGTTTTAAATGTGCAACACTATAATGAGACGAGAAGAAAATGTAGATTCCCAAAAGCTGAATGCTTAGATAATAGAGGGGAAAATGTATAGTCAGGCTTAATCATTTTCAGTAAACAGTAATTTTCGCTGAAGATTAATTCTGATTTTTCCTTAAATATGATCAATCTGACAATTTCTTCTTTGTTTGACAGAAGGTTTCCCATGGTCTTCTTACATTTAGAAACCACTCTTCACATTTTTAATTTATAATAGCATTTTAATGTTGCAGTTCTCTGAATTTGGTAGATTCAACATTATTACCATCATCTGAGTGGTTTGAAAACTGAAGTTTAGAGAACTGTAGCAGGCTGATCCAAATGCCCCCCAACGATCCCACCTCCTGGTATTCATACCCTTGGGTAATTCTCTCCTTTTGACTATGGGTCTACCTAGAGACATGCCCCTCAAATAGCATACAATAGAAGTAATGGAATGTTGCTTCTGAGATTAGGTTATAAAAAATGACTTCTTATATGATCTCACTGATATGAGGAATTCTTAATCGCAGGAAACAAACTGAGGGTTGCTGGAGTGGGGGGTGGGGTGGGAGGGATGGGGTGACTGGGTGATGGACACTGGGGAGGGTATGTGCTCTGGTAAGCGCTGTGAATTGTGCAAGACTGTTGAATCTCAGATCTGTACCTCTGAAACAAATAATGCAATAGATGTTCAGAAAAAAAAGAAGAAGAAGAAGAAGGTAGCGGGAGGGGAAGAATGAAGCGGGGGAAATCGGAGGGGGAGACGAACCATGAGAGACGATGGACTCTGAAAAACAAACTGAGGGTTCTAGAGGGGAGGGGGGTGGGAGGATGGGTTAGCCTTGTGGTGGGTATTGAGGAGGGCACATTCTGCATGGAGCACTGGGTGTTATGCACAATGAATCATGGAACACTACATCTAAAACTAATGATGTAATGTATGGGGATTAACATAAGAATAAAATTAAAAAAAAAAAAAATGACTTCTTTCTCTCTCTCTCCCCCTGGCTCTTCTTACTAGCCCAGTCTAATGAAGCAGCCGCCATATTGTGAGCTGGCCTTTGGAGAAGCCACAAGGAATGGAAGGATGCCTCTGACCAACAGCCAGTGAGAATATGAGGCCCCCAGTCCAACAATCCATGGGGAACTGAATCCTGCCAAAAGCATGTGAGTAAACTTTGTAGGGGATCTTTCCCCATTTGAACTTTGAGGTGACTCAGCTCTGGAATCATCTTGATTGAAGTACTATGAGGGACTATGAGCCAAAGAACCCAGCAAAGTCACATATAGAGATTTCATGCATGGAAACCATTTAAATCACAAGTGTGTTTTTAATTCTAAACTAATAAGCTTTAGGGAAATTTGGTATGCAGCATTAGGCAACTAGAATAAGAATGTAAAGTGATTTCCCATTGATATCAGATCGGCTAATGGCATAAAGGGAATAAGCTTGTTAAGTTATTTCAGTAAGTCAACAAAAGGTTTTAGCAAACTGAAAATTATGCAAGAACAAGAGAAGAAACAAATGATGGAATACAACAAAAGTTTACTGAGAACCTAATCTTTGAAAGGCCTAGATTAGGTAAATAAGAAAAAAAAAATCACTATTGAATGGGATATACTACAGACTGAATGTATCCCCCTAAAATTCATATGATGAAACCTAATCCCCAATGTGATAGTATTTGGAGGTGGGCCTTTGGGAGGTGGTGAGGTCATGAGGGCAGAACCCTCGTAATGGGATTAGTGCCCTTATAAAAGAGACCACAAGGAGCCCCTTTGCCCTTCCACTATGTGACATTATAGTGAAAAATCAGCTGTCTGTGAATGAGAAAGTGGGACCTTACCAGACACCAAATCTGCCTGGTGCCTTGATTTTGGACATTTCAGCCTTCAGAACTGTAAAAAATAAATTTGTGTTATTTATAAGCCACATATTCTAAGGTAGTTCTGCTATAGCAACACAAACAAGGACAGGAAATAATATAGGTAAAGATGAATTAATATTAAGAAGATTAGTGTGAAGGATATAAATAATGATGCTAATGTTAGAAGGGCTCAAACAAGAATATTCTCCCTGGATAAAGGTTGAGGAGGACATTATTGAGCCAACAGCTTTTGAAATCGACCTTGTAAGGAAGGCTAGGATTTCTAAAGGGGAAGAATCCTGTGTAATAGTTTAAACATGAGGCAATTTACAGAAGTGAGAAGATGGGGCATATTTAAGAATAAGTGGTTCATACATGAAAATATGTATTTCCATATATTATTCTGGGGAATAAATCTGCAGCATTCAAATGTGTGATTGGAGTCCTGAATGCCAGGTCTGGAAAGTTTGTATTTAATTAATTCTGCAAGGACCTATTGAAATCCTTTGAGAAGAAGGAGTCTTTGACCAGATTAGTACCTTAGAAGAATTACTTTGCAACAAAATGAGGATGGATCCAAATGCTGTCAGAAAAAAAATTGTGAAAGACTTTGAAATGGATGCAAAAAAGTTACTGGATGACTAGGACCCATGGGCCAATTCGGGACAGTGGCCTATTTTTGTATAGCATTTGAGCTGTGAATAGTTTTTATATTTTTAAAAGGTTGTAAAATGAAACAAAACAAAACAAAAATGGGATGAATAAATGACAGTGTGTGTGGCCCATAAAGCCTAATATCTGGTCCTTCATAGAAAAAGTTTGCTAACCTCTGATCTAAAGAGGACCCATCCTTCCAGTTTCTGAACCTAAGGGATTGGCATTTTTCATGGTCTTTTGAGCTATTTGACAACTCTGCAAGTTGTAGATAACTGATAGCACTGCAAATAACTCTTGCCTGTTAGCATGCAAATAAATTCTGTCTGATGGAGGGATGTTTTATTTCTCTTCCCTAACCCCACTTCCCCTATCCCTGTGACAGAGAGTCAGTTTTACTTCAGTCTATAAAATCGTTTCATGGCCTACATGTCTATGCTCTTTGAATCGTCTTTTGAAGTGGTTGTAACATCTAACTGGGTACATCCTAAATTCATGAGTTAAATCTTTGACATGTGCTCATTTTATATTTTTTATGAGAGTCAATGTTTGGCTATATATATATATATGTATATATATACACATATACATATATATATATATATATACATATATTTATTTATTTATTTATTTATCCTTTAACAATGGGAAAAGAAAAAGATGATAAATCAGAGTTGAGTGAAGCTATCTTTAAGAACTACATGTCTCAATGTATCATTAAGCACCGTTGAGCTCTGGGTGTCTCTAGAGTTGATTAAGTTCAGCTACTCCCCAAGCATATATGGAAATTAGAGACTGGGCAGGGAACTCAGCCCTGTATTGACCTTAATGGTGTTCTGTGTGTTATGAGATGAAGACCAAATAAAATCCCATGATACAGAATAGCATCACTCCTACTGGATAGTTACCCAATGGCTGGATGAAAGGAGAATCTCAACCAGTAAAAACACTAGCATAAAACCTGGATGAGGCAAAGAGAGGCACAGTATGGGAGGCCAGATCTTGTACCTGGGCATGTCAGCAGTGCCCCTCAGAGTGGTCGTCTTCCAAGTCTACCCAACAGGCAAATATTGACCCTCTCTCTTCTTGAAAATCCCGAGTCTTTTCTTTTTCCTCCCTCATCCTCTAATCTCCTTTTTAGACCATGACATGACTTCCTCACTCAAATGTTTTTCCTTCCTTCTTGCTTCTTCATACACTTTTTTTTCTCCTTTCTAAGTGCTATGCAAAATTCCTTTCTACTGATTATTTCTCAATTGACTCTGATGGTCCATTAAAACCAATTCAGCAAATAACTATTTATTTTTGCTCTACATCAGGAAAGGTTTAATTCTTAAACTCTGAGTGAGTTGATATTTGGGTGTTTGGAGATGGTGGAAGTGAGATATTTAAATTTTGAAAAGTGGAAGAAATTTATTTTCTCTATTAGAAAAGTCTGAATTAACTTATCCTATTCCATATAGGCACAGACAATGGAATTAGGGAAAAGCAAGGTAGATTAAGAAGCATTATGAATGTGTAATATTCATAAGTTGGCATTTTATGGAAGATAGAGATACAACATAAGAACTGGCATAAGAGATATTCCAGTATGTCAAACCTGGTTCATCTATTAATGATATTAACAGATGCGGGGAATTCAGGTCAAGACACCGGTTTGGGAGGTGTTTGGAGAGATTATCATGGGGACTTTTCTCATTGTAAAGACTAATTATAGCTGTGGTAGTCATTATAGAAAAAATTTAAAAAGTGATTAGGCATTAGAGAATGAATGGTGTAAAGTTAATTCTCATCTAATACCACAGATAAATCATGGTTTGGGGTACTTATTTGTATTTCTCACCTAATTGTAGAGTGGGAACTTTTTCCTGATCTCATAGAACTTTCCTACTGTTTTATCACTGAATTTGAAGAACAAAAACTAGAACAAAAATTTTATGTCTGGAATATAATTATATATAAAAAATATAATTTTATGTTGGAATATAATTATGGGTTATTCCCAGTTTTCAAAAGCTTCTCCAATATAGCAAAATATGATTATGAATTTCTATTAATCTCTGAAAATTTTAATATCATCATTAATCTTTGTTAACTGAGTCCATGGATAATGCATCTCTATAAGAACAGTCAGCAATTTAAGATGATTTTTATCAGTGAAAACTAACATCTGGGGGCAGAAGAGATAAGTCATATTTCACTTACTTCATCAGACTATTTATACTTTGTATTTTTCTGTTGTAATGCAGATATTGAAAAAACAAAAATTCTCAGTATTTATAACTTATTTTTCTCTGTATGTGATTTTTTTTAAATCTGTGACCAAAAAGGAATGTTCAGAGTTCTAAATTTTCCTATATCTCTAAAATAAATTAGTTAAAAAAATTAAAATTATTTAAAGGTCTGATTTTACCGAGTTTAACATACAAAAAAATTGTTTTAAACATTCTCTAATTCTTTTTTCCCTCATTATTTCCTACAAAATACAACTTCATTTGTAAAAGAAAGGTGTTAAGTGTTTTAAGGAAATGGATTGTATTCTCACCCATGGCAAATTTATGGAAATCAGCACCCAGTCAAATGAATAATATAAATCCTAGTTTCAGGACTTGCTCTAGGCAAAATATGTCAAATAGGCAATCTCTTCTCGCCTCCCTGGAGACCAGGGTGAGAATCTGACAGGGTAGAAACCAGAAAACACATTACCCTGAAACTGAAATATTGTTTAGGCCCCAGACATTTCCTATTCACTTTAAGAAAACTAAGACCCGCACACTGCGTGACAGTTAATTCCTTTCAAATAGATTTGTTTTGTACAGATTCAGTAGTGAACAAAAGATTAATCTTCAAGTAAAATACCAAGAAAAAGCATAAACATGTTTTTTCTACCTGTTCTAATGAATTAAACATTCCTTTTTGAGGTAAAACAAAAGCTTAGCTGCTTTTGAATGGCCTAGAGCTAATATAGTGACATACATTCAATTTTTTTTCATGGAACTGATTTATTACAGTCCTTCAGCATGACCAAGAGCCCACTCCAAACTGAATCATTTCACTGCTGTCAAAAACAGAATTTACCAAACAGTATTTAAAATGTAAAACAATATTCAAAATGAATCCTTAATGAATTATTACATATATATATGTAAATGTATATATTATTTTTTTACAGAAACTTTGCTAAAGCAAAGTACTGAGGATCTCTTAGGGGTGTTGCATGTAATTAATCATAAAGATTTTTTTCTGGGAAAATAAATCTGTGTAGTTTTTAAAAATATAGTATTAAGGAGGCTTTTTATCATGAGCCATGGTAATTAAAATTTAAATTTGTAAGTAGAACACACAAATCTTTTGAATATAAGATCTGTTTCACATGTAGCTACACAGGTCAATGCCTTCTAAATTTTTATGCTGGCAAATCTTCACTAACCATGTTGAGCTTCCTCTTCTGTACAAATAATTTTTTTTAAAGATTTTATTTATTTATTTGTCAGAGAGAGAGAGCACAAGCAGGGGGAGTGGCAGGCAGAAGGAGAAGCAGGCTCCCCGCTGAGCAAGGAGCCCAAAGTGGGACTTGATCCTAGGACCCTGGGATCATGACCTGAGCTGAAGGCAGATGCTTAACGACTGAGCCACCCAGGCACCCCTGATACATCTTTTTTAATATAGAATTTATTGCTTCCTGAGAGAGTAGAAATTAGAACACTTCCTTTCTGTATTTGTCATCCATTTCCATGATAATGCTGCATAACAAACCATTTCATTTTTTAAAAAATATTTTATTTATTCATTAGACACAGAGAGAGAGAGAGCCAGAGAGACAAGTGGGGGAAACAGCAGAGGGAGAGGGAGAGGCAGACTCACTGCTGAGCAAAGAGCCCGATACAGGGCTCCATTCCAGGACCCTGAGATCATGACCTGAGCCAAAGGTGGATGCTTAATGACTGAGCCACCCAGTCGTCCCATGTACAAATAATTTTTTATACTCCAGGGACAACTGCAGCTTATCAGAGGCATGCCTTACCTCCAGATCAAACTTGTATTAAGCATGGGTTTAAATTATGTGTAATTATTTAATATAGTCCAATATTTTCAAAAATGGTTTAATGACAATATTTTTTATTCAAGTATAGTTAATATACAGTGTTATATTAGTTTCAGGTGTACAATATAATGATTCAACAATTCTATACATGTCTCAGTGGTCATCAAGGTAAGTGCACTCCTAATCTTTTTCTATTTTACCCATTCCCCCACCAGTCTCACCTCCACCAGTTTGTTCTCTGTATTTAAGAGTTTGGTTTCTTCATCTGTCACTTTTTTTCCTTTGTTTGTTCATTTATTTTATTTCTTCAATTCGCATATGAATGAAATCATATGGTATTTGTCTTTCTCTGACTGACTTATTTCACTTAGCATTATTCCTCTAGGTCCATCCATGTTGTTGCAGATGGCAAGATTTCACTCTTTCTTATGGCGAGTAATATTTCATTTTCTTTATCCATTCATCTATTGAGCTGCTTCCATATCTTAGCTATTATAAATAAGGCTACAATAAACATGGGAGTGCATATCTCTTTTCGAATTAGTGTTTTTGTTTTCTTTGGTAAATACCCAGTAGTGGATTTACTGGATTGTATGGTAATTCTATTTCTAATTTTTTTGAAGACCTCCATACTGTTTTCCACAGGGGCTGCCCCAGTTTGCATTCCCACCAGTAGAGCATGAGAGTTCCTTTTCTTCTCATTCTCACCAACACTTGTTGTTTCTTGTGTTTCTGATTTTAGCCATTCTAATAGTTGTAAAGTGATATATCATTGTGGTTTTGATTTGCATTTCCCTGATGACTAGTGACGTTGAGCACCTTTTCATATTTCTGTTGGCCATCTGTAAGCCTTCTTTGGAAAAATGTCTATATAGGGCCTCTGCCCATTTTTAAATTGGATTATTTGGTTTTTGGTGTTGAGTTGTATAAGTTCTTTATATACTTTGGATGTTAACCCCTTATTAGACATGCCATTGCAAATATTTCTCCCCATTCAGTAGGTTGCCTTTTTATTTTGTTGATGATTCCCTTTGCTTAGCAAAAGCTTTTTATTTTGGTATAGTCCCAATATATTAATTTAATGAACATCTTTTACTTTATTTTATTTTATATTTTTTGAAGATTTTATTTATTTATTTGAGGAGAAAGTGAGAAAGAGAGAGCAGGAGTGGGGAAAGAGAAGCAGACCCCCAGCTGAGCAGGAATGCCGACCCAGGGCCTGATCCCAGGGCCCTGAGATCATGACTTGAGCCAAAGGCAGATGCTTACCATCTGAGCAACTTAGTAGCCCCATTAATTAACATATTTTAATTCTACAGTCTGTCTCACTATTTTTTTAAACTCTTTAAACTCTTTAAACTCTTTAAAATGGTTAGTCAGACAAATAAAAGTGTTGCCTAATTTACTAAAGAATTGATTATCTGTTTAGAATAAAATTTGTACAAATATTTGAGATTACAGAAAGTATAGAACTTTGTTTTTTTGAGAGAGGGTTTGTGGGAAAGTAGAAAAAATGAACTTTGGTTTGGGAGCACTTTATTCAAATTTGAGCTCTGTCATTATCAGCAGTTAACAATTAGTCTCTTTGAGCCTCAGTTTTCTCATCTGTAAAATGAGCCAATAATATGGACTTTGTAGATTTGACAGGCTTGAAAGGAACAAGCATATGCAGTTAGTTGTTCAATGAATTGCAATTCCTGTTTTGCTGATGCCTGTACCGTGAAAGTTTGACAAAAAGTGACTTGGATCCACATCCTTTTATTTGAGAAAAATATTTCTTCTGGATTCTGACTTAGGCTTGGAACTAGAATAATTTATCAAGAGGGTGGGGAACGTTTCAACTTTGTTTTTTGTTTGTTTGTTTGTTTGTTTGTTTAGAACAGACTCTAATTACAAAATTCCGATGCAATGATGTCTAGTCATCTGGCATTGCCTGACACTGGTCAGCATAGCCCAGGACAAATTCACTCACCAGATAAATAATTCTAACCAGATGTACCTGGCTATAGGTTAACAGTTATCAATTAGTATGTGATAACAAAAGCTAGAATTATAAGCTTACTTCTTATACAATTCACTATAATTATTGGTAGAAAAAAAATCTTATGCTTTGACATGTCAGAATTAATACAAATAATCACATATCCCAAACTTATCTGCCATAAACAGTCAGTTAATGTTTATTTGAGTTATAAATAGAGAGGCATGGTGGGATAGCAGAAATTCAAGATTGGTTTTCCAGCCCATCCTCCAGCTACTAGATTCTTGATGTATCATTTAGAACCTTTGATTTGCTGTTTATTTATCTATACAATAGCAACAAAGCTACCTAGCTTGTCTATCTTACACAGTTATTAAGAAGATAAAATATATAAGCTGTTTTGAAATTCCAAAGTGCTAAACAGAAATGTAAAGCAGTTTATTTCAGTGAACTCAGTATGAAAATTTACTATAGAAAATATGTGCATCTATTTCCGTTCTAGAAGAGAGAACAATGCCGTACTTGGCCTACATAGCCAAAATATCAGAAAGAGTTATATTTTTCCAAAAAAATAAATTTGCTTGGGAAAGACAGGAATATCTCCTTGTATGCATTGCTTAGTAGATAATAGTTTAGAATAAACATGTTTACCTCACAATGAAAGTAAGAATAAAGCAAAATGAAGTTGTTAGAAAAAAAAAAAAGGAAAAATTTACTACCAAAAATAAAGTACAAAATGAAACATGAAGGAACTAACTGAGACAAGTTTTGCCCTTTTGCCAAGGACTGGCCTTGGTTATTAGCACATCAAATCTGGAGGATATGATTCTTGAAAAGTACTCACCACTGTTTACCTTGCCAGCAGTAACTACACATCTGTAGGTAGAATAATCTAGACCATTTTGCTAGTAGCAAAAAGAGAGACTTGATACTGACAACAACCACAAAAAAGCCTAAATTCCACAATTTGGGAAGCATTATATCTGAGTGAATTCATAACAGTTTGTTCATCCCATAAATGTAGAAATCATGTAAATATATTTCTCAGATTGAAAAAAAAACACTAAGAGCTGTTTGAGAATAAATTTGACTTATAGTAAGGGGATTTTATTTTATCTTTTTTTTTAAAGATTTTATTTATTTGACAGAGAGACAGCGGGAGAGGGAATACAAGCAGAGGGAGTGGGAGAGGGAGAAGCAGGCTTCCCGCTAAGCAGGGAGCCCGATGCAGGGCTCGATCCCAGGACCCCGGGATCATGACCTGAGCCGAAGGCAGATGCTTAATGACTGAGCCACCCAGGCGCCCCAAAGGGATTTTAAAAATACATTTATTTCCACGCATATTTACATCAAGAAAATTATTTCTTAGCCTATTTCTCATATAGGCTAACCATAATAAAAATAATTTTTCATAATTGAGACTTCATATGAAAAAGAACCCAATAATATATGTAGCATGTCAGATTAAAGAGTAGTCTTTAAATATCTATTAATAAAACTCAGATCTTAAAATAAATGTAGAAAATTGAGGAAAGGGAAGAAGCTAACATCTCCTGAGCATTTGCTGTGGAGCTAGCTCAGTGCTTTGGACTTTATAAACATTTCATTTCACCCTACAAAAGAGTTTATACAATATTTGTAACAATTCCTTTTAAAGATGAGGAAACTGAGGTTTAGAAAGTTTATTAAATGCTACAAGATAATAATTTATGGTGTCAGAATTTACACATTAAAAGGACCATCCATGGTCTTTATTTACTGCATTACTTGACTAGATATCCATCTCAATACTTTATTACTAAATCGGTTTAACTGCTTGACATATCTACTACAGATTCAAGGCCTCTTTCTTGAGGTTTTTCAGAGACAATTTACAGTATTAACAAAAACAAGGCAATCAGTAATACAAAATATTTACACAAATATACAATAAATTAACAAAAGATTAACAAATGAGCTAAGTAACAGTTCTGACAACTGTCAGTCACACAACTTTAAAGGTTTGAAATACTCAACAACATTATAAAATCAGTTTGCTATTCTCAATCCTATTGAGTCTCTTTTGATTACATAAGACACTCAGCAGCAGTCCCCAGCAGGTCAGATAATTTACACCTCCAACTGCCATAATTGCATAGGAGCAACCTCCAGGCAAGAACAAGCTACATACCAGGAATCTTCCCTCAAGGACAGTAGTTAGAAAACATATAGTAATTCCCCTTTATCTAAAATGTCTGTCTGAGTTGAACAAGTGAAGGAAGTGCCAGATTCCTAAAACCAAAGGATTAAGCATTCCCCATTACAACGACCATAAACCTTATACACTGTCATAATAAAAAGACACATAGGTATACACACACACACACACGCGCACACACACACACACAGAGAAAACAGATCTCATGCAAAAAAAAACTTGAAAAAAAAACCCAGAACAATTACATATTAGATTCCAAAACCACAAGAATATGCTGCATACAAAGTATACATCTAAAGCAGGGTGATTCAAAAAAATTGAATGTAAAAAACTAAGATGAGCCAAGAAAATGCAAGGCAATTACAAAGAAACAAAGAATAAAGAGAAATATTTTTAAAAGAGTAATCAACATCAGGAGTCCCTATTAATATTGAGAAAATTTAATCAAGGCAAAAACATCACATAAGACAGAAAAATGTTTTATAATAAAAATACAAAATACAATATTAAATCTTCAGTCAACTTCTATGCACCAAATAACATA
The DNA here is from genome assembly GCF_029215605.1 of Mirounga angustirostris. Taxonomy (NCBI): domain Eukaryota; kingdom Metazoa; phylum Chordata; class Mammalia; order Carnivora; family Phocidae; genus Mirounga; species Mirounga angustirostris. Next base: position 18,974,410 of record NW_026991711.1, on the reverse strand, counting down.
TCAATAACATTCATAATGCAAAACTCCAGGAAATACAATGAGAAGTAATAGAAACACAATATTAATAGGAGACTTTGTCTCAGTTCTCAAAGGCCAGAATAAATCAAGTAAATACAAAATTACTAGGGTTTAAGGGCAAAATTAATAAACTTTATCTGATAAATATAAAATGCTTTCAACTTCAGGAAATCAGAAGCTGTATCTTATTTTCACATATCTGTGACCGTTTCATAAAAGAAAACTAAATATTGATCTGCTTAACAATTCCCAGAGGTAGGTATAGTACCAAACAAGCTCTCTGTTCAAAATGTGATATAGTTACAATATTTTTTAAAGTAATAAAAAAAAAACCACCTGGAAATTAAAAGAAAAATATTAACTCTTGGACCAAAAAAGAGATCAAAATCCAAACCAAAGAATTTGAAAAAATAATAAGGATGAAATATATCAGAACTTGTAAGATTCACCAAAACCAGTGTTCTCCTCTGTGAAAATTCATAGTCTTAATTAATTATATTACTAAAACAGACATACTAATATGATCGTGGAAGTTCAATGTTAATGGGAATGTGTTTGAAGTTTCACAATTTAAAACATGATGCTGCCTTATGATTTGGGATACATTTGTTCTGTTTCATCCCCAACTGAATATACTGCCATACAATTCTGACATTGAACCACCTGGAGAGTTAACATCTGATTCCACAGGTTTAGGGCTTCATCTACCTGAAGACTGCCCTTCCTTCAGATGCCAGCTATATTTTGGGGGGGTTGTCAGGCAACCTGGACTTCCAACAAACTGACAACAAATGTGAGGGTTCCCATAATCCCCTCATATTTGATAATGTACTAGAATGACTCAAAGAACTTGTAAAAGTGCTATACTTAGGGACGCCTGGGTGGCTTAGTCGGTTAAGCATCTGCCTTCGGCTCAGGTCATGATCCCAGGGTCCTGGGATCGAGTCCCGCATCGGGCTCCCTGCTCCGCGGGGAGCCTGCTTCTCCCTCTGCCTCTCTCTATCTCTCATGAATAAATAAATAAAATCTTTAAAAAAAAAGTGCTATACTTAATGACTACAGTTTTACTATAAAAGATACATAGAATGAGTTCTGGAAGGGAATGATGCAGAGTTCCCATGCCATCTTCACATGGAGAAAGGACATGTCACCCTCTAGGCACATCATCCACTAAGCTTCTAATTGTGGTTTTATAATTTAGTCACAATTGATTAAATCGATTAAATCATCAGCCATGTAATTGAACTCAATCTCCAGTCCCACTCTGCTCTGTAGAGGTCGGGCTAACTCAAAGTCCCCAACTCTCAAAACATGTGTTTGATCTTCTGAGGACCAGACCCCATCCCGAAGCTATGTTGGGGCCTACCAAGAGTCACCCCATTAACCTAACACTGTATCACTCAGGAAATTCCAAGTGTTTTTATAGCTCTGTGCCAGGAACCTTGGACAAAGACCAGATATATTCTATCTTTATTTATATAATTTACTAATGTAACACAATGTGTGATCATAGTAAGGAAGTTTCCCATCTGAACCAATCACAGAAGGAAAACAGATGGCTCACCAAAATTAGGATAATTTGGTTTTAACAAAGAGACTATTTATTAAGGTAAGGCTGGAGTATTGAGGAACCTCAAAGGATATGTCATTAAATCTGGCTTTTCCCTAAGAATAGAAGGGAGCGGAGATTGAAGCATTTACCAGAATTCAGGGGGAGAGAATCATGTACAAAAGCCACCTTGAGGGAAGTAACTAGTTTTTTGAGGGATAGCTGGAAGCAATGATTCAGAGAGGAAACAAAATATTTTGACCTCACTCTCTTCTCACTCTGTGATCTACTTCTGTAAGGCAGGCATCATCACTGGCTGAGCCCAGCTAGACCCCAGAGATAATAACAGTCCTTTGATGGAGTCCATGTAGGACAGCTTCCTGGGGGCATGGGGTAAGGTAAAGAATGATCTAGAGGGGCAAATGCAATATATTCAGCACACCATGAAAAGTGAGTGTTGAGTTTTATATAAGCTACTCCGACATTCATGGGCAATGATCTTTTGAGTTCACATTTGGTAATGTTCATATTGTGGTAGAAGCTGCCTAAAGTTGACTTATTTTTAGATTTCCCAAAAAGTTTACTTGATAATGATGCATTATTTTTTCAAGTGCTGCTGGATGCTATTGGTTAACTTTGAGGATTTTTACATCAATATGCGTAAGAAAGATTTTTTATTGTTCCTGATACCTTCTATTTGTACAAACAAGAACTCATTAAATTGTTTCACAAATATGAAACAAAAAATACCAAACCCTAGTGTCCACCTTTAGCCATACAAAGAACCGAATCTTGGAAGTTTTTTAAACCTAGGCTTTCCTTACCCACCATTTAAGGGAAATGGTAAGTGGGGAGAGAGATTTTACAGGGACCAGAGCTTTTCTGTTTGTTTGTTTGTTTTTATCTTTTTTTTATTTAAGTGTTTCCATTTGTTTTTAAATCCTTCTCCGTACACTTGTATTATAGGCCTATTTTTTTTATTATGGTATATTAATCACCATACATCATTAGTTTTTGATGTGATGTTCCATGATTCATTGTTTGTGTATAACACCCAGTGCTCCATGCAGCACGTGCCCTCTTTAATACCCATCACCAGGCTAACCCATCCCCCCACCCCCTCCCCTCTAGAACCCTCAGTTTGTAGGCCTTTTAGAGCAGGTAGTTCCTTGGCCCATGTTAGGGCTGATAAACACTGCCCTTTCTTTTACTCTCTAGTTTCCCCAAAGCATCAGCATTAGAAGGATTTATTGTCCTAGTAAATAGGAAACTCAACATTATAATTTAGGAGTTGCTTGGGATTAAATTAATTAATATGTACAAAGCTACTATCACAGCCTCTGGTACAGTCCAAGTACCTCCATTTTTCTTTTACAGAAAGATTTCAGTGGTTAATTCTAGAAAGTGAAATTCGGGTAGTTTATAGCATTGGTCATTCTGGCCATTCTGTGTATGTGTATATACTTGACTAATTCTGATAACTAAGATCTTAAGGAATAAAAGTGCATGTGAGCAAACACACACACACACACACACACACACACACACACCCCACCCCATCTGCCTAGCAATAATACTATTATTAGACCATCTCATTTCTTCTTTTTTCTTTTTCTCTCTTCAAGGAATGTGCTTAATAAACAATTGGTACAGTTAATGATTGGCCAGCTGTTCTCTTTGCAGAAAATGACTCTCTCTAATTTTTAGCTCTCTGCTAAAACTATGCAGATGACATTTGAGTACATAATTTTCCAGGTAATGCTAAGACAAATTGAAGGGTAGATTTTACTGGCAAATAGGAATGATTTTATGTTCCTCTCCCCAATCCAAAATTTTAATTGGATGGGTCAGATGCCTCCAATATGAACAGTTTAACATTTTAAGAGTATATTCATACAAATCACAGAAATTTTTAGTTCTACTGACTATGTCATAGATATTTCAACAAAGCAATGCATATTTCAAAATCTCTTTTGTATTTTTTTCAGGGACATTAAATCTTTCTGAGAAATAAACTTGATCAGAAATATTTAGGATCATTCAATAAGTACATGAACAATGACATGTTTTGATAAAAGACTAAACAGTTAAAATAATACAACCAATTTGTCACTTAAATCCGTTGCCATGTACACTTCTTCTTCATCCTTTTTAAATGTATTTGCCTACCCTTTCCTTTGGTGTGTTGGCAGGAATGTCAAAAAATACAGTTAGCATATAGATCAACATCAACTCCCCTAAATGTTCTGAGAGACTTCTTCAAAAAGACATGCACACATTGCAAAAGCCTGTGTGCTTATAATTTACTACAGTTCAAATGCTAGGCTGTATATTCTTGGTGCTAGTCCAACACTATAGAAATATTTAATGGTAAAGATAAACCAAGCATTTCTAGCCAGTCACTTTCAACTGAGATCAATACAGTGTAATGATGATCTAGGATGCTTCTTAGCTTAAGTATTTTTCCCTTCTCTCCTTTGAGATTGTAAATCTGACTAATTGCTTTAAACTCTCTAGAACGGCTTCTTCTTGCTAAGTATAATTGCTATATCTGGATTCTTCTACGCCCCGAGTAATTTTATGGAGGGCTTACCTACTGATTTCATTATACTTCCAACTCTGATGCATCAGGCTCCGTGCTGATGTTTACCTACTTCAGTATACTTGATAAATTAAATCCAAGCCTTGTTAATTTTACCCATTTGAGGTACAGTATCACAATGTAATATGGATTAAATTAAACTAAAGACATTTTGGTTCTTCCACCGTGGACTATGCATTAGTTTACTTCAGTTTGACCACTAAAATACTAATACCAAAGGAAAAAATAATAAGACTATTTGTGAAATAGATGCGTTTGGGAAAAGAGTGGAAAAGTGAAAATATTCTATCATGGTTTAATCAGCTCTTAACTATAAAAGTGGATTGCATGGAAGATAAAAAGGAAAATGAGAACAATAAGAGTAGTAAAGAAGTGAAGAATAATTGTTACATGGTGCTAACATCCGATTGTAAAGCCATTATTTTGATAACCACAAAGAATTGCCCTTTAAACTTCAGCCCTAACAAAGTGGTATTTGTTTTTGTTTTTGTTTTTTTTTCCACTTAGACCAGATTATTTCAGTCCCATTAAGAAAATTAATCCAATTTGTTGAACTTTTCTGTTGCTTTGCCCCTGTGCTCACAGCTGGGGGAAAGGACAGTCCACAGGTTCTTTGTCAGTGGAGCCTCACTTCTTTGAAGTTTGTTAGGGTTATAGTTCCCTATGAAGATTTAATCTTGACTGTTTTCTCTGAGTAAAACCTTTGAGCAAATTCATTTGCATTGGCAGTGAGGTTTTATTCACCTGAAACAGTCCAAGAACAGTGTTCTCATCTTTCTTACTTTATATTTGGAACGTTTCTCTGTAGAAAATGTGTAGTATCTACCCTTTAAAATAAGAAGTAGAAGAGGTTCAAGTCAGCTCTGAGATTTAAATGTTAAATAAAGCACAGCATTTCCAAGGGAAATTATCCCTCTAATCAAAGCTTTAGGACATGGCATGGACATGTTGTCTTCCTACAAAGAATTCTTAGATGCTAACAAAAGTGGACATTTCTAACTTGGGTTGGTGTCACTTTAGGGGGAAAAATAAAACAAAAATTTTAAAGGATTTTCAAAAATATAAAACACAATCTATTATAAACGGAGTTTCCTGTAACGTACAGTAGGGATTTCTTTGATGTATGGGAGGTTCTTTGATGAATGTTAAAGCAGACAATAAAGCACTTTGTGTCTATATTAGTTATTTATTATTGAATAACAAATTACCCTCAAACTTCATAACTTAAAGTGATAAAATTCATAATTCTTACAGTTTTAGTGGGTCAAGAACTAGGGGGTGGCTTAGCTGAATGATCAGGATCCACTTTTCTCATGAGGTGCTATTGGCTGGAGCTGTGGAAAGCTCATGGTTTCACTGGAGCTCAAGAATCCACTTCTAAGATGGCTGACTTGTATGGCTATTAGCAGAAGGTCAACACTCACACAAATGTTGGCAGAAACCCTTGCTGACTTTTGCCACATGGACTGCTTTAATGTCCTCCTGACATGGCAGATTACCCCCAGAGTGAGTAATCCAAGAAAGAGAGCAAAGAGAATATCACAATGGCTTTTGTCTCAGAAGTCATACACCATTACTTCCACTGCATTCTGTTGGTTAGAAATGAATCACTAAGTCAAGTTCAATTTCAAAGGGGAGTGGAGTTGAAGGGAAAAGTATCAGAAATTTTGTAGATATATTTAAAAAACCATTACAGTGTCCTTCTCGCTGATATTTTGACAAGTGACATACCATTGTTCTCATGGTGGACAGATTTTAAGATGGCCTCCATGATTTTACTATCAGGTCTTTATACCTTTGTGTAATCTTCTCTGAGTGTGAGCAGAAACTGTGACTTGCTTCTAACCAATGGAATGTGGGAAAGGTGATGTGATATACACAATTATGTAAGAGTGTAGCACCTGGGGACACCGGGGTGGCACAGTCGGTTAAGCATCTGACTGTTGGTTTCAGCTCAGGTTATGATCTCAAGGTCATGACATCAAGCCCCGTAGATGCTCAGAGCAGAGTCTGCTTAAGATTCTTTCTCCTTCTCCCTCTACCCCTCCCACTCATGCTTGGTTCTCTCTCTCTCTCTCTCTCCCTCAAATAAATAAATAAATCTTAAAAAAAAAAAAAAGTATAGCACCTGTCTTACTAGGGTCTCTGTTAGCCTCTGGCTTTGAAGAAGCAAGCTGACTTGGAATCCTACTGCCATAAAGAAATGAATTTTGCCATAACCTGAGCAAGCTTTGGAGCAGACCTTTCTTCAATTGAGCCTCCAGAGGAGAATGCAGCATTGTAGAGGACCAGCAAAACCATTCCTGGACTTCTCCCCCATAGACACTTTGAGTTAGTGGGTTTTCTTTAAGCCATTAAGTCTGTGGTGATTTGTTATGCAGCAAAACTAATATAGTATTGAAGCCAGGAAACATGTCTGGCCTATCTTTTTTTTTTTTTTTTTAATGTTTTAGATCACGATACCTTGTAGAAATAAGGCACTTCACATCTCAGAGCCTGTTTCCTTATCTGTTAAAATAAACAGGGGGGATGATTTTAGTAAGATCAAAGATGCTCCAACCGTTTTATGTCATGAAACATTACATGAGAGGTCAATAGACAAAAACAGCTAAAATAAATCTCTTTTTATTGAGTAGGGGGAAGGTTCCTCAAATATCTGTCCTTCTACTTTATAAGAGTTATAAAGAGCACAGATTGAATATTTTTGGATCGGATCATTCTTAAAGTATCTGGATTCTTCTAGCATAAACATTTTATAATAGCCTCAAAAGACAAAAATAAGGAAGGAATATACACATTCATTCATCAAGTAGACAAGAGAAATTCCAGGCATATAGTATAAAATTTCATTTAGTACCAGATGGCATAGCTTCTGCCTCTGCTCACCCTTTCCCAATTATGCCCGTCTCTCTGAGGCATGCAGCAAACAAAAATAGTATAGGAGTTCAATGCCATTATCCTTAATGATTTTGACTTACAAATAAAATATAGGGTGCCTGGCTGGCTTAATCAGTAGAGCATTCAGCTCTTGATCCTGGGGTTGTGAGTTCAGGCCTCATGTTGGAGCTTACCTAAAAAGTACGTCTAGATCTACATCTAAGTCTAGAAATATATCTATTTCAAGGCCATGTGAAGTAACATATACTTTAAAAAACAAACCAAAAATCCATCCAAACCCAGTAGGAAGATATCAGTTAGCTGTGTGTGTGCACGCACGCGTGTGTGTGTGTGTGTTGTTGGGGGATTAATAGTACTGGTAACAGTCATACTCAGTTCTTTAACCCCTTATCTACACCCTTTGATTAGAGAATTTGCAGTTCCTCTAAAAGTAGAGTATATTTACCTACCCCTCACATTTGGGCTTCGCCATGTTATTTGTTTTGCCTAATGGCATATGAGCAGGTGGGGCAGTGTGTCAGTTCCAAGATTAGACCTTAAGATACCTCCCATCTTTTTTATGTTCTCTTATACCTCTGTCATTTCCATGTGAAGGACATGCACTAACTATCCAGTTGGTCCAAGGAGGATGAAAGACACACGAAGAGAGCTGCCTCTAACAACTTACAGATCTGCAATTAGAAGCAAAATTGCTCGGGTGCCTGGGTGGCTCAGTTGGTTAAGCGACTGCCTTCGGCTCAGGTCATGATCCTGGAGTCCCTGGATCCAGTCCCGCATCGGGCTCCCTGCTCGGCAGGGAGTCTGCTTCTCCCTCTGACCCTCCCAACCCTCCCCCCTCTCATGTGCTCTCTCTCTCAGTCTCTCTCTCTCAAATAAATAAATAAAATCTTAAAAAAAAAAAAAAAGAAGCAAAATTGCTCAAGCTAGCCCAGCCTGAAGAAGGATTGGTCACCTGAACCCGTCTAAATCAGTCAAGTCTACTGAACCACAGATCTTTGCAAATAATTGATTGCTGTTTTAAGTCATCAAGTGTTGGGGTAGTTTGTTACATAGTGTTACTGGTATATAGCTAATGTATACACTGAGCAAAGATGTTACAAAGAAAAGTCTTACTCTCTTGCATTTAGCTTTTCAAAATACGCTATATACTTTCCCTTATGTATGCTAATGATTTAAACCTCTTAAAAATTTTATTACTGATAGTTTTCTATCTGCCCAACTAGTGACTGTACACCAGAGAAGGGTTGGTAAAATTGTTCTGTAATGGAAAAATGTCAATATTGGAAACATTAAAAGGCCAGAGAAAACATGTAATTGATATTATAGAGAACTAATGATCATTAAGGTATTCTAAATAGCTAATCTCTTCAACTGTACAAAAAGCATTGCTATCAAATGGAAGTTTTTAGAATATGAAGCTTGTTATTTGGTGCATACACACGTATCATTGCTATGCCTTGGTGGTGTATTAACCTTTTTATCATGCAAAGTTCCTTTTGGTCTGGTCATTTTCTTTGCTCTGAAGTCTATTTTATCTGATATTAACATAGCCATTCCTGCTTTCTTTTGATTAATGTTTGCATGACACATATTTTTCCATTGTCTTACTTTCTACCTATATCATTATATGTGAAGTGAATTTCTTATAGACAGAATATGGTTTAATAATTTTTATTCATTCTGTCAAACTGTTTTTTGATTAGTGTATCTAGACCATTTATAGTTAGCAAAAATACTGGTTTGTTACGGCTAAAATCTGAAGTTTTGTTTTCTTTTTTTGTTTTCTGGTTTTCTTTTTCCTGCCTTCTTTGTTTTATTTTTTAATTTTTTTTAAAGGTTTTATTTATTTGACAGAGAGATACACAGCGAGAGAGGGAACACAAGCAGGGAGAGTGGGAGAGGGAGAAGCAGGCTTCCCGCCGAGGAGGGAGCCTGACGTGGGGTTCGATCCCAGGACCCTGAGATCATGACCTGAGCCGAAGGCAGATGCTTAACAACTGAGCCACCCAGGAGCCCCCTTCTTTTTATTTTTATTTTTATTTTTTTTTAAGATTTTATTTATTTATTTGAGAGAGAGAGAATGAGAGAGAGAGAGCACATGAGAGGGGGGAGGGTCAGAGGGAGAAGCAGACCCCCTGCTGAGCAAGGAGCCGGACATGGGACTTGATCCCGGGACTCCAGGATCATGACCTGAGCCGAAGGCAGTCGCTTAACCAACTGAGCCACCCAGGCGCCCTTCTTTTTATTTTTAAAGATTTATTTATTTATTTTAGAAAGAGAGAGCCAGGGGGAGGGGCAGAGGGGGAGAGAGACAGAGTCTTAAGCAGACTGTGCACTGAGCACAGAGCCTTACTCGAAGTTCAGTCTCACAACCCTGAGATCACTACCTGAGCTGAAATCAAGAGTCGGACACCTAACCGACTGTGCCACCCAGGTGCACCTCTTTTTTCTGCCTTCTTAAGGCTTATGTGAACATATTTTAGAATTCCACTTTATCTGTAGTGTTTTTGAATGTCCCTGCCACATTCTTTTTAACAGCTTCATGGAATTCCATTGTATGGATATACCATAACCTATTTAATCAGCTCCTAGTCCATTCCTTGTTCACAAACATAGACTCTTTGAATTGATCTAACATCTGCAACTCCACCTTTTTCAGCTGTGATATTTACTATATTAGGAATTTTTTTCTAAAACAGTATTTACAGTTTATTTTCCCCAGTAAAAGTGGTGATATTATCGAAAAGTTATAGCCTCGTTGGACCTCGTTTGTCATATGCCATGTAATGCATACAAATATATTTTCTCAGGCCTTACTAGCAAATAAAAATAGAATCATATTAATAGCAATACAGATTGTTTTGCCTCTAACAGCAAGCTCTGTTATGAAATTCCTAATATTCCCGTACATATATTTTTCTCAATGGCTCTGGGCATGCCTTTCATGTCTATTAATACAGCCCTCTTTGCAATAATGTGGCAGGAACTATTTTTCTCTTCTTTTCTAGCTCTTAGTTTCCTGAGGTGATGTGACAGATACATCTGAGGTCCACTGAGTCATTTGAAGGATTCTCAGTAACGCTAATACAATTTCTCCTAAAGAGATTTTGTTTGTGTGCAATGTTATCACACTGTGTTGGAGATTTTTTTGGTATTAGAAATAGAATTACTATTTTTCTGGTCGGGGAATTGGTTTGTTTTTAAGGATGTGTCTGTGGAGTACCAAATTCAGTGGATAACTTTTTGTTAGCCAGCTAATTTTAAGGCTATAGATCTGAAGTTGTTTATGCTTAACTAACTAATCAATTTAACTGTCATAATTCCTATATCTTAAACTATGTGTTCCATGGTTATAATCAAAATTTCCATACCAGTATTTTTACTCAGTATTATTAGCATGACCATGAGTTGTTCATAATCAGATATATAATTTCTCAAGTCAGTCAATCAGTACTCATCAACAAAGATATTTCTTAAATATTGACTCATTCAAGTAGCAGTTGATTCAGTGGTCCTGCATTACAGTTTGACTGTATCATTAAAAAGCAGCAGATGCATTATTACATTTCCTTTAAATTGGTAAGAAGTCAGTATTCAAACCATTAAATAAGGTGTTAACGCTCTAATTCAAAGTTCTTCAGCTTCAGGGCATTGAATTGAATCTCCTAACAGTGTAAAAGATTTTTTTCCAGGTAATTTTCTATTTCATTACCATATGTGATGCACAAGAGTGTATCTACACATCAACTAGGCTTTTGGGCTGATAGGTTTTTTACTGAGTATTTATAGAGCATATTATTCCACATTGTAAGGCTCAGCGCATCATGCAGACCTTTTCAAATTTATTATTATGACTTCCCTACAAGAGGCATATCTATTTTAATGATTAAAAAAAAAAAAAAAAAAAAAAACCTGTGAAAACTTTGACCTTTTGACCCACCAAATCAGCACATAAATGCAAACTTCTTAACCAGGGCATCCAATGTGTCATGCATTTCCCCATAAAGCCTCATCAGGTTGTCTTCACTGCATCAGTCTGAAAGAACACTAAGTCTCCTGCAAAATTACATTTCATGGGCAACTTGCATTAATACAATGTCTGGCAGGAAGAAATGGCAGCTTTGCAGTAACACGTATAAGTTTTTACTGGTTTAAAAACAAGTCATATGTGGTGCCTCGGTGGCACAGTTGGATAAGCGTCCCACTCTTTTGTTTCGGCTCAGGTCATGATCTCGGAATTGTGAGACTGAGCCCTGAGTCAGGCTCTGTGCCCATTGCAGAGTCTGCTTGAGAGTCTGTGCCTCTGCACCCCACCTCAAATAAATAAATAAATAAAATCTGAAAAAAAAAAGAAAAGAAAAAAAATAAAAAGTCATACAATTTAAAGATTTTTTTTTTTTTTTTTAATTCATGAGAGACAGAGCGAGAGAGAAAGGCAGAGGGAGAAGCAGGCTCCCAAGGAGCAGGGAGCCCGATGCGGAACTCGATCCCAGGACCCTGAGATCATGACCTGAGCCGAAGGCAGACGCTTAACCATCTGAGCCACCCAGGCGCCCAAAGTCATACAATTTACATGTGACATTCTACTACAGACATCTTTCAGACCTCTTCACAGTGATTAAATGAATAGGCTTGAGTCTGGAAACAGCCAGACTGGTTTAAAATCCTGGGTTGAAACAAATAATGCAATATATGTTAAGAAAAAAAAAGAAGAAGAAGGTAGCAGGAGGGGAAGAATGAAGCGGGGGAAATCGGAGGGGTAGACGAACCATGAGAGACGATGGACTCTGAAAAACAAACAGGGTTCTAGAGGGGAGGGGGGTGGGAGGATGGGTTAGCCTGGTGGTGGGTATTGAGGAGGGCACATTCTGCATGGAGCACTGGGTGTTATGCACAAACAATGAATCATGGAACATTTCATCTAAAACTAATGATGTAATGTATGGGGATTAACATAAGAATAAAAAAATTAAAAAAAAAAAAAATCCTGGGTTGGGCACTAAAGAATCTGAACTTAGGCTGGTTACTTATTTATTAGGCCTCAGTTTCTTCATCTGTAGAATGAGGCTAGTTTTAATACCAACCCTCATATATTTGAGAAATCACTAAGTAAGATTATTCACATAAAGCATTTAGCAGAATTCCTAAGTCTTAATGCAAAAAATGTTAAAAATCATAATTGTTATATTTATAAGCTGATATACTACCTGACTTGCTAGTGCACTTTCATAAAAATTGCACCAGAACATGTGGTCAAAGATTACTTAAGGAACAAGAAGAAGAGAAGAATCAAAGTAAAAAAATTCTAAATGCTAAAAATCATGAGAGATCTGTTGTTTTATTTGCTTGGGTATCAATGTTATAAAAATATAATACTCAAAAGCCCACATCATCTATAAAGGAATACAAAACAGGCTTTCCATCTATATAAATAGGTAATTCTGGGAAGTGAACCCCTGCAATAAACACTAAAGGAAGCTTTAGAAACAGACATTTAAATCTTCATTCTTAACATTTTTCAAAAGCTCATCTTCTTATTTTAGTCTTTAAAACAGAATATACCTTACTAAATATGCCTTATTTCTGTCTCTTAAGATGCCATTACATTTACTTACTGAGCCTCTTTTTGAGGGTAAGAAATAAAACATACACATTGCTTTCCGGAGTTCAAAATCATATCGTCTCTTTAAATTAACAACCATCTCTCCAGCAGAGGGAGCAAATAAGTTTCTGTGTTTCCCCATTTTATCAAAAAGAACTTCTCTGAATTCCAATGTGCTATTGGATAAACCATTTTGAATAAGAGGCTATATTAAAGAATATATTTGTAACAAAAACGTATTCAAGTAAACTCAATAGTGAATATTAAATGCTGATAAAATATGCATATGCGTAGAGCCTAAGCTTTTCATTTTTCTAGAGGCACTATATTTGTGAAAATTTAATTCATAATATTAGCCAAGGGGAGAAAAAAAATTTTAAACTCTTGAAATGCTAAAGTATATATGTGCATTTTCAGCAATAATCCACCTAGAGTTTTTTGGTTTTATTTTTTTACCTGCCTCTCAGGAAACTAGTAGTAGAGAAGCATGTCAAATAAACAGTAGAAAAACATTATTACATATTCTGGAATAAACTTTTTATTAATTAATTGTATATATTAAATTCACATTGAAATATTATAATTTAATTATTTAGACTTCAAAATCACAATGGTTAGGTTGTGATTTATCTTATGTTTAGTACCAAATAATTTAAATAATTTTAAAGTAGCTTTAAACAGGTATTCCTGGCCTAGGTAGGCTGTTTGTAGATTGCTTTATAAGTTTCAAAGATTTCCCCATCTGTTACTGCATCGGATAAGATGGTAAGTAGAGCAGTCCTCCATTAAAAGGACTCATCGAGTCAGTGTAAGGTGCAGTGATAATGCCCTCCAACCCCTTATTTAATTCTTGAAGTGGAAAAAAATCTTTGGTCTGAGACGTGGACAGACTTAAGATTGTTTTTGCAGATATCCATCATGTAGATGGGAAATGAAGTCTTGCTTGAGAATGGAGGGAGCCATTTTCAAACTGCTTCTGTAGCCCTATAGAATTTTTTTTTCCCCCACAACAGTTCACGGTGTGTTTACATCCCCTCCCCCCAGCACCTTTAGAATGTTACTGAGTTTGTACCCGCTCCTAGTGAAGGGTGGTGATAAAGATTTTACAGCCTGTTGCCCGACCTTAAAGGTCACAGTTAAAACAGTGCCTTAAGAGTTGGCTCTGCCAACATGTACTGAGGGGGAGGGGAATTTGAACCTGGAAAGCTTCATAGACTCCATGGCAAGTTAGTTGAACCCCCTTAAGAGTCAGTGGGAATAGCAAAAGGGCGCAGAGACCAGGATCCAGGGTTAAAGTATGTAGTTATTTGGGGAGGGAGAAGAGAGGAAGGCATGGCGAAGGGGTCTTGAGAACTGAGAGAGATGGGCTTAAAGAATTTTACTGTGAAGGATTTGTCCCAGGCTGAGGAGTTGAGCTTTGTCTTTGAAGCAGTGAGGAGTTATTCAAGGGTGTTTGTTTGTTTGCTTTAATTGGACCTAGGTATAGAACTGGATTTATCATAATCCGATTAATCATTGATTCATGCCTGGCCCACTGTTTTAGTTTCCTATTACTGCTGTAACAAACTTAGTGCCTTAAAATAATAGGGATTTATTATCTCAAAATTCTGGAGGTCAAAAATCCAAAATCAGTTTCACTAGGCCAACATCAAGGTATTGGCAGGGCTGGTTCTTTCTGAAGTCTAGGGGAGGAATGGGTTCCTTGCCTTTTCCAGCTTCTAGAGGCTGCCAGCATTCCTTGACTTTTGGCCTTACCCATCATCTTTGGAAACAGCATAGCAACTTCTTCCTCTCTGACCTCTGCTTCAATCCTGACACCTCTTTCTGATTTATCTTCCTGCCTCCCTCTTACCTACAAGGACCCTTTGTGATTACACTGGGCCCAGGATAATCTCTCCAATTCAACACCTTTAATCACATCAGCAAAGTCCCTTTTCCCACCTGTAACACATTTACCGATTCTGGGGATTAGGACATAGACATCTTTGCTAGGCTATTATTCAGCCAGCCACACACAACCCACCTTTATTAATTTAGTTGCTTTTAATGTAATAATAGCTGTGAACTCTCTACCCTAAAAAAAAGTTATAATGACAATAAAATCCTATTTTATTCAGTTTTTCTTTCATAGTCTTAGGAATAATAAATTAGTAGTCTTAAGAATTAATGATTATTCTGAGAGATCCTAATAAAGCTTGAAAATTTATTATAGACTGTAAATATAGATTTCCATTCTTACAGAAAATATTTTTTATATATACCTAATGAATTTAGTATTTATAAATTTTTAATATGTATCCTGGATCTAGGTCTGATATGATGGATTTCTTGAGTCAGCTGATCTCTATTTAATATATAAATTTTATATAAATATATATATTTTTATAAATATATAGTCAAGTGCAAGCAGTTTCAAACACTGGTAGTACTTCTTACTTCTATTTTAATTACAAAGATGGGAGAGAAGAGCGCATAAATCAAATATTCCAGTCTGACATTATCCCTCAACACGACAGATTGTACTTAGTACAAAAGAAAATTATCACCTTCCCTAAAAAGGCTTACCAGGGCTTATTCACCAGCACCTTCCTGACTGTTCTTCAGAGATGACTTCCATTTGCTTGTTCCACTAAATGAGAAAAACAATGCCTCCCTCTCCAATTCCAAATGCCTGAAGGAAATGTTGTGATGATTTCAATGATTTAATTAAGTCCCTTGGTTCATAATTGGTATCCCCTACCCACTGTTAATAATTCACAAGGCAAAAAAGTGACCCTTTTGTCAGAGAGTACCACCTCTGTGCCTCTGGTCCAAGCCAGAAAACCCTGAGCCCTCTCTCTCTTCGTGTCCAGTACTTTGCTCCTCCCTCCAAAAGTCTCCTGAATCTGTCTGCTGCTTTCTCCTTTCCTACTGCATTATCCTTGCCAGGGACACTATCTCTCACTGTGAGTTAACTGGCCTCCAGACCAGCTCATTCCAGTTCACGCTACACACTGTAGCCAAACTTATTTCATTAAAATGTGAAAGAAGTTCCTGTTTCAATCCTGATTTCTAATTGCGCCCAGTATGATGCCTAAACTTCTTCACATGGCTTACAAGAACCTTAACAATTTGGATTTCCCTGATCTTCCCGTTTCCTTCCTGCCATTCCTCTATGCTCTAGGCAAAGTGATTGTTTATTTCAGTCTTTGGACCACTTAACTTTATCACCCCTTTCCCTAAGTCAGGTTCTCTGACATTTTGGACCAGTTCATTCTTAGCTGTGGGGGCTCTCCTGTGCATTATAGGATGTTTGGCCGCAGCAGCAGCCTCTGCCTGCCTGATGACAGTAGCATCCACCCCTAGACAACGAAAAATGTCCCCAGATCTGCCCGATGTCCCCAGGGGGTTTCGTCATCTCCCACTGAGAATCATTGACCTGAGTGAACTAACCCAGTCCATGATTTTATATACCAGATGTGACAAGAGTTTTAAAAGATACATCTCTTCTCTCCCTCCTTCCCTTACCCTCTTTTCTCCCTCTCTAATAGCAGTCCAGGGGTAAGTAAAGTCATTCAGTGTTGATGTGTAAGTCCAAGACTGTTGGGAACCCAGTTTTCTTTGGCTTCATCAAAATAAAAGTTTTTCCCTCATCCACATAACCTAAGATGGTTTGCCACCACTGTTCACATTCTAGCCAACAGGAAGATAAAAACCCAGAGAAGTGAATGAGTCTTTTCCTTTTAAGAGTATAACCTAAGGGCACCTGGGTGGCTCAGTTGTTAAGCGTCTGCCTTCGGCTCAGGTCATGATCCCAGGGTCCTGGGATTGAGCCCCACATCGGGCTCCCTGCTCAGCGGGAAGCCTGCTTCTCCCTCTCCCACTCCCCCTGCTTGTGTTCCTGCTCTCGCTATCTCTCTATCAAATAAATAAATAAAATCTTTAAAAAAAAAAAAAAGAGTATAACCTAAAAGCACACACACATCACTTCTACTAGCTTTAAAGGAGGCTGGGAAATATAAAAAATCAAGTTTCCATTGCAAAAATGATATTAATAAACAAATGAATAAATAAAAATTGAAGTGGGAAGAATGCATGTCAGGGAACAATTATCAGTTTTTGCCACAACGTGTTCCTTGACCACCGAAATATCTTATGTGCACCTTACTTAAAAGGAATACATTCACCTCTTGCCCAAGGAAAACAACTACAAAATTCTAGCCAGTTTCTACACCTACATCAAAGTCCAGGATCTCTAAGAAATAGTCTTCTCCATTCTCCTGATCAGGTAACTATGAAGTAAAAAGGAAGGTAATGTGTACCCCATCACCATATACACACACTTGCTCACAAACTTAATACCAATGATGTCATAGGAGCAAGATAACAGTAGTTTTAAAATAAAGTAAATAAATAAGAACTTTCCTCCAAAAGAGGTAAGGATAGAAAATGCACAGAAAAACAGAACAGAACAGAAAAGAGAGGGGAGGAAAGGAGAGAGGAGGAGAGGGAAGGGGAGGGGAGGGGAGGAGAGGAGAGAAAAGGGAAGGAGGAGGGGAGGGGGGAGGAGGAGAGGGAAGGAGAGGAGGAGAGGAGAGGAGGGGAGAAGGAAAGGAGAGAAGGAAGGAAGGAAGAGAGGAAATGCATAGTAATCTCTAGTCCATAGGAATTATCTACTCATGCTAGACAGAAGCTGGGAAGACACCTACCCTGAGTATAGTTCCAGACCTGGGAAAGCCTATCTGGCAGCCCCTGATTCCTGCACCCCTAATATTACCTCCAGGATTCTTTTGTTCTTATTCTTTGTGGTCACATCAATAGTGGGAAAGAAAAGAAAGGATGCCCTTTCTAGGGGCTACACTTTTGCAACCTATTTCCTGCTACTTCAGGTTTGGGTCCCTGAGGAGCTGAAATAGTCACAGATTTTTCTAGGTCAGGATCATAGGGGTTTTTTTGCTTAAGGTAAATTTCTTGTTCTAGTCCCCATTTGCAAGATTTTAAGAAGTTTTGAACCTAAAGACTTTTACTTACTAGCCTCTTACCCTTCCATTCTCCCTCTTCTCTCAATTTAATTATGGCTTCTTTTAGAATTTGAAAGAATAAGCTTCAGAATAAGACAATCTCTGTAATCTGCTCTTTGCTACTTACTGACAGAAATATATAACAGGACAAAATCTTGGGGCCACAGTCTTCTCTCCCATTAAAGCTACCCCCTCAGAGCTGTCCTTTTCAACTGCTTTAATTAATTTAATTGATTTGGGGTAAGATACAGTTGGTTTTTTTCAATGATGCAGAGCCCAGCTTACCAGACCCTCATTCATCATAGGTCATAATATTCTTGTGGATATTTTTTCTATCTTTACCAGCATCTAACACCAAGTATGACTCTTAGCAAGTGTTCAGTAACTGGTTTTCAGTGAACTTTAAAAGGTAACTAACTATACAAGGCCTGTGAAAAGCACCAAATTGATGGAAGGCTTGGCATAGGATGTCTAAAGGAGAGATCACTATGGCTGTGATTGCTACAAAATCCTATGCAAGGGGTAGGATTTAATGGAGAACTTTCCATGTCATGGAATTTTTTTTTTAACTTCAGTTATATTATTAAACCTTCAGATCAGTCCCATGAGATAAATGATACATTAGCAGTTTACAAATGACAAAACTGAACTTGAAATCTTCCTTCTTTTAAAAAACAAAATTCAACTGAGTAAATTTTATTATTGGCCTTATTCAGTGATTTATTAATTGGACAGCATCCAGTCTAACAGAAAGTAGCTCTATGGAGCTATATAAAATAAAAGACTTTTATAGGGAGACAGGAGCAGGAATAAAGAAATTATACTCAGCAAAAAAAGTTGTTTGGTTATTGCAAGGTTACTTTCCTTTAAGGGATGGTAGGGGTCTCTTAGACAAATGACCTAACTAGTGTTGGTCAGGGGATACCTGCATTGACTGATTTAAGATTCCATTTTTGGGAGAGCTGAAACTGTAATTTAGTCTCAGTTTGGTGACATGGGGCTTAGCATAAGCAGCTCCATTTGGGGCCTACCATCTTGTTATTAATGTTTCTCATTGTGACACTACCAGTAAGAGCCAGAGGTTGAAATCAAACCGACTTCTTCCAAATTTCAAAATCTTTGGTCTTCTTATTCTTTAGAACTGTCTCTTGTGATTTAAACGGGCCAAGGAGAAGTTGGGGAGAGTATTCCAAACACGGGGACAAGTCATAAGCAAATGGTGTCAACGAGAGAAGAGTGTTTGGAAGAAACTTATGTGTATAGATCAGCCTGGATTAGGGAGAAGGAGGGGTTTTGTATAGAAAAGAAATTAATGAGATATTAAATGGAGAATACCCTGACTTCCAAAGGTAGTTTTGATAGTAGTTTGGTAACTAATGCTCCTTGAATGGGCCTCCATTTTGCTGAATTCCAGTAGAGAGCAAGTTGTATTATAGCAATCCTTTATTTTATGGATAGGTTTTTTTAATGCTTACCCTCTTCCTTTTATGAGATAATTATTGTTTGATTATCTGGAATAATGATATATTGTTATTTTTACTACATTAAGGAAAAATTGAGATTTTTTTTTCCTTTACAAATACAATTCATGCTTAATATTTATTTTCTTCATTTATTACCACTGCCACAAATAACAATGAAGTAAATGATGTTTTTCATTTTCCTTGAAAAAATATTTAGGAAAAGTTACTTTATTTGGAGGGTAGAATCATGGCTTTTTTTCTCTGAATGCTTTTATCTAACATAAGAAATACAAAGAGGCACAAATGAGTTGATTATCTTGGTATCCATTTTAGCAAGCTGGTTTCATTATTAGTGAATTCATTATCGTGGAGGAGTTTCAAAAGAAAAATTAAGGTATTTGAGGGTCACTTAATTGGATAAATGGATCTTGGTAATTAGACTTTTTGGGAAAGATAATGTATTTGTCAGATGTATTTACCAAGTTCATTTAATACATATCCCCAGGATGTTAGTTCCTCTCGTATTTAATCGTAATGGGTTTCTATACGTATCCTGAGGATATTAGGGAATTTCCTGTTCTGTTAATAGGCTGCCCCAAATTTTCTCTTAGTTTCAGACATGACAGAGATCTCATCCCAGCATTAATGACTATTTAAAGAGTATTGACTGGAGTAGGTGATTAGCAACAGGAAATAGGGTTTATGTAATTGAAACTGATCTTGAACCAAAGGAGACAGAGAAGGGAGGAGAAAAAAAAGGTCGCAAGGTCCGACAGTTTCCTACATGCCATTGGATTTTGAAGACTGAAAAAGGATACCTTTGCTCTTAAATCAATGTTATTAACTGGCTCATTTGAATCTCTTTTTTAATCTATAAGTGTTTGTTTGTTTTTTTTATAGTAGCTCATGTAGGCAAGACAATTTCACCATGCACTCAAATAAGGCATTTACCATAAACCAGTAAAAGTCCTAAAATTTATAAAATGGATAGAAAGAATTTATTGGTTTCACCAATCAATCAATAGCATGTAATCACACGTGGCATTTTTCAGAGTTATATCAACTGTCTAAAAACATACAAAAAAGATGTGTTTTGTTTGTTTTTTATATGCACATATTTATAAGTCAAATTGCAGAGCTAAACTTTGACCCATGTAGTGACAATGAAGAATTTACATGATCTTAAAGTGGAAAAGAAAAAACAAGATGCTAATAAGGTTAGAAGTTTGGATAGTTACATGTTGAGAATAAGTTCAGACTAGAAGTATCAAGCCAAATCAAATTCAGGATAACACAAGGTATGTAAAATCACATGTACTTTAAAGTCTTCACAAATGTGAATTAAGGGGGTGCCTGGGTGGCTCAATCTTTAAGCATCTGCCTTTGGCTCAGGTCATGATCCCAGAGTCCTGGGATCAAGCCCCACATCAGGCTCCCTGCTTGGGGGAAGCCTGCTTCTCTCTCTCCCACTCCCCCTGCTTGTGTTCCCTCTCTGGCTGTCTCTCTCTCTGTCTAAAACATAAAATCTTTAAAAATAAATGTGAATTAAGTGTCTCAAATCTTGTTGAGGTTCAAGCAGGCACATATAAATAGACAAAATAATATATGAGGAACCATCATTACTTTTATTCCTCAAATTCAATCAAAGTGATCCTTTAATGATCAATTTGGTAAGGTGAGCATAGGATACAAAATTTCTATAGCAATTGAAGTAATAAAAAGAGCAACTCAACAATTTTTCTTATGTGCTGTCATTGACATAATTTGCAGGAAAAGTACAGTCTAAAAGAACTCTAGACAGAATTCTCCTAGCAAAATGCATCAATGGAGATGGCGGATTGCAGATAACCTGGAGTGATGGGAAAAGTAGAAGCTCAGGCATATATCAGACCTGTTTATATCTAACTTCCTCATTTCCAGGTCACAACTTTGGGTGAATCATTTAATTTATCATAGCCTCAGTTTCTTAATCTCTGAAGTGATGATGATATTGCATGTCTCAGGAAAGGTAATGAGACAAAGACAGGAGTAAATGTATACAAAAGTCCTTACACAATTCCTGACACATAATAGACATTTTTTTAAAATATGATATTTTTTTCCAACCAAATGAAACATGAAGGCCTTTTTCTTATAATACAACTGGAAAACTACAAAACCAAAGTGACATTGTGTCAAGCAGAGAATACAAATTAGCATTTATCCTTTTGTTAATAATGAAATTGGAAACATTTTAAACTCAAGGTTTATTTCTATATAATTGGAGGGTCACCCACTGACTATAAGGTTAATATTATATACTATCATAAAATTTGGTAAATAAAAATAGCCAAAATGCTTGCTCAGGTTCTGTCTCCTGTTGTGATTTAAAGGTCAGAATATAAGTTGTGTTTTTCAATAATGTGCATCTTAAGCCTTCTTAAGTCACCAGAAATGCAGTTATTAGAAACTTTGCCTTGAATGACCTATACTTTCTCACCTTTAATTTATCATATGCAATGCTTTTTTTTCAAATTTCTGTATGTCTATATGTCTTATCAGGAACTCTGGAGGATGTATTTGGCACAGGTAATATGCTTCCATGTAGATCATGAATTTTTAATATAGGCGTCTACAGCTATAAATTTCCCTCTAAGCACTGCTTTAGCTACATGCCACACATTTTGTATGTGTATCTTCATTTCAACTTATTTCAGAGTTTTTTCTAATTTCTCTTGTGATTTCTTCTTTGACCCAAACATTATTTAGAAGTGTGCTGTTTAATTTCCACATTGTGGATTTTCCAGGTTTCTTTCTTGCTGGTTTATATATAATTTCATTTCATTGTAGTCAAAGAACATACTTTGTATGATTTCAATCTTTTTAAATGTATTGACGTTTATTATATGGCCTACCATATGTCCTATCCTGGACACTGTTCCATGTGTACTCAAGAAGAATGTGGATTCTACCATCATTGGATGGAGCATTCTATACACATCTCTTAGATCTAGTTCATTCATAGTGATATTCAGGTCCTCTGTTTTTTGTTGATCTTCTGTCTGGTTGTTCTATACATTATTTAAAGTTGGTTACTGAAGTCTACAATTATTACTTCTATTTTTGGTGTGGCTGCCCATCCATCTTTGCCTTGGAACTCTCTATCATACTCCCACAACCCACATGGCTATTGCAATGCAGCTTCAAAGGGCCACGTTTGTACAATGTTCCTTGGTCCCACTCATACCCCAGGGATTGAGAGAGGTCAGGAGCACACATCCAAACCCAAACTGATCCAATCAGTTATCCCCATTTCCTAAGGAAATTAGGAATTGGACACGAACTTATCCACATTATTTTCCATTGAACAAATAATGACTTATACAAGGAATAGAAAACTGAGGAAGCTGGCTTTAATCAGATTTACAAACAGACATAGGAAAGAATAAGCACATGTACGCAAAAGATTTCTCTGGTATCTTTTCGCCCTCTATTCAACTCAATCTGTTCTTTTTTTTTTTTTTTTTTAAGATTTTATTTATTTATTTATTTGAGAGAGAGAGAGTGAGCATGAGCAGGAGGCGGGAGAGGGAGGGGCAGAGGGAGAAGGAGAAGCGACTCCCCACTGAGCAGGGAGCCTGATGCAGGCCTCAATCCCAGGACCCTGAGATCATGACCTGAGCCAAAGGCAGATGCCTAACGACTGAGCTACTCAGGTGCCCCTTACTCAATCTGTTCTTAAGGTCTGACTATAACTCTGACCTTGAGTTGCATGAAACACCTCAACAATATCAAAATGCATATCCCCTTTTTACTTACACTAGCATCAAGAGGTTTCTATTTATTTCTACCAGAAAAGATCAATAAATATTCAGTGGAAGTATTTCTGTTGTAGTAATCAATTTCAGTATATAAAATAAAATTTAGGCCCAGTTGAAGATATCACCTAGAACTAGCATTCTCAAAAGAATGTCAGTTGTAGAAAATGGAATAAATTCTTTTAATAAAAATTTCCAGGAACACCTGGGTGGCTCAATTGGTTAAGCGTCTGACTCTTGATTTCAGTTCAGGTCATGATTTCAGGGTGCTGATCTCAGGGTTGTGAGATCAAGTCCTAGGTGGACTCCATGCTGACTGCAGAGTCCACTTGAGATTCTCTCTCTTTCCCTCTGCTGCTTCCCACAACTCACACATATGCACTGTCTAAATAAATTAATAAATAAAATCTTTTAAAAAATTTCCAGCAAGAGATTTAAATCTAGAAAGTTAGCCTAAGAATATCAGGGGTAAACACAAAAACATATGTTTAAGTAGACCACAGTCACAATATTTATAATAGCAAAGAATGTCAAAAAATTAGAAATTACATGTTCAAAATTATGGGATTCATTAAATAGTATAAATTGCCTCACATTCATATAAAAAATATCCAGGGGTGCCTGGGTGGCTCAGTTGGTTAAGCGTCTGACTTCTGCTCAGGTCATGATCTTAGAGTCCTGTGATCGAGCCCCTTGCTGGGCTCCCCACGCAGTGGTAAGTCTGCTTGTCCCTCTCCCTCTCCTTCTGCTCCCCCCATCCCGTTCATTCTCTCTCTCTATCTCTCAAATAAGTAAACAAAATCTTTAAAAAAAAAATCTGCACTGTGATAAAATTACACAGATGTATCTATCTAAATATGGAAGAGTTTCTGTGAATTATTAAAGAATCCAGGGCGCCTGGGTGGCTCAGTCGGTTGAGCGACTGCCTTCGGCTCAGGTCATGATCCTGGAGTCCCGGGATCGAGTCCAGCATCGGGCTCCCTGCTCGGCAGGGAGTCTGCTTCTCCCTCTGACCCTCCTCCCTCTCATGCTCTCTGTCTCTCATTCTCTCTGTCTCAAATAAATAAATAAAATCTTTAAAAAAAAAAAAAGAATCCAAATAATTTTGAAAATAATCTAACTTTTACAAATAAGTCTGTATGTGTGTATGTGAACTAAAAATATTACATGGATATATGGCAATGTATTAACAATTATTAACCCCTGGTTTGTGGGCTGAAGGTAAATTTTTGCTATTTTTTTAAACTGGTAGTTTGCATTATTTATAATAAGTATATATTACATAATTATAAGAAATAAAGCTATTTTCAATTTGAGGGGGGAAAAAAAGAAATGTACATTACCAGAGAAAATTTTTATGTTGAGAAAAAGGCCAGAGAAACTCAAGCATTAAAAGATAAACATAAAGTAGAGTCGAAGACCAAATCTTAAGGCCCTGAGAAAAGGCCTAATTTCCAGGTAGTGTGAAAGAACTCCTGAGGAATAGGTTATTTCTCTTTTAATAACTCTGTAAAGGTAAGTAGGGCAGTCTGGTAAGGGATAGAAAGAGAAGTTCAGGTTTGATGAATAGATTTTTATCCTAAATACCCTGAAGAAATTTTTTAGATTATCTTGCTGGAATAAAAAGTGATAGGAATGCTGGTAGTGTGGGCTTAGGCGATTAACTTTAAATTGCTTTAAATTAATTTAATAAGTCATCTTTCACTGTTCAAATCATCTTTTTGCCCCTTTTGTTTCCTCTGCCCCATCTCAACTCTGTTCAGTTCTGTGAGTTCCAGCTGGAAGCAAAGCAAGTGCGTCCCAAGTGTTCTCTCTCTTCGTTTGGCTGATGGGAGCCTAGGAAAGGAGCGTGGACAGTGAGACCAGAGTAAAGGTTCCGTGGGCAGGCCTTGCTGCCACCTAAGGCAGAGCAGAGCTTTTCTTCCTCTGCATTTCTATGCTCCCTCACCTCTTGCCTTCAAGTCTAGCGATGGAAATGGACACCACAGGTACTGCCTTCCTCCCCAGGGCTTCCCTGCGCACTGCCCTCACTTCTGTAAATAGTTCTTTTATTAAACTCCTCAAATTACTGAAGGTGGCATGCCATTTGTTTCCTGCAGGACCCACCCGGATACAAACACTTCTCTGTAAAACAGATTAGCAAGATCTACACCTCTACTCTTTATTGGGAACTACTTCATTAGATAATATTTCATCAGCTTTATGGTGGCTTGTGGCATGCAAATGGTCTTACAGTAGACCTTGTCAGCTCTTTGTCCCTATCTCCTACCTCTTTTTGCTGGTTTCTTTCATTTTCATTCCCTAAACTTGTGCCTATTCTCTTGGTTAGAGGACCACCCTCCAGTGGCCAAATAGCAGTGCCTAGAAATTTACATACCTCCACCTCTACCCAGCAGCTACTAACTAGTGATCTGTGGTATAGTGGTATAAATAGTTCAGCTTCCTCATCCTCCCTTCAGACAAATCTGAAGTATGACCTACCCTGCTGGATATATATACAAATATACCCTGCTGGATAGAGTCATGGGATTTATCTTTTTTTTTTTTTTTTAAGATTTTATTTATTTATTTGAGACAGAGAGAATGAGATACAGAGAGCATGAGAGGGAGGAGGGTCAGAGGGAGAAGCAGACTCCCTGCCGAGCAGGGAGCCCGATGCGGGACTCGATCCCGGGACTCCAGGATCATGACCTGAGCCGAAGGCAGTCGCTTAACCAACTGAGCCACCCAGGCGCCCTAGAGTCATGGGATTTATCTTGATATTGTCAATTTACTTGGATTCCTCCCTTCCCCTCCCCTCTCTTCCTTCCCTTGTTCTAGGTTCCCACTCATCTATGTGTTTCTTCCTGGATACATTTCCTAATAAACCACTTTCCCATAAATCCTCACCTCAAGGTCTGCTTCAGGGCAACCCAAACTAAGTCAGGAACCGCATGACATGTATCAGAAAATAAAATTTCAAAAATGTAAAATGATAGAAAAGATAAGAATTCCTTAATAACCATTACAGGCCAATGGACGTGTGTTTGAAAGAAATCCATACCACATACATTGTTTTAATCAATAGTGATGCAAAATAATTAATTATTAGGGTTGATAGAATTTTCTAAAAAACAATGCAGAGGAAAGAATTGATTCACCTTCTCTGACATCTTTTTAATGTTGAGATATCAAATTCTCAAAGCATGAGCTTTGATGAGCTCATGTTTTCCCTTACCTGAGGATGTATCACTATAAAGAGTAAGGATAAACCATTTGCTGGCTTTTCAAAGATCCACAGAGGCTGGGAAGACAGTTGTAGGTGCTCATTGAACTAGTTAGTCTTGGAAAGGTCTCCTGGTCCTTTTTTTCCAGACTCCAGGGCCTCCACACCTGACTCATCTTTATCCTCTCCAGAGAACAACAGGCATCTTTGTAAAATCAGAGTAATAGAGGGAGAAGAGACCAACAAGGCACAGTTCACGATTCTCTTATTTCAGCCTTTACTTTGATAAATAAGGGCACCAAGTCCCAAGAATGAAAGTGGTTTACACAAAACTCTTCAGTTGGTTCATGGAAGGGCAGGGACTAGACCCACATCTCCAAAGTTCTAGCTAAGTGCATGTCCATTGCTGATACCATCTATCTACTTTTATTTTTTTAAGGTTTTATTTATTTATTTGACAGAGAGAGAGAGAGCACAAGCAGGGGGAGCGGCAGGCAGAGAGAGAAGCAGGCTCCCCGCTGAGCAGAGAGCCCGACGCAGGAGGGGTTCGATCCCAGGACCCTGGGATCACGACCTGAGCTGGAGGCAGACACTTAACCGACTGAGCCACCCAGGCGCCCCCATCTATCCACTTTTAAAATTACATAAATATTTGGGGCACCTGGGTGGTTCAGTTGATTAAGAGTCCAACTCTTGATTTCAGCTCAGGTCTTGATCTCAGGGTTGTGAGTTTGAGCCCCATGTTAGGCTCCATGCTGCACAAAGAGCCTACTTAAAAAAAAAAAAAAAAATTACATAAATATTCTTCAAGATTCTGAGATGCAAATTTTATATTTCACCACTTTTGATTTTTTTAATTGATTTTTCATAATATTGTCAGAAAGTTAATTGGTTTGCTTAATTTAATTACCAAAGTTGACTGAGGTTAATTATTTATAAAGGCATTAGAAAGTGTTGTTCCCTATTTATTATCAGCCTGACTTAAACATGAGGGACAGAGAAGTGTGGGCTACCCTCTCTTTCCTCCCAGAAGGTTGGCATTGTCATCAGCCCCCCTCCAGGAAAAGAGTCATGTGTCACCAGCAAACCAGCCACTTTGAGGAGAATGTCTAATATACAGTCATGTTTTATAACCAAAATGTAAAACATATATTCAAGTCAATGAAAGAAACATAAAATATTGAGATAGGTTTTTTTTTTATTTATAGAGTCAAAAAGATGATTTTCTCTGCTTTAATTTCTAAGCAGTTTGTCAGTTTAGAATGAATTAACAGAAAGAATAATTGCATTCTTAATACACCCATGGAAGATAGTACTGATGCAAATAACTTTTTCAAAAATGTAGTCTGATAAATCCAGGTACCTAAATTATTTCCATTGGTAGATTGTTGCTATATTTTTCAAAACCTAATAAGCAAACATAAGATCTACAAATGAGTTCTCTCTGTGCACTGACATTGATTACAGTGAATCTTGTGTTTGGCTCTGGTTTGTGTTTGGGATTATGCCTGGCTAGTTTTGACATATTTATAAAAGCCTTTCTAAGTTTACATGTACATCAGTGACTATACGTTAAAAGTAAGAATATATAGTACGAGGTGGTCTCTTTACAAACAAATCTTAATGATAAAGTTAAAAAATATCCTACAAATATTCTTTAAAGGTATCAGATTTTGTTTGTGGTTTTTATCAATTTGAATAGCATACATATTCTAAATACAGGTTTTTAGTTATTTTATAAAACTTCCTTTCCAAGATATGAGACCATTGTTAAAAGGAGATTTTTTATCATTTACAAATTAAAATGCAGAAATGTTATACTGTCCTGTGATAAACCTACACATTCTATTTCTGTAAAACTTGTTTCTACCTACATGCAAAACTAACATTGTTTATCAGAGGAAATTATGGAAGAATAATTAACTTTGCAAAAAAAATAAATAAACCTATACATGTAAGCAAAATAACACCACTTAGAATGTAATCACCTCATAATTAGAGCCACTTTGCAGAAATTTAATTCATATATTTGTTGTTTTTGTTATATGCAGACAAAAAATTATCTTTGAAACAGAACCTTTATTAAGCTTCTCCAACATTAACCCCCATGAGAAAGGCTTGAGCTAATGTGAGTTCAAACCTGAATCCACTACTCACCAGAAGCATGACCTCAGGCAAAGTAATTAACACCTCTGAGCCTCAGTTTTCTCATCTATCAAAGGGGGGTGTTAATAATAGTAATTACTTCCCAGCAATGCTATTGATTAAAATAAATCAATATACAGAAATGCTTAGAAGAATGCCTGGCAGAGTTACACTATATACATTATTATTGTTATTATTATTATGCCCACTGCATCATAGGTGCTTAATAAAAATCTGTTGAATTAAATGCCCCTCCAAAATAAAATAATACGTAGCAGCCCTGATTGGATAATATTACCCAAAATATTCTCACATTTGATAAATATTCAATTTAAAAGACAAATGTTGGGGCACCTGGGTGGCTCAGTCTGTTAAGCTGCCAAATCTTGGTTTCAACTCAGGTCATGATCTTGCAGTTGTGGGATCGAGCCCCCACGTCATACTCAATGCTCAGTGAGGAGTCTGCTTCAGATTCTCTCTCCTCTCCCTCTCTCTCTCTCTCTCTCTCTGAAATAAAGATCTTTTAAAAAATACAAATGTTAAAGAACAGAAAGAGGTGATGTACTTAAAACATAGTTAACCACTTAGAACAAATGAGAATTAAAATACTACATACTGAGAGTTTAGCTGTAGTTTAGTAGATTGGGCTACTAGTTAGAAACATTCTGTGGGATTATAGCAGAGAAAGAACAAGAAAGCTAACAGAAGAGTGCTGAAAGGGCTCTCTGATAAGGTAGGAGGAATAAATTGCCTACTAATTGTTTTGTTCAGAGGCTAGTACACCTCTGTCATCTCAGAATGCCATCAATACTATTTTAAAACAAGAATTTTCAACCTCAGGATGTAGGTGGTAGTGCGTCTAGCTTTTGAAGTCACTGACAAAAAGATCTGATAATGTTCCATGTTATGACACTTCCATTATCCCACAAAATACTTTCTTGCTTAAAAAAAAAAAAAAAAGTGTTTCCATGCTTCAAAGGAAAAGCTTGTCTCCACCTACCACTGACGGTTTCATTTGTACCTCGTGCAGAGTACAAATTGCAGTGCAGGAGTTAGTCTGGATCAGTCGGTGATACAATTAGAGAGCCTGACACTGGGTTACCAGGCCAGACACTGCTGCTACGTAATCTTGACCTGTTACATTCAAGGGTGGGGAACGGGCTGAGAAACAGCTGGTGTGCTATGAGAAGCAAATGGCACTGGTTTTCCGTACACACTTAGGAATGAATTCCAGGAAGTTCACGGTGCTATAGTGTTACTTTGAGTTTCAGGGTCTGGGTTAATATGCTCAAGTGTGTGTTATAACAGGAACTGAAGGTTGGAGGATTTATAGTAACCAATGGATACTTCTCCTAATTAACAATTATATAAATTTGGGGCAGTGGATCTATATAAAACATTCCTCTCTTTCCTTCCCGAGATCTGATGAGACAGACATAGGAGTCAGACTGATGGAGACTGAAGTGCCAACTCTCTTACTTCTAAAAGCTAGCTTAGAGGACACAAGGCAGGTGTGCTGACAGATGCTTGCTAACACTCATGTGAATTTACCTTTCACACCTACCAACCCCAAGACATGGCCAGAAGCAAAGTCAGCTCCACTCTTCATGGGATAGAGCCAACTGGAATGTACTTTACAGGTAGGCAGTCCACCCCCAGAAAAAGAGAAAAGATAAGCGAAACACTTCAGTTCGTTCTTCTTCAGTGATGGATTAAACTCACTTCTTTTCATATGGTGAGAGTTCAGGGAAATCATTTCCAGCATGTGGCTTTCAGCTAGAAATATCCCCTAGGGGACTTTGGGTAAGGTGTGTGGATGCTCCTGGCATTTAGCAGGTGAGTGCCAGACTTGCTAAACATCCTGTATAGCACACTGCAGTCCCAGGCAATGAACAATTATCCTGCCTAAAATCCAATAGCACTCCTGTTGAGAAGCTCTGCTGGAAACCCTTCCACAGGGAAAGGGAGCAAGGAATGAGTCACTGCAGTTTTGTGAGTAGGCGTATGTGTATGCACATGCACATTTGCACCTAAGGGAACATAGCTAAATTTATGTGAACTGGTCTTTTTTTTTTTTTAAATGAAGGTATAAATTAAAATCAGCAGTCATCATCCTTTTTAATGGTCAGTTCTGAGACTTAACCATCACCAGGATATAGAAGAATGCTGTCACCTCCAAAAATTCCTTCTTGCTTTTTATAGTCAGCCCCTCCTACCCCAAGCCCCTAGCAGCTACTTATCTGTTCTCTGCTCCCATAGTTTGCTTTTTCCAGACTATCCTATAGATGGAAGTACATTTTCAGTCTGGCCTTAGCATAGCACATTTGAGATTCATTCATGTTGCTGCGTGTACCAGTGGTCCATTCCTTTTGGTTTTTTAGTAATATTCCTTTGTGTGGGTGAACCAGTTTGCTTATCCATTCCACAATGGAGGGGCATTTCAACCTTTAGAAATTGAGGTTACAGGTAAAATAAATATCCCTAAAAAGTTATGTCCAAACATGAACTTGCTACATCTCTTCTCCTATTCTCTACCAACTCCTCCAAAAAGCCATTCTGATTCAGTGAACCCAGATTTATCTTACATGATACTGCCACATTATTTACTACATTGTAATAGTTTCTCCTATAGACTTCATACTCACTGGTGTAAGAGTGGAGTCTCATTTAATATTTCTATCCAAAGCACAAGTATAATTGGAGCATATAGGGTATTAATATTTGTTGATTAAATGTTTGAACAAATGAATGACAAATGAACATAAGGGCTTTTATATGTGATATATCATCAAAAATGACTTTAATAACATATCAGCTAACAATTCAAATATTTTGTTGTCAAATTGCATTGAGAGCAGAAAATTTAAAACCACATGATCTTTAAAAGCATTTGTTGCTTATACATTAGAATTTAATTTCTCAGTGTCTAAGTATACCAGAAAAGCTTTACTAAAACTTAACAAGGAACTATTAATTACGACTACAATTCTTTTACTTGGGGTTGCCTTTTTTTTTTTTTTTAACCTTTGTTTGGAGTCCTGTGAGCTTCCTACTACATCATCAAACCTAGAGGTGGTATTAGGGACCCTTAACATAGCTGGCATACTCAGAAAGGGTTGGAAAAAATTTTTTAAAAGTTCATTTCAATATACTTTTTCTAATACATTTTTATAATTTTCATCATATCAGTTAAGTATATTTCCACACAAACCTTGAACCTGGCATATTGTGATTACTCCATTTACGGAAAAGGTCTACAATATAACCTAATTGGCCAAATCTGACTTGCCCTCTACAAGAAAAAAATCACTTTGTAATATCAATTACTAAAGGTTTGTCTCATCAAGATTAAGCTGATAGAGGGGCACCTGGGTGGCTCAGTTGGTTAAGCATCTGACTTTGGCTCAGGTCCTGATCTTGGGGTCCTGGATCAGGCTCCCTCCTCAGTGGGGTGTCTGTTTCTCCCTCTCCCTCTGCCCTTCCCCCTCCCCCACTTATGCTCTCTCTCTCTCAAATAAATAAATACACTTCAAAAAAAAAAGATTAAACTAATAGAGATCAAAATATATTCTACCCACATTTATAATTTTAGAAAATGAGTAGATAATATTTTTTCTCTTTACTTTGTAATAAGTACAATATAGATGAATATGCTATAAATAACTCAAATTAAAAAGTTATTTATAAGATGGAGAAGATAAGTCACGGTATTTTTTAAAAAATGTTCATGTGCAGGGGCACCTGGCTGGCTTAGTCAGTTAAGCATGCAACTCTTGATCTCAGGGTCGTGAGTTCAAGCCCCACATTGAGCATGGAGCCTGCTTAAAATTAAAAAAAATATATTAAAAAAATATTCGTGTCTGGGTATTGTAGTCCTGCATTCAACTTTGTAGCATAGTTAGCTTACAATCAAGTATCAAAATCAGAAACTAAATTAACTGTATACATCATGATCAAACTTTTTTAAAATAATGAAATACAAAGACATACCATCAAAATGAATACATCCTTGAACTAGTATATAATTTCAGGCTGTCTGTAGGTGGCAGAAAATATTAAATACTATGTAAGGTGAAACAAAGGAAAGGTTAGCTATAATTAGAGTCATTATTTCATAATGACTCATTTTTTATCTCAAAGAAATCATAACAAAATCATAGCCTAAGACTTTTAGTCATGAATAATAAGAATTTTGGTAGCTCTTGTAAATATCTCAGTTAGAATTTAAAAGTCAGTGTCAAGAATCTACTTTGCTTTGGTTCTTAAAGGTAATTTTTTAAAACTCTCCAAGGATGAATATTGAGAATAGTGGAAAAGGAATGGCTTATTTTTATATACATAGCAAAAACATTTTTCTTGCTCATCATTTTTTTACTGATATTTACGTAGGTATGCTTTTATGAGAATCTCCTTCAGAAACAGTACATTTTTCATTATAGGACAGAGGATAAACCGAACCAAACAAAACAAAAAAAAACACACAAAAACCTTTGAATAAATATGGCCATTAGCCCCTGAGTGGAACTCTACCAACTACCTGAGTTCAGAAGATCCCACAATGATCCCATTCTGACCCAAATACCCTGCTTTCTAATGCTGTGCTATATGCTTAAGAGGAG
Source organism: Mirounga angustirostris (assembly GCF_029215605.1). NCBI lineage: Eukaryota > Metazoa > Chordata > Mammalia > Carnivora > Phocidae > Mirounga > Mirounga angustirostris. Next base: position 18,941,512 of record NW_026991711.1, on the reverse strand, counting down.
GTGGATGAGGAGGGAAAGATGGAAATCCCTAAGGGCTTTTTGTGCTTTGTCAGTCATGAGAGCTTCCAGAGGGATCCAAAGAGGTCTAAAATTCCATTTAGATTTGGGATGTGAAGGGATGCTTAATTTTGATAAAATAGAAAAAGGGTAATTATGAAAGCATCACAGACTAATTTCAGGAAAAAGTTCGTATGAAAGTAGAAGATCTGAAAAATGTCCCTTAAAAACACCAGAGCTCTCTTACCCTTTGGAAAATTTTCTTATATTCCCAGATTATATGTGACCCAGTTTGAAGACCACTAGTGACAAATGCTTTCCCAAAGATTCCAAAGACAATTTTTAACTTAACTCCAATACCCAGTTGCAAGTAAAACTATATTGCTGACCAGACCTACTGTAGATAATCAGGATAAACTTAGAAATTGAGGATTCTGTTTACCTCTGGTTCCTGGGCCTTCTTTCCAAAGGTTTCTATGGTTCTCTGTAGGATTCCACACCACCTTACCCCCAATTTGCTGGCCCATTTTTTAACTGTGTCTTGTCAGCCTACATAGCAGTTCTATTAAACTATTGATGACAGTAATGTGATTTAGACTGTCCAAGAGACATAGTGTTATCAGATATAAAATCTCTAATAGCAAAAATATATGCCCTCAACATTAATGCAGTGATTTGTTTTTCTTTTATTTTATTTTATTATGTTAATCACCATACATCATTAGTTTTTTGTTGTTGTTGTTGTTGTTTTATTCTTCTGTTAATCCCCATACATTACATCATTAGTTTTAGATGAAGTGTTCCATGATTCATTGTTTGTGCATAACACCCAGTGCTCCATGCAGAATGTGCCCTCCTCAATACCCACCACCAGGCTAACCCATCCTCCCACCCCCCTCCCCTCTAGAACCCTTTTGTTTTTCAGAGTCCATCGTCTCTCATGGTTGGTCTACCCCTCCGATTTCCCCCGCTTCATTCTTCCCCTCCTGCTACCTTCTTCTTCTTCTTTTTTTCTCTTAACATATATTGCATTATTTGTTTCAGGGGTACAGATCTGAAATTCAACAGTCTTGCACAATTCACAGTGCTTACCAGAGCACATACCCTCCCCAGTGTCTATCACCCAGTCACCCCATCCCTCCCACCCCACCCCCCACTCCAACAACACTCAGTTTGTTTCCTGCGATTAAGAATTCCTCATATCAGTGAGATCATATGATACATGTTTTTCTCTGTTTGACTTATTTCACTCAACATAATACCCTCCAGTTCCATCCACGTCGTTGCAAATGGCAAGATCTCATTCCTTTTGATGGCTGCATAAAATTCCATTGTATATATATACCACATCTTCTTTATCCATTCATCTGTCGATGCACATCTTGGCTCTTTCCACAGTTTGGCTATTGTGGACATTGCTGCTATAAACATCGGGGTGCACATACCCCTTCGGATCCCTACTTTTGTACCTTTGGGGTAAATACCAGTAGTGCAATTGCTGGATCATATGGTAGCTCTATTTTCAACTTTTTGAGGAACCTCCATACAGTTTTCCAGAGTGGCTGCACCAGCTTACATTCCCACCAACAGTGTAGGAGGGTTCCCCTTTCTCCGCATCCCCGCCAACATCTGTCGTTTCCTGACTTGTTAATTTTAGCCATTCTGACTGGTGTGAGGTGGTATCTCATTGAGGTATTGATTTGGATTTCCCTGATGCCGAGCGATATTGAGCACTTTTTCATGTGTCTGTTGGCCATTTGGATGTCTTCTTTGGAAAAATGTCTGTTCATGTCTTCTGCCCATTTCTTGATTGGATTCTTTGTTCTTTGGGTGTTGAGTTTGATGAGTTCTTTATAGATTTTGGATACTAGCCCTTTATCTGATATGTCATTTGCAAATATCTTCTCCCATTCTGTCGCTTGTCTTTTGGTTTTGTGGACTGTTTCCTTTGCTTTGCAAAAGCTTTTTATCTTGATGAAGTCCCAATAGTTCATTTTTGCCCTTGCTTCCCTTGCCTTTGGCGATGTTTCTAGGAAGAAGTTGCTTCAGCTGAGGTCAAAGAGGTTGCTGCTTGTGTTCTCCTTTAGGATTTTGATGGACTCCTGTCTCACATTGAGGTCTTTCAACCATTTGGAGTCTATTTTTGTGTGTGGGGTAAGGAAATGGTCCAGTTTCATTCTTCTGCATGTGGCTATCCAATTTTCCCAACACCATTTGTTGAAGAGACTGTCTTTGTTCCATTGGACATTCTTTCCTGCTTTGTCAAAGATTAGTTGACCATAGAGTTGAGGGTCCATTTCTGGGCTCTCTATTCTGTTCCATTGATCTATGTGTCTGTTTTTGTGCCAGTACCATGCTGTCTTGATGATGACAGCTTTGTAATAGAGCTGGAAGTCCGGAATTGTGATGCCGCCGGCTTTGCTTTTCTTTTTCAACATTCCTCTGGCTATGCGGGGTCTTTTCTGGTTCCATACAAATTTTAGGATTATTTGTTCCATTTCTTTGAAAAAAGTGGATGGTATTTTGATAGGGATTGCATTGAATGTGTAGATTGCTCTAGGTAGCATTGACATCTTCACAATATTTGTTCTTCCAATCCATGAGCATGGATGTTTTTCCATCTTTGTGTCTTCCTCAATTTCTTTCATGAGTATTTTATAGTTTTCTGAGTACAGATTCTTTGCCTCTTTTGTTAGATTTATTCCTAGGTAACTTATGGTTTTGGGTGCAATTGTAAATGGGATCAACTCCTTAATTTCTCTTTCTTCTGTCTTGTTGTTAGTGTATAGGAATGCCACTGATTTCAGTGTATTGATTTTATATCCTGCAGCTTTACTGAATTCCTGTATGAGTTCTAGCAGTTTTGGGGTGGAATCTTTTGAGTTTTCCACATAAAGTATCATATCATCTGCAAAGAGTGAGAGTTTGACTTCTTCTTTGCCAATTCAGATGCCTTTTATTTCTTTTTGTTGTCTGATTGCTGTGGCTAGAACTTCTAATACTATGTTGAATAGCAGTGGTGATGGTGGACATCCCTGCCGTGTTCCTGACCTTAGGGGGAAAGCTCTCAGTTTTTCCCCATTGAGAAGGATATCCGCTGTGGGTTTTTCATAGATGGCTTTTATGATATTGAGGAATGTACCGTCTATCCCTATACTCTGAAGAGTTTTGATCAAGAAAGAATGCTGTACTTTGTCAAATGCTTTTTCTGCATCTACTGAGAGGATCATATGGTTCTTGTTCTTTCTTTTATTAATGTATTGTATCACATTGGTTGATTTGTGGATGTTGAACCAACCTTGCAGCCCAGGGATAAATCCCACTTGGTCGTGGTGAATAATCCTTTTAATGTAATGTTGGATCCTATTGACTAGTATTTTGGTGAGAATTTTTGCATCCATGTTCATCAGGATATTGGTCTGTAATTCTCCTTTTTGATGGGGTCTTTGGTTTGGGGATCAAGGTAATGGTGGCCTCATAAAACGAGTTTGGAAGTTTTCCTTCCATTTCTATTTTTTGGAACAGTTTCAGAAGAGTAGTATTAATTCTTCTTTAAATGTTTGGTAGAATTCACCCGGGACGCCATCTGGACCTGGGCTCTTGTTTCTTGGGAGATTTTTGATGACTGCTTCAATTTCCTTAGTGGTTATAGGTCTGTTCAGGTTTTCGATTTCTTCCTGGTTCAGTTTTGGTAGTTGATACATCTCTAGGAATGCATCCATTTCTTCCAGATTATCTAATTTGCTGGCATAGGGTTGCTCATAATATGTTCTTATAATTGTTTGTATTTCTTTGTGTTGGTTGTTATATCTCCTCTTTCATTCATGATTTTATTTATTTGGGTCATTTCTCTTTTCTTTTTGATAAGTCTGGCCAGGGGTTTATCAATCTTGTTAATTCTTTCAAAGAACCAGCTCCTAGTTTCGTTGATCTGTTCTACTGTTCTTTTGGTTTCTATTTCATTGATTTCTGCTCTAATCTTTATTATTTCTCTTCTCCTGCTGGGATTAGGCTTTCTTTGCTATTCTTTCTCCAGCTCCTTTAAGTGTAGGGTTAGGTTGTGTATTTGAGACCTTTCTTATTTCTTAAAAAAGGCTTGTATTGCTATATACTATCCTCTTACGACTCTGCCTTTGCTGCATCCCAAAGATTTTGAACAGTTTTGTTTTCATTTTCATTTGTTTCCATGAATTTTTTAAAATCTTCTTTAATTCTCTGGTTGACCCATTCATTCTTTAGTAGGATGCTTGTTAGCCTCCATGTATTTGAGTTCTTTCCAACTTTCCTCTTGTGATTGAGTTTTAGTTTCAAAGCACTGTGGTCTGAAAATATGCAGGGAATGATCCCAATCTTTTGGTACCCGTTGAGACCTGATTTGTGACCTAGGATGTGATCTATTCTGGAGAATGTTCCATGGGCACTAGAGAAGAATGTGCATTCTCTTGCTTTAGGATGGAATGTTCTGAATAGATCTGTGAAGTCCATTTGGTCCAGTGTGTCACTTAAAGTCTTTATTTCCTTGTTGATCTTTTGCTTAGATGATCTGTCCATTTCAGTGAGGGGGTGTTAAAGTCCCCCACTATTATTATATTGTTGTTGATGTGTTTCTTTGTCTTTGTTATTAATTGGCTTATATAATTGGCTGCTCCCATGTTAGGGGCATAGATATTTACAATTGTTAGATCTTCTTGTTGGATAGACCCTTTAAGTAGGATATAGTGTCCTTCTTCATCTCTTATTAGAGTCTTTGGTTTAAAATCTAATTTGTCTGATATAAGGATTGCCACCCCAGCTTCCTTTGGTGTCCATTAGCATGGTAAATGGTTTTACACCCCCTCACTTTCAATCTGGAGGTGATTTGGGGTCTAAAATGAGTCTCTTACAGACAGCATATTGATGGGTCTTGTTTTTTTATCCAATCTGATAGCCTGTGTCTTTTGATTGGGGCATTTAGCCCATTTACATTCAGGGTAACTATTGAAAGATATGAATTTAGTGCCATTGTATTGCCTATAAGGTGACTGTTACTGTATATTGTCTGTGTTCCTTTTTGGTCTATGTTACTTTTAGGCTCTCTCTTTGCTTAGAGGACCCATTTCAATATTTCTTGTAGGGCTGGTTTCATGTTTGTGAAGTCCTTTAGTTTTTGTTTGTCCTGGAAGCTTTTTATCTCTCCTTCTATTTTCAATGACAGCCTAGCTGGATAGAGTATTCTTGGCTGCATATTTTTCTCATTTAGTGCTCTGAATATATCCTGCCAGTCCTTTCTGGCCTGCCAGGTCTCTGTGGATAGGTCTGTTGCCATTCTAATGTTTCTACCATTGTAGGTTACAGATCTCTTGTCCCGAGCTGCTTTCAGGATTTTTTCTTTGTCTCTGAGACTTGTAAGTTTTACTATTAGATGTCGGTGTGTTGACCTATTTTTTATTGATTTTGAGGGGGGTTCTCTGTGCCTCCTTGATTTTTGTGCCTGTTTCCTTCCCCAAATTAGGGAAGTTCTCTGCTATAAACCTTCTGCCCCTCTCTCTCTTTCTTCTTCTTCTGGGATCCCAATTATTCTAATATTGTTTTGTATAATGGTATCACTTATCTCTTGAATTCTGCCCTCATGATCCAGTAGTTGTTTATCTCTCTTTTTCTCAGCTTCTTTATTTTCCATCATTTGGTCATCTATATCACTAATTCTCTCTTCTGCCTTATTTATCCTAGCAGTTAGAGCCTCCATTTTTTATTGCACCTCATTAATATCATTTTTCATTTTGACTTGGTTAGATTTTAGTTCTTTTACTTCTCTAGAAAGGGTTTCTCTAATATCTTCCATACTTTTTTCAAGCCCAGCTAGTATCTTTATAATCATCATTCTGAACTCTAGTTCCACCATCTTACTAACGTCCATATTGATTAGGTCCCTGGCAGTTGGTACGGCCTCTTGTTCTTTTTTTTCAGGTGATTTTTTTCCATATTGTCATTTTGTACAGAGGAGAAGAGATGAATAAGAGAACAAAATGCTAACAGGGTAACAAAGACCCCAGAAAAATGTACACTAAACAAATCAGAAGAAACCCAAAACTGGGGGAAAAGAAAAGGAAAGAAAGAAAAAAGAAAAAGAAAGATTTAAAAAAAAAAAGAGAATATGATCAAATATGATCAGGCTGGTGCATAGATCAGTGCCACACACAAGATTTGGGGCATATTTTCATCTGTTAGAAGAAAATGCCTCCCAAATTTTTAAAGAAAGAAAAACTTACATATGTACAAAAATAAGGGTAAATACGATGAAAGGATGGAATATGGCTGTAAAGATGAAAATTATAAAAGGTTTTATAAAAGGAATTGATAAGATAAGAAGTTGGTTGAAAAAAGAAAGAAGGGGAATTAAAAAAAAGGCAGGGGAGAGAATGTGATCAGACAGGAGACATACACTAAAGATTTAGGGTATATTTTGGTCTGTTAGAAGAAACTGTATCCCAAAATTTTAAAGAGAGAACAACTTATATATATACCAAAAATAAAGTTAACTACTATGAAGGGATAGAATATGACTCTAAAAATGAAAAATAAAAAAGATTTTTAAAAAAGGGATTGATAAGATGTTGGTTGAGAAAGGGAAAAAAAAGGAAAAAAAAGGAAACAAAGAAAATTAAAAAAATTAACTTTGAAAGACTAAAGAATCAGGGGGAAAAAAGCCATGAATTCTATGTGCTGTATTCCAAAAGCTTATTGAACTTTCTTTTAAAGTGTTCAACCAGGGTAGGATTTCTGTAATGGTGGAGGGAGGAGCTTGGCATAACAACTTTTTAACTGGTGAAACTAATAAAAGATAATCATTTAAAGTCTTCAGAAATTGTCCTAAGGGCATACAGCAAATGGAGAAACATTTATTCAAGAAAATCTACCAAATCTCAGGAAAACAGTGAGTTTGTAGCATTTGAACCACAACCTGTTCCCTTCCCCTGTCCCCTCTCCCTCACCACTGCTACTCCAGGAGCTCTATTCTGGGCAGACATGGGTAAGAAGATGGGTGTTCCCTCTTTCTCTAGCTCCTCATCTACAGCTACCTTGGAAGAAGCAGGCCATTGGTAGGTTGCAGAAGCTCTGTTCTGGACAGTAGCTGGGAGGAAGAAGGCTCCCTTCTTTTCCATCCCCTACTTGTCAGGTAGTAACTTTCTCCCAGGCACAGCAGGCTAAGACCACCTGGAGGGACAAGCTAAAAACTAGGGGTTACCCCTGGCCCCCTGCTCACAGAAAAGGGGTGTTATTCTGGGAGAACAGGGATGCTGTCCCACCCCCAGCTCCTGTTCAGTGGCATAAAAGTTCTGCCCAGCAACCAAAGAAAGAGTAGAGCAGCCAGAAATTTAATAGAGAACCAGGGAAAGACAGCCAAGAAGAGCCCTCCTGGGATCATAGATGATCCTAGAAGTTGGCAAGGCTCTGCACATATGCTTAAGCTGCACCCAATCGTGGGCAAAAAGAACGGGATGAGGGACTTTGTTATCATTCACCATGCCCCACATCGATCTATCAACACAGGGAAGAAGCCTCACTGGCACAAGGGCTTAAGCACAACCTCTAACCAAACACTGGTTAAAAAATAAGCTGCTCTGACCCACGAACGACTCCTAGAAAGCGTAAAAATCACAGTAGGCTGGTTTCCAGTTCTGCATGTAAGGAGTTTGGAAGTTGTTACTGCATCCTGACAAGTAAAGAGCTCAACAGACTAAAAAGTCAACAACTTCCTGGAGCCACAGAGAGGAAAATAGCTGTCCCCAAGATTGGGAGACAGAGGAGGTAACAGCTTATTGAAGCAGACTCAAACAAAAACCACCTTGAGAACCATTGCTGGGGTAGGAAAACCTGAGCCATAATTCACAAACTGTTGGAGATTCACTGTGACAAGTCTGAGAGTTCAAAACTCAGAGCGACCCAGTTATAGGCGGACCTCCGCATAATACTGTGAGATTTACCTCCAGAAGCTCAACTGGGTTTCCACAGTAAAATATTAGAGCAAACTCCCCTGTGCTTTTGGCAGGGGGAGAAGAAAAGGAACCACTCTGAAATCTGCCAGAGTATGTTATTCTTAACAAAGCCTCTCCTCAGGAGAAACTGGTTAGGCAGAGCACAACTTGCTGGGATATTATCAGAACCTAACCGATCTAGGGGAAGAGAAATACCCAACTCCAGCCAACTCTACCCATTTTGTCCCAACCATGGGTAAAGGAAAAAACTGAGAAACACTTGTGAAGTTTATAGTCCGCAGATCCCTGCGATGTGCTTCCGCACTGCTCCTCCCGGGGAAGGGGAGTCTCCCCAGATCTGCCACTTGTTGGGTCCCTGCTGGGAGAGCAGTGGCCCAACTGTGCCGCGGATCATGGCTTATGGCAACCCCAAGCTGTGAGCCCACTCCTCCGCTCCGTCTCTACAGCCGGCTTCCCTACTCTGATACCTGGAAGCTCTGCCGCACTCAGGCACCCCCAGTCTTTCTGTGACCCCGAGGGTCCTGAGACCACACTGTCCCAGAGAGGGTTCCACCCCCCGCTTAGCCACTGAAGCAATGTCCCTCATCAGAGCAGACTTCTAAAAGTTCTGATTTTGTGCTCCACTGCTCTATCACTTACCGGTAGCGGCCGACAGAGGCCCCTCGCCCGCTGTCTATCTTCCCAAATATCGCCTCGGATTCACTTCTCCACACATCCTACCTTCCAGAAAGTGGTTGCTTTTCTGTTCAGAGAGTTGCTGCTATTCTTTTCTTCGCTCTCCTCTTGACTTCGTAGGTGTTCAGAATGGTTTGAGCCCTATCTAGCTGAATTCCTGGGACCAGATGAAATTTAGGTCTCCTACTCCTCCTCCATCTTGCTCCTCCCCTCCTGTTTTTAAATCTTACTGTGAATAGCATTATAATGCATGCAAATAACCTTTCTAACTTTGAAAAAAGTGAGATTTTTGGTTTCTTTTGTTGAAACTTGGGTTCTTTTATAGTATAATCCATGGGACTTAAAAGATAAGTTGAGAACTACTGTTTTAAGAGATAGAAAACCAGTTGGGCAATAACTAGCCCCAGGTTCCCTTTCACATAATCTCTGGTCAGTGATTGCTGAATTTTGAACCATGACTTCCTATAATTTTTTCAATAGTTGTCTCAAACTAAAAATGAAGTGTATTATCCTTAATATATATATATATATATTTTTTAAAGATTTTGTTTATTTGAGAGAGAGCATGAGTGGGGGTGGAGGATCAGAGGGAGGAGAAACAGGCTCTCCACTGAGCAGGGAGCCCGACGTGGGGTCTTGGGATCATGACCTGAGCCGAAGGTAGACACTTAACCAATTGAGCCACCCAGGTGCCCCTATCCTTAACATATTTCTAATAAAGCTTTTTCTGTTTGTGTAATATTAAAGCTATCCAATCATCTAGCATCCAGAATTAATATTGTCACTCTCTGTAAAGTGGTTAAAGTAGTAAAATGAATTAAGAGAACTGAGACTACACAGAAACATAATTATACATCCAGAAATAAAACCCAAGGCAACTTTTGATTCAGTAATCTATTGTCCCACCAAGCCACATTTTTTATAGTTAATAATTATGATTTCCCTCTCTTACACTTTTTATGCTCTTTGAACCATCAGTCCTTCAAAGGGATAATTTGAAATATATTTCAAAAATTGGCCTTCACTGTGTTTCACATAGGTGATATTTTCAGCACACCCAACAGGGAAAGAAGAAAGAAGGAAAAAGAGAGAAAGAAATAGAGAAAGGTGAGAGGAAAATAAAATAGGATGATTGTGAAAATCTGGACACAGAAGAACATCATGTTAAATAAATTATTACATATAAAAATAATCCATTCTACCTCTTAAGAGAAAGAAAAGCATAATCATTGTTGCTTATAACATCCTAATATTAAGTCATCATATTTCTGCTATAGAAGGCTCAATATACTAACAATCCTATCCACATAAAACAATAAAGTCAGCACCAACTGACATAGAATTGAGAATAAATGAATCTCTGATGGATTACTTGCAAAGTCTAGAAAAACAACTTTCTACTTAATTTATATTTATAATTTGTTAGTGACTCAATTCAGCCTATTCAAAAGAAGCATTTCTAATGCATATCTATAATTCAAATATAAAGCAAAAGAAACTGGTATAAACTATGCCGTCTATTGCCATTTTTTGCATTGCTTTATTAAGCACATACTTATCTAGCTCTTTAGAAACCAATTCTTTATCCAGGATGGCAGTTTCAGGAAGTATGTATAAAGTTTCTGCATATTTCTTGCTTAAAGTTTCAACTGGACTATTTTACAGTTTCTAAAGGATAATTCAGACCAATCTCATACACAATGTGCACTTTTTTCAAAAGAACTGGTATTTATGTGCTTAGCCAATTTCTCCCAGCTATCTCAATCTCTATAAATAAATAGTAAGAAGTTACATTAACCATCTATATTCTATCTATAAGGTCAAATGAAAATATTAGGGAAACCTTGGAGCATATGAAAAAGTTGGGAAATCCATGCAAAGAAAAGTTGGTCAATTTACTTGAACTTCTTTTTCTTTCAAGTATCCAATAGAGTCAACATATCATGGTTATGCAGACATTAAATAAGCTGAGAAAACCTCCAAATATTTGAAATTCACATTTTTCCTCAGCCCTAAATTCCTCTGAGAATTGTACTCAACTCAAAATGCTTGGGAATGCAGCTCCTAATTCCCCCAAAGAGAAGTTTCTTTCCATTTTGATTTTCTCAGCCACAAACTAATCAGTCTTAATTGCTCCCAGCTGTGATTTCTTCTCTGAGGGGTTGCTTCCTGCTGGTACCCAAGTAGTACAGAATCATGCAGTTTTGTTAAACTCCAATAAATACATGGGAGCTTTGTAGAATCTAATTTACTATACACGAGTTCAAGCACTTTAACTATCAAGTAAACTTTGACTCAACTTTGAAAGCTGATCACATAATGAAGAGCACTCTTTTTAAATGAGGTGACAAAGTATTGGGCAATTGGAAGTTATATTTTTACCATTAGGGATTACAATAGAATATTATTTGTATTTGTATTTGTAATGGGTGTGTATAGTGTATATCTATACATACATATGTTTGTATATATGTCTGTGCATATATACATGCATATTAAAATATTTATGTTATATGCAAAACATTTTTCTTGTATATTTGGAATTTTTAATTATTATTATAGCAAAAAGAGGTTTAAAATCAAAACTACATGCTGTCTGGAAACAAAACACTATGGTAACACCAAGGAAGTAAATTAAAATAAGAAATATTGCCACACTGAAGTCTTCATAAAATTAAATAATTGGGTGTCCCTTTTATTTTTTACTATTTAATCTGAAAAACTGAGGAAAAAAAGATTATAAAATCTTTTTCAAAAATTGTAATCCTGGTTCTAAGAAGAACATTTAAAAATGATATCACCTGAAAATATCAAGATTTGATGGTTTTTAGTTTACTTTATGGTACAAACTCAACCATCATTTTTAATGAATCAATCCCTATTAATTATTTTCATACAAAGATAGAAAAAACAAAGCAACAAAAAAAAGATTAAACGAAATTAACTACATCTGAAAGTGATTTAAGAAGTGACTGTGAGCTTTTTTATTAAAACCAGTGAATCTGAAGTTTCAATTAATGAACCACAATTCATGGCTATTAGCTTGACTAATAAACTTTGTTACTAGGCAAAAAACTGAGGGTAATGAAAACATAGTATCAAAGCTTGAGAACAGGTTGCCATTGGCAGAAATTGAGCAAGTTCAAAATGACTAAATGAGAAAGTTTGCAAAACAACATTTAGGAAACCACAAAATAATTGTTCTTTTGCATCTATGGTCCTAATGAACTCACTTCATATTACAATATAGCAAGGTTTATTTGTGCTCAAAATAGTACATACGTAGCATCAACATGCTGTAATACACACACTATGCTCTATAAGGCACTACAGAATTTTATCATAAATAATGAAAGAATTATTAAAACATTTACATGTTTTCAGAATTCAGAATTATACAGAGAATTTCTTAGTGTTATTTTTATTTCTGAAAGTAATTTTATAAGTAACAGTTTATCATTCATGGCTAAACATATGCCATATTTATACTAAGCTCCATGCTCTGAAAACCCACTGTTTAGACAGAAATCAAATCTGGAAAATCTACACTAAGAGAAGAATTAATTCATGCCATACTAATGCTTCCAAAAAGAACAATTTAAAAAGGCAGATAAAATACAAAAATCCTTTATTTAAAGCATCATATTACTGAAGAAGCAATAAAAACCAGCAACTAATAAATTGGATATGGGAGGACCAAGGAGAAGTGAGCTGATGATTGGCAGCCATTCTTTTTGGCAGCAATTCTTTTTTTTTCCGGGAGCACCAGGAAGAGAGGAAGAGTCTGGCTTAGCGTAGGCAGGGAGCCACTATGGGAGAACAGAACCAGTGGAGTGTTCAATAGTTGGACAGCCCTGGAAAAAACAAGATTGTAGAGTTGAGTAGCCTCAAACATATAGCCTGTTTCCTCCAAAGACATGTAGAATAATTCTAAGACTGTACGGTAAAGAAACAAAATAGCTAAGCCAAAATCTGAAAAGTAAAGCAGACTGTTCCATAGTATGTGATGCTGAAGGGAAAAGACCCTCCAAGTGAAGTGGTTCCAGTGAACACAATTATTTTCAGTTGACAGTCTTGGAAGGAGTGGTGCCTTGTTGATCCACAGCTGTATTTTCTTTTTTTTTTTTTTTTCCTTCTAATGGGGAAAGTAGAGGAATGAGAATTCATTCTTGTCCCTGGCAAAAGAGGGAGGTTCAGAGAAATCAGCAGAGACTTTAGTGGTCACACAGGGTAAATATGACAAAGAAGACTTAAGGGTTTCTCCTTTTAAGACATTAGCTGAATTCTTAAGATGCATGAAGAAGAAAGCTAATGAGTAATGTCAAGGAATTTTTTTCATTTACTCATTTCAAAGGACAGAAACATCCTCCAAGGATGGTGATCCCAATGAACAATTTGAAAAATTGTTCAGTGGGAAAATTGGAAGTCTAGAGTTAAAAGCAAAGAACAAACCAGGGGTAGATGGAATTTATCGCAAATCAACTCACCTTAGAAAATGGAAGATTTAGGTGCCAAGCCCCCTTTTATAGAGGCAATAGTAATGCTTCTAACTTCATCTGGTACCTCTGTGGTTTTTTATTCACAGTGTGTGGCATCCAGTCAAAACCATTTTGCACCAATTAGCTAAAACCTACCTGTTGATGGAGATGTAAGTTGGCACAACCATTTTGGAAAACTGTTCAGACCAGTGTATATAAGCTATATACATGCATATCTTATGATCCTGCAATTTCATTCCCAATTATACAAAAAACAAAATTCTGTACAAATGCTTATCAAAACACAGGCTATGTTTACAGCAGCACTAGTCCTAGCAGACCGAAGATGGAGAAAAAAATCCATCATCACTAGAATAGATAAATAAATTGTGCTATATTCATGCTGTAGATTACTATAGGCCAATAAGAAATTCATAAACTACAACTACATGCAACAGTAATAAATCCCACACATAAAATGTTGAATAAAAAAGGCTGGAAACAAACAAACAAAAAAAGTCTATGATTCCATGTATATAAAGTTCAAAATCAGGCGAGACTAAACTATGTCAGTCTTGAAGGTATATGGACTGGAGGGGGGCGATGGGGAGGCTTCCAGGATGCTGGTAATGTTCTCCTTGATCTGGGCTCTGGTGTCACAGATGTGTTCACTTTGTGGAAATTTTTTGAGTTCTATATTTACAATTAGTTCTCTTCAGTATGTATATATATTTTACTAAAATGTTAACCAAAAAAGTGGAAAAAAAAAGAAAGAATTCTTAGTCTGTGCTTAATATACCTATCTCTATATATTTAAATCTGCATATATCTGAAACTATCCCTGGAGGTTGTTTAAATTGATGGCCTCTGGAAAAGCTCTCATGCTAATCACTACCTGTGGCCCAAAAGAAGAAAATAAAAGCAAGGGAGAAAAAGAGTGGCTCAAAATACCAGGCAAAGGGGGCATCCTTAGCACATTTTCTTCTGCTGCTGTCCCTCCCACCTGACTGAGCTGAGGTTTGAATGTGGAGGTATTGGACAGGAAAGTATTTTTAAGGAAGTTGTCTATTCAGCCTTTGTTTTACATCAGGCAAATCTTGGACTGAAATTTAAGATGAATATTTCATATAAAATTAAGATACATATTTCACATTTAAGCATCATCCAAAGAGATTTTCAGATATAGTCTATGTACCCCAACATTACCATTTTTACAATTATAGTCGCTCTCCCATTAGGAGTCCTGACACAAGGGATGTATCTCACATATGATCACAGTTTCTACCAGTTGTTCTGAAGCCATTTTGTATTAGAGTTCTCATTTCTTGCTATCCATAAACTGATACAGTTCTTTGTTCCATATTTATGCTCCTGCTGATTTCCACATTTCTGGTGATTTTTTTTTTTTCTATCTTTGGAAATAAGGAAATGATTCCCAAAATCTCTAGGGGGTGGAGGCAGTGATTAGTTAAAGAGAACAGTGCCCTCAGTTACATAGTCTTTTCTTTTTATCTCAGCCATTTTCTTCTCAAAGCCCGCAGTATTGTTGACCTTCTGGGTTTAGGGGTATTAAAGCACAGCTTCATTATATATTTTCAGAATGGAGAACTTTTACCACACCTGACATTCATCCTTACCTACTCATTCTGGCCTCACCTGCCAGACTCCTTTTTCATTCATGGTAAGTCTCTATCAGGAACCTTCATGTCCATCCTTACCTGCAGGTATAGCAGTCTGTCAATCTGTTTCTATATATATGAATCCCAGCTACATATAGTGTTCAAATTCTTTCTCAGGGGGGTGTAGATCCCCTATAAATCAAGGAATATTCCTGAATATGTTATGAATTAGGACATTCTTTGCCAAATGCCAAAAGATTACCATCTCTACCCATAAGTATACAACTATGTACTTTCCAAGATATCAAAATGTCAAAAATCAAAGGACAGGCAAAGGGATAAATCAATGCAGATTGTTGGAAGAACAGCATCTTAAATTTCAATCCAAGACTAGCTTGACCTAAAACAAAGGCTGAATAGACAGCTTTTCCAAAGATACTTTCCTAATCAATACCTCCATATTCAAACTTTAGCTCAGTCAGGTGTGAGTGACAGAAGAGGATCACTTGCTAGGGATGCCCCCCTTGCCTGGCATTTTTACACCATTCCTTTCCTCACTTGCTTTTATTTTCTCCTATTTGGCTAGCTATAGTGATCAGCATGAGAACTCTTCCAAAGGGCATCAATTTTAATTGCAACCAATAATTAGAAAAAGAACTAAGAAATACTGAAAATCACTCACATTTGCCTACTTCGATCTCCCTTTTCTACATCTGTAAGACTACACTGTTTTTGTTCATCTAAGATACTGAATTGCCTCTAGTGAATTGCATTCATTACTTACCTTCAGCTTCAGTTTTGGGAAAACACAGTTTGTTCATGATAGGTCAAGTTCTGGAGTAACAGAAAAGCTCCAAATCTCAGGGGCTTAAAAAAGTTTTATTCCTCATAAACAAGTTGGCAGTGAGTCTGCCCGATGCTTCAGGGGATCTCTCTCCTATGCAATGGCTCAGCATCACACCTCCATATCATATTTGCTTCCACGACCACTGGCAAGGGTGAAAAAGCTGAAAAGTCTCAAAATGAAAGGATTCATCCTGGAAAAAACATGAATCTTTTCTGCTCATATTTCATTAGGAACGTAGGTCAAAGGCCACACATAGCCTTAAGAGGGCAGAGGAGTGCCATCTCTCCCTGTAATCCTGTCCTAATAGAAGGCAAATATTAACTATTGGTTACATAATTTTTTCTTAAAGTTGAATGCTTTATACCAGTCATATAATCTAGACCAAGTCTTAATTTTGAAATAATATAAAGGAGAAAGAAATAATTAAACATGAAAAATGAACACGGGATAAGGACGAGAAAATAGCATTCTACTTATTTGTGAATCAATTTGACATAGCTTCATAAAACACTGACTTGAAAAGAATTCTGAGGCCAACCTTAGCTCAGTAGGAAAGAGTGATTTAACAGGTCAATGATATCAGCTGTAAGCACAAGAATGATGAGTATTGCTTCATATATTGATTTATTGATCCCAATTCCAGTCCTCTTTTTGCATCCATACCTTTGTATGGCCTAAAGGAAGATAGAGTGGACTTTTCCATCGCTTGACTTGGGGTTGGCTTGTAACCCATTTTGACCAATGGCATGTAGGTGGAAGTATGCAATTTCTGAGTCAAGAACTTAATATCCTCCTGTGTTTCCACGTGCTCTCTAAAATCTCTGTCATTCTCATGAGAAGAACATACCTCAGGTGGTACTCTAGTCCCAGGAGAAGGATAACAGATACAAGAAAAGACCATCCTGGTCTCCACAGCCTGAAAAAGAGCTGCCCTGGGCATCCCATTGGTCTGTACGAGTGAAAAGCAAAGCCACAAAGCTGAACTCAGTCTACATCAGCTGAACTTCCACCAACCTTTAAAGAGTCATGAACAGTTACAAATGATTGTTGTTTTAAGCCATGGAATTTCTGGGCAATTTGTTATACAATAAGAATTAATCAGTATATGCTACATGTGCCAGATACTGGCCACTCATAAAGTATAGTGGATGAAAAAACAGAACAAACATAATCTAGAAAACAAAAAGGATGGGAGACTGTCACACAAAGGGAAAGATTCTTGAGAATCAGAAAAAAAAAAGAATAAACATATTTAATGTGACTATCTTTTAAACAATCAAGATACATGAACTATATTCTGATGTCTGACTATATTTACATGAAAAAAATTCAAAGTTACAAAACTTAACATTTTTATGTAGCAATTGATTTATTTTAAAATAAAAAAATAAACAGTGCCCAACAATATACATTAGTGGCCATTAATAAGCTCTAAAATTATAAACTTGAACATGGTGTCTATTATAAAATCCTGTTGTATTAGAATTAAAGGGATGTCTGAGTTTGAAGCAGGTGATTTTTGAGAAAACAAAAGTAAGCATTATTTCAAACAATAAAACCATATACTTTAGTGACAAAAAAGCATGTAAAAATGTAAATAAGTTTTTCATGGTAAATTTCAGAATGGCAATTTTTCAGATGAGATAAAATATTTAAGAAGGCTAATTTGAAACACCTACTGAAATATCAAGAGGGTAGCCAGACCCCAGCTAATATATGGGAGCAAATACTGATTTGGCAGGATTATGCATCCAACCCAAACTTTTCATATTTTCATAAATATGCAAGTGTGAAAGCAAATAAAAAGAATAGTGAGAGGGTCAGGAGTATATAGCGATCAATAGTTGAAGTGCTTAGAGCGGCCCCGGGCTGATTTTCTGTCTCTGATATTACTGAAACTCAAGCTCAAGGATTCCTACCTTCACTTGCATCAGAACCACTTGGGAAGCCTTTTTAAAATACGGGTTCCCAGGCCGACCTCAGATTCCATTGGTCTGATATTGGTATTTCTTAAAAGATTTCAGTGCCATTTTAAAGTGTAACCAGGGTAAATAATCATAACTGCTTTGACCTATCCCAAGTGTACATAAATCAGTTAATGATTAATTACAGTTAGCAACTCTCCAATCCCAGGCTATTCCCAGTCTCATTGCCTTCAGCCTGATTGGGTCATGTGGTCTAATAATCAAAACCTGTGGGCACCTGGGTGGCTCAGCTGGTTAAGCATCTGCCTTCAGCTCAGGTCATGATCCCAGGGTCCTGGGATCAAGTTTGCATCCGGCTCCCAAGCCTGCCTCTCCCTCTTTCTCTGTCTCTCATGAATAAATAAATAAAATCTTAAAAAAAAATAAACTGGAGAAACTGTCATGGTATTAAATATTGACAAAATAATACTGTGATATTTTTGTAAGCTGTGTCTCACAGTAAAGTGGATTATATAACAAATAAAGGCAAAAGTTTACCACTTAATCCCCAAAGTATGTGCTATATCTATAGAAATGATTTTTGCAAAAAGTACTATTTTCCAGTGATATGAAGCAGAGCACCTGTATAGTTTCAGCATTATGCTATGGAAGGGACTGAACAACAGAGATCTTAAATGTCATAGTAGGTTCAACTTTTGGAAAATGAATACATTTTAAATATATATATATATTATATATATAATGTAATATTAAATATATATAATATAATATTGAGTATTAAATTTACAGGTGATTTATAAAAGTCAACTTTTCCATTTTCCAAAAGTTCAACTTCTGGAAAATGAATACATTTTAAATATATATATATATAATATATAATATAATATTAAATATATATAACATAATATTGAATATTAAATTTACAGGTGATTTATAAAAGTCACAGAAAAAATATTAGCTGAATATTGATGAAAGTCTAGGGTTAGGAGCTGGGTACATGAAATACAAAAGGGCACAAAACTGACCCTTTCACCGGAAGGAAGGAAGGAAGGAAAGAAAAAAAAAGGAGAGAGGTAGGAAGGGAAGAAGAGAGAACAAAAAGTAAAATATTTTTTTTCCTTTCAATTTTGGAGAAAATCAAGCATGTAAAAACAATGAAACAATTTGAAATTTACTGTTTGCCAACCTTGCTACTTGACTGAAGTGATTACATTAGAAAACTCTTTTTTGGAGTTACTTTCTGTAAATAAATAGTTGTGTTTGCAACCATAGAACATTTCTAATACATGGGGCGCCTGGGTGGCTCAGTTGGTTAAGCGACTGCCTTCAGCTCAGGTCATGATCCTGGAGTCCCTGGATGGAGTCCTGCATCGGGCTCCCTGCTCGGCAGGGAGTCTGCTTCTCCCTCTGACCCTCCTCCCTCTCCTGCTGTCTCTCATTCCCTCTCTCAAATAAATAAATAAAATCTTTAAAAAAAAAAAAACATTTCTAATACTCTTACAGTTACATGTAGCCTGAAAACAGAAGTACAACACAGGTAGTAAGACCCTGAGCAGCTTTAGCGAGAAAAAAAGTTGAACAGTAAGCACTGTGCTCTCCGTGTTTCTCTTCCAAAGGGCAATCTTGATTATAACTCTCTGCAGATTTGGGATTTACTCATCTGAGTAGGGGGGCGGGATTTTATCAGCCTCTTCTGGCCACAGCGGGGCGGGTAATAGAACAAACTGGCAGCAGGAAACATGAGCAGAAGGAGCCCTAGAGTTTCCTGCCAGGCCAACAGAGGGGAGCGGGAAGGAAAGGAAAGAAAATGGTAACAGAAGCTTTTTCTAATGCCAGAAATGTAAGAGTGCCTTTGTTGTAAAACACAAGCACTGATTTCCTGTTTCCATAACTTCTGATTGGTGAGTTATTTTTACATTTATCTTAATGAGGTTACACCCTGCTCTGAGATTTCATAAGCCATTTTCCTGCCCATGAAACAAACAAAATATTCTTCTCTCCAATTCCATTTCTTTGTTGACCTTGGGGAAACTGAACAAGAGAATGGTGTGGGTTACACATTAACCTACATGTCTAAGATTGGGGAGAAGGAGCAATCAGGCTTTGTTAAAGCTGAGGAATTACTTGCCTGCAAGACTTGGCTCAGTGTTATTTACAAACTTTTATTTGAACCTTGAAAAGTTACATTTCCTAAATTGTGGAGGAAAAGTTCTCAAAATAAAAGTGTAAATAGGCATTTGGCCTTGCACAATGCATTTCAAATCAATTCTGACAAAAATCTTGTGTGGGTGAATAAAAATTAATGGAACATGATTCATAGTGGGCATCAAATATTCAAATTAATAAAGAGCATAGCCAAGTAGACAATTATTTTATTCTTCGGTTATTACCTGCATGCTGCAGTGGACAGAGGAATTTGGAATTGTACTTTATTGCTGCTATGCTGCTTCAGGCCCTGGCTTGGGAATTAAGGATTCATGCCTCTACATAATGATATATGATTAGCACTGTGAAAGTAATTGAACTCTTCGTTCTAGACAATCCCTTGCAGTGTCGGCAAGAAGCTGGAACAAACTGTGTCATTTAACAGAGTTATGCTGTAAGTGAGAAAAACCTCTGATCCCTGCACAGTTAACTTCCTAATAATTTTAGGTTTTCAAGATTAAATGAGAGAATTAATATAATAGACCATGTAAATGTGCATCAGAGAAATAAAGCAAGGCAAAGGCACTAAAAGGGATGGAAAATTTAAGGAAATTAACAACTGCTCTCAAATATAATAAGGGACAGGTGTCAGGCTGTTAAAAGGATGATTGTTGTAACTGGAGCAGCTGAGGATGGTAAATGCACAGCTGTTACAAAGATTGTGTAGTAACAGAATACTTGTTTTGCTGTGCACGCTAAACTATATTACAACGAGCTCATAAAGTATCCTGGAAAGTGAAGTAATAATGACATTGACACCTATTTTACATAAGAAAATACTGTAACTCAAATAATTATCATAACTTTATGCCTTTAAAATCTCAGCAAACAGGCTTTATTTATGAAATTTCTCAATTTTATTCATTAAATGTATGAAATACCTCAATAACATTTTAAGACAACAATAATACAATTACATTATGTTCCATTAAATTCAAAATGGTCAAATTTTGAAAGCAATTTGTTTTCTTTGACGTTCACTAGTTCCAAACACACTTTTATTCTGGTAGTTTAGTTGTATCAAAATGCTACTGTATTCAGTGTAGAGTGATGAGCTGTATTTCAAGTAATTCTGTAAAATTTGATGAGTGTTTCTCCTGGATAAGGACTAGACTATATTTGGTTCAGTCTAGGACTCATGCTGACATTTAGGGAAAAAACTGGAAGAAAGGAGAGATTTCTCTGTAATTATTCTCAAGTGAATTTGTTTGTTGCGATACCATCTGATTAATGTCCTCTGTACAATGTGGAAGAACATAGAGCAGAAAGAAAAAAAAATGCACCAAATAGAGGTGGCTGTATTGATGGCAGTCTGTGGCATTCCCTTTTTTAAAAGAGACTGAATTCGAGTCACTCATTCACAACTTAGTGAAAAGAGTGTACATTCCTTAGTGGCAGGAAACTGGGTTTATTCAGTGAGGTTTTGTTCATACCATTTTGTTTTGATAAAGTATAAAATTTCTCCTTCATGCCTTTCTAAGTCAATACCATCTCTTATGAGTTCCATTCACATTGGCAAGTGAGTGCTGGTTCTACCAAGCATGTGAATTGAAAATTAAAATATCAATATATTTAAGCTGATAAATTACTTTGAGAATTGATCTCAAAAACACAATTCTTAGGCAGCTTGCAACTTTGGAAACACTTCTCTGTGCTGTATATGTACTTGATGGCTGGCTAAATAAACTTTACTCACCTTAACAATATTTAATTGAACACAAAACACTAGCCATTAATTTCTTGTTAGTTATTAGAAAACTTTGTTTCTGGGCGCCTGGGTGGCTCAGTTGGTTAAGCGACTGCCTTCGGCTCAGGTCATGATCCTGGAGTCCCAGGATCGAGTTCCGCATCGGCTCCCTGCTCGGCAGGGAGTTTGCTTCTCCCTCTGACCCTCCCCTGTCTCATGCTCTCTCTCTCTATCTCATTCTCTCTCTCAAATAAAAAAAATAAATAAAATCTTTAAAAAAAAAAAAAAAGAAAACTTTGTTTCTACCTGAATAGATTTAAATAAAGCATTCATCTTTTACTATTAAAGTGAATTTGATACTGCAGAATTCAAATGCTTAGAATTTTATTCTTTGGGGTTTTTCTGCCTTGTTTTTGTTTGTGTATTTTTGGTTTTTGCTGGAGTGAGGTTGCTATGCAGTTAAGCTTCCATGAGTTTTTAATAACCACTGGCCCATTGAATTTGGATCCAACGTTTGCTAGACATGAACACTTTCACTTTCTGGCTGGTTCCCTTGCAGATTCATATTTGAATAATCAAAGAGACCACTGTGAAGTGATGATGAATTTTTATATTACTGAACTACTCTCCTTATAAAAAAGGAAAAAGAAAAAGCATATTAACTATGCTAAATAGTTTTGGTTTAACTTTTTCTAAACATTTCTAAAAGTTTAGTTAAACTTATCTATATGTCCAATAGAGCAACTAACTCACTTTCCAAGTGAGCAGTTACCTCACTTGTGGATTCTAAACCTTAATGGAATTTTACTTATAAGAAGGTGGTTGGAATACTTTAATAAAAAGTTACGTTGTTGCTGCTGATATGGATGAGTGTCAAAGGTATATCTTCTGGGAGCTATCAGCATTTTGAGATGGTGAATCTGGTTGTGGCATACTTAATAGTATGCTGTGATCAGTTGACTTTTTCATTATTATAACACAAGCTACTCCAGATCTTTTGTTTTTTTTATCAAAGTAACTGCCAGTTGAACAAATGAGCTGAAATATCTGAGTAAGTTTATAAACATATAAAAATGTATGCGTGTAACCAAAAAGGCTATTATAGTCAGTTCTAGTATCATGACAAATTTCAGAGTGTAAAAAAAAAGTGAGCAGTTGGGTCCTAGAAGTCAGAAAATTCGGGCTTTAGAATTCGGGCAACAAGAAATGTGGTGAGGCATTTTGAAATCCCTGTGATTCATTATGTGTGCTTGTGTCCCTTACTTTATTCACATGTATATGTTGTTTGTTTACTTAACCTTTCTTCCCTTTCTCTCTGCCTCATACCTATTTCCAAAGATGTGCCAATGACTTAAGAGTAGGCTTTTGTTTTTCTCATAGTTCTGTGCCCCGCCATGTCCAACAGATTGGCTTTCGTTTAAAGAGTTCACAAATAAGCTTAAATGAATTGATCAGATGAACGCCCATGGATTCAAAGCTGGAGAACAAAGTCAAGATAATGTACAGAAACCAAAGGGAAAGAAAGTGTTCAGAAAGCAATAGGAGAAAAAAATGAAAACAGAAGCTCTAAAAAAAAATACAGACAGGCAAGCAGAGTGCCTTCAGGAGGGTTAGGACAATTGGAGAAACTGGGCATTTGTTTCATTCAATACCCAAATACGAGTCACGATGTACAGAGTGATGGCAATGAAGAGAAGCCTCTTCCCTGACCTCCTGCGGTGTGTTGCCTAGTGGAAAGATGAAGGAAAGAAACTTTATGCTTGGGTAGATAGTAATGGATGAACAAGGGGCGAGGTGGTCAGCCAGGACCCCTCTGAATAGATGATATTTATTCTGAGAACCAAAGGGTGAGAAAAAGAAAGAACAGCCATTCAAAAAGTGGGAAGATGTATGTTCCACACAGAGTAAAAGTGTAACAAGTTCCTGAGGTGAGAGAAAACTTGGAATGTCCAAGGAACTGGAAACAAAAGCCAGTGAGGCTAGAGGAGTAAGAAAGAGAGATTTGGCAGAAGATGAAGTTGGAGAAAGAGGCAGTAGCAAGATAATGCAGAGTCTTAGAAACAAAGGTAAAGATTTGATTCTAGGTGCAATGGGAGAATGTTACACTGATTCCATGTGCAGCAGAGATCATGATCTAATTTAACTTAGAAGGGAAATAAAACAAACAAACCACCTCTCTGGTTGCCATATGAAGAATAGATTTTTTTCAAAGTATAGTTGACACATAGCATTACATTAGTTTCAGGTGTACAACATAAAGATTTGACAAGTTTTTACATTATGCTAGGCTCACCACAAGTGTGGCTGCCATCTGTCAATAGACACTATTATAATACCATTGACTATATTCCCTATGCTGTACCTTTTGTCTCCCTTACTTATTTATTCCATAACTAGAAACCCGGGGGGTACCTGGCTAGCTCAGTTGGTAGGGTATGCGATTCTTGATCTCAGGGTCATGAGTTCAAGGCCCACATTGGGGGTAGAGTTTACATCAAAACAAACAAGCAAACTCCCTTTCACCCATTTTGCCCATCCCCCTCACCTCCCTCCCCTCTGGTAACCATCAGTTTGTTCTCTGTATTTATGGATCTGTTTCTGCTCTTTGTTTATTCATTTGTTTTATTTTCTGGATTCCACATATAAGCGAAATCGTATAGTATTTGTCTTTCTCTGTATGCCTTATTTCACAGCATTATACTCTCTAGGTTCATACATGTTGTTGCATATGGCAAGGTCTCATCCTTTTTCTGTGGCTGCATAATGTTCGTGTGCGTGTGTGTGTGTGTGTGTACATACATATACACACCACATCTTCCTTATCCATTAGTCTGTCAGTGGACAGTTAGGTTGCTTCCATATCTTGGCTATTGTAAGTAATGCAGATATCTTTTCAAATTAGTGTATTTGTTTTCTTTGGGTAAATACCCAGTAGTGGAATTACAGACCATATGGTATTTCTATTTTTTAATTTTTTGAGGAACCACCATACCGTTTCCCACAGTGGCTACACCAATTTCCTTTCCACCAGCACTGCAAAAGGACTCCTTTTCACCATGTCCTTGCCAACACTTGTTATTTCTTACCATCTGAAAATTAGATTTTAAGGGAAAGCAGAGTGGAGGGGAGAAAACCAGTTGGAAGGCTGAGAGGTATCTCTAATGGGACATGATGGCAGGCTCAATTGGGGCAATCACAATGAAACCATAACAAGTAGAGCTCTTTGATTGACTAGCATCTGATGAAGGGTTAGAAGGCAGAAATGGGAGTGGTGAAAGTTGATGAGCCACAGCTGATTTTTAGGTTCCAGGCTTGAGAAACTGGTGAAAGTTTAATGTATGTACTCAGATGGGGAACCCAATAAAAAGGGAGGGAAAGCCAAGGTTGGGTGGAAGTATGAATCAATAGTTCACTTCGACATACGTTGATGTGAAGATATCTATTAGAGGACCAAATGGACATGTCTGTCCATGTGAATTTGGAGATCAGAAGAGGATGTCTTGGCTGAGATATTAACTTGGAAATCATCAACACAATATAGTCTTTAAAGGAATGGCAATGTATGAAATCATCCAGACAGAAAAAAGACAAAAGTAGAGAAAAGATCCAAGTACCACCAGCAATCAGAAATGTCATGATTATTGCTACAAGTTGTTGTGTTTCTGTCCTAGGCAGACCTCCTTAAAACTTCCCAGCTAGGATCAGCTACATGGAACAGGGCATAGTCATCATTGGGTCTTCCAGTGGAAATAGGAGATTCATTTCTAACTGACTGGGGGATATATGTGGCTGGAAAAAAACACCAGATCTTAATAATTTGAAGTTTCTGTCTTAGTGCTGCCAACATAGCTTTTGATTAAGAAACATCATGCTATCTGACTCTAAATCCAAAGCCTAGTGTGCAACCTGGGCAAGAGGAAACCTTTCCTCTGTGTAAACATTCAGTCTTATATAAGCCTTAAGTGTCCTGGCTGCAGTTAGTTAAAATTACTAATGCAATGTTGGTCTTTTGCATCCTCAGTCACATACTCTATCTTACCCACTCCCCACTGTGCATGGTTTTCCTTTGTTGATCAACATCAGTCTCAGAAATGGATCCAAAGTTAATTCTGACCTAAGTGAAAATGACTGATAAATATTACCTTTCCCTGAGGAATTTCTTTTCAACAAAAACTTGGGAAATTACAGTGACATTGAAAACATGAAAGGTGTAATTAAAGCCTTAAATGTGGAATTTCAGATAATTGCATTCAGGAGAGATTAACTGGGGTGGAGGGAGAAGAATCTTTATGCTGCTATTGGTAGCATTAATATATTCAATGAAAAACACATTTTGGAAGCAGAGAATACATATTTAGCTAAAATGCATATCTTAGATATCCCCTTCATTGATTATAAAGCATGGTACTCTAACTCAACTGAATTCCATATAGAAGTACAAATGAGGTATCAAGCTTTTTCCTAACAAAACTGATTACTTTTTTCTTAGGGAACTGAAAAGTATGTGTCTCATAAGGTAAAAATAACAATGATGTGCCTCGGGTTTGTTTTATATTTATGCATTTATTTTTCTTACTCCAATAGAAGATTTGAGATTACTTTAAAAATTGCCTTCAGCACCCTTCCTTTTAGGAGAAACAGAAGCAGCACACAATGGAAAGTACTAGATTTAAAAGAGCAGAGGCCCTATTATCTGAAACACAGTTCAAGGCAACACAGACAATAAAGCCATTGGCTGGGGTAAAATTTAACTGACCTTTTCAAGGTTGAAAGAGGTCTTCAATCAAAATGTTTCTTTCTCAGTAAAGGAAGAGCTCTGCACTGAACTGATTTAACAGTAAAACCTACTGAAATAGCTCTCACTGGGGAAAAATAAGCTAAAACAAAAACAACAACAATAAAAACCCACTACAATTGTGGTAAGTAGACTTGTTAAGCTGTATTTCTCTACCTCAAAGGATACAACAGAGGAGAGGATTTTTTTTTAAGTAAAACAAATCAGATGGACAATTTTTTTTTTCTTTTAGGAATAATGTTATGCCTTACTCCTGTTGTGTTACGTTTATTCAGCTGTTGTATACACTTTTCATGAGATTTTAGACTTCCCTTATGTAATATTCAAATAAGAAGCCTCTAGTTTTTAACACAAAAGGATATTTATGGTTTGCTCTAATGCACTTATTATCAATGTCACTGACCCACCTTCAGGGTTCAATCTACTAGAAAGTGTTCTACAGCAGTAAATGAGTCATAGTAAATATATTAGCTTGTGCTTCTTAGGAAATGGAAAAAATTTTCTTGGGAAGTTGAGGATATGAATTTCATCCTAGTGAAGTATATTTCAGTGGCTCTATTTTGTTTTCCAAGCTCTTGACCACTTTAGTAATAATCACATCAGAGGCACAGGGCCATCAAACTGGACACATTAAAATCAATGGGAGGTTTGAAATGATTCAACAAGGTGAGACCAGTGTGTCTCCTTGGTTTTAATAAGTCAAGAACGACAAAATGTATTACTTCACTTCTACTGACTCAGGCTGGGAGCAAATCTGATTGGTGCACAAATCCCTCACAAAGAAATGTTAATAGAACCCATAATTCTGACACTTCCTCAAGTTGTGGGAAGTAATTCAGAAGCCACACAACAAACCCAACTCCATTATGAATTTCACACTTTAGTAAAACCACACAGTTAAGCATTTACCACATGACTTCAGACTACAGCAGACAACTGGATTCAGTGATAACCAAAAAGGAAAGATGAATTAAAAAAAAAAAAAAAGATGAAAACTATAGAATACAAGGCTATCACAAAAAAGTCATTTTACCAAGATATGTATTTATTAGATTTGATCATAATTTATATGAACATAATATGAACCAGCAATGAGGCCAAAGCTTATACCATCTGAATGAATTAAAGCACAAAAGTAATTTTCTAGATAATTCTATAAATGACTATTTCTCTTGCCTAGAATCTGAATTAGGGTAAGAGTATTCTACTCTCTTTCCTTTCCTATTCCTAATTGTTATAATTATTTTTATGTTTTACTCAATTCTTCACTTTAACAATGCAGATTTCTTCCAATTATCAGATTTTCTCAAATAATTTTGTGATTCTTAGGAAGCCCATGTAAAGTATTGAATATATAGATCAGGAGAGCACCACGAAAACAGTGGCCTTTGTTATGAATAAGTAATAGTACAACCACTGATTGAACTGTTAAATAAATGGAGAGTAGCAGTTTAGAGTGATACTGGCTTAGGAAAATGTCAGGAAAGGAAGAAAGGGAGAAATTACCCAGACAGTAATTTGCTTGCTAATTGATGGAAACTGATATGATTTTCAAAGTATTATCTAATTATAATGTAAGAGTTTCACCTGACTTTTAGCTACTTTCAACATAAAACATAATTTGCATGTGCACACACAAACACAGACACACACACACACAACTTCACCCATATATCTTTTGTTTGTGCCTTTGTCTTAATATCTGCATCTCTTTCAGGCCCATCAGTGAGATCTTTGGGTGGCATGAATTTTCTAGTCATCTAACATGAGTAATGGACTCATGTTCACTTAGCATTTTACTTTCTTTGGACAGGAAACATATATTCTAGTCTACATCAATGTCCTATTTCATAAGCTAATACCTGCAGCTGTGTCCTATGCATCAGATGAGTGGATGTGGTTAACACAGATGTTAATGACAAAAGACAACTATAAGGTGAAGATACTGGTTTAAAAAAAAAGTCACATATCCCTCAAAGCTAATTGTTACTGACTTAAGAATTCTGCAAGCCTGTTCCAGCAAAACCATTTACCAAAGTATAATTGGAACCATGATAATTCAGACCCAAACACTGATTTACTGAAAGCAAAGGTCAAAAGCATATGAATTAAAATGCTCAATTTTCTACTTTAATTTGTGCGTATAAATGTGATCTAGGCTATATATCTTGTCCCCATGAGAATAGCACCATTTTAATTGGAAAATATTTTCAAGAGGTTGAGCAATATATAGGGCAACTTACGTAGCAGGTGAGGATAGCCACAAAGAAAAGTATAACTGCTTGAGATCTAGATAAAGCAAAAGTAAAAAATAAAAATTAAAAATAATTAGTGGACTGAATTCGGTAGTTTTTGAAAAAAAATTTTTTTAAGAGATTTACAAGTAGTGGTCCCTTGCCTCCTTGCCTCGAATTGTGAAAAATTGACTGCCCACACTAAGTCTCACCTCAGAAGGACACTTTCAAGATTTAGGAGTGCATTTGAGCTGTTTTTGCCATTTGATTTAGCATTTGTGTAGTGAATTTTCTGGTAATATGCAGGGTGCAAGCACTCAAAAGCAAAGAATGTTATTTTCAAATCCATTTCCATCAGAATACTGAAAGATATGAAGGGATTGAAATAACGCTACATTGTACACTGTCCCCTGATTTGTCTCTCCTCCCTGCACTTCCCATGTCCCCTCCTATCCCTGGTCCTGTGTCCTAGCCCATCCTGTTGGTATAGTGTGCTTTTACTATACAGCCTGCGGCTTCAAGACCTCAATCTGTGTGCCCGGTGTGCTTATGCTCAACATACTGTTATGAGAAATCAATGATACTAGTTTTTCTAAAGGGATCCAGAGAGCTGAGGGTTTAAGGGAAGTTATTGTCCACTCTGGCAGTATTTACACTTAGAGAAGTTAAGACATTTACAAGGGCTCTTCATATTCTCACTTCATAGGCATAGTGCTATTTATAGAGAAGACACTTTGTTTACATATTTACCTAATAGAAAAAGGATTGAGCAAATAGCCTGATTAATTTCATTCAGCATGCATGCACTCCATTTTTTTGGCAGAGAAGTCATAGAACCACCACTCTGATCTTGTTTAAACAAATATGAAGCCTCAAATACTTTTTTGACAGTAGAAAGATCTTTGAAGATTTGGCCAAATAGATAAAACTATGGGAAATATTCAAAATTCAATCGGATATTACTATATTTGCAAAAGTTATATGGCCCTGAAGAGATAAAAAGAATATGAAATGAATGCAGGATCCCCCCAAATTTGAAGATCTTCATAATTTGCAAAGGAGGCCATTTAAATATTAAGAGCCAAAGAAATGTAGAGACTAATAAAATATTATCACATCATCGGTGGGAATTTCAGATTTCCATGATTAAACCTGGAAAGTAGACTTCTGAAGCTACAAGGGCTTTGCCTCTGAACAGGACTCAGGATGTCTCATCAGTGTCAAGAAAAGGAACCCAGAGAATATTCTGTCAGATGTCCCTGGTCATTATGCAATCATAACCAACTGAGAACATATCCTCCAAATTGCTTGGGTTAATACCATTGTTTATTTAATGAATAAGATTCATTAAACCTAGGAAAGGTATAAAATTAAGTCCAGAAAGGCCTAAGAGAAACATATGGTGTTAATATTTTTGTATTAAGATATCTTGGCCTTTAGTTTCTATGATGTGTCATGTTCACAAAAATTTGTCCTATTAGAACAGGCTTGTGACTCCAATTTAATATGTATCACTGCATAGTTGATTTAAACTTGTGATTTAAAGTTGAAAAGTATAAGTGAAATGCTAATGAAAAATATTGGACATGGGATAAAACTTACAAATAGCCATTTCAATAAGTTTAATAAGTAAAAGTATTGCTTGAGTACTTGAAAGTTGGTCAGTCAGAAAATCAAATTACTTTAGGGCACCTGGGTGGCTCAGTTGGTTGGGCGGCTGCCTTCGGTTCAGGTCATGATCCTGGAGTCCTGGGATCGAGTCCCGCATTGGGCTCCCTGCTCGGCGGGGAGTCTGCTTCTCCCTCTGACCCTCCCCCCTCTCATGCTCTCTCTCTCTCTCCCAAATAAATAAAATTTTTTTAAAAATCTAAAAAAAAAAAATCTACTTTAAAAGTGTATTTGAATACATTAAATGAGAACTTAATTTAAAATATTTACTAATCTTTAAGCTTTAAATAGTACCAACTATTAATTAAAGACCTCTTTAAAGTAGTATTAAATTCCTCTAATATCACTATGATATAAATTGATTTATAAGCCTAACAAAACTAAATTTTAACGTGTAATTTTCAATAAATTTCTTTTTATGTACTTTTTTAAAATTTTTATTTAAAGTATAGTTAACACAGTATAATATTGGTTTCAGGTGTATAATATAGTGATTCAACAATTCCATACATCACCTGGTGCTCATCACAAGTGCCCTCCTTAATTGCCATTCCCCCATCCGCCTCCCCTCTGGTAACCAGGTTTGTTTTCTATAGTTAAGAGCCTGTTTCTTGGTTTGCCCTTCTCTTTTTTGTTTTCCTTTGCTTATTTGGTATGTTTCTTAAATTAACATATGAGTGAAATCATATGGTATTTGTCTTTCGCTGACATATTTCACTTAGCATAATACTGTCTAGCTCCATGCATGTTGTTGCAAATGGCAAGATTTCATTCTTTTTTTATGGCTGCATAATATTCCATTGTGTATATGTATATGTATACATATATATACCACTTCTTTATCCATTCATCAATCGATGGACACTTGGGCTGTTTCCATAATTTGGTTAATGTAAATAATGCCACTTTAAACCTTGGGGTGCATGTATCACTTTGAATTAGTATTTTTTTATCCTAAATACCTGGATCATAGGGTAGTTCTATTTTTAACTTTTTGAGGAACCTCCATACTGTTTTCCAGAGTGGCTGCCCCAGTTTGCATTCCCACCAACAGAGCACAAGGGTTGCTTTTTCTCCACATCCTCACCAACACTTGTTTTTTTTGTTTTTTATTTTAGCCATTCTGACAGGTATGAGGTAGTATCTCATTGTAGTTTTGATTTGCATTTCCCTGATGATGAGTGACGTTGAACATCTTTTCATCTCTTCTTTGGAAAATATGTCTACTTCTTTGGAAAAATGTCTATTCATGTCATCTGCCTGTTTTTAAATTGGATTATTTGGGGGTCTTGGGGTGTTGAGTTTGATAAGTTCTTTATAGATTCTGGTTACTAACCCTTTATCAGACATATCATTTGCAAATATTTTCTTCATTCAGGAGGTTGCCTTTTAGTTTTGTTGATTGTTTCCTTCACTGTGCAGAAGCTTTTTATTTTGATGTAGTCCCAATAGTTTATTTTTGCTTTTGTTCCCCTTGCCTCAGGAGACCTATCTAGGAAAAAGTTGTGCTTTCTTCAAGGACTTTTATGGTTTCAGGTCTCACATCTCAGGTCTCAGGTCTTTAATACATTTTGAGTTTATTTTTGTGTATGGTGAAAGAGAATGGCCAAAGTTTCATTCTTTTGCATGGTGCTATCCAGTTTTCTCAATACCATTTGTTGAAGAGACTGTCTTTTTCCCACTGGATATTCTTTCCTGCTTTGTCAAAGATTAATTGGCCACGTAATTATAGAATTCATTTGTTTGCCCCTCTGGGTTTTCTATTCTGTTCTATTGATCTATGTGTATATTTTTATGCCAGTAACATACTGTTCTGATTACTACAGCTTTGTAATATAACTTGAAGTATGCAATTGTGATGCCTCCAGCTTTGCTTTTTTTATTCCTTATTTCAGTCAAATTTAATATACAGAAAGATATATTATCCACTCGATTTGGAGCAGTAATTCATAAGTTAATGGTTTTTAAAAAAACAAGCAAATAATCATTAGAAATAATTAAATTTTATTTTAACATAAATGTATACACATTTGTCTTTCTTTACATATACCCCTTTACTTTGATTATGTTACCAGATTACTGTTCTCCACATTCAGAAATTCATTATCTAAAATTTCCAGTTTTATTTCTTTAAAATGACCGAAGAATGTAAAGATACTAACAACATAATCAGAATATAGAAACTGTTAACTGAAATTCCTTATCTCAGTCTTTCCCAGTTTTTTCCCAGACCTAGAGACCCTTCTTTTAGTGACTCACTTTTATTGAGTCTTTTCACAGCATTGAATATGATTTTCATAGAAACAAAAACAGATCTTCTGCTGTATCTAGATATATGGATAGATATGTACATATGTTATGATATATAATGAAAGTGTATATTATAAAATCCTAATGAAATGTAACCTTCTTATTTCAGTCTTTATATCGATACCATAAACAAGTAACTTTATGATTTGTCCAAACTGATTTCTATTTAAGTCCTTGACATGTTCAGCAAATCTGCAAGAACCAAAAGAAGGAAATAAGACAGCAAGAAGAGGGCAACACATGAGTTAAAGCACCACTATTTTTGACCCGTGTCATAATGGGCAATAACAAATATCATATATGCAGAAGTAATGTGCTAGGGCCAGCTCATAGAGGCTCATAAGAGTCCATTCTTAAATTTTCAGAAATTTTGGAGATCAATTACTAAACATAGCCATTATCAAAAATTTAACTATATAAACTTAAAATTAAATAAATTACATTAAAAACAAAGGCACTAAATACTCTAAACTCATTACTTTCTAATTGCTTTAATGCATTTTGCTAATATCTATGCTTTCGAGATTGTTTACATTTGTTACATAGTTATTGTGGAATACCCTATAACAGTGTCCTACTGAATATCTCTTCCCAATTCTTCTCAGTGATCTCATGTTGGTACCTTGAGGTCAGCCATGGTGGAAGTATTTACACAATGGAAACTGGCAAATACAGCAAATGAAGTCATTGCTTTTTTGGGTTGGGGAGGGGAGGGGTGCCAGACACAGCTATTAAACATTTACCAGCATACCATTGTATATAAAGCATAATATATTACTAAAATGTACACTACACACATATTTTTGTCATGTTCTTAAAGTATTGAAAATAATTTTTGGACCATGAACCTTCAAAATGTACCTGTAGGTAATTTCTAAATGTATTATTCCACTACACTCAAGAAGAAAGAAAAGTACTTTGGCAGGCTCAACGAGAAATCTATAAAACACCCTGCCTTCCAGTCCAAACTTGACCCATTAAATTAAATTCCATTAATTGTTAAAAATAACTGTCAGCGTATATTTTCAGTTGTTGGATGAGAGACTAAATGACTTCATGGTATATACATATATGTAACTTTTACAAACAGAATGGAGAAAATTCTCACAGGAACAAAATGGGCACAAAATTAAATATAGGAAATAACAGTCCCCCCCCCACCTCAATCCTCCTATACCAATCACATGTGTTTCTTAGAAAGATATGTTATTTACCTGCTCAAGACTTACTGGATTCCAGAGTTTTATTGGGCTGAGATAATGGGTGGAGAATTGTGCCTACAAAATCTAAATTAGCTTCTGTCAGAACAGAGCTACATTTGGGGAGAAATATAAGAAAGCAAGCAATCTGGAAGAAAGTATGGTAAGGTAGTAGGCTAGAGTTTCAAGAGATATCAGGGAAAGAAATGTGAGAAATAACTACCACTATGATTTAGGGAGAGAGATATATAAAAGATTTTAAAAGTTAGCAGTGATATATTAATTCTGTAACAGGTACTGTTCTAAGTGGCTTATATGTATGATTTCAGCTTGATCCTCAGGACAACTGTTATATACAACTTTAACAGCCTCTACTTTATAAATGAGAAAACTCTGGAACTTTGAAAATAAGTAGTTTACCTAAGGTTAATCAGCTAAAAAGTGGCAGAGTTGTAACACCCAAGCAATCTGGTCTTCAGCTCATTCACTTATGAGATGGTTTAATTATAAGATATGCCTTATAGCCATATCAAAAAATATTTACAGAAAACATCAACAGAGATACTTTCTAATAGTTTTTGAATTAAGATCTGTTTCTTTTAATCATGTTAGCACATTTAAACTGACATTAATGGAGTACAGTTTTATTCAGATTATACAAGTAAAATTAAAAGAATCTGAAAACTAATGTCCTAGTTACTGTGACATTCAAATAAAATTAAATATAAAATGGATTGTGCTACTTAATGTTCTGTGGCTAGAAGATGAAAATTCGAAAAAATTCCTTTTGCAAGGTGCAGTTGTAACTTACAAGTATACAATTTTGCACACCAAAAACCTTTACAAATGGTCTCATATTCTTTTAACATGGAGTGATAAGAGGAAAACCTGGTAGGCTGGATAAGATTCAAAGAATAAAAATTCAAAGTTTATTTTGCATTAGGCAGGAAGTTAAAAGAAATAAAGCCTAACGTTTCTTTGCATATGCTATCCTTGGAAAACATCCACTTAAGTTGGTTGTGGCCAAACCTGTGACCTATACTCAAAGGTTTATGTGCTGGAAATGCTGGAAATTAATGACATGGATACTCCATTTAAGCATTAGTAGCGAAGTACCAGAAAAATGCCAGAGGGAAAGTAAGAGATGAACCTGGGCTCAGAAAAAAAGTCAACTTGAAGAATAACAATCTGAGATTGGAATCTTTTACACAGTCTCTCTCTTCACCCCCAAGTCCTGGTAGCCTCTGTTTGCAAAGGGAAACGATATTTCATCAAATCTAAGACATTATAGAAGATACACCATTAGTTCATGTAGAGATAGTTTTTAAAAATCAGCCAATTAAAATAGCACAGTGCTTTCTTATGATTTAGAATTATTTCATATTTGTTGAAAAAATATTTATATATGTATATAATAAAAAAGGAAAATAAAATAAAAATGGTAAAGGAATTACAGATCTTCACAAGATCTTACTTCTCGGGATAACTTCTGTTTTCCCATAAAGTATTGCCCTCTAATGCCATTGAGAACACTGGTGATGCTCTTAAAATATGCCTCAATATTGTGTTAGGGGTCTTATTCCAAGCTTCTGGCATTCTGTAAGTTTTGATGCTGGTGTTTCTTGATCTTTACTGATGCTGACAATGGAGAACTTCAGGTAGCAATCAAGACCTTCTACTATATAGACTAAATGTTTGCATATCCTCAAAATTCATATGTTGAAAGCTAATCCCCACTGTGATGGTGGTATTTGGGGTTGGGACCTTTGGGAGGCTATAAGGTCATGAGGGTGGAGCCCTCATGAATGGAACTGGTACCCCTATTAAAACACACCCCAAAGAGCCCCCTTGTCCCTTGCATCATGTGAGAACCCAGCTACAAGATAACCATTCTATGAACCAGACACTAAATCTACCTGTGCCTTGTTCTTGGATTTCCCAGCTTCCAGAACTGTGAGAAATAAATTTCTGCTATGTATAGGCCACCCACCCTCTAGTATTTTTGTTATAGCAGCCCAAATTGACTATGACATCATCCTATTAAGGTCTTTAGGTAGTTTATGGTTGAGATATGGAATGTTTTAGCTTTCCCATCATGCAGGCAGAAACAACAGCCAAGGTTGAATATGCTCAAGCAATAACACATAATCACTTACACCCGGTCAGAGTTCATTTTAAGATCCATCGATTTTAAGATATATCCCAATTTCAGAAAAGTTAACAGTTGGAAAATATGCAGCTTAGAATCAGTGAAGTTAAGGATTTGAGCTTTTCCATATTATGCTAATTCCTGAGGATTTTTGACACAGTGTTTTGGTCATTAGAGTGAAACAACTGTTGATTGATTTAACCCACCTATGTGACTTTTCCTTTCATAAAAATGCCAGCCTTCTTGCCCTCAAATCCATTGTGTTGGAGTCCCTATATTGCCCTGCATGCATGAGTCTAAAAAGTTGTAATGTCAGCAGTTTGCCTTCCCAATTTCTCTTCCTTTGGGCAGAGTTTACTTT
Organism: Mirounga angustirostris; assembly: GCF_029215605.1. Lineage (NCBI taxonomy): Eukaryota > Metazoa > Chordata > Mammalia > Carnivora > Phocidae > Mirounga > Mirounga angustirostris. The sequence continues at coordinate 18,905,387 of NW_026991711.1, read as the reverse complement.
GTAAACCCTTCTTCACTCAGAAAGGCATCTAACATTTTTTTAACCAAGTAGTAAAACACATAATAAAGTACTGTCCAGTTTAAAGTTTAAGAGTACAAACCCTTAGTTCCTTCTCTAAGATCTTGGGACAGATATGTTTCAGAACTCTTAATTTTCTTTTAATTTTATGGATATCACATATGAACCATATCCTATGTAACCCCAGTAGGGTCTAGTGTGGAACCCTGTAATCAAACTTGTTAATATTTTTGCACTAAAATGTATGAATTGTAATAGGAATAAAGAGTATATGTAAATTCAGTCTGGATTTGGCCACCAAATGAGACAGGAGCAGATAAATTTTGCCGCCAAGTGAGTTACACAGATCCTTTAGTTTTCCAAGCTAATGGAACTCAGAATTGCAAATAAGGGGTTGTGGACATAGGTTAAGCATAAATATTCCAGTTTTTGCATAGAGTTTTAGGTATGGGCTAGAAGGTGAATCATATTTTAGAAGAATGAGGGAAGTGGCAAGTTTTCTCCATTTCCAAGTAATAACATCATATTTGGAGAAATGGAACACATCCACTCTTGAGGTTGGCCATGTGGCTCTGAAAACTGGCCTCATTGCATAATCTTCTTCCTCCTTAAATTCCCTCATCTCAGTAAATGACATCACAAATTACCCAATTTCTCAAGCCAAAAACCTTACAGTTGTCCTTGATTCCTTTCTCATCTCTCATCATATCAAGAAGTCTTACCAACTCTACTTCTAAATGTGCCCTTTTGGAGCATATGTTAATAGAACATCCAGTCTTTCCATCTCCACAGTGATCACCTCAATCCAAGCCACATCATGTCTTCTGAATTGAATAACTTCCTATTTCATGTTCTGTTTTGACTGTCCTCTCCCAGCAGCCATTGCTCACATACTATGGTGATCTTTAAATTGCAAGTCAGATGTCTCCTTCACCTGTTTAAAAACTCCAAAACTCTTACCATGACCTGGATCTCTCCTCTTCCCACTCCCCTTTCACCTACTGTGCTTTATTTACCCCCATCAGCTTTCTGTTCTGCAAATAAGCAAGTTTCTCCTTTACATTTGCTGCTTCCTTGGGTATGTAGCTGGGGACACTGAGGCCTGAGACCTTTGCCTCGCTGCCTTCTTCTTGTCCTTTAGTTGTCAGCTCAGATGTCAGTTCCTCATTCTGTAATTCCCTGGTTCCTAGTCCAAAGTAGATCTAACCCTTAATGACTCAATGGATGACCCTGGTTGATTTTCTTTAGGGTACTTACCATTTTGAAGTTCTCCTGGTGAATTGTTTCTTATTTACTTGGGTGTCTCTGCCTTCTAGACTGTAGGCTCCATATAGGCAAGGATGGTTCACCATTGTTACTCCACTGCCCCAGACTATTGCCTGGCATATAGCAAAAGTTCTTTAAATATATTTCAAATGAATGTATAAAAGTCAAATAATTGATAGTCTAACATGATAATTCTATTATTGCCATCATTCAGATTATTGGTGTCTTTAGTTCACACAAATTGGAGTAGACTATGGACATTTCAAAGAATGGTGATATGTCCACAATACCAGAGCATGGGGATTTTTAGTTAATTTGATATTTTTGCCACCTAAATCACTACTATGGATCTGTAACTTGGGTTACATTTAATGAATGCTTTCTATGAGACATAATGCTGTAGGACTTATATATATAAAACATCATTTTAGCTTTCTATCAACTGAAAAAATTAAGTGACTTGTCCATTGTCTCATATTGATGTTGCACTAGACTTGAATCCCAGATTCCTCAGAGCACAAACCTGAGGAAATGAATGTAATCACTCAATTTATATTGAAAGAAATTTAACTTCCTTTCAAAGATTCAAATGCAATTATGAAAATATTACTATTCTATAGCACAATGAAAAAATAGTTATTTGAACTGTATGAGTTTTAAAGAATGTGAAGATAGAAGAGTTTCATATTTCTTTATACTTGCAAAGTTATCATCTCTGTGGAAAAAGCCTAAGAGAACCACCAAGTTTATTTCCTCTTATGCTTATAGAAGATACAAATAAAGTAAGAAAATGCTTTGATGAAAATCACCTGGTTTGTAAGGCTATCCTTTTAACAAGAAGACCAAAATTCTTGCTTCCCCTATGCTTTTTTTTAATTCCAGTATATTTAACATACAGTGTTAAATTAGTTTCAGGTGTACAATATAGTGATTCAATGATTTTATACATTGCTCAGTGCTTATAATGATAAATATACTCTTTAAACCCCATCACCTATTTCACCTATCCCCACAACCCACCTCCTATCTGATAACCATCGGTTTGTTCTCTATATTTAAGAGTCTGTTTCTTGATTTGTCTCTGTCTCTCTTTTTTCCCTTTATTTGTTTTGTTTCTTAAATCACACATAAGAATGAAATTTTATGGTTTGTCTTTCTCTGACTTATTTATTCTCTTAGCATTATACTCTTTAGATCCATCCATGTTGTTGCAAATGGGAAGATTTCATTCTTTTTTTATGGCTGAATAATATTCCTTTCTATATATACCACTTCTTCTTTATCTATTTATCTATGGATGGGCACATGATCTGCTTCCATAATTTAGCTACTGTAAATAATGCTGCAGTAAACATAGTGGTGCAGATAGCCTTTCAAATTAGTGTTTTCATGGGTTTTTTTGATAAATACCAAGTAGTGAGATTACTGCATCACATGGCAGTTCTATTTTTCAATTTTGAAGAACCTCCATACTGTTTTCCAGAGTGGCTGCACCAGTGTGCATTCCCACCCCACCAACAGTGCAGGAGGGTTCCTTTTTCTTCACATCCTCATCAACACTTCTTGTTTCTTGTGTTTTTGATTTTAGCAATTCTGACAGGTGTAAGGTGATATCTCATTGTAGTTTTGATTTGCATTTTCCTGATGAGTGATGTTGAACATCATTTCATGTGTCTGCTGGCCATCTATATGTCTTCTTTGGAAAAATATTCATGTTTTCTGCCCATTTTTAAATTGGATTATTTGGGGGGGGGGGTTTGCTGTTAAGTTTGATAAGTTCTTTACAGATTTTGGATATAACTCTTTATCAGATATACCATTTGCAAATAGCTCCCATTCAGTAAGATGTCTTTTAGTTTTGTCAATAGTTTCCTTTGCTGTGCAGAACCTTTTTATTTTGATGTAGTCCCAATAGTTTATTTATGCTTTTGTTTCCCTTGCCTCAGGAGACATACCTAGAAAGATGTTGTTATGGTCAATGTCAGAGAAATTACTGCCTGTGCTCTCTTTAAGAACTTTTATGGTTTCAGGCCTCACATATAGGTCCTTAATCCATTTTGTGTTTATTGTTGTGTATGGTATTAGAAAGTAATCCAGTTTCATTCTTTTGCATGTAGCTCTCCAGTTTTCCCTACATCATTTGTTGAAGAGACTTTTTCCTATTGCATATCCTTACCCTTTTTGTCGACGATCAATTTACCATATAATGGTGGGTTTGTTTCTGGGCTCTCTATGTTTTATTGATCTATGTGTCTCTTTTTGTGCCAATACCATGCTGTTTTGATTACTACATCTGTGTAGTCCGACTTGAAATCTCGAATTGTGCTCCCTCCACGTTTGTTTTTCCTTTTCAAGAGTCCTTTGGCTATCTGGGGTCCTTTGTAGTTTCATACAAATTTTAGGATTGTTTGTTCTAGTTCTGTGAAAAATGCTGTTGGTATTTTGATAAAGATTGCATTAAGTCTGTAGATTTCTTTGGTAGTATGGACATTTTCACAGTATCTGTTCTTCTAATCCATGAGCATGGAGTATCTTTCCATTTGTTTGTGTCATCTTTAGTTTCTTTCATCAATATTTTATATTTTTCATAATATAGGTCTTTCACCTTCTTAGTTAAGTTTATTCCTAGATATTTTATTATTTTTGTTGTAATTGTAAATGGGACTGATTCTTTAATTTCTCTTTCTGCTGCCCCATTATTGGTTTATACAAATGCAACAGATTTCTATACCTTGATTTCGTATCCTGTGACTTTACTGAATTCATTTCTAGCAGTTTTTTGGTGGAGTCTTTCAGGTTTTATATATAGAGTATCATGTCATCTGCAAATGGTCAAAGTTTTTTCTTCTTCCTTGCTGATTTGGATACCTTTTGTTTCTGTTTGTTGTCTGATTGCTGTGACTAAGACTTCTAGTACTATGTTGAATAAAAGTAGTGAGAATGGATATCCCTGTCTTGTTCCTGACTGTAGAAGAAAAGCTCTCAGTATTTCCCTATTTAGGATGATAATAGCTGTGGATTTTCATATATGGCCTTTATTATGTTGAGGTATGCTCCCTCTAAACCTACTTGTTGAGGGTTTTTTATCATAAATAGATGTTGTACTTTGTCAAATGATTTTTCTGCATCTGTTGAAATGATCTTACAGTTTTTATACTTTCTCTTATTGATGTAATGTATCATGTTGATTGATTTGTGAATATTGAACCACCCTTGAATCCCTAGAATAAACCCCACTTGATCGTGGTGAATGATTTTTTTTTCACGTACTGCTAGATTCAGGTTGCTAGGATTTTTTTTCACTTTATTTTTTTTAATTTATTATTTTATTTTATTTTATTATGTTATGTTAGTCATCATATAATACATCACCAGTTTTTGATGCAGTGATCCACAATTCATTGTTTTCATACAATACCCAGTGCTCCATGCAGTACGTACCCTCCTTAATACCCATCACTGGGCTAACCCGTCCTCCCATCCCCATCCCCTCTAAAACCCTCAGTTTGTTTCTCGGAGTCCATAGTCTCTCATGGTTTGTCTCCCCCTCCGATTACCCCCCTTCATTTTTCCCTTCCTTCTCCTAAAGTCCTCCATGCTATTCCTTATGTTCCACAAATAAGTGAAACCATATGATAATTGACTTTCTCTGCTTGACTTATTTCACTTAGCATAATCTCCTCCAGTCCCATCCATGTTGGTGTAAAAGTTGGGTATTCATCCTTTCTGATGGCCGAGTAATATTCCATGTATATATGGACCACATCTTCTTTATCCATTCATCTGTTGAAGGGCATCTCGGCTCCACAGTTTGGCTATTGCGGACATTGCTGCTATGAACATTGGGGTGCATATGGCCCTTCTTTTCACTACATCTGTGTCTTTGGGGTAAATACCCAGTAGTACAATTGCTGGGTCATAGGGTAGCTCTATTTTTAATTTTTTAAGGAACTTCCACACTGTTTTCCAAAGTGGCTGTACCAACTTGCATTCCCACCAACAGTGTAAGAGGATTCCCCTTTCTCCACAATCTCTCCAACATTTGTTGTTTCTTTCCCTGTCAATTTTTGCCATTCTAACTGGTGTAAGATGGTATCTCAGTGTGGTTTTGATTTGAATTTCCCTGATGGCTAATGATGATGAACATTTTTTCATGTGTCTGTTAGCCATTTGTATGTCTTCTTTTGAGAAGTGTCTGTTCATGTCTTCTGCCCATTTTTTGACTTGGTTATTTGTTTTTGGGGTGTTGAGTTTGAGAAGTTCTTTATAGATCTCAGAAATCAGCACTTTGTTTGTAGTGTCATTTGCAAATATCTTCTTCCATTCTGTGGGTTGCCTCTTTGTTTTGTTGACTGTTTCTTTTGCTGTGCATAAGCTTTTTATCTTGATGCAAAGGTTCATTTTTGCTTTTGTTTCACTAGCCTTTGGAGACATATCTTGAAAGAAGTTGCTGTGGCCGATGTCAAAGAGGTTATTACCTATGTTCTCCTCTAGGATTTTGATGGGTAGGAATCCATCCAAAGGATGGAAGGAATCCAAAATCTCACATTGAGGTCTTTCATCCATTTTGAGTTTATCTTTGTGTATGGTGTTAGAGAATGTTCAAGTTTCACTCTTCTATATATAGTTGTCCGATTTTCCCAGCACCATTTATTGAAGAGACTGTCATTTTTCCATTCCATATTTTTTCCTGCTTTGTCGAAGATTAGTTGACCACAGAAGTGGGGGTCCATATCTGGGCTCTCTATTCTGTTCCATTGGTCTATATGTCTGTTTTTGTGCCAGTACCATGCTGTCTTGGTGATCATGGCTTTGTATATAGCTTGAAATCGGGTAACGTGATGCCCCTAGCTTTGTTTTTCTTTTTCAACGTTTCCTTGGCGATGCAGGGTCTTTCTGATTCCATACAAATTTTAGGATTGTTTGTTCCAGCACTTTGAAAAATGTCATTGGAATTTTGATCGGGATGGCATTGAAGGCATAGATTGCTCTGGGTAGCATAGACATTTTAACAATGTTTATTCTTCTGATCCATGAGCATGGAATATTTTTCCATCTTTTTGTGTCTTCCTCAATTTCTTTCATGAGTGTTCTGTAGTTCCTAGAGTATAGATCCTTTACCTCTTTGGTTAGGTTTATTCTGAGGTATCTTATGGTTTTTGGTGCTATTGTAAATGGAATCGTTTCTTTAATTTCTCTTTCTGCAGTTGCATTGTTAGTATATAAAAGCAACTGATTTCTGTGCATTGATTTGGTATCCTGCCACATTATTGAATTGTTGTATGAGTTCTAGTAATTTGGGGGTGGGCTCTTGGATTTTCCACATAAAGTATCATGTCATCTGCGAAGAGAGAGTTTGACTTCTTCTTTGCCAATTTGAATACCTTTTATTTCTTTTTGTTGTCTGATTGCTGTTGCTAGGACTTCTAGTACTATGTTGAACAATAGTGGTGAGAGTGGGCATCCTTGACGTGTTCCTGATCTTAAGGGAAATGCTCTCATCTTTTCCCCATTGAGGATGATATTTGCTGTGCGTTTTTCATAGATGGATTTTATGAACTTGAGGAATATTCCCTCTATCTCTATACTCTGAAGAGTTTTAATCAGGAAAGGATGCTGTATTTTGTCAAATGCTTTTTCTGCATAAATTGAGAGGCCCATATGGTTCTCTCTCCTCTTATTAGTATGTTCTATCACATTGATAGATTTGTGAATGTTGAACAACCCTTGCATCCAGGGGATAAACCCACTTGGTCATGTTGGATAATCCTTTTAACATGTTGTTGGATCCTATTAGCTAGGATTTTGTTGAGAATTTTGGAATCCATATTCATCAGGGATATCAGTCTGACAGTCTCCTTTTTGATGGGGTCTTTGCCTGGTTTGGGGATTAAGGTAATGCTGGTCTCATGGAATGAGTCTGGAAGCTTTCCCTCTATTTCTGTTTTTTGAAACAGCTTCAGGAAAATAGGTATTTCTTCTTTGAATGTTTGGTAGAATTCCCCAGGGAATCCATCAGGCCCTGGACTCTTCTTTTTGGGGAGGTTTTTGATCACTGCTTCAATCTTGTTACTAGTTATTGGCCTATTCAGGTTATCAGTTTCTTCCTGGTTCAGTCTTGGCAGTTTATAGGTTTCCAGGAATGCATCCATTTCTTACAGGCTGCTTAATTTATTGGCATATAGTTGTTGATAATAATTTCTAATAATTATTTCTATTTCCTTAGTGTTAGTTGTGATCTCTCCCCCTGTCATCCATAATTTTATTAATTTGGGTCCTTTCTCTTTTCTTTTGGATAAATCTGGCCAGAGGTTTATTGATCTTATTAATTCTTTCAAAGAACCAGCTTCTAGTTTCATTGATCTGTGATACTGTGTTTCTGGTTTCTAATTCATTGATCTCTGCTCTAATTTTAATTATTTCTCTTCTAATGTGTGGCTTAGGCATCATTTGTTGCTTTTTCTCTAGTTCTTTAAGGTGTAAAATTAGTTGGTGAATTCGGGATTTTTCTATTTTTTGAGTGAGGCTTGGATGGCTATGTATTTCCCCCTTAGGACTGCCTTTGCAGTATCCCATAGGTTTTGGACCAATGTGTTTTCATTCTCATTGGTTTCCATGAATTGTTTAAGTCTTCTTTGATTTCCTGGTTAACCCAAACATTCTTGAGCAGAGTGGCCTTTAGCTTCCAAGTGTTTGAATTTCTTCCAAATTTCTTCTTATGATAGAGTTCCAGTTTTAAAGCATTATGGTTTGAGAATATGCAGGGAATAATCTCAATTTTTTGGTATCGGTTGAGACCTGATTTGACCCAGTATGTGGTCTATTCTGGAGAAAGTTCTGTGTGCACTCAAGAAGAATGAGTATTCTATTGTTTTGTTTGTTTGTTTGTTTTAAATTTTTTTTTTTTTTTTTAGATTTTATTTATTTGAGAGAGAGAGACAGATAGTGAGAGAGAGAGCACAAGTGGGGAGGAGAGGGAGAAGCAGGCTCCCCACAGAGCAGGGAGCCCGATGCGGGACTCGATCCCAGGGATCATGACCTGAGCCGAAGGCAGACACTTAACCGACTGAGCCACCCGGCGCCCAGTATTCTATTGTTTTAGGGTGGAATGTTCTGTATATATCTATGAGGTCCATCTGGTCAAGTGTGTCATTCAAAGCTCTTGGTTTTTTGTTGATTTTTTGCTTAAATGATCTGTCTATTCCTGAGTGTGGAGTATTGAGGTCTCCTACAATTAAGGTATTGTGATCAAAATGACTCTTCATTTTGGTTAACAGTTGGCTTATGTAGATGGCTGCTCCCATGTTGGGGGCATAGATATTTACAATTGTTAGATCTTCTTGTTGGATAGACCCTTTAAGAATGATATAGTGTCCTTCTGTGTCTCTAACTACAGTCTTTAAATTAAAATCTAATTTGTCTGATATAAGAATTGCTACCCCAGCTTTCTTTTGAGGTCCGTTGGCATGGAAGATGGATCTCCATCCCTTCACTTTCAGTCTGGATGTATCTTTAGGTTCAAAATGAGTCTCTTATAGACAGCATATGGATGGATCCTATCTTTTTATCCAATCTGCAACCCTGTGCCGTTTTATGGGAGCATTTAGGCCATTCACGTTGAGAAGTGATTATTGAAAGATACGAATTTACTGTCATCATGTTGCCTGTGAAGTCCTTGTTTCTATAGATTGTCTCTGTAAATTTCTGTTCTATATCACTCTTGGGGGTCTTTCTCCTTTTATAGAACCCCCCTTAATATTTCTTGCAGGGCCGGCTGAGTGGTCACATATGCTTTCAGTTTCTGCCGGTCTTGGAAGCTCTGCATCTCTCCATCCATTCTAAATGACTGCCTTGCCAGATAACGTATTCTTGGCTGCATGTTCTTCTTGTTTAGTACCCTGAATATGTCTTGCCAGGCCTTTCTGGCTTGCCAGGTCTCTGTGGATAGGTCTGACGTTATTCCGATGTTCCTCCCTCTGTACATAAGGAATCTCTTCCCCCTAACTGCCCTTAAGATGGTTTCCTTGGTTCTAAGATTTGCGAGTTTTACTCTTACATGCCGGGGCGTTGGCCTCTTTTCCTTGATCTTGGGAGGGGTCCTCTCTGCTTCTAGGACTCGAATGTTTGTTTCATTCCCCAGATTAGGGAAGTCCTCAGCTATGATTTGCTCAAGTATATCTTCTGTTCCTCTCTCTCTCTCCACCCCCTCAGGGATCCCAGTAATTCTGACATTGAAATGTCTTATGGTGTCACTTATTTCTCTGATTCTGTTTTCTTGGATTTTGAGTTGTTTCTCCCTGGCCTCCTCTTTTTCCTTCTTTTCTATCCATTGGTCTTCTAGATCACTAATTCATTCTTCTGCCTCACTTACCCTAGCTGTTAGCTTTCATTTCTGCTCTTAGAGACTCTATGTTGCCATTAATTGATTTCTCCATTCTAGCTATTGTCTTCACAATTGCTGTCCTGAATTCTATTTCCAACATCTTGGTTTTATCAGTATCCATTTGTAAATCTGTGGCAACAGTCACAGTCACTGAGTCTTTCCTATTTTCGGGGTTCCTCCTCCTAGTCATTCTGTTGGGGGGTGATTGAGGGAATGTACAGAGTCCAAATTATTGACCACAACCCAAGCAAGATGCACCTGTTTTATAGGGATCTTAGGGTTGTTGGCCTCTTGTTCTCCCAGCCAGTCTTCTGGGGGAGGGGCCTGCCGAGCCGTTACTCAGGCAATGTTTGGGCAGAGTTGCCCTGCCTCCTGTGCTGGGGGATGGGCTCAGTGAAAATCAGTTTGGGGGGCCTTTTGTTCTCTGGTGGCTTTCCGTGTCTCTTCTGAGAGTCAGAGCAGAAGAGATCGTTTCCAACCCTCTACCTCAGAACAAAGAGATCGCAGTCTGTTCTTCATTGAGTTCTCCAGGCCACACTATCTCCATTTCTGTCTGTCCTGCTATAAACTGCAGCATCCTGGGTTGTGCGCCCCTCAGCAGGGCTCCCAGTCCTCGTCTCCAGGTCAGGGCCCAAGGGCACGTCTCTGCCATTTGTGCTTCTAAAACTGCCACCCACCCCCAGTTCGCCCCCACGGCCCCACCGCTCCGGGTTGTGGAGGGCCTGCCATAAAGTCCCTTACCCTCTGCTTCCAATCTGCAAGTCTGTGCCCTGTACGCAGCACAGGAGGCTGTCACTCACCAGCAGTGTAGGATCCCCACGGCTCCCTCTCCCTTCCGTTTATCTTCTGATATGTGCCCGTGGAATCACGGCTCCCCGCTTCATACCTCCCAACCAGCCACCTGCAATATTTGGTTTGTAGAGATCCAGATATATCTTCTTACATCTCAAGATGATTTCATGGGTGTTCAGTGTGTTCTGGTAGAGATCCAGCTCAATTCTGGGGACCGGTTGGAATAGGGTCCCCTACTCCTCCGCCATCTTTTCCTCCCCCCAGTTTGCTAGGATTTTGTTGAGGATTTTTGCATCTGTGTTCATCAGAGATATTGGCCTATAGTTCTCTTTTTTCTTTTCTTTTCTTTCTTTTTTTTTTTTTTGTGTGTGTGTGTATGGTGTCTATCTGGGTAATTCTGGCCTCACAGAATGAATTTGGAAGTTTTCCTTCCTCTTCTATTTTTTTGGAATATTTTTAAAGAAAAGGTATTAACTTGTCTTTAAATGTTTTGTAGAATTCATCTGTAAAGCTGTTTGGCCCTGGACGTTTGTTTATTGGGATTTTTTTTTTATTGCTGATTCAACATCATTGCTGGTAATCTGTCTACTCAGTCTGTCTCTTTCTGGTTCAGTTTTGGGAAGTTATATGTTTCTAAGAATTTGTCCATTTCTTCTAGGTTGTCCAATTTGTTGACATATAATTTTTCATTATATTCTCTTATAACTCTTGGTATTGCTGTGGTGTCAGTTGTTATTTCCCTGTCTTTCATTTCTGATTTTGAGTCCTCTCTCTTTCTCTCTTTCTCTCTCTTTTTTTTTTTTTTTTTTTTTTGGATGAGTCTGGCTGAAGTTTTATCAATTTTGTTGATACTTTCAAAGAATCATCTCCTAGTTTCATTAATCTGTTTTCTTGGGTTTTGTTTAGTTTCTGTTTCATTCATTTCCACTCTACTTTATCATTTTCTTTCATCTACTGGTTTTGAGTTTTGTTTGTTCTTCTTTCTAACTCCTTTAGGTGTAAGGTGAGGTTGTTTATTTGAGACTTTTCTTACTTCTTGAAGTAGACCTTTATTTAGCTATAGCCTTTCTCTTAGAACAGCTTTTGCTGCATCCCAAAGGTTTTGGACCACTGTGTTTCCATTTTCATTCATCTCCATGTATTTTTTTATTTCCTCTTTGATTTCTTATTGACCCATTCATTGTTTAGTAGCATGTTATTTAACCCCATGTGTTTGTGCTCTTTCCAGATTTTTTCTTGTGGTTAATTTCTACTTTTATAGTGTTGTGGGCAGAAAAGATGCATGGTATGATTTCAGTCTTTTTGAGTTTTTGAGGCTTGTTTTGTAGCCTAATATGTGATCTATTCTGGAGAATGTTCCATGTGCACTTGAAAAGAATGTGTATTCTGCTGTTTTAGGATGGAATGTTCTGAATATATCTGTGAAATCCATCTGGTTCAATGTGTCATTCAAAGCTACTGTTTCCATGTTGATTTTCTGTTTGAATGACCTGTCCACTCCTGTAAATGGGGTGTTAAAGTCCCCTACTGTTATTGTATTACTACTCTTGATTATTTCCTTTATGCTTGTTATTAATTGCTTTGTGTATCTGGGTGCTCCCATGTTGGGTACATAAATATTTACAGTTATATTTTCTTGTTGGATTTTTCCCTTTATGATTATATAGTGCCCTTAGTCTCTTGTTACAATCTTTGTTTTAAAGTCTATTTTGTCTGATATAAGTATTGCTACCCCAACTTTCTTTTCACATCCATTGGTATGATAAATACTTCTCCATCCCTTCAAATTCAATCTGCATATGTCTTTAGGTCTAAAATTAGCTCTTGTAGGCAGTGTATAGATGGGTCTTGTTCTTTTATCCATTCCATCATCCTATGTCTTTTGAATGGATCATTTAGCCCATTTACATTCAAAGTAATTATTGATACATATTCATGTATTGCCATTTTATTACTTGTTTTATGGTTGTTTTTGTAGTTCTTCTCTATTCCTTTCTTCCTGTGCTCTCCTCTCATGATTAGTTGGCTTCCTTTACTGATATACTTGGATTCCTTCCTCTTTATTTTTTGCATATCTATTACTGGTTTTTGATTTGTCATTACCATTAGGTTTATATACAACATCTTCTGCATATAGCAGTCTATATTAAGTTGATGGTCATTAAGTTACATCTCTCTCCCCCATGTTTTAGGTATATGGTGTCATACTTTATATCCTTTTTTTTGTGAATCCCTTGACTGATTCTTACATATATACTTATTTTTATTGCTTTTGTGCTTCCTACTTTCCTTACTCTTACTTAAGGTCTTTCCTTTCCACTAAAAGAATTCCTTTTAACATTTCTTATAGGATTGTCTTACTGGTCATGAATTTCTTTAACTTTTGTTTGTCTGGGAAACTCTTTCTCTCTCCTTTTTTCTGAATGAGAACCTTGCTGGACAGAGTATTCTTGGCTGCAGATTTTTTTTTTCCTTTCACCACTTTGAATATATCATGCCACTCCTTTTTGACCTGCAAAGTTTGGGCTGAAAAAATCTGCTGATAGCATTTTGGGGTTTCCCTTGTATATAACTGTTTTCTTTTGTCTTACTGCCTTTAAAATTCTCTATCACTACTTTCTGACATTTTAATTACTCCGTGTCTTGGTGTAGACCTCCTTGGATTGACTTTGGGGAGGGGGGTGGGGGGGGTTGCTCTCTGTGTCTCCTAACTCTGAATTTCTATTTCCCTCTCCAGATTCTGGAAGTGTTCAGCAGTTATTTCTTCAGATAAATGCCCCCCCCTTCCTTTTCTCTCTCTTCTCCTTCTGGGATCCCTATAATGTGAATGTTATTATGCTTGGTGGAGTCATGGAGTTGCCTAAGTCTGTTTTCCTTTTGCATAATTTTTTTTCTTTCACCTGCTCAGCTTGATTACTTTCCATTACTCTGTCCTCCAGGTTGCTGATTTGTTCTTCTGCTTCCTCTAGTCTATTTATTCCATCTAGTTTATTTTTAATTTCTTTTTTTTTTTTTCATCTTTGGTTCTTTTTATCTCTTTGTTAAGGGTCACACTGATATTCTCCACTCTTCTCAAGTCCAGTGAGTATCTTTATGATTATTACTTTAAATTATCCATCAGGCATATTACTTATCTCCATTTTGCTTAGGTCTCTTGCTATGGTTTGTCCTGTACTTTCATTTGGGACATATTCCTCCATCTCCTCATTTTGTTTCTTTGCATCTGTTTCTGTGTTTTAGGAAATTCAGCTACATGTCCTGCTCTTGAAAGTAGTGGCTTTATGAAGTAGAGGTTCTATAGTTCTTTGCAGTGCATGTCCCCTGTTCAGCAGAACCTGGCACTTCAGGGTTGTTTCCTAGGGGTTTTGAGTGTGCTCTGCTGTTGTGGATGAGCCACTTCTCCCTTCAGTACAATCACCTAGTTCTCTTTGCCTGTTGTGGGCAGTGTTTGGTCCCTGTGGTGTTAGTGGGCCAGTCTGGAGCCATCTTGGGCTTGAGTTGAGTCAGACCAGGCATTTGTGAAATACAGTAGCACCAAACTGCAGGGCTCTTTCCCTGTGTTGTCCCCTGAGCTTTCTTTGGTGTGTGGGGCCTACAGTCAGACCAGATGTCTGCCCCCAGCCCACTGCTGGGGCCACAGTCTGATGACTGGTGTGTGTGGTTACCTTTCCCTCTTCCTGGGGCAGAAGTCTCTTTGGAGTGGTGCTGGCCCCTACTGGGGCTGCTTGCACACTGCCAGGCTTGTGGCAACTTTGGATTGGCTCTGGCCAAGAGCATATTAGAGGGAGCAGATCCACAGTGTGTGCAGGTTGGGGCACAGTGTTTTTTGCAAAGTTTGTGTCAGTCCTCTGGGGGGGGGTACCTGTGGAGCTGGATTGGGGCAGGCCTTACTGTAGGGGGTGGATACTCTGAAGTGCAGGTAGGCGGGGCAGGGTTGTTAGCAAGTTACATAGTGAGTATTTGCTGTGCTGGTTTGGGCAGGTGGCCATGAGTTTATACTGGGAGCTGGGAAAGGAAATAATGTCTGCCTGCTCCCTTGTTCCTGAAGGAGTCTCCCAAGGATCTCTGTCCTTTCAGGACAAGCTCTGAAATGAGCAAAAAACTCTCTCTCCCATCTGCCCTTGCCCCAGGCATTTTTCAAACTGCTGCTTCTATGCTGTATCCCAGAGGGGCTGTTTGTTGTGCTGTGTCTTTAAGGGTGGGGACTCAGTTTCCTCTTGCCCTCCCAGTTCTCCCAGAGCTGAGCCCACTGATTTTTAAAATTATAGGTTTTAAGTCCTGCTGGTTGTAAGCACTCATGAAATTCAGCCCCTCTGGTTTTCAAAGCCAAATATTATGGGGATTTGCCTTCCCCATGTGGGCTTCTAGGTGTAATAGTCTGTTTCTCTCCCCTCTCCACAAGTGCAGGATCCTCCCTCCTTTGGATAGTCCTGAGGGCCTATTATCTCCCCACTGCATCTCTGCCCTCCCTACTCTCTTCGTTGTGGCTCCTTCTCTGCATTTAGCTGTGGAGTTTGTTCTGCCAGTTTTCTTCTGGTATAATATTTATAAGAGTATTAACCCTGTTATAGTGAAGAAAATCCAGATGATTACTTATCAGGACAAAACAATTTTTATGTAGTTCAGTTAAAACTATAAGAAAACAATGTATTGCAACCAAATTGGTGTTGGACAAGTCTCCTGAATAGATCAAAAGGGTGAACAAGATGAAAGCCTCAGACTGTCTCATGGGCTATTTATGTGCCTCTTTAAAGACTGTCCGCCACTTTGGGCTAAATACCTTTTTTTTTTTTTTTGCTTTTTCATTTCTTTATTATGTTGCAATAAAGTGTGAAGTCTCCTCAAAAATGACATTAACACACACAAAAAATAGAATTTTAAATCAAAAAGTTGTCTTGAGGTTTTATTTTCAGCTCTTCCCATCAACACCTCTTAATGCTGACTGTATTTAGCGAAACTTCCTTTATAAGTATGTAATGACCCTTTCAGCTATAACTATCCCTGTTAATCTTAACAGCTAAAGTTTGAGGTGTGACTTTTCACATACCAAAAGTATTTTATTTTTTGAAGTGTCAAATCCTTCTTTTAATTGCTGGCTTTACCCAATGGCTAAAATCTTCTCAAAAAGTATTATAAAATAAGCTATTTCAAAAATATTACCAAAGGATTTTAAAATAAAATATTTTTTAAATTCTAAATGCACACTGGGATGCCTGGATGGCTCAGTTGGTTAAGTGGGGTGACTTTGGCTCAGGCCTGATCCCAGGGTCCTGGGATCGAGCCTCACATCAGGCTCCTTGCTCAGCGGGGAGCCTACTTCTCCCCTGCCTGCCATTTCCCCTGCTTGTGCCTGCTCCCTCTCTCTCTCTCTCTGTCAAATAAATAAGAAATAAATAATCTTTAAAAAAATTATAAATGCACCAATATGTGCTAAATATAGAAAAGTTAGGTCTGCAGAATAGTTATTTGAAACAATTTGAATGTCTCTCTTCAGATTTCTTTAAACAATATTACAATGGCAAAAAAATGGTTAATTTTCTGAAAGATACAAAAGAAAGAAATCTAAACAGTCCATATGTAAGTCCCATGGCCATGTAAAAATTACTGCATCCATAATAATGACAACCGTAGAGAAAAATTAGCATTTGAAAATTTTTCTAATGAATGTAGTAATATACAATGATGCCATCACTTCCAGTGTATATTACTTCAGTGATTTTCCGTAACTTAATTTTACTAAATCTTTTTTTTTTTTTTTTTTAAGATTTATTTATTTGAGAGAGAGAGTATGCCCACAAGAGTGAGAGCATGGCGGGGGGGGGGGGGAACGGCAGAGGGAGGGGGAGGGGCAGAGGGAGAAGCCGACTCCCCACTAAGCAGGGACCCTCCCTCCCCCGCAATGCAGGACTCCATCCCAGGACCAAGGGATCATGATCTGAGCTGAAGGCAAACACTTAACCAACTGAGCTACCAGGCACCCCTTTACTAAATCTTTCTCTATTTCTCAATCACAAAACCACCACACAGTGAAGGGAAAGCTGTCTTTGCAAGAGGCCACTTTGTGGCTGATACAGAACATGCAGACTAGCCTGAATGGGGCTTATGTTGAGTCCTAGCTTATGGACTGAAACAGGGAGGGCTGAAATCTAACCACAACAGCCTATACTAGGCTATATCTTTTATCAGCACATCAAGAAACAAGCTTGGAGGCTCCAGTCCTAAAGCTCCTCCATAGGGAAGGTACTACTGACATTCCTTGTTGCCTTTAATCCTCCTAGTAACCCTGTCTGTTGGATTCTGGTATGGTTCTGATGTTACAGATAGAAGATATTGAGGCACAAACAGCCAGTTAGTCATGAGCAAGGGTTTGAACTAAAGATCTCTTTGGTTGTTGGTGCAGGTTCGTTCTACTGATCGTACTTCCTTTCCAAACACTGGAGAACTGAGAAATTTACAGAGAGGTTGAGAGAGACAAGATAGTGTTTCTCAGTCATTTTATGAATAAATAATGGCATGTGTGCATATGAATATGTATATACACACCCTGAGACAGAGAGAGAATATACATATATGTAATGATATATCCATGGTTGAGTAGAAAATAGCAATTTTTAAGAACAAATGTAAAAAAATGTAAATATAAAGATTAAAAAACAGGAGGATTAACACTAAATTGCTTATTCAGAAAAGAGGATTTTTTTTCCCTATAAAGTTCCATACTTGAAATCACTTCTCCACAGTATTTAGGTCATCTTTCATTCACATTAAGAGAAATTAATTGCTTTCCATTTCAATTTATTTTTTCTTCAAGCTAGCCAGTTTTTTTCCTAATATTATAGACTCATGCTTCACACAGACACTGTCAACTAAAAAAAATGTTTAACTTAATGACAAGGAAGGAATGAAAGGATTAAGAATTTGAACTTTATCCTCACACTGCCTGGATTCAGATCAACTGTACATCAGTTTTCTCTCCTGTAAAATGGAATTTGTGAGGATTAAATGAGAAGATACAAATAAAGCACTTAAGACATCTGATAAACATTAAATTGTAGACTTTACATCAGAATAACGCACAGAAGTGAGCATTTGAATATCTTTGATAATAAAACTGCATCAATGGTCAGTAATTCATACTAGATCTTCATTGGATTGTGGAATCAATTCTCTAGTGAATAAAGTATTCATTGCCAATTGCCCTACATCTTACAATAAGATTTTCTTAAAGTTGAAAGATACTCTCTAGGTACAATTGCCCCATGTCTCTTGATCTTAAAACATACTCTAGAGTGCCTGGGTGGCTCAGTTGGTTAAGCGACTGCCTTCGGCTCAGGTCATGGTCCTGGAGTCCCTGGATCGAGTCCCGCATCGGGCTCCCTGCTTGGCAGGGAGTCTGCTTCTCCCTCTCACCCTCCTCCCTCTCATGCTCTCTCTCATTCTCTCTCTCTCAAATAAATAAATAAAATCTTTAAAAAAAAAAAAAAAACATACTCTACACCATTCATGAATTACTTCATTTAGGCATTTGGAAGTGTCAAACCAGCAAAACACAGACTAACAATATCCCTAATATAATATCATAAAAGATTTACTCATAAGTAAACAATAGAATGTTGAGAAGCACCTTCCTGAAGTATGACTATTTTAAAAGTCTGAAAAGAATAATAAGGCTCTGTAAGCTAAGCATTTAACCTCTGAAATTCCTGGTTTCGTGAGGTTAGATTAAGAATGATGTGGTTAAACAATTAATACCCAAGATTCCAAGAGTAAGACTGCATTGCCCCAGAGCAACAGCTAGCATTTAGTCAGAGCTAAGGGCTTTTTGACCACTTATTTATGACCCTTGGCCTTTAACTGCCTGAAAGGGCCCCTGTCTGCTAATGGTGGGACATACCAAAGAATGAAGATGTGGCATATTCCACTCCTAGGACTTGTGGAATGTGGGTGGGGTTTCCATTACTCAGCTGGTTTTGTTTTATATGCAGCTAGTACTTTGTCATAGGATTAAGTAAACTTTCATTTACAACTAAAGTATTGTAACATGTGCGTGTGCCCATTGCTTTGCATGATTAAGTCAAACCTGAGGATAGTTGGGTTTGTTTGTTCTTGGGTTTGTTAGTTGGCAGTAATAGCAGAATTACTTTAGGTACCTACAGGAATTTCAGATATCCTAGGTATGGTAGGATAACATATCTAATAGAGATATTATACTAATACCTATTATACGTGTGTGTGTGTGTATAATTTCTTATTTACCAAAACCTAGACTATGCACAAACAAGTGCTCAGTAAATATCTGTTGACTGAGTAAAGAAATGAATAAGGCAAGATATTATACTAATACCTATTATATATGTGTGTGTGTGTGTATATATATGCATGTGTGTGTATATATAAGGAAAATATATATATATGTATATATAATGAATAAGGCAAAGCTTTGAGGTAACTGACTTAGGAAGGAAAAAGGGTAGAGGTGAAGAGGAAAAAAGAAGTAGCAACCTATTA
Source organism: Mirounga angustirostris (assembly GCF_029215605.1). Classification (NCBI taxonomy): domain Eukaryota; kingdom Metazoa; phylum Chordata; class Mammalia; order Carnivora; family Phocidae; genus Mirounga; species Mirounga angustirostris. Next base: position 18,886,420 of record NW_026991711.1, on the reverse strand, counting down.
GGTAAGTGTAACAACATGGTGCCAAAAGGCACAGAAAATTAAATATCCAACTAATTCAACACAAATTTTTAGTCACATTTCATGTACACTCTTTTCCACATTTCAGTTTTTTTTTTTCTTTCACTATTCACCATATTTAGGCAACACCTATGTGTTATTTTTCTTTAAATGCAACTTAAATGGACTCACTTTTTTAAAATGTGCCCCGTTCTACACAGTGTTACCTGTCAGATCATGGGTTTGATTCTTCATTAGTATTTCTCAAACTTTGATATGTGCCCAAGTCACTCGGGATAAAACTAAAATGAAGATTCCAGTGCAGTAAGTCTGGGTAGGGCCCATTTCCGCATTTCTCATGAGCTCCCAGGTGAGGCTAAGAAGCACACTTTGAATATCGAGAAGCTATATATATACACACACACAAATACATGCTCAAATCCTTAACTAGCAGTGTTTTAAAATATATCTTTATGTCATGTAAAATCCTCTCATGTACCCCAACCAGTAGCAAATCTAACACTATAAATAAACACTCTGCTGGGTTTGCAAAAAAGTGCTTTAAGTGTCCTTTGTATTCAGGGAATTCACTGTCAAGAAGAAGAGTATTTATGTAAGAAACCAAGATAACATGTGCTATGGGCTATTCCAGAGTTCTGTACAAAACGCTCTGAGAAAATCCTACAAAGTTTGGGAAAGGCCATGGAAGAAGCTTGTCCGAGCCTGACAGAGGCTGAGGAGAACCTTTCCCAGGGAGCCCAGAATGCAAGCTGTGTCTTGCCTGCCACCACCGCACCACCACCACCGCTGTGAGGCTCTGCCCATGCAAAGGAACCCAGCTGAGGTGACATGGGCTCTCCCATGGGCTGGGCCCTCCACACAGTCTCTCACGGCATTAGCCTGAGTAGGGGCTCTTGGTGAAACCATCTCCCCCCAGTTGGAGGATAGGTAGCCTTTTGGGACTTCATCTGCTTGGAAAAGGTCCCCTGTTCTTTTCTTTTAATAGGCCCCCTTTTCTAATCCTTCTTCCTGAAGGAGCATCTGTATTCTCAGTTGTACAGACACCGTAGAACCATACACTGTGAATTATGAGCATAATTTCTTGCCAAGTGAGTTTCAGTTTCCTTCCCCTTTCTGAACTTTCCCTCCCATTATTATCAAGTAAAAGGATGGATAATTTAGGGGGCAGTGGCATAAAGAAGCTCCAGTCCTTGCTCTCAGAGACACAGTAGCTCCTGCAGTATTCTTCCTATTTACTCTCTGCCATAGACAAAAGAATGGCTCCCCCAAGATGTCCATGTTCTAATCTCTAGAACCTGTGAATTCATGGTGGTATACGACAGAGGGGAATTACAGTTGCAGGTGGAATTAATGTTGCTAATTGGCTGACCTTAAAGTGTCCTGTGATGTCCAGGTGAGTCCCATGTAATCACAAGTTTTTTGTTTTTTTTTTAAAGCAGAATAGGGAGGCAGGAGAGGAGGTCAGACTGACATGATGTGAGAAGGACTGGACACAACAAGTCTTTGCTGGAAGAGGAGGCCAAAGCCAAGGACTGTAGGCAGCTTCTAGATGCTGGAAAGGGCAGGTAGCTGATTCTCCCACACAGCCTCCAAAAGTAGCCCAGCCCTGCCAACACCTTGATGTTAGCCCAGTGAGACCCACATCAAACTTCTGACCCACAGAATTGTAAAATAATAATTTTGTATTAAGCCGCAAAGACTGTAGTATTTTATAGCAGCAGCAATGGAAATCAGTACACCCTTTCTCTGGTCCCAGAGATATCCCTCCGTTTTGCCTCTTTTGTTTCCAGGACGCTACCCTTTCCTGATTTTATATCTTTTACTTCTCCTTCACCGTCTCTTTTGTTAAGGTCTCTTTATTATGTCTAAAAATTCACTCTTCCCCAAGTTACACAGTTGGTCCTCTTTTCTCTAAAGGAATCAGATTTGCTGAACAGAGCCCAGATTCAGCTTGCAGATATGTTTTCTTTGGCCTACAGTGTTTTTCACAAGCCAAATTGAAATGCATTTAGGTGAGATATGTGTCCTCTAGTTTTCCATAACTCACAGTGTTCCATACTGCATTTCACCTGACCTACTTCCCTGGTTTACATTATTTGCTTTGTCCTTAAAGGTTTTGAGTTGAAGATGCCACTTTTAAACCCTAAATGTGCATTAAGACGTTAAGATGTCACATTAAAAAGGATTCTTGGGTCAAATAGGTTTAGGAAATGCCAAGTTAGACAAAGTAAGGCAAGCTGTTAATAAGTCAGGAATTGACAGCCTTGATTATGCTGGGTACCACATATCTTTGTACATATACCTGTGTCCAGGTATATCTAGCAATAGAGCTATATACGCCAGATAGCTGTCTATAGCATGCAGCATCTCCCAAATTTATGTTCCCATGGAACTAGTGGAGCATCTTATAGGTGGAATATTCCAAGTGTACACATTGAGATTTACTGTTCAGTATACTCTTCTCATCTCTTCCCATTACTGTAGCCATGACTCATACATTGATGACTTCCCCAACCCATAAATATAATAAATCAAACACTTATAAAGCATATACTGTGTCACGTGCTATTCTAAGTGCTCCACACCTACAAGCTGATTCACAACACTGATATGATAATAGGCATTGTTCTCATCTTTATTCTATAGGTGAAAAAACTGTGACCTAGGGAGCTTGTCATGTGTCCTCTGTCACACAACTAGAAGGTTGCAGAGCTGAAATGTGAACTCAACTTGCTCTGGAGTCTGTGCACTGACCCGCACCTCCATCTCCCATTCACCCTGCTCTTGAGCTGAAGCTGTGGGTCCAATGTAAGAAAACACTTTCTACCAGAGGTGGTTGAAAAATACAGCAAGCCATCTCAGATCAGGTTGAATTCACTGCCTCTAGAGATGTCCAAGAAGAGTCTGGAGGAAAAATAGGGGTTTCATAATCCTTTAGCTGATGGGGAGCCCTCAAAAGTATCTCATCAGGAAAGCGATAGGTATTTTTTATATTCTAAGTGATTTGAAAGAAATGAATCAGATGGTAGTCTTGATCTACTGTGTGTTGACTCAGGCAAGCCTCTATTGCATCTTCTCTTCCTCCTCCTTTCCACTAGGTGGCACCAGAACTCAAAATCAGGCCTCTGGAAAAGGCTATCTGTTCTAAGCCTTTATTGTAGAATGAATGACTTGTATAAAGATATTTGATGTGATGTGAACATATCAGAAAATATTTTTATTGCCAATTCCTAATATGCCTCTTCATTCACCCTAGAGTATTTTTCCAGTAGTTAACAATTTTCAGCTTAACTGACTGTAACATTCTGAGTAAGAGCTTCTGGGGCCATGCCAGTTTAGAGTACTATTGTAGACCAACCTAGTAACATTGTCCTGCAGAAATTGCTAACAGTCAGCTGGAAGTTGATACAGTGGAATTTATTCAACTCTTGATGGCTTCAGTAAGGGTGGAACTGTTCTAATTCACAAGACAGGAAGGATTTTCAGGTGGCCGGTTGAATTACCTCCTAGACACTTAGCTCTGGTTAGAGTTGGAAGGGGTGCAAGCCTGTGCTAACTTATTACGTAATTCTTCAGGAAAGAAATACGAGAGCCCAGCATATTGTCCCCTCCTTGCTTCCGGAATGCCTTTCTCAATATAAACTAGTTTACGTGGAAGGGAGGGTTCCTCCTTTACACATTTCTTAATTAAAACTTCTTTCTTAGTGCTACGGTTCTGCTTTTGTTTTGTCTTTTGAAAGGATGTGGGAAAGTAGACTTTCAATTTGTTGACAAGTTAGTGTTCTCACAAATCTATATAAAAAGCAGTCATTTCTGGTCATTTGTAAGTATGTATATAGTGACAAAAATACCCATAAATTGAGATTCCTATTTTAAACCTCTAAGACTAGTTCATAGGATTCAAAGAAAGGCATATCTCCCACATCACAGGTAAGTGGGTACATGGCATTTTTTCCTAATCCTTCAAACTGAAATTTGAGGAGGAAACGCAAAGTTAGTGAACATGTCACAAAGGAGGTATTGTTTAAAGATAAATAGGCTTTTGTCTAAATACAATAGTCTCAATTTTTCCCTGATTCTAAAGAAAAGGAGAAAAGATGTATATATTCTACTTAATGTTGTTTATTTGAAATTTTTATGCTTTCGTTTCCCCAAACCTGCTTCTTCCAAGATGGGCAATAGAAGACAGAGGCTAAAATAGATGATAGAATTATGGACTTAGATAAATAATTAATGACCTGGAGTAATTAGCTGGAAGATGTTTAATCATTAATCTGTCTGAGTCATCACAGGCATTTGAGCCTACCCACAATATATTGCACTAATTATGAGTGTATATATTTTATCAAAATGGAAATTAATATATGATGAGAACCAGCACTTCGAAAAATTAAAATATGGAGCAAGTCTGTTTAGTTTACTCTTTGTTAAACAGAATTTTGCTTTTCTTTATTTTACCTAATAAGAAAAAAGTTGTATAAACTCCATGTTTGACTTCTTGGTTAGGGAGGCAAAGTAGTTGGCTAGTTTTTCTTTAGGGACTTTTTTGGGGGTGGGGGGAAGAAAAAACAAAAAACACCTCATTATTAAAGTATCTGGTGAACAATTAGTGTTCTTTCAGGGGACTTGAAGGAAAAAAAATGTCCTTTAACATAATGCTAAGTTTTGCAATTTATGGCTGTGTTCTTCAATGTGGTGTTTTCCAATACAATTTTATTACAGGCTCTAAATTATACTTTCACAGGAAAGGTCTGTCTTTAAACTTTTAGGTCAGAATTGTTCAGATCTTTTCACACTGAATCAATCAGGTTTAAAGCTGGCAAAATCCTTGGCAGCCTTGTAAATCTTTCAAAAGATGTTATCCAATTACCCTTCATGGGCCACAGGATTCTACAGCGTGACTATTTCCTTCTCTATGAGGAATTAAGTGCTCATGAGAGGTTAGAAACCAATGGAGTTGAAAAGTAAGGTTCTGCATTTTTCCTCCAGTTCACATGGTAAAGATAGAGCTGCAGCTATACTAATACATCCTGAGATCTGCCAGACATTCTGACCTCAACAGTGGCCCTCGCATCATTGATGTTTTATATTTGTTTCAAACTAAACAAAAATAAAAATAAAAAACCACATTATAATAATTCCAGAATGGTTCCTGTTACAAAACCTTATTTTGGATCTGTATTAAGAACTTAGCTTTGACGATATATCCCCGATAGAAAGCATAAGAGATTACTATTGTTTTCAGTTGTTCTTTCAAGGAAAACAAATTTTTAGGTACATTCGGTAAATACACATGGGACTGAGAAAGAAAATAACAAAAAGATAAATGTACCTCTTTGGTTTGGGTTTTGAACTTTTAAAAAATGTGCTTATTTTCCTTTTAAAAAACACGTATTAATCTCTGTTAGTTCCTCCTACTCTAGGTTGCCAATATAGAAGACTAATAAAAAGCTAAGGAGACATTCAATTTATATAAAAGCCTATTTCATGCCACTTGGTTTCAAGGGGAAAAATAATCACGGGCAGAATCATTTTGAAATAATTTTTCAAGGAAAAAATGTGAACAGGGGTATAGATTCCTTCACAGAAGTTAGGAAAGCATTGCTCTCCTTTGTGATGTAAAAAGCCAGAGTGGAGGTTATGGGATTCCAGTTGCACCTTTGACCTCAAAGCCTCTGGAGCAGGTCACTTGTCATGACCTTTGACCTTTGGCAAATCACGACCCTGACTATCTGTTTTGCTTGATTTTTTACTACCTATAACAAAAGCCCCCCCCCCCTCCGCCGCTGGAATACATAAACAGAAGTCATATAAACGTTTGAAAATAGTTTATCAGCCAACAATCTGGCCAAGAGAGGATAAGTATCAAAAACAAAAAAAACAAAGGAAAACACAAAGCATGAAGGCAAAAGCTCTAACATTTAACGTGTCCTCTAGTGGAGTAGATTGATTTCAGGGACTACAGCGCGAACAGTTGGCCACATGTTTCCTCTTTTAGAATCTTTGTTTTCTTTGATTTAAAACGTGATGTGGCAAGAGGTAGGAAGGTCAGTGTTCTTATAAATTGTGATTCTGATTCCTTGCAGGGCAATCATTAAATATTGTAGACAGCACCCCTGCAGCTGCTTGTTCATCGACACTTCCTTTTAGCCACTATCTAGATTGCTTCCATCTCCAAAGAAATGCAGTTCCTCTTATCAGGAATGTGAGTGAAAGGTGAATATGTATATACTTTGGGAGTAAAATGTAGTATTGGAGCCAATTCAAGTACAGATGAGGAAGCCAGGCGGGTTTGTAGTTTTTGTTTTTTCATTATTTATTTATTTATTTTTAATTTAAATTTGATTAGCCCACATACAGTACATCATTAGTTTCAGATGTAGTGTTCAATGATTCATCCAGTTGCGTACTTAGTTAACATACAGTGTATTATTAGTTTCAGGGGTAGAATTTAGTGATTCATCAGTTGCATGTAATACCCAGTGCTCATTACATCAAGTGCCCTCCTTAATACCCATCCCCCAGTTACCCTGTCCCCCATCCCCCTCCCCTCCAGCAACCCTGTTTGTTTCCTATAGTTAAGAGTCTCTTATGGTTTGCCTTCCTCTCTGTTTTTATCTTATTTTATTTTTCCTTCCCTTCCCCTATGTTCATCTGTTTTGTTTCCTAAATTCCACATGAATGAAATCATACGGTATTTGTCTTTCTCTGACTGACTTATTTCCCTTAGCATAATACCCTCTAGTTCCATCCACATTGGCAGTTCAGTTTTAAAAATGTATATAGAAGCCCTCTGGATTGAATATTCAATTACTTACTCTGTACAATTCTGAATCCTAAATATTACTTAGTCTTTGTGATATCAACTGTTAAGAATCTATTTAATACACACTCCTGATTGGTAAAAATCAAATGATTTCAGTTTTTAGAAGTTTTCCTTTCTAATACTCTAACTTGTTTGTTTGCTTGCTTGTTTGTTTTAAGCAAATAATGGAGTGGGGAAGGTTAAGGTATAAACTAATAAAAGCATCAAAAGGGCTCAACACAGCAAAAAAATGATGAAAACAAATGGAATCTCGAATTATAATATTCTGGGATTTACCACTTAAGAAATACTTTTATGGTTATTTATTTCCTAGCTAACATGGAGATTCTTATTTTTTTTCTTTTTGCATTAAAATAGAAGTTTTTTCATATTTATTTGGGGCACAGTCTTATTTTTAGCTATCTTCACAGGCTTTTAGCATTCATTCAGAATCCATCTTTTTTTTTTCCTGACAGTTTCTCTTTGTCTAAGGATCAAAGGAAATGTTTGATAATTTGAAAATACAGTGAGAGCTAGTACTTTGATGAAGTTAGGTCTGGGTGGGCCAATATACCTGGTTCAATCAGAATTTAGAAGAAAAATTAAGTTTGCAAAAAAAAAAAAAGAGTTTGCCAGATACTCAAACAAATCTAGTTAAAACCTTTGCAACAAAGATTTTCGATATTCATAATTCATTTAAAAGTGAGTTGAGTGAGGGGCACCTGGCTGGCTCAGTTGGTAAGAGCATGTGACTCTTAATCTCAGGGTCGAGTTCAAGCCCCACATTGGGTGTGGGACCTACTTAAAATAAAAAAGAATAATAATAAATAAATAAATTTTTAAAAAATTATGGAAGTTGAAAACAAAATTTCTCTTAAAAATCTTAGCACAAAGCTGTTTATAGACGTATATCTGCAATCTATACTGTTCATGATCTCTAGACAGAATGGATTGAATAAAAAGTTGTCTGAATGTTAAAATATTACCCTTTCTGAGTTAAAGGTAGAGTAACTTGGAGGGGCTACAAACTGTACATTGGTATGCTATCTGAATGTCTTGTGACATACTGTGCTTTCTGAATCCCCTTTTTCCTAATTTTCACATCTATCGCTGCAATACCAAAAACTTCCTACAGTGATCAGGATCCTTTCCCCTCAGATCTCAGCTAAGAGTCCTATGGCTGCAAATTAGAAATCTCAGAATTTAATCTTCATTATCTTTCCACTGGAATATTTATGATATCCTGTACAGCTAGTCTTCAGTAACACTTAACCATATGGAAATTTGGGGGAATTGTTGCATACTTTCCTGAAAAGGTTTTTAAGTCTGGAAGTTGAGTTGATAGAAAACAAATCAACTATTTAATTTCACAGAAATCTGTAATACATGTCATTTGAATAATGTAACTAAAGGATGAGCATTATCCATGTTTTAATCGTTTCCCCCTATGTTAAGCCATTTGAATAATGCTGTCACTCACTTTCTCCTTCTTCCTGAGGAATGGGGTCCAGAATTTTTATAGCTATGATTGAAAAAATAATAATAATACTGTGAAAGATTGTAAACAAATGAATTTTACTTAAGGTTTTTTTAAGGCTACCGATGACAGCAGTATTTCTTAAGACCCCTTTGATCACAATGTGTATCTACTATGGACTTTCTCCAGACCAAGACATTTTTGAAATGCAAAAGATCAGCCTCACTGGTCTTTCCTCCTACCACCCCACTCCAAGCCCCACCCCAGTCTTGCTTAAAAGATTTCAGTGGCTATCCATTCATATAGAGCAGGATCTTTCAACATTGCTACAATTGGATTGATTATAATTCTTTGGATAATTCTTTGTTGAAGAACAAAGGGGGACTGTGTTTATTCATTTTCGAAGCCTTAACCTGATCTCTACTCCTAGATGCCAATATCACCTTCCCCAAGTGATGGCAACCAAAAATATCTCCATACATTGCTAAATGTCCCCCAAATTGCCCCCATTTGAGAATCATTGACACAGTGATTAAATCCTTAAGAAGTATCCACATGGTATTTTCCTACCTACCAAAATCTTTGTATTAGCCAGAGTTCTCCAAAGACATAGAACCAATAGGATATGTGATATATATAGAAAGATATTTATTGGGGTGCCTGGGTGGCTCAGTCGGTTAAGCATCTGCCTTCAGCTCAGGTCATGATCCTGGGGTCCTGGGCTCAAGCCCTGCCTCAGGCTCCCTGCTCAGTGGCATGTCTGCTTCTCCCTCTGTCCCTCCCCCTGTTCATGCTCTTTCTCTCTCTCTCTCTCAAATAAATAAAATCTCTTTTAAAAAAGATGTTTATTATAAGGAGTTAACTCACATAATTATGGAGACTAGTAAGTCCAAATCTGTAGTATGCACCAGTAGGCTGGAGACCCAGAAGAGCTAACAGTGCAGATAAAGTCAAAGGCAATTAGCTAGAGAATTCATCTCCCTCAGTGATCCCTTCCCATGATCCCTAGGCTTCGGACACACAGATCTTTCAATTCCTTGAATATATGTTCTTTCCCATCGTAGGGTCCTTGCACATGATATGCCTGGCCCTGTTTTTGTTTCTGTTTTTTGTGTTTTGTGTTTTGTGTTTTTTTCCCCCCACCAAACCTTTCCCTTAGGCAAGTAACTCCTCCTCTCAGCTTGCCCTCATTGCACTTCCTGAGAATTCTGTGCAGTCTTCCTGAGTGGGTGAAGTCTCCCTGTAATTTGCTTTCATAGCACTTATACATCTTCTTCACAGTACTTACCACTGTAAATCCTTTGGAGCTTTTTAATTCTTATCTTGTTCTGTATCCCTAGCATCTAGCATATAATAAATATTTGTCAAATATCTATTAGCTGATTGAATAAATGAATTAGCATTTACCCAAAATATGGCCTTCTTTTTCAGATGATTATTGGCTTACTGAGTACTGTTGTGATGCTCTAAATCACAAACTAGTATGCCATGAATATTAGAAAGTTATAGCAATACGGTATGCTTATTTGACAAACTTCCCTTGTCAACTGACCGTGGGACTGCTGGAGAAATTACTAATGCTCTAGATTCCACTGCCACTGTTTCTTTTTTTTTTTTTTTTAAGATTTTATTTTTATTTATTTGACAGAGAGAGACACAGCGAGAGAGGGAACACAAGCAGGGGGAGTGGGAGAGGCAGAAGCAGGCTTCCCGCTGAGCAGGGAGCCCGACGCGGGGCTCGATCCCAGGACCCTGGGATCACGACCTGAGCCGAAAGCAGACGCTTAACGACTGAGCCACCCAGGCGCCCCTGCTGCCACCGTTTCTTTTTTTTTTTTTTTTTTTTTTTTTAAGATTTTATTTATTTATTTATTTGAGAGAGGGAATGAGATAGAGAACATGAGAGGGGGGAAGGTCAGAGAGAGAGGCAGACTCCCTGCTGAGCAGGGAGCCCGATGTGGGACTCGATCCCGGGACTCCAGGATCATGACCTGAGCCGAAGGCAGTCGCTTAACCAACTGAGCCACCCAGGCACCCCTGCCACCGTTTCTTATCCCAACACTTGGAGCACTGTACTATCACTTTCTGTGCTGTAGCATAAAATGGATAATGAACATGTGTATAGACACATTACACATTTAAAAATTTAATGACTTAGGGAAAGGTGGGTATGCCAGTGATCAATTTCTTGCCTCTAATCTCCAAATTTACCCTTTATTGGAATTAGTGCCGATTTCTCCTCTGCCAGCTGGCAACCATGTTCAGCTTTGTCAGTTGAGGGTGTCCAAGGAGAGATAGTACCAGAGGAAGAGACTTCTTTTGATTTGGTTGCTTCCTCTCTTCTTGCTCGTAGAGCTCAGCTGCTAGAGGTGATGGGGAGGGAGGTGGGGGACGGGATTACACATCGTCCACCAGTTTTGCTGGGACACCAATGGAAAGTTTTCTGAAGGCTAGTCCCTGCTCAAGTTCCCTACGTACCATCCCTGGCTAACTGCCTATGACAAGTGTTGGCTTAGACAATACAGTGAACTTCTCTGTCAACCAGTGGGTCCAGCTACACCCTCTCCAGTGAAGTCTAAATCTCAGCATTGCAGAGGATGCCCCACTCCAAGTGCATTCCTTCACTGGGTACTGTTTCTCAGCCCTAGGGTATTCTTTGAGTTCTCTTTTATCCCCTCTTAGTGGCTGGCTGCTCACCTGCTACCAGTTAATAATTCTTTACATTAAATGTTCTTTTTTCAAATCACTAGTGTGGATTCTCTTTCCTTCCTGGACTTGTCTAGTACAGTAGACCAATGAGTAAAAAGTTTGAATACATACACAAAAACACGTATGTATAGTCTTAAATCAAAACTATTCTAGGATGAAAAATGTAGCAAGCAGAACTTTTTAAGGACCTACTATAATGATTAGAATCCAAGAAACAGAATTTTACTGCTGGATGGAGCCCAAGAGGTCACTCAGGCCCTTGTTTTCCACTTGAAGCATCTTGGTCACTGAGAGGTTAAGTGACTTCATTTCCTGAGTAGTGAGTGGTTGCCAGATCCCAGAGGCCTGATAGGAGGCAGCTCCTCCATGAAATGTCCCTGCTCCCTTTGAGGACACTCTCCAGGAGCTTCACCAGATGACTCACCGTCTTTTTTATGAGGACCCAAGGGAAGGAGAATTTCTCTCAAGTCTAAGTACCAGGAATAATTACGCTTTTTCTGAATGACCACACTAGATTTAGCTCATGGACAATGTGAATATGTAACCTCTTGTTTCCCATTTAGGATGGTGGCCAGAAAGCTTGGGGTCAAATCAGTGGCCCTCTCCTGGCCACTCACACTTTTTGCATTCCCACCCCTGCTCTGGCTTAATCTCAGTTGTTTTCTACTCTGCTTCTCTGTTTGCCTTGTTTGCCTCACGTATTTATTATTGTTATCCTATTATACATCAGACAGTTGAACACAGCCGCTTAAGGAGTTGGCTACAAACGAAATATTGGAGTACAGGTCCTCAATCTTCCTTGTGCTAACATCAGCCTTCTTTTTCTAACAGTGTCTGCCAACATTGGAAAAGAATTTAAATACTTGTCTCTTCCCAAGAATAGGCACAACGCAGATGCATATAAGCAATTCATTCAGATATTTCAAAATTCCCCCTGCCACTTGCTTACCTACTTAATATGTTAAATTTCCAATGTCGTATCCAAAGAATAAAAATTGTTAGACTTAACGGCTTCTTAGCAAGTCTTTCAATCTGAAGGCATCCAAATTGCTAAAGCTTGACTATAACAAAGTTGACCACAGGCTCAGAAAAGGTAGTATTTTCTTTTTTCCTATCTGTTCATTGAATTATAGTGTCCCAATTTGCTTTGTTTCAAGCATTTAGCAGTATTTCACAAAATGTAGGAAAAGAAAATCTCTGTCCTTTTTCTTTACTTTTGTGCTCTTATTACTTTTTTTCTTGCCGAATAAGCACCTTTCTTCTTGTGTGTCTCCCACGGATGGCGAGAGATGGCTAGTCAAAACCTTATTTACACCTGGATCCCCTTATGTTTTTGTGCTTCTGTAGCCGGCTTCTACATTTAACCATTTATCATGGGCAGTGACTCAGGCTTCATAGGGGCAAAATAAATATTTGTTGAATAAATCCTCAGAGCTGCTACCAAAAATGGGATATGTTGGAAACAAAGAAGCAATCGCAGAAAATAAAGTAACTGCAGCTGTAGAAATAAAGGAACTGCACGATATTCCTGCTTTTCTCCTCATCATTCTTCCAAAGAGAGAAAGATTTTGTTTCTCTGTACTGAAGCTGAAAAACGATATAATTTTGGCATTGTCTGGTTTCAAAGAAATAATCTACACAATGTTATTCTTGTTTTCCTTTACTTCAGAGAAACCCAGACACTTACTGTCATTGTTAAATATTCATTCTTTTAAGTATCTGTGTGAGAATTTGCCAACGCTTTTGTGCAAATATACCTGGTAATCTTTTGGCTCATATCCCAGAAAACCTTCAGTGAAACAAGGTCAGGCAAATTGACCTACAGACCAACCTAATGGGGGGAATTCTGGGAAACAGGCCACCGAAACTTCCTTATGTATAAGGAAGAAGTTAGAATGGAACAATAAGGAACTAATGCCTCTTATATTTAACTCTGAGTGTGGCTAACAGATAAGCAAGCCAGAGCCCTTTTAACTATCAGATTTTCTATTTATTTCAGAAAATATAAGATCAATTTTCCATGCGATTCCATTGACTTTTGGGTGAATGCCCTTCATGCCTTTAAATATATTCTTGTGCCTTTTTCTGTGTGCCCAAGTCTTGATTTTTGAAACTGAAGTCTTCATTTCTCTTAGGGCTCTTTTGGGATGAAGAGCTGATCTAAACTAACGAGGAATTGATCTTTATTTTGTACACCCTAAATTCTTCACCCTAACTGAGCTAACAGAAATCAAAATAGACAAAGGAATCAGGAAAAACGCATTTCAAATACCCTATCCTATTGGTTCCTATTTATCAGAAGAGGCTATTAGGTTTTCAAGTATATACTGGTCTTGAAAGTGAATTATATTTGAAATTATTCATAGGAAAATATGCTTATGTTTTTTAGTGTTATCAATCACATAAAAATTTCTGTTGAGTACTTTTAGGACATTTTAACAAAACAGTCTTTGCCGGAAGTTTGTAACCCCTTGCTTCAGAAAAGCACACACATTGTGTGAGTTCTTCTGGCACGGTGATGTAAGATTGGGCAATGATGTAAAAGGCAGTAGCACAGCAGAAACAGGGCCTTCTGGATTCTGTGCACAAAGAGGAGCCAAGAGAAGCTTAACTTATGTTGAAATATGCTGCAGTTACATTTGCTCCTACTCTGTATGGTCAGCTCACTTCTGATAAGATGTGGAATCCTTGAGGAATTAAATCAGAACCCTAAGCTTCCCACCAGAGAGCCTGTCCCAGTTAACATGGCATTGACCCTGTAGGATGCATTACCTGAACTTCCCCTTGACAACCAAAGAAATTCCTCAAAGGCCATTTGCAGGATAATGTGAGCAAGTAAATAGAAGAGAAGCGTGGCTTGCACAGTACTTAGTAATATAAATATGACAATTCCTGTTGCTATTTTTGACTCTTGCAGAATTACAATGGGAATAAGGAAGCATGGAAAAAGCACTGGCTTAAGGGTGCTTAGTTTTGGGGTGAAGGTAGAGATAAGAGTTGGTGCAGTTAAAAATAAATGATTCTGTTGCCATGGTTTCCTTCTTTATAAATTCTTTTCAACATGAATTGCTGTTGTTGTGTTTAATTTTAGATTCGTGCAGATTTTTGACAAATAAGAATTCCTATACATCTGAGAAATGGTTTTTCAAAAGCTGTAGGAAAGGTTTTTGGCAGTCTGGCTTAAATATTTCTGAACAAAATAACCTTCAGGGTTCTGGCTTTAGACAACTACCAAAGTAAAATGAATAAAGAGAATTAGAAGTTGGAGAACCCTTAATACTATGTTTAACCTTCTGATTAAAACATGAGTTCATATTATTGCAACATTTAAGAACATGTTGAGTATTAAGGACTGCCTCTGAGAACCATAGGAAGACAGGTGTCCCTCCATGGATAGCTTTCTTGACAACCAACTCATAAAGGATTATAGGTATAGAACGTTAATTCAGATAAATATGCATTTATTAATATGAGTCCCTAATTGTGTTTTCAAAATCTGTGATATTACTTCAAATATGATTCAGTTTTCTTGAATAGGGTGCCGGGAATCCTTATAATTTATACCTGCTTTAAAATAGCTGTGTTTCACTTTAAAAAAATTAATAATGGATATTTCAGATTTGGAAAACATAAAAATGAAGAGCTAACTTTTACCAAAGGAATTTTTTTCCTTAGGCATTTATTACAGGGTTGCTTAAATAGTTCAGTTCCCTACCACATTTAGAATAAGATCTTATTTTTAAATTATAATTTATAATACATTTGCTATGTAAACAGTGGACACTTGAATGTGTTTAAATGTTTATTTCAAAGGTATACTTAATGATTAAGGTTCACAGTATTTTAAATTTGATTTTTACCATTTGTTCTCTTTTTCTAAGGATTTTGAGGTTAATCTTAATCTAGTAAAATGAAAAATTCAGAAGTAAGAACACATTAAGATAGTAAGGAATAGAATTCATTATAATTGAAAGGAAATGAGGAAGCCATATTTGTCTTTATAAACTTATTTTCTAATTCTGTTACTCTGATTTATTATAGTAATTAATCAACTATTTTGTTAATTGTACAGTTAGTGTTTTAGTATTACTAATTCCATTTTTGCTTTTTATTTAAAAAAAGAACTCTGAAAGCTCAAAAAATAAAGAGCGATTCTTGCAGTATTTTAGTCCAGTTAAAGATAAAACAGTAGTTTGGGGTATTTCTCTTGATATACTCTAAATTTAAATTTACCCATACAAATTTTGGAGAGTTTTGGGGAGTAGCAGAGAATTTGATTATTAAGATATTTCAATTAATAGCCCATTGTCCAAGTTGATGAAATAATTATATCAATCTCCACTTCTCTCTGTAGGTGTGAAGGAGCTGCTTCATGTTTTATAATATTACTATAGGACAATAGTCAGACAAAAATAATATTGTAAAAATTCAGAGGTTTTGACATTTTATGATAGAGTACAGCTGCTCCTTACTAGACTTTATCAAGCATCTATTCCTCCTAGGGAGGTGGAATGGTTAAGGACATACTTCTTTGATTTGTTCTGAGCTTTGCTTATGGCTGATTTGGGAGAACAGCTGACCAGGTTTTTCTTGATGGTAGCTTGCCTCTGCCCTGAAGCTAAAAGTCACATTGGCTAAAAATCACATTGGACTGTTTCCCAACCCCAGGGATTATGTGGGTATTAAGTTATTTGTCTTTGCCATAAAAATTCAAGGTAAATACCTCTGGCTGTGGCAGACTAGGATAGACTGGTCTTCCCACCAAGAAAAACTTGACAATCTTGAAAAAATACTTTTTAAGAATCTGCTTGAAGATTTTGTAGAGCTCTCAGAGAAGCGAGACTTAAGGAGCCAAGATCCCAAAAGGAAGAGAAATTCACTGACATGAGCCTCACATTTTATGCCACTTTCCCCTTGAGCTATCTGCCTTCCTAATCAGCACAGACATAAAGTCTGAGAAATTGAGCAGAATGTGATATGAAGAGGCAGAGAAGCTGAGCAGAGTTCTCTACAATCTCAAAGGACTGGGAACCCAAAACTTGGGAGTCCAGGACCTGAGGGGCCAAGATTCTGGGAGAAGGTAAGCACAAAGAGGTGAAACCCAGCAATATAGAGAGAAAAGAGATGACAAATGCAGATATAATACAAATAATAAAACTCTAAGGCACAGATTTTATAATAACTTGAGAAAATATTTAACAAAATGAAGGATTTTATTAGTATTATAGAATACATAGGTCTGTCCTCCTAAAACTCCAGATGTTGAAACCTAATCCCCAGCGTAATGGTATTAGAAAGAGAAGCTTTTGAGAGGTGATTAGGTCATGAGGGGGAGTGTTCACTGATGGGCTAGTGGCCTTAGAAGGGAGCCCCCAGAGAGCTCCCTTGCCCCATCCCCCATGTGACAACAGTATGAGAAGATGGCTGCTGTGAACTGGGGAGTGGCTCTCACCAGACACCAAATCTGCCAGCACTTTGATCTTAGACTCTCCAGCTTCCCAAACTGTAAGAACTAAATCCGTGTTATTTATAAGCACCCCCCCAGTCTTGTTATAGCTGCATAAACAGACTAAAACAATAAAAAAATTGAAGTACATTCAAAGAAGGAAGCAAATGACCTCTCTAGAACTAAACATTGTGATAAACTGAAATGGAGAATGCAATACATATGTATAACAATAGGTTAGACACATTGAAGAGAGGAAAATGACCTGGAAATTAAGTTCATGGAAAAAAAATCCAAATTATAGAGAGAACAAAACTAAAAAGAGACTAAGAGAATATGGGACAAAATGTCGAAATCCAATATATGTGTAATTAGAATCCCAAAGGGGAAAACAAGAGCAAACAATAAAGAACCTATGTTTGAAGACATAATAGCCAAGAAGTCTTCAAAACGAACAAAAAATATCAATTCATAGATTCAAAAAGTAATATGAACCCCAACTATGATAAATACAAAGAAAATACACTGAGGTAAAGTACGAAAATTTGCTGAAAAACATAAAAAAGAAAAGATATGACCTTCAGAGTAGCTAGAGAAAAATTACAAGCTTTTACTTGCAAAGATCAAAATAACAAATTTCTCAAAAGAAAGGAAGTCAGAAAACAATAAAATTACATCTTTTAAGATAAAAAAGAAAAACCTGCCAACCTAGAAATCTATAACCAGTAAAAAGATTCTTCTAAAATGAAGACAAAGATAATTTAGACAATTTAAAACTACAACAAATTGTTGCCAACAGAAATGCATAAAATAAATATTAAAAATAATTTTTAAGCAAAAGTAAAATTATAATAGAAGCACAGAAATGCATAAAAGAATGAAATCTTAAATATGTGGGCAAACCTAAGTAAATATTGACTGAAAATGACTATAATTTACCTTATATAGCTAAAAAGTGCTTGCAGCATTAAAATGCGTAACAAAAACAAAAGGCAAGAGTGACAATAAATGATATTGAGTTTTAAGATCCTTATATAGTCTAAAAAGTGAAAAAGATTTGATTTATATTAGATTTTTGGAGGTCAAGGATACATGCTATGATTTCTAATATAATTAATTAATTAATATGTAACCAAAAAGTTAAAGGGAGAAAGCCATAAAAAAAATTTTTTTCATAAAAAAATATTTTATGAAATCCAAAGGATGCCAAAAACAACAAACAAAAAACAAAAACTACCAGAAAAAAACAGGACAGTCCGAGCAAATAGAAACCAAGGAGTAAGATGACAGAATTAATGTCAGATGTATCCATGATTACATCACATATAAGTGGCCTAATACAAGTATAAAGCAGTTTGATGGCTTTGGAAAACTTTTGATAATTTCTTATAAAGTTAAATGTACATTTATCTTATGACCCAGAAATGTCACACTGTTGTATTTCTCCCAGAAAAAATAGGAGTGTGTGTACATACAAATGCTTATAAAAGCCTTATTCATAATATACATAAACTGGAAACAACTCAATTTGTACATCAACGGGAAAATAGTTACACAATGTAAATCTACTCAGTAATAAAAAAGAATATACTCTATGTATCACATATATTGTGTGGAACAAAGGAAACTATATACAAAAGCTCATAGGCTGTATAATTCATTTATATGAAATACATATCTAATCTATGGCACTATAATTCAGAACAAGTCTATATAAGTGGAGATTGCCTATAATGTGGCCAATAGAACTTTCTGGGATGATGGAAAGGTTCTATATTTGGATTGAAATGTTGTTTATATGGGTGTTTACATTTGTAAAAACATCATATTATACACTTAAGATACATCTCAAGGTATTTAAATTTAACTTCAATAAAAAATTAAAAGCAAGGAAACAACAAAACCACACACACAAAAATAAGTGGAACAAATAAATTAAAAAACTACCAAACTGAATTTAAAAAATCTAAAAAAAATACAGCTTGCAAGACACATTTATAAAGACACATAGAAGGACAAAGAAAGGCTGAAAGTAAAAGGATGGAAAAATATATTTTATACAAATACTAATTCAGAGAAAACTAGCACATATAAATTAATAAAGTAAAATTTAAGGGAAAAAGTATTACTAGACATAAAAGAAAGATGTTCCTTCACATTTCCCCACAAAGAAGATAAAACAACTCTAATTTTATATGTACCTAATAATATATACCTTCAAAATATATACTGCAAAAATTGCCAGACTATAAAGAGAAAGAGAATGTTACAGTGAGAAATTTTAAATACTTACCTCAATAATGGAAAAAAAAGAGAAAAAAACTCATTAAGGTTATAAAAATTTTTAATAATACTTTTAACACACTTGACCTAATTTACCTAATATGCAGCAAAGCAACAACAACAGAATGTACATTCTTTTTCAAGTAAACATTGTATATTTATCAAAACTGGCCATATGCAGGTCTACAAAGCAAGCTGTAAGAAATTCAAAGGATTTTAATCAGACAGTATTTTTTGGACTGTAAAGGAAGGTAGACATCAGTTTGCATTCCCACCAATAGTGCAAGAGTGTTCCTTTTTCTCCATATCTTCGACAACACTTGTTGTTTCTTGTGTTGTTGATTTTAGCCATTCTCACAGGTGTGAGATGATATCTCATTGTAGTTTTGGTTTGATTTCCCTGCTGATGAGTGATGTTGAGCATCTTTTCATGTGTCTATTGGCCATTTGTATGTCTTGTTTGGAGAAATGTCTGTTCGTGTCTTCTGCCCATTTTTTAATTGGATTATTTGGGGGGTTTTTGGTGTTGAGTTGCATCAGTTCTTTATATATTTTGGATACTAATCCTTCATCAGATATGTCATTTGCAACTATCTTCTCCCATTCAGTAGATTATCTTTCTGTTTCATTGATTGTTTCCTTCTCTGTGCAGAAGCTTTTTATTTTGATGTAGTCCCAGTAGTTATTTTTGCTTTTGTTTCCCTTGTCTCAAGAGACACATCTAGAAAAATGTTGCTATGGCCATTGTTAGAGAGATCGCTGCTTGTGCTCTCTTCAAGGGTTTTTATGATTTCAGGCCTCATATTTAGGTCTTTAACCCATTTTGAATTTATTCTTGTGTATGGTGTTAAAAAGTGGTCCAGTTTCATTCTTTTGCATGTAGCTGTCCAGTTTTCCCAACACCAATTTTTGAAGAGACTGTCTTTTTCCCATTGTATATTCTTTCCTACTGGTGCAGCCACTAGGGATAACAGTATGGAGGTTCCTCGAGAAGTTAAAAATAGAACTACCCCCAAAATGCAGAAACACTAATTCAAAGGGATACATGCACCCCTATGTTTATAGCAGCAATATTTACAATAGCCAGATTATGGAAGCAGCCCAAGTGTCCATCAATAGATGAATGGATAAAGAATATATATATATAATATATATACACACAAAGCAATATTATTCAGCCATCAAAAAGAAGGAAATCTCACCATTTGCAATGACATGGATGGAGCTAGAGAGTATAATGCTAAGTGAAATAAGTCAGTTAGAGAAATACAAATACCATATGATTCACTCATGTGTGGAATTTAAGAAACCAAACAAGCAAAGGAAAAAGAGAGAGAGAAACAAGAAAATCAAGAAACAGATTCTTAACTATAGAGAACAGACTGATGTTTATCAGAGGGGAGATGGGGGGTGGATGGGTGAAATCTGGGATGGGGATTAAGGAGGGCACTTGAAGTGATGAGAACTGGGTGATGTATGAAAGTGTTTAATTACTATGTTGTATACCTGAAACCAATATAATACTGTTAACTATAATGGAATTAAAATCAAAAGTTAATAAAAAATTAAAAAATAAAAAGGTTGAGAAAAAAAGGAAAGTAGAAATCTATAACAGTCAAACCACTATAAAACCACCTTATGTTTGGATTAAGTAATCTAAATCATCAAAAAAGAAACAGGAGCTTTTACATCCTAATGTGGGAGTCCAAATTGGTTCCATCACATTTGAGAACTGATAGTGTCTAATGAAACTAAAATATACATGTCCATTGATGCAGTAGTTCCACTCCTAAGAATGTACTCAAGAGAAATGCATACATATGTTCATCAAAACACATGTTCAAAAATGTTTATGGCAACACTATTTGAAATAGCCTGACAGTAGTTAGATCATTCCCCTCAAATGATCATCAAACCATCATAATGGAGAATAGTGGCATATTCATAATATTCATTCAGTATATTGTCATGTGAAAATGAATGAGCTACTGATATCTGTAACAACATGGATAATTATCGGTTTTGAGTAAATAATACAAAAGTATACATTCCTTGTGATCTTGCCTATATCAAGTTCTTCTATATAATTTATGTTGATGGATATCAGGATAGTAGTTACTTTTGGGGAAGAAGGAAATTGTGAATGACTATGAGGAGGGCAAAAAGGGGACTTTGGGGTACCAGTAATGTTTTATTTCCTGACCTGGGTTGTGATTAACCAATGTGTTCATTTTGTGAAAATTCATCAAGCTTTACTCTTAGGATTTATGCCAAATATATACAGAGAGAGAGAGAGAGACTTAAAAGCATGAGGCAAATTATTTTAAATATCTTTAATAATGGCAAGTGTCCCCTTCTTTGAGGATTTCACTGAATTTTTTGACAAAATCAAAGGTAAATTTTTTTTGTAGTGTGAACATTTTATTTCTTCAAATTTTTATTTTAATTCTAGTTAGTTAACATACAGTGTAGTATTGGTTTCATGAGTAGAATTCAGTGATTCATCACTTACATACAACACCCAGGGCTCAACACAACAAAAGCCCTCCTTAATACCCATCCTCCATCTAGCCCATCGCCCACCCACCTCCCTCCATCAACCCTCAGTTTGTTCTCTATATTTAAGAGTGTCTTGCGGGTCCCCCCCCCTTTTTTTTCTTCCCCCTCCCATCAAAGGTAATTTTGAAGCTGTTCAATGAATAAAGTGGGTAATTAAACCAAGGAAGGGTGGTCTGACCAAAAAGGAAATGCAGTTATAATATAATGAGATTGATTATTTTATGAAACTGAGCAAATGGTCATAATATCGTTTCAAAACACAATTTCCAAAAATTTTAATGAGTGGAAAACTGGTAAGAATAAGTGTAACTGTATGAAATCATGCTATTTGTTCACATAGGTATGAATGTGTATATTTAACCCAGTTTTCATAGACAGTTTCTCATTTTGACCACTTCAACAATCTGGTGAAGTTAAGGGCAACGACTTTGTGAGGCAGGTATATTATTATCCCATCATCTTAAGTTTCTTTCTTTGCTTTTTTGGAGGAGAGATGGGAGCAGAGGTGGGATACCCAGAAGTGAATTAGGCAAGGTTACATGCAGTGGGAAAGTGCTAGAGGCTGAATTTGTCTGGGTCTTCTTATTTCGGCCCACTTCCCAGTCTTGTGCATTCTGAAGAGTAATAATGGTATCTGTATTTCTTTTTATCTTTGAGCTGTTTACTTATCTACACTACTCTGTCATACAACCTAGCATGTCAAGCTTGCGATCTTATATTAAACTAATACACAATTTTTAGTTTTTATAGGGCAGCGATTTTAATGTTAGAAGATCTAGCAATTTTGTATATAGGTTTGTGTCATCCATGCACAATGAAGTTAATAAGAGCATTATAAAAATCAATATTTTTCTTGCACCATTGTTTCTAATATCTTATAAAATCAAGCTTTTATTTCTGGGTGAATTTATCTGATTCCATTATTTTGTCGTGGAGAATTGCGTAGATATTTAAATTCAAGTGCAGAGTTCCTCTTTTAAAGTTGCTAGCACATTTACTAGTGTTTGGGTGATATCCCAAGCTACTTTTGATGATTATTCTGTCCTCAGAGAATTAACTTAGGACATAGACATGTACCTTGCTTCCCTCCATAATGCATTTCACATAGTAGATGATCAACAAAATTTGTAGGAATGAATGAGTGAATGAATGAATGATATGTGTCACTGATTAGGGGAGAGGCTCAGAGCATCCCGCCTACTTCAGGATCTTACCTTGAATATGAGGTATTTTCTCTGCCCTTTCTAAAAACATACGCAGTTATGCTCAGCAATGTTAGCTGTGCTCCTGATGCCACACATTCAGGTATATGCAGATGATTCTCATTTTTACTGTTAGTTTGGGGTTTGTGGTATTTTGATGCTCTTCTTTTTTACTGTGTAGAATCCACACGACCTATGGAAGACAATAGCTAGTAGATATCACTAGAGCCAAAATAAGCTTTTGCAGATATATTTCAGAAATTGTTATCTTAGGTTTCTTATGATAGGTGGGAGAAGATGATTATTACTCTTTATCTTTCTTGTTCTACATTTACAATTGTGAGTTTAAAAGAAAAATGGTAGCATATATTTTTATATGTTTATATGGCTAAACAATTTTTACATAACTTAGAGACTTCTTTTTCCAGACCTTTGTTTTTCTCCAAATTCAGCCTATCAGTCCCCACAGTAAAGAAATGGCCGACTCAAAGGATTATGAAGGGAATATTTACAGAGCTATGGGCAAGGTTAACATGGAACCGTCCTACAATGTGAAATATATACTCAACATACAAGCCAGCAGTTGTACTCTTGGGCATTTTTCCCAGAGAAATAAAGACTTGTGGTCACACAGAAACCTATACATGAATGTTCACAGAAGCTGTATTCCTAGAGGGCAGAGCAAGGCAGAAAAAGGCAGAGAACTGACCTGGGACCAAGGAGCAGGGGGCAAATAGAGAAACCTGCACACTCTGCCATATGTAGATACTGTCTTCTAGTATTTCCCAGAGCCAGATTTTTCTTTACTTTCTGAAATTTTCACTACATTTTTTTCAGCTGTCTATGTGTACTTCCACTTGGCTAGCTCTATGATCAGTGTTTTTCTATTCGATATAAACATCTGTTTATGATTTATGTTCAATAAACAAACACCATGTAAACTGCATACATTTCATTTCTTAAGTTTTAATTAAAAGTATTTATTAATCCCTCATGATAAGCAAAGTATTGTGGTTAAGTCTTGCCAGAGATATGATTAACAGTGAAGCGGGGCAGGGTTCCCTGACCTCAAAGTTATTCATAATCCTGTGCAGAAGATAGAATTAATTACCAAAAAACGCAAGGACATGGAGCAGACTGCAAGGGAGGGAGGACTGTGTCTTCAATCAGATTAAAATTCTAAATTGCAGTATCGACTACAGGCTCCCTATAGCTTTACATTTCCATCACAGTTGTGCAAATGTCTGCATTGGAAGTGCAATGAGAGATGTGATCCTTCCACATCTCATCCCAGGAAGGTAGTTAATAGAGTCCTGCAATGGCTTTGCATTTCTGAGGCAATTTAGTTTTCTACCACTTTCTGTCGTTTTCCTAGGGAAATACAGGGTGGCTCTGGCTGTGCAGTCCCCTCGCCCTTCCTGTGCTGCTGTGGTATCTGAACTACATCAGCTCTTCCGCCTTCATCCCTGACCAAACCTTCTACTGTTTGTCTGCCTCATCCCAACATTTGCAAAGAAACACACTTACAATTTGATTATTGTTTGCAGCAAAATAGAACAGATTATGTACATCATCTATCAATTTTGAAATGTAGGCCACATAGGACACCAATGTGACATGAAAGCATACCTTTCCATTTAAATTACAATTTTTTGTATAGCAGGAAAGATTCAACTGGGATTGTTCTGAATGAAATAAATATACTGTAGCCAACTTTGCAGTATTTCCATCTGTGGCGATGAAAACAGATCTGCATATCCTCTAAAATATTATTTAGGGGGCGCCTGGGTGGCTCAGTCGTTAAGCATCTGCCTTTGGCTCAGGTCATGATCCCGGGGTCCTGGGATCGAACCCGGCATTGGGCTCCTTGCTCCGCGGGAAGCCTGCTTCTCCCTTTCCCACTCCCTCTGCTTGTGTTCCCTCTCTCGCTGTGTCTCTCTCTGTCAAGTAAATAAATAAAATCTTTAAAATATATATATATATATTTTATAGATATATATATAGATATCTATAAAATATATATATATATCTATTTAGACTTTTCCCCCAAAACGACGTTTTCTTGCATTTGATTGTCGCCAGCAGATAGAAAAAGTGATAGCTTTTTCTAAAGGCTGGAACTAAACAAGAATTCCTATTAAGCAGCAAGAATCCAATAGTCATTGTCCTTTGTACTCACTTGCCTTGCACAATGACTTTTAATTTGCCTGATTATTACTTTTAAAAAGTAAGAGGAAGAATCTGACTTAACAATCAACATGATTTGCTCAGTTTAAAAAAAAAAATTGGCTTAAATAATTTATACAATATGAAGATGTCAAAAACAGTTCAAATTCTACTTTAAAATAGATTTACTTGACAATCCAATCTAAATGGTACATATATTTTGAGTCTGTTAGCTTTTAATAAAAGATAGTAGATATTTTGATCACAGTAATGCCACTACTCTGCATTTTAGAAGAATCTTTATCTTGAAAAAGTTTGCATATCTTCCATCTCATTTTATCCTAATTTATCTAACAGGCAGTAGAAATCCATCCTGCAAATGAAGAATTGAGACAGAGACAAATGATTTGTTGTCCAAGGTGACATCTGTGCAAGGGGCTGGCTGTGTGTGAACTTAAGACCCTAACAACTAGCATAGCTCACCCAGGGTGGTCACAGCACTAAAGAAGCCAACCCATCATGAGTAATAGAAAAACTCACGTCTCCCTCTGCAATCTTGGCAGCTGGCGGTCACTACCAATCTGAAGAGGGCTGCTACAGGCAGGCTTTAAAATTAGAAATTCAGGAAGTAGCTAGAAAGGGCTTGGGTTTGTTTTCTGGGGTAGGCGGAAGTAGGGAGGATTCCTCCTAGCAGTATACTAAATTTTTCATTCCAAAATGACAGCTTTCTAAAGGAAATAAATAACCCCTCCATCCTGCATATTGCCAGAGAACCCTATGGGAAACGAACTGCAGCCCAGGGGAGGATGCTGCAGAGAGGACACGCTAGGGCAAGGGATGGAAAGGAAAGGGGCAGTGAGAGACAGAAAGCCAGATGGCAGAGGATGAGGACACAGGGCTGGATAAGAAAAGAGTGCCGTTCGGGCGCCTGGGTGGCTCAGTTGGTTAAGCGACTGCCTTCGGCTCAGGTCATGATCCTGGAGTCCCGGGATCGAGTCCCGCATCGGGCTCCCTGCTCAGCAGGGAGTCTGCTTCTCCCTCTGACCCTCCCCCCTCTCATGTGCTCTTTCTCATTTTCTCTCTCAAATAAATAAATAAAATCTTAAAAAAAAAAAAAAAGAGTGCCGTTTAAAGAGGGGGAACTTAAAAAGATGGCTACGAAAGCTAGAACAAAGCCTTCACATTAATATTCCTTGAAGATGAAGATATCACAGCAAAAGCCTGTAAGCCTTCTAAAATAAAAGGCAGAAGGAAAAAGAAAGGTAGGGTTGAGACAAGACCTGTTTGTTATTAACTCGCAAATGAGGAAGAAAAGAAAGATTTACGTCCACTAGCAAACAGCATATCTGTAAACACTTGAATTAAAATGTTTAATCAATTCTTCAGTCAATGTCCATCGTACCCAATTGTTCCCTTTTTGTTACAAGTCCCAAAGAAGTAACTTCAATCAGTTATCCTTTGCCAAACTGCTGATTCTGGGTGGCCTCTGAAACAAAGCAGCAGCCTTCAAGGAAGGAAAGTGAACAGTAACATCAAGTTACTCCAGTGTTTCTGGAGCTGGACAGCTTTGGAGATGACTTGGTTGCCCGCTCCAGGCTCCTTTATCTCTTTCCGTCTCAAATTAGGAAGAAAAACCTGTTCTCCCTGACTGCATTCCTTCTCAAAAAATCTCCTTTCTCATACCCAGATGGTGCCCTTTGAACTTAAAAGCTAGAGAACTTTGTTCCCCACTGTAAATCGTCCCTGCGGCCATGTTGCTTTTCCATTTAGCTGCCAAGCTGGGGAGAATTGGCAGTTATACCGGACAATTAGCACTTTGAAATATTATACCACCACATATGTAACAGGTTAGCACAGTGCCTGGACAGAGCACTCCACAAATGTTAGTGCCTTCCTTCCCTCTGGGCACTAAACTAGGCAAGGGCTGTTTGCGCTTCAACCACTGAGATGTAGGGAAAGGAGAATGGGAAAGTTGGTGTTTGGTGTCCTAACAGGGGATAGATACAGAAAAAAAGGAAAATATCAAAGGATGTGACTAGACCCTTCTTTTAAAACTCCGTTTTAGATTTATGGGTCATTAAGCAAAGCCTGAAAAAAATCAAAGGGAGAAGAAGGACAACAGGAAATGGAGATATTAATATTGAAACCCCTGAAAGCAATCAGTCACCTTTATCTCTGGTTGTAAAACAG
Organism: Mirounga angustirostris; assembly: GCF_029215605.1. Taxonomy (NCBI): domain Eukaryota; kingdom Metazoa; phylum Chordata; class Mammalia; order Carnivora; family Phocidae; genus Mirounga; species Mirounga angustirostris. The sequence goes on along the minus strand of NW_026991711.1, from coordinate 18,859,565 downwards.
TCCACACTCTAAAATCTCACAGCCCAAAGCATCATAGACACTAACCAAAGACCTGTTAGTGGACTGTCTTTATTAATAATTAGGGATGGTTGTCATTTTTTCCCTAGCATTTTATTTAGTACAATTCAAAATGTTTTCACCTAGAAGAAATAAGTAATAGCAGGCTTGTTATTTATATAATCTGTGAAAATAAGCACTAACCCATTCCTCTAGTCCCTGAATAAAACCAGACATATGGTGGGTATTAAAAAGCAAATGTGGTCTATCGCAACTTCATAAATTTTCTTATTTTTTTTTTCATGGAAACTCTCACTTAAAAAGAATTTCTCTGCTTCAGTCTTCCTTTAAGAGCTGAATTCTCTAAAACACTGCCCACCCCTTCAAAAATCCTTAATCCAGACTAAAATGACTTCTAAAAGTATTCACATTACCTGGGAGTAATACGGCAATTTACTAAGAAGTTAGTGGGCCTTTCCAGCTATTTCCCATAATGGTTTCCCGACCAAAGGAGACAATTACCTCTAGCTTTGCCCTGAGCTAATAAGTCAAGAGAAATTTGAGCCAGTGTTTACATAGGACATACATAATCTGAATTGCTATACCAAAAAAAAAAAAAAAAAAAAAATGCATTGGATTTGGTTGAGCTTTCAATTTAATGAAAAGAAGACTAGACAGGAGTCAGAAGTTGTATTAGTTCTGTGAACTTGGACAGTACCTCTCTGAATCTCACTTTCCTCATCTACAAAACAGATAAAAGAATCTATTGTGCCTATCTCTATATGAGAAGATTTCACAACTGTCATCAGATATGCATTATTATTCACAGTCACATGGTATTCATCCAGCAAACATATTTTTTGAGAGTTCCTCCTTCCAAAAGGATTTATTCCATGTGAATATTTATTATCATTAGGTGTAGCCAAAATCTCTGATGTTTCTGGAAAAAATAAGAAGGATTAAATCTCAGGTATTACAAAGCTCTCTTTATTCCTCTGACCTCTAAGCCCTTAGTTCTGGAAGTCCTGCCTATCCTCTCCATGCAGACTGCTTGATCTCCACTTGGGGTAGGGAAAAAGATGCTTCTAAATTTAGTCTAAGTGGATTTAACATATGGCATCATACCTTCCCAGGTCAAGAGGTCCCAGTGTTTCTGGAAAACTAGAAAACAGATTTTGCTGGGCGTTAGAAATTGGAGAAGGCAGACCATTCAACTATTTAGAGAAAAACAGTGACTTGGAAATTTGGGTTTTTTTAAGCTAAATTTCTAAAAGAAAGCTATGCCCTAATGCTAAAAGGCATCTTGATTTAGGCCTTTGAGCTATTTCCCTGATGGCATCTAAGACATATTAAATTATTTGGCATCTGGTCCCTGTGCCAAATGGACTCTGCTCCAAGAGAGTTAATCAGGCTTGGACCTGGCAAATTATCCTTATTGGATTTGAGGATAAAAATAAATAGAAGCACAAGGAGGGTTAGAATAGGGGTTTTATTTTCCAAAGCCAAAGGGTCAAAGTCAACAAAAAGGCAAACAAGAAAGGAATAAGAAAGAAAACAGTGAAATTGAATAAGACTTTTAAATTAGGAATAATTTTTAATAAAGAATGATTCAAAGCTTATAAATTTCTTAATAACAAAGATATGTCTTTACTTTTAAGTGAGCCATGACAGCAATGTGTATTTCTGTGAATTTTAAGTACCCAGGAGTAAGAGACAGGTATGATCTGCCATATTTCCTTATTGCTTAAGTAAGACATAAAGATTCAAAAACACATAGCACATGCTTTTATATCTGTCATGGGATATCCACATTTACCAGCATTCCTATAAATGTTTTTTTCTGAGTTGAACCAAAGGTATAAAGGGAATCCAAAAAATAACAGCGTTAGAGACTGGAGTAGTATAAAATCCAAAATAAAGGTGTATATTTGGGCCTGGGCAATGAAATGTCTGCAGTAAGGGCCACTGTAAACTATGCGAACACTGCCATCTAATGCGTTGCTTAAAATCAGCAAGTGCGTGAGAGATTATGCTGGGAAGCAGGAGAAACTGAAAATATCCGCCTAATTAGGAATGCTGTTATCAGGATTTTACTTTAAATTAAATTTAATATAGTATTTAAATAACTTACAGCTCTTGTATCTTATTTTTCAGCACAGTAAGAGTACTGATTTTTCCAAATACCGGCCAGCCCTATCTCTTCTCATTAAAAAAAAAAAAAAAAAAAAAATAGATTTTTGTTTTGTTTTGTTTTACCAGTATTGTGTAGCAAATAGTATTTAAATTAAGACATTTTCTATCTGAGGACTATTTTGTAGCTTGGAGAAAGTAGGTAATCAAAACCTATCAATTCAAAAAATTAAAAAACCTAGAAAAGAGCCAACAATGTGTCTTTACTCAATGTGAGATGTGATTAAAATGTCGGCTGTTATATTGGAATCTATCAATCCTGTATGCACCATGGCCATTTGCCTTGTTTCAAGGCTACTTAGAACACTTTTTTTGAAAAACTGTTTACCATGCATAAGGTAAAAGAAACATCTCTCTCTCTCTCTCTCTTTCTCTCTCACACACACACATATATACACACACACTAACAAAACTATCATAACTCCTTCTCGTCTTTACATAAGGAATATTTGGGAAATACTTAAAGGTGTATGAACCTCTTCTTATAATGGCATTTTGTTGAATGGGTTTACTAAAACTTCAAATGAGTCTGGCAAAATCATTTATATAAAATCTATAGGCAAGTAAATTGAAGTAATCCTGTATTCTTTGGTTTTGCTGCCAGGAAATAGTTGATGGTTATCTGGCTGCAACAGTTCCCACCCTGGAGAAACTGAAAATCACATTTACAAAGAAAGGATGAGTAGGGGCCATGGGCTAAAATAGAGACAGTGTGGTAAATTTGATAAGTTTGGGGAAAGTGGGCTGCTATAAACTTCCCCACCTCAGCTGAGGTCAGTCCCTCATGTTAGTGGAAGATACGTGAGGGTCAAGATTTAAAGGCAGTTGTTTACACTGACAATGGTAAACTGTTGAGAAAACAATTGCATTTGTGCATTTGTTAATTCACTCAATTTGCTGAGCTGAGACCAGTGAGGAATGGAGGGATCAAGTGAGGTGATGTTCCTTTGTTTTAAAACTTAACACCAGTAAGAGAAAGAAGACATCTTCACAAATACATAATATCTGACTGGCTTTGAAAAGGATTTAGTACTTCACAGAGTAGATGCCCAGTAATTATTTTTTTAAATATTTGCATGTGTGGATAATCATTTGGACTAATAAGTGAATTGTGAATAGTGCCATAGAGAGGTTATGAAGTTCAGAGAAAAGACAATTTCTGTTAATTTGGGTAAGCTAAGAAGTGAAGAAAAGATATAGGGGTTTAAGAAAAAAAATGGCGGACGCCTGGGTGGCTCAGTCGGTTAAGCATCTGCCTTCAGCTCAGGTCATGGTCCCAGGGTCCTGGGATCGAGCCCCGCATCGGGCTCCCTGCTCGGCGGGAAGCCTGTTTCTCCTTCTCCCACTCTCCCTGCTTGTGTTCCCTCTCTCGCTGTGTCTCTCTCTGTCAAATAAATAAATAAAATCTTAAAAAAGAAAAAACTAGCATCATTATGCTTAATAGCCAAAGGAACGCAAATGTCCCTCAACAGGTAAATGGATAAACAAGACGTAGCATATCTATGTAATGGAACATTAATTGGACATGAAAAGAAACCAAATACTGATACATGCTATCACACTGATGAAGCTCAAAACCACTGTTCTAAGTGAGAGAAGCTAGACACACAAGGTCACTTATTATATGATTCCATATATATGAAATGTCTAAATCCATAGAGTTGGAAAACAGACTGATGATTCCCAGCGGCTAAGAGGAGCAGGGGATACGAAGTAACTGCTTAATTGGTACGGAGTTTCCTTTTGGAGTAATAAAAATGTTTTGGAACTAGAGAAGCGGTTGCACACCATTGTGAGTCTATCAAATGCCACCAAACTGTTCACTTTAAAATCATTAATGTTATGTCATGTGAATTTCACCTCAATAAAAAATGCGTTTAGGAGAGGGAAGGATAAGAAAAATGTAAAGTAAGTTGGATAATTTTATTCACTGCCATTAGGATGGGCATGCAAGGAAGAGTCACTCATGGTAGGTTCTTGGTCAGAAGAGGGACATGATCACATCTGGGCCCCGAAGTCTGAAGCAGCTACAGTGCGTGCTAGAGATTGGATGGAGTAACAGGAAGGAATGTTACCTGTTCCTAATTTTAAAACTATTTCTGTAGGAGTCCATAAAATTCCAAACTATGCTGGTGGCCACAACAGGTATATAGCAATGCCAGATTAGATGTCAGGTATTGAGAAAGTAGTATGATATCTTCAAATGAATTTGTCTAATCCATGTACAGTGGAGTATGATTTGCAAAGAATAGTTCCACTTATTTTTTTCTTGTAATTGAATGCTATTGCCTAAATTGATGAAAAATACAAGTGGAATAGCTCTCACTGAAGAGCAGCATAAAAGGTTATTCCATTCATTCATGTGCACAAAGTATATGAAAAAGCAATCATGACTGTGGGCATATTTTAGTATGCTTCTCTGAAAGTTTCAATTATTTATACTCAATTTCTTCTCAAGAAGAACAAAAGTATTCCCTTAGCAAATATTACTGAGCATACACAATGTACCAGGCACCACGATAGACACTGACTTCATAAAGGTAAACAGTTGAGTTTATAATGTAGTGAAAGAGAAGTCAACAGGGAATAACAGTGTAATTAAAGGGTGAAGATGAGGGTAAGTTCAGTCAAAACCAGATAGGGGAAAAGTCGCCTAACATAGTAAGGGGGTGTTAGGCAGTGGGGTGGGTGTGGGGGGTGGGAGTGTTAATGAGGTTGGACTTGGGAAATGCATCCTCAGAAAAAGTCACAGCTGCAGCCCTGAGGGACAAGACCTATTAGACTGAGAAGGGCAGGGTTATGAGAAGAACCACTTACGTTTCTGTTCAAGACCCCTGAGAAGTAGTGAGAGGAGTGTTTCCCTATCAGTGAGCCTGGCACCAATGGGGAAGGAAACAACTGCTTTTACCTGAAAGCCGACAGGCAGGTTTTGTCCTACAAGTGACAGAAATTGTATTTATGTCAACTAGAAGGATGGTCCTTCATTTTCAGGCCTCACAGCTGCCTGCCCTCAGGCTCTCAGCAGGGGTACTAACCTGGACACCAAGTTGGGGAGCCCTCACCTGTAACTATCCAAAAAAAGTCTTCCTTACAAGGGAATATTATTCAGCCATTAAAAGGGGGGAGGGAATCCTCTGCCATTTGCAACAACCTGGATGAACCTGGAGGACATTGTGCTAAGTGAAATAAGCCAGATGCAGAAAGACAAATACAGTATGATCTCACTTATGTATGGAATGTAAAGATGTCGAAGTCAGAACCAGAGAGTAGAATGGTGGTTACCAGAGACTGGGGGCTGGAGGAAATGGGGGAAATGTCGGTCACAGGGTACAGATTTTCAGTTATAAGGTGAATAAGTTCTGGGGTCTAATGTACAGCATAATGACTCTAGTTAATACTGGGTTGTATAATTGAAATTGCTAAGAGAGTAGCTCTTAAATGTTTTCACCCACACACACAAAACATGGTAACTGTGTCACTTGATTATAGTCATTTCACAGTGTCTATGTATATTTAGTCATCACGCAAATAGATACAACATTTATTTGTCAAGTATACTTCAATAAAGCTGAGATTTTTTTTAAGTCCTAATCCATTCTCTGATTCACGCTCACTTCCCATTATTGTTTAGTGATGTTGAATGTACAAAAGGAGTTTTAGCTTGTCCCTTTTGGTGGTTCTATCCAGTTCGATTTCGATCTTTTAACTATATTGACTTTTAATGTTTTAACTAATAAGAAACGTTCTTGTGTATTTCTTATATTTTCCTTTTAAATGAGGAACAAGGAGTAAATTGACATATTGAATGTGATGAACAGCTTTCAGTTCATACAAATTAATCATTTGAATAGCTTTCAGTTCATACAAATCAATTCCCTTTCTTATGCTCTAAATGTGGATTGTGGACAGTTTATTTGCTGTCATTTTTTATATGTATGGTTTTTCAGAGAAGGTGTAGGGAGACCTGGATTTATATAGCCACCACGATCCTACAGAAAACTTAAAAATCTTAAAAACATAATAAAATTCTGTATTCTAAGTTTTAATCCTGAGCTGAGTGAGGAATACTTTATTCTGAATTGCTTTATAAACTTACAATATTCAAGTATAGCAACATTAAACCAAAATATTTATTCCAGAACTACTGTGAGCTACCGGTTGCTCACTTCTGGGATACACCGTTACAATACCATAGATGTTTATAATTAAGATCAGTTGCTACATAATGTAATGAGTAGGCTTAGAATAAAATAGCCATTCTTAGTTCCCAAGTAGAAAATTTATTTATAGGTACCTCCTAAAGGTGAGAATGATCTCAACCAAGATAGAAGCTGCAAATAATATATTATTCCAAATGCTTTAAAAAGTAATTCTTTTTTTTTTTTTTTTTTTTTTTTTTTTTTTTTTAAAGATTTTATTTATTTATTCATGAGAGAGAGAGAGAGAGGCAGAGCGAGAAGCAGGCTCCCAAGGAGCAGGGAGCCCGATGCGGGACTCGATCCCAGGACCCTGAGATCATGACCTGAGCCGAAGGCAGACGCTTAACCATCTGAGCCACCCAGGCGCCCTTTTTTTTTTTTTTTTTTTTTTAAAGATTTTATTTTAAAAAGTAATTCTTAATTTGTTTTTTTTCAATACCTTTTCCTTCTCCCCCACCCCCACTTCCTCATCATTTTCCTTTGTTCTAAATTTCTATCCTGATTCTCCAAGAAACCCTTACAACTCTTTCCTCCCAACCATTATATCTCTCTGGTCAGATATTAGAAACCCCAGCTGGGGAATTGTTTATTTCCATGGGGTTTAATCACATTTTTTTTTTTAATTTGGAAGTTGTTCTCAGTCATAAAGAGGTTAACAAGACCTGTCATTATGAATGTATGACTGCAGTGTCGTAAGCCACATACATGGAAGCATTAACATGAATGTAAAATATCAGATTACAGCCTTTCCACTCATCATCTATAAGGAAATAATGTCTGTTACACAACCATTCCCATTAAGAAATTTATGTTCTAAAAATACTTAGTTCCATTTCTGTTAGATGTTTGAATATTCTTTTATATTTTCTGCTTTTGACTAATGCTCTTAGAGAAAAATACCTTGAACCTGCTTACCTCATTTTAAATGGTGCTAAACAGAGCTAATGCCACTTGGTTACACATCTAAGATCTATACTTACTGAGGAGTGATCAACCCTGCCACATTTCAGCATTACAAAAGATAGGGAGTTCCCTCTCTAGGAGAAGCTCCAGTTCTTCTTTTGCTTTTATTCATCAGGCTGATCCTCTCTTTGCTGTAGCTGATCCAGTGTCTCCTTTTCTGCTTCCTCAGTTGCTCAATTTCTTTCTCCAAAATGTTGGCTGTGTAGTAACAGTTACAACCCAAATACTTCCAAGCCCTCTTCTCCTTCAGAATTATTTTCCCTCTGGTCTATTTGGGGAAGGTGAAGCTGTTTCACATCAATTACTGAGTCATTTCCCCTTGGCACCTATTTCCTTATCATATCTGAGACTTCTACTCTCTTGGTTGGCTATCACCCCACCCATTCACACCCAGAACATCCTTAAATCAAGGGAACATGTACCATTCTTTCCCGGAGGTTTTGAACAAACCACTTAAAATTAAATATTCCACTCTTCAAGTCCCTCAACTATCCCCATCTCTAGAAAAAGTTTACCCTTCTACCTGGGCAACCTTCTATTGTATTGCAAGGCCTCCTCTGTTTCTCACTTCTGGCAGCTCCCACCATTCAATTTCTCGTCATTTTATTTGCAGACAATCTTCTGTTTTGCTGTCTCCTTCCAAATCATATAAGCATTAGCTCCCAAGGTCAGACTATTAAATATTTTCTTAAAAGTCTCCAGAGAAAAATTATGCCACTTTCTTAGGGGCAAAAGCAGTGATGTTATTTGTAATTTTAACTAGCATATTTTTTCCTCTCTGTTACTTTGTTTTATTCAAAAACAGCTAATGCAGTCCTTCATGTCAGGGTCATAATAACCAAAGATAGTCCATGAATACCCACAAGCTTTGGAAGTGCTGTTACAAGAAAAAAGATTTATAACAACCTAACTCGAGGTCATAGAAGATACAACAGTGATGAAAGAATTAAAATACTCATTTTCTGTTTCGATATAAGCCAGTTCAGAGATGAAAAAAAGGCAACACTTCTCTTTTTCTATTTCCAAGTTGGAGCAGTGCAGAAACTTTACGCTGACTGTGACTAAGTTATTAATTGAACAGTATGCTAAATAAATTAAATAAGCGAATGCCTTGTAAAAGTACAAGGCAATCATGGTTGTGATTAGGAAAGCTGAGGTGCAGAACACCCAGAGAGAAAGCCGACGGAAGTATTAAAGACTCCATATGTGGCCCACCTGGCTGGGAAAGAAATCTGGAGAAGCAGTCAAGTGAATAAATCAGAAAAGTAGATCAAAAAGAAAGTTTGAGAGTGAGATCAATGTAAGTGAATTAGGAGGAAAAAAAAAAAAACCTTTTCTATAATATGACCAAAATTCTGAGTGACCTAAAATGTAAGATAACAACATCTAAGGAAAAATAGCCAAATGGACCCAAGAGTCTATTTCCTGCATATAATTAGTCTGTTTATAAGTCGTTCTAATGTGTAGCAGTCAATATCAATATGAGTCCTTAGTAGCAAGCAAGAGAAATCAACTCAAATTTTAAGCAAAAAAAAAAAAAAGAAAAAAAAAAGAAATTACTAAAGGACATCCAGCATTTCGAAGACTTAGTTGTTGAAGGGAGGTGGTGGGAGGAGACAGCTGGAGAATGAGTCTCAGAAATGTACAGCATCTCAGAAAGGGGAAGTAGCCCAAGTCCCACCACTGAATAGCCTGATGAGGATATTCTCTTGTTAACAGTGATCCCAATAGGCACCCAAGATTCAACTCCTCTAATGCTTCCATTGTTACTGTGGAAAATTTCTCACCAGTTGCTTTTCCCCTGAAGTTTCAACAGTTCAGAGCCCCGGGCACAAACATTTACTTACTGACTGAGGCTGTGTCACATGATCACTTCTAGGGAGAGGACAGAGGAGTAATTTACCAGGTCTCTTAGCACAGCTCACAGACTTGGGGCAGGAGTAGATTTCCTCAAAGACAGAAGCCTCTTCTCCAGCCTCCCACCAAATAAGGCACACCAAATGGCCTCCACAAAAACTGACAATGCTATCAATTCTAATTTAATTGAATTAATAAATGGAAATAGCTAGAATTCAGTTTTCCTGATTGACAAAAAAAAAAGAAGGGGGGAGATGGGAGCCCCAGAGGCACTGGAGGAAGGGGGCAATAATGTATCGAGGCAAAGCATGATGGCTCTTAAGTCCAGGATTTAAATCCCATTATAACATTTACTATCTCTGACCTTGGGTAAATTATGTAGCATACAGCTTCATATTGGTGGTAGTTAAAGTGGAAATGAGAACGCTGTTCATCTCATAAAGTTACTCAGGATGAAGTTTTAAGATGCATACTACTAAGCTGTCATCATCAAGACGGCATGGTACTGGCACAAAAACAGACACATAGATCAATGGAACAGAATAGAGAGCCCAGAAATGGACCCTCAACTCTATGGTCAACTAATCTTCGACAAAGCAGGAAAGACTATCCAATGGAACAAAAACAGTCTCTTCAACAAATGGTGTTGGGAAAATTGGATAGCCACATGCAGAAGAATGAAACTGGACCATTTCCTTACACCACACACAAAAATAGACTCCAAATGGTTGAAAGACCTCAATGTGAGACAGGAGTCCATCAAAATCCTAAAGGAGAACACAGGCAGCAACCTCTTTGACCTCAGCGGAAGCAACTTCTTCCTAGAAACATCGCCAAAGGCAAGGGAAGCAAGGGCAAAAATGAACTATTGGGACTTCATCAAGATAAAAAGCTTTTGCAAAGCAAAGGAAACAGTCAACAAAACCAAAAGACAACCGACAGAATGGGAGAAGATATTTGCAAATGACATATCAGATAAAGGGCTAGTATCCAAAATCTATAAAGAACTCATCAAACTCAACACCCAAAGAACAAAGAGTCCAATCAAGAAATGGGCAGAAGACATGAACAGACATTTTTCCAAAGAAGACATCCAAATGGCCAACAGACACATGAAAAAGTGCTCAATATCACTCAGCATCAGGGAAATCCAAATCAAAACCTCAATGAGATACCACCTCACACCAGTCAGAATGGCTAAAATTAACAAGTCAGGAAACGACAGATGTTGGCAGGGATGCGGAGAAAGGGGAACCCTCCTACACTGTTGGTGGGAATGCAAGCTGGTGCAGCCACTCTGGAAAACTGTATGGAGATTCCTCAAAAAGTTGAAAATAGAGCTACCATATGATCCAGCAATTGCACTCCTGGGTATTTACCCCAAAGATACAAAAGTAGGGATCCGAAGGGGTACGTGCACCCCGATGTTTATAGCAGCAATGTCCACAATAGCCAAACTGTGGAAAGAGCCAAGATGTGCATCGACAGATGAATGGATAAAGAAGATGTGGTATATATATACAATGGAATATTATGCAGCCATCAAAAGGAATGAGATCTTGCCATTTGCAACGACGTGGATGGAACTGGAGGGTATTATGTTGAGTGAAATAAGTCAAAAAGAGAAAGACATGTATCATATGATCTCACTGATATGAGGAATTCTTAATCGCAGGAATCAAACTGAGTGTTGTTGGAGTGGGGGGTGGGGTGGGAGGGATGGGGTGACTGGGTGATAGACACTGGGGAGGGTATGTGCTCGGGTAAGTGCTGTGAATTGTGCAAGACTGTTGAATCTCAGATCTGTACCTCTGAAACAAATAATGTAATATATGTTAAGAAAAAAAAAAAAGAAGAAGAAGAAGAAGGTAGCGGGAGGGGAAAAATGAAGCGGGGGAAATCGGAGGGGTAGACGAACCATGAGAGACGATGGACTCTGAAAAACAAACAGGGTTCTAGAGGGGAGGGGGGTGGGAGGATGGGTTAGCCTGGTGGTGGGTATTGAGGAGGGCACATTCTGCATGGAGCACTGGGTGTTGTGCACAAACAATGAATCATGGAACACTTCATCTAAAACTAATGATGTAATGTATGGGGATTAACATAAGAATAAAAAAAAAAGATGCATACTACTGCTTACTGTGTTGCCTAGAACAAGAGCGACCTCTCCCACTTAAGACTGTGTAGCTCGGGGGCCCTCCCCACACAGTGGTGCTCACCAAGCACGGCCACTCGCAACAAATTCTTGGTGTTTTGATTTCTCTTCCTCCCAATGCTGAGGAGAACCCTAATGTAAGCCTTCTGCATCCAGTGCTTTTGATGGCTTTTCTGAGTTGTCTCATCTCCCTTTCTCTTGAGCCTCAATCTGAGGCTGTTACCCTATAAATAAAAGGAATTCTGTGTTTTTCTATATTCTTGAGTTCCATATTGGGTTTAAAAAGAAAAGTATCCCCACAGCCCTTTCTAGGACTGGAGCCCTACTTTTATCTTGCTAGCCTCCTCGCCACTAATCTTTAGCTCTCTTTTTTTTTATTATTATGTTATGTTAATCACCATACATTACATCATTAGTTTTGATGTAGTGTTCCATGATTCATTGTTTGCGTATAACACCCAGTGCACCATGCAGAACGTGCCCTCTTTAATACCCATCACCAGGCCAACCCATCCTCCCACCCCCCTCCCCTCTAACCCTCAGTTTGTTTTTCAGAGTCCATCGTCTCTCATGGTTCATCTCCCCCTCCGATTTCCCCCCCTTCATTGTTCCCCTCCTACTATCTTCTTCTTTTTTTTTTAACATATAATGTATTATTTGTTTCAGATGTACACGTCTGTGATTCATCAGTCTTACACAATTCACAGCGCTCACCATAGCACATACCCTCCCCAATGTCCATCACCCAGCCACCCCATCCCTCCCACCCCCCACCACTCCAGCAACCCTCAGTTTGTTTCCTGAGATTAAGAATTCCTCGTATCAGTGAGGTCATATGGGTGGATCTCACAACCATGAACATGAGCTTGGAAACCAGATGATCTTGACTTTCAGTCAAGCTCTATCACTCATCAGTTGTGTGATCTTAGACAAGTTATTTACCTTTTCTGGGCCTCATTGGCATTACCTGTTTAATGAGGGTGGTAATGAATATGGCACATTAAAAATGCCTTTGATTATTATCTCAATGACTATTCTTTTTTTTTAAAGATTTTATTTATTTGAGAGCGAGAGAGCAAACACAAGCAGGGGGAGTGGGGGAGGGAGAACAGGCTTCCCGCTGAGCAGGAATCCCCATGTGGGGCTCAACATCAGGACCCTGGGATCATGACGGGAGCCATAGGCAGATGCTTAACGACTGAGCCACCCAGGAGCCCCCTCAGAATAAGTGACTATTCTTAACTATGAGTAAATAGAAGCTTCTAGCAGGATACCAGTTCCCTTAAGAAATTAAGGGAAGATATAACAGAGACTCCATAAGAAACTAAGATTAAGATCACTCCATTTAGGAACTTAATAAAATCATTGTAAGACGGATGGGGAGGGAGCTTTCCTCCAGTCACTTCAGCCAGGACTCTCTGGTTCATAATGGAAGGTGCTACCACAAGGTGGCAGTAAACAGGACATTACTCTATTGAATCCCATCACAGGATTGTGATTCTATCACAAGATGGCAGGATCACAGTCTCTGTCAACTGTTTTATCCAAGGAGCTGGTCCCAACCCTGGTAGCAAAATGGAATCATTTGCAGAGTTTTTCAAAAACACCCATCTCCAGACCCCATCCCCAAAAGTTTATTGTGTAACTGGATGAAAGGGGAAAAAAATACAATTTAAACTATAATTTTGTTTTAGAAAGAAAGGAGGAGAGGAAGGAATCACCGTCCTGGGAAGTTACTGTTGGAAGTCATCCAAGTCATTTCTCTGCTTCTTAGAAGTGCCCAGAAATCTGTGCAGGAAAAATGAAACTCCTAGGTAAGTTCTTGTTAGTTCTGATGTTCATGTGCTTTAATAGCTCAAGACCTTTACGATCAAGAAACTTTTCCTAGAGTTTAAAGCCCTCCTATTGAAAGCTAAGCTCCATCGTTCTAGTGTTTAGCTCAGAGGAAACAAGAACTGCTCTCAAGACTCATATTTTACCCTTCTCTATCCTTGAAGTGTCACCTCAGTTTACATAAGTGAGTTTCTTTTGTGCTTAATGCAGTTGATTTGCCATTTCTACTGTTGTATATTGTGAATCAGCTCACAAGCCACTCAGGGCAGTACCTTCTTGTTTCCTAAGCCAAATATTTTTGAGGGAGCAAGCTTCCCTGGCTCAAGGGCTATTATGGGGATGGGATGGCAGGCCCTAACATTTGGCCTCCACTCAGAGCAACCATTACACTGGCGTGGGGCCACCGTGACCTGGTAGTAGCCTGACTTCATCACACCTTTCTGCCAATCCTGGGAAATGAAAAACGAGTCTTTGGCAATCTTTAGTCTGACTCAGTATACATTTAAGCCAAGGTATAAAATATAATAGTCACTGTTACTGAGCATCTAGTATATGCCAAAGATGTTGTAACAATTAAAGGAGAAATTTATGGACAGAGCACACTGTCAGGAACATAGTAACCTCAGTAAGTGGTGACTAGTTATAGGCATTATTGCTAATCCCAAAAGTGGCCTTGAAAGGGTGACATGATTATTCTCCTTTTACAAGGATGAAATCAAAGTTCAGAAAGGTTCCATAACTTGCCCAAGGTTACACTGTTCATAAATGGCAAAGCAGCCATTTAAACACAGGGCAACATTTTAACAGTAGAGCCTTACCCAGGATTGAGAGAGCAGAATATTTGCAACTGTTTGTGGTAATTTCCCATGATTAGAAGGGGGCTGAGTGGAGATTACAATAAATTACTTCCTTTTATTTTGCATAGGATCACAAACCACTTAAAATTAATCCTGTAGTAGACTACTGGTTCTATGTTGTGTGTGTATGTGTGCAAACATATACATGGGTATGCATATGTAGACAAATGTGATTTATTGGTTTAGTGGTAATAGTAGAGAGAGGCAAGTGATGAATTACAGCAATAGCACAAACTGATCACATTTAAAGAGATTAATCAATATCATTCAGTTCTCTAAGTAGTTATTATCAAGGGCATATTATGTGCTTGATAGTAAGTGCTAAGTTCCTTAGAGAATATAAAAGAAGAATATGGCAGAATCCCAGCACTCAGAAACCTTTGGTGTAGTTAAAAACCACTGTGAAATAGAGAATCAAAGACTATAAGAATTTGTTCATTAAAGTGCTAAATTAAACATAAAAGCAAGTACCAGGATATATAATAGGTTCCTTCAGGATGAATTGAGGGCAAGGAAAGAGTTGGGTCATTATCCACGAGGGAAGAGGAACAGGACATGAGTGCTGAGGATTTGAAGCTAAATAGAGAAAAGAGTATGAATGTCCTTCCCTTTCATCCCCCTGTCTCTTGTGAATCAGCCTGAACAAAGCGCTGGAATCAGGAATTCATTTAATTATTTATTCATTAGATGAGTAAACCTAATATGTGCTAGATATCTGGTAGGAAAAGAAATAAGCATGATGTGTACAGGGAAGGAGGAAGAAGCTTACTTAATGGAACAGAGAGTTTGAAAGGGAGTTGTCAGGAAATAGGATGGGGGGAAATTCTGGATGCCCTGAGAGACAAAAATGGAATGGCTTGTGAGGAACTGCTCTAAACTCTTGAAGAGGAGAAAGTGGAAGGCACAGTGAAAATTGTGCTAGAGAAAAATTCACCTGGGAGCCAAGCTCAGGTTCCTTGGTGCCAAGCCAGTAGACATATGTATGCACCCCTACCTACACCATGCATTCATGTATATTCAGAAAGACACAGAGACAGATCATTTGCTTACTTACAAAACTCATATGGCCAGGCTAAGTCTTCAAGAAAAATAATAACTGAATATGACAGTGGATACTTTCAAAGGCAGAAACAGCAATAACACTCAACTCCAATTTCCAGTTGAGATTTAGATGGCCCTGGTCTAGCCCCTTCTGGAGCACATACTCTGATCTCATCATTCCTAACATAGGTATGATTTTCCATTACCAGCAAACAGAGACTATCAGGAAGTATTTCATCCACACACAGAAATCCACGTGGTTAGTTAAAGAGGGGACTTTCCCCCCAGAGACATGAGGCAATGGAGTAAGAAAGCAAAATCTTTTTGATGAAACAAAAGAAGTTCAAACAGTTTCATGTGCTTCATAGCTACTAACAAGGCACCGAGAGCAAATCTTATTTTCCTACTGTCAGACCTAAAGTCTCATTCTTTAAGGAATCCATGGCACCCTACTTAATTAGAATAAATCTGCCCTAAATTGCAATTGGCTTCATTAAATGACTATATATATATTAGAATGACTCTCTGGGGGAGGGGAGGATGTGAAAATTGCCAAAGAATGGTTTTAATTTTAGAATACCAGGAAGAATTTCACACAGCAGCAAACATAATTTCACTAAAGCTGCATGAAAACATTACATACCTAAATAGCTGTAAATCTTTGCTTATAAAAATAACAGTAAATGCAGGACTCCTAATGAATAAAAATGAAGTTTAAATCTATATTCAGTATTGGTTTGGCTGCTAACAGTTTTGGTCTAAGTCTTAGTTAATGACCTTCTCCGTCAGCTCCAAACTATGTGGGTTTGCTCTTCCCGTTTTGGCTTTACCAAATATGAAAGCAACCATCCCAACCACCAGTCACTTAAACAAAAGGAGATGTATTAGTCTGAACCTCAACATGTCTCGTGGCAAGCTGGGAGCCTCGGCAGACGGGAGTGGGCCTGAGACTTCACAATGTAGTCAGTGCCCGTGAGATCACTCTTCCCCTTCCTGCTGCTACACCATGATCAGTAGGATCAGCAAGAGACAGGGGATTTCAGCCAAGAAATGGAGTTCAGAAATGCTAGGCAGACAAATCCCTTGCGGTCAATCCAATGCCTCGGGTGATTTCACTACTTCAGTTTGGCAGTTTCTAGAGAAATAGAAGCTATCACTTTAAATAACCCCTGGCCAATTTTTACTGGTCATCTCAAGTTTCTTACACAGTTGCTCCTCCAACTGTTCATATAAGAAAGGAGTAGAAAAGTCAGCTATAGAAAGGAGAAGTAAGGGATTTGCTTTTGCTCTTTGCAACATTGATAGGAATCATGGGAAGCAGGGAGTTTAGATAATCAGACAATAGAATGCTTTAGAGCAACACTATCCCCATATGCTGGTTCTAGTGTGGACGTGTTGGCTAGTATCTCTTCATTCTGAAATACACAGCCATCCCTGACCTTTCAGATGTAGAAAGGATGTGCCAACCTAGCCATGTATACTGAGGGATGCCCAATTTGTCTGCTTATTTGCTTTGGTGTGTTAACAGATTAAACCTAATCTGATGGAACAAATAACCACTAAATCTACAAAGGAAAAGATACACATCAAGTGTCACACTAAGTCATTTTACCTAGATCACACTAAGTACCACTTAGTAAGTTTTACATTCCATTGTCCTCAATTAAAGGGGGTTTGGGCTAAAGGTGAGACTATCAGTTCTCTATACTCAGAAAACAGTTGGACAAGAAGTAGAGGGCATATAACACACAGCCCTAAACTGGGCCTTATTAGGAATAATAAAGAAAAACATAACCTAAATTGTAGGGGTTTTTTTTCCTAATTGAAGAAAACAGAATAGACCTATGCAAAATACAAATCAAATGCAACAGCAAGATCACCAACAGACTCCACTTCCCTCTATTCAGGTCATGTTGCATTCACAAAATATAGTTTATGCTATAAGGCAATATATACACTCCTAAAAAACAAAACTCACATTCTGTAACTCATATATGAAAAATAACTAGAGGGCGCCTGGGTGGCTCAGATGGTTAAGCGTCTGCCTTCGGCTCAGGTCATGATCTCAGGGTCCTGGAATTGAGTCCCTCATCGGGCTCCCTGCTCCTTGGGAGCCTGCTTCTCCCTCTGCCTCTCTCTCTCTCTCCCTCTCTCTCTCTGTCTGTCATGAATAAATAAATAAAATCTTTAAAAAAAAAAAAGAAGAAATGTGTTTAAAAAAAAAATAACTAGAGATTATGCAAAAAAAAAAAAAATGGGGTTATGGGCAGACCACTCACAATCTATGCGATTCATAACAAGAATGCTAACAAAACAAAAACAATTTTGATAAAAATGCTAGGTCAGCTAAAAAGACATTGACATTCCTAATAAAGAAAAAAATACTAAGTGAAGTAGATTGATGGAGGGGATGTGAGAAGGAGTTGAGGCTGCTGAGTTGTAGAAACAAGATCAAAATGTACGAATGTTGGGGAGAATTGCAAAATAGGAACTTCTAAGACCAAGCATGTGGCCATGCTGAGTCATGAGGAAGAATATAGGGTAATAAACATCATGTATAGGACTTTATTCTCTACAGCAGCTGTGTTCATGTACTTTGCATTCAGCTGCTTTCATCACTTTCACCCATCATCACTAATGGTGTTATGAATATATAATTATCCCAAGCTCGAACTGCATTTTTTTACTCCATCTCACTTTTAAATAGCAATTTGCAGAATATTACATTTATTATCATAAAATAATGCATCAGGGGGTGCCTGGGTGACACAGTCATTTGGGCATCCAATTCTTGATCTCAGAGTTGTGAGATCAGGCCACATGTCGGGCTCCACACTCAGCAAGGAGTCTGCTTAGGACTCTCTCTCCCTTTGTCCCTCCACCCTGCTCTCTCTCTTTTTCTCAAATAAATAAATAATAATAATAATAATAATAATGCATTAGCATTCACGCCCCTCTTTCCTGTCAAGGTGTGGTTGGAGAAAGATTAACTAGCCAGAGGGGGAACAAGATATAGGTGAGGGGTAATTCTTGTCCCCTCTCATGAAAGTGAAACCAGAGTTAGACCTGGAAGTCATGACTAGTAAGGTGGGGGAGGGAGGAGACACAGAGTTCTTTAAGAATAACAAGTGCAAATCTTATCAGACTAAGAGGCTAAGTGGAGAGTGGTAGCCACCATATAAGGACAATACAGGGCAAGGTCAAAGTACCAAGAAAACAAAAATGGCAAAGGGGATACAGTCTGGTCAGGACTCATCAACAATTTACATGAAATCCAAGAACAAGTTTGTGTGGGAAGGTGGGTTTTATTTGAGAAAGTTCAAATAGGATGAACAAAAGACTACACCTGCCTCTTTTCTTCCTGAACTGACTGCAAGCTGGCCATCAACATCTGATCATTCTCTTTACAGTATAGGGAGTTATCCTGAGCATGTCACCTCCTAATTACAGACTCTGTACACTAGGTTTACTTCCAGTTAGGTGTGGATTATGACTACACTGTGGCAAAGGATTATAGGCAGAAGTGACAGATGCCCTTTCAGCCTTAGAGTGAAACAAAGCTGTGCCTTAAAACCAAGAACCTATCTGTTCCATGGCCTCTCTCCCCTTCCTTTTTGCCACAACCCAGACATGGCAGCAATCCAGCTTTTTGATTGCTCTGTGGGATGCTGGAACATGAAATTAGCAGAAACCTGGGTAGCAAATAACTTCAAGGAGTAGAGTTGCCCTACTGACCTACAAATATTACCTGAGAAAGAAATCATCTCCTGAATTCTTTTAACCTTCATCCCTTGGAGTTTAGCTTTCTCTCAAATAATACCCCTTCGATCACATTCAAAAGTCTACATAGTCATAATAACTAGGTTAGTTAATTAATGTTAAACAAATGTATTATTTAAGAGGTAGCTTTGAATATTCAATATCTTCTTATGTCTGACCAAAAGAAAGCAAATCCCTATGTACCTGTTATAAACAAGCTTACATGAGCTGTGTTATCCAAGTGATATGTTTTGGTGCGAGGTTCTTAAACATCTTCAGCTTGTCTAAATTATTATAATTGCAATTTTTGAGAAGGAGGAGGATATGACAAAGCAAATCCTTATTTCATTTGGAAGAATAAATCAGCTAGAATACACAGGATTTTTTTAATAAGGAGGTCTCTGAAATATTAAAATGCTCTTTATAAACTACAGTAGTTTTTAAAAGAAAGATACTGACCTGGGAAGAGATAGATGGATACATGAGACAGAATGCATATACAGTTAGGTATAATTATAGGTAAAGATAGCACCTCTAATCAACAAGTTATTAGTAAAAATTGCATGAAGACTAGCTCTCCATTTGGAAAAAGCAGCTAAAATAATCTTTATCTCATCTCTTAGAGCAAAATTATTTCCAGACCAACAAGAGGAGTAAGTGAAAAATAAATATGTAAATTTCATAGTGAATATTTATCCAATTTGTTTAATAAGATAGGAAAGGAGTTTTTGAGAATGACAAACAGAATCTCCAGAAGAAAAAAATAATACATTTGATTGCATAAAAATTTTAAATTTCTGTAGCAAATTTTATTTAATTCAAAGAAAAATGACAAATAGGAAAATGTATACAAAGGATATCAATGTCCTTAAAACACATAAAGTTCTTACAAGTTATTAAGAAAAGCTTGCCAACAGAAAAATGAATAAAGGATTTGAATAATCAAGTCATAGAATCATCTATTAAAATCGGCCGTGAGCATATCAATAGGTTCAGGTTCCCTAGCAATTCGAAATTTCAAATCAAAACAAAAATGAGAGGCTATATTTCAACGATCACATCCCACTAACAGGAGAACTCGCAAATTGGGAACTGCATACGATTAAGGTTTATGAAACTCTCCCCCTACTTGGAGCATTTGTGCCAACCTAGGGCATCTTTCCACAGACCTACAGGCTCTCTGACTGTCCCGTGTATCTGATCCTCAGGGAGTTCACAGATGTGCCTTTATTCACATGTACAGTTACCGATGACTTTTTCTGTTTATGTTTGAGATTCTAGAAGATCCTTTCTGGTTATCCTATCTTTAAATATGATCATGCACATAAAAATATCACCCATCATCAAGTAATGATTTCCTTTTTTGTTAGAACTAAAAGACAACTCTGTAAAAAAGGTTTCTTGCTTATTAGGGAAAAGAAGGCTGGAGGAGTGGGGTCACAGGCAAGATGAATTTCATGTCTACATGAAAACATCATTGTTAATGAGGTCACCTCTACTTGAATGTCCTTCCCGCTGCTTTATCCTCTCTCTGGATCATCTGCCCGCAAGACAGACCCTCCTTTTGTCCAGAGTATCTCCCCATATGAGACTGCATCTAAGCCATTTCCTATTTTGTCAGGATAAGCAAATCAATCAAACTGATTCCTACAAATGAGGCAGTAGATGCATCTTCTAACTTTTGGAAAATGTCTTCATGTAAACAGGTGGTTCTAATGGAGGTATTTGTCCTCACTGCAACATGGGTTTCCGCCCTGGCAGCAAATGGGAATAACCTGAGAATGGCACCAAAACAGATTTTAAAACATATCAAAATGGCCAGGTCTCATGACAAACTAGTTAACTCAGAGTATTTGTCAGTGGGGCTGGGGCATATATTTTTGTTGTTTTGTCTTTTAAAGCCCCAGAGGTGATTCGGATGCTCATGTTCAGTGAGCATTGAGAATCACTCCTAGCACAGTGGTTCTCAAAGCATGGTGCCCAGAGCAGCATCAAGAGCACCTGGGAACCTGTTAGAAAATGACGATTCGCAGGCTTCACCCCAAACCTACACAACCAGAAACATCAAGGGTCAGACCCAAGACTCTTAGCAATACCTCTTGATGATGCTGACATGCACATCAAATTTGAGAACCACTGCATTAGGACGTGTAGCAACATGACGGTGTCCAGACGGTAGGCATATAAAAATGAAATGAAAGTTTAAAAAAATCTAATTTGGTGTGATAAGCATCATTAAGAAAGATTAACAATATACAATGAAAGACCATTGGAAGATTGTGGGAAGGCTTCTCGCACAGCCTTTTCAGCCCGTTCTAAAATCATAACGTGGTCCTAAGATTTGACCTTGACCATGCACAAGGCCATGTTAGATGAGCCGTCAGAGCACAGACTGGCAGATTTATACCCAAATATCCTGTTTACCTTCCATGTGCTGATGAGAGATCAACTACAGAAGTTACACAGAGTGCACCCAAGATTAAGAGGCATATGGCAAGCTGTGTTTTCTTCTGTCTGGAGCCACTGATCTCATCTGCTCAACCCCCCATTCCCAGCATCTTTCCCAGGAGTTGACAAGTCAAGTTTTGAAAAATTTAAAGGCGCTGGTTCAGTGCTTAGCAAGTGATCAGGGTCCAGCCGAAGCCAGGTTCTGAGAACACACACATCACAGCACTCGACCCCCGTGTGCGTGCCGCAGGGACTCCTCTGCACAGCCCAGCTCCTCCCGCGCAAACCAGAAGGAAGGAAAGGAGCGAGCAAGGAACAAGAAGCAAAGAGGCCGATCGCTGGTGCTTTCCATGGAAGAAGCCGCCAGGGAACCTCGCCACTTCCCCGCGTCTCCCTCCGCTGGTGGGAGGGGGGTGTTGCCGCCGCTCGGCGCGTCCTCGGCGAGGGCGCAAGAGCCCAGCCCCGAGCGGTGGGGGCAGAGAACGCGGGCAGCGGCCCTGGCCCAGGAGGACACAGTCAGCGTTCAGAAGTGGGCCTGGGGTGTGGAACGCCCAGCCTTCCGGGGGAGCAGCATCCCCACGCTGGCGGCCCCCGCCAGCGAAAGTCTGCCCGCTCCAGCTCCGCTCGGCCACCACCGGGACGCGTCGCGCCGAGCTCGGGGAAGCGGGGCGGAGGCGCAGGACTGTGGACACCTCTCCGCGTCCTGGCCCTCCTCCCTGGCTTGCCCCCCCCCCCCCCCCCGGTCCAGATTCTCCACTTCGCTCATTCCTCCTTTTCTGGACCTTTCTGCAGCTCTCCTCACAGACACTGTGTTTTAATAGTGGGAGGGAGCCGCTGCGCTCCTGGATTCTTGACCTTGCACATTCCAAAAGCACCTTCCAAGTAGGGTTGAAAAAGAAAAAGCAAAGGCTCATGTTGCTGGAAAGAATCAATGGAAGTTATTTTAGCAATCTCCCGCCTCAGCCACACACACATCGCTGCGCTCACACCTGAAAACAGTCCAAGAGCATCACCAGCGCTGGGCAGAATTATCAAGTAGATTAAATAAATATCCTTTTTCTGAGGACACACACAGCCCCCCCCCCATTCCCCTAACAGGCAAGGGCACAAAGACCTCTATGTTCTGACCCCCTTGTGCCCCTCGGTTGCTCCCACTGGTGGTATCGTGTGCACTGTAGCTTTCTCCGTCAAATGGTGACTGTCCTATCTCAATTTGCCCAGGTTCTGCTAGGCTGCAGGAATATATGAGTCTATCGCTATTTGGACTAAGCCAATACGTGAGGTCTTACTGTGTGTTGAGGGGGGTAAGGATAAACTTTGGGGTAGTAAAAGGGGTAACGTATATCTGTAACTTGAAAGTATGTCTTAGTTCATCAAGTGTTACCTGGCGCACAGCATTGGCTTGCTGGGGAAAGGATACTTGGCCTATCTTCTGGAGGCGGGAGGGAGTCCCCAGGGCCAGAATCGTCGCATTTAGTCCTGACTGCATGTAATAATTACATAGGAGACAAGGAAGTGTGATGGAGGAGTGTGTGTGTGTGTGTGTGTGTGTGTATACACAAAGTATCAGGACTGGGGCTTGGATAAACATCAGTCATTTTAAAATGCAAAAACCATTTTTATACTCTGGGACAGGCCTGAACATAATTTGGGTTTTGTTTGTTTGGATATTCTGTAATTTCTTAGGTGATTCTAAGATGCTGTCATGAATCAGAACCACTATATTAAAGCCGTTCTCAAAGTGTGAGTTCAGGACCAGCAATATCACCGTCACACTGGAGCTTGTTAAAAATGCCAGTTCTCAGGTCCCACCCCAGATCCACTGAATCACAAGCTCTGGGGGTGAGGCGCAGCTGCTTGTGCTTCAACAAGCCCTCCAGATTATTTGGATGCATGCCCAAGGCTGTGAACCATTAGGGACTGACTCGTCTATACTGCCCTGAAAGCTAAGAATGATCTGAATATTTTAAAAGGGCTACAAGCAAAGAAACAAAGAAGCCTATGCAACAGACCTAGATGGTCCACAAAGCCAAAAATATTTAATATAGCGCCCCTTACAGAAAAACATCCCATTCTAGACTAGAAGGTCACATGGTGAGGGACTCTGTAAGCCCACTGGTCACTGGCAGTATGAGGGCATTGAGAAATTTTGTGGAAGAGTGAGGTACTGGGGATTATAGGAAGTAGGATTTCCTTCTTTTTTGTAGATGTGTGTTATTATTGGCATGAAGCAAAGAGATATGGACGATAGGTCTTACACAGGCCTATGTGGGCCACAGCAGCCTTCCACGTGGAATATTAAGTGAGCTCATTCCAGATTCAGCCCCCACCCAGCTTCCCTGGGTCTACACAAGGGTGTCTGTGTGTAGGTTTGCTTTCCCTAAGCTCTTTGAGGACAGAAAATAGAGGCAGTATTTATTTTTGTGTTTATCACCTGAGCACTGTGATAGGCACACAAAAGGTACTTAAATGTGTACCTACTTAATAAATGCTCGTTTATCTAATTCCTAGTTGTGGCATTCCAAGTTATAGGGACAACTCTCTACACATAGGTTAAGTATTTGGAGAGACTGTACCAACTGTTTTAAAGGGAGGAGTCTAAATAAAATGAATGCTCCAGGGTATCCAAAATAGTGAACATTAAATATATATATACTTTTATTATATTACATACAATAAACTATTACATATCATAACATACTGTATATTTTATTTTATTTTATGTAATAATATACTCTATGTGTTACATATTATATATATTATTTTTAAAGGAAATAATATCTGTCTTTTATATAATGGAACATCCCTGCATAAAATGGGTGTATCTTTAACCACTCAAAATAAATATTTCATTGGAGAGGTTTATTGTTGGTTACTGTTGTCAGTGTTTTGTTTTGTTTTGTTTTTACCTAATAAGAATCACGTTCACCATTCTTCATTACGTTAGCAAAATAAATGTGTATGCTTAGATTTCAGTTTTGAAGATAAGAATTACAGCAACCATTTCTATTGAATGATGCTATTTATAGGTCCTGGCTGACAGCCATTACTAATACTACTTGGCTGTGATGAGGCTAAAATGAATTCTATTAAAAGAAAAAATCCTAAATAACAGATATGTTCACAAGTTGCTCTCCATTTAGCATTCAATCTGTTCTGAAATATGGGATTTTTTAAATCCAGAATTAATATGATTGCATTTCAGCATCATATTATGTATTTTTTAATTAATTTATTTACTTTTAATGGAACTATAGTTGACATACAATACTATATTAGATTTGGATGTATAACATAGTGAATCAGAGTGAATCAGAGTAAAATCACTATGTTATTTGACATTTATATACATTACAAAATGCTCACCATGGTAAGTGGAGTTACCATCTGTCACCATATAACGTTATTACAATACTGTTGACTATATTCCCTGTGCTGTACTCCCTGTGATTTATTTATAACTGGAAGTTTGTACCTCTCAATAAGCTAATTTTTTGGCCAAAATGTCATATTGAAATTTGGGGAAAAAGCAGTCACTTTGAGAGTGGGTAGCCTTCTTTTGAAAAAGAGGGGGGAAAATGCCATTGATTCACAAGCAAATGTTTGTTTCCTCAGGCTTAATCCTATTGGAATTAATGGTCATGTTTCAAGGTCACTTCCTGCCATCCAGACATCTTACTTGCCATTAAATTAAGAGCAGGTGTAGCAACACCAACATAATCTACTACAGTTAAACCTTGGTATTTTAAAATCTAGAAATTCAGCATCATCAAGTGTAGAGTACCTGGGTAAATCCTATTGGAGGCAGCTATCATAAAAAGGCTGATTTATGTATGCAGTTGTAAAAACACATTAATTTGTATCTTCAGCAGAAGTAATTTTTAAAAATCTGAATGACAATATACCTTCATGAAAATAAAATGTATTACGAAAGTGTAGGTTGAAGGTGCCTAGGAGGTTGAGGTGCACATATATGTTGAAAATAACATATTTTGAACATTGCTAAACAGCAAAAGTCACCAATAAAGACCGAGAAGACCATAATTTTATCAGAGGTATGCAAATCCCATATAAAACTTTTGCCTCAAACTTTGATTAAATACATTTGCCTATGAAAACCATGTTGTCTTGCTGGATGTTTGGCACCACATTTTCCCAAGCAAGAGGTAAATTTTAAAAATAAACGGCAGGAGGAAAGCCATACATAAGGAAAAACACAAACACACACACACATACACACGCGCACACACACACACAAAACAGAATATGCCCCTGGACCAATTCTCTGTATCTCAAGATCCGTATACATGAATATAAACATTCACATACAAACATAGAAATAGACAAATTACATGCATATTTTGTGAGTGGAGTCACTCAGCTTTTATCCATTGTATCTTTGTATAGCAAACAACCTTGAAATATAGAGATGGTATCTCCCCTTAGGGAAGAGGGTTGTTGTTTTTTTTTCCTATTTGTTGTTGTTATTTACTCTCCAGTATAATAGAGATAGAATCTGAGACAAAGGTCAGGTAGCTTTGCTTACAGTCCACCATAAAAGATCTGGATTCTTTAAGCTTGGGATTCCTGAGCTGTGTTGCAAACCCACTTGGTAAACAGCATCCACCTGGGCTGCTTGCATCACTGAGCCGACTTGAGTGGCAAGAGGGGCTAACAAGGAATGTGAAACTGGCTTCTTGATATGCCATAAGTAATAAAGTCCTTAGTCTTTGACCCAGGAGTCTAGTGTCTTCTACCAACATCCTCGAAACTGTAACAGGCTAACTTGTTAGCTTGCAAGTAGAAAAAATCTCAGGCCCTTCCCATTTCTTGACACTAGGGATGGAACTAGGGTAAGATAAAAGAGATGCCTTGGGCGTGAAATTTAAGGAGGCATTCACTGAGGATCTATGCATGGGCCTTATATCTGTAGGCACCTTTCTTAACTCACTCTAGTCCTGGTCTTTCTTGACATCTTGTGTAGTAAGTATTTAAATAAGCATCTTACTCATCTTACAGATAAATTTTATAGATGTTTTTAGCCCCAATTTTGTCTCCATCCAAATCACATTTTCCAATATATATTCATGCATGAAGTAAATGATAGAAAAAATAAAACAAGCTTTTGAACTGTTTGAAGAGAGCAAACATTGTCATCTGTGATACCATTTTGACTTTGGAGTTCAGGATGCATAGCTCCCCTTGTCCCACAAACCAACCACAGTCTACTGGGCTCTGCTGCCCAGCAATACAAATGTATTACCTGGCCTTCCCATAGATGACACCAGAACTCCCTTTGGAGTTTTCTCAGTCAAAGAGATACCGACACTATCGAAGATTGGTTGCTATGAAAGAATAACTCAGTCTGAACTAAAATGCTTTGCAGACCTTGAGGGAAAGTGGTAGAGCTGTAAACACTAATGGACCTTGTAAACAGTGGTTCCGGACATTATATCTAACCACTGTGACAGATGAGTCACACTTTTTTTTTTTTGTCTTTAGTGTCAGATGCAACCACTAGGAAAAAACATCACTGGCAGCTTCATTGTATGCTAATGATAAATTTTATGGAATATAAGAGGAAAGGGGATGTCAGGGAGACCTAAAATGATACTTTCATCCAGACTACTTAAAGTTTAAAAATCTCTCCTAAATGAGGTGCTTAACTCTCTATTAGGTTAATTTGGGAATGTTTAAGTAAAAAACCTGATATCCATTAGTAGATACTAACATTAGAATTGGATACTGTTCCTTTTGATAATGTAGAAGAAGGATTGGAGTAAGGAGGGCAGACAAGGTCAAATTTAAACATTGAAGTGAATGGTTTATCTTAGAAAATTAAAAGATATAAAATACTAAGTCATGTCTCAGGTTCCTGAAATCCCAGCCTTGGAATGATGAAAATTATCCTATATTTAATTTTCATTAGATGATATAGGAAGCATTAAGAAGGCAAGACCCATATACATGAATGTAGATATTCACATACAAACATATAAATACAAATTATATACATATACATATGTGTGTGTGTGTGTGTGTGTGTGTAGACAGACATACAGGTGGCACACTCAGACGACAGTACGTCCTGGTAAGGCAATATTCTATAAAGAAGCCTACTTACTCTGTATGCCTATCATGGGACCCAGTACCTTTACTGAGATCTTTAGGTAAAATCCTTTCACTCCCAACTATATCTGTATCAATCCAAAGGTATTTTAAAAATTATCTAGAAGGCTTCTTTAACTTAGAACTTTGTGAAACAATAAAAGACTTAATGAAGAATGATTGAACTGATGTGGTAAAAGACTTGTTTTCAATTTTACTGATCAGTTAACTTATGCACTGACGCTGAATTACCTTAGGCAAGTTACTTAACATCTCTTAGCTTCAGTTTTCTCCCGAGGAACGTAATAGGAAAGAATACTTTACCATTATTGTGAATTAGATATGGACAAATAAAGTGCTTGGCATATATACCTAGCTTTTAAAAATGTTAGCTATTATTTTTTTATCATGCATATCATGGAAAATATACTTTTTCCTCACTGAAAATTGGTGGACCATTAGTTATGTATGATGCTAAGCATCCAATCTTCAGTTCTTCTCTTCTGATCTCTAGGCTCTGCTTACCATACTCAGAGTCTCTCACAGTATTCTCACTCTGCCCTTCACGGGGGGGTGTATGCCTCCCAGCACCAGGGAAGAGAATTCTCAGGTGTTATCTGCAGTATCTCAAAAGTTCACATTTCAGTATCCAAGTCTTTGTCTACCCTGGTAAATGATCTTCAAACTCTCCTCCAAAGTGCCCCCTCTGAATGCCTGCCAAGGATTACTCATGTCTCTGAAAATGCCTTCTCTCTTGATACGTGCATCCTGCAGCTGCCTGTTCCTCTCTGAGGGCTGCATGCCTGACACCTCCCTGCGCTGCCAGATTTGTGTCCTGTGCTCTGCTCTGCTGCAGGGGAGGGGGAACCGGATTCCATGACATTTCCAGTGGGAAGAATCACCTCTGAGTGTGGTCATTGCTGAAAAGGATCCCCCACTGTGTTGCCTGTAAACCATGATGACTCCTGTTTGGCTCAACTGAACATCAACCTGCCTGGCAACAGCAGCGGAGAGAGCTTACTTTTTATGAATTTCATTCCTGATATTTTGTGTACTGTAAAATACTCGAGACAGGAAGAAAAAAAAAAAAAAAAAGCCAGACTGATTTTATAGAAACGCATTCTAGGGGAGTTATGATTACAGACACAGAAGCATCTCCCAACCCCTCACCAGCAAACACATAGTTCTTTCTATACGCCACATATTATTCTAAGTATTTTACATGTAAGCATCCACTTAATCCTCAACAACAAGACTATGAGATAGAAACTAGTATTACAGAATTTTAGGCACAGAAGGGTTCATAGGTACCCATGGACACAGCTAATAAGTAGCTGAGCAAGGGTCCTGATCAGAGGTGGCACCCCATTCCCTTTCAAATGGTACCTTTTATGTGAGATTATCCACAACCATTACAAATAACACTTACTTTGGCCATTCACTAATTTTGAAATTTTAATCATTGACATTTATGTGGTTTTATCCATAAGAAGAGAAAAACTATTTAAAATTCACAAAAGAAACATTTTGGATACTTAACATTAGAAATCAATCGGAAATAAAGTCACTTGTCTTTTAGCAGCTTCCTGCAAACAGAAGTAAATACAAGAGGTAAAAGATTATAAAATCAGACCTGCAGTACATTTTATGCATTCCCTTTGCAGAAGAAAAAATGCAGAATAAATAACTATTTCATGAAACGTTCTTAGGAGAATTATGAGTACCTTTAGAAGTAGCTGCACC
This sequence comes from Mirounga angustirostris, assembly GCF_029215605.1. Lineage (NCBI taxonomy): Eukaryota > Metazoa > Chordata > Mammalia > Carnivora > Phocidae > Mirounga > Mirounga angustirostris. The sequence continues at coordinate 18,830,415 of NW_026991711.1, read as the reverse complement.
GTAAGTCAACTCTGAATATCTTGATTAATACTGCCATCTAATGCCCAATGGAGAAATCCAAATTTAGTTTAGACTGCATATATTCTAGTGTTGTCCTCCAAAATTACTAACGGAAATGTCAGCACAAATTGTATTATCAACTAGGACCCATTAACTTTATCAATCATTTGAGATAAATTCTAGGAAGCAAGGAGGGCTCAGTCTCTTTAAAATTACAGTCCAGCTTAAGGCACCTTTGGTGTTCAGACTCATTATAAAACTGATTTCATTATAGCTTCTCACAGTGGATAAGACAAAACACTGCAAAGTAGCGACAGTAAGACCATGTTGATATATTCAATATCTGTTCTGGTTTCAATTTAAATCTTTTTAGTTTTTTAGGTTTTTCCCCTCTTTTTCTTGAAAAGTGTATCAAAAAAACAATTCTTCCCTTGGATAAAGCATTTCTTTAGAAATATACCCCCCAAAAATGTAGTAGTTAAGAAAAACCAAAGGTATGAAGGGTAAAACAAGGTGCTGAATACATAAAGAGAGGTACAGCCTGTTTGCACATTCACAGATCTATATTAATGTAAATGTATTTTTCTCCATTTTTAACTCCCCTGGATGATTTCCCAATACTTGATTGAAAATTATTTCTGGATATAAGTATTGGGTGATCCAGGATGAACAAATTTTATCTAGGATGTTAAAGATAAAAAGGGAAAATTATTCATTGTAATTTATATATTTGTAATTAAACTTGACTCATCCTAAAAGCTCCTCTAGTTTTTACCTGTTTATTTCATCTTTATTTAAAATTCAAATATTCTAGGTATTATTGCATTTTTATCATCAAAATCTTGGTTAATGATATTCTTTTAATAAGACTGATTGGTTGATCAGTTTCTTCTTTTTTTTTAAGATGTTATTTATTTGACAGAGAGAGCACAAGCAGGGGAGCAGCAGAAGGAAAGGGAGAAGCAGGCTCTCCGTTGAGCAGGGAGCCCCATGTGGGACTTGATCCCAGGACTCTCAGATCATGACCTGAGCTGAAGGCAGACACTTAACCAACTGAGCCACCCAGGCACCCTGGTTGATCAGTTTCATATTGACCATCTCCCACTAAGTGGCCTGAAACATAGCCCCACCCAGAGCGCATGAGGCATATGGAAGGACAACTTGAGCAGCACACGGGGCAGAATTTCAGGGCTAGAAGAAAGGATGTGTAGGTGGGCTATGAGCTTGCCATGGTTTATCCACCTAGTATTCTCCCTTCCCCCTTTGCCTTCAGGTTTACTAAGGCTGATAAGAAAAGTATGGTCACTGCAAAGGGCAGAAAATCTTCCAGGGCTAGAACGTTCTCTGGATATAGACTAATTCCATCTTATAACATTTACACAAGTATCTAGGGAAAAGAGGAAAATATGGTTATCTATGCAATTCCAAACCGTTTTTTTTTTAAAACAAAGTGATGATTTACTGTTAAAAGTGATTCTGAAAAGTAATAAAATATTGTCAAATCTGTAACTAAGTAGCTATTTTCAGAATAGCAAGTGGTGTGAGTATAGTCGACCTCTACTGTTCAAATCAGTTTGTGGGTTGGGTCGGCCAAAATCACTTGCTGGGGTACTTGGAATTGAGCACAAAGGAAAGGAAATGGCCTGACCTGACATTAATTAATATAATGTTGCTAGGAGCAATTTAGCTTGCTAGATGCAAGACCAAAATTCTTTGAGATTTAACCTTCTGGTATGAAGTACTTCTAAGCAATTTTTAGCAATTCCATGTGGAATTCTTAAAATGCAGAACTAACATTATTAGAATAATGCCTATGAACCAAGAATAGGAGAGAGGCAGACATTCATCCTGACAGAGATAAATAACAGGCAAAGTAAATTATTAGCTGGATACTTGTTATACATGAACTAAAGCATCTCACTTATATTTATACACAAAGCATAATACAAAAGGAAAAACAACTGCACTGGAATCCACTCAAATGAGCACAATAGTAGTTACTAGGGGGAAATTATTTTGATTCTATCATTAAATTTAAAGCATTCACTTTAGGCACTGAACACAGTCCTCCAGTGGGCCTTTTATCATAGGCTTAATGTGAAGAGTGCAAAAAACCCAAAAAACAAAAAACAAAAAAACTTGCAAGCTAATGTTTTTAGCATCTCAGGCTCTCCTCACTTTGTGGTTGGAATATTGAAAATAGACACTCAGAAAAAAATATCAGCATTGCATTCCTCAAAACAACTTCAAAAACAATGTGGAAATGCGAGAAAGACTGAAGGGAGGGGGGACCCACTTGTATTGATTTTCTACCTGTTCAGGTTAGTGAATTTCATTGGCATTAGGGACTGTGAAGGCCCATTCTCTCTCTAGATTTCACGAAAGACAAAAACCAAAGTATAGGTCACTTGAAAAGTATAGGTCATCTATCACAAACTGGAATGAACATTAAAGTTTTACGAGAGCAATGATTGTCCATGTTTTGGGAAAATTACCTCTTGTTGCTCTGATTTTGCATCCCCAAAAAATAGAAATATCCATCCAATGATTAAAGTTGACCATTTGAGTAACAATCCCTAATCTTCTTAATTCTTGTTGTTGTTACATATCCCTTTGACAATCTGATGTACACCCCCCAAAAAATCAACATACTCATCCCTTCAGTTCTGTATATTTCAGTGATGCACAGAGGCTCTGTTCAGTTTAATAATGTGATAATATATAAAATAATGACTAAGAGCAATTCTGGAACAAGGTTTGGATGGTTTGAGACCACTGTGCATAGCCCCGTATAGATTATGAGGTGAATGGTATCATGGTCCTGAGGGTGTTTGAATTCTGACACCACGTTTCGTAAGCTCCATGACCTTGGTTAAGTTGTTAGCCTTAGTTTGCTCATCTTAAACCCTGTATCATTGTTTTGAGTATTAGCAAAATTAACGCCTGTAAAATGCTTTAAACAAAAGAAGGCTGATACATAGTAAGTAAATTTAAGCTGTTATCATTATGTTCAAATTGGAACTAGTAAAATCTTATAGAATGACATTTCAAGCTATTTCTCTAATCTTTCATTGCCAACCTCTTGGATATTTTTTTCCTGGTTGTACTGTGCACTTATTATTTCCTGTTCCCTCTCCCTGGGATGCTCTAATTTCCCACAGCCCTTTTCATCCTCATAAGCTCCTACTCAGTATTTAACACCCAACTCAAATATCCCTTCAACTGAAATGGTTTCTCCAATTCCCTTAGTTAGATGTTCCTTTTCTGCACTTATAACATACCTTTATTATGTAATTCATCACATTATACTGAAATTTTAAATCTACATTTTTACTTTTTTAGATTGTGACTTATTTATGTTTTTGTTGCCAAGAAAAGACTAGCAAAAATCAAATGTTTGATGGATATGGATATGGATAAATGGAAAGAAAGAAGAAAGGGAAGGAGATAGTAAAAGAGGAGGAAAAGAAGGCAAGCTGGTTGCATAGGCTACTTCAAATCACAACTAGATAAAAGTGAACCCAATATCTTCCCCCACCTCCCAATCTCCTTTGTAGTTCTCTGTATTTTTTTCAATGCTATCACTATCTCCCACTCCCAGGCTCAAAATGTTAGTCTTGTTTTATTCTTTCTTCCTCAACCCCTTTATAAAGTTAACCAATTAGGAACTCATCCCATCTTTCTCCACAGAATGTCTACATCTTTCTACCTCTTGTTATTCTTTTTGCAGTAGTAGTTTAGAATTTGCACCCAACTATTTTCAAACCTTCCTAATTAGTCTCCCATATTTGGTCTCTTCTGTTCTCTCCCTACTGAAAAATTAATTTCCCTAGAGAAAAATTAATCATGTCATTTTCTTGCTAGAAAACCTCCTATGGCTCCCCACTGCTTGACATTCATCATTCTCCAAAGTGGGCCCCAGCTAACTTTTTCAGCATTCTCACAATTTTTTTTGTATTTATCCTATACTCCTGTCACATTTATTTTACTCCATACCTTTGTCCTCTTACTGCCCACCACCATCTTTGTTCATGGTCATTCTCTTCTCCAATGCCTCTCCCTTTATTAGCTCATCTAAGTCTTTTAATTAATAGTGCTTGATTTATCTGAGACCTAAGACCAATGATTCTTAGCCTGTTGAGTACTAGAAATCATTTTAACATTTAAACAACTAAATGTTGAGGATCTCCAAGTCTGTCAGAAGTGGTGAAGGATCTAAGATTTTCACCTATGTACAAGCTAATAAGTTAACCTGTGACTGCTGCTGGATTATGTTGGAAGGCAAGAGACTCCTAGACCAGAGACAAAAGGTGTTTTAATCCTGGTAGCACAAGAAACAGCATAAGCACCAGCATATGTGTGTTCTTACCCTTGTCTCGAGTCTCACCAGGGTGACATTACAGGCCTAGATAGACGTTACCCATGCACTGGGTTTGCTTCACAAGTGAGAATCCCAGGGACAAGGCCCAGCAATATTTTTGAGTGAGCAACAAATACTGTAGCAAGTAGCAAACAGCTAGTCCTCCTTCGTCCAGGGAGCATGGAATGACAAGGAAGTCAGGATGTGATTCTCCTGACCTACTAGTTGCCTGTATAATTAGCTACAGAAATGGCTCAGGACTAGGAGATGGGTAAGTCTTGCAGTCTGACACACTCAGCAGTATGCAGGAATATTCAGGACCCATGATGGACTGTCCTCATAACAAACAAGTATACATTCATGAACTTTTATTTTTTATTTTATTAGTCACAAGAGTTATCTCAGTACATTTAAAAAAATAATTATACATTTAATTTGTAGAATGTGTCATTCAATCTACATATAATGCAACTTGCATTTCTGTGGTTGGGGGTCTGTAATAGAAGTAATTTGGAAACCATTAATTTTTATTGTAAAGCCCTTTGAGGGCTCAGACTGCATTTGATGTATTTTTGCTTTCCATGGCCTACCACAATGTTTTGTTTATCTTAGCTATCTAATAAATATTTTTTAAAGAAGAAAATGAAATAGAATTTGCCAGGAAATTGGAGTCGAAAACTGAAGAGATAAGTTGTCCTAAACAGTATCAATGAAGACTACTGACTTTGAAAATAATATGAGACAAAGACTATCTGTGTACAGATCCAGGATGTTGGGAGATAGGTTCATGTATGAGGTTCTGAGCTAGTGAGAAAAATCTAAAAAGAGGAGAGGAAGGGTTAGAGTTTGATGCCCAATGCCTTCATAGGACTTAGTACAATAGTCAAAATTTCTATTCCCTGGTTACTGAATTCTAGAGAAGTGTCAATTTCATGATAACCAACTGTATTTACCTCTAATTGAAGTCAGTCGTAAGCTCTTGGAGGAGAGTAGGAACATGCCTTATTTACCTGTGTATCCCCGACATACTCAAGCCTAAGGCGTTCACCTACTTACCCCACTGGTTTGTCCCAACAGCTCCTAGAGGCAGGTTCCATTTTTGCCATTATTCAGTGATGGAACTGAGGCTCAGGGAATTTATGTGACTAACCAAAATAACAGAACTGGTAAGCAATGTTGTTGGAACAGAACTTTTACTCAGTACTTAAAGGTACAGGTAGTGGACTTTAGCTGCCCAGATTCAAATCCTGCCTATCACTGTGTGACTCTTCTATGTCCCAATTTCATCATCTATAAAATGGAAATAATAATAGTACTTATGGGTTTTTTGAGTTCCTCAAAAAACATTGAACTGTGAACAATGACAGGGTATAGTAAATGCTCAACTAACCCATGAATTATTGTGATTCTATACATGCCATACTCCAGATCCTAGAGTAGCAGTTTTGATCACAAAATGTTTTAAAGATAATGTTCAGGAATTATCCAGGATATCACATACTTTCATTTTCATACATTTGTCCTAATGACATATCCTAGTAAGACTGATAGTAAATAGTTGTTCTGACAATAAAGTCCTTCAGTGTTTAATTTTTCATTTTTATATTTTTAGTTTGTCTACTAAGGAGTCTTTGGTCAGAGTGTGCTTTTTTGTCATAGTACTACATATAACATATAAGAAGTAAAGCTTTCAATTTGGTATTTTTATATTATGATTGATTTAAAATGGAAAAGTCAAAATTTGAGTGGATGGTTAAGATTTGACTGTATTTTTCCTTGGTATGTAATAGAATTCATATCAAACATGTTAAAAGTCCTGAGGAATAACATTTAGTAGCCAATGAAAGTTCCTTCCAGTAGTAACTATCTAGTACAAGCAGCATGGCAGAGCTCAAACGCTGGTAGAATATTAACCAGAAGATCTAGATTCTGGTTTAAGTTTTTCTCCTAACAAATTGTGTGTTATTTGACATTTACTACCTGTCTGGGTCTCAGTCTTCTCATCTGCAAAAGTGGGGATAGGGCTAACCTCTGTAGTGGATACTGCTGGGGCCTCGCTGTTGTAGATAGCAAAAAAATGGCCACACTTTTTTTTTTTTTAGTTCCTTCCATCAAGAGGTAGAGTCTATTTCCTAAATTCCTTGAACTTGGCCTTGTGACTTCCTTTGACTAACAGTATTTGTCAGAATTTCTTTGTGCATGTCCCAAGCCTAGGTCTCAAGAGGCCATCAGCTTCCACTCTTGAAATGAGACCTCTTCCTCTGCCACACAAGCCAGACTAAGCTGTCTTGATAAATCAGGGTCAGCAAACTTTTTCTGTAAAGAGTCAAATGGTAAGTATTTTAAACTTGGGGGATCATGTAGTGTCTGTCAAACCACTCAACTCTGCCATTTTAGTAATAAAGGAGACACGGACAATACATAAACAAATGAGCATAGCTGCACTCCCATAAAGCTTTATTTACAAAAACCAGCAGCAAACTAGATTTGCAGTTGGCAGGTCCCTGGATAGATAATAAGAAATTCTATGAATTGAGACCACAGTTACCACAACTTTCCTAGCCATCCAAGCTGAGGCCCAAGATGAGTGAGACCAGCTGGGACCTCCTAGGACCTAAAGGATCATCCACTGAGCCCCCATCAAATGGTCAACCTAAAGAAATGTGAAATGCCACAGTTCTCTGCAGTGTCAGGCCAATAAGTGGTTTGTTACACCACAAAAACTTAATGATGCATACATTTTAATCTTAACCAGTCTTGAGTGCCCATTCTTCAGCTGCTTTGAGGTTGCTGAGGGCACCAGGCTGCCCCCTACTCCTGAGAATTGCCTTCCCAGGGAGAGTCCACCCGCCCCTGGGGGCAGTCCACAATAAATAACAACCTCCTGCCTCAAGGTGGGGCTAACTCTGTGCTCCAGTTCTGGTTCCACAAGCTCCTTGTGACAACAGGCTGAAGCTAGTTTCCATCTGAAATCTTGCTTAGCTTGCTGAAGCCCTATCTTGCTTTCCTTACTCCCCTTCTCCTGCAAGAAACCCTGCAATAAACCACTTACTCAAAAATCACCATCTCACGTTCTGCTTTTAGGAAGCCTAAGATAACTTCCAACAATCACTTTGTTATCAATCATAATCAAAAGGCAGCCTGAGATAAAAGACTGAAATGCAAATGGTTAGGGCAATGGAATACGCCAAAAAGACAAACTTGAACCCACTTTAAGAAATAGCAAAAAGACCCCTTCCTCTACCTTGCAAGCCAGCCTGAGCCACCCTGATAGATCAGGGTCAGCAAATATTTTCTGTAAAGAGACAATGGGAAATATTTTGGGCTTTGGAGATCATACAGTTTTTGTCACAACTATTCAATGCTGCCAAATTACTAATAAAGCAGACATAGACAATGCATAAACAAGCAAGCGATCACAGGGAGTGATCTATTAGCCCCCAAACCCCTCGTCTGAATCTAGTAGTACAAGTAAGTGAAGAGAAACTGAAAGTAGAATTTCTTGAAATAAAATTAATTCTGGTCATTTTACTCCACTTAGTATCATTTTCTTAAAATTAGTGACGTCAACTAAATTTTTAACATAGATATATTGTTCCCCAAAAACCTGTCCTATTGAACACTGTCCCCAATTTCTAGGTAACGGTAGTCCCAAATTCTGTCTTCTCTATTCACTTCCCTTTCACTCACACAGGGGAAAAACAAACTGATCCACCACATCATGGGAAAAGGGAGACTGTTAATGAATTTATGCACATAAATTACATTGAGATTACCAGATGAAGGGTATTTTATAAATACAATATACCTACTACCATTATTATGCAGACAACATTCTGAGTATTTTGAGTAAAAAAAAAAAAGAGCGAGAGAGAAAAAGAAAGAAGTATTACTAGCAGCAGGTTTCCTGCAAACTGGGAATTGGGTAGCTGGCAAAAGGAGAGATCTGAAGGAAATCTAAAGAAAAAGTAATGACAGCAGCAGGGTTTCCCTTTCAAGAAAAGAGAAATAAGGAATTGTCAAAGAGGAAACATTAATAACTAGCAGAGTGAAGTATGTGGAAAGAATCTGTAAGAGATGTGAGATAGAAACAGAAAGAAAAGCCTAAATCTAGAGGCTAGAAAAGGAATATATGAGAAAAAGAAACTGCATTTACTGGAACAGATGAAGATGATTCTCCTATGTTGTTATGTCTCCTGGAAACTGAAATACTCAGAAAAAGAGTGTAGCAAAGAAAAAAATCAGGGACACCCTGACAAGCATATAGTGGAGTTTATATATACATTCTTGGACATTGCACATTTAAAAAATAAAAATTTAAAATGATATTTTCATTTTAAAATACCATCATTGCAATTGCTTGATTTTTTTTCTTAGTCATAATTACTATCCAAACAAAAATAGTTCTGTCACACTTGCTTTTTTAAAGGAAAGAAGAAAGAAAGAACAGAGAGAATATCTCAAAATATAGACTTTTTTTTGAAACCCTGGGTACATCATCCAAATTTTCTACATCTCAGTTTCCTCATCTGTAAATGAGAAGATCAGGAAATGTTTTGAAATTCAAGAATTCTTGGGAAAAAACTGAGTTTCTATTATATGAATACTAACTGAAGGAAACATTCTAAATGGCATTTTAAAGTCAAATTGCTGTTTGTAACCTTAGAATACAACTTAGAAAAGCAATACTTTCTGCATTGCCTGAAATCATAAACTAAAAGTATTCAAGTAAGCTAATTTTGTACAGCTGGAAAGAGATCTAAGGATGTATGTTAATTTAATGACTGTTTAGTATATGAAATTATAGCTTAAATAATTTATATGAATTTAGATATTCATTAAGGTTTTACAGCCTTTCAAAATGAGTTATTTTAAGATCAGGAACTAAAAATAGTGGCATTTTCCTTCACAGAAACCAGAGATAAGTATATGGCAAAGCATAATTAATCTAAAGATTACTTCATTTTAGTGTTTACGCAAACCAAGAGTTACAAAAAATAATAACTTTGAGTTAAGCGTGTGTGAATATTTACAGAGAGTGAAAAAAATGTGCAAGATTGAAAAAAGAACTAGATTCTCTTTAAAATTAGCAGGAAGGCTTAGGGAAGATTGTTATGGATAGACTTGACTTAGTCATAACCAAGAGGAAGGAGATAAAAAGGAGAATGAGGATAAAGATGGCAAAAGAGAAGAGATAATTAGGAAGTAAAGTCCCGGAGGAGGAAAGCAGTGAGAATGCTGTACTCACATGGAGAGGAATCATGCTGGAAATGCAGAGAAACCATGTTCCTCAGAGACAGGCGGGAACGGAGAAGAGGAGGGCAAATGTAATTATTTGCCAAAGCATTTGCTTTCTCATGAGCTCCAACTCTGGTCTTTTTGTCTGATTCTAAACCACTCCTTCTTGGCCATCAGCATGTGGAAGGAAGTACTTCTTGACCTGATGTAGTTCAACTGCTTTTCCCTGTGCTCTGTGTCCATGTTGATAACCACCCCCTGGGTACTGGTACTTCACAGATCAGATTGGGTTCCATAACAGATTTCTGACATGAGTTCCTCAAATCACGATGAATATTCCCATCTGAAATGTCCTCTGTTTCTCACTCTCCTGAAACTATCCACCTGCACTCTCACAGTTGTGACTATTTGGTGATCACAAAATGAATTGTCTAATCAAGATATTTGATACATGCTACAGTCTAGATTGCTGTGATATAAAACATACATATATTATCCCCTTCACTTTCAGTATGAACTATTGGCACTTTCATTTAGGCATCAATACATTATATTATATATTTTTTAAATTATGCTTAATTATGTATGATTATATAATATAAATATATATATAATTGTATTAATAACAATATTAGAGATTTAAAATAAATTAGCATGCTATTAGTTCCAAAACTAAGTATTTTTTAAATTACTTTAGTTCCTGGTTGAGTATCTTGCTCGTAGCTACTCAAAATCTTTCTATTAAATGCAAGATAATGGGGCACCTGAGTGGCTCAGTTGGGCGTCAGACTCTTGTTCAGGTCCTGATCTCAAGGTTGTGAGGTCAAGTCCTGTGTCAGGCTCTGAGCTCAGCAGGAAGTCAGCTTGCAATTCTCTCCCTCTTCCTCTGCCCCTACTTCTGCCCCTCCCTACACTCATGCTCCCGCACTCTCTCTCTCTCTCTCTCTGTCTCTCAAACAAATAAATCTTTAAAACATGGCAAGATAACATTCTCAGTTTCCTATGATTATTTTGTTGCCAAATATTAACTGTCATTTTAATAAAAGAATGAGAACTACTTTTCTCATTAATAAAATGAGTCACTATCATTTGGGAGTCTTTGTTGAGACTTGTATAAAAGATTTAGAAGGAAATGGACAATAAAATGTTATTTTGGTTTTACGAAGAATCTGCTACTTGTTTAATTGTCCTCTGAACCAGTTTAGTTATAACTGATGTCCTTATGAAATTGAAGTTTCAGTGGCATCCACATTCTCCCTTGGGGCATCTAGTAATCACTTAAAAATGGAATAATATGGACTGAGGCTTAATTAATGAATAAAGTTGCATGATTCAAAAGTTTGTGTTTAAATATTAGTGGACACTTTTCAAATGAAAAGAGCATGGTTTAATTGGATTCTGTTATCTTTCTAATTTTATTGGCAATTTTTAAAAGAAAATGAAACACCTTAACTGAAAAACAAAGGTCATTTAATTTCCTTTGCATTGTTCAGTGATCTTTTTTTAATACTTTAGTGAGACCATTCATGTCAAAATTTATATATACTTCCTGCACTTTAATATCTTTACTTTATTAAATATACTCTCATTACGTATGTTAAATATAAAAATAAACCACAAATGACCCGCAAATCACATTTAAAAATAATATATAATTATAACTTTTTTTTTTAAAGATTTTATTTATTTATTTGAGACAGAGAGAATGAGAGACAGAGAGCATGAGAGGGAGGAGGGTCAGAGGGAGAAGCCGACTCCCTGCCAAGCAGGGAGCCCGATGCGGGACTCAATCCCGGGACTCCAGGATCATGACCTGAGCCGAAGGCAGTCGCTTAACCAGCTGAGCCACCCAGGCGCCCCTATAATTATAACTTTGAATGTTATAAATGCAGAAGAAATCTGTTAGAATCCTTGATTTCTGTGGCAAAAAGTAACATCTCTATGCTATTTTTATAAAGGAATGCTGATTCCTATATATATGTATATGTACAGAATACTGTAAATACATGTGGAATGCATTAAGTGTAATATTATATACTTATATCCAACTATTTTAATTAAACAACAATTATAATTCATTTATTTAGTTACCATATATTAAATGTCTATAATATACCAGGCACTATCTTGGAGAAAATAATTTGACATATAAGATAACAAATTTCTGGCATGACAAAGTCTGCTTTTACATGACCTTCATCACCTTTGAATGCCTTCTGATGAAGAACTTAATCTTCTTAATCTTAACATTTTAAGTTAACATATGCATGGTGTAGTAGACCCACTATGGGTTTTGACTACAGATTGACCTGGTTTCAAATAGTTACACCACTCGCTGGATATGTAATTTATGTCACTTAAACTTTCCAAGCCTCAGTTTTCTCATGTGTAAAATAGGAAAAATAGCTTAGTTAGTTTGTTTTTTTTTTAGGGTCATTGTTGCATGATGATTACACACACACACACACACACACACACACACACACCCCTTAGCATGATACCTAATACTTCCTAAATACTACTCAAAAGGCAGTTCTTATGAAATATCAATGCTGTGACTTAGGAAAGATCATGTACGGTGATACTGTATTGGTGTTCTATCGCTGCACTAGCAGATCACCCAAATTTAGCTACTTAATAAAAATCTTTGATCATAGTTTTGTAGATCATAAATCCAACACAGGTCTCACCAGGCTAAAATCAAAGGAACTGCATTCCTTTCTGGAGACCCTAGGGAAGAATCTGTTTGCTTGCCTTTTCCAGCCTCTAGGGGCCACCTGCATTCTTTGGCTTGTGACCTCTTTAAAAAAGGAAGTAACGGTGGGTTGAGTCCTCCCATTCATCTCTCTGTCTATAGTCAGAAAAGGTCTCCACTGCTAAGACTCATGTGATTGAATTGGACCCACACAGATAATCCAGGATAATCTTCCCCATCTCAAGGCCTATAACCTTAATTACATCTGCAAAGTCCCTTTTGCCACATAAGGTAGCATGATCAACGGTTCTGGGAATTAGAGCATCAACATCTTTAGAGAGCCATTATTCTGCCTACTGCAGGTACCATGGGACCAACTGGAAGGTGCCTATATTGTGGCACAAATGGCAGGAACTCAGAGGTAACTACTGCTTGCACTGAGCATTGCTGACAATATGTCAGTCAGTCCTGAAGAAGGTTTCAGTTCTTCCCTTACCTACATGAAAGCATGCTTAGAGAAAATTCTATTAACTTAGAAGCAATCATAACACAGACTACCTATAAGGGAATGCTGTAGGAATCAGAATTTGAAATAAGTCCATTTATGCTGAAATCCTTGGGTTTTCTGAAACTACCTACATATCATAACCATTATATCCTCTGGCTGCAACTATCTGAACGTTTACTGTTTAACCATTTTATGCTTTCTGGGAATTCATACTGTATGTTCTTCTGAACTCTTCAGCCTTAGTAAGATGACATGACTCGTTTGGGTAGCTTCAGGTGCATGCACTGAACAGATGACTTTAAGTGGATCTACCAGTGGTTTCGTCATGCCACTAACTCACATTTTCTGTCTCGTGAACAAAGATATAATAAACAATTCAGGTAAATCATTTGTTAACTATATTTAATTTCCTTCATCTTATAAAGGAAACAATATACTTGCCATTTTAATAAGCATTGAAATCAAGTGGAAAATCCATTTGGTCTAGTCTCAAAATCAAATAATCTAACACAACTTCGTTAAAAGCTTACAAATATTTTTAGTGTATCTACAAAGTTCCAGACACCGAGTTAGGCACCAGTACCTCGGTGGATGAAATCAGTATGTTCACTGCACTCAGAGGGGCTACACTATAATGAAGGTTGAAAATCTAGAGACTCTACCATCCCAACCCCTCATTTAAGCATTAAGGGACTGAATTCCAAAAAGATTTAAATGCCACCGGTTTCACCTTTGATGCATAATCCACCTTCATATCCACTAAAGTAGAATTCATTAGCAAGATTGGATTTTTGAGATTAGAGAGGTCAGGGCATTCAGCAGAACACTGACTCCAATTCTCCTGGTAATCCAATAAAGAAAGGTGGTACGAAAGATACCAAGCACATTAATATTATTAGAGAAGCAGCAACAGAAATAGCTAGGGCTCCCTCGTCAAACACGCCGGGTTTTCATTCCAGTCCAGCATGTTAGCTTGTGATCTTCAGTGAAATGCTTGACCTTTCTAAGCTTCACATACCTCATTTGCAAAGCATGGAAGCAACGTGCTGTAGAGGATAAGAACCCAGCCTTCTGGCTTCAGAAATACATGAGTTTGAATCTTGATTCTACCACTTTCAAACTGGGAGATCTTGGGCACATCACATCCTATAATATTAATCCCATTAATATGGGAATAGTAATAATACCACTTCAAAGTTTTGTTACAAAAAGTAAATGAAGAATATAGAGCACCAGGGACAATGTCTGAATCATGACAGGCAGTCAATAGATGGTAACCAGTGGTATGACATTTAGAGTTTGCAAGTGTGAAGATTAATAATAAATGCAAATCACTTTCCCCACAAATGGCAGTGTTATGAATGTCTGCATTTTAATAATAATTCCAGATTTTAAAAGTTTCTATAACCATGGACCCTGGCCTCATCTCCCAACAACTATATGGTTAATTTTTTGCCATTTTGTGAAGTGGGAATTTGACTTTGGAAAGGTCCAAATGGTTCAGGATCGTATATTAAAGTGGGAATGGAGAAAGAATTCAAACTCAGTGACCCCTGGCTCTCTATTCACTGCTTTACCTGTTAAATTATATCACTTTGGCAGTTTAACAGTACACTGGAAACATTTTCAAGGAAGAATATTTATATACACAACTCTTGGCACCATAAATATTTGTCTGAATTTATCCTGCTCCAGGCCAATCAACACCTTACGAAACTTGTGATTTAAAAAGCTTGGATTTTTATTCATGCAATATTAATATAATGGAAAACAATTCCGTATCTCCAGCAGGAATGATTTTATAGGCATTAAGCAGGTGGCAGACTACATAAACTTTACCTTTCTTGACATTTTAAAACAACTCATACAGTTTTAAAGCATGTATGTTTTTGTATCATTTAAATAGTGAAACTATTAATACTAAACAAGTTTTGTAAGAAACGGGAATTTGAGGCATTTTGTTTACATTGAGTTAGGTACATATAAACTTTGATAAATGCTAATGGGAGTTACCAACATGCATTCCTTTCATAGCAGTGGAAGAACATTCTGTACAATTCCAAATAACCCTTTTAACCTTGTGAAAAATGAATAAAGAACTAGAGTGTGTAAAGCACTAAAGCATAATAAGAACAGAAATCAGTGAGCTTATTCCAGTTCATTTTCAGGCTAAATAGTGAGCAATAATTCCAAACAAGTACATTTCATGAGGTTTATACTTTCATGGCACGTTCCTCCTGAACTAGTCAATAAAGAACACCCTTATTTTTTTTTTTACTACTTATTTCCCCATAACAATGTTCTGGCTTCCTTCCTTATCGTATGTAGTTTCATAATACCATATTGAATTAGAAATATAATTAGGAAGTATCTACTAATCTATTCCACAAGTATGTATTTAAGACCAGGTGCCATTTATAATAATAATAAACAAGACAACTGTTGGGGCACCTGGGTGGTTCAGTCGTTAAGCGTCTGCTTTCGGCTCAGGTCATGATCCCAGGGTCCTGGGATCGAGCCCCACATCAGGCTCCCTGCTCTGCGGGAAGCCTGCTTCTCCCTCTTCTACTCCCCCTGCTTGTGTTCCCTCTCTCGCTGTGTCTCTCTCTGTCAAATAAATAAAATCTTTAAAAAAAAAAAAAAAAAAAGACAACTGTCCCTGCTCTTGTGGAACATAGAGTCTGACACAGAGAGCAGAAAATTAAGTAAGAGATGTCAATAGAGAGTGATCAAAACAAAGGTATACAATGTCATAGCCAAGGCATGAGTAAGTGGGATGTTCTGGAAATACACAGAAGTAAACTATAAATAGGATTCCAATGCTAGACAGAGAGCCCCTACTGAGCAAGGCACGGAATTAGGACATTATAAAATATATACTCAGTTGCTAGTGCCCAGGAACTTCACTAGGATTTGGAAGATAACCCAACATTGTCTCTCCTTTTCTCTAGAACCAAACTGCCTCCTAGACATCTCCACTTGGATGTCCCACCATGGCTAACACAATGTGCAATACTGAATTTGCTTTCTCTTTCTGTCCCCAGTCCTGGTCCTCACCTCATGCATTCTCTATCTCAGCAACTAGCCCTAACCCATTCAATTACTAAATTAAAATCAGGGAAGGCATGCTTAGCAGCTCTTCCTGACTCTTCTCTCACTCCAAAAGCATAGAACAATGTTTGGGAAGGTGGGGTTAAGGGGGTGGGACTAGTTCACGAGAGCTTTGAGTGATAGACTAAAAATCATGGGCATTATCCTGCAGATGATTTTAAGTCTTTAACTCATGGCCAGCATTGCCATGAAAGAACATATTTCTAATGTATATAATGAATTATCATTAAAATTAAATATGCATTGGATGATTTTTAACATCTGTCTAGAAAACTATTAGGGAGAACATTTTTTTTTAATCATAAAATGCATTCTAAAAACATTAATGGGAAGCAATCCTCATTAAGTAAACAGACACAGTCACATATGCATACATATGCCTATATAGCGTATTCTAAGGCCAACTATAAAAGGCTTTCCATTTTTAAAAATAATCACAGCAGATAATACACATCAAATAATGTCTCTTGAAAGCAGTTATTTCAGTGAAGCATTTAAGGAAACAGCCATTAATAGCTATATGACATAATATGACAAGATGGAGGACTATCCTGAGCTAAAAATTATCCAGTTGCAAACACCTAGAAATGCTAGGTAAAATTCACCTGAATGCATGGTTGAAAGTCCGTAAAAGGAGAATTTACAGTAGTCAAAAACAAAAGAGAGTTGAAAACGAATGCAGTAAATGAATAGGAGAGGCAGCTACTCTTGTTTGTGAGTGGTTGATGTGAATAGTCTACATAAACTTGGAACTTGGGTTTAAATATCTGTGAGGGGCAAGAAATAAGTCCTGGGCCCATGCAAAGTAATAAATTAGAACTAAAACTCCTGTTTTTATAAATCTAGGACCTCAAAATGTTTCACTCTCAGTGAAAAGCAGACTAGGAAAAAAAGAAGGCACTCACAAATTCAATGTGCTAACAAGGAAACTCTGTCTCCGCCACGGGTTTTGGTGGGGGACAAATCTAAAAACATGGGCCAGGACTCTAGATGGGTATTAGATTCAGGAGTTGAATCTACAGTGGACCTCCTCCAAAGCCTGTGTTCTTTTGATGTGTTTTAGTCTTAGTTTCATCATCCATAAGACTGGAGAAATTCATATCTTCCTCTCCACCTTTAAAATAACATGGCTGTCCTAAGTGTCTTCAATGTTAATTCTTCAAACTTAAAGTTTAAAATTGACAGACATAGCATATTGTGCAAATGCATACCTGAAATATTAATGTTACCTACCATATGGGACCCTTGTATTTCTAAGAGAGTAAAAGTAGTAAGTGAAGTAACTACCGAAAACAGGATTTATTTTTACACCATTACCATTTTAAGGTAAATGGTTATGATTTCCAAGTCACTGTAAAATAGAACAAGAAAAATATATCAGTGATAATAACATTCAGATTTGTGCTATGAACACCCTCTGTATTTGTTTTTAATATGCTAGTTAATCAACTACATCACTGAAAAACATTACTGTACAGTTTTATTAAGCTGCAGTGGAGAAAATAAAAACTCATGTCCAGAATTTTAGGATCATAGAATTTCCTAGATTTAGACTTTAGTGATCCACCTTATCTAAACTTATTTTAAAGATGAAGAAAACAGACTTAGGAAAATTAACTGACTTTTCCATGGTTCTTCTATTTGAAAATACTATATGTTCTCCATGGGGTCGTGGGGGTGTCATCCAGACTCTATAGGTCTCAAAACAAGCAACAACAACAACAAAACTATAACAATTAGTACAAAGTCTCTCCTAGGGATGCATATCATACTTAATTTGTCCTTAAAATATTACATGAGTAAAACCAGCAGTATGCAGTAGATATCATCAGGTCTTTTAGGGCATAATTTTAATTGGTTTGAAAATCAGTAGCAACTAGATTTTGCTCTATTTATAACATTAAAAGGTTGGATTTCATGCATTTCTTACATTCGGCCACCAAAAGATATGTCAGCTCTGACTTGTTAGGAAGTGTTGCCCTATTTTAAAAATGAAAGCTGAAGAGCCAATTAAAAAATCTTATTATTAAAAAATTTGAAGTTTTTGATACTAAAAGATATTTTTATCTTCCAGCTTGATGAAATATTCCTAGAGGAACTTAACTTGAAGTGGATGGCCAGCTGGGAAAAAGGGAGTATTTGAAGTGCACGTGTCTTTGTGGGATCCTTAATGTCAAGGAGGAAAATGTCGTTGTTTGTGTCCTTGTATGAAGTTTATTTTGTAAATGTTTCATGGACACTTGGGAGTTTTTTTTCCTGTTGATGGGCTCTGACCTAATCAATTAAATTACTTTCTAACTTCACTGTAATTTTCACTTCAAAAATGTGATTAGAGAAATTAAAAACATTTTTTTCCAAACCAGCCAGTTGGGTAAATTTTATGAACATTATAGAATATTTTCAGTTTACGTTTTCTAAGTGTTTTAAACATTCTATGTACCTTTAAAAGATGCTTGAACTGCCTCATAAATAGAGTTATCAATTTCAATAACTGCAGTTAAATGGGTTTTAAAAAAGAATAGAGAGATAACATTAATTTATTTATATTGACTAAATCTTTATAGATTACCTGACTATATTCAAAATATATACTGTATAACCAATAAGATCCACAGATTGAGAAGCTAGGTAAGTTTATATTTTTTGTACACTACAGTGATATCTTGAATTTTATTTTTTCTTAACTCTTACCACAACAAAGAAAGAAAATGAAGTCTTTTTGAAAGACTACAAATGGACTGGTCATTACAATCCAGGAAAAATATACTCCTTCGTTTGGAACTATAAACAAATATATAAAACAGCCAAAAATTGCCATCCTCACAAGCACCTTCAGGCTGTTATGAGGATCAAAAGGTAGCCAAAGATGTGTTATTTTCTGGCAACTACTATACCAACAGGAAGTAGAATGACAGTTTCACTACCAGTAGGAAGACTTTCATTTCAAAAACCACCTTAAACACTAAATTTTAAAATGAGTGAAACTTGGTTTTTCAATAATGGCATGAAAGTCACAGAAGTTAAGTAAGCAAATACATGGAGAAAAATAATAGTTCTCAAGTTATAGGTTCATAACTCTTAACATGGCAGAAAAATAGAAATTAGGACTGAATTGGCTAAAATTATTGGGTGTACAGCCAAGATTTCAGGGAAGAAATGCAAACTTTCAGTTATAATACTGGTTTAACCTCTGGGTGAGTTACATGACCTCCCTATAGGCCTGTGTTCTCATTCCTGTCACAGGATAGTGATACCTTTATATGGGAAACAATGAAAAATAATAATACCTAATGCCCACTGAATGGTGACTAGGGACTGGCAAAATACTTAAAGCATTTTACATATACTAACTCATTCAGTCCTTGTAAAGGCCTTTTGAGGTATGTAATTGTATCTCTCTATTTGATGAGAAGACGAAGGCAAAGCAAGGTTAATTTACTTGCCTGTGGTTCTTTTGTTAGAAAAGATAGGGAATTTGAATACAGGCCATCCATCTTTCGAGCCTGCTATGTCTGTGTGTGTGTGTTTGAAACTATACATAACATAAAATTTACCATTTTAACTATTTTTAAGCATGCACATTAGTGGTATTAAGTACGTTCACAATATTGTGCAACCATTACCACCATCCATTTCCCTAACTTATTTGTCATCCTGAAGAGAAACTCTACACCCTTTAGATAATAAATCCTCATTCCTCCTCTCTAGCCCCATAACTTGTCTTTTGAATTACTACTGACTTTTTTTTGAGTAAATAAAATAAAAGTGAATCTCTTTAATAAAGAAGAGGCACAAAAACTGAGAAAGACACAAACAAAGCACCAAAAATCACCAAAAAGTATATAACCAAAAATCCTTTATATTGGAAAGTCTAAAGGACATATTTTAGGCAGAATGAAAATAATCCCAGAGGAGGGGCGTCTGGGTGACTCAGTCGTTAAGCATCTGCCTTCGGCTCAGGTCATGATCCCAGGGTTCTGGGATCGAGCCCCACATCGGGCTTCCTGCTCAGTGGGAAATCTACTTTTCCCTCTCCCACTCCCCCGCTTGTGTTCCTCTCTCGCTGTGTCTTTCTCTATCAAATAAATAAATAAAATCTTTTTAAAAAAAGAAAATAATCCAGAGGGAAGATGTGAGTGCAAGAAGAGGGAACTATAAGTAAAGATACTGTTAAATTTGTGATTAAATCTAAGTAAATATTGAATGTATAAAATAATAATAAAATATTTAATTTCTGGCATTAAAAATGTTGAAATAAAGTATCAGCCAACAGCACTATATAAGTTGGAAAGGAGATATGATCAGAATTAAAGCATTCTAAGATTCTTTTTTTTTCAAGATTTTATTTATTTATTTGACAGAGAGAGATATAGTGAGAGCAGGAACACAAGCAGAGGGAGTGGGAGAGGGAGAAGCAGACTTCCTGCCAAGCAGGGAGCCTGATGTGGGGCTCGATCCCAGGACCCTGGGATCATGACCTGAGCCGAAGGCAGACGCTTAACAACTGAGCCACCCAGGTGCCCCTCTAAGATTCTTTTTATTTTTTTTATTTTTCAAGGGGAAAGTAAATATTTTGACAATTCTAAACTTTTTAAATAAGCAAGTTAAAATAAATAGAATAACTTCTAGAAGAATAGGTGCAAAAAGCATAACCTACTAAATAAGTTGAGAAGAAAAAAGTAAAATGATAAAAAAAAAGACTAAATTCAGTCTAAAAGAAGACAAGAAAGACAAAACAAACACAAAACAAAAGCAAAAAATGGTTGATACAGTTATAGTGGAACTTAGAGCTTAATATATACCATGAAGTATTTACATTAGAAAAGTAAAAACACCAACATTAGTGAGTTCAGCTCAAACATTTAGAAAAAGAAGAGAAAAACAAATACAAAGGAAGTAGAAGGAAAGGAATGTCAAAGATAAAAACATAACTTAATGAAAATTTTTAAAAAAACAATGAAAAGACTCAACAAAGCCAAAAGTTGAAAAGGTTTGAGAAAATTAATAATACATAAAAACCTGTGCCTTGATTAATCAAAAGACACAATATAAAAAAGATACTTGTATGAAAAGGGGACATAACTATAAATGCTGCAGAAATTAAACACATAACAATGAGTTATTACTAGCAAAATTAATATCAAATGTTTTGAAAATGTAGACAAATAGATGAATTCCTAAGAACTGGAAATGTCAAAATTGATGCAAGAAGTAAGTAAAAAGTTGAAAATAGTCTATAACCGTTAAAGAAATTAAATCAATAGTTAAAAATCTTTCCCCAAAGAGAACATCAGGCCCAAATGGCTTTATTGCAGATAATTCTCATTGTGCATAAGCTTTCAGAGAATAGAAGAAATTGTTCTCTATAGTACCTTTTATGGAATTCTCAAACTGTGATGTCAAGGAAAACCAGGAAAAAATTACTCACCAATATCACTGATGAGCGTAAGTTCAGAAAATCGAGCACAGCATGGTTTAAAAGAAATAATACATCATGAACCAGCTGGAATTACTCCAAAAACATCGGAGCAAATTAATAGCAGAAAAATTGTTACTATTATTCACTATACTAATAGAATAAAAAGAGGAAAATTAAGTTATCACCTCAATGAATACATAAAGGGGATTTGATAAAATACAGAATCTTTTTTTTTTTTTTTTGAGAGAGAGAGAGCACCCAAGCAGGGGGAGCCAGGTGCAGAGGGAGAGAGAGAGAGAGAGAGAGAAAGAATCTTAAGTAGGCTCCATGCTCAGGGCAGAGCCTGACATGGGCTCCAACTCACCACCCTGAGATGGTGACCTGAGCCAAAAAAAAAAAAAGTTGGACGCCCAACTGACCGAGCCACCCAGGTGCCCCCAAATTCAGTATCTTTCATGAGAAATGCAGACAAACAAGAAAATGGTCAGAGAGAGGAACTTCCTTAACCTGAAAAAGGATACCTACAAAAAGAAAATTAAGGGCGCCTGGGTGGCTCAGTTGGTTAAGCGACTGCCTTCGGCTCAGGTCATGATCCTCGAGTCCCTTGATCGAGGCCCACATCGGGCTCCCTGTTTGGCAGGGAGTCTGCTTCTCCCTCTGACCCTCCCCCCTCTCATGTGCTCTCTCTCTCTCTCTCATTCTCGTTCTCTCAAAGATAAATAAATCTTTAAAAAAAAAAAAGAAAATTAAAACAAACACTTACTGGCAAAATGTTGAAAGAATTCTCTTTAAGATAAAGCAACTTTATGACAAATATAACCATTTCCATTACCTCTATTACCAAAAAAAGTAAAATAAAATAAAATGTCATCCATACCTTACATGAGACACAGAAATCAATTTTAGAAGGATTAAAGACTAAAATGTGTTAGTTTTTGAAGCAGTATGGGATCATATCTTTATGACTTCAGAGTTGGGAAGGAGTTCTTAACACCCTGAAAGCTCAAAATCTAAAAAAAAATTGATAAACTAAACTTCATGATAATTTCAAACTTATGTTCATTAAAAGATATTATAAAAGCAATAAAGTAAGAGCCAAAAAGTAGGAAATCATTTGTTGTATATATAACTGACAAAGGATTTGTGTCCGTAATATGTGAAGATCTACATATCAACATGAAAAAGAAAATCCAACCAAAACATGGACAGAGAGACCTCTTCTGAAGTTTCACACTCAGTTTTCAAAGAGATCACACTCTATTATGAACCACAATGTCATCCTAGTCCCTTAAAATCTAAATAAAATGGATTTGAACTCCCAGCCCATGGATTATGGAAATGCAAAACCTTCCCAAATCTATCCAAATTTCTGAGAATGGATTAGGTGGGGGTGTGCCTTAAAATTCTCACAATCTCTTCTGATAGGATTTTCTGACTCAAGTTAATTTTTTTTTTCTGTGCTCTGTCTCATTGCTCTCTTTAGATGTTGGTCCTGGTGTTATCTCAAACGTCGAACAAAGGTGCCTCTTCTAATCCTTCTCTCAAAAGCAGCAACAAGG
This sequence comes from Mirounga angustirostris, assembly GCF_029215605.1. NCBI lineage: Eukaryota > Metazoa > Chordata > Mammalia > Carnivora > Phocidae > Mirounga > Mirounga angustirostris. The sequence continues at coordinate 18,807,525 of NW_026991711.1, read as the reverse complement.
TCAAGGCTGTTAGCGATGGCAAAATTTGACTGGAGTTTTGGGAGCCTCATGGAGCCGTTTTCAGCCACGTCCCCAACTGACTGTAACTGGCAGATTCATCCCTGGTAGGTTCCCAGCCTCTAGCCTGTCTGGCTTCTCTGAGTCCACATGTCACCACCGCCAGCACCTTTTCTGCTCCTTCCCGCTCTTCACCACCGCATCACAGCAGCCCAATAATTCCTTCTTTACTGTCACTCCTGCCAATACCCTTATCCCCACGGTCACACCTGCCCTTGAGAATATTGCAGAAACAAGAGCAGTGCTTCCCTAAAAGGAATTCTGGAGCCAACTGTTCAGATAACATATTTTCACCCTGTTGTATTTAAAAGAAAGAAACGGGACATGTGCCAGGATCTGCAGTAAGTAATGATCCTTGTAAAAATATCCCATACTTTGAGATTTTTGAGAACACTCACAATCTGTTAGAAATTGATTTGCAAAGTGAGCTATATTAGACCATACCTCCACATGCTTCTAACCTTTTGACTATATTCTGGCAAGTTATGATTTGTCCAGACATTTCTTTTTTGAGTGTTTAATGTTCTGTCTATTCCTGGGGTGCCTGGGTGGCTCAGTTGTTAAGCGTCTGCCTTCAGCTCAGGTAATGATCCCAAGGTCCTGGGATTGAGCCTCAGATCGGGCTCCCTGCTCCGTGTGAAGCCTGTTTTTCCCTCTCCCACTCGCCCTGCTTGTGTTCCCTCTCTTGCTGTGTCTCTCTCAAGTAAATAAAATCATTTAAAAAAATATTCTATCTATTCCTTCTGTATATTTCATCAGTCAATCTACCTATCTGCCATATAACTATTTCATTTTATTTTTTTTTAACATTTTATTTATCTGAGAGAGGAGAGAGAAGAGAGAGAGAGAGCACAAGCCGGGGTGGCAGGGAGAGACAGAGAGGGAGGAGCATGCTCCCCCCTGAGCAGGGAGCCCCATGCGGGGCTCGATCCCAGGACCCTGGGATCGTGACCTGAGCCATAGGCAGACACTTAACGACTGAGCCACCCAGATGCCCCTAACTTTATTTATTTATTTATTTATTTATTTATTTATTTATTTATTTAAAGATTTTATTTATTTATTTGAGAGAGAGAGTGAGAGAGAGAAAGAGCACAAGAGGGGGAGAGTCAGAGGGAGAAGCAGACTCCCCGCCGAGCAGGGAGCCCGATGCGGGACTCGATCCCGGGACTCCAGGATCATGACCTGAGCCGAAGGCAGTCGCTTAACCAACTGAGCCACCCAGGCGCCCAACATTATTTATTTTTATGTGAGCTTCTATAAAGTATGATTTTTTTCCATCATAGGACATCTGCATTTTAGGTTCGGCTGATTACTATGTTTTGCAAATGTTTTTTAAAGTTGATTTTTTTTTTTTTTAATGAAAACCCTGTATAGACACATGACTTTGATCCATCTCCCTCATCTCCAACCCCAAGCAGTTTTCATTACTGTGGTATCTAGCTTGGGCACCACCATCTGCCCTTCCCCAGATAACGGCTGGTAAAGATCGGAAACGGTGACCAAAGTGGTTCCTTAGTCACAACTGTGATTGACAAGTTTCCTAAACCACTTCCTCTCCAGGTAATAATGTCCCTTGGTTTTGTGACTTCCTCATTTCACACAGCACTTAAAATTATTCTCAAAACCAAATGACATTCCATCGATAAAAAGAAAAACAAATGACAAATTTTTAATCAAAATTTAAAAGTCATATTTGCATTATAAAAACTTAAAACAAAATTTAAGGCACTTCTATTATTACAGTGGAACTGAATTTGGTGTAAACAATGAGGTTAAAATTACTGTTTTTGTTCCTTTAGTACTCCACCTCTCTTTCAGTGCGTTCGCTGCCTTGCCTTAGGCTCCACACTTAACACTTGGGAACTGACAGCTAGCACAGCTCACACATGGAACTGTTTCTTTCCACACTTCCTTAGGACTTCTCCTAAGCCGTTTGTCACTATAATGATGTTCACAAATTGTGACAGGGAAACTTGATTAGCTGCTCAAAGGAAAATGGATTTTTTATTATGACATTTTAAGACTTCACATTCTGGGACTTCAACACCATCTATGTAGGAGAGGAGAAATGACCACAACCTAACAAGGTCTATAATGGTTACTTCTGACAAAAAAAAAAACAAGACCTCCCTGTCACTTTATTTAGCAGCCACCAGAGTAATCGTGGCCACAATCATTCAAGGTTTGGTTTGGAAGAGCAGGAAGGCTTACCTAAAATAAGTAATTAAAAATTCAGCCTGGGGGCGCCTGGGTGGCTCAGTTGGTTAAGCGACTGCCTTCGGCTCAGGTCATGATCCTGGAGTCCCTGGATGGAGTCCCGCATCGGGCTCCCTGCTCAGCGAGGAGCCTGCTTCTCCCTCTGACCCTCCCCCCATCATGTACTCTCTCTCTCTCTCTCTCTCTCTCATTCTCGCTCTCTCAATTAAATAAATCTTTAAAAAATAAAAAATAAATAAATAAATAAATAAAAATTCAGCCTGAAGCAACCCATTTTGAAAATTTCAAGTCTTCTAAATTCCAGTAAGGCAGGAAATATGTTAAGGGGTTAGGCCCCTGGTAGAACTTAGGATTTCCTATCCTGACAGAAAAGTAGATGAGAATAGAAAAATGAATCTTAAAGTTTTTCAAGTATTTTAGCGTCACTTGTCTCCTTTCTCAGCAGGTAACTTGTCCAGGAATATAGAAGCAGAAAGCAGGGAAACTACGTACGCAGAGTCAAGACAATAAATTGCCTCTTCCAGGACCTGAAAGTGGCCTCTGAAATTGGATGCAGCTACCAGGTAAAAAACATAATAATCTCTATAAAACTTGAAAAAATATATATAGTTCTATGTGTTGTATATTGAGTATAAAATATACAGTTGTTACTATTGTTTAGTATTAAATATATTCATCAATTTAAAAATTAATTTATGATTTACAAATAAATATTTTCTGTTTTAAGCAAGTACAGTTGTCCTGAAAAGTCATGGTTCTAACCATTTGTCATTCTGGAAAAGGCAAAACTATAGAGAGAGTAAAAAGATCAGTGGTTATCAGGGACTGGGGTAATGGAGGGATGAAAGGTGGAGCTCAGAGGATTTTTAGGGCAGTACTATATGATATTTTAATGGTAAATTCATGTCATTATACATTTGTCAAAACCCATAGAATGTGCAACACCTGGTGTGAACCCTAATGTAAATTATGGACTTAAGGTGATAATGATGTTTCAGTGTAGACTCATCAGTGGTTACAAATGGTCCACTCTGGGGGCGCCTGGGTGGCTCAGTCGTTAAGCGTCTGCCTTCAGCTCCGGTCATGATCTGAGCATCCTGGGATCAAGCCCCACATCAGGCTCCCTGCTCAGCGGGAAGTCTGCTTCTCCCTCTCCCACTCCCCCTACTTGTATTCCTTCTTTCACTGTGTCTCTTTCTGTCAAATACATAAAATCTTTAAAAAAAAAAAAAAAATGGTCCACTCTGGTGTAGGATGTTGATGGTGCGGGAGGCTATGCATGTGTGGGGGCCAAGGATATATGGGGAATCTCTGTACTTTCACCTCAATTTTACTGTGAACCTAAATCTACTCTAAAAAATAAAGTCTGTGTTAAAAGTGTAGTTGGAAGCTGTGTAAATAACAAAATAAGAGATGGTGGTCACTGCTCAACAAAACCTCACATTAAGGAATCATAAGTAATTGCAATAAATATTTTAAGAGGAACTATATATGACACCAGGAATGAAGGCTAGCCTCAAACAGAAATTCTTGTACAAAAACCCATAACCATCTGATTGCATACAAAACAGAAGCATTATAATGGATCACATGTGATTATATACACATGTTCTCTCCTGAGAACAAGATGTTACAAAAAGTAGACTTGCTTAGTGTGTCCAGCTTACAAACAGAAACGTGCTTTAGCAATAAGACTTCCTCAACTGAAAATAGAATTTTTGTGTTCAAGTTTGCTCTATACCTTCTTTCAATGATGTTGAGTCAGTTCCTCTCTTTCATCTTGTTCTGAGAAGCCAGAGTTTTTCCTAGAATATCAGGTTGTTTGAGGATTTCAGAATGTTCATGCTGATGTAACACTTATCTGTACTTGGAAAGGAATAGCAACCTGTTTGATTCGTTTTCGTGTGATAAACTCATAATCTGTATTCTTTTTATTTTTTTTTTTACTTTCATATCCATTTTTAAATTTATTTTAACAAGACTCCCTTAATATAGCCATGTTAGGAATTACCTTCTCCATTGTAAGGACCAAAAAGGGGAGGGTTAGCAACAAGATCACACAGGCCATACTCCAAATGCCAAAGGAGTATGTTGGAGAATAAAAATTCATGGTAAAAGTAACTTTGATTCCATGTATATAAAAACATGGAAGCTCTTTCTTAAGTGGTCAACTCAAATTCTGTGTATTCTCTATAAGGTAAGTTCCTTCAAAGAAGTTACTTGCTCTATAGGAATTCATGCCTTCTTCCTTAGTGTTCCACACCCCACACACTGTTCAAACAAGTTACTCTCATAAAATTTTTCTAAAAAACTCAAAGAGTAAACATTTCATATTATATGCCTGTATTTCTAACTTTTCTTGCATATACAAAGTCAGTGTAGAATGAAAATAACTTTAGAGGATTTTGATTTCCAACAAGATAATAATTAAAGAGAGGATGAGGTAAGCATCCCCTAAATTTCTCTCAGATGTAAAGATATTTGGTGTATACCTATGAAGATTTTAAGAGATGTTTAACTGGAGTCAAGTTCTGGAAAACTTGGATGCCTAAAAATGTCAAGACTGGGAAAATGCTAGAAGGTAAATGAAGAATGTCATTCAATATAGAAAGAAACTGTATACCGTATGAGGGTAAATCTGAAAACTATTTACAAATGAGAAAAAAAATAATGCCATGTTCAAGTTCGATTAAAACTCCCTCCAATATATCTAGCTATTACACATAGACAGAGGAATGCTGAGTATGAAACATTACTCAATGAAAAAAAAAATACCTGCATTCCTAATAGAAGGAGCACTTTAGAAATTATGTAATTTTCACAAAAGCTTCATAAATAGTCTCACCATGTGATTTATAAAACTACAAAAAGATCCAATATCCTCTAGTGCAGTAGAAAGCAAACAGACCTAAAGGTTACTATACAATATATTATGTATATATAAAATTTATTCTCTCAATTTCTGATTGGCCAAATTTTAGCCACAAGGAGCAGTTCCAAAGCCATTCAATTCTACAGAGTATATGCATAAGACAGAACCTTCTATATTTCAATTTATTCAAAACTTTGCAGAAAAATGAATAATAGAAACAGATTATGTTTATCTCAGGACACAAACACTGACAAGAAGAACAGGAGGACAGATTGATGATCCAAAGTCTCTTTCTATCGCAAACCATTATGATGGATGGCAGAGCTAAACTGCAAATCAAAGAGATACAATAAAATTTACAATGTTTTTAAAAGTTTTTCATCCCATTCTTTAAATTCTGAAAATGACAGAACATTTATTCTTTCGTGAAATTATGTTCATAATGAAAAATTTAGAAGAAAAATAGAAACAGGTTGGTTTTCCCACTTCCCATTTCTGTGCCACTTTGTTTATGCACCACCCAGGTCCCTTACCACCCCAAGCTCTACTCTTTAGCAAAGCCAGTAACAAACATAGAATGTATTCTATATCTCATTGTTATACTGTATCATAGAAAATAAAACCGAAGGGATTCAACCAGCTTCAGATCCTAAGGGTTAGACCCATCCTCAGCAAGGATGTGAGGGCCTTGGAAGGTGGCAATTTGCTCTCCTGCTCCCATTCCATGACACCAGCTCTGCTTTTATTTTATTTATTGGGCTTCCATGTGGATGCCTATTTGAAGAATGAGTTCATCTGTATCATAGATTTAAAAAAACCACTGTCCTAGAGAGTTTGATCTCTTGCATTTAAACTCATTTGGTCAGATGCCTTAGTTCTGTGTCTGTTAATATACTGAGGAAAAGATAGGTCAGCAATAGAAGACAAAAGACAAAGTGAGACAATCTGATCAATCTATGTAACTCCAAGTATTTCATAAAGAAAGTGCAAAAAGAGCAGGTGTAGATTGGGAAACTCCAGGCATAATTATTAAAGAAATGTCCTCATTCCCACCTTTCTAAACCTATTATCCTTCTATTCACATGCCTCTTGAGTCCCAGTATCTTACATTTTCCCTTTTTGTGTCTACATTTACATCCTTATCCCAAAATCTTACTTTATTTTGATTTAAGTTAGTAAGTTGTTTTTGCACTGGTAAAGCCTTATTTGTAATGCGTTGTCCTATTAATTAAAGGCATAGGAATATGATTTTGAGATCTGAAAGAGATAAAATATCTTTGAATCCAGCTTCTAAAGAAGATCAACTCTGATAAACTTCGCGAAGACTGTCCAAGTACAAAATATATCTGTTTATTTTCCAACAAATGTTTATTGTGCTGTTACTGAGATCCACATAGGCCTTTAAAAAAACATTCCAAGAAGACTCAAAATCTCAAGGTGGAGGAGTAACTGGTGCAGGTGTGGCTTTCAGCCTTAGAAACTCAGAATCCCACTTTTATCCATTTACTCAGAAGTTGGCGGGGGGGGGGGGGGCGCTCTGTACACATAGAGCAAAGATCACAGGATTTGAATTCGAAGATGCAGGTTTGAGTTCTGGCTGTACCTCTTAGTAGCTGTTTGTATCCTTAAGCAAGTGACTTAATCCCCTAATAAAAAAAAAAAAAGAAAGGTCAAGGAATAATACCTGCCTCATAGGGTTGTTGTGAAGATCAGATGAGATGATGCATATAAAAGAGTTTTATATACTGTCCTGGGCTAAACAAATGTTGGTTAGATTGGCTTATGGCAAGAGAGAGACTCCCCAAAGAAAGGGGACTGCTATGTGCCATGCCAGTAGGCACCCAGCGGGGATTCCCTTCCGGCAGCCTTTGAAGGCTGATAAGTATCTCCAACAGCTGCTTAAGAGAATACAGGGACCCAGCTAGAGGGCAAAGGTCATGCCCTTTGCCCTTTTGCTCTCAGCTCAAAGGACATCTGCTAAAGATCCCCTGCAGGGAAATCTAACTCTAAGGAGGGAGGCCCAGGGAATGTTTCAAGGGATCCTAACTCCAATAGCCTGAAGATCCCTGAGGATGTTAATTTTGGAATTAAACTTATTTTACTTATTCTGTCACTTCTAATTTAGTCTTATCCTCTATTCTGTTAGAATTTAAGAGGTTATATTTAACCCGTATATGTGAATACCTATACTTTATACTCTTTGTTCATAATTATATACATGTATATTTTTACAATATATACATTTATGATAAATGTGCATGTATACTATAGACCTCTGTGGTATACATCCTATATAACATGTGGGTGGCATATACAGAGGGAAAAAAAAAAAAAACCTGGAAGAATATTTATCAAAATGTTAGCAATGCTTCCTCCTGGAAGATAAAATTATATTCTTATTTTCTTATTTTTCTTATTTTCTTTTTGTTTATCTCTATTTTTCAAGTGTTTTTTGTTTTGTTTTGTTTTGTTTTTCTTTTAGAATGAAAAATTCACAGTAAAATTTTCTGGTTAAAATATATTGCTTGCATTAGTTCATCCTATTTTAATTTATTTTTTACATCTTAAGTGATTTAATTCATCTTAATTGTTTTTGTTTTTTATTCTGTTTTTGTTTATTTCACTTGGATTTTCTCTTAAGTTGTTGAATTTACCTACTTTTCTTACTACTTTCTTCTTGAATTTTCTCGTTTCCTCTTGTTTTTTTTTTTCCTTGCCATTTAGTTCCCTGTCACCATTTGTTGTATTTTCACTTTGTATTTTTACTGAATGTGGCAAGCACAAAGCTGAGGATTATATCCTTAAGAAGTGCTCATAACTTGACCAAGGAAACTGGGCCTTTTCCTTTCCAATTAGCCCTGCAGTCACCACCTTTCACCTCTAATATCTCAAAGCAGAACTACTGAGTTTTTCAAGTACTAAGTTAGAAAACTAGAGGGGTTAACCGACTAGAATTATCCAGAAAGCAAATATTAAATCCATCTTTAGCATCAGTAAAGATGATTTCAAAGCATAACTATACCTTCAGCTAATGTCTGTGTACCTCAGGGCCAGGTGTCGCTCCACAGCCAGAGCCACAGATCTACCTGTCTTATCTACACTCAGCCTGCACTCAGAGTCAACATGCCAAAATGGAACCCATCATTCCTTCACCCCTCCAGAAAAACTATTCCTCCTTGTCGCCCTTTCTCCTAAAGAAAGGGAACTGCTCCCATGCCTCTGAGCATCCCAAAGGGATTGACATCGCCATTCAATGAGGTGTCCAGGTCAGAAACTTGGGAATCATCTTACACTCTCCATCCTCCCTAGTTCCCACACCAAATTGTCTAATTCTGCCTCTTTAATGCCTGTCCAGTTCTGTGCTTTTCAAGCTGGAATATGACATCCATGGTCAATGACATCATAACAGATAATATATGAATGCACAGCATGAACACAATGAATCTTCCTGGAATGCCCTCCCCCCACCCCTTGTTATCATCATCATCATCACAAGTAATTTTGAATATCACATTTCATAAAAATAAGTGCATATATTATGAGGAATTCAAAATGAGCATGTATTTTAAAAATGGTGTGTAACAGTTCAAAGAAATATGGAGCTCATAGTGGGACGCTTAGGGCTCATTTGCTATAACCCAAAGATTACACAATTACTTCCCTATGTTACTGGGGTGCTTTAGCAAAAATATTGTAGAAGAATTACTCAGAGTAATTCTTTTGTCTTAAGGATTGCTCCTGACTTGACCAAGACCTTCCTTCCTCTCTTTCCATGTGACCACATCACTTCTTCATTTCCTACTGGGCTGCTGGGACAACCTCCACACTGATCTGGCTGGAGCCTCATTCCGCTCCAAATCATGTGCACATGCACACTGACTTCAGAGTTGCATGTGCAAAACACTAACCTAATCTTGTCATCATGTATGAGATCATTCAGTGGCACCTACTTCACGCAGAATAGTCAAAGCCCTTTAGTATGACAGATATATGATGCTCTTCAAATCTGGCCCCTGCCCTTTCAATGTTCTAAGCTCTACCCTCCTCCTTCCCATCCTATGAGCTGCTTGCAGTTTGCCAAGCACATGCTTTCTCAAAGACCTTCTGTACACAAAGTGTCTCTCCAACATGTTCCATTCATGTGCTTAATCTAACATACTATAATACTCAGTTCAAGCATCACTTCTGAAAGTCCATTCTGGATTCTCCAGAATTGTTTGGATTCCTCTCTTTGGTGCCTGCATAACACTCATTCTTGGTAACCCCCAACCACAACCCCTATCCCCTTACACAGAGCTCCTTAAAACAAGGATCATGTGTTGCTCATCTCTGATCTCTATTCTACTCTGTCGTTCCTCTGAGATCATTGCTAAGGATACCTTCCTTTGCATCAGGGGGTCTCAAATGCACTGCATAACCAAACTGCATCAGGATAAGCTGGAATATGTTTTCAATGTAAAGATTCCTTGGTCTCTGCAATTTTGACTCAGTAGTTCTAGATTAAAGCCCTAGGGACTATACCAAAACTTTCTTAAAAAAATAATAATAATTTAAAAATTCTCAGGTCATTCTGATGCAGCTTATCCATGGACTGGCATTTGGATCCACTACATTCAAGAACTGTGACTATCTTGATAGGATTTAAATATTAAAACAGCAACAACATACCTTTATTATTAAAGCAATTACAACTGCCTTCTTAAAATGCGTTAATTTAATAGTATTCTTTTTACTTCAGTGTGGTATTTCTGCAGTTGGATAGCTTACAATGTATATTAACTATTAGTATCAATTTCAATAAGAAAGCCTGCTTCTGATTTTGTTTTCAAATTCTTGTTTTTTTCTTTTTTCTTTTCAAATTCTTGAGAGCTTCTTACCATAGATTCTAAATCCTTAACTACTATGGTAATGAGAGTTGTACACCATCCGCTTATAAAAATAACCTAGAAATTCAGTTTCAAAATCACTGCACAGATGTTAGAAGAGGAAGATGAGTCTGTTTCTTTCCATAAGACTCTCTGAACAACCACTGACTGCTTTTCTCCCGAGCTACTGGTACTGGCATCTTCATAGAAGAGGGAGATGGTTGAACGCAAGTGATATTCTCACAACCATAAACAAGAACACAAACAAAATCTCAGATAGGGAGTTCTTCCAACATCCAAAGTTAATTCCCATCAATCACACTGGATTTGAAAACAGATATATGGGGTGTGACATTTAGTAAAATGACGTTTTAAAAACCACCTGCCATATATCATAAACCCAAATAAGTGTTGTCCCTTTATAAAATTTGTTTTCATTAGAGGCTTTAGACATTTTCCATTGCTGCCATTATGACCTAAGATCCTAGATCCCTTTTGAAAGTAAAAAAAAAATGACTTAAAAATGCAAAGGTGACAAATTGTGTTGATAACAGATTTGAATTTTGAAAACAGACAGAAGATAACATGGCTCCAACTCTGACAAAAAGTTGAAAAAAAGACAAGAAAATACAGTTATATAACGAAAATAATTTTTGGTCTAGTTTTAATATAGATCTAAAGCAAATTTAAAAAGTATATACCTAAAAGGTTTTACCAAATGAGACTATCATTTGAATAATAATAAAGATTCCTATGATGTATTCCAACATATTTATCTGGAAGTTTACGTGCTAGAAGATGAATAAAGCCAGTCATGTAACTTTATAGTCATACTTCATAACCTTTGGGGTAGAAATTATTAGTTTAACATTGGGCTTTTAAACTGCTTTAAATATTTATATAATTTCAAAATTAAATCTTTAAAAAAGAAAAAAAAGAAAAGCTTTTCCAGTTTGCATAAGGATAGCCAAAGCAACAGATGGCTCCTGTCTGTTCTTCTCCCAGCTCTGGTCTCTATGTAGATTTTCTATAATGTTCAAAACAATTCTTCATTGAGAGCAAGAATTTAGAAAAAGAAATATTCAAGGTGCTAACTAAAAGAACTGCTTTCATAGAAAGTGGAAAGTACTTGGCATGATAAAAATAAGCTCTGTAGGAGACCTGAGAAATATAGCATTGTGTCGTGTATTGTTGCTAGACACAAAAGTGTGCATAAAATGTGAATAATGGAGAAGTGGAGGTGGGAGGGCACCAAGACCCTCTCTGTCTTTGGATCTGAGGGGAAAAAGCAAAACTGAGGAGACCAAGTTTGCTCTGAAGTTCTTCTCTTCCCCCTTTAATTATTACAGCCCTCTTCTTAGTGATCCTTTTTAAGATATTAACTAATAATTGTTTAAGGAATACAGAGTATCCAACCCCCGCATATAAAGCAGTAAGTGAGCTGAAGACAAATGTCCCCCTCGCCATAGAGATAATTTCCCTTTTGCCCTTTAAGGGCCATGGCACCTTGTGATTGTTACTTCATCCTCTCATGCTAAGTATGACCCTGAAGGTGTACTTATACCTTCGTCTAGGGTTTGTAAAGATAAAACAAAGTTCAAAATTCAAGGAGAGAAAGCTTGATGTCAAATCTAAAGAGATGTTGTTGTACAGACAACCTCTGACCTCATTTTTCTGACTCACACTAGGCTGGTGGCCAGGAACTCTACCTCCTGGTGGTGCTTACTCACCCTGCCCCAGACTCCCACTCCTCTTTCACTGAACTGCCCTGTGAGAGGCATGGTAGGATTATTCAGCAAATATGTCAGTGACATCTAAATTTAAAAAAGGATTCTTTGACATTGATGTTAGGTGACTGAGTCAGTTTTCCAGTTCTCTCTGCTCATTTGTAGGAGTGATCAGAACGGACTCTCTCTGCTGAATAAGTACCTTTGTATCTTGACATTATTATGATAGAAACACCTCAAGGAAGGGAAGGAAGTCACTCTTTCAATGACTGAGATGGATTTCATTTGAAAGTTTAAAAGGATGATACCTCACCTGGAAATTAACACATTGCATTTAAAATATATTATCATCAGATGCACAAAGTACATAGAAGGTGTGAATCGTGGAGAAACGGAAGTGGGAAGGACCCAAGGCCCATGTAGGCCCTCATTCTGATAACAGAATTCCTGAACCTTGCCTTCTCTAACCAACTTTCAGTTTGAGTTTGATTCAGTACTTGTTACCCCACACTTCCCTAAATAATCTGTGTTTTCCCCCCACCTCCAAAATAAGAGGAATAATAGGTAAGACTTGCAATCTTTGTAAATAAAATAAGTGTAGTTATAAAACTGAACATTCGAGTTGGGGAATTCCACTGGGAATGTTACTCATGTTTTATCTTCCTATGCTCACCCTAGGTTGGTGTTACTTAGGAAATCGTAAGTTACAACTATGTTTTAGACACACTCATATTTGATAATGTAAATGTATATTGTAGACTTTATAAATAATAAGATAATGTAAATGTATATTGTAGACTTTATAAATAAGACTATATATTTAGTCAAGCCTACACTTCCAAAGTTATCTTTTCTCTCATTTTTGATAGAAAATTACTAAAAGTAATTTTAGTAATTTTGCCACTGAAGGAAAGTATCCAAATTTATTCTTCAGAGCAAAATAGAAATAAAACTAATTTATGTGACTTTCAACTCAAGTAATAAAACGAGAGCATTTCATTAATTTCTGCTTCAAAGGCATATTTTAGTATGACATAATCATAAATATTCATGTAATAATAATGGTAACAATAATAATAGTAATAAGTGTCTGTCCTTTGAATGTAGAGATAAGTCTCCAGCTACACATGATGGAAATTCTAGGAAAAAAAATTATAAAGTCAAATTAAGTATGCTGATGGTACTATCTTGGTTCCTTTTTAGGTAAATCTTGCCTGCTCCCAAAGCACAATCTTCCATTTCCCACTTCTCAACTCCTAGATGTGTACCGTTCTCACAGACATTAACCTCCAGGAAGGCCTGCCTCCTCTCCCATCCTGTGACTTTTGCAGAAATTCCCCAGGGCCCATTGATTGCTAAACACACAACACCTCCTGGCTCTAAGTCACCACACCTCCAGATTCAGCCAAATACCAGTTCCCTTCCAGCAAGAGTTAGACCCGATAGTTTAAACTATTTAGCTTCTGCAGAGGTAGGCTTCAGTTTTTTGTCATCCTCCCCATTATGTACAATGAAGTATTGTCTTTTCTTGGACCCTAATTTCCCTGTTTATACCACGAATCACCTTTTGAACCACCTTGATCTACAGGTAACCGATACAAAGGACCAAGTAGAATGCCCAAGTGAGGCACTATACTTTCTCCAATGCCCAGAGAGTCCGTTGAGTTACTTGGCCTCCTCTTTGGTAGAGAAGCATGAAGAGACAATGGTTTTTCCTTGACTGCTGGAGGGATTAAATATTCTGTGAATTCATCCACATAATCTCTAAACACTTAACCTTAGTGCACTCCCAGCACTCTGCACATAAGAAGTATTCAATAAACATTTGATGAGTTTCAAGATCAGTACGGGGAGTAAACCCCAATAGCTCTCGACCCCTGAATTAATTACTAATTATATCATCCTGTTGCCCTTCACATTCATCCATGGATAGCTACAGATGACATTCCTAACATGTTGCAAGTCCAGTATAAGCAAAATATTCACAAAAAGGCAAAACAAGGTTAAAACAGGGTAAATTCTATCTTTCAAAGAGAAAGACAGAATTTACATAAGTGCATTCATTGTCTTGAATTCTAAAGCCAAGTTATGGCATTTAGGAGTTCATTCTTAGTATTGCCTTCTATACAATAGGATTATAGCCCAGGGACATAGTAAGTAATGAATTTAAATGATTTCTTCTGATATATGGTTCCACCAATAAATATTTATCCCTGTTGGATGCTCCAACATTGCTTTTTAAGAGTGAAACTCAATGAAATTACATAACTGGAGACTGTGTTGAGAACCCTGTGGCTGTCCTATAAATATTAATAGAATCAAAATGCAAATATGGAGACTGAGAATGCCTAGAAGTAAGAAGTCCTTGCTGAATTAGGATCATCTTCAGTGCTACAGTATAAGAAACATTACAGTCTAAAGAAGCCCCATTTTTATTCCGTTCTATTAAGATATCTTAACTCAGAGAATCAGCCTTGGGATATTTTAGTTTTTGAGACCATCTGTCTCTTTGAATGAGCTTTATTCAAATGAATGAATTTAAGCTGAAGCTATAAAAATTGGTCAGCAGCAACTGATTATTTGGTCAACTAGCTTCTTCCTCCTCTCAGTTTCTAGAGCAGTTTTTGTGCTTAAATGACTGAAGAGAGTCATGATATCACTGGGGCTTCCTCCTTTAGTAGACTCATGAGATCGCTGAAGTCAGGGATGATGTCTTACTTATGCTTGTCATCCCAGGATCTGACTTCAGAGTCAGTTGGCATTAATAATTGTTTCTTAAGAAAGACAGTTTTGCAAATAAGCAAAACTTTAGTTAGTAAGTTTACCATAGACACAGTGGTCACTTATGGTATCTAAACTTGATGATAAGAAAAATGAGTATATTCCCTACAGATGTATCAGAAAAGCAGATCCTATCTGGGCTAAAGGGTCCTAGGGTAATAAAGAGAAGACAGATTAGGGGAATTTTGTACATTTTATGGACTCTGTGATGACTTTTCAGACTCCATAGGTGCCAGTTTGCTTTATTTGCTTGGTATTCTTTAACCAAAATTGTGACCAGATATCCTACCCAAAATCCACTCCAGAGAGAGAAACTTTCTAACATTTTAGAGATAAACCAGTTGAAATATCTTCTCAAACATCCATTCTGTTCCATCATGTTCCTTTACCATAACAACAGTCACCCATAATGAACAGGAGACAGAAGGTTTCAATTGAGTGGCACTCTGGATCCTGTCTTTTTTATGACCTTCCATAATGGAAGAACCACAAATCAAGCCATTCATATATTCCAGAGGTTTCTGACCATTTCAGATCCTTGCTCCTACCCCCACCATAAGCTAAGTCCAATATTGTGCTTTAAAGATCCCAAATTTCCAAAAGTGTATGTGTTAGTTGGATTAAACAGAGTGGTTTCTGATCAAGAGGGCTATAAAACTCGATTGATAAGAGAAAAATGCAAGCTGGCCTAGAGACCATTCTGGAGCAATTAGTTGAAAACAAGAAAATCAAGAAAAGTCTTCCTAAAGAACACATTTATTCAGTACCTTTGTGTTTGTTCAGATTCCTGGTTGAAACAAAATAATAATAATAACAAAAACAATAATGATGACAATGATAATACCACAAATAACCTCTTTTGAGGGCCTACTCTTTGCCAGGCAGTATAATAAATATTTTATGTCTATAAATACATTTAATTTCCACCTCAACCTCACTAGGTAGCTACTGTCATTATCCCCATTTATGGTTGAGAAGACCAAGGCAGAGAGAATGGGTTAAATACCTTGTGGGAAGTTTACCCAGGCAGCAAATGGTGGAGGCAGAAGCCCACACTCCTACATCAGACAGCTTCTCCCAGAGCTGTAGTACACCCTGCTCCTCTTCAGCATCTTTCAGTCCTAGTCTGTGAATATTATGCATTCGTGTGGCTTCATATTAATCAAAAAGATAAAGTTTCTACTTGGTGCAAAGCAGAAAAAATGTCTACAAAACTGGAACTGAGAAATACTCCAAACTCTATCTCTTCTTTTTTTTCTCCCCCACCCCGAGAAAAGCTAGACAACCTAGTAGCTGAAAAATACTGATGTCACTTGAAAGAAATTGCATCTTGTCCTGCTCTCTTCTTCTCCAATTTTGGGCCTCAACCAGTTGGAAACTGGTATGAATGTGTGTAATGATGACCTCTGAATGATCATTGTGAAATGACTTTCCTCAGTAATGTTAGATTTATCTGATGATTTTAATACCCTTCATTCTAAAATGCTATTATCCTGAGTGCATGCAGGGGACAGTACACTTAGTCATAAATGATGGATGAATTCATTATCTTCAGCCAATTTTAATGGGTCATCTAGAAAGGAAATCACCAGTCAGTTTTGGCTACTGAGCATTGCTACCTCACATACCTTATTAAGCCAAAGATAAAAATGGCTGGTTTTTCATTTTCCTGTCAGACAACAAAGGTCACTGATCACAAGCTTGAGAGACACTGAGGTTTATTTCTCTTTGGCCTGAAAAAATGGGTAAGTGTTGAAATTTTATCTTTTTCCATTGCAAACTGAATATTTCCGAACTGTGCACCCTGAAAAGAGGGAGGGTGCTTCGCAGGAATTCAGAAGGAGGAGGTTTCTCTGCATAGAAATAGAGGTTGCCATTAATGTATTCCCTGGGTGACACTGTTAATGTAATGGAACTACTGAATTCTAGGGCTTCAGCCCCATCATTAAGAGCTGGAAGTAAACACATCAGTGTGGGATATAAGTAGGTATGCCCATGAGTATCACAGGTTCTATGCTACCCAAGCTACTAGAAACTGAAAATATTTAACACACACAATATTGCTCTTCATGCCTCAACCTAGCTTTTCTGGTCTTGGTTGGGAAATCCTAACATCTTGTCTTTTAAATTAGCATCTTTCATTTGACTCATCAACTTGAACTTTTCCTCTCAGACCTGGTTCTGAACATCAGACAATCAACAGCGATTGATTATAGTAATGGCAAAACAGGTGTTTATTTTAGAATCTACATTTGCTATGAGCTAAACCTTCCCTGCTGTTAGTCCCTGGTCATGTAAGATTGACTTGATGTGATTGTAATGCATTTATATACTGAATAATTCTTTTGCTTTGTCCTGAAACTGCCATGACTAACAAATTCTGTGTCAGCAAATTGTTGAATTCTGCAATGAGGATTTTTAAAGAAAAGAGTAAAGGAGAGAAGCATGTTATAAATATTCTAATGCCAACATCTTATACCAAAATAACCTAGAAAACATATTGAAACTATACTGTAATTCCTGGGTAGAATTAAAATGGAAATAGCTGTTTGAATGCTCAGAAAATAATGGCAGATTTATTTGATTGTGATTTGACCCAGCTCATCATTTTAACATCCTTGATTAAGAAATTATCATTTTACTTTGTATTTTAGTTATTAATTGTGTTTAGTAGAAAAAGCATTATTTCAAAAATAAAAAAATCTTGGTGAAACCTCGATAAATTAAATATGTAACAGCGGAGTTGATCTGTAGAAGCTTGGGGAAGAAGTCTTAGCCCAGCCACTCTGGTCACCCTCTGTGGAGATTCTCATGGACCTCTCTGGAAACACCAGGACTCCACAAAGTCTGTCTGAAATCGCGTGGGCAGGCCTAATCATCTTAGGAAATAGACCGTAACTCAGGGAGTTGTTTTCACTCAATGATTCCTTCTTAAATATAATCTTTTAGGGACACTTGCCTGAAAAGTAAATATACCTCACTAACATTTTTCTGTATGTAACTGTCTCACCCGGAGCTTCTTTGAGGCTTACAAGTTCTAGCTTTTAAATCCACTTAAAAAAAAAAAAAAAAAGTCATGAAATTTCTTCCATAATAATAAAGTAGTAAGCAAATAATCAGAATTTAAAAGTTATGATTATTTCAAAAAGCATATTTCTTCCTGCTGTTTAGTTATACAACAAAATAAATCTTTTATATGCATAATGACAATAATTCTCTATAAAAATTAACTGCACTAGTGAATTTCATTAGGTTTGGATTTTTTCTACAACAACCTGAACCATAACTATACAAATATTAGCCTATACCTTTAATTAAACATAATTATTTAAGAATTCCTTGAGACACTGGGTGATATTTCCTATCAGTTTATAGGTGTGGGAATAATGTTTAAGGTGTTTCCCTGTGGTTGCTTTAAATGATTTTTTCTTTTTTTTTTAAGAGAGAGAGAGTGCAGGCTAGTGGTGGGGGAGGGTCAGGAGAGGGGGAGAGAGAGAATCTTAAGC
Organism: Mirounga angustirostris; assembly: GCF_029215605.1. NCBI lineage: Eukaryota > Metazoa > Chordata > Mammalia > Carnivora > Phocidae > Mirounga > Mirounga angustirostris. The sequence continues at coordinate 18,789,497 of NW_026991711.1, read as the reverse complement.
AGGGTCCCCACCAGGCTGGAGCCCTACCTGACTGAGCCACCCAGGCACCCCTCCCTGTGGTTACTTTAAAACTAAAATCAGGCAAATTCTTCCCAAGTAGAGTGGACATGGTTACATTCTTTTCTCAGATAGAGTTAACAAAGTTAATGGAGACAGAGTATTTTTGTTCAGTAGAAAAACATGTTACTTATCAAAACAGGGAAGCCTAGGTAAAGAATGAAAGTAATAGTCCTAAAATGCTTTGAAATTTGTAAAAAGCTACAGAAATTATTAATTAGAACAAGAATTTTTCCATGTCTGTATCCATGTCTTCCATGAATTGAAAATATCATCTACAGTGATTTTCTCAGGAATATTCACTAATATGAAAACTCAAGTAAAGGCACATTTTATTTTTCAAACTTACAGTTATCTAGAAGTATTGAAATATACCTCAGACCTTATTTCTAAAGTGGATAGAATACTGTCCATAATTTAAAAAGCATTGCCATATTATAACTTACTAAAATAAATTTTAACAGAAGTTACCAAGGATTTTAAACAGATGTAAGTTAGTTCTACCATATCCTATGTTTATGAATATGGCCAAAAAAATGCTTAGAGAAGATTTTAAGCAGTAGCAGATAACACAAGTCCATCTGCTTATGTCATCTGCTACTCTTTTTGTGACATGGTAAAGATTATAAAAGGAAAATCAAATTCACGTAGCATTTATCTAAGAGGCTTCTATAACTGAATCCTTAATAAGGGATTTAAATTTTTTTCTTTTAACTTTAACAACTAATTAAAATAGTAAACTAATATTTTTAATAGGTTCTTTGCTCAAAACAATATTTTTGTTATTCACTAACCCAATTTGATATGTTCAGATTAGTTTTTTTTAACTAATCCCTCAGCCTATCACTTTGTGGAAACACTAAAGAACATATTTGTTTGAATTAGCCCTCTATGTTTAGTTATTTTTAAGTTGTGTGTTAGTGTTCAGCAGTATACACATGATCTAACAATAGAAAGAGTTCTCACCACGCTAATTTAAATTCTTACCACCTTGTTCATCCACTGTAGCACCTTCCTAACTGCTGTCCCAGACTACAACCCTCAAACTCTATAATCTCTCCAATCCAAGCCCAAGTTCACCTAAAACTTCATTGTAAGGGGTATATTTTGACCACTAGGAGGAGCACAACATTCTCTTCCCCTCCCCCCAAGTCCTCTCTCAAGGAAACCTGAGTCAACCTCAGACTCCTTGGGCAACAACAATAGCAGGAGATGGAATCTGACACAGAGCAAGCTGGAAGAGATCAACAGTTTGGAGGCAGCATGGAGCCACACTATCTTTGATGAGCCTTATCAGAGTGCTTATTCCCCATATAGATAATGGGGTCTGGACCACCTTCCTGATGGGAAGGGGTCTCCCATCCATTGGGAGCCGTGGGGCAACTCTGGTGAAATCAGTTCCAGGCTTTAAAGTGTGCTTTTCTTTGGGATGTCCTTCCTTTGTCTACCTTTCTTCCTCCCTCTGCCTACTCTACCCCTTCTTTTCTTCCTCTTCTTCTTCCTCCTTTTCCTTCTTCTTTGATTCATTCATTCATTTATTCATTATGCAACAAATATCCATTAGTGAATGCCAGTGCTGTGCCAGGCAGTGGATTAGGTACAAATATAAGGTGGTTCACAAGACATTTGTGGTCACTTCCCTTGTGGAGCTGTTGGTGGATTGAGGAATATAGATATTAAACAAATCATTTAAACCGTATAAGGAAGGAGAGTGATCAGCATGTGATAGGAGCAATGACAGAGGCCCCTACTAGAGTCTATAGAAAGGAAAGGCTACTTTGAAGAACTGACATCTCAGCTGAAATCTGAAAGAAACACAAATTAACCAGATGATTTGGTAGGAGGGGGAGAAGGAATGTTGCAGTAGAGGAATATGCTGAAAATTCCAGAACAGGGGGAAAAAAAGAATGAAAGAGAAAAAGAAAAGGTTGATGGATGTCAAGAACTGAAGAAATTCAACCCAGCAAGAATAAAGAGTGAAGGAGAGTCTGTAAGGAGAAAGGAGTATCAAGTACAGAGTAGAAAATAACTAATTGTGCAAGATCCTGCTAAGGAGCAAAGAATAGTCTCCAAAACAACAATAGAGGGCATGGGCTTATCCAGGAGAGGAACGCCTCTACCGTCAGTGTGACAGGAGGGAAGGAAGAAAGGACCGTTTGTGGCTTTGGTGGTGGAAAATTGAGGGAGAGCCTATCTGAGGAATTACTTTTTTCTGTGAAGCAGGGAGTGAGTTCATTTGCTGCAAGTGAGGGGGTGGAGATTTGAAATTTGATTAGGAAATATGTTAAGTTACCAAGCAGTGTTGAGGGCCCAGGTGAAGTGATGACTGTAAGTTTATAATGGTGTCCATCTTCTCAGTTATGTAATATTCTCCAGCAAGTCTTATCAAGCAGAATAATGGCACAGAGAGGGTAGAAGTTGATTCATTCAGGAATGATGACTGCCAGGATAATATGATGAGAAAAGGCCAGAGCTATAGGCAGGAGACTTGTTGAAATAATAGTCAAGATAATTTACCATCAAAACCAAGGAGAAACAACTAGAAGGGGCTGATGGACAGGGCGTATGCAAAACAATCAATTGACTAAAGAACTAAGGTAATTGAATAAGCAAACAATTCTTACTCCCTGAAAGCTAACACTCTGCCATAAAGCAAACAAATACACACACAAAAAGCCATGATTCTTGCTGCTTTGGGTAGACTGTAAACAGTAGAAGTCGGGCTGGGGAAGATGAGGTAGTTGTCATCTCCACTGATCCAGGGAGAATTCTCATATTCCAGGAGGTAGACTTAAAGGCTAATAATGAAAAGGTGAGACTTAGAAGACGTTTTGATGGCTTGGGCATGGGGAACAAGAAAAAGAGAATACAAGCTTGGAACTGTGGTAACTGAGGATAAAGTGGGGTCCTTTTCTGAGGATGGAAGACAAAGTAGGAACAGGTTTAAGGACAGAAATAATAAATTTGGCTTTGACAATATTAAGTTTGTGTTGTTTATTAGGTCTTTAAATGAATATCAGTCTGCAGTAGAACAAACAAGCTGAAATTCTTATCAGAACTGCAGATACAAATGTGGAAATAATGGGCATAGAAATGTCAGGGGAGGCAATAAGGAGTAGCAAGAGGGGTGGTTAGCTGAAGTGAAGTCGAGTTCTTTGAACATGGAAAGGTCGGTGAACCAAGAGACCATGCTTTGCATGTTCCATCCACTTGCATGGGCTATCGAGGTGGCTATGCTCAGGAGAACCAGGCTTTTTTGTTAAGACCGAAAACCGATGGAGACTTGAGAAGGACAAAATTGGTGGAGAGTTTGGTGAGTCAACTGGGGAGAAAAAGCAGTTTTCTAGGAAGCTGAAGGTAGAACTCTGGAGAAGCTTCCATTTTAAACAGAAGGAAGGAAATCTAGAATATGAAGAGTGGTGGCTGGAGTTCTGACACTTACCTGAATCCTTGGAGAACTTAGCTGTGGCTTGGAGGGCTATGTGGTAAGTGTACCCTTTTCCTTATGCCCTGTGGCAGGGTCAGCAAACTATACTTGCTGGCCATATCCTACCCACCACTTATTTTTGTAAATAAAGTTTGTTGGAACACAATGATGCCCCTTTGTTTAAGTAATGCCAGTGCCTGCTTTCACAGCACAGCAGCCAAGTTGCATAGTTGTGATAAAAAGCACATGGCCACAAAGCTAGAAATATTTATTACTTGGCACTTAACAGAAAAAGTATACTGATCCCAAATCTATGGGGCTATAAGGTAGGAAGAATGACCAGGGAAATCAAGTGTAAACCTTATCACCTAGGACACAGATTGAGTGGTTCCTGTGGCCTTTGAATAAATGGACCTTCAAAGAAAGATTATGCAAGTAATCACATAACCTAGACGGAAGCTCATATAACATGATGGTATATTGTAGAGAACTTTCCGTTACACATGTCCTCACAAAAGCCCTGATCTTCCTCATTGCCTGTGGAGGAAAACAGGACTTGGGTTATTCCCTGGAACATGACTGTGCAACCACTGGTCTTGATGCTAAGTGCACAGAAGCTCAGTTGCCGCCATTGGCAATGTAATCCTCGTGCTACTTGGTAGAAAATGGTGTCCTTTGGATGTCTTGGTCAAACAAGAAGAATCTCACCACAGAGTTCCCTGGAATCCAATTCACTTCAGCTGTTTTAATTGATAAGCACAGAGCTATTGCCCAAAAGCAAAAACATGCTGCCCACATGGCCGGGCTGGTATGAGTTCCAAACACTAGTGTCGCAAAGCAAGTAAGGCTTAAATGTAGATGAGGTCACACACTCAGAAGGCTTCAAACACTAAACAGGACTGTAGATGAACAGCATGGACCAAATGTTAGACTGTAGGGTCAAGTGGGAACTGTAGCCCCCTGATGAACTCTGACCCTATCTAACTGAAGTCATTGCTACTCAACTCCAGCTCTGTAGTCATACAGGAATAACAATCTAGCCATACAAACTGATTATTCAAAAACAGTCATAAATTTGGGGTTTGACATTAAATTTCTGGTTTCTTTTTATCACCATCATTGCCAAAACAAAATCCCTCAGCTCTAGCCCATACACTGCTAATTGTAACCCAGTTTCTAGAAGACAGAAACCAATTAGCTTGTCGTTGGTACAGAACTAAGGCCTGAGTCTCAAAAGCAGTCTTTGCTGCATGTATGTGTGGAATACTTTAGCTCACCAGGAAACTACCAAGGTATTAGAATCCTAAATCCCAGTCCGGTCCTAGTCCTCTTCATAGCTTTGCTCTTGGGCTTGGGCTGCTGAACTCCACCAGATATTAGTCAATGCCTCTTTACTGAGAGCCTGAATGAAAGAGAAAGCACAAACTGGTGATCGGCATTTCCAAATCTGTGAACCCCCTCTGCTCTCACATTTTCAGGGGAAGGACTTTAGATGAAAAGACAGGCCAAATTCTTCAGCATGATATTCAAGATCTTCTATAATTTAATTTTAACAAACCTTTCAAACCTGGCTTCATTCAGTTTTTCCATACGCCACTCAACTGGAATGCTTATTGTACTCAAATATATTGTACATCCTAATTTCTATATCAGCCTCCCTTTACCTGTCTGAGTCAAGTACTTTATGTGTTTTTTGTGTGTGACCTCTTCAACTGTATTGTTTGTTGCCTCATATTTTGCACTTCTTGATAATGTTGTTTTTAATTTTCCTCAAGTATATTTGATTTCATCATCAGTGTGTTAGGCGAGGTCCTCCAAGAATAAGATGTCAAGATGAGATTAAATATGCAAACATTTTTACTGGGGGAAATGCCTGTGAAAGAAAATAGGGAGCAAGCTAAAGAAGGCTGGAAGAACCATTCAAATGCAAAGCAAGTCTGAAGGAGAACGGGAAGAAAGGTTGGCTGGGAGCATCCTAGATTGCCTTGCTGTCAAAGGCAGTCCTGTGATTCTCAGGGGCAGAATGGGCCATAGGAGTCCCATGTCTTCCAAGATAGGCCTACCTCAGTATCTCAGCCATATTCAGCTGTTGGTTGGGAACAGCCTCTAGGAAGCATGAACTCAAGACAAAGGTGGCAGTAATGAACTTCAGAGCCCAGAGGCAGAGGTTCTTGGTCGACTACGCTCCCTATATTTGGAAGACTGAGATGCACATTCTCATGGCTGCCATTCAAGGGATAATAACCTCTGCAAAGGGAGAAAGTATTTTTAACATATTTATTTTTTCTCCCACAGCAATTAACAAAGTACTTTGTTCAATAAAAACATACATATATATACATGCATTGCCATAAATTCATGCATACATACATACATAGATCACTAGATAATAGAATATATAAGCATGTAGGTTTAGGTTCAACTTAATTGTGTGCTCATTTCTTAAAATGGAAGCATACTACCAGTATGGCTATACTCTCTCTATGAATAAAGCTACCTGACTAATCTAATATTATTTCACTTTGTTTCTCTAAATTTCTCCATATTTCTTCGTCTTTGAGAAATCCACAAACAAAATAAGCAACAACAAGCATTACATGTGTACTGGCCAAAAAGCTATAGTGGCTTAAAAGAATTATTCCCTATCTCTAACACCCAACATACCATTATATACCCCTATGGAGCATTAGTACCCGAAAGGAGACTAACAGTCACTTGAAGTATTTCCGTAAAATGCACATGCATCCTATTTTAAGTGCTCCTTCTTTTTAACTTTCTTGTGTTCCTTATTTTTTACTTAATCTGCATGTAGAAGTCATGACAATATCACTTAGATTCTTCCTACATACTTCCCACACTTTCATTAAACTAATTATCTTGAAATATAATTAGCTAATTACTGAGAAAGGTAGATAATGATAGTGAATGGAATGTAAGATAAGCGTTAATGAACAACAACAGGATCCAAATATTCCAGTCAGGGAGAAGACATTCAGAGTTGGCAGAGAGACAAGGAATATTCAATAACCTTTTGATCAGTTGCACTTGAATCAGAACTAACAATGCTACACTGTGTTATTGCAACTGGGTAGGAATCCAAGTCCTCAATTTTTAAATCCTAACAAAGCTCCTTTACATTTTAGTGATACTGAATGATGTACTGAAGTACCCTACTGCAGACCAATTGCAATTTGTCAACCGGACTTTTCAGTCTTTCTCTTTTTTGCCTTTTTAGAAAGCATTATGTGGAGAATATTTGTTTTCATTTGTAGCTATTGTCAAGCCGCAGAATTTATCATAATTAAGTAACAGCATGTTACAGAAGGGCCAATATTCTAAACTTAAAAATGTTCACAATAAGGTAAGGGCGTATTTGTTTGAAATAAAATTGAAAAAAAAAAAAAAACAAGTTGAAAATAGATTTTTAATTAACTGGCTCTGGATCAGAGCACTTTTCAAATGAAAATACAATAAGGCATCTAATCAGATAAGTTATTTACCCAGAATAATTGGATCCATGCTATAAAAAAGTCCTTTAAAATGTGGCTTTACTGCAGTGTTTTTCAGTTATTTCAGTGTGTTCAACCGGCTACAGCAGAGAACTAATGTAACATGTATCATTAATAAAATCCCTGTATGAACCAACAGCCTCATATGAGAAAAACCGTGCCAAGACCAAAACCAACCAAGAGACCTCATCTCCTCTAATCACTGGATTGGTCGTAGGAGTAGTATAACCCCCAAACTTGCTGCACGATGTATTTATCATATTACTTCAGAGTAGTTTACTTGCCCAGATTCCCCATTAGAATATGAGCTTGTTTGGGGTGCCTGAGTGGCTCAGTCAGTTAAGTGTCTGCCTTCAGCTCAGGTCATGATCCCAGGGTCCTGGGATCGAGCCCCGCTTCGGGCTCCCTGCTCGGCGGGGAGTCTGTTTCTCCCTCTGCCTCTCCCCCTGGCTTGTGCTGTCTCTCTCGCTCACTCTCTCTCTCTGTCTCAAATAAATAAAATCTTAAAAAAAAAAAATGAATATGAGATCGTTTGAGGACAGTTAGCCTACCTCACCTTTCATCCCCCCATCTAATCCCTAATAAGCCCTCAATAAATGTTAGTTGATTTAAAATGCAAACAGTGCAGAAGACTAAGACTAATTTAATTCACTATATTATTTATTTATGCTGAACACAGAGCTGGCTACAAATGAAAGAGAAACCCTAAGTATCATCTGGGAATGTATGATCTTGGAAAGATAAGACAGCCACCCATAAACATCTACCACCAAATAAGGTGCTTTGTAAGCTGTATGTGTTAATGACTGATATGCACAGAAGATCAGAAAAAGGAGGCATCTGTGTGAGGTAGAGTGACCAGCAAGCACAAACACCATAATCAGGAAAGGAAAGAGGAAAGAAAGGGAAAACATCCAGTAGGTAGAATAAGGTGAGTCATACTTTCACAGGACACTTGGGAAATGGATCTGTCTGGAGTGGATGATTCATGATGAGTAGTAAAGAGAGGAAGGGTAGAGAGGTAAGGTTGGAAATAAAAACAAAGCCCTGAAAACATTCTGAGAAGTCTGAAACATGTCATGGGTAAAGCACTAAAACTGAATCAGGAGATCTTGCTCTGGGCCTTACTTTGCCCCTTGCTTGCTCTGACGTTAAGTTAGTGTACCTCTCTGGCTTCAGTTTCCTCTTGCATAAAGTAAGACATGCCAAAAGACCATGACAGCTCCAAGGTCTTGGCAAGACGGGATCCCGTGGAGAGAAACTATGAGTGGGGGAGTGGCATGAAGGAAGAAAGGTTTGGGCAAGATGGGTCTGGAGGTAATGCATAGAAGCAGGCTTGGAGATGGCCAAGTAAAAGTTTGCAATATCAACTAATTACTGGAGGATGTAGTGTTGGAATAAGGGACTACCAAAGGAAATGGGAAGGTAGGGGAAATTTAGAAGGCATTAACGATCAGACCTGTTAACTTGTAGAAGTACTGACTCAAATGCCATTATTTTGAACCTAGGTGATTGGATATTAGAGTCAAATTAGAATAAAACTATATTAAGGGTAAAGCCAGTATGAGTCAAAATCAAATAAAAGTCTACTTTTTGGGGCACCTGGGTGACTCCATCAGTTAAGCAGCCCACTCTTGATTTCGGCTCAGGTCGTGATCTCAGGGTCATGAGATCAAGCCCCGGTTGGGCTCCACACTGGGCGTGGAGTCTGCTTAAGATTTTCTCTCTCCCTCTCTCTCTACGACCTCCCCCCCAGCCTCGCATGCACACATGCTCTCACTCTCTCTCAAAAAAAAAGTCTACTTTGGCTCTGTCCACCCTAAATACCTTCCCTCCACTGCAATAACTGCCCTTTTTAGTTTCATCCTTAGGGTCTACATCAAGGATCCCTAGAGTCTGAACTTGCTCAGGACCCTTAATATTTACCCCTCTATAATCAACTAGGCATACTGGGTACTTGATCATCACAACAACTCTGGAGGTATTCATTTTCTCTTGCTGTGTAACAAACTACCACAAACCCAAAATATAATATCCACGTATTCACTCACAGTTCTGTAGGTCAAAAGTTTGGCCAAGGCATGTCTGAGGTCTCTGCTCAGGGTCTCACAGGGCTCGAATCAAGACTTTGACCCCTTGAATTCTCATCTGGAAACTTTGAGGGGAATACCCACTTCACCCTCATTCAGGATTCTTGGAGAATTCAAGTCCTCATGATTACAGGACTGAGGCCCACATTTCCATGCTGGCTGTCAGTCAAGGATTGCTGTCAGTCCCTGAAGGCCACCTAGGGCCATTCTCTGCTCCCAGAGGCTACACACATTTCAAGCCATGTGGCTTCTTTCATCTTCAAAGCCAGGCATGGAGAATCTCCCTCATATCCAATCTCTCTTCTACTTGGTTCTGACTTTGTCTCTGACCCCTAGACCCAGATTCAAACGGCTCATGTGATTAGGTTCTCAAATGAAATCAGAAGTCCTTGTTGGGTTTTACAATGTCCTTTATTATCTGACACCAGGTTTCCCTTCCAGCCACATTTCCAGTCACATTCTGCTTCTCTCATTTACTCACTCCATTTGTGTTCCTGGAACATGCCAAAGCAAATTTCTGATTCATGCTCCTTGCATTAACTGTCCTCTGAAGGAAATGTTCTGCCTTAAAAAAAAAAAAAAAAAAAAAAAAAAAACTGGGGTGCCTGGGTGGCTCAGTCGTTAAACATCTGCCTTTGGCTCAGGTCATAATCCCAGGGTCCAGGGATCGAGCCCCACATAGGGCTCCCTGCTAGGCGGGAAGCCTGCTTCTCCCTCTCCCGCTTCCCCTGCTTGTGTTCCCTTTCTCGCTGTGTCTCTCTCTGTCACATAAATAAATAAAATCTTTAAAAAAACAAAAAGACAAAACACAGAAACTTCTCCCACTTCACCTCAGTTCTCTCTCCTCAGAAAGGCCTTCCCGGAACCATCTTGAACACTCTTTATCACTTTTATCTGCTTCATTTTTATCAATTATATACTTATTTATTAATATCTTTGGCTATTTTTTTATATATCTTTAATTTTGTATTCAGTTGTTTACTTATGTATTTGTTTGTTGACTTTTGTGTCTTCACCCCACTAAAATTGAAACTCCATGAAGGGAGGGGGATTTGTCTGTTATGTTCCCTCTCTTGTGTTTAGCATAGTTTTTTGATGCATAAGTATCCCAACATATTTGCAAAGTAAGTGATGTAAATGCTCCCCTTTCATCCTTAAATCATTTATTCAGCTCTCATTTGCACAGTAAACACCATGTGGTCATGATACCACAGTCTCTGTGCCAGGTGCTGGGTATATAAGGGTAAATAGGATACACATCTTAAAAGGAGCCCTTTTGAAATTTAAGGAATGGGGAGCCTGGGTGGCTCAATTGGTTAAGCATCTGCCTTCGGCTCAAGTCATGATCCCGGGGTCCTGGGATCGAGTCCCGCATCAGGCTCCCTGCTCAGTGGGGAGTCTGCTTCTCCCTCTGCCTCTGCCTCTCTCTCTCTCTATCTCTCATGAATGAATAAATAAAATCTTTAAAAAAAATTTAAAGAATGATAAAATACATAGACAAAAAATAATAATAAACAACAAAGATCCAACATGTGTGCCCTTCCAGTATGGGAAGGGCAGTGTGTTCTAGAAATACAAAAGGGCAAAATCTCTTGAAAGAGTGAAGAATTACACCTGTAAGAATTATCAGGAAAATTGAGATCTGAGGAAAGAGTATAAGTTAAGGGTTGGAATTAGGTTGGGGTGAGGATAAAGATTGGTTTTCCATTTGTATGAAGAAAATGGAAAAGTTCAAACAAAGTGGTTTTTAACATCCTCAAATTTTACTTAATAACTAATTAATCCCCAAATTATTGTCTTGATCAAGAAAATTGTATGTTTTTATTTAGTAATCTCACTTGATACTTCAGATCAAAGATATTTGGATTTTTTTTTTAAGAAAAAAGATCAAAAAAGAAACAACTCCCAAATGAGCTATTTTTTCCTTTGAATTATCACATCATGCACTACCAAATCCATTAAATGCAATAGATAGTTACCAAGGATATTATCATGTGCATAAAGGTCTGTATACCATTCCCCCAGGAATGTATAATTTTGTACAGAAGGTGGGTCCATATGCAAATAATTAAAATACAAAACAAGCAATGAAAAAAGTACCTTAGAAATGATTCAAAATGCTTTGAAAGTAGAGAAGACAAGGAATAACATTATTTGATTGGCTAAATGAGTTTACCACATATGCAAATAGAGAAAAATCTAATCCCTAAAGCCTTCAGAAATAAATAATTTTTTAAAATTCCTAGAAGTCACTGGAGACTCAAAGCAATATATATATATTCAAAAGAAAGGTTAAGAATGTAAAAAAAGAGAATTAAGGAAAAGATGGTACAAGTAGCTTTGTCTCATCTGAGATTGAAGGTGAAATTTCAGTAATGAGGATAAAAAATAATATGTTCTCTTGTTTATATTTTAAGCTAAAACGAAGAGTGAATTAATCTTCACCTATAACTATCAAAGGATTATCCCAGGTATGTGGACATTCTCATATGAGCAACCAGAGCTATATTATTTGTTGTTTATATATTCCCCAACAAAATGTATGCAGAAATAATCAAAAAACTTAAATGAAAATAAATTTTCCCATTGGCAAGCATGTTTTAGAACTCAGTTCCTCTATTTTCTTTCCTTATCTCAGTAATATGAAAATTAGAAGCCTATCCATATTTAGTAAAATAGAACTTTCATAGTGCTGCAAAAAATTTCTTGGAAGATTTTAGCAAGAAAATATTCTTTATTTCCAGAAACAGCTATATGAAAATTGTAGTAGCAGATCTTCGGTTGATTCCTTATAACATAGTGCCATCTAGAGATTAAAGCTGATGTTGCTGGAAACTACATTAACTACAACTTAGCTTCCAAATTATAACATCACATTTTATTACTAAGTCCAATAGGAGGAACTGTAGTAGGGTGCATCATGAAGTGCATTTGAAATAAACAAACGAGAACATACGTGAGCAAATTTACATCTAATATGTCAACATCCAGTCATCGCATTGTGTGACCTCTCCTTTGGGTGGTATTCTATCCATTCCTGTGCTAATATGTCTACTAGTTTAGTGACACACCAAAGTCTTGAGGCAAGTAATATGGAAGCATGAGAATATGTATTTGATTTGATTTTGTAAGGAGGCTTAACCAGATTTCTACAAAGAAGCAAGACAGTTTTCATCATAAATATGATGTATTAAGTGCCTACTCTGGGTAAGGCATTGTACTGAGCATGTGTGTAAGTTTCCTGAGGCCTGCTATCATGAATCATCAGACACTTAATGGCTGAAAATAACAGAAATTTGTTCTGTTATAGTTCTAAAAGCTAGAAGTTTGAAATCTAGGCGTAAGCAGGCTGCACTCCGTCTGGAGACTCTAGGGGAGAACCCTTCCTTGTTCCCAAGCTTCTGGTGGCTGTTGGCATTCCTCGAATTCCTTGGCTTGTGGCCACATCGCTCCAATTTCTACGTTCATCTTCCCATCACCTCCACTTTGTGTCTAGCTGTGACCTCATCACTTCATAATTGAGGAAAAGGCCTAGATGCACAGATCATAAGTTATCCAGATCAGAGGTTCTCAACCTAGGCAATATTGAGATTTGGACCAGATAATTCCTTGTTGTGAGGGCTGTCCAAAGCAATTTAGAATATCCCTAACCTCTACCCATTAGACATCAGTAGCACCCACGTCTGAGTTGGGACTTAGAGCCTGCTAAATCAGACTGTAGATTCTGAAAGGACCCAGTAGCTGGCTCTAGCTCATCACAGCCAAAATCCGTGTACAGTCCTGCTGGCCCAGGGACCATGCAGGAGACACTCCCATGCCCTTGATCCCACCTCCAGCCCTAGAAACAGCTCTGCACCACTGAGGACTAAATTACAGCCCCATTTGGCTTGATCCTGTCACCAGCATCATACCCCAAGGGACCTGGGAGCAGTCAGGCCCACCCATGCATTGGGTAATAGGAATTCAGAACTTGGTCCCAGCTGTGGACACTGAAGTGGTGCATGAACTAGCTCCGGCCCCTGTCAGCCATGGTCTGAGAGCCCCTGGAGGTAAACCTGACAAACTTGGAGAGACTGTAGACTCTGAAAGGGCCTGTAACTGGGCTGTTATCCCAGCCACAGTATGTGAATAGTCTTGTTGGCACAGAGACTGTGCAGGAGACATTCTTATCTCTGCCCCTAGAGAAGCTGAAAGGGCCTGATGCATGGCTCAAGCCTCCTCACAGCCATGGTCTGCCAGTAATCCTGAGTGTCCATGGTCCCAGTGGGAGACATTTCCATCTGCACCCCCAGAGACCCTTCAGGACCATCCAACCCCATCACAGTCACACAGACTAGCAGACCTTCCAGCCCAGACACCCAGTAGAAGACTTTCTTGTCTGCATTCCCAGAAATCTTAAAAGGACCCTGTACTCAGCTATAGCTCTCCAGCTGCAATCTAGTCCAGTCCATCCAAGGACCTGGCAAAAGACTCCCATTCATGTCTCCAGAGCTAGATCTGCAGATGTCAGTTTTGTTCGTTGTTTTGTTGTTGTTGTTGTTGTTAATTCTTTTTGCAGAAGTAGACAATGTGTCACAATGTCACATTCTGTTTTTTGCATATGACATCAAAAGCACAAGCAGCAAGAGCAAAAATTTATAAAGTGAGTCTACATCAAACTAAAAACCTTCTGTACAACCAAAGAAAAAGTCAACAGAATGAAGCAGCAACCTGCAGATTGGAGGAAATACTTGCAAAGTATCTATCAGATAAGGGGCAAATATCCAAAATATGTAAAGGAATTCACACAACTCTGTAGCAAATCATCAGCAGCATTCAATTAAAAATGGGCAGAGGACATGAATAGGCATTTTTTCCAGAGAAGATATACAGGTGGGTACAAGTCTGGGTATATACCCAAAGGCAATGAAATTATTGTCTGGAAGAGATACCCACACACTGATGTTTTGCAGCATTATTCACAGTAGCCAAGATATAGAAACAATCTCAGTATCCGTAAGGGTGAATAAATAAAGAAAATGTGATATTATAGAGAGAGAATGGAATATTATTCAGCCATGAGAAAAATGAAATCCTGCCACTTGTAAGAACATGGATGGACACTGAAAGCATTATGCTGAGTGAATTAAGTCAGACGGAGAAAGATAAATCTGTATAATTTCACTTGCATCTGAAATCTTAAAAATTAGCCAAACTTGCAGAAACGGAGAGTAAAATGGCAATTGCCAGGGGTAGGGGTGGGGAAAATGGAGAAATGTCGGTCAGAGTACAAAGGGTATCCCCATTCATTCATATGATGAGTAAGTTCTGGGGATCTAATTAATATTCAGCAAGGTGACAATAGCTAACAATAATGTATTATTTACTTGAAAGTTGCTAAGAGAGTAGATCTTAAATATTCTCCCCACACACATACACAAAATTGTAATTATATAGAGATGGATGTCTTAATTAACTAACCTTATGGTTATCAACCTGATTGAATCATTTTGTAATCCATGCCTGTGTCAAATTATCATGTTGTATACCTTAAACCTACATAATGGTAATATGTCAATTAACTCTCATACAGCTAAAAGTGGAGAGGAACAAGTTATCCAGATTATTATTACAAACACTATGAGCTAGAAATTTAGAGGAGGAAGAAATCAAAATGGACTGGATTATTAAAGAAGTTTTCATGGAGGAAATGAAAAGCGAACTATTCATTGGATAAAAAGTAGCACTTGGAATTGGGAAGGAGATATAAAATAAGATGAGAATTAAGATGGACTGAAAATAACTTTACATTTAGATCTCCCTCCTCCCAAAAACTGAATAAATAAAAAGCTTTGGAAAAAAAGTGCAGTGTTTCTTATAAATGCTCTTTAGTTACATACTAAAGACAATTTCCCTCAAGAGCCATGCATTTGTCCAATAATTTAATTAACAAAAAAAGTGCCATAAAAAATGTCATTAGTCTTACCACCCTCTTCAAGAATTTATCTGAATTTCAATCATCACAGATGGGCCCCATTTCTAATGCCAGGCTTCACTGGGAGCCCAAATATATATAAGGCTGGGAAGACAGGTGACTCTCGAGGTCTTACAGTGCTTTGGTTCATTATTACAGGAGGCTTGCTTTTTGTCTGAAGCCCTCAGGATTTTATGCCTCAGAGCAGTACTCCACAGTAGGGTTTGGGATGGGAGAAAGCATCTCTTTCTTTGTATAGTGGAAGAAGGGTTCTTGTGAACTCAGGCACGTTCTTGGGCAGACTAATTTCATGAACAAACACCCAAACTTAAAAATGTGGAAAGTGATTCCCTTAAAATCACTCAGTGTGGGTACTCTCTTCATGCACCGCCAGGCTCAGAGAAACTGGCATAAATGATAAATTGGGTGAATCGTAAGTGAGGCTGCAAGCATTGCATGAGGATGGGGACTCAGCTAGAGCTAGAACCACCGGGGGCCAGATCTAAGGAACACTAAGGCGACGGTTGCCTTTGGGAGTGGAGGCGGTGTTGGCTTATCTTCAAATTTAAGAAAATCCAGGAATCCTAATGTCAAATATGACTTTAAAATATTAACTCAAAAACCTTTAAAAAACATTCTGTGCATACCAAACGATCAGTACTGCTACTGATTTGGCCCAATTTGTGCATCCTGTTGTTGATTGTTTTATTGTTGTTGTTGTTTTTCTGCTTAAAATACATTCTTTTTTTCAAAGTATAAGATATAATGATTATAACTCCATATAACAGAAGTGTATAGGGGTGCCTGGGTGACTCAGTTGGTTAAGCTTCTGACTCTTGATTTCGGCTCAGGTCATGATCTCAGGGTCGTGGGATCGAGCCCCGCCTTGGGCTCTGCTCGGTAGGGAATCTGCTGGAGAATCTCTCCCTCTCCCACTCTCCCTCTTCCACTATCCCTCCCCCAACTCACACACTCTCTCTTAAATAAATAAACAAATAAATAGATAAATAAATAAAATAAAATCTTTTTTAAAAAAGTTTATATCACCTCTTGATATAATCTTTTTACTAAATCAACTACAAATGAAATTAATGACAATTCAGAATAAATTTTGTAGTTGTCATTTAGAAAATTCATTCATTCATTCATCATACATTTACCAAATGTTTATTATTTGCAGGTACAGCCTAGCTATCCTCAAGATACAAATAAGAAAAATACATGGACTTCTAATTTAATATGAAAATAAAGTATGCAGATAAGTAACAATGATATAAATTTATGAACCTTTTGAATTAGGAAATTTTTAAAGCAGGAATATAGACTCAAAGAGAAGTATATGATAATCCCAACTAGAATGTATTATTGATTAAAAGATTCTTTGAAAAAAAAAAGTAATTTCTGCTTTAAAAATTGATGTATTTGGGGGTGCCTATGTGGCTCAGTCGGTTGGGCATCCAACTCTTGGATTTTGGCTTGGATCACAATCTCAGGGTCCTGAGATCAAGTCCAGCATCGGGCTCTGCACTCAGTGGAGAGTCTGCTTGAGATTCTCTTTGTCCCTCTCCCTCTGCCCCTTCCCCCTTGCCTCAAATAATTAATAAATAATCCTTAAAAAATAAAAACCAAAGGGGCGCCTGGGTGGCTCAGTCGTTAAGCATCTGCCTTTGGCTCAGGTCATGATTCCAGGGTCCTGGGATGGAGCCCCAACGTCAGGCTCCCTGCTCGGCGGGAAGCCTGCTTCTCCCTCTCCCACTCCCCCTGCTTGTATTCCCTCTCTCGCTGTGTTTCTCTCTGTCAAATAAATAAAATCTTTAAAAAAATAAATAAATAAAAAATAAAAACCAAAAATGGATGTATTTGGGTCTCCAACAATGTTAGATTATGAGCACTAAATTTCTGCACAATGTTTAGACAAAGTACACTAAAAGCAAGAGAAAGCAATTACCACTAGTCTTGAAAACATTTTAAAAAATTCTGACATACATTTTATAAGTTATGGAAATTAACTTTTTATATCCAAGAGAAAATCTGACATTTCCTACATACTAAAATATGAATAGTACTTTATAAGCCTACCCTTTCATAAATACCATGCTAATAAAGACAATGGCAGGATATATAAAATTTTCATTGCCTTTCAAGTCACATGCATTCAAAAATATTAAGTAACAGCAAATTGAGAAAAAAGGAAATAATCTCAAGCTCCTAATTCTACAGCAAGAATAAAAAAAGGTGACAGTTTTTATCCTTTTATTTAGTGAAGCTATATATAATAATGCTAAAAAGCAAGAAGTTTATAATCAGGGATGCCTGGGTGGCTCAGTTGGTTAAGCATCTGACTCTTGATTTAAGCTCAGGTCATGATCTCAGGGTCATGCGATCAAGCCCTGTGTCAGCCTCCATGCTGAGTATGGAGCCTGCTTAAGATTCTCTCTCTCCCTCTTCCTCTGCCCCTCTCCCACTCCTGCATGCACATGTGCATTTCCTCTCTCAAATGAATAAATCTTTAAAAAAAGAAGTTTATAATCAAACAGACTTTTATAACCAGACTGTATTTTAATCTAGGCTCTAATTCTCAGGAGTAGAGTCATCTTATCAAAGGGTTAGGTTTTAAAGTCACTGAATGAGATGAAAATAAGGTACACAAAAATTACCTTTGAAATCTCTTTGAGAATTGAACCACACTGGAAAATAATCCACCATCTCTCTCTTTTTTTAAGATTTTATTTATTTGACAGAGAGAGAGAGAGCGCGAGAGCAGGAACACAAGCAGGGGGAGTGGGAGAGGGAGAAGCAGGCTTCCTGCTGAGCAGGGAGCCCGATGTGGGGCTCGACCCAGTACCCCGGGATCGTGACCTGGGCCAAAGGCAGATGCCCAACAACTGAGCCACCCAGGTGCCCTATCAATACACCATCTCTTAATAAATCATAATTGCCAGTTTTCTTCGTGCCTTGTTTCTTTTGTTAAGTACCAGATAAATTAGTCAGTGTGTGTTTAAAGATCGCATTGTACAAAATAAGTTAACTCTAGATTCTCAGAAGTGTTGAGAATAAGGGCACCTGGGTGGCTCAGTTGTTAAGAATCTGCCTTTGGCTCAGGTCATGATCCCAGGGTCCTGGGATCGAGCCCCACATTGGGCTCCCTGCTCCGCGGGAAGCCTGCTTCTCCCTTTCCCACTCCCCCTGCTTGTGTTCCCTCTCTCGCTGTGTCTCTCTCTGTCAAATAAATAAATAAAATCTTTAAAAAAAATTAAAAAAGAAGTGTTGAGAGTGGAATAACAAGTGGGATCATCAAAATTTAGTGTTATTTTACTTCCTATCTTCTTCCCTACAAATATTAGTGAATTCACAAGACTGTGCATGTATAATGTGATACCATTGTAAAGATAGATAAGCTTCCTTATTAATAAATTAATGAAAATAATATCTCTTTCTCAGAAGTTTTTGAGAAGATTAAATTTTATGTATCTGTAGGAATATAGTACTTAGGACAATGCAACAAATAATTTTTCCTACAAATAAACATTAGTGATGTTAACAAAGTATTACTTTTCAATTTTGAAGATGGGGCAAAGGTCTTCCCATGCCCCAAAACACACACAAAACTATATTCTTTTTTTTTTTTTTAAGATTTTATTTATTTATTTGAAGAGAGAGACACAGCGAGAGAGGGAACACAAGCAGGGGGAGTGGCAGAGGGAGAAGCAGGCTTCCCGCTGAGCAGGGAGCCCGATGCGGGGCTCGATCCCAGGACCCTGGGATAACGACCTGAGCCGAAGGCAGACGCTTAACGACTGAGCCACCCAGGCGCCCCAACAAAACTATATTCTTAAGGGAATAATATGATCAATCTTGTGTTTTAGAAGGATGTGATAATATATTTTCTATTTGCCTCTCCAGATGCACCCATTTTCTTTTCCACTCTGCTCTGTGCCCTGGAAGGCCAGACTTTATGTACTTCATCTACTGGGCTCCCTGGCTTTCCTTTTCAGTTTGACCAATAAAAGGTCATGGCAGGAGCCTAAAGGGGAAGAGGAATAAAGGTCAGTATCTATTTCCCTGTTTCCCTCCAGGCCATGGATCAGCAGTGCTCTGTTACTTTACCAAAGGCCACAGATTTGTCATGTGGCCTCCTACAATTAGAGCTCTCCTGTTTGGGAAGGTGCCTCTGTCCCTGGCTACTACAGGTAATTGCTCTCCCTCGTCGCATGGGGGATAGATTGGAAGGGAAGAAGACTGGACGCAGAGAGACTCAGAATTACTTGTAGACAGGAAATAACTAAGATCTGACCAAAGCAGTGGATAATGAGTCAGAGAAAACCTAACAGGAATAAGATGCATTTATAATATTTCTCTACAGGAGACAAAAATAAATGGTAACTAATTGAATGAAAGAGCAAGGGAGAGACTAAGTCCAGGATCCAGGAGGATGCCCAAGTATTTTGCTTTAGCAAAT
The DNA here is from genome assembly GCF_029215605.1 of Mirounga angustirostris. Classification (NCBI taxonomy): domain Eukaryota; kingdom Metazoa; phylum Chordata; class Mammalia; order Carnivora; family Phocidae; genus Mirounga; species Mirounga angustirostris. The sequence goes on along the minus strand of NW_026991711.1, from coordinate 18,770,002 downwards.
CAATAAAGATTGAAGTTGATGCCATTCCCAGACAGAGAGGTGTTACCAATCTGATTTGTGTTTTTTGCCTGGCTTCTATCATCATTCATTTAGAAGTTGATCATTTGCTTCCTTGAGTTGGCTCTTGTATTTTATTCAGCATTTACTAGGACCTCACCTGGTCTCCCTTGTGAGACTCTGAAAATTATTTGGATAAAAGGCTCTATTTTTGAGTAGCCAGAAATTTTAGAGCACAATTTAAAGAAAATGTTTTTTTAAGTTTTAAATAGCTCTATTGAAGTAAAATTGCATAAAATAGACTGCGTTTATTTGAAGTGTACAGTGTGACAAGTTTTGACATATGTATCTGTGCGAAACCATCACCACAAGCAAGACAATTAACATATGCATGACTACCCAAAGTTTCCTGTTGGCTTTTTGTAGTCAGTCCCCCCTTCCCACATAGACATTGGGGTTGTTTCCAGGATTTTTTTTATCTAGATGCATAAGTTTGGTGAGAGTCATTATATTTCTACATAAACTCCTAATCCTGCCATAAAAATTGGCAGATGCTCACACTCTGAGAATCTCAAAATAAAAAGATAAGATTAAATAAAATTGGGCCTCTGAAAAAGTTTTTATTACTTTCTGTTTTTATGACTTTTCTGTTTTTAAGTAAAGTAAATTTGTGTGCCCTAAGATTCATTTTAAAAGAAACCTGAAAAGAACATATCACCCACTTGCCTTAAGGACACAATGAACTAAATAGAAAACATCTTGATGGTAGCCTAACTATTTCAATTTTATCCTTATATCTAGCATTACATACACACAGAGTACTGTGTTTGATAGAAAAATCAGCCTAGTCTTTCAATCCAGTGGCATGAAAACAGTAGACGAAAACACAAGGATATCATGAAAACAGAAAATAACAGTGAAAAATGTGTTGAATTAAATTTAGAGGTTTCTACACATGTTTGTGGGCCTAAAAATTCAACTAATATTGAATTTCAGTGTAATTTTACTGTATACTGGACCCCAACATCTGGACTGCTCTTGATTGTTCTGAAGTTTTGTTTAGGTTTCTACCTCCTGTTGTCCTAGTTCTCTGGAGATCATTCTGTAAAGAGTCATGTATGTGGAAAAAGTCATATTTGTCTTAAAGAAGTATTTTATTCTGTATGGTTTTCAGAATGATTTTCTTCTGTGCCTGGAGGAGAACGAAAAGCACTTATTCCTCCAACAGGAAGCCTGGAGAAATACCCAGCTCCGCTGTGTGGTCACGTGCCGCTTCCTGTTACATTCCAGGAATTGCTCTTGGGTGTAAACAATCATCTTCCAGGGGACAGGCCATGGCTGCATCTGCCTTGGGTATCACTCGAAACTTGCAGAGCATGTGAAATATCTGGCCATCACTGTTAAATTAATTCTGGTAGAGCAGAAAGTCTCCATTTGTGGAATGCGTCATACTTGTGTCAAGTTCATTCTGGTAAGCACAACTTTTAGGCAAGCAAAATGCATTATTGATTGGATTCTATGCATCTTTTGCCCCCAATAAAGCATTCTTTGATTGTTTTACTGTATAGAAAAGCATGTTTGAAAAGGAAATTTCCACAAATCTCTTTTAAGCTTTCCAGCATCTGCCAACAATAAACATAATAAGTGAAACCCTGCCTATAAAAGTACCCACAGCATCATAAGAATATTTAATTTGAGATATTCAAAAATTGAACACAACCTTCAGATTAATGTATATTATGTTAGTCATGATTTAGGAGTTTACTGCACAAAGACATAGAAATCTATATTCAATGACTAGATAAATGTGTAGATAAGACATGAGGAGTTCATTCCAAAGTTGATTAAGGCTATAAACTGTGTTGTTCAGTATAGGAGCTACTAGCCATGTGTGGCTATGTCAGTGTGAATACAAATTAATTAAAATGAAATCAAATTAATATTTCAATTCCTCAGTCCTCACCAGTCACATTCCAGGTACTCAAAAACCATGTTTGGAGAGTGGCTATCACAGTACATAGGATAGATATAGAACAGTTGTATCATCACAGAAAGTTCTATTGGACCAAGAGGGTGTACAAAATATAATACATAAAGAAAAATTAAAGGAACTAGGATTCTTGCTCTTAGAAAAAAAGGAATGAATGACTTTGACAACATATGAAGAAGTTTTATGCCATTTCTATACATTTAAAAAAACAGTTGAGTGACACATCTGATTTTTTAAACTACATTGATTAGTATAAGTTTTAACTATCATTATATAGTACAGAGGGGCAAAACTAGATTTTATGGGACCCTCAAGCTTAATAATTTGGAGGACACTTTTAAGGGAAAGAATAATAAAATTAGTCATTTGAGAACAACTTTTACAGAATGATAAAAAAATCACAACAAATTATAAATTTTAAAAACTGACAAATATCACAAACAAAAAATTCAAGAAGCAGCATTTTTGTTGACTTTCTAACACTCTTATATTATCTACATCTTGCCTCTTCATATGACAATCTTCTGATATAATTTTATAGGAGAGAATAGAGAGACAATTCATTTTATCTTCAAGCATGGTCAACCAAAATATGTTATTATTGAAGTTAGGATGCACAAAAACATGTGATTCACATGGACATACACTTTTTTTTAGTATTTGCAGATTTGTGTCCTACAAACATACTCTGATAGATTCTCCCACAAAAAGGAAAAATATATGGGATGCATTAACAATTTTATATGCTACATTTTCAAGTATTCCTCATAGAGGAGAATTTTTATTTTGACTAGGTGTTGATGAGGACCATTCCTCGCTTATAATTTACAAATCTGAAAACCTGAAGAATTTGCCATAGATTAGCTTCCAGCTCCACACACTTTTCAACCTTTATTTGTCTCTGCTTCCAACATAGGTCCAATGGCAAGGTCCATAGGACGAGCTCATATAATTTTATAATTTTACAAAGCTTGGCCCTAAATCTTCATTTCATGATACCTGGTAAGTCACCAGTGGGAAGTAAATAGGAATATTCCTGGAAACAGTTCCTACCATGGGCTAACGAGCAACAACTCAACTACATATAGAAGTGACTATGAACCATAGAAAAATATGTTCCACTACATTCAAATTAAGTGTATCCAACACCCAGCTTCCCTTCACCTGGATCCCCAAAATGCTCATGGTGAGTCTGCTGCCGTCACCAAGGGAAAGCATGGCAGAGTGTACACATGAGTACAAAATGATAGCAGTTTAACTGAGTGCAATTAAAATAACTTACTTTTGCAAATTTTACAAAAATATATGACCATGTGACACAATACGAGGATCCCTCGCAGGGACTTGGAAAGGATCTATGCAAATGAGGAGCTATGAAGCTAGATTCCATTAGTTTCCTGGTAAATCCATCTCTGACAAAGGATGCATTCTTCACTGACACACTGAGTAATAAAGGTTGAAATATAAGGATTCTGATTAAATATAAGATAGATTTCCTGACACAGTTGTGGAATGTTGACATTATGACTTAATAGATATAGACTCACAAGTTCAGTATTCAAGAAGTTGTTTATCCCTTTTTAGTTCTTTTGCCTTTGTTTACAATATACTGCCACAAGATAAGTGGTAGCTTCTAAAATCTTCATGATCTAATATCCACCTTTCTGTAACATAAGTTAACTGAGTCAAAGTGATACACATCAATGTTAAATAATTCTTTATAGGGCGCCTGGGTGGCTCAGTTGGTTGAGCAGCTGCCTTCGGCTCAGGTCATGATCCTGGAGTCCCAGGATCGAGTCCCGCATCGGGCTCCCTGCTCGGCGGGGAGCCTGCTTCTGCCTCTGACCCTCCCCCCTCTCATGTGCTCTCTGTCTCTCTCATTCTCTCTGTCTCAAATAAATAAATAAATAAAAATTAAAAAAAAATAATAATAATAATTCTTTATAATATCAGAGAAATACAGCCATTACTGAATGAAGTCTATTGTAAAGAAGTAAATGTTAAAAGAAACTAAAGGTAACACTAGCCATCCATTTTACTTATCCTCAATTACTGTTGATGCTTTACTAAATCCTAGTTCAAGCCTTCGCTAAGAACAGAACAGTTTTTTCTACTCTCTCTGTTGTCAGGTTACATAAAAAACTCTAGTGTTATGTGGCTACAAAAGCATTTTTTTTCCTTTCTAAAAAGAAATAGCCTATGTTTCTCATTTCCTTTTTCCCCCCAGTCTGATATCATACAAACAAAACTAGCTATTCTTGGAGAATGATGAGTGGGTATCAAAGAACAGCATCTCATCAGCACTCCCCACTTTCCATCCTTCCTGAAAGAGCAAGGAAGAGAGACCATAGATCATAAACCTCCAGCAACCATGGACCCCCTAATCAAATTTTTTCTCCTGCAACTGCTATTCTATACTTTCATTACATAGACTATATCACTCTAAACTTCTTCCTTCCTCCACCCTAAAGTCACCAAATCAATAACCTAGCCCCATTCATTTGTTTCTGGAGCAACACAGTGGAACAGACACATCTGCTCATTGATAAACTCACCTGGTGAAGGAGCATATATGGTAGCACCCCCTTATTCATGGGGGATACCTTTCAAGACGCTGAGTGGATACCTGAAACCATGGATAGTACTAAACCCTATCTATCCTGTTTTTCCTATGCATACATACCATGATAAAGTTTAATTTATAAATTAAGCACAATAAGAGATTAACAATAATAAAATAGAACAATTATAATAATATAGTGTAAGAAAAATTATGTGAATGTGCACTGCACTCACCCTTCTTGTGATGAGGTGAGATGATAAAATGCCTACGTGATGAGATGAAGTGAGGTGAGTGACATAGGCACTGTGATGTAGTGAGGCTACTCCTGGCCTCTGATACTGTGTCAGAAGGAGGATCATATGCTTCCAGATCATGGTTGACTGTGGGTAACCGAAACTGCGGAGAGTGAGACCGCAGATGGAGGCGCGGGGGTGGAGGGGACTACTGTAGCTTAAAATGTTAAGCTTATATTAGAACAGAACTTTAAACAGATGCATTTGATCAGAGCACATCAAGTTTCCTAAAAAGTGACATGCAGTGGTTTCTCCATAATTAGAAAAAGATTACTAGCTAAGACTGAACTTCTACAAAGTATATAAAGATGGTTTTAAAATCAACAAATATTTTCTCTGTAACCCTAAGTATTGCACATCAAGTCTGCAAAAGTAACTAGACCCTTCTCCTGTAGAAGACTGCAGCCTAGTTGAACAAAAGGATGCCAAAGGTCCTTTAGGTAATAATAATAGAATTAAGCTGACAACAAGAAAAGTCAGGAAAATTCACCAAAAAAAAAATAATTGTTAGATGACTGTATACAGATTTAGAAAAATGATCCAAAGGAGTTTGGATGGTATGAAATGAACAAAAGTAAAGAGGCAGAAAAGCATAAGATGTTTGGGGGGAAAAAGGGTGGATCCACTTTGTTTCTGGTCCAAAGTGACCATGGGAAATATCAGAAGAAAAACTGAAAATAAATACTAAGGACAAGAATATACATGTGGGGCTCAAATTCAAGTTAAATATTTTATTCTATAGATAATACAACTCCATTTGGAAAAAACTTTATAGATTAATGAAGTAATGGATAGCAATATTTTAGCAGAAGTAATCTGGCCATGCTATCAATATCATACTGAGTATAGAGGGAAGATCAAAAGTGAAGAAATTTATTCTATTATTAGAATCCCATATGTTGAAGCATTCCTGAGTTTGGAGAAAAATTTATTTGGTCATGATGAAATATTTTTCACTTATTAAATTATATGAAATAGCATTTTATGTAAGAATTTTATGTCTATATACATGGATGAAGTTGATCTAAGTTTTTCTTGATAGTGGACTCCTAATCATTTTATTAATTATATAATTCAATGAGTGATTCTTATGTGCCTAGGACTATGTCGTTTGTTTTCCATCCATTTGTATGTCATTTCATGCTTATAGTAAGCCTTTTTTATTTTACAGGAGATGAAATTTAAGCTTACAGGTGGCATTTGCCCAAAGCTACACAAGTAGTAAGTGGCAGAGCAAGAATTTGAACTCAGTCTCGTTCATTTAGAAGCTGGCACTCCCATCACTATGTTATGCTGTCTTATATAATAAGATCTATTATAGAATAAATCAAGAATTTTATGATCTTTCTATTTATTCTAGAACTAATTCCATAAAATGAAAAGTATCAGTTTCTTTAAATAGTATAGAAATCTCCTGGAGAACCCAATGTGGCTAGCTGTGTTTGCATGGTACACGGTATTTGGATATGAACCTTCACATTAATTAATTCAAATGTATCCACAGAGTACCTATTATAGTCTAGACACCAAGTGCCAGAGCTAAAGAAATTATATGACCACATTCCTCCTCTTAACAGCTCACATTCTGATGGAAAAATAAGATTGTAAACAAGTACATTAAAATATCTGGAATGAAAAATGTACTGGAGTTACTCAACAGTAGAACAGGCAGAAAAGAGAATCAGCAAACTTGAAAAGAGCCACATTGAGATTATCCAGTCTGAGGAACAGAAAGTAAAAAGAATTTTAAAAATGAACACAGCCTCAGATCTAAGTGATGGACACCATCAAGCATATCAGCATATGCATAATGGAAGCCCCAGAAGAAGAAGAGAGACATAAATGGGCAGAAAGAATATTTGAAGAAATGGTGGCTGAAAATATTCCAAATTTGAAAAACACTAATTTACAAATACAGGAATCTCAATAAACTCAAAGTAGGATAAACTCAGAGATCCACACCTAGACACACCATGATCAAACTGTCAAAAGACAAAGAGAGGATCCTAAAAGCAGCAACAGAGTAGCAACACATCATGTAGAAGGATGACTTATTAAGATTAACACCTGAGGGGCACCTGGGTGGCTAAATAGGCTGAGCGTCCTACTCTTTATTTCAGCTGAGGTCATGATCTCTGGGTTGTAGGATTGAGCCCCCCCCCCCCCCCACCGTGGGCTCTGCACTGGGCATGGAGCCTGCTTGAGATTCTCTCTCTCCCTCTCCCTCTGCTTCTCTCCCCTCCTAAAAAAAATTTTTAATTTCTAAAAAAAATAAGATTAACAGCTCGGGTGCCTGGGTGACTCAGTCAGTTAAGTGTCTGCCTTAGGCTCAGGTTATGACCTCAGAGTCCTGGGATTGAGCCCCACGTCAGGCCCCCTGCTCATCAGGGAGTCTGCTTTCCCTTTCCCTCTGGCCCTCCCCCACTCCCTCCCCTGCTCATGCACTCTTGTGCTCTCTCTCTCTCTTTCAAATAAATAAATAATCTTTAAAAAAAAAAAAAAGATTAACAGTTGATTTCTCCTCAGAGATCATGAAGCCACAAGGTAATGTGTTTAATGAAGAGACTATTAAATGAGAATTTTATATCTAGCAAAACAAATTTTCAAAAGCCAAAGGAGAAATTAAGGCATTTCCAGATAAGCAAATCTAAAATTATTTGTTGCTTGCAGACTATCCCTACATGAAAAATTAGAGTCCTAAAACAAAAGGACATTAGACTAACTCTAAACCACATGAAGAAAGAAAGAGCACTGATAAAACTAATTACATAAGCTAATATAAAAACAATATAAATGCATTTTGGGTTTTTTTCTCTTACCCTATTGGAAAACAACTACATAAAAAAATAATGATGAAACTGTGTTGATAGATTTATAATGTATATAGATGTAATTATAATAGCAATAATAACACAAAGGAGAGAAGAAGAAATGGAACTGTCCTGGAGGAAAGACTTTACACAGCATTAAAATCAAATTGGTATTAATATGAACTAAACTGTTATAAATTAAGATGATAATTATAATCTGCAGGATTTCATATGTATGAAAGAATAACAGTAATTAAAATGGTATGTTAGAAAATATTTAATTAAATAAAAAAATGAGATATATAGAATGAAGGGATAAATACACAATTCAACAATAATATATGCAGACTTCAATGCCCCACTTTCCTAACAGGTAGAACACCTAGAGACAAGACTTATTCACAATTCACACTTCACTAAATGTTAATAACTAATGACAATCCTTACAAACTCATCCCAAAAAACAGAATAGATGGGAACATTTCACAACTCATTCTATGAGGCCAAAACCAGATGAATATTTGATGAATGAATGGCTGAGACATCCAAAATTTGAAAAACATTAATTTATGAATACAAGAATCTCAACGAACTCAAAGTAGGATAAACTCAAAACCCTGATACCAAAACCAGATGAAGACACCATAAAAAAATTATAGATTGATATGCCTTATGAATGGACATACAAAAATCCTCAACAAAATGCTAGCAAACATAATCCAGCAATGTATTAAAAGGATTTTACACCATTACCAGGTGGGATATAACACAGGAATGAGAGGTTTTTCATCATATGAAAATAAATCAATGTAATACATTGTATTTATAGGATTAAGGACAAGTGCCATACAATCATCTCAATAGACAAAGCAATAGCATCTGACAAAATTTAACATCCTTTCATGATAAAAACACTAACCAACTAGGAATAGAAGATAATATCCCTAATCTGATATGTGCTTTCTACAAGAAACCCACAGTTAGCATCATACTTTATGGTGAAAGGCTGAAAATTAGTCCTAAAATTAGGACAAGTATTTTGTCAAATGCTTTTCCTGCATCAATTGTGAGGATCATATGGTTCTTGTCATTTCTTTTATTAATGTGCTTTATTGCATTGATTGATTTGCGAATGTTGAACCACCCTTGCATGCCAGGAATAAATCCCACCTTATTGTGATGGATAATCCTTTTAATGTACTGTTGGATCCTATTGGCTAGGATCTTGTTGAGTATTTTGGCATCCATGTTCATCAGGGATATTGGTCTGTAATTATCCTTTTTGATGGGGTGTTTGCCTAGTTTGGGATCAGGGTAATGCTGGCCTCATAGAATGAGTTGGAAGTTTTCCTTCTATTTCTATTTTTTGAAACAGCTTCAGTAGAATAGGTATGATTTCTTCTTTAAATGTTTGGGAGAATTGCCCTGGGAAGCCATCTGGCCCTGGACTCTTGTTTTTTAGGATTACTGCTTTTGATTACTGCTTCAATTTCATTACTGCTTATTGGTCTATTCAGATTGTCTATTTCTTCCTGTTTCAGTCTTGGTAGTTTATAGGTTTCCAGGAAGGCATCCGTTTCTTCCAGATTGCTTAATTTGTTGGCATATAGTTGCTGGTAATATTTTCTAATAATTGTTTTTATTTCCTTAGTGTTAGTCGTGATCTCTTCCCTTTCATTCATGATTTTGTTGATTTGGGTCCTTTCCCTTTTCTTTTGGATAAGTCCGGCCAGAGGTTTATCGATCTTATTAATTCTTCCAAGAACCAGCTTCTAGTTTTATTGATCTGTTCTACTGTTTGTCTGGTTTCTATTTCATTGATTTCTGCTCTAATCTTTATTATTTCTCTTCTCCTGCTTGGTTTAGGCTTTATTTGCTGTTCTTTCCCCAGCTCCTTTAGGTGTAAGGTTAGCTTGTGCATTTGGGATTTTTCTAATTTTTTTGAGAGAGGCTTGGATGGCTATGTATTTCCCCCATAGGACCACCTTTGCAGTATCCCACAGGTTTTGGACCGATGTGTTTTCATTCTCAGTAGTTCCCATGAATTGTTTTAGTTCTTCTTTAATTTCCTTGTTGACCCAATCATTCTTTAGCAGGATGCTCTTTAACTTCCAAGTGTTTGAATTCCTTCCAAATTTCTTCTTATGATTGAGTTGCAGTTTCAAAGTTTCATTGTGGTCTGAAAATATGCAGGGAATAATCTCAATCTTTTGGTATCGGTTGAGACTTGATTTATGTCCCAGTATGTGGTCTATTCTGGAGAAAGTTCCATGTGCACTCGAGAAGAATGAGTATTCTGTTGTTTTAGGATGGAATGTTCTGTATATATCTACAAAGTCCATCTGGTCCAGTGTATCATTCAAAGCTCTTGTTTCTTTGTTGATCTTCTGCTTAGATGATCTGTCCATTGCTGTGAGTGGAGTATTGATGTCTCCTAATATTAATGTATTATTATCAATATGTTTCTTTATTTTGGTTATTAATAGGTTTATATAATTGGCTGCTCCCATGTTGGGAGCATAGATATTTACAATTGTTAGATCTTCTTGTTGGATAGACCCTTTAAGTATAATATAGTGTCACTCTGGATTCTCTTATTATGATCTTCGATTTAAAATCTAATTTGTCTTATAGGAGGATTACTACCAGCTTTCTTTTGAGGTCCATTAGCATGGTAAATGGTTCTCTATCCCCTCACTTTCAATCTGGAGGTGTCTTTACGTTCAAAATGAGTCTCTTGTAGACAGTATATGGATCGCCAGGAAATGTTGAAAAAGAAAACCAAAGCTGGGGGCATCACGATGCCTGACTTCAAGCTATATTACAAAGCTGTGATCATCAAGACAGCATGGTATTGGCACAAAAACAGACACATAGACCAATGGAACAGAATAGAGAGCCCAGATATGGACCCTCAACTCTGTGGTCAACTAATCTTCAACAAAGCAGGAATGGAAAAAAGACAGTCTCTTCAGTAAATGGTGTTGGGAAAATAGGACAGCCACATGCAGAAGAATGAAACTGGACCATTCTCTTACACCATACACAAAGATAAACTCAAAATGGATGAAAGACCTCAATGTGAGACAGGAATCCATCAAATCCTAGAGGAGAACATAGGCAGTAACCTCTTCAACATCGGCCACAGCAACTTCTTTGAAGACAGGTCTTCAAAGGCAAGGGAAACAAAAGGAAAAATGAACTTTTTGGACTTCATCAAGATGAAAAGCATCTGCACAGCAAAGGAAACAGTCAGCAAAACTAAGAGGCAACCCATGGAATGGGAGAAGATATTTGCAAATGAAACTACAGATAAAGGGCTGGTATCCAAGATCTGTAAAGAACTTCTCAAACTCAACACCCAAAAAACAAATAATCCAGTCAAGAAATGGGCAGAAGACATGAACAGACACTTCTCCAAAGAGGACATTAAAATGTCTAATGAACACATGAAAAATGTTCAACATCCCTAGCCATCAGGAAAATACAAATCAAAATCACAATTAGATACCACCTTACACCAGTTAGAATGGCAAAAATTGACAAGGCAGGAAACAACAAATGTTGACAAGGATGTGAAAAAAGGGGAACCCTCTTACACTGTTGGTGGGAATGCAAGCTGGTACACAAACAGTATGGAGGTTCCTCAAGATGTTAAAAATAGAGCTACCTTATGACCCAGCAATTGCACTACTAGGTATTTACCCCAAAGATACAGATGTAGTGAAAAGAAGGGGTACGTGCACCCCAATGTTCATAGCAGCAATGTCCACAATAGCCAAACTGTGGAAAGAGCCGAGATGTTCTTCAACAGATGAATGGATAAAGAAGATGTGGTTCATATATACAATGGAATATTACTCAGCCATCAGAAAATATGAATACCTACCATTGACATCAACATGGATGGAACTGGAGGGGGTTATGCTAAGTGAAATAAGTCAAACAGAGAAAGACAATTATCATATGGTTTCACTCATATGTGGAACATAAGGAGGACCATAGGGGAAGGGAGGGAAAACTGAAGTGGAAGAAATCAGATAGGGAGACAAAGCATGAGAGACTCTGGACTCCAGGAAACAAATTGACGGTTACAGAAGGGAGAGGGATGGGGTAGCTGGGTGATGGGTATTAAGGAGGGCACGTGTTGTGGTGAGCTTTTGGTGTTATACACAACTAATGAATCGTTGAACTAATGATGTACTATATGCTGGCTAAATGAACATAATAAAAAAATAAATAAAACAAATAAAAAACAATAAAATAAAATTAGGACAAGTATGTCTGCATTTGCTACTTCTATTCAGTATTGTACAGAAGTTCCTAGTCAGGACAATTAGGCACAAAAAGGAGGCAACCAGATAGGAAAGGAGAAAATAAAAGTATCTATTCATAGGTGACATGATCATGTATATGGAAGATTCTAAGATAATCATTATAAATTATTAATAATAATCAAGTTCAGCAAGGTTTTAGGTACAGGATCAATATACAAATAATCAATTTTATTTCTATAAACTAGCAATGAACAATCCTAAAGTGAAATTAAGAAAAAAATCCATTTATAATATTATCAAAAGAATGAAATACTTAGAAATAAATTTAAGAAAAGAATTGTGAAACTTACACAGTGAAAATAGCTCATATTATGGGAAGAAAGAAAAGAAGACCTGAACAAATGGATGAATATACTGTATTCAAGGATGGGAAAACTTACTATTGCTAACATTGCAGCACTCCCCCAAATTGATCTAAAGATTCAATGCAATCCCTATCAAAATCCCAACTAGCTTTCTTGCAGAAATTTGGGAAGCTGATCCTAAAATCCATGGAAGTGCAAAAGACCCAGAATAGCCAAAACAATCTTGAAAAAGAAGGACAAAGTTAAAGGATGCAGACTAACCAATTTCTAAACTTATTACAAAGATACAGTAATCAAGACAATGTGGTACTGGCAAAGGATAGACATATAGATCAATTTAATAGAATTGAGAGTCCATAAACAAATTCTCACCCTTATGGTCAATTGATTTCCCACAAGGGTGCCAAGATAATTCAATAGGGAAAGAATAGTGTTTTCAACAAATGGTGCTGGATATCCACATGCGAAAGAGTGAAGTTGGACCCCTACGTTACAACATGTACAAATATTAACTCAAAATGGATTGAAGATCCAAATGGAAGAGCTAAAAATATAAAAATCAATGACAAAAACCACCCTTTGCCCACTGCAGTGGACAATGTCTTAGTCTGCTTGAACGGCTACAACAAAATACCACAGACAGGGTGGCTTAAACAACAGAAATTTATTTTCTCATAGTTCTGGGGGCTAGAAGTCTGAGATCAATGTGCCAGCAGACACAGTTCCGAGTGAGCGCTCTTTTCCTGACATGTAGATGGCTGCCTTCTTACTGAGTCCTCACACAATGGCAGGAAAAGAAAAGGAAAACAAGCTCTCTGGTGTCTTTTTTCTTTCTTTCTTTCTTTCTTTCTTTCTTTCTTTCTTTCTTTCTTTCTTTCTTTCTTTCTTTCTTTCTTTCTTTCTTCTTTCTTTTTCTTTCTTTCTTTCTTTCTTTCTTTCTTTCTTTCTTCTTTCTTTTTCTTTCTTTCTTTCTTTCTTTCTCTCTTTCTTTCTTTCTTTCTTTCTTCTGCTTCTGCTGCTGCTTCTTCTTCTTTGTATACTTGACACACAGTGTCACATTAGTTTCAGGTGTACACCTTAGTGATTAGACAAGTTTATACTTTATGCTATGTTTGGGGTTTTTTTTTTAAGATTTTATTTATTTGACAGAGTGAGAGAGCACAAGCAGGGGGAACAGTAGAGGGAAAGGGAGAAGCAGGCTCCCCGCCAAGCAGGGAGCCCGATGCGGGGCTCGATCCCAGGACCCTGAGATCATGACCTGAGCCGAAGGCATATGCTCAACCATCTGAGCCACCCAGGTGCCCCTACTTTATGCTATATCACAAGTGTAACTACAACCATCTGTCACATATATCGCTATTACAATATCATTGACTACATTCCTTATGCTGTGGTGTCTCTTCTTAATAAGGACACTAATCCTAATCAGGACTCGATTCTTATGAGTTCATTTAACCTTAATTACTTCCTTACAGGCCCCATCTCCAAATACAGCCACACTGAAGATTAGGCTTCAACACATGGATTTGGGGGTGACACAAACATTCAGTCCATTAGACAACATCCTCTACTGGATTCTTCTCTTTCTGTTTCACATGCCTCATTCCTTGTGTTTCCTAAGATTGCTTCCCAAATAAACTATCTGGATACAAGTAAATCAAGTTCTGCTCTTAGGGGAACCCAAGCTAAGACAAGCATTACTTCCAGGAATTTCCATAGCAACATTGTTTGTAATGGAAAAAAAAATACAAATAACAGAAACGTCAATTAGCACAAGAATGGAAAAATAAATTGTGGTACATACATAATGGAATTAATCCTGGAGTTGAAATGACGTAAGTTACAGAGGATATACAGTATAATTCCATTCATATAAAGTTCAAAAACAGACAAAACTCAGTAATATGTTAATTTTGTTTAGGGGATATGTTCACATGTGGTAAGACTATAAAGAAAATCAAAGAAACTATAAACACAGCATTCAGTGGTTACCCCTGGGATGAGAAAGGACAGCTTCAAAGTTATTGGTAATGCATTTCGTAAGTTGAGTTATGGGCACGTGGGTGTTGGTTTTACTACTTTTTTATATCATACGTATAATTGTACATCATATGTAAATCACATTTATAGTCATATAAATGTACGATATATTTCTTAGACATTTTAATAAAAGTAGCTAATTTTTTAAAAACAAAAATATTCACTTGAAGCATGAAGAATGGGGTTTCAAAGTAGAGGCTTTATTAAATGATACATTCACTTAATTTAAAATTAGGCAGCATACATTATGAAATCTACCAATAGAAAAACATCTGCCAAGGATGAATTTCAGGAGGGAATAAATTTTATAATTTACCATCTAGATGGCTGCCAAACTTTAGTGACTGAGGCTCTAAACCAAGAAGCAGCAGATTTAAAACGCTTTTTTCTTCCCCTTCACGTTCCAGTTTGCTAACTGGATACAAGCCAAGACCTTTAGATGACTCAATTTTTCACTCTATAAGATGAAGACAATACTTGCCATCTCCCAAATAGAGGTTATGAGGATTAATCTGTCCATAAAGCATTTGAAGGTCTTTGCAATAAAGATTAAAACCATATATAAAATTTGTTGTATTTTATAGGTGTGAGTTTGCAAGACCAGTTGCCTTGAAACTGTTTATTCCATAAGAATTAAGCCTGTAGTGTAAGATTCTATGACACCAAATATGTGGTTCAATCTTAGAGATTCATGGTCTTGAATAACTAGGCTTCCCATTGACACGGTTAATTAAGAGAGATGATAGCAATTTTCCACTTACCATTTCTGCATGCATTTACCCTTTCTGAAATCTGAATGAAATTATAAATATGGAAGCTCATTACTTGCTCCTAGACACCATCCTAGAAAGGCATGGGATGGGTAGTGTAGCTGGTTTAAAAATCTAGAAATCTAAATGTTACATAAGAGGTAGGCATAAATATTTACCTCAAAAAATACTCCTCATCTAGCCAAGGATGCTTTTTTTAATTAATTGAAAATCATGTTATTAACATTACAATTTACCAATTAAATACTTGTTAGTATTAATATTTGCATATTATATTAGCTTTAGGAAGAAAATACCTTTAACAATTCATGTCTGCCTCTTCTCTAAATTATTAATAATTCTATTCAACATACTGTAAAGATATTTTTACTTTCAAAACCTAGGACATCGAAAAATGTCTTAAGCCACTACAGCTTCAGGGTTAGAAGACATCAATTTAGCTTTTAGAGGTGTTGACGTATCACAGCCTTTTCCCATTCTGCCGGCAGTTTAACAGCATCTCTGAATACTTTTAACACACTTACTTTTCTTCCCATAAGATTCATTTTTCATTCATTTATTCATTCATAGAACAGACATTTAATAAATGCCTACCTACTATGTGCAGAAGCTTTGCTAAGATAAAACGTCTTCCCTGCCTTCAAAAAAATTCATAGTCTAATAGGCAAGATAGAGAAGGAACTATATGATTATCATTAAGAATTTTTTTAAATCAAGAGTTCAGAAGAAAAACAAATGCATTTTTGTGGCATCCATGTGTAAATGCTCCTGTCAAACCTCTACTTAAAACCTCTCCATGGCTTCTGTGGGTTTGAAATAAACTTGAACTTGATACACAGGACCATTGTGAGCATCCCTTGCTCAGCATTGCCTGGACAGCCCTCTCCTTCAGCCACACTGACTTCTCACAGCCCAAGCTGTGCCATCTGCCTCTCTCTTCCCTTGCCTATGCTGTGCCCTCTGCTTGGCATGCCTGATTGTATTTTCTCTTTTTTTAGATAATTCTTATCTTTCAGTTCTCAACTTAAGAATCTTCTCTAGAAAGCCATTTCTGACTCCTTTAGTTTTAATTAGATACCTCTCCTCTTTGCTCCCATGGATTTGTGTGCATATTTTATAGCATTTATATTTCCCTTTAAGTTATTTCCCCCAGTGGACTACTCAGTCTTTGAAAGCAACACTATTTTATCCTTGAACTTGTTAACTATCACAGTGCTTTTCTTTCATAGTATCTACTCAATATATTTTGTTAACTTAATGCTTTGCAAAATAAATACATAACTGTATATAAAGATACATCTAAAAAAACAGAAAGCATAAGAGCACAGAGGAAAAACACATAACTCAAAATATGCATCAATTTGGGAAGTGGGCAAAGGATTGAAACCCCACCCACCCCACCCCAGAGAGGTGGTATTCCTTGGGCCAACCTTGGAAGGCATAAGCCAGGCAAGGTGAGGAAGGATGAAAGCTTTGACTTGAACCAGTGTCTTCTTGCAGAGAGAACATCATGAGACATGGCACAGAAGTGAACATGACTATATCCAAGTCTCCTTGGGGATTTGACCTTTGGCTGCTGCCTTAGAAACAAGATAGAACTAAGGGCCCACCCCCAGCCAGAAGTGGAGCACGAGGTAGTCATGTTTTCCCTTTGGTCCTACCTACTATTAGGTTAAAACTGTCTGCCTGACTATGTCAGATGTTCTCGTCATCTCTTTCCTTCCCTCCCTGGTTCTCTTCACCTGCCTCTCCATGGCTCCCCTCTTCCCCCTCATCTTCCTTTTCTTATATTCCTCCTTTCTCTTAAAACAATGGCCGATTACAAACGTTTTCCCCCTCACAGTTCAGAACTTTTGGGGACCTTAAAGATCACCCTACCCAGCTCCATTTTACATGAGAGGAACATGAGGATCAAAACAGATAGAACTTTCTAACTTCTTAGAGCAATCATTCTTAGTGTTATGGGAGAAAAAAAAAAAAAAAAAAAAAAAAACAAGGATTGAGTCTACTAACTTCTAATGTAATAAATAGCTTCAGTATCTGTACTCTCAAGCTGCTACAACCCAACTGAATTTTAAAAATCTGTGAAAACCTAGGAGAATAGTTTTAAAGCACTGGTTCCTCATAACAGGACAACAGTATTTCTCAATACGGACTATGATATTGGCTTCCAGGAGATTGCAATGATGTGACCATGGGCAGCAATATTATTTTTATATCAGAGCATCATGTGTGCGGCAAGTTACTGTATTAGTGGCTAGCATAGGCCTTCATCTTAGGAATGCTGCATTAAGTTGGCTGGCCCAGGTCATGAGAAATGAGGAATAACAGGCTGGCAGAGCTAGTGACACCTGAAGAAATCTCAGCCTTCAGTAAAATGATTAAACATTTGAAATGTTTGGTGTGGAGTGATCTTTGGTGGAAACTGATGAATGACAAATGCTCAAATTGGTTTAAATTAGAAGTGAGAAGACACTTATTGTGGCAGCCATCACTAATACCTGTCTAATAACCATATCCCCTTCTTTTTTCTCTCTATTTTTTATTTATTTTAATTCCAGTATAATTAACATACAGTGTTATATTAGTTTCAGGTGTACAATATACTGATTCAACAATTCTATACATTACTCAGTGCCCATCCTGATAAGTGTCCTCTTAATCCTCTTCTTCTTAATTAACAGAGTCTCTCTCTCTCTCTTTTTCAGGGTGAATTGTATCCAAGTACACAATTCACATCACTGAAATGTAACTGGAGGACTGCTGGGGATATGGGTTTCCTCAAACAGGTGACTCTTCGACAACCCCATCTCCTTTTTCCTGCTGTAAGTGTCGTCAGGAGACTAAGGTGAAGCAGCCATCTTGCAACCAAGAGAGTAAAAGCCATGTACAGAGGGTGCAGGAGCAGAAAGAGGAAAAGAGCAGAAGGCAATGATGACATAGAGAGCTAGACTGAAAATAGTCCCCTATTTAATTGAGCCACTGCTGTTGTGTTTCTGCTACACAGTGCTAAAAGTAGGTCCAACTGATACACATACAAACGTAGGAGAGGGAAGACACACGACCATGGGGAAGTAAGTGGGAGAGGAATTTATGAAAATCATGGGGAGGGCTTTGAATTCCCACAGACCGTGAATTGGGGAGTCCAAACAAATTGTACCCCAAATCTGAGGAAAATGGAGTTTCCAGTGTACCTCTTTGCAGCATGGCATAGCAAGGACGTCAGTTTAAACTGAATCTATGTCCTCACACTTGGGCATGCCTGGGCCAATCTATAGGTCTTAGGAGGTAGGAATGTCAGGAGTCTATTTACATGAGAATCCAAGGAAACTTCTGGAGAAGAACTCATTCTTAGGGGAGAAAACATAGATATGTAGGAGATTGTTTCAAGGATAAAAGATTGTCATCACAGGGGAAATACTTTGCACAGTATTTTTATATTAGATTGCTCTCTGGCCAAATGCCCAAGGACTTCTGCCTGAGTCCTAGGACAGGAGGCTGCAAAAGGATAAGAGTAAAGCTAAAATGAGCTTTCTCTAAATACCCTCCTGTGATAGGCATAATGGTACTGAAGATAATCACTGCAGTGGTGGTGAAAATATTGGTGTAAGGGACAGGCATTGCAATGACAATTTCAGTGCTTTCAAGTGTAGCCATTAGACATCCTGGTGTAGAGCTCTGAATATAACACTAGGGCAGACACTATCTGTGGTAGGCAGTGCACTAAAGGTGCACCCCGCCCCAAAACCCAACCAAGATCCATATCACCAGGTTATTCAAACACCAATCTAGGTTCTGCTGTGTGGGGATTCTGCAGATGGAATTAAGATTACTAATTAGCTGATTTTAAGATAGAGCAGACCCAACATGAAATCTTAAAAGCCAAAGAGAATGGTAGAAGAGTAAGACAGGAGAGATGAAACAGAAAGAGAAGTCAGAGAGATTCATGAAAAGGTCCATGAGCCAGGGGATACAGGTGGTCTCTAGGATCTAAGAATAACCTACATTGCCAGCCATCAAGGAAAAAGAATCTCAGCCCTCTGGGCACCCAGAACTGAATATTCCCCAAAAGCTGAGTCAGCTTGGAAGCAAATTCTTCCCCAGAGCCTCTAGTAAGGAACACAGCTTCCCAACACCTTGATGTTAGACCAGTGAGTTCCACATTAGACTTCTGGCCGACCAAATGGTGAGATGATAAATTTTGTTCTAAGCTAAGTTTGTGGTAACTTGTTATGGCAGCAACAGAATGCAAATTCAGTATCTTACTGCATTGCAATTATTTCTCGATATCTCTGCTGAATTCCCATCCTTAGGGCAAGGAGGATGTCTTTGTCATGCTGTTATTTTCTTATCTATTTATTTTACTTCTCCGAACTAAAGCTTCTTGTCAATATGTTTTTCTACTTTGATATAGAAATTCTAGTGCCTTTCCTTTAAAATATTCACAATCTGTTTTCAAATACCTTTGCAAGAACAATAGTTCAAATACATTTGCAGGAACAATGGTATTTGATTATTGCTAAGGTCTTTTTGCACAAGAGACATTATTAGTCTGCTCAGGCTACCATAACAAAATACCAGAGACTGGGTGATTTAAACAACAGCTACAGGGACGCCTGGGTGGCTCAGTTGGTTAAATGTCTGCCTTCAGCTCAGGTCATGATCCCAGGGTCCTGGGATCAAGTCCTGCATCTCACTCCTTTCTCAGCGGGGAGCCTGCTTCTCCCTCTGCCTGCCTCTCTCTCTCTCTAACAAATAAATAAATAAAATCTTTAAACAACACCTACATATTTTCTCACAATTCTGAAGGCTACAAGTCCAAGATCGAGGTATAATTGGTTTCCGGTGAGACCTCTCTTCCTGGGTTGGAGACGACCACCTTCTTTGCTGCATCCTCACATTGCCTTTTCTCTGTGCACAACCACAGAAACAGAGAGATATCTTTGGTGTCTCTTCCTCTACTTCTATCAGATTAGGGCCCCATCATTATGACCTCCTTTAACCTTAATTATCTCCTTAAAGGCCCTATCTCCAACTGTCATCACATTTGGGGTTCAGGCTTCAACATACGAACTTTGAGTGGATACACAGTTCAGTCCATAACAAAACAATAAGGTCTAGCCTTATTTGCATCTTTTTTTTTTTTTTTTTTAGATTTTATTTATTTATTTGACAGAGAGAAAGAGCACCAACAGGGGGAGCGGCAGGCAGAGGGAGAAGCAGGCTCCCCACTAAGCAAGGAGCCCGATGCGGGACGGATCCATGACCCGAATCGAAGGCAGACGCTCAACCTACTGAGCCACCCCTCTTAAATAATTAGAGTTGCACTTAAAATAGGCATGTGTATGTTGTGCTCACTTACAGTTTTGATTTTGTTTCCTATGGATACATTGGTTGCTCCTTACTATAAAGTTCATTGGGGAGACCTGCAGAGACAGTGTTACTCCTCTTTCAATCCTCAGTGATTTAAAGACTGGTGTCCTTTTATGATCTTTTATAATTGTATTGCTTTCACATTTGTATTTAATTCATATTCTCATAGAAAATATATTGAAAAATCTTTGTTTTTAAAAACTAGGCAAAAAATCCACGATATTTAGAAAATCACCAAATTGAAACTGTTGCTTCTATTTTAAAGGATAATCTACCCCCCCCAAAAAAAATTAAAAGGTCAGTAGTGTTAAGGTTGAGAAAACTCTATTCTAGATTAAGTTTCTCTGCAAAACTTTTAATCTCTACCCCTGTTGCAGTTGGGAAAGGCAATCAGTTGCAGAGTCAGGAACGTCACCATCTCTTCCAGGCTCTGCACCAACCCATCCTGGAGGCTCCCACCTGGCCTCCTCCCTGCCCAAATGATGCAGTTCTCAATCAAGGTCTCACAGAGAACATCCAATTAGTGGAACCTGAATCACATCAGGCATCCTAACTGGAAGACAGACTGGCAAAGGTAGTTTTAGCTTTTTGTTCTCTGTATCCCTGAAGAGGGTTGGAAAGGACAATGAGCAAATCAAACCAAACTATCTGCCACAGATGCTTATTAGAAGAAGGACATCAAAGTAATTGAAAATATTAATCCACATTTTCTGCAAATTATTTGTAACTTGCATGTTGAATTATGTTATTTCTGGAGTCTTCGATTAACTTAAAGAGAACAAATTTCAACCCTGATTCCATCTCAATATTCACTCTCTAAAAACCCTTATTTTGAGAGAAGTGAAACTTACCATTATTATTTTAGAAAAAAAAGTGCTGTGAAAATAGCCTCTCTCTCTCTATGCTCTTGCCAGTCGATACCAGCTAATATTAAACATCTAGAATTTTTAAGTTCATGTGTCTAATAACACAATTAGGCCTGGCCATCAAACTAACTTACCCTTTAAACTGTGTTATTTATTCTTTTTCTAACTGGTAGAGGCAGACTCTGGAGGTGCGAAAAGGAATTTCTATTTTACTTTTCAGTCAACACTTTCAGGAACCTGTTTGTTAAATCTTTAAAAGCTGCATATTAAGTACTCCAAAGAGCTTTAAGCAAGTATTTCTTACTTTGGATTTGTGATCATCAAGATTATGTTTAACTAAAAATCACAAAAATTGTTTCAAATGAGAATTTCAGATGAGAACACAACGATCATTTAAATCAGATGTCAGGGTATGTATGTGTGTGTCTGAGTAAGAGAGAGAGAAGTAAAGAGAGAGATCAGATAGTACATATTTTATTTTATTTTATTTATTTTTTTAAAAGATTTTTATTTATTTATTTGAGAGAGAGACAATGAGAGAGAGAGAACACATGAGAGGGGATAGGGTCAGAGGACGAAGCAGACTCCCTGCCGAGCAGGGAGCCCGATGCGGGACTCGATCCCGGGACTCCAGGATCATGACCTGAGCCAAAGGCAGTCGCTTAACCGACTGAGCCACCCAGGTGCCCAAATAGTACATATTTTAGACTTTGGGGGTCATAAGGCCTTTCTGTCACAACTATGTAATTTTGTCACAGGGGCATGAGAACAGCCCTAGACAATAGAAGTGGGTGTGGCCGTGTTCCAATAAAGCTTCATTTACAGAAATAACTCCAGGTGGTGGCTGGATTTAGCCCATGGCTTTAGTTTGTGGAGGCCTGATTTAAATCAGTGTTTCTGGTACCAGCATCATCATCATCTTCGGGGAGCTTGTTAGAATCATAAATTCTTAGATCCCACCCAGATGCACTGACTCAGAAAGTCTAGGGGTGAGGCCGAAATCTGTGTTGTTACAAGCCCTCCATGTGATTCTGAAGTTTGAGCAACAGTGAGTTGAACTACTAATAATGTATGTTAATGTAGATGTTCATTAACATGTGACAGCTTTACTTATATAATACTGATTGTAAACTATTAAAGGCAGTGATGATTTTCAATATAAGAACCACACAGAGTTTTTATAGTGTTATTGTACAAATGGAGTCCGGCTGCTATAGTCAGAAATAATGGGCTCTTACATACATAGACTTGAACTTACTCCTCTTTCTGTCCTCTACTCCAAGCAGCACATAGTAGGTGCTCAAGGAAAACTGTGAAATAAACAAAACCAAAAATGAGAAAAAATGAAAAATAATGTACTTACTGATTTGCTTCAGAAATAGAGACTG
This sequence comes from Mirounga angustirostris, assembly GCF_029215605.1. NCBI lineage: Eukaryota > Metazoa > Chordata > Mammalia > Carnivora > Phocidae > Mirounga > Mirounga angustirostris. Next base: position 18,747,270 of record NW_026991711.1, on the reverse strand, counting down.
ACAGGGGCTCCTGGGTGGCTCAGTTGGTTAAGCAACTGCCTTCGGCTCAGGTCATGATCCTGGAGTCCCGGGATCGAGTCCCGCATCGGGCTACCTGCTCAGCAGGGGGTCTGCTTCTCCCTCTGACCCTCCCCCCTCTCATGTGCTCGCTCTCTCTCTCTCTCATTCTCTCTCTTTAAAAAAAAAAAAGAAATAGAGACTGACAAGGAAACTGATTAACCATGCTTATTGCAGTTCTTTTGCTTTTCTAACTATTGAATGAATGAATAAATGAATGACTAAAGAGGAAGTAAGGAAAACAATCTGATTTTTGTGAATCTTAAAATAATATTTTCTATGCCTAAATAATTTATAAGTGGCAAAAATAGAATGTACATAACTTTAGCACCAACAGAAGCTTGTAGAATAAGTCAAAGGTTCACATTCTCCCTTCCAGTTTGAAATTTCTCATGATTCTCTACTAACAAAAAGTGAAAACAAAGTACTCAGAAGGAAGAAAGATTTCCCAAATGTAAGTGTAATTCTGGGATAAAGTTACTAAGGGAAAACAGTGTGAATGGTTCCTCAAAAGAGTTGCTGCTTTCTTCATATCCACCCTCAACTCCCACCCCTAAACTGTGTCCTTCCTAAACCCAATCTAGACCCATTCGGCATCCCATGGAAACAGGCAGGACTTGATCCAGACATGGTAAACCGACATCCTCCAGTAGAGGGCATTTTTCAGCTTGTTTGGGACCAGTCTCAATCTGGCAGATGTCAATTGCAGAATGTTTCCAGAAATCATGGTCTCTAGAAATCTGTCATAGAGAAGCTCCTGTAAGTGCTCCAGAATTTACCTGTTAGTTTTTCCCTCCTATTTTCTTCACAGTTGAGTTACTAGTTTTTAACACTGTGATGTCACATAGTAGGTGTTAATCTATATTCATTAAATGAATGTGTAAAGCCACTACATAACTGTAGCTATAGATATACATATCAGTGTCTTTCATAGATACAATAATTATAATAAACTAGACACTGTAATAAAAATATTCATCTATCTACCTTTGGAACTTTTAGCACATATTTAATCCTTATCACATTACCAAGAGTGACATCAGCAAGATGATGGAATAAGATATACTAGCCTTCATTCTCCTACACAAAAACAAAAATTGGACAGCTATGCCTGAACAAAAATAGCCCTGAGAGGGTTCAAGAGTCCAGTGAAGGACCTACTGCTACTGCTACACAGTGGAGCCAAAAAAATAAAAAATAAATGGAGAATAACTATAAAGAAAGGATCACTGGGAAGATGGATCTCAATAGCCAAAGCAGTCGTGAGAAAGAAGAACAAAACTATGGGCATCACACTTCCTGATTTCAAACTATACTACAAAGTTATAGTAATCAAAACAGTATGGTATTGGCATAAAAACAGACATATAGACCAAAGGAACAGAACAGAGAGTCCAGAAATAAACTCACATATATATGGTCAACTAACATTAAGAAGGATGCAAGAACACACGATGAGGAAAGGACAGTCTCTTCAATAAATGGTGCTGGGAAAACTGGATATCCACATGCAAAAGAATGAAACTGGACCCTATCTTACACCACTCACAAAAGGCAACTTTAAGTAAACTAAAGACTACATTTAGGACTTGAAACCATAAAACTCCTAGAAGGAAATGTAGGGGAAAAGCTTGTTGATATTGCTGTTACAAGGATTTTTTCGTTATGATACAAAGGCACAAGCAACAAAATCAAAAATCAACAACTGGGACTACATCACACTAGAAAGCGTCTGGACAATAAAAGAAACAATAAACAAAATGAAAAGGCAACCTACAAAATAGAAGAAAACATTTGCAAACCTCTATGTGATAGTTAATATCTAAAATTTATAAGGAATTCATACAACTCAGTAGCAAAAAAACCAGTCTGACCAAAAGGTGGGCAGAGGACTTGAATAGACATTTTTCCAGAGAAGATATGGCTAACAGGAACATGAAAGATGCTCAAGATTATTAATCATCCGGGAAATGTGAATCAAAATCACAGTGAGATATCACTTCATCTATTAGGATGGCTGTTACCAAAAAGTCAACACAACAAATGTGGGTGAGGAGGTGAGGAAAAGGGACCCTTGTGCACGGGTGGTGGGAATGTAAACTGGTGCAGCCACTATGGAAAACAGTATGGAGATTCCTCAAAGATTAAAAGTAGAACTACCATATGAGCTAGCAATCCCACTTCTGGATATACATGTGAAGGAAATGAAATTAGAATCTCAACAAGATAGCTGCACTCCCATGTTCATTGCAGTATTCACAAGAGCAATGACAAGGAAACAACCTAAGTCTGTTGACAGATGAATGTATAAAGAAAATTGCAGATAGACAGATGGATAATGGAATACTATTCAGCCATAAATAAGAAATCCCGCCATTTGTGATGACATAGATAAAACTGGAAGGAATTAGGCTAAGTGAAATAAGCCAGAAAGAGAAAGACAAATAGTATCACTTATATGTGGAATCTTAAAAAAAAAAAGCCAAACTCCTGGAAACAGAGAATAGCATGGTGGTTGCCAGGGACTGGAGGGAAAGGAAATGGGTAGTTGTTGGTCAAAGGGTGCAAACTTTCAATAAGATGCATAAATCCCGAGAAGCTACTGTACAGAATGAAATTTAAAATGGTTGTCAATTATCTGGATATTTATAAATCCTGAATCTGGTTATTGAGAACCAAGCAGATAATAATTTATGTATTTGAGAGCCTTTTTTGAATCTGTTTGGGTTACATAGAAATAGCTTCACGGGCACCTGGGTGGCACAGTTGGTTGAGCATCGGACTCTTAGTTTCTGCTCAGGTCTGATCTCAGGGTCATGAGATCAAGCCCTGCATCAGGCTCTGCTCAACACGGTCTTCTTGTGTTTCTCTCTCCCTCTCCCTCTGCTCCTCCCCACCGCATCCTCTCTCTCTCTCTCTCTAAAATAAATAAAGTAAATCTAAAAAAAAAAAAAGAAGAAGAAATATCTTCAAATTGTAGCTATAAAGGTAGATTTGGTTTCAAGATATATTCAAGGAACTGATTATTAAACAATTTCAACCATTGCTAATTTTTGTAGAATAATCTAATTAAATTCAATTATCATTTTTGTGCAAAGTTTATTATGTGTGTGTATAGTGTTAGAGCCTTTTCATAATATAACTTCATAAATTAAAAATGGTTTTGGTTATTACAAATGTGTGCTATTTGCTTTTATTAACAGACTTCAGAGTGATGACAACTGTACATAAATAATCATAAATAAGCATTATGAATCCATTATTTTGCCCACCAATTGTGCTGTCAACTGGCTGCCCCTTAAAACGTTAATGTTAGGGATGTTGGGCTAACTTAGAATTTAAAGGACTTATCCACTATTGATACAGGTTTCAAAAATTTCACCGCTGAAAATGCTTCAGCTGTCTTGTTGAAAATTAAATGGGAATATTTCAGAATTGCACATCATTTTCCATTTTCTCCAAGCAAGAATAACATCAAGGCTTTCATCTTTGGGTCAGCACAATGTGTCATTTAGCTAAGTCAGCTGAAATCTTTTTATGTAAATTATGGAACAGAAACATTTACTTATTAACTGAATATCAATGAACAGAAGAGGTATTTGTTACAACTGATAAGGGAATCTTGTGTCTATGGGAGAGAAAGGTTGTGTTTCAGTGTCTTTGCAAACATCAGCCCTGTGTTTGGTTAAAATAAGAGCTGTATCAACTATATTCATCAGAGACAATAGTAAATAATTTGAAGAAGTGCAATAAATAGTGAAAAACTGAAATAAAAGTGAAGTAAATAAAGTGAAGAAATGAAGTTTTTATTGATGTTAAAAAATTGTCTTTAAAAAATCATCTTATTACTAGTTCTCCAGGAGAAATTATAATTAAATATCTTTCTGTGAATTTTCTTAAGGTATTAAATATCAATTAACCTATTGATCTATTTATCCTTAAATCACTGTTTTTCCAACAATACATAAAAACGTTAACAATGCATAATCATCTAAAAATAACATTTTATTTTATTTTTTTTATTTTTTTAAATTTTTTTTTAAGATTTTATTTATTTGCGAGAGAGAGAATGAGGGACAGAGAGCATGAGAGGGAGGAGGGTCAGAGGGAGAAGCAGACTCCCTGCTGAGCAGGGAGCCTGATGCGGGACTCGATCCTGGGACTCCGGGATCATGACCTGAGCCGAAGGCAGTCGCTTAACCAACTGAGCCACCCAGGCGCCCCTAAAAATAACATTTTAAAAGCAATAGAATGTAATGTTTCATAAGTAGAATGTTACATGCTGATTTTTTTTTTAAAGTTTGAGTTGTAAGTTTCATTTTTTGGCATTTTTCAACTGAAGTATAATTAACATATAGTGTTATATTAGTTTCATAGTAAGCTTCTTTTTTCAGTTTTTATTTAAATTCCATTTAGTTAATTTATAATGTAATATTAGTTTCAGGTGTACAATTTAGTGGTTCAACACTTACATACATCACCCAGTGCTCATATGACAAGTGCCCTCCCGAATACCCATCACCTATTTAACCCAATCCCTCCCCACCGCCCAGTAAGCTTCTTTTCTGTCTCAACTTTTATTTCATTAAAATACTTCTAGCAGGGCGCCTGGGTGGCTCAGTTGCTTAAGCGACTGCCTTCAGCTCAGGTCATGATCCCGGAGTCCCGGAATTGAGTCTCTCGCATCAGGCTCCTTGCTCGGCAGGGAGTCTGCTTCTCCCTCTGACCCTACCCCCTCTTGTGCTCTCTCTCTCACTCTCTCAAATAAATAAATAAAATCTTAAAAAAAAAAAAAAAAAACTTCTAGCAGAGTTACATTTTTAAAATACTTTTGAGGTGTTATGTTTTTTATATTTAAAAAATTTTTTATTTGGAAATAATTTCAAACTTACAAAAAGTTGCAAAAATTAGAACAGTAAAAAAAATTCATCCTTTCACATATTATTAAAACCATATCCCATTTGCTTTATAATAGATCTGTGTATGTATAAGTGTATGTGTTTTCTGGAACATTTGAGGGTAAGTAATACACTTAATGACACTTTCCCCTAAATATCTCAGTGTATATTTTCTACGTTAGATAGGTGTCTTACTTAAGTACAGAGCAATTATTAACTTCAATAATCAAAATAGCTAATTTATTTTTATTTAGCCAACCATCATTCTTCCAGTTTTGTCACTTGAGGTTTAACAACTAAGTGACATATCTGACTCCTGTTGGTATATGCTTAATTAAGCCTCATTAGCCTTTCTTTAAGAAGAATAGAAATGGAACATTTCTTTAGCTTTTCTTCATCTCTCATGACATTGACACTTTGAAGACTAGAATCCTCCTTTTTTCAATAGACTGCTTTTCATTGTAGATTTGTTTGATATTTCCTCATGATTAGACTCAGAATACTGCATTGGTGTTGTGTCCTCTCAGAGTGATATACAATGTCCATCTTCCTCTCAATCGGTGATACTAATTTTGGTCACTAGTCAAGGTGTCTTCTGATTTCTCTACTGTGTAATTATTCTTTTTTTCCATATAACTAATGAGTTTGGGGGGAGACTCTTTAAGACCATGCGAATATCCTGATCCTCTAGATTTAGTATCCCCTGATGATTCTTTCCTCACAGATCTTTCCTATGATGGTTGCAAAGGCTGATTTTCCCACTTCAGCATTCCCTCCACATTTACAAGTTAATCCTCGGTGTTCAACTGTAAGAACCTCCCTTTTCCAGCATTTATTCACTTGTTCATCTATCTATCTCTGATTATCAGGATGCACTCATGAATTCTATCGTTCTTTCATTGCTTTATAATTACTGGAGCTACTTATTTTTGAGCTCAAGTTCTGCTCTGTTTTGATACCATATTTGTAATTTCTTGCGTGATGACTGTCTTCCCCATTTGAATGGAGGCTCCTGAGTGCAGAGGTCACCATGTCCCCAGGGCTTATTACACAGCAGAACTCAATGAAAGTACTCAAGGAAAGATTTGTTAACTGGTCAAAAGAACCATGATCAACATGGAACACAAAAACAGCATTATTATGAATCTTCAGAGGTGTATGTTTCATCTACAAAATGAAGACCACACTGCTATTTCATTGGAGGACTTGGGCAAAACTAAAGAAAATTTTGAAGGGTAAATTAGAAGTTACTTCAGCTTAGTGCTTTATTACTTCATGGATTTCCACCAATTTGGCTGGTGATGTTTTTGGTTTACTCAAATATTCATCCTTGTGCCAGAGTCCTTTCTGCTCATAATTAGTAGACAATGACTAATCCACACACAGCTCAGGCCTCACCAAACCCACAACTGCTATGGAATGAATGTAATAAAGAACTGGAGATGAAAGTAGATCAAAAATAGATTTAAATTTGTTTAAATCCAAGCTAATAATGCACTTTAAACAATTATTAGACAACGACATAGCTTGGCGTTATAAAGATGTTTTGCCTTTCTTAGTGGAATTAGTATAGCCCTGCTAGAAATGCTATTTCAAATTCAGATCACAAATATCTCTTTCTTAGATTTTAGAAGACACTATATAGATTGACTCTGAAGTTTTGGTTTTAAGCAGCATATTTTCTAATTATTGTTTAAAGAGAGACTTGAACCAGGAACCAAGGTGGCAGAATTAGGAATAATGAATAGAAGTCAAAGAAAAATCAGCAACAGAATATTATAGGAGAAAACTTTCTGATAATCAACATTATTGTTTTAAGGAAATGATGAGGACTTATTTTTTTCTTTCTTTTCAGAAACTAGATAAGATAGAAACCAAGAATATGAGATATTTGATATATATGTATGATATATGTATATCATATGTACATATACACATATATGTAGATCGTATCCATGATGCATGGTGCAGATGGATATCAGTATTAAAAATGACTATATGATAATAGCTATAATATTTTAGCACATATCACATGCACAGTGGTATATACACATACACATAATCTTATTTAAGCAAATCTTTCAAAATATATTTTCATAATGATCTAGAAGAGTAGATATCACTGTCCCCATGTTATATAGGAAGGTGCTGAGGCTAAGTAAAATTAAGAAAGGCCGTAAGTGAAGGAATCGGATTAACTTGCTACTCCAAAAGCAGTGAAATCTTCTCAATCAATAATGTAGATGCTAGATATATAAAATTTACAACTTATATTTATAAAATTGAGATTTCCTCCCAGGTTATACTCTGTATCAAACACTGGGTATTCTTTTCTAATCAATTCTTTATTGAACATTTACTCAAGCAACTGAGTGGTATTTTCAAAATAATAATAATAGCTAAGATTTAAATAGTGCTTACAATTTATCAAGCACTGTTCTAATGTGTACCCTTAGGCAAATTTCACCATTATCCATAGCAAATATATATTTCAATATTAAAAATGTGTGTACATATATCATGTATCAATATAGACTCAGAAATGTTTTTATGTCATTAACTCCATTTCACTAATTAAATAACCTAAGCCAAAAATAGGAAATGACATAAACAAAACAAATTTCTTAGAGCCCCATATGATTCACTATTCCCTGCTTATAGTACTTTTCCATGGGGGAGTTAAGTGGGTTTTCTGTTGTGGTTTCATAAGTACTGGGGAAATGTCCAGTTTGTGAACTACTGAATAAAATGAGTATTTCTGTTTAGAACTCTTTATACCTATACCCTATCTACTGAAAAGTACTGCCTTTCTAATATCATCCCCTAACACACATTCCACATTAAATTATTAGCCAATTATTAGCCAAAAATGGGAGACAGATAGTTGGGATTCTCTTTCTTGTTTTATAGGATATGAACTTACTGGGGAGAAGAAAGACCACCAGTTTCTTTTTTTTTCTTATCATCACTGTCCTACATCATATATTTCCCTTCATAGGACTGTAGAAGAAACATCCAGTAAGCTCCTTAGAACATTCATTCATTCACACATCCATACTTTCCTTTATTCAGTACCTACCATGTGCCACACACTACTTCAGACATGAGGGATCCAGTGACAAAAGAGACAACATCCCTGCCCTCATAGAACTAACATTCGACACAATTATAAAGACAATACACACATTAAAAATATGGAATTTAATGCAACGTTTTAAAAAATGCATTAATAGGGGCTCCTGGGTGGCTCAGTCGGTTAGGCGGCTGCCTTTGGCTCGGGTCATGATCCCAGAGTCCTGGGATTGAGCCCCGCCTTGGGCTTCCTGCTCAGTGGGAGAGTCTGCTTCTCCCTCTCCCTCTGCCTGCTCTGCCTATTTGTGCTCTCTATCTCTCTGTCATATAAATAAATAAAATCTTTTTTAAAAATGCATTAATAAAAATAAGGCAGTATCATTATTTTCCTCATAATTCTAATGTAAAGCTGAATTGCAACAGGAAAGACAACAGGAACGCCATGCCATCACTCCACCTGCAAAGTAAAGGTGGTATATGAGCATGTATTTCTGGGGCCTTCTCTGTAGTGCAACTCTAAATTATCATTTGCTGAGAGAAAGGAAACACTCTGTAAGTTTTATGGTTTCATTTGAATTGCAGGAGACCTGCAATATCACTTTTGAGAAAATTCTTATTAATCAAGTCTTTTGTAAGGTGGAAGATTAACCTATTCAGCCTGTTATTTCCTATAAATGCCTGGCTTCCAAGGATACTCCTTTTATACTCAGAGACAGCTTGCCAGGAGAACTTAACTGTATTTCCATGAATACAGATACATATCTGTTCTTTTAAGTAAATAGAAAGTATATTTTCACTGTCAAAGAGTATTCGCTATAGAGAGGCAAAAATGCTACCGTCAGATACAGCTTGTTCTGCTCCTTTGGGACGTTGCTAACAGGTTTTGCTCATTGCAGAATTGCCCCCAATTTTTTCTTTTAGGAGACTTCACCAAAGTCTTTTAGATTTGCTCTCACAATTAGTCTAGTTGACATTTCATGCACTTGACTCTTGTGAATAATCTTATACCATACTTAATCCCAGATTTGAGACTTATTCTAGTTCCAGTGCCCTGAACATCAGCCAAACTCCTCAGCCTAGGCTCTCATACAAGGAGAATACTAAGGCCAGTACTAAACTTGGATGGTCTGAATTTTCACGAAGAAGGACCTTTCGTTCTTCTCCCAGGAACTAAACAAAACGTGTCACTAGGCCAACTCCTGGAAGCCAAAGTTATGAAGTCAGGCAGAGGCCATTTAAGTAAGGAATAGGCAAGTTTTTAAAGGGAAGAGAAAAACCAGAAAAAAAAAAAAATCAACACACCTGTCCTTCTTACTCATACTCCTGGATCATGCTCATTTTAATGCTACCTGTGTTTTCTAGGATAATTTCATTTTTTTCTCCTTTAATAATTCATTTTGTGGAAATGTGGTAATGGTGCACTACTCCAGATGTACTCATTACCCATTTCCTATTCTACATCTTTTGTCCCATAATTGAATTAATTTGATGTCTACCTCTAGATCATACCCCAGACCTGGATTCTGAGCATCAGTAGACATCTGTGACAGTGGATATTTATTTGGCCCTAGCCACACTTTCTGAGACTCATCATTATGGGCACTAGTCCAGTGCCAAACAGTGCCCTAGGTCAGATAGACTGGGACCTGCCTTTGCCTCTGATTTTGAGTTCTTGTTCTGCCTAATTCTCAGTCCACCCTCAAACTGAAACCTTCCCAAGCTCTTACTAATCCTTGTCCTAGCATCTGGAACTCTTTCCTTAATTATTTTTTATCACTGTCCAGATTATTCCTGCCTATAGAGAATAGAATAGTAATACATGTAGGTAGGCATTCAGAGGGCTCAGAAAAATCTGGAAAATTGTATGATTATAATATTGTACTTCTAAAATTACCTTCATTACCAATGCTTGCTTTCTGGAAATCTTGCATTATTTGACTTATAATGGTACATTATAAAATTAAAACACCTCATGAATTTTTTACTTTCATCATCAAATTCCTAATGAAATATGTTTATTTAATGTCAAAGTGTTTGGTCTTCAAAGGACATAATCAGAAAGGAAAATCGTAATGATATTCTGAAAAATAGATGCAAAGTTTCCACTTTGTTTATATTTATTGAGATAATACCTTCACTACCTCAAGTAAAAATCAATGCAAAAGCATTTGAAACCAAACATTTTGAAATCTAAGCATCTTAAAAACAGTAAATTAGAAACATTGCCTACCTAATAAAGGATGTTTAGAAATATTCAAATATCTTTAAGAAATATTCCTATTTCTGGGAAATAATGCAACTCATAAAAATGAAAGTATATCCTATTGTTTGACATGATGGAGAGCCAAGATTTCTCATAATTGAAAACATAAAGACATTTCACCACATCAAGAAACTAGTACCTTATCTCTCCATGTTCTAGAATTTCATAGCAAGGCTTATATTATCAACATCAGGCAGAAGAGTCTCACAAGTAGACAAGAAAAAGAATAAATGAAGAAAGAATATTGATTAATGGTACTATGTAAACAGGCAAATTTACAGAAGTATTCATGTTAATACTGGAATACTAAAATAACTCTGACTTTAATTGAACTTTAAAAGTAGCAGCCATGTATTTTATGTAACTATTTATACCCTGAAAATACTCTTATTTGTTTCTGTGTTGTTCAAATAATAATGAAGATACTTGATAATTTCTGATACTGAGACATGAGAGAAATTTTTCCTATGGATACTTGTTAGGAGGACATAATAAAATAAGCATGACCTTAAGAACATCCTTAGGATAAATACAGCTATTTCTTTTAATATCCCTCAATGTAAAGCAATAGTTATACAATAAAAACAAAAAAATGCTCCATGAAAGAGGCTCTATAGATGGGGTGTAAAACAATATAGTTCAGATATACATTTCTGTTGGTCTGGTTTAATGTAGATTTAATCTACATTTCGAACAGTTTTTCCAAATTTTTTTAGAAATCAGATACTGATGAGAATGGGGTGGGGGAGTTGAACAGAACATCTCCAAAGAGAAATGCACACAAACACAATCTTTGGCGTATAGATACAACATTTTAACAAACTCCATGATGCACAACATGGACTGCATCAACTGTTGCTTTTCAAATTGCAGATCCCTACCCATCAGATGTTCATGAATTAATTTATTGGGCTGGAACTGGCAGTTTAAAAAACAAAAGGATTCCGGTAAGATTCTGGAGGTCGTAGCAGAGTGTTGGAATCTTCCTCAATGCGTCCATAGAAACACACCAGACAGGCAATCAAGAATAGCAACGCCAAACAAAACCTTCTGGCAACATCTACAACAAAACTTCACAAACCTCACAATGTGAGCACACAGGGAGCAACCATAAAGACCTACAAGACCCACACGGAAGCAGCATCCGACGGCCGGCAGCAAGCGGAGGGAAGGGAATGGGCTTGATGGCCCCACGACGAATACTAAACATCCGACTGCCCCAGGGCACTCACTGGGAACGCGGGCCCGGGCCATCTGAGAATGGAAGACGGGAACCATGCTGGGTTTCTGCAAGACCTAACTCATGAACCAGCACGGGGTATTTGTGTGGTCTGATGGTGCCCGAGCAGGCTGAACTCTATAGACTACTCAACTATCCTACAAGACTCTCTTCTAATTTTAGAAGTACGATATTATAATCGTACAAAGAAAATTGCATTTCTTTTTACTGAAATATTGCTAATTATGGCAGGGCAGCCATATCAAGGCCCTTCCGCCCTAAGAATTACCTAGAGTTCTACTGTATATCATTGATTCTGAAAGGCATACTTTTTCATATTTTAACATCCCTCCATCAGGATGTTTCTTACATTTTACGGTGGCTTACAAATACTTTCAGCAGTTTTCCTCTGATGGTACATATACTAAGTAAGTAAGTAAATCATTTGCCGTAAAATCGATGGCACCTCAGCTATGAAGACATAGAGTATTTTCCTGTTATCTGCACAATGGCCCATCACATGCTCTGCCCATGAGGAAGTCATATTTTCTGGTCGTAATAAAGAAGTTTGACTGATACAACAGGATTCGATACTACCTCGACTCAGAAACAGTAAAAATGATAAACGATTACTATTGGCGATAAAGAAAAACTAGTTCCTAGTTATGTAACACTATCCAGGAAAATATCTGATCACTTGAATTGTACTTTTGAATGTTTCCTAAATTTTAAGATTCAACAGCTGAGATAGTAACACTTAGGACGTATTGGTTGTTTTTATAAATATTGGTCTTATGGAAGTTCTGGGCAAAGTAGAAATTTGAATAAAATTGGAAGCAAAAATCCACAGTACACCAAAACTATTTATATCACAAGTGCTGATGCTCTGATGCTCATAAACACAAGAAAACGTGATGACTCAAGTTCATTAATAAGTTAAAATAGTATAAACAGGAATTATAACTTAGGGTGCTGTTGTGACTATCACAGATTTTTTACCTGATTATTTGATACTTTCACAGCTAATGGATTAGTCTGGGCCCAGTCAAGAGACAAAAAACACACAGTCATCTAAACAGTGGATTTTAATATAAAGAATTATTCAATCATGATAGGATAGCAGCTATAACGATGTGAAGAGAATACTAAGGGACACCCTCAGGTTGAGGGAGAGTCCTTAAGGAAAGACAAACTTGGAAGAAGGTCCCCCTTCCAAGGCTGAGGTTCAGAACTAATGGGAAAAGGCATGACTACAGTCCACGGGATGGCAGGGAAGTTTGCTGCCCTGCTGGGCCAGAGCTGGTCCACATCACCAGGAGAGCAAAAAATAACCCTTGTGGGTGAGGACAACCACAGGCAGCAGAAGAGCATACACAAGGGCTAGGGACATGGCTGCCGAGAGAAGCCTGGAGGGTGCAGTGTCCACGTTGGGCAGGCTGCAGAAAGATGCTCACCATGGCCAGGAATGCAAGATTCCCAAGGAATGCTGTCCGCTGGGTGCAGGGCTTGGCAGAGCTGCACCACAGGTCTGCACACACCCACACCACTGGCTAACCCTACAGCAGAAGCCAGAAAAAGAAAACCACACACACACGAGAACCATGAAAAGTTACTCCCTTCCTCCTGCAGTGTTTCTCCCCCTCCCTGGCTAAATTTATGTCATGCTCCCTGGAAAGAAAAATGTTTATTGTTTAGTATGGACTCTCAGAACAGGTAGTGAAGGATGAATTTGGAGCTGAGAGGCAATAAGTTGATAACTGGCATGGCAAGCAATTAAAGACATCTTTGAAGTCTGCTAAAGGAAAGGGATTATAAGCCGTGGGTGAGATGCTAGAAAGAATGCTATCACTAGGAAGCTGTGGGGGGTAGCAGGAGGAGGGGAATGAAAAGGAGAGAAACAGATGGAAAGAAATTATGCTCATGAGGAATATGCCTAGAAACCCAGAGTCCCAGGTAGTTGGGGAAAACACCTTTCATTTGTATAGTATTTAAGAACTTTAGACATAGCTATATATTATCTCATTTTGATGTTCTCAATTATCCTGTGAGATTAGTGGAGTCATTACTACTGCCACCAATTTATAAATGAGGACACTGTGACCCAGAGACATGAAGGGTCTTACCGGATTCTCAAAGCTAGCGAGTATCAGAGGATTTGATGTTAAATTTTTAGAAATGCATGTCTAGGACAGTGGTACTTAATGTGGCTTTGACAATGATATTAGACTAGAGTTGTCTCAGGGTCCCATTACCCAGAAACATGTTGCAAATTACAAAGAGTCTATCAGCAAACATTTAAGAGTGTGCTCTACAAATCTAGATATCTTTGTAATCCGCTGGGACTGTAGCTACTTTTCTCTTCTGCAGGTGTTCTGTACGATCCCCATTTCCTTTCAGGACTCTCAACACACACACACATGCACGCACGCACGCACGCAACCCACAAACAGCCTGGGCACAAAGGTGGTGCCCATTGTGGAAACTCTAAACCTTATAAAAATAACCCCTGGCTATTTTGTTTGAATGTCTAATGTGCATCCATCATAGGAAGAATTGATAGAGCACACAAAAGTAAAATTCAACAACTCACAACTGCTAATTAGAGTTGCTAGGTATTAATACACCTGCTCTATTCCCTGATTCAATGAGTTCTTTCCTTTTTTAAATAATTTTTAATGTCATGTAATTAATCTCAGACTCAATGCGTATAGCCTTTCAAACTTACTTAAATCTTTAGTTCTGCTGACTACACCCTGTTCTAAGTATTTAAATTGTGCCCGAGGCAAAAAAAAAAACCCACAAAATTTATTTCTGCCTAAAATATCCAGTAATAAAAAGGAGTATTCTGTTTTGTTTGAATAACACAGATAACTTCTCTACTTTCCAAGCCATGTTAGATGTTTTCTAAACAATCACCATCAACTCTAGGATCTTTTTATATCCTTCTTTGGGTATTAATGGTATAGTTAAATTTCCATTGTTATGGCGCTCATTGTCCAGTTTGGGTGTGATGAACATCCTATGCCTTCCTTCTCTTTGGCTCCCTACATAGGCATTTCATTATTACAAAATTCCCCTCCCAGAGAGGCAGGATAAGGGTGCATCAGTGAAACTAAAAATCGCTGAGACCACTGACTAATTTATAATTACTCTTTGTCTAGGAAGCATCAGAAATAATTTTAAAATGTGTACTCTTCAGAATCTTCCTTTATATGAATGAGCATAATGATACAGTGAAGAGGACGGAAGAGCCTATTTTCTGTCGCTCCCCCTTCCTTCCTTCTGTATAACTTCTTTGACATATGGATAAATCTCATATTTGCAGCAATTTACAAGAACAGCCCAATTTAATACCAGACTTAAGTTTTCTAAATTATTTGAAATAAAATAACTTTTCAAAAATTCTGGGAATCTAAATACAGGAAGCATTTAACAGATTTTCTTGACAGGATTTCTTTTCTAAATAAACATTTTGTTCTTTTTTTCAATCATGCTCTTTTAACATTGAAGGACAATTCCCGTGGTGTCTCCGCAGAACTGCAAATGCCATGTCAGAGATGCTGGGGAGACCCAGACCGAGCTACATGCAATGAGTTGTACTGTATAAATGATGGACCGAAAGTCCTCTGTCAGAGAATAGTGAATATTTTCTAAAAACACACATTTACTACAACAAAGTTTATTACTACTGAGCGAGAGAAAGTAACTCCACGTGTTCACGCTAAAATCAAAAGACATTTAGACATTTGAAAAGAAAAACAGCAAGAGTAGTCTGAGGACACAGGTGGATTTTATAAAGAGAGCTAGCTCTTCAACCATCCTCTGCTCCACGTTCTGCAGATGCTTCTCATCCCAGCCTGACAAGCGAGGGGATTTTGCCCCACTCCCACCTAGAGATCCACACGGATTTTCAGGAAAAGAGAATGTTAATGTATTTGTTAATGTTGGGTGATCTCGCCTTTTTTCTTTTACCATTTTTAAGTTTTGCAGAATTTCACTATCTCAAATTTTGATTTCGTTGAAACAGTTAAGATAATAATTTCTCATCTTAAATAACTAAATATATAGGACTTTACCTAGCTTTTTTTTCTGTGTTTAGGTAAACCCCAATATTTGCAACTGACACAAAATGACAACAAATACTCAATACAGTCCCTCAACTATTTGTATTACATACAATTTTTTAAGGCATTTAGAATTTTAAAGCTAATGTATTTAGTTTCATGACCTATGCCTGATGTAAATCACATCTTGAAACTAAAAATATTTTTTCAATCTCTTGAGTTATTTGGATTTCAGAATTATTAATTCTGAATAGGTCAGTTTCAATTGTTCTGGGCAAACAAACTTTCCAACCATCATTTGTTTTCATTAACATTACTTGAGGAATTTTGATAGCATTTTTAATGAGAAATCGTTAGGATTTAATTCCCATACAAAGAGATGTAATGATTTTTTTTTAAAAGTCAGCATGTTTTCCTGGTGGATAATTTTTCTCACCTTCTTTTGTATGTGCCTACTACTAATTATTTTAAAGTCTGAAAATTTTAAATAATTATTTCAAAGTAGGTATATTGTGGGTCATTATGAAAGATATGAATTAAGAAGCACACAGCAGTTAAGATATGAATAGTTATGTTACTTCAGATCATGAAGACAAATGCAATTTTCAAAGGCTTTTTCTTGTGCAACTCTATTCAGAAAAAAACATTTAAATCCAGTTAGTATGCACAACGTGCTTCACCCTTTTCTTGACTATTAAAACTACTAATTAGCAGCTGTTCAATTACTTAAAATGGTCAAGTTATGCATGCTGTAGCTAAGGACAGAATGCACAAGTAAAAGAAAACTAGTAGTAAATCCATTATTTCCCTTTGAAGGACAATTGTTAAATAGGATCTTATGTTTTCATTGTCACAATGTGAACCTGGGTTCTACTAAGAAACTGTAATTTCACTAACACTTGTCAAGCCAAACATATTTTCTTTATACCATTAAAAATGTTAGTAAAGAACAAAACCGAATTACTAAAATAACACTGTCTGTTTATGTATACATTTTAAATATTAAAGTACAGTAACAATTTCCCTTTTATTGTTAGCAAAGTTCTGCAGCAAATAAATTCTGCATTCTTTGCGAAATTCTGCAGCAAAAACATAAATTCGTGTTGAATTTTAGGTTTACCTACACATGAAATATTTGGGGGAAATGGTTGAGTTGGTTAAATATTCTCTTCACAACTAATAACTAATAATTATTTTCAAACGAAATATTTGCTAAATATTTTTTCAAAAAATGTAATTTTACAGTATTTTTGTTGTAGAAATAGCATCATTTAATTATGTATATCAGAAATGAACAATTATGATGTTTATAACAGAATATATTTTGTTGTTTCAACCTGGTCACATAAAATATTTTCTTTGTCAGTTTCTTATAGGTTCTGTATTTCTTGGAATCATTCATTTTTCCTAGTTTAGAAATTCAGATCAAAAAGTTATAAACCTAAAATATAGGGAAACTTGAAATGAGAAACATTTGATAGGACAATTAAATCCAGACTCTTCTGAAGTGTCTTCTTCACATTGGCAAATAAGTAACTTTGTCCCAGACCTTTAAAAAATATTTCATTGGGGCGCCTGGGTGGCTCAGTGGGTTAAGCGACTGCCTTCGGCTCAGGTCATGATCCTGGAGTCCCAGGATCGAGTCCCGCATCGGGCTCCCTGCTCAGTGGAGAGCCTGCTTCTGCCTCTCTCTCTGCCTCCCTCTCTGCCTACTTGTGCTTTCTCTCTGTGTGTCAAATAAATAAATAAAATCTTAAAAAAAAAAAATATTTCATTACCATAATTTGGAATAATGAGGAAATAAAAGTTGCACATATTATGCAATTTTAAAATGTAAATCTTGCATATATTTTTATTTTGCAAAGCACAAAATATCAAAAGCAATTCAAAGAATCGAAGGAATGTTATTTCAAGAAACTTTTAAATTAGGAAGTGTGTGGCTGTCTTATAATATCAAAGAAAAATAATAATAGAATTAACAAAAAGATTTTCTCCAAAATCTGTAGTCAAATATCACTTTTAAGCTATGACCGTTTGTTTTTTTTTTAGATTTTATTTATTTATTTGACAGAGAGATAGCGAGAGCAGGAACACAAGCAGGGGGAGTGGGAGAGGGAGAAACAGACTCCCCGCTGAGCAGGGAGCCCGATGCGGGGCTCGATCCAGGACCCTTGGATCATGACCTGAAGCCAAAGGCAGGCGTCCAACAGACTGAGCCACCCATGCATCCAGGAAAATGTACTCTTTACTTTTTCTTTTTCTACTACTTAATTTCTTTTTATTTAATTAATGCATCTTAGATTAGCATAAACACAATCGTATGTATTCTCTGGCTCTCTTCCTATGGAGAATGCAAGATTTAAAGAAAAAGAACATCAAGCTGCTTTTTTCTTCCAATTGCGGCTATTGCACAGCAATTCAGGATATAGATAAATCTACACATGCCTGTCTTGTTTTGAAAAGTTGAATTTAATCATCCACACACAGCTGGTGGGAGTGTAAACTGCTAAATCCAACAGGGAAAAATAATTTTACTTTACTTGGTAAAGTTGAATATATGCATACCGTATGACCATTCCTGTGTATAATACTATAGTCTGGCGAAATTCCTCCTCCTGTGCTCTGGGAGGCATGTCCAAGTTCATAGCTATATTGTTCACAATTGAAAAAAAAACTGTAGGGGCGCCTGGGTGGTTCAGTTGGTTAAGCAACTGCCTTCAGCTCAGGTCATGATCCCGGAGTCCCAGGATCAAGTCCCACATCAGGCTCCAGGCTCAGCAGGGAGTCTGCTTCTCCCTCTGATCCTCCCCCCCTCCTCATGCTCTCTCTCTCTCTCAAATAAATAAAATCTTTTTTTAAAAAACCTATTTTTTTTAAATAATTCAAAAGTCCAATGACAATGAATAAAATAAATAAATTGTGGCATACTTCTACACTGGAACATTTTATGGAATGGAAAATCAATGAACTACAGTTATAAGCATCAACAAGAAAGATTTTTTAGAAAAACAATTATTAAATGAAAATTTAACAGAAGAATACAATATGATTCCATTGACTTTAATTTCTTTTTTTTAAAGACTTTTATTTATTTGACAGAGAGAGAGAGCCAGAGAGGACAAGCGGGGGGGAGGGGCAGAGGGCAGTGCTGGGAACCAACCCGTGGGGCCTGCCCTGGGATCATGACCTGAGCAGGAGGCAGACGCTTAACCAACTGAGTCACCCAGGCACTCCCCATTGACTTTAATTTCAATAACAGGCAAACTAAGCACACATTGTTTAAGAACACATTCAAATGTGGTGAAATTATAAAGAAAAGCAAGGCAATGATTAGCACCAAATTCAGAGTATAGACCACATCTGGGAATGAGGGAAAGGGATGCAAGGTGAGATAATGTGCACTCAGGTGACTTCTAAGGTGCCTGCAATGTTTTGTGTCTTCTCAATGTGGGTGGTGGGTACACAAATGCTCAGTTTTTTGGGTGTTTTTTTGGGAGGGTTGTGTTTTTTTGTTTGTTTTGGGGTTTTTTTGGTTTCTGGTTTTTGGTTTTCATAACTGCACTCGGTTTTTGAGATTTACATGTGTACTATATTTCACAATAAAACAAAGAAAATAAGGGGAAAAGAAATTTAATTTAGTCATATAACTGGTTAGCAAATTGCTACTGACTTTCTGGTTGATTTCAAAGTGCTTATTGACTAACTTTGTGTCTTTCCCCAACCAATAAACAGGCAAACATGCAAAAAAGTATGTATGTTAGGGTGCAGAGTAAACCAAGAGAAGTATTAATCCTAATGTACCGGGAATTATATCCAAATTTGTCAGTACTAAGTTACGATACAGATGAGAATTTAGGGCAGTAGTTCTCAACAAAATTACAAGGGATCTCAGCCAAGAAAAGGAAGGAAGAAGCTGAGAGCTGATGATACTCACTGAGGATAAGTGTGGGAATGGTGGTGAGGCAGAATTTGAAAAAGTCCTTCCCCCAGTTATGTTATTTCCTTTATTTACTTATTTACTTATTTATTTTAAAGATTTATGTATTTATTTGAGAGAGAGAGCCTGTGAGTGCTTACGTGGGGGGAGGGGCAGAGGGAGAAGGAGAGAATCTTAAGCAGGTGCCCCTAGAATCTTGCTCTTTATTTTTTAAGATTTTATTTATTTGCCTGACAGAGAGAGACACAATGAGAGAGGGAACACAAGCAGAGGGAGTGGGAGAGGGAGAGGGAGAGGGAGAGGGAGGCTTTCCGCTGAGCAGAGAGCCTGATGTGGGGTTCGATCCCAGGACCCTGGGATCATGACCTGAGCCGAAGGCAGACGCTTAACGACTGAGCCACCCAGGTGCCCCGAATCTTGCTCTTTGAATAATATGGGGTGCCTGGGTGGTTCAATTGGTTAAGTGTCCGACTCTTGGTTTTGGCTCAGGTCATGATCTCATGGTCGTGAGATTGAGCCCCGTCTTAGACTCCACATCAAGTGGGGAGTCCGCTTGAGATTCTGTCTCTCTCCCTCTGCTCCTCCCCTCACTTGTATGCTCTCTCTCTCTCTAAAATAAATAAATTAATAAAAAAAAATAAAGAGCAAGAGTCTCTTTCTCCTCTCCTTCACCCTCACCAATCTCCCCCTTACACCTTCTAGAATGACATAAATATATACATTTTTTTCTTTCAAACTGAAGGGCCCAATCATCACAATTATTCACACCTTGAATAATTATTTACTGAGCACCTACAGTGTGCCAGGCCCCAACTTTCCCAATAAAGCAGTGAACAAAATGAACAAAACCCCCAAATTCAAGAGCATCTACATAAAGCAGAAACCACTTACCTGAGAGGATTAACATGCCATGGTTTGGTCTGTTAATGGAAAAACACATTTATTTGTGTTAAATTAAAATACTGAGGGTTGATACATATACACAGACATCGATAAATCATTAGCGATCCAGTCTAGTCCTCCGAGTATTTACACAATGAATTAGACATAAGAATGAGCTATCAATTATAAAGAACAGGAAGGATGCAGCCATGTACTCATTACCTGCAGGTGATCCGAGCTCGTATCTGGATTGGGAGTACACATGAGCCTTAGGAAATAAGCTCTCTTATCCCAGTCTTACTGCAAGAATTGGATTCCATGTCCTTCTCTGTCATGAGACCAGGGACGTTACAGGCCAGAGGAAGAGGCACTGTCAGATATGCAGGCGAATGTGTGGGCCCACAGACTTTGAAAGCGAGCTGAGTAAACTACAATAGTTCCGGGCTTCCCATTGTGTTTTAGGAGGAAAAATAAGGAAAGAGGGCTACTGGTTGTCCCTTTTACCCCAGAATGTTCATTCCAAGCATGTGGCCAAATGCACACATCCACAGAATATTCCACTCCTCTTCCATTTCCTCTGGCTTCCCCTGACCTATCTAGCGAGGTGATCCCTTTAGGAAAGGACATCGAAAAGGCCCGACTTCACACCTGTCAGGCCCAATCGTGCTTGCTGAGCAGTATCAGGACTTTCTGGGGTCTTGGTGGAGCCAAGATGGAGATGACAGCACCAAAGGGTGGGTCTCAGCAACAGCCCTGACCAGCAAGTCCTTCACTAGGGAGGCGGCAACGTGGAGAGGTTTGGAGCACTGACTTCATAGCCTGACGGCCTGAGTGTGAATCCTGGCTCGACAGCTTACTGTTTGACTTCAGAGAAGTTAGTTAACCTCTCTGTGCCTCAGGTTCCTCATCTATAAAATGGAAACCATAGCAACACAAGGAAGTGCCTCAAGGAATTTTAATGAGGATTAAATGAGTTGGTATTTGTGAAGCACCTATAAAAATACAAGTGGTATGTGAATATTTGATAGTGATTCTTATAAATTTATCCTTCAAGAAAGGCTGGGTAGTGATAGAGTGAATGAAATGTTTAAGCATCGGTTACTTAATTGCCAAGGTTGTTTTTGCTTGGTTTTCTGTTGTTTTGGTACCAGCATTAGGGTTAGTTCTTTTTTTTAATTCCCAGGAGAACTATAAACAATCTTAAATACTGATTGAACCAGGAGAAGGCCTCAATTATTAATCTAGCCTCCATTCAGTCTGATTTTCCCATTGATTTCTAACAAGATTCTTATCTCAGAATGGAAATCATTGGTAAGTGTTATGTTTGCGTATAGTTATTTTACATATGAATGGTGCATATACTCTTTATCAACAGTGCCCATGACGAACTGTGGCTGTGGGTGACTCCAGAGCCATGTCCCCTCACCTCCAAAGCTCACTGATGCACATACTGACAGTTTGATTCTCTCCCTCCTCCTTACTCCAAGTGGGCCAACAGAATAGGGAATTAATTAAAAACATACATCTATTGATGATCACCATACTCCACCTCTTCTTAAAGACAAGCCTGATCATTTTCCTTCCTCCATGAGCATTCAAAGCGGTTCAAAATCCCCTTCATGTTTCTGTTTTTGTAGACTGTAGAACAATGCTTAATCAAACTTTGTCAAGATAAACATGAAAGAGCCCACCTGCTTGGATCATTTCCATGAGCCCATATCCATGTTTTGTTTTGTTTTTTAATAGAATTCAGTATAAATAAGTTAGGTAAAACAGGTCATGTATAAGTCCAAACAAGCTGGTAGCTCTGCTTCCCTTCTCTCTATTACTAACTACCAACGCAAAAAAAAAAAAAAAAAAAGAGAGAGAGAGACAGAGAAAAGGAAAACTCTAACAAAGGGTATCCAGAGTATCCAAAATTTTATTTTGCCCATTAAGAACATTAACAAAAAAATTTTCCATCATCTTAATTTTTTTTAAAAAGTCGATTTTAACACAAAATAAAATGGACATATTTAAGAGTAAATAGTCCTTAATATGAGGTGCATTTAGGATTTTTAAGATGCCTATAATTGTCCTTATTTTCCTCTTTTTGTCATGGGTTAGTGAATTTTGCATTATCTCTTGAGAAACCAGTGTAGGAGACATTATTGCCGATCATGTTATCTGTAAGCATAGTTGTCTCAGTCCATTCAGGCTGTTATAACAAAAATACCCTCAGCTGGGTGGGTTAAACAACAAGCGTTTATTTCTCACAATTCTGGAGGCTGGGAAGTCCAAGATCAAGGTGCCAGCAGATTCGCTATCTAGTGAGAGCCCTCTCCCTGGTTCATAGATGGCCATCTCTTCATATGGTGGAAAGGCGAGGAAGCTCTCAAGTCTGTTTTTATAAGGCCACTATTCCCATTCATGAGGACTGCCTACGGACCTAATCACCTCCTAATACTGTCTCACTGGGGTTTAGGGTTTCAACCTATGAGTTCGGGGGGACACATTCAGTCCATGACAACAGTTTGAGCACAAGTCCCATACCCCCTGAGCACTCCATTTTCATCTCTTCAACCTGAGATTTACCAGGTCTTACAAAGTGACCTCAATTTCAGGAAATATTATAAGGAATTAGTCCCTGTTTTATAAGCCTAAGTCAATCTAACTCCCTTTGGAAACATCACATATTACAAACAAACTTGCTAAATGTTCCAGTAGTCAGTGTTTTACATTGCACACTTGGAACCAGGCTTCATAAAAATTGTGGCATGTAAATTAGCAACTCGATACCAATGCTGTGCATTAATATACGAACAAATGCAACCTGGTTAACTTGCATTCTAATTGTTTTAACATTACAGACTTAAAACACACTAACATAAAACACCTCAGTGTGCATTTTACATTGAAATCTCCATGCAGTGTCAAGGCCTTTTCTTCAAATATGGTTTCACTGATCAGAATTTTATTGATTAGATCATGTCCTTCCCACAAGAACCATATCCCAATGTATCTTCTGAGATTTCTAATATTGGTTTCAATAAAAAGGAAAAAAATCATAAAACATTAGCAAAATAATATGAGGATCTTTATAGATTTTTGGCTTATTTTCTTCATAATCTTTTATGGTTTTTCACCCATTTCTGAGCTGTTTTTTAAAAAATCATATTGTCTGCAGGGAGTCTTTCTAAAGCATTCAACTTAGTTTTCCTAGAAACAACCATTTTCCCTTCCAATTCTTATTTCATTAGTTTATGTAACATTAATGCCATTACATAATTACAGTAACAACTAGCATAAATTAGTTTAGAAACAAACACAACTGATTTTTGGCAAGCCCCCAACACCGACTGGTGCGAGCAGAAACGTAGAACTTAAACTGGAAAGAAGCCTGTTAGCCCTAGTGAATACTCCGTGGCTTTGGGTCAGTATGTTTTACGGAGGAAGGACAGAGTTTTGATTAACATATTGAAATAAGAAAACATATGTTCACATTAACAGTTTTTTCATTTAACTTCATTAACTACTAGAAAAGTTAATCACAAATAGAATACTAACATTTTAGCATTGCTGCATCATTTAGTGACATAGAGAAAGTTGTAATAATGGTATTCTTTACAAATATAATTTTTAAAGATTTATTTATTTATTTGAGAGAGAGAGCATGTGGGCACTAGCAGGGGTAGGGGCAGAGTGAGAGGGAGAGAGAGAGAATCTCAAGCAGACTCCCTGCTGAGCGTGGAGCCCTCCTCGGGCTTGATCGCACAACCCTGAGATCATGATCTGAGCTGAAATCATGAGTCCAACGCTTCACTGACTGAGCCACCCAGGTACCCCACAAATATAATTTTTGAAACAAAATTGTATTGTAATATCTTGGCTTAAAACAAAGAGACTCGGGATGCCTGGTGGCTCAGTTGGTTAAGCGTCTGCCTTCGGCTCAGGTCATGATCTTGGGGTCCTGGGATCGAGCCCCCACATCAGGTTCCTTGTTCAGAGGGGAGTCTGCTTCTCCCTCTGCCTGCCACTCCCCCTGCTTGTGCCCTCTCTCTCTCTCTCTTTCTGACAAATAAATGAATAAAGTCTTAAAAAAAAATACAAAAAAACAAAAAAAACAAAACCAAAGAGCCTCTAGGTCTGGGAGAGCAATATTAGATCTAGCCTGTCCCCTACTCAAATTTGCAGGGTGACCATAGACAAACCATGATAGAGACAAACTTTGTTTCATCTGTTTTGCCCTCCATATGTTCTCTTTGAAAAACCATCATTTTTTATCACCCCTCTCATTTACTACTTCTTTCAATCCCCTAATAAATATTTTAAGATGCTGCCTAGCTGGTCAAATGCCCTTAATTTTTACATCCAAAATTTTCCTCCTCAAAGATCTCCCACACCAGGGGTGCTGAGTGGCTTAGCGGCTTAAGCATCCAACTCTTGGTTTGGCTCAGGTCATGATCTCAGGGTCATGATCTGAGGATTGTGAGAACAAGACCCGACTCAGGCTCCGTGCTCCCTGGGGAGTCTGCTGGAGATTCTCTTCCCCTCCCTCTCCTTCTGCTTCCTCCTCCCCCACCCCCACCCCACCCCCGGCTCACATGCACACTCTCTCTCAAATAAATAAATAAATCTTTAAAAAAAGTTCTCCCACATCAAAATTTAGCTATATCCTGTCTCAGTTCTTCAGCTTCTGTCTTAGCTAGGTTAATACTTACTAAGTTATGTCAACATGAATATATTAATGTAGTTAGTAACTTGAAGATCTAACAATACGCTCTGAGTTAGTGTGCTTCCCTATGAAGATAGCATAAGGATTTTAATAGGAATCTTATGGAGATAATCTCTCTCCCAAAAAGGTGTGATTAATGGTAGGGAAGACTTAGGAACTGGTAGTTCTTAGTGAATATATTTTTCGTCCTCTTTAAAAATTATTACTATGGGGGCACCTGAGTGGCTCAGTGGTTAAGCGTCTGCCTTTGGCTCAGGTCATGATCCCAGGGTCCTGGGATCGAGTCCCACATCGGGCTCCCTGCTCAGCGGGACGCCTGCTTCTCCTTCTCCCACTCCCCTTGCTTGTGTTCTCTCTCTCGCTGTCTCTCTCTCTGTCAAATAAATAAAATAAAATAAAATAAAATCTTAAAAAGTCTATTTAAAAAAAAATTATTACTATGGAAGCCACCTAATCATTCTTTTTTTTTTTTTTAGAAGAACCTGCCAGAAGAATTTTTTTTTTTAAGATTTTATTTATTTGACAGAGAGAGAGAGATTAAGCATGAGCAGGGGGAGTGAAAGGGAGAAGCAGGTTCCCTGGGAGTCTGACGCGGGGCTTGATCTCAGGACCCTGAGATCATGACCTGAGCCAAAGGCAGCCACTTAACTGACTGAGCCACCCCCCAGGTACCCCACCACCTAATCATTCTTATCATTAGGGCTGACTTAATTCCTTGCACCAAAGATACATGTAAAATTACCTCTACCAAAGAAGGAGGGTGAATTCACAAGCTGCCTCTCAATCTCAAAGGCACCTTTATTTTATTTTGATCCAGAAAGTCAGTCTGTGTGTGTGTATGTGTGTGTATTTTTGGCATACTTATTAAAGTTTGTTTTCAATGGAAAAGAAGCATGCTATATTTAATTTCCAGAGGAGTACTGATCTCATTTTAGGTCCAGCCAAAGAGGTTATTCTTAATAGAATAGCTGGAGCCACACCCTTATTAACAGGCACCTAGTCAACTATAACCCACAAGCCACTGGCACCACGTTTCCCCCCAAAATTAGAAGCAAATATTGAAACAAACAAAACCCAAAAACTGTAAAACTCTCCACTCCTATACAGTTTGACTGAAACTCTTTCCTCTCTCTCTTCCCCATAAATCAAGGGTAGGAGAACTTCAGCCTCAGGCCATGCCAGTTCATGGGAAGTACAGTTAAATATTTGTCATCCCACTTACTCAATAATTCTCAAGCATTTCTGAAGCTTTCTATTTTCTTCCTTGGCTTTCAAGTTACATGAACTGCACTTTTAATCTAAGGAAAAAATAATTCCACAAATTTTGACTGAGGCAATGTCACTTTTGCAAGTTTATCATGACCCCTTTAAAGTAGAATTATTTTTTAAAGATTTTATTTATTTATTTGAGACAGAGAGAATGAGAGACAGAGAGCATGAGAGGGAGGAGGGTCAGAGGGAGAAGCAGACTCCCCGCTGAGCAGGGAGCCCGATGCGGGACTCGATCCCGGGGCTCCAGGATCATGACCTGAGCCAAAGGCAGTCGCTTAACCAACTGAGCCACCCAGGCGCCCTAAAGTAGAATTATTTTTTAAAGTTCTTTTCAATCGTGCAGTTATTTTTAATAAAAATATTTATTACAGTTTTTACATTATCAATTTTGTTTTTTAAATATTTGTCATTTGTCCTTTTCTGTTAGAAAGTTCTAATTTAACAAACATGCCAAAAATATGCATGTGTCTATTTATACAGGCTTTCTGGATCAAAATAAAATAAAAGGGTTTTTTTTTTCCCCCTACTTTTAAATGTAATTCCTGAATTTGCCCTGTTTCTACAGTGAGATGGTTGTGTGGTGGTATATCTTCTATGCAAGGAATTAGGAGTCAGCCCTAATGATGAGGTGCCTTCCAAAGGATGCTTCTGAACTTAGTCTCTACAGTTTTGAACTCTTTAGAGAAAGATTGTATGTTTCTGTCAGTGTAAGTTACTAAGAAAATTATAAAATTGACATTTTCTAAGGCCTCTTTCAGAGTGTATTGACACTGTGGTTTATGGCCTGTGTTACTAATGGTTTATAAGCAAGATTTGTAAAGATAGCTGATTATATACACAGTTCATTTTAGAAGACTATTTAAAGGTTTTTGAGTGGCATAAGTAGTATATTTATTTTTTTAAAAAATATTTATTTATTTACTTACTTACTTCAGAGAGAGCGTGCATGTGTGCGTCTGTAGGGTGTGGGGGGTGGGCAGAGGGAGAGAATCTCAAGCAGACTTCCTGCTGAGTGTGGGCGCCATTGTGGGGCTCGATCCCATGACCCTGAGATCGTGACCTGAGCTGAAACCAAGAGTCCGACTGAGCCACCCAGGCACCCCAAAAGCTATATATTCCTAAAAATATTTAACTATAGGGTCTACCAATACAGAGAGTCAAGTTCCGTTGATCCAGACTTATTCTATCAGGGTCGGTCTCTCTCTGTTTCATTGAATAAATAAATTAACCCTCGGAAAATCAGAGAATCACAGCCAAAGGGACAACAGTGGATAAAATTAATGCCAGTTAACTGAGATGTTGCCATTTTTCTGTACCTACCGTGAATAATAATAAATTAATATCTCCCAGAGTGAGGCTAAAATCTTAGAAATGGTAGTCTTTTTCTTTCATGCACACACCTACACCATTAAAATGAATTGAAGAAGATTTAACTTAAATGACATTTAGAATTTTGTTTTCTGTTATTGTTTTTCTCCTGCGCACCCTGCCACTTTGGCAGAGCAAGGAGTGTAAAGGTGTAAAGGGTGCTGAGGAGACTTTGAGTAAAGCAAAACTGGAATTAAGGAAAAGGTGGGTCAAAGAATCATAATCATAATCTTTGGGTTATGAAGAAACTAAAAAAAGACCTTATATTCACATAGGGAGACCCAGAAATAAACAATAAATATAATAAGAAAGTAAATTAAAGTGGATGTTTTAAGATGATGAGTGCTTAAAAAAAGTAAAGCAAGGAGAAGATTGGGGGGATTTGCAACTTTAAATGCATTCTACAAAGAAGAAGGTAAAACAACACTTAACTCCACTTCTTGGGGTGGAGGTAAAGGGGTGGGAGACAAGTCTTGGCAAAAGAGCCATAAGAGAATTTTGGGTGAGCCCTTGTTCTTAAGTAAATAAGGAGAAAAATAACCATTCTCTGCCTTCCTCCTGCTTTCTCTTCGCCCATTAAGCAAACACTGGCAACTCTTTTTTTTTTTTTTTAAGATTTTATTTATTTATTTGAGAGAGAGAGAATGAGAGAGAGAGAACACATGAGAGGGGATAGGGTCAGAGGACGAAGCAGACTCCCTGCCGAGCAGGGAGCCCGATGTGGGACTCGATCCAGGGACTCGATCCAGGGACTCCAGGAACATGACCTGAGCCGAAGGCAGTCGCTTAACCAACTGAGACACCCAGGCGCCCCACTGGCAACTCTCTTAACCTCAGTTCTCTATACAAACAATACTGAAATGGTACAGGCATATCAGTGAAGATCCACTTTTTGTATACTTATTTTAAAAAACGTATAGACACATACAAAGAAACCCTGTATCCAGCATCTTCTCACTGCAAGGCATTGTGCTGGCTATTTTCCCACACAATACTTGTACACATGTCCATTCTAAGGGTAGGTCTTGAAAACAAGCTCTCTGTGTTATACATTTCTGTATCTTACTCAAGAATTATTTGTTGACTGAATAAATGAATTCACTCATTCATTCATTCATTATTGAACATTGGATTTGGCCCATCAAATTAAAAAACACAACAACAACATGTATCATATGATCTCACTGATATGAGGAATTCTTAATCGCAGGAAACAAACTGAGGGTTGCTGGAGTGGGGGGTGGGGTGGGAGGGATGGGGTGACTGGGTGATAGACACTGGGGAGGGTATGTGCTCTGGTAAGTGCTGTGAATTGTGCAAGACTGTTGAATCTCAGATCTGTACCTCTGAAACAAATAATGCAATATATGTTAAGAAAAAAAAAAAGAAGAAGAAGAAGAAGGTAGCAGGAGGGGAAGAATGAAGCGGGGGAAATCGGAGGGGGAGACGAACCATGAGAGACGATGGACTCTGAAAAACAAACTGAGGGTTCTAGAGGGGAGGGGGGTGGGAGGATGGGTTAGCCTGGTGATGGGTATTGAGGAGGGCACATTCTGCATGGAGCACTGGGTGTTATGCACAAACAATGAATCATGGAACACTACATCTAAAACTAATGAAGTAATGTATGGGGATTAACAGAAGAATAAAAAAAAATAATAATAGGGGCGCCTGGGTGGCTCAGTTGGTTAAGCGACTGCCTTCGGCTCAGGTCATGATCCTGAAGTCCCAGGATCGAGTCCCGCATCGGGCTCCCTGCTTGACGGGGAGTCTGCTTCTCCCTCTCCTGTTCCCCTCTCTTGTGCTCTCTCTCTCTCTCATTCTCTCTCTCAAATAAATAAATAAAATCTTTAAAAATAATAATAATAATAAATAAAAAACACAACAACAACAAAAACCAACTTTTTCTATCATGCCCCAAAGGAGACAATGTCAAGTTCAATTCAGAGTAAATTTATCAATTTAGAGGCAATTTACAGTTATTTTTCATTCCCATGAATCTTAAACCAAGGAGAAAAGACTTGGAAGAAAGTAAGTCTTTCCTCCCTTTTGTACGAATTACATGACTATGTTCAAATGTATTCTTCAGCTTGCTTTATGAGCACACAGCCTCTCTGGTTTTGTATAGCCTACGCATATGAGTACGTGTATGTATATGTAGAAGACTCTATGTAGAGAGAATTTCAGGTACTTTGGTAGTATAACGGCTACTTTTATGGTGAAAAAATTACTACAATTTCTTCAATTATAATTTACTCATAAAATAGAATGTGGTGAGAAGCTGGCTCAATAGGTATAATAATATAATTTAGTATCTTTATGACAATAAGAAGAATCTAGATGTTGGCAAATAATCTTATCATAAATGTATTTTAACTTTATATTATTGTTAGTAATAACAACAGCTAATATTTATTGAGTCCTTGTGTATCATTTATGACCATTTACATGTATTATCTCATTTAATTCTTAAAAACAGCCTGATAAAATAGATATTATTAATATTTTTCTCTTAAAGATGAGAAAATTGGTAGTTAGAAGGGTGTCCATGATTTCAGGCTAGTAAATAGAACAGTTGGGACCCCCAGATGGGTTTTTATTGCTCTAAATTCCATTCTTTAATCATTGGTATATGTTGTTTCTACTTTAATAAATAGCTATGCAGATGCCAGGTGTTTTATGGGACACCTAGGAAGGTCGTAAGATGCCTTTGAAACTTCAGGAGAAGACGAAAGGGATTACTTAATCTGTATTATACTCTCAATTTTCTATTGTCTAGAATTGGCAATATGAGAATAATTCTTGTCTTTCATTTCTTCTTCTAGCAATCAGAACAATAGCAACTTTGCTTTCATTGAATCTGATGCAACTAAATAAGTAAGATTATTTTAAAGTACATGTTCATGATTTATTACTTTACTACTTATTTATTATTACATTTGTTATTATTTCTTCTGAAGATTAACCAAAGGAGGATTTGGTACCTTGGAAATGTTTGGATTTAAATTATTTAATTTTCTTCAATATATTCATGTTGACTAATTCCAAATTACTAGTAATCCCATATAAAATTAGCAATACTCTTCAACCTAGTTGGGCAGTTTTTAGGTAACAAAGACGTAAGATATTCCTAACAAGTCAAAATAAAAATGAAAAAAATATGGAGTGTTTTAAATCTCTGAATCAAGTTTAGCTGGTATTGTTTGAATGTACTCTAAAATACATCAAATACGACAGTACACCTATGAAGTTCTGCTGAATTGCAGCAGTTCATCCTTCCTGAGAAGACTAGAAAACACTAGCGAGGGTCCCGCCTCCAGGATCAGAAGGGGCGGGGCACACCCAGGGGAGCTCTGTAAGAAATGGCTCTCTGTGGCTTGTTTTAGGATCCACCCACTTTCCGTTTCTTATGTCTCTGTCATTCTAACCTTTATCTACCAGCTCTCCTGTTGATTCAGGGCTGCCAGTGGTTAGTCTACTCCCTGCAAAGGAAGTATTGAAGAAACTCCAAGTTGGTACAGAATTTTGTCTCTGTGTCAGTTTTACCCGGGCAGTATGATGATTACTGGTGCTTTATGTTGGCTTTTTTTTTCTCTGTTGTTCTCACCTGCTTTCCAAAGTTCCATAGGGAACCCAGGCTTTTTTTTTGGAGGGGGGGGGGGGGACGTCTCTTCTAATCCTAATATCTTATTTGCATTTCCCATGACCCCAATTTGATGAGCTAAATAGCATATTCATAGATAATGATTAGTGATCATTTGAATGCTCTTAAAAAAAAAAAAAGATTGATTTATTTATTTTAGAAAGAGAGAAAGAGCAAGCAAGGGGAGGGGCAGAGGGAGAGAATCTTCCAGCAGACTCCCCACAGCGTGGAGCCCAACTTGGGGCTCGATTTCATAACTCATGAAATCATGACCTGAGCTGAAACCAAGAGTCGGACACTTAACCGCTTAACCAACTGAGCCACCCAGGCGCCCCTCATTTGAATGTCTTGAGGCAGACAAATCCAAAGACGGTTAGCACCGTTAGCTGTATTAGCTTCCCAATTTAGAGAAAGCGATCATAAACCCTCACTAGCCCATACATATGAATGAATCATTATATTAATGGTCTATTCAGTTGGTTAATACTCAAATACAATAGACTATAACCTGTTAAAGCTCTTTCAGAGTTCCAGTCAAAAGTTGGTCTGCTAGAAACTTATTTCTATTCTACCCTTACTTTGGTTTTATGTCCAGGATATATGATAGAGTGTGGAGTCCCCAGGAAATTGAATCTATCAACCTATCTAGCCCACAGCTGAATTCCCCCGCTTGCCCACTTATAAAGAATTAATTTTGATATCAGAGAATATCAAATGGTATCTAATGACTCCTGGATGGCAGAAGAAGGCGGTATCTAATACTCTTTAAGGCAGAGAACTTCCGCCTGGGGGCCACAGGTTCTCTGGAAATCACTGAATTATCTCAGAAAAAATGTGTCTTCCCAAGATCCATTCATGATTCCAGTGGCTGATTCAGTGCCTCACCTTTGTTTCTCTGATCCTGAATCAGCTGGTTAATCCTGGTCAGCCTCTCTTTGTCTCTCACTGCCTCCCAGCCATTTTTATTATAGTCCCCTCACACCCACCATTATCAGTGTTTCATCCCTTGGTCCCAACTCACTTCTGATTTCGTAACTTAAAAGCCTGATAATCTTGACAGATTCTAATATCTAGTATCAGTTTCTCCATTGTTTTTTAATGCTGGTTCCTTCCCTCCTCTAGCATCTCATTGGTTCCTACCAAAGCTTCCACTAAGTCCCTTTATATAATACTACATAAATGTAAAGAAAACCAAAATAAGTCTGTCTCCCTTTTCAGATAGAATTACAAGGCTTATTTATTAAATATGTCTCTAAGGATACATTCATAAAACAGAAATTGCATTCTTGATTCTGCAGAAAGGACTTTCACATTCATTGATTAATTCAACAATTTTTGAGCACATACTCTATGGTAATCATTTTAGATGAACATACATTAGACTTCAAATAGCTCATTCTTTTTGCCAATATTAGGCATTAATCTTGAACACTGGGTATTGGCATAACCAGCTGCTACCGCTGTTAGATCTGTGGATCTAAACAGTGCTCATTAAAACAGTCGACTCACCCAGATAATGTAAGATGTTAGTCATCTCTTAAACATTTAATATTGAAAAAGGGAATTCTCTTAGCTAATGCTAGAGGTTAGTGTTTTCTTGAATATTTGATATTGTAAGAGCCAACTCTTCTGGCTAATGTTAGGCATTAATAGTTTTTTAAATATTACCTATAAGTGATTTATCCATTCTATCCATGACTCCTTAATTGCGACTGGCTTGTCCATACGTAATCAATTAGAGAACACACAAAAGCCAGCAACAAACAATATACAGGTATTTAACCACACCATCTTTCTATGGGTCTCATTAATCCCTGCTCTTCTGTTTGCCTTGGGTTCCTTCCTCCTTGTTGTCATTGCTGTCTGTATTGTTGTTTTGAAATTGAGAGATAATCTACATATAACAAAGGACATAAAATACACTAATCATAAATGTGTAACAGTGTCTTTTTTTCTTACATCCAAATAACCACCATCCCTTAGATCAAAAAATAGAATATTTCCAGCATCAACATTTCTAGGTTATTTTCCATCCTCCATTCCTATCCTCTGAGCTCTGTCTTCCTCCTTATTTCGATATCCTGCA
Source organism: Mirounga angustirostris (assembly GCF_029215605.1). NCBI lineage: Eukaryota > Metazoa > Chordata > Mammalia > Carnivora > Phocidae > Mirounga > Mirounga angustirostris. Next base: position 18,713,795 of record NW_026991711.1, on the reverse strand, counting down.
TGGACTTTTATGGTTCATAAACTCCAGCTTCCTTCATCCCTTCCTATCTTGACTTGGCTTTAAATGCTCTCTTGGATTAGTTCAACTTGCAGTTCCCAATAACAGCTACCATAACCTCCTAGCAGAGAAGAACAATTTGCTCTAAAATATTTTGCAAGCAAATTTTAGCACTGGGCACATCTAAGTGTGTATGGCTAATCTAATATCATTTGCTTTTAAATTTATACCCACATCATTTTGGGAAATTTTTTTTTTAAGATTTTATTTATTTATTTGAGAGAGGGAGCACATGAGAGGGGGGAGGGTCAGAGGGAGAAGCAGACTCCCTGCTGAGCAGGGAGACCGATGCGGGACTCAATCCAGGGGCTCCAGGATCATGACCTGAGCCGAAGGCAGTCACTTAACCGACTGAGCCACCCAGGCACCCAATTTTGGGAAATTTTTATAAACAAGTGTGTCAGACATAGCTGGTCTTCCTACCACTAACAATGCCATCATGCACATCGTCTCAGAAAACAAAGAAAATCATTCACATTCTCAAGGAGGATTTCTGAGGCTCGGGTGGGTACTGATTTCTCTTTGGACAATTATAGTGTACAGCCCATACTCACTCTGTAAGGTTTTTAATCGGCCCTTACACTTTTATCATTTCAGACTGAAATATCATCTTTTGTTCCAATTCAGTTTTGGTTTTACCTGGTGAAAACTTTTTGAATACACTCCCTTGTTTTGAACATTGTTATATGAAAAATAAACTAATACGTTGAAGTTTACTGCCTGCATATGGAAATGGTTTAATTAACTGGCATTTAGGGGAAAAAAAGTGCACTGGTTTGCAAGATTTTCCAAAAATGTATCTCACTTATTGGAAGTCTCATTTAAATAATGCTTCTGTGTTTTTATAACGGTAGCAATTTCTCTATTGGTTAGACACTTACCAAACTATAGCAACTGAACCATCAGAAATCTTCAATCTGAACAGATTCTCATCTATTCACATTAAAGTGACTTCAGAAAGCAAATTATGTATATATAATTATAATTCACATAACCAATTACAATTTCCATAACATTAAAATAATTCTTCATCACCTTGATATACATAGAAAGTATTAGGCCTGAATGTTAAATACTCAAGTGTAGTTATGTAAAATAATATGACGATTGTGAAATCTGTGTTATTCTAACCAGTCTTAAAGAGGTAATTATATAATCAATATCGTTAAGTTGATTCTGGAACTATGAACTACCAAAGCAGACCTAGATGATTGGCTGAATCAACCTGTTTCCTCTGATATAAACTGAGGTTAAAGCCTATATTTGAAAGCAAGAGAAAAAAAAACCCTAAGAAGCTTTTAGGAAATTAAATAAAATTGATTGAAAGCATTAGCATTTGGTAATTACTCCTACCAGGGATCTGTTTGTTGTCTGTCTTTTAGTATTTTCAAAATATTATAGATGACCCAGATGATCTTTGTGTATCCCTTTCTCACAGCTGAATGACTGAAAAAAAAAATTGAACTTACATCTAAACATGTCCACTACAGAGAATTTTTTCAAATACAACGCAATCCATATTTGGAATGATCTTTCATTGCTAAGTAGATTTCTTAAAATAAACTGCAACCCCAGAGAGCAAATATGCAATAGCTCGCTAGTTTCCAATGTGCCTTATAAACTTAGATTGTTACAGTTAATGTACATAGTTTTTTCAACATAATATTTGTGATGTTTTTGTCATTTTAAAAAATTTTTATGCCCATAACTCTTTGGTGAAGGATTTGAAATACGCTGGCGTGTTTCTCACAGTTTCTCTGAGTGAATTAGCAATGCAACATATGTAATATGGATGGACACGTGCACAAGCGCCTATCAAGATTAACAGCTAAAGATACTGAGGAGTCAAACGCTTTTATCTAATGCGAGAACTAAGTACCAGAGCTTGTCAGTTCTGACTTAGCATAAGCCTGACCTGGGAATTTTTTTTAAAAAAACAATGCTCAGGTCTCCCTTCTGACCAATTAAATCAGATTATTTGCAAGTAAGGGCCAGGCGTTTGTATGTTTTAAAGGCTCTATGGGTAATTGTAAAGTACAGCCAGGTAAAGAATTACTGAATTAAGTTAAAAACAAGAAATTAAAAATAAGATACTTCTAATTTTGATGTTGCACAAAAGAATGAAATAAGTGAAAAATGGTGAAATACTTTACCGTAATTTACTATGATATATCACCTTTAAATGTTTAATTAAAAATATATTAAATTTGTTTTCTAAAGCCATACAATTTTACATATATTGATAAACATCAGTGCATACCAAATTTATTTAAGAGTAGAGACTATCTCTTTATTGTGACAAATAGTATCTAGTATATCTAGTTTTCTTTTTTTTTTTTTTTAAAGATTTTTATTTATTTGTCAGAGAGAGAGAGCACAAGCAGGGGGAGCAGCAGAGGGAGAGGGAGAAGCAGGCTCCTCACTGAGCAAGGAGACCGATGTGGGACTTGATCCCAGGACCCTGGGATCATGACCTGAGCCGAAGGCAGATGCTTAACAACTGAGCCACCCAGGCGTCCCTATATCTAGTTTTCTTAATTAAATAATAATCAGTTATTCCCATCTGGTTCTACAGAGTACCACAGTGACAATTTTCAAGGATACAAAAGAAAGAACTTCCTTTAAATTGCTTCTTTATTCAAAACCACACACATTCATTTTTCCCTCTATAATTTGTATTTTCTTAATTTCAAAACCATAGATGGAACCATCAGGTTCAATGATCATGATTTTTGTGTTCACTATAAATTGATTGTCATTAATAGCACCTTGGAATGCCATTTGTAGCAAATAATCCACATATTCATGTTATGTGTGATTATCAAATAACATATATGAAGTGCAGATGTTCTAAATTCTTAACTATGGAAATAAAATACCTGACATCAGTGGGATTATTTTATTAGACATTGGAAGGAACAAATAAAAGCCTGAAGACCTGAATCCTTTGCTTATTTTTGAAATATTCATGATAATCAGTAATATGCTATAATTCTTGAACTTTTCCTAAGCAAGGGCTCTGTCTTATTCCTTATTAAAACCTTGAGCAGTACCAGAGAATAGCAGGTACTTAATAGATGATTGTTAACTTGGATTGAATGTCTTTAAAGTCCTAAATATAAAACATAGTATGATAAGACTAGACGATGCATTTTCAGACATTTACAAATATATATTGTAAAACATCCCAATGATGATTGAATTTGTGTCATTGATCACTGCTACATTATAAGAGTTCAAAATGTTCTTGATTTATAACCTAATAATTTTCCAAGGTCAATGTGATGTTTAACTATATCTCCTTTTCCCTTAAAATTCAAATACTGTAAGGAAATAATAAATTACTATAGGAACCTATATTTAAAATGCCAAATTGCCAAAATATGAAATATACTTAATTGCAAGAGCCAACTTATAGACTGTCTCCATATTAATATTCAAATTATACAGAGATACAGATTTAAAATAACAGATAGTTGTATTTGTCTTAGATTTCTACATCATTCTTAAGTTTTTCACATCTATCTAATGGGAATGAGATTACTGATTCATTAGTTTCTTAAAATCCTGTAATTATGCTACAAAACAAGAATATTCAAACTGAACTTATTTTTTGAAAATTTAATACGACTAAGTCAATTGATACTGACATAGCAAAAGATAGGGAATAAAATTCTGAATGTTATTAATAAGATCAGAACTTTTTACGTGTTCTCAAATCACATCATCTATGCCTATAAGACTGAAGCATCTGGGTGAAAAATACAAATATTTCTCTACTACTTGTTATATACAATGTAAACAGTTAATGCAAATGTTCTCATGTTGAATTGAGCTTTTCATTTCATCTAAAAAGTTCTGGACTATGTAAAACTGTACCGTGTGTTTTAGCTAACTTGAGAAGTCTGTGTGCCTACTTTGGCATTTCAGATAGCTTTGTTTTTACATTCCTTGGTTGCCGAAGGCATTTGTTAATGGTTCAGAAATTTTTTCTGATCTTCAAAATCGTAACCACAAAATCTTTACTTTGGTGATAGAGTATACCTCGCTGTGGCCCTAGGTGTGGCCCCTGAAATTGAGAAGGATGAGTTTCTAGTTAGTTAGTAGTGACTTTAAAAAAAAAAAAAAAAAATACTAAGTTGGGTAATCTTTAAATTCATTGGTATTGAAAAGTTTTCAATTATTCTAATTATATTCATAATTTCTTTCTTAATTTCGAAAGGAAGTGTGAGTGAACCCCTTAAAAATAAAATGCAATCTACTAATTGTGAAACTTTCTGGGATTTCCAAGAAGTTGGTTTAAATGAATTTACATCTTCCAAAATTCTGATTACCATAAAAATGTATACCTTAAGAATTAAATCTCTCAAACTATAATCACAGAAAATAGTTACTTGTCTGTTAGCCTTCCGCAGAAATATTGTTAGATGTCTAAAAACAGCCTTTTTAAAAATAGCAGGATTGCAGTGTTGACTTTAATTGGAAAGAAACTATGAGATAAATAACTCTCTCCTGCTAAGAAACCTGTGTATAGGTGGGATTTCCCATGATTCAGAGTGTAATAAACACTCAACAGCACCTCTCCTCCCAGCCATTCTAATTTAAAGCAGAAGATGAAGTTTTAAAGAAAAAGGAATTGACGTATCAGTCAATGCTGGTCAAAAGCAACGTTAAATACAGACTTTAAAGAGAATTAGTAATCAATTTTCCCCTTTGAAAGTCTCATAGATTACTATTATAGAAGGACTAATATTGTAAATATTGTAAAATTTCAGATTTGGCCATCTATTTTGATTTGTAAAGCAAAAATATCTAGAAAATAGGTCCTTCTTATAAAAGAATAGCAAAAAGAAGAGTTAATCCTTTACTTTTTATATCTCTAGTTTGACGATTGAATTTAAGCAAAGCATGGCAAAATGAGTCAAAGATAGTAAATATTAGCAGTATCATCAAGATTTGAATGCCGAAAATTTTAACATTTGGACATTACAGACATCTTCTGGTAACATGGTTTTTACAGTTGACTTGCAAAATCACGAAAGAGTGGTATGTGCTTTCCACTAAATACTTACTGGATTATTTAAAACCAATTTAAAATTACTGTACTTGTAGTAAGCGTTATGAACCCTCACTTCTTTTGACAATTATGTTTCCGAGAATTCTGGAATTTCCTAAACCACAATATGTAGAAGGAGGTGCTCCTGAGTGGGCTCCTTTTCTCAGCTTTGTGGTTGTTTATGAGGTTCTTTTCGAGCTCTACTATTTGTACCGGAGAGCCAAGTGTTCTTACTAAGTGCAGCGGGGCATGGGAGGAGGGTCAGGTACTGCAGCAGCGAAACCTCTGCTCGGGCATGCGTTTTGGTTCACACACGGCCGGGTTAAGGAAACACATTTCAACGATGTAAGTCTCGGGTGTAAAGCGTTTATCTCTGTTCTCAAACGATCTGTGTGCACCGAGTAATCCGGTTTCAATGTGATAGTAAGTCACTGGGTTTTATTCATCTTTGGTTCATGTTGGCACGAAGCAGGCCCCTAATTACGACCGAGACCCATCGTGGGCAAGGAAAGTAATAAACAGTAATCACATCGCGTACACGTCGAGTCCCAGCGAGAGCAGAGCTCTCAGGAAGCCGCAGGAAGCGTGCGCTTCCAGGAGGGTGTGCGACGCGCGGGGGTCTGCACGCGCGCAGAGCTTGTTAACGGAGGGCGTGCCGGAGGCGTGGCGCGAGGTGTCCGGGCGAGGCGCTCCGCGAGGCGGGCGGCGGTGGGCGGGCGGCGGGGAAGCGCGGCCGGGGAAAGGCAGTGCTGCGCCGCGAGCGGCTCCCGGCTCCCGCTCTCCCAGCCGCCTAGCCCGAGCCGCCGTGGGCGGGGCCTGCGGTGATTGGCGGGCGGGCGGGGAGGTCGGAAGTACTTTGTTTTTTATGCTAATGAGGGAGTGGGGCTTGTCCGTATTTACGTTGAGGCGGGAGCCGCCGCCCTTCATTCACCCACATGGCCCTTCGAGGTGCTGCCGTCGCCGCCCGACCTGCGCCTTCGCGCCACTTCGCGCCCTCGGGCGAGGCCGAGGGGGTGGGGACGACCCCCGCCGCGTAGCCGCGGCTCTCGCTCCTCGCGAAGCCCCTTGGCGGGGCGGGCCGGCCGGCCGGCCGCACCCCCGGCCTGGGGCCTCCGGTCGTAGTAAAGCGGAGGCGGGTGGGGAGGCGGGAGCGAGAGCCCGCGGCGGGCGAGGCGAAGATGGTGGCGGCTACTCCTCCTGGTGAGTCTGCCCGCCCCTCCGCCGCGTGAGTGAAACCTGTTGTGTGCGGCCCCAGTCCGGAGGGAGGGCGGGTGGGGCGGAATGGCCCGGGGCAGCGTGGCGGCGGCGGCGGGGCCGGGGCCGGGGCGGGTCTCGGGCCGTTGGCCGCCCCGGCGTGTGGCAGCCGCGCCTCGCTGCCCCCTCGCTCGCGGGCTGGCGGAGGGGCAGGGCAGGGCCGGGGCAGGGAGGGCGGGAGGGGGCGGCGTGCGCGCGGCGGCCGCGCCCGGGACCCGCGCGGACCCCGCCTGGGCCGGCCCCGGCGGGCGGGTGGGCGCGCGGCGCACACAATGGCCCCTCAGGGAGGGAACGCGCGAGGCCCGCGCCCCCTCCAGGCCTCGGGGTGCACGCGGGGCGCGGGTCCCTGGGAAGGGAAAGTTTCTCCCGGGGGCGAGAGTTAAAGCGCCTCCAGAACAAAGCGGCGGCGGCAGCGGCACATGGGGCAGGCCGCGGGCCGGGAGGGGGCGCGCCCACGAGGTACCTGCGCGCTGGCGGGCGGCGTGGCGTGGGCGGGAGCCCGCGGGCCCCCAAACTTTGTGCGCGTGAGGGTGGGCGGAGGGCGCGGGAGTTCGGGGCGGCGCGGCCTGGACGCCGCCCCCACTCCGCGTGGGCTTTGTTAACCCGCGTGGGCAGTCCCCGGGTGGGGCTCGCAACTTCCCGGGCCGGGGCCCGCGGAGCAGGCCCTGGCTGGCCTCGGTGGCGGCGTGGAGTCGCTCTCGCCCGCCCGCTGGCAGGGAGCGCGGCGCGGGAGGGCGGCCCGGCTCGGCGGGAGCGGCGGCTGCGCCGCCATGTTCCTGCGGGGCGGGCTGCGCGGGGGTGAGGGCGGGGGACATGGCGGCGACTGCGCGCCGCCGCCGATTGTTCCCGGCTTAGGCCTCGGGCCGCGTGCGACGGGCACCGCAGTCGCGGAGCCCCCGCCCCTCTGGGCCGGGCTGGGAGGGGGGCGGGGGACACAAAGGAGGGGCGGCGCGCCCGCGTCCCCGCCGTGCTCGGGCCTCGGCGCCGCCGGTCGCCGCGCGGCTGCCGCCGGGAAACGGAGGGGGGGCGGGTTGCCGCGTCCGGCAGGGCCCGACTCTGACCCGCCGCCCCCTGGCGGCCGCTCGGGGAACCGCAAGGCCGCGCACCCCCTTGTGCGACATGTGCTGCCGGCCCGGGCTCCATGAGCGAGGCGGGCACTTTGCGGTCTCGAGTGTTCCTGCTCCCTTTCCTACTCCTAAGCCGGAGCAGAGGGCATGGGAACTGGAGGAGGCGGGCTCGTTCTTGTACCACCGAAAGAAGAAATGACCAGCATGCCATCCCGACCGCATCAGTTGGGGAAGCAACTCTTTATCCCGGCTTGCAGCCACGAGGTCTTGGTTGGGGGAGGGGTGGTAAAGAATAGTCCCTTGGCTGCTGCTTTTCCCTCCGCTCGGAGCCGTACAGTTAACGACTGTTGTGCGTTATACTGGAGTATTTCAGGATCTTTTTAAATAGGACGTGGATCCAATACCTGTGGGGTTTTCAACTTTATTCTCTTTAACGCGTTTTTACCCATATACATTGTTGGTCTTTTAAACATTGCCAGTGTTCCTTGGCTACGTTATCCTTGGTTTAGCAAATGGTTTAACTAATTGATATAAGGGTGTTAGAAAAGAGACCGTTTAAATTTAAATGTAGGTTTGGAGGGTGATGATAATTTTCAGCAAATATGTTTGTCTTTTTTCCCTGTTTCCCCACCCCCAATCCCAGTCATACACGTGGACCTAACTGCACCAAAAGCTTTTCTAAGGACACTTGGCTGAGAAGAAAGTTTTCCCTAGTGGGTAAGTGTGTTCTAATTTTTTTGTTAACTTTTCTTTAAAACAATTTTTTTTTACTTTAATCTTTTATTTCAGTAAATAGATTGGGTTTTCAAAGAGTGAAATAGGTATCTTGTACTTTGTCCATTTACCTTTTCTAGGAAATTAACTCAGTGTGGGTCAGCTAATTTTTAAGTTAGTAAGAGTACAATGCAAATACCATATAAGTTTTTGGAAATTGATGTACGGTTTACAAAATGTAATTTTAAAACTGCTTTAAGTTGAGTGATAGATCTGTTTTGGAGTAAGTTTTCAAGATTCAAAGAAATTTAAACAGGATGTTTAAGTTCTATAACCAGCTAATACACTTGAAATGTAGTCTGAACAGTAATTTTGTTAATTTGCTAAGTATTTGCTAATTGGAAGCCAGAAGAAAAGAAAAATGTTTTGCCACGTGGATGTGAAGAATCCCTCTAAAAGGTACATGAATCAAATTGCCCTGTTCATCTATTAATTCTCATTCATATGCAGTCTTATCTTGATTGATTGAAAAAAAAAATTTTTTTGAGTATGTCTGGGAACCTCCAGGTAAAAGAAGAGCCATCAGTTTCTCTGACAGTATTAGATTGATGGTTAAGATTGTCTTGTGAAAAAGATTTTTCTAATACTTTTAAGGTCTAAGTGTGCTTGTGAATGAAACTTACAGGTTTGAGATAATTAAATTCATTTTCTCTTCCCCATTAGGGACTATGCTGAATTTTGTATGTTTTATAGCTCTTAAGAGTTGGAGGTGTTATTTCTAATTATTTATTTCAAATTTAGCAGGAATAAAGAGACCATCACCTTGTAAGACTGAAGATTGTGACCAGTCAGAATAATGTCAAAGTGCTTACAGTGCAGGTAGTGATATGTGCATCTACTGCAGTGAAGGCACTTGTAGCATTATGGTGACAGCTGCCTCGGGAAGCCAAGGTGGGCTTGAAAGTGCAGGGCCTGCTGGTGTTGAGTGCTTTTTGTTCTAAGGTGCATCTAGTGCAGATAGTGAAGTAGATTAGCATCTACTGCCCTAAGTGCTCCTTCTGGCATAAGAAGTTATGTTTTCATCCAATAATCCAAGCCAAGCAAGTATATAGGTGTTTTAATACTTTTTGTTTGCAGTCCTCTGTTAGTTTTGCATAGTTGCACTACAAGAAGAATGTAGTTGTGCAAATCTATGCAAAACTGATGGTGGCCTGCTATTTCCTTCAAGTGATTTTTTTTTTTTTTTTTTTTACTAATTTTGTGTACTTTTATTGTGTCGATGTAGAATCTGCCTGGTGTATGTGATGTGACAGCTTCTGTAGCACTAAAGTGCTTATAGTGCAGGTAGTGTTTAGTTATCTACTGCATTATGAGCACTTAAAGTACTGCGAGCTGTAGAACTCCAGCTCCGGCCTGTCGCCCAGTCAAACTATCCAGTTACTGAACACTGTTCTATGGTTAGTTTTGCAGGTTTGCATCCAGCTGTGTGATATTCTGCTGTGCAAATCCATGCAAAACTGACTGTGGTAGTGAAAAGTCTGTAGAAAAGTAAGGGAAAATCAAACCCCTTTCTACACAGGTTGGGATCGGTTGCAATGCTGTGTTTCTGTATGGTATTGCACTTGTCCCGGCCTGTTGAGTTTGGTGGGGATTGTGACCAGAAGATTTTGAAAATTAAGTATTACTGAAGATTCGACTTCCACTTTAATATGTTCCAGAAATGTAAAGTATTAAAAAAAGCTTTGTAATTTTAATTTTTTTGTCAGTGTGAAGTTCATAGATACAACTCTTTGTTCTTTAAAATGAAGTTTTGTCATAATTTTGTGCTAAAATACTCCACCTCTGAAGTTGCATGTCAGATTTGATTATAAGTTTTTACTATATTCATCTAATTAGGTTAATATTAAGTATTTAATTATAATTGTGAGGAAAATTTATTTTAATACTATGATAATTTGTAAAGTTAGGATATTTTTGCTTTTCTGGAGCTGGTATTCACAATGTCTTAATCTTAAAGTTAATAAATTGTGTTACTTGTACATTATTTAAATTTGGTGAAAGTATTCTGTTTATTGCAATGTATAAAAAAAGTTGTGGGGTTTGGTTGGTGGTTTTTAAGCATGTTAACTTACATTTGGGAGGGGAGGTTGTCTTTTGTTTCTAGTAAACAAATACTGTTTTACCGGTACTAGTGTTCTTAATGTGTAAAACTGTTAACTGGTTATGTACTAGTTTGCTTAGTAATTTATGCTGTATAAACTGTTCCGTGATCCTTAGACTGTCCTTAGCTTTCTGGAACTTAAAATATAGGAGTTAAAAAGATAATAAGACACACTGGTGCTAAATGGAGTGACAAGTATATGTGTACATGTCTCTAATGCCAAGAGTGTAGTTGGGTGGGAGTCTGAAATTAGTTTTTCTTTAAGTCTGTACTACTGTTAACATTCCTTCTCCCTTCATAAACCAGACTTTTGCAACAATGATAGTTAGTCTAGGCTTCCGTGACTTTGTCACTGGAGTGGAACCTTAAGCAATGGCAGTTACACAGTATTTTATCCAATATTTCTGCTTCTTTCATGTGTCTTGTGTCTAGTCTGTGTCTCACCTGTATAGAAAAATGTGGGTTAACTTGAGAATAATCAGATTTTATAGGGTCCGTTGTTAAAATTGGATCCAAGCTGAATTTTGGAGGAAAGCTGTTATCTTAGTAATATGGAGTAAATTTTCTATAGCTTATTATACCAATTGGTAAATTTAGAAGACGTCTTACCTTTTTAAAATCAATTACGTAAAGTCTAACATGGAAAGTTTAATCATGGATCCCTGAATAGAAAGGTAAGAGTTTCTTAGTTCTGGAGTTGATTATTAAAAGGTAATTTTTCAGAGAGAGAAAATATTAAGAATTATGCGATGATTTATACAATGGAGATGTAATTGTCTTTTAGTTTGAGTTCCTAAGCCTTTTGAATTGAAGAAAATCTTGAAATGGTTTTGTTTTGATATTTAATGACAAATACTGCTTTGAACTAAATGTTCTCAAAGTCCCATAATACTAGCATGGCTGATCGTAGTCTGTAGAAATGGGGTGTGATGGTGATTAGTGGAAAAAGGTGTTTACATCTACCAAACCATATAATTTCATTTTAAAGCTTTTGAGGGGGGAAATATACTAGCATTACTGTTTGAAGTAGAACAGTGATAGGAAGCTTTTCTACAGGATTTCTTTATATGCTAAACTGTCAGATTTTAATAAAACCCTAAATGGTTAATTAACTTTTTCTCCCTAGATGCTTGAACCTTTGTAGTACTTGTTCAGAACTCAATTGGACTTAACTACACTTCACGTCTAGTAAACAAGTTAATAGATGTGAATGTTTTCTTATGGGGTTGGCAGTAGGGCTGAGGTTGTCAAGGGTTCACTAGGAATTGAATTTTATGTTTCTGGTTTTAAAATGTGTGGCAAAGTTTACATTCTTGATTCTGTTAAGATTTTCTTAGACAAGACAGTTGAGTTTTCGAGTAGCGCTAACACAAAGCCATGCAAATATAATTAGTCATTTTGATATAAAAATAAGTTGAACACGTTCATTGTAGCTCCTAATTGCCTGCCTCTTCTCTAATTGTCCTGGGGGAGAAAGCTCTAACCTTTTTTGTGTTTCAACCTTAAAAGTGTTTAAGACTTTTAGGGTGCTGTTGCTCCTGGTTTGATAGCCTTAAGACTATTTTTAGGAAGAAATAAGTCTTTATATTTTTTTTGCATATTCTGCATGTATGATTCTTAGTCTGTGTTAAAAGGAAAGCACTTAACAGCTCTACAAATTATTTTTCAAAACTGCTTGCAAAGTGTAGTGATTTTACTAAAAACTTTTGAGATCTTCATTTTACAGGCAAACCTGTCTAAGCAGAACAAGCCAGACTTGGGTTTTCCCCTGTAGCTTGAAGAACCCTACAGAATGATTCCTGACAAAATGCAACCTGCAATTGCCTGGAGAACAATTCAGTGTTACATTCAAGTTAATTATGTATTTAATGAAATACTGTTCTGTTAGTAATTGACAACCAAGATTGTCTATCATTAGAAAATTAGCCTCTTTTAGCTGAGTAGTAAAGGTAAGGAGAGCATAAGTATACAGGCCAGTATTTCGTGTCCAACTAAAAATAAGATTATCATGTCTACTTGAGTCTTGGCGGCAGGTTATTCTTTGCCTGAGAGGTGGTTTAGCTTACACTGTTTTTTAAAAAGTCTGAATTAATGTAGCTTTCTGTTGATAAATTCAGTTCCTGATGTAATAGTCCTCATGAGTTTTAAAGGATAACTAAGATGGATGTATCCCATGATTTTAAGACCACAGGAAAATTGTTTAAAAAAAAAAAAAGGCTTAGTTTTCTTTTTCCAGTAATTTAAACAGGCACAGCATTCAGACAGGCCTACTTATATGTATGTGCAATTTAGTCATGCTGTTTGAGTTGTTTTGGTGCATTTAATGTAAATAAATAAAATTACATATTTTAAGACTGTTTGTTAAGAAATTGTCCAGAATAAGCATATTAAAATAAAAATTTTAAGGTTGTTTTTAGTTGTGGCACTTTTTCTGGTGTTTTTTGTTACTATAAATGATCCAAACATCTTTGCTTATCAATTTGAGGTAGTTGGGAAGTGGGGACAGGTACTGAAGTGATTTATTACATGAATTATTTTAGTTATCTTTGGCATCAGCATTTGTATCTTAATTTTACAGATGAAGTGAGATCAGGAGTATTGGATATAAAACGTAAATGGGCTCTTGATTAAAACCCATGTCAAAAATTAGTCTATAAAAAGTTATTCTCTTATCTTGAATCTGACAAATGTTTAAATCACATTTGAATTTACTTGATTTGGAAATTTGGGTTCTTGGTATTTTAACTTAAAATGTGATAAGGGCTCCAAGAATAAGTTTGTGTGATTTTTTTTTTTTTTTTTTTTTTAATAACAGACCATAGGCACTTAAAATCCAGCCAGTTTAGATATTATTAAGTATGAAGCATCTTCACTTTGATCTTTAACCTATTGATACATTGAAGTTTAAGGGGAAACCAAAGTGTGTGAAGTCCTAAACAACTGCTTTTAGTAAAGATCTAAATATTTGGTTATAAGGTTGAATGTTTTTTAATGGATTTGTACTGTATTTTTAAAATAAGATGAAAATTAAGGTTTTTAAGATACTTTGTGGCCAGTAAAGCAACTCTAAAGGCAACAATCCCAGCCCTGTGCAGTTTTGAGTACTTTGAAAAATAATTACATGCCAATATAAATATGGGTTTAGTCATTAATAGGGCAAGTATTTATGGTATAGAGGTAAAAAACAGAAACCTGAGGTTCGTAGCAAGTGATGCCAAACCAAATATTCAGTGAAGTGTCTCCATTATTAATTGCATGCCTAAATTTAAGAATATGTACACTTACTGGGAAATGAGCATGTATCTTTACATGCTTATTTATAAAAAGTATATACACAATGAAATTGCTATAATGTAATGTTGACTTCAATTAGACTAAGGCATTGAAAGGTTAAATTCCACTGATAGACTTTAAAGGAGTCCTCCTCCTATACTTGTTTGAGATATAATCTATGTGGGAATACCAACAGATAGGGTAAGCTGGGACTTAATGTTGGCAAGACTAGATGAAAATTATCTCTATTCAGGTAGAGTTGTATGCTGCTTGAACCACTAGGTACCTTACAAGGCCAATTAAATTCCTCAACAAAGTCAAGAATGCAAAGGCCACGTTCAGGGAATACCACTGCTGGAATCTAGAGTGGTTATACATTTACAAGATAAGGTTCTTAACCACAGTTGGGCATTATAATTACCCAAAGATACTTTTCAAAATACAAAGTCGTAGAACTTTAATTCAGGTGCATAAGAATGAATCCAGAAAGTGAGTAGAGCTGGATGCTAGGAAGACAAGCATTTTGAGGAATTGGTTAATTTTGAACTATGTGTTTTAAGAATATACTTACCTAAATTGTCCAAAATGATGAGCCTTATGAATGCAGCCGAAGTGGTACTTTGGAATTTGTGGAGGTGGAATGCTGAATAGGAAAAGAGAATACATGTTTTGTGTTTCATATACTTCGTTTTGTGACTGTTTTGCTTTGCATAAACTTTTTAGCTAGTGCCAACCTTAAATCTGCTTCTGAATCCACAGGCTTTTCCTTTCTCCCAACTTTATGTAGTAAATAGTAACCCCTTTCTGCTCCAGTGATAGGCCAACAGTGTAATTGTGCTGGACATGGATCTCCTTGGAGTTTGAAATTTGTGGTCACACTGGTCTATAGGTCATTCTGGACAAATGATTTTCTAGCCCTCCAAAGAATTGTCCAATTTGCACCATCTCATGTTCTTTGATATTTAAATTTCTAATTTTAAATAGAAAGGATGTAGTTTCTGCCATGTTCTGAATATTTCTGAGCTGATTCTGCCCTTGCCTGTATTGTTGATGATAGTATAGATGATTTATTTTAAAATCTGGAATGTGATTAGCCCCCCAGCTCACTCATTAATCCTCTGTACAAGACCTTAAACTGGGGTGCCTGGGTGGCTCAGTTGGTTAAGCGACTGCCTTCGGCTCAGGTCATGATCCTGGAGTCCCGGGATTGAGTCCCTCATCGGGCTCCCTGCCCAGTGGGGAGTCTGCTTCTCCCTCTGACCCTCCCCTCTCTCATGCTCTCTGTCTCATTCTCTCTCTCAAATAAATAAATAAAATCTTAAAAAAAAAAAAAGACCTTAAACTGTTCTGCTTCCACTCAGCTCCCCAGGCTGACTTTTTCTTCATGGACTTTGCCCTTGTTCTTCCCTTAGCTTGGAAAAACTACCCCCTCAGCTATGTGATCTAATCCTGTTTCTGGTCTGCACAAGTACCAAATCAAACTAGTTCTTTAAACTGCATACTCTTCCTTCTCTAGGTCACTTTTCCTAATAGAGGACTAGTGGTTTCACTTGGGATCTTGTTAGAATGCAGGATCTGAGGACCTTCCCCGAACCTGAATTAGCAACTTCGCTTTAAAATCCTGTCCCTACTCCCTTCCTGGATGTTACGTGAAGGTAGGGATTTGAAAGTGGTTCATTGATGCATAATCAACACCTGAAACAGTACTCACTCAGCACATAGAAGGTACTTAAGTCTTGCAGGAATGAGTGGAAGTGCCCACAGGTGAATATGACTGCTTCAAAGAGACTGGGTCAGTGGAAGTTAACAGAAAACCAAACACCTTGGTCTTTTATAGTACATATGGGACTTAGGAAAGGTGTAATCATTGTAAAGTACATTAGTGATAATCTATCAAATATCTGGCAGAAGGGATTTGAGTAGTGTTGGTGAGTAGGAGACGTAACTAATTTACAGTAGTAATCATCCAGCAAGAAAGCTGGAAGTTGGAAGCTTCAGGAGAATAGAAAACCTGCCCTTCTATGTTCCATTTGTGTGGCAGTGTTTTGGTGCTGTTGGAAGTAAATGTTGAACTTGACGCCGCTCTCACAAAATGAGCAACTGACATTCAGACTACCAGGGTAAAGGGGTGTACTCGCCACACTGGTACCGAGGAAGGTAAGCTTGATGTGAGGCTGTGTTTAGTGGCAGGTTCTCAACGTGATTTTGTTGCCTGAATGAAGTAAGGCTCTATCTTGTAGTATCTTCTTTTATCTCTGTTCTCTGTTCAGTTTCAAACCCCCTCCCCACTTTTTTGGTTATCAAGCAATTCAGCATTCTTAAAATGTCACAGTGCCTACCAAAATACCATATGGTGTTCTAACTTTTAAGTTTCACTGCTAGCACAAGGTACCAGGAATACAAAGGCGGCCTACACTGGTATACTGGGCCTTGATGAAATTCGGAATTGTCTTTGACGCCCTGGGACAAATCAGTAAAACCAATACGCCTCAGGAATATTCTTTGTGGTGTAAGGAAAGGTTCATAGTAAAGAAGTTAAGGAAGGAAAACCCGGTACCTTCACAGGTTAATTTTAGGGAACGATATACGGAAATTACTATGACAATTTTTATTTCCTCAAAACTACACATCTGTGTAGTTGAACTAGTCTGGGCCCCAGGAATGTGCAGAGTCCAATTTGAAGACTGTTAGAAGTCACCACGTGGTACTGGCTATAGCTGGCTGAGAAATTTAAGGAACTACTTAAAAAGAGTCCTAGAGAAGTGTTTAAGAGGGAAACTTCCTGGTTCAAGTACCACCTCCCCCCGTTAGTAACTTAGGCAAATTTGTTTTTAGCTTTTCCGCCTTGATCAGGAAGATAAATAGGTGTCACGGCGGTTATGGGTTTACATCCAGCAAAAAATAAATGCATTTGCCCCAACTTCAAAGTGGTTTTAAGCTTTGCTTGGCTTGGACAAGTTTGGGTGTCAGACCCACTTGAAATAATAGGAGGGATAAAATGTTCAGGCCCGGTCCTTTTGCGACATCTTTATCAGCAGCGACAGTGACAGCACGCAGGCTATCTAGCTGGGTGGTGGGTGGATAAGGGAAAAAGGATGGTGACACGACACTGAGGGGGGAGGAATACGTCCTGGCTGCCGCCAAACAGCGTGATTTCAGTGAACGGAGGGGTGGGAGAAGGAAGGCAGAGAATTTTCAGATAAGCTGACAATTTGAGCACATTTCAAAGAGGTAGATGTTCATTACCAGGCCTAAGATGCCTTTCACGTGCATGTGGCATGGCTGATTGAGCTGCTTCTAGGTCTCATATTATGTCACCTGAAGAGGCCTTCATTACCCTACTTGGGTCTCTCTCACTTGATAGTTCAAAGCACAGCACAAATTTTCTTACGGTTCTGTAAGTCAGGGGTCTCAGCACAGGTCTCACTAGGTTAAAATTAAGGTGTTGGCAGGGCTGTATTTCTGGAGGCTGTGGGAGAGGATCCATTGCCTTTTCCTGCTTCGCATTCCTTGCTTCACAGACCCTTTCTCCATCTCCAATCCAGCAGCCATGGGTTGAGTTCGCATGTCACATTATTCTGACCTCTGCCATCAAGTCTCTGACCTCTTGAGGCCTCCCTCTTACACTTTTAAGGACTCTGGTGATTTAAGGATATTCAACCCACCCAGCTATTCCAAAATAATCTAAAGTTAGCTGATGAGCAGCCTTAACTCTCTTTTACCATGTAAACTCTTTTGGCAGGTTCCAGGGATTAGGGCAGGGATATTTTGGGGGGTCATTTTGCCTACTATGTGTCCCCTTCCTATGAAATCATGTCACTTTTGGACATGGTTATAGTCCCAGGCCTGTGTAACTATTTTGAGATTTTATTCAGACTGAGCTTAAGTAAAGTTAATAGATTAAGGAAAATACTTGTTAACAATTCAATGAGAAAAAGAAAAACTCAATGTCTTAAGAATTTTCCTCTGTGGTATTTTTTTTTTTTTTTTTTTTTTGGAGATTTTTATTTTATTTGAGAGAGCATGAGAGAGAGCATGGTGGGGGAGGGTCAGAAGGGGAAGCAGACTCCCCGCTGATCCCGGGACTCCGGGATCATGACCTGAGCTGAAGGCAGTCGCTTAACCAACTGGGCCACCCAGGTGCCCCATTCTCCATGGTATTTAAATGTCAGTTTTAAAGAGGTTCAATGAGAAAATGATTATTCATAAATTCAATAACTACCCCATTGTCATTCTTGTCTGAATAGAACAGATTTTGTCGATGAAAAGGGCTCATAGTATGTTTCTCACAAACCCAATTCTAGAAAAAAATTGAACTGTATCGGTCTACTAACATTTAAAGAAGGACCTCCAGAATGGGGAAGCCATGAAATCAATATTTGTTAGCCAATAAAGCATGTAAATATTAAAGAACTGCTTTAAGAAGTGAAGATACAGTATGTAAAGCAAAATTAGCAAAAACTGGGAAATCAGCCATTGGAGACAAGTAGAAGGTAAATAAGCAATTTATACTTTGTTAGAGTACAGGAAAAGTTTGATATTTTCATTGCAAAGCATCTACTAGCAGAATAAAACAATAAACTTTGAAATTACTAGGAAAAGGTACTAAGAACCCACAAAGCAAAACAAAAAGGGAACAAAAGCAAGAGGATTTTAATGGAAATTCACAGAAAATATTTTCAAGTAGTTTGTGTTTTGGCTCAAACAGTTATACTTAAGTTTTATAACCTGCAAACTTTATTTGTAGCCATTGGAAATGAGGCAGGTAGTGGTTTGGCCATGTTCAAAGGTAAGTCCTGGCCCTTAAGTGCTCTGGCCCGGCAATAACATCTA
The DNA here is from genome assembly GCF_029215605.1 of Mirounga angustirostris. Lineage (NCBI taxonomy): Eukaryota > Metazoa > Chordata > Mammalia > Carnivora > Phocidae > Mirounga > Mirounga angustirostris. The sequence continues at coordinate 18,695,380 of NW_026991711.1, read as the reverse complement.
TTATATGTGTGCTCCTTGAAAACAAGCAGATTCTATTTTGTATTTCCCAAAATGAATGCAAAATAGGCATTCGGTAAGTATCTGTTGAAAGAATCGAAGATTACTTCCAAATATTATTTTACAATTAGGGTATTTTCTGATTCACTGCAGTAGATTTCCACACCATCCTTAAATTCCTCATCTGATGTCAAATTTTGTCCAGAGTCTGAAGATTATGCTTACTTTGATGTAAAGGGTAGAAAGACAGTCTGCATATGGCAGCGGGGAGGGGCACTGTATGTAAAGGAAAAGTTATCTGTGCGCATCTACATGTGATGTGTAAGCTGACAGGGTGGCTGAATGGAGTGCAATCGTTAGCTGGTGGCTTCTGGGAGCTTTACTAGTGGGTCATAATGTGACAGGGTTCCGAGCAGAGTTCAAGCAGAAGTAACTCACGCCTGGTTTTCCTGCTTTGTCATTGAGGCAGTGGGAAATGGGTCCATGACATCAGGACCACTCTTTCTTCTTTACTTTTGGCTACTGCCGTACTCCACCAGATCATGTAGTCCTTGGGAAGTAAGCTGCTTAAAGAACTGACAAGTATTTGTGAAAGTATATATTCATAACCCTATCCTACAGGCTATGTGTCTTCAAGAAGATTGTCAGTGATTCTGAGATAAATCTCACATGTGTAAATCAGAATTAATAAAATGAAGAGGTAACTGATACTAAATAAAAGGCTGAGAAAGTAAGTGCTACCTGAGCTCAGAGCGGCAGTGAGTGATACTGTGTGTGCATTTGGCACACGTTCTATCACATGGGTAATTAGAAGGGCAGATCTAATTTAGTGGACATAAATACGGCAATCCAGTGTTTTACTGGTTTGGTCATGGGATGTTGCTCCCTGTTTAATATGAAGAATCTAGTATTTTACAAATTTCTCCAGCCAAAGATGGAATGTGCAGTTTAGTACCCAGTGAAACCATTTAGTCATAATTGATTGATATTACTGTCAGAGAATAAATCTCTGGTTTTCTTGCTTACACAGAATTTGAGACCTCTCACTACTAGAGAAGTGCTTTACCCTCTTGAAACGGTGATGGAATATTAAAATATCAAAGACCCAAAACACACATTTTTATTCATTTTAAAGCCTCATCCAGCCCTGCTGATATTTAGAGCCTGCTGTAATATTTTAATCTTAGGTCTGTCTCCAAAAGGATGCCATCCAAAAGTAATTTTCATTTTTTGTATAAGGTTATTACTTTGTATTCATTTGATTTATTGAAAAGAAATTAAGGGACAGTAATATATTTATACAGTCATGTAATTCGACTTTAAATTAGAGGTTCCATACACATTTCCAGTTCTGGATGATGATACATCTGAAGTAAGGAAGCACTGATGAACCTTAAAAATAGCAGGAAAAGATTAAAGTCATAGATAATTTAGTGAGGTTACATTGCAGAAATTAAATAAGCATGTTATATAATGCCATTATTTTAAATAGCTGAGAATGCCTTAGTCTTGATCTTTGCACACTTTTTTAAAAATACAATGATAAAGACAGCATGTGCTACTAAAACTCTGAAGATAATTTTGAGATCAGTGATTGATTTTTACACGTTACCCATGTTTTATTAAGGGCTGCTGACGCTGCTTTGTCTTAAACTCATCAAATAATTGGGCCAAATTTGAGAAAATCAATTTCTACTAAATAGTTAACCATAAGGTATATTTGTGTTAGCAAACAAAATGCTTTCAAAATGTCCCACTTTTGAAACTGTTTGAGTTTTTTATGTTGACCCAGTAACTGTTTGCAAAGGTAAACCCAAGTGGAGTTAAGCAATTGCCTGGCGAATTTGATCACGGCGACGACCATAGAGGGTAAGATGAATAAACTGAGTTTTAGAAAATTTACTTCATGACTGCAGACTTTAACGCATCCTAGATCTTTAGGAGGTTTTGTTTCAGGACTATGCATTCTTTTCTCCTCTTTCTTCTTCCCTCCCATCCTCTTTCTCTTCCTCCCCTTTCTTTTTCTCTCCTCCCCTTTTTTCTCTCTCCTTCTCCTTGCCTTCCTTCCCTTCTGTTTTCCTCCCTCCCTTTTCATCTATTTATCATTTATCAATCATCAGTGATAATGCACATGGTTAAGGGTTTTGTCTAGTAATCATTAACCCATCCTTACAAAATGTTAAGTATTTGTGGAGCTATCAAGGTAAACAATACATTTTTAGTTTCAGTTGGATGTTTTACATTCATATGGAAAACTCAGAGGTAAAAGTATTATTTAAAACAGTAGTATATTTTGAAACATGACAAAGACCAAGATTATTTTCTACCAGATTCATTAACTTACTTCACCTGAATTAACTGGCTGTTTGTTGAACCATCTCCTATTTCCTAGCCATTTAAACTTCAAAGTTCCTGGAGTTTGCATGGTGTCTAATCTGTCTGGATGCCATCTTTATCTGAGATTAAATAGAGGTCTTTCCAAGATTTTTTTTAATCTCATGAACCCATGCCCAAGTAACAGTTTAAAAGATTGCATAATGATGTCAAAGAAAATCTTGTATGTCAAGACCAGGAAAGATCCCTGGAATGTGGACAGCTAGGGTTGAAGGGAGCAAGGAGGACAGAAACACCATGGCTCACTCCTGTTTTTCACAGACATTGGGCACAGGTAGGAGGTGACAGAAATCCCAGTTGTATTGGGAATTTGACAGCCAGGCTTGCCACCTCACTCAGGTGACAGGCCTGAGAAAGTCTCACCAGATTTCTTGCCACTCCTTGTGGCATGACAGGGACAGAATAATTGCTGTGCATTTGAGGCATGAGAGTGTCCGAAGGATCCTGCTCGCCTGAATGAGTGTCCTGCTTGAAAAGGCCTTCAGTCATGAATAAGAGACAGCCCCGCAGTGGCAGACGTGGCCTCCTATCCAGAAATCAGTGTGGAAAAACCTCGCCCTAGCCTGAACTTGTGCATGTTCTTGCTACATGTGTATATGGGATTAGAGCCAGAAAATATTAAGAAAGCATTATTGGAAAATTTTGGTTTGGAATCATTTACTAGAGCAAGTGGATTAGAAAAAAGGAGTTGGTAGTGACAGGAGGAGTGAGGTGGGAGTTGCGGTCGCCACAGACTCTCACCTCTGAACCCAGGATACCAGTGAGAGTAGGGCATGGCCTGTCCTCGCTGATGGGAAAGGGTGGTCGCTGCTGCAAAAAACACAAGGACCCGTATGCCTCCTCATTCTCTAAATCTTGCCTCCACAGCAGGGGAATTACAGCCGCCCCATTCCTACTCTATGTAGTTTCTTTGCCGAAAACGGTCTAGTAATAATCAGGCTCCCTGCTGCAGAACTGCAGAGGGCAGCACCGAGCGCCTCATTCCCTTATGCGGAACTTGGAAGAATTACTTTGTATAACCTTAAAATGTATGTGGCGTGGCTTGAGTAGTTTTGCTGGAGACAATTTATTTAGCTCTTCATTCTTCAGAGCGGACCTGTGAATGTCCTTATGTCTAGTGAAAGATCGTAGTAGCCAACAAGTACCTTGTGTCGGGCACTGGTTATTTCTTTCATCCTAACAATAATGACACTGTGAGATAACCTATCATTACTGTTCCCATTTTACAGATGAAGAAACTGGGGCAGGGAAGCTGTACAGCTGACCCCATTCACAAAGCTGATAAGTGGAGGAGCCAGCACTTAAATCTAGGCAGTCTGGTTCTAGAACCAGTTCTCGTAACTGTTGTACTGCCTTTCAGACCAATTTATACATTATGACAATTATGCTAACAAAATTTAAGGAAATAGCAAAATATTAATTTGCCTATTGCTGAACAGAAAAATTTAAGGCAGTTTTAATATTCTAGAGAAAATATATTACTAAAATAATTCAAAAAGCACAGATATTGTTAATAGATCAATAACCAAGAAATACTTTAAAATGTGACTAAATAAATTCCCATCAAAAACTTTGAGCCTAGAGAATTTGGGGTATTGAGTTATTTTAAATTTCTGAGGATGAGCCAGTTCCAGTGTTGTTACAAAACACTGAAAGAACAGAGGGCAAATTAAAAGGCTTCTAATGCATTTCTTCAAGTTAGCACTAAAATCTGAGAAAAATACTAAATAGAGGATAATCTCATGACAGATGCAAAATAACTACATAAATATAATACAAATAACACTGTAACAAATTTAATAGTATATTAAAATAGTTGTTGTCACCACTATGACTTAGCTTTGCTTTGGTAGTATTTAATAAACTCAATGAAATAGAACACAGAAGTAATTGGCCTAACTATTGGAAAAGTGGAGGCAAAATTATCATTATCAGCATTCAAAATGATTGTCTTCCATGGAAACCCAAAGAAAATCAGTAGAAAAATTACTAGGACTAATAAAGAGACTTCAATCAGGTAATTTAACTTAAAAAGCTAATAGTTTTCCTTAGGTAGTAGCATATTCATGTTACAAGAAAATTGTTAAAGACAAAATACCTAGAAAAAAGTCTTGAGACCTGGAGAGTGAAAGGTAGAAAAATTTAAACTTCACCGTGATTCATAAAAAGTTGTATAAACAGAGCTAGCCAGGTTTCTGTATGAGAAAAACAGCAATATATCAGTCTTCCTGTACTGTATCATTGAGCCAACACTGCTCCAATAAAAACTCAGTGGAATTTACTTTTGGACCCGGCAAAAATAATTCCAGTATCCATCTGGAAGAACAAACAGGTGCGAAGATGGGAAGAAGGTGAACAACATGGGAAATATATGAGGCACTAAATGTTTCATGAAGTTAGACTATTAAAATAAGAAACACTGGCGATAATCAAGGTAAATCAGTGGAACAAAATAAATAGGCCTCCAACCCAAAAATATATAGTTAAGAAAATGCCAGAACCAAAATTAAAATACAAGCCCTACACCAAAAAGTGTTTGAAACAAAAAAAGGGAAATGAAATAATGATAATAAAAATGAAATAGAGTTACTGTTCTTAATATAAAAAGTAATCATAGTAAAAGACATCACAAAATTCTCTAAGAAATGAACAGGCGAAAGATGGGCATTGGTAATTTGGGGAAAATGAGAAGCAGATAGCAAATGAATACAGTGTATGCTGGTTGGGAGAAATGGCAGAATTAGTGTAAGACGTGGGCAGTACTGGGGCTCATTTCTGTGCCACAACACCCAGGCATTTTTACTTGGTGGTGAAGGGAATATTTTCAGAAAATTCTTAATATACATTGCTACATTTTCTATTTTATGACATAGAGACTGTTTATTTCACCCCCAAATCTGTTTTCCCATCCCCCATCTAGGACCAGGATCAGCAGAGTTTTACCTGGCACATGACTGCCCAGCTGGAGACTATTGGCTCCTGTGCAATGGGAGTGGCCAAGTGACAAAGTTCTTGCCAACGATAGGTAAACACAGGTGATATGTGCAGCTTCTAGATCACTTCCTTTAAAGCAAGGTGCTTATCTTCCTCTATCTCTTTTCCCATCTTTGGGATGAAATATGGATCTGGTGCTGGTGAGTCAGCTTTGACCGTGCAGAGAAGCAGAGTAGAATTCTAGGGTTGAGAGAGCAACAGTGAAGGGAACCTGGTTTCTAGAAAACCTTTCAGAGAGGAGTCTTCTACCTTAAATGGGATTGCGTTGATATTCAGATCTGAGACAAAGGCCTACCAGCAAGTAGTTTATCTTAAAAATGACTCCCAGAGCAGGAATGAGGGGGAAGGGAGTGAAATGAAAGTTGGTCACTACTAAAATTGCCTAGTGTTCCCACCCCATGAAACCTTCAGGATACCCTTATGAAAACTGTCTGCCTTGAAAGGAAGAGGGGGACTCGTTTTTCTTATTGGTTGTCCTACTGAAATCACTCCAGGATGTTAACCACCATCTCTTCTGGATAGCACATTTATACAGGTATTGGCAAAAAGCAGACACATAGATGGGTGGAACAGAATAGAAAAGCCAGAGATGCCTGGCTGGCTCAGTTGGTTAAGCATCTGCCTTCGGCCCAGGTCATGATCCCAGGGTCCTGGGATCCAGCCCCTCATCCCAGCTTCCTGCTCAGCGGGAGGCCCGCTTCTCCCTCTGCCTGCCACTCCCCCTGCTTGTCCTTGAGTGCACACTCGCACTCTCTCTCTGACAAAATCTTAAAAAAAGGAAAAAAAAAAAAAATAGAAAAGCCAGAAATGGACCCACAACTATATGGCCAACTAATCTACAAAGGCAAGAAAGACCATCCAATGGAAAAAAGAGAGTCTCTGCAACAAATGGTGTTGGAAAAACTGGAAAGCAACATGCAGAATGAAACTGGCCCATTTTCTTATATTAAACACAAAAAGAAGTTCAAAATGGATGAAAAACCTAAATGTGAAACAGGACACCATCAAAATCCTAGAGGAGAACATAGGCAGCAACCTCTTCGACCTCGGCCATAGTAATTCTTACTACACATGTCTCCTGAGGCAAGGGAAACAAAAGCAAAAATGAACTTTTGGGACTTCATCAAGATAAAAAGCTGCACAGCGAAGGAAACAATCGACAAAATTAAAAGGCAATCTATGGAATGGGAAAATGACTTGCAAATGACATAGCTGATAAAGGGTTAGTATCCAAAACCTATAAAGCACTTACAAACTCAACACCCAAAACCCAAATAATCCTGGGGCATCTGGGTGGCTCAGTCAGTTAAGTGTTGGACTGACCCGGTTTCAGCTCGGGTCACGATCCCAGCGTCTTGGGATGGAGCCCTGTGTCCAGCTTGGTGTGGAGTCAGCTTCAGATTCTCTCTCCCTCTCGCTCTCCTTCCCCCTCTGCTCCTGCCCCTGCTCGCTCACACTGTCTCTCTCTTTCTAAAATGAGTAAATAAAATCTTAAAAAAAAAAAAAAAAAAAAACTAAGGGGCACCTGGGTGGCTCAGTCATTAAGAGTCTGCCTTCGGCTCAGGTCATGATCCCAGTGTCCTGGGATTGAGCCCTGCATCAGGCTCCCAGCTCGGCGGGAAGCCTGCTTCTCCCTCTCCCACTCCCCCTGCTTGTGTTCCCTCTCTCTCTGGGTCTCTCTCTGTCAAATAAATAAATAAAATCTTTAAAAAAAAAATAAGAATCCAGTTAAATGGGCAGAAGACATGAACAGACATTTCTCCAAATAAGACATACAGATGGCCAACAGACACATGAAAAGATCCTCAACATCACTCATCTATAGGGAAATACAAATCAAAACTACAATGAGATATTTCAAACCTGTCAAAAGGGCTAAAATTAACAACATGAGAAACAACAGATGTTGGCAAGGATGCAGTTCTAAAAATAGAACTACCCTACGATCCAGCAATTGCACTACTAGGTATTTACCCAAAGGATACAAAAATACCGTTTTGAAGGGTTACACTCATCCTGATACTTAAAGAAGCAATATCAGCAATAGCCAAATTATGGAAAGAGTGCAAATGATGAATGGATAAAAAAAGATGTGGTGTGTCTAGACACACACACCGGAATATTACTCAGCCATAAAAAAGAATGAAATCTTGCTATTTGCAATGACATGGATGGAGCTAGAGTATTAATGCTAAGCAAAATAGGTCGGTCAAAAGTAGCATATGATTTCACTCATGTGGAACTTAAGAAAAGTAACAGATGAACATAGGGGAAAAGAGAATGAGAGGCAAAACACAAAGCAGACTCTTTAACTATAGAGAACAAACTGAGGGTTGCTGGAGGGGAGGTGGGTAGGGGGATGGGTTAAATGGGTGATGGGTACAAGGAGGGCACTTGTCACGAACACTGGGTGTTGTATGTAAGTGATAAATGATTAAATCCTACATGTGAAACTATTACACTGTATGTTAACTGGAATTTAAATAAGAACTTGGAAGAAAAAGAGCGCATATCCATTGCATTCTCCCTGGGCAGAAAGTGAGAGATACATAGCACAGAGCCAAGATGAGACACTGTCTGTGTGCTCTCTAAAACTGGTCAGTTTGTGTAGATCTCCTTGCCTCACAAGTGTCTGGAATACGAGGTGTCATCAGGGAGATTTAAAATGGTGCACAAGAGATGTCCAACAGCACACCCTTTGCACCACGCAGATCTGCGTTAGTCTCAATCCATTATAGATTTTCTGTAAAATTATGACTGGCCAGTCTCAAGACACTTAACATGACGGGAATACTGAAATAAGTTGCAGTCCTATTACTGCAGCTAGTCCTGCCTGTTTTTGATATTTATCATTTCTTTCTTCCACCACATTTTCTAGATTTCTTGATCTTATCTCTCGGCTTGCATTTCAGCTGATCTTGGTCATTTACTTGGTGGGATTATCCAGGTCTTCACCCCTAAAGAGTCTGACCCCTTATCATATTTGTGCTGTGGTTGCTATAATTGCCCACTCGTCATGATCGATGGGCATAAAATCCACAAAGAGACACCCTTGTGCATTCCCTGGGCTCAGGATACACTCTTCACTCACCTCATTTTATACAAGCAACTCTAGTGTATAGTGATCAGGATTAATTACTTTCACCATTACAATAACTCCTTCCCCCCTCCCCCAACTTGTACCCTGCATTAGGAAGCCCAAATTTACCAGGGCTAGAAAGAGGTATTCTTTTCTCATTCTGGTGGTCACCTGGCAGGCTCTTCTCCATTGTCCATCTCCTTCAGCATATAATGGTCAGCACCACCCAGAAGTAATAGTTCCATTGGGCAGTTTCATAGTGGAATACCTAGGGCAAAAGCCCCATGAATTGCTATCCCTAACACACCAGGGAGTGGATTTCTGGTAAATTCTACTGACTCAATCCCACAGTGACTTCTCTGCCATTCAGTGAGCCATACTGAGCCTTTTAACAAGGTCTGGATCTCAGTCTTTTGGGGGGAGGGGTTCTTCCTTAGGGCTCTGTCTCAGCCATAGGGGTGATAGCTGTCCCTTATATCTACTATTCCTGTATTCTTTGGGTTTCTCTTTACTTCTTAATAGCCAATTCCTCATTCTTCCACATCCCTGTTTAGTGATTCTTGATATTTTTTTAGACTTTATTTATTTTTAAAGTAAACTCTACACCCAACACAGGGCTGGAACTCACAACCTCCATATCAAGAGTTGCGTGCTCTACCAACTGAGCCAGCCAGGCACCCCAGTGATTCTTGATATTAAACTCTTGCTCAAATTACTGCATGTTTTCTCTCTCCTGATTGGACCCAGACTTAAGTTGATACCATAGTAGATAATGAAAAGAATGAATCTCCTAGGGGTAAGGCCAGTGGCCATGGGGAGCAGTGGACAAATGTGTTCCTGCTAGGGATCAGAACCAAAGCCTAACCAAGGAATTTATTTCCTAGAAAGGAAATCTCAATTCCTGCCAAATAGAATATCAATGTGATTGCTATGTTTCCCATTCTTTATTTTCAGAATGGTAGTTTTGATTGCAGCTCTTCATCCTACTTTATCATTTGTTGTTTCAAATTTTTATTAAAATTCTAGTTAGTTAATATATAGTGTAATACTGGTTTCAGGAGTAAAATTTATTGATTCATCACTTACAGATAACAGCCAGTGCTCAACACAAGTGCCCTCCTTAATACCCATCACCCATTTAGCCCATCCATTGTCCACCTCCCCTCCATCAACCCTCAGTTTGTTCTCTATAGTTAACAGTGTCTTATGGTTTGCTTCCCTCTCTTTTTTGTCTTCCCATATGTTCATCTGTTTTGTTCCCCAAATTACACATATGAGTAGAGTCATATGGTATTTGTCTTTTTCTGACTGACTTATTTTGCTTAGCATAATATGCTCTAGCTCTATCCATGTCATTGCAGATAGCAAGATTTCATTCTTTTTGATGGCTGAGTAATATTCCATTGTGTGTGTATATATCCACACACACATACCACATCTTCCTTGTCCATTCATCAGTCAATGGACAGTAAGGCTCTTTCCATAGTTTGGCTATTGGTGATACTGCTGCTATAAACATCAAGGTGCATATGCCCCTTTGAATCTGTATTTTTGTAGCCTTTGGGTAAATACCTAGTAGTACAATACTTCATCATTTTGTATTGGGATGTATGGGAGTGCAAGTAACTTGTCTATAAGATAGTAAATTGCTAGTCTTTGAGATCCACTTGTAGATCAGGTGGACAGAAATAAACATCACTAGGAGATCCTAGATTTTGAAATGGGAACAATAACTAGATGAACTTTCAGCTACATTCCTTGGGGAGGCCTGTACTTTCTGTATGGGAAGATTGATGCAGGTGGATACTTGGGCACTAGAGGCCAAAGGCAAGACTTCTGTTTTCCAATATTCTTTGGCCCATTTTCCTTTTAATAATAAAACTACTTGAGTTTTTGGTGAGTACTTGCCCAGCCAGAGATTATATTTTTCCAATTTCCTTTGTAGATAAGTAAGGGTAGTTTCTTGACAATGGCATGTTAAGGGAAGAGGTACTTGTGACTTCCCAGTTTTGTTCTTGACATAATTAGGTGTATTCTCCTCTCTCTCTCTCTCTTTTTTTGCCTGGGTCTTGACTAAAGACACAGTCTGCTGAGCTAGTTTTAAATATGTAATCCAGGGGGAGGGACGGGGGGGTCCTCCTGCTTGCCCTGCATTGCCTGCTCACTCTGGACTGATATTTGAGAGAAAAATAAAATTATTTTTCTTATTTTGTTTTTGTGTGCTAATGCATCATTGGTCTCTTTGTTGTATCAGCTTAGTCTGTTCCCTAACACAATCTTCTCACATTCCTTTCAAATTAAGTATGTTATTTTTCTTCTATCTGACATGGAACTTTTACAGTATTTCTTTCCCTTGAGTCTACCCTCTCCCCATTTTTTTTGCAGAGAAGAGTTTGCAGAAATCTTTGGCTTCATCTCATTATTCTTTTCTGTCACTGCCTGCAGGCAGAGTCCATAATGTAAAGGTAAAACTGTGTTCAGCATAAGTTCCCTTGAGTATGTAATTATAACGCATTCCAGGGTGCACCTAAAGAAGAAGAATCTGTTTCTCCAACCCAAGATTGCTTTTGGTGTCAATCACACAGTGAGATATAGACAGAGGCAATCACTGTAGTAACTAACACTAAATGAGGCAGACCACAATAGAAAACATTATGCATTTTCATTGCTGATAATCTGGGCGGAGGACTCAGAAAACACGGAGGGCCCTAAGCATGGAATGGGAGAATTCTAATTCTCATTTTGTAGGTGTGCAAAATATCTCATAACCAAATAGCATTTTTGCTCATTGTCAAAGTATGAAGTGACTTATTTCTGTTTTATACTGGATACCAGTGTTGATTAATAAAACCTATCAGTATGTTCTATTATCAAATCACAAATACTGATCAAAGTGTAGATATTAATTCCAGTTGCAGCATAATCTATAACAACTAAAAATATATAAACATATGAAAATCCTTTACATAAATACACTAAAATGTGTTTTTAAAATTCATATTTATATATACAAAAATATACACCCATAAGCAATATAAGTAAGTGATGATTGTTGATGGTCAACTATTTTACTAACTAAATTAAAATACACTTATTTCAAAACTTAAACTCTTATATGAAGAGAGTTTCATAAATAATTTTCTAATTTATGATTTTGTAATTTATTTACTTCATAAATAGATTATTCTGATTGGATTTTAAATGCATCATAGCACTCAGAGAAGTTCAGATCTAGAACCTTTATATAGGAGAATGTAGTTTGTGAATCATTTAGTAAAATATTCAAGTAATCAAAAATAAATGCTTTCAATTTCTTAAATTTAATTGCTGACATTACCTTGATGCCTTTGAAAATATATTTTGGAAAAGTAAAGGAATACAATTAATTTTAGAACTGGAAATCAAATAGAGGTAAGAAGTTTAGAAACAGTGTTTCCCAAATTTTAATCATTTTTTTAAACACTCTCCCAATTTTGGTATGTCTGTATAACACTTAAAATAATATTTACCTAATCATTTTATTTCACCCCATTCCATTCCTATTTAAATATGTTTAATTTTTAAAAACCAGCATTATGGTTTTACCTACCATAAATATTACACTCAACACAATATTATTTTCTAACTATCTACTTAAGTAAAAAATATTCTTAGGTTTGCCATCTAAAGTCATCTCACATAACCCACATACCACACTTTGGTTAATAATTGATGTGGCATTGCAGTATACAAAATTCTTCTAGTATTCGAGGCCTAAGTAAAATACAGAAGTCTCCTATACTTAAAATATTCATTGTGGCAAAAGTATGTTCACGCTCTGATCACCCAGTATTGGTGATAATACTAAGTATGTCGCTTTTTCCAGCTATTGAGCAAACCAATAAAACTTAGGACACATTTTATTCTGAAGTATGACTTGGAACACTATGAGGCACGTACTGTTATTAATAAGGTTAACTTCACTATCTAAATAAGCTGCTCTGGCTTCACATTCATCATAGTTAAAGAGATAAAGGCAAATGGCAAGGGCTGACAATTGCATCTCTAAAATATACTATGTTCAGTAGCAAATATGTTATTTAAAAAAGGTTTTTTTGGTCCAATCTTTCAGGAATGCTTCATTTTGTTCAAAAAAATTGAATAATATGCTTTATAATTATCTTTGTGGTAAGAAAGTAAAGTAATTGTCAGCATAACACTAAACAGTATTTTAGGTTTGTGGGATTATGTTTTTGCATATCTGTAAATTGCCAATTTGCAAGCAAGAACTCTCAAAAATTCAAATTCTATTGGGTAATAAATAAAGCAATAAAAAGGCAGATTATTTTACAAAATACAATACACCCTTTTCAGTGACTATGACACATCTTCCTATAGAGCAGTGGATTCAGATTTGGAGACCAAGTATTTATGACAGGATTTTTCTATCATCCAATGTATATATGGTTACAGACAAAAATGCTTGCTGGAGTAAAGCCTCAGCTTCATGCAAGCCCTGTATCAAAATGTGCTTGGTAAGCTGGGACGCTATACATGCTTTTGGACTAAAGCTGAGTAATGAAAGCCCCATACTGCCTAAGCCCACTCCAGTTGTTCAGAGTAGACCAGAGAGTCCTAACATGACCATGTGGAGCAAGTCTGTGCACAAAAGTCCCTCCATGTCCCATCAACCCCATGCCAGTCCCATCAAGCTCACCCAGTTCTCAGGGTGCTGAAAGGGATCTTTCAGGCCACCTTTGGAGATGTAGTTCTCTTCTATTGCTGTGTAACAGATCACCACAAATTTAGCAGTTTATGACAACATCCATTTATTAGCTCACATTCCTGTAGGTCAGAAGTCCAGGCACAGCATGGCTGGCTTTTGCTCAGGCTAAAATCAGGGCATTAGCTAGCTATGTTCTCATGTGGAGTTCAGGTGCTTTCCCTACCTCATCATTGTTATTGACAGAATGTGTCACTTTGCTGTTGTAGGACTAATATCCCCATTTCCCTGCTTGCCATCAGTTGGGAACAGTTCTAAACTCCTAGAAGCTGCTCCCAGTTCCTGAGCATGACGTCCTCCCCATCTCAGCATGGAGAACTGCCCTTCCAGTCTCTCCACTTGCTCTTCCGTGAGCAGTCATAGAATATTCTCTACTTTTAAAGGGCTCAAATGATTGGGTCAGGCCTTCCAAGATAATCCCCCCCCATCTCCAGGTTAATGGTGTCATACGTCATAACCTAATCACAGGATTAAAACACATTAAATTTGCAGTCTTGGGGATTCTGCAGGGTGTGCACACCAGAGACAGAATATTGGGGAACATCTTAGAATCTTGCCTACTGCAGAGACTTTTGTCACTTTCAGCCTGACACATTTCTTTGGCTTGAATCCTCACACTCAAGACTTTTTCTTTCTTTCCCCAAAAGGAACTCAGAAAAACTAAAATTGTCACTAAATTAGTCTACATGAAATAAAATATACGTGAAAGATGTGTATCCCTGAGCTTTCAAACATGTTTCAAGGTGACACCAAACAAGCTCAGATGCTTTTCATCATTCTCAATGCAAATGTGGCTGCAACCAAACCATCACTTTATGGTGAAGCGCTTTTGTGACACTGTGGTAGCTGACAATATGATTTATACTCGTGCGGACGTTGTATTAATTCAATATGATTTCCTTCTAACTAATGTCAGACCTACTGTGCAAGCAGAGAACAGGTTTATTTCAGTACTAATACTAATTTATTTATTCATGAATGGTTTTTTTCTACAAATTAAATGTATTTTTTAGACTTTATGAGCTTAGGATGCAAATAGTGAAAATTTTAAGTAATTATTGGTGATTTGGTTGTGTGCACTCTTCCTGAAGTGCCTTAACTCCCCCTCCATGTTTGATTATTAATTGGATTCCTATAGTAACTAATTCTCAACCAAAAGCTTTGATTTATCAAAGTATAGATGAAAAGGTACTTATGAAGGACACAAATCTGATTTGGAGATGTTCACTAAAACATTAAAATTTATTACTAAATATCAAATGGCAATTTTCAAAGCAGGATAAAGACCATAGGCAATAAATAAAATAGGCAACGCATAGTACAGTGTCGTGGAAAGAATAATAAAGAGTAAGATACTGGATAAGCTACTTAATTAATCTTAGTTTCAGGTTTTTCACTATAAGAGGGGGGTGATCCTCCAACTTTATTGAATCGTGAGAATTGAATGATTTATGAAATCTATTGCCGGTAATAAATGTTCAGTAAACACTTCCTTTCTCTGAACGTGAATAAGCTAATTTAATAAATCAGCTTATTTTAATAAACTTTAAAATGGGAAAAGTCACAATTTAGATAGAGAACACTCCACAGACTTAATTCAATTTGTAAAAATCAGTAGATTCAGTTGCTCTAACTCAAAGTCAGAATAACAGTAGCTTAAATAATACTTAAGTACTTCTAAGAATTTGAAACAAAGGACATTTAATAGTGGAATTAGTTAGATGATGGAATCATTGAGAGATGTCAAATTGATGATATGTCAACCCAGAGATGAGCAAAAGCAGGGCAGACCATCTCCCTACACCAGGAGAACAAAGGAGAATGAAGTGTCCCTGAAACCTGGGCAATGGGATTATGAAGGAAACGCAGCCAAAGATGCCATGCAAGGCATAGGGAGAGATACCCTGGTTTCTTCCTTCTAACAAAAGGCAGATCACATGGGAACATGGGAAAGGGCCTATGAAGTTTGAGAAGAACAAGAAGGCAGTGAGTGTATCTGAGGGCAAGCAGACCATGGGCTAGCATTTGAGCCGGTGAAAGTAAGAGAAATGTAATTGACCGGCATCTCAGATTTTAGGTGGTTCAAGAGAAGCCTGGATCCTGAAAGTACTGTGATGATTAATTCTCTTAATTGTGTTTTCTCAGAGCTTCAGAACCACTGCTAGCAAAAAGAGATCTGTTAAAAATAGAGACTTACTCCCCAAACCCCTTTCAGGTAAGACTGAGGTGGACATGCAGCCCGTGGCTGCAGGACTGACAGAGGAATAAAACTCAGGAGGGTGGGCCTTGCTGTTCCTGGCCTCAAGACATGGTGTAAGGCGTGGGACCATTTGTTGTTACACTCTTGTTCTTTTTCCAAATGTGGGAATTCTGCCTGTCTTCATTGTCGTAAACTGATATTTTGGGGTATGGAAGAGTGTGTTTTCCAAAGATGATCACAATAATATGTATCCCATCCTTCAAGCTTTTATTATGGTGCAATGTTGACACATATTCATTGAGATGGCAGGGGGTCTGTGTTTTTTCTCTTTGGATCTGGGAGAGCCTGTGACCGTGAAAAAAGTGACACTGTGACTTTTGAGGCTGCACATAAAAAGAATACAGTTACTGCCTGAACCACTTGATACTCACCCTTGGAACCAAATCACCATACTTTGAGGAAGCTAAGTACCCTTATGAGAATCTGTGTATCTGTATCCCGGCCACCGTCTCAGCTGAGAGTCAATATCAACCAAATGTTGGTGACTGAGTCCTCAGATGATGCCAGTCATCAGCCTTCAAGCCTTTTTAGCTTGAAAGGAGTAGAGATGACATGCCCCCACCAAGCCCTTCCCAAATTGCAGGCCTATGAACAAAATAAATATCATTGTTTTAAACCATGAAGTTTTGGAGTGGTTTTGTGACTCAACAATAGATAACCAGTACATAGAGTGATTAAACCTATAATTTAGTCAAATGTTGCCAGACATGACAAAGCACCTTGGACTAAGAAGAGTATGCTTAAGAGCTCCTAGACATACCATTTACACAGTAGCTGGATTTGATTTTTTGTTCTCTGCCTCTGGGGAAGTGTAAGTGCATTTTCGGTTGTAAGTGGGATAATTGTATTTACTATATGAGGCAGAGGAAATGTGGGAATTGTTTGTGCATGTCTAATATGATGTTATAACTGGATCTTTCCTGTCTCTATTTTGACAGAGGCACCAGTGATCAACATCAGATTACCTAAATGACAGTCTCCAACTTCATACTGATTTATTCAACATAGAATGCCTATTACATGCCACTTGTTATTCTGGGTGCTGGGGATGAAGCAGTGAACGAAGCAGTTAAAATTTTCTGCCCACATGAAGCTTACATATGCAGAATTAGAAAGGAACCATCTCTAAAAACCTGTTCCTTAAGGAATATAAAAAGGAGTCAGGGTGTAGTAAAGAGGAATTTGGTCAAGAGATTTTATTGGAGAGAGTTGTTGACGTGTGTTAATCAGGAGAGGCTAAGTTATGTTAGGATGTTAGGATGACGACTACTCAGAGATGAACCAGAGGTGGGATATGTGTAGGATGTCATGAATCTTGTCCAATGAGGGCCAGTAAATCTCAGCAGAGAAAGAATGAAGATGAATGTACATAGGCCTAAGGGTGTAGAACAAAATGGTAGAAGATCATCTGGAAGAGTCATCTGCCTGACTGGATCAAGGGCAGTGTAAGAGAGAGATAGTGTGTTAAGGAATCTCTGAAGAGAGAAAGGGCAGGATCAGAGAACACAAAGGATGCACCCCTGTTCCCTCTACCTCCCTCCTTCCTTCCCCATGGCATGCCTCCAGAGAGAGCAGATCCAAGCTTGGGAAGAAAAGAATGTTCAATGCTATATCAAGCTTAAGATTTGGCTTAATATTTTGTACTGGGTGTCTAATTTTTAAATTGAAATTGTGTTTACTAACAATAACTGAAGAACTTTTAATTTTTGCAAGTGAGTGACAACAAAAATTATGGACCTGTCCAATAGTCTTTCAAGGTAAGGGAAGATTACCTGAACTGAGTAAGTTTTGAAGCCAAAGTAAGGGACAAAACTTAATTGTCACTGTGATCACAATCCTTATGTCATGCTTGTTCAACACACCCAGTTTACACCTATGGGGTAAAGGGCATGTTTTTCCTAGGTGGACAATGGATAGCTCTCCACTTCTACTGCTCTATTACTGGTAAGAGAATTCCATTTCCTTATGGGGAGTGAGTTAAATGAGGATCATTCCACCTATCTGTAATCATAAAAGTGGACACCTGTCCCAGCCTCAGTGAGAATGATAAGTAGCGCATTTGATCGAATAACTTCAGGGAGGGTAAGGGCTGCAGCTTTCTGTTGGGATTACTAATCTGTGGGTGGCCATTTTTTCCACAATGTGGAAAGAGAGAGAGAGTGAGAACAAATGAGCACAAGCCTACTTCACTATATCATTTTGATCCCAGACCCAGCTTTACCATGAAATATCTCACTTATTAAAGCAACTAAACTTCAGTTTTTACTTAAACTAGTTTGAGTTGTCTCTTGCAACATAGTTTTGAACAACTCCTGTACTATATTTGAAGAGGAACCAATATATATGCCTCATCATTTGTAGTATGTCTATAAAACAATGCTTCTTAGTCTTTATGGGTCTTGGGTCCTTTAAAATCTAATGAAATCCAAGGACCCCCCATTTTTACACATTAGCACAATTAACTATAGTAGAATTTGATTTTCTTCATATAGATGACAAAGCAACATGTCTAAAGAATTCTATCTTCCTAACATTTTTTCAAATATTGAAAATGAAAAAAAAATAAGTTAAAATGTAAATTCAAGGAGAAGGATACACTGCTTGGCTAGAATGCAAAATTGACACAGTGGAATGGTTTTTGATTCATTCTTCTTTGGCAAGTCAGGAATACTTGCTGCTCTCTACCTATGAACATGCAGAAGACATCTTCAGTGTGGCTTGTGGTGCTTTTAGGTGTCTACAGATTTCTGTTTAGAGTGAAAATTTCGGAACTCTGTTATTTTCATCCGTAGCCTGAAGAATTTTCTCCAGCACTAGACCATCCTACAAGGTTGTCTGCTTTCAGTATCTCTTTCCAGAGTGACAATGTGTACCTAACAATAAGTGTTTTTTTGTTTTCTTTTTTTGTTTTTTTGTTTTTCCCATCAGTATCTACAATGTCATGTCAAGGCCTCCAATCAAACAATTTACCTTATTCATGTGGCTGAAAATATCTGTCAAATGACCAATTCATGAGTCAACTCTTCCCTGTCAAACTGAGCTGGAATTTGGGTTGGTTATATCCTCCTAATAGTAAAGCTTCTATAAAAGGTTCATTTAAGTATGTGAAGACTTGTCTTTTAGAAAATCAGCAATCACATATTAGAGTCTTTGTTATGACAAAACCTCTCAACAGGTAGCAATTCAAGGCACCATTTTAGTTGTGAACTGATCTCAAACATGCCAGTATAGAAAGCTATGATCTTGCAGCCCAGTGATGTCTGGCACTTTTTCATTCACCCACAAAACCAGATGACTTCCAATCACACGTGTTTATCTCCACCTGGAGTAGCAGGATGTTTCTTCTAGTTGAATTTTCTTCGACAAAATTATAATCTTGAAGATAATGATGCCAAATTAGTAATTCTTTTTTGATGATATCTGTGAATGCCATGAACAAAATCCAGGAGCTGCCTGGTTTCATTCTATTGTAAGTTGAAGGTCCAAATAAATATTGGTATTATAACTTGTTTGATTATGCTTAAGTATATACATACAAAATGATGACTAAATTCGGCTAAACCATTTTAATAACATTATCTAATAACTGGTCTTAAGAGGACAATGGTTTTCCTCTAGTTCCATCCATGTTGTTGCAAATGGCAAGATTTTGGGTTTTTCTGATGGCTGCATAATATTCCATTATATATATATATATATATACACACACACACACCACATCTTCTTTATCCATTCATCTAGAGGGTATTATGCTAAGTGAAATGAGTCAATCAGAGAAAGACATGTATCATATGATCTCACTGATATGAGGAATTCTTTTTTTTTTTTTTTTTTGATATGAGGAATTCTTAATCTCAGGAAACAAACTGAGGGTTGCTGGAGTGGTGGGGGGTGGGAGGGATGGGGTGGCTGGGTGATAGACACTGGGGAGGGTATGTGCTATGGTGAGCACTGCGAATTGTGTAAGACTGTTGAATCACAGATCTGTACCTCTGAAACAAATAATACATTATATGTTAAAAAAAAAAAGATAGTAGGAAGGGAAAAATGAAGGGGGGAAAATCGGAGGGGGAGACAAACCATGAGAGACTATGGACCCTGAGAAAGTGAGGATTCTAGAGGGGAGGGGGGTGGGGGGATGGGTTAGCCTGGTGATGGGTATTAAAGAGGGCACATATTGAGTGGAGCACTGGGTGTTATATGCAAACAATGAATCATGGAACACTACATCAAAAACTAGTGTAATGTATGGTGATTAACATAACATAACAAAATAAAATTTAAGAAGAGGACAATGGTTTTAAATCAGGTATTTTGAAAGATAAATGCAATATATATACACACATACATATGTATATATATACTTTTTTAGCCTCTTGTTCTTATTATTTCACAGGCAAATTAATATTTTTCTGTCATCTTTCTTTTTGATCCATTTCCTGGAACATCTCTCTCTCCCTCTTCTATTTGTCCAAGTTATATTTATTCTTTAAAGCTCTCACAGTTCCCTTCTCTTCAATGATAACTTTCCTGCTGCATAAAGACTGCTTTGATCCCATTGGCATTCATTACAAGGCTTAACACCCACTCTCACTCTATAATTTTCATTCCCATGTCACATGTCAGTCTTTCCTACACAATTAGCGTATAGTTTCCATTAGGGTAAAAATCATCTCTCTACCACTTCTATATAACACTAAACAGAGTGGTTATCTATTCTACCTGCAACATATACTTTAATACTTTATTGTTTCTCTGTTTGAAAGTATATTGATGGCAAATGTTATATATTACAGAGCTTTCACACATTACCCATAAACATCTAGAGCTATTTTTCCAAGAATAATTCTTAATGTAAAATTACACCATAAACCAACACATTTTCAAAGAGACAATTTCAAATGTATGCATTTAAAAGATAATAAATCAGAATAAAACTTTGAGATGGTGTCTAGTTTTAAACATACTAAATGCACTTGAATATAGGCCTTTACCAAGAAACTGATAGTTTTAAGAAACTTTCTCAGGGAAGATTTATTTATCATATAATTCAAGTCAGAATTAGAAAACCTAAAATAACAAATTGCTAAGGAGTTTGACTCCACCAAGGAAAAGAGAAGATCGCACACTATTCTTAAAATCACAGACAATCCCTTTAAACATCAAAATTATTCAGTTTGCCTAAAGATATGTATGCCTCAAAATAAGGAGAGCTTAAGTTTCCAAACAGTTTTCGTGTTTCTCTCCTCAAATGGCCTGGGAAGCCAGGCTTCATCTTTTTTAATGCATCCTCCTCTAAAGTCGTCACCAGTACAAATATACCATGTTTCATTTTGATGTTCTCCAAGCACAGTGACTGGGATATTCTTTTTTTCAGATGTCACCAAATTTCTAAGGTTCATTTTGCTATAGGAAATAAGATGAGTGTTTGGCAGTTATTATATTCATATGTGGATGACACCGGAGATTTTCAGGGTTCTCTTTGACTACAGGCATCACAGGTAAGAACCATGGCCTACCCTTCTTTGTAGAAGACTCCCCAGAGCTGTGGTGATATCCTTGCTCGGCTTGTTAAACACCCAATAAAGACAAACCGGATGGACCGAGATTCCACGGTTGTACCTACGCCCTATGGTTGCATATTTGAAGGTTTAAGTTTGCTAAATTGATTGTTTTGCCTCTGTTATTTAGCCTCAGGCAGAAGACATGGACCTCCTTATTCATCAGGCCAAGCAAGCCTGGAAAATTTTCCACCAAACCAGCCAGGAGACTCTGGGACACTGGTGGGAGCCAAGAGGGTCCATCAGGCCTCAGTGGCCGTAGAGCGAGGCCATCTGGTCCTAAATGAAGCACCCACCGGCACTTGGGAAACTGATAGTAGCCAAAACTTTCATTAGCAACACTTCTGCATGCAAAAAGTCCCTGCAGAACCATAGTATTCATACTATTCCATCGTTACAGATAACTTTTTAAAATCATAAAAATATTCTCAAACTCATTAGCATGTTTTCAAAAATACATATAAGCTGCTTTATTTTGTTATGGGAAATATTTATTGTTATTTTCTGATTTCTGCCAATTAAAATTTTCAAACAGCATTATTATACGTGACTCCTCAATGTTTATTTGAAATCTTTTCATCTGCATGCAGTTTTCTATATACTTTCAGTATTTTTTTCTTGAACGATTGCCATTTATTTTCCCATAGAATTTACTGAAATGTGAGCCCCTATATTTTTGCTGGATGAACAAACCACATCAGTTTAAAATAGAGATCATGCATATTGCCTATATATGATTTAAAACACTTTTTCCTCCACAGACTTGTGTTTGTCACACGTTCACTTCTCGTTCTGGGAAGGTCTGAGGCAGCTGGGTGTTGCCACTTTTGAACAGTTGGTGGCTCTAGTGCTTTGCAACCGTCTTGTGAGTCCAGAGGCCCCAAACAAAGTAAGAGAGCTCTCTTTCCCCCGCGTGGTGCAGAATTTGAAAACAAAAGCGTATTTGAGTAAATGTGGTGCACTTAATCAGAAACTAAAAGCTGTATCAGATATGAATTCAGAAGAAAAGTTTTAATCCTCGCATATGGTTCAGACTATGTAATACAATGTGAATACATATTAGTATATTCACTAAGTACAATTAAAGGATCAAAAGCATTCTACGAGAAACACATTGTAAGCTGTATATGTAATTTTAAACTTTCTAGCATTTCTGTATTTTTAGAAAGAATAAAAAGAAATGGGTGAAATTAATAACATATTTTATTTAATCCAGAATATTATCATTTCAACATGTAATTAATATAAACATTACTAATGAGATATTTTGCATGTTTTTTTTCCCCCTTCAACACCCAATGTCTATTTTATACTTAGAGCACATCTCAATTTGGACTAGCCACATTTCAAGAGCAGGCTAGCTGCACGTGACTAGGGGCTATTGTACTGGTGAGTTCAGGTCTAACGTAACTAAGGGTAGCCCTTCTATTCAGATTCGATGCAATCTATTAATATCAGGTAGAAATTAATTTTTGTAAATCAAATTCTGTAAAGAAAATCTCATTTTTGCATTAATCTGGTCCTAAGATTGGAGCTTTCTTCCTACGGGAAATCATCCAGGAGACGTAGCTTACAATTTTGCTGAGATAGGAACGAAGCACGTGGCTTAGCTAGCAGCATATGAGTTTGTGTTACTGACACTTCTAGAGATGGCATTACCAAAGGATTTTTGGATTTCTCCAGAGCCATTGGTCCCTTAACATTTTAGACAGATTATAACATTTCCCCCATGCATCGCTGTGATCTGGTCCTCCCCTTCCATATTTCCAGAATTTAGCTTGCCACATTCTTTTATCTGGCTTTTGCAAAGTCTACTCAGACTCCGTTGTGTTTCCCTTCACAGGCTGCTGTTATCATCTGGATTGTGAAGAGCATGGCCTCTCGAGTCAAACCCACTGATTTGAGTCCTGGCTCCACCACTAATTGGTCGGGTGATCTCGGGCCAATTATATATCCTTGTGCTTTAGTTGACATCTAAAAACTGCAGAAAATTATAATACCTGCCTCATGAATTCTGGTGAAGATTGGCAAGATATGTTAATACCAGACGTCTAACACACCATAAACATGAACTTGCATATGTCTTAGCTCAATACTTCGATCCTGTAAAACATATTGGTATTCTCTTATCAATCCTACAATATTTAATAACATAAAATAACTTGACACTAGACCTTTATTTATTTTTTAGTGTAGAGTGAGAAATTTCATTGGAAGATGCCTCCTATTGACACAATTAAGTCAATAAAATAAGGGTCTAGGTTAGTTTTTATCAGATAGGATCTTCTGAATATTTCACAAGGGAAGTGCCAAGCAAGCACAGTGACTGAGGTTCATGGCCCTGAACAGCATTTTGGAACATATGGCTTCAACCCAAATACAAGATTTTCTCATTTCTCCCCTGTGCTGCTTATTCCTTATTATATAGGATCGATTCTGTTGCTAAAGAATGCAAAAACTCATCTTTTCAAGTGCAATTCTTCTGTACATCCACACAGCATATCTACCGTGTAATTATGGCGTGTTAGGTATACAGTTGTTACATCGGTATTACTTAGAGAAAATGAAGCATTTAAAATGTTTGAGGACAGTAGATTGGTTCTGGGTCTTGGTGAATAAACTTGACTTGCTACTTAAACACAGAGAAATGAAATATGCTTTTCAAAGTAGTCAAGAATGTTTATTACTTCCTCAACTGGAGATTGAAGTTAAAAAAAATTTAGAACACCCAAAAAAAAAGAAGTCATCTCTGCCATCTGCTATAGTCTAATCCAGGAATAATGATCTAGGGAGGACTAGGAAACAAAAGCCAGTAAATTGGTAACAATTCCAAAAACACCTACTAGAAAAATATTTGTGCAATGGTTAGTATCTTAGATTTTTCAATTGATAAGTATTTACCATCTGCGGCCACAACTGTTAGGTCTATTTCTGGACAGTAAGAATGTGGAGTAAGTCAGGAACTAGAAACATAAAAGATATCATGTGGAATAACTTAAGATGAAATTGTACAGTCAGAATATGCTGTATTTGTATTTTAATTCTCTCTCCTTAAAATATTCATGAATAGATTATATCTCCACAGTCAATAAATACTTATTGTGTGCCTGATATGTAGGTCTTTTAACTAACTTTATTTTCTTACTATATGTTTGGATCTCTTTTATAGTTAACTACCATGTTCTTTGAAGGGACTGACTTTCACAATGTAGCTCACAGAGGTCTCTGCAGAACGGATAGGCTATGGGAAGTCACAGCTTGTTTTAGGCTGAAGGTGGTAAGAATGATGAAGAGTAAATCCCAGAAAATTTCCGAATGGAGAATTGATGATATAATGATTGATTACACACATGCATGTGGATGCTAAAAGAGAAAGGAATCTCAATGACATAATCCAATAAGATGATAGTGATTCAGTCTGAAATGTTGTGATGAAAGGTAGTAAAACTGGGGTCCTTGGATAAAATGGTTTTCTTTTTCTTAATGATGACAGATTATTATTTGGAGGAGTGGAAAGCTGATGGATTCAGTTCTTGTAGAGGTTTCTAGGGAAGTGAAGCAGGCAGGCAGTTAAGGATGAGCAGACATATTGTAAGCAGAAAACAGAGCCAAGACATTGTTTGATGGCAAACATTTTGTTATGAGCCATAAATAGTTGGCTATAGAGCTCCTCGCAACAGAACTCCATGGCCTGCAAGGGCAGACAAATTCTGTGTGCATATTAAAAGTTTATTTGATCCATGTTTTCTGCTTCTAATTAAAATCTCATGGTAAGAAAAAAAGTTTTAACTTTAACCATAAATGTCTAGATGCTTTTACTGGGCAGACACTGCTGCAATTTTTACTTTGAGTTTTGCAGATTAACCAGAGAGGTAAATAAGAGTGAAAATATTAAAGTGAGTTTTCTTTGATGAAATTTAAAAAAATTACCAGATACACTCCTTTATCCAGGGCATCAGTAGTTGTGAGAATCGGAAATGTAAAAAAGAGGAAGCCCTAGACTTCCGTGGCCCAAGTTGATTCTCTTTCTTTATGCTTCAGTGAAAATTAGCTAAAACCAACAAATAATCTCAGCTTTCCATATTTCTACTTCTGTTTTACTTAATTTCTTTAAGACTGTGTGTGTATGTTGTTGTGTAAGTAAGTGTGTGTTTCCCTGTCAAATGTTTCTCTCTTAAGTGATCCTCAGCTACAGCAGCTCGAGTTTCCAATGCGTGTTAGCAGGACTTAAAACAAAATACTCATTTTTAAACTTTCTGACTCATATTCTAAACCAGTCACATTCCCCTTGTACTAAACGCTTCGAGGATACAAAAGTGAACTCTTATTGATTCTGTACATAAGGACTGCACTGTAGAGGAGGTGATAAATCCCACTATCACCAATAGCTAGCTGATACGTGCTACACAAGAGGAGCAAATGATGTGATGTGAGAATCGAGGCAGGGCTCATTGCTTCCAGACAAGGTAGACTGGTTTCATGATCAATGAGTATAATCTGAGACATGTTTAGGACCTGGGAATACAGGTCTGGGAACCAAGAGCTTAGTCAAAGACACAAAGGTGGGAAAAGGAAGTGATTCCTTTTCCCTTGAATGAAGTACCTACAAAAGGGAACAGTGGAAACAACTCTGAAGAGGTAGGTTGGGAGTCAGCTCAAGAAGGTCTGGGAGGTTACGTAATGGACAAGTGTGTCACCGAGGCATCTTATGAGCAGAGTGAGTGTTGGGGCAATGGTCAAGAGCACAGGCAGATCAGACAGTCCTGTGTTCCAGATCTGGTTCTTCCGCTCACTGGCTTGGTCACCTCATCAAGTTACTTAACCTCTCTGAGCCTTGATTATTTGCATCTGGAATTATAATTGTACCTATAGGCTATAATGTGGATTAAATTAAAAATGAGGTTAAACACCCAGCCCCTGACATATAGTAGGTGATAAAAAAAAAAAAGTTACTGCTAATAGTAATGCTATTAATTATAATAATAAGATAGTCTTGGCTTTTGCATTATGTGAAATTATTTTAATTCCTGAAGTACCCAAGTCAGAGGCAAAACCACTCACTGCCATTCTATTGCAGAGCTAGGCTTATTTTCTATTTTATTACTAAGATTGCCAGTTTTGTTTTGATCTATATATATTTTGGTGCTGCGTTTATATACTTGAAAAATATGAAAGCTAAAAAACCATGTGTATAATTATTTCAAATCTATGTAGTGGGAATAAATGTCTTAATTCACTTGAGCAATTAAAAATTTTTTCCAGTTTAAATTTTTTTTTTTTATTATTTTTCAAGAGGCCTTGTTTAAACCCAGAAACATTTTTTTTTTAAAATGTAGAATTTCAGAGCTGGAAGAGACATAACAGACCATTTAGCTCAGCCCCTCTAGAGAAACTGGAAGCTCTGAGATCCTTGGTGACTGTTTCAAGGTAACGATATTAAAGATGAAGGGAAATGTTGATCAGATCTCGGGGCAAATAATTCTCCCTCCTCATTATCTGGCTTCGCCTTTTTTAATGTGACTAAAAGTGATTTTCTAAGAAACTTAACACAAAATACTGCAAAGAAATCCTTCTCAGCATTTTCTGGCCAAATAACAATAAAATAATATGGCAACTTTTTATTTTATTTAAAGCATTGTCCAAATTAGCATATGAACAGCACAAAAATGTCAGTAACACATTCTTTGGTCCCTTTGGCCCTTTTAAAGTAGTCTTTGAAATTCACTGCTTATACTTCTACCATTGACTGTTTAGAGTGACTTGGTTTTGTCAGCACTCTGCCCACGCTCTGAGTCCGTCAAACTGCTGGTGGGGAGGGGAACGCTGAGGCCAGGAGCACAGGAGCAGGGGCATGGCAGCCGGGGAAGCCACAGGGAAGAAGGGCAGACAGGAGGGTTGAGGACATTTTTAATAATGTGAAGGACTGGGGCGCCTGTGTGGATCAGTCGGTTAAGCATCTGACTCTTGATAACAGCTCAGGGTCCTGAGGTCAAGCCTTGAATTGGACTCTAAGCTGGGTGTGGAGACTACCTAAAAATTAATGATGATGATGATGATGATGATATGGAGGGTCTGGTGTGCTTCTATTTCATTACTGCCCCAATACGTATAGGTTCCTGAAATTGCAGTAATGCATATTAATTAATTTGGATATAAAGATTTACATTTCATAAAAATTTACTCAGTTGCAAAATGAGCAGTCATAAGCTCCCATTAAATATCTGAGAATCTCTTGTGATAAGAATGTTAGGCGAGGGGCGCCTGGGTGGCTCAGTCATTAACTCTGCCTTCAGCTCAGGTCATGATCCCAGGGTCCTGGGATCAAGCCCCGCATCGGGCTCCCTGCTTGGCCGGAAGCCTGTTTCTCCTTCTCCCACTCTCCCTGCTTGTGTTCCCTCTCTCACCGTCTCTCTCTGTGTCAAATAAATAAATAAAATCTTAAAAAAAAAAAAAAGAATGTTAGGCAAGTGCTAGCTTTCCTTTCAATACCTTTTCTTTCTTCCACTAACCTTTTAGTATATACTTCCTTTGCTTCCTCAAATGTTGGGGAATACAGATTTCTTTTTTAGGACAGTGTGGAATTTTATTTATATAAAATATTTATTTTCAGATTACAACTGTAAATTTAGAAAATACTTGATACTATAAAGAAGAAAGTAATAAACCAGAAATAACTAGTTAGTATATTTTGTCATCCCTTTTTTCTAGGCAATTTTTACTACAGCTACAAACATATTCTTCATACATTTTCAATCTTAACTTTTCCATCCAACATTCTTTAAGTTATTTGAAACCTTTAGAGTATAATTTTTATTGACTAGATGATATGCCATCATATTGATGAAGTGATATATACATTGTTTTCATTAGTGGTACGAGTGAATGAGAATAACAGTGTCAGTCTGTGCTGCCTAAGTCCATTGATTCTCAATATTCTCATGAGAAGATATTTGTACCTTATTTTAAAATTTCTAGTTGATTAAATCGCACTTTGAAATATGCAGGACATTTGTTAAGCAATTACACAATGAAAGCAACTTGCTTCTTGAGCCTTGTGCTTTGTGAAGCTACGGGAGCCTTGTTTGTGCACTTCGAGCAGGGCATCCACAGCTCTTTATGGTCCATATTTGTTTTTGTGTGTGTCTATCCTTCTGAACTGTAAATGTTTTGAGGGTAAGGACTGGCTGTGCTTCAGCTCTTCATCCCTAGTTTTATACTTGGAACAGAGCCTGGCATATAGGTGCTTTGATGTTTGAATGCATCAATGAGATGATTCAGGGCCCACCAAGTGTTGATAAAGAAGCCAGTGGGTTCAGTCCAAGTGAGGGGTTTGAGTAATGCTTTTTGGATTTTGAGGGCATGAACATTCACTGTGTCAGATGTGTGGACAGGGGTAGTACTGGAGATCTAGTATGATTGTTTCTCCAGTTTTTCTCTATGTAACATTTGAGAAGTGAGAATAAGGAATGGAGAATGCAGGGAATGTATTTTGAATTCTGAAATTTGTAATGTAAACTTTTTTTTCTCCTGAGCGAGGCATAAGTTAATTAGTGAAAGCCAAGGCAGGGCTTAAAAATATATGTTATTTTATGATTGTAGACAAAGCTTCTTGAAATATTATTTATGGTTATTTACATTTATTTGGATTAAAGGAGATAAAGCAGACTGATAGAACCTGTGTATTAGAGGTATTTCTCTGCACCATGTTTATGTTTTCCTCCTCATAAAGAGCGACAGAGAGTGTTCTATGTTCAATTTCCATGGTTAGTGTGCATGGACCAAGTAATCAGTATTTTGATTTGCATAGTACATGTTATGCTCAATAGATACTTGTCAGAGTGAATGGAATGATTTACATTTGAAAGTGAGTAATGAACACTGGTATGGTTTCAGTTTTAAAATTATATATATATATATATATTTTAAGATTTTATTTATTTATTTGACAGAGAGAGAGACAGCTAGAGAGGGAACACAAGCAGGGGGAGTGGGAGAGGGAGAAGCAGGCTTCCCGCCGAGTAGGGAGCCCGATGCGGGGCTCAATCCCAGGACCCTGGGATCATGACCTGAGCCGAAGGCAGACGCTTAACGACTGAGCCACCCAGGCACCCCTAAAATTATATTTTTATAAACATAATTATTTTCCTAGTTTCCTAACCAAGTTTTGTGGTATTAAGACTAATTCTTTAGCTATTAGACCAGTAGACAATGTGACTTAAAATTGGTGGTTTCATTCTAGCTATCTACTCTCAAATTTATGAAGAGCAGATGTCAGACATGTTATCATTATTAAATTATCACCAGTCAGGCTTCATGATCGTACTTGAGTAGAATGAATAGGAATATAAGCATCCACTCCCATTAGTTTTTCTAATGAGGCAGGATATGTCTAACTCTCCTATAATAATTGGCTAGACTTGAGATGTGACACCTAGCCTTGCAAGCATTGATTCAGCACACGTTTACTGAGTTACTAGATCCTGTGAACAGTGTGGAGCAGCTTAAGATTTTCTTAGGGAAACAAAGCATAACCACCGGATAGCCTAAATAATGATATGTAATTGATCAGCAAGTAATCATTGCCACAATAATATGCTATAAGAATCCAGAGGTGGCAAAGAATAATTTGAGTGATGTGGCTGGAAAAGTCTTCCTAAAGAACAAGAAGCTTGAGCTTTTAAAGAGAAAGCAGAGAAAAAAAGTGATTTTAGGTCTAACTAATGCTTATGAGTAGAAATAAACAAGGTATATTTGGTGGGGAGGAGTGATGGATTTCTCTCTCTCTGGCAGAAACAGAGGGTTCATGTAGGAAGGAGAGTGGATTTAGAGCAAAATAAAAGGCATTCACTTTGTCTAAATATCGAACTTGCATAAACATTTTATGGGAATTACTCTGGATCCCAAACCAAGAGTCCATGTTTGGGTAAAGTCCAGAAATCTGTATTCTAATGCTCCAAATTAACATGATGCAGGTATTCCCTGAACTATACTCAGGTAGATACTAGAGTCTGCTTTGCCAGCAATTAGTAATTGTCTTGAATAGAGTACAGGCCTGCCACAAACTGCCTGATGTGAGCCCAGGATGGAAGATGATTTAGATCAGGAAGAGACTGTAGGTGATGAGTCCCCTCTGGGAAATAATGCAATCAACTGGTAATTTAATGAGAAAAGGTGGGGCAGTTGGAATGAAAAAAGATGAATATGAGCGATAGGTGGAGACACCGGCAAACCTTATAATTTACATTACATAGAGGCATTAGGGGAGAAAGAGGATACAAAACATTCTGGGTTAGCAAGATGATTTTTATTAATGAAAAGAACAGACCTCAGGGCCTTGAGTTTGTTCATTTAAGAGGGAACTCAGTGGGTGAAGGAGAGTGTGAACTGGGGAGAAGACGATGAAGTCCTTTGGTAAAAAGAGAACTTGAGATAATAGTAGGGTACCCAAATTAAAAACAGAGGCGGGAGATGAGAGGACAAGGCCAGTGAGCACTTAGCACACCCACCAGAATCACTGGCATTGGTCAGAGAACCAGTAGATCCTCAGTACTCATGGTCTAGCCCTGCTAGCCACAGACTCTGGGGCCTCACACGGCAGGTTTCTCTCCCTTTTTCCTTTCTCTCATGGTATAAGGGGCCAGGAGTCTGCCATCATGTCAGCAGGCTGCTTTCTTGTGCAGGCTCTGAGGGAGAAACGATCCCAGGCCTCTCTCCTAGCTTCGGGTGCTGGTCGTTCCTTGGGTCGTAGCTGCGTCACTCCAGTCCCAGCCCCCCAGCCCGCAGGGCCCTTTTCTCGGTCTCTGTGACCTTTCCTCTCTTATAAGGACGCCACTCTCTGGGTACAGGGCTCACCCTAAATCCAAAATAATTTCATCTTGAGAGCTTTAATTAATGACATCTACAAAGACCCTATTTTCAAATCAAGTCACATTCTGAGGTTCTGCGTGAAATTTTGGAGGACCCTGTTCAACAGTACATCCTGCTAGGAATATGTAGGAAAAGAAGAGGAGGTCCTAAGGTGGAGCTTTGGGGGATACTAACCTTTAGGAGGTAGAAGAAAGGGCGAGAAACAGGCAAAAGAACAGAGACATACTGGAGAGCCTGGAGGAGGATGGTGCACTGTCAGGAAAGCTGAAGAAGTTGGAGTCTTCAGGGAGACGGAGTCTGGCAAAGTCAGGTTCAGCAGATATATGCATAAAATTGGCCACTAGGTGTTGGACGAAGGTGATTTATGAACATCAGGAGAGCAGTTACAAGATGATTTGAGAATGTGGGCAGAAAAAGAAGAGTGAGGGAAAACTAGGATGATAGATAGGAAATAGATCAGATGGACTATCCCACCCCCCGCCCCAGATAGAGAGGATCAGAATACCATTCTCCTCCAGAAGGTTGGCAATTATGTAAAGTGTCCCCAGACACATCCAGAGAGAGGATTGTTCTCTCTTTTCACAAAATCTGGATCAAGAGAATTCAAAAGTGGTCAGAGCAAGGGATTTCTCCTCTGCCTCAGAGCATGAACTGCTTGTACCTTTTCATATGCAAATATAAAGAATCAGGCTGAATCCTGATTAAATTGCAAAGACGTTTGTAAAGTAATATCACATCTAGGGATAGTTATTAAGGCCTATGTATGGACCTTATTTGTAAATAGCAAAGATTAAACATATGATAAAAAGGAATCTTTAGATGGAAGAATTAAAGATCAATTATGACAATGGTACACAGCACTGAAAGCCTCTGAAAGAACTTCCTACTCTTTAATCAAAGATAATTATCAATTATGAGGCTTTATCATTAGTAGAGTGTCTACACTTTGCATCTTAAAAAGCGGATGATAATTAGTCTCTAGTTCTTGCTCTAAGTGCTCATTATGTTCAGAGAGGAGTGACTCTTTCCTTTTAAAAATGACTTTTGGCTCATGACCTTGGGCAACTTAGACTCTCCTGTCCCTACACTGAGTTGAGATAACGCTCATTTTTTCCATTACTCAAAAAAAAAAATTGATAGTTGCATAAATGCTAAATCATACAAAGAAACCGTAATATGGCTATAGAGAGGGCAAAAGATTTTTAGCTCTGAATAGTTGTTGAATTCAGAGGAGCAGATTTATTACCCTACTTACACTGAAGATGTAACTGTAGATCAGGATGGCTATTTTTCCAATGGGAGAAGGATAATAACATCTATTTATTGAGTGATTATATGAACTCAGAATTCTACAAAACGTTTCACCTATGTTATCTCAGTTAACCCTATCAATAAGATCGCAACATAGTCATTACACTTTCCCCCCATTTTACATGGTAAGGAAAGAGTCAGAGCAATTTAACAATTGTGTCCAAGATGACACAGATGATGAATAATCATTCTGGAGAATATTTGATATGTAGTATTAAAAGCCACCTAATCTGAAGATATTAATATTTAAGATATTGTAATACCAGAAGTTGCAGGAAAACAATTAGGAAATAATTCTTTAACTCTTGATTAAATAATTAATTTTGTGGTAACATTAAACTTTAAAGATATCCAGCTCACATTTTTATCACAGAAAAGAAAATGAAAAGAAGTGAAACAGACTTCGGAGATTTATTGAAAGTCAAATGCTACATGATACAATGATCCATACATAATTTTAGTTGGGAAGTTATGACCTGGTTTGAGAGGTGTTTTTGATGATACTATTCCATCAGATAGTGATATTTTCCACTTTGAAAATAATATAAAAATCTAGCAATTAAGTTGAAGTTAACAGGTTGCTGCATAAAAAATAATCAAAATTCTGATCAAATTAATGCAGGACACATGAGAATGTCAAACTTATGGGGGGGATTCATTCAGTAAAGTTGTGGGATGTGCATAATATTTAGTCACTGCTCAGACGGTGGAGGGGGTTGGGGGGAGGTAGGCTCCTTTGAACCTTTGAACTTATAGCTGGGCAGATAAACTCTTGAGACTGCTCAGTTTTCACATTAAACAACCAGCAATAAAAGGGATAAAGTTTGGATTTTTTTTTTTTTTTGCAGTTCCTGAAACCATTATTTAAGTAGGAATATTATGTATTCCATACAGGTAAAAACTGAATTTATTTGTTCATGCAGTTGCCTTTCCTTACGTATTGGTTTAATTAATCATGGATGAATGCGAGTTTTGCTCTACTGGAAACCAAAAATAGTTGGGGTTCTAAGTGTATCTAATGTATTTCAAAATCATGGACAAATGTGTATTGGTGATTAGAAGATGAGAATTTTCAAATTGGAAATATACATTAGCAGTAGATACCTATTTTTAGGAAGACTCTGCTTGAAAATGTGTTTCTGATTTCCATGTAAATTTCAACGTGGTGTCTGGTTTTGAGTATTTTATGGAACGTTGTACTCTGCTAGGAGTTCTCTCTTGCTGGCAGCTTTTTCTCAACCATTGCTCTGAACCTGGGGAGACATCAGGGGGGAGGATCCTTCAATTTCTTTCTGGTTACTTGGCAGCAGAAATTCCTTACTGACCTCCAATTTGGCTTCCTGTAGCTGGGCAGCTAGGGGAATAGAGCCTGCATTTGGGAGAGGTAGAAGGTAGGGCAAGGCAAAAGTCAGGATTTTTTTGGCAATAGCTAAGTGGAAGCACATGTATTGAGGATATTCTTGTTCTAAGCCCCTCCTATTCACCCCATACTTTGAGATGGCCAGACACACGACAATGCACAGATCAGATTCACAGCAGTTTGTTAGTCACATACACTCATAGTCCAGGAGGACACCACACACCACGCAGGGCCCTGCGGGTTGTACTTGGAAGCAGAGTGAACCGGCAGGGGCTGGGGGAGGCCGGCTTTGTAGAGACAGGAGGGTGAGGTGACCCTTGGTTCCCAAGGAAGGATGAGGGGAGACAGGTTAGGCTGAAGATAAGGGGGGCTGGAGCTGGTCTGTCTGATACTGGAATGACCCAGGGAGAGAGCGTTTCCTGCTGAGTAGGGGTGGGGTGGGGTCGGCGGATCTTATCTGGCAAGAGCAGAACTCATAGCTAACCTCTTCCGACTCTCTAAGGCTCACGGATGTCCAGGTACACATGGAATTTTAGTCCTGACAATACAGTTCTCACGACTGAAAGTTTAGTGGGGGAACAAGGGAGGAGCAAGTAGTACCTCAGCCAACTGCTGAGGGAGGCACTTTTTGGGCCGGGGTTAGAGCCATGCAGGTCTCTGGACCCCTAGAAAGATGAGATCAAGTGGGCTCTACACAGGGACTAGCAGTGAGTATCAGGGTTCTAGCCATATATGATAGGTTGAGTCAAGGAGCCAAAAACCGGTAACGTTTGTCAGAGACAATAGAGTGTAGTGGCTAAGGGAGTGCACGAGTTGGCATGGCTGGCTTACATCTGGGCTCTTATCAGATCTATGGCTTCTGGAAGGTTAATTTCTTTATACTTCTGTTATAATAGTCACTGCAGGGGTGGTTGAAATGTTAAATGAGGTAATACCTGTAGGCACTTAATAAATACCAGCTCTTATTAATGATTGGGTACATAAGTTACCCCAACCAGCTTCTGAGGGTGAGCTAACCAGTGGCCAGTCGTAGTCCAAAGCAGTAGTAGTTAGGGTTGAGGGCAACGTGGTATCATTAAGATCACCTAAATCATACCTGAGCTTCTTCATTTCTCTTTACAAGGTCTTGGGTTGACACATTTTATTTTTATTTTTTTAAAGATCATATTTATGTATTTGAGAGAGAGAGAGCATGAGGAGGGGGGAGGGACAGAGGGAGAAGTGGACTCCTCCCTGAGCAGGGAGCCTGACCCAGGGCTCGATCCCAGGACCCTGGGCAGACACTTACCATAACCAACTGAGCCACCCAGGCGCCCCAAGTTGACACATTTTAAATGGTTACTTAGAAGCTTTGCATTTAGAAGATCCAAAGGTGTATTTTAAATAACGACCGTTTAAAGATTCTATCTAATGGTATTGGTATTTCAAAAGCAGAACACATGCCTATTAGATAAAAGGCATTCAATAAATGTTTATTGAATAACCTTTGAAAAATGGGCCATTATCACTATCAAAATGAGGAAATTTCCCCCTAGCTTCATCTGTAATATTTAGAGGTAAATTGAACAAATGATTAGTTTTAGTATAATATGAAGAGGTTGTTCTAGAATGTTCATACAAAAGGCACTTTGGTATTGCATTCTGGTTGAAGAAGGAAACTTGCTTTGTAGCTTCAGAGCATAGCCAGCACATACGGTTTGTTTGGGTGCGGGGCATAAGGATACTCCTAGGAAAGCAAGCCCTTCCAAGCCATCTACTGTGATAGTGATAGGGAATAAAAAGTAGAAACAAATATTAATTTTTTTGTAATTGGGGGGACATTTTATATGGACTAATTTCTCATTAGCCCCCACTCCATTTTTATATAACTTCCCACCTAATTGTTTTGTTGAAATAAATTGCAAAAACAGAGAGGAAAATTTGCTTACATGTCCCTATAATCCCTATTATGCCTAGCACGGTGTTTTTTTTTTTTACATTTAGTATGTGTTCAATCAATATTTGTTAGTTGATTGGTTTTTACTGAACCATCAATGATTCTCAGTTGTGTTTGTGATTTTACCCTTGCAAGACAAATTGTTTTAGAAATTCCAAGTGAATGAATTGGACCAGGTGATCTCTAAGGATTCTTTTAATGCTAATACTCTATGATGATCAAATCTATCAAGGAGAAGTCTTGGTAAAGAAAAAAGAAGTTTCGGAAAAACCTGGGGATTTATTAGCCTTATACTGACACAGAAGGAATTCTGGTAGAATAAAATTCCATAGATAAAAATTATATACAATTACTAGTAAAAAAATCTGATAAATTAATAAACCACCTTTGGTGTAACTGAATGGAGCCCAATAGGTTCTCTGGTAGGGCATGGAGTGGCCAAGAGTCCGAGGTTAATGGCACACTTTCTGTATTCTGATGTCTGTGTTTGATTCCTGGCCGCATCTTTTAATAGCTATGTTGGCCTAGGACAAGCCACTTCACCTCTCTGTGCCTGTTTCCTCACCTGTAAAACAATAATAGTAGTAAAGACTTTATAGGGTTGTTCTAAAGATTAAATGAATGAATTAGTATCCATAAAAACCACTTAGAGTGCTGTCTGTCACCTAGTTGCTATACACATCCTCCTGGTCATTCTTCTTGCTCTTCTCATAGATACACATAGCTGATTTCCAAGCAATCTCTCCATGCTTGGAGGCTAGAGAAGTTCATGGGGAAGTTCCTCCCCGCCCCCCTTGGGATACATATATAAAGCTTTGCTTGAAGTCCTTGAATTTAAAAGCAGGCTTTTTTTTTTTTTTTTTCAATTCTCATTTATTAAGAGAACTTCTCCAAAAAAAAATCTAGTATTCATGGAATTGATGTCAAAAGGCCAGTGAGCACTATTTTCACTGAAGAAGTATCTCAGCCATCTCCCTGGAATGGTTTTAAAGCAATCTACTGCTGAAAGTGCTGTCTTTGATATCAATTGGTCGTTAAAAGTCCCATGACACTTAACTAAGACTTAAAATTATTCACCTCTATCTCTTGGCAAGGGATCAAATTTGAGATTAAATTCCTTTTAAGTGGTTGAGGCATTTATAGTCCACACTGCCTGAAGCTTTCAAGCAGTTTTGTTTGACTTCAAGAGTAGTATCTTCAGGTGCCTGTAGATGAAGACACGCTTGTCACTCACAGGCTGTTGAGTCAATCACATTTAGAAAATGCACGTGACCCACTGGTTTACCGATTCTAATTTATTCTTTTTGTAAATTGAAAAACTGACAAAATTCCTTTGTCATTTTTAAATTGCTTAAAGTCTTCATTTTTCTATCTTCCTTTTTAGAAACTCCCCTGAGCACTCTTATCTTAGAAGTTCTTTGAGAAATGTTTTTTTAAAAATTCCAGAGGTGATAAAGCTCAGAAGGGCCCATATAGATACAAAGTACTGAAGTAAAATATGATGCTAAAGGTTGTCAAGAGAATAAACTGGACTTTACTGTGATAATAAGAACCTGGTAAAAGTTTGAATGGAATTCTTACGATTTCTAAATTCTTGCAGAGAATCACAGTTAGTTACAGACAAATGTTCCAAGGCAGTAACATAATCCAATTTTTGAAAAGTTAACTTCTCATGGACACTCTTAAAACCTTATGAATGCTATCAAGCTTCTCAGTTGGGATCTTCCACTGTAAAGATTTTGCCCCTGGATTGTGTCCAGATCCCATTTCATGCAATTTCGATACAAATGCCCATGTACTGAAGACCTCGAATTCCAGTCGAATATTTCATCCTCCTTCCAGCTGGTGTTTCTCATCCCTGATCTTCTCTGAGCCTCTCCATTCACTCGCTCTCGTTTTCATCAGACCGTTGCTCTTCGGGAAGGACTGGGAGGGCGCGGCCGGGCTTTCGTTTTATTTATGTTTCCGCGACCCAGGCAGCGCCGCTCCGAGGTCTGTCCTGCGTGGGGTCGCGTTGACAGCAGGAAGGCGGGAGCGCCCGCGGGCCGCGCGCCGGGGGCGTGGCGTGGGGGCGGAGCCTGGGCGCGGGGCGGGACGTGGAGGGGCGGGGCTTCCCGCGGAGCGCGGCGGGCGGGCGGGCGGGCGGGCGAGTGCCGGGTTGGCCGCTGCCGGCTGAGTCCGCGGCTACGGCGGCGGTGGCCAGAGCCGGATGCTCGCGGGCTCCGTGCGGCTCGAGCCGTTTTCCTCCCTGGTGCAGCGTCAACTTGCCCCCGCCGGAGAGGGACACTTCGCGGCGCTCTGCTCGAAAACTCCGGTGTCTCAGCCTCGGGGCTCCTCGGGAGAAAGCCAAGCGCCCCCAGGTGAAGCCGGTGTCCCAGAACGGCCCCGGAACGCCTGCCGCCAGCTTGCACCTTTTGGGAACCGCGACCGCCGAGCGTTTTCCAGCGCCTGCAACGCAGGGCGCGCGGGGAGCGTGGGGTCCACTACGTGGGAAGGGGCGACGAGGACGCCGGCGATGGGCGCACAGACCTGGCGCGCGGGCTGTTGCTGTCTCCTTCTTCTGGCTCTCGCTGGGGCTACTCGGAGCGAGGGCGTGCAGAGCTGCGAAGAAGTTCGGAAACTTTTCCAGTGGCGCCTGGTGGGAGCTGTCAAGGGGCTGCCGGCTTCGCCGCGGGCAGGTGAGGCGCGGCGGGCGGGCGGGCGGGCGCAGGGCGCCGCGGGCCGGGGGCGTCCTGAGCGCCGACTCCGCGCTCCCGGGGCCCTCGGGGAGGCCGTTCGTGGGAAGATGACCTTTCAGGCGCTGCGGCCGGGCAAGGTGAGCCCTGGGGAGGCCTCTGGGGAAGCTCGCTGTGAACCTCCCGAGCGCG
Source organism: Mirounga angustirostris (assembly GCF_029215605.1). Taxonomy (NCBI): domain Eukaryota; kingdom Metazoa; phylum Chordata; class Mammalia; order Carnivora; family Phocidae; genus Mirounga; species Mirounga angustirostris. The sequence goes on along the minus strand of NW_026991711.1, from coordinate 18,656,992 downwards.
GCGCAGCTGCGGGGACTCCCTGACTCCGCCTGCGGCTAAGCTGGGCTCCGGGCGCTGGCCGCCCGCGCTGGCCCCCTTGGTCCCCGCTGATGCGTCGGAAGAGGCCGGCAAAGCTGACAGCTGGGCACAGCGCGGCCTGACTGCGTTTCTGTGGCGAGTGGGGATTTCACCACTGCCCCGCCGGGGGGCCTCGGTTTGCTGCTTTCTCGTGTCGTGGACGGAGTTGGGTTGGTCGCTCCAAGTTTGATGCTAAAAATGCAAACCCGTGTTCTTCTCTTTTGCTGAATGGGGCGTTGACAAGGGCAACCGGCCTCCTTTTAAATTAGGACTCGGACCCGTACACGCACACTGGTGTGACCCGTAGCCGCCTCTCTGCGCCCTGGCACCAAGCCCTCCTTGCGGGAACCTGAACTACCCAGTGTGTCTCGCAGACCCCTGGGTAGTTTCAAGCCCTGAAAGGTGTGACGGCAACAGGCGATCAAATTGAACGTATCGGGAAGCCGCTCACTAAACATGGATGAGACCTATAACCGGAGATTGAAGGGGAAAGAATACGGTGAGCGTAGCCGGTGTAGATTCTGCTTCTTGTAAGCGCCGTTTGCCTGCACCTTTACCCCTTGCTCCCCACTCCTACTGCGCAAATTTCCTTTTGCTGGCGGGATTTCTAGTTTTCATTTGGTCTGGAAGATTAGGTCTTAGTTGTCAAAGGCAGGTGTTTGAAGCTAAGATCTCACTGGAGTAATGCACCCTGACTATGAAGTCAACACACAGACGAGTGCTGTGAGCTTATTGGTTGAATAAAGAATTTGTAGAGGATGCTTGGGTCCAAAATACGTCCTCTGCCTGAGTTTTTAGGGCGAAAAGACTTGCTCTTAGCACTATGGAGCTGTAGCTGTCTTGCTTGATTGTTTTGCTGGTTGTGACCCCTGTTCTCCAGTCATCTTGCAAGGAAAATCTGAGCATTTGGGAACATTGAATCCATTTTAGTTTACATGACCAGTCTTTAATATTTGAAATATTTCAAGTATTTATTTGAATGCCTATTCAGTACTAGGTGCTTTTCTTATACTATTTGAAACAAAATAGTTGATATTCTCAGCTTAGGGCAATTCTCTCCTCAAACAACAGTACCCCCTTAAAACCTATTCTTGTTATCAGTGTGTTCTTTTTATTCAAAACGAAGCAAAACTAAACCTCACTTATCAGTAGCTCATACTACTAAGGTGGCAGTTGTGTTGGGGACAGGAACAGGGTGAAGGCACTGAGCTGCATTATTAGATTTTACCCCACAAATGGCATAATTTTGGCTGATATATTCAAGAAACGTTGACAGCTCCCCAGTAAGGCCTTGATTTCCCTGCCCTTCTCATAGCTCAGTATTTTTGGTACCTGCTGAATGTAACACACTGATTAGGTGTTACATTTCTGGAACCTTGTGTGTGTTTTATCTCTTTTGAAGAGGAACATTCCAGAGTTTCAATCACTGGTATGCCTTTTTACCAGGATGTAAGGGGAAGCTCTGCCCTATAGAGAAGGAAATGGTGTCCTTATTTGCATTTGATACATATGACCCCTGAAAAAGAACCAGGATGGGAAGCACCTTCTTTTCTATAACATTCTGGATTTCTTCCCCATTGCTAGTACCTTCCTTTATCTGTGGCTTAAGGTGACAGAGGAATCCTAGCAGTACCCATGAAAGGGGCTGTGTGGGGTTGCACTCTTAGGGACATCAGGGGAGCTGGTGAAAAGAAGGGCCAAATTTTGTTGATATTTGCATGAAGAAAAAGTCACATGAAAGTATTATTCTGAATTAGAATGACCTTGATTAGAATCATTCTTGTCTCTGTATTGTTAGTGATTGCTTTATTTGAATAATTAAATGAAATACTAAACGATTTCTTTTGACATTGATGCTACTCTTCTTCCCACTATAACAATCTCATTCCCAAATTGAGTAAACCACACGTACGACGTGCTTCGTAACTGCTCTGCTTTGTTTTTGTATTTATATATGATCTATTACACTTAGCTTGATTGAGTATAGCAGTTGGGTATCTTATTTTCTAACATCATCCTCAATCTCGAGAGAGAACAATAGTTAATGTAAGTGGTCATTTCCACTTAAGAATACAAATATTGATATTCCTTGTAATAAATGTATTTATTTGGCACATGGGCTTTCACTGACTAAAACTAATACATTTAGGGGGCGCCTGGGTGGCTCAGTGAGTTAAGCGTCGGATTCTTGATTTCGGCTCAGGTCATGATCTCAAGGTCCTGAGATCTGAGCTCGCTTAACATTCTCTCTCCCCCTCTCCCTTTGTCCCTCCTCCCCCTAGAAACAAAAAACCCCCAAAAACCAGAAAAACAAAAAACAAAACCAAAAAACCACACTAATACATTTAAATCTGATACTTGTTTCCTTGAAAGGTGTGTGTGTGTTTTGTGCTTGCTTCATTTACTGTCTATAAGTGGTTAATTCCTGAGAGGTCTAGTCAGAATCCCGTTTTTATAGTATGGTAGAACAACTTTTTATAGTTTTTTTCCTACATTTGTGAATTTTACATCTTTTGAAAACTATGTTACCCAATTTGGAATTATTAAAATGGTGAGAACAGCCATTCAAGTCATTTCTCAAATTCTCCTCACCTTTGTTCTCTATCCTGCTCCAATTCTTTTAAGCCCTATTGAGCTCCTAAGGATGTTGGATGAGAAATGTAAAAAAGGAGAGAAGGTGTAAATGTGATTAGAATTACAGATTTCACTGCATTCTGATTTTATTTCCTAAGTAGTAGTCAGGGTGCCCTTTGCTCTTGTTTATTTTATTCAGAAAAAAACTTAGTGAAAGTGTCTTTTAAAGGTCCTTTTATTTTTATTTTATTTATTGGGGAAGAGGGATAATGCCTTCCCATTGAAATTCTCTTCACACATGCATTGTTCACACTTGCATTCTTTCCCTTTTTCAAGAAGGTAATTCAGAAAGGAGAAGCTCATAAAAAAATCCAAGACTATATTCAGGTAATTTATATACCAACTGGTTTTAAAAAAGTGGATGTTCATTGGTACAAGGAGTAGTTTGTGAAAAGTAACTTTTTCTTGGTACCTTTTGCCCATAAATGGGATAATAAAAATAAACTTGATGTGGCAAATTCTGATACTAAAGGACACTTTAATGCTGTATAGTTTTATTTTTTTAACTGCTTTCCTTATGATCTAGTCTTATAATTGCTTCAAGGACAGTGTTGATTCATTCTCACCCCCAACAGAAACAATCTACCTGGTAACCTTGGAATTTGGAATTACAGACATTGGGTTTCAAAACTTGGTTCTGCCCCTTGTAGCTGTGGGACCTTGGTTAATTGATTATCCTCTTCGAACCTCTGTTTTCTCATCTGTAAGATGGGAATATTGGTTCTTAAGCAGTTGTTGCATAGATGAAATGATGTGTGTGTGTGTGTGTGCGTGCAAAATAGCACAAATCCAGGCACATAGTAAGTGCTCACAAAATGCACTGTTGTCATTACAGTTTTTTTTTTAGTGTCTTGATTTTTACCTAGACGTGGCCTTTAAGGGTGACATTTTCGTTTTAGATCTTTATACATCAGAAAATTTTTTTATAATAAATAGTTTTTTTTTTGGTCACAAATGATTGTTTTTAAAATTGGGAAATAAGCATCTATTCAAAATGGAATTTATTAGGTTATAGTGAATCTTTTGTTTCTGTTCATGAGCTAATAGAAGCTGTAAGAAAGAAACCTATCTAAATGGTTTTTATTAGGTTACGGTAAATATCTGTATGAATACATAGGTGTATTTCCGTGAACTGCTGGAAACTACGGAACAGCCCTGTATTGCTCCAGGCTGCGGAGCCCGTAGCAACCGCTTTTGCTACCCCCGGATTCAGGGCGGCCAAGTAGCACCTCTAGCGTGGCTTAGGGATGTATACAGTTAACTGGCTGGTGGCCGTAGGCTTTCATTGATAGTAATCTCAAGTCGGGACTCTTGTTTCTCATGCATTTAGCCCTTTCTGCTACTTGAGCAACTGTGGTGATCGCATTTCCAAAGCCATAAAAGGGTCTGATGTTGGGGCAGATTATTAATATCAGGATGGCCCTGTGTTGAAGCCCATCCACCAAAACCCACCAGAAACAGCCCTATAATCAAATAAAGTGGGTTCGTCTTATGAAAAGGAAGCCTCCACTTCCTGCGGCAAGGGCCATCACTCACCACAGGAGCTCTGAGGGTCCTGGTGAAGGGCCATCCGGGAGGGGCTTTTTCGAAGATTTGGGCTTGTGCTGGGTGGTATCACAAGGACTGTTGGATGAAGCAGGGCAGTTCAGGAATTGGGGGGTCTTTGTAACTTGCTTAGGCGCTAGGAGGGTTAAGGTGGGGCTAGTGGTCGTTATGGAAGAAGCAGCAGGCCTCTTGTTGGTCAAAAGAGGGGGCTGTTGAGTCATTTTTGAGGTTGTAGAATATCCTGGTGGTTCTCCTGCCACAAGCAGGTCTCTAGAGGCTTTGTCCCATCATTACTTTCTGAGTCTGTGCAAGTTGTCTGTGTTGACTTGTGAACATCAAGACTTAGTTCCAGTGTCAGGGAAGCATATCACTTTCTCCTCCGCAAAACTGAGTGTGTGTTGATGGCTGTGAGAATCAGGTGTGTCATTTTTACCCAGGCCTTCAGTGACCCTTACTGGTAGGACAGAGAGTATGATCTTCTACTTTAAGGCCACGGAGTATGACTGTCCGTCAGGGGCCTGAATTGCACTAATCACACCCCAGTTCCTCATACTCAGCTTACTAGCAAGTGCGTGTCCCCATCCGCCCTCCATCCCACAATTTAAGTTCCTTTATGCCAAGTGTCCAACATCCTGTATTTGTATAATTGGCTTTAGGAGAGGTGCAGTTTGGAGAACTTAATAGCATTCTATCCTCCCCCCAGCCAGTTTCCAGCTTGTCCAGAACTTTCTGGAATATGGATTTTTATCTTGTCTCTGTGTGTGTGTGTGTGTGTGTGTGTACAATTTACTTTCCAGGTTTGATAAGAAGACCTTCTAAGTCTATAATATTTATTTTGTCATTAACCGGTATAACACCAACAGCAACATTCCAACAAACAGAGGCCTCTCTTAAACAGAAAGATTTATAAATCAGTGGTCTCTTGGTATAACTGTTGAAGAAACCATAAACCTAAAAATGGGGTCACGAGAGACTTTGGTCATATGCTTTGTTGGAATAGATTGTGAATGTGGTGCCTGATCTGGTTGGTTAAGTGACAGTAGCTTTACTTTTAATAGAGAGTAGTCATTTTCCATATCTACCTTTCTTTTATAAAAGCCTGACCTTCAGCTAGAAGAAAAGACAACACCAACTATGTCCTCAATTCTTCCTCTTTTCAGCCTTAGAAATTTCAAATTTCACTAATGTCAATGTTAAAAATCACCCTAAGGTGATTAGTCATTCTTCTATTAGTCACAGTATATATGACAGCTTTTAAAAAAGTTATTATTCTATTGTTTTAAAAATTATTTATTTTATTCTATTTTATTTTAATTTCAGTGTAGTTAAGATACAGTGTTATAGTAATTTCAGGTGTACAATATAGTGATTCAGCAATTCCATATATTACTCCATGCTCAATAAGATAAGTTTACTCTTAATCTCCTTCACCTGTGTCATCCATTCCGCCGCCCCCCCCCGCCGCCACCTTTCTGGTAACCCTCTCTTTATTCTCCATAGTTAAGAGGTTTTTTTTTTTTTTTTTTTGGTTTGTCTCTCTCTTTTCTTTCTCCTTTGTTTGTTTTTAAAGATTTTATTTATTTATTTGAGAGAGAGAGAATGAGAGACAGAGAGCATGAGAGGGAGGAGGGTCAGAGGGAGAAGCAGACTCCCTGCCGAGCAGGGAGCCCGACGCGGGACTCGATCCCGGGACTCCAGGATCATGACCTGAGCTGAAGGCAGTCGCTTAACCAACTGAGCCACCCAGGCGCCCTGTTTGTTTGTTTTATTTCTTAAATTCCACAGATGAGTGAAATGATACGGTATTTGTCTTTCCTTATTTCACTTAACATCATACTCTCTAGATCCATCCATGTTGTTGCAAATGGCAAGATTTCATTCTTTTTTTCTGGCTGAATAATATTCCATTGTGTGTGTGTGTTTGTGTGTGTGTATACATACATATATATAATATCACCTCTTCTTTATCCAATCATCTGTTGATGGACACTTGGGCTGCTTCCATAGTTTGGCTATTATAAATAATGCTCCAGTAAACATAGAGGTGCATGTATCTCTTTGAATACTGTTTTCATATACTTTGGATTAAATACCCAGTAGTGCAATTACTGGATCATAGGGCAGTTCTATTTTTAATTTTTTGAGGACCCTCCATACTGTCTTCCTCAGTGGCTACACCAGTTTGCATTCCCACCAGCAGTGCCCCAGTGTTCCCTTTTCTGCACATTCCTGCTAACACTGTTTCTTTTAAAAGCAATTTTTAAGATTTAAAATTTTTTTAATTTTAATTTTTTATTGAAGTATAATTGACATACAGTATCCTTTAGTTTCAGGTGTACATCATAGTGATTTGGTATTTTTATGTATTGTGAAGTGATCCCCACAATTAAGTCTAGTTACCATCTGTGACCATAAAGAATTATTACGGTATTATTGACTATATTCCCCAAGTTGTACATTATAGCCCCATGACTTATATATTTTAAAACTGTAAAATCTTAATTCCCTTTATCTGTTTTGTCCATCCCCTTGCCCCTTCCCACTTGGGTAACCAACAGTTTGTTTCCTGTATGCATGAGTCTGTTTCTCTTTGTTTTGTCTTTTCTTTTCTTTTTTTTTTTTTAAATTTCACATATAAGTAAAATCATCCAGTACATCCAGTATTTGTCTTTCTCTGTCTGACTTATTTCACTTAACATAATCCCCTCTAGGTCTTTGATTAGCCATATCAAGTTCACATACGGTTGCTATGTAAGTTGAATGCATAATGCACTTTTATAGAAGGAAAATGAGATTTTGTACTTTCATGTTTTTATGAAAGAATACTCATTCTCTTGAAAATTCAAAGTACTGAAAAGTATAAAGAAAGCAACATTTACCATCCAGAAATAACCACCAGTAACTCTTTGCATTACCTGTTTGAGAATCATTGGCACAAACTCCCCAACCTATGGCTCCTTCACACACGCACGTTATATAGCTGACTGGCTCAGGTCTTGGTTGAAATGTCAGCTCTTCGGAGAGGCTTTTCTCAAAGTTCACTGAACTATGGTCCCCCAGTTATTACTTTTTTCTTTCATGGTGCCCTATGTTTTTTCTTTCTTTTTACTATCGCTCGGTCACCACTAGATTGTGTGCATGATGAGAATAGAGAACATGTCTATCGTGCCTTGTGCTTGTTACCGGACTCTTTCTCGGTTCTTACCGTCTCCCAAAAAAGGATGTTGAAGAAAGGCCAGGTTCACGGGCATGTGACCGGTGCACTCACACAAGGTCCCACTGTCAGAAGGGCCCCGTGCTCGGTTTAATGTTCCGCTCTTGCCATCCTGAAGTGTGACCAGAGTCCTGCATTCTCCTTTGGCTCCGGCCCTGTAAATTCGGTAGCCAGGATGGTTGGCTGCCTTAGTCACTGAAGAATATCTGCTGCGTAGAGCGGTGTCTGGCTTGGAAGAACTGAAATAGTTGAAGAATTTGCTACATCCTTTGAACCTCTCAGATTGTTAAGTTAAACTCTAGAAGTCAGTGCACAGATGGATAGTCAGTCTATCCAAGATTCTGCTATCTCTGTATCATGATATTTTTAAAGTTTTCTGGTGTTGTGTAAATGGGTTAAACATTGGCACCTGTGTTTTTTATTTCTTCCCATCAGGTCCGGACCATTAGCCCAAAGGCCTCCAGTACCAAACCCAAATTTTTACACAGCCAGTTGCTTTAAATATAGCTCAAATCAGCATTTTTTTAGTCACTTAGAGCCTGCTTGCTTTGCCTACTCCGCAAAACACCCAACATCTGCTAGCCATGGCTAAAACGCTCTGGGGGGCTATAAAAGACCCAAGCCACTGCTGCCCCTTGAAGCTCTCTGACTCAGAGACTGCCCATCTTGTTGCTAAGCCATCTCACCGAGATACGAGGTACACGAGCCCCTTCTGCTGTTCCCCTCTGTCCTGGGCGTTTCCTTGTCATCTTCCTCTTCTAGGTGGAGGCCCTGTATTATTTTCTCCGGAAGGTCTCTTATTGTGAGGGACAGCCCTCCTCACGCAGCCTGTCAAAGTGCCACTCGAATAAAGCTGCACGTGTCCTACCACCGTCCTGAGGTCCTGTCTTGGCCTTGATCAGCCCTGAAATCCTCAAATCTACCACGTATAGATCAGTACTTAGTTATTTCCCATATAAGGTAGGGACTCAAAGCAGTAATGCCAATTTTGAATATATTTCTTTCCCTCTGCTTGACTGTAGGCTATTTGAGAGTAGGGTCTGTGATCGGTATATCTTTATGTTCTGTGATTAGGCCAAAATTAAGTAAATTTTGATTTGTAGAATTAATCTTATATGTGTACTTACCCAACAGACTCAGCTTATTGTGTTTACTTATGTTTTCTATGCTGAATATTAACAGATAATGGGAAATGGGAAATGTAGGAGGCGAGGTTTTAAAAAATCTTCTGACCTGGGCTCAGTTGTGTTGTTGAGTAAATTATTTTCGAGGACTCAATATTTTCTTATGTACCTCTGCCACAAATTCTAGAAAGTGATCCAGCCCTTTTAAGTTTAAACTTAAAAGAATTTTTATCTACATTATCCAGTATCTTTAAAACAGAGTAATTGAATTGCCAAACAAATGTCTGGAAGAATGTTTCCTCAAATGTCCTGTAAGGAAAGGAAGATTGTTTAAGGGATTCATTTAACACAGTTTTTATCATCATGTAGACAGTGACTGATCTGACTTTGAGCATTAATTTGTCTGTTGGGAGAATGGAGAAATATAAGGTGACCAAATGTAATTTATATTTGGCTCTGGATTGGTGGGTTTGTGTTTTATTTGATTTTTTTCTTCCTCCACCCCCCCTTCTTCTTTTTTTTTTTTTTTTGCAAAGTGGTTTCTGTCTGTGAGGAAATTAATAGTAAGGAACTAGAAAATGATTAGGTTTTTTCATTTCCCACACTTGTTAATTCCGTGTCGGCAATAAAGCACATACCACTTATCTATGGGATTATTCCTGAGCTGGGAAGATGGTTTGTTACAAGATACCAGCCTGGGGTGCAGACTCCCTACAGACCGAGTAGAGAGACCAGGCCTTTCAGAATAAGCAAACAAATAATTGCTGCTAAATCGCAAATCATGATATGTGGTAGCAGGTAAAATCTGTCTCCAAAGTATTTCCAACAACTCCGATTTTAGAAATACCTAGTCTTTAGACCCTCTTTCAATGATACTTTGAAAAAAACCTTTTTTTTCCTTTATGAAGTGTAGTTGGTTATTAGGGTATCTGAGAAAGGTATTAGGAAATTCTACCTAAATAGAAGGATTATTTAAGTCAGTGCTAATGAGACATGCATATTTTGATATGGTTCAGCTATGAACTTAAATTTGTGTTTCAAAAGCAGTTATATTTAGAAGGCAGTAAACATTTCTTGTTTTATAAATTGTTTATTACTCTTATTAGGGTAATGGGTTTAAATGACTAGTTTCCTCTCCTACTGTGCTATGATAACCAAATTTATTTTAGCTTTTGTAATTGCATATAGGTAATATAATTAAGTAATCTTTGCAGCTATCTTTTTAGAGCTCATAGTCTTTTGCTTTTCTTTGTCTTACAGTTTCAAGGGACTTTAGTTCATGATTTCTTCAACATCCTTCTTTGAGAGAGGGTAAGAACCGGGAAGGAGTCCGATAACAAGCACAAGACTGTGCCTTCATTGATCAAAGGAACGTAAACATCATTTCTGGATGTCCTTGTTCATTACATATATATTCTTTAAATGGAAGATTGTCAATATTAAATTACCTGTTCAGATTTATTTGCCTTTTGAACAACTCTCTTATTTAGTAAGGTTGTAGCAAGTTACATTTGGTTCATTTTCTTTTGATCATTGAAAATGTCTGTGTTTAATGAGCTGAAGCTGAAGTAGGTCAATAAAATGAAGAGATTAACAGTCTGTTCTCACCAGGCTTGGAATACATTTCACTCTGAGGGAAAAAAAAGTCATTTTTAACAAAGTTTTTTGATCAACTTAAAAGGTGAAGGAAATAGAAATAACATGGAAAGATTGAAAAAGCTGAGGAATCCAGGAGTCCTTCAGGGTCCTGTTTGTCAGGTGAAGGTATGAGGATCTGTGTTTGTATAGTTAAAGAGCTTTAGTTACAAAACTAAATTTTACTTTTTACTTTTTTTATAAGTTCAGGGGCACAAATAAGCTTCAGGTTATTAAATATTTAATATTCTACTCACCTTTGGAGATACCTTACATGCAAAACAAGGAAGAATAGTAGGTATGACAAAGCATTGAAATGTTGCCATGGGATAAACAGGAAAAAACATTTTACTTTATAATTTATCCCAGATTATGGTCACGTATTTTATTTTTTTTAAAGATTTTTATTTGAGAGAGAGAATGAGAGAGAGAGAGCACATGAGAGGGGGGAGGGTCAGAGGGAGAAGCAGACTTCCTGCTGAGCAGGAAGCCCAATGTGGGACTCCATCCCAGGACTCCAGGATCATTACCTGAGCCAAAGGCAGTCGCTTAACCAACTGAGCCACCCAGGCGCCCATGGTCTCGTATTTTAGTGAATAACAATGAACTTACAGTTTTTGAAATAGCTTAGTCTTGACTCCATCACTTACTAGCTATTTGACCTTTAGCAAACAACTTAACTTCTCGGAAAATATTTTCTTTCCTTACAGGAATGGTGATGGAGGTTTTTTCTTTTCCCTTTCAGGGGTTCTTGAGGACAACATGGTATGGGGAAAAAACTGTAAATAGTACCATTCTCTACAAAATGCTACCTAGTTAATTCTATTACACATGTTCTTTTTTGATACTTTTTTTTTTTTAAAGATTTTATTTATTTATTTGACACAGAGAGAGACGGTGAGAGAGGGAACACAAGCAGGGGGAGTAGGAGACGGAGAAGCAGGCTTCCCCGCGGAGCAGGGAGCCCGATGTGGGGCTCGATCCCAGGACCCTGGGATCATGACCTGAGCCGAAGGCAGTCGCTTAGCCAACTGAGCCACCCAGGCGCCCCTCTTTTTTGATACATTTAAAACAATTCTTTATGCTGGATCAGGGAGCAGGCAAAGAAATCATAGAAATCCCTTTTCCTTCATGTTCATAAAATACCAGTGTCAAATATTTTTCTCCCTTCACTCACCCTCATACTATTAATCCTGTACTCTAGGAGTCATAGTCCATGTTATCATTCCTCATTTTAGTTAATAGTTTATTATTTATCCTTCAATTCTGTGGTAAATCCAACTTTGTTTATTCCTGTTACGTAGCTTAAGGACTAAAGACTGGCCGTTTACAAAATATTGTCATTTAAATGAATTCAGTGAAGATCCAGAGGGTGTTACTTTGCCTGGAAGGATGCTGAGTGACTGGTAGCAGGGATGGGTTCTACAGTATCTAACTGACTTCGGCAGGTGAGTAGGAGATAATTCTCTGCTGTGTCTTACCGTGTTTTTGCATGTCACAGTGCTGATGGGTCTTTGTGTGTCCCTGTGTTGGGGATAAGAACTTCCCTTCCACGTGAAAGACACACAGGTGTGGTGTGCTGGCAAGTCTCTGCCCCTGCAGGTAGACGCCCCACTCTGCTCCGTGTCTGGGCAGTAAGCGGGCTATCAGTGGGCGTTCTTGCCTCTGGCAGTCGGAGGGAGGGAGGCAGTGGCTGGGAGGAGACTGGGCAGGTGGACTGTGCTGGTCTCACTACAGAGTCGCTGCAGGCTGCTTGCATCCCTTTAAGCCCCAGCTCTCGGTAGGTGACCTCACAGCTCTCTCTGGATTCTGCTAAATACCTTATTTTCCTGCCCCCTATGAGGTAGTAGCACCTTCTTCTCCACAGTTACTAGCTTGGGGGGGGGGGTACTCCAGTATCTCTTACAGTCTTCCTATACCCTTCCCTTTATAAATATTTTTTTTAAAGATTTTATTTATTCATTTGAGACACAGAGATAGAGAGAGAGAGAGAGCACGAGCAGGGGGAGAGGCAGAGGGGAAGGGAGAAGCAGACTCTCCGCCAAGCCAGGAGCCCAATGCGGGGCTCGATCCCAGGACTCCGGAATCATGACCTGAGCCGAAGGCAGACGCTTAACCATATGAGCCACTCAGGTGCCCCTATAAATATTTTCTTAAATAGTCCTATTTAACAGTCCCGATCTATTTCCTTCCAGGATCCTCTATGACAAAACTTGATATACTTTAAATATTTAAACCCAGAGCTTTCAGAGAATATTTGATTTGTAATTAAAATGTGTTGAAACAGAAATCTGTTCTATAGTTAATTTATAAACGTTTTCAGAAGTTCCAATCAATGATGATTTCTCTACTCATATTCAGTTGCCTCGTGATTATGCTTTTATTAACTGTTCCTTTCCCTTCCTTTCCCTTCACCCCTTTTATGAAGGGCGTTGGTGGTGCCTCGTTCTTTCAGGTTCAGTTAGAAATGTGACTAAATTGATAACACCCCCTAATAACACAGGAGTTTAATTCAACCCACTCCGCCAATTCAACGAGTTGCCACGTTCTCTAGATTGTGTTTCACAGATGCCCCGTAAGTTCTGTACGCACTCCCGTTGCCACCACTGGGCTTTCATCTGGTGCCTTTTCATGTCTGGATTACCTGATTGGCCCGCGTCTCCTGTTGGTTCTTACCAGCTCACTTCCCACTTGCCTCCCAGTTGATTTCCGAGTAAAACTCAAATCTCATCTTTGTTTCTTGTGTTAAATCCTTCAGTGATTTTTCTTTGCCTTTCTTAAAAAAAAAAAAAAAAAAGAACATGATATTTGAATACATAACTTGTGTGTGATCAAAAAATATGAACTTTGTAGTGAAGCAAATGGGGGAGAAACCCTGTCATTGCGTCTGTACTTCTGTGCTGCACAGCTGTCCAACGGTGAGCGTCCTTAATCACAAGTGAGCGCTTATCCGTTGGTAACAAAGACACTGATATTCCAAGGGAAATGAAAAAAGAACTTAAAGAGGAAATTCAAATGATATAAGTGACTAATAAGGATATGGAAGATGCTTGAGCTCAGCATTAACAGAAGAAACCTAGTTTTTTTTTTAAAGATTTTTATTTATTTATTTGACAGAGAGAGACACAGCAAGAGAGGGAACGCAAGCAGGGGGAGTGGGAGAGGGAGAAGCAGGCTCCCCGCGGAGCAGGGAGCCCGATGCGGGGCTCGATCCCAGGACCCTGGGATCATGACCTGAGCCGAAGGCAGACACTTAACGACTGAGCCACCCAGGCACCCCAAGAAACCTAATTTCTTAAGAATATCACATTGTCAAGGATTAAAAATAGTGATATCTAATGTTCCCATGATTGTAGGAAATAGAGCACTCATTGACAGATACTGAGCAGGATGACTGATGATGACTGTACATTTGGGGAAATTCTTCAGTTATCAATCAAAATTTAAATTTTGTATACCCTTTGCCTAGCGTTTCCAATTTATAGGAAAGTATTCCAACAAAGTAACTGGATAAACACATGTATATATATATCTATCTGTACACACACATATATGTATATGTATATATGTACATATACATTGCACAGAAAAACTGCAGCTAATGTAAATATTAATATCTATTGAATGATGAATTATGGAAAATCACATGTGGACATTAAAACAGGAGAGGAAAAGCTAACCAAATTAGGACAGACAAATGGCTTTTACAACATTTATGAAAGGAAAAAACAAACTGTAGCCTGACCAAAAGAAAAAAAAATACACACACACACGAGTATCAGTTTATGTATGAATATACCCCAAAACAAAGTGCACAAAGTACCATTAATAGTAGAGACCTTGAGTAAAATCAGGAGGATGAAAGCCAAAGCAGGGAGGTGGGGCTGAGCTGGAAGGCCAGAGGTGCTTAGCTGTGGGCTGGGGAGGAGGCTGGGGAGCTGGGAGGGCCTGAGAGGTTTCCCTGCTTGCAGGTTAACAAACTGGCATGTTACTGTTTCATTGTCGCTGACAGAAGACAAGAGACTCACCCAACAGTATGAGCATGGAGCTGGTTACCCTGCTCCGCGGGGGGGCTCTCCAGGGATGCCTGTACCTGTCGCACTCCAGGGGAGGAACACGGATGAGGGGGCGGGGGGGGGTGGTTGTCACTTCTGTAGCGAGCTGAGACAGTCCTGCTCTTTGTCCTGGGAGAAACTCTCCCTCAAGATTGCTCGTTGCAAACAGGAACACAACTGGACAAATGGCCCAAGTAAAGGGTAGTCAGGGCCTTGCATTTTTGGCATACTCAGTAAACACATAGAAATAGGACATCGGGGAAGGTGGATGACCTCTCCCAAACGGGGGGTGGGGTGTGGGGGTGGGGGGGCAGATGGGAAAGAGTTTAGAAGTAAAAATATACTTCACAAATTTCTGTGTCTTTTGAATTCTTGACAAAGATGATTTTTAGAAATGAATTAGAATTTTTAATTTACTTTGTGATATGTGATTATGTATGTGATTTACACAGGAACATTGAAGTGAAGCCCTTGCAATCGTACTATCCTGAGCTTCTCTCCGTAATAATCCTTCAGGGCTACTGGGCTTGAGTCCGAGGGCATCCAATAAAAACAGGCAATCCCGTTCTTTATCCTAATGATCCTGACTTTCCTGTAGACTCTTCATGATCTGGGCCCTTCTTTGGCGTCATATGCTTTCTCCCCATTTAGAAGGGTCAGTTTTTGATATGTAAAATGGGTCCTCACAGATTATTCCGGGAAATACTGAGGGGCTCTAAACTAACTTCAGAGCCGGGAACTATTTTTTAAAGTCATCTCTGAATCAGAGTACCTAATTATGGTCATGTCTATAAGGACACATGGAAACGTCATTTTTCTCTTGGACTATTATTGACAGTCTGTTGGTCACGTTTCCAGTTTTGTCTTTGTTGGAAGCCATTTTCCATCCTGCTTCCAACATCATGTTCCTAGAGATGAAGCTGGGAACACTGCCCTTCTAAATTAGTTCATACCTTCAGATTCAAGCGACAGAAGCATAACTAAAACTGTGCTAAGCTGAAATAGGAATGCATTGGGAGTCCATGGAGACATCCCGAGGGACACTGAAAACAAGGGAGGGGCAGGGATGCGGATGGAGTAAAAAAAAAAAAAATTGAGACTAAAATGTTTACAGATCTCTTACTCTGGCTTTAGGATTTTTTTTTCTGCTGCAAGCAGCCTTCTTCCTATAGCAGAAAATATGACTGCCAGATATTCCCCCCTCCCAAGGGGAGAAACTGACCCAAGTCTCTTGATTGCAAATTACAAAAATCCTAGAAAGAGGACCACCTTTATAAATTGGCAGTGTTTTCACTAACTATGAAGATGAGCTGGGTGGGGAAGGAAAAGGAGGAGGTCTGAGCATACCTGGCAACTCATACAAATCATTCCAGCAGGTGTTGGATACACATCTTACAACATCTTTCATGGCTTCCCAGTGCTTACGGCAAAAGCTCAAACTCCCCTGTATTGCATTTAAATTTCTCGGTTGTATGATTCCTGCCTTCTTTTCTAGTCTCCTGTCCGTGGCTCCACTCTCTCCCATCTCCCCGCGCCCTGGTGGGAGAGGTCATCCACCTTCCCCGATGTCCTGTTTCTATGTGTTTACTGAGTATGCCAAAAATGCAAGGCCCTGACTACCCTTTACTTGGGCCATTTGTCCAGTTGTGTTCCTGTTTGCAACGAGCAATCTTGAGGGAGAGTTTCTCCCAGGACAAAGAGCAGGACTGTCTCAGCTCGCTACAGAAGTGACAACCCCCCCCCCCCCGGCCCCCTCATCCGTGTTCCTCCCCTGGAGTGCGACAGGTACAGGCATCCCTGGAGAGCCCCCCCACGGAGCAGGGTAACCAGCTCCATGCTCATACTGTTGGGTGAGTCTCTTGTCTTCTGTCAGCGACAATGAAACAGTAACATGCCAGTTTGTTAACCTGCAAGCAGGGAAACCTCTCAGGCCCTCCCAGCTCCCCAGCCTCCTCCCCAGCCCACAGCTAAGCACCTCTGGCCTTCCAGCTCAGCCCCACCTCCCTGCTTTGGCTTTCCCCCAATGAAACATACGTTTTCATACTTCCTATCTTCTCTTCACCTTCTCTTGGTTTCGTCTGGCCAGTCTGAGTTCAAGTTTGTTTTGTTACTCATCAGCTTTGTGAACTTAGATAAATTTAACCATAAAAAAACTCAGCTTCTTATTTATAAACTAGGAATATATTCTTATCTTGTATTTTTTTTTTTGTTGGTAAGGAGACTGTCAACTACCTAGTTAAAATCTCCTCTGACCCCCTCACTTATCTCCCCAGGAAAAAGAGATCATTTCTTTCCCTGTGGTCCCACAGAACTGAGTACGTACTTCCTTCATAGCACTTTGTCACATTAATTAAATGTTTTACAAATGTGTTTCCCCTTAGACTGAACCCTGAAGGGACAAAACTCTGTTCAACCCTTTTTGGTATCCTTAATAATTATCAGAGTGTCTTGTACGGAACAGGTGTTTAATCAATATTTGATGAATTCGTTTGACTTACTAATCAAAATAAAGAACAGGAAATTACTCGGTAATTTAGCATAGGCAGAAGGCAGATCTTATCTCCTAAACAGTCCTCTGAGCAGGGGTGCTTCGAGCCCATTTATGCTATCGGGCTGCCTCCTGCTAGACACAACATGGAAGCTTATACGTGTATCAGTCTTTGGGATGCTGTTTTTATGAGCTCTGGTTGACCTCAAGGAGAATAACTGGCAAACCCAAACTGTGTTCTGCTGCATATTATTTCTGGTAGCTGTTTAATTAGTGTTCTCAGCAAAAAGTGTCTCACTAGCTTGGGAGGAATGCTGCATCCTAGGCATGTGTCTTAAAGAGGCATGATACGTATTAGTAGATTAAAGCTCTGAGAAGTACTACCCTTGAGAGAATCGATTTATTTGATTTTTAAGAAAACAAATTTATTATATTTACACAGGGGAAAGGTTTTTTTGACTTAGCTCATTTTTATCATTCCTCTGAGACATTTTTTACTTAACCGCACTTAGAGAAGCCCTTCTTGAAAAAGTGGATAGAGCAGATGGAGAAGGAAGAATTGCTAGATACCCAGTTTTTTTTTTTTTTTTAAGGTTTTATTTATTTATTTGCGAGAGAGAGCAAGCGAGAGAGTGCACAGTTGGACAGAGGGGCAGAGGGAGAGGGAGAAGCAGGCTTCCCACTGAGCAGGGAGCCCAACACCAGGGCTCAATCCCAGGACCCTGGAATCGTGACCTGAGCTGAAGGTGGCCGCTTAACCGACTGAGCCACCCAGGCGCCCCAATACCCAGTTTCTTAAGTAGCTTTCAGAGTAGAAGACACTCTGTAGGAGGGAAGGTGCAACACTGGGCATGTCAATACTGAGGCTACTTTGGTTTGTCACGGTGTCACACACAATAGATAGTTGGAAGCATGGGTCCAAATAGGGTGGCACAGATGAAGATTTGTAGATCACCAGGTGTGTAGATGAATCTCCTGGGGGGGTAGAACATCACTCAGAACTGAGAGGCAGAACCTGGGCAACACAAATAATTAAAAACAAGGAGAAAGAAGATAACCCAGGTATTCTAGAAGGCAAGGAAAGGAGAGAGTTTTAAAAACTGGGGAGCACATCATGTCGGATCCCATAAAGAGGTCAAGAGTGATTAGAAATGGATGATTGTCTCTTGGATTTGACAACTAGGAGTTCACCAGTTATCCAGATGTTTTCCTTAACCGAGAAGGGGTGAGGTCAGAATTGAGATTGCAGGATTGGTGGGAGAATGAAGTGGAAGCAATTAATTCAGACCCCCCTTTCAAGTGGGTTATTTCTGCAGAGAGGAAGAGAAAAAGCTTGAGTGTAATTGGTCATTCTTGCGTGTGTGTTTGTTTTACAGGGTCCGTGCGTTGTGAACATGCCACCTGGTTAAGAAAGTGATGGCTGACGGGCGCCTGGGTGGCTCAGTCAGTTAAGCATCTGCCTCGGCTCGGGTCATGATCTCAGGGTCTTGCGATGGAGCCCTGGGTTGGGCTCTCTGCTTAGCAGGGAGTTTGCTTCTCTCTATCCCTCTATGCGTTTTCTCTCTCTCTCTTTCTCTCTCATAAATGAATAACATCTTAAAAAAAAAATGATGGCTGAGTGCAGAAGAGGTGACCCAGTGAGGCAGAGATTAGTCACAGGGGCCTTCTTGGCTGTTACGGATTTTGAACTTCATCCTAAGAGCAATAGAAAGCCATGTGAAATTTTTCAGCCTAAGTGCCACAATTTGCATTTTAAAAAGACCCTTCTTGTCTGTAGAGTAGCCACTTAACACTTCTGTTCTGGGTCCAAGTGGTGGTAGTATGGATGGAAAGAAGTAAATTTAAAAAATTATTTTAGAGGTAGAATCAATATGATTTGGATTTCTTTTTCTTTTTCTTCTGCAACTGGAATCTATTAAGGTATTTCCCGTATATTTTTTATGTTGTACATCTAGCTGAAATCAGTCCGGATAGACAAAAGGACCATATTGACCTTGAACTCATGGCTGTGTGAATAACCTTAATTATACTGCATGTTGTGTGTGGCTGATCATATGACATACACTTCTGACCTCATCGTTAATGCATACTTATGCTGTGGGCCCCTTTAACTCTCTGAGTGAGTTATACAACTTGTAGAGGAGCTAATAATTTGCGTCAGAAGAAGTCAAGCAATTAATTCAGTGTCTTGTTTTCAGTTACCTATAGATTTCTATTTTATGTGTTTGTATCATTGCTCTTCCAATACTAGTTTAAATCAATGCACAGAAATCCATATGGGTCTGAAAATAACAGTGGGAAAAGCACTATTAATCCGAGTCTAGAAATTATACAAAAAGTAAGAGTAGGAAAAATAACATGAAATCAAGTATAAGGTTAAGACATGAAATACATACATTTTAACAGAATGAGGCATCAACACTTGTGAGCCGGACGAACGTTTTGGCTCTGGGTTTCCTATTAGCCACTGTGAAGAATGATACAATTAGTTGCATGGCTTAAAGCAGTTATTGGAGAGAAAGAACAAGTAATGGGTAAGATGTTTTCCACAGGCCCTTCTAGAATAGATTATGTAATGATATAAGTAATTTGAGCCAGGAGGCAAGATGTTTTTAATTGATGGGCAAGACCTATGTGGACTATTTGGACTGTGGTCTTTCTGGCCAGGAAGAGACTATAGAGAGGAGATGCCTTCCTTTTGTGAGAACTGTAATGGTCCCTGACGACAAAGTGTTAGATTGACATTAAGAAATTGTTAGAATAGAAGAAATGATCAGGTCAAATTTTTAAAGATGCTAAAAGATTCTCCTGAAGATCATCACCTATGGAATGCTTTCAACAGGATATAGCAAGTCTGTCTAGGGTGTTTATGTAAACAGACCTGGACTTTATGAATTTATGGGGCATGGCCTACAAGTAAGTACCACTGCCAGTTATGTAATTATCAGACATTCTTGGGACAAGAAGTGGACTTCTTTTGGTGGGGTTGATGGCAGGAATAGATCAAAAAGTACAGTGGGCGAAGACTAGCAGAATATGGTGTTTTTTTTTTTTTTTTAAAGATTTTATTTATTTATTTGACAGAGAGAGAGACACAGCAAGAGAGGGAACACAAGCAGGGGGAGTGGGAGAGGGAGAAGCAGGCTTCCCACGGAGCAGGGAGCCTGATGTGGGACTCGATCCCAGGACCCTGGGATCATGACCTGAGCCGAAGGCAGACACTTAACCGACTAAGCCACCCAGGCATCCCAGAATATGGTGTTTTCTAAAGACAAAACACCATAACAGTTGGTCTGTACCAACTGTTCACTTACCCCTGCCCGATACTGTGACCGTGACTGACACTCCAAGGGCTTAGGAAATGCTGGACCTATTGGGGGCTGCAATCTGATAAGCACTGGGGAGAAGGAATTGACCCCTTTGTTGGAAATGGAATAAACACTAGGAGTATGATATAGGTCCTGGGATTCAGGTATGAGAGTAAGTCAAGACAAGGAGAGGCATCAAAAATGTTGAACAGATTACAGGATGGATTTTAGGGACTTAATTGAACCCTTGACTATGATTCAGTTACGAGAATGTGGGGAAGGATGGAGCCCGTGGGTAGAAATAGGATGTCTCAGTTGAATCAAGAGCAGTCATCTGAATAGAATGCCAATTTTAAAATGAAGTATGTATTTATCGCTTAAGTGGGATGTTTCATTATCATGGCTACGTGAGAAGAAAAACGCAAATACCATTTATTGATAGCCTGCTGTACACCAGGTACTTGCTAGGGTTTTTAATCCATCATTTGATTAATTTTAATGGATCTGAATATAAGAGCACAACTTTTCTCTGAGAAGTGTAGCCAATTTTGAAAATACCATTTATCTATTTTCTTCCTCTGGATTTCAGTTTTGCAGATGTAGTGTCTGCTACTCCAGAATTTCCCCATTTCCTGGGTGAAATTTAGATGTTCATCTGCTTCATTATTTAGCCACTAGAAAGAACTTCCTTTTCCTCACTTTTATTCTCTCTAAATTAAAAAAATTCAGGAACTTTTGTTGTTGTTGTTGTTAATACTAAATTTTAAGTAGTTCTGAAGAAACAAATGCTTACTTGAACATAAAGCTTTTAAGACATTTTTTATGTGCCTGACCAATTTTGAGTTTGTTTTAGGAAAATTCCTATCTATGGTACGTTCAATGATTACCTAATTTGTGAGCATCTATTTTAATAAAAAAAATTTTAGTTACTCTTCAAGACAACTTATAGACTAAAACACAATTACCTTCTTTTTTCATTCTTTTTTTTTTTCTTGTTTGTCTTGGACAAATACTAATTAGCTGCTGGATTAAGGAGAAATTACAAGGTACTTGTCCTCAAGAAGCTGACAGTTTAGAGGAAGGAAGAAGATACGGAATAATATTATGATAAAATATTTTACATTGTATGGTAGTGAATTGGGCAAGGGTTGAATAGAGTTCGAAGTAGGGATTGGCTAATCCTAATAGGGGCCCTCAGAAAAGCGTGAGTTGAATATTGGAAGATGCGAAAGTTTTTAGTAGAAAGCATAGAGAAGGAGAGGGGTCAAGGGCATCCTAGCCTGAGGGAGAGACATGGTGTAAAGGCTTGGAAATGATGGAAAAACATTATGTGTTCAGAGGATTCCGAGTAATTTAGTGTGACTGGAGTTGATGGTGTGAGATGGAGTCAAGTGGGAAATGAGGCAAAGGTCAATGGCTCTCAAATTTTAGCCTGCAAACCAGAAGTTGTAGTGTCCCTTAGCAATTTGCCTTCTTCTCATTAACGATCTGAATGCGAAGATCTATAGACCTTTGGTTTTTTGTTTTGCTTTGTGTTTTGTGAAACACTGTTTTGAGGAGCAGGGACACACAGAAGAATTGTAAACTGGGATGGCACTGTTGTATTTTGTTGGATTGTTCACCCTGGCAACGGGACAAAGGGTGATAGGAAACAGCACAAGGTTAGAGGTACTACATTCTTTAGGCAACAGGCTAAAATGCTGCAACAGGGGGGCGCCTGGGTGGCTCAGTTGGTTAGGCGACTGCCTTCGGCTCAGGTCATGATCTTGGAGTCCCTGGATCGAGTCCCGCATCGGGCTCCCTGCTTGTCACGGAGTCTGCTTCTCCCTCTGACCCTCCCCCCTCTCATGTGCTTTCTCTCTCTCTCATTCTCTCTCTCTCAAATAAATAAATAGAATCTTTGAAAAAAAAATAAAATGCTGCAACAGGGATGACAATATATGCAAAAAATGGTGATGATGATGATGATGATATGAATTTTTTAATGTAACTTTCTGTAGTTGAATAGCCCGGGGCTGCAGGGTGGTGCTGCCATCCTAGACAGGTGGCTCCTAAGGCTTGTCTAGGAATTGTCAGTGGGAAAGAAGGACGGTGGGAACGAGAGAAAGTCTTATCATAAATATTTTTAAAGAGCTTCTCTGAGATTATATTTATATACCTTTGGCCTGAATGTAGTCACATGGCTATACCTCAGGCCCAGGTCCACACTGATAGTCAAGTGTGCCCTTGGGAAGACAGATTAGGCTCCAGGCCTGCACATGAATGTATACTTAGGGCTGTCTGAATGGCAAATTTCAAGGTCATAGCTATTGGGCCCATCCAGATGAACCATGTAGATGGCTCACTGCCTTAGGAGGGGTACAGCTGGAGGCTCAGGACAGGGACACTGTTGCCTAAATCTAAGAGTGGTATTGTCCATAAGAAAGTAGCTGGGAGAAAGCCAGAAGGTGAAACTGAAGGAGCAAGAGGAAATAATGAAATGAATGGAGAGTCAAAAGCTAGGGAAGGTATGGTGGTTGATTTTATGTATCAATTCGACTGGACAACAGGATGCCCGGATAGCTGGTTGAACATCATTGGTGGGTGTGTCTGTGATGGTGTCTCCAGAAGAGATTAGCATCTGAACTGATGGATCAGAGTAGAGCGGATGCCAACTCTTCCTCCCCACTGGCAAGTGTGGGTAGGCATCATCCTACCTGTTGAGGGCCCTGATGGAACAATAAAGTGGAGGAAGTTTGGATTCTCGCTCAGCCTGACTGCATGAGCAGGTCTTGGTCTGGGACCTACACCCTTGATACTCCTGGTTCCCAGGCCTTTGGGCTCTGACTCAAATTTACAGCACCAGCTTTCCTTGGTCTTCAGCTTGCAGGCAGCAGACTGTGGGACTTCTCAGCCTCCATATCACATGAATCAACTTATATTTCCATGTAACAAGCCTCCCCAAAGTCACTGGTGTAAAACCACTGTGCTCACAGATTCTATGGGTCAGGGACTCAAGTAGAGTATGGCATGTTTCTGCTCCATGATACCTGGGACCTTAGCTGGGGAGACTTGAAAGAAAGCTGTGGGTGACTCAGTGGGACTGGGGACTGGAATCATCCACAGGTGACCTCGCTCACATGTCTGGTGGTTATGCTAGTTGAATGTTGGGGCCTCAGCTGGGCATTGCTCTGAACTATCTACATATGGCCATTGCAGGTGATCTCGACAAATGGGGTGCCTTGGGGGTCCTCACAGCATGACTGGGTTATAAGGGCAAGTGCCTCAAGAAACAAGACATGGAAAATGCCAGTTTCTTAAATTCGGGGCCTAGAAACCAGCACAGATGCACTTCTGTCCTATTTTTTTTGTCAAGCAATCACAGAATCCAGATTCAAGTGGAGGGGACCTAGATCTCACCTCTTTTTTTTTTTTTTAAGATTTTATTTATTTATTTGAGAGAGAGAATGAGAGAGAGAGAGAGAGAGCATGAGAGGGGGTAGGGTCAGAAGGAGAAGCAGGCTTCCCGCCGAGCAGGGAGCCCGACGCGGGACTCGATCCCGGGACTCCAGGATCATGACCTGAGCCGAAGGCAGTCGCTTAACCGACTGAGCCACCCAGGCACCCTAGATCTCACCTCTTGACGGGGAGAGGGGTAAAGAATTTTGGGCCCTGTTTTAAAAACTGCCAGAGACATACATAGAAGCACCCCGAACTCAACCTCTCTGCATAATACAAATGGAGGAACTCTTTCAGTTTGTTGAAAGATTATAAAGCAGGAAGATGAAGTAAGCAGAACCCACATCAGGATGGCTGAGGGATATAGGAATAAGAATGTCTAATACTGCGTATTTAGTCACTGTACTTCTGCTCTGAACACTCCCTAAGTCATTAGTACTTTCTACCACACAAATGCTTTCTCCCTCTCTGTGTATGTGTGCATTTATGTGGTGGTGAGGAACTAGGGGAATAGAAATGAAGGGGAAGGAATTGATGGGATTGGGTTATTATGGTTTGGCACGGGAGAGAGAGCGAGAGCGAGAGTGAGAGCGAGACAGAGAGAGGGATAGGGCTGGCCTTGGGGGGTGAAATGCAGACCGGGGGCAAGAATTCTGTAGAAGCAGCAACTCAGAATCATCACAGGAGCCTGGGGACTCAGGACCGTGGGGACATCTGAAGAGAATGTGAGATAGGGATGTGAATGAATTTGTAGGAGGGGAGGATGACAGCAATGAGCAGCAGGGAGAAGGTCAAACTATCAGTGAAAGTCTCAAAGGAGAAAGTTTTGTAGAAGAGATCAGAGAAGAAATTGACTGAAATCCCCATCGGAGAGCAGGGAGGAGATAACCCTCATCTGTGCTGCCAGGTTTGAGAGTAAACTTCTTGGGTGTGATGGGGTTGCAGGGGAAAACCAGATTGTGGTTGGGGTAGGAGGATGCAAGGGAGCTTTTGGAGAAGGAGGTGGACACAGGGGACAACCTGGGTCCAGAAGAGAGGATAAGGGTTGTGTAGCTTGTTGGAGGAGGTGAGCACCGTGAGGGTGAAATTATCAGACAGGATACCAGAGGGTTTTGTAGTCTAAGAAGTGGCCAAGAAAAGCTAGGATATGAGGCAAAGGAGTTTTAGTCTGGTAGTGTCTCCGAACATTGGTAGTAGGTTTCAGCCCAGAATCCAGCCGTGGCCTGGAGTTGGGGTTCCACCATTGTGTGGTGGGGTGGGGTGAGGAGGCGGAGTGGGCTAAGTGGGCCTCGGAGCTCCCGCAATGGGTCAGGACTCTGTGCACTGAGGCTTGCTAGTCAGCCAGGTGGTCGTCACTCTCTGGAGGTGGTCGGGTAAATCTATCTTCAAATCTCTTAAGATTAAGAGATTCTGAGTATTTGGAATTTTCGCAGAAGCTATGTCATGGCTCTCTCTATTCCTTTTTATGTGATAGCTGGGTTTTTGTTGTTATTACTAGTGAAATTTTATTATTCTACATGTCATTCCCTTAGAATATAAGAACAAGGTCTTCCTGGAGCTTCAAAACATGCCACTGTATTATTCTTCACTTCTTAGTTCTCTAAATCAGGGGCAAACTACAGCCCTCAGGCCAAATCTGGCCATTCCTATTCATTTGTGCATTGTTGACGGGGCAGGTGTGAATTGTTACAACAGAAACTGTCTCTCCTTAAAGTTGAATGTATATATTTACTATCTGGCACTTTACAGAAAGAGTTTGCTCACTTCTGCTCTAAAGAGTTTCTTGTGCCCTCCTTTCTACCTGTCCTTCTACATATGGAGGAGCTCTTTGTATAATTATATATCTTCTATTAACTAGTATACAGGTCATGAGACATCTCCTTTCCCTAATGGGCCTCTTCCCTGTTAACTCCTAAAATCTAACCAGCCGTTTCATGGCTTGATTATTTTGCCTCCCTAAGAAGATGTTGCTACATACCCTGAGCTCTCACATTCTCCTACCATCTTACTACTTTAGAACACCCAGTAGAAGCCAGATATGAAACGAGATGAGCTGCACACCTCAGATCTTCTGGTTGTACCATTTTGAGGGAATAAGTGCTATTGCACGGACAAGGAAGCCCATATTTCAGTACTAAGAAGCATCTACCTGACAATGTAGAAACTCTATCCCTGATTGGTTTTTTCCCATCCCCAGTCAGTATCTCCAAAAGACCCCAAGACACGTTTTGTGTCTCCATGGTGAGTTTGGACTTGAGCAGTGCTATAGGAGTTGGTGCTCCTGTGTGGAATGAGAAGTCAGTTGCTCCTGTAGGGGTCCTGTGCCATTTTTTGGTCACCATAACTGTACCCTAGTTTTTTTTTTTTTTTTGAAACCAGACTACCCACATCTCAGACATGCAGTTTGAGTAGGATTGACCCAATCTTGAAATTCTGATTATCCTTTTTTTTTTTAAGATTTATTTATTTTATTTTAGAAAGAGGGAGAGAGATTGAGAGAGAGCTGGGGGGAGGGGCAGAGGACGAGGGAGAAAGAATCTTAAGCAGACTCCGAGTTGAGTGCAGAGCCCGATGTGGAGCTCAGTCTCATGACCCTGAGATCACGACCTGAGCTGAAACCAAGAGTTGGGTCCGTAAGCGGCTGCGCCACCCTGGTGCCCCCAATTTCTGATGATCTTAAACCAATCGACATAACTCATGTTTGGCCATAAAGAGTATTTGGATATGGACACTTAAGCCAGCCAGAGCCCATAAAATGTGAAGTTTGCTTGGGCTTTTGAGAGAGAGAAGCTTTTTCTTTCTTCTAGAAGGACTACTTGAAGTTATATTTTCTCTTCTCCTGAGTGGTGTGGACTGAATCACAGCAGACATTTTTTTTTTTTTCCTTGAGGCTAAAGTTCCCGGGGATGCTCACCATGGGGCAAATGAGGGTGGAGCAAAACCTATGGAAGACAGATTGGCGAGACAGAGAGGAAACAAGTCTTCTGTGAAACTGTTTAAGCAGCAATGCCAAAGGTTGCTTAAAATTTACTTTATACTTTCAGTCTTTTGTACCAATTAAATCCCTTGTGGATTTTTGCCTGTTTGAGATGGATTTTTGTTTATTTTTATTCACAGACATCTGGGTGACACAGTTCCTTTTAGTGTGTGTATTAAACAAACGTGCTGGTAGTGGGAGCTCCCATAGCAGAGCTGGTGAAATGTCAAGTAATAGAGTTGATTTTTAATACATTATTTATTTCTAGGCACACAAAAAAGCCCTGGTGATTTTTTGTGAGTTTTGAGTGCCAGTCACCATTCTGTACCCAAAACTACTTTGCCTGTTCGCCCACAATTTCTAAGGCTGGCTTAGTTGGCTGGGCTTTTCTTTGGTCATGTAATCAGTATTCCCAAGACCCTTCTATATAACTTATTGATCAAACCATCCTTTCTTGCTACCCTCTTCGTTAAGAGTATGAGCTGAGGCACTTTGGTTACAAGAAACACAATCTAATTTGGTTTGTTTAATACAAAAATAATTTATTAGAAGCCTTTAGATGTATCTTACAAACCCTCAAGTTATAGGTAATCGTTGGGCCCAAAAAAGAACTAAATAAAGCATGATCTATAGAGAGCCCTGACACTTTTCCTTCATTTCTCTACTTTGTACATTCTGCCTTTTGTCTCCAGGACGCTTCACTCCTAAATTATATATAAAACAGCTCTGATGTGAACAGACTCCACTTTTTCTGTGTTCCAATTCTACATTCTCAGATGCAACAATCTAGTTGGTTCTGTTTGCATCACATATTCACATTTAGTGGAACAAACTCTAATTACATGTGATGTCCCATGACACACATGTGCTATCAGGGGCCTCTCTCATGGAGGTATTGTTAGAGCAGTTCTCAGAGGAAAGCAAAGTTATTATGAGGTGGGCTGATCCCACAGGAATCGTACCCTGAGAAGTCATTTTGGCCTGAGCTCTGTTTATGAATGGGAATTTCTTCTCCTTCCCTACCTCTAGCCCCACCACCAGCAAGGTTTTTAGCCCATATCCATCAGTGGTTACAAATAGATAAATAATGCTTTATTTTTTGGCCAGGTAGTTCAGAATCTCAGCTTCAGCCTAGCTTGGAGGAGCTCTAACGCATGGGCCTGGTTTCCTTCAGAGAAATAGTGCAGGTGGTCTTTTTTTAGGAGAGTTAGTGAAAGAGCAATAGAATAATTTGGGGGCTCTTTTAAAACTGAGGGGATGAGGGGTGCCTGAGTGGCTCAGTTGGTTAAGTGTCTGCCTTTGGCTCAGGTCATGATCCCAGGGTCCTGGAATCGAGTCCTGTGTAGGGCTCCCTGCTGAGCAGGGAGCCTGCTTCTCTCTCTGCCTCTTCTTCTGCCCCTCCTCCTGCTAATGCTATCTCTCTCTCTCACTGAAATAAAGAAATAAAATCTTTAAAAAAAAAAAAGTACTTTAAATGGTAGGAATTGTCTCTAGCAAGCTAGGTAATGAGTAGAATTTCGGATGGTGGCTTTGGCCCCTGGGAATCTAGCCCCGCATGCAGGGAGCCTGCTTCTCCTTGGCCCTCTGCCATTCCCCCAGCTTGTACTCCCTGGCTCTATCTTTCTGTCAAATAAATAAATAAAACTTTAAAAAAATAAAAGAAACTGAGGGGATGAGATTGCAATTCATTTTTTTTCACACTCAAGTAGCAGGCTACATATATCTATATATCGATATATATAGATATATGTGTATACATATAGATATATGTATATCTACATCCATCTATCTATCTGTCTATCTATCTATCTATCTATCTATCTATCTATCTATCTATCTATCTATCTAAAATATGTAGGCCTTTTGTCTCCTGAGCTGGTTAACATGTTGTAGAGCATTGTTTCCTAATTCATGACTGTAAGTTTGAGAAAGCATTCTGTTTAGCATAACTTTCTCTGCTTTATAGACATAGAATATATACATTCATATTAGAAATGCTTGTTATTGGTTATAAAAGTAAAGATTTAAGTATGTGATTTTGTATAAATGTTGATCAACCATGGCTGGAAAGACAACTCTGAGTATATTACCTGTTGAAGGATCAATGATGCCATTTATATACATGAGACACAGCATTACTGTTCTACCTGTGAATAATGTTGATCCTATTTGTCTAAATTTGTAGGTTGCCAAATGTTACTTATTTTATTGAATCCAGAACCAAAAGAATTCATTATAGCTGAAACACTTAATACTCTTCTGAAAAAAAAATTTTATTTTAATGAATAATATCAGTATATACTTTTATAGGACAGTGTCTATATTTCATAAAAGTGGATGAATCTCTAACTTCTAGCAGTACATTATTATGAGCAATATTTGTAAAATGTACAATAATCACTAATACTATTTTAAAAGGTTTATTGAACCAGTTTTGAATGTCCTTAGTGATATGTTTATCCTAGATCTATATTTAAAACTATCTCTGAGCCTGCGTGGCTCAGCCCATTAATTGTCTGACTCTTGGTTTTGGCTCAGGTCATGATCTCAGGGTTGTGAGATCAAGCCCCACGTGGGGCTCTGCGTTCAGTGGGGAGTCGGCTTGAGATTCTCTCTCTCCCTCTCCCCCTTCCCCATTTGCGTGCATGCTCTCTCCTCAAATTAATACATCTTTAAAAAAAACTGTCTCATTAATTTTAAGCCATGAAAGTATCTTCTTAGTTTTCTTAGAAAATATTTATGTGCTAATAAGGAGAAAAGGGAGGAGACGAATGCTCGGCTGAAGATCTTTCGCTCCAGACACTGGGCTGGTTGCGTACAACACACTGGGAAACAAGGTGAAGGTGGTCCTTAGTTGGAGCTTGCCATCTCAGGAGAAAAAAATAAATTAAATAGAATCAATTAAATGCACAAAAGCAAATGTTCAGGTAAGCACCAGGATGCAGGGCAATATCAGGGACTGTTAGGGACCCCTTCCGGTCACGGTTGGCAGAAGTTAGAAAGGAGTGGCCATTACCCTGTTCAGCAAGTTGTAGCAGAACAGCTTTCACTGAGTTGAAATGACCTTGTAATTATTTCTTATTGTTAATAATATCTCAAATGCAGTGTGACTGTTCATGTAGTCATAATCTAGTTAGAGTCAAGAAAACAACCAAAATGGTAACCCAGATGATTACAATCTTAGAAAAGTACAGGCTTTCTTGAATGCGGCTCCTTTCCCCAGCAGAACAGATCTCTCCCTTCTTGAAAGCAGGTCTTCATCATCTTTTCCTTCCGTCCCCCTCCCCTGCTTTTGTCCTTCTGCCTCATGGAAGGCTCCTTCTCAGGTCCTTTTGAAGAGCTTCCCCTCCGCTCCAATTCCTGTCATTAAGCTTTGTCTTTGGCCAGTGCTTCTCACCCAGCGGCAATTGAGTATGCCCAAGGGGAACATGGAGCAATGTCTGGAGACGCAAGGGGGAGGGGTTGCTACGGGCATCCGGGGGGTAGAGTTCAAGACTGCTGCTAAAATACCCTACCACATCTAGGACAGCTCTCCCACAAAAAACCAAACCAAAACAAAACAAAAAGCTCAAAACCCAAAACAAAAAACCCCAAAACAAAACAAAACAAAAAACCCAAATCCAAAACAAAAAACCCCAAAACCAAAAAAATAATTGTCTGGCCTAAGGGTGAGAAACCCTCTAAATTTAATAAACTAAACTCTTCCTCTACATGGTCTCATTGAAACTCTCAGTATTTAGTACTATTTTGTGTTTCAGAGTCCCACACTCACAGCTTCAATCCGGATCTCTTTCTGAGGCTCCTTGCACAGCTGCTCCTCCTTGTGCTTTCTGCACATTCTCCTTTTCTGTTCCTGGTACCATGTATGCATCCAGTTTCTCCGGCTGAAATCTTAGGGCCATCTTTAATTCCTGTTTCTTTCTTACCTGCCAAATCCCATCCAAGACATCCAAGTTATCTCCCACCTTCAGTGGATGTCTAATCCAACCACTTCTCATCGCTTTTACCCAAACCCTAAGTCTCATTTGCAATACAGAAATACTGATTCTCAAAATAGCAATTAGGTGAACTTGTGAGAACAAATCGAATCATGTTACTCCCCTGCTTCCTTTCTTCATTGTGAAAATCCCTCCTAAGTGTGACCTAGGAGGCGTGTGTGAACCTACCTTATCTCCTGTCTTTCTCCCCTTGGTTCACATACAGGGCTTCTTTCTTTTTCTTTTTATCTTTGGTTTTCAGTAGTTTGACTATAATGTGCTTAGGCATGATTTTCTTCGTATTTATTGTACTTGGGGTTCAATGAGCTTTTAAAATCTGCTAATTCGTGGTTCTTACCAGATTTGGGAAATTTACAGTTATTATTTCATGGAGTGTTTTATCTGCCGTATTTTCTCTCTTTTTGCCTTCTGGGACTCCAGTCTTATAGGTTAGATTTTTCTGATATTCTCCCACAGCTCTCTGAGGCACTCTTTATGTCTGTCGGTCTGTATGTATTTTCAGTTTTTCTCTCTTCTTTAGATTGGGTACTTTGTACTGGTCTCTCCTAAAGTTCTCTGAGTCTTTTCTCTGTCATTTCTATTTAGCTGTGGAGCCCATTCAGTAAAGTTTTCATTCCACATATTATATTTTTCAGTTACCAAATTTCTATTTTGTTTTTCTTAGTAGTTTCTTTTTCCCTCCTGAGGTATCTTATTCTAAGATACCTCCTTTTACTTTGTTGAACAGAGTTGTAATAGCTCTTTAGAGCCCTTCCCTGTTCTAACATCTGGATCATCTCGTGTTGATCTGAATTATCGTCTTATCTCTTGAAAATGGGTCACATTATACAGATGCTTCATATGTCCAGTTATTTTAAATTGCCCCCCCGGACACTGTGAATGTTATGTTATTGGTGTCTCTGGATTCTATTATATTCCTCCAAAGAGTGTTACTATGTTTGTCTTGGGAGAGAATTACTCTGGTTGGACTCAAACTGTCAATTGTGCCTCTTGGGAAGCTACTGCAGTTTTAATCAAGTCCGTTTTCCTTAGCTTGCCTATAGCGGGACAACTTGGAGTCGGCCCTGGTCACGTGAGGTGCAGTTTAGGGCTTAGCCAGAGATTTGGGCAGACTGTACATACAGCAGTTGGGGTTCCATCTCTCTGGCCCTCTCTTGGCTGGTGTTCCTTGCTCACTTTCCAGCCACTGTGATTGCCTGGATTTCTATCATCTAGTGCTTCGGTCCTAAAAAGATTGAGTTTTTTTAAATTGGAATTTAGTCACTTTATAGATGGGCTGCCCTCAGATTAAGAGCCACAGAGATGGGAAACGAACCCTATGGCTTTTCCCTTCTTCTGAATAGTGACTCCGTTCCGGAATCTTTCCTCTTTCATTCACTCCCTAGAGCTTTCAGGTCATCGCATGTTGCATTTTGTCCAGAGTTAATGGTTGCGCTCTGTTGGTGGCACCATCATACTGCACGTGGGACCCTTCTTCCTGTTTCTTGGACATAAAGGTTTATTACCACTTCAGGGCAGGACACTGGAGAGGGCACTGAGTGGGTGCTATTCGACCCTCCACTTAACATCAAGTCCTTTTGAAGTTCTGGAATAAAGCATAACAGAGAGTGGCATGGTTTAGCCTGCTGTAACCCTGGGTACTATTAGTACTGTTGTAATGGCCAGATCTCTTTCTGTGGCAGGTGACAGAAGAGGCTGAGGTAGAACCAGGCTTCACTCCGAGCTGTCAAATGACTGTAGCACCCACAGGCTCTGCATCCTTGCATCATTAAATTCAGTTCCAGCAGGACAGAGAAAGCTTTGCTTTCCTGGAGGCCCCAGCAAATATCTTTTTGCATCTCTTTCTTGTGACTGGCTGCCTATTTCTGACTCAGTCACCGTGCCGACAGGATAGGATGCTGTGTTTTAACCAATCTAGACTCATCACTGTATATACGTATATACGTGTGTATGCCTGTCGATGTCATTTGAATGGCATGTGTGTGAGTGAGGGACAGGTGAAACTGACAAGGAAATTGCAGAAGGGGGAACGGATACCCGCCAGTTCCCAGCAGACCCAATGCCATTGTCATGATTCTTGCTGGATTCATGGACCTCAGTACTTTTTATTCCAGCTAGGTGAAGGAATACATTTGACTCAGAACCGTTTCACCATATAACATTTTACAAACTCCTATCACTTTCAGAATTTATGGCAAGAAGATAATCTCAGAAAAGGTAGGTGGAGCAAGTTTACCAGTCTAATCTTCCTACTCCTAATTCCAAGGTCCTCTTTTCGTCTGGTGAGCATTTGGTATTTCATGACATGTAACATCTACTCCGGTGATCCTGAAATATATCTTGAGCTCAGTGTCTTGGTACCAAGGGCTCTTTTCTCCGTCAACCATCAATAAAGCTGGTTTGTGCTACAAGTACAGAAATCCTGTAAGTTGACTAGGGGAGAGTAAATGTTTGAAACAAAAGGAGAATGTATACTATCAACTAGCCATTCTATTTTAAAACTCTTCATTATAAAATAAAGCGCAGGGCGCCTGGGTGGCTCAGTTGGTTAAGCGACTGCCTTCGGCTCAGGTCATGATCCTGGAGTCCCGGATCGAGTCCCGCATCGGGCTCCCTGCTCGGCAGGGAGTCTGCTTCTCCCTCTGACCCTCCTCCCTCTCATGCTCTCTGTCTCTCATTCTCTCTGTCTCAAATAAATAAATAAAATCTTTAAAAAATAAAATAAAATAAAGCGCAGAAAAAGAAAAGCCTTGGATTTAAGCGTATTTGACTAGTTGCAACTCATTAACAGTCATTGTTATTGAAGCTCAGATTGTCCCATGGTTAGCCAGTAGAGATCCCTTGAAATTGACTGCTGTGTTAAATTGTGTCTCCCCCTTGCCACCCCCACCCTCGAATTCCTAAGTTGAAGCCCTACCACCCAACATGGCTCTATTTAGAGATGGGGCCTTTAAGGAAGGAGGGAAGGTTAAATACAGTTATGAAGATGGGTCCTACTCCAATATGACTGGTGTCCTTATATGAAGAGAGAAAAGATACCAAGAGTACACATGTGTTGGGCGCCTGGGTGGCTCAGCTGGTTAAGCGACTGCCTTCGGCTCAGGTCATGATCCTGGAGTCCCGGGATCGAGTCCTGCATCAGGCTACCTGCTCAGCGGGGAGTCTGCTTCTCCCTCTCCCGCTCCCCCCTCCTGTGCTCTTTCTCTCTCTCACTCTCTCTCAAATAAATAAATAAAATCTTTAAAAAGAAAAAAAAGAGTACACATGTGCAAAGAAAAGGCCATCGAAGGACACAGAGAGAAGATGGCTATCTGCAAGCCAAGGAGATAGTTCTCAAGAGATACCTAGCTTGCCAGCACTGTGATTTTGGACTTCCAGTGTCCAGAGCCGCAAGAAAATAAATTTCTGTTGTTAACTGACCAGTCTGTGGTATTTTATGACAACCCTAGCAGGCTAACATAGCTCCTGAATCCTTTTCCTGAGACCCGACTAGTTATTTGATAGCTTCTTTGCTCTCTGGTAGACAAGATGCTTTAGCTAGTTTGTCATCTTCTGTATTTCCTGCCCCAGACCTAGAATGAGGCATTTCTTTAAGAAGCACTCATTTCTTTTTGAGAGAAATGATACTGCAAGATGATAATTTGGGCACAAGGGATGCCCTTTGCCACTCAGTTGGTCATTGTTTCTAGGCCTTTTCAGTGAAGCTAGGAAATACGTATTTTTTTTTTTTTTAAGATTTTATTTATTTATTTGAGAGAGAGAGAATGAGAGACAGAGAGCATGAGAGGGGGGAGGGTCAGAGGGAGAAGCAGACTCCCTGCCGAGCAGGGAGCCCGATGCGGGACTCGATCCCGGGACTCCAGGATCATGACCTGAGCCGAAGGCAGTCGCTTAACCAACTGTGCCACCCAGGCGCCCGGAAATACGTATTTTTGAAGGTAAAATTTTTCATAATTTCATATTGATTCTTCAATTCAAATTCAAGATTATAGAATTCTACTTTACTTCTTCATGTCTCTATATCCTTTCTTCCACACTAAACAATCCTGATTTTCAAAGATACAGGATAGAATTAGAGAACAGAATTTGAATGCTCTGTAATTATTTGTCTTATATCATACCACAAACAGTTGTAGCATAACATAAAATATAGTTTTAGTATTTTTCCTGTTTTCTTCTTCCACAGCTAATATTACCAGCAATATTTATTGTTACTGTCTTTTAAATCCTTTCCTTTTTTGGTTTTTCAAAATTTCTTTTCTTTTCTTTTCTTTTTTTTTTTATCTTTTCCTTTCCTCAGGCATTACCTTTGTGTGACTGGATCCTGTTTCGCTCTGTTTTAGTTTTCATCTCAGAATTTTTTCTTTCATCTTTATTTCCTTCCTGAGTATGGTCGCCTCATAGCTGAGGTGTTCTGATTCTGATTTGTGTTATTCTTTCATTATCTTTGTGTTTTTTAGGTGTGTATCTTTCTAGCGTGTTTCTTTGTCTGTGGGGATATTATTCTGTTCATTATTGTCTTTTTTTATTATGATAACTGTGTGAGATTTGACTTCAGTATTTTTTATTGTTCATTTTATATGAAGTGAGTATTTTTTTTGGACATTTCAATTGAGACAGGCTTCAGGAAAGCTTTCCTAACTTTGCAAAATGACTTCTGTTTCTGTGTAGCACTTAAAAATATGGATGCTTATTTTCTGAAATTTCTTGGCTTTATTTCCCTTCTCACATTGGTCTAGACCTTCTTTATGTTTCTTGGATCCCTATTCTGTTGAATTTTGATCCCACTTCCAGAAGTTTCTCTTCTGTGTGGAGTTTTGTCCTGGAAAAAAGCCTGCTCCATATGTTTTGAGAGTTCACAGAGGTCCGGATTGCTCCAGACCATTCACTCCCTTCTATCGTGGGTCCTTTGCACACACCCAATAATCAAGAGGGCTAAACTCTTCCTATTTCAGCTGCTATTCTCAAATTGGCCCTCTGTCCTTTCCTGTGAATTCTGTTGGCCTATTTTGGGGGTTCTCCTGTACTTAGGTTCTTCAGACATTATCCCACTGCTTCATTCTTCTACCTGCTGTCCAGACTCTGATACCGTGAAAATCTATGGCTGTTGTTAGTTTCCCTCCACCTTGTTTATATTTTGAAATTGTGGGAATACTCTCTTATCTAGTTTTGTTACATTTCTTGGATTTATTTTCTAGTTGTTTCATCTGGTTCATGTGGGGATTTGGAGATAGTGAAAACCATGCCTTCACGGGCTGCCGTCTTTCCAGAATGCCTCCCAGTGCTACTATTTTAACACATTTTAAAAAAATCGTACATAAGCAGGGAGATGGCTGTAACAGTTTCTCAGGCTGGAGAACAGAAAAGAAGACATGTTCACCAATACTGCCACTTCTGGATGAGAGAAGAGGAAAAGCCCCCAAAATTCTGGTTGAAGGTCCCTTCAATGAGGAGCCTGCTGCTTTATTTTTAATTTCATTCATTTTTAGTAATTGAATTCTCAAAGAGCTTGATTTTTTTGTTCAGAAACAGGATTACTGCCTCTGAGCCTGGGTCATGCCCTCTTGCTGTTTCATAGCATCCTTAGTCATGCCATGTTCTTTGAAGCCAGACTTTGAAATATTTTAAAAATAAGTCTTGTTACCTATATGGTGTCTGTTTGGGCTCCATCTGGCTTTGCTTTCTTAGGATGTTTGTTCTTTTTACGATGGGGGAACTGTAGCCTCCCATGTTGGGTGTTTTATCAACAAGCAACTTGTTATGTCCTTTGTGCTTATACTGTGAGCAAAATGTAAGATATGGTCCTTTCCCTGAGGGCGTTTGGTTCATCTTGTCTGTCTTTTGGACTGATACAGTAGGAAGCCAGAGAACGGTGTCTTGTGGACTCTTCCCCTCCGCTGCTACCCCAGCTCTGAATACTGATGAACATATTGTGCCAATTAAACATAACTAGATCTTTGAATTTACAATCCTGATTTGGTTTGGAGTTTAGTGTTACGTTGTCATTATCAACATCCAAGATTCTAAATGAAAGTCGGGATTAATCAATGTAGATCCTCATCAACTCGAGGGATGTATTTGCTCCTGAGTGGTCTACATTGCTGTCCATGCTTACTCAGCTGTGAGACGTGATAGGTTCTCTCCCACATTATGTTTAAGGTAGCAGTCAAGGGAACTTGTAGTACCTTTCTTTTCTTTTTAAGTGTTTATTTTTTAAATTTTATTTATTTGAGATAGAGAGGGGGAGAGAGAGAGAACATGAGTGGTGGGGAGGGGCAGAGGGAGAGAGCTGAGCAAGGAGCTGGACATGGAGCTTGATCCCAGGACCCTGAGATCGTGACCTGAGTGGAAAGCAGGTGCTTAACCAACTGAGTCTCCCAGACACCCCTTGTAGTAACTTTCTATTGTTTTTTTTTCTTTTTCTTTTTCTTTTTTTTTAAGATTATTTATTTATTTATTTATTAGAGAGTGAATAGGAGAGAAACAGCATGAGAGGGGAGAGGGTCAGAGGGAGAAGCAGGCTCCCCGCTGAGCCGGGAGCCCGATGTGGGACTCGATCCC
This sequence comes from Mirounga angustirostris, assembly GCF_029215605.1. Lineage (NCBI taxonomy): Eukaryota > Metazoa > Chordata > Mammalia > Carnivora > Phocidae > Mirounga > Mirounga angustirostris. Next base: position 18,619,958 of record NW_026991711.1, on the reverse strand, counting down.
AGGACCCTGGGATCATGACCTGAGCTGAAGGCAGTTGCTTAACCAACTGAGCCACCCAGGCACCCCCTTGTAGTAACTTTCTAATTGTACTTCCCACCATTTAAAATTGGGTGAAAGCGCAAATGGCAACTCTATAATGTTATATTTTGGCCTATTTTGGTTTTGAGTAAAACTCCTTGGATGGTTCCTAACCAAAAATTTAGTTTCTTGCAACTGACCAAACAGATGACTTCTTTCAAGAAGAAGAAGAATCCAAACAAGAATCAAAAATGGCCAGTTTTGTTTGTAGATGAACTATTTATAGATTTAAGACTACAGCTTTCTTCTCAGTAGAGTGATGGTGAAGAAGACAGTTTGGGAATCACTGCCAATTTTCAAACACCAGCTCCGCCATTGTGTAGTGCATAGTATGTGACAATGGGCAGTTTTCATTCTATCTCCATTTCCTCGTATGTAAAATGTGATAGTAATGGTCCCTATACCATAAGGTTAATGTGAGGATTAAGTGAGATCATGTATATATACAATGGATCCTCAACTACTGGTTTGATGGATAAAAATGGGGTGTCTGATTTTTTAGGCATGGTACTGGTCAACTGGGATATAAAAATGAGCAAAAATTGGGGCATCTGGGTCTCAGTCAGTTAAGTGTCCAACTCTTGGTTTCGGCTCAGGTCATGATCTCAGGGTCCTGGGATTGAGCCCCACATTGGGCTCCATGTTTGGCAGTTGTCTCCCTTTCCCTTTGCCCCTCCCCCTGCTTATGCTCTCCGTCTCTATAATAAATAAATAAATCTTTTAAAAATGAGCAAAATTCCTTCACTTGGAGCTTTACAGTTAGATGAGGGGACTAATTAATTAGCAATCATATGAAGGAATATAATGTTGTGACCACAATAAATGCAATAGAGAGGCACGAGGCACTTCAGGGGCATATAATAGGGAGAGGAGCTGTCTGGGAGATTAAGGAAAGTTCCTGTGGGACGACCGAGTTCAAATGTAAAGAAAAATAGATGGGAATGAATTAAGAGAAGGTGTGTGTTTGCCACATGTGTGGGTGAGCACATGTAGGATGAGAGTGTCCCATTCAGAGAGATGAGCATGGAGAGTGGTTCTGAGGCAAGAGGGCACTTGGTGACTATAAAGAACTGAAGAGGCCAGTGTGTGAAGGGAAGGGTACAATGGGCAGTGTTACCTGAGATGAGGCTGGAGTGGGCAGGAGGGAACGAGTGGTCACAACCTGGGGGCCTTTCTAGGCTATGTTTAGGAGTGTGGTCTAGCAAACCATGTTAGGTGTTTAAATTCTGGAGAGACATTTGCAAAAATCTATTATTGTTGTTTTTGGGTTTTAAAAAAAGATTTATTTATTTACTTGAGGTGGGAGGGGCAGAGGGAGGGAGAGAATCTCAAGCAGACTCCCTACTGAGCATGGAGCCCCCCCAGGGGGCTAGATCTCACTACCCTGAGATCATGACCTGAGCCAGAATCAAGAGTCAGCCATTAACTGACTGAGCCACCCAGGCGCCCCTATTGTTGTTATTGTTATTATTATTTTTATTCCTTAGCAGTCCTTTGCATACTAAATATGTTATATACATTAATGTTTATTTATTGATTCATTCCTCCAATCTCTATTATTGTTCTTCTCTGAATGCTTAATTCCTCATTCCTTCCACTTAGGAATAAAGCTGAGGAGATAGCTTTGTTTTCTTTCAATCAGCTTTACTATTTGAAGTGGAATTTGCTTTTGTACAACTTTAGGCAAGAAAAATGAAAAACAATTGCCAAAATATTACCTGCTGTGACACACATAAATATTTTATGCCTCTTCACCTTTGTGAAATGCTCAAATGCTGTCATTTGTTACTTGTCTAACTTAAACAAACCCAAACCAAAATCATTAGAAATTTTGGTGTCTTGTGTTGGCAGGAAATTCAGACTGATTTCACATGTTTTGAACTTACCCAGAACCAACTTTTGGAATTCAAGGCCTGCGGTCGACTCTGCGTGACAAGGGGGGAATTTGACAGTATGCGTGTGTGCGCGTGCGGACGCGCACACGTGAATATTTTGTATTTGCTGATCTTCTCTTGATCAGTGAAGAGCTAACCTGGGTGCTGTGAAACTCCCCAGATATCAGTAAGGCCACATTTTTCCTACCCTAAAATAAGGAAATAATGTATTCTATTAGGACATGTAAATAAAATTATCCTGAGCTTTACATAAAACCTTGGGTGGCCTTGGGATGCCCTGGGGCTCATACCATGAAGCCCCATCAGTGTTATCCTTCATAGCACCATCATGCTGCGCCCCTTTACTTCTCCATTCTCTAGCACACCTGCTGTGGGTAAAGGTGCCTGCCCTGTCTTGTTCTGTAATTGGCCCATTATTGTTGTACTGGTAAACTTGGTTGGGTTTACTTTTTTTGTATTTGTATATTATTCTGGTATAACATGAGGTTTTAGCTCATCTAGGATGAGAGTTGTTAATCATACTAGCATTTTTCTAACCACAACTATTAACATATGTATAATAACTTCACATTTCATCTAATACGCATCTTCCCAGAAGTTTTCTGAATACAGTTGTAAAACTAAAAAGTACTTTTAAGGGGCACCTGGGTGGCTCAGGGGGTTAAGTGGCTGCCTTTGGCTCAGATCATGATCCCAGCGTTCTAGGATCGAGTCCTGCGTCGGGCTCCTTGCTCAGCGGGGAGCCTGCTTCTCCCTCTCCTTCTGCCCCTCCTCCTGCTCATGCTCTCTCTCTCTCACTGAAATAAAGAAATAAAATCTCTAAATTTTTTTAAAGATTTTATTTATTTATTTGACAGCGAGAGAGACAGCGAGAGAGGGAATACAAGCAGGGGGAGTGGGAGAGGGAGAAGCAGGCTTCCCGCTGAGCAGGGAGCTGGATGTGGGGCTTGATCCCAAGACCTTGGGATCATGACCTGAGTTGAAGGCAGACACTTAATGACTGAGCCATCCAGGTGCCCCAGAAATAAAATCTTAAAAAAAAAATAAAATAAAAAGTACTTTAAATGGTAGGAATTGTCTCTAGCAAGCTAGGTAATGAGTAGAATTTCAGATGGTGGGTTTGGCCCATGGGGATCAAGATCCCCCATTACATTGTTATTGCTGATAATCACTTATTCCACAAGAAGCAGAGCATTATGGGGAGCTAAAAATCAGGTGAAGCATCTTCATCTTTATTTGATATACAAAATTTGATTATTTTCCCCTCAGGAAATATAATTGTTTTAGCCATATTCTTCTGTAAAACATATGTAGATCAAATACTTTTCGCTGATTTAACAAAATAAGCAAAAATAAAAATTTCCTGATTTAGCACTGTACTTATATAATAGTTTGTTTTCTATTATATGTCTAGTTGTTGTTAATAGTAATTAGTTAATTGAGTGGACATACTTAATATTTGATCAATATGTTAAGAAAATAGTTGAGCAAAGAGTTAATGGCTTAGAATATTTTGTTTCATGGTTGTGTTAATGGACAATACATATATATATTTATATATATATATTTTTTTAAATAGCAATTGCTCTGGTAAATCAGTTTCTCACATAGAACGTGAGCCCCTTATATGCAGTACTGATTATTAATGCCTGACATGTAACATGTAATGTTTGTTAAATGAATAGGTAATTATTCTAAAAAATACTGTATCTGTTCCAGGACCCGATCTTCAGGTTTGCATATCCAGAAAACCTACATGTTGCACCAGGAAGATGGAGGAGAGATACCAGATTGCGGCTCGCCAAGATATGCAGCAAGGGCTTCAAACATCCAGCTCGACACTGAAGTTTCTAATATCGCGAAATGCCGCGGCTTTTCAAGGTAAATGTATCTTGATTTCTGAAAGTAGGGAGAAGCCTTGTTAGGCAGTTTTCCTGGGAAAATTGGCTGGGTTTACTTGTCTTTGCATACCATTATTCTGGTATAAAGTGAAGTTTTAGCTTCTTCTAACCCTCAGAACTTGTTTCCGAGGTCATCCTTGGGCATAAATACTGAGTTGGACTGGGGAAACTGTTACGTTACTGAAATGGTCCTTGGAAATATATGCCCTTCTAGGGTCCTTCCAGGGCCCCCAGTATTCTGACCTACAGTTTTACTTCAACATGGATGGACATAATTATTAGATTTTAGTGAAGTATTCCATAAAATAAAATCTGATTGCTTTTAACTGGATAGTTATAGATTTGTTTTTAAAAATATGATTTGAAGAAATATTTGTCGAATTTTTCCCCCTGCTACCTCATGTGGTTTTCATAAGAACACCAGTGTAATATATCAAAGTGCAGACAAGTCTGATAAACAGTAAAATAGGATATAATAATTAGATATTTAAGGATCAGCTAAGACCAGAACTCAACCTTAATTCAAACAGTATGTTCAGAAATAAAATAAATGGGTTATAAAATTACAAGGCACATTGGAAAATAGATTATCTTTTTCTTATTTTAGTCATCATCTCTATAAAATTCCTTATTACTACAATAAAATAGCTTAATTTATTTTTCCTTTTATAAAGCATTAGCTTTTCTGTATATGATTAGAATGAAAACATCTAGATTACACTACTTTTCACAAATTTATTGCTTTTGTTCAAAGCAAAATATAACTTGTTAGTATTCCTTTTTCTTAAGTATATTAATGTCCATCTATTTAAATAATTTGTGCTTTGTTTACATGCATAACTAAAGCACAAAGCTGATTAATTTTTAAAACTATGCTCATTAAATAAAATAAGTACAATAAATCGGAATAAAATTTAAGTTGAGATGAAATGTAGTTCATGATGAATTGATGATTTTTTTTGTGGAAACTGACTTACCAAATTTTTTTTTTTAAGATTTTATCTATTTATTTGAGAGAGAGAATGAGATAGAGAGAGCATGAGAGGGGGGAGGGTCAGAGGGAGAAGCAGACTCCCTGCTGAGCAGGGAGCCCGATGCGGGACTCGATCCCAGGACTCCAGGATCATGACCTGAGCCGAAGGCAGTCGCTTGACCAACTGAGCCACCCAGGCGCCCTGACTTACCAGATTTTAAGATGTTATTATTTTAGTGATTTTTTTTTTTGGATGTCTTAGAAACAACCTTATTTCTGTTATGGGATATATTCATGTGAAATTGTTGGAGGAAAACATATTGATATGCTTTTTAAGCAAAAATTTGTGATTTCAACTGGCTGAATCAGAACCAGAAGACTTTAACTACACACACAGAGTGATATAATGATTTTGCCTCATGAAAATGACAACATGCACAATATGGATAATACATTGTAGTGATAAAGGGACAGTGAATAAACCAGTTTGACCAGAACAGGGATGGGGAGTGTGGTGGAGACTCATATGCTTGAAAAGGTGAGCTGGACTCACATGGAAGGAGACTTAAAGCATCATCTTGAGTTTGAGAGTCATTAAAGATTTTTGAGTAGGAAAGCTTCATTATGATTTCTCAACTTTTAATGTCAAAACTAAATCCCTTCAAGTAAGAATATTTGGCCAAAGAAGATCATGACCAAAGAAGCCAACTTTTTTGGGTAGCAGTGTTAACTATAGAAGTGAAAGAAAGTGCCATCAGTTGCTAATTTTTGGGCATTCAGTGAATGTTCGTGGAACATTTTCTTCTGCCTTCAAAAGATACGGTAACCTTTCACACTTTGCTGGATAAATTGATCAAGATAGAGAGAGTACGTTATGGAATGCCTGCCTGGCTCAGTTGGTAGAGCATGCAACTCTTGATCTCAGGGTCGTGAATTCAAGCCCCATGGTGGCTGTGGAACCTACTTAGGAAAAAAAAAAATATGTAATATATGTATACATACATATATATATATAGAGAGAGAGAGAGAGAATACATTAAGTTCAAATGATTGGGAAAAATACAAAACCTGAATTATTTAGATTTTTAAGATGGGTTCGGGCTGCTGAAAAATTTTGGTGATATTGTTAAAAGTTTGGTGACAACTAAGTAATAGAAATACATGGCATTGTCTCTATCTACCAGAGTGTCAGGTAATTTTATATACATTAAAATTTTTTCTCTTTAATACATTGTGTTGTATTCAATAGGTTGAGTTTTGCTGTTTACTTAAATACTAATCATAAAAAATGAAAATGGTAGGAACTTTCTTAAATATGACTTGTTATAAATTGTTGTTTTCTGCCTTTGTGAAATGTCAAGTTTTATTTAAGAATCCAGAGAAGGCAAGATAAATTTAGAAGAAATTTGCCTAAAGGCTGACTTTACTGGAACACATTCTCTTACTTACCTGCTTTTAATTTAATAAATAGAGTAAGTAGCTTTAGGCTTATGTCCATAAAAAGAAGCTTAAATGTATATGCTGAAAGCAATTTGAGAAATCACATTTACTGTACCATAATTGAGCAGGCACCTTTATCAATAAGGAAAATGCCTACCATCTAGTTTTTGTGCCATCAGAATATCTGAAAACAATTCAGTCTTTATTTTTCTAAGAAGAAAGAAGCCAACACATTTTATTGGGAAACTGTCTGCTTGAGAGAAATTTAATGGGGACATCAATTCACTTCTCAAATGTTGTAAGTAGATTTTGCTACGTTTTGATATTTTGACTTTTAAATAGTTCATTTATGTCCTCTGCTCCAACAGTATTAACCTGTTTTTTTTTTTTTTTACTGGTATTCTGGGTTATAGAAGACTTTGGACTGGTTGGCAGTCTAGATGTAGTATGGTTCCTTCTCTCATGGCTTTTATAGAATCCTGTGGAAGCCTGTTTTTGAAGCAATCCCTTGGATGCGGCTGGTGGGAACGATCACTTGGGTCTGTGGATTTAGTGGGCAGGCACATTACTGTGAGATGAAGAAATTGTTAAAGGGAGGGAGGAAACGGTGCTGGCAACTGGTGCTAGAAGACAGAGGGTTATGCCGTATACAGTCCACATTCAGCTCTGGAAGTTAGCCCTGGAAGGTACATACCAGTAGAGTTGGAATCAGCCTATTGGGACAACTCTTCCATTTTTCTTTTATGGAATTTATTTGTGTTTGTCTCAATCAGATTTTTAAGGAAATCAACAAACAACAAAGCAAAAATCTGTTTTTGGAAGTGTCCGTAATTATGACCTGGGGCTTCACTATATCCTAAGTGTAGTCATTCATACAGGATGGAGCATTTTATAAGCTAAAAGGAACAAACTGATATCTCTGTGTCTGTTGCTGTTCATAAATACGTGGTGCTGTTTGCAAAGAGGAATGTTGGCTTTGTCACAGTGCAGACAATAACTGTTCTTTATTTTCGGGGCTTTATAATGCTCATGAATAAAGCAGAATAGCCTGAAATAATGCAAAAGAGTTTGCTTCCCTTCAGCTCTTTTACTCTGAGTGTGGGGTTGCTGGCTTTAAAAATATTTTGGAAATATTCTTCATAATGTTTTATTTATTTATACACTAAAGTATGGTGTGATTCATGAAGAAATAGAGGAAGTTGACAGAAAATATGTCATCTACTGTAAAAAAGCAACTCATGCAGTTTTCAAATTTTTCAGTTTTTTAATCTCCATTCAAATAAGATGCTGCAGTTTTTTTTTTTAAATTGAAAACTACTAAACAAAATTTTCAGCATCACTTTCAAAAATTAAAAGGAAGGAAAAAATAGAAAAAAGAAGGAGTATTTGGCAGAACACTAATGGAAACTTGTGTTTTGTTGAAACGTTGGGAAGGTAAGGTTAAAAAGCTACATCTTTCCTTTGAGATGCACTTTTGCCTATTTCTCTTATCTTACAGTAGCTTATGTATTTCTAAAATATATGGTAGATACTAAGTCTTTCTTCTGGAGGTTTCCAGTTTTATATATGGCATTTAAAAAGTGTACATTATTACAAAAGACTGAGTGCTAAATGGTGGAACAGGAAAGATTTAACATTTTTATTTATGATTTCATTCTCTTGGCTGATTAAATTTTCATTTCTCCATTGTAAGTACTTGAAAGATTGGCAAGCTTGTTCTCGTGGGTTGAGATGTGAGATTTAGGAATTTAATAAAAAATACATTCCTATTTTTAATGAAATATAGGAATATGTTCAAAATTAAATATCTTATTTTAAAAAGTAGGTGAATTCAGAATGAGAATGTAATTAATGGATTTTCCTCCTCACACTAACAGATGTTAGCTACTGGGAAGTGTGTAGCTAGTGTGTAGCTACTGTAAACCTAATGTGAAGTCGAAGGCACCTACATCTATAGTCAAAGGCACAAAGATATAGTGAATAGTGGAATATATATTAAAGTATAGGAGAGTGGAGAGATTTATATAAATGTTATTAAGCATGAAGTCCATGAATCTTATTTTATTCACTTCAGCTATGCTTTGACAAAGCTGGATAATATTTAAAATTATTCCTTGGAAGAGCCTTCTGTGGAAGGATAAAGGAATAATACTGTTTTTGACACTGAGAATTACCTGATCAAGAGTTCAAGTGTAAGAGAACGAGTAGCCGTAGGCTGGCAGTGTGGAGGAGGCTTGGTTTTCTCCATCTCTAACGCCTAGTAAATATAATGAACTGAACTGCATGAATAAACGAAGGAATGAACAGTACTCAGCAGGAAGATGGTTCTGAAGTAAAAATGACAGAGTCCCTCCCTTTCTCATTCCTTTCTCTCATGTATTCCTCTCTCAATGATTTATTCTCGCTGTGGAGTACCTACTAGGTGCCCGCGCTGTCGGGTGTTTGGGTCGTAAGTGTCTAGACCTTCAATCTATTTATTTTTATGGATTCTTTCAGACTTCTCATATGCCAACATCTGGTTATTGCTTTTATGAACTAGCAAGGTGCACATGATGGTGTCTCTGTCAAGGCATCAGGAACGTGATTGCACAATTTTCCCCCTTCAGTTTTAGGCGGCGTGTGGTTTAGCGTGTTATCTCAGACAGCCGCTATGATGCAATTGGTCTTTATCCAACTGTCTTTTATCTCTGAAATGTTAAAAAAAATATTGTTTCTTTTGAATCTGTGTCAGCAGGCTGCTCTTAATTCTGAAAATGGGTAATTTTCCTGTATTCTAGATAAAAGTTGCAAGAGCTTAAATTACTCTTCAGCTGGAAATAAAGTGTGCTTGGCATGCAGCATTATCGATAGTGGAAATAATATGAAGTATAGACTTAAGATCAGGTTTACTCTGCAAAATTTAATTTTTACACTTTAAGAAGTAAACTTTCAGTTCTTTTAATTCTGACTGACAATAGGTTATGATAATACCACCATTGCCATGGTGATCTCACCTAGAAAGCACAGTAACCTGCTCATAGTAGGTGAAACAATTCTTTCTTGATTTTATATTAAACACATTGTCAGTTAAATCTTTTCAATGTGAGAACCGCATATTTATTTTCTTGAAGATAAATTAACATTTCATCAGATTCTTTATCATTTTGTTATCTTCGTATTAGTTCAATCTTACTTTTGCATAAGGGATCGCAAGGGATGATTTAAAAAAAATTTTTTTTTAAAGATTTTATTTATTCATGACAGACAGACAGAGAGAGAGAGAGAGAGAGGCAGAGGGAGAAGCAGGCTCCCAAGGAGCAGGGAGCCCAATGCGGGACTCGATCCCAGGACCCTGAGATCATGACCTGAGCCAAAGGCAGACGCTTAACCATCTGAGCCACCCAGGCGCCCTCAAGGGATGATTCTTAAAAGCTACCTCTGTGTTGAGTAAAGGACAGGACACGTAGGAAGTTACAGCTAGCGATGTTTTTGAAATTTGTCTGTCCCTCTCCCTACCTCTTATTCGTCCATGTAAAGTGATTTATAAAATTTCTCTTTATAGGTACATTCCTAGGACATTTGTGCATTCTCCTTTTGGTGGCCATCTCACTAATTTCCACAATATTTTTGTACTTCGAAGCTTTAGTGATCATACTTCAAGTCTCTGTGGGCACGTGTTCCCCTGGGGTTCATAGCAGGCACAGGACTGGGGCTTACTGAACATGTGCATTGCCAGCTTCATGGCATATTGCGGAATTGCTCTTCTAAGGAGATGAACCCGTTTAAGCTCCCGCAGGCGGTTGCTGTGCTTTGTTGTTCTACTTCCTTCCCAATAATTAGTATTGTCAGAATTTTGGAAGATTTCCTGAGCTGATAGGTATGAAACAGTATCTTGTTTTCAAAATGAGTGGTTCCCTGATTAGGGCATTTGAATGTCTTTTTGCAAACACATCTTTATTTTTTGTGTTATTTGCCCTTATGATTATGTCCCATGGAACTGTATACACACTGAGAGGTTATATACCCTGTTGTTAGTGTCTTGCATGTATTTAAGAGGTTTTGTTTTTAGGTACAAAAAAAAAGATTTTATTTATTTGAGAGAGACAGAGAGAGAATGAGCGGGGGTGGGGGGTAGGGGCAGAGGGAGAGGGAGGAGCTGACTCCCTGCTGAGTGCAGAGCCCAACATGGGGCTTGATCCCAGGACCCCAAGATCATGACCGGAACTGAAGGCAGACGCTTAACCAACTGAGCTACCCAGGTGCCCCTAAAAATTCCTTTTCTCAACTATATTGAGATGTAATTGTTCTCCCTCTGCCTTATTGTTAGAGCCCCAATTTTGGAGGGATGATCACCCTCAGTGGCAAAGTGCTCAGGGTCAGTGAGCTCTGCTGCAGCTGTGGGGATGGTGCAAGCTAGAGTGGGGAGTGTGCGGGTGGTGGAGCAGCTCTGAAGGAGGGAATGCGAAAGGAAATGAGCTGAAGTCCCCTTAGAGGGCTGACAGTGGAGACAACTAATTAATAGTGAAGCCAGTTTGCATGACGGTACCGCTGTTTTCGTTTCTAGCCCTGTCTAGATTTTGCCTCCTGAAAGGGCATGAGTGGTGGGGATCCGTGGTTGAGCACAGGTCATAGGAGATTCATTCATCCATCCTGCAGACACTCATGGGGCCACCTCCACTTGCCAGCGTTGTTTTAATTGCTTGGTGTACTTCAGGGAATGAAACAAAAATCCCTATTCCCACAATGTGCATTTCAGCCAGGGCAAGTAGAAAATAAATATAATACAGGTATAAATACGTTAGGATGAATTATGCTTTGGGAAAATGTAGCATAGAGCAGAGGGCTGGGGAGGAACAGTATGGAAGATTGCAGTCTTAAACTGGATCGTCAGGAACGTTGTTGTCGGAGCAAAGGTTTGACGAAAGTGCAGGGGTTGGATATGTGGATGTCTGGGATAAAAGCTTTCTAGCAAGAGGGAGTAACCTGAAGGTAGGAATGGGGCTCAAATGTCAGAGGAATAGCAACAAGGCCATTATGGCTTTGGGGGCCTCGGGGAGTGGTTGGAAAGTCAGTCATAGAGGCCATAGGTGCTGATCATGTAGGGCTTTTATTCTGAAATGGAAGTCTTTGCCATCGGTGTGGCTTGATTTGAAAAGTTATTCTCTCTACTTGCCCAGGGGCACATACACCCACCTTGTCGAGGGGCGAGGGTGCACCTAGGAAGCCAGTGAAGAGGTTGTTAAAATAATCCAGAAGAGGCATTGTGGCGACTTAGACCCAGTGCTGGCCGTGCAGGTGGTGAGAAATCGTCAGATTCTGGGTAGAGTGTGCTCATCTCGGGGCCCTGGGCATGGTGGGAAAGGAACTGAGGCCAGGATGGGGTCGACTGTAGTAAACTGCACCAAGGGTGTGTCGGTGGGGTGTGCGCCTGGTGTGTCACGGAGGCGAGTTAAAGATGCTGAGGCAGTAGGATGCTTTCCACTGGGACTTTGGAATCTCTGAGTCTGCTGGGAGAGTTGGAGTGAGAGAAACTGTCATCTGTTTCTAAAATTCTCAGTGGAAGAGGGACTTTGGTGGACATGACAGGACATTCATTGATTATCTGAGGGAGGCTAATCTTTCTGTTTTGTTTTTAAAATCACTTGATGGAGGGGCGCCTGGGTGGCTCAGTTGGTTAAGCGACTGCCTTCAGCTCAGGTCATGATCCTGGAGTCCCGGGATCGAGTCCCACATCAGGCTCCCTGCTCGGCAGGGAGTCTGCTTCTCCCTCTGACCCTCCTCCCTCTCCTGCTCTCTGTCTCTTATTCTCTCTCTCTCAAATAAATAAATAAAATCTTAAAAAAAAATCACTTGATGGAGGTATGATGGACACAGAAAGCTGTACATGTTTAATGTATACAGCTTGATGAGTTTGGAGGTAAGTCTACATCTGTGAAACCATCACCGCAGTTTGTGCCATAAGCATATTGGAGGAGGCTGGTCTGTGACACAGGGTTAAAATAGCAATGGTCTGGAAGAGCCAGGGCATTTCCAGCTGCTTCCTGTGATCTGGCTCTGTGAAGTGGCAGGGATGGTGTTTCTGTAATACCGTATGTGTAAGTATGAAAATAACATTAATTTTGATAGGATAACTCACGATTGTACATAACAGAACATATTATCAATATTTAGCATAATTTAAAAGTGAAGGGCATTATAAAGAAATAACACACAAATAAGTAAAAATGAGTTGCTTGAATTTGGTAAATGAGCTTTGAGCATTGACAGGAGAAAGCATGTAATAAGACAATGCTTAATAAAGTTGCATAATAGTAATTATGGTCAAAATCACGAGTTCGTATATGAGAAATTTATCTTAAGCTTATTTTAATTATAAAAGATACTGGTTACATAAAATTGAAACTAAAGTTCTTTATTAGTCAATAACCCATTAGCAAATAAGGTTCTGTGATGAATTTAAGGCTCTTAGGACTCAATTTTGATGTCTTGGTGGGAATTCTCATAACTTGAATAGCATCATTGCCATTTACCATTTTTATATGGTTCAAAAATGAACTAAGTTCTGTTTACCAAACACTATCAGTAGTTATCAATCATTTCAATAATATCTTCTTATATCATTTCTTATTTAATTAGAAATGCTTGCAGTTCATGTAATTGGAATTATTTCCAAATTAAAAATTTTTAAATAGTGTGATGATTCATTATAAATTATGAAACATAGTTTATTAGAAATATAAAAGCTTTTTTAATAGTGAGGTTTTTTTCTATAGCCTTGGGTGAAGAGAAGATTAAGATGAAAATATTAAACCATCATCCATAATATTTAATTGGTAAAGTGGTAAAATATAATAGAAAATAAGATACCTTCCTTTCCTCACACCAATAGAGGACTTAAACTTTATAGCCATTTCTCAATGTAGCTGTTCATGATGGGAAATTATCCATGCATATCTCCATGCTTTTAGCATAAAATATATCTAGCAATAAATGGAATATATATGCTATAGCTTTTATGCAGAAGGCAAAGGGCTTGAAATGGCATCTCAAGATCCAGAGAGTCATAATAGTAAATAAAGGGTAATTGTTGGATAGCTATGCTGTGTTCCTTTTATTCCAGGGTAGTTCTGCCTGTGGGCTAACTTTTGTATAAACAAAGATAATTGAACTTTTGCACCTTAAAGGATATTGTTATCTTGTACTATTTGTTTGCCTCTATCCCCTCAGGGTATAAAGTTGACTTGAGTGTTAATTTAGGAAACATACTCATTTTTTTTTTCTTTAAGTAGGAATCAATTGAAGATCCTACATAATGAAACAAACATTGGTTGTGGGAAAACATTTGTTGTGATTGGGCAGGCAATATGCTTGGGTTTCAAAACAAGGGTTTTAAATTCGGACCGGCTAGGTTTGAATCCTATCTTAAGATTTGCTGGTGGGGCCTCAATTTCTTGGCTTCTAGGCTGCAGTTATTGGGGATTGATTGAGGCAATCCCTGTAAAGTAGCTATCATGGCGGCTGGTACATAATAAACACTCAGTGTATGTTAGCTATTCCTTCTTCCTTTATTCATGGTATATTTCCCAATATTTGATGAGCAGCAAAACATTTCAGGGTAAAAATTATCTAATGGTGTTTCTGGATGAGTGTGATGGGGGGTGGCGTAAAGTTAGTTGTCACATTATGGGAAGTGCTGTACTGGACCAGGCAGCAGAAGGGCCTAGTGATCCAAACTCCTAGATCACTCTTCAGATTCCTACACCTGATGGGGTTGCCAAGGGTCAAGTTGAAAGGGCTGGTGGTTATGGCCAAACATGCTCTCTCTATTGGTAAAGGCAAGCAGTGAGAACAATTATTTGGTGAATAATAATAGTACATCTTAAAGCAGGCTTTCCTGCTGCTCAGCTGGTAGTCAAATGAATTTTCCAATTTCATTAAATGGTATTAAATTGTAATGTTTTGACTCTCACTGTAGTAGAAACTGGTATGAGCACAGAAATCTAAGCTTTTACTAAAAGAGTGGTGCAAAGGGACAGAATCCATGGCAAATTATTCAATGGCTTAACGAAAGCCTTAATCTTTTTTTTTTTTTTTTTTTTTTTTAGATTTTATTTATTTGATAGAGACACAGCAAGAGAGGGAACACAAGCAGGGGGAGTGGGAGAGGGAGAAGGAGGCTCTCCACTGAGCAGGGAGCCCGATGCAGGGCTCGATCCCAGAACCCTGGGATCATGACCTGAGCCGAAGGCAGACGCTCAACAACTGAGCCACCCAGGCACCCCACAAAATCCTTAATCTTTATAGTGTCCTCCAAATGAGACTGTCTTCACATATGAAAGGCTTTCAATTTTTGATATCACTGATTCATTCTGGTCACTTTGGTCACCTTCAGGGATGTTTGTAGTTTATGTTGGCATATCCTTTATTTTTTTTTTTAAGATTTTATTTTTTTTTAAGTAATCTTCTATACCCAGTGTGAGGCTTGAATTTACAACCCCAAGATCAAGAGTAGCATGCTCTGCTGCTCTGTCGACTGAGCCAGCCAGGTGAATTGGCATATGTTAACACAGTCAAGCCTTTAGATCATGTATTTGTGAGTTATTACATAGAACCACTAACTTCAAATTGGTCCTTTCATGACAGCATGGGAAAATTATTAAATAAATGCATAGCCTGAAGAGCGATGTGAAAGGTTTTGTGGTTAGTAGAATATGATAAAAGCTTAATCTAAGATCTAATTGAACTACTTTAAAGGCCTCTGTTCATTAAGATAAATTTTATTTTGGTTTAAATGTTGCTAATCACTGTTCCATAAAATTATGTAACTGTCTGGTACTTGCATTTTCTCTCCTGAAAATGTGAAATTTTATTTATTTATCTATCTATCTATCTATCTATCTACCTACCTACCTACCTACCTACCTACAAGGCATCTTAGAGAGTTTCTTCTCTATATGAGGAAAGACAGTCTGGAGAAAGATGGGCACTTACAGCCTCTGGAAAGTACGGTTTGGGAAAAGGGTCAGAGGAGTGGGGCAGAGGTGTCCACTGGTTCAAGAAGGAACAATACATGATATGTTTATGTTCTAATTTTAAAAATCTGGGTTTAACATGCTTACTTTCTAGCTGTAGTCCCAGGGCAACACTTTAGGATGATCTAGGCCAGCTGCTTAATTTGTTTTTATTGCAAATCTTCAAAGTAGGTTTAAATTAAATTATCTATGTATTTGGCAACTCTTACTCAATATATTTAGTATATTTGTTATTTTAATGAGATCATATATTTTGAATGCAAATTAAGGATGTATTTAACAATTGCTAACCTACACTGGTACAGCTATTCTGGAAAGCAACTTGACAATAGTTATTTAAGATATATGTTCTTTCTCTCTCTCTTCTTTCTGGTTCTTCTAATGGTTTGTATATATTGGAAAATTTTTTAGAGACTGTTTAGGGACACGTAGAAGCATGCTAATTAAAGTGTTTGTTGTAATAGCTGGGAATTGAGACAACCTGGGTGATTGAGAGAAAGGTTAGGAAAATGCATTATGCATTAGTAAGAATAATCAACTGGATAGATACATGGTGACACGGATAGACTTTAAAAACATAAGGTAGAATGAAGAAAGGAAACAAGAGAATGAGGTATATAGCACAATTTCATGTATGTAACTTAAAAATACATGTACCAAACAATTGTATATGTTTTACTAGAACACATGCAAATCAGAGTTTACATTGAGTGCATTAGAACGATTGTTTAAGGGTATATAATTATATAACTTACCATCCAGCTGCATAAATATTAAGAGATGTGGGGGATGTGAAGAATAGCTAGGAAAAAAGTGAAAGAAAATTTAATTATCTAGTTTTGAATCTACCCCAAAATGTATAGGGTCTGTATGCTGAAAATGCTGTTGAAAGAAATCAAACAACCTAAATAAAGGGAGAGATTTACCATGTTCGTGAATTGATGATGAAGCTTACTACATAGTTACATTAATTGAGAGTATAGTATTGGCAGGAAGGATAGACCCATAGAATAGATAGGATTGAAAATTATGACTGCTTTCCAACAGCTTAAAATCTATTGTGGAAAATAGACAAATGATGACCTTTCAGTGTGCTATGATGGAGGTAGGGTAAGATCTCATGTAGAAAAGACATCTGATTGGATTGCTGGGGAAGGAGGCTGGGAAAACAGTCCTGAAAACAGCGGCTTCACATCAAGAATAAGGGTCAGGGATTCCTGTCCTGAGAGAGGAAACAAGAGTCTGAGCTAAAGGGCCCACGAGTCTCGCCTAAGGTCACAGCCAAGTGTGGTAGGTAGGAAGTGGTGGGAAGTCAACGTGAGGATGTGTCATCCCTTCCAGTTGTTTTAATTCTCCATCAATCTGTTGTGTCTTCTCTCATTCCTAGTTTTGCTTCTCTTTTCCTACTTTCTTTTCTTATCCTTTCCTTCCTCTTATGCTCTCATTTCTCTCCCACTTTCTCTTTTCTTTAGTTTCCTCTTTGTCTCATCATCTCTGTCATAATCAGGGTTTTGTCCATGTTTATGCTATTTTTTTTCCAAGAACATTCTTTTAGATATAGTTACCCTTTATCTTTTTGTTTTTAATAAGGTCTAATCTTTTTAAATTCTCTCTCGTGACTTTTTAAAAATTTCGTATGTTTCTGGTTTCTTAAAAAAAATTTTTAAGTTTTCTCTTTTGGTAATAAAATTATTTTAGGGAATAAATTTTCCCTTGATAATAGCTTTGCTTTATTGCATAGATTTTACTATGAAGTCTTCTTTTCACTTTTTTTAGAGAGTCTGAAATTTTATTTTTTATTCTCTTTTTTGGGGTTATCTGGGCAGTTTTTGCTTAGGATTGGCTAGGTTAATTGTGGTTTCAGTGACCCCCAGATATCCGTGGCCCATATCCACAGAGGCTACACGTCCTTTATGTGTTGGTGATGGCTTTTTCTGGCCCAGGCTGAAGGAATAGTCCTCTCTGAGATGATGAAGCACTAGTGGCCGAGGGAGACACGGTCTCAGCTCCAAATGCGTCCACTTGGGAAGGGTGCACGTTGCTTCCACTCACATCTCATCTGCCAAGGTGATATCAAGACATCATGCTTGCCAGTGTGCCCACAGGGAAGGCAGACCATATTTTGTATGAAAATTTAACCAACTCTAAAGAATGTTGATGTTCACAAGAATGTGAATTGTGCTCTCTCAAAAACATATGTCGGAATCCTAAGCTCAAATATGACTTTATTTGAAGAGTCTTTATGGAGGTAATCAAGTTCAAGTGAGGTCATTAGTGTGGGCCCTAATCCTACATGACTGATTTCCTTAAAAAAAGGCAGATTTGGACAAAGAGATAGACACATACAGAGGAGAAGAGCATTTAAAGACCAGGGAATGCCCAAGCCTACCACAAGCTAGAGGAGATGCATGGAAAATTCTACCTCTCAATCCAAAGAAGGAACCAAACCTGCTGACATCTTGATCTCAGACTTCTGGTCTTCAGACTGTGAGACTTCCACGCATTTTGTGGTAGTTTGTTACAGCAGCACCAGGAAACCAACACAAATGTGTTTCAGAATTTCTAAGAAATGCTCGGTCAGATTCTTATTATTTATTTCTAATTTTATTACTATATTTTAATTAGAAAATGTAGCCAATAAAATCTCTACCTTTCAACAGTGAAGTGTTTTCCATGGCTAGAATCATGATCAGTTTTACAGATTTGCTTCAAGTAGCAAATTCTCTACCTGAAAATTTCATTCAGATTTCAAAGGTTGTCATATGGGTATTCTTTACTGTTCAGAAGTTTAAATAATAATGTCACCCTCTTCTAATTTACTGCACTCAGGGTTTTGTACCTTAATTATAAAAAAATCAATTCATCTTTCAAAAAAAATGAATACAACCCCTTGATTTGGAAGTGTACCTTTATGTTCATCTTTTCACTTGTTTTCTGATTAAGTTGCAGTGATAAGAATGACTGAAAATAGACTAGGTTGATCATGGCATTGTAAATGTTGTCTTTTAGTGACCCTTAATCACGCTTTTCTTTCTTTCTTTCTTTCCTTCTTTCTTTCATTCCATTCTTTTTTCTTTCATTCCTTCATTCCTTTTCTCTTTTTTATTTTCTTTTTTACTGAAGCAGCTCAATAATTTCTTTCAGACAGCTCTCTGCAAGGCCTATCTATGAGATCCCTCCATTTCTGTCAAACAGTCAGTCCCTTAGAAGTTATAAAAAAGTGCTCATTACTACGGAAATCTTCCATTCCATACAGATGGGGCTGAGCCTGAGAGCAATATTGCAGCTCAGCTGGGAAAGGAAATGGGGAAAAAGAATTGGGCAGGAGAAGGAAGATGGAAGGTAATAGATTACATGCTGTATTGTTCCCAGGAAAAAATTAGATGCCATTAGACGGCATATTGGATTTAAGTACATGATTTATGATCCACTGAAATCATCTGTGTTATTCTGAATTATGCAAATATTATTTTATGACCTGATCTTGAATTAGGTAAGAGAATGGTTCTAACTTATGTGTGTTTTGCCGTTTGCTATCCCAAACACTATGATCTTGATGCTATTTTAACTTACATGTTTATACATGTAAAAGTGTCTAAAATAATTAATATAACCAATTTTGCGTCTTCAAGATTAGCTGTTTGCAAACAACAAAACAAGCTTCTGTGAGAAACTAGAGCGAGTCTTTCCAGTTGGACTATATTAGAATTCCATCTACATTTTAATTTGGTTCCTGCTGTGTGGATATATTAGACTGAATCTATTACCTGGCTCAATGGTCCTCTTAGACAATTTCCCTTTCTCATTCTGATTTTATTGTAAGTGATCGTCAACATACTGTAGAAGTCTGCAAATCAATTTTGATCACTCCCATGAGGCACTGATAACTATGACCTTATGTTAAAAACAAAACAAAACAAGAACGGGAGTATGGTGATACTTATAGATTACCTTTTAATGAAAGGCGCTGGTTATGGAGTGTAGTGTGAGAGTTTACATTTGGACTATGTTTGGGTGTTGTGCACAAGAAAATTATACAGCACTCATCCCCTTGGGGCAGGACCTCGTTTTGCATTTAATATTCCAGCTTTATGTTTACTGTTGTTTTGAGTTGCCTCTTTTCCTGATGCTCATGAACCACCTGCTGTTTTTTCGTTTGGAGATAATGTTTCTCTGAGTATTGATTAGAATTTCAGCTTTAAATATAGTCTTTTCATGCATTTAATACATTTAATCCTTACTGTGAAACAGATTAATGGACCTTTGGTGTAGAGCTGAGGAACATTAATTGAGTTCACTCTGGTTTATTTAACTGTGTTGCCATCTTACTGGGGTATACTTTTTCAGAACATGTCTAGAAGTTAAGAGAGATGATATCAGATGGTAATGCAAGGCATTTCATTTTCCCATGCTGCTCACGGTTTGATGAAGAGCCCTCTTAGGGAAAAATAAATAGTAGTTATTCATTCCATATGCAGCTTGATATTCTCATCTTTATCTTCAGAACTGTCCCGACATCACCTTTGTGTCTGGTACCTTGTTTTGACCCCTCATCCTGACTTTGAGATCATTTCTTCCTGACTCTCTTACCTTTCTTCTTCCTGTTTTTGTTTCTTTTACTATTTCATTCTTAATGTACCCCTGTCTCTCAGATGCCTGATATATATATTCCTACCTGGATATCCTGCTAACACATTAAATGTTATGTTTGAATGTAAATTTCTCATTCTTTTCTCAAAAACAAGTTTTCATTGTAACTTCCCCATCTTTGTGCATGGTATCACCATTTTTTTTTAACCTGGGCCTTAGGCTCAATTTCAGTGCCATCAGTGACTTAAATCTCTTGTGCATCTTCTACATGTCAGTTAAAGATGAACGTTTTTTCTCATTTACTCTTTTCTTCCTCTTTCTCTAGACACTTTTATTACTGCAACAACCTCTTGACTGGACTAACAACTTTAGTTTTTATCATCTCCTGATCCCAAGAAACCGAACAGATTAAGATTTTAAATTACAATATTCATGTATCATTTTCCAATTTAAAATTCTTTAGTGCTTTGCAGTTTTTTGCTGCTTAAAAAGCTATCTAATATTCATAGCTTTAAATGTCTGCTATAATCTCTGTTATATCTATTCAAAATTAGTTCTTATTCATTTCACAACATCTTCTCTCCACCAGCAGGTCCTGCTCCCAGAATTCCCTGTTCCTTCAATTATCATTACTTTCTTAAGAACAGGAGGTATATCTCATATTTGTAACCATGTTGCTGTAGACTGAATATTTGTTTCCCCCTGAAATTGGAAATTCGTATGTTGAAACCTAATCCCCAATGTGATGGTATTAAGAAGTGGGCCTATGGGAAGTGATTAGATACTGAGGATGGAGCCCTGATGAATGGAATTCATGTCCTTATAAAAGAGCCCCCCCACGCCCTCCCAGGGCGCCTGGGTGGCTCAGTCGTTAAGCATCTGCCATCGGCTCAGGTCATGATCCCAGGGTCCTGAGATCGAGCCCTGCTTAGGGCTCCCTGCTCGGTGGGAAGCCTGCTTCTCCCTTTCCCACTCCCTCTGCTTTTGTTCCCTCTCTTGCTGTGTCTCTCTCTCAAATAAATAGAACCTTAAAAATAAATAAATAAATAAATAAATAATAAAAGAGCACCCCCCCCCAGAGAGCTCTCTCACCCCTCTGCCATGTGAGGATGCAGCATGAAGATGGCCCCTTATGAACCAGGAAGTGAGTCCTCACCAAATGCCTAATCTACCCATACCTTGATCTTGGACTTCTCAGACTCTAGCACTATGAGAAATAAATTTCTGCTGTTTATCAGCCACCTAGTCTGTGGTCTTCTGTTACAGCAGCCTGAGGGGATTGAGACACATGTGTATATCACTTTCTTGGCACAGTGTCTAATCTATGGTAAATGTTCAAGTAACATGACTTTTTATTGTTGATTTTCAGTGTCACGGTCATCTTTAGATGGGTGGGATGGTGATTTATCTTTTATTTTGCCTTTTAGACTTTAAGGCCATGCTCTCTGGGGTCATATCATGGGTTTAGCTCTAACTCTTGTTTTGCGACTTTAAACAATTTACCTAAAGTCTCTGCATCTTAGTTTCCTCATCTGTAAAAGGGAGGATAACAGCTATACTAACCTAAGAGAGTTATTATGAGGACTAAATAAGAAAATACATCTACAGGGTTCTAAAATAGTGACTGATACAGAGTAAGTTCTCAATTATCAGTGAGATTTTGCCAGTGCAATGTATCTTTCTAGGTTGATGTTACTAAGAGCATTTCCAGTTACTTGGCAAATTATGTAGAGAGAAAAGTCTTATTTGGGACCTAATTTTTGAAAATTTTATTCCTTGTCATTGTCAATTCATGTATTATTTTATAGTAAGGCTATTTATATATACATCATTATTTTTGTCTTGTTGAATCAAACTGGTATCTGAAAATATTGATGAAAGTGCTGATAACCATAGGAATACTGAATTTACTAAATGTTTGTAGGATTAATAATACTATATATTAATAGTTTGACTACTTCTACCACCACCATCACTACCAGCATCTATTGAACACTGATCATTTGTCATCTGAATTTTATTAGTAAACTACAATTAATCCACTAAATACTAGGTAAAATTTTATTATTAGATATGCACATATAAATTATTACCACAAAAGTATATACAGGTCAAATAATAAAGAATTAAAATTACCCTTTAAAAATTATCTGGTGGGAAAGTTGCCCATTTTACATATTATCCATACTTTTTTTTTTTAAAGATTTATTTATTTATTTGAGAGAGCGAGAATGAGAGAGAGAGAGTACATGAGAGAGGGGAGGGTTAGAGAGAGAAGCAGACTCCCTGCCGAGCAGGGAGCCCGATGCGGGACTCGATCCTGGGACTCCAGGATCATGACCTGAGCCGAAGGCAGTCGCTTAACCGACTGAGCCACCCAGGCGCCCCATACTTTTTTTTTTTTTTAAAGATTTTATTTATTTATATGCCAGAGAGAGAGAGTGAGCACAAGCATGGGGAGCAGCAGGCAAAGGGAGAAGCAGGCTCCCCACTGAGCAGGGAGCCTGATGCGGGACTCGATCCCAGGAGCCTGGGATCATGACCCAAGCCAAAGGCAGACTCTTAACCGACTGAACCACCCAGGTGCCCCTATACTGCTTAAACTTTCTGTATTTCCCTCCCCACCATTATCTCAACTATTTCTGTCTATTAAGTGTAGAATTTGCTTGGAGTTATTCTTTATAGCTCTGGATTTTATTCTTCCATCACCTTTAATATATGAAAGAAAATATTCAAAATAATTCAAATTTTATTTTATTTATTTTTTAAATTTTTTATTTACTTATTTAATTTATTTATTTATTTAAATTTTTAATTTTTTAAATTTTTTTTAAGATTTTATTTATTTATTTGACAGAGAGAGACACAGCGAGAGAGGGAACACAAGCAGGGGGAGTGGGAGAGGGAGAAGCAGGCTCCCTGCTCATCAGGGAGCCTGATGCAGGGCTCAATCCCAGAACCCCGAGATCACGACCTGAGCTGAAGGCAGACGCCCAAAGACTGAGCCACCCAGGCCAGGCGCCCGTCAAAATAATTCAAATTTTAAGTGGCTTTTTCTAGAATGTGGTAATACTTTTAAAATATTTGGAGCTGTGTTAAAAAATATCACTCCTTGGGGCGCCTGGGTGGCGCAGTCATTAAGCGTCTGCCTTCGGCTCAGGTCATGATCCCAGGGTCCTGGGATCGAGCCCCGCGTCGGGCTCCCTGCTCAGCGGGAAGCCTGCTTCTCCCTCTCCCACTCCCCCTGCTTGTGTTCCCTCTCTCGATGTGTCTCTCTCTGTCAAAAAATAAAAAAATAAGATCCTTAAAATAAAAATGAATTAAAAAAAAATCACTCCTTAATGAGGAGAAGAATCTGAGTTTTGCTGCTTTTAACAGAGTAGAAGAAGTTTTGTGCAGGTTGGTTTTGTACCTTGGTGATAGATCTCATCAGAGTTGATCATGAAGAGTTGAGAGAATGATGGATATAATTTCACTTGAATTCAATTGAATGAACATACATTTAATATTTTTCTGGACCTGAGAATCCACGAGGTGCTGAAAGTCCAGGGAGCACTGAGACGTAGGTCCCTCCTCCATGACTCTCATATTCTAACAAGGAAGATGATGAATAATCCCAGTAGAGAGGGGTCAACACAGCAATAGAAGTATGGATCAGACAGTGGAAGGATTAGCTTTATTAGAAGAAGAAACATAAACAGGGCTGGTTGAGGAATGCTTCCCAGAAGGGGTACAGTGCAGTGTTCACTTTTTTTTTTTCAATTTAATTGCAATTTGGTTGGTATATTTCTTTTTATTTCTATATGTTTGATATTAAGCAAGAATATATATTTTTTCTGGCCGCTGTAAAATTGTCATACCAAATCTTAGCCATGACACAGTCATATACCTCACTGTAAACTTGAGTTTTATCTCCTTCACAGGTGATATTTAGAGTTTGACATTCATCAACAAAGCTTCAAAACAGAATATTACTAGCAAAGAAAAGGAGCTTAAACAGGCAGTTCAAAATTTTATTTATGCTTCAGGAGTAGTAAGGAACCTGTTTATGACAGCCATTTCTCTCCTTTTAGGCGAAGATGCTTCATCTTTTAGCAGTGTTGGTTGAGCAAGGATACCGTGGAGAAATAGTGTTTTTTTTTTTCCCTAGAACACTCTAGGCTATCAATTTTATAGACTCTGCATTTCTTGACAAGAATGTAGTTTGAAGCAAGCTGTTATGATTAATTATTGCTTGTTAACTGGATCTTCACTCTGCATGAAAGAATATTGCAGTTTTTTCTCATTCCAAAAATCATGTTGTTTATATTAAAATGAAATGCAGTTGGGGAAGTTGGAAGTTGAGATGCCCAGGCTGGGCTGTGGGGAGAGCAGGCATGTGAAAGTCTTGCTTATGTAGTACTGTAAATGCCATTGTGATTTTTCAGTAAAACTGAATTAGATTGCTCAAAAGAAAAATTTATATAATAAGTCATTTGTGATGGAGATAGTTTGCATATCTTATACTTTATAAATCTGTCTTCTTCTTGGCAAGAATCCTTGGTCAATGTGTACATTTAGAAGATCTTGAAAGAATAAAGTACCAAAATTCATCACATCCTTGAACTCAGATCAATTTCTTGTCTTTACAGGATATTAACTAAACTATTAACTTGGTTTATCAATAGCTATTTGAAGAAAAAACTAGAATAGTAACATGCAATTTTGCAATTTTTCACTCTCTTCTACTTCTGTAAAGATAGGAGATATAGATTTTTGCATGTCATTATATGAGTAAATCTTCCTTAATAGTTGAGCTGTAATCTATCAATTTCTCAGTTTCTCTCCACATCTACTTTTGAGAGTCTGGTACATGTGATTATGCTCATGTAAACAATGGAAATAGCATAAGAAAGAAAATGCCCTAGTTTCCAACTTATAAGCAAAATTTGTCCATAGCCAATTCGGATGGTCATTTCTAATAACCTTAATATTTTGTAGGTCCTAAAGAAAATGACAATTGGAAAGAATGATTGCTAAGAGTTGTTTTATTAGTGGGGCCACAATTTTCAGAGGATCCCACAGATATAGTTGCTAATTTTCTTAGTAAATAAGAAAAATTTTGATAACACTGTAGTAGGAACTAAAGACAGTATAAACTGATTGACAAGGTGTTTTCTATGGGGGGGGGGGGGTGGCACCTGGATGGCTCAGTCGGTTAAGCGTTGCACTGGTGATTTTGGCTCAGGTCATGAGCTCTTGGGTTGAGATTGAGCCCTGCCTCATGCTCTGTGCTCTTCAGGGAGTCTGCTTGGGATTCCCTCTCTTCCTCTCCCTCTGCCCCTCCTCCCACTTGTGTGTGCGCATGTGCTTTCTCTCTCTCAAATAAATAAATAAAATCTTAAAGAGGAACACTTGGGGGGACACCACTACAAAAAGCCATAGGAAGGATTATGTATTGATCCTCTGGTTAATGTTCTTAATTCCTAACACATAAAAAACAAAGAATCAAGAACCAAAGCAACAGGACATAGAGCAAATGCATGTTCAATCAAAGAGTATCACCATAACTTAAAATATTCTGAGTTGAGTTACTTTACTTTTTCCCTCCAGGGAAGTTTTTTTTTTTTTTTTTTTAAGCTTTTATTTATTTATTTGAAAGAGAGCAAGAGCGAGAGCGAGAGAGAGGGAGCATACAGAGGGAGAGGGAGAAGCCAACTCCCTTCTGAGCAGAGAGTCCAATGTGGGACTCGATCCCAGGACCCTGAGATCATGACCTGAGCCAAAGGCAGACGCTTAACTGACGGAGCTACCCAGGTGCCCAAGAAGTTGATCTTAATATACATCTTCTTTCACTGTTTTATTCTATCCTGCTCTTGTGCTGTTTCTGAATATTTTCTTAGTAAATAGCCAAATTTTGGTCACCTTTTGGATCCTTTCCCAGTGGAAATAAATCCTTTTATATATAAGTTTATAAGCTTGAACATAAACAACAACAACAAAAAGCATTTAGGAGGTGATGTTAGTGTTGTTATTGTGTGTTCCTCTATGAGAGATTCCATTTTGATGATAAAGATGTCTTGGTGTTAAGTTTTCTTCCTTTTCCTAGTGTGGGAAAAATTGTGTAAAACTAGGAATAAAAAAGCATATGGCTTAACAGGCAATTATTGCTATTTAACAAGCAACCACAAAATCTCAGAGGCATACAACCATAGTGTTTAGTTCTTGCTCAGATCAGTTAGGGTTTGGCTGACCTAGGCTTGGTTTAGCTTGGCTTGACTCCGAACTCTGGGTTGGGTCCAAGCAGGTCTGTTCCAGGCTTTGGCTTGCGGGGATGTGCTTAGATCTGTTTCCTGTGTGCTCATTTTGGGGCTGCAATGAAGGAAAAATAACCACTCAGGAGAAATCTGTTCTCTCGGTTGTTGGCAGGAGTGAAAGAAAGCAAGTGAAAACATGCAGTGCCTCTTAAAGATGAGGCTCAGAGCTGGCCCACTGTCACTTCTGTCTGTATTCCATTGGTCAAAGCCCACCAGTGGATGAGGGAGCATATTTCTCCCATGAATTTGGAGGATGCAAGAAGTGAATGCTTGCTAAACAATGAGCTGAATTTCTATGAAATGTGATACAGGAAGTCCACAAATTGAAATTCTGTAAGAGGTTGGAAGTAAATGGATCTCTTGATATTAACAGTCATACCGTTTCCCAGGGCTAACATGGGCATGCATGATGCTGAAAGCGTGCCTGCGTTGCCTTTTGTCTCTCTCAACCATGGCACTACTGACATTTAGAGTCGGATGTCCCCTTTGTTGTGGGGAGTTTTCTCGTGCATTGTAGGATATTTAGTAGTATCCCTGGCCTTTACCCACTAGATGCCTGTAGCATCTTTGCTCACTTTCCAGCCATAACAGCCAGAAATGTGTCCAGAATGGTCATACGTCCCCTGGGGAGCAACATCACCCTCAGTTTAGAATCACAGACTTACTAGTACTGGTAATCTTTGATATAGGGGATCACTTCATTTTACAGATGGAGAAATTGAGGTGCAGAAAAGCTACTTTTCGCAGGGTTACCTTGAGGTAAATAACAGAGTTGGGATTAAAATCTAGATCCCTCTAATTCCAAAGTACATGGTCTTAAACCATATTGTAAACGGCTGATACAGAAGATGCGTCTGAATTGGGTTTTCCTTCAGTAGTGGGGGTAGAAAAGGCAACCACAATATGCAGAAAGTAAGGTCTCTAAAAGGCATGCTTGGGGAATTCTGAGAGGAGGGTAGGAACAGAGCAGGATCCTCTGCTCACACTAATTGAGACCAACAGCTGCAGGATTAGATGAACTACTAACAGGGCGAATGGTAATTAACCAGATGAAGGAAGCCAGTATAGATTGCACTGAGTAGAGACCCCAGTATATAGAGAAGAGAGTCTTATGTACAGAGAAAGCAGGAAAATGGAGATGGTTGGAGCCCAGGATGTCATGGAGGAAATGGCTGGAAATGAAGGCAGAGGCAAAGCCAGCAGTGATTGATGCTGTTCTAGGGATTCTGAACTTTAATCCTGAAGGCAATGTTGGACACACACAGGAATTTTAAACAGGAAAATTACAGAATTGTATTTGAAATTGGAACGTCACTGTTCCCCTGTGAAGGATGGATGAGAAGGGGGATTATAGATGACAGGAAAATGTGCTAAAGAAGCAAGGAAATTATGTGGGAGGATATGTATTGAAGTATTAAGAGTATTTATCTTTGGATGAAGATTATGGTTTTAATTTCCCTTTTTATTTATTTTGAATTTTTCTGCAGTAAAAAAAATATTGCTTTTGCAATGGGTAATATGTTTCATTAAAAAAAATAGGGCATTGTAGCAAATCAGGCAGGAAAGTGTCAGAAGTGCTGGAGAAGGAGTGATTTGCTGAGAATGATGGAGGAGGTGAACTTGTCAGGGCTTGGGGGCCCGTGTTTGAGGGCACTGCTGAGGGGAAGGAAAGGGAAGGGTCCAGGAGGCTCCTTGAGTTTCAGGCTCAAGCAGTTCATAGAAAAGGGGACTTAAGAAGATGGGGTGATGGTTTTGGGGAAAGAATAAGTTCTGTGTTGAATGATGTTTCTGGAACATCTATGTGGAGGAGGTACCAAATTGTTCACTAGAAAAGAGGGGTTCAGGAGACGTTTTGGTGTAGCTTTAGATTTTGGAATAACTAAAGAATAGAGTTACCTTTTTGGGTAAAATTATGCAGGAAGAATGCACACATAGGGAAAAGAAAAGGTCTGCAGATGGATTTTTGATGGTAAAAATGAGGTGTACAAGGCATATGAAGAGTGTCTAGCCAGGGCAGTGTTAAGGAAGCAAGAATGAATTCTCAGAGGACAGGGTAGAAAACTCTGAAAAGACAGAGAGGCCAAATGTGATACCACACATTCTTATATTGAGCATTTAGGTCTTTAGTACCAAGGCAAAAACCATTTCAGAGGGATTGGTTAGAGGTTAAATAGCAGTGGGTTGTGGTAACAAAATCAAGGCCGTGAGAGGAAAGCATTCTTTTGAGACATTTGCTTTAAAAAGAAAGTGGGAGAGTAGATGATCTTTTGATGCACAGGAAGACCTTCCATGTTATTCATATTTCTTTCATATAGATTAATTTCCTGATAGGATTTAGAGGAAAAAAATTGATTCATATTTAGGTGACATTATTCAATGTTAAGGGAACGTTTAATATGAATATTGTGTTTTGTGAGTTTTTTTTTTCATTTTGCTTTAGTGTTAAATTTATGTTTTTATTTATTTATTATTTTTAATTTAAATTTGTTAGTTGGGGAGGAGCAGAGGGAGAAAGAGAAAGAGAGTCTTAAGCAGGATACATGCCCAGTGTGGAACTCATCATAGGGCTTGATCCCTTGACCCTGAGATCATGACTTGAGCCAAAATCCAGATTTGGACGCTTAACTGACTGAGCCACCCAGGCGCCCATCTATGTTTTTAAAAGTCACTAAAACTTGAGGAAAAAAGTTAAAATCTTTGTACCTGAAACTTAGCATTACTCTTTTTACTAGAGAAAGAGAACCAATCCACTAAAATGAGAAAGGTACCCTTTTGAAGGGTTTGCCTTTTAAGTGGTGTGTGCATTTATACATTTATTTTGTATCTCCAAAGAGTCACTTAAAAATGTTATTAAAATGAATGATTTCCTACCTATTTTATTTCACTTTTTTCTTTTTTCTGAGTCATTTTTTTCCTTCCTGTTTTTAAAATTTTTTTAATGCAAAAAAGCAGAAATAAATGTAATTATATTATTTAAGATATAAGTTAGGACATTTTATTCTGTCAGTTATTAAGGATTTTTGTTGTAGTTTTATCATCCTTTTTTTTAAAGTGCAAGTACTATTTTTTGATTGTTTACTGTATTTCAAAACCTTTATTTTAAAAGTTTCTTATTCGAGGGGCGCCTGGGTGGCTCAGACGGTTAAGCGTCTGCCTTCAGTTCAGGTCATAATCCCAGTGTCCTGGGATCAAGCCCCGCATCGGGCTTCCTGCTCAGCTGGAAGCCTGCTTCTCCCTCTCCTACTCCCCCTGCTTGTGTTCCCTCTCTCTCTGTCTCTATGTCAAATAAATACAATTAAAAAAAAAACTTTAAAAGTTTCTTATTCGAAACATTACTTGGATTTTGAATGCTCATAGAAATATGTTTTTATTAAACATTTCCTTTTACTTTTCTTAATGTAATTGATGTATATGTGATGAAAGAAGCATAATAATAGATAAAAGATATGAATCAAGAGTCTTGTGTGTAAGTTACTGGGTTTGCTCACTAACAATGTGACTTTGGTCAAATCATTTGTCCTTCACTTGAATTAATAAATTTTATTTGTTAGAAAGAAATTCTTGACATTTTAGCATTATTACCTGTTTACATCTGAAAATGAAATAAATCTATTGTCATGAGAGCATCTAAACCTTCATTAAAGGGGTAAGTTTTAAAATGGGAGAAGAGGTACATGGTTGTGGAAATGAAATAATATAGGTGAGTAGCGATCAAATCGTACAGTGTTTCTGGGGCAGAGGTGCATTCAGTCATCATCCTTGGACAGCAATTATGAAGGCTCTTGAGCTTTTCTTGAGAGAAATAGGATCTGGTAACAGATAATAGAAAAAGAGATGGAAGGTTATTAAAGCTTAGAAATTCGCTAATACGGTCTACTTGAAAGTTTTGTTATGGGTGGGCGCCTGGGTGGCTCAGTCGGTAGGGCGACTGCCTTCGGCTCAGGTCGTGATCCTGGAGTCCCGGAATCGAGTCCCGCATTGGGCTCCCTGCTCAGCGGGGAGTCTGCTTCTCCCTCAGACCCTCCTCCCTCTCATGCTCTCTGTCTCTCATTCTCTCTCTCTCAAATAAATAAATAAATCTTAAAAAAAAAAAAAAGAAAGTTTTGTTATGGGTAACTACACATATGACATTTAAACCATCCTGTTCAAATGAAATTGTGTTGTTGGTTTTGCAGTAGGAAATTAATAAATTCCCAATACAAATTCTTAGGATTAATAGCAAATCAACAAAGTTGTTGAATTGCATTGAATGTGGCTTCATTTTCTAAATAGAGCATACCTACCAATACTAGTTAATGATGTGTCAATCATACTCAAAAACATTTTAAAAGTTAGATAAAGTAGTTTTATAATATATTCTATTTTATTATAATGATGTAGATAGACTTAAATTGTATAAAGACTGAAAGTGGGAAAGAATTTCTGTTTTTCTATGGCTCTTACATTCTCACTAGAGGGTAAAATTTAAAGGGAGAAACCTGCTGAAATTAAAAAAACAACCTGCTGAAATTAAAAAAAAAAACTACTGAAATTATGTGTGATAAAAATGGAGTAAATTCATTGTACTGTATACATTTGCAGAATCAGAAATGAGTACAGGTTTTATGCTTTAATTACTGTTAACATGGAGACTATAGCCCTAATACACTTTTCTGTGGAACTGAACTTTCTCTGTATGTGTTGGGTGGTATGTATATATCAAAGCTGAAGATGTTCTGAATAGGAAGAATAATTAGAAACTTTTTGACAAGAAACAGGTTTTATTTATTTCAGTTTGGCAGACTTTATACATTTGATGTATTTCAGGCTCCTGCTGTGAAATGTGTATTGTGTAAACTATAAACATATTTTCATTTATGGAACCACAGACAGCCGCACTATGGACAGGATATATCTCCTAAAATGGTTGATTGCTTTTACAGTATGGAGAGAGAAATAGAACACTAATCAATTAATTTTCTAAATTTCCCCTGCTGCGGCTTTCACTTCAGTGTTAAATCCTTCACCACACATACACGTCACGTCTTTCTATAGAGAGTGATGTGTGGTAAGAGATAGTTGAGCTGCCATTACTTGGATGCATAGGAGAACCACTTTCTATAAACCATTGCAAATTCAGCATGACTATCCATTACTTACTCCTAAAAGGCTCTTTTGTAAAATTTTCTAAATAATTCACTAGAACTTCAGTAAATATTGCAGTTAGATTTCTATCAAGACATATTGAATAGGAATTCTATTAGGCTCTTTCCTGAAAAGATAGGCTGAAGATGGGAAACAGAATATTTCAGAATTGAGGAATAACTTGCAAAGAAGCTTTGTATATATATCATGTAACCTGTAGTATTGCCAATTTTTAAATTTTTGGAATCCTGCTTAGTATTTTTAGTATATTATAGACTAATATTATCATAATAGTTTTCAGATCTATATTTTCTTTTGGTTGTAATCAACTATATTTGATTCTGTCATGTTTAAACTAAAAAGGGGATTAGTTGGAAAAATGTTGAGGTGCTCTGAGTTTAGAAGGAAATGTTGAACTGAACCTCAAGGAGGAAAAGAACAGGGCAACAAGAACGTTTAGCCAATTTGTGGACATTATCTCTAGAACCTTGTCCTAAACATGACAGCACCAATCACTCCCAGGCTCTTTGTTTTTCTACTGAAATTTCAAATTCTGGGAAAGAGAATCATTTTGGCTTAGTTTGAGTAAGGTATCTGTTCCACTGGATCAATCAGCTCTAGCCAGTGACCAAGGTCACATTGTACACACATGACCGCTAGGGGGATGGGAGGCCACGTATTTTGTGCCCAATGTTCTCTAACACTTGGCTTCCCAAACCATGTGGGTTCATACCATCCCCTCCCCCTTGGTGATAATCCACAGTCACTTCAGGTCCTGCCTTGAGAGCATCATGGGACTACTGTTATCTGAGTCCAGGATCTCTTAGTGATTTTTCTTTGCTAGTTATATTATGATCTTGTCTTGAATGGCTGCAAATATGGAACTTCTACCCCAATTCCCAGCTCACAGACTCAGAGCCTTTTGCATCAAGGAGACTAGATCCTTTGGGGAAGGACTCAGTTTTACCTTCACCAGACAGTACTATGAACCCTTTCTAAGCCTTACCAAAAAAGACTTTGAATTAGAAGGCTGTACTTGGCAAAAAGAGGAATATAAATTTGGAGTTATATGGGATAGTAGATCTACGTTAAAACTCATTCCTGTGGACCTTGGATCACTATGCTCCAATTCAGTAATTAAGATATGGTATCATACGAATAGTATTTTTATCTAAACAAAAATTACCCCTATGGTTGTAATAAACATAATCAGAGGGTGACTTCAGTTTGGCTACAATCAATCCTAGATGTGGTCTTGAAGCGCATTCATAGAGCTCCCAGTATTTTTTATGGCAAAAATTTTCTCCATTTTCATACACAGGAATCATGAAAAGCAACTGTCAGTTACCAGAAAGAGAGCAGATTTTCCCTCACCTTCCCACAGACCACCTCACAGATCCATTACATTAATAATGCCATGATGATAAGATCTAAAGAGCCAGAAGGAGCATGGCAGGGGGTGGGGATAAATCCCTGGGAAACAAGGAGTGTCTACTTCAGTGAAGTCCCTGTTGGTCAAGTCACTAATACTGCTTCTCCTACTTCAGCGTGCATACACATCACCTGAGCATGTTATTAAAATATAAATTCTGATTCAGTAAGTCTGAGATTTATCTGGATTTCTAACAAGTTCCTAAGTGACATTGTTGCTGGTTCCTAAATTATGCTTTAAGACATATAGCTGATCTGTTGGGATATTTCCTCCAAACGAATTATTCTTGCCAGAAAGTCACAGTGTTAGCTGAGATCTTGGAGTTTTGATAGTCTGCTTATAACAATTAATTAATTAATTAGTTTAGGCTTTTAGCATCAATTTACTATGTCTTTTAACAGAATGTTAAATTTTTAAGTCAGGTACAAGCTAAAGGAGAGTCTCTGGCTGGTCCAGGGTCCAGTACAAATTGTTTTGCTATTCAGGCCCGCATGATGTATGAAGTTTACGGCAAGCTTTGATGGAAAAATCTGGAAGAGACACTTGGTGTATAGGCTTAAGGCCAAGTGTCCTTCAGAAGGTGTCATCTATTGGTTTGATACTTGGCTCCACTGTTAATGGGACATTAGGTGACCATTTAATCCCGGCTGCCATCATAACACTAGGTGCTACAGATCAACCCAGCTGGAACCCTAACCCATAATTTAGTAGAATTTGTTTATGTGATCAAGCCTGATAGAGCCCCCAAAGGCATGAGCCAGTTGGCTGGTGCTGTGCAGGAAGATCAGACAAATACCAGTTGCTTTTTGTGATTGCGATGTATGAGAATGAAGACAGTTTTTGCCATATAAAATGTTGGGAGATCTATGAATTTGCTTCAGTTAGAAGAGCACATCTAGGATTGATTGTAGCTGAATTGAAGTCACCCTCTGATTGTTTGTTATAATCGTAGTAGTACTGTTTATTTAGATAAAAATACTGTTAATGTTGTTACTGCTGCTTAATTACTGAGTGGAGCACAGTGATCCAGGGTCCACAGGAATTTGTTTTAATGTAGATCTATTATCCCATATAACCCTAAAGTTTGGGCATTCCTCTTTTTGCAAAGTACAGCCTTCTAATTCAAAGTCTTTTTTGGTAAGGCTTAAAAAGTGTTCATAGTACTGTCTGGTGAAGGTAAAGCTGAGTCCTTCCCCAATAACACCTGGTCTCCTCTTAAAGCACAAGGGTCTGGGTGTGTGATCTGGGAGTTAGGTTAGATGCTCTATTCTCTAGGCTCGTTGCTCATGTAAGGCCTTTGTGAGTTAACTCTGAAGTTCTTTTGTTTTACAACATTAAGACTTTAGGAAATGTCAAATTATTTTACTTCTGGATATCTCTTGATTAAGTAATTATATACAGGAATCTGTATGTCAAACTATTCCATGTACCCTCCTGACTACTCCAGCCCTATTTCTTGTTATGATGCACATGCCCACTTTGCTTCTGGTAATTAAATGCTACCACCTAAACTTGGCTATCCTGGGCTCCTGTGATTTCCAATGGGATTGAGGTTCATATTAAGCCTACCCACTAACATTCCTGCCCTAGAGGTAATAGCTGGTCAGGCACCATTGAAAATTGGGATTGTCTTAACTTGCCTTGACATGATCCTTCTAATTTCAAGGAGGGAGTGGAGAATATTATAAATTAATATTAAATTATATCATACCTTGCCTGAATTTATTATTCATCATTAATTTGGCTGTCATATTTATTTTTAGAGGCAGCATTGTCAAATTAAAGCTAAGTTTTACTTTAAAAAGTGGCAGTTTATTTGCTTTTGTAATACATTACTTTTATAGAATGTATTTTTTCTCTAAATGAGCTCTCTTATCTAAAATGTTTTGACTTTTTTTTTTTTTTTTGGTGTTTCACCCTATGATATCTCATTTGCTTCTTAGGTTAATTTCTGATGTATTGAAGAGAGCACTGTGACATATTGGGAAGTGATATGAGAGAAGGAAAAGCATAGGGTTCAAGAACAAAGCAGCAGGTCTTGACTCTGTCTCTCACTAGCTCAGTGAGCTTGGAAGGATTGCCACCTTCTTTGTACCTTCATTTCTTTCCCCCCCCCCAAAATGAGGAAAGTGTCCTTTTTACCTGATAGGAGTTTTGCTTTGATTACTTAAGAAAATATAAAAATAAATTTAAATTTTATATATGCCAGGAAATCCTTAGCAAGTGTACTCTGTGAACCAACCTCTGTTCCAGTCACTCAAAATGCACATGGGGCAGTTTACAATAAGCTTTTCATTAGGGCTCTAAATTCTGAGAAAGCTTAATTACATTTGGCAAAAATCTAAGGAACAACATTATTTTGAATACAGTTACCATATGTGTATACCTGGTTGTGAGTATCTGTGCATGTGTGTAATCATGTATATTTCTATTTTGACCTGGGAGAGGAGTTGGAGAAGCTGTGGCAAACTAGAGGCAATTTTTTTCTCCTCGTTTTTTGCATGTTTTCTCAGGAAATTAATGAATTTCAGTTTAAAATAGTGGAGATGTCTTTAGGGATGGCGAACAGCTCCAAAAGTGGAAACTAAGGTGCTTTGAGAGACCATTGATTGAATAAATACGTACCGAAAGCTTGTTGTATTACTAGATATTTTGTGGGCACAGTGACATTATTTGTACTTTTCCTGCCCCTCCCCCCCCGCCCGAAGATCTCTTCAGAAAGTTTATCTACAGTCGGTGAACTCTGCTATATTCTATGCTTGCTACTCAGTGTGTGGTTTATAGACCAGTCATGTGGGCATCACCTGAGAGGTTGTAAAAATGCAGAATTTCAGGCCCTACCCCAGACCTGATTCAGAATCCTCATTTTAATAACAATATGATCAGGAGATCTTTATGCACATTAAAGTTTGAGAAACTGGGCTCTGGATCGCATAATATAATCTTGGGTTCAGATGTGAAATTTTTCCAAGCAATTTGGCATGTTTCTTCCTCTTCCTGCACAAACTACCCCCTCTCCTTTTTTTTTTATATATATTATTTTTCACCCTCTCCATCTCAAAACAGAGAAGATTAAAAAACAAGTGAACTAGTAACACTAACACCAACATACTCTGGTCTTTTTTTTTTCTTTTTCTTCTTCCAACTAGGATCCTAAAATGTTCAGTTTCCTATCTGTCTATAGTTACCTGGGTAACCAAGATTCTAGCATTAGTAATTTCTCTTTTCTCTTCTTATTAGACTAACCACTGGGCTCTTTCCAATTCCCACCCCTACATTGCTCCTTCATGATTAATTGGTCTTTACCAATGAATCACTTTCTTTAACAGAACCCTGCGATTTACAATTTCCCTCTCTATTCAAGCCAAACTGCTTCTCAAATAGACACTGACCTCCTTTTCCCCCTCACTGAACCTTTTAAATATATTTGAATAAAATTTAATGTAGCAAAATAGTTTTAGTTATGTTAAACCCATTGGGTTCTTTGTAGAGGCCTTTCCAGAAACCCTCAAATAATACTAAATAGTCAGCTTCCAGTTTGGTTATTTGTTGTATTAACTTTGATACCAGCTTGCCAGGGCTAAGGAGGGGAAAAAGTTAAGAAATAATTAGAAAATTTCTAAGACTAGCTATCTCTTGGTCTTGGTGTCTTGGAGCAAACACAAAACTAAGCCAGATGAACTCTGCTCAGTTAAGGCTATCTTTGAGAAAAGTGGTAACAAACAAGCAAACGAAACCCCAGTATGGTGGCTTTAAGATAAACCTTGAAAGGAAGAATGGGAATGCCTACCACTTAGTGATGAATATGAGAAAGAGGGTGAGCAAATTGGAATGTGACATCAAGTTCTGGACTCAAGAGAGTTTATACTGGATGGGTAAAGCAAAGGTAATTCTGTTGACTGTAGTGAACAGAGAAGCAAGAAAGGGTTGGCTTGGGTTGGGTTGAGGAATGGCTCATGGTTCTCTTCACATGCTGCCTGGCATGATTCTCTGTGTTAAGGCTGTATTGTTACAGAACAAAATCTGTGACTGATTTGGAGTCTGAGGAATTGAAAATTGTGTAAGGACTAAGAAATAAAAATAAGCAAATTGAGCTTTGATATGGACTTGATATCCTTATTTATAGCACTCTTTCATGGAATGGTTTATTTCTGAAGTAAGAGGTTTAACCTTTAACCATATCATTGTTAGATCTTACCTCTATTTCTCCTTTAAACATCAGACAATATACTAGATGAAGCTTGTCTTTTGTATCTCTTCAGATTATTTTATAATAACAAAATTATCCTTAATTTTGTCCCCATTGCATGAACCCAGTATGTTAATATTTTCCAGTCAAATGATGTCATCAGAAAATATTTGCCAAGCAACTGCCATGAGTAACATTTTAACATTGGTCATTCAAAGAGGTATTGTTGGTGATATTTATACTATAGATAAGGAGATAGTTCTATAAAATAATGTACAAGATAGCATGCTTGGAGAAATTGCATTATATACACATTTAATTCCACTGTAAGTTTTTGAGTCAGGGGCGGGAGATTAAGAGAGAAATACATATAACAAACTAAATTGTTCTATTCATGGAAAGAATATGACCCAGTGACTACTAAGGTGGGAGAAATGGACCTGGTGTTCCAAGTTTCCATATTCCTGTTATGGTATCTGTGGTCATGATGGTTTTCTTAGTATGAAGCATCTCCTTGAGCTGAGTTTGATGTAGAACTGAGATTCTTTCTTTTATGGGTGATTTAAGAGGTTTTAAAGGATTGTTTAGATAATACTATACTTGATTTTTATTTTATACTCTAACAATCTTGTGAGATACTCTTTTCTAATGCCAAAATGTGTCATTTGCTAGGGGAGATTAGAAAAGTGAAGTAGGGGCGCCTGGGTGGCTCAGTCGGTTAAGTGTCTGCCTTCAGCTCAGGTCATGATCCCAGGGTCCTGGGGTCGAGCCCCACATCAGCGGGGAGCCTGCTTCTCCCTCTCTCTCTGCCGGCTGCTCCCCGTTTGTGCTCTCACTCTGTCAAATAAATAAAATCTTAAAAAAAAAAAAAAGAAAAGTGACGTGGTTCCTTCAGGAAAGTTGGAACAATTTGAGTTGGGTCTTAAAGGAAAGCTAGACGTAAATGCCACAAGATAAAGTCTGAGTGTGTTGAATGAATAAAATGCATAAATAAGTGAGTTAATACGGGTAGCTAAGTTAGACTTAACCAAATTCTCTCTACTTTTAAAGTTTGTTTCAATTTGAATAATGAGGGCTCACAAAAACCATTCAAATAATTTTCCATGCTGCTTCAACTTTTTTGTTTATTCCAAACGTGTACAGTTTAAAGTTGTTTTAATTGCCATCATATATGGCATCCTATAGTCTAAGGGAGCTAAGTCCTCCCTCCCCCTTTCCTTTTTAAGTAAGACAAGTGTTTGCATTAGGAATATTTTAGCAAAACCTAATTGCTCTGGATAAACAGAAATGTAGTTACTGATTCAAAAATACTTGCTATAACTGTTAACAATTTAATTATTTCTGAGCAGAGACATGGGAAAATCAGGAGCAGGGATGGGAAAGAGATTTACCTTTCAATATATATTCGTAAATATGTCTGGAAGTTTGTACCACATGCACATATGGGTTATTAAGAAAGGGAGTTGTCACTGAAGTTGGTTATAATACTGTTTATATATCCACGTGTTTTGTATGTTTAGTTAGATGCCAAATGAATAGAACAGATAGACTGATTGTTTGGGAAGGGATTATTATTGTTATGGTAAGGGATGGCATGTGTACGATGTTTCTGCATAGTTTGAAGAATTGGAGGGGAGACACGTTGGAGTGAAGGGGTTATTAGGATGCTCCGCTGGTTTGATGGATGGAAAGAGCAAGATATGTGAATTGGAGAGATATGTGCCAGGCGAGTCACCAGGTACTTTTTGTGATGGTGGAGAGAAGAAGCTTCAAACTTTCAGGCACAGTCACTGGGGAGATCGAGGGCACCA
Organism: Mirounga angustirostris; assembly: GCF_029215605.1. NCBI lineage: Eukaryota > Metazoa > Chordata > Mammalia > Carnivora > Phocidae > Mirounga > Mirounga angustirostris. The sequence continues at coordinate 18,581,218 of NW_026991711.1, read as the reverse complement.
CTGAGAAGTAAGACATTTCAGAGTTAGTTCTAGGGGAAAGGTAATGGTTTGGGGTTTTAAATAAAAGAGGCAGGTGGTGAACTAGGACATTTAGGTAGCACTCCTTCAGGGTTTTATTTGTTGTTTTTGATTTAATTTCCATTCCTTATGAAGACTTTCTGGCCCTTAGATTCAATTATTTAGTCTAGGTTGGTATGAGTTATGGTAAACTAGTTATAAATAAATATTCATTGACTGTTGGTGTTATTATTCAACTTGTATTTGAAATCAGGGTTTCGCTTTTTAGCACGATGGCAGTAAATATGCATGTTTGAAGAAAAGATGGGTATGTATTTAACTTATTTCATAGTCTGTCTAGGTCCAATCTGGAGAGGAATCACTAAATGTGCAAATTGCTTTACTCAAGGAAAACAGTCAGAACTTTCTTTTTTGCTTCCTCTTTGCTATACAAGGTGTGCATTAGGGGTCATGTCACCTAGTTTGACATTCCAGAACCACATGTCCAGCTGCCCTGAACTTTTCACTTTTCCCAAAACATGCCATGTCCCTTCCTTACTCCTTCCTTTGCACCTAGTGTCTGGACTAACATTGCACTGCTCACTTTAGCTCTTTGCCATTTCAAACATCTATTTTTTTTGCACAATTCAGTTCCAATGTCCCCATGAGAATTTTCCTCACTGTACTCATTTCATTCTATTCATTTCTGTAACAAATGACCACAGACCCAGTGACTTAAAATGGCAAAAATTAATTTTCTCCTAATCCTGGAGGCCAGAAGTCCCAAAACAAAGTGTCCGTGGGGCCATGCTCCCTGCAGCAGGTCTAGAGAGGTTCTGCTCCTTGCCTCTCCCAGCTCCTGGTGGCTCCAGCTGTTTCCTGGCTTGGGGCTGAGTAGCTCCTGTCTCTGCCTGCACCTTCACGGTTCCTCTGTGGTGGCGTCTTTGCCTTTTTGTTGTATATATGCCCATCAAAGCATTTGAGGATGTTCTCATCCCAAGATCCTTAATTTCATCTTCAAGGACCCCCTTTTTCAAATAAGTTCATGGTCACTGGTTCTGGGTAGACCTATTTTTTGGGGGACCACTATTCAATCCACTACCCTCACTTAACCCATAGTTCATTCATTCATCCATTTGATGTATGTTGAGTAGCTAACAGTCAATTCCTCTTGTAATATTCCATGGGGTTTGGTTCATATCTCTATTTTAGCACTCAGTCCATTATATTACAATTATATATTTACTTCTGCCCCACTAGGTTAGAAAGTTCCTTCATGGATAACATTTGATTTATCTTTTCTCATTCCTTCAAAATGGAAACTTCTGACTCATTGTCATTCTCTCCAAACACTACTTCTTGGTGATCATAATTTTTGGTGATTTAAATAACCGCTAAGGGGATCCTTCCAGTAAACTAACTCTTTGGCTACTTAGTGTCCTTTCTTCCAATGATCTCATCCTTTGTGTTCTCTCAAGCATTCACTCAAGGGATGTACCCTGGTTCTTATTGTTACCAATAACTAGCTCCTCCAAAATGTCCGTTCCAAGCAGAGTACTCTCCTGTGATCACCACTTACTATTTTTTCCAGATGCTTCTCTCAAGAACTTCTTAATGATTCCTTGACATCATTGGTCCCACCCCCTTTCCACTGTTGCTCTCAGTCTTCAGGTACTTGTGTTTCTCCTTATCTAAGCACGTTTACTGCCAATCATCACAATCATTCTCTCGTATCCTCTTTTTTAGCTTTGTCATAATCCCTTCTTTTTTGCACCATTATTTTTTCTTTTCCTAGTTCCATCAACATAATAATAAGCTCTTGTTTCTCCCATCAAAACAAAATACCTTTTGAGGAGATTTCCCCCTCTTGCGCTGCTCCACTTTTTTTTTCCTGTTACAAAATGTCTTTCAAAGGGTTGTCTAGCTTGCTGTTTACAATTTCTCTCATCCTATTCTCTTTTGAATCCACTGCAACAGACTTTCACCTATGCCACTTCAAAGAAATGCTTCTTATCAACATCTCCACACTGTGAAAGCCACTGTTCAGTCCAGGTTTCTGTCTTGATCTTAATTGACTTGTAAGCAACAGTGACAGCATGATCCCTCCCTTGTCTTTATTATTCTTTTTTCTTTTGCTTGACTTCCAGTGTCTCATTTTCTTGTTTTTTCTCCTTTCTTACTACTGACTGATTGCCCTTCCTTAGTCTCTTTTGCTGACTTTGTCATTGCCTCCAGTGTTATCTCGAAACCACATGAAGGTTCAATTCTTAATTCTCCCCTTATTTTCATCTGTACTCACTTTTAAAAATGATCTCACCAAGTTTTCTGGCTTTAAGTATCAAAATTTCTATTTTCTTTTTTTTGTTTGTTTTGTTTTTTTAAATTAAATTAAATTAAATTAAATTAAATTTAATTTAATTTTATTATGTTATGTTAGTCACCATACAATACATCAATAGTTTTTGATGTAGTGTTCCATGATTCGTTGTTTTCCTGTAACATCCTGTGCTCCATGCAGTATGTGCCCTCCTTAATACCCATCACCGGGCTAACCCATCCCCCCACCCCTCTCCCCTCTAAAACCTTCAGTTTGTTTCTCGGAGTCCATAGTCGCTCATGGTTCGTCTCCCCCTCTGATATCCCCCCTCTTCATTTTTCCCTTCCTTCTCCTAATGTCCTCCATGCTATTCCTTATGTTCTATAAATAAGTGAAACTGTATGATAATTGACTTTCTCAGCTTGACTTATTTCACTAGCATAATCTCCTCCAGTCCCATCCATGTTGATGTAAAAGTTGGGTATTCATCCTTTCTGGTGGCTGAGTAATAGTCCATTGTATATATGGACTACATCTTCTTTATCCATTCATCTGTTGAAGGGCATCTCGGCTCTTTCCACAGTTTGGCTATTGCGGACATTGCTGCTATGAACATTGGGGTGCATATGGCCCTTCTTTTCACTACATCTGTGTCTTTGGGGTAAATACCCAGTAGTGCAATTGCTGGGTCATAGGGTAGCTCTATTTTTTATTTTTTGAGGCACCTCCACACTGTTTTCCAAAGTGGCTGTACCAACTTGCATTCCCATCAACAGTGTAAGAGGGTTCCCCTTTCTCCATAACCTCTCCAACATTTGTTGTTTCTTGTCTTGTCAATTTTTGCCATTCTAACTGGTGTAAGGTGATATCTCAGTGTGGTTTTGATTTGAATTTCCCTGATGGCTAATGATGATGAACATTTTTTTATGTGTCTGTTAGCCATTTGTATGTCTTCTTTTGAGAAGTGTCTATTCATGTCTTCTGCCCGTTTTTTGACTTGGTTATTTGTTTTTTGGGTGCTGAGTTTGAGAAGTTCTTTATAGATCTAGGAAATCAGTGCTTTGTCTGTAGTGTCATTTGCAAATATCTTCTCCCATTCTGTGGGTTTCCTTTTGTTTTGTTGTCTGTTTCCTTTGCTGTGCAGAAACTTTTTATCTTGATGAAATGTCTATGCCAACCAGAGCAATCTATACTTTCAACGCCATCCCAATCAAAATTCCAATGACATTTTTCAAAGTGCTGGAACAAACAATCCTAAAATTTATATGGAATCAGAAAAGACCCTGAATCACCAAGGAAATGTTGAAAAAGAAAAACAAAGCTGGGGGCATCACGTTGCCCGATTTCAAGATATATTACAAAGCAGTGATCACCAAGACAGCATGGTACTGGCACAAAAACAGACATATAGACCAATGGAACAGAATAGAGAGCCCAGATATGGACCCTCAACTCTCTGGTCAGCTAATCTTTGACAAAGCAGGAAAAAATATGCAATGGAAAAAAGACAGTCTCTTCAATAAATGGTGCTGGGAAAATTGGACAGCTATATACAGAAGAATGAAACTCGACCATTCTCTAACACCATACACAAAGATAAACTCAAAATGGATGAAAGACCTAAATGTGAGACCGGAATCCATCAAAATCCTAGAGGAGAACATAGGCAGTAACCTCTTCAACATTGGCTACAGCAACTTCTTTCAAGATACATCTCCAAAGGCTAGTGAAACAAAAGCAAAAATTTGTTTTCATCCTGGACCTCTGTCCTGAACTGTTGACTAATATATCCAACTGAATATTTGACATCTCCACTTGAGTTTCTTTCTTTCTTTCTTTCTTTCTTTCTTTCTTTCTTTCTTTCTTTCTTTCTTTCTTTCTTTCTTTCTTTCTTTCTTTCCTTCCTTCCTTCCTTCCTTCCTTCCTTCCTTCCTTCCTTCCTTCCTTCCTTCCTTCTTTCTGTCTTTCTGTCTTTCTCTTTCTCTCTTTCTGCCTCCCTTCCTTCCTTCCTTTCTTTTTTTAATTTAAATTTTAGTTAGTTAACATACAGTGCAGTATTGGTTTCTGTAGTCAGTCATCACTTACATACAACACCTAGTGCTCATCATCATAAGTGCCCTCTTTAATACTTATCACCCATCTATCCCATCCACCACCTACTCCCCTCTGTCAACCCCCAGTTTGTTCTCTGTCTTTAAGAGTCTCTTAATGGTTTGTTTTACTCTCTCCTTTTTTTCTTCTCCCCTTTCCCAAATGTTCATCTGTTTTCTTTCTTAAATTCTACATATGAGTGAGATTATGTGATATTTATCTTTCTCCGACTTATTTCATTTAGCATAATACACTTTAGCTCTATCCACATTATTGCAAATGGCAAGATTTCTTTTTTTTTGATGGCTGAGTAATATAGCATTACACACACACCACATCTTCTTTATCCATTCATCAGTAGATAGACATTTGGCTGTCTCCATAGTTCGGCTATTGTTGATAATGCTGCTATAAACATCAGGGTGCATGTTTCCCTTTGAATATGTATTTTTGTATCCTTTGGGCAAATACAAAATAGTGCAATTGCTGGAACGTAGGGTCGTTCTATTTTTAACTTTTTGAGGAGCCTCCATACTGTTTTCCAGAGTGGCTGCACGAGTTTGCATTTTCACCAACAGTACAAGAGGGTTCCCCTTTCTCCACATCCTCGCCAATACGTGTTGTTTCTTGTGTTGTTAATTTTAGCCATTCTGACAGGTGGGAAGTGGTATCTCATCATGGTTTGGATTTGATTTCCCTGATGATGAGTGATGTTGAGCATTTTTTCATGTGTCTCTTAGCCATCTGGATGTCTTCTTTGGAAAAGTGTCCATTCATGTCTTCTGCCCATTTCTTAACTGGATTATTTGTTTTTTGGGTGTTGAGTTTGATAAGTTCTATATAGATTTTGGATATTAACCCTTTATCAGATATGTCATTTGCAAATATCTTCTCCCATTCCATAAGCTGCTTTTTAATTTTGTTGATTGTTTCCTTTGCTGTGCAGAAGCTTTTTATCTTGATGAAGTCCTAATAGTTCATTTTTGCTTTTGTTTCCCTTCTGGAGACATGTCTAGTAAGAGTTTGTTATGGCTGAGGTCAAAGATGTTGCTGTCTGTGTTCTCCTGTAGGATTTTGATGGTTTCCTGTCTCATATTTAGGTCTTTCATCCATTTTGAATTTATTTTTGTGTATGGTGTAGGAGAGTGGTCCAGTTTCATTCTTCTGCATGTGGCTGTCCAGTTTTCCGACACCATTTGTTGCAAAGATTTGTCTTTTTTTCCATTGGATATTCTTTCCTGCTTTGTAGAAGATTAGTTGACCATATAGTTGTGGGTTCCACTTGAATTTCTAATGGGTATCTCAAACCTCAAACTGGGCTCATGATTTTATTCCCCAAACTTGCTTCACTGAAAATCTGTCCTTTCATAATTAATAGATATTCTATTCTGGAGTCACCCTTGATTCTGATCTTTCTCTCATACCTCTGCCCAATATGAACATACATTATTTGTTCTGTTCCAAATAGACCCATAATTTGACTGTGTATTACCCTTTCCAAAGCTTGACTTGTCCAAGCCACTGTTATTTTTAAATCTAGATTCTTACACTATGCTAACAATTCTTCCTGTTTCTGTCCTTGACCCCTGCAGTCTATTTTTAATATACCAGCCAGAGTCGGAGTAGGAGGTAGGGGAGCTGCCAACTCCCAATGCTCAAATGCCCAAATCCCTCCAATGACTCCCATTTCATTCAGGGTAACGGAGCCCTGTTATGGTTTACCAGACTCTACTCAATCCAGCCATCTCTGATGTCACCTGCAATTTCTCTCCCATGTTCTCACTATTCTAGCAACAGTGGTTTCCTTGCTTTTCCTCCAGCACATTAGCAGTCTACTTCTTCAGGGCTTCGACATTTGCTCCTTCATCTGCCTGGAACACTTTTCTCCAGGGTAGCTTGTAAAGCTTGACATTTCCTTGTAATGTCTTCTCTGACTTACTCTATTTATTGTGTCCCCAACACTCCCTTCCAAAATAGAGAAACAAAGAAACACTGGTAAAGAATGAATCTTGTAATCTTTTATAGCTAAATCTAAACAAAGAACAATAATATGATGGGGAAGTGCAGTGTTAAGAAAAAATTAAGAATCTTAAAGCAACATTGCATTCTGTAAAAGAATAAAAATAAAAACTTGAAACTAAAATTGCAAACTGTGTCAGTGAATATGTTCTAGTAATACTTGGTATGGGTCATATCTTGATGTGAAATTGGGTCTTCTTATTCTAAATGCCCTTAACAACCAATATTTTCACTTCTCTTTCTCTTTTCTCATATACTTACTGCTTGTTTGCTTATTTTTTTCCTTTTATATTTATGTGAATAAACGATTTATATATTTTTTCTGTCTTCTAGGTTGTTTATAAAAGACAGAACCATAATGGCCCTTTGTGGAACAAGCTTGTTATAACTACTAAGAAAGATGTGTGGCCATTTGTAACTGTAGTTATAGTTCTATAGTTTTATACATAGATGTAATGTCAAGTCATTATAATCATATTTCTGTCCAAACTTTATTTAAAATTTTTCTGTATGTTATTCTGTGTCACATATTTTACTGAAGTCAGCTATAGTTTATGCTTTTTTTTTCAACCAGTAAATTCTCTGCTGTAAAGACAAAAATAAGTCATCAAAATAGTCTGGCCTGGGAAACGTGTTCATTTCTCTAATGTTCTCTGTATGATGGTTCGTTATTTCTCTACTTGTTCCAATGTTCCTTAGAAGGGATGATACAGTGTTTTTTTAGTTGTTTTAAATAACCTTTTCTCCTCATTCTCTAAATTCATATGTTTATTGCATTTAGCTTGGTTTCATAATTGCAGTATATACTTATTTTCCTAACCATGTACAAATTAATCTGCATGAATTAGTCCATGAAAATCAATGGCCATTATCCATTAAGTCACATATACTGAGGCACAGTGTTGAGTTGAAGGTAAAAAATTGGAACTGTTGCTCTGTGAGGAAGGCAGGACCACAATTTTGGGATCATATTTGATGGTATCAATGTCAGTATTCATAAAGAGATGAGTTTAATGTATTTAAAGTAAAAATAGGAATACATTATTTCTGCCATTTCCCCCAGTTTTCATTTTAATATGAAGGTTTTTTCCCCTGCCTGATATTCTCCAGTGATTTCTAATTGCACATAAACCAGTATACAAACTCCTCATTCTGTTCTCTAGGCTCTTTTCATCTCTGGCTATTTCCTCAGCTTGATGCTCCCCCATTCCAGCCCCTACCCCCAAGTTCTGTCTTGGCTACTTTTTTTTCGTTGTTGAGGTCTTGGCTTTTTTTTTTTGTTTATGCTTATCACTTTTTTAAAAAAATTATTGTTCATTATTTTACTTTTTTTTCTGTTGCCCGCAGGAATTGTGGGTTGCATGTCTTGTTGACTGACTGAATGACTGACTAAACAAATAAAGGAGAAAAAAGAGCAACCTGCCTGTAGGCAGAGGGAAGTGGATGCACAGAGGTTGAGGAGTGTAATGGGCCATGATTTGATGGTTTGTCAAAGAAGCAGAAGGTGGGGACTCCACCATGACTCCCATGTGAACTGAGGGTAGGGCAGCCCAGTGCATGGGAGATGAAAGGGCAGAAGTGTAGTTTGCAGAATCTGGGGGAACATGTTTTTACACGTGATAGTAAAATAATCATATTTGTGTTTAAAAAGATAACTCCTTGGAGGGTGGAGGATGAGTGACTGGTGGACAGTGTAGTAATAGGGGAGCCAAGTAGGAAGCTGCTTCAATAACCTAGGCGATTGATGTCAAGGGGTGGAACTCAGGGTGTTCCAGAGGAAATGAAGAGAAATGTGACCCAAGGTGATCTTCTGGACATAGAGTTGGTGGATGTTAAGCTATGGTCTACAAGGGAAGGAGAGAAAGTCCAGGATGGTGTTTTCCCTCAGGTAACTGAACGGTTGTTACTATCCAAGGGTGGGAAGAGAAGATTAGGTATGACGAGTTCAGTTTGGGTCTGGTGAAATTTGATGGATCAGTGTATTATTGCAAGGAGAGATGTTCAATAAATAATATGTGTTTGTGTCTTTGGAAACGAAAATCTGAGTCCTGAGCAAGGAAGTGAACATTGAAACAATAGAGGGTGGGAACCTGAAAGGAGGAGAAAGCGAAGGAGGAAACTTAGGTAAGAGACAGAAAAAACACAATGGTTTTTCCTACTAACTCTCTAAATACTCTTCTTAGTCACTTTTGCTACATCTTCCTCATCCAGTGTCCTTAACATTTTGATTCAGCAGTTTCCTTGTCACTTTTTTTTCATATGGCTCATGGTTGCTTTGATTTTTTTTTTTTTTTTTAAATTCCTGCCTCACTTCTACTGAACCACGTAAATTGCAATGCCATGGAAATGAGTTTGCTTTCCACTTAGCCCTCTCTGTTTGGTTACCACTTTCTGCCGTCAGGCTTCTCTGGAGGTGACTCTCCCCACCTCGCAGGGGCAGCTCTGTTACGGGCAGCCGTTCCCAACACCATCTAACTTCAGCTCTTTAGACTGGTTGTTCCTAGTACCTTAATCTAAAAGAGGCACCTTCGGTTGCTTTCCATTACAATAGGCTGCATTAATTTTCTATATAAAAATTACCACTGTCCAACACGTGTTGTCTGTATTTGTTCATTGTCTGTGTTCCTCTATGGGAAGTGAGCTCTGGGAAAGCAGTCACTTACTGGTTTTGTGTTCTTAACTCCTTTTTGTGTTTCACTTGGGCTTTAATGTTTTCCCTTTCAGGAAACTTTCCCCTTAGATATCCTCTTGGATCATGCCCTCATTTCACTTTAGTTGTTTGCTCATGTACCAGCTTATCAAGGCAAGTGTCTTTTGTCTCTTCTCTATCAGATAGACCCCACTGCCATTCTGATCACCATTTACATTCCTTTTCTTCTTAACAGCACTGACCTATTATTTATTTATTTATTTTTTAAGATTTTATATTTATTTATTTGACAGAGAGAGAGACACAGCGAGAGAGGGAACACAAGCAGGGGGAGTGCGAGAGAGAGAAGCAGGCCTCCCGCCAAGCAAGGAGCCCGATGAGGGGCTTGATCCCAGGACTCTGGGATCATGACCTGAGCTGAAGGTAGACGCTTAACGACTGAACCACCCAGGCACCCCCTGACCTATTTTTTAGTGTGTTTGTTGTCTGTCTGTCAACATTTGCAAATCCTTAAAGATAGATGCTGTTTTCTTTGCTACTATGACCTTAGAAATTAGAATGGTTCTTGGCACATAGAATTTACTCAATTAATATTTCATGACTAAGTGACAGAATGTATAGAAATAGAGATGTCTCTTTTGCCAGGCTGTAGAGTAAGACTGTTGGTCAGCCAAGTTGGCCATCTAATTCTTCCTGCTGACACACATCCTTCTTTTACTTGTTGATCTATTTTGGATACATTGGACACACATGAGTTGGGTATTGGGGAGAATTCACATCAAAGAACAATACCTAAGAATATATAGAAGCAGACCTAAGAATATATAGTATAATAATTGGATGACTTTTCTTGCCACTGAGATATTCACATGCAATTGACTTGAACCTAGTTTCATCATCCATGGAAGTTCACAGCCCTTCCTCAAATTTCTGTAAACACAGGCTGGTGGGGGCCTTCTGGTCCCATGCCCTCCTGTACCTTCTAGACTTTCACCTCCTGTGTGGTAGCTCTGTGCCACAGCGCATCAATCCAGATATGAAACTCAACGGTTCAAGTTTCACAAAATAAAGTGAAAATAAACAAGTTAATTAACCCTCTCTAAGTCAGTTGCCACTCCTCCTTGCTGTCTCCTTCTCCCAACATTTGGTTAACCATTCTTACCTGCTGTTGTCTCTTTTCATTTTCTTTGTCCTTTGCACTTTTTTGTCTCCCTCAATGTCATTTTAGTGGTACATTGGTAGGGGAAATCCATAAACGTATGCATTTAAGATGTCATTTTAAATGGAAACTTCTTTCACCTGTAACTTCTTTTTAAAAGAGGTAGTAATTTTCCAGATGCTCTTATCTTCTCAAATACAGTCTTTTGATTAACTCAGGTAATACCAAGATTTTAAGCAGTTTAGAAGTGCTGATATATTATTTTATTTAGCTTTCTCTTTGTAGAATAGGATTTATTATGAAAGAGGGAAGAATGCTAATATTTTTGTGTTTCTATTATGTGATATGGGCTTTGCATAGTTTCCCTCATTTAACAGTTCAAAGCAACTCCATTAGGTGTATGTCCTCTATTAGTCCTATTTTATAGAACAGAAAATTGAGGATCAGAGAAGCGGATTTCTTTGCCTGAGATTGCAGAGTTAATAAGTAGCCTATTTAAGTCAAGGTCTTCTGGTTCCCAAGTCCACACTCCTTCCCTACATTCCATTTTTTCTTAGGAATAAACTTGTTACTCTTTAAAGGTGAGTAACTATTTTATCAATTTAAATAGAGATTCATAAAAGTTATTCTAAGCAAAATAGATGTATTTAAGACTGAAAAGAAAATGAAAAATTGTTATCCTTTCTGTTTCACCCTCTTTATTTAATGTGTAAGACCATTAATCTTGCTCTCTTGTTTCTGTGAGCTTCCATAATGAGTTTCTCTGTTCTATTGCAGTGTAGTCTGTTTTCCCAGTATTTTATTTTGATTGTCTCTTGCTCATCCTATTAACAGGATACTGTGAGATATCACAGAATTGCATAAAATTCTGAAAGCATGAAAGAGCTATTTGCCAATAAGCTCTTTGAGTTTATGGATAATATAGAAGCAAAGTAGTTAACAAAGGATAAGTCAAATTTACTTCCATACGGTGAAGCAGAAAACATTCTCAAATCAGAGTGCTTGACAAAAGCAAAAGATTTAAATCAAGTGATAGAAAAAATGACTTTGAATAAAACATCTTAAAGCATATTTAAAGTAAAAGCACATTAATGTCAATATAAATTTAAAAAATATAATGGGTTATCCTTGGGGGACTTTTATTAATAACTTACATCCTAAAACATGATGTTCTGAGTTTTTCCTGCTTATTAAATTGACTGATATTTCCTTATTATAGCTGTTATCCAAATAAAAGTTTAAATACTATTATAAAAGCAAAACATGGGGCGCCTGGGTGGCTCAGTTGGTTAAGCAACTGCCTTTGGCTCAGGTCATGATCCTAGAGTCCCGGGATCGAGTTCCACATCAGGCTCCCTGCTCAGCGGGGAGTCTGCTTCTCTCCCTGATCCTCCCTCATGCTCTCTCTCTCTCATCCTCTCTCTCTTTCTCTCAAATAAATAAATAAAATCTTAAAAAAAAAAATAAAAGCAAAACATGCCCACTATAAGAAAAAAATGAAAAAATGAAGGTCAAGTCCTGTCAAGTCCATTGTTTCTCAATTCCCACTCCCTGGTCCCAGGCTAAACGTAGTATTTTGTTACATTTATTTTTTATATATCAAATATGCATATTACTCCATTTCAATGGAGTATGCTTGTCAATAAGCACCGATATGTCAAATGAAATTATACTGTATATGATTTTCTGAAACTTTTCACTTGTAGCATATGAAAAAATGTTTAAATATTTAGATGAATACTGAAAACGCTGAGAGTGTAGTTAATTGAAAAAGACGGTAACTCTCTTTAAAATATTTTTTAGTCTTAAAACTTACTCTGTAACTCTAGAAGAACATATATTTAAAGAAAGTAAATTTCAAAAGATAAATGCACACCTATGTTTATTGGAGCATTATTTACAACATCTAAGATATGGAAGTAAGCTAAGTGCCCATTGAATGATGAATGGATAAAGAAGAAAACACACACACACACACACACACACAGGAATATCTCATAGCCATAAGAAAGATGAGATCTTGCCATTTGCAACAACACGATGGACCTAGAGGTTATTATGCGAAGTGAAATAAGTAGGGCTGGGAAAGGCAGATACCATACAATTTCACTCATGTGGAATCTAAAAAGTGAAACAAATGAATAAGCAAATAAAAAGCAGGTTTAGACCTATGAATACAGAGAACAAATTGATGGTTACTAGAGGGAAAGGGGATGGGGGAATGGGAAAAATGGGTGAAGGGGAGTGAGAGATATAGCCTAGTTATGGGATGAATAAGTCATTCATGTGAATGAAAAGTGCAGTATAGGGAATATAGCCAATGATGTAATAATGTTGGATGGTGACAAATGGCAGCTGTGCATGTGGAGACCATGACATAGCATACAGGGATGCTGAATCGCTGTGTTGTACACCTGAAACTAACGTGCAACTGTACTACAGAAAATTAAAGTTTTTAGACAATGTCTTGATTTGAATGAAAGAGATAGTGAAAATATAAGACAAGTGATAAGTGACCTTTCTCATTATTAGGTTTTTGGCATTTTTGAAGATTATAATCAGATGATCGAGATACCTTGTATTTTCAAAATGGAGAAAATTGGGCTTAAAAACAGTCCACAGAAAAAAAGAATTATGGCTTTTGCTCATGACAAAACTTATTAGTTCAACATACTGTGAGTTGAGTGTGAAAAATGCTAAGGCAAAATTAGATTGCATTTCTCGAAGTGAAATGTTGGGAACAAGGGAGGATGCTATTTCCATCATCTGCGATTGAGAAAACATGACTGGTAGAAAATGGTCTGTCCAAGAAGCCACCTTGTTTTTTGTTTTTTGTTTTTTTTAAGATTTATTTATTTGACAGAGAGAGACACAGTGAGAGAGGGAACACAAGCAGGGGGAGTGGGAGAGGTTGAGAAGCAGGCTTCCCGCCGAGCCGGGAGCCCGATGCGGGGCTCGATCCCAGGATCCTGAGATCTTGACCCGAGCCGAAGGCAGACGCTTGACAGCTGAGCCACCCAGGCACCCCAAGAAGCCACCTTGTTAGATGAACTTTGGCAGTTGGGGCTTATAAAAAGGAGGGGAGCCATGATGGCATTATAGTGGAAAATTGTGCCATATGAAGACTGACTGAAGGAATTGAAGGTGTTTTATTTTGTTAAATAAGTTTTGTTGGTATGGCTACAGGCAAAAGAGGAACAGTAGAAATGATAGGAAAGGAAGTTTAAGCTCGGTAGAAGGAGGACAAGAAGATCCATTAAGTGCCTACCCTGTGTCAGGCAACATATAAGGGATGTGCTATGCATATTTGGTCAAGGTGGAATTTTAATGAGTTTTCAAAAAGATGGATTAATCACCAAATATGCTTCAGATAACTGATTGGAAAAAAAATAACTCATTACTTCACATCTCACTGTAAAAGAAATGTAAAAAAATATAAAATACTAAGTTAAATGTAAAAAAGTTCTACATAAATATACAATTATACAGAATCACAGCTGTTCTGTCAATTTCCCATTTTAAAGATTAGACAGCTGAGGATCCAGGAGGCCGAGTCTGCCCAAAGAAAGCACTATAAGGTTAGAAAACATGAGAGCTAAGGTTAACCCTGCTATGACCCCAAAGCCCATGTTCCAACTTACATACTATGATCCATAACATAGTCATTAGTCAAATCCGAAAGTGTCATAGGGTGCCAGATAAAATGGTATAAGGGCTTTCTGAGACTTGTGATTGAGACAAAGTCTGGAGTACCATTTAAATTGTTGTTGAAGTGATTCCTATAGGAAGTAGGAGGTTGTATGGGTTGATAATTGATGTTCCCTCCAGGTCTTATTGTTTTGATGCTCAAATGAATAAGGGTATGAAAAGGAGAACTTCTTACATATTTTATTATTAAGGTAAAACTCAAAAGCATTCAATGCTCAGACCTATTGAGTAAGATGCACATCACAGGTCAAATTGCTCCCTAACTGGAACTCACATGCCAACAAATTTGAGTTCAAGGCAATGACTGTCCCAGTGTGTGGTACCAAGTTGCTTCAATTAGGTCTTTAAAAGTACTCAAAAAGAAAGCTTAAACATTCAAATTTTAAGAGATCAAATAGTGAGATAATTCATATTTTCATAGGCATTCTTATGAAAAGTTTCACTATTTTACAAATTATGCTACAATATATATTCATGAAAAGTAGATATGATTAATAACCTCATTTTAGAATGCTAGGAAAGCAATATTTCATTTTGAGACCTTGTTTTTCATGTTACATGAGAATAACATGAATATAACACTCAAAAAAAGCTTTGTGTTAAGATGTTTCCAGCTTAGCTTTCTCTTATTTCCTAAAGTAACATTTTAATTCAAAGCCGTATGTAATTACATGGGAATGCTTTAAAATTAGTCATGATCTTTTTTAGTATATTCATGTAGGTGTCTTATATTGGACATATGGCCAAGTAATATTTAATAATGTATAATCTCTAGGAATTTCTAGTTCTTATATCAGCTATATCTAAAGAGGCTTGAGTACACAAGATGACCTCTTTGGCAGTAAAATAAATTAAAAATTTGGCTGCGGTGTTTCTGATCCCAGCTGGTGATAAATATCTCAGTAAACCAAGATTATGTTCATTGTTACCGCTTGTAACCTCACCATTCCCACATGGCTTCTAGTGAGTCTATTATCATTTTCCTCTATTTACATACTCCTCTGTGTAGAAAGCCTACTCTATATGATATTTTTTATTGTTATGTCTCCATATTATTGTATTTTTTGAAAAATTATATTTGATAGCTGTAGAAGATTACATACATATATTGCTTTGTTATAAAGTCATACTTTTTCCAATGTTGAATTGTAAACCTAATAATTATAGCTATCGCTTATATCGTGTTAATTTTGTGCCAGGAGTTGCTCTCAGTCTTTAGAGATATCATCTTGTTTAATCTGCAGAACAGCCTCAAAGGTAGGTGCTGTTATTATCCCCATTATATAGATGTGAAAACTAAGGCATAGGGAGGTTGCATGATTTCACCGGAGTCTTGCAGCTGGGAAGTTGCAGAGTTTGATTTTGAAAGCAGAATGTCTGGATCCAGAGTCATCACTGGTAATCAGCATGCCAGGCAAACTCTGGAAAGGTGAAGTGCACTACACATCAGGGATGTAAAATTTATGCCCATATCTTAGTTTTTCTTTCTGAAAAAAACTCTAAAACATTTATAAAGATCTTGGAATATACTGTCAAATTGCTTTCCAGAAAGGTTGCATTAACTGATGCCCCATCAGGGTCATTCCTCAGACTCACTTTTCCTGTAGTCCCTCCAGTAATGGGTACTTTTTTTTTTTTAGTTTTTGTTAATTTTACTGAAAAAATTCTGTTAATTTTCATTTGTTGCTTATTTTCTGTTTTTATTAGCTAATTATATTCCTTTTATGAGTTATTAGTTTGTCTTTTTTTTCCTAATTGGGGTGTTAATGATGAAAAAGGTTTATCTTAATCCTTTATATATTCTATATTCTATAACTAGATGCCATTCCTTTTTCTTCTGAGATTTCTTATAATGTACTGCTTTTATACACAGCTTTCTGTACCCTGAGATCAGCTATTTATTTCAGTATGATCCTTCTTAAGCTATTTATATTGATTAAAAAAAAAACACACATACATAATACTTGTATCCATTTAGGTTATATTTGAGTTTGTACTTGTCTCAGAAAAATTTCCTTTCTCCTTTTTTTTATGATGTTACTTTTCTAATAAAGAAGATTTGTACACAAACCACACAGACACTCATTCACACACGTGGTCATTTCTTTGCTATCTCATTTGCTTGGAATTCAGTGTAAGAGTGAAAAAGAAAAAATCACTGGAGCCAGAATGCCTGAGTTCAAGTACAGACCCAGCACTCACTTAGCTGTATGATTACTGCCAGTGTTTCAGCCCCCTTATTTATTAAGTGGGAATAATAATAGTGCCTCCCTAAAACACTTCTTCTGAAGATTAATAAATCAGTCTGTGGCAAGCACTTAGAATACTGACGAGCACATGGGTGCCTGGCTGGCTTAGCTGGTGGAGCGTGCAACTGTTGATCTCAGAGCTATGGGTTCGAGCCCCATGTTGGGGGTAGAGAGTACTTAGAAATAAAATCTTAACAACAACAACAAAGTAACAGTGACTAACACATATTAAGTGGTATAGAAGTTATAGTTATTATTCATTATGCTTAAATTTGTAAAATTTTGCTTATGATAGTTATTTTTTTTCCTTAAATTTTTGATGATGTATTTAATTTACCAGTAAAACTATCTGGGCATGCATTTCTCTCTCTGTCTCTCTCTCTCTGTCTCTCTCTGTGTGTGTATGATGGCTTTTATTTTATTTATTTTTTAAAGATTTATTTATTTGAGAGAAGGGGGGAGGTGTAGCGGGAGAGAATCTCAAGCAGACTCCTCTCTGGGCACGGAGCCCCACTCAGGGCTCCATCCCAGAACCCTGACATCATGACCTGAGTGGAAAGCAAAAGTTGGATGCCCAACGAACTGAGCCACTCAGGCCCCCTTGTGTGATGGCTTTTAATCAAAAAGCCATTTCAGTTTCTTTAATATTTTATATTTGTTTCTTGTAAGTTTTGGTTGTTGTGCTTTTCAAGGAATTTGCCATTTTATCTAAGTTGTTGAAATTTTCCCGTAATATTGTTTGTAATACCCCTTTATTATCTTTAAAATGTATAGGATCTGTAGTAATACCATTTCTCTTATTTTTTATATTTGCAATTTTTCCATTTTCTCTTTTTTTCATGATTGGTCTTGATCAGTCTTGAAGTTTACTGATTTTTCCTATTCTGTGCCCACTCTGCTAAAGCCCATCATAGGAATTTTCATCTTCATATTATGTGTGTGTGTTTAAGGATTTCTGTTTGACTCTTTTTTATAGTTGCCATTTCTTTGCTAAAATTCCCTAACTGTTCATGACTTCCCCGCCCCTCTTTTTTAAAAAATTCAATTAGCCAACACATACATCATTAGTTTCAGATACAGTGTTCATGACTTTTACCTACCTTTTCCTCTGGATCTTTTAACATGCTAGTCATAGTTCTTTTAAAATCCCTCTCTGGTAGTTCCAACATCTCTAGGGCCATCTCTAGTTTCAGTTTTGTTGCCTACTTTATGTCTGGGCAGCGGGTAAGTTTTTTCCTTGCCTCAGTTTTTCTTATGAATACCAGGTGGAAGTCTCTGAAAAAGAGCTGGTGAATGGGTACAGATTTCTTTTGTGAGGAGGACTATCAGAAATTAATGAACAATGTGAGATACACACATGCACACATACTTGTATATACACACACATGCACACACATATACCCACACAATGGAATGTCATTCAGCTTTTAGAAAAGAAGGCAGACCCGCCATTTGTGTCAACATGGATGAAGCTGGAGGACATTATGCTAAGTGAAATAATTGAAACACATGAAGGTAAGTACTATATGATTTCATGTATATGTGGAATCTATAAAATAACCAAACATATAGAAACAGAGAATAAAATAATAGTCATCAGGAGCTAGGGGCAAGGAGAAATGGGGAGATGCTGGTCAAAGGGTACAGACTTTCAGTTATGCAAAATAAGTAAGTTTTGGAGATTTACTGTACAACCAAGGGCCTATGGTTAAGAATTGTATATTTAAAAACTTACCAAGAGAATAAATCATATTTAAGTGCTCTTATTATAAAAGGAATAAATTCAGGTGGCAGAAAGAACTTTTGCAGGTAAGCTTATGGCATTGGTAATGTTGTTAGTTTCATGGATATAACCTATCACCAAACATAATCGAGTTTCATACATTCTACAGCTTTTCATATGCCAATCATACCTCAATAAAAGTGAGTTAAAAATCATATAAAAACATACATTTAAATGTAATTTTTAAAAAAGTTTGTCTTGAAATAAACTAAAATAATGCACACTTTAGAGTTACACATTGATTTAGGCAAAATTTTATAGTATCTCATTTTAATAAATGGAGAGTTTCAGATTCGTTAGGAACCATGGCATCTTAGGCCACAAGATGAACTGGTTGCAAATCTGTAACCAGTGCTCACACCTTCTGAGTGTACTTTTCACACTGCCATGCTCTCACACTTAAGAGCACCCTGGGTCTGGAGATTTAATTATTTAATTTGCAGTATGGGATCCTTCAGAGGAGTTCATTAACGTTCATAACTTTTTCAGTAAAGTAGTTAAAATGGAGTATTTTATTTTTTTCTGGAAGGGACTGACTTGTTGAAAATACCTTAGTGACTTATGTTCTAATATCTTACAGAATTGTGTCTTGTGGCAGGTAAGTTATGATCTATCATTGTACCCTGTATTTCCATCTGTTCCTTATTCTGGCACCACTGGGAAGTAAAGAAAAGCTGACTCATGACCCCTCTCTTCCTTTATTCATTTGCACATTTTTACCTTAACCATTTACATTTTTATGATACGGCAATTACATACTCATCAAAGATAGGGTGATTATGAGGATTTGTAGATGGGGCAGGTTAGTGTTCAGCTGTTTAGCTGTGTGGCTAAAGCCTCAGTGATTTCCATAGGAAGGTAATTATTTGTAATTGCAAACTGGGTTTGGATAAAGTTCTAGAATAGGTTGAACAGAGGAAATTAGTTCCAAGAAAAAGAGAACTTATAAAAAAATCAACGAATCAATGAAAAATGCAAAGAATGTATCAAAATTTAATGAGATAAGGTTAGGAATCTTTGGGGGTCTGGAAGCAGAAAAGAGAAATTGCTAGTGAAGGACAGACAGTGTGTGTTGACTGGCTGTGGTTGGGTGGGAGCAAGCTAGAGATTGTGATCATGAAATCCAGACATCCTGAAAAGTGTGGAGCCAGTGAAAAGAATACAGTTTGTATAACAGGTTCTCAACTCAACAAAAATCTTTATGTTTACAACTTGCCAACAGGATGAAATATACACTGATCTTAAAAATGGGAAATAAATTAATGAAAAATGAGAAGGCTCACAGTGGTAGGATTACTATATGCGGTCGATAGATTGCGTTCACAAATAATGTAGTAAGAAAATGTTGTGTGTATGATGGTTAATTTTATGTGTCAACTTGACTAGTCTCTAGTGTTTGGTTCAACACCACTCTAGATGTTGCTGTCAAGGTATATTTTAGATGTGATTAGGGTTTGTATCAATAGACTTTGAGGAGAGGAGATTGCCTCCGCAATGGGAGTGTGCCTCACCCAATCAGTTGAAAGCCTTAAGGAACACTGAAGTTTCCTGAGGAAGAGGGAATTCTGCCTCCAGAATGCCGTAGGATGCATGCCTATGGCATGAGCTCTTGTCTGGGTATCTAGCCTGCAGGCCTGCCCTGAAGATTTTGGAATTGTCAGCCTCCACAATGGCATGAGCCAATTCCTTAAAATGAATCTCTCTCTCTTTATATATATACAGTCTATTGGTTGTTTCTCTGGAGAACTCTGAGTAATATAATGTGGATAACTTATTTTTAAACAATAATAAAGTAAACCCATCACCGCCTGTCACATTAAGGTAGTTTAACAGATATGCAATCAATTAGTGATTTTCTATAGAAATGATTTGGGGTTTTTGGTAACTATTAAAGTTGTAAGCAGAAATCCTTAAATTTTAATGATTGGGGATTTGGGCATTTGAGCTAGCTTCCACAATTTAATTTCATATTCTGGTAGTTATATGTAATGTATTATAACTCTTTAATTGATGTTCTTGTGGAGATTTAAAATAAGCCCTCAAACTGAATGATAATGGTGGTTAGATTATCTTTTGTCACGTGGAACAAGGCCAAAGTGCTTGTTTACATTTGTCATCTGCAGAAAAGCTTCAGTTTCTAGAATTATCAGGCTGGCAATGTTCCATAAGAAGTGAAACCAGTTCAGAGAAATTAATGTAAAACACAGTCTTCACACAATGCAGGTCTTAGTGGGGTTCCTCTGCTTTTCATTTAAGTTCCACAATATTCACGGTAGTGCTAGGAATTGGAGCTGAAGGAACTTTTGGAATGTTTGAGAGAGAAATATAAACACATGCCAAAGAACACTGCCAGTGCCTTCTTATAAGGTAGCTTGGTTAAATATGAGAGACATCATAGGGATGGATTGGAAATATTGTTTATTTCCCTCCCCTCTTCCTTTGTTAAAAATTTCGTATCTTGGGGCGCCTGGGTGGCTCAGTTGGTTAAGCAACTGCCTTCGGCTCAGGTCATGATCTTGGAGTCCCAGGATCGAGTCCCGCATCGGGCTCCCTGCTCAGCAGGGAGTCTGCTTCTCCCTCTGACCCTCCTCCCTCTCATGCTCTCTATCATTCTCTCTCTGTCTCAATAAATAAATTAAAAAATCCTTTAAAAAAAAAATTTCGTATCTTGTCAGCATGGAGTGCTTCTTATATACTTTTATCTATAACAATGATGTTTAACTTCCCTTTCTTTGTTTCTTTGTTTCTTTCTTTAACATACAGTGTTTTATTAGCATCAGGTATACAATATAGAGATTCAGCAGTTCTGTATATTACCCTGTGCTCATCAAAACAAGGACACTCCTTAATCCCTGTCATCTATTTAACCCAATCCCCCAACTGCCCTCCTCTCTGGTAACTCTCAGTTTGTTCTTTATAAGTCAAGAGTGTATCTTGATTTGTCTCTCTCTTTTTTTCCCCTTTGCTGGTTTGGTTTGTTCCTTAAATTCCACATATGAGTGAAATCATGTGGTATTTGTCTTTGTCTGACTGACTTATTTCACTTAACATTATACTCTCCTGTCTAGGTCCATCCATGTCATTGCAAATGGCAAGATTTCATTCCTTTTTATGGCTGGGTAATAATCTAATATGTATAAATATGCACCACATCTTCTTTATCCACTTGTTAATTGATGGACATTTGGGCAGCTCCATATTTTGGCTGTTGTAAATAATGCTGCTGTGAACATAGGGGTGCTTGTGTCCCTTTTTAAAAAGATTTTATTTATTTTTGAGAGGAATGGAGGGAGAGACAGAGTGAGTGAGAGCAAGAGAGAGGGAGACAGAGAGCATGAGCGGGTCAGAGGGAGTAGCAGACTCTGCCAAGCAGGGAGCCCGATGTGGGACTCGATCCCAGGACCCTGGGATCATGACCTGAGCCGAAGGCAGACGCTTAATGGACTGAGCAACCCAGGCGCCTGCATGTGTCCCTTTGAATTAGTGTTTTTGTACTCTTTGGGTAAATCCCCAGTAGTGTGATTGCTGGATTGTAGGGTAGTTCAAAACTTTTTGAGGAAGCTCCATACTGTTTCATACCAGTTTGCATTTCTCATTAACAGTGCATGAGTGTTCCTTTTTATCCATATCCTTGCCAACACTTGTTGTTTCTTATGTTGTTGATGTTAGCCATTCTGACAGGTATGAGGTGATATCTCATTGTGGTCTTGATTGGTATTTCCCTAATGGTAAGTGATGAACATCTTTTCATGTGTCCGTTGTCCATCTGTATGTCTTTTGAGAAATGTCTGTTCATGTCTTCTGTCCATTTTTAATTGGATTATTTGTTTGTTTGGGTGTTGAGTTTTCTAAGTTCTTTATATATTTTGGATACCAGCTCTTTATTGGATGTGTCATTTGCAAATATCTTTTCCCATTCCATTTGTTGTCTTTTAGTTTTGTTGATTGTTTAAGGTTATGGACTATTGTATTTTCATTTTCACTTGTTTCCATGTACTTTTTAATTTCTTCTTTTATTTCTTGGTTGATCTATTAGTTGTTTAGTAGTATATTATTTAACATCCATATATTTGTTGGTCCTACTAGGTTTTTTCTTGTGGTTGACTTCTAGTTTCATAGTGTCATGATCAGACAAGATGTTATGGTATGATTTGGATCTTCTTGAATGTGTTGAGGCTTGTTTTGTGGCCTAATATGTGATCTGTTCTGGAGAATGTTCTGTGTGCACTTGAAAAGAATGTGTATTCTGATGTTTTAGGATGGAATGTTCTGAATATATCTGTTAAATCCATCTGTTCCAGTGTGTCATTCAAAGCCATTGTTTCTTTGTTGATTTGCTGTTTAGATGATCTGTCCACTGATGTAAGTGCGGTGTTCAAGTCCCCAACTATTATTATATAGAGTAGTTCCTTTATGTTTGTTATTGACTATTTTATGTATTTGGGTGCTCCTTGGTTGGGTGCGTAAATATTTATAATTGTTATATCTTCTTTTTGGATTGTCCCCATTATTATAATACAGTGTCTTTGTTCGTCTCTTGTTATAGTCTTTGTTTTTAAAGTCTATTTTGTCCAATATAAGTATTGCTACTCTGGTTTTCTTTTGACTTCAATTTGTATGACAGATGTTTCTTCATCCTCTCACTTTCTTTTTTTTTTTTTTAAAGATTTTATTTATTTATTTGAGAGAGAAAGAATGAGAGACAGAGAGCATGAGAGGGAGGAGGGTCAGAGGGAGAAGCAGACTCCCTGCTGAGAGGGAGCCCAATGCGGGACTCAATCCTGGGACTCCAGGATCAGGACCTGAGCCGAAGGCAGTCACTTAACCAACTGAGCCACCCAGGCGCCCCATCCTCTCACTTTCAATCTGCAGGTGTCTTTAGGTCTAAAATGAATCTCTTGTAGGCAGCATCTAGATGGGTCTTGTTTTTTATCCCTTTTATCATGCTATGTTTTGTGATTGGAGTGTTCACTCCATTTACATTCAAATACCATAGTAGGTATTTTAAACAAAGCTAATTAATTAATACAAAATGTTTTCCCATTCAGCACTTTGAATAGGTCAAGCACTCCCTTCTGGTTTGGAAAGTTTCTTTTTTTTTCTTATTTTTATTTTATTTATTTTTTATTATGTTCAGTTAGCCAACATATAGTACATCATTAGTTTTTGATGTAGTGTTCAACATTAGTTGTGTATAACACCCAGTACTCATCACAACATATGCCCTCCTTAATACCCATTACCCAGCCCCTGACCACCCTCCCTTCTGTAACCCTCAGTTTGTTTCCTGGAGTCCAGAGTTTCTCATGGTTTGTCTCCCTCTCTGATTTCTTCCCATTCAGATTTCCCTCCCTTCTCCTGTGGTCCTCCATGCTACTCCTTATGTTCCACATATGAGTGAAACCATATGGTAATTGTCTTTCTCTGCTTGACTTATTTCACTTAGCATAATCCCCTCCAGTTCCATGCATATTGATGCAAATGGTGGGTATTCATCCTTTCTGATGGCTGAGTAATATCCATTGTATATATATAATTTATATATTGTATATATATACACATACCACCTCTTCTTTATCCATTCATCTGTCCATGGACATCTGGGCTCTTTCCAAAGTTTGACTATTGTGGACATTGCTGCTATGAACATTGGGGTTCATGTGCCTCTTCTTTTCACTACATCTGTATCTTTGGGATAAATACCTAGTAGTGCAATTGCTGGGTTGTAGGGTAGCTCTATTTTTAACTTCTTGAGGAACCTCCATACTGTTTTTCAGAGTGGCTGTACCAGCTTGCATTCCCACCAACAATGTAAGAGGGTTCCCCTTTCTCCACATCCTCGCCAACATTTGTTGTTTCTTGTCTTGTTAATTTTAGTCATTCTAACTGGTATAAGGTGGTATCTCATTGTGGTTTTGATTTGTATTTCCCTGATGGATAGTGATGTTGAACATTTTTTCATGTGTCTGTTTGTCTTGGAAAGTTTCTGCTGAAAAAAATCCTCTGCTAGCCTTATGGGTTTTCCATGCTAAAATGCCATCTTCTTTTGCCTTACTGCTTTTAAAGTTTTTTCTTTATCACTATATTTTGCCAGTTTAATTACAATATGTCTTGGTGTGGCTCTTCTTTTGTTGGTTTTGCTGGGGGTTCTCTGTGCTTCCCAGCTCTGGATATCAGTTTCCTTCTTCAGATTAGGAAAGTTTTCAGCTATTATTTCTTCAAATAACATTTCTGCCCCCCTTTTCCTCTCTTCTTCTTCTGGAACTCCTATTATATGAATATTATTACATTTGATGGCGTCACTGAGTTCTTTAAGTCTGTGCTCATTTTGCATAATTCTCTTTTTTCTCTTTTGTTCAGTTTAATTACTTTCCATTACTCTGTCTTCTAGGTCATTAATTTATTCCTCTGTTTTTAACAGTCTGCTGTTCTTTCCATCAGATGTGTTTCCCACTTTGTTTATTGAGCCCTTTATCTCTATGTTATTCCTTATCTCTGTGCTAAGGTTCCCACTGATGTCCTCCACTCTTTTTTCAAGTCCAGTGAGATACTTATGATCATTGTTTTATTTATTTATTTATTTATTTATTTATTTTTATTATGTTAATCACCATACATTACATCATTAGTTTTTGATATAGTGTCCCATGATTCATTGTTTGCATATAACACCCAGTGCTCCATTCAGTATGTGCCCTCTTTAATACCCATCACCACGCTAACACATCCCCCCTCCCTCCTCCCCTCTAGAACCCTCAGTTTGTTTCTCAGAGTCCATAGTCTCTCATGGTTCATCTCCCCCTCAGATACCCCCCCTTCATTTTTCCCTTCCTACTGTCTTCTTTTTTTTTTTTAAACATATAATGCATTATTTGTTTCAGAGGTACAGATCTGTGATTCAACAATCTTACACAATTCACAGTGCTCACCATAGCACATACCCTCCCCAATGTCTATCACACAGCCACCCCATCCCTCCCATCCCCCACCACTCCAGCAACCCTCAGTTTGTTTCCTGAGATTAAGAATTCCCCTCATATTAGTGAGGTCATATGATACATGTCTTTCTCTGATTGACTTATTTCGCTCAGCGTAATACCCTCCAGTTCCATCCATGTCATTGTAAATGGCAAGATTTCATTCCTTTTGATGGCTGCATAATATTCCATTGTATATATATACCACATCTTCTTTATCCATTCATCTGTTGATGGACATCTTGGCTCTTTCCACAGTTTGGCTATTGTGGACATTGCTGCTATAAACATCGGGGTGCATGTACCCCTTCAGATCCTTACCTTTGTATCTTTGGGGTAAATACCCAGGAGTGCAATTGCTGGATTGTATGGTAGCTCTATTTTCAACTTTTTGAGGAACCTCCATACAGTTTTCCAGAGTGGCTGCACCAGCTTGCATTCCCACCAACAGTGTAGGAGGGTTTCCCTTTCTCCGCATCCCCGCCAACATCTGTCATTTCCTGACTTGTTAATTTTAGCCATTCTGACTGGTGTGAGGTGATATCTCATTGAGGTTTTGATTTGGATTTCCCTGATGCCAAGTGATGCTGAACACTTTTTAATGTGTCTCTTGGCTATTTGGATATCTTCTTTGAAAAATGTCTGTTCATGTCTTCTGCCATTCCTTTGTTTTTTTTTTTTTTTTAAGATTTTACTTATTTATTTGACAGAGAGAGAGAGAGCACAGATAGTCAGAGTGGCAGGCAGAGGGAGAGGGAGAAGCAGGCTCTCTGCTGAGCAGTGAGCCTGATGTGGGGCTCGATTCCAGGGCCCTGGGATCATGACCTGAGCTGAAGGCAGACACTTAACTGACTGAGCCACTCAGGCACCCCTCTTCTGCCCATTTCTTGATTGGATCATTTGTTCTTTGGGTGTTGAGTTTAAGAAGTTCTTGATAGATTTTGGATACTAGCCCTTTATCTGATATGTCATTTGCAAATATCTTCTCCCATTCTATCGGTTGTCTTTTGGTTTTATTGACTGTTTCTTTTGCTGTGCAAAAGCTTTTTATCTTGATGAAGTCCCAGTAGTTCATTTTTGCCCTTGCTTCCCTTGCCTTTGGTGATGTTTCTAGGAAGAAGTTGCTGTGGCTGAGGTCGAAGAGGTTGCTGCCTGTGTTCTCCTTTAGGATTCTGATGGACTCCTGTCTCACACTTAGGTCTTTCAACCATTTTGAGTTTATCTTTGTGTGTGGTGTAAGGAAATGGTCCAGTTTCATTCTTCTGCATGTGGCTGTCCAACTTTCCCAACACCATTTGTTGAAGAGACTGTCTTTTTTCCATTGGACATTCTTTCCTGCTTTGTCAAAGATGAGTTGACCATAGAGTTGAGGGTCCATTTCTGGGCTCTCTGTTCTGTTCCATTGATCTATGTGTCTGTTTTTGTGCCAGTACCATACTGTCTTGATGATGACAGCTTTGTAATAGAGCTTGAAGTCCGAAATTGTGATGGCATCAGCTTTACTTTTCTTTTTCAACATTCCTCTGGCTATTCAGGGTCTTTTCTGGTTCCATACAAATTTTATGATTATTTGTTCCATTTCTTTGAAAAAAGTGGATGGTATTTTGGTAGGGATTGCATTGAATGTGTAGATTGCTCTAGGTAGCATTGACATCTTCACAATATTTGTTCTTCCAATCCATGAGCATGGAATGTTTTTCCATTTCTTTATGTCTTCCTCAATTTCTGTCATGAGTATTTTATAGTTTTCTGAGTACAGATCCTTTGCCTCTTTGGTTAGATTTATTCCTAGGTATCTTATGGTTTTGGGTGCGATTGTAAATGGGATCAACTCCTTAATTTCTCTTTCCTCTTTCTTGTTGTTGGTATATAGGAATGCCAGTGATTTCTGTGCATTGATTTTATATCCTGACACTTTAGTGAATTCCTACCTGAGTTCTAGCAGTTTTGGGGTGGAGTCTTTTGGGTTTTCCACATAAAGAGATGAGGAAGGACACTATATCCTACTTAAAGGGTCTATCAAACAAGAAGATCTAACAATTGTAAATATCTATGCCCTTAACATGGGAGCAGCCAATTACATAAACCAATTAATAACAAAAGCAAAGAAACACATCGACAACAATACAGTAATAGTAGGGGACTTTAACACCCCCCCGTCACTGAAATGGACAGATCATCTATGCAAAAGATCAACAAGGAAATAAAGACTTTAAATGACACACTGGACCAAATGGACTTCACAGATATATTCAGAACATTCCATCCCAAAGCAGCAGAATACACATTCTTCTCTAGTGCCCATGGAACATTCTCCAGAATAGATCACATCCTAGGTCACAAATCAGGTCTCAACCGGTATCATTCCCTGCATATTTTCAGACCGCAATGCTTTGAAACTAGAATTCAATCACAAGAGGAAAGTCGGAAAGAACTCAAATACATGGAGGCTCAAGAGCATCCTACTAAAGAATGAATAGGTCAACCAGGGAATTAAAGAAGATTTAAAAAAAAATTCATGGAAACAAATGAAAATGAAAACACAACTGTTCAAATCTTTGGGATGCAGCAAAGGCAGTTCTAAGAGGAAAGTATATAGCAATACGAGCCTTTCTCAAGAAACAGGAAAGGTCTCAAATACACAACCTAACCCTATACCTAAAGGAGCTGGAGAAAGAACAGCAAATAAAGTCTAAGCCCAGCAGAAGAAGAGAGATAATAAAGATCAGAGCAGAAATCATTGAAATAGAAACCAAAAGAACAGTAGAACAGATCAACAAAACTAGGAGCTGGTTCTTTGAAAGAATTAACAAGATTGATAAACCCCTGGCCAGACTTATCAAAAAGAAAAGAGAAATGACCCAAATAAATAAAATCCTGAATGAAAGAGTAGAGATCACAACCAACACCAAAGAAATACAAACAATTATAGGAACATATTATGAGCAACTCTATGCCAGCAAATTAGATAATCTGGAAGAAATGGATGCATTCCTAGAGATGTATCAACTACCAAAACTGAACCAGGAAGAAATAGAAAACCTGAACAGACCTATAACCAGGAAATTGAAGCAGTCATCAAAAATCTCCCAACAAACAAAAGCGCAGGGCCAGATGGCTTCCCAGGGGAATTCTACCAAACATTTAAAGAAGGATTAATACCTATTCTTCTGAAACTGTTCCAAAAAATTGAAATGGAAGGAAAACTTCCAAACTCGTTTTATGAGGCCACCATTACCTTGATCCCAAAACCAGACAAAGACCCCATCAAAAAGGAGAATTACAGACCAATATCCTTGATGAACATGGATGCAAAAATTCTCATCAAAATACTAGCCAATAGGATCCAACAGTACATTAAAAGGATTATTCACCAAGACCAAGTGGGATTTATCCCTGGGTTGCAAGGTTGGTTCAACATCCGCAAATCAATCAATGTGATACAATACGTTAATAAAAGAAAGAACAAGAACCATATCCTCTCAATAGATGCAGAAAAAGCATTTGACAAAGTATAGCATCCTTTCTTTATCAAAACTCTTCAGAGTATAGGGATAGAGGGTACATACCTCAATATCATAAAAGCCATCTATGAAAAACCCACAGTGAATATCATTCTCAATGGGGAAAAACTGAGAGCTTTCCTCCTATGATCATTGCTTTAAATTCTCCATCAGGTGTGTTACTTAGATCTCTTTCATTTAGATCCCTGGCCGTAGCCTTGTCCTCTTCTTTCATTTGGGATACATTTCTCGGTTTTCTCATTCTGTTTAAGTCTCTGCGCCTGTTTCTCTCTTTTAGGAAAGTCAGATGTGTCTCCTGTTCTTGAGGGTAATGGCCTTGTGTAGAAGAAAGTCTTGTAGTGCCCTGCTATATGAGGTCCTCTATTCCCCAGGGCCTGGTGCTTCCGGGAGTGTCTCCAGTGTGGGCTGCATGTGCTCTGTTCTTTTCTCCTGACTGCTTTATCCTTTAGGCCACTCATCTGCAGAGGCTCTCTTTGCCTGTTGTGGGCACTGTTTGGCCCTTGGCCTGAATGTGGCGCCTTTTAAGTACATATGCTCTGGTCTGTTTGTGAAATGAGACCTGTAGCTACCCCTGCAGGAATTGATGCTCCACAGAACTCCCATGTTGGGAGTTGCAATGTTGGCAGGTGTTTGGGTTGGTGTTCTGGGGAGAGGGCCTGCTGTGCTGGGACTGAGGTAAGTGTGACTGAGAAGGGTGGTTTCTCCCAAGCATGGTGGGGCAGGGCTTAGTGTCAGCAAGTTAGGTAGCGAATGTCCCCACCCACAGGTGGCGCTGTGTTTATGCTGAGGGGCACAGGAGGGAAATGGCGTCTGCCAGTTCCTTTGTTTCCGGAGGGGTCTCTTTATGAACACGGTCTCTCTGAGACAGCTCTAAGATGAGTGAATAACCTCCCCACTGTTTCCATGCTATATGTCCAGGACTGTTTGCCTGCCTTCTCTCCAAGAATAGTGCAGGCCCTCTGTGCTATATCCCAGCCAAGCCAGCTGTCCTTTAAAACTCCAGACTTTAACCCTGCTGGTTGCCAGAAGTCATGAAATTTGACCCCTCTTGCTTTCCAAGCCACTGCTATGGGGATTCACTTTCTTTGTGTGTTGCCCTGTGTGTTAGTCTGTCTCTTGCTTTTCTCCGTGACCACGGCTTGCTCCCCACAGCAGTGGCCACAATCCATAAACCAGGCCCAGACATTTTACACTGTGTTAGTCACAGAGCTGAGATTAGAACCTCCACATCTTTGGACTATTGGTTTAATACCTTGTCTCTAATGTCCCAAAGATGAAATTCATACTTTAAAAACATTCTGGCAGAGTGTTTCTCTATGTTATCATTTAATTCAGCACAATGTCCTTTTATGATTGCTATATTGTGTCACAATTAACGCAAAATATCAGAATTTCATTTCAACAGATGAAGATCCTTAACTATAAATTAAAAATAATTTAGGTCATTCCAGGCAGATTTTTAATAAAAACTACCCCCTACTAAACTGGATTTCTAGAAAATGCAGCCTACCTCTTTTTTCAAAGAGAAATGCCAGAATTATCTTCTGCTCATACACTAACTAAGGGCCTATTTTCTTTAGGTTATTTTTCCTGCTTTCTGATTTACTTCACCCTGGGCTAGACCAGGTAGGCGTTAGTTCTTGGGTGTCTAAACATCTGGAACCGACCACTGCCCTCGCTAATAAGGCTGAGGGCTACTCTCAGGTGTTAGAGGTTAGAACATAATATTCATCCTTTCCTGCAGGCATTTCTTACCATGGTGTCTTATACTTAGAGTGAAATATATCCATGAATATTTGTTTAGTTAACTACCTGTTCCCATTTTCTTAAAAAAATGTCAAAGCAATCGGAATTACAGGCAAGTCCCCCACATTATTTATTTATGTCAAAAAAAAAATTCACTGTTGTATTACTGATGAAAAGATGTTATTCTACTGCGGCTGTCAAAGTCAGGTATGCAAATGGAGAGAGATTGAGGTTCCTGTGGCATATAGTACATTGAGTGTCAGAAACATGTTTATTAATATTTATGTACATAGTTAATGTCCTCTTGATTTTGCAGCCTACTTTCCCTCTCCTTGTATATGTACAACTTGTTTCTGTATCCAGAGGAACTGTATGGCATTTGCTTGGAAATTAAACAGCCCATAGATTTAAGGATCTCTACTTTTTTCCCTCAGAAATATTAATATTCTATCAAATTCTTTCTAGAGCAACTTGAAGGGTTTAGTAAACATAATTGAGCAATCAATAGAAAAGTTAAAAAATGTTGTCTGTATCTTACTGTTTTACATCCCTTAATGAAATTTAAATGTTTGGTGCTGCATATCGAAATCCGTTGATGGGGTATACCATTTTTTCGGTTATATATAACTTTGGGAGCTTATTAAATAATAATTGGTCATATTAAATACTAGCACCAGCTAAGCCCGTAATTCTGAAACCAGCTTTATTTCTGCCTTATTTCTTGAAACTGTGGTTATTACAGAACTGCAAACTTGAGAAATAACATTATTATTTACTTTTTAATATGCTACCTCTTTCTAAAAATTATCTGTGGCATCTTTACTGAGATATAGGATAAATTAAGCATGCTGCAGTGCTTAGGGGAAAGGACCAATGGCACGTTTGTGCCCAATTCAGGTTTTCAGTTGGTATTGTCTCAATTTCTTCTCAATGTATGAGCTACTTTGGATTTAATATAAATAAAGCTCTGGGTTCATTTTTCACTTTGCTGCAATTACTGTAGTATTTCTCTAAAAATAATGTTGCATTTAGGGGTTAACAAAACTGGGCCTTTAATCAGCGATTTAGGTCAGGTAAAGTAAACAATATCAATATATGGTTTAAATATTTATTATATAAAAGAGACCTAAATTATTCTGGGGATCAGAAGGGGAACACTAAACACTAAACTAAACTTGTCCTCTATCCCTCAAGATACAAAAAGTTGAATTTTTTCAGCAAGAAATAGGGCCTTCTGCAGGGGAGATGATTAGCCAAGAAGAGGGATGAAAATGATAAAATGGGAGGGTGAGATAGAAAATGTGTTCCCCAGTTAGTACAAAAAGGTATGGCCCTTCTAAAATTTTCATTTGAAGATTCAAAATGCTATCTGAATTCACTGATTTAGAGGAGGCTCTGGGGTGGGGCCAGAGGGAGAGATTTTTATACATATGTGAGTTATAATGTTGCGTCTTTTAAAACTGTCTCTAAAATAGTCATTAGTTGTCCCAACATTTATTACACTCTCATGGGATGCAGTCTGCTAGACACTGGGAAGAGAAAGATGAATTTGATCTGCCCTGAGCTGAAGAGCTTGCAACTTGCAGGGGAGGACCGTGGCTAGACAAGGGGTAATCACAATCTGGCGTGATTGTCTGGCAGCCTGAGTACTGACTGGTCTGTTGAAATAGAGAAGGCAACGCTTTTTTCTTTCAAGGTAAAAAAAAAAATGGGAATTGGAAATGTAATATTGTCTCACGAACTGGTTAGAGGAAGCTAGATTCAAAGAATTAGAGCTCAAAAAGCGAGATTTAATTTTTGCCTTTAACTTAGCTTTGTGTGATTGACAAGGAGTGTTGCCCTTCTAAACGGAGAGAGGAATGTGTCAAATGAAGACAAGTTTCTATGTCAGGGGCTATGGCTTGCCATTTTTAGAGCTGTTTTCCTTTGCCTGAATTGAGAGTTTTGAGAATAATGAATCAAAGCTTGATTTTATTATCATTATATTTTAGGTATGAAATGTCAATGTAATTAGAGTACATGGAGTGAAACTACTTTTTGGCTTATGGAATGAGACAGTTTGTTTTGCTTATCAACATTGAACTAGCCAGAGAGCTTAGACATTAGTATGTTTGTTTGTTTATTTATTTATTTATTTATTTAATTTTTTTAGATTTTATTTACTTATTTGAGAGAGAGCACATGAGAGGGGGGAGGGTCAGAGGGAGAAGCAGACTCCCTGCTGAACGGGGAGCCCGATGCGGGACTCGATTCCGGGACTCCAGGATCATGACCTGAGCCGAAGGCAGTTGCTTAACCAACTGAGCCACCCAGGCGCCCTGGTATATTTATTTTATTTATACTTTTCCTGCTTTCTTAAACATTGAGTTTCATGTTACTTATGTTACTTTAAAAAATAAAAATTGTATATATTATTTAATTTTTCTCAGTTTTATTAAATTTATCTCAAAGGGAAAATAAGAGGAAGTAAAATCATCAAAAGCCCAAGTTTTGGAATGATACCCAGATTTAAAGTGTAACTCCCTTAATTCCTAGCTTTGTCCTGAGAAAAATCACGTCTCTTATTTCAAGGTTTTTAAATTTATTTTATTTTTTAACATGGAATTTTAAAAGTCTATACCTCATGGGTTGTTAATGGAGAATTAAGGCAAAGTTTGCAGCTGTGCCCATCAAAAATAATCACATAATAAGTACTAGTTTTTAATAACACAATAATACCAGCATTGTTAGCTTGATAGATTGATGGAGGGAGGGAGAGAGAGTGAAAGAGAGATAAATGATAGTGTTTGAAGATCTGAAAGATATAGAGGGTAGTTTTTTCCCTTGTGATAAAAAATGTACTCTTTATTCTGATTTTTCCCCGTAATAGTTAGTCATTATAGCTAACACGTGTCCTGGTGATTTTCCCTTGAGAATTTAGGCTGTGGAACAAGATCCTGGTTATTTCATTGTCTTCTGGGTCACCTCAGCTCCAGCTCTGCAGTCTTGACCTGGGTCCTACTCTAAGTGCTAAACCTGCCTCCCTCTTTTCCCTTCCTCCAGGTCAGGGCACTGATAGGGACCATCACAGGGTGCCCAGGCCTCCAATCCCCAGGTAGCCTGAACCTCACAGTAAGTAGCATTTCACTGAGAACAGTCTTTGCTCTTTCTTGTAGGACAAGAAAATGTTTTAGGAATCACTGTATTGTTGCATCTTTTTTTGCCAAACTTTCTGCAACTTCAACATACATGCAGAAGATTTTTTTCCCCCTTTCTTTGGTCTTCTGTGAAAAATCTAATACTCAAATCACTGCTGCTGTCCGCTTAAAAGAAATAGCGATTACAGTGTGCAGTCACCTTTAGATTCTGGCTTCCTGGAGGTGATCAGGAATTTCGTGAGCAGATTGATCTCATTTGTAGCTTGAAATTGGCCAGAGTAGGAGTATTTACACATGATCAACAAATGCTACAATCAGCTCCTTCCCTACCCACCTAGAACTGGTTAGTGTAGGACCTCTGACACGGGTATTCTCACATTTCAGGCTGGGGTAGTAGTAGATGCATAAAATGCCTTCCTCATCTTACTTTTCTTTCTTTCTTTCTTTCTTTCTTTCTTTCTTTCTTTCTTTCTTTCTTTCTTTCTTTCTTTCTTTCTTTCTTTTTTACTTTTAGAGAAAGAGCTCATGCACTAGAGAGAGAGAGAGAGAGAAAAATCAGGGGAGGGGCAAGGGAAGGGGGGGAGAGAGAGAATCATAAGCAGCCTCCACACCTAGTGTGAACCCGATGCGGGGCTCAGTCTCACAACCCAGAGATCAGGACCTGAGCTGAAATCAAGAGTCAAATACTCAACTGACTGAGCCATCCAGGTGCCCCACCTTCCTCATTTTAAAAAAGAAAAATTCTGTAAAAATCCTAAATTTTCTTTCTGTTGATCTCACCTTTAGCCTTATCAGCCACTCCCATGGCAAAGAGCTGCCATCTTATTTTATATCTCAAGGTATAATAGACTGAGTGTATGTTGGCATTTGTAAAATCCAGTACATTTACTTCACTACAACCCAAAGCAGACCATGACTATTCTAGTCCCCACAGGATGTGAGGCACCAAGGGAGGAAGGTATTAGTATATTTAGACCACTTTTCTTAAGTAAAAGTAAACATTGCAGCAAAGATTTAATTTATATGAAAATCCTTAATGAATATTATAACCCCAATATAAGCCATATGTTTATTTCTGTTAATTTATTATAACATAAAGTCTTATTTTGAGCATAATGTTAAACAAAACTTCTCTGGGGCCATGGTATGGATAGGACTCTCAAGATTCCAGTTTAGTGGATTCTTGTTATGATGGGTGCTCTCTCTTACCGCTGATGCTGAATTCCCCAAAGTGTCCCCATTTAGGGAGATATTTTAGAACATTTGTCTTCTGTTCTTCCATGACTATTGGCTCCAGCTCTGGAGAATGCCCCTGGAAAAAGAATCGTCTGACTGAGGTAGGCTACACAATATCCTTGAGTCATGATGATTTGATTTGAAGTTTAAATGTAAATGCAGCACTTGTATTCTGAGTCTCATTTTGTGATATTGAAGTTTGCACAAAAATGATTTACAAATAGTAGTCCCTTGTTTTACTCTAAGACAGCTTGATACTTATTGAATAGCAACAGTTATTCAAGTGATTGTAAAACCTTGAAATGACTTTATAGAAGTCACCTTGAGTAAAGCAAAGATCATAGGATTTTTTTTTCCCTACAAAAATTCGGTGCTAACCTAGTGACTTTCTCTGATCTACTGGGGGGACACTGGCCATTAGAAAAAATCCTAGTTCTTTCCTTTTAAAACTCACAAAGACAAGGTACTTGTTAATGTAAAATATTGAAAGCTGTTACCCTAGGCTCCTTTAGGAACTCATCCTTGACTCTGATGAAAAAAAAACAGGGAGGTGTGTCATTAATAGGCACAATTGCAAAATGTTAGAAGACAGATGTCTTTATATTCAGTCCTTATTCAAAGGATAGCTGTGTTTATGTACTTCTCTTTCTCCGTGTTCAGTTATACAAAGGGAGGGCTTGAATGGAAACTGTGTAGAGCATACTCAAAACAGGAGCGGAGCCATGTGATTAAACTTTAGAGGGTAAATGCTTTGAATCAGACGTTTCCTTTTTATTCAGTTTCACTATACTTTGTCATTCAACTTGATGCTTTCTTGTACTTTCAGATTGGGGATGATTGCTGAGCACTGTTTCATTCTTTCCATGAGTGTCTTAAAAGACTTTTGCACTAAGACTAAATGTGTTACTTGCAGCAACAGGTTTTTGTCACAAAAACATTTTTGTGGAGATCGAGCTAATGGTTTTCTAATCTATTCAAGCAGTTATCGAGCATTTAATGATTTGGCATGGGAATTAGGCATGAGATTGTAAGAAACTCAATTAACTCCTTACTGGAAAAAGTAGAGAGGGACAGATTAAGGAAATTGACACTTGAGTAAAGAGTTTACTATGATTTGGACAAGAAAATCCTGAATATTTATTTTATACACACTATTATTAAAGCTCTGCCTGAAAACAATAATACTGCAAATGGTCTTGAAAGGCTAATAATTCAACATTTGTATAATCCAAATGGAGGCAGATGCTCCAAGATCAACCAAACAAATGATTCTAAATTGACAAGCACCAAACAGACTTAAGGTGCAAAATAAATGAACTATGTGGATAATTGCAGCTTCCATCTAATTTATTCAGATACATATATGGATTTTTTTTTTGTCAGAAATATTTCTAATGACCAGAAACTTTTGAAAGTCTTTATTTTCCATGGAGCTTGGTGTATTCATTTACATAATTTTTTTTTGGCCATTTGTTTTGAATGCCTTATGACCCATGTTAGGCTTTGGTGAAGTTAGAAGGTAAGAAAAAAATAATAAAATGGTACCCCTTATTAAAAGATGTATAATGTAATATGGAAGAACAGAAGGTCATAATTACAGATATATATTTGTATATCTTTATATATATAGAATTAAAATTCCTAATGGAGAAAGGATATTAAAGAATGTGGATGGTCAGAGTAACTCATATATTCTGGAAGACAAGAAATTTGGAGAATCCAGAGTTTGCTGTAGTCTAGATGGTGAGGATTTTGTACCTATGATTTGAGGCTTGGGAGGTTGAGAAGATAACCATGTAGGCAGATTCAAAATCTACAAAGAGGAGCTTCACATGAGCTGACTGCAGCCAGATGAGAGTAGCTAGGTGATTTTTCCAAGACATTGCCTCCCACATCCTTCTTATTCTTTTCCAGTTTATTTCTGGTAATTTACAAAGAAGTGTTTTAATCATTAGGCGGGAGAAAATTAGTTGAAGGACTGGAATTGTCATTAATAGCTCTATTTTTATTTTCTCATTGGTCAGCTTATATTCTTGAATAAAATTCTCTGTAGTAATCTGTAATTAAAAATCCCTTTAATGGGGAGCTTGGGTGGCTCAGTTGGTTAAACGTCTGACTCTTGATTTCGGCTCAGGTCATGATCTCGGGGTTGTGATATCAGGCTCTGCACTGGGCATGGAGCCTGCTTAAGATTCTCTCTCTCTCCCTCTCCCTCTCCCTCTGCCCTTATCCCTCTCCCCTTTCTAAAAAAATAAAATAAATAAAAATAAAAAAATGCCCTTAGTGTCCATCTGTGAGCTAAGATTCAGGGCTATGCATGGAAAAAACAGTCTCAGCTTTTGACCTTGTGGAGCAGACAGTTGTGGGGAAGACAGATATTGAATGATTGTAAAGAATGCTCCAAGAGAGGGTTTGCAGAGGGAATGAGGACACTATGAAAGGGTAGCTACTGTGGTCAGCAAAGACCTCCCCAAGGAAGTAAAACTTAAATAGGTCTATGAATGCAATTGAGTAACCTTCATAAATCATTTTCCAAGCACCTACTCAGTACAGTAGATATGAATTTAGAGGTAATTAGGGACTTGAATCATGTGTGTGATTCTGAAATCAAAGATTTAGAGCCTTCTAAAACTTATTCTTTCCGATTCTGAATCAGAGAGTTGACATCTAGAACAGTGCAGTTAATGAAAATGGGGTTGGGGGGCATTTCAGATGAAATATTCTCTGTCCTTTATTATTTTTAATGAAATAAGAAGCAGCATTTCTTTTCAGCTGCTCCCCTCTGAGAATTTGCATTGAAGCACAATAATACAATTATTTTTTTGTGAAAAAGAATAGTCTGCCCTGCTGAGAAGACATAGCAGCTCTTGTCCTGAAAGGCCATTATGGATTATATATTGTTCACCTAACGTTGGGATACTTCATGATTATATATTATGATTTAAGTATAAATTAACTTTGGAAGAACAAAAAATAATTTTCTATTACTGAAGTTGAAAATCCAAAAGTAGGCATGTTCCTTCTCTCTCTCTTATTCTCTCCATCCCTCATTATTCATGGAAAACTTCTGTGTATACACTTTCATACATGCATATAATAACAATAAGCTTACAAATTAATTGCACATTTATTTACTTTTTTAACGTATTTTTATCTTTGCTCCTCATTGCCTATGCAAATGTTGGCATGTTAATTAATTTAATTGATTAGTTAATTTATTCCTCATTTTTCACATCTGTAAAATGGGGATGAAATTATTAAATAATGTAAAGTACTCGGAGCAGTGCTGGTACACATTTAGAATTCAGCACATGTTAGCTGTTGCTATTATGGCAGTCCATGATGAGAGAGAGAGTTGATTTTGTTGAAAATCAAATTGCTAAAATGAAGGACCTTTTGGTTGGAGATAATCTCTGTAGAGGAATGATAGGTTGGTAGAGAACTATTGAGGAGATTTGCAAATGATTTAACTCATTGCAGCTTATGGTAATGTTGGGAATCTAGAGGGTTGTGCCATCCTTGATTCCTCCAACCACCATTGCTGCCCCTATCTAATAAGTCACTGAATCCTGGCTTTGTACTTCCTTAATTTCTCTGTAGTCCTGTACTTCTCCATGCCCCAGTCCAAGCCACCAGCACTACTTTGGCTTAGTCATTGCTATAGCCTCTGGACTCTTACAGCCACACCTGGCCCCATCATTCTTCACAGTGTGGCCAGGATGCTCTTGTACAAATGCAATTCTAAGTATGTTAAATCCCCTTTTAAACCTACTCTATTTATATGCATTCAGTGGCCTTCTGTTACCTTTAAGAACAAATCCAAAATCTTTTAAATGGCCTATAAAGATTCTATGAGATCTTAGAAACCATTTCTTCTCAGACTTCATTTTTTATCTCTAACTTCTTCTGGCCCTTCTTAGTATCTCAAGTTTATCATTTCTCATACCCCAGGAACATTGCACATGCTTGCTACCTTCTGTCTGGAACTTCTTCTCATGCTCCTCCTGGCATTGGTCACTTATGACTTAGGGCTCAGTGTAAGCATCACCCTTTCATGTGAGAGCTCATTTCTGACCTCCTAGGTATGATTTATTCACTCTGCATTTTTTAGCCTAAACCTTAATTTTCATAAGCTCTATATGGATGCCACAAGTAGTCTCTGTTGTTAAGGCTTTAGGTATAGCAGATCCTGCTATCTTGTGTTGTATTAGGAAGACCAAGGAATATGTCATGCAAATAATAATGGTCAGTTGCCTTTTCCTCTTGTCTACCAGCAGAGTAGGTGATCATTTCATACAGTTCTGCTTATGTTGTCAAACTACAAGAATAATGAGAATGTTATATGCCCACTAAATCATTTATTTGTTCATATATTTTATATTGAAACTTAAAATAATTACTACATTCTTATTGAGTGCCCAGTCCTGTGTGGCACAGTACTGACCAAGATGGAGGCACGGCCTCTGTCTTCAGGAAGCTCATATTTTAATGGGAAGTCAGACAGTAAAACAAATAGTGGAGATAAGTGGACATCCTGAAATATCAGGGAAGTGCATGGGGGCTCTGGGGTGCATGACGAGGTAGGTAGTGAGAAGATCCCATGGAGCTTAGTGAACAGGCTATTCAGAGCAAGGTTATTAGAGTCAGAATGTAGATACCTACTCTGATATTTGCTTCCTTTGTGACTGTGGAAAATTATTTAATCTCTAAGCTTCAGTATCCACATCTCTAAAAATGGAGAGCTTGGTATTTTCCTCGAGACATTGGTGTGGAAATAAAATGAGATAATTCATGTAAATCGTCTATCATAGATGAAGCATGTAGAAAGTTCAGTAAATAATAGTGCTGATATTATTTTCTTGTATCTTGAATCATGATTCAAATATCATGACTATTTCTATATATGATTAACTGCTTTTAAAACACTTTAATGGCTTTATAATGTCATCGTATAAGATGGCTACCATTTTTAAAATTTCTGTTTAAATATTTCCTCTTTTTTTGAACTATTACAAAAAAATGCTTTGCTAAAATATTTTTGTATAGGATGTCAGCAAAATGTTGCAGGAAGGACATTGGAAAATTTACCCCTCCATAAAAGCAGGAAAATATCGAGCAAAAGTTGTCAGAATCAAAATTTTCACAATCCCGGAGGTTAAACCAAACGTTTGCTGCAACCTGGGGAGAATTTATTCAAGAAAAGTTACTTAATATTGATAAGAATAGTGAGCTTTGTGGCACTCATCTCTTAGCTTTCCTTAGCCTCATCTCTTTCTCTCTAGCTCGCTGGTACCCTTGACAAATAACAGCCAATATTCCTGGTAATAAAGTTTGTAGAACCAAGCTAGAGCTCTTTCAGAATCTCATTCCCAAAGAGTTGCCATCATTTGGCTTTTTGGTGGTTCCCTGGAAGACATCATTTGAAATGTAGTCTTTGACCTGAAATTTGCTGTCACAGTTCTGGAGGCTAGAAGTCCAAAATCAAGGTGTTAGCAGAGTTGGTTCCTTTAATAACAGACTGTGAGGGAAGGATCTGTTCCAGGCTCCTCTACTTGGCTTGTATACGACTCTCTTCTCTCTTAGTTTCTTTGCATCATTTTTCCTTTATGTGTGTCTGTGTCCAAATTTTGCTTCTTATAAGGACACCAGTCAAATAGGAACAGGGCCCACCCAGAAGACCTCATTTTAACTTGATTAACTAGCACGAGAAAGAAAGGACCTTATTTCCCATTGAATCTCCTACGTCTTGCTCAGTGTTCTGGTTTTGGGCTAGTTTTTCCTCCCTGAAGCATCCACTGACAGGCTGGCCATTCTGGGGTCATGTGTGAGGTCAGCTGGTCTAAATATGTCAGCAGAGAGTTGGGAAGGGTGTTCCCCGAGGTTGAATATAGAGCAGCAACATAGATGGAGAACAACAATGCAACAACTAATAACCGAAGACCTAAGAAATGAGGAGGTATACTCTATAATAATAAAAGATGCAAATCATAAGGAATATCTAGTTACACAGTGTGCCAAATAGCAGCAACATGCAGCTAGTAATAAATTAAGATTAAGACATAATAGAAACAAGGGTTAAAAAATAAAAATAAGGGATGTCTGGGTGGCTCAATCAGTTAAGCATCTGCCTTCGGCTCAGGTCATGATCCCAGGGTCCTCTGGGATCAAGTCCTGCATCTGGCTCCTTGCTCAGCAGGGAGCCCACTTCTCCCTCTGCCTGCCACTCCCCCTGCTTGTGCGCACTCTCTCTCTCTCTGACAAATAAATAAAATCTTAAAAAAAAAAATACAGATAAGAAAACAGTAGAAATAGAAAACCGCTAAGGTGTGGAACCATTATGTAATGCAAGAGCATAATGGAATTACTGGAAGCATTTGCTTTAAACTCAGAAATGTGTAGGGCACCTGGGTGGCTCAGTCGGTTAAGCATCAGCCTTCGGCTCAGGTCATGGTCCCAGGGTCCAGGGATTGAGCCCCGCATCAGGCTCCCAGCTTGGCGGGAAGGCTGCTTCTCCCTCTCTCACCCCCTCTGCTTGTGTTCCCTCTCTCTATAGATCTCTCTCTGTCAAATAAATAAATAAAATCTTTAAAAATAAAAAAATAAAAAAACCCCTCAGAAATGTGGCATTCCTGTCATGTATTACATGCTCCAAGTTAATGTTTACGTGGAGACCCTAATTCATACACTGAGACAACGAAAATATAAACATGCCTGATGTTTCTTTGCTGGAAAAAAATGTTGTATGAGGCTATATAACTGAAGCCAAAATAATTCTCTGTCCCTTGTTAAACAATACTGGGTCTAAGCAAAAGTAACTTTGTTGCATGTTCCAGAAATATCTGCTCCTGGAAGAAAGGCTGAAATAGCCAAAGAGTTTACTTATCAAAATTAAGCCTACCCCAGACAGCTCCCTTCAGGACTTTTTCCTGTTATGTTCCCCAAACTGCATAAACGCAGCTCACTCCCAGCACTTCTTGACCTCATATGACCTTAAAATCACCCAGCCCAGGGGTACCTGGGTGGCTCCAGTTGGTTAAGCATCTGACTTCAGCTCAGGTCATGGTCTGGGGTGTGGAGCCCTGTTCAGCAGGGGGTCTGCTTCTCCCTGGCCCTCTGCCCCTCCCCTCCCCTCATGCACCCACTTTCTCTCTTTCAAATAAATAAAATTTTTAAAAAAAATCACCCAGCCCAAGCCCTAGGATCCTGTAAATATCTTTCCTTGAAAGACCACACATTGTATGATCCCATTTATATGAACGTTAGAGAAGAGGTGAATTTATAGTGATAGAAAATACTTTAATCTTTGAATAGGCCTAGTAGGGTTGGAGGGACATGGGGAGTGATTGCTAATGGATGCATACCAAGGTTCTTTTTGGGATAATGAAAATTTTCTCGAATTATTTGTACTGATGGTTGTATAATTCTGTGAAGATACTAAAAACCACTGAATAAATATAAATGGATGAATTATATGGCATGTCAATAAAGCTGTTGTTATACATTAAAAAACATGTAAATAGATGGAATTGGAAGGCTGAGCAAAAATATTATACATTTGGGAAATTAATTTTTGTCATTCATTTTTTAACAATTATTTATGGATGCCTCTTTATTCTGTTAACGATTCTAGATTCTGTGGGTATAGGGATGAACAGGACAGCAAAACTCCCTGTGATCATGGGCCTACATACCGGACAAAAACATGTGAAGTCTGTATGTTAGCAGATTATGTGTACTTGGTATTCATCCTCCAGGGTCTGTGTTAAGATGTACAGAACATAAAAAACAACCCCAACAAAACAATGACCACAATATTATACATTATGGGTTAAAAAATCTTAAGCTGGTTGAATCAGAATTTATAACTGCATTTCTGGTCAGTGTATCTATTCATGGATAGATGGATAAAGATTCAGATTATTGTGTACTTTGAAAGGGTGAATTTTATTGCATGTGAAGTCTAAATTTAAAAAATGTTTAAAAGTATACACACACATATATGCATACATCCATGCATAAATCTTGGCCCATGTTTTCTCAAGATTCAACTGGAATGAATTTTTTAAAGGTTCTTCATATATAATGGGAAATTTCTTTAATTTTTGTTATGTGAATGCCTATAATCAAATCAGTGTTGAATATTACTATCAAAGCACCTTGCTACTAAAGCTAATTCAAATGATGAAAATTTTATATGCCTATTACTGAAATTGAGTTGTCTATTAATAAATGCAAATATTTTAGTTTTTTTGCTATATATTTTTATCCTTAAGTTGTCTATTTATATAACTTACCCATTTTATTTCTAATATATGCAGTTACATTTTTTTATTCATTTACTGTTTAGATGTTTTTTATTCATTTACTGTTTATTCATTTACTGTTTAGATTCATTTACTGTTTATTCATTTACAGGTTAATTTTTTGGGCTAGAGGTTTCCCTTGATTAGTTTCTCTCTGATATTTTTAAATAATTCCTCTCTTTTGCATGGGCTTGCAGTTCTTCATTTATTATAAACTACACTCTTAGATATACTAGCTTCCATGTCATAGCAGTATATTACATTCCTTATCAGTATATTACATACCAATACACTGTTATATTCCTAATCAGCTGTATATTGCATACCAATACCACGTTGTTTTAATTTATATTATGTTTTAATATCTGGTGGGAAAATATTGCTACATTTCTTTCCCACCTTTTTAGGATGTGTTTTCACCTATTGATTCCTTAACATAAACATTAGAATTGTATAATCAAGTTCCAAAGGAAAAACAAGAATGACCCTTACTGGTAGTTTGCTAAACTGATGTATTCGTAATAGAGGAATTGAATTTTGTAGAATTAATACAAT
Source organism: Mirounga angustirostris (assembly GCF_029215605.1). NCBI lineage: Eukaryota > Metazoa > Chordata > Mammalia > Carnivora > Phocidae > Mirounga > Mirounga angustirostris. Next base: position 18,537,767 of record NW_026991711.1, on the reverse strand, counting down.
CCCACATTTAAATAAGTCGCAAATAATTATAATTGTATATCTTTTCAAAATATTGCAATTCTTACATTGTTTGTGTTAATACACTGAGTAGAACTTCTGAATTAGTAATAAAAAGTAATGGTGAGCATCTGGGTGGCTCAGTCAGTGAAGCATCTGCCTTCGGCTCAGGTCATAATCCCAGGGTCCTGGGATGGAGTCCTGCATCATCGGGCTCCCTGCTCAGCGGGGAGTCTGTTTCTCCCTCTACCCCTCTCCCTGCTTATGCTCTCTCTCTCTCTGACAAATAAATAAAATCTTTTTAAAAAAGTAATGGTAATAAACACCCTCCTCTTATTTCTGATTTTAACAGACAAGAATCCAGTGTTTTACTCTTTTTTAGTAAATACTGTCAGTTTGAGATAGATTTTCTTTATTCTATCTCACCCTAGTTTACTATGACATTTTATCAGGAATAGGTGCTGAATATTATCAAATATCATGATTTTCTTCTTTGACTCCTAATAGAATGCATTAATATTATTAAATAACTTCACATTAAACCCATCCTAATTTTCTAGGATTGAACTTTATTTCACCATGGTGTATCTGTTTTGTATATTGCTGAAACATTTTCTATCTATATTCTTGCATGAGAATGGGTTTTATTCTCCTTTTTAATGCTATCTTTGTCCACTTTACATACCAGAGTTAAAAATGTATTAGGCTCTAGTGACAGTTTTTCTCACATTATTGAAATAAAATAATGCAGGCCTCTTCTGTCCCAGGCAGAACAAAGAAAATGTGAAATCAGAAAAAGAGGCTCTGTTTAAGGAAAGAGTGAGCTGTTTATTAAAAAGAAACTGTGAGGCAATTCTCTGGTCTTTTCAAGTCTGTTCTGCTACAATAGGAGTTCCTAAAATGATAATTAGCTATATTTTGTCAGTATAATGTCAAAATCACATTGCTGTATTTATATGTTCTGATTTACTGCTTGTATTTTATATGGTTTGTTAATTTGTTTTTTCCCTCTTATTACCAGTTGCATATCTCACAAGAGCGAAAAATAAATTAGAAACCATATAAAATACAAACAGAGCTAAAATGACCTTACATTCTTAACAAATAAATGTTTCATTTAATATATGAGTGTATAACAATGAATCATGGAACACTGCGTCAAAAACTAATGATGTAATGTATGGTGATTAACATAACATAATAATAAAAAAAATATATGAGTGTCTCAGAAGTGAGAGGAGCTTGATGTAAGGTTGTATAATGAATGGAGACAAAGGAAGAGTGTACAGAAATCAAGAATGAGTATGCCGTCAATACTTCCGAGACAGATCCTGTGAGGAAGGATGTGGGGACGGCGAGATACGGGTTTAGTCCCGTGTTCCTTTGTCACCTACCACACTGATAGTGTTGGTGTCCTGGGCATACACCAGCTGTGGTGCCAAAGCAGTAGATCGAAACATATAAATAAAGCAGGCCTCAGGTTCTGGGTGGCTCAACAGTCCAACAGGTGGCCTGCATTCCCCTCCTGAGCCTCACAGTAGGGCTAGTCACAGCATGGGGCTAACTTACCCAGAGTGAGCTGGGAGGAAATAGTAGTGTCTTGCATGACCTGGGCTCCAAACTTGTTGGACACCATCACTGTTGATTAGAAGTGAGTCACTAAGTTCAGAACACATTCAAAGGAGAATTAATTAGGTTCCATCTTTTGAAGGGAGGGATATTTCAAAATTTATGAATATACTTTAAAACTGCCACAAGCACCTAAAGATTCATGTCTATACATCTCTCTATTGCGGATTTAACTTTTATCACTCTAAAATTTATGATTGCAAAATGAACCTCTAGATCCAATTTATTCCTTTTGGAGTTGGGACTCTAAACCCTGCTGATAATTGTTTTATTTCATTTGATTGGTATATATTTACACATATTTTCATTTTCTGTAAGTTAATACATTGAAGATAGCATTAGAATTAATTTCAGTTGGTGAATCTATATCAGAATTTGAGTAGGAAGAATTTAATTTATTTATATTTATTTCCATAAATATTTGTATCTTTATCACTATTTTTTAAACTATTAATTTTTTTTAATTCGCTATCCCTTCCCTGTCTTTCTGGATATAAAATATCATTTCTAACATTTTTCTCCTTCTTTTAATTGAAAATATATTTGGCTATATTTTTTTTATCAGTAATTACCTTAAGTTAAAGCAGTTTAAAATAATTTTTTTTTAAAGATTTTATTTATTTATTTGAGAGAGAGAATGAGAGAGAGAAAGCATGAGGGGGGGAGGGTCAGAGGGAGAAGCAGACTCTCTGCTGAGCAGGGAGCCCGATGCGGGACTCGATCCCGGGACTCCAGGATCATGACCTGAGCCGAAGGCAGTCGCTTAACCGACTGAGCCACCCAGGCGCCCTTAAAATAAATGTTTTAATGAATTCCCTCCATCCTGTGGATATCTGAATGCATAGAATTGATTTATAGTTAAATTTTTGTCCTTTTTTGCTTTAAAATAATATGAATCATATTCTTAGATATATTTATTTTGTGTTCAATTATTATTTGTATAATATTTTGGGTTAGTACACCCAAGAATTCTTTTGTTTAGCTTACTTTGATATTAGCTTGATTGCTAGTATTTGGATAATATTACTCTGGATTATTGTCTCCTGAAACCCTTTGACTTAGCATACATCTCTGTCATCTAGGAGGACATATTAAAATGGCCATGGCAAGGGTGCCTGGGTGGCTCAGATGGTTAAGCGTCTGCCTTCGGCTCAGGTCATGATCCCAGGGTCCTGGGATCGAGTCCCGCATCGGACTCTCTGCTCCTTGGGAGCCTGCTTCTCCCTCTGCCTCTCTCGCTCCGTCTCTCATGAATAAATAAATAAAATCTTTATAAGAAAAAAATGGCCATGGCAATGAAATAATCAATTTTTTGATGAATAATGCAAACATTTTTCTGGCAGATCATTTAGGATAATGTCACTATCAGTAAACTGAAAACTAATATATCTATTACATCTTTCTAGCTACAAATCTATAGTAGAAGAAGATAGCTGCTTTGTATTTACCTTTGAAAGTACTATGTAAATAAATGGTCTAACAGAAATGATATATCATATAAAGCAATATAGAAACTGAAATTTTGATGCCCTCAAATGGCTCTAAGTCAAATTTATGTCTAATTGAGTGTCAGAAACCAATGTAATTGTGCATTATTGAGTAAACAGAAATCTAGATTAAAATTAACATTAGATATGATGTTTGCAAAAAAGACTGTTACAAGTAAGGCAGGCCCTAACTCAATTTCTATTATGAAACTTAATAATTGTATAATTAGCAATTTTGATAACACTGAGAAATTCCAGGGGCACCTGGGTGGCTCAGCTGTTAAGCATCTGCCTTCAGCTCAGGTTACGATCCCAGAGTTCTGGGATCAAGCCCCGCATTGGGCTCTCTGCTCCACTGGAAACCTGCTTCTCCCTCTCCCACTCCCCCTGCTTGTGTTCCCTCTCTCGCTGTGTCTCTCTCTGTCAAATAAATAAATAAAATCTTAAAAAAAAAAACACTGAGAAATTCCAAAAAATATATGCTGACTTTAGTCATTGCTATCTAATTGCTTTTTTTTGGTAAAAGTTTTCTTTTCATTGCCAGGCTATTTTTGCAAATAGTTGAGACATTTAAAGATGCTGTTCTTTGCTATGTATGCCAAGATGTTTGTGTTTTAGAAATGTTTTTGCTTCCCTTCAATTAAGCAAATCAAAGTCAGGCAGTTTGTCTGGATCAGTTGGGAAAAATGTCCAGCAAAGAGACTGAAAAAGGGCATAAGTGCCAGATCAAGAAGGACCTTGAAAGCCATATTAAGTATTTTAGACTTTGACATAAAGGTGGTTGAAAACCACTGAAGATTTTAATTAAGTGATTCACTTTGCATTTAAAAAGGTTACCTTGCTTGGAATTAAGAAAGAATTGGAGGGGATAGAGTGGATTTAGGTAGAGCAAATGCGTAGGCTATTTTAGCAGTCATGGCAGCCAATGATCGTGGCTTGGACTAGAGTGAGGCAGTAAGAAGGGAAAGGTGACAAATTCTGGTGGTAATAAAGAGGTAAATGGATAAATTTTGGATGTGTGGAAAGGAGGTGAAAGAATGAATCCCAGGTTTCTACCTTGAGCAAATGGATGCATTTTTCTTTTCTTTTTTAAGATTTTATTTATTTATGAGAGACAGAAAGGGGTGGGGGCAGAGAGAGAAGCAGGCTCCCTGGCGCCTTGTGCAGGACTCAATTTCAGGACCCTGGAATCATGACCTGAGCTGAAGGCAGATACTTAAGTGACTGAGCCACCCAGGCGCCCCTGGATGAATTTTTCTAAGAAAAAACCCTGAAGAAGTTTGGGAAAGGAGTAGAGATGATATGTTCAACATTGGAAAAAATTAGATACATCATGCAGCATCCAATTAGAGGTATTTGGGAGCTATTCATATTGGTCTGAAATTCAGGATGGTATCCTGGAATGGAAATAGGAGAAAATATTTTAATGATTTATGGAGTATTAGAGGATTTTCATTATTTCATATTAAGGGAAAGTATTTTTTTTTTAATTCAGAAGAAACTGAAGAGTAACAGAGGGAAAGAAGGGAAGAAATAACAAAAATATTGATAAAGGGTTTAGCATACATTTAAGCATTCATTGTGGATGTTCTTGTTGTTAGGGAGTATGGCGGAAAGAATACATACTCTTGTGAATGGCACACCAGCATCCTAGTTGTAATTCTGCCATTGGGGAATAGGGTGGCCTTGGATCAATTTCTTCGATTCTCTGAGATCTAGCTTTCTCCTCTGTGAAACGGAGCTAATAATTACACCCTGGGTCATACAAGAAATGAACAAAATACCTGAAGCTGAGCATTTCATATGGTGCTTGGTGAATGCTAAATCTTTAGAAAATGGTAAATCTCGATGATTTGAGAATGATCTGTAGAATAAGTGGGCTGATATTTAGTGCCTTTGGGCTCTCAAGTGCTGTGGTTCAGTGAAGAGAGTAAAATATTTAGTGTAGGAAGTCAGTGTAAAATGGAAAATTGCTGAGTTAAAAAATTACTGTTGTTATATTTATTATCTAATCCTCATTATATTTTTACAGGAATTTTAAAAAAGAACAGGGAAGGTATCCTCCATCTCTGTTAGTATCTTCCAGAGTAAGGTAGATAAGACAAGGAAAAGTTTCACAGAGCATTCATAAGGTAGGATGACAAAAGCTAAATAGTGTATGTTGTCAAAGAGACAATATATATGAAAATACTTGGGAGAGTTTTAGTCCCATGGTATTTTAGGAATTGATGTGATAAATGAATCACAGGTATATTAATTTTGGTAGGAAATTAGGGAAAATGGATTGTAAAATGGGGATAGTAAAGAGTAGCCCTGAAAATTCTAGGTTTATGTTTGGTGGAGCGAGAGAGAACTTCATTTAGTTTTGCTCATTCTGCAAAGATATGAAAAAGTAAAAATTTTGAATTTGAATTAAATGATTTGGTGAAAATGTATTTGGTTCTTTTTAATGGTATAGTGAGAAATGTCATTCATGAAAAAAATATGGTCAAGGTGTTGTGTTTCTTCTGGTGATACATATATTTTGATATGAAAGCTTTTTACATTGAGACATGTTGTTAAACAAAGTTTATTTTTAAACGTAAAATAGTTTAAAATTGAACACTCATGAATAGATATCAAGTATCTATCTACATGCTAATAAATGTTTTAGGATAAGAAACTAAGCGTAAAAAATCAAGACAAACATTAACAGACAGTAATCCTGGGAAGTGAAGTGAATTTAAGAATCTAATTTTATTTTAGCACAAAAAGTGGTTATTATTTTTCTGTTACAATCATTATGAATATGACTAATTCTGTTTCATTATCTTGCTATTACTTTTTACCATCTGTATTCCCATCTTAGAGATGAGAGGTGTTTCCAGGAAGGTCATTCATTGCCTCAGTGAAACTTAGGTGAGGTTTTGTCCATGATTCCATATTTTTTCCTAAATTGAACAGTATTTGAAAAGCTTAGTTTATGGCACAGCTGTGTGGGTGATGAATGCAGCTCTGTGGGTAAGCAGCTCTTTACAGTTCTAACTTGTACAGACTATTTCATCAATTCTAATACACACATTTTCCTTAAAATATTTTGCCATCTTGCAAATCAGAATACATTTTAAAAATGATGTATTAGATGACATTAGATGGTACATCATAGTTTAATTGGCAGGATTTTCCCTTTCTAAATAGAAGACAAAATAATGATGAATACTACAGTTCTAGATTTAATGAAATATGGCATCTCATTTGCATACTGAAGAGCAGATCTATTGATTTGGGTAATACATATAAGGGGAGCATGATAGTCTGAGTAAATGACTTTGAAATAGATAACATTTTTTCCTTACGTATTTTCTTTTACTCTTCAGCAGATATTGATGCAAATGAAAGGTTTACTTCAGTTCAGCCATTGTTTCTATAAAGAATAGGAAGACAGGTGCTCACCTTGATTCCTTGGAAGACAGAAATAGCATATGACCTAGTTAGTTTTACCAAAGTTTAACTAACATGTAAAACCCTTTGCAGGCAGAAACAGTGCATAACATTTATTAACCCATCCCCACCCTTTTTTAAACACAGTGCTTAGTAAATGTGTCTAGAACTAAACCTAATTCAGCATGCACTTAGGGATAAAAATGAATCTTCTATCACCTAATTCAAGCTACAGGTAATTGCTGTCAAAACCTTCAGAAAGTTTCCTGATAGGTATTTGTCTATGAACTCGATTGATGAATATTTACATTCTTTACTCTTTTTCATATGGCATTATTTTATGTAAGACTTGAATATCAGTTTAGAAGATTCAAAGTGAAATAAATATTTTGACATTCTCTTTCATTAAGTGAAAGTTATGAATTTGTAATGATGCAGTTTAGCAATAATTATGTATTCTAATTAAAATAAAACTCTTATGCAAACTGCAAGAGGAATTAAAAAACTCGTAATAGCTGCAGCTGGGACCAGTTTGGTTTTTAACAAGAGCGAAATTGAGGAGTGTTTATTTAATATAGTCAAAGAAATTAGGAATGAATGAAATAATAAATTACAGTGAGGTTCTCATTTATTATAATAGAGATTTTATTGTTTTGAAACCAGATTTAAGTGGGGTTTGGAATTTGGAATTTCTTAAATATTCATGAAATTTCCCTCTGAATTCAAATTTAATACACCCCATTTCTTACTCCTGATTATCAGTTTCTTCACTACTACATTGTTTCTAGTAAATAAATGTTTAACTATAACACTGGGCCTATTGCTTGCACATATAACTTAGCAAAGAATAAAAAAAAGAGAAGAACTTTTTAATTTTTTTTAAGTTGAGTTTATTTACCTGCTAGGCAAAGAAACATGCACATAAGTGCGCATGCGCCCACGCACACACACACATGTTCACGCACACACAGACCCTTAGTGAAGAAATTCATTAAAAAGTTTGCTAAAAGGGCAAAGTTAGGGGTTTTCTTATGGTAAAATGTAGAATTTATGGTGGATATGTTAATTAAAGATTGAAAGTTTGTTCTCCAGATAGGAAAATGCATGCACAGGTCTGTACATAGTTGGTTAAAACAGATCCTATTGTTCAAAACAAATCCTTTTGTCCTGTGGTCAAGAGCAAGTCTTAATTTAGGTCTAGTGAGGGTCTGGTACATTTGGGTCACCCCAGGTCTGAGTCTTTGTTTACAGCTTCAGCTTGTTTGGACTCACCATTGTGAAGCAGGGCATTCAGTTTTCACATCAGCTCTCCACGGTGCTGAATTTACAACAAACACATGCATTCTTCTATGTCTCTGAAAAGAAACAAACAACAAAACTGTAGCCTACATAGGCTCCTTTAAATTTGAGGGAATGATGACCAAGGACTGGGCTCTATCTTTCTTTCTTCTACATCCCTGTCTTTTATTATTTTTTCTAGTCAAACTTCATATTTTGAGATAATTGTAGATTGACAGGCAGTTATAAGAAATCCTACTGCCAGATCCCAGTTTTACCCAATTTCCCACAATGGTGACATTTTACAGAACTCTAGTACAATATCACAAGCAGGATACTGACATCGATAAAGCCAGGATACAGAATGATTTATCATCCAGCGATTCCTCATGTTGCCCTTTTATAACCAAATCCACCTCCCTTCCACTATCCTTGACCCCTGGCAACCACTAGTCTGTTCTCCATTTCTGTAATTTTGCCATTCCCAGAATGCTGGCTAAATGGAATCCTACAGTATATGACCTTTAGGGATTGCTGTTTTTTACTTGGCATAATTCGCTTGAGATTTGTCCAAGTCGTTGTATCAATAGTTTATCCATCACTATTGCTGAGTCGCATCCTATGCTATGGATGTACCATAGTTTATTTAGACACTCAGTTACTGAAGAACATCTGGGCTTTTTCTAGTTTTTTCTATTAGGAATAAAACTGCCATGAACATTTGTGTACCGATTTTTGGATAAACACAGTTATCATTACTCTGAGATAAATGCCTAAGAGTGCAATTGCTGGATCTTACGGTAATGCCTGTTTAGTTGTATAAGAAACTACAAAATTGTTTTTCAGAGAGGCTGTACCATTTTACATTCCCAGCAGCAATGTATGAGTGATTCACTTTCTCTGTGTCCTTGCCAGCATTTTGTGTTATTACTCCTTTTTACTTTAGCTGTTCTGATAGGTGTGTACTGATGACTCATTGTGGTTCCAATTTGCATTTCCTTTATTATGGCTAATGATGTTGAAGATCCTTTTCACGTGCTCATTTCTCTGCCTCTTTAATATACACTAATTTACCTTTTCTGCTTACTCTCCTTTTCATCTATTACCCTGATCAGCAAATTTATAATTCAGCCTGCATTTATTTCATGTCTACCTCTGCTTCCTGAGAAGCGTAAATGGGCTCACTGTTGCCTCTGGGGATGATGAGTTCCCACCCGGAGAGGGCTCAGGTCTAGCCCAGAGCTCTGTCTCCTGTGGGTGGGTGTGTGTTGGGGCTGTCCGTTGTTGAAGCAGAGAGTGCAGAATTTTCCTGACTCCCGACCTCTGCTGGACGCTGCATTTACGTCGTGAAAAAGCACTATCTGTACCCAGTATTGCACGGAGTCTTCTCATTTAAACAGATTCTTCATTTGGTCTCCACAACAGCTTGAACAAGAACATGGGAGCAATCAGTTCAGGAATAAGCAGGCTGTAAGAAGAAAATGTTTGTAGAAGGCGAGCATAATATTCAAGGAAGCATTTCTGTCTTCAGCTAAACAGCTTTTTACACCACCCCAAGCAAATTCTCAACCCCCTGATTAGATTATGATTATTTTGTTGACGCTCAACTCCCCAGAAGACCACCAGAAAACCTAGGATCGGGGCAAGCTAAGTTAATTAGGTTCACTGCGATAAGGGAGAACACTATTCTCATATCTCAGAAGAGGGCATTCAGGGGAGCATGTTGTGAGGGTTTTAGGCCCTGGACTAATGGGCCTTAAGATGCACCTTGCAGAGTAGGAAACTATTGACAGAGTTTTTACTTAGCTGTAACTTTTGGATTGGTGAGTATCAAGAGGTAAGGCTATCAAAATACGTCTTGGTGAGCAGGCTGTTACTCCTGGTAGGTAACATGTTTGGTTGCTCATAGTGGGTCCCCGGGAGCAGGGAAATCCTGTAGCACACAACTAGGTCATTTTGCTTGGTCTCAGTATTGGTTAACTTGGAGATGGGGAACTGTCTCTGGTCCCAGCACTGCCTGCCATTATAGAGCAAGGGAATTATATTCTTTCAGTTGCCACTATAAATATGCATCATAAGTAAATTGCATCTGTGCCAGTCACACTTTTTTTTTTCCTCTCAGTTCCTATCATTGCCTGGCTTGTGATAATGGAGCTGGATCCCATGAGCATTTCTCTTTGGTCTGCTGGCATGATATATTAAGCATTGTTAGTAGAAGATGCTGGAGGGACACTGAAGAAAGACGTGATTTTCTGTTGCTGGTTCTAGCGTGATTCTCTGTGCTTGCTTCTGTGGCACTTGGTTAGCATGCAGGACGTCCAGTGACAACAGCATTGCAAGAAGCTTTCCAGAGAGTTTCTCCGGAACCCGGAGGCAGTTTCGCACTCACATCCAGTTCTCCTGGCCCCCCCAAAGGCAGTTTTCTTCTCGCCAGCCCCAGCTTCTAGCACTTCAGCAGACTTTGTCATCATCTAGAAGGCCATAGCTTCCCTCTCCAGTGATGTCTGGATCTCAGTCCTGGGAGGACGTGGGAGGCTCTTCCAAGATTTGTTCTTTTCTTGAGTGCTCTGCCTCAGCCCCATATGTGCTATATCTCTATCCTTGAGAATTCTCTTTACCTCTTCCCCATCAGTCTTTGTTCATACTTTATACTGAGCTCTTTCTGGTGAATTTGCATGTGGTTTTTGCTTTCTTCCTGGACCCTGACTGATAGAGAATTGCCCCTGTATTGGTCTCAGGAGATACACCCACAACAATTGGAATTTGGGATTGGTTTGGTCTTGCCCTAGAATTTGAACATAGTGTCGAGCCCTTTGCTGATGGAAATTGGGATGCCAGACTGTTGCATGCAGTGGAATCATATTAACGAGGTTATCACCCGCGGCTGATTGTGAGGAAGAGTCAACTGAAGCAGGTGCCTTGGAGGCCCACCCAGCTGCCACATTTGAACCCTATGGTAGTACAAGGTAGTACAAGGACAGGGGCGTGGGATGAATTCTATTGAGCTCACTAGAGTGCTTACAGAAAGAAAATGACGAGCTCAGGGCCTTGAACTCCCAGCTAAGTCATGGCCTAAGAACTAGAGAACTTCCATGACAGCCTTAATAATCTCTTGTTTATTATAGCAACAGGGCTGATACTGCTAAAATTAAATATAAAATTACCTTGTATGGGTTGTTGAATTTTAATGCCAATTAATTCACAGTCTTCCCATGCTTCTCATTTCAAAGTGAAGGCATTAATTGGGAAAGAGTAGAGTCCTGTGCTTGGAAAGGGGACATCTGGTGTGACCCACAAGAAACAGTTTTCAGCCCCCACGTCACTGTGAGCCTCCCTTACCACTGAAGTAAGTTGTCTTCCTTCCCGTGTTTGAGGAGACTAGCTTATCTTTGCTTGAAAATTTTGTGATAACGTAATTTGGGGTAGATGCTTTAAAAGTGGATGCTCATTTTCTTTAAGACTCACTACCATTGATCCCAGTTTTCTAGACTCATCACAAGGGGGAAATCTCAGCATGCTCCAGGGGGATAAAGTACACACTATGACCCAGGGGTAAATCGTTTACAGACAAAAAATACATGTGCAAGATCTTGCTATTACATATCTTCAGAACTCTGGAGGGAACACGCATGAGTGGACTGAAAGGTGTTATGCCAAAGAGGGCAGAATATAACAGTAAATAAGGCTGAGTTCTTTGATACAAACATACTTACTAATGAGTGCAGCTTTAATGTGTTAGCTTGTAAAACCACCAGTGACATATATCACTTTAATGCTTAATGTGATCTACTTTGTACCCATTATAGAGCCTTCAAAATAAAATAGTCTTGCACATAGTTGTTCAATAAGTATTTACTGAATGGACCCAAAATCTTAGTGTCTGACCCCTAGAACCAAATATGTTATCAAAAGAGAAAAGGAATAGTAGTAAATAAATAATAATTTATACTACAAGTAATAAATGTAAAAGAGATCAAAGCCAGCCCAAAATATGTGATGATGATGTAAACAAGAGTAAGTAGACCATAAAAGCCATACAATAATGCATACATACTCACTTCATGATTATGTAGGGAAAGTCTTTACCAAACATTTAGAAAAAGAAATCATAAGCAGAAATAGTCTAATTAACATACATCCTATGTTTGTATTGCTTCTTACATTTCTTATTAGTTCCCAAGTGAATAAGATGACTGGAAAAGTAAGCAGTGATGCTCCTGGAAATAACCCAGAAACTTAAAAATCTCCTGTGAATAGGATCGTATGTATAAGATCTCTGTTCCTAGACTCAAACTTGTCTCTTAAACATCTTTAATTTTAAAATGAAGGACACATACTAGAAAAATTTGCTAGGAAATATGTATTACTATTCATCATAGTGGAAAAGATGTTTCTCCATTTGAAGTATTACTCCACATTACCCTTTTATCTTAAAATATTATTTACTATAATGAATTATGTTTAAATTTAATGTTTATTGCCACAAGACAGTAATAGCTAACAATAATTCAGGTGTTAAGTTTTATCAAATCCTTGTTTCTAATTTTACTCTGTGCTAAAAATTGCACCTATTTTGAACAACTTGCAACTGGCAAGTTTATGTAATATCTATATTTAAGAAACCCTAGATCAACCTGTTAGTCACCGAATGTGCAGACTAACATACACAAACATGCACATGCGCAGACATAGCCTGCTAACTAATGTCTAAACAAGGAAAAAATAATGTCGTGAGTGATGGTTTGCTCTTCTTTGAAATAGCATGTTAAGAAAGAGATACTCATGCATTATCAGAAGAAGAAAATGATTTTAGATTTCCTTAAGTTTATTTATTTTTATTTTATTTTTTATTTTTTTTTAAGATTTTTTTTTTTTTTTTTTTTTATTCATGAGAGACAGAGCGAGAGAGAAAGGCAGAGGGAGAAGCAGGCTCCCAAGGAGCAGGGAGCCTGATGCGGGACTCGATCCCAGGACCCTGAGATCATGACCTGAGCCGAAGGCAGACGCTTAACCATCTGAGCCACCCAGGCGCCCTCCTTAAGTTTATTTTTGATGCTACATGTATTTCATATCTCAGAGATCTTTCAGTACTAATATCTGTAATCAAGATTGCATATTAAATTAAATGAAACTTAACACCTTCATAGAAGTTCAAGGAGTACTCTAACTTACAAATGGAACAACTTAATTCCCATACATTTCTGCAGTTGTGACACGTAAATACTTACACGAAATTGACATAATGAGGAGTATATGAATGGACACACACTCTCTCTGACTCGTACATCATCAGGGGAGGGCCAAACCGTGTAATCCTTATTTCTGTGGGCAATATCAGCAAGGATTTTTGCCTCCCTGCCCTCAGCAGGCTGTCCCCTTCCCTCCGGCCAGTTCCCTCCTCAGCATTGGTGCTTGCCTCCTCTGGATCTCACTAGAGTTTCAGCTGGATTTTCTCATCATGACTAATACTTAATGCCTCTGTAACTGGAGTTGGAAGTGAGTATTTTGCCCTTGGTTCTCCACACCCTCCCAACTCGCAACCCCACCCAGCTCCTCTTTTGGGCTTCCACAAAATTGCCTTATTATTGGCACCACCCTATCAGAGAATCTGGAAAAAGCTTGTAAATGACCATATCCAATGCCTTGCTCAAACTTACTCCTTGCCAACAATAAGATTGTGTCTTAAATCAAGGGGCTTGCTGTGTGGTGCTGAGTGAATTCTCCGCTCCCCTCCCCCCACCTCCCACTGCTGCTTACCATCATCTTAGCGGTGACTTTTACTCTTAGGAGAAGTTTCCATCTTTAAGCCACAGGATTTGGTATTAATTAAATGTCAAGTATGACCTAACCTGGAACACCTTAATGTGGTGGATCTTGACCCACTGGTATGTCATGCAGAGGTAACAGGTATGTTAACATATTGATCAGTTCAGCCCTTGGGATACCACTGGCAGGGTGGTTACATCTGGGCACAAACAGCTGGGTCACTTTATTTCTGTCTAAAAGGCTAATACTATATTTTTTAGGAGGCTTATACTTTCTGCAATTTCAAGTAACATCCTTGGGATATAGACAGGTATGAATAATGTAGATAGAGATTTAGCGGTCTAAGAAAATAATTGGAAGACATGAATGAGTTTTAACATATTTGCAGAGCAATCTCATGAGCTCGTAACTCAGAATAGCATGTGGCAGAATAAATCATCTGCCGACTGTTTCTTAATCTCTGCCATCTTAATGGAATAGCAAGTTTGCTTATAGGTATCCCTGAGATATGGGTGTAAATGGAGATTAATTATATATTTAAATTTCTTTCCAGGTACCAGATATAGGCTTTTGCATTCTAAAATTATCAGGCATAATATTGATGTTTGTTTAGTCTTTAAGTGATTTATTCGTCTTCCCAATATGTCACCTTCAAATTACACTATAATGTAAATAAATTCAAATATTCACTTCTTTAATTAAATGAATTAATTAAAGGGAGGAACTAAACACTGATTTTTTTTTCTAGGTCATGCTTTTGATCTTTAAATATCTATAATTTAATGAAAAATGGAGTTTATTCTTCTTAAATAATGTACAGTTGTTACAGAAAGTTTGAACTGTTGCTTTTTTTTAATGAAATATCTCTATTCTTTTTGTTATTACTTCTTGCTTCTTAGAAGAGATAAACAAATATAGCATTTTATATCTTATGCTGGTGAAATTCTTTTTTTTTATGTTCTGTTAGCCACCATATAGTACATCATTAGTTTTTGATGTAGTGTTCAATGGTTCATTAGTTCTGTATAACACCCAGTGCTCATCACCACACGTGCCCTCCTTAATGCCCATCACCCTGTTCCCCCCATCCCTCCACCCCGTCCCCTCTGAAACCCTCAGTTTGTTTCCCAGATTCCAGAGTCTTTCATGGTTTATCTCCCTCTCTGATCTCTCCCTCTTCAGTTTTCCCTCCCTTCCCCTATGGTCCTCTGCGCTACTCCTTGTGTTCCACATATAAGTGAAACCCTATGATAATTATCTTTCTCTGACTGACTTATTTCACTCAGCACAATCCCCTCCAGTTCCATCCACGTCGATGCAAATGGAGAGTATTCATCCTTTTTGATGGCTGAGTAGTATTCCATTGTATATATGGACCACATCTTCTTTATCCATTCATCCGTTGAAGGGTATCTTGGCTCTTTCCACAGTTTGGCTATTGTGGACATTGCTGCTATGAACATTGGGGTGCATGTATCCCTTCTTTTTTAAATGTTGCTTTTAACATTTAGGGTGCTTTGGGCAAAGTTCAAGTGGTAACAAAGTTGTTAACCAAATAGCTAATTGTTAGTGGCATAAACAATAGGGATACCTTATTTCATTATTATGAGAATACAGTTAAGTGGTGCTGGAGTTATCAGAGGGGTCACCGCCTTCCCCCTTTCTCCCTGGATTCCTGAGCATGTGGGCTTTCTGCCTTTGCTGGCCCCCACATGATCACAACGGGGTTGCTGCAGCAAGGGCTGTTTTATTCTCTTAGACCCACATGAAAGGCAAGACAACATTTTCTTCCTGAGCACTTCTTTTATCCCAGGAAGAGACACCTTCCAAGAAGCCCCTCCAGCAGCCTTCCCATTACATTTCACAGTGTTAATTTTCTGAAAACTGATGGTATCTACCATTTATGTTTTGAAATCATTAGATACAATGATATTAAACTTGCTCTTGGAACCTTTTTTTAGAGTGTGAACAACTAATTTGGTTGATATATCAGAGATAGATTTTTATAAATATAAACCATAATTAACCACATAACTTTAATCTAGTAACAGTAAAGAAAGGAAACATAGCGTAGTGCTTAAAAGTGGAAGCTTTGAATTCAGATCACCTTGAGTTTCAGTTTTGTATTTACTGCTAACTAGCTGTGTGTCCTTGGGATATTTACTTAGCCTTTCTGATTCTTGGTTTTCTCAACTGTAAAAATGGGAATTATATAAAATCTCACTCATAGAGATGATATGAAGATTAATTAATTGAAATAGCATAATGTTTAAAATTGTACATGCTCAATTAATGGCAGCTATTCCTATATTTTTACTAATGAATAAGGGAAATTGAAGAAAATTCCAATGTTCTTATGCATAGGAAGTGATAAATGTGGATTTGATCTCCAGTCATTTTAAATTCAGAGTCCATGTTCTCTGGGTTTATTGTGTCTTATTTCTCGTAGTAATTTCACTAGTATTTTGTAGACACAAAATTGCCATTGGTTATTGGCAAGAATCCTTTGCAAGATCCAGGATATGTTAAGGTGGAAGAGATGGTTAGTGTTAAGATTAATTTAACATCTCCTTACAGATTTTATTATTTGTTCTAGGCATCATGCTTGGCATACAAATAAATAAATATTACCTATGATTACTTACATCATTAATGGCAGATAGCTACATATTTTGAAAGACTTTGTATGTTCTTCTTTTTCTAGTTCCTTTGGGTGTAAAGTTAAATTGTTTATTTGAGATTTCTCTTGTTTCTTGAGGTAGGCCTGTATTGCTTTGAACTTTTCTCTTAAAATCATTTTTGCTGCATCCCATAGATTTTGATATGTTATTTGTAGGTATTTTTTGATTTCTCCTTTGATTTCTTCTATGACCTAATAGTTGTTCAGTGACATGTTGTTTAATGTCCATGTATTTGTAGTTTTTTCAGTTTTCTTGTACTTGATTTCTAGTTTCATGCTGTAGTGGTTGGAAAAAATGCTTGATATGATTTTGATCTTGAATTTATTGAGACTTGTTTCATGGTATAAAATGTGACCTCTCCTGGAGAATGTTCCATGGCACTTTTGAGAAGATTGTGTATTCTGTTGCTTTGGGGTGGAATGTTCTACATATATATAAAGCTGGAATGTTCCATATATTTAATTTAGTTTAAGGCCAGATTATCTGCCTGGATGATATATCCATTCCAGTAAGTGGGGTGTTAAAATTCCCTACTACATTGTATTGCTATCAATTTCTCCCTTTATGTATGTTAATATTTGCTTTATATATTTTGGTGATTTTATGTTGAGTCCATATACATTTATAAATGTTACATCTTATTATTGGATTGACACTGTTATCATTATGCAGTGTTCTTCTTCGTCTTTTATTAGAGTCTTTGTTTTAAAGTTAATTTTGTATGATATGAATTTAGCTATACCAGCCTTCTTTTTGTCTCCATTTGTATGGAATATCTTTTTCCACCCCTTCACTTTCAGTTCTTACACCAGAAGCAAATCTCTTGTGGAAAGTATATAGATTTATCTTATTTTTAATTTTTATTTATATATTTATTTATTTAAAGATTTTATTTATTTATTTATTTTAGAGACAGAGCTTGTGCACACACTCAAGTGAGGGTAGGGGACAGAGGGAGAGGGCGGGGGAGAGAATCTCAATCAGACTCTGCTGAGGGTGGAGCCAGATGTGGGCTCAGTCTCACGACCCTGATATCATGACCTGAGCCAAAATCAAGAGTCAGACGCTCAACCAGCTGAACCACCCAGGCGTCACGATTTATCTTGTTTTTTAATCCATTTAGCTACTCTCTGTCTTTTGATTGGAGAATTTAGTCCATTTACATTTAAAGTCATTGATAGGTATGTACTTATTGCTATTTTGTTCATTGTTTTCTGGCTGTTTTTATAGTTCCTCTCAATTTCTTTCTTTTCTTTTTCTCTTGTGGTTTGATGATTTTCTTTAGTGTTATGTTTAGATGCCTTTATTTTCTTTTGTTTACTTACTGTAAGTTTTGCTTTGTGGTTACCATGAGGTTCACACATGTCATCCTATGTATATAATAGTCTATTTTAAGTTCTTGGAATTCAGATTTGAACACACAGAATCTGTGTTTTAACACATTTTCCCAAGGGATTCCAGTGTGCATTAAAGTTTGAGAAGCTGAGCAAACTTACGTAATGCCTCAAACAGATCAGCAGTTGCTTTGAATATAGGAGACATTCTTTGTAACTGTCTTAAGGTAATCTTTCCCATGAGATTTCCAGAATTCAAACTGTTGAAGTAATGTTGAGTTACTCAAGGCTTCTGTACAAATCTTGTCTTAAGAAATCTATAAAAACTGAGATAAAATTATATTTTATGGAGAACAAATACATACATTACAGTTCTGGAAGGACTTGAAATATCAAGATATGATCCTTAGTGGTGTGCAACCTAGCAAGATTTATATATATATGAAGTCCTGAGTCATATGTCACATTGCTAGGAATAAATTAGAGCTATTACTGAATGATGGAATGCAGCTGTAGTGTTTTACTACAGTATAAAGATAGGTTCTTTTTTAGAATTTTCCAAACATTTTGTCTTTAATATCGTGTATGTTTGTTAAAGATTAGTATAAGTCAGAACGGTCACCAGTGCTTATCTTAAAGTCAGTTTTACGTAACAAGTCATGTACAATATTTTATGTAAGCTATATCCACGAAATTTTATAACATGTAAAATACACAGTGTAAACTCTCTAAAAATTAACATAAGTAAAAACTGAGGCAGAATACAAAGAAAGTTGAACAACTGACCAAAAAGTAGTTAAATTTTAGGACATAAGAGTGTCATTTTAAATTTTTGGGGAAAGATGTTTTCTTTAGTAACTGATATTAGGCCAGTAGGCTAAACATTTATGAAAAGCTAGATTTTCTACACCTCATGTTATACCCTAAAATATTTGTCAATCAGTATTTCTAAACATTGTTTTATTATCACCTGTAAAGAGCCTTTTAAGATATATATATATCATATATATATATATATATATATATATATATATATATATATATAGCCACTGGGTGGCTCAGTCGGTTAAGCGGCTGCCTTCGGCTCAGGTCATGATCCCAGGGTCCTGGGATCGAGTCCCACATTGGGCTCCCTGCTCGGCAGGAAGCCTGCTTCTCCCTCTCCTTCTGCCTGCCTCTCTGCCTACTTGTGCTCTCTCTCTATCTCTCTGTCAAATAAATAAATAAAATCTTTAAAAAAACATATCTATCTATCTATCTTTTTTAAGATTTTTAAATTCACCCCTCCTCCCTGAAATTTGGTAACACAGCACTATAAAATCTCCTGATGAGAATGCATGTTCAAGAATCTAGAAAGAGGAAAGTTTTAAATGTAACTAAATAATGAAAGAATAAAATAAGAACTTAAGTGAATATATATATAAATAGTGTGATTCCTGATCAAAGGAAAACAATAAAAGATAAAATGCACAAGACCTATATTGACATATTAAACTATGTATTCAGTAATCTTTCTGAATATAAAAATAGTCTTAAACAAAAACTTAAAATTATGTCTGTTTATAACCACCTTGACAAATAGAAAGTTAACAGTGTTACTTACTGAGTTTATTTATGCATTTAAAAATTTACATCCACATATTTTGTATAGTATTACTGTCATAATCAGAAAACATTTAAAATTTACAGCTTTTTATGGAATACTCATGATCATGTTATTTAATCCACTCACCTATCTCACAGGGATCTTACTATAATTTCCACTTGATATTTGAGAATCTATGGTTTGAAGCAGTTACCCAAGCTCCAACATTTACACTTAGTAAATGTTAAAGCTTGAATTTGAGCCCAGTAATCTTTAACTTTGAAGTGTTTGAAATTCCTATAATGGATGAGTTTTCTCTAAGTTACTTTTTAGAGCTTAGAGCCATCATCTGGGATTTCCAGATGCATCAATCACAGTTTTGAAATTGTTTCGTTTCCATTGTGGATGTGGTTTGATCGACCATTAGGAGGGATGCATGCACTGATGAGGTTGGCATTCAGAATTCTGGGTGCCTCTGGAATTGACATTTAGAAACAGTTAAGTCTCTTAGCCACATAAAGTGTTAATTAGAAAAGTGTGTAACTCTCTAATTAGTTTCTATTATATATAAAGTCAATAACGTATTTTTTAAAAAAACACAATAATTGCCTCGGTGGTTACTTAGGTCTTTCTAACTGATTTTTCTCTATCTTATCTCCCTTGTCTGTCCAATACTTAAGTCTTTATAAAACATCTCAAATTCTCATTGTACTTAGCTTTATTTTTAATGCTTCTGGTCTTTGCTGCACTCCTCACAAGCAACTATTTTATAAAATAGTGGTCATAATTCTTGGACAGTAAGTCAGAGTTTATTTCATATACAGAGTTAATGTCAACTTTTAATTAATGATTAATATACAGATACAACTAATGCCCTTTTTTCTGTACTTGGATAGAAACATTTTGATTTTAACTCTCTCTAAATTACTTGAATTATCTCAAAGAGAGAAAAAATATTTAGAGCCTTTTCTCTTTTGTCCACTTGCAGTGAAATGGGGAGAAGGGTGGGATCTCACCACTAATAGAGAATGCCCTGCATTCTTTTTGTTTTTATTTTATTGTCAAATTTTTATCTTGCCAACTAACAAAACAATTATGAAAATTTTATGTATAAAAATATATGTTTTACATCATAAAGTAGAATTAAATAATCTTGGATTAAAGGACAGTTCTCTCAAGAAATTTTCTATGAGAAATTCTTTATAACCTTACACCAGCAAAACAGAAATTTTACTTCTCCATATTGTGCAACACAAAGTTTAAACATCCAACTTACTTCATTTCTTATAGTATGCTTATTTTTTGGACCCATTTGTCAATCTGGGGACCTACATTCACTCCCAATCTTTTGTTTTATTACAGTTATTATTAAAAATCCAGAGTCACAAAAGTATGTTGGTGAGAATTGGAGCAATAGTCAATACAACTTCACTTAATTGAGACATTCTGGCAGTAGTGAGAGAAGTTGAGGAACAATGCCTTCCACTGCCTCTTTAATTTTCCCATAATTCCCCTGATATTCTGGGAAGAAGTGTGTGTGGGCAAACCAGGTTAACTATAAAGAGGTGGGCTGAACTCTATTCAGCTTAGGTCCAGGGATATACAACTTAGTTCCTGGTTTGCAAGGTAGAGCTCTCAAGAGTTCATCTAAGAATGATGAGGTGGGCTTACAGACTGGTTCTTGTTTGTTGGCTCACTTGGAAAACAGTGGTGCAAGCACATTTGCCTGGGTGGTGTTGAATCTATTTAAGATAGCTCCTCTTAAAGTGCTTTATTATTGCACATTTATACATGCAACTTGCCAAGTACAGATCATTTCTTGTCTCATCATTAGAACAATTCAGGGAAGATGGCTACCATCATGGGAATTTTTTTAGGTTATTTCCTGGAATCATGCACAGTAAAAAGTAATGAAGTGAGTCTCTTTAAAGCTATTCACTATTTTCATTCAAAAACATATTTAATGACGTATTACTATATGAAATGACTTTTAAGAACGCAAAAGCTAGATGTATATTCAATAAACACTTGATATTCTTTCCTCTCAGGTATTTGAACATGTAAAATTGTATCTTGGTAATGTTTTTTAGTAACAGTATCAATAATTTCCTAATTATATATTAGAAAAACACATTAAAATCAGTTTATATTCTTGAACACTAGTTGAGGTGGAAGTAAGACTTGGTTACAGATAACCTCCTACATAGATAAATGTGTCAAGATTAAGTTGAGATGGACTCAAACAAGAAAGTAAGTATTCCAGTAAAAATGAAAATCTGTGTTTCCTCAGAGTTTTGTTGTGCACGTGTGTGTGCATGTGGGCATGTATGTGTGTGTGCGTGGATGTACCTGTAGCTATATCTTTTTTCACTTTGTCACTACATCCTGCCACTTAGTTTGTCATCTTTGTAAAATAGATAAAGTTGATGAAATTTGTGCAAGTTGTCTCAAAAATTGCAAAAAAAGAAAAGGACACTATCTTCATGGCTAAATATTTACCTTACTCTTTTTTAAATTTAGAATTTTAAAATTGGTAAATGTAAGAAACATTCAAAAATATGTATGCATTTTGAGTATAGGCACAACTAAATTCTAATTTGTGATTTTGTTTTCTGGGACTCATTTGAAGCTAAGTAGCTCAAGAATGCAAATTGGAAATATGGAGATTTGGCTTCTAGTCTCTCATGAGCTATGTGACATCATGAGTCACTTAAACTGTCTGGGCTTCAGTTTCCAAGGTATAAAATAAGATATTATTGAGCTCTAACATACTTGTAATTCTGACAGTCTACGAGGTAGAAGTAAACCAGAGCCAGATGACTCAGGCAATGACAAGTGTCAGAATCAGGTGACACATTAATGGAAATACAGAAGACAAAGATGATTTTGTGGAGTTTGATTCTCCAGAGTCAACAATAGGGCCAGCAAGGAACCAATTATTCAAGCCTTAAAATTAAAAGTCTCTTTCAGCGGGCACCTGGGTGGCTCAGTTGGTTAGGCGGCTGCCTTCGGCTTGGGTCATGAACCTGGAGTCCCGGGATCGAGTCCCGCATCGGGCTCCCTGCTCGGCGGGGAGCCTGCTTCTCCCTCTGACCCTCCCCCCTCTCATGTGCTCTCTCTCATTCTCTCTCTCTCAAATAAATAAAATAAAAAAAAAATCTTTAAAAAAAAAGTCTCTTTCAGCAAAAAGTAAGAATGAATATGCAGAAATGAATGAATGAAGTAAGAATGAAGCAAGAAGTAAGAATGAATATCAGAAAACACAGATGTAGTGTAAAGAAGGGCCATATGCACCCCAGCATTCATAGCAGCAATATCCGCAATAGCCAAACTGTGGAAAGAGCCAAGATGCCCTTCAACAGATGAATGGATAAAGATGTGGTCCATATATACAATGGAATATTACTCAGCCATCAGAAAGGATGAATACCCAACTTTTACATTAACATGGATGGGACTGGAGGAGATTATGCTAAGTGAAATAAGTCAAGCAGAGAAAGTCAATTATCATACAGTTTCACTTATTTGTGGAACATAAGGAATAGCATGGAGGACATTAGGAGAAGGAAGGGAAAAATAAAGGGGGGAAACCGGAGGGGGAGACGAACCATGAGAGACTCTGGAATCTGGGAAACAAACTGAGGGTTTTAGAGGGGAGGGGGGTGGGGGGATGGGTTAGCCTGGTGACGGGTATTAAGGAGGGCACGTATTGCATGGAGCACTGGGTGTTATACGCAAACAATGAATCATGGAACACCACATCAAAAACTAATGATGTATTGTATGGTGACTAACATAACATAATAAAATAAAATATAAAAAATACAAAAATAAAAGTAAATGGATTAAATTCTCCACTCAAAAGACAAAAAAAAAAAAAAGTTTATCTGAAATCAGAGCAAAAATGTTAGAAAACCATAGAGATGCCATATCAAGAGGAAGAATGTCACAGGCTCATGCCTGCTTTGCAGCGAGCATTAATTATCATTTTTGCCTCTCATTTGCCATGAACATAAAAGAATTTCCTCCAATACCTGAATAAATTATCTGAATTTGAAGGTTAAGTAATTTGCCCAGTATCACATTAAATTATAACTTGGACTCTGACCATGTTCTCATACTACTCCTGACTACTTATAGTCGTTATTGCCAAGCCTTGTTGGACCCTGGAGTTCCCTCGGTGCAGTTTAAAAATACAGATTGCTAGGCATCATCTTGGACAACTGGCATCAAAACTCTGGCATGCAGCTGTGGAATTTGTTTTGCTGGAGAGTTCTCCAAAAAATTCTGCTGCCAGCCTTGTTTGAGAAAGATGGTGGCCCAAAGTCCATGCAGGAACGAGGACTGAGGAACAGTAGCTGGATGTACGGCAGTCTGTAATACGTGATTACTCAGGCAGTTTGCCATCACAGTTTCTGAAGTTTTACTTTCTAGGAATATTCTAATTCTGTCTCAAGCCCTATAACCCTTCCTCCTCCAACTCTTTTACTACATTGAATTTGTTGGTGAGTATTCAAATCCAAAAATTAAAAAAAAAAAAAAATCCTGTTCCATTTTCTTTCTTTTTTGGAAGAAATTCCCTAAATTATAGTATAAAATAATTAAGTTTCTAACTGTAATCACATTTATTGAAATAAATGAAATACAACCCCCCACATGAGTCAGTTTCTTGTTTGTTCATGGATTTGCAGCTTCCTGCTAATTGACACTTACAAAAGTGTTAGTACCACCCATTTAAAGATAGAGCACATTGAAAATGCATTTTTAAAAGAGCTATTTGCAACTGGAAGATAGGGATGTTGAGAATAACAGAGGTATCCAAGAAAATACACTTGAGCTAGCTGAGAATTTTTTTCCTAGGAGAGCACAACATTTTATATGCAAGCTAAAACTATACTCTCTGGCGGAAAGGTTCTATTGACTAGCTGTACGATGCTTAATGCAATAGCCTGCAGCTTTTTTGTTCCTCTCTATATGTTAATTGGTCATTCCTTAAAAAGTTTTTTTTAGTTTTGATGAAATAGAATATGTATGATGCCAATTTGGTGGCTACAAAATGAGAAAGCAGTGACTTTCCCCATTACTAATATTTTGAATAATGGGGCTATTTTCTTTAAGAGTATGCTTATAAGTGGCTACACATTTGAGAAACTAATTTTATACTATATCCATTATGGTTTTCGTGCTTCTAGGTGCCACATTACTTTCGGTGCCCAAAGCCGTTCTAAGAGAATAGAAGGGATAACAACTGAAACAGAATTAAGTGCAATTATTTCAATGTCAATAATTCAATAATTGAGGCCATGTTTATTCAGTATAAAAGCTGATAATGTAAAAAATATCAATGAAGAAGTAAGTAGATACGTCCTGAATTTTGCCATTCAATAATAATGTAGGCAAAGTCAGAAGCTAAAAATGGGGAAAAGTATAAGAAACAGAAAGAACTAAAACTACTTAAAATAAGCAAAATTGGGAAAAAGTGCTTATTGTATGGGTCAGACTCCCAGCAGGTAACAGCCCTGAATATGGAGTTTTTTGAGGAAACTTTTCGGTTTACACGTGTGTGCCAAATTCAAGGCACCCCAGGGGTTGCTAAGGCACTCAGGGATTAGCAGTAGGAGAAAGACAGTACACCTCTGAGCTCTCGGTAAAGAGAAGTCTTACTGGAGCCCACTGAGAGCTGGGGTGGTGGAAAGGAGCCCCTTCTGTTGGAAACCACTGCCATAATGATATATAGCCAGGCCAGAGTATCACAGAAGCAAAGAGCAAGCAGAATCCTGTCATTGTCTTCCATGGGCAAACTCAGCTGCAAGCCACCAACTCAAGTTCTAAATGTCTTGAATTTCCATATAACGTTCAGTGTCACACTTTGCAGATTCACAGCTGATTGCTTACAGCTTTAAGCCTCTGTTCCATCAACAAAGTGTTTTTATTTATTTTTTCCATCTGCATGTGAAAAGACCTCCTTTATGTTTCCCTCGTTTACTTGGGTCAGAATCTTTGCTTAGGTCTGTATTCCATGTCTTCCCCTGGAGGGGGCCTCTCCTACCGAGGCTTCCATTTCCCAGAATATAATGTGATCCTTGGTTCTTATTTCTCTTGGCACTATCTGGATTCTATTGTTATAAGCTGACTGAAGGGCTGGTTGATGTGATTTTCCTTTTAGCCACTTAGCTGTCAGAGGAAAGTTGTGGAAGTAGGTGAATCCTTGGGCAATTAAACTTAGGAAAAAGAACTATTTGATTTAGAAATTGTCTTGCCTTGTAGGTCTTTTAAGATCTTGGGAAGGTCTGTGACATTTGCCATTCACTCTCATACCTATGATTCAACCACAGAGACCCACTTGTTTCCCTCAGAGGTTGTGGCATTATAAGTTTGCCCCAAGGCTTCTTTGGCCCAGAATGTCCATTCAGCTTAACATGTGCTCTTTTAAAACTCAGCTCAAGGGTGGTCGTCTTTATCTACTCATCTTGTCATTTCCCATCCCCCTTATTCTTTTGGATCTCAGGTTTATCCATGCATGCTTCATGAGAGTGCCTATAACATTTTTTTTTAAGATTTTTTATTTATTTATCTGAGAGAGAGAATGGGAGACAGAGAGCATGAGAAGGGGAGGATCAGAGGGAGAAGCAGACTCCCCGCCGAGCAGGGAGTCCGATGCGGGACTCGATCCCGGGACTCCAGGATCATGACCTGAGCGGAAGGCAGTTGCTTAACCAACTGAGCCACCCAGGCGCCCCAATGCCTATAACATTTTATTATGCTTATTTGCCCATGTGTCTGTCCCCTCTCGTCATTGTGTCAGAGCAAGGGATCAGGTCTGATCCATAGTTCTGTCCTCAGCTCTGTCATGTATCACATGACCCATGGGTACTTCGTGGTTTTTTATGTATTTTAATTGTACATCTTTGAGTTCTTCCTTCTGAGGCGCTCACAGAATTTGCATCATGATACCGTTCTGTACTTTTATTTGCTCATCTGTAAGAGCTTCAGAATTAGAGCCTTATAATGCTTTCAAGGTATGTCTTGGGTGGTAAGTTTGTATCATACAAGAGATATAATATTTTAATTAATATATTTTTGCATAATTAATCTCAATACTTAAGGTTCATACTTTAAAAGTCTTCAGCGCAAAATGTATGGAACCAAATAGATTAAAGACTGTTCTCCTCCATGAAATATTATATATGAGTAAAAATAGTTACTTTTTCTTGAAGGAAATTTTTGTAGCCTTTCCTAGCCTGTGGGAACTTTTCTTTAGCTTTTCTACCTGGAGATCTAGCCACAGGTATTCTGGCTTTTCTCTTACCTGAAATCCCCCCTTCCACTCTACATTCCCACCCTCCCCTCTTCCTACTCCTTGCCAGGCATGAAATTATTCTTTTTTAAGATTTTTTATTTATTTATTTGACAGAGAAAGAGATAACGAGAGCAGGAACACAAGCAGGGGGAGTGGGAAGAGGGAGAAGCAGGCTTCCTGCGGAGCAGGGAGCCCGATGCGGGGCTCGATCCCAAGACCCTGGGACCATGACCTGAGCCAAAGGCAGACACTTAAAGACTGAGCCACCCAGGCGCCCTGCATGCAGTCATTCTTATTCTTATAGTCAGAAGCATGTGAAGTCCTTTATTACTCTGCCTATATTCATTAATTTATTATATGTGTGAGATGTGTGTGTTCAGTTTTTACTATGTAGTATGTGCCATAGTCTGTGTGCTCTAAAAAAGATTTTTAGAGAAGATAGGTTGTAGATATGTAACTACAGTGAAACACATATAACAGTCTTGGCCCCCTCAGTGTTGGCTCTGGGAACTTGCATTGTAACTGTGGATTCTACATTTTGTTTATTACTCTGAATCTGACTTTCTGCTAGGACTGACTCATCTCCCTTCCATCTTAGATCTTGATTCATCTCAGATCTTACTGTAGTCTCCCTGATTTTACTTAGAATGGTTGGAACTGGTGTGCT
Source organism: Mirounga angustirostris (assembly GCF_029215605.1). NCBI lineage: Eukaryota > Metazoa > Chordata > Mammalia > Carnivora > Phocidae > Mirounga > Mirounga angustirostris. The sequence goes on along the minus strand of NW_026991711.1, from coordinate 18,510,623 downwards.
GATCTCTTTTCCAGCTTTAGCTATTGCTTGTGTCATAACTAATTTCTGGGGAGGATATATATTCATTCACGTATTTTATAATTGCATATTTATTTGCAGTATTTATCCACTTCTATTTAAAATGTTTATAATTTCAGTTTTGCACAGCTTGTGAGGCTATTATGTTGTAAAAATGATTAAATTATCAGTGCAGAATATTGACAATTTCAATGTGACAACCTCGCAATAACTAGCTTAATATGAAGAAAAATTTAAAATTTCACATGTGCGTGTACATGACACACTTCCCAACAAACATATGAGGGACTGATAAATTAGACTAATCTTTATTTAGAAGAATTAGCAAATCTCAAAAACCTACACAAACATTTGCTTGAAGGCATCAGAGTACTAGCATGTAAATAATTATAGGGCCAAAATCCAAGAGAAAAATGAAACCCGTAATGATAAGCTTGGCTTAGAGCGGCTTTCCCCCTGTGTGTCCAGCTTCTGGAACAGGCAGTTGAGAGGCAGAGATTTTGACAGATTCACAGTGCTAAGAAAACAAAAGTTGGAAGTTAAGACTTGCCAAGGCAGGCATTTGGACTCCAAATACTCTAGGAATAAGCTTATAGTAGGAAAAAAACTCATAAGGTTGTAAACCAAGCATTGATCTCAATTTCTGATTATGTCAAGGTGATATGGGCTTCCTAATATTCCTAACAAACTCCAAAAATCAAAAGAAAGTAGTCTTGCCAGAAAGATAATGTTATCTGAGGCTTCAAATTATGTCTTTAATTTTCCATATGAAATATCTAGCACTCAAACAAAAACAGGTATATGAGAAGACAGGAAAACAGGACAGAATAGCAAAGAAACAGACTCACAAAACTTTCAGATAGTGAAAATATCAAATATAAACTTATGAAAAAAATGATGTGCCATAATTTTCAGGGGAAGGAAAGGCAAGATTCAGATTCTAGGCAGAAGCATGTGAAATGCAAAAAAGAAACAAATGAGATTTTATTTTATTTAGTTTCTCTCTCTCTCTCTTTACAAATAGTAAATTTTAGACTGAAAAATAAAATAACCAAATGAAGACTATGATGGATGAGTTTAACATAGACTTAATGAAGCTGAAGGGGTTAGCAAATTGTAATACCTGTCGAAAGAAAATATTCAGAGAGATAAAAGATGGGAAATATATGAAAGAGTGGTGAGAAAAATTAGTATGTCTAGTAGGAACCTCAAAAGGAGAGAGCAGAGAGAAGGGGCAGAAACAATACACGAAAGAATAAGAGTTGAGAAATTTTGACAAAGGGTGAGAGACATCAGACTACAAATGAACCCCAAGTGGAATAAATAAAAAGAAAATCATATCTAGCCTATCACAGTAAAAATGGTGAAAACCAAAGACAAAGAAAAAAAAAATCCTAAAAGCAGCCAAGGGAAAAACCATTTAGAATCTTTAAGGGGACAATGATAAGATCAGCAATTAGCCAGTTGTCAACAGAAAAAAACATAGAAACCAGTAGACAATGAAATGTTAATGGAATAAGTGAAAATAACTATAAACCTAGAATTCTATACACATCAAAAATATCCTTCAAGATGAAACATAGCCAAATTTTTTAGACAAGTAAGAGACATTGTCATCAATATACCTAACACTAAAAATAGGTCTGTTCTTTAGGCAGAAAGAAAAATGATCACCTGTAGAAACTAAGAAATGTAGGAAGGACTGAGGCGCCATAAAAATCCCTAAACATATGGATAAATTTTAAATAATACTTTGCAGAAAAATGTTATCATAGCAGGCCTGATACTGCAGTCCTTAGAGACTTCTGTTTCCAAGACTGGCCTTTGGCTGGCCTCTGGGAACTTGGCTGGTCACCAGTTCCCTACACTGATATAAAACTGAATTAAAAAAAAAAAACAAAAAACTGAATTTATAACGGTTCACTATTCCTAGGATGTTTGTACAAATCACAAGTTTATGCTGAATATCTCATTTCCTTATGGGAGATTGGAATTTTGGCACAAGCTCAGCAGAGGGTGCCTATGTGACCAGCTCCTGATAAACCAATGAAAACAGCCCCGGTACAAACCCTGGGCACGGAGTCTCCAGTGGCATTCCCTGAGTAGACAATGCACACATGTGGCTGCATTTTTATTGCTGAGGGAAAAGTACGCTCCATGCAAACTCTTAGCGGAGGGAGAAGGGTCTAAGGAAATCTGCGCTTGCATTCCTTCAGAGTCTACCTGCTTCTTTTTCATTGTAATCCAGCTACAAGTCCTTACTACATAGACTTCATAATTTTTTTTAAAGATTTTATTTATTTATTTGACAGACACAGTGAGAGAGGGAACACAAGCAGGGGAAGTAGGAGAGGGAGAAGCAGGCTTCACACAAACAGGGAGCCCGATGAGGGGCTCGATCCCAGGACCCTGGGATCATGAACTGAGCTGAAGGCAGATGCTTAACAACTGAGCCGCCCAGGTGCCCCAGACTTCATAAATTTTTGCTGTGAGTACAACTGTATGCTGAGTCCCATGAGTGCTTTTAATGAATCTCCATATGTAAGGGTGATCCTAGGGACTCCTGACACAAATACCATCGGTTACAATAATACTGAAAATACCGTGTGGGGTTTAAAAACATACATAGTGTTAAAATATACAATACGAGTATCTAAGAAATGAATCAAATGACGTATAAGCATTCTGAGGTCCTTTTACTATTTAGAAAAAGGTGACGTTGTAATTCAGATTAGACTTTTCCAGGTAAAGAATGCCTATTTGATAGGATAACCACTAAAAGGATAATAAAAGAATGAATAACTACCAAGAAAATATACGGCAAATGGCATGGTAAAAAATTAATCAAGAAAAATGTCAAGTATGAAAGGAAAGAGAACATAAAGGCGGGGTGAGTAGCAAATAATAAGTTGACTAAATTCACATATCTCATGAGTTAAAATTAAATATATTAAGTGCTCAAAATAAAAGTCAAGGATGTGAGACTGGAAAATTATATGCTGCTTATAAGAGATAACCTAAAATGAAAGAATTTTGAAAAATTGACAAGTAAAAAGGATAGAGAAAAATATATAATGCAAACACCTAAAAATAAACAAATAAAACTAATGAAAATATAAAGCACACCACCCCATCACAGTTACAGCAATTTTAATACTTGAAAAATTTTTAAGGCATAACGCATTACTAAAACCAAAAAGGAGCATTTTATAGTGATTAAATTTCAATTTGCTGTGAAGAAGTAACAGTGTTGGATTGGCAGACGCTCATTGGCATAATTTTTAAAAATATAAAACTGAAATAACCTATCGAAGAGGAAGATAACAATAAATTAGTAAGAATGAAGTAAACTTAAATGGTGTGATTAAGAATTTGGAAAGATACCTGAGATACTGCTCACACTTTATAATATGATGTTCATTTAAAGTACACACAGGCATTTGTAAAATGTGACAATATTCTGGGCTCTAACATGAGTTTGAACAAAATTAAAAATACTACTTTGTTTATTAAATAATTAAATTAGAATAAATAATATCATGATAGTGTAAAAGTCCCTTACGTTTGGAAATTACAATACACTTTAAGATAAGGGAAACCCTAGTAAGTATTAGAAAGTATTTTGAATGGAATAATGAAGGAAAAGAGGAGATATAAATATGATAAATATGATAAATGAATTTCTTACAAGTAAAGAAAAATGGAAAATCAGTGATCTTGGTGTCCATCTCAAAGTAGATGAAAGGAAGTAACGGTAACAACAGAAAAAATAAAAAGCAAAATAGAAAGTACCAAAGTGAAGAGCTAGTTATTTGAAAAGTCTAATAAAATAATACCTTCCCTTCCCCCAGCTAAATTGAGCAGAGAAACAAGAAATTAAACAATTTACTCAGGAGAGAAATAGGGGATATATATACATATGGTCATAGTACACACAAACTATTTTCAGGAATCTAAAGTTGATTTACCACCAGAAAATCATGTAATACAGTTTCTCACTTTAAGAGACTAAAGAAGGGAAAAATCACAGGATCACCTCTATATTTGCAGAAGTGCATTTGATAATATTTAACATCTGTTTATGGTAAAAATAGTATCTACAAATAGAAATGAATTTGATAAAGGTAGCTAGAGAAAACCTTATGGCTAACATCATACTTAGTAATAAAATGTTGATAATGTTTCTCTTACATTGGAAAGGCTGCAGTGATGCCCACAACCATCACTTCTTTTCAGATGTTATTGGATAGATTATGTACAATAGGGCAAACAAAATATGTAAAACTATATAATTGGAAAGGAAAAAACAAAACTGTTATTATTCAGTGATACTGTTTTTTAAATTCCATAATAATTTACATATTTGAATTATTAGTAAGTGAATTTCATCAAAGCTGGGGACATAAAGTCAATATTAAAACACCATTTCAATATACCATCAATAAAATAAAGTTTACGAACAATTTGAACTCAAATCGAAATATACTACTAATAAAATGAAATTCCAAAGAGAGATGCTATTTATAATAGCATTAACAATATCAAATATCTAAGATGGATAAAACTGCTATAACAGGATAGTGAACTATTATAAAGAAAAGAAAAACATTTATAAACTCAAAGCAATCCTAATCAAAATTTTGTCTGGTTCTTTTTTTTTTTTGATAGAAATTAAAATACTGATTCCAAAATTAATATGTAAATGAAAAGGGACAAGAATAGGGAAGACAGCTGAGATACTTTTGAAGAAGGATTTGGGAGGACTTACACTTTCTGATATCAAGACTTTTTATAAAGATACAGTCCGTACTATAGGGTACTATTGGTGTCCAATGGGATGGAAAACAGAGTACAGAAACATATCCATAAATACACAAAAACTTAATATTTTTTTTGTCTTTAGTAAAAGTTGCTGATTCAGTTGGACAATCCAGAGGGGAAAATGAAACTTGACCTTATGCCATCCACATGAAAAAAAAAAAAAACAATTTTATGTAAAATATTGGTTTAAATGTAAAAGGTAAAATACTTAGGAATATTTTCGTAACTTTGGATTAAGGTATAATTTCTTAAGCAAGACAGAAACCATTAACCATACAAGAGAAGACTGAAAATTTGGACTACATTAAAACTAAGAACTTCTGTTAGTAAAGACTTCAATAGAGAATGAGAGGTAAGTCACAGATGGAAGTCTGTTTGCAACACATATATTAAAAAAAGGGCAAAAAAAAAAATGAGGCAAGGAACTTGAGAGCAGGCAGTCTACAAAGATGAATATCCAAATGGCCAATAAACCTATAAAAGTTTTTCACCTTCAAAAGACTGACAATAGTAAATTTTGACAAAGATGGTGAATTCCCATATTGTACTGGGGAATGTAAATTAGCACAATCATTTTGGAAACAGATTTACTAATATTGAACATATGTGTACTCTAACCCTGCAGTTCTGCCTCTGAGTACATATCCAACAGAAATGCATATACATGAAAACCAAGAGCGACGTGGATGAATGTTCATAACAACATGTTTGTCGTAGTCAGGAAGTAGAGACAGATGCCCATCAATACTAAAATGAATGATACACTGTAGTCTACTCATATTCATGAGACATGTGTAACAATTGAGTATGAATGAATGCAGTTACCCTTGGAAAACATGGATGGATCTTACAATTATGTTGAGTGGAAGGTATGATTCTATCAATATGAAGTTAAAAATACGCAGTAATATTAATGTATGGCATTTGAGTCAGAATAATAGTTATGTCTGGGGCCGAAAGAGGGGTTGTAATAAGAAAGACTGCAAATAGAGCTTCTGGGGTGCTGGTAACACTCTTCCCATGAGTGCTTATGTTGAGCTGTACACTATTTGTGTTATGTGTTATATATATTTCTTTTGAGAGAGAAAGAGGTAGAGAGCATGCACACCCAAGTGAGGCTGGGAGGGGCAGAGGGAGAGGGAGAGAGAGAGAGAGAGAATCTTAAGCAGGCTGCATGCCCAGCATGGAGCTCAGTGACGCAGGGCTTTATTTCCTGACCCTGATACCACAACCTGAGCTGAAACCAAGAGTTGGATTCTTAACTGACTAAGCCACCAGGCACCCCTGTGTGTGTTATATTTTTAAAAGTTAAAGAGACTACATACAGAATTCAGAGTTGAGCTCTGTTGATTTCTATCTACATTTTGAGGTCATTTTTTCTTTTAAATATTATTTTTAATATTTATTATTTTTACTTAAAAATTACTTTGTCATATTAATACATTAGAACATGAAAACCTGAAGTAAATTTTGAAAAAAAAGAAGTTATATTCTTCTTTAAAAAAATCTTATCCTGGGGCGCCTGTGTGGCTGAGTCATTAAGCATCTGCCTTTGGCTCAGGTCATGATCCCAGGGTCCTGGGATTGAGCCCCACGTCGGGCTCCCTGCTTGGCGGGAAGTCTACTTCTCCCTCTCCCACTCCCCCTGCTTGTGTTCCTGCTCTCGCTGTCTCTCTCTCTGTCAAATAAATAAATAAAATCTTAAAAAAAAATCTTATCCAAGATTGTCTGCTTCTATTGTCTTTCCTTCAAGCTTAAATTAATTGACGATTCTGTTTTAAATGTGATAGACAAACTGTTTCCTGGCTTATAGTAGAGCTCAGTTTTATCAGTTTTATTTAGATAACAAGACTTTTGATTAGTATGGTGTTTTTAAAGTGGTTTTTTTTTTTTTTTTTTTTTTAGAGACAGAGCATGTGAGCTGGGGGAAGGGCAGAGAGAGAGGGAGAGAGAATCGCACGTAGACTCCGTGCTGAGCACGGGAGCCTGATGATGAGGGGCTTGATCTCAGGACCCTGAGATCATGACCTGAGCTAAAATCAAGAGTCAGATGTCTTAACCAACTGAGCCACCCAGGTACCCCTAGTTTGATGTTTTTAAATGGAAATATTTGGTAGGTATATAACCTTAGAAATAAAAATGGAAATTAATTTGGGGGAACAGGCTAGGTATATCAGATATGTAGGAAGAAATTCTGATAGCAACAAAATTCAAAATTAGTGTCTCTAATAGTGACATGCTGAAATCATAGAGGTCCCAGAAATTTCTAATATGTTTCAATAGAATTTGCACAAGAAATTTGATTTTCCAAGCTGCTGCAATAATGTCTACTTACTGGTAACTCACTGTTTTACTAAACAACTCACTTCATTTTCTTGTCTTCCTTGATATTTTAGGATGGTCTGTTGATGTGTTCATAACTAAAAAAGTTGGCAATTAACATTTTAGGCCATTTACAATATTATATGAAAGTGAAATGAGTTATTTACAGGTAGACCTTGCTTCAGGGCCATTTAATACACAAAGTATAAATATACAAGCTAAACTGAGGATTATTTTTTAAAACATGTCTTACTGTAAGCAGTAGAGTTTCTTAGCATCTGCTTAAAATGTCTAATTGTGCATTTTTTCAAGTTCATACTTATGCATAAAATAATAATAGTAAAATAAAACAGTAATAGTAAGGCACATATATATTGATCTCATTGTGTAAAATATCTTCTTAGGGATGCCTGGGTGGCTCGGTTGGTTAAACGTCCGACTCTTGATTTCTGCTCAGGTCATTATCTCAGGGTCATGAGATCAAGCCCCACATCAGACTCTGTACTCACCCTCTCTCTCAAAAACAAAACAAAAAACAAAAAACAAAAACAACAAAAACAAAAGCCCCACCTTCTAATTTAAGAAAATAAGCAGCACATTGGAATAGTTTGGTGAAGAAACTGTCCTTTTCTTTATTTTTTTAAAAGATTTTATTTATTTATTTGAGAGAGAGACAGAACAGGAGCAAGGGAGAGGGGCAGAGGGAGAGGGAGAAGCAGGCTTCCCCTGAGCAGGGAGCTTGATCCCAGGACCCTGGGATCATGACCTGAGCCGAAGGCAGACACTTAACTGACTGAGCCACCCAGGTGCCCCAGAACTGTCCTTTTCATTCAACCTTCATGTTGATCTCCCTTGCTTGCTTCCTTCTTTCTTTCTTCTGACATTTAGACAGTCATCCAGCAGATATTTTTCATGTGGCTTCTTCCTTATCTCTCTTTTGTGAAACACTTTACAGACTCTTATAGCACTCATTGATATTTCTTGCTTTAATCATGATATCATTTACTTTTTTGAAATGTCATCATTTTATTATTTGCTTTTTTTACGAAGGCTCTTTTCCTAATGAGGTTATAAATTTCTGAAAGTGGGAACTGCCTTTTCTTGTTTTCTCACATGTCAAGGGACACTTAATGTACTCAAGACCTCATCAAATAGAGTTGTAGGGTTAAAGATTGAAGCTTGTGTGAGTTAAGCCCAGCACTTTGGGGAGATTATTGTTTATACAATTTCTCCTGCGTTGTGTATTATCCTTGCCATATTGCTATTAAAGTAATAAGATTTCTGGTTCAGTACTCACAATGTGGAACCTCACAATAGGAAATTAGAGAGAACAGCTTCAAATCAGCTTCAATACTGGTTGCACATTCAAACCACCACAGATCAACTCTGGTGCCTTACACAGTGTAATGCAAAGCTAATCCACTGGTGGATACTAACAACACTGGAGTAATCCTCCATTTACTGAGAGATGGAGAAACATCATCTCATCTAGCAGTGACTTGCATTTCCAGAGTGGTTAATACTAATCATGCATCAAAAGTTCACTCCTCCAGCCATGGTAAATATTCTTCAGCTTCAAATTTGCCTGTGATCTTTAGGATTAACTTTCCCACTTTTTGGGCACATCTGCCTGGCTGCATGTAGGAATATAGGATTGTTCTGAAGGGCGTACTAATTAAGAACAAGTCCCTGGAGTCACGCTGCTCAGTATTGACTGTGTGGCCTTGGGAAAGTTTCTTAACTTCCCTGAGCCTCATTTTCTTTTTTTTTTCAATTTTAATTTTTTATTGTTATGTTAATCACCATACATTACATCATTAGTTTTTTTTTTTTTTTAAAGATTTTATTTATTTATTTGACAAAGACAGACACAAGAGAGGGAACACAAGCAGGGGGAGTGGGAGAGGGAGAGGGAGAGGGAGAAGCAGGCTTCCCGCCGAGCAGGGAGCCCGATGTGGGGCTCGATCCCAGGACCCTGGGATCATGACCTGAGCCGAAGGCAGACGCTTAACGACTGAGCCACCCAGGTGCCCCCATCATTAGTTTTTGATGTAGTGTTCCATGTTTCATTGTTTGTTTATAACACCCAGTACTCCATGCATAATGTGACCTCTTTAATACCCATCACCAGGCTAACCCATCCTCCCATCCCCCTCCCCTCTAGAACTCTCAGTTTGTTTTTCAGAGTCCATTGTCTCTCATGGTTCGTCTCCCCCTCTGATTTCCCCCCCTCATTTTTCCCCTCCTGCTATTTTCTTCTTCTTTTTTTTAACATATATTGTATTATTTGTTTCATAGGTACGGATCTGTGATTCAACAGTCTTGCAGAGTTCACAGCGCTCACCATAACACATACCCTCCCCAATGTCTATCACCCAGCCACCCCATCCCTCCCACCCCCCACCACTCCAACAACCCTCAGTTTGTTTCCTGAGATTAAGAATTCCTCATATCGGTGAGATCATATGATACATGTCTTTCTCTGATTGACTTATTTCGCTCAGCATAATACCCTCCAGTTCCATCCACATCGTTGCAAATACCTGAGCCTCATTTTCCATCTGTAAATGGCAATAATTAATGATGGTGCCTTTTTTAGTGGGAGAGTTGGGACAAACTGAGGAGAAACCTTAACAATGAAACAATTCCCTTAACAAACCTTAAACAATTCCCTTCTCTCCCCACAGATAGTTATGTACTTTCATACCATGCAGAAAAAAAAAAAAAATAAGTGAGAACACTTTAACTGTTAAAATTCTGCCTGGGTGGCTCAGTCCGTTAAGTGTCTGACTCTTGATTTCAGCTCAGGTCATGATCTTGGGGTCTTGGGATTGAGCCCCAGTTGGTCTCCTAGCTCAGCAGGGAATCTGCTTGGGATTCTCTCTCGCCCTCTGCCCTTCCCCCCTGCATGCACGTGTGCTCTCTCTCTCTCCAAAATAAATAAATCTTAAAAAAATTCTGCCTCAAAAATTTAAATTTATGATGGGAATCTTCACCCATTCTTTGTTCCTGCCTTTCATCTCCAGGCATGAGGCTGTCTCTTCTTTGACAAGTCAAAAGCTAGACCTGTACTTGTGATCTCTTCCTTCTTTGCATTCATCACCTTCTCGTATCCTCCATCCCTTTTTTTGCTGTATTTTCAATTTCTCTCATTCCGGTTTGTTTTTCTTTTCAGCCTATAAAACTGGCTTTAGGTTGTATTGGCCTCTGGCAACCATTTGAACTGCTGTTTCATTGTTTCCTCCCCTTTCCACCAAACTTGGAATAATTTTACACTCTGTATAGGTTTTATCAACTTTTCCATTAGTTAATATTTAATACTAATAACCCAAACTTGTTACAAAGAGAATGAGTAGACATTTTTCTCATTACCTCTTCAGCTCACCAGTCTGACTTGTATGCTCTCTTTACTGAATCAGCCCCATCAGAGATTACTGGTGACCGTTGGGGGATGCTACTTTCCAACTGGCTGGCTTCTGTGCAGTATTTGATCCTTCACCATCTCTCCCTACCGTTGACAGCTCCTCAGTGGCTTCTTTTTCAATTGTAGTTCTGATGCTAACACTTTTCTAATCCTCCTGACTTTTTAAAAGTTATTTCTTTTGACTCTTATTTCTCGTCTTTAATTGTGTTATATATTTTCAGGGTTTCACCTTTACTTTTCCTTTTTTTTTGTCTTTATAGTCTCTCTCTCCGTCTCTCTCAATAGTGTCATATAATTATAAGCTTTTACCACTTACCAATGTTCCAATGACTTTATGGTCTGTATTTCTAGATCAGATCATCTATCTGCAACTCCAAATGCAACATGAAAGCAGGCCACTGGATGCCTCATAAGTATCTCAAAGTGAGCATCCCCAAGATGGCAGATCTGTCTCTTCCTCCATTCTACTGCTCTTGACCAGGCCTTCATCCCCACTCATTTGGACCATTGCAATTATCTCTAGATTAATCTCACTACTTCACATAGTGAGAAGGGCTAGGAAGGAGAGGCCTATAAATGCATGACTGATAATTCCTTTATAATTTCTCCACTGTGCAGAAAGTTACTGGTTAGTACAAATTGTCAAGGGGACCAGAGTGGAATTTCTAGTCCCTTTCCTTTAGAGTCAGCTTCATTATCTTGGATTTATTCAAGTTTGTAAGCTGCTTTACATAGATCCAGGCATATAGAGGCCTTGTGGCTAGGAATACTATATTAGGTACTTTATGTAATTTGAATGTGTAAGTCAGTATTTCATGATTAGATTCCAAGATGTGAAGATCCAAATCATTTTTTAATGAATATTAGGAACATTTTTATATTTTTCCCTGTTAAATTTTATGACAATTTATGAGCATACTCTGTGGAGAGATTATATTAAATATTCTTCAGTCCTTTAGCATGTTACCTTGGGGTCTTATAATTTAGTTATTTTATAATATAAATTATATTAAAAATTTTAAAAACCTCATTTTAAAAGTATTATATAATATGCTCTTGAATTTATGTAATTTATATATAACTAATTTCAATATTTTGTTTAATAAACATATATATTTGACCTTTAATATCTCAAACTACCCTTACTTATGTGAGTCATGGATGTACTTAGAAAAGGAGAAGAAAAATCACTGTGTAAGACTTTAGAATCACAGACCTGTACCTCTGAAACAAATAACACATTATATGTTAAAAAAAAAAAAGAAGAAGAAGATAGCAGGAAGGGAAAAATGAAGGGGGGGAGTCAGAGGGGGAGACGAACCATGAGAGACTATGGACTCTGAGAAACAAACTGAGGGTTCTAGAGGGGAGGGGGTGGGGGGATGGGTTAACCTGGAGATGGGTATTAAAGAGGGCATGTATTGCATGGAGCACTGGGTGTTATGCGCAAACAATGAATCATGGAACACTATATCAAAAACTAATGATGTAATGTATGGTGATTAACATAACATAATAAAATTTTAAAAAATTTGAATTATCAAATTATCTTGATATCAAATAAATATAAAATATCAAGTAATATTTCCAAAATATTTGAGAATATTTCATTTACTTTTTTTTAATTATAAATGATTTCTAGAAATGTTTGAACTGTTCGTATCTTAGTCCATTTGGTCTGCAATAAGAAAATATAGACTGGGCAGCTTATAAACAACAGGAATTTATTTCTCACAGTTCCTGAGGCTGGCAAGTCCAAGGTCAAAGCATTGGTAGACTCTGTGTCTCGTGTGAAACCACTTTCTGGTCATAGATGATGCCTTATGTTCTCACATGATGGAAGTGGCTAGAGATTTCTCTGGGCCTGTTTTATAAGGGCCCTAATCTTATTCATGAAGACTCTGCCCTCATGCGCTAATCACCTCCTGAACGCTCCACCTCCAAATATCATTACATTGGGGATTAGGTTTCAGCATAAGAATTTTAGGGGGACCCAAATATTCAGACCATAGTAATTTTTCTTAATAACATTTGATTTCTCCACTTGTTTATTAGCAATTTATAAATCTAACTGAAAAAATGAACATATAGGGGTGCCTGGGTGGTTCAGTCGTTCAAGCATCTGCCTTCGGCTCAGGTCACGATCCCAGGGTCCTGAGATCGAGCCCCACATTGGGCTCCCTGCTCAGTGGGGAATCTGCTTCTCCCTCTCCCTCTGCTGCTCCCCGTGCTAATGCTCTCTCTCTTTCTCTCTCTCAAATAAATAAATAAAATCTTGAAAAAGAAAGAAAAATGAACTTATAGTATATGTTTTTCTGTATTTTATCTTAAGAAATGATTGTTCATGGTTGTATAGGTGTTTCTCTTTTCTTATGTCACAGCAATAACAATGTCACATGGTTATTTAGGTTCCATTCACCTACCATTTGTAAGAATTAAGAGTTTAATGTACTAAATTATCCTGTCCTCTCTATAGTATGTTCATAAATTTAGTAGCAGTCCTCCATAGTAAATTAACTACAAAAAATATTGTTTTCTCAAGAACAGTGACATTTTAGAACAAAAATGCTGTCTGTAAGCATTTCTGTGTTATTTGTAATAAGACATACATTTATTTATAAAATAATTATAATCATTTTGTTAGGAATGTAAGAATTATTATAATGAATGCAATAATTATTCTCCTTTATTTCAAAAACATCACCAACTTCTATTTTAAAGGAATTTGAATATATATGTTTCTGGAATAATATGATTTATACTCCGAAACTTCCATTTTTATCTACAAAATTACGTAATTTGATTACATTAGAAACAAAAAACTCTAAATGTTTATGCATTTTGTCTTATGCTATTTATGAAATCTTCAGAACAATAAAAGTACAGTTCTGTAGTTTTTCTTTCTTTTGACATGTGATAGATTAAATATCTGTTGCATAAAATGTTAATATTTCCTTTTAAGAACATTTCTGTGGGTTCTTTTTAACTGATATTTTATTTGAGGTTTTGGTTTTTCAAAGCATAACATTTTGTCATTCAATGGGAAACAAAGTTCTGCCTCACAGTGGCCTGCCTTTTGGTATTTTTTTTCCCTCTCAGTGGTGCTTTTTAAATGTATCATCTTTTGTTTGCTTATTTTTGGACTCTGAACTGTAAATATAATAAATTTCTGTCTATGCTTTTTAAGGTTCTTGAATTCTGGACTTGAATATGAGTAATACAAAATAGTTGGTAGAACAAACTGATTCTAATGTTTATTTGGAGAATCAAAAGACAGAAGAGCCAGAACAATATAATTGGAGAACTGACAGTACCCGACCTCAAGACTTACTATAAAACTGTAGTGACCAAGACAGGGTGGTATTGGTGAATGAATAGAGAGATCAGTGGCACAAAATAAAGAGTCCTGGAAGAAATCCACAAAAATACAGTCAACTGACCTTTGTCAAAGGAGCAAAGACAACCAATGGGACAAAAATAGTTTTTTCAATTGTGCTGGAATAACTGGACATCTGGATGCAAAAAAAAAAATAGACATTACACCCTTCACAAAAGTTAACTCAAAATGGATCATAGATCTAAATGTAACATGCAAAACTAAAACTCCTAGAAGGTAACACAGGAGAAAACCTACATGATCTTGGACATGGTGATGGCTTATTAGATGTAACACTGAAGGCATCGTCCATGAAGGAAATAATTGATAAGCTGGACCTCATTAAAATTGAAAATTTCTGCTCTGCAGACAATGTCAAGAGAATGAGAAAACAAGCCACAAACGGGGAGAAAATATTTGCACAGACACATCTGATAAAGGACTGTTATCCAAAATATACAAGGAACTCCTAAAACTCAACCATGAGAAAACAATTTGATTAAAAAAAAAAAAAAATGGACCAATGACCTTAACAGACACCTCACCAAAGAAGGTATACAGATGGCAAATAAGTGTTTGTGGTATAGTGGTGAGCATAGCTGCCTTCCAAGTGTTTGAAAAGATTCTCTACATCATATGTCATCAGAGAAAACAAATTAAAAAAACAATAAGATAACACATCTTTTAGAATGATCAAAATCTGGATCACTGACAACACCAAATGCTCATGAAGATGTGAAGACAGGAGCTCTCATACATTGCTAGTGGGGATGCAAAATGGTACATCTACTTTGGAAAACATGTGGTTTTATATAAAACTAAATATACTCTTGTAATACGATTCAGTAGTCATGCTCCTTGGTATTTACCTAAAGGAGTTGAAAAAACATTCACACAAAACCTGCACAGGGATAATTATAGCAGCTTAATTTTAATTGCCAAAACTTGGAAGCAACCAAGATGTCCTTTAGTAGGTAAGTGAATAAATAAACTGTGGTACATTCAGACAGTGGAATATTATTCAGCGCTAAACAGAAATGTGTGATCAAGTCATGACAAGGCATGGAGAAATCTTAAGTGCATATTACTAAGTGAAAGAAGCCAAACTGAAAAGGCTGCATACTTTATAATTCCAATTATATGATATTCCAGAAAAGGCACAACTATGGAGATTGTGTAAATGTTACTGGTTACCAGGGGTGAGTGCAGGAGAGAGATGAATAGGTGGAGTGCAGAGAGCTTTTAGGGCAGTGAAGATACTCTGTATGATGTTATAATGATGGATATATATCAATATACATATGTCCAAGTGTATAGAATATATAGTATCAAGGGTGAACCCTAAGATGAATTATGGACTCTGGGTGATTATGATGGGTCAGTGTAGGTTCATCATTTTTAGTATAATGTCCCATCTGGTGAGGATATTAGTAACGGGGGAGCTATGCATATGGGCGGGGCAGAGGGTCAATGGGAAATGTCTGTACCTTCCTTTCCATTTTGCTGTGAACCTAAAACTGCACTAAAAAAAAAAAAAGTCTTCGAAAAATAGTTGGGATAGAAAGAGACAAGATTCTGGCAATAACTGAATACACTTTAAAACATAATTTGGATTCTGAATGCATAAAATAAACCACTACTGCTTTTCCCAGGAATTTCATTTTATATGTTCCTTTATTTTCTCCTCTTTGAAATTCTCTCTTCATTCCCTTTCTACTCATTTTTTTGCTCTGCTTCCAACTCCTTGTACTACTCACTA
The DNA here is from genome assembly GCF_029215605.1 of Mirounga angustirostris. Taxonomy (NCBI): domain Eukaryota; kingdom Metazoa; phylum Chordata; class Mammalia; order Carnivora; family Phocidae; genus Mirounga; species Mirounga angustirostris. Next base: position 18,494,903 of record NW_026991711.1, on the reverse strand, counting down.
TATGCAGGTCTTCATTGTTTTAGAGACTATTTAAATGGTTAATTTAATTTAATTTTTATGACTTAATCTCCTTAAAAGTGAGATGCAGAACTTCCTTGTGGTTTTAAGCATGAACTCTGGAGTCAGAATGCTTGGAATCAAATCCTACCTAGTTACATGACTTGTACAATTTACCAAACCTCCCTCTGTGTCTTTCTTTCTCACCTAGGTGGACAGAAAATCAGGCTAAAACATCACTGATGGATTTGGTAACATGGAGGTCACTCAAGCAACTGCAGGAGAATGATAACCATAGCAGGGTGGTCAAAATGGGTTAGGAAAATGGGAAGTGGCAGTGGAAACACCAAATCTAAGGCCTCCTTCAAAAATCGTTGCTGTAAAGGAAAGCTAACAAATGAGTTTACAAAGGGTAATTTGGGGTCAAAAGTGTTTGTTTTTATTTTTGTTTTGCAGATTTGGACTTTAAGCATTGATCTCTTATTGGATTGATAAGCCTGTCAAGTCTGTTCAGTAATTCAGCTGTAGAAGGTCATAAGTTTTTTGTTGCCTATGTAGTCCAGATACTCCAAAACTACAGGGGAGCTCTTTTCTTTTTCTTTTTCTTACTTCCTAAGTAGACTCTTTATTCATTACAGTTAGCCTTCTATTTTTTTTTTAATTAAAAGATAGCCTTTAATTTTTTTAATATAAAATTTACATATCTTAATGCCACTCTAACTGCCTCATGACAAATTTTTAATCTCTAGCATTGCTTTGATTTTTGTTCAATTTTTATTATGACTTACTGTTTAATTTCTGAATGATTCAGAAATAGGGTTTTAAGTTTCAAGTATGTGAAGTTTTTTGGTTTTTTTTTTTCTTGTTATTGGCTTCTCTTCCCTCTTCCTTTCCAAAGTAGTCTCCTGTAATTATTCCTATTTTCTTCCGTACAGTACATAATATTCTCCTGTAACCTCTGGACTTCCCTTCAAGCATATACATTTGCTGAAGTTTGCTTTCTATGTCAAAAAAGAAAATAAAAACAAACACTTTTGACCCCAAATTACCCTTTGTAAACTCATTTGTTAGCTTTCCTTTACAGCAATGATTTTTTTTTTTTTTTTTTTTTTTTTAGATTTTATTTATTTGCGAGAGAGAGAATGAGAGACAGAGAGCATGAGAGGGAAGAGGGTCAGAGGGAGAAGCAGACTCCCTGCTGAGCAGGGAGCCCGATGTGGGACTCGATCCCGGGACTCCAGGATCATGACCGGAGCCAAAGGCAGTCGCTTAACCAACTGAGCCACCCAGGCGCCCCTACAGCAATGATTTTTGAAGGAGGCCTTAGAGTTGGTGTTTCCACTGCCACTTCCCATTTTCCTAACCCATTTTGGCCACCCTGCTATGGTTATCATTCTCCTACAGTTGCTTGAGTGACCTCCATGTTACCAAATCCATCAGTGATGTTTTAGCCTGATTTTCTGTCCATTGATTCTGTCAATTAGTGACAGCAGGGTATTGAAATCTCTGACTTCTAGGAGCCTGGGTGGCTCAGTCATTAAGCGTCTGCCTTCGGCTCGGGTCATGATCCCAGGGTCCTGGAATCGAGCCTCATGTCGGGCTCCCCGCTCCGTGTGAAGCCTGCTTCTCCCACTTCCACTCCTCCTGCTGTGTTTCCTCTCTTGCTGTGTGTCTCTCTCTGTCAAATAAATAAATAAAATCTTAAAAAAAAAAAATCTCTGACCTCACTTTTAGATTTTTGTTCTTTCTTTTTGAAGCTCTATCATTTTTTTTTTTTTGCTTCAGTATTTTCAGTTCTGTTACTGAGTGTATACACATTAATTGTTATTGTAGCCTCTTGATGAATTGTGTTCTTTATACTTGATACTATCCTTTGCTTTGAAATCTACTTTGTCTGATATTCCTATAGGCTTTCTAGTTTCCTTTTAGTGTTAGTGTGATATATTTTTCTCCATGCTCATGCTTTTAACCTATTGGTTGTCTTTGTATTCAAAGTGTGTTTCTTGTAGGCATCATATAATTGGGTCTCAATGTTTTATCCAATTTGATAATCTCTGCCTTTAAATTCATATATTTAGATCATTTACATTTTATGTGAGTAAACATGTGGTTAGGTTTAAATCTGTTATCAGTTTTAATGTCTTCCCTTTAGTTGTATTGTTTGTTCTGCACTGGTATATTATTGAGTTTTCTGATTATGAGTTATATGTTCCTGCTTTTCTATGTGATTGGTAATTTTTGATTGGATATCAGACATTGTGAAATTAATTTTCTTGGGTGCTGAATGTTTTTATATTCCTACAAATGTTCTTAAGTTTGTTCTGGGATAAAGTTAAGTTGATCTTTCTGAATTTTCCTTTTCGGATTTATGGGTGGAACAAGAGTGATGTTTAGTCTAGGGTTAATTATTCTCTACCATGAAGCAAGACCTTTCTGTGTACTCTACCAGCACCCCATGAATTATGAGGCTTTCCAGTGTTGCTGGTAGAGATACCCATTTCCTATGAGAGTGTTGTGAATTCCCTCTATTCTTTGGGTGACTCTTTCCCTGGCTTTTATTGGTAATCTTACATGCATGGATCAATATTCTGATGAATCCTCCAGGGAGACCCTCTGCAGATCTCTGGAGTTTTCTGTGCATCTTTCTCCTTTTTGTTACTTTCTCTTACAAATTCTAGGTGCTTTGATTTCTCCAGACTCTCAGCAGTGTCTCCTTAATTCAGCAAATCTTCCTGGCTGTGCATGGGATCCCCTTCCTGGCACAAGCCCTGGAAAATCTCAAAGCAGTAAACTGGGGCAGTTGTAGGACTTCTCTGCACCCCTCATCCATTGCCAGATTTCAAGGATCACTGTACTTCATTGCTTAACATCCGGCATCTTGAAAATAATTGGCTCACGTATTTTCTCTATTTTTTATTATTGTTTACTTCTGGTAGGATGGCAATTTCAGTTCCTGTTACTCAGTCATGGCCAGAAGCAAAACTCAAAATCCTTTTTCAGTTTTCTTTAGTATGACTACTTTCTCAGAACGAATTCTCTTATTTGTGGCATAGATTGATTGCCTTTCTAGAACTGAACTTACTCATACTTTGCAAAATCTTGTTTTGAACTCATCCTCTGAAGGAGATATTCCCTTATATGCCGTTACAGTGAGCTAATTTTGAGCCTGCATTGCTGGGTGCACAAATTCAGTTTGTATCAGTGCTTTTACTCATGGGTTTTGCCCCATGAGACACCTCTCAAACCCCCAAGAAATATAAGCATATTTCAAGTCAGACTTTCTAAGGTTGTAACTAAATCCTGGTTACATTGACCAGTTTATTTTTGTTAGATGGGTGAGCAGCGGGCACTGTTTTTATCCTCATTCACTATTCCTGCCCTGAGGTTCAAAATAAGGTGTATTTCTAATGGCCTTACCTTTGATGCCCACAGTCCTGTTTTCCCTGTGAGCTACTGATTTTGGCTCCTGTCTACTCCTCTGAGTTCCCTATTAATTTCTACTTTATGGAGATTTTCTTTTTGGGATCTTTCAAATGTGAAATGTTTTCTATTCAGTTTGTATTTTTGGAACAAAAGGGAGGGAATTCCATTTATGTCTAATCTACTATTTCATCCAGAATGAAAAAAAATTTTTGAAGAGTTGGCAGAAAGTGGAGACCATGGAGGAGGTAACACAGTAATTTGAGTAACCCCTGATTCTGTATTCTTTGAAACTCTCATCAGTTCACATTTCTTTAATTTTTCAAAAAAATTATATATATCTCCTTTGTATTTATCTAGGCAAAGATTCCACTTCAAGATTTTAGAAAATTCCAATGCTAATTCATGAGGAGTAGTAAATATTTGGCTGCAGCTATTGCAGTTCTACAGTTTTTTAAAATTAAAAACTAGCTTGCGAAGTATTTGGTAATAGTGTACTTTTTAATATTGTAAGACATAAGAGATATCATCTAGTAAAGTTGAAAAAAACTTTAAGCGATATAGATATTAATAAATATGTTGCAGGTAGAACTATTTTACTAATGGAATATAGGAAATGAGTTTCTGATTAGAATATCTGAAAATAAGAAAAAAAAAAGATTCTCGTTGTAGCCAGCCTATGTCTGACTTTGTTTTTTACCTTCTTTCTTTGCCAGTCAGACTGACACTGCAGAATGCCCAAGTCCCTTGTATCCCTTGGTCCATTTCTACTTTGATGTGTATTGTAGTCCACTGTCTTAAAGAAGGGCAATAATTTCCTATTAAAGACATTTTCCTAAATGTAATGTATTAGTTGAATTTTTCAATAATTAAAAAAATGTTTCCTAATTGCTAAGAGTCATTCTTAATACCATGTTTTACCCATTTTTTTAAAAAATGACTAAGAATTATAAACTTTCCTATGGAATATTGTTATGTATGTATAATTTTCCTTGCAGGGATATTAGTCAGGATTTCAACTTGTTTTCTCATTCTGCTAAATATTATCAGTCTTCTCTCATCTTGTTGTAACTTTATTTTTTTTTTAAGATTTTATTTATTTATATGAGAGAGAGATTGAGAGAGAGAGAGAGCACATGCAAGCAGGGGCAGGGAGAGGGACAAGCATTCTGCACAGAGCACAGAGCCCCACACAGGGCTTGATCCTATGACCCTGAGATCATGACTTGAGCAGAAATCAAGAGTTGGATGCTTAACTGAGCCACCCAGGCACCCCTACCTTTAACTATTTTATATAGTTACTAAAAATATGGCTGCTCTTAACATTTGGATATTCAATACACCCATGTTCCTACCTTTATAAATTTTCTGTACATATCCATCTTAACCATAAACCAAGCTTGATAATTGATTAGCGTAATTATTATCATTGAGCATTTGGACACAGAGTAGCCTTAAATCATCATTAAAAATACCTATTGAAATAATTGATTCATATGAGTCTAGTTCTTCACAGAAGTTATTAGACAAAAATAATGTGCATATTTAAAACTCAGTATTATAGTTATAAGGAAAAACTAACTACAAACATTAAATTCAGTCATTATAGGAACCATTCACTTTTATAAAGTAATGAAATTCATTTACATAAGGTACAAAAGAAAATTCACCTCATTAATTCACAGATATATAGTCTTCCATTTTGGGGTGGAATGTGGAGGAATGGTAGTTATATGTTCATTTATGAAAACACTTTATAAACTAGACAAGGCATATTTAAATGTATTGAGGTTTTCAAGAACCCTGCTTTTGGCAGGGCCTATAATTAACTTCAGTCAACTCATTGGGAAATATACTCAAAACATAAAAGAAGAAGGTCCACTTATCTTTGTCTTAACCTATAGTAATTAAGATATTCATTTATTAATATATGTTGAATTAAGCTATGTCTGGGTGTTTCAGATGTCTTGTTAGGTCCTGCAGAAATAACAAATAGAAGTGAACATGACCAAGAAGACTGTTCTTAATGGGATTTCATTCTAAGCACATCAACAAGATTTATTAAAGTTCTTTGAACCAAAAATGAGTATCCAGTAGGTAGTTTTTTGACAGTAAAACAAGCAATCAGCAACTATAGAAATTTTTGCCTACCTCTGCTTGGTACTATAGGGTACCAAAAATATATGACTCTTTGATGTGCTGATTGTGTGAAGAAATATTACCTAATGGCGTACTTGCCCAATCTTATACCTATGTTTTTCTTGCTAAGTATAGAAGTGGTTGTTTAAAATACCTTGTATCAGTATAGACATGAAGTTGGGGAGGTAAGAATAGAAAAAGATGGAAGCTGAAGGTCATCAATGAGTTAGGGTGAATGGGAAATAAATCTCAACCAACCCCTCTTCATTGTCCAGGCAACAAGCTTTATTTATGTTAGTAGTTAAGAGGGAGAAACACTGTTTAATTTTTGCTCTTGGCCCTAGTGTCTCCTTTATCTTTTTCTTCAAGATTTATCTGTGGGAGGATGAAGGTCATGCATTCACAATATTTGTGGATAAGGGTATACTTTATTTACTTAGGAAATATTTGTGTGTCCAGCACTGGTCTAGGTTATGAAAGAATCTGACCCAGATCCATTGGAGTCTATTTGCAAGAGAGTGGCATATTTGGCTAATTGTTGTTGTTTAAGATAAAATAAATTATTATACCATACCAAAATCAAATGTAGCATTCTTCTTAGTTATTGACTTGTATTTATCCATCTTTGTGAGATAATAAGCAATTAACCAATGATCAGTATGCAGGATATAATTTGTGATGATGGATCTAATAATGGAATTTAATTAACTTCAAATAAATATTTTAGTAAGGATTCATTTGCACACCCAAATATTTATTTATAATATAATAGCTTCTCTATTTTTGTCATTACCAACTATACCAGAAATCATGCAGTGAAGTTAGTATCAATTTAAAATGTCATGATCTAAAAAGTCATAGCTTTTTAGTGTTTATAGCACTGATACCATGATTAATAAGGAGATCACAAAAAGACTGACAATCTGGTGTGATTGATGATATTGTTTTCCTGTTCCTAAACACATTGTTCTGATTCTTTCAGATAGATTTGCGAGATTGGCTGTTTTGTATGAGATTGGATATTTTTAAATTGAGTTTGGGTCATCATTCATAGAGCATTGTTCAAGAATCCATTCTTTTTAATTATGAAAAGAAATAATCTTATTTCTTCAATTATTTTTTGAATTAGTCAATATTGATGGATAGGTTATCATGCCTGTAGCAGGAACTGAAATAGGCTTGGAATATGGAGTTCATTGTGCTTCCTCAACCCCCTCAACCTGTAATTCTTTGAGTTTACCAAATACATGGGGAATAATGTTTCTCTCTGAAAAGTAACTACTACAATATTGGTGTAGAAATATTTAAGCATGGGGGTGCCTGGGTGGCTCAGTTGGTTAAGTGTCTGCCTTCGGCTCAGGTCATGATCCCAGGGTCCTGGGATCGAGCCCTGCATTGGGCTCCCTGTTCGGCGGGAATCCTGCTTCTCCTTCTCCCATTCCCCCTGCTTGTGTTCCTCTCTCGCTGTCTCTCTCTCTCTGTCAAATAAATAAATAAAATCTTAAAAAAAAAAAAAGAAATATTTAAGCATGACTGCGGTGTAGGTGGGAAGTAAAAAAGAAAGCTGAGAATTTATTACAAGGGGAAAAAATATGTGATGGGGGAGCTTGACTTGGCCACATATCCTGAGAGCCAGAGGGCAGTCTTAGCTCAGGGAAGAGTGAAGTTACTCATTTGAACCAGTTTTCATCCAAACCACCCGGCAGGGAAGAAAAGGTATGTGTAAAATTTTAAATAGTTCTCTCTATAAATGTGGTCATGCCTCTGATTCAAGCAGCTTGGCTATGAGGCTTCCCTAAGAGTGAAGAGTTGTTTCAGTCATGAGTGACAACAGTGTAGCCAGCTTGCTGAGTGAAGGTCGGGCATTAATTTGTGGCTTTGAAGTACATATCTCTGACGTGGGGTATCAAGATCTAGTCCATGGCTGATGGCAGACGTGGTCATGTCCCATCCTGAATACTTACAGATTTCCCACTGGGACTTGCAGTGGTACTGTGGTCCACAGTGTACCTTTGGAGGTTGCTGAGGCCAGAATGATGCTGGGTGTTCTTACTGAGCTTACTGAACTTTGTATGTAAAAGTTAGTGGGATCTAACTACTAAACGCAGGCTGGTCACATATAAAATTTTTTATTTTGATGTGAAGCTTTGGAGGGCATATTTTGGCAGGCAAATTTGAGATTGAGTATTAGATTGTTTTACTTTAGAAATGTCTCTTTAATGAAGCAAAAATAGTCAGCTATTATAAAGTTGAATGAATACACATGTATTAATATGTATTTTGTGTTTTTATCATATAGTAAAAGAACAATTAGACTACTAGACTAAGATTAATAGGAAGCATTTTTTGGCAAAGCTGCTGTTTTTTTTTATGCCATTTTCAGATGTAAAAAGATATTGATACTAAAATTTGTTACTCTTACTGATTGCAATTAAACTTTTATATGCATCACTTTTTTTCACATGTGATATTTGAGGACAGAATTTTAGATAACATAGTATTCAAAATATTGCCCCAAATTCTAGACATTTTAGTATTTCCATATTCATAGCTATTTCTGTGTGACAAATTACGAAAAACTTAACAGCTTAAAAAACAGTTATCCTTGGGGCGCCTGGGTGGCTCAGTCATTAAGCGTCTGCCTTCAGCTCGGGTCATGATCCCGGGGTCCTGGGATCGAGCCCCACATCGGGCTCTCTGCTCGGCCGGGAGCCTGCTTCTCCCTCTCCCACTCCCCCTGCTTGTATTCCCTCTCTAGCTGTCTCTCTCTCTCTCTGTCAAATAAATAAAATAAAATCTAAAAAAAAACCCAAAAAACAAAAAACAGTTATCTTTTCAAAAATTTTGTGGGTCAGGAGTGCAGGCATGGTCCTCAGCTCAGCGTCTCTGAAAGCTGCAGTGTAGGTGTGGGCTGAGCTAAGGTCTCATCTGGAGGCTCAACTGGGAAAGAATCTACTTCCAGCCTCACTCAGGCTGTTGACAGAATTCAACCCCTGTGGTTGTCAGACTGAGGGTCGCAGCTTTTTGCTGGCTCTCAGCTGGAGGCCACGCTCAGATCTCAGAGGCAGCCCTCTGTTCCTGGAGGACACCTTCTATTCCTAAATCTTGCCCACATTTCCTGCCACGTGTACATCCCCAACCAGGCCACTTATTTCATTGAGCCAGCAAAGAGGCTTTTTAGAGTGAGTCTGCTAGAAAGACAATCTTGTACAATTTAACATAACCACCGAAGTGGGATCCTATTACTTTTATCGTATTCTTTTGGTCAGAAACAAGTTGTAGGTCCTGCCCACACTCAAGGGAAGGAGCCTATGTGAGGGTGTGGGTCTTAGGAATTGGCAATCATGAGGGCCATAATTTCTTTATGGCTTATCTAGAACATGTTTATTTTAACAAGCCCCCTGTTTTCTGAGACATATCAAATGTGAGTTACTGTATCACTAATGTTGCCAAGTGTACAGGACTGAAAACTGCTCCCTTCCCTCAGATCTAGCAGGACTCACAGGCAGTACATGGATGATAATAGCAGCTCACCAAACAGTCTTTTGGGTTAAGGGACAAATGGAATAAACACCTTTTATTTCTGTTATATGTCTAAATTTCAGCAGAGCTTCTTACTAGAAGGCAGAATAATTGCAGACACAACGTTCATTTCCTGGCTTATTCCAAGATAGAGCCCTTGGCTAATACGAGTTGTTTAGTATTCATGGCTTCTCTTGTAGACAGTGAAAGGTTTTCCCCCAAAGACAACTACACAGAGAAAATCTGCATTTCATGTTTCCTATCATCTCTATCCTGAAAGTATGTCATCAACTAAGGGATGGGTCTTTGCTTCTTCCACTGGGATTGAAGCAGAGAGGGACAAGAAAGTGGAGTTGGAAAAAATATGGACTATTACTTTAGAGGGTTTTTTTTTTTCCTGACTTTAATGATGATCCTCCAGGGTTCTTTTGAAGAAGGCCGTTTTTAGTTCAACAGGCATTATACCCAAATCATATATTTCTTGTAGGGATGCTATCTGGGAAATTTTTATATTGCTAATATTATTAAACAAATAGAAGTGTTTTAGATGACTTCTTAAATGATTTTTTTCAAAGAAGTTATATATGCCATTAGAAAGCAGTGCTTCTCAGTGACTTGTGCAGGGTGAGTGGGAATAAGGTTGTGATAATTTCCAGGAAATTCATTGATTATTCAACAATCCCTTATATACCATCCATTATGTTCTTACAAGCGCTAGGACTGGAATACAATAAAGAACAAGAGAATAACTGGCTCTTGTCATTATAGATCAGGAAAAAGGAGGGTTTTCTGAGGGCAAAATTCTTTACAGTATCTGAAATCTTCATACAATTTAATATACCTTTGGGCTATTATGTGATGCGTTGCTTCTTGCACATATTCCATGTAGGTTGTTGAATGTAGAGCCTGGTGTACACCCACAGGCTTACCCACTGCTTGTGGATGTTTCCTGACTGCAACCCCAGCAGTTAGAAATGCTGTGCAGTGGCTAGACCTGATTTCAGCGGAGTACGCATACATACACAGTAGCTTCGACCATCTGAAATGTCTGTAGTTACTTGGGGGAATTTCAAGGGGATCGGAGTGGTGAGCCAAGAGAAAACGTTGTAAACTGAACAGATGTGGGTGAAGGAAAACCAATATTTGTTAATTTGAATCATATTTAGTTTTGCTTAATAAGATTCAGGAAATTCCAAATTGGGATGGGCTGTGCTGGTTTCAGAGACATTTGGTGTTAATGATTGAACATCAGTCCTACGTATTTGCTTCCCTCTTTGATCAGAGATATGGACGCAGTGGCAGTTAAATTTGTTTATTTAGGGTTTATGTCCAAGAACAGATCTTATCAAGAATGATTTAATCAGACTATTAATAAAAAATTAAATTCGATGTGACAACTTTGCAGGTGTGTGTCATCCAGATATAAAATTTAGATCTGACCGGCAATCCCAAATCACAAGTGTGTCCTCATCAAGGAAGGATCAATCTTGCAGGCATATTAAGTGCAGTAAATATTTTGTTGAAGAGCCTCCACTATGATGCCAGCTAATGGAGCCAGGTCTCTGAAATTAGCGGGCCATGTAATTCTGTATCTGATGAAATCCAAAGTACTGAGTCATAGGAGGCCACAGTGGCCGGAGCCCTGAGAGCTGGGAATCAGAGAGGATGTTAACATGATCAGTTAGCTTTGTTCTGACAGCACCTTGGAATATATCGAAACAGAGAACACACAGGATAGAACTGTGAAATAGCCAAACACACGAGAGTCAAGGATCGAAACAGCTCACTTGGCAACACACTTAGTTCATCTGCAGGATTGGGGGGTTTATTCTTTCAGAGCTCTCCTAATATAATTTTGTAAAGTTGGCTCTTAATTAGAAGCTAACCTAACAGAATAAAATTTGACATATGTATATTTTATGTATAAGTAGGAGGAGCGTTAGAATAGATTAGATAGTCTGACACAGTGGTTTTCCATGTGACAGCGTCTCAAGAGCCGTAGCAACTGCTTTGTGTTGATCATTTATCATGAATCTGGCACTTTTCATTCATTGTGGCACATGCATTATTCAAACCAGCTGATGATTATGTTATTATTTAACCCTTTTTACAGAAGAGGAATCCGATCCATGGAGGTGTGGCAGATGGAATGAGGTCAAACTCATAACCAGAAGAATCACCTTGATTTTTGTCTTACTCAATTTTAGCTTCCCTGGTCTCCTGGACTGTGCCACGTAGGGCCTTTGTGTAGATTGTGGCCACGTCAGTATGATCTTTCATCAAAGAGTTTCTGCCTACTGTTTTGGACATTCTTTAGGCCAAAGTCAACTTGCATTCAAGATTAAAGTAAACCCCTATTCCATCAGCCGGCACACAGTAGTTTTGCTGTTTTAAAATGACCTCCCTCCCCTCCCCCGCATCTTATTCTCCCTGCTTTTCCTGAGGAATGTCGCCCAAGTTAGTAGCTCCGTTTACCAGCTATATGCTGATGAGCCTAAAGTGTATTTCCAAGACCTCTTTCCCCAGCTGCAGTCTCAGATACCCTATCAGTTGGGGTCCAACCAGGAGAAGAGAAACTGTGCTAATAAGTATTTCAAAAAAGAGGAAATTTAATATAAAAAATTGTTTCCTCAGTTGTTGCAGGCCAGAAGAGCAAAAAGGGAAAGATGTGGTGAACCAGAGATTAAGAAATGCAGGATCAGTGGCATTTGTCTGGTTTTCCCCCTCTCTAGTTGCAATGAAAGAAACTCAAATTAGCTTAAGCACAGAAGGATTGCATTAAGTCCTAGACCTGAGAGGGAATTAATTTGGTTCAATTCACTGGAATTGAAGGCAGGGGAGCAGGTAGCTAAGGCTTAGGAAGTAGAACTAGGACTTGCTTTCTCCAGGATATATTCATTTATTCTCATTCTCCTTCTCTTCCTCTGCCTCTCCTTCCACCACTTTCTCCCTGCCTTCTCCTTCATTCTGTGTCCCTGTGTTTATGTGGCTTTCTGCCACAGACTGAATGTCTCTCTACATGTCAGGGAAGATGGCAGCCACATCCTTAGATTCTCCCAGTTAAGCCACTTGGTAGAAAAATCACTATTATATTTAGTAACTGTTGTATTAAGATACACCAATATCTTCATCTCCTGGGAAGTACTTGCTGACAACTGGAACAATTTATATTGCCAACGAAATGGTATTCTGTAGATCAGCCAGCCCTGGGTCAATGCCTCTTCTTGTGGTGAGGAGGGGAGGTGATGGAATTGGGGAAACAAATTTCCTGAATTAGGGAAGCGAGTTTCCTGAATGTAGGGTGGGAGTCAGGTAAAAACAGCACATGAGCACACAATGTTATTGTTGTTGATGTTGTTGGAGGAAAAATAAGTAGCAGTTAGTGTACAATAATTGTAAATAAGTATCTTGATCCCTGCCATATATAGATTAATAACAATAGTTACTGAGCTAAACTAAACATGTATTTATTTAAATACATGCTTCATGTCTTCTGGAGTCATCCTTTCTCATCTTCACGTGGAATTCGGGAGTTCTGTATATTTCTTATTCAGAACTCATCATGTTTCAGAAACCACAACCTTGAAATGAGCTGAAATACGTTTCCCAGAACTCCTAATTATACATTATCATATAGAATGTTACTCCATTTTCCTTATTAAAAATAATGCATCACATAAAAATCATTTGTTGAATACAGACTATACGCTGGATCCTTTTTTCTTTATGAAAATTTCAACATGAAATTTTTTGTAATTTTACTAGAAGAGATCTACAGAATTTCTTCAAAGCTGCCTATTCGTATGCATTCATTCTGTGGGATTCCTTCAGTCAATTGGTAACTGTTTATTGAATACTTTCCATGTAGATGTATGGTGTCACTGGTGGGGATAATTGTCAAATGAGCAAATATTTATTACAAAAGCATTATTTGGCATAATTATCAAGGTGTTTATTTTTTTTCAGTACCTAATGACAGTGTGTACATTTTATTTGTGTTAAAACAGTACGAAGACAGATTACAAACTGATTATAAAATCTTTACCCAAATAATTGCTGAATCCAAAATTTATTATTATATCCCACAAATATAAATTTTACTGACTTTCTTCCATTCTGGAAGACAATCAGCATAGAGATTTTTCTTTTGCTTGCTTGTTTTTTATTATTAATTTTTGTTCCTAAAAGTATTTTGTTTTATTTCTGTATGCTTTTCTTTTTTCTTTTTTTTTTTTTTTAAGATTTTATTTATTTATTTGACAGAGAGAGAGACACAGTGAGAGAGGGAACAGAAGCAGGGGGAGTGGGAGAGGGAGAAGCAGGCTTTCTGCGGAGCAGGGAGCCCGATGCGGGGCTCGATCCCAGGACCTGAAATCATGACCTGAGCCGAAGGCAGACGCTTAACGACTGAGCACCCAGGCGCCCCTTTCTGTACGCTTTTCATCCATAATTCATTTTAATCACATTCCTTAAATGTCAGGTTTATTTTAGCCTTATAACTTTCGTTTTGAGTAATGACAAAGGGATAGCCTGTTAAGAAAAAGGCTTTATCTTTAAGAGCGACAGTGCTTCTAGATCTCTATCAACATCCCATCAGGAGTTCATTAGTGGGTATGGTTCTGAGTCTGAAATTCTCATCTCCTGCTTGCTTTCATTTCCCAAGTCATCTCGTGGTAGATACAGCTTTACTGTTTTGTTGATTTCATTTAATTCTTCAGGGAGTTTACTCATTGGTGAATTAAAAGCAAAAACCTGCTATTACTCATAACATCCCAAAGCTGGAATTAAGCATGGCTAATGCTAAATTTCTAAATTAAAAGAATAATGGCACTTTAGTTAGTTCTACCTTTTTTGTCCAATGGTCCAAACAGTGAGGGGGGCGGGGGTTGTTTTGTTAGAAGTATTCTTGCCAGTAGAGAATTTTACATTTGGATTTAGGGAGACTGCTTAAAATGTGGAGTCATCTAAGATTTTCCTCAAGTTGGAGGGAAGATTTTGTAGAAGGATGGGGGTCTTAATTCGTTTTACAGCAAATGAGATTTCTGAAGTGACAGTGTTGATAAGATTTGTTTTTCTTTTCTCTATCAGCATGTCTGTTAGAAACTACTATGGAGTCTATATCCCACTGGGTGGTTACGAAAAATTTGTCAGATTAGTAAGAATGTTCAGTAATATAATGACATTAGTTAACTAAATTGCTTCCTTAATGAGGGCACATGACATTGGGTTTTTAAATGGTAGCCTGAAGATTTTTAGAGCTATGTAGATTAGAAGATTCAACAAATGAAAACTAGTAAAAGAATATGAAAATTCAGTGCTAAGCAATTTTGAAGTGTCTCTGTTATATGAATTTCTTATAACAACTCTCTGAGCGGTCAGGGCTATTAGGCTAGTATGACAATAAGTGTTCTCTGCCCAAGGTCATGATTTAAAATGATGAAGATAAAATGTGTAGCCTGCTCTCTTCTCAGGCTCCAAAGTGCCTTTCGCTGCCCTAGCCTGGTCCAGTTCCTCACCTTCAGACTCAGCCTACCTTCAGAGTCTGGATCCAGTTTGATCTCCAGCGAGAGAAATGTTAGTCATTAGTTCATCAGGAGGTTGGCCTACCGCTGGCTCTTCTTTAATCTTAAATTTCCATCAGGATTTTTCATCATTCATTAGGACTAAGCTCCTGGATTATATTTCAGCTTCCGTTTATGGGCACTTGTACTATTCTAATGTGCCTGCGTCCAGACTCTGGTTCCTTACCAGTTCCTTGGGAACCGGGATCTTGACTGCCACCTGAGGCTGCACTCTGTGAGGCTGTAGTCCTGATTCGTATTTCTTGACCATCCTGGCACCTGTCAGCTTGGCCAGGTTATCTGCTTACTATCTTCTGCCGACTCCCCTGGTGCTCCGTGCTTTCTTCCTGCTGGCTCACCTGCCTGGACTTGCTTGCCCGTTTGCAGCGGGGGCCCAGGCTGCTCGCCTCTTGCACATCAACGCTCTGAGTTGTAGCCACATCCCAAAAGTCCTGTTTAAATGGCAACTCTTGCTTTGATAACAATAGCCTGTAATTTAGCCATTTTGCCCTTAGCTTTTTGCTCTTAGTTGCATTTTTTTTCAAACTTTGGAAACTTGCTATTTTATACAAAGGTGGGGAATACTAAAGAAGAAGAGGTAAATGGCAGTCTTGTTTGGCTGGGACAGCCCCATTGCTTAAGAGGTAAGAACTTCCCCAGGTGACTCTGGTAATAGGAATGATTGATTACACTTAACGTAGCTCTCACTATGTGCCCGATCCTTTCTAAGTACTTTTCAGGTATTAATGTGCATAGTAAATTAGAAAACCTGCCATCAGCAGAGACAAGGCAATGTCACATTTCAAGGGCAGTAGGACAGTCAAATTTCTTAGATTTTACAAAGTCGTGCAGAGGTTAAGCCTCTCCTCACGTCTCAGTATCGCCAACATTCAGCATCAGGAGAAAAGGCAATTGCCACAATTGTATAGATTCTGCAAAGCAAATATGAAGAAGGGGATGTGTATACAGCTCTCCCTAACTATATGGAAAGTACACAAGTGAAAACGAAATGTCCAGGGGTGCCTGGATGGCTCCGTCGGTTAAGCGTCTGCCTTCAGCTCAGGTCATGATCTCAGGGTCCTGGGATGGAGCCCTGAGTTGGGCTCTCTGCTCAGCGGGGAGTCTGCTTCTCTCTCTCCCTCCCTACCCACTCATGTGTTCTCTCTCTCTCACTCTTTCTCAAAGAAATAAATAAAATCTTAAAAAGAAAACAAAATGTCCAAATATAAAAGGGAATCTAAGGGTGTTAATCGGCTTGATAATACCCATAGGTTGAAAAAACAAACAAATGAACAAACAAAACAATGATATCAGAGAGTTGTAAACATAACCACCTTTCCTGTCAGGGTAAAGGGGGATACACCTGTAGCCCAATATAATGAGGTATTTGTAACATCTTCACATGATCACATTTCATTCTAATTTTTTTCTTCATTATTTTCAGAAGCATTTTGAATGAAAGTGTACTGGTGGTTTTCCCTAATATTAGTAATGAATATGACGAAGATAATGGGGACATATATCAGTCCCACCTTCATGGAACCTAGAGGCTGTTGGGGGATGCAGACGAGGAGACAAGCAGTTCTAACACAGAGTGGCAAGTGCGGTAGCACAAATCGGGCTTTGGATTCAGACAATTCTGGATTCAAATCCCTGCTCTGCCACCATACTAACTGGGTTGCTTTGGACAAATGATTTACTCTCTATCAACCTCAGTTTCTTCATCTATAAATGGGAATAATAATTGTACCCACCCTAGGGTCCGTATGGATTACATAAGTTCCAGATGAATAAACTCTACTAAATATATACCGATATCCCCAGTTTCCCTGGTACTTATATCACATGCCACATATATCATTCCAAGATCACATGACAATGAATTTTTTTTAAAGATTATTTATTTGAGAGAGAGAGGAGGGAGGGGCAGACAGAGAGGGAGAGAGAGAATCCAAATCCCACTCCTCACTGTGCACAGAGCCTGACGTGGGGCTCAATCCCCCGACTGCCAGATCACAACCTGAACCGAACAAAGAAATTTTAAATAAGGTAAGAGCTGAAACAGATCAGCTAGAGAGCGCGTTAATATGTAGTATGAGAGTTTCTGGTGTCTGTGTGAAATAAACTTTAAGGTCAACTGTGCAGGGGAAGGGGAAGTCGAGTAGAAAGCTGACTGCCGAGCGGGGTGGAGCGACTGGTAGATGTGCTTGATTGCAAAGCCTCGACCAATGTCTGTAGTCATGCATTATGAATATTTAAGATATTCCCATCTTTAAATCCTCTCCGCTTGAGCCCAGTGTTACAGAGAGACTGAAGACCGGGCAGGTCTGAGGCCCATTTTTAAAACGGATCCTTGTATCTCCTTTGGCCTTCAGTGTCCATTCCTTTTTCACATCCATCCTTCCATCTATCATCCGCTCGTTGATTCATCCATCCGTCTATTCGTGGATCCATCCATCTCTCCCTCCTAACTTTGTCCAGACATTCGTCCATTAATCAAATTTTCATTGATTGATTCACCAGGAGGAGGCACTGGGAATATAAAAAAAAAAAAAACCCAAAAAACAACAGCACAATGATGGTTTCTATTCTCACAGGGTATTTTAACTAAGATACAGGTTCAGCTCAACCAAGACGGAAGCTTATTTCTTTCCTTCATAAGATTATGAGTGATTTAATCTTGGCAACTTCAGATCCAAACTTTTTCAAGACATGAGTAATAATCTCCTCGCAGTGGTCACCTGGGGAGCTTCCCCCCTGATTCTGATGCTACCTTTGCACAAAACATTTTTGGGGGGAGAGGTTCTAATTGCCATTTAAAATAATAATGCAATTTAATTTCACCAGATGTTTTATTAAGATAGAAAATTACAGTGACATCAGATTGGTTGGATCTTTTTAGGGTTAACCCTCCCCTGGACTATTGGCTGTTTATTGATTTTTTTTTACCAAGCAGTTACTGAATGCTTGTCATCTATCAGGGTCAGGTACACTGATGAATTACGTATCATAATCCTTTGCTTTTGAGGTGCTCAGGATTTTGTCAAGAAGCAAAATGGTTAAACTTAATTGTGGTATGTTGTAATTATTGACTCAGTGTGGCCATGTATGAGTGAAGAAGAGGAAACTATTTATTCTGGATAGGCTGGGGAAGACCACGTGGAGAAGATGAATTTGGACTTCAAAGGATGAATAGCATTGCACTAGGCAGAGAGGCAAAAATTTGTATCTAAAGGGAGAAAGGATATGAAGGGAGAAAATGCTGCATGAACAAGGCATAGCATAGTGTGGCTAGGCAATACATAGATGTTCAGTGTTACTGGAGTCTGTAGCTTTGGGGAAGAGGTAGAGGTAAAGAAATAGTAAAGTCAGTTGCCAAAGGGTTTCAATAGGATGCTAAGGTATTGTCTAAAGAGCTCTTGACAAAGGACCTTCGTTTTAATTTTCATTTGCAGGATGGGTTTGTTGACAAATTCTCTCCTCCATTTCCTCCTCCTTTCCTCCTTTCCTTCCTTAGTACATTTATTTCAATGTTCCTTTCTAGGTGCTAGGGATAAAGAAGTGAAAAAAGCAAAAAAAAAAAAAAAAAAAAAGCCTCATCAGTATGGAGCTTCTGATCTAGAAGCAGAGCTCATATAGACTGTGTAAATGGGAAGATAGTAAATATCTTAGGCTTTATTTTTTTATTTTTTATTTTTTTAAAGATTTATTTATTTATTTGAGAGAGCGAGAATGAGAGAGAGTACATGAGAGGGGGGAGGGTCAGAGGGAGAAGCAGGCTCCTCGCTGAGCAGGGAGCCCAGTGCGGGACTCGATCCCAGGACTCCAGGATCATGACCTGAGCTGAAGGCAGTTGCTTAACCAACTGAGCCACCCAGGCGCCCAATATCTTAGGCTTTAAAAGCCATATAGTTTCTGTTGCAACTACTCACTTCCGCCCTTGTAGTGACAAAGCGGCCATAGAAAATACATGAACAAAGGTGAATACCTCATTTCTAGTAAAATTTTATTTATACACTGAAGTTTGAAATTCCTATCAATTTCATGTGTCATAAAATATTTTTCTTTTCTTTTGTTTCTTTCTCCTACCATTGCAAAATGTAAAGCTCATTCTCAGCTCACAGGCTGTGCAAAAACAGGGAAGCTAGCTTTGGCCCACTGGCTGTAGTTGGTCTAACCCTGTTCTAGAAGTTCAGGTTAATGGAGACATTAGACACAGCCATTAGCTGGGTGAATCAAAACCATTTACATATTTAAAAGATTTAGCAAATAGTGGAACCGGCTTATAAAGCAGAGAGATTCATCAGTTCTGCAGGAGAGGCAGGGAGGTGAAGCTATTGAGTCATGGATGATCTTGGACGTTAATATCTAAGTTAATGAAGGTTGCATCAGATCTTCTGGAAATTCAGTTGCTTCCTTCCACAGTGAAGCTTGGATTCACATGGCATTTCTGTACATAAGCTAGTCTGGCTATCTTCTGAGATCACCTCCTCTGAGCCAGGTCCCTGTTGTGAATCTTAGTATTATACAGTAGTCAGGGTCCACTGGGGCATGATCACCATTCACATCTTTCAGCCCACCCATGTGAACGCAGCCTGGTTCAAGTACTTTTCTCAAATGAGAATGAAGAATTAGAATGAGTGTTCATCATCCAGATGTTTCTGAGAGCAAGCTATCAGGCCTTCGGACGAGCTGAAAGACCTTGCCTACACATTTTAATAACACTTTTCATCCACTTGCGATAGTCATAGTTGTTGAAGTTTTGAAGACCTATGGCTCGGGACCCAGGCCCGACACCCCTTGGGTCTGCTGTGTGACACTAGACCAGTCACTGGGGCTCCTTCAGCTCCAGTTTCCACATCTGTCAACTGGGAATAGTACTCATATGTAACTTAAAGTTCTCCTGTACCACATGAACTAGTCCTCATAATCCATATCAAGCGTATAGTACAGTGTCTGGTAAATAGTAAAATAAATAAAAATGGACTATTGGGGCACCTGGGTGGCTCAGTCATTGAGCGTCTGCCTTTGGCTCAGGTCATGGTCCCAGGGTCCTGGGATCGAGCCCCACATTGGGCTCCCTGCTCAGCAGGAAGCCTGCTTCTCCCTCTCCCTCTCCCACTCCCCCTGCATGTGTTCCCTCTCTCGCTGTGTCTGTCTCTCTCAAATAAATAAATATTTAAAAAAAATAAAAATGGACTATTATCACGATCATTGTGATTAGGGAAAATAAGAGAGGAAATTTAGCACTCTTTTCCTCGTAGGGTTTTAGCTATTTTTAAAAAAATTATTTATTTATTTGAGAGAGACAGCACAAGCAGGGGGAAGGGCAGAGGGAGAGGGAGAGGGACAAGCAGACTCCCCGCTGAGTGGGGAGTCCAACGTGGCGCTCAATCCCAGGACCCTAAGATCGTGACCTGAGTTGAAGTCAGATGCTTATCCAACTGAGTCACCCAGATGCCCCAGGTTTTAGCTATTTTAAGACTGAATGAATGTTAGATGAAAGAATTAACTTAGAAAAAAACCATTTGACTTAAAATCCTAAAAAATCATGTGGGCTATTACAGATAATATAAGGGGAATCATTAAACATTTCAGAAATTTAATTTGAGGGGTGCCTGGGTGGCTCAGTTGGTTAAACATCTGTGTTTGGCTCAGGTCATGATACCAGGGTCCTGGGATCAAATCCTGCATCAGGTTTCTTGCTCAGCGGGAAGCCTGCTTCTCCCTCTGACTGCCACTTAGCCTGCTTGTGCTCTCTCTCTCTGACAAATAAATAAATAAAATCTTTAAAAACTTTAATTTGAGAAAGGTTAATTACCTTTACTACGTCAATTATATTTTTAAATAAATAATTGCTAATTCTTTTGAAAAAACATGCCCAGGACATATTCATTTGTTAATTTAAGATGGTGTATAATGGACCCCCAAACTTCTACACAATGAGTAAAAACCACTATAATATATCTTAATATGAAGGCTCACCACAGCCACTGTGGACTTCAGCTGCTAAAATTAGAGTGTGCTCTTTTCAATTTTCTCCCCATTGTATTA
Source organism: Mirounga angustirostris (assembly GCF_029215605.1). NCBI lineage: Eukaryota > Metazoa > Chordata > Mammalia > Carnivora > Phocidae > Mirounga > Mirounga angustirostris. The sequence goes on along the minus strand of NW_026991711.1, from coordinate 18,474,210 downwards.
GAATTTGCCTTGGTCTGACACCAGTAAGAGGCTTTTTATTTACTTTCTATTGCTGGGAAGGATTTTAATTGGTTCCATGGCTCTTAGTCACGTATCACTTTATTTCTCAACGGATGATTCAGACCTGCAGGAATCATGCCATAATTTAACTGTAGAAAAATGTAGTAATTGGGAATGTCACACACAAAAAATTGTACAATGGAGAAAAGGTTGTGCTGATTTCTATAAGAATGAGTGAAATTCTAATTCATTCTTATACATTTTGTTCTCTGGAGTTTTTCTCCAACTGATAGAGAAGTCTAAGTTTATCACTGTACGTATTCTTTTTCAATCTACTTTATGTCCAGTGGCAAATATTTTTACATATACATGAACATAAATATGTGTGTGTGTGTGTGTGTGTGTGTACAATTTGGACTTTATGTCCATGGAATGGATTTCTTTGTTCAAATTGGACTAATTCATTTATGGCCACCAAATCTACAACCAACCCTTGAGTGAGTTATTTCTCTTGGCCTCAATTTTCCCGTGGGTGAGATCAAGCTTATATCTTCAAAGGGGTTATCAGAAGAACTAACTGAGACAGTAGGTATAAAATGGCTAGTTCAGTGCCTGAATCAGTAGGTGCTTAATAACTGCTTGATTTCTTCCCTTCCTTTTTTCCTGTGGCTTTGCTTCTACCTTCTGGCCCACATCATTCTTTAACTACCCTCAGAGTCTCTTCTTTCATTTCTAAAATCACCATGTAATTTATTCCCACTTTTAATCAAAAGCAGACAAATAAACTAAATATGATAATATTGTTTCAGAGATTTTCCAGTTGTAAATATGATCAGATACCCTAAAGATAATGTATTAACATAAAAAGAATAATCTAATTATGAAATTACATGAGTCTCCGGGCTTTTATTGTGTTTATGATTGAAAATGATAGTGTAGATTTCATGTCTGTTGTTGGGTGAGAGTTTTGATAAAATGACAAACAACTTCAAATTATTTTCTCCTCAGGCACCTATGAAGATGGGCTACAGTTTTTACTTACCATCATGATGAGGAGACCCTCCTGGTCTGCTTCTCCCTGATAAGCTGTCACATTCACTTATCCCTACTGACATCTCCCATACACTAAAATTGTCTTAGTTATTCACAGTTCCTCTGCCTTCCAAAAATATGCTCCTTTATTGTTATTATGTCTCTGACTTTGTTGACTGCCAGATCTTGTAGATTTATCCTTGTCTTCCAAGCCTTTTTGCAAGTGAGCCCGTTTTGTCACAGTGTTTAGAATTATTTGTACCTAATGCTGATAAAATTGGTCTAAAGGTTGAAATCGGTCTCATAGGCATGGCTACTGGGCATGGCTTTTGCTCTGCAAAACTAGTGTGCTTTGAGGCTTTTGCAATATTGGATCCTAGATTTGGTCTGGTGAGTTGCCAGAGGGCAGGCAATTTATGCTTAAAAAATTTGTAAAAAGAAAATTTTAGTTGGGACATTTCTGGAGATCTATCTCCAGGCCAATATAAGGTCTGGGACTAAAAGTTTAACATAGCGGAGATGTCCACAGCCAGACTGATCTGTGTCCAGCATTTCCCTCCATCCCTGGAAACCATCATTCTGCTCTCTGCTTCTATGAATTTGAATATTTTGGATATCTCATATAGAGTCATGCAATATTTATCCTGTGTCTGGCCCATTTCGCTCAGCACAGTGTTCTCCAGGCTCATTTAGGTTGTTGCAAATGGCAGGATTTCCTTCCTTTTTATGGCTGGATAATATTCCACTGTAGGTTAGTATTGCATTTTCTTTTTCCATGCATCCATTGATGGACATTTAAGTTGTTTCTACATCTTGGCTATTGTGAATAATGCCGTAATGAACATGGGAGTGCTAATATTTCTTTGAGATTTTGACTTCAAATTAGCATTGCTATTATAAAAAAAAAAAACAACAAAAACCCAAAGACAAGTATTTGTAAGGATGTGGAGACATTGGAACCCTGTATACTGTTGGCAGGAATGTAAAATGATACAGTTTCTATGAAAAATGGTTTGGGGGTTATTCAGAAATTAAAGGATTTACCATTTGATCCAGTGATCCTGTGTCCCTTTCATCTGATTGACAGCAGGTTCATTTGGATCCATGTGGTTCAAATGGGGTTAACCTTCATGCTGGGTGTAAGCATGGGATGAAGCCTGACCAGGCCCATGTTCTTTTTGATTCAGCTAGGGGGAGATACATTTAAGTTCACTCATGAGATGCTGGGATTTCTTTTCAAGAATTGTTGGAATAGAGAAGGTCTCTTTCCAGGATTGTGTCCGCCAACATAGAGTGAAACCTCTAGTTGCCATTTTGCCATCAGTAGGAAGGAGCTTTCTCAAGAATGAACAGAGAAGAAAGCAAGACATATTTGAGCCTGTGGATCTTCCTATGCCTGGTATTTTCCTGTGTTTTTAAGTGTTTTGTCTAACATTCATTTTAATTGGGGCAAGGTGTCTTCTCATACTGATGTGCCATAATTTACCAGCTCCTATTACTTAATATTGCTATTATTGCTATTTAATATTTTGTCTGAAATTAGCAAGCATATGTACAAGTGTTTGGTACTTCTGTAAGATACAGAAGTGGCATTGCTAATTCAAAGTATATAAAGTTTTTTTAAGACTTCTCATACGGTAGGCAAGACATTTAATATATGGTTTTTTGCTAGGACATTCCAGTTTAAGATTCTCTTATATTTTCTCAGTTAAAATATTCACCAACTATTATGAAAAAGTTTATGTGCAGATTGAATGAAACATTTTTCTTAGAACTCTGAGAAACAGAAATCCTCTCTATCATGGTATTAAAACTAAGTCAAGAAAGCTGATGTGTTTCCCAGCAGCATATGGACTAAATGAGATCTTCAAGCAGCTGTGTCTGGGGTGAAATGCTGTTGTGTTTTTAGACAGTGCTCAAAGCAGTGGTCAGTCTGAGCATGAGTGGTTCAGGTATGAGTTGTGCACCCTTGAGATGGGAGAGTGGAGAGCTGGCTAGCTATGTCTGCGGCCTCCCTCTTGGTTGCTGCATCCCGTTTCCCCCACAAGAGTGGACAGGGTTATCAGTGTAGCTCAAGGGACATATAATCACTTCCTATTGGTTAAACAATACGTGACACAATCTTAATATGATGGGAATTAGGCTTCCCTGTTGTCATCTTCAGTTCCACTAAAGGGTAAAGGGCTAGGATGTTGACCTTGCTCTCAGGGAGGCCTTCTTGAGACCCTCCCCTTTCCACCGTTCACCCTCTCCCCTCTTCAGAGCTCACAGCCCCTGCCTCTCCAAAGCACACTCCTCTTTGCTTCCTCACATCCTGAAACACTCGCTCGCTAAGCCAAACAACACCAGTTTTTGTTCCTTCTAGTCGAAGAGGTAATGCGAATTACATTTATGTAAGTGCAGGAAATGTGTTCACTGTCACTGACACCTTCTAATTGCAAAAAATGTAAAAATGGGTATTATAGTAGAGGGACGTACCGCAGCTTTGTGAGAACAAAAATGGAAATGAAAAATCTGGTTCTGATCAGAGGTGTTCCACGTACTATGTGTGATCTTTGCTAAATTACTTAACACTTTACAAGTCTTTGTCAGCTTTTTCAAGCCTTAGCTTTTGCAACGAAGGAGAACAGCAGGAAAGAAGCTTCTTCCAGATCCATAGTCACGATATTGATTTCCTAAATGGCAAAGTTTGACCCAAGTGGTCGGAGAGCCCTGTGCTCTCAACATTCCAGCTCTAGCTGCTGGTCACATGCCCCGAGACCCAGGATCATGCAAAGAAAAAACAGGGATCAGTGCAAAAGAGATTCCAAGGTACAGAGAGGAACCAATAGAAGAGTCCAATGTGATAGCCCCTAACAAAACAGAAATGTTGGAGGAGATTCAGCTTCTTTATTCTATTCTATTTCTCTATATTTCTGTCTCTTACTCTCTCTGTGTCAGTATTTTAAGTAACTCAAACAAACAAACAAAAAAACAAAAACCAAAAAAACCAAGAAAACAAACTTCCCTAAATTAAAAAAAAAATTAAATTATTTAGTAGATGAATTGAGGGAGAAGATGGCCAAGTTGGATTCATATTTTTAATGCTTCTTCTACATGGTAGAAGAAATAAAACAGCGAACACAAATAGAGAGCATCGAAAATTATGAAGATAAAGAAAAGAAACATGGGGAGTACATTCAGGAAACCCAATATGTAAATTATTAGGAGTCATAAAAGAAAAAAAGGTTTTAAATGTAAGTGAAACAATGATTTAAATATATATTTAAATATATATATATATATATATATATATATAGAAGAGAACTTCTCTGAGCTGAGTTCTTGAGTCTATAGATTAAAATCGCACTTCTGGATATTCCTAAAGGAAATGAAATCACTATCCCAAAGAGATTTCTGCCCTCCCATGTTGATTGCAGCATTATCACAAGAGCCAAGATATGGAACAACTAAGTATCTGTTGATGGATGAATGAATAAAGACATTTTTATATATGCACATACATACAGTAGAATGTTACTCAGCCTTAAAAAAAGAAGGAGATCCTGCCATTTGTGACAACAAATAAGCCTGGAGGACATTATACTAAGTGAGGGAAGCCAGACATGGAAGAGACAAATGTTGCATGATCTCACTTGTATGTGGAATCTAAAAAAGTCAGACTCATAAAAGCATGGTTATCAGGGGGCCAGGGGGTGGGGAGCGTTGGGTGGAGAAAATGGATAGACATTAGTTGAAGGGTACAAAGTTTCAGTTTTAGGATGCATAAGTTCTAGAAGCCTAATGTACGATATGGTGACTGTAGTTAATAATACTGTCTTGTATACTTGAAATTTGCTAGCAGAGTAGATCTTAAGTGCTCTCACCACACACACATACACAAAGTAACTGTGTGAGCTGGTGGACACGTTAGCTTGCTTGATTGTGGTATTTGTTTCACAGTGCATACGTATAGCAGAACATCATGATATACACCTTATATATATTCGTCAGTGGTATCTCAGTGAAAACTAGAAAAAAAATCCTGATTAATGCTAGGCATGATTGAGGAGAAAAGACACATACCTCAGTAAGTCCTGGTAAAATTCCTGAACTGTAAAGATTAAGAGAAATTTTACAAGCTTGTAGGCTGGAATGATTTACTTTCAAAATAAAGAGAGGTCCAGAGAGAGTGTGATTCTCCTCTGTAACATCGAAGTTTGAAAGACAGTTTGAGTTTACAGAGAGAAAAGCACTGTGCCACCAGAGTCCCATACCCGGTGAAGACATAATTCACCTGTTTGGTTAATGGTGGATAGGATAAAGTATTGTGGATATTCAGTGATTCAGAGAGTATATCATTTATGGACCTCATGAGAGACAATTGTTTGAGAATGTACTCCAACGGAATAATGTATTAGATGAAAGAATTTAAGACAGAGAATAAAGGTGATGAGAACATTCAGTGGCAAGTAGTGACTTGACATGCTTTATCTATCTATCTATCTATCTATCTATCTATCTATCTATCTATCTATCTATCATCTGTCTATTATCTATCATCTATCTCCCTATCATCTATCTGCCTATCTATCCAGCTATCATCTATCTATCTATCTATCTATCTATCTATCTATCTATCTATCTATCTATTATCTATCTAAATAGATAATAGGAAGAAGGAGTATGGATAATTCAAATACCAAAAATTGAATGTTGAAAAATGATATAAAGGAAAGCTATTAATCTAGGACTAAATTTTCTGTATTACTGAAGCCAATGTGGGAGTTGTGTAGTGAGTTGAGGAATTTGGGGCATGATCAAGGGAAACGATAAGACCATGAGGTGGCAGGAGCCCACAGCAAACTTTAGTCGGGTGGCCATTTGATAGATTTATAAGCTAGGTACTTCTCCTCACAATATGAGAACTTTCTAGAGACCAGGGTGCAGGGCACTGCCCAGAAAGGGAAAGGGCAAGGGAGAGAGGATACGTCCACTCTCTTAAAGGTGCAGGTGATGTGGCTCAGGACCATGGCAGGGAGTCTGAGAACTCAAGGGTCAGAGAATTCCAAAGGGAAAAGAGGCCTGGGGTCTTTTACGGCCCCTGAGGCTGAGCTAAGGCTAGTGAATGTTGGATGCAGTTTCCTAGAGTCTGCACAACATGCTGCATGCTGTAAATGGGTAAAGATCTCCATATTTGGGTTACATGTAAAACAATTAGATGTGTAAAAATGTGAGTTCAGTGTTGGCAGGCTTTTGAGCCTGCTGGAGTCAGATCTAGTAGACAAAATAGGGACATAGAGAATTTGAATGATATCAGTAAACATCATATAAAAGATATGTATAGCAATGTACACTTTCAAATATAAATATAGTTTTGTATATCTATGAAATAGTCATAATTAACCATGAGGTAAAAAAGGCAGAACTTCTACCAGCTACATGTTACATTTTGTGTTGGATGAAAATAAAATTAGTAATAAATTAGGAGACCTCACCCTCCTCAATGACTGGAAATTAAGAACCACACTTCCAAATTAATTATGGATCAAACAAATTAAAACCAAAGTTAGAAATTAGGAACTATTTTGAAAATATTGTAAAGGAAAACACTTCATAAAACCAAATAGCCTCAGCAAAAGCTCTACTTAAGGAATAACTCCAGTGATCCAAAAAAGGAAACTTTATGCTTTTTTTCTAAAATCACAAGAAAAACAACACCAAAAAATAGATAAAAGGAAATGCTAACCTTAAGTCCTGTAATAAAAATGAAATAAAAGGATAAAGTAAAACTATATTTATTTGAGTATTCAAGAAAATCAGTAAAACCCTGTTGAACTAGAGAAAAAAGAGAGAATACAACACTACATGCTTAGGAATAAGAAAGGTCACAAATCTTCACAGATTGAAGAGATTAATGACATAAGGAAACACTATTTCAATATAAAAAGTAATCAATAAAAATCCTAAAAAAAAATGAAGTCTACTATGTATGCATAGCCTCAGGGTTGGAAAGACCTGGTGAATCAAGACAGGACACTTGGAATATAATGGAGGAAAGAGAAACACATTTTGCCATAAAACAGTTAAAATTTTTGTGGCAAAAATTATTATAAGTGAAGTCAAAAGAAAAATTGAAATTTGTATAACATTTTTTTCCTCCCTCTCTCCCTCTCTCTCTCTTTTTCCCTTTCCTTTCCTTTCCTTTCCTTTCCTTTCCTTTCCTTTCCTTTCCTTTCCTTTCCTTTCCTTTCCTTTCCTTTCCTTTCCTTTCCTTTCCTTTCTTTTCTTTTCTTTCTTTTCTTTTCCCACGAAGAGAATGTGGAAGGACATATAGTCTAGGCTATTACTACGTAGTTTGGGTGGAGGGGGTGAAAAAGTTGACAAGTAGGGTAAAAAGAAATGAAAAGGCTTAATACATACAGAGTGTAGGTGTAATTTAAAATCTAAAAATTCAGAACAGTAAATTCCTTGGGGCACCTGGGCAGCTCATTCTGTTAAGCAGCAACTCTTGGTTTTGGCTTAGGTCATGATCTCAAGGTCCTGAGATCGAGTCCCATGTCAGGCTCCATGCTCAGCTCAGAGTCTGCTTGGGATTTTCTCTCTACCTCTCCCTGTGTTCCTCCCCTCTTGCTCCCATGCTGTGTCTCTCTCTCAAATAAATAAATCTTAAAAAGAATGATAAAGTCCTTGAATCAAGCAAGTACCTTATCCTCACAAAAACTGGGGAGAACAAGTATGAACATGACTTCTAAAGTACCAAAAACTTAACCCAAACTACTCCATTAGGCACATGGTTTAGGGAAAATGAGTTGGAGACCCTTATCACAACCCACTGTATATCCTTCGTAAAATATATATGACATACGAAGTTGTCACTGAAAATAGTAATGCATTGTCAGTCCACCAAAAAGTGCCTTGTGTATGTGTGCACTTAATAAAGATTAATTTTCCTTCCCTCCAAACCTTTGTTTTGCTTTCATGAAGCTCTTCTCTTCTCCACTTTTAAGCAGGTCTTTTGAGTTCACTCATGGTGTATTTTTGAAGTGGTAATGACCTCATAAACTGCGTAAGAACACTACTAATGTCAACGTGAATGTATTTTGCTGTGAAATAATGACTGGTTTCCTAAGAAGAGATTATTATGACGATTTTCTGTTCTCACCCAAATTCTTGGGATAGAAGAAACCTTGACTTGTCTTTGTGGGAAGGAGTCCTTTCATACTTTGTATTTCACAGTTACCAGTACGGAGTGACATTTGTTAAACTGAACACAAATCAACATCATATATCAGTTTGACATATAAAGTTAATAGCACATTTCTGAAACAGGGGCAGTATGTCTTCGTAGAAGCAGAGGACACCTGACTTGGGCCACGTTCAGGCATTTACTGATCATGGGGTCTTGGACATGTTACTGAATTTCTGAGTCTCAGTTTACACAGCAGGATCATCCTCCTCTACTTACCTAGAGAGTTTGTTGTGAAGATCAAATAATTACTTATGTAAGAGGACTTTGTGAATAAGAACTCTTCCATGCATGCATGAAATATTATAGTCCCTGCTCAAATACTTACCAGCCTTCAGGCTGATCTTCCTGAGGGACCCCTATGTACTTCTGGGGTCCTGTCTTCCTCTCTGTCCAGTCTTTATGCTGGTCTGCCTGAAATTACATTGTAAATGAATGTTTTTAAACAGTGTAATTGAGTAGCTTTTTTTGGTTGTTGTTTCCATTTGAAGGATTTCCTTTTTCTTTTTCTGTTGTATCTTAGATTGAAGTTGTCATTCTCCAGATACATCTAGGAAGGAATTTATCCGTAGTGCAAAATTGGAATCTCTAGAGATGATGTTTGAAAAATAATAAATAAAACTATTTTATTCTTATCTTTGGCATGAAAAAAGCATCATATTAGAGAGATCCACAATTGGGTTGAATCTCGAAACAGGTACTTAAAATGCAAAATAAAATTAGTCTACTTGGAATCATTTAAATTCTGTAAAGTGTGACTTCATAAAATGACTAAGGACATTTTCATGTAGCAATAGATGCCATACAGGCTTCTGGAGGAGGTAATGTAAAGGTGTAATAAAATACTATGTTCCTCCTCACAGTATTCTTCAACATGAATATATTATGTAATTCTAAGTAATTACTACAAGTCGATGTTTACCGGTCCTACAGAAATTCTGTTTCTGTTATGAAGGAAACTACCTGAACTCAGCACCCCAACGTTACGTCTTTGAATTCTTTTTCATCACAACTTACAGAGTTTTAATAAATCCAAATAAAATAATTCATTTTTTGGTATTTTTTTCTGTTGTATATGAGAGACCATATTAAAAGGATAATTTTCTCTTAATGAAAGAAGGTAACTGGTTTTTTTTTTTGATGGTTTCTCTGTATTAATATTATCTCACAGCTCCTGCATTGCTAGATTTCCAGCATTCTGAACTTTGCCATAACATGATCTCATTATCATGTCAATTATTAAAGTGTTTTTTAGCTTATTTAATTGCTTGGTCCTAGTTGTGGATTTAGTTTTTTCTATTAGATCATCACAATAGTTCTCAATAATTATCGTTCCTTTATTAATACAAATAAGTGAAAACATGACATTAACTGTAGTTTTAATTAGTCTCCATTGAAGGACAGTGTAGACTAGAGCATTGTAATTCACATCTCTTTACAATTAGGTCGTACATATCATGGAGCTCTATCTACTTCTATCACCATTTACATCTATCAGTTGAAGTCAAATAGGATATATAATACCAATTGGAATAGAACATTGGCTGGGGAAAACAGCAAGGGCTTTGAACTCAGACAAGAGTAGCTTTCAGCCCTACCACTTACCAGTTTTGTGATAACTTTTAAGTTGCTAAATTTCTCCATCTTGGTGGCTTTATCAGGAGGGAACACAGTGGCTCAGTCCATCTCTCTTCATTCCAGGGCGTAGCACGGTCTACCCTGTGCTTGTCAAACATTAACATTGCAAATCCATGGGGATCTCGTTCAAATGTCAGTTCTGATTCAGTAGGTCTGAGGTGGGGCCAAGGAGTCTGCATTTCTCATAAGCAGATGGTCCACCTGGCACAGTGTGAGTAACAAAGTCGTAATGTACAGTGGGATGCAAGCAGGTCTGATATGTGAAGTGCTCTTCCATCTGAAATAGAGGTAAGGACATAGCCTTGGAAGAGGTATTATGGCAATTAGAGATGACAAGACACTGTAAAATGCCTAACCTGGCTTCAGCAACGTGGTAGGAACTCAGGAAGCATCACCAGTCTGGTCATTTTCTTAGGCATTATCTGTGTGTAAAGAAATCATTTATGTTTTGCACTAAAGCAGGTCCCAGCTGGGAGTACTGTAGACATCATTTTGTTTGCAGAGAAGGAAACTAAGACTTCTAGACGGCAAATGTCCAGAGGACAGAAACCCAGACCTCATAACCGTGAATTCACACTCTTCCCAACCCATCATTGTGCCTTCCTTGTCCTAAAAGCTGAATAAGTTTGAGATCTAAAAGATACAATAAGGAATGATCTCAATTTAATTTTTCAGACAGGACTAGGACTAGAAGCCATTTAACACACACTAAAAGAAATTCCAAAAGAGTTAAAAAGATGTCAGTGAGAACCAGGGCTTCCTTGAACGCAAATTGCTTACTGTTTTTGAATCACTTTTCTTGACATTCAAGGTGGAAAACGGCACATTCATGCAAAATGACTTTGAAATCTGTAATACGCATTAAGGAAAATTTTGTGCGGTGAACCAGATAAGCTAGGACTGTCCAGTGAACCCAGTTGTAAAGGTTGGGATGTACGTTTTCAGCACTTCCAGTTTACCTTTCTGTGACCTTTCCCTGTGACCACCTGTATTGGCAGACAGACTTTTCTCTTGCCTACCAGATTTTCTCTCTGTAGGGAGACCCTAATCTAATAGAATCATTCTAGCTTTAGGAATCAGATAATGACTCCTTGTAGCTATATTTGTATTAAAAACAAAAACAAGACAACCACCACCACACTTCAAAGATTAGGAAATATGATCATGTTCATTCTTCTTTTTTTTTTTTTGAAGATGTTATTTATTTGACAGAGAGAGACACAGCGAGAGAGGGAACACAAGCAGGGGGAGTGGGAGAGGGAGAAGCAGGCTTCCTGCGGAGCAGGGAGCCCGATGCGGGTCTTGATCCTAGGACCCCGGGACCTGAGCCGAAGGCAGATGCTCAACGACTGAGCCACCCAGGCGCCCCAATCATGTTCATTCTTTAGGGTCTTCTTGGTTAAAGAATATGGAAACTCCACCTGATTTGCTTCCTTGGAAGACTAGTTTCTTTTTTTTTTTTTTTAAGATTTTATTTATTTGACAGAAAGAGACACAGCAAGAGAGGGAACACAAGCAGGGGGAGTGGGACTCAATCCCAGGACCCTGGGACCATGACTCGAGCTGAAGGCAGATGCTTAATGACAGCCACCCAGGAGCCCTGGAGGACTAGCTTCTATTAAGATCTTATAACAACGGTGGAGGGAGCCTCTGAGGGATTATTTTTCAGATAAAACTTCATAGGTTGCTTAGACCTTCCATAGTGGATATAGGCTTGCTTGTTATTTGTAGGTTACTGGAGAACAGAATCAGGGCTGAAGTGCCTGATAAATAATGCTGCGTTGTCTTTGTTTACCCCTTCTGCCTGGGTTTAGAAGCATTTTAGAGATAGAGAAAAAGACAGGGGATAGAGGTAGAGATATGGGTATAAATATAGACATAGATATAAACTCTCTTGTTACTGATACAGAGGAATTTAGGAAATCTGGGTCTTCTAGCCAGATGGGTTTGCTAACATTTTGCCCTTGGGTTTAGAGAGACTCCGCACATTTAGAGACAATATCAGATTCTCCCACCAGAGGACGCCACTCTGTAAATGATAGGCTGGAAGAGCGTGCTTTCTGAGGGCAGGCAGGCTGACAGGACAGAGGAGGGGTTGAACCAGTGCCTGCGCTGAAATTTTCCAACCAGAAAATTCACATTTCCTCCTCTGAGAGAGAATTGAGAGGTGAGAAGAAGGGGGTCAAGAAGTCCCCCAACAAGGAAGAGATGTGTCCTTCCCTAACATTTTCACAGCTTCCTTCTCTTAATCCAGTGGCTGAACCATACATAGGTCCAACAGCTGTTTTCCAAAGGTGACGTATTTTGGTCTCTGCTGACCTGATTCTTCCATCTGAACTGCTTCTGACCTGGACAGGGAACAGGGGATCTGTTTATCGGAATAGCTAGAATTCATTATCTTCTGCTTCAGGCCAGAACACTTGAGAGAGACACAGAGAGTGGAATTTGGGAATAAAAATTTCTACGATGTACATGATGGGTGAGTTGAGGCTTTAGGTATTAGCAAGTAAGTTCAGTTGAGTTTTTGTGGCTTATATTATGCACTTAAAAAAAAAAAAAGTGTGTGGTTGATTTTTAATGGGTGGAGCCAGGTCATGTAGCTTCATGCCTCAGGCTTAGTGTAAAAAAAAAAAAAAAAAAGAGCCAGTGTCTATACACAGTAAGACTGTCCTTTATGTGACTCTTTTTTTTTTTTTTTTTTTAAGATTTTATTTGTTTATTTGAGACAGAGAGAATGAGAGAGACAGAGAGCACATGAGAGGGGGGAGGGTCAGAGGGAGAAGCAGGCTCCTCGCTGAGCAGGGAGCCCGATGCGGGACTCGATCCAGGGACTCCAGGATCATGACCTGAGCCGAAGGCAGTCGCTTAATCAACTGAGCCACCCAGGTGCCCCTGTGACTCTTTTTATAGGAGCGAGTAAGCAGGATAGGTCTTTAAAACACAATAGCCATTTAGGAAACCCGAGAATATGGTGTGAACCGAAACACATCCGCATAGTTAGATCCTGGTGTTGCAGTCAAGAAGCAGACAGGCATTGAAACACCAAAAAAAAAATAAGTGTTTTCGTCCTCAAAACAAATAATGCTTCAGTCAAAACCAAACCAACCCCCCAAAACCCCTAAAATTACATGTGTCCTAGAGCAACACTGTGAAGCGCTAGTTGTAACTGCTTGTGGGGAGCTGGGGCTAAAAGGGAGGCTTCTTTCTGCTCCCTTCCTTGAAATGAGGACAACAGGAGTGAACTGGTCACTAAAGGCTCTTGCGCCTGCCTCTAGATATAAGAATTGTTCAGGGATTCAAGGAAGAACCAGAGAATTTGGAAAATACCCTTCAGTGTTATGATCAGGACAGGAATAGCAAAATCATAAAATGGAAGGGAGGAAGTCGGGCGGATCAAGAGGTAGGAAAAGAGAGATTTCACTAAGGAGAGCTTAGAGAACCGACTGGAGAGGCAGGGAAGGGAACTGGGCTGCTGGAGGAGGTGAGGGAGGACCCACAGTGTCTGGGATCGGGAAATGAACCCCTGCCAAGTTTTACAAGATTAGAAACACAAAATAGACATGATAAAGCCTAAGAGAGGTAAAATATCAGAGACCCAACTGGAACAATCACTCTCTGAGGGGGTAAGTAAAGGAAATTATTGAGAGGTGAGAGGTAGCCTTTTTCTTTTTTTTTTTTTTTTAAGATTTTATTTATTTGAGATAGAGTGAGAGAGAGCACGGGGGGGGGGGGGGTGTGGAGAGGGAGGGAGAAGCAGGCTCCCTGCTGAGCAGGAACCCAGATGCAGGCTCAATCCCAGGACCCTGAGGCAAAGGCAGACGCTTAACCAACTGAGCCACCCAGGCGCCCTGAGAGAGGTAGCCTTTTAAAGCTGACCCTTAAAAGAGGGGAGAATGTGGTCGCCAGGGGCTCAGGGAGAGAGAAATGGGCAGATGCTGAGTTGCTCAAGGAGCGCAAAGTTTCAGTTATGCCCAATGAGTACATTCTGGAGATCTCATGTGCAGCCGTGTGACCGCAGTTCATGCTGGATTGTTTGCTGTCAGAAGAGAGAAGATTTTTTTTTTCTTTTTCTTTTCCTTTTTTTCTTTTCTTTTTTTTTATTATGTTATGTTAATCACCATACATTACATCATTAGTTTTTGATGTAGTGTTCCATGATTCATTGTTTGCGTATAACACCCAGTGCTCCATTCAATACGTGCCCTCTTTAATACCCATCACCAGGCTAACCCATCCCCCCACCCCCTCCCCTCTAGAACCCTCAGTTTGTTTCTCAGAGTCCATAGTCTCTCATGGTTCGTCTCCCCCTCCGATTTCCCCCCCTTCACTCTTCCCCTCATGCTATCTTCTTCCTTTTTTTTTTTAACATACTGTATTACTTGTTTCAGAGGTACAGGTCTGTGATTCATCAGTCTTACACAATTCACAGCTCTCACCATAGCACATACCCTCCCCAATGTCCATCACCCAGTCAGCCCATCCCTCCCACCCCACCCCCCACTCCAGCAACCCTCAGTTTGTTTCCTGAGATTAAGAATTCCTCATATCAGTGAGGTCATATGAAGAGAGAAGATTTTAAGTGTTCTCATTGAGAGTGCGCACACACACAAAAGAAAAAAGGAAATGTTAATTATGTGAGGTGATGGATATGTTAATGAGCTTGATTGTGGTGATCATTTCACAATGTGTATGTATATCAAAACATTCAGCTGTACACCTTAAATATATACATTTTTTACTTGTCAGTTACACCCCAGTAAAGCTGGGGAAAAAACACATATGTCCTTTGAAGCACGATTTAGATTGTTTATGAAGAAAGCTACGTGTGATAATTCTCTCCCACCCTAGACTTTGTAATGACAGATTTCTTAAGACCTTTCTAATTTAACTTTATTGTGTTTGGGCTTTAAAGACGTAACCACCAAAGAATGAAGAACGCAAATGGAAAATTAAAGATCTTTATGGTGCAAAAGAGAAAAAAAAAAGAATGAAAAGCTGAGGATTGAAAGATCGTAGTTAGACTCCTGATTGTGCTGGCCATACCAAGGACGAAACATCTAGACGTGCTGTGTAGAGAACAGTATCAGCATGAAATGATCAGAGAATTGTTAGCTGACGGGTGTGTGTTTATAGTAATTCCTCATAGAGGAATTGTTTTGTGTCTTTAGGGAGCACATCCCAGAGATCTGTGGAACCAGGATTATAAAGAGAGGGGGAAGAGCAAGAAACACAGACTTATCTGAGGGGCTTCTGGCAAGATAATGATAGTTTGAGTCCAGTCTTGGTTTAGCTGTTCAAACGATACTTCTCACAGTCTCAGTTCTTTTTAATTTAATCTCATTATGGGAGATGAACACGAGAGGGTCATGTTAGAAAATAGCGTATCTGGGCCAGGAAACTCAAAGAAATACATGGCAAGAAGGCTCGTGAACACAGCCAGCAGGGTTACCTGCTTACCTGAGAGAGAAGGAAAGGGGCCAACCTCAAAGTGAAGTAAGTCATTTAAAACACAGCTGAGCTGTCTTGAGGGGAAGAGAAAACATCAGGGAGAAAGTACAGATAAAGGCAGAGTCCACCCTGCAGGAGAATATGTAGCCAAGAAAAAGAAAAGATGCTACTTAAGGCCTGGAATGATGGAAAGCTCTGGAAGGTAAGGGTCGTCGGGGGGTCATGGTGGAGGGCCTTGAGCCCAGGGTAAGAGACTTTAGAAAGACCATCTACATCTTCTGCTCCGCAGTCCTCCAGCTGTTATACATGTAGGAATAGGTCTAAGAGGCAGGTTACTTAGGGTTTAGCAGTTTCCTGGGAAAAGGGGGTTATCACAGCCCCCTGGCCTAGGATGGAGCTCACACTCAGCTAAGTGTCTTTTTTTTTTTTTTTTAATTTTATTTATTTATTTGAGAGCGAGAATGAGAGAGAGCATGAGAGGAGGGAGGGTCAGAGGGAGAAGCAGACTCCCTGCCCAGCAGGGAGCCCGATGCGGGACTCGATCCTGGGACTCCAGGATCATGACCTGAGCCGAAGGCAGTCGCTTAACCAACTGAGCCACCCAGGCGCCCCTCAGCTAAGTGTCTTTATGTTGTTAATTTTGTCATGAACCTTCGAGATGCGTTGAACAATACGGCTGGACATCATTTGGGATTGGGATTAGAACAGGTGGTGAGTTCTCAGCATGGCATTGAATGGCATTGTATTTAATTATTTCTGTGTGTGTGTGAGAAAATTTATACCCTTTCAGAGCCAAAATTTCCAGTGACCACAAGCAGTCTGAAGAAGATCAAAAACCTGCAGTTATTGGCCTGGGGGCAGCATGGCCATGAATTTGGGAGCATGACAGCCCTGATGTTTCATGATCGAGGAAATGAAGGAATCTGGGGACTTTCAGGGTGAAGGGACTTTCTTTTTCTTTGATTCCTGTATCCACCTGGAGGGAGATCTCGTAGAGTAAGAATTTGAGTCTCTCCATCTCTCTCCATTCTCTGCCTTACTCCTTCCCCTCAGAGGAGGGGAGTGACCCATTGTGGTTTTGGGGGCAGAGTTGAGCATACATACCTCAGGCTCTTTGCTTGTCTGTGGGGTGTGATAGCCTGCAGAACACACACAGTTGGCTCTTCTCCTGCCTAGACAAAGACTTCCTGAGGCAGCTCCCTGCAGAGAGGCCATGGACTGGGCGGCTGGTTGGAAAGACCTGCCATGAATTAGGCATATATACTAGTAAGTTCCTGCAGCTGAACACATTAGCTGTGTACGTCAGTATTGCTTTTATCAGCAACAAAACGCATTTGTTCTCCATTTGACTCCCATGACCGTCTCTCAATTAGTGTCACACTGAGTAGGGAATAAAAACATCATTCATTGGGTTCCTCAAACCTCACCTTGGAGAATTCTGACATTTCCTAATGGTTTTGGTTATTTTGTTTATACTTTTAAAGTAAAATTCTTCTTATAATTCTCTTAAACGACCTCTAAACTCTCTAAGTTTGATTAGGGATAAGATGATTTAGTAAGCGTAAAAGAATTTCTGGTCTGAAATGAGAAAGAAACATAGAATCAGGATTTTGAATGTTAAGTGATCGTTGACGTCTGTCCCTTCCCACTCATTTTTTTGTTTGTTTGTTTGTTTTTGTTTTAATGGTTGAAGGAACAGAGATGAGAGAGGCTAAGGTACTAACTTAGGTCATGTAGCTGATTTGTGGCAGAACGATTTCCTCTTTTCTTCTGTAACCTTGAAATGAGATGCGTTTGTACTCGTAGTTGAATTAGAACAAAAATAAACGAATACCAAAGTCCTATAAATCTAGGAACTGCTTTTAAAACAAATCACCTAATTTAGCTCACTCTCCCAATCAAGCACACTCTGTTCTTTATGGTACCTTCTTTACACTTTTGAGAATCATAATTTTTCTCTACCTTTTTTTTTTTACCTCATTTGATAAATACTGATGTTTTTCTGTGTTTCTACCAGAGCTTGAAATTAATATAGTTTTCAATACCAGTATTACCAATTATGTGAGCATCATGATGACTGTAGGGCTTAACTAATGTTGAAGAGTAGCACAGGGGTTCAGAGTTTGCCATTTAATGCAAGTATGTGATTAGGCTGGAGAGACAATGATTTAGTAAATGGCAAGTATGTGATTAGGCTGGAGAGACAATGATTTAGTTATAACAGCAGTCTTGCCACTTTCCCATCCTGGGGTGGCCAGCCATTACCCTCACACCTTTATGAATTTACACTTTTTAACTACTGGTCCTCCCTCTTTTTGCTATGAGTCTTTATTCCAGAATGTATAGTTTATTTTTTGATGCCCCCCATGTGCTTATAATGCTGCTCCCTGAAGTGAAGAATTTTCAGGTAGCTTAAGACTTTGGGGTCGAATGAAAGATGAATATATTGAGACACAGGGAAGGGGCTTGCCCAGAGTTGCATACCCATCAATGTGAGAACCCAGATGAGGGTCCTGAAATCTTAATTCATATTTTAATATTCTATTCAACCTTTTTACATATGTATTTTCCAGAAAAAAAAGTCCTTTATCTTGGCACATATGCCTAATATAAGCCCATGTAGAAATTTCCAGCAATAGAGAAGAGTATAGAAATGAAAATACAGACTGAATACAGTTTCAGAGGTAACCTGCAGTAACCTTCAGTGTGTATCTCTCCAGGTTTCTCCCTCTGCCTTTTTACACTTATCATCCTGGAGATTTGTCCATGTTGACGTAACTATTCATGCACCAGTAATTAAGTATTGATATGAGAGTCCATTTTTCAGATGCACCATATTATATTGAAACATCCACCTGTTGCTAGACACGTTTTCACTGTCAGCATTTTCCTTTATGTTATCTGTTTTTTTTTCTGATAAATAAATGTTACTAAATATTTGCTTAATATTGTTATCTAACTGTATTATACTTATGTATCTTATTTATCTGGAGTGTATTGTAGTGAAGGCTGAGGGGTGGCGCTTCAACTTGATGTTTTCCCAGAGGATGACTAGTTTCCCAACACGAGTTACTGAATTGCCTCTTTTTCTCCCCACCGATGCGTTGATGCCAGGTATGCAGAGGTTTATACTTGCAGATAAACTTTAGAATTATCGTGTCAATTTCATATTTTCTACCCCCTTGGTATTGCATTGAATTTATAGATTTCATTTAGGGAGGAAACTGACATCTTTACAATGTAGAGTCTTCCTATAAAGAAGAAGATGATATCTCTACATTTATGTGAATCCTTTATCTCCCTCAGTAGTTTTATAGTTTTCTTCATTATAGTTTCTGCACATTCTTATTGCTTATTTGCTTTTTTGGTTGTTACTATTGGATTTATACAATTCACTTACATTTATATTTAACACTGTTAAATTTATATTTAATGCTGTTAAATATAAATATATTTAACAGTACAGAGATTCTCTACTTTTTTTTGGTTAGTGTTTGGGATTTTTAAACTATACAATAACATAGCTAAAAATAATCATTTTTTTCCATCTTGCAAATATTTATACTTCCATTTTATTCTTTTTAAAATTACATTGTACAGCACTGACATTACGAAGTGAATTATAGTACTACTTACCCTTTTTCTGATTTTAATAGAAATGGTACGATTGTTTTAAAATTTACCATGATGACTATGTCAAACATATGTTTGATTAGATGTATGAATTGTAACCCTTATAATGTGGATGTTCTGTATTTATTGAAAACATAAAAGTGTGTGTATGTGCGTACATATATACCCGTGTGTATACGCTGTATGTACTGTATATTTATGTGCTTATGCACACACACATATATCCTTTTAAAACAAATTCAGATTGCCATGAAGTAGTTCTTTCTGTTCTGTGATTATAGCAAACACATAGTGGCATTATAATCATGGATGTCACATGGATAAGTAAGAATGATTTGTGGGTTGTGGTAAGATGATCTTGCCTGCTCTACCAAGCGTATCTCCCAGTGTCATGTTTTGCTGCTAGAATTCCGACTGAAAAGATTTCTTCTTTTCATTAATGAATGTGCCCTTTATCAATGACTCATTCATTAATTTAAATTAATGGGGTGTATTATTCAATTAGGTTTGACACCTTAGTTTAAGTTAGAAAATCACATCTCGAATTTGTTGTGGAGAGATGAGGTCTCTATGGGCAGGTTAAGGGGACAGTTGTAACAGGAATTTCTTTTACCTCTTTCTGGGAACCTAGGAATGAAGGAGAATATTGGAAGTGAAGAAAAATCTGCTAACATTGAATTTTGGAGTAAGAAAGTGGTACTTTTCATCAAGTGTATTTACATTTTTAACCAGGTGCATGTTCAAATATCTCTTCCCCTGAAACAGTAAGGGAGAAATCCATGTTCGAGTCTAGAGATTTATGTACTAAATGTGAATGGATGATCTTAAAATATTAAATGTTTTATGAAGAAGAAATTCTCAAGGAACAGTGGAACCTTCCAGTAATTATGACTATTGACTGTTGACAAGGCATAAATAGTCATGCAGGATGGAAGGATACAGAAACCAAATGAGCTTATGATTCTGGAAAGAGTAAGAGCCTGTAGTGGAGTTTAAGAAAAGTTACCACAGAGGACAAAGGCTAGACCAGAGGCGGGCAACACTGATGCCAATTAGAAGGATAATGAAGCTCCCTGACAGCTGGTAAGATGGACAGAGACCGGAGGCGGTGAGAAACTGTACTGGCCAAAAAGGAGAACTCAGAAGACCTTTGGTACTTTGGTAGGGGAAACCATTTGACCCAAAAAGTCCGGTTTGCTATGATCCCTAAATTGGTTTTGTTTTCTAGAGACCAAGAAGGGGTTTGGGACAAGGGCTCAACGCATTCTTCAGGAACTCCTCTGTGAGGAGAACTGGCCCCTCACTCCTTCCACTCTGCCCCTCTGTACCTGTGAGGAACTGATCTGGAGATAGTTCATAGAATGGAATCACCTCACCCCTTAGGAGAGCATAGTCCTCTAATTAAGTCAATAGCAAAGGGAGAGAGGAATACCTCATGACAAAGGGAAAATGTAGGAAATACCAGGGTCCAGAGAAGCAGTCTCTCATTTAGCTTTAGACACAGCAGTAAAAAGCAATGCTGAGATGGGAGAAGCACAGGGAGGGGACTGATCTCCGGAGCCATGGAGCTTTGCATATCTCCTGGAGCTTTGCGTATCTCACCTCAGGGCTGGCCTAATATGGATATGTGGATTGTGAAGCCCGCTTGTCTGTTCCCTGTTTTAACTCTTTACATTTTTCCTTAGGATCTATTTCCAATGTCTTTTCCTCTTTTTATTTGATTTACGGTCAGTAAGCTGATCGTTAGAACTGGGGACAGTTCTAAATCTGTTATTGCTTACATATAGAAGTCTAAACTGAATGAGTTTAAAACTTTTTAAAACAAACATAAACTTATTTTGAAAGTAGGTACTGCCCTAAAAATGAAAAAAAAAAAAAAGATCAATTTCTCATATCTAAATGTCATATTTCCTCTTCATTTTTCTGAAAGGTGAAGTACTAACTTTTGGGATTAATCAGTCTACATCAAGGCTGAGATTCAGCAAAAAGAAAAAAAAATGACTTGAATTCGAGGCCTTTTCTTCATTGGAAAATAAAAAAAAAAAGGAGACAGTGTTTAAAGAAGGTAAAAAAAGTGGAGGAAATACTAACTTTGGGTCCATTTTGTATCAAAGATAAATACAAAGAGCATTTTCTATGTGATTTCCATCAGTAAGTGCATAAAGAACATTTTTTTTGCACACCTTTTTTATTTTAGTAGGAGATCTTTTAAGTTTAAGACAAGTTTGTATCATCTAGCCCCTCTGTCTTGATTCCTCTTCACAAGTGTGTGGAATATTATAAAGTTTGTCAGAAGAAATAATCGTTATAGTTACTATAGATATAAATGTTTTGGATTGGCAAGATGCTTTCACAGTTTTGTCTCAAACATATGAAAGGAATAGTGTGAAGCTTTACAAAGCCTGGGACCTGGGGCCAAGTACTTCAGAATAGAAATCCTGGAAGATTAACTTATGTTATAGAAAAAAAATTTTTGGACATCCATAAACTGGAGCTCTTGGTTCATTTTTTATTTTAAAGGAATTTACATGATGTTGTATGCAGTTTCTTTCATTAGAAGCCACTCCTCAGGAGCTAACCAGATCTAGCTTCTTTATGAATTTATTATCATTGACGTTGGTAGTAATGGCTTTGGTTTGCTGCTCTAAATGTGTTTCCTGGAGTCTACGAATTGACTTTGATTGAGTTCATTGGTATCCTAATCCCAATTAACCTTTCACTGCTGCCCCAAAGTCCTACAGGACCTGAAATAGCAGCAAAGGGACAGGCCCTGTCCTGGGCACAAGGGAAGAGCAAACCGGTTCTCTCCTGCCATAAAATCCTTCTCCTCCTGGTATTTCCATTTATTGAGACACCCAATATTCAGACACTGTTTTAGGTTCTTCCCAAACACCATTTCATTTAGTTCCCAATATAAAAAAAGCCCTGAGGCATGGGCTTTATTATCCTCATTTTACAAATAAGGGAATTGAGTGTAAGAGAAGTACACCAAAGTAAAATTCAAGGCAAGGAATTAAACCTAGGTTTGTCACATTCCACAGCTTGTACTGTATTCACAGTTATTCCTGTACTGACATATTTTGGTTCTCATACTTTGTTCCCCATTGTATTTTGTTAAGAAATATAAATAATACACATAAAAGTTAGCTTTCTGTCACATAAAGCAGATCCGATAGGTGGCTAGGTTTTTTCTAAGTATTGATGTAGTATTATATTTATATTAAAAATTGGTAGAGATTACCTTCTGGAATTTTACACTTAATAGGAAAATTTTGTTTTATTATGGGACACCAATAGTTTCCATCCCATACATGGTATCATATTTAATTTGCTAACAATTACATACAAGTTAGAGAGGTAAGAGGGCAAGTTCTGGGTCAGGAAGAACCTTGAGTGCTTTTCTAAGGAGTCATCTTGGAAGCAATAAGGACCTTTGGAAGGATTTTGAATTGGACTTGGGAAGCCAGGGGCACCAATACCACTGAGGGGGAGTGAGCTAAGAGATGTAGAGGGCTGAACTAAGGCTGACAGATTGTGGAGAGTGACTCTAGAAAGTCAAGTTGTGGAAACAAACAACAGATAAATGCAAAGGGACCAATTACAGATTTATGGCTTGATTAACTGGTCGTTGGTGGTATGGCTGTTCACAAATGTAGGCAGTTTAGCAAGGGGACCAAATTATGTTGTGGGGTATCTAGGACACATCTAGGAGGAGATCTTTGGTGGAAATTTGAGCTGGTGATCCCAAGGGTGGTGTAGGTCCAGTGATTTGAGAGTCATCAGTGTAGAGGGTAGACCTTCCTAAACTTCAGGGAATGCAGGCTCTTAAGTGTATATGTATACATACTCTTTTTTTTTTTTTTTTTTAAGAAGAGTGCCAAAATTTTCATTTGAATCTCACAATCTGTGACTTCAAAGTTTAAGAAACACTGAGAGAATTATTGATTGAAGCTACAGTTCTGATAGTCACTGGGGTAAGGAGGAAGGGAGGCTATAAATACAGTGAGGAGACCATAGGCCTGAGGAAGGAAAACACAACACACATCAGGTTTAGGGATCCAGTGGAAGAAAAGTGACACATGAAGAGGCCGAGAAGGAATGGCTGGAGAGGTGAAGAAGGCTGCAGAGGAATGATGCCAAAGAAGCCCAGGAAGGAAGCATTCCAAGAATTAAACCACCACAGAAAGGTCTGTAAAGATAAACACAAAAAGCATCCATGGAAATTGGTGATATGGAGGTGGTTGGTGATACCAGAGAGAAGGGGAATGGAAGTAAAGACAAGATGGCGGTGGGAGTGAGAAAGTGGCAAGGGAAGAGGAATAAGGGAACATCTGTTAAAAGAAGAGCTTTGCTTTTGTGTGTTTGTTTGTTTGTTTTTAGTGACTGAGCCTTAGCACATTTTATTCGAAAGACATAGAAACACTGGAAAGGAAACCATTGATTGGAGATGAAAGCCTGCAGAGGTGATTACTGAATGTGGGTCATGGGAATGTGGGAGGGGATGGGATGTAAACACATGAATGCGTTGTTGAATCCGAGCAAAATGAGCAACTCCCATTTCTCCAGAGACAGGAAGAGAGTTGGAATCGTGGTTGTAGATGAAGATAAGCTCTTGGTTGACACACAAATTACTGGAGGCTTTGCTAATGAAGGCTGCGTCAGGGTAAGAGAGAGATGGCTTAGGATTCCAGTTCTTGGTGTGTGATTTTCACCCTGACAGTGTACTCTGACCTGAGCATGGAGATGGAGGAGAGATGGATGGGATGGATTCAGTGATAGGGTTTTTAAGGACAGGTGTGACAAAAAAGCAAGGGGGCAAGAGAGTTGTGCATAATAGGCTGGGTAAAGTAAAAGGTAAGGACAGATTGGATGAACAGACTGGAGAATGGTAATCAGGAGAATAGTAATTCCAACATCAACTAACATTTCTGTTTCTAGTATAGCAGTGCAACTCCTGCATTGATAAAAGTCATGGGCAAAGAATGGAGTTTAAGTTTTCACCCCATGGCATAGTTTAAGACATTACCATCCAACCTGGGAGCCATTGGTCATAAGTTGTGATGGACCACTTGAAATGTGACCAGTAGGAATTGAGATGTGCTCTTATGTAAAATACACACCAGATCTTGAAGACTTGGTATGACAAAAAGAATGCAAATATTTCATTCATAATACTTCATATTGATAACATACTAAAATTATGATATTTCCTTATATTGGGCTATATTCTTTTGCTAGGGCTCTTCTAACAAAATACCACAAACTGAGTGGCTTAAACAACAGAAATATACTCTCTCACATTTCTGGAGGCTGGAAGTCTGAGGTCAACGTGTCTGTAGGGTTGGTTCCTCCAGAGGGCTGTGAGGAGGGATCTGTCCATGTCGCTCCTCTGGCTTCTGGTGGTTTGCTGGCAATCTTTGGCATTCCTTGCTTTGTAGAGGTATTATCCCATCTCTGCCTTCATCTTCAGATGGAATTCTTCCTGTTTCCATGTCTGTGTCCAAATTCCCCTTATTACAAAGACACCAATCATTTTGGATTAGGGGCCCGCTCTACTACCATGTAACTTTATCCTAACTTAACTAATTATATCTTCAATGACCCCGTTTCCAAATAGAGTCACATTCTAAGCTACTGAGGATTTAATAATTAAACATATGATGAATTTTGGGGGTATATATTTCAACCCATAAGATGGGCCATATAAAACATATTAGTAAAATTAATTTCATCTGTTTCTTTCTGCTTTTTGTTGTGGTTACTAGAAACATTGACGTTATGCATTTGGCATATATTCTGTTTCTATCTTCCATTGCTTCTTTATGATACTAGCTAAGCTAACTGATTTCTGCAGGCTCTGGTCTAGGACCCTTCCATACATTAAATCATTTAACACTTAAAGTAACTCTATTTAATGAGTGTTATTGTTTGTCCTTGTTATTGAGGGGTGAAGGTGTCTGCCTGACGCCACATAGATGGTGGACAGAGTCAGCCTGTGAATGCGGGCACCCGAGCTCCAAAATCAGCACTCTGACCTGCTCTAGAATAACACATATCTATAGAGCAGTAATATGTTTGGTCAGTCTTTGGAATTTTCATGATATCTGTTCCTCATATTACTGGACACTGGGTACATCTCTATTAATCTCCCCTTTTCATTTCTACTTTTCGTTGGTCTAAGCTTCAATTTTCTTGATAGCTTTTTTACCTCTAGCATCCTTTACTAATCAATGCCTATGTTTTTTTCCTGTTAGCCAATGTATATTTTATTATGTGCTTTATATACTTATGTATTTTTTATAGCAGAGCTATATATTTTTTGCTGCTTTAGCTTGTCTTTTGTTTTTTGTTTTTTTTAAAGATTTTATTTATTTATCTGACAGAGAGACAGGGAGAGAGGGAACACAAGCAGGGGGAGTGGGAGAGGGAGAAGCAGGCTTCCCACGGAGCAGGGAGCCCGATGCGGGGCTCGATCCTAGGACCCTGGGATCATGACCTGAGCTGAAGGCAGACGCTTAAAGACTGAGCCACCCAGGCGCCCCAGCTTGTCTTTTGTTTTAAAATCTTTAGCTATTATTAGGAAACAGATATTCTGGATTTGTTGAATTCTCTTAAGAAAAAATAATACACCATATACTTTAAAATAGCTTTTATATTTGTAGTTATAAAAAGACACTTTTTGAAAAGGTCATGGCAAAAAAACAATGGAATGACTTGTGACAAAATTCAAAATACACTGTTTTTAAGGGAAAAAGAACATAAAGTCTTTTCCCTCAAAGTGAGAAAGATATTTTAAAACAAATTTGGTGGGCAATGGTGGATTTAAGTGATTTAAATTTAATGAAACATCAGGTTTCATTCTCATAAAGCTGTGCATGTATCTGTTGAAGGTGGCTGAATGGAAGGATTTGAGAAGTTTGCTTTCTTTTTTGGCTTTCTCACTTGTTACATGACCTTGCCCTTAGACAGACAGAAGGAATCAAGACAGATGGAGTAGGAGGCTAGAGAAAGCTCTTTCAACTGGTACTTTACGGACTTAACTTCTTTCCTCTGACATTAGTGCAATATCCTATTTTTCTTCCTTCTCTAGAGCTTCACCTTTGACCTCAGTATTCTTTACCTTGACTTTGAAACTCATGCTTTATTTTGCCTTTCCTGCCTCCAGTTTTGCCCTTTGAATTTGACCTCTGCATTTCCCACTTGAGCCCAGTAGTTTGGTCTTGACTTTCATCATGCTCTTCTTGGTGAGTATTTTATACTCTGACTCCACGAGCTTGCACCTTAAATATAGCTAGCGTTCTGATTAACCCTACCTGTGCATGTCAGTAAGAAGACCCAGACCCTGCTCCTCTTCCTGATAGTGGTACTCTTCAAGCCCTTTGTTAATGGCTACATCATGAGAATTTATGGCAAAAATGATTTTGGAAATCTGTGTAAGATAGGGTGGAGCCTTGATGATCAAGGATTTCCTTATTCTATAATAGTATTTGCAATATTCTGAAGCTTTTACCTGAAAAGTGAAGTCTAGTCAATCATCCAAATTTTTGTTTCTGTATCTGGGAAACACCCAGGCCTGTCATGTGGGGCAGTAGTTCTCCAATTTTAGCAAAAAGTCACTCATAGAGCTTGTTATAATACAGACTTTTGGGCTATACCCCGGAGGAGATTCTGATTCAGTTGATCTGTGTGGGACCCACAAATTTGCACTTTTAACAAGAGCCCTGGTGATACTGACGATGTCCTTCTGAGGACCACACTTTGGGTAACATTGTTGTAGACCAGACCTCCAGGTGATCGTTTGTCCTAAGTTACTTGGTAACATGTCAACAGTAGCTATTACATCAACCCCATTCACCTAAAGAAAATAAAAATAAATCAGATTATTGATAATTTTTTTGGTTTCCAGATGTTGTAGTATACATATGTATAATGAAAGAGGAATGGCTAAACTTAGCAGTGGCTTTGGTAAAAGGGTTTGCAAAGATATAGTCCAGAAACACTGTGTTAGGGAAAAAGATGGGCTCAGGATATTTGAAGCAAAGTACCTCAGAAAATGATCTTTACCCAAATTATACAACTAGTCATCTTTGCTGAAAGATTCACTTTAATACCAATTTAAAACTACTTTAAAGATTCCTGATATGGAAAAAAGTCCTCCTTATGGTTGGATGAAAACTTTTTTTTAAACATTTAGGGAAGTGTGCTTTTACATTTGTTGTGATGTGTAGCATTTACATCAAGATAAGTTCTGTATTTCAACTATCGATGCCATTTCTACTGTTAGAAAACTAAGTAAATATAATGACATTTACATATGGTTATCTACCTTTAGATTATGGTTATCTAAAGCCATTATTTAAATAATATAAAGTATAAATTACATTTTTTTCAATGACACAAGCAGATAAAGAACTCAAAATTCTCAATCTAACATTTCATAAGTGACTTTATGGGTTTACTTTTCACCATCAGTGAGCTATTTATTGTGTACAGAGGACTAGTCCAGCAATCTGTAACCTGAGACAAAAATTGTAAAACGCATCAATTCTACTTTTAATCCATGCTCATGGTATAGCGTATGCAGACTGCCACCTCCACTCTGTAAAGCAGTATGCTTCCCTGAAACAAATAATACACGTTAATAAAAAAAATTTTTAAAAATAAAGCAATATGCTTCAGCTGTTTGGAAAGGGAGAGAACAGTCATTTGAGACTAGACTAAAAGGGGGTGTAGAGTTCATGAAAATAGGTGTATGTTTCTGTCAGTGTGACCGGGTGAGTGTGAGTAAAAGTGGAAAGGAATTAGGGACATCTGCAACTCAAACTAGTGATCACATCATACATTCTGAAAATACTGTTTTTTTTTTAATTTTCATAACTTACCCATAAAATTATCACTTGTTAAAATTAAGGGGATATTGAAGTAATGAATGAAAATATTTATAAGAGAAGTAGCAAACTAAGGAACATAGTATAATATATGTGTGGTGTGTACGTGTGTGTGTGTGTGTGTGTGTGTGTGTATCTCAAATTTACCTCTGACAGTCATTCATGTGAATGTTTACTCTGTTCTTGTGTAGGGCATATGTTTGGCAACCATATCAAGAATAAATATAATATAAACCTCCATATAAATCATCCATGAAAAGTGCTTGTTCCTTCGTGGAGAAAGTGCGCCCCTGTAGGTTAACCCTGTCACTGATAGTATAACGTTCTGCATTGGAACCTCGTATTAAAATGTATGTTTCATGTCATTAAAGCAAAAGGTTATCTTTGAAGGTATTGTTTGTAGGAACCTTTAGGTCTGCATGGAAATTGGCCTCACAGATCTCCAGCTGCAGGGGGCTGACCTGACTGAGGGCCCAGGTGCTGAGCAGTGACATCTATTATTCCATTGCTACAGAGGCCATGCCTGCGTGGGCTGCTCCCCATCAGCCATGAGTGACTGTGGCAGGGAGATTAAGTCAGGCTTGTTTCTAAGAGACACCAGAGGGACTCCTGTGACTCTTGACTTTGGCTCCTGGCTGCCATGACAGCCTTGCTGAATCTTCCTTAGATGACAACGCTTCTCCCCAACCTTCTCTCCTTCACTGTGGGGCTTGCATCATGGTCTGAGAGCTCTCCCAGCATTTCCTGGCTCCCTCCTGATTTTCTCTTACTGGTATATCCCTCTTAAGATCCTTTCAAGTAATCCCGTATTGGCATCTGCTTTTTAGAGGACCCTGACTAATCAGTCAAGAGTTCAGCCAGCGAAACAGAACCAGTAGGATATGTGTCTATAATGAGGAATTGGTTCATGTGATTATGGAGACTAAGTCCCATGATCT
Organism: Mirounga angustirostris; assembly: GCF_029215605.1. NCBI lineage: Eukaryota > Metazoa > Chordata > Mammalia > Carnivora > Phocidae > Mirounga > Mirounga angustirostris. Next base: position 18,445,405 of record NW_026991711.1, on the reverse strand, counting down.
GTTCTCCATTAACTAGAGGCCCAGAAGCACTGGTGATATAGTTCTAGTCCCAGTCCAAAGGTCTGAAAGGGTGAAGATTGACGGTAGAAGTTCCAGTCCAAGGACAGAAGACTGATGTCCCAGCTCAGCAAACAGGCAGAGAGAACATTCTCTCTTCCTCTGCCCTTTTATTCTATTCAGGCCCTCGGTGGGTGTGTTGATGCCCATCCACCCAGGGGAGAGACATATTTTTTACCCACTCCACTGATTTAAATGTTCACCACTTTCAGAAACACCCAAACTGACACATCTAAAAATAATGTCTCACCAGATAACTGGGGACCCCTTGACCCAATCAAGTTGACCCATAAAACTAACCATCATACCCCTTGTGTCAGCGCCAGGATGAAGCTGATCCTGCTGCAGGGCCATGAGTGATCCATTACGCAGATTAAATACAACCATGAGGGATGTGAGGGCAATCTGGCTATGACATCTTTCACCCCATTGATTGCCAGGGTTGATTTGGCTGATCTGGCTGGCTAGGCGGGTGTCCCCTTCCTCCCTCACTGATCCATGTGCATCCTCCCTGAAGCTGCGCGCTTGGTCGAAGAGGACCTTCCCCGATAGAGGAGGACCGTTCTTCAGTCAAGGGTATACAAGTAGCTGTGCTCCCCTGCTGGAACCTCCAAACAAGCTCTCAAGGTCTATTTGTAGGAGAACGTAGGGTAGTCAAGCTTCCAAGACTCCAGACACATCCAAATGAGGTGCCGCATGTGGCAGTCTGCTTTTCTTAAAAAGAAAAAAAAAGAAGTACAGCCGTGAGGGAGACCTCTTCTTCACGGTGGTCAAGGACCCTATTGTCAATGTGTGGTACTCTGTGAAAGGTGAGAGGCTGGGCACTTACATGGGCCATAATGGAGCTGTGTGGTGTGTAGATACAGACTGGGACATCAAACATGTCCTCACTGGCTCAGCCGATAATAGCTGTCCTCTCTGGGACTGTGAAACAGGGAAGCACCTGACCCTACTGAAGAGCAATTCAGCTGTTTGGACGTGTGGCTTTGACTTTGGGGGCAACATCATCATGTTCTCCACCAACAAGCAGATGGGCTACCAGTGCTTTGTGAGCTTCTTTGACCTGCGGGATCCAAGCCAGATCGACAACAATGAGCCCTACATGAAGATCCCTTGCAATGACTCCAAGATCACCAGTGCTGTTTGGGGACCCCTGGGCGAGTGCATCATCGCAGGCCATGAAGGAGGAGAGCTCAACCAGTATAGCGCCAAGTCTGGAGAGGTCCTGGTGAATGTTAAGAAGCACTCCCGGCAGATCAGTGACATCCAGTTATCCAGGGACATGACCATGTTTGTCACCACCTCCAAGGACAACACAGCCAAGCTCTTTGACTCCACAACTTTTGAACACTAGAAGACTTTCCGGACACAATGTCCAGTCAACTCAGCTGCCCTCTCTCCCACCTACAACCATGTGGTGCGGGGTGGTGGTCAGGAAGCCATGGATATAACCACCACCTCCACCAGGATTGGCAAGTTTGAAGCCAGGTTCTTTCACTTGGCCTTTGAAGAAGAGTTTGGAAGAGTCAAGGGTCACTTCGGACCCATCAACAGTGTTGCCTTCCATCCCGATGGCAAGAGCTACAGCAGCGGAGGTGAAGATGGTTATGTCCACATCCACTACTTTGACCCACAGTACTTTGAGTTTGAGTTTGAGGCTTAAGAAGCTTGGATCTCCATCAGGACCAGGGGAAGTTTCTGGGCCAGAGCTCACAGAAAGTTTTGGACTCTGAGTAATAAATTCATTTGGAAATTAAAAAAAAAAACAACACAAAAAAACAACTAATCATCATACCAACACACTGTCTCGGCGACAGTAAAACCATATACCAAAGAGGCAGAGCAAACAAACATGAGGCCACTAATGAGGCCTGTCATTTGTTCTCTGACCACGGTGTCACTGTCAAATCTGAAAGGCGCTCACACATTGCTGGAACCCCTCCAGCTCAAGGAGCCTTCTCTATGAAGTCTTCCTTACATTTTTGTTCACTTAGTGGTGATTCTCTTCCATTTGAACTTTTTGGTAAGATTATATACTAGTAATGGAAAAGTTCCTTAGTATACACAGTGCTATTTCAATTCTAGGATGCTTCCTTTTAGCATTTTCATTCATTTATCTAACATTTATTGCAAATTGATTTTATGTCCAGGTTCGATTCTAGACCCTGGGGCTATGTGTTGGACATAAAGATTTATTACGTGAGTGGCACAATTTTTCTTTCCATTAAAATCAAAACAATACTGTCTTCAGTTGCATTAAGATAGTTTTTGTTTTTGTTTTTGTAATGAAGCAAGTTAAGTACCATTAATTTTTTTTTAAAAGATTTTATTTATTTATTTGACAGAGAGATAGACAGCACAAGTAGGCAGAGAGGCAGGCAGAGGGAGAGGGAGAAGCAGGCTCTCCACTGAGCAAGGAGCCTGATGCGGGGCTCGATCCTAGGACCTTGGGATCATGACCTGAGCCGAAGGCAGCTTTTTAACCAACTGAGCCCCCCAGGCACCCCTGGTTAAGTACCATTAAAAAAAAAACAAGTAAAATGTGAAATAGCCATTCTGTTATATATTAAACAATGGGAAAGTCAGCTCTATTACTTGATATATATAATTGGTTTTTCTGGATACAGATAGTGATTGAGAAGGCCTCTTAAGGTTCAGGTCACTTTTATTATTTTATTTTAAAAGTATAGTATGTTTATTATGAAAAGGAGAAAATACAGACAAGGTAACAGAGAAAAAGTGTAAGTAAATTCTCTATAATTCTAGCATCCAGAAATACTCACTGTTAACTTTGTACTATACCTTCCAGATTTTTTACTATAAAACAAATACATGCACTTGCTCACTCATTCACACACATACACTCAGATATGTCATCACCATTCAGTTTTCCGTACATTTACTGAAATCTAGTCTGTGCCAGGCACTGCATAAGGACTGTGGAGACAGAGCCAAAGGAAGACATCACTCCCAACATCCTGGAACTTGACTTGCAGTATCTCTGCTGTGGTCTCTTGGGTCTGGGGAGTGACATCTCTGTCTGTCCTTGAGTGATATCTCTCTACTGTGTCTGATTGGACACTCCACCTTATGTAGCTGAAGCTGGCTCCATGTGGTTCCACATAGGTCCTCACGAATGTACAATGAGCTCACCTGCACCACAGTGTCCAGTCCATAGGAAGTGCTCAGCCACCTGCTGCTATTATTATACTACTGGTTGCCCCCTCTTGGTATTACTGAGAGATCATGAACTACCCTAATGTTGACCAACCCTCAGTGTTATTCACTCTGGATTATGCTGCACCTGCCCTGTGATTGTCATCAAGACTTATACTTGGAACCACGGTGAGTTGTTCTGTCCACAGCATGTCATGCAGAGCACATCTGTGCTTATTAGCAGCTCCAGAGACCTTCTGTTTACCTGATTTGTGGCATCTTTAAGCAAGGCTGCGGAACTCCCTTATCTGCCCCACCCTGGCCCCAGTGCTCTCTCCAATGAATTTTAGTGTATTTCACATGGATTTTTTTCTTTTTTCAGAATTATCCCAAACGTATCATATACATTTGGTGGAGTTTTTCCAGGCAGTAACAAATCACCAAAAACTTAATTTTGCTGCTATTGATTACTATAGCCAGCTTTATAAAATGCATACATAGCTTTTATAAAAAAAAAACAAAACTATTTTGAAATAATTATAAACTCATGAGAGGCTGCAAAAATAGTACGTAGGGTCCCTTAAGTCCTATGCCCAGCTTCTTCCAAAGGTGACACCCCACATACTGTAGTGCAATAGCAAAACCAGAGAATTGGTTTTGGAATAATGCTGTTAACTGGGCTATAGACCATATTCAGTTTTCGTAAGTTTTCACATACACCCATGTGTGTGTGTGTGTGTGGGGGGGTTCTATGCAGTTTGATCACATGTTTAGGTTTGCATAACCACCACAGCAGAGAGGGTAGAGAACTGTTCCACCATCCAAAAGGAACTCCCTTTGCTACCCCTTGTAGCTCATCTGTCCCCCGACCTGAGGACCTGAGTTCCAGTCCCCACCCACCAATCTGTTCCCCATCTTTACAGTCCTATCCTTTTAAGAATGTTAAGTACACAGGCGGTACATAATTTGGAAATGTACTTTTTTTTTTTTTCCACAAAATATACCCTTTTAAAACGTACTCTTTTCTCTTGACTATATACCACAAACATCTTTCCATTAAACTTGCTTTACCCTCTATTTTCATTTGTTTTTTATGTAGGAAAACAAAACAAAATTAAGCAAACAAAACAAGGCAAGACAAGATAACAAAACTTTGAAAGAAAAATAAAACTGCCTGGAGCCTGTCAAATATAATGAAGGTACTTGGTTTTCAACATGCACTCAATTAAGACCAATAAAACCATTTTTTCTTAACGTGAATGTGAAAGCAGATATTTGGTCCTAGTTATGTCTGACTACTTCATATTAGACTCCAGAGAAAGCAAATAGGAAAAGAACTATGAATGCTGGTAGCACAAAATTCTCATAAGCTTTTTAACATAGCCAAATGTCATTTGCTCTACATTGGGAAAAATATTCTTAATTTTAGTGAAATTATAAAATTTCATGATAAAGTTGAAAAAAATCTTTCATTTAAATTTTCTTTTTCTTTTTTTTTTTAAGATTTATTTATGTCAGAGAGAGAGAGCAGTGGAGAGAGGCAGATGGAGAGGGAGGGGGAGAATCTCAAGCGGACTCCCCGCTGAGCATGGAGCCTGATGCAGGGCTGGATCCCATGACCCTGAGATCATGACCTGAGCCAAAATCAACAGTCAGACATTCAACCGACTGAGCCACCCAGGTGCCCCTTGTTTAAGTTTTCATTTCAAAAACTATCCAGCAGTTCTCAGCCAGGACTTTCTCTTCAAAGTCATTATTAATATTGAGTGTATTTCTAACATTGCTGAATATTCAGTAACTCATTGATAAGACTTACTGAATTGAAGTAATTCAAATGTCAGGCTGAGTTCTCAGTAGTGATTTACGTTGGCAAGAGTTTTATGGGAGTGCATTATTAGTTTGCTGACTGCCTTAATATATAAAGGTTATAAAAATTTTATCCAACAGTTATGAATTTTAGCATACCACCAGGTAAATATAAATATCCAAAAGAATACACTTGGCTTTCAAACTTCTGCAGAAATGGTCAGAGTGATTCAGGTTCTCAAATTATGGACACCCTCTTTTCTTATTAAATGGTGCATATAGTCTTCTCACATTCTGGTTGAAAACATACCTGATAGCTTTTTTGGTCATATTATAGAATCCTGAAATTCACTTTGGTTTATCAGCATTACCTTTCCCTGCTGTATCTCTGATATCTCCACTAATACCCTGAGTTTAACTACCTGTACTCTGGGCACTTCAACTTATGAAACCATTCATATATTTTTAAACTATCAACTTAAAAAATTTGTCCATGTAGATACTATTGTAATTCAGATGGTGCCAACAAGAGTCTCAGAGGATGATTACATTTGGGTGTTTCACTGCCTAAGATTTGATTTTTTAATTTGCATGTTTAAGCACACAACTTTATTAGTTTCCCCAGAATCAATCAGTTGGGTATCAGATATAAAAGAAACTGATTTATAAAATAAATGTATTATGTTAATTATGGAATTCTAAACATGTGTTTTTATTTGGCACACTCTTCTGGTGACAGCTATGAAGTTGGCTTCTCAGGAGATGAAGTTGTGGAGAAGTTTGCTTGTTGGACAATGAATTAAAGTAAAGTGATTTGCATGATTCTTGATATTAGTTCTCAGAGTTGTGTTTGAGAACTTGGGAATGAGAAAGACGACAGATTCCTTGCTCCTATACCAGGGATTCTGATGTAGGAGGTCTTGCCTCCAGTATCTGTTACTGAGCATATTGGGATTATTCCTATGCCATTCAGCAGGGAAGCACTTCTGTAACTCATATGCCCATCAATCTGTGCTCACCTGCTGGTCAACTCAAAGGATGTTCCTACATAGTACTGTTCATGTTAATCAGAGATTCTTGTCCAGGGCAGTGTTGAAAACAGTTTTCTTCTTTCCTCTTTTCCCTCCTTGTGCCATTATTTTTATAAAAATTCTCATCAGTTTCCTAAGTTAAGACATCATAGATAGTTCACAACTAATTAAATTACATCTTTTATCAGATGTTACTTTTTAAAGAGCTTTAAAAATATCATTGAAATATATAATAAACTGCACATATTTTAAATGTATGATTTGATATGTTTTGACATATGGATAAACAGGTGAAACCATCATCTATATGTAGATAGTGAACATGTCTATTCAAACAATACCCATACCCAAAAGTTTTCTTGTGTCCCTTTGTTATTCCTCCCTCCCACCCATCCTCACTCCCTTATCTTAACCATGGCTCTCTTTGCATGTTTAGTGGATCTCTTGCTGATATGTCTTAAGAAGACATCGATGAGATTTTAGAGGTGCCCTAAGATTTTGAGTTGGAAAGATTCACCTTTTAAGCTGAATGTTGGGGGATTCTTGCCATATACAGTGAAAATTACCATCACCTTTCTGTAGGGCAACATGATATATGTCTATAATTTTTAAAATTTCCATGCACTTTGGCCCAGAAATTCTACCTTGAAGAACATACAGTGTTCTGTATAGTGGAATAATATTTAGCTATTAAGATTACCTTGTAAATTGCTTATTATTGTAGAAATATATTTATATTACCCGTGAAACTCAATCACTGGGCAGCATATATTTGTATAGTATGATCCATTAAAATATATATGTCAGGAAGGATATACTTTAGATCAACAATGTGTTTCTGTTTAATTAAGCTATGAGTATTTTAATATTTTTCCTCATTTGTTTCTACTTTTCTAATATTTATATCAAAATATTGGTGAAAATTAGATTTCACATATTGAACTTTGCACAATTTCCTGGCTCTTCACAGTTTCAGGTTGATTTCTATTTTCTCTATTCCTTGTTGCTTATTGTGTGCTTTTACCCCAATATTAAGGCTTAGACCCAGTTGCAGCTCAGCTTGTCTTTTGGCATTGCTTCTCCTCATAAATACTTATACAGAGAGAATCACCTGCTTCTTTTATAATGATCTCAAAGCAGTGCTTCTAGGCCTCTCATTGCATCTGGTACACAGTATTGCAGTGATTTCTTTACACATTTCTCCCCTATTATGGAGCTGAAATCCAGTTGATGGCACTAAATATGTCTTGTTGAATTTTGTTTGCTTCAGGGTACATAATATGTACTTATTCAGAAACTGACAGACTGAATGAATGGCCTTCTCCATGTATCAGGTGCAAACGAGAGTGTGATATGAGAGTTGGATAATTTCAGCTGCATGATATTGAAGGCTGTAGTCATTCTTTTTTTCATTTTACAATCTCCATAAAATTAACCTGAAAAAAAATTCTGAGAATTTAAAACAAGATAGCTTATATAGTAACTGATATTTCCTCAACCAATTCTGAGATAACATACATAAGCACATTCTAAAATTTATAAACAATTTTGACCTTTCAATATAGAGCCTTCTGGAAATATGTGGAACCATATAGGAGTCATGATTAGTGAAACTGTATGTATAATGTCATTAATATATGTTTGAAAGGGATTTTCAATTTAATGTATCCATTTTATAACAAAAATGATTTGGACAGCTATATAATAAAGGGTACAGATCCCGAAGGACATTTAAAGTTTTGAAAAACAATACATATTTTGTACTAGGCAGATTTGTCAGTGTGAACTTGGCCAAGTAGAGTACAAAATATTTATTGGTTTTCTTCTTTATCACTAAATAGAATACAAAATATTGATGAGAATATCATTAAAGATGAGGCCCAGAGCAGCAATAAATAAATATTCCAGTATGTTTGACTTTAGAGAAAAACCTTTTTAATATGCCTGTCAGCTAAAGGGTAAAATTTTAAAAATATATGGAATTAATTGCCTGATTGAGAAAACTGCTATTTTATCAGGAGAAGATATTGTCTGGCATTCAACTCCCAGAGGAATCTCTATTTTGAGGTGAAAAAAATTATGAAGTCTCTTAACTGCACAGTACAGCAGCATGTTATTTACTAGTTCCCCTAATAAATACAAATCATAGCTGAGGTCATCTCTGCATACCTGAAAATCCTTTTCGAGATCATTACGTCAGTTGAGAAATGTATTCCATAGAGTCAGCCTCCATGCATTATTCTGCCCCTTCAAACTTCACTGTGCTTTGTTTCTTCTCACTACATTTACTAACCAATTTGAAAGGCAGTATGGTCTTTTGTATTCTTTTTCCAGAAATAGCAGTAATAGGGGCAATGTGCAGTAATTAGGACACTTAAATTGATGGCTGAATTTAAATGTCCTATTATCTTAGCTGTGTATGCTGTCTGTAGATGTTCATGTGATTTTTTGGAATAGCCTTATTGGCATCATGCTTGAGTATCACCTAACGTTAAATGGCAAGCAACAATTCACCAAAAAATATTACTGAAGGATATAATCAATCATGGATGGAAACAAAGATTACTGAGGATAGATTTGCTAATTAGGTCTATAATATGGTCTACAATATAGACCATAGCCTAATTTTCATATTATAGACCATAACCTAATTTTCACTTAACTGTCATAAAATATCCTAGGAGAACTATGTGTTAGATAGGAATGAGATTTTATTCAAAGACATTATTATAAAGATGGATAAATGTGAGGTCTTAGAAAAATATTTAATAATAACATATATATGGCAGAGAAACTCCGTATTATGAAATCGTATCAGTTGTTTGGTAAAGACCTTGATGAAATCTCAAAACCTCTGCTACAACATCCATGACTCTCCCACCCATGACTGATCGGTCCATGGTCCAAAGCCAGATGAAACTCTCTCTTCTTTGTAAGTACTAATTTTTGGATAATCTCCAGAAATCCCAGTCTGTGTCTTTCCTGCCATACCTATTTAGTGTGCTTATTTATTCAACAAATGTTACTGAGTACCTGTAATATTCTAGGAAGAGTGCTAGCCACTGGCAATATAAATCTAAATAAGGAGGGCTGGCAAACCCAGTTTAGCAAGAAAGAGCTCAAGTTTGGTAGCGGAGACCTGAGAACAAATCTAGGCTCGACACCGGGTGTTATACACAAACAATGAATCATGGAACACTATATCAACAACTAATGGTGTACTGTATGGTGACTAACAAAATTAAAAAAAAAAAAAAATCCAGGCTCTACTGCTTACAGAATGCGAGATGCAAGAAAGTGGCTTTATCTCTGCATCTGGAAGTTCCTCCACTAGAAAATGGGGAGAAAAGCATCAGATACCTCACAAAGTTAGAGTGAAGCATAAATGAATTTGTATGGATGTACACACACATATTGTGTACATATACGTGTGCATGTGTATATAAACCCATTACATTTATGCATATGTATGTAGATGCCAAATAAATATATGTATGTATATATTACATATATTATGTATGTATTAATATATAGAGAGTATCCTATATATAATACTCCTATACTTTTTACCATGGATGTTGGCAAACCACTGAATATTTTAAGCAAAGCTGTGTTAGTTTTAGATTTGTATTTTTGAAAGATCACACGGCAGGAGAAAGAAGGTAAATTGAAGAGGTGAGATCAGAAGTAGGGAGACAAGCTAGTTGGCTGATGTAATTGATAAGGGACAATAAAGGCTTGCACTAGGAGCGTAGCTAGGATGAAGGATCATCCAACTACATGGAGAGAGGAGAAGAGTCCAGGATAGGCGGGGGGAGTCCAGGATGATGATATTCAAAACTTTTTGGGAAACTGGGTGGATGCTGGTGCTACGAACCTGAAAGAAAAGGGTTAGCCCAGTAGTTTCCAGCTGGGGTGGGGGGAATTTTACCTCCCAGGAGACATCTGGCAATGCCTGGAGATATTTTGCGTTGTTGTCTGGAGATATTTCTGATTGTTACGACATGGAGTGGGGTGGGACTTCTGTTAGCTTCTGTTGGGTAGAGGCCAAGGTTGCTGCTCAGTATCCTACCATGCACACGGCCGTCCTAACAACAGAGCATATCCCACTCCTATCACTGAGCTTGAGAAACCTGACATTGGGGAAATAGAAGCAGGGCTTGGGCACTTTGGTAGAGAAAGGAGATGTTAGACTCCGGTTTGGACATTTTGAATTTCAAGTGCCTTCAAATATGGTGATCATTCTGCTTAAGTTACATGGCTTATCAAAAATCAAGGTGGCGGGTGATGGGATAAACTTGAAAAATTGGTTGCTGCCACAAATCACAGGGCACAGATTATGTATAAACAATATAGAGAGATTCACTTATGCGTATATGCAGACATGATGGTTACTTTTGAACATTATCTACATATATATTTATACAGTCTGTATAAAAAAGAATAATAATGTGGGCTATGACTTCTCTAGATATTTTCATAAATTATTTAGCTATTTTATGGAATTCAGAAATGCACTATGTTTTCATTCCTAAGAAACATCATAGGATGCATATTGTCTTCAAGAACTTTCTCTCGTTATAGAACATTTTAGAAGTTTAAATGGTCAGGGCGTCTGGGTGGCTATAACATCTGACTCTAGATTTCAGCTCAGGTCAGGATCTCAGGGTCGTGGGATCCAGCCCTGCATGGGGCTCTGTGCTCAGCGTGGAGTCTGCTTGTCCCTCTCCCTCTGCTCCTCCTCCTCCCTCTCCCTCTCCCCCTCTCTCTAAAATAAATAAATAAAGTCTAAAATCTTTTTAAAAAAGTTTAAATGGTCACTATACATTTAAATTGATGATGGGCTGGACCAGAGAAAGCAAGCTCAAAGAGGTGGGAAAAGATCAGATTTGAAAGCAAAGCTTGTTTCCGTCATCACTTAAAACAAGGTGGTACCACCTCACACTTTACTTAAATTCTTCCTAAAGGGTGGACATCATACAGATTATGCAATATTGATCAATTTCAGCTGAATTTTAATAGTAAATAGAAACCTAATATTGGTGTGATGATCTTATCTATAGCACATTTCTTGCTTTCAAATTGCTTTGTTTTATATTTTAGGAACATTTTCTGGGGGGTTGGGGAGGAAGCTCAATCTATTCTTTTCATGATCTTTTGGTTTCCAAGATTTAATTAATAAGGCCAACTAATTCAGATAATTGATTCTTATAGCTGAAAAATTTGAGCCAATTATCCACCTAAATTGACCTTTTTGGTGTAATACTATTTGAATTGCTATACTCAGCTTATGTTTAATTATACTATCTGACTGTGTTTAATTATTGTATCTGAATAATGTTTAATGAGCTCCCCTGTTTAATTACTGTTTCTGACTAACGTACTCTTAAGTATCTCTGTCATTATGAGCTAAGCAACCTAAGCTCTGTGCGGTCTGTCCTCAGCCTGATGATTCTCTAGGCTCATCTTGTTCGGTGGGCTCCTCTTGTATGGCCCCTGGCATTCTCTTAGTTGCCCTAATGCACACAGCTGCTTCCTGTCTTGAGGCTTCACAGCTGCCATTCCCCCTTACTTCCGCTCTGGTCTTGAGGGCTCAGCCATGACAGTAACTGAAGAACGATTTCTTCTCTGGCTTTCCAGGAACATGAGCATGTCATTGTGCACTCTTCCTTAATACCAGGTATTGCAGTTGTGGTGGTGGTGGTTTTGTGACGTGTTTGTTTGATTTTATGCCACAAGCTATACTCGTAACTCACCACTGCATACCCTACAGCATCTGTTGAATAGAAGTGAATGAATGAATAAGAATGAATGAGTGATTCAGTCCACCACAAAAATTAAACAATAAGCTTTTAACTGCCAATATTTTATACATATGGGTTTCTGAAGCTGTGGCATTAGCACAGCGACTGAAAAAAATACAAATGTAAATAAAAATCAGGAGGTAAAAAAAAAGGCACGAGTAAAATGACAGGTACAAGCCGATAGGGAGCTTGGAGAGGACTTTGGGACAATTGTGAAGGGATAACCCATGCCTTTGGCAGTCAGATTCAATATTTTTAACACTCTGGGTGCCAATGAATAATAAATTAAGCTCTTGCATCTAGCATGTTAGTTCTCAGATAGCTGGGGCAGCGTCAGGCAGATGGTTGGTTTATGGTCACACAACAGAGCTCTGCTTAGATATCACCAAGCCAAAGACCCAAATGTGCCTTTGCATATTTTCAAGAATATTCATTCAGTTATGCTCTTTCTAACATGTACCATTCATTTAAATAGTGTTATGTTAAAATATGTATGAATATAGAACAAGTCTAAGAGTAGTCTGGTTCAAAGAATCTCAGTAGAAATTTGTACTTAAGATCCAAAATAAACTTGCAGCCAGCAGCTAAGAAATGTTTGTCAGAGTTAGGTGAGACTGTGTGTAGGCAGCCTCTACTATGGCCGCCGGGGATCCCTGCCTCCAGGATTCACACCCTCGTGTGACGCCCTCTGCTTGAGTGTAGGCTGGACTTACTGACTCAATTCTAATGGAAAGAAGATGGCAGAAAAGATGGGCTGTCACTTTAGTGATTTGGTTATAAAAAGACTGTGGCTTTGATCTTAGGTACTCTCCCTTGTTGTCTCTCACATCAGTCCCTCTCTGGAAAGCCAGCTGCCATGTTGTGACTGTGGCAATAGATGCAGACCACCCAGTGAGAACAAGCAAAGGGTATTTCAGAACTGGCTATGGCAAGAGAGTCTGTCACCGTTACTTATTGTGGGAGAGACTCAAAGGCCAGCAGAGGTGGGGGAAGCCTTGACAGAGGGTAAAAAAGGGAAGGCTTCAAGTGTTACTTGTTGGAGGCTGTTGGTATGGGGGAGCTGAAGGTGGACTAACTCGAAGTGGAGTTAGTTTTGGCCATTTGCGGCCAGTTACTACAAAGGTCATGGTTTCACCTCCTGGGCAGATAGATGCAGAGGTTACGATTTGGCTTTCTGGACTGGTTGCTGCAGGTTGTGTTTTTATAGATGGTCTGATCATTGCCCATTTGTATATCCAGCCTCTTGTGAAGCAGTCCTGCGGAGAGACCCACATAAGTGAGCCCAGAAGCAGATTTTCAGAGGCCCACCGTTAGCTATGTGACTGACCTTGGAAGCACATCTTCATGCATGGGAGCTGTAAGATGACTGCAGTCCTGGCAGACCCCTGGATTGCAGCCCATGGGACAGCCTCAGATGAGATAACCTGGCAAAGTTGCTGTCTGATTCCTGACCAAAAGATACTGTGCAATAGTAAATGTTTATTGCATCAGGCTCTAAATTATGGGGTGTTTTGTTATGCAGCAATAGCTAACTACTACAGATGGCAAGAATATAGTCTTTTGTCAGTCAGGTCACCAAGAAATGTAGCTCAAGAACTTCAGGTGGTTTTGTCTGGGAGGCATAGGCAATTGTAATATTTCTCAGAAGGCACCATTTCTCCATAAGAAATACAAAAACAAAGAAAGAGTTTAGTCATTTTTCTTTATACCTTCTCCTCTTCTACACTCTATTTTATTTATTTTGTCTACCTTTCCCAGTAGACAAAAGCATTTCAGTTATCCTTGATTAAATAAATATTTAAACAAATATTTATTCAGTCTCTACTATGTATTAGGTACTGTTCTGTCACTTAGAATACAACAGACAGAGTTACCAGCCATTGGGAAGCTTACATTCCAATGAGAAAAAGATGGTAATTCTTGTGTGGGGAGAAAGGGCAAATTATGCATCATCACATAGTGTGGGATGAAGAATATGCTTTGTTGAGAGACCCTATAAGCTAAGCATGGGTCCCTCACTTCTTCCGTAACCTAGCAGGGACTACTGCTGGACGTGAAATGAGTCTATGTTCCAGGGAATTGGTGTCACCCTCTGTTTTTTCCCCTTCTTACTGCAAGAACATGTGAACAGCTGTTTGCTATTGGAGGGACTACTTGAGTGCCCAGATCATTTGGGTAGTAGTTCAGAGTTGTTGTCTAGGAAATCCAGCTACCCAGTCCATGAAAGCCTTAGAGGGGCGCCTGGGTGGCTCAGTCATTAAACATCTGCCTTCGGCTCAGGTCATGGTCCCAGGGTCATGGGACCGAGCCCTGCATCGGGCTCCCTGCTCAGCGGGAAGCCTGCTTCTCCCTCTCCCACTCCCCCTGCTTGTGTTCTCTCTCTCGCTGTGTCTCTCTCTGTCAAATAAATAAATAAAATCTTTAAAAAACAAAAAACAAAAAAAAAAAACCTTAGAAAGTTTCAGGCATTCATTTTTTTTTTTTTTAAGATTTATTTATTTATTGGGGTGGGGAAAAGGACAGAGGGAGAAGGAGAGAGAACCCCAAGTAGACTCCACGCTGAGCATGGAGCCTGATACAGGATTTGATATCACGACCCCAAGATCACAACCCCAGCAGATTCCAAGAGTCAGAGTCTAACCAACTGCACCACCTAGGAGCCCCAGGCACTCATTCTAGGAGAGGAATCCACTGGCCCTGTGGAACCTGAGTTCAGAAACCCTCCAGTTAGGATTAGGGAACTCTCCAGCCCTTTGTCATGAAGCTCCCACAATCACTTTCTGACATTTTTGCTTATTGCTGTGCCCTGATAAGTCAGTCATTTCTACAATAATTTCTGTGGTACATACTATGGAAAAAAAAAAAAGAGCACATATAGAGGGCTATAGACTGCAGGGTGGGTTGTTATTTTAAATAGAGCTTCTGGAGAAAACCTCATTTGTGCAGCTTTGAAAGAGGGAGTTAGCCATGAGGACACTTGGGGGAGAGAATTTCTGGTAAGAGGAAATAGCTAGGGGAAAGGCTCTCATGAAGAATGCACTTGATGTGTTTAAAGAATGGTAAGGCTGCCAGCGTATCATGTAGAATGAGAGATGGGGAGACTAAGGAAAGAGGAAGTAAGGAAAGTAATGAGGAGTCCGATCATACAAGTCCTTGTGGGACTTTTTATGAACCTTGCTTTTTCTTTGAAGTGAGGAGCTGAGATTGGTCAGCAATAAATTAACACAGTCTTATGTTTTAGAAATTTCACCATGCTGTTGTTTTGAGCGCAGTCTAGACATGTCTGGAGTTCAGGAAAGACGTCTAGACTAGAGATATGCAGTTGGGAGTCATTAGTTCACATACAGCATTTCAAGCCAGGAGACTGGATGACATCACCAAAAAGTGAGTGTAGCTAGAGAGAAGAGGACAGGGGCCTGGCCCTTCTAAAATTAGAAGGAGGGGTGGAAGAGAGAAGCAGCAAAGGAGCCCGAGAAGGAACGGCCAGGGAGGCAGTAGGAAAAACCAAGAAAGTACAATGTACTGGAAATCAACTAAAGAAAACGTATCCAGGAGCGGGGCAGACACAACTGTCAAATGCTGCACCATGACAGTTGTGATGGGGACTGAAATTCACCAGGGATTTGGCAACCAGATGGAGGTCACCTGTCACATCTACAGGAGTCAGCTTTGGTGGAGTAGTGGAGGCCAAAGCCTGACAGAAGTGACTTGTACAGAGAAATGGAAAAGAGAATTGAAGAAAACGATAATCTGTAAATCTTGAGTAATTTTGAAACAGGAGAACTATCACAGTAGCAACAATTGAGGGTTGCAGCTGACAGCAAAATAAAGGGTATGAAAAGAATTTAAAAATGTATATATCGAAGTAATAATTCTCTTGAAAACCCCGCAGAGAGTTGGATTATCCGGTCTTTGCCTGGTTCTATTTTCTTTTTTCTTTTTTTAACTTTTAGCCTTATTTTCTTCCACGCCTCCTGTAGTCATCTTGGGGATTTTCATCTGGTTCTGTGTTATGTGTTGGGACCTAGCATCTCACTATGTTCATTATTACCATATCACCATCCCACTATTGCCGTGCCATTTTCCTGCTTCATTGCTCCTGCCAGATCTCTCTCTCTCTCTCCAAAACATACCATTTGCAATGTCATTACTCTAGCTAGTTCCAGTCTTTAAATGCCCCCCCTCCCCAGTGCAGTTTGGCTATGGCTGTAAGCATGCTGGAACTTCAGCAACACAGAGAGAAAGATGGGTAAACCAGACTGTGAGAGCAAACTAGAATTAGATAGGGCTCACCTGCAAGATGGGGCTACTGTTGTAAGATGCACCATGTCTGGGATGTCATGGAGGGCATAGCTCCCAATCAGGATCTTCCAGGTGTCAGAGGCCTGAATTTGTAGGTAAACAATTGAAAACTTATGACTTATTCTCCCTAGTGTAGCTCAGCTTGGTATACTGAATGTTTGGTTTAGGACAACAGATGATTTTAAAGACCCACATTTTGGGGAACTAAGATTCCTAAAATCTGCCAGGTTCATTTCTCATTGGTTTGGTTTTTATCTGCAGATGGAAGGCTTCCAGGCCAAGCGTTAGTTGATTTTGTTATCTCATTCCATGCATGTACCAATATATATATGTTCATCTACATTATGAATATACCTATATTTTTTCTCTACAAATATATGTGTATATTGTGCTCCTATTTTTAGCATTTTTTCCTCCTGATTTTGAAACTGATTTTATTTTTTTTAAATAATATAAAATTATTAAACTTGTTGACACTAGGATCTTGCTGCTGCAAAAACAGTGTTAACCATCACTGATTCCAGGTAGATTTGTGTACACTTACTATGAACCAGGAACTGATTGTACAATTTGATGAGAAATACATTTTTATTTTTTGTAAAGAATCTCGTGTTTTATGATGAGAGATGACTTAATGCACTAATATCACACCTTATAAAACGGTGTTCTGGGGGCACCTGGGTGGCTCAGTCCTTAAGCGACTGCCTTCAGCTCAGGTCATGATCCCAGGGTCCTGGGATCGAGCCCCGCATCGGGCTCCCTGCTCAGCAGGAAGCCTGCTTCTCCCTCTCCCTCTCCCCCTGCTTGTGTTCTTTCTCTTGCTGTGTCTCTGTCAAATAAATAAATAAAAATCTTAAAACAAAAACAAAAAAAACAGTGTTCTGTCTGCAATATAGTATGACTATGGCTTTTATAAATTTGGTGACATTTTAAGACATTGTAGTACACCTCAGCCAGGTTAATCATACTAGGAAAGATCAGATGCCTGTAGTCACATGCTGATAGCTCAGCTCCTGTTTCAGCCGGAAGGAAATTCCTCAGAAGCTTCCTATAAAATCATGCCTTTGACCTCCATAAAGTGTCTCTCCCTAGGTTGTTCTATTTATTATTCTTTTGTTAAATCCACATATTTATTTATTGTGACTCTAAAAATTATTTAGCATTAACCTTAGTATTGTATCATAATTGTATTTTCTTTCTTCTGCAACTTTTTATTTTATCTGGAGTTAATAATTGCCTCATTTTTCAACTTGTTTAGTTTTCCTAGAACCCATGGCTAAGCGTTCTCACATCTGCAACAGTACTGTGAAAGCATTTATCCCTGTGTTTCATGCTACACATGTCACCTCCATGACTACCTCTTTAAAAAGCTTTATTTTTCTGTTTTGAGTTCTATTTGGTTTACTTGCCACTCTCAGAAGTAAAATTATTGTCCAGTTTTCCTTTTCCAAATTCTAAGTGATGATGTTTTTCTAATTTATACCTTCTCTCTAAACAGATTCACTTATTTTATATATACATGATTAGCATCACTAAACATTTCATGTAAGTTTTTGCAAAAATCAGGACCTCACATTCCATGTTACATGGAGACCGGTATCTGCATTTTGCTTCGATTTTATGGTGACTGAGACATACCTCTTTGGTGTTTGTCATTTTTTCACTGTTCCAACTTTACATTACCCAGCTATCCAGAGATGATACTAAACCAGTCCATTAACCACAGGCTTTGCTTATCATCCTTCACCTGTGGATCCTTTAAGACACCAATCACGTGCTTTCTGCAATTGACGCACATTTTCTGCAACTGAGCTGTAAGGTCCTCTCTTCATTCTCATATTATGCATGTAGTTAATTGGTATTTTGATTGAACCAGCAGAAGTATAAAAATGCCTATGAATCAAAGGAAATTATTCTCATTAGGTATGAAACAAAGAAAGCAGTGGTTCCAAGAACAAATATTATTCAAAAATATTCTCATTAAAAGAAATTGCTCTCTCTGGTATAATAAAATTCTTCTAAAGAGAAACATCTGGCAGAATCATATAACTTGCTTTAGCGTAACATTTGGGATGAATTAAGTTGCTTCATGTCAGAAAATGCTTTCAAGGCTTCTCGGTATTTTTCTTCATTTCAACTTATCTATGTCTCACAGTTCTCCAATTAGGTCATTTTTTACTTTGTATTTCTTTAAAGGCATCACATTATGAATATTGTATAGAAGTTACAATCCCTCGAAGGTTAGAAATATTGCTAAGTGACATTAGTTCAAGCCTAGTATGTGGGATGTGCAAGTTTCTCTGTGCTGGATTCACCTGCACAGTTTTCTGTATAAGTGGGAAGGGTGAACTACCAATACTAAGAAAAATGAGCCGTGGAAGTGGACAGACACCAAGAAAAAGACAGTTCAGCTCATGTGTTCACTCGCCACCTGTGTGTCACCCTCATATCACCCAACATTTGAGCACCATTGAGTTAATTCTTATGGTGTTGGAGAAGCATTAAAGTTATCCTTGTCAATGGGTCTTCAAGTTGGAAGGAATTTTAGAGGTCATTTCATCCTCTAGATGCTTCACAGTCTAGATCAGTTGTTTAAATGACTCCTCTAATAGGGCACCTGTTACTTTTCAAGGAAACCCACTCCATTTTCTGAAAACTTTTATTAAAGATAGGCCTTCTGTTTCCATGTTTTCTTTCCAGATCTGGAAAATTCTTTGAACCCATCTTCTCTATAAGGGCCTAAACTTTCTGAAGGCAGTTTCTACATATCCCGTAAATATTTTTGCAGTGATATGTGCATTGCACTGTAAGAAACCTTAAGGGTAGAGAAAGGGTGATACCATTATCTCTCCGGAGAAGGTGTTGGAAAAAATGGAAATAGTATGAGTTCTAGATCAAATATTAGGCCTAGAAATCCGGTATTTATAAACTGTGGGACACAATTTTTAAGATGTCTTTAACTGTGGATAGTATTTCTACTAATTTAGCTAGGAAATTTTAAAAAAGATTTTATGCTGAAAGGCTTAAAATATCTGGAGTAAAGTCACACGTAGTAATTTTTTTTTTTTTTAATAGACACAGGCTTAAGCATAGAGGGCATGATTAACTACGAATGAATTGACATAGATCTTCACTACTCATGTGGTGCTTAGGCTGCCAGCATTGACATCAACTTGGGAACGTGTCAGACAAGCAGAATTTCAGACCTTACCCCAGACCCACTGCATCGTACACTTATTTAGCAATAGCCCAAGGTGCTTCATGGGGTAGGTGAGGAGGAGGTTCGGAATCATTCTCTGTTGGAGGACTAGCAGTTGCCAATTCCCGGATGTGAAAATTACTCGGGACCGTGAAGAGACTGACCTAATATTAATGATGCCTGTTAGGGAACAGGACAGGAGGCTAAAGGAACTTGAAAATCTAGTACAGGTTTTATATCTGATGTGGTAAGAAACATTGTATATAGGTTCTTGAGCTTGTGACAAGGTTGAAGAAGTGCTTGAGGTTTACAACTCTGCATAAATTGGACCATACTAGAAAATAAACAAATTAAAAAAAAAAAGGAATTTATATGAAGTAAATCCAGACAGGACATTATAAGCCCCTGGTCTAGAATGGTGGAGCAAAACCACCATTCTTCAATTCCTCAGTTCATTTTATTACCCATATTTTTATTCCACAAAAAATAATCTTATACGTGTATTGTATTTTTATGGATTGGTGAACCTGTTTGTAGGAAGTGTGTTCCCAGGACTGTTATTTCTTGTTCAAAAGTATTGGGTTTTTGTTTGTTTATTTGTTTTGCTTTAGATGGTTGTTTTTAGTTTGATTTTCAAAAAGGATGAAGGGGTTCTGTTTTCACCAGCAGCAGAAAAGAGTACAATTTCTTTGAAAATACTAACAGCAGCAGATCATAATTCTTTAATTTTTGTCAATCTAGTGGATGTAAAGTGATACTTCCTCATCATTTTCATTTGTATTGCCATAACCCAGATTTTTTTCCCTTGGATATTTAAATATAGCCTTCTGTGAGTTTTCTTTTCACAGCTTTTGTCTACATTGTCTTTATTGTTAACAGTTGGAAAATGTTCTCTGAATATCCTTAATATTAACAATTTTCTATCTTCTACTCTACAGAGAATGTTTCCCAATTTACTGATGATCATTTAACTAAGTTGGGGTATATTCTGTTAGGCAAAAGCAGTTAACACTCTTTATAAGCAAATATATATTTCTTTTCTTTGACATTTTTGGATCTTCCATCTCGACTACAAAGTCCCAATTTTTAGTTGAATATGTGGTGTCTTAAACTTTCTCCTAAAATCTGTTTTGTTTTTATATTATTAAATCTTTAATACCAATAAAATATTATTATTTTGATGTGGGGCAGACATCCAACCTTCTTATAGATGTGTAGCCAGTTACATAATTATTACTTTTGAAATAGCCGCCTGCCAGATTTATCATTTATTATATTCCATAAATGTCAGAACCTATTTTCTGGGCCCTCCATTATTTTCCTGTTTATTGATCTCATCTTATGCTAATACCATGTGCTTTGTATTTTGTATAGTATTTTAATATTTAGTAAGGTTAGCCCCTTTCAGTGTCCGTCTTTTTTATCTTTTGCGGGACGACTATTAGACATTCAATTAAAAAATATAATTTTAATTGAAGTTGCATTTAAGTTATGTATTAGTTTTAGAATAATTGATGTTATGGTATTAAATAGCCCCATGGTATATTTTTCCATTTATTCAGATTCTGTTTTATATCATTTAATAGGTATAGTTAAACATTTTTTTTTGCCTGTATTGCTTTTATTCTAAATATTCTAGCATTTTATCTATGGAGGCAAGGAAGAAAAATGTATATTCTCCATTTTCTGTATCTAAATAAATAGTGTTGTGTTCCAGGCATGCTTGGGGTTTCCTTCTTTAACATATCTCTAGCACATTTCCAGCCTATCTCAGTTTTTTGGCCTGAACTTCTTGTTTGTTTGGTTTTTTTTAAGTATAAAATCACATAATACTTTGTTATTTCTTTTCCAATTCAGTTGACTATTCAAAACAATTTTGAATGGAAATGGTGATGATATGCATTATTGTTTTGTTCCTGACTTAAAAGAAATGGCTTTAGCATTTCACCGTTCTACGCTTGCTGTTTGTTTTAGAAGACCAGTCTATCATTTTTAAGTAGAGCTCTTCCATTCCTAATGTATCCAGAGTTTTAATAACTGACAATGGCGGAATTTTATCAAATGCCTTCTGCGCCTCTATTGGTGTGGTCATGTGACTTTTTAAGCTGTTGACATCATTTGATTATGATATTAAATTTATTTTTCTTTTAACCATCCTTGCCCCCCTGAATAAATACTTGATCTTAATGTATTATGTATTTTATAGTATGCTAATTCTAGTTATGAAATAATTACATTAACTGCAAGTAACTGGTTAGGAACATAAGTACTTTTGTCTGTTCTTTCATTCCGTGTCATATTTCCCACCATAATAATGATTCCTCTCAATTTAAACTAAAATGATAGATAGTAGGTTTGTGAAACAGGGCAATCCCAGATGAGTGGTACCAGCTTTGTGTTGACCAGGGACCAGAGATTGGGCTGAAAGCCCCAGCTGCCAGATGCGCAGGTGGGCGGTGTGGGGTGATTCTCTAGGTCCATAGGGGGCTGGGGGATCCATAGCCAAAGCCTCATTCCTTGTCCTGTCTGCCGCCGTGGAGGCTTACGCGTACAAATGGGCCAAGGAACACAGCGTCTCCGTGCACTGCTAGGTGAGCTCCTCCTGTGGGAGGCGGCTCGGGTTGGGACGGCACGTCTGGGACTGCGGATAGGGCGGCGCTTGCGCACTGAGCCCCGCGAGGTGCGTTTGTCCCGGCGGAGCCGGGATCTGTTCCGCGGGAGAAGGTGTTCCAGCAAAGCCTGGAGAACTCGGAGATGCCCGCGCACCTCGTCTAAGCCCCTCACCTTTCTCTGTGGGATGGGGCCGTGGGGGGAGGGGAGGTCTTTTTCTTCTCTTCTTTGTTCTCTTGTTTTCTCTTTTCTACCACTTTGTATCTGGCTTCGTTAGTCCTGTTTGATGGCTTTATTAAGTGAACTGTGAAGCCTTTTACCTTTCACTGGAGTGGAGAATAGAAGTATCTGCTGGGCCTCGTGTGAAGGCAGCTGATTGTGGATCCAGACTCGGCCCTGATGAGGGCATGTAGCGCGCTGGGCACAGAAGCGCAGTCTGAGCCCCTTTTCGCGAAGGCGCCTCCCTGGGCGGCCAGTGGACGCTACGTTCAGCGGGGGCTTTGCTCTCCAAGGCTACGGCTCGCGTGTGGGTCAGGGTGTACTTTTCGCTGTTTCCTGCAAAGCTCCAGGATCAGTCCGCAGCACAGAGCGGGAGCTAAATGCAGTTGTGCAAGCTGTTTCATCTCCCTGAGCCTGTTTCCGGATCTGTTAAATGAGTTGTTTTATGCCGCCTGCTTCTCACTCCAAATTCTCAAATTCATAGGTGACAATTATGGAAACATTTAGCACTATTTTTTAATGTATTTGTCACTTAATGATACTTTTTTGTTATTCACATTTTAGAAGAATCTTAGAATATATCCAAATATTTTCTTGTTATTTCGACCTCTTTTGATACACTTTCTAAAAAAAAAAAAAGAAAAAGAAAAAGACTGGAATGTCAGGGGAATGAATTGCCCTTGTCAAAAATAAAAACAATTCCTGATCATAATAACGATTTAAAAGTCCAGTTGTGTCTTGTTAATCATTAACTTATTTATGGAAAAACCTTTGACATCCAGCCAACTTTATATATAAGCACTGAAATAGGAAATGTTTAATAACCATAACTTAATCATTGTCCTCTATCTTTGTAAATGAAGGCAGTAATTGTGGTGGCATTTTCTAACAAGGAGAATTCAACCGATCCATTTTTATAAAGGGAAAATAGGCTTCAGGGTAAAGAGCACACATTGATTAACTACTTAATACACCATTGGCTTTACAAGGCCTAACAGAGGAGTACTTTCAAATGATTAAAAAAAAAATCAAAAAAATTAAAAAAAAAAAAGTATTGCACAATCCTGCATAGTAATTACAAATGCATACAAGGAAACTTGGCAGTTGTGCTTGGAATATGCACCAAGAGATGCTGTGATGTGTGGTCCGGTATGGTCATTAGAATGTGTGTCAATTGGCAGGGGGTGGGGGAGCTGACTTGTGTATCTGAGGCCCCCAGCAGTCACTCAACATCTTGTTTCAATGGTATAAAATAAACGTGCATTGCAACCACACGGCCAGCAACAGCCAGATTTGATGTGGTTCGTTCACAGGACCATCCGAATGGTGACAGCGATTGCAGGGAATAATGTTAAGTGAGTCAGACCGTGATTTCAATTCCTAGACAAATTAGAGAAAGCATTCTCTGATAGAGTTCTGAATGAATGTTTAAGATGCAGTGGGAGGACAGTGAACAGACGCTAATTTAAATGAGGAACTACCTAGAATAAAGATTTTAACAGCTCTGCTTGTTAATTAACATATATTCCACTGGTGGTCTAAGAAAAACACCTCATTGTACACGCTACAGGAAGAGTTAGAAAAGGAATTAGTAGTACTTTACTGAGATGTTTGTTCTGCCAGTGAAATGGCAGGATAAAATGAGGATAGAGGTTCATCAAAACTGAAACGAAGGTGATTTTTTCTAGGGGGAAGGTAGGTTAAAGAAGGGGTTATTCATCATCTCTGGATGGTGTATTAAGTGTCTGTAGAAGTGACATTTCCACCAAAATTAGACTAAAGTTTCAAGGCCAGACATTGTCACGGAAGGATCAACAATCCACTGTGACCCTGAGCCTGAGAGGAAGAGATGTATCTGCTCGTGTATGGCTTTGAAGGTGAGAGTCTCACGTGGAACTTGATGATTAATACATCTTTTAAAAATCTGTATTCCATTTTTGTCAGTAACTTGTATGAAGCCCATCACATATGCCCATGGTTTTATTAGGCACTGAATGAATCCAGAGTAAAGGAAGGATGACTGCAGAGGAGTTGTACTAGAATGGGTTTCCTGCAAGAATTGGGATATGAGTCAGTGTTTGAAAGGACTGTGAAGGGAGATCCATCGATGGACGTAGAATCACCTGTTGGCACTTTGACGACTGGTACAGTGGGGACCTGAGATACAAAGCTTTCAGTGCCAGGAAATCACTTTGACTTGCTCTTTGACAATAGACGAACATCCTATGCTTCAAAGAGTGAATGTGCATAGCAGTGTTTAGTGATTATTAATCTCTTGGTGTCCCTCGTGGATTGGAATGAGGTGCAAGTTCAGTGTTGAGCCTGTGGCAAAGATTGAGGAGATGGATGTATAGACAGGGCTGGTGGCCCTAGCCCAAAAGATTTTAAAAATTGACAAAATTGTATAAAGCAGGTGAAAGACGATGCTAATGTTAGTGTGAGATAGTCAGGAGTAGGAGATAAGAATCAGCTCATTTTCCAAGATTAAAGCGAAACAAAATCTTACCGAAAAAAGAGCACAATATATCCTATCTAATAAAAAAAAAAAAAAATCAGTGATTCTCAACTAGAAGAGAAGGTGGCTGCAGGACCCCAGCTGCCTACTGTCAGTCTTGGTGTTTTCTCCTCTGATCAGCTTCAGTCACTAAGTTTGAATGCTCAGAACCTCAGTTTTTGTTGGTGTCTGAGGTGATGCTCACTTGAGGGTGTGTGTTCAACTGTGGAATATGACAATTTCTGAGACTATTCTTCAGCCCCCGAGAGCAGAGCTTTACCATGATTATCTTTCCCAGACTGCAGACAGTTCTGAAAAATGAACTAGCTTGACATGAAATTGCCAAAATATTTCCTTCTGTGATAAAACTGATAGGATTACAAACCAACTCCGCTCCTCTCCTCTAGCCAAGCACACACACAGGCACTGTATGAGATGGCTAGTGTTTGGTGTCATTTGCTATTACTTATTTAAATTTGGCCTTGGTAAACAATTAAGCAAATCCCAAGAGGTGATCACAAAGGAGAGTTAGATTTAATTTAGGCATCTTAATGAGTTTTGCTTTTGATATGTAGGCATAATTAGTGCATGGAGCACAAGTTAACCCTAATTAAATTGATTAACTTGGGCAATATTTGCTCTGGTTCATAGAACGAACATAAGCCTAAGGATTTTTAAAAAAATTTTTTTTTATTTTTCACGTCTCCTAGTTTCATATCTACATGTTCATAGTCGACTTAAGTAATATGTTGTTATGATAGGTGATGGAAATTATCTTAAGACTTAGATAGTCCTGTGCTTAGAGATGCAGGGTATCTGAACCAAAGGGAGTCTATGTAGTCCACCTCCCCAAGCACCAAAAAAAAAAAGTTTATAAGATTTTGTAAAAGAGTTTTGGTGAATCAAGTGAGTAAATATTACTTTGTGACTGATTATCTGTTCTTAACTTCTACTCTCACCAAATTGATCAAATAACTATAGTTGTTTATGTTGTGCATTCTAGCCTGGTCCTTACAAGAAAGATATATGAAAAACAAACAGGTCAGAGGAAGTAGAAGAACTCACGCATTTTTATGAAAAGATGGGGAAAGTAGCTTCCTCTGGGTGAGATTTGTGTGCTTAGGGTTGTGATGGCACCTCTTCTGCCAAGCCTGCACAAGAAATCCCACTGGACAGAAGAGTTGTCATTACTCCTTTATGATTTTTGTTTTTATTCCTTTTTAATTTTTTATTATATCTCTCCATGACATTTCTTTTTTTAAGTTAATTTTATTTTAATAGCTTATTGAGGTCTAGTTGACATATGATTAACTGCACATATTTGTAAAGCACAATTTGATAAAATTTGATATATTTGTACACCAATAAGACCACTACAGTCAAGATGATGAATACATGCTTTAAAAAGTTTCCTCATATCCCTTTGTAATCTCTTGCTTCCAGACTTTGCCTCTCATAGTCCCTGTCCTCAGGCAAGCACTTGATCTACTTTTATTTACTGTAAGTTATTATAAGTCGAGTCATACAGTATATACTCTTTTTTTTTTTTTTTGCCTGGCTTCTTTTATTTTGTATAATTATTTTAAGATTTACCCATATTATTATGTGTTTCAATGTATTTTAATTGCTGAGTGGTATTCTATCTTATAGATAAGTCAAAATTTTTTATTCATTTACATTACAGGAGTTGGACATATAGGACATTTGAATTCCAATTTTGGATAATTAAAAATAATGTTACTATGAACACTCATGTACATGTATTTTTATGGACGTTTTTAATTTGACTTGGGTAAATACCAGGAATGGAATGACTAGGTCATATAGTAGGTGTATGCTTAATTTTTTAAGAAACTACCAACCTTTTTTCTAAAGCAGTTGTAGCATTTAACATTCCCACATGCAGTATGTGAGCATTTCATCTGTCTAATATTGATAACACTCGATAAGGTCACATGTTTTTAATTTTAGCCACTTAGATATTTGTAGTTTTTTAAAAATGAATTTATTTTAATAGACCTCTTGATCTAAGAGGATTTAGCACCTGCTCATAGTAGGTACTCAATTATTATTTGTTACTTTAGTAAAGACAGAAGTGGTGTTGATATTCTTGTGATAAAATAAAAAAGCCTGAAATGCATCAAAAGAAGCCCCAGACTCATGCTTGTAATAGCATTTATTTGTATTGTTGTCTTTCCTATTTTTGCAATGACTTAGAAACAACAAAATAAAATCCATTCATCTACCAGACAGGTGTCCCAGACTAACATTTCTTTGCTTACAGCACAAGCTAGAGCATGACATTTTAAATTAGTTATAGTAGACATTGTACTTTTAACTTTGTGACTGAACCATTATAAATATCACTGAACTTTATCTATATGAAAAGCAGATCTCAACATCATGTGTGGTTTCAGGTAATTGAAGTTATTTGCAAAAGCAGAAACAACTGGAAGAATTAAACTCCGGAATTTTTTTTTTGTCCATTTGACCTAGATATTTTAGTATTGTCAGTCTTAACAAACTGATCATATGAGTTGAAAGTTCTCAACATTCAATTGAAACATTGTAATAAATTAGTAAGGCAAATGATGGAACTTCCTGGATATTTACTCTTGGTTTATATTTTGCTGGCAGTTTTAATTGTGTGTTCACATACATATGAATAACTTGCATTTTCAAGTTGTAGAAAATAATATGCCATAATTTCATTTACATTAGAAAACTTCCTTTCTTTTGTACTTCTATATGATTTGTAGTACAATATGATGGTCATCAATAGAAAATGGTCCTATAGTATGTAAGAGTCAGTAATCCTCTAAAATATGCCCCAATTTTTCCCTACAAAGAAGTTACCAAAAATATATAAGTGCTCATTTGAACAAGTGATAAAATAATAGTGAAAAGCCAGCTTCTTGAAAAAACTGTAGGGTAGATGGCAAAATAAGTGATTACGTTTTCCTTAAAGAACAACGGCGGGGTGCCTGGGTGACTCAGTCGTTTAAGCATCTGCCTTCTGCCTTCGGCTCAGATCAATATCCCAGGGGTTCTGAGATGGATCCCTGTGTTGAGCTCCCTGCTCAGTGGGGAGACTGCTTCTCCCTCTGCCCTCTCCCTCTCTCTCCCTGTGCCCTCCCCCCCAACTTGTGCTCTCGCTCACTCTCTATCTCAAATAAATAAAACCTTAAATAACAAGAACAACAACAAAATCTTTACTAGGTTTAATTGTTAACAAATCTTTTTCCTAAGGATATTCTTGGGTTGAACTATTGGATGTTTCAGATGAGTAAGACTCAGTACTTGCTTTCTAAGTGCTCATGATTGGGGGTTGGAGGTAGGGGAGAAGAAGAAGAGGGATAAATAAAATGAGGAATGCTAACATCAAGTGCTAGGAAGTATCAAAGTAGCACAGAGGCGAAGGATGTAACTCGAGGGGGCTTTTGGAAGAGGTGACACTCCAAGGAATTGGGGAGAGAAGACAGATGAGAAGGAAGAGCTGGGGTGTACCAAAAAGGAAAGTACCATAAAAGTGAAGTTGTGTTTGTCTACCAGAGACAGAGGGAGGGAATCAAGAAGGATTTAGATTTTTAGACACTCTAATCAATGAAATGATTAGCTTCCCATAAGCAATAAAAAACAATAATGTACTGAACTGAAATAAGTCTAAGGAGGCTAAATCATGTTCTTATTTTCTTTCCTTTGTTACCTTGATCATGTTTTTGTGGGAGAGGGGGGAACATAAAATATCAAAAGCTTTCTAAAATCATTTCTCCCCTTGTGGTTCTTTGCTTAGTAGGATATACTCAATCTGCCCTTGTACTTCCCATTGGATACGTTAGCAATGGTATTCGTGGGAAAGGAGATGCAAGGATGGAACCTTTGTGGAGCACCTCCTATGTGCCAGCCCCATGGGACTTGCTGGGGATGGGGTCATTCCTGGCTCCCACGAAGCTCACAGCTGGGGGATGGGGTGGGGAGACTGCGGCAATTAATGGTGTAGTTGGAGAGGTGCTCCTGCCTGGGGGGTTGCATCGCGTGTGCACACTTCCCAGTGGGGAACAGCCTCTGTGCCAAGTGACGGTTCTACCCTCCTGCATCTCCCTTTCCACGTCTCGAAGAGACAGGTTTTGACTCTTTCCTGTACCAGAGTTTATGATTCGATTTTTTACATTTTTCTTCCTTCCAACTGTGAGATTGAGTATTAGGACTATTTTATGAAGAAATAAAAGCACTTCATATTAAGTAATACAATCATAACATTTTATTCCACAGATTTTATATGTAAATCTCTAAAGAATAACTTCATTAGTCTGTGATCACTCTATTATGCAAGTGTAAATGTGATTTATGTATGTGAGACAGGGAAGAAAATCTAGCAGCAGATGCGAGTTTTATTCTATTTATAGATATAGATATAGATATAGATATATTATCTATTTATTATTCTATTTATTATTATTATTCTATTTGTTCTTTTATTAATGCAGAAAAACTAGTCTGCTATCTGATGGGTGCTGGTGAAGGTCCTTTAAACAGATTCACTGATGTCCTAACGTTGACTCTCTGAAGTAGGCACTGTCCCTACTGCTATTTCATAAGGAGGGAAACAGGGACACATAAAGGTTAAATATCAAAGTCTGCATGGTAGGTAGCGAAGCCAGAGTTGGAAACAAGGTAATGGCTGTGTGATGTAGACGGTGGGTTCTACACAACAACACCAGTAGGTATGTTTGAAATTACTCGTTCTTCAGTCTTCTGGGCTAACACTTTCTTTCACTATCCAAGTAAAATTTACCAAATTCCTATCAATTTCCTATAATAAACTCAGGACTCATGCCACTATTTCAGATTTTCCCCAAAAGCGTGCTTTCGTGTTTCCCCTTCTGGCTCCAGGTGCCAGGTCCTCCTGGCATCTCGCCCCTTGCCTGTGAAGTTGCTGCCCCTTCTTCACTCCCACATCGCTGGAGCAGAGACATGGAGATTCTTCCTCCAAATCTCCCAGCACATCATTAACCCACCATCGCTATCTGTGATGGAGCTTTACTGAAAGTGTGGGGAGGGTGTGGTAAATAGCAGCCCAGGGCAGAAGCTTCTGTGTCTCATCATTTACAAATCATCCCTGTTCTTGGAAGTTTCTTACCAGGTCTTTTTATAACCCTTTCAACTTCCTGACATTTTGCCAGAGCCACTTCTCTTCTACATACTCCTTCAAACTGGAGCAGGCACAGGCCACCCAAAACTCCTGTCCTCTCTTTACATAGAAAATTTTCTAATCTTCACCTTTTTTTTCCCATCTAGACTGGTCTGGGGAACCTTGCCCTTTGCAATGATAAAGGCCATAAAGGCATTTTTACTAACCCAAGAGCTCTGAACGTCTGAGTGGCGAATCCCAGCAGTCCTTCACTATCACCTTTCCCCCCCACAGAACTGTTTTCATTACATCAAAAAAATTCTAGGCAGAAAAAAGCAACTATTAGGCATATGGGAGTATTGGTTTGCAAACTGCCCCCCTTTAATAGGGAGGACAAGGGAAGATTGAAGAAAGAAGCAGCCATTCCAGGTCGGTAGGTGGCAGGTATAAGGAGCAAGGGAACTTGCTTACGAGGCTCGTCTTGTGCAGCTAAAAGACAGGTTGATCTCCATACCCACCCACCAGAATCCTCAAAGTTTATAGAGAGGCCTTAACTGGGTTCAGTCATATATACAGTCCAGATGGCCTCTTTCAAGACTGTGTTCTTGGGGCAGCTTCTAGCATGGGGAAGGCAGGCGGAATGCCATTCCAAGGACAGAAGGGAGGGTAAGGAGCTTCCAGTAGTAGCCTGGGTCCAGCTCAAGGGTCAACCAGCAACCCTGTTGATTACCTCTTCCAACAGGGAGACCATAATGGAATAAAATACAAGGTATCTCTTTAAACAAGTTAAATGTAATTAAATTTTCAGTAAGTACAATGATTTAACAAAGAAGCCATACTATCTATCTTTGACAGATTGAATTCACAATTCTCCATGATTCTGCCCTAAGATATTGACATGAGAAAGTGTCTTGATAGGAACTAAGAGTTTAGAGTGTTTGTCACTTTTTATCTTTTGCTCAATAAACAATGATGATGTACCTATTATGTTTCAGGCCTGGTGCTTAGAAGGAGAACTACATGATGAATAAGTTATGGTCCTTGACCCCACAAACTGTGGATTGAGTGGGTCATAGAGAAACTTTGGCACATAACTAGAAAATAGTGCAATATGAACAAAGTGACCTGTGTAGTGGTATAAAATCGTAGAATACACAACTCGCAGCCTGATGGGGTTGGGAAAACTTGTACAGAAGATGCCATTTGCATTAAGGATGGGTGTAAGTGTTCAGGCAGAAAATGATAGAAGAAAGAAGGGGATGTGTGAAGTTTTGGGAGAACAAAACAGCATCACATATCTTTGTTCTGAGCATCAACTGTCTGTATGTTGAAAGGACGGGAAGGAGGGGAGGAGAGAAAGAGAAGGAGTGGCCAAGATGAGAGCAGAACAATAGATTAGGTTCCACACAAGAAAGTTCATCTTATATCTGCTTAGACTTTCAGAAATACCAGGGCCAGCTTTTAAGTATCCCAACTGGACCTGGTGAAGCTGAATGTCTTGATTAAATCAGAAGCTTGAAGTAACTTTTATTCATATTAGGGTTTAAGAAACACTGTTATAGGCAATGGGAGCGTTTGGCTTTTTAAATATTTCATAATGTGAGGTCATATCTGGCACAGCAGACCAATATCCTGTAGTGTATATTGCATACGTACTTAGAACCATAATGAACAAAATGAGTTTTTATATAGCTCGAACGCTGTATGGTACGCTGCTTAGCAACTTAGCATAGTTTAAGTAGATGAAAGTATATAAAGTGTCTACTAAAATACCATTGGTGAAACTTTACCAAGTGTTATTATTTTTTTTTCTTTTATCCCCTCCCTCATGCACAGTAAATCCTGTCTGAATAATTTACTCATTCTGGAACATTAAAATGATCTTGGGCTTTAAGGGTAACTAAAGAGTTTCTGAACTATAATGAGGCTCTTGGAAATGCTGAGTCACAGATTATATGTGGGGGAGAATGTGGCTTTACTTAGGCTTCCAAGCTAGCTTTCATTTTCATCCAGAGAATGGTTTTGGTAAGAAGCTGTTATTTGGTATGGCTAGAGTAGCAAGTGAGCTGCCCTTAGCCTCATGAGCGTAGGAGGGAGGGACAGAGGGACCAGTACTCTGTAAGTCTGTGGATGGAATTAAGTTTGTCTAAAACCCTTCACTGTATCTGGACAGGGAAACAGCTTGCATATGTGAAAAGGGCATCTGAATTCAAATTGAAAATAGTAACATAAAAGCAAATGTAGTGATGACCAGTGTAGACCACAACACAAAGTGGGCAAACCTGTTGAGATGAGAATGCTGATAACTGTACTGGAGTTCTTTGTAGAAAAGATGTAAGAAACATCGTGGATAATAGTTTCAGAATGAAAGAAAACATACGGGGATTCATAAGCACAAGTGCAACACAGTGGAAATATGACTCAATCTTTCTATCAAGACTGAACATTGATTAGTATCTTCCTAAATGATGGGCTCTACTTTGTAATGATTTTCAAATGTATAGGTGTAGCTCTGCACAGAAGCTAAGATCAATTTCCTATAAAACAATTAAAAAATAGACTTTTAACGCCAGCTTTATGGTATTTGGTGCATTAGCTACAAGGCTACTATATTTCAACTGAATTAAACATGGCAGTGAGGCATGAGAAAGGTTCTAGAACTTCTTTATCTGAACGGCTTATTTTTATTTGTTTATTTTTAATAGAACAGAGCCTAGAGTTCCTGAGCTGGGGTTGGAACATTTGGGAGATGAATTTTAGCACACTTATCTTTTTTTTTCTTTCTTTGTTTTTTCCTTTTTTTTTTACATTTCCAACACACTGATACTCCAAACGCTTTGACCTTGGCTCTGCAGAATTGTAGTAATAAGTTTTTCCACTTGTATTTAACAACATTCTGAGTAAGAGCAGCAAATATTTGAATCGGGGGTGTGGGGATTTGGTAGATTTTTATAAGGAAAATCTATATTATTTCTAAAGTCATATCACTGAAATGATAATAACTTAAAACAGATTTTTAAAAGGTATCTTTGAAGCACATATTTTTTAAAGTTTAGATTTCTAGCAAATTTATAGAGTGCTGTTAGCATACCATAGCTGAAATCACGTGATTGTTATATCCTATGCTTTCTGCTTTTCGCTATGTTACTGTTGGAATATCTTCTGATAACATCTGTGAGAGAGGAATGGATGTTGTAGTAAAACGGAGTCTTCTCGGTCTGATTGATCTTGTGCTTTACAATCCATTTCAGTTATCAGAAAGTATTCAAATTTTTTCCTCCTGCTATTTGGGAAGAATGTAACGGTCTAAAAGATTGCCTACCTTCTGAGGGAGTTTCTCTCTTGTCAGGATAGAAACAGTATATTTACTAAACTGCCTTTAAATTTGGAGTAAATATTGTAATCCGTTTCTTTCTCCGTTTGCTGGCCTCTCACTATAGGAAGTGCCCAAATGTGACAGTTGGCAGTATAATCTAGCAGATCTGTAGACCATGGCTGGGATATTTTAAAATTAGGAGATTCCAGAATGAAATTAAGACCATTTTTCGGTGGTTAGAACTCACCAGTATTTTACTTTAGTATGAATTTGTATAGTGATGATTCTTGCATTGCCCAATGACCTTTCTTAGCCATTTCTATAAAGCTAACAGAACAAACAAATGTATTTTTAACACTATACTGTAGGCAAATACTCCTTCCCTATGAAATGGGGAAGATGTAAGATGCTAAGACACACATTTGTATTCACTATTTGAAGAAAAATTATCCACCAAAATTTTCTAGAAGAGGGTTTAAAGTAAATACATTTCTTAGACCAATAAATATGGTCAGTGATCTGCAGTGATTTGACATAATGAAATAAATGAATATAATTAACTATGATGGCAAAGTAAATTGAACCACTATAGCTATTTAGAGGATACTAGCCCTTTTAGCTGGACACCATTTGCTTTTGTACATTTATGGATTGTACAGAACTAGCTTTGAAAGGTAAGATGTATAATTTGTATAATTTGTATAATTGTATAGTTAGAGGGACTGTAGATCCAATGAACTCATTTTAATTTAGAATACCATGTGCTACTTGATAAAATGGCTTTTCTGGCACCTAGATATCCCTTTAGGCATGCCTTGGAGACCCTGTAGTGTAAATAAAATTGTGTTGATTTGCTCAGGTCTATGGGATTTGGACTTGGTTCTGGAGTGAACATTATATTTAAATACATAGGTAAAAGGCAGAGTGAAAACATTTAGAATGCTCACAGATTGGTGTGGAAGAAAAGTCTACGGAATCTGTGGGAACTTATTCAGGACTCCAGGTTGGATAAGATAGTTTTGGGGGCAACATATGGTAATGGGGAATATTTTTTTTTTTTTTTAAGAAAGAATAGTTATTGATGACTAACTAGACATAGGAAATAAGAGTCTTAGCACCTTGAGTCTGAATGCTTACAAGGCTGATTTTAATATATAAAAAGGAAGTCAGGAAGATGCTGAGAAAAGCAGAAGAGAATAGCAGACCAAAAGAGATCCAGCTTGATGTTAGGCATTGAAAAATAATTAGATCTCCAGGTAAGAAAATTTTGCTTCCTCAACAGTTCTCATAGTGAAATCTGAGGTTCGTAAGATCTTTTTGGAATGTATGGGAGATCAAAACAATTTTCATAATACTATCAAGACATGATTTTTCGGGGTGCATGGGTGGCTCAGTCGTTAAGCGTCTGCCTTCGGCTCAGGTCATGATCTCGGGGTCCTGGGATCGAGCCCCGCATTGGGCTCCCTGCTCTGTGGGAAGCCTGCTTCTCCCTCTCCCACTCCCCTTGCTTGTGTTCCCTCTCTTGCTGTGTCTCTTTCTGTCAAATAAATAAGTAAAATCTTTAAAAAAAGACATGATTTTTCTTTTTCTCTGCATTGGCGTTTCCTTTGGTAGTGCAAACACAATGGTGAGCAAAACTGTTGGAGCTTTAGCAAATTCAGGTAGTGGCACCAACTTGTACTCATAGTCATTGTATTCTTCATATCTATAGACTTGCAGGAAAAAAAGTCCAGTTTCATTTAAAAATGTCCTGATGAAGCAGTAAAAATTATCAATCTTATTATACATCAGCCCCAAATTATATACATATTTTTCACATTCTGTGTGTTGACATAATGCATAAAGCACATTTTCTGCATACTAAATTATAATGGCTCTCTTGACGAAAGACACCTGTGTGATCGTTTCAACTGCAAGCTCAACTATCCACTCTTTTTCTCGAACATATTTTTTTTAGTGAAAAACATGATTGACAAGTTATGATGATTCAGATGTGGGTATTTGGGTAGACATTTTCTCAAAGTGGACTAATGAACCTGCCACTTCAAGAAAAATAACTCACGGTGTTTGTTGCCAGTGATAACACTTGAGATTTCAAGAGAAAATTGGAATTATAGAAAACTTACAGGGATCACCATAAACTTGAAAAGTTCCTGATTACATATAGAAATGACCAACTCTGTCAGCATTGAGAAAATGTGCATAATGTGTGAGCCAACATTTCCAAGTGTTAATGACTGAGTTACAAAATCATGCATTGGTAACAAAACCATGATAGGAAAATGCAAACCAATGGGACATCGCAACTGACCATGAAAAAAAATTGTCAAGTTTTGGTGTAATAGCAAAGAAGAATATTGACAATTATCTGAAAAGATGGTTAAATATACCTCCTTTTGTCAATTGCATATCTTTGGGAGGCTGGATATTTTTCCTTTTTTTTTTTTTTTAAAGACATATAATTTTTAAAGATTTTATTTATTTATTAGAGAGAAAGAGACTGTGCACAGGAGAGAGCTTGAGCAGGGGAGAG
Source organism: Mirounga angustirostris (assembly GCF_029215605.1). Classification (NCBI taxonomy): domain Eukaryota; kingdom Metazoa; phylum Chordata; class Mammalia; order Carnivora; family Phocidae; genus Mirounga; species Mirounga angustirostris. The sequence continues at coordinate 18,409,747 of NW_026991711.1, read as the reverse complement.
GGGCAGAGGGAGAGGGAAAAGCAGACTCCCCGCTAAGTAGGGAGCCTGATGCAGGGCTTGATTCCAGGACCCTGGAATCACCACCTGAGCCAAAGGCAGACGCTTAACCGACTGAACCACCGAGGCACCCCAGATTTTTTTCCATACACCTTGACCGAGACAACATACTGAAATGAATTAAACCCAGAAGCAGATATGAGAAGCTAGCTCTCTTGGATTAAGCCAGGTAGTAATAAAATTTACAATAATGTAAAATCATGCCACTCTTCACACTATTTGTTTTGGAAAATATAGTTGTTTTTCACAAAATATGTAACTTATTCTAATGTAATTAGTTTGTGATAGTTATTTTTTAAGAGGGCTGAATAAATATTTTTAGTTACCCATTTTTATTGTAAAATAATATATGTCTATAAATAGAACCCTCCAAGACAAAAGCTTTACAGGTTTCTCAGTAACTTTTAAGAATGTGAAGGATCCTGAGGCCAAAAACTTTGGGAATCACTGAGTAACATATGTACCTTTGGGGGTCATTAGCTTGGAAGTTTCATTTGATATTGTAGAAGTGGTGTTATATTTTGAATGAGATCATATAGAACAAATACCAGGGCTTGAAAAAAACAAAAACAAAAAAAACCAAAACTGGCCTAGGTTTTGGAGGAATGAGTGAAAGAAAAATAAATCCCCTGTAGAGGATGTAAGGGTATCAATGCCATCAGTTTTAGGGGCTGACGTACCCAGGAGAGTACAAGTCCTGTGAAGAAGACACTGCATTTGGTTAGGTAGAGGTCTATAGAGACCTTGAGCCATTTCAGTGGCCCAGTGCAACCTTTAATCTGAACCATTCAGTTATCAGTTATCTCTCTCTGTCCACCCGAATCTTCCACTGTTCCCTGATGGAATTTACGAACCAGCACCAGCAAAAATCCCTGGATCCTCAACCTTTATCTCTTAGTGGAACTTGACCTTCTTGTTCTAGCTGAACCTTAGTACATCTTCCCTTACAGTCTCTTCAAATACAGACTATTTCTTGGAGGGTCAGAATTGAAGAGCAAGAGTGTTTATTTCCTTCTCCACATGAACTTGGTAATAAAGATCTTACATGGTATCCTTTTTTCCCAGAGGTTAGGATGAATTTTCCAGTTAATAATTACAAATATTGGAAAATCCTCAGCTGTTTGGACCCCAGCACAACACATGTAGGGATTTCTTTTCATATATTTTTGCTATGTTAATAATAGTGGTTAATTTCCCAACAAAGGAATAATTACAATGGCTAATTTGGATTATATACCACATGTAATAGCCTAAGGTACTAAATTAACAGTGAAATCTCTGCATTTAATTGGATATATAAAGTTTTGTTTTATTTTTGGCTTAAATATTTACCAAATGGCACCTTTTCAGCTTATTTAAATAGTCTTTCAGCCTTTTCAAAGAGCCTCCATATCCTAATAGTTCAGAACCTAGACTCTGGAGCCAGATAGCTTGGATTTAGATGCAGGCTCTGCCCCTTTCTATGTAAATATAGAAAGTCACTTACTTGAGCAACTTTAGGAAATCACTTAATTTTCAGTGCTGGAGCTTGATTATCTTTAAAATGAGAATGTTAATAATAATTTATTATTTATAATACTACTATTATGATTATATTCAGTTGATAATTATGTTCACCAGACTCACTACCTGCTAGTATTCCATACTGTTGTTTATCAGACTTTGTTTATACTTTGTTTATTCCATACTGTTGTTTATCAGATATACTGTTGTTTATCAGATCAAGAGTCGGACGCTTAACTGCCTGAGCCACCCAGTGCCCCTACCAAAGGAATTTAATAAAGCATCTAGCGTATGGCAAGTACATAGCAGAAGTGAGAGATTAACAGTAGTAGGATTCTTTAATGTATCTTGAGCACTTTCCACCTGCAGGTGCTAGGACAGTGTGTGCATGTACAAATTCATTTAATCATCAAAGCCACCATATAAGGTAGGAAGTGTCATTCTACCTGTTTTGTGATGAGAATAAATGAGGTGTGGGGAAGTTAGAAAATTTATAGTCACATAACTAACATTTCACTGTGGACTTGAACCTACACCTATAAGAATGTAAGCGAGGCTTCCAATGAACTAAGGATTGGGAGACTTAAAGACGAACAGGAGGGGCGCCTGGGTGGCTCAGTCGTTAAGCGTCTGCCTTCGGCTCAGGTCGATCCCAGGGTCCTGGGATCAAGCCCCACATCGGGCTCCCTGCTCGGCCGGGAGCCTGCTTCTCCTTCTCCCAACCCCCCTGCTTGTGTTCTCTCTCTCGCTGTGTCTCTCTCTGTCAAATAAATAAATAAAATCTTAAAAAAAAAAAAATAAAGATGAACAGGACATGATTTCTGTATCAGAGGACCTCTGATCCCTCAGGAGAGGGAGGAGGTGACAGTCATTCTTCAAACATCTTTCCAGTGCAGGACGTAAACACGGGGAGAGATCACCAGGTGTCAGCGTGTACTTTATTTCATTTGAATTTAACGGATACTCTGTCCCATTGTCAGAACTGACACTATGATACCTATTTTATTAAAGAAAAAATTGATGCTTAGGCAAGTTAAATGGCTCATATGATTGGTTTATGGAAGAGCCTAGACTAGAATCTTTGTCTCCTGAGTTTGCAAGTCAAGTGTAAACATTTGTTGTCTTCCATGATCAGTATTATAGTAGGTTGAATATTGACCTCTGGAGATATCAGGGACTGATTCCTGCATCTGTAAATCTGGGGGAAAAAAAAGGTCTTTGCCAATGTGATTAAATTAAGGATCCTGAGATGGGGAGATTATTTTAGATTATTTGGCTGGACCCTAAAAACTACCACATATATCCTAAAAAGGGAGACAGAGATTTGAGATACACACAGAAAAGACAATATGACTATGAGGCAGAGACTGGATTTACACACGCACAAGCCAAAAAATGCTAGCAGACACAAGAAGCTGGAGGAGGCAAGGAATAGATTCTCTCCCAGAGTTTCTGCAGGGAGTTCAGCCTGGCCTATGGTGATTTCAGCCTGGTGGTTCTGATTTTTACTTTTGGCATCTACAGTGTAAATTTCTCTTGTTTTAAGCTGCTTATTTTGTGGTAATTTCCTACAACAGTAATAGGAAACCACTACAAGCATCTTATATGGTTGGGGGAGGAGTGTGTTCCTTGATCCACATGGTTGCTCCCTTCTCCTCAAGAAAATCCCCTTGAACATGCCTGCTGGAAGACTGACTACATACTGGTATTCCAGACTGTCATTTGTCAGACCTCTGGTTGTCTTCCCTTATCAACTCAAGACTTTATTACCCAGCCCTCTCTTTCTCTCTCTTCACTTCTCTTACTACCATCCTTGGCAACTTTAACATCCACTGTCTAGCCAGTATCCTTGTATCCACATGCACCCTAGATTACATTCTTTTGTTTATTCAAAAAATCTCCTCCAACAGTTCTTATCCCCCTGCTCAGCCATCAGTATTTATTTGTTGATCAAATTGCTCCTATCAGCATATGAACATCCCATAAATTCTCCCTCCTTCTAAAACAAATAGCTTTGCCCTCGCATTTCCCTCCCATCCCTGTCTTGGTTCTCTACTTCCATTATAGCAAGGATTTTCAAGAGAGTTGTCTATATATTGCCTCAATTCCTGTTCTCTTTTGTGCTCACATTCTGCTGAGGCAGCTCTTGTCAAGGTCAGTCAGAGCCTCTCTCTTGTCAATGCCCGTGGTCAGTTGTTATTCCTCATCTCATTTGACCTCTTAATAGCATTTGACGTGATGGATGACTTCCTTCTACTTGAATCATTTTCCTCCCTTGGTTTCTGGCATAGTCCACTCTCCTGATTTTCTTTTTATTTCACTGGCTTTTTATTCTCATTCTTCTTGCTGGCTACTCTTCTTTTCCTGCATCTCTGCACTCTTCCCTATCTTCCCTTCTTAGGTTATTTCATCCAGTACCTGGATTTGACTCTCCTTGCCCATCTATCTCAGGTCTGTGTCACCAGGCTCCACTTTCCCCATGAGATACAAATTATTTTATCTAACACTGTACTGAGAAGCTTTATTTGAATTTCTAATTGGTATTCAATCTTACCATGTCCAAAATAGAACTTTGAATTTCCAACTCTCACTGCACACAAACATGGTGCCTCCATAGACTTGCCTATCTCAGTAATTGGCACCACTGTGCATCCAGCTGTTGAGGCACAGACTTCAGAGGTATCCTTCATTTACCCATCTGCTCATGGCTGGCTTTTTTCATTAATGAAGTCTCTACTCAAATGTTGCTTCCTCAGTGGAGGCTTTCCCGCTCACATTATCTTAAATAGTCAATCCATAGAAAATCAATTTGCCCAAACCAGTTTGCCAAATTAATTTTTTAATGTGCCAAATAACCAAATATTACATATAGTTTGGGTAGTTTGGATACAGTTGGTAAATTCAGGAATTTTGCTTTTAGGAATAGATTAGTCAGGGAATTTACTTTTGATTGTGTGCTAATGAGATGATTATGGACAGATTGACCTAGAGCCCTCCAAAACAGTGATCTTATCACTCTCTACCCTTTAATGTTTTTTCTATAGTACTTACTTAATACAACAACAAATCATATTTATATGTCTGCTTTTATATCTTCCTATCCTTTAGACTCGAAGCCTCACGAGGGTAGACTTTTCAACTTTAGTATTGAGGTGTACAGCAGGTGCTCAAAAATAATGGTTTAATGAATGAATGCAACAATGAGTGACAAAAAACAACAATTGGATTTGAATACATTGAAGAAGGAATGGGCAATGTGTCACTCTAAGCTGAAAATACGGAACATTCTTATTTTCTTGAGCTATCAAAGAGAGAAAATAAGATTATGAAGTAAAGTGACATAAAGGTTTTTGTTTAAGTAAAGGAGACCAATGTGTTAGAGTATGGAATTAAGGGAAAAAAAAAAGGAAAAAGACCCACCAATAAAGGATATTGATTTTTTTTAGTTTTATATAACAGTAGAAGACGATATAAATCAGTGAATAAAAGACTGTTTTATATGACAGTTCTGTATTTCTAGCTTGTGTTTCTGGGTTTATTTATTTATTTTTAAAGATTTTATTTATTTATTAGAGAATGCGAGCAAGTGGGGGGAGGGGCAGAGAGAGACGGAGCGAGAGAATCCCAAACAGACTATGCGTTGAAAATGGGGCCAGATGCAGGGCTCGATCCCATGGCCGTGAGATTATGATCTGAGCCAAAATCAAGAGTTGGATGCTTAACTGACTGAGCCACCCAGGCACCCCTGTTTCTGGTTTATTTTAAAAATTATTGGATTTGATTTAAAATCTTCATCCCACAATAACTTATGAAACGATCTATAGTGAGTTGTTTGACATTGATTTTATCTGTTACATAAGTGCTTAAATGAGTTTAAATCCTTGCTAAAGTCATAAATTGATTTTCAGAACATAAATGATTATAAAATGATATTAGTAATAAATGTGAAGCACCATGATAACCGCATTAGTGGGGAGGGAAATGAGGAAGGAGAAAAGTTGAGAAAGTATTTTTCCATGCAGTGCTTGTCCAAGGAGACCAGATTAATTACTAATATGTTAATTTTTTGGTGATACAGATTAATATCCACTTACTATTTATTTGTATAGATGACTAATTTCTGAAGAATGATATTATAAATCATACTGCATAACATTTAAAAAATATGTCATTAAGTTAATATTCTAGAAAACTTTTATTATATATTTTATTTTATGAAAAAGTTGAGGAAATATGGAAATATCAAAGGGATGAATTCAGTATAAAAACTTCAGACTGGAGAAATTGGTAATTGCTTCTTTTACTTAGATATGCATATCTTCACAGTGGCTATGATGGTCTTCTGCTAATTAAAGGAGTTATTAAATGTGACCATATTAAAATTATTGGAAGGCATTCTTGTTAAATAAGAAAGGCAGAAGGGTTTACAGTTCGTCGTAATATGTATGTGATAAAAACTGGTTGAGAAATTGTTCTTGAAATGATCTACCTGTCTCTACCTATCTACTCATATATTGATAATTAATACAGAGGAAAAGATAATTTCTGATACAAACTAGCTCTGAAGTAGCAGGGTATTGAGGAATTATCTGTGGTAGTAACAACATTTGTGACTTAAGAATTGTAAGGCACAAATATGTAAATTTCCTCTGGAAATTTCTCTCCAACCCAGGTACACATTGTAAAATCATGTGATTATCCACAGTTGATATGATTTAATCTTTCTTCATCTATTTCATTGCTATGTTTGAGAATATCTGGGGTCTTAAATTGTAATAGATACTTCGAACTTTGTATCTTAAAATGTCCATATATCAAAAATAATAAAAATATGAAAAGGGTCATAAAATGTCTGTTCATGTCATGCAGGGGAGGTTATTATAACAGTTATTTCATGATCATTAGATTTTGAAATCATCTTTATCTTTAAAGCAGTAAAGTCTCCATAAATATTGTTTCTCCCATTGTAAAAAGCTACCTGCATATAAGTCTTCACTGATTTTGCAGTTTGTCAAATTTAATTTTAAATCAGTATCACCTTGTTTTATCTCCACCAGTTGTATTTAAGTTTAAATCCTCAGTTTAAGTGTCAGTAATCATTTGTATGTACTGTAAAATGTCTCTAAAGGGAATGTGGGCTGAAAACAGTTGATACAAATTTCCAGTCATAGGTATTTTGTTATTAAATTTTCACAACATGGGGGCTCCTGGGTGGCTCAGTTGGTTGAGCGACTGCCTTCGGCTCAGGTCATGATCCTGGAGTCCCTGGATCGAGTCCCGCATCAGGCTCCCTGCTCGGCAGGGGGTCTGCTTCTCCCTCTGACCCTCCCCCCTCTCATGTGCTCTCTCTCATTCTCTCTCTCTCAAATAAATAAATAAAATCTTTAAAAAAAAATAAAAAATAAAAAAAATAAATTTTCACAGGATGTTAATGTTGAAAATTGAAGTGGATGCAGATCAACTTCATGTATTCCAACTTCATTTTTTACTTAATGAGATGATACATAAATTAATTCTCTCATAAAGCTGGGGGAAATTATGTTTTTTATTCAATCAGTAATTAGATAAGTTTCTTACTCAACCTACCACTCCTAGGCATTAAAAAGAAAGTTGGAAGTTTCCTGCCTTGGTAGACTTGATCTGATAGCACTGGAAAGAAGAGCTTATTGAAATTCTCAACGAAAAGCAACAGATGATTTTTTTTCCTGGTCTGTTTCTTAACTTCCTTAAGCAAGCCTAGCAAATGTTTATTTATTTTCAATAGGTGTTATAATTTTAGGCACATCAACAGAACACTATTATTTGTATAGCTTAGGTGAGGGCTATTTTTTACTTATTAAAACTTTGTAATGAAAGGACAGTATGGTTTCTCTTTAATAAGGAAGTAGATGTGATGAATTATTTAGCATCTACCTTACCTTGGATTTATGAGTACTGATTTTGTATGTGGATTATTCTTTTGCACAACAGCAAAATCATTTATTTATTTGACAGTTCTTTTGACAAGTTTAAATTCTTGTTAAAATCATAATACTAATTCCATAAAATGGAAACACTCAACTATGGAAAACATAGGAGAACAAAGTGATGAGTTTGCAAATTCAGAGTTAATACAAACAGCTAATTTTAGTAAATTCAACTTCTGATTTTGCCAACTTTTCTTTAAAAAAAAATTAACAAAATCATCCAGTGGATTGGCTTCTAGACTGTTCAGTTTCTGATGTATTTATATATTAACATTTTATATTAGGATCAAAAATTCACAAAAGTATGTTTACCCCTAATCCTTAAAGATTCAAATGTGTATAGAACAGTTATTTACTGTTTTCGTCATTGGATTTAAGAAATGTTTAGGATCACAAAAACACACATTCAAAAATACCAATACATATTTAGGTAATTCAACTAATTGGAATGTGTCAATATCAGATTTAACACAGATTGAAAAAAAATCTTTATATTGCAATAAGTTAATAGCATACTGAAAAACTACTACAGAATAGTCCATTTTAAAAATCCATTTTGTGTTTAAATATTCAGGAGATAGTCAGAATGTTGGTATTTGGACACATGTCATCTCTTATTAAGAGGTTAGCAAAAACAATACATAGTCATGAAAACTAAAATTATAATATTTACAACATTAGAGACAAGTTTTAAAATGTTACTCTAATAGGATTCCTAACATTTTTATATACTTTGCAGTTATTTTGTTTAAAAGATCAGAGGAAAACTAGTCTGAAATAAAATAAAAGTAAAAATCCTAAACATTAAATATCTTCTTTTCAATATTGCTTTCACAGAATAAATTTGCAAAACCTATTTGTTATAGCAGCTGAAAAGATAAAAATCCCATATATTCCTGGATCATTATAAGTTGTAAATTACTGGGACTGGAATTTATAAAGAAACATTTTATTTTTTACTTTAAAAAGTTGTGTTTGAACATCACTTAGAGTTGGCAGAAATCAGATGGAGCGTTCGTATTTCCTGGGGTAGCATTCAACGTTTATTGCACCGAGAATCCTATGGCGGGTATCAGTCACAATCACGTCTACAGTACACACCTTAGAAAAACTGGTGGGAAGTATATAAGCGTGCCTGTGGTATTGGTATCTTTAAATCTATCCTTATTTTATCTTAAAAAAATTGCAAACATTGCTATTTAACCATCACTGGCAAATAATCTCATTTGCAACCTACCTCGTAATTCTTGGCCACACGCAATTTGCTGAGAGACACAAGCCTATATTAATGAGAAAAATATAAGCTTAGCAGTTTTGTTTTAGTTCCAACTACAGGTTTAACTCACTTTTCATGCTCACTCTTGCGGGTCTTTGAAAGCAGAGTGCCGAGGCTGAGATTGCAGCTGTGGGGTCAGGCTGTATGGTGGAATGCTTGTTGAGCTGCTGTATAAACGCGGAGAGAACATTTTATAGATTATCTGCAAGTGCGATTATTCAAAAACTGGCTAGGTTGAAACAATCATGGAAGCTGCTGGTTAAATGCAGACTCGTGAACCAAAACAGACCCACCGAGTTGCAAACCCCAGTGCATAGACCTGGCAATTGGAACTTTCTTTACCCAGCCTGGGCGATCAGGGGATCTCACTTGAAGCCTTTATTCACTCACATTTTTATTGAGTGTAGAGTAGGTAGGCTTACATTCTAGTGGGCTCTGGAGATGCAGAGATAACAGAGGAGTCCTGCTTCCTTAATAAGTTAGAGTGTGTAGGACTCTGTGTTGCCACAGAGTCGCAACCACCTTTAAAAGCTGTTGTCTTTGGGTTGCTGGGTGGCTCAGTTGGTTAAGCGACTGCCTTCGGCTCAGGTCATGATCCCAGGGTCCTGGGATCGAGTCCCACATCGGGCTCCCCGCTCTGCGGGGAGCCTGCTTCTCCCTCGGCCTCTGCCTCTCTCTCTCTGTCTCTCATGAATAAATAAATAAAATCTTAAAAAAAATAAAAAATAAATAAAAGCTGTTGCCTTTGATGATGGGGTAGATGTCCTTCTTTAGTTCAGGCTGGTGTCCCAGAATACTGCGTGCCTTATATAAGCAAGAAAACATTTATTTCTCATAGTTCTAGAGGCTGGGACGTCCAAGATCCTCGTGCTGGCAGATTCATTGTCTGGTGAGGGCCTCCTTCCGGGTTCCCGGATGGTCATCTCCCTATGTCCTCACATCCAGAAGGGGCCAAGGAACTCTCCAGAGTCTCTTTTATAGAGGCGCTAATCCCATTCACGAGGGCTTCACCCTCATGACCTAGTCACCTCCTGAAGGCCTCACTCCCAAGTACCATCATGTTGGAGATTAGATTTCAAACATATTAATTTTAGGGGGGAAACAAATATTCGGTCTGGAGCAAGCACCTTCGTATATCACACTAAAGCTTGAAACCCAACATTAAATGGTCTCAGAACAGAATCAGAATACACGATACTGTATTTTATCTGTCTGTGCTTTTCACAAAGGTGTTTGGTTTGGTTTGGTTTGGTTTGTTGTTGCTGCAGTTTGTTTTTAGGACACCATGGCATATGCATGCACTACTAATAAAGTGGACACAGTTCCACTTTATTAGGAGCTCTCCCTGCACTTCTGCCTTTTATTATTTCATTTCATTCTCCTGTCGTTCCATCTCCTTTTATAATATGTTCAATGGTCTGATTACTGAATTACTGTGTGGTCTTTTACAACCTAATTAAAAATAACTATGAGATTGGGGTTATGGGAGATAATTTTATTGATGCATTTTACAATTAATTATGTATTGATAACAGTCCAGCATCATTATTTATTATAATTAGGCTAATTATAAAATGTAATTACTAGAATATCCAAGGTGTTCAACTGCTGCCTAAAGCTATCGTTTTGAAATATAACTTTTGCCAGCCAATTACTGCAGCCTTCCTTAATTTGTGGATAAATCATGCTCTGTTATTTCTACGGAGAAATTGATTTGGAAGCATCAGTTCCCTAAGTGAGAAAATAAAATGTCCCACAGTAAAGTGTTTGGGTGATAAGGTGGTAAGAACAACAGAATATGGTTCAGAAGATGGTCACACAATTACTGTCATCGACTAATACAACTCACGACTTTCCTACCACTTAACAGGGTTTGCCAGTCAAGGCATTGTTTAACAATGAAATATTTTACTTTCTTTTTAATTTGAACATGCTAGGGGGTCTCAGGGTTATCAGCCTTCCCTGTGGGTGTATAGCTTCTCTTTGCAGTAACTAGTGTATAATCTACTAGCTTTCATTCTGGAAAAAAAAGACATTGAAAAACTGTAAAAATACAGTAGGTGTTGAATCAAGCATCTAATGTCAGTCTTTTATCAACAGTGAACCCACGGTTGGAAATTGTCTTCTCAGTGACACTTTCCTTCTGTCTTTGGTGGGTTATGGCTGACTGTGCAACAAAATAAGCAGGGAATTACCATATCATAACTTCTTTCTTATCTCTATACTTTCTAAAGATGTTTGACTCTAGGAAATAGATCTTAGAAAACTTAATGCCCACCGTTGACCAGCCATTATCCTTGGAAAGCTAAAGTGGGGTTAGTAGGCTGAGCATTCCCATTTGGATCCTTAGGTTGGGTAGGATGCATTAAGCTCATTTACTGTCTGGAGCAGACAGACGCCCAGTTTTAACATGAATACTAAGCCTTTTCGTGTTTTACCTCTGCTTTTGTTACAGAAGCCCTCGAAACTCTCATCAGACAAGCAGAGAATTACACCAGCATTCTCTTCTGCAACACCTACAGGAACATGGCCCTAGAGGCTTCAGCCTCAGTTCAGGAGTTGTTCACTGATGTGGGGCTCTATTTATTTGGTGCAGATGTTAATCCTGAAGAGTTCATAAACAGATTCTTTGACAGTCTTTTCCCTCTCGTCTACAATCACCTCATTAGTCCTGGAGTGACGGACAGTTCCCTGGAATACTCAGAATGCATCCGGACGGCCCGCCGGGATGTTAGTCCATTTGGTAATATTCCCAAAAGAGTAGTGGGGCAGATGGGGAGATCACTGCTGCCTAGCCGCACGTTTCTGCAGGCGCTGAATCTGGGCATCGAAGTCATCAATACCACAGACCATCTGCACGTCTCCAAAGAGTGCAGCAGAGCCCTCCTGAGGATGCAGTACTGCCCTCTCTGCCAGGGCCTGACTCTCAGTAAGCCTTGCATGGGGTACTGCCTCAACGTCGTGAGAGGCTGCCTGGCACACACGGCAGAGCTGAATCCGCACTGGCATGCCTACATCCGGTCCTTGGAGGAACTATCAGATGCCATGCACGGAACATACGACATTGAACACGTGCTCCTGAACTTCCACGTGCTCGTTAACGACGCCGTGATGCAGGCTCACCTCAATGGACAGAAGTTATGGGAACAGGTAAGCAGCCCCGCCACATCTCCTGACCGACGGCTTAGAGCTCAGGCATTAGGTGTGTACATAAAGTTCCGTTGATTATAAGCACATCATCATGTACTTGAAAATGATGGCAGCTTAACAAGTTAATACCTCAGGAAAGAGTAGGAGAATGCATGGGATGCCATGTTTGAGTCAAGATATATTTTCTGTATCTTACAGTAGATGGTTGGTTAGCTACTTTCCACTTTCTCCTCTAAGTAGAAGCCTTCTCCTAGTGTTAGGTCAGTGAGGGAGAGAGGACTCAGGTTGAAAATCGGGACCAGCATGGATCTGCATCTGCTGTCTGCCAGGAATTCCCAGATGCCTTAGATTCTTTGAGCCTGTCTCCTCAATGAGAAAAAGAGAACAGTAACACGTAACTTTTGGAGTATTCTTTTTTGGGAAGATAGACAATATGTATGCAAACTAACTAGTACGGTGTCTGTTACTCAAAAAATGGGTAGTTATTGTTAGCATTTCAGAGGTGCTCAGCATTAAAATAGAAAATGCCAATGATATATTCATTAAATGAAGACTTGACAGCTTAATGTTCAAAAGTGTTTCTTCAGAGACTCTTCAGAATCTGTCACAGTGATGGTGTAAGGATTTTTCAAAATGTGCTATATGCAACATCATGGTGTTTTATTCCAAGAAGAGTTTAGAAAGTGTTTGAAACAAAATCAAGTAAAAGGGCATGGGAGTTTTCTATTTCTCCCACCTTCTGTAGAGTCATTTTCTTATATATTCACAGGCTCCTGAGTAACATTCTCATACCCCATATAGTGAAGTAGGACCTGTTGCTGATGTTTAGCCTAAATCATTTCTCCTGAAACAAAATTATATTCCTTGGTGCTGAGAGAAGACATCTCCCTGCCCCCCAGTCCTAATTTACTGAATTAATAAACATCCTAATCATTAGCCTTATAGGTTATACTTTAATTTCTGGTAGATATTGGATCTGAAATATTTATGTGCAGTCATCTCTTCACCTTTCTTCTTAGCTTCCAGGGTCTTTGCAGGGCCTGTGTGAGCCTATAAGGTGCCCTTATGCAGATTAGACATGGTGCCCTCTTTAGGTGCATGCCACACCCTTATATGGCTTGGTGGGTAGAGTGAGCTGGATTTCAACTTCTGCTTCCCAGTTTATTCGGCTGGGTGTCCTTGGACAGTGAACAAGATTCCCAACAATATGCAATGGTCTGAATCTTTCTGCAATCTCGTTCCTTTCTGGAGATCAGATAAGCACCAGAGCTTTTGGAAAGGATGTAATAAACCAACTCAAATGAGGTATAAAAGACGTTTAAGTTTTTGAGTATTTCTTAGTTACGAGAAAGAAGATCCAGGAAACAAATATGACTATTATGATGTCAAGTATTTGTAGAAGGGAAGGCAGGCTCAAGAGCTCTGAAATCAAGTCCAGATTTGATTATTAATTTGGGGCATGCTATGTAACCTGGAAGGGACAGAGTTTTCTAATACACATAAGTAAATAGGTTTTAATGCCTTTTATTATGTATTTTCAAGACCTGGAGGGCCTGTTTGTATCCTTAAAATATATCACGTAGAAAATTATGTTTTTCCGGGGCGCCTGGGTGGCTCAGTTGGTTGAGCGACTGCCTTCGGCTCAGGTCATGATCCTGGAGTCCCGGGATCGAGTCCCGCATCGGGCTCCCTGCTCGGCGGGGAGTCTGCTTCTCCCTCTGACCCTAACCCCTCTCAGTCTCTCTCTCTCAAATTAATAAATAAAATCTTTAAAAAGGAAAAAAAAAAAGAAAATTTTGTTTTTCCTATTTCAAACACTAAACTAACACAGGTTCGTACTTAGATAAACATGTTTTCAAGTCCTGAGTTGCCTAGTCATTTGTCATGTGGCCTGGGACAGCTACTAACACCTACTAACAAAGGATTCTGTTTGGTCTTGTGTGGAGGAAGTAGAAATGGTTCAGGTGGGATAATGTCGGTAAGGCTCTGACATTGATAGACACTCGTCCTGGAAATGCTTGCTTTTTTCTTACCCTATTCTAAGGCCAGCCCTGAGCAAACCTCAGGGAAGCAGGTTACTTTAGTATCTTAAAGGATTAGAATCATCATTGTACTTGTATTTTATAAATAAGTTTTATTTTTATTTATTTTTTAAATGATTTTATTTATTTTAGACCAGAGAGAGAGTGTGGGTGAGCAGAGGGAGGGGCAGAGGAAGAGGGAGAGAGAGAATCTCAAGCAGACTCCCTGCTGAGTGTGGAGCCCGACCTGGGATTTGATCTCAAAATCCTGAGATCATGACTTGAGACCAAACCAAGAGTAGGATGCTTAACCAACTGAGTCACCCGGGTGCCACTATAAGTAAGTTTTAAACAGGACTTCTGTCATATGAAACTCTGTGGTAGATTTATAAAGAACATTGTTTTCTTTTAGGCAAATCATTTGATTTGATATAATCAATAGTCCTATGACTATTTTGAGAAATATTCATCATTACTAATAAGTTGTAGATTCTTTTCTAAATAAAACAACTGAGATTCTCTTTTAAACTTATGGCAATAGAAGAAGGAGATACTGACTTTAAATTCCTTGAAAATTGACTCATTAATATTTACTTCTGCCAACTTCAAAGTGATTTATAAGCTATTTATCAAGCTTCGATAACCAGTTCACACATCAATGAATTTAACAAATTCAAAATAAATTACTGGAGAGCCAGAAAATAATGACTTTCTCACATTCCCAAAGCAATTTGTGAGATCTAGGACTTCCAAGTCTAGTCCTCAGTAAATACATATTTTCACTTTAAGAAATCCATAGAGGTATCTGCTGTGTCATGTTTCCATTGGATGAGTTTCAACTGGAAAGAAAAATGTTCTCAGTTTCCTGAGACTATCGTAAGTATCTTCTATTTAATAAGCCATTAGAGAAACAGAACCTAATTTACAAGAGAGTATTTTCATTTTATAATTATTCCGGGGCTTAAGGCAATACTTAATTTAATAAAACATTAACAGCAAAGTGTAGATATTAAAACCACTGGCTCTGCTGTCCGACTGGATTTCACATCTGCTCTACCACTTACTAGCTATGAGTTGGTGCATTTGATTACTCATCTCTCTCTGCTTTAGTTTCCTCTTTAGTGAAATGGAACAATAATACCTACATCATGGAGTTCTTGTTAGAATAAAATGAGCTTTCACACTTAGATGAGTGTCTTGTACATGGTGAATGTTTGAATCCTACTAATTACCATCACGTTGTATTATTTATGGATACTTTGTTGGTTTCTCTGATGTTGTAAATGCTCCTAAAGCAAACACGCCTTTCCTAATGTGGTGTAGAGTTAAAAAAAAATTTTAATGGTCATTTAATGTAAGCAAATGATTGTAAAGATTTTCCTTGAATGAGAAAAAACCTTGGAATTTTCAGAAAACATTATGCAACTCCATAAGGTGTTTTAATATTAATGGCTATTAATTAATAATTAACAGATATAGGAAGTCATTTAATGATTGAATAATTTGTTAGGGAATCATTTATTTATTTTGTAAATAAAGTTAATTTTTTTGCTATTCATTATATTTAACATATTATTAACATAATTTAATACTTTAACTTATTCAAAGAACCTAGGACCTGTGTTAATTTCAGTGTTTCAACATCTTCTAAATGGAACAGATATTACTAAGAAACTCAGCTGAACATTGATTCTGTACAATTTTAGAAACAAATTTTTTTTTTAGCTTTATTTGCATATAATTGACAAAAAATTTTTTTATTTAAATATCTGGTAGAATTCACCAGTGAAATTTGGTCCTGGGCTTTTCTTTGTTGAGAGGTGGGTTTTGTTGTTGTTGTTGTTGTTGTTGTTTTACTGATTCAATCTCCTTACTCATTATTTGTTCAGATTTTCTATTTTTTCATGATTTAGTTTTGGTAGGTTCTATGTTTCCAGGAATTTAACCATTTATTCTAGGTTATCCAGTGTGCTGGCATAAAGTTGTTTTTAGCAATCTCTATGATTCTTTATATTTCTGTGATGTCAGTTGTAAACTGTGTCTCTTTTTTCACTTATAATTTTATTATTTGAGCCTTCTCTATTTTTTTCTCAGTCTAGCCACTTTTTTTCCTTTCAAAAACCAGGTCTTCATTTCATTGATACTTTCTATTGTTTATCTAGTTTCCATTTCATTTATTTCTGCTTTGATCTTTGCTATGTCTTTTCTTCTGGTAACTTTGGGCTTAGTTTGTTCTTTTTTCCCCCTAGGTAAATGTGTAAAGTTAGGTTGTTTATTTGTGAGTTTTTTCCCCTTCCTGTAGGTGTTCATCACTATAAACTTCCAGCCAGCCCTGCTTTTGCTGGATCTCATAAATTTTGGTATGCTCTGTTTTCACAGCTGGGAGTTGGGGTTTCTCTCCAGATTGAATGGCGCTTTGCTGAGGGTGGGATTTTACGGCAAGTGTGTATCTCAGTCCTTCCTGCCCATTGCAGGGTAGGGGTTTTCTCATCCACCCAGGGTGTTCAGCTAGTTTGTAGATTTCTTTCAGAGGAAATTTCTCTATGGTTAGTTGTATGTTTTGTCCATTTGGTGCATCTGTGGGTGGAGAGAAATTCAGAGGCTCCTATGTTACCATCTTGGGAATTACTACCACAAAAAAAATTTTTTTAAGTCTGTAATGGGTTTAGAAACATAATTTCCAACAGTAAAAGTCCTAATTTGTATTTTTAAATAGATAATCAGTTTTTCACATCTCTTACCTATGCACTATTAGTAGAGATTCAGCTGGTTGCATTCAAATTACTTTAGAATAGCTATTCACTTCAATTTTAATACCTATCAAAATTGAGTTTAAGGTGAATCGTACACACTGGTGCACTCTAATTAAACTCTGTTGTGGAGATAACTATACCTCATCACTTCCTCTCTACATATTCACATTTATCTACATCTCAAAATGAAACCATAATAAATTAATCACGTGTTTTTAAGTATCTTGATGATATTCTTCTATATAAATTGAAAAGGAAAATTAAAATAGTAGCCGGGATTAATTCTGGTAAGGCACTAATTTGGTTCTATTTTTTCTAATGTGGTATAGAGTTGCTTAAAAATCATTGTGTTATATGATTTTGTATAATAAGGATTGTAGGACAAATAAGGTTGAGGCAACACATTACTCTCTGAAGGGTGCATCCTTGAAATGGTTTCCAGTGGGAATGGTGGGAGGAATGTACACTCCAAGGACACAGGAGAGAGTTAGGAGCCTCTGATTGCCTGGGTCCAGCTCACATGTCCACTGGCAGTCACTTCCTCTTGGGGACAACCTCCAACAGTTCCACAAGAAACAAAAAGCCAAGAAGGCATTATGTCTGAAGCAAACTTTTTTTTTTTTTTAACAAGCTTTCATTCATGTACATTTTTGCATTTGGCTGCCACAGAATAAAAGACTATGACCAAAGGTTATAAATCAACGACCTATGGACCAATTTTCTTGGTAGCTGCACAAGACTTCATTGAAAATGTATTCATAATATATTTAAAGCTATCATTTTAACCTTTGCCTAATTTTTATTTAATTTATGTGGAGGGCTAATGTTTAACTTAGGATTAGTAGATGCTTCCACTGGACTTGTTCTTCTGAGAAGTGAAGCTGGAGCTCCACATGAGACAAGGGAGAGTCTTAAGAATTCAACTCGTCACAATCGAAGGGGAAAGATACAAGTTTCTACGGTAAAAGACATCTCAGAAAGAATCCAATCTAAGTGGGCCAACCAAAAGTAGAAAAATCTATAAGCTCATAAGAAAAAGAGATTCATTAGACCATGAGAGGCTAGTCCAAGTCATCATCTTATACAGAAGTCACTTCAAAATATTTTCACCTGCTTAATTCTGCACACGAGGTAGTGAGAGGGAGCTTGCCGTTACAGAATGGCAGCCGGAGTATGTAGCCATAATTAGTGGGTTCTCCTCCCAGTGCTGGGACCACTGAGTTCTTTCCAGCTGTGGAATGAGGCAAAAAAATGTTCTGACTAGAGGTAATTCAAAGGTTCTATTGTCCAGTGATTTCCTACTCAAATAAATACAATATATCGAGATATTTCTATAACATGGTCAGCCTCTACTGTTAAGAATTTTCTTCACATGCTTCATTAGATCTGAATCCTTCATCTTTTGGCTATTGCCTCCTGGTGCTTGTGGATCATGGGGGAAAGGGAGGTCCAATTTGGCCCTTTGAGAATGTCTGTAGAGCTTGAAATGATTTTCAGTAGTGAGGGCCAATCACAACCCACGTACCTCATACGAGGTAAGCCTATTTTTTTTTAAGGAATACATTAGATAAGAAGCTTGCATAATTTAATTATAGATATTTCCTAAGACTTTGAAAATGTGGCATGATTAATTTGGGATTTTATCTTTCTGGGAAAGATTATAGTATGAATTACTTGAGAATAAGTACCGATAACCATGATTGTTTATTTCTACTTAATTTCCTAAGAGAGGAATAATTATTAAATGTCTTGTGAAGATCTGAAGATCTATAAGGGAAAATCTGGACAAAGATCTCCTGGAACAATGGCCTATCATGTTTTTAAATGGTTCTAGTTGTTTGACAATTCATCCTTACAGTGAATGAATAGTTGCATCCTCAATTGCCATGCATGGTACTCTAGATTGTAATGCTCTGAAGATAGGGACTAAGTCTTGGCCATCTTCAACTTCAGATATTTGAAGGCTATTATTTTGCCTGCTTTCCTGACATCTTTTCAGACTATTCACTCCTGTTTTATTCAATTCTTCTTTATAGACTTTTTTGTTAGGATCACTATTTATTTATTTATTTATTTATTTATTTATTTATTTATTTATTATTATTTTGTGTGTGTGGTGCAAAATGGTGGTTTATTAAAGCATGGGTCCTGTCCCCTTGTTGGGGCAAATAAGGAAAAGGGAGGTTTCAAAGGAACTTTCATATGGTAAAGAGGACTGACATACAAGATACCAGAGCCATTGTCAAGATTGTTTCTCCCCCAGCAAGGTATTAACATTAGAACAGTTGGGAGATTCCTGGAAGAATGTCACACAGGTCCCACCCAGAGCGGGGAGTGGGGTGGGGTGGGAGAGGTCATGCATATTATGCTTTGTCTTCAGCTAGCCGCTTCTGCTCCCTCATCATTCCTCCCTGAGCAATTTTGACCCTTAAATCTAAGGTTATTGAAGGCATAAGATCTCATTTTCTGTAATGTCCTCCTGCTGAATAGGGGCGTAGAGATGTCCCTAGCTAGGGGAGTTACAAAAGGGGAGACAGCTGAATCTAAGGCTGACAGGAAGTCAGGAAGTATCTCTGTGGGTGGTAAGAATCATCTGTTGATGTGAAGTCATCGTAGGGACGGAGTCTTGCACTAAGTGGAGAGATAATGGTGGGGAAATCTGGAGTGGGTGGTGTTAGGTCCAGGGGGTGCTCTTTTTGATGGGGTTTTGGAATATAGGTGAAATTCGGTGGGGTGAGGTCCGGAGCCGACGACCAAGAATTCTAGAGACATCTTTGGTGCAAAGGATGGTTTATAGGATCTCTATTTTAACTACACAGCTCTGTCTGGCTCTTCTGGAGAACTTGCTGACTCAGGAGGGAGTTGGCCAGACTGGAGGAAGCCTGGGGGTTGACGACTGGTGGATACTGGGCATGGATCTTTTTATTCCCTCCCTATCACAGCCAAGTGCTCCTCCTTCCTCAGGGATCTGCCATCTGGAAGATTCCTGCTTGTGGTCTCAGGCCTTGCCAAATGCTTTTTTTTTGAAAATAAGCAATGGAAGGACAGTTTTCAGAACCTTTAATTTCCTCATTCAATTTTTGTGTGACATATGCATTTGCTTTGTCAAGTTATTGATGTTTCTCTGAGCTAACAGAGCTCTTATCTCAGTAACATGAGCTTTTGTTTCCTGGGACTATGAGGGTTTTAATAATACCCAGTGATTCTTTTTAATTTTCCTGAAGTATTTTTGATTGAATTTTGTAAGTGGGTAGCTGTTCAGATGCATCACTCATGTTTTTGGCTGGTTTGGAGTGATTCTCCTCTAAACCTTAAATGGAATAAATTCTCTTTAAATTGGATGCTCCATGCACAAAACTTTGTTTCCTTTTCTTGATTAAGCTCAAGAAGGATATGATACTTCTGTTGCAATTTTTGTCTCTCCCTTTCTACTTGGGTGTTTTCTGAATGCAGCAAAGCTTTCTTGGTTGGAGATTTTTCAAATGACTTTAAGTGATTTTTGCATTGAGAATTCTAGCTTCTGCAGTTACTTTGTGTACATTTACTTTCTCATCTTTGAAAGTATGTAAACTGATACTTAACTCAGTCATATAAATCAGCAATCCTTTGGCTTCACCAATTAAGAAACCTTCATTTTCCGATGCCTTCCTTATATCCAATTTCATGTTCGCATAAACTGTGCCATCTTCCCCAAAAACAGCAGTCTGACTATTCATCTGTAGCAAGTGTTCACCTAGAGGCTTGATCTGACTCTTTCTTTTAATAAGAACTTTTTAATAAGATTCACTCCATGGGCAGAGTTTTATGAGATTATTTTTTCTCTTTAGTAAAATTGTCCACTCTATACTTCCATTTTTGAGATTCTTATGAAAGCAAGTTTATGCTTCTCTGAAGATTAGAATTTACCTCCAAAGTCCTCATTAGTGCTGTCTGAAGCTTTTCTCCATTGTTTGGCTGGATTTTGAAGGCTGTTTTAGTTGCAGCTTTGTTGGATTTGCTTTGATGCTTCTTCTAAGAAGTTAACTTTGTTTATAATGTCAACCATCATTTGAACTTGTAAACATTGAGATTTTTCTCTTTTCCATGCTTCCTATAAGTACCTGGTTTAAGCTCAAGTAAAGAGTGGTAGTTTTCTAGCTCTTTATTCATGGTCTTCATATTTATTATGTCTTATAGGAAGTTTTAAAGCTTGCTTCCAGTATAGTTGATTCAAGGTTTCCGAACTCTCTTACAAAGTGGTACAAATTCGCAAACAATTTGGTATTTTTACTCTAGAGGGACAGACATTGCAGTGGCCTGTTCTTTGTCTCTGCTTGCATAATAACAAAGGGTTTTAGACACAAAAAGAATCCATTCTGACTGTAAAAACTTCCACTTCTCACAGTATTCCCTGGGTTGCTGGGCCCCCACTGCTGGGCCTGGAGCCTCCAGGATCAGCATGACACAGAGCATCATGGCCATCAGTGGAACTTCTCTGGACCCCAAGGCCACTGATGGCTCACCTCAGGTTGCCATGACTCTGTGGCCACACAGACCACCCAGCCCTGCATTGAGAGTTCTACCCAGAATGTCCCTGGTGCCTAAAAGCCAGGGCAGACCTCAGCAGAGGGGGTAGAAGTGACAAGAAAAGAGTGTCTGCCGCCTTTTGCCACCTCTTCACCCACAAAGCCAGTGGTCATATCGCACGGCCCTGGGGGTGTGGACTAGGCTCCGTAGGCCAAAGCGGATGCTTAGCAGCTCTGGCCACCTGGGGTCTTCCTGGGTGTGCCAAGAACTAAGCAGAGAAATGTCTTTCCACATCTGTAATTATTCTTGTTTGGGAAGCTCCACAGTGGAGGGTTGCATGTCCCCAGCACTGGCACTTCTTCCGTAAGCTTTTCATTTTGTGTCTTTGAAAACCTAACCCAGCTGATGATGATTGGGGAAGACTCTGACTCTCAGTGCTCCCCTTGGTATGTTTCTTGCTGGCCGTGAATATGTGTGGGGAAGGATGTGAGATGCAGTCTGATAGGCCCTGGGTAGGATCTCTACTCACTTCTCTATTTTCACATTTAACAACTAAGGAAGAACTAAGAGGACTTTTCAAAGTCTTCACATTTCAAGAATGTGCAATCTAACCATGGGGTCTTTGGCTCCACTCCCGTTTTTCTCCTCGGATTGTGCCCTTAGGGCCTGCATGGACCAGAAGGGCTGGGGGCTGACATCTGACTCTTCGGCAGCTGTCTTTTGAGACAGGTAGAACCTCCCACTCTTTAAAACTGAAGTTTCCTGGTTCCTTCTTCCATTTTCAAGGACTCTGTGTTTATTTGGAGACAAGAATAAGCAGATGAGACACTGTTGCCCCTACTGCTTCCCCTGTTGTAAAACCACCCAAGGGAAATGCGAAAAGGGATAGACGTAGAAAGCCAGGGCAGGTGCGTGGTGGATAAAAGAGGGTCAGTGTTAAGATGTGTCCTAAATTCTTCAATGGCCTTCAAGCTGTGTCTGTCTATACGATAGGAACAGTCTGATTTGAAGAGGATCCCAATTCAGTCCATCAGTCAACAGTAGGTGTTTGATGCTGGATATCACCATTGGGCAAGGAATAATGCACATCAAGGTGACCTACCTCCAGGTTTGATCTAGGGATAGGAAACCTTTATCATCTAAGAGGATAGAGAAGGACTCTAATAATAATCTCCCTTATTACCAAATGTTACGTGGTTATAATTTCCTTCAATGAAGTAGTAATATTTTTTAAAGTTATCCAAAAAATGAGAAGGCAAAACATTACCCTGTATTCTTTTGATGATTTAATAGGACAAAGCCCCTGAGTTATCAACTAGGTATATGTATTTTTTTTCTTTTTTAGTTACTATTTTACTCACTCTAAAAGCCATACTGTGCTCTGTAAAGCTAGATGTTAATTTGCAGATGATTAATAGATTACAAATAATTTTTGTCCTGTTGAATTACAAGTTATTTTTGTCTGAGTGAGAAAAAAACCCTGCAAAGTTATTGTTTTATTTACCTGAAAAATATTAATCTTATTTTTTATTATTCTAACATCAGAATATTATTCCAGTGTTCTGTTTTTTTCACTGACTATAATGCTAATTTCTTTCAAGCAGCTTTATTGCTCTGTTTATTCTCTCATTAAGGAATTGAACAAGCCTTTCAGAATAGCTCTTTATATATTAGTTTTAGAGGTGTATTTTTTTATCTTTTTGAAAATGATACTTTAATGCATTGAGAAAAAAAAGGCACTACAAACATTATTTCTTATAATGGGTAAGACTGTTTTGGTAGGAAGTGCCAGAAACTCAAATTCATTTAATGCCTCCTAAGGAAAGGGGTGGATATTAGGCCACATAATCAAAAGGTCAAATGCTACAGATAACTGAAGGTCTGATTTGATCTAGTTCCTTGTAAACATTATCGGGATTCTTGTCTACTTCTCAATGAAACTTTTGTCTATGTTGGTTTGTTTCTCAGGCAGGCTTTCCCCAGGTGGTAACAAGGTAGGCCATAAAACTTCTAGGGTCATTACCTTCTAGTTTAGCAAGAAAAAATACTACTTATTTCTCATTGATCAAAATTCCCTATGTTCTTGCTTATCATTCTGGTTTGGGGCCTCTTTTTTTCCCTGAGGCATCTACTGGCCTCCTGACTGGCCACTTTAGGGTCATTTTCCCATTGTGGAGCCATAAATGGGATCAGCTCACTTAAACATGTCAGGAAAGATTTGGAGAGGGTATTTCCAGAGTATGAATACAGGACAGCAGCAAAAACAGAAAACAAAAAAGAAAAATCAAACAAACAAGAAATGAAAAAGTATACTTTCTATTAATAAAGGATTTAATGCATGATGACTATATTAGAAATGTGCCAAAGAGCATCAACATACATGGAATAATAATTTAAGGTCTGAGCAAAATATAAATATACAAATTAAAGATAAAACATAATGAATTAAAAAATAATGTTAGAACTATTGTGGAAGTCCAAGAACATGATGGGATTACCAGAAGCATTTGCTTTAAATTCACAAGTAAGACATCCCTATCCTGTATTATACTCTACAAGTTAATGTTTACATAAAGGTACTAATTAATACAATTGGACAACACATCAATAAAAAATGTCCTGATAAAAATAGGCAAAGTGTTTAGACATTCTCCAAAGAAAGTATAAATGTGGCTAATAAAGTATGTTCTACATCGTTAGTCATTAGGGACCACAGATCAAACCACAATGAGACAATGAGATGCCACTTCATGCCCCTCCTAGGATGGCTATAATATAAGCAATCAACAATAACAAGTGTTAATTAACAACACAGGAAACAACAGATGTTGGCGAGGATGTGGAGAAAGGGGAACTCTCTTACACTGTTGGTGAGAATGCAGACCGGTGCAGCCACTCTGGAGAATAGTATGGAGGTTCCTCCAAAAGTTAGAAATAGAACCACTCTATTTTCCAGTAATTGCACTACTAGATATTTACTTAAAGAATACAAAAATACAAATTCAAAAGAGTGTATGCCCCCCCGATGTTTATAGCTGCATTATCAACAATAGCCAAATTGTGGAAAGAGCCCAATGTCCATCAACTGATGAATGGCTAAAGAAGATGTTCTGTGTATATACAATGGAATATTACTCAGCAATCAAGAAGAATGAAATCTTGCCATTAGAACAATGTGGAGCTAGAATGTATTATGCTAGGCGAAATAAGTCAGTCAGAGAAAGACAAATACCATATGATTTCACTCATGTGGAATTTAAGAAACAATACAGATGAACATATGGGAGGAGGATAAAAAGAGGGCGAGAAATAAGCCATAAGAGACTCCTAATGATAGAGAACACAGTGAGGGTTGCTGGAGGGGTGGTGGGTGGGAGATGGGTTAGATAGGGGATGGGTATTAAGGATGGCACTTGTGATGAGCGCTGTGTGTTGTATGTAAGTGATGAATCACTGCATTCTATTCCTGAAACCAATACTACATTATATCTTAACTAACTAGAATTTAAATAAAAATTTGAAGAAGAAAAAACAAAAACAAACAAACAAAAGAGTAACAAGCGTTGGTGAGGCTGTGGAGAAATCTGGACACTTGTGCATTGCTGGAGAGATTGGAAATTAGTGCAGCTACTTTGGAAAAGTTAGGCAGCTCCTTATATAGTTAAAACGTAGAGTGACCACGTAAGCTATTCCAGGCTAAGGTGTGTACCCAAGAGAACTTAATACATGTATTTCTAAAAACATATATAGATAACCATGACAGCTTTGTTTATAATAGCCAAAAAGTGGAAATGACCTAAATGTTCATCAGTTGCTGAATGGATAAATAAAATGTCGTATAGCCCTACAATGGGACATTTTTCTACAATAAAATAAGACTGAAGTACTGTCGCATGCTACAATATGATTGAACCTTGAAAACATTATGCTGTGTGAAAGAAGTTAGTCACAAAAGACCACATATCACATGATTCTGATCCTATGAAATGTCCATAATAGCAAATTCGTTGAGACAGAAAGTAGATTAGTGGTTCCTGGGAGCTGGGGTGATGGGGGAATGAGGGATCACTGCTCATGTGCATGGGACTGTTTTTGCAGGGGAAAATGATAAAAATATTGTAAAATTATATAATGATGACGGTTGCATATCTCTGTCGACATAGTGAAATTCACTGAACTGCAATTTCAAAAGGTTGAATTTTATGGTACATTATTTATATAACAATCAAGCTGTTATAAAAAAGTTATAGTGTATAATTTTGAAAATTGACTCCTACAAAAGGAAAACCAGCATATTCCAGGGAATAATTTACATTTATAGGTTTGTGCTTTTTGTTGGCATATGCTTCTTGAGGCTTTGGGAACTCAGAGGGACAATGCATCTATTCATTTGTCATCCAAATGACACACTAAAAATGTTTTTGGAGACATTTTATCATTTAATGCTTCAAGGTCCTTCAGTGAAGTAATTTCCCCCCATATATTAAAGGTAATGTTTTCTCCGCAGATAGTAAATTTTCTGACCTTGAAAAACTGCTCTTCTCATTGGAGAAGTTTTGGGGTCAGATTAAAAAGGAATAGATAGATCATCTCGTTCATTTATCCAAACCTCCAGCAGATACCCTCGGAGTGGGGCGCCTGGGTGGCTCAGTTGGTTAAGCGACTGCCTTCGGCTCAGGTCATGATCCTGGAGTCCCGGGATCGAGTCCTGCATCGGGCTTCCTGCTCGGCAGGGAGTCTGCTTCGTCCTCTGACCCTATCCCCTCTCATGTGTTCTCTCTCTCTCATTCTCTCTCTCTCAAATAAATAAATAAAATCTTAAAAAAAAAAATTAAAAAAAAAAACGCTCGGAGTGTTTGAGGTTTACCAGGCGTTGCTGGGCGCGGGGTGTAGACACCAGCCAGACACCCAGTTGTGCTGTTGGAGCTGACAGTAGACTTACTCACTTTTCCAGAGCACTGTAGCCTTTCTAGTCTATTCTCCACCCAGAAGCCAGAATAATCTTAACACACTATAAAATGGATTATGCTTAAAATCCTTTAGTGGCTTCCTGCTGACCTTAGAACAAAATCTAAAAGTCTTCATACTGATCTTCAGTGCTTTGCACGTCTGCCCTGTAGTGCTTGCCGCTTTCCCCTCATCGCTCACCACTCTTAAAAATCCTTTGCTCTCGTCAGGCTAGAGTTCTCCTCTTCCCTTTAGCATACAGTCCTCTTGACACACATGTCAGTTAGGTTTTTCTGAAAGGAGGCTCCTTTCCAGCCATGCCCCGCTCCACTGCAACACCTTTATCTAGCTCCTGCTAATGCTGATCCTCATTGTGGTCTTACCTTGGATGCTACTAACCCTAAGAAGTTTCCTGGGCCTCTGTAGACAAGGTGGGGCAACTCTGTAATATATTATGGACACCATGACTTTTTCTTTATAGCATTCTGCGTACATGCTGTTACTTAATTCTTCATTTATATTTTGTATTGATTGTAAGTGCCAAGAGGGCAGAGACTGTGTTGTGTTCATCACAGTATCCCTAGAGTCTTAAGTCTTGATGGACATACAAGTTCCTCGATGAATACCTGTTGGTCAACAGTAAATCTCACCTTTCTCTTACATTGCCTGGGCTCTTGGAATTGTTTCCATATTGATCTCTCCGCACCACCTTTGCCTTCTTGGTGTCTCCATGAAAAGAATTCAAACTTCTTAGCATGGTGTAGAAGGTCTCCTGTGTAGTCCTACCACTCCTTCTCACTCATCAGTCTCATTTCCCTTCTCCTCACCTGCCCTCCCTTGTATTCATGTTCCAGATTAAGGAATGACACCCATGCCCCTCAATCCCATGTGGACTTGAATATTCTACTATGTGCACATTGCCGACAAACCCAGAAGCTCGTCCAGACAATTCCCTGGATCTTTTTCGTCTCTTTCTCCCTTGTGCCTGTTAAAGTGTCTGGGGATATTTGTTGAACTGAGATGACCTCCATGCTCCATAGTAGAAACTTCTTGATTAATGCCCTGAATTAGATTTAATTTCAGGCATTTACAATTTTTTATTGAATCTTAAATTACAAGCATTTCATATCTCCCATGAGAGCACAGCAAGACCATTGTAATAATCTATGATTCTTTTAATGAATGCACAAAATGCTTCCATTTAAATTTTTATGTAGATAAATAGACTGGCATTATTAATATTATATCTGCATTTATCTTAAGCCCAGTCAAAAAATCCCATTTATCAAATTAGTTTACTGGAAATAAGGACAAAGCAAAAATTATAAACATTTAAAACAAATCTTGATAGAAGTGCATATAATCTACTCTACGTAATTCTGGTCGTGGTCCTACACCATGCCTTCCACCTTCCAGTTCTCATCCAGGAAGGCAGACATCAGGCACTTCGGCTTTCTATATCTCATACTAGTTTGGTATGAGGGTAGCCAGAGCTGCTTGGGGTCTGGGGTAGGACTGAGGCAGACTGTCAGCCCAGATGCCCTGTAGATTCTAGACACCTATCTCTGGTTTACAGAATCCTCACGATTCATCTAAGGAAGTTTTAAAAACTGCTTTCTGCCATTCACTAGTGTTCTTTTTAGATGTTAGTAGTAGGCGTTCTTTGATAAAATGTTGCATAATCTTAAGTTTGAGGAAAAACTACATGCAATATTCATCTCCTAGAGAGTATTGCAGGTTATTTCTATGCAGATTAGTGTGTCAAAGGTTCTGATAAATCCTACTACTTAAAAATATCCATTAACTATTTTAAGTAAAGCATTTTCAATATATATTTAACCAAGACCCCATATTTGCCTGCATATGTTATGGATTTTCTGCTAAAAATACTTTGGAAAATGCTGCTCAGAGATATGTTTCATGATTTATTTGGGGTTTCAGCCACGAGCAAATTACTTTTGGGGAAAGCTGAAGGCAACATAGCCTGGTATCTGGCCAGGCAGCTTTTAGTTTAGAGCTGGACTGTTGGCGGCCATGATCCTCAGATGGATCACCTCACATCACGAAAGGGTCAGTCACCCTAAACTTTATCATGGGCTCTGAGAACACAGCCCAGAAACTGACTTCCTTTGAAAACTCCATACAAACTTGATTGAATTGTATTTTCCCAAGTTTAGCAATGTGAAAAGAGAAGGCTAAACATTCTCTTGACCTTCTAAAAGTGGTCTGTGCCCATAGAGAGATGAAAGTAAACATATCTGAGACAAATAGCTTTGTCTGTTGGTTACTCTTCTAACTTCACACTAACCATTTTAATTCAATTTCTTAGCTATGGAATTATAATATTCACAAGAACCGTTAGGATGAATTCTCTAGATCAGATCATACACCAAAAGCAATGTAAAACTACCCATTTAATAATATATATTATTTGTGGACAGATTGGTGTTCCCTCACCAACTTGGATGAAGATAGAAATGTTTCGTAAATGCATTATAAATTCGTAATATGTAACACTGATTAGAATGTGATATTTTCATCACTTGTTGATAAGTGAGCAATATAATCTATTAAAATGCACATCACAGTCATCGGTGTCCTTGATAGATGGTCCTTATTTCCACACTTATTTCTACACTGGGATATACAAAGTCCCACTTCTGATTCCCAGCCCAGAAGATAATACATAGAATCCTTTCACCCCACTTTGCTGCTGGTTTTTCCTCACACTGGGCGTCAGGTGACAAGCTTTAGAACAAAGAGAGAGCACGTATTTCCTAATGTATTTTTTATTTTATTTTATTATGTTATGTTAATAACCATACATTACATCATTAGTTTTTGATGTTGTGTTCCATGATTCATTGCTTGCATATAACACCCAGTGCTCCATTCAGTTCTTGCCCTCTTTAATACCCATCACCAGGCTAACCCGTCCCCCCCTTCCCTCTAGAACCCTCAGTTTGTTTCTCAGAGTCCATAGTCTCTCATGGTTTTTCTCCCCCTCCAATTCCCCCCCCTTCATTCTTCCCCTCCTGCTATCTTCTTTTTTTTTAAACATATAACATATTATTTGTTTCAGAGGTACAGGTCTGTGATTCATCAGTCTTACACAATTCGCTAATGTATTTTTTTAAGAGGTACAGGTCTGTGATTCATCAGTCTTACACAATTCACTAATGTATTTTTTTAAGATTTTATTTATTTCAGAGAGAGAGAGAGAGAAAGCAAGCGGGGGAGGGGGGAGCAGAGGTGGAGGGATAGGGAGGGGGAGAAAAATCTCATGCAGACTCTGAGCATAGAGCCTGTTGCGGGGCTCAGTCTTACAACCCTGAGATCATGACCCTAAGCCGAAACCAAGACTCAGATGCTTAACCCAATGAGCCACCCAGGTACCCCTCCTAATGTATTTTATACAGAACAAGTCTTTCCCTGTTCAGAGATAGCAAAGAACACTCCTTTTTTCAACTTTACTAAACTGCCATCTTGGGAATATTAAGATTGGTGAAAAGAAGAGATTTAATTAAGATTCAGAGCTGGAAAAATGCAAGTAAATGAAACACATGCGTTTATTTTAATCTACAAGTAAAGACATTTTTGAAGTAAAATAACCGAAAGTAGTTTTACATTTATGAAACTTGAAATAAGGAAGGGAGCATTCCATCCTTTAATACCTTGATAACCAGAAGTGACCCTGGTGACGGTAATACCTGTATCTTCTTCTCAGCTTTCCCTCTTGTCATATTGTCCACAGATCCTAGTATAAAAATGAGTGTAGGTAACAGCAGTGTCTTTTATCCCTTCGTTTAATCTCACCTTCTCTACCACTGATGAGTTCTGACTTCTGAGAAAATAAAAAGTGCTCTCCTAGAGTTACTTTGGGGGACTCTTGTCACATCAGCCTGCTAGAAATGGATTTCTCAGATTAAATTACCACGTTATTTATACATATCCAAGACAATCTCTGAGCACCAGACCTATATATACAGTTTTCTACTTGCACTTTTTCTCAGAATGTCTCAAAAACTGTTCACAACCCACAAATCCAGAATTGAACTTAGCATCTTGTCGCCCAAAGCTGATGACTCTTTGGTATCCTCTGGCTCAGTACGTCCACCTAGATACCTAGGAAACATCTTTGACATCTTCTTAGCCCCAACCAATTTCCAGTCCTGATTCCTACTGATTTCACATCCTAATTGTACTTCATATGTGTCTGGATTTCTTGTTTATAGGGCCAGCCGTTATCTTGCTTGGATGATTGCACACAGGTGTGTCCTTATTAATCTAATTATACTTAGTACCCCCACACTGCCCATCCCATCTATAGGGTCACCAGAATAGCATTTGAAAAACTCAGTTGTAACCTCATTTTTTTCAGGATTTAAAACCCTTCACTGGTAGACTTGATGAGTTTCTTTAATATGACCATCAAGACTATGTTCTATATGTTTGACTGCCAAACATCTTTCAATTCTATTCTCCCACAAACAGTTTCCCTCCATCCTCAACTACCCTGGAGTTCTTTTATCATGTTGACTGATAGTCCAATTTCTTGAGATTGTATTGAATTGAAATAAAATCCATAGTAGTATTCAAAGACATTGTACAAAGATGTTCATATGTGCACCAGCATTTTAACCATAGCCCTGGAAACAAATATCTAACAATGAGGGAATGTTGAATAAATTAGAACACAGATGCACCAAGGAGGATTATGCAAGCATCATAGATAATGAATTTGAGTTATATCAGTTGATCTGAAAGGATTTTCATGTGATATTATA
Source organism: Mirounga angustirostris (assembly GCF_029215605.1). Lineage (NCBI taxonomy): Eukaryota > Metazoa > Chordata > Mammalia > Carnivora > Phocidae > Mirounga > Mirounga angustirostris. Next base: position 18,378,781 of record NW_026991711.1, on the reverse strand, counting down.
GAATGGAGAAAGTGAAATGAATAGAAGCATATATAATCCTATTTTTATAAAGCATGTGGTTTTTATGGGGGTTGTCTTTATGTTTATAAATACATATGTATATATGCATATAGATATGAATGCATTTCTGTGCAAAGTACATGGGCCCATGAACATGGAGAAACAATACAAATGGATGCATAACGGTGTGCTGCATTTGATTATCTAGGAAGGGAAAGATATGAGTGGCCATGATAAGGAGAACGGCAGTTAGAGAAGCAAGTGAAATAATAGGGAAAAATCTGTGGCATTAAAAAAAAAAAATAGAACCCAACATTGTGATATGATCCCATTTGTGATATATTATAGAAGTATGTATATATGTGTATGTATCTCTCTGTACACATACATAAATTAGAAAGCATAAAACTGGCATTTGGATATAGCTAGTGACTTCTGGGTATGTTCATTAAATAGGTGACATTCCAGTGACAAAAAATTTGCAGAGTTGTATACAATATAATTCTAACTTAGTAAAATCAGAGTATATGTTTGTAAAATTGAGAAGAATGTTATAGAAGATTAGGTGTCAGTCAGTTTGCCTTCCCTTCTCTGGAGGTACTCACCATTAGGAATTGATGTGTGTTCTTCCAGACCTTTAAAATTCATTTATATGCATAATAAATGTGACAGTGGAAATATGTGGCATTTTATTTTAAGATTTATTTATTTATTTTAGGGGGAGAGAGAGAGAGAGAGTGAGAGCATGCATGAGTGGGGGAGGGGCAGAGGAAGAGCATCTCAAACAGGATTCCCCACTGAGTGCAAAGCCCAAAGTGGGACTCAGTCTCATGACCCTGAGATCATGACTTGAGCCGAAAGTAAGAGTCAGACACTTAACCGACTGTGCCACCCAGGTGCTCCAGAAATACGTGGTATTTTAATTTGAATACCATAAATGCTATTTACTCTCTCATTTTTCAATTATTATTTTTTTTTTACTCATAATATGTCTGGATATTTTCCTCTTAACTATTACATAGTATTTCAAATTATAATATACTCTGATTATGCAGTCATATAAAATGATGGACCTTAATTTCTAATTTTTCATTATTAAAAATATTCAAAGGATTCTTTGAGCATCCTTGTACGTGCCTCCTTGTTCTTCAGTGCATAGTTGTTTCTTTAGGTGAGATATAGTTACATAGAATTGCTGGCTGGTAGAGAGTAGACACTTCCAAACTTAATAAAAACAGCCAGACCACCCCTGACAATAGCAGATACACATGTTTACACTTAACACTAGCGATGGAAGAGATAGTCTTCTTTCCCATACCTTCTCAATATTTGAGACCCTCAATCTTTGAAATGTCATCTGGTTGGGTGGATGAAAATTGTATTTATAATTTCACAGGTAAATACTCAGTTTGATTGGTTTCTATGTTTTTTGCCATTTATATCTGTGTGTGTGTGTGGTGTGACTTCTGTATTCTTAACCTTCATCCGTTCACTTTTTTCAGTGGGTTGTTTGTATTTTTCAACTATTCTGAATAATAAGTATTTGTCTATTAAATGTGTTGAAATTCCCAGTTAACAGTGCCTCTTTTAAGTACCTTTCTAACAATTCCCTGATGATGGACTTTTCTGAGGCATGAATGTTCCATGGAATGTTCGTGATAGGTCAGTTGTTATGAAAAATAAGAAAGGCAAAAAGCTTACAACGTCTCAATGTAGTAAACAGGAAGACACGATGGTATACTTTGAGTACTCTGTGAAAGGGAGTATTTGAATTGTCCCTTAAATAGTCATTTGACTATTTCCAACAGATGTGATAGCTGAGAAGAAACATATTAATTTATTTGCATAGATGTGTATTAGCTTTGTTCTGGGGGGCAGAGGGAGGGGTTGACAGCTCTGAGGAACAACAGAAAAAACAACAAAACAAAATACTTCCTGTGCTCCACTCTAAACTGCTGCAGGAAAGATCTTATTGAGATGTACAAACCAAATGTTGGCCAGGTTGGCAAATAACCTCAAATTGAGAGATCAAGGGCGATTTAATTTCACAGGTGATATTTTCAGTGAACCTTGAAAGATGGTAATATTTAGACAAGCTGAAATGAAGAAAAAAGTACAGATGGAAAAGTACATGGTAACCTGGGGACTGTGAGTAATACTGTTCAGCTGAAGCACATAGTGTTTAAAGTGAGGTGCTTGGAAATGTTGAGGTTCACACTGTAAATTCACGTGATATGCTTTCGTTTGTTCTCAGTAGGAAATGGGAGGAAGCACAGAAGGTTTTGGATCAGAGAAGGAGTCTGACTGGAACTGTGCTTTAGGAAGATTAATCTGGAAGCAGGGAGTGCAGGGTTAGATCTGGGAGGATGCTGGAAAAAAAGTCAGCAAGGAGGCTCTGCATCTATCCAAGGAAAAGCTAATTGAAAGCCCATTGTGGGGTGATGGAAATCCCAGTGCTGAGGGAGAAGTGAAACATAGAAGACCCGATGAAAGCAGAATAGACTTTATTTGAACATTTTAAACCTCTAGCTGATGCCATTTCTAAAGCATCTTCAAACATTTTCAGCTTTGAAAAAGTGAAGGAATATATGGTCCTATTGCTTCAGGCTTCTTTCTTATTTTAATCTAATTATTACATTTAAAATATTTACTTCGATGACTTAGGATTCTTACTACCCCTTTGATGAAGGAAAGAGTCAAGTTTTGATTTTATGGCTCTAGAGATATGACTTGGACTTTCAATGTGACCTCTTCTTAAATGTGATTTCAAGTTGCTTTTCTGTCCTTCCCTGTGGTTTTTCAGCACCCCAATATGGAGGTGGCACTGGCTGGCTGGCTCTCTTCTTTTTAGTGGCAGAGCCCAGTAGTTTGTAGACTATCAGACCATCTAACTCAAGGGGTTTAAAATGTCACACAGTCCAATGACCATATAAGGAAAAAAATTTTTTTTCCTGAGACCATATTGCAAAAGGAATCACGTTTTGTTTAGTATAACCAAGTTAATATCCCATGTAGAATTCTATCCCGTCCCTCCATTCCTATACCCTCAGGGTAGGATTCCTCTCATTTTTTTCTCTCCACCAATGATTCAAGGTCTGTCTAAAAGCTTCCCTGGGGGCCTCTGGTTCCCAGTGATTTTTCTCTGGGCTCCTATACAACTTATTGCTTATAATATTCTTTTGACACATAACTTACACTCTCTTGGGACATTGTTTATATTGTATTGAAGTTAACTTTATATATTTATCAATTTGTTTCATTATGGGAAATTCTATCTCCCTAACTAGATTATAAATTCCCAGAAGGTAAGAATTTAGAGGTTTGGCAAACTCTATTCTAATCCTAGTTCCAGTTTTTATTTTCCTTAATGATCCTTCAGAGTTAAGGGAAAGATACCCCACATTTAGAGATTTTTTTTTTTTTTTTTTTTTTTTTTTTACAAAATCAGCTTAGCTGCATTGTGTCCATTTGACCAATGTCACAATATGGACAGAGCTTATAAGGAAGTGACTTGCTTAAAGTCCGATTATACATTTTCTTCTAAAACCCGCAATTGCCAGTTGCTTTAGTAAATCAGCATCCTGCCAACTGCCACCAGTGGTGTGGCCAGCCTCCCCAGACGCTCTCAGCTGCCACAACACTCCATATCCTCCCACGTCATTAACTAGGTGTTCTGATTGCCTGGATCAATCCCATTATGCTTTGCTCCTCTGTTGACATCAGTGACCATCAGGAATTCAAGACCTGATTCTCCAAGATCATTAGACCAACTTCTAATCACTCTACTTTCCCAAACCCATGAATGGTGCAATATGTGCACCATTTATTTTCTTGGCCCTTATTTCTCTCCTTACACAATCTATAGTCCATAATCTAGCATCTCCAATGCATGTGAACACAATTATAATAAGCCATGGATAATCAGAGTGCAGAAGTAAAGGCATTCTGAATTCAGGTTATTTGTTTAAACTACCTGTCTCCCTGGTACTCACACACTGAAAAATGTCTTACTTGTTTTTTAATTAAAGTATCTTGGATCAAAGTGTCTGAATCAGGGTCTCTACCATTAAACATGCCATCATGTTGTAATAGCTTCTCTCCTAAAACAAAACAAAACAAAAACAAAAGCAGAAACTCACTTGACTCCTTGTCTTCTTTAGGCTCTGCCCCATAAATCTCTCCTTGACTACAAAACTCCATCAAAGACTTGTATATTTTCAATCTCTGCTTTCCTTTTTTATATTGAGGTATAATTGACATATAGCATTATATTAGTCTCAGGTATACAATGTAATAATTTGATATTTATATATGTTGTGAAATGATCAACGCAATAATTCTAATGAACATCTGTCACCACACATCATTGCAAACTTTTTTTTTTTCTTGGAATGAGAACCTTTTAAGATCTACTCTTTCAGCAACTTTCAAGTATGCAATACAGTATTATTAACTAGTCATCCGACTGTACATGACATCCCCATGACTTACTTATAACTGGAAATTTAGAGCTTTTAACAGCCTCTGCTTTCTTATTTCCTTTCACCTCCTGTACCCCCATTACTATGCTTTCTGCCACACTTCACAGAAACTACACTTTCCACAAGTGACCAATGGTCTTTTCCTCAGAAGATATATGGTCAGTTTTCATCCTCATTTTACATGAGTTATCAGTTACTGCGCACACATGATCATTTCCTCTTTTTATTTTTTTGAAAGATCTTATTTATTTATTTATTTATTTTAGAAAGAGAGCATGTGTGAATGAGAGTGAGAGCAGAGGCAGGGGCAGAGGGAGGGGGAGGGAGAATCCCAGGCAGATGACATGGGGCTCCATCCCAGGACCCTGAGATCATGACCTGAGCTGAGACCAAGAGTTGGACGCTCAACCGACTCATCCACTCTGGTGCCAGTACCATTTCCTCTTTTTAAAAAACATTCTCTTCCTTTGTATTTTGAGATAGCCCATGCTCCATTCTCATGGGATTTCCTCTTCTCTGAAAATTTCTTTTCAGAATCTTCCTCAACTTCTCTTTGACTCTACCTGTGAATGTTGGGGAGCCCCAGGTATCAGTTTTCCGTGCTCTCTTCCATCTGTATGCATCCAAAGCACATGCCGTCGACAACCACATTCGGGTATCTTGCCTGACCTTGCCCTTGAGTTTTCAGCCCCAAAACTAAAAGCTTATTGGACAGTTCCTTTTGGATGAATAATAGTTACAGAAAGCAAACCTGTCCAAAGGAGAATTTTTTCTCCCCAAATTCATTCTTTTCTAGCTTACATGACATTTCCGTTTGCCCAGTTGCCTTGGCCAGAAAATACCAGAAGTCATTCTTGAATCTGCTGGTTCTTTCACTTGTAGTATTTAATCCATCCTCAAGTCCTGCTGTTCCCACCTTCAAAGTATGTGTTCTCCAGCTAGATCTCAGTCCTCATAGACCATTCTTGGCAAAGCCAGCCTCCCCTTCTCCCTGAACCACACAGACAACTTCATATCTGGATTCATTATTTCCTTCCTGTCTATCATTTTCTTATGACTTGCCCAAACATTAGACAATATGGCATTTTTAAAACATAAAACAGATCGCGTTATTGCTCTACTCAAAACAGTGACTTCAGACAAACTTACACTTTGGCGGAATGTAAATGTAAATGAAGCCACATAATCCGGCTGATTTACCTCAGACACCAGACACTCCCCCCATCTCCCCACCCTGGTCTGTGTGGTGTTTTCCGGTGGCAGAGTGGCCTTCTTTTCTTCTTCCCAGGGCTATTTTTATTCCTGTTCTCTCTACATATGAAGCACTTCCCTGTGATCTTCCATGGCTGCCTCTGTACTTCATTCATAACATAAAGCGAATGCTACTTTAAAAGAAGTCTTTCTCGGCCACCTGGTTGAAGCAGTCTCATCCTCTCTCCAACTCATCAGTCTGTCACTTCCCCATTTAAAAAAACATTTTTTTGAAGTTTTTTATTTAAATTCCAGTTAGTTAACATACAGTGTGGTATTAGTTTCAGGAGTACAATACAGTGGTTCAACCTTTCCATACAACACCCCGTGCTCATCACAAGTGCACTCCTTAATCCCCATTGCCTATTTAATCCATTCCCCCATCCACCTTCCCCCTGGTAACCATCAGTCTGCTCTCTGTAGTTAAGAGTCTGTTTCTTGGTTTGACTCTCTCTTTTTTCCCCTTTGCTCATTCGTTTTGTCTTAAATTCCACATATGAGTGAGATCATATGATATTTCTCTTCCTCTGACTGTCTTATTTCACTTAGCATAATTCTCTGTAGTTCTATCCATGTCATTGAAATGGTGAGATTTCACTCTTTTTTTATGGCTGAGTAATATTCCGCTGTGTTTATATACCACATCTTCTTTATCCATTCAACACTCCATCGTCTCTCCAGTGTATCATTCTTCAGTCTGTCACTTAACCCATTTTTGGCTGAATAATATTCATTAAGGCATAAAGGTAATATGTTTAATGTTCTATTTTCAGTTTCCCGTGCTAGAATGTAAGCATTTTGAAAGAAGGTTCATCATCTTTGGAATCTATTCCCATTTCTTAAAATAATGCCCTACAAATAAATAGGTGCTCAATTTATTGATCAGTACTGTAATCTGTAGCTAAACAAGGACTAAAGTCATAAGTTTGGGGCACCTGGGTGGCTCAGTCAGTTAAGCTTCTGCCTTGGGCTCAGGTTATGATCTCAGGGTCCTGGTATTGAGTAGTGTGGGGCTTCCTGCTCAGTGGGGAGCCTGCTTCTCCCTCTGCCCCGCCCCTGCTCATGCTTTCTCTCTCTCAGTTAAATAAATAAAATTAAAAAAAAATGAAGTGCGTAAGTTTGACTTCCAGTCCTGGGAACTTTCTAAACTAATGTGTTTCTATAAGTGGAAAGGAGCAGGAAAGATAGGAAGGAGTGAAAAAAGGAAGAGAGAATGGAAGGAAGGAGGGAAACTAAAAGGGAAGAAGGGGAAGTATCAGAAAAAGAAGGAAAGAAAGAAGAAAGGGAAGGAGGAAAAGAGGGAAGGGTAAAGAGGGGAAATAATTGGTTGTCATGGTCAGTTTTCAGTCTCTCCCTATTCCTGACTACAGGACAGCTCAGTTTGGAGGAATTAGTCCACAATTCTGGCTTCGTTTTCCTTTTCTTATTTGATCACGTTGGCACTTCAGCATCATTCTGGTGGTTTTACAAAGAAGGTGGGCTTTTTATGCAGATTTCACATAACTAAATATTTGTCACTTTGGCCAAAGTTGGATTTTTTTTCCTAAGAGTCCTGAGCTAAATGATTTTAAATGGACCCAGTCAGTATATATAATGAGTGATTATGAATCAGATTGAAATGCAGATGCTCCCTCTGGTGGTTTAATTTACAGGTGTTCTAAAATAGCAATGCAGAATTAAGATGCCACTTATAACAAACTGGGGGTTGCAGAAGGGAGGGTTGAAGGGATGGGGTAACTGGGGAATGGACATTAAAGAGGGCACAGGATGTGATGATCACTGGGTGTTATACGCAACTAATGAATCATTGAACACTACATCAAAAACTAATGATGGGGGTGCCTGGGTGGCTCAGTCGTTAAGCGTCTGCCTTTGGCTCAGGTCATGATCCCAGGGTCCTGGGATCGAGCCCTGCATCGGGCTCCCTGCTCTGCGGGAAGCCTGCTTCTCCCTCTCCCACTCCCCCTGCTTGTGTTCTCTCCCTCGCTGTGTCTCTCTCTGTCAAATAAATAAATAAAATCTTAAAAAAAAAACAAAAAACTAATGATGTACTATATGTTGGCTAATTGAATTTAAATAAATAATTTTTAAAAATATCCCACATACAAGATCTTAGAAATGATATTCTGCTTCACTCTGTCTGCCCCTCCCCCCTTCCTCTTCCTCCTTCTTCTCTTTTACTTTTAAATATAAAATGAGTCAGAGGGGCGACCTTTATGATAATATCTACTGAAATCTGTATAGGGAAGCAACTTCTGGAAAATTAGAAGGAAAGGCAGAAGTCAACCAGTCAAGGCCAAACATTCTTTGGGAAAAGGGCCTTCTTCACTCTTTTCTGCCTATAGAGTAAACATATCTTTACTCTTACAAAGCGGAGACAGTAGGTGTTTTCTTCGTTACTCAGCTTTAACATTGTTTTATTTGCTTTTTCCCAGGAACTGGGCACCTTGTACAAACTTAGAATTCTCCTTATGGCTAACTTACATTTAAAAGTACTGCTTTATGGAGTCTTAATAATTTATAACTTACTATAAATATTCATTGTTGCAATACTAGAATGTACTAGTGTTTTAAAAGTGGTATTATGGCTATAACTTTCCTATCTTTTCCACAGCTGACTGCTGGAGTTATTTATACCTTGAACTTCAAAGTAGCATGCATATTATTTAGATGGTGATTGTTCCACAGTTACAGGGTATGATATTCTGTAATCACTTGGTTTTTCACTTCCATTAATACAAACTTAGCAAAATCTTTTATAATATACTATCACCATGCCGTAATTCTAATCCTCACGACGTTGATATTTCTCACCTAAAGTAACTTTGAATGGGAAAACATCTGACTTACTAATGGAAATTGTCAGAAAAATAGGATATATTTTATAAATGACTCCTTTAAGTTCAATTTTCCTGAAATTCATTTCTGATCATATGATTTGACTATATTATTACTCTTGCTTAATTAATATGGTTTAATTATTATTTATTTAATTAAACATTTTTAAACATTTATAGGGATGCCTGGGTGGCTCAGTTGGTTAAGCGGCTGCCTCCGGCTCAGGTCATGATCCCAAGGTCCTGGGATTGAGCCCCGCATCGGGCTCCTGGCTCTGCGGGAAGCCTGCTTCTCCCTCTCCCTCTGCCTGCCGCACCCACTGCTTGTATTCTCTCTCTCTGTCAAATAAATAAATCAAATCTTTAAAAAAATTATTTAAACATTTATCAACATTAATTCAGCATGTTTTTATATGTTCATTGAAGTATATGATGCATTATATTGAAGAATATACCAGGAACATGCTTTGGGTGGAATCTACCTGATTCAAAGATTGAGTTCACAAATTATGTTATAATGTAGGGGGACACTATCATGTGTATCTATAGGATGAGAAGATATATACTTTTGTCAAAATACAATGACACATGAAGGAAATTCATTGATAACTTAAGGAAAATTAAACAAGATTTTTATGTTTTAAGGGTTTTACCTATCTGCGTGCTCCTTTTATTACTTGCATGTAATTATAATCATTTCATTACAGGCATCAAAGCAGATGTAAGCAATGATAAAGACTATGATGTTCACAACAGTTTGCGCAATCATTAAAAGATATGTTATTTAGTCAAGCCTGATTTTGGCATTGTATTATTTACAGTTCTCCAGATAAATATATATATGGAGAGATTTATTATGAGGAATTGCACATGTGATCATGGAGGCTGAGAAGTCCCACTATCTGCTGTCTGCAGCGTGGAGACCAAGGAAAGCCAGGAGCATTTAATTGAGCCGGAGTCTGAAGGCCTGAGAACCAGGGAATCTGATGGTGTGAATCCCAGTCTGAGGGCAGGAGAAGAGGAGATGACATGTCCCAGTTTACTCCATGAGGCAGGGAAAAAGACGAATTCCTCCTTCCTCTGTCTTTTGTTCTATCCAGGCCCTCAGTAGATGGTATGATGCCCACGCACATTGGTGAAGGCAGTCCTCTTTGCTGAATCCACTGACTCAGATGCTAATCTCATCTGGAAATATGGTCACGGACACACCCAGAAATAATGTGGAATCTTGGCACCCTGTGGCCAGTAAAGGCACAATTAATCATCACAGGTCTTCAATATGCAGTTATAGTATCATGATTAAAAGCAATCTTGATCAGTTGCATCTAACATGGAAAGCACAGAAGGTGATATGAAATTTTTAATAACTTTAAAAAGTTATTTGCAATGCCAAAATAACATTTATTCACTAAAGTATTTTAATAGGCAATTTAAAAGTATGTGGATTAGGGCACCTGGGTGGCTCAGATGGTTAAGTGTCTGCCTTCGGCTTAGGTCATGATCCCAGGGTCCTGGGATTGAGCCCTGCATCGGTGGGGACTCTGATTCTCCCTCTCCTTCTACTGCTTCCCCGACTTGTGCTCTTTCACTCTCTCTGTAAAATAAATAAATAAAATCTTTAAAAAAAAGTATGTGGATTAGAAAGTTTTTGATATCAACCATGGATTTTAAGTGCAACCACAGATCCCTAGCAATATGAAAAGCCTTTTTATATTGAAAACAAATCTCTTTTTAGAGAAAATATTGAGTATTCATAAATCCAAGAAAATCCAATATATTGTCAGTTGTGATATTTATAATGAAATCTGACAGAAGTTTGCTTTTCTAATTCTGCTAATCAGGTATTTGATCAAACCAAAATTATTTTGCTGTGTAGTCTTTAGCTCCGGAAGCTACTGAATCTTACGTGACTCTATCACAAAGTTGGAACTTGGGGGTTGCATCAGGGGAGGACTTCTATTTCATAAATTTAGTTATCCTAAAATCAGGTCAGAAATCAAATTGTCTAATATCCTTGCAATTCTTTCTTTCTCCCCACCTCCATTAGTTTGCTGGAATCTTAAAGGGAATAACAGCCGTGTTTCCCTCATCCATTTCCACATGCAAAGGAAAAACGAGCCTCTGTGGTCTATTCATAGATGTCGATCATCTTCAATCCAAATTATATTATTCACATAGGACCCTCAGGAACCAGGTCTTATAGAATATGAATTCCTCACAGTAGCTAAGAAGATGTGAATAACAAGACCGCTAGTTAGTATAAAGAAGGGACCGTTGATTCAATAGCAGCAGAAAGACTCATCCACTAACTAGAGTAGCCTTAGCACAGTTATATTCCTGCTTTGGGCTTCAATTTTCTCACCTCTAGATCAAGGTCGGATGCCTTCTCAATGACTGCCAGCTCTCTTAGTAGTAGAGTTCTCCCTCCCGCCTTCCCTCTCTTCCTTCCTTTCCTCCCTTTATCCTTTCCTTCTCCTCTTCCTCCTTTCCAGTCCCTCTTCCTTCTCCTCTTTGTTTCCTGGTGTATTTTCAGAGTTGTTTTTCTCCTGCTAAATGATTTTCTTTCTGACCTTCTTGGCATTCTATATCCATTTTGTTATTTCACCATTTTCATGGTTTTAACTCTTTGCCCTACAGAGGTGATTCTACTCATTAACTTTCTTTTTCTCTCCAATCCATCATTTAGAACTACCTTTTAGAATTACCTCCAATTCAAAGTTTTAAATGAGAATTTATCTCCTGCTCTAACAGATAACCAAAACAATACACTTATTCTGCCTTCTAACTTCTACACGTTGGTGATTGGATCTTTTTTCACCCTGATTAACAGATTCAAAACTGCTAACAGCTTTAATTCTCCTTCTTTTTTTGCCTCTTACAGTGATGGAGCATCCATCTCTGCTTCATCCTCTGAACCGGATTGCTTAGTAAGCACTCACAATACCTCCACATTCATTGCTTTTCAATTGGTAATATTCTAAACATGTTTCTCTTCAATAATAATAGTAATTATTATTATTATAACATTTTAAAAGATCATTGCAAAAGAAGTGGAGGCTCTGCTTATGGAAATCAAATGAAAATGAACAATCGAAGTTGTTCTTTAAAAATCTTTTCTGGGTGCCTGGGTGGTTCAGTCAGTTAAGTGTCTGCCTTTGGCTCAGGTCATGATCCCTGGTTCCTGGAATTGAGCCCTGTGTAGCGTCGGGCTCCTTGCTCAGCAGGGGGGTCTGCTTGTCGCTCTCCCTCTGCTCATCCCCCAGCTCATTCTCTCTCTCTCTCTAGCTCAACTCTCTCAAATAAATAAAATCTTAAAAATAAATAAAAAACTTTGTGAGATTATTAACCACAAGTTTTGATGATTTGATCATTTGAGTAAGACTGAGTGAACAGAGAGGGAGGCTCTAGGAAAAATTGGTGCTTTTGCATTAGGGCTAAGATTGCAGTGAGAATGGGAGGGTCGGCCGGTGACAAGGAGTTGCTGAAACAAGTACTCGCTCCCAGTGGGAGAAATGACATGGCTTAGGAGCGACTAAGAGAGGCATTTCAAGGTGAGATGGGAACTTGAAGATCCATGGGGAAGCCAGAGGAGGAGCTTCAAAGCAAGAGTAGGTCAGCACTAAGCAGGAAAACTTTTTTTTTTTTCTGAGACACTTCAGACTGATTGCAGGGGAGAATGGTAGAGAGCAGGGAGGAGAGAATCAGGAGGAGATGGCTGTGTAAGCCGAAGACGAAAAATAGTCAAAGTAAGTGTGAAGGACTTTTCAATAGCAAGAAGGTATTGAAATGGGCCACCCAAATCGGCTCAGCCCCAGGGGAGCTAAGGTGACAGGCTAAGGCTAACAGATCCCTTTCCATTCCCTTTCCATAAGGTGTGAAGTCGAGCTCCCAGGATAGCAAGTCAACAAATCGAAGGGCTTTGAAATTTATTTATATTTGTTGGAATTTGCTCTATATGCCTGTACCTTTGGATACCATCAAAGAGATGACTTGTAAGTCTATGGCTTGTACATTTTCTTTTCTATTTGTAAAAAATCAAAACAAAATTGGACTTACTCTGGTGATCAGTTTTTACAAATATTGAATCATTATGTTGTATACCTGAAACTAATATGTATAATGTTATGTGAATTATAATGTTATGTGAATTATATATCAAAAATTTAAAAAAAACTAAAAAAATAAATAGAATCATAAAATAAGCCCCAAAACCCCCCCAAAACATTACAAATATAATGGGAATAAAGATCTTGTGAGGCTGGTATTTTCAGCTTTCCATCTACCTGTCTAGGAAATATGTTCAAGAGCAGATATGGTCTTAGGTCCAGCATGGGAGGGGCAGGATGAAATAAGATGTCCCTTAACTTAGGGTTTGATTTTTCTCAATTTTCAAGGACGAGAAAACCGAGATTCCTAGAAGTTTCAAGACTTGTCTAGAGCTCTGTGGCTAGTCACATTGGATCATGATAGCAGTTTGTTTCTCTCTTATTGTGCTCCTTTGTTTAAAATATTATTCAGTATCACTAAACAATTTTAGTCAATATTTCTACTACCAACTTACATCGTCTTCCCTTGGTTTTTGTTACTAGGAGTTGTTGACAATGAAGATACTTTTTTCCATTTAAAGATATTTTAGCTCTTTGCACTAATAATTACTTACACTCCACTATCACTGTTTTTCAGCTTTGCGGAAATTTGCTTTGGGCCTTTTAACACCTTGGCCTTACACTTCTTTAACTTCTTACTTTCAGGCATTTGCTATAAGCCCTACTGATTTTTTTTTTTAATAGACTTTAATTTTTAGAGCAGCTTCAGGTTCAAATTGAAACTGAGCAGAAGGCAAGATTCCCCATATATCCCCTGCCCTCACTCATGCTTAGCCTGCCCTGTTCTCGACATCCTCTATCAGAGTCAGACATTTGTTGGGATTGATGAACCTCAGCTGCCACATCATTATCTGCCAGAGTCTATAGCTTACATCAGGATTCACTCCTGGTGTTGTATATTCCAGGGGTTTGGACAAATTTATAATGACATGTATCTGCCATTATAGTATAATACACAGTAGTTCTACCACCCCAAGCATCCTCTGTACTCTGCCCCCTTACCCTTATATTCCCTCTGATCTCTGACAACCACTGCCTCCATAGTTTTTCCTTTTCTAGAATGTCATATAGTTGGAATCATACAGCTTTCAGCCTTTTCAAATTGGCTTCTTTTACTTAGTAAAAGGCAATTAAGTTTCCTCCACGTCTTTGCATGGCCTAATAGCTCATTTCTTTCCATTTTTTTAAAGATGCATTTATTTTTTTATTTGAGAAAGAGGGGGGAGTGGCAGAGGGAGAGGAAAAGAGAATCTCAAGCAGACTCCCTGCTGAGCGTGGAGCCCGGTGTGGGGCTCGATCCCACAACCCTGATGAGATCATGACCTGAGCCGAAACCGAGTCAGACGCTTAATTGACTGAGCCACCCAGGTGCCCCTCATATCTTTTTAGTGCTGAATAATATTCTTTTTAGTGCTGTATAATAATAAATAATAATAATTTAGTGCTGAATAAAAAAGGTACCACAGTTTTGTCCATTCACATACTGAAGGACCTCTTGGTTGCTTCCACGTTTTGGCAATCCTGAATGAAACTGCTGTGAACAACCATGCGCAGGTTTTTGTGTGGACATAAGTTTTCAATTCCTTTGGATAATTTTATTTTTGTGAGAAGCCACCAAACTGTCTTCCAAACTGTCTGTACCATTCTTCGTTCCCACTGGCCATGAATGACAAACAGTTTTGTTGCTTGACATCTCCCACACCCTTTGGTGGTGTCAGTGTTCTGGATGTGGCCTTGTTGATTGTACTTCTCTTGTGTCTGTGATTCATGAATCTTTCTCTTCATGGTCGCTGTCACCACTAACGTTCAAAGTCATTTCCCCCGCTCAGGGCTACTGCAGGACTCTCTTAACAATTTACTTGTCTCTACCAGGTCTGCCTCCCCAGCCCAACTTGGACCATGCCTCCAGATTCATTGACTAAATATCAGCTCTAGTATTTTAACTTTTCCATTAGAAAGTCATCAGAGGCTTTTGTCTAATAATAAAACTGAGGTTGGCATTGAAAATGCTCCAACATTTATCTCTAGCCCAGCCTTCAGACATAATTTCCTTTTACTATTACCCTCTATAATCCTGTCTTTCAAGGCAAACTACCATTTTATCTTTTTTACCTCTTTTTTGTGTTAGCCTCATATTTTCTTGCATCTACCTCCTTGAGGATTTTTCCTCTGCCTTTCATCGTTATTTTTTGTTATAACAACATGATACATCTAATCAGTCTCCATGCTACTGTCTTGCTCTCCAGCATGCCTCTTCGACCTGCTTCTTTCTTCCTCTGCCATGACTTTGGGCTCCAGTTCTGCTCCACTGTTCTACTAAAGGATGCTTCTTTGGTCTCCTTCTCTCCACACTGCTGTCATGGTGATTTTTCTCTTGTGGGAATCTTAAGCTACCATTTTTCTGCTTGGAAGCTTTTCCTGCTCTCCATCTGCCGGAGCAAGTTCTTTGGCTTGGTTTTCAGGTCAAATCATGGCATTTTTATGTCTCACCTTTTGCTCTACCATTTTATTTCATTATTCACTTTTTGTCCTATGTCAACATGTTAAGTAGCACATCTCTTTGCTTTTCTACTCTCTCCTAAATTTTTTCCCTGCTTTGTCCACCTGACAGACTCTTAGTTTATGCTTTACCTTGTTCTTTAGACATGACCTCCTGAAGCTTTTCCCTGAACACCCCAAGCAGACTGAAGCTGTCCATTTTCTGAGTGTTTCCGTGTTACTTCTAGCTATTTCTGTGGTTGCCGGGGTCTTGTTCTATTATAATTACCGTTTTACATGTCTGACTTTTATCTTAATTGTGTGCAAGGGCCACACCTGATTCATGTTTCATCTCTAGCATCGAAAAGAATGGGGTGCAGTAAATATTTGTATATTTATAATTTGGCTGACTTGAAATCAATCTCAGCATATTCAGGCCCGACCCATACTCCAAGCTTCATGCCAGTGGAGTGGTCTTTCCCATGATGGTCTTTCCTGGCGTCACTCTTCACCCTCCAAGTGTCCGCAACACTGTGTTAGTCCCTCTCTTTTCACACATACACATCTTGCATTTTGATGTTTGAGAATTATTTTTTCTTTCTTCTGAAATTGTCAGCTCTTTTAGGAGAAAATTCAGTTTCCCATCTTTTATCTCTTCTAAACTTTAATACATGTTCTTTGCAAATATTAGAAGCAAAATAAATACGGGTTCAAGAAACAAATTAATGTATAATTCCTTTAATGCCCATTGCATGGAAAATCAAAGAAATTGATAACTTTAAGGGAACTTTGGAGTAATTTACTCTAACGTCTTCATCTTACATCTAAAGGAGTCAAATTCAAAGAAGTTCTGCTACTGTCTTCAAGATCTCAGTGATTAAGATGGAAAAAAATTTGGACAAGAACCAAGGTCTCCTGATTCCTAGGCAATGCTTTTATATATTTGCGATTATACTACTCTACCTCTTTAAGTGTATAAGGTATCATGTGAGTCTTTTTTATTGCTTTACATGATAATATGTCCAATTCATTACTTAATTTTTCAATGATAATTATGTAAGTTATACAAAGATGTTTGCTAGTAAGTTTTTTAATGAATTTTTCATTTGGATAATTATTTAAAAAACAACTATACTAATAGTTTCAAAATACAGGAAGAAGATATAAAGCTATTACAAAATGAGATCTCTACATAAACAAAATCATTATTATTTCTGGGGAAGGACCTTAAGAAGAAAACCACTCTTAGAACTCACTTAGAAACAGACTGCATATTCAATAGCAAATTATTTCATTGAAATATCTGTACAATTATGTGATTGTCATCAGTTGAATATAAAACATAAATAATATCTACCTTGGTTAAGTAGTCTTATTTATATAAGCAAGCAAGTTTATTAATATAGTTCTCTGACTCATTCTGCATATATATTTTCTTCATGTATTTTATACATGTACTCAGGCAAAGTATATCAATATATATGTATAGCATCAATTTATCATGGCTGCCATTTTATACAGATAATTTAATTCCCCCGCTCGAAAATTGACATTTTATGTCTTTTTTCTTTTAACATTTTATGTCTTAAAAGTTACTATTGAGGTATAAGTAAGAACATGCCATTGTTTTGGACATTACATTACAAACATTACATTCTCAGGTAGGATGGAGGTTGGTTTCTAACTGTCTTTTAATATTTTCTCTTTGAAAGGTCAATAAGATTTGTGGCCGTCTAATCAGAACACCTACACAAAGCCCCCGTTGTTCTTTTGATGGAAGCAAAGAGAAGCATGGGATGAAGATCTCTCCCAGAAACGATGAAGAGACACTTGCCAACAGAAGAAAGTAAGACATTTGTTTTACAACCAGAAAGAGAAGAGAAAGTAAGCCATTAATTTTCAACAGAATAGAATGTATTCAATTAAGTAGACCGAAATACACTATTGAAGAAAAAAAGATCGCCATTGATTACTTTTAAAATTCAGCGGTTGCTCCTATTCAATAAATTAGGAATATAAGTGCAACTTGTGAGACCAATAAAACTTTCTGTGATAAGGGACACTTGCTGTAATACAATATGGCAGGCGATAGGCACGTGCAGTCACTGTGCACTTAAAATATGGCTGGTCTCCAGTGTTGTACAGCAGATCTCTAGGACTTACGCATCTTGCTTCACTGAAACTTTATGCCCATTAATTAATACCTCCCCACTTCCTTCTCCCTGTGACCAACAACACTGTATTGTACCTTTCACATTTTAAGAGGGTAGATCTTACCACAATAAAATAAAAAAATTAGTTTGAAATATGGCTAGTGTGACTGAGGATTGAATTTTTAATTTTAATTAATTTTAGTCTTAATTCTGTGTATAGCTACTGTATTGGACGATGAACACAGAGTATTCACATAAATGATGAAATCAGTATTACTATATGCTAAGCATCTGTTAGAAAATGGTTGGATAAGAAGAAGTTTCTATGCCTTTTATCTGGAATGCTGAAAATGGCTATCTATTGATTCAAAATGATAAACATTGAGTAGCTTGCTTCTATAACTCACATTTCTACCACTATTCCCGTCATTGTTTCACATGTTAAATTAAAGCCTTCATTAATAATCTCTTTGCTTGATAATTGACAGTCAAACTGAAAAACTCTTAAAAATGAAGGAAACTATTATTTTATTTACTTCTGCATTCTATTGATCAGTGTACGTCCTGGCAAATACTAGATTCTCAGTGGGTGTTTTTCTTTTCTTTTTTTTTTTTAAGATTTTATTTATTTGACAGAGAGAGCACAAGCAGAGGGAGAGACAGGGAGAAGCAGGTTCCCTGCTGATCAAGGAGCCCGATGTGGGACTCGATCCCGGGACCCTGGGATCATGACCTGGGTCGAAGGCAGCCGCTTAACCGACTGAGCCACCCAGGCGTCCCTCTCAGTGGGTGTTTTTGAATTGAATTGAAATTTAGAATTCTATATTCATTTATTAATTCAAGTAGTTATTTCTAATAATACCTTATGGCAAACTCAGTATGTTACATAGCTTTACTCTCTATAATGTAGAATCTGTCTTTCCTTTTGGGACAGTGTTCCTAATTGCCTCATTCTCTTCTCAGATGGACTATAATTTGGAATAAAGATCTGGGCTATGCTGGCTATTTGCCACAGCTCAAAAGAATTAGCACTTTGTTTGCATGCAAAATAGCTGTTCTTTTTTCCTCCAAACTTCTATAGTGATCAGCAGTCTTTTCTTGTATTTGAGAAATTAATGTGTTAGGATAGCACATAGCATATAGTGGCTAGGTATAGTGTAGAGTGTCTTGTAATAAAATCTAGCTAAGGAAGATCTTAAGTTCTTAAAGGTCATGTCTGTTTCACCACCAGAGCAATTCAGTTGTTGGAAAGACAAAACAAAACCCAATACAAGTGAAGTGTCTCAGGAATAATGAGAGGTTCGTATGAATAGCTAGTTTTATAAGTATCTGTCCAGCCACTGAATAAACGTCCTTGTCACCGATCTTGCAAACTCTACGTATTTCTCTGTCCCTAACTGGCCAGCCACCAGTTAGCCATTGCCCAAGAACAAGAGTAGGTCCATCATAGACCAATGTCACACCACACAAAGTGCACAACCAGAGGTATTACACATGAGCCCGCTTACGTACTTTATTTCTACACATTTTTTATTGCCACGCCTAAATGGAACTTAATTGCTAGGGCAGTATACTTTGGCTTAATACTTACATGTTGTGCAGACCTATACATAAACATCTCCTGAATTCTATTTATCTTTCCATGTCCATAAACTAGGCCTGAATTTTATTTATCCTTCATCATTGATAATTCCCCATGAGGTCATACATTGCAAATGAAATAGCTGGGGAAATGTAGCAGAGTAGGTGCTGAGTGACTATGAGCTACTTTCTGTGCATCTTAACTTGTGCTTTTTCTACCCACTTGAGCCTGATTTTCAATAGATCACTTCCACTTGATGATATATTGCTTCTATATAGGTCTGATCTCATAGCGTGGCAGATCAGATAGCACTTAGATCATGGGTATCTCAGGTTGCAGTGTCACTTGCTAGCTCATGGTCAAGTGTGTAGTTTCTATCAGATCCCAGTTGCAAACCAACCAACCAACCAACTAACCAAACAAACCAACAAAAGCAATGTTTAGCAAAAGCGGGAATGCTTTTAGTCCCAAATCCTTGATGTCTATACTGTTGTTCTTCTAATGGGACTTTCCAGAATCTCTGTAGAGCATCTTCATTTGCCACTGGTACTTCAGGCACCATTGAGTGGATGAGCTGGGTCATCTGGACTGAATATCAGAACAGTTTGCAAGACGCCAACCTACAGACTTTTCTTTCTCATGCAAAAGCTCCTTGGGGCTACTTTATAAAAGGGGTGTAGCAACACACTCAAGTGTGTATCATGTTTTCTCTAATGTGCAAAGGGACCCAAATAGTATTGTGCCTCTTCCTGAGTGCTAGGTTATCTCAAGGCAGAAATTGGCCTTTTACATTAGAATATCCCAATAAGATCCAGACTACTGGACATTTAGAAACCCTGCTGAATTCTCAAGCCCTTGAAATGTCAATATTTTTCCCCACCAGAGTCACGCACATGTCTACTAAGGCAACTAGGATGATGTGATCAATATTTTATTATCAGCATGGTGTCCTATAGGATGTCCAAATGATCAAGGCTCCTGTCTGTCATGGAATGGGTGAATTGCCTTGAGGTCTAACAGTGAAGACACTCTTACCAGTTGTAAGTGAAATATTCCTAATTATCCTTACTAATTGGTAAAGGGATAAAAACATTTGCCAAATTGTTAGCTAGATAAGCAGGTGGCAGTACATGTTTTGATTTGCTCAAGCAGATAGCACATACATAGGAGGATATAATTGGAGTCACCCTCTGTCTCAGGTTATGGTAATCCAAACATTCTCCAAGCCCACCTCCGTGTACACAGACCAGCCAAGCAAATGAGATGAATATTGAATAGACAGATTGAGAAAAAGATATGTTTATAATACTATATCTGGTTACTTTTCTGAACTCCATTCTAATGGTTGGTCTGTTGATAGGATCGGATTTTCTTTGTGTACAATCATGTGGTTCACTGGTAGAACCATTCTAGCAAGAAGCTTGTTGTACCTTGTAAAATTCTTATAGTCTATCTTAGGATGTATCCCAAGAAACCCTTGCTTATATTCACAAGGAGAATTCTTGAGTATCTGTGGTGGCTGAGAGCTAGAGGCAAGTTATGTGTCCATAATAAGAAAAATGGAAAAATAAAATATATTACTTTGGAACATAAAGAGTCAGAAGGAAAGAATATATTTTCATGCATCAAAAAATATCATGATTAAAGAGAAAAAAGTATTAAGCAGAATGAGAATAGTGCAATACCATTTTTATAAATTAAAAACAAATATATAAATATCAGTAGGTATTTTTCAAGAAAAGGATTTGGGAAAGTACATATACTAAATATATAAGAATGGGTATTTGTAAAAAAAATTCTATTTCAAGTAATAAGTTATGATAGTATGCCAGGAGTTGAGGAGGATGCTTAGCTCTCTGTATCTCAGAAAATATGTGTGTGTTTGTCTGTGTATATATATAAATTAACATACCTATATACACTGTTATTTTAAACTTTAGATGAAAAGCGTTTTTTAAAAATCCTATTTTCCTAATAAAAACATAGTTAAAACTCCTTTAGTCAAAATTTTCATGAGAGCTAATGATACTCAATTTTTAAATAACCTTTTTTTGCCATTTCATATGCATAATTTTTCATTATGATGTGTAGTAGATAGAGTGATTATCCAGATAGAGATAAAATGTAATTTGCTGAAGACTTTTTGACTTGGGACTTCCTCATTAATTAGAACAAAATGAAAGTTTATTGTAAAATAAAAAATAGATAAGGAAAAAATGAATTTCCAGTCAGGCCATCCAAATCAATGACAAAATCATTGAACACTATTTTGTGCAATTCATAAAAAAGTAAAGTTAAAAAAATCAACATCTTCTGAGTTAGTTTTTATATTGTATTGTATTGTATCCATGGTAGGTTTTCTTGGGTTTTCTTTATTTACCTTGGGCAATTCCCATGAGAGTATCTATAACAGAAAGTATTATTTATAAATTTAAACCAATTTAAAACTATTAAAATAAAGCAATGGAACGACAACAAAAAAACCCCACATCAATTTCTATAAATATAATTAATTGCTCTAGTAGGTGAAAAATAGAAATTGTAAAATGCATCAGTTGTTTCGCCGATGTAAATGGAGATAAACACAGTTCTATGTTTAACAATTTAAAATACATTTTTACATATAAATAACTCATAGTCTTTTAAAATTATATTGCAATAGTTTGCTTAATAGGGCGCCTGTGTGGCGCAGTCGATTAAGCCTCTGATTCTTGAGTTCAGCTCAGGTCATGATCTCAGGGTTGTGAGACTGAGCCCTGGGTTGGGCTCCGTGCTCAGTGGGGAGTCTACTTGGAATTTTTTCTCCCTCTCCCTCTGCCCCTCCCAGTCATGCTCTGTCTCTCTCTCCTTCTAAAAATAAATAAATAAATCTTTAGGCTTAGTTTCTTTAGTGGTATATCTTATAAAAAAAATAGTTATTTAAAGTCTGTTTATTTACTTATTTATTTTAGAATCTCTATACCCAGTGTGGGGTGCAAACTCACAACACCAAGATCAAGAGTCGCATGACTTTCTGACTGAGCCAGCCAGGTGCCCCAAAATTTATTGTTTAAATATACAAATTTGTTTTTTAAAATTATGTTAGATTTATGGTACCCTGACCTAAAAAATATTTTCTGGTTTTTATAACAGTTTAATTTGTATAGTTTTCCATTATTCAAGCAATTCTTTTGAGGTTGTGTTAATATAGCTATTGTTGACTTATAAATAATTTGACCAATTAGCTTTTTTTTTAAGCTACCCAACACTATTTATTAAGTGATAATTAATTACTTTTTCATTTTTCAATTGGGTTGTTTAGTCCATTTTTTTAAGGTTTATTTATTTTAGATAGAGAGAGAGTGAGAGTGCATACTTGAGCATATGAGCTGGAGGAGAGGCAGAGGGGGAGTGGGAGAGAGAGAGAGATCTCAAGCAGACTCCCCACTGAGCATGGAGCCTGACAAGGGGCTCAATCCCATGACCTCAATCCCATGTTTCAATCATGACATGAGTTGAAATCAAGAGTCTGATGCTCAGCTGACTGAGCCACCCAGATGCCCCAGTTTTTTATGGTGATATATAGTGTTCTTTTTTTTTTTTAAGATTTTTTTTTTTTTAAGTAATCTCTGCACCCAACATGGGGCTCGAACTTACAACCCCAAGATCAAGAGCCCCATGCTCCACCAACTGAGCCAGCCAGATGTCCCAGTGATATATACTATCCTGAAGTAGTTTAAAGCTACCATCTTGTTCTTTATTTTCTCTTTACCCCATGTTCTTTATTCTTTTTTTAAAGACTTATTTACTTAGAGAGAGAGAGAGAAAGAGAGAGCACTGCTCACAAGCATGGGAAGGGCCAGAGGGAGATGGAGAGAATCTCAAGCAGACTCCTCGCTGAGCAGGAAGCCCAACATGGGGCTCGATCTCACCACCCTGAGATCATGACCCGAGCTGAAATCAAGATTCAGACACTTAACCAACTGAGCCCCCAGGTGCCCCATGTCCTTTATTTTTTATTCCTCTTTCCTTGCCTTCTTTTGACTTTAACAGGTATTTAATTTTAAAAAAAATCTTCATGGCCCCCTCTTTTTAAAGGTTTTATTTATTTGAGAGAGAGAGAGAGTATAACGCTCACACGCGAGTGTGTTGGGGGGAGGGCCAGAGGGACAAGCTGATTCCCACTGAGCAGGACCCTGGGATCATGACCTGAGCTGAAGTTAGATGCTTAACCAACTGAGTCACCCAGGTGCCCCTTCATGGCTTTTTATATTTGCATTTCTTTATTATTTTAATGGTTACCATAGAGATCACAATGTGCCTTTTTAATTTTTACTATTTACTTTAAATTAGAACTTTAACCACTTCATTGAACAATATAAGAACCTTAAAAGTTTCACTCCATTACCCTTTTCCTATCTTCCGTTACCCTATTCCTAACCAATATCTTACTTCTAACAACATTTTAACAACTTCCAAGATATTGTTGTTATTGTTTTTAAATAGTCAATATTATAATATCTCATATTTTATTCTTTCTCATGCTTTTTCTTTTAGTTCCACATGTCCATCTAGAGTCATTTTGCTTTATTTAGCCTTAGGGTATTTTTCATTGCTTACTACCATTGATAAATCCTCTCAGCTTTTGTTTGAACACATCTTCATTTTTGGAGACTGTTATTAGTAAGTCGAGATTTCTAGGTTGTTGCCAGATACCATTTTTAAAAATATAAACATCCATAATTAAGTTCATGACATGACACTGTTAAGTCATACGGGAGGTTTAATGGAAACATTTCGTAGGAGAGGTAACCACAGTGGTGGAGGCTACCGGGGTCCTGCTCACATCCCTCTTTACCTGGCCGTTTCATCTGCCTCCTGGTGGCTCTCTCGAAGGTGCTGATAATGCACAGTTGCACTCTTCTCTGGGGAGTTGCCCTCAACAAATCGGAGCCATCTATTTTCATTATCTGTTGCTACTCAACAAATCATTCCGAAACGTAGTAACTTAAAGAAGCAACAACATTTATTATGCAATTTTCTGTGGGTTGGGAATTTGGGAGCTGCTTGGCTGTGGGGTTTTGGCTCAGGGTTTCTTTTTGACTATGGTCTCTTAGGGTGATTGCTGTCGAGGTCAGGTGAGGCTGCAATCCTCTGAAGGCTCGAGCAGGACCAGGTATCATCTTCCAAGATGGCACACTCACAGGGCTGTTGGCAGGAGGCCTCATGTTCCCGTCCTAATGAGTTTTCTTATAACTCTGAAGCTGGCTTTCCTCAGGACAGATAATCAGAGAAAAGCAGAAGCTGCAGTGTATTTATGATGCAGCCTTGAAGTCCCCACTGTCATTTCTGCAATATCCTACAGGTTACATGGGTCAGTTCTGTTCCATGTGGAGGAGGACTACATGCCATCTCATCTACCTGAAAGAGTGCGTTAACCTCCCATCTGCTTCACCCCCTTGGCAGAGGCTCATAAGCAATGCCCGACGGACACCAGGGGATCAAAGGCTTGCCCTTACTCAGTGTGATGTGTCCAGATGTGTGATGCAGTCCATGTGTGCAGTCTGGCTGCAGCTGAGACCACATCCCGATATACCTTCTTCCTGCCCACCCTATCCTACTTCCCTCACTACCTTTCTCTTAAGAGCACTACCTCGATGAACCAATCATCTGCATCCAAATTCCTGTCTCAGGAACTGCTTCTAGGGAGTCTGACCTAGAGATGTCTGAAAAAGTACCTAAAACAGATGCAGAATAAGTGTAAACTAAGGAAGAAGTATAGTATCTTATCCTAAATACAGTGATTTCTCTATGAATTCCCAAGTTCGCAACCCCTTAGTCTGTTTCTTTCTCCCCCTTCCTCCTTTGTATTCATTTCAAAAGAGAACCCTTCTGTTTAATACCTTGTCTTTTCCTTGCTCTATTTCTAACATTTGAAGGACATCCAAATCTGTCCTTGGATCTGGAAGTTGTGCTAAGCCCGAAGTATAGAGTATGTCAGTCTTTTTAGTGTGGAAGGAGGGAAGCAAAACCATAGTACTGGATTCTTTTGATGATATTTTGGAGATGGGATTGTACTTGTTCAATCCCCCCCCCCCTGTTTTTTCTGTTTATGTAGAATGCCAATAATGAGCTACTTTGAGACTCTGAGTTATTGATACATCCCAGTTACAGAGGTCTCCAAAAGTTGAGAAAGTCAAGGAAGAGCTACTGTTCCTTTAAACATCCCGAAAATTGCATCACTGTGTCCTCTTTTGGGGCAGAAACCAAATCAGCGCAGCTGTAAAGGACATTGCACTTACGTAGCTGTTTAAACCAGCCCAGGCAGAGTGATTTCCCTGTGGCAGTTTCTGCTCTCTGCTTGATTTCTTGAAGTTAGCTGGTAAGAATAAGCTATTAGCAAGCTTAAATCGGTGATAATTAGCAGTACATTATTATTTCAAAGTGGTGTGGCTGTGCCAGTTAAGCGGGTAATTAGGAAAACCCCAGGACAATAAATTAAGACAGAGTCTCAACACCAGTGCCCCATCTGTTCTCCAGCAAGCATTCCAATTAGCCAAACCTCTCATTTAAGAATGCGCCAATTAAGGGGATTGGCTGCATGCATGGCTGTGCTTTGGGGTAATAGAGACGGTCCTAGATGCTTAGTAAAAATAAAATATTTTTGACATAGGAGAGGGTTTTGATGTGAAGGTGGGGGAAGGAGAATTTTTGGAAACACTGGGTTTTTAATGTTTGAGACAAAATATAATTTAAATGGTTTTATGAGGTTTTGTTTTTCAAAATTGTCTCTTAAGAACTTAATGGAACATTGTATCATCAGGCAGCTCCATGTTATTCTCATGTGTTTATTAAATCTTGATTTGAGTAGGAATTTTACAACTTGAACATTAACAATTTTATTTATTGAGAATGGGAACTAAAAGAGACACTTGAAATTGCTTAGTTGAAAGAGAGGAATGAGGGCATGTTCTGTTTCAGGATGTGTCTATCCATGAAAGCAAATTAATTTTTACCCTGTTCATTGCAAAAAAACATAGTGAAGTGACTAAAATAATTAAGCATAGGAAAAACTTTTAAACATAATCTGAATGAAAAACACTTAATATTACTTAGGATTATTGCCCAGATAGCTGGAATAGGTTCATATTACATAGGATCAGTTGGCTTAAGATACGTGAATTTATATCTACATAGTCAAACCTTATTTAGCACAATACTTTATTAATGAAACCAAAATTAGCTAATGTTTAAAATTCTTGATGTGTGTGTTTGGGGGTATGTGTTTATATGGTTAAATCAGTATTGACATACCGGGCTTAATGATGAATTGTGTATATATAAACTCGGTGGATGAAAATATCCATCGGTCAGGAAAAAGTCAACTCAGAGAAAAATTTAATATCACTTATAGGACTGGAGAAGGCAATTTCCAATCTATTTCCTGAAAGGAAGTTAGTGCTTCTTTGAGGTGCCATTATTATTTATTACCTGTAAGTTTAATTTACTAAAATAAAAGTTATGTTCCTTTCAATGAGAACATTTCTGGTTAATTTAAAACAGTGCTTGGTGAGTGGTAGGAGCGAGGGCACTCAGGGCAGGGCAGGCCAAGGCAAGGCTTTGGGTAGGGGGCAAGAGGCCAGGCCAGAGCAGGGCTGAGGAAAAGGGAGCTCCCAGGCAGGCCAGCGTCAAGACCTACATGAATAATGAAAAGCAGGACCCTAGGGGGTCAAAAACCAGGCACACAGGAAGAAGGAATGCGAGAAGGCAGAACAAACATATGGCAAAAGTTTAGGCTAGTGGTGCTTAACCTTTGCGGGTCACGTAGCCCACTGAGAATCTGATAAAAACTTCCCAGAGAAAGAAAGTCCATAAACAAATACATGCAAAATTTTGTTGTATTGAAAAGCAATTTGCTCTGGCTAAAACTAATATTAAAAAGAAAGCCTTTAAAAATGAGGTTTGCTCTTACTTTCTAGACGTTCATGGAAAAATTAGTGACCATTTCACGACATATCTGAAACTAAATCCAAGCAGTGAATGATTAAACTAACGTTGAGCAGTATTTGGACTGGAAGGTATGGACTAGAAGTTGAAACTGTCATTGGTCTTAGATGTGGCTATGGGTACATGTTTGGTATCTAACAGATACTCTTTTTTTTCTGATGGTAGCAATTATGGAAAATTACAGAAAGCAGATTTGTGTAGCTATCACTGGCTGCCATTAGAACTCTTATAACTTGTTTGCTTAGATGAAGGTAGTTTTATATCAGGGAGTGTGAGATTGATTCTAACCTCTTTAAAGTTACACTGATGGTCCATAAGGCTTCGGTCCTCACATTAATTTGCAACATCTGTAATACTGATGCTCTCAACTTCAAGACAGTGTGAGTAGAAATAAGTCTCCTCAAATTTCTCACTACAAAAAGAATAAAAAAATATACATATTTTTTTTTCAGCCATAGGAAGAATGACATTTAATTTTAACAGTTTTTCCCAAACGGATTCTCCAAAACCCTATTTCCCAGTAGCAGCTTTGCCAAATGAGCTAGAAGCTTTTCAGTAGTGTTTACGATTGTGACTGTAGGGTTATCCCATTTATATGGCTCAAAATCGCTCCCAAACAAAAAAATCAAACTGAGTGAAATTCTCCCTGCCTAATATACCTGAGAATATGTTCTTTCTTTTTTTCCTCCTTTCAAAAAGTGACTCTTCTATCCTTTTTTCATTTGGAAAGTCAGCAAGCATATGTAGAATTGAAAAAAAAACTTCAAATTCAGCTCCCGTTTTTTTTTTTTTTTTTTTTTCCACTCAATTTTTGGAGAGGTAAGGAAGATTTAGTCATGTCGTACTGAAATTGGTGATTTTTGTGGGAGTGTATAAAAATGATTTCAGAATTTTTAGCAGAATCTATGGGGCCTAAATAAGCCCCATAATTGAGGCTTATTTCTCAATTAATTGTATGTAAAGCATCATGGATGCTCAGTCTATAGCAAGAGTACTAAGCACTTTCTTCCACTTGGTTTTCCATAGCAAAAAACATTTCCATCAGTTTAAATCTGTTAATGGCATTGGAAGTGTCAAAATGATGCATATAATAATATGGGAAAAACGGGGAACAGGATATTTATTTTTTTTATCCCATTGCATGTTTAAGGGAAATGACAGAGCTGCCAATTCCTCCACAATTGTCCTCAAAATAGGAGAAATGTGTTTCTGGGGTGGATTATATCATTTGATGGAGGCACTGTTTTTTCTTTGTTTTGTTTTGTTTTTGTTTTTGTTTTCCATCTTCACTTGCAGACACAAATGTATATCAACCATTTCCAGGGCGCATCATGATCTCCAGAGTCGTACGTGGAAACTTTTACTTGGAAGTGCAACTGAATGAAAATTCAAAGGTAGTTTCAGGATGATTCTTTTTTATTTAGGCCCATATCATAGACTTTCAGATCAAGGTTTCTTCTCAAAAATATGCTTCATTCTGTTTGACGACTTTTTTTTTTTTTTAAGATTTTATTTATTCATTTGAGACACAGAGATACAGAGAGAGAGAGAGAGAATGAGCAGGGAGAGAGGCAGAGGGAGAGGGAGAAGCAGGCTCCCCGTTGAGCAGGGAGCCCAATGCGGAGCTCGATCCCAGGACGCTGGGATCATGACCTGAGCTGAAGGCAGACGCTTAACCATCTGAGCCACCCAGGTGCCCCTGTTTGACGACTTTGAAGATCAGCAGGCCTAAGGTGCTCCTTTGGCTGTGTCGGTTTCACTCTCTTCAGCAAGAATCCTGTTAGACATGCACCCTGTGACTTTCGGGGTCCCACAAATTGAGTAAACTCAATGGATTTATAATCTTCATTGTATTTGGTTTGTCTGCATTTTCCAATGTAAGCTAAGCCTTATAATAAACAGATGTATGAATGATTGTAATGGAAGGAAGTATTATTATAATTCTCATCACATGGACAGTGTTTTCGGTGTCATACTTGAGCAAAGGTAATTATACATTACTCAGTGTTGGTCAGTAATATTCTGTGCCACCCAAACTAGCACCTGGGTTACATGTAACATTCAAGAACCATGTCTTTCTAAAATGAGAATTACCAGAATAATAGGAATAAAATTGAAGACAAAAATAACTCATTTTCTCTGAACCCTTTTAATTATAGATTTTCTGACCCTTAAAGCCCATATTTATACCAGAGTTCAGGAACACAAGTATCTGCACTGAGAGACATATAGTAACCGAGGATGCAAGCAAGAACAATTTATACCAGACATATATTGTCCATCAATCAGATAAGTTGGTGGGTAGCAGTGACCAGGAATAGAGGATTGAAATCACAAAATGAAAAAAAAATAAAAATAAATAAAAATAAACAGAAGAAGGAATGAGGAAGAAGCCCATTTATTGGCAGACTATTAAAGAGAAAGGTTTTTTATTAGTTTTCTGCTCAGGCTGACAGAGGAAAATATTGTACAGAATATGTTCTCATATCCTCTAAGTCACAGAGTTTATAGTTAAAATGTTAGTAACCATAGAAAACATTTTACTGCAAAAAAGAGTAACATTCAAGATTTGACCTTAAATGCTGAATCTCGATATAGGTACTCAGTAATGATTCTTAGTATTAAGGAAGTATACTAGAATCGTTAGATCTGCAAAAATCTTTTGATTTAATCTTCTTGTTGGTCTTGACCCAATCATGTCCTAGACTTTTATTTTTTTTCTGTTGAAAAAGCAATAACATGCTTCCTGAAACCAGTAGAACTGAGCAAATAATTGCATATTTTTACTAAAATGAAAAAAGTCATGAGGTAGGAGAAATTATGTCTCACCTCTTTTGGGTGGCTGCTCAAATTTGTTTAAATATTGGACATGTGATCTTGTGTTTATTTTTATAAATGAGTTAAGATCTTTGCTTAAAGTCCTTTTTAATGGAGAACAGTGAGGACTTTTTACGGTACATTTTTACAATATGGGAAAACGAGATGAGAGTTTTGAAGACCTAGTTTTGACATCAGGTTTAAATCACTCTTTTTAAAGGAGGATGCTTTCAGAAAGGGTGCTTTTTACTGGGACATTTAATGGCAATGTGTTGAGTTTGGAGCATTACTGAAAAGTAAGGAATAGAGGTTGTCTCCATTAATTGTATAGATGACTGTGAATGTCCCGCTCAGAACTAGTGTAAAATCACCACCACGGAGTGTTAAACATAGAGCCCATGTCAAAAAGAATCCTCTGCAGATAGTATCTGAGGATATTGGCGTATCTCCAGGGCTCCTTTCCATTCCTTCTTCCCATTCCTTCCCTTGGTGCTCCCCAACCTACTGCCCATCTTAACCCCTTCAGCTTTGTTGAGAAAGCACAGTAAATCTTCTAAGGAAGGGAAATCATGTCGTGTGAACAAGAAGACTTCCTATGAGGAGAAAAAAACCTGGAATCATTTAGTCAGAAAAAAAAAAATCCTTCTCTTTGAGAATGGTGTGGATCCTTCCGTCACAGCTTCCATAATGAATAGCGGGTTCAAGTGGGGTTCAGAGAGCACGCTTTATGAGTTTCTCTTTTAGGAAAAATAGTTCTTTTTTTTCTTTTTAAGGAAATACAAGTGCAATGTGCTTGTAACACATTTACATTTGTGACAAATGGTGCCGCACATTGCATTGCTTTCTCTGTGTCATAGTCATCCTTTTCCACCCATCTTTCCATGTGTCACAAAGTCTATGGAAAGGGGCCAGCAAACTAAATTTCAGTTTTCCCGCTAGCTAATCTGACTGTATAAATTTAATTACTTTCAAGCATTTACAGCAAGAACTGCTACTGCTGTAGAACAGTAATCTAAATCTTTTTCTATTTTGATGATTATAAAACTATTTTGTCAAATAGAATGACTTAGTTGAGAATAAAATAAACTTATTAAATATAGATGTAGAAACACAAGAGAAAATGGTTCTTATCTGGAAACGTGTAATTATAGATTTCCTCTGCTGAGCGGGAGACTGACATTTTAAATGTCTGCTGTTTGACAACTGTGGTCGGACATCTCTACAGGGTTGAGCCTGCTCATTAGTGCCACATTAACCTTAACTTTGCCTCAGGCCATTAACTAGCAAACTGCACATTTGACCTTTGTTCGACAGATACTTTCAAACAGTATGGGAGGCGCTGCTTTTAATTTGGGTTCTGTATTATTTGTGGACTGACTTTAGGGGGTAAAAAAAAAATCAATACGTGTCATTAAATAAAGGAACGTGTAGTCTGAAACATTCCACAGAGAAAAGTTCCATTTGAAAATAAGATTCTTCTCCAGTACTGTTCCAGATAATTAGTTTGGGTCAAAATTAGAAATCGTCTCTTTTACATTGTGTTCAATGGGAAAAAAAGGAGAGGAAGTGACTGTTTATGAATGTTTTAAAATTGAAACAAATTCCTGCTAGATAAAGATGGAAGATCTAGAGGCTTGCCTTTTGAATATAGCTCTGTGTTCAGGAACATCTAATGAAATGAAATGCAAAATCAAATGTAAAATCAGGGCCATATGCTTAAGTGAAAACAGCTCCCTGGGAGATCAGCAAAGTTTGAAACATGTGGTTGCCACTCTTTAAGCCAGCCTTATTAATTAAAATGTAAATTAGTTTAGTGGAATATTTTGGTAGACTACGGTAGAGTTGCTATATTAAGATTATGGAATATTATACAGCTATATCAAAAAAGTAAGACCAAGATTTATTCATCTGAAATGGGTTAATGATATATTGTCAAGTGAGAAAAGCCAGTTGCGTGTACATGTATATAGCTTGGTCCCAGTTTCGTTAAAACAAACCGTTACTTTGTCTCTCTTTATCTCTGTCTGTTTTTGGTTACTTGTTAGCGTGCGCATAGAGCAGCTGAAGAAAGCATACCAGGCTGCTAACGTGGGTTACAGATGGACACACTATAGAGGCACGGATACTAACTTGTTCTTCATGTGCCTTTTTTATTCATTGCACTGTTTATGAAAAGCTATGTTAATTTTATCCTTAAAAATGACTAAAGTCAGTTATAATGGTCCAGACAATCAGAAGCATTGCTCGTTTTGATAGTAGTCACTGGGCATTCCTATGTCAACCAAACTATAAATGACACTTCAGGGTGAGTTGCATTGCCTTTCATATATTTTTTTTTTTTTTTTACCACGTGATGCATCAGGAGCTCTTGCTGGCACTGCTGGCCTCAAGGTCATGGGAAGCAACGAAGCAATAACTATGCTGGTCCATGGTTCTCCCTTGCCTTTAGTAAGCTCAGGGCAAACAAGGCTGCAAGCTATGAATGATCAATTGTGCCACAGCCTTTTTCCTCTTTATGGTGCTAGCACAGTGGACAAAGCTGCTCATTAGCCAGGGAGCAGAATTTGCCCCGCTCCCTGCGTCCTGCACCAGACCTTTCAGACTGGTAGAAATACACAGATAAATCCTGTTTAAACCTAGTGCCTTCTAAGTGCAGATTTTGGCAGACAGAAGTGATCTATCTATGTTTTCTGGGCTAACAATCTACTGATTGTGTTAACAGGGTGATAATTTCAGGAAAATTTTTAAAACAGGTGGAAATATTCTTCTAT
Source organism: Mirounga angustirostris (assembly GCF_029215605.1). Taxonomy (NCBI): domain Eukaryota; kingdom Metazoa; phylum Chordata; class Mammalia; order Carnivora; family Phocidae; genus Mirounga; species Mirounga angustirostris. Next base: position 18,346,319 of record NW_026991711.1, on the reverse strand, counting down.
ATAAAGATTCATTCTGCTTTGATTTATCAGGTATTCAATATCAGCTGACTTGGCTAAGTGATGGCATGTTTACTAATGAATTATTTAGTTAATTAATTAGTGAAAGATGTTGAGGTCTGCTATGAATAAATTCCTGAGTAAATAACTTCCTCGCTTTTCACATGTTTTTACCTTCTCTGATTTTTGTTTTTCCTTAGTTTCAAAATAAGAGAACTAGACTAAATCACAGGTCCTCAACCCCGGCCACACATATGGATCTTATAGGAGGCTTCCAGAAGCACTTGGATGCCCAGGTCCCACTCCAGACCAATACATCTGAATGAGGGAAAATCTAGGAGTTACAGTTTAAATATTTCTTTGGCGATGACAATGTGCAGTTAGGACAGAGAGCCCCTGGAACAGATGGTCTCAGGCTCTTTCTGTTTTTGTAACACAGTCTATCTGTGAGGTATTAATTATGATAGCTGTCTTACAGAGCAGTGTGACTAAATATTATTATGTCCCCACATATTAATTTCAGCAGCACATATATATGCACTCTGACTTGAGCCTGTTTAGTCTCGCACAGCTTGAGGTCCTGCTCTTTCAAGTTCTTCATTTTCTAATGCAGCACACGAGGAAGGTCTGTTTCTCCACAGTCTAGGAATGGGTTCTCTAATTTCAAATTTCCCAAGTCAACTGGATCCTTCAAGGAATTTCAATTATTGTTATTTAAAAAATGCTTTTCTTTTAGAAACTTCTAATTCTGGCACGGTTAAAAACTCAGACCGCGTCTGGGACCAATTCCAGGGAGAATTTGTTGATGGCCTGTTGGGTACCAAACTGTGACCCAAACCCTGGGGATATAAAGAAGACATGGCTCTTGCCTATATTGAACGAGCCCTCTTACTCAGGGAGACAGATGTGCAAACACAGGGATTACAATATCAGATAGCCAGGACTGCAAAACAGACGCCGAGTGCTGTGTAAGAAACAAGGATGAGCAAACAAAACTGCAGGCTGGTCAGACAAGGATGTAGAGGGCAGATGAGCTTTAAGCTGGATCTTGAAGGACGGGCAGAAGTTTGGGAGAGTGATAGCGGAAAAGGCCGTCCAGTGTTAGAGGAAACTGTATGTGCTAAACTCAGAATCTTATCCTGTAAATATGGTAATATCTTCTGCTATGTGAGTAAAAGTGTGCAGTTTTGGCTGGGGTGTGTGAGTGGAGGGAAGGAGGACTGTCATGGGAGGCTAAGGGGTGGAGAGTGGAGAGATTATGTGCCATGGTAAGACATTTTATCTGAATTGTTAGGGTTTTAAAATGGTAAAGTGTTGGGCTGATTTCTGGTTACAACATGGGACATGCAGTGAACAGGAGGGCAAAACTCGACAGGGAGGTCATTTGTTAAACTGTTGCAGGCCCAAATGAGAAAGTATTAATTTGTGTATGGCCTTGACATAGATGCTTTGAATAAATATTCTGACAAAGAATGTTTTTCTGTTTTTTTTAATATTTTAAATATTTAAAAAATATTTTCTGCTACTGGCAAGACTAATATGTCTGAAGACTAAGGTGAACAACGGACATATGTAACATAGCCCCTCAAGGATAATTAGCTGGAAATTTTAGCATCTCCCTACATTTATTATGCTCCTAGTTTTAACTGGAAAGACTCTCATAACTGTAGAAAAATACTTGCATGGATATAGTCACCCTTCCAGCAAGTTAAATTTTGAATCATCCAAAGAATAGAATGAATATTTTATTCATTGAGACTTTTCATGCAAAACTTGAAAAGGAGGCACGATGGTGTGTGGTAGGCCAAGCATTGACCTGGGAACTGAAGTATGGATTTTTGTAATAGGACCAACATTAATTGGCTCTGTGGCAGTAGATACATCTTTTTTACCTCATTATAGCTACTGGTGCTTTATCCCCTTCATTTCCCAGTTCAGTTTTTTCTATATCCAATGTAGATCCCTTGGCCCTCCAATGCAGCCACTTCTTGCAACAAGCACTACTCTTAATTCCTGTGACCTAAAAACCTCCAAATACAGAATATAAAGTTCTGAAGCAGGATCTTCCCTCAAATTTCTGTCTTCACAAACCAAAACTTTCTCTTAACTTTCACAGACTTTCTTCTGTCCTTTTTAGTCTCAGAGAATTTGTTCCAAAGCTAATCTCTTTTCAGTAACTCTTCCTCTCTCTTCAGAATTTGTGATCTATCAATTTTTAATTTTTCTTTTTCTATCTTTTTATTAATTAAGAAAGACTAAATTATGATATGATAGCAAACAACCTAACATTGGTTCAAAAGCGTTTTCCTTCACATTTTAGCCTGTTCACATTTTAGACCAGCAGGGGGCGCTGCTCAAGTGGCCCTTGATTTAAGCTTCTGAATGACCAAGCAGCCTCCCTGTGACACATTGCCAGCCATCAGGGGAGAGGGAAACAGAAGTTGGCAAAACCACATTGGTTCTTAAAGCTTAAGCTTGAAGGGTACAGACATCACTCTGCATACATTTACTAGAACCCAGAGCAAGTCACATACTAAAACTAGCTTCAGAGTGTCTTTGTGCCCAGAATGTAGAGAACTGGGATATTTGGGAACAAGCTAATGAACCACAAACCCTTGCTATCTCCTTCCCTTTCATACACAAATATTTTCAAATCTCTTGCATATTCAGACAGACACACACAAACAAAACTTCCTTAATGTTCGTCTTTGGGACTCTACTCTTAGTTTCTCACTTTCTCTTTAATATTCATCATACTGCAAATCTGACGGCCATTACTCTATTTCAAATGCTTTCATTATTGTATTAGTTTGCTAGGCCTGCCATAACAAAGTACCACAGACCAGGTGGCTTAAACAACAGACATCGATTTTCTCACAGTTCTGGAAGCTGGAAGTCCAAGATCAAGATGTTGGCAGGTTTGGTTTCTCCTAAGGTTTCTCTCTTTGGCTTGCAGATGGCTACTTCCCCTGTGTGTCCTCACATGGCCTCTCCTCTGTGCACATGCACCCCTACCATCTCTTCTTGTAATTGGGACACCAATCCTATTGAATTTAGGATCTACCCGTATGATGACCTCATTTGAGCCTATTTACCTTTTAAAGAACTTGTCTCAACATATGAATTTTTGAGGGACCACATATAAAGGACATTTTCATTATTTTAAGTAACCTCTCATAATGGCATTTTACACTGTGAGGGATCTCTCTAGGTTCAAATTCCCTTATTCTTTAATGTTGACAGCTCTTATCATTGAAGATTTTCTTCCTTTGCTCAATATACTCCCGAGTTCCTTTGGCTTTTTCTGACCACCTGTTACTTGCCTGAGAGATTTCATCCCCATTCATGACATCAGTCACCACCTCTGGAGATAATGACTCTCACATCACACACCCAGTCCCCTGATTCCAAGGTTACATATCCAACAGCAAGCGTCCACGGTATTCGTGGTTCTTGTACCAGTAGCTGCAACATCATCTGAGCGCTTCACTGAAATGCAGGATCTTGGGCTCTACCCCAGGACTATTGGATCTGCATTTTGACAAGATCCCCAGATGATGTTACACATAGTAGGTCTGAAAGTAGCATTCTAAATGATTTCTCTTTCTGTATGTTCCAAAGAAATCGCAAACTGAACAGAGTGTAGACTTAATTATTAATTAATTTTAACTCATTCATTAATTTAATTACTAATTATTGAACTTACTATATGCCTTCACAGCTTTGAGATCTATATTGGTGAGTAAAATCAAAAAAAAAAAAAAAAAAAAAAAAGGAAAAGCCCCGCCTGCCTGAATCTTTTCTTCTAGCATGGGAGACAGATAAGAAACAATAAAACAAAATAAGTAAGTACATGACGTGCTAGAATAGACAGTGATATGTGCCACGGAAAGATGAAAATATTGAGCAGGAGAAGAGCAATCCTAAATGCAGTGTGGGACATTGAAAGAGTTGTATTTCCCTTCCTTTATTTCTTGTCTCAGTGAATAGCACTGAGATAATCATCCCCTCGGTCACCTTCGGGGGGGGGTGAGAAAGACAATTAGGAGTTATATTAAAACTTTTACTTTTACTGTCAATTCTAGATTCCTAATGTCTTTCAAATCTAACGCTTTTCATGATGCTCACTGACAGGTGTTTTTTTCTCATCCTCATATTTCCTCCCCCTGAGTCTTGGTTATAGCCCGCTAAGTGACCTCATTGACTTTCTACCTATTTCCACAATACTGTCAGGAGGCCATCACTTGCTTGCTAGAAAACTTTTAATGGCTCCCACTGCCTTCTGAAGAAAACTGAAACAGTTTTTTGATGATCAATAAGGCTGATTACAAACTGGCCTCTTCCTACCTTTTAACTATAATTCCCATAAGCCCACTCCCCACTTGCTAAACTGCATATGAGTCTCTGAATATACAATATTCTCTTTCCTCTTTACGTTTGCATATTGTTTTTTGTTTGTTGTTGTTTGCTTTTTTTTTTTTGCATGAAACTCTGAAGTAGTATCTTGTTTGTACCTATTTCCTGATTCCTTCTCTGTCCTCAAATGTGGCACTATTAACACTATGTTATTATTGTAGATTTTCACCGGAAAGTGCATTCTTAGAAGATAGGGACTGTCTTATTTAGCTCTAGTGCCAACACAGAGCTTGGTACTCAGTAGTGTTCAGTAGTTTGTGACAAGTAACTGGTTAATGCTGCTTTATAAAGTGAGTGGAAATCTTCTAGGATATGATGCTTTCAGAGGGAACTCATGCAAAGGCATGAAGGTATGTTTGGGGAACAGTAAGTCTCTCACTTTTGTGGAAGCCTGAAGTTTGGTTTGCGTTGCTGCTGAAATGGAGGTGAGAGAGGGTGCCTTATATGCCTTTCCAAGAAATTTAGATTTTTTGCTGTAGAGAAGAGAGAGCCATTGATGGCTTTAAGCAAATGAGTGACATAGTCTGGGGAGATCAGATTTGAATTTTAAGAGGTGGATTTCTTGGAGGATGAGAGGTGATTGTTAAGGAAGAGATTAGAGTGCAGTAATTCCAGAGAGATGATAAGGGCTTCACCGAAGGCAATGAGAGTAGCATTGGGAAAGAGGACTCGGCAAGAAAGATGTAAAGCTTTTCCCAGTATGATCTACTGGCTGTGAAGGCACCATTCACTGAGATTGGAGGAAGAGGTTTGGGGTCCATAAGAAGTATCAATTCAGTTTTATCTCATCAATTTGGAGATCTCAACATTCCAGTCATTTGTGCCAGGCCTCTTCATTTCTAGAAGACTCTTTGATTCCGAACAGGTGATCATTTATAGTAAACAGAATTCAGGACAGGAGTCACACATCTTTCCATTTATTAAAGCCCACACCTCTAGGAAAGAATCAGTTGGGTTCATCCATTATGTTTTAGTAGCTGCAACATCAGAATTGGTATTTGTTCATGCATTCCAGTTAGTAGGAATATGGCCCTCATGGGGTGGGAAGGAGGACTTATTTTCTAGTAGAGGAAACCGACTTAAAGTATAAATAAGGTGCCCCTATCGATTAAGCCATCTGACTCTTGATTTTGGCTCAGGTCGTGATCTCAGGGGCTTAAGATCAAGCCCGGTGTTGGGCCCTGTGCTGGGCATGGAGCCTGTTTAAGAGTCTTTCCCTCTCCTTCTGCCCCTCCCCCTAAAAAAAAAAGTATAAATAAGTATAAATGAGTGGTTACTATGCTCGTGAGAAAATACAGCATACTTTATTGGGGGAATTGAGTATAAGTTAGAAGTCAGATTTATACTTCCTGCAGTCATGTTGTTATTACATGTCTGATCAAGCTTTGCTAAAAATTTGGTTAAATACTCACCAAACATTTGCTGTGGGAACTTCTGATCTCTCTGATTTCAGATGTTACATATTTGAAAATGACATTTATCCTTCCTGTAGATTGGTAGTTACTTATAACTCCAGCCATTTCCACAAAAGAGTTCTTTGGAAACCACTAAGAGAGAGAATTCTAAAATTAATACATTTGAGCATCAGTGCTGTCAAAATCAGATTTAATTTTTAAAAATTTGCTCATTTCAGCTATAATTTAGAGCCACCCCTCCTCTTTGATCTCATTTTTAAAGAAGTTATTTTTAAAATATCAGTGGAGGATGCAATTTTATAATTGCTGCATTTTAACTACTCAACCTATGGATTTCTGGTTTGCTTTCTTTCTCCTGTCCCTGTATTCTAGTCCAGAGGACATCTCTTCTGTATTAAGTTAGTGGCTTTTCATTTCATTGTCCAAAACATTAGTTTATGTTTAAAAAGTTCAGAAGTATAGTTTTTAGGACTTGGTTTTCTGAAATGCTAAAATTCAGGTTCTTGGGACCTCAAAGCTTTGATTTTCAACTTGAAAGTTTTGGCTTTTTAAGTTAAAAAGCAAACTACTTTTTTGTTGAATTTTCCCTTCTGATAATTAATGGGGGAAAGAGATGTAGTATGAGGGGGGGGGGGAAAGTCAATGTATTAAATAATACTCCTTCCAACAACTTTTATTTTCATGCTTTTGAAACATGTTATGTATTTGGGTTTTTTTGTATTTAGTGAATGATATAGGAGAAACGTTAGGGTTTAAGGCTGATGGCCAAGAAAGAATTATTGAAATGTCTTTGGTGCAAAAAGATGGTTTTATTAAAGCATGGGAACAGGACCCATGGGCAGAAAATGCTGCATGGGGGTCATGAGAAGTGGCTCATTATGTACTTTCAAGTTGGGAGGGAGCCAGGGATAGCATGTAAGTCTCCCAGGTATTTTGGAAGCAAGGTTTCCAGGACCTTGAGGGGGCTTAGCTATTGTTGGGAAAGTGCCATTTATTAACTGTCTAATAAAATCTGAGTCATGAGACCCTTCAGATGTATATCATATGCTTGGGGGATGATTGCCAACATGTATCTTGGGGGGTAGAGATACAGGAAATTTCCAAAGGAATTTTTATATGTTAAAGTAGACTTACAGGATCCTGGGGGTCAGGCTAAGATAAGCCTGTTGCCCTTAGCAAAGTATTAACATGGAGGCAATTGAGTCCCTAGAGGAATGTCACTCTGCCTGTTTCAAGGACTTGTCAATGGGCTATAAGTAGTAAGGAAATTTAATAACTTTTCTTCTGCCTGTTTCCCACATCAGTGAAGACATACTATTTTATGTGGTTAAGCACCAAAGAGAAGACCCAAATAGGAAAACCACCCAAGTTTAATAAACTTTTAATCAGTAAGCAATTGATTAGCTTGTTGATCAATTTCTGACATTTCTGTACGGAAAAGTAAGTAGTTAGTACCACTGTGATTTAGATGGCACATCCAGTAAAGGCTTGTAGGGATACTTAGATAAAACGGGGTGTGTGTATGTGTACTCTTCACAACTTCTTGGGCTTGACTTATATAAAATTCATACCCTGTGAAAACTTGGATTCAAAAGAGTAAATTTGAATACTAGCATTCTTTTTTAAAAAAGTATAGTATTTATCTTGATTGTTAGAGAAGTATTGAGAATATATAAAAAATAAGCAGTAAAGGGCGCCTGGGTGGCTCAGTCGGTTAAGCGACTGCCTTCGGCTCAGGTCATGATCCTGGAGTCCCTGGATCGAGTCCCGCATTGGGCTCCCTGCTCGGCAGGGAGTCTGCTTCGTCCTCTGACCCTCCTCCCTCTCCTGCTCTTTGTCTCTCATTCTCTCTCTCAAATAAATAAATAAAATCTTTAAAAAAAAATAAGCAGTAAAAATAAAAAAAGATGCATTCTATATATCATGCATAACAAATTATGCCATTTTATATCGGCATTTATTATTGATTTTTGGTTTTAATTGTTTTCTTTGTTTTCCCATTCAGAGAATTTATCAACAGTCTTCGACTGTACAGGACGTTCTATGGGGGCCTGGCTGATGAGCTTTGTGCTAATGAATTAGCTGCTGCTGATGGACTGCCGTGCTGGAATGGGGAAGATATAGTAAAAAGGTATTTTATGTGTAGTGGTCTGTGAAAATATCATGGCTCCTTTCATCCTTGCTTTCTTTTCCTAGGTCCCGAATGGACCACTTCACTTTTAACTTTGCCCCACAGGTTAGAGTTTACAGCAGTTTCGTCTCTTTAGTTTGTTAGAAATAGATTTGGTCCTCTCTGACATTTTAGAAATGTGATAGTAATTCTGTGGTGTTTGAACATTCTCTCTTCCTTTCTACCTATCTCAGATCTACCAACAATCCACTTTTTTGATAAGTATTATTTACCTTCTGTCCAATCTGTCTTGTTTATCAAGTATCTTACTTTCTTCATTTAGCTTTATGAGTTTTAGAAAGTGAAGAAATTCAGTGAAATGTGAATACCTGTGCAAAGATTCATGGAGATATGAATATGAGTTTCAGCAGTGTTAGTATGTCTATCCTACAATTGTCTCTTTGTGTATGTGTGTGTGTGCATGTGTGTGTGCATGTATCTATGTTAGAGTGGGGGTACGTCCCTGTGTGTCTGAAGCATTATTTATTTGTGTGTTGTCAATCATTCTCAAGCTCAGGAGTGAAATTTTTTACCATTTTTTTCCTCATTGTCTAGAATTTCTTTGACATTTTCTTTTCCTTTGCTTCCTGTAACTGATCGTACTCTGAAGTAATCTCCTGATCTTGAGAAAGTCCTAAATTCTCCCTCCGTAATATATAACAGTGGTCAATAATAACTGGTTTGGAATTGCTCTTTTGATTTTCCAGTGCTGGTGATTGTTATAGAATGTAGGCTTGGGTTGCATTTGGACTTGAATGTTTTTGTGTATTTTATTTTGAACAATCTGCAAAAAGAGAGATAGGGTGTTAAGCTTTCGGATTTACAAACATGCCTACTCCACATGAAGTTAGGTGGTTTAGTTACCACAAGAGCGGTAAGTTGATCTAAAATATCATTAACAACAACAACAAAAAGAAGTCATTAGCAAATTAAGCTTACCATGACAAACATATACTCCAATTAAATACATTTAAATAATAAAAACTGTTTATGTATTTCTGTGTGATCATATTTATTATAGTTAAAGCTTATTTCCTGATACAATAAATGATTATTTTGTAGTTTATATCTGAGTATCTCATAGAGATTCTTAGATTTTGCAGAAAAAAATTATTAACTACAGGAACATAATTAAATTTAAATATAATATTTGGCTGACATGGCTGGTGTTCTTTGTTCATTATGTTCTTTGGATATTAGAACATATTTTCTAAATTTACCTTTCTTGCCTTTCTTGAGAGCACTCATAGTATGCCTGGAACTTTGAGTTCTTTTAGTCTTCATGTCACTGAAAATTCCTCCACTTAGATCTATTAATTAAATTATACTTTGACTTTTGCTTTCTCCTCTCACTTTGTTCAAGCTGGAATTGAACTTTCTGTGTATTAACCATTTTTCTACAAGGGCTAATGAGAATCCCATGGTGATTAATGAAAGATTTAGTATATTATATAAAAAGGTGATATATTGCATTACATTATATCATCTCATTCTAGTGCTACAAGAACCTTAGTGTTAGCTTGTCCCACTCCTCTCAGCTGTTTGGTCTGGAGTTTGTATAACAGGAAATGCTGTTGGGGAAATCAGTGATTTGGGAAAACTTTATTTATTTATTTATTTATTTATTTAATTTTTTTTTTAAGATTTTTATTTATTTATTTGACAGAGAGAGAGCACAAGTAGGCAGAGCAGCAGATAGAGGGAGAAGGAGAAGCAGGCTCCCCACTGATCAGGGAGCCCGATGCGGGGCTCGATCCCCGGACGCTGGGATCATGACCTGAGCCGAAGGCAGATGCTTAACGACTGAGCCACCCATGCGACCCTGGGAAAACTTTATTTAGAGGAATCGTATTTTCAACTCAAAGAATATATTTTCTTCTATATCGTGTATTTCTTAAGACCTTATTCATGGTTTAGGAATAAAAAAAAAAAAGCTCATCTTTAGCAAGAATCCTCTGTACAAAGTATCCACATTTCTGATAAAGCAATGAGGGATTCTCATGACTCTCATTTGCTTCCAGCTTATTCTCCCCTTTGCTGTACCACCCAGCCTCCTGTCGGCCACTTCCAAGTGCACTGTTGGACTCCACTCTCCTGAGAACAGCTTACACTTTGCCTTAATCTTCTCTCAGACAACCCTTCTACCTCATCACCTTAACTGTCATTTTCCTATCCTTGAGAATATTTCTTCAGGTCCATCCCAATCTCATGGCTCCACTACCCACTTCCACTCCTCTTGGCTCACCTGCTGGCAGACAAGCCTCACACACTGGCTCTCTAGCGCCATCTCCGGGTGACTTTCAAAATGAACATTTTTCAGCCCTGATTATTTTCTGGCAGTTAGCCAAGGTTTTGCAAGCATTATCTCATTTAATTCTCCCAAAACTTGACTCCCTCATGCTCCAAAGCACGCTGATTGGGCGGTGTCTATTTTCTATTTGATCTTGAGAAAACTCTCTTGTATGCTTGACTTTTCAAAAAAAAACTATATTATTTGAATTGTATTTTTATTTGTGGCTCAGCCAATTCTTGACATAAGCATACAACAGGACATTTTTCCCTTCAGTGCAAAGTCAGTGCTAAAACCTAAATATCCATCACAACTGGTTAATTATGGTGCCTTCACCATGGAATATTATGCGTTTGTCAAAAACTGTGCATATTTTTATCTGCTAATGTGGAATAATTTCAAATAATTATTAAATTAAAAATAGTTAAAGCTAAGATATTACATATTTTACCAGCAGATCTGAATAAATAAGAAAAAGCAATATTGGCTCTGCATAGAATATTTTTGGACAGTTACATGGAAACTGCTAATATACTTAAGAAGTACTGGGTTTTTTTTTATTTGCATTGTATTTATGTTTAAGGAGAACAGATGTTGCAGTGATGTTAGAATTATGGGATGTTATTGTTTTCTTCTTTTTATAATGCTTTTTTTGAAGTGAAAGTGCTATTTTTACATAGAATTTCGAGCTAACCTGGATTTTCGTAGTAATTTTGTGATATAGTTTTATCAAAGCAGTAACAGATATGGGTAAATACTGAACTAGTGAGTTTGTGTAAGAAGTCTTCAACATAAAGTCAAGTCCTGATGAATGTTGCAATCTTGAATTATTAGCTACTTTCTCCTAAAGAAAAAAGGAAGCATAGCGGTGATCACTGTGTAAAAGCACTATGATCCTCAAATAAAACATTCATTTCAGAGATCTGCACTTAGTTGAGATAAATAATGCCATCACATTGTTAAGAAATGAGTATCAAGTGAATGTATACTACATTTGGGGATGATAGTAGTTTTTCTTTTCTTATGGTGGATTGTAATACTCATCAGATTCATCCTAGAGAAATTATGCCACATCAACAGGATAAATTCGTGGCCAAGACTGAGTCTATCATTCACTGTAAGAGCAAAGTGATTATTTTGGCAAGACTTCTTCTCCGGAAGGCATTTTTTAGGAGATGATTGATAAGATTACTTATGTGCACAGACGTGCTGTCTCAAAGAATAGGAAAGCCATACTGATTGTTTCAATATTATGACAGTCCTATAAAATTGGGTGAAATTACCTTTGTGCTCATCAAAAGAGGTAGAATTCCTTTGTGATTATAGCTGAAAATATCTCAGGTATCTGTAGTATATAAGGAGTGTTTAATTTGTGAAACAAAAAATCTACTTTAATTCAAATGATTTCGAAGACAGCATGCATTTCGAAGACTCTGCGGCCACATTGGGATCAACAGTTCAAAGAATTTCTGGTTTAAGATGAAAATGTATTACCGAATTCCATGCAGTCTCTATCTCTCAAAGTCCCTTTTATCTGCCCCTCCTGTCACTTCATCATGAAACAAAATTGTTCTCCGAAAGGCATGTTGTGTCAGTCTTTCTGTTCTCAGAGCTCTGTTCTCAGTTCTCTGTGATTACAAATTGATTGTTTGATGGTTTGCACTTCGTCTTTCCGAGTATTGACGTGCAGGTGACAGCTAATTACCAGGGCTTCCTTTTCCTTTCTAATTAATAGACGGTTAATTCAGTTACTCTCCCTCAGTCTCCGGGAATTTATGACCTGCACAGCAACTCTCAGACTAGCCAGTAGCTGTGAGGTGTCCTCCACATGATTTCTACTTCGTCTTGAGTTATTGTTCCTTAATGCTTCTTTCATAATTCAGTGTTTTCCTTTCAGACTCTTATGATAAGAAGCCCCTTCCAACAGAATATAATTGAATTTTTAAAAATCAGATAAAAATATAAAACCTTAGAAGTCTCTGAGTCTTTATACTTCTCTATTATCAGATTTCCAGACAATGATATTTTTCCTGGAGGTATATGTGTGTGTGTATATATCTATCCAAATAGACCTGTGTATTTATTTTGTATTTATCTGAATGTATCTGTGTGTGTGTATATATATATATGTATATATACATATATAGATAGATATCCGAATATATCTGTGTATTTATTTTGTGATACAAAGCTGCTGGCTGATCCTTGTATGCACCTCCTTGGTTCATACATTTCTTTAAAAACTTAAAAATTTTTTTTCATTTTTAATTGAAGTATAAATATAATATCTTGTAACCTCATTTTTTCCCCCTTTACATTATCTGCCTGAAAAGCTACTCATCTTCAATCTGTCTTCTTCCTGACCTTGCTGCATTCAACTATATTTTATTTATCTGTTTTTTTTTAAAAAAACACCTGGCCTAGTTTCCAAATGTTGAGGACTACAAAGCAATCAGTTCTCAGGATTGTTCTGATTTTCGTTAATGTAACAACTAGTTGCTTTTCCTGTGTTGCTTGTGCAAAGGCAGTATGTTCTTCGTGACTTAAACAACAATCTATTTTGTATTTCTTTTTTTTCCCCCCTTGAAATTTCGATCTATTCAATCAGGTTTCTAATATTGTTGAAGTAGACCTTCATTATAATTATCATTATTATCATACCTATGGCCCATCTGATGTGGTTCAGGATTCAAAGAGACTTAAGAGACGTTAGGAGACGTCCCACTCTGACCCCATCACAGCAGTCCACCGTGGGCTCTGAGTTTCCCACTATTAATGGAATGATTTTCAACTACATCATTTTCTCCATGCAGCTGTACATACAGCTTTGCCAAACTCCCACTTAAATCTGGAGTCCTCATGAAACAAGTCCCCTCATTTGTGTTTGTTCGTAACCTCTAACTCCACCGTGACTCCTCTCATACTTTTTGCATTTATATGTCATAGATCTTCTCTCTTCTTATCTACTGCAATTTCTTTCATAACAGAACTCTTGTATTACCTGACAGGTTAAGAATGATTAGTATCATTGAACACCTATCAGTAATTTTTTAAAGATAAGAGGACTCTGAGGAACAGGAAATTTTACAAGTGTTATTGAGAACTGAGAGATTTGGGGGTTGGGGAGGTGGCATGGTGATAAGACTCTGGTGGGTAATATGTGGGTTTAAAACTGAGTGCTGAAAGATGAGAAGAAATAAGATGAGTCGTAAGAGTTTCTGCCTATGGCTGACTCTAGATGTTGATTGGTTTGTTTTCTGACTTAAATTAAAATCATGCCTGTCTCATTGTGTGCATTTCCGTAGTTATTTTTGGGAAACCAGAGTCTAAAGAACTCTAAGAAGTTCATGTGTTCTGGGTTAGAGACATACTAGGTGTGATTGTCTTTATCACAGATGAGGCATCTGGGTTGGGGTGGATAAAAGTGCCAAGGCAAGCCTGAGTTTATAATCCTCAGTAAGGGACAATCTGAAATACTTTTGCTCTTTTGTGAAAAAAATAAAAAAAGTATGGTTTTAGATATAAGCGACTGTCCAGTTCATCCCAGGGCAGAATACACACTTCAGGTCCAACAGGACAAATGCAGGAATGGCTGGTGTGTTGGCTTTGCAGACTTCCTGGTTGTGTACGATCTCTCTCTGCCTTACTCTAGTACACTCGCTTGGCAAATAATTTTTCTTTGAATGGTGCCTGAAGTAGTTTGGTTCTGTAGAAAATGATGTAGACAGTAGCAAGAGGATGCACTTTGTATCAACTTCGCTCCAAGTCCCAACATTCCTAACTAGTGTTAAAACCTAAGAAAATATACATTTTTCTCAGGTCAGTATGCACATTTTGGTCTTTTCTAAAAATGCTCCATTAATTTGGTAATAATTGCATGTTACCCCATCTTCTGAACTGAGATGTTTCTTGTGAATCCCTCTTCACTGGCTTCCTGGCTTAGTAGTCTCATGTCTCCTGTTAAGCGTGTAATTATTATATTCAGGAAGTTGGACTCAGAAAGGTGAGAGTGGGAACTGCTTCATTAAACCCACTCAGAAGGCTCCTTTCTACCGTGTCACTAGAATGAAGTCATGGCCAATTCTCAAAAGCCTTTGGTCACAATTAGTGTCTAAAGGTCTTTTTATTGTCATTGGTCCCATAACCAGTGTAAATTTAGTAATTAATTCAGTCCCATAAAAAGTCTAAATTCTGTAACAAAAAGGTCTAGTCCAACTTAATAATCAAAACTCCAAGTGGTCATTTCTCCCCATTCCTCAGTCGGGTACTGAGTCAGTCTAGGAGGTGCCTGTGGTGGGCAGTGGAAAACCTCGTATTCTCCTCGTCCACATACTGACCTCATGTTCTCCTTGACCTCCAGGCAATATTTCCAACTCCCCCATGTTAGGAGCTTGAGGGATGATGGGACAGAAGTGAGAGAGAAGAGGATGCTCCTTTTGACTGATAATTTTGTATTTCTCATTACTGAGTCCTAGCTTGGCAGGTGTGAAGAGCTGATCTAAGGCTCTGTGGGCTCAAGACAATGCCTCCTCCCTATTTTTCTTCCTCTGATGGTAAACCTCTGGCTTCTTGCTGCTGAGATCTTCTGGTGGGGTCTTTTTCTCCAGCACGATCTTCTCTAGACCATAGAAACACTGCTTCTCTCTCTAGCTTCTGGAGGGGGTATAGCCTATGCCCTGTGTAGCTGTGTCTTGTTACTCTGCTGCTAGGTGGGGACCTTCCTCCACAGGGCTGCCGTTCTTAGGCATGGATCTACTACCAGTCCTTTTAATCTTTGCAAACTCCAAGGATCCCTAAAGCCTCTTTCACTTAGGATGAATGAATGGGAGGATGCCACAACTGTCCAACAAGTTTCTTCAAAGAAATTCTCTCCTTCGGCCTCTTCAACCTCAATCCTTTTATACAATTAAGGTGGATATGAAGATGAACTGAAAACAGGTTTTAGTCATCTGCTTTTCTTATCTAACACCTGAGTTTGGGATCCCATCTATTGTCTTGTTCTTGGTTGAAATGGAAACAGAAAGAGGGCTATTTTAGCATCCTTTTGCATGCATTTGGAACTGGTGTGTAGGAGACAGAAAACTAGATTCTATGTTCAAAACACTGCAATAGCCCTCGAATGATATGCAAACGTAAAACATTGTCCCCACCTCTGAGGGGCTTAGAATCTTAAAACAGGTAGAGAACATGTTCATACTCTGTACACAGGGGCACAGATACTGTGAAGTAAGGGACACCAAAAAATCCCACAGGCTTTCAAATAAGGGGTGGAAATCTCATTTGATCGAGGGGATTCAAAAAGTATTTAATAAAAGAGGTAATATGTGATAGGGGTCTCCATTCATTTTTTTTTCCATTCACTCATTTAAAATAACTTCTCTAAAATATTTATGGATGAGATTAGATGATGTCTAGGATCTGCTTTTAAAATAATTCAGTGAATGGGGAGAAGAGGGTCATGCTATATATAAAACAAGGTTTTCGGTGTGTGGATAATCATGGGAGCTGTATTATGGGTACAGGGCTGCTTATTCTCTGTATTCGTAGATGTTTGAAAATTCTATAATAAAAGATAGAGGTACAAAAATGAGAAGACATGAAAAATTACATTGTCAAGTAGCTACTCTCACATTGTTCTAGACACGAGGGACACAATGATAGACAAGACAGACATGAGCCATCTCTCATCAGATTAGGATATAGAGACATGAACATGGAACAAATAATTACAAGTGTGAATAGTTTGCAGACTCTTCAAGGTTGGATGGAATTTTAATCAGCCAACTTGGTAGCAAGAAAGAGTGGGGAGCAAATGCAGTCTCGAAAGAAATGCCGCAAGTTTGGTGGCCTGTTAATTGCATTATTTCCATTTGTGGGTAACCTTTCAGATTATCTTTTCCCCTCAGCACGCTTTCATTTGAGCTTCGTGGGTGTGTCCTATTTAGTATTAAGCCTTCCTTTTGTTCATTATACGAGCCATTCATTCAGAAAGCCCTTAAAGCCCAGAGGTTACAAATGTTAGGCTCAGGAGGCAGGCTACCAAGGTTCTCAGTAAAGATTAGCCACTTACTAGTAAAGTGAATTCAGGCACATTCATTAATCACTAATTGTATCAGTTATGCTATTTTTTAAAATGTGGCTGACAATAATACCTGTCTCGTATTTGAGAATAAAATGTTATTCACAGACACAATTTAGAGTCCTAGCTATCACATAGTAAACATTCAACAAATGTTAAATCTTCTTATTCAACACTGTATACTCATTTACTTCAGTAGATATGAAACCCTATTGGATTGAACTTCTCTCTTCATTAAATGAGTTCTACCATGGATCAGAAGACTTTCATTTGGAAAACAAAGATCTGTATGGGGGTTAGTTTTTAAGTCGGTAAAAATTAATATTAGGGATCTTGGTTTGGGAGTAGGAGATAGTCCCTTATTAATATTTTCATGATATTATTTAATATTTTAAATGATAATTTCATCGAGGTTGTAAATGAAGAATAGATATCTTGATAGGAAGTTAATCAAATACTCTAACTGTAGAGAATTATTGTCTGAGCTGTACCCACGCAACATATGAGTTTTCTTAAGAGATCACTAAAGGTTCAGGTACAAAGAAAAAGCACTATAAAGATAAAATAAAAATAGGTTGCTCCTAAGCAGTAGTTCGGGAATATTCAATCACTGGCTGTAGCATCTTAGGGTTGATCGTTAATGAACTACCAGTTGACTGGAAATCAGTCTCCGAACCCATACTAAATTTCAGTATGTCACACACCAGATTGTTTTGGTGACATGACCGTTTCAAGGTTGCTCCCCTTCTGGCCATTCCTTTCCATCCACTGAATTCCCAAAGGAAATACATAATGTGAAGAGAATCCTTGCAACAAAATGAGTTTGAACATCCGCCATCACCGTGTCTCCACCGGGTTTCTTGCCAGACCTACGCAGTACACACAAACTATTTTTAACTTGTTAACTGGTTTCCATCAGGGATTGTGGGTAGAGGAAGATTGAAAAAAAAAAAAAAAGAGAGCAAGATAAAAGTTTACTGAACTGGAAACCTAAAGGACATTTTCCCATCTGTTTGGCACAGAAGTTGTTATCTCTTTGGGGTTACGGATTTCATCACAGTTCCGTAGACGTGTGACTTCCAGATTGTGTTAGTGCAAAACAACAGCCGTCCAAAAGACCTCCAGAATGCCTATACCTATTTTAGCCAGAGCAGTTCCTTATTTATCCTTCATTTTCATATTGAGCTTACATGCGAGAAGCTCTTCCCTGTTCAGTAAAATAGGTGTAAGTTTGCTGAACTATAAAGCAGACACATAGTTTTTCTTAGTCTAGTCCTGTATTTCTACAGCAGAGCATATAAATTCATCAGCGAATGATTTATTATATTTTAAAATAAAATGCCAGGAGAGAGATGAAAGAGAACAGCTATTTATTCATAATACTTTCCTCTTCAAATAGACTCCAGTGTAGTCTCATCAATTTTATTAGAACATCTCATCAGTTATCAGTACATTTTATTGCCCAACCAACAAAATCCTTATTTTCTGATGCATTCTTCAAGGCAAATATATAAGCTTTTTTCGATAACGTTGAAATGGGTTTCCAAAATCTGATTTGCACCTACTTGCATATTAATGAATGTAGCATTTGAAGGATATTGACCTTTATGTTTTGACGTGCTTGATTAATTATTTATTTCGTTGTTCTGAAGAGTTCATTTCTCATAACTATACTCAAATCAGGAAATGTTTTAAGATTTTTGTTGTTGTTTTGTTTTCGTGGGGAAATAGATGAATGCAAATTTTTTTGAGTATTTGTTTGTATAAACTACTTACAAAGTTCTGTCTAATCAGTTTTATATGTAATGGAAGTCACAATGAGTTCAAGATATGAATCTTTTAGATACTGAAAAAGAAATTCAAGAGTCTTACAATAATGAAGGAAATGAATCCCAAGTTTGGAAAGTAGCTTAAGTCAGTGGACCCCAAACGTTACAAAACTCTGAAGAATGGCTGGGAGAAGGGGAAATGCAATAAGAAAATTTTGCACTTTATACACTTCAAGGTAGTGCTTACATTTTTGAATAACATGCCCATGTTATTATAATCAGAAAAATGGAATTTCCATCTCAAGAAATACAGTATAATTTTTGAATTTCCTCTATCAGTGTCAGCCAATCTTTAACCTAAACTGGTAAATTGCTACACATTTCTTCCCCCATTCTGTATAGTTCTGACAGCAAGAAAGCCTTTCTTTCCTTTCAATTAAAGATTCTTTGCTGTCAGTAAGGTAACACATGTCAGTAATACATGATGTGTGATGATGTAAACATATTCAATAAACTTTATGTGAATTAAATATGAAATGACAATTATGTATTAGATGAAGTATTGGTCCCTTCTTGGATTATTAGATGAAGTCTAGGCACTTTTAGGTATACTGGATCATTAAATCAACAGCATTTTGGATAATATATTTAAATTATTTTGTATCAAGCAAAATTAATATCTTCTTTTAGCTAGCATGGGATATTTAAATATGAGGAGTAATGCAAAGCAGTGAAAAATGTTTGGTGCTGTTGGTTCAGAAATGAGTCACTGCCATTTGATTTGAAGTCACACTTCTCAGTTGGGATACATGGTTCTTCAGAGGTAAGAAGTGAGGCCCTGCTGGGCAGAAGCCACAGCGTCAATGAAATCTGCAGTGAGTGAGCTTTTTATGAGATGGGCACAGAGTAACATATTAGGTGTATTAGTTAGGGTTCTCCAGAGAAATAGAACAAATGGTATCAATAGTATCTATCTATGTATCTATGTATCTATCTTCTATCATCTGTATAGAGAAAGAAAATGTTAAGGAATTGGCTTGTGTGGTCATGGAGGCTGGCAAGTCTTAGATCTGGAGGGCAGGCCAACTGGCTGGAGTTTCCGACAGAAGTTGATATCTTAGTCTTGTGGCCAAAAACTATCTGGAAGTAGAATTTCTTCCTCTTCTGGAGACTTCAGTTTTTCTTGTAAGGTCTTCAACTGATTGGACAGGGCCCACCCACACCATGGAGGTAATCTGCACTACTTAAAGTCTATTTTAAATGTTAATTACACCTGGAGGAACCTGGGTGGCTCAGTTGGTTAAGCATCCAACTTTTGATTTCAGCACAGATCATGATCTCAGGGTCATGAGATTGAGCTTGGCGTCAGGCTCTGCGCTGGGTGTGGAGCCTGCTTGGGATTCTCTCTCTCTCTCTCCCCCTGCCCCCCCGCTTGCTCACTCTCTCTCTCTCTCTCAAAATAAATAAATTAATTAAATAATTAAATAAATATTAATCACGTCTAAAAAATACCTTCACAGCAGCATCTAAACTAGTGTTTGAGGAAACTATTGGCTACCATAATCTAGCCAAGTTAACACATAAAATGAACCATCACAAGTAATATTCTAGGTGATGAATGAGAGGGCAAGTTAGTGCTGTTTTGGAGCTGATGTTCTAGGGATGGGTGTGGAGGAGACTGTGTTCCTTTAAGTCTCCAGAGAAAACTCTGGTGGAATCATATTTAAGCTGAAAATGTGGGAAGATGATGTTTTTCCAAGTAGAGAGAATATCATGTCTCATGTGTCTGAGGAACAGAAGGAAAACCAGCATGCTTGGAACAGAGAGATATGAAAGGTATGGGGGGATTGTCTATCATGAGATTGCAGATGGGGCAAGTGTTTGATCACAGAGGTCAGGGAAGAAGTTTGGATCTTATTCTAGGTGCTTTGAGAAGTCGTTGCAGCTATCAAGACAAGACTGATATAATACGGATGCTTCATGGAGAGAATTTTGAATATAAAGTTGAGAGAAAAACCAACACAATCATACTGGTTCATATTGGCCAATCTGTGCGTGGTATGTGTGAGAGAGGAAAAATGAAACAGAGAAAGAAATAGCACATGCACCTCTAAAGAATAAAAAGTTATCCATAGTGAATGAAAATCTTTCATATTTGTGTTATCTGGGAAACATAAGTCTTGTTTGCAGAGCAACGCCTACCACAAGGAAACTATGAGTATATAACCACACCGAGGATAAAACAGGCACAACATATATCACAGAGGGACTCCTGCTACCCTCTCCAATGAAGTCCTCCTCAAATGAATGAGAAAAACACTACAAATCTAATAGAAGAGTGGACAAAGTACATGAATAGATAGATCATAGAAACTTATCAGGGGCTCTTAAACATATGAAAAATTACCCTCAATCATACAAATTAAAGAATTTCCAACACAAATTACATAAAAGCAAATTAAATTTAAATTTTTTTCACTTATGCTAATAAAAATAATTAAATTTGATAATTCACTGTGAATGACCAAGGTGTGGAGAAAAAAGATATTTCAATCCCCCAATAGGAAGGGCAATTATTTCTACATCTTTGAAGGGCAATTGGACAACATCTGTCAATATTTCAAATGCACATGACCTTTGAATCAGCTGTTTAACATTTAGGAATTTATCCTCAAATTTACTAATATATGTAAACAAAAGAGCATGCATTGCACATAGTTTATGGAGGCATAAGGTATGAATAACCAAAATGCCTGTTAATAGGGAAATAATTAACGGGCATGGTATATTCAAAAACAGAATATAAGGTAGATTTTTAAAAAGAAAGAGGTAGCCATACAAGTAGTGATATGGAAATAGCTAGAGAAGAAGAGGATTGGAGGATATGTATAGGAAGAAAAAATGATTGCTTATATTTCCATGTGCTTTTATAATTTAGTTACCATGTGCTTTCAGTCCTGTTCCCAAAAAACCAATTAAAAATAAAATTATCCATGTAAATGTTAAAGGAAAATTATGTCTTTCTGAAATACAGAAAGATGTCTTGCTTAAGAACAATATCTTGAAAAGCCCATGGATCAAATAAAATAAAAGCCCATGGATCAAATAAAATAAAAGTATAAGCCCATGGATCAAATAAATAAAATAAATAAATCAATCAAATAAATCAAATAAAATAAAAGTAAATTGGCCAATAAAATAAAAGCAAATAAAAGTTTCCTAAATATTTTTTCAGTGTAAAGTTTAGAATTATTTGAGAAACAAATTGCACGAAACAGAGAGAAAATTCTAACTTGTGCACTGAAGGTCCAACCAGTGGTTTAGAGATTAAAAAGTGTTGGGGGCAGACTAGGACTGCCCGAACACTGCTCTCCCGACTAACTGAATAGACCCCAAACCCAATCTGGTTCTCACTCTCATGCCCCAGAGAAGGCGGTGTCCTACGGACTGAATGTGCCCCCCCCCCCAATTCATATGTTGAAACCTAACCTCCAATGTGATGGTATTAGCAGTAGGGCTTTTGGGAGGTGATGTGGCTCTGCCCTCAAGAGTGGGATTAGTGCTTTGATAAAAGAGACCCCAAAGAGATCCCTCCCCCCTCCCCCCATGTGAGGACAGAGTGAAAAGGTGACCATCTATGAACCAGGACTTGACCTCTCAGCAGACACTGCGTTTGCTGGCACCTTGATCTTGGATTTCCCAGCCAACAGAGTTGTGAGAAATAAATGTGTGTTATTGGTAAGTCCCCCAATCAATACTATTTCTGTTATGCAGCCCTACAGGAGTAAGATAGGTTGGATGGAGATAAGGAGAGAACTTGGTGATTGGAAGTGAGGGCTTTTCTTGCCTCTTTGGTGATTTTATTATAGTTCCTGCAGTATCATACCAGAGCAAATCAGTCGATCAAGTGGATGGTTTATTGTATTTTATTTTATTTTTTTATTTTTATTTATTTTTTTAAAGATTTTATTTATTTATTTGAGAGAGAGAGCACATGAGAGGGGGGAGGGTCAGAGGGAGAAGCAGGCTCCCTGCTGAGCAGGGAGCCCCATGCGGGACTCAATCCTGGGACTCCAGGATCATGACCTGAGCCGAAGGCAGTTGCTTAACCAACTGAGCCACCCAGGCGCCCAGTTTATTATATTTTAAAGTAAAATGGAAGAGAGATGTGGCATAATATTCACACTGGAAGTTCATATAGAGGCAACATGTGAGTGGTACGATAAAAAAATTAAGTTAATCCCAGATATGGAAAAGGCATGGGATGATGTTTGGCAATTGGATAGAATTACAAATTTTTATCTAAGTTTCTTTATACAAAACCATACATTCAGAAATGCTATTTTCCAATACATCATTGACTGTACATTTGCTTTTATTTTCTGAAATTTATATATTGGTTTGCCTTCTTATTTTTTCCGAGCACTTTATTTTCCCCTAAAAAAGTGGTTTTCTTATTTCATCTAATTAATTACTCCAGAAAAAAGTTGTTTTTTTTCTTCATGTCAGCTAACTCATTAGTAAGGAAGAAAGATGTTTATTTAAGAGACATTCTAATTATATTACATGAAGACTTCACCTTGAAGAAGATGTGGGTAAGTAGAGTTAAAAAGAAATGCAATGTGACATTCCCTGAAGGAAACAATGGACAAACTTACGTTGTTTATATATATATATTATGTTCTGAATATGTAGTGAATTTAGTTCCCCAATTTTTAGGCCCCCCCCGACCTTCATTGAATCGGTAACCCTGGGTTGGGGCCAGGAATCTGAGCTCTCCAGATGATTCTGATGACCAGTCAAGTGTGAGAACTTTTGCCTTAGGGCATCATAATATTTTTTAATAATTATCATTTTTTCTATGATTTTAGACTTTTCAAATAGGGAAGAACCCATTTCCCTCCTAAGGAAGTTTAGATTTCATGATGTGATAAATCTTTAAAAAAAAAAAAGAAATGATGTGATCCTTGTTGGATAAAGATTTTAGAGCAGACTTGATATCTGATAGAATTCCATTTTGATATACAGAGCACCTTCTACATAATGAATTTTGCATATCAGATGGCTGAAACCTTTACACAGCCAGAATTTTAAGTATTGCATATTCTGGAAGAAAAGCATTGATCGAGTCCTTCTGACATATTTAGTATCACTGATGGAAATTAATTATTTAAGCCACATTTGGATCTGTAGCAGTGCTCAGGAGGTAAGGTGTTTGAAAATCACTGCTCTTTCATGCAAATATACAAAATACAATATATAGAGTTTTGCATAATAATGGGCATTTTGGGATTTCTAAATACTGACCATAAAAGACTGCTGAGTAACTGCAAATAAATATAAGGTTGATATCAATCATACTTGTTCTTAGTATCATATCTCCAGAAAACAAAGTCTGGAAGGGAAACTCATGAGTTATTGATGATAGTATTATTTAATTAAAAAAAAATGTTAGGAATAAAACAGATCATCTGCACAAAGGTTGAATATATATATACAGTTTTTAGTGTATGTATTTTGATGACGATCTCTGTTTGGAACATGAGGTTTTCAATATCATCTGGTTCTACAATTTTTAAATATTCTCTGGCCGGAAGTTCCATGCCTGGCCAGAGATTACACTATCTCTAGGTTGTAAAAGCTTCAGGACTGGGCAGCTAATTAGGAATTTATTCGTGCAAGATGCAAGTCAGCTTCTCTTTGGGACTCTATCCAAATAGACATCGCAAGCAAGCCTCAAGAGACATACACAAACCTGATCCATTAGTGCGTCTATCGGCATAATTTATCATGCTTTTTAATGTGTGTCTTTTGGGAACTATTCACCAACAAACTTTATTATTATTTTTATTATTTACTTATCTTTAAAAAAATTTTAATGCCGTTCTTGGGAAAACACATGGTTGTTTTGGGATACCTAATTAGCAGTTTCCTGTTCATTTTACTTGCAAATGTATTGCTTTCCTCTCTAGAAGTTTTGTAACAGCCCAGATGACAAACTGTTTCAGCTTCATAAAGATTTCACCAACTAAACAAACTGTTTAGCTTTAATTTGAAAGAAACTCAACAGCAGCTTATGGGTGGTACAGTATGGAGAGAAATCCCCCCTGTCCAGAGGGTTCTCAAAGGATGTAGAAGTCAAGCATCTTTCTGTCTCTTGTTTATCTTGATGAGGCAGGTGATTTCTAACTGCATGCAAATGAGTATAAGTAACTTGACATCTTGAACAGCGTAAGCTGCTTGAAAAGAAATTCCCTATTTAAAAATTTCTCTTATGGGATTTTGGTTTTCTCTCTGCTGAATCTTGTTTGACAAATACTTATGTGGTGCCTACTATGTGGGAGGCTCTGTTGAAAGATGTTTAACAAATATTTATGTGGTGTCTACAGTGTGCCCATTAAAAATGCATAGCAATAAGGGAAAAATGAAGGGGGGAATCTGAGGGAGAGATGAACCAGGAGAGACTACGGACTCTGAGAAACAAACTGAGGGTTTTAGAGGGGAGGGGGTTGGGGGATGGGTTAGCCCGGTGATGGGTATTAAGGAGGGCACGTACTGCATGGGGCACTGGGTGTTATACGCAAACAATGACTCATGGAACACTACATCAAAAACTAATGATGTATTGTATGGTGACTAACATAACATAATAAAAAAATTAAAATTAAAAATAAATAAAAAATAAAAATAAAAAATAAAATAAAGTAAAAGCAACCCCCCCCAAAAAAAATGCATAGCAGTGATCCTTGCCTTCTCCTGAATGACGGCACCTGGGGTAGCCTTGGTGGGTGCTGAGAGAGTGAAGCGCGGGGTGCTTTGGGAGTGTACTGACCGAAGCGCCCGGAAGTCAGGCAGTAAGGGACTGGAGGATTCTGCTGGTTCCTTCATACCCCACCCTCCTCTTGACCTGCAGCACACCCGTTCCTCTACTCCTGGAAGTGTTGGTCAACAACAACTCATATCTGGCACCTTCTCCACAGAATTGCCATCTGGCTCCTAGTCCAGGCACTGCTCCTCAAACCCCCTCCCCAGGCCCCAGTCTTGAGGTAATGACTGAGGCCACAGAGCAGCAACATCATTGCCTCCAGGTGAAATCAACTTCCTGCTGCAGTTTGTGCTTCAGTGCTTCCTGGTGGGATCAGAGGAAGTTGAACCCCCCCCTCCACGAAGACCCCATTCTTGCTGAGCTTTTTATCTTGGCTCTACCCTGCATCGCTCCCTCTTCTCTACCTGACAGCACCATCTCCAATAAATCTCTTGAACCTGCTCCTGAGGAACCTGATTTAACAGAGTGATTTTCACAGAGACCTGCAGGGTAAGTAGGAACCGCTAGAATAAAAGGGTAAGAGAAGAGAATTTCATGCAGAGAATTCCCCCCTGACTCTGAAGGCACAGGGGGAAAAGGAGTTCTAGCTAAAGAGCAGAGCGATGAGTATGGGACAAGCATTAAAGGGTGGGAAGGAGATGGGAGAAAGGAGTTTTGGTAATGAGAGATAAAGCAGAAGAGTTCATCTTTGTAAGCCAAACCACATCAATACCTAATTAATGCCCAAAACTGAAAAATCCAGATTATCACCTCTATTTTAGTCTACATAAAACATGTGATGTTTGAAATAATTTATTGGAGATATTTTAAAATAGTATTCTAAGATGTATTCCTTTGACTCTACTGCAGGAAAAAAGGGCTGCTATCATTAGCTACACCCCAACTCCATGTCCAACCCCCATCCCAGCCCACAATTATAAGGATGTATGTAGCAAGCAGACAGTGGGCAGTGTTTCCATCCTGCCGAAATTCTCACTCATTCTCCTTTCCAAAGGAAGTTCTTCAAAATGCAGTACAAACAAACTGAGGGTTACTGAAGGGAGGAGGTTGGGGGGGTGGTGTGGCCGGGTGATGGGTATTGCGGAGGGCCCTGTTGGGATGAGCTCTGGGTGTTATACGCAACTAATGAATCATTGAACACTACATCAAAACCTAACGATGTACTGTATGTTGGCTAACTGAACATAATGAAAAACACAAAAAAGTTTTAGAAATGGGGTGAGAGCTGGAGGAAGATGAGTTTTAAAGTGGGATTAAACAAATTCCATGAAAAAAAAAAGTAACATTCAGAGGTTCCAAGGATTAGTATGTGGATGTTTTACAGGGTGTCATTATTCAGCCTACTCCAGGTCTTTCGTACAATCCAGTATATTACAAAATAGTTTATAAAACCTGGCCATTTACTTCTCTATGACTCTCAGAAAACAAAATAATAGTGAAACAAAGTATGTGAAGATTTTAAGTAAAGCATCATATGTTCCATAATTTCTTGGTGCCAGAGGGTAAAATAAAATGTCAGAAGAAAGTCCAGATTATAGGGGTGCCTGGGTGGCTCAGTCGTTCAGCGTCTGCCTTCGGCTCAGGTCATGATCCCAGAGTCCTGGGATTGAGCCCCGCATCAGGCTCCCTGCTCCGCTTCTCCCTCTCCCACTCCCTCTGCTTGTGTTCCCTTTCTCGCTGTGTCTCTCTCTGTCAAATAAATAAATAAATAAAAATCTTTTTTAAAGTCCAGATTATAATGATATGATGATATTCAATAAATTCAATATTTAATATTAAAAAATAAAATGCTGTATGAAGGACATGCTATAAATCTATAAAGCCTAATTTTCTTTAATTGCCCATTCTTTTTGTTTGAGTGTAGTTAACACACAATGTTACATTAGTATCAGGTGTCCAGCTTAGTGATTTGACAAGTTTATACACTGTGCTGTGTTTTCATCAAAAGTGTAGCTACCATCTGTCCCATTACATGGCTATGGCGGTTTCATTGACTGTATTCCTTACACTTTGTTTTTTATTCCCGTGACTTACTCATTCCACAACTGGAGGCCTGTATCTCCCTCTCCCTTTCACCCATTTTGCCCAACCCTCCACACCTCTCCCTATCTGTATTGATAGTTCTGATTCTGCTTTTTGTTTATTCATTTTTTTTTAGATTCCATTTATGAGTAGAATCATATGGTATTTGTCTTTCTCAGTCTGACTTATTTCAGTTAGCATAATACTCTCTGGGTCCATCCATCTTGTTTCAAATAGCACGATCTCATCCTTTTTCATGGCTGTATAATATTCCATTGCATATATGTCTCACATTTTCCTTATCCATTCATCTATGGGTGGACACTTTACAGCTGCTACCATGTCTTGGCTGTTATGTATAATGGTGCAATAAATACAGGAGTGCATGCGTCTTTTTGAGTTAGTGTTTTTGTTTTCCCTAAGTAAATACCCAATAGTGGAATTATTGGATCATATAGTATTTCTATTTTTAATTTACTGAGGACCCTCTATACTGTTTTCCATAGTGGTTGCACCAATTTACATTCCCACCAACCATGCACGAGGATTCCTTTCTCTCTACATACTCACCAACACTTGTTTCTTGTCTTCTTCATTTTAGCCATTCTGGCAGATGTGAGGTTATATCTCTGTGGTTTTGATTTGATGCAAATCAAAGATGCGTTGAGCATCTTTTCATGTATCTGCTGGCCATCTGTATGTCTTCTTTAAAAAAAAAAAAGGATAATTCAAGTCCTCTGCCCATTTTAAAATCAGATTGCTTGTTTTTTTTTGGTGTTGAGTTGTATGAGTTCTTTATACATTTTGTATATTAACCTTTTATGGGCTATATCATTTGCAAGTATCTTCTCCCATTCAGTAGGTTGCCTGTTTTTTTTTGTTGATGGTTTCCTTTGCTGCGGAAAAGCTTTTTATGTTGATGTAGTCCCAATAGTTTATCAGATGGAAAACATGTATTTAGTGTAACATTTTCCATAATAGATCTTATTGTAATCCAAGTTTTAAACATATTTATTTTGATACACTCTGTAACCTAGCAGTAACCTCTGAAGGTGAGTCTTCAAAAGCTTTGGGCTTCATTACTGTGTATATAACCTAGTATGGGTGTGTATTACAGTTCCAGTGAAACAAATTTTAAAAATCTATATAAAATATGAAGAAATTACTTCTACATTATCTCTTACTGCCAGGCATGGGACTAAATTAAGGGTTATTTTCTTAAACTGAACACTTCTTTAGCATTTGAGTTGTAAGTAATGTTACATTTCTCTTTGTTTGGACTTTAAATTGTCATAATGTGTAACTTTCCACAGACACACTGATCTGAAAATATATGCAGAGGTATAGTACTGAGTGGGAGTTTAGCTTGCACTGTGTTCCTCCTATAATTCTTGGATTGGTGTCTCCATTCTCCCAGCATTCCTATTGCACTTGGACCCTCATTCCCCCGCCAGATTTGTGTAAGAGACTCCTAATCCATCCACCTGCCACCTCACTTATGAATTCATAAATCAGCAATGCAATTCCTTGCCTATAACCCCCTTCACAGTGTGAATTTTCTCTGCACCTCTAGACTTACCTCTTTTTACTCTCTCCACCACATCTACAATCCTGGCATATCAAATACTCTCTCACATCAGTGCAGTTTGGGGCAAGCCTTTCATTCTTCCTGCAGTTTTCCCAACCCTTCACAATAAAGAGGCAATGCTTTGTTTTTATAAGGTTTGATTAACTGACCATTTTCTTCTCTGGGGTTCCTTATACTTGCTATACGCCCCTGTGAGAGCATTTGCCTGAGACATGCATTAATCACTTGCTTAGATGTTTACTTCTTTCACTAGACTGTTCCATGGGTGAGAGTCCCAGGCGTCATCTAAGTGAGATTCAGGAATGTCTGGCAAAGTGGAACTGGGAGCATGGGTGGCTAGGACTCTACTTACAGGAAGAATCATCTAGATCTAAGAAGGAACATTCACAGTGAACCCTGTGGATAGAGAAGTGGTTCAATTTCAGGGGCACCCTCGTGTCTGCCCCTCCAAAGTTATTTCCCAGCTTATTCCCCATTGGGTATGGAAGTGTGGAGTGAGGGACATTTCCACACACTACCTCAGACCACCAGACGGTTTTTGGACTGCTGAGCATTCATAGATCCATGATAGCACCTCAAAGATCAGGTGTGGACCCGAGGAAGCGGAGATGATATTTCCTGGCAGGGATCAGGATGCTGAGTACAGCAGTTGCTCTGGTACAGTGGTTTCATTGCCTGGGTGAACAGGGGCAGTCTTCGGGGACACCTTTTGGGGTTTCTCAGAAACATCAGATTTCAAGAGTTTTTTAGGAAGCCCAGATATGGCTTTCTGCGGGCAATGATCATTAGGGTGGAAATTAAGTTTACGTGACCTTGTTTGTACAGCCTTGTCGGGTCTGAGGAGACAGTTTACACACATCAGTGTTAGAATTACATCCAGTTAATTAGAACAGAGAACATTACTATGTACTCGAAGCCAGGCTATAACTAAGCACCTTGTATTATCTCCTGTTAATACCTATTGAGGGGATAGCTCTATTTGCAGTAGGACCAAGTAAGGATTGGAGACATTGAGTCACAGATACAAGATCCTATCAGCAGTAAGCAGCCAAGCCAAAGCTGGAAGGGATTCCAGATCTCCTGTTATTTCCACTGTTACACTCCAGTGCCGATTCTTCATAAATTGCATGTGTCCTTGATGAGCAACTGAATGAATAGATGCAAGAATACCTAGTGTATTTTTTCATTCAAGGAAGAGCACAGCAGTTGTCTACACTGCAAGTCTGAATATTTTTCAAGTGCTTGTGCGTAATAAGATGATAAGTTATAAGGCAGTGTTGAAGTCTAGGTTACTGGTCGAATCTCAATGCAGTGTCAAAAAAAATACCACTCATGTAACCATCAGAAAATAATTAAATCTCTCTCAATAATCCTTCAAAGCTCTCTTTAGTTCCTGCCAACACACACCTACTTTAACATTATAATGTGTAACTGCCCAATAAAACTGCTTTTAAAGACCTGCCTGCTAACCTTTAACCCTGAGGACTGTGCGTTATTTATTATCCTATAAACAATCAAATCTTTTCCTTTCTCATTTTTGCGGTATTTCCTTTCTTCCTCCTCCACCAACATTGTGTCTTTACTGGATAATATTGAATCAAGACGTTTTTATTATTTGTCATTTTCATTTAAGAGGTATGCTCCCTGTTCTTAATTATAATTTAATAAGAGTATGTTATTTACAACAGAATCGCTTCTTGTATTTTTTTTCTTCTCGTACCCTTTGTTGATTTCTCCCTTTTTGAATTAGTGTCCATTGTAAGAAAAAGAACTTTGCTGCTGCTTTTTTTAGTTATGCTATTATGTTTTGGGGATGTTATGATCTGAAGCAAAATATAGTTAACTCTTTCATCTTGGTATATGGGTAGAATGGAGCTATTTAACATGAAGCCCCATAGAAATGTGAATCCAGGGGCACCTGGGTGGCTCAGTCCTTAAGCGTCTGCCTTTGGCTCAGGTCATGATCCCAGGGTCCTGGGATTGAGCCCCACATCGGGCTCCCTGCTCCGCGGGAAGCCTGCTCCTCCCTCTCCCACTCCCCCTGCTTGTGTTCCCTCTCTCGCTGTCTCTCTCTGTCAAAAAAAAAAAAAAAAAAAAAAAAAAAAGACGAAATGTGAATCCCTACTATGTGTAAATGACAGGAAATCATAAAATATCAATGGCCCATCCCAGAGCAAATTCTGTTAACTCATTACTTAAATGTATAGGGACAGAGCTCCTGAGTGGCTGTCAGGTGGGTGTCGGGCTCTTGGTGTCAGCTCAGATCATGATCTTGGGTCGTGGGATCGGGCCCCGTGTTGGGCTCATGCTCAGTGTGGAGTCTGTTTGAGATTCTCTCTCCCTCCCCCCTCTGCCCCTCCCCCTGCTTTCACCCTTTCTCTTTCTCTCTCAAATAAATAAAATCTTAAAAAATGTATAGGGACATGTTCTATGATGACTTCGTAAAGTTGTTGGTCTGTTTCTTAAATTTCAGGCTTTAGGGCGCCTGGGTGGCTCAGTTGGCTAAGCGACTGCCTTCGGCTCAGGTCATGATCCTGGAGTCCTGGGATCGAGTCCCGCATCGGGCTCCCTGCTCAGCAGGGAGTCTGCTTCTCCCTCTGACCCTCCCGCCTCTCATGTGCTCTCTCTCTCTCTCATTCTCTCTCTCAAATAAATAAATAAAATCTTAAAAAAAAATTCAGGCTTTATACAGAATTTATTTTATATTTAATTAGCAATTACCTTGACGGATCTGGATTTTGAGTACATAGATAGAAACCTGAAAATTCTATTTGCCTGTTATTCTATTCCTTGAGCTATACTTTATACTTCTTGCTCTTTTGTTTTCCTCAGTTGTCCTCATTCTGCTTCACTTAGTGAAAAGCACTTCCTAAAATTCCATTTCCTTCAAGACAATTTCAAAGTAGGTCAGGTGACTTCCTCTTCAAAGTCACATCTTGCAGTGGTGCATATTTAACTATTAAGCGTTCAGGGACTCTGCCTGTGTCCACACCACAGGGGGCTGCCTTCTCAGAGCTCCTCAGAAAGTCTAATAACAAGCTCTGCCCTCAAAAGAGCTTCAGGAAGCTCACCTCATAAAGATGATCCAAGTGCTCCTCAGATTATGAGGACCGCTAAAAGCATTGTCTCAGATACCCACCTCATTCCATCATAGTCCCGAACAAGATTTTCTTGGAGGATTTTTATGCTTCTTAAAAAACAAAATGTGCCTTGGCTATGAATAGCTTCACTAGGTGACCAAATTAGTACATTTGTTCTTTTTATGACATCTTACAGGGAAAAACAGAGCAAAATCTCCAGGAATTCAGATAACCAAAAGGCTCTCCAAGATCTAGTGTATATCTACTTATATTTGCCTCAAACCTCACTTCCTGCTCTTTTCATCTACCACGTGTACTTTATATTCAATCACCACCTAACTAATAATAATTTCCCTATACGCCATTTGGTTTCATGCCTCATGACTTTGAGCATGCCGCTCCTCTGTCAGGCTCACCCTTTACCCCCTTGCCTATCTTAAAAATATCCTATTTCTCCTTCAGCCCCTGTCTAAAAGAGGATTCCTCAGTGAATCTTTTCTAGATCTTCCTTCTGTCTTGTATTAATTCTGTACCTTGTACATTCTATTTTTGCACTTTTCATTGTATTTTGAAATTTGTTACTTTTCTTTTTTTACATTTTTCTTACCTCTTTTCTTTTGTAAGCTTCTTGTTTCAGAAACTGTAGTATACATCATTGTTTACCCAATACTAGTTCAGGAACTTGAAGTCAGTGCATGTTGTAGAGATTTACTAAAATATCAAAATTACTATTTCGGGGTGTTTGTGGTAAAATTGATCTCTGGAGTTGAACAACAGCATGTAGATCTAATTATATTATTTTTTTTCTAGTGAAATTTTGACTTGATCAATTACATATAATTTCATTGTTTAATTTTATGTTTCTATTTTAATATGTTTATAATTAACATTGCTTTTTTTTTTTCCTCCAGGTTAAAGCCACAAATAGAATGAATGTTAGAAAAATTAGATCCTTTTTGTTTTGCTTTGTTTTGGATGAAAGAAACATACAAGCCTTCTTATTCTTGGTCCACATATAGCTGTCTCCCCACCTCACCCCCATAATCTCCTATCAATCCGAGGTTGAAGAGCAAGGATCACTTAGTATTTTTTTTTTAATTGGAAGTGAAGAGTATAGGAACAAAGTAAAGTATGGATTTACTTTAAGGGGGAAAGAACTTTGTCTAATACTTGAGGGTATAAACTCTTTTTATTTTTGTTCTTCCAGTTGTTTTGTTATGGCCTGTAATTGAGGTGTCTGTGCCCAGGTTTAATGAAGGTGGAATGGTGGTGGTTTCATTTCCATAGTCATTTGTTGGCATGACCTTGGTTGGTGTTCAGGCTGATTTGTCACTGGCTCTCATAAGAAAGTACGCTTGTCACAACAACTTGGATCTTGTCACTTTGAAGGTGGGTTTCCTCGTCCAACACTAGTTCAAAGGAACTGTACCCAAAAGAAGTCAACAAAGCAACATGATAAACTTATGCCCACGCACCTGCTATCCTGAGGATGTTTCGGTGCTGTGGCCATTCTATAGAAAAGACGGAGCACTGGTTTAGTTTTATGCTCACCAAACAGGTCTAAATTTTTATTTTAAGAAATTCTTTAGGATGGCATGGCACAGAATGAGTTCAAGTTATTATGTGGATCAATTTGTTTGTGATGGAGTTAAATGTAGACAAAACTCGAGGCGCCTGGGTGGCTCAGTCGGTTAAGCGCCTGCCTTCGGCTCAGGTCATGATCCCGGGGTCCTGGGATTGAGTCTCACATCGAGCTCCTTGCTCAGCCGTGAGCCTGCTTCTCCTTCTCCCTCTGCTGCTCCGCCTACTGGTTTCTCTCTCTCTCTCAATCTCTCTGTAAAATAAATAAATAAAATCTTTTAAAAAATATAAACAAAACTCATCCATTTTTATCATAGAATAAAGTCATTGCTATCATTTGTTTTATGTCTGCTGTATGCCAGGCACAATAATCCACACCTTTGCCTAAATAGTTCATTTTTTTCCCTTTTACCAACCCTATGAAATAGGTATATTTTCCTCATTTTATATATGAGGAAACTGTAGCACAGACAGGAAGAAGACTCCTCGCCAGCTCACATAATTATTGAGTTTCAGGACTGTGAGTTAAAAGCTATTCTGCTAATTTCCAAAGCTTGTGATTTCTCACCTTGACAACCTCACATTCAATAATCTGTGGTAAACAATACCTGTTTACTGCTCTTCATTTCTCTTGCCCTTAAATTAAGGTACCATCGAAGGAGCACCTTGGAAGCTAAGCTTTTAAAAACATTTATTATACTCTAGGATAGTCCAGATGAATGAGAATGCGATCGTCACAAACTGCAATAATTTTTTCAAACTATATTAATATGATTTATTGAAAGAATATATTTTAGGTTATATAGTCATAAAATCTGTTACAAATGTGTATTGTTGAATGCATTTTTTTTTTAGTAAGATCTTATATTCCTTTTGAAAAGCTGAGGCTCTTTAGGCTGTGTTTCTGGAGGAGTCCTGGTGTTTCTGTATCTTTGGTTGCCATCCAGTGGTGGCAGTCATATACTTAACTTATGTTTTGTAACAGAGAAAGAAGGAAAACCCTCTGCTCTCCAATCATACTTCCCTTATCATTCAAAAGCAAATGATGGATGTTAATTTTATGTAACTGACTTATCTATGTTAGCCATGGCCACCAATGAGTCCACCAAAGATAAAAATCTATCTAGATGTTTAGATATTGTCAAAAACTACTAGTTCTCAGTAAGAAAAGAAATATATATGTATTTTATCTATAACTAATATTTCTTGCTTCAGAAAATAACTAGAAATAAAGTATTTGTGTTAAAATTCCTGTCGGTCAATAAATAGCAAATTCACAGTGATTAATGCAGTCAAATCAAAGTCTAGATTTCTTACATTTTCCTCACATCTAATGTCTCACCAGAGGAAGCCCTAGTGTAATACTCTGAATAAAGAATTTAAGATAATACATTTCAATCACTTCTTCACAGATGGACAAGTTATAGTCCATGGCATGGATATAATTTATAGGGAGTACTTTAAAGCAATAGTTTCCAGAGACCTCATAGAAACTCTGTGAACGGAGGTGAAGAACATTTCCTGCCATAAAATAAAATGGGATTTATTTAAGTCACTAAAAGTGAGGAAATAAAATGGTCACTCTTGGTAGCTGAAAAGTACAGCATTCATCTATCTGTTCAAACTATGGGGAAATTTTATTGCAGGGTGTCTTTTTTTTTTTCTCCTTAGTTTGAAGATGAGAGAATTGGATATCAAAATAATTATTAGAAAAAAAAATCTTTATCTGAGTGAAAAGTTATATGTCTCTGGGTAGACAATTTTATTCTGATTCTTTTAACAAGTTGTATATTGGAAAAAGGGGTGGGTTAGGTAGAGAAAAGTGATCCCATTTAAAATTACTTCTTTAATCCCTGAAACGATATCAAGCTAAGTAGCAATGATGTAATTGTTTTCTTAAAATTTTTTGTTTAAAAATTTCAAACTTATGGAAATACAATAAATACCAAATCTCCTTTGTCTAGCTTTAAAGAACTGCTGTCATTTTGCTATGACTGTATTTGCTCTCTTTCTCTATACACTATATATGTATGTGTATATGTATATATTTTTTTTCTCTAGCTTACCTCTTTATGTGTGCGTGTGTTTACAGTCCGTATATGGATTATCCACACATGCACATATCCTCTTAATCTTCTGCAGAAACCTTTGACAGTAAGTACCTGACCTTATCTGGACATTTTATCACCTAAGAACAATAAGGAAAATCTAATAAATAACCAGAATATTATACAATAAATGTAATGTTCATAATAATATCTGATATACAGTTCATATTCCAGCTTTTCTCATTTATCAAAAATGTCCTATATAGATTTTTCAAAAAAAATACCTAGGTTCTGGTCATTATTAATGTGTTCCATTTGGTTCTAATCTATCCTTAATCTCCTTTTATACAGAACATTCTCCCATGTATCAACTTTTTTTTAATGCAGACATTTCTAACTTGTGTGTAGTTGTCTTTACAGAATATGCTCCAAAATAGATTGCACAACTGTCTCCTCATGATTAGGTTCATGATAAACATGTTTGACAAACATACTTGATATGCAGAGATGATATGTGCTACTCATTGCATCACTTCAATACAGCTTCATGCCAGTTTGTCACATTATCACAGTGTGATATTTATGATACACACAAACAGATTTGGTGTCTTTTAGGTCTTTACATTTTAATGGTACCTTCTTCTTTGTTACTAAGAAGTAATCTATAGAATAATACTTTCAAATTACGTAACTATCCCATTGCAATACAATGTTTCACTCAATTATTTTTAACCATAATATAATGTTTCTCAGTAGAGAGAAGACATTTTGGTGATGCTAAAACTGAAAGAAACATATACCATGAAAAAAAATGTGCAGGAGTTTCAAATGTAGAGGGGGGAGTACATTGTAAATGCCTAACGTTACTTGGAGTTTGCCTAGTACAAGGCATCTGAATTGTCAGTTTATATTGTATAAACATATGGGAGAGATGACCTTTTTTGCCTTTAATTTTTACTTTTTTTCCATCTAAGTGTAGTTGGCACACAATGTTTCATTAGTTTCAAGTGTACATACAGTGATTCAACAACTCTGTTAAGTTATGCTAGGTTCAACACAAGTGTAACTCCCATCTGTTACCATACGCTATTACAATACCATTGACTACATTCCTTTTGTGCCTTTCATCTCTGACTTATTCATACCGTAACTGGAAGGCTGTATCTTCTCCTCCCCTTCCCCCATTTTGCCCATCTCCCCACCCTTCTCCCTTCTGGCAATCATCAGTGCTCTGTATTTATGTTTTGTTTTTTTATAGATTCCACATATAAGTGAAATAATATGGTATTTTCCTTTTTCAGTCTGACGTATTTCATTTAGCATAATACCTTCTAGGTCCATCCATGTTGTAATGAACAGCAAGATTTCATTCTTTTTTATGGCTGAGTAATATTCCATTGTTTATATATGCCATATTTTCTTTATCCATACATCTATTGATAGACTCTTTAGTTGCTTCTGTATTTTGGCTATTGTAAATAAGGCTACAATCAACATGGGATGCATGTATCTTTTTGAATTAAGATTTTTTGTACTCCTTGAGTAAATGCCCAGTGGTAGAATTACTGGATTATATGGTATTTCTATTTTTAATTTTTTGAGGAACCTCCATACTGTTTCCCACAGTGGTTGCACCAATTTGCATTTCCACCAGTAGTGCATGAGGGTTCCCTTTTCTTCACATCCCTGCTAACACTTGTTATTTCCTGTCTTTTTGATCTTACTCATTCTGACTGGTGTGAGGTGATATTCCATTGTGGTTTTGATGTGCATTCCCCTGATGATGAGTGATGTTGAGCACCTTTTCATGTGTCTGTTGGCCATCTGTATGTCTTCTTTGGAAAAATGTGTATTCAGGTCCCCTGCCCAGGAAGATGATGGGCAGGAGATGCTTTTAATTGTTATTTTTAAAATGTATTTTTACCTGTATGACTTGCCTGTCACTGTTTATTAGTAGAGTACAGTTATGCCAAAATTAATTAAGCACCAATATCATTAAAACAGTGAGGAATACTGACATGCCAAGAATACTAATCAGTGTCTTGATCATGTGTCTAGTAAATTATTAGTAGGAGCATAGCACTAAAATTTATTTAGCAACCATAGTAATTAGTTTAGCACAATTTGCACCTTAGGATCAAAACTAAAGACAGATTTTAATGTATCTGGATTTACTGAATCGTTTCTAAGAAGTTTTTCAATAATTTTATAACTATCCTCCTATATGATAATGGTTAACATTATAAATAGGAGAGTCTTACTTAAAAGAGCAGGGGTCAAATTTAGAAAAATTGAAAAAACTGTATTTCTTTAGAAGTCCTGGGTTGAAATGCATTGTGTGGTTATACCTCAGAAAGAAATGAGTACATAATCGTTAAACAATTAGCAGACAGAATTTAGCTGTAGCTGTTGTGGTCCAGTATGCTGTATTTCACAGTGGAAGGCAGATAGGCAATAGAGCAAAGGAATTTGAGAAAATGGGAGAATATTCCAACTAACATTCTCACACCTTCAAATACATCAATATGCTATTGATGAACATTCTTGTTGTGTTAGCCCAGTCTTCTTTTACAAATCCCACACTTGTGTATCCAGCTGCCTACCTGACATCTTCATTTTGATGTCTGTAGATATCTGAAACCTAAGATGTTCAAAACTGCACTGATCTTCCCTTCTAAACCTTCAACCTCAGCCTTCTCCATCTTTTCACATTAATTCCAACCTTCAAAATACCATAGAGCAATGCTAACAGTGGCTTAAACAATAAGCATGTATTTCTTAACGTTCTGGAGGCTGAGAAGACCAAGATTAATAATGTGCCAACAGATTCAGTATCTGGTGAGGACCCCCTTCTTACTGTGTCCTCACATGAGAGATCTCTTGTCTCTTCCTCTTTTTAAAGGGGATTAATCACATCACAAGTGCCCAACCCTCAGGATCTGATCTAACTTAATTCCCTCCCAGAGGCCCTACTTCCAAATACCATACTTTATAGATCGAGTCTTCAATATATGAACTTGGGGAGGATACAAACATTTAGTCTATGGCAATGCATATTTTTTAGAATAGGAAAAAAAGTTAGAAATGGAAAGTATCTTTTCCCAGGGCACCTGGGTGACTCAGTGGGTTAAGTGTCTGACTCTTGATTTCAGCCCAGGTTGTGAGATCCAGTCCCATGTCCCGCTCCATGCTCAGTGGGAGTCTGCTTGAGATTCTCTCTGTCCCTCTCTCTTGCCCCTCCCTCTGCTTGCTCATTTCCTCTCTCTCTCTCTCTCAAATAAATAAATAAATCTTAAAAAATTTATCTTTTCCCATGTAACTAATTTGGGCCAATTTACCTACATTTTTAGTGACTGTCTTCCTACATATTCTTTGATGAGGAATTGTTTTAACTTTATTTTACCCTGTGGTGCTACTTGTTAAAATAATGTATATTTGCTGTTGTTAAAAAGAAATCATTTTTGAGGCCTTCTTGGGTTTTCAAATTTGTCATCTCGGAAGGCAAAAACTCCAGAGAAAATGTTATTGAAGTTCAAGACATTGTGAAGTGTTAAGGTAGAGAATGCATGGCCTTGCTTATTAAATTTCAAAATACTGCAGCAGAAATAACACTTAAATATTCAAATCAATAGATTTGGGGAAAGTAAAAGGAAATACTTTGTTATGTGGTGGGTGATAACTTTTCAGTAGTTGTTATTCTACAATATAGTACACGTTCAAATCTTACTTTTAATTGAACTTACCGATAATTAATTCATAAAATGGTAATAAGAAAAATTAATGTGTTTGGAGCATTTTAATATTTTCTAAATTATCAAAATAGAACGATACGTTAACTTAAAATGTCCTAAGGTAATAACATCATAAAAAATAAGATTGGTCTGGCTGTTCAATCTGATCTTAAAAAGTATTTCTAATGTATCAAGATGAAGCAGAAAATGAAAACAGTTTTTCCAGATAACTTGGACTAAAAATACACAGTCATTTAACATAATTCTTTCCATTGTGAAAATTTTGGAAGGGCAGAAAAGCTTTCTCTCAGAGCAGTATTTTAAATATAAGTTAGTGATACTTCTCTGGTATATTGAACTTATTCAATTACTTTCTATTAACTTTTGCTTACAGACATCCATTCACATAAATATATTTATGTTCCTAGTATGCACCAGGTCCTCTGCTGGTTGCTGAGGATGCAGATTTGATCAAAACAAGCAAAGCTCCTACCTTAATGAGCTACATTCTAGGTCATATTAGTGATATCATGTTAGTGATAATTTCTCTGATATAAACTCAGGACTTTAAAAGGGAAAGAGTGATGTGCACTTGGCATATTATTTTAGATAGTTTTTTTTTTTTTTTACAGCTTATTTATTTAAAAGGGAGAATCAACTTTTTCTCTAGCATGTTCAGAACACTTATTTCCTCTATAATCAAATGAGAAGCATCTGATCCAGCATGACCAAGCAAACTTGTAATTACCTCTCTTTATTCTAAATATTTAATATATATTATTGATGCAATATATTATTGATGCT
Organism: Mirounga angustirostris; assembly: GCF_029215605.1. Classification (NCBI taxonomy): domain Eukaryota; kingdom Metazoa; phylum Chordata; class Mammalia; order Carnivora; family Phocidae; genus Mirounga; species Mirounga angustirostris. The sequence continues at coordinate 18,306,503 of NW_026991711.1, read as the reverse complement.
TCTTTGTGCTGGCAAACTAGTTTTTGGATGCTTGATATACAAATCTATGATAATGTATTCTAAGTAGCTGTTCATTTCTTCTGAACACATTTCCTGTAATGAATGATTGTACTAATGACAAAATTTCAGACAACTTTATTTGAAATTCTGTATTCTTCGTACCAGCGTTTGTCCCTATTGTTTTGGTACTTACATGACCTCCCATAAACTTTGTGTGAAGTGTCTTTGACAAATTCTAGAAAAGGGTCATGATCTTTTAACCAGATTTTAAAAGAGACTGTGGATTATCATGGACTTTAGAGCATCAAACACAAAAGTGCTCACTTGCGAACTGAATCTAAAAGCCCTAAGAACCAGAACAAAGTGGTTCACAGAGACAATGCTCTGTTTACATTCTGGCACTTTCCTTTCTCTCTGCTAGTACTAGAGGAACACAAGACAGGTCCTGTAGGCAGAGCTCAAGGGCCTTTGGAGGAAGCTGGGTTCACGGTGGAGGCCACCAGGTGGCAATCAGGAAGGAATGCCCAAGAGCTGGTGCTGCCTGAACTTGAAGCATGGGAAAGGCACAGACGCCGTCCCAATGCCCCGGGAAGAGAGGACAATAGACCTGCCCTGGCTGTTTTGCATGCTGTAGCTCTCCAGTACCTTCTCACTGTCTTTCATTAGTCACACCTGCCTGGAAAGCCAGTTTGCAAGGAAGCCTGGGACATGTAGTTTGCACGGTGCAAAAATAGGGACTGCATCTGGGAACAAGGCAGTACATGACGGGTAGAACCCAAACCTATTGTAACTTAATCTCGATCCTTATCTTTCCACCCATATTTAATGCCCTTCCAACAACCACCTTATGAGGTAGCTCGGCATTGCACAATTGAACATTCTCTCTCTCTCTCCCTACGTAAATGGAGGGCTCCAGTGCCCCATTGGTCAGCAAATAAGTCGAAAAATCCAGCATCTTCAGATCAGAGGCTGTCTCAGGTCTGGAGGTGGTTTCTCCTGTCTGGTGATTTATATAAACTAATATAAAATAGACCAATGTCAAAGGGAAAAACACATATTTGGTTAGCATATGCAGCTATATTCACACCTCAAACATGCCGGTCCAGTCCCTGTTTCTGTGATTGGTTCCAAGGTCATGTTGATAACTATAACCTCCTTCTTTCCTCACTCATGTTGTGTTCTTCTTGCTCTCAGAGCATGAGAGTTTTGCCTGTTTGAATGACTCAAACCTTTGTTCTTGAAGGTTCTGAATCTTAGTGTTCCTGCTTTTACTGTATTACTATAGTCACCCGTTAAATATTACTACTGAACAAAAAAGTAGTAAGAGGCGCCCCAGTGAAACTCCTGGTTACAGAAACAGTCTTCTTTGACCCCAGTGGGTAGCAGCACCCGGCCATCTCTTTATAGTCCAGATCAGTGACATCTAGTATAGTGATACATGCTTTCTAGGCCTACTGATCTGATACCACAGGAGGGACATGATAGCAAAGGACAGTCTCCACTTCCAATTCATTAAAACTTCTGTGTGTGTTTTCCTGGAAGCATTCCTCCCTTTGCGGGGGCGGTTAATTTCTGAGTCTGCTCAGTGAAGTTGGTCACTTCTGTTTCTAAATTTATTCTAATCAGATGTCTCAGTACATGAACATAATACTATTTTACTGCTTACCATATTTATTATAATTACTAGTTTAGAGGCATGATTTCGCCATTATCCAGGGAGGTAACTGTGGGCAGTAGTTTGCATTACGTACAACTTTGTGTTCTAGAATCCAATCCGGAGGGCAGCGACACAATACAGAGCTAATGAATCAGAGAATACACATAAACATGGATGAAGGAAAGAAGGACAAAGGAAAGTTGGTTTAGTTTTCCGAAGAAATTTGGCCAGATTGAAAATCACTCTCTTAATGCATGAGCCACAGATGTCTGCTTGGATGAAGTTAGAGTAAGAATGATTTTATGATGGTTCTGCCACCATGTATTTTTTTACTTTCCTGCAACAATGAACACTTACTGATTGGCAATTTGGCTCCAGCATTAACTGTTGATACATCTTGAGATTTAGGGAATAGATTTTATTTCTTTCTAAAATGTACATTATTTTATTGTTCTCAGGAAGCCATACACTAAAAAACAAATATATATATATATATATATTTTTTTTTTTTTTTTCCCATGCAGACCAGCAGTTGTCCTGAGCTACCTCACCCTCATCCCAGCAACAAACTATAACTTTGCTTGGGGATCTTTTTGTTTGGCATCGTCCTGTCACTAAATAGATACATTGATTGCTACTTCCTGGTATGTCTAATCCAGGCATAATTTGTTGATTACTCTTTCGAGGGACGTCCATGAAGAACACTTAACCTCACTTCCTCTTGCCATCATTGTACTTCTAGTTACATTCACATGTTCTATTCTTCCAGGCTATCCTAGTTGCTTTAGCCAAAATGCTCACAACTTTCATTTCTGGCTTGCAACATCTTGTGAGTATACCTGGTAAATGAGATGCTGACCCTGCCCCTCTTTCTCTCCTGTCTCCCTCCTATCTTCACCCTCTCCTTGACTGCAGCCCCTTCTATGCAGAGGCCAGCCTTTCTCTGCCCACTTTCCTGGGCACCACGTTTCCACATGCTGTCTTTCAGAGATGTGTTGAAATTTTGTCTTTGCTATTGGTGCATTCCTGATCTCTGTGTTTATGGGCTTAAGCCATTACGTCTTTATTTCTGCTGAAATCAGGTAGCAGAAGGAGAAGAAATAAATATCTTCAGTTGACTCTGTTAAAGCAGAGCATCTCTTATTTCTTTTTTTTTTTATTCAGTATTCTATTGGTTTACTTTAGGCTTTGTTCTTTAGTCTGCACTTCTTCTGTGTTTTTTCTTTTTCTTTTTTTTTTTTTTAAAGATTTTATTTATTTATTTGAGAGAGAGAGCACATGAGAGTGGGGGAGGGTCAGAGGGAGAAGCAGACTCCCCGCTGAGCAGGGAGCCCGATGTGGGACTCGATCCAGGGACTCCAGGATCATGACCTGAGCCGAAGGCAGTTGCCCAACCAACTGAGCCACCCAGGCGCCCCCTTCTGTGTTTTTTCAATGGCTCACCTTGACTTGATTTTTATCTTCTTCCAAAGATGAGAAACTTTAACTGTTAATGTTTTTCCCATGGCATATCAAGGTTTTAAGCTAGTATTTAAAATTAAAATTACCAGGGCAGGGGCACCTGGGTAGCTCAGTCGTTAAGCATCTACCTTTGGCTCGGGTCGTAATCCCAGGGTCCTGGGATTGAGTCCCACACATCGCCTCGGGCTCCCTGCTCATCGGGAAGCCTGCTTCTCCCTCTCCCACTTCCCCTGCTTGTGCTGTCTCTCTCTCTGACAACTAAATAAATAAAATCTTTAAGAAAAATGAAAATTACCTGGCTTACTAAACTTGAGCTTTATCTCATGTATCATAGAATTGCTCTACTTTAATAAGTTAAGCTGTGTTATTTAACAGTAACTACAACTCCTTAACTTCATATAATAGATGATTGTAAACACACAGCACAGGCTTACATAAATTACCTCATTTTTAAAAAAACCATTTTGATGTTTGCCTGCAGAGAAAATTCATAGGCATCTTTCCCCCACAAAATTCAGCTTTGATGTAGAAGTATAATTAACCTCCTGAATCCTCAATTCTCGATTACTTTCCTCTTGTGTTTTCTCATGCATTCTGTCATTTAGAAAGCACTTTGTCCGAGTCTAGTGTTGAGTCTAATACTGCCTTAAAGTTAAAATGGACATTACTGTAATTAAAAATGGTGGCATTTTTAGGGGTAGGACTCTAATCTGGGATTTTTGACTCAGAGACCAATGCACCTTCCTAATTTCTTCTGGGATATTTCTGTGTATATCGGGGTCAAGGTCTGTCTAGCTTGGAGCCAGCACTTTACCCAAAAGTAACTGCCACCATAAGTGCATTCAGCAATAGCCAGTAAACAGTAAAGAACTGAAGAGTATTTCATCTATGTCCATACATGGAGTTTGGGATACTGTAAGAGTACTTTGCTCACCTAATACAATAAAAAAGGTAGCATTTCTATTGATATTGAATAATTTATTTTTATCAGTTGAAAGAAGAACAAAATTAGGAAAGCATTAATATAGAGAACACATTCTCTCCTCCATACTCTTTATTAGTAAACAAATAAAAACATTCTCGGTTTTTATTTTTCTTCTTCACATGCATCGTCTCAGGTCATGTCAACAAAATTTTGCTCTTTAGGAATTAATTCCCAACTAAGGCAGATAACAACGACTCAGTCACGATGTTTAGAAGAAAGATATTTAACAGCCAACTTATACATTAGAGAACAGATTATAAAAAAAAAAGAAAGGAAGAAAAAGAAGAATTCTTGGAAGGCAAAATTAAGAGCTCTACACCAGCCCCTAAAATTAGAGTCCGCAGTGGGAATGTGCTGTAGCAGCAGCTGATGTTGACAGAGCGCGTTTTCTGCCAGGTGAACAGCACAAAACACGAGGAAAACTGCCACCCTGAGGAAAGCAGATGGCATGCTGACAGCTGAGGCACTTGTGAGACCTAAGCTGGCCCCATGGTCCTGTTATTGGCTGTGTTCACATCAAAAGGGCACCCACGAGAGTCACTGGATTGACAGCTTGGCTGACACGTAGCTACAGCTTCTGCAACTATTTACATTAGGCGTCAGGGAGCAGTGTAAGCACACGTTATGGGGTGCAGAGTAAGTAGGAAGGGCTGTGTTGGGGGGATGGTCTTGCTTTTCGAAATAACAAGGGGAGGATTACTGTGCAAGGAGTGATTTCAAAAGCGGGGGGTAATCTGAAGAGTAAAATGAACAAATCTTCCCAGGAATGGAAAGATGTCTCTTTAATATTGTAACATTTCATTTATCCATGCATTTCTTTGAAAATTTTCCAAATTTGTTTACCTCTTGATGCATTCAGGCTTTGAGGGCACATTTGTTCCCTGGCAGCTCATAAAATGTATTATGGCAGAATCTATGATAATTGAGGCCTAAGCATATCACAGATCCTAATTATGATACATACTATATTCAGTATATATACAACATAGGATTTATGGTAGTTATTTGAATATTGTAAATCCCACAGTATTATAGTATTTGTTGAACAGATTTCCTGAAGATAATAGTTTCTTTGCAAGAATGGCAACAAAGTTACCATTTAAGAACAAATTTAATTATTTTATGTTTCAGATAATTATTTTATTGAATACCAAGTTTAAAAATGAACACGTTGCTACCAAAAGGCTTGGTATCTTTTATTTATATTTAAGGGTTTATTTTTAAGACTTCAAAGAAAAGAAATAGAAGAAATGTTAATATTGGGAATACAACTCCCTCACCCATATTCTCTTATTAATGGTAAACTGAAAGCAGCAACCCTAGCTTTTTATTTCTTCAACACCTTAATAATTAAGGTCCTTTTACACTTTTCTAAACTTTATCTGTTATATAACAAAGTCACATGTCTTTGAAATGGAAAGAAATTGACACTCTCACTTATAATTTATAAATGCCTTAGAGACAATACTAGTAACCTGATGATTTTTTATATTAAAAAAAAAAATCACAAACTTACATTTTTAAAAAATCACCAGAAACAAACCAGACTGGCTCAACGAGAAAATCGTTCAAACAGACACAGCTGGATATTATTTGCAGAAATATAAAGATAACAACATTTGTAAATTTATGAACTTAAAAGAGAATGATAGATAAGCCCATTTAAGTAGCTGCTGAAGTATCTCACCTACCCTGCTTTGCCGTTGTGTATTCTCTCCTCAGAAGGAAACGAGCACCGAAATCTTAAGGGTCAGAAGTTTAAAATAGTAAATATATGTCACTCAAATTCATGATACAGTAGTGAGACAGCAAGCAAGGAATTTGGAGGAGCCCTCTAGATCATCCCCTCTCAACAATCTTCATCACTCATGGCAATCAGATTTCCTCTTGCAATGTCTTTCTTGATTTTATTTCCTATCATTTAATTGTGAATGTGGCTGTTTTTGTGCAGCGTTCAGGTTACACTCCATCTCTTTTTTTTAATAAAGATAAAAATTAAACCACTGTGTCTTGATTTAGGGATAAGAACAAAAGTCAAATGGCAAGCATTCTGCCAAGAGAATTTTTAGAGATAAGATGGATTTGTATTTTTTAAATTTTTTAAAACAACTTTATTTCTTTATTTGACCGAGAAAGAAAGAGAGAGAGAGCACAAGCAGGGGGAGCAGCAGAGGGAGAGGGAGAAGCAGAGTCCCTGCTGAGCAGGGAGCCCAATGTGGGATTCGATCCCAGGACCCTGGGATCATGACCTGAGCTGAAGTCAGATGCTTGACTGAGTCACCCAGGCGCCCCCTACGATGGATTTTTAAGAGTAGATTATGAAATTTCTTTTCCCTACCTATTTTGAAATATAATCGTGTTTGTTTTCTATCGGTCTGGATGCAGTTGAGCAGATTTTTAGATATCTAAGTCTAGAGCTATATCCTTATTCAATCTTTTTATCTTTATGTGTAATATATATAATTTACACATTTCAAAGTTATTACCTCATTTGTTTCCACAGTCTCTTGACAAGATAAAGTGGACCGAGAGATTTTCAGCCTTTAACTATAATGTTACATTTTTCTCCTTTTAATTTTTAAAAACATCACATTAGCTTTTTATATTGTTATATATTTATTATTCAAGTCTGGGACAATCTATGTACCTGTTAGGCTTAGTCTAGTGGCCATCCTCAGTGCCATTTTTCTCTTATCTTTGAAATTCTCTTAGGTTGAAATAATGTGGGAAGATTTTGATAGCCTCGTCATTGAATACAAATGCCAGGACCATTAATAGTAAGAAAGCAATTCTTTATGGTTTTATCTAAATCCAAACCAGATGTTGAGTGGGAGGAAGTGCCTATGACATCCAGGCCTGTTTTTGTTTTGTTTTGTGATGTGTTTTGTTTCCTCAGAAATAAGAGTATTTGGTTTGTTTCTTTGATTTTACTTTTGAAACCTCAGCCATTTGATATTGTGCATACATATTATGGGTTTAGAATTGTTTGTTGGCTTGCATTAGATTAAATTTTACACAGCTTTCACAATTTTCCCTGACATAATTCTTTCTTCTGTTCCTTACATGTATTTTCCCCCTCTGAACAAATTCTTTGGCAGTCCCGAGAAAATACGTCTCTGAAAGCATGGGTGGTACCATGTAGCAAAGGACATAAAATCAAATTGATGGTTTACAGACAACAGAATCAGAAGTAAAGAGTTGTTCTATATTTTCACATCATAATTTTATAATGCCACATAACTCCATGTCGGCAAAGGAGCTATTCCTAATACTAACAGTTGCTGAATGCTTGCTATGCACTGGGCACTGTGGTAAAATTTGGCTGTGAGGATCATTAGTACAATCACCACTTGCCACTGCAGAACTGACCTCCACAAAGCCACGTACCTAGTCGCTCACTGTACCCGGATTCGAAGACAAGCAGCTTCCCTCACGCCAGTGCCCGCCTTGCAGATCCTTGCAGACCCCTCTGCCACAGGGAGGCCACGGTTCTCTGTGCTTGGGCATGTCAGCATACCACATTCCTCAACAAGAAGTCTTCCTCCTTGGGTGCATTTTCTGCTCCACTCTGAGGGCATGGACGAAGCAGATCACTTTGTGAACTAAAAATGTAAACGTTCAAACACAGACCTATTTATTTGTGTATTCCCTGGGCTTAGAATCAGACAACCTGGATTCCTATTCTGTCTTCCACTTGATAAGTGGATGATTTGGGCAGATTAGGTAAGCACTGTTGAGTCTCTTGTCTCCTCATTTATACAAAGAGGCCATAATGCTTTTCCAGGACCAGGTTGTTGTGGAGATTAAATGAACCAATTAATGCAAAAGTAAGAGCAAATGGACTGAAATGTAGCAAGAAATAAATATATATGATTGTGTCCTTTGCTTTCTTCTTCCAAAGCTGATGATTTAAAAATAGTTAAAATTATCTTTTAAAAGTATTCAGAGACTCAAAGTATTTAGCAGTGGGTTGTTCTGTTTTTGGCAACTGTCACTGAAACCAGAAAAAAATGATCAATTCTTTAAACCTTTGTTTATAAGAATTATTGTTGACACATCATCACTTTAATAATTCAAATATTAAGATGTTAGGTTAAATGAGTTATCCTTGTCATAACATTTAATAAATAAAGATAGTTTTTAAAAAATATTTTTGGAATCTGGCCCATGGGGGGAGAGTAAAATCAATATAAAATTTATCTTTATTTTTTCAATTAAGAAAAAAGAAGAGAATAAAGCAGAGTATACCACTCCTAGTAAACCCAAATATTATTTTTGTGAAACTTCCATTTGGTTTTACACACACACGTGCGCACACACACATACATATTTGCCTTTTCCAGGTCATATATATGTATATAGTATTTTGTGATATAAATGTTACTTCTTACCATGGATTTCACTGTGTTATGGACCAGTTAATCTCCAAATAGTATGTTTGTGTACCTGCTTTCATTAGAAGGATGAAGCCGTATTGTTACTGGTATTGTTTGTACTCAGTCATGTGTTTTTCTCTCCTATGATCCCTATTGCCACACCAGTGTGTCAGCCTATCCTTTACAGTTACAACATTGATTTTTTATCTCCGCGCTTACCAACCGGCTATCTTGCCAAGTAATTTAGAAGAATCTCTTGACATCTCTGCCTAAAGCTAATGTTTTATTTAACTGATACATGCTCTTCGCTACCAGTTGTTGCTAGCCATCGAAAAGACCGCTTGGTGAACTGAAACAAGAGATGAATTATTCTTTTTTTTTTTTGGACAGAGAGATAGAGAGCACAAGTAGGCAGAGAGGCAGGCAGAGGGAGAGGAAGAAGCAGACTCTCCACTGAGCAGGGAGCCCGACGTGGGGCTCGATCCCAGGACTCCAGGATCATGACCTGAGCCGAAGGCAGCCGCTTAACCAACGGAGCCACCCAGGCGCCCCGAGATGAATTATTCTTTTTCTTATTTGCACTTTGCCTGATAATTCCTACTAATTTTAATGGCTTTTGGGGTGCTAAAATTATCTCAGGAGAACATTTTAATAATTGCATAGCACATTAGGATAACAAGTCATTATGCCATCTTGAATTCCTCAGACAGGGAGCTTTAGCAGAGCAAAGGTGCAAGAAAACCTGCCTGTTAAGACTGAAGTTTTGCTGGAGTTGTGTGCACTTGAACCTTGACTCAGGCCGAGGCAGCTGAAGGAAGGGAGATGAAATGTCCGTAGCAGACCTGGCTGGCCAGGTTGAAATGCAGGCCTTAGGATTCCTCTCAGGGACGGCAGGTAGTGGAGTGAGCAGAGACTGAAGGCATTGTGCTGAGTTCTGTTTCACCGTGGACTGTTGCAGAGCTGAGAGGAGGCATTGCTTCTCTAAACCACTTGGCAGGGCATAGCCTTTACCCATCCCTCCCTCCTTCCTTCCCTCTCTCCTTCCCTCCCCTCTCCCCATGCTCCCACCGCTCCCCACCCCACTCTTTAGCAAACTGGTAGAGAATTAAGTGGCTAAAAAAACAAACTATAGGGCTAAGAGAGAAGGCATGGTATACTTGACATTTCACTTTAAAAATATTTTAATAATGCAGCTTTACATACTCCTTCACTGCCAACCTCTGAGTTCTACCCTCCATGCAAAACTGAGCTGAAAATATTTAAATCTAAAGCTTAAAACAGGAGCTGGGGAGATACTGTGTGTGTAAAAATATGGTTAAAGAATCTTTGCAATTTTTTTAATGCCTTGATACTCATTTCATGCATATGTTTAAGAGCTATTGGAAAGGAAAATTTAATATTTTATTTTCCCAATTAAAGAGTTGCATTTTGCTGCCATGAAGATACCCTAGGCTTTGCTTTATTGGATCATTAATTAGCACTTTGAATGGTTAAAGGGGCTTACTCAGTACACATGTATCTTGCAACACAAGAGGTGTATATTAATGAAAGACTAAAACATACCCTGGAGTCCCTTATTGCCATATTAAAACATTTATAAATGGGACTTTAATTTAAAGTGCTGCTAAAATGAAAATGCTATATTGATTCTCAGGCCAGATGCTCTCTAGAAAATGCAGTGTGTTTTATTCCCACTGCAAATTATAACTTCAAGTCTGCCCTGGACATACTCACAGATAATTCTCTGAGGACTAAATGTAAGCATGCAAGCATCCCTAGAATGACTTTGACTTTCGTACACTAGGTGGCAGAGGGTTTCCAGGAATATCTCTCTGTATCAAGTGCCATCGTTTTGGTTAGCTTTGCAACTGAAGACAAAAAAATTATTCAAGTTTTGTTTTTCAGCAGTGGACTAAGTTTCTCCTTCCTCCTCCTAAATGGGGGAAGTATTAAGTGAAACTTAAGCTGCATGTTTTGTTTTGCTGAATCAAATGAATTTTCCCTCTAGTGAAGTAATTTTTTTCTATATACAGTAGCAGAATTAGGGTTTTGTTGTTCTTAATTTTTATTTAATTTTATTTTTTACTTTGTTTAATGTCATTTTCTCTTTATTTTAAATTTTATTTTAAAACAACCAGATATCCATTCTTCCATAGAATGACTCAAATGAGTGTATGTCAGGGGACAATGTCTCATATTCTTACTACACTTCTTTATTTTTTAAAGACCTTTCACATAAGTTATGCTGTTGGATCCTTACAATAACCCTGCGATATACTGTCTTTCTTTTACAGAACAGGACATAAAGTTTAGGCAAGTTCTCCAAGACTGAGTAGTAAATTGTAAGAGTAGACCCAAAATACTGCTGCATTTTTTTTCATTCTTACTTTCTACTTGGGCACAAGGAAATTCAATAGAAAATTTAACTAAAAGTGAGCTAGAAGCTTTAAGTATATTAATTAGGGGAAGTAGGAAATGGAAATACTGTTTTTTTAAAACTGGCATATACACACTATTTAGTAAAAAAAAGGGGGGGGGGGAGAAAGAAACCAAGCAAATAAACTGACTGACTTAAAAATATTACCAGCAGTACCCCAAATTATCAGAATTTTAAATTACATCAAAATGCTTATTTGCACCATTTATGTGGATTTATTTATAGTAGAGTTCCAATGAATTCAATGCATGTTCCTTTTTTTGGGTGTTGTGTTGTAAGAGAAGAGTACTTTTTGTTATAGATCAATGCTTCTCCAAGCCTGTTTCTCAGACCAACTAAGAGCAGATTCACCTAGAGTTTACTAAGAATGCAGACTTCTAGGTCCTATTCTAGTCCTAATTAATTGTAGTCATTGAAAATTAACCCAATTATTTTCATTTTCAAAAAGCATCTGAAATTTGGCCACTTACTTTTTTTTTTTTGGCCACTAACTTTTGAAAAGCAATAAATTTTACTTTTTTTTTTGATATAATATAGATACAAGTAAAAGTTACCTAAACAGGGTTGTGATAATTCTAAATCTCCTTTTCAGATATCATAAATTATCATATAAATTTTGTTCCATGTGAAAAGTGATTACATTATAAATCAATAAGTTAATTAAGCTTGTAAATAAAGGAAATTGCCCCCCCCACACACATACACATACACACACATGTACATAGAGAAGGCACATTGCAATGAAAGGTTTTCTAGGTAAAATTTATAAATGTTCTCAATCAAAATTAGTTAATTAGGCAACATCATTCTTTGGAAAATAATTTGAAAAGAACCAACAATTTTTTTTTTCTGTTACTCATTTTTACTTCTGATTCCTCAGTGATCTACAAACCAGCCATTTTACTTCCCTGTACTTGTTTTCGAGTAAATTTGGCAGATTTAATTACTGATGGTAATAGTAGTATTTTTGAGGGATAACAGTCTGTTACGCATTTTAGTGAATAATTATAAATACACACATGTCAAATGAATTGATCGAGTAAACAATATAGGCATAAGTGTGAAGAAAACCAATCAAGTGGAAGATCAATCATACAAAGAAATATTTTCTCGCATTTGATTCAGGAGATACTCAGAGGAGCAACAAGAAAAATTAAAAACATTTTCTGCATAGGTATCTCATGGGATTAGTGTAGTATAGAATAAAGTTTAGAAAATCTGAATTTTTAAGATTACATAAGCAGTGATGAACCACATAATCTGTTCTTCTTAGCCTACTTAATATGGTTCTTTCTAGGGGAAACGAATTGTGGATGATTTCCAGTACGTCTTATTGTAAAAGTTCTAAAACCTAGTCTTCCTTTATCCCAAAGGCATAGCCATCTGTTTTGCTATAGGGATGATTCTGCTGGCGCTGATTTTGTGCCTTCCTGTCATTATTCTGGATTCTGATACATCCCATCTATTGAGAACTCAGCTCTCTGTTTGCACCTTTGAACTGACACTGATCACATGGAATTAAATCCAAATCTGACTACAAAGCCAGTGTTATTTCTATAAACTCTACAATAGTATAATTACCGTAATCGTTCAGTTGCTGTCTATTTTATGACCATTGTTAACCAGTACCATAAACATAAAGCAACTTTATACTTAGAGTATTTTTGAGAGATTACTTCTTTTAAAAAATCTGATAGGAAGTCATTGATTTCCCTGGTACAAATTCCTTTGAATGAAGTGCTGCTACAGGGCAAAAGGAAATCATTATTAGTGTCCGCTACAGTATGAATTGTGTTATATAATCGTACTCCAGATAGGAAACCCCGAAGTGTTGGTCTCTGCATATGAATCTGTTTATGAAAGTCGTAATGATGACATCATCTTCCCTCAATGATCAGACAACATCACAGAAATGGCTAAGTACGCCTTGCGATACTGTTGCTCTCAGAACATTTCCTCGGTGTAACCACAACGTGGCGCTGTCGTGCCAATGAGTCTCAGCTGATGCTCCAGGACCGTTCTCGTCCTGGTCCAGGGAAATGAAACGGGTCAGCCGCATTGTGAGCAAAGCGGGAGTGCAGCTCTTGAAAGCTTGCTTTATGGGCTGAACTGGGAAGATCTGTACTTGCAGTAAAGAAAATATTTATAAATGCATCACTTGAGGTGGAGTTAACTAGCACAGACTCAGAGTAATGCTTGTACAAGTCCAGGTTATAAATATTAAAAAAATGTCTTTTTAGTTTCTTTTCTTTTTTTTTTTAAGATTTTATTTATTTATTTGAGAGAGAGAATGAGAGAGAGAGAGCACATGAGAGGGGGGAGGGTCAGAGGGAGAAGCAGACTCCCTGCCGAGCAGGGAGCCCGATGCGGGACTTGATCCTGGGACTCCAGGGTCATGACCTGAGCCGAAAGCAGTCACTCAACCAACTGAGCCACCCAGGCGCCCTAATTGGGTTTCTCTTTAAACACGAACAATCACTTTGGACAAGCTATTCAGTTTCTAGAATTAAAAGCTGTGCCTCATATGGAACAAGAACAACTGGCTAAGTTCAAAGCAAAATCATCATCATCATCATCATCATCATCATCATCATCTTTTCAACACATTGCCAAATAAGGATGGCTGTGTTGATTTTTTTTTTTTTAAAGATTTTATGTATTTATTTGAGAGAGAGAGAATGAGAGACAGAGAGCACGAGAGGGAAGAGAGCAGAGGGAGAAGCAGACCCCCCGCCGAGCAGGGAGCCCGATGCGGGACTCGATCCTGGGACTCCAGGATCATGACCTGAGCCGAAGGCAGTCGCTTAACCAACTGAGCCACCCAGGCGCCCTCTTTTTAGTTTCCATTAAATCATCCTGCCCTATTTCCTAGAACTGTGAAATCCTGCCCCTCTATATTCAGATGCCTTTTTTAAACATGCGTTTCTGTTGTTTTGTAACTAAAGGATAGAGGAGCATTGCTAGGATTATGAAAAACATAGGACAACCCAAAATCTAGTTGATGAAGAAAATAGTTTTGCCGCACAGCAACGCCCGCCAGTTTGTACTCTGTGGCAGACTTGTGAAACGGTTTGAACATGTATTATTTCTCATGTCCTCCAAATGGGGACGCAAAGGCCCAGAAAGTTTTAAAAATTTGCCCACATTTAAATCTAGAAGTAGAATCAACATTAAGGTCCCATTTGGTCTCTTCTAATTCCAGAATTTCTTCCATTTTTGCTTGGTGTATTGTCCATCATTCCCAGACTTGCCGTGTTGTTTGTTTCTCTCCGTGCTTTTCCCCCCTTTCGGCACTCCTGCCCTGTTCCCCGGCAAATGGAGAGGATAACTTTCTCAGTTTCACTTCCTCCTGTATTACCACTTACTTGTTGGCATAATGTAATATATAACTCAATGGCAGACATGAAGGCGGGGGTTGAGAAGGAAGACCGCTCTTGTTTTGATTTCTCTGTCTTGGTTTCCAAGAGTATTTTGGTAAAAATACCTTGACCTCTTTGAATTGCTGTCAAGAAATACAGAGTTCAAATGAAGTCTATACTCATTGTCTCCCATGTGTGTTTTGCTTGTTACAAAAGATATTTTGTGCGGTTGAAGACCAAAGTGTGACTAGCAGACAAATGGCTGTAATTCGAAGCAGAAATTCCAAAGTGGGGCATTTCGATCTGTAGATGCATATGTTTATTCTTTAAACCTGGGTGCCTGGGTGGCTCAGTCGGTTAAGCGTCTGCCTTTGGCTCAGGTCATGATCCCGGGGTCCTGGGATCGAGCCCCACATCAGGCTCCCTGCTTGGCGGGGAGCCTGCTTCTCCCTCTGCCCTTGCTTACCCCCCACCCCCTCACTGCTTGTGCTCACTCTCTCTCTCACACAAGCTCTGTCTCATGGTCTCTCTCCCTCAAATAAATAAATAAAATCTTTAAAAATAAATAAACCTGAAAAAATCCTGAGATTTTGATGACCCCTTATATTTGTGCAGGTCTACTTTGATCTTCTTGCAGTGATATGCTAAATAGTGAAAGGAGCTTTTTGACACATAACATAGGGTTTATATGTGCATGTTTATCTTTATAATTTTTGTTTTTTGCTGGGAAGACTTCTTTTTCTTTTCTTTTTTTTTTCTTTGGATTACTTTGATGTACCTGTTAGGATCCTGCTGAAAGCTCTCTTGCTTCTCTGGAGCTCTGAGAAGAGCTTTGTACCTTTGAAATTTTCATTAGCTTTTGACTGACGGCCAAGATTTGGGCTGCTGTCGTGCCCCCATGTGTTGGCCTGCCAAGTCCCAAACTCACGACGGCAAGAACCTCTCCAGCCTTCACTAAAGTAAAGAGCATTTGCAGAACAGAACCCTATTCCTTACTTAGGTGGTTGATGCAAACATAGAGTTGGTCCCGGGCAGTCTGGAAGCCATCAGGGTCAATATCAGAAGCGTCCTCATACATTTTTCAGGTGAGGGCTGGGTGGGAAGATAGGAAGGGGCAGATGAGGTTTGCCAAATATTAAACGTAAAGGGAGATGTTTAGAGAAGGTGCCAAACACTGACCTTATTCAAATTCCTTCCAGTATCTCCTTTTGTAGAGGCGAGACATTTTGGGTTAGAAATAACTAACCAATTTAGAAAAGAAAATTAATTTTTAAAAAGTAGAATTGTTTTGTTTTTTGGTTCTTTGGTTTTTGAAATTTAGCTAATAATAGCATTTAAAGTACCTCCTCCCCCAAGAGTTAAATCCTATCAATGTATGTACTGGTTTGGTTTTTTTGTATACTGGTTTTGATAAGATAATCGATATTTAGGGTAAGGTTTTTAGATTATCTTAACTGAAAGGCTTAATGTAACTTTTAGGAGTACTTAAAAGTACTCTTGAAGTTCTGTCACATGAACATCTATATTTATATCTATTTCTCTTTATGTCTCTATATACATAGATCCACATCCATATCTGTCTCCCATTTAAAGGCTTCGTAAATTCACTTTTAACAGGGTATGTGAGGCAAAGGAACCTGCTGCATAATATTCTGTATTTTTACAAATATAATATTGAAATTCATCCTCGGCTTCTTGTTGGAATGCAGGAGTTTTGATTGCTGATGTTTAACCATCACTTTACTTGTTGACTGAATGCTATCAGTCAAAAAACTATCACTCATTGCCCCATTCTTCCAGAAGCTTACCTAGCTGAATGATGTTACACAATTTAAGTGCTCTGGTCCTCAGAGGGATCGGTAAGGGCTAAGTTTGCCAGAAAGGGCATCATTTAATAAATATTTAATTATGGTTTACTGGGTGTAATTTGTGTCTGACAATACCGCATCCCATATGCACCGTTCTTCCACTGTAAACTCTTCATGGGCAAGGACTGTGTTAGTCTTGTGCAAATTTGTGTGTCCTCTGCTTATGACACACAAATCTGGCATTGGAAAGTATTTGTTGAATGAATGCATGCATATGCAGCAAATGCATAAATGAATGTCTGTGGAAGAATTGTAGGAGATGCTTCCCCGCCCCCCCCCCAAGGAGATTCTTCTTTTTTCCCTTAATAGGGAAGCTATGCCTAGACAAATAGCATGGGTTAGAGGACTCTGAAGGTCAAGATGGATTTAGTTTCGAAGAGGGAAGAGATGCCGTCAGTGGGGTTACTCATTGCTGGTTCTCATTTAGTCTAGTGTAAGAAAGGGTGAATTCACCCAGCACTGAAATCAAGGGGAAGATAATTAACTGCTTATTCATTTATATGCCTTCATCCCAGGAACCAGCTGTTTCATGGATCATATTTTATTACAATTTTTATTTATAGTATGACTTTGCAAGAAAAACATCCGGTGCAACAGAGCTCAGCAGTTGGTGTGTAGTAATGCATATTTTATAGCCACACAGAAGACACTGTATAAGTTATCCGAAAAAAAGCCAGGGTGCCAGATCCTCTTGCCCCTTTTTCAAGCTGTGGAGGGTTTCTCCTGGGGTTTTTGGGTGTGGTAGAATGGAAAGATGATTCAGCGGGAGGTTAGCCAGCATGGACCTGAATCCTTACCCTACCTCTTTGGAGCCGTGTGGCCTCAGTAAATTAACCTGGGTGTGGCTCAGTTAAAACTTGCCTCAAGGACAAGGAGGTGAGGAGAGAAAGATGTCAAGTATGTGTACTCAGAACTTCTCTCTTTTCCTGTCTCTCCTTTGTGTATTTTTGTTGTTGTTCTGAAAGCCTACTCATCCAATTTAGGAACTGATCCCATTAGGATTATTTTACCCGTGCTAGGTTTTTTATTTATTTATTTATTTTTAAGATTTTATTTATTTGACAGAGAGAGACACAGCGAGAGAGGAAACACAAGCAGGAAGAGTGGGAGAGGGAGAAGCAGGCTTCCCGCCGAGCAGGGAGCCTGATGTGGGGCTCGATCCCATGACGCTGGGATCATGACCTGAGCCGAAGGCAGACGCTTAACGACTGAGCCACCCAGGCGCCCCTACCCGTGCTAGTTTTGAATTTTAACTTGTTTTTGAGCACTTTGTGGGAAGACCCCTATCATGTAACTCTTCCATTTTATTTTGTAATAAACTTCAAAATACCAGAATAGAATGCCATCTCTAGATATATTTTTCTGTCTTTAGGCCTAGGGATTGAACACCCTTGAATTACAAATGAATGGATTTTATATAACATTTTCACAGTATCTAACTGAAATGAGTTGTTTTTATAATATAGTCCAAAAAGAACAATTATTACAAAATGTAAAGAATCAGGGTAAAGTAACAGTTGACCCTTGAACAACATGAGGGTTAGAAATACTGACTCCCCCCCCCCCCCCCCACACACACAGTTGGAAATCATTGTATAATTTTGACTCCCCAAAAACTTAACTGCCAATAGCTTATGGTTGACTGAAAGCCTTATTGATAACATAAGCAGTCGATTAACACATATTTTGTGTTATATCTATTATATACAATATTCTTACAATATAGTAAAAAGAAAATATTAAGAAAATCACAAGGAAAATACATTTATAGTTCTGTATCGCGTTTATCAAAAACAAAATCTGTGTATAAGTGAACCTGCTTAGCTCAAACGCATGTTGTCTAAGGGTCAACTGTACATCTTTTGAAACACTTCATCTGTTTTGCATGCTTCCGGAGAAGCTTGTGGAAATATGCTGTCGCGTCTCTAGAGGGCACCATTGCACCAGATGGATTAAAACCACAGCGAGGTATTCCAGATCTTTCCGGAACAGTCAACCTGTTCAGTGTCAGATGTAGCCTGAAGAATCCACGACACCAGTTTTTGAATTAGGAGAACGATGTCTGGGAAGAAGATATGCATTTTGAGGGGAAAAACGTGAAAAATCAAGGACAACCTGATGGGTTCTGTAGTAATTGTTTCCATTTTTAGGAAGTATTTTAGAGGAGAAAAGACAGTCGAAAGATCCAGATGGGAGGCTTCCCCCCCCCTTTTTTTTTTAATGTTTATTTAAATTACACTTAGTCAACATACAGTATAATATTAGTTTCAGGTGTACAATATAGTGATTCAACACTTCCTTACATCACCCGGTGCTCATCAGGACAATTGCCCTCCTTAATCCCATCACCTGTTTCAGACATTCCCCCCCCCACCACCACCTCCTCTGGGAACCATCAGTTTGTTCTCTGCAGTTAAGTGTCTGTTTCTTGGATTGGGAAGGCTTCACTTTTATTTTCTAGAAACATTTAATTAAACTGCAGAGGACCACACGTAATTGGACTTACAGTGATTAATGTCAGCCCTTAACCACTCAAAATAAAATTCGGCAATCTTCCCCGTCCCTCCAATGTACTTTATGTGATAAAGAAATTTTTATTCATTTTTTTCATTTTCCTGTGACTAGTTTTCTTTCTAGCTTATGTAAACTGTTCACTTTTTTTTTTCTTTAAGAAAAAATGTATGATTGGATATATGTGTTTATAATCCTGGTCAGGGTAATAACATTTCAATTTTTACATACACTTTTGTGGTTTATGGGTCATTAAGGGAAATTTCACCTTAAAGGGTGTTTTTGTAAACTCATTATTGGGATACATTATTGGGATAAATTGTACAGTCTTGTAGTAGAAATTAACATCTGGGGTGCCTGGGTGGCTCAGTTGGTTAAGCGACTGCCTTCGTCTCAGGTCATGATCCTGGAGTCCCTGGATTGAGTCCCGCATCGGGCTCCCTGCTCGGCGGGGAGTCCGCTTCTCCCTCTGACCCTCCCCCCTCTTGTGCTCTCTTTCATTCTCTCTCTCAAATAAATAAAATCTTTAAAAAAAAAAAAAAAGAAATTAACATCTGAGGAATGCTATTAACCAAATGCAATTGATATGTAACATGGGGAAGTTGTTTATTTTTTGTTCTAAATTTTGATTGAGAGAAATTTAAAGATAAACACCATGTCGTTTGTTCCTGATATCTGTCAATTCTTTATTTTTAAATTATTGTGTATCAGAATGTCCAAAGGCCTGCATAGCACAGCTACTGGGCCTATCTGCTTTCAACAAATTGCACTGGGACAAATATTGCATCAGAGCTCATTGATACAATCGCAGCCAACACTCAACGTTGCATCTTTCTTTCTGTTATGAATGGGGGGACTTCTTTGTAATTGATATTGTTAAAATGATCCTACTAAAGTATTGTTACATAAATGACCATAGCTACAATTATGTAGATATTATAGTTCTAAGATTATTTATATTATCATTAAATGCAACACATAGCATAAAACATAATTGTGCAATTTAATGAATGCATATGAAGTGAACCTCATATAAACACCATCAAATCAGAAGATAGAATTTTGCCAGCTTTAGGGTCTCTTGCCAAATTGTAAACTCCTCTGTTTCCCCAGATGTAACCAGTCTTCCTGACTTTTTTTTTTTTTTAAAGATTTTATTTATTTGCGAGAGAGAGAATGAGAGAGAGCACGAGAGGGAGGAGGGTCAGAGGGAGAAGCAGACTCCCTGCTGAGCAGGGAGCCTGATGTGGGACCCAATCCCGGGACTCCAGGATCATGACCTAAGCCGAAGGCAGTCGCTGAACCAACTGAGCCACCCAGGCGCCCCAGTCTTCCTGACTTTACTGAGAATTATTCCCTTGCATTTTAATATAAATCATCTATATATACATTCTCAAATAACAGTTTTGCCTGTTTTTGAACATCTATCATACTGTATGTATTATTCTGTGGCTGACATCTGACGCTCAGTATTTGTAAGATTCATCTCTTTTAATATGTGCAGCTGTAATTTATTCATTTTAATTGCTGACTATTTTATGACTATAACACAATTTATTGATCTTTTGTACTGCTGCTGGACATTTGGGTGTTTCCACGTTGAGGCTCTTAAGAACAATGCTGCCAGGAGCTGTCCTGTATAAACATACTGTTGTACGTGTGTATGTTTCTCTACAGTATATACTGAGAAGTAAAATTGCTGGGTCATAAGTTTTTCACACTCTCAGATTTACTGGGTAATTCCACATGGTGTTTCATTATGGTTGTACCAATTCCTACTCCCACGAACAGGAAATGAGACTTCTTTTTGTCCACATCTTCACCAATATATAGCATTGTCAGACTTTTAAAATTTTTGCGCTTTCTGATTTTTTAGTAATATCTTGTTTTAATTTACATTTCCCTCATTAATAAAGGTTACTGGCTTTTTGAGTTTCCTCTTTGTAAAGTGCCCATTTTTCAAGATCTTGTCATCTTACTAATGCTTGTAGGAGTTCTGTTGTTTTTATTTTTCTAGTCTCTTTAATTACCTTAAAAAATATTTTCTTCCATACATTGGTCTGTATTTACCATTGTCTTCATGGTAAATTTTGATGCACAGATGTTCTTGGTTTTCATATAGTAGAATTTACTCCAGGAAATAAAGATATGCTCTTGTGAAATTTTCTTAAAGTATAGTGGATATGTATTTCCCATATACATAGACCCAAATTTTATACAGAGGGCCATGTAAGTCTCATTTATTTTGTTTTCTACTTAAATGTATTCCACCACTTGACTCCAAAGTGATTTCTGTATAGCTTGCTTTTCTCCATTACTCTACAGTGCTAAATATTTATCAGGCATCCATAAATAAATGGGTCTGTTTCTGAGCTTCTTTTACTTTTTTTTTTTCTGTGTTCTTTTTTTAAATTTTTAATTAACATATAATGTATTATTTGTTTCAGGGGTACAGGTCTGTGATTTATCAGTCTTACACAATTCACAGTGCTCACCATAGTACATACCCTCCCCAATGTCCATCACCGAGATTTCTTTTTCAACAGTGTTTTGATGCTCGCAATTCTGTATATTTCTTAAAGCTTATCAAATACTGCCAAATTTATTGGGATTTTGGGTAGGTTGCACTGCATTAAATTCTTTATAATATTTCAACTTAAACAATGAACATGGTATATATCTTGATTAGTTAACCCCTTTTAATTTCTTTACTATTTCTCAAAGTTTCATAATTTTCTTGGATGTCTTACATGTATATTCATAGTTATTCCTAGAATATCTAAATTGATACTGACAGATATTATAGTTTATTGAAATTTTGTTTTCCTTACTGTTGCTAGTAAGTAGGAATGTATTTTGTATGCCAATTTTATATCCAGAAACTTTGTAGAACTACTTAATTCCGGAAATTTACCTAAAGTTCTTTTGCATATAATACTATTAGCTGGGAAAATGTAATTTTTCCCCTTCCTTTCCAATCCTTATATTTTATTTATTGTTCTTGTCTTGTTGCGTTATCTAAAATGCCCCCCAATGTTGAATGAAAGTAGAGTTAATCCTTCTTATTTTGATTCCAAAATTAAAGTGATAGGTTAGTTATTCACCAATGAACTTTTCTGTAGACTTCTGTAAATCTTAAGTCAGATAAGGGAAGTTCCCTTTAATTCTTAATTTGCTAAGAATTTTTAGAATGAATAGGTATTAAATTGTATTAAATGGGGCGCCTGGGTGGCTCAGATGGTTAAGCGTCTGCCTTCGGCTCAGGTCATGATCCCAGGGTCCTGGGATCGAGTCCCACATTGGGCTTCCGGCTCAGTGGGGAGCCTACTTCTCCCTCTGACCCTCTCCCCTCTCATGCTGTTTCTCTCTCGCTCACTCTCTAAAAAATAAATAAAATCTTAAAAAAAAAATTGTATTAAATGGATTTTTTTTAATAGAAATATACTTGACATACAATGTTATATTAGTTTCAGATGTACAACATAGTGATTTGACAATTCTATACATTAAGTTATAGTCACCAGAATAAGAGTTGTTATCTGTCACCATACAATACTATTAGAGTATTATTGACTGTGTTTCCCATGCTGCACTTTTCATTACTATGACCTATTTATTTTATAACTGGAAGTTTGTACCTTTTAATTCCCTTCCTCTATTTTGCCCATCCCTTTAACCCCCTCCCCTCTGGCAAACACCAGTACACCAGTTATTCTCTGTATAAAAGGATTTTTTCTTTTTTTAATTTTTATTTTAATTCCAGTTAGTTAACATACAGTGTTACATTAGTTTTGGGGGTACAATATAGTGAGTCAGCAATTCCATACATCACCCTGTACCCATCACAACAAGTGCACTCCTTAATCCCTCAACTGTTTAGCCAATCCCCCCATCCACTTCCCCTCTGGTAACTATGGGTGTGTTTTCTGTAGTTAAGAGTCTGTTTCTTGGCTTGCCTCTCTCTCTCTCTCTTTTTTCCCTTTGCTTGTTTTGTTTCTTAAATTCCACATGAGTGAAATTCTATGGTATTTGTCTTTCTCTGACTTACTTCACTTAAGCGATATACTCTTTAGCTCAGTCCATGTGATTGCAAATGGCAAGGTTTCATTCTTTTTTATGACTGAATACTCTTCCATTGTGTGTATGTGTGTGTATGTATACATGTATGTGTATATAGATACCATCTCTTCTTTATCCATTCATCAATCAATGGACACTTGGGCTGCTCCATACCGTGGCTATTGTAAATAATGCAGCTATAAACATAGAGGCGAATGTATCCCTTTGAATTAGTGTTTTGGTATTCTTTGGTTAAATACCCAGTAGTGTGATTGCTGAATCGTAGGGTAGTTCTATTTTTAACTTTTTGAGGAACCTCCATACTGTTTTCCACAGTGGTTGCACCAGTTTGCATTCCCACCAACAGTGCATGAGGGTTCCTTTTTCTCCACATCCTCTCCAACACCTATTGTTTGTGTTGTTGATTTTTGCCATTCTGACAGGTGTGGGTTGATATTGCATTATAGTTGTTTTTTGGGTTTTTTTTTTTTGTTTTTTTTGCATTTCTCTGAAGATAAGTGATGATGAACATCTTTTCACGTGTCTGTTGGCCATTTGGAGAAATGTCTGTTCATATCTTCTGCCCATTTTTTAAGTTCAATTATTTTGTTTTTGAGTGTTGAATTGTGTAAGTTCCTTGTATATTTTGGATACTACCCTTTATTGTATATGCCATTTGCAAATATCTTCTCCCATCCTGTAGGTTGCCTTTTAATTTTGTTGATTGTTTCCTTCACTGTGCAGAAACTCTTTATTTTGATGTAGTCCTGATAGTTTATTTTTGCTTTTGTTTCCCTTGCCTCAGGGGACAGACATATCTAGAAAGAAATTCTTACAACCAATGTCAGAGAAGTTACTGCCTGTTCTCTACTGGGTTCTTATGGTTTCAGGTCTCACATTTAGGTCTTTAATCCATTTTGAGTTTATTTTTGTGTATGGTGTAAGAAAGCAGTCTAGTTTCATTCTTTTGCATGCTGCTGTCCAGTTTTCCCAATACCATTTGTCAAAGAGACTGTCTTTTTCCCTTTGGATAGTTTCTCCTGCTTTATCAAATATTAATTGACCACGTAATTGTGGGCTCATTTCTGGGTTTTCTATTCTGTTCTATTGATCTGTGTGTCTGTTTTTGTGCCAGTACCATACTGTTTTGACTATTACAGCTTTATAATATAGCTGGAAGTCCAGAATTGTGATGCCTCCAGCTTTTCTTTTCTTTTTCTTTTTTTTAAAGATTTTATTTATTTATTTATTTATTTGCTGAGCAGGGAACTTTATGTGGGTGGGGTTCTATCCCAGGACCCCGAGACCTGAGCTGAAGGCAGTTGCTTAACTGACTGAGCCACCCAGATGCCCCTGCTTTTCTTTTTCAAGGTTGCCTTGCTATTTGAGATCTTTTGTGGTTCCATACAAATTTTAGGATTGTTCATTCTAGTTCTGTGAAAAATACTGTGGGTATTTTGATAGGGATTGCATTAAATGTGTAGACTGCCTTAGGTAATATAGATATTTTAACAATATTTGTTCTTCCAATCCATGAGCATGGAATGTCTCCATTTCTTTGTGTGATCTTCAATTTCTTTCATCAGTGTTTTATAGTTTTCTCAGTACAGGTCCTTCACCTCTTTGGGCTAGGTTTATTCCTAGGTATCTTATTGTTTTTGGTGCAATTGTAAATGGGATTATTTTCTTAATATCTCTTTTGCTGCTTCGTTATTGGTAGGTAGAAATGCAACAGATTTCTGTGCATTGATTTTGTAACCTGTGACTTTAAATGGATTTTCTTAATGTATTATGATCATGTGATTTCTTCTAATCTGTCAATATAATTAATTATACCAACTGGTTAATGGTAACTAATTTCATTCCTAGAATAAACCCAACTTGGGCGTTACGTATAATCCTTTGCATTGCTGAAATCAATTTGTTAGTATGTTTATGGAATTTTTGCATTTGTGGCTATGAATGAGACTGGCTTGAAGTTTTTAAATATGCAAAAAAATTGGAATTCAAATAGAAAAGTGTAATGTGTCATATACATGCAAAATAGAAAATGTTTCTTTAATTTGTGAAATTCCCTATTTTTTCATAGTAAATAAAAAAAGCTTTTATGTAGAATTTTAATACTACCTTGTAATTCTTTTTTTTAAATTTTTGTTTGTTTTAAAGATTTTATTTACTTATTTGAGAGAGAGAGAGAGAAAGAGAGAGCTCAGAAGCAGAGGGAAGGGCAGAGGGACAGGGACATGTGGACTCTTCACTGAGTGGATGCCTGATGCAGGGCTCGATCCCAGGACCCTGAGATCATGACCCAATCCAAAGTCAGATGCTTAACTGATTGAGCCACCCAGGTGCCCTAGTACTACCTTGCAATTCTAAAGATTTATATAATTTACCCACTGACAATATTTATAAAGCATGTTAAAATGTAAAGCTTAATGCTTTATTTCTTATCTGATACAGAACTTGTTTGTTTTCTATATGTATGGCTTCAGAGGACAGTGAAGCCAATTAAATTCCATTCTCTCCCTACTCTTCCAAAAACAAAGATTCAGTTAAAATTCATTGGCATCCAAGTTTTATTGTCTTTCCATCTTTTCCTGATGAATGAATCAGGGACTCTAGTGCTATAAACCAGCACAAATTGATGATTGATGGCTTGTATTTGACTTTGACATGAGTGACTTCTAATATTGGGATGTCTGAGACCACACACTTGCTCTTCACTTGTGGTTTGTGAAAGACATGTGTGAAATCGCACTCTGTTCTACCAATTCAGTTACACTTGTCCTCTGCAGTGTGGGCAAGAGTTCTGGCAGAGAATTAATTTTTCTCAAGAAAGTCTAAAAGCACAAAAGTGAAATACGATAAAGCCTTTCCTCTTAAGAATATTAAAGATGTACTGGAGATAAATGATAACCTATACGAAACATTTTTAACATGGTGTAAATCAGTGTGTGATACATTTCCAAAACAGATAAGATAGCAAACAAATATTTTAGAGTTCAGAAAAGTGAAAGATTTGTTGTAAGTGGTAGGATGTGAACTGGCATTTGTTCGAGAAGATAGATAAAAGAAGACAGTAGAAGTGGGGGGAATAGTATAATATTCCTGTTCTTCCCTCATTGTAAATATTCTGAGTCTTCAAAGGAAGCACATTAAATGATTGCTATTGTCTCAGTCCTGTTCCAGCCTTTACGTGCATTATCTCATTTAATCTTGGCAAATCCCTGTAAGATCACACTTACAGATGAAGAAACTGAGGAACAGAGATCTCAAGGAAACTTGCCAAAGGTCAGGCAAGTGCTAAGGGATGACAGTTGATCCCAGGCATCTACTGAAATCCTGATGCTCTGAACTATCTTGATATATTCCTGCTATGTGGTAATAATGAAAAGAGAAGTTTGCTGTTGAGGGAGAATGAAAATGATAATCACAGATACCTCAAACCTGGAATGTTTCCACACTCTATCAAAATTAGCTGATTCTGACCTTAAGACTTGATAAGCTCTTTCTATTATTTGTTTTAGAAGCTTGTTATTTTCTGTGTCTATAAGGTTTTCTTAGAGTCATTAGCAATTATAAGCATCATAGATTTATTTATTTAAACAAGGATAGAATTCCTTAAATGTTTAGTTTCTGATGTCTACTTAACCTGTGTAGAGATTGGAGTCAGTTTTTAAGGAGATAATGGGAGAAAACTAAGAAGGAAAGGGATAAAATGACAAAATACTTGTTAATAGGAGTAGCACTTAATATAGGTTTTAAACTGCTTAAGTACGAAAAAGTGAGAGGTAAGGAAATGTGTCTAACCACTCAGTCCTCCCAGTGTATGTTTGGAGAAGTTTTATGTTATGCCGCTAACCCTCAAACTACCAATACATGAGAAAGAACTACCTTGTAGAGATCCCAGAGACCTAGATTTTCACTCACCATAGCCTGCACCTGTGTGTAAAAATCACATCATTAACAAAAATGTATCCTTTTTGTTTAATGCTCCATACATATGAATTGCAACTCAACAGACCCTCATAGTTGGTTGTAGATTAGAGCACAGTAACCACAGAGAATAAGAAATTAAATGGATGTCCCTGTTTCAACTTAGTCAAAGAATTAAGTAATATCCTTAGATGTTGAGGCAGAGCTGAGACCAGACTAGCTTCTTCTCACTCCTGATCCGTGATGTATCATTTTTGTATCATTTTTTTTACTTTCTGTGAGTTGACATGGTTGGTTCATTTTGAGCCCTAATCTTTTATTATTCTCTTAGAAATTAGGACCCAAACTGTACTAAGTATCATAAGTTGCATAAAACCTATCTGTGGTATAAAAGAGTCCTCCTGAGTAGAATCCGGTGTCCAAATCACTCCTTGTCCATTGTCATCATCTGTAACTATCACCATCCCTTATTTGACTGTTTCATTTCTATTTAATCAATCTTTCAGTAATTTCAGAACTAATGTTTACAACCTTCGATATAATAGATGACATTTATCCTTCTATTTCCAAGACCATTTTCCTAATGGCTGAACCACTTTGAAATATCAATATGGTGTTTATGTTCTGCACTGTGCTAATTCAGACTGTTCTTCAAGACCTCCTGGAATCATGGGCTAGTACAGAGTGCATTGGCTAGGCAAAATTGTAAGTGTTCAGATATGATTTAATAAAATCAGTGCAGTTAAAACCTTCAGGAAAGGGATAAGACTGTATGAGTCTCATTCACTCTTCTCAGTGCCTGAAACAGTATAATACATCATTATGTGCTATGTGAAAGGTTTCTGAAGAACATAAAGTTAGGTTTTGGAACCAATCCAGTTAAAAATGAAATAAATGGATCCAAAGAAAGAAGGATCAAGTTATAATTGAATTGTGTTATGAAATTTTGAAGGTGGAAAATTAGGACATTACGTTGAGGGAGGTAGATGGAGAGGGGACTGACAGGAACTTCAGAAAGCATTTAAACACCAGACAGTGCTTTAATTATAAGAGTATTAAGAAACTCAGTGCTTGCCATAGATCCATAGTAGTCTAATTTTGTAACATGGGAAAGTGGAATGTGTTAGACTAAGGTTCTAACAGTATCTGAAATACTTAGTAGTTTATATTGATGGATAAGTTACTTTAAGTTTTCTAAACTTTAGTTTCATTATCTGTAAAAATAGAAGTCTTATTTACTTTACAGAGTGTTGTAAAAATAAAATACAATAATATATTTTAAAGTGCTTTTTTCAGTGTTAGATACATAGTCCATCTCCAATAAATGCTCATTTCCTTTTTCCCTCCCATTTTGTGTTATTGGTATTATTTATCCAGCTGTGATAGATCAAGTCTGGTATAAGGATACCATGAGACAATTTTTAAAATTCTTTTGCGAGAAGATTAGCTCCTTAGCATCTTGTAATAAAACTATATTTAATAGTTACTATTAAACCTAACATCTATTAAGCTCTTTCTACGTATATCAGATATTCTGCATGACACATTAAATTCTCACAGCAATTTTATGTTCTGTTATTTTATGTTATCTACTTTTGTAGATTTGATCATTACATATTGGGAGTTGGTGATGAGGAGAGACTGAAAATCAAGTTTGTCTGATTCTGAAGCCCATGACCTTAACCACTAAATCATACAGTTTAACTGGTACTCATCAATGATGTTAACATTTTCAAATTGTAGATGTAAGATGTATTTCTTTAAAGGGGTAGGACGATAGAATGAGTAGCAAGAGGGTGTGACGTGACTGTGATTGATTTTACATTGTGTCTAACTTCTTGAACTTGCCTAAACAATATCTTTCAGTCTTTCTGCAATATAAAATGGGATATATATGCTTATCTCCAGTGTTATTTTAGGATTAAATAAAATTAGGTCCTTGTGCATGGTATCAAAACACTTGTGTATGGACAGTGTATAGCAGAGCACTATTCCTGGCAGAGTAAGAAAAAGCTGCTAGTTTTTATAGATTGAAAATATTTGCATCATAATGCCTTATGATGACTGAAATAAAAAATGAAGCACTTGGTTTCAATTCCAGTAATAGCAGCAAAGCTGAGCCTAAAAATTATGAACTCTGGGGAAAATATAAAAACAGCTATTTGAAGGCACAGGAAAATGATAAAAAGAAAGTAGAGACTGGAAAGGACTTGCCCCTTAAAGGAAGAGAATTGTGCTGGGTGAGATTAATATATATAAAATGCTTTTGTCAGAAGGCACTCCCAGGTCATATGACATCAGGGGTCTAGAACTCAAGCCAAAAGCCAGTCTTACTGACTTGGAAGAGTCAGATATGTTTTATTCTATAAGACAGGCTTGAAACTGAGAGGGGAGATCAATAAGGAAGGGAACCACAGAGGGAACAAACCTAAAGTCTGCATATAAACTCTTCTCAAATTTTTGGCTCTCTCTTGAACTGTCCTTACATGAGGGAGACTCCAAACATCCCAGCACAACATAGCAGCTAGAAGGCTAGAAGAACTGAGTAGTGAGCTTAGCTGCTGTCCACCACAAGAGAGACAGAGCTTAGAATCAGTCCAGCCAAGGTAACTGCTTGCCATAACTAAAAAAAATGTTCTTCAGAGGAAGATAACAGATTCCAGAGTTTATTATATATTGATAAAGTTCAGTTAAAATAATAAAAATTAATATACATGCAAAGATATATGAGAAGTCCTAGAGTCAAGAGAGAAGACAGGTAATATTAAATAAACCATAAAGTGAAAACATCCACATGTTGCAATTGGCAGATAAGGACTTTAAGGTAACCATATTAAATATGTTCAAGCACTTAGAGGAAAATATGTTTATATTGAGAGAACATGTGAGATAGGTGTATATATATATATATATATATACCTATCAACATATCAAGAGTACCTAATGGAAATTACAGAATTCAAAAATAAAATATCTAAAAGTAAAATTTTACTAGGATTATTTTGATAATATTGGAGAAAGGCTTGGAAAGAGTAAGTAAATTTGGATTCAAATCAATAGCAACTATCTTAATTGATGAAAAGAGAATGGGATTTTAAAGGCTCAGAAACTCAGGGACCTGTAGGGTTATATGATACAGCTTGTCATACATGTAATTGTAGATGCAGAAGAGGAAAAAGTATGGTGCAGAAAATATATTTGGAGAAAATAGATTTTTGAATGTGATAAAAAACAAAGAACAAAGTAGATCTATAAGCCCAAAGCATGATATAAAAAAACATAAATGACCTAAATGTATCAGAGTAGAACTTTCAGAAACCAAAGGTGAATAGAAACATTTGAAAGTAACTAGATAAAAAGGATGCATTACATACTGGGTAATAATCACTACTTTTCTTCAGAAACAATATAAGATAAAAGATAATAGATATTTTTCAAGTATTGTAAGAGATATTATACCTGTCTACTTAGAATTCTGCAACCAGTAAAATATACCTAAATAATTGGAGAAAAATACCATGTCTATGTTAAGATGTCAATTCTCCCCCAAGTTAATGTATGGATTTGGTGCAATATCAATCAAAATTTCAACAGCTATTTTATAAAAAATGAGGAATTGATTCAAAAATCTATATGGAAACATAAAGGGTATAGATTAACCAAAACGATATTGAGAATGATTGAAGGACTTTCACTACCTGACATCAAAATTCAAATTAAAGCTACAGTATTCATGATAGTATGTAATTGGCATTAGAATAGATAAATAGGTTTGCTGAAACAAAAGAGTAAGGTCAGTTATTTTTTGACAAAGTTGTAAACCAACTCAATTGGTAAAGGAAAGCATGGTCAACAAGAAGTTTTTTGGTTTTTTTTCCTTAAAGATTTTTATTCATTCACTTGACAGAGAGCACAAGGAGGGGGAGTGGGAGAGGGAAAAGCAGACTCCCCACTGAGCAGGGAGCCCGACGTGAGGCTCGATCCCAGGACCTTGGACCATGACCTGAGCTGAAGGCAGATGCTTAACAACTGAGCCACCCAGGTCCCCTCAACAAGGAGTTTTAAAACAGTGTTCAATTGAATGTATTATTTGTGTGTGCATATGTATATGTCATACCATACACAAAAATCGGTTCATGATGGATCATACTTAAACATAAAATCTGATAATTCATGGTTTTTCGAAATAGATAAGCAGATATGTAGATGATGATGGATAGACACACATGCACACACACACATTTTCTTGCTCTGTTTGTTGAGAATACTTAGGAGCAATATCACATCAATAGCAATTACTATACCTATTGCCCAAATTCTAGTTTTTAAGTATCATTCTCCAGTAAAAGTAACCAGGGTTCCTTGGAGAAGTGGAGGGTGCCAGGATCTGAGCAGGGAAAGTACAAGATGAGTCTAGAATGTCTAGTACTAGAAAGTAAAGAATTTCTCAAAGAATGATTGGGACAGACGTGTTAAAAGTGTCCGGGACCTAGATGCTTCACAGAGGCTCCAGATGGACAAATCTAGTACAATTTGAGTATCAGCAACAAATAGGGATGGTAAAAGATCAACTCCATTTGATAAAATGGAAATCCATGAGTCCAAACTGATAGAAATGAATAAATAAGTGAATGAATATATGAATAAATGGAAGGGAAAGAACAGTTCTTTTTTTTTTGCGTAGAATATCAACAAATAAATGTAGAAGAAATGAAGAGATTAGAAAGTCACTATGTTGTAGTTATCACAGTAATAATCGATTCAGCCAAGAATTATCAATTTGTGCTACAACTAGCAGGTTAAATTTGATGAGGAGCCATCATACTGACATAGTGTCAAAGCACCTATTAATAACAAAAGGAACAGATCTGAATTTTACAATGGATAAATCTAGTGTACAGCACCTCCATCCAGTCATAAATGTTATTATCATCAGTATTGGGATAAACTGACTTCATATGCTTCCTGATTTGGTACCTGGAAGAACATATTACTTCTTTGGTATTCTGACCAAAAGGATATAAATTAACTCTGGTCATGAGAAAATGATAGTTAATCTCAACCTGAGGGGGATTCTACCAAAGAAATGGGCTCTATGCCCTTCAAAAAAATTTTTTTGAGCGTAGTTGACACACAATGTTACACATTCGTTTCAGCGATACAACGTAATGATTCGACAACTCCATATGTAATGCTATGTTCACCACAACTGTGGTATCTGTTACCATGCAATGCTATTACAATATCATTGACTATAGTCCCAATGCTGTACCTCTCTTTAAAAATTTTAAGGGGAAGAAGGACAAAGAAAAGCTGAGAAACAGTTTCCAGATTAAAGTGGACAAAAGAGATACAGCAAATAAATGCCGGATCCTGGATTGGATCCTGGACTGGGGAAAAAGAAAAGGTATACAGGACATTATTGGGAAAGATATCAATGTTAAATTTTTGATTTTTTTTTGATCATTGTTGTGTGGTTAAATAAGAGATTTCCTTTGTTCTTAGGAAATACACACCAAAGGGCGTAGGTGTGGAAGGGAGAGAAAGAGCATGAGAAATTGAATGGCAAAAAATGTAAATAATTAGTGAATCTTCTTAAAATCATCTTAAAGGTTTTCAAACGACTTTTTGCAAATTTTCTATAAATTTGAAATAATATAAAAATAGTTTAAAAATAAAAGTGCACATCTAACTTTTTCTATTACTATTTACATCTTATTGGTTCTGTTGCTCTGAAGAATCCTGACTATTAATCCCCAAATTTAAAAATATGTAAACTTACCTATTTAGAAAATGAAAATTATATTATATTAATTAAATAGAGGAAATTAAGCTAATTTTGCCTGTGACAGAGGGAATGAAAGACTTTGATCATAAATGTTTCAGATCTGTAACTTCTCAGTGCCTCAAGCCTATCATGTACTAATGTCTTAACCTACTGTGATTATACAGCTTTGTAGTTTCTTTAAAGATTAAAACAAATGCATTGGCATCGGTGGTGGAGCAGGGATAAGGGGGGAAGCCAGATGGAAGAAAATACTAATTACTAAGAATGTATTTAAATATTGAATGTTACCGTGTGCTCATTAAAAAGATATTGATAGCAAATACTCTTTTAATGTAATTAGAAAATATTGAATAATGAGTGATATTATTATATACGAGGTTGACATCACTGTTGACTTTGATTTTATTATATAGGAGGTTGATATTATTATGCCAGTATCCAAATAGTTGTTTCTCAGGAAATCACATTTTATACAGTTGGCCTCTGTTCTTTTTCATTTAAACTTTTCAGTTTTCATTCCCTACTGTTTTAAATTAATTTTTTAAAGACTTTATTTATTTGAGAGAGAGAATGAGAGAGAGAGAGAGAGAGCATGAAGCGGGTAGGGACAGAGGAAGAAGCAGACTCCCTGCTGAGCAGGGATTCCAGGATCATGACCTGAGCTAAAGGCAGTGGCTTAACCAACTGAGCCACCCAGGTGCCCCTGATTTACATTAAATTTATGAACCCTTTATTCATCAGTAGTATAGCATATTTTCTTGCTCTGTTTCTGAAACAGGGACATACATTTAGTTTTGGTACCACCACAGATTTACTTCTGGCTGTATACACAAAAATATCTATTCTTCCAAAAATATAACCTTTCACATTACTATTAACTGGTTTCAATTATAAATAAATACTGAGCAACTGGCAGATGAGTTCCTTTTTATTATAGCAATTACATTTATAAAAACATGGCTGCTCTTTAATCATTAATGTATCTTATAACACAAATGCTAGTTTAATCATACGATAGCTTTTAATGCTCCTTTAAATATCACCCAAGATGTATCTTGAAGTTTGTTTTATGTTTAAAAAAGGACTCTTTTGTGTTTATAGTTGCCACAATATTTATATTCACATTCTTTAGAATCCTTAGTTTGATGCCAAGTGATAGATTTTTACTGACTGGAAAAAATATTCATATTCAAACCATTTTATTTACTATCTAAAATATTTTTATTCTCAGAAAAAAAGGAATCTGCTTCCATAATACATGCCAGTTAGATTGCTTGGCTTTCTGAAATAATTTGGCAAATATTTTCCCAAATTGAATAGCTTGCAGGTTTTGAATAATTGAAGGTTTTAAAAATTCTTATATCAGAAATTAAAACAATATATGGTATTTTGACACTTGAAATAAAAGATGTGTATTTCTCTTATCTGAGGAAAACTGAAAATTTTATAAATTGATCTGCCACAGATTTTGGAGAAGTTAAATGAATGTCCAACTTACTATTTATTAGAAACTCCTATTTAAGACTTAGGACCTTGTCAAGATCCCATTCTACAGAAAAGCAAAATTAACCAAAAACTTTTGATCAGGTTGCCTTTCCTGTGCGAGTCTCAATTATGGTTCTATTATTGGGAATCAGGAAAGTTATTCCCTGAATGACAATATGGGTCAAGATTACCTTTATGCTTGTTAGAGAAGATGCTTATCCAGAGACCTTTAGCTTAATGACTCAGCTTCTCCTGTGTAAGTTACATCCTGGGACCATGGCAGGAACTTTTGAAGCTTCATTAGCCTTTTGGGCCATGGGGGAGACATTAAATTAACAAAAAAGGAAAGAAAGAAACAAAATCTCAAGCCCATGATCCCAAAGAGACCCTAGCCAACTAAGTCTGTTGGCCTTCCAGCATTCTTTAGCTGTGGAATTCCACATTGAGCTGTGATGGGTAAATTTTGTGCAACTTCTGCTGTCATTTAATTTTTGCACCTGTCTAAGTCTGCTAAACAGGATTCCATATTAATAACCTTTGTGTGGCTAGATGATTATTATGCCACACTCATTACACTCGGAGGTAGAATCACCTTTGCTGCAAAGTGGAAGCTGGCTCTAATAAGATGAGCAGGCAGTCAGGGATTATGAGTCAATCTCAAGAGAGAAATGAGAGACAAAACTATGAATTTGGATGTCATGATGGTAGGTGAAAAAATGACATGGATGAAGTCACCCTGGGAGAGTGTTTAGAATTAAAAATCCAGGGAGCTGAAGATATGACCTCTGAATCACCAGAGCAGAGCAGCAGGGGATGGAGGAGATATACCTAGGAGAATGATGTGCTGAGACTAATAGAGGACACATTCAACAGTGAAGTGGCAATGGAGCAGAGAGGCCAATTATCAGACATATTTAAGGTGTAGTTTCGTCTTGGCAATTAGAAAATCAGTGGATGCCCCCAAGGAGAAACATTTCAGTGAACTGTGGATTAAACCGGATTGTCATGAACTGATGGATAAATAAGCCTTTTTTTTTTTTTTGACATTTTTATAAAGAACAGTTTTAGGTTCACAGCAAATCAAGAGGAAGGTAGAGAGATTTCCCATACATCCCCCACTCTACACACGCATAGCCATCCCCGTTATCAACATTCCCCACCAAAGTGGTACATTTATATAATGGATGAACCTACATTGACACATCATAATCACCCAAGGACAGCAATATACCATAGGGTCAGTCTTGGTGTTCTCTGCATTTAGACAAATGTATAATGACATCAATCCATCATTACAGGATCAAACACAATAGTTTCACTGCCCTAAAAATTCTCTGTGCTCTGCCTACTCATCCCTTCCACTCCCAAGTGCCCCCCATCCCCACCTCTGGCAACCACTGATCTTTTTACTGTCTCCATGCTTTTTTTTTTTTTTCTAAGCTTTTCAGAATATCCTATAGCTGTAATCATACAGTACATAGTCTTCAGATTCTTTCACTTAGTAGTGTTCATTTTAGTTTCCTCCATGTCTTTTCATGGCTAGATAATTCATTTCTCTTTAGCACTGAATGATATCCCATTGCTTGTATGCACCACAGCTGATTTATCCATTCACCTGCTGAGCGATACCTTGGTTGTTTCCAAGTTTGGGCAGTTATGAATAAAGCTGCCATACACACCCTCGTACAGGTTTTGGTGTGGACATGTTTTCAACTTCTTTGGGTAAATACCAAGGAGGGCAATTGCTAGATCTTATGGTAAGAGTACGTTTAGTTTTGTGAGAAAACTGCCAAACTGTCTACCAATGTGTTGGTACCATTTTGCATTCCCACGAGCAATGTATGAGAATTCCTGTTGTTCCACCTCCTAGCCAGCATTTAGCATTCTCAGTGTTCCAGATTTGGGCCATTCTCACAGGTGTGTAGTGGTGATAAAGAGGAGTTTAACAAATAATTGTAATTATAGTCTGGTGGATTTTTATTTTAAGAATTTTTCTGTGAAAGAAAGAAGGGAGGGTAAATAGGGTTAGATTCATCTAGTGCACAATGGAATGCCTGTCCTTGTCAAAATTTTAACTTCCAAAGTTTGGGGATTAATAACGATGGAAAATGTGGTAGATAGCCACTGCCCAAGCTTTCCTTAAGGCCCCTTGCCAGTCTAGCTGCCCTAGACACTCCACAAGAACTCAGGATCCAATAACAAAAAGGAACTCTTAGTTCAGTGGGGACCTCAGGACCTGATGTAGGCTCTTGTATGATTGATGGCATGCTGTTGGTTTGCAGCCTCCTTGGGGAGCTTCCGGGGTGCAGTCTGAAGCTGTACACAGAGGGTAGAGACTGAAGAAAGAGGCAGACCACTCCAGAGTGGTAGGTGGCAGTTTAATAAGAAGTGAACTTACCTGTGAAGCTTGTCTTGAGCACCCACAGGGAGATTTCCACATCCATGCACCAGAATCTTAAATGTTTATATAGAAGCCTTAACTGGGTTCAGTCACGTACTCGGTTCAGATGGTCTCGCCAACACATTTCTATATCGAGGCTGTGTCCTGGGAGCAGCTTCTGGGAGTAGGGAAGGCAAACAGAACCTAGACTGCTAGAATGCGGAGTGGGTAGAGAGCCTCCAGTTGCTCAGGTCCAGCTGGTAGTCGCTGTCTTGATGCCCTCTTCCAAGTCAATAATTTTAATAACATGCCAAAAGCGGTAAATTAGGTCAATGGAGGCTGTAGGTTTGTTTGTTTGTTTGTTTGTTTTGGTCTTATTAAGAAAA
This sequence comes from Mirounga angustirostris, assembly GCF_029215605.1. Classification (NCBI taxonomy): domain Eukaryota; kingdom Metazoa; phylum Chordata; class Mammalia; order Carnivora; family Phocidae; genus Mirounga; species Mirounga angustirostris. The sequence continues at coordinate 18,269,815 of NW_026991711.1, read as the reverse complement.
GAGAGATTTATGTGTATTTTTATGGATAGAACGGAAGGATTGGGTAGAAATGTAAATGTTGAAATCCAGAAGAAATGGGGTGGGAGAAGAATCCGGGGTACACAGAAGTAGACATCAGCTTTGTGGGGGGAGGAATCAGTTATTTCTCTGGAATGGAAGAAAAGGCTGGGAATGAATATGGACAATTGTTACATTGGTAGGTAAGAAGATGAAGAATTTCCCAGTCGAGCTTGCATTTTTTCTGTAAATGAGTCATTGTCAGCACTGTGAGTTGGGAAGCTTGAGGAGCATGGTAAGCATTTTCTATCAGTAATATGGGCCACATGGTTTTTTCCACAGGCCTCCTATCATTGAATAGATTTCAAGCTAGGGATAAAGTGTGCTGGTATGTGTTCTATTCCCTTAATTTTTAAAAATGTATTTCAAGAGCAGTCATGCTAATAGCAAGAAATATAATACCCCACCATGCTTCCCATGCCTCTATATACATATATACTCATAAAATTGTTATCAGTGTTAGTATTTGTGAAAATGCAGTTATTCTACGTACTATACATATTAAACTCTAATTTTTCTCACTCATCATCATGTAGTGGTCTTCCCAGTGGCTGACGTGTGAAAACATCCCATTTGTATTTTTTAGTAATTGCATAGTATTCGTTAATATGCTTTTGCCACATTATTCAGTCATTTCCCTCTAAATGCACATTAATTTAACTTAATTATATTTGCCCCTACAAATAATGTTCAATGAATAACAATACACATCTTGTATACATATACTGGAATTTTTATAGAGATTGCTCAGATTTTCATATTTACATTTATATTGGTTGGACTTTTGATGTTTTAATACATTATTTTCCAAAGGGTTCTAGCAATTTTCACCCCCACTGGGAATCCACAAAAACCCATTTTTTTGCATCCATATCAGCACTGAACATTATTACTTTCTGGCTGCTTCAGGGTGGGGAGGCAGAAATGTGGGGACATTACTTCCTTTTTGTTGATATAGGATTGAATGTTAATAGAAATTTCTTTCCTGACTAAAGAGAAAATAAGCTGGTTCAAGCAATCCTTCATCCTTCATGTACTGCTTTGGGAGGACAATCTAGTTTTTCTCTTTAGAGATTAAGGTATACATTTTAGTCTATGGTGCTGGTCTGGGCTGAAATTAGACCTTCAGAAATGAATGGATACACAATTATTTCAACCCATAGTTTGGGAATCTGTACCAAAATTGCCTGTGTTTTGTTCCCTAGAGACTTAAAAATTTTGCCAGTTTATTAACCCTGCCTATTACAATGTGTTAGGAGAGAGAATGAGCCTCAAGTCATCAGAAAAGGGATAGCTATGATTTCTTTTGAGATGGTATGCATTTAGTATCATCAGGAAGGTCTCAGAATTTACTGAAACAAGTTATACACAACTCAGTGATAATGGATAAAGTCTAATTTAGAGGTGATGATAACTAAGGCCCTCTATCATGGTATGGAACTTTTCTTCTAGATACTTCTTTCCTTATGTGTTAGCAACAGTGAATTATTAATGATTCCTGAGATCTGCCATGCACATACATGTCTGTCTGCAAAAATTCAAGCCATTTTATTGAGTTAGTATTCCTTTCCCCCATCTCTGCCTGTGGAAGTCATAGTGACCTGACAGGACTCAGTTCAATGGCAACTCTTTCCTGAAGTGTTTCTCGAGTTTTTAAAATGTATTCTCACTTTAACAATTAGATGCTGTATCTTGTATTACCACTATAGTTACCCATCGCCGTCTCCCTTACTAGATTTTAGGAGTTCTGAGATCAGGAAGTTTGTCTTACTCATCTTTCTATTTAGCAACCATTTGTATTATTTGACATCTAACTCAATGCATCGCACACAGAAGACTCTCAATGACAGTTGAACGAGTGACAGTTGAACGAGTGAAAGCCTGTGTGGCCAAAGGAGCAGGCTAGCCAAACTAGGTTAGGGGAGGTGCAGCTGTCGGTATCCACTGCTGGTTATAAATCCTGGGAAAATTGTATTAAGGGCTTCAAGATATAATGAAGCTTGCCGTGGATCAGAACACCCTTTCAAAAAACCTTCTGAGAATAAAACAGACCTGTAGATGATAGAAACAAAATGTGAGACAGTATGTGGGAAACTGGCCTTGTTGGTTCTCCCCTGAAAGTTAATCACATTTGACCACGTGACTTTGTATTTCAAGCACATTTTCTATTCCCAACATCCCACGTATGCAGGTGGACAGATTTTACTTAATTTTTATAATTTCTAATGCTAGTCACACAATGATTTAATAAATTCTTACTTTTGTGCCTTTTAAAAGCATATTTAGATGCATTTCAGTGTGGACCAATATTAAATATCAATTTAATTGTTAATTAACTATAAAGTATTAATTTTAAACAGTTGGCATATATTTCTGAATTAAGAGTAAATATTACATTGGTTGAAAAAATTTCCACTGGTAACAACAGCATGATATGAGTCCAGAGAAATGTGCCTCATTTTTAATGCTCTGGTAGAACAACTCTCTTTTATAAATTCTTTCGTGTCATGACTATAGCTAAATCCCTGAGAACCAGAAAAAAATTTGATCATAGTATTTTGAATTGATTATTATCTACTACTTCTGGAATTATAAAATACATGTATTTTTATTTTTTAAAGAAGTGTGAAAGCTGGTCTCTTCACGGATGCTAATACATACAGAACAATCCATATATGAATTCTGAAGGAGCCTGGAGGGAAGAGCTTTCTCACATAGACAGATGAATTAGGATACTTAGCTGACAGGGTCATCACTACATTTCTTATCGGAAAAATGGATTTCTACTGCAGGGCTGGAAAATATTAAAAAATCCTCAAGTAGGCTGTGGCATTCAATGAATCATGTCATAAATTGAATGGGAAGAGACTCTGAGCATGTCTTGCAGAATATGGAGTGAGAAGGGGGCCTGCAACATCAGGCATGCTAGATAAAGAAAAATACCTCATGCCAGCAAAGAGAGCTTTTGGGCTTGTGGTAGAAAATTGAATGGTTACATTTAAGTGAGTACTTCAGTAGCATTTTACATAAAAAAATTCATCTGTTTTCCAAGTAATATACTGTGCTAAATGCTGTGTATATCATCTAAATTATTTTGCCTCACTTAAAGATTATGGATAGAAATCCTATCACTGTAGAAGTAGTCAGTTTTAACCAGGTGACCAATGCATAATACTAATGGTATTTACTCTTTGCAGAAATAATGTAAAAAGCATTGAATTTATACTAGTAATTGAGAGTAGCTTAGAAAACCAAAATGAGGAAGAATGGTTGGATGGATAGATGGATGGATGGATGATGGGAGGGAGGAAGGGGGGAAGGAAAGGAAGGAAGGAAGGAAAGAAGGAAGGAAGGAAAAAAAGAAAGAAGGAAGGAAGGAAGACTTTGGCCCAATGGCCTGGTCAGTGGAATTTGGTGTGGTGTATACAATGTCCTCTACAGTCTTTAAGAGAGCTGTCTCATTTGAATTGTGGATACAGACACTAGATTGCAGTCTGAGGAGTGAAACCAAGGAGACACATAGGAGACACATAGCAGAGGGCAAATTTTTTAGATTTAAGATTTGGTAACTTTTTTTTTTTTAATTTATTTATTTGAGACAGAGAGATACAGAGAGAGAGAGAGAGAGAGAGAGTAGGAGCAGTGGGGAGAGGCAGAGGGAGAGGGAGAAGCAGACTCCCCGCTGAGCAGGGAGCCTGATGCGGGGCTCGATCCCAGGACCTGGAGATCATGACCCGAGCCAAAGGCAGACGCTTAACGACTGAGCCACCCAGGCGCCCCTGAGATTTGGTAACTTTTGAGAGAGACCTGGAGTAAAATAGGGAGAAAAAGAATACTCTCACTGTGGCTGATTTCAAGCTACCAATGTAACCTCAACTGGTGTGCAAAAGTCCTGAAAGTATAACCACCACCTCTGCTTTGGAATAACCTTTGATTGCTGTGTGAATTTTCAAATTAACTTTAGTGAGGAAATCGATGATACGTTTCTTGAAGTCCCTGCCTCTAATATTGAAGAAACGGTTGTGATCATCTCTGGGGAGATTTGAAGAACACAGGATTCACTCATAAAGTCAAACCTGATAGAAGGTTATTACTTCAGGGTGGCTCTGACAATTAATATACAGTAACACAAAAGAATGTTAGTAATTAATTCGTGGATACTATTTTTACAATACAACAATTAGAATCTTTAATGTTTGGCTGTCGAGATATTTTTATGTTTGTTTCTTTGTTTTAAATACAGTGAAGTTCATTTATATATTGGGTTCTAATATCACATCTCAACACAGAAGTCTTAGATATTTTTAAACTGTGAAAATTGGTAAGAGTTTGAATTTAGTCATTTAATCTTTTTTTTCTTTTTAAAGATTTTTTTATTTATTTTTGACAGAGAGAGCACAAGCAGGGGGAACAGCAGAGAGAGAGGGAGAAGCAGACTCCCTGCTGGAGCAGGGAGCCCAATGCGGGGCTCGGTCCCAGGACCCTGAGATCATGACCTGAGCCGAAGGCAGACGCTTAACCGTCTGAGCCACCCAGGCGCCCCTAGTCATTTAATCTTAATGAGCAAATACAGTTTTGCCTTAACCAAAGGAACGTTTCTTACTCTTCTGCAATCCTGTTCTACCCATAAGACTTTATGAAGAGAGGAATCGTTCCTCCAACAGACTAAAAGTATTAATAAAAAATAATATTATTAACATGGCTGAGTGCTTTTCCCGTATTTTCTTACTTAATTTTATAGCAACCCTTTATGGGTATGTTGTTCTCCCTTAAGAGAGAAAACTTGGTTAAAATTCAAGATTTTTTCACTTCCTAGATGCATGATTTAAAAGGAATTATTTAAATTCTCTAAGCTTCTGTTTTTTCAGTAATAAACCAGAGATAATACTCACCTCATAGGGGTTTATTGGATGATAGTTAAAATTAGATCATGTTTAATAATACCCTAACTGGAGTTTTGATCACCTTTCATACCCATTTCCCATTATGTTTCCCTACTGGCTGGAAGAGGCATAGTGGAGCGGAAGATCTATGCACAATTAAATGGGCATATGGGAAACTTTCTTCCTTCTGCACAGAAAGACTTGTGTATTTGCATTACATGAAAAGTACACATAAGAGTGTAAGAAACTTCACATCCCCTCACCTCTCCTCTGACATGTACATGTAATTTATTAAATCATCTAAGCAAACCACATTCTACTAGATCATCAGATTAATTTCACAACCTCTCAAAATAATTTATAATCCCGAATTGCATGTTTAAGTTGAAAAATACACCATCTTTGTAATGTACTAAATGCTAGTTTCACCTCATTCTCTCAGTGCAACAATTTTGAGTTGTACATAAAATTTTATTGAAAGTTTCACTCTTAGTCATAGGTTTAGTAAAATAGCATTTCCTTGGAATAGGTATAAACATGTAAACAATGTTCACATAATAACTTTGGAGTAAGTGAAGCAGCTTGAGGACACGTAGATCTTTTTTTTTTTAAAGATTTTATTTATTTATTTGACAGAGACACAGCGAGAGAGGGAACACAAGCAGGGGGAGTGGGAGAGAGAGAAGCAGGCTTCCTGCTGAGCAGGGAGCCCGATACGGGGACTCGATCCTGAGACCCTGGGATCATGACCTGAGCCGAAGGCAGACGCTTAACGACTGAGCCACCCAGGTGCCCCGAGGACATGTAGATCTTGTGTGAAGTGGAAATTCACAGAGAGAATTGAGGACTTGTATGCTTCGTTTTCCCCATCCATTGAACTTTGACTGGCTCTTTACCAAAGGCAAAGTGGAGGAGGGCCCTGAGCATAATTTCTAAATACTGTATATCCCTGCAAGTGTCATCAACTCTTCTTTCTCCTGCAAGCCCTATCCCATTTCCTTTCATCAGATTGGTCAGTCTCATCTCAAATGCTCTAAACAAAGTTTTGGAAGTCATCTAAGAAGAGATAAGTATTCTCCATATTTATGGGAATCAAGGAGGTTTTTGAGAAAATGGATACTATTAATGGGAAAATGTACATATCCTGAAATTATAGAAATTGTTGGAAGACTAAGTTCAAAGAAGAGGATATATGCTTCATTATAATTTTGTGCAGTTGAAATAGATAGAAAGTATGATTGACAATTAGAAATGTAATTACTGGGGCACTTGGGTGGCTCAGTATGTTAAGGGCCCGACTCTTGGTTGGGGCTCAGGTCATGATCTTAGGGTTGTGAGATCAAGCCCCGTGTCAGGCTCCATGCTCAGTGCTCAGTGGAGAGTCTGCTTGAGATTCTCCCTCTCCCTTCCCCTCCCCCACTCCCATGTGTGTGCACATAAATAAATCTTAAAAAAAAAAATGCAATTATTGTTAGTAGCAATTCTAAAAACAGACTCCCATTTCTGGTGCTGAACAGGTTTCTGTATATACATTTATTATATATATATAATATACACACACGCACACATGCGCGCGCACACACACATGCTTAGATTAAAACAGGTTATTACCTTTACTGCAAGTATGTCATAGCACAATTGAAAAAAAGAAAAGCTCTATTTAAAGAAACTGCATACAAATAGACAGGGTCTCCTTTCAGCTGTTGAGAGTTATTAGTTTATTATTCAGAAGGAAAAAGTGATCATTTTCCATAAGATTTGAAGTAATTCTGCTTTGGTTCCAAATTTCAAAGTGAGAAAATAATGAAAAAATTAATTCCTGGTTAAATAAATATTTTAGTAAATATAATGGGAAGAAGATAAGGGAATATTTAGATATAGTTTTATAGTTTAAAAAACTTTCTCTTAATCTTGTTGGTGGTATAATTGGAAATTAGATCTCCTGGTTTAGTTATCTCTGAGATTATTTTTTTAAAAAATGTGTTGGCAAAAAAATTTAACTCATTTTATTTTCAAAATAAGTGTCTTTTAATGACCGTAAGTCTGATTTTTTAGTAAGACAGTTACTTTTTACAGAATAAGCATAGTAGTAGAAAATACGGTCTTTGATGCTATACTCTTTCCATGACTTTGAAGATCACATTCTAGTTGAACAAAATACTTTTCATATTTAGGTATTGAAGTGGCTTTCTATAGTAGTAGTAGTAACAGCAGTAGTAGTATAGTATAGTAATAGTATTGTTGTGTAGGAGTAGTACTGTAGTATAGTAATAGTAGTAACAGCAGTAGTATTGTTGTGTAGGAGTAGTATTGTTGTATAGGAGTAGTACTGTAGTATAGTAATAGTAGTAACAGCAGTAGTAGTGTAGTATAGTAATAGTATTGTTGTATAGGAGTAGTACTGTAGTATAGTAATAGTAGTAACAGCAGTAGTATTGTTGTGTAGGAGTAGTATTGTTGTATAGGAGTAGTACTGTAGTATAGTAGTAGTAGTAACAGCAGTAGTATTGTTGTGTAGGAGTAGTATTGTTGTATAGGAGTAGTACTGTAGTATAGTAGTAGTAGTAACAGCAGTAGTATTGTTGTGTAGGAGTAGTATTGTTGTATAGGAGTAGTACTGTAGTATAGTAGTAGTAGTAACAGCAGTAGTATTGTTGTGTAGGAGGAGTACTGTTGTATAGGAGTAGTACTGTAGTATAGTAGTAGTAGTAACAGCAGTAGTATTGTTGTGTAGGAGTAGTATTGTTGTATAGGAGTAGTACTGTAGTATAGTAGTAGTAGTAACAGCAGTAGTATTGTTGTGTAGGAGTAGTATTGTTGTATAGGAGTAGTACTGTAGTATAGTAGTAGTAGTAACAGCAGTAGTATTGTTGTGTAGGAGGAGTACTGTTGTATAGGAGTCGTACTGTAGTATAGTAATAGTAGTAACAGCAGTAGTAGTGTAGCATAGGAGTAGTATTGTTGTATAGGAGTAGTACTGTAGTATAGTAATAGTAACAGCAGTAGTATTGTTGTGTAGGAGTAGTATTATTGTATAGGAGTAGTACTGTAGTATAGTAGTAGTAGTAATGTTGCTATTATGCATCATCACTTCATGAATTGTATGTGGATAGTGAAGAAATCAGTTCCCGGGGCGCCTGGGTGGCTCAGTCATTAAGCGTCTGCCTTCAGCTCAGGTCATGATCTCAGGGTCCTGGGATCGAGCCCCGCATCGGGCTCCCTGCTCCGTGGGAAGCCTGCTTCTCCCTCTCCCACTCCCCCTGCTTGTGTTCCCTCTCTCGCTGTGTCTCTCTCTCTCTGTCAATTAAATAAATAAATAAAATCTTTAAAGAAAAAAAAGAAATCAGTTCCCATTGAGGGAATAAGCTGCTTCTTTTCAGTTCTAAACTTTTCCTATAAAAATCATGATTATTTATTGAAACAATTTTGATACCAAGTATTTGATTTCCAGTTTTTATTTGAATGTCAATTTTATCTTGCATTTACTATCACCTTGAGAAAGTAATAATCTCATTAAGGAGGAAGCACGATATTTTAGTGAGGCCTCTCAGTTTGTTTGCTGGATGAGCCTGGCGAGAAGTTATTGAATATTTTAGTTGAAAGAACATTTATTGGATGTTCTTGTATGTCACAAACAGTGGTAGAAACTAGGAATGAAAAATGTGGATGGGTTTATCCCTGTCTTCAGGAGCCTATAAGAAGAGGGAGGGGGGTTTGAAGTAAATGCGTTGAGAGAAAAGTGCATTTAGGGATATGCCAGAGGCTACTTGCCTACTAGGAAGGCTTCCTGGAGGAGGCTGTGTCTAACAATAATGGGATAAGAGGGAGTGGGAATGAAGGAGAAAGAGGAAGAAGGGGACAGGGAAGAGGATAGAGAAGAGGGTGTATGGGAGTAGTCCCACTTGTCTCATAAGTGAAGTGTATCTGCTGATGATTAAAGTAGGAAAATACAGTATTTGAACTAATCTCTTAAACTATAGTTCAGTAAAGATTTCCAGTAGGTATCTTCTGCAGAGACTTCCAAAGATTGATCCATTAAGAGTTCTTGTAATTGAGTTCATGTACTTGCAAGTAGATTGTTATGCAAATAACTTGTAAGCTACTATAACGGTAGCCTTGTATAATTCCTCGCTTTAAGAAAATCAATCCAGGGGCACCTGGGGGGCTCAGTCGTTAAGCGTCTGACTTCAGCTCAGGTCATGGTCCCAGGGTCCTGGGATCGAGTCCCGCATCGGGCTCCCTGCTCGGCGGGAAGCCTGCTTCTCCCTCTCCCACTCCCCCTGCTTGTGTTCCCTCTCTCGCTGTGTCTCTCTCTGTCAAATAAATAAAATCTTAAAAAAAAAAAAAAAAAAAGAAAGAAAATCAATCCAGATATTCCTAAAAATTTATTTTTAATGCAGTATGACTGTTTTCAAAGCTGAATCATACTTACTATGGATATTTTATTTATTGTCTTAAATCCAGTAATGCTTGGATGGGATGCTGTTTTTAGAGATGCTGTGTAAAAATGAGCTTTGGTTTATTAAGAGGAAGAAGTCAACTCCTCTTAGCTTATCCTGCGCACTGTGAAACTCTGACATCTGTCCCCTCCACCCGTGTGCTGCACGCCTCGGTGTGATAATGCACACTTGGTTCCTGTTGGGTTTCCACATACATGCTTGTTTCACAACCATGCAACTTCCAGCACAGCACTGCCTGGCCTCTCAGTGAGATGACGTGAGATATATTCCTACACTCCGTGTTGTTGTGTCTCCTTCCAAACACTGCCCTATGGAGGCACCATCTCGCCTGATGACACTGTTTTAAACAGGGGAATGGATGAATTTACAATCCATTGTCAATGAACTTCATGTGGTTTAATAGCCCTAGAGACACTTGCGTATGATATAAACATATATAATGTATATGAATGCTATATATATATGTGCATATATCCATAAAAGGATAAATGGCATATGATAGGATTTGGCATAGATACACCTTCTAGTGTTTTCATATCTTTGCCAAATTCTATGTTCAAACAATTTTTTTGAGCCTTAATAAATAAAATGATGAAAGCTTCTGTATTCTGTTTGAATCATTGGAGGGGGATCCAAAGCATTGGCTGCTGACTTGCCTAGCTGTCCTCCAGCAGATACCCCTGAGTATAGCATAGTTTGAAAATCACTGCCTTAAGTCAAAGAAACAAAATATCATTTTCCAATAGAATTTCAGGCATCTTCAATGGGCTATTGAAACTAATAGTTTTGATGGAAAGCAAACTCCAAAAATCACACAATCCATAAAAATCTTTTATGTTTAATATCAGCTGTGGTACATTATGATGCATATATCAAGAAGAGATTGTTATTTGTTTCTGAAATATACACACAATGGTGTCATATGTTCATGGTATATTAGAGCTGAAAGGAACAAAGAAATCAAATAATTCATACTTCAGTTTAAAGATGAGGAAAGTAAGGGACACAATTTTAAAAGGATTGTTCAATTCAGGGTCCAACAGAGTAGGGGCAAAGGTGAGTCAAGAATTTAGATTTCTTTTTTTAAAGATTTTATTTGTTTATTTGACAGAGAGAGACACAGTGAGAGAGGCAACACAAGCAGGGGGAGTGGGGGAGGGAGAAGCAGGCTTCCCGCCCAGCAGGGAGCCCGATGTGCGGCTCCATCCCAGGACCCTGGGATCATGACCTGAGCCGAAGGCAGATGCCTAATGACTGAGCCATCCAGGTGCCCCAAGAATTTAGATTTCTTTATTCCCTCTTCCAGTGTACCAAACTGGACACTTAATCATACATTGTTGTTGCTGGAACTTCTGTCTTAACAACAGAGGTTTTTCATGAGTATTTGAAAGTTACAGCACTAATATTTTGTTTGGATATCATATTTAAAGGTGAACTATATGATATGAATATTATTAATATCGTTACACCACAGAACCATCACTGCATCTCTAATTTCTATGCTCCTAGTTGAATCTGCCTTAACACTACAGAACAACCAGGGAAAAATTTTACCCCTCATGCGACAGTCTTCAGTGTCTGGAGCCATTTTTGGTTGTCATAACAAAAAAGATTTTAGCCCAAAATGTCAATAGTGTCGAGGTTGATAAGCCCACTGTAGGGAATTTAATGTTGCCCTCTGTAACATGTAAATGGAATGAATGATAGGTTTCCTATACTAGTTAAAAACAAGCCTGATCTTCCTATCATATTGGATTTAAAACTTTAGGGATGTCCCTAGATTATAGTATTTCATATTTTGGCAGAAAGTTCCAAATGTTTCATCTTTATTTTATAGACTTTGATCCTCTTCCCTTTTGTTCTAAGGCTTTTGGTTTGGGTTTTTCTTTTGTTGTTGTTATTTGTTGGTTTTTTATTTATGTCTAACTTTACCAAAATACCAATGTTTTCGCTTTTTGACTTTTCAAGTTCTCTTTGTCAGCTGTATCTCTAGATGCATAGAAAAATCTGACTGTTGTACTTTAGATGGTGTTCCATCATAGACCTACACTAGAAAAAAGTTGTGCTGTCTGTTTTTTTTGTATCTTGGCTGTTCTTATTAATGGTTTACAATTTCATGTAATGATTAATAATTCTATTTTGTACATTGAAGAGGTATTTTTTGGGGACCAGGGATTACTGGCTAGATACCTACCTACCCTTTTGGAACCTAGTCCTGTGGAGGATATACATAAATATGCTTACAAATAAAATATAATATGATAATGAATGTGGCAGGTGTTATAAATGCACATAATACATATAATCCAGGCTTCAGCGATCAGGGCAATGATACTTGAGCTGAGACCTGATGAATGAAGTCAGGGGGGAAAGTGTTGTTTTTGCAGAAACATTTTTGCAGAGTCAATGCCCCACAGGATTTAAAGTACCTCTGTGACATAATGTAAAGCTTGGAAGAACTTCATTTCATATATACATTCATTATCAAACACTATCGAATGCCTGCCTTGAGACTGGCACTTCTAGGCATCAGAAGACTGGCACTGAACAAAACAACTGAAACCTATGGCCTCATGTAGCTTCCATTCTAGTGCCTTGGGTTAGTCGTATTATTTATTTATATAGGTTGCTTTTCATTACCACGTTTCCCCCTGGTGTATGGTCAAAGAGGTGAATGCAAAATAAATGTATCAGTAAACTGAGCAATGCACTGAGTGGCAAGTTAATGGAATATATTTATAAAATCCTAAAAATAATGTTAAGTAGAGAAACATTAGAAGTTTATCCAAGAAAGTTTGCTCTCCAGTTCCCTATTCCTGAAACTATCCTTTGGGGTTTCTTTTTCTCTGGTGATACAAGGCTTGTTGTGGATGAGACTTTTCCCCTTGGAGAGGTTTTCTTCCTTTTCCCATTATAAAGTATCATAATTGATTGGGCAGATCAGTCTATCAACAGCACTTAAAGAAGGATTGCTTTCTGGAGCAGCAAAGAAATGAAGGCACTTCTTAGAAAAGTGACTCCCTGCCCTCACGCTAAGACCCGTTAGGCCTACGCTGGCCCTGCCTCATGGGAAGATTTATAGCAGCTTCCATCGGCTTAGATACGGCTAAAAAATTGACAAAGGATTAGTTAGTAGTGTTCTGAAAAATTGCATTCATAGGAAATTTAAGGAATTTCTAGAAATACAGTCAAGCAATTGTCTGCATTATTTTTTATAACACCTCTAAATGATGAATGCTTTCCAACAACAACATTCATGAAGCCAACTTTGAAATCTTTAACTTAAAAAGATCTTCTAATTCTTTGTAACTATATTTCAGATGTCTTGATTTCAGCTTAGTCATGTTAGAATAAAAAAATAAAGTCATTAAAGAAACTAATACTAGAGATAGCGGTTTCGAGGTCATAACATTTTATTGTATACAATCAGAAAATGTGGTGTGGTTGGCAAACCCTACATTCGGTTTTGAAATTACTCTCCTACCAGTATGTTCCAATCAATGAGAACCTTTCAGCCATGAACTTTTATTGATTTGTATTCCTCAGAGTAACATAAATAGCTTTCCTTAAGTCTTCCAATTTCACTATCGTTATTTTATTTCTGAAATCTCTGCTGTTAGAAGGTTTATTTATGCAGTTGCTCTTTTGCTTTCCACCTCCTTCATGATTTGACCTAAGAGTGGGTACCAGTGTTCTCTATCAAATGTGTAGTGTGTGGGGGGAGGGAATGTTACAGTATGATGAATTAAATTATTCTATCAACAGTTAAGTTAGACTATGAATAGTTTAATCAGAACAATACAGCTAGATTTTGAAAAACAAAGTTACTGAAAATTTCAAGCAAAAAAAGGCAAAAAGAGCAAGTACTCTCACCTCAATTTATACTAAGAATTAAATTTACTCTCATAAAGACCTGGAATGTTTCAACTGCTTCATTTCACTTTTAAAAATATATGTGAAATCCAAGCACCTGGGTGGCTCAGTTGGTTAAGCAAAGCATGACCTTTAGCTCAGGTCATGATCCCAGGCTCCTGGGATCAAGTCCTGCATCTGGCTCCCTGCTTCTCTCTGCCTCTCCCCCTCTGCTTGTTCTCTCTCTCTCACACACACACACAAATAAATAAAAATACTTTAAAAAAAGAATTTAAAAAATATATGTGAAATCTAACCCTTATAGCTATACTATTGATAGGTGTACTTTTAAAATTTGTGGAACAGGGCGCCTGGGTGGCTCAGTAGGTTAAGCGACTGCCTTCGGCTCAGGTCATGATCCTGGAGTCCCTGGATCGAGTCCCGCATCGGGCTCCCTGCTCGGCAGGGAGTCTGCTTCTCCCTCTGACCCTCCCCCCTCTCATGTGCTCTCTCTCTCAGTCTCTCTCTCTCAAATAAATAAATAAAATCTTAAAAAAAAATGTGGAACAAATTTAGTTTCTAAACCATATAATGGTCAAAGTAGGAATTCAGTACTTGCCAAGGTACACTTGATTCTTCTCTACTCTCTAAGATGTTAACTCTTTTACATTGCCTAGAAATGTGAGTAGATGTATTAAATACTAGAGTCACACTGCACATTGAAAGAATAAATTGGAATATTTATGTTGCTATTCTTAAAAATCCATTTTATTTTATTATCTTCTTTTTAAACTTGAAAGTCTAAATTTCAGAAAATATGACAGTAAAAGTTGATAAGGAAGACCGATAATAGATGCGCAATGGACTTTATCTTTTGTAAGGTGAATTTTAACATGCTTTTCTAACTGGTTTCTTTTTTTTTTCTTTTTTAAGATTTTATTTATTTATTTGAGAGAGAGAATGAGATAGAGAAAGCATGAGAGGGGGGAGGGTCAGAGGGAGAAACAGACCCCCCGCTGAGCAGGGAACCCGATGCGGGACTCGATCCCAGGACTCCAGGATCATGACCTGACCCGAAGGTAGTCGCTCAACCAACTGAGCCACCCAGGCGCCCCTCTAACTGGTTTCTAGTAACCATGGAAGAAAGCCAGAAAAAAAAAAAAAAAAGATGCAGCATCAAACTTCATTAACTTTTCAGTTATTAGCATTATAGTCTTGTATCTAAGCCATGAAATCTTGCTTAATCTTCCTTAAAAATGTCTGTAAAATGTGTACTTTTCCACTAACCATTACAACCATGGCAATCTGTATTCAAACATGCATATAAAATCAGTCACTCTTTCCTGATATAATAGAGTTAAGGAAAATTAGTCCTAATGGAATAGGGACTGCTTACTTTGTACTAATCACAGTACTTTCTACTGTGAAATAATAGCAACATTCTAAATTAGATATATGAATAAGAATCAAAATTGGCAATAATTCCTAATAATTTAAAATTAACATGTAGAATCAAATCTTTCATTAGTGTAACCAGAGCACTTATTACTAGGACATAAAGGAAAGCATGATTGTTCTTCCTTATGTAAATCTCACATTTAGTGGTATTCTGAAATACCTTAACTGAAGACATAAATTCTGTTGCCTTTAAATCTCTGATACATGTGTGAGCTACTCTTCAGATGTGCTTTCCTTGATGATCATTTTAGCTACTGAGTTTTCAATAGTAGTTTTTTATCTGTATTTGAACATTTTTCTTAAATAGTCTAGCTAAGTTTTAACAGTTTTATGAATCCTTTCAAAAGAACAGCTTTTCATTTTTTATTTTCTAGTATTTGTTTTCAATTTCATTTATTTCTTCCATTATCTCTATTACTTTAGTTTTCCCACTTCTTAAATTTAATTTGCTTATAATTCTTTTATTCTTTAGTTGATTTTTAAACCTATGCATGTTTTTCCAGTTAAGCACTTAAAGTGATCAAACTATTCTTTCAATCCAAATTTAACTCCACCCCACAAATGATATTTTCATCATTTTGCATTATTTTTAAAATTTTCTTTTATGTCTTTTACAAACTATGGACACTTACTAAAAAGTGTTTTTGTCTAATTTACAAGTATTTTGGGGGGTAGTTTCAGGTATCTTTTATGGCATCGATTTCAAATTAAATTCTAGTCTGGTCAAAGAATATACTATGTAAGATCTAAAACCTGAGATTTATTGAAACTTAGTGTTTGGCCCAGCATATGGCCTATCATTGTTGACTTTTTAAAAATTGTAGTAAAATGCACATAACATGAAACTATCTCAACCATTTTTAAGTGTGTAGTAGAGTGGTATTTAGTACACTCATATTGTTGTGCAACCAGTCGCCACCATCCATCTCCAGACTCTTCATCTCACAAAACTGAAACTTTGTAAGCACTAAACAATAACTTTCCATCACCCCTTGACTCAGTTTCTTTTTCACTTTTCCTTTTTCCTCCCATGCCCCAAACTTTGGCAACCACCATTCTACTCTCTGTTACTACTGAGTTCAGTTTGGTTTTGTGTGTGTGTGTGTATGTGTGTGATGTAAGTGAGATCATGCAATATTTGTCTTTCTGTGTCTGGCTTATTTCACTTCACAGTGTTTTCCTGGTTCATTTATGTTGTCATAGATGTCAGGATTTCCTCATTTTTAAAAATAGAATAATATTCCATTGTGTGTATATACCACATTTCTTTAACCATTTACCCATTGACAGACAGGTTGTTTTCATATTGGCTAGTGTGAATAATGCTGCAGTGAACATGGATGTGCTGATATCTGTTCAAGATCCTGATTTCAGTTCCTTTGGTTATGTACTCAGAAATGGGATTATTGGATCACATTGTAGTTCTGTTTTAAATTCCTTTGAGGAAACTCCATTCTGTTTTTTTATAATGGCTATAACAATTATGAAGTGTCCCTCATTTTATCTAGCAATGCACCCTTTTTTCCAGTATATATTGTCTTCTTTTTTTTTTTTTTTAAAGATTTTATTTATTTATTTGACAGAGAGAGACACAGCGAGAGAGGGAACACAAGCAGGGGGAATGGGAGAGGGAGAAGCAGGCTTCCCACGGAGCAGGGAGCCCAATGCGGGGCTCGATCCCAGGACCCCGGGATCATGACCTGAGCCGAAGGCAGACACTTAACGACTGAGTCACCCAGGCGCCCCTGTCTTCTTTTATAGCCATACAAGCTTCTAGTGCTCTCCATCAGCATGGGGGTATAGTCTTTTTCAGTCTATATGTTTACTTTCAACATATATGTGTCTTTATATTAAAAATGTATTTTTGGTAGATGACATTTAGTTGGGTCTTACATTTTTATTCAGTATGACAATCTGCATTTTAATTGGATTATTAGTTCATTTGTATTTAATAAATTTACATATGTATTTGTATATTTGGTCATTCTGTCTTCATATGTGTATCTATCTATATATTTCTATATCTATATCTATTTGGGTTAAATGAAACATATTGCTAGCATTTTCTTCTACTTGTCCAATCTGATTTTTTTATTTGTTCATTTTTATTTCTTTATCCTTATTTCTGTTTTTATTAAATTTTTAGTATTCATTTTTAATTTATGTATTACCTAGGTAGTTGCATATCTTTGTATTATTTATTATTAAAATATTTTTAGTGATTACAACAATCTTCACTTTATCCTTAACTAATTTAAATTCTGCTTAGTGGTAGTTTTTTTTTGCTGTTTCACATATAAGGTAGAAACTGATAAGAGTACATTTCCTTTATTCCTTTCCTGTGCTCTGTGGTATTTTTTTTGTGATATAATTTTACTATACACATCATAAACCCCAAAATAAAATGTTACTTGTATTATAAACAGTCAGTTGCCTTTCAAAGAAAGTAAGAGGTAAAAAGCCTAGTCTTATATTTGCCATCATACTTATCATTTCTCTGCTCTTCATTTCTTCTAAATTTGAATTTTTGTTTGGTTTCATTTCCGTTCAGCTTGAAAAACTTTCATTAGCATTTCTTATATTGCAGGATTGCTGGTGACAAATTAACCTATTTTTTTTTTCTGAAAATGTCTAAAATTTTAGCTTTCTCTTTGAAATATATTTTTAACTCTGTATAGAAATCTGAGTTTACATTTTTTCCTTTCATCTCATTTCATTGTATTTTGGCCTCTTTTTTTTTAATTAGAAAAAAGCCCTCATTGATATTTTGTCTTCCTTGTATAAAATTTCTTTATTTCTCAAGTTTCTTTTAAGGTTTTCTCTGTATGCTTGGCTTTCACCAGATTGAGGATGATGTTTATAGGTTTTTTTTCTCTCTGTGCTTTTTCTTCTTAAACTTTGCTGAGATTTTTGGATCCTGAACCACTGGATATTAAGCTGCCAACTTGATGATCCATCATCCCCAAATACTTTAGTAGAGAGATTCTCAACCCAGGAGCAATTTTTGTCCTCTAGAGAACATTTAATAATATATGGAAACATTCTTGGTTATTTACCTGGAGTTGGAGGTGGGGGGAAAAAGAAGGAGGGTGCTACTGGCATTCAGTTAGTAGAAGCCAGGCAGGTTTCTGAGTATCCTATAATCACAGGAAACCCCCACAACAAAGAATTGCATGGCCCAAAATGTCAATGATAGTGCCAAGGTTGAAGAACCCTGTTTTAGTTTATATATCCTACAACTATAAACATATATAATATGTTTTATATATTTTTTCTTATTTATATATAAGTCAAAAATACTATATTTAATATTTATATTATAAAATAGCATATACATTTATCATATTATATATTTACATACTGTCATATAATATACACATGTATATATGTACAATACATGCATAAAACTACCATCCAAAACAGGAAATTAACATTAATATGCTCCTGCTGTCTAATCCTCAGACCTCCACTGAAGTTTCAACAGTAGTCCCAATAATAGCAAAAAGACCAAGTTCAGGATCCTGCATTGCCTTTAATTGTCAAGTGTTTCTGTGTCCTTGTGTCAGGAAGAGATCTTCAAACTTTCCTTAACTTGGTCAGTGTTTGGCCAGTGCTTTCTCTTCCATTTTTCTCTTTTCCTCTCTTTTCCTTCCTTTTCTTTTTTTCCTTTTGGAGAATACCTCAATTTAGTTTTTCTGATCTTTCATTGTGATTAGATTCAGGTGATACATTTTTTTTTTAAAGATTTTATTTATTTATTTATTTATTTATTTATTTATTTATTTATTTATTTAGAGCGCGTGTCAGGGCAGGGCAGGGAGGGGCAGAGGGAGAGGGAGAAAGAATCTCAGACAGACTCCCCACTGAGTGCAGAGCCTGAGGGGCTGGATCTCAGAAACTTAAGGTCATGTCAGGTGATACATTTTGACAAGAATATTACAGAACTGATGCTGCATTTTTCCACTGCATTCTATCGGGTGGCCCATGATTTCAATTTATCTCATTAGTGATGATGCTTATTTTGACAGGCTGATCCAAGTGGTATCTGCCAGTTTTTCACCCCAATTAGTCTCCATCGCCAGACTCTGTTCTTTTATCTTCTTTTATCTATCTGTTCTCTTAAAAGACAACAGAATTTTATCTGTTTCCTTACCTATTTTTATCTATTATTTCAAGCAGATAGTTTTATTCCTTACTGTACTTACAGTTATTGTACCTAGTGCAAAACCCAAACATACGTATTGTTTGTGACTGAATCTGTTCTTTGGATACAAAGTTGTCTTCCTTTATGGTTTTTCTCTGTACTGATACTACCAACTCCCTAGTTGTTGAGGCTGAGGCTTCCCACTGGGACTGACTGAAGCCCTTGCATCCCCTCTTACTATATAGCTTATTATATTGGTTAACTAGAGATATAACAAGAGGTTAACAAGTTCCTCTGGTTAGGATATGAGAAAGATTCAGAGCAAGGAGACAAACAGTGAGGGATCAAATTGGAAACACTATTTTTTTTGGCACAGACTCAGCCTGGCTCCATTTCTCCTTCTTTTAATGCGTGAATGGAAAAATTCCATCTTTGGATAGAGTTAGTTTCTATTACATAAAAAAAGGAAATGCCTATAGGTCACAATCATAGAAGAGAAAACCTCATGCTTTATAAAGATAACTACAGGAAGCAGAAATTAAGTGCAGAGAGCATTGACTTTGTGTTATTTTTTTTTTTTTAGGAAAAATAAGAAACGCAGATGGGATGAAAAGACAACAGTATAAAATATTTAGAATAAAGCATAGTGAGCAAGGAACATTAAGAAGACAAATGAATGGCAGAATTTTCAGATATGCAAAGTCTTGGATACTAAGCCACTTTTGTTACTATTCCTGAAAGATTTATGTAAAATCATTTTTTTTAGGCAATTAAACACATGAATCAAAAACTAAACTTTTGGGAAATAGAAATATAAATGTTCTGTCAACAAAGCACAGGGATAATTCTAAATCAAGACTTAATTCTAATTATTTCTCTAATCATACACTATAAATGTGAATCAGAATGTGATTGTCGTAAGAGAAGATATATGATCTAAAAATAATAATTTAACTCCAAAATCCAGCAGTTGACAGGAGGAAACTTGAGTGAAATTTAATTTTTAAAAATTCTTCTTCTTACATAGAGGGTATAAAATATATTTGCTTATCCATTGTGCAAACAGGGAAATATACATTTAAGTATATCTAAAGCTTTAAAGTATTTAAGTGAGGACATGTACATTCTAGATTATAATGAGAAATGACATAGAATTTATTCAGCAAAATATGGCAAAGACATAAAAACAAAAATATTAAAAATAAGATGACAAAATTAAAGCTAAATATATCATTTTGGAGCATAATTTTAATGGATAATTAATCTCAATTGGATAAAAAAACAAATATATACTGTTAATATGAGAAAACATAAAATAAAGGGATTTAGAGAATTTTAAGGAAAGAAAATGAAAAAAAAAAGATGCACTAGGTAAATCAAAGCAAAATGCAGGCAGTGTTCAGAATATTAAAATTAAATAGTTGAATGCAATCTTAAAAGCATTAAGAAACAATGGGTCACTCTTTATTGATGAAGTGAGCAACTGGCAATAAAATCATACCAGCACTCAAGCACTTTTATGTGCAAAATAATATGTCCATTAATGTCATATACCATTTAGAAAAAGAACTGTTAATAGACAGTGTATAGGGGCACAATATTTTAATAGTATTAAGAGCTATAAATGTACTGCTCGGTTTTTCCTATGCCAAGAAGACAAATATATAAATGGATTCAGAGAAGCTATGATATAATAATAATTAGTGTTGTTTAAACAGTGAACTTAATATCCTCCAAATATATATTATAACAAGGAGTGCCCCCTGATATATATAAAATATGCTTGCATATTAAACATCTGCACAAATGTTAGAAAATATAGAAGGCTTGTATCTAGTCACACCCAAATATAAAATAAAATAAAATAAATTTATAAAAAATGAACAATTTAACTTCCTAAGGGAAAAAAGAGATGAGAACAAAGATTTTGATATATGAATATCAACCCCTGTGTTATTTATAATACCAGAAATAAATAATCAAAATGATTGATTAAAAACAGTCAGATTTTACTGCTATTACTATTTGTCATCTAGAAGTTATTTCGTATTATTCATGTAAACACTGATGTAGCTCTCTAAAGATTATGTCTGAACACAAACTTATATCAAGGATTAGACTAATTGTATTCTTACTGAGTTTGATTCCGATTCTTATAAAGTTGGTGGTTGTTAGAATGAATGAAAGAAAAAGGAATTTTAATTTTAGTAAGAGAAGTGAAGTTTGTATTTGTGTGTAGTTATGCCTATATGCCAAAGCTTTGAAAGTTAAGGGAAGTGTTGGGTTTAATTAATTTTATTTGAGACCTTAACACTTGAATTTACGATGTTACCTTTCTTTGTGGGGCACCTGGTTGGCTCAGTTGGTTAGATGTCTGCCTTCGGTTCGGGTCATGATCCCGGATCCTGGGATAGAGCCCTGCATCAGGCTTCCTGTTCAGTGGGGAGTCTGCTTCTCCCTCTCCCTTGGCTGCTCCCTGTGCTTGTGCTCTTCCTCTCTCTCTCTCTGTTAAATAAAGAAATAAAATATTAAAAAAAAAAAGATGTTACCTTTCTTTGTAAGATTTGGAGAATTTCATAAGTTAGTCATTGATATTTCATATATAAAGAAAGCTTACTTATAGGCTCAAGCAAATCATACTTTTACTCAGGCTAATAAGTCTGAAGCTTTTTTCTGTCTTTACTTTTACAAAAAAATATTCATTATTGTGTTTACACTATGGAGTTTTTTATGTCCTTATACATGTAATAGAAATTTCTGAGGTATTTAATGCAAATGGCTTACGTTATGTCCTGTATAGAACTGGACTTGTGTAGCAACTCTTGCCATACTGTTTATAAATAATAGTAATATAGGTTATCTTTAGTTAAGTAAATGTAAGAACTATATGCTATCACCAAAAATGAGTAAAAATTTGTTTAAATTTTACTTTCTTTTTATTTTTTTTATTTATTTATTTTTAATTAAGAATAGACTCCTTTTTTTTTTTTTAAAGATTTTATTTATTATTTGACAGAGAGAATGAGAGAGAGAGAGCACATGAGAGGGGGGAGGGTCAGAGGGAGAAGCAGACTCCCTGCTGAGCAGGGAGCCCGATGCCGGACTCGATCCAGGGACTCCAGGATCATGACCTGAGCCGAAGGCAGTCGCTCAACCGACTGAGCCACCCAGGCGCCCTAAATTTTACTTTCTTTTTAAAGATTATTTTCGAGAGAGAGAGAGCACACACGAGTGTGTGAAACTGTGGTGGGGGGGAGGGGCAGAGAGAGAATCTCAAGCAGACTCCCTGCTGAGCCCGGAGCCTGATGCCAGGCTTGAGCCCACAACCCCAAGACAATGACGCTAACCAAAACCAAGAGTCAGACACTCAACTGACTGAGCCACACAGGTGCCCCTACATTTTACTTTTAAGAAATATTAAGTGACATTAAAATGTTAAAAGAGAGTGCATTTAAATTAAGCACTTGCAAAACTTTGATTAAAAAATAAAACAAATTATATATCTAGAGCTTTCAAGTTAAACAATTGGAAACATATTCTGGAAAGGATGTTTAGAACCACTGATTTGAACATTTGATTCTGGGATTCTGAAATTGAAGCTCTCGACACAAATTACAACAAGCACAGCTCTACAGTTTGTTTTTGTCTTAATTTTCAAGTAAAATGTCAGTGGATTGTTTGGGTATTACTTTGTTTGACAAACATGGAAAGTATCCAAACAAATTTTTTAAAGTTTTTTTTTTCTGTTCTTTGTTTTCTATTTTCTCTTAAATGAGCATGCAGCCCTTGTACAAATAGATACTAGGAATTTAAACAAACAAATGAAGACTTTCTTTAACTAGGATCGGTTCACACAGACGTTGCTTTAGCTAATGTCCCAACAATTTGGTATAAAAATCTGTAACAAGAGAGAAATGGACAGAAGATTAAAAAAAGGAAAAGGAAAAGAAAAGGAAAAGAAAGAAGAAATCGCCTCTAAGAAGGTGCTCTTAGAAAGACTCCTCTTGTCCTCTTAGAAGTTGTAACCTCACTCCACTAAAATCACATTTTCTTTAGAACTTCTGAATCTACTAAAATTTCAAATATTTAAGGTCCCGTGGCAAAAAACATCGGATAACATCGGCTACTTATTCAAGTATTTTTTGCTTTCCTCTTTGTTTTTCTTCTTATTTCTCCTCATTTTGATGCCCGCTGGCTGGGTCCAGGGACCCAGAGGGGGTTCCACCAGTCAAGAGGGTGCCTGGCCAGAGATGTAGGATGGAAATCAAATGCAGGCTAGCAGGAGGTGAAAGCAGAATTTATTGAAGGTATAGAGAGAGTGCTGGTGCAGAGTGTCCGGGAGACTCAGAAAAAAAAGAGGGAATCTCCTCTTTTTTCAGGGCCTGGGAGTTTTTCTTGAGGATCATGGTCTGGAGTATGTGTCCTTTCAGGCATCCAGGAACGGATTAGAACAAAGATGAGGGCCCAGGTGTTATTCCTTGGAGCCAGGAGACCTTGGCATTGAGATGGCTAGCACTGGTGGCCTAGAATACACATATAATTGTTTCTTCTGGTCATTCTTACCTGGTCCTTCCTTAGATGTTATCTATTCTAAAGAAATCATTAACTCCTTATCCTTTATAAGGAAGACATAGACTGTTTGCATTCTGAAGCATGTGGAAAGTGGGGTTGCAGGTTCTAGCAAGAATAGAAGCAGGAAAGGAAACAGAAAGCATATTTTTATGGAGTCCTTCAGTTTCCCTATCTCAATTTCTTGCCCTCCCCTCCCGCCCTCCCTCCCACCCCTTTTCTCTCCCTCCTTTTCTTTCCCTATTTCCTGAGACTTTCTTTCTATCTCATTCCCATACCACCATACCACATAATTTTAACTGACCTCAGATTTATGCCAGTACTCTTAAATTCACATGCAAGAATCATTTAAACAATTAAGATATTTAGGTATCACAAATAATAACTTGATTGAAGGATAAAATGAATGCTCTTTTCAAAAAGGACAAGGAACTAAACATAAATTTAAATAAATTTCTGTCCATTTTGACAGTATACATCTTTCAAATCAAAACGTAATTTCTAAATTCACCTATTTTGGCGAGTTGCCTTCTACATTTCCCCTGACTAATAATGAATTCTATATCTGACTTGAAATGTGCTTTAAAAATTTATTTTTTAGCTATATTTTTAGGACCTGCCAGCTTCCACTCTTGAGGTAAATGTGTCATCATTGAAACCCTCCTGCTGGGGTAGCTGTTTTCTGATTCTCTTTCAGATCTGCCATTGCCCCAGGGGAAATTGGGGGTTCTCACTTTGCAATACCTGTTTGTTTGGCTTGTTATGGAAAAAACAAAAGAAGTGGCTGTCCAGGGTAGGTTACCAATTGTAAAAATGATGTCAGTTCAGCATTTCCCTCAGTATCACAATACTAAATAAATCAATAACGGAAAGAGCAAAGTTTAAAAAATAAAGATTAAACATAATATTTTAATTCTAATAAAGATTTAAGGACACATGAATCCTCAAATGTTATCTCATGTGTCATTTTCATCATTATTATTCATATCCCCAAAAGGCAATCATTTCAGTTTTATTGTGATGTCAGGGAGCAAGAATTCCTGTCCCCTTAGGTCCTTCTAGCTGGATTAAGGATCAAGTTGTTATGAGACAGATTAACAGGAAAAAAATCAAATTTAATAGTTTCATATATTTGACGAATCCGCACAGACATGGAATTTCCAGAGACAGTCGGGCAAAATGAGGTGTATGTGCCTTTCTGAACTAAGGAGGAGGTAGGGATCCTCAAAGGAAAGGAATGCAACCTTCAGGAAGAATGAAAAAGAGTAAATATCTGGTAAACAAGGGCTGCTCAGAAACTATGGGACAAAGAAAGGACTTTGATCAAAGGGTCCTTGGTAGGTTCCTCCTTATCTACCATACCTAGTCCATATCATAATGTAGTTATCTATGGGGATGGCTCTCTGCCTAAGCAGATCTCTTTCTAAATTCTATCTAGGCAGTTGAGGAGGAGATAAAGAGCTTTTCCTGAATCTGCTGGGTTTTGATTCCTTTTTTATTCAAAATAGTCTTCTTGCCAGAGGGACCCATCTTTGAGCAGCCTGACATTGGCCCCTAGAGTGATTTAACCAAATTTCAAATCTACTTAAAAGTTAGTTCTCAGAATTAAACTAGAATGCTTTACTACTGATTCAACAATGTAAATTCATATAAATTGTGGATTATTTAGAAGTTCAAGTTATTTAAAATAAGGAGAATTAATTCAAAACTTAGTTCAAAAATTCAGATACTTTTGATCAAACATACTGAACTTTATTATAAAGAAAAAATTACATAGCATTTCAAAGAAAATGGGTTTCCATTAGAAATGCTGCTTAATAAATATTACTCAGGTTTCTGCAGTATTTGGAGTAAACTTTTTAAGTTTCAACTGGGTAAATAGCAAATTCTCTAAATGTCATTGTTGATGAATCATCTGCTCTTAAAGGAGCTAACTGGCTAAAGCAGTGTGGGAAATATTTATAGTTCCATAGACACAGGAAAATAGTGTATTTAAACGATTGTATTGAAATCAGGGTGATATTATTCACTGCAAATTTTTGAGGTCATGTGGAAGAGTAGTCTGCAAAGGCAGCTAAAAAAGAGCAGTTACTGAGAAAGAAGGACAAATGAAAGTAAGCTGTGTCCCAGAGGCAAAAGAATGAGGAAAGAGGGACTGGTTAACCATGACAAAAAGAGTAAGTTGAGATAATCAAAAAAGTGAAGGCAGAAAGTAACCATAGCACTTAACAACAAGGAGATCAATGGAGACTGAAAAGTAACAATTTTGGAGGGCTTATGTGGTAGACATTTTATAAAGGAAACAGAATAATATGAGGTTAAAAATTGGAGACAAGAGGGTGCCTGGGTGGCTCAGTTGGTTAAGCGACTGCCTTCGGCTCAGGTCATGATCCTGGAGTCCCTGGATCGAGTCCCGCATCGGGCTCCCTGCTCGGCAGGGAGTCTGCTTCTCCCTCTGACCCTCCCCTGTCTCATGTTCTCTCTCTCTATCTCATTCTCTCTCTCAAATAAATAAAATCTTAAAAAAAAAAATTCTTAAAAATTGGAGACAAGAAATATGGCTGAAAAGGAACCCAAAAATGAGGTAGAGGTTGCAGAGGATGTGGGGTATCTATGTTTGTTTACTTTTTTTGTTTTGTTTTATGTGGAAAAAAACTAACGTTGGTTTCTATGGTCTATGGTGACCAAAAGATGAAGAGCACAAAATAGAGAGGGCTGTAACATAAGGAACAAGTTCTTTGACAATACTAAAGAGATTGAAGCTGGAGAAGGGAAGGGACATTTTCTTTGTTAAAAGGAGGAAAGAAAAAGAAGATCAATTTGGCTACAGGTAGATACGTGAAATTGTCCACGTATGGTGGTTTTCCTCATCATATGATATAGTCTTCATATGGAGATTATAGTTTGCTTTATATGGAGATTATAAAAAGCCAGCACACCAGAAGAAAGATACATGTGTCATACTACCCCAATAGCTTGTGGAAATCACTTTTTAATAAATTAGGTTTTTTAATTTCTTAATTTATTATTCAATATTTGCCTTTGTCATTGCTGCTATTTTAATAAAAATGTGCACACTTGCTCCTACAGTACAATCGAGATTATTTATTTATTTTTTTAGAGAGGAAAATAAAGGGGTGGGGGAGGGGCAAAGGGAGAGGGGAAGAGAGACTCTTAATTGGGCTCCAGGCCAGTGCAGAGCCAGACATGGACATGGGGCTCAGTCTCACAACCCTGAGATCAAAATCAAGAGTCTGACACTTAATTAACTGAGCCACCCAGACACCCCTATCATTGAGATTTTAATTTTGGTACCTCTAATACTTTTTTTATCTAAACAGTGAAGCCAAAGTGTTGATTTGATTTTCATAATGCTAGTATAATGTGACTTGCTAAGAGTGTTTTTTTCCTCTCATTTTCTCAGATGCCCCCACTGATAAAGACTGTGAACTAAGAATTATATAGTATAAAACACTACAACAAATACTCATAGTTACTAAGGTAAATTGAAAATCTGTTTTGTCTTTTTCATATTATTACTATTCCTACCTCCCTGGAGTTGAAGAACTCCCTTATGCACTGTTCAGTATTAAATGCCTCAAGAACAGAGAATGGCTCATTAGAAAAGGGGTAGATAATACTACTTAAGTGAATGACAGTAATTCTTGTCCTGATCCTTAATCTATCCCTCCTGGAGGTTTTTCTTTAAGAATGAAACATGATGAAGAAGTATTTAAAATATTAGAATGTAAGGAGAGAAACTCAGCCACCCTAAGCTCTTATGAAATTATCAAAGTATTTCACTTTAAGTGCTAGCCTTTATCTTTATGATTATAATTCTGACTAAGTACATCTATTGCTCAAAAACATAACACGTGATACTTACTGTGCAGTTAATTTTACCCATACTAACAGGGTGCTTGCCTTGGATGAAGAATCCTTCGAGAAACAATGAGTAAGTTTTCTCGTATCTTGGAGTCTTCACAATAGAGGCACACATTATGAAAAACTGTAATGAAGATGCAATTAATGTGCTTGCATTAAGAGTTTAGAAATTTATTATCCATAATATTTATGGTAAGCTAATAGCTATCAGCATATTTGAATAAATTTTCTTTTGGTGTTTTGCCTAACCAGTTATGTGTTAGAAGAATACCATCTTGATGATTTACTGAAATTGATCAGTGTACCAAATATTTGGAAGTAAATACAAATTTAAGTTAGAATATATAGCAATAAAGCATGATACTATCTTTTAAACTTAGAACATATGATGAATGTATAGCTTCTAACTTATTTTTTGACTCAGAGTCACAGATTACAAGGTTGGACTCCAAAGGTCTGAAGTCTGTAATAGTTTTAATGTATTCATTACATTGGTATTTGTGTGATCTCATGTCTTCAATTTCATTTTTTTTTTCAGTCACTTTCATTTAGATTTTACATGTCTAAATGATTTGTTATTGGAAATATCTCTACTCTTCTTTATATAGCGATGGGATGAGGCAGACCTAAATGCATTACCATGACTCTACAGTTGGTACAGTACCCAAAACTACTTTTTTCCTTGTCAATAATAGGAAGCCTACTTATCATGTTTGTTGGAAAGGATAAAACGGTAAAGGAGGATATTTTAAAGTGCTGGTATCATAGATAAGAAAATAAATAGGTCAGAGAAGGCAAGATAATGGTAGAAAGATGAAGTGAGAATTTGTGGTTGTGACCATCTACCTGGAAAATGTAAACACTTTTAAAATACTAAAGGAGAGAAATTGCCAAGGTATGGATGGAGTCATTGTATCTCATTGGGAATCATTTCTTCTTTCTGTAGAAATTGAAGAGTTAAACTAGATGATGGTTAAGGTGCCTCCCTTCTAGTTCTAAATTTCTATTATTATTATTCCTCAGTTGTGGTTCCAAAGCATAGCTGGGTAGGAGTGAAATGGCGAAGTGGATGTGAGATACCTCATGATAGATTAGATAACAAGTACAGGGAGGAAAAAAGGCCAGGGGGATCATCTCATTGAAGTAAAAGTACCAGTAAGAATTTCCACAATCAGGGTTATCAAGAATGTTCAAAAAATCAAATATAATTTATGAGAGCCTTGGAAACATTTGGGAAGATATTCACACTAAACAAGAAATGAGAAGTAAACATTTTTTTCTCTTCTTTTTTTTATTGAGAACAAAAAATGTGTTTATGTTTTCTTTATTTTGTTTACTTATTAGAAATATGGGCATAGAACCTGAAAAATTCTCTTCAGAATATCATGACTTGGGAATGAGAATGTGTTTGTGTGTGTATATCTATCAGCAGGTAGGTATGCATATATATAATATTGTATATATACACATTACCTTATTAACATTGACTTATTTCTCACATTAACCATATAGCATATGTATTGTAGCTTCCTTAGTGTCCATCCAGATTAAAAGTTATAGAAAAGGAATATAGCTATTGATCACCTGTTCCATAGCATATATTTATTATTATGATGATTTATTGATATGGTTAGCATATATTCAATATAGAAGAAGTCAAAAATAAACCTGGTAAATAGTATTTGATGAGTACTTCAGTAGTATTTAATAAAAAAGGCCCATGGAATTAAGAAGTGTGATGCCTCCAGCTAAAGGTTCTTACTTTCTGATTCCAAAATATGTTACAATTCTATAGTAATCAAAACCATATGGTAGTGGCATAAGAACAGATATATAGCACAATGAATGTAATAGAGAGCTCAGAAATAAACCCATACACGTATGATTAACTGATCTTTGACAAGAGTACAAAATGGAGAAAGGATAGTTTCTCCAGTAAATGATGCTGGGAAACTGGATATGCACATGCAAAAGAAGAAATTGGACCCATACCTTATGCCACACACAAAAATCAACTCAAAATGGATGAAAGATTTAAATGTAGGCCTGAAATATAAAATTCCTAGAAAAAAAATATATGGAAAGGCTCCTTGACGTTGGTCTTGGCAATGATTTTTTTTGGCTATGACACCCAAAATGCAGGCAACAAAAGTAAAAATCAACAAGTGGAACTGCTTCAAACTAAAAAATTTCTGCATGGTAAAGGAAACTGTCAACAAGAAGAAAAGGCAATGGCTATTATTTAAAAAAAGAAAAAAAAAGAGTTGAGGATGTGGAAGAACAAGAATGCTGATACGCTATTGGTGGGAAAGTGAATTAGTTCAGCCATTATGGAAAACAGCATGGAGTTTCCTCAAAAAATTAAAAATAGAACTACCATATGGTCCAGCAATCCCACCTGTGGGTATTTATCCAAAGAAATTGAATTCAGGATCTCAAAGAGTTATCTCTACCCTCATGTTCATTGCAACATTATTCACATTAGCCAAAATATGGGAACAGCCTGAATGTCCATCAGTAGAGGAATGTATAAATAAAATATGTTATATACACACAATCGAATATTATTCAGTCTTTAAAAAGAAGAAAATCCTGCCATTTGCAACAACATGGATGAACCTGGAGGACATTATGTTAAGTGAAATAGCAATCACACAAAATCAAATATTGTATGATATCAATTCTATGTGGAATCTAAAATGGTTAAACTCAGATGCACAGCGTAGGATGGTGATTTCCAGGGGCTCAGGAGAGGGGGAAAATGAGGCAGTGATGTTCAAAAGGTGCAAAGTTTTAGTTATGCAAAATAAATAAGTTATGGAGATCGACTATACAGGATAGTGAGGTATAGCTAACAATACTGTATTGTATACTTAACAGTTTCTAAGAAGGTAGGTCGTATGTTAATTTTTCTTACTACATACACAGTAATAACACCAATAAAGGGAGTAGGAGGAAACTTCGTGAGGTCACAGATAGGTCTATGACCTTGATGGTGGTGATGGTTTCACAGGTGTCTATTTATCCTTGAACTTGTCAAGTTGTATACGTTAAATATGAACTTCGTTTACATGTCATTAATACTTTGATAAAGTGGTTGGAAAAAATAAAAAATGGTTTGAACCTTGCCCACCTCCCCCAACTAAAAAAGGCCGATGGAAGGAAGATTTTGGAAATTCATTTTTGCTGTAGGTTTCGTGTGTGTGTGTGTGTGTTTGTGTGTGTGAGAAAACATGCCCAGCTTGATATTATTATTAATTCCAGAGTATTCACTCATTTGTCAACTGGGACACGAAAGAAAATGAATGATCATTGTACTTATAAAACCAGCAAATAATTTAACTAAAATGACAAATGATTTTCAAGATACTGATTTATTAATTCACAATCACTCTTATTTTATAGTTTATACCGAAAGGGGAACAAATAGATGTGGTATTTTTCTTTTATACTGATAAGTTACTGATTGATTTACGATGTATTTCTTCTTGAAAATGTCCTTTAATTAGCATAGACATGAAAATTTTGAATCATTTGAAAAAGTGTAAAAATTTCTCCCCAACTAGTCTCTTCTCCTTAGTAGTTTGGTGTGTTTCCTTCCGGGGTTTCCAGCAAGCATTTTGTGTAGTGATTAAAGCTAGATAGTCTCACCTTGAATTCCAACTCACCAAACTGGGAGAAGTTATTGGCTATCTGTCTACCTACCTCAGTTTCTTCATCTATAAAGCGTGTATACCAGTGTTGTCCATATTCCAATGTGCTGATGGGAATTAAATGATTTTAAATATATAAACTACTTGAAGGCCTGCCTGCCTGGACCATGGTAGGGTAATACATGTTCAGTTCTCCAGGAGATTCCCAATATGGCTATTTTATTATTACTCCCTCTTTTACTCTCAGTAATGGCCTGGTATGGAGAATAAATTTATGGTCACCATATGCTTGAAAATGTGTTATTATTAATTTTCTAAACATATCCATAATTTTCATATGGCAGAGATAATATTATATAAACAGTTTTAACATTGCTTTTGTCCCCTAACATAGTATAGCCAGCATTTCCCTATATATAATTCCCTAGAATGAATGTGCCATAATTCACTTATGTATACTTTTGTTGTTTTTAATTTTGCCCACCAAAATAATATTATAATCAATTTCTTTGCCCTCATTATTTTGACTACTCTTCTTTTATTTTGCCTGCCACAGTAAAATTTAAATTATTGAGTTAAAAGAAAGGAATATTTGTTAGGATTTTGATAATGGTATATATCTTCAGCCATGGAGAATTTCACAGTATAGCTTAGGCAAGAAAAAAGGCAACCAAGCTATCTTTGCCCAGACTTTTGCTGAAACTGCATTTCAGAGTTGACATTATGAGAAACTTAGGTTGATTCTTTCATTTGACCTTTATTTGCTGACTGTTCTTCTTATCTTGTGTTGGTAATAATATTCAACTTTCTCATCTGCTTGGTATTCCTACACCATATCGTAGCTGTCATTTTGTGCTAATTTTCCATAAATTATCTAGCAAAAACAAACCACTCAATAACAAAGAATGAATTGAGTGTATGCTCTTTGACTTATGATTTCTGGAGCCGGAGATCTCCTGTGGCTAAAGGAAAATATTCAACATGTCAGTGTTATGTCAAACATCAGTTCTGAAATTATCAGGTAATCTCAAATCTCCAAGGGTGTTGCTGTGGGTTCCAAGAGATTTGCAGTGTTGTTTTAAAGGAAATAGGAAATGTCAGACTTGTGTCTCCAAGGTTTGGTCTCTTGAGGAATAGATTGTATGTCCTTTATTGGATGCCCTTTTGCCTGCATAAAGTGGAAATATTCAGTCTCTTTTTGGAATCGTTGCTCTCTATTTGATTCTAATTAGCCTTGGCAATATCATATCTTCCCTTGGTTTGCATTTTCCAAGAATAGTAACCTTTGCTTTTGTAGATGCTTTAGCACGCAGTAAGGTTCTTTATAATGTTAATACCTCACAGTGCTGCTACACGGGGACGTTAAAGAGGGTACCTTATTTTTAAAAAGAGCTGAGATTTTGGAAAAATAAGATGCAGTGGATTTGGAATTGCAGGGGTTGCTACTGCTTAATTTAGTATGATATTTTTCAGTAATTTTATATTTCATTTAATCATGTGTATTTTTTTCCCATCAGATAGGGTTTCTGTTTGTTTTCCATTCTTAGATTTTGAAAGATTACATTCACTATTTCTAAAACAGTGTCTTCTTTAATTCGTCTTCTGAATTTACTCTTGCTCTCCTTGAATCATGTTCAGTTTGCATGATTTCTTTAACTTCTTATTTTGAAATCATTATAGACTCACAAGAATTTACAAACAAAATGTAGAGAGCCCCATATATCCATTACTCAGCTTCCCCCAATGATGATATTTTCTATAACTGCCGTGCATCATCAAAACCAGGCAGTTGGGGCACCTGGGTGGCTCAGTCGTTGGGCGTCTGCCTTCGGCTCAGGTCATGATCCTGGGGTCCTGGGATCGAGCCCCGCATCGGGCTCCAGCCCCGCATCGGGCTCCCTGCTCCGCGGGAGGCCTGCTTCTCCCTCTCCCCACTCCCTCTGCTTGTGTTCCCTCTCTCGCTGTGTCTCTCTCTGTCAAATAATTAAATAAAAAATCTTTAAAACAAAAAAACGAAAAAAAACCCCACGCAGTTGATATTGGCATGATACAATTAACTAAACTAGTGAATTATTTGGGGCTTTGGATTCTTTTAAAGCAATTTATATAATCATATGAGCTCTCTGTAGATAGTGTGCTTGTAGGGAGTAATGAATTTTATTTCAGAAGTATATTATTCTCAATAGTTTCTCTTTTTTACTTCAGTTATGTATATCTCCTTTATGGCTATGATTGGAGGAAAATGAAGTATAGAAAAATGAATAGTATTCCTCCTTTAGATTAAAACTATACTAACTAATATTTGTTAAGTGCATTGTTATTGGCAATATACAAGGATAATTTCACTTAGGTCAACTGAAAAAAAAAAAGCCAAACTCAGAGTAGGTTAGTAAATGCTTTTTTCCTTGTCTTACTGAGGACGATAGCACAAGAGACAGTATTTCAGATTGCTCTGAAAGAACTCTTGTAGAGCTTGTTAGTTTATAGATTATATGGAAAAAAGGGGAAGGGGTAAGCAGTTCTCTGAGGTGTAATTGTATGTCACCAGGTGTAATATGTTTGGTTGTAAGAATTAAGGTTTTTTTTTAAAAAAAAAAGAATTAAGGTTCAATGATTTCCACATAAACATATGAAAGACCCTTAGGTCATCTTCATCCATTATGTTTCCATCGTTACCTGATTGTTCAAAAATATTGCCTGCATGCCCCTGCTTAAGTGGGTTTCTAGTTCTTCTTGTTTCTGGTTTCTCCTTGAAGACACTTGAGAAGGTCACAGAAGGCTGACATCAGTCACCTATTTTAATGCACACTTGGTACTCACAGCCACCCTGAAAATTAGAACACAGCACTGATGCTTAAAACATAAGGTAATTGAGGCTCATGAAGTTAATTGATCTGGGAAACAAAGACAAGAAAAATTATTAAATTCCTTTACTACTTGCAGCCCATTCATTGACAAGTCCTTGAAACAGGCAGAGTGACATTCCTGTAGGAGCTCAGCAGCCTGGATGTTGACACTTGGCTAAGGGCAAAAGGCCATCTTAGCCTGACCCCCTGGGATTCTGTAAGTCTACTTTAACATATAAAAATTCCCTTGATAACACATAAAAATTCCAAGATACATGTTGGCAGTCATTCTCCAAGGATATGACCCACCAATATACATTTGAAGAAAAACTCATGACTGAGTTTTCTAAACAGTAATAAATGACCTTTTCCTAACAAAAGCTAGCCCCTTCAGGATCCTAAAAATCTTGTTTCCAAAATTAGCTGGGAGCCTTACACGCTATCCCTGACCCCCTCCAAACTTGAAAGTACATAATGGACCACTCTTCATGGACCCCAGTGCAGCTAATTCTGTCCACGGGTCCTGTCCCTGTGCTTTAATAAAACCACCGGTTTTCACCAAAGATGTCTCAAGAATTCTTTCTTGGCTATCATCTTCAAACCCTGACATCTTTCCTACATCATTAATGAGTGACCAAATCCACATTGTGAGTGTTGGGAGGAAAAATGTTTCTCTACATTTTAAGGTTCTTTTGTCTGGTCTGAGAATTAAATTGACATGAGACAGATTATTAGAAGAAGATCAAACAGAAGTTTAATAATATGTATACCTTCTTTATACATGGGAGACCCAGAAAAACAGAATAACTCCCCAAAATGGCAGAAGCCATCACTTTAAATACCATCTTCAGCTAAACATAAAAGTCAGGTGGGAGGTTACTGGGAAAAGCACAGTTAAAGGTTGTTACCCAGATTTAGTCCATGCTTTCGTCGTTGCTAAGAGTTTTATAGGTTGTGACATCTGCCTCTTCTTGATACAAAGGAGATGCATGTACAAATGGAGATTTCCCTTATGCATGCAAATGTCTCTTTCAAAAGGGTAACATCTACTTGGTTTTCAATTTTTCTCTTGTGTTTGCAGTTTCTTAAGAATAACCAGTTTAAGGGCACCTGGGTGGCTCAGTTTGTTAATCAGCTACCTTCGGCTCCGGTCATGATCCTGGCGTCCCAGGATTGAGTCCTGCATCGGACTCCCTGCTCAGTGGGGAGTCTGCTTCTCCCTCTGGCCCTACCCCCTCCTGTGCCCTCTCTCTCTCTCACACACTCTCTCTCTCAAATAAATAAATAAAATCTTTAAAAAAAAAGAATAAACAGTTTAAGATTACCAATATGCCAAAGAGGCTTATTTTAGGATGGCAAAATTTGCTCCCCTATATGAAAGAGAGACCAAAATGGGACTTAGATTCAATCTTTATGATGAAGACTAAAATTTTTCTATATAATCGTGTTGTCTCATATAAAGGTAGAGATTTATCTTTGGGGTTGAGTTGCACAAACTTCCTTTGTATTTTTCATGTAGCATATGTGATCACATAGAACTTACCATGATTAGATGATTAGTTATTAAAACTATTACTGATCATTTATTCTCTCCTTTCTAATATACAGATTTACTTGTTTCTTCATCTTATGGCTTTGGATAGAACTAAATAATAATAAAATTGCCTATTTAAGATAGTTATTTTAATCATGGTAAGGAAATATCATTTATTTATTTATTTGTTTATTTATTGTTGTTTTTAAAGATTTTATTTATTTGAGAGAGTGAGAGAGAGAGAGAGAACATGAGCAGGGTGAGGGGCAGAGGAAGAAGCAGACTCCCTGCAGAGCAGGGAGCCCAACATGAGGCCCGATCCCAGGACTCCAGGTTCATGACCTGAGCCGAAGGTGGACTCTTAACCAACTAAGCCACCCAGGCACCCCAGGAAATATCCTTTAATATTTAATTAAATGTTATTAGTCATGTGCATTATACTTATTAAGTAAATGCACAACATAAAGTAAATAAAGAGGCTTATTGTTATGTTACATTGCATGAATATGCATTTCTTAGTATTAAACCACCTTTGTATGCCTTAATTTGAATCTCAGATTATTAGGGTGGATGATTTCTTAGTAAGTATATAATTCACTTTGTGATTTTTTTTTTAAAGATTATTTTAACTATGTTCATGGGAGATACTTTTTAAATATTTCATTCTTTTTATTTTAACTTTTTCAGGAGTTGGTATCACAGTTATATTTGCTTTGTAAAATTACTGGAAAAGAAACCACTTATTTTTCTATGCTTTTATATATATTTTATAGCTTAGACTCAGACTTTTAAAAAAGATACTCACTAATACACCTGTCTGGTTATTGAGCCTTTAATAGAGATTTTATTTTGAATAATATTTTGATTTTCTTGCAAAAACATTCATATATTTACCAGATTTACCATTTTTAAGTTAATATAAGATTCATATATCCAGTACCTGATCATCTAAATGAAACAAGTAACTGTGTTTAAAACAATTTCTACATTTCCTATATTTGATTTTCACTCAAATTTTTAATTTTTTAAAATTTGTATTATAATTTTGTATATTTTTGTACATTTTGTCACATTTTTGTATATTATGGGTTAGTTGATAAAGAATGAACTCATATCTTTATCAGTTCTCCTTTATTTGTTTATAATTCATTGCCTTTTATTTAACATTTAATTTAGTATTCCTTATAATTGACTTATATATATTTTGTTTTACTATTTTAAATTTTTGAGTTAAATACTTAATATTTATAGCTATGCATTTTTTAAAAGATTTTATTTATTTATTTGACAGGGAGAGAGACAGGGAGAGAGGCAATACAAGCAGGGGGAGTGGGAGAGGGAGAAGCAGGCTTCCTGCTGAGCAAGGAGCCCGATGTGGGGCTTGATCCCAAGACCCTGGGATCATGACCTGAGCCAAAGGCAGATGCTCAACAACTGAGCCACCCAGGCACCCCAAATATAGCTATGCATTTTGAATGAAATATGGGATTATCTCCCTAGTAATTGGCTGGGTTTCTTTCTTTTAACAAAGGACTAATCCCAACATACCTATTTTTATTTTTATTTTTTTGTGATTATCTCATTTTATTTATTTATTTATTTATTTATTATTATGTTATGTTAATCACCATATATTACATCATTAGATTTTGATGTAGTGTTCCATGATTCATTGTTTGCCCATAACACCCAGTGCTCCATGCAGAATGTGCCCTCTTTAATAACCATCACCGGGCTAACCCACCCCCCCCCCCCGAACCCTCAGTTTGTTTCTCAGAGTCCATGGTCTCTCATGGTTCGTCTCCCCCTCCGTTCCCCCCACTTCATTCTTCCTCTCCTGCTATCTTCTTCTTTTTTTTTAACATATAATGTATTATTTGTTTCAGAGGTACAGGTCTGTGATTCAACAGTCTTATACAATTCACAGCACTCACCATAGCACATACCCTCCCCAATGTCTATCACCCAGCCACCCCATCCCTCCCACCCCCACCACTCCAGCTACCCTCAGTTTGTTTCCTGAGATTAAGAATTCCTCATATCAGTGAGGTCATATGATACATGTCTTTCTCTGATTGACTTATTTCGCTCAGCATAATACCCTCCAGTTCCATCCACATTGTTGCAAATGGCAAGATTTCATTCCTTTTGATGGCTGCATAATATTCCATTGTATATATATACCACTTCTTAAAATTATGGAATGCTTCATGAATTTGCATGTCATCCTTGTACAGGGGCCATGCTAATCTTCTCTGTATCGTTCCAATTTTAGTATATGTGCTGCCGAAGCGAGCACTCAACATATCTATTTTTAAATATTATATGAGAGTGGTGGTGGTGGTTGTCTTGTTTCAACCTTCCCTTAATTTTTAGGTTTTTTTTGAGTTTTAAGTAGGTAATGTTTAAAAATATATTGCAACTTCCTTTATAATCTTAAATATAATCTCATTTTCATTTTCAAGAGAGACTTGAAAGAAAAATATTTTTTGTGGTACACAAATTTTATATATGTGTGTTAAAAATATATATTATAATGCTAAAATTATATCCTTTAAACTTTTATCTATTTAATCAGTCATAACTGAGAACCATACTAATTCTACCTCAATTAAATCTCTTCTAATTATAACTTAATTACGTATTCATGTATCTTGAATACATTTTGCTTTATAAATGTTTGATATGCAACTTACTGATTAAAGATTACCATTGCTATATATTCATTGACTATTTTGCCTTATATCATTAAGTACTTTAATTATTTTCCATGTAAAATCTTTCCCCTTAAATTCTACTTTGCCTGAAATCAATGTTGCTACTCAAAATTTTTTATTTTTGTTTTCCATATTAATCTATATATTAATCTAGGTATTTTATATTGTTAAACTTCCAGGAAAAATTTTAACATTTCCTGGAAATAAAATAGAGTTTTATTTATTTATTTATATTCTATATAGAATATATAGAATAAATATATACTATATATTTATATTATTTATTCATTTATTTATTTTTATAAATTCAATCTGAAGTCTGTTTTTAATAGTAAGTAGTAGAATTTATGTCTGTTTGCCGTACTGTTTGTATTTTCTTCTCTGAACTCATTTATGCTTTGTAGACAGCATTCTGTGTGTTTGTTTCCTCCTTCTTGGAATATGTTTTTGACTTTATATTTTTTAACATTAAAAACTTACATATGTAACCCTTATTACCATTTAATATTAGTCATTCAGCATTCAACACATATTTATAGCTATTTATAGGTAGGTTTTTATGTATCAGTGAATAAAACATACAAATATCTCTCTGTAATAGAGGTCATCACAAAATAAACAAGTTAATTACTTGTTCTGTTTTAAAATGTTACTACAAAAAAAAATAAATCAAGAAAGGAGTGTAGAGATTGATGGCAGTAGAGATAGGGTGGTGTTATGGTTACTATTGCTACTAAGAAACTACCCCACAATTTAATAACTTAAAACAACAATCATCTTATTATATCTCGTGAATACTGTAGGTTAGGAATATTCTGGCAGGATTCATCTGAGCGATTCTTCTTCTTTTATGTGGTGAGGGTTACTCAGTGCTACTCAACTGGCAAATAAACTGGAGGGTCCAAGGGGCTTTTTCCTATGTCTTGTAAATCAGTGAGAGTGGCTAGACAGATGGGCTCAGCTGGGAGGCACTCTTCATTGGAGAGTCGCACATGACTTTGCTATCATACTGGTATCAAGGTAGTGGAACTTCTTACACGGTAGCTGGGCTCCCATGGATTGAGCGTTCTGAGGGAACCAGGGGGAAGCTCTGTGGGCTTTTAGTTTAGCAGTAGAAGTCACACAAAATTACTTGCCGGAGTCTGTTGTAGCAGTCACAAGCATGCTCAGGTTCAAGGGATCCATCACTTGATGTCAACCTATTTTGAGGCCATGTTTAAAACTGCCAGACATGGCAATTACATATCAGGTGCAAGGCATTTGAGGAGAGACTTGAAAGAGATGAGGAGGACCATGCTCTGCTGAGAAAAGAGCATTCCAGAGAGAACCTAGCTTGTACCAAAACCCTGAATCAGAAGCACGTGGCCTTATTCTGAGAATATCATCATTGAAACCAGAGTGGTTGGAGGATAATGAGGGAAAGAGAGAGCATCAGTAGATGATGCCAGAAGCATAAAGGAGAGGAGGCAGATTATGGAGAAACAGCCTTGTAGACCACTGTAAAGACTTTGGCTTTTCCTCTAACTCGGATGGCATCCCTAGAAAGGTTTTAAACAAAGAAGTAGCGTGATCTGGGTTATTTTTAATAACATCCCTCTGTCCTTATGCTAAGAATAGTTGAAGGGGATCAATGGCAGAAGCTGGGAGAGACCAGTCAGGAGGTTTTTGTAATAATCAGATGAGGGGATAGCCATGGACTAGACTAGAATGGTCATGTTCGAAGAGGTCACCTGTGGTCTAAATCTGGATTCCTTGCATAGAGCCTAAAAGAATTTTTTGTGCTATCTCTTGAGCTCACAGTGTTAGATAAGGGATGTAGAATGCTTTTCCTTCTCTTTGCCCCTAAAAATTCTCAATATCTAATATTGTAACTTGCAATGTGTAATATAATTATATTAATTCAATATGTTATTTTCTCTTGCAATTATACTTTAGGAATATTACTGTGGCAAACAATTATAAAATATGTAAAATTAGCCCTATGCTTAATTGAGTCAATTGTCTCAGGATTTTGGATTTATAACTTCCTAATTTTTGAAGACTTTGTTTTTACTATTTTCCCTAATATGTACCCATAGGTCCTTGAGTAAATTATTATTGGAAAAGCAAATCAGTTTTTTATACAGAATACTTCTCATTCAACCTTGAGAAAGACAACCTGATGGGTGTAATATTCTTGGTCATATTCTTATTCTCTTAAAAGCTCCATGTCTTCTGGTATGTTAATACGGCAAAAGAAAGGTCTAAAGCAAGCCTGACATAATTTATTTTTAAAGGACTGTGTTGTTGTTGTTGTTGCTACTGCTGTTGTTTTACTGTCTATATGTAAGTTGGATTTTTTTTTAAATTTCTGGAGTTTGACTAGTTTCTGTCTAAATATGGATAACACTTCACTGTTTTCCCACCACTGTCTCTACAATCTGGTTAGCATTTTAGTCTTCATAGTTCATGGTTATTGTTTTAGATCAAGTGGCTCTTGTTTCTTTCTGAGGTAAACAAATTATTTTTGAGTTGAAACCCCAGTCTCTGGCATTCGCATCTACCATCTTTTCTGTCATTGTTTTATCTCTCTTTCCACCCCACCCCCGCCCCGGGCTCCGATTCAATTACCACTTGAACTGTTCAGTGTATCAGTTTGCTTGTCCCTGGATTCCTTTGTGGTTGGAAATTCTGCTACTACATTTATTTTTCTTCTAAGCCTCCTAATCTCAGGCATCTCCCATTTTGTCATTGTAACTTCCACATTCTGTTTCATAAATGACTTGCCTTTCTACATATTCTTCCTAGTCTAAGTACTTTAAAGCAATTTTCTAAATATTTCTTCTGGTTCCCTAGTCAAATCTTTTTAAGAGATACTCTTTGCCCCTGAGTCTTCATGATAGGAACATGATGTTCCCTCGCCGTTTTTACAGCATGATTTTTATTTGTGTATATGTGTGTGTGTTTATTTTCCCCACTCACTTTATTTAGAAGGTAGTGATGTTTATCCAAAATTAGGGTGTGATATCAAAAAGTAATAACCATTTTCTCATTTATTTACCTTCCAGATGATGGCTGAGCTCCTTTTTGATCTAAACTGGAGAGCAGATTGATAGACACAATCCCTCTCAGTGGCCAGCAAGCCTTTATTGGAATAGCGTAACTAGGTTACAGTGGATACCTATTTTATCTTATGTGGTTCAAGGTACCAGACATGTTATCATGCTCAGCATGCACATATAGTGGGGGACAGGTGTGTGGCAAGGATGAGCACTATTTATAGATTATACATGTTATTGCTTTCTGGGCCAGAATTCTAAAGGAGGGCTGTATTTTATTTGGACATTAAATTGAAATAGCCTATTGATATAGTGGAGGTCACTTGTTTATTGGTAGTTCCCTGTTTTACATTGTAATCTCTCTCCATTGTTCCCTAAACTTCATTCAGATCCCGTTGTATTAATAAATAGCAACGTGTAACATGGGGAAGGGAAGGGAAAAGAAAAAGAGGCTGAGTTCATGCTTGTGGGGGGTGCGGTGGGAAGCAGCAGATGGAGAGAAGGATGCTGGGAAACCTATGTGATTAAGCTCTGATCACTCAGGTTATCAACTGCTTCTAGCACCCATTCTGCTCGGCTGCCTCCCCG
Source organism: Mirounga angustirostris (assembly GCF_029215605.1). Taxonomy (NCBI): domain Eukaryota; kingdom Metazoa; phylum Chordata; class Mammalia; order Carnivora; family Phocidae; genus Mirounga; species Mirounga angustirostris. Next base: position 18,228,131 of record NW_026991711.1, on the reverse strand, counting down.
GCCCTGACAAGGCTTTTCTTGAGGGAACCCCACTCCCAGGCCCGGCAGGCCTCTGATGCATCTTGTCCTTTTATTGTAACTGCAGTCTCTTAAGGGAGGCTATGCATTATGAGTCATGGGGGAGTGGCCAGTGTCCGGCCCCTCAGGAAGCAAGACTGGGACAGGAGAGGAACGTCCTCTGGGATGCTGCAGGAGTGACTCAGAGAATAGGCTATGGGGAGCCAAATACTGTCTTACATGATTTTTATAAGGAGGAAATTCTGTCTCATGAAATAAAATATGGAGAGGATGATTTAACTTAATTGTTCTTATAGTCTACATATTGAGTGTCAGTTTTAGCATTCGGTGTTGTTTATACTGTTTGTTCTGTTTTCCTAATTTCTTTCTTTTCTCTCCACTAATGGGAACTTGGATGGGACTCCATGATAGACTACCAGAAGCTGGATCAAATCAGCATTAAAATGAACTTACACATTCATGGCATTTGTTACCAAATTCAGGAATGTATAGACATGACTCATAACATTTTTATAAGGACCAATTCTGGAAAAGACAAACTGTTGCCTGAAATTGATTTTTTAGTTTACCTTTGTATCTGTCATACATTCACTCAGATAACAAATATGTATTGAGTTCTCATATTCCAAACAAGTGGCCAAGCCCAGGAACTAGAGGATGGTTAAGACAGACATGCTCCTTGACCTCAAGAATTTACAGTGGAGAAGGGAGTTACAGACTTGAAACATATCACTGTGAATTGATTACTTAATTACAGTAATGATGCATGCATCCCTGAAAACTAGGTGTTAGCAAGCTCTAGTTGAAGTGAGAGCAAATAACGTAGGAGGGATACCCTGGTTGGTGGTTGTATTAGTATCCTGTGACTGTTGTAACAAATTACCACTGAGACACTTAAAACCACAAAAACGTATTCTCTAATAGTTCTGGAGGTCAGAAGTCTGAAATTCCTATCCCTGGGCCAAAATCGAATTGTCAGGCCAAGCTCCCTCTAATGGCTCAAGGGAGAGTCCAGCCCTGGCCTCTTCCACCTTCTGGCATTTCTAGGTTTGTGGCAACATCACTCTGATCCCTGACTTGTGATCCCACTGTCATCTTCTTTTCCTTCTGTAAAAATGAAATCTCCCTCTAGCTGCCACTTATGGATATGCGGGTGACTGCATTTGGGGCTCACCCAGATAATCCAGGGTGATCTCAAAATCCTTAATCATTAATAAAAAATATTTTTAATGTTTACTGCACCTGACTGAGGGAAGGGTCTAAAAGGATAGAACTTTTCAGGCAGGCAGGATGGAGTGGGAAACCATGCGAGGTGTGGCAGAAATCATTTAAGTGACTGAAAAAGGATAAGAAGGAAGTATAGAGAGTAAGGGAGGGATTGGCCAGATTTGCCCAAAGCTGTGTAATCTCTCAGCCATTTGGGCCAGAAATACCTGTTCTATTTGAACTCCGGAGGCTATGAGAAATGTCCTACATTCTGTGTATGTGTATTTTTCATATACTGAGTCAGCCAAATGTGTTTCTGTGGTATACACAACTGTTAGGAATCTAAAAGTCCCTGGGCACATACAGTTCTGTCTACAGAACCAAGTCTAGCTGTTTTCTGCACAATACAACTGAGTTTGCCAAGAAATAGCTGGAGAAGAAATTTTCTCCTATATCCAAGTGGACACATTAAATTCTGTTATGCAAGTGGATCATTTTCTCGGGACCTTGTGATAGCAGGATTTTAGCTATGGTCTAGTTAAGATGAGGTATGGGCAAAAAGCTCAGTTATTTCCCCACCTTCCTCTCCTTCTTGCTCTTCATAACAACTATGATTTGAAACCTATCAATTTGTGTTTTGAGATGCAACAGACCACAAAATGGGATGGTTAGACAGAACCTCAAGTTGGAATTGGAGACGAGATTGAAACTGGATATTAAAACTGATGTGTTATGCTCAAATTCTGATTGCTTTCTAAATACTATTTACCACAGGATTATTTTTGTGAAGAATGACTATTTACAAATCTTTAAAACTTCACATATCTTCCATGGGCCCAGAACTCCAGCTTTTTGCTGTTACAAATAAAAATAAATAAACATTTTTATCCTTTTAGTTCTTGTTATTATGCCTGGCTTTTCCTAATTCCTGTGTGATTTGTTTGATCATGCCTAAGATAAGAGCAGACAGAGAGGTGTTCATAATAAGAGCTACAAAATGCAGTTTTTGACTCCCTTGCCAGGCTCCCATCGCCATTCCAAAAGTACATAGACCACATGTCAAGACTCTCCAGTTCCCAGAGCACTGATGATGGGCCTGCTTTAAACTTTGGAAATTAAATCTATGAAGTCATTTCTTTTATAAAACGACAAAACAGTTTTTTTTTCAAAAGTGAGGGAAGGAAAAAAGAAAATGATCCCATTAGATGTAGGATGAATGAATCTATTAAGAAAATTTAACTGCCTATCCAATTAAAATGTGTCTCATCGGGGCGCCTGGGTGGCTCAGTTGGTTAAGCGACTGCCTTCGGCTCAGGTCATGATCCTGGAGTCCCGGGATCGAGTCCCGCATCGGGCTCCCTGCTCGGCAGGGAGTTTGCTTCTCCCTCTGACCCTCCTCCCTCTCATGCTTTCTGTCTCTCATTCTCTCTCTCTCAAATAAATAAATAAAATCTTTAAAAAAAAAAATGTGTCTCATCATTACACCTACCCTTCTCCTCTCACTGGTCTTCATTTGTTAGTAAATTGCTTGTCCTGTTCCTATTTGCCATGTAGGATAGTGGAGGCCGTGAAGTTCTCCAGACCAAACCTCTGCTTTGTGATTTATCTCAAGTCACTCTGACCTTGAGATTCTTTGTCAATGGTGCTTCAATACATTATCCAGAGAATATATTCTTTGTGAGTGGTGATATAAATGTCAATTAAAAACAAAAATAAATTCAGGGAAATATTAGCCACCTGCTCTTCTAAGTTCTCCAAGGCTACATTTTTCACCAAGTCAGATAACCAAGTCCCAGTAGAAATGCCTACTCAGAACTAAAATATAACATCACACAGGTAACTCTTAACAAAGATTCATAGAAAAAAGAATCATGTGTACTTAACACCTTTGACGTTTTTGAAATTGCTGAAGATAGTTGTGGTTGTATTGCTCATCGTCTGTTCCTTAAAGACTCCAGTGCTGTGCTTGAGAGTTTAGAGATACCCAGCTGCTGACATTTGCAGATACTACTTTCATTAGCTAATTGAAACCTATTTGAATCGTAAGCTTCCTTTTGACCTTCACCACCAAGAGGCTCAGGGCTGAGTTTTAGACTGCAGTGCAGTGTCTCTTTCCTGGGTCTTCTTATATAATTGTCATCTGCCTCCCTTCATTATTCTGTCATTGTGCCCTTGCTTTATAGTGTGTGCGCCTTTTATTATTTTAAGCTGTCTCAAAGGCTTTTCTGGAAATATACAGTACATGGGTGCAAAATGATGAAATAAATATACCTCTTCATTTGTTTTAAAACATGGTTCAGTTGGACTAGATGACTTCTAAGGTCCTTCCCAGCTTTAAATTTATGTTACTGTCACTGAAGACAGACAACAAATCTATTAGACTACAGGCCAAGAGATGAATGCCAAGTACTATATTCCTGGTGCAGGTGTGTATTTCTCTTTGAAAGCAGAGTGCTAGATTCAGCAACTTGCTAAGGACTCTCACAGTCTTACAGTGATAAGACATGAGAGCTAAAAAAAAAAAAAAACAAAAAAACCCCACCAAAACCAAAAACAGAAGATCTCAGTTAAAATATCTTTTCACTCTTAAGCATCAACAAAAAATAAAGAGAAAAGAGGAGAGCTTAAATATTTCTTTTGAGGCATTTATATAGATTCAAACAACAAGTTTAGCTTCATGAGTGTAGCTAATTTAATGAAATTAGTTGCATTTGAATATTGTCACAGTCTTGTTACAACATTAGCATTAAGCGTGATTAAAATTTATTCTTTGTGCCTATATGGGTCCCCAGAGCATCAGCTGTCAACACCTTCATAATAAACTAGCCCATGGTAGCTTTCAGGGAACTTTGACATTCAGAGCAGGTGGTTGGGCCACTGCTTTAGAGGAGAACAAATCACATTTTAAGATATATTTCCTGTTTGTATGAATTTAGAACACAAGAAATGATCAATAGCATTGTTTACTTTTGCTAGTATGATGAAAGTCATTTAAAATATAGGAAGTGCTAGATACTATGGACTGAAAATTTCCAAAGCTGATCAAAATATTTTCCTTAAGGGCGACTGAGTTACGATGAGAAAACCCAAGCTATAATTAAGAGATGTGTTTGTGAAATAGAAATATTATTTTATAGTAAATAAAATTTCCCTAGAGGAAAATGGATCATGACTTCAAGGAAAGAGGTTTATATGTAAAGTCTATTGATTATTTGATGTTCAAGGGGAAATTTGGTATCACACAAGTGGCTTCCAATTTCTTTACATTACTCTGTGTAGTGGGTTGAAGATGGTGGCCCTAGGAAACCAGTACACTCTGAAATTCAGAGGTTCTTTCTCTCTGATTTTATTATGCTACCTATTGGTAAGAATTACCTAGCAGTTTCATTTGGATGGTATGTTGGTAGTCTTAGAATTATTGTACCTTGAGCCTAATTTTAAAGTATTTATGATGCAGTTGGTAGTTTTATATTTGCAATTTAATTAATGTTGTCATCAATTACATATAAAACAAAACTGTCTAAGATGCTGGGAACCTTTAGGATTTGGTAATGTCTAATCAAAGGTTGTTAAATGAAAGTTATACCCCAAATAATTTTGAGTGCTTTTTGGATCCAAATAGTATTTATTAGTATTCAGAAATAGTTATCCCTTAAATAATATTTTACTTTCATATAATGATATCAAATAGTGAAGTGAGACAGAAAATCAGTGCAAAATGATAATTATCAATTATCATAAATCCATGAAAGAGAGCCCATATCTTACTAAGAAGAATTTAATTTTGAATGTGTGCTTGGAAAATAGATGTTAGTATAGCATTTCATAACTCATATAACAGTATGTGCAATTGATGATAGCTAGAACTGATCATTTTATTTTATTTTAGAGATTTTATTTATTCATTTGAAAGAGAGAGAGAGCAGAGAGAGAGAGCAAGCCTGACCACATGAGCGGTGGGGAGGGGCAAAGGAAGAGGGAGAAGCAGACTCCTGCTGAGCAGAGAGCCCAATGCGGGGCTCAATCCTAGGACCCTGAGATCATGACCTGACCCAAAGGCAGACTCTTAACTGACTGAGCCACCCAGACGCCGCAGAACTGTTCATTTTAAATTCGACAGTTACTTTGAAGAAAATGAGAGTAATTATTTATAAAACAAACCATTATTATTATTTGCTTTGAATTTTAATTTTTAATTTATTTTATTTTGTTTATTTTTTAAGTAGACTCCATGACCAGTGTGGAGCCCGTCATGGGGCTTGAACTCATAACCCTGAGATCAAGACCTGAGCTGAGATCAAAAGTCAGATGCTTAGGGCTCCTGGGTGGCTTAGTCGGTTAAGTGTCTGCCTTCTGCTCAGTCATGATTTCAGGGTCCTGGGATTGAGCCCCGCATTGGGCACCTTGCTCAGCAGGGAGTCTGCTCCCTCTGCCCTTCCCCCCTGCTCTGATATCTCCCTCTTCCTCTCTCGATCTCTCTCTCAAATAAAAAAGTAAAATCTTAACAAAAAAAAGTCAGGTGCTTAGCCCACTGAACCGCCCAGGTGCCCCTGCTTTGAATTTTTAATTCAAAAACTTAAAACTATAAAAACAGAGCTTTCGCTATACTTAAGGTATTTATTGTTTCTTGGTAAGATTAAGGAAGGGTTAGGAGAAATGAAATAATTTAAGGAATGTACTATTTTTTTTACATAGGGGTAAGTTTACTTTTAATGCAATTTTTATTAGGTAGTCAACGTTTGTTGAAATGAGAGCCTCCTAAACACCACTGATTTTTATAGTCACTAGTTTTTCATGTGGAAATATCATTTTTCAGGTTCACCCAGCTGCTTATCTTACAAAATATCTTGAAACAGATTATTTCTGATTCACCTGGCTAAACTGACAAGCACCAATACATACCTTGCCAATCAAAGAGTTAGGGTGAAGATTGATTAATAGCCTATCTTTAATTAGGTCCTGTTTTTTAACTCTTTCTGAACATGTTCATATTTTATTTATTGTAGGGATCTAAACATTCTCTGTTGGCTACTAAACGAAGAATGACCTTGCCTTATTAAAATAATGTTAATGAGTGTTATCCATAAGATATCACAAATACAATACCTGCAGCAGGAAATTAGTTATCTATAAATAATAATAAACACTGTAACAAGGTCTCTATTACTTCTCTTTATTTTGACTTCATTATTTAAGTTCAGAAACCTAGATCTCAAATTTAGGCATTATTTATCTATAATTATAAAGCCAAATAAATAGTGGAGATTAACTTAAAAATAGTTTAAGAGTCCACAATTGAAGTGTAGATAGTGCAATCGCAAAAGGTTTAATCATTCTGAATTGATTCTACAGATGTCTCCATTCTTTAAATCCCCTGTAAGCCTCTTACCTACCATGAAAGCTTATCCGCATAAACCTGGCACATAAAACCAATCATATGACTTCTTTTGGTTCTGAGATTTCAAAGATTAAGACCTTCGCTGTAGAAGAGAAGTGCTGTATAGAAGTTGCATGTACACAGAGCCACACTCAGTAGTGGTATCCAGTGTCACCCAAATGTTTGGGGCAAATTTACACACAGAAATACCTGTGGTACTTACTTTCACGTTTGCTGCCAGAGCTAGGAAGGGAGACCCAGAAATGGCTTGAAGGAAAATTTGTTGTTGAAGAAGAGGTTTGTTGATGAATACATACAGTGTTCTTCCCAGACCTTTTTACCCAAGATGGCAACATATTTGCCAGAGCCAAAGACACTCCAGTGTTTTGCCTTTTAGAATTTAGGAGACCCAAAACTCTGGAAATTCAAGGAATTTTAATATACAGGCACCTAGCCAAGTCATACAAAAAAATAATAGGCAAACAAACAAACAAACAAACCATTCATTAGTATTACTGTTACTATTACCATCACCACCAGCACCAACGTGGTCCCCGTTCTCACTCTTTAACTTCTAACAAAGATGGTAATGATGGTAAAAAAGAGAAAGCCTCTGATCAGATGTTTTCCTCATTTCGTATTAATTTTGAAGTTCTTATATCCGTCCCAGTGAAGTTATCAAAAGCTTCTAAGACAGACCACTTTAAGGGTTTTGTAATAAATTCCAGGGTCAGATTCCAGATTTTTTTTTTTAAAGATTTTATTTATTTATTTGAGACAGAGAGAATGAGAGAGAGAGAGAGCACACGAGAGGGGGGAGGGTCAGAGCAGGGAGCCCGTTGCGGGACTCGATCCAGGGACTCCAGGATCATGACCTGAGCTGAAGGCAATCGCTTAACCAACTGAGCCACCCAGGCGCCCCCAGATATTTTTTTCTATCTGAAATTGTCTGTGCATCAAAATACCATACTTTTGATGTGAATCTGAAACAAATTCTACTGCATTCTAAATAAAGTGAAATTAATATCAACTAGTAGGGCATGACATGAGTTTCCAATAAGAAATGTTGGTAAAGTCAGGAGAAATGACTTCCTAATGACATACTGTGTGTAGATTTATTAGCACTTCTTTTTAATATTTCATATGTTGAACACAAAGAGAATTGGAATCTTGTTAATCATCATTTTAAAACATCTTTGTAGAATGTAAATATATCAGTGCTTGCCTTTTTTCCATACTAATGAAAAGCAAGTTGTACTTGGGGAGTGAGTATTCCTATTAAAGCGCTGTCATCTATTACCAGACCTGTTTAGAAGAAATAAGCACAGATGGTGGGTCTATTACTTCTCTAACAAAAAATGTGCCTCTTTTTTTTTGGTGTGTGTTTTATTCCCTTCTCCTAGTTGAAATGCAAGCAATTTTTCAAGTCAAGAAACCTCTGTAGGGATCCTTGAAAAGTTTTATCCATTACTTGTACATTTAGAAGGAAAATGTGATTAGTGATTTATTAAAATTTCATAATAAGAAGCTCAAAAAGTCTTTGTTAGAAAAATTCTTATTTCATTAAGAAACCATATATTTTGCATGCAAAGTAAAGGCTGCAGGGAGTAAGTTTTTATATCAAACCAGGATCCTAAATTACTCATTTAGTGATGACAAAACCATTTAGCCCACGTTAAAAATACCAGTGTGGATCTTTTATTTATACATGGTTCAATGAAAATTTGTTTGTTGTATACATATTAAGAAAAAGAGCAGAAGGAGTTTAATAATGTAAGTGTTTTATTTGGGTTGAAAATACATGCATACAATGAAATATTCAAATCTTAACTGTACAATTCAATCTTTTTTTTTTTTTTTACACAAAATGAGAATTCTTGTGTATCCAGCACCCAAATCAAGGAACATATTACTAGAGCCCCAGAAATCGACTTCAGCCTTCTAGACAGTATCTCCTAGAGTAGTGCTTATGGTGATTTAGAACATTGATTTATTGTTAAACTTTTATAGATGGGGTCATAGTGCATGTTCTATACCTTGCTTCTTTCATTCAGCATTTAGCTTATAAGATATTACATATAGTTATAATTCATTCATTCTCATTGCTGTATAGTATATTATTATATAAATATACTCCCATTTATTTTCTCATCTTAATGCTTATGGACATTGGGGTTATGTCCAATTTGGGGCTATTTTGAGTAATACTTCCCTGAGCATTCTTATACCTGTCTTTTGGTAGACATTGCTGAGTATATCCCCAGGACCATGGGATTGTTAGCTTTAGTATACATGTCAAATAGTGGTTTATATCAGTTTGCACACCATCCACAAAGAGAAAGGGCTCCAACTGGTCCATGTCCGTGCCAACACTTGGTATCATCTGTCTTTTTCATTTAAACTCTTCTGGTGTGTATGTACCACTGTTGCATCGTAGTTCTTAACTTTATGAAAACAGAAAAGAAAAACTTATTTTTAAAACTTATATTTCTGGGGCGCCCCGGGTGGCTCAGTCGTTAAGCGTCTGCCTTCGGCTCAGGTCATGGTCCCAGGGTCCTGGGATCGAGCCCTGCATCAGGCTCCCCACTCGGCGGGAAGCCTGCTTCTCCCTCTCCCCTCCCCCTGCTTGTGTTCCCTCTCTGGCTGTGTCTCTCTCTGTCAAATAAATAAATAAAATCTTTAAAAAAAAAAACAAAAAACTTATATTTCACTTGAAGTATCTTAAATGCCCTGCGGCAGTGTTTCTCCTTATTTAAATAATATGTAAGAATAGTGATACTGAACTCCTGAATAATACACTAGTTTGGAATGAGATTCTTGGTCAGTTGTAATTGTGATAAAATTTATCTGTGTTATCAACTGTGATAGTTAACAATAAAAATGTGAAATTCTTCAGATTAATATGACGTGACATTCCCGCATCTTGAAAGTAAGTTCATGGTCTGTACATAAACCAAGATGCAACCAAAGTAATAGTTTACAACTGACCCTTGAAGGATGTGGGGGTTAGGAGAATAGTCAAAAATCAACGTATGACTTTTGACTCTCCTGAAACTACAAACAGCCTACTGCTGACCAGAAGTCTTACCGATAACAGTCGATTAGCACGTATTTTGTGTGTTATATGTATTACATACTATATTCTTAGAATAAAGTTAAGTAGAGAAAATAAATAAAATGTTATTAAGAAAATAACTAGAAAGAGAAAATACATTTATAGTACTGTATTTATTGAAAAAAAAAAAATCCATGTATAAGTAGACCCAGAGAGTTCAAACCTGTATTGTGTAAGGTTTTACTGTATTTAAGTGATGAGACTAAATTTCCATTGCTCATATTATGTCTGTGTTTCTAGAGAAATAGGAAAATCTTATAGCAAACTTGCACTCTATTAGTTTCTTTTCACCCCTCCAGCAAGCATAACTTCCCTCTTTAGCTGGTAATATACAACTGTTCACTGCGATCTTTGAAGAAAATAGTACATCCTTTTCTAATTATGAGTAGTAAAACATTTGAAAATGCTGTAGTTACAGAAAAAAAGAAAGGATTACAAAAAGAAGAAAAACACTTTGCCCAAAACTAATTGTATGTCTAGTTTATATTAGTTGGTTTCAGGAGTTTTCATTAATAATTATTGAGTGATTATATTTTGGAGCTCATGTTCCCTGGATTCATACCCTTGCTGCATACTTAACAAACTGTTGCATTAGGAAAGGTACTGAACAAATTCACATCCTAGATCCCCAACCTGTAGAGTGGGAATCCTTATAATATAAATATTATATGATGTATTAATCTGGATTCTCCAAGAAGCAGATGCGAAAAAGGGATTAAACACAAGAGGGTTTTATTAAGGGAGATGCCTATCCAAACAAATGGGGTGGAAACTGAGTAAGGCTGGAAAAGCTGTTAGTCATGAAGCACGCGTGACCCAGAGTGCAGGGAAGGGGTAAGAAGTTTGAGTGGAAGTATCAAGCATGATGTGCAGCCCAAGGAAAGGTTAGCAAGGGTTTCAGGGATTCCTGAGACAAACTTAGCTATCAGAGGAACCCTCTGTCTTCCTGTGATGGCTCTGCATTAATATCCCTGCTGAACACAGTCATTGGTTGGGGACAGGTGCAGAAATAGATTTCAGAGCAAAACAGCAGGTACTCTTAGTCAATTAAACTTGTTGTACTTTGAGGTCCAGAGGCACATGCTCATGGCCACAACAAATGATTATCATGTAGATAAATTGACAAACTCCAATGAAAGTACTTAAAACAATGCCTGAATCATAAACATGGATTTGTCCATTTATGTATTCATAGTATTCATCATTATTAATAATAAACACATTAATAAAGGAGCCACATATGCAATCTGCTTGAAATATTTGGAAGAAAAATATAATAGTGCTACAGAGGAGTTAAGAGAAGCTTAATATTTATAGTTTGCTTAATTCCTCTTAAGTAAGAAATATTATTACATATCAATAGATTTGTGTAATTGATTTCCTTCTACTAATAGTTATTGGTATATATTGCCAAATCCCTAAAGTATACTGGAATACCTAACTCTATACCCCTTTATTTCTGCCTTAAGAAGCGGGTTTAAGGTTGTTTTAAAAATTAAAAAAAAAGATTTATTAATATCATTATTTTTGTCACATGCAATTGATATTATCAATATAAAAAAGTTGCATCATTTAATTGGAAGGATCTAGCTAGTAATTGTTTGATCCACTTGTATAAATTAGTCACTGGGTGTGCAAAATTTGGGAAGGAATTGGATATTCATTAAAACTTCTTGTATCTGGCCATATTCTCAACAGTGGAACCTCCTTTCATCTTTTCAAAGAACTTCCATTGCTGTAGAAAATCCACAGGGTTCATGCGAGTAGCTGTGATACTCTGCTCAAATAGAGGGAAGAAATATTAATATTAAACATAATATGAAAATGCTTGCTGGAAATTCTCTGAGGCCACTTTATTATGACTTCTGTTTGAACAAACAGATTACTCAGTGGAGAGTCTTAAATGGAGAGAGTATGGAATGTTTAGGGCATGGCCTCCTATCTCTTACTTTTCCCTATTTGTAATTAGAAACCTAACTATTCTTCCCTGTGTGTGTTATTCATATGCCTTTGCCATTTCTCTGGCTGGGATGTCATCCTTTGCTCTGGAGTTTACATTAACTATACCATCTAAGACCTGTTCTTCCCATAATACTTCAAGGGCTAACACAAGCAATAACTTCTTTAATTTTTCCCCAAGTGTCTTAGTCCGGATGGACTTCTCCATATGTTCAGTGTTTACTACCCATGTTATCCCTAACCTCTCACATGGCATATACTGTTCCTTCTAGCTATTCCCATAACATACTGAACCTCTCCTTCATTCCTAGGATTGTGACTGATGAATCTAAATTGTCATTTTGGGAAGATAGTAATTTGCAATGACTTCAACCACCTATGAAGTCACCCTATTACATACAACATGATTTACTAGACCCTTGTTTAGATAAATGTTGGTGAAAGATTGTGTTTTTGTCTGCTTGCAAAATATTTTGCCAGTTTTAGTTGTTTATTTATAATGTTCATAATTTTGACTTTTGTAGTCCAGTATGTAAAAAAAAAATAGTATTGGGACTCATTTATATACCGTATACAATGAACTAAATTGACCCAGGTAATATGGATTCAGACATATGTGTAATTCAGCAAGACCTGGTAACAAAGTAGGATGTACATTAGCTTTCTTTAGTATATTGATAAGTAGTATTAAAACATAGTTAATTTTTGGTTGGGTCTTTTGAGAGAAAAACATTAGAATAGTTCATGTTTCCATGGTAAGCATCTTACTAAAATAATGTCGCAGCTGGGCCAGGGCCTGTTCCAAGAAAAAAAGCATTGTTGTACACTCTTAAAAGAGTAAGATTCTGAGCTCAGGTGTATTCAAATGGTTATGGCAGATAATATTCTGATCAGATTACTAAATTCTATATCTTCCACTTTTCACTTTGTTAGCTATACTCAGCGTGTGGTTGGAAATGGAATCAAAGCCCAATCTGGAAATCCCGAAGTCAAAGTCAGAGGAACTGATCCCGTGATAAATCAAATTATTGATAAACTGAAGCACGTTATTCAGGTAAGTGCTGATACTCTATTTATTGGTATAATCAATGGTAAATAATAAGTATTCGCTTTCCATTACATGTGCTAAATCTATTAATCCTATCTGATGGTCCTACCTAAATGTGAGTATTGGAATAAATTATTTGTATTGAGATTTTAGAAATATTTTGTTGAGCAATTTTCTTACAGAGTCAATGTACAGTAGTATTTTATTTTATTTTTTATTTTTTTAAAGATTTTATTTATTCATGAGAGACACACAGAGAGAGAGGCAGAGGCAGAGGGAGAAGCAGGCTCCCGGCGGAGCAGGGAGCCCGATGCGGGGCTCGATCCCAGGATCCCGGGATCGTGACCCGAGCCGAAGGCAGACGCTTAACTACTGAGCCACCCAGGTGCCTATCCATACAGTAGTATTTTAATGGAGGGCGCTCCGTATCTGTGAAAAGTAGCCATAGCCTCAGCATCTCAAGGTATAGTGAAAATCGTAGCATAAGCTTCATCCCCGATGAATGAGCTTTAGACATGGGGACTGCCGTGACAATTAGGGAAAAAAACAACAACCATAGAAGACACTGGAGTCACTTTGCAGGCAACTCTCTGAGCCTTGCTGTGAAGGGTTTTGCTCCACTTTCAATAAATGTTAAGTCATAAATGGATAATAGGCATTTTTGTATTTATTTCCTGTATCACCTTTTACATGTTATCTTATAATCTACCTAATGACTGTTTATGAAATACTTCTGTTATATCTTTAATAATCTGTAATCAAGTATGTATTACTGTTTTTAATATATAGCATATGAAGCATGTCAATTTCTATCAAAAGAGCATTTCACTGAATAATCTTTTAATTAGAATCAAATATTATATTACATGCTGTAATGGTCATCCTCCGTTCTTCATCTATTGGAGTTTGGGGTAAGAAGGACTATATTTTAGGTATTCGTTTTTTTCTAACAATTTATCTATGCATATATTCTCATTTTTTCTAAGTAAAACCTTGGGTGGTTTCTTATTTCTGATATTCTATGTCAGAAACTATACCTAAGCATTGTATTGAGTTTTTATGAATATTAAAATATTGTAGGGGTGCCTGGGTGGCTCAGTAGTAGGTTAAGCATCCAAATCGATTTTGGCTCAGGACATGATCTCAGGGTCATGAGATTGAGCCCATGTGGGTCTCTTCGCTGGGCATGGAGCCTGCTTGGGATTCTCTCTCTCCCTCTCCCTCTTCTCACCACTCTCCCCCTTGCTCACAGGCATTCTCTCTCTCTCTCAAAAAAAAAAAATCTAGAGTCATTGGTATGCTTTTCATAGTTGTTTTGCAAAACTTAAGTTTATGTAGGGCCAGTTCTTAGGATTCCATTTTTATGAAAGTCTGTATCTTTATCAAAGAAAATGTAAACAGGGGGCACTATGTCCAATACCATAGATCTCTCCCTTCCAGGAAGCAATAATGGTTACTTTGCTTATTCTGTGACTGGTGCATTGGGAAAACAGAGCTTTCACCCTGGATGGCAGAACCAAGTAAGTTCCATTGAGAAAAGTGTAAGAGAAAAATGGTGTCATGACTACTAGTGCATTAAACCTCATAGCCTCTGGTGAGTTAAACCAATTCTCTCAGAGAGATCTATCCCAGGTAAAGTAAGTAGGTGCCTTATGCTGCTAGTAGGTCAAGCGCTCTAACATTTCTTGAACCTGAGTGGAACTGGGATTGTGTCAGGAGCTGAACTGACCCTGAAGCAGGCATCAGAGTGAGCAGTATGAATTAGACCACAGTCTGGGGCAGAATGGCTGAGATCAGGTTGGAGATCTGTTGTTCTCAGAAGCAGTGATATTAAGCCCATTAGTAAATATCACTCAGGCATTTAGAAGAAGGAAGTCACTCTTCCTGTCCAATTTTTGGAACCTTGATTTTCCATAATAAGAAAAACAAAGAAGACATCCAGAAAACAAAAGACATGCATCTTGACTCAGTGAGAAACTAACGGGGATTCAGAAGGACTTAGGATATTAGTTTAATTCTTGAATTTCCAGTGGCTCAATAAACAATCTATTAGGAACTCAACACATAAGAGGCTCCGCAACAGAGATTTGTGTGCAGGAGATTTCTGGCAGGGTGCCTTTGCAATCAGTGAAGGACTGGAGGAAGTAGCACTGTAGAGAGAGCGAGAGCGAGAGCGTGCAATTGTAGTAATAATGGAAGCTTCTTCTGAATCCAGTAGGACCTCTGGAGCTAGGATAGCCCTTTCCAGTTGGCCTGAACTGAAACAAGGAGGTGTGGGTTATTGGACCAGTAATTGGATGAGGGCTACTAGGGTGGAGGCAGGGGAGTGTTAACTCAGCTCTGAGTTACCAGCAGCCAACAATATTACCTGCAGCTGGAGGAACAAATACCTTGTTCTAGCTGGCACCTCATAGCTTCATGCACTGTAACATGGTATAATAAGGTATGCAGATCTAGACTATTCAGGAACTCTAGTGCACATTGATCATAAAATCAAAAGAGCTTTAATATGAATCAGTCCCTTTCCTTGAGAGAAAATCTTAGTGGTCTCCAAAGGGGGCTAAACGTTCCCCCAGAGAGGGCATAAACCAATCGACTGGAGGGCAGGAAGGAAAAATAGAACTTCAGTGTCTATTTATTCTGTCTCGTTATGTTAATGTATTTGGTTGTAGGAAAGTGTATAAAATATGTAACAGCACAATGGCACATGTGTTTAGGGTAGAAATACATAAATTCACATATCAAGTAGGTGTGTGTTCAAACTTTATGGAATATATACATGATAAAAGTTGATGGAAACCTTGTTATAGGTAATGAGGATGGAGCTGCTATATAGGAAAGAGTCCACAGATAGAAGAAAACTATATTCACAAAGAAATAAGTAGATAGTCAAAATATAAAGGTTTATAAAAACTCTTAGGAAGAGGGTTCACTGGTATGTTGCCCATCCAGCATAACGTCACCGTCTTCTTGTTTCGTAGGTTTTAAAGCCATATCCTTTTCAAGATGGCAGAGGGAAATAATCCCACTTTTTTTTTTTTTTTAGCTCTTGTGTTAAATTGAGTCCCATTCTTTCGTCTTTATATTAGTGTGCAGATCTCCAATTATTCATGCTTAAGTTTTGTTCTAGGACTGTAAGAGACTATGATATAAAATGTTACCTTTGAGGTCTATCTTTTAAAGTCTATAGGATAAAGATTGAAGCTTAGGTTTTTAGAGAAGATAGCAGAAAGTCATTTTGTACAGGTGTCATGAAAATATTCACCTTTAATGTCTTAGAACATGTTCTCTCCTAAGCCAGCTGTCCCAAAGAGGAAGAAACATTTTTGATTTTGCTAGACTTCTGACTGCTAATCATATATGTGTGCCCTGGCCGGGCTGGCTATTATACTGTCACTATGAGGGGGGGAGTTATAAAGACCTAGCACGGTGTCAGGTCTGAAAAGTTTCAGAAAATTGTCTTCTATAAACGATAGTTTCTTCATTTGGGAGTAGTGTGAGACAAAGGGAGGAAGTAGAAGTAGGTTCAGAATTTAATCTGTAGATTTAGATGATCACTTATTTGTGTTTCCATAGAACTCAATCTATTTCTTACTGTGATAGATACTAAGTGCATTTAACAATGAAAATTACATCTCCCATTGTAGGGATAAGCTAATGTTCCTCTTGTCCTTTTCGCTCTATGTAAATATAGGGAAATAAACCAGCCATATTTATTAGCAAAAGTTGGCTCCATACATTAGCCTCCAAACACCTTTCTTTTTAGCCTGTCATTGAGCTGCACCTCATTTTCTACCCTGTAACTTCTGCAGTTACAGTCACTAAACAAGTGGGTAGGAATTTTACTTTGAAAAATGGCACTTTTTGAATGTCTTAATAATTTGTTCAAAATATTCGAACAGTACTTACTGAGTTCCCACTATGGGCCTGGTTCTACACAAGGTTAAAGGGGTGAACAAAGTAGACGCAACTCTGTTCACATGAGATTTACATTCTAAGAAAAAATATGTAAGTACAATAACTGTCAGCTGGCAAATGTTATAACAAACAAAACAGGATGAAGTAGGAAACGTTACTTAAGAAGAGTGTGCTTGTGGAGGCCACCAAAAGGGGAGGTGGATATTTGGGTTGATACTGAAGAAGGAGAAGAAGGGAATCAGAAAAATCTGGGAGATCTGTGTGTGGGGCAGAAGGAATACTACATTCAAAGGACCTGTGGCAGAAATAGGTTTATTGTATTCGAAGAACAAACAGAAGGCCATGTGGCCAGAACAGAGTGAGTGGAGGGTAGAGAAAGAGAGAGATGCTCTGAATTAACAGGAATTTGGTAGACTCCAGCAGGGAGTTTAAATTTTATCCTAAGTGGGATGGGAAACCAAAGACTGAAGGCAGAGGATGATATAATTTAATTAATGTTTTGTAAAGATAATTTAGTCTTCACTTTGGAAAATGGACCAAAGTAGAAGAAGAACAAAAATAGAGGAAGTAAGTAATAAAGGCAGAAGATCATGGTTATCAGGACTAGAATAAGAAGAGTGGCCAACATGCGAAGCAGGGAGATTTAGATAAATACGGGAAGGAGAGTTAGTCAAGATTTGTTGATGGATTGGAAATGGGATAGAGAGGGGAGAGCAAGCATGAGAACTACCTTTGGTGGGGTGATAGTGTCATTAATGAAACAAGAAATTCTGGAAATGGAGCAAGTCTGGGGTTTAGTTGTTGGGGTTGATTAGAAATTATGGTTTTGTTACATTTGAAATGCCTCAGACTCCCGAGAGATACAACCAGAATTCAGGGGCAACCACAGAGCAGGAGGTGCGTGTTTGGGAGCATCGGTGTTAAATAGTATTTAAGTCATGGGACTATGAGGTTGCCACCTTCTTCTTAGAGAATTAATTCGCAAAAAAACTGTTAGGGGAGAATATAAAACAGCAGAATCATATGAAAGATGAGTATTCAGAAAATCTAGGAATGGAGAAAGCATTTATTAAATGTGTGTGATACCATGTAGCTACTTAGACAGTTGATGTAGGGCAGAAAAGGTATTTAATAACATGAAATTTTCTTTTACTGAAGAATAACCAATGTTCATTATAAGAAATTGAATTTTATTATCTTAGAAAATTGTACAAAAGGGGGGAAAATAAATGTTCTAACACTTATAAAACAAGCAATCTCAGGAAATAAGCCTTGTAGGCTTTTGCTGTACTTAATTATACATATAATTAAATCAAAACTTTGACTTTCTCTTATAAAACAAAATGAGATCAAAGAATGCATTTGGTTTTGTGTCCCGAAGTACTCACCTAACAACATATAACATATTTGTTTCCATAGCATAAAATACTCAGGAATATGGTTGCTCGTGCATGTATATTATTCTATCATATGGAAGGACTATAATTTTATTTAATACCAAACTGAAGTTGGATATTTAGGTTGTTACCAATTTTTCACAATAATAAGTACTGCTAATATGAATATTCCTAAAGATGAATCTTTTTACCACTTTTTCCCCTTATGATACATTTCTAGATGGTTATAACCAAGAATCTATTCATTAATAATCTTAGGTATTTTGATAAGTATTGCTAGATTTTTATCCAGAACAATTGTAAGAATTTATATGTGAAGCACGGGATATTTGTCAACTTTCTCAGCATGTTGAGGGTATAGTTGGGAACTTGGCAGTGACCACACATTGGTGGTAGGAAAATCACATGGAATTCTAGAGACCAAAGTAGCAGTCCTTTAGACAGCCCTTTAGACATGTTAGCTTGAGCTGGTATCACCTGCAGGTACTGCAAGTATGGCCAAAATAAATATTTTAATTAGAAAATAGTTGCTAAAAATTTCAAGGCTTTCTAGAGAAAAGTCCTAGCAAAAACAAAGAACTTCATTTCATTGTTAGGAAAAGCCCTCTATTTTTAAATCCTACCAAGGAAAAAAAAAAAGTTGCTCAGAAGATCTGATATAAATGGGGAATTACGGATTATAGCTTGGTCCTCAGGGAATATCTCAGGCACTTTTTTGAAGTCCCCTCACTGACTCTGTAAGTCCTTCTGAATTGGGGATAGGAAGTGTGGAGAAAAGAAGAAAGTCATGCCTGACCTCCCACCATCTGTCATTCTGCCCCTTTCTCTGGAGAAGCCATTGTGCTAACATACTTTCCAGCACTTTCCTGCGTTTTAAAACCTGTACTTGAGGGAGACAATGCTTGTACTGCTGAAAATTGCCAGTGATTAGTACGGCGCAGTCAAGAGCAAGTGAGGAATTTTCTAAAAGGAGAATTTTTAAAGGGTTAACATGAACTTTCTTAGATGTTTGCATCAAACTGAATTGCCCTTTAATAATAGATTAGAAACAATACCTGATTTCTCTTAGTATACTGACTGAGGAAATGATTGAAAATTTTAATTCAGATTTTTTTCTCTTAGCAAACTCACTTTAAAACTCCTTGTTGTTCATATTTGACTAGGTTTGTTTAGCGCAAAGTTGTCAGGAAAAAATTATGTTTGCAGCAGTTTATCTTTAAACATTAAATAACATCTATCATTTTTCCTAAAAAAACCAAAATGATGTCAGCAGTTAAAAGCCTAACTCCTGAGTATGGTTAGTTATGAACGATAATGAGCAATTGCTTAGAAATCCCTTTACTTACTTTCAATATGAAACATAAAAAGTAATATCACAGCAATTTTCTATAATTCTTTTATTGCAAAACCAATAAATGCTACAGTGTTGTTAAAAGTAGTAGATTTAAGTAACATTTTATTTCTTCAAACCTAATAATTACAATACATAAGAGAATATTATCAGTTTCTATTAAATACTCATTTTTATAGAGACTAAAACTTCTTTAGAAATATGTCTTCATGTGTAAAATAAATTTGGTTTTTAAATGTGAGAAAAAGCAGTAATCATAACCATTTGCTTGAAACTACAAAATATATAGACATCTTATAATATGTATTTCAATAATCACAACCTACTGGATTCAAGCAGAGATGAGGACGCTCTTAATTCATGTAGGAAAGGATGGCACTAAATTGCCTCTTTTCTTTTTTCCCATTCTCTTCCTAGAATACCGATATGATAAATAGAAACTTTAGAGCTGTGATAGAGTGAGAAGAGATTCTGATTTAAATCTTAATGAATAGTTCTAAGGTTAGTGTCTATAAATACAAAAAAACACCCCAAAACGCACAAGGTTTTTAGAATGTCAGTTTCTGAATTCTGAAAACTAAGTTTTTTTCATGAAAACACTTAATCTAATACACATTTTAGAAACTTCTTCTTATTGGTTATTACCAATAATAACAGTGATGCAGAACCAGTCAATCATAACTGATTGGTCAGGGGTGTCAGCTGATTCTGTCAATTTCCTTCTCTTCTGCAGACTGCTTTTCTTGCTCAGGAAATTCACCACAGCACCTTGACTCCTTGCTCCTCATCTCTACTACACACCAATGTCATGTTCCCAGGCTTACTATATTAAAATTCCAGAAAGATACATACCTTATGATTTTACATTAGCAGTGCAGTAGTAACCAAAACACATTTAGTTATCTTTTGATTCAGAAGAAAGTATTTGAAATGTACTCAATAACTTTGAATGGCCATCTAATTTAGCAGTTTGTTGGTCTGAGTAAATTCAATGGAAGGTTGCTTTCTGGAGTGTGTAGTATAATGCACTGACTTCACTATTGGCCATTTCATTAAAAAAAAAAATCAATTGTCAGCATAAAACCAACCATTTCAATTAGTGTACAATCAACTGGAAATGAGAGGATTTGGGTTGGCCATTTTTTTTTTTAATTTAAAGAGTATGTAATTGTTCTATGTTGTATAAAATTTTACTTTATATTCACTTGGCTGCTGCTGATCTTACATGTTATTACTACCTATTAAGATTTGAGCCATTTATTTACCAGGTTTTCTGTTTATCAAATATACTGAAAGAATTTGAGCACTAGAACTTTTATACTTCATGGTTTGGTGATTAGTCATTTATGGGCTAAGACTTTTGATCTTTCTGTTAAAATATAACATGAAATATGCTTTATTTCACAAAATGACATTCCAAGTTATAGCCACCTCCCACAATAATTCAGATTTATTGTAAAAAATTGAAATTATTGGTATTTAAATTTTTTTAAGAATTATGAAATCTAAAAGATAAACGTATAGCACTATATTATCAGAAACTAGAACAAGTGAGAAAAATAATGCCTTTGAGAGTTATTATCTATCCATTCAGTAATGTCAAAGAACCAAAAAAAGAAAAAAAAGAAAAACCCCCAAACAAAAAAACAAAATCCCTTTTATTTCAATAAAACACACTGGCCACAATATAGCAGTATGCTAAAGAGCATGAGTTTTGAGTTAGGACAAGGCATATGATTAAATTCCAGTTCTTGTAGGTACTAGCTGTATGTCTATAGTCACCTTAATTAACATTTTTTGTTATATAATCAAAAATATAAAAAAATCATCAGTGACATGTGGAGAAAGTGAAGCTCTCAAATACCACTGGTGGAATGTAAAACCATGCAACTACTTTGATAATTAGATGGATTTGTAAAAGACTAAACATAGAGTTACCATGTGAGCCAGAAATTTTGCTCACAGCTATATACCCAAGAGAGAAAAAAATATGTGTCCACACAAAAACCTGTGCATGAATGTTGATAGCAGCATCATTCATAATATCCAAAAAGTGGAAACAACTCATATGATCATCAACTGATGAATGGATAAATAAAATATTATATATCTGTAAAATGAAACCTTGTTCAGCAGTAAAAAGGACTTCATATGGATAAAATGCTACGACATAGAAGAACCTTGAAAACATAAGTAAAAGAAGCCAGTCACAAAAGATCACATATTGTATGAGTCATTTACATAATAAATATTAACAAATGTATTTCATTATTTTATTTTGACATCACTTTTCATTTGTATATAGAATATTCTCTTATACTGGCAATAACTATTGGTAGTATACTGAAGACTTATCCTACCTGACCTTGATGGTTTTGCTAATACTGTGCTAAATAAGATAATTACTTTTTAATATCTAAATGCCTGTGAGGTTTTATCAGTCTTTGCCCTCTTACTTCCTGACCCACTTGCTGTTATTTCCCTAACACACTGTTGTCTGATTGCTGGTTCCATCATTCCACTGAAATGCTCTTGCTAAATTCACTGATTATCTTTCTCTTGTTATTCAGAATCTAATAGGCTTTTATTGTTGTCGTCTCTCTTGAGCATTTAATATCACTTATCTATGCTGTTGATCATCTCTTTGTTCTCACTCTCTTGATTTCCCACCAAAGTTTCTGATTACTCCACCCCAAGATCTTTGTACCTTTCTTTAATTACTTTAAATTGAACTCAACAGAAGGGTGTTGAAGATAAAGCCAAGGAAATATCCTAAAAAATTATAACACACACAGAAAAGAGAAGGAAATAGTAAAATGATGAGACATTATAATTTCACTCCAGGAGATTCAAGTAATAAGAATTTCATAGAAAAGAACCAAACTAATAGAAGAAATTTATCAAATTTTTTTTTTCAGAAATAAGGAATCATGACTCCAAATGGAACCTACTAAGTGGCCATGACAATGAATGAAACATACACCACACACAATAATTGTGAAATTTCTGAATACTGAAGAGAAGATATTAAAATCTTCCAGGGAAAGAAACCAACTAAAGAAAATACACAGGAATGCATGCAAAGATAGCTATTAGATTTATAGTTGCTTATTGACAGGAATACTAGACAAAAATGGAAAAGCAATACCTTCAAATTATGAGGCAACTGATTTCTGGCCTGAAATTCTATACCCAACTAAACTAGCAGTCAAGTATAAGAATAAATTTAAAAGATTTTCAGATAAGTAAGGATACACAGATACATATTTTGTTATACCTTTTGTAGAAAGCTGTTGGCAGTGGGAGTGATTGAGAAATAATAAGATAATAGGGTTTAGGAAACTTATATTGAAAACATCATAATAAAGAAAAGGTTGACTGTGGGAGGGAATTTTGTAAGCTAAAAAGGAAAAAAAAAATCAGTAGCTTAAAGGGATATGTTGGAGTGTATGGAAAAGAAATTACTAAGCATTTCACAGATCTAAATCATTTGAGGAAAAAATAAGATAGAGACATAGATGTGATAGATGCAAGGCAAGCTATGTAATTGATAGGTACCATGGCAATTATGGATTATGGGGAATAAAGCTTTACAGGAAAAGAAATATAATCACAATACACTATTGCTCTGAAGTAAATAATATACTTGTAGACATTACAGTAATCAAAACTTTGCTAAAGCTGTATTAGTTGTATGGGAAAAGGAAATGGGGACTTGGTGGTATAACAGGGAGTCAGTAACTATTGTCAAGAATTGACAATGAAGAAACAGAAAAACTGCCTATTTACTAAAAGTTATATAGACACGTAAGGTTAATGCTAGAAAAATCAATCAGGTTGATTATTACTGCTTACAGGAGCAGGAAACATGGTATATAAAGTGCTTGGGCAAAGAAATGCTATTTTTTTCTTAACATAAGACTTTTGGTACTACTCGGTTTTCTACTAGATATGTTTATTACTCTGATAAATATAAATATAATTTTAAAAATGAAAGAGAAACTCTACATCATGATTTATATGGACATGCATGATCTTGTTTTCCATATCTCCAGCCTCATTAGCTAATTGCTCCCCTTTTCTACATAAACCTGACATCTACTCTACCTACAGATAAACTCCTCATTGTTTCAGTTCTTTCAACTATTACTTCTAGGTCTTTCATTCTCTCTTTAAAAACAATAACAACAATTTTGGGGTGGAGTCTTTTGGGTTTTCCACATACAGTATCATGTCATCTGTGAAGAGAGAGAGTTTGACTTCTTTGCCAATCTGAATAACTTTTATTTCTTTTTGTTGTCTGATTGTTGAGGCTAGGACTTCTAGTACTATGTTGAGCAATAGTAGTGAGAGTGGGCATCCCTGTCATGTTCCTGACCTTAAGGGAAAAGCTCTCAATTTTCCCCCATTGAGAATGATATTCACTGTAGGTTTTCATAAATGGCTTTATGTTTTGAGATATGTTCCCTCTATCCCTATACTTTGAAGAGTTTCAATCAAGAAAGGATGCTGTATTTTGTCAAATGCTTTTTCTGCATCAATTGAGAGGGTCATATGGTTCTTGTCTTTTCTTTTATTAATGTATTGTATCACGTTGATTGATTTGCGAATGTTGAACCACCCTTGCATCCCATGAATAAATCCCACCTGGTCGTTGTGAATAATCCTTTTAATGTACTGTTGGATCCTGTTGGCTAGGATCTTGGTGAGTATTTTGGCATCCATGTTCATCAGGGATAATAGTCTGTAATTCTCTTTTTTGATGGAGTCTTTGTCTGGTTTTGGGATCAAGGTAATGCTGGCCTCATAGAAACAGATACCTCTCCAAAGAAGACATACAAATGGCTAACAGACACATGAAAAAATGCTCCACATCACTTGCCATTAGGGAAATACAAATCCAAACCACAATGAAATACCACCTTACATCAGTTAGAATGGCAAAAATTAACAAGACAGGAAACAGCAAGTGTTGGCGAGGATGCAGAGAAAGGGGAACCCTCTTACACTGTTGGTGGGAATGCAGGCTGGTACAGCCACTCTGGAAAACAGTATGGAGGTTCCTCAAGAAGTTAAAAATAGAGCTACCCTATGACCCAGCAATTGCACTACCGAGTATTTACCCCAAAGATACAGATGTAGTGAAAAGAAGGAGCACATGCATCGCAATGTTCATAACAGCAATGTCCACAATAGCCAAACTGTGGAAGGAGTCAAGATGCCCTTCAAAAGATGAATGGATAAAGAAGATGTGGTCCATATATACAATGGAATATTACTCAGTCATCAGAAAAGATGAATACCTATTTTTGCATCGACATGGATGGAACTGGAGGGTATTATGCTGAGTGAAATAAGTCAATCAGATAAAGACAATTATCATATGGTTTCACTCGTATGTGGAACATAAGGAATAGCACAGAGGACCGTAGGGGAAGGGAGGGAAAACTGAATGGGAAGAAATCAGAGAGGGAGACAAACCATGATAGACTCTTGACTCTGGGAAACAAACTGAGGGTTGCGGAAGAGAGGGGGGTTGAGGGGATGGAGTAATTGGGTGATGGGCATTAAGGAGGGCATGTGATGTGATGAGCACTGGGTGTTATATGCAACTAATGAATCATTGAACACTACATCAAATACTAATGATGTTTATATGTTGGCTAATTGAATTTAAATAAGAAAATTAAAAACAGCAACAACAAATTATTTTTTACTTGCAAAAAGAACAAAAACAATTTTATCTATTTTTTCTTTGTAAGTCCTGGTTATCCATTATGTTTCATTTTTTTCTGACAAAGAACATGTACTCCTGTAGTCTCCTTGGCACTCTGTAACTGACTTATGAGAGCACTTTTTAGAAAAGAAGAATTAAGGAATTAAAACACTGGGGTATTAGGTACTATCAACAGTGTCCTTTTCTCTCTATCCACATATCTTGGTTGGTCTGCTATTCTTTATTATTTCTGATTTTAACCTGTATTTTCCTATTCTGACTTTAATGTTTTAAGCTATATCTCACAAACATTGCTAATGTTTTGGCTTAAACGTGGCTGTTCTTTGTGCTGGTTAAAAGCTCCAGAAAAACCTCTTTTCTAGCTTTTTCTGGATTTTTTAAAAAAAGATTTTATTCCTTTATTTGTCAGAGATCGAGAGAGAGACAGAGAGAAAGAGAACAAGCAGAGGGGAGTGGCAGCTAGAGGGAGAAGCAGGGTCCCCGTGGAACAAGGAGCCTGATGTGGGACTTGATCCCAGGACCCAGGGATCATGACCTGAGCTGAAGGTAGACGCTTAACCAACTGTGCCACCCAGGTGTCCCCTTCTTCTGGATGTTAAATCAAGTTCATAGTTCTACAACCTTCATTGAACTCTGGGTTCCTAGGGTCATAGTAGTTCATAAAGCTTCCCAAACAGCTCAGTTTTTCTCTTGTTGTTCATCATTTTCTGGGCCATGTACAGTCCTCTCTTGGCAGTGCTCAGGAATTGACTCCAAATACACCAAAACTTGGCATTCAGAAAGTAATTCACCTGATTTTCTGAAGCATTCCTTTGCCATACATAGTTTTTAACTGGCTCATGTATAGTCTCAGCCTTCTGCAGGTGTATTAAGAGTCCGTAATGCTTTGTAGACTCAATAAATGTACTCTGTAATTACTTAAATATCATTTTATGAATGTGTTTGAAGACGTAATTTGTCAGAACAGAGCAGTTTCTGGATATATTTCTTGCAGTTCAGGAGCACTTAACCAGATGGCCCCCTATAGTTTGGGAACGGTAAATGCATCTCAAAAGTAGGATGAGGGTAGAGGAATGTGGTCACAGGGGATCAATGGGAAAGTTTCTTAGGCACAGGATATTGAAGAAGTGAAATAAATACTCTATAGAGATTCATTAAAAACTAAACTAAGTAAAAGTTCTATGATAAAATTAAAATATGAATTATAATAACCTTAAGAAATGTGATATGAATGTAAGTTCTGCATTTATTATGTTTTTCACATTGATATGATGGAAAGTTAATCGGTTTCATTGGGAATAAAACAAATCATGAGTTTTATAGTAATGAGTGAGAATGGGCATTTATATACATTTTACAAGGCAGGTCAGTTACTATTTCTGAAAATGACCATTTTGAAATTTTATATCTGGAAATTTATTATCAAACAAGGCCTGAAACTCATTATACAGATGGTAAAATCTAATTTAACTCCCTTTCACACTTCTTTTCTTTTTATCTTATAAAAGCAAATGAGTTTGTCAGCTTTTAATTATATAAGTCTAATTTGAACTTACTATATGTATATATATAACAAAACAAGATAGTTGCTAAATTTACTTGATCTTAGGGACTTTCTATTGTACACATTCATTTTTAATTTAATGATAAGAAAATCTCTTCAAGGTTTTTGTAAAGGAATCACATTATCAGAAAAGTTTACATTTCTAAAAAATAAATATGTTCTTAAGGCCCTTCACAGATCTTGGAATGAAAACCTAATTCTTAAGAATTTTTAAGTATTTGATTTGTACCCATTAAAATGTATAGAATTTAAATTTCATAATTCCCCGTCTTAGAAAATGTGAAACATGACTCACACATATCATGTATATACTTAGATTCTGATTTAAGTAACCACACTGTTTTCTCATTGATGAAAATTGAGTAGCAAAATTATTATATTTCATCCAAGAACACAATAGCCTTATCAGAAAACTAATTTTCAATGTCTGTTTCACAAATATGCTCATAACTAGAAAATTTGTCCTGTTTCTATGCTAATTCATTGAAGCATCATATTTCAACCGTTCTTTAAAAAAACCTCTTTACCTGACACTTTAAAAGGTATTGCATCTCAACCTATCAATGCATTTCTTGGATTTGTAACAAGGAACAATATTCCAGGTATTATCCATTTAAAACAAGCCTCTATGTAGAACATCTTTTGTGTTGCCTTTTGATTACCATCTCTATTTTTTTTTAATTTTTATTTATTTGAGAGAGAGAATGAGATAGAGAGAGAGATCATGAGGGTCAGAAGGAGAAGCAGACTCCCTGCCGAGCAGGGAGCCCGATGCGGGACTCGATCCAGGGACTCCAGGATCATGACCTGAGCCGAAGGCAGTCGCTTAACCAACTGAGCCACCCAGGCGCCCGATTACCATCTCTATTATGTCATGGGATATACCTGTGTTTCCTCATTGTGACTAGCAGAGGGCATGGAAAGATAAGAAATGTTCAATATATATCTATTGACTATATAAATGAAAGTTATAATTAAGTTGATCACTCTATGTAAAATTTAAATGGAACAGGAAAATGAATCTTCCCAATTATCAAATACTAAGAGAAACTATTTAAAATCAATCTAATTACAAATACTACACCTTCAATCTTAGATTACAGTTTCACAATTCTTGTTCTGTTTTATTCACTCATCCATCCATTCATTCATTGAACAAGCATTGTTTTAGTATTACTAGGTGCCAGGTCTGTTAATGATACAGGGAATACAAAATATGATTGGATGAGGGCATTGATAAGAGTGAATATATTACAGAAGCAATGCCTATAGCAGTTAGGATGTGGTCTGCTTCCAAGTACATAGGGAAGGGAAAGCTGACAGTATCTCTTTACTTTATTCAACCAATATTATTGAGGCTCAATTATGGATCAGGCTATTTCCTAAATAGTAGTTTTACAAAATTGAATAAGACCACACCTACTTATAGTAAAAGATTTCCATAATAAAAAGATAAAGGGATTCAGTTTGTAGATTTTATACTAAGATTTCTGATCTAGCTTCAGAGAATTAGTTACAATTTCAGGAACCTCGAAGGCATTCAATTAAGATTGAATATAAAACGAATTACCAGAGGATATTTCATGAAATACTGCGTAAAACTTACTTCAATTAGAACGTAGTTATGATTTATTTTAAAGATATTGCAACATGTACATAGTGGATGTAATGACTGAATAACAGAAATGTTCAACAATAACACCTTTGTAGCAGTCAGGCTATTGCCACAATAATCTTGGGTTAAGAAGCCATGCAAGGGGCGCCTGGGGGGCTCAGTTGGTTAAATGTCTACCTTCACCTTAGGTCATGATCCTGGGGTCCTGGGATCGAGCCCCATGTCTGGGCTCTGCGCTCAGCAGGGAATCTGCTTCTCCCTCTACCTGCCGCTCCCCCTGCTGTGCTTTCTCTCTCTCTGTCAAATAAATAAAATCTTTAAAAAAAACATGCAAAATTCAGTGAGATATATCAATAAGCATTTTTTTTTTTTCTTGTTCCTGTACCTGTGGTCAGCTACAAGTCAGCTGATCTAGGCCATGCTTGGCTGGGATTTGCTTAAAGTCCAGATCTAATACACCTGTTGGTCATCCTCCTCAGATCACAGAACCTAAAGCACATTATTGTTATGGTAGAAGTCAGGAGCACAAGCCCGCCTGGACAAAAACATGCTAGCTTCTTCTGTGTTTGTTCCTGTAAGATTCCCCTTTGGCCAAAAAGGAAAGTCGGACAGCAAATACCAAAGTCAAGCAGTGGAAAAGGATATCCTTCCTCCAGGGATGCGGATGGGGGAGAGAATCAATAATTGCCCCCAAATGACCTAATCTACCAAAATCTTGAAGATTTTAAAATAATAGTATCATGGCATTGCTTTCATTTGTTTGCATTAGGCTTTGCATAGGCAACAGTGCAATGCAGAAGTACTCTTTGAACTCTTCCTCTTTATTCATAAGATTGCTACATATTTTCCACTTCGATAATATTTTTATAAGCCTTCTTTATGAATCAATCTGAAAACCTTGTAGTTAAATTTGATCAGGAAGGGGCACATCAACTTAAATCATTTAAAATGTTTCTCAATATTTTTAATGTTTTGTGCTGCTGTTAATATTTTGTGGAAAAAACTTGAACTGATAGAATTTATTTCTAAGGGAGATATTGATTTATTTTAATGAACTACAAAAATCAGAATAAATTACTAACAGAGAAATTACACTTGAAATACTAGTCTGAGCTCCAAATAAGATTGGATTTTTATGTTAAACGTTTGGACTCTAATTGTTTTGTTAGGTTTGGTTTATTCAAGTATAATTAGTAACATTATCAGCAGAAAAACATGTGCTATAATTAAATCATTTAAATAATCATTTCTTGATGTCTTAATATGCTGGATTTCTCAATTCATTAAAGTAGATAAGAGTTCTCTGTAAATACAATTTATTATCAGTAGTTTGCTTTTCTAAAAATGCTTGAAAATTTAGAATTCTGCTTGAACTTTTAATAACAATATGTTATTGTGATATTGATGCATTATGTTTATAAAACATGAAACAAGACAGAAATATAGGATAATCAGAACATTTGCAACCTTTTTGCCTTTGCAATTATCAGTGGTAGAACCTTTTTTTGTCCTCAGTAAAATACAGATGATTTTGGAAATGCACTCATTCCAGTTTCAATCTAGGGAAAACTACTTATATACTATGCCTATGTTTACAGGATACCAGTGTTTTGAAACATAATGCATTATTTTTGTTTCTTATATTCCATACTTAGAATTTGCTCAAACAGGCTATTAAAACTAATAATATAGGGTACTAAGTGAATATAACTGTGGAATCATATTGTGCTAGTATAATTAGTATAGTATAAGTAGTATAACACTGTTTGTTAATTATACTTCAATAAAAACTATTAAAAATCAATAAATAAACTAAGAGAATAGAGAAACTAGTAGGGACACAGACATCTCAAGAGATCTCGCCATTCCTTCCAACCCATGAAATTTGTCACTGAAATGAGGAGATGGAAATGGAGCCAGTGGGAATATGGATTCTTAGCTAAAAATTGTTTCTCTTCTTTTAAGAAGAGTCCTCAGTGGGCAAGAATATGGAAGTGTGCAGGACATATACTTGAGGTATCTAAGCATATGCTTTCCCTAGCAAACTCAATAAATAGATCCGTTTAAAGGAGATAAGGTCCATGCAACTGATTTTGCATATAAGTGATGTGTACATAGGCATATCCAAGTATTCTCAATCAGTTCTCAGTTACTAAACTGTTAAGCTGAATTGAATGATCATTCTCATGTATTAAGAAACATGTTACCTGATAAATGGACTGTCTTAAGAAGAAGAATGACAAAAACCTGCTTTTCCCAATACTTCCCATCGTGTGTCAGCTACTCTCCTTCCTATGATGTCCTCCCCTAAACTGGTCTCCAAGCATCTTTTCCACTCAGAGACTTTAGTAGATACTGTTGTTGTGAATGACTTTGATAAGCATTTATTCTACGTATTTTTACCCTAATGTAATTTTCAGATGATGGTCTCATGGGATCAAGCAGAAGGAATTACATGGAGAATCTCTATTTGACTCCATAGAGTAAAGAAAGAAAAGTTGTTTGGAAGGGTATCAGGTTGATAAGGTGTCCCTCTCTTAACCAAGTGGCCATGAGTCATGTTTCTGTAACAGAGGGCCAGAGTGTGACAAGTTCTAAAAGTTTGCTTGTTTGTTTGTTTTGGCAGCCAGCAATTGGCCACATTGATGTTTCAGGGTTACAGTGGATCCTCATGAAGTGGTGCAAATGCAGGACAGGAGGAGACAATTGTGCTCCAGGCTGTAAAATGAAGCCAGAGTAGAAGTTCCAGTAGTTGAGAATATGAAGAAGACAACCTGTGGTAGCAGGCACCCAGGGGATCCAGAAATCTATTCCCAGCCCCTACAGTCCTGAACTTTCAGGAATCTACCCCCTGTTCTCCTTTACTAAAATACCCTTCACAGGCACAACAATATCAAAAATGAATTTAGAAAGACAGTAAACATAATCTAGATGAAAGGACTTTATAGCCACAGCATGCTTGGGA
Source organism: Mirounga angustirostris (assembly GCF_029215605.1). Taxonomy (NCBI): domain Eukaryota; kingdom Metazoa; phylum Chordata; class Mammalia; order Carnivora; family Phocidae; genus Mirounga; species Mirounga angustirostris. Next base: position 18,196,861 of record NW_026991711.1, on the reverse strand, counting down.
TCGAGCAGCAAAGAAGAGGGATGCGAAGAGGAAGAATTGTGAGAACTAACATAGTGTTAACTAATTTCTTAAATTTCCACTACAGAGAAATAGTAACATTTCACAGATTGTCTTCTCAACACCAATTTCACAAATGTAACTATTTTTGAAATTTTTCCTCTTGGTCCTTTTCCATGACAGTGAAGTCCAGAGGAGGACAGAGGAGCTGGAATTCGACTTCCAATTTCACCACACTCTAGGTCCTATTCTGAAGGGTCCAGACTCCTTTTGGAGTTCAGTCGGCTTCAGATTTTTTTCTGAAGGCTCTGGCAATCTCTACTTATATCTCATTGCCTCCAAACTTAGTACTCTGACTCACCTGGACTTTTTAAAATTTTAGTGGACTGCAGGGACTGTTATTTTTTTTTTTTTTTAGATTTTATTTATTTATTTGAGAGAGAGAGAATGAGAGACAGAGAGCATGAGAGGGAGGAGGGTCAGAGGGAGAAGCAGACTCCCTGCTGAGCAGGGAGCCCGATTCGGGACTCGATCCAGGGACTCCAGGATCATGACCTGAATCGAAGGCAGTCGCTTAACCAACTGAGCCACCCAGGCGCCCTGCATGGGCTGTTATTTTAATAATAATGATACAGTGAATAATTTCAAATTTTATTCTTAAATAACTATGAATTTTATTTCATTGACTTTTCTAAAACGTCTATAAGAATGTAAAAATTTCAAGTCAAATGGTCTTTAAAGTAGGGGGAAAAAACCCCATAGTATGCATATGTCTTTTAAAGAACAGAAATGTAACATTTGCTTTTAAAATGAATATACTTTCTGTCCTTCTAGAGTTTTGCTGGATGGTCTGCTACATTACAGGGAGTCTATCCACCACAGTCTTCATTTTCTTTTTTTGTTTTTCCCGAGGATTTCAAAATTAAAATTGGCATTGATCCACCAATTCATTCTTTTCTCTTTATTGGATGAGTGCACATAGTTGCTTTATCTAGATCTTACTTTTCAACATAAACCTTCAGCAGATTCTCTCATGTTTTATTGCTGAGTAAGCAGATGTGACTTTCATTTTTTCCTTTTCATTGAACAGTTACCTCATTTGAAATTTTTCACTTGGTTTAATTTAACTTTTTTTGATGGTAGATGCATCTGTTGCTATCTGTGTTTGGTTGTCATTTTAATGAGTTGCTAGAAGATGTGTCCACAAGAGTTGTGCATTTTCCTGTTTTCCTACTCTTCCTTTATTCTTTATTTCATCTACATTTATTTTCAAGAAATGGAATTGGTATATTATCATAGATTTGCCTTTTGCCTCTCCCAGATTTTCTTCCATAAGTAATTTCTTCCATAAGTAATTTCATTTATACTTTTGGAAACATTTTATGATTTAATTTTATATAAAACATCAAAACTCCTTTAGAAAATTTTCAGTTTTCCAAATGCATGCTGGCATAGGTTATTTAATAGTTATTACAAAATGATCTTTGGGGCAATAAATTTTGATATATAAGGATAATTCCCAAATGTAATTTAAAAGTGATGAACTAGTCTTTAATGGCCTAGAATTAATGTGCATTTATCATTTTAATCTTCATAAAATTTCAAGAAGACTATGTATTCATGATTACTTAACATAATTTTAAGCCCCAGTGCAAAATGAAAATGTAGGATCTCTTTATTCAAAAGTTACTAGGGACTCCAAAGAGGTCCTACAGTAAAAGGTGTGTGGGCCTTTCTAAGCAGATCAGATGCCCATGAGGCCGGCCCTGTGTGCATTTTTTTAGGCTCATCATTTAGTTTGCAAGCAAATCCTTAATTGAGAAAATAAACACTGAAGGACATTTTTACCAGAATGTTTTAAAAGTTATATAATATCAGAACTATAGAAATAAGATATAAAAAAAGATCACATATCCAACCTAAATTCAAACAATGGAATTCTTTTCTTTTTTTCTTCAAATTTTTATTTAAATTCTGGTAAGTTAACATACAGTGTAATATTTATTGGTTTCAGGAGTAGAATTCAGTGATTCATCACTTCTATGCAACACCCAGTGTTCAGCACGATAAGTGCCCTCCTTAATACCAATCACCATCTAGCCCATTCCCCATCTACCTCCCGCCATCAACTCCCAGTTTGTTCTCTATCTTTAAGAGTCTCTTATGGTTTGTTTCCCCCTCTTATTTCCCTCCTCCCATATGTTCATCTCTATTGTTTCTTAAATTCCACATATGAGTGAAATCATATGGTATTTGTCTTTCTCTCACTGACTTATTTCGCTTAACATAATACACCATAGCTCCATCCATGTTGTTGCAAATGGCAAGATTTCATTCTTTTTGATGGCTGAGTAATATTCCATTGTGTATATGTACCATATCTTTTTTATCCATTCATCGGTCAATGAATATTTAGGCTTTCTCCATAGTTTGGCTATTGTTGATAATGCTGTTATGAACATTGGGGTCCATGTACCCCTTTGAATCTGTATTGTTTTATCCTTTGGGTAAATACTTAGAAGTACAATTGCTGGATCATAGGGTAGTTCTATTTTTAACTCTTTGAGGAACCTCCATACTGTTTTCCAGAGTGGCTGCACCAGTTTGCATTTTTAACCAACAGTGCAAGAGGGTTCCCCATTTCTCCACATCCTTGCCAAATCTGTTGTTTCCTGTGTTGTTAATTTTAGCCATTCTGACAAGTATGAGGTAGTATCTCATCGTGGTTTTGATTTGTATTTCCCTAATGAAGAATGATGTTGAGCATCTTTTCATGTATCTTTTAGCTATCTGGATGTCCTTGTTGGAAAAGTGTCTATTTGTGTCTTCTGCCCATTTCTTAACTGGATTATTTTTTGGGTGTTGAGTTTGATGAGTTCTTTATAAATTTTAGATACTAACCCTTTATCAGGTATGTCATTTGCAAATATCTTCCCCCATTCCATAGGCTGCCTTTCAGTTTTGTTGATTGTTTCCTTTGCTGTGCAGAAGCTTTTTATCTTGATGAAGTCCCAATAGTTCATTTTTGCTTTTGTTTCCCTTGCCTCTGGCAACATATCTAGTAAGAAGTTGCTATGGCTGAGGTCAAAAAGGTTGCTAGCTACCTGTGTTCTCCTTTACGATTTTGATGGTTTCCTGTCTCACATTTAGGTGTTTCATCCATTTTGAATTTATTTTTGCATATAGTATAAGAAAGTGGTCCAGTTTTGTTCTTCTGTATGTTGCCGTCCAGTTTTCCCAACACCATTTGTTGAAGAGACTGTCTTTTTTCCACTGGGTAATTCTTTCCTGCAAAGCATGGAATTCTTTCATAACTCTCTGATACAATTTGCCTTTAGGACCTAATATCCCACTTATGGGTCCATTTTTTGAATGACCCTAGATAGCATATCTATCTTATTTTAGCATAAAATCTAACTTCTGTGAATTCTAACTACTGTCCCAAGTTCTGCCCTAATGAACAATTCAGATAACTATATTTTCTATTCTTTTAGGTGGAACCATATGGAATTGTCAATATTGAGCCTTTTTTGACCTATACAAATGGTGATCTTATGTGTTTCCACCTAAGACATAGCAGCTCATTAAATATGTGAAGGCAGGGACCATATAGCCACCATCCCCCATTACCAAACTTATATACATACCCTTTCCAAAAACCTTAGCAGTTCCTCTCTTCCTCAAACTAAGAGTCAACATTCTTTGACTCTTCATCATTATTAACATAAGAAATTTTTCAAACCCTTTACCATGTTGGTTGAGTGACTCTAACAATTAGGTTTATTAATTTTCCTCTTACAGTTTGACATTCTTTATTGAAAAGAGTGCTCCACATGTTGACTAAGGAATCCTTTTGATAATGTCCCACTTTCCATTTTTTAACCTATTCTCTCCCGTTATTTTTTTGGTTCAAAATATAACCTCTTCTATGGAGAATCCTAGTTCTTTCCACTTCTGCGATCTGAGAGGCATTCTTTCAATGAGCTCTCAGAAACCTCTTCGATATAGTGAGCAATGAACTCAGTACTATCAGTATAATGATTATAGTGGGGAGTTCTGTGAGGCTTATGCATAACATCAAAAAGCAAATCAGTAAAAGAAAATTCTATTACAGACCATGGTCTAAATCTGTAATTTTCTGATGATTTCCACAGAGAAAAAAATAACATTGATCTAACGTAGAGCACTAGATTTCTAAAATTTTTATCTGCTACACATTTCCATCAACAAGTTTTCTATGGAAGTCCAACATGAAAAAACCCTACCTAACGTGGAGCTGTTCTCTCCACTTGAGCTCTATATTAACCCCACTCTGTTGGCCTGACCACTCCCCACCTCCCCCACCACACACACACAGGAAAAAAAAGACCAAAACAAAACCCAATAAATCTGAATTTTCAGCAGCTTAACTGAATCAAAGTTTATTTGTTGTGCCTATAAAATCCAGCCTTGGTCAGGGTACCCTCTCCTATCTGTAAACTCTGGTCTTCCTAACACAAAACCTTGAGGTACACAAGGCAGAAGAAGAGAGAACATAAGAATGAGGCAGGGACTTTTTCTGACCTCAGCCCCAAGGTGGCACATGTCACTTCAACTCATGTCACTTAGACATTTTTACATGATCCCAACATAACTGGAAGTCCCTGAAATATCTGGAAGTGCATGAATATTTGCTGAGCATGAAATGTATGTTATAGACTCTCTTCTGCTTTCTCAGATGCCTCTTGACTCTTCTCCATGGGAACTCCTAATACTCTACATAGCATGATATAAAAGCACTGATCTCAGGGGGATGATGTCCCTAAGCTTCAAGCAATTCTTCATGAAATATTATTCTCCAATACCAAACTTTCCATAAAAAATCAGCTGTAAAGAATCCAATGTTTTATTTTCTGAAAGGGATTGAAATACAAAGATTTTGTGTATCAACAAAATGACAGTTGTATGCCTTGGATAAACTGCCTAGTGTGAGGTAAGGATGATGTCCTTTTTTAAAAAAAAATTGCATCTCTCAAGGATATGACTGAATGGAGAACAGACTCAGGAAGTATGAACATACCCAAGATTTCCCTCTAAAATATTTCTGGGTCTTCAAAAAAAGTGAAAAGATTTCTGGGTCTTCTCTAATGAGGGGGTGTGTCCAGAAAATTTAAGACCTCAAGAGCAAAGATAGTGCCCTGTTCAGCTTTTGCTCCTTCAAATACTGTCCTGAATTTGACACCTGCTGGGTTTTAAATTAAGTTTGGTTGACATGAAACAAAATCTTCAGCTGCCTGGTAGAAAGTTCCCACGGTCCTTTTCTTCTGAATCTTATTCTCCCTTCGACATTTCCAATTTTTATTACAGATACCACAGTCATTTGGGCTTAACATTTTGGAGTTTCTATTGGGTCTTGCATATTCTTTTGTCTTTCAAATAATCATATGCCAAGGATTGTTGCCTCTGATTGATGTCTTTCTCTCAATTTTATTTCTGCAAATTAAGTCATTCACATATTAACTCACAAGGGAACTATTATAATGGCCTCCTAGCATCCAAACTCTCATCTTCCAATTGATAGTTCTGCCAGAATTGTGTCCTCTTAAAGCAGACTTTAGATCACATTTCTCTAAGTAGGTTCCCATAACACCCATCTACTAAGATGCTGCATGCAGGGAAATAGATAATAGAAGAGTGTGTTTAGTAAATAACTTTATAAAATCTAGGTTAAATAAAGTTGAATAGAGTTTGCTTTTTGCTATTGCTATGTTAATATATATTAGAAATTTCTAAAAAAGCTTTGCAAATGCAAAATTTCTCTAACATATTAAACAAAAGAATCTTTTCTAAGAGGTATTCTTTCAGAATTACCATTGACCAAACTTTCAGGGATTCCTCATTATTGTTGGAATCATATTTAGACTTAGAGGACTTTTCTAGTCTGTTCTCGCATCATTTCTTCACAGGTACTTTTTGGTCAGACCTGTTTGCATTAATCAATTTGTGAATTCTTCTATTCCATGTCTTGGATCTTACTGTTGGTTTTACGTGGTATCTCTTGCAACCCACTTCACAGTGTCTCTTTTGAAAATCTGAAACTCATTTATCATGAATAAGTCCTCCTCTTCTCTGCTGAGATTTACTGAAATTTCCTGGTCCTTACATATCATAGTCAGAAGTAATCTCTACACAGAGGGTTTCCATGTAAGGATGGAAGAGTTCTCCTTCAGTGGAATATTTACTATGTACCCAACAAATTACTAGGTATTTACATGTACTATTTTATGTAATCATCTCATCTATTCAATAAAGAAATATTAATCAACCCACTGTATAGATTGAAAAGTACTAAGACATATGCAGTTAATGTCATATATGCAGATTTTCTCAACTATTACCTAGGGAAGCTGCAATTTAAAGAAAACATAAATACCTCCAAAACTTCCTTGAGTTGCCTACACTATATTCCATATAATTTTGTTTTTATTTCTTTTGTAACGTTTAATGTGCTCTACCATGTATCACAGTAATTTGTAGCTAGAAGTCATTCCCATTATACAGCAAGCTACAAGAAAACAGACACTGTATCCCATTAGATGTATAACTATAATTGCATATTATATAGCTGGATACATATTAATTGGAATTTGATCAATTTGGTTATGTTAGCTGCCCTTATGATGTTTTGTTTGCTTCTGAATGATGTACCATATTTTTTAATTCAAGTTCATGTTAAAGTATCTCTGGGAATCAGATTATATTGTATCACCTGTTGTATATATGTCCTCCCAAATGCCTGTACTGGGCTTCCCATGGACTCTCTTCTTGACACTCTTGCTCTTAGATAAGCTTCAGGATTTCAAGTTTATGAAGGAATTTACTTTAAAAATAACAAAAAACACTTCATAGCCTATGGCAATATACCAAAAAGTAGGAGATTTTCTAAGTCTGTACCAAGTGGACAAAATCAGACAGAGGTTATAAGAAAGGTCAACAGTAATCCAGAGGCAGAACTTTAAAAAGTTAATTGAAAGCATTTTTACATGTACCTTGCTCTGGGAGCAGAAGTTAAGTACCATAAAGAATGGGTTAGGTATCAAGAAAGTCTCAAAAATTCTTTCTTTTGTAGGCTCAGGCATGACCCTGAGCAGTTATGCATTGCAGATTGCTCTCTAAATTATCATCTTGAGAATAATGTTTGCTTTTAAATACGTATTTTAATGTAACTGTATTCTGTGACTGATGTTGGCTGCCTCATAGTCACTGAAAATAGGAGTGCTTCATTTTTATCTTAAAAACTGGGTGTCAAAAAAAAAAAAAAAACCACACAAAAAAACTGGGTGTCTTCCAGGGTCAAACTTGGGATGTAAGTCTTATCTCAAAACAGACTAGATGGCAGCTGAAGAATTTATACTGACTCCTGGGCAAGCAATACTCTCTTTTTGGTCCATAAACATACGGGTGTCTAGAAGTGATTTAGATCATTAAGTAGGTGCTTGATCCTACTCACTCATCAGGAAAAATAAAGATCAAATGTTGAGAGTCCCCATATTCTCTGGAGAGGCAAATGCAACCCAGATGTTCTCAACTCCTACAAGTTTTGGGATCATACCTCACTTCAAGCTAATGGGGCAGTATTCCAAAACCCACCACTGTTGACCACAGATCTGTCAGGTTCTTGCCTTCAAACAATTTATGGAAATTTTGAGAAATGTATCAGTGGGTTAAATTCTGTTCTTATAGCTTTTGACTTGTCACAGTGTTCTTGGCAATACAAGAGTGCTTCATTCTGTAGGTCAACTTTCGCCATCTTATATCAGACTTTTTTAGAATGTTACTGTCTTTGTGTCTTTGTCCCAAGTAAAACCGTGGGCTTTTCTCTTAGTTCCTCAGAGCAGATTTAATTTCAGGCTCTAATATTGTTATTATGTTCTCCGGGGTTTAACTATACCCACAGGAATGCATTAGATGATGTCTTCCAATTCCCATTCCCAAGAATAAAAGTATTTTCTATCACTCCCATCTAACATCATCTTCTTCTGTAGCTACAATAACCTGTACAAAAGCAATTTTAAGCATCAAAATAATAGTTACCTTTTCTGTTATTAGCCAGAGAGGCTTATCACCTCCCTGTCTCAAACCTTTTTATTTTAGATTTAGATAGTTCTTTTTTTTTTTTTTTAAAGATTTTATTTATTTATTTGAGACAGAGAGAATGAGAGAGAGAGAGCCCATGAGAGGGGGGAGGGTCAGAGGGAGAAGCAGACTCCCTGCTGAGCAGGGAGCCCGATGCGGGACTCGATCCCGGGACTCCAGGATCATGACCTGAGCCGAAGGCAGTCGCTCAACCGACTGAGCCACCCAGGCGCCCTAGATTTAGATAGTTCTTTACTCTTCTTTATTCATAAGTCTCATTAATGTGTGTTTTTCCCAAAGAAACAAATTGTCACTTCTCTCCATCAGGTTCATTCATTTGTTCAAGGAAACAATATGTTGAACTCCTCTTCAGTGTAGGAGGAATGATGAATATGAATCAAGTGATAACATGTATGATTACAACTCGGTTATATATTATGAAGGAAGGGGATGTGGTACTGTACGACTACCTAACTAACCGAGGAAGTCATCCTGGCCTGAAAGATAATTAGGGGTTTATTAGGCAAAAAAGAAAGTGGCATAGCAGAGAGTACCAAAAAGCAGAAAAGGGAGAGGAAGAGAAAGAGAGAGTGAGAGAGAGAGCCCAAGTGCATGTAATGTGTGATGAGAAATATGGAACTATAAAGACTGAAGGAAAAGCAGTGTGATCTGAGCTCAGAGTACATGGTGAGGGATGGGTTGGCTGATACTAGAAGTAGACAGGAGTAGGACCACACATGGCCTGGTAGTAGATGATAAATGTCTATCAAAGAATAAAAAATCATACAGGATTTTAAGTTGAAGCATGCATCAACTAGATTTGCATTTGAAAAAAAAAATCCAGTAGACAGTCAGTAGAGTAGATTGCATGGAAGCTGAGAGAACCCAAGAAACTATTTAGTGGATTCTAGCAGCCATTTATAAGAGTATTGTGGACTAGGATAGTGAAAAAAAGGAGATAGGTGGGTGTAAAAGCCATGTAAGAAGTAAAATTGTTTGAATTGATCATTTGGCCCTGAGAAGGGTATGGCAACATGACAGGAAATTTGCTAGGTGTTTGGCCTACACAACTAGACTGATAGTGGTAGAGTTTCCCCCCCCCAAAATCAACAGGATAAAACCAATACATGAAAAGGAGCATTAGTTTACTCTTGAATATGTGAAGTTTGGAAAGGTTTTCAGAGTTGATATCAGGTAGAAAATTGATTTTGCTGGTTTAAACTTCAAAGGATAAGTCTGAGTTAGAGATATAAACTGTGTCATTATCAACCAATGGGGAGATACTAGATTTCATAGTTGTGGATGAAATTTTCTAAGGTAATAATATAGAGTGACAAGAGAATTGGGTGTAGGACTGAGCATTGAGGAAGACACCCAACTTGTAATATGGCCAATTAGAGAAGGCTTGGCCTCTGCAGGGAGGCAGAAAGATCAACCAAAGATTCAGGTGAGTTTAGATTTTCGCTGCCAGGAAAAAACGGTTTCATCTGTCTACTTATCAATCTATCTAAACAAATATTCATATCATGGTTACAGTGTTCCATGTACTGTTCTAAATTCTTTACAATTGTTATCTTACTTAATTTGAAATAGTATTCCCCCCTATTTCCTACCCTATCTCTACTTTCCTATGCCAACAACTTTTAGTCATCTAGGTATAAAAGTTTTAGACATAATGGCAATTGTATTAACTAGGATAAGCAAACTACTATATTAAACAATATCCACATCTCTGTGGCTTATCTTAATAAGTTTATGTCTCACTATAATATCCAGTGAAGGCAGCTCATAGGGATTTTCACTGAAGAGTCATTTAGGGATGTAGGCTTCTTCCATTACATGACTCCCCCCGCTTCTCTATGTTAATGGAGTTCCCTCCATTCAGCTAGTGGGTAGGGAATGGGCAAACTTAATCACACAAGAGGTTTTAATGGGATCAGCTTGGAAGTCAGCTATAGCAATTCTTCCCATTTCCCATTAACCAAAACTCAACAATATGGTCACTTAACTGCAAGGGAGGCTGAGAAAAGTGGTTTCACTATGTGTCTAGGAGGGGAAAAATTAGTTTTAATGACCACAAAATATTATTTCTGCCACAGAAATCTAGCCAAAGTTAAAAAACCTTGTAACAAAAGTATGTTTATTTGTTTTTATTTTTCTTAAACCGTGCAGTCTTATTACCGAAATCAGTTCATCACATAAGGGGATGCACCCAGCATGTTCCACTGTCTAGAGAAAATAGAAAACAAATACTTATCTCATTACTTTAGGACTTTCTTTGCTCCAGGATCTCAAATAATACCATAGATGTCTCTCCTGCAATTGGGTTGGGTTTCTTAGAAATGAGACAGAAGGGGACACATTTAAGTCATGGGAGTCAATTTATTTGGAAGTCTGCATGCTGTCCTTATGGGACCTGGGGAGCCATCTACTCAGCAGCCTGGGGATGAGTTCCATTGCAGCTTTGACATTTTCCAAACCAGTAGTCCATTCTACCCTGGGTACCATCAGGACTCTCAAAATTATGCAAATTCAACCACTGGAAGCAAAAGCGTCTTCTATACTGCTGATAACTTATCTGCTAAGCACAGTAGTGGAGAACTGCACCACCCAGTGTTTCATTAAGCAGATGTGAATGCATTCTGGCTCATTCATTGCTGGCTTATTCATTTTACCCAGATGTATCTACAACAGAAGGAACACAATACATCTTATCTTCCCTAAACTGAATTGCAAATTTTTGGTTATCACTGCTTCTCCATGACTATAATGCTTAGCAAACTCAGACAGTTGGGTCAATAATCATGTGACAACCACATCAAGTAAAGGTTCTCCATTGGTTTGAGAGTCCCTCTTTCTCCTAAGTTATTTTTGTTCAAATATCTTTACTCCAATTAACATAAACACACTTTGCATGATGGGAGAGAAAAAGTAGTACAACTATTTTTTTTTTCAAAATGTTAAAAATATTTTTTAAAATAAAGATCTATTTTTATGGGAAGTTTATTATCAGATTTAGCTCTGTTTCTACAGAAGAGCAAGTTCAGAAATGGGCAAGGAAGTTAAAATCTATGGCACAATGCTGAAATCCTCACAGGTAAATGCCTTCATATTGATTTTTTGTATGGGTTTGAAGATCTGTCATGAAGATCTATTGACTTACGTGGCTTATGATGGAGATTACAGATACTTTTTCCAGATTGTATTTCTCCACACAAGGTTTTACAAAATATAGCTGGACTTGTTTTGAAAGATACATTAGGAGAGAAAAAGTGTATTTTCCAAGACTTGATATACAGAAACAGTGGGTTCAGTTCCTGACTTTAGTTCTAAATTGTATGTAGGTTTGTTTAGACTGAACAAGAGAAACACGTGTAGGTGGAAGTTAGAAAGATAAATCTGGGGGCATGGATGGGTAGCCAATACTTGAAAGACGTAGGGGATTGTGATATCTAGGCAACCCCCAGAGTCTAAGCACCTTCCATTCTTCTATAGTATGAGGGGATGAAGATACAACAGTACTTAGCCATAATCTAACTCCATTATATTGGCTGGATATCTGATACTTCTTTGGGGTTATTTTATGAAATAAGAATTCTTGAGACCACTTTGAAATATAGTGGGAATCTTTGGAAACATCTGGAGCAAGCTCAGTCTGGATTTTCAGCAGCCCAGAGCTCAGGAATCTGTACTAAGTGCCTTCTAGCTAAGAATTCTAGTGATTGGTGCCAGTTTACAAAATAGGGGTCATGGCCATTGTCTACTGGTCAATATTAAAGGAGTATTGTGTACAAAGAAGGTACAGGAATGGAAAATAAAAATTAAAGCATCTCAATTCTTTTTTTAAGAAAGGCACTTAGTCTTTCCATAGTATAGTTTATCTGTTTATATAATACTTGCTTCTTCCTTCCTTCAGTTTTCTATAAACAATGGACTACTGTAAACATGTAAAATGTTCAAATAAAATTTAAGTAATTTAATATTGCTATACATTGACTAAAAATTATATGAAGTACCTTTGCAGTGAAAGTTCCCAGTTTTTTAAATAACAATGAAAAAGAATATTACTATATTCTTTTTTTTATATTACTATACTCAGTTTTCAATTTACTATAAATACACAAAAACATTTTTTAAAAGACTATCATCATTACTTTGATGTCACAACATTTTAGGAGTTAAATAAAAATGCAACTATTAGAAAGACCCCTGATTTTTGTCCTTGCCTTTCTGGTAATGCTTATCAACAAATATTTCTGTAATTATTCATGATAGAAACTTAGAAACTTGCTTCAAGCAATAAAAATGGAAAAATTGTATCTTAGTGGAGAAACCTGGTAGATACCACTTTAATTGAACAAGGTTAATTTTTATTAACCTTTTATTTTATTTAATTTTTATTTTAATTCCAGGATGGTTAGCATAGAGTGTTATGTTAGTTTCAGGTATATGATAGAGTGATTCAATAATTCAATAATTCTCTACATCATTATTATTCCAATACAAAAAGTTAGAAAAAAAGAAATTCTATTAAGGAATGCTGCTATCTTATACAGAAGAAATTTCTCTGTGTTCATCTTTTATGCAGACTACCTTGTTATGGGATTATAACTACATATCACTGGCCATGATTCTGACAGTGAATTAAGAATTGACAGCATTTATGGAATGGAAGCTATCTCAGAAGTAACTTATTTTAACTCTCTACATATGGGGTACCTGGGTGGCTCAGTGAGTTAAGCATCTGCCTTTAATTCTGGTCATGATCCCAGGGTCCTGGGATCGGGTCCCATATCAGGCTCCCTGCTCAGTGGGGAGTCTGCCAGACACCACTGCACATCTCACCAATATTAACTATTTTCATTCCCTAAACAGACCTTTGAGTTAGCTACTTTTCATTGTGCCTGGCATAGAGTCATCATGTTAATTATTTTTAACACAGGTTTAGGCAGGCAAACAACCTTATTGGATTTCCATTTTTAAAAGTTTGCTCTGGGATTTTAAAGGCTCCATTGGTTTGAGGGGAAGTGAGATTAGAGGCAGAGGTTCTTTCAAAGACTCCAGCAGAAGAGACCACTGGTGTATGAGGGTATCAACCAGGGCTTTGTCACTGGAGCTGAAATGGGAGTTAATGGAGATATGGCTGACAGGAATTAATGATTTATGGGACGCATGAAATAAGGAAGCCTGAAATGCTCCACCTCTGAAATCAGAAATTCTCAACCTCTCTTTTCTCCTTACAATTTTTCACCCACTGGTTCTACTACATCTGATTTTTTGGCTCTATTTAAACCTCTCATCTTTAAGGTTTATACGGCCTTATATTATTTCTTCATCCATTCAGCCTAGATGCCATTGTCTGCCATTCATCCATTGTTGGTAACATTCAACTCCACTATCCTGTTGTTTCCTACCTGACAAACCCTTATGGATTAATGCAGCTCTCTAAACCTGTGCTGCTAGGAAGTCTTGGAGAAAACCGTGAAGCCATGCAAATGGGAGCAGATACAAATGTTTGCATCCCATATCCTTTTCTCTCTCCTTCCTGTGAGAACACTAAGTGAGCCCCTCTTCTTCTCTGGGGCCAATTCATCCGTCTCCACATGCACTGGCCTTATGCATTAGCTGTTTTTTGCCATCAATATTTTCCTATACTGAGCTTTTTTTTTTTTTTTTTCCTTTTTGGACATATTAAAGTTCTCTCTAAGCCCTAATGCAGTCTTCCCTCAGCTCTTTATTTCCCATCAATTTTGAGCCTGTCTCTATCTTCCCCTTCCAGCCAAGCTGTTGAATCTTGGTTATGCTATTTTTTCTCAAGATTATGTCCTAGGTCCTCTCTCTTCTCAGTCTCTTTGGCATTTCTGGACAACATTCTCCTCCCAGTGACCTCCCAGGGGGATTGAAATCTTTACAGGTCTACGCTGATGCCTCAGAAGTACAAGTGTGGCCACAATAGAATTCTCACATTAGCTCCAATGTTAGTGTGTGGGGAGGGATCGTGTTTTATCCAGGTCTCTGTCTAGTGTCCGGTGCCTGGCTCAGAGTGGGAACTTGATATACATTTCCTGAATCACTTGAGTAAAGAAAATAAATAAATTTCAGTGCTAAAGCCCAAGAGTCATATTCATTTGCAATTTGATTGACAACAGATGTGATTTGCATGCATGTTTTCTAGAACATCTCCTTGGTAAAGCAAGGCAAAGTTATAATCTTAATCTTGTTTAGGTATGTTTTCAACTTCCTCTTTCCTATGAAGATTGATTTCATTATGTACCTGACTTTTTAAAGCATGCTTTCTACCCCGAATACTGTGACTATTCTAAAATTTGGTCTCTACCTTTAATTTCAAAACAGACTTAATTCCTCTATATCTTTACTTGCTACCTCTCTAGTCATAGTCATTTTATCATTTAACCTGGTGCAAACAGTCCATCAGGTTTCTAACAAGAGAACAATGACACAAAAAATGGAAATCTATACCAAGAACAGGTCCTATATCAACCTTTTCTGATTAATTCTCCCTTTCTTCTCAATGTCTAACTCCTCCTGACTGAATCAATCAAAAAGCTATTACTTTCATACTTGCAAGTGTTGCTTTCAAAATCAATGAAAACACAGTTCATTTTTAATATGCAATATATTACAAAAGGGAAAATTCCCATTTACTTGGGGTGGAAATTTATGAAAAAAAATGTATGGTTGTTGGAAATCTTGTTGGCTATACATATATATATGTCTTCATCACAGGCTGTGTATTTCATTTCATTTAAGATTTTCATCACTATTAACTTTATGTGCATAATATATGATTTAAAAGAAACAATGGTTGCTTTATGGTGAAGTGTTGCTCACATCTTATGCGCCTGAATCGTAGGCACAGAATGAGTCAGCATCTTCTGTAGAGCTCTGGCTACAATAGCTAATTCTGTTTTGAAAAATTACATGAGCCATCCAAAGATGTGTGTGAAGTTCTTCATGGGGCCATTGAAAACAGCTAGCTGCATAATGATAAATAATTGTATTCACTAGTAAGTAATAAATAGAAGCTCTGGCTTCTATTTGAGAATGATTAATTGGATTGTACATCTGTACTTAGGAATATCTACTTTCTGACACGCTTCAATCACCATTCATCTGTATTTCAGTAGTAATTATGTATGTTTGTAATAAAGACCATGACTAAAGTCAATTTATGTGTGAGATTCTTTTATCCCTTGTTATTTATTTCATTTGAAAATATGTAATCTGGTATGAGATTATATAATCATTTAGAAAACAGAGTACTTGCTTAACAGAATACCTCAATATCAGATTATGTCAGTAAAATGAGCATTATATTGTATAATGCAATTTATTATTTTGGTATGTACTGTATTTATTATTGTATTACTATAACCTTTATTACTGGTCATCTCATGAACTTTCTGTATTCTTTCTTTGAATGTGATCACATGGTCATGGAAGAAAAGTTTTTAGATCATCAGAAGTTGACAGTTTTCAATGTAGTATGTGTGCTTAGTATAAAAGAGAATTGAATTTGGTATATGGGTGATGGATGAAGTTTTACTGAGTGATGGATAACTGCTCATTCTGTTAATGGCATTCCATCTATCAGCTACTTTTAATATGGTTGATCACAAGATGTTGCTGACTCAATTTTTGTGGATTAACTGAGGTGAAAGTGATACCTGTTTGAAGTTTCCCTAATACAAAATTTCTCCTCTTGGGAGTAGGATGGATTATATTATCTGTCAAGATGCTTTTCCATGTGAGTTCTTTACTGTCAACTTTCTTGTTTCCTCAACCATATCTCTTCTGTATTAGATGAAATAGAGCTTTATATTGTCAAATGATTTTTCTGTGTCATGGAAAATTTATGTCTCCTAATCTGCATTTCTTCTTACAAGTTACAAGTGGGAAATAACTTTAAAAAAAAAAATTAGGTGGCTTCCTGGTTCTCTGTGGCAGAGTAAGCTCCCTATAGTCCGTCCTTCACATTGATTTCAACTAAAATCTTGAAAATACAATAAACAACTAACTGAAGTCTCTGAAAAGTAAACAGAAGTAGGAGGATTATGAAATCAGTCAAAATTTGGAGAAACAGCATATACTGTTGTTGCTTATTGTTTTTCTCTCAGAACAAAACGAAATCAACAACAACAAAACAAAGAAAATAGATATTATGAGAGAAACAGTAAAACAATAAAAAACAGGTTAGAATTATCAGAAAAAGAATAAAAAAGATTTAAATTTAAATGACCAAATTTTAAAAAGGAATAAAACATAACCAAGGAACAAGATACTATAAATATAGTTTATAATTCATTTGTTTGCATTTGTTGTGTTTGTATTTATTGACTCTTCCTTAAAAAATTTTTGGATCTCTTTTTTTGGCGTATTTCTTCTAAATATTATTAAATTGAGTATTGCTTTCTAATATTATTAGAAAATATTTTAAAAATAAATGATCATTTATTTTTGTTGACAGGGCAGATACATTTTTCTAGTCATTAGTTTTACAATTTTACCTGTATCTTAAATTTCCCCCATTACTCTTAAGACAATATCTAATAGCTCTTCACTATGAGTGACAATAAAATTAGACTAGGTGCTAGTTCTTAATTTCTCTACTACTGCACTATTCAATTTTTGTAACTGGATATTTATTAATACTTTATTTTGTACTGTTTAATATGCTTATATTATTATGGGTGAATTGTGAGCTTTAAAAATACTGAGTTATTCTCAGCTGTAATATATGAGACAACCAGGGAGCTAATTTTGTCTACATGCTTGTTGGGGTGCATGCTCTCTTTCTCTCTTTGTCTCTCCATCCCCCCCTCTAATTTTTGAAGTTGGATCATTTGTACATTGTCAGAACTGACAACAAAATGTGTTTTTACATTTTCTATGCCATTTTCCCCTTAAATTTACAGATGAATGCCTCTCCTGAGGATGAATATTTCTCCTAAGCAGCACTAGGTTAACTGAAGTTTGTTCTCCAGCTAATTCCTCAAGAAGATTGTTGGGGAATAGAAAATTTTTATTTACCCTTCAGCATTCTTCTGGCTGATCTAAGAATTAAATTGACACGAGACAGATTAACAGGTGAAAATCAAATGTAATTACATGTATATGGGGAATCCACATAAGCCTGAGATTCCCATGATGGGTAAAATGAGGTACATATGTCATTCTGGACTAAGGGGCAGAGGATAGGGGTCTGGGTCTTCAAAGGGAAGAAAGGCAACTCATTGGAAGAATGGAAAGAATACATGTTTGGTAAACAAGTATTTGCTGGGCAGTGCAGAAATGATGGGACGTAGAGGACTCTGATCAAATAGGTCTTGCTATATTCCTTCCTGTCTACCACAGCTAATTCATATGTTATTGTAATTATGTACGGTGATAGTTCTCTTTTTGGAGCAGGTCCTCTATCTAAATACTTTTTGGCAACTAGCAGGGAGGAGAAAAAGAAAAACTTGAGTCTTCTGTGTCGTAAAATTAATCAGCTGGAAATAATCTACATGCCAAAGAGATACATTTTGGGGTAGCAAATTTTGTTACCCTACAAGATCTTACTCTAAACAATGTTCCCTGAATTTTTGGGTGATCATAACTGTAAGCTTTATTAATTGATGATTATCTTGGGAAGATAAGGATAAAGCAATTGGCTTTTTTCTCTTCTTGATTAACTTGGAGATAGTTCCATATTCTGGTATCAACTTTTTGTGTGGAAAACTCTGAAAGCCCCTTGATTTTCCTTTCTTATAAGTGACCTTTGTATTAAACTTCCCAAATAATGCTTTCTTATTCATGAAAGTCCAATTACTATACAAGGATTTATCTTGGAGTTATATATAGGCATATATATATATGGTCTATCTTGGCCCAACATAGACAATTTTTTAATTGCTTTATCTTCTATATTTCTGTTTCATTGGAAGGATGAAGAGGATTCATTTTGGTTTTTTTCTCTCACCATTTTTCTTTATGATTTTTACTTTCTTTGGGGCCCAATCTTTCCTTTTTTCTTTGTAATTTAGTTTTTTTCTGAAACGATTTCATTGATAATCCTATTTCTTCCATGAATCCTACTAGTTTCAGTTTCGCTCACTGGCTATTTCTTCCCCAAGGTCTTGTATTTCACTTCATAGGTCTTTATATGTTTTACATTGTTAACATTTATGTTGCCATGTATGAATGTTCTTTGGATTTTTCATCTGTTTTATAGTAATATGTTTCTGATGATTAAGAGAGTTGTTACGTTCTTTTAAAATCTTTGATCTTACAATATTTTTCATGGATGCTAAGCCAATTCCTTTGTTATTCCTCATATAGGAACGTTGAATTTCCTTGACTGGGTAATAGCAGAAGTTTCTTGCAAAAAGTGGGAAACAAGTTATGGAATTTGTGCAAGCACGGTAGCCCAAGGGTTCTCTCATTGTTTGCTATAATGAAAAACTATTGCCTTGTGTTTGGGGCTATTATAGAGCCACTGCTGTTCTAATTCCTGGAACCCAAAATGGTTTGGAACGGTTTCCATTTATAGGCTTATCTTCTTCTGTTTCCTGCTGCCCTGCCGCGAGTGTACAAACTTTTTATTATTCCCCCCGCCCCAGAATGATTCACTCAGTGTTAGCAGTTATATGTTTATGCGTTTTCTGAGATTTTTCCATTGAGCGTTTTGCTCAGTATTCTCTCTCCACTTCTCTGAGGACTCCTGTCCTGTTAGCTCTTAACTCTGCTACAGCATTTTTAACACTGATTGGGACTTTCTTTTCTGGGCTCATAGATTTGCTTGTGGATTTCTAGTGATCTACTACTGCTAGGTCCCTCATCCTTTTAGTTGTTTCTTCTATCAAAACCTGACTTCCCTAGGCTGTTCTTTACTCAGTTCAGAATTGTTTGTGACAGCATGTTGCATGATTTGTTGGAATGAGGGGTCTTTCTTTGTCTCATGCTCCTGTTGAAAATAATGTGTATAGTTTTCGTGTTTTTCCTTGTTTCTAGGAGAAGTAAGATGATTTAGAACTAACGTGCTACTGTGGAAATATAAAAATCTTTGCACATCGGGCGCCTGAGTGGCTCAGTTGGTTAAGCGACTGCCTTCAGCTCAGGTCATGATCCTGTAGTCCCGGGATTGAGTCCCGCATCAGGCTCCCTGCTCAGCAGGAAGTCTGCTCCTCCCTCTGATGCTCCCCCAACTCATGCTCTCTCTGTCTCTATCTCATTCTCTCTCAAATAAATAAATAAAATCTTAAAAAAAAAATCTTTGCACATCTTTAATGATAGAAATATTTAAATGTACTGTTACTCCATATGCATCTACATCTACCTCTTTTCAGAAAATTTAGTTTGTTTTAGGTTTTATTCTTTTACATGATTACATGCGAAATACAATTTCAAAAAATAATAAATTAAAAATTATCTACACTCTTTTACGGGGAAGTACTGAAGCCCAATATCGTCAGAAGATTCTTGGGGGGGTTCCTCATTTCTGAGTACTTCCCTGTATTACATATTTGACTGCATTATCTGCATAGGTGCAAAATTATCCCTGGCCCCTCAGATATTACATGTTACATAGCAGGCTCTGTAAGTCTGGTGAATGGACAGCAGATGTCACTGTTGAATGAAATGAGCCATTCATTCTACTAATCCCATCCTTTCTGTTCTGGAAGTGCCTTTCCAGGGTCCAAATCCTGGGGTTTACTGATAAAGAGAAAAAAAAAATTAAAATTAAACTCAGAACCCTTAGTCAGTTTCATAACTTGGCTTGGCACCTTAGGGCATGGGATGTAAGCCAGCTTTACAATTAACTGAACTTCTTCGCTTGAAATTAAAGCACACTTTTCAGAGTTTACTCTTGCATAGTGGAAAATGATTTGTGGTATTAGAATTCTGAATTCTTGGGGCACCTGGATGGCTCAGATGGTTAAGTGTCTGCCTTCAGGTCAGGTCATGATCCCAGGGTGCTGGGATCGAGCCCCGTATCGGGCTCCTGGCTCAGTAGGGAGCCTGCTTCTCCTTCTGCCTCTGCCTCTCCCCCTGCTCATGCTCTCTCTCTCTCTGTGTGTCTCAAATGAATAAATGAAGTCTTAAAAAAAAAAAAAAGAATTCTGAATTCTTGTGTCTTACTTTGTGCAATTTTTCCCCATTTTTTTTTTCAACATGTACCTGCAGGTTTAACTCCAGCGGCATTCCATCTGTTCACACAGTGCTTTTCAAATTGATGTGACATTGGGAATCATGGCACACAGAAGAGCTATTTAGTATTAAAATGTAGAATTGAGCAAAGTCAGATTATTTCATTCTAGTATATCCATCTCCTGAAATTCTCCTCCTAATACCTTTTACTATATAATGTTACATTTTGCAGGCGCCCATATTTCAATCCTATTCACACTGAGGATTCAAATATGGATAATTTCATTTTTCAGATAGTGTTCATTCTTTGTAAGAAAAGAGAAAATAACAGCATTTCCTGAATGTTTCTAAGGTATTATAGTACTTACTTGTCTTTTTGCAATGGCCACCTGCTGACTTTTTGAGTAAGTTCTTACTTTTTCAATCAGAAATTCTTCCGGGCTATACCTTATTTCCAACTAAGATACTGTTGCTAATTAATTTTGTTTTTTCTCTTCAACTATCTTAATTTTGTTTCACAATCCCTTCATAGAAGAAACACCAAAGTAGCGTGACATCTTCATCTTAATTTTGTCAGTTCTTAAGTGGGAAACTTATGTAATTCTTCCTGCCTAATGTGCCAGTATAGTGGTTAAGAGAGTGATCGAGAAAAAGTGCCATGTGAGACACAGTCTGTCTTCAGGGAACACTGCAGTTGAAATTACTGAGTGGATTTCTGTCACTATTTACTTTGATCCCAATTCTGCATTTATATTTTGCTCACTGGGAATGGGATATGGAGGGGTAGAGTCTTCTTTTTCCCCCCATAGCACTGAGCACAATGCTTGGCCAAGAATAGAAAGTCAATAGTTACTGAACTAGTGAAAGAATGATTGAGGTTTTATTAAATACTTGTGTTGCTTATTCATAATATGAAACAAACAAAAGTAGAATTTGAAAAAGTAAGTGATAATGATTAATTGAGATATTAGGGTACAGATTTACTCAGTCATCCATTGAGTGAATTTTCATTGGGCACCTACTATTTGCTGAGCACTGTTCATGGTGGAGGGTATATCGATGAATCCCTCCCTTGTGGACCTCTCACCGTCTAATTTGGGAAAGGCTCTGGTGATTACATTTGTGGTTTTGGTCTTTTCTTGAAAATATAAAAAACAATCAACTGAAGTAGTTCTCCAAAATAGGTCACCTTTGTAATATTAAAAATACCCCAGAAATTCTTAAAATGTATTTTAGGTGAAAAAATCAATCCAATTTCAATAGTATAACCATTTATTCACTTACAGTTTCTCTCTGGTAGTTGGGTTTGGGCAGACATGATGTGATAGGTATTATACATGGGCCCATATTGCAACAAACTGGGTTATAATGGAGCTCTAACGTGTAAATACTAACAAACCGAAATGCTGCAAAGTCAAAGTGAATTATCCATGCTATGGCACATATGCAATTTTAGTATGCCTTGTTAGTATACATGTCAGCTATATTTTGGTTTTTCCTCTTTATACAGTTATTACCATCCAGGAGAGACATATGGTATGTCAACAGTATAGCTTATTAAGGTGTTTGAGGAAGAAATATTAAGGATGTTCACCAGATGGTGTTTAGCTCCATAAGAGTGCAAATGATTACCTGGTAGTTGCTCCTGTCTCCTCTCCTTGATACTCATATATAACTTACAGTACTTGTGGAAACAACATTTTTAAAACACCAACATCTTATCTTTGAAGAGCTCTTTGTATGTTACTGTACATTTGTTTGGTGTTAATTGACTACTCTCCTATTATCTCCAGCTATAAAACTACCCATTTAAAGTATAAAGAAAAGGCACCTGTCTCCATGTGTTTCCAGAATCCTAATTAAACAGAAATCTGATGCCACCTCCCAGAGCTCCCATTCATGTGTGTGCATTCAAAAATGAATATTATAAATACTTTACTATTATTATAAAAATGGGTAATTCACAATTGTATAAAAATCAACAGGAAAGGAAGAACAAGAGGAAAGCAAAAAAATCTAAAAAACAAACCTACTTCAAGAAGTTACCTATAGGGGTGCCGGGGTGGCTCAGTCGCTTAAGCATCCAACTCTTGATTTTGGCTCAGGTCATGATCTCAGGGTCATGAGATCGAGTCCCACTTTGGGCTCTGCACTGGGTGTGGAGCCTAAAGATTCTCTCTCTCCCTCTGCCCCTCTCCCGTCTCTGCTCGCACTCTCATGCTCTCTTGCTGTCTCTCTCAATCAAAAAGTTACATATAGGAAAGCTCAGTAAATGAGTTGTAAAAGAAAAAAGAAAATAATATGTGCTATGCTGTGTGGTTTAAGAGGTAGTTTCATATAAAGCAAGAAGAGACCAAGGCTAGTAACCTGCCAGGGTGTGTGTGTGGTAGGAGAAATTAACATGGATCAAATCAATAATACCCCCATTATGTGATGGTGGACAGCCAAAGAATAATAGAAAGCAAGAAAATGTTTTGCATAACCACTTAAGCTGTTAGATTTGTGAATGTGGGAAAGCAGAAGCCTTATGGCTAACTACAGCTGGAAAAGTAACAAATCAGAGGTCAACCTAATGATAGTGTGAAATTAGTGCAACTGCTTCGTAGGCAGTATACGTTCTTTTTTGTGGAGGAAAGAAAAAAGTTCTTGCTTGATTCTGTGATGAACACGTGCATTTTTTGCTGTACTAGATTCTTAAGTCATTATCAAAATTTCACTTTGTCTTCAGATAACAGGAACCCTTTGGTTCACCCGTTAGAGAATCTGATACCATGGAATATGGACTGAGCTGGGGAAGAGCCTTTGTTTAAATCACATGCTGAGGTGGAGTCACCTCAACTGAAAAGATGCCAGTGCTTCATCTGTCAGTATCAACACGAACAGCTTATCTAGAGAGAAGCACGAAAGTTGGTCACAAAAAATACAGAGTTGGGCCCCATTAGTTTCATAGAGGTTGGGATTAGCCAATTCTAAAACTTACATGGTCTGCCACCGCAACTTTCATGCTCCATTTCCCCTCACACCAGTGACCTAGAACTTCTCCCTAATTACCAAAACTGCCACGCTTTTCCATGGATTGATGTCCTTACCATGCTATTCCATGAGCCTGGAGTGAAATTCTCTGCTTTAGTTATGCCAGCTAATGCATATTTGTGTTTCAGTTTCCAAACCAAATGACCCACCTCCAAGAAGTAGTTTGCAAATTCCAAAGAAAACATGTTTCTCCATCCCTGTGCTGTCAAAGCACTTGGTTGAGGATATGAGTAATGGGCAGAACAGAGTGGATTCCAGTTCTCCGAATTACTCATTGTGTGACCTTGAACAAGTCACTAAAAAATGTGAGCCTGAATTTCCATTTGTATCCAATTAGAATAAGAATACTAAACTCATGGGGTTTTAGAAGGGTAAAATGAGATGATACTTGTAAAGTACCCAGTACAGTATCTGAATCCACAAAAGGCGATGCAGTGTTTTATGGTACTGATACCAATGGATAATTTTAGTGCTCACTATATGCCAGATGTTCTTCTCAGGGAACTCTATGTGTAACAACTCACTTAGTAGTTACTGTTAGCATCTCGGTCGTAAAATATGTACACTGAAGCAGAGAGGGACTTAAAAACCTGCCCGCTGTCCCATGTCAGAAAATGGCAGAGATAGAATTTGATGCAAGAAATGTGGCCCCAAAGCCCACACCTCCCTTCCTCCCCACCATGACTACTACTTGCCCTACTATTACTCCTCCTCCTCCTAATCTGACTACTCACACACTGCTTCAGTGTTTATCACATTGCTTTATACTTTATTACCTTATCTGGATTGCCCTACAACTAGCTTAAGAGCTCCTTGAGGGTGATTTATTTATCTTTTCTGGCCATCTAGGATGCCTGGCCCATACTAAACACTCATTAAATATTTACTGAAGAATGAATTAACAAAGTCCAATAAACAGAACATTTTAAGAATTATAAATGAGCTAGAAGACTCTGCACTGATCTCTACTACTCTACAGACATGTTTTATATTTTGAACATATAAATTATGAGAATTACTAAAATTGACAAATTTTGTTTATGTGTGTATGTATATATATAGGTATCCACACATTATATATGTAAAGGCATGTGTGTATTTATGTATATGCGGAAAGAGAGAAAGAGAAGACCTCTTTGTTCTGTCTTTTGATTGTGAATTCTAAATAGAAAATACCAACTAGTCTTCACTGTTAAGCTATATTCATGGTCTTACTCCTTTCAGCTCAATTTATTTGGTTTTGGCATGTTGGAAAGTTGTGTCAGAAGAAACAAGCCTCCTGACTCCCTAAATGGGATTTTGGTGATATTTTTAAAGCATTAATAACAAACAAGCAGATGATTCTTTCAGGTATTAATTTTCTGCCAACTAACCACATGTTTACAAACATTAAAGCAGCAGATATGTACATGCTTTGAACTCAGGCTCCTGCGTATATATATATATCCTAAAGAAATCTTCACACAGGTACATAAGGGAACATGTAGCAGGACATTTATTGGAACATTTGTAACAGAGGGAACAAATGGAACAAAAATTGAAATATTTGTTTTTGGTGGCAGAAATAGGAGGCAACCTAGATGTCTGTTGCTAGGGGGGTGGATGGGGAAAACCCAGCAGGTAGGCATCAAAAGATACTCTGCAACAGACACAATAAAGTCAGTGCATCCATAGCAACGTGGGCGGAATTTAAAGGTCTAGTGTTGATTGAGAAAAGTTAGAATGAATTCCAGAGCATAACACCATTTATAAGAATGAACAATACAGGTACAGAAATACACCCCTTGTATTTGGGAAATTGCAAATTTCCCCCAAAAAGATATAGATTAAACACATTAGAGTCTTAACTCTAAGTGGAGGAGACAGAAAGGACTGACAGGATGGGGGGGGGTAATAAGGATAAATAGGAATAAATAAATAAAACAGAGAGAATAATGTTGATATGCCATAATCTGATGATTCTGAGCTCATTCACTACACCCGAGGAATGAAATTAAGTGAAATTAAATGGAATATGAATAATATAATGCTTTCCTCATAAAAGAGGTGATGAGGATTAAATGAGTTAATACTTAAAAACACACTTCCAATACTCCCTGGCACAGAAATACTCAATAATGTTCACTATTCACTCATGTATGTAACTTGCTTAGCTCCAAAAGGCATTTTAGTTGTGAAGCCAGGTATAAAAGAGTGCTCACTGGGAAACATATTTTAACCTTAAATTGCTTGTTTATCTATTTTACCATGATGTCAATAAAAAGTTAATGATTAAATATTTATAACTTTCCTATTTCTTCTTACATCATCATTTAACCAGTTCTTCTTTCCTTATAGCTATAAGAATTTCAGATACTTACATGTAATTGTATATATCTTCAGATGAATTGAAAGAAGAAAAAGACACATTTGCTTAGAGCATAAGGGATTTTAGCCAACGTCAGTGAATCAAAGGGTTTTAATTCACAAGGGTGCAAATTCATTTAGGCCTGTCATATCCTACAAAGGAAAATCATCAACCAGAAAGGGGCAGTCAGGCATGATATTAAACAGCTGAATGTGTCAAAATAATCACTCTGTGGTTACGGAGTCCCATTCAGTACCTCTAAGCTTGAGCTGTTGGCCATTGTGTGGGATTTTCACCCTTCTTGATAAATTGACCTGTTTTTTTCTAATATAATTATCATGAGGTTTTCTCTGAAATGCAAATTTAAATTGAATAAGTCCACTGAGTTATAGTTCTTGAAATATTTAAATATTAAATAAATTCAATTTGTAAAGGAGATTTGGATATGGGGGAATGTAGGGGGGTTTTTTGTTTTGTTTTTTGTTTTTTTGCTGTTTATTGGTACAAGGTAGAATTGGACGTACTTACTAAAGAATACCTAATTGCCTGAAGAGCTAAATAGAAATAATTAGACAACTACAAGGTTCATTCCTCATAGAGATATGTGAAAGCCACTGGTTTTTTAAGCCTAGCAGCATACTTCTAGAAAGGTTCATTTTCAGGTCACTCAGTTGTCTGACATCAGTGAACTGAAAGATTCACTGAATTATTAATAAAGAACAACTTACTTTAATGTTTCCCTTTAGAGTTAGTGAGGAAAAGCAGAGAAAAAAAGTAAAAAACTTCTATTACGTAATCAAAAACATATATTTGGAGTAATATATGATCGGAAAAGAAATTAGTCAGTTTTCACAGGACATAGTTTCATCAAGAGGCTTGGAAATATTTTGTTTTATTTCAGTAAATTAAGAGGGAGACAGACCATAATAAATTGCTCCTTAGTGAAGTCTTTTCGCCTGAATACTAAAGAAAAGATTTGCAGACAGTCATTGAGATAGGTATATATATTCACTTTTGAATTATATCTATTTGTAGAGTATATTTGCGCCAAAATATTGCCTTGCAACTTGGGTATTATTATTTGTTGCTTATGCTGTTAACCTTCAAAACAAAACTGCCAGTTATTTTACTGGCAAAAATGTTGTATTTGGGAACAGCAGAGAATTAAAATCTAGGACAAGCAAGCTAAGGCAAAACAATAGGCAAGTCCAGAGAACAAAGGAGAAGGGTATGTTGGGAGGGCTGTTAAACACAAAAAATCCATTAGAGTGAACTGAAAGTTGGAAGTATAATGCCTTTTCGTTGGCTGAGTTGTGACAGTCTGTCATTGGCTGGGCTGTTGTTGCTGGGGAAGGAGGAAAGCATTCTTCTACCTGCTGACATAGTAAAATAGTAGCCAAATTAGTATCTTCATGAAAGGTGCCTCTCTTCTTGTTGGGTCTGCAGTTGATAAGTAGTAGGGCATGAGCACTCCCCCTGGGAGCTTCCTGACTCCATTTTAAATGAGGTTTCCTTTTATTAATTTTCACAACATTTGTCACAATAAAAATTCATCAACAGTCTAATATCCCACTGGCCCTGGCAGCCAAAAATTTAGTTGACGCGGATACTCATATATTAGTCATTACCCTAATTATTATCGGAGTCATAAAAGGCTTATTGCATTTAAAAACTGATGCCAGTATTTAAAAAATGTAAAATAAAAACTATGAGAGTTTAGATAAGAACAAAATATTGCAATCTGATTATACACAAGATGAATAACTTTGTAACATAAAAGATTGAAATTAAATCTTTGGAAAGAAACACTATTTCCCATATGTTAAAGTAACACATTTGCTTTTCATTTTTATCTTGGTTATTCTTACCAATATTTGTATTTAAAGTATTTGTATTCTTCATTTTATAAGAATGAAGTATTCTTATTTAGAAAAAAATGCAATGGTTAAAATTATCGAGGAAAATACTAAAATAATCCATTAATTTAAAAAATGATTTTACATTTGTTTTTTGCTCCCCTTTTTGTCTATATTTTTGAAAATTAAGTTAAAACTATACTCTATGGAAGTATTTACTATTTCTAAAGAATTATATATCATGAAAGATTTCTAAAAGTATAAATTTTTAAAAATATATTATTTCTACAGCATAATAACCTTTGTGTGAGTATTCCATAATTTAACCATTAACAATGCATATTTTTATTGGTTTTAATTTTGTAAACATTTGTATATGAAAAGTTCCAGAATGGAAACTTCTAGAATAAAGGACGTACCTTTTTAAGCTTTTTAATGCTATTAGCACAGTCTTTTGCCAGCAGTTTATATAAATTTGCAAGGCCATGTTGAGTGCCTCTTTGAATACATGCTTGCTAACATTATTTCAATTTTTTAATTGTTTTCATTGGTATTTCTGTAATTCCTATTGAAATTCAATATTTCTATCAAATGTTTACTAGTTATAATTGTTCCTTTTCTAAATTTTCTCTTATCATAGCTTTGGATTCTTTATTCTTCAAAGGCTTTATATTTTTATTCTAATTAATTTGAATGAGTTCCCTATATTAATAATGTTACCTTTTGTTTGTTACATTTATAGAATACATGTCTTTAATCTTTTTGCTTTTTATCTTAACAATGTTTTTCACCTTTATGAATTTGTCTTTTGTTTAATTATATAAAACGATCTTTTAGTCTTGATTGCCTGTACACAGAAAATCTTCCTTCATTCTAAAATCAGAATTATATTCACTTACATGTTTTTCCCCATTTTAAAGTTTTCATATACATATATATTATATGTTTATCTATATATACATATACACATTATATATATATTTAATCCCTTAGTTTTTCTAGATATGATTGTGGTATACAGTATGAGATATAACATCTAAGATTTTCCTCCAAATATTATTTTATTATCTATTATTTTGGGGCATATACTGGGGCACGGCTACTTTAGACAAAGTAATAAGGAAATGCCTTGCTGGTTGATAATTGATTTGTAACCATTTGACTTCAAGGGAGACATCAGATTTCCCCAAAGTAGAGATGGAGACCAGAGAC
This sequence comes from Mirounga angustirostris, assembly GCF_029215605.1. Classification (NCBI taxonomy): domain Eukaryota; kingdom Metazoa; phylum Chordata; class Mammalia; order Carnivora; family Phocidae; genus Mirounga; species Mirounga angustirostris. Next base: position 18,168,151 of record NW_026991711.1, on the reverse strand, counting down.
TGTTCAACCAAGCCTCGTGGGTCATGAAAGGGACTTTGATTTTATTAAAATAGGGACTGGAATCACACTTTGATACTTTACATTATAGTACTTAAATTTTTTCAACTAACATAGAATATTTTTCCAGCCTTACTGAGATATAATTGACATATAATATTATGTACATGTACAGTGTAATGATTTGATATGTGTATATAATGTGAAATGATTGCCACAATGTTAGTTAACACATCCATCAACTTTTGCGGTAAGAACTTTTAAAATCTACTCTCTTAGCAACTTTCAAATATGCAATACAGCATTGTTAACTATAGTCACCATGCTGTGTGTTACATCCCCAGACCATGTTCATCTTATAACTGGAAGTTTATACTCTCTGACCATCTTCAGCTATTTCCCCCAATTGGTGTTATTGGCAACCACCAATCTGTTCTCTGTTTCTATGAGTTTGGTTTATTTTAGGTTCCACATTCAACTTACATTTTAGGTTTACTTTAAAGCACTGTTTCCCACTTTCCAAATGTCCTATTGATAATTTAACAATTTTTGCTGAAGACTCTTTTCTGCGAGTACTATGGGTATAATGTTTACTAGTATTGCAGAATGTGTGATAAACTTCCCCAAACTCTTTGATGAGCTCACATATCTCATCCATTGAGAAATTTAGACACGATCATAATTCTATAGCTCTTTTGTTTGAACTTATTAAAATATATAACAGCCCAAAGACCCTGTTTCTTTGTCCCAGGTTCTTTATGTTTATAGAAATTCTTGTAGGCACATGTGTAATATGATTGCAGTAGGAGTGTTTGTTGTTTCAGGAGTCAACAGAGCCTGGATGCATGCTTATGTGATCAGAACGTGTTTGCATAAAGGTATTAGCAAATATGATTATGTAAGGCGCTGATAATCAGCAATTGCCTTTATAATGCTTCCCACATTCAGGATACACCCCTATGGTTTCTTTTAACCTTCACAGTGAAACAGGTAGGTGAAGCAGAGATATTATGGATGAGGTAATAGAAGCTAAGTGAATACAGTGTAGGTACTGGCTTTGCTATTTATTAAAGAGCAGAACTATGACTGAGGGGGAAAAACAGCCTCCAAAGTATAGTACAAATTCTATTTGAAATAAAACACTGTGAAACAGAAAGCAAAATGCAATTATTTAAAGTTGTGGCGTAATTACTAGAGAGATTTCAAAAATAAAAACTAGTATCTATGGCATCTAGGCCTGGTTCTGCCACTTAGATTAGCTCTATGTCACTGGGAAAGAATCATTACATCCATAGGCCTTGGACTTTTTCATCTGTAAATGAAGAAGAAATGGACTTCATTACACCATTTATTTATTCAACTGATACTTGATTTTGTGCTAGGTACAGTCCTCATCACTGTAAAACTAGTACAGAAGACAGACTGATTAAAATGAAATGTTACCAGTGCATTGAAAGAGATGTGCACGAAGATGCTATAATGATTTGTGGGAGGATGTAATCTTGACTCACTCATTCATTCATTCATTCAAAAATATTATGGACGGCCTTTTTATGTTCTGAGAATTGTTCAGATGCTGAAAAGGCAAATATGAATAGTAAAGTATTGGAAAAGGTAAGAGTTAGTGAAGAGAAAGTGATGAGAGACTGGAACAGGATGTATGAGGCAGAAAAAGATGTAAGTATAAAAGCAAGCTGGTGGGAGGTGAGATTGGAAAAGGAGGTAGGAGTCCTTCCAGGTAGGGCCCTTTCTTGGTTTGGTAAGTAGTAGATATTGAATCTAAAATCCATGAGGAACTGAGGATGGCAGGGTTAGATCTACACATTGAACAACCAACCTGTGGCCTTGTGAATATTGGATTAGAGGAACCAACTCTGGAGGCAGAGAGGTAATTTAGGAGACTGTGCTAAGGTACTACTCACCTCATTTCTTTGGAAGACAATGTGGCAATATCTGTAGAGATGGAAAATCCTCATTCTCTTAAACCAGTTGTTTCCATTTCCAGGGAATGATCCCCCCAGTATATTCAAGAGTATTAAGGGGATTCAGGACTATTTGAAAGAGAAAAACATTAAAGCGAAGTGTTTTGCAATGCTACACTTATGGTTATTTAAATAATGAAATATCCATACTATTTGGGATGAAAAACATATTGCAGATACATATACACTGAAATGTAATAAACAAGAAGCTGTACTGTTGAGTGAAAAAAAAGCAAGGAGAAGCAATAAAGGTATTTATAATGAGATGATGTACAGTTAGCTTCATTGTGCCAGCATACAAAGAATGAATGGACTAAGAAATCTAAGCAAGGAGACTTAAAATAGGTGAACAGAAAAATAGAAAAATGGCAAAAGAAAATTTGAAATAAACAAAATTGAGTTTTTGAATGGAAGAACTGATAGATGATCTTAGAGTCTACCAAGATGCTAGTCAAGATAGGACTGGAAAGTATTTCATGAGATTTAGTAATTTGGAGGTCATAGGAGGTAAGCTTCTGGTAAAGATTTCCTTTAAGCACAGACATATCCATCACTAGCGCCATACGGTATGAATATAAAATAAGCTTTTTTAAGGGAAAATTTCATGCATAAAGCACATCATCCCCTGGGCTCTCACCCTACAGAACACTATGCTCAGGTTGGTACAGTTGAAATAGCCAAATTATGGAAAGAGTCCAAATGTCCACACACACACACACACACACACACACACAATGGAATGTTACTCAGCCTTCAAAAAGAATGAAATCTTGCCATTTGCAATGCTATGGATGAAGGTAGAGTGTATTATGCTAAATGAAATAATTCAGTCAGAGAAAGACAAATACCATATGATTTCACTCATTTGTGGAATTTTAAAAACAAATGAACATAGGGGAAAGAAAAAAAAAAGAGGGAGGCAAATCATAAGAGACTATTAACTATAGAGAACAAACTGAGGGTTGCTGGATGGGAGGTGGGCAGGGGATGAGCTAAATGGGTGATGTGTATTAAGGAGGGCAGTTGTGATGAGCACTTGTGATGAGCACTTTTATATATAAGTGATGAATCACTAAGTTCTCCTAAAACCAATATTATACTATATGTTAACTAAAATTTAAATAATAACTTGAAACATGAAAGAACAAAAAGCAAACAAACATACAAAAGGGTTGGTACAGTTGACTTAGAGCACCAGAGAGAGGATCCAAGAAAGACAAAGGATGGCAGTGAGGGCAACATCCAGTAATTACACAACAAAGGAACTTCCTGGTCAATGAAACCTCTCAGAAAGGAGAGGCTGAAGCTCTGGGGCTGGTATCAGCCTATTTTTCCAGTGGGCTAACTCAGATGTGCAGAGCAGGCTCCTTCTAGCTTCCTGGAAAGGGAAGGAAATAAAACTCTAGGACATCTAGAATTGTCTCTCCAGCTTCACCTCCCTTCTTTGGAGGCTCATTAAATATGATTCTCTCCAAAGGTTTAATTTGATTTTAGATTTGTAGCATTTTCTAAAATGCAGTCTGTGAGTAGATTTTGTAAGACCATCTGTAGCTCAAAAAGGGGGTGGCTTATCTAACTTCGGGGGAAGGTCACAGTACTCCCTTCTGTCTCAGGCATTATGGATATTACATGGGGCTACTGTAATATTGTGATTTATAATAAGAGATATATAAGTTGGATTTTTGTCCAGTTGCTGGCACCGAACTCCTAACACCCTTGGATTTTCCTAAGTAATGAGAGCAATGAAGGTGTCTCTTGTTATGTTAATGCGGTGACTTTTGAACTCCATCTAAGTTTAGGGGCTGGTTGCCAGGTGAACCAACCATGTGATCAGAGGGATGAAACTTTCAGTACCACCCTTCCCCACCCCAGAGCTCTGGGGAGGGGAGAGGTGTGGAGGTTGAACCAATCACCTGTGGTCAATGACTTATCAGTCATGATCACGTAATAAAACCTTTATAAAAACCCCAAAGGACTGGGTTCAGAGAGCTTCCAGGTTGGGAAGCTCCTGGCGATTAGGGAGAGTGGTGCACTTGGAGAGGCCGTGGAAGCTCTGAGCCCTTCCCCATGACTTGCCCTGTGCATCTCTTACATTTGGCTGTTCCTGAGTTACATCCTTTTATAACAAACTGGTAATCTAGGGGCTTCCCGAGTTCTGTGAGCCACTCTAGCAAATTAAACCCAAGGAAGGGATCTTGGGAACCCCTGGTTTTATAGCCAGTCTTTTAAAAGTACACAAAACAATGTGGACTTGTGATTGGCGTCTGGAGTTGGAAGGGGTCACTGGAACCTCTGGTTTGTAGCTGGTAGGTAACAGCCTGGGCTTGTGACTGGTGTCTGAAGTGGGGGGGAGGGGATGGGGCAGGGTTGTAGGACTGAACCCTTGACTTTGGAATCTGATGGGAAGCACTCGCCAGCTTCAATACACATGTTGAAAATGATTCCAGGAACCAAACTGAGCTACCATTCTGCATCTTTAATAGGAAGAGGGAATTATTCCTTGATTCCCTACCCCCATCCTGGGGTTGAATATATTCATGCCCAATCACTCAAAATTTGTCATCCCTCTTTCAGAATGAGCCAGGCACTCTGCTCTTTATCTGGATTTGTGAGTTCTGTAAGGCTTCAGAAGATTGTCACTTTGTCATCATAATCAGTCTCTGTGAATGTGTGAGGGTGGCCAAAGCAGCACCTGAGGAGAAGTAACTGTCCGAATTCATGCTGATAAAATTATCTTTCATCTGAGCAAGGTGTTTGTCAAAACAATTTCTCTTGTGTCAATTTTAGGTCCTTTCTGGTAGTAATACCATGGTGGAATGAGTTAAACGTTGTTCCAGAAGCTAGAGGAGAGAGATGATGGTTGCACTTGCTTGATTGGCTTTTTCATTCCAGATATATTTTTAGATTTTGTTTCTCTATATGGACATGTATATGGACAACTTAAAAATTGAGTTTGGGGGGCACCTGGGTGGCTCAGTCGTTAAGTGTCTGCCTTCAGCTCAGGTCATGGTCCCAGGGTGCTGGGATCGAGCCCCGCATCGGGCTCCCTGCTCTGCGGGGAGCCTGCTTCTCCCTCTCCCACTCCCCCTGCTTGCGTTCCCTATCTCACTGTGTCTCTCTCTGTCAAATAAATAAATAAAATCTTAAAAAAAAAAATTGAGTTTGTGACTGAAATTGTTCTATTGATTTCCATTAACTATAATTCAATCATGGATCAATAATAAAAGAACATGATGGTAACATCAGTAAATCTGATAGAATTCTGTAGTCATCCATGATGATGATGCTGTAACCGGCCGACAGCCAGTGACATGGGGTTGAACTTCAGGTGATACTTTGGCTTTGGCTTTAGAGCACATGATCCTGAGGACCAGTGGAGGCTGCACTGCTCATGTGGGCACTCCCCAGCATCTAACATAAAGATCAAGTCGGTGACTATGTCATTGTTCCTATGAAAAGGCTGTCTGTTAGTATTAGCTTTTCTTAGGCATGTGGTCCTATCAGCTGTGGTGTTAATTAGTATTTCCCTGATAACAAATGTGCATATTCATCATTTGGGTATCCTCTTTTGTAAAGTTCTGGTTTAAAGTTCTCTAACCTTTGCTTTTCATTAAAAAGTTTATAAATTATTTAACAATGGCCATTTTCTAATTATCTTTGATGTCAGGTTTAATTATTTTGTGTTCAGAGACCAATATTCTCTGATCTTAATAATTAGAATGTTTTTGAGACTTAGTTTATAGTGCAGAATGTTCAAATGTGCACTTAAAATAATGTGTACTGTGCAGTCATTTGCACAGTTCAAAATGTGGCAAATTAAGCAAAGTTGGCAAATTATACATCTCATAAATTATCTCTCATTACTGATTTTTATCTGATTTTTACTTAAGAAGGTAAGATTTTCAGCTATGATTATGCATTTGTCTATTCTTCCATCTACTTTCATCAATGTTTGCTTTCTATGTTTTGTACTTATTTGTTATATACACATTGAAAATTGCTTTCTTTGTGTTGAATTGTCTCTTTTACCATTAAAAAAAGCCAATTTATCTCTTGCAACATTCTTTCCTTAAAGTCTACGTTAGTGTTGATACAGCAACTTTCTTTTATTTAATGTTTACATAGTATATATTTCCTCATCGTTTACTTTCATGCTCTTTATGTTCTTTTGGTGATGTTTATCTACTAGAATATAAACAGCATATTTTTGGTAACCAGTGTGACCATCTTTGTCTTTTGATTTAAGTATTTGGCTCACTTACATTTATAGAAATTATTATGTTTGGGTTTGTGTCTGTCACCCTGCTATTTGTTTTCTATTTGTTCCTCTCTTTTCATTCTTTATTCATCATTTCCTGACTTCCGTTGAATTCAGTGTAGTCCTAGGTTTCCAGAACACTGATTATGGTAATTGTCACAATTGTAAACCTGAAATTTATTACCCTAATAGTCAAAACCTTTATAAATGTATTCTTATAAATTATCCTTAGCCTAAAGATCCCATCTACTTCCTACTCTTTTAACCTTAAACATTTTAGGGAAGCTCAACTGTAGTTATCCTTTTAGATGCATTGTGCTTGTCTGTTTTTCTGCTTTTGTTCTTGCTGTTTCCTCTCCCCAGCGTTATATTTTCATATATTTGAACCATATGCTTACTTCAGGTCCCAAATCTCATTCTACTCCCTCTAGCAAGCCTTACCTGACTCTTCCTCTGGGTATCTCCCTCTTGTCTGAAATTTAAGAGTAACTCTCTTACATTTTCATTTTCAGTCACTACTTTGCTTAATAGTTAATTTGTGCATATGATTTCTTTCTATATTTTCAACATCATCTATCACATTGCCTTACATAGAGTGAAAACACGGTAAAGAATAATCAATTATACAGTTGATGTTGCCCGCATGGTATACATTAGAAAGACTAGTGTTGTTGCTACAGCATTTTTAAACCAAAGCTAATTTTCAAGACTGCTTTGTCAATGGATTCTCATGTAGATACAAGGTGACTGTAGCTGAATGCTTCAGTAAGCAGTGGGGGTTTTGTGCTAGGGGCAATATATCAGGGATTAATTGTCACTCGGGAAATAAATTAGATAACAATCAAGGTTACACAAAAATTACAGTGTCTTAATAAATGTTAGCTGGGAAGGCATAAAGGAACTGATAATCAGGTGGGAAGATGTTATGGCAAAGGAATGGGTTTCCTTAAACAACTTTTATAACTAACAGAGTTTTAATAAGATACTTGCCCCAGCCAATAAAAATCCACTAAAAAATAATGAAATCTACAAGGGTGATTGCTGCAGTTCCTCAGACCCCCACAGAGGCTCCGCGGGCGGTCCACACCGGCTTCTTGTCTGCCTCTTCCACTATTTACAAACATAATGAAAATGAAAATGAATATACTGCTTGGCTGCTACTGTAACAAGGACTGTGAGAAGAATATTGTGTTAGTTTGTCAGGGGTGACCTTTATGCATTTCATTGTTGATAGAAAACACAGGCAGGTCGGACAACATTCTCATTTCAAGAAAGATTTGAAAGTGTTAACGTTGGCTCCTTTTCAAATTACTTCTTGGCGAAGTGTTGCTTTTCCATTTGCATTTAGTTGGCTTTGTTTTGTTATTTTATTAAAACCTATGATTAATTTATATTTATGAAAAATGAAGATGAATAAGAGAGATGGAGTATAATTTTCCAACCATCGTTGACTGACATTCAGGAGGTGTTGGTCCAATGGTTATGCCTAGTCATTGTATTATGTCGTCAGTAGGAATCACCAACTTTCTAGTTCTTCACAATACTATAAACCAGGTCAAAAAAGCTTTTAGGTACATATTTTCAATCCCATTGTTATGGTAACATTTGAAAGAGAGGCAGAAGCCTTCACATTTCAACCCAAGATCAAACATTCTTTTTTTTTCTTCTAAAGTAAACATTTCAGAGGCACCATGTTTTCTTACACACAGAGCTGAACATTTGGTTCGGAATCTTATGAATGTTCTTGTATACGAGAAAGCCAGGAGGTCAGAGAAACGCAGAAGGAAAACTCAGAATTAGTGATATTAATCTATCAACAGTGTTTATTCTAAATTAGAATTTGGCTTTTTCTAAAGTTTACTGCCTATGGAAGTCAGGAAGGCCCTCAGCCTGAAATCTTTGTTTTGACTTTTCAGAAAGGCCTTCACACACTTTCTTGAAACTTATTGGCTATACAAGGTTCTAAACAGCCAGGTTATCTGAAATCTCAAACAACAGCTGAGTAGAAGCAGCAAATTAGGAGAAGGGGACTGCCAGAGGCAGGCTGGAGGTAACACATCAGCCACCTGAAGTTCTGACATCAAGAAAGATAAATCAAAGGTCCTGTATTGCAGTCTAGCACAATGACATGGTCACGCTTTTGATTTTTGTTATAGAAAAATTAAGATATGTTAGGTATGCCAGGAAAAGAAAAAACATGGACCGGTAAACAGTAGATCATCTCAGAGACACATTTCCATCAAAAGTTTACGCTCTGTTATCTGGAATACCCATTCATGTGGAATACTCTGATGATGGGTTTCCTTGCTTGATTAGCATTTGGTCCAAGCCTCGATGCTTACAATATTTATAAGATTTGAAGTTTACAAGATTTGAAGTAGTGTCACATGCATTATCTCATTTGAGATCTGCACTAATCCTAGGAAATAGACAAGTATTATCATGCTCGTTGTGTAAATAGGACTTTTGAAGTTCAGAATAGTCAGACTTATTCATGCCACAAAACAGTAAGAGGAAAACAAAAGATGAAGTCATGTCTCCTCTTCATTGCTTTTCTCTCCAGCCTTCATGCTCTGTGACTTCCATTCCACAAAGGCCATGTCCCTTCCTATCCAGGCAGTTTTAGAAAATAGGTTTTTCAGTGGGTTCTTTCAGCATTATGTGTAAAGAACTTAGGATTTGTTAATGAAATAGTATATAATTTAATTTAAATATAACCTCTATATTCTCTGACTTCTGTTTCTCACTTCTTCTGATTCCCACTACTCTAGGTATGTAAAATGAACAAGATTGCCTTTGTCTTTTAATGCAATGTTGTAACCAAAAGAAAAAAACTGTAGGGTAACTGTAGAATCACAAGCTAAAACACTGAGATGTGTTTTTAACAAATGTATGATTATTGTGTTGTAGAAATTCTTGCATTCAAGGATTACTTACAGATTTACAGGTCTTTGAGTGTGTTGTATATGCTAGGTAGTGGGACTAGTTTATTAAATATAAAAGTCATGCCATCTTTCTCTTAGAGCTTTAAAGGTATTGTCCTGGTTCCATAAGCAAATGTTATTAGCAAATATTAATATATAATAGCATGTGATGATCACTCTGCAATGATATCAGTAGTTATATTATTACCAATATACAATCATTATGATAAATGCTATATGATTATAAATTGTGTTTTTATTAATATAAAATTAGTATTAATATTGTTAAATATACAAATATTATCAATATAATTTAATGGCATAGGTATTGAATTGGGTTGACAGTAGATGCCAGAGAAAATGCAAAGATAAGCAGGGAGAAAAAATAACTCTACTTTGTTTGCTTCTTTGTGTAACACACACATACACATATATATATGAAACACACACACATATATATCACACACACACAGACACAGACACACATACATATATATATATGTGTAAAACTGTAGTAATTAAAAATACCTCAGATATAAGTAGCATCTCTTTTCCCAAAGGGTTGTGAAGATAACATGAATCTCCATCTATGTTGTGAGTGCATAAATAATGCTACTTGGGTGTTGTGTTTTGGTGGTTCAGATTTAAGGAAATAAACCCATTTCTTTATAGGTTTGTATATGGCAACCATTGTACTATTAGAGCTACAGGTTAAACTATTTGGCTGCAAAAATATGTGCAATTCTTTTTTTATTTTTTTTTTATCTTTTTTTAAAGATTTTATTTATTTATTCACAAGAGACAGAGACAGAGAGAGAGAAGCAGAGGGAGAAACAGGCTCCCAAGGAGCAGGGAGCCCGATGTGGGACTCGATCCCAGGACCCCGGGATCATGACCTGAGCCGAAGGCAGACGCTTAACCATCTGAGCCACCCAGGCGCCCAATATGTGCAATTCTTAAACTCGAGTAAAAGTGAGCAAAATGCCAAGAGAGGCGGTACTGTGTCTTTAAAATGTCAGAGATGTGGATTTGAAACTCTACCTTAGGATTTCCAAAGACATGTGACAAATAGGCAATTTGGTTTTAGTCTCTGAACCTCAGTTTTCTCACTGGTGAAATGGGTGGCTGTGAGAAGGAGGAGCGGTAGTGTATCTAAAGAATGCAGTGCAGGGCCTGGCACATAGTAAGCACTGAATAAATGGCAACAACGTAACAATGTATATCAATCAAGTAGGGGATGGATTGCTCTGTGTCTCTTTACAATTTATATTACCTGGTGGTATTTTCTTGTAACTAACTTTTAATATATTTAATACCTTTTTTGATATGTTTTGCCTCTGATTTTATACTGAGCTTCAGAAAATGATCATTATCTCGTAGCTCTTATGCACAATGCATTGTGCCACACGCCGAGCAAAGATGAAGGGGAATGTGAAATGCTCCCCGGTTCACGGAGCTATCACAATGAGACATTTCCCTTTACTCATCGGCAACTCACATGTTTCCGGGAGGGTCATATGTTCAACCAAATAAAAAGATAGAAATATGTAAGTCTCTGCTGCAAATGAATGCATGATTTAAATTTCAAATCTCCCACTTATTGAGTTGCACTCATGAATTAATAACATCTGTCCCAGTGTAGCTTATTTAATAAGGATTGTGTCCACCAGAATTACAGTGTTCTCTCTCATTAAAACTATGGTCGTTAAAAATGGTGAGACAAAGTGTGGTTTTTGTGAATGAAAATTTCACGGCACCTCAGTTGTGTTTAGCATTCATAGCAAAAGCAGTGGAACCGGCCAGACATATCAGTCAACAGCAATGCAACCTAATTGGACACACCTGTGAATGGGGATGGCTTAAATTGGATTCTGTGATATATGTAGCTCATATAAATTGCCTCACTTGTGGTCCCATAATTTTTTTTTTTAGATTTTTTTTTTTTTTTTTAAGATTTTATTTATTTGCGAGAGAGAGAATGAGAGACAGAGAGCATGAGAGGGAGGAGGGTCAGAGGGAGAAGCAGACTCCCTGCCAAGCAGGGAGCCCGATGCGGGACTCGATCCCGGGACTCCAGGATCATGACCTGAGCCGAAGGCAGTCGCTTAACCAACTGAGCCACCCAGGCGCCCCGTGGTCCCATAATTTTTGAGTATATTGGTCATGTAGCTCAGTTTTCTATGTTGTTGTTGTTCTCTTCTGTTGTATATAGACTGATACCTAGAAAGGGTGTCAGTCATTTATTTTACTTGACTTTCATGAAAATAGCAATATTGATAATAACTGAGGTCACATTCTATAATGAAGGCATATTACTTTTTGCTGGTCTGGCTTGAGAAAAGCTGACTACTCTTCCAAGCATCACAGAGGTGAATATATGACTGGGCTGCACATTCAAAAGGCCCCATCCATGGAAGCACAGTGATCGTTTCAAGGATAGGCACATGACCCAAGTGGAGTTAGACTTTCTCCTGAATCTTTTCTACTAGGGATTGCAAGAACTTCAATAAAAGACATAACCTTAGTCCAATATGCACCGCAATTCTAATTTTGGCAATATTTAATTCTTTCTCTTTAACCTAGGCTTTATATCTATAACTCTGCAATAGTTTGTAGTTGTATTTGCTCCTTGAGATGAGTTATTATCTTTGATCAGAGACAAATTTAATTGTGTGCCCTGAAAAATCTCATTTTTCTCAAGTACATCAAAATAATATTTTATTGGTAATACTATTAAACATCCAACCGGCCAAACTTAATTCAGGAAACTGCCATTTAATTTCATGGCACCTAATAGCACATGGTCTCCACACAACATTCAGATTCACAAAGTGAGAATATAAAAACATCTCTTAAAAAGATATTTTTAAAAATTAGTTAAATTAATTAAGTAATGTGAATACAATTGCAGTATCAACTTTCACTTCAAGGAGGGAGAAATATGGGATCATTTTGTTCAGAGGTTCTTGTCTTGATTCACAGCCTTGATTTCTTAAAAAAGTTACTTCACAATTATATTTTCCATAGTTGGCTTGCTCACATCTTTCCCTTTCCCTTGGGTTCAAAGCTGTTATTTATTTGGAGATCTATGATGTTTTCCCATTTCAGATAGATTAGATGTAGACTGAAACCTTTTCCAAGAAAACAAAAATGAATACCCATATAGCATAATCAATAAATAATGTTCTCGGGGCGCGTGGGTGGCTCAGTTGGTTAAGCGACTGCCTTCGGCTCAGGTCATGATCCTGGAGTCCCGGGATCGAGTCCCGCATCGGGCTCCCAGCTCGGCAGGGGGTCTGCTTCTCCCTTTGACCCTCCTCCCTCTCATGCTCTCTGATTCTCATTCTCTCTCTCTCAAATAAATAAATAAAATCTTTAAAAAAAATTTTTTTAAAAAATAAATAAATAATGTTCTCCCGTTTTATCCATTTACTGTGAAAACTCATCCCAGCCTCCTTATTCAGTTAACTGTAAGAGATGTTCCTAGATTCCCAATCTCATCATGTTTGCCAGATTTCACTCCTAACACTTTAATTATATTTTATGTTTATGTATAAATGAATGACATGATTATAGAACCAAAAAATGTAGACTAAAGCCCTGCTTTTTATTCAACTGGGGCAACATTGGACAAATCATAGCTTTTCTAAGTCCCACTTTCTGCATCTGCAAAGTAGGAAAATTCAGAATGATTTTCAAAATTAAGGGCCATGAATGTATATCTAATGTAAGTTATTTTTAATGAACTGAAAACTGGCCAGTGATCTTTATAAAATGGGCTTAATTCTCAAGGAGCATATATTCTTGAAAATGAAATTAGACCTAACATTTTCAAGAATGTAATCCGTAAATAAAAAGTTTTAGAGACAATAATAACTGCCATCTGTTCCATCCTAGTGGGAACACACTTAGGTATGCTGTTGCTATTCCTGGGTAGTCATTTTCATTTCTCTTACTCTCAAAAGAAAATTCTCAAAAGCATGTGCTTACACGAAAGGTGTGGTTTTTCTGAGGCACCGAGTGCATCACTGATGTGCATATTTGAGTTTTTAAAATCTAGTACTATATCTGGAGAGAAAAAAAAAATCACTGAGAGATATAACTACTAGCTTTATATTTTTGAGATTCAACTGTTTTCAAAAAGAAATATATTATTCTTTAAGCCTTTAGGTAAGACTCACTTTTTCTTGAGTCTTATCCAAATCGGAATGTTACTATAATATTTTTATTGCTTGATATACTTAAAATTGCAGTCACTGTTTGAAAAAATTATAAGAATTTCCAGTATTTTTTGTGGCATTGTGCTCGTTTAGATCTTAAATGACCTCAAATATGTATTATTTCCCTAATGGAATGTGCTGTAATTCAGAAATATGTTCTCTGAGTGCCTTGCTGGTTGGCTACAATCCTCTGGGGAGTCCATTGATTGTAACGAAAGCAAGATGTTTAGCACGCTCTCAGACCCAGGTAGGTAGCAGGAATATTAAGCAGCATGATTTCCTGGTATTTAGCATGTCACTAAAACTTAGAGGAACCACAAATTTTACAATTTTTGATCAATATAGAACAATGTATTTAATGCTAAGCAGTGTTACACTACACCATTCTGGAACATTCTTGGGTTAGCCATATCATCGGCAGGCCGCCGAGACAGCTGTGCAGGAGGCATGGGCGAGAATCAACAGTGTGAAGACAGAATCTATGAAGAGTCTTAGTTCTGTAAGTGTTCACCACTCCTAGAATAGTGCCCTCCACAAACCATGTTTTTAGCATGTATGTCTTCCTTGGATACCAAATATAATTTCTATTTGGTCATGGTCAGCTTTGCAATTCCAGAATTAAAGGCATATGATCATAGCTTGCTTATTTTAGTCATAGACATTGAAAGTGAAAATGTCAATTATCTGATTAACATTCATCCTCATTGAAAGCATTTCTTGACCCTATGCAAACAATAGTCTTGAGAAAATTGACTACTTATGTATGTGTATTACTAGGAAAAAGATTTCGTTTTACCCTGTGAAGTTTATTATACACTATGGCTTTGCGCTTAAATACTATCTAGTGCCAAGAGTTATTTGAAGGCCAGTGGTGATAATTCAATATGGGATTGCAGTTAATATGTTAGAGTTCTATTACTAGCTAAGTAGTTTCCTTCACTATTATTATTCTTGTATTTTTTTATAAATTCCTGTGTTGCCAGTTTTTTGAAAGACATGTCAGAATCCACTAGGGATTATGAATAAAGGAAGTATGTTAATATTAATAATGAAATGCTGAGATTGATTTACACTGAATTTTTAGGAAATAAATGGCCAATGTGGTAATTGAAAGTAAAAGCTTTTAATACTTGATATAAGTAAAAATGAAATTAAATTTAAAAAGTATTATAAAAATCCACTTAATTTAGATGTGAGTATATTTTATTTTTATGCCCATAATAAAAACATTTTGATGAAGGTCTCTGGTCATTTAAAACAATCAGTTTGTACTTACTGCAGTTGAAATAATGAGCAGTTGAAAATAAAATTCATTTACGGAGACATGTAGGGATTGGATTCTAATGATACATACTTTCCTACCAAAGGCATTTTAGCAAAGTTGCTCATCATTTACATTGGATTATAATGACCTTCAAGTCACATAGTCTGCATGATCGAAAGAGGAAAAAAATATGAAAATATACATATTCAAATTAATATATGTACATATATCTATTTTATGAAAGCATTTCTAACACTTCATCTACCTGATTTGAATTATCTTCGCCTTCGTAGTTTTGACATCCATTTTATACTGTAGTGGCATTTAGAATGTAGGTCTTAAATTTTTGCATAGCTGAAGACATGGTATAGCATTCCAAAATTAATTGTGGACAAGAAAAAATAAGCTTTTCTGTGTCCCTGCATCTGTTCTCTCCACTAAAATCTCAGTTCACGTATTGAAGTGGTATTTTTTTCTTTTTTTTTTCTTTCTTTCTCCTCCTCCTCCTTTTTTTTTTTTTTTTTGCTTTTGTCTTTGCGAATACTTCCTGAAAACTCTTGAGCAACTGACAAAACACTGATGTACTGCCCTGAGGGACTTACAGATAGGGGATACCTGTGTTTTCCCTAAGGTACACAGGCAGGAAGGGCTGAAAAGGAATGCTTCTGTACCACAAGACTCAAGAGGTCTGTAAAATGGTTGGCTATTGTCATTCCCTTCATGATTCTGCTTCTGTGAAAGTAATTCATCTTCACCTTGACTCCCAATCAGAAATTTTGTACTCATCACCAAAAGGAATTACAATACCCTCTTTTTATTTATTTTTATTTTTGTAAAGATTTCCTTTATTTATTTGACAGAGAGCGAGAGCGGCAGCCAGAGGGAGAGGGAGAAGCAGGCTCCCCACTGAGCAGGAAGCCCGATGCGGGGCACTGGGATCATGACCTGAGCCAAAGGCAGCCACTTAACTGACTGAGCCACCCAGGTGCCCCACAATACCCTCTTTTTATACCCAAGCTCAGATCAGAACACAAAATTCCCAGACTGGGCAGGAATCAGTAAGCAACATTATCCTACTAGGAGAAGGATACCAGGGTGGGATGATAAGCAAAGTAGATGCGAGCAACATTTTGAAACTTGAAGTGTTCTGGAGGGGGGAAGATATTGTCACAGTAACATCTGATAAAGACCGGAAATAGAAAGATAAATCTAAATAAGCACATTAAAAGAGGAGTAAAAACATATTCAAAGAATAATAAGAGTACCAATCCACATGAGTAATGCTGTATTTAAGATAAACCAGAAAAGAGATGGCAATGGCACACATGAAAAAGAATCAGAAACTTCTAGAAAGGACCCAGAGACAATTCTGCTGGCTAATGCTTCTTGCAATTTCTACAAAAGCAAGGATGAACCCTTTCCCTAATGGGTTAAATATGAGCTGAGAGCTCCTCCTTGTACCTGCACCTGAACCTTCCAAAGGGAGGATCTACCTGCTGGGTGGAAGGGTGAGTCCCCAGCAACCATAGTTGTCTGCTGTCTTGTTATGTTACTTAGTAACAAAGAGTAGAGCATTTAAGAACATTGAAATGGAACTGTGGGAACCCTGAGGTGCTTAACAACCTTTAAAAGTGGCCAAAAAAAAACTACATCTAAAACTAATGATGTAATGTATGGGGATTAACATAACAATAAGAAAAATTAAAAAAAAAGTGGCCAAAAAAAGTTGGAGTCTGACATTGTAGGTAAACATCTAGACTTTGCTCTAATCTGTAGAACATTGGACACTTGCAGCCTGATTCAGATATATTTTTTCAGTGTAAGGATGCTTTTTTTTTCTTCTTCAATGACACGAAAGTCCAACTCTATATGCAGAGGTTTGGATCCAAACCTAACATTTACAAATTACAGGTTGTCAGTATCTCAAATCCAGTAAGGCTAAATTGTACATTAAATGGATGCATAAAAAAGTTTGTTTTGATTGGTTTAAGTATTTAATCTTGATTTCAGTAGTGCACATCAATTTGTATTTTGTGACTATTTTTGCTGTAATTAAATTTCTTCCCTTCCTTGGCTATTAGACAAGTAGGGAAAAAAAAATAACAGTTATCTTTCACATTTACTGTGAACAATAAAGCAATGTCATGATCGGTCTTGATCCATATTGATGAAATGTTACACCTCAGAATTCAGGCAATACAACTACAGAATGAAAGAAAATTAAAATCATTAAATCTGATCTGTGAGAAGATTAAAAACAAGCCTCCTATAATCGCTTACTGCTGCTGGAAGTGGATTAAAAAAAAATTAAAAGGCTCTCCTACCACCTCACTAGGAGTTTAATGAAGTATATACCATAAACATCATTAGAATTTTGAACAACAAACTGATAATTGAGCTGACCCATTTTTTCTTGTAGAGCACATCTCAGAATTTCCTTCATATAAAAGCAGTTTTGACTTTATTTTCTCCAATTTTTTAATATTCTCATGTACTTGGTAATGACAGTATAGCTTACCATGCAACTATGATTGCTTATTTACAAAGGTCTGTCTCTATTCATATAATCATAGAGTCATGGCTTAGAGCAAAGTTCACATTAGAAAGAAGGAAGTCACAAATTTAGCACAAGTTCCTTTATGTAAAAATCCTATAAAGGGAAACAAATCTCCAGTAGTCTAAGATTCCCTCTCACTGGCTTTTATGCTTCCATCAAGAGGAATGAAGAGTTAGCCCCAGAAATTTCTTGTACTTCACAAAATAGTGACACTCACACCACTATCAACCTTGAGACCATCAAGACTCATCTAACTTTGCCTTTTATTCATGTTTATATCTGTTACAACTAGAAGCTGAAGATTCACTCTTACTCAAACCCTACTGCCCTGCCCAATTTTCTCCCACCATAGGGTCTTTGCCTCGGTTGCTCCTTCCATTCTGTCTAGAACCCTCTTGGTTCTGGTTTTCCTAGGCTTATACTCTCAAGCTCGGCAGATCTTATACCAGCATTAGATTCTCAGTGATGTCTTACATAACCACGTTTTTAAAAATGTTATCTCCCCTCCTCTTGTCGTTCCTTATCCTCCTCCCATCCCTTATGTTTATCTCTGGTATATATCACTCTTTACATATAAATGTGTGTGTAAACTTTATTATTATAAATAAATTACACATATGTAACTTATTTGATTATTTATATTTCCCTGCAAGAATAGAAGCTCCAAGAAAGTAAGAACATTGCCTGTTGTGTGTCTCCTACACTTAGAATAGTGCCTAGTCTATTAATTTGTAATCAAGAAATATTTGTTGAATGAATGAATGAATGATATTGGAATATTTCCTAAGTTTATATCACTCTTAGGAAAGATTTTTTAAATGCCAGTAAATTAATTACTTGTACGTAGTAGAAAAACAAAATCACTCTCAAATGATGAACACATTTGTGCATTCTCAAAGAAACTAGAAATAGTAATATTAAACACTTCTTATAACTATAAAACACCCACAAAAGTCTATAATGAGCAGCTGTATCATACCTGAAGGAGAGGCATTTTCCTTTCTAATTTTTTCACTTGGACAAATGCCTAGTCTATTTACACCCTTGTAAGAAGGCAAATTGTAGCCCACAGGATCTGTATATTATAATTATGAATGTTTATGGCTCATCATGAAAAAAGGTGCAAATATAGAATCGTATTCTCTGTCTTCTTTGTATTCAAAATGATGGCATAGTCTTTAAGAATTATCAGTACTAAAATTGGAAAAATACACCAAGGTAATTTAAGTGGACACATGGTAACTAAATATATAGGAATGGTGGAAGGACAGGCATACCTTGTTTTATCGTGCTCCGCTTGATTGCACTTCGCAGATATTACAGTTTTGACAAGTTTTGCAAATTTTACAAACTTTAGTGGAGGCGGTAACTGCAGGTGTGATGGAATTAGCAAGAGAACCAGAATTGGAAGTGAAGCCTGAAGAGGTGATTGAATTGTTGCGATCTCATGACAAAATGTTAATGGGTGAGGAGGGATGAACAAAGGAAATGGTTTCTTAACATGGCATCTACCCCTGGTGAAGATGCTTAGGAAGACTGTTGAAATGACAACAAAGGATTTAGACTATTATGTAAACTGAATTGATAAAGCAGCTGCAGGGTTTGAAAGGACTGACACCAATTTTGAAAGAAGTTGTGCTATGGGTAAAATGCTGTCAACCAGCATCGTATGCTACAGAGAACTTTGTGAAAGGAGCAATCAACAGATGGGACAAGCGTCCTTGTTGTTTTGTTTTAAGAAATTACCACAGCTACCACAGCCTTCAGCAACCACCACCCTTATCAGTCAGCAGCCGTCAACATGGAGGCAAGACCGCCCACCAGCAAAAAAGATTACAACTCATTGAAAGCTTAAGTCATGTACATTGTTTGTTGAGACATAATACTGTCACGCATTTAATAGACTACTGTTAGTGTAAACATAATTTATATGTACTGGAAGCTAAAAAAATCATTTGACCCTCTTGATTGTAATATTTGCTTTATTTTGGTGGTCTGGAAGTGAACCTGCAATATCTCTGAGGTGTGCCTGTGGACATTTTTAACAGTCTTTGGCTAAACCCATTTCTGTGAAATGTGAGATTGTTTCCTAAGCAAACTTTAGTGGGTTTATCTGGAAAAGTTGTACCTCTGTGATAAGCAATTAGCACTTTCTAAGGTTAAGAAATTGTGTGTTTTTCAAAAGTAAATAGGTATCGATTTCCATTTGGCTTGAAGAGTTTTTGAAACTCTGTGTGTCTAGCACAAAAGTGCCTTGCTAGTGCTTTGTCTTATACTAGGCTGTGATGTCTCTCCTACCGCAGATCCATATCCAAGTAAACTCTTGATCTTGTGTCAAATGTAGTGGAAGGCGTTATCCTCTAAGTTACTTCCAAAGAGAGCTTCCTTGATCTAGAAGGGTCTTACTCTCAAAGATGCCTGCATTTTTCAGTGGGCTTTTCACCATTTCACATTATGGAAATGAAGACACACACACACACAGATGTAGTGGGCTGTATTCATTGATTAATTTATGAGTGTCATAGCATATAGGCTTGGAGAATGATTAAAATGGCTGACTGCATGATCTGCTTATTTGTTAATTAACTTTGTTTTATCACACAGAGCATTTTTATATTGTAGCATGCATAATTTTGAATGTTATGAATTATATTTTAATAAAATGAATTTAATCCTATTTCATAACCAGTGTGAATTCTTCTTTTTAAGCACTTCTGACAAATTTAATGAGATAGAATAAATTTATATTTATGCTACAGTGCAATTTTATGCATATATGACTGTTAGAGCATAATGTTCGTCCTGCAGTATGTGTACATTGCATCCCAGAAAAAATATTCTTAGCAATTTCACAGTCCTTTTTTATATCAGGCTATAATGGGTTTTCTGTTAGTTTGCACACCACATAATAGCCAGGCTAGCATATATATTTTAAGGGGAAAAGGGAAATATTCATTGACATTAATTACACTGTGTTCCTGGCACCTGTCATCACTTCCCTTCTAACTAATAATAATAGAAGCATTGAGATTTTATGGAGAAAAAGGAATTAATTTGTTTTAATCAGTATTTTCATTGGTCTTTTCAAAATAATATACACATGTGGTTTAAAATTCAAATGATACTAACATCATGCTGATAAAATGTCATTTTCATTTTCAATGATTTTAGCTGTTTTTCATATATAGAGCTATTTTTCATATACATATATAAAAATGGCTAAAATATATGTACTAATTTTAGTAAACTTTTTACCTTGATGTATCCATTTTGGAAACTATCAACTAGCTCTATATTGGGCAATGAAAAATCAGCTCGCACACATTCTACCTTCTCCTCTTCTAATAAAATAATGTGATTCTATTAATTTCCTTCGAAGCATGCTTTTGGCTTCACTCTGCACATTTTGATGTTGCCTTTGCACCTCAACTCATTTGAAAATATTTTTTATTCTCCTTATAACTCCTCTTTACTTTTATTATAAAAGTATTGTTTGTTTTCAGATAGTTGAGGATTTTCTAGTACTTTCTTTGGAATTAGTTTATATCTATTTGTTGGACTCGTACCACATATTCTGTATGATATCAATGCCTCAGGTGGCCATATGACCTTGTATATGATTGATCTCAGTGAATGCTCCATGTGATCCTGAAAATAATATGTATTCTGCTCTCTTTGGGGGGAGCATTCTATAAATACCAACGAGATCAGATCATGGCAGTTGATAGTGTTACTCAAGATTTTTGTATCATATCTTATTCACCTCTGTCTACACCTGAATTCACGGGCACATAGTGGATCCTAATAATTGCGTGTGTGTTTTTTTTAAGGGCAGTGTTTGTTTTTTTAAAAGATTTTATTTATTTGTCAGAGAGAGAGAGGGAGAGAGAGAGCATAAGCAGGGGGAATGGCAGGCAGAGAGAGAAGCAGGCGCCCCGCTGAGTAAGGAACCTGATGCAGGATTCGATTCCAGGACCCTGGGATCATGACCTGAGCTGAAGGCAGACGCTTAACCAACAAAGCTACCTAGGCATCCCTAATTATGTATTTAATAAATGAAGACCACTATGAAAATATTTGAATAAATGCTTTGAAATCAATAATTAAAAAATAACATGTAAGGACTTGTGTTTTTTTTTCTAAAAAATAAAACAGTGGTAAATTTATATCTTTTCATTTCTACCATTTTTAAATGTAACTAGAATTTTCAAAATCAGAAAGCTCCAAGTATAAAACAATAAATTTAAAAAGTCAGTGAATTCCTATGAGTATAAGATAATCATTTAATTATTACTTTGTGTTCATGTATTGAATGTTGTAGAATATGCCCTTTATATAAATAAGGGCAAATGAGGTCTTAAAAATAAATGAATGATAATAGTGAGTGCTCAAATAGCACTCACTGCTTGTTACATTACAAAATAAATTAAGAGGAATGCTCTTCTATGTGTTTAAATTAATTTTTAATTTAGTGCCTATTTTTGCCAAGAATGGTGATAGGCTTTCATAAGATACTGTCTTGCGAATTCATAGAATGTTAATACGATGCTGAGTAAAATTTTACTTGTATTTTATTTTACTTAGACTTTCCCAGTTTCTAACATAGCGTCTGGTGAACAACAGTATCTCAGAATTGTTTCTGAATGAGCGAAGGGATGATGGGGTTAAATTTTCCAAGTGTTTGAACATTGGAGAGAAAAATTACATGTCCACATCTCTTTTTCAATTTCCTCTATTTGCTTAGAGACCTCTGGTATTGATCTGAGGCCACTTTTTGATGTTGTCTCAAAGCAAATTATATCTTGAATGATTGGAAGAAGCCATAAAATGAATAAAAGATAAGCAAAAGGATCCTAAAAATATTTTTCCAAATAGAAATATTATTCATTCTATATATGAATTTCTTCATCTGTCAAGGAAAAATAATGCTACCCATACAAAATTATTGTAAGGAGAAACAATGATCAAATGTGTTCACTAAGAGTACATGAAGTACTTAATGAAAAATGTGATGCATTATACAGACTTGAATATTTTATACCAGAAAGTTGCCTTGCTTTTATTCTCAGCAAATGAGAATTGTGTGTATTTTTAATGATTTTTGGTTTTTCAGCCAGTATTGGGGTTTCATGCTTGATGTGTCTATGACATCTTGATTGACTCAGATTATTTATTTATTTATTTATTTATTTATTTATTTATTTATTTAATTTATTTTGTCCTTCACAGTGTTCCTCTGTTGGGAGCACACACACACATGCGTGTGCATACATATCCACGCACCCACAGAAAATTACAAATGTATTTTAGTCAAGGATAGAAGGATGCACAATTCGCAGACGGATGTTGGCCATCCAGAATAGGAGCAGAGCCAGCATCTCTCCCACTTGCTTTTGGTTTTTATTTTTTTTTTAAGATTTTATTTATTTATTTGAGAGAGAGAGAGAGCACAAGAGCGGGGAAAGTCAGAGGGAGAAGCAGACTCTACGATGAGCCCGACTTGGGACTCGATCCTGGAACTCTGGGATCATGACCCCAGCTGAAGGCAGTCAGTCGCTTAACCAACTGAGCTACCCAGTAGCCCTCTGTTCTTGGTTTTTAAACAGCAGTGTTGTCACTGCTGTTCTACCTGGCTCCATAAATATGCCTTAAACCTTTCTGATTCTCTGTCCTGTGATTATATGCCTCCCATCAGAGTGCGGAATTCACTGCTCCTTACCGCATGTCCAGATCTCTGTCCGTCTCCTGGCACACATGCCCATTTTAAGGTTTTATATGAAAAAATAATGGAATAGTGTGCTTCTCTCCTTTTTCTCTCAGTTAAGTCTTCAAAAAGCTTTTTTTCAAAAACCAATAGGAGCTAAAATAAACTTGCTTAACATCTGAAACTGTTTCCATCCTTAACATTGTTTAAAACTTCAGTAACATGCAATAAGAGTGTCAGGACTCTTCTTCTCCTTTAAAGGCAGTATTTATTAAAATTCTTGCTTCAGGTAAAACATTCCTTTTGTTCTCACCTCCAAATAGGTGTTTATCTATTTAAGTACTTTCTAGGCATATTTCAAATGGTCAAATGCATACTTATCAGTGGGTTTTTCCCTCTTACCTCCAATGATTTAATCTACTGTAATATACATAAATTATACATCCATTGCATTAGAAAGGAGCCTAATACCTTTATATACTTTACAGCTACGGGCATAAAAATTACAATTGTGAACATTAGCATTTCATTTTCACAAAGCAGCTGCCAGTTTATGATCTCTTAGGATTTTATTTAATTTGTGAGTAGAGTTGAAAGTCATCATGCTTACTCAGATCTGTTCCCTGTCATCATACATCACAAATATTCTTTCTAAAATGATACCTTCAGTAGTAAAGGTATTTAGGAACTAAACTCTAGTCTTTTCTTTGTCCTCACTTATTCTATTTTGCCTCCTTTTTTGGGGGTTCCTTTTATTCCATAAGCCCCATTTTGGCCAGAATATGATGTCTGCACTGCAGTATTATCTGCTCTTTGTGTTGGATTTGATTTTAAAATAAATTCTAATTAAGATTCTTCACAATTTATTTTTTGAAAATTTTCCCCAAGATTACATAGGGCTCAAGAACAAAAGACTGAGAAAAGATTTCTAAGAGTGATTTTGGGGGGGGTTCTCCTTTCCTCCCCCCCCAACCCCACCTCCAAAAAAAGAAAAGAAGAAAACTTGTTTACACAAAGAAAGGTTAACAAAGTTCAAGAGGAGGGAAAGAGCTGCTTAAAAGTTTTGTCAGTTTTCTCCCCTTTTCTTGCTCATGGCTAGCTGATGGAGAAAAGTCCAGCCCATTCTCTGGAGCTCAGAACAGGTGGGGCAGCACTGACTTAGAATTCCACACTGGAAGTGGTCAATGCAGCTAATCCTGGGGGGGCTGACTGTGTGTCATGTAGTCTCACTTACGAAGTGGAAATCAGGAGCTTAACACATTGGATAGTGTGTCATGACCAGTGTGTGCGCAGAGACAGTGGTCTCGTACCTCTGAGCCACTTCCCACCCTCTTGGGGGAGTATACGTCTGCCTATCGTATTGTTTGACTTTTATTTATTATTACAGATAATGTCTTTATATACAACCAAAGTTCCATTTGGTGCTGATACACAACTAAGCCATTATTTTCTACTACCTCAGGCAGTTTAGAAGGTGAACTAATATCTGTATCCATCTAGTCTGTGTCTTTATCCATCTATCTATATGTATATCGGCACACACACACAAACACACATAAAACTACGTGTGCCTATATGCATTTGCACATGAACATGGAAAAAGCGGCACCAAAGTCAGTCTGAATTTTTTTGGTTCTTGGGCTGATTTGGAAATCAAGATTGGTGCCACAAAATTAAAATGTAAATACTGCAATAAAAATCCTGGTTCCCGGATAGGTTTGGATGATCCCAGATTTAAACAGTATTCCCATAGCACTTCTGAGCAGGAGGTGGAAAATCGTAACAAAAATTGTTGCATTCAGAGAAAAGCACGAAGCCCAAGGAACCAGGAGGAAACGGAGAATATTTTCCCAATACACCTGTCTTTCCCGCATAAAGTGTTCTAAATCCTTGTTTTTTCTAAGAAAGTAGTGCATATTATTGTAGAAACAAAGTTCCCATGCAGATATTTTATTTATAATACATATGCAAGTTATTTATTAAGAATGTAGTTTCCATTTTCTTTACATACATTTTTCTCTATTTGTACATGTGACAATATATATATATATGTGTGAGATGGTAAAGTCCTGTCTAGAACCAGACTGACTGACTTAAAAAAAGTAGACTCTAAGCAAAAAAAGAGTTCTCACTATTTTTACTGAGCTAAGCAGAGACACTATCTTAAAAGTATCTCGTGAAATTATTTTCTTTCAGTTTGTGTGTGTGTGTGTGTGCATGTTTTACTTAGCCTAGCATCAAGCCGAGTGGATATTTAGTTGATTAAATAATCATAGATGCTACAGGCTCTGAGTTCTGTAGGGCCATACAGATAATGAGGTCCAACTATCTCATAAAAATAGTATTCTATTTTATAATTAAATTGATATTTCATTTTCTATAAGCAGGTCTGCCCTGAGGGTAGCCGAAGTCAATCTCAGGATCTAATGAGAAGATACTGTCTTAAATACTGTTCAGGATTAATGAAAAAGTATTCTTGGTAAAACCAATGTAAAGAGCAGATATCATGTGGATGACTAGATTCATAAGTTGCTATATCTTTAGAGCTAAAGTAGTAAAACTATCTCTTTGTCCATAACAAAGATTTCCTCTACTAACATGCTTCAGAATTCTGTGACTGAAAGGTTCAAATGGCCTGGTGTGAAGCGATCTGTTTTGTTTCCATGGGCTTGTAGTACTTTTGACGTGCCATCCTAAGAATTTAAAATCTTTTAAGTATTTAATTGACTATCAGCATAGAGCCTGCCAGTCTTCACAGCTGGCTCCTAGCATTTCAGTAACTCTAGCAGAATTGCTAGGATTTTGCAAATCATCAAGTGAATTAAGTTATAGAATAGGTCTTTGTTGAAATCATGAAGGTTTCTTGTGAAGAGAATTGAGTCATATCTGGGATTTTATCTTTAATGTTAACAAACATATAATTTCCCTTTAGGTGAAGAGTGGGAAAAAAGAGTTATAGAGTTATAAATGACAGAGAAAACTTTTTGATAGTTTTAATTTCTATATATGCCATTTCTTTTTCTTACTTAGAGGGTAAATCGCATATTCCTTTAGAAATTGATCATGGCGGGTGCCCGCATGGCTCAGTGGGTTGAGCGTCTGCCTTCGGCTGGGGTCATGATCCCAGAGCTCCCTGCTCATCGGGGAGCCTGCTTCTCCCTCTGCCCCTCCCCCTGCTTGTGCTTTCTCTCACAAATAAATAAATAAAATATTTTTTAAAAAAGAAATTGGTCATGGCATTTTTTTTTTAAGATTTTATTTATTTATTTGACAGGGAGAGACACAGCGAAAGAGGGAGCACAAGCAGGGGGAGTGGGAGAGGGAGAAGCAGGCTTCCCACTGAGCAGGGAGCCCGATGCGGGGCTGGGATCATGACTTGAGCCAAAGGCAGACGCTTAACGACTGAGCCACCCAGGCGCCCCATGGTCATGGCATCTTAAAGCTACACATCCTACAGTGCTTTAAAGTGTGACGATTTCAGAAACATTTCATCGGATTATTTAATTTCATTCTCAAAATGTCTCTGTAAGGTTGGTGCCTATAGGTGATTATAGCTATTTAATAAAGGACTGACCTCATACCTGTAACTCTGTCTCTTTAAACATGTCCTGTGACTATACCGACTCTTCTCAAGGGAATTTCCACAATTTTGCACGACATGGACACTAAACCCACCCATTCATTTGACAAACTGATGACTGAATCCTGGCGGTGAACGGGCTTGCCTGACCTCACCTGTGAGGGCTGAAGAAGACCTAGCCCCGCAAACAGCAAGGGCTGCCATTCAGAGAAATACTTAACTTTCCTTCTTCCTGAAAATACCAATATCCCTGATCTCCTCCCACCTAAAACACCAGTATACAAAATATTTGGCATTAAAATGGATACAACTAAGAACAAATGAAACTGTAGTTGAAGTAATTCTCCAAATTACTTTTGAAGTACTGATTTTAGCAAAAGATAATCGATGTCAAAAATGACAGATGCCAACATGGGAGGAAAACAACTCTTCACTGTTGGCAGATTCTTAGTGATAACCAGAGATGCTTAGCTGCCCTGCTGGTATAAGCCGTGTTTCAAAACCAAACACTGTATGATGATTAACATTTAAAAAATATCTTATACCTGTTCGTCTTTTGGGGGAAAAAAAAAAAATCTCACTAGGGAAAAAAATGAACTTCTTATGACTCATTAAATCAGTAGCACCACTATAAATCATAAACCTGTTATAAGGAAATAGTTTAATATAGAAAGAGCAGGTCCAGCTGTTTAAATATCATAGAGCATATGGGGCTCAGTAATTGGACTCAAATACGATCTGCTAAATCATTTACAGTTGTGTTATAGTGTTGTACTACGGGGAAGGACAAACTAGTTCTTGAATTGCTGCTAGGCTAAGTACTATTCTTTTAACTTCAGGTGAGTATTTCCCAAGTTAATGCCTACTTACTTGTTGAATCGAGTGGGTTCCCTTTGAAGTCGGATCTAAAATGTATCTACCCCGGGGTACTTCACCACTGTACCATTTATTATGTGCTTTATTTGGCTTTGGATTTCAGCCTAATATTTACTTCATATTTTTTGTTTGTTTGTTTTGTAATACCCAAGATTTCTACCTATGTGAAATTGTTCACGTAGAATACAGTCTTGTCACTTTAGTAACCCCTGTTACTAAAGGGAAAATAAAACAAAATGATTTAGTTTGCAAACTGCTAGAATTAAAAACACAATAAGCTCTCCAAGAAGAGCTGACTTGTGTCCCAGCATTTAGAATGTGAGAAAGCTACCAGCAGAGCCAGAAAGAAGTCTAGAGTGACATCTCATGATGGTGGTGGTGAGCAATTGATATATGGTAGAATGTGTCCCAATATGATTATATCTGTTCCCTGCAAATGGATTCACTAATACAGCTCTTCATCAAAATTGCCTTTTGGTTGTTTTGTTTTATTTAAATTCAGACTTCTGAGCCTCACTGCAAACTTCCCCCTCTGATCCAGGAATCTACATATTTATCTGATTTCCCCAGGGAATTTTTACTTTGATCAGCATCAGCATTTGAAAATCATCAGGCAGTGGAGGCTTTGGGGGTGGTGGGGAGGAAGAGAGGAGGAGATACCATGGCTTGAGCCTCTACGCTACAATAGGCATATTCTAGGTGTGGAATTTTTCCCTTAGCAATTCACCTAGATCTCAAAACTGATGTTTTGAAATTAACTGGCCTTATACAAGGTTATAGTATGCAAACAACCTGTTAGTGATGTTCTGGCCTATGCAGTCAGATTCATTCCTGACCTTTTGCCCTACTCTGTGTCATGGAAGGGGCAGTCATCTGCAGGCTTCATAATCCAGGCTCCTGCTGGAAGGAGGAAAGGGGAGGAGAAAACAGGCTCTTTCTCTCACTTCTAGTGAATGCCCTGGGTATGCTACTCTGAGTGTATCTGCAACCTAATCCTCTGCAGGGCTCCCGCTTCTTCTGGACAGGCTGAGAATTGACAGCTTTTGATGGGTGACCCAGCCCCTAAACTTTGGTAATCCTATCTCCTGCATTGGTTTCTCCATTGGAGGGGAGAAAACAGCTACTTATGCTATTCATCTGGAGGTGGACTCCCTGTCTGCTGTTTGGTTTCTCAGTTTTTCTTCACCTGTATAACCAATTCTCTGGAATAAATTCCCTTCACTTTAAACACTTAGGGTATTTTGTACTCTGTAATTTCTGGACAGATCCTGACTGATACAGTCTCAAACAGCAACTTGAAGTTTCCGCAGGGATGTAGTAAAACAGATGAGGTATGCCAAGCTCCCTCACATTGAATATCAAATGTGACAGCTTCCGACACCCTTGTACAGTCTGTAGAAAATTAGCCATGAATCTATTGTTTACTGAAGGAAATTGAAAGAAAAAGTCCTAGAAGATTGGTTGGAAGGTAGAGATTATAGACCATATCACAGAGCAGAAAATGCACCATACCTCCTGAGAAACTTTACGAAAACTAGAAATACATTCAGTTTATACATTGTACAGCAAGCATACAATATCCTTTTCTAATTGAAAGGGAGGACAACAGCAAGAATATTGAACAGAAAGAAAACAAATGTCTTAGCTGAGGATGTTTTTCAAGATTTCGCTAGAATTAAAAAAAGTAGCTTTAGCGTAAGACTAGAGATAAATGAAGCCATCTGGTGGGGACTCCCATTTCCTCCACCATCCTCTTCTTCACTTCTTTTTTTTAAATATTTTATTTATTTGAGAGAGAGAGCACAAGCAGCGGGAGTGGGAGAGGGAAAAGCAGGCTCCCCACTGAGCAGAGAACCCGATGCGGGGCTCAATCCCAGGACCCTGGGATCGTGACCCGAGCTGAAGTTAGACACTTAACTGACCGAGCCACCCAGGCGCTCCTTCTTTTCCCTTCTGTTGCCATAGTTGTGGTGAGACCTTATCGTTTCTCAATCCCATCTCTCTACTTGTTTTAGATCCTACCCCCTTCTTGGTAACTTTAAACTCTTTCCCAAGTTATAAACAAACAAATATATCCCCCTTCTTGCCTCTCTCGCCCACTCATCTATGTTCAGCTACCACCATCTCATTGTTCCCCAAAGTTCCTGAAAGTGTCATCTGTGAGAACCATCTCCAACTTCTGTCATCCTTCCCCTTACTCCGTAGTCTCTGCAAGCAGCTTTCTGCCCCACATTCCCCCAAAATCATTCTTACTGAGGTCACCAGTGACCTCTCTGCTACTAAATCTAGTAGATGTTCTCAGCGTTCCATTTGCATGGCCTCTCAACACCTTTTGGTCCCTTTGTTGACTTTTGGCACATTCTCTTAGCGTCTGTGACACCGTGGTCTACTGCTTTCCTTCATACTCCCCTGGCCACTTCTTATTCATTCCCCCCTGCAGGATGCACTTTCCTAATCCTTTCTGTGTTGTGCTTCCTCAGGCTTTGCTCCCAAACCTCTTTCTCCTTTCACCAGGTATTCTGTCCCTGAGGAATCAACCATCTGCATGTCTTTGATTCCTCAGGACCTAACTCCAACTCGTACTTTGCCTTTGTGTTCCAGAATATGGGAAGAGGAAAGATAGCTGCTGAATATTATGATTTTCTTAATTGGAGGTTGAAAATGTATGTACATGATATATTCAATCTCATTTTTAGACAGTATTTAAAGCTCCTAAATGTTTGGCACTCTAGCTTCTCTCCTCTTCCCATCAGATTTTTCAGTGACAACATAAATAAAACAAGATTTTGAATAATAGATTTAATAAGTGTATAGTGGAGTCGATTCCCTACCTCACTCTGAAGGATGAGCTTGATGCGATAGGGCTGAGTCCACATTTACTTCAGCAGAAATTGCTTATGACACAGACCAGAGTGGTGGAAACAGCACTAACTTACAAAACATGAAACCAGGGAAATTTACCACAGCCTGCTGCTAATTGTTGTGACCACTGGCCTTGATTTCTTCTTTGAAGAGACAAGAGGATTATTTTGTCATAACTAAAAATTTGAAACAACCCAAATACCCATTAACATATAAATGTACAAATAATTGATGGTATACTCATAAAATGGAATATTATATAGCAAAGAAGATGGAGAAATTATACCCTCCCCCCCCCGAAAAAACACAAACAAACCATGGAGCATGGATAATTCTAGTAATGCTAAGCTAACAAAACAAGAAAAAGATAATATATACGATACAACCTCATTTAAAAATTGTATTAATTTTTATATGATAAAACTAAATTATATTAAGGATGAATCCATATATAGCAAAATAAAAAGCAAATCAGGAAATTATAAAATTATGATAATGTTAAGAAAATTGTTTTGTACTAGTGTGAGAACAGGGGTTTTTATAGGGAATGAATAAGTTGGGGGTTTTGGGGGTACAAATATTCTATTTCTTGGGCTGAGCTATGTTCACTTTATACTTAATAATGTTAAAATATACACTTTGTTTTATTCGATCTCCTATTTGCACATTTTGTTTATGATAAAACATTGATTTTTTTTAAAATACTATTTTATTTTAAAAGATTTCTTTTTTATTTATTTGAGAGAGAGAGATAGTGACAGAGAACATGAGCAGGGTTGGAGAAGGAGAAGCGGGATCCCAGTTGAACAGGGAGCCTGGGATCATGATCTGAGCCAAAGGCAGACGTTTAACCTACTGAGCCACCCAGGTGCCCCAGAAACATACTTTTTTTAAAGAAAAATTCATATAATAGTAAACCTTAAGATCTATTAAACTTAAGATCTATTGAAAGTTTAACATTTTATGAATCTATAAGTACTTTCGAAATTATTATTTGCCTCAGTCAGTTTTATATATCACATCATGCAATACAAGCAAAAGCCTGTGTATACAATCTCAGTACACATGCATACATGATCGTTTTCATATTCTGTTATAGTAAATTTTATCCCCCAGATCTGCAGGTAAAAAAAAAAAAAATAGAAACCCACTCAGCTGAATTCAGTCAAGAATTATGGTTTATTTGATCCACAAAATAGGGGCTTATGCAGCATTTAAATATATATTTTAAAGATTTTATTTATTTGTCAGAGAGAGAGACAGCACAAGCAGGGAGAGAGGCAAAGGGAGAGGAGAAGCAAGCTCCCCGCTGAGCAGGGAGCCGGATGCGGGGCTTGATCCCAGGACCCAGGGATCATGACCTGAGCCAAAGGCAGACGCTTAACTGACTGAGCCATCCCGAGGCATCCCATGTTTAAGTACTTTGAAATTTGTGACCAACATTCAAAGAAATGGGAAATCTCCTTTCAAAAATCCAGGAGACTCTTGTATTCAAACGTTTTAGAGACGAGTCCAAACTGGACCCTTCCTCCCAGAGGACAAGAACCTGCTTCCCCTTCAGCTGGTGCCTGGGACTTGGAGCTTTCCTCGGGGCCAAATCCCCTGTCTCACTTCCTGTCACTGAGTGTCCATTTCCATTCAACATTGTGGTAGACTGTTGGTATAGATACCATTTTGGGTTTTTTTATTTGTTCTTGTTTTGTTTTTGTACACAGGTGTTTGATCATTCGTTAACTTATTCTGTCCCAGTAGACATTTTAGTTGGGATCACTACCCCAACTTCTGCTTGTGCCAGTCTGCCCCCTTGCATTAATTGTGGTTCTTACTGCTCTGCCTTTGGAGAAAAACCACCTATTTGTACATTTTGGATAAATCATCTCATCCAGGAAATGAGATTAGCGATTCTTGAACTGAAAAATAATCCATTTATTTAAAAGCCTGTCTTTCTAATGTGCTGTAGAAAATAAGAGAATTAAAAAGTTTAAGTCTTCTTCAAATTTTTTTCTTAAAATATATCCTTACATGGCAGATGTTTCTTTCTGAAAAACCATTAAAAAACAATGTTCTCCAAAGCTACCTGATTTAGTGAGGAGCCTTTGTGTTCCCTGCAGAGAGCTGAGCTCAAGTCTTCTATTCAGTTCTTAATCTTACAGCATTTATTCTCTTTCAAAACTTTCCAATTTGCCAATTCATTGGATTTTGTTTATCACCTTTTCTACAAAAACCCAGTTTCATTCTAAGTTAAAACCAAAGTAAGGCTGATTAATGAATATTCAAACTGGCCCCAAGGGCTCTTGTTAGCTTGATAGTTCTATCACATCAACCATATGTAAAATCTATCTTCCATTTAAATGTGACTGTCAGAGATTATTTATTACTCTGTCCTCTATTAGTCTTGATTAACAGGAAGTTTTTGATTAAGCAAGGCCTTCTCATCTCTGACTGCTTATACACCAAACATTATTTTGCTGTGGATTTGACATATTAATGGTTTTACAAAATTGGCATTTATTTGTTTCATGTTCCTTGTAAATTTGGTGCAAAGCAAATGAAACTTACTTAGCTGGACCAAGATCTTATGTTAAGGGATAGCATGACACAAAAACGATCCTGCATTTACAAAAGGTACTTCAATGTCTCATTATTGGACAAAATAAATAGTATGTTCTTGTTCAAGTTTTATCAAATATTATAAAATTGACTACTCTTAAAGGGCTTTCTTGGTTTCTCTTTTATGAACACTGGAAAGCTCATCCGTGATAAAAACAGAAGCTGATTTCATGCTATTTGAATCAAGGTGCGAGAAGAAAATGAAAATAAGCCTTAGTCTTACTATACAGTAGATTTTACTTTCAACTTCATTTGTTCTCTGTGCTTATTATTTACCGACTCTTCCACTGAGCTTCTGCCTACTCCTCTCTCAAATTGGATATCCAAGTGGAAACTCAAACTTACCGTATCTCAAACACAATTCTTGATTTTCTGCTCAACCTGCTTCTACACCAGTCGAGCATCTCCATTTATTGCATGAGTATTTATACAGGTGCTCAGACCAAAGCTTTGTTAAACACAGATCTGTTAGGCTCCTTTTCTTTTCCTAGTTCATCAGAAAGTACCTTCAGTATATTTGCAACATTTAACAGTTCTCTCCAACTTTTCTGTTGTGTACTGGATGTTTGCATGCCCCCACCTCCAAATTCATATGATGAAGCCCTAACACTTAATGTGATGCTATGGAGAAAGGAGGCTGTTAGGAGGTAATTAGGGTTACATTGAGTTATAAGGGCAGGGCTCTCATGATGGTCTTTAGAAGAGATCTTTTTTTTTTTCTTCCATGTGAGAACACAGTGAAAAGTCATCCGTCCAGATGTGAGCCAGGAAGAAAGTTCCTTAGAACCTGACCATACTGGCACCCTGATCTCAGACTTCTAAGATAGCACTGCAAGGAAATAGATGCCTGTTGTTGAAACAAATCCAATCTGTGGTGCATTGTTATGGCAACCCGAGCAGACTGAGATTTCTTCTCATGATGCTCTAATTATTTCTCTGCCATCTCTCACACAGAACACTGC
The DNA here is from genome assembly GCF_029215605.1 of Mirounga angustirostris. NCBI lineage: Eukaryota > Metazoa > Chordata > Mammalia > Carnivora > Phocidae > Mirounga > Mirounga angustirostris. The sequence goes on along the minus strand of NW_026991711.1, from coordinate 18,134,355 downwards.
GGTAGCCTACAAATTACCTTCCTGCCTCCTTTTTGACCTTTTTGCAGTCATAATGGTATTTCCTGAAATGTAACTTAGTTCATGTGATTTCTCTGCTCATTTGTTCCAGTGACTTCCCATGATGCTCAGCATATAACCAAACTCCCTTTTCTATAAGGACTTTTATGTTCTGGCTATTCTCTCTCTCTGATCTCATCTTCTACCTCCTTCCTGGTGCACATGTGCACACACATGGTTGTACATGCATTTGCACGAACAGGCATCTTGCTTACTTGCAATCTCACTGGATTTCTTGCTAATCCTCCAATTTACCAAGTGTATTTCTACCAGAGGGCCTTTGCACTTGCTGTCCTCTCTGCTGCTAAAGCTATTTTCCTCGGATATTCATGAAGCAGGCTTTCCCACTTTATTCCATGTTTTTGGTTTTTTTCTAAAGTTGCCTCTCTAGGAAATCTTCCCCGACATCTTTATTAAAAATGACCCCATGTTGATCCCCCCTCATTATTTCCATACATTAATGCTGATTTAATTTCTTCAAAGCCTGTATTATTTCCTGACATTATGGTATGTATTTATTTGTTTACTGTAAACTCCATAAGGTATGAAACTTAGATTCTTTACTGAAGTGCTAGGGCCTAGAACCATCTCTTCCCAACACAGGAAGAATCCTTAATAAATATGTATTCAACCAAAGATTACCTGAATCTTGGCAATCTGTAAGCCAATTGTTAAAAAGCTCATAACATGAACTATGACCTTACATGAAAATTAGATGGAAACTATAAATCCTTCCTGTGATCATGGTTTTAAAACCCCTCATTTGCAGGTCTTTTATCCCAGGTATGTGCAATATGACATTTTGTTTTTCAAGAGAGAAGTTGATTTAAAATCCAACTTATTTTATTTCTTGTATGTTTTAGGTATATTGCTAACTGACATGGATTAAACACTTAGCATTTTCTGGCCCTATTGTAAATCCTTTATATGTATTTATATGTTAAATTGGACTATTACGAATATTTACCCACATAATCTCATTTAATTCTCTCAAAGATTCTAGGAGATTGGTATTGTGCTTGTCCTCATTTTTGGTGTGAAGAAACTGAAGCATAGTTGTGTTAAATAATTTGACCTGGGACACAGTCAGTGGTAAAATAAGAGCTAAATAGATGCAGTCTGACCCCAGTGTCCACAAGGTTAAACATTAAGTCTACCTCCTCAGTATCCAAAGTAATCAAACTATTAATCAACTAGAATACTTTACCCAAAACAGTGTGAGACCCATAATCTCATTATTTGTCACTGGCCATTTGTTACTAGAAGTTTCACTAGCCTCATAACTACCATCCTTCTGTTTTTAAACAGAATCAGATGACTATATTCCTACAACCTAAACTCATTCTTGCAATTATTATCTTAATGAAATAATAGAGTTTACATCGTCAGAAGCAATATAATTACGAACCTTCACTCTACTAATAGAATGGATTGTTGGATTGTTAGACGATACAATTACAAAGGGCAGGCACATACAGAGAAAACACTTGATGTTCATCCTGCAAACGTTGCTTTAAACACCCACCATGTTTTAATCTCTGGAGATGCCATACTTTCTTCTGTGGATGAATTCCTGTTTAGTAAAGATAACAGCCACATCGGTAGGTAATCTCAATAAATTCCCTATGACTAGAAACCTAGTGAAGACCCAAATCGTGGAGTACCCTGTATATTATGCCAAAAAAAAAAGGTTTGGATTTTATGCTGGAAGGTAGCGGTATTTAAAGTCAGGGATGTGAATAGCAACAGGTGCTTAACATGATTCAGTAAAGGATGAAAAGGAAGTATTAGAATTATTGTTGACATTTACGTTGACAGCACTATTTTAAATCTGGGAAGGAAATATTAGAAATGCCATTTATTTTAATTTCTAATACCCTTTAAAATTTTATATTTTTGGTATCTGTTGTATGAGTTACGTATGAATACAATATGCTAGGGGTACTTATGTAAACATTTTTAATGATACTGATGCACATTTAAAAAATTTAAGTACCAAATTTGCTATGGAGAAACATACCGTTTTAAGCATTAGAGCTCCAGAGGAATATTGAAGTTTTAGATAGACTACCCCAGAATGAATATGCTGTCAAGGGCACTGGAAGAAGCTATTGTAGTATTTCAGCAGAGAGATAAAGAATACCTTAACTAGGAAACTGTTAGGGCAAGGATTTGCCAACTATATTATATATAAATTGGCAGGATTTTATGACTAATTCAATGGGATACAGTGATGAGGAGAGAGGATTCAAGAATGACTTCCAGATTTCAAATTTACAAATTGAGGAGAAATTAGAAATACTAAGCAAATACAGAGTACAAAGAAGAAAAACCTTAGGAAGGTAGGTTATAAGTTCACTTTAGGCACAATGATTTTGAGTGTGCTTTGGAGTACTCAGCTTTAGGATGTCTGATATTTAGGGACAAAGTAAATTTGGAAAAGGCATATTTGGCAATCATTAGCACAGATGGGAGAGTAGATGGAATCACCCAGGTGGATCATATTTAGTATAAAGAACAATAGTTCAAGATAGATTTCTTAGAAACATCTATATTAAGACAGAGGAAGGAGACACCCTTGGAAAAGGCAAAGAACAAGGAGTCAAAGAGTGTGAGGCGAATAATCATCCTCTCAAGCTCTGCCCATGGACAGAGAGTTCTACCTAAAGTCCTCTGAGTACTATGACCCTGTTGTCAGGTTATTCCTATAATGGAAATGTGGTTAAGGGCTCTCTTCTTCTGCCACCATTAAACATTCAACTTACAAACCTATGTTACCCACTACAATATAGAAAACAAAGGTCACGTTACCTCTGGTGTTAGGGGTGTTTGGCTCATAAGGAAATAGATAAGATGAAACCATGTCAGCATCCTTCAGAGAAGATTGAAAGATAGTTTATGGGTACATGGCAGTGTTTAAATATTGCTCATGCAACTCCTAAAATAATTTTTGAAAATTTATGTATCCTCTTCTTTCATTTGAAATTGACACCTTAAAATGTATTACAAATTTAAATATTTGCAAAGAAGCTACTGTCTGGATACTTTCATTGTATACATGATTTACATCAAAACATTAGAGCTGCTGTTTAGCTCTTTCAGTCTACAAACAGTATCAGGGAAAGCCATTTTCATTGTCAAACTCGACTGCAGATTAATGACCTTACATCAGAAAAGGTCCCATTTCATTTTTTTTGTACAAATAAATAAGTTAATGAACCTCCTTGTGTATTAACCACTAGGAGTTCTGAATTCTGATTCTAAGATAGATAATTCAAAGCATTGCTAGATAAAGGATAGATGTTTCCATGATGTTTTGCTCCCATGGGTCCCCACTCTTAGCAGTTCTACACTCCAGGGCACTTAATTGTAGAAGACGGTGACAGGTTTGCCTTTCTTTTGTAAAGAAGGGAAAAGGATATTTTAAAAGAGGAGCTGGAGAAAGGAGAATTCTGAAAACACAGACACATTCGTAGCCAAGTTAATTTTTGGAAAGCATGCATACAGAGAAATCAAGGATCTGGAAAAAGATTGCCTTAAATTTATCCATGCCTATATAGCATCTGTTCAGTCTTGTTTTCCTGCAGGCTACCCCACTCCAGGAGACTCAGCTGTAGTCATCCAAGAGAAACACCAGTAGCCGTAGCCTGTTTTGTTCTTCCATTCCACATTCTTTTTGTCTGCTGCTTCTTCCTCTACTACTACCCAACTGATCCTCTTCCTCTGGGTCATCTTAAATCCAGTCAGTATGATGAATTATGAGGTAGGCTATTGGGGAATTTGGTCTGCCCCCTCCCCCCCCAGAATTCATCCCATGGAAGCCCTAATCCCCAAAGTGTCTGTCTTTGGAGAGAGAACCCGTGAGGAGGTGGTAACAGTTAAATGAGTTCATGACAGTATGGGCCTATTCGGGTAGGGCTGGTACTTTAAAAGAGAAGAAGAGACACCAGAACTCTCTCTCTCTATCCCTCTGTCTTGTGAGGACACAGCAAACAGGTAGCCATCTGCAAGCCAGGAGGAGACCTCTCACCAGGATCCAGTCACGCTATTCACCCCAATCTCTCAGATGTTTAACCTCTAGAACTGTGAGAAAATAACTTCCTGTTGTGTAAGCCTACTCCCTGGTATTGTGCTATGGCAGCCTGAGAAGAATAATACGGATTTTGGTACCAAGAACTGGGTTGCTACTGTAACAAATACTTGAAAATGTGGAAGCAGCTTTGTGACTGGATAATGGGTAGTGGTTGGGGGAGTTTTGAGGTGCGTGTTAAAAATAATGAAATTAAGCCTGCTTCTGGTGAGTACACAGAGAGAAAAGAGGAGAGCTAGAGAGAAAGCCTCCATAAATACATAATTTTTGGAGAATACATAAATAACCATGAGCAGAATATTGGTGGGAATATGGAAGTTAAAGGTCATTATGATGAGGTCTCAAGTGGAAATGAGGAACATGTTATTAGAAAGATGAAAGGGGATCCTATAAAGTAGGAAAGAACTTTCCTGCACTGTGTTCTAGAGTTTTATGGAAAATAGGAATTGGGAGTGGTAGAATTGAATATCTAGCTAAGAAGATTTTTACACCAAGTGTTGAAGGAATGGCTTGGTTGCTCCTGACTGCTTATGGTAAAATGCAACAGGAGAGAGTTGAGTTGAAAAAGGACTCCTTAGGAGGAACCAGAAATTGAAGATTTGGAATATTGTCAACCTGTCTATATTGCAAAAAAGTGAGGAAGCTGCTTCTGGAGAGAACTTCAGCGTTGTAGTTGGAGAATCACTTCATTATGAGGTTACCCATGATGTTAACCAGACATCTAAGTAGAATCTGGGAATTGAGATGGATTATACCAGCAGAGACACTGCCAGTTTGAACTGAAGGGGTCAGAGAAAGTGGGATGAAATGAGAGAAGGCTGTTGGACTGCTTGGATTCTACAGGATGGACCATAATAAAACTGTTACACTGCAAATGTGTTATTCTTGCCGAGAAGAGAAGAATAACCTCGAAGGCAATTTAGAGATCATCAGGGCCACTGCCTTGGTGTCACAGCTCCGTCTGCTGGAGCTTTGGGGTTGGGGTCCCACCCAGCAGAGCCTTAAGGGTGGAAAATTAACTTTTTGTCTTTTAAGCCACCCAGTGTGCAGTATTGTGTAATGGCAGCCTGAGCAGAAGAATTCAGCCATGTAATGTGCAGGCCAGGGTCATGGACATATCTGAGATGCCTCATTAGGCCTCTTATACCTATCTTCCCTTTCTTAGGAATTCCTTTCCAGGCATAGTATGACATCTTTTATTTATTACCTTCGTCACAGCCAACTGGGCCAGGCACTCCCCTCTCCCTTGCAGGGATTGCCTTGGCTAAAGACAGCTGTCCTACTGAAGGCCCCTTCCCAGGGTAGCCCCCATGGAGTGATAGATTTACTTGGTGGTACAGGGTTCAGGACAATTCTGAATGGTCGTGTAAGCTTCAGAACTGGCCATCAGTTAGTTGAGACGTCTACTGAGATGACATTGCAGCTTGACTTCCCCCTCTACTTCCTCACCTGCCCTGCCACTTGATGATGCCAGAGCTTTGTCCTAAGAAACTTGCCACATGCTGATCTCCATCTCAGAGTTTGCTTTCTGGGTAACACAGAATTCACTGCATTGGCATCCAAATAGTTTTTCCAGATTCTATTTTATGTGTATGCATGATAGGAGGGACCCAAACTGAGAAAAGACATACTACATTTTATTGTGATTTTTTTCTCTTTGTATATCTCCATATTTCATGATGAGATTCTAGAGTGCATGACTCATATATCTGTCTATGGCATTTAGGACTTTGTCAAGCCATAATAGTTCCTGGCAAATGTTTTTTGAATAAACTCTGCAGATGAGATGGTATGTCAGCAATAATATTCCCTACTCGAGGCAAGTGGTATTTTTGAATGCACACATGCTGAAACAGTATTAATAGCTGCATAATACGACGGAGTACTTACTTGTGATATACATGTAGTGTGATTGCACAAATTGGAGTTACATGAATTAAGATTTAAAACAAATAAAAATAATATTTACTTTAATTTTTCCCTGATAATGAAAGATTTGCAAAAGCATTTGCTAATGGGTCCAATTTGGAATTCTGAAATTCTTGAAGATTTGCTTTCTGCTTCTGTAGGAATGCAGACGGCATATCTATCAAGTCAAGACTTACAGTCTTGGTTTGCTAAGTGTAACCAAGTGAGTTTTATCTAGGGTCCCTATGCTTTACCCATGAAATGTGATTAAATGCTATCTAAATACTTTTTCTACCTGAAAATTCTATTTTGTTATCTGAAATGAACCACCTCTAATCTCATACCTGGTTGTTGAAATAAGGCAGACAATCAAACTAAAGGGTAGATGATAATAAAGATGCTGACTGGTGTCTCTGTTTCTGGTGGGACATCATTAATGTTTTCTAAATAGAAGCTGAACTTAAGTTATCCCCATTTATATCCAGCTTCCCAGTCCTACATAAGATTAATTCGTTTTCTTTTCATTTATTCAACAAATATTTACTGAGCACCTATGTTAGATCAGGTGCTTTTTAGATGTTTGGGGGAGTACATCAGGGAACAAAAAAAGATCTCTGCTCTCATGGAGACTGCATTCTTTGATGATATAGTGAACATAGTGAATATATAAACTATATTGTAGGTGACAGGACTATGAATTTGAAAGATGTGGAACAAAGAAAGAAGATACTGAGATTGTCCAGAGTAGAAATTGTGGCAAGTTGCAATATTAAATGGGATGACTGGGTAGTCTCTATTGAGCAGCTGAGATATGAGCAATATTTAAAGAAATGAAGAAGCTAGCCATGCTGACACTTGGGGAAGAGAACCCAGAGAAGAGAGAACATCTAGAGCAACATTGGAAAGGCTGGGTGTGTTTCGAAGGTTTAAGAAACTGTAAGGGTGCCGTGTGGCTGAAACAGAGTCAGGAGAGAAGTCAGAAATCAAAGGTGGGATGGGTGGTGAAGAAACAGATCCTCTGTGGCTTGATGGGGCTTTGAAGGACTTTGAATCTCACTCTGAATGAAATGGGTAGCCACTGGAAGGCTTGGAGCAGATTTTTAGGAGAGTAACAGAGTCCTCCTTGCCTCTTTTACTGATCGCTCTGGCTGCTTTGATATGAACAGCCTACCTGTGGGAGTGGCAAGGGCAGAGGATTAAGGGATTAAAAGATAACTGCTGTTACTCTGGGGAGAGACTCTGTCAGGTGGCACTAGGTATTAGCAGTGGAAATGCTGACAAGTGATTGGCTTCTGGATATCTGAAAAGATAGTGGCAAGAGAGATTTCTGTTGGACTGGATATGGGACACAAGAGAAAAAGAAGAATTTAGGTTGAGTCCAAAGGTTTGTTTGAACACCAGGGCTGATGGAATTGGCACCAAGTGAGATGGGATGTGATGGTGGAACAGGTTGTGGGTTGGCAGGTTGGTTCATGATAAAACTAAAACACTTATGTTACCATCTGAGGAGAAATGCCGAGTGGGCAGTTGGTACCTAAGACTGGGGTTCATGAACGTGATCTAGGCTGGAGATACATGTTTGACATGTTTTTGGTATGAAAGATTTGCAAAAGCATTTGGTAGTGAAATGCTTGAAATTCTGAATGGACAATTGTCTGAATGGACAATTCTGAATGGTCGTGTAAGCTTCAGAACTGGCCATCAGTTAGTTGAGACGTCTACTGAGATGACATTGCAGCTTGACTTCCCCCTTCAAATTAAAGGGGGAGTTCTTGAAAAAGAAGAGGTTCCCAGGGGAGGGAGTGTAACTAGAGCACTCTGTGAAGAGGACAGGACAGCATAGCTAGGGGCTCTAACGTGAAAAGGAAGGTGAAAAGTGGAGAAGCAAGGGCATTAGAACAACATAAGCTGAGAATAGCTATGAGGTGGGAGGAAAGCCAAGTGAGTGTGTTTTCCTTGACGTCAAATGAAGAAAGGGCATCTGAGGAAAACATGATCGGTTATGTAAAATCTTGCTAGCAATTCACTTAAGAAGATGTCTGAAATTGACTATTTAATTTAGTAACAAGGAAATAATTGGTAACTTGATCAGAACAGTTAAGGAGGTGTGGTGGGAGTGAAGCCAGATGGGAGGGGGTTAAGGCAGAAAGACATGAATTGGAGACCATAAGTCTGGTCAAATTTTTGGACAATTTTTGCTAAAAGGGAGCAAGAAATTGGATGCAAGGTGATAGAGGAAGTGGATCAAGACAAGTTTGTTGTTGTTGTTGTTGTTATTGCTTTAATTATTTTGTTTTGCTTTGTTTTTGTTTGTGCTTTTCAGAAAGAGAAAGTAACAGCAAGTTGATGTGCCAGTGGGAATTATCAGGAGAGAATGGGGACCGGATGATGGTAGAGAGAGTAGGGAGCCATCCCTGAAGTGAGGAGTTCAGAATTCCTTCTCCTTGGTATAACAGCAACGTAATTGTTGAAAGCTATAAAATAATAATAAAAGAACCAACAATCATTTAAAGTCTCTGTAGATTGTTCTAATAGCTATTGGGGAACACGAATTCCTATCTCCTTCAAGGTCCTTCTAGCCAGACTAAGAATCAAATTGACATGAGACAGATTAACAGGAGAAAACTCACATTTAATAGTATGTGTATGGGGAATCCACATGGACATGGAAATTCCAGAGACAGTCAGGTAAAATGAGGTGTATATATACCTTTCTGAACTAAGGAGAAGAGAATAAGGGGCCTGGGTCTGAAAGGGAATGCAATTCACAGGAAGAATGAAAAAGAGTAAATGTTTGGTAAGCACGTATTTGCTGGGCCACTCAGAAACAATAGGGCAGAGAGGATTTGATCAAACAGCTTCCTCCCTATCTGTGCTACCTAGGTCACAGTATAATGTAGTTGTCTATGGTGACAGGTCTCTTCCTGGAGCAGGTCGTCTTCCTAAGTTATTTTACGCATTTGTGGAGGAGGTAAAGAGCTTTTCCTGAATCTGTCGGGTTTTGATTGCTTTTTAACTCAAAATAATCTTCATGCCAAAGTGGCCTATCTAGGGGCTGCCAGGCCTTGGCCCTCAGCAGAGGACAAACAGTCCAGAAATATTATTTCAAGAAATTCTACTAAATTTCAATAAGAGCAGTCAGACTTGATACGTATATTATAGTTTGCTAGGGCTGCCATAACAAAATACCACAGTTGGGGTGTTTTAAACAACAGAACTTGATTTCCTCAGGCGATGTTAGGATGAGGCCTTTACACCCATCATACAAGGCAAATGACAGAAAACCAGAAGAGTCCTCTTGAGATCACAGTTCATTGTGGGGGGCAGGAAGACTTTGAGCACGCACTAAGCTGCACCGCCTCAGGAACAGGCAGAACATGATGTGAGACAGACTGTGAAGCACTTTCCCAAGCCTCACACAGACACAAAGGGCAGGAATCTCAAGGCTTAAATACAGCTTCTGACAAAACACTGAACAATAAGCAGCTGGCCTAGGGGTGACTCCTAAGAAGCCAGGCTTAACCAACTGAGCCACTCAGGTGCCCCCTAAGAAGCCAGGCTTAAAAAGAAAGTCACACTCATCTCTGGAAAATTCTGGAAAACTGTTTGCAAGCCCAGTGCTGCATCCACTCAGAAATGATGTCATGAGCTGAACTGCCAGGTGTTGAAGTAGTTGGTCAAGACAAGTCAAAATGACAATAATGATGAAGCCTTTATTCACTTCTTACATTAGCATAAATAAGAGGCCAGAAAGAAGATATGGGCTCTCAGAATGTTTCATTTTCTCCCACGGAATGGCCCTGGACAAGAGACAGACATATCCGCACAAATGGGGGGAATTATCTCATCACCAAGAGAGCTCTGAACAAGAAGTTCCTGCCCTTTTATAAACTCTGGGGCAGGAGAAGAGGGAGAGGGGGAAGCATAGGAGTGGAGAAGTACTGAGTACTGAATCACTGTAGAACAAAATGTCTCTAAGGTTTCCACTCCTTCCCCTGATAAAGAGGTCTGGGCAGGGACACCGGGGAAGGCCACCCAATAAAGAGTGCTGCGAATGGAGGCACATGGACTAGGAATATAATTACGCAGAAAAGATGCTGGCCAGGGGTCCTGAGTCACTGATTGCAACTCCCCTTCCAGACTGGCCTACATTGGCTCCTGCAAATTTGGTGGGCAGAGGGCAACATTCCTCCATGAGGCTTGCCAAGTGAAGTCTTCTAATTGCTTATTCTTGGCCTTAAGGATCACACACAGGGTTTTAGCCAGGAGCCAGACTCCTTGGCGATCAAGAAAGGGAATTATCAATCTACTATCCTTTACTGAAAGAAGAGCAAAAAAAAAAGTAAGTGCGCTGAACTGTGAGAGCCACCTTCAAGACATCCATTTTTCATCCATCCATCCATCCATCCATCCATCCATCCATCCATCCATCCATCCATCCAGTAAAGGGCACCTTTCACCTGTAAGTGGCTTATGATAACCCAGGAATGGCTCCAAAATAGCCAGGCTAGAAGATAAAAACAAATGGAAAAATATATCAGTAGGAGCCTATTTGAGAACCTACACATTGCTAGGGAAATAGATTTTGAAGAATTAGCTTAGCCAAATCATTAATCAACCCCCCTTCCCAAAATACAATAACAAAAAAACAAATGGCCAAGCAGACAACAACAAGAAATGCTGTGGTGAGGGAGAGGTGTAACCATATTTGCATAATCTATTATTTAAAATACCTAATTTTCAAAAAAAAAGACATGCAAAGGAACAGCAAAGTGTGACCCATATGCAAAAGCAAAAGCAGTGATAGAAATTGCCACGGAGAGGGACCACTGGGTGGGTTTAACAGACAAAGAGTTCAAAGCAATTATTATAAATACATTCAAAATATGTTCAAAGACAGAAGAACCATGCTTAAAGAATTAAAGGAACATATGACAATGTTTTACTGAATATGGGATATCAATAAAGAAACAAAAATTATTTGAATAAATAACAACAGAGAACAAAATTATTTTAAGAAATGGAAAACGAGTTGAAAAATACAATAACAGACATGAAAAATTCAGTAAAAGGGTCTAGCCATAAATTTTATGAGAAGAAAGAACCTGCAAACTTGAAAATCAATGAGATAATGCAATCTGAAGAACAAAGAGGGAAAAAAGTATGAAGAAAAACGAACAATATCAGATAAGTGTGGGAGACCATTAAGCACATCAACATAATGGGAATTCCAGAAGAAGTGGGTAGAGAGAAAAAGAAAAAAAAAAAAAAATAGAAGAAATAATCGCCAGAAAGAGGGAGGATAGGGTAATTATCCTTAAAGGCCTTTGAGAATTGTGAGTTTAAAGTGGGATTGGTCGGAATGGTTGTGTGTGTGTTCCAGCCATATTCAGTTATGTGATCTGATCATGGAAGGGGGAAAGAGCTGGATTGAACCAGAGTTGCAGTGGTGCCAAGCAAGCTGGAAAAAGTGAGGGCGTAAGGGAGGTAAAGAAGGTATACAAGAGTGATTACGACAGACCGTGGAATTTAAACTGGGTAAGGAAAGAAGGAAGTGTATCAATGCACAGAGAAAGATGATTGCACAAATGACTTGGAGGTCATGTGCCAGATAGATTTGAGGTGCCCATCAGTGAAACGGACTCATTACACTATGTATATGATTATGTATATCACATAATCATGGTTCCATGCATATGTTAAGGTGAGTGGTGGGTGCCTGGGTGGCTCAGTTGGTTAAGCGACTGCCTTCAGCTCAGGTCATGATCCTGGAGTCCCGGGATCGAGTCCCGCATTAGGCTCCTTGCTCAGCAGGGGGTCTGCTTCTCCCTCTGATCCTCCCCCCTCTCATGTGCTCTCTCTCAAATAAATAAATAAAATCTTTAAAAAAAAAAAAGGTGAGTGGTAATGACAAGGTCTAAGATTTGACATTGGAGGGAATGACTGAGGTAGGTATCCTTGGAATGGAAGCATTTACGAAATTAAGAATACAGGGTATTGGAAAAAATTATGTGCATTATATAGAAATTACAAGTCAGGCATTCTAATGGACAGAGTAGGAGTGAACCAGGGTCTAAAATTTTTGACAAATACATAGGAATGATTCTGCAGGTGAATAACTGACAGCAATAACATTTCTTTTCCAGCAGGTGACCATTGAGTCCTACAGGGTAGGCATGTCATTTAAATCAGATTATGTTAATGTTCCCTTTTTCTTCAGGCTGTGTGCTTACAATGTGACTTTTTCAACTGGAATGGTAATTCTCAGTGCATATAACATAATGTGGTTCTGTTGGCTTCAGCCCTATAGAGTCGATCTATGTATCTAGTCTAATCCCTTTGGCTTCAACTTCCCCATGATTCTTAGCATATTTTTCTTAGTTCTATCCTATACAATATTTCCTGTGCAAGTTTATCCTATATTTTATAATCTATTATTTACCTTAAATTCTTATCTCTATCTTGAATTGTTTTTACTGATGTATTAGCCAAGGTTCTTAACTATGTGCAAGGGAATATACTTTATCCTGTTTAAGAACAACCTGTTTATTGAAGGGATAAAGCTGTCTCACAGATTAATTAGTAGGGTTACAAAAACGAGATCCTAGGCTAAGCTTCTGGAACATTCCCATGCTGGTTAGAACTGGTCTGCACGGGTACAACTGCCTCTCTGTGATAGGCAATTTAAAGAATGAGAGGCTGACACTACAGCTGTGTCAAAAAGTAATCAGGACACTGCTTAATCTGGATGCTGGATAGCTGCTTCTCCCGCCCAAAGAGTTTCTTTTACTTTATCAAATGGTTGCGGCCCATGAATGGAGATCTTCCGCAATGATATCTAACTGATGGACTCTAAATTATAACGGAAGCCCTAGCTGCAAAGGATTCTGGGAATTGTAGTTTTTGCTGCCCATCCCCAGCAAGCTGGACCATGGTAGGGCAGATACAAAGAGTGTTAAACTCCAGCATCCAGTATCAACCAGATGTACGATTTCTAGCCTTTAATGAACTTTGAAATATAGCATGAGGATTAAATACACTAACCAAATTTGGTCATGATAAAGACTTCACTCACATAATTCACCCAGAACTTGTTGTGTTAAGACCTAGCGTCTTTCAAAGAGAGTTTTATAAAGAAAACCTTTAAAGATGTCTGCCTCTAGCAGAGATGAAAACTCTAGGCTTGCTCAACTTGAAAGGGCTAATGAGAGTAATTTTAGCATGACCATTAGCATCACTCACAGTATTTGATTTGGTTAATTTACCACCCCCATCTAATTCCCTCATGACTTGAAACCTATCTGGAAATGAATAACAGGAGTTAGAAAGAGAAGAAATTGTCTGCTTTATTATAGATGCAGAGCTGGATTAAAAAATATAGCTTGGGCTTCAAACCAAATCTTTTTTTCCTTTTTCTTGTTCCTTCCATAGAATTTGTATAAAAATATTACCAACAGAGCAGCTGAATAACTGAAAACTTTACTGCACAAGGCATAGATTGTTCTTTTTGGTTTATTGCATGGAAGATACAAGATTGGCCAGCAGAATGCATAGGACTCACAGGCAAATAGTTTCTAAAACCAGATCCAAGAATGGTAGATTGACAAAAAGGAGAAAAAAACACATGAGCATCTAAGTTTAGTACATTAACCTTCCCAATTCAAGCTCTTGAGGAAATAGATATCAGACTCTTACCATTTCCCCAATCAGATCTCTCCTCCCAAAGGAAGAAGCTAGTGAGTGCCAAGGAGACAGCAACTCCAGCCCTAAAAGTTTTTTGAGTCCTTCCAATTTATTCTGCTGATTAGTCACACAGTTATGCATTTTATTAGAAAATCCTTCAAATATAAAGATATAATATCTTCCCAAGTGCTTGCAAAAAAACCTCACAGATTTAAGGGAGACAGGATTTTTCATCATTGCAAAGGAAGGAAAAAAATACACTTTGGTCTTACCTCTAAGCAGCAAATAACAGCAAGCAGATTGCTATAATTTTAATAACTGTGTGTATATTTTTGCACAGATTTCCTTAAATGCCTATAAGATGCCCACTTAATGTTTTTAACTCACTGATTTTTTTATAAAACAATGAGGAGTAATTTTCAAAGGCACTTATGAAGTCTTCTCTTATCTCATTAAAACAATGGGGTTAAGTGACTTTACATTTACCTCCTTAGTGCAAAGGGGATTTAATTTCCAAGCGAGAACCCACAGTTGATACCATAGATCCTTTTTCCTTTTCTTGCTTCCATTTAGTTTGGTTTGACATGAACCCAGAATGAAGAGAAAGAAAACAAACCTATGCTAACAACTACAGAGTTACAGCAAAATTATTTTAGATAATCTTGAATCATTTTCTTTTGTAGCAGAATATATAATAAAAACAACACTAATTAGGGTGCCTGGGTGGCTCAGTCGGTTAAGCATTTTGGCTCGGGTCATGATCCAGAGTCCTGGGATCGAGTCCCACATCGGGCTCCTTGCTCCACGGGGAGCCTGCTTCTCCCTCTCCTCCCCACTTGTGCTCTCTCTGACTATCTCTGTCTCTCTCTCTCAAATAAATAAATAAAATCTAAAAAGAAAATTAAAAAAAACACTAATTAAATTTTCTCATATCTGAATCCTCAGTAAGACAGCATAAAAATGTCAAACATCATCAGAGAAATGGTTGCTGATCACGAAAATACACCTAGAATCTTAAAATAAAGATGGGTTTCTTCCTTGATTGTACTTTTTTCTCATTTTTCTTTGACTTTCTCTTTGCCCCTTACATAGTTTTCCCCCTATTTGCCACCATAGTCAGGAGAGCATTGTATCTTCCACATATTGTATGACACGTGATGTGATGACTTGTATTATTATTGTTGTTGTTGTTCCAATGTCTTCCAACCTTGATAAAGCCACGAAGTCAATAAAGGGCTTGTTTGTATATATAGATATTTTCTCCAGTAGTTGTATTTTCAACCTTTTAACCCATATTTTAACTAGTAGCTCTAGTTTTTAGTTAACATTTGTTCAGTAAACATTAAGGGAAGAGGTATTGAGGTTTTCTAAAACTCCTCCCTTAATATTGAACACAGTGCGCTACTAGGACATAGTAAATACTCAAGGTCAATTTTTGAATCATGGAATTTTAAAACTACAATAGAATTTACTAATTTAAGCTATTTGGGGGCAGGAAACTGAGACATAGAGAGGTTAAGTGATTTGACCAAGATCCTGAAACCAGTTACTGAGTGTGATCCATGATACGGCCAGAAGTCAAGCCTGACAATAAATGTTCTAAGTCACTCAGTTAACTTTAAGTTTGAAATGCAATGACGTGATAGAAGGAAGCCCGTGATGGCATCCTACTGGGAATCAAAGTGAGGCGTGAAGGAAGTCTGATGCATGGGTCCTAACTACAGGTGAAAAAGATACAGAATTAGAGCTATAAAGTCATGCCTATTAAACAGCTAGAGATCTATATCTATCTGTAAGCTCACAAAAGGGTTTTAAAACAAATGTCTAAAATGGTACTTCTCTTTTCCTTCTACTTTTATTTTTCATAGAAAATGTGATAGAATGATATTTTCTTAGGAATCATTAATTGAGATACCTCAATTTATATCTCAGAAACCCAGCTGAATATAGTAAAGACCTTAGATAATGGATAACATTGTACCATGAAAGGGGGACATGGAGCCAAATGATCAAAGTTCAGCCTTATTTTCCTCATAAGTGTAATTGAAGTAATAATAACACTTCTTACAGGGTTGTTGTTGAATTATGTATACTATATAATAATATTTTATTCATAGTATATATAATAATATTGATATGTTCTGATTATATTCATAATATGCCATTAAATATTATGCACATATTATTATAAATAAGATATTTTGTTATAAATGTGCTATTTGATTATATTAACTGTATATTCAAAATTGAGACTTGACTAAACTGTGATAAAATATTAGATGTTTATAGAAATCTTCTGATTTGTCCCATCAAAGAGGAATTAAGAGAAAGAGGTTGGAGGACAGGGTTTGAGAACGACAATATTAAAAGTCAGCCAAGAGGGCAAAAAGGCTCCTCACATGCTCTAATTGTCTAAATGAGTATCTCTCCAGAAGGCCAGTGCATCCATTGCTAGTACATTTGGTATAAGTTTTGAAAATATAGTGTTTTTTACTTAGCAGAGTTTCTGTTTTATACACTGATTTTTCTGATTCTTACAACAAAAATTTATGATCTTTCCCATGTTGACTTTCAAGAAATCTGATTTAGCAATATAATACTTGCCTGAGTGAGCGATTAAAATTTTTTAAATGCAGTTAAATCAGGTATTTTTCCTCTATGATATGAAGTAGCTCATAATGATTTTTTTTCTCAATTTCATTATTAAGGTGACCAATGGTTTGGTGATTATATTGACAAAATAAATGACAAAAAGAATCCTACCATGTATTTCTGGGTCTTTAACTTTTTTTCCTTAAAAAGAAAACACAAAACAACACCCTAATAATTGTTAGCATAATCTAGACTTTCAGTTGAAATACAGTTCAGTTGGAATAGATTTCTCTCTATATGACTAAGATAAAGTTTCTTTTTTCTTCTCTTATCATGTCAAATGAAAATAGCTATGCAAATTTTTAGCAAATTTTGAGAGAAGTTTTGGTATGGCCTGAAAAATATGGGCCATACAAAAAAATTCATAGAGGCGTGCCTCATTGATAAACGTTTTGAGAACAGCTAAAACAGAGTAATGATTTTTACCTAAATTGACAGTATAATTGGGATAATCTGATAAAAATATATACCTAATATACAGCTGACCAAATATATCTATATATAACTATGTATTTATATCTACATATGGATCTACATATTATTTATTTTCTATTATTTTTCATGGTCCAGGAAGACAACCACCTGCTCCTGTACCCAAGTCATTTTCTGTTTATTTATATGGCTTTAATTTTCCTTTTAGCACTTCATTTCCTGACCTTATAATGTATGTTTATTTTTAAAAATTTTTCCTAAATCCCCAAAGTCTGGAACAGAGCCTAGCATTTATTATGCATTAAATGAATATTTGTTGAATAAATAAAGATGGGGAGAGAGTAAACTAACATTGCTTTAAAATCTCAGCTCCAAATAAAAAGATACAAGGGAAGCAGGAATTATAGGTGTTTATGTACCATTGAGCTTTTTTCATATTCTCAATTCTGCTTAGTTGTTTTCTTGGGAGAATTAACTGTAATGATGATTAATGGTTCCTTTATGGAATGCTGGGTGGGGAGATAGTCCAAAATGAGTCTACTAATATTACATAAAACAGTATTTTGTAATGTTTTAACCATGAATTGCCTCTAAAGGCAATATTGAATATAATGGAATAATTACAATTTTTGGTGCTAGATAAAACTAGATTGAAATCTTAATTAACTTTGTTTCATTATGACCAAAAAAAATGTATAAAAAGAGCAGCCAGCCTCCATTTTTATGATAGAAGTGAAGAGAAAAAGGAGTCTAAAAATGAGATTTTTTTTTTTTAGCCAGAAAATATTATGTCTGGAAGAATTTGAAAAGAAATTCAGTGTTAGCTTGGATTTTTTTTTTTATATGAATTGTCCATGATAAGCTCTAAGTGGAAAGGATTGAAAGCTGGCCGTGAAATTCTTCATGTCAGTAACACTCGTCTTCCTGGAACATGGAAAATGATAGAAAAACATTAAAAAGGCTTTTAAATAATGAAATAAGTGAGAAAGAAACAGGGGGGCCCTGTTGAAAGTAAGATTGTAATAAGAAATAAGGAGTTCATACTAATGTGTTTATATGTGCAAGTTTGGTGAGTTCTTAGTACCTGACTGTTCTTAATTCTAGCTGTCCATCAGAGTCCATGTGTGTAATGTTCACAGGGAGGGTTTTAGGTACAGTGTACTTGAGTTATAACAACAAATGTAACTTTTTATTTTTTATTTTTTTGGCATTTGGAAAAGGCAATTTAAAGCCTAGATCTTCTCTAATAAAAAAACAAACAAACGAAAAGGAATAGCATATTTAGACAACTTCAGATATTACTTACCAGAGGAAGGCTTTAACAGATTGTTTTTATGGTGGTGTCTACCTTAGGAGGAACATAATGAAGACTCTCATTTTGAGAAGGGGCAAGAGGAGGGAGAAATCACAAGACTGAACATACCAAAAAATGTTGAGATTCAGTTGAGATCAGTGCAAAGTCCCTGACTCCATCAGGCAGAATGAGGGTAATGGGCCTGGAGACAGCAGTGGGGAGACAGAAGCATACATCGCCTATTTTCCAATTTAATATTCAGAGAATTAGATATTTTACATGAATAATTTTTCCAATATTTAATTTTAAATCTCAAACATTTTTCCTAATGTTTTAAGTGGAGTTTGTAAAACATTTCTGCAAAAAATTAGGACACCTTTTTCCAAACTGTGCTGTACAAAACCCAATGTTTTCAGAAATATTTAAAGGATTGTGCAAAGAAAACATGGCTTCATGGTCATATAGCTTGGAGAAATACCGCACATGCCGTTTTTACTGCATGTGTTAGAGGAGAACAGTGGTGCCAAGAAGTCCGCCGAAAGGAAACTGGCTTAGCTTTATTTAATTTCGTATTTTTAAAATACATTTGATTATAGGGCGCCTGGGTGGCTCAGTTGGTTGAGCGACTGCCTTCAGCTCAGGTCATGATCCTGGAGTCCCTGGATCGAGTCCCGCATCGGGCTCCCTGCTCGGCAGGGAGTCTGCTTCTCCCTCTGACTCTCCCCCTCTCATGCTCTCTCTCTCTCAAATAAATAAATAAATCTTAAAAAAAAAATAAAATAAAATACATTTGATTATAGAACTCATTTTTGTAGAAAACATTTTGGAAAATACTAATTTTTTAAGGAGCACAGTTGGGGAATCAAAGCCATCATTATTAATAACCCTTTACTACAGTGCTTCTCAAACTTTAATAGGCATATGAATCTCCTCGGAAACTTGGTAGACCCCAGATTCTGCTTCATCATTTGTTGGAGGTGAGAATGAGATTCTCCATTTCTAGCCAGGTCCCTGGTGACGCCCAGCCTGCCCGTCTGGAGTCCACACTCTGAACAGCATGGTTCTGTTACGCCATGGTTCTTTAGTTCCACAGAGATTATCAAGACATGGAAAGATGTAAAGCCACTTTTACATTAGTGACTTCAGCCTCTTAGGCTAATGAGGCGAAACGAATCGTTAGGATGGAATCTTTTAATTTCAGCCTCGATTAGCATCAGGATTATGAAGTGAAGGTAAAACAGAAGATAGAGCCCCTCTCAGATAGAAATTAGCAAAAAGAGCATGTGAAGAGGAGTCTTTTCCACAGCTCCAAGACCACTCTCCTCCAGACCAGACATATAAAAAGGGAGATGTGGAAAGAGAAGGTTCCTCATAGGTCTGGTTTAACAGAGCTGATGCACTTGTACTATGCCTTCTCCCTCCCTCCCTCCATTCCTCTCTCTCTCTTTCTTTTCTTTTCTTTCTCTTCTTTCTTGTTTGGTCCCCTCTTTCTTCTTTTTTTGTTTTTTGAGAGGTTATTCAGATTGTTGTAGTCTTATTTGTAAAAAAGAAAAAAACTTTATACACGCATATCTGGAAATATGTACAAATTATATTACTATACATTAATCTGTATCAATAAAGAAATTGTGTATTACCTTGATATTTGTTCATTTTTTTAGGGAATTTTTTTACATTGTAGATTTCACTTATGGAGGGAGGAATGAAGAGAACATAATACATACCTTAAAAACAATTAAGTTATTTTGGGTGTCTATGTGTGTATGTGTGTATTCTCATTCAAGTGCCGAATAAAATCCTGATTTTGTGCATTAAGCACAAACACAAAAATTAAGAGACACAGGGCCAAGACTTACTTTCGTCCTTTTGGAAAAGTTGTATACTTGCTTTTTTTTTTTTTTTTTTTTTTTCTGACAAATGACAAGGCAACTTTCTCACCTCTTTATGAGCTAATATTATTATGTCTATTCTGTCTGATGGGCCTTAGTGTTGGTGCCAATTTATTGAGCGTTTACTATGAATCAGAAATCATGCTGGTATTTTATGTATATTAATTTACACAGGCCTCACCCTTCCCCAGGTTTTGATGTAGGGATTTTTATCCCTATTGATATGAGTAAAACGAGGTTTGCCGTATTAGCAAGTCTAAGCCTCACCTGGGTCATACAGAGTAGTAAAACCAGACTTTGAACCCAATGAGCTAACAAGGCTTGTACCTGTAGCAACTATGACCTAGGAGAGTATAAACATTTGATATCTGCAAGGAGTCTGCTTCATCCCGCAGGTGAAATGTAAATTTGGTGGGGATTTGTTCTCTCTTTGCAATGCTCTTGCAAACATTATGCCATAGGTCTTCTTTGCCCATTATTTACAATAACTGCAATTTAATATCATCTCTAGAGGTCACATTAAACTATACAGAATCCCCAAGATTAAAGAAAAATATGCTTTGATTTTATCTCTACTTCTTTTTGGGGGATGAGAATTAGAACGATTCTGAGTTTTATGGGTATCCTATATATGTTCATGGACACAAAATTAATTCCCTGTGTCTCAAGGGTAGCACAGACATAAAAAGGCCAATTACAATTTTATGAATATGAAATATAAGATCTGGGGCTTCGATTTTCTCTATTGTTGCATTCTAAATAACAGTGCTATTTCTAGGGAATACGTACATCCTTTCTGACATGACAACTAGGAACTTTCATTAGAGAAAAATGAAAGCAGATGCAACGTGAGTCCCCATATAGTGTAAGTAATGTTAAAATAGATTCCAAACTGGTGTCTTGTTTTGATGAAAACTCAGAAGACAATTTGGAGACTGTTTGTCAGACTCCAGAGACTGAGGCACAGATGGAGTTCTGAATTAAGTGACTTTGTATTTTGAGATTTGAAATGAGCCCTAGTCCCAAATGTATATTTCAATGATTGTGAACTAATTGGATGTGGTAATTGATTATTAAAGGGTTTATATTCTTAAAATTGTGAGGTTCATAAGTAGTCATTTAAACATTTGTAGCAAAAGTAAAGATGTCAACTTTATCTCTAGATTAATATATAGACAGAATTGAATGAAGCATATTTTGGTTGGAGTGCTCACAAAATATTCTGGATGAGTGAATTTTCCATAAAGCCAAAGAAAATTCCTTGAGATAACAAAAATTTAAATATTTTAATTGGTTTAATATGGACAACAATAAAATTTACTTCTTGCTTCCCTGCTGCACCAAGCAATTTTGAAATGAATGCTATTTAGACTTTTTTTGGTTGACCAAGAAACATCCTGAATGCTAATTCATTCAACAAATATTCATTTCATAAAGATGTAATGCATACCTACAATGTGCCAGGTTCTGTTCTTGGTTTTGTCAGCCTCTGGAGAGAGAAAAACAACCTACCTAATAGATATCCAAGTGGCCTGTATTGAAGACTAAAAAATATGGAGGGTCAAGTAAGCTAGAGGTCCCACTTTTATATAGGGTGGTCAGGAGAGGTCTTACTGAGCAAGTGGTATTTTGAGGGAGTTAGCCATACACTGTCTAGGAGACCAACATCTCAAGCGGAAGGAATTGCAAAGGCTCTGAGGCAGGAGCATATCCAGCTTGATCATGGCAAGCACACGGCTGTGGCTAGAGAGGGGGCACGGCAGCAGACAGCGTTAGGAAATAATTAGGATCGCTCTGGGTCATGATCCATATTTGTGACAAAGTCCTCACTCCTATGTAGAAGATGGAGGGAGGCATTGCGTTTTGCTAAAATGTGAATGTTTGCTTTAAACTTACCCCTCGTTTATACACATGAATACTATAATCTGTGCAAGAACATTTGCTCACAATTGGGCATCCAGAAGGCTCAGGTCTGGTGGAGACAGACTAAGGATTGAGAGGGTAGGCAAGCTAGCAGAGCAAGACCACCAGGCTGTGCTTCATCAAGGGGGTGCTGACACCGAGGCAGCAAATGAAGAGCAGCCCCACCCAGGTTACACCTCCCTTTGCAGAATCAGGGGACATTTTCTCCTTTCTTATGTGGCACAACCCACAGGAGCATCATGCTCTCTGCCCTTTATCACTCACTCAATCTCTCCTTCTATAAATCACTATAATTGTCAGACTTCCCTAATGCAAGCTGAAGTCCTATCCTGGGGCTGTGATAGAGTGGGCATCTCCATTTTTCTTTCCCACTTCTTTTTTTTTTTTTTCCTCGTAAATGAAAGTGTGTCAAACATTTTATTCAACTCATTAATTAATGAGACAGCCAGTAGGTGTTACAACTGGCTCAGAGAGAACTCAAGTACCACACGGTTGTAGGCAAGTAGGGAATGCTGAAATGAATTTATCTTTCTCAATTCTGATTCTTGTGGTTAAGCAGGTTCCTCTCAAACCAAAGAGGAACTCTTTATTTCCTGTGCTAAATAACTTGGCATAAGTAAACTGTGTTTTCCTCAATATCTACCTTGACTGCTAATATACCTATTTTCTATTCTAGAAGAACAAATACCCTCTTACATCTCCTTGGTGATTATAGCTCTCTTTTTACAAACCATTCTTTTTCAAATAACTATGGGACCAGCTGATATTTAAGTACCTTCATGTCTGAAGGCAAACACTGTGTTTCCACATCTACACAATGTCCCCATGGGGTGAATGCCGCCAACACTCTCCTACTTTTACAGATCAGGAAAGCAAGATTCCCCAGGGTCTGTATGTTGTCCTAAGTCATGGCAGGTACACATCCACAAATGGAGTCCATATTGCAAATCTTCCTAAGGTTTATTCTGCATCCTCAGAAATGCCCTCCCTGGCAGTTTAGGTTTATGGGATCTGGGGAACATCCACATTTTATACCAGTATCTTCTGAACACCTTACCAAAGAGGTTTGGGCTGAAGTGGATGAGGTGGGCCAGGCTAGGAGGAGTAGAGGAATGCTAAGAACATAGTTCCCGGTTGTGCCTTTTTGCTCTTAACAAAAATATTTGGAGAATTGGAAATATAAAGTAAGGCAGGAAGGAACTTACAAAGATGAGCTAACAAGTTTGATTTGATTCGATTCTGTAAACTGTAAAGAATTAAACAGGCTTTCAGGAGGAAAGTGACCTTGTTCATTAGCATAAATTGAAAATACGATAATATTGGAGCT
This sequence comes from Mirounga angustirostris, assembly GCF_029215605.1. Classification (NCBI taxonomy): domain Eukaryota; kingdom Metazoa; phylum Chordata; class Mammalia; order Carnivora; family Phocidae; genus Mirounga; species Mirounga angustirostris. Next base: position 18,111,100 of record NW_026991711.1, on the reverse strand, counting down.
CCCGTCCTAATTAAGATGGGAAACAGAACAGTGGCAGTGACATTGGGCATATGAGGCATTCTGTTTTATCATGTGTAGAAACAGGCCAGTTAGTTTATGATAGAAACTGATTAGGTCTCACATTTCTTGGCTAGGCATATTTGTTCTTTCTCTATTTCACTGTAATGAAATGAAATGCATTTAGATTTCCATAAATGAAGATGATAAAATTATGACATGTTCAATTCACAGTTTTCTCTCTTTTTTCTTTTTTTTTTTTAAACTGTGGAATACTCACAATTTGCATGTCAAATATCTTGTGCAGGGGTCATGCTAACCTCCTCTGTGTCGTTACAATTTTAGTATATGTGCTGCAGAAGCGAGCACCCACACTTTTTTTTTAATGGTAGGTTAATTCCATAGATCTACAAAGAAATGCCTGTTTTCCTCCCTATTCCTTCCCTAAATTCTCTTGTGTATACCAGTTATTTAGGAGAACAGAGGGAGTGGGCTCGCATGCACACACATATATGCACACATCCCACAAATTAGAAATTGCCAACTATCAGATGGGGAGAGAACCCTGAACTCACAAATTTCTTCCATGTCTTAATGCATAAGTTAGAATAACACATATTATTTTATTTTATTCAGGTTTGATTTATTTAAAATATGTTTATTAATACATACGTTAATTTATACATAGGTATGTTTGTACATAGGTTATATTTAATTTACCATTGAGTATCTGTGTGTTTCCAAAATGTGAAAGTTGGTTTGATAATATGCCCCAGAAGGGAATTATGTATTTTGGACTCATCTTTTCCAAAGCATATTTTAGGCAAAACATGCCTTCAATCAACTTTATAACTTAAAAGTCGCAGTTCCTGAATCCTAGATGACCTCATCAGATAACACCAGTGTAGTTAAGTACTGTACCATACAAATTAGTTTTATTAAAATTTTTCTAAATGATTTATTGGTTGTTAGCTGTCATTTAAGGGAAGTAATTATAACTTCCATTTTAAATATTTTGATAGTTTTACAAGCTTTCTATTGCTGCACAAATTAGAGCAAATCTAATGGCTTTATATAGTGTGACAGTTCTGGAGTCCAGAAATCTGAAATAAGTCTTCTGGGGCTACCAATAAATGATGCGTTCCTTCTGTTGTCTCGAGGGAAAAATCTGTTGCAGCCTTTTCTAGCTTCTAGAGTCTGCCTGCATTTCTTGGTTCCTGACCACAACAATCCAAACTCTGCTTCCATCATCACAACTCCTCTGACTCTTGGACTCCCACTCCCCCCACCCCCACTTATAAAGACCCATGATGGGCATAGATTACATTGGGCCCATGTAGATAATCCAGGTTATCTTCTCATTTCAAAACTCTTAACTTAGTCACATCTGCAAAGTCCCTTTTTGCCATGTAAGGTAACATATTCATGGATTTTGGGGACTCAAGTATGGAAATCTGTGGAGAAAGGGGAAGCTTTATTCTCTTTACTATAGTAGTGTTCTGTTTTCTCTTTTTATCATTTGTTGTACAAACCTTTATCTGTAAGTTTGGAAAAAATATTCTGTACCAAATATAATAAGAATTGATTTTCCTCCAACATATTTTTTATGTAAGTATATAATAATATTTTTAAAGATTTATTTATTTATTTTAGAGAGAGAGAGAGAGCATACAAGTGGTGGGAGGGGCAGAGAAGAGGAAGAGAATCTCAAGCAGACTCCCCGCTGAGCACAGAGCCCAGATGCAGGGCTCCATCTCACAACTCTGAGATCATGACCTGAGCTGAAATCAAGAGTCAGATGCTTAACTGACTGAGCCACCCAGGCGCCACAATATATAACAATATGTTTAATTTAAAAAAAAAAAAGCTAGTGATCCCATGCCATGCAAATTAAATTTGAATGGTGCATGAATTTTGAGTTGCTAATTTTCATTTGCTTGTTTCTTTATTCCATTACCATAATTTATGTAGTTTTTAAGACATAAAATAGAGCAATTTAGCTACTTTATTGGTCTAAAATGATGACAGTGTTCTTGAGTTCATACCCTCTCCAACCCAGATGAAGAGGTATAATACTAGATCAAATCTAATAAAACAGTTCCTAATTTGATTAACCTCAATTACCTAATACAAATTGATGCTTTTTCCAAGTGCCCTATTGAGATCTCTTCCCATGATCGATTAAAAGTTGGCCACCAGTTCTTTCCCATTCTTCCCACTGAGGTGGGAAGTCCATTGCTTCTTTCTCTGAACCTGGGCTGGCTCTGTGACTGGCTTTTTTAATTGAATGAAATAGAAATGATGCCAAGGGATGTCTGGGTGTCAAGAGATTCATGGTTTACATTCCCCCCTCTTGGACCACTCCTTCCATGTGATGAGTGAATCTTGGTTAGGGTCCTTTGGGATGGCCAGAAGACATCTACTGCATTGGTTTCAGCAGTTAGCAGAGGATCTTTAGGGTTTTTTTTTATTTTTAAACTTTATTATTTAGAGCTGTTTTAGGTTCACAGAAAAAAATTGAGTGGAAAGTACAGAGAGTTTCCATACACCCTCTGTCCCCCAATGCCGGGAATGGCCAGCAATCCCTGTACCAACGGATGAAAGATGACCCCAAAGTTTGCCGTGAAAGAGAGGAGAAGGCTAGGGGCTCAACGCTCAGAGACGAAGACCCTTTGCTCTTCTTTGCTCCTGCTTTTATTGGTCCTTCAGGATATCCTTATCACTATTTCTCAAGCAAGTGATGTGTGACAAGGGGTCTTACTGAAACTGAGAAGATTTATGGGAAAGATACAATATGCTAATCTGCGTGTTCTGCTAAACATAACCTAAGGGACAATGCATACATCTCTTAGATCACAGGGCGGCTGTTTGGGCTAAGAGAGCTTTGCGGAAGGTAACTCCCCACAGCATTCCAACTGCTGAGTGGTCACGGAAGGCCCTGGCATTCCAAAGGCCCACACCCTTCCCCGAAACCCTCCCTGCCCTCAGTGGCCTCTGTGTTACATTTTAGCAAGCCAGGTATTATGGTTGATTTCATGCTCTACATTAACCCCAATACCCCAACATGCACACCTCCCTCATTATCAACATCTAGTACCAAATAGCACACTTGTTACAACTAGTGAGCCTACATTGAAATGTCATTATCACCAAAAGTCCATAGTTTACTTTAGGTTGAGTGTTTTTTTTTTTTTTTTTTAATTCTTTCTTCACTGCAGGGATGGAAACAAATGTTCAGGTCTTCTGTTACCCAATTAGAAAACTCTGGACTTTGGGACTTTGCAATTTCTTGTGTTCTATCATGTTTTCTAATTACCTAGCCCCTCTTCATTTTTGTTCATGAACCTTGGAATTTTTTTATTCCCTTCTCATAAAACCTTATATTTTACATAAGAACACTTGACCTTTGGTGCATGTGTTTCTTACTAAGGTGCATTCTACTCCTTCACTATTCAGAAGTAAGGAGTAATCATGCAAGGATTACTTATTATTTGGTTATAACTTCTCAGAATATGTTCGCATTTATATCATCTTAAAATGCATCAGATGAGAAGACCACAAAAAATAGCCTCAATAATGAGGTACATCTGGAGGGTAAATAAGAAGATTCAAAGTCATTGCAGAAAGATCATCAGTGCTTTTACTACTTTGGCTAAAAAGAAAATAAACATTAGTACAAATCAAGCTCCCCAAAGGCAAACTATTATTTATAAGTTAAAGACATATGTATAGACCTATCTCTCTGAATGCCTATGCTCTAATATTATTTTATATAAAAGGACATATACTATACATGTTTTTGCTTGGAACTTTCTTTACTCACACAATAGTATATGGTTGAGATTTTTCCATGTCAGTATATAATATCTTTTATAACAACTGTGTAGTTTTCATTTAAAAAGGTATACCTTCATTTATGTAGCCATGATGGATTGTTAAGATATTTTCATTGTTATAAATAATATTTAGATGAATGCCTTCTTAACTATAAATTTGTTTACTACTAAAGCATATATAAAATACATTCCCTCTTTTGCATAGAAATGTAAAGATTTATTTAAAATAAAGTTGGTATAAGTTGCCCACTTTACACATAGGAATTTTTCACATTTATCTTAGATTTCATTTTTTGGGGGGAGTTCATCATTTTAATATTATAAATATATTTGCTATAGGTAGATAGTGAATAGATTGATAGATTGATAGATTAATAGACTGAGAGATCAATCCATAGAAGAAAATAATTTTTGAGTGATTTTTCAGGTCTAATTTATATTCCCTAATTCTATTACATACTGCCCTTTATAAGAATCAAATATACCTGTAATAGTAAAATAAGAAGGAACTGAGAGATTTTTATGGAATTGTGAATACATGAATTATTGATTCAAATGTAGTTACTGTAGTACTAGTAGTTGCCCTTTGTGTTGAATCTAATTCATTCTGTCTTTAAAATTTGAAGTAAATATTAAAGTAATTTTAGCTATCCTAGAATTACCTCTTTATCATCACATGGAGTATAAAGAATGATGGTTTTCTTTAACTTGTTTCTCCATTGCTTTACTTTTTGCCACTTAAGAGAAAACTCAGAGACAAAATATCTTGGTATTTTTCCAGAACCACTTTACCTGTACCTTAATTTAGGTCCTCATCAATAAGAGAACAAATACAGAATTCTCAAAGCTCTTTTTGTTACTTCATAATACAGAAAAAGAGACATATATCTAAGAATACCTTTCTCACATGGCTGTGAAGGACCCATCTAGGATGGCAGAGTGATACAATTTTATTGGGAAGGATCAGAAGTCACTGAACTTCGGATTTAAAAAAATCCAAACATAATTACAAACAATGCTTGTCAAGTTGTCATTGTCAATTTAAAAAAAAATGAATTACAGTTTGAGAATGGAAATTATTAAAGAAAGAAGAAGAATTGTGCTATATCATTACCTCAATATACCTTACATTGTCACCAACCCTACTTAATTATTTGGCATATTTTACAAATATTTTGGAAGTCGATCCCATGTGTAGCCTATTGATGGCAGTTATTTGTAAGCAGTAGAAGCAAACTGCAAACTCTAGGTTAATTGTGTTTAAATTCTAAGACATTGACCAGACCTACTGCAAAGCGTAAAGACATATCAGTTTATCCCCAGGAATTACTCCACAGCTTGGAAAAGGGTGAGTTTGTATTGGTCCCTCTTTGTAACCCAGCTACTCTTCAGATAATGCATAGCACTTTAGTCAATAGGACATAGCAGAACCTGTTGCTTTGGAAATGTGATTTCCCTTGGAAATGGATGATAAATCACAATTATATAAACTGAGGGAAGACATAACATACCTATCAGCTGCATAATAATTATCACGGCAAGAGGAACCTATTGCATTTGCAAGATTAGAACTAACAGGTTTCTCAGAGCGTGCAATAAATCAGTTTTGAAAATGCCAAGTCAAATCAGGTGTGCTAAGCTATTAAGTAGTGTTTGGTTTACAACAAAACCAGAAATTGAGTTAAAGAATTTGATATAGACACTTCAATTGCAAAGTACGTAAGCAATACTAAAGGGTATGGCACATTTGCATATGCAGCAATTTTATGCACTCATTGGAAAAAAAATTCAAACTGCAATGCAAAATAGGACTATTTCTATTTTTTTATTTTTTTTAATTTTTAATTTTTTTTTCTTTAAGATTTTATTTATTTATTTGTCAGAGAGAGAGACAGAACACAAGCAGGGGGAGAGGCAGGCAGAGGGAGAAGCAGGCTCCTCGCTGAGCAAGGAGCACGATGTGGGACTCGATCCCAGGACCCTGGGATCATGACCTGAGCCGAAGGCAGCCGCTTAACCAACTGAGCCACCCAGGCGTCCCCGGACTATTTCTATTTTAAGGGAATAAAATCAATTCATGAAATTAAATTTTTAAAGTTAATAATCACTCTTATAGTTTTAATATAATCTAGAAATTATATTTTTCTTTATAATTAGATAAAAAATACAATTAAAGCAAAACCATTCAATATGCTCCCCTATAAACTAATTCTGTGACCAAAGGACATTCATACCCTCCTGGGGAATGGGACATTTTTGCTTTGTCAGTAAGAACTACCTTTTTTTTTTTTTTTGGTCTGTTTTCTATAGTTATCCCTTAGGGTACATTACTAAAAGTGAAAAATGAGCCAACAGGTAAGGCTTTGGATAGTCACGCACTTTTACTTCTTTTAATTTGTTTATATGACATGTTGCAGAATATTTCATTAAGGAGAAAAGTTCTTCTTAAACAAACAAATGATACTCTAGACTCCCAGGTCTTTTTTATTGCTAGTATCTATTCTATGTTGCTAAGAACAGCAAGAATTTATCATTATTTCTCAACGTGTTTTCAAGTTTTGATGTTGGTGAAGCCATGCTTCTGTTTTTATGTTTTATTTTTTTTTTCACTTTACATGCTTTCTTATCTATTAAAGATCAAGTAATGAAGTCAAAGAAAGAAGGATAAAATGATTAGGAAAGGAAGAATTATGTTTTTTTGTTGTTTATTGATTGGGGTTATACTCTGGCCATTCTGTAGGGCATTTTTGTTGTTAATAACAACACTGTTGACTGGATAACTGATAATAAAGTGGTAGATTTTCACTTGTAAGTAATGTACTTATATACCTTTTAGGACCTCTTGATGGTACCAGCTGATTAAATAATGTCTCAGCTCATTTGCATTGATTTAGTCCATACCAATTTTTATATTTGGTTACTTATATGTAACTCTATAGAATTTTTCAAACATTTATAAAAGTAAATGAGAGTGTTTCTTTTATACAAAGTTTGACTATTAAGGGATGTTGTCATGTTTTAGTGTAGTAATAACCAAATATGCCTAATCCCACAAAATAATTACTATAGAAAACTTCAATTTTATTTCAATGAAGCCGTTAGTATTTAAGACATCTTCCTTGAATTTGACATGTGTGTTTCCACATTATTTGAATATCCACATGGGTGGCAAATTTGTGGATGAGTTTGATTTTGTAAAATAGTAAATTTTCGAGTCCAGAAAACCATGTGGATTATCAAGATGCATATTAACCTATTTGTGATGAAGGAAGAAATCTCCAATTCCATAATGGTTTGCCATCTGAGTCTGAAAGCATGTTCCAAGGGGAATGAAAAGATTTCTTTTATTCTTTGTAGTTGAAGTACAATTTACATGCAGTGAAATGCACAGATCTTAAACAGGCAATTTGATGCATGTTAACAAATGCTAAATCTGTGTAATCCACATCCCTCATCATTCATTTAGCAAACATTTATTGAACACCAAGTGAGAACCCCTAGTTGCTAGAGATATAGTTATGAATCAGGTCAGATTATCACAGAGAGGCATGGGGAAGAAGTCAAGAAAATGTGTCACTAAGTGGTAGAACCTCTTTAAGTATTTACAGGAAGGAGAAATAGCAAGAGAGTGGATCACTTCTACTTGGGGAAGCAGATTCAGAAAGACTGCCTGTTAGAGGTGAGATTTTGCCTCCATGCTACCACTTCATGAACTGGCAAGGAAAGTGAGATTTATTTGAAAAAGAGACACCAAATTTACATTATAATTCAGGTCCCAGCAATCTGGGACCAAAGGCTCTTTATTTATTTATTTTTTTTAAAGATTTTTATTTATTTATTTGACAGAGACATAGCGAGAGAGGGAACACAAGCAGGGGGAGTAGGAGAGGAAGAAGCAGGCTTCCCCGCAGAGCAGGGAGCTCGATGTGGGGCTCGATGTGGGGCTCGATGTGGGGCTCGATGTGGGGCTCGATCCCAGGGTCCTGGGATCAGGACCTGAGCCGAAGGCAGACGCTTAACGACTGAGCCACCCAGGCGCCCCCAAAGGCTCTTTCTTGAAATCAATTTCTTAGGTTGATTAATGGGTAAATGTCATAGTACTTGCTCAGTGTCATGAGATTCACTGTAATCCCCAAAACGGTTGGGTTTACATCATTAATAATAACATTCTTATAAATTGCATTCCATAGTAACTTAAATTTCCAAATGAAAGATTTTTTTTTTTTAATTTCAGATGTCAAAGTTTGCTAAGTCCCATTAAAGAAAATGACCAAATAGTTGTCCAAATCAAATAAACTTGTCACCTAACGAAAGGGCTATGGGAAGGAAAAAGCATAGAGTGAAAACTTCTAAGAAAAGGTTTCCTTGTTATTGATGAATGAGAGATGTCTAATTATTCCTCCCATGTCTGAGCCTGAGAGACATTATTGAAAAATAAACTGAGAGGTTTGAAGATTAACTCTGCAGCAAATTTAAAATAAATAAAAGAGCTTAGAGCTGAAATTTAAAGGTGGGTTCAAAACAAAAACATGATTTTCGTTTGAATCATTAGAATGAACAATTAAAAGGATTTTTCCTGACTAGAAAGCTAAAAACATTAATGATATTACATGAAGGAGTTTCAGACACCATAAATGTTAGCATACAGAGTTTAGTACATAAGAATTCATACAAAGAAACTACTGATGAGAGTGATGCTCTTAGGAATTCTGTGCATTAATAAATTGATCTAGATAAATGGCATCGACAGCTTATTATTTACCTCAAAGTTATTAAAATTTTAATTTTTAAGAGTGACACTTTTGTTCAAAATTGATTTTTTTAGCAAATAATTAAATGGCTTAATATTACTAATAACTGCCATTTTTAAATCAAGAAAAGTCATGCTCCAGCTCTGGTCTAAACCTAGCAGATTCTTTATCAGAATTTGATGGCTCAAACTTCAAATTACAGGGACATAGACACAGAGATTTTACAAAAATACCTCAGCAGAATTGGAACAAAACAAATAGCTCTATTTTATAACCATACATGTTCACTGATGCCATTTTGCCAATCGTAATATGTTAGGTTATTAATAGAAAAGTTGTGGGATAGCCTGAGGTCATTTCTCACTCCAAATCGTGTTTTTCAACCATGACTGCACTTTGGAACCACCTGGGAGTTTTAAAAATTACTGATGTCAGGGTTCCACCCCTAGAGTTTTTGATGTAATTGGTCTGAGATGCAGCTGGACATCAGGACTGCCAGCCAAGGTTGAGAAACACTGCTCTAGAGAAACTTGAAATGTGAGAAGCTTGGAGATTCTAAAGGAGACCCCAGAGACAACTGTGCTACAGAAATTACAGCAAAATAACTGTTGTACATCGCTGAAAGATAGGACACATAGTGTCAGGTAGGGAAGATGCCTCAAGAAGGGTTTCTTCAAATATATTACAGTGTTTATCATAGATTTAATTAGCAATAATTGCGCCTCGGATAAACCTCAACAGTCTATTCAGAGACCATCTTACAAGAACAACAAAGCAATTCTCAATAAAACCAATTGTGTTAATAATTTTGGTTCATAAAATTTTGATGATGCAGAGAATGTAGAGCCTCTCAAATCAGTGATGTTGTTAAAAGATCAAAATAATACTTTGAGAGCAACTGAAAGTTCAGTTAAATTATAACAAGGTATTTCTGATATGTGATTGGGATCATTGGTTTACTTACTGATTTTTCTGTTAACATAGTAACCAAATAGTTATGAGTTGTATTATTTTATAAGTAATCTCTAATCTCCACAAAATAAATAGGACCACAAAAAGTTTACCCCAGTTTCTGTGGAGCCCATAAATAATTGCTTTCAGGGGATGTTTAAATGAAATTATTTCCCCGACTGCAAGGGGTGGGGATTGGTAAAGATTTGTCCTTTGTGAGTAATAAGAAGACTGAGCTCGGATATAAAAATAGTAAAGAAATAATTAGTTTTTTTTTTTCTCAAAACTCCACGTTTAGCAAAATTAATGAGTCCCTAAATTCCTAAAGCTGAATATTGGTGTGTAAATGAGCCCTCCAAACCAACAGAGAATAACCTTAATATTCATGGATACTTAGCTACAACCTAATTTCTTCTTATCATTTTATGTCTCCTAGGTTTAAAGCAAACAGATGTGTTGACTCCTAAAAGGCCCCAAATAAGTTTTACTTTCCTGACAGTATCCTTTATTAATGGGTTATTTTTTGAGAGGTCATTTATCAGGAACAAATTAAATTTACATTTTCAAAATTATATATTGGGTCAGTTGACCAGATCTTTGATCTCTTCTGTTTCCAGCTAACAAGTTTGGTTACTGATATATAGATGTTCAAAAATATTTGTTAAAAGTATACATTTTATTAATTGCTTTTTGAAAGGACTAGTGTAAGCTAGTTATTTTTGAAGATGCTTGGCATTTTGCATATTCATACTATCATTTATAGTGAATAATTTGCAAGACTATAGCTATATGATCATTTTGGATATCAGTAACTGAATATGTAAGAGTTGAAAAGCCAAGATTTTAAGTATGGGCTGAAGAGTTTGAACTTTAAGTAATTAGCCGATAAAATTTAAAAATAACCCACTTTTAGTGGAAAATTTCTTTTGGGGGGGATTTTTATAGAACAGATATAAATTGAGAAATGGAGGTAGAAGCTTAAGGGGAAAAGATGGCTAGGTAAACTTGGAAAGTTTTGGACCTGGGAAGGACAGAATACTCAAGGACTTGAAATAGGAGAAGTTACTCTGTAATGTTAGAGGCTAAGGACTGCCATATGCTAATCTAATCATAGGCTATGCTAATTGCTCTATGTCCAATTGGCCCTATGAAGTGATTTGTACCAAGAAGGGGTTCGGTAAATATTTACTAAATGAAAGTTGGATGGTGGGATTGGAGGTGTGGGTATGGCTGAACGTGAGAGGATGTTGATAATTTACCCAGATTTTGTTACATTCGGTTTTGATAGAACAAACCTGGAAAGAGAAACAAAAGAAATAGAAAAGATAAATGGAGCCCAGAGAAGGGCAAATCTCCCTACAACGTGGTACTCACCCAGGGTATCCATTGGCTTCCTTGCTGCATCATGTACTAGCAAGGATCCAGGGTAGAGGTTTCCACTTCCTCGTTTTCCATTTCCCTACTTCACAGTCCTGAGGCCCCAGGAAAATTAGCTGCGCTTCTGAGAGAGGGGTGGGCCAATCACTGATACAATTTTCAGTATCATCTTTCAAATTACTCATTTTCATAAATGTTACTAATCAGGCTGAGAAAATAAAATGAAAACAAGCAGACTTGGTTTGAGGGACATGTGATTTGTTTCAGGATAGTGCTTCTTCCGTAGCAAATGAATCCTGCTAGACATGCAAGAGCTTGCTTCTAATCCAAAATAAACAAGATGTGTTTCACTGGAAAATTGCAGATATATCAAAGGGTAACTTGACAGCAAGTATATAGATTACTATAAAAATGTTTCCTTTTTTTTTTTTTAACATATGCGTGTTAATTTCTGCTTCAATGCAAGAGGGTTCATTACCAGCTTTATTTAATACGTTTTGTGTCAACTTCTGTACAAGGTGTTGTTTTGTTTTGTTTGTTTTTTGAGGTAAGAAGAAGAGAAAGAGGAGAACATTAATTCCAGATGGCTTTAAGCAAATGTTAGAAAGGTGAACATTCATAGGCTTCTAAATATCTGTTGGCTAGTTGACATTTACAAACACTGCACTAGGTAAGCTTTCTCCCTTAGCAATATTAGGGTTCTGGCAGCAAGTAAAGGATGTGTGAAATGAAATATGCCATTCAAATATAGTAAAGAAAGAGGAGACCATTTGTAATCACTATTGGGGAAAATCGCAAGAATCAAATCTTTCTGTTGTTTTAAATGTCCTATTAAAACATTGCAAAAATCCATAGTCTGTTATTTAAAGTATTTGAACTATTAGCTCCATTTCTAACATCAAACTTGAAGGTCAGTTTTTGAGTGGCAGGTTATCTATTTAAATGACGAAGCGCTATGGTTTAAATTCCTGGGTGTACCCTGTTGAAACTGAATGAGAACAGAAGGCAGGGTTAATAAGAACGGTAGTATTTATAACGATTGCTTAAGGATGCAAGCTGGGGACCCACTAATTATAAGCCTTTAAGGCTGGTAAGTGTGCCCCACCCAGTTGTAGGAAAACAAAATGCGTATTTCCAAGCTGTGTGTCTGAAGAACAGAAGAAATCCAACATAACAAATATGAAATTCCCAAATAGTGTGCAAACACATGTCAATCATTACTGCAACCTAACATGGCAGCTGGAGGCAAGAACTCCAAGTAACATGTGTAGGTGATTGTGATGAATGTTTATCTGTATACAGATGTAACTTCAGAAATAGGGAAATAACTCTAGGGTTTCTGGTTACTGTGTCTATTAAGTTCTATACATTGTCTAACTTCAAAAGCAAAAATAGTTTACAAAATATAATGCCTACTGTATTTGACGGCTGTCTCTGTTTCTATTTGCTATGTATTTTTCCCCTGATCACATGCACAAGTACTCTCACGCATTTAGCCACATGAGTACGCATCCACACACGTACATATATAAGGCTATACACCAAAATATCATAAGTGGTTATTGTTAAGATGAATCTGGTAGATTATCTTCATTTTCTACTTTTTACATGTCTGCATTAATTGCAAATTTTTAAATATGCCTGTGTTACCTCTTAAAAAATGAGAGAGAAGAAATTTGTCAATTTTGGTAAATAAAAAAAGAATGCTTAGGGAATCAAGACAGTCTAAGGGGTCTGTGATTTATATCTAAAAATGGTCTTTAGTAATGAGATAGTTCTAATACCTCTATGGATATCCACAATCCCAAGCAACTTGAATATTTTGTTGTTGTTATTGGAGAGATATATTTAACATTATTTAAATGATTTGAAAAACTGTTCAAACTTTCCAGAACATATAAAAAAGGAAAACTTTCAAATTGATTTTATGAAGTTAGCAAAACATTGATCATATATGGTATATTTTTAGAATTTTATTTTCTAATTGGTTATTGCTAGTATAAAGAAATAAGTTTCCTTAGATTTTTCTATGCAGATATTGTAACCAGTGATCTTGCTAGCTACATTTACTTATTCTAATATTTAATTTTTTCTGCACATACAATGCAATTCGCAAATAATGACTAGTATACTTCTTTTTTGCCAATACTTAGGCACTTTTTTATTTTTCTTTTATTGAACTGGCTGGGGAATCTTGTTTCTGATCTCAGAAGGAAAGCTTTCAATATCTCCTTATTAATTATGACATATGGTTTAGGTTTTAATGGCTATCTCTAATCAGGTTAAAGAAATTCTGTTCTATTCCTCATTTGTACATTTAAAAAATACAATTTTGTGCATCCTTTGAGATAAGATTTTCTCTTTCAAACAGTGCTGTAAATTACACTGATTGATTTTATGATGTTAAAATAATCTTGTATTATTGGAATACACCTGTTGTTTTTCATTTATTGTAGTTTTTTTATTGAACTATAATTCACATACTATAGAGTTCACCTTTTAAGAGTATACAATTCAGTGATTAGTATATTCATAAAGTTATGTAATGATCACCACACATTCCAGAACAGTTTTATCATTGAAAAACACCAAATTCTGTACCTCCTATTAGTAAGATCCTGTTAACTCCACTCCCCAGCCCCCGGCAATGACTGATCTACTTTCTGTCTCTATGGATTTGCTGTTTCTGGACATCCTTTATACGCATAATCACACAATAGGTTTTGTGTCTGGTTTTATTCACTTCACAATGTTTTCAAGGTCCGTTCATGTTGCAGTGTGTTGTTCATTCCTTATTAGGGTTGATAAGAAGTTGACATTCCACTTTTTATCCAGTCAGTTGATGGACATTTGGGCTGTTTCTGCTTTTTGGTTATTATGGATAAAGGTGCTACAAATATTTGTGTATAAGTTTTGGGTAGACGTATGTTTTCAGTTCTCTTGGTTATATATACCTAGGAGTAAAATTGCTGGGGCATTTGGTCACTCTGTGTTTAACTTTGGTGAGGAAATGCAAAACTGTTTTCCAAAGTGGCTGTACCTCTTCACATTCCCATCAGAAATGTATGAGGGATTGTCTCCACATCGTCCCCCTAGTGAGTGTGAAATGGTGTCCTGTTGTAATTTTGATTTGCATTTCCCTCGTGACTAATAATGTTGAGCATCTTTTCATGTGCTTTTTGCACATTTGTGTATCTTCTTTGGAGAAGTATCTATTCAAATCCCTTTCACATTTGTAGTTGTTGAGCTCTAAGAGTTCTATATATATTCTCAATACAAGTCCCTTATGAGATACATGATTTGTAAACATTTCCTCTCATTCTGTGAGTTGTATTTTCACTTTCTTGCTGGTTTATTTTACACATACAACATTTCATTTTGATTAACTGCAATGTATCTCTTTTGTTGCTTATAATTTGGTGTTACTTTAAGAAGCCCTGATCTAATCCAAGGTCATGAAGATTTTTACTTATCTTTCTTATAAGACTTTTATACTTTTAGCTCTTACACTTAGGTTTGGATCCACTTTGACTTCTTGTATATAATGTAAGGTCAGAATCTAACTTCATCCTTTTGCATGTGTGTATACAATTTTCTCGGCACTATTTGTTGGAAATACTATTATTTCCCTGTCGAATCGTTTCGCCACCCTTGTCAAGAATCAGTTGGCTATAAATATAATGGTTTATTTCTGAATACTCAATTTTATTCCATTGGCCTATATGTCTATCTTTAAGCCAGCACCACATTGATAAAATTATACTAGCTTTGTAGAACGTTTGGAAATCTGGAAGTGTGAGTCTTTCAATTCTGTTGCTCTTTTTCAAGATTATTTAGGCTATTCTGGGACCTCGGCTATATTAGTTTCCTAGTGTTGATGTAACAACTCACTTTAAGTTTATTATTTTACAGTGCTGGAGGTAATGGCCTAAAATTAAGGTGTCAGCAGCAAGGCTGCATTCCTTCTGGAGTCTCTGGATAAGCATCTCTTTCCTTGCTTTTTCCAGCTTCTAGAGGTCTTCTGCATTCCTTTGCTTGTGGTCCAGCTTGCCATCAGTCCAGTATCTTCCATCATCCCATCTGTTTCTCTGGGTCTACTACTTATGCCTCCCTCTTTCCTTTATGAGGATTGCATTGGGCCAACCCAGATCATCCATGATAATTTATCTGAACTCAAATTCCTCAATATAATCATATCTAAGTCTCTTTAGTCATGTAAACTAAACTCTTCCCAGGTTCTGGGACATGGACATCTTTTGGAAGCCATTATTCTCTTATCATACTTGCATTTCCATATGAATAGTAGGATCAACTTGTCAATTTCTGCAAAACAGTCAACTAAATTTTTGATAAGGAGTAGTGAATCTGGGGTGCCTAGGTGGCTCAGTTGGTTAAGCATCTGCCTTCAGCTCAGGTCATGATCCCTGGGTCCTGTGATGGAGTCCTACATCGGGCTCCTTGCTCAGTGGGGAGGCTGCTTCTCCCTCTGCCTCCCGCTCTTCCTGCTTGTGCTCTCTCTCTCTCTGGCAAATAAATAAATAAAATCTTAAAAAAAAAAAAGGAGTAGTGAATCTGAAGAATGCTTTGGAGTATATTGCCATCTTAATAATATTGAGCCCTCAGATCCATGAACATGACATGTTTTTCCATTTAATTTCTTTCAGTGATGCTTTGTACAGGTTTTATACCTTTTTGGTTTAAATTTATTCTTTTGTCATTCTTTTAAATGCTGTTTTAAATGGAATTATTTTCTTTATTTTAGTTCCTGGAATAAATCACTCACACTTACGATATATAATCCTTTCTATCTGTTGCTGCATTTGATTTGATAGTATTTTATTGTGGATTTTTGTTTATCTAGTCATAAGGGATATTGATGTATAGTTTTTCTTTCTTTTAATATCTTTGTCACAGTTTTGGTGTCAGACTTCTTAGGATGAGCTGGAATGTATTCTTTCCCTGTCTATTTTTTTGGAGGAGTTTGTGAAGGATTAGTGATAACTTTTCTTTTAACATTTGGTAGAACTTACTAGGGATGCCATCCAGCTTTTGGGCCATTTGGGCTTTTTCTTTGCAGAAAACATGTTGATTACTAACTTAATCTCTTTACTTATTATAGATCCATTCAGATTTTACATTTCTCCTCAAGTCAGTTTTGGTAGTTTGTGTCTTTCTAGGAAGTTGTTCATTTCATGTAGATCATCTAATTTGTTGGCCTATAATTGTTCATAGTATTTTCTTACATTCCTTCTTGTGTCTGTGAGGTGGATAGTGATGGCCCCATTTCATTCCTTTCTTTAGTCATTTGAGTCTTCTTTCTCTTATTTTTGGTCAATATAACTAAAGGTTTTGGGGGCTTTTTGTTTGTGTTTTCAAATAACCAACTTTGGTTTCACTGATTTTTCTCTTTGGCTTTCCTACTCTCTAATTCCTTTATTTACACTGTAATCATGATTATTTCCTTTCTTTTGCTTTTTTTTTTTAATTTTATTTAATTTTGTTATGTTAGTCACCATACAATACATCATTAGTTTTTGATGTGGTGATCCACGATCCATTGTTTTCGTATAACACCCAGTGCTCCATGCAATACGTGCCCTCCTTAATACCCATCACTGGGTTAACCCACCCCCCCAGCCCCCTCCCCTCTAAAACCCTCAGTTTGTTTCTCAGAGTCCATAGTCTCTTATGGTTCATCCTTCCCTCTGATTCCCCCCCTTCATTTTTCCCTTCCTTCTCCTAATGTCCTCCATGCTATTCCTTATGTTCCACAAATAAGTGAAACCATATGATAATTGACTTTCTCTGCTTGACTTATTTCACTTAGCATAATCTCCTCCAGTCCTATCCATGTTGATGTAAAAGTTGGGTATTCATCCTTTCTGATGGCTGAGTAATACTCCATTGTATATATGGACCACATCTTCTTTATCCATTCATCTGTTGAAGGGCATCTTGGCTCTTTCCACAGTTTGGCTATTGCAGACATTGCTGCTATGAACATTAGGGTGCATATGGCCCTTCTTTTCACTACATCTGTGTCTTTGGGGTAAATACCCAGGAGTATTTACCTGGGGTAAATACTCCTGTATTTGGGGTAAATACCCAATTGCTGGGTCATAGGGTAGCTCTATTTTTAATTTTTTGAGGCACCTCCACACTGTTTTCCAAAGTGGCTGTACCAACTTGCATTCCCACCAACAGTGTAAGAGGGTTCCCTTTTCTCCACAACCTCTCCAACATTTGTTGTTTCTTGCCTTGTCAATTTTTGCCATTCTAACTGGTGTAAGGTGGTATCTCAATGTGGTTTTGATTTGAATTTCCCTGATGGCTAATAATGATGAACATTCTTCATGTGTCTGTTAGCTGTTTGTTTGTCTTCTTTGGAGAAGTGTCTGTTCATGTCTTCTGCCCATTTTTTGACTTGATTATTTGTTTTTTGGGTGTTGAGTTTGAGAAGTTCTTTATAGATCTTGGATACTAGCCCTTTATCTGTAGTGTCATTTGCAAATATCTTCTCCCATTCTGTGGGTTGCCTCTTTGTTTTGTTGACTGTTTCCTTTGCTGTGCAGAAGCTTTTTATCTTGATGAAGTCCCAAAAGTTCATTTTTGCTTTTGTTTCGCTAGGCTTTGGAGATGTATGTTGAAAGAAATTGCTGTAGCTGATGTCAAAGAGGTTACTGCCTATGTTCTCCTCTGTGATTTTGATGGATTCCTGTCTCACGTTGAGGTCTTTCATCCATTCTGAGTTTATCTTTGTGTATGGTGTTAGAGAATGGTCAAGTTTCATTCTTCTGCATGTGGCTGTCCAATTTTCTCAGCACCATTTACTGAAGAGACTGTCTTTTTTCCATTGCATATTTTTTTCCTGCTTTGTTGAAGATTATTTGACCATAGAGTTGGAGGGTCCCTATCTGGGCTCTTTATTCTGTTCCATTGGTCTATATATCTGTTTTTGTGTCAGTACCATGCTGTCTTGGTGATCACTGCTTTGTAATATAGCTTGAAATCGGGCAACATGATGCCCCCAGGTTTGTTTTTCTTTTTCAACATTTCCGTGGTGATTCGGGGTCTTTTCTGATTCCATACAAATTTTAGGATTGTTTGTTCCAGCACTTTGAAAAATGTCATTGGAATTTTGATGGGGATGGCATTGAAGGTATAGATTGCTCTGGGTAGCATAGACATTTTAACAATGTTTATTCTTCTGATCCATGAGAATGGAATATTTTTCCATCTTTTTGTGTCTTCTTCAATTTCTTTCATGAGTGTTCTCTAGTTCCTAGAGTATAGATCCTTTACCTCTTTGGTTAGGTTTATTTACGGCAATCAGACAACAAAAAGAAATAAACGGTATTCAAATTGGCAAAGAAGAAGTCAAACTCTTTCTTTTCACAGATGACAGATACTTTATGTGGAAAACCCAAAAGACTGCACCCCCAAATTACTAGAACTCATACAGCAATCCAGTAGTGTGGCAGGATACAAAATCAATGCACAGAAATCAGTTGCTTTCTTATACACTAACAATGCAACTGTAGAAAGAGAAATTAGAGAAATGATTCAATTTACAATAGCACCAAAAACTGTAAGATACCTTGGAATAAACCTAACGAAAGATGTAAAGGATCTATACTTTCTTTTGCTTGTTTGGATTTAGTTTGTTCTCTATTTTTTTTTTTTTTAATGGAACGTTAGGCTATTTCTATGATTTTTTTCTATTTTCATTTTCTGTTCTTCACAATCAGCAACCTTGATGGCTTATTTTTAAGTTTTCTGATTTTTTCTTTTGTCAATTGAAATTGGCCGGTGAGCCCCTCTTGTGAATTTTTAAAGTTTTTGTCTAATAAACTCAACATCTCAGCCTCCTCAAGGACAGTTATATTAACTGCTTGCTCTTGTGTGTATGGACAGTGCTTTTAGGTTTCTTTGCATGTGCCATATTGTTTTATTGAAAACTGAACATGTTAAAGTATATAATGTTGCAACTCAAAATCAGATTTGCCCTTCCCTAGGGTTTTTTCCTCCTTGTTGATGTTTGCTGTTGTGTTGCTGTTTGTTTACTTAATGACTTTCCTAAATTAATTCTATAATTCTATAAACAATGTATTCATTGTCATAAGTGGCCACTAAAGTTTCCATTCAGCTGCACTGGTGTTTAGCTAATTATTTTATAGAGATTTCTCTAAATGCCTTGAACGGATGAGATTCTGTGTTTCCTGAGAAGCTCTGTGTGTGTGTGTGTGTGTGCACACTACAATACACCTTCAGTATCTTGTAGGCAGTTGATACATGGCCTTAGAATTCACTTCTTGCTTGTGCAGTTCCTGAGGTTCATCCAGAAGTAAGAGAGGAGGCCTTCTCACGTCTTCATGGGCCTATAAGTACAGCCTTGAACATGAGCATGGCTTTCAGATTCATGCATACATCAATCACAAAAATCACCATAAAGCTCACTTTTCCTAATTTTTAATATTTAAAAAATAATGTATGTTAATCACCATACATTACATCATTAGTTTTTGATGTAATGTTCCATGATTCATTGTTTGCATATAACACCCAGTGCTCCATTCAATATGTGCCCTCTTTAATACCCATCACCGGGCTAGCCCATCCCCCCACCCCCCTCCTCTCTAGAACCCTCAGTGTGTTTCTCAGAGTCCATAGTCTCTCATAGTTCGTCTCCCCATCTGATTTCCCCCCTTCATTTTTCCCTTCCTACTATCTTATTTTTTTTAAAACATATAATGTATTATTTGTTTCAGAGGTACAGGTCTGTGATTCATCAGCCTTACACAATTCACAGCGCTCACCATAGCACATACCCTCCCCAATGTCTATCACCCAGCCACCCTATCCCTCCCACCCCCACCACTCCAGCTACCCTCAGTTTGTTTCCTGAGATTACAAATTCCTCCTATCAGTGAGATCATATTATACATGTCTTTCTCTGATTGACTTATAGTGGAATAAGTCAATCACTGTTCTTATTGAGATTCAGTTATGTTTTCTTGAAAAAAAAAACAAAAAAAACAAAAAAACATTTTTCAGATTGTTATAAACCATTAGTTCATTTCCGAAGCTCTGAAAATTGGATTTTGACAATTTTGCCAAACTCTCATTGGTTTTATGGAAGAGAAAATTTTCATGAATTTTTATTCCACCATATCTGCTGATGTTACTCCCATTGATTACACTTTCGATGTGCCACTGAAGTCACTTTTCTAATATTTTATCTAGGATCTTAAAATCTACATTTCTGGTGGAGATTATAGTTGTCTTTCTTGTAATGTCTTAGGTTTTCCATACAGAGATGATGTCGGCCTGAGGCCAAATTGTAAATTATTTTCTCCTTTTTTGTAATTCTCTGGAAGGATTTGTATAAAAATGGTGTTGTATCTTCCTTAAATATTTGGTATAATCATGGTGAAACCATATGAGCCAGAAATTTTCTTGATGAGAAGGTTTTTAAGTGTGGATTTGATTTGGTTAATACATATGAGACTATTCAAACTTTCTTTCTGCTTTTTTTTTTTTTTTTTTGAGTTACATTTTATTTTGAAATGCACTGCTGTTTTTAATTGTTATTAATATTCCCTTAACCATTCTTAGTGTCTATGAGATCTATAATGACCTATAATCTTACTCTTCTTCCATTCCTTACATTAGTTATTTTTGCTGCAAATGGATCTCTCTACTTATTTGTAATTATTATTTTCTAGATACTTTCTCCTTGTGTTGAGTAGACCTATTTAAATATAATTGCCTCAGAATATTTTTTAATGTTTTAAAAAAGATTAGGCAATTCATAATGGCTAAATCTTGGAAGCAACCAATATGTCTTTCAATAGGAGAATGGATGAATAAACTGTGGTACATCAAGACAATAGACTATTATTCAGCACTGTCAAGACATGAGCTATCAAGCCATGAAAAGACATGGAGGGAACTTAAATTCACATAGCTAAGTAAAAGAAGCCAACCTGAAAATTCTGCGTACTGTAATTTCAATTATATGACATTCTGGAAAAGGCAAAACTGTGGAGACAATAAAAAGATCACTGGTTGCCAAGGTTTGGGAGAGGGTGAGAGATGAATAAGCAGAACACAGAGGATTTTTAGTGCAGGGAAAACACTCTGTATTATATTATACTAATGGATACATGTCATTGTACATTTGTCTAAACTTTCAGAATGTACAACACTAAGAGTGAACACTAATGTAAACTCTGGACTTGGAGTGATTATGATGTGTCAGTGTAGGTTCATCAGTTGTCCCTTACTCTGGTGGGGGACAGGCTAGTGGAGGAAGCTAGGCATGGGTATGTGTGTGGCTGGGGATGTGAGAGGTATATGTGAAATCTCTGTACATTCTGGTAATTTTTGTTTTAAATCTAAGACTACCCTAAAAATAGTCTTTGGAAAAAAAAAAACCTTAAAAAAGATTAGACATAATCGATTTACTAGAAACCAAGTAAAACATCAACATAGAAGAACGGTGTTACTAGTGTTTTTTAAAATATACTATTAGTGAAGTATTTTCTCCTCAATGGATTCAAGAAGAGAAGAATATAGATGGGTGGTCTCTCTAATCAAAAACATGTAGTTTTTGTTCAGGTGTCTGAATGGATTAAGTAAATTAAAATAACAGTAAAATGTGTGTTTATGTGTGTGTGCTCTTGCGTACCAATCCTGGTAGTTTAGAAATTTAGAAGTTTAGAAGAACATGCTTTGAATAAATTATGCACAATTTACTTACTATTATCTTGAGTGAATGAGATAATAAGAGTTCATTGTTGCAGTACCTTTTCTATGAAATAACTTTTTTAAATCTAAGAGTGGCTTCTATCTGCTTTATTTATCTAAAATGCTTTAATTTAGTCTGAATTAAAGTGTTCCTCCAATGAACGTATTTTCTGTTTTTATAGTAAGGGTTTTTAAAACCTCTGAGCCATATCAAACACATACACACAAGTGCGAACACCAACACACAGAGCTATAAAACAAGATAGAGTCCTAGAGGACAAGTGTCTATAGTTTTCATTCATTCATTCATTCACTCATTCATTTATTCATTTAACAAATATAAGAATTTGATTCCAGGCTAATGCCCAAATGAATAAAACATGATCTACTATTGAGAGCACCACAGTATATTAACTTTGTAAACTGACTTGAAATCTCCCTGGGCAAAATGCTAAACCTCTCATATATAATAATGGCTTCATTTACAATTTATAAGATGATGACTGCCAAATTATACAATCAGCTTGACTTTTATCCAGAACTGCCAAATCTGTATAAAACTGCTTTCAAAACATATCCACCCAGAATTCCCATAGGCACTTCAAACTCCACATGTTTAAAATAGAACTCATTCTTTTCCCCCATAAAATCCTTCCCTGCCCCTCTATTTATACTCTTGATTAATGCAGTAGCAGAATAAAGCCCCCAAAGATGTCCATGTCCTAATGCTTGGAATCTTTGGATATGTTGCATTTCATGCCATTATAATTATGTTAAAAATCTTACGGTAAGGACATTATCTTGGGTTGTTTTGATTAGCCCAGTATAATCACATGAGCTCTTAAAAGCAGAGAACTTTCTGTAGCCCATGTCTGAGAGATAGGGCAGAAGGGAAAGTCATAGAGATAGGTAGTGTGTAAGGTTGCTGGATAATCCACATGGAAACCATGACAAGGAATGTAGGTGGTCTCTAGGAGCAGAGTTGGCTCCCAGCTGACAAACAATAAAAAAGTGTGAGTGCAGTACTAAAAACACGAGGAACTGACTTTGGCCAACTACCTGAATGAGCTTCGAAGTAGATGTCTCTCCAGAACCTCCAGTAAAAAATGCAGGAGTATTGGAGTTAATTGTATTATTACCTGAATACAACATACTTTTTAAACCACATAAACTTCATGCTTTTCTGATCTTACAAAAGTCATTTTCTCTACCTTGAAAACTCTCTTCAGTGTTATTTATCCTCCTGTGTCTTCCTCTCAGGTGTCAGTTCAAATGCTCTCTTGAACATGAAGTCTTTCTACATGCTCCCAAGTGAATATAGTCCCGCTTCACTTTTCACTTGTCAGTTTATAAGGACTTATATTACTGTACTCGCCGTTTATGGGAATTTTTTGTTTACATGTCAGTCTCCCCACTAAACTGCTAACATAGTTTCTTTCTCATTTTTTAGTCCCTATCAGTTGTTGAGCTTATATCATATAGACTCTATGAAGTATATGTATCACTTCACATATTAGAATGGCTATCATCAAGAAGACAAGAGTGTTGTAAGTGGTGGTAAGGTTGTGGAGAAAAGGGAACCCTTGTGCATTGTTGATGGGAATGCAAAATGGTGCAGCCACTATGAAAAATAGGATGGAGGTTTCTCAAAAATTAAAAAAATACAGTTACCTTATGATTCAGCAGTTTCACTCGTGGGTGTATTTCCAAAGGAAATGAAAATAGGAAATCAAGATATCTGCACTTTCTTGTTCATTGCGGCATTATTTACAAGAGCCAAGATACAGAATCAACCCGTGTCTATAGACAGATGGATAGATAAAGAAGATGTGATAGGTATTTACATACAATGGAATATTATTCATCCATTAGAAGGAAATTCTGTCATTTGGGACAACATAGATGGACCTTGCGGGCATTTTGCTACGTGAGATAAGTCAGACAGAGAAAGACAAATATTTTATGATCTCTCTAGTATGTGGAATCGGAAAATGCCAAATTTGTAAAAACAGAGTATGGAATGGTGGTTATCAGGAGCTGGGGGGGCGGGTGGGAGAATTAGGGAGATGTTGTTTAAAGGTACATTCTTGCAACCAGTGGATAGATAAGTCCTGGACATCTAATGCACAAAATGACTATACAAAATGACAACAAGACTGTATTATAAACTTCAAAGTTGCTAAGAGATTAGATCTTAATTGTTCTCAACACACACACACACACACACACCGATAATTATGTGATATGACAGAAGTGTTAGCTAACACTGCAGTGACCATCATATTCAGAGCATCATAATCAAACCAACATGTACACCTTAAACTTATACAATGTTATATGTCAATTATATCTAAATAAATATGAATTAAAAAATAAATGTATATGAACTAGTGAAATAAGAAACATATGATCTCAGATAACTTATCCTAAAACAACTACTTTATTCTTTCAATCTATAAATTCCCTCTGCTCTAGTATTTTATATTTTTGTTGCTATTCATGGATTTTATGCATTTAAAGATATTTTCTTACTGATAGCCCAAATTCTTCCATATATTTTTTTGCTTTATAACATATCTTGCAAAGTTTTGTCTGGTTAGCAATATACCTTTTAATTTTATTGTGAGTGATATTATAGAACTTTACAATTTGTATGAAATCAAATTGGTCAGTATTTTCCTCTCTGAGTTCTTCTTGGATTTTAGTCTTTGAACCCTTTTTCTACCTCAAGGTCAGATAAATATCCATCTATATTTTCTTTTGGGTATTTTCTTAAGCAACAAATCCCTTGGTCAAAATGAAATTGTTTTGAAGTGTGAAACTCCAACTTTATTTTTCCAGCTAGTTAACCAGTTACCCTGCTTTCAGCATTATCTGCTGCATAGGTTTTCTTATCCCATTGACTTGAAATCCCAAAAACTATCTTGGAAAAAATTCATTGATTTGTCTATTCTTGTATTTGTACAGCACTGTTTAATTACTGTCATTACAAAACTACCTCAGCTTTCTGCAACATTTTTCGGATGATTTTCAACATTTATTCTTCAAGATGAAATTTAATATTTTAAATCAAAAGCTAAAAAAATGCTCTATTAAATTTGTATTTTGTTTGGAGAGAATTGACAAATAATAAATTTGTAATTATTTAATTCTTTTAAATCCCTAAGGAAAGTGATATTTTCTTTTTTTTTTTTTATTCTTATGTTAATCCCCATACATTACAACATTAGTTTTAAATGAAGTGTTCCATGATTCATTGTTTGTGCATAACACCCAGTGCTCCATGCAGAACGTGCCCTCCTCAATACCCACCACCAGGCTAACCCGTCCTCCCACCCCCCTCCCCTCTAGAACCCTGCCTGCCCTTCAGAGTCCATCATCTCTCATGGTTCGTCTACCCCTCCGATTTCCCCTGCTTCATTCTTCCCCTCCCGCTACCTTCTTCTTCTTCTTTTTTTTTTTCTTAACATATATTGCATTATTTGTTTCAGAGGTACAGATCTGAGATTCAACAGTCTTGCACAATTCACAGCGCTTATCAGAGCACATACCCTCCCCAGTGTCTATCGCCCAGTCCCCCCATCCCTCCACCCCACCCCCCACTCCAACAACACTCAGTTTGTTTCCTGCGATTAAGAATTCCTCATATCAGTGAGATCATATGATACATGTCCTTCTCTTTTTGACTTATTTCACTCAACATAATACCCTCCAGTTCCATCCACGTCGTTGCAAATGGCAAGATCTCATTCCTTTTGATGGCTGCATAATATTCCATTGTATATATATACCACATCTTCTTTATCCATTCATCTGTTGATGGACATCTTGGCTCTTTCCACAGTTTGGCTATTGTGGACATTGCTGCTATAAACATCGGGGTGCACGTACCCCTTCGGATCCCTACTTTTGTATCTTTGGGGTAAATACCCAGTAGTGCAATTGCTGGATCATATGGTAGCTCTATTTTCAACTTTTTGAGGAACCTCCATACAGTTTTCCAGAGTGGCTGCACCAGTTTGCATTCCCACCAACAGTGTAGGAGGGTTCCCCTTTCTCCGCATCCCCGCCAACATCTGTCATTTCCTGTCTTGTTAATTTTAGCCATTCTGACTGGTGTGAGGTGGTATCTCATTGAGGTTTTGATTTGGATTTCCCTGATGCCGAGCGATATTGAGCACTTTTTCATGCGTCTGTTGGCCATTTGGATGTCTTCTTTGGAAAAATGTCTGTTCATGTCTTCTGCCCATTTCTTGATTGGATTCTTTGTTCTTTGGGTGTTGAGTTTGATGAGTTCTTTATAGATTTTGGATACTAGCCCTTTATCTGATATGTCATTTGCAAATATCTTCTCCCATTCTGTCGGTTGTCTTTTGGTTTTGTTAACTGTTTCCTTTGCTTTGCAAAAGCTTTTTATCTTGATGAAGTCCCAATAGTTCATTTTTGCCCTTGCTTCCCTTGCCTTTGGCGATGTTTCTAGGAAGAACTTGCTTCGGCTGAGGTCAAAGAGGTTGCTGCCTGTGTTCTCCTTTAGGATTTTGATGGACTCCTGTCTCACATTGAGGTCTTTCAACCATTTGGAGTCTATTTTTGTGTGTGGTGTAAGGAAATGGTCCAGTTTCATTCTTCTGCATGTGGCTATCCAATTTTCCCAACACCATTTGTTGAAGAGACTGTCTTTGTTCCATTGGACATTCTTTCCTGCTTTGTCGAAGATGAGTTGACCATAGAGTTGAGGGTCCATTTCTGGGCTCTCTATTCTGTTCCACTGATCTATGTGTCTATTTTTGTGCCAGTACCATGCTGTCTTAATGATGACAGCTTTGTAATAGAGCTTGAAGTCTGGAATTGTGATGCCACCGGCTTTGCTTTTCTTTTTCAATATTCCTCTGGCTATGCGGGGTCTTTTCTGGTTCCATACAAATTTTAGGATGATTTGTTCCATTTCTTTGAAAAAAGTGGATGGTATTTTGATGGGGATTGCATTGAATATGTAGATTGCTCTAGGTAGCATTGACATCTTCACAATATTTGTTCTTCCAATCCATGAGCATGGAACGTTTTTCCATTTCTTTGTGTCTTCCTCAATTTCTTTCATGAGTATTTTATAGTTTTCTGAGTACAGATCCTTTGTCTCTTTGGTTAGATTTATTCCTAGGTATCTTATGGTTTTGGGTGCAATTGTAAATGGGATCGACTCCTTAATTTCTCTTTCTTCTGTCTTCTTGTTGGTGTATAGGAATGCCACTGACTTCTGTGCATTGATTTTATATCCTGCCACTTTACTGAATTCCTGCATGAGTTCTAGCAGTTTTGGGGTGGAGTCTTTTGGGTTTTCCACATAAAGTATCATATCATCTGCAAAGAGTGAGAGTTTGACTTCTTCTTTGCCAATTTGGATGCCTTTGATTTCTTTTTGTTGTCTGATTGCTGTGGCTAGGACTTCCAATACTATGTTGAATAGCAGTGGTGATAGTGGACATCCCTGCCGCGTTCCTGACCTCAGGGGGAAAGCTCTCAGTTTTTCCCCATTGAGAATAATATTTGCTGTAGGTTTTTCATAGATGGCTTTTATGATATTGAGGTATGTACCCTCTATCCCTATGCTCTGAAGAGTTTTGATCAAGAAAGGATGCTGTACTTTGTCAAAAGCTTTTTCTGCATCTATTGAGAGGATCATATGATTCTTCTTCTTTCTTTTGTTAATGTACTGTATCACATTGATTGATTTGCGGATGTTGAACCAACCTTGCAGCCCAGGGATAAATCCCACTTGGTCAGGGTGAATAATCCTTTTAATGTACTGTTGGATCCTATTGGCTAGGATTTTGGTGAGAATTTTTGCATCCATGTTCATCAAGGATATTGGTCTGTAATTCTCCTTTTTGATGGGGTCTTTGTCTGGTTTTGGGATCAAGGTAATGCTGGCCTCATAAAATGAGTTTGGAAGTTTTCCTTCTGTTTCTATTTTTTGGAACAGTTTCAGAAGAATAGGTATTAATTCTTCTTGGAATGTTTGGTAGAATTCTCCTGGGAAGCCATCTGGCCCTGGGCTTTTGTTTTTTGGGAGATTTTTGATGACTGCTTCAATTTCCTTAGTGGTTATAGGTCTGTTCAGGTTTTCTATTTCATCCTGGTTCAGTTTTGGTAGTTGATACATCTCTAGGAATGCATCCATCTCTTCCAGGTTATCTAATTTGCTGGCATAGAGTTGCTCATAATATGTTCTTATAATTGTTTGTATTTCTTTGGTGTTGGTTGTGATCTCTCCTCTTTCATTCATGATTTTGTTGATTTGGGTCATTTCTCTTTTCTTTTTGATAAGTCTGGCCAGGGGTTTATCAATCTTGTTAATTCTTTCAAAGAACCAGCTCCTAGTTTCGTTGATCTGTTCTACTGTTCTTTTAGTTTCTATTTCATTGATTTCTGCTCTGATCTTTATGATTTCTCTTCTCCTGCTGGGTTTAGGCTTTACTTGCTGTTCTTTCTCCAACTCCTTTAGGTGTAGGGTTAGGTTGTGTACTTGAGACCTTTCTTGTTTCTTGAGAAAGGCTTTTATTGCTATATACTTTCCTCTTAGGACTGCCTTTGCTGCATCCCAAAGATTTTGAACAGTTGTGTTTTCATTTTCATTGGTTTCCATGTATTTTTTTAATTCTTCTTTAATTTCCTGGTTGACCCATTCATTCTTCAGTAGGATGCTCTTTAGCCTCCATGTATTTGAGTTCTTTCCGACTTTCCTCTTGTGATTGAGTTCTAGTTTCAAAGCATTGTGGTCTGAAAATAGGCAGGGAATGATCCCAATCTTTTGGTACCGGTTGAGACCTGATTTATGACCTAGGATGTGATCTATTCTGGAGAATGTTCCATGGGCACTAGAGAAGAATGTGTATTCCGTTGCTTTGGGGTGGAATGTTCTGAATATGTCTGTGAAGTCCATTTGGTCCAGTGTGTCATTTAAAGTCTTTATTTCCTTGTTGATCTTTTGCTTAGACGATCTGTCCATTTCAGTGAGGGGGATGTTAAAGTCCCCCACTATTATTGTATTGTTGTCAATGTGTTTCTTTGCTTTTGTTATTAATTGCCTTATATAATTGGCTGCTCCCATGTTAGGGGCATAGATATTTACAATTGTTAGATCTTCTTGTTGGATAGATCCTTTAAGTACGATATAGTGTCCTTCCTCATCTCTTATTACAGTCTTTGGCTTAAAATCTAATTTGTCTGATATAAGGATTGCCACCCCAGCTTTCTTTTGGTGTCCATTAGCATGGTAAATGGTTTTCCACCCCCTCACTTTCAACCTGGGGGTGTCTTTGGGTCTAAAATGAGTCTCTTGCAGACAGCATATCGATGGATCTTGTTTTTTAATCCAGTCTGTTAGCCTGTGTCTTTTGATTGGGGCATTTAGCCCATTTACATTCAAGGTAACTATTGAAAGATAGGAATTTAGTGCCATTGTATTGCCTGTAAGGTGACTGTTACTGTATATTGTCTGTGTTCCTTTCTGGTCTATGTTGCTTTTAGGGTCTCTCTTTGCTTAGAGGACCCCTTTCAAGATTTCCTGTAGGGCTGGTTTTGTGTTTGCAAATTCCTTTAGTTTTTGTTTGTCGTGGAAGCTTTTTATCTCTCCTTCAATTTTCAATGACAGCCTAGCTGGATAGAGTATTCTTGGCTGCATATTTTTCTCATTTAGTGCTCTGAATATATCCTGCCAGTCCTTTCTGGCCTGCCAGGTCTCTGTGGATAGGTCTGTTGCCAATCTAATGTTTCTACCATTGTAGGTTACATATCTCTTCTCCCGAGCTGCTTTCAGGATTTTCTCTTTGTCTCTGAGACTCGTAAGTTTTACTATTAGATGTCGGGGTGTTGACCTGTTTTTATTGATTTTGAGAGGGGTTCTCTGTGCTTCCTGGATTTTCATGCCTGTTTCTTTCCCCAAATTAGCGAAGTTCTCTGCTATAATTTGCTCCATTATACCTTCTGGCCCTCTCTCTCTTTCTTCTTCTTCTGGGATCCCAATTATTCTAATGTTGTTTCGTCTTATGGTATCGCTTATCTCTCGAATTCTGCCCTCATGATCCAGTAGTTGTTTATCTCTCTTTTTCTCAGCTTCTTTATTTTCCATCATTTCATCTTCTATATTACTGATTCTCTCTTCTGCCTCATTTATTCTAGCAGTTAGCGCCCCCATTTTTGATTGCACCTCATTAATAGCCTTTTTGATTTCTACTTGGTTGGATTTTAGCTCTTTTACTTCTCCAGAAAGAGTTTCTCTAATAACTTCCATATTTTTTTCAAGCCCAGCTAGTATCTTTAAAGTGATGATTCTGAACTCTAGATCTGACATCGTACTAATGTCTGTATTCAGTAGGTCCCTGGCAGTCGGTACTACCTCTTGTTCTTTTTGTTGAGGTGATTTTTTCCGTCTTGTCATCTTGTGCAGAGGAGAATAGATTAATGAGAGAACAAAATGCTAGCAGAGTAACCACGTCCCCAGAAAATATACTCTAAACAAATCAGAAAAGACCTGAAGCAGTGGGATAAGAAGGGGAAAGAGAGAAAAAAGAAAAAGAAAAAAAAAAAAAGAAAAAGATAAAGATAAAAACAAAAACAAACAAAACAAAACAACAACAACAAAAGAAAAACCAGAATGTGATCAAATATGATCTATATGGTATATAGATCAGTGCCACACACTAGATTTGGGGTGTATTTTGGTCTTTTAGAAGAAAGTGTCTCCCAAAATTTTAAAGAAAGAAAAACTTATATATGTACAAAAATAAGGGTTGATATGATGAAGGGATGGAAAATGACTGTAAAAATGGAAATTATAAAAAATTTTATAAAAGGAATTGATAAGAAGTTGTTTGAAAAAAGAAAGAAGAGGATTTAAAAAAAAAAGAAAAAGAAAAAAAAAAGGGAGAGGATGTGATCAGGCAGGGGAATAGAAGACACCATATACTAGAGATTTAGGGTATATTTTATTCTGTTAGAAGAAACTATCTCAAAATTTTAAAGAGAGAACAACTTATATATATATGCCAAAAATAGGGGTAACTACTATGAAAGGATAGAATATGACTCTAAAAATGAAAAATAAAAATTTTTTTTTTTTAAAGGGATTGATAAGATGTTGGTTGAAAAAGGGAAAAAGAAAAATTCAAAAAAAACAAAAGGAAAAAAGACAGTTAAAAAAAATTAACTTTGAAAGACTAAAGAATCATGGTAAAAAAGCCATGAATTCTATGTGCAGTAGTCCCCTGGCGCTGGAGTTCTGCCGTTCTCATTGATCGGTAAACTTGGTCTTGGCCGGCTGTTCTCGCTGATCTTCTGGGGCGGGGCCTGTTGCCGTGGTTTCCAAATGCCTCTGCCGGCGGCGGAATTGCCCCGCCCTTGCCCCCTCCCGGCTAAGTAATCTGCTCGGGTTTGCTCTCCGGGGCTTTTGTTCCCTGCGAGCTTTCCGTACAGCTTTGGAGGCGGAGAGTGAAAATGGCGGCCTCCCACTCTCCGCCCCGGAGGAGCCGAGAACTCGGGGCCCCGCTCCTCAGTGAGCCCCCAGAGAAAAGCCGCCAGTCACTCCCGTCTCCCCGGTCTCCGGCCGCACTCCGTGCCTCTATCTCTGGCACCGGACCCCGGGTGGAGTCTCCAAACCCAGCAGATCCCTGCGGTGCACTCCCGCGCGGCTCCTCCCGGGGGAGGAAGGTGAGTCTTCCCGGATCTGCCGCTTGTTGGGTCCCTGCTGGAGGAGCAGGGGCCCGACTCTGCTGCGGATCCCGGTTTATGGCCACCCCGAGCTGAGAGCCTGCGCCTGGGCTCCGCCTCTGTAGCCGGCTTCCCTGCTCCGATCCCTGGGAGCTCTGCCACACTCGGGCACCCCCGGTCTTTTGTGACCCCGAGGGTCCTGAGACCACACTGTCCCGGAGGGATCCACCCCCCGCTTAGCCACCAGAGTGACGTCCCTCAGCGGAGCAGACTTTTAAAAGTTCCAATTTTGTGCTCCGTGGTTCTATCACTTGCCAGAAGCGGCCGACGGAGGCCCCTCCCCCGCCGTCTATCCTCCCGAATATCGCCTCGGATTCACTTCTCCGCACGTCCTACCTTCCAGAAAGTGGTCGCTTTTCTGATGAGAGAGTTGTTGCTCTTCTTTTCTTCGATCTCCTGTTGAGTTTGTAGGTGTTCAGAATGGTTTGATCCCTATCCAGCTGAATTCCTGAGAGGAGACGAAATCCAGGTCTCCTACTCCTCCGCCATCTTGCTCTGCCCCCTCAGGAAAGTGATATTTTCTTCATATATATATGAATATATAATATTTACTTTTAATTCTTTAAAAATTAATTTTTGGTAATTTTTTAATTTAAACAGTTAATGTTATTTTTCAAATAAATAAAATAATAGGAAAAAATAATCAGGCATAAAAAGAGAAAAGAAAAAGTAATTGCACTCTTAAACATAGTAGAATTCAAGGAAAAATCCTATTTTATTTTCGATTTTGGATTTCCTGTGTTCTAGTCTTATTTCAGTCTACTCTCTTTCCATGCCAGCATCTCTCAAAGCCACCTTTCTCTCTTTGGTGTACTCTTCTATTTTCCTAAAAGTTATGGCTCATATATTTTTGTGGATAAAAAGGGGATTTTTCCTAGTTTTCTTCTGCTTCATGTATCAAATCCTTTTCATAAATCTGTTATATTTGAATGTGGTTTATTTTGATCTTAGATGCTTGCAAAAAATCAATTTGTTCATTTGTAACTACGGAGACTTAGATTTAAGCCATACTTCTTGCAGTAGAATACACAGATGGCCCTTAGCCCCTTTGAGTTTCTTTGTGGACCTAATAAGCTATTTCCCTCTCAACTGTATTCCTAAAGGGCAATTTTATGGACAGATCCCTAATCCAGTCTCTGGGCATTAATCAAGCATGGCTTTATTGGACTAATGTAGGGCCATCTGTGTTTTCACTCTGGACTCTATGCTAGAGAGTGAATGCCTTTGCTCTAGTCCTTATTTGTACCTTTGACTCTAACTGGCTTATATAAAATTCCCTGCTATAGGGTGATGATTTTCTTCAAAGAAACGGCTTTAATTCTGGTGTTAAAGGCATACTATGTAGATGAGTCAAAGCTTTTTTTAATGTTCTTGAGGACTCTCTATGCTGTTTTGGTTCAGATAATATGTCCTAATGTATTGTAAACTCACTTACAATGAAGTCAATAGAACATTTTTCATTATATTATTTATGACAGTGTATCATAATTTGTTAATATATGACTCCTATTTCTGGACCCTGAGCATCTTAGAGGTAGGGCATTATATCTTATTCGTATCTTTCTCCGTAGATTTTTGTTCTGGTTCTACACACAATTGCTCAATAAATCTTTTTTGCTAAAGCATTCAATGCATTTGTCTTTTCCTCCTCAACTGAATTTTAATCTCAAAATAAATACGTATTTACTTTATACCAGCTTTATCTACAAATCCTAGCACAGTGCTATATATGTTTTGCTTAGTAAACACTGCATAAATCAAGGAGCGTTCTGGAAAATTAGTGCAGGCATTTGAGCCTTATTTAGAACACTGTTATTACAGTTGGCCAAGTTGTACTGTATGGCAGAGCAAGGTATTGCTAAAAAATTCTTGCAACAGGTTCCAGTTCCCACACTGACACTGGAAATAGGTCACCGTGCTGAGGTGTGGAGGATGTCACAATTTCCATCAAGCTCTCCAGAGCCTCTAACGTAAAAATAGCATGCTGATCTGCACACAGACTTGAAGTTAAAAAAAATAATTAAAAAATTAAAAAGAAAACTTTTATCCTCCGTGTCTGAAGAGACCACAAAACTGCATACCCTCTTGTGGAAGATGACTGAGATCACGTCTGCCAGAACTCCTTCCCACCTGACTTTTTGTAGTCGTGCCTTTTCTCCTTCCCCATCTCCTCCAGTGTCACTCAGTTCACTGCAGTGTGTGAACAGTGGGCAAGTTGCAGCCTATGGCCAGATCATAGCAAGTGGAGGCTGTGAGGAGAGAAGCTGTGTGAACAGTGGGGCGAGGCCAGATTGCTGGAGAGAGCAGAGACAGCAGGGGCGGAAGGCTTTCAAGAAGTTGAACCGAGATGCCCTCAGGGCAAGAACGCTGAGGCTGTAATAAAAAGAGGTGACATGACCTGCTGTAGATTTTGGGAGTAGGCACAGGGAAACAGGTCAAGACAGGAGACATACTATGGTTTAGAGGCAGAGAAGAGATTTGAGGAGATCTTTGAAGAATATGTAAATTGAGAGAGAGGACAGGGAAAGTGTATTCCGAGTACAAGCTGTAACATATACTTAGGAAGCTAAAACAAAACACAAAGGGAAATGGGACTAGGCTAGCTTTGACAAGGTCTCATAGCAGACCAGTAATGAAAATGAACCTGGAGAGGTAAGTTTGTTTCACACTGTGGTGAGGAATGTGTAATTCATTGGTTTCTCTGAATCCCGGTTCTTGGATCCCCCTGTCATTGAATATCATGGGGCAGTGGACTTTTCTAAGAACCTCTAAAGACAGGAGGTGTATATGCAGGCAGATATTTGTAACCCCAGCAACACCTCACTAATTTATGGGGTGGTAGGAACTGAGCCCAAAACCTAAGCGACACCTCCCTAAGCCAACACTAAACCTCTTCAGTTTTGTTTAAACTGAATAATCGGCTCATGCGGGGCTGGCGTTTGCCCGACAGCATATGCTCACATCTGAGTATCAGCATAGTTTCTGCCTTATGTAGAATAAAGTTTCTTATTTGTATTTTATTTTGCTTTGTTTTGTATTGTGTTTTGGTTTGTGGATTTGCTTTTAAAAAAAATCTAGATCATGATTCTTCCAGATTATAAAAATGTTTGTGCATATGCCTCTTTTTTTTTGTTTCTTAAATTTTTTTCTGGAGAAACTCCACAGAATCCTTGAACGATTCCTTTGCCTAATGCCAAGAAAATCTACGTGATATATTCTGCTGAGAGCTTCATTCATATTACTTGCTGTTAATTTTGAGTGGGAATATTCCATCAGGCGACATGCCCTTTAGGGCTACCAAAAAAAAAAAAGAAATGTTCTTAGGAAGAATTCTCATCTCAGGCAAGTTTCCACCTGGAAATACAATCAGCAACGTCTAGGACTCCATTATCTGCAATGTCACAGTTGATTGAGAGGATAAGAGAGGTATGCTAACATTAGCAACACAAAGATATTTAAAGTTCCATGATACATTTTAATGAAGACTTTCTATTTTTAAAGATTCTATTTATTTATTTGACAGAGAGAGAGATAGCGAGAGCAGGAACACAAGCAGGGGGAGCAGGAGAGGGAGAAGCAGGCTTCCCGCCGAGAAAGGAGCCCGATGTGGGGCTCGATCCCAGGACCCTGGGATCATGACCTGAGCCGAAGGCAGACGCTTAACAACTGAGCCACCCAGTTACCCCTAAATATATAAATTCTAATCATTAAATTCTAGATATGAGATAACTTAAATGTGATACATTAAAACATATTTCAAATGGCAACAGAAGTTTTTTTCTATTGCTGTCTCTTTTATTTCATTGATTTAATATTATATCTAGTTGGGGGTTTAAAAGTCTGCATTCTTTAATTTTATTAAATTAAGAGATGTGTTGTACTTTTAAAATCGGTAAAGAATATATGCATCATCTTTGTCTCAATTTATAAATATGTCACATTCCAATAAACTTCTTTAAACCAATCAATAAGACTAAGCTTTAAATTATAGGGTAGCTGAATCTAAATAATGATCATGTTTCTTTATTATACTTGAAGGGAAAAGCAGAAAATGCTCCATTTCAAGATAATAGTTTTCCAAAATGAGAACATTAAATTCTAGAAAGAAAATTGCATGTCACATTTCTATGTGAGATCATACAAACCATGTGTCTTAGAGAGGGAAAATTATACTTTTCATAGTTCCTCGTTTCTCTATATTTTCTATATTTTCTTATATATTTGGCTGAATTACATTAAACTTCTTTCACATTCAAATTGTTAAATATATGAATTCTCAAGCCACTTGTTGAATACTACTAAGGGAAAAAAAAAAGAAATTGGTAGTTCCTTATTTTCCAGTAACTTCTTTCACTGAACAAACTGGGTTTCCTTTGTTAATATAACCATAATGTAAAGAGCAGTGAGGTAAAAGACTTTTTGTCAGTCTTGTACTTAAAAATTAGATGCCCCTGGGATCATGGCCCTACTTCCTGATAGGAGGGGCTTTGGAATGAATATATCAAGAGGTACCATGTACTGGAGGTTTGTGTTCTTTCTTGGGGGCACTTTCCCAGAGCACATGTCTTCAATATGAAACGATTTTCTGAAAGATGGATTGAAAGTTTCAGTCATAAGGGTAAGAGGCCAAAAATTCACAATTTGTTGCTTCCCCCCTTTATCTGTGATCAAGCAGCAGCTTTAACATAGAACCGACAAGCTGTATAGCGCACAAAAGTGATATTCTGCATGAGATTAAAAAAAGCCTGCAGAAGTATGGGGAAGACAGTAAGAGGAGGAAGTTCTAGAATTGGGAAGAAACTGTCGAGAGAAGTTTCATGACATGAAAAGGAAGAGGAACGCAGAAGAGTGAAAGAGATTTCATAAAGAAATGGAGACACAAATTTTGCATAAAAGACCACTCCCCCAAATCCCCACAGATGTTAGAGGAAGGCAAAGTGGTGTTGAACTCGATACAGGTCTAGCTAGGGAGGTAGCGGGATGGTAGGTAAACGGACACGACAGATACAGACATAGATAGAATTATACACACGAGAGGAATTCAATTATAGTCAGACAAAGAATATTTACAATATCCTACACAAGGAGAAATTTCTAAATTGTTTTGGGTTAATTAATTGCAGAGTCTTTGGCAATCCATCCAGTTTCCCTCTAGCAGAGATACGGTCGAAGACATTTTGAGGCATACTATTCTGGAGTCTCAGAAAGCAGTACAGTACCTTTATTCTGAGCTCTCTTGTGAACTTTTCAGCAAATTGATGCCACTGTGACTCATTCCCATCACCACAGCTGCAATTTAGCCGACGTGTTAAGATTTCAGACTGTGGAACTGTAGTTTGTGCTTGGGTGCTGATTCCATAATTATTGGCAATGTGAACTTGGTTAGGTCTCTTCAACTATCTGTGAAATGGTAGGTAGCAGTCATCATCAGTCACACCATTTAATCAGTCAAAAATGTATCTTCTCAGGATGCCTGGGTGGTTCAGTTGGTTAAGCACTGGACTCTTTGGTTTCTGCTCAGGTCATGATCTGAGGGTGGTGGGATGGAGCCCTGTGTTGGGCTCTGTGCTCAGCAGGGAGTCTGCTTGGGATTCTTGCTCTCCCTCTTCTTCTGCCCCTTTTTGCCTGCCTGTGCAGGGCGCTGTCTCTCTCTCTCTCTCTAAAATAAATAAGCCTGCGTGGCTCAGTCAGTTAAGGGTCTGCCTTCAATGTAGGTCATGATCCCGGGATCCCGGGATCCCGGGATCAAGTCCTGCATTGGGCTCCTTGCTCAGCCTGCCTCTGCTACTCCCCCTGCTTGTGCTCTCTCTCTCTCTCTCTCAATCACTGACAAATAAATAAATAAAAACTTTAAAAATAAATAAAGAAATAAATAATTCTTTTAAAAAAAGAAAAAAGAAAAATGGATCTTCTCACTCTTTTTTTTTTCCCAAAGTGCCCTGTCCTTTCCCTTTCCTTAATCATACTTGCTACTCTCACTGCAATATTTTCTCTCCCTTAGATCTCTGTTGCCTCTTATCCTGCTTCCAGTACCTTCCTACCCAAACCCAAAGGCTGCCTCTCACCTTTGAAAGTGCCCATTTGTAGCCCTTAGGAAGATTATCCTCTAGACTCAATTTACCATGATGCTGGGGTGGGTTTATCATTCAGCTCTTTTCATTTTGTCACTCTCTCACCCACACTAGTTCAGTCTCCTTACCTTGAGGACAATGCCATGAGGTATTGATAGTCAGCAAAATTTGGCCATCAGGTTCATAACCTTTGTGGACACGCAAAGACTATCACAGACCTTGGGTCCTCAGTGATCTGTGTAGCTGTTATCCAATTCCCTGGCCTCACCTTTTCTGACCCCTGTGATTTAGTGACTGTTGCTTCCACTTTGGGATCTTCTTGGGTCAGCTCTCACACCCACTCATAAGCTACAGCTCTCACTTCTCATGTCTTTTCTTCCTGCATACCGCTTTAATTATAGTTTGCTGGTGTTCCTTCACATTAATTGAATATCTTGGAATGTGGCTCACAGTATTTGTAATAATACATACATCTGCTCTCATCTTGTGACTTAAATGCTCAGAGAGGATTCATCCCAGCCTTTATCATGCCAGACTTGCTACTTCCTTAATTCAACAATTACCTGTTCTTGAATCTTACCCACAGCCATAACTGTAGTATCTTGACTCATATAAATCCTCCTGGGTAACCATCTCCTTGCTTGCTATTTTCCACCTGAGTCCTTTTCAAGTTTCGACTCTGGTGTATAACAATTAATAAGTGTCTTTAACCCTTTTGCAGTGACCATTGTTCTTATATTCCCACAAACAAGCCCCAAACATAAAAGTGTTCTTACATTCATTGCCTGCCTACCTTCTACTTCAAAAGAAAGCTTCTGTTCTTCAGAGGTATCAGTTCATCTCTTTAAGTGATCTATTAAGTTCTCCCACTCTCATCTAAACCTGTAGATCTTTTTGTAAATTTCTTCCCTAATCATATTAAGAAGTTGAAAGTTCTCCAACACTTACTGCCAACTCTACATATCTTTCTGTTCTTATGTGATCTCCTTTTTACAGCCAGTTGTCTTGAGGAGGTGGTTAGTGTTTATCATATCCACTTCTTCACATTATACTTACTCCCTAGAATCCTTCCATTTCTATGACTCCTTGTAATTGTGTTTACGAGGCCCACTGACCACTGGGTCTTTGAATCCATTAGGTATTTTCCTGTGTGATTTTAGCTGATTTGCCTTCAGAATCTGACACTATCAATCAAACTTTTGAGAGACACCTGGGTGGCTCAGTCGGTTGAGTGTCCAACTTGTGGTTTCGGCTCAGTTCATGATCTCAGGGTCGTGAGATCGAGCCCCATGTCAGGCTCCATGCTCAGTAGGGCATCCACTTGAGATTCCTTCTCTCCCTCCCCCACTGCTCCTCCCCCTTAAAATAAATAAATCTTAAAAAAAAAAGAGAGAGAGAAAACACCTTTTTTGAAAACCCTTTCCTAACTTGGTTTTTATGATACAATTCTCCCCGCCCAATTCTTTCTACCTCTCAGATAGGTATTCATCAGGTTCTTTTGATATTTTCTCTTTCTACCTGTACCCTTCTAGTGCATAAGATTCTGCCCTCAATTCCATTTTCTCTCCTCACTGCATACTCTCTTTGGATGATCTCATTCACATCTATGGCAACTGATGCAGTTAAATTCAAATGACTTGGAAACCTGTACCTTGAGCAGCAATTTGCTCAGATTTAGGCCCATGAATATAATTGTTTGCTAAAACCTTGACTTGGGTATATTATTTATTCCTCAAATTCAAACAACCCCTAAATGAAATCTGTTACTCCTCCAAAGCTCCTCCCTTTTCAAATTTCTTATCTCAGTGAATCACTGCATAATCCAACCTGTATTATTCTTTCTCCATCATTTCATTCATATTCGGACAATTCTTTCTCTTCCTTCTTCTTGTATAATCTTTGCTTTTCATGCCTCCTGCCACAGCGGTGATTGGGCCATTAATTCTCTTCATTAGTAATCTTCCTGGCCCCACTCTTACTCAATTTCAATCTCTCTTTCACTTTACATAGTAGTGTTCTTAAAATACAATTCTGATTGTGTCCCGTGGTAAAGACTGTTTATTTTTCCCCTGTCCTTGATAGAAGTTCTGACCTTTGTTGTATGAAACACAAATAAGTCCTGAGCACCTCTCCAGGCTCATCCATCAAATGGTACCCATCTTGCACACATTCTCCTAACCATTTCAAACTTCTTGTGGTGCCCTATGACCCATGCTGCCTTACACCACAGGACTATGCACATGTTGTCTTTGTAGGAAGCTCTTTTCTGCCCTTGACTTTGGAGTGGTAGGATGAATACTCATTTTAACATTCTTCTGAATTGCTCTGTTTGTTTTCATAGAACCCTAAACTAAATTGTCAGTTAACTGTCTGTGTCACCCACTGGATAGTGTCTTTCATCTGATTCATAGAACATTACAAAGGGTAAGCATAATACCTGCGGAATCATTAGAATTACTAGCTTTTAAGGAGTCAATTAGGAATATCAGAAGGTCTTTTTATTTATACAAAAAATATATGTGTGAATATATGTGAAATTGGGTGTACTCTCAGGACCCTAGAGAGGATGAACTGTCCAAATGATTTCTACCTAGACTTCTGTATTCTCAGATGTAGAGGAGAGAGATTAAAAATTAAATATTCTCTTATATTCTAGGTAAGATGTTGATACTTTATGGTATTAATTTTGTATTTTATACCAAAGCATAAATAAAGCATAATTCAATGTGAAGCATATAGAAAAAGCCTGTGAAAGTTGAATTCACTCATCCATGTGTTTGCTGACTAAATTAAACAATTCTAATCAAACTAGTTTTACTGCATAGACAAAGCTTAAATGTTTCATCAGTTATACAACTTCTATATTATTTTATAAAATATAGTAGAATATAATATAAACAGTGCAAAACCAAAAGTAGATGAAATTAGACATATAAATACTAGTACAGAGAAGTTATAAATAGTCAGAAAACCAAGGCTAAGATAAAGAAAAATATAAATACTCAGTCCAAAAGAAACTGGATAGTAATTATAGTTTTAGGTATAGTTTCCTAGTAGCCATGTTAAAATAAAGATAGCATCATTTAGGAGAAGCTTTCCTCTGAAGAAGAAAAACTTTTCCCAGCACTGACCTGTGATATAAATGCCTTTCCTGGGATGTTATATGTGGGCCACTGAATGATGATATTCTTCAACAATATTCTATATTAAGTGACAAAATGGATTTCATATGATTATTTGTTGTATTGTCCTTTCATACAAAAGTTAGGGCATGACCTCAAAATTTACTCCAGAGAAGGTAATTCTGTTAAAGACAAGGCAATATAGTTCAAGTTTATAGACTTCTGATGATCTGATTTGACCAAGGCTAAAATTTACAACACCCAGAGGAGTGACAGACTTCAAGTGATTTTCTGTAACTGTTACAGCTGGGCTGTTTATTAAATGTACACTTTTGTTTGATGACACTTTAAGGTTTTCTAGTTGTTCTAGAGACATAAAGTTCTAAAAATCATTCTCAGAAAGAATAGTTTACCTAATGCAAGTATATGGCATATCAATTTTAATGCTTCAGTATTAAACTAACAAGGAAGGGGTGTTACATTTCCTAAAGTATTGGTAATCGATAAATAAGAGTTTAGTTGTTTTTTTCTCCTTACAACATTTTATAAATGAGCCATTGTTTTATTATGAGAAAAGAGGAAGAAAGCAAAACAACATCTGCCAAATACACACTATATAGTACATACTAGTGCCAGATTATTTCACAAAAATGATATTAGTAAATGTTAGAATTAAACTTGTTAAAATGAAAGCTGGCTAAAAGTAGCTATTTAACTTTTGTGGATATATTGAAATCCAGTATGGAAAGAGCTGTGTCTACATGGGTTCATGAAAGCAAATATTAGGAAGAAGTATGTTTTTTAGCAGCATTCTGAAATCACTGGCCAAAACCACAGACATCAGTGAGATGAGCTTATAAATATTGATTCATTAAGTTCATTCCTGTAGGTTCATTTCATGGATAAGTTTAGGGTACTTGCGCTGGAGTTATATTTTAAGTATTGTCATATACAAGTGCAATACAGTTTATTTTATAGAGTTTTCCTTTGGGGGATAAAAATTATTAATGTATGTGGTTACCGGGAACTCCCTCTCTCTGCTTGCTAATAGGGATACTGGCTTTGCCTGCTCGGTTTGTTCTCCTCTCCTCACTTCTGTTCTCTGAAAAGGTCCTGCTGGTGGCCGGCTGACAGGTGATTTGCTCTTTGTTGTTGCCACATCAGCACAATGATAAGAGGGAATCAGGACTTGAAAGTCCAGAGGGAAGGGGATATGGATCTATAGATGTATTTAGGTTAGGCCTGGGGGCAAAGAAAACATATACACAGTTCATGGGTGGCAATGGAGGTTATGAACTAAAGGGATTTAAAGAAAAAGGAAAATGGATGAAAAAGAGGAATGTAAAGATATGTGCTTTGCATTATACTCTTCTTCAGGGGTTACCAAGATACAAGTAGAGCCTTTAGTTCTTTTAAAAATTATTTTCAACATTTTTTTAAAAACCGGAGTGCTGTATCATGTGGGTCACATCTTTGTATGTGTATGCATTTTAATAATATGATAAGAGAGAACATGTTTAAATTGCTTAGGCTGAAGGTAATGTGGAAGAGTCTCCGGGCGGGGAGCATGTAGGTCTTGGCTAAGAGTCAAGTCCAGGCTCTGAGCGTAACTGGCTATATGTCTGTGGGTATGTTTCATGTGGAGAGAAGGAGATTCAGCAAAGGCTAAAATGGGTAAGCACCAAACCACTGATGTTTTAAGAATATATTCAGGGGAA
Organism: Mirounga angustirostris; assembly: GCF_029215605.1. Lineage (NCBI taxonomy): Eukaryota > Metazoa > Chordata > Mammalia > Carnivora > Phocidae > Mirounga > Mirounga angustirostris. Next base: position 18,068,763 of record NW_026991711.1, on the reverse strand, counting down.
AAAATAATATGGAGAGGGGCTTTTAGGGCATTAGAGCAAGTAAAATATAAGGTGGACATTGTGAAAAGTTTCTTGAAATCTTACTGAAAATTGAAGCTTATTTAAAGCATCATATTTTGCTCATTTGCACTGTCTGAAACATTTTTGTCCTTGTCGACCATGAAAAGAAGAAGAAACCCTCTAGGTAGTGAAGAGAAATAGCTGACATCCATTGAGCCTTTTAAGTGAGCAGGTTATTCTATTATAACATCTGGGATATAAAAGGTAAATAGTCCCTCAGGAATTTGTTCTGTGCCACCTTCTCTAAGAAAGCGCATAAAAGGAATCATCTGAATCACCTGAAGTTTTGTGGGCCTGCTCCAGATGTGGCTGGAATTCTCCCAACTCTGCACAGCTGCTCCCACCTCTGTGACATTCATGTCAGGATGCCCTGAGTTTCTCCATTTTCCAGGAAGGCCCATCAGCATTTTAAGGAAAACTCTAGCAAGAAGCTATCAGGTTTTGTTCCTCCTGCTGTCATTTTTGGTGACTTTAGTGTCTTTGTGAAAAATACATTCAACAGCCTGGCTTTACAGCTTATTGATCTCCTTATCTTCGATAACACGCATCCCCAGTCTAATTTAGCCATCCACAGTCATCACCCTTTTGGGAACCGTGACACCTTCTCTAGCTAAGTCATACCAGATTGTTAAATTCTGGTATTCCTCTCACTTTTGACTTCAATGCCTTATCCTTTTAGTTCTCTGAAACTTATATTTTCTCTACACATCGTATATGACCTCACACAGAGCAATATTTTCGAATCTATTTGTATTTTTTGTAAACCTCACAGTTCCTTCTTGGCCTCAGTTAGTTACCCGATATCTCCCAGGCACCGCAAATCTTTTGCAACATGGAATGTTGGAATCCAATTGGAAGTATGCCAATTCCAAGCCAAATCCATCTTCCATCCCTGCTTCTACACCAGTGAGAATCATCTTCATATAAATGCAGCCATGGGAACATATGCCTTCACATAGTGCTTCTTTTTCAGAGCTAAGTGCCATCTTGATGCTTTGTTAATTTGGGATCAGGAGATAGAATGGGGAGATTCAGACAGAGTGTGATACTTTCACAGATGCCCTAAAACCTGAGTCTGATGTCCCAGCGATGTGTCCCAGAGCTCCTTCCAAGCCTCCCATCCCTGCATCTTCCACCTGTATTACAATTTATTCTTCACTTGGTATCCCTACCAAACTATCAACTTCCTGGGAATAAAATCAAGCTTGAGTCTGGTTTTTATTGTTGCATTTATATCATAGCAAAGTGTCTGGTACATAGTTCATATTTAGTAAGAAGTTATTGAGTGAATGGATTAATTACCCTCAGTAACTTCTGCCAACCCTCTATTCAGACCCAACTCTTGTTTTCAGCAAGTGACATATTCTCTTTACTGGACAAAGACATAAGGCATCACCTACCTATGTTTAATGCTACCATTCCCACCCTCATAAACTCATCTGTAACTGGGTAATGAGAGGTCCTTCCTCTCTTTCCAATAGAATTTTTTCACTTGTTGAATGGATCTCACACCTTTCACATTGTCTTCTATCTTTCTTCATTTGTTATTGAGTCTCATGTCTCTGTTTTCAGACTTTCTCACTTCTCTGATCTCCTATTTCACTGAGAGACATCATTCATGTTCCCATGCTAAAAGCACCCACTTTTGCATGTCACTTCTGGTTTCTAACTATTATCTTGCTGTCCCCTTTCTAATCATCTTTTTTCAAAGAAGTTTTCCCTTTGCTACTTTATTAACATCCCATTCGTACGTCATTCTAAGGTAGAGTAGCTTCTGTTCTAACCACTTCACCAAAACTGCTCTTTCCTACCATAAACACGCCTGTCCACTCTGTGCTCCCCATATTCCTGAAGAATGGTATGGTCCATGATACAGTGTTCCCCAGGAAGCAGATTTAGAGATGGAGTTTAAATAGTAGTATGCTGGGGCACCTGGGTGGCTCAGTCATTGGGCGTCTGCCTTCGGCTCAGGTCATGATCCCAGGGTCCTGGGATCGAGCCCCACATCGGGCTCCCTGCTCCATGGGAAGCCTGCTTCTCCCTCTCCCACTCCCCCTGCTTGTGTTCCCTCTCTCGCTGTGTCTCTCTCTGTCAAATAAATAAACAAAATCTTAAAAATAAATAAATAGTAGCATGTTTTCTGGAGAGTACACTTGGAACACCACCTGTGGAAGTGAGACGATGGAAGCAGGATCAGGAGTGGGGGGGAAAGCTGGGCTGCAAAGGCGCCCCGGACTACAGGTGCACGTCCGCTCATGAGGACTCTGGAGGTAAAATGACCCATTGGAATTGTCCCACACTGGACTGAGGTGACTGGGCCTTTATACCCCTCAGGTCCCTTCTATGCCCCTCTCCTCTGCCCCCAGCCTCTCTTCAGTCAGTCACTGGATATGGCCCACACCTGGAAAGGGCATGACCTTGGGCAAAGGGACCCTGTGGAGCGGAGGCGATAGCCAAAAGGGCTCATGGCAAAATCCTGTCTACTGACACAACTCTTGGCAGCTGAGGAACAAGTCCAACTCAAGGGGCTATAGTAATGCATCTCTGTCTATTACATGCACAAATGATGGTACTGGAGGTTTTATAATGTTACTTTTATTCTCTGTTTCATCTTTACTCTTCACTATATTTCAGTCATGATCTTTAGGTTTCAAAATGACACTTAAGATTCAGCAGAGAATATACAGCTTTTTAAACATGTGGAATTAAATTTGAAAAAAAAAGGTGGCATAGTGCAATGATACCATAAAACATAAAAAATAAAGGGTTTAAAGAGAGAACTAGCAGTCAATCCCATAAATGCCACAATTGGGTTAATTAGGGTAAGTCTTTTACTTTATCTAGAAAGCAGTCATTGGCCAAGAAACTAACATTAATAGAGGTATTGAAAGATTTACATCAGAATTAGTTCCTAAAAAACAAGGAAAAATAGGAAACATGGATTATTATTCTTCGTTTGGGAAAAAAAATCCAAAAACTAGTTTTAAAAAATATTTCCACTATTTCCCAGAATTGTTTCACACATTTAAAAATCACCAATAAAACATTTCAATTAAAGAGCGCATATTTCAGTCCCTCATCTGGGAGTCATGGGATATACTTATTCAAATGATCGTTAGAGGAACCTACGTAATCTGCAGAAGGTCAATAAGACAGAAAGGCAGACCATTCGATGTTCAGTTTGATCATTCCTTTCAGAAACCTGAACTGTTTTTCTCTTCATTATTCCTGTAAATATTTAATATTTCTTACACTTGTAAAGAACATTTCCTCTAGAGATCTTCCCTTAATGATTCGGTTCTGAAACTTTGTGTCCTTCCTTATAAAATTCTGAATTCTTAAGTGAGAAAATTTACCTGGCCTAATCATGTTACAAAATAGGTTCTGTATCAACTCATTTTTTTTTAAATGCTATAATATATAAAAAGGCAATATGTAATGTTTCACCAATTTCCTGCATGAATTTGCTTAATTTGGTCATTCAGGAAATAGTTATTGAATCCACACCATATCCCAGCCACTGTTAAGACATTGGTATGATCCGGTGAACAAGACTGGCTGGGCTCCTGTCAGTGCTTTTATAAGCAAATTACGATGTTTATTCCAAAATGTCAAAATATGGTCTTTGATTTGCCTATCTAAACAGTAAGATTAAAAAAATTCAATTTTATTTTTACTTTTTTTCAAAAACTCAATTTAGTATTGTTGCTGGGCACATACACACAATTTTTGTTAAAAATCTAGAAATGTAAGCAATATGGCAATTTTTAAAATTAGAGATTAGAGATTTCCTGGATGGACATCATATTAATATAAATCAGAGGTGGAATTTCTCTTTATCAAACCACTTATAATGTCATAATTAGTAAATCATGCTTTTGTGTAGCTCTCTTTTGCTTTTAAATTATCTGCCTTAATTAATGGTGAGTGAATTTTATGAATGAGTTTAATAACTGAAATTTGATTCAATATGATGAAGTCTTTTATCATTTCAAAATATCCAAAAAAATTTTAGTTGGGGGATGCATATTTAATGAGATTATGACTTCTATATGTTTTACTCTAAAATTCATGTTCAGATTATATGGAGTTAGGTTGGATACGATACTATAATTGTATTCCCTAAGTAATGAACAAAAAATTTAAATGTAGCAAAAAGAAAAAAAAAATCAACAACCACCAAACAAAATAGGAGACAGTTTTGGGAAAGTGGCATTGAGGAAGGGGGGCAGATTTAACATTCAGGCACAACTTGCACTGTTTTTAACCACAGAAACACCAACAGTAGCCCTGCTGCCACCACCAGTTAGCGTGTGCGTGTGCACGCACGTGCATGTGCACGCAAACACACACAAACACAGAGGCACACATATACTCACTCTGAAGAGCAGTGGAACACAAAAGTTTACGAAATCCTGGGAATTCCCATTCATTACTCACCATTTGTAGAGTACCTTATTAAAGCCGTATGTAATAAACCTACCTGAAAAAAAAAAAAAAAAAAAGATAGGGTAAACCACCAAACTCATACAAGATCTCAGCAAAAGCACAGAAAACTCCCCATTTTCCAGAGCCCTATGCTGAGTGAGGGTAAATGTTCCAAAGTCTGAGGTATTTCCTCCTCTGTAGATTTGATGCCTCCTGGTACAGATGATGCTCAACAGGAGTCCATTCCCCCAAAGAGCCTGCCCAGGCTATGCTCATGCGCACCCCCTCTGTGATCACATGTGCACTAAAAGCTTCCCAGTTGTGGAATGAGTAAGTCATAAAGATAAAATGCACAGCATAGGGAGTGTAGTCAATGGTATTGTAATGCTCGTATGGTGACGGATGGTAACCACTCTTGTGGTGAGCACAGTATGACATATAGAATTGTTGCGTCACTATGTTGTATGCCTGAAACTATGTAACACTCTGTCAACTGCACTTCAATAAAAAGATAAATTTAAAAAAATAATCAAAGCAAAACCCAGACTGCTAAGCTGTATTGTATGAGGTAGTAAAGAAAGGATGTAAGAAACCATCTTCCTATTCACCCTAAGCACAAAATAAATGGAGCAGTTTTCAACTCTGCAAATCAGCTACAACACACACACACAAAGTGAGAAAAAGATATAACATAAAACTCAGATAAAGAGCTCAGCCTGGAGAAGGAAAAGAATACAAAAAAATTTTTTTCGTGTGCCTCATCTTGATAAATTCAAGAAAAAGTAAAATACTAGCTCAGGGAAAGTGTGATCAAACAATAGAGTAAGTTTTTTTTTTTTTTTTAAGTACAATTGTAGAGCTAATAAAACCAATTAAATATCACTTAACGTTAATAGAAAAATAATAAATTATAAAGAGCAAGATATTTAACATGTGTAGTATTCAAATTGCTTTTAGAAGGGGCAAACTTGAAAACTTACAGTAAACACACCATGTAATTAGAATATTTAGGTAAATAACAGATGTTGAGAAAAAAATATGAGCCCAATTAGGATAAATGCCTAAAAAGATAAAAAAATGAATGTTACTAACAACAATACAAAGGTCTTCGGAGGTATGATATAGCCACATTTACATCAAGTGAAGCAAAGACTGGGATTACAGACCAAAAGGTGACAAAGAGTTCCTGAGTGTGGGGGTGGCAAGGATTGGGCATAGGGAAAAGCCAACAATTAAGTCTACACTGCTTAAGTGATTGAATTTAATAGAAAAAGAAAAAAAAAAAAAAAGCAAAAGTAAATCCTTTCTAAAGGGGACATCCAGGTGTGTCTTGGTGACTCAGTTGATTAAGTGTCTGCCTTAGGCTCAGGTCATGAATCAGGAGTCCTGGGATGGAGCCCCACATCTCATAGGCTCTCTGCTCAGTGGGGAGCCTGCTTCTCCCTCTCCTTCTGCCCCTCCCCCACTTGTGTTTTCTCTTTCTCTCTCACTCTCTCAAATAAATAAATAAATATTTTAAAAAGCGGGGGCATCCAGTGTAGGCTTATCACTACTCACAGGCACAGTGAACCCTGGAGGATGATAGTACATGTAACCTGGAGATTTTATGCCCAACGAGGCTGTCACTTGCACAGGAAATCACAGGCAGACATTTCTAACAGTACAACAAGGGACTATAACACGTATACACCCTTCCTGAGAAGGAATGAAAACTATAAAACTTCTTAAAGGAAAAATCAAACTATTGAATATGAAATTAAATAATAAATACAAATTTCAGAAAAGAAAAATTGCAGTTTAAAAATAATGGCAGTAAAGTTTAATTTGTTTGATTAAAGACTTGTATTATATATTTAAAAAACTACTAGATTTATGGTTACATAAGAAAATGTAATTGTTGGAAACTATGGGTTAAGGACTGAATGTTTCTGTCCCCCCAAAATTCATATGTTGAACCCTGACCCCAGTGTGATGGTATTTGGAAGTGGTACCTTTGGAAGAGAATTCGGTTTAGATACGGTTATGAAAATGCAGCTCAGTTATGGCATTAGTGACCTCATAAGAAGAGGAAGAGAAACCAGAGCTGGTTTTCTCTCTGCCTCCATCAAGTGAGGACACAGCAAGAAGGCAGTGGTCCACAAGCCAGGAAGAGAGCACTCACCAGGAATTGAATCTGTCAACACCTTGATCTTGGACTTCCCAGCCTCCAGAACGCTGAGAAATAAATGTCTATTATTTAAGCCACCTGGTTTATGGTATTCCATATGGCAGCCCAAGCTAAGACATGACAATACAAAAATAATAATTAAAACATCTTGAATATTTAAGTGACAACTTTCTCATTATTTATACAACCAGCTACTTTGAAATATATAATTAAAAAAATCATGACCTTGATTCCAAAATAGTTTTCTTATTTCTCCTTAAAGTTCCATCATTTCAAGGATAAAAATCTCTTCATGCATCCATATATATAGGCATAAATGTATTCATATAAATGGTCATAGAGCTTCATTTCACTAGTTTTCTAATTTTCTTTGATTTAGTCAATGATCATTAACAATACATATATTGTATTATACCATTTAAATTCATTATGCTAACTACTTAATTTACTATCCACTTAAATATATGTATATAATAATGTCTAAAATGCTGTCACTTATTATCTAGCAATTTTTTTTTAAAGATCTGATTTTTAAGTAAACTCCACACCCAACATGGGCTTCTAACTCACACCCCCAAGATAAAGAGTTGCATTTTCTACTGACTGAGCCAGCCAGGCCCCGTCTTACTATTTTTTGAGCAGAATTTAGAGTGATTTTTATTACTTTTGATTCTGGAATCTGATGTGTAGCTTGATGTTTTATGACCATATTTATCAAAAGATCAATTATATCATCCTAATAGTATTTCATTAATATTTTTATGTATTGTTAGTGATAGTTGTGAAAAAGTTTCCACTTACTAAATGTTTCTCACTAAATATTTCAGACCCATCTTTTCTATTTTAGTAATGAAATTTTTTTATTTCAATTATATATGATAGAAGGATATACAAATAGTTATTTTAAATTTTTATCGCTATAAACAACTTTAACCAGAAGATCAAATAAGCATTAAAAATATGAAATAAAACACTGACTTCCAGATCTAAATGTTGCTTTGGAAATGTGATTTCTCTTTAAGCAGTATCTGAATTTTTATTACTGTAACAAGGTGTAGATGAAATATCTGACTAGGTATACTTTTAAATTAAAACTGTAAAAATTATATAGGGAATTCTGTAGTCCATATTGGACATGTAAAACATTCCACCTATTACATTCTTCATGTTGATAGTAGCAATGGCTAGAATTTGTAGATACTAAGTTACACTGACTTTTATAGCTGCTCACTTACATATAATGTACCAGTCCCTGTTGGCTCTAAACTACTTGGAGTTTTAAGAAGTCAAACAGCAGTTGAATAACACTAACAGACAGGAAAATGAGAGATGTGCATGGATAACACAAAATCTTTTCTGTAATGTCACACAAGCAGTCATACTCTGTTTTGCCAATTTCCTTGGTTAATTCAAAAGTTCCCAATGCATGAATCAGTCAAAAATTCAACCCCCCATAGTGAACACAAACATTGTGAAGGCAGTCAGCTTCTGCTCACCGTAAATCACAATTCCACCCTGTCCAAAGAAATATATTTACATTCTTCTCATCAAAATATATGCAGAAGGATATGGCTTTATACTCTTGCAATCTTTTAAAATACCAGCTGATGTGCTCTTTCACTTCCATTTATACTTAATAGTCCTCATGATTTTTTTTTTAAGATTTTATTTATTTGCGAGAGAGAGAGAATGAGAGACAGAGAGCATGAGAGGGAGGCGGGTCAGAGGGAGAAGGAGACTCCCTGCTGAGCAGGGAGCCCGACGCGGGACTCGATCCCAGGACTCCAGGATCATGACCTGAGCCAAAGGCAGTCACTTAACCAACTGGGCCACTCAGGCACCCCTAATAGTCCTCATGATTAAGTGGATCTAAACAAATACATTTGAGATATATACCCAATTCATACTATACTATCTATCTAAATAAATATATATCTATGAGGATCCAATGTCAGTAGCTCTTGTTTACACATTAGTGACCCTCTTTTATGAGAATTTGCCGATATTGTTGCTATCTATCTCTCAAAAGGCATCAATTGACTGTTTTTCTTTCCTAAAAAACAACTGTGAAATGGACAGTGAAGAGGATGTAATCTGCCCTTCTGCATACTTTTTAGGCACTTGGGTAATTTTATAGGGCTACACTCCTGAAACAAAATAAATCATGAGTTATTATTTCTAGATAAAGTTGATAAGACATTTTATTTGTTACAAATTAAAATCATACCACCAGATGTCTTTACTTTGACTTATAAAGTTATTTGTTCTATACAGGTAAGAGAAAGTGTAGAAACTTAACTGCTATCCGGTAAAATTGCCTCACTCCATAGTGCTATTTGGATCATACTTAACTGGAGATTTAAATAAGTGAAAGAAATCAAGTAGTTGAAATCACTGATAAAATATTTGGGATCTTACATCATCCTCAGATTCATGTATACAATGTACATAAAATGCCATGGCTGCGGGAGTGGAAACTATAAAACATAAATTTCACTTTTTATATAAAATGGAATGGTTTTTCCTTAGACATGACCTTGAGAAACTTGACAGCCAACTTTTCTGGCATGTCTTTTTTTTTTTTTTTTAAAGATTTTATTTATTTTTTTGACAGAGAGAGACATAGCGAGAGCAGGAACACAAGCAGGGGGAGTGGGAGAGGGAGAAGCAGGCTTCCCGCAGAGCAGGACCTGGAATCATGACCTGAGCCGAAGGCAGACACTTAATGACTGAACCACCCAGGCGCCCTTTTCTGGCATGTCTTAAGAAAATGTCCACACAATGTCAAAGCATGATCACAAAATTAAAAAAAAAAAAAAATGAAAAGAAAAATCATGACTCATACAAATGTAAAATGAACATCTGTTAATGATTACATTTGACTCCTTGATTAATAAGAGAACCAGTAAGATGTCTTGACTGGTTCAAAGGAGAATCCAAAGAGTAGACACATATATAGGTGGTCAAGAATGCTGAAATGAATATGCTTAATAGATGCAAAATTGGTCATTATCCATAGGACCAGGGTCAAATACATCTCTACTGGATAATTTGCATTTCTAAGGACAAGAATTAGTTGTAGCTCACAGAGTTGTGAAAAAGCTAAAACAAAAACAAAAGCAAAAAACAATGAGGGAAAGAGACTTTGTAGAATCCGATAAACCAATAATGTTGAATTTTCCATTGAAAGTATTTAGTAATCTTTTGGGGGACCATTTCAACAATTTCAACTTTTCTCTACATTAAGAAAATGTTTATAAATTATTTCTAGAAAACATTAAAGAACATTTTCTTTGTTGAATTAGTATGAAAAATTTATGAAAAAACATAAAGCAATCACTAGGCTTATTAATTAAGTAGGTAGTGTTACAAAAACTTATTGAGAAGTAATTTTTTTAAAGATTTTTTTTATTTATTTATTTATTTATTTATTTATTTATTTATTTATTTGAGAAAGAGAGAGAGAGAAACAGCATGAGAAGGGAGAGGGTCAGAGGGAGAAGCAGGCTCCCCGCTGAGCAAGGAGCCCTATGTGGGACTCAATCCCAGGACTCCGGGATCATGACCTGAGCCGAAGGCAGCCACTTAACCAACTGAGCCATCCAGGTGCCCGAGAAGTAATTTTTATTAAGTATATTTTTCTCTGTAGACAAAAATAAACAGCCAGTGTCCATAACCTTGCTATTACATATATATGTATGCATATATGTATGAATATATGTGTCTGTATGTACACACATCTACATAGTTATCCATTTCAGAGAATTACCAATGCAAATTATGTTGCTTTTTGTTATGAAACTATGTTACTAAGCAGGTATTGTTAATTTTTTATGTAGTAGAACAACTTTAGAACTCTGTATTATAAGTCTATATTATAGACTTTATATTTTCTTTTCCTGACATCCAATGTACTCTATTGGAGGTAATGACATATAAGACCTATCAGCACAATCCTACTTTGTTAATTAATTTTCCTTAAACACAAATTTTTAAGACCCACCACATGTCTACAGCTATGAAAGGCACCAAGGTATATGAAGATGAATTGAATCTGGCTCTAGCTATAAGTCACAAAAACATGAATCAGTCAAAGTAAAAATTGCTAAAAAGAAGTGAATAACAATAAATGGTTTGAAATTAGTTTCAGCAATTGACTACCAAGGGCATAGAAAGAGATGAATGGATTTTTTTCCGCTTCATTCTGGTAAATATGTAAATAAGAAAAATAAAGCAATCAGCTTTAGAGAATTGTGTTAAAGTTGAATGTCTTAAAAAGGCTGAATCCTATGTCATGGAAATGAATCTTTAACTGATAATACTATTACTTAATTTTTGATTAATATTGGGGCCAATAAATTATTGATATTCATTAGGAACTCTTTTAGTGAGTAATTTTCACACAAACCATTTATATTGTTTTGGGGACTTCTATTTAATATTTCATAATCCTTTGATTTTTAGGCATCATTAGAATTTTTTTAAAATATAATTTTACATTAAATACCCTAAAATTGTCAATACTTAGGAACTTTTCCGGCAAAAGAAAAATTAGTTTAAAATCTATTATTTTCAAAGGATAAAATTTTAAATTGCTGTTGGTTTGCAAGCTGACCCAAGTACATGGAAGGCAAGGAGATACAAAACAAAGAGGCAGATGGCTCTAGATTGGTAGGTGGCTGATTTAATAAGCAGAGGAACTTACGAGGCTTCTCTAGGGTGGTAAATCTCTGCACCTGCCCATCAGAATCTTAAAAGTTTATGTAAAGGTCTTAACCAGATTCAATCACATGTTCAGTCCAGATAGTCTCAACAGCACATTCCTCTCCCAAGATTGCATCCTTGAAATGGTCTCCTTGTGGGATCCATGGGTAGAAGGTACATTCCAAAGAAGGTGGGGTGTGGCCTCTCCATGATCAACTCCAACAATTGCTTCTTGAGCTTATAAATACAAGGCAACAAACTCTGTACATTGCTTGGCTTCCATACATGTCTCAAAATTACCTTTTCTTTTAATATATGTTATATTCTAATATTATGAACACTATTCTAAATTTTCTTTAGTATGTTTTCAGCAGATGTTTCAAATTCTATTATTTTACCCCAATTCATTTGCTTACATATCCTTTTTTGCTAGTTTTTCGTATTTTTAAAAATATCAGTTTATTATATACAGTAATATTGTGTTTTCATTTCTCTCAATTAATGCTTTTTCTATCACCTTTAGCTTGCCCTCTTGATTTCAGATTCTCGTTTGTAAACATAGTTTTCAAAGAAGCTTTTCTTATTTACACAAAAGCAAGACATTTGAACCAAGATATTCTGAATGCAATCAAATTCAGAGCTCAAGTGTTTCTTGAAGTGAGATTTTTTGTGAGTTGAGAATAGGGCCATCTATTGCCTGATGCGATTTGAAAACAGAACTTGTCACAACTCCCTAGGCATTAATAGTGGAGAGAAGAAATAGGATAAAATGGAGGCAAATAATACACATTCACAGAGCAAGAAGAAACACGGAGGGACTGACATGAATCGGTTTTGGGAAAATAAACTTAGGTTTGGGTACCAATACTACTCTTTCATTCAGTTCATAAGAGTTCTTACTCCTTTCAATTTTTTTCCCTCTATAATAGTTTTCCCAAGTCTTTATTTTGTAAATCCATACATGCAATCACTATTTACAGAGATCTCCCACAAACTATATTATTGGATTCTTACAGCTCTGTATGCTAAGCATAAACATCTTATTGATGAGAAAAATGATATCGCTGAGAGAGAATGACTTTCCCAAGGTCACGAGGCTTATAGTTTGCAGGATCGGGACCGGAACATAGCAATTCAGCCTTTTTTTTTTTTTTTTTCTAATTCCCATATCTCGATACCACATTACCTCTGAAGGCCTTTGGTTCAGGTACTGCATGGCAGATGGGCAATGACTTTTTTTTTTTTCCCCAAAAGCAGCATTTTCTTATCTACTCACATTTTGTATCTATGGCATACAGCTTTGAAGCACCTGATTTTTTTTTTTTTTTCCCAGTCAGCAGCCCACATCCCTGACTCTTCCCCAGAGTTATCTCCCAGGTAACTATCTCCACCATTATCATACATATCCTATCTCTGGTAATATGATCAAGCTCTTTCACTAAGTATCATCAGAGTACCAACTATATTGGAACTACCTGGGATGCCTGCTAAATGGATATTCTTGGACATATTACCCCCCTCAAAATGAATTTCTTGCAGTGGAGTTTGAAAATAGACATTTTAAATAAGTTCTCAGAAAACCACTGCATTAAAGATACTAAAATCCATATATTATGCATGCCTCCTTGCCAAATATTCAGACTCATTTATTCAGCTGCCACCTGGACTTACGCATTTGGGAGTCTGGATGCAACTTTTGCTCAATATGTCCTAAAGGAAACTCATAGACTTTCTCCCGAGTTATTTAGGGTAGGTAGAATTATGCTCCCCACCGCCCAAATGTCTACATATGAATCTCTGGAGCCTGTGAATAAGTTATGTTTCAAGGCGAAAGGGAATTAGAGTTGCAGGTGTAATTTGAATTCTTAATGGGTTTATCTTAGAATAGGAATGTTAACTTGGGTTATCCAGGTGGACCCAATGTAATCACAAACGTCTTTAAAAATGGAAGAAAAGTCAGGAGAGTCAGAGGGAGAGGTGACTATGTGATGATGCTTAGCAATCATCAAAATTACTGATTATGAAGGTATATGAAGAGGATCATGAACCAGAGAACATGTATGGCCTCTAGAAGATGGAAAAGGAAAAGAAACTGATTCTCCCCTAGGTCCTCCAGAGAGGAATGCTTCCTTGCTAACATCTTGGTTTTCACCCAGCGTTATCCAGGTTGGGCTCCGACCTGCGGAAATGTAAGGTAATAATTGTGTTGTTATAAGCCCCCAAGTTGGTGGTATACTGTTCACAACTATAAGACCAATACAGTTTTGATATCTGGACATAGGGTGCTGCTGTAGAAATTACCTAAAATTTGTGAAAGATGCTTTGGAATTAGGTGGTGGGCAGAGACTGGGAAAATGGTGAGCATAACAGAATAAGCTTAGATTATCTTGAAAAGACTTTTAGTAAAAATACAGATCTTGATGTCTGTGCTGGTGGGCACTGGGGCATGAAAAGCATGATGGAGAAAAACTGCATCACCTTAGAGTGTACCAACATTGTCACAAGCAGACTGCTGGTAGAAATCTGAATAGTAAAGGATCTGCTGGTGAGGAAGGAAATAAAGAGCATGGTTTTGGAAAGTGGAGGGAGGAGGATCCTTGTTATATAGTATCATAAAGCTTACTGGAATTACCTGCAGTTATGTGGAAAGGACAAAACTTCATGTCCATGTAAACTGGACATTTTGTTGAGATTTCCCAGCAAAGTTTTGAATGGTCACCCTGCTTTCTTCTTGCTGCTTCTAGCAAAATGCAAGAAAAAGAGATAAATTAAGGTTTTGTTTAAAAAAAAAAAAGCAACCAGGGCTTGATGATTTGGGAAATTCCCATAATACAAAAGACATTAAAATTAAGAGATTGGCTGTCAGGAAAATGTAGTCTAAGAAAACTAAGGCTGTGACTGAACGATCTTTTGCTAATGCCTCAGGAAGATCAAAAGGTCAGAGTATTTTATTACCCAGAAGGCTATCTGAAGAGATGAAGGGTCTCAGAAATGTTAGCAGAAGCTGAAAGTAGAGATGAGTTTATCTGGGAGACCTCTGTGGACATCCCTCTTGTCTACTTGAGTGAATAGTGTGAAATACAGAGACTATACACAGAATTCTGGAGAATGTCACACAGAGATTGCCAGCTTGGACCAAATGGAATAGAGGGCAAAATCAAAGAGAGCCTTCAGAATGCCAAAATTCTCCAGAGAGGAAATAGGCTGCTTAAACTACTCAGCTATAAATACACGCCATATTTCATGAAAAGGGAACGATCCAGAGGGCCTAGACTCAAGCTCAGAGCGTGGAGCCAAAACAGAGAGGATGGTGCCCAGGCCTTGACACCTGATGGAGTCAGCCTCTCTGGATTATGAAATTGCTTGGCCCCTGTGACTCCTTGTTTTTTTTTTTTCTCCTTACATTTTCACCTCTCTTGAACCAGAATATCCATAACTATTGTCTAATACCTGCACTAATGTGTTTGGGGAATAATTTGGGACTTTTGTGCTGATGGGCTGTAGATGAAAGTTTGTATTTTGAGTTCATGCTGTAATGTGAGGAAAACCTTAAGTAAATTGGAAGAGAGTTAAGGTATTTCATAGGTGGGATGCGTGGGTATCAATGGAGTCCCGAGACCCGATTGTGGAAGGCAGAATAATGCCCCCTTCTTTAGCGGCACGATATTCCTTAGGACAAGATAGCCTTGTTCTAATCCCTGGAACCTGTGGATAGGTCATTACATAGCAAAGGAGAATTAAGGTTGCAGATGAGCATAAGCTTGCTAAACAGCTGGTCTTAATGTAGAAAAAATTACCCTGGATTATCCAGACGATCCAATGTCATCACAAGTGTTCTCAAAAATGGAAGAGGGAGAGATAGGTGATTCTTTCCTCGAGCCCCCAAAAAGGAATGCAGTGCTGCTTCTACCTTGATCGTAGCCCAGTGAGACAGATACTGGACTTCTAACCTTCAAAAGTGTAAGGTAACACATTTATATTCAGCCTTAAGTTTATGGTAATTTATTACAGCAGTAACAAAATCTAATACTTTATTCTTGCCTCTTTTTTTATCCCAATTTATCATGTTAATCATTTATCTATTCCCTTCCCTAAACATCAGAATATCACTTGCTTTCCCTCTCTCTGCTGGACCCTGTGTCCAGTTACTGAGTATTGTTTGAGCTCTCAAATCTTCCTGAACTAAGTCCTCTTATCTCCATGTCTATTATCCATTCCCAGATAAGTTTCATAATTTTTAACCGTTGTCTCAGTTTGCTTAAAATTGCCTCTGTATCACCACCCAGAATCTTTTTTGATGCCCTTCAAGGATTTCCCATCATCTGTCCTAGAGAATAATGGCCAAATCCTTAAAAATCACTTAAAACCTTCCCACGGTTCTCTTGCTAACCACTCCAGCATCACCTACCTAGTAGTTAATGCTAAAGCAACACTGAGTTCCTCTTGGTGCTCTTCACATACCATGTTCTTTTCCTGTTTTTCTGCCATAGCTCTGGCTGTTCTTACTCCCTCTCAACACGTTTTGAAATATTTTGACATTCCTAATGTCTCATCTTCTCCAACAATCTGTCCTTTGATTGCCAGATGGAGCTTTGTGTTCTTGCTTTGTGCCCTTTTCTTTTCCTGACCATATCTTTATCTGGACATTTAACAAAATAAGCTGTGATTATTTATTGGTTAGTCAAAGTCTGAGTGTCTGGAGCATAGTAGGTAGTCAGTAATGACTCATGTAATTAAACTAAGTTAAAATTGCTCCACCTTGTGGTGGGCTCAGCCTAAGGTGAACTTGTCCTCTCCCCACAATGTTAGGCCTTTGGAGAATCCCTTTCCCTTGAGTTTGGGCGAAACCTGTGACTCGCTTTTTGCTAATACACTAGGTCTAGGTAAAGGGATTTTGCAGGGATAATAAAGACCCCAAGTGAGTTTATCAAAAGGGAGATTAACCTGGATGGGCCTGATTAGCCACGTGAAATCCCCGCAACAGGGACAGGGATCCTTTCTGAAGTAAAAGATTCTTGTGCTGACCTTAAAGAAGTGAGCAGCCATATTGTGAACTGCCTATGGAGAGAGTCAGAGAGCCATGTAGCAGTGTCTAAGACCTGAGGTGAACTCCAGCCAACAGCCAGCAAAAAGCCAGGTCTTTCAGTCACACAGCTGCAAGGACATAAATTTTGTCACAATGTCAATCAACTTGGAACTTGGAAGTGGATTCATTTCCAGTCAAGCCTCCACATGAGAATGCAGCCAGCTCAATGCCTTGACCACAGCCTTGAGAGACCAAGAGCAAAGGACTCAGATACTTAGTGCCAGAACTCCTGATCTACAGATACTGTGAGAAAAATGTGTGTTGTTTTAAGCTTCTAAGTTTGTGGTGATTTGTTACTCAGCAATGGAACACAAATACACTCATATAGACCCACACCATCAGGCAGTCATGATACTATTTTACAGTTACTATTACCTTTGCTTCTATTACATTAGTTCACTCACTCGCTCTAGCATTTGTTCATCCATTAATGCATGCCATTAATATTTTTTAAATCTAAGGCATTAAAGTATGGATAAAAGATAAATAATAGAAATTTTCAGCACTCAAATAGAAATTTGCCAGCACTATTGATAATCTGGCAGCACCCTATGAAGCATAAGGGAGAAGCAACTCTCTCTACCTAGGTGGGATGGTGACATAGCCCATGTCATCCATGACTTGAATACTTTCCCCAGCTTCTCCAAAACTACAAACTCCTTCAGGGCTCTTCCTAAGCTGTACCTCCGCCATTGAGCCCTTTATGATCATTGTTATGTACAATCAAATTTCAAACAAGACCTACGTGTAACTCATGATTTAAATTTTTTATTGTTCTGCATCTTGTTTCCATAACTGTATTTCAAAAGGTTTTTTAGTTGTGTTTTTTGGTAAAGAAACAGATCTTCCTTTACATTTCTCCCTGTCAAGAACAACTTATAAGGTTATAGACTCAGTTCTGGAGTCTCTGTCTCTTTGTCTCTCATCTTCCAAAAACTTTCATAAGGTAGCACAGCATTAAAATGTAATAGATGCTGAAGTATTCCTATCCTCCAGTATGCCTGAAACTCCTTGCTGGAGCCATTTTGCGGGGAGACCACATGTGTCTCAATTTTGTTAAAATTCAAATAATTATAAGGGAAGCTGTAAGAGTATGTATTTGAATTTACGGTTGAAGTCTATCTAATAGCAAACATTTTGAAAATCAATATTGACCCTGAGGAACTACATGGAACTAGATAGAGACTCTGTTTGCTGAAAAATGAAGGGGGGGGATTGAGAACTTGCTCAAATCTACCTGCAGGACCATGTAGAATTTTTTGATAAATTTGCTAAATTTATCAGTTTTGATTAAAGGCAGATTACAAAAGCTAATGAGCTGGAATTTTAGTAGGTGAAAACAGTGGGGTTGCCTAGATCTCCCATTATACTACTCTGCTTCGGGTGGCCATTATAAAATAACATAAATTGAGTGGCTTAAACAACAGAAATTTATTTCCTCTCAGCTCTGGGATCTGGGAAGTCCAAGATCAAGGTGCTGGCAGATTTGGTTTCTGGTGACATATCTTTCCCTGGCTTGTAGACTCCTGTCTTCATGCTGAGCACTCACATGGGAGGATGGAGTGGGGAAGGAGAGGGAGAGTGAGCAAGAGAGCATGTGCTCTGGTGTCTCTCCCTGTTCTTAGAAGTTTTATCAGAGGATCATGACTCCACTGTTATGATCTCACTTTTATTTGAATCAATTTAAAAGCCCTATCTTCATTTAGTCCTGTAGTGGGTTAAAGCTTCAACATAGGAATTTGGGGGAGGGACACAATTCAATTCATAGCACCCATCTCCTACTGAGTTCCTTAAAAACAATACAGAACAATAAGAAAAGAGAAAGAAAGCAACAGGTTAAACACCACACCTTCAGCATAACCTGAAGGCAGAGAATGGCTAAACTCCAAAATTACTTTGAGGAGCAAAGGTCTGCCAGAGAGTTTTACTCTCTTGCCTCAACCCACCCTAATGGAGGTTGTGACAAGCAGAGACAAATGGATAATAGCTACGGGGCAGAAACAAGAAGGAAGCTAGAAATAGGGCCCACAGTTTATATAAAGCCCATACCAGAAAGACAGCAATTCATGAGTCTGAAAATACAGAAATTGTGCCTGAACAAGGAGAGCTGAACTTGGAATCCCAAGAGGAGACTTACAAATTTAAACTCTGTGAAGGGCAGTCTTCAAAATGCATTGCTCCTGGGGAGGAGAAAGGGGGCAGAAAGGTAAGATATGCCCTCTAACAATTGCTTGACCAAAGGAAACAAAAGAAAATAGGGGGTTGTGAAATAGAAAAGAGAACCAAAGAATTAGGGGATGCACAACCCAGAGTAATTTCAGTGAAATCAGATTATAAAAGTTAAATAAAATACTAGGGACTCAGGCTGTTCAAAAGGTTTAAGAACAGAGGTAAACACTAAAACAACAATAAATAATGTTTTGAAAAATACGTTTGTGTGTGTATACATGTATATGTTCAAGGGCCATGGTTATGAATTTCCAGGGAAAGAAAAATAGTGAATACATCAGAATATAAATAACCATAAAATATTATGACCGAACTGAGACCAAACATAGCTGTTGTAGATATAAATGCACCTAACTTTCCTATTAAAGAATAAAAGATTTTCACCTTAACTCAAAATGCAAGATACATCTATATACTTTGTACAAAAGATAAAACAAAGTGATTCAGAATAGGGGCAAAAAGGATAAACAAAAATAGACTAGGCAGATGGAAAAATAGTAAAAACCACAAGGAAGCAGGGGTAGCAATCTTGATAGCAGATAAAGTAGAATTCAAGAGCAAAAGCATTAAACAAGATAGAGAAGTGTGCTTTTTAATGGTAAAGGCCCCAATTCACAGTGAAAAAATAATCTGTATGAGTATTTATGCCCCGTGTAACACAGCAGTCACTTTATCAAGCAAAAACCATCAGCCAATACGAGGAGGTATGAGGAGAATCACAATAGTACTGGGAAAGGTTAACATAACACTGGCAGTCCGAGATGTAAAATGGGGAAGTGGGGAGATGGAAGACATCAGTCAATAATGTAGATGCTGTGAATAGATGTTGAAATTTATACTCTGATAACAGAGAGCGCACCTTCCTCTCAAGCACCCCGGTAACCTTCACAAAAAAAAAAAAAAAAAAAAAAAAAAAAAAAACGTATATTAGTTCCATAGAAAATATCTGTACAGCCCATCGAGTGTAAATATTACAAGTAAAACTTCACGAATGCACTGAAAAGTGTACGCACAACAATTTGTGACAACTGTATCACGCTTCTAGGGCTGTTAGAACAAGTTACCACGGAATGGGTGGCTTAAAAAAGCATTAGAAATCTATTCTCTCACAGCTCAGGAGGCCATAAGGTCAAAATCAAGGGGGATTGTCAAGAGGATTGGTTGCTTCTGGATGTGAAATTCTATAGGACTTGTTGATAAGTTCATATTATTTTATCCAGGTTAATTTTCTTGCTTGAATAATTTTACTATGTGCATGTATCTCTCTCTCCATAGAAAGTACTATTTTTGCAACATATGTCTGTCTAAAATTGTTTCAAAATAAAACTTTTTTTTTTTTTTTTTTAAAGCTAACAAGTCGGGGCGCCTGGGTGGCTCAGTCGTTGGGCGTCTGCCTTCGGCTCAGGTCGTGATCTCAGGGTCCTGGGATCGAGCCCCACATTGGGCTCCCTGCTCGGCGGGAAGCCTGCTTCTCCCTCTCACACTCCCCTTGCTTGTGTTCCCTCTCTCGCTGCCTCTCTCTCTGTCAAATAAATAAATAAAATCTTTAAAAAATAAATAAATAAATAAGTAAATAAAAATTTAAAAAAATAAAAATAAAAAGCTAACGAGTCAGGGCACATGGGTGGTGCAGTGAGTTAAGCATCTGACTTTTGGTTTCAGCTCAGGTCATGATAGGATGGTGGGATCGAGCCCTACCTCATAGGCCTCCTTCCTCAACATGGAGTCCGCTTGAGATTCTCTCCCTTTGCCCCTCCCCCCACTCATGACCCCCTGCTCTTTCTCTCCAATAAATAAATCTTTAAAAAACAAAAAAAAATTTAAAGAGCTAACAAGTCAACCACAGACTGAGGTGTTTATCATCAAAACTGTGTTCCCTTTATTCATTTTGCCAGGAAAGTTTCTGTATGGCAAAATTCTTTTGATATTTCATTAATCTATGTGATATGTCCTGTTGTAAAATCCACCATTGTTTGTCAGATCATATGAGACTGTGCATTAGTTAGATGAAAAGCTGCAATCACGGTATCAGGTTTAATCCAATGGATGCTTCTGTTCTAGAATTCCATAGACATAAAATGTGTGTGTACAGAATAGTTACGAGGGGGCCTACCAGTCATTTCCAGTTTCACTGTGGATCTTTAAGATGGACTTGGCATTTCCGTATATATTTTTAAGCCACGTCCTCTTTTCTTAAGCTTTACTTTTTCCCCCCTTCACTCTGTGTTATGTTCCTGCCAAGAAGAAGAGGATAAAGAGAAAAAAATACAAGTAGCAAGCATTTATTTCCTTATACAATAAAAAGGGGGGAAAAGTTAAATTCAGAGGAAGAAAAAAGAAGAGTCAAATATTGCACAAGGTAATTCACAAGGATTATGTTAATTATAACAGCAATTGAGAAGATTGATATATTTCCCTATGTCTCACAAATAAAAATAAAGACTGAAGAGTATAGGAACTATTAAATATTGTAATTGAATTTAAATTCTTGGACTCCCAGAAGTCAAAATATTATTATATATATGTTATATAATACAAAATATATCATTTAATACATATTAAGGTGAAGTAGAAAATGTTTCAAATCTTTAAACATGTTGTAGATACTGTATTTAAATGGAGGTCATTTTATAAAGTGATGAAAAAAAAATACTACTTCTTTAATGACTTTGATTTTACTTCCCTAACAGTTTTCTTTATTTTATTAAAATGGAAATAAGAAAGCTTAGGAGATTCTGTTTTGGTGCTTACACTGACCTCTTCTAAAATTCAAAGTTAAATACTGTATTAACTAATTGGAAAAACTTGCAAGACTCATTTAACAAATGTAAGGATTTTTCATATACTATCCAATTGTGCTTAATTTTCTGTGAATTGACTGCTCATATCCTCATGTCTTAGGTGATGTATATTTTTGGATTACACTGATTGCTGTCAGTTTATATTTGAGATACAAAGGTAGTTAAAATCCACTATGATATCTTTTTGGAAGAATGTTGACTAGGAGGATTAGCCACGACCAAGACCTAAGTACCTGAGACTATGATGAAAGCCAGGTTATACTACACTGTTAAAGCTAATTCTCCAGAAACATAGGGTATATCTAAATAATGACTAACCCTTGGCCACAGTCACATTTTTCATACCCCATAATCAAAAATCCAAAGTAGAATTTAGGTTGGATATGGCAAAATAACTCAATCTCTTGATGTATATTTATATATCTATCTCCTAGTTACAACTGGTACTGAAATATTTATTAGAGTTCTTTGGGAATTAGAAACTTGTATGGACATTAATAGTGGTTTGTAGTACGTAGCAGTATATAATACATGCCTACTAAGGAAAAGGAAACTGACCATCTCATTAAAACATCAAATGAGAAACACATGAACTGCCAGTTAATGAATTCTGAAAAATGAAAGCATTGAGATGTTATCTTACTACATTACTTTTTAAATTTTAAAAAATTTTGACTGGGGGGGAGGGACTTAAGATTTTACTACTTGATATGCAAATTTACCAACAAACTGCTCACCTTCAAACAGATACTTTGTTTTATTCTTCGGTGAAAGGTGACTGATATAGGGCTTAGCAACCCCTGCTCCTTGGGGATATAATTAGCTAGCTTGTTTACATGTACCCTGTTGAGCTTGAAAGTGTCTGTACACAGATTATGTTGGTTACCATGGACTGACGCGTCCATAGTGGATTCTCAATGTATTTTTATGCATGTGTTCACTATTTCCAGAGCTTTCCCTGGCTATCATTTAATTAGGATGCAAACAAACTAGAGGAAATTAATTTAAATTTGAATTTCTTTGCAATTAGGATGAAAGAGTTTAAACATGGGTGACTCAGGGTTTATAACATCAAATTAATTTATGCATACTACCTCAAGTCATTTCTAACGGGAATATTTAAAATCAACAATTACAGCCTCAGATTATGCCCTTGCTCCTAGGGAATAAAAAGCTCTGTTTTGAAAAGTCAGTCTGTTTAATAGTTTTCCTTTCAGGATTTAATAACAATTTACCTGAGAGTAAATTCTGGATAGATTTAGCCGTGCCTCTGGTGTGTGATGACAAAGTTAGGAGAATATGATTTTAGAGGGAAAAATAAACCTAAATCAAAACCTTTAGAATATTCAAGGTAATATTCTGATGCTAAACTGAAATTCATTTGAGCTCTCTGGATACTGTCAACAGTCAGTTATTCTGTGGTACCTCTGGGACATCCAGAAGGATAATTGAGAAACTGAATATGAAGGGTCTGGAGAAAGATTCAGGTGGCGTTTATAGATTTGGCATTCATTAACATATATTCAGTGATTGGTATCGTTTAAATAGATGAGATTTCACCTAAAAAAGCAAACAGCATGGAAATCTGAGGAGGAAATGGACCAAGCCCAGAGAAATCTCAAGTTTTAAGAACAGGCAAGGGGAAATTCTAGAAATGAAATGGACAGAGAAGGAATCTAAGTCAGGAGGAAATACAGTCAGAAAAACAAAGGCATACAGTTTTAAGAAGGGCCCAGAAAACCTTGTCAAATGCTATGGCTGTCAAAGAGATGGCCTGAAAGATAACCCTAGTCCTTGATAATTAGCAAGACTTTGTTAACCTTCTTAGAGCCGGGTTCGGGTCAGAGGGAGGGCCAGAACACTGTACTTCCTGCTCTCACAGAACTTCAAGGTCAGTCTGCAGTGAGAGCTTTGGGTCCTCTCAGGTTTCTCTGGGAGTGCACATAGCACTGTACGTGTGTGTGTTCTTTTACATTCTCAGCCATATGTCAGAGGTTTTCAAAGCCCCATATGTCCATCTCACTCCCCATTCCCCAGGATTTCTTTTAAGGCTGTTGGTCAACTAATGGGTTGCCCCAACCATTATCACCGCATCAGAGAACTGAAATGGTAAACCATTGTCACTGATTGTTTCTGGCAAATACCCATGGGAAAAGGCTACTTTTTCCTGAGAGAGCTAGGATTCAGGTAAAATAAAGACAAGGCCTGTGGTTGGGGGTTTCAAGGAAACCATCAGGTCAAAAAATGGTAATATGCTGAGATTGGGGCTTTTAGGGAGCTCCGAACACGTTGTGCTCCGTCCATGGACCCTCATCAATGATAACTTTGCTCTTGATTTTTCACTATAATTTGAGGCTATTCATTTTTTTTAAAAGATTTTATTTATTTATTTGACAGAGAGAGACACAGCGAGAGAGGGAACACAAGCAGGGGGAGTGGGAGAGGGAGAAGCTGGCTCCCCGCAGAGCAGGGAGCCCGATGCGGGACTGGATCCCAGGACCCTGGGATCATGACCTGAGCTGAAGGCAGTCGCTTAACCAACTGAGCCACCCAGGCGCCCGAGGCTATTCATTTTTAAGGCTACCGCAGAGCTGGAGAGAGGGGAATGATAATAGGACAAATTAAATATCACAAAGTTTACTGAGATTCATCATCTTTCTTAAACACATCAAATTGTTGAAATCTTTAATTCCCAGAGTTCTTAAGAAGTTGATATTTTGACAGTTGTTCTCAGTGTTTTCATTGGTTTAATGGGAAAGTAGATTTTCAGAGGTCTTTACCATTCTGGAAGTCAGAACTACCTTATAATAGTTTTTAAATTATATTCTCACAGGTATTCAGTTTGAGTAGGTCTGATACATTCCCCATTTATTAGAGAGGAACCCTGAGAGATCATGGATGGAATAATTATAACCTATTTTATGGGAGATAACGACTTGAGGATGTAGGGTCTTAGCCTTCCTTTTGCAAGGAGTGATGGTAGAAGGCTGACAGAGAAAGATGCAAGTTTGGAATTGTACCTGAAGAGCAGGACAGGAGCTGAATAGGCCCTTGTAGATGGATATCTGTGCCTCACAGAGGTCGCAACTGAAATTTTCAATCCAAATGGTTTGGTAAATTTGGGGTGATAGATATAAAATGGATTATGTGAAGTTTGGAGTATTTTGGACCCTATGACATTTTCTGCAATGACCTTGTAGATGACAACGCCACTATCCTATAAAATGTGTACTTGTCAGAAAATATTGAATTAGTTCAGTGATTGATCTGACCCAAGCTTTATGTTCACATTTTTCTAGAAATTACAAGCATAATTTTATAGGAATGATTTTTACAGAAATTAAGATACAAAGAAACATCAGAAAGAAGTTTTGTTTTAATTGCAAAGGGGTTAGGATATTCTTAGCTTTTCAATTTTTTCTGTGTAGGCCATGATCATTAAAATAATTCACGATGATGTGAGAAAGAGCTTCTTGTCTTGGGGCACTGGTGAGGTGAATTCACAATTATGGATCATTTTAATTGAATTATATCCTTTGAGCTTTAGTTTTGAGCTCTGAGTCCACAATCTGTAATTTGCAAGTAATCAATAATATTTGTTTAAATGCTCTTGGGCAAAGATAACGTGAATACAGAAACTTGCTTATTTCTAGCATAAATTTGTTTATTAAGGAAAATCATGGAGCATTGTAAATTAACTGTTAAAAATGTAACTTGGTTTAATTTTAACACCTTCATTTGGTATTTACTGAGTATTTTTAGGAATAGTACATGTAAGTTAGTTCAACTATTGTTAAAGTACAAAAGTAACATTGAAAGCAAGCATTCTAATCTTCTCTAGATTTTATAGTGCCACACATTTTTCATCTGTCATTGAAAAATATTCTTTATATTTTGGAATTAATGTTTGCTTCTGCTTGGCTTCTAATCAATGAAATGCCTGAATCAGGAACTATTCCAAATAACTGCATATTATATGTGATAGTTTACTGATGTCAACAAAAGTGAACAAATTGCATTGAAGTATAACTTATATATAGTAATCTTAAGTGTCTCACCATAATAAATTCAGAAATATGCATTTGTAAGATCTAGCACACTTTTAGAGTCCCAAAAGAATCTCTTTCACTCCCCTCTTAATCAATGGTGCCCAAAGTAGCCATGATTCTAACCTCTGTTACCATAGATCAATATTGCCTATTTTGGTCTTCATATAAATGGAGGTGTATAGTATTTGCAATTTTGGTACTGTCTTTACTTCACTCAAAATTATGTCTGTATAATCCATCTTTATTTATATACCGGTGACTTATTCTTTTCCCTACTGTGTAGCATTCTACTGAATAAGTATAGAGAATTTTATTTCATTTTATTGCTGGTAGACATATAGGTGTTTATTTTGGAGTTGTTGGTCATAAGTTATATATACATTTAACTTTAGTAAATAATGTTAACCATTTTTTCCAAAATGGTTGTGCCAATTTAAGGTCCCAGGTCCAAATATATGAAGACATCCTAACAATCAATAGAAAAAAAAAATGGACTCCCAATTTGGAAAACTAAAAAAGTCGAAAAAATCTCAACAGGCATTCACAGTAGATACAAGATTTGAAAACCAAGGATTAAATTAAATTTTGAGAAAGGGAAGAAAGAATCTCATTTGAGCCATATGTGTGAAAATAAATGGTTCTTTCACATTATCAGATAAAAAATAGATTTAGGGTATGATGGGTGCTTAACTGAGGCTCTTCATTTGATACACATTCCAACTTAGAATTATTTTACTCAGAACAAATGCTTACAACAATTTTATATGTGGCTAGAATTGTAAAAAATTGTCCTAGAGTTATTGAATAAATTGTTTAAAGCACTTTATAAGATGAAGGGAAAATGAAAGTGAACAGAGATAAGCTGTAGAGATGAATAACATTTCAAACATAAACGAGAAGGTATTGGGTCTGTAACTCTTTAGGTAATTGTGTATGTTTGCTATTTTTCATGTTTTGCAGTACATTAGTTTTGACCTAGAGACTTCACTCTCCTGTTATAGATGCCAAAATATTCTTGATTAGGATCTTCTAGTCTCAAAGCCTCCAGATAAAGAAATTTATCATTAAACACTTCTTTTTTTTTTTTTTTTTAAAGATTTTATTTATTTATTTGAGAGAGAATGAGAGATAGAGAGCACTAGAAGGAAGAGGGCAGAGGGAGAAGCAGACCCCCCTGCTGAGCAGGGAGCCCGATGCGGGACTCGATCCCGGGACTCCAGGATCATGACCTGAGCCGAAGGCAGTCGCTTAACCAACTGAGCCACCCAGGCGCCCTCATTAAACACTTCTGATTCTACTATCAAATGCCTGCATTAAAATTGCCCATCACCTTCCAACAAAGTGATGAAGTGATAGTCCTTCACTGGGGACTACAATAAACCCTACTAATAACTTAGGCTATGTACAAACTTTACTTTTTTCTAAGTGTTATTACCTACATTAACATATTTATATTCTCACTTGATATATATTTTTCTGTCTGTGAAATCTGTTTGGATATGTTGAATTGGGATTGAACACATGATTTTTCCCATTCTAATGTTGAAACCATTTTTTTTTATTTAATAGTTTTTACTGAGTTACAGTTTCAGAAATAAACCTAAGTTGTTAAGTGAAAAATAGGTAAAGAAGCAGAAGGATGCCCCATGTCCCATCAACTTGGCATATTTGATTTGTTTATTTTCCAAGTTCAACCTCAGATCCCTCCTTCCTTTTTCAGGGAAGCTGATTCCTAGACATGTTTGGGTATAAGACATAACCCCTTCTTTTACTTCTATCAAAAGGGAGCTAAGATCTTTTTTTATCCAAATTGGCAAGATACCTGGGAAATACATGAGACAAATTATTTCTGTGTTAATTTATATTTTCTTAGGACTGTTTCTCGTGATATGTGTAGTTTTACTATATTTTTAAAAAATAGCCAAATTGTCCCAGTATCAGAAAGTTCTTAACTGTGCAGTCTTACTTTCAAAATAATATGAGGGCAATTTTTTTTTTTTACGACATCACTCTGAAAAGTTAATATACCACTCATTGGGTTTTGTTGGTCTTAAAGTTGACAGTTAAAATTGCCATGAATTAAAGATAGAATATTCCAGAAAATATGATTCTTTATCTTTCTTTGAAAAGTTCCTGTTACTCTCTTTATAGATTCTTTTATAGATTGGAAAAACAAAAACAAAAACAAAGCTATATTGCAGAGCCCACAGTGTACCCATGTATGAACATGGAAGCTTACAGATTAAGGCCATATAGAGGGTAAGATATAAGATAAATAGTCAAATCACCTCCATGGCTCAGTATCTCCTTTATTACCCAGCATGCTGGTTAAACCATTTTCTCTCTTCTCAAACCCAGTTATCATCAAAGGCTCATCACACTATGCATGAGCAGATTTCTTCCCTGAAATGACTAAATCCATCCAACATGAATTCTTTCAAGTTGTTTTTTTTTCCCCTTCATATGAAAGTTGTAACCTATTAGCCTATTCTGTATTTGGCCCTCCAGTTGCAGTTAGATTATACTTTCCTCTCTCTGAAGCTAATCCCTGCATCTGACCTGTTTATCCCAACACATCAACTTTGCTCATTAGTTACCCCTTTTGGGTGACAGCTGTCACCGCTTATGTTCTGTTGACTGCTTCTTTACCTATTTTCTTGAAATCCCTTCATTCTAAGCTTCCCAATAAAGAATAATACCTATTATATCCACCATATGCTGGATAATATGGTTACAGTAACATAACAGTAATAATAACAAATCCTTATTGATTATTTATGATTTTCCAGATACTTCTCCTTGCTTTTTACATGTATCAATAGTCATTTAATCCTGACAGTAACACTGCAAGGAGAAAGCAGTATTCTAATCCTTCTTGGGCACTGGGAAAAGTAACGCTCAGCAAAATCAAGAGGCCCAGTCCTACGCACAGAGGAGGTGTAGTAGTGAAAGTTGACGATAGGCCTTTGGGCTCTGGACCACATCTCCTTCTCGTGTCTGCCTTTCTGTGCAATGAAAAACTTAGCATATTCTGTACTCACATCTTTGCTCTATGATCACATAAACCTTCCTAATAAGCTATACAATATGGTATTAATTTCAGCATTCTAATGAAATTTGTTTCTCACATGTGGTCATAGACTGTCATGTTGGCTCTTCTCAGTCCTATTCCAGACAAATTTCTGTAGTATCAGATACTTAACTAAATCTATCTTCAGAAACATCTTTCTCCTTTGCATCTCCTGTCCAAATCTCTGAATCTCCTGTTGCCTCTCGAACTTCCTTCTCCCATTCCTCTGCTATCATCCGTCTTTCTGTTGTCTTTTAATATCATTTTTACCAAAGTCTCTAAACCAAGATCACTTATTTTCTAGACATGCAAATTTGATCAACTTTAATTCTCAAAAGTCTGATAGCCATGTTGTGCAGATTGCTTCTGGTGTACATGTCCAGTATGAAATATATATTTAAAAGATTCTTCTTATTCATCATTTCCACATGGTTGCTCTAGCAGATGTTCAAAATCGCACAGTCCTCAAATTCTCTTGATTTTTGCCTTTTCGCTGTTTTCTTTCTAGAACCTTCTATCACCATGAACGCTTCTATCCCCTGATCTTCATAACCTTTCACCACTGTTGTAAGCACCTCCTGCTTGTTCTTACTCTATCCAAGGTCTGGCCTTAAATTACACCTCTGTCTAAATCTTTTTGCTAACTATTCCTTTTTTGGACTTTGATTCTTTAAAAATACATACATATGCTACATATATGTGTGTATATATATGTGTGTGTATTATATATATATTATATATGATATTATATATGTATTTATATGTGTATGTGTATATTATCAATTTTTTTTATAAGAGCAAATCCCAGAATCTGAAAGGCAACTGAGTCAGGTAATATTGAAATTGAAAACATGCACATTTTAAGAGTGTTAAATAATAGTTGTAAAGGACAAAATGAGACAATGGTGTGTCTGAAGCAATATATATATATATATGTACATATATATATATATATATATATATATTACACACAAAGACTTAGGTTGGCATGAAATGAGGGTGAGAAGGAAAGAGGGGTCTAATCTTGCAGATACTATGAAGAATAATAACTTTCAACTTTATCTGTAGAGGGATTGGGAGCTATTTCCAAGCTTTAGGATATGAGTGACGTTATGGTATTTGCAACAGGTGTAGGTTACACTGGCTGTAGGGAGGAAACTGATTTGGCAAAGTTACTTTTAGGCAGTGACTTGGGATTGTGTTTGAGAGTGGGTGCAGGATACCAACCAGGATCCTGTTAGAAAAGTTTAGTTGGGGCATCAATGTGCCTGACAGAGAGAATCCACTGGGAAAGTGAAAACACATATAGGTAATTTATTTAGGAGGTAGATACCATATAACAAGGTGATCAGCAAAAAAGAGGCTACTCCAGTTATATGGACCAGCAAAACTACAGGATGACAGCTTTTAGTAGTTTCAAATATTAGAGTTGAAGAAAAAAGAAAAATGCAGGATTAATGCTAGTTTACAATTTAAGCACATAAGCTATGACCACCCCAAAACATATGCAAATAATGACAGACTGAACACCAGGTAATAGAAGGAAATTGTGTTCCTATTAGTCCTAAGCATTTCTGTTTACCCATGGTGCGACTTGTTGAATATGAATGCAAGTTCTTATTAACTGCATGACAAGAAAGGTCTACTCAAAAATCAGACTTGTCATATTTTGCTGTAATTCTCAAGGGACCCTTCTGTAGCTTCCATGAGTTGTTCTGTCTCTCCTACTGTATTTTTTAAAAATATTTTTTATTTATATATTTGACAGAGACACACAGAGAGAGGGAACACAAGCAGAGGGAGTGGGAGAGGGAGAAGCAGGTTTCCGCCGCAGGGAGCCTGATGTGGGACTCGATCCCAGGACCCCGGGATCATGACCCGAGCCGAAGGCAGATGCTTAATGACCGAGCCACCCAGGTGCCCCTCTTCTACTCTATTTTAAGGATAGTTAGTCATTGATAGCTGGACAGGCTTTCCTTTCCAATAGTAACAGATAGGTAAAACTTGCTCTGAAGGAAAAAAAAAAAAAGAAGTCCCCCAAATATCTTTCAAACAGTCAGAATTTAAAGAGGCAAATTTGTGCTTGCCATTTAATAGTTTATAATTTAACTGACAGGGGTCAACAATTCAGCTGTGTTAATTGGACTGAGCAACAGTAGTGTTGTGTTATTTTTCTCAGGCTAAAGGATAATTGAAGGATAAGAAAATTGTAGACTTGACCTCAATATTCTAACTAATAATTCATTACACTCTCCTATTCATAAAATGTATTTTACCCTCCTAAGGAGAAAGAAGTTTCTAAGACTGTGGATCATTTTTGCTGTTATAGGTCTATTTATATTCGGATTTGTACATTTTCCTCCAGCACTCTGATTTTAGGAGAAAGAGTCTTACAGAGTTGTCTTGTTTTTTTTTCTTCATTTATTCAGTCAGTTAAAAATTTGTATGTATCATCTATAGTGTGTCAGGTATTAGGCTAGTCATTGACATATAGGACTGAATAGGACAAAGTCCCTGCCTTCAAAGCACCCTCTTTCCAGCTGGCAAACTCTTGCACTTAGAATTTTGTCTGCAACCTGTAACAGAAACCCAACTATGGTGGCTTCAGTACGTAAGGGGTCAGAGTTGGCAACCCAGGTCTAGTAGAGTAGCTTCAGGATACCATCACGCAAGAAGTGCTTTCTTCCTTCCATTCTTTCTTCTTTCACGTATGTCTCTCTTTCTGCTAGTTACAGGGTGGTTGTTTCATCCATGGACATTGTTTCTATGATCCAGTACAAAAGGGAAAAGTAAGAGCACACAAGGCATGCAACAGCTGAGATTTCTCTTTCCCTATAACCATGCCAAGCTGACTTTTGGTCACATCTCATTGGCATAAGTCTATCAGATCAAATGAAACTCTTTGGGTACCAGAAAGCCTGGGAAATCAATATTTTTAGCACCTAGCTGCCCCAAATGTAACAAGATTCTATAAATTAGGAAATAAAAAAAGAGTGAATATCTGTCGGCAACCAGCTGTTTCCACCATGTAGACTTACCCCGCAAATAGCAACAATACCAGTACTGTAAAATAGGGGCTATAGAGAGATGGTACACAAATTTTGGAAATTCAAAGAGAAGTATTGATGGCCACTACTTCAAGTAAGTCTTCCAAAAAACCTTGTGGTGAATTAGATCAGCTAGCAGTTTTGCAGGTAGACAGCAGTGAGGAATATCAATCCATGAAGGAGATTCAGTATAAAGAAACGCATCAAGGTAAAAAAGAACCTTACCAATCAACAAAACCCAAGAGTATTGGTGTAATTTAAAGGAAAAGTTAATCAAAGGGATGATCATAGAAGAAAAGTGTCTATGTTTACAATGCTAAATAGTGTGAAATTTATTTTAAAGACAGTGGGAAATATTTGAGGGTCTTCTCTCAAAGATAAGATCAATCCATGATCAGATTGATTAGGTCAATTGGAGAGAATAAGACTCAAGACTAAAGCATTAACCAAGAAGAGAAATTAGCAGCCCAATAATCATAGATTTTAAGAAGTTATTTGTAAGGGAGAAAAAACTAGGTATTACACAAATAGAGTTTGAGTGGAACATGGTCATTATGTTTAAAGAAGCAGAATTTGTGTTGTCTGAACAGTATCCAGGCGTATGTGTTCAATAAATTAGAGGATTTAGAAATGACAAGAGTCATTTGAGCTGGAAATATTGATTGTGGAGACATAAGCCTATTAGACATGATAGAGTTATGGTTATGGATAATGTCACTCAGAATAAATAATGAGAAAATAAAAAAGGGATAAGCCAGATTATTGAAGATAATTATTAAAGAGATGGGTGAAGATGCAACACTATAAAAAATGGATTAATATGTGATGGTCAAGGAAACAGGTGAAAATCTAAGTAAAATAGTCTTCTACATATTAATAGAAAATAGAATTCTTTGAGAACAAGAAGGGTGTGCTCAAGAGCACCAAATGCTAAGTCCAATAAGACCTGGATAGAAACTGTTCATTTAATTTGAATATTACATAATCATTACTGGTCTTAGGGGGAACTGATTCAATAAAGCTAGGTAGGAAAAAGATAAAGAAGAAGAGTTATAAAATAGGAACAGACTTGCACAATTCACAGCGCTCACCAAAAAAATAAAATAAAATAAAATAGGAACAGATAAGAAAGTGAATACCACATATTGTAGAAACTTGGAAGGAACAATTAGGAGGAAGAAGAACAGATTTAATTGGTAGGAGTTGATCATAGGATTGTAACAGGGTCATTTGTGTGTGTGTGTATGTACATATGCACATGTATGTATGCATGTATGTGGTATTGTGAGAAATTTGAGAATATTATATGTTGAGGAGATTGCCAGTAAAGAAAATGTTGTGTATTTAGGTAGGGCAGGTATAATTGGCAGAAGACTATCCCTGATAATTAGGGAGGTGGAAGGGGGTGTTTTGTTTTTGTTTTTGTTTTAAAGATTTTATTTATTTATCTGTCGGAGACAGAGACAGTGAGAGCAGGAACACAAGCAGGGGGAGTGGGAGAGGGAGAAGCAGGCTTCCTGCCGAGCAGGGAGCCCGATGCGGGGCTCCATCCCAGGACCCCGTGATCATGACCTGAGCCGAAGGCAGACGCTTAATGACCAAGCCACCCAGGCGGCCCCGGGTGTTTTAACATACAAACATTCATGCCTATTTTCATTACAGGTATCACAAAGGGGATTTTTGAATCACTGATTATGAATTTGCTAACTTCAACTGCCTATCACCAAAATATTTGTTCCATAACCACCATTTCATATATCCATAACTAAATGAATAAAGTACTTATTGGGAAGTGCATAATGAGCAAAACTTTATCATTGTGAAATGGCAACATGGCAGCCTTTAAATTTTTATTTCAAATAATTTATTGATATTTTATTTACTTTATGGATATCTTCACTCTCTCCAGGAAGTAATGTTAAATACATGAAGGATAAGATTTTATATCTCAGTTTTAAATAATTATATTCATTTAAGTGTCAGTGGGCTTATATTACCATATTCTGGTTTATTTTTGATATGAATATCATCATATACTCAAAAAGTTTTGTTTGATTTTTATCACTAATGTTGTTCAAATTTTATCTTGCATCTCTAGTTGAACTTGTATTTAAAGAGAAAATCAATCTCTATGTATATTTCTTATAATTATTATGGCAGTATTACCTAAATAATATATATCTATTTGTTAATAAATATTTTTATAAGTAGTGCTAAAGAAAACGTCTCTTTGTTAGTAAGTGTGTTTCTGACATGACCTTATCAGTCAATTGGTATGACTTATCTTCCATTTGTTAAGACAAGTCATTTGTCTTGATATAACATATACAATTTAATACAGAGCAAAGGAGTTAGGAATGGAGTAAAGAACTTATTAGTATCTTATGACCTGAGCATGCTTTTGAGCCCAATTATCTCAGTGTGAAATGTTAGGGAAATGTGAAGAGATGCTCTAGAAATACCATGTAAAAATAATCATAAATCTCTGCGATGGTGGTAAACCTCTAAAATATAACTCTTGGGCATGTAGTTATTTTCATTACTAGTTTTGGCCAGAAAAACAGAAGTCATTGTTAAGATCAGTGCAATAAACATGCTTTAATAAATGATCAGAATAAAGCAGTATTAAGGAAAAACACTTGTCTAAAGAAGTATGGAATGACCAAGAAAGCCATATAGGGGTTACTTTTAAGAGGACCATTAGTAAAATAATTGTTTCACTTTTCTAATGAGTGAATAAAAGCTAAAGGTAATGTAAAAAACAGCTCTTCTCTCAAATGTTTAGTATTTGGCTCTGGAATGGTTGTTTATAATTATATTGGATCCTATGGAAAAGTCATAAACCTGTGAGGTATTTTTGTTTGCTTTTGGCAACATAAATCATCAATCTCTGCCTTTTCCCCAAGCAGTCACTGACCCAGAAAATGAGTGGTTGGAAATAATAATAATAAGATGTAGTTATTGTTTCCTGATTCAAAACTGAATGACTAGCAATGGAGCTTTCTGCCCTTGTGTCCCATTTCCTGTTCAGGCACATCCACAGGGATACTGAGTATCTTCCCATGTCAGGTCCTAATTTCCTGCCCCAATATGAGGTTCACCATGGCTAGGGTATCAGCACTTACGTAAGCATGCATGCATGTGAACACACACATACACATATGCACGCACATGCGCAACTCTAGGTCTTCACTGGACATTCTCTTTTTTTTCCCCCCCTGCTCGGACTTCCACACCATTTTTATGCACAAAATCATGATTATGTACAAAAATATGTTATAATGTTGACCTTATTATGTCTTAAATACTCTATCATTTTCTTTCTATGCAAGTAATGCATATTTACATGTGTGTACACATAGATGTATTTATAATCATGCTAAAATGATACTTTAAATGATTTTACTAAACAAGAAAACATGGGAATGTGGTGATTTGAAATTTTACCTAAATGATGTAGGGATCTTTTCCTTATGAGATCCAGCTCTGGGTTCACCTTAACAATGCCTTTGCCTCATCCATGATGATACAAATGTCAACTTGTATTTTAACACATTTTAACTGTATTTTTAACATTCATCTTTTTAATTCATCTGGAAATTACTGTGGCAAAATTAACTATTTTCTATGCCCTAACAAATTGTTTTAAGACTCAATAGTCACCTTTTTTGAAAAGACCAACCAGCTCTTCTACTGAGCATGTTTTCTGATTCCTTGCTATGCAAGAGGACGATGTAGATGCCCCCAACCTCTGTCCTTCAACCACGTGAGTCCAAGTAAAACTAGCATTTCTTCTAAAAATATAGGTATAATCCCCTCCTTCCCCCTATTATTGAATGGATTTCCGTTATAACTACTCTAAGAACCTCTTACTCTATTTAATTTTGTGGATT
The DNA here is from genome assembly GCF_029215605.1 of Mirounga angustirostris. NCBI lineage: Eukaryota > Metazoa > Chordata > Mammalia > Carnivora > Phocidae > Mirounga > Mirounga angustirostris. The sequence continues at coordinate 18,033,229 of NW_026991711.1, read as the reverse complement.
TGGTGATCCCACTCACATTTTCCTGAAGGTTGCTCATGAGACAGTGAGTAGTAGTATGGCGGGGATACTGAGTTTGGGGCTGCTGGATGGCAGCTTTGGTTTGGATCTACATCTCTCCTCACTGGCATCAGTGCTCTGCTCTAGCTCCTTTTTGCTCTTTGATAAGAAGTTACACAAATGGTTACTAAATTGGCCTCTCGAGTCTGGCTCTCACGGACAAAGTGTGTCATTATCTTAAGCATATTTTTGTGGCTTATCCTGTGCGTGAAGGTCACAGTTGAGGGAAAGGTTGGAAGAAGCCTGTGGAAACACATAGGTGTTTCTATAGGTAACTCTTCAATCTTCTTGATTTCTGCTCTTCTTCCCAGTTCTTATATCCACAAGAGTTTTAAGCTGAAAAACTGTCTCTACTCTAGCATTGTGTGTACTCAGAGCTGTGGGTCCCTTTCCCCCCAGCTAAGCTATCAGGGGGATTCTACTCCTCCTCGGACTTCCAGAAAGCCCTCATAGTTTCTTGGTGGCTGAACTCCATTTCTCCCATTCATAACACATTTATAGCTATGTTTTCAATGGGATTTTGGCCAAGTACAAAGTGAGGCTTTTCTGGAAAGTTTGCTGAAATGTGAGGAAATTGCCAACCCTATTTACTAATAAATTTAAATATAGAAAAATTTTTAGAATTAGAATTAAGGTCTTGAATTAGAATCAGGTCTAGAATTGGAATCAAGTCAAAGCCAGAGAAGAAGTGAGCCCATTTCAGTCTTTGTTAGAAGCAACTTACAACATGTCACAAAGATTTTGCGACATTGGTCCAGTGGTAGCAGCAATGTTCCAAATATCACATGATTTATAGGAATGTAACTATTAAGATAGTTATATAAATGCAGATCAAGCAGTAATTACTTACTCTGACATAGTAGTTTTATTTTTTATTTTTTATTTTTTTAAAGATTTTATTTGTTTATTTGACAGAGAGAGAGACACAGTGAGAGAGGGAACACAAGCAGGGGGAGTGGGAGAGGGAGAAGCAGGCCTCCCGCGGAGCAGGGAGCCCGATGCGGGGCTGGAGCCCGATGCGGGGCTCGATCCCAGGACCCCAGGATCATGACCTGAGCCGAAGGCAGACGCCCAACGACTGAGCCACCCAGGCGCCCCTCTGACATAGTAGTTTTAAAAGGGAATTGTAACAGGGCACCTGGGTGGCTCAGATGGTTAAGCGTCTGCCTTCGGCTCAGGTCATGATCCTAGGGTCCTGGGATTGAGTCCTGCATCGGGCTCCCTGCTCCGCGGGAGCCTGCTTCTCTCTCTCTGTCTCTGTCTCTGTCTCTCATGAATAAATAAATAAAATCTTAAAAAAAAAAAAGGGAATTGTAACAATCTTGGAGAAACAGGAAGCTTAAGCATTTTGAAGTGCCCTTTGTCTTTTCTTCCAGTGAAATTTTTTTTTATTTATTTTATTTGAGTATAGTTGACACACGCTATTCCGTTAGTTTCCGGTGTACAACATGGTGATTCAACACCTGTGTGTGTGATGCTAGGCTCACCACAGGTGTAGCTACCAAGTACCATACGATATCATGGCAATTCATTACATTTGCAATGTATCACATTATCATTTATATTACAATATCATTTCTATTACAATACCATTGACTATATTCCCTATGCTGTACCTTTTATTCCCATGACTTATTCATTCTCTAACTGAGGTGCCCTTTGTCTTGAGGGTGACAATTTACCTGGGGCTCACAGTGAGGTTTACTGGGTTTTAAAAAAACAGCCCTGTTACTTGACCAAGGTCTGGCCCTTTTGCTTTCAGCAGCCACAGGCTTCCGGGCCTCTAAGGGGCCCAAAAGCCTAAAACATCTGAAAAGACACGGCCTTCAGTTTCTTCTTAGGACCACAGAGGTGTGAAAATCCAGTTGCCAGTCTGCATCCTCTTGCTTCAGCCTGTAGGCTCTTAATTAGGTGCTTATCCTAACACCTTATAACATACTTTCTGTATATGGTTTCATTTCCAAACCATCATACCTACTTGTCTCATAGTTTTTCCAACTTCTCAAAACTTTTCTGTAAATGAGGCCATGTAGGCAAACGTTCTCTCCATGACCTCACCTTCCTTTCAGAACAGAAACGGCATCCGTTGCTTCTGTGAAGCTTTGGTAGCTTTGATGTTACTGGTAGACTTTGCTTTTGGCCTTCTCCTAATCAATAGGTCTGTCTATTTTTTTTCTTCTATGTTTAGCTATCTAATTTTATTGCTTATATATGTTCTTAAAGAAACCAAACCTTTTTCCCCTCTTCAGAATGGTCAAAATATGTTGGCAATAAGAAAAACAATTTTTTAAACTGTGTTAAAATTCACAAATTATTTCCTTGTTCTCCTTGACACACTGAAGATACAAACTGTATAGAAATAATATTTGTTCCAGTCAAGTTGACCATGTAGAAAAGAAATATTTACCTTTGATACTGGCCTTCTTTGGATCACACATTGGGACAATTTCTGAAATCAAAATGCCCTCTTATAATTATCACTTATTTACAAATAACTGATAAAATTGATAGTTGCCATTAAGAAATTATTAAAACCCACACATGGTTCCAAAATATGTGCATGTGCTAATTTATACATCTAAGGACGTTCTTAAATTGAAATTTAAAGCCTAGAAAATATTTGCAAGATTGTTACAGTTTATGACAACTATAACATTGTTTATTTCATTGTTTATTTCTGTACCTACCTTACTAGAATTTTGGAGACTAAATTTATGAAAATAAAAAAGGAAAGACAGGAAGCTGGACTTTCTTCTCGTGTTTATTACAGGTTTTACCAGGAGCCTGGGTCTCATTTATGTCACCATGGATTTATTTTACAAGTTTGGACTTACAAAAATGTGCCAGAATTTGAATGCCTTACACATGTTTTGAAAAGCAGCTATGTTATATGCAATGCACTGACCTTTTAGTATTCATTTTGATTGGTTAATGGTTACACCTTTATAGCTCAGTCAGATTGTAAACAAGGGAAAAAAGGGAATTTATAAAGGTCAGGGAAGTGTAGTGGCAAAATTTATGAAACCCTACACTCTTCCTATGAATAAAAATTATTAAAATTTATGCATTTGCCTTCTAAGCATATATTTAAGAAAGAGATTTTTAAAAATTAATTCAAAACATAAACTACCAGATAGTATTTTCTTCATTTTGTTTTAAATAAATCTTGTTTGTGTGTATCTTTTCCGAGAAAGCTTCCCTTCCTTCACTGAACATCTTTCAAATTATTATTTTTAAAAACAAATGGCATTGTGTTTGTATATAGTTACAATAACAATACTAGAAAATCCCCAAGGTTTAGGCTTTTGTTTTTATTAAGCATTGTTTCTCTAGTTCCTAGAACATAGTATCTTTTTTTTTTTTTTTTTTTTTTTTTTTTTTTTTTTCAAAACATATTGGAGTATATTTTGATTCATTAGCATGGAACAGAACTTTAGGCAAAGAGATGCATTATCCTAGAACATAGTATCTTAATAAATAGTATTTGCTTATCAAAATTGAAATCTTAAGGGAAAATATAAACAATATAAGTAGGTATCCAAAGAATGATAGAAACTATTCAATAAAGTCTTAGTGATTCTTAGAATGGTCTTCCAGAATTATCTGCCCTTCCATCTATTTCTCTTTATGGTGTAGAGTCATTCTTGAGCTCAACTAAGAAAAAGAGAAGAACTGAAAAGAGCTGGATATTACAACTGACATGAGCAGTCAGGTCACACTGTTCAGGAGCAGCATTGCTAGAATATTTTTTTGCTTAAAAATGGGATGGAGAAAAAGACTGCAAAAAGAAGAAAGAAAGTGTAGGCAGGGGTATGGTTGCTGCAGAAGCCTAGGTGACAAGGAGAAGAAAAGATTAGGTGTGGAAAAGCAATCAACACTCTTGAGAGTTGAGAATGGGGAATGTGGAAAATTGATTGGCTTTCCCAAATGGGTAAAAATAATCAGCAGCATGTCAATAATGTATAGATTCTGAAGATTCTGGCTTGGGCAGACATGTAGAGGGTCTCTGCTGCGTGGGTGAAGCACGCTGGAGTCTGGTGGTAAGGAAGATGAACAAACTGCTACAGTTATATATAACTCTGTGGGTGTGGAGCCGGATACAGAGCTGTAGAGACCATTATTTTAATTTAATTTAATTCCAGAACTTTAAGTATTTTTCTGAAGAAAAATAACATACTGGCAGAAAAGTGGTAATTTTCTGGGATGACGTCATAAGCAGTTTCTGATATAGCTCTCAGTGATCCCACCTCCAAGTATTCATGCCTTTGAGTGATCCCCTCTTCTTGAGTGTAGGTTGGACCTCATGTCTTGCTTCTAATGAACAGATGATAGCAAACGTAATGGGATGTTACTTCTGGGATTAGGTCACAAAGCATTCAGACTTGCATCTAGCTGGCCCTCTTCCCTTCTTGCTGGCACTTTCTCCTGCCCTCTTGCTTGCTATGTTAAAGAGAGCTGCTGTGTTGTAAGATGCTTTATGGAGAGGCCTGTGTTGTGAGAAATCAAGGGAGTCCTCAGTCCAACAAGTGTCGAACGAAATCCTGCCAACTAGCATGTGAGCCGGATTGGAAATGAATCCTTCCCTGTCAGGTGTTGAGATGACTGCATTCAAGCAGCTGCCATCAGCCCCCCCCCCCCCCACACACCCCTCCTTTCCATTTCTATGGTCAGTACCCTACTGGCTTAGAGCTATAACTGACAATTTAGAAGAGGAGTTAGTGTTGGTGCCCACATAGCTTTGAACTGGCACTCTCCTCCCTTTATATTTCAGTGCCATTTTGGAGGGATAAATCTTCGTTCCATCCAGCCCTTAAGTATAGTGTTTTAATCAGCTGGTCTTTTTCTTTTTTTCCCTAATGCTTACATTGTATCAATGGCAGAGGGAATAGCAATATTGTTGGAAAAAGTTATTATGATCAAAGGAAGGGGAAATTGCATCTTCCGGGAAAGCTTGTGTGAAGAGCTAAAAAAGGATATGACACTGAATACATGGAAAAGAGAGGGACCACTTAGGACATGAGAACAGTATCAAAAGCAAGCCAGTTTGTGCCAAAAATAAACAGTTCTCATGCTGCCTCTGGAATATATATCAAAAGATATTAATACTTAATTTTTAAGTGAAAATATTAGCTTTTCTAGTATGAAATTGTTATATGGGGTAAAAAAGCAATATATATATATATATATATATATATATATGTTTTACACATATATATGTTTTATAATATATATATATGGCCAAGCTTTTTTGAAGTTTAAATTATCTACTAATACAACTAAACAAGGTTCTGTGAAATGATGTTCAAGAACTAGAAGCATACATAATGGTCCTCAGGGTTCAGTAGGTCACAGTTTAATATTCTTGAATCAGCAGAGCAGAACTAAGCACCCAAACACCAGACCTCAAAGTAGGTTTCAGCTATTTAAGGACACTTACCCGGTAGAGGGACGTGGGCAAAATGCCAGGTAGACACTGGTAAAAACACCATATTGGATATTTAAAGTTTAAATGTATTTAAAGGTTTTACTGAACTGCAGAAGGTTTTCTGTATTGCCTAAAACTTATAATGAGAATGAATTATTTATATAACAAGCTACTTTTGTAATTTTAAAGTGGGGAACAAAGACCCCCCAAGAACTCTACAAAATGTTCTCTTTGGCAAATGAATCAGGCCAGAAAGTTATTTGGGCCTATCTGAAGGTCCAACAAAATTTTCACTCTATGATGGAATGAAACTGAATTTGGAGGTACTCAGGTTTTCATTTGTCCATGCCCCACCTGATGGATGCTTTACTACTGCAGGTGAAGGGATGTTCCTTGGATCAATCTTCCTCTTCTCTAATATTTACCTTCTTTAAAAATTTATGGAATATTGACTCACTCAGTTCTACCCTCGTCTTCCCTATTTCCTCCGGGTCTTTTGATAGTAGATGCTGACATCCCTGTCTGTCATTCATTCCAATATGGTTCTCAGGGTTTATTTGTTTGTTGTTTCTCCCTCCTTTAACCTGAGATTTCCAGGCCAAAGTAAAGTACTTACTCACACCACAGAAAGAGGATGGTTCATGCTAGTATTCCTGATCATTTCTCCAGTGACACCTAAGCCATTACAGAGCTCTCTCCAGGGACACAGAAGGTTTATATATCACACCTTTGAGTTACATTTTGCCAACTGACCTAAAAACAAGATTCATTGTCACATTCTAAGCTACTTCCTCAGACATATTGGTTGAAATCCTACTACCTCTGCATGGCTCTGGGTGTATTTCTATATACCCAGTGTTCAGCTCCTCAAGATGGAGAGTAGGTATGTCAATAATATATACCTGAATGGTCATTATAGTAACAAGACATTTCTATTTTTATTTCTGTCAGAGCTCAGAGTCCCACTAGCAAGACCTCTCTCTAGAGCAGCCATCTTAAATCCTTTTTGGGCAAATTCCACATTTGTTTTTAATTTGAGAAGCAATTTTGGGTACTTCATTGATTCCCAAAATGAGCATGTAAAAAACATAACATGACTTGGAAGTCTATATTTATTTTTGGAATATTCATTTCTGGAAAAATTTCATGATGTAAAATTTTATGAATATTAAGATGCTTTGGGGAAAAAGTTAAAAGACTATGTGATAACAAATAAAGTATTAAAAAGAAAGTGAGTGTAAGTATGGCATATAGGTCAGACTAGGCCAAAAGAAATTTTGCAATAATTAAAAGGCAGATAAATTATAAAATTATAATTTTAAAGACAGCTGGGACAACAAAAAGAAATAGAAGAGCTAAAATTCATAGACTGGAGAAACCTTCCCACATGGGCTGATGATTGCCAATATTTATTTCTCTGGATGCCTTTTGTGACTGTGGGTAGAGGCTGAGGACTGCTCTTGGCCCAGACGAATCTTAGGGTGCAAAGTAAAGCAGTGACATCCAGGATTTATTTTCCATATAACTTATCTGCTGAGTTATTGGGCTATACGTGAGGCTGAGGGATTATGACAGGGCATTCTAAAAGGCAGAATGAAATCCCTCCAGGATCTCACAGTGGTCAGGAGATAAAATTCCTGAAAGGGAGGGGTCTGCCACAAACGCGTGGCCAGTCCCCATTACCTTACCCCAGGCATTTCTCAGATCTTGAGGCTGCAGTAGAGTAAGGCAGTAAAGAGCTAACCTCAATATCCCTGAAAGGTGGTTTTTGCTAACATGGTAATAAAATAGACGTAAACAGAATGGAAAACTGGAAATTTTAGCAAAGAATTTGTATATATATAAAAAATCAGGTAGACATTTTAAAATGGGAAAGTCCAATAATTGAACTTAAATCACTGAATAGGTTTTTTGTTTGTCTGTTTTTAAAGAGAGAGAGAGTGTGTGTGCACCCATATGCTCGCGAGCGGGGGTGGGGGTGGAGGGAGAGAGAGAATCTTAAGCTCTATGCCCAGCACAGAGCCTCGCATGGGGCTCAATCCCACGATGCTGAGATCATGACCTGAGCCAAAATCAAGAGTCGATGCTTAACTTAACCAACTGAGCCACCCAGGTGCCCCTTAAATCACTAATGGGCTTAAATCAGAGTACATAAAATAAAACCCAAATAAGTGAGCCTGATGAGAGATCCACCGAATTAATCTAAACTAAAGCACATAAATTAGATAAAGCAGAACAGAGCGTAAGAGACACGGGTCACAGTGAAAATGTCTAATATACCTGCAACTGGAGACCAGGAAAGACAGGTGAGAGGGAGGAGGAAAGAAGAAATCTTTGAAGAGCAATTGGTCAAGAATTTTGGAAAACTGATAAAGGAAATACATACACTTTTAAGAAGCTCAACAAAACCTAAGCAACATAATACAAAGAAAACGGTAACTAGGAAGATCATAGTCAAACTCTTGAACCAAGACAAAATGAAATTCTTAAAAGCAAGTAAAAGAGCAAAAATAAGACTTTCAACAGAAACCAAAATGGAATGCCATCTTTAACATGCTGAGGGGAAAATTATGCCAATCTAAAACTCCGTTACCAGTGAAAATGTACATATAAATGAGGCATAATAAAATATATTTCATCAAATAAATATTGAGTGAATGCTTAACTAGCAGACCTGAACTACAAGAAATACTTCAGTTCTTCAGGCTAAGGAAAAATGATCCTGATAGGAGCATGAAACTGCAGGAAGCAATGAAGTTCACTGAAAACAAACCTTAAAATACTGGCACAAGAAGAAAATTTGAGAATTGGAATGAGCTCTGTATCTATTACAGAAACCGTATCTATAATTAACACATTTTGTGCGTGGGTGCGCATGCACACACACTTCAAGCACAGATGGGTTATCTGACAAATTCTTCTAAAAATTTAAGGAATGAATAAGATTAATCTTATACAAGCACTTGCAGGAAATACACACAAAAGAGAGAATACTTCCCAATTTGCTGTGGGAAGCAAATATTGGCACCAGAATCTGACCAGGATATTAAAAGGAATTTATGAGGAATATTTACCAGGAACTAGACATGAGAAGGAGGGGTAAATATAAGAATTGTCTTCTGGAATTGATAATATATGTTGAAATGTGACAACGAATGGGAGTGACTAAATAGTTAACTTTTCTAAGGTTCTTACATTGCTGCAGAAGTGGTAAAGTATTATTGGAAGTATAGTAAGTCTAGAATAAATATTATACTATAAATATTACAATTATAATCTCTAGGATATTCGAAAAGGTATCACAGGAGGCTAAGAAACAATAAAATAAATGATTCATCTAAAAATGGCAAGAAAGGAAAGATAAAAAAATAAAAATATTGTAGAAATGTAAAAATAAGTGTCATATCTAGAATTTATAAAGAGCTCTTAGAAATCCATTAGAAAATATAGATAATCTATTTTTGCCTGGGCAAATGACTTGAAAAGTCACCTTATATTAGAGAAGGCAAAAAAATCAAAATCAGATAAAAATAAATCATTAAAACTACACTAAAATACTGGTCCACCCCCACAAAATAACTAAAATTAAAATGACTAATACTATCAAGTGTTGCATAAAGAATGGAATAACTGTCAGTCTCATGTATTGCTGGTGTAAATTTAAACCTGAACAACCATATTGAAAATCTGTGTTGGCAATGTCTATTAAAGATCAATATTAATGTGCCCTATGTCTCAGCAATTCCACTCCTGGGTATATACTCAAGGTCAGTGAATGCTTAAGTCATTCAAAAAACATGTAAATACTCAATTAGCATTATTTATCATAGCCCCAAATTTGAAAACAGATGAATGGTCTAATGCTAAATAAATAAGTTGCTGTATATTCATAAAATGGAATACCTATATTGTAATTTGCAGGGTTTGGTAAGTGCAACCTCAGAATATGGCACCATGGCATATAGAATATTTTAAGTTGAAGAAATCTGAGGAAGGGCAGGTGCAGGAAGGATTTTCCTACTTCCTCTGAAGCAGGTCTCATGTGAGAGGTGCTCTCCCTATACCAGAGGTAAGGAGTTATCCTTATCTCCAAAGACTAGGGAGCCCAGGGAAATCTGAATGAACAAGCCTTGCTTTTTCCCCACTTAGCTCATATCCTCTTTTGTCCTATCCCATTTTCCCATGATTTTCCACTCTTCATCAAACCTAGCGTAAAAATACCCAGGTTTAACTGCTTCTTCCTAATGAAGGCTCCTGTGCCATGTAAAACTTAGCTTAAATAAATTTGTATGCTTTTTCTCTTGTTAATCTGTCTTCTGTTACAGGGGTTGTAGTTGAGAACTTAAAAGGGTAGAAAGAAAATATATTTTTCCACCCCTACACAGCAATAAAGAATGAACTATTCATATGCACAATAATATAATAAATGTTTAAAACATAAAGTTGAATATAAAGTCATATATGAAAGGATATATACTGCATGATACTATTTTTTATGAAATTCATTAATAAGCAAATTAATCTGTGTAAGTGGGGGTCAGAATCGGAGTTACCTTTTGATTGTTGCTACAGGCTGAGATGATAGATTTCTGGGGTGCTTGTAATGTAATATGTTCTAATTTGACTTGTATTTTTGTGTGCATACCTATGCAAAAACTCACTGAACTGTATATTTAAGATCTGTATACTATTTTAGTAAATTATACAATAATATTAAGAAGGGGGAAATAAGTACCTAAAGCTAGTTTCGTTGAATAGATACCCACCTGTATGATCTAACGATTCCACATTTAGGCATATACCCAACAGATAGGACTGCTTTTTTTTTTTTTTTTTACACCAAAAGACATTTACAAGATTTACACAGCAACAGTATCTTTAAATCCAGACACTCCAAATAGTATGATTGTCCACCAACAGAATGGGAAATTAAGTTACATTTCATTGGTAAGACAGAATAAAATCGAGTAATTAAGAATGAATTTCTGCTACATCTGGAATATCACAGACATGCTTACGTTCATATAAAGTTCCTCAGAAAAATGAGTCTGTGGTGGAGGAAGTCAAAATTGTGTTACATTCAGGAGAAGAAAATGAGGCGTAACAGAGGCTTCTGAAATGCTGGTAATGTTCTGTATCATGAGGATGGTGGTCACAGGGCTGAGTTCATGCCGAAGAATTCTTGAAGTTATACATTTATGATTTTTGCACTATTTAGCATGCATCTTTGTATTAATTTGTAAGGGTTACTGTAATAAGATCCCACCAGTAGTGGCTTAACACAACAAATTTATCGTGTCACAGTTCTGGAGGCTAGAAGTCTGAAGTCAGAGTCAGGAAGGATGGGTTGCTCTGGGGGCTGTGAATCTGTTCTGTGCTCTCTCCTAGTTCCTGCTTGTTTGTTGGCAATCTTTGTGGCATCTTTGGCTTGTAGATGCATCATCCAATCTACACCTTCACGTGCATTCTCCTGCTATCTGCTCATATAGTCTTCACTCTGTTCATGTTTGGCCCTGTGTTCAAATTTCCCCTTTTTATAATGACACTAACCATATTGGATTAGGGCCTACCCTCATGATCTCATTCTAACTTTATTACCTCTGTAAAGAAACTTTTCAAATGAGGTCATGTTCAGAGGTACTGGGATTTAGGACTTCAAAATATATTTTTGCAGGAACAAAATTCAACCCAGAAGAAACTTATACTCTACTTTTTAAAAATCCAAAAATTAAATCTATCAGAAGAAGGAATAGAATTGAAATGAAGGTCAAGGAGAGTTGCAGTAAGCCTTGACAATATAATACCTGTTTCCAAACCAAATGTTAGAATGGCTTGAAACATGTTAGAATTGAAAATTTTCGAGCTGTAAGACACATTTGGAAACTGTTTCAGCCTCCTCCTTTTTTTCAGCGAAAACATTTAGGCTCAGCAAGATTAAAGAGTTTGTTTAAGGCACACATTTAAATCGTTAACAGGAGAATTTAGCCTAGAATCCCAGTTAAATACCCGCCTACCTTCTCCCCAAGACAACCACAACCTTAAATTTTACTAATTTTCTCAAATTATTTCTAGAATATTTGCAAAATCACATTTCCTTAATGCTCACTTGACATATTGTTGTCCGTGTTTTTATGGTTTATGTAAAGAAAGCTAGATTAAGGGAATTTCACTGCAAAGGTGAAAATCAGAATGACATTTGTGAGGCTATAACTCTTGTTACCATCTGGCATACACAAGGGTGTCATACTAAATGAGATCAGAATGAGCTCCTTGGAAGTAAACCTTTAATAGACGGGGGACCTTCAGGGGAATCTTTCCTAGAATGTTTTAATAGAGCATTTGGGGAAGAGATCTGCAGAGCTGGCCAGTGAAGGCAATCTAGATTAGTTGCCAAAACCAGGTTTTAAATGAATTTGCCATCCATCACAGTTCTTTCAAAAAGGCAATAGAAATTTTGACGAATTAACAAATAAAAATCTTTTCTGATCTGGAGCCCTGACACTTGTCCATGTATCCCGATTAAAGTTTTCCTTCCTCCCTCCCTCCTTCCCTCCCTCCCTCTTTTCCTTCCTTCCTTTTATTTGTTTTTTCTTTTGCTGTTTCTCATCACGTCAGTCTTCTACAGATCAGTCATTAAAGACAGTGACCATGACACGTATCAGTTGAATGGCATAAATCTTACAGTCCTGTTAGAAATATACTAAGATAATAAAATGAAATGGCAAGGGAGAATCTAAACAAATGGAAAATGCTAATTCCTATATTCCATGTAGAAAGGACATGGTCTTTCTGTCAGCAGAGATAACTGAGTTGCTGGCACAGCCAATCATTTTCTTTATGACTGAGCCGAGAAAAAAAAGCAAAATTTAGCAGACGAATTGAGGAAAAACAAACACTCAGGAACACATGCCAAATTAATAGTATATCATTAACTAGCAAATACGTGTAAAGTTAAAACTGCCTTCATAATCTGGGTCCTGCTTCCCTTCTAGAGAGTGTGGTCATTAGAAACCTGATTCACCAGCTGATGTTCAGTTACCTAGAATTCCTCTTCAATCCATCCATTCATGTTTTGGAATACTTTCCCTTGTTTGCTCAGGGGGAGCAGATGTTCAGTTTTGTTCTGTCTTTGATTTTGGAAATTTGGTCGTTGTGCTCTGTAGTGTCATGGAAGCTGGTACAGGATAACGAGGCAAATGGCTGGGCATGTTCTGAGCAGTAAGTGACTAATACTTTTACTTGCCGTGACACCCGAACCAGGCAGAGGCCATCTGGGCCCAAGTGACTGGGCATTTAGGGCAAATATGCATGATAGTCTATATCACCTGGGTGGGAATTTAAATATTTTTTCACCCGTATGAAGACCTAGTTACAGAGATATTGGCTTTCAGCATGTTAACAAATTACTTCCCAATGATAAAACACATCACAAATAATGCAAATTTACTCTTCACCCAAGAAACATGAAATAATGAGATTATTTAATATCTGATTCTACTGGTTTAAGATGTCCTTTAAGTTTAATCATAGACTAACCTGGAACGGCTAGAAATCTGGATAGTTTCTGTTCTGTAATATGTGTGAGTGGCAATATGGAGTGTAATTTGTGTATCTCTGTAGGTGACTATGTAATAATGACTTAGAAAATTAATAAATTAGCTGGGAAGTAAAATACTGGCATCAAGAAAACAATTCTCACCTTTTTCAGGGGTGGCGGTGGGGGGAGTATAAATGTTATGCCTCATGAAATGTCTGACTTCAAGAAACTTGCATTACACATCTGCTTAGTTCATTGAGTATCTCACATTTTCAATTTACTTACAGGCTCCATTCTCCTCCCCTTCTCCCATTCTCCTGCCACAGGGTCATTACACACTGCTTGTCACAAAGTGTCCTTGTTTCTTCCTTATTGCAGTCATGATCTGTATCTGTCCAGCTAACTCAGCATGGATATTTTGGTAGAAGGCTCCGATGTTTTTATGGAATATTCCAACATTAACTCTGAGGTTGTCTTGTAAGAAAGGTTTTTTGCTTTTTCACCAATTCTTTCCAGGTCCTTAGAGTGTTTTCACACACATGTTTCACAAAAACCATTTGAGAATTGCTAACATTTGGTGTGCACACATCCTGTTTTGGAAAAAAAAAAGTGTCTCCCAATTTTTCTGAGTTCTTTCTGAGGTTGTGTTTGTATACCTACTTCCATTTATTCCTGCACTTACTCATTAGTTTTTAGTTTAAACCATCCTGTGAGGTCAAACGTAGAGTTTGGAGTGGAACACACATTAATTATAAACATATCTGGTCACTTTTGGTACAACAGCTCAGAAGATGGAACCAGCCATATTCTGAGTTGGAGGTAAGCTCAGGCACAGTGGAAAGGAGACATACAGAATTTTCTTATAGAAACAAGAAAAAAAAATGATTTTTTTTGCAGCATTAGAGACCAGGTAGTGAATGTAGTAGGCCTTTTCTAAGTTCAGTATTCTATTTACAAAATCACAAGACTTTTATAAATTGCCAGACTGCCTTGCATAAACTAAATGCCAACAGAACAGTGACCTTTCAAATTACTGGTGCAAGAGAAGCCGAGATCTTAAAGCTCAAACTTAAAGCAAACACTGACAAGAAACCCTACAGAAATGACTTCTGTGTCTGGTCAACGTAACATAACATGACATATTGTAAAATGTGTTTGGATTTTTGGGTAGAATAGTCTGTTATGGTTTCAGTGCTTTTGAAAATATGAATCTGGAGATTTGTGGTTAAATTGTCTGAACCTAAAATATTTTTTTAAATGTGAAAGAGAAAGAGTGGGAAAATTTGGTGTAAAAAGATTTGTAAAATATGATTGTAATAGTGTTACTAAGGGAGGTGAAGAAAGGATGGAACAGGTGGGGGTCTAGAGAGGAGCAGAGTTGGAAGTTTGGGGCAAGGGAAGTTAAGTTGCAAAAACAGATGAGAGTGCATTATATAAGGAGGTTTTTTTTTTTTAAGTTCTCATTTGAAATATGCAACAGAGATAACTTTAAAAATACATCACGAGGAATTTTGAATCAGAGTTCCAATTTTAAAATGTTATGAGCTTCCGTTGTTTTCCTATTTCCCATACGTTTCTCTGTAAGTTTCATTTAAACTGCATGGGAAGTGCAGATACCAACTGCTTTATAACAAAATTAAATTCATATATATGTATATATTTGCATGTATATATTCAAAGGGATTTTTTTCAATCTATACTTAAAATGTATCTTTAAAGAGGTCTTATTAATGATGAATTGGAAGTATAATTGTATACTTTTTTTTCTGTATCTTCCGTTCTCTGGTTTGAAATTTTTCTGTCAACATTTAATTTTCACCTGTATATTCTCATCGATAGGATACAATCACAAAACAGCAGATTTTACTCTGTCTACATTTGAATAGATGACTAGAGGCATGTATCTGCTGACTAATAATTTCTAAATACATATGTACTTCTTGTATATCTGTGTAAATGGTTGTAAGGAGATGAAGAAATATTTTAGAGATGCTTCACTGTGTATAGGATTTTGAGGCACATTCCATTGCTGTCACGTTTGGAAATTTTTGATGAATACGTTTCTCTTTCATAGCAAACATGTATGTGAACCATCTATAGCCAGATTTTATTATGTTTGAAAGGATATTGCAGCTATGGGATATTGCCAGACTGTTAGTAAAAAGCAAATTGAGTCTATTGAGAGATTAATTCTCCAGCTGAAAGAAATACATTTGCCTTAGAGTCATCAGATATTCTACCCACCGAACTTATCCTCCAAGATAGCATACCTAATGAGCTTCCTAAACCAATTAAACATAAGCAGGAAGCATCAGTCATCAGAACTGTTTTTGGCTAATCAGCTGACTGCACAAATGCATGGCATTGAGGAAAGGGGAACACCCTAAAAGTTGTAGGTTTTTTCACTGTCCTGACTTTACTTCTCAGTTTTATGGGTGCAGCATCTTGCACAGGACACTGCAAATGAGTGGAGTGCCTTATGCTATATAAAGTGCTTTCCCTTGCATTCAGTAAAATAAAATAAGTTTTAATGGGCGTAATGATTTGCTTAAAGGCACACAATTAATGTATGTCTGGGGCTCAAAATTGTGCCCTTTCCTCTGTTGTAATTGTTCTATGAATATGTATGTATTGATAGACTTTCTCCCTTTCATGACTAGAGAATAGGTTCAAGGGTTCGGAATGCTGCCAGCTTGACAGTTGGGCAGACTCAGATAGAGCCAAGACAGGATGAGGATGAAGGGAAACATTTTTACCCCCACATGGGTTCCCTTTTTCAAAGACAGAATCAGGGTACTGGTATCAGTTCCTACTGGTTATAATGATAATAATGATCCAAATAACTAACCATTACTGAGCACTCATAATATGCTAGTGCTTTATGAAGCCCAAATAATAGTCTCAAAGCCTTCCAAATAGACCCTCTTCTCTTAAAGTTACAGAGAATGTAGACCCAGAGAAGTAATATTAAATTTTTTAACATTGTAAATTTTGAAAAATGCTTATAATATGTTCTATATTTTAGGAGTCTATGGAATAACTATCCACGTATGTGACAAAATGAAGAGATGATACAGTGGAACTTATTTTGTTTTACTTAAAGACATGTGGGTAAGGCTCCTCTTTGTAAAGAGCTGATTCCCTGGGAAAGACAGGGGATGATTTCATTGCCTAGTGACCCAAATCATAAAGTTAAGTTCCCTGCCTACTCTAGAAAAAAAATGAATATTTTATATACATAAGTTTTTGACACTAGATTCCTATTCCTAGATATTCATTTAAAAATGTAATTGGAATACCCTTTTTTAAATCTAGTTTATCGATGGCAAACAGATATTTTGGGGAAGTATTTCTTGGCATTATCCTTCAATGTTAATTTTTTGTTTAAAAACTTTTAGATGCTTCCAGGAGCCCAGGAATGAGATTAACTTCTTTTTAAAATTAAAAAGAAAAATAAGTTAGCAAGATCACAAAACTAAACCTTTAGTCTGTTTTTCTTTTCCTGATTTTCACATTATTTCCTTTATATTTATTTTACCTATTGCATATTCATGAAGGCCGACTTTGAAATAAGAAATATATACTGAGTACTTTTTAAGAACTAAGACTACGACTTCTCCTGTGATGTGAATTATATCCTTCAAAATATATATGTGTTTGCATAATATGTATTCAATTAATGTCATTGAATAAATAAGTGAATTCATCTATCAGTCAATAAGTATGAATCCAAAAGCTATTCTAGAATATCATGGCCTTTGAAAATTAGAGTAAAAGTGAAAGCACTTTACTAAATTAGATATAAAGGACATGGAAGACAGAGTAAATTTAATAAATTATTTTCAAATTTCAAATGAAGTCAAGCTTATTTAGGATCTATAATGTGGAAATCCCTCTAGTCATGATTGGGAGTATAAAAATGATGAAATCATGGTCTCGTCTTTGAGACACTTACCATTAATCAGGAAGGCATGGCATATGCTCAGAAAACTTAATTAAGTGCCTATGAATGGGACACATAGATGTAAAAGATCTGAGAAATACGTATGGAGTGGGACAAGAGTTATTTGAGTTTGAACTTGAGGTTTAAGTATAATATGATGAGTTGAAATAGAGGAAAGGGGGGATTCTATGTGGAAGAAAAACAAGAGTTGGAAATGAGAAGAGTATAAAACAAGCACAAACAAAATTTTAGACCTATAAATTCACACAATTTCTGTGTGAAAAGCAAACTGACTGCAGAATCTGGGTGTTGGGGGACTGTGTTTAGACATAATTAACAAAAACAAAAACACAAATTTGACTGCAGCAAAAATTGAACTTTATTTTCTAGACCTCATTTCCAAACACATGTCAATGGGTGTTGAGTGAGGGGAAGGGGTAATTTGCTTATGTAAATTTGGAAAATGCGAGGCGATGCTCAACTATTCAACAAGATTGCTTACTGTGAGGTTTCTCAGGAGCCTTCAGTTTGCAGATATCAAGAAGGGGGACCATAGTAGGAATTTCACAAACATTTTGCCATAGGATCTCTTTCTGCGATTTGTCTGTCTGTAGTGATATTTCTCCTCTGGACCCGTGTTGGGAACGAGCAGTTTTTGACAGTTAAGAGTCACAAGGAGCATTAAGGCAGAGAAAGGACATGGTGAAAGTACTGATCTGGGGGAAATAATATGGTGGTAGTATGTGGAGAGACTGACATCCTCTGCAATAAGGGGTTGAGAAGAGAATTTGTAATGGTACATGAATAGTGGAGATGAAAGTTTATTTTAAGATCCAAAGCGGTAGAGTACATTTTTAGATCCAATCACTGCTTAGAGATGAAGTATTGTAGGAGGAGCTGGAGATAAAGACTTGGGTGTAATTTGTATATGTTTACAAATTACACCCAAGACTAAACAGACTAAAGGTTAGTTTTAGATTGAGAGCACAATCTGTTAAGATGGATTCCCAGAAAGAGACTACGAAGGAAGAACAGAGGTTTCCATTATTCACGGAAACGTTTATCTTTACTTTCTTGGAAATGTGAGGAGAAAGATGACCAGAGTAAGAAGAAATCAGAATAGTTCAGTCCAAAAAAGTGGGATTTGAATAAGAATCTTGCTGTGAAAAGCTGGTCTTTGTTGATTTGCAAGATAGATTTTATTATAATTGTGAGAATGAAAATGAACATTTGTGGGTGTGTGATGATGGAGAAGTAAGAAAATGAGCGTGGTAAGGCAGAACTTCCATGCAGAGGACACAGAGATACTGAGCCTATTAGAGGGACATTGGATTATTGGGAACCTGGACGTATGTGTCGGTTGGAATTTTGAATATTTTTTGATGAGTTGATATAGGAAACGGTGATTATGTCACATGTTCAGGGACTTGAAAAACAATGAGAGGGATTGTAAAGAGGCAGAGAAACTGAAAAGTGAAGAAAAGGTAAAATCTGATAGCTTGTTTCCCAGGGGTATGATCTTCTCAGTGAGGTGGTGTCTTGTGGAATATTAAACTCTTGTTTGGAGAAATATGCTAGAGAATCAGGGGAGACTTCTTTTTAAATTTAACACCTAGTAACACATTTAGGAAATGATAATAAATAGAAATAAGTTCTGATGAGAATTTTTAAATTATTGTCAAATTGTTTTACCATTTCATTTTTGTTAGGGAAAATTAATCTTAAAGAATTATAGTATTTCGGGGTACCTGGGTGGCTCCGTTGGTTCTGGGATCGAACCCCGCATCGGGCTCCCTGCTCAGCGAGCAGTCTGCTTCTCCCTCTCTCTCCCTCTGCCCCTCTCCCCCTCTTGTGCTCACTCTTTCTCAAATAAATAAATAAAATCTTTAAATTTTTTTTAAATTAAAAAAAAGAGTTGTATTATTTCACAATTTATGACCTAATTGTATTTTTAATTTTGAAAGCTTATAAATTGTCAAAGTCCAGTTGCTTTAATGTAAGTGTTCTTTAAATGCTAAACATGTTCATCTTAGTTGTACTGAGGATATTTCACCCTATGCTTTTCAATGTGAAGTATTATCCTTGGGCTGTGTGTTTCATTATTGTCTGCTAATCCACACTATTATCTAGACAATCTCTTAGAAGTAACAACCCTAATACTTTCATAAAGCACCCTGAAAATGTAAAGGCCCATTAAGTGTTCAGCAGGGGTACATTTCATTCATAATATAGCAGTACCCTCTAGTGCTCATGTTTGGTCATGTGTTCTCCAAAACTGCCTTACAAGGGTATATGTCACCTATTGAATCATTTTACTCGGGTTTAGCTTTAAGTGAAATATTCTATTATTCATAAAATCACCTTCTGGAAAAGGAGCTCAGGTATTTCCAATATTATTCAAAAATATTACCAATACTTTTGTGCTGTAGGGGAAAATGGCTCTTCCATCTATTTTGCTCATGTAAGTAAATGAAATGTTTGAGAACAAAGAACCAAGAAGTTGGTTAAATTTCTTAAGTGATTTGTAGAAATGGAAGTAGGATCTAAACCTTTTGTTCCAAGGTTCAGTTCTGTGCCATATGCATTGGACGATGCATCTGATCCAAGAAAGTTTAAAGCTATAAATGTATATGTCCAAAATTCTTCATTCTTTTAGCGGAAATGTTTCTTGAAGAATATTACTCTGTTCTGAGAAGTTTTGGATTGTTGGCTTACAGCACAGCACAGTAGTACTGTGTTGTATTGAAATTTGATTTACCGTGCTTAAACATGTTAATTCAGAACGAAAGGAATCTCCAGCCAAACTATCCATGAGCAAGAAGGCCTGGCTTATTTGCTTTCCAAAGCCTCAACCCAAGCTTGATCACTGAGTTTATATGCAGACTGTAGATCTGCGTAGCTGTAAGACTTTGACTGTTACTTACTCTTATTTTGGTAGTTTTAATTTTTATTACAGACTTGATTTGGTCAGGTGTTCTCACCAAGATAGTAGATCCACATAAGAAAATAATTCTAATTTCTACAGATGTTTCTGAATAGCTTCCTCAGGTGATTTGAGTTTGCTATTAATAAATGTTTTTGGTATCCATATTTAGTTGTTACAGGGTAGGTCACCCAAACCCAACAAGTGGGAGCTCCAGATGGGCAGTGGCGGTGGCATGGTTGAACAGGTCAGCGGGGACTGTGATGATGAAGATGGTTGTGGTGGATCAGGAAGTGGAGAAGTCAAGAGGACACTAAAAATCACAGACTGTAAGTGTATGATTCCAACACCAATTCTAAAGAATGAATTTTGAAGTATAATTGAGGATAATTATTACTATGAATGCAAAGGAATAAGGGCAGTGAGTTCAGAAGCATGCAAAAGGAATTGGAAAGGACAACGGACCCATTTTCAGTTATTCAGGACATGTATTCTTGGGGGTGTTGTTTATTTTTAACTAATTGCTTTCAATGGAAATGACTTTTTTTTTTTTTCTGTGAAAGATTTGTGAATGACCAGTTCTGAGAATTAAAGGTTCTAAAGTCGGATAATCCTCAGGGCTTGAAATAACTAGCAGGGTGGCTATTAGATGTATATTGGTAAATAATGTGAAATCAGGATGGGTAAACTCTACTAAATAATCAAATTCAGCAACTTCATTATATTGTGCCATTCTGTAGGAGATATCTTACTAGGTTTTCATCATAGTTGAATTACAAAAAAATTGGTTAAATATGGGGTTATTTATAATGAAAAACTACTTGGATTTAACTCTTATGAATTCATTCTTCCCAAAAACTCTCACTAATTTTTCGCCTCATTTTGATTGTATGGGTTTGAAAACCATTTCCAGTATTGCTGGGCTGGTCACCACCACACAAGATGGAACTTCCAAATGATAACAACAACAAATCACCAGATGAATTTCGTTTTCTTTTCTTCACTTTACAAAATGAGGAATATTGTCTCTTCCTTGTTACGCACATGCAGATGTTCACATGGGCAAGACAAACAAAGCTATCAACTGAGAAAGCAGTGTGCAAGTTGTACCCAGGGCAGCTAACTTTCAGCTCTTCATTTTTCTGAGGTCATACCCAAAGGTGATTACTTTATAAAGTAATTTTCTGGACGTGTGCAGCCCTATCTGGAGGCTGGTCGGATAGTCTCCCTCTAGATCACAAAGGGCTGCTTTGGAACTGTTAGACATTTCCTTTCATGACTTTGGTGGGAGAAGAATTCATTTACTTTTCACTTCTTGTAGTAAATTTAGAACACTACACATGCTTCAAGCATCAATACCCCATTCTTTCTAGGATCTTGTTTTGTGTTTAAAGGAATGAAAGCCACAGAGGTGCAAAATCCAAAGGGCAATTAATATAAAGAAATATGTTTTCGTGTTAGACACAAAGAGAAAGTAAATGGATGGGGTTTAATACACTGGAGCAGCAATTGAACAAAAGGTCGCAAAAATTTCTTGATGTATTAATGCAATTTCCTAGTGAAAATTAAGTATCTTCTACTTGTGTAGGAGCAGGTAAGGATATGTGTTTTATTATTGGTATTAATACAGTTGATCAGATTGATTCTTCTGTTTTCTATATTTTGCTGTTTAGGCCAAAACAATAAAAAGGGAAGAAGTAGAAAATGCAAATAAAATGGTTTTCTAGAAAAAAAAAATTATTCTTACTAAGAGTTGAAATGTCCTCCATTGTATTTTGGAATTATGATACTTATCTATTAGGTTAGTATTAGTTAATCTTTCATTTTCATTTTATCTTGAGTATTTATATGTATCATAATTTCATTGCCATTTGAATATTAGGGTTTTAAGGAATAAACATTGATATAAAAATAGTTTAGGTTGAAATTTCATCTATAAATTATGTGTGTGTGTAAGTGTAGAATTAGCATTTTTATAGGGATTTTTTCACTCTTGTATTTATTTATAAGCTCAAGAACTCATTATGTATTAATAGATAACTCTTGTTTTATTTCACAAGAGAAGTAGAGACAGTAGAGGATATTTAACTACTAATAATTTTCTCACAAAACCATACTTGTCAAGGTGGCAAGAATGCATTTTTACTTCAGAATCCTGTTTTCAATTATTACTGATATGGACAGGTGTGGTACAGGAACTATCCATCAGAATTGGAGAGATTTAAGATTTAGATGGTTTTCAGCAATTCCAGGCAAACATTTAAAAAAACCTACACCTGCTGTAAGTGGGTGGCTTCTCATGTTTCTCAGAGTTTATAGCTGTTACCTTTCAATTTTTAATAAGTGGTTAGGAAACCACTGTGGATAGTAGGCTGAAATAAACAGGGACAGAGAAAGTAGCAAAGCATAGGTCACATTTCTGTTTTTATAAAGCACTATACTTTCTGTGTGTTTGGCTCGTTTGATATATTGCTAAAGCAAGCTAAGACATAGTTTTGGATGGTCTTAATGACTTAAAACTCATGTGCTCTAGCAAGTTTACCTGGTGTTGTTTGTGTAAAGAACTTGAAATGCACTACTATTTCTTCTGTACACTGATGTTATTCTTTATAAAAAAAAAAGACGTAACTAGAATACAGTTCATTTGTCACCTCAAAAATGTCTCATTAAAAATAGTTACACATACGTGTATGTATGTATTTATAGCCATATATATACGATTACATGAAATAATACTAATATTGTGTTCTGCAAATTAGATTTTGCTCCATTTATGAAAATTTTCAAAGTTGATGAATATTTTGCTAATTATCACCTGACCTGATGTTTTGTCTGCTTTTGTTCATGTTTATTTCAGATAACAGAGGGATCGATACACTTTAAAGTACAAAGTTGTTTTTTTTTTTTAAAGATTTTATTTGTTTATTTGACAGAGACATAGCGAGAGAGGGAACACAAGCAGGGGGAGTGGGAGAGGGAGAAGCAGGCTTCCCGCTGAGCAGGGAGCCCGATGTAGGGCTCCATCCCAGGACCCTGGGATCATGACCCGAGCCGAAGGCAGACGCTTAACGACTAAGCCACCCAGGTGCCCCTAAAGTGTAAAGTTTTACCATCAAAATATTTATATACTTTTTAGGTATGATTTTGTTTTCATCACCGATGGTATAAAATAATTTAACAAATGTTTAGCTTTTAAAACTACCTGATGGCTATCAGTTATCAAATGAGAGCTGGCATGTTTCTTATAAAAAGCAGCTGTCTATACTGTGCAATGTTTACTCTTAGGAAACTGAAAACATTTTCCTATTTCAGTAAGATGATTTAAAACTCCCAAACTTCTAGAAACTTACTCTGTATTTTTTATCGTATTGAATTTGGCTTATTTGTGTAGGAGTAGTTATTTCACTAGTAACCTGGAATTACAGGATCTAAATGGCTTTGAACCTTCATTTTGTCTCACCTCTGACATTCACTCTCCTTTCAAAGTCACTCATTGATGCGGGTTCTAAACACCAGTGGAAAAAAACAAGTTCTGTTCTTTTTTTTTTTTTTAAAGATTTTATTTATTTGAGAGAGAGAGAATGAGAGAGAGCACATGAGAGGGGGGAGGGTCAGAGGGAGAAGCAGACTCCCTGCTGAGCAGGGAGCCTGATGCGGGACTCGATCCCGGGACTCCAGGATCATGACCTGAGCCGAAGGCAGTTGCTTGACCAACTGAGCCACCCAGGCGCCCCAAGTTCTGTTCTTGTAACCAGGCAGAGCAGACCTGTGGACACTATCATCAATACTTTTCAACTACTTGACTATTCTAATATCCTCCAATTCTGATAGTTTCAAATGAAAAACAACCCAGAATGCCACTAAAAAACAGGTTGTCGCAAAACCATTTCCTGTATAGTTTTAGGATAGTAGCATTGCTTGCAATTCTCATGTGATAATATAATTTCAGTTTCATTTAAAAAAAACAAAGAATATGTGACCTGTGACCAAATTCATTTTGATATAGTGGTTTACACCGATAACTCAGGCAAAATGAATTTGACCACAAGTTGATTCAGATACAATACATTCAAGAAGAGTAGGGTGATTTTCAGTCTTCCAGTTGTTCGAGATAATTTCTATTGTCATATTCATTATGGCTCATATAATGTTATATAGTGTGGTTAGCAGTTTTAAAAATAATTTTATTTTAGCTGAGTAACTGTAAGTGACAACAAAGATCATTAAATGTGTGTTCAGATGACTTTTGTCCTAGTGGTGCTCTCAGCATGCCTCTGTAGAAGGGTCATTGTGTGGGCTCCTTCAGAAGGACTGTTAGCCATTAGGTTTCTTATTACATGAGCTACTCTTCCTCTTCTCATTTATGGGTTTTCATCATCAACCCAAATTCTAAGTATTTGAAGAATCCAGGACTCAGTTCTCAAACCTTGTGTCATCTCTGTTCTCATGATTCCCTGTTCCACAAACTGCTAACTATATCGTAAGAAGAGTAGGGATATGGTACCAGTCATTGATAGCACCATCCAGTTTATGAAATATTCCCCTGTGTTTTATCTCAGGAGGTAAGCTTATGAATACTGGAAGTATTCAACATAATGGAGATCAGTTTGGAATCAGAAGGGTAATACATCGAAATATAAAGTTACTAGATCTGGAATGAAATTTTGGTTCACCTTCTGTAGCCAAAAGTAAATAGTTTATATTGGCTTTGGACTTGTCACTTAGTAATTAACCTTAGAGCAGCTTCTAACAAATGCATCTACAGCATGGTACTAACAATGACCTTGGAAGAGTCTAGTGCATTCCGTGTGCATGGTAAAGTGAAAATAATACATTGTTAACCACTGAAGAATAAAGGTTGCTGATTTATTTAATAATGCAGGATTACACAGCAAGTGAAAATTCTTGGCTTCCTCAAACTTATTTTCACCATAAATCGCCTTTATTTCAAAATCTCAGGCATAGAGGTCAGGGAGAACTGAAAAAAAAAATTACAAGTGGTATTTTCTTTAGAAAATGCAATCTTTATTTTTCTCTCCAGAATTACTAAAATTATGTAATTATTCATTTTGTAGAAATTATTTTATATTATCTGCTGATGATTTTTCTTTCCAATATAAATTATGTCAAACAGATAATGCAAGCATGTATTTATTTACATTATTAATAGTTCCAAAAGAGACACCTGGGTGGCTCAGTCAGTTAAAGGGTCCAACTAATGATTTCCGCTCAGGTCATGATCTCAGGGTCATGGGATCGAGCCCTGTACGGGGCGCCACACTGAGCACGAAGCCAACTTAATATTCTGCTTGAGATTCCCTCTGCCCCTCCCCACTTCTCTCTCTCTCTTTCTCTCAAATAAATAATCTTTGAAATATAGTTCCAAAAGAATAATAGTTCCAAGTAAGCACATTAAAAGTATGTGCATTCTTTCTAACATTAAATTCTCATCAAATTCAGTTAAAATAAATTGTATTTAGTTTACTTTGCAAAGTGAGCTAAATTACCTTTTAATATATTATCCTCCATATAATTTCTTATATGTAAACTTTATATAAACTTTATATGTAAACTTTCATTTACTGAAAATAATTAAGGTGCTTATGTGTTTTACTTGATTCAGTGATGCTAAAAATAAATCCTCTTTATAAGGTTATCTAGATTCAAACCTTTGTGACACAGTTAAAATAATCTTGAATAATGACCATACACTTTAAAGTGCATTTACAGTGCCTAATACTGAAGGATCATGATAAAGCCATTAAAAATGTCATAAAGAAACCCTTCTTGCTTCTGTTCAATGTTCAAAATTATAAACACTTTGAAATTGTCACCTACTACAGTTTCTATGCTACTGATAAAAATTATACTAAAAAGAAATGAAATAGATATCTAAGATAAATATATTTTAATTAAGATGTGATCACTATGAATATTATTCTGATTATACACATTCATTTTGGTTTCTAAATAATTGAGCCTCATCCTGGCTGTTTGATATTTTGTTAACAAGATCGTGTAATGGAATCTGGATACCTAATGAATCATCTAAAATCATCGTTCATTCTCTTGAAAAGTTATACATCACATTCATGGAATTAAATAATAGAATTGAAACGAGGGCTCGTCCTTGAATGTCTGTGGAATGATTTCCATTGCTTCAGCTTAGACACAGAGCTGATGTGAAATCACTGAGGGGATGAGGGAAGACTTATTAATTAAAGCTTATGAAGCCTCCTAGCGTGCATCCCAGATCAACAGCTCTTCTGCACATCTCATAACTAAATCTGTACCATGCTAGAGGACATAAAGAAAAGAAGTTGTGGTCTCTTTGAACTAGCACAATGCTCAATATGACTGTATGACCAATAGAGGAAGTAAAGAATGAAAATTTAAGAAAATATTACCAGATACATTTTATCATGGCTTGCCTAAAGTCATGTGACTGTCAGTAAACCCAGAAACAAATAACATTTCTACCCAGGTCTATTTTAATAGATTTCTGTTGCAGATAAACAGAATGGTTATGAAATTGCGACATTCTCAGTCAGGATTCATTGATAACATGGATCACGTAGAAACAAGTCAAGTATACTTTCAGCTCTTTAATGACTTCCATACCATTAAATAAGTACCAAAAGTATTCATATAGGTTTTGACTGATTAAATGCCTATCTAACTATAATATAAACAACAGAGCATGTGACCTGGGCCCAGAGCTTCTCAAAGTCGCTTGTGTATACACAGCACTTGGGATCCTTGTTCAAAAGCTGAGTATGATACAGGAGGTCTGAAGTGGAGCATTACTTATATGCTTCTACTTGATGCTGTTGCTGCTGGTCTAAGGACCGTTGCTTCTGAACAAAAATGCATGCCCTTATTTACTACATACCTTATTTATTAGTATCTCTAAGTCTCTATTAAAGTAGCATGAACTCTTATAAAACACCATCTACATTTATATATTAGCATACCAAGGCAGCGTCATATACACGAAGGCATTAGGGACTACAACAATGAGACATAATAAGACTTACTCTGTGTGATTTTTGGTATCAGTCTGTTTGATTGTTTTTAGCCATGGGTTACTTCCTAAACCAAAGGAGAACAACTTCCATCTTTTCTCAGGGTCTGAAGCCTTCCAGTTTGGACCAGTGCCTCTGGTATGTCAGCAGAAATGTTTCACTTTTAACTCTACCAGTTTGTGATGAACATTGAAGAAATATCTTGCACAATCCCCTGAATCATGCTAAATTCCAACAGAGATAAATCAAAGTTTTATGTGAACTAAGAGAAAGGAGAGAGACTATCTAAATGGGGCAATCAGAAAATATGGCATAGAGGAGACAGGAAAAGGGCCATCTGAAAAAAGAAATTGATGGTGATGTTTATGAGAAAATGGCATTTCAGAGGGTGGGTGCATGATTTAGTTTTGGCTCTTGACAATAGGGAAGAAGAAAGTATCCTCTGAAGAGCAAGCATGGTGAACAAAGACTGGGGAGTTGTGAGGAGAGGGGGAATAAGAAGCATGCTTAAGAGGAACAACATTATTCAAATGGCTTGAAAAAACATTGGAAGTCTAAAAATGTGGATTAAAAATGTTACAATGGATTCTGAATTCAAGAGTAGAGAGTTTGTATTTCATTTTTTAGGCAAAGAGGAATGATTACAAGTTTTTCTGTGTGGTCATTTTGTTTGAGTGTACAGGTTTTTTTAAAGATGTTATTTATTTGAGAGCGAGCGCACAAGTCGGGGGCATGGCAGGAGAGGGAGAAGCTGACTCCCTGTTGAGCAGGGAGCCTCCTGGGACTTGATCCCAGGACCCTGACTGAGGTGATGACCTGAGCCGAAGGCAGTGGGCTTAACCCACTGAGCCACCCAGGTGCCCTGAGTGTTACTTTTACTAGCAATACAGTGAACTGGTTAAAAAAATAAAAGTGTAAATGAAGTGTATATTGCACAATTGCACAAGGTGATTTACCACTTACCTTGAACAAGTAATTGTTCCGTGCCTAAATTTCCTTAAGATGGGGGTAATGATAGTACTCTCCAGGAAACATCCTTATGAGGATTACATCACCTAATCCACACAGCATTACAAAAGTGGCCAATCCATCCCCACCCACCTAAACAAAAAAAGTTGTTGGGTAAAATACGTACAAAGATTTTCTTAAATGTTTCCATGAACTGGCAAAAAAGAAAGGAATACTCCGTATAACCGGGTGAAGTCATAACAATAATATAGAGATAAATGTAGATATACAGAGATAGATAGAGATAGAGAAAAATCTGTAATTATACACACATGCTCACACATGCACAATTTAAGGAAAATAATAAAATGAATTTGTTCCACCAGTCTAAAAAATAGAATATCTCCATAACTTTGTGTGCCTCTCTCTGAACACATTCCACTCTGAGAGTTTACCATGATCATAAATTATGTAAAAATCGTTGCCTTTTTCTCTTTTTAGAGTTTTAAGCATCAAGATAGGCATTCACAAACAATATATTGCTGGGTTTTGCACTTTATACAAATGGAATCATGTAGTTTTTGTTATGTGGTATGCTCCTTTCTCTTAAATATTAGGTTTTTGGGTGTGCGTGGGTGGCTCAGTCGTTAAGCGTCTGCCTTCAGCTCAGGTCGTGATCCCAGGGTCCTGGGATCGAGCCCCACATCGGGCTCCCTGCTAGGCAGGAAGCCTACTTCTCCCTCTCTCACTTCCCCTGCTTGTGTTCCCTCTCTCGCTGTGTCTCTCTCTTTCAAATAAATAAATAAAATCTTAAAAAAAAAAATTAGGTTTTTGAAGTTCATCCATGTTGATGGGTTTAGATGTACTCATTAGCTTACCGAGGTCTAGTATTCTAGTTATGGATACACACACTCATTTGTTTATTCTATTGTTTATGGGTATTGGAGTTGACTTCAGTGTTTGGATATTGTGAATTTTGTTGCTTAAACCATCTTGAACATATCTCTGGATATACATGTATAAGAGCCTCTGCAGTGTATACCTAGAAGTATCATGACAATCTCTCAAAGCAAAGCACGCGTACGTTGAGCCTTACTAGGAAATGTCAGACTGCTTTACAGGGTGATTGTGTCAAATTTATATTCTTACCGGCAATAAATAAGAGTTCGTTATTTATTGCTCCCCATTTTTGCAAACACTTTTTTCCCCATTTTCACTACTTCTATGTATCTGTCCAAAGAATGGAAGTGGGACAGTATGTTTTCCAATATTAATTTCTATTACCATGATAATTCATTGAATTGTGCATTTTTCATAGGTATATGAAATTCCTCATTGACTCACTCATCTGAAATTTCTTGTATATCATTTTCTCTATTCTATAAGGTTATCTTCTTTGACAGACTCTCAGGACAAAAGTCAACTTCAGTGATCTAGTTATCTATTTCGACTATGATCTTCAGGAAAGGCAGGATAGATTCTTGAATATTTCTTTTTATTTAATTGGTAACCTCCCTGTCTTTCTCAGAAGGTGACCAGTTTTTTTTAGAGAATATCTTAAAATCAGTTTTAAAAACATTTGTGATTCTTATCCTTATCAAAGTCCAGATTGTCCCACATTTTTCCAATTGGCCCTTCTCCGATTTGGCTCTTGAGTTCTTTTGATGTGATCCTTAAAGTCTTTGCCAGTTTCATGGTTGTATAGCATAAGAAAATATTCCAAATGGAGTTAATTCTTTATCTGTCACAGACATGGAATCAGTCATTTTTATGTGATCCTTGGTTTGTTTTCATAAGAAACAGTATTCTTATGGCCACAATCTAGGCGTAAGACAGGATTTTTTTTTCCTGTCACTTTTTAAAAATTTTTTATTGTTATGTTAATCACCATACATTACATCATTAGTTGTTGATGTAGTGTTCCATGATTCATTGTTTGCGTATAACACCCAGTGCTCCATGCAGAACGCGCCCTCTTAATACCCATCACCAGGCTAACCCATCCTCCCACCCCCCTCCCCTCTAGAACCCTCAGTTTGTTTTTCATTTCAGAGTCCATCATCTCTCATGGTTCATCTCCCCCTCCAATTCCACCCCTTCATTCTTCCCTTCCTGCTATCTTCTTCTTCTTCTTTTTTTTTCTTTTTAACATATACTATTTGTTTCAGAGGTACAGATCTGCGATTCACAGTCCTGTACAATTCACAGCGCTCACCATAGCACATACCCTCCCCAGTGTCTATCACCCAGCCACTCCATCCCTCCCACCAGCCACCACTCCAGCAACCCTCAGTTTGTTTCCTGAGATTAAGAATTCCTCATATCAGTGAGGTCATATGATACATGTCTTTCTCTGATTGACTTATTTCGCTCAGCATAATACCCTCCAGTTCCATCCATGTTGTTGCAGATGGCAAGATCTCATTCCTTTTGATGGCTGCATAATATTCCATTGTATATATATATATATATATATATATATATATATATATATATATATATATACCACATCTTCTTTATCCATTCATCTGTCGATGGACATCTTGGCTCTTTCCACAGTTTGGCTATTGTGGACATTGCTGCTATAAACATCAGGGTGCACGTATCCCTTCGGGTCCCTACATTTGTGTCTTTGAGGTAAATACCCAGTAGTGCAATTGCTGGATCATATGGTAGCTCTATTTTCAACTTTTTGAGGAACCTCCACACTGTTGTCCAGAGTGGCTGCACCAGCTTGCATCCCACCAACAGTGTAGGGGGGGGCTCCCCTTTCTCCACATCCCCGCCAACATCTGTCGTTTCCTGACTTGTTAATTTTAGCCATTCTGACTGGTGTGAGGTGATATCTCATTGAGGTGTTTTTTTTTTTTTTTTTTAAGATTTTATTTATTTATTTGACAGAGAGAGACACAGCGAGAGAGGGAACACAAGCAGGGAGAGTGGGAGAGGGAGAAAGAGGCTTCCCACTGAGCAGGGAGCCCAATGCGGGGCTCGATCCCAGGACCCCGGGATCATGACCTGAGCCGAAGGCAGACACTTAACGACTGAGCCACCCAGACGCCCCTCATTGAGGTTTTGATTTTGATTTCCCTGATACCGAGCGATGTTGAGCACTTTTTCATGTGTCTGTTGGCCATTTGGATGTCTTCTTTGGAAAAATGTCTGTTCAGGTCTTCTGCCCATTTCTTGATTGGATTATTTGTTCTTTGGGTGTTGAGTTTGATAAGTTCTTTATAGATTTTGGATACTAGCCCTTTATCTGATATGTCATTTGCAAATATCTTCTCCCATTCTGTTGGTTGTCTTTTGGTTTTGTTGACTGTTTCTTTTGCTGTGCAAAAGCTTTTTATCTTGATGAAGTCCCAGTAGTTCATTTTTGCCCTTGCTTCCCTTGCCTTTGATGATGTGTCTAGGAAGAAGTTGCTGTGGCTGAGGTCGAAGAGGTTGTTGCCTGTGTTCTGCTTTAGGATTTTGATGGACTCCTGTCTCACATTTAGGTCTTTCAACCATTTGGACTCTATTTTTGTGTGTGGTGTAAGGAAATGGTCCAGTTGCATTCTTCTGCATGTGGCTGTCCAATTTTCCCAACACCATTTGTTGAAGAGACTGTCTTTTTTCCATTGGACATTCTTTCCTGCTTTGTTGATTAGTTGACCATAGAGTTGAGGGTCCATTTCTGGGCTCTCTATTCTGTTCCATTGATCTATGTGTCTTTTTTTGTGCCAGTACCATACTGTCTTGATGATGACAGCTTTGTAATAGAGCTGGAAGTCCGGAATTGTAATGCCGCCAGCTTTGCTTTGCTTTTTCAACTTTCCTCTGGCTATTCGGGGTCTTTTCTAGTTCCATACAAATTTTAGGATTATTTGTTCCATTTCTTTGAAAAAAATGGATGGTATTCTGATGGGGATTGCGTTGAATGTGTAGATGGCTCTAGGTAGCATTGACATCTTCACAATTTTTGTTCTTCCAATCCATGAGCATGGGATGTTTTTCCATTTCTTTGTGTCTTCCTCAATTTCTTTCATGAGTATTTTATAGTTTTCAGAGTACAGATTCTTTGCCTCTTTGGTTAGATTTATTCCTAGGTATCTTATGGTTTTGGGTGTGATTATAAATGAGATTGACTCCTTAATTTCTCTTTCTTCTGTCTTGTTGTTGGTGTATAGGAATGCCACTGATTTCTGTGCATTGATTTTATATCCTGCCACTTTCCTGAATTCCTGTATGAGTTCTAGCAGTTTTGGGGTGGAGTCTTTTGGGTTTTCCACATAAAGTATCATATCATATGCAAAGAGTGAGAGTTTAACTTCTTCTTTGCCGATTTGGATGCCTTTTATTTCTTTTTGTTGTCTGATTGCTGTGGCTAGGAGTTCTAATACTATGTTGAATAGCAGTGGTGATGGTGGACATCCTGCCACGTTCCTGACCTTAGGGGGAAAGGTCTCAGTTTTTCCCCCTTGAGAATGATATTTGCTGTTTTTTTTTCATAGATGGCTTTTATGATATTGAGGTATGTACCCTCTATCCCTATACTCTGAAGAGTTTTGATCAAGAAAGGATGCTGTACTTTGTCAAATGTTTTTTCTGCATCTATTGAGAGGATCATATGGTTCTTGTTCTTTCTTTTTTTAATGTATTGTATCACGTTGATTGATTTGCGGATGTTGAACCAACCTTGCAGCCCAGGGATAAATCCCACTTGGTCATGGTGAACAATCCTTTTAATGTACTGTTGTATCCTATTGGCTAGTATTTTGGTGAGAATTTTTGCATCCATGTTCATCAAGGATATTGGTCTGTAATTCTCCTTAAGACAGGATTCTTAAAGACACATGATAAAAGAAAAAAAAAATCTCATTACTCATTTGCTTTCCTCTGCATTAGATATATCACATTATCATAAAGATACTAAAACTACCCCTACCAGTTATGATTACTAAGGTCAGTTACATTTTTGCATATTTTATCCATATTCTTACACCATTTTATGGTTAGAATAGATATTGATATGTATCAAACAACCCAATGCAGAGGTCATATAGATTGTTCCTTAGCAAGAATATAAAATAGATAAATAGATAGATTTGATAGATAGAGATATCATTAGGTCACCTGCTACATATGCACACCTAATTTATTCTTCAAGTAATTATATATGTAATGCTCACTACTAGTTATTCTGTCAAAGTCTCTCTTATACGTTTCTTAAGCAGGACTTATAAATACAGTATTTCATAAATTCTCACTTGGTGATAAGAGTTTGTGACCGTTTTACATGAAAGTCAATTTTTCTGGATAGAACAATGTTGGATTACATTTTCTTTCCTTGCATCTCTTCAGTATGCACTGATTACTGTTCTGGAAGAAAGCACTGCTGGAAAATATCTGACAGTCTAATTTTCTTTTTTTTTTTTTTTAAAGATTGATTTATTTATTTGAGAGCGCGAGAATGAGAGAGAGTACATGAGAGGGGGGAGGGTCAGAGGGAGAAGCAGGCTCCTTGCTGAGCAGGGAGCCCGATGTGGGACTCGACCCCGGGACTCCAGGATCATGACCTGAGCCGAAGGCAGTTGCTTAACCAACTGAGCCACCCAGGCGCCCTGACAGTCTAATTTTCAACTCTTGATAAACCACATATTATATTTTTACCTTCTCAGTGCCCAATGCCTTGTTTTCTTTAAGGCATGGTAATTTTGCTAGAATATAGCTTTGTGTTGGTAGTTCTGAGTTGACATTCTCAATAACATAACATACCTTTTAAATAAGTAATATCAAAATTTTTAGCAGACAATTTTGAGTTATAGTTTTAAGTAATTGTTCTTTTCCCTTGTTTTGATTTTCTTTTCTTTAAGAATACCTATTAGACATTTGTTGAATTGTATTTGCTTATCAGAACATTCCTCAATACTTTTGATCTGTTTTTAAATATATTTTTCATTTTAAATAACTGCCTTTTTTCACTTTCTATTTCCGTTAAGGTATTACTAGTGGTGTTTCTTTGCTCTTACACTTCTAGATTTTATTTTTAAATGATGTTTTTTTCAAAATCTAACCTCATCTCTGAATTTCTCAAATTCTGCTTTATGTTATTTGTTGTCTTATATTCTTTTCCTAATGTCTTTTAGCTCATTTTGAAAATGATATGTTAAATTTTTGGTCTGATTTCTGAACATGTCATTCTGGTGTGCTCTCACTGTAGAGATAGTAACTATTTTTGTTATAATAACTTTGTATAGGATTTGACCTTAATCCCTTTCTGATGCTTATTTTTATGTGAATTTAAATTTTCTAAATTTTTAGAAGGAGGCTTGGTTCAGATAGATTTACTAAATTAACTGAGTTCCCAGTCCTACTGTTTTCACATAGTGTTAAACAAAATATGGTGATTTATTTTCTGAGATACTCTGGCTCTGTCCCTTCCCCTACATTTACTCCTGTCTTCTCTTTCCTAACTCTCTATTGGCCTTGTCCCACTAATTCTTGATTCCACTTCTCTTCTTTGTGGACCCCCAAATAGTAAGAAAGACTTGCCAGATGATATTCGAGTCAGAGGCTCTAGCCCCGTCAGCCTTATATTCTCTCATTATTAGAGTGGGAAAAACTACTACTCCCAATTCTCTGCTGCGTTCAAATTGATTTCCAGCACAGAACAGTTGGCTATTTTGCATTCTTTTCTTTTGTTTTCAGGTCTGTAACATGCTGTGTTGCTTCCCACTGCTTTCTTCTGTAGGATTTCTGATGGCATTAGGTTTAGTGACTCTTGTTTGTATGTCCTCACGCATGTGTGTGTTGAGGTTCATGAGGATAACTCATGAGTTGGGTTGTAAGATGGTATGACATGATTTTGACTTTGTTATATAATTGTTCTGTCTGGTTCTTGTGTGGATCTGGGGGTTTCCAAAGGCTATGCTGCAAAGGTATCTTCCCTGAATCTCCCAGACCATTTCAAGTTTTAAGGAAATGGTAATGCTCTTGTTTATGTTTGGTTGTGGACCTTGACATAATACATGTGCATACAGACATACTTAGGTTTTTGATGTATGTGTAAAGCAACTGTATTTTTCAAATGCATGTGTCACCAATAGTCTATTTACAATAGCTAGTTTTTTAAAGTAAGTGCTCTAAGAAAAGGGAGGTCAGAGACATTGAGTCAGGAGGAAACCTGTCTAAAGGTTACCTAAGTTGAGGGGATCTTTCTTGGCTGTGTGCATTTCACTGATTGCTGAAATAGAGCATCACTTTTTTTGTTTATTGGTTATTCCTGTTTTGCAAAGTGCCTCCCCTCCCTTTTCCTATTTTATTACTAGGTTGATTTGAGGTATCTCATTATATACCTAATATTTTGCCAGTATGAGTCCCAAGAAATGTCTTTGCCCTTTTGAGTGTGTACATTTTTTAAATATATGTATGTGGCCTTTATACACTTAAGGTGCTCAAAGTCTAGAAGGGAGACAGATATGTAAGGAAATAAACTAAACTGTGAAAATATTTAAAAAATGAAACAATATGAGGCACAGAGAGCACATAATAGGAAGAATAATAAATTTTACATTTATTTATTTATTTATTTATTTAGCCAGGAATAACATCCTAAAAGTCACATCTGTACTGGGGTCCATGGAGGATCAAAAATAGTCAGATGGGCTGGGGGATAAAATTTATTCCAGACAGAACGTTTACAAAAGCACAAATGTTTCAGGTATCAGAATGTATTCATAATGTGTTTGATCTTCCTGAAACACTGTTTTTGAGGGAGGATGAGACAAGAGGCTAGCAAAATAATAACCAATCTCTATAATGTAGGACAATATATAATGCCATGGTTTCTGGGTTTTTTTTTTTTCCTCTAAGAAATAATGATTTACTCAACTGCAAAAGACTCCAAGGGAAAATCCATATATTTAAGGCCCAATGTCAAAACAGTATCACAAATTCCAGTGATGTTCAGGCAACAGTTAGATCTAGATTGTGTAGTCAAGGAGCCCCAAAATAAACTTGTCAAATTTTCACCTAAATCTGTGTTTTAATTTTCCATATTTGGTGGACACACTACCACTTATATCCTATCAAGTCAGATTCAGGAGTTGGCCAAGGTTCCTCTGCTTCCTTCACTCCCCATAGTTAGAAAAGCCCATTGTCTTTACCTGCTCAATTTCTCTTAAATACAGTCTCTTTCCTATTCCCATTGCTACTTTCTTAACTTAGGTCCTCCCCATCTCTTGACATAACTGTTTTTATAATGCATAATGGTCTCTTTGCTTCTATTTTTCCCATCTGTGCCCTGCTGTTAATGTAATATTTTTAAACTGAGTCTGGTGCTTTGCTGAGATACGGCACCCCAAGCCACCAGGAAGTCACATTAGGCAGAGAATTGGTCTTCTAAGAAGAGGCTATTTCAGTCTTGAGAGCTTACGAACATTTGAACAATAGCTTTTAATTATTTGTCATTTCAGACAGACAATTTCATTTTTTCTGAGGATACCCTGTTGCTTTTGGCCAAATTAAACCATATCCCAGTGAAGTGAGTGCTGGTGCACAATTGTTCTTTCTTAAGACCCAGACTTCAAAAATGTAGAAAGATTGTTACGGCTGTTGTGCTGGTCATTTACCTGTTGTGTCTCCACTCCAGACGACCCTTCTAAAAACTGTTCTGTGATGATGCAAACTACATTTTCTAAACTCTCAACTAAATTCCCAAATTACACGAAGTCTATAAATTATGTTTCCCAAATTATCTTGCCAGCCAGCATCCTGTTACTTTTCTGCCAGTGGGAGATACGAAAAGGAGATCTTAAGAGAGAAGGGGGGGCGCCTGGGTGGCTCAGTTGGTTAAGCGACTGCCTTCGGCTCAGGTCATGATCCTGGAGTCCCGGGATTGAGTCCCACATCGGGCTCCCTGCTCAGCGGGGAGTCTGCTTCTCCCTCTGACCACCCCCCTCTCATGTGCTCTCTCTCATTCTCTCTCTCAAATAAATAAATAAAATCTTAAAAAAAAAAAAGAGAGAGAGAGAGAGAGAAGGGAGAAAATACTTCCTTCCTCTTTCCAATTCTTGTCAGCGTTATATCCCCAGCAGAGTATCACTCCCGTGCCTCCAGACAAACTTAGCACTTACGGTGGCAGCTGGGTTCTAGCCCTTGAAAATACCCGTGCCAGCATTTGCTTCCACTGAGTCTGATCTCAGCATTGCAGTGCCCCATAGAGGCCTGAATGTGATTGGGGAAGACTTACATTTCCATTGTCCGTTCTGAGAAGTAAACTCCTCTTTCAAGTCTCTCGATTCCGGATATCCTATCTCTTTCTTTCCTTCAACCCTAAGAGTGAGAGCTACTCTTTATAGTTACTAATATCTATGGCCTTCTTTTTGACATCTTCTTTTGGTCCCACTAATCTTTGAATATCTATATATCAGCTTCTTGTGTTATGTTAACTCTAAAATAGCTAGCGCAATCCCTGGGCTTTGTTTCGTTTATTGTTGGACTGGACCCTGTCTGATACAGCTGGTATATTATTGTATAAAGTTAGAATCAGGATAATATAATTATTATCTGAGAACCAGCAAGACCTTCCCGTGGTGTTCAAGGGGATAAAACCATCACAATGTACTGTGTAGGCTAACACCTGTTTTACGTTTCCTCCCAAATTCCAGAGGAAAACAATCATGTAGAAAATGAGAAGAAATAATCCATTCATGCTTGGACATGTTGAAGAGAGAGTAAGAGGAAATAGATATCTTCTGGGCGAGAAATACCCTGGGGGAATCAGCCCTGAAACCTTGAGCCTTTGTTTAAATGTGGCATGGTGCTTGATCAACATGAATTGACTTGAAGCTCTAAGTGTTGATGAAACCACCTTGTAAAACTGTCCCTGAGGATGACTTCTGGGACTAGTGGGTTTGGGTCTTCCATGGAGCCAACTATATAGGGCTGGGAAAGGTTGAGGCAGGGGGGCAATTAAAACACACATACATAAAAATTAGCAAATGGGACTGGCAATTCCAAGGTACCAAATGTTGTTGGTTCATGAAAACAAATTCCAAGTCTCTTTCTTTTACTATTATTAATTTCAGGTCTTCCTAGATTTGGAATATTTGAATTAACTCTCTAAGATACAGTCAAGCACTTCTTCAACACCTTGTATATTTAGCAGATATATATTTCTTTTTAAAGATTTTATTTACTTATTTATTTTAGAGGGAGGGAGAGCAAGTGGGGGGGAGGAACAGAGGGAGACAAGCAGACACCACACTGAGCACGGAGCCCCACGCAGGACCAGATCCCGCAACCCTGAGATCAGGACCTGAGCTGAAATCTTGTCAATCAACTGACTGAGCCACCTGACTGAGTGGCTCAGTCAACTGACTGAGCCACCTAGATGTCCTGCGGATATACATATTTCTGAAGTATGATTCAATTCCTGCACCTACTAGCACCAAAGCTTTTATTCATTCCTATGCCCCCGCAAGAATATGGTTTTGTATATGAGTCACATTAACTACAATAGGTTGTAAGATCTTGAGGGCAAGGCAGGCAGCACCTATCAAAAGTGTTTTTTAATAGGTATCTTTCCATACATCACAGCAATATTTTTGATCATGGAGTATACAATTTCCATCAGAATTATCCCCATGCTTGTTTAAAATGCAGATTATAGAATTCCACCCCAAAATATTGAATCAACAGTTCCATGGGTAGAGCCCAGAAATTTATATTTAGCAAGCATAATAAATAATAATTATTCCCAATAAAGCTTGAGAACAACTGCCTCACAGTCCTTACAAACAATGCCTCCAAACATTCGACATTTAATGAATGTGTTCTGAATTACATGAATGGATATGAGTATAATCTACATGTCTCTGAGACACATCTTAATTAACATTAAAACCCAGGTTTTTTAATAAATTGAAAATATTGACATTAATTTTAGTCAAGAATATTAACTGGAAATCAAAATGAATATAAATATGTTCACACTCAAAAGACCATAGCTGTTAAATATAGAATACGTTTGGTAAGCATAGTTTTCTTTGACAACTATCAGTATTTGTGAATTATATGAATAACTTTCATATCTTCACACAGTAGAGAACTGACTGAGGAGTTTTTGCATTAGCTTAATGTGGTATTTTGAGTGAAAATTAATAAATCAAAAGTAATTATTTGAGTGCTAATTGTTAAATTGGAGTGTGAAGTACTGAATTTAAGAGGGTAATTTTCTAGATTAATGTGTAATGTCTCAATTTTGGAAGAGATGCATTAACGCAGTTTGTGTTGCTGGGGGGTATCTTTTTGGTTTATTATGGTTGACTTCCTCTAATTTCCTTATAATTCTAATGTTTCATGCTGAATTTTAAAAATATAAAATATAAATGATTAAGTAATATATATAATTATTTTCAGTTGGTACAATTTTGCAAAATAATACAGATTTTCTATTGTAGCATTTCTCAGAGAAATTACTTAGTCTCACCTTTATGATAAAACCACATTTGATGGAATCTAATTTTTTTTCCCAAAATCTAAATTACATTATGGAGCTCATAGGGGAATAGCATGACACTAATTTAATACAAATTTTGAACTCCAAATTAAATTTGAGTCACTAATTACTTCTTCTTTATACTCCCAGCCCATAAAACCAGTCTTTTCTTTGATGTTAACCCCTTACCTCTCAATCCATCTATCCACTCATTTATTCATTCAACTCATTCTATGCTAGTAACTATGCAAATTTCTGCCCCTGGGGAATACAGATGAGTAATTAGGAAATTACAGTGCAGTATGAAGGAATTTATTTGTGGGAAAACAGATCTTATGGGAGCATAAAGGAAAGCTATCTTATACCATCTCAGGGATTATAGGAAGTTTTCTCAAAGGAATTGAAATATAATCTGATGCTGAAGAAACAGTTATTAATAGGGTTATAAATAGCCAGGAGAATAATCCTTACAGGATGAGGAAGCAGGAGCAGAAACATGATAACTGGAAAAGCTGAGGATCATTAGAAAACTGCATGGAATCCCAGAATGCTGTAATATACAATGTAGCCTGAGGATTGGCATAAACTAATGAATCACTTACCCATAATATGCTATGCCAAAAGTCAGTTCATTGATCAATTTGCACTCTAGAAAGAGCTCTGTGTAATTGCAGTGTTAAAAATGCATCTGGAGAGAGTTGTTAATGCAGTAATAGAGGTATGATATGTTGATGACATAAATGAAAGTCAAATATTTTTTTTTTCTTGTTGTGATTTCTCCACCTCATCAAGTGAACTTGGTCGCTACTTTATCTGCTAACTTAACGCTTATACATATTTATATTATTACACTGTAGTTTATTCATTTATGTTTTATTTCTTCTTAGACCCTGAGTTTCTAAAAACGGTACCCATGTCCATCTTTATATCCTTGGAATTACATATAGTGCATGAGTAAAGATGTTCAGAAAATCTTTGTTGAGTTAATGTATGAGTACATGAATAAGTGAAGAAAAGTATTTTGAAGTCATCATGGGGAGTATAGTAATATAAAGCCATACAAGAATAAAATGGGAGTAGGAAGAACAAAAGTTATGGAAAGAAATGGGAAAGTTATGATGTATATGATAAAGATTAACTGAATTTTCCTACTGAATATTTCTACTGACTATTTCATTTCCTCAACATGCAGATCATCCAGGCTACGATCACACTCTTTGTAGGGTTTATTGTATTTCAGAAGCTGTCGATGTCTTTGAAGATAACTTGTCATCACCGCATGATGTTCCTATATGTAGGTTCAGCAAAACATGCTCAAGATCAGTGAACAATGGCAAGAATAGTAAGAACAGTAAAAATGTTCTATTTCAAAGGTGAAGTTTACTTACACAAATAAATGCATTCTTACTCTATGGTCGAGGAATCCCACTCCTTCATAGTTACTCAAAAGAATTGAAAATTTGCATCCACATAAAAACCTGTGCATGTATGTTCTTAACAGCTTTCTTAATAATAGCCAAAACTCAGAAGGAGCCAAGATGTCCTTCAGCAGGTGAATGGATAAACTGGTACATCTGGAAAATGGAATATTATTCAATGCTAAAAAGAAATGAGCTAATAAGTAATGAAAAGACATGGAGGAATATTACATTCATATTACTGAGTAAAAGAAGCCAATCTGAAAAGGCTACATACTATATGATTCCAGCTTGTGAGATGGGCAATAAGCAAATTAGAGAGACAGTAAAAAGATCAGGGTTTAGGGGAAGGGAGGGAAAAACTGATGGAGCACAGAGGGTTTTTAGGGCAGTGAAAATACTGTGCATGATACCAAAATGATGGAAACGTGTCATTATACATTTGTCTAAACCCATAGAATGTATAATACCAAGAGTGAACGCTGGCATAAACTATGGATTTGGGGTGATAATGATGTGTCAATCAATGTAGGTTCATCAGTCATTGCATGTGTACCCATCTGGTGGGGGATGTTAATAATGGGGGAGGTTGTGTGTGGGGGCCAGGGGCATATGCACAATCTCTATATTTCCTGCTCAGTTTTGCTGTGAAAGTAAAACTGCTCAAAAAAAAAAAAATAACGTCTGTTAATTATTAAAAGGTCACATTTGTTGTTTACCAAATGCAAATATAAAATGGATATTTAAAATTCCTATAATAACAATAATAATTCTTAGTAGCTAACTGACATCATAAAAACAATAGTTAATATTTATTTAGTGTTACTCAATGACAGAGCCCAGGTCTATTCTGGGTATTTTCTTTGTATTAACTTATTTAACCTTAAAACTCTATGTGATACATGTTTTTGTATATTTTTCTGGTTTGGCACCAGTACTTGAGTTCTTTGCCCAAGGTCACAATAGTTTCAGTTAGCATGCAGCAGAGCCAGAATTGGAGCCAGGCAATAGAACTTCAAATAAGAATAACAGAATAGTCTCAGCATATTGTGCATGAGTAACTCCATGCCATATTTTTAAATTTTAAATAATTTTAAATTTTGCGTATATGGGTAAAATTGAAAATCACCAAAAAGAGGAGAAGTGTCTTTGGAAAGGACGTTTCTAAATATTGGTCTAAATACCTGAAGAAGCAAGTTAAAAACTAGTGTTCATTTATATGCTTTCATATACAGCAAGGATTTATTCTGTGGTGCTTTTGAAAGGACCACAAATGTATGGAACTTTACAGTTAATGATAGGCTTTATGGAAGAGGTACTCTGGACAATATATTAAGTAACATTAGTTCTAATTATGGTTCTATCGCTAATGTCCAGGGGCCTTGAATAAATCTTGGATCTCATTTGCCTACCATATAAAAACAAGGGATTTGGACAAGATGTTCCCAAATTCCATATTATCTTTCAAATTCTATGTCTCAGAGAAGGGCATATTTTTAAATATTGGTCATTACTTAGAAAATGTCTCAGGTATAATTGATTTTGTTGAAAGCCCTTCTTACTAGGATAAAACCCACCAGATAAAGACCACCTGAGAAGCTTTCATTGTCAAACAAAGTTAGGTTTATTAATTTGCTGCTTCACGCGAGACAGTGCACCAAAAGAACTGTGAGACAGCTCAACAAGAGAGCACTGTGATGGGCTATTTATAGCTTTGTGATTGTGAAGGTCCATTTATAGCCTCACACAGGTTCCTCTAAGGAGGAACCTGAAAGAACAGGTCAGCCCTACATTGGCTGTGGTCATGAGGGGAGGGCTCTTTAACACTGGGTATCTCAATCATTTTTGGGCAGGAGATGAGAGAAATCAAACTTGTGAAATCATTAGTAAAAAAAAAAGGCAAGAATTACTTGTGTGATCTTGGCCACTTTCTATTAGAAACATTGTTTTAGTTTCTGTTAGGATCATCATAGTCTACTCTTTACCCAAAATGATGCAAATAAGACAAGGTAACTGAGATACACACACACACACACACACAGGTCTGAAGAGTGAAATTTCCTTTTATAATGACTAACGGAATTTTTGATAGGGAAAGTAATATATATACAGTTGTTTTTTCCCATAGTTAAGTGTGTGGTTTGTGTTCTATGAAAACATCTTCCATCCAGTACCCTACAATATTGACTATTCTATTAAAGAGGCAAAAACGAATTGAAGCTATCCTGCTGAAAAATAGTAATAATTCATCGTAACCCAGATGCTAACAGGTGATATTCCATAATCAGTATTGCATTACTTAAATGTTCGTCATTGTCCGGGCATTGAAGTGGAGAGAGAGAAGTTTTTTTGATAACAAAATATTCCATATGGTTATTAACATTGGGGAGAAAAAGGATCCAAATTGCAAATGATATAAAAATTCAAATACCATAGTGTTCTCAAATGCAATGAGTAAAAGCAAGGCAAATGAGTAAAAGCAAGAAATAGCCTTGAGAGAAAGAGACCTAGAAAAGGGAACAGTAGTAACAATGTATGAAGATATGTTATGCAAATGATATTTTCTGTTTTTTCCCTTCCTTTGAATAAAGTAAATGGTTTTAAGAGAAGCAACAGGAATTAGGGCTAAGAACAGAGGAAAATAAATTTTGACTTTAAAGACTCTGACCTGCAAAAATAGATTTGGAGGGCAGATGAAGCATTTCTTTCCTTGGGTTGAGTGGACGACGGAACCAGACAGCTGGTAACCTGTATTTGATGGACTCAGCCCTGCCTCTGGACACAAGGGCTTCCAGATCCCATGCTGCTGTCATCTGAATCATGTGGATTACCAGAGCCCCAAGCCTTTTAGAAAAGGTCAACTGTTGTTTTAAATTGACTTCTTAGCTCAATTTAATTTTATTCATTTTAGTTCAACTTCAGCTTTTACTGTCAATTAGGACCAAGAGATAACAGCCCAACAGAAAAAAAAAGAAAAAGAAAAAGAAAAAAATACACTTTTGGTCTCAAACAGGAAGGCTTGTACTTGAAAGTGCCATGTCATTAGGTAGATCCAAGAAAGAGGTCCAAACCTTGGGTGATTCTCTAATCTCCCAGTATGTGACAAGGCGAACAATAGGATAGTTGTCTCCTGGTTCTGCTCAAGCCTGATTCAATGGATTTGCATTTGCAGGGTGTCTATATTTTCTTCTCTCCAGTCATGGTCCTGATAAGGAGCTGCTAGTTCCAACATGGAAGACTGAATTTCTAGATGGAGAATTGATCCTGGGCCAAGGGTCAAAGATAGCCAAGTCCCCTTCAAGAATTTCCAAATGACCTTCCCTCCTAGGTGTCTTCAGTTTCTATTTTTAAAGAACCTATTTCACCTCAAAACCATGTTTAAATATCTTTGAAGTTCAAAAATTCACATTCCTCCATGATGCATTTCCTTTATGCAGAAAATCTTTCATTTAGTTAAGGACTTTTATGTCAAAAATAGTGTTCGAAGAAATGACTAAAAGAGAGCAAAAAGGGAAATCATTAAGATCAAACACTGGTACTTTGAAGATGAACTTTGAAAAGTATACACCCTCAAATATAGAATAAACTTTGAATTTCTTACCTTATGTTCTGTATTAGGCTGAAGTTTTTGTCTGCATCTTTTTTTTCTTTTGGGATGTCAAAAGACACATAAAATTCAGTCTGCCTTCTAGGGGTTATTTTTGCCCAGGAAGCAGTTAAATATAAGACTTAAATCGAGTCATCCATAATAGTTATGAAGAAAAGGAGCACATTCATTTCATAATTTGAAATAGCATACTTGTCATTAGTGGAAAAAATCAAAAGCTTCTTATTAAGAAGTACATTATGT
This sequence comes from Mirounga angustirostris, assembly GCF_029215605.1. NCBI lineage: Eukaryota > Metazoa > Chordata > Mammalia > Carnivora > Phocidae > Mirounga > Mirounga angustirostris. Next base: position 17,988,621 of record NW_026991711.1, on the reverse strand, counting down.
TTACTTGGTTTAGGCTATGGACATATGGCAATCTGCTACTTGAGTGTTTATTTTTTAACATTTTGGAAGGTTGGCTTATAAACATGATTGGAGGCATTTTTTCTTATTATAAGATACTCCTTTTTAATTGTAAGTTTTAATAATATGTTCCTCTGGCCTTTATTCTTGGGTCATAGTCAACATCATGAAATATTACAATGGAGATAACATCAAGAGAAATTTTTCAAATAAATCTTCCACCGTAGGACTATTTCCAGGAAAATGATTGAGTGACTGCTTATATTTAAAGTTATGTTTGAGGGGCACCTGGGTGGCTCAGTTGGTTAAGCGACTGCCTTCGGCTCAGGTCATGATCCTGGAAGCCCGGGATCGAGTCCCGCATCAGGCTCCCTGCTCGGCAGGGAGTCTGCTTCTCCCTCTGACCCTCCCCCCTCTCATGTGCTCTCTCTCATTCTCTCTCTCAAATAAATAAATAAAATCTTTAAAAATAAATAAATAAAGTTATGTTTGAAAGTTCTTCTGTCTTGAATTTCTAATGCCTTACAAAAATTCATGCATAAATGGTGGGGCTGAGTATTAATTTCAGGATATTATCAAAGATTTGTATTCTAATGATGGTAATTATATTTCTTTTAAGATTTTACTTCCTATATCCATAAAGCAAGATTTTCTATTAATAGAGAATATTTAACTACCAACGATCCCATAGTTTCACATGTCAGTTTCTGTCAGAAGCAGTTGTTTTCCAAAATCAGAGTTAGCAATAGTCTTCTGATGAATTTTATTTCTCTATTTTCTTAGATGTGAAATAAGAATAAAGGGATACACATGTAGCGGGAGAGACAATAGTAGAAATTTTCAAATTATAAAACATATTTTTTTAAGTCATTTAAACTTAATTTTTAAAAAAGATAGATTTATTTATTTATTTATTTATTTATTTATTTATTTATTTATTTATTTGAGAGACAGCACAAGCAGGGAGAGAGGCAGAGGGAGAGGGAGAAGGAAAGAAGCAGTCTCTCCGCTGAGCATGAAGCCTAATGCAGGGCTCCATCTCAGGACCCTGAGGTCATAACCTGAGCAGAAATCAACAGTTGAATGCTTAAGTGACTGAGCCACTCAGGCATGGAGCCATATTATAATAATGGCAAGTTGCTTTTATGATCCCTTCCCAAGTCAGTTGGCCCTCATGCAGTAACTATGGAGAAGCTACTGCATAGATGTGTCATTCTTCTCAAATCTTTTACCATGACACTGATTCTCTATTATCCCATCAGATGGGAACTTCCTCAGATTTGTTCCACACAATATTTATACCTTACTCCATTCCTACTCTTTTTCTTCCTCTTTCTTAATCTAGGACCACTTTCGTGTACTGTATAGTCTCCCAACTGCATCCTCAGAGACCTTGCTTTATAGATTATATCCATTTTTTCCTGTATATTCAAACTCCCTTTCTAATAGATCCTACCCGTAAAGAATGTTGTTTTCAAGCTTCTTCTATTAAAAAATAGTAAATGCATTGCTTACATACATATCTATCTATAGATATGTAGACATATATACCCACATTCACCTTCCTAAACCCATAATCACCTCAACTGCCTTTTATAGTTCTGTCCTGTCACAACCAGACTCTTGAAATAGTTGTCTATATTCAGAGATTACTGTTCCTAACATAATTTGCCTCTCAATCCATTTTTCCCTTCTCGACTGAATAGGTGTTACTAAAGTCACCGTCCTCCTGTAGTCTCCGCTCAATTTTGTTTCATTTGTCTACTCCCCAGAATTGTCAAGGTCAGTCTTCACTTTTTTGAAATATGTTTTCCTTTGGCCCTTTAATTTAGTTACTGTTTGGGGTTCCTATTAGATCTTCTAACTTTTTCATTTTGTGTTTTTTCTGAGTGATATTATCCTCTTTGATGGGTGGGTAATTGACACCTTTACCTATGATTTCTTCTGAAATTCAAACATAGATAATTCAACACATCCATAACTGAACTCTTTCTCTATTACCCCCACCATGAAACCTGCCCTCTATCTTAATGGCTAATACCATAATTCACTCAATTTTTCAAGGGACCTGTCTTGAGCTGCCAGTTTTGGGTTTCTACACCCATCTGCTCCCAAAGCTTCCCAACACCATAGGACCTATTAACACGATTTAAAATGGCAGTTCACTTATTTTTACCTATAATAGATAATAAAATCTGTGTATTTCTAGTTAACATGTAGTATTGCCAGCTCTTAGATACATGGAAATACTTAAAAATATTCCTCAGTGAATGGAAGAATGGATAGATGGGTAGATGGATGGATGGATGGATGGATGGATGGATGGATGGATGGATGGAAGGACGGACTTATGAGAAGGGAAGTGCTTGTGTGTGAATTTGGAAGAAGAACTGAATTTCCAATTTAAAGTAGTGGGATCCAGTCAAGTTGTGTGATCATGCTAATGTATATGGAGAAAATGACCCTAAAGGAGAATATGGAAATCACAGCCATATAGGAATCATTAGGGTATAAGTTCTGAAATGAAAAATTTTAAAAGGTTTGTAAAACCAGGGGATGGTTCACAGGATTGAAAATAGCAAACAAAACATAACCTTTGAATTGACTCTTAGCTGAAACTTTAAATTCATGTTTGGGAGATCTGAGAAGTAGAATCAATTTTGACTAGGGGGAGAAATAAGGTGGTAAAAAAAACGGGAGGATGTCTCTTAGTAGATGTGAAATTTTTCATATGTTTTATAGTCATAATAATTTTTATGTTTCCCTTGTTCGTCTAATGCTTCTTTCATTTAACTGACATGTCACCTTGAAAATATTTTCTGAGAAAGAAGGAGCCTTTTACAAAAAGATGGCTCTTCACATTACTTAAAAGAGATACTAGCCTATATGTTGTTTGAAAAGGTTTGCTCAATGGTATTTTAGTTCCATTGAAACCTAAAATGCACAACATGAAATCTGAAACTAATTTTTCCACTTTCAGCAGTATAATGCTAAATTATTAAATAGCACCAAAGCAATTAAGATCCATTTTTGCCCTTTTCTCTCTATACTTTATAAAAAAACTATAGTTCTAGGGTTTTCTTTTTTTTTTTTTGAGTTTTCTTTTTTAAAAAGGGGAATTTAAGCAATTATTTACATTTAACTGTATGTATTCATAAAAATGGAAACACATTAGTGGTTGAAGCAGGATTATTTTCGTTCTAATTACTTGTAATCTGTTTAACCAGCAGGGATTATTTTGGTTAAGATTAATTCTCGGTTATTGATGGAACAGGTATGGAAAGCTGATCTGAAAGAAAAATCCTCTGTTGCCTATATACTGCGATCTGTGAACTGAATATGAGTTCAGTTAAACCCCTATTTAATTCGAGAACTAGTAGATATTTTCAAAACAGGATAGTTCATGTTAGAAATCTAGATCTGCCTCTATCACCAGGGTTATTGTTACATTTGTTTTGTTGGCTACTTTTGGTTTTGCTTAGATCCGTTGATTGTGGGACTTGTAGGAAGTAAAAGCCTCAGTCTCTGTGCTACTTTGACCCCGCCTCCTTTCCAGACTGTGTTGCCATGTTGCTTTTGTTCATGTACAATGTGTCAGGAGAGCACTAGGAAGTGCTGGCTAAAGTCCAAACAAATCCTTTACACAAGTTCTTCCTCTTAGTGAAATACCCTCCCATCCTAATTTCTTACAGAATTGTACTGAAGTACAAGGAATCTGTTTAGGAAAGTCTACCGTTTTGCCTTCAACTACAAGTCATTTCTTCTGCTAAAATGCAATGAGCAAAAAGGCATGTCTTGTGTGCCACTTCTCACATTCTATATTATATCATAATTAGTTGTACAAATAGTCATTTTCCCTTACTAAATCCTTAATGAGTCAATAATCACTTTTATTTTCAGTCAATAAATATTTGGAGAAGGCAGAACACAATATCTCTGGATGCTCTCATACTTGCTGATAAGATTCAGTTTCACTGTGATGAAAGTAATACCTATTTGTGTGTATATGTATGAAATGCGAAATATGAGGGGCACCTGGGTGGCTCAGTCGGTTAAGCAGCTGACTCTTGATTTCAACTCAGTTCATGATCTCAGGGTCCTAGGATCCAGCCCCACATCAGACTCCACACTAGGCGGGAAGTCTGCTTCAGGATACTCTCTCTCTCTTTCTGCCCCTCCCACCTCAAATAAATAAATAAATCTTTAAAAAATAAAATATGAAATATAAAAACAAGATTTTTTAGAGCATTTTTTTATAAAAACAAGATATAAGTAACTCATCTGTTACTTAATTCATACATTTATCCCTTCATGCATTTATTTATTTAACAATTATTGATTACTTGCTTGAGCGCTATACTTGGTTCCAAGAATAAAAACAGCATAGTAAAAAAAAAAAAAAAGTTTCTATTCCTCAAAGAGCTTAAACTACTAGGTAAAAACAAAATAAAACAATAAATAGCAATGCCATAGAATGGAAAATGCTATAGCGGACTTAAGCACAGAGTATGATAGGAATAGCACGCTGAGTAACTTTAAAAAAGGTCCCCCTCTGAGTTTTTTTTTTTTCTTTCATAGACCATTTTATTTTATTATATGTTGTAATATTAGTGTTTCTACATTTAATGGCCACCCTATATGTCTATGTCTATATCTGCCTATGTATCTGTCATCTCTATCTATACCATATCCTGCATCTATAAATATATAAAAGCAGCTAACAGAAGACTTGACACATAAATGAAATTCAATAAATGTTTCCCCCTTTTCTGATTCTAGATAGTTGTGAAATTTAGGAGTGGTTCTAAAAAACTTGAGGAATGTTTGCAGAAGAGGACAAGACAGAACTATAATGCTTACATGCTGTAGTCCAGGTATCTAAGAATTACGTGCATGTATCTTTCTCATTCTATAATTGCCTTGCACCCTTTTAGAAACCTTCCCTGAACTCTTGGCAGAGAGGCCACTAGATGGGGCTTGTGTGCTTAGTACTTTTGCAAAATATACTTTTAGTTTTTTTTTAAATTCAGAGAAACTCTTTAACCTATCCTATTCTTTATTGACTGTAACACTGTAAGTAATTCTCATTAGAAATCTTTTTATATTAGCAAGTGTGCAACATAACTATGCACTTGCAAACATGTAATATTCCCCAAAGCAAAGCAAACAAGTCTCTTTGCAACCAGGCACATTTACGTCTTTAAAGACTCTTGAGAACTCTTATCTCTGTAGATTCCATTACCAATCTCACAGTTCTTCTCAAAACTGTGTCTCTTCATGTTGTAGAATCTGAGATATTGTACCTCGGAAGTGCTAGTTCCTACTTTTTCGGGTCAGACAAAAGCTTTACCATTAATTACAGAGTTTGCTCTTTATCTATCGCTAAGGTTAGTTTCCAGAAAGACAGTGGTTCTCAGAACTCAACATGGGCCAGCATCCCCTGTAGGTCTTGTTACAAGTCAGATTGCTGGGCTACACTCCCAGAATTTCTGAATCCGTCAGTCTGGGGTGGGACCAATGACTGCGTTTTCAATCACTGCCCAGATATGTTAATCCTGTTAATCTGGGTGCCACACTAAGAACCTCCATTTCATGCAGAGACTCTCTGTGGATAAAGTGCATAACATTCACGATCTGGTTGTCCTGTCTCAAGACAGCTTTGTGTCACCCTGCAATATTCATCACCCTGTAACATTCATCTCTCCAGATACTGAGACCTAGATAAAGACGAGAAATAATAGATGTTCTTTTCATTGTATTTATGCTCTAACCACCAGGCAGCCAGTTCCCCATCTTAGGTAAGACTCAGCTTCATCACCGACCGAGGGGGTACTGCTTTAACTGCTCTATAGCTTTTAGCAACCAATAACTAACACTCATTTTTTTTTTTTTTTTAATGAGAAGTTTTACCCAAGACACCTGGACTGTGGATTCTGATTTTCCCTTGGCTCACTGACTTTTGGACCTCTGAGTCTTTCCATTTTTCTCTGTCTCACCCCCACCTCCCCAGGCTCCCGCATTCTAGCCCCCATCTTTCCAGCCTCCCTCCCAAATGCCCAGAGCCCCTCTCTCCACAGCCTCATCTCAGCCCTAGGTTACTGATCCCCCACATACTACCTACCACGCATGATTATATCTCCACTTCACCTTTACTGGAGACCTAGTTATGCACTAGTTCATGTTTTATATCTAGAAGCAGGTTGCTCAATTCTACATCCATTATGTCTGGATGAGACAGACTCTGTCTCATCCAGCCATTTTGGCCACAGTGTTAAACTAGTAAGGTGCAACCTCCATCTCTTGAGACCTCCATCACTGTTTTGATTGCTCGGTCTTCTTTGGATTTCGAATACCTCGTATGACCAGCTTGTTTTCCTTCTCAGTTAATGTCCTGGCTTACAGACTCCTGGCTTTTGTCTGGCATCTCAAGCTTCTATCTTTACTTGTTTCTAGACTTTTAAGTCAGCATTGCCTCTGCCAACCTGAGCACCCTCTTCTTACCTGGTTTTCATCCTCCCTGCTGAGCTTTGGCACCTATCATGGTCATGCCTTAAAATATGTGGTTTGTATCTTCAGTGGTATTTTAGCATACCCCATCTCATTTGGTTTGTCATTTCAAATGATTAGCTAATCTTAATGGAAAGCCAAACTTCAAACATGTTACCTTTATATAATGTTTATATTCTTATAATTTCATTAATTCCTTAAATCTCAGCTTATTAAAGCTACTTTGTTCTACCCTTTTTATACTGTCATCCTGTAAAACCTCTCGCCTGGTGCTAATAACAGAATGAGCTGCTAGCATGTTCTGGTCTCCACCATTACATTTTATGGAGACTTACTCAAATTACCATTAATTTATTTAGAGCAGATATGCACAGTCTTTGATCAAAATGATCTCTTGCAGGGCTGAAGCATCCACATTTGCCAGCAAAATCACTTTTACTTCACACTGTCTTTCTCCTGTTCTTTTCATGAGCTCTACATGACAGCTCTGAACACAGCCCTGAACTCAGCCTCCTGGTTTATACTCTACTCCCTTGAAAAGACTCATCACAACATCCAAGGCACAGCACTGTTTAGTTACAATGAATTACAAGGCTCAACAAACATTTGCTTCAAAACACCATAGCTCCCCCCTTCATTTTTCTCATTTTGCTAATGAGGGGGGAAGGGTTGGGAATGGCCCACGGAAGTTCAAGCCACTGATGAACATTTTTTGGAGGCCTGGAGCTGAGAGGGTTAAGCTATTGCAGCACAGAGAATTTTTACCAAGATCATAACCTAATTCTATTTGTGATCCAAGTTCGGCTCAGTTTTTTTTCGGTAGGAACAAAGTGAAGCCTATCATGAGTACTAAGGGTAATAGAAACAACTGCTTCACTGAGCCTAAAACTGTCGCAACAGCCGCGTCAGAACAGATGGCTCTGCATTTATTCCAGTCTAGGGATTCAAACTGGCAGTAGTCAAACAAAAATCCTGAAAAGCATGTCAGCAGTTGTGGAAAGAGTTTTCTTTACTTAAAAAGTTGTTCATAGCCTTCCATTGAGATTGCATATTAAACTGGAGGTATTTGCCCCTTTAATTTACCTATTAGTGGTTGAACTTGTGGCCTACAATTTATTAGATGTATTTGTATATTATATATAGAAATTGTGGACCACAAGTTCAATACATTATATATATATGTGTATATATATATATACACACACACCACATACACACACGGACACATATACATAACATGTATATACATGAATACTGGCAATATAGTAGTTTGTGATATATAGTATTGGTAATTTATAGTGAATACATAGTATTCTCTTATATATATATATGTGCATTATATATATGTCAAGTAGTCTTTGAAATGTGTTAATACTGGGGGCGCCTGGGTGGCTCAGTCGTTAAGCGTCTGCCTTCGGCTCAGGTCATGATCCCAGGGTCCTGGGATCGAGTCCCATATCGGGCTCCCTGCTTGGCGGGAAGCCCGCTTCTCCTTCTCCTACTCCCCCTGCTTGTGTTCCTGCTCTCGCGCTCTCTCTGTCTCTCTCAAATAAATAAATGAAATCTTTAAAAAAAAAAAAAAGAAACGTGTTAATACTGTATATCAACAGTTGCTAATTCCTGAACTAATATGAGCTAATTTGCATTTTGGGTCTGTACTGCTACTAGTGTAAGAATTTCAAGTTTTCTTTTAAACAAACTAATTTATTATGTCTTTAAGAAAGTGTTCTACCACAGACTACTTGAACTTTACATTAAGCCCAAAATGTATTCTAGTTAAATGACTACACTTGTTGATTAACGTCTTTTTATCCTTACATATTGAGTAATTAATAGTTTCTCTAGAAGTAAAATGAGACAGATTGGGTATTTTGGGGCCAAGATTTCTAATCTAGCTCTGGAGAAAAAGAAAAGCATCTACATATGATCCATCATTTAAAAAAAATGATTAAAAAAAAAAGGAAAAAGGGATAATACCTTGGTTTTCTGTTGGAACTGTTCCCAAATGAGTTTGGCTCATCTTTGGCTCAAATAGATTTTTCCTACCATCAGGTAATGTTGACAAATCTCGTATCCAAGAGAAAAATATTCAGAGCCTAGAATTCTTTTCTTCAGATTGATTATATGCTCTTAAAGATTTGACTCTGATGATTTATGTGATCATAGTACTTTTTATTCTGGCCTTTGGGAAGATTGAATTTTTATAGCAAATTAATATGTGTATAGATTAAACAAACAAATGTTAAAGTTGGAAACCTTAAAGGGAAAATGGAAAAGTATAAGTGAATTGGCTAAATTTTAGATGGGGAAAGATATTACAAGACTAAATTTAAACAAAATTCTATCCATATATTTTATTACAGTTTTTAGTGTGGAGAAACAAATGTTAAGTATGGCCTTAGATTTGAATCATAAGCCAGGTTTTTACTGATTCCACATTCTTTCAGTTGAGGTCACCTAAACTGCTCTAATTAATATGCCCAAATGTATATCCTGTCTTAGAGCTTATTTTTCAGTGTCCAAGGCAAGTCTTCATAATTAGCTGTTGGCTTTTCTCCACGTGGTGACTCAGGGCACCCTGCTTATGTATGAAAATAAGAGGTTTGGTTGAGAACGCCCCACAGTAAACCTGATCTTTGCAGCAAGGTTAAATCTCTTTTGATTAATACTAACAACTAAATTGGCTGTTTTTTGGTCTCATCTTCAACTGTTAGGTTGTAGCACAGGGAATTAACTACACTATAAAATTATATTTTAAGACATGGGAAAATAATAATTAGTAAAACTAAAAAAAAAGTAAGGCCATTGCATCAATAATTTGAGTCTAATTTTCTCTTTGTGTATGTGTGTGTATTTATACAAAGAACAGAAGTAAATTCACGAAATATTACCAGTGGTTATCTTTTAGGTATTATGATTACAAATGATTTTAATTTTCTTATCTCTACTTTCTAATTGTTCACAATGAACAGGTATTTCTTTTATAATGAGAAAAAAAAGTACATGTAAATTACTATCTTCCTTCAGCTACTAAAGCTGTGCATGAATTGTTTTATTAAACTCCAGACCTATCTGAACATCACTTGGCAAAAACAGTTCATCTCTGCTTGCTACAGATAGCCTGGCAAATACTACTCTGTGCAAATAGTTCACAATAACTAATTAGCTTTTAAAGTTTTACTAAGTAATCCTGGTTAGAGGGGAAAAAAAATTAAAAGTAGTGACAAGATACAACTGAAATGAACTTTAAAAATAAGTGTTAATAATAAGAACCACAGCACATAATTTCTTGTTACTGAGTAAACTAAACTTAGACCAAGTACCACAGCTTTTAATTTATTCTTAGAAAGTATTTTGTGTTTGGGGAAAGTCTGACTAATGAATGAATTCAATCAAGCAAACAATAAATAAATACAATTTCCTTCTTGATGTGCTAGATAATTAATGTTTTTGAATACATGGATCATTGCTATGTGCTATGCTGAGCGCTACAAAAGATTTTTTCTTATAATAGTGCAGTTTTGCTGGAGTGACTTTTTAAAGTATTAATGTGTAAAATTCATATGTGTAGCTTATGTAAATGATGAGGAAATGTATATTACCAGGATTTTAAAGGTAGACCTTTTTTATTTTTTATTTTTATGAACCCTAAGAATTACTTATCCAGGAAAATACAACAAATAGATGACTTAGCAGAGGTAGGAGGTCAGATTCCCTGATTCATTCCAAAGCTTGATGCTTTGTATTTGTATCCCATTGTTTCTCCAAAATGTAAAATTGTGTTATGTGAATATAAAAGAAGGCAAAATGATGAAAATGAACTTGAAATGGGTCAGATAGAGTCAATGGATTAAATTAAAATAGAAAGATGTTATCCTACCTTAAGCATGATGTGCAATAAGAGCTTACATAGAATACTTGGGGAACAGTGAATATTTGGGGTAGGTTTGTACTGAGAATCAAGGGGTAGAATTACAGTTATCAAGAGAAATTCGTGCTTGTGAAGAATCTGAGCGTCGAGAACTGGGTTGAGAAATAGGCTTTTTTCTTCGTAGTCATTTAACATTTCAGGCATTTTGTTGCAGAAAGGTTCAGGGGATGAATAATCCAAAAGAATAGGGAAATTCAAAAATGATCATTTTGAAGTATGCTATATAATTAATTAGGAAAGGTTTACCTTAAGTGTAACTTCCTTATATTTATATTGTAATGGTTCTATACATACTTTGAAGGCAATGGAAGAATATAACTCAGCCAGGAATGTAGGTGTTGCCCAGATGCAGCCAAATTGTAAAACTTACTGCATTTGTCTAAAAATTAGGTCAGTGATTTTCAAAAGAATGTTCAAAGTAGAATCCATTGTTTTCAAACAATAAAGAGTAACCCCAATTCTTAAACTGAAAAATAAATGTTTTATTAATATAAATTGAATTACTAAGTTCAATGTTAATATTTATTTATAAAGTCACCTGATGAGCATAATGAATTAATTTAAGTGAACACAAAAGTTTAAGATTAGAGGTAATGCCAGTGTTCTACTTAATGTATATATTTTTTTATTAATGTATTTTTTAATTAATAATATAGTCATATAATTTTGGGGGGTTCCCCGTATTAAGAAAATCATGATTATCATCCATAATTGCAAATGGTAAACATTTTAACATTTACTTTTGTGCCCTCAGGGTACTCATCATTGAAGCAAAGATGGCAGAAGAAAATATAATTTCAAGCTAAAATGTACATTCCTGGGAAAAGTAGTTAATGTGTTAATGTTTGTTTTATGTTACATATGAGTGTATTTTGTTTTTATTACAATTTTAATGTAGGTAAAATTGGTTTATTGAACAGAGTGGCATTGGCAGAGTGTAGGCAAATATCAACTTTGTTCTTACTACTTATTAAACTCACTTTGTGAACATGTTTTTCACCATAACCTTTCCAGACACATTTAGAAAATAAGCAAGTTGTGTTTTATTTTGATCTTAAATTCTAGTCCAGCCTAATAATCAGTAACTCCTGGCCAGTTTGGTAATCAAAACTTAAAACTCTCACCCCATGTAAGCTTCTCCCTCTCCCTGCATGAGCCTGACCCAAACTTGGAAGCCTGGGGTGGGATAAGAGAGTAAAGTCAGCTTCTCTTTTTTTTCCATCCACCTTGTCTTCCACTCCCTTGCAAACATTCTGGCTCTTTCCGAGTTGGAGCAGAAAGTAGATCAGTGATAGGTTATCAGCTGGGGACAGTGTCTCCCAGTACTACAGAATTCCTTTGCATAGAGACCTTTTGCCCTCCCTGGAAATTCCCAAACATTCCCAAAAGCAGCTTTCCTTCTCCCCTGACCTAAGCAGTGCTTCCTTTCTGCAGACTACATATGGTTGTCTTGGCTTCTGATCAGATATCCTACTCTCTCCAAGTGTAAGCAAGATCTCTTGCATGGGATCCCTTTATAGGAAGACTCCAAACCTCCTTTCTGTAGGGTCCACATCTAATTTTGGAAAACACATGTTTTTGTTCATCATTGTTGGAAGTGCACTCAGTTTCCAGTCAGCCCATTTTACCTTCTCTAGGCAGATTGAAGAAGCTTCTATTTAATCTAACCCTCTGTTGTCCAAAATAGCCATCACTAGCCGTATCCTATTGAGCACCTCAAATGTAGCTAGTCTAAATTGAGAAAGTCTACAGGTGTAAAATACACACCAGATTGTATAAACTTCTGATGGAAAAATAATATAAAATACATCATTGATAATTATTACATGTTAAAATGGCAATATTTTTAATATATTGGGTAAAAGAAAACACATTTTTAAAACATTTCACCTGTTTTTTAAAAATTTTTTTTAAAAAAACTGACTACATTTGACTACGGGAAATTTTAAATTACATAGTGGTTTGCATTATATTTCTGTTGTACAGTCCTCTACCCTTTAGACTTCTCAGGTGTCAATAAAGTACTTACTCCTAGGTCCCTCAAGCTCTGTACTTTATAAACAGACCTGTTGCCATATGTTTGGCTTATTTCTATTAGAGTTATTAAGGTCACACACATAGCAGCTCTCCCCCAAATTTTCTTCTTCTTAGCCTCTTTGATTTTGTATGAAGTGGACTCAGATTTACAGTCACTTACTACATCTTGCAGGAGGTCAGTCACCTTAAGGAAGAATATGAGAGGATTTGACAATGCTGTTCTTGGCTCTAAGGCCTGACAGCTCTCTCTTTGCAATTTGAAACTTAGAGGCAGAAAATGCACAACACCAAAGATAGCGTTCCATCCTTTGAAAACATTTGGGCCATTTTTCCTGGGCTGGATTCTGGTCTAACCTGTCCTCTTTCTGTGAAATTAGGTGTATCTCTTTCTTCCTCTAGACATCATTTACTTCTCTATAACGTGAGAAGTTTGTCTTTAGAATCTTCTTTCTTCCATTTTTTAATGTTTAAAATGTAAACTCTGGAGTATTTCAAACACACACAAAACACAGAAAATAATTTAAAACCCAGAACTGAGGTTAATAGAGGTGTTTTGTTTGTTTGTTCTCTCCCAATGTTGCTTTCTTTCTCTCTGGCTTTCAAAGAAGTAAAATTGGCACATACAGCTAAAGCTCTACTTCTGATCACTTGTGTTCTTAATTCTTGTAGAAGTAGCCTACAAACTTGAAGGGTTGTAGATCATTCCCAGGATATTGATGTTTTGACTACATAAAACCAAAATATGAATAAACCATGCCAAATATATAAACTTAATTTTGTTTCAATATTTACATATTGTTATCATTACTTATGATATTTTTTTGCAGTAGCACTGTTTTTTTGTTATTCATGTCAATATATAGGATCACTTATTTCAGCTTCTCTGTAGTATTAAAAGGTTCAAATAAACCATTTTTTCCTTTCCCATTCCTCCCATATTTTTCCTTTTATAAATAACTCACTGAGCTTTGAACCCATTCCTTTTTGGAGGTATGTCATAATAAGTTTAAGGTAGATGATAGAAAGTATAATTTTATTTACTGTGTATTTCTTAATTACCCTCCAGAGAGCTTGTGCCGATTTATACTTCTACCAGCAGCAGATCTTTGCATATCTTTGCCCTTATTTGATATCATCATAATTAATTGTTGCTGAAATGGATTAATACAGATTTAAGAAATCTCATTTTTACTTTAGTTTGCATCTTTCAAAGTAGTATTGAAGTTGAACATCTTCTCATTAGTTTATTCATGTTTTGTTGCCTGTTAGTTGCCTATGTATTTTTCATTTTTTCTATTAATTTTCATAACTCACTGTACATTGTGGATATTATTCCTTTGTGAATTGTATAGTTTGACTATATTTACTCCCCATCAGGGGCATATCTTTTTATCTTTTTTGGACAAGAGTGTTTTTCTAGGCAGATATTTTTAGTTTAAGTGAGTTTAAATTTATTAATCATTTCCTCCATGGCATACAAATATATATATATACATACATATATATACACAAACACATATATATATGTATCATATATAAATGTTTGGTTTAAATATATACATATATAATAATACTTAAGAAATATTTCTTATTCTGGTGTCATAAAGATGTTTTTCTATATTTTATTAATTTTTCCTAAAAAATGTTTTTTTAATTACTCTTTCAACTAATCAGAATTAATGTATTTGGCTATTATTAGGTAGAGTTCCAATTTTTTTCTTTTTCCATATAGATATTCACAGTCTTGGCACCATTCATAAATTAATCTGTTATTTTCTTTCAGACTTATAGTGTTTCATTTGTTAAATATTAGTCCCATATAAGTGAATGTTTCTCTTTAGTCTAACCATTAACCTTGTACTAATGTCATTCTGATTTAATTATTATAGTGCTTTAAAAATGATATATAATAGAGTTTATCCTCTATTCGTATTTTTTAAATATTATTGTCAATTTTGGATAACATATGAATTTTAAGATTAAAATCTGTGAAAACACTCTCAGAAACTTTATTTGTATTGCAATGAATTTGCAGATTAATTGAGGAGTGATACACTCCTTATCATATTAGTTCAACATAAATATGATGTATTCATCCACTTAGGTCTAATTTTATCGTTTTCAATGAAGTTTATGATGTTCTTTATAAATGTCAGGGACATTCTTTTCTATTTATTTGTAAATCCCTTATGGTTTTAGTCACCATGATGTGTCAGTTTTTAAAAATAACATGATACAATCTGTGTAATTTCCTCATATATATCACTCAGTTTACTAATTTTCTCTTTGACCCTGTCTAATACAGTGTTTTAATCCAACCTCTGACAATATTAGTTTAAATCATATTTTTAAAGTAATTTATAAAACTTCAATCTTAATCATTGTAAACAAAACTGTTTATATTTTCTATCACATTTCCACTCTATTATCTCAAATTTGTGTGGCTCTCATCTTGTTTCTTATTTTGTGTGCTGTTTGTATTTGTGGTGTATTATTTTTATTGCAAACTTATCTTTGTTTTGTTTTATTGGGATTGCCTTTAGTATAAGACAGTGCATAATGATTATGTTAGCTTATTTCAGAACTCCATGGGAAACCTCTCATTTTGTTACATATATCCATGTGGTATAAATTTGAACATCAAAATTGCAAAAGCTGGTGGCATCACAATTCCAGACTTCAAACTCTATTACAAAGCCGTCATCATCAAGACAGTATGGTACTGGCACAAAAACAGACACATAGATCAATGGAACAGAATAGAGAACCCAGAAATGGACCCTCAACTCTATGGTCAACTAATCTTTGACAAAGCAGGAAAGAATGTCCAATGGAAAAAAGACAGTGAGAGACTATGGACTCTGAGAAACAAACTGAGGGTTCTAGAGGGGAGGGGGTGGGGGGATAGGTTAGCCTGGTGATAGGTATTAAAGAGGGCACGTACTGAATGGAGCACTGGGTGTTATATGCAAACAATGAATCATGGAACACTACATCAAAAACTAATGATGTAATGTATGATGATTAACATAACATAAAAAAAAAAGATAGTCTCTTCAACAAATGGTGTTGGGGAAATTGGACAGCCACATGCAGAAGAATGAAACTGGACCATTTCCTTACACCACACACAAAAATAGACTCCAAATGGTTGAAAGACCTAAATGTGAGACAGGAGTCCATCAAAATCCTAGAGGAGAACACAGGCAGCAACCTCTTCAACCTCAGCCACAGCAACTTCTTCCTAGACACATCGCCAAAGGCAAGGGAATAAGGGCAAAAATGAACTACTGGGACTTCATCAAGATAAAAAGCTTTTGCACAGCAAAAGAAACAGTCAACAAAACCAAAAGACAACCGACAGAATGGGAGAAGATATTTGCAAATGACATATCAGATAAAGGGCTAGTATCCAAAATCTGTAAAGAACTTATCAAACTCAGCACCCAAAGAACAAATAATCCAGTCAAGAAATGGGCAGAAGACATGAACAGACATTTTTCCAAAGAAGACATCCAAATGGCCAACAGATACATGAAAAAGTGCTCAACATCGCTCAGCATCAGGGAAATCCCAATCAAAAGTTCAATGAGATACCACCTCACACCAGTCAGAATGGCTAAAATTAATGAGTCAGGAAATGACAGATGTTGGTGGGGATGCAGAGAAAAGGGAACCCTCCTACACTGTTGGTGGGAATGCAAGCTGGTGCAGCCACTCTGGAAAACAGTATGGAGGTTCCTCAAAAAGTTGAAAATAGAGCTACTGTACGACCCAGCAATCGCACTACTGGGTATTTACCACAAAGATACAAATGTAGTGATCCGAAGGGGTATGTGCACCTCGATGTTTATAGCAGCAATGTCCACAATAGCCAAACTATGGAAAGAGCCAAGATCTCCATCGGCAGATGAATGGGTAAAGAAGATGTGGTATCTATATACAATAGAATATTATGCAGCCATCAAAAGGAATGAAATCTTGCCATTTGTAACGATGTGGATAGAACTGGAGGGTATTATGCTGAGTGAAATAAGTCAATCAGAGAAAGACATGTATCATATGATCTCACTGATATGAGGAATTCTTAATCTCAGGAAACAAACTGAGGGTTGCTGGGTGGTGCGGGGTGGGAGGGATAGGGTGGCTGGGTGATAGACATTGGGGAGGGTATGTGCTATGGTGAGTGCTGTGAATTGTGTAAGACTGTTGAATCACAGACCTGTACCTCTGAAACAAATAATACATTATATTAAAAAAAAAAAAAAGAAGATAGTAGGAAGGAAAAATGAAGGGGGGGAAAATCGGAGGGGGAGACGAACCATGAGAGACTATGGACTCTGAGAAACAAACTGAGGGTTCTAGAGGGGAGGGGGTTGGGGGGATGGGTTAGCCTGGTGATGGGTATTAAAGAGGTCACGTACTGAATGGAGCACTGGGTGTTATATGCAAACAATGAATCATGGAACACTACATCAAAAACTAATGATGTAATGTATGGTGATTAACATAACATAATAAAATTTAAAAAATTGCATTAGTTGAATACTTAAGCTCCTTCAAAATCTCAAGAAAAAAATGACTTTTTCCAGAGCCCAGGAGAATACAACATTTTTAAATTTTTTTTCATGAGCCACTGGGTAGACATTTTAAAGATCAGTCTTTGCAAACACAGCCCCCTGAGGGTCCTAACTTTGTGGAATGCCCTCATTTTCCACATTTTGCTTTATCCCCAGATCTGAAGCTTTAGCATCTGCCTTTGCATTAAAATTGAGCCTTTAAATAACTAAGAGCAATCCTCCACCCTTATCTTCACCAACCAAGGCAGCCCCAGTGATAGACTGAACATTTGTCATCCCAGATTTAAATTCTTTCTTCCTTTAGGAAAACTAAGGATTCTTTTTGTTGTTGTTGTTGTTGAAAACTCAGCTATGCATTTAATAGAGTTTTTGTTTTATTTTTATTCAACATATTTAAGTATGTATTGTAGGAGAGCTTACATCACCTTAATCTATTGTATTATTACAAGAGGGTGTCTGTCATTTCTAAGGTGACTTCCAATTCTAAAAGTTGATGTCTTCATTTATTCTCTTCCTGATAATTAATGAGAAACTTAACACACAATGATTTTAATACAATGAAACAAAGACTACCAGAGCTAAACAAGAAATGTACAAAGCCAAGTCTCTTAATGTGCCAGGCAAGGGAATACACCAATGAAGAAATTCACTGAGTAATTTGCTGATGAGGAAAAATCAGGGATTTTTAAATGCCAGAGAAAAGGAGTTTATGGTGATTTTGTAAGTTAAGTATTAGAGACTTGCAGTACGATATGTGAGTTCATAGATCTGTAACACTGTTGGTTATATCAGGTCCCGTCGTTCATTCCTTGGAAAACAATCCTTAGTTTGATATAACAAGTATCTGAAAGGATAGGTTCACTCAATGTTCAGGAACATTTATCAGCTTCAGTTGGCCAGAGCTGGTGGGCTAAAACACAATATTTGATTTTGTTATCCCTTTAGTAAGCGTGTGGAAATTTTTCCTTTTAAGTTGGTAATATGCATAAAAGTGAACACAATGATTTTGATCCCCAAGGTAGTGTGGGGGTAGGTATCACCTACCTGATCTCTAGCTTAAAATAATTAGTATCAATTCTCTTAAACTTAGTAAGATATATTTTCACAGTCTTGTGAACTACTAGGGGCAATGCCTCAGTTCTCCAGAGAAAGAAATGAAATGGTCATCTTGTTGATAAAAAGCATATTTAGAGAGTTTTCGAAAGTAAATGCCAGTTTTCACCCCAATAATAAGAAATGTGTTATTTTTCAACTTCACGGAACTGGGGCTCGTTAGACCTAGGTGCGTTTATCAAAATGGCAAATGATCTGATGATTTTGGTTTATTTTATTTTATTCTTTTTTTATTTTATTATGTTATGCTAATCACCATGCATTACATCATTCGTTTTTGATGTAGTATTTTGGTTTAATAAAATAAATTTAACTTCAGTAAAACAAAACATAAAATAGTATAACTCCGAGCTAAATTGACATTTTAAAGTTGACAAATTGTTCAATATTACTGCCAATTAGCCTATACTACTGTGTTTTAACCAGATTATGCTCATTGATTACCCATGTAAATAGTTTAATACAAATGATAAGATGCAAATATTATTAGGTTCTCAATGAACTTTGGAAAGGAATAAGTAAAGCAAGCATTGTCTTATTTTCACTTTATGATGATATTTTTCAGCTCAAAATATATGAATACTGAATGCTAGTAGTGATTCAATTAAGGAGAAATATTCAGAGAGAAAATATAATAACAGAGCCTTGAGCAGTAATGAAATATTAACTTAAGGTTAAATGTAAGCAGTATAATCAGATACTACTTAAAAATTAATGTAAAATAGGGGGCTCAAAGGAAGCTATATTTCAAAAATCCCAGATCCTAACAGAGTTGCTTTTGAAGATAATATAGCCAGAAAATTAACCTTTTAAGGAAAATCATTCTGGTAGCAATTATCTTCTAAATTTTTTATAGATTTTTTTATAGTTTCTAATCATTTTAAATCAAGACATTTTGAGTGTGGATCCCTAATAAGTATTTTGATAATTTTGGCATCAAAGCTGTGAAATTTGGTACAGAACCAATTCAAAGAAATATTGTCATTACCATTGCATATAGTATAATACCCTGGGATTTCTGAGGAAAACCTGAGTTAAATTCATGTGAAAACTTTATCAATCTATCTAGACCTTTAGGAGCCATCATATATACCTATATAATATGTTATGTATAACATATATGTAAAATGAATAAATTTTATGGAAATATATGTTATACAATATACAGTTTTCTATAATCACATATAGTATATTTGCTAAGATTTAATTGGTTGAATATTTGTGGTATGAGGAAGTAAACATGAATGCTTGGGAAAACTTAAGCAAATTAAACCTTTGGACTCTTAGTAGAACACATTTTTGGATATTCAGTGAATTGAGGGAAGTGCCTGTAGAAAACTCATTAAAATCTGAATTGTTCTGAGTTTGAATTCTGACTCACCACCACTCACTGAATCATCTAGGACAGGAAACTTGTCCAGTTTGAATCTCAGTTCCCTCGTCTAGAATAAAATGCTTCATTGGTTGTTATGAAATTTAATGTATGCATTAAGCATATTTCAATGGAAAATCCTCATGTACATATTATATAAACATGAACTTCCAAAACTGTTCACTCAGTATGTATGCAAACTCTCCATGTAACCTGTATTTACATGAAGAAATCACCACCCCAATTTAAAGCAACACATTCAACTTTATTTTTTATTTATTTTTTTAAAAAAGATTTTATTTATTTATTTGACAGAGAGAGAGATAGCAAGAGCAGGACCACAAGCAGGGGGAGTGGGAGAGGGAAAAGCAGGCCTCTCGCTGAGCAGGGAGCCCAATGGGGGGCTTGATCCCTGGACCCTGGGACCATGACCTGAGCTGAAGGCAGACACTTAATGACTGAGCCACCCAGGTGCCCCTAAACACATGCAACTTTAAGATGTAATGCAGTAGGTGCTAATGTTTGTTATATCTTGAAAGTTATATTCCTTTGTCTCATACGTTTTTAAAAACAAATTACTCATTTGCTATCTTTTAACATAGGAAATCACTAAGGCTTGTTGAGTTTGACATAGTGATTGCTTCCTATTAAAAAAAACAAAAAAACCTCAAAAATACTTTAAGTTAACTATACATCAAACCATGTTAGCAGGGGACTAAGTTTCAACCCATTGTGCCATTATAATAAAGAAGTAGACATGCTTAAGAATACGGTTTCTTGAGAGAGAAGGAAAGATGGCGGAGGAGTAGGGGACCCTATTTCAGCTGGTCCCCGGAATTGAGCTGGATATCTACCAGACCACTCTGAGCACCCACGAAATCAGCCTGAGATGTAAGAAGATCTGGATCTCTACAAACAGAATATCACAGGCGGTAGGTTTTGAGGTACAAAGCAGGGAGCAGTGATTCCGCGGGCAGATACCGGAGGATAAATGGCAGCGGGAGGGTGCCTGGCCCTGGGGATCCTACACCACCGGTGAGTGACAGCCTCGCGTGCTGGGGACGGGGCACAGACTCCCAGACCAGTAGCGGTGCGGAAAGGACTTTAGGGCAGCCCCCGGGGCAGAAACCCAGAGCGGCGGGGTCCCACGGGTGAACTGTGGGGGGAGGGGGGCTGGCGGTTTTAGAAGCACAAAGGGCAGAGACGTGCCCCGACCTGGAGGCAGGACTGGGAGCGCTGCGGAGGGGCGCACAACCCAGGCCGCTGCAGTTTATAGCAGCAGGGACAGAAACGGAGACAGTGTGGCCTGGAGAGCTCACTGAAGAACAGACTGCGGTCTCTCTGCTCTGAGGCAGAGGGTTGGGAACGGTCTCTTCTGCTCTGACTTGCGGAAGAGACGCGGAAAGCCCCCAGGGAAAGGCGCCAGAGAGCAAAAGCCCCAAAGACTGATTCCCACTGAGCCCATCCCCCGCCACAGGGGCGCAGGGCAACTCTGCCCAAACAGGGTTGCCTGAGTAACAGCGTGGCAGGCCCCTCCCCCAGAAGACAGGCTGGGAAAACAAGAGGCCAGCAACCCTAAGGTCCCAAGAAAACAGGTGCATCTTGCTTGGGTTCTGGTCAATAATTTGGACTCTATACATTCCCTCAAACACCCATCAACAGAATGACTAGGAGGAGGAGCCCCCAAAACAGAAAAGACTCAGAGATTATGACTTATGCTGCAGATTTACAAATGGATGCAGATATACCCAAGATGTCAGAGATGGAACTCAGGCTAGCAATTGTGAAGACAATGGCTAGAATGGAGAAATCAATTAATGGCAACATAGAGTCTCTAAGGGCAGAAATAAAAGGTGAATTGGCAGAACTTAAAAATGCTATCAATGAGATCCAATCCAATCTAGATAACCTAAGAGCTAGGGTAACTGAGGCAGAAGAGAGAATAAGCAATCTGAAAGACAGTATAATAGATAAAAAGGGAAAAGAGGAGGCCAGGGAAAAACAACTCAGAATCCATGAAAATAGAATCAGAGAAATAAGTGACACCATGAAGCGTTCCAATGTCAGAATAATTGGAATCCCGGAGGGAGTGGAGAGAGAGAAGGCTAGAAGATGTATTTGAGCGAATCGTAGCTGAGAACTTCCCTAATCTGGGGAATGAAACAAACATTTGAGTCCTAAAAGCAGAGAGAACCCCTCCCAAGATCAAGGAAAACAGGCCAACACCCCAGCATGTAATAGTAAAACTTACAAATCTTAGAACCAAGGAAACCATCTTAAGTGCAGTTAGGGGGAAGAGATCCCTTATGTACAGAGGGAGGAACATCAGAATAATGTCAGACCTATCCACAGAGACCTGGCAAGCCAGAAAGGCCTGGCAAGACATTTTCAGTGTACTAAATGAGAAGAACATGCAGCCAAGAATACTTTATCTGGCAAGGCTTTCATTTAGAATGGATGGAGAGATGAAGAGCTTCCACGACTGGCAGAAACTGAAAGAATATGTGACCACTAAGCCGGCCCTGCAAGAAATATTAAGGGGGGTTCTATAAAAGGAGAAAGACCCCAAGAGTGATCTACAACAGAAATTTACAGGGACAATCTATAAAAACAACGTCTTCACAGGCAACATGATGACAATTCATATCTTTCAATAATCACTCTCAATGTGAATGGCCTAAATGCTCCCATAAAATGGCACAGGGTTGCAGATTGGATAAAAAGACAGGACCCATCCATATGCTGCCTACAAGAGACACATTTTGAACCTAAAGATATATCTAGACTGAAAGTGAAGGGATGGAGATCCATCTTCCATGCTGGTGGACCTCAAAAGAAAGCTGTGGTAGCAATTCTTACGTCAGACAAATTAAATTTTAAACTAAAGTCTGTAATTAGAGACACAGAAGGACACTATATCATTCTTAAAGGGTCTATCCAACAAGAAGATCTAACAATTGTAAATATCTATGCCCCCAACATGGGAGCAGCCATCTACATAAGCCAACTGTTAACCAAAATAAAGAATCATATTGATAACAATACGTTAATTGTAGGAGTCCTCAATACTCCACTCTCAGCGATGGACAGATCATCTAAGCAGAAAATCAACAAGGGAACAAGAGCTTTGAATGATACATTGGACCAGTTGGACCTCATAGATATTTACAGAACATTCCACCCTAAAACAACAGAATACTCATTCTTCTTGAGCACGCATGGAACTTTCTCCAGAATAGACCACATACTGGGTCACAAATCAGGTCTCAACCGATACCGAAAGATTGAGATTATTCCCTGCATATTCTCAGACCACAATGCTTTAAAACCGGAACTCAATCACAAGAAAAAAATTGGCAGAAATTCAAACACTTGGAAGCTAAAGACCACTCTGCTCAAGAATGTTTGGGTCAACCAGGAAATCAAAGAAGAACTGAAACAATTCATAGAAATCAATGAGAACGAAAACACATCGGTCCAAAACCTATGGGATACTGCAAAGGTGGTCCTAAGGGGGAAATACATAGTAGCCATCCAAGCCTCAGTCACAAAAATAGAAAAATCCCAAATTCACCAACTAACTCTACACCTTAAAGAACTAGAGGAAAAGCAACAAATGATGCCTAAGCCACACATTAGAAGAGAAATAATTAAAATTAGAACAGAAATCAATGAATTAGAAACCAGAAACACAGTAGATCAGATCAACGAAACTAGAAGTTGGTTCTTTGAGAGAATTAATAAGATCGATAAACCACTGGCCAGACTTATCCAAAAGAAAAGAGAAAGGACCCAAATTAATAAAATTATGAATGAAAGGGGAGAGATCACGACTAACACCAAGAAAATAGAAACAATAGAAATTATTATCAACAACTATATGCCAATAAACTGAGCAATCTGGATGAAATGGAGGCCTTTCTGGAAACCTATAAGCTGCCAAGACTGAAACAGGAAGAAATTGACAACCTGAATAGGCCAATAACCAGTAACGAGATTGAAGCAGTGATCAAAAACCTCCCAAAAAACAAGAGTCCAGGGCCTGGTGGATTCCCTGGGGAACTCTACCAAACATTCAAAGAAGAAATAATACCTATTCTCCTGAAGCTGTTTCAAAAAATAGAAACAGAAGGAAAACTTCCAAACTCATTCTATGAGGCCAGCATTACCTTAGTCCCCAAACCAGGCAAAGACCCCGTCAAAAAGGAGAATTTCAGACCGATATCCCTGATGAATATGGATTCCAAAATCCTCAAAATCCTAGCTAATAGGATCCAACAATACATTAAAAGATTCATCCACCACGACCAAGTGGGATTTATCCCCGGGATATAAGGGTGGTTCAACATTCGCAAATCAATCAATGTGATAGAACACATTAATAAGAGGAGGGAGAAGAACCATATAGTCCTCTCAATTGATGCAGAAAAAGCATTTGACAAAATACAACATCCTTTCCTGATTAAAACTCTTCAGAGTATAGAGATAGAGGGAACATTCCTCAAGTTCATAAAATCCATCTATGAAAAACCCACAGCGAATATCATCCTCAAAGGGGAAAAGCTGAGAGCCTTTCCCTTAAGATCAGGAACACGTCAAGGATGCCCAGTCTCGCCACTGTTGTTCAACATAGTACTAGAAGTCCTGGCAACAGCAATCAGACAACAAAAAGAAATAAAAGGTATTCAAATTGGCAAAGAAGAAGTCAAACTCTCTCTTTTCGCAGACGACATGATACTTTATGTGGAAAACCCAAAAGACTCCACCCCCAAATTACTAGAACTCATCCAGCAATTCAGTAATGTGGCAGGATACAAAATCAATGCACAGAAATCAGTTGCTTTCTTATACACTAACAATGCAACTGTAGAAAGAGAAATTAGAGAAACAATTCCATTTACAATAGCACCAAAAACCATAAGATACCTCAGAATAAGCCTAACCAAAGAGGTACAGATCTATACTCTAGGAACTACAAAACACTCATGAAAGAAATTGAAGAAGACACAAAAAGATGGAAAAATATTCCATGCTCATGGATCGGAAGAATAAACATTGTTAAAATATCTATGCTACCCAGAACAATCTGTACCTTCAATGCCATCTCGATCAAAATCCCAATGCCATTTTTCAAAGTGCTGGAACAAACAATCTTAAAATTTGTATGGAATCAGAAAAGATCCCGAATCGCCAAGGAAATGTTGAAAAAGAAAAACAAAGCTGGGGGCATCACATTGCCCGATTTCAAGCTATATTACAAAGCTGTGATCATCAAGACAGCATAGCACTGGCACAAAAACAAACATATAGACCAATGGAACAGAATAGAGAATCCAGATGCGGACCCTCAACTCTATGGTCAAATAATCTTTGACAAAGCAGGAAAAAACATGCAATGGAAAAAAGACAGTCTCTTCAGTAAATGGTGCTGGGAAAATTGGACAGCCACATGCAGAAGAATGAAACTCGACCATTCTCTAACACCATTCACAAAGATAAACTCAAAGTGGATGAAAGACCTCAATGTGAGACAGGAATCCATCAAAATCACAGAGGAGAACATAGGCAGTAACCTCTTTGACATTGGCCACAGCAACTTCTTTCAAGATACATCTCCAAAAGCTAGTGAAACAAAAGCAAAAATGAACTTTTGGGACTTCATCTAGATAAAAAGCTTCTGCACAGCAAAGGAAACAGTCAACAAAACAAAGAGGCAACGCACAGAATGGGAGAAGATATTTGCAAATGACACTACAGATAAAGGGCTGGTATCCAAGATCTATAAAGAACTTCTCAAACTCAACACCCAAAAAACAAATAATCAAGTCAAAAAGTGGGCAGAAGATACGAAAAGACACTTCTCTGAAGAAGACATACAAATGGCTAACAGACACATGAAAAAATGTTCATCATCATTAGCCATCAGGGAAATTCAAATCAAAACCACATTGAGATACCACCTTATACCAGTTAGAATGGCAAAAATGGACAGGGAGAGAAACAACAAATGTTGGAGAGGTTGTGGAGAAAGGGGAACCCTCTTACACTGTTGGTGGGAATGCAAGTTCGTACAGCCACTTCGGAAAACAGTGTGGAGGTGCCTCAAAGAACTAAAAATAGAGCTACCCTATGACCCAGCAATTGCACTCCTGGGTATTTACCCCAAAGACACAGAGGTAGTGAAAAGAAGGGCCATATGCACCCCAATGTTCATAGCAGCAATGTCCGCAATAGCCAAACTGTGGAAAGAGCCAAGATGCCCTTCAACAGATGAATGGATAAAGATGTGGTCCATATATACAATGCAATATTACTCAGCCACCAGAAAGGATGAAAACCCAACTTTTACATCAACATGGATGGGACTGGAGGAGATTATGCTAAGTGAAATAAGTCAAGCAGAGAAAGTCAATTATCATATGGTTTCACTTATTTGTGGAACATAAGGAATAGCATGGAGGACATTAGGAGAAGGAAGGGGAAAATGAAGGGAGGGAAATCGGAGGGAGAGATGAACCATGAGAGACTATGGACCTGAGAAACAAACAGGGTTTTAGAGGGGAGGGCGGAGGGGGGATTGGTTAGCCCAGTGATGGGTATTAAGGAGGGCATGTAACGCATGGAGCACTGGGTGTTATACGAAAACAATGGATCGTGGATCACCACATCAAAAACCAATGATGTATTGTATGGTGACTAACATAACATAATAAAATTAAAAAAAAAAATACCGTTTCTTTACCTTACTTACTACATACATTTCCACAATTGGATTCCAACCTTCCAGGAAATTCTCTAGACGGAGAAAAGCGATCCCCCTCTCTACCAGAAGGTGGCACTGCACTCCTCATTGAAGAGATGCTGAGGCGGGTGCAGTGAAGAGATTATTCTTCATTTAGGAAGATGCTAGGTTTTAGAACATTTTATTTGAAATAATGAGACGCATGTGATTAATTTCCTAAGGAATAATTTTACTTTTCTCTTTTTGGGGGAAAGATGTGCACTCTAAGTAAAAATGAACAGCTGTTGAGAATAAAAGGAAAATGCTTCATTTAGAATCTATTAATTTCTATCATCATTGTTCAGTACAATATTCTCAGGCTTAATTACTCATATAAAGAACATTATGACTGAATGCGAAATAAAGTCTTCTTTACTCCCCTCAAGATTTTTTTCTTCTTCTAACCACAAATTGTGTGGCTGATTTTTTATTTACTTTTTAACATGAAACTCCCACTATGGTAACTAGCTATGTTCTAAAACCCCTTTAATCATATGGTGGTATGTAGGACAGTGCCTACTTTGGCATATTTTTCTCCTTTCTCCCATTTCAGTCTGATGCAAATAGATATATCAGTCAGTTGCTACTGCTGGAATCTCTATTTTGAGAGAACAGGGCTCTTAAAAATTACTAGTAGCATATATAATATCGAAAAGCTCATTTTTTTTCCTGGGGACAATTTCGATGGGCTCCCATGTAGCTCTAAATGTATCACTTGCTGATGACAAGAGGAAAGAAAGGAGGCCGTGAAGACTTATTGACAGCTAAAAGAGGTTCCGATGGATTATCTTTAAAGAAATACAAGAGGAGGAAGTTACTCTGCTAAAAGCACAGCTTTGAACAAGCCCACTATTAATTAATTGTCAGAGTTGAGAGTAAAAATGGCACCTAACAGAGAAAAAGTAAAGGGAAAGGAGGAGAAAGAGAAAAGAAGCCTTTATTTTATGTATTTCTTTTGTACCTTTGATTTTCACTAAGCTGTTTCATTCGTATACAGTAAGTGCATGACAATAAATGAGGATATAAAATAAAAGCAAAATAAGAGAAAGCAAAACAAACTAAAAAGACACATGGAGCTCATTGTTTAAAGGAATCATTCACTATTTCATGGAGTGGATTTTATAAATAAATGTAACAGTGCATAGTAACAGTGGTCATTCCTTTTTCACAGTTCTTTTTCCTAAAGATCTTAAAATAATATAATGTTCAGTAATATAAGATTAGTTTATTTTTAGTTTTAAATGTGGAAGAAAAAGTGTTGCTTAATTGAAGCACTTGGTAATTATGAAATTAGATGTCTAAAGGTGAGAACAATGTTTATTAATTTTAGTTGGTCTGGGAATAATACAAAAAAAAATTCATTTTAGATTAATTTTATTTCTGTGTCCTGGCATGGAATTACAGATTACTGAAATGTAGACAGTACAACAAGTAAATTTATGTTTGCATGACAAATATACACATATTCCATTATTACTTTTCTAACCCTGAAATAAGTTTATCTGACACTGTAATCATGAAATTTTATTGAGAGCTTATTAAAAATATATTGCATATTATACTCCTACAGAATTTAAAGAATATTATTAATTTGATATCTACCTACCCATTTGTACGTTTAAATTAGATAAATATTTCCTTTCTCTATTAAAAATAAAATTTACTGTTTCATAATTTAAGATGGAATCAAAGTAGCATTTTTACACTTATATTAATAAAATACAAATTATCTAGAGGACCATGAAACAGTAACTAGTATTCATTTTATTATGGATATGTAACTAACAGTAGAGGTTGAAACCTATATTGGATACAGTTTCCTACATTGAATAATAGGTAAGTGAGATTTCTTCAACTATGGATTTGATTGATAGGCTAAAATCCACTTTGAGAATGGTTGTATTTAAACTCTGAAATGGAATTTAGTACCATTTTATCATTCTACATAAATTAACACAGATGCTCTAGACACGGCTCTCTGAGTCTTGAGGAGTTGGCTATGCTCTGTAAGCAGGTCTGGAGGGCTCTCCTTGGTCAGCTTTGCCCCACAGGCTCCTCATTCTTTCGGATACTTCTGGTGTCTCCACTCCCTTCTGTTTTGAGAGCCTTTTCCTGGCCAGGGGGATTAGCCACTCCATTCTTTATGCTCCCCTTATAGACTGGACAGCTTTTTATTATACAGGTAATGATGTATTACTCTGCTTTTACTTATCTCTTTTAAGAGTGAGAGAAATACCATTCTGTTTGAATTTCCAATGTTTAACAACACGGTGAACTCAGTGACTGGCCTACAGAAAAACTCATTGGAACTTTAATATAACTCTGCTGGATGAATAAAAGGAAGGAAGACTAGAGGAATGGAAGGAGTAAGAGGCCAATTTTCTTATGTTAGTACTTTTGTAACAAAGGTTTTAGTCTTTGCATTAGGAAAAATGTACATTTTTTAGAAGTATAATCTTTAGATAACCTTTGTTTAATGTTCTACTAGGTGCTGACCACCTGCTTTGCGGGGGTGCATCCCAGAAACATATAGCCCTACAGTCCTGTATGTAACAACCCTGCTCCACATTGACTTGCTGTCTCCTAACACATCAGTGGCTGTCAGGGATAGGAAGAGTCACATCCTGTCTGGGTAGCACCATGATCCATGCTCTTTAACTAAGACGTAGTACTTCAGGAAGCAGTCATGCAAGCACATTATGTCTAATCTAATTATAAATATTTGCTTAGGCTATGAAAAACATGTGAAGCATTTTAATATTTATGACTCTGTAGTTTTAGTAAGATACTAATTCTCCAAATTAAAAAATTGATATTCAGCAAGATATACTCCAGAATGGGTAAATTATAAGCTGAATATAATTTAAAAACCTGGCTATTTGCATAATGGTTTTTGGTATCAAGGTTTAATTGGGCTGAAAACATTTTAACTAGAAGTTCCTTATCTTCAAACTGTTGGCCCAAATTTGCATTCCATATCTTGCTATAGGTAACTCTAGTTAATGGAGTCCATCTGAGTACCATTACTTCTTTATGGCAATCTATTTTCATAAACCATATAAAGTAGAGATAATTATCCTTATTTTACAGCTAAAAACAAACAAACAAACAAACCCCACCAAATCTGATGTTCAGAGAGTTGAAGCACCTCCCACCTGATTTCACCCAGCTCATCAAGGGTGGTTGAGATGGAACTCACAGATCTCTATCTGACTTGAGAGCCATGCTCAGCACATTGCGGGTTCAGGCAATGGATGCAATGTGCATGGCAGACATTGCCATATAGAAACCTACCGGATCCTGATACTGTCACCGTGGTAGTCGAGGTATGATGATTCATTATTTGCAGGTGAGGAAAAAGAAAAGTTAGAACAAGTCTCCGAAGTCCCTGAGTAAGTTAAAAGAGGCCAGGATACCAAGAGAGATCCCATGATTCAAGTTCAAGGCTCATTCCACTGCCTCGAACCTGCCTGACAATGCTTTTGCACATTTCCTTACAGAAGAACAGTATCCTCATTCAGAAATTGCATAGTGGTCATGGTGGGATATGCATCTTAGGAATTTAGAAATCGGTTTCAGTTTGCTGTAGCCTGAAGCTACACACAATGCCATGTAATGCATGGTAATGCAGGTATTCATTAGGGAAGAGAATAGAAAAAAATAAAACCTAAGTGTAAAAAGGATTAGCAGAGGGCATATACTAGGCTCTTTCTGACCTACTATTAGCTTCCCTGTTAGATCTCACTTCATTTAATAGTCTTTCTCCAACAATGTGGTCTTTAGGGCCATTTCCTCAAAATCTGAGGTAGAGTGAGAAAGAAAGTGATTTTAGGGTCATGACTGAACAGGGCACAGATTCAAAGACGTCTATTATCAGGAAAAAATAAGCTTATCTTAGGATAATTATCATTGAAAATTCTAAAGCTTAAATCAGAGAAACATTAGTAGTCTAATAAAAATCTCTGCTATAGATGTGTGGACATGGTATTGCATTTAGGATAATTTAGGAAGAATAATAATTGAAAATGCATCTGAAAATCAAGGCATAAGATTGCATGGCCCTTCAATGTAAATGAATATTGCAATATAATTTGATATTAAAATCTGTCTATGCATTTTCTTATATAGTAAATATATTTGAACCATAATCTACATACAGACATAAAATACGTGTTTTCTAAATTTACTGTTGGGCATGCTCAGCGCCTGAAATTAAATAACAAGACAGGACCTAAACAGGACATGAAATTAAATCACAGGACAGGATTATAAACTTACAAAAGAAGAGTAAATAAAAAAATTAAATCAGGCACTATGAAAAGTGTATTGTATTTATTGGGTTTATACTCATTATTTAATCTTTAAAATAATCATTACAGTATATTGGCTCCAAATGTTAAAAAAACTAACATTAATTTGCTCCTGTTGCCAGACAAGTGTTCAACTGTAGCATTTAAATCCAAATCTATTCGAGGACAAATCCACTGCCTTTTTTTTTTTTTTAAGATTTTATTTATTTATTTGAGAAAGAGAATACATGAGAGGGGGGAGGGTCAGAGGGAGAAGCAGACTCCCCGCCGAGCAGGGAGCCCGATGCGGGACTGGATCCCGGGACTCCAGGATCATGACCTGAGCCGAAGGCAGACGCTTAACGACTGAGCCACCCAGGCGCCCTCTTTTTTTTTTTTTTAAGATTTTATTTATTTGAGAGAGAGAGAATGAGAGAGAGCACATGAGAGGGGGGAGGGTCAGAGGGAGAAGCAGACCCCCTGCCGAGCAGGGAGCCGGATGCGGGACTCAATCCCGGGACTCCAGGATCAGGACCTGAGCCGAAGGCAGTCGCTTAACCAGCTGAGCCACCCAGGCGCCCCAAATCCACTGCCTTTAATAACTACACCGTATTCCTACTTTTGTGTTCTTTAGGCCACTATATACCTGTGTCAGTGATCATGGTGCAGAAAAGAAGGATGTAAGAACTAACAACTAATGTGATAGGACATAAAGCAAACAGAAAATGCTATAACTCTGGCAAGTGGGTTTCAATGAACAACTTAGAGGAACAAACTACCAATTGTACTTCATTTGAATAAAGGATGTTACATTTAATAAAAATAAGTGTTTCATTAAAAATTAATTTGTTTTATGTTCTGAAGCTTTTTTATTGAAGTATAATTGATATGTAAAATTATATTAGTTTCAGGTACACCGCATTGATTTGAAATTTGTTTGTATTGCTAAATAATCACCACATTAAGTCTAGTTAACATCTGTTGCCCTACAAAATTTATAAAATTTGCCTTTTTCCTTATGAGAATTTTAAGATTTACTCTCTTAGCAACATTCAAATGTACAATACATTATTATTGACTATAGTCACAATGCTGTACATTAGGTCTCTATGACTTATTTATTTTATAACTTGAAGTAGGTACCTCTTGATCACCTTCTTCCATTTTGCAACCCCCGCAACCTCCTCCCTTCTGGCAACCACCAATTTGTTCTCTGTATCTATAAGTTATGTTTTGTTTGTTTTGTATTTTAGATTCCATGTAAAAGTGAAATCATATGCTATTGGTCTTTCTCTGTCTGACTTATTTCACTTAGCTTAATACCCTATAGGTCCAGCCATGTCATTGCAAAAATAGCAAATTTTCATTCTTTTTTGTGGCTGAATAGTATTGCATTGAATAAATATACCATTCTTTATCCAACCACTCGTTGATGTACATTTAGGTTGTTTCCATATTTTGGCTATTGTAAATAATGCTGCAATGAACATAGGGGTGCATATATCTTTTTGATTTAGTATTTTCATTTTCTTTGGATAAGTACCCAGAAGTAGAATTGCTGGATCATATGTTATTTCTATTCTTAATTTATTTTTTAAATTTAAAACTTCCATACTGTTTTCCACAGTGGCTGCACCAATTTACATTCCCACCAAGGGTGCACAAGGGTTCTCTTGTCTCCACATCCTCGCCAACACTGGCTAGTTCTGTCTTTTTGATAATAGTCATTCTGGCAGGTGTAAGGTGATATCTCCTTGTGGTTTTCATTTGCTTTTTCCCGATTATTAATGATGTTGAGCATCTTTTCATGTGCCTCTTGGTCATGGGTATGTCTTCTCTGGATAAATGTCAACACCTAGTTTCAGGCTGATTGGGAGCTAGACCCTCGGGCAGCAGATTTTAAGGTATACAAATACATGCAGTCCTGTGTGACAACAATTGTGAAGCCTGCTGGCCTTCAGACCAGGTAATCTGGTGGCAGTTGCAAATATTGGGGTTTCAGATGAATAGATGAGCTCTTTTGTGCAAGTATTGGCAAGCTATAATGAGGCCAAGGGATAGCACAAAGACGGCATCCCCTGGCCTAGGTTCCTTGAGAACACTTTCGTAGCTTCTGGAAGTGTGATAAGCCTATAGCCTTCCCTGAGGAAGACTGGGGTTGTGTTTCAGTCTGCTGTCTGTGTAGTGCCCTGGGGGAGATAGCCTGCCAAGAACTATCTCTCTTATTGTTCCAGATCTGTGGGGCCCTGACACACAATCCCCCTGGCCACCAGAGCCAGGGGCTCAAGGGGTGTTCCTGTGTGGGGTGTGTGCATGGCCTTGGTGGGGTACAGGAGCAATGCAGGAGCCGTGGTATGCCAGACTGCCGGCTTCGGTGGTACAAAATTATCAGCTTTGGTGGGATGATGGGAGCAGGGGTGAGGAGCTCAACCGTGGCTAGAGCAGGATCTTGGGAGTAGCATGCGGTGGGGTATGCCCATGGTGCTAGCAAGTTAGAAAGGAGTGCAAAAATGGTGCCCACTAGTGCTTCAGGCTCTGGAGTGAGTTCTAACAGGCTTCTGGAAGATGCTTTAAGATTAGCAAATGCATCTCCTTCTCCTATACTCTAGGTG
Organism: Mirounga angustirostris; assembly: GCF_029215605.1. Taxonomy (NCBI): domain Eukaryota; kingdom Metazoa; phylum Chordata; class Mammalia; order Carnivora; family Phocidae; genus Mirounga; species Mirounga angustirostris. The sequence continues at coordinate 17,955,381 of NW_026991711.1, read as the reverse complement.
CTTTTCAAACTGCTCCTTTTATGTTGAGTCCTGGGGCAAGTAAGTCTGTGCACCCGCCCTTTAAGAGCTGACTCCTCATTCTCTACAGTTCTCTGGTTCTCCTAGATGTATCCCCCTTGGTTTTCAAAGCCAAATGTTTTGTTTTGTTTCATTTAGAGACTTTATTATTTATTTATTTATTTATTTATTTATTTATTTATTTATTTTTAAAGATTTTATTTATTTATTTGAGAGAGAGAATGAGATACAGCATGAGAGGGGGGAGGGTCAGAGGGAGAAGCAGACTCCCTGCTGAGCAGGGAGCCCGATGCGGGACTCGATCCCGGGACTCTAGGATCATGACCTGAGCCGAAGGCAGTCGCTTAACCAACTGAGCCACCCAGGTGCAGATTTTGTTATTTTTAAGTAATCTCTACACCCAGTGTGGGGCTCGAACTCACAACACCAAGATCAAGAGTCACATGCTCTACCGACTGGGCCAGCCAGGTATCCTAAAGCCAAATGTTTTGGAGGCTCATCACTCCCATGCACATCCCAAGGGTTGGGGTGCCTGATATGGGGCACAAACCCTTCAGTCCTCAGGGAGAAGCTCTGTATTTGTGAGATCCCTCCCAATTATGCATCACCACACCAGAGGTTGGGTTTTTGGTGAGACCATGCCCCTGCCACTCCTACTGGTCTCGGTGTGGTCCTTTTATCCTTTATTGTGGAGGAGCTGTTCAGCTGGTTTTTCAGAGAGAATTGTTGCATACGTAGCTAGAGTTTTATTGTGTCTGTGGGAGGAGGTAAGTTCAGGACTTCCTATGCCGCCATCTTGAACCACCTCCAAAAAATATAATTTTTATTTGCCTTTGAAAAGTTTTGCTGGCCATTAAGTTTATCTCAGAATTTCATTGATTCACTGATTCATTCAGTAAACATAGAGTTGTTATGTACTCACAGGCATTCTGGATTCAGAAGGAGATTCAGTGTGATTCAACACTCGCTTTTAAGGAGAGTATGAGCATTTGATGAGGAGGACAGAGTCTGTGCACAGACCTTCTGGCATGGACTCGCTGAGCCTTGCAAAGACTGAGCGAGCCAGTAGGGCAGGAGCCAAGGGAGCAAGGAAAGCATAATGAATAACTAATTAGAGAAGAATTCATTTTGCTTTTCATTAATAATATCTTCAAAATATATTTCTCTTACAGAATTTATTGGAAATAAAGATGTATTCCATCTCATAAAAGTAATACTATATAATATACTATCAATGAAGTAGTAATATCTATTATTAAATAGTTTGTCTAAAATTTTTGAAGTATTAATATCAATTTTACAACCACTTATGCTGATAGTTCCTGATATTTTTATAAGATTTAATTAGAGAGGTAATGTTTTATTTTAAAGGCATATACGAACTTTCACATAGCAATAAGAATAGAAATGAAGATTTCTATGTAGAAAGCACTTAATATATAAGTATATATGCTTAATATGTATTTTAAAATTTAACTGATTTTTAAGAGGGAGAAGCAGAGGTTTGATTAGTTTTTTATTGTTCTATATTTAATCAGCCCTAAAATATAATTATAACCCTACAAGAGAATTAGTCTCCAACTGAAAATTTTATTGAAAACTAAGTGGCCTCACTAAAGATTTTAGTCTTAGAGAAATTTCACTGTTATTTATAAAACTTTTGCTTTGGCCCTCCTGTTCATGATCCAAAGGCAACATTTCTCTAGCTGCTAAGCTATTCTGTTTTCTACTTTCCAACATGCCAACATCAAAGCTGTAACTTTGCCCTCTCCTCTCCTTATCCACGTCAGACCCAGAGTAACTGGGAGAACTTTCAACATCAACAGCAGCTCATCTTACCGATAAACAAAGCACAGAGACAGAGACACGCGGTTGCCAGACACAGAAAGCAGTGGGTGAAAGTGGGGCATTCTCCTTTCTAGCCTCAGATAGGAGAAAGTATGCTATTGTGCATGACTTGATCCTAAGTTAAAATAATATTTATTTGGGTGGGCCTGCCATACAGGAAACGTTAAGATACTGAAAACTGTGCAGTGGAAACAACATGAATTGTACAACTAAAGGTGAGCAGGCTGAGGATGAGGGAAGTGAATGGTACTGAAGGCAGTGGTGACGGCGGCAATGGGGACAGCTCAGATAGTCTCTGCTCACACAGAGTTCATTAAACGCCTCCACTCGCAGATTCCTGATATGCTTTATAAGCATCTTTTTCACTCACAATTCCCTTCTCTGAAGTTCCAAGCATACAAAGCAATAGTAAAATATCCACCCCCCCACCCACCGCCGAAGCCTGCCATTTTCTTATAGACTTCATACTTGTGAACTTGAAATTTGGAAGTACCAAGAACAGAATACATTGGAAATATCATGGTATTCAGAGAAGGAACTGTCATGTACATAATATGACATATGTATGTGTACATCGTGTCCTTAATAGGATGTTATGTGGTGTGGTCACCAGCCACGAGGCTGCCTGTCCTCATCAGCCTGGATAAGAGCTGCTTTTTGACATGTTATACTATGACGTCGAAAGGTATGTTTCATTTCAGAAATATGTACTGCTTCTTCAGATTCGTAGTCAATTGTATTGTCTGCATTAGCCGTTTAAAATCCTGTGTAAAGTCATAACCTGCTGTAGTACTTTTGTATGCCTTGGTTTCTGTCATTCCACTTTATTCTTGTGGGGCTGCATCCCGCCCCCAGTATTCTTTGGGAAAATGAAGAATAGGTTGCTTTTGCTACCTGTTTTTAATGTCATAGTAAAAGTTTTCGTATTTTTCTTAGAAAAATATGTATATATGTATATATAAAGATATAGAAGTAATATATAATATATACACATATACATGATATATATGAAATATGACATGTAGGATATATATATATATATATATATATATATATATAGACCTATTGCATGCTAAGCGACTACATTATAGCCACATGGCTACATGGGCCTCAACATGCCAACAAATTCTTGCTTCAAAATCCTTGCACTTTGTTTCCTTTTCCCGGAATTCTGGTGCCTCGCTTTTCTGACTTAAGGCTCCTTCTTATCTTTTCACTCTATGGTGAAATAACATCTTCTCTAAAAAATCATTTCTGATTTATGTAAAGAGGTCAACCATCCCCTCCATATCATAGCACCCAACTATTTTGTACTAGAGAACTTATTCTCATCCATAGATATCTGATTATGTATTTGTTTATATATTATGTATTTAGGTATTCTGTGCCTCTCTTCACTAAAAGGTTTAGTGCTGTATTCCACTATATTCCTGGCACTGATTCTGTTACTAGCTGTGTCCGATTAAAAATGTTTCTCACTGACAGATTTGTTTATAGGTCATTCATATGCTCCTTATTAATTAGTAACACTTCTTTATTAGTAGATAATGATTTCCCCACAGGATTCTGAGGTCCAAATTTATAACCTGCTGTTCAAAAATCTGTATGATCTAATTAGCTCAGATATTATTCTTGCTTCCATCATGAGTGAAATACAGATGTGGATGGATGAGTAAATGAGTAAATAAATTAATAAAACAATGAGTAAAGTCAGAACCTTAGGAAGATAATTGCACCTTTCATCAATGATGTCAAGAAAGAAGTCCACCACCTGTATAGCCTTGAAGCCAATGACAGAGATACCTAAGTGGCCTGATAAATTTTAATTTCTGATCCAGGATGGCTATTTATATAATCTTTACTAGCAAATTTCAGTTGGAAAAGGATCCAAGTAAGTTATTTCTGATAAGCTACAGTCACATCTCTATCTTAGAAATAGAGAAATGGTCACATACTCAAAATGAATTGGAAAACAGTGAGTCCAAACCAAGTCTTATTCCATTAATTCCATACTAATACTGAGACATCAGAGAGGTACCTGACTTACAGATGATAAGTAAGTTTGGTAGGCAATACACACTTAAAAGAAAAAAAAAAGATTTTACTTATTTATTTGACAGAGAGAGAAAGGGCACAAGCAAGTGGAGCAGAAAGCAAGTGGAGAGGGAGAAGCAGGCTTCCCACTGAGCAGAGAGCCTGACACTGGGCTTGATCCCAGGACCCCAGGATCATGACCTGAGCTGAAGGCAGATGCTTAACCAACTGAGCCACCCAGATGCTCTGGAAATACACACTTTTTATTTCATTTAGAAAAATGTTTAACATCTAAAGGGAAGTCAGCAAATACGGTTTGACTCTCTTCCATGATCAAATAACTTGCTATCAACTGTTGTATCAATGTTACAGCAAAGGAAATTAAAGAGAGCTCAATATTGCCAGATAGTTTAAAAGTAGGAAGTGAGGTTCTTCTAGAATTAGATTCTTTGTAAAAAATAAGTACGTGACCATTACTTAGTCAAGTAGCAGGAAATAGCATTTGAGAAGTTCATTGTTCTTTTCACTGCAGAGATCTGTGTATTCCAGTCTCCAAAATCAGCAGCACCTAGCCTATGGTCCACTTAACGTAAAAGTTATATAAAGTATCTGAGAACTTAATTCATTAATTCTAATATCACCTTTCCTTTCATTTGAAAGCAAAAGTAACATACTAAATCAATCGACTTCTCATTTAATTTCAAAATATAAATGTCCCCAGTGTCAGAAAGTGGTTAATTCTATTTGAGATAATATTTAATAGTGAAAAAATATTTTCTTTCATAAAAATATAAAGGTGACTTCATATGGTTTGAAAGGAAATATTGTCTATTTTCAATTAGAAGACTAATTTCATAAGAGAACATTGATCATTATTATTTTTATAATTCATATGTTTGGATATTTTATAAGTCAAATTAAAGGCTCAAGATTTCAACGCTACTCAGGAAATATTAGTGTTGGATCTGTCTTGGGAGTCTTCATACAGTCCGGAGATTTGCCCATTTGTACTAAATGGACAGATTACATCAGTCACAGAACCATTGAAGTTTTATTTTAAAATTCAGACAGAAGTGTTAATACTGACTGCATCAATTCAAACACAAGGGTTTTTATTTTAAAAAGAGCTGTGATAGGGGCGCCTGGGTGGCTCAGTTGGTTAAGCGACTGCCTTCGGCTCAGGTCATGATCCTCGAGTCCCTGGATCGAGTCCCGCATCGGGCTCCCTGCTCGGCAGGGAGTCTGCTTCTCCCTCCGACCCTCCTCCCTCTCATGCTCTCTATATCTCATTCTCTCTGTCTCAAATAAATAAATAAAATCTTAAAAAAAAAAAAAAAGAGCTGTGATAGTCCCTCCAGACTAGTGTATATAGTTTTGTGTCTCAGGAATCCTTTAAGAAAAATAGGCATAGGCAAAAGCCTGCAATATATAGATATTACTAAATTTCAGAGCAAGCTGGAAATTACTTGGACCCTGTCTGTAAGTCAAATTGAAAACACCTGCTCATATCTAAGTCTTTGTTCAATGTATTCTCATTGAGAATATGAAGCACAGTCATTGTAATTATAATCACGGCCAAACTTTATTTTAATTATATAATAACATATCCAAAAAGGAATGAATGGCTGCATTTTTCAATATGCTGAGGCATGACTATGTTATTTTGAATCCCTTTTATTTTTTTTTTACAGTGAACTTTTCCCAAGTTCCAAGTAATATTTTGCTCACGCATTCCTTCTTAAAACATGAGCTCAAAAGAAAAATAAAAAAAGACCTCAGTGAAAGTTTTATTCACTTCTATATACCCCAAAATATTGTGATTTAATTTCTGTGATGAAGTGACACTTGCTGTCACACAAAATAATTGTAATTATATTATCCTTCATCATAAACATGTGCTAAGTACATATTTCCTTAAATAATTGTATTGGCCAGAGCTAATGCAATTTTGGGTATAAATGTAAGAAATCCAATGCAAACATACTTAAGCAAAATGGGGGATTATTTGGCTCATGTAAACTGTAGAAGACTCTCAATTAGAGGAACTAGAGAATTAAAACAGGATTCTCTTTGTACCTCTCATTTTTGGCTTTTTGCCAGCCAAATTACCTCAGACTGTGTTTCTTCAGGGCTAAACTCATGATTTCTGACATCATCAGTGCCTGTATCCTCAAAGCTTTCCCAAAGGAAAAAAAAAAAATTGCCATTTTCAGCTTCATTTTGAAAAGTCCTGGGGGAACTTTTCTAATTGGCCTATGTAGGGTCACATGCCTACAACTAGACTAATTATTATGGGCCCAGGAACCTGTTACTATGTTTGGACCAGCCTTGCTCAGATGTCATCTTTAAACCAATACCTGTAATTATGGAGTTGGGGGATCATGTAAGAAGTTAGTGGTTCCTGTGCTGATCTCATGGTTAGAGCAAAAGAAGTGTTCCCAAAAACGAAGAATACCTTTTCCAGGAAAAAAAAAAAAAGAGAGTAGTGCAGGGAGGGCGACACACACACACACACATGCACACACACACACACGAGGTTACACACTCTCTCATTTCCTATTCTTTCATCTTCCCTGTCATCAAGCATGTACTGAACATCATCTGTGGACTCCAGTGAAAGCTAACACTAATGGATTGGCATACTTTGGGTTATTCATGATCTTTGTTCTTCAGAAATTTGAGTTGCCATTATTTATGCCTTTTACGATTAAAGAGAGGAAGACATTATAGACTAAAGTGTAAAATTTAACAACATAAAAGGATGAATCAGATGTCTGAGAGTGGTATTTCATTAGTTCTAAGACACATTTCTGACACCCGGTTAAATCTTAGAATTGATGGAAGTCTTTTTTTTTTTTTTAAAGATTTTATTTATTTATTTGAGAGAGAGAATGAGAGACAGAGAGCACGAGAGGGGAGAGGGTCAGAGGGAGAAGCAGACCCCCCGCTGAGCAGGGAGCCCAATGCGGGACTCGATCCCGGGACTCCAGGATCATGACCTGAGCCGAAGGCAGTCGCTCAACCAACTGAGCCACCCAGGCACCCCAGAATTGATGGAAGTCTTAAGGTGTTGTTGGCCAGGTGGCACCCATAGCACGTTGCCACTTTAATTAATGATCAGCTTGGTTGATACGGCATGTGTTGACTTCAACGGTTATAGAAGAGATCTTCAAAAAAATTACACAGTGACTCAGCATTAAGGCAAAAAATATATTGTCTTTTGCAGAGAGTCATACAAACAGAGCAGTGGGCATGCATTTGCTATTTTTTAAGCAAATATTCAGAAGTAGAAGCATGAGTTCAATTCAATTTTCTATTCTTTTAGAGCAAAAACCAAGTACCTTAGGGGACCTATGAAAGAAGCATTCCCACAAATAGATGAAGCTATACTTTGCTTTATTACTGATTCAGGTGCAATGCAACTGAAGTTAAGGGAGATTGCTAGATGCCTTGAAAGAAATGAAAGGAATTTAAGAACATGAGTCTTGAATGACAAAATTACATAGAGTTGTCACTGTGGTATCATGACAGATGTTATTTAGCAAGGATTTTCCTTTCTTTATAGTACGTAAAATAATGGTACATGTTACAAGTGATGGTATCTTTGATGTCAATAAAATACTATAATAAAATAAATTGATGTTACTTCATGGAAGTCATCTTGGCAGCATTATGGAATAGCAGGATTATTATATTAGTATCAGATTATTGAAATAAATTCACAGTCCTGGTGGGAGATCTTCACATACCTTTTACAATAACTGAAAGAAAAAGCAGAAGACAGTAAGGATATAGAAGACATTAACAACATAAATCACTGACCTATTCTAATTAATACAGTGAACACTGCATCCAGTAATAGAAAATTGAGCCCAACAATGCCAGAAACCATGTTCTTTTCAAGCACACATAGGATATTTACCACATCAATAATATGTTGGGCCATAAAAAAATCACTCAGAGTATATTCTCTGTCAGCTGTGGAAACCAGCCAAAAATCAATGAAAATCACATAACTCGATATGGAATAATGTTAGCACCTGCACTGAGATCCTGAAATCTAGGGTAAAACACATAGAAACTATAGGTACATATTTTATTATGAACCCATTTCTCTTACTTATTACATATAAATCACCAGTCCCAGTTGATCCAGTATGAGAAATGAAGAAATATGCTGGTTGAACCTTTTAATTGTCACTTATTTCTCAATGCCTTGAATTAAAACAAATGTTTGGAACAATGTGGGGGCATATCCATTCAAGGTAAGACCTTAATTTCATGAATTGTTCTTATACTAATAAGAATGTTCACAATAAAATACAAAAATTTTAGACCTGGGAAGAATTTTCAGGCCAAATTATGAGTAAGAAGGTGGAAAGAATCATCTCATCAAAAGAATAGAACAGCCATGGAAACAATTGGGGTAAAGTTTGAGTTTTGTCTCTGCTCCGTGATATTAGGTGAAAGATTTAAACAGGATGCATTTCAGTCTTCTGTATAGAATGGTTGTAATCAATTCTTGCCTATTGACTCTGCAAGAAAATAAGGAATTGGAACTAACATCTGGTGAGCACCTAAAACTACTGGTAATAAGCTTGATCCTGAATCTGAGGTTGTTTAATAACAGTTAATACTCCTAAAAACCTTTTGACACAGTAGGTATATAAATAAAATGCATGTGAGAATTCTGCATTAACTGTAAAAATTAATGCCTAGTTATTATCTCATGTGAACAAAAGTATGTGTGCATTTTTATGTATCATATGTTAGATTTTTAGCATGTTATCAGTGTCACAGTGATGAGAACATATTTTTTTTCTTTATGTACCATAAAGATTCAGAGTTTCAATATGCATCATGGAAACTATTAAGCTTTATTTCTTTTTTTCATAGCAGATTCTGATTTCCTGTTGAATAACTCAACACATTTAGGTTCCTCGGTAGGCATTTAAAAAGTATTTTAGGAAGGTTTTGCCAATTCTCCGCTGATGTTTGGGGCTCAGTTCCCTTCTTTTCCTTCTTAGCATTGCTAAAAAGAGTTGCTTCTTCCTCATAACTAAAATCTGATTGCACAAAGTTATCACTAGACCTCCTTTTATCTATAGCTATCTGTTCTTTTCAGGCGAATCAAGGAACTTCTCCAGTTCCAAATAATAGTCATAATAATCACCAACAACCTTGTTCCAAAATCTTTTAAAAATATTTCGACCAGGACATAAAAAGTTAATATGGTGTTTATAAAAAGTAAGATCTGTTAGAGCAATATATAAAGTATAAAAGAGAACGTTCTTGCTGCAAGGTGGGTCCTTAGTCCCCAAAATAAGGCAAATGGATGGGAGCAGCATACGAGTCGCCTTAAAACAAGGTTGAATTGTTCCTCCTGATATAGCAACTGTAGTTTTCAAGTCAGAAATGAGAACAAAACTAAAGATAGGTATCACATTGGCATGGCTTGGAGAAGAGGCCAATGAAGTAAAGAAATCAGACAAACCTCACATGAATCAAGCCTTTCTTGTAGATTTCAAAGCATTCCATCTTATATAATAGACTTTCCTATTTTAAAGGTTCTCCAAGGCATTGGTGCCACTGCCTTGCCAACAGCTGAGTTTTAAATGACCACTCTTTAAAAATAGAGCTATTTTATTTTCTATTAATTAATCCAGAATAGTGTTTAGTGCCTTGGAGAAGCAGGCCCTCAGACATGTAATAAATAAATAGATGAATAAAATAAATGATAGTTGGAAAAGCAGCTGACTCTTGGCATATGCAGGGTAGGAGGGCTTTAGAAGGAAAAGAAATCCACTGAACGCTGGTAATTGAATCTTGGTCACGAGAACTCTTCGGAGGAAACAAAGAATTGATGGATACTGTGCATGTTTCCTAAGCCAGTTACATTAAAGGGGTTATTTGGCGGCGGGTTTCCCATCCAGAATCCATCCATTCTGCTCCTCCTTGTTCCTGACATCCTCCCTTTGTAACCTGTGTAGGTCAGGGGAAGTTGATCCTGCCCTCAGCAGTAAGGGTGGCCCCTGAAATCCAAGCTGACCTTCATCCTCCCATCCCTCTTACACTGATTGATTCAAGGACCCAGGCTTTAGCCAGGCGGTTTGTGGCTTCTCCCAGAAGATGGATAGTGGTTATGGCAGAGGTTCTCTAAGTACGGTGCAGCAGGAGCAGCCCCTGGGGACTTGTCAGAAATGCAAAATCTTGGGCTCGCACTGAGACCTCCTGGATCAAAAACGAGAGGAGGGGACCCCAGCAATCTTGGAACGCACCCTCCAGATGAGTCTGATACATGCTCAAGTTTGGAAACAAATGGGTTGATGAGCTCATGAATTAGATAGGTTCAGTCTGATCCATGGAAAGGACTTTTACCCATGGATATGAGAGAGGTTTTCTCTACCTCCTTTTGATTAAAATAGGAAACTACCCCAACTGCTGCTGGCAGACTTTTTGACAGCAGGAGAAAATTGAGCTTGTAGACGGAAAAGCGAAGGGGAAGCAGAATAAAGCACTTGAAAACAGAGCTTCAACTTGGATAGTGCAGGATTTCCAGTCTCATGAGAACACCACATTTCCTTATTATTTAAACCAACTTAGCTCAGGTTTTCTGTTACTGTAGCAGAGAGCATCCTAACAGATACAAATGAACCAGCACATGTTACAGTATTAATTTATTCAACAGATAAATGTTACAATATTGATTTATTCAACAGATACATGTAGATCTACTACCAGGTGCCAGCCAGAGTTCTAGGCATTGGAGACATAACATGAATAGTGATTAAAAAAAAAAAAAAGACAAATCTCATGGAAGTTACATTCTAGTTGGGGGAAACAGTCAAAACATAAGAAACGGGCACCTGGGTGGCTCAGTCGGTTGAGTGTCTGCCTTCGGCTCAGGTCATGATCCCAGGGTCCTGGGATCGAGCCCCACATCGGCTTCCTGCTCGGCGGAGAGCCTGCTTCTCCCTCTCCCTCTGCCTGCCTCTCTGCCTACCTGTACTCTCTATCTCTCTGTCATATAAATAAATAAAATATTAAAAAAAAAGTAAGAAACAAAGTTTGGCATGGTTAGCAGGTAGCAAGGGCTACGGATGCTGCAGAAGTGCTCTATGCAGACATGGGAACAGCTGTGAGGAGGCACCCTTGGCCTGACCTGTAGCTCTGCCCACCAAAGCACACGGGTGAAGCAACTTGCCCAGATGGCAGAGGTTGACAAATTGTAGGACCGTGATCTTGACAGAGGACTATTAGCCCTGAAGTGTGAGCATTTTCCCTTACGCTATATTCCCTGCAGAGATACATTAAATGTTCAAAAACAATCTTCTATTACGAGTAAAAATGAGCTAATACAGGGGTGCCTGGGTGGCTCAGTCGGTTAAGCGCCTGCCTTCAGCTCAGGTCATGATCCCGGGGTCCTGGGATTGAGCCCCGCATCGGGCTCCCTGCTCAGCGGGAAGCCTGCTTCTCCCTCTCCCACTCCCCCTGCTTGTGTTCCCTCTCTTGCTGTCTCTCTCTGTTGGAAAAGTAAATAAAAATCTTAAAAAAAAAAATGAGCTAATACAACAAAATCCGTGGGTAGTTGAGTTTCTCTGGGACTCTTCATTCCTTCAAACAGGTCTTTAACATGCATAATATCTTTTTTTTTTTTTTATTCATGAGAGTCAGAGAGAGAGAGAGAGAGGCAGAGGCAGAGGGAGAAGCAGGCTCACCGTCTAGCAGGGAGCCCGATGCGGGGCTCGATCCCAGGACCCCGAAGGCAGACGCTTAACCATCTGAGCCACCCAGGTGCCCAAACATGCATAATATCTTAAAGAGGGAGAGTTTTACATCTTACCACATTGTGATGGAAGTGTCTGCCACGTGGACCCACTGTTTCTGGGGGCGTCAAACCCAATACAGTAGTGAAATTTCCTTGCTTATACTAGAGCTTATATTCAGTTTGTTTGGACCCATTGTTAAAACATTGGAATACTTCAGATCAATAAATAGCTGCTGTCTTAAGCTCCACTAATGTCCTCGGGGTGTGCAGCAACCCTAGTACCTCCCTAAGGACCTTATTCTGGGCCTGGACCTGAAGACTGCGAGGCTCAGGAGGACCTCGGGACTCTGCTCTTGTCAGGACCCATCCTAATGGGGTATTACCTTCACGGGCCTTGTTGTTAAACATTTTGCATATCACTCCTGTACTATGGTACTCCTAGGCTCTACCACCAAAATCACTTGGCAATGTATCCAACGAATCAATGATGGATGGGAAGGTAGTAAAAGAGGTTTCTCTCAGCTGTAGTCAAGCCACCACCAAGGGGAATAATCTTGACAAGAATCCGATTGATACAAACCACACTCCTGCTCTCCTCTGCACCAGCCCAAACGAGAGGGGGGGGATTTCTCTCTGAACTCAAAGCTCAGGTTTCTCAGACAAATGATAGAATAGTTATGTTGATGATTGCCTTGAATAATAGACGTGTCCCTTAGTTAACAGATGTTCCCTGCAGTTGCTAAATATAAATTGTACATTTTCAATGTGTTTTCCTTTGTATCAAACGTATATATGACAAACTTCCCATCCTCCTGGAGGACTCAAATCAGTTTTTTAATGGAAAACTTGGGAAGACAGATTTTATTTCATATAATAATTTTCAGTGACTAGAAAGACAGCCCAGCAATAGGGGGAGAAAAAGAATGCCTTGGAACAGAAAATTTTTATGTTTGCTATCTATGGAACACTTACCTCTGAGAATCTGTCAGAAAATGGGGCCTTATCTTGCTTGACAACGATCATTATCTAGTGAATAATTCCTTTTGAGGAATTTAAAACTTCTGCTATTGCCCCTGAAATAACTCTATAATGTGGCAGAGCCATTATGTAAACTAATATTTAAAAAGCAGAGGGTGTTAGAACTCCATCCATCAACAAGTTAATAATCTGTGGCATCCCAAAAATCACACCAGAAATGTTTTGTCAGTTTTTCCATTATTGATAATGAAGAACTCCTTTATGGTCTTCAGAAAAAACAGGCAAACTCCCAAATAGTTCAGGGCAGGTGAATTCCACTTGATAGTCTTTTTCTATAGTCCTGCTTCCATTAGCCAGTGTATCTCAGAAGTTAAAGCTGGAAGATTCAAGTGCTTTATAAAGGAAACTGCTGTAAGACTATCATGTGCACAGAGCTTTCTAACCCTACATTGTGGTTGGAGCTTTCTATGACAGACATAAAAAACCCTGCTTCCATGACACAGAACATTTTATTGATATGTCTGATTGTTATCTGATGCTTATTCTCTTCTTTATAAAAGCCTCAAATGGGTTCTATATTGTTACAATCACAGATTTAAAAAAAATATACATGATCAGAGTTTAACTTTTTTATTGGTCACAGTACTTCTGAGCGAGATAGTGAGTCTTCTCGGCGGCTTTCTATCATGTGAAAACCAAGGGCTGTTCAGGCATTAATTCCTTTTATACTGTCTTGCTTTCTGTTTTTAGGGCTTATTCAATATTTCTAGTTTATTCAATTTTGGTGGTTTGTTACAAATTACTTTAAAGTCAAAAAGGTACATGGGACTCACCCATATTTTTGCATAGTGCTTTAGAAGACCAATAGCACTTTTTTTAAAGCATTAATTCACTCATCTTTATAAACATTACTGAAGTATCCACTTAAGAGACATACTCTGTTAAGCCAATTTCACCCTTCTGAACACTTGACTCTCAGCCCCTACTACTCGCCTTGATTTAGGTTGGTGGTGAGCTGTTAACTGTGGTAAGCCTTCAGCTGCTTCAGTTGCCTCTATGTTGTGTATCATCCTGATAATAATGCCGCTTAGAATTCAGGTAACACAGTGGTTCTGCTGGAGGGCGAGCCTGGGGCCTCTTATTCCCCTGCCGTATTTCTTTCCTAGCCACCCTATGGTAGGCAGAGTAATGGCTCTCCACAGATGTCTCACATCTTAATCCCTGGAACCCGTGAAAGCGCTAGGGTACACAGCAAAGAGGCTTTAGGGTTGCTGGTGGAATTACTAATTAGCTGACCTGGAGATTGGGACCATAGCCTGGATTGTTCAGGTGGGCCCAATGGAATCACAAGGGTCTTTATAACGTGAAAGAGAGAAGAAGCAGGACATGATGGGAGCTGGTGATGTGGTCAGGCCGAGGTCTGCTACTGCTGGTTTTGAAGATGGAGAAAGGGAGGCATCAACCAAAAAATATTGGAAGCCTCTAGAAGCTGCAAAATGCAAAGCAATGGATTCTCCTCTAGAGCTTCCAGAAGGAACAAAGTTCTGACTACGCCTCCATCTCCCCCGACTAAAAGTAAGAATAATGTGGTTTGAGGTGGGTTTTGGGAGCCAAAGGCCAAGAAAGAATTCTTGAGATGCTTTTGGTGCAAAAAGGTGGTTTTATCCTAGAAACAGGACAGGACCTATGGGCAGAAAGAGTTGCGCTGGGGTTGTGGGGTGTTAGCTTGTGTTTTGCCCGCAGCTTACCTTCTGCTTCAAGACCATTTCAGGCTTCTGACCTCTAGAACTACAAGGTAAGAAATACATATTGTTTTATTTTGCTGTTTAAGCCTTAGAAGGGGATTTGCTTAACAGTAATAAAATACCATTTTAGCAGAAATGATTATATCCATGTGGAAAAAAAAATTGGGGATTCTACAAAGTTTATATATATATATATAACTTGTGAAGGAGCGTTGTGATTTAAGCATGTTTAGCAGGCCTCTTCCTATCAAGGTTTCGAACTTTTTATCCATCTTTTTACAGCTTGAACAAGTTTATTTCCATTAAAAGCCTTATAACACTTTCTTAATTAATTTGAGAGAATGTAATTGCTGGAACAACTCAATGGAATAATTAAAGCAATTTTAATACATCAACATTTGCTATTTGGCAAAGGAATCTGGGAGAAAGGAAAATAATTCATGTGGTTTCTCTTTCATGAATTTGGGTTTTTTTCTGTCTGAAATTTGATAAAGCGTGATGAACTGGTGACTGCGGAAGTTCTGTGTCCTTTGGTGGAGTGGCTTGTGCTCACCAAACAGAATAGTCATGGTTGTTTCGGGAAGCGAGCGCCTAGAAGCAATGGGCTCTTTGAGCTGCTTGGAAGCCTTACCTGAAGGCGGCCTTGGCCCTTCCCTATTGCATTGTGGTTCTGGGGCTCTAGGGCGTTGTCCAGGCATCGTTAGGGTGTAATAGTGTATTAAGCTGTGGAAGGGCAGGATGGCAGCCCTCCCTGTGGGATCTCCTGCGTCCTAGCGGTGTGTGTCTTCTCTTGTGGTGTACTCGGTTTAAGGGAACTTGTCATCCCTCCTCAGACCAGGCTTTGGTGTGAGGCCCTCGAGGACCTGGTGTGGTCAGAGGGCAGGGGCCCGGTGGAATGCCAGCCCTTTGAGTCTCCAGGGAGGAACAGCATTCCAACAATAGAACCCTAGGCTTTGATCTCCCAAACGGGAGTCCTAAGGTGGTTGTAGCTTCAGATAATCTCCGAGGGGAATAGCCCTATTGATAAGGCCAGACCTGTTCCTATGGCCTACCTTCCTACAATTACCACCCCTCTCACCGTCTGAAACTTGTTTCTCCCTCAGTGTCTAGTGTTTCAAAACATGCTCAAGTGCCAAACAAGTACTAATAGGGTAATGATGGTGAAAAGAACAATCATGATAGCTAATTCTTACCGAGCAGCCATTCCGTGCCAAGGCCTGGTACTTTTGCTGTAAGTAAGGAGGGTGCAGCTCCAGCCGTAGGACTTGACCACAGTCGCACAGCGGGTAAGTGGGGGGCAGGGGTCCAGTCACACAGTTTGGGGTCTCCACCATAACACACAGTACCTTTCCTAAAGAGGACAAGGGTTTGTTGCCTCAGGTAATGGAGATCACCTTCCCAGTCTCCTCAGCCGGACTAAATTTCAGACTGATTTCTTCCTGACTAGACTACCCGGACATGTTTTTCTTAGAGTGTTTACTTGAGGAAGCTTGCTATTGCAAATTTTCTCCACCCGTTCGAGATATAAAAGTTTTCCAGGCTCTTGACAGTTTGACAACCCAGGACCGTCCTTTTCAAAGACCTAGGGGACATACCTTTGAAAGGCAGTCATGAAGAAACAGAGGACCCCGTCCCCCGGTTTCTGTGGGAGAGGAGGAGCCTAATTTAAGGTTAGTGCTAATTAGCAAACACTGGTAGTCTATTCACATGGATTACCCTTGCTCTTTGTAACTCCATCTGCCAGTTCTTTGTCTTTAGCTCACCTCAACTTAAACTCTCTGGCCTTTTGTTACAATAAGGGACAGATCCTCAACTCCACTCCACTCCACTGAAAGTCTCAGCCCTTACTGTGATAGTATTGAATAAAGTCTTTGCCTGTTTAACTGTTAGGTGCCATTTTCCTTTGACATAGGTTCTTAATTTTTCCCTCTTTCAGGCATGAAGCATGTTCAAATTCCATATCCTGGGTCGTGCCACTTAGATTCGAACGAAAGCCTATTTCTAATGGTTTGATTACAACCTTTTATGAATTTCCCTTGAGGTAGGTTACAGACTAGCTTGCATATGGCATTCTGCGTTGAGCATGCCAGAAAACTCCATTATCCTTCTCGTAATCGCGTAAGTGAAATCTAATACAACATCTAAAACACATACAGCGTTTTATCCCCCCAACAATTGCATGACATTGGTGATATTTTTACCCTAATTTTTAGCAAACTGAGGTGTCCGGAGGTTAAGAATCCCAAGTAGGAAAGCCATGTAGAAGTGGAACCAGTACCGATTTGATCTTCAAGTGAATCCAGTGGTCTCCGATGCAACTCTTTTTCAGATTGGCATGCCAATCTAGAATTCCTCCACTTGTATTTGGGTTCACGGATATGGTCAGTAATAGTAGCCTAGGTTACATTTCCAGAAGTCTCAATACCATTAAATGTTAGGTTTTTTTCCTTTCACTCTATGGTGGAGATCCACAAAAGGACTTTCACTTCATCATTCGCCTTTGCTCCCTCCCCAGCTTCACTGCTGATTTCCTTTTATCTTCCCCTTTGGCCAGTCCATGAAGCTCCCGTCAGCTACGCTGAAGTATAATTTGGTGCTATAAAACTCAAGTTTCTTTAATGAAAACCGGCAAAAATTTTCAAACCAGCTTCCCCGAAATGGTGGATCAAGCCCTGTCGTGTGTGATGCATGGATAGCAGCTGAAACCACTTCATCTACAAGTTAATGGATAAAATTAGCATGTTAAAGAGTTGGAGGGCTTAATTAGAAAGGCAATCCTTAGGCAAAAAAGCCTCTCAGGAACACTAAAGCAGTTTGTTGATTTTGTTCATAAAAGGTTTGGGGGCAGAAACTGAAATAGGTTTGCAAAGTCAGAATGTTTCTAAGTCCACAGTGAAATTAGAGCCTCCTCAGGCTTTAAAGGATGTATGTTAATAATAAACATAGGGTCTCTGAACTTACACGACTGTTCATCTTCACAGTGCTGTTAGAGGTTGCCTGTAGATTTCTGTGCACTTTTCTCAGGTTTTCTCATGTGATGTTGAGGGTGGGTTTTGGCATTCGAAAGGAGCCATCCAGAAGAAAAAGGTTGTACTATTTTTGCCAGCAGCTTCTGCCCCTCTCCCAGACATGATAGACCATACACCTAAGGCAAGGATTCTCTTTTTAGAGATTTGGTTTCTTCTGGTGTTCACCTCCGTATTTTTTTTAAACCTGCCTTAAAATACTATTTCTAGATATTTCAGTTAAATAGGAATTTCCTATTGCCTTTCTACTAAAAGGATTTAGGTCTTTCACCTTATTAACACGTACATACTTTTTTTCCACCTCACCACCCTATAATTAGAGAATGCTTCCAGTTAAATTCATGTTTATATTTTGACTATATAAATATTCCGTTCAATGTAAGTAGAGTTCTTTGTGAATACTGGTTTTTATTGTTTCCCCAATTCAACAACTATGTACTGCATACCCACCTTCTTGTGTACAAGAACTTGCCAACCAAGAGCCAAGGGGAGTGCTAATTAGCAATACTGGAGATCTAACATTTGAGGTGGGGGTGTCTCTACCTTATAATGTAGAGAAGGCAGCACAAGGAATGTACTTCAGAACCGGGAAAAGTGAAAGCTGCTCACCTGGGCTAAAATACTATATGTTTGATATGTAGCAACACTGTGACCCTTGAGTGTTACCAGCTTCTCTGTGACTTAGTTTCCTTGTCTAGGTGGGGAATAAAATCTACTTCTAGAGTTGTAATAAATACTAAATCTATATGTTTGGATAGCAAAGAGTATAAATTTTTTAAACGGATTTCTGGGTGCTATGGTGGGGTGAATCAAACCATTGTAGAGATGAGAGGCAAATTTAGAGATGGAGATTTTAAATAGGCCAGAAAATACATTTTTCTATACCACTAATATCTTCAAGCTTTCATATCTATAAATATATTCATTTGAGGGTGGTTTATTCCATTTCATGTTCGTTTCTCACTGGATTTTTTTTTTCTCACTAATTTCTTTTTTAAAAATTCTGTATGGATTTGTCTACAATGTTAGTGGTTCTCTCGCACATCTGATAACATACTTAGTCCCTATTTTTTTTTTTTAAAGATTTTATTTTTCAACAGAGAGAGAGACCGTGAGAGAGGGAACACAAGCAGGGGTGGTGGGAGAGGGAGAAGCAGGCTTCCCGCGGAGCAGGGAGCCCGATGTGGGACTCGATCCCGGGACCCTGGGATCATGACCTGAGCCAAAGGCAGACGCTTAACGACTGAGCCACCCAGGCGCCCCTTAGTCCCTATTTAATAATGGGACACTACAAATTGACTAGAATCGGTCTCCTTGGGTAGGGCTTGGTTGTTGATATTCTGACACTTGCCGGGACAATCTTTAATGCCCCTTTTGTAGGCCTTTCTAGGGGTTCGTCAGAACTTCACTGGAGAGAAATACTCCCCTTGCCTCTGGTTGGCAAGGGCTGTGCCTCCCTTTGGAACCTTGCTGGTTCTATGATCTGTGCAGGAAAGGTCTGGCCTCTGCTCAAGTGGGAAGCTGACCACCTGGCTAAGAGCTTGAGAGAGGGGACCGAGTGGTCTAAATACAAAATAAATGCTCACTGAATTTATCCATTTTTTTTTTCCCTCAGGTCTAACCTGCCCCCTTCCCCAAAGAGACCCCCTAGGGAAGCCCATTTTTGAGCATCTGAGATTCTGCAGTGTAAATCAACTGCTTGGTCTTTCATTTTTCAATTCAGATGGGGCAACTGAGCTTCAGAAACCTGAAGAACCTGAACAGTGGCTCCATGACAAATGATTACACTGGCTCTGATTTCTGGGCCTTATTGGACAGAAGTGCTGCACCGTCACCACCCACTCTTCTGTTTGTGGTCTAGGCTGGCAGCCCCACTCCAGTAATGCAGTAGGAATGATGGCCAACAACCCATGGAAGTATTTACCTATGTTAGAGAGTATATTCTATGCTTCCTATGTTAATTCATTCCCAAAACAAGTGCGTGGTATTGATCAGAGTATTAGCATCAGTTTGCCGATGAAAAATCAAAGCAGTGAGAGCACATAGTTAAACACTACTGGCCAGGGGTTGTCAGGTGTATATGGCAAAGCAGGGGTTTCAGCCCTGGTGCTCCTGTCTTAGAAGACTTGCTGGTTAAGAAACTAGTACTCTCTGTTTAATCATAGCTGAGAAATAGTTTTATGACTGTCCCAGGGTAGAATGCTAATTAACTTCTCAAGGCTATGCTATTTTGGCTGATTGCAACCTGAGCTATTTCTGAGAATATACTGTATTTCCATGCACCTTATTTTATCCTATGTATAATGAATCCCTGCTAAAGGGCATTATGTAAAAGATCAATAAAGCAAGAGGACTCACTTGTCAGAAATCCTAGTATTCAGGGGCGCCCGGGTGGCTCAGTTGGTTTGGTTCTGCCTTTGGCTCAGGCTATGATCCCAGGGTCCTGGGATCGAGTCCCGCATTGGGTTCCTTGCTCAGCGGGGAGCCTGCTGCTCCCCCTGCTTGTGCTCGCTCTCTTGCTCTTTGACAAATCTTTAAAAAAAAAAAAAAAAGTCATAGTATCAGGTTCACTGGTTTTGGCTCCGATAGATGCCCTACAGTAGACTCATGGGATTAGAGATGAAAGGCAGAGATTTGTCAGTCATGATCCCGTGTCTGTCCAGCACCCTCTTCTACCATGGTAACAATCTACCCTCTGATTTCCTGTGACTTCCAAGTCTTTACCACTGAAGTAAACATTTGGCATTGATCTTGGGGCCGGTTGAATCCTGTAGTTACCACCTGCATGTAATACCCTTAATCAAACCTCTTCGGACTATTACAGCAGAGTGTCCATGCTTTGCGGCCATTGGTTCTTCTTGTTGTCACTGTCCAGTCTCTTTATCAGTCCTAATCCTTTCCATTAAGCAGGAGGAGACTTGGCTTCCATTGTAAACGGTCTCAGCTAGAACCCAGTTCTGTCTCCCTCTCCATATCTTGATACCCCTCAGGAACATTCTTATTCCTGCATATAAGCTACAGCTCTTTTAAGTTCACTAGAAAATACTAGACCTTTAAATTGTAATTCTGGAACAATGTAGTAGACTCTTCACTGCTTGATTAGCATCATCCAGTTCTATCTTAAATAGTAGTCAAGCAGAAGCATTTTATGAATTGCGTGGTATTTGAGTGTTGCCAGTAAATGAGTGTGATTCTTGACCTTTTAGCTGGTGGGAATTTTATCTTTTGTTTTCCCCAAGCTAATCTGTGCAGTGAAGCCACCCTTTCTTTGTGTTGTGACAAAGTGGTTATCTTCCTGTGGTATCTGCGATCAATTCTGTAATCTCTAGGCACCGAGTGCTGCTGAGTAAGAGTGAGAAAACACCTCAGAACACAGGAGGACTGAGCTCTTGTCCTCTCTGAGCTCCCCTGGTTAGTAGGAAAAGATGGGAGGAAGAAACAGCACCGCACAACTGGTTATAAAGTATGCCTTCAAATACTTTTCACAATTGAGTGATGGTACTATTTATTTGATGCGTTTGAAATTGTTTAAATACAGGGATGCACATGAACTGAGACTTGATAGAAATAATTGAAGTAGTTTAATTACAGTAAATGAAGAGAAGAAAACACTGAAGCAGAAACAACAGATGGTCAAAGAAGAAAATGCTAATGCAAAACTATTAGAAACATTAAAGGGAAACTAAGACATGACGCTGGTTTTCCCAGACACAAAGCAATTTCTTCCACTGTGGTTTTTTGTTTTTGTTTTTTGACATCCTTAAGATGTGTCAGGAATGTTTTCTTGGGCCCTCTTTTTTTTTTTTTTTTTAACATCCTCCCTTATTACGCAGTCTCATTTCATTTAGAGGATATTTCCCAACTTAAGAATATTCATAGTAAGAGTTTGCCAACTATTAAAATTTCAAAAATGTTAGTAGTATTTATCTTATTTTTTTAAAGACTTTATCTGACACAGAGACAGCGTGAGAGGGAACACAAGCAGGGGGAGTGGCAGAGGGAGAAGCAGGCTTCCCGCGGAGCAGGGAGCCCGATGTGGGGCTCAATCCCAGGACCCTGGGATCATGACCTGAGCCGAAGGCAGACGCTTAATGACTGAGCCACCCAGGTGCCCCAAAAAGGTTAATAGTATTGATAGCTAATAGTTTCAAACTATTTCTCAAATATTTTAAACTTAGCATGTTGATGGCAAAATTAGCAAGTGTTCATTCAATAAAAACAAATGATGACTTTATGCCAAATATTGGCATGGACCAGGTGGACTATAGAACCTCTTTTCCTATTTTATGCAAAATTGTTTTAGGTTGACCGGAAAACATTTTGAGCAAGTGTTTACAGATTTCTTATGATGACTGTAAATCCTAAATCTAACTTTCTTTGTCCACGTTCTCTCCTTGTTTGTATAACTTGCTTTTACAGGAAAAGTGACAGTTAGAGCCTATTGCTAAAACTAAAAGAAAAACAATTTTATGTTCAGATGAAGATTAATAGCACAAAAGAGTTCATACCTGACCTCAAAGCCATTTTGTTCTATGCAAGTTGGACCCAATAAACTTGAAAGACTTCTTCCTCTTGTATTTGACACATGGAAATAATCATCATGTTCGTTACACCCTAGTGATTTTAGCCAAACTTATTCCCACCCTATTCTGGAGATAAAATAAATCTTACTTAACATCAGGGGTCAACTTTTCCTTCATAGTTGTATTTTTTTTTATTGGAACCGCGGAAGAACTTTAAGAATATCAGGGGTTTTCTATCAGAAGAATAATATTTAATTAGCTACTTGGGAAATCTGCTTTTGTATACTATTGAAGTTGCCTTTATTTGCCATTTACTTAAAAAAAGACACCATGCTTCTGCAGGTTGATATTTCTTCAGTCACAATGATAGAAATTGTAAGTAGTAAATATGACATAAAAATTCATTCTATAACCTTTGGATATTTTGTATAACTATGGCTCTGGATGGTGATAAAAATTGGGTTGAAAGAGTTTGGAAACCTAGTTTTCTTATGTTTAACAAAGACTAGCTTTGTGAATAGTATACTTGTAATTCATGAAAGATCAAAATTTTGAAGAGCAATAAAGATTGCTTTTTTTTTTTTTCCCCCTCCCCTTCTTCGCCTGGTCAATGAAATGTTTGAAGGCATTTCAACTTCAGCCTGGTGTTACTGCTATGAAAAATAAGCATCTTGTACACACATCCAATTTTTATCAAAATGTTTTCATAACCTAGTAATGGTTTTCATACTTGAAACTGAACACCATGCATAAAACAGGTTGTGGTAACTTGGAATTATTTAAAGATAATCTAAACTTGGGGTGCCTGGGTGGCTCAGTTGGTTAAGCATCTGCTTTTGGCTCAGGTCATGATCCTGGGGTCCTGGGACTGAGGCCCTGCTTTTCCCTCTGCCTACTCTGTCTGCTTGTGTTCCCCCTCTCTCTCTTTCACTGTCAAATAAAATCTTAAAAAATAATCTAAACTCTAAAAGAACGTTCTACATTATGAGAGGAAAAACAAAAGAAAACTTGATGTAATGTACTAGTCATGCCCTCAGAATAGTACTATCAGTAGTTTACTTGTTGACCAAGACCTTTCTTGTCTGTTCTCTCCTAACGATGAAGAGTAACAAACCTTAGGAAGTTCCACTGTGGCAGAGTAGCAAGTTTTATCAATTTTGTAAAGTATTACCAAAATAATAAATGCTTCAGGAAACTTTTTTAGTTTTTCTTTTTAATTCTCAAGACCTTTCATTAACTATTAACTATAGTTAATAATCATGCAAAGAGAATTAACGTAGCAGGTCTAAGACTTCTCTTGTTAGAAAGGCCTGCTTACAAATTTGGCCCTTGGTTGGCTTATGGTAACTTGGTTTCAAGAGGGTTCTTACTATTCTCAGAACTGATAAAAGTGGATCGCTTGTCTAAAATTGGTACAAACACTTTTATGATGAATACTTTCCTTTTGGAGGTCTAGAATTTGGGTATGTATTACGTGGAAGGTACCTCGATGACTTCCCATAAAAACCTTGGATTCCTAGGCTCAGGTGAGTTTCCTTTGTAAACTGTCATACATGTCACAATTCTGTCCCTAGAGGATCTGCATATACTCTATGGCTCTGTTACGAGGACTTTTAAATAAGGTATCTGTTTTTGTGCGTTTTGCCCCATGTGTCTCTTCCCCCTGCTGCTAGTGCTTTTTATCAGTTAGCTGAGTCCTAGCCCAAACAACTATATGCTGAGTCCTGTGAGTTGCTCTAGCAAATCGACAAACCCTAGGGGTGGTCTTGGGAACCCCTGACATTATAATAGTCATAGAAACCATTTTTTGCTGATTGTGCTTTCCAACTTGTATAACTTTTCCCTAGCCCTAGACCACCTCTTACCCTATCAGCTACTGAGTGGCTTGTTGGTGTTGGGCTTGGATGAGACCCCAATGTGAGCTGATTCCTGACTTTCTCAGTGTTTCCCAAGTAGAAAGGACTCTGGAGCATCCTATAACTATCCATATTACTTTAATTCTTTCATGGCATTGATCAGTCTACTTCTTGATGTATCTATGTATTTTCTATCTGATTTTAAGTTATTTAAATGTGGAACTTTTTTTGTTGTTGTGCCACCCATAGCAGCTTGCCCTCTGCACGAATCCTGTCTTTGACTTCAGTGAATGTATTTGTACCGTATTTGTTTTTGTTTTTTAAATAAAAGAATGTCATTGAATTAAACAGTACTGCACAACTTGCACTGGATCCCAGGATCTATACTAAAATTGGGATTGAGGGTTTCTGAGGGGCAGTCTTAAAGTATAATGCAGCTGTTGATGAATTTTAAGCAATTTAGTGTTCTGTAAATCAGTGGAATCTAATAACTTTGATTAATTGACCTGAAATAAAAATGTGTGAACTTTTGCCAGCTGATTTCTGGATACATATAAAAGGGAACAAAAATTACTCGAGAATTGATTTTTGAAATGTATATGCATACACGTGCAAAAGTCATAAGTTAGAGCAATCGCGGGGGGGAGAACCCCAAATACCTAATGCTGATCTCAAATTCTTCCCCAAAATGCCTTCATGAACCCTTTCCCAAAGGTTCTTTGTCCTTTTTTCTATTAGGCTTTTTTTTTTTTTAATTCAAAATGCTAAGTATGTGGCAACAGCTGAAAGCTAAGACTCTACCGGATAGAATTTGGAAAATAGAAATTTGTAAGCCACTATTGCATCTGAAGTACTTTCTTTGAAATTTTTGACATGATTGTCAAGGGAGTTTAAGAGAACAACAATTAGTATTCTGGATCTGTTTATTGAACTGAATATAAACTTGTACCTTTGAGATTATTTTAACACTCCTGAATAACTATGGCAGATGAATCAAAACCATCTCTTTGCTATTACTTTTATATGCCTTCAAGAAAGAAAAGTGTCAATCAAGAGAGAAACTCCGATAAAGGGAGAAAAGAGCACATAAAGTGCTATGAGTGGTGATTAGGCCATAAAAATCTTCCTACTACATAGAGAGCTGTACATTGAACTGGAGGATTTGAGAAAGGCCCTGAGCTTTGACCAGTTAAATCTAGAACCATGTCTCCAAAGAGAACTACGTAATACAAAATAAAATATAAATTAGATTTTAAAAATATTGTATTTAAAGACTAATCAATGGAAGAATAAGGTAAAAATCATAGAAAAATTGAAGATGTAGGGGTTCGAAGAAAAATTAAAGGGGCCCTATATACATTCAGTAGGCATTCTAAAAAGAAATTAGAGGAACTAGCTAGAAAATGTTAAACTTGGGAAATATCAGAATTTATTTTGAAGAGCCTGTTCTGTATCTACTCAATAAATACCTTCAAAAGTCTGAAGAAAAATGATGAACTAGCTAGCTATACCCACTTGATTTTTACCAGTAAGGAAGGGAACAAGATAACGTGTCGTAAACCTAAACATCAAAACTACCTTTTATGTACCATTTCTTCAAAACTTATTTTTCTGATGAAAATCCTCTGTGGGGAGAGAGGATGTGTGAGGATCCATCACCGGAAAACAGCCAGACAGAGTTGCAGGTGTAGCATCCTTGAGGGTGGCAATGTAAATGGAGGAGCAAGCTCAAACCATCCCCGAGATGGGAGCTGGGGAGACCAGCAAAGGTTTACCTACGGACTTAAGGATTATTTGGAAGAGATTGATAGGTCTGGAAGATTTGCTTGAGCATCTGGAAAAAATTGTGTGTGTGTGTGACAAGAATGCTCTATAAAGCAAAGTAAAAAATAATAGCAAAACAAACTCATGAGAAGACAAAAGAAATAAAATACACTGGCTCAGGGGCGAGTGGCATTTACATAGTAATGAAAATATAAACTCTGACCATCGATTTAACCAAAACCTGTAATAACCCTATATGTGGTTTTGGAGGGAGTGGAAATGTTAAAGATGAGAGCCCAAGAAATTAAATTTGTACCTGCCACAACAGGAAGTCATGGGTCAATATCTGAGATTGATCATTCAAATAATAGCAGTGTAACTCTATTTGGGTATGGAAAGGAATTCCTGAAGAAACAGCTGAGCTAGTCTTTTCTTTTGGAAAGCACAGTGGGGAAGTACCATACAAAGAATGGGAATTGCTTTTTACAAAATCCTAGGTCATTGGTGATTCTTTACATATATACATCAGAATCCTAATATTAAAGTTGAAATTCTGTATTCATGACAGAAGGTAATGTTGACTTTTTACTCTAAAAAACTATACAGCTATATTAACTGGGTTATGAATTGGGAAATGGAACAAAACTTATTACTCTTACCTAAATTATTTTCTATGATTGAATTTAGATTTGTGCTGTCAGTATTTATATTTCCTACTCTTAATATATACTTTATTCACAGTGGAGATTTTATTAAGTTGAACATCCGATAAAGAAAACCTAAAATGCAGGTCATTGTTGAAGAAATGTCGGCATGATGGTGAAATCCATGTGGCCTCTCTTAAGTCCTTCAAGAGGCTATTGGTTACTACTCATTTATAGCTTTGTGATGTCAATCTGCTTTGAGCTTGGTCCTATATTTGGCTTCTTACTTATAATTCAGCAGCAGCTATGCTCGATTTTACCTTCTTGAGCTTCCTCTATCTCCTTGGGCTTCAGAAATTTAGTTTTAACTCTTCAGAGACTTAGAGTCAATATGACAAAACTTCTTGCTGTAAGTATCACATATTGCAAGGAATTACATTGGCGGCATTAAACTCTTGTAGGTTCCGATGGCAGGTTGGTAGAGGTGCAATTTGGCATTGTCTTATAGTGTCTCTCTCTTTCTCTCCCCCTCCCCCCAGGCCCCCTAAGCGTTTGAAGTATAAAATTGTATTAAGAGGGAATTTAATAATCTTATTTATTAGCTTTTCATACACTACTGTGTCTTACGATTGAGAATTAAAAGTTTTCCTGAAGTAAATTTTTCTTAATATTTGCCTAAGGAAGAAAGAAAGTAGAAATCCACTGCTACTCTGTACACGAGATCCAGAGCAGATATGGTCTCATGAAAAATCTAGACCAAAGAGCAGACAGCTTTGCAAATGATATGTATTGGATTAATACTTGCCTAATGCCTATCTACAAAGTGAAAAGTATAAATATGTCCTCATATAATAGAACTTTGAAGAATATTATAACTTAGGTAACATATTCTCAGGCTGATTATGGAGCTATCATGCAATTTGGGGTATTTTAAAAAATTGTCAAATTGTAATACCTCATCAATGTGTTTAGAGAATATCTATGTAATATACTGTGAACACATGAATTTAAATCTTTAATAACTATGAAACAATTCAGTTATTTAATGTAATTCTCTTTTTGATATCAGCATATTTGTTGACTCTAGCTAAGTTTAATTTTGAGATTTCTGCTATCTGGCTATCTCATTCCCGATATATTAAAACCAGAAGTAACTTAAATAACCATTGTGCTTATTAATGATCCACAAACTCCATTACCTTTCCATTACTGTAACAAACTTGAGAGAGAACTTGATAAAGGGTATAAATAATGATCAGAATAGACTTAAAACTGTACTAAAACATGCTGCCCTTTAGAGCAAATATTGTTTTAGTTACTCTGTTTTCTTTCCTGGGTCTGGTATAATGATTGGCACATAGATTGTCAAAATTACACTGATGAATGAAAAGAAATATGAAGAGCATTTTCTGTGAAGCTAGAAATTAGAAAATCCTAGTTAGTGACTATATAATTCAGCATGCTATTCCACTGTTAAAATAAAAGTCCTTAATAAATGAGATGTTCTTGGGTTTGGAGGGGGAGACAGGTGGCAAGGTGTCTTCAAAAAGCAAAGGTCGTTTGTGGTAGGATAGCCATATTTAGAGCTGGTTATTTCTATGATGGTAAAGAAGTTAAATATCCTCTTGAAATATCTATTTCCTTAAAAGTAAATATGGTGATAACAGTACTTGTAAGGTTCCTGAGGCTAAGAGGTAAATTACATAAAGGATTCAGCATAATATATGCTAGCTATTGTAGATAGGAATCTAGTTTGGCTTACAAATAATTTAACATTTTTCCCCCTCCTTTAAAGGAAGCTAACTCATGATGATAATCATGGAGTAAAGCAACTTTCCCTTTTCCATGATTCTCCACAGTACATTTTATCTCTTCACTGGCAAATGAAATTCCAAGGGTGAAATAATCACTTATGTGGCCATTAAGTGTTTCTTCCAGTGCTCCCTGTTCAATCTAGTCAACAAAAATGCTAATTAGTCCGAATTGTTTAGAGAACACCTGTTGGTCCATTAATAGATACAGAAATCCCTAAAGCATCCCTCAGAAAATAGGATATTTTAATTCCCCTTGAGATGAATCTAACTCTATCATAAAGAGGCAAAAAGGTTTAGAATTAAACTGGCCTTAATCTACCATTTTAATTACCTATAGAAATATATAGATCCAGATATATATTCTTCCAGAGGTTGCCTAATCAGAAAATCAAATGCTAAATAGGAATTCCTTAAGTGAACTCTTGGTACATATGTCGTTCTTGATGGGATGAAAACATGGTGTGGGGGCGCCTGGGTGGCTCAGTTGGTTAAGCGACTGCCTTCGGCTCAGGTCATGATCCTGGAGTCCCTGGATCGAGTCCCGCAGCCCTACAGCAGATCTCCCTCTGACCCTCCCCCCTCTCTGTCTCTCTCATTCTCTCTGTCTCAGATAAATAAATAAAATCTTTAAAAAAAAAACAAAAAAAAAAAAACAAACATGGTGTGAATATTTTATGATCCTAAACTATTCTGATTGAATCTGATGTGGCAGTTAGTTTAGTTTACCTTTAATTTTCTAAATTGTAGAAGGAAAACAAAATGATTTTTGTCATTCAGCCTGATTTGTTTCAGTGGTTATGTTGGCATGTTCATGTAGTCAAATTACCCAGAAATACATCTATGAAAGTACCAGGTGGTGGATACATGGTTGGGGGAAGGGTAGTGGTGAAGTTCTATGCAGTAAGTCAAATTCAAATTTCATCTTAGTTTAAAGACAGGCTACCAGTAATATTGCAAGGTTAATTTCATTGCCTATTCCTTCTAAAATTATATAGCATCTCTACATCCTTAAAGCTGGAGTAAAGGAATGTCATAAGTGTCCAACTAAAGCTGGCTCTATGGTCAGCAATATTTATGTGCCTGGCAGATATGATTGAGCACCATTCACTAATGGAAATTCATGGATATAGCAGACCCATCTTACACTCCTTGACACAAATTCTTGTTGTAAATGCTATAATTTACATATCCAAAAGAAGACCTTAAAATGGTTAGGAAGATATCAAATTTATAGAAATTTATTGTGGATTTATAGCCTGAAATATGGGGCGGGGGGACTTTTCTGAGGTTTCTCATAGTGGCTTTAATCTAAGCATCCCTCCTATCACAAATAACAATGTTGGATGTTCCTTTCTAATCTAAAGAAACCACATTAAATCTGTAACTGAAGCAGTTATCAAAACTTCCGCATTTTTTTTCAACCATTCAAGCAAGAGTATCAAAGCTGTTTTCAAGAGAATCTTCAACTTGACCCAAAGAACTTCTTCGTATATTTGAATGGCAGGCCTTCAGAAATTGCTTGAACTAAATTGAGCATTTCGATCATATCTAAATGTCAGCCTCTCTCTGTAGCTGCCATGTAATCTTTTGGGCTGTCTATCTTTAGATTATTGCT
The DNA here is from genome assembly GCF_029215605.1 of Mirounga angustirostris. Lineage (NCBI taxonomy): Eukaryota > Metazoa > Chordata > Mammalia > Carnivora > Phocidae > Mirounga > Mirounga angustirostris. The sequence goes on along the minus strand of NW_026991711.1, from coordinate 17,925,748 downwards.
TTATTGCCACTATGGCTACAAAATACTTTTATACTTGGTCATCATCTCATTTCAGGGTAATGGAAGAACAATGCTTATGGCACATCAGAAAGGGATATTTAAATGGCAGATCTGCCCTACAGCAACCAACTTAAATATGACCTCAGATGGAGGGGAGAAGAAAGTCATTGCTGTCATCAAATACTACATTCTATATAAAGCAAAGTTTGTAGCAATTAAAAAGGCATTGCTATTTTATTACAGTTTTCAGCAATTCACACTTAGAATAAGCAATTGAATCATTGGTTTGTTGAGACCTAATTGTGTAAACACTCACTCCTCTGATGGGGCTTTGACAGAAAATCTAGTCTGTTTTTAAATTGGGACAAATGCAGGAAAAATGTCAACAATTTGGGGCCATACAACTCGATAGAAAGATAAATCCACAAAAATTAAGGAGTGAAGTCAGGGAAATATTAAAAAAAATACTTAGGGAAGCTTTTAAATGTACATGATGATTAGGTGTACTTTATGATTTTTCTTTTTAGGCTTCACACCCTTGATCAATAAAGGTCACCATTTTATTCACCCCATGTCTATATTTCTGTATCTTGACCAGGAAATCTTGCCTTTAGATAATTACAATAGAATTAATAATAGAAAAATTTAGTTCTTACTATGCCCAAGCACCTGTGGATTGACTATAGTCTGTTACCTTACTAATAACGTATTTATGGTAAGAGACTCTTTATCATTGGGACTATCTTCTATACACAAAATTTTCAGTTACTTATGAAATATTTGAGTATGTGAAAATTGTACATTATCTTATTCAATTTTTCATACTCCTATTCCCCAGGTAAATGCACTTTTTCTACCCAGTCCTTCTGTAGTTTCTAGCTAAGCTGACTTTTTTTTTACATTTGAAAACAATGCTGTTTGGCCCGGTGCAGTTTCACAAATCTCTATTTTTCTATTAAAAATATGATGGGTTGGTTAAGCATCCAACTCTTCATTTCAGTTCATGTCATGATCTCAGGTCTGTGCTGGGCGTGGAGTCTGCTTGAGATTCTCTTTCCCTCTTCCTCTGCCCCTGTGTGCACGCATGCGCTCTCTCTCACTCTCAAAAAAGGCTGATTAACTTAGCAAATTGAGAGGAACATCTTAGACAATTGAGGAAAATATTGTTTATTAGCAGTTTTAATGGAAATCCCCAAGTCAATCCAAATAGGATGATGTCCTTTTATCAGTGGCCTTTCCTATATTGGGGCTATTCAAAATTTATTGTTTTTTTTTTTTTCTCATGTTTCTCATTGCCTTATTAAATTTTTTTCTTGAATTTATCTTAGACACTCTTTCCCCCCCTTTTTTTTCTATTATATTTGATATAACAGTGATATCCAACTGGCATTTTTAGTTGTACTCAAAGCTAAGCATATTGCTGACATCGCTTTAAGAAATGAAAACATTTCTTTTGAAAAACTTGTTTCCAAAATAAGTTAGGTCTTTTTCCTAATGATTCAGATGGAATAGCGTTCTTTCTTCCTCTATGGAAGTTTAACTCCTATCTGACCTCTTCTGAAATAGAGCAACATTGATTGAAGTTCTGTATTATAAAAAGCACTAATAGAATCTACTTAAAATTATCTTGTATAATCCATTTTGGAACAGGAAACTTAATGAGTATTAATGTCTGCTCAAATGCTTTAAATATAATCAACTTACATATTTTTAGATAATTCAAAAAAATCAGACTCTCCATGTTGAAAGGGCTTCTAAAGATCCAATCTAAAATTGGATAGGAGAGGAAGTATTAAAGAATACTTTTATACTAAACTGTCATTTCATTACAAATGACATAAATATGTAATTTGTGTACATTCTCTCTACAAAAGACAATATGAGCTAGGTATTCTATGTGCCAATAGAAATGTATCAGAATTATGTGCTGGATAAAGATGGAACTGTAGAACTGAAGTTGAATTCACCGTACTGAGTTAATATTTCAATATTGTTGGAGTAATTAATGTTATTTTAATGTGAATTCTTATTCTCATGAATTTTAAATGAATTGTTCCTACTTAGATATTTTCAAATCCTTGTTTTAATATTCTTTAAGGATTAGACATTGTCTATTAAGTTTTAACTAAGTGTATATAATTATAGTTAACTGTAGATATGTATCTTTTTTTTTTTTTAAGATTTATTTATTTGACAGAGACAGCTAGAGAGGGAACACAAGCAGGGGGAGTGGGAGAGGGAGAAGCAGGCTTCCCGCCGAGCAGGGAGCCCGATGCGGGGCTCGATCCCAGGATGCTGGGATCATGACCTGAGCCGAAGGCAGACGCTTAACGACTGAGCCACCCAGGCGCCCCTGTAGATATGTATCTTGATTCAAGTTTCAGTTAGTGAAATCAAGTGTTTAGAATGATAGAGCACAAAGTCCCCACTGTTAAAAAGCAAAATACATAGGGTACTCAGCAACTTTTATGTTTCTTGCATGGAAATACATTACTGTCTTCGCCTCCATGAGGTCTCAAATTGCTGACCTTATACACTGCATGCAAGTGTCCTCTCATGCATCTAAATCCTCATAGTTACAGAAAGAGCTATCTTTGGTTTTTGCAAGATTTCAACATGTTTCCTGCTCTGATGGTTCATCGACGTATTCATGAAAATATTCCATACCTAATATCTTGAGGAATGGAACGGATATGAACGGAGGACTCTCATCATGAGGTTTTAATGATCAGTACACTTACGTTTGTGTCTTGTCTTTCTGTTAACAATTGTATATAAATGAGGGGCTTTGTTTCTTCATATGCATCAGTAAATCATGATCCTATGACTCTCTCATCCAAATATGTGTGCATTTCACGTACCTCCATTCTTGTGTGAATTTTAAAACACCATTAATTTTTATAACACCTTTATTGAGATATAGGTCCCATACTATACAATATAAAGTATGAAATTCAGTGGTTTTGAGTATAGGCACGAAGTTGTATAACTGTTAATTTTAGAACATTGTCATCACCACCCCCCACAAAAAAAACACACACCCACGGTCTCTTCCCAGCCCTAGGCAACCACTGCTACTTTTCTGTCCATATAAATTTGCCTATTCTGGACATTCCTATAAATGGAATCATGTATGCGGTCTTTATGATTGGCCTCTAACTTAATGTGATATATTTTTTTCTGTCTTTTTGATTGTAACTACTTTTGTAGGTGTGAAGGAATAACTCCTAGTGGTTTTGATTTGCATTTCCCTGAAGCTAAAGATGTTGAACATCTTTTCATTTACTGGCCGTTTGTGTACCTTCTTGGAAGAAAGGTCGTCTCAGGTTCTTTGCCCATTTTAAGTTTGACTGTTTTTTTTTTTTTTTATGTTAATCACCATACATTACATCATTAGTTTTTGATGCAGTGTTCCATGATTCATTGTTTGTGCATAACACCCAGTGCTCCATGCAGAACGTGCCCTCTTTAATACCCATCACCAGGCTAACCCATCCTCACACCCCCCTCCCCTCTAGAACCCTCAGTTTGTTTTTCAGAGTCCATCATCTCTCATGGTTCGCCTCCCCCTCCGGTTCCCCCCTTCATTTTTCCCTTCCTGCTATCTTCTTCTTCTTCTTTTTTTTTTTTTTTAAACATATAATGTATAATTTGTTTCAGAGGTACAGGTATGTGATTCATCAGCCTTACACAATTCACAGTGCTCACCATAGCACATACCCTCCCCAATGTCTATCACCCAGCCACCCCATCCCTCCCACCCCCCACCACTCCAGCAACCCTGTTTGTTTCCTGAGATTAAGAATGCCTCATATCAGTGAGGTCATATGATACATGTCTTTCTCTGATTGACTTATTTCGCTCAGCATAATACCCTCCAGTTTCTTAACGAGTTCTCAGAGTTCTTATGTTTTCTAAATACAAGTCTTATCAGAGGATTAGCAAGGTTTCTCCTATTGCATAGGTTTTTCTCATTTTTGTAATGGTGTTCTTTGAAGCACAAGTTTTTAAGTTTGAGGTCTCATTTGTCCATCTTTGCTTCTATTGCTTGCATTAGAAATGTCTCACTAAAGAAACAATTGAGATTTATACTCAAGTTTTCTAATTGTGTATGGTATGAGGTAGGAATCCAGTTTCATTATTTTGCATATTGAGATCCAGTTGTCACAGCATCATTTGTTGAAAAGATTCTTCTTGAATTGTTAGCAAAAGTTGAAAAATCAACTGATCACGAACATGAGATTTTAGGTGTAGACTCAAATTTATTCCATTAATCTTCTATGTCCAGTACCACACTGTCTTGATTACTGTAGCTTTATAGTAAATCTTGAAAATGGGAAGTATGGGTCCTCCAACTTTTGTCTTTTCTTGTAAGATTATTTTGGCTTTTCTGGGTCCTTTGAATTTTTTTTTTTTTTTTTTTTTTTTTTTTAGGATTACCGTCTCAATTTTTGCAAAGGAACTAGCTGACACTTGGATGGGGATTTGTTGAATCCATAGATCAATTCGGGGACTATTGCCATCTTAACAGTATTGTCTTTGGATTCATGAGTGTGAATGTCTTTCCATTTGTTTAGGTCCATAATTTCATTCAGTCTGTGTAGTAAAACAAAACTTCTTGACCTAAGATAATTCAGTGAATATCCACACCATTCTTATAATCTAGTCCTATATAACAAACAATCCATAGCATTAAGGTCTTCTGGTGTGACAACACACAATGCACAACCACACAACTGTTATGTATCCACATTTGCAAAGAAATAGGAATTGGTTCTTGAGATTAATTACAAAGTACTATTACAGAATTTATATCCATTATTTAAAAAGATATAATCAGGGGTTCCTGGGTGGCTCAGATGGTTAAGGGTCTGCCTTCGGCCCAGGTCATGATCCCAGGGCCCTGGGATCCAGTCCTGCCTTGGGCTCCCTGCTCAGCGGGGAGCCCACCTCTCCCTCTGCCCCTCCCCCTGTTCCTACTCTCTTGTGCGCTCTTGCATGCTCTGTCGCACCCTCATGTTCTCTCTCTCAAATAAAATCTTAAAAAATATGTATATAATCAAGCTGAAGAAACAATAATGGATCGGATATCCAGAGATATAATAGATGTAATCTCTATCCTACCTGAATTATAGTATAGGGAATTATATTGTAATATGAGTTCCAGTATATTTCCGTGACGGTCCAGGCCGGATTTCTACCCACCAAAGATTGGCTTTCATACAATTTACGGTTGATTATTTCAATATACATTTGACTAATTTTTTTAAACTTTATCATATTTGATCTTCTAAAGTCAGCATTTCCATAATCTAATATTTTATAAGATAAATATCTTACTATTTTTGTACATCCTAGGATTGATTTTTTAATTGGTGTTAACAAACTTTAGCTTTTTTATATTAAAAATCATTGTCACAACAATGACTGGGCACCTGCTGGACATAGTGCCTCTGACAGCACAAATAGGCTTATAAAAATGTCCAAAAAAAAAAATGTCCAGAAATACTGTGATATTGATAGTACAGATGGTAAGGAGTTGATATCAAATTTATAAGGTAAGATTTAAAAATAATTGTTATAAGACTGAAGAATCTGAACACCATCTCAGCTTTGGAAATAAAAGATCTTTGGACATCACCAAATAGTGTCCTTTTCTTTTTTTCCCCTTTAAAAACTATTCCCAGTTATCATACAAATACATTCTTTTGTTTATGTGTAATTGTCCCTGGTTTTATTACATAGATCCTGAAGATAGTAGCCAATCCTTAAGTGTAACATTAACCCTGGGAATACAATTCATTCATCAGAATTAAAAGAAGCTTGAATTCCTGAAATTAGGTTATTTTTACTCTGATGTGTCCTGATTTTTTCCTCCCCATTTTCCAAACACCAATATTTGTCAGTTGTACTTAGCATATTTGTATTCTAGGGCCATTGTAAGAAAATACCCCATCCTGGGTGGCTTTAAAAACAAACTGACTTTCTCATAGTTGTGAAGGCTAGAAGTCCAAGATCAAGGTACCAACAAAGGTGGGTCTTTCTAGGGTGTCTCTGGCTTGGAGACTACAGCTTTTTCATGGTCTTACATGACCTTTTCTCTGTGCACACAATTCCCTGGTGTATCTTTTCCTATAAAAACACCAGTGCTAATGACCTATGACCTCACTTAACCCTACTATCTCCTTAAAGGCACTGTTTTCAAATATACCCATATTGGGGGTTTGGGCTTCATAAATTTGGTGGAACATTGTTGAGTCCATAACACAGGATATATTAGGAATCTAATGTTTCGCCACTGTCCAGAGAATTTTTTATCTGACAACAGCCTTCAAATTTTGGTTTAGGAACCACCTTCTGTCTTTCTCTCCACTCCTGCATTACACATTACAAATCCTCTTAATCCAGTCTCATAGGATGGGAACAGGACACTTTCAAACATCTTATCTCTCAAGCCAAAGTGATTGTTTTGGCGGCAGGTTAGTGACTCAAGCCAAACATATCTTGAGATTATGGCTAGACTAAAGGAAAGAAGAGCTCTTTATCTGTGCATTTTGCTAGGCTTATGGTTTGTAAGCCTGGAGCTGTTGTTAACTGTGCTGCTCTTGTATGGAATGAACCTGTCTGGAATTAGGCCAATAAGGATAATAGCCGTATTCTGATGTAAGAAGACTCCTGATGATAGTATCTGAGCATCTGGATCCAGCCAAACTGAAACTCCAGCTACTCCTGGACTTCTCAGCTGCCTGAGTCAACAAATTATCTTTTTACAGTAGTTAGTAAGTTTGACTCCTATTGTTTGTAACCAAGGTAATCCTGGAAGAGCATTTCAGAGTCCTTAAAACCATAAAAGATGAGCTCTAGAAACTTAAAAGGCTTAGAAGAACTAGTGTTTATGAATACTAATCAGGCATGGGGATAAGATGGAATACCTATAGCTCAAGGGAGAAACTAATTGTTTTCTGAACTTATTTAAATTGAACATATTCTTAAATACATGAAGTTATTAGATCTTTGCCAAGAATCAAGTGGATTACATTACTCTTTGGAGAAATATTTACTCCCTATCATTCAAGCACAACCCCAAGTACAATAAGTGTTTTGTATGAGAAATCATCTTGAAGAGTTCTTCTGCCAAATTTGCTTCCACTCCAGAATGATTGGTATAAGAACCGATAAAAGGAGATGAACACAAGTTTTGGAGACAAATTTGTGCCTGGTAAGAAGCGATGAGTTGCTGAAGCATAGGTTTTCTGTAAAAAATGATTATGGAAAGAAATTAGAGGTATAAGGGAATGGATGAAAATGGAGCTCCTCAGGGAGATGGAGGTTGCAACAAAATTGAGATACAATGTTCTTGGTGTGAAAAGCTTAGGAGGATAGGACTTCTTAATCAAAAATTAGACAATTAGTCTCAGATTTCAGAGTTTAATAGTCCATGACAATGGTAGTTCAGGGAATGGGAGAATAAGTTGAAGTGTATCATGGGTAAAAAATAGAATCCCTCAGTTTTTTGGAGGATTGTCTGAAAATAGTGCTAGCATTAGCTTTAACAACCTTACCTTACAGACCGTCTCTAACATGTATCCCTTACAAATAGACATGCTCAGAATTGGATTCTCAATTTCATGCTATAAAAATAATTTAATACCACATATCAAATCCACAAAGCCAGTGGATCCTAGCCTTACTAACGTTGCTTTGGAGGTGTGTAGTCAGGATCTTTTTTCCACTTTTATTATTACTTATTTTAACATTGTGTGGAACATACTCCTTTTTTTCTTGGGTTCGAATATATTTTTGGTGAATGTTTTAACTGGGCATTTGTGTTTAAACATCCTTATAAAAATGATAAGACTTCTACAATTTTTTTTATTTAGGACAAAGGTGAGAAATAGGTCTCATTTAGAGTAAAATACAGTAAATTATTATAATTACCCAGGATTACCTCACCGATTCTGTAACACAAAGATGGGTATAAAGGTAATAGTTACTAACGAAAATAACTTTTGCTTTTGATATGCAAGGACTATTTTGTACTGTATGTTACTTTACACATCCTAAATACTAGGAAAAGTTAGGTTTAAAAGGCATTATTTTAAACTTGAGGACTTTGTATCTGATTTATATCTCCAATGGCTTGCTGGTTAGAGGGCTCTGAAATACTGTGATGTATAGCATCATCAATAACAAAGATAAATTTATTGAATTCATTCATTAGGATAATGTGTCTACTTATGTCAGTGAGAAATTGTCTCAATATGTGGTGGTGAGGGAGAATCTCAGTTGCTTGTTCTTGTCTGTTCCTTGTTGGAAAGTCAGGTATAGAAATAGATTGCTTCATTATGGTCTATAAGCCATATCGCTAGTCTTGACCAACCTTCCTGCCAACATAATTGCCACATTGGAGACTTGGAGGGAGGTGGGGCGATGCATCACAGTTTTGTTTTTAATACTTTCTGAAAAAGCAACTATAGCTTATGCTACAGTTGGAGGATTAGCTCTTCATATTTAAAACAAAACAAAACAAAACAAAAAAACAAAAAAAAAACCCTAAAAATCCAGAGGTAAACCTAGAAACAAGATAGACTTCAATTTCTGAACTCTGTTCTCTGGCTATGCAAACATATTTTTCTTTAAGTATATCAGTTTTTCTGTTAGAGTTTATTATGTTTTAGACATAGTGTCATGTTTTTCAGGTTTTTATAAGTGGTTTTCAACTTTGATACTTAAATTAGTTCATCTTAATTATGAGATTCAGTATACTAATTTTTTCGTTAACCACTTAGATAAAAAAAAAAAAATCCAAATGTCTGTGGTACGTACTCAGTGATGCTGATGTGATGCGAATATTTCTTTCAGTTATTTTGCCATGTTGTCTCATGATTCTTCCACAAGGATGGTGTTTGCCCTGTGTGGGATTATTAAAGACCAGCAGTGTGCTTAGACTTTTGCATGATATCCTACAAAACTAAATGATTACAATGTATCATCTATGCCCTATACTGTGACTTAATTTGCTTTGTCATAAAACCTAATACTTCTGAAAATGAAGACCACTCTTTTTCAGTTAGTTATTAACATGTTGAATATTTGCAGCTTGCAAACCATTTGCACGCGCGCGCGTTTGTGTAAAATGTTACTTGTTCCTCATGAAAACTCATACAGAAGGAAGAGTAAATTAAGACTTTAAGTCACCATGAAGTCTTAGATACTGGTATATTTAACAGTTGAACTATGACTCATACATAATCACCACATAGTACATTTGGTGACACTAATATATAATTTATTCTTCTTTAATACTATTTTTATTGCTATTGTCTCTTACATATCTTAAGCAAGTGTAAATTGACTGTTTCATAGGAAATAGGAATACTTTAATAGTACTTAGTACAACATAGTCTATGAAACATTTACCACCCCTTATAGGTATATTGTAATATACATAATACATAGGCAATTATAAATACATAAGATGAAGTAAGCTGTGTACTCCAAATAAGCTGCTGAGTGATGATTTGTGGAATATACTATGTTATACAGAAAGTCATTTGTTTTACCCTTTTATATATAATTATAATGTAATAGAATAGAAGCCCTTTCACACGTTTGAACAATTACTGTTTATAAATGCTCTGGTTTCTCCCCAAATAATAATTGGAAAACAGCATTTATCCATATATCATGCGTGTGCTTTTTTTTCCACCTGCATTGTTTGGTATATGCATTAACCTTTGATAGATACTAGGAGAGTGCAGATACGTAGTAATAACACATTTATAATCCAGATGGACAGATGGGGCACATACACATGTTAAATAACTCTTTAGGAGGTCGTGAGGATGTTTGGGACTCAGATAACAAACTGCCAGGCCTAAGTCCTATCTTCTAGGCAACCTAAGCAAGTCCCTATAGCATAATCATGAAGTGGGGGGTGAGGGGGGCGGTTAAGGGCAGAGAGGGAACCTGTGTGTAAATACTGTAGGATGCCTTGATAGGCTGGTGGGACATGAAATAGAGGAGTGGCAGTGGGAAAACAAACATTGGATTTTTAGGCCTATAGACTGGGAGCTTTGGGAGGGCTGGCTGGGAGTATTTTGGGAAAGTAGGATGGTGTGCCAGGAAGTTAAGTTTCATACTTTGACAGTCTGCCAGCAGACAGTGTGTGAAAGTTGAGACACATCAAAGAAATTGGATAGCAATGGCTAAAGAGATGTGCTATGTATGAAGAATGGAATATTACTCAGCCATGAAAAAGGAGCTCTTGCCATTTGCAATGACATGGGTGGAGCTAGAGAGTATGATGCAAAGCAAATAAGTCAAAGATCTACCGTATGATTTCACTCATGGGTGGAATTTAAGAAACAGAACAAATGAACATGGGGGGAGGAAGGCAAACAAGAAACAGACTCAAATACAGAGAACAAACTGAGGGTTACTGGAGGGCAGGTGGGTTGGTTAGGTGATGGGTATTAAGGAAGGTCTTTGTGATGAGCACTGGGTGTTACATGTAAGTGATGAGTCACTAAATTCTACTCTTGAAGCCAATACTGCACTATATGTTAACTGGAATTTAAATAAAAATCTGGAGAAAGAAAAACCTGAAGATCCACTGTAAGAACCTAGTTACAGGAGTTAAATCTTGGGGATCCAGAGTCATATAGGCTGCTTTCTTAACCGGTTTCCACCACATTTTACAAGAGCCTAACCTTGAGCAAATTCCTTCATCTCCCCAGTCAGTTTTCTCATCTGTGAATTGGTGATACTGCCTCCTAGCTGGGGTTGTGGTAGGATTAAATAAATTCTGTGTAATGAGTTCAATAAAACTCAATAAAAAATTATTTTGGAATTCACCAGGAGGCTAGGAGAGAAGGCGAGGACTCCAACTGGCAAAGGACACGAAGCAGTGCTGAACACAGGATGCTGAGATAACAATTCTGTCAGGAAAACTCAGGTTTTCCTGCTGCTGGAGATGTTGTCCCTCCAGTGGAAGACTGCCTGATCAAACCTTCCCTCCCCATTACAGAACTATGGCAGAGTTGCTAAAGTTTTTAATTTTCACCAGATGCTAAAACCTGGTAAATGATGCTTGCTTTAAACTGAGGTTACAGAGGCCAATACAAAGGGGTGTGAGTAACTGAATGTTATCTTCATGCAGCATCTCTTAAGCCACAATTCAAAGACTTGCTCCTTAAATTTCTTCTGCATGGTCATTCTTGTGTTTGGTCCATACAAAGAGGTCAGGCTAAGAATCCCTTTGTGTATGTTTATCCAGATGTTTTCCTGTTGTTACTTGGCTTTTCCTATAGAATCCTATTGAGGGGTGGCCAGAGGGAGCTTGTCTGAATACATAGGAGATAAGTTTTTTGGAGGGGGTAGTGATAGGACACATGCAGTGTTTTAAGGTATTTCAGGTAATGGCAGAATAAAGAAACAATGGTATGTACAGAGTGCAGAACAAAGCAAGTCATTCAGGAACCTGTGTTGTTTTAATTAGTTCTGTTCAGTCAGCATCTTATTCGACCCGAACAAAATATTATCTAAGAACTATAGAAATTAAATGCATGCATACTAGAAACTTGCCTGGTGGAAATGTTACCCATTTATCTCCGAGGTTCTAACACAATGACTCTCCTGGTATCTGTCAAACATGATAAATACAGTTTAGTTAACGAAATCATATTTTATGTAATTGCATATTTTAAACAAGAAATCAATAACAAACGCATAATACTAAAGGTCAATGGATAACAAATACTTCTGCATTCATATGAATAGATCCTATATATATATATTTTTCTGACAAATGGTCATTCAATCATAAATTGTAGGGTCGCCTCATAAATGATTTATAGGAATTCACTGATACATGTCAGCCAACAAAATTGAGAGGTAAAGATAACCATTTAAAGCATGTGCCTGTGTGTCCCACAACAGATATATGGCTTTATGTATAGGTCTGTGTGCTTGTGTTCATGGGTATGATTTTTTTTAAAGATTTTATTTATTTATTTGACAGAGACACAGTGAGAGAGGGAACACAAGCAGGGGGAGTGGGAGAGGGAGAAGCAGGCTTCCCGCAGAGCAGGGAGCCCGATGTGGGGCTCGATCCCAGGACCCTGGGATCACGACCTGAGCCGAAGGCAGACGCTTAACGACTGAGCCACCCAGGTGCCCCTCATTGGTATGATTTTAGGCAGAGTCTTACTCATAAGATGGGCAACTACCATATGCCCATTTTAATATTAGCCTTCAAATAAATGAAGATTAGTTTGAAAGAAACTCCCATTAATGAAACTTGAAATTGTGCTCACAGCTGTCACTGAATGTGTATAAAGGTCCTCAAGAGAACAATGCTCCTTATACCATGTGTCTTGAGCAGAACTCACATCCACTTCATCCTTCCTTATGTCCATAAAGAGGCTGTGTATTTAAAGATACTGGCAGAGGAGAACACTTGCAAGTTGTAGGCTAATGCTATGGAACAGCTCCTCCGAAATAGCTTGAATGACCTTCACTGCCGTTGTTGTCTCTCCTTCAAGATTATCGCTTTTGACAAATAAAAACGAGTATAATTTACCGTTGTCAAAAAATAACTATAGATGAAAGATGTAAAATAACGCATGTTAAAACGAGATTTGGCTGACTGATAAAATTGGATTTTCAGACTTTTCCAGATCCTGCTAAGTAAGGATGCAATGTAAACTAATAAAAATAAAACCTGACCAGCTTTATGATGGCACATGGCAGGTCATTTTCATTGTTTGGGGGCAAAAAGGAATGTTTATTTGGCATGTATGAAAATAAATCTCCAAAAAATGGGTTTTGGGTTAGAAACCCAAGTTAAAATAATTTAAATCCATAAATATGGTAATGTTTCAATGTATAAAAATTATATTTAGGATTCTCCTTGGTACCTTACTTTCTTCATAATTCATGTGTTGTATGCTTAAATATTGTGATACTGTCCCACAGCATCAATTAAAATTGCAATTCATCATAAAGTTCCAGGAAAACCTAGCAAATGGTCAGTGAATCTGGGAAGACAGTTAAGCATGGTATTGATGAACTGACAATACGGAAGTCAATAGCTCGATGTATAGGAGGTGGTGAATCAAACAACAGGCTGTTAAAAATGGAATTTTTTAAGTTCATGAAATTATTGGATGGCAGTATCAGTGTGTTAGGTGAGGCTTGCTCTTGGCAAAATAACGTGAGAGAGGTGGCTTGTATTTGCTCTCATGCTTGTGTTCAGGGTGTTTCCTTCTGGTTGAATTCCCTTTTTCCTCTTCTACCTACTGATTTCTTCTTACCCTTCAGTACACAGCTAGAGTATTGCTTTCTCTTTCCCCAAAGTCAATACAGATTCATCTCCTTTCTATATGCCACCATAGCTGTTTCTATGGGTCTCCATGATAGCCCTCACGGTAGACTATGGGTATTCTCTATGTTCCTCTCTCCTGATGAAGGGAAACTTTTATAATAGACAATGTTACAACAGAGGGTACAGTAAGTACTTAGGATGTTGTGTTTATACTCTTGGATTTTGGTATAGTAGGCATTTTTAAAGTAGGGAATGTTTAAGACATACATATGGATGTACTGTAGATATTAAGGATACTTAATCTAATGAACTCAGCATACCTATAATACCTGTAAATTCAAATGAAATTAGGAAGATGATAGACTTAGGTAGATGGGGTTCATGGATATTTAGCACAAACGAATCAAATATTTCCTTTTATCTTTTAACTTGGAATATATGCAATTGCTCAGTGACCAATTTAGTTATAATTTTAAAATATATTGTACTAATCATGTCAGTGACCATTACGTTAGATGGTAATTACAAAAGCTGAGAAAAATATAAGCATGGTTAGGAACTTTAATGCTTCATTTGTAAAAACACACTGATAATTATATCTAGTTTTTCAATAAGCAAATAATACCAGTAATTCCAATCCATATTTTAAGTGCTCAAGAAATCATTAAAAAAAAAAAAAAAAAAAAAAAAAACTAGAAAAAAGACACAAAGCCAGAGCTGGAGTTGAGTATATGTGCTTTGTCTTTCATCATTAATTTTTAAAGCAGTTGAATTGGTTTTTAGGTTCCTCCTAGTGACATTTTCATTTTTTTTTTTCCCCTGGTAAAATGGTATCCTCCTATTTAGAAGTCTATAGGAATGACTAGGTAAAATAGAAATTTAGAAATAAACTGAATTCTGTCAATTAAGATCAGATTCACGTGCATACAACAGATCTCTAGATAACAGCAGATTCATTAAGAATTTTTTCCTCTCGGGGCACCTGGGTGGCTCAGTTGGTTGGGCGACTGCCTTCGGCTCAGGTCATGATCCTGGAGTCCCTGGATCGAGTCCCGCATCAGGCTCCCTGCTCGGCGGGGAGTCTGCTTCTCCCTCTGACCCTCCCCCCTCTCATGTGCTCTCTCTCATTCTCTCTCTCTCAAATAAATAAATAATCTTTAAAAAAAAATTTTTTTTTCCTCTCACATAAAAGAAGTAAAAGGTATGCTCAAGGTCATGAAGGACCACAGTGGTTTCAATGTTCTTTTCTATCTTTCTTAGTATATGGCTAAATTTGCAGGTTCCAAGATACCTCTGGAGCTCCTGCAGGATGTTATCACCTCCATACTCCAAGTATTAGGAAGGTCAGCTAGTAGGATGGACAGCTATGTAGTATAGTCTCAGCTAAAATGAACTTTCTATTACCAAGGAATAAAATATCATGGGTGGTAACTTAGTCTCTAACACTAAGTCCTATTCTTATTATAGATAATTACATCCTTTCTGTGGGAGAATTCAGTTTAACCATGTCCACAAGGCTGAAAATTGCTTATCTTGTATTTATGACATGTCATAAGTCTGTTGAACCTTTAAAATGATGGTATAAGATGGGCAATATTAAAATCAGCTAATTAAACTTAGTAAAGAAGAACAGTAGGGAAAAAGAACATAAGCAAAGCCAGAAGAAGCTATTAATAGTAATATCTAACATATATACCTTCGTGGGGGTGTGTGTGTGTGTGTGTGTATATACACACACACACACATATACATAGAAGTCTACATAATTGAATTCTAGAAATCAAAATTTTAAAATAACCTGTGATATTTAAGAGGGAGAGAATCTCGAGCAGACTGCCTACTGAGCATGGGGCTTATTCCCAGGACACTGAGATCATGATCTGAGCCAAAATCAAGAGCTGGACACTAAACTGATCCACCCAGGTACCCCTTCTATAACTCTTTTAGAATTATAGTTAACTGCAAAATTATTTACCAATGCCTATAGAGCTGTTCATAGTTTCTGCAAAACTTTAGGACTTTATCTGATACTGAAATTCATTATCTTTTCTATTAGGCTACATGAACCTTTTTCTAGAATGCATCAAGCTCATTCTTAGCTCAGGGCACCTTGATTTTCGTTTTCTTCAGATGTTAATGTTTTGTTCCCAATCCTTCCATGGTCCTGAAAGGAAGGAGTTTCAAGTCCCTGGAAATTTGAAGCAGAAACAGGAGGAGTTGCTGGTGTTATCAGATGGACTGGGAGGTGGGGTTTTCAGAGATCTCTTCCGTTCCACATCATTAGGATTGTTTAGCTGACCACTTTGATTCAAGTTGTCACTTAATCACTCTGTTACTACCTTTTTTCATTGTTTTAATAGTATATATCAGTAACTGAAATTATCTAATACTTTGTGTTGTCTTCCTCCTCCATTAGAAAATTGCTTAAAGTGAGGGACAATAAGTGACTTGGAAAAAACAATTGTCCCATTTCCTAGAATATTGCTTGCCTATAGTAGGCACTGATGAAATAATTTTTGATGGATCAAGTGGCTTTTCTAAGTTTCCATAATATGACTTATAAAATATATTGAGATACTAGATATATTAAAGTAGATTTGTATCATGCGTGCTTTTGAAAATATTAGCTTGAACTTTGGAAAATTTATTTTTAAAGCCATAATAAAATATATTTTCTTACGTACTTAATTTCTCTCTCCTAAATGGAACATAAGCCTATTGTGAGAGGAAATGTAATCTATGTTGGTTAGTAATAAGTCTGTGGAATCTAGAACAATGTGGTCACATGGGAGTTGAGCAATTATTTATTGAATGAAGAAAATACTCTGTGAATATGCACATCTATGGATGTCAATTTATATACAAGACCAAAATTGAAAGAAAACCCCAAAGAATATTTTCTAATGCTTTTATTTTTTTTAACATACCTAAACACATGCTCTGTCTTCCATCAATATCTAATCCTCTTCTTGTATGAAGTATCTTTGCGTCCTTGATGTGATCTGACAGTTTGGTCCAGTTTTCTGGTGAACATACAATTTTATAATAAGAATGGAGCATTCTACTCTCAAATGGTTCAGTTTTGAAATCTAATTGCTTTGCAAAAAAAGGTCCATGTTTGACTTAGTGGCCAGATAGTGTCTGGGCAGAAGTTGCCATGTCTGCTTCACATCTACCTTTCAATAATCACTGATTGGATGGATGGTAGAAAACATTTGCATTTAGATTTCCTCAATGGCCGCATACTTTTTTTTTTCCTTTGGAATATCCAGTGGTGTGTACGTGCTGGCTCTTACCAGTGACGAGAGCCAACGATGCACCCTTTTACCCAAGTCTGCATTCAGTGACCCCATGTTGGTAGTCTGAAATTAGTCATGATGAGAATAAACTATGAAATCTCCAAATGCTAGAAATCAGAGTTTATTTGGTCTTATTTACTCTCTTGCTTCTGTATATATCTGAGTAGATGCCGTGTTTCATGATGGCTGTTTTACTCAGTCCCTCTGGACCACTCTTGGGATGCAGCATGGGGCATGGAAAAGATGGTAGATTTCAGAATCTCACCCCACTGACTTCTTCCTACATGACCACTGGAACAAGGTAGCTTCCCTGGACCTCATTTATAAAAAACACTTTTGTAAAGGGAGTATAAAAAAGTAATGTGTATAATATCCTAGCACAGTGCCTGGCACATAGAAGACCCCAAAAGCCAATATCTCTTTCCTTTTAAATGGTTGGGTACCAGAAGAGGCAGAATAAAGTCAGACTTGCATAAAGCTTCTCTATAAGAGTTTAGCAAACTGTGCTTTGCTTAACTACACCCTGTTAAGTGACCATTTATAGCCCCAATTAGGTGTATTTATTCTGGCTCATTTTTCAATCATGTGTGGTCCAAAGGAAGCTGGTTCTCATCTATAGCACAGTGTTATTCAATAATGCAGAGCAAGGGTAAATGTAGTTAGAAGCAAAGAGAACATCAAACACTCTAATATAATGATTGCAAACTGAGTTTTTGCAGTCAAAAGGTAAAATAATCTCCCCAATATGGTTCTATCCTTTATGTCTTATCTGAAGAAATAAATTATCTGAGAAAGGATGGAATTTAAGTAACTTAGAATATTAAGCAACCATTGATTTGAGGGTAACACTCAGGTCTAGAAAAGCATTAGTGATATGGCTGGACTCTAATAAGTTTGTAAATTTTTTGAAGGAGAACAGAAAGGGGATAAGAAGACCTGTGTTGTCAAAGATGACATAGTTATTTGTAAGGCAAGGAAGGTTGATATTTGGATAAGGTACAGCTATTTCTCGTTAACAGAGTAATCATTATGTTGTAATAAATGCAAATACATGTAAGAAAGAAGCTCCCTGTGTGGTTGTAATGAGATGCTTTTATTATATATCTACCCAAGTATTTGCAGCACTAATATAAAACTACATAAAAACCTTTAGTCTTGTTTTATCTGCTTTTTTACCAAAAATACTTTTGAGACTATAAAGTGATAGGTCCATTCCAGGTATTAGAATGTATTAAAGAAAAAATACACATGGTCATATATTTGCATATATAGACTTATAAAAACATGTGTATGTATATCTCTACCACCTCTTAGATGAAAATTACTATTGTATAACAAGTTTTTCTGGATCATATTTTCATTGCTAGAGGTTACCATAAAGTTATACAATCTACCTAAGATTTTATTAAAAGATAGAAAATAGAATTTCTGGCAATACAGTTAATACCAGTGATCAAAAATTATGAACATTACTGTTAATACACTACTGAGTTGATATTACAAAAAAATCAAATGTCATCATCTCTGAGACTAATTCTTTGTCAGCCAAGCTTCAGTGACTTCCTAAGTACTATAAACATGAATAAGACCCATTCCTTTAGCTAAAAGGGTCCAAAATAGAGAATGGGTGTCATATAAAACATATACGTAAAAGCTAAAATAGAAGTGCATTGTGATAAAAATGGAAGAATGTGACAGGGCTGTGGAAGTTTCGAGAGCAAAATGATTTTCTGCTGGCAGAGGAAACTTACGGTGGTCTCTCCCTTGGACCTTTTAAGATGGGGAGTATTTTAACTCTTTCTAAAAAAGGGAGAATTTTGCCATGATAGCAGAGTATGTAGGCAAGGCCGAGAAATAGGGAAAATCAGGTACACTTGTATTCATTTTATTTGGACTAAAATTCAGGAAGTAATGAGGGGAATAGTGGGAGACAAGTTTCAAGGGGTTGTTACAGGCTAGAAAATTGTGGACTATGGAAGTTTTGTGTCAATGAAAAGCCACCTATGGGTTTAGAACTTGCATATAAAATGAGAGCTCTAAGGACACTTATTCTACTGCTGGTACACTGGAGTGAGTGAGGATAGAAATCTATTTAGGGCTCTATTTAGTGAGCAGCTAAAATAATGGGATACAAAAAACGAGATAGATGGAATGGGAATAAATTAATAGCTGGTAATGGAGGGAAGGAAAAAGTCACAGCTGTGTTCAGCAGAGACCAAATGGATGAAGCAAAGAGGATTTTGGATGATCACGGGCATGATGCAAAGCAGATTGCTTCATGTGTGTAATAGAAGCAAGGAAGCATAAATGGAGAGTAAATGAAAGGATGTACGTGAAATTGTTAATTATGCTCTAAGCAGATGAAGATTGTTATTAGTTTTATTATGAAATTTCATGATGACCTGCCTAGAGAACTGGTAATACTAACAGAATTGTGGAAATCAGATCACTGAGGGGGAAATGGATGAGTTTAATTTTAGGAAGATAAAGAGACTGTCTCAGGTTCCCAACAGGAAAAAATTAGGATAGTTCAAGGAGGTTTTGCTTACAAAATGATTAACTGTAAGGATAATAGTAGGGTGTAAGGGAACTACTAAAAGATACTATAGAAAGAGAGCAAGTAGTAGCCCAGTGGATTCCACCCGTAAGACAGACCAAGGCAACATCATAGGGAGTGAACCAGGGATTGGGTGGGCGAGGCGTCATGGGGCATGTAAACTAGATGACACTCTTTTTCTTTCCTCGAGTATTCCCTGGGATTCCCCATTGGCAGAATTAATTGGAAGCCAACAAGCATGAGCACCAATTAAGGTAATCCATGCCTGTCAGCCTCTTGGGACAGAGAGCAGGATGGAGAGTGCATCTGGACAAAGGAAGATAACTGATACAGATTCCAATAGGAAGATTAAAAGACGGGTAGAAATGAGCCTTCAGCCAGAATTTAAGAATTTGGGAGTGTTGGTAGCACCAACAATTGAATGAGACTCGATGGTCTAGTTAATACCCAGGCATGCTCAAAAAATAATGGAAGCTTCTTTGAAGAAACTTGGGGTAATGATAGGTATTCTGCATTTAATGAAGTTGATATAGATGCACATTAAAGTGACCTTGGCACTAGCTCCTCACTCTTAACTCACTTGGCTAGAAAATGGAACCACTTGTGTTGGACAAAATGGGGACAAAACCTGATTTTATATATAACACTCTGGGGTACCTCTTGAGGAAAAGAACATACTGTGTTCATACTTTCACCATTGTAAAAGCAGAGAAAACAGTTCTATACCTAATTAGAAGGGGGCATCATTGATAGAGCTAAGCATACTTTCTGTCTCAATGTCAAACAAAACTATGATTTTTCTTCATTTAGAAGCCATGGTCATTTGAATCTGTGAACTCTCATGGAAGGGCATCTAACCTAAAAACATGGAAATTCCTGTAGGTTCTAGATGGAAATCTATGCATCTAGACACCTAAGGTTTAAAAATAAAATGGATGTTATTTTAATATGTCCTATACCATTCAATATTAAAAAAATAGAAACTTAAATTTTTAATAAGGATATGTGAACTTAAAGTATCATGCTATTCAGGTTTCTTCTTAAGGAACAAAAACAGTTGCTCGGGCAGATGTTTTCTTTATGCAATCACTACTAGTCTGGATTTCTCTGCTAGATCTCTTAGTAGATTTTAGAATATTAGCATAGGGATAAATTTCAGCAGTAACACAGCTGGGTCCCTTGGCTTCCAGGCACTTGGAACTCAGAGTATTTGGTTTCTTTCAGTATTGTCATTATTTTCCTTATCCGTTTATTATCTTTGTTTATGTTGTCTCTACTTCTGTTCCAAGGATTTTCATACAGGCTCAAAAGAAAGTATGGGTACACAGTGTTCAGAAAGGAGGGAACAATTCTGTATAATTTCCTTTGCATACTCTTTATCGGGTCACTTTAAAAATCATTTAGGAGGAGAATCACTAGGACCTAATATTCTGAATCAATTTTCTTAGGCAAATCAAGCAACATTGATGAAACAAAGGTATATTTTATTTTTTCTAAGATGCCATGATTTCCATACTTATAATTCTCTCTGTATTTGTGGAAAAAGCTTATTTGTACAACCTGTTGATTTGGAATATAGATAGAGATATAGATCTATTTTTGGAGTACCACTCCTGGTATCTGATAGTCACTCAGAGATGGTGTGTTCTGTTGAATGCGTATGTCCATAGATGTGAGTATACAATTTATTATATATACCACATTTTCTTAAGTATTCCTAAGTTCTCTGCAGAATAAACAAATGGGAAGGAAGCAAATGAAATGCGTTAAGTTATATCGCCAAATCCCACAATGGTTCAAATACTTTTAAATCCAGAATATTGTCAGAGGTTATCTAGAATTAGCAATATTTGAGACGGACTCTGTGGTCTTGCTGGAGCTTTGGGTGAAATGCATTTCCACCATTTACTTCATAGCATTGTTTTTCTCTCATCTTTTTTACTCCTTTCCAAGCTGTTGTTTTATTGTGTATTTTCACAGTGGAACATGTTTTAATTTATTGGTTGTACATTGACAAAGTGGAGATGCACCTAGCTCATTATGAATTCCTGCCAATTAAAATTAATCCCCTAGGGGCACCCGGATGGCTCAGTTGGTAGAGGTGTGATTCTTGATCTCAGGGTTGTAAATTCAAGCCCCATGTTGGGTGTAGAGATTACTTAAAAATAAAATCTTAGGGGCGCCTGGGTGGGTCAGTCATTAAGTGTCTGCCTTCGGCTCAGGTCATGGTCCCAGGGTCCTGGGATCGAGCCCCGCATCAGGCTCTCTGCTCCGCGGGAAGCCTGCTTCTCCCTCTCCCACTCCCCCTGCTTGTTTCCTCTCTCACTGTGTGTGTCTCTCTCTCTCTGTCAAATAAATAAATAAAATCTTTAAAAAATAAATAAAAAAAAATAAAATCTTAATAAATAAAAAAACAAAATTAATCCACTAATTGATAGTTCCTGGGACAAAATTACTTATATTCTATTTTTTTATAAAAAGACATACCCCTGTATTTTTTCCCTTCATCAGTTTGAAAGTAAAGAATCAAATTTGACAATCTTTTTTTTTTCCTATTACTAACTTTTCATATAAAAATCCTATTAGAAAGAAAATAGTTGCTGGATATCCTTAAAGTAAAAACACACTGCAGTAAAGAAATTTGTTCAGTAGGGACCAGATACTTAACTTTAGGGAAGTACTTGGAAAGATTCAAAACAAAACCAAAAAGTTCTATTTGAAGTGAAAAATGTGCCGGGGAGTATCTGGTAATAGTTTTAAATTTTGACTAAATTGAAATTTGATCTTAAAGCAAAGTACGTTCTTTTTTAAAAAAATATTTATTTTGAGAAACAGCGAGTGAGCACAAGCGGGGGTTGCCGAGGGAGAAGGAGAATCTTCAAGCAGACTCCCAACTGAGCGCGAAGCCCTGTGTGGGGCTCGATCATAGGACCCTGAGATCATGACCTGAGCTGAAACCAAGACTCAAGGCACTTAACTAATGCACCACTGAGGCGCCCCAAAGTATGTTCTTTAAATACTGTGAATACACCCCAGTATTTGTGAGGAGTAGATGGGAGCTGCCTAAGTTTTGCATAATTATGCTTTTTGAAGCTATTTGGCTGTTTATAGACTCAGAATAGGTATGACTACCATAATCTGTTACGATATGAAAAAAAAAAATTGGTAGATCTTGAATATTTTCACCTATCACCTCTTAAATATCAAAAGTTTTATGAAGTCCATACTATGTACATGATTCCAGATAAATATCTGCACCCAACATATACTCATGTGGTTCTAGCCTTTAAGCTGGTAGGGGAAACTTTTAATATAAGGATGTTCTTGATGAGTCATTTTAGTTGTAGAGTATATGAGCTAAATGAACTTGCCTTTTAATAGTAATTATCCAGATATAATAAAAGGTTTTATTTAAAAAGTATAAGAAAATAAAAGGTAATCAATTTGGGGTTTGTTTTTATGACACCAGTTTATTATGATTGCCTTGCTAAGCTATAAATTGCTCATCAAATCTTTGTTGAATGAAAATATAGAAGAAATTACAGATTTCAAAGGGAAAAAAATAGTAATGGGGAACAAGTTAATTTCTGTTACCTAAATATCTGGGCTTCTTCTCATAATGACTTTTAGGTTAGAATATAAAATTTCATTTATTTGTAGGGAGAGTCTAATGCAAATCCGTTAAAAAAACAGGGCTGTATCCCGTATCCCGTAATGGTGTCAAAACCTGCTAATTGCAGTGTTGGTTAAACCAAAGCTATCAGGCACTTTCTAACCTGTGCAGAAAATGCATCCTAAAACTTGGCCCGAGATACAATTCCTCTGTGGGCTTATAAATATTACAAGACAATAGTTGCCATAATTATTATTTGGGGTAGACTTTGGATGCTCTATCAATATTGATTCATTACAGTGGTTAAACTTGTTAAAGTATGTACAATTGTTTTCTGATCAATATGTTAATAGAAAAAAAAGGATTTTTTTTTTTCCAGTTTTAACTGGTACAAAGGTGAGACACATTTGGAATTTATTTTTATCATCTCCAAATATACTGGACTGGGAAATAAAAAGAATATCCTGTATTCAATCTTAAACCTTGTTCCTGGTAATTGGTAAACTCTAAAATTTCATACTAAACATACACACATAAAATCAATTCTATGACTTCCTGGTTCCAAATACTGAGATTCTATTCTTGCCCATTGGTAAAGATTTAAGAGCCTTGAGAGAGAGAGTAAGGTTTGCATTTTCATATACCACTCAAGAGGATAGAAGTTAACAATCTGTTTAAGATTATTTTGGCATTATGCGCCCCACAATTGTGTTTATAGAATACACCTTGGATATACAGAAGACCTGATATTTCTTTCTAAATTTGAATTCAACTTTCTTTCCAACTCTCATTTCTGTTATTGGTAGGAGCCATTTGTAATTGTCACTTCAAACTCCCTAATTTATTTTGGCTTTCTAAGTTCTTTTCTTTGGAGTAAACATTTAATCATTTAGTTTTTGCCCCACCCTTGCTCTTTACATTTTCTTTCCTGTTTTTGTTTTGTTTTGTTTTTACCCTTCCATTCTTATGTGTGTGCAGCCTCCAAAGGCAAATAGAAGCTTCATGGAATATTTTGAACAGTTACAATGCAGGGGATATAATAAAAGACGCTTATTTTTTTTTTAATCTCCACTGTCCGTTTTAAAATGTGTTTTGTGGAAGAAGTTTCTCCCCTACCCCTGCTTGAAAACTCTAGCAGTCCTATTTTCTACTAAATCTTGGATAATAAAACTCCTTTAGCGGTGTAAAGTGGAAAACAGATGCAATTCAGTACTGAGAACACTCCACCCTGTCTTTCCCTTCCTACCTTTCCTTAGGCTTTGACTCCAGTTTCTCATTTTACCAACCACCAGTATCTGATACAAGATTGAAGCAAGAGCGAGACAGAGAGGCAGGTGACTGAGTGTTCTTACCTGACTTATTCTAAAATGGCTGGGCCTGCCAGGTGTTCAGAGCTTATGATCTCAACAGATTTTATTGGTTTGGGGGGCTTGGGCTAAGCATTCCTCACTGGCTTGGTGAGTCACTGTCTCTGCAACTCTACAGATCAGTAATGCACCTGTAGCTGCCAGCTTCTTAGGTTCATCACACCTCTCAGTGGCCCATTTGAGAAGGCTTCAGGGTAATCCTCATGCTGGCTCTTTCACAAATGGGATATAGATAGATAGATAGATCTATCTTTGAGGGGTTAGGGGGAACCCGTGTCTTTTGACTGGGAGATAATCATATATTCTTGACTCAACAAACTCTGGAAAACAGGCCAAACCCAGTGCAAGAGCAACTCCCCTCTAGGATGCAGCCAGAGCAACTAAACTGCTTGTTCCTCTTCTAGATTTCTATACATGAGTCAGTCTGTTCTGCGCACTGGGGTTTGTGTCAAGTTTTTTTTTTTTGTATTATCCAGCTGAAGTCTAACTGAAATTGGAGTTCAGAGATACGGTCTTGGCCATTCCTCTACCTTGAGGGTAGGGAGAGTGCTAAAAACATACTAGCCCTCCCCAGAAACTCTACTCAGAGGTTCTCTCAAATCTCCAATTATCAATGCAGAAGAATTTCCTAAATACTCTTAAGCTCCTTCTTGGAAACCGTGCCATATGGCTTATCTAACTCTTTGGAATATTGCATCTATTGTTTTCATTCCTCAATTGGAAAATGAGAGCAGAAAAATCCTGTTTAAACACTCTGTCGGTAATGTCCTATTATGACAGAACCATGTTCTTTCCATCTGTGCTGTGTGCTGTTCTGTAAGTCCCTAGCAGACCCTGCCCATCCGAGCAAGCCTATGCTCTGGTCTATGTTCCCTGTCTTACATATTCTATTCTTTCCTTCCACTACATCCTGGACCAGGGCCTCTGCGGCTTTACCATTCTTCGTGCCATATCTGCAACTCCCTGCTGAGTTCTAGAAATTTCAAAAATCGATACACTAGTCATAAGAAATTAGTGGGATGGGTTTGGCCACTGTAGTAAACCATGATTTAGTTCCTTTTCCTCTTTCTCTTTTCATGTGCACATAGCATTCTGAAATTTTCTTGGTAGAAAATCTATTATATAACATCCACCTTTATTCCTATTTTATTACTTGATTTAATTAACATGAGAATTCAAAACCAGTCTCTTCAGATTAGATGTTCTCTGCTTAAAGACATTTCTGTTTGTTGGAATTAAAAGCCAAATGTTTAATCCCTAAGACACCAAATTTCAGCTGTTATTGTAGTTGAAATAACAAATTACCGGAAACTATCATAACTTGTCCAAAACTTTGATTTCAGTTCTTAACTAATAACATTCATGTACCAAAATGCCCATCAGAACATTACATCAACTTTACAAGCACCCTCATATTTAAAATTTAAAAGTCCCTAAATTTGTTAAAATAATAGGAAAACAATTCTACGATACATTAAATGAAAACCATAAACAGTTAATAAGTACTGGTTATCTCTTTGTGAAAGAACTGCTTTATTTTTCTTGACTGGTCTTATTTTCCAATTTTGCTAACATAACCTTATGAGATAAAATAAAAAATAACAGAATCAAATATTCCAGTCAGCATCTTCCATACTACATTGGTAATTGAAAGCTTAGTAATGCTTCAGAGGTCAGACATGGCAAAAAAAGTTTCTACCTTGTAATAAGGAATCTAGTGTTGTATGGTAATTATTGTCATTGATTAGTCATTAGTAGAGCGAATGGAACATTCTCTAAAAAGAATATATTTTCACCTAAATGGGACAAAATCTCTGAAGAGTGCACATTACTCATCTAAATGGGAAGGATGTAGAATTGATGATTCCTGCCAGCTTTAAAGAGTTGATTAAGAGAGATAATGTTTTATTACCACTAATTATACCAGTGAGCAGAATGATGTACAGGTCAATAGGAAAACTTCACTACTTTCATATTAAAAAGACATTAACTCATGACACATGAACCATTTGATAATAAAGTGCTTTATGTAAATACTGAAAAAAGCCTCATTTGTTAAGTTTTAATAAAAGCTTGGACAATGGAAGGGAGCTCATGTTTAAATTTCACCCCTTTGTAGGACTTCATTCCCCAGAATTAATGAAAAATGATTCATCAGATAAAGAAGTAAATTCCCCAGTGTTTCTCAAAAAAGTTCTCATATGTTCCTTTGAAAAATAGAACTTGGCTATTCATTCGAGTTAGCAAGTAAAATAACATTTGAATATAAGCCTGAGTCCTCTGGCTTCCCATTAGTGAATATTAATGTCTAATATTTTTATATATAAAATCCCTGGGTAGAAAGAAGCTTTGGAAGTTCACACACCCATATTGATGAAGACTAAAACTGATTTTTAGAAAGAAAAACCTCAAACTGTTTAAATGCAGCATTTTTCAGTGTATAAGTTCGAATATTGACTTTCTGAAGCTATTTAACTTACTATCTTAACGAATTTCTGTAAAAGAGGAAAAGGAAAACTTAAGGAAGTTTAATGAAAGTATAAATGGCCAATTTTAAATATCTGGGAAATAGGAAAATAGGGAAAGGAAAGAATTTTAAACAAAAGAATTGCACTAATAATGAAATGATTGCTGATAAGGAAACTTACAGATTTTTGAGAAATGGCTTCAATACTTCATATTTTTTATATATCTACTTCTAATCAAAGGAGGAAACTTAATTAAAAGCACATTCATTGGTAAAGGAAGGTCAAAGGGGTGTGAGGCAAAGACAGATCCTATTTCTCACCCGTTTTGTCGGCCATAGTGAAGTTACTATTACTGATCCCGATAGGGAATTTGGAAGGAAAATAATAACGGGTATAAACAGAGAATTTCTCTAAACCGTTCAATGCAATGATGAAAGCTACATTAAAAATGGAAAACTAACTGCAGGTGATCAAATACATAATAGAACACAAGATAAAATGGTATAGCATCTTAAGTATGTGTGTGCACATGCGAGCACTCTCTAGTGACCTTTATTGTTCAACAATACATACAACAAACATAAAAAAGGAGAAAGGGAAGAAAAATGCTTGCCTATCTCTGAGACAAAGAGAAAAGCAAACTTGTCTGCCCTTTCCTTCCAATGCTGCTTTCTCTGCAGGCTCTTGGGCTGTCATGGAGCTTGGGGCTGCTTTATAGCATCTGATTTATATTTGGTTCCTAGTGTTTCACAAGTGCATTATAAGTAGAAGTGGAGCCAGAATCTTATTAGTGGAGATGCTGTGCGGAGAAATGTCAACACGGGGCATTTGTGTTTTACTTTCATTGCTTTAATAGATAGTACATTTTGTGACAACACAGTCTATTTGAATAATGTGACATTTGGGGGAAGTTTTAAAATTGATTTTATTCAATTGATATTAATGTTGGGTTAAGACCTGATATAATAAAGAAAATAGATGTGTCATTTTCTACCTGTCTTTCAGAGTGAGGGAGTTTGGGCCAGGCAGCCAGCAAAGTCAAAAAGGAGCCATGTATGTGGCACCAATGCCATGTGTTTTAGCCCATCTATTTTCAGAGCATGCTTAATATGTTCACTTGAACAGAATGATTGGCAGATACCAATCAGATACAGTTTAGGCAGTAGCAAGTCATGGATTCAGATGAAAGATGAAAGATGAAGGAACTAGAATCTATTACCTTACAAACGCTCATAAAATAGACTGTTTTATTCAAACCCATTTCCCACAGTATATAATTTCAAGTTCACAGAAGGACATAAATATACTTCCTGTAAAACTTGAAGGGAAAATGTATTAAAAAATTGAGAATTAGTTCCAATTATCAGTTTCTCATTGTGTGCTTCATTACTATATCCTACTGAGTATACTAAACCCTGAGTAAATCTATTCTTACACCAATATTCTTATCTGTCCCGCCCTTGCCATGCTATTCAGCTATCAGTGGGAAACCAATATTTTCTACCCTGCCATAAAGATAGACTACCTTGGTTTCAATTTTTATATCTGAGAGCATAGCCATTTTCACTTACTATGGAGGAATTCCAGGTCTCTCTCCGTCGTGGAGAAACATGAAAACCAGAGATCATATTAGAGAAATAAAATAAAATAAAAAGTCATGTAAATAAGTTATCCCTTGGATATTGTTTAAAATACGTACATGCTGAAGTAGTGATACAGGCTATTTGCAGCATAAAGAACGTGATCTCAAGTTGCACCAAAATACTAAATACTTTCCATTCAGCTGCAAAGTTCTACTCAAAATCATTGGATATAAGTTTTCTTTCCTTCCTCCTCTCTATGAAAATATTTCTTTGTGTCTTTCTTCTAATTGTTTGAGAAAAGTGGTTTTTGCTTTCCAAGGGTTATTCCCTTCTTAGATCGTTTATTTCCTGTCTTCCATGAAGCATAACATTTAAGGGATGGAGAGTAAGGAATTGATCTTTGGAGTTGGATAATAGTTCATATCCTAGCTGTGCAATTTGGGGAATGTTAGGAATGTTCTGGAATCCCTTTGCTGGCTTGATGAAGGGAGTGACCACGTTGGCTAGAAATTGCAAGTGGCCTCCAGGCTGAGGTCCTTCAGGTGCCCTGTTGCTTTCCTTTGTTTTTTCCACACACAGATGAAGATAATTCACAGTTCAGTGATCACTTGTTTCTCCCTGTCCCTCTTCTAGTTTGTTTTATGGGGGAGAATACCTGCATACCTAATTTTATTGTAAAGGTTTTCATGGTGGTTTGGGTTTGCAACTGAGGTGCTACATACAAACACTCTGTACCCAAACATACAAGACCATATAATCATTTCAATAAATTCTAAACGATAGAACATATTATATGGACAGAGTGTGATTAAACTAAAAAATAGTAACAAAAACTGAGTGGGAAAGATCAATATCATTGGAAACTGACCTAGATGTTTCTAAATACCCTGTAGGTCGGGACGCCTGGGTGGCTCAGTTGGTTAAGCGACTGCCTTCAGTTCAGGTCATGATCCCAGGGTCCTGGGATCGAGTCCCACATCGGGCTCCCTGCTCTGCGGGGAGCCTGCTTCTCCCTTTCCCACTCCCCCTGCTTGTGTTCCCTCTCTCGCTGTGTCTCTCTCTGTCAAATAAATAAAATCTTTAAATAAATAAATAAATAAATAAATACCCTGTAGGTCAAGAAATTAGAAGAAAAATTTACTCAATATTTGGAATTGAAAGACAATGGTAACATGGCATAAATTTATGGGATTGCAGCCATAGCTGTGCTCAGGGGAAAATGAGTAGCTTGAAATGCATATACTAACACAGAGAAAAGGCTAAAAACCAATCTTTATCTAAAGAAAAATGTAAAAGTAGCTGCAAATGAAACTGAAAGAAGCAAGCAAATCAAGATTAAAAGCAGAAACTTAAAAACATGTTCAATTGAAAGGAATAATTCTTTGTGGGAAGAGTAAAATAAAACTGATCAGCCCCTGACAAAAACCAATGAGGAAGAGAAAAAAGACACAAATTACTAATATCATGAGTGGGAAAGGAGACGTGACTATACAAAAGTGATAAATTGCTCATTAGAGAATATATAACCCAATTTTTTGGACAATAAATTTGAAAATTTTGATGAAATGAACAAACTGGTAAAATGCAAGGGAGCAAACTTAGAATACTATATGTAAATCATATTCCATTATTAAAATTGAATATTTAATTAAAAACAACTTCCCACAGAGGAGACTCGAGGCTCAGTGTCTCCAATTGAGAATTCTTGCAAATACTTAGAGAAGAAATAATACCAACCTAAGACAAGTTCTTCAGGGAGAACCAAAACAACAACAACAACAACAACGCCAAAAAAAACTTCCAAATTTTTTAAAAAATA
Organism: Mirounga angustirostris; assembly: GCF_029215605.1. Lineage (NCBI taxonomy): Eukaryota > Metazoa > Chordata > Mammalia > Carnivora > Phocidae > Mirounga > Mirounga angustirostris. The sequence continues at coordinate 17,895,715 of NW_026991711.1, read as the reverse complement.
AACCCAGCATAAACTTGACATTAATAGTTAACGATCTTCTATAATGTCTAAAATCCTGAAAGTTTCCTACTGAAATCAACAAACCAAGGCACCCTGTCATGTTGTGCTTGACCTCACTGTTGGTTGCACAGTTTCAAAATTCGTTTGTTTTCTTGAATGTGCATTCTATACTTCAATTTTAAAAAAGTTAGAAACGTAACTCACATCACTTTTTGTATTCTGTGTTGTAGCAAAATTCCTAACCTTAAGACTAAATTAGAAACAAATTACATAGATGCCAGAGAAAGTCAAATTCTTTGGCTCTTTTTACATTATATTTTGGGCACAACATTTAAGATGTTTTAACTTTTATAGGTAACTGGTGTTATATAGATTAATAAAGGATGACTTCCCCCGAAGGCCTTCTGGACTACCACGCACCAAATATATTTGGGAATGTAGCTTTTCCCAATCTTTCTCATAGAAAGCAAAGTGCTTTGAACATCACTCTGTGAACATTTAAAACATGTGAGAAGACAGTCAGGAAACTTTTTTCTCTAAAAGCTATACTTCTGGTTCATGATAATATATCTTCTATTGATAGTAATGGCACAAAAAAAAATTTGTCATTCATTGCATCTAAGGCCACTGAGGAGGTCTTAGATTACTCTGCCAATACAATTGGCATGATCTTATGGCTAATCTAATTTTCTCTTAAACTGTAAGGCTCTGGTGGGAGTGGGGTGGAGAACAAAGGAATATTTTTATTAAGTTGATGTTGCATCAGTTCTCCCTCATAAGATAATTCCATCTCTAGATAGTATTTGGGAAAAACTTTTTCAGTTTACTCTTTATGATGGATGTTTGGTAATAGAATTTCTATTTCCAGCAAATGATTTTTTTCTCTTCGGCCATGAGCCAATCTATCCATATTTCTTCTAATTCCTCAGAAAATACTTAAAAATTCAATGCCTTTTATACTTATTATAATTCCTTAAATACAGAGCCGACATTTTCATTTAATCCAGACCTATTTGTTTTTCAGCAGTTACTGAATATTTATTTCTGTTCACTTCTTTGATTTTATTTCTTAGTTACAAAACCATCCCGTATGTTCTGATAAGATGCTTACACACACAAATGGGGCCCAGAAACACCTGATTCCAGAGAAATTATTTGGATGATTATTTTGAAGCAATTATACTTTAACAGGGGATTTGTTTCTTATTTAGGGCTATATTCCCCATCACCAGGAGTAGATTCCATCTCAAGAAACTACTTTTTTGCTCATTTGTAAGCAACTCCTCATCCATTAGTATGAGATTGCAGCAACTCACTCTTCAGGTTCCACTTTTAATTCTAGTTCTCTTGTTCTTTTTTTCCTACCACATCTGCAGTGATTTCCTCCAGTGAAGTCTTGAGCCCCTCTAGGTTATCCATGAGGGTGGAATCAACTTCTTCCAAACTCCTATGAATATTGATATTTTGACCTCTTCCCGTGAATCACAAATGTTCTTGATGGTGTCTAGAATGGTGAATGCTTTCCAGAAGATTCTCAATTTACTTTACCCACATCCATCAGAGGGATCACTATCTATGGCAGCTCTAGCCTTATGAAAGGTATTTAAGTGATTCTTGAAAGTCAAAGTAACTTTTATCCATGAGGTACCTAATAGATGTGGTGTTAACAGGCATGAAAACTGTATTAACCTCATTGTACAATCTGAGTTTTTGAGTAACCAGGTACATTGTCAGCAGTAATATTTTAAAAGCAACATTTTTCTGAGTAGTTGATCGCAACAGTGGGCTTAGAAGTTTCAGTAAACCATGTTATGAACAGATACGCTGTCATCCATTTATAGAGCACAGGCAGAGTAGATAAAGCATAATTCATAAGGGCCCTCAAATTTTCAAACTGGTGAATGAGCATTGGCTTCAACATAGTCACCAGCTGCACTGGCTCCTAACAAGAGACTCAGCCTGTCCTTTGAAGCTTTGAAACCAGGCATTGACTTTTCCTCTCCAGCTATGGTATTTTCTTCTAATAGAAGGCTGTTTTGTCTACACTGAAAAATCTGTTGTTTAGTGTAGCCACTTTCATTAATTATCTTAGATCTTCTGGGTCACTTAGTAGAGCTTCTACATCAGCATTTGCTGCTTTCACTTTGATGTTAACAGAGATGGCTTCTTTCCTTAAGCCTCATGAACCAGTCTCCACTAGTGTCAGACTTGACTCCTGCAGCTTTTTCACCTCTCAGTCTTCGTAGAATTGAAGAGAATTAGGGCCTTGCTCTGGATTAGGTTTTGGCTTAAGGGAATATTGTGGCTGGTTTGATCTTCCATTAAAACTTTTTCCCTATCAGCAATAAGGCTGTTTCTTTCTTATAATTTGCATGTTCACTGGAATAGCACTTTTAATTTCCTTCTAGAACTTTTCCTTTGCAATCACAACTTGGCTAGCTTTGGTGCAAGAGTCTTAGCTTTTGACATGCCTTGTTCACTAAGCTTAATCATTTCTACCTTTTGGTTTTAAAATAAGAGATGTTCAACTCTATTCGAACACATAGAAGTAATTGTAGGGTTATTAATTGGCCTAATGTCAATATTGCTGGGTCTCAAGGATCAGGAAGGTCTGAAGAGAAAAGTGGGAGAACAATTGGTCAGTGGAGTAGTCAGAGTACCCACAGCATTTATGAATTTTGCTACCTTATATGGGCATGGTTTATGGTGCCCCAAAACAATTGTAATAGTAACATTAAAGATTAATGACAGATCACCATAACAAATACACTAATAATGAAAAACCTGAAATAGTGCAAGAATTATGAAACTGTGGCACACACAAAAATGTAAGCAAATGCCGTTGGAAAAATGGTGCTGATAGACCGCTTGAGGCAGAGTTGCCACAAACCTTCAACTTGTTGAAAGAAACACACACAATATCTGCCAAGTGCAATAAAGCCAAATGCAACAAAAGACAGTATTCCTGTATAGCACTTCTATGCCTTTTGTTAATAATTTTGTCATTTAAAATGGCCCCAAGTGTGATGCTGAAGTGCTTCCTTGTATTCTCAGGTAAAAGAAGACTCAAGTATGCCTCATGGAGAAAAATGTACGTGTTAGATAACCTTTATTCGAACTTGAGTTGTAGTGCTGTTGGCTGGGAGTTCAATGTTAATGAATCAATAATAGGTACTAAATACAGTGTTCGTAATCTGAAGCACACATAAAACAAGGCTATACATTATTTGATGAAAATGTTTTGACCAGAGGCTTGTAGGAACCTTATTTTGTATCTTCCTTAGGAGCAGTGGTTCAGCGTTGGCTGTGACTTTATAGAGCGTAACTATTGTGAGGAACAAGAATCAACTGTATACTAATACATACGAAGAATATTTTTCCTTGCACTCATTCAAGTGTTGAACAAACAGTTATGAAGAACTTACCAAGTGTCAGCAATTATTCCAATGACCAGGGATCCAGCGGAGAAAGAAGGATACCGCTGGCTGCATCCTCCTCGTTCTTTCAGATGTTGTCTAGCAAAGGTTAAAAATGTCTCCATTTTGTAGTAGAATAACTCATGTCCTCCTATAACAATAACATGAAAAAATTATTTAACTTAAAATTAGGATCATTTTCAGACAAGGCAAGTAAAAAACTCCCTCAGGATCCATGGATGAAGATCTATACCATGATGATGTAATGTTCAGAGTAGTTCTTAAAGAACTGGGTTGCTAATACTTCAGTGCAATAGAAATTGCTTTGTATATCCTGAGTACCTCTATTGTATAGAACACATGCATAATTGAGATAATAAAAACTTATCTACGATTTTGTGAACTATTTTTTATGGTTGAGATAAAATATTTTTTTGTCAAATAGCTTCATGGGAACATAGTGCCCTGGTGGTTAAAAACAAACTCATAAATTCTGTATTCAGCCATAATTTACTCTGAATATGACCATATAACCATTAAATATTAACTTCAGTTCCATTTCAAAATTAAGGATGTAATTTTATGATGTTCACTGAGAAAGAAGCTGAATAATAGCTATATTTTCTTTGGCTCAGCTGCAACTATACACTTGATTCTTTGTTAACTGTAAGAAATATCTAAGAAAACAACACCCTTGTGAAACAATTTATTTGCTTACAAGCAGTTAATTCAACAAAATCTTTTTTGTTATCTGTATAATAAATGATTACCCTCATTATGAAGTGTAGTTATAGTGAATTACAATGTACTACAATTTACTGCCCTCTTGCATTCAAATGACCTGCTCCCCTGAAAGCTAGGTTATGTTTCCATTTCATTGAGTTGCATGTTATCTTTCACTGGGATGGCTAATACATGACTCAAACTTGTCCTTTCTGTCAATATGTTTATAGATTTTGCGTGCTTAGTGAAAATAGGGAAATTTTGCCTGCTATTTAGAATAATGGTATGTTAAAGCTCTGATTTACATCAGACTTAGAATGAATAACATTGCCCTTAGGACCAGGTTCAAAATTTGAACAAGACTTTTGAGGCATTTTATGCCTAAAATTCTTCTCCTTAGTTGGGCCTTGTACCTTTAACACTTGACATTCTCTGTGAGAATCCTTCTGCCACAATGAATATCCTTCTATTACTGTATTTCACGACTGTGGTATCTTCATCGACAGAGTTTCCTTCTCTCTGTTTATATCCATATGTAGTATACCCTGATATCAGGCTACATAATTCTTGGACACTTTCAAGAGGCAGAATAGTTTCCCTTTTCTCTGGGCTTTTTAAACACTCGGTATTTTGACCCCTGCAACACTTACCTCATGTTCCTCCATTTGACAACCCATTTAGTTGTCTGCACCATTAACTGGTAATTGTGTGAGGTCAAACACCCCTTTGTTGGCTTTTATAACTTGGGAGAGTGCCTAATATATATATATATATATATATATATATATAATAGAGAGAATATATATATAGTGATAGAGTGAAAAAAAACTGTAAGATGTGAATATTGGATACCATGTTGCTTGATTTAGAACCAGAATTGGGAAGTGGGTGGAAAAAGGAGGCAGTACTCAAAATTTGTGCAAGTTTTGCTCCGTTCTCTTACCCTGTGTCTGGTATCAGCTCAACTGTTCCCTTTATTTTAATATATACAGTTGTCTTGTGACTTCTTTTGAAGCTAAAGCAGCAAGGTATTAGATTCTCTTGTCCTATTTATTCATAATAGAATAAAATTGCATGCATGTTCACATTTTGCTATTAGTAATCTCTGAATAAAATATTTTATTCTCTGAATAAAAATCTAAAGTTTCAGGTTACCTGAAAACCTAGAATTGTAAGATAGGAGGTGAGGAGAATTAAATGTGCAGTAAAGAACATGCAGGGGCTCGTATATATTGATTACTTTAAAATGCATTTAAATGTTTTACGGTTTGAAAATAGCTAATAGAATAGAAATACATATGAACTTAAACATTAATTATGAGATGGAAGGAAGGCAATTTTAGTGTAAACTTGATCAATATAGTGAGGAAACCCAAGATAATTGGAAAGGCAACAAAAGGAGAGTAGTAGATTACAAGTAAGAACATATGAAGATATACTAATAAGACCAAACATTAATTATATAAATCCATTGATTGGATTCAGCTGATTAATTAAAATATGAAGAATGTTAAAATGAGCTAAAGAACATTAGCTCTGATGTTCATAGATCATTCAAACATGAAAGGCACAAGGAGGTTGAACAGCTAACAGTGAAATGTTAAAGTGAGAAAGTAAACAGCTGGGAAATTACCACTTTTAAGCTAATATTAAATGGGAAAATGTTATTTTGTAACAATGAATGAGTACCTAAAAACAGAGCAAGCAGGAAGGTCTAATAAACCAAAAAATGTAAAACCAAAACAAATAGCAAACAAATGTAGAAATAAAAGGAAACTAAACCAGAATCATAGTGAAAATGTACATTGGCCAGACTTTAAGAGAGAACAAATAATTACATAAATGATTGCAGTAAAAGAGCCAGTGTATGCTAATAATGTAATTTATAAAGAGGTTAGAAAATACAATTATAAGGAAAGTGCTAACATTTGGTAAATGTTTCTGAGATAACTTGTACTTTTAGAAGACAAGATCTAAAAATATAAAGATAAAAATAGAATGGTAGAATAGACTAAATGTTAATTATATAAAGATAAAAACTTGGCAAAATATTTCATAAAGCTAAAAAACCCATTGGAAGAAAATATTGAAGCACATAGAAGCACATGAATGATTAATAACTAGATGCAGAAGTAGATTCTATTAAATAAATGGAGGAAAAGGAAAATATCCACATGTAAATAGGTTCTAGTATTACGCAGTGGCTTCTAAGGATTATATTAACAAACTTTATACAATCCACTTAGAATTAATATTTTACCACTTCAAGCAAAATGTAATGATCTTACCCACGTATATCTTTCATTACCTATACTTCCTCTATGATGTAGTTGCCCAAAGTATTACATCTAACTGCACTGAAAATCCCATTAGTGTTATAACATGTGCTTTCACCTGCGACGTGTCATTTAATGAAATTATAAGCCCAAACTGTCTTTTATTTACCAAGATGTTTCTCTTTCTGTTTTTCTTCCTTCATTCCTGACATTCCACATGTCCTTCTGCTACCCTTTCCCTTCCACTGAAGATCTTGCCTTAGCATTTATTTTATTTATTTATTTTTTTGAGGTAGTGTTCCATGATTCATTGTTTGCATATAACACCCAGTGCTCCATTCAGTACGTGCCCTCTTTAATACCCATCACCAGGCTAACCCATCCCCCCAACCCCCTCCCCTCTAGAACTCTCACTTTGTGTTTCAGAGTCCACAGTCTCTCATAGTTCATCTCCCCCTCCAATTTCCCCCCTTCATTTTTCCCTTCCTACTATTTTTTTTTTTAACATATGATGTATTACTTGTTTCAGAGGTACAGGTATGTGAATCATCAGCCTTACAAATTCACAGTGCTCACCATAGCACATACCCTCCCCAATTTCTATCACCCAGCCACCCCATCCCTCCCACCCCCCACCCACTCCAACAACCCTCACTTTGTTTCCTGAGATTAAGAATTCCTCCTATCAGTGATATCATATGATACATGTCTTTCTCTGATTGACTTATTTCGCTCAGCATAATACCCTCCAGTTCCATCCATGTTGTTGCAAATGGCAAGATTTCGCTTTTCTTTTTGATGGCTGCATAATATTCCATTGTATACATATACCACTTCTTTTTTATCCATTCATCTGTTGATGGACATCTTGGCTCTTTCCAAGTTTGGCTATTGTGGACATTGCTGCTATAAACATCGGGGTGCACGTACCCCTTTGGATCACTACATTTATATCTTTGGGGTAAATACCCAGTAGTGCAATTGCTGGGTCATACAGTAGCTCTATTTTCAACTTTTTGAGGAACCTCCATACTGTTTTCCAGAGTGGCTGCACCAGCTTGCATTCCCACCAACAGTGTAGGAGGGTTCCCCTTTCTCCACATCCACACCAACAACTGTCATTTCCTGACTTGTTCATTTTAGCCATTCTGACTTGTGGGAGGTGGTATCTCATTGAGGTTTTGATTTGGGTTTCCCTGATGCCGAGTGATGTTGAGGACTTTTTCATGTGTCTGTTGGCCATTTGGATGTCTTCTTTGGAAAAATGTCTGTTCATGTCTTCTGCCCATTTCTTGATTGGATCATTTGTTCTTTGGGTGTTGAGTTTGATAAGTTCTTTATAGATTTTGGGTACTAGCCCTTTATCTGATATGTCATTTGCAAATATCTTCTCCCATTCTGTCGGTTGTCTTTTGGTTTTGTTGACTGTTTCCTTTGCTGTGCAAAAGCTTTTTATCTTGATGAAGTCCCAATAGTTCATTTTTGCCCTTGCTTCCCTTGCCTTTGGCGATGTTTCTAGGAGGAAATTGGTACGGGTGAGGTTGAAGAAGTTGCTGCCTGTGTTCTCTGCTAGGATTTTGATGGATTCCTGTCTCACGTTTAGGTCTTTCAACCATTTGGAGTCTATTTTTGTGTGTGGTCTAAGGAAATGGTCCAGTTTCATTCTTCTGCATGTGGCTGTCCAATTTTCCCAACACCATTTGTTGAAGAGACTTTTTTTTCCATTGGACATTCTTTTCTGCTTTGTCGAAGATTAGTTGACTATAGAGTTGAGCATCCATTTCTAGGCTCCCTATTTTGTTCCATTGATCTATGTGTCTGTTTTTGTGCCAGTACCATACTGTATTGATGATGACAGCTTTGTAATAGAGCTTAAAGTCCGGAATTGTGATACCACCTGCTTTGCTTTTCATTCTCAACATTCCTGTGGCTATTCAGGGTCTTTTCTGATTCCATACAAGTGTTAGGATTATTCCATTTCTTTGAAAAAAGTGGATGGTATTTTGATAGGGATTGCATTAAATGTGTAGATTGCTCTAGGTAGCGTTGACATCTTCACAATATTTGTTCTTCCAATCCATGAGCATGGAATGTTTTTCCATTTCTTTGTGTCTTCCTCAATTTGTTTCATAAGTATTTTATAGTTTTCTGAGTACAGATTCTTTGCCTCTTTGGTTAGAATTATTCCTATGTATCTTATGGTTTTGGGTACAATTGTAAGTGGGATTGTGACTCCTTAATTTCTCTTTCTTCTGTCTTGTTGTTGGTGTATATAAATGCAACTGATTTCTGTGCATTGATTTTTATATCCTGCCACTTTACTGAATTCCTGTATGAGTTCTAGCAGTTTTGGGGTGGAGTCTTTTGGGTTTTCCACATAAAGGATCATATCATCTGCAAAGAGTGAGCGTTTGACTTCTTCTTTGCTGATTTGGATGCCTTTTATTTCTTTCTGTTGTCTGATTGTTGTGGCTAGGACTTCTAGTACTATGTTGAATAGCAATGGTGATAGTGGACATCCCTGCCGTGTTCCTGACTTTAGAGGGAAAGCTCTCAGTTTTTCCCCATTGAGAAGGATATCCACTGTGGGTTTTTCATAGATGGCTTTTATGATAGTGAGGTATGTACCCTCTCTCACTACACTGTGAAGAGTTTTGATCAAGAAAGGGTGCTGTACTTTGTCAAATGCTTTTTCTGCATCTATTGAGAGGATCATATGGTTCTTGTTCTTTCTTTTCTTAATGTATTGTATCACGTTGATTGATTTGTGGCTGTTGAACCAAAATTGCAGCCCAGGAATAAATCCCAATTGGTTGTGGTGAATAATCCTTTTAATGTACTGTTGGATCCTATTGGCTAGGATTTTGGTGATAATTTTTGCATCTATGTTCATCAAGGTTATTGGTCTTTCATTCTTTTTGATGGGGTCTTTGTGTGATTTTGGGATCAAGGTAATGGTGGCCTCATAAAATGAGTTTGGAAGTTTTCCTTCCATTTCTGTTTTTTGGAACAGTTTCAGAATAATAAGTATTCTTCTTTAAATGTTTGGTAGAATTCCCCTGGGAAGCCATCTGGCCCTGGGCTCTTGTTTGTTGGGAGATTTTTGATGACTGCTTCAATTTCCTTAGTGGTTATGGGTCTCTTCAGGTTTTCTATTTCTTCCTGGTTCAGTTTTGGTAGTTGATCCATCTCGAGGAGTGCATCCATTTCTTCCAGATTATCTAATTTGCTGGCATATAGTTGCTCATAATATATTTTTATAATTGTTTGTATTTCTTTGGTGTTGGTTGTGATCTCTCCTCTTTCATTCATGATTTTGTTGATTTGGGTCCTTTCTCTTTTCTTTTTGATAAGTCTGGCCAAGGGTTTATCCATCTTGTTAATTCTTTCAAAGAACCAGCTCCTAATTTCGTTGATCTGTTCTACTGTTCTTTTGGTTTCTATTTCATTGATTTCTGCTCTGATCTTTATTATTTCTCTTCTCCTGCTGGGTTTAGGCTTTATTTGCTGTTCTTTCTCCAGCTCCTTTAGGTGTAGGGTTAGGTTGTGTACTTGAGACCTTTCTTGTTTCTTGAGGAAGGCTTGTATTGCTATATACTTTCCTCTTAGGACTGCCTTTGCTGCGTCCCATAGTTTTTGAACAGTTGTGTTTTCATTTACATTGGTTTCCATGAATTTTTTAAATTCTTCTTTAATTTCCTGGTCGACCCATTCATTCTTTAGTAGGATGCTCTTTAGCCTCCATGTATTTGAGTTCTTTCCGACTTTCCTCTTGTGGTTGAGTTCTAGTTTCAAAGCACTGTGGTCTGAAAATATGCAGGGAATGATCCTCAACTTTTGGTACTGGTTGAGACCTGATTTGTGACCTAGGATGTGATTGATTCTGGAGAATGTTCCATGGGCACTAGAGAAGAATGTGTATTCTGTTGCTTTGGGTTGGAATGTTCTGAATATATCTGTGAAGTCCATTTGGTCCAGTGTGTCATTTAAAGTCTTTATTTCCTTGTTGATCTTTTGCTTAGATGATCTGTCCATTTCAGTGAGGGGGGTGGTAAAGTCCCCCACTATCATTGTATTGTTGTAGATGTGTTTCTTTGCTTTTGTTATTGGCTTATGTAATTGGCTGCTCCCATGTTAGGGGCATAGATATTTACAATTGTTAGATCTTCTTGTTGGACAGACACTTTAAGTATGATATAGTGTCCTTCCTTAGCTCTTATTATAGTCTTTGGTTTAAAATCTAATTTGTCTGATACAAGGATTGCCACCCCAGCTTTCTTTTGGTGTCCATTAGCATGGTAAATGGTTTTCTACCCCCCTCACTTTCAATCTGGAGGTGTCTTTGGGTCTAAAATGAGTCTCTTGCAGACAGCATATCTATGGGTCTTGTTTTTTTATCCAATCTGATAGCCTGTGTCTTTTGATTGGGGCATTTAGTCCATTTACATTCAGGGTAACTATTGAAAGATAGGAATTTAGTGCCACTGTATTGCCTGTAAGGTGACTGTTACTGTATATTGTCTGTGTTCCTTTCTGGTCTATGTCGCTTTTAGGCTCTCTCTTTGCTTAGAGGACCCCTTTCAAGATTTCTTGTAGGGCTGGTTTCGTGTTTGCAAATTCCTTCAGTTTTTGTTTGTCCTGGAAGCTTTTTATCTCTCCTTCTATTTTCTATGACAGCCTAGCTGGATATAATATTCCTGGCTGCATATTTTTCTCATTTAGTGCTCTGAATATATCATGCTAGTCCTTTCTGGCCTGCCAGGTCTCTGTGGATAGGTCTGTTGGCAATCTAATGTTTCTACCATTGTAAGTTACAGAGCTCTTGTCTGAGCTGCTTTCAGGATTTTCTTTGTCTCTGAGACTTGTAAGTTTTACTATTAGAGGTCAGGGTGTTGACCTATTTTTATTGATTTTGAGGGGAGGTTCTCTGTGCCTCCTGTATTTTGATGCCTGTTTCCTTCCCCAAATTAGGGAAGTTCTCTGATGTAATTTGCTCCAGTATACCTTCTGCCCCTCTCTCTCTTTCTTCTTCTGGGATCCCAATTATTCTAATATTGTTTCATCTTATGGTCTCACTTATCTCTTGAATTCTGCCCTCGTGATCCAGTAGTTGTTGATCTCTTTTTCTCAGCTTCTTTATTCTCCATCATTTGGTCTTCTGTACCACTAATTCTCTCTTCTGCCTTATTTATCCTAGCAGTTAGAGCCTCCATTTTTTATTGCACCTCATTAATAGCCTTTTTGATTTCAACTTGGTTAGATTTTAGTTCTTTTATTTCTCCAGAAAGGGTTTCTCTAATATCTTCCGTGCCTTTTTCAAGCCCAACTAGTACCTTTAAAATCGTCATTCTGAACTCTAGTTCTGACATCTTACTAATGTCCGTATTGATTAGGTCCCTGGCAGTCGGTACTGCCTCTTGTTCTTTTTTGTTGTTGTTGTTGTTGTTGAGGTGATTTTTTCCGTTTTGTCATTTTGTCCAGAGGAGAAGAGATGAATGAGAGAACAAAATGCTAACAGGGTAACAATGACCCCAGAACAATAAACACTAAACAAATCAGAAAAGACCCGAAACTGGGGGAAAAGAAAGGGAAAGAAAGAAAAAAGAAAAAAATGGTCAGATATGATCAGGCTGGTGCATAGATCAGTGCCACATACTAGATTTTGGGTGTATTTTGGTCTGTTAGAAGAAACTGCGTCTCAAAATTTTAAAGAAAAACGTATATATGTACAAAACTAAGGGTAAATACAGTGAATGATGGAATATGACTGTAAAGATGAAAATTATAAAAGATTTTTTAAAAAGGAATTGATAAGTTGGTTGAAAAAAGAAAGAAAAAAAAAAGGAGAATGTGATCAGGCAGGAGACTAGAACAAAGCCATACACTAGAGATTTAGGGTATCTTGTGGTCTGTTAGAAGAAACTGTATCCCAAAATTTTAAAGAGAGAACAACTTATATATATACCAAAAAGTTAACTACAATGAAGGGATAGAATATGACTCTAATATGAAAAATAAAAAATATTTTTAAAAAACGGATTGGTAAGATGTTGGTTGAAAAGGGAAAAAGAAAAATTAAAAAAAAAAAGAGAGAAAAAAATTAAAATAACTTTAAAAGACTAAAGAATCATGGGGAAAAAAGCCATGAATTCTATGTGCTGTATTCCCCTAGTGCTGGAATTCTGCCATTCTCATTGATCAGTAAACTTGGTCTTGGCTGGCTGTTCTTCCTGATCTTCTGGGGGAGGGGCCTGTTGCTATGGTTCTCAGATGTCTTTGCTGGGGGCTGGGCTAAGTAATCTGCTCAGGTTTGCTCTCGGGAGATTTGTTCCCTGCAAGCTTTTGGTACAGCTTTGGAGGATGAGAGTGAAAATGGCAACCTCCCAATCTCTGTCCCGGAGGAGCCGAGAACTCAGGCCCCACTCCTCAGTGAGCCCCCAGAGAAAAGCAGTCAATCACTCCCCTCTCCCTGGTCTCTGGCTGCACTCTGTGCTCACCCAGCCTGTGACCGAGCGTTTCTATCTCTGGCACCCGACTAAATGTGGAGTCTCCAAACCCAGCAGATCCCTGCGATGCTCTCCCGCACTGCTCCTCCCGGGGGAGCAAGGGGAGTCTCCCCACTCTGCCGCCTGTTGGGTCCCTGCTGGAGGAGTAGTGGCCTGACTGTGCCACGGATCACGGTTTATAGCAACCCGGAACTGTAAGCCCGCTCCTCAGCTCTGTCTCTGCAGCCAGCTTCCCCACTCCAATACCTGGGAGTTCTGCCGCACTCAGGCACCGCCGGTCATTCTGTGACCCCGAGGGTCCCGAGACCACACTGTCCCAGTAAGGGTTCCACCCCCTGCTTAGCCACTGGAGCGACGTCCCTCAGCAAAGCCAACTTCTAAAAGTTCCAATTTTGTGCTCTGCTGCTCTGTCAGCCGGTAGCGGCTGACAGAGGCCCCCATCCCCCCACTATCTGTCTTCCTAAATATCACCTCGGATTCACCTCTCTGCCCGTCCTACCTTCCAGAAAGTGGTCACTTTTCTGTTTACAGAGTTGCTGCTATTCTTTTCTTTGATCTCCCCTGTTGAGTTTGTACGTGTTCAGAATGGTTTGATCCCTATCTAGCTGAATTCCTGGGACCAGACGAAATTTAGGTGTCCTACTCCTCCACCATCTTGCTCCTCCTCTGCCTTAGCATTTATTTTAAAGCAGATCTAGTATTGACAAATTGCTTAGTTTTATTCCTGCTGAAATTATTTTACCTTCCTCTCTGAAGACTATTTTCACTAGATTGAGGATTCTGGATTGATAGGTCATTTTTTTTTTTTTTCCCCAGCACTTTAAAAATATTGCTCCACTCTCTTCTACCATTCTTGGTTTCCCACAAGAAATCTGTAGGCATTTGATTTCCTGTTTTCTTATACATAATAGTTTATTCTATTCTGCCTTTTGAAAAAAAGTTTATTTTTGGCTTTTAGCAGTCTGATACTAATGTGCCTGGGGATGATTAAGTTTATCCTGATGGTTTACTTAGTTTCTGAGAACTTTCAATTTAGGTCTTTTACCCAAAGTGGGAAGCCTTCAGCCTTATTTCTTCAAATGTTTTTTTCTTTGTTGTTGTTCTGATCTTTCTCCTCTCCTACTGGGTCTTTTATGCCACAGATATTAGACCTTTTGATATTTTTCCCTGAGACTCTGTTGATTCTTATACATAATTTTTTAGATGATTTCTGTTGTTCGATCTTAATGTACAATGTACATTGTTTCCTTTGACCTCTCAATTGCACTTTTGAGACACCCCAGTAAAATTTTTTGTCGATTTTTTTTTTTTCTTTCCAGAAGTTTTTTCTTTGAGACTTCGGTCTTTCCATTTCAAGAGTATTGACTTTTCTTCATGGGTCATTTTTATAATAGCTGTTTAAAAAAATCTTTAACACTTGTGTCATCTCCTGGTTGGTATCTGTTGATTGTCCTTCCCCTGATGATTGTTTCCTTGTTTCTTCACATTTCTAATAATTTAGATCCTACCCTGGACCTGTCCTTGTCTGGTCTATGCATATGCCAATATAGTCCAGTCTTTAATTTAGCCTCAGCCTTTACTTGTTCTGGAAGTATCTGCCATCTGAATTCAGTTGGTTTCATTCTTTCAGTTAAAGAGTGAATGGAGATTTCATACACAGATGCAAAGAGCCCCTTCTGATTCCTCCTCTCCATGATCTTATCCTCAGTCTCTGTTTCCCCAGTGTTCTTATTCCTTGTGTTCAGTTTTAAAAGTTGGGGCATTAGCCTCCCCACCCTGCTGCACGGTACCCACAAATTGGCCCAACAGGTGGCAATGTGGTGACAGGAAAGAGGCTGCATGGCTGCTTCAGCCATTCCCACCATTGCTGCTGCTGCATCCACGGGTGGCGTCAATATTGTGTCTCAGTTTTAGGGCAAGGGGAGTTAAAACAGGACTCAACCCTGTTAGTGAGGTGGGGGAAGAGGAGCCACTGGATGGCTGGGGCTCAACTGGTATAAGACAGATGGGGAATGCCAGACGCCTCTTGTCTGTAAATACAGTTGTTGCTGTTTCTAAGCATGGCGGCCGCCCCCGGGGGGAAGAAAGCAGGGGGAAGAGCTGTAGCTTCACTGTAGCATTGTACTTGGAGCGAGTGGTGCAATTCCCAAGAACATCCCTCCTGATTCTCTGGCGAGAAGGAGTGCTTTCCACTTTTGAGCATTTTCTGACTGTACTCACTTGGGTTCCAGGCTTTGGGCTTACCTAGAGACCCATCTAGGATATAGAAGAGAGGAACAAGGAACTTGGAGCCCGTATAGTGCTCCAATCTGCTTGCTCTTCTCCACCTTGCATGTAGAGTCTTCTAATAGGTGCTTTACACTACCCCTTCTCCCCCACCAACCCCCTTATGTGGGAGACAAAAAACAAACAACACCAAAAAAGACCCTTGCTGTCTAGTACTCTCTCAAGTCCTAAACCTCACAAATAAGTATTCCATTTCTGTGTGGGGCTATCCAGAATACTCTTTTATTATTGTGTATATCACACTATCTTAGCTACTTGGTTTCATTCATTTTTGGTTTGAAATAAAAGGATAAAGAAAGGATGTAAAAGTTTCCCAAATACTGCCATTTTCATATTGAAATATGAAGTACAAATGGATCTTCCCTTGCAGCCCTTCCGTTGCATCCCAGCCTTCCCTCCAGACACGACCACTGCTATTAGTTTTATGTGTATCTCCTTCAATGTGTTCATGCCCATGGAAAAAAAATTATAAAAACAGATCTATAACAAAATAGAATGACATTTTTCTCCCACAAGTTAAAAAAGATCTACTCTTTATTCACTACTCTCAACCTTAGTATGTATAGATGTACCTCCTCAGTAAAATGGTAAAATAGCTACTTTGTATTTCCTGGTGTGAATGTATACTAGAAATTATTTGATCTGTTTCACATGATGGACCTTTAGATGTATCCTTTTCTTCTTTTTGACTGTTGCACAGGGCCATAAACAACCTTGTTCATTTATCTTTATCTGTTTCTCTTAGTATCTTAGTAGCAGCATTTTTTTTTTTTTTGAAGTGAAACTCCAGAATGATTCTATAAGATTTATTCTCTTACACTTGTCATACAGCTTCAGTCCTGCAAGACAAATCTGTGACCCCTCTGCTTTGTGTCTGAACAGCATCAGGGTAATTTTCAGTCCAGAGTAAAATGCCTGTTTCTGAGTACCTATTTCTTATATCATTGTTGACAGTGGGTACAGCTAACTTTTCGAAGTTGATCATTGTATTCCTCATGTTAAACTTTTTTGGTGTATTTAAAAGATCTTTGTTTACATATTTCCATCAAATGTAAATTTGTATTATCCATTTTTGTTTTTAAGTCCTGTTCATATTTATCCATGGGGATACTTGGTTTAGCGGAGAAATTATCATTTTGTCTGTCTATATTCTTTTTTTTTTTTTTGCCCCAAGTCCATATTTTATCATTAAATACTTATGATTCCCACTGGTTTTTATGTAATCAAGCCTACCAATTATTCTCTTTGGGGATGCTATATTACTTGATTGCTTTTTCAAAGTGTCTACTTAAAGATGAAAGCAATTATTCTAATTTTCTGAAATTTTATTAATGCTTTGATCCCTTATTTGGAATTTGTTTTTGTGTACACTAAGTTGTAGGAGTGTTTTTTTCAAATTATACAGTAAATTATCCAATTGCATTCATTAAATAATTCTTTCATCTTGGAATTCAAATATTTTATTTCTGTAATCCATTCATTTGTAGTTTTCTATTTGTCAACTGTCCCTATATCAAACTGTTTTAATTACAGTAGCTTTATTTATTTACACATCTGTTTTTAGACTGCAATTCCTAGTGGATATAGATTTAAATTCCCATGAGATTTAAATTCTTAAAGGGAAGGCTCATTTGACTTTTCTCTTTTGTCCTAGCTTACCATAGTGCTGACAAATAGTTTTACTGAATTATTGTCCAACTTTAAATATCTGTTCCATGTTGGCTAAACATTTCAAGAGTATATCCAACACCATAACTACTTATTGAACATACAAGACTTTATACTGAGAACAGTGGACAATTAAAAAAAAAAAAAAAGAATCCGTCCTTTATTAAAGAGCATCTGTGCTGTCTGGGTGAGAATAAGTCCATGTAAGCAAGAATAGTAAGTGTGCTATAACACAATATGAAAAGTGATCTGAGAGTAGAATAACATTTGTCCAAAGGGAGAAACAAGAGCAAGGTTACTGTTTCATTCAATCACTGAAAAAAAGGTTCTTAATAGAAGGTATAGTTTGTTGCCATCTTGACTGACCAGCTACATAAGTGCACAGAAAATGAAATAACATAGATGTATCCTCTGTGAAGAATTCTTTGGATGAAAACCCTAATCCCTGCAGAAGTCTGAGTCCTTGTGTGTTGTGGTGCACAAGAGTCTACCAAAGTTAAGGCAGAATTTTGGATTTTTTTTTGTTTTTCCTGGTATTTTTCTTTCCAAGAGAGTTCATGGTTTGGATGGGTGATTCTTGCATTTCTCCTCTATCTTGCTAATTACTAAGTGTTTCTACCAAAACCTAGTTTAACTCAAGTAATCTATATTCACATCCTCTGAGTGATTCCATTCACCATTTAGAGATCTCTGTATTTTTATGCAAGCCCATGTGGTAATAGTGGTTCTGGTAAGAGTGGGATGAGGGTAGGAAGCTCTTGCTTGTTTTCAGTTATATGTCACAGCAAGAGCAAACATAGGGACCATGATTGGAATGTGAAACCTGCCATTATAGGTAAATGAGTATGTTGGGCATGGCGTAAAAGAGATTTTAATACTTGATGAAATGTCCAGATCTTGCTATCATATATCTAGGAAACACAGCCATGTGTCAACTACTTCTCATCAGATAGTAACAGATCATGTGCATTTTACATAAAAAGATGTGAAAATACTTGTATGGAAATTCTGAACTCCGTTCATTTAAATCCTCTTCTGGACAGATCACAGAACTAAATTCCTTTAAAAAAAATAAATCCTTTTTTCTAAAATGTTGGAAAGCTAACTTAACCCTGGATCTAGACTAAGCATATGTAATTTGTAATCTTTGTACTTGATTATGAGTGGTTTTAGCTCCATTGGCTTATATATGGTTTCTATGTAACACTGCTGCATGCTTTAAAAGTAATATATTTTTGCCTTCAAAAGGCAAACATAGTCGGAGTTTTTCCCTCAGAACTTGGCAACTGACCTATTATTTGATGTACACAGTAGTTTGCGTTGTGCCCAGAGAAAAAAATTGAGACCCAATTCCCTGGAGTACCCATGCTGTGAGCCCAATGTGTCCCCTATGCTTTGTCTCTGAACAATGTGGAAGTCCCTTTCTGTACAGAGCAATGCTGGGGTGAGTGCATCTATGTGCTTTGCCCAAGGTGACCTCCTAGGGAGAAATAAAACATGTTGTAGAGGCATGTTCGGCTTCACGTTTAAACTAAGTTGAGAACAAGAGCAACTGTCACTTCCAGCAAAAATATTTTTCCAGGAATCATAATAGATGGGCAGTCTGTTTCTATCCTTACTCTTTTATGACTGGTAACTTACTTGTTAATTCTCTTTGAACATATGTTTTCCATAAATCAGAGGGAATAATCCTAAATAGTACAAAGCTTGGTGATACACGTTGTTTTGATAGGCTTAGCTGCTACAACCACATTTTTGAGAACGAGAAAGAAACTGATGGACAAAGAATGCTATAGGAATATTATGCAACAAGTCTTTTTTTTTTTTTAAGATTTTATTTATTTATTTGACAGAAAGAGACACAGTGAGAGAGGGAACACAAGCAGGGGGAGTGGGAGAGGGAGAAGCAGACTCCCACTGAGCAGGGAGCCTGACATGGGGCTCAGTCCCAGGACCCTGGGATCACGACCTGAGCCGAAGGCAGACGCTTAACGACTGAGCCACCAGGTGCCCCATATTATGCAACAAGTCTTAAATGAAATAAAAAAGAACATTCCAAGTCCTAATCCTCTAAAAACATTTAGTAAGAATATAAAATGTAGTGATATTTCCCTTAGATGAAGAGATCTGGGGGTGAGGGGTGTGAAGGAGCAGGAGAGGAGAGCAGAGAGGCAGAAGATAGAGGTCTAGAGATAAATGCCAACACTGAGCAGGAGTTCAGCAAGTCCTACTATATGTGACCAGGTAAGTAAAGAAACAAAGGACACTGAAGGGATGGTTTCTTTAGTATAGACACATGTGGTCTGGGTAATATTCCTGTGGTAGGAGTACAATAACCATAAATAAACTAAAAATAAATAGGGCATCAAATGAGCAAATGCTAAGCCTGATGGTATGGCAGGAGACAATCATCTGATCGTACAGGGGCTCACAGGTCTGATTTGGCAAACCTACATTCTCTCTGTTCTGGTTGCAGACTCTCTGCACTGTTTGGCCAGTGAGGTCGGGTGGGGCACGTGACTCCTAGATCCCTAAATGCACCAGAAGCCCCAAAGTAAGGAAGTTTAAAGGCTGGTCAGGGTTAACATTTGAATAAGGGACTTCCTGTGTAAAATGCTGTTAGAGTATGTGAACCTAATATACCCTTCCCAAATGTTTCACCAAAATATAAGAAGCCAAGAAAGGAAGAGATGAAGGAGGATAGGAACACAGGAAGGAGAGAAGGGGGAACTCCAAACACCATAGGGTACCCAGAGGGCACAAAGCTAGGAAGCCTGGCCACCGTCCATTCCTGGGAGGAATGTCTACCAGCTGTGAGGCAAGCACTGCTGAAGACCTAAATAGCTGACAGTGTTTGGATTTATGAAGTAGAACTGATGGGCCTACTTGAAACACAACAGAAAGATTGTGAGTCTCTATCCTCCCAGCCTCTGGGTATCCTGCGAACCTGTCAGAAGAGCAGACTGGGGCAGAAGAAGTTCTCATCCTTGCGCAAGTGAGGCTCTGCGGAGGCATGGCATGGGCAGGTGCGGTCTGCGGCCCCGCTGTGCTGGGAGAACGGAAACAGCCTGTTGTCTGGGATCTGCACAGCCACCGATGGAAGCCGAGGGCAGATGCCAATGGTGCATAGTTCCCTCCTTGTTGAGGATGAGAAATGTAATAAAATTCAACACCAGGGGGCTTGAAAGAATATATTGCAGAGAAAATTGGAGGGAATAGAATCGGTGAGGCTCAGAGGGAGACACACTTTTCTCCGGAACCCATAGAACATTTTAGAAAGCAATTTGACATTCTTGATAGGAGACTGGAGACAGCATGGCCCCAAACTGAGAAGAGTAGAAAGCCAGACTGTGGCAAAAATACAGGTAGGAAACAAAAGATGGCCCAGTAGAGCGATGTTCATATTGTGTTAGCAGAATTAAAGAGCTGAACTCCTGGGGATCCTGGGACAGGGGACACTGCTCCCTGGGATTTTCCTGAGTATTGGATGTTTACTCGACAACAGAGCTTTGTCTTATTGCTTAGATTTCATTTTAATCAGTGTTTGCTTTAATTTAAATTTAAAATATCAAACATTAAAAAGTCTCTATTATTAGATTTGTTTAGCACACTAGTCTCCTTGCCCTGCATCAGGCTTAGATATTGTAGGTATCTTATCACTATTTGTTGAATTAATCAGTGGGTGATGATCACACTAATCAAAGTGGGGCTGGTCAACTTGAGTCCACCTCTCATCCTAGTACTTACTAGCTATTCGATCTTGAACATATGGCCTTTTTGTGCAGTTCTCTCATTTGTGAAATAGGTGGATATTGTTCTAATTCTTAAATATGTTAGGCTTTACATGAGTAAGGCATGTAAGGTGTTTATCCTAATGCCTAGTACAGATAAGTACAGAATAAATGTTAGCTATTGTCACACTAAAACAATGAAAGACAATTGGGTGTAGAAATAAAGATGACCTGAAGCTCTAATCAAAATAATAAAAGGAATCTTAGCTCCATAGACAGACTCTAGTAAGGTATTTAATTACATGGATTTAGAGCATCAGAGCAACAACAACAAAAGCCCTCCCCCCCAAAAAAAAGTTTTCAAGGAGGATACAAGAATTTGGGAGAGAAGTTCAAATTTCTCTGTCAATTTAAATGCCAGGAGGAAAAGGATAAAAAACAAACAAAAAACAAAAACAAGGTTCGGGGAAATAGTTGTGACCCAAGTATTTAATCCTTCAGAAAATAGGCAGTCAAATGAAAGTCATAGATGTTCTGTGTTATGCAATTTAATAAGGAAAATTATGAAATATTTGCAAATAGGCAAAATGATTAATTACTATGTGACTTTCCAGTAGATTGCTGAAGATAGTCTAGTGGGTCCTCCTCGAATTATCTGATTATATAAAGGGTTATGTAAGAATGAGTCTTTAACTGCCTTCTAGAAAACTAATAGCACAACAAGAGATTCCTATTCACACCAATGCAAAAAATCTTGTTTAGGTGATGATGAAAACCTCCACCTCACTTAAACCAATCTTAATATTTTACTGGGTTCTCTTAATTAGTAGTCTTTAGTATGTATTCCCTCACCATTTAATCTTTGACCACTTATATTTGTAATAAAGTCTCATTTTAAAATTTTATGAAAATTAGACTTATCAAATAATCAGAAAATACTGTGGAGCAAATGCTTCTTGCAAATAATTCTGCAAGATTCTTATAATTTTATTGCCCTAGAATTTTATTTTAAGCATGGTTTTTATTGTAGATATGAGTCCTATGGCTTTACATGATCTGGTTTCTCTTTTTTTTTTTTTTTTAAAGATTTTATTTATTTATTTGAGACAGAGAGAATGAGAGAGACAGAGAGCACATGAGAGGGGGGAGGGTCAGAGGGAGAAGCAGGCTCTCTGCCGAGCAGGGAGCCCGATGCGGGACTCGATCCAGGGACTCCAGGATCATGACCTGAGCCGAAGGCAGTCGCTTAACCAACTGAGCCACCCAGGCGCCCGATCTGGTTTCTCTTAATTCTTCATCTTTTACTACACCTTGGCTTGTTTCTGATATCCCAGACATGTTGATGAGGCGCAACTTTCATTCCCCTTCTCACTTCTGCATTTTCACATGCTGTATCTTCCAGACCAACACCATCCACTCATGACACACAAAACATACCTCCTCCTTCTCCCGAGTAACTCCTACTCATCCTTCAAGTTTCAGCTGCTACTTCCCTGGGAGACTTTCCTTATTCCCCAGGCCCCATTTGGTTCTCCAAATTTGTGTCCCTCCAGTAGCCTTAGTCACCTTTCTCTTGGTCACATTTACCATGCTGTGTTAAAACTGTGCTCCTTCCCCATGGGCTACATAAGTCCCTAAGATACAGCAACTATTAATGGTTTTATTTATTATGGCATCCCTTGGTTCATTAGTTCTCCACTGTTGCATAACAAATTACCACACATTTCGGAACTTAAACCCCACATTATTTGTTTCTGTGGGTCAGGACAGCTTAGCTGTTTGCTCTACTTCACGGTCTCTCACAAGGTTACAAACAAGGTGTCAATCAGGGCTGGAGTCCCATTAAAAGGTAAAACAGGGCAAGATAAGCTTCCAGGCTCACGTAATTGTTGGGTGGAATTCAGATCCTCCCTCCCTATTGCCCAGAGGCTGCTTTCAGGTTCTGACCATGTGAGCTTCTCCAACATAGCTGCTTGCTTTATGAGAGTATGCAAATTGAGAAGACAGCAGAGTTTGTTAGCAAGATGGACGTGACAATCTTATATAACATAATTGGGAGGGGGGAGGGACATCTCCTCATCGCTGGCATATTCTGTTAGGAGCAAATCATAGGTCTGTTCACACTCCGGGGGAGAAATGACACAAGGCAGGGATCGTGATGAGAGTCTGCCTACCACAGCAGGGCCCGGTGTTACAAGATTTCTTCTCCTTTGGTGCCCACAGTTCTTGGTCACACCACTTCAAAGAATGAAGAGGTAGACCAGACAGAGTGGTGGGCAGCAAAACAAAGCTTACTGAGTGATGGTAAAGTTTGAGTGACAGAATATAAAGCTCCCGAAGAGGAGAGAGGACCTGAGAGGGTTGCCAAGAGAGTTTCTAAGTCTAGGGGTTTTCAAGGGCTCGTTGGCAGGCTGTTTCAATCCGATTAACCCTCCATACGCCTGTCATCCAATCAGGTTTTGGTCCTCTCTATCAGGTGGGAAAAGGTGGAGGGCTCCTTCCAGGGTGGTGTAAAATCCTTTTAAGGGTGGTTTTCTCTTAGGGTGATGGGGACTCCTTGACCCTGCCGGCCTTTCTTCTGACTATCCTTCATCAAGAGTCCTGTGCCAACCCACAGTAGGTTCTGAGGTAATAGCTGCCCAGTGAATGCTTCGTTCAGTGGAAGGATGGTTTATATGCAGGCTACTTTACAGAAATATGCAGAAAATCCCTTCCTTTGAGCATAAGATAATAAATTTGTTTAACTCTATTTTTTTCCCTCTGACTAGATTCCTTTTTATTCTCCATTACTTGTTTTCAAAATATTTTTTAGGTATGTCCAGTTAACCTAAAAAGTAGGGACTTAATGAAAAAGACAAAACAATTAAAAATAAATCAGCAAAATGACTTCAAATAATTCTAAAATACACAGGCATCCTGTGTTATTTTCTAATATTTTCACGCCACGTCGCAAATGCATGTATCCAAAGTAGTGTAAACATGGGCACAGCTGCGTACAGAATCTCCTATTTAAATTATCTCATCATAGATTTTCCTTACCCTCTTGAATTATGACTTTAATGTTATGCACTAAAACTATTTCATGTGGTGAAATTGACTCCATTGAATTTTATAACAGGAAACAACTTTGACTTCTGATGAAGAAGAAAAAATATCCTTGCAAATTTTGTCTAAACAGTAAGTCAAAATTGAGTAATTCTACAATAAAAGAGAAACACTATTAAATTATATTTCCTTCATTTTCTCTATCAGACATCTGAACGTTCCTTTCATCTGTGATTTGGGATTCTTCTAAAGTAATAGATGAAGGGCCAAACTAAGCTGAAGAGAGAGTTACATAAATGTACTTAATGATCCTTGCCATATACACAGCACCTAACATTACACGACAGCATTCCTGGAGCATGCATCCACTGTTTCTAAGGATAAATAAACTCTTTTCAAAAGTGTATTGTATATGGGTTGATGTCTGTAAAGGTTAAAAACATCAAATTCTGAAATATCATGACCTGACATTAATGACCCAATAATAGGTTGACATTTGCAATTCTTTTTGGGGGGTAATGGCCCACCATATGCAAAGATCAGCTTCTGCATTTAGCTGCTTCTCTCAAAAGAAAAAAAAAATATGAGTAATAATAGTACAGGGAGGTTAATAACAAGTAAAGACCTAGTATATCTTTTATCAGTGTGTTTCGAAAATGAACTGAGAATTGCTGTCAACTTGATTGGGAAGGGGAAAGGAAGAATGGATCCATATGGGAGGCATCACTCAGCTTCCCGTGTTTGTGTGAAGGTGGTTCGCAAGGTTACCTGAGCTGATGCAACATAAAGCTGAAATTTGCATGTCAAAGCTTTGTTCCTTTTGTGAGCTACTGCCACACAAATCATTGGCCCTGGGGTTTAAATTTCACAGATGTCTAAGCTCATTTAAAAATTAAAGTGCAATAATTTGCAATCCACAGTATATCTAATCATTCTGATTTTTCAGAATGTTTTGTTTTGCTCTTGTATTTCTACCAACTAAAATTCTACTCTTTCATAGACTATCTCAGTTTTTC
Source organism: Mirounga angustirostris (assembly GCF_029215605.1). Lineage (NCBI taxonomy): Eukaryota > Metazoa > Chordata > Mammalia > Carnivora > Phocidae > Mirounga > Mirounga angustirostris. The sequence goes on along the minus strand of NW_026991711.1, from coordinate 17,871,048 downwards.
CAGTGAAAGCTAATGTATTCTTTGACAAGAACATTCTTTTTTGGGGCCATTGTATTATTGCTAGTTAAGATTCAAAAAGAATATTTATACCTATTTAAAATCAAAACCAAAAATAACTCAGCATTAAGCCGACCATTTCATTTCCCTGTGCTCCTGGGGGACTGGGGGTGCGGTGGGGGGGAAGTGACTCATGGATGCTAGTTCTCTGCCCATGTTACTTATTATTTCAACTACTTCCAAATTTTCAGAATACATTCCAGGGAACATTTGTTCTACATTTTGCTCCATGAATTATTTCATCAGAATTAATGGCTTTACATTACTAGAAAATATTCTAAGATGCAATGCTCCAATAGGCTTATAATGACTTCCTATAGATTATATTTATTAATGTCGCCATAAATTAACATCTTTTCTCAGTAGAGTTGAAAGCATTACGTGATAAAATTTTAAAGTTCACAGAAAAGAATTATAAATGTGAAGTAGAATTTTACTCCTCCAGGTTAGATACACATTTGCAGTATCTAGTACACTGAAAAATAGGAAAAGTGAACATTTTTAGTCATCTTTTTCCTATTTTACACCCAAACTATAGGAAATGCTAAAGCAACATTCTGGTGCTTACAACATTAGGATTAGTCCCAATTATGCTGGTTGATTCAATGTTTCAACTCTTGCCCCCTCTCCTTAAATAAATAGAAACAGTTTCATAATTCTGTTTCATATTTTTTCACAACTCTATAGATTTTTTTCCCCCCCAAGAGTGTAGAGAATGGACATGGGCCACGGATCTGGAAACACTTAACAGCTTGAGTGTCCTTGGGCAATGGAGAGGAAGACAAAGTTAATGATTGCACTGAGATTTCATAGTAGGAAATACAGAAATGAATTTTAAACCATGTTACAGGCCAAATCAATCACTTCTATATTTTAAAGTAACAATAGGATTATTTTCAAATTGGCTGCATAATTTTAGGTATGGGTTATGTTCAAGGATGGTCAAAGATGAGGGTGGCATGTAATCAGTGAAAGGGCGAAATCATACATCACTTATTTTGCCTGATGAAAACTCCTTCAAGTTTCAGTACACATGTAAATTAATGATTTATCCTCTCCCATTGCTAATAAAGCTCCCATAGAACATATTGAGAATACATAAAGAATTAATGGATTAATTATTTTTTTTGCAGCCAATGGTGGCTATTGTATAATTGGTCAAAAATGTTTATGTCCAAAAACTATGAGGTTCAAAGTTTTGATCACAGAAATGGTATCACAGGAACCTTTTTTCTAATTTCTGTAATATGCGAAGAAATGTTCAATAGGTAGTCTATGAACATCTGTTAAGTATAGGAATGCATATAGAACATAAGATCTGATCTGTGGCTTGATGGTATTTAGACACTAAAATATTCTTTTAGTATGGTCTCTACATACTGTTTGATTAAAACTAATAACATGTATTATAAACAAATGGATGCCAAATGAAAATGATAAATTTGTATTTGAGAAAGTACCCACAAACATCCTTTTACACACAGGTTTTATGGTATAGAATATTAAATATTTTTTTAAGGTGGCAATTGGGATATGTTCTGATAGTACTGTAAAATGTGAAGTGCTAGACAACTTTAAGGTAATATTAATTTTGAATTGTTTAATTTATCTAGAACTTAAAGACAAGGCTACAAGTATGTAGAGTTGGTAGTTGATTACACAACATACCTTTGCCCATTGCTATGTAGTCAAGAGACTCCTGGTGAGCAATCTAAATATTGTAACCAATTAATATGAGAAAATGGATTTCACTTACATTATTTTGATTCATAGCATTTTTCCATGAATGTAAATCATAATTACTGTAAGAAACCCCTTTATTTTGCACACTTGCTGATTAAAATCAAATATTAGCAAAATTTTTAAATACACATTCAAATAAGCTGTGATTCTGAAATTGGAAATCGTTTAAGTTCAGTTAGAATTTTAGGATGTTGTTTTCTAGTACTTTAAGTTATGGAATTGTAAAGGCTCTCTAATAAATATGTAAGTTTGAAAAATAAGTGATATATAGCATTCCAATACTTAAAATACCCTATGTTTTTCTGTCTTATAACTTATCATAAAGATCTTTAAAGGCTATAGTTCAGCACTTCAAAGCATTCCACATGATAGACCATTGTTATTTTAAATAATTTCTATAGTAATGAAAATCTTTTGACAGAAGCTGATATGCTTAGGAGCAAGTCTTCGATGGTGCATTTTTTTTTTTAAATATATAATGAAACACTAGGGTGATATCCATACCTCCAAAAGTGTAATGACTATGCATAATGGCTGTAATTAACGTTCAGATTTATAAATGTCCAGTTCCAATATCAACAATTCCTTTTAAATGTAAGTACTAACATCTCTAAGAAAAATCTTAGCAATTATAGCACGCTCCCACTTTTAAAAAATACTTTTTATAAAGGTAGGGTAAAAACAATAAAATATTTAATAAATATAGCATAAACTCAGAGATTTTGTCTTTTTCTCCCAGAAGATGATCTATAACCATAAATGATTATTTCTGAAGCCTAAGAAAAAATGATTACTCTTCTAGTTTAAAAAATCAAGTAACTTTTCATCTTTTGTATCTGAAATTATGGGCATATTTAACTAAGAAATCATTAGTAACAATTGCTTTAAAGTTTTTTGAAGAATAGGGTTCTTTTATCTAAGTATTGCATACATAGTAGAGACTTTTAAGCTGTTAGTATGATTATGTTGTATCATTTGTATGATATGCAAATTATATAGTAAGCCTAAGGCTTATGAAAAAGCAGGTGTGTGAAATTGACGTTTTGTAAGGAGTGCTTCTCACTTAATTTGCCCACTCTGGAACCAAATTTTAAAGTGATAACATATTTGTAACGATACCTGGAAGGATTGTTTTTTAAATCAAACTCTTCCTGAAAACAACAGATTAATCATTCACAAAAGAATGAAACTATATTCATTTGAATTTCAAACCACATAAAGCTGAAATTCCTTATTGTTTTTTGAAGACAGGTTTTCTGGAAGCATACTTTTCACATGTAGAGGACTGTAAAGCAAAGGGTATATAATCCTAGAATGTTTTGAAGGAATACAGCACAATAGTAGGAAAATTAGCCTGCATACAAAGACACTGTGGTTCCCAAAGACCTATGCCCAAAACCTGTTGCACCAATTTCTCTGATTTTTAACTCCTCTAGAGAATCTGGATTCTCTCCTTTTTATTCTGCCTTACTGTTGAATACATAAGTCACTGGTTCTCAAATCTGAGCTACAGTAGAATCACCTGGAAAATCTAAGATAAGTCAGATGAGTTTTGCTAGCTTAAGTGTAAGTAAGGGTTACACCTGTTAGGAAGATCCTAGCCCTCTTCCCTGGAACTGGTGAAAAGCAGGATTCCTGGCTAATTAGGGTTGTCATTGTGGTTTCGACAGCAATAAAGTCTATTATTTTCCTCTTGAAGCGTCAGAATAGCTAGTAGTACATAGTATAAGAAAAGGGAGAGACTTTAACATGCCACTGAAAGGAATCAACTTGTCTGGAAATTAAACCTCCCTTTTAGCAAAGGAAATATTGAAACCCAGAAAAATAAGGGCTCCTTTGAAATATCAAACTGACTATTCATTCCTGAAAACTCCAGTTTTCTCAAAGTGGTAGATCATGTAATCATCTGCTAGACAGAAGTCAGCAATGAGCTAAAAGGGCTTGGAAAGATGGAGGCTCTGGAATCCCTGTTGCTGGAAATGGGAGAAGGGGCTGTGCCGAGACATGTAAAAAGGTACTTGAGAGTCTAGGTAAACTTGTAGGTGATAAGGATATGTCGGTCGGGACTGAAGTTTATTAAAATAGGGTAGCAAGAAAAGACTTGGAGAACTTGGTCTCTTACAAAATTCGGATTCTTCACTGACCAGCTTTCTGACCTAGTACCTATTGATTAACCTATCCATAACTCAGTTTATTCACTTCTGTAGTGAGCATAATGCATCTTCTATTCCATCAGGTTTAGGGATTATATATAAAAACCAGTCACAACTCTAAATTATAAAGTTACATATAAGCCTAAGATGCTATTTTACTGATGTGATTATAGTAGTTTAAATTTTAACTTGTCAAGTGGAGCAGATTTATTAGGTACAGATATGTATAAATTCTGAATGTCAATATACTTAGAGATACATAGTTTCATATTTGTATAACGTAGACATATCTATGTAATATGCTTGTCTAGATATTTTAATATAGTATACATCTATATATGTAGAATAAATTTTCATATGTATGTAGATACATATGAATAGATATGAATTTCAGTCCCTCACAATAAACAGTATTGCATACATTAATCTTCCATTTAACACATTGCAAGTACAATGTTGGCACTAATTTTCTGCACTTTAATTAATGTTGCTCTTAATATTTATTTTTTCTGTTATGTTGTTTGAGGACAGTTGAGCAAGATAATGCCCATAGGGAAAAGAAGAAAGTACCACAATTGTTGACATAGATTTTTTTTTAGTGCTTCTATGCACATGAATGAAATGAGCTCAGTATAATTGCTGTAGTGAAAATTGTGAAATTGAATGGTGCCCTTGGATATAACCCAAATGCAAACCTCATTTGGTTACAGTAGTTTGCTTTACAGGAAAGAAGGTAGCAAACCAAGAATCAAAGAATTGCGTTTTAAACTGAATATTGCACTTATTTTTACTCTACCTTTTGTATTACTAGATTCTTTGTTGGACTGTTTCTTTAGAAATGATTAAATTCAATATATGAGAATATAGTAAGTTTTATGATTATAACATTATTTTTGGAAATAAGATTAGTTAGCAAGTACCGTATCTTGTCAGTGTTTTATGATAGAGTTGACCAACTGCATTATGCTGCCTAACATCACCTGGACTATTACTTCTTTATTTATTTTAATGCAAAGTATCTAGATTCCCTGGGGAATTACAGCAAAAACATTTTCCAGAAACATTTGCTAGCTCCTTAAAATCTGTCTCATCTCTTTCAATAAAACCCACCTTCCTATTACCTTTATGGAAAGATCAAAGTAGTAAAGAGAAAGCTCCTCTTTATTGCGATCTCTCTAATTCAACCTTTTCCATTTCAAAACCCCTAATTCCTATTATCCTAAATTACCTTTCCAATTATGATCTAGAATTTTTCATTTTCATTTGTAACCAATGCCTCTATTTTCTCTGTTTTTACCTTCTTGTAGTTGTATTATTTTCTCTGGTTCCTTTCCTACCGTTGGGAAGCATATGGATACTGAATATGGGAGATGGGATGGAGCAGTCCAGCACAGAGTTGTGGGGGCTTGATTGTGTTTGATACTTCTTTGCAGGAGAGGCAAAAAAAATGCCCTGCCAAAGTCTCAGTGACAGTGTAAAGGGTGCTTGGGGGTTATACTTGTTAGAGAAGTTAAATGAGTCACTATAGCCAATAAAGTTCTATGTTCATAAGGACAGGTGCAGAATGTCTAGTTCTGAAATAGTCCAAACTCAAAATCTAAGAATTCAAGCATGCAGGGTGAGAATGAGTAGATGTTAGGATTCCAAATGGAGAGGTTACTCCTGGAAGAATATTGGGATTAATATTGAAAATTTAAGAAATGTGAATCTAGATGGCCAAGTAGATAGGAGATAGACCATTAGAGGCAATTAACAAGGATAGGGGCTGAAAGCTATTGGTTGAGGTCACTGGCGATGAAAGACCGGATACTGGCTATCAAGGATTCAGTCCAAACCAGGAAATATTGTTCAAACAGAAACCAAGAACAGCTGATCAGGCAGGATTTAAAGCCATCCTGGGTCATTATGCACAAAGAATCGGAGACCAGAGAGCAGATGATTAGGAAGTGATAGATACCTACTTAGTGTTTGATAAATTATTCCATTCATCCAATCAACAAATAGTTATCTACATTGCAGCAGGCCCTGTGATAGTTATGAGGTCACAACAGTGAGTGAGCAGATTCCCAGCCTCAGCTACACACATTAGAAGGGGGGCCCTACAGATATATGACTTCAAAACACCAAAAAAAAAAAAAAAACCCACCAAAAACAAAAAACAAAAACCCTGCTAATAGACTATAAATGTGTTAAGGTAGCTTCAATATATGATGTACCTCTTCAGCTTTTATGGAAGTTCCATTCTAGGGGCGCCTGGGTGGCTCAGTCGTTAAGCGTCTGCCTTCGGCTCAGGTCATGATCCCAGGGTCCTGGGATCGAGCCCCACATCGGGCTCCCTGCTCAGCGGAAAGCCTGCTTCTCCCTCTCCCACTCCCCCTGCTTGTGTTCCTGCTCTCACTCTCTCTATCTCTGTCAAATAAATAAATAAAATATTAAAAAAAAAAAAGTTCCATTCTATTTACTCTTGAGTTATGGTGAATACACATCAACTAAGTAACTTGTCTAACTTCACGATATCTATAGGACTTGAACCCCGTGATTTACAAGCTTCACTCCAGGTACTGGGCTCTCCAAGATTTTAGTGCAAAGAGTTAATGTGGCCATGTGCTTTCAAATTAAATATTGCTTGGAACCTAATTTTTAGAAGGTAATCAATCGGTAGACCATCTCATCATCTTTATTGTAATTCTTGTTGTATATTGTGAAAAGGCCCCTGCACATTTTATCTTTGAGTAGACAGATAATTATTTAAATCTTTCAAATATATATTACAAATCCCCATTTAAATGTGTAATTCTTCAAACTTTTTGATAATTTTCCTTTAAATATATTCTCTGTAAAGATTATAAATTTGTGTTGTAACTCTGTATAATTGGACCATTTGTTTTTATCTTAGATTTTGATATTTTTTCCACTAATTGAAATGAATGAAACAAAATTGATCATGAGATAAAGCTTATGATCTCAGAAATCCATTTCCCATAGTTGAGATCTGTGTTAAACCATTTTAATGCAACTTAAAAAGGATGCAAAATGAATATAGCCATAATCATTATCTCAGGAGAATCTATCTAATTTTCACTACTTTAAAAAAATGTTGCTAAATGATGTAACTCTCTGATTAACGTACTACTCATTGCTCATATGCAACTATTCATACTAAATTACCATTTGTCATTTGTATTAGCCATCAAAGCTACATTCAGTTAAATACAGGGCAAAAACTTATCACCAATTTTTAAAATACAGAGGTTATTAAGTCTAAAAATATGTTCAATAGAGAATTATTAAAACTCAGATCATATAGGTCTAATTATTCTATTACTTTTTTAGAAGTAGTAGTATTTTTCTTGGATAAAATCCCAAATGACCTGACATTTAGACATTTAGTCAACAAAACTGTATTTTAGTATACATGGGAAAATAAGATATCTTCCTTCAACACGTTGCCTTGATTCTATCAATTGGTTATTTTAATATTCTTCCCTTCACACAGCGTTATCATGGAAATATCACGAGTTAAGAAACTAGACTGTCAAAATGTTAACACTACATTTCACTCAAAGAATATCCTAAAAGAATATCATTCCAAAGCAAATATTTCAAATCTGGTATTTTAAATTTATTCCACTTTTGCTAAGAATATATTCAGTTATTATATTCTTGCCTTCACAATCAGTTATTAAGCATCCATTGTGTTCAGGACTGTGTGATATATTTGATCATATTTGATAGAAAATCCAAAAATCCCTAAGCTTGTTCCCAACTCTTCAGATTCCAAGTCCACTATTTTTATTGCCTCCCCCCTCTGCCCCTGACGTTGCTTTGCCCACAGAGAGTGGCTGGAGTAATGAGAGTCAGTGAAGGATTCTGGGGAGTAGCTTTTAGGGTAGTCAGAGGGTAACTGGGATAGTAGATTGCCCAAGAAGGACAAAGTGAAGAAGAGTTTTTTCAAAGGAGGGTACTGTCAGTTTCAAGTGCTACAGAGAGATGGGAAAGTATCTGGTGGGAAAAAGCAAATGGACTGGCTTCTCCATTAAGTCCAGCTGTGGCTTTTAAAAGATTGTTTCAGTTGAGTAGTGAGATTGGAAACTGGATTTTAGGATGCTATAGAGTAAATGAACAATAAGAAATTAAGTGTGAATAGACCGATGTTTTTCAAACTTTGAGATTTATTTATTTTTATTATTTCAAAAGTGGAAGAGTGTGTGTGTGTGTGTGTGTGAGAGAGACCGAGAGAGAGAGAGAGAAACCCTGAAAATGGTAAGAAGTAAAACTTGTATTCTTCCCCTCCTCTTCCTAGTTCTCAGACTTAGGATGTATAGAACATAATTTGCAAACTAGAGGCGGAGCATACCTTTGAGATTTTTAACCAGGTAAGAGAGGAAAAAATATAAGAGAAAAAGCACAAAGGAGATGCCCAGTAAACTGAAGGAGTAGAAGAACTTGAAGGATCCTCAGAAATAACAAATTTTGTCAAGAGGAAGCATCCTGTGGGAGGTAGCCTCATGGAGACTCTACTCCAGCCAGGTGGATCCTTCTTAATTCTCTTAAAGCTAATCCTGCCCAAAGTCTACTCTCATTCTTGATCTAAACAGAAAGCACATAATGAATGGTGGCCCCAGCGGGCCTTACCCTTGGCATAAAATCATTTGTTATCTCACCTTTAACCTGCTGCCTTATTATTGTGCATTTGAGCTCAACTGTTCAGTCTCTGGGACCAATTAATTTAGAGGAGCAAAACATAGATTTTTGGTTTTATGTTTGTTTTGACAAAGATCTTATGGTAGAGAGCAGGAGTCAAAGTCGATGGAAGGAAAATCACAGGATATTGAAAATCCCTGCTATTTAGCTACTTTGCTTCATTTTAAAATTTAACTTTTTATAGGAAGATGAAATTTTGTATTTCCTTAGACAGACTATTCCTAGAAGACCTACATGCTGAAAAGTAAACGTAATTTATGAAATTTGTGTTCTTTTTTTTTTTAAAGATTTTATTTATTTGAGATTTATTTGAGAGAGAGAGACTGAGAGAGAGAGCACATGAGAGGGGGGAGGGTTGGGAGGGTCAGAGGGAGAAGCAGACTCCCCGCCGAGCAGGGAGCCCGATGTGAGACTCGATCCAGGGACTCCAGGATCATGACCTGAGCCGAAGGCAGTCGCCCAGCCAACTGAGCCACCCAGGCGCCCCAAAACTTGTGTTCTTTAACATGTATCTTTCTTTATGCTTATACTCAAAATTGTAGGTTATCCATATATTTATACACACACACACACACACACACACACACACACACACACCCCCCCTACCTATGTAATCCAAAAGTTTGTCATTCTCTATTTTGGTCATGGCCGAGGAAGTTTTCCTTTCCTGGAGCCCAAACTTGTGTAAAACAAAAGTCACAACCCTTCCCTAAGACTGAGCCAGACAGGTATTGGGACGAAGGGAGGTGAAAATAGAAAACACAGAAAAGGAAACCTATACACATACAGAGAACCTAAAATAATATCTCCAAACAGTATATCCACATTATAGATTGGATAATAAGGCAGTGAGGGGTTAGATATCTTGCCCCCCACTTTTTTTTATCATCTAGGGAGGAATAAATATTTTCAAAAAGCCTGCGTTGGCATCTGTGTGGGAGTACATTTTTAATTATCAGGCAGAGAGTGACAGCTGAGGATTTACTTTAAGTCTCTTTTTCAATCAAACGTGTTGTTCATATCAATCTTTTTCAAGGTAATCACCAAGTGGTCCAAAAATTATAGTAAGGTGGTTAAAAGCATGGTCTGTGGGATTAGAAAAAACAGTGTTCAGTGCCTGGGTTTCTAATTATTCCTTTTTTAATCTAGAAAAAAAGAGTATTTTAAGTATTGTTTCCTTTATACAGTGGAAATTATAAAATTCAGAGTTTGTCAGCATTAAATAACATAAGGAGAGTTATTTAATGTGCCTGGTACACAGAATGTTCAACAAGTATTACTATAATAAAGGGGTAAGACCATGCTTAGGAGTGGCATTTTGTTTTGGTTTTTGTATGTGATTGCTATCTTTCTAATACACTGCCCCAGTTCTTCACCATCTGCTAGTTTACATTTACTAAACACTTTTCTATGGAACTCAAAATACATGAGAGCAATGACCATGTTCTCAAGGAATATGTTCCAGTTGGGGAGATGAATGTATATCTATAATAACTAAAAATTCTTGCACAATGTATAAGAATGCTACAGAACATCTTTGCAAATAGAGATTGAAGATTTTTGTTTTAAGAACTCAATAAGGTTTTCTGACACGGCATGGCCATTTCATATTCAGTTATCTTTTTTAATTCCCTGTGTAGATGGTTTATTCAATTCCATAAAGATTTGGAAAAAAAGATTCAGTAAGAGCTTCTGATATTGACGTCGGGGAGGGTTCTTATGTTTCTTTTTAATAATCCTCCCATATCCTTTTCAATGTTTCTTCTTTCTTAGCACAAAGCAAGTTATGGTTCAATTGACTTTCTGTCTACTTAATAAATATTGATATATTGGATGCATTCGAGCATGGCCATGCGTGATCCATCTTTAAAGGTAGAGTCATTATTCAGGGAGGTTGCAATTTATTTATTCCTCATTCATTCTCTCATCTTTTGAGAGGGATCATTATGCAAATATTGAACACATTCATGCAATGAAAAACAAAACAAAACACTAGCTTTTTAATAGCTGTTGAAAACATAGCATCTGCAGCAGAATGGAGTGAATATAGACCCTGTTGTGCACATTGTAGTAGTATATTTTCTTTAGATAATAGGAAAAGGTAATTGAAGGTAAAATGTGCAATTTTCTGATTGTAAGAGCTGCAATACACTGCAATGATTGAGGAAACAAAATATATATTCCGTTTCACTGGGAATCTACAGGCACAAGATTAATAACTCAATCCTGAATGGAACATAATTATATGATATCTCAAGGCTTGTTTCAGACATCTAAGAATTCATGACTTGTGTATTTTTAATAATTGGATTCTTATGTATATTATAAGAATGGAACAGTTTAAATGTGTTTACATGTAAACACGTTTAATCTGTTATTTCTGTCTCACTATCATCAATTCAGGCCACTGGATAGATACTGTTTAATTCATTTACCTTATTGGCTAATAATTAAGAAATACACTTTAAAAAATATTCTTAAAACAGGACCTCTTAAATTCCCTATAAATAGCAGTGGTTGTCATTTCTCTTTTTTTCCTGGACTTTCACACACTTGAATGAGGCAGGTTTTCTATACTAATAGGTTGGGGTCTTGAACAAAATTGCTTCACGCTTTTGTATTGAACCCACCTCCATATTCCTCATTTCATATTTATTTATTTTTTTAAAGATTTTATTTATTTATCTGACAGACAGAGGGAACACAAGCAGGGGGAGTGGGAGAGGGAGAAGCAGGCTTCCCGCTGAGCTGGGAGCCCGATGCGGGGCTCAAGCCCATGACCCTGGGATCATGACCTGAGCCAAAGGCAGACGCTTAACGACTGAGCCACCCAGGTGCCCCACATTTCTATATTTATTGATGCTCATCTATGGTGCATCAGAAAGAGACATCTATTTTTTTTTTTTTTAAGATTTTATTTATTCATGAGAGAGAGAGAGGCAGAGGGAGAAGCAGGCTCCCAAGGAGCAGGGAGCCCAATGCGGGACTTGATCCCAGGACCCTGGGATCATGACCTGAGCCGAAGGCAGACGCTCAACCATCTGAGCCACCCAGGCGCCCAAGAAACATCTATTTTTACCAAAAATTTAGTCTAGAGCTGTGGTTCTACCTTTCTGGAAAGCAGAAGCATGGCTTCAGGGGTAGCAATCCATCTCTTTCCACGCAAGTTGCCTTAGATGGCCTTCACAAAACCGTTTCTGCAGAGTCCCAGGAAAGCAGACCAGTAAGAAATTCACATCTATACTTTATCTGTGGATTAGTCCTGTTGTAGACAGGGATAGATTTTCCCAAACGCTTTATGGTTACTCTCATTTTCTATTCTGAAAACTTTTAAGATATTTTTCTATCCTCCTTACTGCCTTTTTTCTAAGACTTTAATCTCATTTTTTCCCGATTACAGTATATATAGGTTGCAAGTAGATAAGAAGATGTAAAAACCATTGAATTTGCACTTTGTATACAAATAACCACATTGGGGCGCCTAGGTGTCTCAGTCGTTAAGCGTCTGCCTTTGGCTCAGGTCATGATCCCTGGGTCCTGGGATCCAGCCCCGCATCGGGCTCCCTGCTCCGCGGGGGGCCTGCTTCTCCCTCTCCCACTCCCCCTGCTTGTGTTCGCTCTCTCACTGTGCCTCTCTCTGTCAAACAAATAAATAAAATATTAAAAAAAAAACACATTATAGGGAAGGGGTGGTGAAAGGCTATGTGCTAATTTTTACAGATAGCATTGAGAATGAGTATTTTGAATGAAAGTTTGAATAAATAAATGCTTGGTTGGTTATCCTAGTTGAATGTATCATGTCATTATTCCATGAATATCTCTTGTGTTTAGTAGAAATTAATTTTCAGGCTTCAAATGTTAAACTAGCCTGAAATTCAAAATAGAAAATTAAAAGAGAGGGGAAAACATTAAATGATTCACATAGAAAAAGGCCATTTGATATTTTCTAATGAAAATAACTAAGGAACTGCAAGAGTTGAAAATTCATAAATACAAGGTATACATATGGGAATCTGTGTAAGAGTGAGAGGAATTCTAAAATATAAAAGTCACATAGTAATAAAAAAATGCATATTCAAAATATTTGTAGGGCAGCTAACAAGTGCTTGGAACTATCTTAGCCACTGAGGATAGAGCAGTGAGTAAGACCTAAATGGCCCTATCTTCACTGCATTTACTATTAGAGGAATTAGGCATTTTAAAAATGAACCCATCATTTAATGACTTATGACACAAGTATAAAGGAGAAAGGGGAGGAACAGGAGACTTTGATTCAGTTTTGGTGCTGGTGATTTTTTCCTGAGGAAATAACCTTTGATTGAGATCTGCTGGGTGGAAATGGTGTGGGGGGTGGGTGGGGAGAACAAGTGGGAGAGGAGAGTAAGTGAAGTGATAAAGGGACAATCAGTCACACCACTGTGACTCTATAAAGGACTTCGGTCTTTATTCCAAGAGCACTGGGAAGTCATTAAAGAATTTTAACCACAACAGTGGCAAGATCAGATCTGCTTTTTGAAAAGATGACTTGGGCCTCTGTAGGACTAGATTAGGTTTAAAACATTGTGAATCAGGGTGCCTGGATGGCTCAGATGGTTAAGCATCTGCGTTGGGCTCAGGTCATGATCCCGGGGTCCTGGGACTGAGCCCCTTGCCTGCTGCTCCCTCTCCCTCTGCCTCTCCCCCTGCTCATGCTCTCTCTCTCTGTATCTGTGTCTCAAATGAATAAATAAAAAAATCTTTAAAACATTGTGAATCTTCAAAGGATATGAATTTCAAAGACTTTCTTGTACTCCTCTTTCTAGGATATCTCCGGTTTATTCATTTTCCACTTTAAGAGAGGTTGAAGATCTGTGCACTGTAAGAAAACACTGATATATGTAACATACTGTTGAGAAGAAAAAAAAGTTCAGGAGTATATCAATTAAGCAGTTTAACTAAGGCCCTATATGTATTACATAATATTTTAAAAGCTAAACAAACTTTTAATAGTACCTACTGCAAAGAAATAATAGAAATTTACCCTCTTAACTATTTTCAAGTTTACAATAATTGCTCTGCTGTGCATTAGATCTTCAGAACTTAGAACTTACTCATCTTATAACTGAAAGTTTGTACCCTTTGACCAATATTTCCCCTTGTTTGTCCCCCATCTCCCAATCTCTGGCAACCACTCCTTTATTACTCTCTGGTTTGATTAGTTTGACTTTTTAAAATTCCTCATACAAGTGCTATCCTATGGTATTTGTCTTTCTGTATCTAGCTTATTGGAGTTAGCAGTGTCCTCCAGGTTCATCCATGTTGTTGTAAATGGAAGAATTTCTTTCTCTTTTATGGCTGAATAATATACCATGTTATGTATGTATATATACAAGATTTTCTTTATTAATCTGTCATTAGACATTTAGTTTGTTTCCATAACTTGGCTATTGTAAATACTGTTGCAATGAACATGGACTGTAGATACCTCTTGGAGATACTGATTTTGCTCCTTTTGGATATATACCCAGAAGTAGGTTTTGTTAAATCCTATGGTAGTTCTATTTTTAATTTTTTGAGGTAACTTTATACTGTTTTTCACACTGGATGCACCAGTTTATATTCCTACCAGCAGCGTACAAAGATTCTCTTTTATCCACATCCTTGCCAACACTTGTTATCAACATATTATTTTCATAATTTAAGTAATTGCTTGATACTTAGCACTGAATATTCATTAATAGAATAAAATTCATTGACTTGCTTATCTTTAAAATTTCCTTTGTATTTTAATCATAAAATTACCATTTATTGACATAATTTTAAAGTGACAGGATAATCTTCATGTCACATTAGAAAAATAGAATTGTTCTGTAAATATAATTTTGTCTTCAATTTCTGCTAATATGTAACATTTTGTTTAATAACTTTAATCCCAAGTTAAATTTAGAAAATGATTTTTAGCTCTTGATTATAATATCCAGTACCTAGGTCATTTCTAAAACATATGTGTGGTAAAGGAATTTATTATTCTAATTCAGATGAGTAACAAATTCCAATATCATTCATTAATTTCAAAATACCTAGTTTTTGAGGAAATAATTTCTGGAGTTACTACATGAAACCTATCTTAATGTTGAGGTAATGATGTGGACCATGCGCTTGTACATATAAAGCGTAAATTTTCTAAAAAACCATTACTGTCATTCCTCTGTACCTAGAATGGGATGTTTCTGACCAAAGAAACCTAACTGGGGGGCGGGCAACAGTATGAGCCAGAAACAGAATTGTCACATAGCTGCTGATGCAAACAAGCATTTTTTCTGGCCACTGAGGTTATTGAAGTAAAAGTTCATGCCAATTCTCCACTCCCAAAGAATAATATAGCAATATCAATTCCTGGGAGCCATGCTGAGAAGAGTAACAGATTTTTTTTTTATCTTAATCTACCTAGTACCATTTATATCTGAAAGTTGCACAGTTCCAAAATTTTACCCAAAGAAAGGTCCTTCTGCACTTGAGATAATTGCAAATAATTTGTGACAAAGCAGCACAGGAAAAATGAAAGGAAAATGAAGAGATGAGATGCCTCACACTGATTTTGTTTTTAAAGTCTACTGTTTCCAGAAGTTGAGGTTCTGTTTTTTTGCTATTTGTCCCAGAAGTCAAGGTTTCTCTTACCTCGGCCTAAAGAAGACTCAGACAGCCAGCCAGTTCCTTCTTTACCTGAGCAATGTGATACATAGAGGATGTGTCTGTCAAGTTGTTGGGTTGGATTTCTGCCCCAAATCCCTGGTCTATTCTCATGACCATGAACTAAGTGAGATCAAAGACTACTCCTGCCCCAGACTTTATCCGTTTTTCTTAATGTTTGAGGGTCCAATCTGGAACCAGGCAGAGTCCTATTTAGACACCTTTTGTTTCCCTATTCTTACAATCTTCAGCCCTTACTTCCATTTTGTCCTTTATAGGAAAATGGTCTTTGCACATAAAAGAGGAGAGAACGAGAGAGATTTTCCCATATCCATTTGTAGTACTAACCTGGGTAAATTTGAACTTCTCTTGCCAGAACCACCTTTAGACCAAGCTTAAAATGAGTCCTTCTATCAGTTTGAAATCTATAGCTCAGAACACTAATTACATTTATAAAAAGGATGCATATAAACTCTGACATCAAGAGTTTAATGGATTTTTTTTTTTTTAGTGAAGTTTTTTTGAGGCAAATGGAGAGGAGAATTCTATCACATGCCACATTCAATACTTCCTAAAATTTCTTTTCAGTGGTAACTGCTCTGTCCTGAACTTTCCAGAAGCAAGGGTAGCTAGACAGTTGTCAGGTACCTTGTAGATCTCCTGTCTCTCTCTCAATCCCTTTTGTCACAGCTTCTGTGTCAGTTTCTTACACCTTTCAGACTTTCAAAATATCCTCAAGTTTTGTACCCCAGGGCTGCAAAGAAAAACCCAGACCTACTGAAATCACTGCAGAAGAATAATTTTCTGCCATTAGACACACTCCCAAGAGTTAGAGCAAGAACAATGCAAGTGAATAATAGTTTGCTGGATGAGAGATACTGTGTTAAGTACCTTTACACATGGCACTTAGTGAACAGTAACTATGAATTTTAAACAAGCATCTATTCTTTCCCCATTTACCTATTTTCTTCTACTAAACACACATTTTTAGGCATTCTTTTTTTTTTAAAGATTTTATTTATTTCATTTTTAGGCATTCTATGTGTATCATAGTGAGCAACATGCAGGAAAAAGGCAATTCTAGTGGACTAGTGAGGCAGAACAGGTTTCTATTTGAATACAGAAAATACTCAACCAACTCGAGGAGGTAAGGGAAAGAACTATAAGCTGACCCTTGGTAAATAAGTAAAAATTATCCAGATGAAGACCAGAGAGAAATTGAACAAGTGTTTAGAAGAGTGTTGCAAAGTGAGAAAAATTGTTTGAAAACATGGTGTTAAGGGGATAATATCCTCAAAACACAGGGCAGTAGAGGAATACATAATAGTAATGAGATGGGCACATAGAAAGCCAATGAGAGAGACATTGAGGGAAGGGGGAAATGATAAAATGTCTTTTATATTGATGACTTTGGCTTTTAGCCAAAAGTCAGTAGAACATTAATTTAGGTTTTAAATTCAAGGATGATGTAATCAGATGCAATAGAGTGAAAGGGCATTAACTTCTGGGTTAGGATATCTTGCAAAAGGAACAAGTGGAGGAACAAATTCTTTTTAGAATGTTCTGGAAAAGTTCAGGAATAAGACAGTGGTTACCTGGACTGCAGAATCAGAAATGTAGTAGAAAAGAATGAATAGACTAGAGAGATTTTGAGGAGATGCAGGTAAGATAAATTGGATAGTCTCCTAAGTACTCTTTTTCCAGGTATCGGTAATTGGATAAGGACTTACTCACAAGTTTCAATTTTAACCGCTTGGAATCTTTTTTTTTTTTTTTTTCTTTTTAACTCACTTTTCATTTTACCGAAACAATGGATTTACCAGATCTCCCCATTCAGTCTGGAAACGTTCGGACTCCCATCCACTGTGACTTGAACGTGAGAGTTGGAAGAGTACCTCTCGTTTCTTCCTATCCACTTCTTGAATGCCGCCCTGACCTTGTAGGTCATGTGTGCTGACACCAGAAGTGACTAGGTTCGTGGAAATGTGTAAACTTAAAGGTGGAAGAAGAAAGACTGAAGAGCAGTTTTTTCCATTAAAACTAAAACTCCAGTTTTGGATCAGTTTAGAAAAGGTAAAGTACTAAAATTTTGTTGAACAAGATATGGATTGGAAAAACAATTAGTAAACATCCAAGAAGAACTCCCACTTATATTAAAGTGTTTTAATTTGTGCTGTACTTGAAAGAAAATAAAATTAGAAAAAGTAAATGTGTTGTGGATGTGGTTTATGTAAAGGGAACTCAGTGAAAATACTCGCAAAGAGAAAAGCTTGACCTTACTTTAAGGGACTAATAAACATACTCTCATGCGTTTAAAATGACACTGAAAAGAACAAGTTATATAATTCCCCGCTTTGACATTTTGATTAACTCTAAGGGCAGGTTCAGATAGCAATAGATTAGAAGATTTTTATTTTAAAAATTTCTGTTTGGTGATTACATTTCTCTCATCACATCTCAGTCTATGTATAATATGAAGAAGGCAATGATCAGTAAGATATTTTAACATGAAACCATGGAAAATCAAAATGAGAATGGTAACTATGTAAACTCAGAAAAACACTGACCATACCACCACCTTTCCATCCAGCCAATGCCTGGGGTTTTACTTTTAAATATCTACAAGCTAATTACATAGAAAAAAAAAAAAACATTGATTTTCTTATAAAGTAGGAGGGAAGGTAATACACAAGAATGGGGTATATGCAGTTAATTATGCTTTCCTTAACATAGCATTTCCTTTAGCTTTTAGCATTAATCAAAATCCTATTTTGTACATTTATGTAGCTTTCAGTAAAATGACATTTTAGGCATGGAATGACAGCTACCTAAGTGTTTATATAAGCTATTTTTTACCTAAATAGCTTTCTGTAAAAAATATATATATAATAAAAGACATACTATGAGTTTTGAATATCTATTAATCTAATGTATGAGCATTGAAGCTCTATTTAATAGATTCAAATTAATGTTACTATCTCAAATGCACAAGGAATTTATATTTTTCCAAGAATAGTATTGCATTTGATAGAGTAATTGAAGATTCTTCTAGTAGAAAGTGTTACATATATATGTATAAATCAGTTTTGGAAAAAATTTTCTGGATAAGGAAAGGGGTTCAAGATCAAATTTTGGTATTGAACTAAGGTTACTTGTAATTACCTCAACTTTTATATATGATGGTTTTCTCTTAATCACTCATAAATTAATCACATTTCTACATGTTAAATGGTACACCATATTCTCCTTACTGTAGTAATAAATTGCAATCTTTTGGGTGTGGCTGATACTGTTCTATAAGCTATAGAAAATTCCATATCAAATCATAGTTTGAGAAATTATATTCATAAGCTTTCCTACTTCTAAATGTTAAATATATCAAAGTTTAGCCAAAGATAGTTAATGTGCAGTTGTCCAGAGCTTTCTCCAACGACCAAGGGTGTAGGGGCAGGATTCTTGAGATAAAAGCCATAATAGTGATAGTGTGTCTGGGACAACAGAACTTTTAGTGTCCAGGGGCTGTAGGCAGCAAGGGACAGTTCGTGTGATCTATCTGGAATGCTCTTAGAAGGGTAGGAGGTGGTGGGGTGAGGAAAAGGATCCAACATAATGGTCAAGAAAGAGGTCTCTGGGTAAAGTGACGGATTTGGATGGTGGGAAATAGAAAATAGAATTTACTCTTCATGTGTTGCATTTACCCTTTATACATTTGAAAGAGGTGCTGGTTAACATTTTAATTGGACCTTGCTCCTCTAATTACTACAGCAGTCTGGAAGATCATGTGGTATAAGATTTTGAAGTATTTCCAGTGTAATCAATTTCAATTCTGGATAATGGAATTTATTAGATAAAATATATTCCAGAAGTTAAGAGACCATCAAACCTACATTAATCACGGTCTGAAGACTAAGTGAAGAAAATCTTAATATCAGGGCGCCTGGGTGGCTCAGTTGGTTAAGCGACTGCCTTCGGCTCAGGTCATGATCCTGGAGTCCCTGGATGGAGTCCCGCATCGGGCTCCCTGCTCGGCAGGGAGCCTGCTTCTGCCTCTGACCCTCCCCCCTCTCATGTGCTCTCTCTTTCTCATTCTCTCTGTCTCAAATAAATAAATAAAAAATCTTAAAAAAAAAAAAAAAGAAAAAAAAAAGAAAATCTTAATATCAATTCCTAATTTCCCTGGTAGAAGCTTTTCATATTAGACAACATAACCATACCTATCATGGAAGGACTTAAGTGTCATTGTGCTGTTTTTTTTTTTTTTTTAAATGTTTAAGGTATCTTTACCTTAATGTATCTAATATACCTAAGGTACATTTTCTGTTTATATTTTGTTACTGTGAATCGGATGACTTGTTTTGGGTGCCTTCTGTGGTATGCTAGAAAATGTTTAATAATTGACTTGCATCACTCTCATGCACACACACTGAAACCTGCATTGTACTATTTTCCAATTTCTTTGTTGTAAATATGAACAGATTATTTCCAGTCTCCGACATGACATCACTAAACGTGGAGTTTTTTATTTTTATAGTATTTCTATCACACAGGCTTAAATAACCTCAAGAGCATAGATAATAGTAAAATAGTAGGAAGTTGTGGGTTTTGAGTGTTTATTATCTTTGGTTTTACTGTAAGTTAAAAATTAAAATAATTTTAAAACTTAAAATTTTTAAAATGTGTGTTGAACTACTTGCTCCCCAAATTCCTGATAATTGCCAGCACCTGTCTTAAAAGAGAATTTTTTTTTTAGATTTACTTATTAGAGAGAGAGTTGGGGGGAGGTGCAGAGGGAGAGGGAGAGAAGCAGACTCCCTGCTGAGCAGGGAGAATGAAGCTGGCTTGATCTCACAATCCTGAGATCATGACCTGAGCCAAAATCAAGAGTCAGACACCGAAGCCCGATTGAAACACCCAGGGGCCCAAAGGTAATCTTTATAGAACAGAAATACTGTCTCAATTTAGTTCAGGATACATGCCTCCGTACCATCTTAATAGGCATTAATCAGTTAGGTTTTCTGTTAGTTAATGTTATAAAGTTAGCCATTGCCTTTTATGTTTTCCCATAGAATTGCAGATATATTTTAATTGTGGAAATTTTCACAAGGTATTGCAATTTTTTGTGGGTCCCCACTAATCTCAAGTCTTGGAAAGGAGGGTAGATATGCTCTAGCATTTTTGTTTCATTGTATATGTCATTGTTACATTCCACATCCCCGAGAACAATTGCAGCTACTGGTCCAAAGGATATTTTCTGTGAATGTTGCTTTTTGGTTGGGTGAGTGAATAAAAGATGCAGGAACTTACTTAAGAACACCTCATGTATTTAAGGACCATATATTTAAATGGAAACATTATTTTTTTTTTTTTTTAAGAGTTTATTTATTTGAGAGAGAGAATGAGAGAGAGAGAGAGAGCATGAGATGGGGGAGGATGAGGGAGAAGCAGACTCCCCGCCGAGCAGGGAGCCCGATGCGGGACTCGATCCCGGGACTCCAGGATCATGACCTGAGCCGAAGGCAGTTGCTTAACCAACTGAGCCACCCAGGCGCCCTTAAATGGAAACATTATTAGCAAAGTCCTCTCCATTTGCCCTTTCAATTGGCTGAGAGGTGGGTGGAGACTGACACAGCAGGGGTATTGAACATCCAAGTTCCTTTCAATAGATTACAACTATCAAAGTGGAAATCCTCTTTTGCACTTGAGGAAATGGCAGTTTGAATGTTAATGCAGTTTATCAGGGTAATTTTCTCATTCTCTCAGAATCAGTGTTAGTGAATTAAATATACATGTATTTTCACTAAGGTAGAATAGTTTTGGAAAAAAAAAACATTAGGAATCTTAACTGTGATTTTTAGTATAATTTGGTACCAAAGTATTTTTCCCTCATGAGACTGTATCTCTAAAGTTAAGAGGAATTTAGTTAGAAAAATATGAACTAAGATGGCAATACATATTTTATAAAGATTGTCTACCTCAATCTCCATCATTAAATCCTTCGAATATCTAAAGCACGGTCCATCTGTGTTATGTGCACTGATTGTCTGGAAGATCAGCATATCCTTAATATATTCCCCATAAAACTGAACTTTCAGGAGCTAACATTTTTATGACTACTCCAGTAATCATTGACTTAAGGAAAAGCTACTTTCTTTTTTTTTTTTTTTTAAGATTTTATTTATTTATTTGAGAGAGAATGAGAGCAAGCACACGAGAGGGGGGAGGGTCAGAGGGAGAAGCAGACCCCCTGCCGAGCAGGGAGCCCGATGCGGGACTCGATCCAGGGACTCCAGGATCATGACCTGAGCCGAAGGCAGTCGCTTAACCAACTGAGCCACCCAGGCGCCCGAAAAGCTATTTTCTTAATACGTTAAAAGTAGCTGGCCCTTTTTGTGCTTTATTTGCCTAGTGGTAGGTATTTCCATACACTTACGTCACATGAACTAAGCAGTACAATGCATCAACATTGTTACCATCATTTTTCATTGAGAATTTTCGAAAAGCTTAAAAATTCTTGCATCAGGTAAAACATAATTTGTAGTTTGGCAGGCTATGAAAACTAGTGCGTTGGCACTTCAAACATTATACGTATTACTCATGTTATTTATCATTGTTTTGGGTCTGTAGTCACAATAAACATCTGTAATTCCATTTACTCATTGAATCTCAATATTTTTTTCTAAGTATCATTACCACTATTAATAAACCATTTTATTTCAAGGTAATTTATTGTTTTTCAACATAGTCTGCCATAGTTTAAGTTAGAAAAAAAAATAAGCACAGGATATAACTTATAAATTAAACTTAGTACTATCTTTTGCTTTGGCTCTATAATTTCTTCCAAGAAATGCAAAGCCACGTTAGTGTATGGAGTTGCATGCATTTTTGTGGTGAGTAATCTAAGAAACTTAAATTACTTATCAACTCAAATGTTATATTTGAGGGAAAGTTAAAATCTTGAAATCCCAACCACTGTCTTAAGTAAAGCATGATATAGGATTAAATGAATTGTATAAAGACCCTATTTTACTCTTTTGAAGAAAAACTAATTTCCACAATGTATAAGATAATAACATGCAGGTGGTTTTCCTAGCTGCTCAACTTTTACCTTTTAATCTATTTTAGGTCATTTTTGCTTGTGATTTTTGGCTTTGCTTTATTTAAAAGGCCATATAAATAAAGTCATTCTTTTAGTATGCGATGTTCCTCATAAGTGTTTTATTAAGCTAACTAATGAGTTCCAGCTTGTCTTTTGCTGGATGCCTTATTTCTTAATGACCCTTGATAAGGGAAAATACACTTTTGTCTAAAATCTCTTTCTAATCAAAACTGCAACCTTCTCATCAAAACATAAAGCAAATGCCAAATCAGATTAACAACTAGAAAGACCGTAGACAGAAAATTAAGGCCCCCAAATGCCTGAACTTCATGGAATTGTTTTAAATATCTTGAAGCATAACATGATTTATGAAAACAAGACTGTTTTGAAGATCTTTTTAAATGTGGATTTTTAAAATCAGTAAACCAACATTCTTCTTGAATCCTTGACCCACTGATAATAAATCCTGGTATCTAATGAAATTTGAATGAATTATCTTGATAACAAAATACTGTTGTTTTTTTTTTTTTTTGTACAGCATAGAATAGTATTGTTAGAAATCACCTTACTAAAACGGTGGAAGATCTCTGGAGTAAGTCATTCAGCCCACGTTTTAACAAATGAAAATGGCTTGACAGCATGCTGATGTCAAACTCTTATAGATACATGTATCATTGATTTACATACTGTCATCTTTTTACATCAATGCATTTTTAAGTAAATTACATTAAATATAAGGTAAGGTAAATGTAAAGACTTTCAAATGCATAAGTTGAAAAAGGGCTAAGATGAAAGACTAGTATCTAAAATGGAATTATTAGGCAAATTAAATTATTGATGGGGAAAATTAGTAACACTTTATGCTTCTTTATACTTTTATAATTGAAGTATACTGATTTGGCTACTAAATTTCTTTATCAATTTGTTTTCTCTTGTAACTTAACATACACAGTCCTATTTATTTCTTTCAGACATTTTAGAATGGGTTGAAAAAATATTTTTTTATTCATTTTCTTTGAATTAGTTTTGGCTGCCATGATACTTTCTATTCCCAATCAATAGTAAATACAGATATCAGCCAAAATAGTCTCAGTGATCATACTTAATCTAGCTTTATTTTTATAACCAAACAATAATTAATGAATTTATCCATGTAAGAAGTATGTATGTAATGCATCAGCTCATCTTAGGAATAAAAAGCTAATACATAGCCTCTGTTAACTCAGGTGGGGAAACTGAGACACACAGAAGTTAAATAACTCCTACAAGTTCACACATATAGTAAGTGGTAGAGCTTTAGATACAACCTTAGGAGAGAGATGAGTAGTAACCAAGTTACCAAGTAGATGGTGAGTGGGGTAAGATAAGAGAAGCTCACAAACTATGAGCAAACTCTAGATCTGGCCTAATTTAGGACATAAAAAGAAAAATCTTATGGGGCATCTGTAAATTGTATCTCAAAGCATGACTTTGAAATCAATTTCTATAGAAACCACAGGAATTCTGGCCTCCTAAACTGAGAGCAATACACATACAAGCACATAGGTTTTGTAAATGGCTAATACAACCTCACTAGCTAGACTGTATACCTTTGAAATTCTCTATAGACTAAATTCAATGCTGTGTACATAGTGGGCATTCAATAAGTACTTGTGAATTCATTAAAATCTCAATGTATGTATAACGATGTATCTAAGTAGAAACAAATTTCATGAGCTCAACACCGACATGACTTTCATCCTTGAAGAAACAGGGTTTCATGCTCAATTTCCATCATGGACAAAATGATTTGAAGACTCCATTTACTCTCTAATGAATTTCTCCACATCAGGCAAGTATTTAATATGCTACCACAAGCATTCTGTAAACAGGAAACATTCACGTCCTTAACCAGGAAGCATGTACAGCTCACACCAGGGAAGAGGGAGCCCAGTAATGCTTTGGATCAGCTCTGTGTCTGTCAGGGAAGGGGGCAAAATATTAAGAAATTTAAGAGTTACAGAGAAGCAGAGTTTTGATCTTGTTCAGGATTCTTCCTAGAAAAAAAAAATAGTTGACTTTTATAGTTCCTAAAATCCCCCCCATTGCTCTCTGTTAATAAATATAACATGCTCTGAAGGAAGCTCTGTAATGAAAGGAAAAAGTCTATGAAATAAAATACATAAGAGTGCCAATATCAACTTTATTAATTACTATTTCTGGGCACACAAACGAGGTTCTTAGTTTTTTTCATATGAGGTGTATTTTTGGTAATATAAGCAAAAATACTGGTTTGAACTGACTAGACAGTGAAAATATATTTAAAGGAGTTGGCACACACTAGGTGTTGGATTATTTTCTAAATTAAAGTATATATCCGGGCGCCTGGGTGGCTCAGTTGGTTGAGCACCCCACATCGGGCTCCCTGCTCAGCAGGGAGTCTGCTTCTCCCTCTGACCCTCCCCCCTCTCATGTGCTCTCTCTCTCTCTCTCTCAAATAAATAAATAAAATCTTTAAAAAAATTAAAGTATATATCCTATATCTTCCAAAGAACAATTTTCTGAAAAGTTCACTTATGTATTGAATATCTAATCTAGTAATAAAAAGTGTGTCTTTAAAATCAATTTTTAAGCTGGTAGGAAAGACTGAAAATTTTTAAAAAGTCAAGTGATTTCTTAAGCAGGATTCCTGATGTTAAGAATAGATTTAACTGCAACAACACTCAGTTTGTACCCCTTCGGATCCCTACTTTTGTATCTTTGGGGTAAATACCCAGTAGTGCAATTGCTGGATCATAGGGTAGCTCTATTTTCAACTTTTTGAGGAACCTCCATACTGTTTTCCAGAGTGGCTGGACCAGCTTGCATTCCCACCAACAGTGTAGGAGGGTTCCCCTTTCTCCGCATCCCCGCCAACATCTGTCATTTCCTGACTTGTTAATTTTAGCCATTCTGACTGGTGTGAGGTGGTATCTCATTGAGGTTTTGATTTGGATTTCCCTGATGCCGAGCGATATTGAGCACTTTTTCATGTCTGTTGGAGTGGGGGGTAGGGTGGGCGGGATGGGGTGACTGGGTGATAGACACTGGGGAGGGTATGTGCTCTGGTAAGCACTGTGAATTGTGCAAGACTGTTGAATCTCAGATCTGTACCTCTGAAACAAATAATGCAATATATGTTAAGAAAAAAAAAAGAAGAAGGTAGCGGGAGGGGAAGAATGAAGCGGGGGAAATCGGAGGGGTAGACGAACCATGAGAGACAATGGACTCTGAAAAACAAACAGGGTTCTAGAGGGGAGGGGGGGTGGGAGGATGGGTTAGGCTGGTGGTGGGTATTGAGGAGGGCACATTCTGCATGGAGCACTGGGTGTTGTGCACAAACAATGAATCATGGAACACTTCATCTAAAACTAATGATGTAATGTATGGGGATTAACAGAAGAATAAAAAAAATGAAATTCAAAAAAAAAATTTAATAAACGAAGACTGACAGTAACTAAAAAAAAAAATAGATTTAACTGTCCATAAAAAAATGAATCCTTTGTTTTGCTAATATCCATGTTCTGTTTATGAAACATACAATCCAATTTATTTTAAAGATATAGATGGTTATGTCACAGTTTTGGAAAACAAATCCATTAGTTTGTGTGATTTCAAGCTATCTGACAATTCATGCGTCACTGCTTAAAAAGTAGTAATTTACAAAACAATTGCATAAAAATTAGTACGTTTTTATTAAAGTGCCATTACCTCTTGTATTTCATGTACTTTAATGTTGTGGTTTCCATTCATGAGAACTAAAATGACAATTCTTATCAAGAAGTTCGGTAGTGTCGTGTATATCCTAGAGATTTCTGTACTTAATCTGTGAGTAAGTTAATGGCAAAAAAATTCTTTTCATGCATACTTTAAATACAACAATGAACACACCTGAAAGCCTGTTTGCACATATACAAGATAGTAATTTAAAATTAAAAAAAAAAAAAAAAGACCATATTGGCTGTACTTGAGATCTCCAGTGCTAGATTCAAAGTGATTATGGTAGTTGGCCCACACACAGCACATAAAGGTGTGGATGATGAGATAAAAAATACACTCTTTTAGAACTGCTTCCACATCCTACCTTATGATTAGATACAAACATGTTTGCTGTTAGCCAATTTAAAAGTCTCCATGCCTGAATATTAATGCCTAATATTATCCTAACAGGAAACAAAGGTTTTCACTCTGCAATAAAGATAAAATAATTTATGTGCCTAGTTGCCATAATAAATGACTGAAAATAAAACAGTTAAATAGGTGGCAGTTCTCTGGTCTTTCTTGTAGATTAGCACAGACTGGAGAGCAAGATCCAAATGAAGAGACCTGAGAATAGAAATAAGACTTTAAGAACAAGCAGGTGATACCTTGTTAAAGTTTGTTGTAGTATGAGCTCTAGTCAGCATTATCTGGTAAGACAAAATATTGCTGGAAAGCATTCGGCATATTACCGTGTGTGTGACTTTGATTTTTCTCATTGTTTTTTTGCTGTAGAGATTTTATAGACCTAAACATGTTATTGTAAACTTCTTCATTTGAAAGGAGACAAATTTTGATCAAGAAGAGTTTTAGAGCCATTTTTGAAATATCTTATCTTTAGGCATCCCGAAAAGACTTCATATCTCACAAATCAGAAAAACTGTATAGACTAAGAGCACAATTATATGGTTCATTTGCAAAAGGAAGTAGTGATTTTACAAAATATGTTGTCATATATCTGGAAGAGGCAAAGGAAGATTGCAAATGAAAGTAAATCTGAACTCGTGATTCTGAGATTTTTCAAAATCATCTGAAACATTAATTGTGGTTTCTGAGTAAGGAATAAAGTTATCAATGAGAAAAAAATAGGTTTGATATTCTCATTCAAGTACAATGCCTCTTACCAGTAAGTAGCTTACATATCTAGGTTAAAAAAAAATTCAGACTCACACAGAGGTATTTCCTTCCTTTCCCCTTCCCCCTAAAACTCTAAGGAAAAAGCTTACATGTAAATAGTCTGGGAATGAAAAAAAAATTATAGCATTCAACTCCTTAATCATATTTTTATAGAAACTTCAGTGTGTATGCACATTTTCACCTATTTCTTTGGTTTGGGTAGTTTATTGATTTTTAATGTTTTGTAAGTCTACTTGGCTTCATATTATATTTGTAATAGTGATAACACATTTAAGTGTCCATGAAAAATAATTTTATGAGCAGCAATACTTTGGAAAAAAGTGTTTTCCCAAGATAGTGAAATATAGGTGCTTTAGCAGGAGGCTATCCTCTCTTTTTCCACTACTTTCTTGGGCCCCAGCTGATCCAATTGTTCACATAATGATTTCAGTGATCATACTGTGAGATCCATGTTTAATACTTGGATAAATCAAATAAAGCAAACATCTTTACCTAATGTAATCTAAGGAATTCTCACCTATAAATTAGGCCCTTGAAAATTCATAAACATTTTCAGGGCAACTTAGTTACTATTAATAATATTAAAAATTGTTATAAATGGTGAACACCTTCATTAAAGGAATTGTTTTATTCTGTTTGGACTACTATAATATAAAATAGGTGCTTATAAATAAACATTTCTCACAGTTCTGAAGGGTGAAAATTCAAGCTCACGGCAGTGGTGGATTTGGCGTCTGGGGCAAAACTGCTTCCTAGACAGTGGTTTTCATATAGTAACTCTGCACGATGGGACAAGGGAGCTCTCAGACCATTTTTATAAGGGCGCTAATCCCATCCAAGAGGGATCTATCCTTAGATCTAAGCACCTCTCAAAGGCCCCACCTTGTTATACACTGGGCATTAGGTTGTTTTGTTTTGTTTTTTTTAAGATTTTATTTATTTATTTGATAGAGAGCGAGAGAGGGAACACAAGCAGGGGGAGTGGGAGAGGGAGAAGCAGGCCTCCCGCTGAGCAGGGAGCCCGATGCAGGGCTCGATCCGAGGACTCTGGGATCATGACCCGAGCCAAAGGCAGATGCCTAACGACTGAGCCACCCAGGCGCCCCGGGCATTAGGTTTTAATACATGAATTTTAGAGGTACACAAACATTTAGTCCAGAGCAGGAATTCAGTCTTCTACTTCTTCGTTAGTGCACACACAGCCACAAAACTTATAATAGAATGCTTTGTGCATAGTAAGGGCTTATTAAATACTTACTTGTAAGTTACTGGTAAGTTATTAAATAAGTTATTTGTAAGATAAAAATTATTGATAAAATTATTAGAAGAATATATCCGTTACCCAAGAAAAACTGTGTGCCTAGCTATTAGAGAAGGCTGCGTTACTGTAATGTCTCTAGTCATTCTCAGTGGGGAGAGTGTGATGTGTGTGTGCATGGGGTGGGGCCGGGGGTAGGAAAGTGGGCATGGAGGCTGTTGTGCAGGCAAAACCTGAAGTGGTGGATAAACCTGTTCTCCTTGCCTTCTGTCTTTCACTTCTTATATCAAACATGGAGTGATAGCGTGGCCAGTTTTTATACTTTCCACTGCTTTTGGGAAAGATGGTCATCTGGCACCATCCTTTTGTGATCAACAGCTGTGTGGGCAAAGTTAATGTAAATGGTTGGCCAACTTGGCACACTCAAGGGAGGAGCAGTCCCACCTGAAATGTGGTCAATCCCCATGGCTTCCAAGTTTCTCTTTTCTTGACACCTAGAAAGGAATCTTTAGGACTTTGAAATGGTGGAATTAAGGATGAGGGACCAAAGTAACATCTGCAGTGAGTTACATGTAAATAGTTAACTAAGGCATATTTGTAATGAAACATTAACAAATTCACATAGTAATCAAGACTTCCAAGTGTTTTGTACTATCATTGGAAAGAAGTTTGTGGTAGAGTATGTTCAAAATCTTAGAAATGACTCTGATACAAAATTTGAACATATGCCAAAGATTTCCTTGAATATATCAGTTACTGAAAGGATCAGTTTGATGTTTAAGACTAGCTCAAAAACAAAGGAACAGAAATTTAGAGATCGGTCAGTCAAAGGAATAGGGCAATGAATGTGCTAATAGATACAAAACTCAGGGAAATAAACGGTAACCTCTGGTGTTACCTTCTATCCTGGACAGAAGATACTTATAGTGCTATTGAATAAAACCATCTTCATTGCTCTCAGACAGTCATTTACTTACTGCTTTTCTACATGCTAACTTCAACTTTTTTTTTTTTCAAAGATTTTTATTTATTTGACAGAGAGAGACACAGCGAGAGAGGGAACACAAGCAGGGGGAGTAGGAGAGGGAGAAGCAGGCTTCCTGCTGAGCAGAGAGCCCGATGCGGGGCTCGATCCCAGGACCCTGGGATCATGACCTGAGCCGAAGGCAGACGCTTAACGACTGAGCCACCCAGGCGCCCCCAACTTTTTTTTTTTTTAAGATTTTTTATTTATTTGACAGAGACACAGTGAGAGAGGGAACACAAGCAGGAGGGGTGGGAGAGGGAGAAGCAGGCTTCCCGCCGAACAGGGAGCCCGATGTGGGACTCGATCCCAGGACTCCGAGATCATGACCTGAGCCGAAGGCAGACGCTTAACGACTGAGCCACCCAGGTGCCTGCTAACTTCCACTCTTAAGAGTTATTAAATGTACTTAAATAGGAAGACAGGTACATGTACCTTGAAGGTCAGATAATTTCTCAAGCAGATTGAGCTACTACAACATCCTCTACTACTCTGCAAAGAAACCTTGCATCCTTTTGCCTGTTTCCAAATTTGAGGTCATTTTTTTTTTTCCATGACCTTGGCTCCAGCCTTTGCATTTGTCCTTACAAGTCTGATCTGCTGTCGCTGTTCTCATTGCTGGTTGAAGGCACTTCTAATGGGCAAGATTTATACCTTAGCTGCCAGTGCCATCAAAATTTGCCATTAGTTATTGGTCCTTTTTAATGTCATCATTTATGAGGTTGCGTTATGCTGCTGGAAACAAGACCCTCTCTCTTGATCTGGTGGTAGAATGTCTTCCAGCATTCAATGAATATGTGCCAAGTGCCATTTAGATATTATCCAATTTTATCTGTTTATAATCAGGATCGTTGAATGAATCTATTTTTTAAACAATGTAAATGAAAGCAAAGGAAGGGGCAGGATCTTGCCATATACTAGGTGTTTAGTAAGTGGTGGAACCAGGATTCTCTAAGGCTAAAATCTGGTTTTCTATTATGATGTTAACTGTTAGAGCAAATGACATTAATTTATTCTGACTCGGTTTTCAGGTATTTACTTCTACCTTGACTAGTTTTCTTCATGCAATTTTATTTTTCTGTTTCTCACAGGACAGGTATCAGGATATCAGATATCAACATCTAGCTGTCAACATCTAGCTCTATGGCCAGGGAAGAATGACCCTCACTAGTTATAAACAGTTCTCACTTGCCTAACTTACCTGCAGTAACAATTGCCACCTCTCTCTTTTTTTTTTTTTTTTAAGATTTTATTTGAGAGAGATAGTTTGTGAGGGGGGAGGGGCAGAGGGTCAGGAATAGGGACAAGCAGATTCCATGCTGGGCATGGAGCCCAACGTGGGGCTCTATCTTCCAACCCTGAGATCATGACCTGAGCCAAAACCAGGAGTCGGTTGCTTAACCCACTGAGCTACGCAGGCTCCCTGTGATCTCACTTTATGTACTACCTTCATCTTTTCCATCCTGTCTCCCTGTCTTTACTTCGGGCTAATCTGTTTCAGTGTTTCCTTCATTCCTGACATTCTAAGAATTGATGTTTATTCTGGTTTGTGATTTGTAGCAGGAAGAAATACTTTTCTTACAATGTCCTGCTAATAAGCATTTACTGCAGCAACCTAGACCCATTTCATAATGGTTTTTGTCTTTGCCTTCTTTAAATCATCATCGTTTGTTCCCAGCTGATAGCAAAGAACCACGTGGGCAAGTTTAATTTACAATGTTGTTGCTTAATTCAAACTTGCTCCTATACCATCTGAAAAGCCCAGTTTCTCTTTTTAAAACACTTACCACTCGAAAACCCTCACCTCTTTCCTGTCTCCTGCTGTGTATTACACCTGCTTGTGTTATTTTATACATTGGGGAAAATTCTCATTTGGTTCAGAAAATTAGCATGTTTTCTTAGATATTTTGAAAGATCCCCCTGATAATTAGCATTCAACCTATCAAAATAAGGGCTTTATTGGTTGTAGGTCAGAGAACAAGATCAGGGGAAATGGTGTAGCTGCTAGAACAGAGTGAACAGTCTGTACATCTCCCAGTAATAAGAGGGGTGAAGATCTGAGTGCATAGTCATCTTTAACACTACCATCAGCATTACTTTTGTGAACTACAGACGTAATCATGCTCTAATTTTAAAAGCTATAGATGGCTCCTTGATTTCTTACAGAACAAAATCAAAACCCTTGACTATGATACTCAAGAACCCTTCATTTTGTCCTGAAATCACATTTCTGGAATCATTTCCTGCCCTTGCTTCTTTACTAGCAAATCCCTCACTTCCCAAACCAGCAAGTCCTCATTCCTCCATGCCTCCTGCAATGAAGTTCCCTAGGACTGGAAGATGCTTCCAGCTTGTCTTCATTGGATAAAGTCTTAGCTCAAATTCAAAGCCCAACACAACCCTCTCTGAGGCTTTTCCTAGCTGGGCCAAATTCCTTGCAATATACTTTGTAGAGCTGTTACTACCTTGCCTCAGGGCAGAAGAAGCTTTCTGTGTACTCTCTGGTACTTAAGGCACTGTGGTTCATCTGGTCACTAACAAGTCATCCTTATTAAAATGAGAGCCCCTTGAGGATAGGAAAGATGTCTTTTTCTCTTTGTACTTCTGGGACTGGGCACATGCACATGATAGGTCCTGCTGGGTAGGCATGAGGAGCATGGCATACAAATATCTGGGGGCTGCAAGATGCAGGCATACAGTGTGGTAGGAAGTTTCCCAAAGGGAAACTACAAGTACAAATAAAGAGACCAAGATAGAGCATCTGGATTGAGTTATTAGACAGTTTGCCTATTCCTAAGAGGCCAAGTAAAAGAAGTAGGGATTTCATTCCCAAGTAGATGGGAGTATTAAGGAAAGTATTAAATCAAGGCCTTTGTCCCAGAGAAATGAGTCTGAACATGTTCTGGAAGTAGGCTATAAGGTAAGAGTTGTTGACTTGAAAAGAACCAGAGTAAATACACAGGAAGATACCAATGATTCAGTACTCCTCAAACTACCCATGGGCAGGAACAGATTTTGCTTAGTGCCTCTAGGTCAGGTCAGATTCATTCATACCTCTCCATCTCCCTGGAAAGGAAAAGAGGGTTAATGAAGAGGCTTGCCATTTCATTTCCGCCTTCAAAGAGTTTCTTTGGATTCCGCATCCCTACCTATTTCCAATGCTTTGGTCCCAGCTGAGTTTCCTATTCATCATTTTGTGGTGGTGCTTGTTATTTAATCCATACTGAATTCTGTGTTTAGTGGCTTTGGATCAATGACCTGGTATTTTTTTTTTCTTTGATGCTGCTTTTCATGTTCTTCTTGAATTTATGTGCTCAGGTATCAGGCAACTCCTGATTTATGCCTTCCCTCTTTCAACCTATTAGAATTTTGTGCCCTGACCTATGTCAGGGCTTGCAATCCTAAATTTCTGAGAAACTGAGGGTGTGGAACATACTAGGGAGTCAAGTAGGTTATAATTCTTCCTTCAAATATGTACAAAGAATTAGATGGCTTAGCTTCCTCTAGTCATCAGTTTCTGATTTCACTCTAAAAACAAAACTTAAGTATTATAGAAGGGGGAGTGTTATTATTCCAGCTGTATTTATTCATTCATTTCATTCATTTTAACTTGAGGAATCTTTTGAAGTAAAAATGTTGGGCTTAGAAAAGCCCAGACCATGGCTATAGCAGTCTATCAACAGGGGCCAAGAAGACAGCATAAGATAGCCACAGTCTTCTGGCTTGGTAAACTGTCATCAAAGGAAGTTGTAAAAAGTGGAGACCTCTCAATAAAGGTGCTTTACTTCAACTAGGTGAACTGCATTCTACATAATTGTTCTGGAGTTAGAAGAGGCTTTGATGTTAATTTCCCCTTCTATGAAAGAGAACCAGTTATGAGACCATGAAGTTCTGGAAAAAAAACCTTCCCCCCACCGCATTTTTTCTTCCTCACACTTCCTTGCTTCAAGCCAGCTTTTCCTAATTAGTCAGATGGAGAACTGAAGGAGTTGTTGGAAGGCTGATTAAGTACTTCGCAGCCTCAGAAAAACATGAATCAACATTTGGAGATGAGAGACACTATTTAGCAATGCAATGGGTTGGTATACTGAGAGGGCTCAAATTCTGGCCCTTAGGGAAGTTGCACAGAATCCTCTGATTCTAATCCCAGTTGTCTCTTCTCATTGGTTAAGGGAGATTGCCAGTGGTGGAAGATGGTAATCACCTCCATGTGCCTATTTTTAACATCCGTTCTTAGGGGGATGTGCTAGGACCAGCTCTTGGCATATCATGGAGGGGATACAATTCCCTGCAGAGCATTAGTTTTTTATTCACTTTTTCTTTTCTTTTTTTTTTTTAATTTTTAAGGTTTTGTTTATTTATTTAGAGAGAGGGCGTGAGCAGGGTAAGAGGGAGAGAGACAATCTCCAGCAGACTTCCTGCTGAGGGCGGAGCCTGACTAGGGGCTTGATTCCAGGACCCTGAGATCATGACCTGAGCCAAAATCAGCAGTCAGACACTTAACCAACTGAGCTACCCAGGCACCTGTGTTCACTGTTTCTTTAATTCATCCGTCCACCAAACAAGCATTTTCCTATATATTATAATCCTGTGTGTGTAAATTTTTTGTTTATTTGAGAGAGAGAAAGGACACAAACAGGGAAAGGGACAGAGGGAGAGGGACAAGCAGACTTAATTACTGAGTGGGGAGACTGATTCAGGGTTCTATCCCAGGACCCTGAGATCATGACCTGAGCAGAAGTCAGATGCTTAACCAACTGAGCCACCCGGGCACCCCAAAAATCTAAATTTTTAAAAACATCATAATAAGATGTTACTTGTTGAATTTTTAATTGCCAGTGTATTATCTCTGCTCATTCTTGGGTGAAGACTGCATAATTTCTTCAATGATCTAGTCTTTCCATCTTCCTTTCTTCCTCAATCTTTTAATGCACGAGAACACCCTAAATTCAATGAGGCAGAAGTCAAAGTAGGAATGTATTTTAAAGCATAATTATTACAGACTGCCTCCAGTTTATATTTTCTCAAAATGACTAAAGTCTGCGAGTTAAAGCTACTTCTCATCCGGTTCCACTCTGTCTTTGGATATTTTATCACATAATGAGAAACTGATGAATGGTGAAATCTGAAGTTTCACTAAAGAGAAGGCTAAATTGAAAAAGTCTTCTCAGTCTTTATATTCACAGTAATGTTAATTATAAAGCAAAAATAGCGATGTCTGAGATACCTGGTTGAAATAGAAGCACAGTAACACCCTGGCTGGGTCGATGACAGACAGGATTTCAAATTGCCTCCCTTCTACCTGTCCTCCAGTATTCCAAGTGTAAATATTTTTGCAGCTTGAAAAAAAAATCATTCACAGAAATGGCTAATAAAATATTTATTTGTCTGAATACCAGCTGAAATGTACATCTTATTTCATTTCATATTGTGTGTCCACGCAACCAAACTTTTGCTGACCAAAAAAAAAGTCTTACTTAAACCATTGTCTTCAGATCTTTACCAGACCCTTGTAATTTATATTAGAGAAGAGTGTTTTAGATGCTAACTAACATGCACCCTGTGGAGGATTCTTTATTGTAATTTCAATTCCGCAACAACAAAAAAGAAAAATCGGAGCACTCAGTACAATTTTGATTAGTAAGCAAAGTAAGAAGTAATTACAGTTTGCAACAAAACAAAAGCAACTGGGTATATAAATTATGTAATTAGAGGCATATGTGCAAAATCCTCATTTCATAGCCCTAAAAATCTTTGAAATATTCCTGGCAAGGTCCATTGCTGACATCATGAGTCTCCTTCCTTCCCCCGCCCCAGCCACTCTCCCACTCTGAACTTTCTCAAATGCTTTTTTATAATGACTTTGCAGTCCTTCCACTTTCTCAATAACACATTTTCAGAAGTTCTGACTGCATATATAATACTAAACTGTACATTCTAGCTGAGGTGGGATGTATCTCCGTATTGCTTAAGCTTTTCAAAGATAATCCTTTTTACTGGGACTAGGGTAAACAAGCTGGGAATACTGGTTTGTTAGCTCCTGCATTGTTTTTTTGTTCTCTGTACTTCACCTTTAAGTGACTTTTAGCAGTGAGGAGTAAAGATGATTGACGCACAATAAGTAGGGTGTTAATAGTGTGAGCTCTAAAGTCATAGGGATCTGTGCCCCATCCCAGCTTCATGATTTACTACTGAAATGGCTCAAGATAATTCACTTATGTAACTGCCTCTATCCTTAGTTTTCTCAATTTTAAAATGAGAACTATGGGAGTACTTCACAGGAATGCTGTGGGAAGTAACAGCACAGTGTAGAGTAAGCAGTCAACACATTGCAATCATTGCAATTTAATTTGGAAACAGATCACAAATTTTATTTTAGAAAATAGAGAAAATTTCCTTGTCCGAGAAAGTCACTCTCTACAGTCCTCCTCATAGGTTGAATTTGATCCCTTAGGTAGACTTAGCCGTAATGAAAAGAATAAGACGATGAAGATATTTTATTTTCCTAAAACATTCATTAAATGAAAGTGCTTGCTTGGCACCAGATGGACCATTTCAAAATATTATTTCTGTTCAAAGAACAGATGCTATATATCTGGATATATACACACATATATATATACTATATAGCTTATGTGTAAACACACATATGCCATATAATATACGAATATATATGAATATATGTATTCACTTTATCATCTCTACTTACTTTACCAAAAATATACTCAAAATAAAAGTTAAATGTCAAAAATTACAGGAAAATTAATACTACTTTACTAGTAGTATATATTATATATAAATAATATATAACATATATATAGGATGTTATTTGTCTATACTGTTTTCTGTTTCCAATATTTCTTCATGTCTTTCTTGCCTAGTGATATTGTTCTTCAAGACAGGATGTCCTATTATGCCTGTAATGTAAGGTTGGAGTAGAATTTTCTATTTATAAATATTTGCTTCACAGACTTCAAATGAAAAGGCCATAGGTGTTTGAGAAATCAATGACATTAAAATGGAAGTTTTTAAGGAGCCATTAAGTGTTTTATGCAATATTTATTTATTGTATTTCATGAAAATGGGAGACCTATTCAGAGCCTTGTGTTTTATGACATTAGCTAGACTTCTGCCACATTTATTTCCACATTTAGGAATGAATTAAATGCTATTATAACTATCCAATTAGCTAGCAATGTGCACTTGAAAGTATTTTTAAGGATATTTGATCTCAGACACACAGGAAAATGTTGATTGGGTATATATGAAAGCCGGGGATTATACATTTTGAGAATTACCAAAGCTACTACTAATGTGCAGTTTTAAGCTCAGGAACTTGCTTTTACTGATCTGGACATTTCTAAAAGGCTTTAAAGGACAGTTAATAATGTCCTTTAATGTTCTAATAATTACAGAAATTTTATTTAAAACAAATATATAGTGGTACCTGGGTGGCTTAGTTGGTTAAGGGTCTGACTTTGGCTCAGGTCATGATCTCCACGTCCTGGGACTGAGCCCAAGTCC
The DNA here is from genome assembly GCF_029215605.1 of Mirounga angustirostris. Taxonomy (NCBI): domain Eukaryota; kingdom Metazoa; phylum Chordata; class Mammalia; order Carnivora; family Phocidae; genus Mirounga; species Mirounga angustirostris. The sequence continues at coordinate 17,833,906 of NW_026991711.1, read as the reverse complement.
AGTCAGGCTCCCTGCTCAGCAGGGAATCTGCTTCTCTCTCTTTCTTCCTCTGCCTCTCCCCACTGCTCCTTACCTCTCTCTCTCAAATAAATAAAATCTTTAAAAAAAACCCCAAATATATAATTGCTAATTGGGTAGCTTATTTTTTATTTTTATAGCTGTGTTTTTACAATGAATTAAATGTATTTATGATGCCAAATGTGCACACACATGTATCTACAAAAATGTTTTTTAATTTGTGTTAGACCCTAATTATGTAGAGTATTTGTCCCTATGAACAAAATACAGGAGGATGAGTATGTTCGTCATTTGTTTACTTTTTGTGGCACATATTCGCTTTATCATCTCTACTTACTTTCCCAAAAATACACTCAAAATAAAAGTTAAATGACAAAAATTACAGGAATAGTAATACTACTTTAGTATTAATGTTTAAGATGAGATAAAATTTTGGCTTACTAATGTCACAATCAGAAAATATTTACATATTACACATGTCCATAATAAAATTATATTCAAATGATAACTGTGTTGTTTACTTTCAGGGAAGCAATAATGGCACATAATGATGAAAATAGGTGGGATTTGGGAAACAAACCTCCCATTCAATGTCAGTGTTCTAACTCCAAGCCAAAACTGAATGTGAAGCAAGTAGATATAATAACTTTTAGTCTACATGCCCAGTTTCTGAAATATGACTGAATCTAAATTCTTAAACATTTGAAAGTAGTTATAAAACTAGTGTTTTATCAAAAATAAAAACAATCTTAGATTTTCAGGGGCTTTAAAAGCTTTTTATATTAAAACATGAATATTTTAAGCAGTGTAATTTTAATAGTTCTTTACTTTCTGAAAGGGCGGGATTTGAAACTATTAAGGGGTAAAATATAAAATTGGTCACATGGCTGTCCTGACAATAAAAAATAGTGTGGATTTTATGAAAGTCTAAATGTTTGACTTTTACTCCCAACAGATACAAAAACTCAATTTGATTTTAATGAGCAAAAATAATGGAAACAATTTTTACTTCTCATATTTCCTACTGTACAGCATACAGTGTCATCAGATAGGTTACTGGGTTGTAAAACATGCAAATACCATTCTGTCAAGAAGCACTAAAACAGCAAGGGTTTTCTGTTTGTGTTTTGCAGAATTGCATTGATTTGCTCTAGTGCTTCTTAGTTTTTAAAAGTTCGTATTTTTTTAAAATTTTATTATGTTAAAAGTTTGTATTTTAAGAAAAGACCTATTTTTTTTAAAGATTTTATTTATTTATTTGAGACAGAGAGAATGAGAGAGAGAGAGCACATGAGAGGGGGGAGGATCAGAGGGAGAAGCAGGCTCCCCGCCGAGCAGGGAGCCCTATGCGGGACTCGATCCAGGGACTTCAGGATCATGACCTGAGCCGAAGACAGTCGCTTAACCAACTGAGCCACCCAGGCGCCCAAGAAAAGACCTATTTTGAGAAATCTTTGACAAAATAATGGAAATAATTTACTTTCAAGTTTCAAGAAAGTTTGGATAAAAGTAAATATGTCCATGTTCTCAGGCAAAGAAGAGATTAGATGATGAAATAGTTAGTTAAAAAAAACAAATTACAGGCACCATTACTTTGCTCTGATTTCTTCCCAGTAAAAAGGTCCAAGGGCTTTACTTGGACATTTCACAATGAATTTTATGATAGCAAGCATTTAAGGAGGAAATAAATTTGGGCTTCAGTTCCATTTATATGGGGCCTAAATTCTAAAGGCACGTTGCTGAATCCTATACTGGATCAGCCTCTAAATTTTTGATAAGAGATTTATGAAAGACATAGTTGCTTTATCTTTTTTAAAAATAAATATTAAAGAAGAAACATGGATTAAGTTACAAGATTAGAAGAAACTTTGTATTGATCAATGTAAAGTAATTCTGTAAATATTATAGGAACTTGTTTTACAGCAAAGAAACATTTTTTCAGATTTTCTTCAGAAATATCTTTTTGTTTTTAAAGATTTATTATTTTAGAGGAGCATGAAGAGGAGAGGCAGAGAGCAAGAGAGAAACTCAAGCAGAGACTCCACACTGAGCACGGAGCCCAGCTTGGGGCTCGATCCCACCACCTGGAGATCAGACCTGAGCCGAAACCAAGAGTCAGATGCTCAACCAACTGTGCCACCCAGGCACCCAACCTCAAAAATATCTTGATCATATACAAAGTACAACTTTGTATGAAAATAAACTGAATGGGACACCTGGGTGGCTCAGTCCGGAAGCAACTGACTCTTGATTTTGGCTAGGTCATGATCTCAGGGAAGATTGAGCCCCACATCAGGCTCCACATTGGGCATGGAGCCTGCTTAAGATACTCTCTCTCCCTCCCCTCTCACTCACACACTCTCTGAATGAATGAATGAATGAATGAATGAATGACATTACACATTTTAAAAAAACGGAATCATTACAAACATGAAATTTTTGTCAAAGTAAATCTATTAAAATTATTCTTTAAATACTAAAGAAATCTTATTGTGTGTAATCAATAAAAGATGACAAAAACTTAGAGCATAGTATTTATCGAGGGGGAAAATCTCTACCAACAAAAATATGAAAAAGATGCTACAAGTTATGATGTTTATAAAGGGGAGGCAAATTGGGGTAGCTGGTTTCTGAGCGAGAAATCATTGTTACGCAGGACCCATCATGTTTATAAATTGTCTTGCTATCGTCCTACAATTTTCATTCTTAACCTTGATCATGAGTTTGATATCTTGAGTTCTGCATCCCTAACATCTATCACCAATTGGCTTATTTTCTGGAAATTCTTGTTTTCTAATTGTTTGGCTCCTATATCAGGCCACAATCTTTGACCTTGCACCTTCTGGTCAACTCTGATCTCTACAACTGCCTTCTTTGGGGCATGGTGTCTATTGCACTGAACTCTGTCTGTTTTCATTGCACACTCCTTAACTAGGTATTTTTATCCATTCTAGTCAGTTATCAATTCCTGTCCATTGTTCATCAAGGAAACTTTTCTCCCCTGGAATATTCCAGGGATCTCCTAACTAGTTCCTGTGCACCTGCTATTGGTGGATATTGTTCACAGTGATGCCACACTAAGTCTTAACAAACCCAAAAGCATTCTACCACTTTCTTACCACTTTCCCCCCCTGGCCCACCACTTTCTATTACTCCAGCCTTGGGTAATCAAACTTTATCTTGAGGGGATTTATTTAAACTGGTCAGAATTTTATCATATTGCTTTATATACATTTCTAGGTACTTCATTTTCATATATTGCGACATTAATAGATCATATTTTGTCTCTCTAGAACACAGTATTTTTATATTTAATATTTTAATGAAAAAAATTTAAATAGGTAACAGATGAAAGAGTAACATGGTGAGATGGGAAGTTTACAACCACCCTTAGTTTTTGGTTTTATTTATCAAGAGACCGACATTTGTCTTACTTCTTTATAATGAGATGGGTCTAGAGGTGTCCTTCTCTTAGACCATCAAAGTACCAGGTGTTACAACACCACTTAGACACTTACTGCAAAGTGATACTTCACCAGCATGAGGATCAATATGTCTGTGCCTACATCCCAGGAGCCAGGGAGAGCAGGAAATTGCTAATTACTGACAGTTTAGAAGACAAAGTGAAGTTCAAATTGCCCTGTATTATAAGATAGAGTACAGTGCTTTCAGTTTGATTTTGTGGTTCTAATATTCTTTTTTTTTTAATTTATTATGTTAATCACCATACATTACATCATTAGTTTTTGATGTAGTGTTCCATGATTCATTGTCTGCGTATAACACCCAGTGCTCCATTCTGCTAATATTCTTGTCCTTAAACTACCTCTTTTATTTTTCTTTCCTCTGAAATCATGGTATATTACTGTCTGATTTTTCTCTTACTATATTTCTTTTCATGAGTTCTCAAGGTCTACTTTCGACAAACTAGGCTATTTTGATATAAGTCAGACATGTATTGAAACACAATAGAGTTGTCTTGATTAATATCGATGCTTTCTGTTTTTTACAATGAACCCATCTTAACATAATTTTTATAAAATTAACATTTCAGTAGCTTCCTCCTAACACTGACCCACATTTCAATCAAACACTGGTAGTCATTGTAAAATCAGTTTCAAAATGTAAACTAAGCAATATAACATTCATCACTAAATTATCTAAATGAAATGTGCCAGAGTTTTATATTCTGCCAAAACCTGTTCTATATAAAATCAGTGTTTGATTCATTTCCACATAAGTTTATCGAACATGTGTTATTATCCATTTGCTTTTGCTAATCTATTGTCCAGTCTTAGACGAGTATCCCTCACTTTCTAAAACTTGCTGTTATGCCGCTTCACTTTTATGAAAGATCTGCTCTAGTATGGTAACAGGTTTTTTTTTTTTTTTTTTAGTGTTAAAATTCTCTTAGGATTTCTGGTTAGTGAAACAGATAATATTGCTGGTCTTTCCTAAAAGCAAAGTGACATAATGTGAACTTCGTGGGAAAGTGTGAGTTACTTCTCACTTTCAAACATTTTGGCTTAGGATGTTTTCATAACACTTTACTTCTGCATAGTGGGGTAAACTTGTATTAGGAGAATGTGGAAGCTAACAATGACAAGCCCAGTCTCATGGTGAGAAGGCAAGAAATTGCATTCTAAAAGATAAGGATGAATAAGTGTGTGTTGTCCTGAAATGACCAAATAGGTATATTTCTATGGCAAATAATGAAAGTCATTTTTAAAAGATAAGTCTACTTCTCTAAGAAAATATACTTCATTCAGTGATAAATACCATCGACCCATAATTCTTTAGATATGACTTAAATTTTTAAAAATGTCACCTAAACCATATTCCTGGAGCTTATTTGTGTTAACAATATATTAATGTAAAACTGCTATTATAGTATGAGTTCAGGAATTCAGTATGGGTTCTTAAAGTATTCTCAAGTTTATTGTCCTTTGGTCCATTTTTTTTTTTTTTTTAGTTTAATGACCTCTTTGCTGCTTTTTTTTTTCTTTTGAGCTATAATTGACATAACATTATATTAATTTCAGATGTGTAACACAATTTGATAAATATATATTGCAAAATGATCACAATATATTTACACTTCCATCACCACACATATTTACAAATTTTCATTTCTTGTGATAAAAACTTTTAAGATCTACTCTTTTAGCAACTTTCAGATACATAATACAGTATTGTTAACTAAGTCACCATGCTGTATGTTACATCCCCATGACTTATAACCCGAAGTTTGTACTTTTGACCCCCTTCATCCATTTTGTGTACTTCCCAACCCCTGCCTCTGTTTTCTGTATCTATGACTTAGGTTTGTTTTGGGGGGTGGGTGGATGTGGGGAGGTTTTTTGTTTTAGATTTCACTTGTAGGTGAGATCATAGGGTATTTATCTTTCTCTGTCTGACATATTCCACTTAGAATAATGCCCTCAAGGTCCATCCATGTTGCTGTAAATGGAAAGATTTCCGTTTTTTGATGGCTGAATAATAATCCATTGTGTATGTATGTATGTGTATATACACACACTACATGTATGTACCTATGTATAATGTACGTATATATATGCCATATTTTCTTTATCCATCCATTCCTTTGTTAACAGACACTTAGGTTTCTTCCAGGTCTCAGGTATAGTAAATAATGCTGCAGTGAACCTGGGAGTGCATATAGCTTGTCAAATCAGTGTTTTCATTTCCTTCAGATAAATACTCAGAAGTAGAATTTCTGAATCATATGGTAGTCCTGCTTTTAATTTTTTGAGGTACTTCCATACTGTATTCTATAGTGGCTATACCAATTTACATTCCCATCAGCAGTGGACAAGGGTTCTCTTTCCTCTACATATTTACCAAAACCTATTTCTGGACTTTCTGATGATAGCCATTCTAATAGGTCTGAAATGATACCTTATTGTGGTTGGATTTGCATTTCCCTGGTAACAGATGAACACCTTTACATGTGCCTTGAATACCTTTACATGTGCCTGTTTGTCATCTGTATGTTGTTTGTGGAAGAATGTTCGTTCAGTTTCTTTGTCCATTTTTAAAATCATATTTTTAGTTTTTTTGATACTGAGTTGTAGGAGTTCTTTATATACTTTAGATATTAACCCCTTATTAGATACGTGGTTCTCAAATATTTTCTCCCATTCTGTAGATTGTCTTTTTATTTTGTTGATGGTTTCCTTTGCTGTGCAGAGGCTTTTTAGCTTGCTATGGTTTCATTGGTTTATTTTTGCTTTTGGTATCACATACAAAACATAAACAACAACAAAAACAACAAAAAACATCACCATGACCATGGTCAAGGAGGTTATCCCCTAAGTTTACTTCCAGGATTTGTATGGCTGCAGGTCTTTGGCTCAAGTCTTTAATCTATTTTGAGTTGATTTTTGTGTATGGTATAAAATAGTGGTACAGTCTCATTCTTTTGCCTATGGCTATCCAGTTTTCCCAGCACCATTTATTAAAGACACTGCCCTCTCCCTATTATATATTCTTGTCTGTTTTGCCATAAATTAATTGCCCAAGTATCCATGGCTTTATTTCTGGGCTATTTAGTTTCACTGATCTGTGTCTGCTATTGTGCCAACAACATACTTCTAAATTGTATTTATTTATTTTTTTAAGAAGGCTCCGTACCCAGTGTGGAGCCCAGCATGGGGCTTGAACTAATGCCCTGAGACCGAGACCTGAGCTGACATGGAGAGTTGGAGACTTAACCAACTGAGCCACCCAGATGTCCCAACACCATACTTCTTTGATTACTATATCTTTATAATATAGTTTGAAGTCAGAAGGCATGATGTTTCCAGCTTTGTTCTCCTTCAGTTTGCTTTAGATATTGGGGGTCTTTTGTGGTTCCAACAAATTTTAGGATTGTTTATTTTTTTTCCATTAAAAATACAATTGGAATTTTGATAGGAGTTGCATGGAATCTATAGATTGCTTTCGGTAGTATAGATATTGAAAAAATATTCTTTCAATCCATGAGCATGGAATATCTTTCCACTTATTGTGGAAAGAGACTCCATTTCTTTCATCAATTTATTTCCTAGGTACATTATTTTTTTGATGTAATTTTAAGTGGGATTTTCTTAATTTCTTTTCCTGATAATTCTTAAAAAAATCTAGCAAAATAGATATAGGTCTATCCAGCAGATTAGGAAAAGACAAAAATTAATAGTGGTACTAATGAAAATATGGATACTAGCCACATGAAAAATAGATTTTAATAATAGCATGAGAAAAGTAACCACTATATAGCAACATTTTTAAAAAGTAGGCAAAATGGATACATCTTTTAAAGTACATAATTTATCAGAACTGATTTGTACTTATTCTCTTAAAGAATATCTACTACACATTATAACAAACATATTAAATGTTGAAACATTAGAAGAAATATCTTTAATAACAGGAACAAGGTTATTAACGTCACTATCACCATTTGTCTTCAATATCATTTTAGAGGTTCTACCCCAGGCAAAAGGGAAGAAAATATAACTAGAAGACAAAGACTGTAAATTAGGAATAAAAGCAATTTTACCCTATTATATGATCATATATGTAGAAATACAAAATAACTCACCTGCAAATTATTTGATATAATGCAAGAAATTGATAGGTGGCAGATAAGTGTTGATACATAAAGAATAATTAATATGGGAAAATCCATTACATTTCTATAAAAGGCAGCAAACTGGAAAGTTTAGAGAGAAAACATCATTTAAAATTGTAAAAGATAATATCAAGTGTTTAAGAATAAGTTTATAAAGTAAAAATACAGAGAAGATTATAAAAATTAAAGAACTAAGTTAATTGAGATCTGTCCTATTCACGGACAGGAAAACAATAGTGTGAAATGTTAAATCTCCCTAAATTGATCAGTGTTATTCCATCAAAATCCCCCCAAATTGTTGATGAAACTCAATAATGTGATTTTGAATTTTACGTTGACAGGTAAACAAAGAATACGTAGAAATCAGAAGTGCAGCAAGAAAATATTTGCTAATAATAAACCATGGTTACTAAGATAGTATGGCAAAGATGCAGAGACAGTCCAGTTGATGAGAAATCAATTCATTAATGTGTAGGACTTTATTATATGACAACATTGGCCTGTCATTTCAGTGGATTATGGAAGGATTATATCATAAATGAACCTGAAAAATAACTATACGTATGGAAAAAAATATATCCTTACCTCATAAAAGATATTGAAACTTAATCCAATTGGTCATACATCAAAAATACAATTTTAAAATGCTTGACTAAAAATATAGATAAACCTCTATATTGAGATAGTGAAATGTTTAATTCATATTTCTTGTTTCTTAATTGACTACAACAGAAAATACTACACTTAGTCATATTAAAATAAGATCATGGATACTTAAAAAGCTACCTTAAGGTAAGCAAAGGAATAGATTACAAACTGGGATAAGATAATTGTACAAACCACAATATATTAGTATCAAGAATACATAAAGAATTCCTATAAATGAATAAGAAAATTTCAAAATTCAATAGAAACTTGTCAGAAGACATAACTAGGTATCTCACAGAAATGAAAGCCCATATGATCAGTAAACATGTGATATTCAATATTACTGATCATTAATATACTAATCAAGATAGCAGTATGGTGCCATTTTCTACCTATTGTCAGGAATAGAAAGTCTGGAAACAGTTTTAAAGAAGATACAGGTATAGTATCTTGATGTATTGCTAATGGGAGCACACATTTGTGCAACAACTTTGAAAAAGAGTATTATAGTATTACCTTTTTTTTTTAAAGATTTTATTTATTTATTTGAGACAGAGAGAATGAGAGAGACAGAGAGCACATGAGAGGGGGGAGGGCCAGAGGGAGAAGCAGGCTCCCTGCCGAGCAGGGAGCCCGATGTGGGACTCGATCCCGGGACTCCAGGATCATGACCTGAGCCGAAGGCAGTCGCTTAACCAACTGAGCCACCCAGGCGCCCTATAGTATTACCTTTTAAAAATTCAAAAACTTGGGGCACCTGGGTAGTTCAGTCAGTTAAGCGACTGACTCTTGGTTTAGCCTTAAGTCATGATCTCGTGGGTCATGCAATTGAGCCCCTAGACGGGCTTCCCAGTTAGCATGGAGTCTGCTTGAAGATTCTCTCCCTTTGCTCCTCCCCCCGCATTCACACACACTCTCTCGCTCTCTCTCAAATAAATAAGTCTTTAAAATAAAAAAAATAGAAATTCAAGAAATTGTTTACATACTCTAAACCCTTTGGAGTGTATCCAAGAACAATGTTTGTGCATGTATATTCAGATTTGGACAGTAACATTCATAGTAGTGCTGCTCGTAATAACAAAAGTCTAGAATCAGTGGAAGTGTCTATCAGTTAAGAGTGGATGAAGTAACCTCTGGATACTTCTATGATGAATATTATATGAGAGACAAAACAAATGCAATACAATGATACACAGCAGTACAGATTTATCTTGGCAATATGAGAATAAATGAAAAAAGTATGTTCCTAAAGATTGCATGCAGTATGAAGTCTTTCTAATAAAATTAGAAATATCACAAATACAAGCAAATACATTTTAAGGCCTATTCAGAGTACGTATGCATATAAAACTGAGTAAAAAGGGAGGGACAAGCATGGGAATGGAAAGATTCTCCGATCGTCTCCGATTGTTAGGCAGAGGAATGAGATTGAGGAGGAACCACTGGGTTTTTGTAAATATTGTGTTGGGTTCTAGACTTGTGGTAGAAAACTCATTAAAATTTATTAAATAAATCACTACATAGCCGGCCAGGAGTAAACAAATGATGAGCACATATAATTCACAAAGCCTTACAGTTATTTCAATACTTGATTTTTGAAGTTCAAAATGAATAATAATTACAACCTTAGTGTTTTTTGGGGTATGGATTATCACTGACTTCATTAGCTCGTACACTAAACATCTAGCACTAGATAAGGATTCTAATAGACCTACTATATGTTAATATGTTTTGAGATTACTTGAACTTTATTTCTGAGTGTGAAGGGATTAATAAAAATGTATACAAACTTACACCATGCACAACTGAGAGTGTTTAGCTATTTTGAAAAATGTACAAATCTTATGTGGAAGAGTAATATTTTTAGAACCCATTATACACTTAATGTTAAAAAAAAAGTTCATAAACCTATTTGTCTCTGTTTCCCATGCATTTTGTTAGTAACCTATTACCCATAGTTTAACATTTTTTCTGTTTGACCTTGTCAAAACATAACTTTCAATGTGATGATTATAAAGTTACACATGCTCTGAACTACAATTGCAGCCTGTTAAGCGTTTGTTGTATACTTTGACAGTAATTCTGGTCACAAATTTTGATAGAATTATCCACTAAGGAATCAAGCTAATTTATATTAAATCCTGGGTTCTTTGACTTGCCATTCTCTATTGATATAACCATGATAATATAGCTAAGGTATATATAACCTTTTTCTTAAAATAGCTTAAAGCATTTTATCGTGAAATTTATTTTGCTGCTTTTATCAATTTTATCCTTTTCCATTTTATCAGTTGATTGCAGGTCAAATAGAGATGTGATTTAGATAATAAACTTGGCTAAGCAATAGAGATATGGAACAAGAACCCATTTTGTACAATTTGAGAGTAACATTATCCATAATTTTTTTTTAATTCATCCAGTCTTACGGAGAATTGACTGTGTACCAGACACAATTTTAGGCAGTAATACTGGTTATTCTTTTTAATGGGTGAGACAATAAAGAAACCAATATAAAACTTAGATGCTATGGGATTTAAAAGAGTGTATGATAATGATTGGATGGGTTGCCCTTGTATTCTGTGTAGTCAGAGAATCCTGTTTGAGGAGATGGCATTTAAGCTGAGATCTGAGTCAGAAGAAGGAGTTACTTCTACGAAAATCAATGGAGGAGAATTCCAGGCATAAATAATCCTTGAGCAAAGTCCTGGACTGAAAATAATCTTGGGATGCTGGAGAACATTGTGTATAAAAGAGAAAGTGGTATTCAGTTGGCAAGGAAAAGGGTAGCAGAAGGGATTGATAATGAAGCTGGTATTGCATGCCCTATATTTGAGTTACCTCTTTGAGAAGTAGTTAAGGGATTGAAGTAAATGTTTTGAGACCTCTAGCTCAAATCTGTGGTTCTCTATTATTTAATGTTAAAAATTGATATGTTATTAACATTAGCATATATGTGTGCACATATATACATGTGTATATGTAATCTATTTGAAGATAAATTATTCACCTTGGAAATTTAAGCACTCTTAGAGGTTTTGTGGTTTGTTTTCAACATAACTGGATTTTCAAGACAGAAAAATTAAAATATAATACTCAGTGAAGGAAATACTTTATTTTTATGAAGCTAAAGCAATAAGAGCTCTATAGCCTTGTTAGATTTAAAGTAATATAAGGAAACTTCCTTGAATCTATGATATTGAAATGAAACAACCTAAGACTGTTTCTCCCACAGCCTTTCATGTTTTATGTCCCTTGATTTCCTTACCACTAGCCCAGAGGAGTACGTCTGGATTCTCCTTGCTGCTTCCAGACCATTGAGCTCCTTTGAGGTACTTGACATCAGATTTTATCTTGTGGTCCTCCCATTTTTAGTCATACTGTCCTCTTGATTTGTCTCCTTCATTTGCTGAAGACTGTAACACTTCTCTTACTGTATTCTTTTCCACAAATATTTTTGTTGCTTACACTGTTATTTCCATTCCCACTAGATGATCAATTCAGTGTCTTGACTTCTCCGTTCCTTCTCCTCACTTACATCAGCTATCTCCTGCATGTGCATATAATAGACTTTGTCATGACCAATAAGAGCCCATACCCCAAAATGCAGTTTCAAATACCCATTCACTAATCACAGTCATCTTCTATCTCTTACAGCTTCATTGCAGCAATTACCAGGTTCCTCCAGATTTTCAATGTAAATCGCTTTCTTTAGACCCTCAATGCCCTCATTGTTTGACTGAAATTCACATTGTCTCTTTCCTGTCATTACCCAGAATACCCCACTCCTTTGACCCCCTTTTCCACCATCATTCCTGTTAGGGAAGACTTCAGCCCTATTTTAAAGTCTGCTCTCTACTCACTGGTACTTCCGTTTCTCTTATCTAGATAAAATTCGAAGGTCCTAGCTGACCAGAGAATCCAGCATAGTCCTTGTGTATTTAGCTCATTCTCTAACCATTTATTTATTGTGCACATGTTTATTGAGAATACACATACTTATGATATAATATGACCCAAACAGCTAGGAGTCCAGGGTGACTAGAAAAGAATGAGCCACAGAAACAGAACTTGAGGATCAGGTCAGACGTGAAGAGATGGCAGAAGGAGGGGCTAGAGCAAGTAACCCTGGCAAATTCCTTAGCATTTAGAATGAGATGGGAACTCTTGGTGGGTTTTGAGCAGTGTTGTTACAGTGTCTGACTGCAGGGGAGAAAAATGGAAATGGGGAGACTAATTAGGAAGTTATTTAAATATTCCAGGTCTGAGATTATGGTATCCATCTTCTTGGTGGAGGTGGTGGGGAGTTGTTGGATTTTTGATACATTTTAAAGGGAGAACTGAACATGGGTTGGATATGGGTTGGATATGGATGAGAGTGAACAACAGCAATGGCTCCCCTGTGTTCAGCCTGTAAAATGGGAAGGATGGAAATGCCATTCGCAGAGAAGAAGAAGACTGAGAATGGAGAAACTGTTTATAGTCTGATCTGGTATACCATTAGCACTGTGTTGCAGAAACAAGTAAATAGTGTGGATTACAAAGGTCTCCACATAATTGTCTGGGAGACCAATTGAATAAATGGGTGATGTGAGCTTGGCATAAATTAACAAATGAAAATTCAAACTTTGTCTCAGTACTGCAGAGACCACAGAAAGTGGAAGGAATGGAGAGGCTCATGTTCTGTCTGTTCTAGCAAATGGTTGCCATGTGAGAGTGTGGGCATTGCCGCTGAATCTGCCATTTAGTCCAGAGAAGCAGGAAATCTGAGTTTGTATGTAAAATACCCTAATTTTATAAAATGTTTGCCCCTTCAAATGAATGAAAAAAATAAATGCACAAAAAAGAAAAAAACAAAACCCTGGGTCACAAAAGTCTACATGCCATAACTTGGAACATCTGGGGATAGTAGGAAACCTTTAATGAAACCCTGGGATTCAGAAGACTCAAACTTGAATCCCATCATGGCAGCTTACACTGCTGGCTTACCTTAGACCAGTCATCTAACTTGTCTGAGTTTCAGGCTCCTCCTTTTATTCTGGAAACCAAAACAAAACAAAAAGGAATAGGTGCTGTACTCTAGGTTTCCTTAATATTATGGATCAAGATTTTGACAGACAACCACCCTGTGGGTGAGAAAAGCTGTCATGTGTATAATAGTACATGAGCTGAGAGAGGGTGAGAATGTTTTTTGCTCCCTAAAGACTACCAATTAATATACAGATGTCTGATGGGGAGTGAAACGTGGAGCTTAGTGGATGGATTCAGAGAAGCAACCACAACAGAGCACCTAGGTGGTGAGATGTGGACAGCCCAAGAGTAGAAAAAAATTCTTGCCTCTTAGGAGTGGAGAGAGTGCCTGGGGAGAAAGTGGGTGCTAATCATTTGTAAATAAGCTGAAGACAAATATCTGGCTCAAGAAAACCTCCATAGATTATAGAATTCTCTATAATGATCCATTCATTATTGGGTTACCTGGCAAAAAAGGTGGGTTTTCTCAGAGTTATGCTTGACATTTCCATTCTTGGGTAATAGCATAAAAAGTTGATGATCTACATGGATAAACTTGCATTATATAAATATAAAACACTCAGATTTAAATTCAATTTTTTTTTCATTATTTGCTATAGACCTTAGGCACTTTTTAAATCTTGTGGAGACAGATTCCTTAACCATGATACTGAAATAATAAAAGAAATAATTGTTATGCTACTACTAACTCTTTAGCTTAGGGAAAGTAATGTAGAATTAAACAATTTCCTACTATTTCATCCTCTTCACGTACCCAGTGAGAGTTTTATACTTTTTTGTAACTCAAATTGTTGTTACAGATGTATTTGTGTATTTGCATAAGCATTTGTGATTGTTCTTTCCTTTTTATTAGCCTGAAAGGATTCCTGTTAAAATGTGGCCACAAAGAACTATTACTAGCTGTCCTCAGCCTCTATCAAGGGAGACAGGTGTTTGACTAACAAGAGCAAGGAGATTTAGTTCTGTTGAGAAACTGACCAAGACTATTTTAGTCACCAGTTTTAGTTACAAACGAGGGTTTTATATATACTTCTTTCCTGAACACCGTCACTAGCAATTCTTCTCCCGCCTTTGAAAATTCAAGTACGTATTTACCCCAGCTGAGAGATGAGTTTTGATGGTCCTTTGATTTGTCTCATCACCAGGAACTCAAGTACAAGTCCTATAAGACATTGAGAACTCACAGGAAACATTTTCAACAGCCTTGAAAATTCATTGCTCCATTCTTACATTTTTCTTTTGGTTAAAAAAAATAAAAGCTTTAGTGTTTGCTAGAAGTAACAGACTGTTCCCTTAGTTTTTGAGCAATATTTCTTTAATGCAAATTTTTTTTATTAAGCTTTGGGGAGTGGTTTTACTTCTGCCCAAGTTGAGGGAATAGCCTTCTGGTTTAAACAACTAGAAAGGCAGATTACATCACACAATGATTTTCATGCATTGGGGAAAAGGCTGAGGGAAGAGAAATAGACAAGTCAAGATCTAGAAGTGCCTCAGCTTACTGCTTGCAATTCCCAGGCCATTGCGTAGAATAGGGAACCCACACAGGGCCTGGTGGTCTTGGCGAGTCGAGGAAGCAGAGACCAGAATTCGCAGAGGCCAAGATTGCCAGTTTGTGGAGAAAATATCAGAGGAGAGAGTTAGAGACAAAGGCAAACAGAACTGAAGGGGGTTTCTCCTCAATCTCCTCAAACAGTACTTGAGCTCAGTACTGGTCCCACATGCATGAGTGATAACTACCCAGAGCAAAGGGAAAAACAATGGAACATTTCCTGTTCCCATAAACTAGAGTGAAAATCTTGTAACACATGGGTTATTTGGTAAGATTGTCAGATGTTTATTATCAATGGGGTTAAGTTAGCCCTAGACTAAAGCTGTTCTGTACTTGCTTTATGACACTTAAAAGCAAGCCTTGAAAGCATTCATCTAGTCCCAAAGTAACTTAATTGCACACCGGAACAAAGGACAACAGTCTTGAGAGACACATCAAAATCCAACAACTTACAATGTGAAATACATAATGTCTGACAGTCATAAATACCCAGCTAAGCAAAGAAGCACAAATATGTCATCCATAAAGAGGAGATAAATAAAAAAGGAATTAACTGAAAAAGATGATTCTAGTAGGCAAGGACAGCAAAATTGTGCTTATAATTATTCTTCCTATGTTCAAGGGAGTAAAGGAAAGATGTGCATGACTAGGAAAGAAATGGAATATATTAAAAAAAAGAGGGACTGAAAAGTATTTTATTAAGCATATAAATTTGAAAATTGGAAAATCTTGCTTGTGAAAACTGAAATTCAGATGAACGCATGGGTAGTATTCTGCAAAAGATACCCTATGGGGCTTACAAGGATATAGACTCACTCATCTTTTGCTCTCCAGTAGGGACTACCTTACTAAGCATATAACTAAGTACTCAATGTTTCCTGAAGAAATGCTGGAAACCTAAAACTAGCCTTGAGTTATTTCTGACGAAAACAAAGTGTGAATTTTGTTTTCAAATATTTTCCTAATTTTAATAATTTAGAGAAGGCATCAAGTCCACATTTTGAGATTGTGACACATTTCTACTGAGAATGAACATTGATTTTAGAAATGTATTTTTTTTCTAGCTGTCTTCATATAAGTTTAATCCCTCCTTTTGCTTTTCCCCAGTTAAGTTAGTGAGAATAAGGAATAAGCAATCGAGTTATGTTTCCCCAGAGTAATAATGATAGAAACAAAGTACATTATATAAATAAATGCATAAATATACAACAAGCAAAACTTTGTAATTATTACTTAAAAATAATATGTAGCAGCAAGATTCTCTGTTTTCTGGTTCTGGCCTTGTTGGTTCTTTCCTTTATCTTCTCCTTGTAATCAGAGAATTCTCCACTTAAAAGCTTTTATTAATTGGTCTTTTATTTGATTGACTCGTTACTTTGCAGGGATGGATGTCTTATGAATAACTTTCATTGACCTAGGTAAACAGGAGTAATAGCAAACCACGGTAAAACTAGCATTATTGCACCATTAAGATATTTTTTCTGAAATTCTTCATAGTTTGAGTGCACTAACAGATGGTAAAGCATCTTCTTATGAGGGTAATTCAGGTTTCATTTTTTTTAATGTAGTGTCTGAAAAGACATATTCAGGTTTGAATGCTGTATCTGACATTTCAATTCAAAGTTGAGGCCACCAGCATTTACAGCTACTGCTGTTCTATTAAATATTTGTCAGACAGAAAGACAGAGGATTACTTCTTTTCATAAACCTAGTACTTTCAGCCCTACACCTAAGAGAAAAAAAGTCACCTCGACATCAACACAAATTTCATTTTTTGATTGAAACTCTGATAGCATTATTATTCAGACATTGGCGTTAGCACTTCAAGACTAGTGCACATATCATAGAAATAAATACAATTTTGTTATTTGTAGAGTAGGATAGAGGATTTGGGAATTGACATATTGCAAAAAAATTTAATTTGCAGTTTGGTGTACTTGCAGCATTGTTGCTTAGATTTATTTTACTTCAAAGCATAGTTTTTACTTCTCTATATTGAATCATCATTTTACACCCATTTCAGACAGGACAGTTATAATAATAATCCATTCAGTTTGTTGCCAAATGTCAAAGTCTACAAAACTAATGCACACAAAGAAACAACCAGATACAAAATGGAAAAAAGGAAGCCCACATTAATCAGAAAACTCTCAGAGTTTGTGACATAAGACTATCTGCTTCTAGAGCAACAAGGATTTTCATGGCCAGGAGATGTAATCCATTCCATACTCTAATTGACTTTGTCAATGATTTTGTCAGTTCCACATACAATCCTGATTTAATTTTAATCATCAGGAGGCATTCATCAAGAGTGATATTCTAGAAGGTCATTGGATCATTGACATAGAAACTCTTTTTGCCACAAAAGTCCAAAGAATTTGCATCCAATGGATAGTCTTAACAATATCTTCAACAATTAAAACATTTGTTATTTTACCTTTTGTTTATCCTAACTCTTGTCATTTTTTGCCTTTCTCATGATTTCAGTGATGTAAGTCTGAAGCTGAGAAGGGATATTTTATATTCATTATATAACAAAGTTAGTGATGATACCATTTTTCTATTTTGAAAGTTATTTTTCCATTTTTTTACTTCACTTAAGATCACCAAACTCCAGATACATATCTTTATGTAGTTGAGTAAATACAATGATTTGACATGATGAAGTCAGAAGGAGATTTAAAACCTATTTTTCCATTTCCTCCTTAATTTATAAGGTAATTTTATGAAAATGCAATTTCTCTTGGGTTTTGATAGGAAGAGTCAACAAATACTGGGTATTCCCCACTGCTGGAAATGAGAGCAGGGTATCAGAAAGGAGTTCTGCCTTCTTCAGGAGTTGATAAATCCTTTCTACTTGGAGAAATTGTTAATGGTAAAGCATACAGAATTATTCAAGTTACTAAGGTAAAACCTTTTACTGTCACGGATAAGCAGCTGAAAGCTATACTCTTAACCTCAGAGACCTCCAAAAATGAAATAGAATCCTAAAAGTTAAACTTGGGAAGTGCATTTTAAAATTTTGGACTGAAATACGAAATTTGTGAAAGTAATAACTTACAAAAGAGTTACAATTCCAACTACTTTTAAAAGCCTTGGTATTCATTTTATGTTCATTAGAAAGGCTAGAATCTGACTAATTAAGTTAACCAAAGCTAGACATACACACTTTTGAATTAAGGGTTTCCTTTGGTTTTCTAAGGAGAAGAGTAATTATTGGCTTTGGGTTAATGGTTTCTTTGTATGAGAAGAAAAACTGTCTTTAAGTGCTGTAGTCAAGCGTGAACTTACTGTATTATCTTTTCTCAACCAGCACACTGGTATTTGTCAGGTATAATGGGGAAAAATTCATAGACAAAACAAAGTCTTTAAGATCGTATTTGCTGAACACTTACCATTTGCAAGGTACTGGGTTAGGCCCTGGGTGATTAAATAATAAACAAGGTACAGTCTTTGCCTTCACAAGGATTGCAATAAGTAAAAAGATAAGACAGCTACATATTAGACTCTAATATGGGAACTGTCATTCACCAGTGTGTCTTTAGAACTGTTTCTAACGCTTTCACGGTTGCTGTATTTCCTTTGGTATCCAACATAGTATATTGAATCAAATGTGCGTTCAGTAAGCAAAGGCTGAATGAATAAAACTGTGGATATGCGTACTACAAACTACTACTTCATGAGTCTTGAGCTATTCGCTCAATGAACCTCAATAAAAATGAATTAAGAGTAGTGATAACACCAAATCTCAGAACTTCCCATCATAAAAATCCTTGCAATTTAATGCATAATCACTTACTATTAACATTTCATTTCCTTATCTTTTGCCTGTGTTGTATTATAGGTAGTAATTAGAATTGATTTTTATAGTATAATTTCACAAGATACCAAAATAAGTACTCCGCTAAAGGCCAGAAAGAGATTTATGATATACTTTCAAATGTTAACTCTACAATTCTATTAAAGAAAATCAACAAATATTTAATAAGCCCATGTAGTAAGGTGCTCATCTATGTATTCTCCTATCAGTGCTTATAAGCAGGTTCTTTTTTAAGACAACTTTAGTACGTACTATCTCCAGATGACTTTTCTACTTCTCCAGAATCACTAAAGCATTATTTCCAACTTGAGCCTGATAATTTTTCCTTAGAATGTAAAATTCCTGCTGTCATCTATTGCTGTTTAAAATGTAAAATATATCTATATGATGATAAATGTCAGACCTGAATATGGAAAATTTAGGTGAGTATTAGAAAATTAGTTTGATTCAAACAAATCTAAAAATTCATATGGAAGATGAGTCTGAAATAATTTGGTGAAATATGTGGGAATTGCTGTAAGACCAATGCATCATGGGTGTAAGTTGGAGGGAGACTGTTAAAATTGCTTTCTTCTAGTCAATTATGACCATATCCGGTTCTTTCTAAGGCTCATGAATTTTAGCAGGAGGACTACACTGCTTACCTACAGAGTTTGGATGGCAACTCCTTTATTTATTTTCCACTAAATGGTCAATAGATGGGTAGTTTCTGAATTATAAAAGGCACAGGGAATCATTACCTTAAAATAATAGATGGAAAAGGAAGCCTATTATATCAGCAAAATTGATGTTTTCTTGAGATGGGATGGAAACTCCAACTACTTAATTTTATTTAAAACCCAGAAGTCAGTGGTTTGCTTTTAAAATGTGAAGATAAAAAGAAAAATCAGCATGTTAGTTACCTCTAACATTTTGCTAAATGGAAAAAATGATGGAAAATTAACTGAGTCCCTTCCAAATAAGATTTTTAAAAAGCATTGTCCATTTACCATTAGAATATTTAGTTGTGTTCTACTCTTTTAGAATGCGTTCTAAACTCAATGCACTGTCAGTTTTCCCCCAAATAATTTAATTTTTTCACAACGTATACTTTATGAGTTTATAATATTCTGTTTTCTTTTCTTTTCTTTTTTTTTTAAAAGATTTTATTTATTTATTTGAGAGAGAGAATGAGAGGGGGGAGAGTCAGAGAGAGAGAGCAGGGAGCCCGACGTGGGACTCGATCCCGGGACTCCAGGATCATGACCTGAGCCGAAGGCAGTCGCTTAACCAACTGAGCCACCCAGGCGCCCAATATTTTGTTTTCTTGTAGGTATTTTGTATCTGTGATTATAAATCTTTCTAACTCAGTCTTTCGTATCCCTGATGATATTCTGCTATTGAATATATCTCATGAAAAAGATTCTTTTAAAGTATAGCAGGAGGGTTATGAAGGTGAAATTGTACACATCGCAAAGTCCATTCCAGTGGAATTTGCATTATAGAAAAATAGTAGTCAACTCGAGGTAGTTTGGTTTTACTCTTTCTGAAAGTGACGGATCCTGTCACAACTAGCCAAGGTCACAATAATGTTCCTTCATCTGATTAACAGTGAAGGGAGTGTAATGGTTAGTTTCATGGAACTGATAAATAATTCATAGTAATATGATTGGTGTAATGTTACTGAATGTAGTTACTAAAATGCCATTCATATTTTCTTGAAATTATTCAATAATTCTATTAATATTATAGCATACTGCTTTGACCTTGGGTTGCAATTTTCCTACGAATGAATCAAAACCCTGAGCTCTGGTGTTTTATTAACCCTCTCAATAACTATAGAATCAACTTGGTAAAATTTAACAAATGGAAACCATGGGATAGGTTCAAACCTTAGTTAAAAAAAACCCCACTGTTCTAACCCAGTAGAAGAGGTCAAAAACGGAATAACACCTTTCGCAATAAGTTCTGATTCCTTATTAACTGAATATATCACACCTTAGATTGGGTGAAATTTAATAAAATGAGTCCTCTTACCCTTGGTATGCAGGTAAAGTAGCTGAGTGACAGTGTAGTATTTGCTAATTTCTGTGGTGCAAATGTTTCTATAATGGCATATTTTAAACTCTCAGCATGATGGCACTAAACTTCTAGTTAATAGGAGATATGCACAATTGATTCTTATGAATGGAGCCAATAACAGCCTCCTCCTGGACAAAAAATAAAATGGATTGTTGATTTTCTGGTTAAAATTCTGATAGGTTCTGTGCGATGGAATTCTCTAGACCAATGTTTCTCAAACTTTAATGTGCAAACAAATCACGCAAGTAGATTTTTATTTAAAAAAGAGAATCTTATTCAGCTTGGGATAGGGCCTAAGATTCTGCCTTTTTAACAAGTCCCCAGATGAGGCTCAAACTTCTGCTTCCATGGGCCGTACGTGGAGTTGTAAGAGTATATGACACTAGTTCTAACACTTGAAGCATGGATGAGAATCACCATGTGCTCGTGTTAAAATAAATATGCTTGGCTCCAGAGTTTCTGATTCAGTATATGTGTGGCAGGAGGGAGATTGGGTAATAATTTGCATTTCTGGCAAACTCCAAGGTGATACTGCTGACTTGGGTCCAGGGACCCAATCTTGAGAATCTCTACTGGTCCAGAGAGCTATCAGAACACTGAAGAATTTTGTGTTCACTTCAGGAGTATATAGAAAGAGAACAGTTTCGGGTGCCTGGGTGGCTCAGTTGGTTAAGCGACTGCCTTCGGCTCAGGTCATGATCCTGGAGTCCCAGGATCGAGTCCCGCATCGGGCTCCCTGCTCAGCAGGGAGTCTGCTTCTCCCTCTGACCCTCTTCCCTCTCGTGCTCTCTATCTCTCATTCTCTCTCTCTCAAATAAATAAATAAAATCTTTAAAAAAAAAAAAAAGAAAGAGAACAGTTTCAAATTACAGTTTCAAATCTGTTGGTTCTTTTATCTCATCATTCCATTGCCAACATGGAATGACCATCCATGGGTTTAGAGCTATGTTCTATGTTCTGTGGAGAGCTACAGTGGAATTAAAAAAAAAAAATTGTCTTTGCCTTTGAGAATTGGCAATTTATAATAAGATACTAGCCAGAAACAAAATGATAGCAATTTAAAGATGCATAAGGAACTTTATCCACACTGCAGTGTGATGATATGAGGATTAAGTACAAAGAAAGGTGTTGATTTATGTTACCTAGAGATATGGTTCAAATCAGCCAGACATGTCTAATAACATGATGTGGAAACTACAGGTCATAAAAATAAGTCCCAGAGGAAAGACGTAAAAGTTGTGGGAGAAATTTTCAGTGAGGATAGCAGCTTAAAACTGGGAAGTCATTATTAGCAGTTCAAAGACTTTTCAGAAGATGCCTTTGCATTAAAGTTCATAAAGACCCATGGCAGGCATATTGTTTGATGAGAAAAAGATAGGCATTGTGAGACCTTATTCTAGTCTAAGTTAATGTTAAGAGCTATCAAAATTGTTCATTATATAAGTGTCAGATTTTCTTCTTAGTAAAAGGAGGACATGACTAATGTGGAAATGAATGAAGATAACCCAGATGAGAACAGGCAGGCTATTCATTCAGAGCAGGGGAATCCGTCACTGTCAGAGACTCAAAGTCAAACAGGGCAATGAGAAAGTTTTGTTGGTGGCAGTGGGGAAAAGCTTCAGATGTGCCGTGGTAGGAGATTGTTGACATTTGGAAGCTGCAGGTGGGCTAACTAGAATCAGGGCATGTGATTGGTTTGGGGAACATACTAATTTTTTTTTGATTGGTCCTGAATAGGCAAGTTGTATTCTTTTGGCAACCAGTGTTTCCTCCACTCTCTGAGACCCTGGCAACCACTTTTCTACTCTATGAGTTCAACTTAGATTCCACATATAAGTGATTGCATGCAGTTTTGTCTTGATCTGACTTAATTCACTTAGCATAATGCTCCCCAGCTTCGTCCATGTCATCATGTATATCACGTCAGTATTTTTTTTTAAAGGCTGAATATCCCAATGTGCATATATACATTTTCTTTATCTACCCATTTGTTGACAGACACTTAGGTTGTTTTCATACCATGTCTATTGTGAATAATGTTGCAGTAAACATGGGAGTGATAGTTCTTTGAGATAATGATTTTATTTCCTTTAGGTATATGCCCAGAAGTGGGACTGCTGGATCATATGGTAGTTTTATTTTTAATTTATTGAGAAAGCTCCATACTGGTGCCTACATTGGCTTTTACTAGTTTACATTTCCACCAAAAGTGTACAAGGATTTCCTTTTTTCCATGTCCTTGCGAGCATTTACTATCTCTAATTTTTTTGGTAATGGCCATTCTGATAGGTCTGAGGTGTTTTCTTACTGTGGTTTTGATTTGTGTTTTCTTAATGATTTGTCATGTTGAGCATATTTTCATGTACCATGGGTCATTTGTAGCTCTTTGAAAAAATATTCAGATCCTTTGCCATTTTTAAATTGGGTTGTTGGTTTTTTGCTACTGAGTTGTATTAGTTCCTTGTATGTTGGGGATATTAATCCTTTATCAGATTTGCAAATATTTTATTCCATTCCCTAGGTTGCCTTTTCATTTTGTTGATGGTTTCCTTTGCTGTGCAGAGGCTTTTTAGTTTGATGTAGTCCTACTTGTTTATTTTTTGCTCTTGGTATCAAAAAAGAAAAAAAAAACTGCTAAGAATGATATCAAGGAGTGTACTTTTCCCTCTGTTTTCTTCTAGGAGTTTTACAGTTTCAGTTTTACATTCAAGTCTTTAATCCCTTTTGAGCTGATGTTTGCTTATGACGTAAGAAGGGGTTCAGTTTTATCCTTTGACACACGGCCACCCAGGTTTCTCAACATCATTTATTGACTAGCTGGTGTTTCCCCATTGTATATTCTCAACTTTAGTATAAAATAATTCACCATATACATATGAGCTTATTTTGGGGCTCTCTATTCTGTTCCATTCATCTATGTTTCTGTTCTTATGCTGATACCATACTGTTTAGATAGCTTTGTAGTATAGTTTGAAATCTGAAGTGTGATGCTTCCAGTTCTGTCCTTCCTCAAGAGGCTATCTAGAGGCTTTTGGGGTTTCATAAAAGTTTAGGATCAGTTTTTCTGTAACTGTGAAAAATGTCATAGGAACTTTTGAAGAAATTATACTGATCTGTAGATTGCTTTGGGTATTATGGACCTTTTAGCAATATTCTTCTAGTTCTTCAACGTGTGCTATCTTTCCACTTATTTGTGTCCTCTTCATCTTTCAGTTCCTTGGTAAAATTTATTCCTAAGTATTCCCTCCCTTTTGATGATTTTATAAAATGGGATTTTATTAATTTCCCTTTCTGGGAGTTTGTTGGTATACAGAAACACAACTAATTTTTGTATATTGACTTTGTATCCTGAAACTTTACTAAATTCATTCATTTTTTTTAACAGTTTTAAGTCTTTAGGGTTTACTATATTTAATATGTCATCTGCAAATAGAGACAATTTTACTTCTTTCTGATATGGATGTCTCATTTCTATTTCTTGCCTAATTTCTCTGGTTGAGATTCTCAGTAGTATGTCAAATAAAAGTGGTGAGAGAGGGCATCCTTGTCTCAAAGTGTTTAGCTTTTCGCTCTTGTGTATGATGTTAGCTCTGTGGGTTTGTTGTATGTGATTTTTATTATGTCGAGATATGTTTCCTCTATACTCAGTTTGTTGGGAGTTTGTGTCATGAAAAATTACTAAATTTTGTTAAATGCTTTCTCTGCATCCACTGAAATGGTCATATGACTTTTCCTATATTTTGTTAATCTAGTGTATGACGCTTAATGTTTTGCAGATGTTGGACCATTCTTCCTTCCCTGGAATAGATCCCCCTTGATCATGTGTATAATCCTTCTAATGCACTACTGAATTTGGTTTGCTAATTATATAAGGATTTTTGCATGTGTAGAGATATTGTCTGTAATCTTTTGCTATAGTGTTCCTGGTCTGGATTGGTATCCGAGTAATCTTGGCTTCACAAAATAAATTTGGAAGTGGCCTCTCCTCTTCTGTTTGTTTGGTTTTTTGTTTGTTTGTTTCTGTTTTGTTTTGTTTTGTTTTTTGAAAAAG
This sequence comes from Mirounga angustirostris, assembly GCF_029215605.1. Lineage (NCBI taxonomy): Eukaryota > Metazoa > Chordata > Mammalia > Carnivora > Phocidae > Mirounga > Mirounga angustirostris. Next base: position 17,809,098 of record NW_026991711.1, on the reverse strand, counting down.
TTTGAGAAGGATTGGAATGTTTTCTTTAAATCTTTGGTAGAATTCATCAGTGAATCTATCTGATCCTGAACTTTTCTTTGTTGGAAGGTTTTTGATTACTCATTCAAATCCCTACTAATAATCCCTCTGTTCATATTTTCCTTTTATGATTCACTGTATGTGTCTAGGAATTTATCCACTTTTTCTAGGTTGCCCAATTTGTTGGCATATAATTGTTCATAGCTATGTCTTAGGATCCTTTGTATTTGTATCAGTTGTAATGTCTCCTCTTTCATTTATAATTCTGTGTCTTTGTTTTTCTTGGTAAGTCTAGCTTAAGACTATTTTGTTTATCTTTTCAAAAACTTTACCTCTTTCTTTAATGACCTTCTATGTCTCTTATTATAGTCTTTGGCTTAAAGACTTTTGTCTAATATAAGTTTAGCTACCCATGCTTTCTTTTGGTTTCCATTTTCCTGGAATATCTCTTTCCATTTCTTCATTTTCAATCTGTATGTCCCTTAAAACTTAAGTGAATTTTGTGTGGGCAGCATATCATTGGGTATTGTTTTTTTAATCCAGTCAGCCTCTTTGTCTCTTTGGAGAATTTAGTCCCACTTGGATTTAAATTAATAATTGATAGGTATGGACTAACTATTTCCCTTCTTCTGGTAAGGGCAGAAGAACAGGAATTAGGTGTTGCAAGGAAGAAAAGTACCAGATTCTAATAAAATGTTTGGGGTATGTATTTGGCTCCCATTAATTGGTCCTAGTTGGAGTCAAGGACCCAAAATAGGAAAGCTGGAAAACATTAACAAAGTTATGAATACTCTAAGGTGATTGCTGCAGGGGTTGTGGTTTTGCTTCCCAGGCTGGTTGCTGTACAGATTGTGAATCAGAATTCATTTGTCATATATTGTCAAGCCATTACCCATTGTATATTCAATCTTGCACTAAATTATTAAAGTGAAATTTAAAACATAAGATTTTAAAATATAGATGAGTGGGGCTGCCTCTTCTATGGCAAATATAAACCTATACCACAAATATGTATGGGTATATACCATTTAGGTGTGCGTGTGTATGTCTGTGTGTGTATATGTATGTAACAGCTTTTTTTAAAAAAAAATTTTATTGTTATGTTAATCCCCATACATTCCATCATTAGTTTTAGATGTAGTGTTCCATGATTCATTGTTTGTGCGTGACACCCAGTGCTCCATGCAGAACGTGCCCTCTTTAATACCCATCACCAGGCTAACCCATCCTCCCACCCCACTCCCCTCTAGAACCCTCAGTTTGTTTTTCAGAGTCCATCGTCTCTCCTGGTTCATCTCCCCTTCCAATTTCCCCCCCTTCATTCTTCCCCTCCTGCTATCTTCTTTTTTCTTTTTTAACATATATTGCATTATTTGTTTCATAGGTACAGATCTGAGATTCAACAGTCTTGCATAATTCACAGTGCTTACCAGAGCACATACCCTCCCCAATTTCTATCACCCAGTCACCCCATCCCTCCCACCCCACCCCCCACTCCAGCAACCCTCAGTTTGTTTCCTGAGATTAAGAATTCCTCATATCAGTGAGGTCATATGATACATGTCTTTCTCTGATTGACTTATTTCGCTCAGCATAATACCCTCCAGTTCCATCCACGTCGTTGCAAATAGCAAGATTTCATTCCTTTTGATGGCTGCATAATATTCCATTGTATATATATATACCACATCTTCTTTATCCATTCATCTGTCGATGGACATCTTGGTTCTTTCCACAGTTTGGCTATTGTGGACATTGCTGCTATAAACATTGGGGTGCACATACCCTTTCGGATCACTACATTTGTATCTTTGCGGTAAATACCCAGTAGTGCAATTGCTGGATCATATGGTAGCTCTATCTTCAACTTTTTGAGGAACCTCCATACTGTTATCCAGAGTGGCTGCACCAGCTTGCATTCCCACCAACAGTGTAGGAGGGTTCCCCTTTCTCCACATCCCCACCAACATCTGTCATTTCCTGACTCATTAATTTTAGCCATTCTGACTGGTGTGAGGTGGTATCTCACTGAGGTTTTGATTTGGATTTCCCTGATGCCGAGTGATGTTGAGCACTTTTTCATGTGTCTGTTGGCCATTTGGATGTCTTCTTTGGAAAAATGTCTGTTCATGTCTTCTGCCCATTTCTTTTTTTTCTTTTTTTTTTTAAAGATTTTATTTATTTATTTGACAGAGAGAGACACAGCGAGAGAGGGAACACAAGCAGGGAGAGTGGGAGAGGGAGAAGCAGGCTCCCTGCAGAGCAGGGAGCCCGATGCGGGACTCGATCCCAGGACCCTCGGATCATGACCTGAGCCGAAGGCAGTCGCCCAACCAACTGAGCCACCCAGGCGCCCTCTTCTGCCCATTTCTTGATTGGATTCTTTGTTCTTTGGGTGTTGAGTTTGATAAGTTCTTTATAGATTTTGGATACTAGCCCTTTATCTGATATGTCATTTGCAAATATCTTCTCCTATTCTGTCGGGTGTCTTTTGGTTTTGTTGACTGTTTCCTTTGCTTTGCAAAAGCTTTTTATCTTGATGAAGTCCCAATAGTTCATTTTTGCCCTTGCTTCCCTTGCCTTTGGCGATGTTTCTAGGAAGAAGTTGTTGTGGCTGAGGTCAAAGAGGTTGCTGCCTGTGTTCTCCTTTAGGATTTTGATGGACTCCTGTCTCACATTGAGGTCTTTCAACCATTTGGAGTCTATTTTTGTGTGTGGTGTAAGGAAATGGTCCAGTTTCATTCTTCTGCATGTGGCTGTCCAATTTTCCCAACACCGTTTGTTGAAGAGACTGTCTTTTTTCCACTGGACATTCCTTCTTGCTTTGTCAAAGATTAGTTGGCCAAAGAGTTGAGGGTCCATTTCTGGGCGCTCTATTCTGTTCCATTGATCTATGTGCCTGTTTTTGTGCCAGTACCATACTGTCTTGATGATGACAGCTTTGTAATAGAGCTTGAAGTCCGGAATTGTGATACCACCAGCTTTGCTTTTTCTTTTTCAATATTCCTCTGGCTATTCAGGGTCTTTTCTGGTTCCATACAAATGTTAGGATGATTTGTTCCATTTCTTTGAAAAAAGTGGATGGTATTTTGATGGGGATATCATTGAATGTGTAGATTGCTCTAGGTAGCATTGACATCTTCACAATATTTGTTCTTCCAGTCCATGAGCATGGAATGTTTTTCCATTTCTTTGTGTCTTCCTCAATTTGTTTCATGAGTATTTTATAGTTTTCTGAGTACAGATTCTTTGCCTCTTTGGTTAGATTTATTCCTAGGTATCTTATGGTTTTGGGTGCAATTGTAAATGGGATCGACTCCTTAATTTCTCTTTCTTCTGTCTTGTTGTTGGTGTATAGGGTTTTGGGTGCAATTGTAAATGGGATCAACTTCCTTAATTTCTCTTTCTTCTGTCTTGTAGTTGGTGTATAGGAATGCCACTGACTTCTGTGCAGTGATTTTATATCCTGCCACTTTTCTGAATTCCTGTATGAGTTCTAGCAGTTTTGGGGTGGTGTCTTTGGGGTTTTCCACATAAAGTATCATATCATCTGCAAAGAGTGAGAGTTTGACTTCTTCTTTGCCAATTTGGATGCCTTTGATTTCTTTTTGTTGTCTGATTGCTGTGGCTAGGCCTTCCAATACTATGTTGAATAGCAGTGGTGATAGCGGAAATCCCTGCCGCCTTCCTGACCTTAGGGGGAAAGCTCTCAGTTTTTCCCCATTGAGAAGGATATTCGCTGTAGGTTTTTCATAGATGGCTTTTATGATATTGAGGTATGTACCCTCTATGCCCATACTCTGAAGAGTTTTGATCAAGAAAGGATGCTGTACTTTGTCAAATGCATTTTTTGCGTCTATTGAGAGGATCATATGGTTCTTGTTCTTTCTTTTGTTAATGTATTGTATCATGTTGATTGATGTGCAGATGTTGAACCAACCTTGCAGCCCAGGGATAAATCCCACTTGGTCGTGGTGAATAATCCTTTTAATGTACTGTTGGATCCTATTGGCTAGTATTTTGGTGAGAATTTTTGCATCCATGTTCATCAGGGATATTGGTCTGTAATTCTCCTTTTTGATGGGATCTTTGTCTGATTTTGGGATCAAGGTAATGCTGGCCTCATAAAATGAGTTTGGACTCGTAAGTTTTACTATTAGATGTCAGGGTGTTGACCTATTTTTATTGATTTTGAGAGGGGTTCTCTGTGCTTCCTAGATTTTGATGCCTGTTTCCTTCCCCAAATTAGGGAAGTCCTCTGCTATAATTTGCTCCATTATACCTTCTGCCCCTCTCACTCTTTCTTCTTCTTCTGGGATCCCAATTATTCTAATGTTGTTTTGTCTTATGGTATCGCTTGTCCCTCGAATTCTGCCCTTGTGATCCAGTAGTTGTTTGTCTCTCTTTTTCTCAGCTTCTTTATTTTCCATCATTTGGTCTTCTATATCACTAATTCTCTCTTCTGCTTCATTTATCCTAGCAGTTAGTACCCCCATATTTGATTGTACCTCATTAATAGCCTTTTTTATTTCGACTTGGTTAGATTTTAGTTCTTTTACTTCTCCAGAAAGGGTTTCTCTAATAACTTCCATGCTTTTTCAAGCCCAGCTAGTATCTTTAAAGTGATGATTCTGAACTCTAGATCCGACATCGTACTAATGTCCGTATTGAGTAGGTCCCTGGCAGTTCGGTACTACCTCTTATTCTTTTTGTCGCGGTGATTTTTTCCGTCTTGTCATTTTGTCCAGAGGAGAATAGATTAATGAATGAAATGCTAACAGGGTAACAACCTCCCCAGAAAATATACTCTAAACAAATCAGAAAAGACCTGAAGCAGTGGGAAAAGAAAGGGAAAGAGAGAAAAAAGAAAAAGAAAAAAAGAAAAAGAAAAAGATAAAAACAAACAAAAACAGAACAAAACAAAACAAAACAAACAGAATATGATCAAATATGATCAGGCTGGTATATGATCAGTGCCACACACTAGATTTTGGGTGTATTTTGGTCTGTTAGAAGAAAGTACCTCCCAAAATTTTAAAGAAAGAAAAACTTATATATGTACAAAAATAAGGGTTGATATGATGAAGGGATGGGATATGACTGTAAAGATGGAAATTATAAAAAATTTTATAAAAGGAATTGATAAGTTTGAAAAAAGAAAGAAGAGGATTTAAAAAAAAAAGAAAAAGGGAGAGAATGTGATCAGGCAGGAGAGTAGAAAAAAACCATACACTAGAGATTTAGGGTATATTTTGATCTGTTAGAAGAAACTATCTCAAAATTTTAAAGAGAGAACAACTTATATATATGCCAAAAATACAGGTAACTACTATGAAGGGATAGAATATGACTCTAAAAATGAATAATAAAAATGTTTTTTAAAAAAGGGATTGATAAGATGTTGGTTGAAAAATGGAAAAAGAAAAATTAAAAAAAAATGTTAAAAAAAAATTAACTTTGAGAGACAACAGAATCTTGGTAAAAAAGCCATGGATTCTATGTGCAGTATTCCCCTAGCACTGGAGTTCTGCCATTCTCATTGATTGGTAAACTTGGTCTTGTCTGGCTGTTCTCACTGATCTTCTGGGGGAGGGACCTGTTGCCGTGGTTCCCAAATGTCTTTGCAGGAGGCGGAGTTGCCCTGCCCTTGCCCAGTCCGGGCTAAGTAACCTGCTCGGATTTGCTCTTGGGGGCTTTTGTTCCCTGCAAGCTTTCGGTACAGCTTTGGAGGATGAGAGTGAAAATGGCAGCCTCCCAATCTCCGCCCCAGAGGAGCCGAGAACTCAGGGCCCCGCTCCTCAATGAGCCCCCAGAGAAAAGCAGTCAGTCACTCCCATCTCCCCGGTCTCCGGCCTCACTCTGTGCTCACCTGGCCTATGACCGAGCGTTTCTATCTCTGGAACCTGACCCCGTGTGGAGTCTCCAAACCCAGCAGATCCCTATGGTGCGCTCCGGCGCCTCTCCTCCCCGGGGAGAAAGGGGAGTCTCCCCGGATCTGCCGCTTGTTGGGTCCCTCCTGGAGGAGCAGTGGCCTGACTCTGCCGCAGATCATGGTTTACGGCAACCCTGAGCTGAGAGCCCGCGTCTGGGCTCCGCCTCTGCAGCCGGCTTCCCTGCTCCAATACCTGGGAGCTCCGCTGCACTCAGGCACCCCCGGTCTTTCTGTGACCCTGAGGGTCCTGAGACCACACTGTCCCGCGAGGTTTCCACCCCCCACTTAGCCACCGGAGTGACGTCCCTCAGCGGAGCAGACGTCTAGAAGTTCTGATTTTGTGCTCCACAGCTCTATCACTTGCCAGAAGCGGCGGGCGGAGGCCCCTCCCCCGCCGTCTATCCTCCCTAGTATCGCTTGGGATTCACTTCTCCGCACGTCCTACCTTCCAGAAAGTGGTCGCTTTTCTGTTCAGAGCTGTATGTATTAGCTTTTATATATAACAAACTACATTTGTTTGTTACGTTTTCACCCTAAACCACATAACTTATTAAATGACAAAAGCTACATGAGTTTAATGATAAAATTGTAATGTCTAAGATGAAAATATTAGTAATGTACATTAAAATAAGAAAGCAGAATACTAATTTTTTTTTAAAGATTTTATTTATTTATTTGAGAGAGAGAGAATGAGAGAGAGCATGAGAGGGAGGAGGGTCAGAGGGAGAAGCAGACTCCCTGCCAAACAGGGAGCCCGATGCGGGACTCGATCCCGGGACTCCAGGATCATGACCTGAGCCGAAGGCAGTCGCTTAACCAACTGAGCCACCCAGGCGCCCCAGAATACTAATTTTAATCCAAGCTCATCACTGCCTACTATGTATGAAGTTGGGAGAAAGCTCCCACAGGAAATGTATCCAAGGAGCATTCTTAGAGCATCAAAACCAAGTAGAAACCAAATGCATCCTGTGAGCAGAGTTGAAAGAGCAAGATTTGTCTTTTTCAGAGTCATTTGTATCCTAAGAAAGTTTTTTTTTCTTTTTTTTTAATTTATTTGACAGAGAGACACAGCAAGAGAGGGAACACAAGCAGGGGGAGTGGGAGAGGGAGAAGCAGGCTTCCCGCCGAGCAGGGAGCCTGATGCGGGGCTCGATCCCAGGACCCTGGGATCATGACCTGAGCCGAAGGCAGACACTTAACGACTGAGCCACCCAGGCACCCCTCCTAAGAAAGTTTTAATATTTTCTTTCAAAGTGTGGTTTTCTGCATCAGAAAAACCTTGGGGGAAGGCTATCAAAAATCTACATTTCTAAGGCCCACAAGTAGGAGCTTTTAATGAACCAAATTTTAAAGCCTTTAAAGCCTCAAGCTTAAATAAGATGACTGGCCCAAAACGTATTCCAGGTTTCACAGGGTAAGTAGTTTTGTTTGTTTGTTCATTTTGTAATTAGTAGCATATTTACACATCTAAAAACAGACATAAGTAACAATATAACTATAATGTTAAAAAATATACCATGATTTAGAAGAGCTTAGTGGAAAAAAATCTTAAAATAAGTCAGGAGGATTACTTTTGAAATAGAATTATTACAATTTATTGTTTACTTAATGAAAATGAAAGGTCTCATAAATCATTTAATTTATGTTATCTTGTGGAAAAATGTGTTTGTGTATACTTGTGTACATATAAAGTATACTCCTTTTCCAGCAAGTTTTAGGTTTCAATCTTTGTCTCTTACCCTTGTTGTTTGAAATAGGTAACACAGTAAATTTTTATTTCCTTCATTTTTGTCTTTATATCTCTTGTTTAGTTTCATTCTTCTATGTGGTAGTTGAAGGAATTTGCTAATTCTAATTTATTTGGAATAGTATAATTTCAATGAAGCTTGGGATTGTTGCTTTTTAGAAGAAATACACTTGTAGTAATAATTTTTGTCCTCTGTTCAAAGAATTGTCCCTAGTGGTGCTTAAATATTAGCTCATGCTCTTAGCTTATTCTGTGACAAAATTTATTCAATTCCCAAAGTTGTTGTCATTGGAAAGGAATTAAAACACTTTTGGAAAGCTAATTAAGAGTCTTTTCAGTGTTCTGTCCCCTCTCAAAAGATATATTGAAGTAGGAAGAAAATAAACTATGTACTTGGATTCTGATATTTATTTAAAAATAAAGACATGAATAAAGTGTCTTCAATTTCACATGCCTCCTCCCCAACATTATATCATTGGTCTGTAAGACTCTGGCTAAAATTAAAGATCATTTTCTCTGTGCTATTGATAAATACTGCAAACCAAGGAACTGCAAAATAAGGCCCATGGGTCAAGTCCAATGCACCACTTATTTTTTAAGTCAAGTTTTATGGGAACACAGTCACAGCTCTTCATTTAAGTATTACCTTATAATTGCATTCAAGCTACAACTCCAGAGTTGAGTAGTTGTAACAGAGACAACATAGCTCACAAAATAAAAAATATTTACTACCTGACTCTTCACAGAAAATTCACTATAACTTTCTTCAGTAATTAAGTAAATTTTTAACTCAGAAATATGTTCTGAAATAAAGGCAAGAAAGAACTATTCTCTAATTGTTCTTGACTTCTATTCCTGATACCCTACTGGGCAGATTTTTTTTTTTTTTTAATCCTTCCAATCTTACTTCTTGAATCAATTCACTCCCTGAAGCCTTTATAAATGCCTCCAAATGGGATGAATCACTCCTCCGTGTTGCCTCCCGTATTTGGCACATGCTTGCACTGCTGCAGTTCTCACTAAGAAGTTTGATTACATTCTGCATGTCTGTGTTCCCTTCTATACTGTGAACTCCTGGAGGACAAGGACAAGTTAGTAGTGTCCAATGAGTGTTTACTGAATTACATTTGAATTAGTATAGTATTGTAAGGATTGCTCACTAGATCTGCCAGGCCTGGATTCACAGTATGTATCAGGCAAAATAGTTGAAAAACCAAGTGATGGGGGAGCAAAGGAACAGATTGTTTCTGTAATATTACATGGAAATTGCAACTAGAAAAGTTTATTAATAAGAATTTCATTTTTTAACTATTCAGCTTAGTTTAAGAATTCATGAAGCTAAGGAAAGAGGAAAGCATGGGTTGGGTGGGGTGGGGGAAGAATGTGTTGGAGAATGAATAATAAATGTTGTGTGGCAGAGACGGAACCTCCAAATCATTAAAGATAAAACAGAAGACTCAAGATAGTAAAAAATTTTAATCTTCATTTCCACAGATAAGTTTTATATATGTTTACACCTGTGTATATAGATACACACATATGTGGTTGCCAACACTGGATTGAGTTCAGAAAAATAAAGTCCCATTAAAATTATCTTTGAATAACAGTCAAATTTTTAAAAATGCATAATGATTCATAGAGGGGAAAAAAAGGGTGGAATTGTCAAAACCTGGGTCCTGGTGGGCCATTTAGTAAATTTTTTCTTGGAACTTCTAGAGTTATTAATCACAGGATATAGTCCATATCATTAACTTAGAATAAAACACTAGTGTGTTCTTTGTCTTAAGCTAAAACATTTTAGCCCTTTGTGCAGGCCTGACACATCATAGATACTCATAATTACTTGCTTCATGAATTGTAAAGCTAGGGCGGCAGAACCTTTTTTTTTTTTTTTTTGCCTCACATCCGGGTTGGACTAAAGGGAGCTAGGGAAGCTCCCTCTTCCTTTCTCTCTCTTTCCTGCCCTGTTTCCCTCTCTCCCTCCCTACCGTATCTTTTCTCTCTAATGCCTTTATTCTCAAGCATATCTCTTTAAAGGTGGAAAATATGGCCACCAGGTCACCATAAATAACTCTTGGCTTAAATCATCCATCTAGGGATCCAACTAAAAGAATGCTATGTTCCCCCTAGTCCCTGGGAGAGCTTGATTGTCCTGTCTTGAAACAAATGCCAGAGGATTAGGATTATTCTTGGTCACATATGTGGAATTAAGGGGCGAGGCTAAATTAAAATCAAGTAAACATGATACATTACTAATTGCAGTGGGATGATTGTAGACAGCCCAACAAAAAAAGACAAATGTTTGCTACAAAAACCATGGCAGTTCATAATGTCATCACTAAAAGAAGGTTGGAATTCCTCTTTCAAATGTCCTTATCTTCCCTTAATAACTATTTATTGATGCAAAACAATTTTATTTTATTTATTTATTTATTTATTTTTAAAGATTTTATTTATTTATTTGAGAGAGAGACAGAATGAGAGACAGAGAGCATGAGAGGGAGGAGGGTCAGAGGGAGAAGCGGACTCCTTGCCAAGCAGGGAGCCCGATGCGGGACTCGATCCTGGGACTCCAGGATCATGACCTGAGCCGAAGGCAGTCGCTTAACCAACTGAGCCACCCAGGCGCCCGCAAAACAATTTTAAACATATTTCCAGGCTTTGGTTCAACTTGAGGTTATAAATTGTATATGCGAAGCATTGCTTTGTCTTTGAGGTTATGATCAGTGATATCAAAACATATAGACTTGGGAGCCGAGGAAACCTTTATTCAAAACCATGATATACTGTTTCTTAGCACGATGACTTAATTTTCTCATTTGTAAAACTGGATTTAATGAGACCTATTGCAGAGTTTTGCACATGTGAAATGAAAAACAAAGTCATCACATTTATTACAATTCAAAGCTATTCTATGTGTATATTTTACTTTTAGATTGTAAGCATCTTGAGGGCTGGGATTTTTTTTCCCCCCAAGGACATTACATAGTCTGGCATGGAGGACATGAGGAATAAATGATGGGTATTTTTTAGCTTGTTTGACTTCTTAAAGGTTGTTACTTGATTGAGAAGTCTAACTTTCTGCAATGCCATCTGACATGTAGAGGTGCCAGTCTTCTGATCATGTATGTTAGCCTTCTTCTGGAAGAAAAGAATTAGGCATACAAAAAGCAGTTAATAGATGTTAGTGGCATAAATGTAAAAAGGTGGGATATTAGCATCTCATTTTTTAAAATGAAGTAACTGAAGCCCAGAAATATTAAGTAATATTTAGCAGTATTAAGTAACTATCTAAAGATTACCTGTGAAACTGGTTTATTATTTTGGTGGGATTCAGACATTACTCAATTATTTCTGCAATCACTAGCTTCAAACATATTCTATTGAAACTCCCTTTCTCATCCATTGATACGATTTGAGGCAGATCCTGTCTATCCTCTGTCTTTCTACTCAAGTTCACTCTAGTCTACTCAGTGTTTCTTCTAAATCAATGCTCATGTTCTCCCCTCTTCCTAATGCTACCCAGGCCCCAGCTGAGAAACCCGAAATGTGGAGAAGGTGTGCTCTTTTCTTAGAGAAAAGGGACAAAAGCCATTAATTCTGATTAGCACTGTCTGTTCCCATCTGTCCTCTGTGTAGCGAGTAATCAATTGCTGGCTTTCTCTTGACTCACACATGTAAGTTTTGGAGATGTAGGAGGGTATCTTTTAGGCATTTATCTCTGACAGCAAAGGGCCTTTTGGCTTGATATATCTGGTTTTGCTGATCTTTGTAGTTTAGGTAGCTTCACCCTTCCCATGTCAAACTGTTCTGCAGGCTGGTTGGTGGTTAAACCTCCCAGCTGTCTCAGCCTACTTAATTCCTTCTTCTTAACTTGGTAACTTGTGCAGCTTGATAAGGCTACCGCATAAGCCGGCTTCCAGTGCATAAATGAAATCTTGGTATGCGTTTCTGTGGCAGCCTCTTTCACAAGGAATGATTCCCTTGATGTGCCCTCCTCACTTAGCTTGGCCTCTGGGAGAGAAGTAACCCTCTCCATCCCCACATAATCTCTCACCAAGAACATTACACTCCTGAGAATGCTTCCAATTTCCTTTCATAGTGCTGCTTACGGAGACTGGAGGAGTGTAGTCTGCTGATGGTAACTGGGCTGGGTTTGCCAACTTAGCAGATTTTGTGGAGATAGATCTGGAAGCTCCTTAAGGTTCTTTAGAGTATGGGTACGATCAAGGTATTCACCTTTGACACTTTATCTCTTCTATAAGACCACAGGAAAATTTCCTTTTGACATTCTGTTACAGATTATGATGACCTTTTTAAAATACTAGCTTCTATTTGTCCATTCTTACTGAAAAAAATGGCTATTTTAAAGTAAACATGGAATTAACAGAGTAAATCAAAGTAGGGCTGGTAAGGAGACATTCAAAATGCCTGTATGTTTTTTCTTACTCATTATACACAGAATGCTACATACCATCTGGGGTCTGCCAAAAATGAGTGGCTTCTAATTTTGCAAAGTAAATTGTACGCTCTGGTCCTTTGTTTCCTGCATTATCACTGATGACATCTGTCCTACCTATCTTACAATGATGTTGAATGAATAAATGAACATGAGGAAGGCCTGGCTTCACATCTGTTCTATGATGTGAATGGGGATTTAGGTTATCTCACCACTCTGAAGAATGCTTACAAGGAATATTGCATTTTATACTTTAATTATAGTGCTATTGAACACAATGAGAAGAGCATATTTTCTGATAGGTGTAAATAAACTTATTTCTCTGGCTGAGGTTGTATACATTGGACACTATTATATGGACACTAGTTCACCTTAAGTCAATATACTGGCAAAGTTCTTATATAAGAAAATCTTGTCCCTGGTTAGCTCATATCAGTTAATGGAACATGCACATTATAAAGCAAATTATAAGAAATCATATTATGGAGAGAATACTTTCATAATTGCAAGATAGTAGACAAGAGTATTCAGTTCATTGGCCATAAAAAGGACAATCTCATCTTAATATGTATGATGCTCATTGCTCTCACATCTTCGTCACCTGCCATTTTATTTCCCAAAGGAAACATTAAAGTTCTTTTTTTTTTTAATATAAAACATGTTTAAACCCATTTCATATATAGACCATTACCATGGCATATTGGAGAAGTAAAATTCACTTGTAAAAGCAGAAATGTCTCACACATACTTGTAAAATAACTACTTGTTTTTAAGCTAAGTAGTAAATCCTTTGGTCATTGAATAATATTTAATAGCCCTTGAAAATCAACAAAGATAGTTTCCAGTACGGAAGTTTTGCCTCCAGGGCTGATTGTCACATAAATGTACAATATTATAAGCAAAGGAAACAGTGATATTATTTAATTTTGTACTCTTGCAAGAATAAAAAATCAGAAGACTTAGGTTACACCATGCTTGTTTTGGTTTAGTGCACAGGTATATTCTTACTGTATTCTTTGAAAATAGAATGAGTCATAAAAGGGAAAATACCTGTGGAGGAAACAGTGAAACCAATTCTTGTCAGTTTTTAGTGAAGTATTTCAGGTCCTATTCTACTCATCATTATCTACTCCCCTTAATTTAATTACTTTAGTAAAGCCTGTTTTAGGCACATTAAAGATACGTCAATTAACCACTCAAGGCCAGACTATAAATAAGTTCTATTTTAACTTCTAAAAATTCTTTTTTCAGTTACAAAGTTAAGAAATGAAATTTTAGATCACGAGCATAATTCTTCAGAAAAACCAATAGTGGCCATTAGGATGTAAACCCTGTCACTAGAGAACAAAACTAGATACTTAGCATTTGAAATTTAGAAGTGAGAAGTATTTAGCTGCTACACTGCAGGACAAATTCATTAATGAAGGCCATTTGTTCAGTGGTTTCTCCAAAATTTGAACATGAAGAATAAGATTCAGTATGGCAGAGAGCAACCTGTTCAGTTAAATATATTCACAAGGGACGCCTGAGCAGCTCAGTCAGTTAAGCAACGGACTCTTGATTTCAGCTCAGGCCGTGATCTCGGGGTCGGGAGATGGAGTCCCTGGTGGATTCCGCACTCAGTGGGGAGTCCGCTTGAAATTCGCTCTCCCTCTGCCTTTGCCTTGCCCTTGCCCCACCCCCCATAATTAATGAATTAATTAATTCACAAAATGCCATATTAAGGTAGATATATGTACTGTTTTTATGTTTTACTTCTTCACTTCAGGTTCTTTCAGTTGCCACCTGATCTGTAAGTAACTAGAACTGGCAGCTTTGCTGAGTCTCAGAGGAGATGGGGCAGAGGTTTTTGCAGGTATGGATGATTACACAAAGATATCATTTGGTGCCCAGTTTGTAATCAATCCTGTCTTCCTGCTATAGGACTCTGAAGCCCAGTTGGAGACCCAAGACGGGATATCACAACCGCAGAACTCATTTTTTCTTGTATTTGTTGTTGTTGTTGTTTTCCTGCTATGTTGAGCAAAAACTTGCTTGAAAAAAACATCAAATTATTTTAGTCAGCTCTATTAAGACTCAGCATGACTTAAGGAAATGTAATTACAATCCCATCATTGATGTAATCAACCCACAGTTCTGTAATATATTTCTGAAACATAAATATCTCCGTGGTACCAAGGCAATGTGTCATTTCTCTTCCTTAAAAATTTCTACAGAGTGATCTTAAAAGCAGACCATTCCAGCATGTGAACTTTGAGGTTGGCGGGGCGAGTAAGGTAGCTGCACAAACAGTAGTATTTTTATCTGGCGGAGAGAATCTGTGCAGAATCGGTGCCAACAGAATAGCATGGTAAACGTGGAGGGTTTGGAAAGGGAGCAGAAACGTCACCCCAAATAATTCCTGTCTTCTTTCACCCCTGGGCACTCGTCTACAATGACAGAGAGACAAGCAGAATTGTGAACTAATGGCATTTGTGAGGCGAAGGTATTCATCACACACGTCTGCTAAGGTGATAGCTGGGCAGTCAGCAGTGCCGAAATCCCCTCACCCATCACCCCCGTCACTCTGAAAGGACGCCCGAGGCCAGCTTCGAGGGAGTTCAGAGCCAACCTGACTGCATCATAAAGGCGTGACTGATGCCCTGGTGATTTCATGTTGCTGTGACTTCCTGGGTTACAGAATGCTTAGAACAGACATCTTATCTGTAGAGCAGATAGGAAAACACTCCCCAAATACGGCCTTTAATTTTCCAGCTCTCACTGTGGGAGCAAAGCATCTGTCTCTCACTTCAGTGTGCTGGAACATCCGAGTAGTAGCCTACTCCTAGCCAATTAATTCTGAATAAAAAGGCTATATACATACATTTCGTTATATTCCAACTATTATGGCAAAGGTTGAGAATTTGGCTGTCCTGTACCCCGTGGACTGTTTATACTATGTACTATAGGGCTGTATGTAGGTGTGTGTGTTTGTGTGTGTGTGTGTACATATATATAAATTACAGATCAAAAGAAATACAAAGTAAAATATTTCATTTAGGGACTGAAAATCATACCTAAGTGACTCACTTGTTCTTTAGCAGGCATTCAAAGGCCTTCCAATGGCAAGGCTATACCCCATAAAACAAGCCTATTTCTAGCTAGGGTGATGTAATGAACCATAGAATATCTGTCGATGTAACTACCTTTGCCTACTTCATCAAATTAAACTGAGCCTATTTAAAGCTTTACAAACCTAGTAAGACGTAGTTTCTTTCATATCCTTAGTTCAACATATGAGAAAAGCCACGGTCCGTGAAAAATCTAGGAAAGCTGTAAAGGTGTAGATTTCTAGAAACATTTTTAAACTCATGATGAAGAATTTGCTAATGTGAGCTCCAGGCAATTTGCTGTTCCTAAGCACAGTATTATATTTTGCCATTTTGGCTCAAACATTCCGCAAAACTAAACTTGTTAGCTATAGGTAGAAAACCAATGGGATCTTTTTTTTTTTTAAGATTTTATTAATTTATTTGAGAGAGAGAGAGAATGAGAGAGAGCACATGAGAAGGGGGAGGGTCAGAGGGAGAAGCAGACTCCCTGCCAAGCAGGGAGCCCGATGCGGGACTCGATCCAGGGACTCCAGGATCATGACCTGAGCCGAAGGCAGTCGCTTAACCAACTGAGCCACCCAGGTGCCCCCCAGTGGGATCTTAACAATATCACTTTTAGTGGTTCTGTAAGGTCAGAGATAATAATGCTTGGACCTGATTAGTGTGCTCTGAATGACACTGGGACATGATCATACCATGAGGTATGTATCAAAAAGGAAGGTTCTATAAGTCACTTTCTATGACTCCCAATTCATAGATAGTAAACTATTTTCCAGCTGAATTGTTTTTAATATACCCATTGTGTCTTGAACCATGTTAAGCTCCTAAAAGGCCTTCAATAAATGTGTTTTAACCACTAAATGGGAATATAACTTTCCATCTGCTTTTGAAAGGTACATTTGTTAGAATTATACCTGTGGTACATTATGGGAACAAGCAGCCATTCCCGTAAACATGGCTCCATGTCAAAAGACCGTGGATTCCACATGTTTAAAAAGTTTATTTTCTAGTGAATTTCCTTTTTAACTTCTAATTTGTTGTTCTGGTCTGGAACTTACTGTATTATAAGAAGGTACTTACCATTGTAGTGACATAATTATTGATAATAAAGTCTCAGGGTATTGGGCATTACATTAATTCCTAGCTTCAAATTTAAACTTAATGCTTTTGCTAATAATTTTGGAATTAACCTCTAATTTGTTCACCTCTAAAAAGATGGGTTATTAATGCCTTTACTGGAGTCAGGATTAGAACTTGCAGGTCCTGACACCTCATTCCAGTGATTTTTTATTGACGATGTGACACATGGCCTATAGTTAACTTGACTGCAAATATTTTTAATGAAGTTGTTGTTAATGAAGCAGAAGTGGGGCCACCAGCCTTTGAATCATTAGACTTCAAAAATGTTATTTCCTGATTTCTGGAGAGGTTCTAGAGTTGCTTCAACAGAGACATTTCTCTGAAGTTTTTATACTCCTATCATATACAGGGTTCACTGTATGTGGAAATGTATGATGTTCCCAGAAGAAATCTGAATCCTTGGGCAATGCCAAAGCTATTCTTAGAGGTTAAGTGTGTGGCTTCTGGAACTGGCTTTTATGGGTTTGCATTCCAGCTATAGCATCAAGCTATATAAGCTCAGACAAGTTTCTTATCCTATTGAAGCCCTAGTTCCTTTACCAGTAAAGTGGAGATAATTGTAATTTCTAATGCAAAGGGTTGTTTTGAAGATTAATTCAGATTACACATGTAAGGCATGTAACAGAGGGCCTAGCAGGTGATCAGCATGCAACTGATGTGGCATTATTACCATTTCACTGATTAAATTGTTTGCCTAATACAGCCTGTATTTTATAATTGATGTGAGGATACTGCTCAAGATTTCCATATTGCTTGAAGATTGAAGTGCATCAAATACTTCTACAATCAAAATCAATGTGAAACACTTGCCTTCTTAAAGTATCTTTTCCTTCTGAAGTTAGAGTTTAAAATGTAGTTTTGGGGTGCCTGGGTGGCTCAGTTGGTTAAGCGACTGCCTTCGGCTCAGGTCATGATCCTGGATTCCCGGGATCGAGTCCCGCATCAGGCTCCCTGCTCGGCGGGGAGTCTGCTTCTCCCTCTCCCACTCCCCGTTTGTGTTCCCTCTCTCGCTGTGTCTTTCTCTGTCAAATAAATAAATAAAATCTTTAAAAAAAAATGTAGTTTTAATATGGCTTTGAAACTCCTTCTGAACTTTATTTTTTAGTTTAAAATTCCCATTTTAGGAGTCTGAAGTAACTGCTTCTTTCTATTAACAATTTGCTTGAGTTAGTGAAAAATAAAAAGGGAAGTCAATAATCTTGATCTTTAACTTCTCTATGTACGTATAAAGAATGGAGATGGAAACCTATTTCCAATAGTTTGGCTTAAGAAAAATAGTAAGCTTGCTGTTAACTTACTGTAACTTCTGTTAACTAAGTTTGACGTTTAACTTGCAAGATACATAGTCTCTGATGAAAGAATTTGGGGCCTATATGGTGGCTAGAACAGCATGACTATAAATGTCATCTCTGACAAAAAAGACTGCCCCATTTTGGAACTTTCCTTGATATTCCTTTGTGAATTCTCTCCAGCCAATGACTATAAGGAATACACCTGGGATTGAACAAGCTAGATTTTTTTGCTCATTGCTGAGAGGACACTCACCATAAGGAGGCACGGGGCATCTCAGTAAAAGGGTGTTACAAAGACTTCTAAGATTTGGGTTCACGTTACATCATTTGGGGAAATCGCTATGGAAGCAGCTCTTTGCTCTGAATTGGATACTGTCAGGAAGCAAAAATAATTTTATGACTAGGTATTTTAATAATCTAGAAGTAGGGTTTTGTTTGTTTGTTTTGTTTTGTATTAGCCAGGATAAGTTGTTTAAGTCAATTTTGTTGATTTGGAAAAAGACTATGCTTCCATCTGTGTTCAGAAATAGTCATGGAGCAGTCTTGCTTTTTCTCTCGATCCATTATGGTCACAGGGTGACCTTGGCTGATGTTAATATTCTGTGAAGCTGTTTCTTTCAACAGGAAAATTTTAGAGTCTAGCTGTATAAGTGACAAAGGGGCCAGGGACTGCTTTTCTCTTTCTCACCGTGTTCACAGTATAAACAATCGGTAATTATTGGCAAATAAAGCCAATGTTTACTTAAAGGCAACTAAGTGCCGGGACTGTGCTCAATACTTCAAATATACGACCGTATTTATACTGCACAAGAGTCTTAGTTGTATAAAGAATGTTAGCATTATTTGTAGCCTGGGAAACAAGACTCAGAGAGATGACGTGGTTTACCTAAGTTCACATTTAAAGTAAGGGTTAAATCTCAAAACCATCTCTCTCCAGAATGCATTCTCTTTCTACCAGGCCATACTTCCTCCAAGTGTTTCAATTAGCATGCTAGAGGGAAGGGTGGGGCACACAACTTTCATACAAAGGAACTTGGGTGAGGGGTGGCTGGGTGGCTCAGTTGGTTAAACCTCTGACTCTTAGTTTCAGCTCAGGTCATGATCTCAGGGCCATGGGATTGAGCCCGGGTCAGGCTCTGTGCTCAGTGTGGAGTCTGCTTGGGATTCTCTCCCTCTCCCTTTGCCCCTTCCCCTGTTCTCTCTCACAATCTAAAATAAAAAGAATAAATAAAATCTTAAAATTTTATTTTAGGGGCACCTGCGTGGCTCAGTTGGTTAAGCAACTGCCTTCGGCTCAGGTCATGATCCTGGAGTCCCGGGATCGAGTCCCACATCGGGCTCCCTGCTCAGCGGGGAGTCTGCTTCTCCCTCTGACCCTCCACCCTCTCATGCTCTCTCTATCTCATTCTCTCTCTCAAATAAATAAATAAAATCTTTAAAAAATTTTTTTATTTTAAATATTTATTTGAGAGAGCGAGTGGGAGAGGGCATGAGTGGGGGGAGGGTCAGAGAGAGAAGCAGGCTCCCCACTTAGTGGGGGGGAGAGGGGGCTCAATCCCAGGACACTGGGATCATGACCTGAGCCAAAGGCAGACGCTTAACTGACTGAGCCACCTAGGCACCCCTAAAAGGAATAAATAAAATCTTTAAAATAAATAAATAAAAAACTTGGGTGATTCTGCTTAAAACTGCACCATCTATCATGGGAACAAGGACTCCTATTAGAACCATTCTAATTCTCTTTTAGAATCTTACTCTAGGCGTTTTTCTGACTTAGCACCTGTTTTTCTAACTTACTATCTGTATGCTCAAATAATAGAAATTGTGTACCACAAAACAGAATGAGGGGCATTCTGTACACTATCTGCCAACACTAGTAGAGAATAAAAAAACCCTAGACACACGATCTCAAAGACAAAATCAGTTTGGGACTTTTAAAGACAAATAGTACAATCAATCTCTGAGGCTCCATTAATGTATGTACATAATAAAACATTGTATATTATTTTGGTTATTATGATACCCTAAATGTATCCTATTTTACAAAAATGTAAAATAATCATTTTATTGAGTTTATGGAGGCTATACATTTAAGAAAGTATATTAAAAAGTATGAAATACAACAAATTGGTTACTAAATGGGTAAAATGCTATAATCTAGAAAATTTACTATGTATAATTCTTACCACTTTGTCAGATAAAACTGGCTTTATGGTAATGTTATTAAAGATAGGAAATATAATCATCTTATCACCATTTTTACAACTTGATTAGAATTTTATCTTCAGGGGATTTGCTTAAATGATGTATATGCTCATGAAAGAGAGTTAAAAAATGATCTACAATGTAAACCTAATGTCAACAAAAGGTCAAATATAATAGTTTACTCTAAGACAGGAGAAAATTAGTATAAACTGAAAAAGATCATTTTATATTAGATCTTAAAATATCTAAAGAAGATAATGCAACTATTAGTCCAAAAGATTTCTATCTGGAGAGTGAGTTATATGAACTACTGAATGGTCTAGATGAGAGGTGGCAGACCATCAGTCGATGAAAAAATGTAGTTTGCCGACATGTTTTGTTTAGTCTGAAGAGTATTGATCTACTCAGGGATTTTTTTGAAGAAAAAATATAAGCCGATCTCTACCAAGATAAACAGCCAGTGGGAGTGTGATGGAGACATCTGTGTGCCCTGCATTTCTGCATGACACAATCACGTGGGCGCTAAAGAGCAGCTACCTTTTATGGGAGTATAGGCAAGATAGTCACACACCTGACACACAGGGTTCCCGCAGACGTGTATACATGATCCTATTCAGGATGTTTGCCGCAGTTTCCTTCTGGGTCTGTGATTCTTTGTCTTCATTGGTATTTCTCTTGTCCTCATTGACTTTATGCGCACCTTATCTTTTATGGTGGAAAGCAATTTTTCAGAAACGGGGTATGTTTTATCAAATATACATATTTTTAATGAGGAAGTTTCCATTTTAAATTTAGCATATTAATGATAGCTATCTTAGCAAAATCTTGGCAAATATATAGGGCTTTGGTTCAACTAGTCACAGTATCAATGTATAGATTAATTTTATTTATAAGTCTTAGAGTTAAAATTGGATTTGAATTATGACAGTTTTGCTTTAAAGTGTAGAGACCTAATTATGAAATCATACAAGAAATCAATGTCCACTTAACATTCTTCAGAGTGGCCTTGTATTGCTTGAGAGGCATAACACCTTTTATTTAGAAAAATCTCATTAATAGAATTCTTGATGTATTAAACACAGAAAACAAATCACTTTTTTATAGTAATGCTGTGAATTCTCCAATCCATATTTTTAGTTGCTACTTTTGCAACTGTAAATACTAATTTAGTAGGTACAAGGGCTGCATCACCTTTCTGTTACTTTTGAATTTTTACCAGAAATGAGATGTGATTGTCCATTAAGATGCAGTCCAACAGTGAACACAAAATGTACTATTGCGAGTAATAAGCTACAATAGTAAATTTCTCACAGTAATTTGTTTAAAATGTCAGAGGATTCAATCTTTTATTTGGAAGCGCAGTGTATTTCATTTTCTTGGGATCTTCAATGCAGAATAAGATTTTGTATACATTATTAAAGATTTTATATTATTATTTAAGGCTTATTATACATTGTTATGATCCTCCCCAAGTATAACAGAATGTTCCAAAGACTCTATTTTGTAGTTGAAATGTTATACAATAGATCCATTCATTTGCTACTAGAATTATGATATCCATCTTCTGGATTATTACTCTTTACATGAATAATATATATTCTAATTTTTACCTTAATATCTGATACTGTATTTATTCATGATCTTTTGTAAAGACTTTTTCCTACTAATATTGGCCAATTCTTTTGGGCTTCCTTATTTGAGAGGTCACTACTAAATCCTTTAGGCAGTCATATTGAACCAAAGGCACATTGGTTATGACTTTAGGAAAGCTCACATCTAGCAAGATGTAGGTCAGATTGGAGTCCTCACAGCTAAACTGCATAATAATGGCAGGAGGGGATGGATTTTGGAGGCAAGGAGATTGTAGGTGATCTTATCTCACCCACCTTAATGATTTGATAAGAGGAATGAATTACATGAGTAATTGAGATACCCACCCATTTAAGGATATATGAAATTGTAGAAGATCAGCATTAGTTAGCTAAAGCAAAACCCCAAAAGAGTTAATGTGATAAAACTAAAGAGAAAAACCATTCGTACTGTGACTTTCTGGAGGAAAAAAATGTACATTTTAATAAAAAGCAAATGTATTTATCCATGGAAAATTTTCCTGTGAGAAAGAGCTATGTGGCCTACTCTATTTCAAAGGCTAGAACTACCCCCATATTGGGAAAAAAATACCCAAGAATGTTCTAGATTAGCAGTTATTATACTTGTACAAATCAAATTCCTAGATGTCTTCCAGGAATAATTTTGTAGTGTTCAGAATTTTCCAGACATCATTGGGTTATTTCATAAAGTGAGTTTTCCATCCCTGGAGGTATTCAAGCACAGGCTGAATGACAAAGGGAAGACGTTTTCCACATTGAATGCAAAGTGGAATTTTGGACCTCAAAGGATTCAGTGGTCAAATAGACCATTGCTCTTACTTACAGAGGCAGATGAACTAAAAAGGTGCTTATCTATTTCCTGTACTTGGTGTGTTTCTATGTGTACATACAATACACATGTACATGTACTATCTATACATACCTTTCTCAAAGTATTTGATGTCATGGAAGTTACTTTCTAATCAAAATAAGACACATATTTTCAACTAATTAGCTACAAAAGAACAATATATTTGATTTGTTGATTGCCTGCACATAGTTCTTTAGAAGAAAATTTTGTCTTTCTGATTTAACTAGATGTCTCTACAATAAAATCCATTTTATAAATTTAAAGTGTTAGTTGACAGAATTTCAACTTTTTTAACCTAAGATTTTTCTTGTATACTTTTTTAAAATTTATTTTTCATTTTTATTTTCTATTTTGAAGATTTTATTTATTTGTTTGAGAGAGACAGCAAGAGAGAGTAAGAGCAGGGAGGACAGGGAGAAGCAGACTCCCTCAACCCCAGGACCCTGGGATCATGACCTGAGCTGAAGGCAGATGCTTAACCGACTGAGCCACCCAGACACCCCAGTGTACTTTTTTTTTAAGTCAAGTGTTACTTTTCTTCAGGAATTATTTTATAACAACTATGTCATTTATTGAGTTGATTTTTTTTTTAAGATTTTATTTATTTGCGAGAGAGACAATGAGAGACAGAGAGCATGAGAGGGAGGAGGGTCAGAGGGAGAAGCAGACTCCCTGCTGAGCAGGGAGCCTGATGTGGGACTTGATCCCGGGACTCCAGGACCATGACCCAAGCCGAAGGCAGTCGCTTAACCAACTGAGCCACCCAGGCGCCCTATTGAGTTGATTTTTAAATTTGCATGCCTAGACAAACTGTTAAGGAATCTTTATGATAAGTTTAATAGTCAGTGGGGTAGGTAAAGATGCATAACTGAGGGATAACATACTCTATGTTCTTCAAGGGCTTTTCACTCATAAAAAAATTCAAATTGAAGTATCCCTGTTTGTCCTTCAGTAGTTCCCCCCCCTCCCACCCCCTGCCCAAAGATACTTAGCCTTCCTTAGGCCCTAATCTTATTCTTAGTACTTAGTACTCTTTGAATTATGTTCTGCATAAATTGAACCACCATATCTGTAATTTTGGTTTGCCACTGAGAAAGTATTTTGAAATTCCTTGATCTAGTTTGCAAATTATTCTTTTTTTCTTTGATATGTAGAGTACACACACACATATATTTAGGCAGGACAGGTGTGCGTGTTGTCGTGATTTTCTTTCCCTGATTTTTAATATTTTAGGGTTCTGTATTTGGCTAAAATTATATGTAAAACATAGCCTGATTTGAGAACTGTCCTTATCATTATTTAAAAATGAACATTTTATTTTAGAATAGCTTGGGATTTACAAAAAAAAATTGTGAAGGTAGTACAGACAGTTACAATATACCTCTGATGCAGTTTCCACCATCATCCACAGCTTATATTAACATTGTCCATTTGTTCCAATTAATAAACCAACATTATTATTAACCAGTGTCCATAGTTGCATTAGGGTTCTCCAGAAAACAGTCTTGAGAACTCCTTCTCCTCGGAGGACCTTAGTCTTATGCTTTTAAGACCTTCAACTGACTAGATGAAGAGCAACCACATTATGCAAGGTAATATGTTTTACTCAAGATATTGTACTGCCTTAAATGCTAATTGTTAACTAAAGAAGACCTTCACAACAACATCAACACTAGTATTTGATCAAAAAATTGAGCACTATAGCCTATTGACATATAAAATTAAGCATCACAATAGTTTATTCGTATTACCTCATTTTTACTTAATGTCCTTTTTTTTTATCCCCCCAATGAACCCATCCAAGGTGACACAT
The DNA here is from genome assembly GCF_029215605.1 of Mirounga angustirostris. Classification (NCBI taxonomy): domain Eukaryota; kingdom Metazoa; phylum Chordata; class Mammalia; order Carnivora; family Phocidae; genus Mirounga; species Mirounga angustirostris. Next base: position 17,784,940 of record NW_026991711.1, on the reverse strand, counting down.
AGTATTTGCAGTCATGTCTTCTTAGGCTCTTTTGGAGTCTGACAGTTTCCAAAACTTGCATTGTTTTTGACGACTTTAATAGTTTTGAGTAAGCGCTAGTAAGGTATTCTATAGAATACCATTACAGCATGACACATTCTAGCCTCCTGCACATATCTGTCATCTCCCACTCTAGTAATGAGAAACTCAACTGCCTAATATCTGTACATTAGGATAGTTCAGTCCTTGTATAAATTTCACTTTGGGAATATAGTCAAAGTCAGGAAGTAATGGGTTATTTATTTACTTACTGTTTAAAGAGTTCTTTGTATTTTTAAAATATATGTTCTTTATTAGATATGATTTTGCAAATATTTTCTCCCAGTTTGTTGCTTGTCTTTTAATTTATTCCATGTTCTGAAAGCTGCTTTGTCTGAAATTAATGTAGCTACTCCATCTTTCTTTTGATTACTCTTAGCATGGTATATATGTCTCTATCCATTTACTTTTAACCTACCTGTGTCTTTATATTTACAGTGAGTTTCTTGTAGAGAATACATAATTGAGTCTTGTATTTTTATTCACTTGACAATCTGTCTTTTAATTAGTGCATTATTTAAAGGTATTATAGATACAGTTGAATTACTATCTAACATGTTTAAACCTATTTTTATTTTAAAGATTTTATTTATTTGTCAGAGAGAGACACAGCGAGAGAGGGAACACACGCAGGGGGAGTGGGAGAGGGAGAAGCAGGCTTCCCGCCGAGCAGGGAGCCCGATGTGGGGCTCAATCCCAGGACCCTGGGATCACGACCTGAGCCGAAGGCAGATGCTTAATGACTCAGCCACCCGGGCGCCCCTAAACCTATTTTATATTTGTTGCATGTCCCTCTCCTTTAATGTTTTCTCAGGTTTTCACTGAACATTTTATCTCCTCTCTTAGCATGTCAATTATTCTTCTTTTAAAAATTATTTTAGTGGTGGTTTTAGAGTTTCTAATATATATTTTAGCTAATTTAACCGCCTTCAAATAATGCTGTACCACTTTTCACGCACTACAGAGATAATGGAATATTACTAATTCCTCCTTTTGACCCTTACGACATTGTCATTTAATTTCTTTATCCATATGATGTTTTACTCTAAACATCTGAGGAAATGAGAAGAAAAGTTTGAGAAAAAGAAGCAAAGAGCAAATATTCAAAGTGTCACTGTATAACTGCCATTTAAAACAAATCGAGTGGAATTATTTTAGAAAATAAATTATTTCAAGGCACCTGGGTGGCTCAGTCGTTAAGCGTCTGCCTTCAGCTCATGTCCTGGTCCCAGGGTCCTGGGATCGAGCCCTACATCAGGCTCCCTGCTCTGCAGGAAGCCTGCTTCTCCTTCTCCCACTCCCCCTGCTTGTGTTCCCTCTCTTGCTGTGTCTCTTTCTGCCAAATAAATAAATAAAATCTTAAAAAAAAAAAAAAAAGAAAAGAAAAAAGAAAATAAATTATTTCTAGGCTATAGCTTGGTATAATTTTTGTATCACACCAACTTGTAGGACTCTGAAGGCAAACTTGACATGCTAAAATGCAGTGATCTAAAATTCATGATCAGGGGATGCCTGAGACTCAGTCGGTTAAGTATCTGACTCTTGATTTTGGCTCAAGTCATGATCTCAGGGTTGTAAGACCGAGTGCCGTGTAGCTTATAGTACTACTGGATTTCTCTTCCTAGAGTTCTGCTCAGGCCAAACCTCCACCCACAACTCCTCTACAGATAAGATCCTGCCAATTGACATTAAATATTCTTCATGATTTGATTCCACATTTCTATTTATTTCTTTCACAAACACTTTTTGTTATATACATCTGTCAAGTGTTATGCTAGAGACTGGGTTGCAGAGATGAATAAATTAGAATGTCTACTCTAAAAATCACACAGTCTAGTGAGATAAAATATAGATCCTTAAAAATAATTAAAAACTGTGATGGGTGTATTAATAGAAACTCTTGTTATCATGTGATTGAAGAGTGGTCTGTATATAGTTATAACTGTATAATCTTGAATAGGTTATCCTCTATTAGGCCTACCACATTAATCAGGGACCTTGGGTATCATTTTACACTACATACTCATTTCAGACCATTCCTTAAGGCACATTGCTTCCTTTCCTACCATATACTTAAACACCCCAGCTGCTTAACCTCCAACACACGTACAAATTGGAAACCTGCAGCAGTAACCTGTTTTTCTACTAGTGATAAACAGTGTTGTCACACAGAGTTCATGTGAATCTGGCCAAAAGGAAAGAACCATGCATTTTCCTTTGGACTCTTGTAATACTGAACGTAGTTCCCTCAGAAGCAAGTTATTACTCACAGAGACCTAGGGCATGAAGGTGCCCTGGGATAGAAACTACTGTCGCTTCAGACAGATCCATATCTATCATGTATTTGCCTAACCATGCTTTATCGTTCATTATTATTTCACTTTGTGTGCCTGGGTCTCATCCCTTCAACGAGGAAACTAAGTTATTTCAGGGCAACAATCATATTGTGTACTTTTTTTTTCCCCCAAGGGCATCTAATGCAGCAACTCACCCCTTCTAGACGATTATTTGTGGCTGACTGACTCTAGACTTTTATAATTCAGTTTGTGGTCAGGTATTGGTTGAGTTTAGAAAAAAAAAATTCAAATTTGCAGTCAGTCCTGGCCTCTGGGATATGCTGTAGCTTGCCATTTTTCTTCATGAATTGCCTCCCACTACAAAGTCCATTTCGAAAAAGGAATGGAGTGGTGAAACAATCTTTCTGGCATTATCGGTGGGATCCTGAACTCTAAATGAGATAAAGCATAAAGCAGCACAAATGTCAGTATCATATGTCCAAGATCTATTTGGTTAAAAATAAAAAGATAGGTTCCAATGTATCTAAATAATAAAGTAAAAAGAATAATTTAATATACAGGTGTATATATATGTACAGTATTTAATGATCTACTGACCCAACAACCTTATGCCCCACTATGTGTACAAATTCACAGCACATAACACTAATCATGGCATATTATGCAAATCTATTTGCTTTCTGAACTCTATTCTCTTGCTTAAGCTGTTCCATTATCCTGGAATTTCCCCCTTGTCTTTGCATATGCCCAAATTTTAGTGTTTTTAAAGATCTAACCTAAATGCCACAAAATTTCATTTTTCTGTGAAGTGAGAACTTCTCTCTCCTGCCTTTTGAACTTTACAAAGCACTCAAGTCTGTATTTCCTATGGCAGTTATCACTTTGTTTTTTAGTAATTTTTTTATTCTACTAGTAAGAATATATAATTTGGTTAATTAAATACTTTTCAAAATAGAGATTAAGCCTGAATCATATTTCCTTTCTCCATTTCAGGCCTGTGAATTCTTGACAAATAAATTATTGTCTGAACTTTCTTATATGATTTATAAAAAAAAAAGGGATATCAGCTCTTGGGGTAGGGCATAAGGTGGTTACATTTTTTCCTAGGACATATTCAGGGGCAGACAGACGTTGTTGACTTTGATTTCAAAGTGCCAATTATAATGGGATTTACAAAATAAAATGGGAAATCATGAAGCATTTCTGTTCCCAAAATGGGAGGAACTTCCTGTAACAGACTTCCACAGGAGACTCTTCACTTGGCCAATAATTGATATACTTGCCACTATTGGTTTCGGTTTTTAATTCTTCTTAATTTTCTAAAGAAGTATTGTTTTGAGAAAATTGAAGGAAGATAAATAATATAACTTCTACAATATGTAAGCTCCTTACAGATGTGATACAAGTCTTTCTATACTCTAGGTACCTAGTAAGGGGTATCTAGCATTATGACCTGTCCTGTTGGGGGGGGGAATATACACACACACACACACACGTATATACATATACATATATGTATATACATACATATGTATATACATATATGTATATATAGAGAGATTAAACAATAAGGAGTTAATAAAAATGACTAGACCATTATATTAGAAGTCAAAACACCATATTATGTTTAAACTTCCTTTCACTGATTAAATTCAACCGATGTGGAGGAATATAAGAAATTATTCTGGTGACTTGCAAAGATTGTATTCAATTTTTGAATAGTAAAATTAAAATTAAAAAGAGAAAGTCAAGAAGATAAAAATACATAAGGAAAAAATTGTGTATAACCCATATTGAATTTGCAGAGTTTTGGGAACTTATTTCATTAGAATATTCTTAAAGAAATCCAAAAGAATTGAAAGTGAAAGTTACTATGGTGAATTCTATTGCAGATACCAACATTTTGCCTTTAATTATCTGAGCAGAAATTGAACAAGAAAGCATGTACATGAAGAGGACGTTACATTGTTACTTAAAAAGAACACAGAACTCTTCCTCCAGTGGGTTCATTGCATACTCTTCTCATTAACATGAAGTAAATGGTACCTTGCTAAGTTTTCTATGGTAGGCTGCCTAGGTTGGCAGAAAGAATTGTCTGAAAGCTCCCTGTTTGCTTGAAAAAAAGTTCTTAACTGTATTTAATTGTCTTTAGAAAGAAAAAAATAATAATTTAATATATAGGTGTATATATGTATAGCATTTAGTGATCTACTGACCCAACAACCTTATGTCCCACTGTTTGTACATAAGAAAGTCCCTTATTAAAAGCAGTTGATCTAGTTGATCCCCTTTTCTCAAAAAGTCTGTATTCTCCTTGGTAATGTGTTGAGTGGGAAAGAAATTGGTGAGCATAATCATTGTGCTAGGTATGACTTTAACTAGAATTTGAACTAATCAGGATTAAGTAATACTATCTCCTTTAGCATTTAACCTCTTCAGTATTAAGATCAGCCATCACTTTATTAATGGCAGGAAGTTGGGGCAAATAAGAGAAGTACTAAATACCATGTATGCACTTGATTTTGATTTTACTAATGACAATAAGGAAACTGTAAATAGGCAGTTCCATGTAAACTTCCTTTCAGCATAGCTATTGAGATTTTAGTCTCAGCATTCTTCAGACTGATAGTATGCAGGTTTCTGAGATATTTGGGGCCAAATTAGTTTTATACAACATAATGATAATGCATGTTTTTTTCTTTATGGTCTTGATTTCCATTGCACCTTGAGTTTGACGGTAGCCATTTTCAAGGATATTGAAATGTAGTATGTTTGTGTGGTTTATTATTTATTATTTGGTTAAATTTGTAGCTTCTTTTCTTGATCTTGTTCTTAGTGAATTGAATCAAAGTGGAAGCCAAAAAGCTCTTAAAAGTCCATTGGAAGCTCTTGACAAATCTAAGAATTTCAAAGTCGATCAGAAGCCCCCCCAAACCTTAAGTTAATTGTGCTCCTATGGAGTGTTTTACTCATGTCACAGAAGATTCATAAAGGGAACAGAAATTCTCTTCATGCTTCTCTTCCACCCAACTTTAAACTCAGCTTTTGAGATTTTTTCCCCCATCGTCCAGCAGCATAGCTCTATTTGCTCTTCTCTACAAGAATGGAGTCACGCCTTCCTCCAAAACCTCCCTCATGATTACCTGTGAATGTTTCTTAGTAAAATTTTAATTCATTATATTCAAAACAATAGACAACTGGAGATATAACTCAAAATTCATAATTTAATATAGAACTATACTATATTTTCTTTTTTTTTTTTAAAGATTTTATTTATTTATTTGACAGAGACACAGCAAGAGAGGGAACACAAGCAGGGGGAGTGGGAGAGGGAGAAGCAGGCCTCCCGCAGAGTGAGGAGCCCGATGCGGGGCTCGATCCCAGGACTCTGAGATCATGACCAGAGCCAAAGGCAGACACTTAACAACTGAGCCACCCAGGCGCCCCTATACTATATTTTCATACTCAGTTTTGTCCAACACATTTCTAGTCCGTTAGGTTTTGTGAAGTTGAAGGCAAGATGCCTAAAAAATTATATTGACCTGCTGAAATGTTAATGGGTGAGATTTAAGAATTTAACGTACTGCATGGAGCACTGGGTGTTATACGCAAACAATGAATCATGGAACACTACATCAAAAACTAATGATGTAATGTATGGTGATTAACATAATAATAAAAAACTATAATAAAAAATAAAAGTAAAAGGAGCAAAAAAAAAAAAGTTGAAACAGACCCCAGCATGTTGTAACATTTTGGAGATACTGTTCTGTAATTATACAATATTTATTAGTTTCTTTTTAATGAGGGAGTAGAAAAGTGGATGTAGATCCATGTCAATAAACTGCAAGGTCATAATCCACACGCTAACAGAGAAATTGCAAACATTGTCGGTGTTTTTACATTATTTTGCTAAATGGTAAAGAAGTCATTCATGGAACTAATAATTTCTGCAAAAGAAATAATACAAGTATATTACAAACTTATTTATTGAAAAAAATCTACCATTCTCTTTAAAAAAAAAGACAAAAACAAATTAGTTTGCAGTGTTTTTCAGAATCAAATTAGTAGTATTCTCTTACATATGATTTTTCTAAAGACTTTATTCATTTAACTGTTATTAAATTGTTCAATATTCATAATACTCCCTGAATTGCTTTGTGTTTGAAATGTGAGTGATTTTAATTCTATAAAATTACTAAGAAGGGAGGTGAAAAGTAAAGGCTTTCAGGATAGCTAACTTTTCCCTTCTCTACATAGTTTAGTTATTTTTGTTGCTTTATGATTAGTATTGTTTTCTGATTGTTACAGTGTTAATTTTAAAACCTAGAAGGTGAGTGGATTTCTGAAAGTAAGGGCATTGTTACTCCTGTTCACCCCTGTGTCATCAGATGCTAGAAATAGTGCCAAGCATTTGGGACTTGCTGAATTAAAATTTGTTGAACAAATAACCAAAGGGAAAAAAATTAGGACAAGCTTCCCAATAATTCAAAGCCCATTTTTATAAATAAGATTAAACTAAAGCAAAATGATTTAGCTCCTGTATCTTTTTGCATTCACCATAATGCCTGGCAAATAGCAGGTGATTAATATTCCTTTTATTTATTCATTATTTTCTTATTTCATTAATTCCAGTAAAAAGTTTAGACCTCACACAAATATGTATTCAATGAATGAGTAATCACTCACAGAGACTAGAAAATTGGTGACTTTATTATTCCTGATTTACAGAAAGGAACTAGATTTACACTGTCTTCTTCTCAAAGTGTCACTATGGTGGTATTAGAATAAGAGCCCTGTCTTCTGACAGGCTCCCAGGTCCTTTCTACTAAGCCACCATTTCCCTGAGATGGCTCCACAGAAGATGCTTAATAGAGATAAATAACCCCTGGTATGATGGTCTTAAAATGTTTGTTTGTTTGTTTGTTTTTAAGATTTTATTTATTTGACAGAGACACAGCGAGAGAGGGAACACAAGCAGGGGGAGTGGGAGAGGGAGAAGCAGGCTTCCCGTGGAGCAGGGAGCCCGATGTGGGACTCGATCCCAGGACCCTGGGATCATGACCTGAGCTGAAGGCAGACACTTAAAGACTGAGCCACCCAGGCTCCCCAATGATCTTAAACTGTTGATTCAGGTGTCACTTTAAGGGTACATCACTGATACTTTTCTTTACATATACGTTTCAGTGTAGTTAGGATCCCTTTTTGATAATCAGATTTTTCAAAATTCTTTAAGATTTTATATATAGTTTATAAATTCAATTCAGTATATATATTTTATATATTTAAAAATTTCAAGATTTTTTTTCAACAAGAGCACTGGGTTTGCAAAGTCAGATGAGTGAAATTTAAGTAAAAGAGTAAATTATTTTCAAGACGACTATGTCCTTGTGTAAATATTGGAAGTTCATAATACATGATATCCTGTTTATGCCAAATGATTAGGGCAATGAAAATGAGGAATATGAAACTAGTGTTTAAAATCTCTAGACTCTCATCTCTCCAGTGTTCAGTGTATTCAACCTTTTTTTTTTAACATTTTATTTATTTATTTATTTGACAGAGAGAGCGAGAGAGAGAGCACAAGCGGTGGGGGGGAGAAGCTGGCTCCCCACTGAGCGGGAATCCTGATGTGGGGCTCAATCCCAGGACCCTGGGCTCATGACCTGAGCTGAAGGCAGACGCTTAATGGACTGAGCCACCCAGGCGCCCCCAGGGTATTCAACCTTAAAAAAAAAAAAGTCTGCATTACATGTCCTCTGTCATCTTACATTTATTGGAAAGTGTGGTACAATTACAAAGAAGATAAATGATTCCATCTGGTGTTTTTAGAGTTGATCCACCTTTGCTACTCTACTTAGGGTATTCTTCCAAGTGTCAGAACAGGTGGTATAAAGTGGATCCACACAAAACATATTAATGCCAGATAGAGTCATACAAAGTATGACTAAGGAATAGACCAGGTCTCTTTACCCAGGAGATTTTGAGCATCTGGTTCATTATATCTATTTAACCTTCCATTCACTCTTTGTCTGCTGCTCTGGTACATCATCCAAATGCATCTCCTGTTTCCCAAATGGGAGCTAACTCAATCATGAATTATTCTGCCATTAATATTTATTTAACATGAATGTCTTTTCTTACTATTTATAATTAAGATGAGGAGGGTCATTATAATCCAGGCAACCAAGAGAGATACCCTTGTAGTTAAACTTTCATTGTATACGTTGTTTTCCATGAAACCCCAACCTGGGATCTCATTGTTTCAAAACGATGTCTTAATAACCCCTTAATTCCCCTGACTTCATGATTTTAACACTTTCTGTATTTGTAGAAACAATAAGATTTTATTCTACTATAATAGATTGGGAGCCAGGAAGGAATTTGGAGGTTGTTTTACAGTTAAGAAAACCAAGGCACAGAGAATCCTATGGTTCACAGATGTTGTGTACCTACCATGAGGCAGGTGGTCAGCTGCACTCTGTGTTCATCCACAGGTCATTCTGATGGGAAATTCAAAATATGGAGACCCCTTCACAGCATAGACGTGTATAAGTAAACCCAGATAATGTTTGCTCTGAAGTGTATCACTAAACCAAGATCATATCTCCCCACTCAAATGTGTTTTCTTACCTCATTTGCTTAGAGATCTCAATGTCTTGCTAAATTAAGTCATACAAAATACAAAGTACTCAATATGATGAACTTTTTAAGTAAACCTGAAATTCAACCACATGTTGGAGAGGGAAAGTGTGTGTTCCTGTCTTCTGATAATATTCTTGAAGTAAAGTATGGCATATTCTCTCAATTACTAGACACTGATGGCCATTTGCTGGGTGTGATAGTATTTACCTTTTTGCAGATTTTTTTTCTGATTAGTATTAACCTCCACTGCTGATCTTCTAGTCAAGATTTGGATATGAATGTGAAGCTCAAAATTATATTCTCGAAATTATCCACTAGATAGAATTTTAGTTTATGGGTAAATATCCAATGATAGCTGAATTAAAATTTTTCTATGAGTGTGATATTAAGAAATTAGCATTTTACTGATTTGCTTTGAAGCAGGATGACATAAATTGAATTTGTCAACATTTCGTTCATCTATTTCTAAGCTGATGCACAAAAACAGAAATTACTTCTAGGAATACGCAATCTGAATTATGTGTAAAAACAGGAATATCTATCCAAAAACAAATTTTAATGGTTTAATTATTTAAATGTTCTATGCATCTTTAAAAGAAAAAGAAAGTTGTTTTTAACCACTAATTGATAAAATGGTGTGTTGGTAACCTTTATGAAATAGTCTCTATTTTTTTAATGGAATTTTGAAATATTAAGCTCACTACTTCATTAAATTGAGGCCATTTTTTCCAAATATAGTTAACTCCTTTTTTACTACTAAGATCAAGTTTGTAATAAGAATTACTGAGTTTATTCTCTTGTTACAACCTCTTGGTACTACTTGAGATCTATGTGTCGCAATGATTCTTTTTCCTGTATTACTGCTCAAAAAATTAAATGTGTTATTTTCTCTAATATGTAGCTACACATATTAATGCAAAGCACTGCCCTGCATTTGGGAAAAGTAGATTATTGACAAAGCTCTTTCGAAAATTTATGGAGAAATAGGTGAAATAGAAAGAAGTCTGATAAAATATTAAGACATAAAAGAAGATAATTATTGTGTGATTAGTTTGATTTTATTATGTAGTCAATTTAAAGAAAAATCCATGAACAAACAAGATAAAGATAATACCGAAAAGTCATAGAAGTTTAGGGAAAAAATAATTTGTCAATAAACTTTATGGAAGTAAAACATTGGTCTATAAAGAGAAAGTCCAGGTGTAATATGCATTGATTTTAACAAAGCACTGGATCATGCTCATAATTAATTTAATCTAATTATTGTCTTGAATACCAGCACTATGCCTATTTGAAAACCAGATGGAGGATTAAAATAACACCACACCAAGGTGAAGAATAGGCTCAAAGCTGCTCTTTTTTATAAATGCTATTATTTAAATTCTCGTCAGAATTTTGATTAAATTATGAATATGCTTACTTTATGGACAGTCTGAGATGTAAAAATCTTTCTTTACATCATGACTTCTATACTATTTAGAAAATGTACAGAAGCCTCTCTAGTGTAAAATTATAAAATTCATTTGATTCTAGAAGTCTTCAATTCCTGGTATGTGAATGAAATTAGATTTGGCTAGAAGATCTCTCAGTCTTTGATTCCATTCTGCATATGACTTTTCAGAGAAACCTGTGTTAAATATTTGCCTAATGATCATTTAAATAACTGAAAAACAAATAAAATCTTAAACTATAAATGGAGCTTCTATTACTAAACCATATGACCAACTCTAAAAGAAAATCATTACAAAATAGTGAAGGAATTTTAGTTTTAATTTCTTTTTAGAAAAATAAAAATTGTAGCCTGTCTATTCTGGCTAATTTCTGAGGAAATATCAGTTCCTGGTATGTAATGATCTTAGATGTTGACAATTAATGACCTAATTTAAATATTTAATAGCCATTGTTCCACAAAACAGTAAAATATAAACAAATATGAACTAAAAACAAATAAAATCCCATCATTACTTCAATTTTAATGAGAAAACCCATAAAAAAAGTTATTGTGCGTGTCATCAAAATACTGATATAACAAATACAAAATTTATCTCCAAATTATATAAAATGATTTATAGAGTAAAAGTATCCCAAATGTACTAAAGAATAAAATCTTTACAGTATGACTGTCCTATGGACAGTAACTTCTCTAAAATATCCACTCATTACTTCTGAATTTTCATTGTCCTTTATTTTAATAGCACCATATAGATTTAAATGGTATATTTATTGATTTATAAATTTATTCATTTATTTGAGCTACTTAGTATTGTATTAGGCACTGTGTCAAACATGGTGGGTATAACAAATATAAACCCTACTGTCCAAGAATGCAGTGTTATCGAAAGACTACAAACCAATAATTACAGTACCCATGGTAGTTACTATAGTGGATGACTTAGGCTTTTAGGTTCTGTGGTAGGTTGAATAATGGCCTCTGAAGATGTCCATATTCTAATTCCTGAAATCTGTGAATATGTTACTTTATATAGAAAAAGGAGTTTGTAGATGTATTTAAATTAGGGATCTTGACACAGGGAGATGACCCTGGATGATATGAGTGTCTACAACCTAATCACATGAGTCCCGAAAAGTGGAGAGCTTTTCCAGACTATAGTCAGAGAGAGAGAGATGTTTTGTTATAGCTGCAATAGAAAACTAATTCAGGAAAGCAGGAGGAGGAGGAGTGAACTGTGCCTCTGTTGAGGGAAAGCTTCAGATGGAGGGACCCTATATGAAATTCGCTAGGCAGACAAGTTGGAAGACCTGTCCAGGTGGAGGGAACAGCATTTACAGTTATAGACGAGCTAAACAGTGTGTTCTGGGAACTTTTAATTTTTTAGAATTACCAAGTAATAAAATATGAGAGTGAAATGGAAGAAATAGCTTAGGTTCAGAGATTCTTACTTTTTATTCAAAATGAATGGAAATAATTTTCCTGTATCTTATTGACCATTTTACCTGAAGCCTGTCTAACTCAGCCTATATAATTGCTATTTAAGATTGTCATTTTTAAAGTATGGCTTAAGATCGACTAGTTAGAAATAGAAATAAACAGTTTGGTAGATATCATCTGATGTTTAATTAGCTTTTACTAACATACCCATTCCACAGATTACTCTGTGTAGTTAATAAAGAGAGTGTTCATCACAAATTTACATTGCTTCGAATTGAATGTTCTATAGGTAGTGATTAGGCTGCCCACTCTTTCAAAGTGGAATATCAGTATTATCCTCTATCTCTAAGTTGATTCTAAAAATGTCAATTTTTAATAATAGTGAGAATTAGCAATTGTTTAGTACATTTTGTGTACTGTATAGTCTGTTGTGTTCTTTGAATATTTGTTTCACTTTTTTTTAATAGCACTTAATTTGAGAAAACAAATTTCCTCAGTTCCAGGCTTTCATTACAGAATATGGTGTCATATTTTCTATAAAATTGTTACTAAAACTTTTACACAGAGAGGGGGTTATGGATTACTTAAAAAATATCAAATATGTCCATTGATCTAATTTTTCAGTAGCTTATGTATGAACTAATTATTAATTATGATTACATTATTACAATCTGGAAGTTGTCTTTGGTAAATTAAAAGTAGTCATGAATTTATGTTTCACTTAAGTATATTTAATGATGATTCTTTAAAATCATTTCTCTGCTCAAAAATGTTCCACAGTTTCCCATCTTGATCAACATAAAGTCCCCAATTCCTAGGTTGCATTGCCGAACCTCATATGCTCTGCTCCCAATCGCTGCCTGACCTCATTTCCCAACACATTATGTCTTATTCACACCACTCTTTGTCACACTGCCCTGGTAGTCCCTAAGATACACCAGACAGGTCCTACCTTAGGGCTCTTGTTCTTATTATTCTCTCTGTCTGGAGTGTTCTTCCCCTGATACCCACATGCCTTGCTACCTTACTTCCTTCTGGTCTTTGACAAAAGTCACATGTCTATTGACTATACTAGTAAAAAATCAACTGGTTTTAGTTATCTAAGGAAATTAATGTAACCAAATATTTCCTTAAAAAACCCAGATAGTTCAGATTGTGTCCTCATTGACCCCTGCATGGAATTCATCTGTTCATTTCTTTACCAATTTATGTTCATTCCTCAAGACCCAGCACATAGGCCACCTACTCAATGGAGCATTCCCTGACATTCCAGAGCAAAACTGGTGACTGCATTTCTCTAGTTCCATGATGCCTGACTTACAAACTCACAATGTTGTTACAAGGAAGAAAAGTCCAATCAAAGTAGCTCAAATATGAAAGGGTATTATTGATGAGACACAGGGGAATCTGGTAGCTTTCCATGGACAAAAAGACATTTTTCACCCAAGCCACGAAGATTTTTTTAATTCACAGCCAAGTGGAAAGTCATGAGTCAAGGCTACTCTCTCTTTAGTTCATGGGCCCTCAGTGGTGTATAGCTCTGTTTACCTCACATCTCCAATTTTTCTCTGCAGAGCACCTTTCTCTCCTCCTTTGGCTTCCTTGTATTTCACAGCTTTGAATTGTATGTGACATTGTCTAGAACTAGTTTTATAACCTCTTTCATTTCTACTGATACGAATCTGAATTATCTCTCAGTTTTACGATCCAAAATTTATTAAAGGAAGCGTATATTTGGATAAGCTTAGACTAATGAATTGAATTCCCCTAAAATAAGTGCCCTGAGCCAGATATGCATGTGTGCACACAGCTGTGACCAGCAAATGGGGTTATTTAGCAGCAAGGAGACCATCTTGGCCCACCCCTTCAGGAGAGCTTCTGTTGAGAAAACATTTCCAACAAAGGAGAACGGACCAGACATACAATGGGCAATGTGGACAATTTTGGACATTTGGTGTATTTCTGAGGTGTAGTGCACCACTGTGCTGTCATGTATCTCTACAAGGATTGTGACTTTTTCATCCTGTGACTCTAATAGTGAAAATTTTAAACATTAAGGCAGGAGAACTGGGAAGATGTTTCCACGTAAAATATATTTGTATTGGTAAGAAATGGGTCCATAATAGAAATGTGGAGATCAGGTATTGTTTAATAAAATACACTTGACAATACAAAAAAGGGGTTGAGAACACATGCTGGTTAAGCAACATCAGTACTCTTGTGTCTAGTTACAGCCTCCATGTTTTTGATACACACTAAGTACTTAAAATTCAAACAGAACAGTGAGTAGGATGGCGAGGTATCTGAACATCATCATGTAGCAAAATATTTGAAAAATGTAGAAATACACAAAAATTAAAATCATACCATGGACGATAGGGTAGCTACTTTTAATTAGTTGAAAAACTGTAATTCTTTTGAGATGCCATTGACATATAATATTAAAGTTAGGCGAACACCATAATGATTTCACACATGGCGCACATTGGGAAATGATCTCCATGGTGTCTAGTTAACATCCATCAACACACACAGAAATTCTTTTTCTTATGATGGGAACTTTCAAGATCCACTCTTCTGGCAGCTCCCAAATACGAAACATAGCAACACTAACTACAGTCCTCATGCTGTACAAAACATCCTTATGACACATTTACTTTATAACTGAAAGTTTGTACCCATGACCACCCTTACCCATTTTACCCATCCCCCACTCTCTGCCTCTGAAAAGCACCAGTTTGTTCTCTGTATCCATGAATTACTTTTCTTCTTTTCCTTAGAGTCCACATGTGAGTGAGATCATATGGTATTTGTCTTTCTCTGTCTGACTCGTTGCACTTATCATAAATGCCCTGAAGGGGTCCATCTATGTTGTCACAAATGGTGGTCCATCTGTGTTGTCACAAATGGTGGGATTCCCTTCTTTTTTATGGCTGAATAATAATCTATTGTGTGTATGTGTGTGTTTATATATCTACATCTATATATATTCTTTATTCACCTATTGATGATCATTTAGGTTTTTCCATGTCTTGGCTACTGTCAATAATGTTGCAACAAATATGGGAGTGCATATATATCTTCGAGTTAATATGTTTTTTTTCCTTCCTCTAAATAGCCAGAAATGGAATTACTGGGTCATATGGTAGCCCTATTTCTAAATTTTTTGAGGGAACTCTGTATTCTTTTCCATTGTGGCTGCACCTATTCACATAGAAATGAACAGTGCGTCTTCATCAACATTTGCTATTTCTTGTCTTTTTGTTAATAACCATTCTGAAAAATGTGAGGTGATATCTCATTGTAGTTTTGATTTTCATTTCCCTGGTAATTGGTGATGTTGAACTTTTTTGTGTGTGTCTTTTGGCCCCTTGTATCTTCCCCTTGGAAAAATGTCTCTTTGGATACTCTGTTTTTTAATGAAATTGTTTTTTTTGGTGTTGAGTTGTATGAACTCCATGTATATTTTTTATATTAAACCCTTATATATGGTTTACAAATACCTTTTCCCATTCTGTAGGTTTCCTTTTCATTTTACTGAAGGTGTCCTTTGTTGTGCAGAAGCTTTTTAGTCTCCCACTTATTTATTTTTGCTTTTCTTGCCTTTGCTTTTGGTGTTAATCAAAATTTTTGGTGGTGTTAAAAAACATCACCAAGAGTGATGTCAAGGAGCTTGCTGCCTATGTTTTCTTCTAGGAGTTTACTGTTTTTAGTCTTACCTTTAAGGCTTTAATCCATTTTGGATTAATAGTTGTATATGCTGTAAGATGTCTAGTTTCACTCTTTTACATGTGGCTGTCCAGTTTTCTCAACATTTGTTGAAGAGACTGTCCTTTCCCCATTGTATATTCTTGGCACCTTCATTGTAAATTAATTGACTGAATACAGATGGGTTTATTTTTTGCCATTCTATTCTGTTACATTGATCTATGTGTCTGTTTTTTTTTTTTTTTGATGTTCCATTTATTAATACTACATTTTTGCTCTCACTAAAAAATGGAAATATTCTAAGAGGACCATAATTAAATATGTCTCATTTTAAAAATTAATAGACTTTAGTTTGGGGAGCAGTTAAATGTTTACAGAAAAATTGAGCAGAAAGTACACAGTTCCAATGTCCCCACTCAATACCTTCCCCTCCCCAGTTTCTCCTATTAATAACATCTCATATTAGTGTGGTGCATTTCTTAGAAAATTATGAGCTGATGTTGATCTATTATTATTAACTACAGTCTAAATTTACATTAGGGTTTTCTCTGTGTTGCACATTCTGAATATGTGGAGCACAGAGAATTTTTAAGGCAATTAAATTATTCTATATGATACTGTAATGGTGCATATATGTTGTTATGCATCTATATGTCTGTTTTGAAGCCAATACCATACTGTTTTGATTACTGTGGCTTTGTAATATAATTTTAAATCAGGAAGTATGATACTTCCTGCTTTGTTCTTCTTTCTCAAGATTGATTTGGCTATTCAGGGTTGTTTTTGTGGTTTTATAGAAATTTTAAGAGTGTTTGTTCTAAAGAAATCAAATATAAAAGAAGAAACAGAAGTACATCTAGACCATGAGAGAATAAATAAAATGCTTCTCAGGAATGTGGGACCAATATGAATTAGGTACCCACTTGAAACTATAAAAATAATATCTAACACTATAGAATGGTTAAACTGAGTATTTTTAGCAAAATGGTGACCCAGCTGATGGGATTTGCTAGTACCTAGATGAACCATGGCCCTACATGAACAGCACTGTACCTATTCCCAACCATTACCCCCCTTTGGCTGCATTTACTACTATTGAGTCATTCAAGTCACTGTTTATCAGGATTTCAGTTATGCACATCTTATCACATTCTTATCAGATGCAAAATATAAGAAAATCTGTTTCCATCAGAAGGGGGATTGCTATAAAACACAAGTATAGAAATGTGAGTGTAAAAAAGGTAAATATTGCCAAAAGGACTTCAAGAATGCCCATGGGAAAGTACAGCCTGGCACAGGGAATTTATGTGTCCAAGTCAAGTGGTTTGTGAATCTCTGTTGAATAGTTGGATCAATTGCATCATTAAATGTTTGAATTAAATAATGGACTTCCTTTGTTCTTATTTCATGCTCAATCAACTTTTTGATTATAATTTGTGTTACCCTGTAGCTTGTTACATTGAGAAAATATGATATGTAGAAGACATGAGGACTTAACTCACCCAATGATCCTTTTCATTATAAGTTTAAAATATTAGCATTATGTTTTATTTGAGTTGCCTATGCGTAAGCCTCTCTTAGTCCAGTGCATACTGCAATTACAGGATAGCATCACAGGCCTAGAGAGCAGAATTTTGGAGTCTTGTAAGGTATCTCAGCTTCTCTTTTCCAACTTCCTTGAGACATCTTGGACACTCTGTAAGATCTTCTCACTGTAAAAAAATATATATGTAAAAATATATGTATATATTTTAAATGTAATGCAAATCAACATCTCAAATGACTTTTTATCAACTATGACAACCTGATTTCATAATGTGTATGGATAAGAAAATGTGAAGGGGGGGCACCTGGGTGGCTCAGTCGTTAAGCGTCTGCCTTCGGCTCAGGTCATGATCCTGGGGTCCTGGGATCGAGCCCCGCATTGGGCTCCCTGCTCAGCGGGAAGCCTGCTTCCCCCTCTCTCATTCCCCTTGCTTGTGTTCCTTCTCTCGCTGCATCTCTCTCTGTGAAATAAATAAATAAAATCTTTAAAAAAAAATAAAAGAAAATGTGAAGGTATAACCATGACAATTTTTAAAAAGAAGTACAGGGACCTGGCTTTCCTTTGCTACATGCCCCAAAAGTTTATTAATCTATAATAAAAGAGACAGTATAATATATACATGAATAGAAAAATTATATCTATGGAATACATATTAGATTCCAAATCAGCCTCCAGAGATATAGTTTATGATAGAGTTGTCATTTTAAAACCTATTTATTCAATAAATTATGCTTTGATTACACTCTATCCATTGGTAAATAAACACCTTCCATATACCATACACAGTTACACCATACACACTCACATCTGCATTTTAGATGAAGCCAAGAGCTAAAATTTAACATGTTTAGAAATAATAAATAATGAAAAAGATTTATAATATTGGAGAAAGACTTTCCCAAGTCAGAATCAAAACCCAAACACCATAATGCAAAAATTTACATATTTGACAAATGAAAATTAAATATTCTCAATGTTAAAATTTGACATTAAAGATACAAATGACAATTAGAAAAAATATTTTTAACAAATATAGTAGGCATAGGGTCATTGCTTATATAACAATGAGTGAAAGATAGCCAGGAACAAATGAACAAAGAGTAAGAACGTACAGATCAGATAGCAAGAATTACAAGTATTTCCAAAAAGTGTTAGAAAAGATGCTTGGTCTCACAATCTAAGAAATATAATTAAGCAATGATGGTCCTTTTAATCTGTATACTTGACCATTATCAGAAAGGTTGATAATATCTGTTATACATGAGGATACAAAAAGCAGAACAAATCATAGACTCTATGGGTAAAGCCCATTTGAGGGAGCATTTAGCTCTATTTTCAAATTTGATGTCCACATCCCCATTGACCTAGGATTTTTCTCTAGAAATTTATCCTAGAGTAATAGTCATACATTACTACCAGGATATATGCCCAGAATGTTCACTGCAGAATTCTATCATACTGGAAATGGAAAGGGAAAACTAAGTTCCATAAATAAGATTATAATTGAATAAATTATTGTATATGTATGCTCAGCCTTTAAAAGGAACGGAATAGAGATATAAATAGTGGTGTAGATCACTTTCCGATAGATGAAGCCAAGGAGGAAAAAAAGACAAGAGACCCTCTATAAATTACACTCATATTCGTATAGAAATAAGATGTATGTGTGCATGTGAGTGTGCATTTTAGAGAGGCTTTTTCCCATTTTACTCAATATATTTTACTCATATTATTTGAGGATGTTGCAGTAAATATTTGTTCATGTATTACTTGATTAAATACAATTTTTTTCATGATGTTTTTACAGAACTTTTTAGTAGATCACTGGGGCCAAACTAAACACCAGTGAATCAAAGTTACAGAGTAACCACGTGGAAGGGTTTTTGTAGCCTATCGTTGACGCCTAACATGGTCACATTGAGGGCTAGATGATAATCTATGAATGACCCCAGGGGTATAGCACCTGAGAAAATGGATGATAGTTGCTATACTTTGATTCTATGATTCAAAGTGTGAGCCTTGGAATAATTAATCTCTACACGTTCTGTTAGTCCCTCACCTGCTACACAGGTGCTGTTTACTATGCCAGCTACAGCTTTGCTGTCTGTGACTGTTCACTCCTTTGGTGATGACATTTGCTACTGGAGTGGAAACTAGATGGCACGTTGCAGTATGTTCAAAATGTTGTGCAAAGTGGTCCTTGCTATTTAATACATTAAGCTTAATGCCCTTGGTGCTGAATTTTCTAAGCTTTCTGGCAGCGGTAACAGGAACACACAAAGACGGTGATTGAGAATGGTTTTGATGCAGAAGTGCCAAGATGCTAGCGAGACTTTTGTTGAAACTAACATAAAAACTGTTTTAATTGGGGGGCGCCTGGGTGGCTCAGATGATTAGGTATCTGCCTTCGGCTCAGGTCGTGATCCCAGGGTGCTGGGATCGAGTCCCGCATCGGGCTCCCTGCTAGGTGGGGAGCCTGCTCCTCCCTCTGCCCCTACCCCTTTCTCTCTCTTTCTCTGACTCTCATGAATAAATAAATAAAACATTAAAAAAAAAACTTTTAATTAACTTTGAGTTTACAAGTGGATTAAATTGTTCTCCTCAAGCATTCAACTATGACAATAAATTTGCAACTCCTAAATTATGATTTTGGCTAAATTTAAATCTCACAGCAGTAACTCCATTGTATAAGGATTTTAAGAGTTACTTTTATTTTTTCTAGTTCTCATTTTATTGCAGATGTGATATAAATCTGATAACTGAATATAGTCCACTTTGGCCTACTAAAAATTACTTGAGATAGGGAAACTACTACATTTTCTATAGAATTATATATGATTATTTGATCTGCAGTATAGAATATCCATTCTAAAATGTTTACAGACAGTCTTATATGTAGAAGTTAAAAGGTTAACTACACAGATTTATTTTAGAATTTTTTTTCTGAGAAATTATGCTATGTAAGTATTGTGTAAAAACATGCTTCTTTTCCCTTTTGTTACCAAGGTGGATTATGATTTATGGTGAATGGTTTGGTCTTCATGCTTACTGAATACAAACATAGATTCAACAGAACATTTGAACTTGTCCTAAGATAATTATGTTACAATGTGTTTTTTTTTAAGCCAATTAATCTCTTAGAGTTTAATATTGTTGGTTTTTCTAAGGTGAATGTGTTTTCATTTTGTGATTAATTAGTGTCATTACCACTTAGCTGCCCTGATTAAACATCTGTTTAAGTACCATACTCAAAGAAATAATTTACACTGGAATAACAATTTATATAAACCCATATGTAAGTTAGCTCTGTGAAGTATTGATGTCACGATAGAACTTGTATATGTTTAGAAAATAGTTGTGTGTGTACACATATATATTTCTGTATATAACTACACACTTTCTATACATATACATGAAAAAGATATTAACCTTTAACATATACTTCTTTTGACACCATGGTTAAATTATAATTATTACTTTAGAGTAATAGTCATTAAGTCAAAAGTCACCTTTTTAAAATCTTCAACCCTCTTTGTCTGTGGGAGCATGTCAAAGAGCATGTACAAACTCGTGTTGCTAGAGATTTCTACCATAAAGAGTTTGGGAGGAAAAAGATCATTTATTTAACAAATCTTTATTATTTAACTAATGCTAGTCACTGTTCAGGCATTTGGAATACATCAGAAAATAAAACAACCCTGTGCTTATTGAATTTATGTATTTTGCAGACTAGAGGATCAATGAAAAGTGAACATAATAATTCAACAAGTCATATGATGTGCCCAGGGGGCAACCACCACCTATGGGGTACGTCAGGCCTGCCACCTGTGTTTAGAAGGCCTGTGAGCTAAGTTATTTTTGTTTGTTTGTTTGTTTGTTTTAACATTTTTAAATGGTTGAAAAACTTCAGAAGATTTCATGACATGTGAATTTAAAATTCCTCTGTATAAGTAAACTTTTACTGAAACATAGCCATGCTTATTGGTTTAAGTATTTTTTATAGCTGCTTTTGCATTCCAAGAGTTAAGTAGTTGAGAAAGAGAGATCATATGATCTGCAAAGCCTAAAGTATTTACTATCTGGTCCTTTGCAGAGAAAGTTTGTTAACAACACTTGCATTAAATAACTTAGTAATATTTCACTTGCCTACCAAAATTCACAGTTAATGTGTATAGATAAATACATATCAATGTAAATGTCTACAGATAAATACATATCGATATATATAGATCTCAACTTATTAATACACTATTCCGCTAAAACCTTCTCCAAATTAAAATTCAAACATTGGTGTATTTGCTGGTAAAAAAAAAAAAAAAGGAAAGCCTGTTATGTCTACTGAGTATCTCCATTAGTGGATATACTATTGTCAGATAAATGTAGAATTCAAAATATGATTTCCATTAAACTAACAAGTGTGGAGAACTTATTATGGGCCAAATGCTTTAGCTATATTATCAAATTAAGTTCTCAAAGCTACCAAATGAAATAGGTAATTCTTTTCCCATCTTATAAACAGAGACAATTCAGACCCAGAAAATTTGAGTGAGTTGTCCGGAGTCAGATTGGACCCGGTGGGTGGTTGAGCCTTGATTAAATCCTAATCTCTTGACTCTAAATTTAGTTGTTCCCTATGACCTAGAGTTAGCTCAAAGTCCTATATTATACCGAGTACTGGCTTTACAGCTCCTTAACACTACTTAGCAATTTAAGTATTATCAGCAATTTGGGTTGAAATAGTTCGGATTGCCATCTAAATCTAGAATAAAGTGAGTAAATCAGGTTTATTGGCCAGACACTGTAAACAGGCATGCTTCCTACTTAATGATTTCAACTCCACTTTTATCACAGAAACAGCATGTACAATTGATACAGCCCAAATCCCATCTTAGTTTTTTTTTTAAGGGATATTATTTAGTATTTATTTTTGAAAACAAGATTTTTGCATGAGTTGGTGTCATGGAAGAGGAAAAGATGGGAGAGATAAGAGGTAAAATTAAATCAAGAGTAAAGATCAGCAGTGGAGGGAACTGGACTGATATCATCAACACGAGCACTCTGTGGGCTTGGATGAAAACACAGAATTCAGATAAACAGGCTGTGCCAAGGAGAAAGATATGACGTAAACTTGCCAAGGACCATCAGCGTTTACTTGCGCAGGGGCAGCAGTACAAGGGAGCCCGATGTGAGCTTTATTTGAGAGTTTAAATAGGAGGAAGAGGGCTTTGGGCTCCTTGTTTCTTAGAAAGCATGAAATATGTTTCCTCTTGTGGTGTATTCTAACACATAGTCATCATCTACTAAGGTTTTCATTTTTTAACTTTTTCTGGTCCTAGTTATTTCTAATTTGCTCCTATTATATAATTTGGATTTATAAGCCAAATCAAATTATGAATGAAGTGGGTTGGAGGTTCACTGACTCATTAATTCAAAAATCTTTCTTTTTTTTTAATTTATTTTTTTTATTCTTATGTTAATCCCCATACATTACATCATTAGTTTTAGATGAAGTGTTCCATGATTCATTGTTTGTGCATAACACCCAGTGCTTCATGCAGAATGTGCCCTCCTCAATACCCACCACCAGGCTAACCCATCCTCCCACCCCCCCTCCCCTCCAGAACCCTCAGTTTGTTTTTCAGAGTCCATCATCTCTCATGGTTCCTTTACCCCTCCGATTTCCCCCGCTTCATTCTTCCCCTCCTGCTACCTTCTTCTTCTTCTTTTTTTTTTCTTAACATATATTGCATTATTTGTTTCAGAGGTACAGATCTGAGATTCAACAGTCTTGCACAATTCACAGCGCTTACCAGAGCACATACCCTCCCCAGTGTCTATCACCCAGTCACCCCATCCCTCCCACCCCACCCCCCACTCCAGCAACCCTCAGTTTGTTTCCTGCAATTAAGAATTCCTCATATCAGTGAGATCATATGATACATGTCTTTCTCTGTTTGACTTATTTCACTCAACATAATCCCCTCCAGTTCCATCCATGTCGTTGCAAATGGCAAGATCTCATTCCTTTTGATGGCTGCATAATATTCCATTGTATATATATACCACATCTTCTTTATCCAGTCATCTGTCGATGGACATCTTGGCTCTTTCCACAGTTTGGCTATCGTGGACATTGCTGCTATAAACATCGGGGTGCACGTACCCCTTCAGATCCCTACTTTTGTATCTTTGGGGTAAATACCCAGTAGTGCAATTGCTGGATCATATGGTAGCTCTATCTTCAACTTTTTGAGGAACCTCCATACTGTTGTCCAGAGTGGCTGCACCAGCTTGCATTCCCACCAACAGTGTAGGAGGGTTCCCCTTTCTCCGCATCCCCGCCAACATCTGTCGTTTCCTGACTTGTTAATTTTAGCCATTCTGACTGGTGTGAAGTGGTATCTCATTGAGGTTTTGATTTGGATTTCCCTGATGCTGAGCGATATTGAGTGCTCAGAGCTAGATTTTTGAAGATGTAATTTTAGGTTAAGAAAGTAAAGACGGGTAGCGTTTCTAAATGAGGCTAGAGTGTGGCAGAAGAAAGAATATTTGAACAAGTCCTCAAGTTGGGAAAGGAATGAGCCTATTGAAAGAACTGGAAAAAATGAGAGGAAGGTATCTGTGCTGCCCAAAAGGGGTTGAGGAGGAAGACAAAGCTGAGGAGTTGGGCAGGGTAGTGTCATACATACACTTTAACAACATGTTCCTGATTTTAAAGGAGGGTGGAGTGAATTTGGATGAAGTCTCGAGCAAATGTGAAAGATGGTTTGGAAGATAATTAACGTGATCCAAGCAAAGTCTAAAAGGAGCTGTGATGGAGGCAGGAAAAGGTAGATACATGTGGAATAAACTTAGAAAATTGAATTATATGTATCTGGTTATTAATTGGACCCAGGAAGTAAGGAAGGAGTTAAGGAATGATTCTAGCTTCTATGAGCAGAAGAACAAATGTACTATTTACTGAGAAAGAGCCCTGGCCCCAGACCAGGGTTTTGTGGAAAACATCATGAGCTGGGTTGTGTGACACTGAGTTTAAAGTTTCTGTGTGATACCTAAGTCAAGGTGTTAAGGATTTAATTAGGTGTAAGTCCAATGCTCAATGGAAGGTCCCAAGTGAAGGTGAAATTGAAAAGTACTAACAAAGCCTGGTACTATAAGCATGAGTGTGGGCTATTCAGAAGAAACTGAGTCATGAGAACATATCTAGAAGCAATTCCACTCCTAGATGTATACCTGAAATGAGTGAAAACATAGATTTAAACAACAACTTGAAAGAAACATGCATGGCAATGTTACCCATAATAGCCCAAAAGTGGAAACAACCCAACTGTCCATCAAATGATGAATGGATAAGCAAAATGTAGTATATACATACCATGGAATATTACTCAGAAGACTGAATGAGGTACTGATACATGCTACAATGTGGATGAACCTTGAAAACATTATATTAAGTGAAGGAAGCCAGGCACAGAAAACTCAAATGTATGACTCCATTTATTTGAAATATCCAGAATGGGCAAATCTACAGATAAGGGATTATCAGGAGCTGGGGATGGGTGGAAGAGGGGAATGATTGGTAATGGGTATGGGGTTTCTTTCTGCAGTGATGGCAATGTTCTAAAATTGATGATGGTAATATTGCACAATTCTGTGAGTCCACTAGAAACTATTGAATTGGATATTTTAAATGGATGAATGATATGTGAATTACAATCTCTGTAAAGCTGCTATATTAAAAAACAATAATCACACTGGGACAAGATGACTTACTGATAGCACAGATATGGGAGATGAGAAGATTGAAGAGTAGAGAGAAGATTTGCAATGAATAGTTTAGGGAAAAGAAGGGGATGATTTTAAAGAAGCCACCTGGGGAAGGAAGGGAAATAATGTTAATAGTGAGCTTAAAGTGAGTGAGGGGGCAAAGACGGAGGATTCTGAGATCATTAACATATTCAAGTTCCTAATAGTGTAAAATACACACTTGGCAAGGCCAGGCTTAAAATGTATAATGATCACTTTTCATTCTTAAAATCTTGTCTGATGGCATGATGCTAGAATGTAGGTAAGAGCAACCAATATCCTTTAGTCTGACTTTCTCAGTTACTATTTTGTGTCTTTCAACCATTTTGCTTCAAGGTTCAGCCTTTGTGTATTGGACCGGATGAAATGCAAATTATATTGAAAGAAATAGGTAGACATAGAGGAGTTATAGGAGAGGGAGAGAATTATACCTATGGCACCCTCAACTAAAGAAGGCATAAGATTTCTGCTAAGAAAATACCAACCCACCCTCCCACTCCTTCTCCAGGGCCAATTCCCAGCCCTGGAGAGTAAACATTGCCTGCCTAATGTAAATAGTAGAAAATCAACTTCTTCTCACATTGCTTATAAGATGTGTAAAGCAAAGGACAAGAATTCTGTGCAAACCAGATAAAATGAACTGTCAATTTCACTCAGGGAAGCACTTAAGCCTAGTTATGCATATAAGCTGCAGCAACTCATTTAGTCATAAAAATCAATAAGACTGCCACCTGGGTCATCAGGGGAACCATTGTCACTGCAGAAAAACAAATCTGAGCTTTCCTAACAATGAGACGGAAGTCACATCCTTCATTAGACCACAGCCAAGATCAAGCTGTATTTTTTTTTTTCCAGCTGAGAAACTGTTAAGCATTGTTATTGCTTATTTTGGCTGTAACGAGTCACTTTTCCTTCCTTTCATAACACATCACTCTCTCTTAAATGGTGCCTCCTTGCTAAAATCCATTGTATACTGCAAAAAGGTGAATTATTAGAATAAGAATTTCAGAATCCTGATTCTATCTTATAACCTAGGTAAAATGGCCAGTGTGAAATATTATTAAATGCCAACCCTGGACCTCAGTTTCCTCAATGAAGAGTAAATTTCATACTGTGAAACTCACGTTTGTCTTGAAAGTTCATACATATTAAGTTTTTGACCCACAGGTGATATATAATGTTAGATTCTGTCCTACCATACATTGTTTACATCAAGAACTCAAAGGGAAAGTTTAATTTATTGTGTTTCTTCACAAAAGACTAAATGATCCCACTAGTCAATTACCCCTCATCTCCCATTCTTCTCTCTTGGCATGGCCTGTACATTCTCCCCTTCAAGAAGTACATGACTCTTCTGAGGCATTCTGGGCCTTACATCATTGTCTGAATAGGATGTATGAATAAGGACCAAATCCTACCTTTGACCTACTTCAAAGCTCAAACCATTTTATAGTTCTTTTCAGTTCACGTTCTCTACACAGATCCTTATCAGTGTAAGATCTGTTTCCAACTTATCCTTAATCCTCAAAGTTGTAACCTTTATTGACATAATTCCTCCAGTCCAGTTAAAGATATAGAGGTTGAATCTCTGTTGGCTAAACTCTTTGACCTTTTTAAGAGATTCTAGAGAAGATAGTACAAATCAAAATACTGTTTTCTAGTAAAGAAAAAATTATTTCAAGCCACAATATACTCATTATCTAACCTAAACATAGTATTATTTCCATTATTCTTCTAAGGGAAATTCTCATAATGCTGTTCTTTTGGAAATTTTCCTTTCATATATGGACATGAGTTTTCATTTCCTCTTTGATAAAGTATGTAACTTGCCACAAATAGAATGGAACCAGTTTTGTGAGAAGTCTCAAAATACTAGGGTAGGAACATGAATGGCTTGATAGTCTCCCCAACCATTCTTTTCGTCTGAACACTGTCATATCTCCCTTGACTCTTTGTAATAGGTACTTTAATGACATCTTTGCCAAGTTCCATAACTTTCCCTTTGACTTTGGGTTTAGAGCACAATTTCTTTACTACATAGAAGACATCACCCTTGTTAACATTACAGATTTCTAAGCTAACTTAATTTAAAAGAGTAAGTCTTGCTCTTCCTGAGTGGTGGTGCTGTCTGTCCCATGTCCCTCAGCAGCTAGCTCCCCCTGTGTTTGAATCAGGCAGGAGAGAGAGGAAGAATAAGGCTCCTTATGCCAGTGGTGGGAGTTCTTTGTTGCACCTGGTGGGGTTCTGTTTTTCCTGAGGTGGTTTATACTGGTGATGAGACTATCCCCTTCGCTCCAAGTATATGATTGCCAAATACCTCCCTTCATCTAGTGCAGGGGGCTCTGTCTCAATTTGGCCCTTCTCAGGTTTGACATACTAGAAGACTCAAAGCTTTTGCCCCCTCCTGACCAATACTTCTTAACATATCATTCCCTAGAACTTTAAAACCACATGAGGAAAGCTTTATTTGCCCTTTTCAAGTGTGCTGTGAAGAAATGGGACATAGGCCAGAGGTTGCTCCATATTCTTCCTGACAAAAACTTACCACCATATTTTCAAGCCCTGCTTCCACACACAACTCCAAAGACTCCTGCCCTCAAAATTCTCTAGAACTGAAGAGAGCTCTAATCTCTGTTTAAAAGATCTACTTAAACTTCAGGGGGTACATGTAAAGTGTCTCCCTGTTCCCCACTTAATAGCAGACAGGGCCTAAACAAGGATAACACAGTTTGGACAGATGTTCCCAGAATGTTCTTCCAAGAACTTTGCACCACAGTGAGTCCGTGGTCCTAAGACTTGGTAAGCATCTAGCCCAAATCAAGAGGTCAATTTTCCATAGTAACTTGTACCCCCAAACTTCATGAGATATTCGTTTAAGCACCCTATATGACCCCAATATCCCATCACCCATACTTCTGATCCTTCTCTTCTTTTTACATTAGAAGAGGGTGGGTTGTTCATAAGGTTGGTACTAACCAATAGTGAATAGAGCAGACAGGTGATGGTCCCAGCTGCTGAAGACTCTGTGACAAAGAATGTGGCCATTTTTCACAATTCCATCACTCAAGGATGTATCTACAAGCCATTTGATTTTTTTTTTTTTTGCTGATTTCTCACGTAGCAACAGTACAAGAGATCCATTAACTAATCTAGTCAGCTAACCTGAGCCACCCACTTGTAATTTGTGAATTTTGTATTTTGTGTTAACACCAAATGAAACATAAAATCCAGGAAAATAGCAAAATATTTTAAGAATTTCTCATGTATTAAGTATTTGCATCAAATAAGTTTACAATATTTAAGGAAGATCTAAGGATGTTGTCTTGCTAATATCAACAAATTTTAGTGTTTTGAGTTTTTCTCTTAATTTATCTAGTTTATTTTCCCATCAAAACACATTACTTGTTTATTATTTTGCTAATAGTGAAATGGGAATAATAACCACTCCACAGAGTGTGGTATATTAATTTGTTAATTTTGCTGAGCAATTGAAAGACCAAAAGCACTAACTGTTGTTTGGAGAATGAAGATGTCTCCAACAAAGCAGAGAAAAGGAGCTGCTGATTCACAGTAAATTCAGTCTGATGCTGCCATTAGCTTAAATGCCTTCACTAAATGGTACCAACTGAGATCATTAACTTTGCTTTCATAGCAATTTTCTTAATGTTTCTTAGCAACTTCACTTTGAAAATACCCATTGCACATCCCTATAGCCTAAGGAGCACCATTTGTAGTAAAATTGCATGTTTGATTGCATAGCCAGAGAAGAATTAAAGATATGTCCTAAAGACCTATCACTGGCTACCATGAGCCTGTTCAAACAGTGACCATTTACTGCACATGAAATAATAAAGCCACATTAAAAGCATAAAAATTTACCCACCATAAAGTCAGAATATTTAAAGGAATCACTTCCACAGGCAGTATGCTGCAAAATATCAAATTAATATCTATGCATTCTTGGGTAATGAATATGCATGTCAGTAAGAAGTTTTGTGTAAGGTCCAGATAATTTAAAAGATGAAAACTGAAATGTACAGAATGCCTCTGCTCTGAAAGAAATGTATAAATATTTCCTAATATAACCTTGATCTGATCATGCATTTAATAAACAAAAACACCTTTGATGGTATGAAAATTCCTTTAGCATAATAACTTCTTCAAAAATCAATGTAATATAACAACTTAGAAACTCTAAGTCATCAAAGTGTTATAGTTAAACCAATGATTTACTCTTCCTTCCAATTTTCTGTATGTTTTTCAATTGCTTATAATTAGCATGTATAGTTTTTTTGAGTGATATGATATTACCTTCAAGCAAAGATATTTAATGTAATCCAATAAATATATATTGAATAGATACATACAAATCAGCACTCAATACAATAGGACTTTTTGGTTATTTTTAAACTATAAAACAGAAATTTAAGTATCCTCATCTTTATTCTAGAAATAAGATGCTATGTATTTTTCAATTAACAGGCATTTTTTCTGACCAAAGGGAGGGGTCATCCATTTTTCCTAACAGTAGAAAACAAGCAGAAACACTTATTATTAATAAGTTAAAATCCTTATTCCATGGCTTGATGCTATGATCACTGGTTTTATTTCTAATTTTCTGGTGTCCCTCAGTGATCTTTCTTGCTTATTTTTCTTTAAATACAGATACTCAATCTTTTCTCTTTGTTTACACACTCTGATGGTTTTACTGAAACATATGTGTGACACTTAAATCAATATTCATCTATTTATCCATCCATCCAAACATTCATTCATTCAACATATATTGAGTGCTACTATATTTCACCAAGTGAACTAGGTTGTGAGTATTAAGGATGAATGAGACAGAATCCCTGCTTTGAAAAGAAGGGTTGGATATTTCTATCTGGATAGACTGATATCCCTTCAGGCTCAACATACCTAAAATTAAGTTATATCCCAAACTGGATCTCCAGCCAACATTTTCTAGTTCTGTTCATGGTTATTTCATGTTTCCATGTCTTGGGCTCATTTGCTGACCCTGTCCTCATGATTCTCCTCCAATCAGTCTCCATTGCTGCTTTGTTCTGTTCCCTATTACTTCATATCAGGATCACCCAGTTTGCCAAATGTCCTTATTCATAAAAGACAGATTTAAAAATTTTATTTCAGTAAATCATGATAGGATAACATGTAAAATAAATACATAGTATCTCTGGATAGTGACATTTTACCATCTCTTACTTCTACCCACTCATAGACTTACCTCTCAGAAATAATAATGTTAGCTAGTATTTCTAAAGCTTATTGGTTGGTTTCTGTATGTCAAGTATTGGACTAAGATCTTTATATTCCATAAAAAAAATTAACACATCCGATCCATGTCAAAGATTCTATTTTTATCACCCATTTAGAAGAGAGGAAATGGGTGATTTGATTAAAGCCATATAACTAAGGTGTGGCTATGCAAATTTAAACCCAGGAGGTCAGATTTCAGAACCTTTTTTTTTTTTTCACTTATTTCCTGTAGTCTTTGTAAATTTGGCTTTTTTTTTTTTTTTTGTAGTTCAGCCCATAATTCTAAGCAATATGCCTGTATTTTTTTAGGAAATATTTATTTATTTGAGAGAGAGAGAGAGAGAGAGAGATACTCCCCACTGAGCAGGGAACCAGATGCCAGGCTCTATCCCAGGATCCTGATCATGACCTGAGCCAAAGGCAGACACAGACAACCAACTGAGGTGCCCCGATATGCCTGTATTTTTTAATCAACTCTAGATAATGCCTTTTAGCTCTCCATTAGGAAAGAAAAGGGTTCAGTTCATTTTCCTTAAACCCACTTTCACTGCTTCTCTCTTCCAAATATGTAAATATTTGGAGATATTTTATAGTTCTCCTTTTAAGTTGTTTTAGTTCAAACAGTAGCATATTATACAGTGTTATGCTATGCCATTTTCTCTTAAAAAAACTTGCTAATATTATGTCTGCACACTTATAATTATTTTTATTGGCTATCTAAAATTCTATGCTACCTTGTATCTACACTCATTCACTCAGTCCCTCATTGATAGATATTTAGGCACTTTTCTATTACAGACAATCCGACACTGCATACAAAACACTTCTGTGATTCCAGATTTAGGAATGCTTTTCTTTAAGGCACTCCAGACTTAGAGTGGAAGCTTCAGTTCTCCCGTTTGTTCAGTTTACTTAGTGAAGAGCCTCTTCCCTGCCCTCTCTTCCTCTCTACAGTATACATCAGGCTTTCAGTCCTGTGAATAAAGGTGGGGCCAGATGCTGAAAGTCTCAGCATTAGACCTTCAGTGAATACTGTTAACTCGATTGTCATTTCTACCTTCTCTACTACCAACTCTGAGCTGTTCTTTGCATGTCCTGCAAAAAAGACCAGCTACCACTTCTGCCACAGTGGCCTTGTTTTCTCATGTTTCAATCCGCTTCCATATTGAATTTCTTTTTTCTTTTTTTAGTATTTCTCTTGAAGTGACAATCTGTTTCAATTTCTGTTTTGGTTCCATTTACTTGTAGATGGAAGGCCAGATAAAAGTCTTTTATAATTCTTATAATGGAAAATTTTATTTACTTTTAAACAATTTTTTATCACAGTGTTCACTGGGGAAAATATAGGAAACTTTGCCTTTTTTGCCTTTCTTCTTGGTTACTTTTATGTATTTTCATGCTTAACTATACTCTGTACATTTTTCTCTACCTACTTTCACCCAGGCATTGATCACATATGATATATACAATTCAGAAAATAAATGAAAATCAGAAATTCAGGAACTGTAAATGCTGGATAGAGATCAAAGACTAGAAAACTGGAATATGGATATACATACAGACCATAGTTATATACAAGTTACAATGCTATTGACTCATCTGTCTACCTGATTGTAGTGAATTAAAATATAGGAGAGCCATGAAAATGAAGAGCGCAAGACAGAACTAGTTCAACCACGTGGGAAATTGGACTACTAATCCCCCTCACGAGGTTGGATGAAAGATGTGAGTCTGCTGTCCTGGTCATCACCTGGGCCCACTCACTTCTGGTTGCTTCCCACAGTGAGAGCATCTTATTGCACAGTGTGGATTTGGAGTCTGAATGTATATGAAAAATACTTGACCTATTTGTAGAATAGCAATCATTTTCAATATTGGAAAAGAGACTGGATGGGCTGGGTTTGAGTTTTGAAACACGGTGGGTTGGTTTCTAAGGTGGAACCTAGAAAGGAGATTTTTAAGGATGAATTTGACTATATATTATTTTGCCTGATGTGCTAACTTGAAAACCTAACTCCTGTATCAGATAGGTCTCTACTGTATTTCAGTTGACTGGTAAATAACATATGAGATACTCCAGATAACTGAACCAGGTTTGATACATGAATCAATACACGATTCATTATGTGATTCTTATTGTTAAATAAAGGAAAATGTACAAATTCCTCAGGGTGAGCAAACTCTTTGGAACTTAGCTCTGACATAAATCAGCGAATGGCTCTGCACTGAGTGAACAGCGAGTGAGAGCATGAACAAGATGTTTACAGATAGTCTGTATCAATTTTTCTCACCTCCATGTTTTATTGAGTATTGTCAACAATAGGTTTTATTAGTCAACAAAAAACACAGATTTTCTTATTGCCAATGTAAAATAATAATAATAACAATTAGTAATATGTAGCCTTGCTTCCAAATATCATCTCCTCATTTTCTTATTCCTGGCCCAACTGAATGATATATTAGAACAGATACGGCTTTTGCTGTTCTAATTATAAGGAGCTCCTGTTTTGGACCATATTTTGGCTGAGTTGAGCCACATTTTAATTTGTTTGTCTTGTTTGACAGGGAAAATAATTCTAATTCAACCAACTCTCAGAGCATTATTTGAACAAGGAAGATATATCCTGAACCATCCTTACTTCGTCCCAGAGCCTTGGCCCTTTTATAGAATCCACCCACAACTCCTGGCTCTCCTGATGCCCCCTGGCTTCTGATTGGTTTTATTTCCCAGATCTATTACAAAAGGGTGAATACTCTCACTGGTTTACTTCCTTCAAATATTCAGTTAAGGGAGTAGATGTCTGTCTGATCATCGTTGGCTCAAATATATCACAGAAACTATGAGTTTGAATAAAAAGGAACATCAAAATATTCCAATGATCAGTTGATAGTGACAGCTTAGAGTTCTCTCTGGTCACATTATATTTTATACTAAGTTTACCTAAAGGCTTGACATTTTCTGTAGGAAATGTCATACACAAGGCTTGACATTGATGTCAGTCATTCCAACCCCCAGTGGAGAATTTAGGAATGCTCCTATATAGCTACTCATTAGTAATTGATCCTATTGATCCATGCTTTTGAAAGTGAAATTACAATTCTAAACAAACAAAAAAATATATATCTTTAGCTAGAAAAAAATGTCTGACAAATCTTTGGAAACAATTTCCCTGTACATGTTAAGATTACTGTATACTACATGGATGAGGAAAGAATAATTAGGATTGCCAATTAATGGTTTAAGGAATATTGGTTAGCTTTGGGGAATAAACAAATTTAGATCCTAACTTCATACATTAAAACAAATACATTCTTTGCAAATTAAGAGCTAAGAGTTGAAAAATTAAAGACCAAAGAGAACAAAAGTATACTGTTTATAAAATAAAGCACTTTCTGTCTATAGTATCAGTGGGATAAGATTGAAATGAAAAGAAAGATTAAGAGAATAATTCATATACAGATCTGTCATGAAGCCATTCAAAATTTAAGAAAATAGTGTGAAATACTTTCTTGTTATTAAGAAAATCATTAAGATTCCCCACAAATGAAAAATGGGTGCATCAGAGCTGCTATGTGGAACAACTCCATGAGGTACCATTGACCAGGTGCAATAATAATACATAAAGTATTAAATATTAATGTTTAAATGATGAATTAAAAAGAACTTTTTAAAGAAATAAAAATGCTTGTTAATATATTAAATTAGATTTTTTAATCTAAATTTTGTAATAATAGATTTTGGAAAATTAAAATACTTTTCCCCAGAGGGAAAGGAGACCTGAAAGATTATTGCCTCTGGAAGGAAAATTGTCAGCCCTTTTTTTTTTTTTTTTTTTACAAACCATTTGCTGTGTGTTTTTTGTTTTTTTTTTGTTTTTTTTTGTTTTTTTTAAAGATTTTATTTATTTGTGAGAGAGAGGATGGGAGAGAGAGAGAACACACGAGAGGGGATAGGGTCAGAGGGCAAAGCAGACTCCCTGCCGAGCAGGGAGCCCGATGCAGGACTCGATCCAGGGACTCCAGGATCATGACCTGAGCCGAAGGCAGTCGCTTAACCAACTGAGCCACCCAGGCACCCTGCTGTGTGTTGTTTATTCACCATTTCTGTAAATTGTGCTTTTAAGAGGTATCCATATAAAAATAATCTAAAACCTAGGTGAATATTATACAGAAAGATGTTTTTTATGCATCTTAAATACTGAACACTAGAATAGTTTTAAAAGTTGTAGTCCATCTATGCAATGAAATATTTTTTTAACCATTAAGAATTGTTGATGACCGCACCAGTTGAAATTATATAACACACACACACACACACACACATATATATGTCTATATATATCTTCATGATATATCTTCATGAGAACAGATACATTTTCATCTTGCTTACATATGTATTGTATATTCAGTGCCTGGTATATTGTATGTGCTTATAAAAAATAGAAAAGCATTTATATTAAGAAATGTGTTATCAAGTTAACAGTGGTTGCCTGTAACCATAAGTTTATAAGTGATATTCACCATCTGCATATTATTCAGTACTTTCCAAATTTTCTAAAACAGCATATATTCCTTATATTGGATGTTTTTAAAGATACAAGCTACCAACAAATTGTTCCCATGGAGCCATCCACTAAGAAAGGATAACTCTTCAAAGAATCAATCTCATTGATTTTATTTGAGAATTAAATGTAGCATTACCTGCATTGGAATCATCTGGTATGTTTATTCAAAATGTAGATTTCTGAGCAAATGTGGGGATGAGGTAGAATCTACATTTTTATCACATTTTTGTGCCTTTCTCTTGACTACCCATATGGTTCTTAACGCACATTACAACAAGAGAATCACTGAATTAGGAAGATAGTCAAAATTCAGAAAAATCCGAATAGTAAGAATGGTAGCTTTTTAGAGGAGTTTCTTTAAAGCCTGCTGAAAATGGCTGGTTAATTGGTATAACAAACTTCATGAGACAGTCTTAAGTTATAAGACTTAAAGGAGTCATGAGCAATAGACAGCCTTAAGTATATACAGAAAAATCTTTTTATAAAGAAAAATCATTTCAGGTGAACTCTTTGGCCTGGGATTTGTTTTTTCAAACATATGAATGTAAAAGTTAGTTCTCACAGGAAATGGTGCAAAACATCAGAGATACTATATAAAATATTTCTCAATTAGTGGTGTTTGTTGACCAGCACTATGCAATAGGTGTCTGATAAATGTATAATTTAGATTTTTTTTCTCTCTCTCCCAAACCAGTTAAACTCTACAGATACTCTGAGACTATGCATTTTAGAGGATCCTAATGTGTGTGTTATCACAAAGCATGAACCAGTCAGCAAATATTTATTAATGGCTTCCTATGTGCAGCCACATTTCTAAGTGTTAGTTATGAAATGTTGAGAAAGACCGCATTCCTGCTCTCGAGGAGGTTCCATTTTAATGGCCAAACACAAACCTACACATAAACATACACAAAAGAAAATTTGAGATAATGACTGCAATAGGAAAATAGAACATGATCAATCATGAGCCATTAACAGACAGCTTCATTAGCTTAAGTTGTCCATCAGAGAAGCTTCTGTGAAGAGAGGACACTTGGCGTAAATGATGAGGCAGCCATACAAGGGTCTGCAGGAGAACAACTTCTAGAAGATTAACAAATGGAGAAGCTCTGAAATACAAAGAGATTAATATAACCAAGGTTTGGAAAAGGCCAGTGTAGAGAAGATGGAGATAAGGTAAAATAGATTATCAGCAAAGAAAAGTGAGGCCATGGGAAGGAAAGTTGCCAGGGAAGCTATTGGGAGGATTTTAGCAGAGGAATAACATGGCTGGATCTAAAAAGATTACTCTGGCAGCAATGGACTGATGTTTGTGCCCCCACCCCATTCATATATTGAAATCCTAAGCTCTACTATTAGGAGGTCTGGAGCCTGTGGGAGGTAATTAAGTCTTCAGAATGCAGTCCTCATGAATGAATTAGTGTCCTTATAAAAGGAACCCCAGAGAGCTCTCTGCTGTGTGCAGATACAATAAGAAGTTGGCAATCTGCAACTTGGAGGAAGGCTCTCAGCAGAATCTGACCATGCTGGTACCCTGATATTGGACTTGCAGCCTCAGAACTATGAGAAATAAGCCACCCAATCTGTGGTAGTTTCTTATGGCATCCCAAACTAAGACCCTGACCTCTGAGTTTACAAAGGACTTACAGCCCAATGAGAAAACAGAAAGACTATTTAGAAGGCTGTTGCCATGTCATAGATGAACTATGTGGCTTGAACTTGTGTCAGAGCAACATGGTGACAAATGATCGGATCTGTGGGTAAATTGACTGTAGAAAGGATCAACAAAGGAGGAAGTGAGGGTTTATACTTAGGTGTTACTGATGGAATTGCATCCTCCCACATTCACATGTTGAAGCCCTAATGCCTAATGTGACAGTATATGGTGAAGGTCCTTTGAGAATTAATTGGGTTTAGATGAGATCATGAGGATAGAGTTCTCATGATGTGATTAGTACCCTGTAAGAAGAGATATCACATAATTCTCTTTCTCTAGCACATAGTGAGAAGGTGGCTGTCTACAAACACCAGGAGCTTGAATTTTGAGCCTCCAGAACCATGAGAAAAACACTGTTGTTTAAGTCATTGAGTATATGGATATTTTCTCTGGTAGCCTTAGCTGACTCGTACACTAGATTTTTAGCCTGAGAAACTTGTGATACCTTCTACAAAGTTAGAGAAGATTTGGAGAAGACAGGGTTTAATACGAAGAAACATCAAGAGTTTGGTTAAATATAAGATGTCAACCTCTAAGTTGTTAATAGAGAGGGTTTATTTGGTTGTTTTAGTCTACGGCTTAGGATATTCCAGATAAACAAAAATATTTGGTAGTTATTAATAGAAAGATGAGATGTAAAATTTTGGACCAGGTAAGATTATTAAAGCAGTGATATCGTAGGGAAAGTGTCCAGAACTGCTACTTTGGGAAATTTGCTTTAATAGTCAAATCAGATGTAGCTGGGGGAGAATAAGTCAAAGTAAGTTTTAAGATGGTTAATATTAAAACATGTTTGTGTGCTGATGGTAATGAACCACAGAATGAGAAGAAAGTATCATGCAGGAGAAAAAAGTAGAATATTCCCCAAAGTAAAGACAATGAAAAGGTGAAAAGACATGGGATTCAGGGCAGAGATGAAAATCAGGACACATGGGTGCCTGGGTGGCTCAGTTGGTTAAGCAACTGTCTTTGGCTCAGGTCATGATCCCAGAGTCCCTGGATCGAGTCCCGCATCGGGCTCCCTGCTCAGCAGGGAGTCTGCTTCTCCCTCTGACCCTCCCCCCTCTCATATGCTCTCTCTCATTCTCTCTCTCACAAATAAATAAATAAAATTAAAAAAAAATCAGGACACATTTTCCACTATAACCTGAGAAGGTAGGTTATATGGACACACAGACAACCAGATTGATGAATTTGATGGACAAAAGAAGAGGCTATCCTATATGATCACATCTATTGTCTCTATGAATTGGGAGGTAAGGTTAACATCTGAGAGTAGAACAGATGGTAGATTAATGGATTGAAACTCTGATGAGATAGGAGACCTGAGTGAATGGGAATACTGTATAGTACATAAGATGGAAAATAGGAAATATTGACCCCAAGGTGGAATGCTTGAGATCATGATGGCAGAGCTAGAGTCATCGTTGGGGATGACAGTTCATGACTGATGAGAAGTGGAGGAAAAGATGGTTGAAGGTGAGGGTGTCAAGAACTGAGAGATGAAGGTGCTAGGTGATTCTTTATATGAATGCTGAGGTCTTCAATGGTTAGTACAGGCATAGAGTTGAATAAAACAAGAAAACTAGATACAATTTAAGTGAATTATAAATAAGTGAATGAGAGGTTAAGAGATTTTATCACAAAGGAAGACCTGCCTGATGCCTTGTATTCTTAAGGGAGCAGGAAGTTTGGGAAGAGTAGGGGCAAAGAAATGGTTTAGAAGCAGCAAAGAATGACACCTACCTCCAGGTGGTAATGAACATGTGATGTGTCTCCAAAAACAAGTTGCACATGAATAAGGTTCTCAAGGATCAGCCAGATATAGATTTAAGGAGAGAGGTGAAATTATGAAATGTATATCCTGGAAAACTGAAGTGTGAAAATAAAAGAGATGTGTAGACATTCTGTCTAGTGATATTGAGAGCAACTTTGAAAAACGTGATTGAAAAATGTGTCCTGTGGCTATAAGATTTTCTCTGAGGATCTTTAAGAACTGAGATATAGATATTAAATAAGGGGTTTTTTTTTAATTTTTTAATTGTTATGTTAATCCCCATACATTACATCATTAGTTTTAGATGTAGTGTTCCATGATTCATTGTTTGTGCATAACACCCAGTGCTCCATGCAGAACATGCCCTCTTTAATACCCATCACCAGGCTAACCCATCCTCCCACCCCCCTCCCCTCTAGAAACCTCAGTTTGTTTTTCAGAGTCCATTGTCTCTCATGGTTCGTCTACCCCTCCAATTCCCCCCCTTCATTCTTCCCCTCCTGCTATCTTCTTTTTCTTTTTTTTCTTAACATATATTGCATTATTTGTTTCATAGGTACAGATCTGAGATTCAACAGTCTTGCCCAATTCATAGCACTTACCAGAGCACATACCCTCCCCAGTGTCTATCACCCAGTCACCCCATCCCTCCCACCCCACCCCCAACTCCAGCAACCCTCAGTTGAAAATGTAGTTTAGAATTAACTTTTACTGACAACATACTAAGTATAGGCTTAAGTAAAAGGCTCTGTAGGTGAGTGACTAAATGTATACTAGGCAGTAAAAACTCACACACATGCATGCTTAAATAAATAATGAATTAGGGGGTGGCTGGGTGGCTCAGTTAGTTAGGTGTCTGCCTTCAGCTCTGGTCATGATCCCAGGGTCCTGGGACTGAGCCCCACATCGTCGGCTCCCTGCTCAGCAGGGGGTCTAATTCTTCCCCTCCCTCTGCTGGTGTTCTCTGTCTCTGTCTTTTTCAAATAAATAATAAATAAAAATGTTTAAAAAAATAATGAAGTAGGAATCATACCACACCATATCATTCTATATTATTAATAAAAATAACATCAGACTGATGTTATTGTCAAATCTTTGGTTAAGTATATAATATTTCTCAATAAATCTTTTAGAAATTATATCTTGACAAACTGGAAGAACAGTGTCTTTAAAAATGCCAAAAATGCTATGATCTTAAAAAAAAGAAATGGGATTGTTTCTGTGACTGTATTTAGCTGGGGAGGAAGAAATCTATTGAAGTGACAGAAGCAGTAACTCTGAGTTAAATATAAATGAATGTAATAGTCTTTGATCTTAGATTGCTACTTAATGTTTTTAGGCTTCAGTTTTCTTATCTGGAAAACTAGGATTTTGAGATCTACATTGTAGCATTGTTAAAAGCATTAAAAATATTAAAGACATAATACCTAATCAAATGTCTACAATGTAGAAAGCCCTAAATAATTAATAGTCGCTGAGGCATTCTACCATTTTTCTGATACGGGCTGAAGTGACATAAACATATAAATGCCAAAGCTGAAATCTCTATTTTAA
The DNA here is from genome assembly GCF_029215605.1 of Mirounga angustirostris. Lineage (NCBI taxonomy): Eukaryota > Metazoa > Chordata > Mammalia > Carnivora > Phocidae > Mirounga > Mirounga angustirostris. The sequence goes on along the minus strand of NW_026991711.1, from coordinate 17,745,080 downwards.
TTCAAAGGCTGCTGTTTAGCTCTTCTAACCTATCTTAATGATGTTAGCAGGTTGGATTCCACTTCTAAAATAAATTCTGTTAACTCTTAAAAGTCAAATTCATTTACACATTTTTTAATATTTCAACTGAGAAAGAAAACCCATATTTGTATAGTGCTGATTTATCTCTACATTTCAATATCAGAGATCCCATTGTAAATATTTTGATGTTCATGAACTGTAGAAGCTTCTTCTCAATGAACAGTGAGTTCTCAGCTCAAAGGAGAAAAAGAAGAATTCATGAACAATAGAGCAGTGAGATGGAAGACAGGAGATTTCCTTGATCCAACACTAGGGTGAAGAGGGAATTGATTCCACTGTGTCAAATAGACATGGGAGAGGTTAGGGACTGAAATTTCAAGATGAGGGATGCCTGGGTGGCTCAGTTGGTTAAGCATCTGCCTTTGGCTCAGGTCATGATCCCAGCGTCCTGGGATCAAATCCCACGGCAGGCTCCTTGCTGAGCCTGCTTCTCCCTCTGCCTGCGTCTGTCTCTCTGACAAATAAATAAAATCTTAAAAAAAAATGGAATTTCAAGATGAAACAGAAAGAAAAGCACTAAGGGCCTGACATAGCAACCTAGAAGAGAGTATTTCCCTGTGAGTTTTAAGGGGCAGTGGTGTTTTATATGGATTGGAGATAAAGTGAAAAAGCAAAGCCAGAATGAAGGAATCTTGATTGGTTATTACTGATACAGCCTTTGGCAGGCGACAGGATTAAGTTTGAGAAAGCAAATCAATTTACTATTATCAATACATTAATGAGCTTTGATGAGTAATTACTAATTTATATAAAATGATGTTTTAATGAATGTAATTTGTATTTTAATAGGCATAAAGGCATTGATCATGTAGTAAAGTCAGTAGTATTACTTGAACTTCCTTTATAACATGAGAAATAAAGCTGTGTATTATGAATCCTCTATAATAGAATGACCACAAATTCATATCCAGTTTGGTTGATATGAGAGGAAAAAAAAATCATTTGACTACTGCATTGTGCTCAAGTTATCTTTTGCCGCATAACAAAATACCCCAAATGTACTGGCACAAAACAATGAATATTTTGTTATATGCATAGATTCTGTGACTTGGAGTTTGGATAGAATATGGGAAACAGTATGTTTCATGATGTCTGGAACCTCAGTTGGGAAGAGTCGAAGGCTGAAAGTGAGTTGGTGGTTGCAGACCAGACATTTGAAGGCATGCTGACTCACAGATCTGGAGGTTGATGACTAGCCTTGGTTGTGGTTGCCAGCTCAAACACTGCCATGTGCTCTTGCCATGTGGCCCCTCTGCTTCTTCACGGCTCGGTGCCTGGCTTCCAACATCAAAGCCCTAGAGCTCCAGGCTAAAGCTGAATCACCTTTTATAACCTTGCCTTGAAAATCACAACATTATCATTTACACTGTACTCTCAGGCTAGGCAAATTCAAGAGGAGGGAACATGAACCTCATTCTCCTGGGAGGAGCACTGATATCCAATTTGAAGAAGCACATGTGGCCATTTTTTGAAAATACAGTCTGCTAAATATGGGGACACGTACTATCAATTTTGCTGAGCATCTGTTTCTGGGATCTATTCCTGACTTCTGTATCCTTCTTGATATTTTTTTTATGCTTTGTTCTGTATTACAGATTTAATATTTATACTAGTTAAGGCTAGCTCTTATCATAAAAGGTAAGAAGAAGGGTTTGGGGGTTTTTGTTTTTTTTTCCAGATAGTCTCTAGGTGGGGAACAGATGATGTTCCTGAGGATGCTCCTAAGTTTTATAAAGCTGTACCAGTATAAGAACCTCACAAAGGAAACTATAAAAAATATTTTAGGAGATACTGGATTTCAATTAGATTTTGAAAGAATAATTTTCTCACTCTGCTAAGATGACCAAGACTAGTCAGTTGTTTGTGGGAAATGCAGAGGAGTGAAATCAGATAACAATTTAAGGATGTGTTGGATTTCTAATCTAAAACTTTTAACTAAAACCTGAGTCTAAGTTTTGCAACCGCTTTAGAGATCCTGACTATCTTACTGATGAGAAAAAAATACTTGTCCTTAAGGGTACAAATTGATGTAAGGGTGACAACAGTGAATTAAGAGCAAAGGCAAGGTGAGGATCCAGGTCTTCTAATTCTGTTTCCAGTCAACCGGAGCTTTAGGATTTGTATCATATTTATGTTGCATATGATTATGCTTGAAGCTAAACTAGCAGAAATCTTTACTGATTATCTCATGCATTTTTGATCTTAGTTGTTTTTTCAAGTTTTGATAAAATTATAGTAAGAAAGTGACATATGCTTTGCATAATATATATAATACTTTTTCATATCCAAATTCCTAGATTAAATGGTGTAATTAACGTGCCTTTAAGATGTTTCCTTTTTTTTTTTTTAAGATTTTATTTATTTATTTGACAGAGAGATAGAACCAGAGAGCACAAGCAGAGGGAGTGGGAGAGGGAGAATAGGGCTCCCCACTGAGCATGGAGCGTGATGTGGGGCTTGATCCCAGGACCCTGGGATTGTGACTGGAACCGAAGGCAGACGCTTAACCATCTGAGCCACCCAGGCGCTCAAGATATTTCTTTATATTTTATTTCTTTATAAAGTTTTATTGAGTTCCATGTTAATTGAAACCAGAAGCATTTAGCTTTCACTTTTGAAAATCAGTTGAATAATGTCATCACATGAAGATTTTTTTTTTTTAATTGCAGTATAGTTAACATACAATATTAGTTTCAGGTATACAGCATAGTGATTCAACAGTTATATACATTACAAAATACTCACCCCAATAAGTGTAGTTACCATCTGTTTCCATACAAAGTCATTAAAATATTGACCGTATTCCCTATGCTGTACTTTTTATCTCTGTGATTTGTTTTATAACTGGAAGTCTGTACCTCTTAATCCCTTTCACCTACCCCTCCCGACCCCTGGCCACCACCCCCTCCACTCCTCTGGCAGCCACCAGTTTTTTCTCTGTATTTTAGTCCATTTCTGGGCTTGTTTGCTCATTTGCTTTGTTTTTTAGATTTCACATATAAATGAAGTCATAAGGTATTTGTCTTTTTCTGTTTAACTTGTAGCATTTAGCATAATACCCTTTAGGTCTATTTATGTTGTCACAAATAGCAAGATCTTATTTTTTTATGGCTGAGTAATATTCCTCTGTATGTGTGTGTGTGTGTGTGTGTACCAAATCTTTATCTATTTATTTACTGATGGACACTTGAGTGGCTTCCATAGTTTGGCTATTGTAAATAATGCTGCCATAAAGACAAGGGTGCATATATCTATTCAAAACAGTGTTTTTGTTTTTTTGGTTGTGTGTTTTATTTCCCCCCCACCCCCCCCGCCCAGGTAAATACCCAGAAGTAGAATTCCTGGATCATATGGGAGTTCTTTTTTTTTTTTTTTAAGATTTTATTTATTTATTTATTTTGAGAGAGAGAGAGAGAGTGTGCACAAGCAGGGGAGGGGCACGGGAAGAAGGAGAGAGAGAATCTCAAGTAGACTCCATACTGAGTGTGGAACCAGATGTGGAGTTTGATCTCATGACCCTGAGATCATGACCTGAGCCAAAATCAAGAGTCAGATGCTTAACCAACTGAGCCACCCAGGTGCCTCTCATATGGGAGTTCTATTTTTAATTTTTTTGAGGAACCTCAGTACTGATTTTCACAGTGGCTGCACCAGTTTGCATTCCCACCAACAGTGCAAGACTGTTCTCTTTCCTCCATATCCTCATCAACACTTGTTATTTTTGTCTTTTTGATACTACCCATTCTGACGGCTGTGAGGTGGTATCTCATTGTGGTTTTGATCTATATTTCCCTGATTAGTGATGTTGAACATTTTTTCATGTGTCTGTTGGCCACCTCTATGTCTAATCTAAAAAAAAAAAAAAAGTCTATTCAGGTCCTCTGCTGATTTTTTAATTGGACTATTTGCTTTTGGATTTCCCCCCCCCTTTTTTTTTTGTATTGAGTTCTAGGAGTTCTTCATATATTTTGGATATTAACCCCTTAGTGAATATATCATTTGCAAATATCTTCTCTCATTCAGTGGTTGCCTTTTAATTTTGTCGATGGTTATTTTTGCTGTGCAAAAGCTTTTTAGTTTGATGTAGTCCTAATTGGTTATTTTTGCTTTTGTTTCTCTCACCTGAGGAGACTGCTCCAGAAAAATATTGCTAAGACAAATGTCCAAGAGTTTATTGCCTATGTTTTCTTTTAGGAGTTTTTTTGGTTTCAGATCTTAATGTAGGTCTTTAATTCATTTTGAGTTTATTTTTGCATATGGTATAAGAAAGTAGTCTCATTTCATTTTTTGTATGTAGCTGCCCAGTTTTCCCAACACTATTTATTGAAGAGATTCTTTTTCCCATTGTATGTCCCTGCCTCCTTTGTCATAGGTTAATTGACCATATAGGCATAGGTTTATTTCTGGGCTCTCTATCCTGTTCCATTGATCTCTGTGTCTATTTTTGTGCCAGTAACATACTGTTTGATTACCATAGCTTTGTAATATAGTTTGAAATCTGGGATTGTGATACCTTCAGCTTTGTTGTTCTTTCTCAAGATTTCTTTGGCTATTTCAGATCTTTTGTGGTTTCATATAAATTTTAGGATAATTTGTTCCAGTTCTGTGAAAAACACTGATGATATTTTCATAGGTATCTTGCATTGAATCTGTAGAGTGCTTTGGATAGTGTAGACATTTTAACAATATCTGTTCTTCCAATCCATGAGCGTGGGATGTCTTTCCGTTTCTTTGTGTGATCTTCAGTTTTTTTCATCAGTGTCTTACAGTTTTCAGAGTATTATAGCTGCTGCAGGCATACTGGTTGATGGGGCTGACCACCCCCTCCCCAGGGCAGGAGCTGCTTTGGAGGGTTGCCTGCTGGGTGGGTGCGTTGAGTGCTGTGGGTCAGCAGAGGAAGGCAAGCTGTACTAGCAACATGGAAAGTGTCAGAGCTGGCTCCCACAACGATCCAACCAGCTAGGTTAAAGGAAGATAAGAAAAATGGCACCCACCAGAATTTTTGTTCCTGGAGTAAGCTTCTACAGATTCCTGCTCCTCCAGCACATGCCCTAAAATTAATCAGTAAATGTCCTTTATGTATAACCCAGGTGCTTTTAAAACTGTTGCTTCTGTCCTGTATCTGGAACTGAAAGAATATACATTATAATCTCCCATATTTTTATTGTGATTTGATTGTGAATATAGACTATGATCAACACAAAAAGGATATAATTATTCTAAATATATAAATAATTGTATTTTAGCAATCTGGGAGGGTGGAGGATTAAAAAGATATAACTACTTTGGAAAGTTTCTCAAAAACAATGAAAAATATTAAAAAGAGATTGAAAGTAGCAGAGAGAAAGAGAAACTTTTTGTCAAAGAAAAAAGATTCTGTTCTGAAGAAGGAGAAAATGCCCTCATTGGAGAATTTTAAAAGGGACTGACATCCTTTCAGAAATATGATGAGAAGAAAGACTTTACAAAGACAGTGTTAGAAATGCCTGAAAAGAGAACTGAGTCATGGGCAAACTGTGGGGAGGGATATATATGTGTGAAAAGAAAAAAGTCACCCCTGGGCATTAATTATAAAAGAATGGACAAAGAACAAAAGACCCAAATGTCATTAGTTTGGTCAATCAGTCGTCTTTATGACTATATGTATGAGAGTTTGTGCTCATGAACACAGATACATCAGAGAAGATTATGCATATTTGATCAAAATACTGTCTGAATAGGAAGTTTAGAAATAGGCTAAACTTGGCAGAACATATCCAGGGCATTTAAGGCACTTAACAAAAAGTAACTTGGGATTCACATTTGATACCTTTAAAATATAGCACTTCATGGGGCACCAGAGTGGCTCAGTCGGTTAAGCATCCAAGTCTTGATTTTGGCTCAGGTCATGATCTCAGGGTCCTGGGATCGAGACCCATGTTGGGCTCTGAGCTCAGCTCAGAGTCTTTCTCTCCCTCTCTCTTCCCCTCTTCCCCTCTCTCTGCCTCTCCCTCTGCTCATGCTCTCTCTCTGTGTGTTCAATAAAAATATTTTAAAAATAAATATAGCACTTCATTTTCTAAATGAAATGTAGGAACTATCAGTATCCTAAATTTAAGTAACCTATTTAACTAAATATTCACGTTTAAATGAATCTTTTATCTTCTAAAAGTAGTAGCAACCATTTGTTTAAATTGATTCTAGTGAATATTTTGTCTTTATTTTGGTACTACAGTCATTCTTTCTGGCCCTGGGTCAAATAAGCTTCTAATCACTGTATCATCTCTCAACATTGTTGGAAAAGTGGCCTGGGTTTTACTTTTTTTTTTTTTTAAGATTTTATTTATTTGAGAGAGAGGGAGAGTGAGAAACGGCCCAAGTGGGTAGAGGGAGAAGCAGACTCCCTGCTGAACAGGGAGCCTGACATGGGACTCGATCCCAGGACCCTGGGATCATGACCTGAGCTGAAGGCATTTGCTTAACTGATGGAGCCACCCAGGTGGCCCCTGGGTTTTACTTTGTGTTAAAGACTTACTTTGTTTGTGGTACCATTGACCTATGTATTCCCTACATGGCTAAAACTTCTGGGGCTATTTGGAAAAATCTATCTTAGGTATTACACAATCCAGTATATGAATGTGTGTTTTTTGTGTAGAGATAAATATGTATACCCTGAGAGCTATAACAGGATTTGGTCATTCATATGGCATTTGTGAGAAGACAAAAATCCCTTTTCTCATTGCATCTAACTCAGTAGCAGTCTTGTATGTCCTATAGCATCCGTGAAACTCTGGCAGGCTAACTTTGTAGCTCTCTATAGATGGGCTCCATTTCTTCACAGTTCTTGACATGACTTTTCCAATTTCATCTCTTGATCCTCCCTATATTCCAGTCTACGTGACACTTAAGGTGCATTACTCGCTCTTCCCAAATATAACTCACAAATCTATATCCTAATTTATAGACCGATCTTCTTTAAGTTTCCACTCAGGAATATTCTATCCACATTCTTTTTGAACTACTTTTCTGCTCAAACCACTCATAAGGCAGAACTTTGACCTTTTAGTATTTATGTGGCTAGACTAAGGCAGTATCTGCTACTTGATTTTGCATTGAGATCAATTTTGTATGAGATTATTTGAAATATGATGTTCACTGTGACTAATTTATCCTTTTATTCCAGTGCCCAACACTGTGCCTGACCCAAAGTTTTCAACAAAAATCTAATGAATCCACACAGTTGTATTTCAAAGGTTCATCTAGGTGTTCTTTTAAAAGATTCTCTAAATAACCTTAATTATTTAAAGGGAAAATATGGTCAAAACAGGGAAGGATTTATAGCTTTACTTTCCTTATCATAGGAAATGTTTTCTTAATAGACTATAACTCAAAGAGAAATAAATGCCAGCGATCCAACAACAATCCCGGAACAGCAGGTGGTTTGAATACCTGGTTTGAATAAGCAGACATTCTACATTGCACTGACATAGATTTAAGAGTTGCCTCTGGGAAAAATGGCAAGCTAAAACCCGAACACTAAGGCAGTCACCCAGGGATGTATGTGGGAGACAAAGACATCAATAGAACCAACCCTTTTGAAACCAATGGCAAGCTTTGAATGCTAGATCTTTCCCTGAATTACTAATAATAGTGCTGATATTGGAGTCTTTATATTTTTGTTGGATGTATTATATATCTCTTATAATAGACCCATTAAATGTAGTTTAACATTGAGAAGCTCTTGGCCTAGAGACACTGCTTAAATTACACAGACAACATCAAATGAATCACCTTAAAAATGAGTCCATTACTAACTTAAAAACAATATACATAGTATACCTTCAAAAAATACAGTTGTACTTCAAAGAGCAGAATAGTGTAGAACTCTTTTTTATATTCTTAAAGTTGCATTCAATTATTCCATAATTTCTTGAGCCCCAACTGTTTCAGGAAGCATGCTATGTTAGTTTCCTATTGCTGCTATAACAAATTAGCACAAACTTTGTGACATAAAACAATACCCATGTATTATCTCATAGTTGTTTAGGTCAGAAGTCCAAGTAGTCTTAATTGGGTTCTCTGCTAAGGTCTAATGGACTAAAATCAAGGTATCAGCTAGGCTGAGCTCTTACTTGTAGGTCATACAAAAAAAAAAAAATCCACATCCAAGTTGCTTCAGGTTGTCAGCAGTATTGGCTGGAATCCTTTTCATTCTTTGAATATTTCTGACTCTCTCTTCTACTACAAATGAGAGAAAACTCTATGCTTTTAAAAGGTTCATATGGTTAGAGTGGACCCATACAGATAATCTTCCTTTTGATTAACCTGAAGTCAACTGATTATTAACCTTAATTCTTTTACTATATAATGTAATATAATCAGGGAATGATGTTGGATCCTATTTATACCCACCCTCAAGGGGTAGAGATCATACAAGGGTTAAGTGTCATTAGGGTTATTCTTAGAATTTTGCCTCCCACAGGTGCCAAGTGCTGGGAATGAAATAAGCAAAATTGAGTCAGTTCCCATTAATACAAATCTTAAACTTCAATGGAGGGGATTACAATAAAGGATGAGCTGTATAAGGAGCCATAATGTACATATGAGCATGTCAATGGAACTCCCAAATCAGTCTTGTAAGCTGTATCCTGGAGGAAATACCAGGATTTATTCAGTAAATGAAGACCATTGTAGGGTAAAAGGGTGGGGTGGTGGTCAAAGCAAAATGAGTAATATGACAATGAATGCCTTGAAAGAAGTTCAATTTAAACATGGGTAACATAGTTTTCAATGTTTGCAGAGGAGAAGGTGGTCACAGATGGCTAGCACTGGGAGAAAAGGGAGAGAATGGGAAAACATTTAAGTTTTTTAATCAAAGGGATTACCTGATCAAATGTGTGTTTAAAAGTCACCCTGGCTGCAGTCTCCAAAACAGCTGAAAGGCATAACATTTGAGGAAATGGGAACCAGTTACAAAACCAGGAGATATAAATCTGGGTGGGAGATGATTGTTTACTGGGACCATGGTTGTGACATGAAGGTATGTCTATAAATGGATATATTGGAATTTGTCAGGTGGATCCAGGGTTGGGAGTTAAATAGATAAAGGTATGAAGGGGAAAGGAAGTCAGGAATGATGCCTAGGTTTCTGGCTTGAGCCACTGGGAGATGAAAAGCTGTTTCTATAATAAGGATGGGGAGGAATTGCAAGCATAGGGAAGAAATGAATCCACACACACAAAAAAGACGGGGGAATATAATAGGATGGCTTTATATTGAACATGAAAAATTTGAAATCCTTTTAAGGCAGCAAATGCAGGTATTTATTATGCAGTTGGGTGTATTAGAGTTCAGATGAAAGATCTAGGCTGGATATAAACAATGGACAATGCTCAGTACCTAAGGTTAATTAGAGTCACTAGAATTGAAAGCTGTCTCCTAGGGAGGGTATGTTGCATGAGAAGAGAAGATCTAAGACATCCTCCCCAGGTCCACTAACACTTCCATTTCAGAAGTGGCTCAAGAAAGAGAATACATAAAGTGTACTAGACAAAGAAGAACTAGGACACTTGCTATTATGCAAGACAAATGAGAATTTCAAAAGTTTCCAAATTTGGAGGGAGTAGCCAAACTTTTCAAATCCTATGGGGGAAGTCATGCAAAAGAAGATTGATAAGTGGAATGGACCCACTGGTGATTTTGACAAAGTATGATTCAGGGTGTAGTGTGGGTGCAATCCAAACTGAAGGAGGCTTAGGAATAAATATCAGCCTCAAGTGGTTGCTAGAATCAAATGAATATATTTGTGTAGTCCTGATGTATGCAAAGCACTAGCTATGTACTGAAAGATTAATGATGACCCTTCTTAAAACCCCAAATTTATAAGATAATGTCCAACTCCCCCCCTTGGGTTATCTCACTCTTTCTTTTATATAGCAGATTCATGGTAGATACCCTGGGATTCAGGGAATGGCAACCTTGAGAGTAATATAAGACTAGAATGTAGAATCCTTACACAAGGCCCTTGAAGACAAACTTCATTATGTCATACCAAGGAACACAGTTGGCTCTAAGACACAGTCTATCTGTCCCAAAGCCTATAGTGTTCAGAAGATCCCTAGGATGTTAAAAAAAAAAAAATACAAATCAGTTGTCTCTAGGTATCGATATTTTCCATGCCTATGTGAAAAATGTTTTAGTAAGTAATACCTGAATATAGGATTCTTCAAAAATGATAAAGATGAAACTAAGATAATAAGTAATATTCAAGTCTTCCTGAAGTCTTTAAAGGAAAAGATAGCAGTCAGTCATTGTCCTAGAATTTCTGGCTTCAGCCATTGGCTGGAGAATGGAGATGGTCCCTAAGAGAATGAACAAGGAGAATGAATAAGTTTTTGGTGGGATGAAATAAAGGCAGAAATAATTTCATTTGTATGTATTTTACATACTTTACATGGCTTTAGCCAGTAAGCAGGTGGGTATACATACCTAGAATTCATGGGTTTTGTCAGAGCTGGAGATAGAGATTTGAAAGTTGTTAATTTATAGGTGGAAGATGACATCATCTTTTTTTTTTTTTAAGATTTTATTTATTTATTTGAGAGAGAATGAGATAGAGAGAGCATGAGAGGGGGGAGGTCAGAGGGAGAAGCAGATTCCCTGCTGAGCAAGGAGCCCGATGCGGGACTCGATCCTGGGACTCCAGGATCATGACCCGAGCCGAAGGCAGTCGCTTAACCAACTGAGCCACCCAGGCGCCCGACATCATCTTATTAAAGCACGAAGGTTAGAAAAGAATGGAAATGTGGAAACATCAGCATTCAAGGGCCAAGTGCAAAAGCAGATTTAGTGAGGGAGGCAGAGACCAAGGATACAGAGTATAATTTGCTCTAAGGGGAAAGAATCAGTAGCAAGGGATACATAAAGACTCAGGAGAGACAAATGACTGAAAAGCTAAGTGCAGGAAGATACAGGAGTGAACAGGACTGAGACTATCACAGGCAGGGTGGCACTGAACAGACCTTATCTTCAAAGACTGGAGGGGAAGCAGCCCTGAAATATCCGCAAGTAGCAACTCGTGGGTGCTGCAGTTAGGAGTTGTTGGTGGCTTTCATGCCTAGTGGCTTTAAACTTCTGAAATAATGAATAAAGGCGATCATCTCTGGGTAAGAGAAGGAGAGAGGAGTGTGGAGAAAAGTAGCAGATCTGAACAATCTCTGAGGAAAATGGAGAGCTGACCAATTGCAAGGGAAAACACTGCTGATCTGGTGTGGAGGGCCCAAGTGAGTAAAAAAAGCGGGGGCGGGGATTAGACTTGAAGGTACTACTGGAGTCCACTTGATTGACTGTTTCCAACTCTGTAAGCAAGAAAATGAGGTACAAAGGTCTGACATATTGGGAAAATTGGAGGAATACTGAGATGGAATTATGGATTTTGAAATCTCTACACAGCTATAGCAGGAATGAATACATACTAGGTATTGTCTGGAAGAGAAATATCATTCAGGTAAGTAGATTTTTGAGATGGCACAGTTTTTATATTCAAGAATGAGCTAGAAATCAATAGAGTGAGTTGGATTTGAGAAGCAGGGGAAAGGAAAAAGTTATTCAAAATACTGGGCAACTTCTATGTTTCAGGTATTATACCAGCTGCTGGAAATATAGAAATGAGTAAGACTCAGTGTTTGCTCTCAGAACAATTTACTAGAATGATTGTTGTTCTCAGGTTGAGAAACAGCGTGGTTGGGAGAGTAGTGATTTTAAAAGGCTGTACCAAAAATTACAGTTAGTACCCATTTAATATGAGTAGCTGATATAACGAACTAAGTGGCAATATTAACCAGACAACTAAATAGATGAACCTCTAATTGTGAAGAGAAGTCAGTGTTGAATAAAAAACAACAGAGGGGAAAATAATAGGATGGCCCCTAGAGAGCATGGAGAGAGAGAGGAGAGTGGATTCTGTACTCTAAGAAACTCCAGGATTGAAGGGTAGGTGGAATAAGAAACGAGCATTAAAGACAGCAGAGACAAGACCAGGCTATTTCCTTCTGAGAAAAATGAAGAAGAGGATTCCAGAAGAAAAATGGTCAATATAGTCCAATAAGTCAGAGATTCAGACAAGAGAGACCAAATTGCTTGAATAGATTTGGCAAATGGACAAGCATAAATGATCTTAGCAGGTACAATCTCAGGAGGCTGGGATGGCATACATTCCTATGGGTAGAGGAATACGCAGAAGACTTAACGCTATCTGTACCATCAATGACAACTAGCAACTCTCGGGGATGTCTCATTGCTTTTATAGGTGAAAAGATCATGTACATTTACTAGAGAAAGTTATAGTAACTGTAGGGTATACATCAGATGTAAAAAAAATTAAAACTAAACAGAAGCTGGAATGCAATGAGAACAGAAGCTTTTTTTATTTTTTGTTTTATTATTACTATTATTATTATTTTGGTAGGGATGTATTACCCATGGGAATAAGGAAAACTAAAATAACATTAGTTTCATCATATGGTAATGAAAAACCCTTAATATTTAAAGCTGAATCCAATTCTTGACAAACCTTAAATGGATATATATGTCCTTCAGGAGCGAAATGGTTTGCTTTTGAAAATAAAGTAATAGATTTTTCTGACGTGGACAAGTAATTCCACATATCATTGCCTTCAAATTTTAAAGATGTTATGGAATGTAAAGATCTTTTAAATTTAACAAATGACTTCTATTCCCAGAAGAAAGGCCACCCTCCAGGGCTTGGGGAAGGGAACATATGCTTTAGAGGGCCACTGCATTTTCAACATAATTAGTCATCTAACTGTGTTTCCAAATGAAGCTAATGGATTTCCATGTACAATTAACTATGATTTATCTAAGAGTATTGCAGTTTGAATTATTTTCTATCAATTTTCTCATAATCATTCTTTTCTATCAATTTGATAATTATTTATGGATAAATTTCATTTTGAGTAAATTAAACTCTATTTCCCTGATGCAGCATATATCGAACAGCAATTAGGAGAGGTGGTTGCAGATCATGCAGCTTTACTTAATTTTTGTTTTCCAAAAGGAAGCATTTGAGCAGTTAGGCATATAATTTCTTTCAGTTCAATTTTAAAGAAATTAAAAATGAATGAAACTTTTAAAAATACTTTAGGGTTTTAAAAAGTAAATACATCTTCTACAACAGCTTCATTTTTTTATTGGCCTTGGTTTTATTTTGCTATTTAAAGAAAGGAGAATATATACCTGTATTTTCTTTGAGGTTTTTGTTGAAGGATATTTGGAAATTAGAGGATAATAAATATATGACTCACTTGAGGATTATTCCCCAAAAGAGAATGTGCTTCTAAAGTGTGCAGTAAATCCAACTTGGTTTAAAAATCAGCCAGCCATTAGAATATGTGATTCTAAAAGTTGATTAGGTATCAGATACACGAAATACTAAACAAAAGCCATCTGAAGTAATACATGAAATAACTAAATGGTGTCCAAATAATTTCAAACTCTAAATATGTTTTGGAAATGCTTAGTAAATACTGCAGTGATATATATCAATATTATCTGTATTTTAAAACTTATTAGATGATTTTTCAGAAAAAGAAAACATTAATGTGATTCTGACAGGCATAGAGTTGGACTTAGCATAATTGGTAAGATGAGCCTAAAGAAAATTACTTTACCTTTAGATTTTGTTGATTTTATTATTTTACTTTGGTATGAGAAACGCTCTTTCAAAATGCCTTTAGACATTATTTTTTAAATGGATAAGTCAGCATATAAAATTAATCTATATTAAAACTCCATTTATCCTGGTAATAGAACTTTGGCAGATTGCTACTTAATGGTATGAAAGAGAAGCATCCTTTAGTGATGGAGCCAATACAATTATACCCCCAATAAGGCTAATGCTATTGGATACTACAAGAGTGCCTACTGGGATGGCTGTAACCTATAAGATTCAAGAGTTGCAAAGTCAGATGATGTGTTGGGTGACTTACTTCATCCAGATGTTCTGAGACAGTTCTGGTAATTCTCAGGTAAAGTGCAGGCTCTGGACTCTTCCCAACCAATTTTATGGGAGCTCAGTTTTTCCACTGATAAATCTTCCCATGATTCTTATCAGTCCAAAGATATTCAAAAAATGTCATGTTCAAGACTTCTTAGTTAAAGTGAAAAGGGCAGGCATATCTCAAAAGACGAATTAAATAACAACAGTGGTGGTTATCAGGTGCAGTCCCAGTAGCACCATAGTGTTCCTTGCTGCTTGAACCCGCATACACTGCACTCTGGTTTTATTTCTTGTTTCTAGTTCTCAGATGCAGTCCTTCTGTGTCATTGAGTCATGTGGTTCATTAAACTACCTTTCAACTAACTAGCTGGTCTTACAGTCAAATACTGAGTATAGAAAATCCATGTTATTTACACCTTATGTTTAAATGTGAATATAAATATTACTGTATGTTAAATAGGAATACATGGCATTATGTGTAGTATTTTTATTAGAATGAAACTTGAAATCTACAGTTCTGGTTTTTCTGCTTAGACAATAAGCATCGTATAATGCAGTGAATAGATTAGCTAAAGATAAAAGTGAAATAGAAAAATTATAAAAGAGTTTTAAAACCAGAGTTGAGTTGAGTAGGGCATAATGAAATCAGCTTATAATATTCCATGAATACTGAAAAATCAAGCACAGTAATCATCCAAGCATTGGAATTCTGACTGGAGTATGACATCTTGAAGATAAAACTTCATACAGGTCCACTGAGTAAAACAAAAGCAACTATCTAGCAAATGTTTTTATAACCAAACCATTAAAACAATACTACAAAATCATATGTATACTTCAGTGTCAATTTACATTTCATAGTCTACCACATTAAAGCTGACAGCAGAAAGATCTGTATGTCAAACCTTAAATAAAAGGAAAGTATGACCAAGCAGAACTTGGGCGTTGTTCAGAGAATATTGGAAGTCAAACACATCTTCCCTTAATTTACATTGATGGTGGGTCTTGAAAGATGGGGCACTTTGAAGAAGAGCTATCAGGAGGGGCTTGTACATTCACTGGCCTCCTGTCTCCCACCCCATCCCAGTAACACAAGCAGAGTTGGAATATTTCAGTTTTCAGTTTTATTTAGGCATACTCATGAAGTAAAGATAAACTTCTGTTTGGAAGCAGCAAAAGCCGGTCGATTTTCTAATCCAGGAGGTGATAGAACATGTAAAACCGACATCTTGAGTACAGAAACCAGGCCAAATGCAGATTATACAATGTATCAGAGCTGTGTGACCACCGAGTATTACACTGAAGTGTATTACATTGAAGCCGTTAATCCCTGGGCTGAGGTTCCAGAAGAGGCTCTGTATCTTTAGGACCTATTGTAGCAGTCAGTGGGCTTCTTCTCTAAGTCTTTGCTTTCCTACTTAATGTGGAATAGTAAGTTATTGTGGGAAAATAAAATGAGATGAGGAAGGTAAAACTTTTAACTGGTTCCTGGCACAGAGAAATCCTCCATAAGGGTTATCGCTTACCTTTATTGTGGGAAATACTGAGTCTTGGGTATCTATTCTTTTTACTCCAAGTTTACAAATAACAGCATTAATGAATTATGATTTCTAATAGAAACATGTATATGTGCTGATATGTCCCGTATTAACATTCATCTGGCTGACTTGAGTCCATATCCATCCTTTTCCTGGTCCCACCTGAAGCAAACTGGAACGGTCACTTCAGTGGCAGGCAGGATTAAAAATAACTTTCTGCCACTCTACTTTTGAGTGCCAAAGCACCACGAGCCTGATAGATTTCTCTGGGTCCAGCAGTGTATTACAAATCAGTTAGCTGACTCCTTCCCTTGGTGAAATGAGATGAACAATCTGGTCCAGGTCCACTCAGCACATCTGTGTAGGTATCTAGCTCTGTATGGAAGCTTGGTTTATATCCTCCATGTCACCCCTCCTAAAATTTTCGTTAGGATAATGTGTGTAAAAAGTAGAACATCAACTCAACACTTCAACAGAGAAATAATCACCAAAATAATTTTAGTGCCATGCAGGATGAGAATCAGATGGATGAGTATTTATATGGCAGTCAAGATTTCTGTCATAATAAAGAATATGTAGCATAATATGTTCTGCATTTGCCACAGTCAGTACATTTAAAAATATGCAAGTATAGTCAATAATAAAGCCTCCACTCCAATGTTGTTTATAGATGACTTAATAAGTGTCAATAAAGACTGATTTGAGTTTCAGAAATTTTATGCTCACCATGGAATTACCAACACTTTGGAGTGGCTGTGAAATTGGCAAAAGCTCAGGTACCAGAAAAGAAAGACTAGAGACCTATATCCATGAACCCTAAATGGATTCAACTTCTAGGCATTCAAAGGCAGTCCCAGTCGTTGGTTTTTATAAATCGTATGTTTAGTTCAAGTGTGGTGATAAGTGCATGCAAAACAAACAGCATTGCATCCTGCTCTGTAACGTCGTGCTCCTACAAGAACAGGGCTAATGTTCTAACTTCTGCTTTGTCGCCATAGGCAAACACATTTGCACAATCCTAATAAAAATAATAGTCCAGTTAAAAGTATCAATCTCTAATTAGTAGGTAAATATTGCAGTTACTATAGGAATTCATCTTTAAGAAATATGGTAGAAGCAGCTTGAAGGAGGCAGGTGTAAAGGGAAACAAAGGCAAATGTGTGTATAAAAGAGGTAGGGAGCTTTCCTCTATGGGCACAGATACAGAATAACCGTGATTATTTTTAACAGGTCCTAGTTATCAAAGAAAACTTGTTCACCAAGTCACCTTTTAACAAAAACCTACATACAGAGAAGTGTGCATTAAATTAACAACAGCACCAAAACTAGCTAAAGTTCTTAGAAGGAGTAGAATAAAAACTCCTTAATAAGTAAGACTTACTAGAAATAAATTTAGAAATTTGGAAAGGAATTTAAGAAATAACTAACATTTAACATCATGATATGTGCCCAGCTTTGTTCTTTACATTAATATTTAATACTTAGGGTAAGCCTATGAGGAAGACACGGTTATTAATCCCATGTGATAGGTTAGGGAATGGTGACACCGCAGAATAAATCCCAGCTCTGTAACTCACCAAAGGACACACACAGAGGAAGCCCCAGGGATCTATTTCAGAGGAGGCAAAATTAGATCCAGAGCCTTTGTCCTTCCTCAAACTCTAGGCCACACCGTTTATGCATCATTTCAACAACTTGGAGCCATGACCACAATGGCAACATCATCCTCTAAATGGCCTCCCCCCTTCATTAAGATGAATATGATGATTTTTCATCATTCATCCCTTACTTTCTAGAACAGTATGTGAAGGAAAGCACACTTTCTAAAATGGGAAGTGTCTTGTAAATACAAACATTCCTTGTGATAGTCTTACAGTTTAAGTTGTTATAACATTTAAAAGCAAGTTCCAATTTAATGAGTACCTACATAATGTAGCTTCTAATAGAAAATCACCCACAAACCTTGTTTTCTACTAACATACTCTTGATTTTTTTGGAGTTTTTGATCCAAATCAGCATGTAGGGGATTTTTAGGTTGTGGTGTGAATGTAAACATGGAAAATACATTGAACTTGGAAGTGAGCAGTGGAATAGCTAGCTAGACCAAACTGCACTGATTCACAGAAAGGCATGAGCCCTCTACTTGACTGGAAGATGAACAAATAAATGGAAGAGAGAAAGTGAAATCATAAGAACTAAGTTTCCATTTTTATAATTTTACAAAAACAGAATTTCTGACTAAAGGCATGGCAGAGTTTTGGAGATCCTAAACTACTTTGACGAAAATGGCAGAAATGCAGTACAAAGGAATCAGACTGTCTTTTCTCCCTAACCTTTCTTAAAAGATAATGCATGTCTGTCTTTGAGGGAAATGGGAGCATGGCCTCATAAAGGATGGCAAAGTGAAACTGTAACACTATATTTTTTCTTTGTTAGTCTGGGCTGTCATTTGTATATAAAAGTTAGAAAATGTGACACTACATTTCTTTCATTTAAGTTTACCTATTTCTTCAGCAAGGGCAGGGAACATCCTTATTTAGGCTACATAGTCCTTGTTAATGATAGAAATCTCCATTGTCATATAAATAGCCTGCAATCTGTCTGATTTGATCCATCTGGCTCCACAGTATTCAGCAACATCATTTTCAGGGTCAGGGTTGGAATGACTCTAACCACATCCCAGGATACCCAGCTCAGACCAAGGTTAAGCACATCTCCATGGTTAAACTTATCTGTCCTTAGTTTAAACCACCTCCTCAGTCTCAAAAAACAAAGATAATTTTGGTAATTTTAGCTCCATGCCTCTAACAAGTTATTTATCCTTAAAGACCTCTTCTTTCCTTTTACAAAGTTCGAGCATTCTTTTATAAGTATGACTTGGGCATTGCATGACTAGAAAGAATTCTACTTCCTTCGTAAATGTAATTATGACCATTCATAAATGTAATCATGATACATCAGCTTATCTCCACATTCTATTCTGAGGGAACAGAATAGAAATCTGCAAAGGTAAAAAAATTCAACTTTCCCTAAAGAAATGCACTATACATATTTTGTATATGATTTCTGAAGTGTTTTAGGATTTATTTGGAAAAATTCAACTAATACCAGCAAAATAGATAAGGTTCAAGTGTCATGAGACTATAATATCTAAAGGAATACATTTTTCAAACAACTCTTATAGAGGCAGCATCCATTGAACACAGTAATATACTGACTTTATGATGAATACTGTATACTACAAATGGATTTTGATGGAGCATGACATAGAAAAGATAGCACATGACTGATCAAAGATATGAAAAAAAATTAAAGGCCCTAAGATAGGAAAAAAATCTAAGTTTTAAAAGATTTTTACTTTGGAAATTGTGTATATTTTTGTTAAAATGTATTTTAAAGTCAGTTTCAGGACTAGCAGCTATTAAAATCTTAGCTATAAACTTTAGCAGCTGTAGTTGCCATGTCTCAAGGCCTACCAAGAAAAAAATAACATAATATCACTTCTTTGGCTCATATTCATTGGTTACCAAATCTATGCTTCTTTTAGGAAAATGAGTACATTTCTTTTGGGTCCATTTATTGTAACACAGATTTCTAAGTGCTTAAAAATACTTTAAAAAAGTAAAAAAAAAGTTACTTCAAAGAACTTGTCCTCAAATAGAGAAAACACAGGCATTCAAGTACAAATGTGCTTTGATTTGCAAAAATTTCACCATATTTTAATCTCTTTAAAAAGGATGAAATAATCATTGTGCATTTTAAATTAAGTATATAACTACTTCCATGACATGAACGTGCTTATGTTAGCCAAAAGTTGATTTTTCCCAGATACTGTCATATCATTTTCTCTCTACTGTAGAATTTAGATTCTTAACATTAATGACTGTGGCCCAGAGGTACCCTTGCTCCTAAAATTCTCATACTTTCAGGATGCTGTCTTTTGCCTAATTTTACTTGAACATACAAGAGGTGGCTCTAAATCAATACATATCAACTACGCTCATTATCTTTTCCCTAAGACCTGAACTCTATTTCTCCTAACTAGTAACAATGCATCTCAAGCCTTACCATTAACTCCGTTTCCTTCCTTTTCTTCAGTCCCTCCTCGCTGTACCCATCATTTGTCTTCCTTAACAACTCCAAAATCTGATCTTTAGGACTAGTTCTTAATTGGCAACAATATGAAAATATGGACTTCTTTTTCAAAAATACTATGAATTTTTGTATCACAAAAGCAGAATGTTAAACCAAGTGCAGGAGTAACTGACCCCCGGGCTTTGTGGGACTGCCTACCCACTAGCACTTCCATCCCCTTTTAGGTAAATTCTTTGATGCCTTGGGACTATTTTCCTCTGATCTTGAAACTGTTCTCTCTCTATTCATTTTCTGTGTTCCCATTCCATGCCCACAGTTAATCGTCTACATCAGCGTTTTTTGTTTTGTTTTGTTTTTAAAGATTTTATTTATTTGACAGAGAGAAACAGCATGAGAGGGAACACAAGCAGGGGGAGTGAGAGAGGGAGAAGCAGGCTTCCCGCCGAGCAGGGAGCCCGATGCGGGGCTGGAGCCCGATGTGGGGCTGGAGCCCGATGTGGGGCTCCATCCCAGGACACTGGGATCATGACCTGAGCCGAAGGCAGACGCTTAACGACTAAGCCACCCAGGCAGCCCAACATCAGGGTTTTCAACCTCAGTACCATGGCATATTGGATTATACAATTCCTTCTGGGGGAGCTGTCCTGTGCATTTAAAAATATTGAACATCATCCATGTTCTCTACCCATTAGAAACCAGCAGCACCCTTCCCTATCATAAGTTGTGATCATCACAAATATCTCCATATAGTTACATACATCCTCTAAAGGGTAACATTGTCCCCTGTTGAGAACCACTGTTCGACACCATCAGAATGTTCTTTACAAAACACGGAGATGCTACCCCTGTGCTTAAAACTTTTGAAGAATTCTCCCAAAACTATAGGATAAAGTCCAAACCTATTTGAGATCTATCATAACTTGGCCTTGTGTATCTCTGCACCTCTAAATCAAGCTTAGCCCATTTATCTACCATGAGCTCTAGACTCCATCCTTGCCAAATGGATTGGTTTTATTCACGTGCTTTTTTATTATTTTTGTAATTGTGCTTACTCTAAATTTCTAATTACGTGTTCCTGCCATTCATCTCTAGTCTCACCCCAAATTTTTGCTTTTATTACCTTTAAGATTCAGCAAGAATAGCCTCTTCTCTTAATGAAGTTTTGTCTATCTTTATGCTGTCCCACACAAAACTATTATTTTCTTCTGCCCTGTATTGTGCCTTTAAGTGTGTTGTACCAACTTGCTGTTTCTAAATCTAGCATGATTAAGAGATGTTTCTGTTTTCAGTCCTTCAAAGCACTTGCACAAATTAAAAGAATGAGTCCATCTTCAGAAACATTGCATTGAGGCAATCCAATTTACTTTGGAGCATATGTTCATATAGGGAAAGTTTCTAAATAGAAAAACTTCTGTTATGTCTGTGTGCCACTCATAAATTGTTATTATCTTTGAATTTCTACATGCCTAATACAATATAATGGTCTATATATTCTTGTAAGCTAGGGAACTTTTTTGTGCATATTTCTCTCTCTACCATATAGCATATTATTTAACACATAGTAGGCATTTACTTATTAGGAAAAAGGGAAAGTGAGGGAGGAGAGGAGGAAAAATGGGAGGATGCCAGGAAGAAGAGACACAAATAGGGAGAAAGGAAAACAGTATTGTGATGAAGAGTTCTGAGTTTCTCGATAAATTCATGGCAGATCTACATTTAGACTATCTTTCCTTGCATGTCGGCATATTTATACCAAACTTTTCATCATCATCATTAGTGTCTTCGTCACCACCACATTAATAAACGCAATGGTGAGGACATATACTGAGCACTTTCTAGGCACTTTATACACATTGCCTTTGAAAGACCCACGAACTTCGTGGGAGCTTACTTTAGGAGATTTGAAAGCTGCTGCTATCATTAATCCCCCCCACCCTAATGTTATCAAGTAAAGGCTTGTAGTTTAGCTCATTCAGATATATGCACATTTACTAATGTGTATTTTGTCCTTAAAAATAGTAAATTTTTCAAAAAATGCTCTAGCTTTGCTTTTTAGTCCCCACATCGTATTGAACATGATTTTCAGTTTATATAGGAAAGATGCTACAAATGTAATTCACACACTTGCAGAACTGCATAATTTTTAGTAGCACATAGATACACTTCACATGATGGTGGACAAGATCTAGATAGGGAGCAAGACAGGATTCAGTGACTTGTGTTCAAGATATGTCCTTCACTGATGGGTTGACAGAAGATTCCAAATCACTGTTCCTCAAGATTACACTTTGATTATGAATTTAAATCACTCGAAGTCCATCTGTTCATCAAAGAGTAATTTACTGTCAAATCCATTAAGTGACAGGATATTCCTTTTCTTTACGTCTGACCTTGTTCTTGGCACAGAGGAAGTTGGCCCAAATATGACAGATTTTCCCCTGACAGCTGGACGATTGTTCACTGTGGCCAAATGAGAAATCTGTTGCAGGGAATAGACAGGCTGGATGCACCAAATATTTTACCATTTTAAAATGTGCTTTTGAATGCATATATTATTCCTCTCAAAATAAATTTGCCTTTATTTAATAATTTTCTACCCTTATGATCTGTTAGTCCTATGAAATACATACATCTTATCTCTGACTACTTTTGATACATAATCTGTGTCACAAGCTTCTTTTACTATTTAAAAACTGAAACTCCACTTCTTTTCTATCTTTTGCTCTCTAGTCTAAAATGTCTAGTGAACTCTAGCTTTTTTTTAAAAAAAAGAGAAAACCTATTGTAGAAATAGGAAGGAAATAGATTTGCCCCAATTGATTGTGATTTCCTTTAAGTTGAAGGCCACCTTTAAATTATCTTTACATGTCTACCAAACAGCCATAACAAATTTCTGAAGAACATTTGAAGTAGTTTTAAGAGAAGTAGTAGAATCTAAGCATTTATTATGAATAAAGCATTTGAGTATAAACAATCTGAATTTGGCTTATCATATAATCTCCATATGAACACTCCATAATAACACCGTAGCACAGTAAAATTCTTGTTTTTCAGTTACATTTATACAATACCAATTACCAATAACTTTTTTTTCTTTGCATATTTAAAGGGTGTGATTTGTATCATAGTTTTATCGCAACATCCTTAAAAGTTAATATGCTATTTGTTAATTTTATGTACCTTCACTAAAGTCAATGAGTTTCAAAAAGCAAACAAATTGTGGAATACATAAGGTAATATATTTATTCCCCAATACCTAGAACTCAAAAATTTAGCTCCTTTCTTCTTCCCTCCCTCTTACCCTCTCTTCTTTCCTCCTTCCTTCCTTTTTCATTTTCTGCAAAGAAAACAGAAGTGGCCAATAGGTGCTAGGCACCTTGTTATATGTCAGATGAATAAAAAATGATTGAGGTTTTAGGATTATATGTCCCAGACGATATCAAAGAAATTTGAGTTTTTATATAGTGCTCAAGGAGCTTATAAACTAAAGAACAACTAAATGCTCAATTATGTCTCATACTAAAACTATGTAGTTACTTCAGTAAGGAAATGATCAATGTTACCTGGAATGATTGGAAATTGCTATAAGGAGAGGGACCAGTTGAACTAGGTCTTGAAGACTGACGAGTATTTGGGGAAATAGGGCAGGAAGACAAAATGGGGGAGGAAGGTGGAAAGCTTGAATTGAGGTAGGAAAGGGATATTGGAGGATATGTGTAAGTAAAATAAAAAAGGCATCAGAGCTAGGAACATAAACCTCAGGGACCCCGGATTCTAGATAGAAACTTCAAAAGATGCAATAGGGAATTCTAGATCCGAGGGTGGCAAAAGCAAATGTTGTGTTTTCCTGTAGGAGGTATAAGATGTATTGCAGGAAGGTACTAGAGCTCGGGGAACTGTGTGAGAGGCTCTGAATTATGAGTGAAATTTAGAGATGTGGCAGCAAAGAAGAAACAATTGGTCTCAGACACAGACTAGAAGGATTTTCTCCATGCACTTGGCTGTAGAAGTCAACATTTTCTTCTTTTTCTAAAAATCAATCAAAAACATCAAAGGGAATAAAAAATGAGTCCTGTAAACTTTATATTTGGTGAAAGCAAGTAAAATGTGTTTTCTGTAGACTCAAATATACAGGAAAGATACTAAGACAAAAATACAGAAAATTGGAAAATTAATGACAGGATTTGTTGGGAGAGAAATTTACTAATCAATTTAACAAATATGTATTGAGCTTCTCCTGGTGGGTCAGCCCCTGCTTTAGGCTTGCGGGGGTGGGGGGGAGATAGTTATTAAAATGAACAAAAGTGGGCACCTGGGTGGCTCAGTCGGTTAAGCATCTGTCTTCAGCTCAGGTCATGATCCCAGGGTCCTGGGATCGAGTCCTGCATCAGGCTCCCTGCTCAGTAGGGAGTCTGCTTCTTCCTCTACCCCTCCTCCTTGCTAATGATCTCTCTCTCTCACACTCTCTCTCAAATAAATAAATAAATAAATTCTTAAAAAATGAACACAAGTTCCTGCTCTCATAGAGCTTATGGTATAGTTGAGAGAGACTGACAATAACAAAATAATTAAAATGTACAGTGTGATGATGGGTGTATAAAAAAGATGAAGCAGGACAAGGGGATAGTGTGGGCAATGGGAGAGTTTAATTGTAAATAGACTTGTCAGGGAAGGTGCCATGGACTGAATGTTTGTGACTTCCCAAAATTCATGTATCGAAAACTTCATCTTCACTGTGATGGTACTTGGGGATTGAGGCTTTGGGAGGTAATTAGAGCTTGAGGGTGGGGACCCTCTTGATGGAGTTAATGCCCTTATAAGAAGAGGGACAAGAGAGCTTGTGCCATCTCTCTGTTCACCACCATGTGAGCAAACCATAAGAAGACAACCATCTGTACACTAGGAAAAGGGTTCTCAGACCCAGATCTGCTGGCGCCTTGATCTTGGACTTCTTAGCCTCCAGAACTGTGAGAAATGTTTGCTGTTTAAGTCACACAGTCAATGCCAATTTCTCAGAGCAGCGCAAACAGCCTAAGACAGAAGGCTGCGCTGGGTGGGTGATATTTGAGCACAGACCTGAGAGTGATGGGGGAGATAGAGGAAAAGCAAGTGGAATGATGTGGAGGCTGGGGATGTCTGAGGGGCAGCTGGATGTGTGGCTGGACCTGAGAGAAGGACCAGGCAACTATCGGAGAATGCAATGAGAGCAATACTGGGATGCCAAGTTCTATGGAGCCTCAAAAGTGAGAGTGAACCTGGCCAATTCATCAGAGTGACGTAGGAAGCCATTGGAGGGTTTTGAGCCCAAAGATGGATGTGATAAGATTCACAGTTTCACAGGATCATTTTGTTGGTCTTCCTTGTTGAGAAGAGACACAGTGTGCA
The DNA here is from genome assembly GCF_029215605.1 of Mirounga angustirostris. NCBI lineage: Eukaryota > Metazoa > Chordata > Mammalia > Carnivora > Phocidae > Mirounga > Mirounga angustirostris. The sequence continues at coordinate 17,719,985 of NW_026991711.1, read as the reverse complement.
TGGTGGAGGCAGAGGCACCGGTGATGAGGCTTTGTGGCACACCAGGTGGGAAATGATGGGGAAGTGAGACAGGATGATGTCAGTAGGGGTGGTGAAACGTGGTAAGAATCAGATTCATGATGAAGCTAAGAGATTGGGCGATAGATGAGATGTGGAGTATGGAAGGAGTGTCTGGGTGAGTCGCAGGTCTTTGGCCTGAGTAATTAATTGGAAGGATGGAGTTGAAATTAACTTAGTCCGGACAGACTGCAGATAAAGTTTTTGGAGAAAAGAGCAGTAATTTGATTTTGGAAATGGTAAGTTTGAGATGCCTACTGAACATTCCTGTAGAGGTGTATAGTAGACCATTGGATCTAGGAGCCTGGAGTTCCAGGAAGAGATCTGGACTGGATAAATAATTCTGAGTGTTGTCCCAATGTAGATGGTATTTTAAGGCACAAGACTGGGTGAGGTCCCCAAAAGAATGTGTGTGTATGTTTGGGTTTTTTTGTGTGCGTGGTTTTTGTTTTTTTTTTTTTAAATAAAGTAGTACAAGGCATCTTTCAGAAACATGGTGAAGATGAAGGTCATACTGTGCAGTACATCTGTTTTGCTACTTTATGATAACAGAGCCCTTCGTCAGGGCCATCCAGGACCAGTTATGGTTCAGAGAATAAAGGCTCAGTGTTACAGCTTTACTGTAATTTCAAATGAGCCAGATTTGCATGAGGAAAACATCAAAATTATCCCAATATTTGGATCCCCCTTTATTAAGGTTTATAAGACAAATATGATTATAAGGAGAACATTGGACTTTTAATAGAAGTTGTTCTATTATTTTTCTTTGAACCGAGTCTGATGCAGTTCCCAGCACACATGATGAGCTGCCTCGGTTGCTCCTGACACACAGAAAGTAGATGAGCTGCCTGATCTCTCGGGACCTACCTCTCTTCTTGCAGAGAATGTGCTTAACCTCCTCCAGCCTCATTTCCCTCAGAGCAAAGGAAGGCTTGGCATGTCTCTCATTTCTAAGTCTCTTACTCTTACTTCATCACTCATTAGCATCGGCTTTAACTGCACCTTGGGTAGAATTCTATTGCTTTAGGACAAAGCTTTTGTGATCTTTACACTACGTTTGCATGTTAAATAATCTTGGTTTGGAGGAAATTTTTTTTTTTAATTTTAAAAGAGCTCAATCACCAGATACTGTGATGTTCATCCTTTTAACATAAATATACAAAATAGTATTTAGTAAATTTTATTTACATTTCTCCTAATTTATATTTAATATCCTTATAGATAATTTTCCATAAAGTTTTTTTTTTTATGTAATGTCACATTTTTATTCCTAAGTTTCTAGTACTTTAAGATGTAGTTTCAAAATAAAATTTCCAAATTATTTTGCAATTCAATGTATTAGATTTAGAAGTTTCTCAGGAAGAAGAGATATCTGCTTTTTGCACGTTCAGTTGTCATTCTGTTTCTTGTCTATTATTTTTTTCATTACATTTCAAATTCAAAGGAGGATTGGGAATAGCTAGTATATGCTAAAGAGAGCTGACTCCTGCCCAGGTATCATTCTAATTAACAGTTGCAGAGTGAAAGAAGTCTTGGTGTTACCAGTGTTCTAAGGAGGCAAATGAGACTCAAGAAGATTGAACTTGCTCAAAGTTGTATAATTTATCACTTGGATCTGACTAGAGAGACCAAGATATTTGCATTACCCCTCATACAGCCACCATATCTTATTTCAGATCCTTACATATCTTACTTCAAATCCTGATTTTTATACATTGCTTATGGCCCACTCCATCCATGTGAACCAGTCATATCAAATAATACCTTCCTAAATTTTTATTAATGAGTCCATCTTTTATGCCTGCCATGAAAATTTCCATATTTTTACACTAAACTATTGTAGATAGATTTTGCAGAAACACGTTTATAGAGTCAGGAATAAATTTATGGATAAATAAATCACAAAATCTATAAATTTTTAGTAAGAATCTGCCTTCTTAGGTGCTACTTTACCCATCAATCCAAAAGAAAGGGAAGTTTTAATACATGGAAATTGACTGCATTTATTTCCCATCAATTTCACCATGATTAACATAGTTTAGTGATGGATTTGTAGTCAAGAACACCTTAATACATTACAATCTCATTGAGTTTCTTTGGAGAAATATGCACTTACATATAATAGGGCCAACTGTCAGTCACATTTTTCATGCATGGGACAACCCCAAGTAAGCTATTTACTTAGACTATGGAATTAGTGGCACTTCTGGAGTTATGCAGTACACAACCTCCACAACTCTATACCATGACTAGCATGGTATAAAATTTGTTCCATTTAAAACCATGGAGAAGTTTGAAGTTACATATTGCATAATATATTGAACATGTCATTCATAATAGTAACTGAAACTGTTGAAAATCACATTAAAACACCTAATTACATAGGATATTATGACAGAATTAGTTACACCCAATATATATTTGTCTATGCCCTATCTCTTACCCAAAATTATTTGAGGAAGATTATAATTATGTGGATACATAAACACTTATGTATATATTTATGTATCCAAACATAGTCTTTATATGTAAACATCATATATATTTAGATATTCTGTGTTAAAATAAACATAGTGGGTAAAAGCATTATACTAGTAACCGTGATGAGTAAAGTGACTGACAGATACCATATACACTCTTGGATTTCCCAACAACCAACATGAGGGAAGCCAGCATTTGCAGTCTTTCTACTTTTTGGAGGAAAATACTCTCAGATTTTCAAAGGGCGAACACAATTCACTATGCAATCAATCCTAAAATAAATTTCTCACATGAACCTTTATTTGAGACGTGGAACACATGTACAAATGCATAGGTTATTGAATAATTACAAATCTTATGCAGTTATTTGTTTTAACATTCAAGCAATTCTGTTAATATTGCTTCTGATAAAAATAATCTCACATGTGGGTGGAATATAGACTATTTAGGAAAAGAGATGAAGTTGGATAGCAATTTGATGGTATGCTTTGACTTGACCTAGAGAGTTTCTAGTCTGTTATACTCAGAGAGAGACATTCTCTATACTTTAAAAATTAGATAAGTTCATATAGAGTCAACACTCTGCTTTAAAACTTGAAAACCCAACCATGTTTCTGTTTGCTTTTTGTTCTGTTTTTGTTTTTCTGAGGTGGATGGGTGGATGGCCACATCATTTCCACATGAATTGAATCACTGAGTCTCCTTCAGGCAAAACCGTATTGTGGTTGTTTTATTTCCTCCAAGAGTCATTTTGATTTTATTTCAGCATTTGCACAAGAGACAAATAAAATCCCAGAGTTCTAAACCTATATCAAAGAGGATTTTATTACATAGAGTTTAGCCCAATGATGATCCTTAAAAAAACATTTCATCTTAAATAGATCTCTCTGTGTGGCCACTAGGATAATTTCAGTGGTGAAATAGCCTTGCATATCTAGACAAATTGACTCAGAATATGCTTTAGAAAACTCATTTTAATGATACCAAAAATGAGCATTAGATTGATAACAGGACTATGAGTCACTCCTAGTTTTTGCATATAAAATCACCCCAGCAAGCAGTAAGGACTCCTCTCCCTGTTTACTTGCAAAGAAAATTGTGCATTCAGTTGATCTCTAAATAGTCTCAGACCATTATGGTGTAAATTAAAGAATATAGGAGTAAAACCCTGGTTAACAATATATCACTTGAGATTTTGATCTTATCTTTCAGTGTTCTATTTATGGTAAATATAATTCTTACAGTGCCTTTAAAATGTGTAATTTATGGAAGCAGTAATAGCCAGGGCTTTTGATCATAGTTGATTTCTCTCTAATCAAAAGCCAATGATGGAGTAATAAAAAAATAAAGTTTTATTTTGCTGCAACTTGGTCAATCTGTCCATGAAGGTTTAAAAGGTGGCCAACAGTAAAATGATGGTACCTGGAAATTCTGCAGTCCCTGGTGTAAGATATTGGGTTAAGGTTAAAAAAATAATAATAATTAAGGTGGCATAAACACCATTGACTAAATTCCAAATTTTCAGCGAGTAGAATATTGTCCCTTCTGAAAATGAGTCAGGTTACACTTTGATTCAATTGAGATGGTACTGAATGTGAGGTGTTAATTGAAGGTTTGGTGCCCACCATGCTAAACAGGCTTCAAACTGTTTTGGCTGTCTTTTCTAGTAAAAGCTGGAGGAAAGAGGCCTCCATTTCCTAATGGCAGGACAGCATTTCCAGTTTTCATCTGTCAATAATGCTTGGTGATGGGATATGTGAGCAAGCCTTTCTTAAGTGGCTTTTGAAGAAACTCTTAGAAGTTGTTTGAACATTGTGAGACTGCATAGAGAGCTAATAAAGACCTTGAATCATTTCACCTTTATCTGCTGATCTTTTCAGACATTACTGGTGTTGTTAGAAGACAAAGCAAGGGAAGGACTCATGGACAGAAATTCATATTCATCTTAAGAATGACGGTAAACACAGAATGACTACTGAATAATCAAATTGGAAATCTCTGTACGCTGGCCTACAGAAATAATTTTGTGCTTGCAGATGAGTCTGGCTAGATTTTCCCTTTAGTTGCATATGCTTATTCCTAAGTACAAAATTGTAGAGAAAAGAGTATTTCTCCCAATAGATGCATATGGTGAGCATTTATTAGGCATCAGTCACTGTTCTGTGCACATTTTGTGCATTCTTTTATTCTTAGACATAAACACACAAAAAATATGGTTATCAGTTCTCTTATTTTGTCCTCATTTCACAGGTGAAGAAACAACCCCAGAGATGTAACATAACTCATTCAGCATCCCAAAGCTGGAAAAGTAGGTAGAAGAGGCAGGATCTTGACTCCATTGCCCTATTTTCAGCTGCTGGGTTACACCGCTACTCAGTTTTGCCTATAAGTGGACTTAGTTTTGAGAACACCAAAGAAAATTCTGGACATTAAATCTCCCTTCCCAAAGCAATGCCATTTGTTCAATGATGAAAGATTGTACAGTTTAAATAGCTGTCAGGGGCAAGAGCTTTAAATAGCCTTGATGTGCCTTGGAGAGATGCACACATATGTTAGGATAAGGAGGCATTCAACTCAAAGCCGAGTTCAATACAAATAAAACGAAATAAGCTGCTGGGCCAGAGAGCTCAGTGTTTACTCCTCTGTCACAAGTTAAAATTAATGTTTCTAGGTTAACACTCCCACTTTTTTCACCATATATCCTTAAAATTAAAAGGGTCTGTTTACATGATAGCAATATCATGAAATCCAACTCTTAAAGGCAAAAAATAGCACACTAGCCAGGTGAGGGGCAGCTAATACATTGACTGATTCGGTTATGGATTCAAGGATGCATCCCCAGAAGATTCCAGGTCCTGCAAACTGGAGAACACAAAGCTATCGCTTGCCTTCAAGGGAAACAAACATACAAACAACAAATTACAACTTCACGAGAGGAATGTTTAGGTAAAGATCTATGGAAAGTGAGCTGGGGATATAGAAAAGGTCTGTCTCAGTCTAGGAGGGCATTCTTGGTTGTTTGGAATGCAGGTCTAGAAAGACTGTTAGGTCAATTTCTGCTGATCTGTATTGTGTAAGCAAAAATGTCTGACCTGAAACAAAGCAAATAGACATGAGCTGGGGATTTCTTAGATTCTGAGAGGAGACAGGGATATAAATAAATTGGAACTTGCGGCATAGCATTATTTGGAAAGTATGCATAGAAATTATGTTTATTATGCAGTAAAATCCTGCATACTTTAACAAGAGTGCTTAGCTAAATTTCTTACGTCATGTTTTTGCATGCGTAGGATTAATGACGTGCATGTACATACTCGCACCCTGCCTGTTTGTCATTTGATGGAAGGACATGGCAGAATTGGCTGAGCACCTTCACTGTTTTGCATCTTTGGAATCCTACTCCAGCTACTCAGAACTCCTCACAGTTCCATGCAAAGCACTGAGTCATTCTGGTTCCATGCCCTCCCCATGTAGAAAAGCTGCCTCCCACTTTCGCCTTGCTGTTCCTTCGGTATTTGTTTCAGGCATCACTTCCCCCAGAGAATCTCCCTCATAACCTCACTGTGTGGTTTAGAAATGTGCTCATAGCATCCTGTCTCTATTACACAAATTAACACTCTTCCTTGAAACTGTCTAGTTAACTGTTGCTTGAAGTCTTACTCAGTTTTGATTTCCCAGTACCTGACACAGGACACGGTGTACAGGACTTGGCAACAGATATTTATAACCTAAATGAGTGCTCGAGAAGAATGAGTATTCTGTTGTTTCAGGGGAGAATGTTCTGTATATATCTATGAAGTCCACAGCCTACACGAATAAGTAGCTGTTGCTAATTTTGTTACAGGAATTCCTACATTATCTTTAGACATTCAAATCAGTTACCATAATTTTCCTTCTTTAAACTTTCATACAATCTTTAATGCCATTACTACCTACAGTGTTAACTGATCACAGAACATGCAAGTTGAAAGGAGCTTTGGAGATGGACTAGTTCAAACATTTATTTTACAGATGAGAAAGCAAAGAGTAAGGAAGGTGAAATCATTTATCCAAGAGGACTAAGACGGGAATCTTTATCTCCTAATTGCTTTTATGGGGCTCTTTTTACCTGTTCCACATTATATAATTTCTGACTTAGAGAACAGAATTTTAAGTCATTTTAGAGCTTAAATCATGTCTGTATAATCGTGAGTTTTGTGCAGCACTGTAATAAATGGTAGACACTGAGTAAATGTTGAATTAAATTGCTCCTAACTTCCATGTTTAAGACCGTATTTCCTGCATCTCTTGGAAAGCTTTGGATTTATAATCAATAGTAAAGGGGAAGGGAATTTCTTATAGGGATTATGTGTATAATACTAAAAGTAATAATTCTGAAATTCAAATTGTATCATTGTTTCCTTATAATCCTATCACATAAGAACAGTAAGGTAGATGTTTCAACTCACAACTCATACTTATCAAAATTCTATTTCTTGTGTATCATAACAAAGTGTCTTAAGAATATTCAAACTGAATCTGTAGTATAGTCCATTTTTGAGAACTAAATAGAACAAAGGCTGACATTCTGGAATTGGAAGAGATTTGAGCTCATAATGGTTTTTAAATGGTCATTTTCCCTGAGCAGCAATTAAATCATTCAGCCCACTCTTTTTTTTTTTTCCTCAACCATGGGGCATGTTTAAGGATTAATTTTAATTATAGGGAATAGAGCTAAATATATATGATATGGTTCTATAAAAGGAGGCTATTGTACAACAGAGAAAATATTAATGTGTATACTTACTGTCTTATCTGGCTGTAGTAAATCAATTTGTATTTCATAGCAGATTGCATGGGATTCAAACTCATATGCTATGAAATAGCTGACTTTCAAGTGTATTTTCTATCCATTTTCTTCTTTTGCCTGAACGTGATTGACTATAGCCCTAAAACATCTGGGAAGAGGGAGAGAAAATTCTGAGAAAAGAGAAGCAAATAATTATACAAGGAGCATGAGATGGGAGGATAATGCATTTGGCCTCCCCCTGACCTCTGCTCAGCACCTTCATCCCTCGCCACTGCTGAGCACTAGCTTTCTCATTCCAATCATTCTTACACCACATTAATAAAAAAAAAATCATTTTGGTTATTACAGGTCTAAAAGCCAATCTGATTATGCAGCTTCAGCCTTCACAGAGACATAGGACATCCTATGGCCTGTGTGTGTAAATATCTGAGTTCTTACGTATTTAAGGGGCTCAAGAGGACTTACTTTGGCCCTCTGGATGTCATAAGTTCAATGGAGAACATCTATTTTTATCAACTATATAGATCTACTAGTCATGTGGGAGAAGAGGCAAGTTCCTTTGATGAGAGAATAAAAAGAAGGGAGACAGGTTGGCAAACAAGAGCCTTTCCTGATGTTACCTCCAAAGGGTAAGGAAGTGAGACTATTGCATGAGGAAAAGCTCAAGGAACTCCCCTCTCTGCACCTGGGCTGACATACTGCTCTTGGTGGTGGCCAAGCCCTGTTGGGGCTAATGGGTAGATATTGCTCTGAGCCAGAGTGTAGGAAGGGATATGGAAATGACATCCCGAGGTAAGTTATAAAGGGCGGGTCAGAAACATGTGCTTTGTAAACTAAACTTATTTATTATTTTGTCTACATTCCCCTATTTTTATTTTATGATTTTTGATGGTATTTTTGAACATATTTTTGAAAATACCAGACTGAGCTCTACTCATAAGAACTAGTGAAGGCCTTTTTGTTCCAATCTAGAGATGAAATTTAAGGTGGAACATGCACCTGTGAGGAAGAGCATTTAGGTGGAAGTGGTCATCACTTGCTGAGCATCAGAATAGAAAGAGATGCTCCAGGGAAACACTTTGAAGTTATTCGGCTACTCATCTCTCCCTATTTATACATACACCACCCAGAATTGGAGCCTTGGAGAACTTTGATTGCATTAACAATAAGTGATGAACACTGTATTCAGTCAGAACAGGAAAACCTAGTTAACTGATTGGCAGGGGTGTGTGTGTGTGTGTGTGTGTGTATGCACGCACGTGCATAATATATACACGCACACACACACACTGAGTAATTGGGGGAATTTCAAGGACTTGCAGGTGCTAATGAGTTCTTTTGCTAGGATGTTAAGACAATTTTACAAGTATTTGATAATCTAAAAAATGACTTCAGTGAAGATTTGTGAGAATGTCTATGTGTTAGATCATAGTAAAGCAGTTCAGGTATTTATAGGCTTGATCCATCATGAGACTCTGAATGTGGAGCTGGAGAATGAACCAAGTGCTCACCTATTCCAATCTCTCCACAATGGGAGGGTTCTGTTACTACAGAAAGTGAAAGAGGCAGAAATATTTTGAAGCATATCTGTTCAAGAATTTTTCTCTTCTGACTTAGGGTCCAGGTTATTATGATACTCTTAGCTCATGGCTAGCATGAACAAAATCATGGCAATTGTTGCAAATGAAAAGGAACATAATCCATATATAAATGGAAGAATATTTTAGCGTAGAAATCTGGACAGATCAGGGTTTGAATTCTAGGCCCATCACTTCCTCACTGTGTGATCTTGGGAAAATTATCTATTCTTTCTTTCTTTCAGCTTTTTCATCTTTGAGTATAATCATTATCGATTTCACTTTCCTTTCACTCCTCTTCTCCTCCCTTTGCAAGAATATTTATTGAAGTCTGTTCTCTTTCCAAGCACTTTGCTGGCTGCTTAAAGATAGAATGTTGAGCAATTCTGCTGGTGTCTTGGCTTGGAGATTTCAGGCTCGTGGGGTTGTTGTGAAGAATAACTGAGATAGTGTATGTCAGTTGATGCATTTGAAGTATCTCAGTCATTATTGGGGTCCTCCTTCTTGCCAGTTGCCCAATCATGCAACTTGTTCAGAGGCTCAGGAGAGTAGAGTAATGCATTATTACCTTTCAACACGCAAAAGGTTTAACAGACATTTAATTCTTTGACTTCACATGATTTTACTCTGTTGCCATTTTGTAGATGAATACAAAGGGGACAAATAAGCGTCAACTCCCTGGGCTGTGATATGACAGCTCTTGTAAGTGGAAGCATTTCAGACATCATCAGGATGGTATTAATTTAACTTGTACCACAGTGTTATGTGTGAGGAGTCTCCAATTTTCTTAATGGCATACTTAATTGACAATACAATCATGACTCGGAAGGGTGTGAAATTAAAATCTTAAGAAGCATATAAAATAACAGGGCAATTCAAAAGTTTTGTGTGAATAAAGCAATGCAATTGGAAAGCATCTTATTTATGACTGGCTTTTCATTCCTAGACAATTCCACTCGGTATCTGTCTTAGTCCATTCAGGCTGCTATAAAATATAACATAAACTCGGTGTTTTTTACACAATAGAAATGTATTTCTCACCGTTCTGAAGGCTGGAAAGTCCAAGATCCAAGGCAGTGGTATACTTGGTATCTTGGGTGGGCCGTTTTCCAGGCAATTGTCTTTTCACTGTGACACCACCTGGTAGAACAAGTTAGGTTGCTCTGTGGGATCCCTTTATAAAAGTATTAATTCCATTCCTGACAACTCCACCCTCATGACCTAGTCTTTTCCCCGAAACCCCACCTCCTGACACCATCATCTTGGAGTTAGAATTTCAACATAGGAATTTTACGGGAACACAAACATTTAGACCATAGTACCGAGTGGAAAAACTGATATAAAACATTAATGACCATTTGCCTAATTAAGAAAAAAACTATCAAAAATAGATATCCATGATGTTCCTAAAAAATACAACATAGAGTAGAGCAGTACATCTAGATTCTGAGGATTGTGGTCTGGAAAGCACATAGCACATGGTTTCTTCCATTGTCTAGATCTTTAGGACATCTCAAATGTTTAAGATATATTTGAAAGTTTCTATTTTCAGTTATTGCTAGTGTCTCAATACCTCTCAAATACAGAGATGATGCCACTGATCAATGACCATGCGTGAGACATGGACTTTGAGTTTTGTGTTTTAGGAGTGATGGGTTGACATGTGTTATTTACATTCTCTTACTCTGTTTCTCCCCCAGGTCAGACTTTGTAATCTAGGTCTTGTATTTGTTAGGGGCCTAAGTAACTAAGAACATACTACATGGGCTCCAGAACAGACCAGAATCAGACCTGTGTCTCTGCACCAGTAGCCTGGTACTCTGGCTGAAAGGTCTTTTTAAAGCGAATGACCTTCAATATCATTTCATGTTGTCTTGACAAATTAGAGATTTCTTTTTTTTTTTTCCAAATAGGAAATGGCTGATTTATTTTAAACTACAAATAAGATTTTATTATACTTTCAAATTTCAAACAAATTAGGTAAATGGAAGTGAATATTTAAGTTTTACAATAGAGCAAGGGAAACCAGTTATGTAAATTATATACACACTGATGGGATAGAAATCTGCATATTGGAATTTCTAATCCCCTTCGGTTTTTTTATAGTATTACCATAATGCAAAAAAATTACTGCTCCATTGCATTAAAAGCACATACTTATTAGTGAAATGGCCAGGAGAAAATATTCATTCACTCAGGGAAGTATTAATGTGAGATATTTTGCCTAAGTGTGTATATCACTTGAACTTCCTTTGAACTCTGTGCACTTCTTGCTATTTATGACAAAGAAAGCCATTGCTCACAAAATATTGGGTTTGCCTTTGAAGCAATACCAGATCGTTGACAAAAGGCAGAGCTGAGATTAGATGCCAAGGGTTATTGTCTTGCTATAGTCCCAGAGCTATGTGAAATGTCAGCTAATTGAAAATGGTAATTATCCTACATAACAACATAAACTGTTTCATTCTAGGATATGTGTTGCTTTTAAATTAATAGCCATTGATCTTCTGTTTTTTCACAATTCTTCTCTGTCCTTTTGTCAAATTATCTAGCCATCAGTCCTTGGGACAAAACCCATTTCACCATTTTTATTGACCATGGTTTAATGAGTGACCTGGCCTTCCTGTTTGGATAGACTAATAGGTCCATCCATCTGAGGGTCTGTCAGCCAGAGCTATGTAACCTTTACTGTATATTTGGTTTCTCAGTGGAAAAGTTTTAAAATACAAACTTCAAATAATTATGTTACTGTGGCTATTTGCATTTTTTTCAGATACTGGTTGGGAGGAGCCAAATTAATCGCAGTAGTAATAGATGTTTAAATTATGATCTACTGAGAAAGACTGTCCTTTGAGAGATGAATAATATATATTCAAAATGTTCAGCTTGCATCTAATGCACAGTACTTCATACCAAATGGCTTTGAGGGAAATTTGTATAGTATGATTTTTGAGGCACAGAATTAAAATTCTCAGCTATGATGGGGGAAAAAAACTGTCAAGTAGAAATTAAAAATACATATTCTCCATAGCTATAAAATGAACTATAAGTGCACTCTGATACCATAAAATTAAGTTACTTTAGAAAATAATTCAGAGTAATCTAATCTTGAGTCAGGGTTCTCTATTGTAATGGTAGACATCCCAAAGACACTTGGGCTCGATCTGTTTTAACAAAGTGAAGAAGACATGAAGAGTGTGGGAATTTATTCAAATCTATTCAGGCAAAATTTTCCATTGTTGAGCTTAGAAGCCTAATATACAGTGATTATGGGAAAGCTTTATTATGCCCTTAGTTCAAGCCTTGCCACGAAATCATAAAACTAATTTTATTTTTAAGGGTGAAATCAGTGCAATGTCTTTCTAGTCATATCGGAAGTAGGAAACCATGCTTCCTACAACTTTAAGTCGTCAATCGTGACTATGAAGTATATCCACAGACTATGGAGACTAAGAACACAAAAATTTATTGCCGAAAATAAACAGTTGAAGGTAAACTTTATCTGACATGTTGAATAATGAACAAATTCCTTTTGTGAGCCACATTATCTGGCACAAAGATGAAAATAGTTAATCATGTTGGGAAATCATTGTTTTATATCTTAGAGAAAGTGGAAGGAAAATGTTTGGAAGTGAAGGTGTAGGGTAACTTGGTTGCCTCCCTTGTTTGAAACAATTTTGATGACCACTCTCCTTGACTACTCTAGTTAGGCTTCTCTAAGAGCTCTAGGCTTGAACCTTGACATCTGCCCTTTTTGGGCCTACACCCACTTGTAGCAAGAATCTTGCTAAGTCAGTGTGGCTAGAATCGCCCACCCTCAATATCTGATCCCCCTTAGTGTGTGGATTACATGGATCGCCCATGGTCCCCAGGTGATATGTGATCACGCTGGCCTTCTTCAGCATTTCCTTCAAGACTATTTAACCAGAATCCCCCTTTTTCCCCTGAGGTTTCCTCTTGGTGATTTTTCTTCCCACTGACCCTTCATCATGCTTCTGGGCTACAAATCTCGACTTGTCCATGCTATATTCTGAATTGAGCTCAGTTCTATATTGAGGTCTCTCTTCTCTTATTGCAAACATTTCTGAATAAAGATTTTTATCACTTTACTGCCCAGCTCTGGTGTTCTTTACCAATTTTTACCCCTTTAGCAGCTTCAGGCTCTGCTTTTCTCTCTGACATTTCTACATTCCCTTGTTCCATTTCAAGACAAAATTGTTCAGAATGCTATCTCCCTTCTGTCCTGTCCTAAGCTCAATATCTGAGAGTAAATGAATGTATTTGCAGAAGAACCCAGGCATGTACCTGTAGGACCTTAGCAAGCTGTCTACCTTGCACCATTCTCTCCTCCCTCCCTCCCTCCCTCGTCTGCTATCAATTAGAATAGGAGGCTGAGGGCCATGCCTTTTTTCCCCCTACCCCTTTGGAAGGAAACTGACTGAAGACTAATGGTCATTTCTGTCTAATTTGGTAACATAAAATGAGGGCATTAGGTTTCTTCCCTGAAAATCCTACCTTTCATAATAAAAGCAACTCTATAGCCAAATTCTTGCCTTGTAAAAGAATATCCATTAAGAAAAACATCACAAAAATACTTATACATCTGTCCTGTAAGCTTAATGAAGTTTAAGTCCACCAAATCTGTTCTTTCAGTCCTCTGAAACCTTATAATAAAGGCTCTCTAGAGGTGTATGGAATGAAAGAGCATGCAGAGTTATAGCTGGGTATTGCTATGGGGAAAATAAAACCAGTAGTCATTCAATATACAGCCTGCATTCATGTAATTGGTGTTCCCTAGTAAACTATCTGGCATGCAGAATGCTAAGTACCTGGCATTTGTGATCATTATAATTATGTACTGTTGGCATTTGGTTTATATTCTTGAGCCAAACCATTTTGTACTACTCTTAAATATTTTGGCTTTAGAACTTTGTTTTGATACAGATAATTTCTCTTGTTATTTCCCTGTTTCCTTTATTGCTGTCCTGCATTCAGCTGTAATTTGCTTTAATTGAGTCATCCCCATGATCATGGAGAATTTGTTTAGCCATTGCAATTTTTAGCTGTAATCTCATTTTGAATTGTTTATCGTGATGATTAACATTAGTGCATGAAGACTCGGTAATGAAAAATTATTATGTGGAAAATTCAGTCTTTAATAGTTAATATAAGCCTCCAAATGTTGAGTGTCAAGGCTGCAGTGTCTCTTTGATCCTTAAAAGGCTTGTCAATGAAGACAGTTCAGTTGAGAAGCTATATTGAAAATCCAAATATTTTTTAGAAATCTGCTTTGAGTCTTGAGGATTGGGAAATTTACATAAATGATCTGAATCTCAGCAAGCTCTGAATGCACAGCAACTATTTGATGGGATAGTTTAAAGAGAGCCTGCCACTGGAGTGATGATTATCTATAAAAGTGATTATTTACTAAGTGATTATGCCTGTGTCATAATTTAATATCCCATTGATAGTTTTTAATCAATAAAGTGAAATATAACCAGGTTGGGGAGCATGTAAACCTGCATCAGTCCAGTGAAAACTGTTAGCAGGGAGAAAAAAGAACTGTAAAAATCAGACTGAGTTATTTGGGAGAGCTTAAAAGAACTGTAGTTTGCCACAGCCGTGATACTCAGCATGAGACAAAATGAACTTCACCACAGGGCTTGGATTTCCAGAAGTCTACTCAGTGGGGCTTGTCCAACATTGGACCTTTCTAACAAACAAAAAGGAATCTTACATTTTTAGTTCTGAGTTCTTGATGTATGCATCATGTGCTTGCTTTTTTTTTTTTTTTCCCCTAATCACACATAGCTGATGGTACTAGACTGGAGGCATCTCTGCTCTTGACAAGCAGTGTGAAGTTGGGCAAGTTCCTCATTCTCTCTCAATTTTAGTTTTACCAATTAGGAAATGGAACTCTCCAAAGACTGTCTTTAGACTGCATGCACCTCTACAATTCTATATTATGTGGAGATGTCAAGTCTGTAGTTTAAACAAGTTATAGTTCCAGAGAGAATTCAGGAAAGGAGATTTAGACTTGAAAGCCCTGTTCCTATAAATGTTGGTTAAATCTCAGAGATTAGATGAGTTCAAGAGGCTATATTTGTACATAGAAAAGGATAAAGGATCTAGGAAAGAGTCTAGAACCTTGCGAAGACTGGGTTGAGGAGCCAGCAAGTGAAGTTAATAACAGAGTGTCAGTGACTATGAGAAAAACAAGGAGAGGATGGGGTTTCTGAAGCCATGACAAGAATTTAACATAGAAGGGAGTGATAAACTATTGAATGCATCTAAATCCTCATGGACGGCAAAAAGAGAAGAGTTACCATTGGACTTAGATGCATGTAGCTTGACAAAAGTTGGCTCATGACAATGAACCAGTCAAGAGTGACAATGAGAATCCAACCAGAGTTGTGGAAAGAGAAAGGAGGTGATGAAGTGGAGACTGTGATTATAAATAGCTCTTTCTCGAAATTTAACTCTTAAGGATAGCAGATAACTGGAGCAGAGCTGGAGAGCCATGTGTAATTAAGCGAATCCCTCCTCCTCTGCTGCCTCCTCCTCACCCTTCTTCTTTTTCTTCTTCTTCTGGTAGGTGTAAAGGAACAAAACTTTAGGAGGTAATAAAGTAGAAAGGAAAAAAATGAATGATGAAGGAAAGAAATTGGATAACTCTCCAAGATAAGTAAATCTGCAGATGATGCAAGGCTATGGACTGTGGCACAGGATGGCATAGGCATATTATGGGAATTAAGTCACTTCATCCGTGCGACAATTATTTACATTTATAAAGAAAAATCATTGAGAAAGTATAGTTGAGAAGACTGGCCTTATGCCCGTGTGTGTAGTAGGTTGTGATGTAAAATGCAGTTCTTTTTCTAGGTCCTAGTCAAAGATTTTATAAGTGAGATGCTTGGTGGTAACTAAAATAAGATCAAATGGATGAAGGATAATCATAAGAAAGAATACAAAGGGGCAAAGTAGGATAAAACAATGTCTTCAATGCAAAGGATGGGGAACTTCTAGAGGTAGAAGCTGATGACATTATCAGGTGCTTCTAAGAGCTTTATGGAGTTCAGTGCTCAGAGAGATGATCTTTTTAGCAAGCAATTTCAATGAGAACATTACTTTGTTTACACAGGTGAAATGATGTGCATTATAATGTAGAGAAGACAGAAAACTAAAATTAAAAAGCTTAATAATAGTCTTTATTCTTAGGGCAGTGTTTTTCAAAATAAAGGCTCTGGCCCATTACTGGGTCATGACATAAAATGCATTTCTCAGTATGAATGGCTCCAAGAAAAAAATGCAAATAAGCAGGCTTAACCAATTGAGAGTTCACTGTGTATTCACCTACTAATAACACTTCAGTGACCACATAGTATTACAACTTGCATTTGGAAATTGTCTTTTTCTTATGCTTATTGTCTCATGGTCCCAAGTTGACAGACTACTTTATTCTCAGGCATCATGTCTCCATTCCAAGAATGAACAACACCATGGTAGGCATAAAATGCCTATCCCTAAAGACACCCATGTCCTCATACCCAGAACCTGTGAACATGTTGCCTAACTTAGCAAAGAGGACACTGCAGATGTGATTAAGTTAAGGAATGTGAGATGGAGAGATTATCCTGGATTATCTGGTTGGGCCCAATATAATCACCATAGTCCTAATAAGTAAAAGAAGAAGTCAGGAGATTCAGAGAAGGATACTTATGATGGAAACAGAGTGGGAATGATACAGAGTGAGAGAGATCCAACTGGCAATTGTTGGCTTTTAAGATGGAAAAAGGCCAAGAGCCAGGGGATGTGGGTGGCCTCTCCATGTGCGAAAACACAAAGAAACAGATTTCCCCTAGAACCTCCAGATGATTTTAATCTCATTTCAGACTTTTATGCCATCTATGCACTGGGCCTGAGGCAAGGGTTCTTTTTTTCCTAAGATCTTTTTATCTGTCATTAGCAAGAAAAAGCAAACTCTATTGGAAAGGAAGAAATAGGTTGAAAAGGAATGAATTTCGATTATGTAGTTGATGTTGAAATATTGAGTATATAGCAGACATTGGGATGCACTAGAGGTGTATTGAGTGTTGAGACATAGGTTACGCAACAGATACTGGCTATAAGAAGGCACTAGGAAGTTGAGTGTGGAGCCACACCCAAGATGGTGTCTGCCACAGTGCCCCCCATATCCCATCTACTAGTAAGCCTCATTGTTTCCTTTGACAAATGCATTCCAACTTTTTCTTAGGTTCATGTCCACAACCACCATTCTGTTTCAATCTAACACCATCTTGCTTTTCAATTATCAAAATAATCAGCTATTTCTCCTAACAACTATTTGCTTCATATTCACCTCTTTATTTTTTTCATCATTGTGCAGTCAGACTCATCTTAAAAATGTATTACATTAACCCCTTGTTTTTTTGTTTTGTTTTGTTTTTTGAGGAACAACTTGTCATTGAAATTAGAACTGGGGAGCCTGGGTGGCTCAGTGGGTTAAGTGTCTGTCTTCCTCTCGGGTCATGACCCCAGGGTTCTGGGATTGAGCCCGCATCAGGCTCCCTGACCAACAGGGAGCCTGCTTCTCCTTCTCCCTCTGCCCCTCCCCCCTGCTTATGCTCTCTCTCTTTCAAATAAATAAATAAATAAATAAATAAATAAAATATTTTTAAAAATTAGAATTAAGTTAAAAATTCTTAACTTTATCTTTTTTTAAGCATTATAGAGAAAGATTCAACAACATCCTCCTTCCTGGTTTTGGCCAGTTTTTTTTTTTTTTTTTATAAGTACTTTTTCATATAATTTAATTTTGGTTTGTAATTATATGCTCATTTGTGTGATTATTCAATTAATGCCTCTAAGTTACAAGCTCCACTATGGTAGAAACCAGATCTAATTCTACCCACTGTTACATTGCACTTAAACTATAACTGTTCAGTGAATCATAAATTAATAAAACAAAAAAAATAGGCTCATCCTCAAGAACTTTCTAATCCAATGAGAAAGAATGAATGAAATGACTATAATAAAAATGATAAAAGCTACATTCTTTAGAAGGACAGGAGATATGTGCATTTGGACATTATAGGTCAGATGTGCCTTCAATATGGACTTGGAGATGCAGGTAAGGGGATGTTGGAGGATGAATCATTTCAGGGGCATTGAACAATAGGAATTAAAGCAGGTTGATATAGAAGACAAAGTCAGGTTTACAGACCTAGGTTCATAATCTGAAATGGTATAGGGAATAGAGGGGTGAAATGGGAAATGAGTTCTGGGATTTTGGTGAAGGCTAAGCCGAGAAAGTTTCCAACACTGTAAACCTGTGCAATAGATTGTAATTTTTGGTTTGTGTGTTTGTGTGTGTGTTGTTTCTCAGTATATGGGTTACCTAATCTTAATGGTATTGTAGGAAGTTAAAATTTCAGGTAGGATCATTTTAATTAAATTCTTCTTCATTCAACATCTATTCAACAAATGCTTTGAGTGCTTAATTACCAGAGTCCAAAATAAGCCCTGGAGATAAGGTGAGAGAAAAATAAATGTATGGTCCTTGCTCTCATAGAAAAGTTCTTTGTCTCTCATTTTTAAAGTTGTTTGTTATTTATTTCTTTAAAGTTCTTATTTTCAAAGTTGTCTCCAAGACCACATCACAAGTTTACTAAGAGCAAAAGAAATCACTTCCTATATTTCTCCTGTTTCAGTCATGGTTAACTACAGCAGAATTAGGCAAACTAATTGAGCAATAACCCCAAGTTGATTTATTAACTGGATAATCAATATATTTCTAGATGGTAAAAATTGTTGGAATACCATGATGCCATTTTGAATTGTTATAGACCTACCTTACAACAAATGGTAAAGTGAAAAGGGACATTTAAAACCTATGTAGTTAGATTGACTAATGCAAGACAACTATTATGGATCATTCAGGCTGAAACATTCACTTGGTGGTCTGAATGATCCAGATACCTCATTCTGCTGATAAATTAGCTGCCAAATACTCCATCACATTTTGTATTGTCTCACTACAACTTGAATGTCTCGTCTGTTGGAATGTATCCGTATAATCAAAACATTTAATGCTGATTAAAATGATGGTCCCCTGATTAAAATATAAAGGCTGTCAGGTAAAATTGATGGACGGATCTCAATGAGAAAAAAGCTTATTCTGGACTGCCTCCCATTAGAGAATGCACTGAGGAAGGATATTTCTGTCTTATCTTTAGATAAGGCTTTTTCAGTTAGTATCACTATACTTTAATTGTATACATTAAAGAGTAATTGTATACATTAAAGACTAAAATTTATAAAATATAAACTGCATAGGACATGCTTTAATAAAGATGGCAATTTTCAAGTAAAGAAAAAAACACATAAATTTCCAGCTCATTCTCAAAAAAATATTTATGTTTGCTTTGTTGACATGAGGAACTGGAAAGTGGGAATCAAATTGAAAATAATAGAGTGTTAGTTCCCAACCTCCAAATATCCATCTTAACTTTAGATTTGTCTTTTTGACAATTTAGACGTGTTTGGTTACTTACATGGAAAAACAGTAAGAATGGGGAGGTACCAATCAATGCTTAATTCGTAATATGGTTAGTGCTGTGCTGATCAGTATGATAGCCACTAGTCACATGTGGCTATTTAAAATTAATTAAAATAAAAATTCAGTGACATCAACCATATATCAAGGGCTCTATAGTCACCATGTGGTGAGTGGCTATTCTGTTAGCACAGTTATAGGACATTTCTTTCATCTTAAAAAGTCTCATTGGACATCACTGCTTTTGTGCATTGGCATTTTTGTGTATCATCTCTGGGTAGTTAACGTAATGCTTGGCAGATGATGAAGAATTTCCCACGGTGAGAAACTAGTTTTTTCAAGAGACCACTGGTATGGCTGACAATCCAGTGATTGCTAGAGAATGAAGGCAGTGGGGCCACTTGTAATTGGGCTTACCAGAGTCTGAAGGGATTTTGCAATCAGAAGACTGTTTATATACTTAGCTGTTTCTGAAATCGCTTTGTCATAATTCACCAAGACATATGATGATGCACCATTTTAAAATTGGATAATAACTTACAGATAAGATGGTGTGATTATAGGATTGGCTACTTCTTTTAAAAATGAGCCTCCATATATTTCAATGAGTGAAAAACTTTTAGAGAGCAATGATTTTCATCATCCAACAGTGGAAATATTGACTTCTGAGGCATTTTCAGGGGCAGAACCTGACCTCAAAACCAGGTTCTATACATGTATCTAAGCCCAGCACAGGGAACTACAGGTTATTTATTCTAAGGGGTTTGCTGCCAAAGCTGTGTTCCTTTGTCCTCTTTAGTTGCTTAATCTTTACAGTTACTTAGAATGTTTTTGTTTTTTATATTTTGATTTGTTTCTAATACCCTATAATGGCCCTTGAGACAGCATTATTCCTACCTAACAATATGTAGTTAGGAGGAAAAAGTTAAAGTGATATGAATGTGATCTGAAGAGTAAATTTTACTCTAAAAGAGCATGATATGGGGCACCTGGGTGGCTCAGTTGGTTGAGTTGGTTTTGGCTCAGGTCATAATCTCACAGTCAAGGGATCAAGCCCTGCGTGGAGCTCTGCACTCAGCATGGAGTCTGCTTGAGATTTTCTTTCCCTGTCCCTTTGCTTCTCCTGCCTCTTCTTGCTCTCTCTCTCTCTCTCTAAGATAGATAGATAGATAGATAGATAGATAGATAGATAGATAGATGGATAAAATCTTAAAAAAAATAAAAACAAAAGAGCATAATATGTCTTCTTATTACTTATCCATGCCAACATCATCAATCTTATCTTCCTCTTTTTCAAGAGTATCTAATAAAGATGTTTATTGAGAGTAGTTGTTGAGTTTAAGCTTGAGAGGCAGGCTGTAGGGATAGAATTCTATATCCACTATTACTAGTTATGTTTTCTTAGTAACTCTGCGACCCATGTATGCATCTGTAAAATGGAGGTGGTAATAATAATGCCCACTTTGTGGATTTATTATGATTAAATAAATAAATAAATTTATCTTTATAGCTAACCATAAATTATACTTAGAGCAAGTTCTGGGCACAAAGTGTTCACTGAACATGAAAAGCTATTGCCTTTCTCATCCATGATGTGGTACAATTGACATTGTCTCTTCAATGTTATTCTAGTATCACTTGCTCATCCACTTAGATGTTTTGTTTTTAGTGCCTTAGATTTTATTATAAATGCTTACCTCTTAACACTGGAAAATACAGAGATAAATAAGACACAGTCCCTGACCTCAGAGAGGGCATGTTTTTGCATGAATATTATCTTTTATTACATATTTGCTTATTAGCCATAAACAAAATTTTAGGAAAAGTAGATCTGGTAATTTAGCTTCACTGGAGAGACTATTAAAAGGAACATAAATCATAATAAAGCTTGCATTTGATCTTACAATTTTGTTGTGCTTTGACATACATTAAATTAATTCTTAGAGTAATCACACTTAATTATTATAACTATCTCAGGCCAAGTAGCTTGTGTAGAGTTGTGAACAGCTTTTGGTCATACTATGCTGCTTTCTTGTGCAGAAAATCATGATTCCAAAAATGGACTTTATACAAAAAAAGAAAAACAAAAAACTGACCTATCCTGCTGAGGTCAGGATAATGGATACCTTTGTTGGGGAGAGGGTAAGGATTGGTGACTGGAAAGGAATATGAAGGGACTTTTGAGGATGTCTAAACTTGTGTTTCTTGATGTGGGTCATGGTATACAGTTTGTGAAAACTCACCAAAGTGTACACTTGCAATATTTGCACTTTTCTATATATTAGACCTAAATAAAAGGTTCTACCTACAATAATATACCAAAAATATATATATGCACATTGAGAACCTCTGCATATATGTCTATGTAGAAATATACAAACATATGTGTGTACGCGTATGTATGCTGTGAGCTCAATCCAATATCAAACCTCACATGAAAACCCCACTCTTTTCCCCTGTGTGACTATCACTGTTATTTAAAGATAGCAAACTTATTGTCCAGCCCCCAAGTTTTCAAACTAATTGGCATTAAAGCATAATCTTACTGAAAGACTTAAATTTATGCATCACTTTTCTGTGATGGAAACGTAAGTAGATCCTATCCAATGCTTACCTCAGAACCACTTTCTAAAATGCCACCAAAGCATAAGTTAATTAAATTACATAAATTCCAGACAGTGATGGGAAAAGTAATATTTATTATAAGTGCATATTCTTGCAGAAATTGCTTCCTTGCATTGCGTGCTGATACTTCAGCGGTTAAGGCTGGCATTTTTTATGTGTCCAAAGGGACGATCTATTTAAGTAGGTGAGTTATCCCTTGGCTTGTAACGTGCAAACATTTTTGTTGTTTGCTAATAGTCCTGCAGGGCAGAACACATTCAAAGCCAGACAGGAGATACAAGGATATAAAATCTAGTGTTTACAGTGCATATACTCAAAGTTCACAGTAAGACTATGCCCTAGGTGGTGGGCTCCTGCAGGTATTCCATTTCACCCAATTCATGATGATTGGGGCTTTGAAAGCAAAATCAACTGAAATTAATTTTGCTTGTGAAACTGCCCTCTAGAACACTGTCCATGCTGCTGTGGATAAATGCACTAATGGAGAAGTAGCATTTAAAGGCTTGAGAAAAATGTAGCTATTAGCAAATGGAAGATTAAAAAAGACTTTTTTAACAAGTAAATTTGGGGGGGGCATTTAAAGTTTAGTCAGAAGTATAGACAATTTCCCAGACATTCATATTAATATTGATATCTTTATTATTTGTAAACAAGTCAGCACACCTACAATTCAATCAGGTTCTTCTTTTTTTCCTGTTTGACAATTCATGTAATCATGTGAAATTCAAGGTGCCTAGTCTACTGAACTCTGAAGTGACAAAAAAAGATAATAATTTAACCATTGAATAATAATAATAATAATAATAATAATAATAATAATAATAATAAAACAACCTTTCATTTCCCTGTGCATTCCATGTACTTATGTCCATTCATAACTTACCTAGTTATTCTACATATATTTTGGGGTATTACAGAGATGATGCAACTGACTGATTCTCTCCCCTCAGGGTTTCTATTCTAGTGCAGAGATGGTAGAACACAAAGTAAATGGTTTAGAATAATGCATCAGATATTAATTATGTACTGTAGGAAAGAATTAGGCAAGGTAATGTGGATAGAAAGTGTGATGTGAGGGGTGTTTGGTTTGTTGTTTTATCTGAGAGACAGGGACAGTGTTTCCAAATGGGGACATTGGGTTGGGGCGCCTGGGTGGCTCAGTTGGTTAAGCAACTGCCTTCGGCTCAGGTCATGATCCTGGAGTCCTGGGATCGAGTCCCGCATCGGGCTCCCTGCTCAGTGGGGAGTCTGCTTCTCCCTCTGACCCTCTTCCCTACTCATGCTCTCTCTCTATCATTCTCTCTCTCAATAAATAAATAAAAATCTTAAAAAAAAAAAACAAATGGGGACATTGGAGCAGATACTTAAAGGAAGGGAGCCACCCACATGGATACCTGAGGCATGGGTGTTCTAGAAAAATCATCCGGAGCTTGCAATAACTTCTTTCAGAAGACCTCAGAATATTAATTTGCTTTCTCCACATTCACTACAGTATGGATGAGTAAATATTATGTGGGTTTTTGTTTGTTTGTCTAGAAACACAAAATATTGACAATACCTGAAGTGTATGTAGGGTTGAGATGAAAGTCTGAGTTACTCATTGACAAGCCAGAAACTCTCAGCTATACATGAAAACTGGAAAGGAAGATGGTATTTCAAACTCAGAAAAAAAAAATGTCTGCTCCTAAAAGGGGATAATGTAGGGTAAGTTTCTTAGCCGGCTTGTAAATTATTTTGAGAAAATTCATTATGATGAGTTAGTTCCCAGTATCATAGGATAAGTAAGTTTTTATTTTTCAGCACGCTGACCCTTTTTCCTGGAATGCTGTTGTTTTCTCTCTCTCTCTTTCTCTTTTTGTTTTTTACATTCTTCTGGTACATTCTTATTTATCTTTAATGGCCAGTTCAACTTTTGGTGCATTATTTTCTGAACTCTCCAGGCTGAATTGTTCATAATTTTTTTTTTCTGAATTCCTATAGAAATCTCCAGTTAACCTCTAGACTCTTTTTCCGTTGGATTATTTTATGTATGTCTATATTTTTCCCCATGAAAAATATCTTTTTAGCTTCTTTAATCTCCAAATCATTGCCTTGCACATTTTTGGATATTAATTAATTTTTTTTTCAAATAAATAAATGAGCAGATGATTAACAGTCCCCAGAATGTATAGGACCTCACAGAAAGGATTGCCTTCCGTCTGTGTCCCTGTTATACTTTATAGAGGAACATAAAGTATTTCCACAGGGCTCAGATGTAGAAGACTAGTTCTGCCACTTGCTATGTCCTTTTAAACACTTCTGTAACCCTACTTTCCTTAGCTCCCAAATAAACATGTAAATAATGCCTGTCCCTGTGGGGGCTGTTTAGGGTCACAGTAGCTAACATATAAAAGTGCTTTGTAAATTATAAAGCATCTTTCACCTGTTCATTTCTATGATTAGATCTAATGTTACATATATTTAGTCAAAATAGAGACATAAAGAATTAACCAAATTTTAGACAAAATAAACAAGAATGACTTACGAATGATTGACCAAAAGAGTTTTAGGTTGAATCCGTAATAGTATTGGTATTATAGACCACAAAGTAGTAGTCCATACATGGTATTATAGACCACAAAGTAGTAGTCCAATAAATCCTCGCAAATGTAATGGCCACCCTCTTTTGGGTGAAATAAAAATTTATTGGAAATCTTTGCTCTTATTAGCATGAAAGGAGCATTAAAAACCTTATACAGGGAAAAACTATGTAACCTTACATGGTAAGGCTATAGAAGGAGGTCGAACAGAGCAGGATACCTATGGAAACTGGGAAAGATTCAGTGGACTTGTTCATTTGAGGAACTGCATTTCTGCTTCATGATAAATCAGAAATTACTATGTTTTCCATCAGGAGAAGTCTACTCAACTACAGATTATTTTAGGAGTAAACCTATGCTAATGGTTTATTACGAGATCCATATTAATTAAAATGTTAACTTGAAAAATATTTGAGATGTCTTTGATAGATGAAGTGCTATTCTAATTTGTTTTGAAAGGTTCTACATAATCACAAGCTATACAGAAAAGAGATGTGATTTTTAGACTTCAAAATCACAAAACTATGGCCTGATAAAGAAACAGGAAGCATTATTCTATATAATTAAAAACCAACAACTGAGCACACTTCTAAACTGAATGTATTTTTAAAATCTGTAATTAATACATATTTTTGTGTTTTATAAGTGTATTAAGTGATTACTTTTTTATGCTGAAGTCTTTTTGATTATGCAATCTTGTGTGAAAACAGATTTTCTCAACATACAAGGAAAGCATGTTCTTTATGATCATTTCTGGATAAATAGGCTTCCATGAAAACATGATAATGGCATATAAGAATTAGTGTTCTTGGCCAACTGTGTAGGTTATTCAACTCAATATGTTTCTTTTAACAGGCACCAAGACATAGATTGTAGAAATGTGTCATTTTCCTAAATATTATTCTAAAAATTAAGCAGTGTAGTCTCAAACCGTCTACTTTTTGAGACTATTCCTTTATCAATTCTATTCAAGGCATTCCCTAAATCTTGTTAATACGTAATAAATTCAGACTATATCAATTCTGACTAGAAAACTAAACCTCATAAAATTATACTATGTCAAATAGTATTTTCCTTTTATTTGCCCTCAGTTTTCTTCTCTTTTGGTTCAAAGGAGTTTCTTTTTAACTGAATTCAGTTAAAATATATCTTTATTTCTTATAATTGCAAAATCACTCCATCGTCAACTTCACAGTTTTTATCATTTCAGTCTGCAATCCACATCATTTAAGTCTGTTCTCAAAAGACAAACTCCTGTCCTTTTGATGTTCTTTGTTTGTTTTTACATGCTGTGATCAGGATCTAAAAGGCTTTCATTTTATCTTTCTTGAAGTGCAACAACACCATATATAAGAAATAGGTATAGACTCAGTATTTTGCCCAAGAAAAATATTGTGTGTAAGGTTTTAAATTTTTTTCTATAGCTTATCAATATAGTCAGTGTTGCTTTGTTTTTGTTTTTGTTTTTTTTGTTTTTTAACTTTTAATAGAGCAGCACATTTATTTCCTTAAGAAAGTAATTAAATTCTGAAAGTGGCTAAATATTTAATCAAAGGGGTAGTATTAAAGACCACAAAGCAAAACGTAAGCAAACAATCAGACTCGGTGCTGGGGTAAAATTCTTCTCTTTCATTGGGAAAAATGAATATTCATACATTTGTTAAATCTTGAAACAACTTTTAGTGTTTCAGAAATAAAGGAAATTTGCTTCTTTTTAACAGTACCTGGTAACCCCCACACTGTTGTCCAGCACATTATTTATATCCATAAGCTGTTATCTCAAAGTTCTCCTTGACTCCCTATCAAGAGGATGGGGAATAATTTTTCCTGTCTGATAGTTGTAGAACAAAGCTGCCTCCCCCTGAGGCTGACTTCAGCATGTCAAACAAATGACTGTTCTCTCACAAATAAATGACAATAAACCTGTTGGTTGCCTTTTGAATTCACACTTAATGGGCCCCCTTCCAGGTCCCCAAATGTGTAGCTGTCCTTTCTTAACACAGGCTCAACAAGTTCACAGCATTATTTTTTAATAGTTTCTGCAGAAGTTATGTTCTTAAAATTCTCGTCCATATGAGGCATGTTTGAAACACATATATTGAAAAATGCACACATTAATTTAAAATCAGAACACTTCGTTAGCAATAAAGATTGGTAGACATTTGTAGTTATATTTCTATATGTTGACCGGGACAATCATAAGTGGAGAAATAAGAAGATATATTATCATTTGTATGGATAAAATTCTAATAGATAAGGAGAAATGGTTTTAGGGAAACATTATCCTCTTCATTAAAAACACCATTAATAGAATGTAATGAAAAAAGGGAATTTGTTATTCCGTATTTACATTAGCATTGACCAGTTATTTGTACATTCAACTGCTCTTACTCAGGTAGTAAGTTGTAGTTAATTAAGCCTTTGGATTCAGAACGATCTCTAGTACTGAATACTGGCTCCACCAATTTGAAAAGTTACTTCTACTCTGAATCATTTGCAAACTGAAAATAATAATTCAGACTGTTGGTGTAGAGATGAAATAACATTACTGATACGAGTTTAGGACATTGTCTTGTATATACTATGAATTCAGTACATGTTGTTTTTTTTCCTCTTTTATCTTTAGAGGACCCAAAAATATAATGCATACATGGTTCGGGTATGAAAATAAGAATGTGGAACATGAATTCGCGGAACACTGGACTTTCATCCTCAGAATAATCCATTTTCACTCTACCACTTTACTTTCTGAGTTCCTCAACTTTTTTTTTTCCCTCAGTCATAAAAGGGAATGATAAAATAATACCTTCTTATTGATGTGGTTTTGGAATATAGGTGAGGTTTGGTGGGTGAGGTCCAGAGCCGATGACCAAGAAAGAATTCTTGAGACGTCTTTGATGCAAAATGGTGGTTTATGAAAGCACAGAGACAGGACCTGTGGGCAGAAAGAGCTGCTGCACCAGGGTTGTGAGGAGTGGCTGATTATGTACTTGGGAGTTGGACGTAGGGAAAAATAGAGATTTTCAAAAGAACTTTCATATGCTAAAGAGGACCTATAAGATACTAGAGGCCTTTGCCATTGTCAAGTTAAGGTTTTTTTTCCCTTGAGTAGGGCATTAACATTAAGACAGTTGGGAGCTTCCTGGAGGAATGTCACACATATCCCACCCAGGAGTGAGAGGCAAGGTTGGGGGTGGGGGGCTGCTTACAGGGTGTCAGCTTGTACCTTGTCCTCAGCTTCCCTTCTGCTCCCTCATCACTAGGACTCCTAGGATGAGTGTACAAACTGTACTTATTAACTTATGTGCAAAGTCTTTTAGGATTCTAATTCTTTATGCTGGGATTCAGGTTCAATCTTCATCTTGCTCTGTTTGTGTGTTTGCTTTTTCTCTCTCTTCCCAGCAATCAAAAGTTTCTGTGCTCCCTCTTTGAAGTTTCTCTCCTGAGACCTAAGTTTGGTTTGCAGTCTTTGTCCTAGTTTTATTCTACTGGTTTGAGAACTAGACATCCTACTCTTGGTGTGTGTGTGTCTTTGTGTGCGTATTGCTGGTCTTGAAATTTTACATCCAAACTTCTCAAAGTTATTGAAACAATACCAGAATTTAAACCATTTCTTTACCATTCTCTTGAATCAAACAATAAGCTTGAAGTATTCTAATTAATATCAGAAACCTGATTATAAAGTATTGTTATTCACTGCCCTAGAACTTTCTTAAAGTACTGTTGTTAACCCTACAAATTATTATTCTTGTATCATACAAATGATATTTCTTTAATTTTAATTAAATATATCATGAGCACGCTATGAAGGCACACACACGAACTGTGTCTTTCCACAGTGTCAGCTTTATTCAGTCATAAAGCAAAGTTAAATCACAATTATAGAGCAGGTTCAGGCTTCCAAACTCCGTGACAATTCACCGTGTGATTGAATTAGGCTTCTTACACAGCACACAGCAGGGCAGAAGACAAGCCACACAACAAACTAGGTAACAATGGGGCGCGAAGTGAGGCAACCAAACGCGCAGTCAGTCTGGGCGCGCAGTTGAGATAAGGCGCCGGTCCGGTCCGGCTCAGCTCTGGGCACGGACTGCTGATGTGCAAGCAGGGAAGGCCCTCGGTTCTGTCCGGAGATCCATCGGGCAGAGCCTTCGGGGGCAGTTGCCTTTTTTCAGTGGTCAGACATAGAGGGGTCAGGTCTGAAGAGTCTGACGGTTTGCTGCCAAAATCCTTCCCTTTCTAAAGGGATTTGATCAGTTTTGGGTCTCTGCAGACCTCCTCTGGTTCTGCGCCTTATCAGTTTTGGGGTGTCAGGTGACACTGGTCCGGGTGATGTCACCTAGCGGCAGGACCTTACCTGCTTGCGTCATTGCTTGACACGGGCTCCTGCTTGACATGGAGACTCCGTTTTGCCCTCTACAAAATACGTAAAATTCTACCTTGACCATTCCTTCTTGAGTCTTATATTTTCTATCTGGGATAGTTTCCTTTTTTAAAAGTTCTCTTCTAGTTTTTTGGCTGTAAAATCTCTTAGTTGTTGTGTGAAGACATCTTTTCCTCATTCTGAGTTCATAAGTCCTGAGTTCATAAGTCTAGAAAAATGGTTACTTCCTCTAAGCACATTAAAAATATTGTACTGTTGGGCGCCTGGGTGGCTCAGATGGTTAAGCGTCTGCCTTCGGCTCAGGTCATGATCCCAGGGTCCTGAGATCGAGTCCCACGTCGGGCTCCCTGCTCCTTGGGAGCCTGCTTCTCCCTCTGCCTCTCTCTCTCTCTGTCTCTCATGAATAAATAAATAAAATCTTAAAAAAAAAAATATTGTACTGTCTTCATCATTATGAACACTAGAAAATCTGTTGTTTAATTTATACTTTCTTGATATTATCTGCTTTTATCTCTGGCCTCTTTAGATATTCCCTTTGTCTTTGGTTACACTGAGTTTCACTAAGCTGGATTAGCATATGTATGTATGTGAAAGAGGTAAATCTCAGAAATTTCTTGGTTTTTCTTTCTGCTTGGACCTTTAGTTGTAATAGATTTTTTAATTTCCTCCTGTATTTGTGAATTCATATTTAACAGAATACCACTGGGGAATCTTGAATGAATTGGACTATTTTTTTTTTCCCCAGAAAAATATATTTAATTTCTTCTGAATGGTGTCAGAGTATGCCACCAGCCTGGAAATATTTTAATTTTCATCAATAAAATGCTATTGATTTCTCATAGCAGGGAGCCCAGATTCAGGTGGGAATGTAAATTTACAACCCAGAAACATGAAACAACAGGCCTATGGCTACAAATTTTAAGGAGACTATTACCACAAAGAGGAGGAGCAGAAACTGAATTGTCTTCATCAGTTTCTTTTATGACAGACAGTTTTTCTCCCTTATTTATACCTTCACTGAAATTAAAACATTTAAAGGGTCCCAGCCTCGTTCATTAATTTGTAGTTCAGAAACTATGTTTTGTTCCAGCACAAGCCCTTGTTTACTGTTTCGCTTAGGGTCTATTTATCTGGAATATTCTGGATCCCCTGTACAAGCTTGACCTTTAGAGTTGTATTGGCACCAAAGCTTGCTTTTTAAAGTTTTATTTTTAAGTTGAAGCTTATCTTCATGTTCTGTGTTCTTTAATACTTCATGTATTCTGTTGAACTCTGCAATGAGTTACTATGTATCTTGTTGTCCTTTTCCTGCATCTGAGTGTTTTCTGTCAGTGGAGAATATATCAGAATTTCCTAATTCTCCACATTGCAGGTAGTAGTGCTGCTAGTTATTTTTAAAATTGTACAAGTATTTTATAATTTAAGTTTAATTATTGATTATTCATATTTGAAACATTAAAATTGATCATGCATCCTATCATGGGATCAAAACTAATAATTTATGATGGCAATGAATTACAGGAGAACAAGTTCAAATGTTACAAATGTAAAATGGTGAATTCTTCTATGCTCCTTAGGTAGCATTTTAAGTATTATTGGAAAATATTACTCAGATACAAAAAAAAAAAAGGGGGGGGGTGGGAATCGTTGTGAAATCAGACCACAACACCTACCAGTTTCTCAGCCTACAAAGCTTTAGGCAAATTTATTTCAGTAACAATTTGCTCAGTTTTTCCAAATTGGGAAGAAAATACCAAAGTAGTATTGACAAATATACAGTGTATAAATCATTAGGATTTTCTCAAAATCAAACCTAATTTCCAGGTAAATAGGAACTAAAGATTAAATACCTCATCCACTTGTCCTGGATACCTCCGTGAAACTTTTTTTAAAAATTCAAAATGAGGAGAAACTTAGCTGTGAAAACAAAAGATAACTGATACGCTTTGATAGCAGCTCTGTGTTCCTAGCAGCAATACTCTCGGATTTGGTTTGATATTGACATCAAGCTGACAGTACTTAGTAGGCTAGCCTGCACCAAGTTTACTAAGTTCTAAGAAAAGATGCAGGATAGGAAACACAGAGCATGCACAACAAAGTAGAGGTCTCATGAGTCTCCCTACTCAGTCATGAATGTCCCAGCCATTCTGACTCAGGACATGCATTCAAAGGTAGCTGTGTGAGTATGACCAACCTGGTATCCTTTCACCTTTTATACCTAGCTAGTCAGACCCATCATTTGTCCTATCTCATCTGTAAAGGTTACTCATTACTCCATAACCATGATTTCAACAATGAAGTGAGGGAATTTGGCTTGATTCTGGGCCAGATTCACCCTTTCCGCATCTAGTTGAGGTAACTTCCTAACAGCTTGAGTTATTGTTGCAAGGAGAGGAATGAAGAAGCAAGTGACAAATATTCAGGCTTCCCTGAGGCTAGATGTTAATTACCCCTTTCTCTGCATGTGGATACGGCAATGAAAGATTACCTGCAAGAGAGAATGCAGAAAATGACTGAGAACTCTTCTTTCAACTCCATCCTAAAAAATGCAGCTTTATGTATGGATACAGTAGAACAAAACGGAGAGGTTTACTGGAATATCCCTGACATAGACAGGAAAAGCTCAGATGTGAGGATAGGACACATGCAGAGGTGCACACCAACAGACATCCCTTTCTTAAGTGAAGAATAACAGTGCTCAAAAGTAGTTATGTTAGGCAGCTCCAGGGTTCAAACAGGAAAACTAAGTTGATAGCATAATAGGAATCTTTCTGACAGGATAGAAATTTACCCAAATGTTATTGGCTATAGCACATATTTTTGAGCAAAACAGTTTGTACTAATGAATAATCTCAGAAAAAAGAAATACGAGAATTACTGTGAAGAATCAATTTTTTGCCTGCTTTTAAGCAAATAATTCTTCCAGCATTGGAATATTAGAAATATTTTCATAAATGATACGGAATATCTAGTCAAGGTGGTAGCACAGGAAGAGATTGAGAGACATGAAGAGGACTGTGTATTAAAAAAAAATAATCCAAGAAGTGCATTAATTGGAAATAGGAGTCAGGTCATAACTAACTACAAAAGAGTATAGAATCCTGGAGCCAATATTAAATTAAAAAATAAAAGTTACATCATTTTCATATAATGCCATGTGGGTACATTAATATCCCAGTTAACTCAGTGAAAAGATACTCTGGTTTGGTGATGTGAATCTTCTTGTTACATAATTATGCTGGCTGCCCTATTCTTCTGGGAATAGAACCTAAGGTTTGTCTCTACCTTTACCTGTATGCAACCATGAATCAAAAATCACCAACCTAGGGCGCCTGGGTGGCTCAGTTGGTTAAGCGACTGCCTTCGGCTCAGGTCATGATCCTGGAGTCCCTGGATCGAGTCCCGCATCGGGCTCCCGGCTCGGCAGGGAGCCTGCTTCTCCCTCTGACCCTCCCCCCTCTCATGTGCTCTCTCTCTCATTCTCTCTCCATCAAATAAATAAATAAAATCTTTAAAAAAAAAAAAAAAAAAATCACCAACCTAGGGTTTCTGGTTTTCCATAAGATGCAATAATCTATGAAACCTGAACAATACAAATGGAGCAGTTCTTTGAGGACTCCAAACAGTAAATGGTGGCAGGTAGATTAGAAAAGAGGACCATATCCAAAGAACCACTAGACTGGTGATGTTTACTTTTTCCTTTAGAACAGACCACAACATGGAAGTGAACATCAGTACAAACATAGGGAATACCCAGGGAAGCCTCTAGTTTAGACTCGAGGAGGAAGAAAATTTGGTTTGCTAGTAGAAGCAGCAGCATCACAGGCCTGTCTGTAGCCACCTAAACTCTAATGGGTCAACATTCTCTTGGGTTGAAGTGTCTGTGGCCATAAGAGGGCATGGCCAACTCCCATTGCTTTTGCTTTCTCTCTCTCCTCCCACCAAATGCCCTGACATGAGTGCAACTCCTAGAGCTCCAGAGTTGAATAAAGAAATCCCCAGCTTGGGCGCCTGGGTGGCTCAGTTGGTTAAGCGACTGCCTTCGGCTCAGGTCATGATCCTGGAGTCCCGGGATCGAGTCCCGCATCGGGCTCCCTGCTCGGCGGGGAGTCTGCTTCTCCCTCTGACCCTCCTCCCTCTCATGCTCTCTGTCTCTCATTCTCTCTGTCTCAAATAAATAAATAAAATCTAAAAAAAAAAAAAAAAAAAGAAATCCCCAGCTTTCTGGCTAGAAAACCAAAAGAAAAAAAGGGGCCACAAGGGATTGGAAAGTACTGGGAGGATCCCAGAGAGGAAGGAGCTCAGGAAAGCTAACACACACTTTCTTTTAATGAATGCCGGGGGTCCCTAACAGATGAGTCGATGTGCTGCTAACGTACACACTGAAGACATTGAGAATTGAATTTAATTAAAGACAACTGCCTAGTTTCCAGACTCATAACTGAGTGGGGCACACACAAGACAGATTTGAATAGCATTGCAAAGACTGAAAATGGAATTGGCTTTGAATCCACAAGTCACAGAAGGCTGGTCAAATCTTGTGACCTCTCCCCAACTGAATTGACCTCCTGCTACAAATTAAACGTCCTTTGTAAGATGTATATGCAACCCAGATTCTCAAAACTTAATAATCAAAATGTCCTGGATACAATTGAAATCTACACAGCAGATAGGTAACAAGGAAAATATCAACTCAATTGTGAACATTCAGTCAAAAGATGCCAACACTTAGATGACCCAATGTTTAGGATTACTAGGCAGTTTAAAAAGCTAATATGAAAATTCTAACCAAGGTGAACGTTCATGAAAGGAATGGAAAGATAATTTCAGCAAATAGAAGTTATAAAGAAGAAACTAATAAACTTAGCATTGGGAAAAGTCATTAGAAGGGCTCAAAAACAGAATGAAAATGACAGAGGAGAGAGTCAGTAAACTTCACAGATTGATAGAAAGTGTACAAAATGAACAATAGAACAAAGATTAAAAAAATAAAAGATGTTAAGGGAAATTTGGAATAATTTCTAAGGTCTACAGTTTGTCATCACTGTCCCAGAAAGTGAGGTAAAAAAGTAGAGCAGGGGCACTTGGCTGGTTCAGTCGGTTGAGCATCTGACTCTTGATTTCTGCTCAGGTCATGATCTCAAGATTCTGAGGTCAAGCCCCACATGGGACTCCACACTTAGCACGGGGTCTGCTTGTCTCTCTCTCTCTGCTCCTCCCCCCCATCAAATAAATAAAATGTTAAAAAGAAAAAGTGCAGAACAGAAAAAAATGTTTGAATTCCCACGCACAGTGAAGGATATAAACATACAGATTTGAGAAGCTTGGCAAACCCCAAACAGATAAATTCAAAGAAAATCATTTCTAAACACAGTAAAATCAAATGGCAGAAAACTAAAAACAAAGCCAAAAAACCAAAAACTTTTGAAAGCTTTCAAGATAAACAATTGTTTGAATGTCTGTATATTTGTCAGTAGAAATCATGGAGACCAGGGAAGGTAGAAAAGTATTTTTAAAATGATGAAATAACTGTTTTCCCAGAATTCTAAATCAAGTAGTAATAATCCCCAAGAATAAACAGGAAATAAAGGCGTCCTCAAATAAAGGAAAACTAACAGAACTCTGTGATGTCAGAATTGCCCTAAAAGAATGTTTAAGGAAAATTGTCAGATAAAAAGGAAATGATACCAAAAGGAAACTTGAAACATCAGAAATGAAGGAAGAGCAATAGAAATGGCAAATATTTGGGAAAAAAAAGAATAGATCATTATTCTCTTGATTCTTTAAAATAGTTGAGAACAAAATTATAACATTGTTTGATGTTCTCAATGCATTATTTAGGATAACTATATCATAAAGGGGGGGAGGTATAGAAAACTATACAGTAATAAGGTTTCTACACTCTATTTGAAATGCAAGTATTTGTATTGTTATCCCTATAGCAACCCATAAAACTTTACAATGAGATATAGTCTAAAGCATAATAGGTAAATTCGAGTAGAAATTTAAAAAGTGTTCAAATAAAACAAAAGGCAGCAGAAGAGGAAAAAAAAAGATGAAAAACAGGGAACAATCAGAAAGCAAATATTAAATGGTAGACCTAAATCCAACTATATCAATTAGTACAATGAATACAAACGGTTTAAATATACTGATTAAATACAAAGATTATCAGAATGGATTTAAAAACATGAAAAGAATGTCTACAATACATTTGTTCACGTCAAGTATAATGAAATATGTAGATTATATGTAAATGATGGGAAACATACATGCACACATAAATCAAAAGAAACCTAGGACATTTAGACAACATAGACTTCAGAGTAAGAAGAATTACCAGAGATAAAAGGGAACAATACATAAGAAGATAAAACAACCCCAAATGTGTATGTACCTAACAACAGAGCTTCAAAATATATAAATCAAACACTGACAAAACTGACAAGATAAATAGACAAGTCCACAAACAGAGACTTCAGCATGCCTTTCTCCATAATTGATAGAACTAATACTGAATAGGGACAAGAATATAAAAGAACTAAACTGCATCATTAACTAATTCTTTTTTTTTTTAAGATTTTATTTATTTGAGAGACAGCGAGAAAGGGAACACAAGCAGGGGGAGTGGGAAAGGGAGAAGCAGGCTTCCCGCGGAGCAGGGAGCCCGACGTGGGACTTGATCTCAGGACCACGGGATCATGACCTAAGCCAAAGGCAGACGCTTAACAACTGAGCCACCCAGGCTCCCCTAACTAAATGATTCTAATAACCCACCCACAGCAGTACATACCTTCTCTCCATATACACATAGAACTTTCACTGAGATAGCTCATATCATGTATCATAAAACAAACTTCAACAAATAGAAACAAATTGAAATCATACAGTATGGTCTCTTATCATAATTATTAAAATAAAATTCAGTAACAAAGATAACAGGAAGATGACTAAATATTTAGAAATTTAATAATATACTTAATAATTTAGCACTCAAAGAGGTCTCAGGGGAAGTTAGAATATATTTTAAACAGAGTGAAAATAAAGATACAGCATATCAAAGTGTGTGAGATGCAGCGAAAGCAGTTCTTAGATAGAATCCCATAGAATTAAATGCTTATGTTAGGAAGGGAAAAAGGTTTCACATAATTAAGAATCTTAAGAAACTAGGAAAAAGAAGAGCAACATAATTTCACAGTGAGTAGAAGTAAGAAAATAACGAAACTTAAGAGCAGAAATCTTGGGATGCCTGGGTGGCTCAGTTGTTAAGCATCTGCCTTCGGCTCAGGTCATGATCCCAGGGTCCTGGGATTGAGCCCCGCATCGGGCTCCCTGCTCAGCGGGAAGCCTGCTTCTCCCTCTCCCACTCCCCCTGCTTGTGTTCCCTCTCTCACTGTCTCTCTCTCTCTGTTGAAAAATAAATAAAATCTTTAAAAAACAAAACAAAACAGAGATCTTCCAAAAATGAAAATGGCAAAAATGTATAAAAATAAAATCTGTTAATGATAAACCTTCAATGAAACTGGCAAAGATAGAAGACCAATTACCAGTATCAAGAATGAAAGACAGGCTATCACTACAGACACCAGATATATTAAAAAGACAATATGACAATACCTCAAAAACATGCAAAACTTTGACAAATTGCACGAAATATATTAATTCCTCAAAACCAAAAATCACCAATACATACCAAAGATAACCAGCATAGTCATATAACTGTTGAACCCATATTGGTTTTGACAAATTTTAGGAAATATTTAAATGAGTTATTTTTACTTAAATGCACCGGAAATGCATACTAATTGAAAAGGAAGAAATAAAATTGCCCTTGTGCTCACAAGACTTGTTCTATATAGAAAACCCTGAAGGATCTCCAAAAAACAAATAAACAAAAAACCTCCTGTAACTACTTAAGAGATTTTAGCAAGATCATAGGATACAAATTCACACATAATGAATTGCCTTTCTGTAAAGTAGCAATAAACAATTGGAAACCATGCAATAGCTCAAAAAATGAAATACTTAGGGGCACCTGGGTGGCTCAGTCAGTTAAGTGGTCTACTCTTGATTTTGACTCAGGTCACGATCTCAGGGTCCTGGGATTGAGACCTGTATTGGCCTCTGCATTCAGTGGGGAGTCCACTTGAGGATTCTTTCTCTCCCTCTGCCCCTCCCCCTTCTCTCTGTCTTTCTCAAATAAATAAGTCTTTAAAAAAATAGTTATAAATACAACAGATATAAAAACTGAATGCTGAGAAATAGAAAACACTGTCAAATCAAAGAAGATTTAAATCAATGAAGAGATAAAATATGCTCATGTATTTGAATATTCAACATAAAGTTAACTTCAACCCAAAATGATCAATAGATTTAATGCAAATCCAATAAAATCTCAACAGTTTTTTTTTGTTTTTATTTTTGCTCATATAGACAAGTTGATTCTAAAATGTATATAGGAAGGGGGTGCCTGGGTAGCACAGTTGGTTAAGCGGCTGACTCTTGCTTTTGGCTCAGGTCATGATCTCAGGGTCATGAGATTGACCCTGGCACTGGGCTCCACACTCAGGACCAAGTCTGCTTCAGATTCCCTCTTCTTCCCCCTCTGTCCTCCCACTCATGCTTTCTTTCGAATAAATAAATCTTAATAAATAAAATGTATATAGAAAGGAGAAAGAATAGTTTAACCAAAATAGTTTTGAAAGAGAACAGAGACTTTTACTTTATTATTTCAAAAATTATGATAAAGCTACAGTAATCAAGACAATATAGTATTGGCAAAGAGATGGGCTCTTAGATCAATAGAAGAAAAAAGATAGTCCAGAAGTATAGCTGCACAAATATGGCCAATGTTTTGACAAAGATATAAAGACGATTCCATGAAGAAATAATAAGCTTTTCAACAAATGATTTTGGAATACGTGGGCATCCACATTCAAAGCAAATTAACACTTGTGAATTTCATACCATACTTAAAAATGAGCTCAAGATTGATTATAGATCTATATGTAAAACTGAAAACTGTAACACTTTTAGATAAAACTTAAAAGGAAATCTTCATGACCTAGGGTTGAACTTCTTAGGTTTTATACCTAAGCAAGCCCATCAAAGAACAAAAAAAAAGATAAACATCATCAAAATTAAAAACCTTGCTCTTTCAAAGACAATTTTAGAAGAATGATAAGATAGGCCAAATAAAGATCAAAAATATTTTCAAAACACCTATCTGATAAAGGACTTGTATCCAGAATATATCAAGATCATCTCAAAATGCAACAGTAAAAATTAAATTATAAAGGGTAAAAGACTTGCACACATACTTTACCAAAGAAAACATATGAAAATCAAACATATGAAAAGATGTTCAAAATCAAAACCATTAGGAAAATGTAAATTAAAACCATAAAATATTGCTACACACCTATTAGAATAAATAAAAGTTTAAAAAATTATAACAATACCAAGTGCTGGTGAGCATACAGAGCAACAGAAATCTTCATATATTGCTTGAGAGGATGCAAAATGGTATTCATTTTCCAAGATAATTTTGTAGTTTTTTGTTAAGTTTAATATCCACTTATGTGACTCAGCAATCCAACTCATTGGTATTTACCCCAGAAAAATAAAAATTTATGTTCACATAAAAATCTATACAAGACTGTTTATAAACTCCCTCTTCATAATTGCCAGACCTGTAAAAACCCAAATATCCTTCAGTGGTTCAGTGAGTAAGCAAATGGTATGTCCATACTCTACAATATTGCCAAGCAATGAAAGGGAACATATTTTGTGTATACACAACATCTCTGATGATCTCTGAGGCCTTATGCTGAAGTGAATGAAGCCAGTATAAAAAAGTTGCAAATTCCACGTTTCCTTGTATATTATATTCTCTAAAAAGATAAAACTTTAGTTATGGAACAGAGATCAGTGGTTGCTGGGGAGTAAGGGTGGAAAATGGTGGTATAAAATATGAGAGATTTGGTGGGTGGTGATGTAACTATGCTGTGTTCTTTTCTCTGTTGGTGGTTACATTAATATATGCATGGAAGAAAATTCACAGAACTGTAGACCACAAGTAAAGGTCAGTTTTACCATATGTTACTTTCAAAATACAATTTTAAATACCAGACCTTGTTTGTAGTGGCAAAATGGTTGGAAGAAAAGCTGCATGAAATGCAAAGTAATGACTTCAAGAAAAGCAGAACCATTGTAGACACACACAACTTTTCCAAAAAAAGTCATGTGAAGAAATAAAAAGGTATAAGAAACAATATTATATGGTTTTAATTTCAGAAATTAAAGTTTCAAAATAAAATGTTCATTAGAAATAAGATAAACTAAGGCTAGTTTAGATGAAAAAAATGACTATGTAAAATACATATTTTAAAGTAGTTTTTGATGACAAGATAATACTAAGAAAATTCTAGATCTTTTTCAGACATTCTGTCCCCATCTAAATTCTTGAGAGTGGCCAAAATAAAGTTTAAACATGACTCAATTAACTAACCTACCATCTGCAACTCCTTTTTGGTGGTCCTAAGTACACTTAAGAAAGTGCAATTCTAAATGTCCCCTTTTTCTGTGTGTGTGTGTGTGTGTGTGTCTTCAAATATATAATATCCCTGTGGGGAACTTAGAAATCACGTCTTTGTGTCAAAGCTTCTGGGTGATTCATTTGGAGTCTTCTAACTTTGGTTCATACTTCTACTTACAGTTTCAAAAAAATGTGTTCCCTCACTCTATCACTATAGTTATATCAGGATCGATTGAAATTTCTGGAAGGAGGGGAATCTCATTCAGGTCCTAGAATTGTTCACATATGGATCATCGTGTTAAAAATTTTCTGACGTGGTCTCTTCCCATGTCTGCAGTTCAGTTTCTCCTCACTTCCCTGGCCACCCCCCCAAAAAACAGTTTCCTAAACCCACTAGGCATTTTCATGTCTCTGTGCTTTACACACGCCGCCTACCCCGTCTAGAATATTTTTGCCTCATTGTTCATCCTAATAATTTCTGCCCTTCTAATGGTTATTCAGGAATTACTTGCTTAGGTCAATTTGTACTAATTATTCTCTACTCCTCACATGGTGGATTGACTACTTCCTTGATCACTCCATTCATGGTTGTCTTCACAGTTCACTGAGTTTGCCTTTGTGTTATTACTTATACAGTACATTTTAATTTTGTCTACTTACCAAACTAAATGGTACCGTGAAGAGATTTCCTTTTATCAATTCATGTATTTTTTATTTTGTTCTGTTTTGCAGCAATATTGTTAGAGAAATTCAACAAATGTTTGGATAAATGTATATAGAATGTGTGAATGAATGGATTCAGTGTTTTGGCTTTAGTCCTTTCATTCTAAAATATCTACAAAATATTCTCTATAAAGCAGTTTTTTTATTCTATAGCATATAAAGTATTTGAAAATGTGTTATTGACAACACATGAATTGGGAGAAGCTGGCAGAATAGAGGAAATCTTTTCTCACATAAGAGCATACGATTGTTTTCATAACCAGTTCAGACAACAATGACTAAACTCACAGCCACTCTACCTATATTATCTCTGCTGTGATGTTCAT
The DNA here is from genome assembly GCF_029215605.1 of Mirounga angustirostris. Taxonomy (NCBI): domain Eukaryota; kingdom Metazoa; phylum Chordata; class Mammalia; order Carnivora; family Phocidae; genus Mirounga; species Mirounga angustirostris. Next base: position 17,679,352 of record NW_026991711.1, on the reverse strand, counting down.
AGAATGTCTAAAAGCATAGTTATTTACAAGTTATACCATTGAGAATTGAAAATGTTATAATGTACAGTATTTTGAAAGAAGAAAAATTATTTTTATTTAGAATTAAGTTGAGATAGCTTTGCGTGTTCATAGAAATATATACCACGTGCAAATGAAAACTTCATAACCATGTGAAAGAAAACCTTAAACTTTCAGTGGTTTAAGATTTTAATTTTCCTATCTTTATACAACTAAATCTTCACAAGAAGTTGGTGAAGTGGGTAGTATCCTTTCTCATATGAGGAAACACATGTACAGAGAGATTCAGTAACTTGCCCAAAGATACACAGTAAAGAGAGAAGATAGAATCAGAAGTATGAATCTGAAGTTTAAGTTCTGAAAAACTGCCAAATAGGTGATTAATTTTGTCTTGAAATTTTATAACTGCAGATAATTAGCATGTTAAGTGGGTCAACTCAAAAGACGTTCTATATAAAGGCAATAAAATAGTCAAGCCCTAGAAATGAAACAACAATTTAAGGGAAAAAATGTGAATAAAAGTGGTGAAGACTTGGCTGTAATACAGGTTGCACTAAAACTAGAAAAGAAAATTGAAATTAGAGTGTGGGAGGCTTGGAAACTTAAGTCTTCAGCACACAGTTTATTCCATTATTCATTCCTCCATCAGCAACTGGGTATCCATTGTATGCAAATCTCTGCTGCAAGTGCTGGGGATAGAGTGGTGAATAAGAGAAAAACCCTGTCCTCATGGAGATAGAATTTTAAAGAGGGTGACAGACTATAAACAGATAAATATGTAAAGTATGTTGGGTAGTGACAAGGGCTCTGAAGAAGAAAAAAAAACCTAAGGAATATAATTATTTGATTTTCCTTCTAACCTATGAAATGCAAGTTCTCTTTGGTGTCATTTTGTTGGCCTGAGATAATTTTCTCCTACCTCTGATGCTTAGTTCTTTGACATCGTCCGTCCCCCAGAGGAGTAAGGAGAAAGTCTAATCCACAACCTGTATGGTTTCCACCTCCTTCCTAACTGCCTCATCTCCTGCAGTACCTCATCGGTGTTCATTTTACCTCTTGCCAGGTTCTGCTTGTTATATAATGAAAAAGAAGTGGGCAGTGAACAGTCTCATGGTACAGCCTCCCTGAAGTAAAGTTCTGGGTGCCCTGATTTCTGGTTGTTTTGCACCGTGGGTGTCTAGGCTAGAACAAGACTGTGGGAAGAAATAAAGTAGCTCCTGACCTTCTTCAGGACAAGCAGGTTTGTTCTACTTTCAGTGGCAAAACATGTACTATGAGCTGCTGCTGATTTTTCTCAACTCTCAAAAATTTCTCAATTTTTCCCACGTACCTGGTATTTAATTGAAATGTCTCCTAGACTCTACCCAGCAATAACTTAGTCCTTAGATCCTAGCTGTTGTTTTTTTCTTCCTGTTCTGTTTTGTGAAAATGTATATTTTCCTATTTCCAAGTCACCTTAAATACTTCAGTGATGAATTGGGAGAAACTGCCAGAAGACCAGCCAGTTCAAATGCACTTGTTATTATTTTGATTTATTTATTTTTAATATTTTATTTATTTGAGAGAGAGAACGAGCACAAGTGAGAGAGCGCACAAGCAGGGTGAGGGGCAGAGGGAGAAGCAGACTCCCCGCTGAGCAGGGAGCCCAGTGTGGGGCTCGATCCCAGGACCCTGGGATCATGACCTGAGCCAAAGGCAGACACTTAACTGACTGAGCCACCCAGGCACCCTCAAATGCACTTTTTAAATGAAAATCACAAAGCCACACATAAATACATTTTCAAAGATGGTTATCTCTGAAAATTTCAATAAATATATCTTGTAATTAAGACAGAAAAGAAATATGTCTGATAAATAATTGTGTTATAAATGCTACATTAAGCAGATAGACTTTTTGAGGAAGTTATCAATATAATGCTCTTCTGAATTTTAGTAATCCAGATGTTGAGCAGTTACTCTCCCCCATACTTCTGCTTCCTCATTTCCACTATGCAAATATCCAGTGAGCTCTTCTGTATTTTCAGTAATCATTTAGAAGAGAAGGGGGTTGGTTCACATTCTTCATGCTTTGGAGATTAATGATATAGTCAATCATCTAAAATTCACATGGCTCATTACCTCATTCACATTAATTTATGCCCAATTAACACACTTAGAATCAGTTTTCTGTGGAGTTTAGCCAATTGGCTTTATAGCTTCTGGCTCTGAAAGATTCATTTTGCTTCTGATCACTGGTAATATGGTGAACAACAGCCCTCATTCCTGTTATTAAAGTCTTTCGGGCTTTGGTTTTACATAAATTGAACAGGGCCAGTAGTCAGTGGGATGACTATGACCAAGTTCCTGGCCAAGAGCCATATTGCTCAGTCTTGGTAGCTGTCCTCCACACAGATGTTGGGATGAACATCTGAACAGCAGGGTCACAGTGCTAGTGTACTGTAAGGGTCACTGGGAAGATGATCATGTTGGACTCAGAGGAACAAAGAGAGTATGTTGCATGCACTTGAAACTCTGTGCTGGAATATGAGGGAAGGAATCATCAGGCCTTCATGTTCTATAGTACAAATCAACAGGAATATAGCTCTTTTCATGTTCAAACCTTCCAGAAATAACCCTTTAGGAAATGTTGTGCTTAGGGCTTGATCAAATATAGAAGAACATGGAATTCTTTTTTGTCTAAGTTTGGGTGAAAAAAGTAAATTTCTAATCAAAATTGGAAGTGTTTATGGTGAGTTAATTTACAGGGACTGCTGTCATATTTATTGAACAAAATAAATATCTTTTCCTGTGTATTGTTCAGTGCCCTAGTTAAAAATCTAAAGAATTTCTTTTGGTTTTTTTCTTTTTTAATTAAGGTATATAAAAGATTTTATTTCTTTTGGTTAATTCAGGCTAAGAGGGTTTGGAAAAAAGATTGTATTATAATAAATGTCCTTTGAACATATATTAACTAGGTATTAATAGTAATTTTCTTAAAATTAGATAATCAGCTAAATAAAAGGGAGGAAGGCCAGAGGCTTGCACAAGAATCTAACTCTTCTCATTATTCCTCCTAGGGTGGATTGATTTCTCACCTGTCAATGTATCTTCTTATGTAAAAGAGATACTATTCTAATATATGATCCTATCAAATATATTCTTTCTGTTACTATGTTTGGAATATATTTCCCAGACCTGAAGACCAGGGAGCAGGAGAGACAGGCTCTGGAGATGTCACTTGCAAAACTACCAAGCTATTCTAGAGAAGACTGAAATTTATCAAAAAGAGCCTAGAGAAACTTAGCTCAGGAGATTTGGTCTCCAGTTCCATGTTCCAGCCCAGATAAGCAATCTTGAGGTAATTTGACAAAAAGAGAATAGAAAGTACTACCACTTATTTTCTGCTTCCCTTAGTCCAATGCATTGTTGTATGTATTTGACCCAATCTCCTTAAATTTATGGGGTGGGTGCTATATTATTATATAATATAGAATAATATTATTCTATAATATTATTGTAGGTATTATTATAATATTCTATGTGTAATATCTATAGTATTATAATATTATGGAATAATATCTATAATATTATTCTATATTATATAGAAAGGCAAATAACATGTCCTGGGTCACATGCCCTGGGATATGGGTCTCCAGTTGCCCCATCCAGAACCTGCATATTAGCCATGGTGCTATGTGGGAGAAAGGAGTCACATGTTTTGGGGGTACAGAATGTTTAAAGCTTTGCAAAGATCATTTAGTTCAGGGCTACTGTGAATAAAATTAGGGCAGTTATCTATTGGGTCAGACCAACAGACCATCCAACCCATTCATCCCTCTCTTGTAAAGAACCCAAGAGGTATATTGTGGCAAAGCATGACTCTTCTCTGTGACAACAAACTAAAAAATAAGGCTATAATAACTAAATATTCTAATCATCTTCAATGACCTATCATGACTCCCTCACTCACCATGACTGGCAGAATCCACAGAAATAAGGCAGGGGGTGGGGGAGAAATGAGGTGGGGAGAGAATATATATACTGAAAAATTGGTAACAGAAATGGTAAAGGTTAGAGGAAACAGAAAAATCTGGGGGATAAGAGTACAAAATAACTTAGAAAAAAAAAAGTCAAGATAAAATCAGTGAACAAAAGAAGATGAGATGTCTTTATAAAACATGACAGGAATTTATTTTAACTTAACCCTAAACATTTACATACCTAAATAAAACAGTGTTTTGGGTTTTTTTTTTGTTTGTTTGGTTTGTTTTTGTTTTGTTTTGTGCCCAACACTACCAGGCTTAGTCCTGGCAATGAATGAATGAATATATAATACTTAACCTCGGGTTGCCTGAGTGGCTCAGTCGGTTAAGCGTCTGCCTTCGGCTCAGGTCATGATCCCAGGGTCCTGGGATCGAGCCCCACATCGGTCTCCCTGCTCGGCAGGAAGCCTGCTTCTCCCTCTCCCACTCCCCATGCTTGTGTTCCCTCTCTCACTGTGTCTCTCTCTATCAAAAAAATAAATAAATAAATAAAATCTTTAAAAAAAAATACTTAACCTCAAAGAATTCATAACCTTACAGTTAATAGACAAAAAATATAACTAGGAGCAAAGATTTTGACAGTCCAAGGAGGTATTTTAGGTATTAATGACATTTGAAAGATGTCACAGATCTGAATGTAGTTTCTCCCCATCTAATTTTAAGATTTTTGTTCTTGGTCCAGGTCAAAACAGGAAGCTTAGCTCCACTGTGACAATGAAGTTTCAGACTGAATTAGATGTTTGGGGAAGTAGTATTTTTGTTAGATCCATGTACATGTAACCAATAATACAATATAGTTTTATAATAAACTTTTTTTCTTTTTTCAAGCCCAAACTCTTTTTGAATATTTTCGTATATGAACAAAAAAATCTAAAGCAGATAAAATTTAGTAATTTATTTAAAATGAGTAAGATCTAATCCGTAACTACAGTATACCATAAACCCAATCAACTAGGCAATTTTTAACATTTCTTAGCCTCAAAAAGTTGAAATTCTGGTTTATGGATGATAACATAAGCATTAAGAATTGTGTTTTGTGTGTATAATATTGACAAAATCAGGCTATAGTCTATATATATATATATATAGACTATAATTCAATGGTTCTAAAAATCTGAAAGTAAAGTCACCAGGAATTTTTCAATTATGTTTTTAAATTAAGATAGTAATAGGAACTAACAACTCTTCACATTCCTCTTTGTGAATACAAAAAGAAGCACTTAAAACCTAAAAGAAGCATTGGATTCTTTGTACTGATATTATTGGAAAACCATATATTATGTGTTCTTATACAACTATTAACTTCATGTCATGACCTAGCTGCTAGCTGAAGGATCCCTGTGAGCCTTGCCTGGTATTTAATTGTGTGTGCCACACATAGGCTGCTAAAACTCCTCTTAGTACCTTTTTTTTTTTTTTTTTTGTAAACTAAAAACTAGGGGTGCCTGGTTGGTTCAGTCACTTATGCATCTAACTCTTGATTTTAGCTCAGGTCATGATCTCAGGGTCCTAAGATCAAGCCCTGCATTGGGCTCCAAAATCAGCAGGGAGCCTGTTGGAGGTTCTCTCTCTCCCTCCCCGCCATGCTCACTCTCTCTAAAATAAATAAATCTTTAAAAAAAACCCAAAAAAACCTAATAACTAAAATTTTTCTACCAAAGGGCACATTAATTACAATTTTTAAAAAAATATGCACTGTTAAGGAAAGATTATACTGAGGTCTACACAAAACTAATAATCCATATAACAGTAATTACTGTTACTGTTCTAGAAATTAATTATGAATAAAATACACTGAGTCTATATTGTAGGGTTTTTTTTTCCAACTTGATTTTATTTTTTTACTTTTTTATTGTTATGTAAATCACCATACATTACATCATTGATTTTTGATGTAGTGTTCCATGATTCATTGTTTGTGCATAACACCCAGTGCTCCATGCAGAACGTGCCCTCTTTAATACCCACCACCAGGCTAACCCATCCTCACACCCCCTCCCCTCTAGAACCCTCAGTTTGTTTCTCAGAGTCCATAGTCTCTCATGGTTCGTCTCCCCCTCCGATTTCCCCCAATTCATTCTTCCCCTCCTACTATCTTCTTTTTTTTTTTTTTCTTAGCATATATTGCATTATTTGTTTCGGAGGTACAGATCTGTGATTCAACAGTCTTGAACAATTCACAGCACTCAGCATAGCACATACCCTCCCCAATGTCTATCCCCAGCTACCCCATCCCTCCCACCCACCCCCCCCCAGCAACCCTCAGTTTGTTTCCTGAGATTAAGAATTCCTCATATCAGTGAGGTCATATGATACATGTCTTTCTCTGATTGACTTATTTTGCTCAGCATAACACCCTCCAGTTCCATCCACATCATTGCAAATGGCAAGATATCATTCCTTTTGATCGCTGCATAATATTCCATTGTATATATATACACCACATCTCCTTTATCCATTCATCTGTCAATGGACATCTTGGCTCTTTCCACAGTTTGACTATTGTGGACATTGCTGCTATAAACATCAGGGTGCATGTACCCCTTCGGATCCCTACATTTGTATCTTTGGGGTAAATACCCAGTAGTGCAATTGCTGGATCATATGGTAGCTCTATTTTCAACTTTTTGAGGAACCTCCATACTGTTTTCCAGAGTGGCTGCACCAGCTTGCATTCCCACCAACAGTGTAGGAGGGTTCCCCTTTCTCCACAGCCCCACCAACATCGGTCATTTCCTGACTTGTTAATTTTAGCCATTCTGACTGGTGTGAGGTGGTATCTCATTGAGGTTTGATTTGGATTTCCCTAATGCCGAGCGATGTTGAGCACTTTTTCATGTGTCTGTTGGCCATTTGGATGTCTTCTTTGGAAAAATGTCTGTTCATGTCTTCTGCCCATTTCTTGATTGGATTATTTGTTCTTTGGGTGCTGAGTTTGATAAGTTCTTTATAGATTTTGGATACTAGCCCTTTATATGATACATCATTTGCGAATATCTTGTCCCATTCTGTCGGTTGTCTTTTGGTTTTGTTGACTGTTTCTTTTACTGTGCACAAACTTTTTATCTTCATGAAGTCCCAATAGTTCATTTTTGCCCTTGCTTCCCTTGCCTTTGGTGATGTTTCTAGGAAGAAGCTGTAGCGGAGGTCAAAGAGGTTGCTGCCTGTGTTCTCCTCTAGGATTTTGATGGACTCCTGTCTCACAATTAGGTCTTTCAACCATTTGGAGTCTATTTTTGTGTGTGGTGTAAGGAAATGGTCCAGTTTCATTCTTCTGCATGTGGCTGTCCAATTTTCCCAACACCATTTGTTGAAGAGACTGTCTTTTTTCCATTGGACATTCTTTCCTTCTTTGTCAAAGATGAGTTGACCATAGAGTTGAGGGTCCATTTCTGGGCTCTCTATTCTGTTCCATTGATCTATGTGTCTGTTTTTGTGCCAGTACCATACTGGCTTGATGATGACAGCTTTGTAATAGAGCTGGAAGTCCGGAATTGTGATGCCGCCGGCTTTGCTTTTCTTTTTCAACATTCCTCTGGCTATGCGGGGTGTTTTCTGGTTCCATACAAATTTTAGGATTATTTGTTCCATTTCTTTGAAAAAAGTGGATGGTATTTTGATGGGGATTGCATTGAATGTGTCGATCGCTCTAGGTAGCATTGACATCTTCACAATATTTGTTCTTCCAATCCATGAGCATGGGATGTTTTTCCATTTCTTTGTGTCTTCCTCAATTTTTTTCATGAGTATTTTATAGTTTTCTGAGTACAGATTCTTTGCCTCTTTGGTTGGATTTATTCCTAGGTACCTTAGGGTTTTGGGTGCAATTGTAAATGGGATCAACTCCTTAATTTCTCTTACTTCTGTCTTGTTGTTGGTGTATAGGAATGCCACTGACTTCTGTGCAGTGATTTTATATCCTGCCACTTTTCTGAATTCCTGTATGAGTTCTAGCAGTTTTGGGGTGGAGTCTTTTGGGTTTTCTACATAAAGTATCATATCATCTGCAAAGAGTGAGAGTTTGACTTCTTTGCTGATTCAGATGCCTTTTATTTCTTTTTGTTGTCTGATTGCTGGCTAGGACTTCTAATACTATGTTGAATAGCAGTGGTGATAGTGGACATCCCTGCCACATTCCTGACCTTAGGGGGAAAGCTCTCAGTTTTTCACCATTGAGAATGATATTCGCATGGGTTTTTCATAGATGGCTTTTATGATATTGAGGTATGGACCCTCTATCCCTATACTCTGAAGGGTTTTGGTCAAGAAAGGATGCTGTACTTTGTCAAATGTTTTTTCTGCATCTATTGAGAGGATCATATGGTTCTTGTTCTTTCGTTAATGTATTGTGTCACATTGATTGATGTGCAGATGTTGAACCAACCTTGCAGCCCAGGGATAAATCCCACTTGGTCGTGGTGAATAATCCTTTTAATGTACTGTTGGATCCTATTGGTTAGTATTTTGGTGAGAATTTTTGCATCCATGTTCATCAAGGATATTGGTCTGTAATTCTCCTTTTTGATGGGGTGTTTGTCTGGTTTTGGGATCAAGGTAATGGTGGCCTCATAAAACGAGTTTGGAAGTTTTCCTTCTATTTTTGGAACAGTTTCAGAAGACTGGGTATTAATTCTTCTTTATATGTTTGGTAGAATTCCCCTGGGAAGCCATCTGGCCCTGGGCTTTTGTTTGTTGGGAGATTTTTGATGACTGCCTCAATTTCCTTAGTGATTATAGGTCTGTTCAGGTTTTCTATTTCTTCCTGGTTCAGTTTTGGTAGTTGATACATCTCCAGGAATGCATCCATTTCTTCCAAGTTATCTAATTTGCTGGCATAGAGTTGCTCATAATATGTTCTTATAATTGTTTGTATTTCTTTGGTGTTGGTTGTGATCTCTCCTCTTTCATCCATGATTTTGTTGATTTGGGTCATTTCTCTTTTCTTTTTGATAAGTCTGGCCAGGGGTTTATCAATCTTATTAATTCTATCAAAGAACGAGCTCCTAGTTTCGTTGATCTGTTCTACTGTTCTTTTAGTTTCTATTTCATTGATTTCTGCTCTGATCTTTATTATTTCTCTTCTCCTGCTGGGTTTAGGCTTTATTTGCTGTTCTTTCTCCAGCTCCTTTAGGTGTAGGGTTAGGTTGTGTACTTGAGACCTTTCTTGTTTCTTGAGGAAGGCTTGTATTGCTATATACTTTCCTCTTAGGACCACCTTTGCTGCATCCCAAAGATTTTGAACAGTTGTGTTGTCATTTTCATTGGTTTCCATGAATTTTTTAAATTCTTCTTTAATTTCCTGGTTGACCCATTCATTCTTTAGTAGAATGCTCTTTAGCCTCCATGTATTTGAGTTCTTTCCGACTTTCCTCTTGTGATTGAGTTCTAGTTTCAAAGCATTATGGTCTGAAAATAGGAAGGGAATGATCCTCAACTTTTGGCACTGGTTGAGACCTGATTTGTGACCTAGGATGTGATCTATTCTGGAGAATGTTCCATCGGCACTAGAGAAGAATGTGTTATTCTGTTGCTCTGGGATGGAATGTTCTGAATATGTCTGTGAAGTCCATATGGTCCAGTGTGTCATTTAAAGTCTTTATTTTCTTGCTGATCTTTTACTTAGATGATCTGTCCATTTCAGTGAGGGAGGCGTAAAAGTCCCCCACTATTATTGTATTGTTGTGAATGTGTTTCTTTGTTTTTGTGATTAATTGGCTTATATAATTGGCTGCTCCCATGTTAGGGGCATAGATATTTACAATTGTTATATCTTCTTGTTGGATAGACCCTTTAAGTAGGATATAGTGTCCTTCCTCATCTCTTATTACAGTCTTTGGTTTAAAATCTAATTTGTCTGATATAAGGATTGCCACCCCAGGTTTCTTTCGGTGTCCATTAGCATGGTAAATGGTTTTCCACCCCCTCACTTTCAATCTGGGGATGTCTTTGGGTCTGAAATGAGTCTCTTGCAGACAGTATATCAATGGGTCTTGTTTTTTAATCCAATCTGATAGCCTGTGTCTTTTTTTTTTTTTAAGATTTTATTTATTTATTTGAGAGAGAGAGAGCACATGAGAAGGGGGGAGGGTCAGAGGGAGAAGCAGACTCCCTGCTGAGCAGGGAGCCCGATGCGGGACTTGATCCCAGGACTCCAGGATCATGACCTGAGCCAAAGGCAGTCGCTCAACCAACTGAGCCACCCAGGCGCCCTAGTCTGTGTCTTTTGATTGGGGCATTTAGCCCATTCACATTCAGGGTAACTATTGAAAGATAGGAATTTAGTGCCATTGTATTGCCTGTAAGGTGACTGTTACTGTATATTGTCTGTGTTCCTTTCTGGTCTATGTTGCTTTTAGGTTCTCTCTTTGCTTACAGGACCCCTTTCAATATTTCTTGTAGGGCTGGGTCATGTTTGCAAATTCCTTTAGTTTTTGTTTGTCCTGGAAGCTTTTTATCTCTCCTTCTATTTTCAATGACAGCCTAGCTGGATATAGTATTCTTGGCTGCATATTTTTCTCGTTTAGTGCTCTGAATATATCATGCCAGTCCTTCTGGCCTGCCAGGTCTCTGTGGATAGGTCTGTTGCCAATCTAATGTTTCTTCCATTGTAGGTTACATATCTCTTCTCCCGAGCTGCTTTTAGGATTTTTTCTTTGTCTCTGAGACTTGTAAGTTTTACTATTAGATGTTGGGTTGTTCACCTATTTTTATTGATTTTGAGAGGGTTTCTCTGTGCCTCCTGCATTTTGATGCCTGTTTTCTTCCCCAAATTAGGGAATTTCTCTGCCATAATTTGCTCCAATATACCTTCTGCCCCTCTCTCTCTTTCTTCTTCTTCTGGGATCCCAATTATTCTAATGTTGTTTTGTCTTATGGTATCACTTATCTCTTGAATTCTGCCCTCATGATCCAGTAGTTGTTTATCTCTCTTTTTCTCAGCTTCTTTATTTTCCATCATTTGGTCTTCTATATCACTGATTCTCTCTTCTGCCTCATTTATCCTACAGTTAGTGCCCCCATTTTTTTTTTTTTTAATTTTTATTTATTTATTTGACAGAGAGAGACACAGCGAGAGAGGGAACACAAGCAGGGGGAGTGGGAGAGGGAGAAGCAGGCTTCCTGCGGAGCAGGGAGCCCGATGTGTGGCTCGATCCCAGGACCCCGGGATCATGACCTGAGCCGAAGGCAGATGCTTAACGACTGAGCCACCCAGGTGCCCCAGCGCCCCCATTTTTTATTGCACCTCATTAATAGCCTTTTTGATTTCTACTTGGTTAGATTTTAGTTCTTTTTTTCCCCAGAAAGGGTTTCTCTAATATCTCCATGCTTTTTTCAAGCCCAGCTAGTATCTTTATAATCATCTTTCTGAACTCTAGTTCCAACATCTTCCTAATGTCCATATTGATTAGGTCCCTGGCAGTTGGTATGGCCTCTTGTTCTTTTTTTTCAGGTGATTTTTTCCCATCTTGTCATTTTGTCCAGAGGAGAATAGATGAATGAGAGAACAAAATGCTAACAGGGTAACAATGTCCCCAGAAAATATACTCTAAACAAATCAGAAAAAACCTGAAGCTGGGGGAAAAGAAAGGGAAAAAAAGAAAAAAGAAAAAGAAAAAGATAAAAACAAGCAAAAACAGAACAAAACAACAAAAAACAATATGATCAAATATGATCAAGCTGGTGCATAGATCAGTGCCACACACTAGATTTTGGGTGTATTTTGGTCTGTTAGAAGAAAGTGCCTCCCAAAATTTTAAAGAAAGAAAAACTTATATATGTACAAAAATAAGGGTTGATATGATGAAGGGATGGAATATGACTGTAAAGATGAAAATTATAAAAAATTTTATAAAAGGAATTGATAAGTTGTTTGAAAAAGGAAAGAAGAGGATTTAAAAAAAAAGGGAGGGAATGTGATCAGGCAGGAGAGTAGAACAAAGCCATACACTAGAGATTTAGGGTATATTTTGATCTGTTAGAAGAAACTGTATCTCAAAATTTTAAAGAGAGAACAACTTATATATATATGCCAAAAATAAGGGTAACTACTATGAAGGGATAGAATATGACTCTAAAAATGAAAAATAAAAATGTTTTTAAAAAAAGGATTGGTAAGATATTGGTTGAAAATTGGAAAAAGAAAAATTCAAAAAAAAATTTACAAAAAAATTAACTTTGAAAGACTGAAGAATCATGTGAAAAAAGCCATGAATTCTATGTGCAGTATTCCCCTAGCACTGGAGTTCTACAGTTCTCATTGATCAGTAAACTTGGTGTTGGCTGGCTGTTCTTGCTGATCTTCTGGGAGAGGGGCCTGTTGCCGTGGTTCCCAAATGTCTTTGCCAGAGGTGGAATTGCCCCGCCCTTGCTGGTGGGGGCTAAGTAATCAGCTCGGGTTTGCTCTCAGGAGCTTTTGTTCCCTGCAAGCTTTCGGTACAGCTTTGGAGGACGAGAGTGAAAATGGCGGCCTCCCAATTTCCGCCCCAGAGGAGCCGAGAACTCGGGGCCTCACTCCTCAGTGAGCCCCCAGAGAAAAGCAGTCAATCACTCCTGTCTCCCCGGTCTCCGGCAGCACTCTGTGCTCACCCGGCCTGTGACCAAGCATTTCTATCTCTGGCACACGACCCCGTGTGGAGTCTCCAAACCCAGCAGATCCCTGTGGTGCGCTCCTGCGCTGCTCCTCCCAGGGGAGGAAGGGGAGTCTCCCCGGATCTGCTGCTTGTTGGGTCCCTGCTGGAGCAGCAGTGGCCCAACTGTGCTGCAGATCACAGTTTATGGCAACCCCGAGCTGAGAGCCCACTCCTCTGCTCCGTCTCTGCAGCCGGCTTCCCCACTCCAATACCTGGGAGCTCTGCCACACTCAGGCACCCCTGGTCTTTCTGTGACCCCGAGGTTCCTGAGACCACACCATCCCACAAGGGTTCCACCCCCTGCTTAGCTACTGGAGCGATGTCCCTCAGCGGAGCAGACTTCTAAAAGTTCCAATTTTGTGCTCCATGGCTCTATCACTTGCCAGAAGCAGCCGATGGAGGCCCCCTCCCCCGCTGTCTATCCTCCCGCCTATCGCCTCAGATTCACTTCTCCACATGTCCTACCTTCCAGAAAGTGGTTGCTTTTCTGTTGAGAGAGTTGTTGCTATTCTTTTCTTCGATCTCCTGTTGAGTTTGTAGGTGTTCAGAATGGTTTGATCCCTATCTAGCTGACTTCCTGAGACCAGACGACATCCAGATTTCCTACACCTCCACCATCTTGCTCCGCCCCTATATTGTAGGTTTTTAATTAGACTTTTGAATGTATTTTTTTAACTGTCAAATTTTTAAATGAAACTGAAGAAATGCAAGTTTGTAGACCCAGTGAAACACTTGGGATCTCAAGGGTAAACACTCCTTCCTGTTAGAATAAAAATGGCTGAAATGAATTTCTCTGTCAGGGAATATTGTTGGAAGATAAAGAGAATATGCTGCTGAAAATTTTTTTCACTTTAAATCTATTTATTTACTTATTTTTTGTACTACATAAAGAATTTTTATTTCTACCTTACCTGGTTTCTATCTTTTTAGTGGACACTTATTTGGCATTATAATTTCTCTGTAGTGGATGGAAAATAATTTAAAATTTTAGCTCTAGCTTTTTTTTTTTCCATTTTAAACAAACTTTATTATCCAGATGCAAAATCAACAAGAACATTTTTTACCTGATGCATACTTCAGAATACATGGTTCTAAAAGATTTATATAAAACATTCCATCCAAGAATAGAATATGTTTTCCTCAAGTACACACAAAAGAATCCCCTGGTTAAATCACATAAAAAGGGACATAGCAAATATTGCACATTCAGGAAGACTGAAATCCTACTAAGTATGTTTTACAACCACCATGGTACAAAACTAAAGATCAACAATAAAACAAAGGTGGAAAATCTACAATATAAATATTAAATATTTAATATGTAAATATTAAACAACATACTACACAAGCAATGGGCCAAATAAATCAAATGGCAGATCAAAATATGTCTCAAAAGAAGAGAAAAAGAAAATACAACATTCCGAAACCAGTGGGATCCAGCATAGCAGATCTTAGAGTGAAATTTATGCTATAAATGCTTGTATTAAGGAAAAAAATCAAATAAACACTACCCTATGAGGAACTAGTAAAAAGAAGAAACTTAGCTGAAATTTAGCAGAGGATGGAAATAACAAGAATTAGAAATAGAGACCAGAATAAATAACATAACATTGAAAGTAATGACCAGTTTTTCCAAAAAATAAATAAATAAAATTGACAATGCTTTAACTACCTTAACTAAGGAAAAAAAGAGAAGACTGAAAAACCAAAATGAGAAATGGAAAACAATATAACAGATACCACAGAAATATATAGTGTGATAACATCACTATAGGCAATTATATACTGACAAATAAGATAACTTAGAAAAACAAGATGATTCCTAAAAATGTACAAGTTGCCAAGACTGAATCATGAGTCTTGAATACAAGAAATAGGAAATCTTCTTAGACCAATAACAAGGAAAGTTGAATCAGGAATCAAAAATCTCTCAGCACAGAAGAGCCCAAAACTACATGGTTTCATTGGTGAATTCTACCAAACATTAAAAAAAATGACAATCTTTATCAAAGAATTACAAGTAATGGAATAGAGGGAACACATTTAAACTAATTCTATGAGGCCAGTATTACCCTGATACCAAAGCAGGATAAAAACAATATAAGAATAAAGTCTAGTTTGTCAGATGTTAAGTATTGCTACTCCGGCTTTCTTTTGACATCCATTTGCATGATAAATGTTTCTCCACCCCCTCACTTCCAATCTGCAGGTGTCTTTAGGTTTAGAATGAGTCTCTTGTAGGCAGCATAGAGATGGGTCTTTTTTTTTTTTTTTAATCCATTCTGTCACCCTCTGTCTTTTGATTGGGGTGTTTAATCCACTTACATCAAAATACTTATTAATAGATATGTATTTATTGCCATTTTGTTACTTGTTTTGTCATTGTTGCTGGAAATTTTTTTCTGATCCTTTCTTTGTCACTTTTGGTCTCTGCACTCAAAGTGTCCCTTCTAATATTTCATGCAGAGCTGGTATGGTTGTCCTAAACTCCTTTAGTTTTGTTTGTCTGAGAGACTCTTTATCTCTCCTTCTATCCTGAATGATAGCCTTGCTGGATAGAGTATTCTTGGCTGCAGTTTTTTCCCACTCAGCACTTTGAATATATCATGCCACTGGCTTCTGGCTTGCCAAGTTTCTGTTGAGAAATCTCCAGCTAGCTTTGTGGGTTGTCCCTTGTAAGTTAAGGACTCTTGTCTTGCTGCTTTTAAGATTTTTCCTTTATCACTATATTTTGCAAATTTAATTAAAATATGTCTTGATGTTGGCCTGTTTTACTTGATTTTGATGGAAGCTTTCTGTGCCTCCTGGATCTGGATATGTTTCCTTCTACAGATTAGGGAAGTTTTTGCTATTATTATTATTTTTTAAGATTTTATTTTTATTTATTTGACAGAGAGAGATACAGTGAGAGGGGGAACACAAGCAGGGGAAGTGGGAGAGGGAGAAGCATGCTTCCCACAGAGCAGGGAGCCCAATGCGGGGCTCGATCCCAGGACCCCAGGATCATGACCTGAGCCGAAGGCAGACACTTAATGACTGAGCCACCCAGGCGCCCAGAAGTATAGCTTTTATTTAAAGTATAAATAGGAAAACATAGGAGCCTGTCAAAGAGGGGACTCACATGATCTAATTAGGCCTTTTAGACATTACTTTGGATATTTTGGATATTTAGCCATTACTTCTTGGGTATTTGAAGATGGACACTAGGAAAGAACTGAAATGATAAGACCAGTTAGGAGAATATAGTTGTTAGGAGACTGGAGATTGGATTAAACTAAGAAGACAGTAACTAGTAACTAGCAACTGCAGAAATAGTGGAGAGATTTAGAATGTATTTTGGATTTAGAATTGCTAAGACATCTTGATACATTGCATATGAAGCATGATGGCAATCTAGGAATTAAAGGTAACTTTTTAAATTGAAGTATAATTATCACACAATGTGATAGTAGTTTCAGGTGCAAAATATATTGATTGAACACTTCTATGTATTAATGCTCACCAGCGATAAGTGTAGTCACCATCTTTCACTCATCCCCCCACATATCTCCTCTCTGAAAACCATCAGTTTGTTCTCTGTATTTAAGGGTCTATTTGTTTGTTTCTTGGTTTATCCATTTGTTTTTTAGATTCCACATATGAGTGAAAACATATGGGGTCTTTCTCTGACTCATTTCATTTAGCACAGTACCCTCTAGATCCATCCATATTGTTGTGAAAGGCAAGATCTCATCTTTTTTTTTATGGCTAAATAATATTTCATCTCCTTTATCTGTTTATCTATTAATGGATATTTGGGTTGCTTCCATATCTTAGCAATTGTAAATAATGCTGCAGTAAACCTAGGGGTGCATATATCTTTTTGAATTAGTGTTTTTATTTTCTTTGGGTAAGTAGCCAGTAGTGGAATTACCATATTGCATGGCATTTCTATTTTTAGTAAGTGTAATTATTATGCTTTTGGCTTGAGTACCTGGATATATGACTGTACTTGTGAATGAGATGCAAAAGTATGTGTAAGGGATAAGTGGGATGAACGTAACCAGAGATCTCTTTGCCTTTGTTACATTTAAGGTAATTAGGTATATAATTCTGGAGTTAAGTAAATGGTCCGGGCTAGACTTACAAATTTAGAGTAAACTTTTAAACATAAAGATCCCTGGAATAGCTGAAACTGTGTGAAAAGAAAATGCTAGCAGAGAAAATAAAGAGACCCCAAAGCATGACATGCTATGGACTTAGTGTTTGTAAACTCCACCATCCCCAAATTCACATTTTGAATACCTAACATGATGGCATTTGAAAGTGGAGCCTTGAGGAGGTAATTATATCATGAGGGCAGAACCCTTGTGATGAAATGAGTGCCCTTATAAGAAAGAAGAATGCTCCCTCTCTCCTCTTTCCCTCTCTCTACTGTGTGAGGAAAACTAGGAAGAGGGCTCTCACCAGAACTCTGCCACACTGACATTCTTATCTGGGACCTTTCAGATCTAGAATTATGAGAAATGAATGTTTGTTGTTTCAGCCACTCTGTCTATGGTTTTGTTACAGAGCTTGAGCAAATTAAGACAGGGCACTACCACACTTACAGGTCCACTGCAAGAGGAAAAGCTAGCAAAATGAGACAAAGTCAGGAGAATATGATACAGAAGTCAGTAGCAAAGTGTGATTCAAGGAGGAGGAAAGAGTCCTGTTGAATGCTACAGAGAGGACAATTAAAATGGGGACTAAGGAATGATGATTGCATCTGGGAATATGGAGGTCACTGGAGAGCTTGGGAAAAGCAAAATTATTTGAGTGGTAGGCAGGAGATCCTAGGTGGAGTGGATACAAGGAAAATGGGTGGTGGGGAAGGAGGTGGAGATAGCAAATATTCACAGCTCTTCTGTGACTTTGCTTGAAGGAGAGAAAACAGATCAGTTTATAAACTCACTGTATCAATTCCATTATCTTCAACAGAACTTGGGCAGTCACTTCCGTCAGAACACTAAAATGGCTCCTGCTAAGACCTTCAAATCTTCAAATACATCACTTCAATGAGGCTAAATTACTAGATTTTTCTCAAATTTGATTCATAAGGCCTGGTTTAGCTTCTTGAATATGAAGAAAATTACTAACTTCAAGCCACAAATTGGGGGGAAACCTGGCTAAAGAATGTACTTCAATATGATTTAGCTGTGCTGTAAGTCATTTTCTCTCTAAATTTAATGGAAGTGGTTAACTGCCAGAAGATGATAACCACTGCTGTTTCAGAATCGATTCAATGATAATTTTGAGTATAAAAATTACATTCTTATTGATTGCCACTTTAATTTGAAACTTGGAAAAAACACTGAGTTAACTTGAAATGTCCGTGAATGTTAACCAATAGAGAGTTAAACACCAAAATGACAACCAGCGAAGGAGGGTTCTATGCTCAATTTTGAGATTTTGCAAGAACTATAAAAATCATTTTAGTTGAGAATGCTATACTGAATCTACCACCTATTCTTACTCTTTCTGATTTCGTAATATTTCAAGGAATTATTAGCATTTGGCCACATTTTTATAAACTTTGGAAGAGAGAATTTTGGCCAGTCAGTTCCTGTTGACTGATGTATGTCATTGCAAATTGGAATAAAAATTTTGGCTTAGCTTACATGATTACTTTATGAAAGACACCTTGTAGAACCCTATACTGAGTCCATTTTTGTGATAATCAATCCAGAATTTCAATTACAGATTTCTTTCTTTCTTTCTTTCTTTCTTTCTTTCTTTCTTTCTTTCTTTCTTTCTTTCTTTCTTTCTTTCTTTCTTTCTTTCTTTCTTTCACTGTGGTATAAAATCCATTAATTACTAGTATTTCTGTCTCTAAATGATAAAGTAACT
This sequence comes from Mirounga angustirostris, assembly GCF_029215605.1. NCBI lineage: Eukaryota > Metazoa > Chordata > Mammalia > Carnivora > Phocidae > Mirounga > Mirounga angustirostris. Next base: position 17,660,814 of record NW_026991711.1, on the reverse strand, counting down.
ATTGGAATTAAATGAGCAATTTTGGACCCATCAAAATTAAAGAATTTGTTAAAGTCCATATTTCTTGATGAAGTGATGTAACAAAATACTAAACTGACTTTCCATCTTCAGTAAATGCTTAATGTGTATGCTAAGGAAAGGAACTTTTAAAACTGAAACATAAATTTTAATTTTTTTTTTAAGAGATGCGGGGGGGCGGCGAGTAGGAGAAAAGGGAGAATCTTAAGCAGGCTCCACACTAGGTGTGGGGCCTGATGCGGGGCTTGATCCCACAACCCTGAGATCATGACCTGAGCCAAAATCAAAAGTCAGATGTTTAATCGACTAAGCCACCCAGGTGCCCCTTTAAATTTAATTTAATAAGATAATGTATGTGGTAGGTGTTCTTTAAGCAAACACAGTTGAAAGACTGAGCTATTTTTTAGTGGTATTTCAAATATGTCATTAAAATAATTCTACTTAATACAGTACACATATTTTATAAAATTTTTATGAAACAGGACTAGACTATTTCCTTGAAATATGTACTTGTTAGTAATTATGAAGCTTACAACTTGTACATTTTGTATGATAGAAGGTGAAAACCTAATGAAATAAATTTTAGTTTAAGTGGTATGTATTGAATTATTACTGTACCACTGTTAATTCTGCAAATTATTCTCTGCCAAGTATAGTTGCATATTCTTGAAAATAAGAAATTTAAGATGAAATGACACTTGAATTTTAGAATACCTAATAAAAGAACAAGAGTTCAAAATACTGTATTATTAATTGAAAATACATGTGATGCAGATTGGGCTATTTAACAGTTGAAATTTTACCTTTGTGGGTAATAGTTTAAAATTCTCAGCCCAAAGAGTCTTACTTTTATTTATTTATTTATTTATTTATTTATTTATTTATTTATTTATTTATTTATTCATGAAAGTCAGAGAGAGAGAGAGAGGCAGAGGCAGAGGGAGAGAAGCAGGCTCCCCGCCTAGCAGGGAGCCCGATGCAGGACTCGATCCCGGGACCCTGGGATCATGACCTGAGCCGAAGGTAGACGCTTAACCATCTGAGCCACCCAGGCGCCCCAGTCTTACTTTAATAAATAATTTGCATGGAATCAGGATAGCAATTAGGATGGATCCTGAACTGGATCTATTAAAATAGCCTTCATCTTTTTTTTTTTTTTTAAAGATTTTATTTATTTGACAGAGAGAGACACAGCGAGAGAGGGAATGCAAGCAGGGGGAGTGGGAGAGGGAGAAGCAGGCTTCCCTGCAGAGCAAGGAGCCCAATGCGGGGCTCGATCCCAGGACCCCGGGATCATGACCTGAGCTGAAGGCAGACGCTTAACAACTGAGCCACCCAGGTGCCCCTAAAATAGCCTTCATCTTAAGATTAATCAAAATTGTAAATTGTCTGCAGCGAACAATGACCTCAAACATGAACATCCACAGAAAAAGAGATACTATGGCATATTGTTCAAGGTCTTACAATAAAATATTTTCTAAACATCAAGATTACAGATAATGGAAGAATTTTAATAAAATCAGCAACAAATATAATCAAACAAGTTACAAAAATACCTGAAAAAGAATAGTAACTGTCTTTAGGTGATTTAATATGGTACAAGAATATAACTAGCAGACAAGTAACCTACTGTTTAGCTGCTCTGCCCACTTCAGCCTTAGAATTCTGATCACAGTTCTCAGCTGGATTTCACCTTATTCAAATATTCCTCATAAGTGCATAAAAAAGGATTTTTTAAAACTTAGAATTTTATAAAGACAACAAAAAAAGTAATTAAAAAGTAAATCCATACCATGTGATAAGACTTAGATGGTCACATTAAGCATTAAGAATTGATATTACAAATAATGTGTAGCAGTGTTCTAAAATTCGTATCTAGTCTCTAATCATTAGGGAACTAGAAGAACACTTAGCAACTTTAGAGAAGTAGATTAAGTGTAATAAAACACAGAATAAAATTTTAGAGGCAGTACAAAAATGGAGTACATATTTCCATCCAATTCTATTGGGTAGAATTCATTCCTGTGGCCTTAGTCTACATTTTTCCATGTGGTTGTCTGTGTACCCAGCAGGAAAAGGATTTGATAGATTAAAGGCAATAATTCTGCTGTTGAAGATTTATAGCTTGGACCAAATATGTGGGTCATGTTTTTTTCTCCTACTTATGCAGGAACTATGGTCACATTCTTTTATGGGTGAGTAAATGCTACCCATTCATTCTTTCTTAAGATTCACATATCCACACAATTCTTTGTGTCTTTCCTATTAATATCTTATTTCAGACCCTTACTCTTTCCAATCAAGATGGACAAATCATCCACATAAATGATGATCTTCCTCTGAGTGTCTTCCAGGATCTCCACATAAATTCCTGAGTGATCTTTTGAAAGGCACATGTGATCCTGTCACTTCCTGATGAAATCCTTCAATTGTTACCTTTTCCTATGGTAAAAGTACAAGCTGCTTTGCAGAGATTATAAATACCTAAATACTGAGCACATTCTGATAGAATGCTGCCATTATGATTGCAGAAAATTCTTCATTCTGGTTGTACCATGTCCTAGATGTTGGAACTTGGCAGATTTTTCTGAAGCCAAAGCTTATATTCTTACTCTACTCTCAGAAATTATAGATTCATATGAACAATCCACAGTCACGTTGGGTCTTAATTTCAAAGAATCATACCTATTTGATAAAAACTTAACTTTAGTAATGATATTGTTGAAACAGAGGTTTTAGGTATTTGGAGCTAAATAAGAGGTGCTTTGGGGAGCCTGGGTGGCTCAGTCAGTTAAGCATCCAGCTCTTGATATCAGCTCAGGTCTTGATCTCAGGGTCTCGAGTTTAAGCCCCACGTTGGGCTCTATGTGGGTGTGGAGCCTATTTAAAGAAAAAACAATAATAAAAAATAGGTGCTTGGATATTAAATTAATCACTACTTTTTACAATACTCTATACTGGATTACATAAAATAAAAATGTGTTAATGTATTTTCATATTTTTATATGTGTGTGTATACACATCAGATACTATGATCACTCTTATTAGATCTTTCCCAAAATTAATGCCCCCTGTGTGTCCTCTACCTTGCTTAAATTAAAAACCATCTCCCAGTTTCCTCTGCTCCTTTTCCATTGCAGGATCTGATTGTCACTGTCATTAACAAAGGCTGCCCTTCTAGGACTGATGTCCACTCCTAGTGATCAGGTCAGGTGCCACCACTCCAGTTTCATGGCAGGGAGGATAGAGTGATTTTTCATGTATTATGTGGCTCTAAGGATAGGTAGAAACATGTTTATCATTCCCACAGCCCAAATGGGATCAGTTTGATATTTTTCATTTAAATGTAATGAAATTTGGGACATTGGATAGTACAGTGACACTAAATTACCTGTCAACCTTTCCACCTTCCTAGATCCACTTTAGAAATTTTTATGTGGCTACTTCTTTCTCACTCTGGGACTGCCTTTATTAAAGGCAGATGGCTCATCCTCTATACCCATTGACTCCAGCCTCATATAAAACCACATCCCTGACTTCTCCAAGAGAAGAGAATGTTCCTTTTGCCCAGTTGCCTTTGTCCTCATCCGGTGCCTCAGAAATGACACAGTTCCCAACGTGATACTGCAAATGGCAATTTCTTTTGGAAGAAACTCCTATACACAAGGCTGTGGGTTAGTCCTTTGGCCTCATTAAGACACTCACACACACAATGCATACATTCATGTAGCATTCATTTATTCAATCAATATGTATTATGTGCCAGTTATGAACCAGGCACTGGTAATAATCTAAATGAAGGGGGAACCTGGGTGGCTCAGTCGTTAAGCGTCTGCCTTCGGCTCGGGTCATGATCCCGGGGTCCTGGGATCGAGCCCCACATCGGGCTTCCTGCTCGGCGGGAAGCCTGCTTCTCCCTCTCCCACTCCCCCGGCTTGTGTTCCCTCTCTTGCTGTGTCTCTCTCTGTCAAATAAATAAAATCTTAAAAAAAATAATAATCTAAATGAAGAAAACAAATCTCTGCTTTTATTGAACTTATTTTCTAGAGGTAGGAGGTGACATTTAATAAAAATACTTAATGTAACACATCTGGGTATTGACAAGAGGGAATATGATGCAGGATAAATGGTTCGTGATTAATGGAACACAGTCACTAGTGTCAAAGCATACAATACCTAAATCTAGGTTACTGAGTCCCAAAGGAACAAAAACTCCACATGTGTGGACTCCAAATAGAGTTGTTACAGGCTTACTCCAATTCCTTCCATCATCTATCAGAGGAGCAAAAAAAAAAAAAAAAAGCTAGGGATCTAATCTCTCCCTTCTTCATTTTCTGTTCTCTGAATCTGGATTATCCAGGGTTTTGTAAAATTATGGAAATGACACAACTACATGAAAACTCACAGTTACGTTCATCGGGGTTCAGACCCAGACCCCTTCATTAGTCACTGATTACTACATTTTCAAGACTGTTTATTTAATATTGTTTCAATTTCCTTTGCATCCCAATAAACCAATTTATGTCTAAAATACCACATCCTTTATACAATGAAAGAACATATGACAAAGTTATAAATTATCAGAACAATGTGGGGTTTAGGTAGATGCTAATGTGCAAGTTAGTTAACCTGACACTTTCCTCTTTAGAATTAAATTATTCTGGGAAGTACTAGCATAACCCTTTCTACATGATATTCACATTTTATGACAAAATTGAAAATAATTATTACTACTTTATCAGAAAAGATATCTTCCTCACTATAAATGAAATTATTTTATCCACTCTTTATTAATATTTAATGTATCCTAAGAATTTATTTTAAATTTCACTGCAAAATCCAGTAGAGAAAAAAAAAGGATTTTAATATGCATGATTTTGCTTTAAAGATAACTATCTTATAAAATACATATGCTGAGATTATATATAAAATTTAAATGTCATTCTTACTTACCTTACTATATGCTCTAATACCTCTTATTTACCTCACTATATGCTCTAATACTATAGGTATGTAATACCATTGTGTTAATATCATAAGTTCATTTGTCTAAAATAAAATAGGTAATGATTTTATCTTGATATGTTATCAAATATCCTTTTAATACTTTGCTTTTTTTCTATATCTTCTCATTCTGTCTTCATTAGAATTTCCATCAAAACATATTTCTTTACACTAATTGAGTTATTTATTATGAGAAAATTTACTTACACGGTTACATCTCCACATGGAAAGAAAGAAATTAGCATGTTATGATGGAACCAGTCATCATCAATGGCTTTGAGTATTATTATAAACATTTGTTAGATATGAAGAGTATCTGAGTAGTAACTTTATTTATTTATTTTTTTAAGATTTTATTTATTTGACAGAGAGAGACACAGCGAGAGAGGGAACACAAGCAGGGGGAGTAGAAGAGGGAGAAGTAGGCTCTCCTCTGAGCAGGGAGCCCAATGCGGGGCTCGATCCCAGGACCCTGGGATCATGACCTGAGCCTAAGGCAGACGCTCAACGACTGAGCCACCCAGGTGCCCCCTGACTAGTAACTTTAAACAGCTGTCTTCTCAATTGTCTTAACATATGCTCAGTAGAAACACCAATTCTAGGGGATAGATACTTATTTCAAAAGATCTCATTGGTAGGCTTCCATCAGAAGAAATACATTCTGGTGTTGAAGCCAATACCTTATAAGAATAAAAAGATCAGATAGGGCAAAGTAGAATTAATGGAAAATTATGATAGGAAAGAGTGTGTTCTTTTTTCTTCCTCTTCCTCCTCCTTCCTCCTCCTCCTTTTTCTTTCTCCTTTCCTCTTCCCTTCCTCTTCTTTATTCCCTTTCCCCTCTTTCTCCTCCTTTACCCCCCACATATTTTTCATGGTGTTTGGAGAGTATATAAGATTGAAGTTGCTTATTTTATTAATAAAACCTTTACACACGAATTAGATTTGCAATTGTAAAACCAGGGTTGTTCATTTTCTTTGTAACAAACCTTTTCCCCCAGCACTACTTGAGTGCTGACACTAAGTGACAAGTCTGGCTTCCTTGAAATGCAGTTTTGTCCTATGTCACTTTCCTTCCTTCTCAAGCCTGGAATAACAGAGACTGAGAACAGCAACAAAAAGATTGGGAGAGGAGGAGTGGTGGCATGTGACCACTTCTTTGATGTGCATTCTGCCTCATAACAACAACTACTGACTGAGGCTGCATTTTTCATGCGTAACATCTATGTATGTTTCCTAACATTCTTCACTGGGAGATGGGATCATTATCAAATTGTACGGATAGAAAATGGGAAGCTTTGAGTAAGGTGAGAGAATTTCAGACCCTCTCCACCACAGAACTGTGGTTCAATTAGCTTTTAGTGATCATTTAATATATGGAAAATATAAGAATAGAATGTATTCCCTGCACCCAGAAGTTACAAATAGTAGAGGAAACAGAATACGAATTAGATATAAAGCAGTATATAATTACATTTCAAAACAAGTTGTACATTCCAGATGTGAAACAAGTCCTAAATGGTACAAAACAGAAAATAAATCTAAAAATATACAGTAACAAACAATTGTTAGATATTGGTAGAATTCTAGTCAAAACTCATTAAATTGCAAAGATTAGAAGTCGAATTAGAGTAATTTTAAAGGGTTGCTATTGAATACTTCTGGGAAATCACATGAACTACTATGGCCAGGATTGTAGATGGACCTCATAGTGTCTCAAGCAGAGGAATGGGAAGATAATGAAAACTAGTGGCTACTCTCCTCATCATTCCTTTTTGGATCTTCATGTTTTTCATGTCTGAATTGTTGTTTTTCCTAACCAATCACTCTCTTCATCTATGTCCTCCTCTTTGCAAATAACTTAACTCTGTCCACTGCTTTGGTTTGCCATGATATGGTCTCAGGCCTGCATTTTTATATGTCTTTTCAAATGCCTACTCATAACTGACTCTGGTTTCTAAGTTTTTCAATGATATCTGAAGGACAAGAAATTGACTTTTTATTCACTGGCAAAGGGATTGCCTGGATTGGAGTGAGGACTTCACTTCTTCTCCAGCCAGGCACACATGGGTGGGGAGGATCCTCTGGCATGCATTGCGGCTGTAGAAAGGGCAGGTTCTGCAGAAAGGAATGTAGGAAGAGAGAGAAAGGAAGCCTGTCTCTGTCTTCAAGTTGCTTACCGATGTGTGAGGGAGAAATTCAGAGAGAGATGAAAACAATTTGTCAGGTACAATGAACTTACCAAGTGATATGTACTGTGCTGGGTTAGAAAGTGTGAGCACTCAATAGAAGAAAATTTAGTCAAACCATACTTCCTATATATCCTTTATTAATCATACATATGTACACACACACACACACCCCCACTCATCTATTATCCCAGAGAGCAACAACAACAAAAGCCTTGAAGAAAAGTGGGAGTGAACACATGAAGATAAATGGTAGTTTCTTTTGATAACATGATCATGAAAGACAAATAACTGTCCTTTCCAAATTTCACACTTAAATACCACTTTTCCTTGCACTTGTGTATTAGAGATACAACCTGTGAGCAAAGGTATGGAATTTGGAATTAATATAGCAAGAGTGAGGACAGTAGAAAGACTGACCTCACTAGAGTGGAATATTGATAATCATGGTGATTTTAGGGCGCCTGGGTGGCTCAGTTGGTTAAGCGACTGCCTTCGGCTCAGGTCATGATCCTGGAGTCTCTGGATCGAGTCCCGTATCCGGCTCTCTGCTTGGCAGAGAGCCTGCTTCTCCCTCTGACCCTCCCCCCTCTCATGTGCTCTCTCTCTCTCTCTCTCTAATTCTCTCTGTCTCAAATAAATAAATAAAATCTTTTAAAAAAAAGAATGATAATCATGGTGATTTTAAGCAAAGTATGTATTAAGAGGCAAACATGGGAAAGAAAATTTGCAGAAATATGACAAGGAGCTGATATACTTAATAGGAAATTTCCAGAATGTTTTTTATGGACATTAGCTCACGAGGATCTTTGTCTTTTTTAAAAATTTTAATTCCTGTGTAGTTAATGTACATTGTTACATTAGTTTCAAGCGTACAATATAGTGATTCAACAATTGCGTACATCACCCAGTGCTTATCATTACAAATGTACTTCTTAATCCCCATCACCTGATTTCACCCATCCCCCCCACCTACCTCCCCTCTGGTAAACATCAGTTTGTTCTCAATAGTTGAGTCTGTTTTTTGGTTTCTCTCTTTTTCCCTTTGCTCTTTTATTTTGTTTCTGAAATTCCACATATGAGTGACATACGGTATTTGTCTTTCTCTGACTGATTTTCTTCAGCATTATACCAGATATTTATAATTACTATATGGAAAAGGAACTAACATTAAAATGCACTGGGTTATCTTTGTACCAAATAAAGTTCAATAAGTTGATTTATGGTGCATTATCTCTGAATCTTTTATACACCAGTGTTTGTTATTATTCTCAGCAAGATAGCACAATATAGCATTTTTAAATCATTTGACCATAGTACCCAACTTTTTATGTCAGATACATCGCCAATGAGAATTTAATAGTTTTCATAAATGCCAAATATGTACACAGATATATAAATATATGAATTAAACATTATGTAACAATAAAAAGTAACCCAATGTTAACCCCACAATTAATAAAAAGAAAACAAATTTGAACAACACAATTTTTTAACCAAATTAACATACTTTTTTGTTGCAGACTATTTAGAGATCTCTCACACACCTGCTGGATCTGAAAGCGATCTAGTAATTCATACCAATAGCACTGAGGAAGGGCATACCATTTGATCTTGTAATTATATTCTAGGTGTCCAGCTTGAGGGAAGAACCAGAGAATAAAAGTTTATGAGCAAAGATTTTCATGTTAGCATTATTTATAATGACAAAAATTTGAAATAAGTGCTCTCAGGCAGAGAAATTATTAAATTATAGCGTATCTACAAATATAATATGGTGTAATCCCTAATATCCTGGTTTGGAAGAATATTTAATGAAGAAAGTTCCTTGGTATAAAGTTAATTAAAAAAAAAAGCCTGTGTGTGTGTGTGTGTGTGTATATATATATATAATTTCAAAATTTGGTATATTTTAATCACAGAAAAACACCTGCAATCAAACATATCAAATTTTAATATTTTTACCTTTTTATGCACGCTTATTTGTGTGTGCATGTGTATGTGTGTAATTCTTTTTAAGTTCTTATCTCTTGGCATTTTCCAAATCTACTTTGTGCATATTTATCAGAGAAAACATGTACCAAGGTATGTTACAGTTGTTAGCTTTGAAAAGATTTAGGTCTCCCTGTTTTTGACTTATAATTAAGGGTGTTCCAAGAACTATCACATTTAAAATTCCATCTCCAAAGCAGTAAGAAGAAAGGTATTCACTTACATTATGTTTTAGCAACTTGTGCACAATCCTTTAAATGCAAATAGCTGAATGCTTATTTCAAAGTTAAAAAATTAAGCCATTTTTCAAGTACTGATACACAGGAGTGTGTCGGCAAAGTATCTGCGGAAGAAAATTTATCATGCCAGGAAATAATTGAAATTGTGGTTGAAAGGTTCCTGAAAACAACCTTTTTAGCTGTGGCTTAAATAAATACTTTTCATTTCAAAGGCAGCTCTAACTGCACCATATATAGCTCAAGTGATCAGTAAAAGTAGACAACTGACTTCTTCAAGGAGTCTTGATTTTTATGTGATTTGATCAACTCACCGAGTATAAATTCTGCCAGAGCTAAACATATGCACCAGCTTATCTGAATTCTTGTATTCCAGGCATCTGGTAAAATATGTTCATGTCACTAGCTTCTTTCAAGTAGTGTTTATCATAATCTCCCTGATTGCCTAATATAAGTTTACAACCAGTCTCTTAGGTGTACTAGTGCATTACAGCTCTCCACAGATATCATAAACAGCGACATCTTTGGTAATGAATGTCAGAATCATGCCAGCCTATGAGTATATTATCCATCTCCATGCCTCATTGCAGACACACCAAGTGAGGAGTTCATTCCAAACTCTACAGTCAAACAAACCCTAATGTACAAAGTTTGCGTGTGTTGCAGAAGGAAGGCATTTGAGAAGTCCAGATGATTATGAAGACAAAATCTCTCTGATATAAGACAACATTGTCTCAGTTGTTTATTTTCCTTAATTTGTCCCTTACTGTGGAAATATTTGAAAGCATAGGGTTTTGAGTCTGGAAGGGACCTTAAAGATGCTAGTCTGAACGTTTAAATTTTCAAATTGAGAGACTTACGATATTTGTCTAAAATTACACTGGCAGCTGGTGATGTATTTAGAAGTAGAACTAAAATATTTCGACTCCCAATCTGTTGCTAATTCCATTACACCAGGCTAACTAACCAAATAACTTATTTCTCAAATGAGTCTATTTAGAGCAACCACATTTCATAATATTTTAAAATGGATTATCTACTCTTCTCTCCAGCTTTTCCCTTCCCTCCCTCAGCTCCCCACTCCCCTTCCCTCCCTCCTTCCCCTCCCTCCTTTTTCTTTATTTTCCTTCCTCCCTTCTTTCCTTTCATCCATCCCTCTCTTCCCTTTCTCTTATCTTCCTGCCTTCCTTCCTTCCTTCCTTCCTTCCTTCCTTCCTTCCTTCCTTCCTTCCTTCCTTCCTTCTTTCCACCTTCCCTCCCTCCCTTGGTTTCCTCTTGGGTAGCCTGTTTTACTCCCCTCTCTAAGCAATGCTGTTACCTCTCTGTATGCCCCTTACTTTCCATATGACATTTGTATGGCATCTTCTGTATTGCTTTCTCTTTCTATATTTGGAAGGATGCAGGTCAAAATTGGTTGTCATTTACTGTCTTTAATTCCCTAATTCATCTGTGTAAATTTAGTCTTTCATCAAAGGAGGAGAAAAGTAAAATTAAAATGTTTTTGAAAGATAGCTAATAGTAACACTCTTTGGTGAATTTTCTAGAGTATAGTTAGAAACATCTTTTCTCCCAGAGTGTATTTTTAAGGATGTAACAGCATCTATTTTAGATTAAATTGCATTGATGTTCATATTCATTATGTAATAGTTTATGAATTATTGGGGCCTTGTCTCACTCTAGAAACTGTAGAATAATGTTATGTTGGCATGCATTAAACAAAATAAACTCTCCAGCATGCTGATATCTATTAATCAATACAAATACCGAAAGCATCATCACTAATAATATGAAAGCTTAGCTGAAGAAAACCGTTTTAGGCAAAAGTGTGAGGTAGCTGTTTTCTCTTCTTTTAACACACACAGAAAAACAGTTGTTGAGTATCTCCCTAACTGTATGAGGTATGTGTTAGAATGTAGGATGAATACAAAAATGACTAAGATAAGAGTGGTTATGTAAATAAGTATAATCAGGAATTGTGAATTAAAGTGTAACTTGTTTTACAAAAGAAATATTACTGTTTGTTGATGGGCTGTGAAAATACAGGTTACTTTATCGTTGATATTTAGTAATGCTATGTAAAATTGCATTTAAAGTTGATATAATTTATATCTATGAAATTAGACCCATTTGCAAATATTTGGGGTACTTATTTAGTTGATTTTATTAGCCTGTTTTTGGAATGGCCAGACCATTTGCAATTTGGCCAATTCAGAAGTAGTAGATTTGATTGATGAGGGGGGTAAAAAGGAGGGATGTTTGGTGGAAGATAAGACCTTTTATTTAAAGACTATAATGGAGTGATTACTTGTGTCCAGTTAGATTAAGCATAGTAGGTAGCTGACGGGGAATTCCAGCTCATGAAGCTCTCTTCAGACATCATTAGACCAGATAAGCTGGCTTTAAAATATAAAGGTGGAGACTTGCACAAACACTCATGAAAACTTTTGAATCCTGTATTAGAAATAGATGAAGAGGGGCGCCTGGGTTAGCTCAGTTAAGTGTCTGACTCTTGATTTGGGCTCAGGTTATGATCTCAGGGTCCTGAGACCAAGCCCCGTGGCCAAGGGGATGGGGGGTGTTCCTGCTAATCAGGGAGTCTGCTTGAGATTCTCTCCCTCTCACTCTGCACCTCCCCCTGCACACTATTTGTGCTACCTCTCTCTCTCCCTCTCCTTTCCTCTCTCCTTCTCTCTCTCTCTCTCTCAAATAAAGAAAAAAGAAATAGTAGATGGAGATTCAAATAAATTAGGACCTACACTTATGGTGATTTATGGCATTACTAAAATAATATTTATGAAGATTATAGGATACTATAAAGAAATCCTGAGGTCATAACATTGAATAAAAAATAAAACATGATAAAAATCTGTTAGTGACCACAAGTATATATTTTAAATGTTTCTTAAATGCCTAGAAGATGGTACAGGAAAATGTAGATGTTGAATCCTTAATGAGTTACCATGGTGTTTGGCAGGGTAGGCCATAATGGATTGTTTTGTATCTGTATATTACTTTCAAGTATTTTTGAAATAGTATGTAGCAAATATATTATTTTTATGGAGAAAATAATTTAAAAGCCCAAATTTAGGTGGAATAAAAAGATACAATTCAAGAAACAAAATCATCGATGTATTACATGAATATAAAGTTAATACATTGGTTATTTGAATATTCTTTTTTGGTGGTATGCCTGTTAAATTCATTTTGCTCAACTTTATTGGAGTTTCTACTTTTTTCTTATTTTAGGTATGAATTATATTGTTAATATTTCCTAATGGTGTCTTTTCATGAACAGAAGTTCTTAATTTTAATGAGGTCTAATTCATCATACTTTTCCTTTATGGGTAGTGTTTTTGAAGAATGTCATTGGCCCATCCCAAGATCATGAATATATTCTATGCTTTTTTTCCTAGGTTTCTTTGTATTACATATATTTGCCTATAAATCTGTACATAATTCATTTCTGTGTCCTATAAATAAGAGATCAAGGTTTATTTTATATTTTTAACCTCATCCAATTGGTCCAATCCCATTTATCATATACACATTATTTTGTCACTATTTCAGTGGCATATTTACTTCTAATAAATGATTAAGTATTTGCGGGTCAGTCTCTGCACTGTATTCTGTTCCACTGACTTATTTCTCTAATCTTACACCAAAAACATGTCGCTTGACTACTGTTAAATAAATAATAAATCTTTATATCAGATGTATAAGTTCTCCAACTTTATTATATTTAGTAAAGATTGTCTTCACAGTACTTAATTCTTTGCATTTCATAAATGATAGAATTAATTCATTTAATTTTCATAACAAAAATTAACACACAAGGAAAAACACCTGCTCTGATTTTGAATGGGATTGCATTAACTCTGTAGATCAATGTAGTAAGAACTAACCTGACAGTATTGAGTATTCCAATTCATGAACAAATCATCCGTCCATTTCTTTAGGTTCTTCTCTATTTCTCTCAGAGGGTTTGATATTTCCATCCTTGCATGTTATATTTCAATCAAAAGGAGAAAAATAAATAAATGGCATAATATGTACTTATTACATAATATTGGCTAATAAGGGTAAATGTTTATTGAGCATTTACAGTGTGTCTGACCCTGTATTTTTGTTCACTTTGTTCATCCTTTCATCTTCACCACAATCTTAGGAGTAAATGCCTTGATCATTGATCATTCCCATTAAACTGACGTCAGTCTGAGGTTAAATTGTATGATCTATGGGTATTGATCACAGAGCTGGTGTGATAGTAACAAGACCAAATCCAGACCTGCCTAAGTCCATGGTTTTAAAATCTACACCATAGTTTCCAGTAGACTCAACATCTGTACTTTTTTAGTGTGCACTACAACAATGGGTGGATTTTTAGATTTATATTACCTGTGTTTATTGCTTATTCCATTTATAAAAATTAATAAGCTTTCACATAAAAACATTTTTAGAGTATGATGTGGTAGGGAATGTCAATTTAAGTATAAAGTGTCCTAGCTCTGCCTTGCTCAGTTACCAAATATCTGAATGAGCATTTGAATTTATATATATATTTTTTTCTCCCTGGGTTCTTAGTGTGTAACATTGGAATAGTAATTCTTAAGCTACTTTCATCAGCAACTGTTGAGACTATTAAATTATGTGTTTAAGGTGAAAATACTTTAATAGCTTTTTAGAAGATACGTTATTGCTTTGAAAGCCTACTTGTTTAATACATGTTACAAATATATTTAGAGTATATAAAGTGCTTTTTGCCCCAGATTTATACCTCTTTCATCAATTTATTCTTGCTAATTGTGTAGAAGAAAAAAAATCTGGTATCTTTATGTTTCCCATTAAATAGATAGACCATATATCCTGGTTTGTGTTGGACAGTCCAGGTTAAATCTTATTTCCCCAGTATAATGATTAAAAGAACCTCCTATAACTCTCATCAGGAAAAGGGTAAAAAATTTATATGGACATCTTAGTATCAGGTGATAGTTTGCCTTTTAATTTTTTTGACTAAACTAAAATTTATTTAAATTTGCCTTTTTCAGTGTATTTTACTTGAACAACCTCCAAAGAGATGCTAAGACTGCTTCCATATATTTTTTAATTGGCTTAACACTCTCCAGTGTTTTGTTTTGTTTTTTTAAGATTTTATTTATTTTAGAGCATATGAGAGCAAGCAGGCCTGTGAGCATGAGTGGGAGGAGGGGCGAGGGGGGAGAGGGAGGACTCAGAGCTAAGCCAGGAGCCCCAGGCCAGACCTTGACCTAGGGGCTTGGGGGGTGGGATGGGGTTTGCAGCTCAGTCTGAGGACCCTGAGATCCTCACTCGAGTGAAACTAGGAATAGTATGCCTAAAGGGTTGAGCCACCAGGCACCCCACCCCAGTGTTCTCTTTCAAACAAATTGCAATTTACTTTGCAGCATAAAAATACAGCTCATATGTGTATTTAAAGCCCTAGATATATCAGTTCCTATATCCACATGAAGATATGAGCTATTCTTAGGTTGCTGAGTGTTTTGTTTTGCTTTTTTTTTTTTAACCTAGATTGCCAAACTTAAATTTCAAAATGTCACACAGAAGTACTTTTGATGTAGTGAACATGTATTGAAGTAGAGATGAGCAAGTTACTTGGCCATACTGACTAATGCCAACCATCAGTTACACCCAGCTGGATTGGAAGAAAGGTACACTAGGTTTACCTCAGTTTTTCAGAATGTTGGGTTCCCTTGGTAGCCTTGCTTAGTATTCCCATAACTACATGTCCTTGTTGTGGCGTTAAAGAGTAAGCAGGTGTTTGCAAGGAACTAAAACCTGGGAACAATTTCAGTTTCTACAGCCACAGGGACTCTTGGGAAACACACTGACATTTCATAAAAGAGTGTTTTCTTAACATTTTTAAAACTAAAGACCCATTTCTGTGGTTGTCTCATAAAGAGCTTATCAGTGCTCAAGGAATATTTAAATTTACCCTCTTACCAGAATAGAATAGCGGGAAATATCTATATGACAATTTCCTAAGTGATAGAATTTGGGCTTTATTGTTGTTGATTTTTTAATCTCCTGTTCTTGTTTTTGTTTTTTTTTTTTCTCAGCTTGTATCCATCTTACATCCTAAAGGGGTTTGGTTTGGTTTGGTTTGGTTTGGTGACCTATGTGTTGAATAATGAATGAGCTATTTGGTCCTCCCTTCTGTTTGGTTCTATTGAAGCAGTTCCTCACAAATTTTATGTTTTCCTAGTACTGAAGCAGAATTTACTTTTTTAATCCTTTTTTAAAATTAATTAATGAACTTTTAGGAGGAAGGTTACATTAATTGTGTGAACTGAAATCACTAACTTGAAGGAAATTTCATTTCCCTATCATTCAAACATTTTTTAAAAATTTGTTTTAGGATTATCCGATCATGAAATTTTTTTCATTATGTAAATGGAGAGGTAAAACAATGTAATTTCTCATTGAGAGTCTAGAAATTTCTCATTTCAAAGATAATCTAGCCTGATGATCCTAGGTGTATTTACATCCAGGGAGACATAAATTGATGTTGGTGTTTTTTTTTTTTTTAATGAGAAAATAAGAAAGCATTTAGATTGAGAGGAAAATGTTAGTGTGAATAAAAATGAGTTGTGATTTCTCAAGGAAAAAAGAGGAGAGGTAGATGGCCTAAGATAATATTAAGCATAAAATGGAATCAGTCAAAGAAAGTATTATTTCTAAGTGCTTTAGAGGGAAATTTAACTTTGAGGAAAGATTTTTGTGTGTTTGTTTGAATGACATTACTCAAAATTGTCTGCTATTTGGAAAGTGACCTGATAATAAGTCCTGCATGTCAATGCTGACACTTGGGGAATTTTTACCTGCTTATTCTCAGCTGTCTTAGTCACTGGAAGCAGATGTGGAAGGAAGACCAGTCTCCTTCAGTGACTCGTGACTCAGTGACTCGTGACTCAGTGACTCAGTGACTACTTCTTCAGTGTAAGAATTCTGTTCTTACACATGTGAACTTGCCAACCCTCTGACTGGATAAATTAATCATGTTCTGATACGGCAGCCCCAGAAAGCCAACCTTTGAACGTCTATTCTTTTCTATAATCGATACAGCAATTTAGCATTTAAACCTGCCTCCAGGCTACAGGGCATAAAAGTCATTGTGAAAATCTTTATATTCTATTTATAATTCTTTGTTGATAATGTGAAATGATTTTCTGTTTAAAAAATACAAAAAAACAAATTATTGTTATTGCAATTATTTTCTTCATACTGAACATAAAAAATTGACTATAATCCACTTAAATAATAATTTATAATTATTAAAATGACAATGTCGTTGTTTTGTTTTGTTTTTAAAGATTTTTTTATTGATTTATTTGACAGAGAGAGACACAGGGAGAGGGAACACAAGCAGGGGAGTAGAAGAGGAAGAAGCAGGCTTCCCGCAGAGCAGGGAGGCGGATGCGAGGCTCGATCCCAGGACCCTGGGATCATGACCTGAGCCGAAGGCAGACGCTTAATGACTGAGCCACCCAGGCGCCCCGAAAATGTCGTTTTTTAAATCAAATACTAAAAGCAAATACACCAAGCAAGAGCTATAGAATCAGAGCTATCAAAGTGACTTGAATGATTTAATATACTGGGCCATTCTGCTACAATTAAAATATATAAATTATATAAATATATATAGTATATCATATATATATTTATAAAAGTTATATATAAATGTATGACATATTCATTTTAAGCTCTGCCAAATAATATTGTATATTTTATTGAAAGAAAATCTCCAAGCCTTCCTCTTTTGTTTGTCAAATTTCACCAACAAAAGTTCTTAAAATTAAAAACAAATACAATGTTTAGAAATACTTATTATGTGTAAGATTTATCATGCTTTAAGGCAAATATATACAAACTTCCCTGTGGAAAGGGGTGATCAGTCACAGCTTTCTTAAAAAAAAAAAATACAAAAGATCCTCAGTTTTCCTTTTCACATGGCATGATCTCTATACCTTATATTATTTCCATTTTTCTAGGAATTATTATTTCTTGGTTTTATTTCTTTGTATATTTTATCAATATAGAATCATTTTTTTTCAAATTACAAAGTGCTATGAGGGCAGTCACAACATAATAAATGAAATTTAGAAATAAGCATTTACAGTAGATAATTGCACTACTAGGTATTTACCCAAAGAATACAAAAATACTAATTCAAAGGAATACATGAGCCCCAATGTTTGTAGCAGTATTATTATACTAATCAAACTACAAAAATAGCCCAAGTGTCCATTGTCTGATAAATGAATATAGAAGATGTGGTATATATGTGTACACACACACACAGGAATATTACTCAGCCATAAAAAAAAATAATGAAATCTTGCCATCTGCAACTATGCAGACAGAGCTAAAGAGTGTTCTGCTAGGCAAAGTAAGTCAGTTAGAAAAAAAAATACCACATGATTTCACTCATGTGGAATTTAAGAAACCAAACAGACAAACAAAGGGGAAAAAACAAGAGACAGGCAAGGCAAAAAAACAAAAACAAAAACAAAAAACAGACTCTTAACCATAGAGAACAAACTCATGTTTACCAGAAAGGAGGGGGGGGGGATGGGTGAAATAGGTGATGGGGATTAAAGAGGGCACTAGTCCTAATGAGCACCAGGTGATGTATGGAAGTAGGAATCACTGTATTGTATACCTGAAGCTAATATTAAACTGTATGTTAACTAACTGGAATTTAAATACAAACAATAAAATAAAATAGATAATAAAATATGCATCCAAAGAGCAGTCTTAAACTAATGCTCACTATTTTTCTTACTGTATCTAAAATGATAGTGAAAAAAATGTCATTTCAAAATGGAAAAAAAAAAACAACCAACAACAGTAAAACTGCCTTACCAGGTGGTAAAATAAATGAATTGGTAACTAACGGGACCTCTCTAAATTATGAGTTTTATTGAGTAAGGCCAATACTACAAGATATGAGCACTATGCTTGTTTCCCACTCAACATGTCAGGTCAATAAAAATAGTACATAAAACTAGAACTACTGTATTATAGCTCATTTCTATGTGGTTTAGTTACTTATCATGCTAACAAGAGTCAGAAAATTTACTTTTCTGACAATGTAGGTTATGAATGATCTTTATTTCTTGAGGAAGTCCTGCTTAAAAGAATTCTCTCTGACTAAAATTAAAAATTCTCATTGAAGAAAAGCTAATTGGAGTCCACCTCTTCACAAGCTGTTCTCTCTATGGGTTTGAAGGCGGAGTTCAGCTCTGTTCAGAGAACTTGAACCAAAGCCAAATCAATTTAGAGTTTATCTGTATTGTTCACTACATCTCATGCCACTTTCTGGAATTGAAATGACTTTATGTTTGTATGGACTGCCATCATGCATTAGTATATATGGATCTTGAATTATGAGCAAATGCGAACAATGTCCCTTCCCAACGAACGACTCTTAGCTAGAACTTATTGCTCATTAGCAGTCAAGGATAAAATTAAATCTCTTACAGGATGAAGTATCTTCCATTTTACATTCTCAAGTAGTTTGCCTTTTGCTTATTTTGATTTTCTGATTTAAAGTGATAAAATAATTCTTTGCTGAATAAGTTCTTTGGGCAACATGGTAGGGGGTGAGAAGGGGCAGTTTTTTTGATTTTGGTTTTGTTTGTTTTTTACCAAAATAATTTTTTATATGTTTTGGTTGTTGAAGAGTTGATACAGATATTTTTCTGTAACATCAAGTATCACTGACAACTACAATGCAATTATACTAAATATTCTCCTTATTCTTTAAGCCAGAAATATCTGTTATTTGAAGGAAAAAAGGAAAGTGTTTTTATTTAGTGTTTTGATTTTCAGCAGTTTAAATCTAGAGGTTGTGATATTTCTTATCTTTACCTGTAATTAGTTTCCAGTTATTTTACATATTATTTGAATAGGTATATATGTCCATTTATGTTATTTTATTCCAATAATAGAATTATTGTTTAAAAAATATAAAAATCTTACCAGTGTACATTACTAATATATTCTAAGAAGTAGAAAACATTATTATCCAAGTATTCAACCTGTTACTACCTATTAAACTATTCCAAAGGATTGAGTTCTTCAACCCCAAAGAAATATATTTTCTCTATTCAGTATATATGTCTCTGGTGATACTTCTGTCATTCTTTTTTTTTTTAAGATTTTTTATTTATTTATTTGACAGAGAGAGACCTAGTGAGAGCAGAAACACAAGCAGGGGGAGTGGGAGAGGGAGAAGCAGGCTTCCTGCTGAGCAGGGAGCCCGATGTGGGACTCGATCCCAGGACCCTGGGATCATGACCTGAGCCGAAGGCAGACGCTTAACGACTAGGAACCCAGGCGCCCCTGTCATTCTTTTTTTTTAAAGATTTTATTTCGTTATTTGACACACAAAGAGAGTCAGCAAGAGAGGCAACACAAGAAGGGGGAGTTGGGAGACAGAGAAGCAGGCTTCCTGCTGAGCAGGGAGCCTAATGCAGGGCTGGATCCCAGAACTCTGGGATCATGACCTGAGCCGAAGGCAGACACTTAATGACTGAGCCACCCAGGTGCCTCACTTCTGTCATTCTTAAAAGTAGAAATATCTGGGCGCCTGGGTGGCTCAGTTGGTTAAGCGACTGCCTTCGGCTCAGGTCATGATCCCGGAGTCCTGGGATCGAGTCCCACATCAGGCTCCCGGCTCAGCAGGGAGCCTGCTTCTCCCTCTGACCCTATCCCCTCTCATGCTGTTTCTCTCTCTCTCTCTCTCAAATAAATAAATAAATAAAATCTTTAAAAAAAAAGTAGAAATATCTATAAAGTTTATGGCATATATGGAGCCAAAACTGTACTATAAATTAATTTTGCCAAATTACAGCAATAACTGATGTCAAAAGCATCCTCTTTTGTTAGGATCCAGAGGCCAAAAGTAAAGAAGTGTATGTCAAGTAGCACGTTCCAAGGGCAGATGCAATACTGTTTATAGAGACTTGTAAAGTGGGTTGTTAAAAACTTGTTTGGGATCTGTATCTTGATTGGGATTTAGGTCATACAGTGTATGCATTTGTCAAAACTCAATAAATGCACACTTAAGATTTATGCATTTCATTTTATGTAAAAACAACTTGCTTTCTGGCACTTAGAAAGAAAATATCAATAAGTATATATCATTATCAACAGCAGCAACATCAAGAGCGTGATCATTATCCTGGCAATATTTTAGTCAGTGAGAGAGGAAAAACACACATGCTCCTGTTTTTTCCTTTCTTTTGTTTTTGTTTTTGAGATCAACTAAATAAAGTCAGGTGATTAATGTCTTTACAGATGTTACAGATCTACTCTTGGAAAATGATGAAATAGTGCTTTAGCTCTAAGTTGAACACAGTATGTCCAAAAAATGATACCGATATTGCATTTTATATTTTGTGTTATTAGTATTATATTCATCTTCATGTTCCCAGGACCAGACATTCAACAAAGAAAGAAAAAAAATGAACACTGATTGTAGGATTCTTTGCATTCTCAAACAAAAAGAATTTCACTGCATTCTGAATCAGAGTTAATGGACTGAAGTACACAAAATAGCCCCATATACGGTAGATTAAAAGTTGTGTGTCCCTTTCTCATCCAAACTATGGTAATAATCCCAAAACACTGGTAATACAAACACATTAAAAAAAAAAAAACTAAATAAAAATTGAGCTCTCAAAGCCTTCTAAGTTCTTAAAAGTCAGAATTAGATTAAATTGAAACTTCAAAAAGACAAGACCTTCTTGAATAAAGACAAAACTTGAGGTGATTATGCACCAAGACATTTTTCCAAAGTCATTTTCTTTTCAAGAACAGAGCTGCCATATTTACTATCACATAGGAACACAACTTCAACGACAGAGCTACGAAGACTAAGACATAGGCTTAGTGTGAAGACATGAAGAAAGCAATCTGTTTTGATTTTGATTTAGATTTGGCATGGCAGAGCATGAAAATTTCTTCACTGGGGTGAAACATAAGGGATCTTGAGATGAAGTCTAGATGTTAAACTCATTTGGTGTTGAGAAACAGTAGGAGGTAGGAGGTGTAAGATACAGACTGCCTGTGCAAGAATAATGTGAGAAGAACAAACAACAAAAAAAAATGAAACTAGGAAGCCCTCCATGGGAATACAAAATTAATCAAAATGTAGATCAGTTAGTGGGAGAAAGTCAAGTAAATGTCTCGAGACTTTCCATGAAGGACAAACTAAAAATACTTTTTTTAGGTGTTCAAAAAGTTTGTTAATTTTCTAACTTGTACTATAAGATACTACTATGCATTACTTCAAAATCTTAAATGATTCAGACTTTCTCTGAGGTTTTTCTATGCTAATGTATATTGAGAATTCTCCAAAAAGTGAAATAATACACAATATCTCCCAAAATTCTTTAACTAGAATCTTTATTTAATTTTAAGAATTTGAGCAGCATTCCACATTTGAGAGAGTTCCACAAAACCCTCTTAAAAATCTTGAGTGAAATTAACTTGAAATTTAAAGGAAGAGATTAATATGTCAGCAATTTCAACACACCCATAGTGAAATGGAGGCACTTAGTTCAGTGCTGTGAAATCAAGGAAAGTAAGATAGAGTCCTTGCTCTTAAGTGCATATACGTGGTCTCCCAGAGACGTCACAAAAAAGATTGATAGGAGAAAAAATAAAGAACGAAGGAGAACATGCCTTTCTGTTTCTGCTGTGCAATTTCTTTATGTGCTTCAAAGTCCTTTTTTGTATTTCCCAAGATTTCCACTTGGAATTTTTCTTCTCCCTCTATTCATTCACCATGGCTGAGCTAGCCTACCCTGACAGTTTCATTTATGACAGTGTTTTGATTAGACTGTGTTCATATTTCCAGTCCATAATACTCTCCTGATCTCCAGACTAAGTATCTACAATATCTACCAGTCACTTCAACCCACATTCACTATATAAATTCAAACATTGTGTACTGATCTTACTATTTTATGTCTACTGTTTGTTTCTGCATTATAATGTTGGATATAAAAACAATTTTCAGAGAACCTGTCTGCTAAGACAGAAACCTGTTAGGCATCATTGACTTGGATATCTAGCCCATCATAGCCAGTATGATCTCTAAGCCATTACCAAACCTGTCAGGTTTCCCTTGTTCTCAACACTAATTCCTGCTCTGACACTTGGGTCATTGTGGCATTAGATCAGTCCTCCTCATTTCTCACCTAGAGGATTGCATCAGTCACCTAAAGTTTTATTTTAATATTGATATTGCATTGGCAGATCCCTTCTTATTTGAGGTGACTACTTGAAAGGAGCCCTTTTGATACATGGACATTATGATACAAATATATATAAAATAGTGGCTTTTGGTAAAATTACATAGTAATGTCCCCAAATATCTCCATCCTCAATCCATACCCAACTTATGAGTGTGGAACCCTATGGGACTATCAAAGGCAGATATGGGAAATGGGTGCAGGCTGAAGGAACAGATGAGGAACCATCTGGCAGAGAAATCACACATTCAAACCAGGAGATCCATTAATCTTCCTAAGAAAAATTGCTGTTATCTGGCAATTTCCCAGGATCTTGAATGGTCTGCCTTTCATATATTCTGATTTTTTCAACTCAATAAAAGTATGGAGGAATCTATTTGGGCCACAGTAGGAGTCATGCACTCCTTTCTAGACTTCACAGGAATTCCTCAATTAAAATACAACCTTCGTATTTTATATTTAATGAGGTCACCCTTTTATAGGAATAGCATTTGAAACCATGATTGATTCCTTCTAGGAGGCAAATGCACTTCTAATCAAAATTTTAAAAATATTTTTGTGGATCTTATTCTGATTATAAAAGACAAATAATTTATACATTTATGCATATATATCCAAGGAATATAGAAGAGAAGAGAAAAATAAAATTTTCCTATAATCATGGCTGAATTAAGGACAAAGTAAGAGGACACATTATGCACACATTATTTGATAATGAAAAATAGTGGATTTGCATTTTAACACAGGTTCACTTAAACTGCCATGTCACAAATATTTTGAAAGTTACCTCTGAATCAAATGCCCTATGATGAATTCTTCTACCTACCTATTCTGTTTTCATATAAATGATATTTCTAAATATAGTGGTTCTCTTTTATTTATAACAGTGATGCATGCTGATTCTAGATAACATCTGAATTCTAGAAAAGCTGATGGTAAAAATTAGAATCACCAATAACCCATCTACAGCATAGTTTTAATTTAATCCTTTTATTTTCATTGTTTTTTCCTACACATGCAAATTTAAGCCAGAAGCTAGAGAAAGAGCAGGATAATCCAACATAAATAAAAATTAGGAAATAAATAGAAAAAAAACTTAGTGAAATGGAAACTCACCTGAGGTAGACTTGGAAAAAAGTTTACTTGAAAAGGCTACTAAAGAAAATCTTTTTAAAATATAAACAAAGACAGAAAGGCAGTATTGATATTAGGAAAGATATAAAAGACACAAATACAGATGAACAAAATATAACAAACTGGTAAAATTTTATACAAATTGAAAATTTGATAAATTCACTAGGAAAAGACATTTGTATGGATGAGTCTATTAAATCTACAAGAAATAATACTTTTTAAAACAACCTTATTGAAATGTAATTTACATGCCATAAAGTTCACATAGTTAAAGTGTACAAGTCCATGGTTTTATATTTACACAGTTGTGCAAATATCTCCATAAGCTAATTTTAGAACATTTTCATCCTCCTTAAAAGAAACATCATACCCATTAGCAGTAGCCCCCTGGTACCCATTTCTGTTATTTTAAGCAGTGACAGAACATCGGAAAAAAATGCAGAGTTTCCAAAAATATTACATGAGGTTATGAGCAAAAGAAACCCAAACAAGGAGGTGTGCAAACATTGTCTATCTGCATCTGTCTAATCTGTTCCTGTCTGCCAAACTCTCACTCATGAACATATGTGTAAAATACTGGAGAAAATACTACCAAATCAGAATCATCAATTTGTTGAAAAGGTAAAACATCCTCATCAGGTAGGATTTATTCCAGGAATGCAGGCAATGATTAAGTTTAGAGAACATTAAAAAAAAAAACAACTCATTTAAACATATTAAAAATAATAATCAAATGATCATCTTAAAAGATGTCAAAGTACTTAAGAGTCAAACATCTATTCCTTATTTTTGATGACTACTTCAGGAACATTCAGAAGAACAGATTTGCCGGTACTATTGAAAACTCTGCTTTTACACATATAATTAGATAATAGGTTACAATTACATGAATATATAAAAAGTAAATATTTTTAATTTAAAAATTGTAGATAAAAATAGAGGTATATGAATGCATATTTTTGTAATAAAAGCACATATGGAGTAAACCATAAATGTGATATATGAATATATATGAATTCATGTATTAACACAATATATGAATATACATAGTCCATATATTCACAGAATACATCTGCTACCTGTATTGCATCCTTGACCTTAGTGGAAGCTTTCAGAATAATACATGACATCATATTCAAGAATAAGGGAGTTATGTTAAGTCTGTAATATCACCAAGTATAAGAGGTATATTTTATATACAAGTGTTCCCTACAATGGAGAACATAGGGATTAATATATGGTTTTGGTCTGTGGCTGGATTATTTTCAGTAATCTTGTTTGATTTTATTCATCTGTATTTCCCCTTGTTTCCTGTACATTGTATGTTTGGAATTCATTAGTAATCTACAGGGCTATAAAGAACATGATTGGGTTTTATTTAGGGGGTTTTTTGTTTTGAAATCATGGTAATATATCTTCTTTGCTTTTTATAATTATTCTAGGAAGGCTGTAATAAATCTACATTCACACCATCATTCTGTGCAATAGTATGTATATCAGTTTGCCAATTTGGTAGGCAAAATTTGTATTTAGTTTTAATTTTTATTTGAAATGAGACTAAACATTTAGAAATATTTTATTAACAATTCATACATCTTAATATTTTGGACATTTAAACTGTTTTCTACTAGAGAAATGATGTTTTCTTATTGGTATGCAAATGTTCTTTTTTTAAGTTTAGTGCTATTAGAAAAAGCTATTTATGAAATACTTACTGATATCCAATAGGTGACAGACAGTAGGTAGATACCAGAGATACATAGTTTGTGATCCTTAAGAAGCTTACAGAATGGTAGGGAATACAGAATGGACACATCCAGTGTCAATATTAATGTGATTAGTGCTTTGAATTGCAAACAAATGCTGCTAGAGAGCAAAGAGAAGCATCCAGCCAATATATATTAAATGTAATCACCTTTCCTTTTAGAATTAAATTCTTATAAAACCATTGCTCATGTAGAGAGCAATTAAATATGAACCTATATTTTGTCCCAGATCCTTATGATTCCTTAAAATTGTGGTATTAATGTTTAGTTGTATTGCAGTATGGTCTGAAATGTCACCTGTACAATATATAGTCTTTTGAATATGATGAGATGATAATGTAGTCTAGTTTATAAGTGATTTTTTTTTAAGCGTTCTATAAACAGTAGGGGTAAAGAGCTTCACATTGCCATCTCTGAAACAATATGGAAAAATGGGTAGCAAAGTAAAGGATAGGCATGGGGATAATGTTCTAATCTCTACAACAGTTGTCAGAGACAGAGTGTAGGGATGGCTACTCTAGGTATTCGTTTGGTTTGTTCTTGGCACAATCTTTGGATCTCTGAGCAAGAAAGGAGATAAAAGAAATATAGTGCTTTCCTAATCTGTTTTGTTGGTTTGAGTCTGCATTTTCTGTCACTGAAGTTACAGGTAGGCCACCAATCACTTGTCTCAATCCAGCTGCATTAGTCACATGGTAGATTTTTTTTTTCTTTTTTTACAGATTCTGAGAAATAGGTTTTCTGTCTTAGCATGTGGTCAAGTTTGATTTTTTTTTTTTAAATCTATGTAGATGGGGGCGCCTGGGTGGCTCAGTCGGTTAAGCGTCTGTCTTCGGCTCAGGTCATGATCCCAGGGTCATGGGCTCGAGCCCCGCATCGGGCTCCCTGCTCCGTGGGAAGCCTGCTTCTCCCTCTCCCACTCCCCCTGCTTGTGTTCCCTCTCTCACTGTGTCTCTCTCTGTCAAATAAATAGAATCTTTAAAAAATAAAAATTAAAAAAATTAAAAAAAAATAAATCTATGTAGATGTTCTAATAAGTTGGGAGAAGGACTACCAGACTTATTAGCAAGATCAAACTTATGTGAAAAGTCCAACTAGACTTTATAAAAAGTAAGTCAGATATGCCCCCCTGTTTGCGATCTCACTGTAGAAAAAAAATGTCTTATGCCTTTGAATGGCAGAGAAGGTAATCTTATAGCCCCTGGTGCATTTTAAACCCATTTCTGCACTTTTTCATCAATTACAATCTATACTGAAACCCAGGTAATTATGTTCGGCTGCCAAAAATTCCATGTTTTCTGTATTCTGCAACCAGCTGCACATTTACTGAGTACCTTGTATGTTAGAGACAGATATCATGTAAGGTGCTGGTGATAAACAGATGGATAAGCAATAGTCCTTGAATGGCCAACTTCCACTGATGATTTTAAATCATTTCAGGAATCATTTCCTCTGGCAAGCCTGTGCAAAGTCACCCCAAAATCAGTACCTCAGGTTTACCCAGGTGATAGCATTTATCACATGGTATTATAATTGTTTGTTTGCTCTCAAAGGACTGTGGGTAAATATTTATCTGCATATCTCCAGAGTCTGGTATAGCACTTGGAACATCATAAAATATCCCTGGATATTTAAACACTGGGACAACAGAGGAAAACTGTGCTTGAGGAATAAAATCATATTCTATATCCAGATAAGATTGAAAGTGATAGATACAGAGAGTTTGGAATTCATGATAGTAAAAAGATGGGATCCAGGTTACTAAAGGGAGGTTTATTTTCATCAATAAAAGCAGGTAACTGGAAAATCAAGGTGGTGCTAACAAAATCAATGGAAATATTAAAATATTAAATAGATGATACCTATTTCTTAGAGATTGGCATCATCATGATTTGTAGTAGGTCAAGCACATAGGGCTTCAGTAAAGCTGGTGAGGATAATTCTTTCAATTAAGAAAAGCTCTACTTTTACAGCTTTTTTTGGTACCTTTTATACCTAGACTATAAATTCATTAAGTAAATTACAATGATTGCCTCTGTGCTCTTCCTTTTATATAGTTAATTAATGTACTTTATAATACAAAAATTAGGAGAAACAAAATAGAAATTATTGTGTAACTTTTTCCAAAAAGTTATTCCAAAATGTGAATAACTCCATGAAATATAAACTAACACCACCTTAGTATTATATGTTAATGCTCATTATCATAATAAAAATATTTAAGGGTTTCATCATTCCTGGACGTAGTAAGGCAGTTTTCTCAACTAGGGTTATATTTGTTATAGATATATATGCACGTTTTAAAAAGCCCAGTTACATGAAAACCTTCCAGTGTCTATGAGATCAGAGGATCATTGGACTGAACAAGGAATATATATTGTTTTAACTGCTGCAGGTGATTCTGCTGTACACTTCTTAAAATCACAGATATAAGGGATAAAACAAAGAGAAATCTGTTGCTAACTCTTTGAACATAGTCTAGGACAATATTATTTAGTGCATATAGTAATAGAAAAAAAAGATAAATATCTGAATAAAAATATTTTTTCAGCTCATGCAGGCGGTAGCCTACTGCAACTCCCTGGGTCTCAGGGCTCCGTGTGATCCCGGTGCTGTGAAGTCAGCAAGGTAGCATCCCCTTCTGACACACCGGATTTCTAGAAAGTATTTTCCAGGCATGATCAGCGGGGAGCAAACATCAAAAGACACACTTGCAGTAATGGCGTTCCAGTCCATTGGACGTTCTATTTTAAAGACTGCGGACCTCATCTTTCAACCCCTGCTCAGTTTTGAAGAGATCAAGGTCCACACTTGGTTCCTTGCTTATTCCCCCTCAGGACCACATGGGCACCCTTCTCTCCTGATGATTGATGAAATCAAAGTGACGACCCCAACACTATGTCTTCAAAGGAAGGGCAGACTCCTTAGATTTCATGGATAGGAGTACAATGAAGTGATGTTAGAGGTAGGCTAAAAATAGATATGTTAGCAACCGTATGTCAATCTGGACAGCGACGCTGGCTTCCCTCAGAACCTCTTTCTCTGGCATGCGGTGCAGGTACCAGGAGTCCAGCATTAACTTCCAAAAGCAAGCAACGTCCTCCATTTATTTTTCTACTCCTTTTTCCTCCCGAGTATCACTTTCTAGAAGAGATTCTTCACCTTTTTATTTGTTCCCCAGAATAATGACTTTAAATGCATCAAATAAGTAGAATTATAAAATAAAGCAATTATATTAAATATTGCTATCCAAATATAAAATTGTTATGTAGCCTATACTTACGATTTAACACACTAAGCAACAAAATCTCTTAGTCTAGAAGCTACTTTGATTACAAAATAATGATGTGTGGATATGGTATTTTGAGACCTCTACAACAACCATGATATGAAATTATCTGTTCTACGAAGGTCACCTGACAAAGTCACAGGTCCTGATAATACAATTGTGGTCTGTGGTCTGCAGGGATGGTTGAGGGAAATAATTAATGTCAGCTAAAGTTAGTGAAAATAGAAGTGCATTTTGTTTCCTTTGAAGTTTATACCCTCCCCCAAATTCTTTCCATAGGCCCTAACAGGACCCTAATTTAGAAACCATCGCCTCTTGATTTTTGCCTGTGTCCGTACTCCAAGTCAAAATGGCCTCTTCCCCTCATGTATTCCCTAGTCCTGCCATTTCTAACAGGAAATGGACCAGAAAACTCTTGGATTAGGCTGCAATAGAAATGGTTAAGTTTTAGGACCGGCTGTCATGATGATGTGGGCGGTGAGGTCGTGGGAAGAGGAGGTGTGTAAATGGCGGAGGTCTAGAACCTAACTGGCCTGTATCACTGGTACTGGAATACAAAATCCTCACCACTCAGAGATGAGAGTCCGTACCGGTCAGAAGGAAGGGGAATCCCAGATAAGGCACAGCCTCACTTTATTTTATCCAGGGAGTCTTTCTGTCTCAGATTCAGGGAATTAACTGACTTCCCCACCTACTAAGAAAGGCCATTCTTCACAAAGACAGAGGGCAGGTGTGTCCATTTTATCGTGAGCATTCAGAAGGAAAAGGCTGACCTTCCTCAGTGGGTACAAATGTTAGGATAAAACAAACATATACGTACCCTATCCTGAGGACCATGTCATGAAGAATGCAGCGGCGGGCGGTACCTACAGTACCAAAGCATGACTCCAAATTCCTTAAGTACATTTCAAATACAACACAGTCTAATTTATACAATTAAATCCTTTGTAATTCAGTCATAATATTGGAAAAAGAATTGCTTTTAGGACATGACTTTGGCTAGTTATTCATGGACCTCGCCATATCAACATCCTCCTCTGGTAAAGTAGTAGCAATAAACCCGATCTAATAGGCCTACTTAAAGCAATTACGTCTTTCAACAAATTCTGTAGCACTTATTTACATACAATTGTTATATTAATTGCCAGGATATGTAAATATAAAGAACACCCAACAGTAATTTTAGCCAGATATTTTGTTAGTTTAAGTCAATAAAGGCAACGTATGTGATGGGCGAGCATATGGTCTCAGAATCCCGGCTCTGCCATTTGCCAAATGTGTGAACTTGAACTAGCCACCTAAACGCTCAGTGTCTCGATTGCTTTACATGTCAAATGAGAATGATCCTGGCAGGACCTACCTCATTCAGAGAGGAGTGGCTGAGTTAACCTGTGTGATACCATTAGCACCAATTTGGCACATAGCACACTGCAAGTGACAGCTATAATTTCTGTGTTCCACAGTCATAAATAGAGAAGTCCCCTAGATTTCTTTGAAATGTGTAACAGTGTCGTATTATCACTAATCCCAACCAACCTTTCCTTTTCTCCCTACACCTATTTTATCAGAGTTATTTTTGTATTAGAAATGTGGCCTTGCATTCTTTTATTATGAGAACAAGTTTATGAGAAAAGAGAAGGTCTGGAATTCCTATGGCAGGAGGGCAGCAGTGTTTACACATGTTAGTGAATCAGTCTCTGCTGCTGAACATAATCCTTACAGGAGATGAGCTGGATTGATTAGAAAGGAAGGAAAAGTGCCTTGGATGGATGACATTATCCTAATTGGCCGTAGTGACCAATGAGACCAACTCATTAGACAGGTATCTTCTCTTTCCTAACATCTCTTTCTGCTTATGACTTATACACTCTTGGTCTAGGGACCCAACTGATTTAGTTTCTGATGTGTTGCAAGATTTAAAAAGAGCAGTCTTAGGGGGCACTGGGTGGTGTACTTGGTTAAGTGGCCAACTCTTAGTTTCGGCTCAGGCCATGATCTCAGTATCATGGGATTGAGCCCCTCTTCGAGCTCTACGCTCAGTGTAGAGTCTGCTTGGGACTCTCTCTCCCTCTGCCCCTCCCCACCCCAAGCTCTCTCTCTCTTTCTCTAAAATAAGTAAATCTTTAAAAAAAAATAAAAATAAAAAAGCAGTATCAGCCTCTAATAGGAATTCAGAAAGAAATTTAATTCTTCAGTCATGCCTTCAAAGAACATTTAAAATAAGATCCAAACACTAACAAATACTTAAGATTCCTTCTCATCTTTTCACCAGCGTTCCAGCTGTTAGTGACTCCCCAAATCCCAAAACACTTACAAATTTTCCATTCACTCCTGCAAACTCCTCTCCCTGGCACACATCTTTCCTTCGTGTGGCGCTCCCTCAAGATGTCAGAATCTAGGCAGGAATTTTGGGTCCTGCTTTCACTATGTTCTCTCCACTAACATTCCTCTGGGTGCTTGTTCATCTCACACCCTCCAGCTCACCCACGTCCCATTCTGGGGGTGAAGTGGAAGCCTTAGGTACTCAGATAGCAAGGAATCATCTTTTCCATCATTTTCTGTAAGCAGTAGGAGATGGATCTGTGGTTTCTGTGTGCTTCTCCAAACTCTGAAGTTTTCTGTTTGTGCTTTAGCAGTTAGAAAGCTTTGGCCTGCTCAAACAGAAGGAAGAAACCCCCATGTGGGCTCCTCTTCTGTTTTGCCTTATTTTTTCTTCAATAGGGGAAATAATCTTTGCTTTGTCGTAGGTACAGGTGTTAGATTTAAGTCCAAGAGAATTAAGTAGTTTCAGGTAACTCTTCTCAGATCATACAAAAGTGGGTGAAGTTTTCAGAAGTAGTAACAGCCTTCATTTGACTTTATTTTTTTTACCTCTGCTAAAATAGCACTTAAAAAAGTAGTACTTAAAAAATCACAATATTTATACCATGAGAGATTGCTTAAATGGTAGCCTCAGAACTACTGTGTGACAATAAAAGGTGTGGCTGAAGGGTATACCATGAGATTATTGACTGTAGCATGGTAGAAGGAGACAAATGAT
This sequence comes from Mirounga angustirostris, assembly GCF_029215605.1. Lineage (NCBI taxonomy): Eukaryota > Metazoa > Chordata > Mammalia > Carnivora > Phocidae > Mirounga > Mirounga angustirostris. The sequence continues at coordinate 17,628,851 of NW_026991711.1, read as the reverse complement.
GTGTCAAAATACGACACCATTTCTTGATGGCCAATTCAAAAATACTGGTATGCACCAGGAAAAAAAGGAAAAGATTTCTAAATGCCCCCACCCCAATTTGTTGATGGGCAGATAGCCATCAATGTCGTTATAGCAGCCTTAAACCCTTAAAATCCTAGCACACAGCTAATAGGAGAACATGAGGTTTGAGCAGTTAACTTTCTGTTACTGTATTTTATCTACCAAGGCTGTAAGATCTCTTAGCATTTTAGAATTATAACTTCCATGAAAACATCTCATGTAAAATAAAAAAAAAAGATCTTATTACAGTGTGCATTATTTACAAAAGAGCTCCTCCCCATGGAAAGGCTCTTCTAGTTTGACTTTTTCTCTCTAAGCTTTTTTATCTAATGGTTTTTAGAAGAGAAATAATAGATGGCTAAATATAAAAAGAGCTGGCAAACACCAGTTTTTTTAATTTGAATTTATCACGTTTATTTACATGTCATTTTCTGCTTAAATTTAACTTGCATGGAATAATTTTATGTTGAGAATGGGCTTGATTAATGCATTGTCTCTTTGACATGTGCAAAGAAAGCATGACTCTCTGCTTTAGAAAGATGAGCCACTCTCTGTAAAATCCGGTGCTTCGTAATAGCCCGAGTTAACTAACACAGCAAAATGAGCATTTGTCTAATGGTAAAGTAAGACACAGGATAACCATATTTTAGGTCTCTGTTCTTGTTCAAAACTTAGGATTCAATCTGAAGTGGTAAATAGGATTAAGTTCCTTATAATAATAATGCTATCTACTTCTGTGTCTTAATGATTATGGTAATAGGCGGTAAGTTTTTCTCTGATGCTGCCATTTTATTTTAGAGTTATTTAATTAGCGTTATTATAGCCTTACCAAATCCTAAACATTTTCATCCATTAATGTAGCATTTTCTCTTTTGGATTAGAAATTTACCTGCTAGAAGAGAAGTTTTGGATGATCTTTTTTATTATGCATTTAATTATCAATCAATTTTCCATCACACCTGACTACTATACACTTTATTATTAAAAAAATGAAAATAAGAGGGATTGAGATATACCCAAACTATAGAAAAGTCTTGTATTGTTACCATGTTACTGCTAAATATTGAGGAATAAATAATTCTCGCAAGAGACTTTTTTAATAAAAGCATTTATGATATAAAATAGGCTTTAAACATATGAGCAAAAAGATGCCTTCCAAGTGCTAGTGTCCAAATGGTCACATGAGAGATAATAATTCCATTTTTTTGCAGGGAAATGAAAATCCAAAGCAGCTTATTCTTCCCTCGTGTTAATAGGCTTTGCCTGTGTCCATCACTAGAGCAAGAGTGTATCTTAGTCATCAGTATCATAGATAATGAAATTACACAATTAGAGCTTTTTATTGTTTTCTTTATTCAGTGGCCTAGTGAAATTTCAGATATTAAATAGATTTGCCTCTGTGTTGTGTTTGTTTAAATGCAGTGTGGACAACACTATTATTTTGAGGCTAATTTATTTCCAATCAAATTGGTTTAAATCCAGATTAAAGTTTTTATTCTTTCCCCATCCTAATCAGAAAGTTTTAGGAGACAATCAGGTAAAATTTATGCCAGGCAAGTCAAGGGGAGATTTGCATTAAATATCCAGTTATAAAAGATATGACACCTCTTACAGTATTCTTATACTCACAGTTAAGCAAGAAAAAGGGTATTTCAGTAAGGTGGAAATGCACTTATTTTTTGTGGAGTCTATAAATACATATTGAATATTTACAAATTAACTAGATTTTTGCTACAATAGTAGGTTTGATGGATAAAACTTTAAGCGAAAATAGATTTTGAAGAAAACACAGTTCTGTATAAGTCATCTAAAACAGTTTATATATAATTCCAGTTAAGGAAAGGAAAACTAATATTTATTTAATGACTAGTATGTGCCACGCATTTTCACATATATTTGCTTATTTGGGATCTTGAAGATTAGTATTATAAATTCCATTTTTAAAATAAAGGGAATGAATTTAGATGGTTAAGAACTTTGTCCAGGGTCATACAAATAAAAAGTAGCCAAGCTAACTTTAAGGCCATAGTTCTTCTTCTGGATGATACTGTCAAATACATGGTTTGTTTTCAGTGCTACAAAGAGTGGTGAACGGGGGGTGCCTGGGTGGCTCAGTCAGTTAAGCGTCCAGCTCTTGGTTTTGGCTCAGGTTAGGATCTCAGGGGTCCGGCTCTATGCTGAGTGTGGATCCTGCTTAAGATTCTCTCTCCCTCTGCTCCTCACCCCATCTGGCTGCTCACACTCTCACGCTCTCTCTTTCTCAAAAACAAAAACAAAAACAAAAAAGAGTGGTGAACCAGCATTCTCTGTGCTTTGTGGTCACAACAGTAATTAAAAGAAAGGGTTAATAACTTCCTGTGAAGTCTTCCTATCTCACAAACTAAGAGGTGTAAAAACTCTTCAGAAGAATTTTTTTCAATTAAATATGTACAAATGTACATTTATTTGCCAAACATTTGATTAAACCAAGTTCCTCTTTTTTTTTTTTTTTCCTCCCTCAGAATGGGTCTGCTAATTGGAGATTCACTTCGTCTTTCTTCATAAACAACTAAAATTTTTCTTTCAAGTTTTTTTATTTTTTTTTTAAGATTGCTTTTAAAGCAACCTGAGTGTAGATTTTAACCCTTTTGTTACAGTTGTCTCTATATCCTTACTTTGACATAAGCTTTTTAGTGACTAAACCTTAATAGACTTTCCAAAGTATTCAGTAATTCTTTGTGTAATATGTGAAATGTATTTCTATTCACAATCACTTAATAATTTAATTAAATTATACAATTAAAACAAATACAAACTGGTTAGGGAATAACTAAAACCCAACTAATGGGAGTGGAGATCTTGCTTGAGTGTGGGACATATCATCATTTAATCTAGTTTAACTGTTAAATAGAAGACATAGGGACCGTTTACTCCACCTCAGACAACTAAGGTTCCTATTTGCTATAGAAAAACTGATTTTCCAGGCAGAATTTAATAACAATTGATTAGGAAGATGATCCTATGTTCAGAATCGGTGAGTAGTTATCAACTTAGAAATCAGCATCCATCTTCTCATGAGTTAAAATCAAAATGTTTAGAGGCATACTGAACTTAATTTAAAAAAAAAGTCGCTTCTAATTTGTCAAATCCCCTTTTGATTTTCTTTGGGGTAAAAGAATCAAGGATACAGACTACAGACTAGGAGACTGAATAGAAGAATACTGAAAATATGCTGATGCTTGGTGCCTGGGTGGCTCAGTTGGGCGTCTGCTTTCAGCTCCAGCCATGATCCTGGGGTCCTGGGTTGAGTCCCACTTAGGCTCCCCCTGCTCAGGGGGGAGCCTGCTTCTCCTTCTGCCTGCCACTCCCCCTGCTTGTGCTCTCTCTCTCTCTGTCAAATAAATGAATAAAAATCTTAAAAAAAAAAAATAGGCTGATGCTGCCAATTGATTACATCATGACCCATGGGTTTTAAGGGACCTAAGAGAGTTGAAAGTTTCAAAACTATTGATCATAGCCCTTGAAAAGGCTAATGCATTTTAAAGTCAGTCTGGCACCATTAGCAAACAAATAGAGTTCTACTGGAAAACATTTCAACTTTTCCTTAATTTTCATGATAATCTGTCTACAGTTTGGTCTTCTGTGGTAACAGAGTAAATAAACATTCATAAATGTCCCAATGTATACTACTTCTAAGACCCTACAAAGTAGGAATTTATTCTTCAGTCGTGTTGATGACGGAAAAGTGCATCAGAAAAGCCAAATTGAAAAAAGCTGTCATGATACCAAGAAATGTAAATAACATCAAAGAAATGACCATGTTTGTCAAATTTATTCTCCTAAATTCAGACTTTATTTGTAAAGGGATATCTCTTGCTTTTTAACTATTATTTAAATAATCGTGGTAAATTCTAGCCTACCCAGGAAACTATAATATATAACACATTTGATGACACAGTGAAATTCTCCATGATTGATCTTTAAGATCTACTATATTAGCAGAACCTTTGGGAAGCCTTTAATACCATCTGCAAAGACAGCTGTCATAGAAGTTTATAAAACTTTGATACTTAGCTGCCTTTTATTTGAAAGGATGAGGAGGTCTTTGCCCACATCCTGTATTCACGCATAATGGACGCTGTCATTGCCTTAAAGGCTGTGTGAAAATCAATCCTTTTAATCTTGTTCCTAGTGCTAAAAATTTCCCTAGGCCAAAATTTCCTCCAGATTTGATGATATTTAAAAGATTTTTTTTGCATTATCTGTTTCAACTCTTGGACAGAAAACACATCATCTTTGCACTAATCTTCAGCATTTTTAGGTGAATGAAATTTATCTTTATCACATACTTGATACTGTAATGACACAGTTAGATGCAAAATTTCATAGGCTGGTTATGGTTGCTGACTGTGATGGACAGAATAATGATTCCTCCGCAAAGATGTCCATGCCCTAATTCTAAAAACTGTGAATGTGTTAGGTTATGTGACAAAGAGGAATTAATGTTGCAGATGGAATTAATGTTGTGAATCAACTGATGTTAAAATAGGGTGATTATTCTGGATTAGCTGGATGGGCCCAGTGTAACCACAGGGTCATTAGTACTCTTAGGAAGGAAGAAGAGTCGGTGTCACAGTAATACCATGAGTTGTCCAGCTGCTAGAGGAATGGGTCCAGGAGCCATGGCATGGCAGGGGGCAGCCTCTAGAGGATGGAAAGGCAAGAAAATGAATTTTTCCCTAGATCCTACAGAAGGAACACATCACTGTCGATGTCTTGATTTTAGCCCAGTGAGTCCTGAGTTGAAATTGTGACTTACAGAACTGTGAAATACTAGCTACTGTTTTAAGCCACAAAGTTTTTTGATAGTTTGTTATGGGCAGCAAAATAAAACTAATGCACTAGCTTCTTGGCATTTCATAAGTCACTAATATTTTCCCAGCTTTATTGAGATCCAACTAATTTATATAAATGATCACAAAAGAAACAATTTGAAAAAGAAATATTCAAGTTACTATTACTATTTATTACCAATGCAAATAATGGTTTGCATATATCTATTATAATCAAAATTGGAAAAAATCAACCAATTTGTTATAATAATTTTACTCATTTTTTCCCAGTTTTGAGATCCAATTGACATCGAGCAGTGTATAAGTTTAAAGTGTAACATAATGACTTGACTTACATATATTGTGAAATGATGACCACAGTAAGTTTAGTTAACACCCAACATCTCATATAGATACCAAAAAAAAAGGAAGAAAAAGAACTCTTAATAGACTTACTCTCTTAATAGTTTTCAAATACACCATGTGCAGCATTAACGTAGTCGTTACTTGTATGTTACATCACCTAGTACTTATTTATCATATAACAGGAAGTTTATACCTTTTGATCACCTTTATCCAATTCCCTCTCACTCCATTTCCACTTCTGGTAATCATAACTCTGATCTCTTACTAGGAGTTATTTTTTTTTTCCTTTGATTCTACATAAAAGTGAGATCATATGGGATTTGCCTTTCTCTGTCTTTCTTCACTTAATGTAATGCCTTCAAGGTCTCTTCGTGCTGTCAACATGGCAGGGTTTCTTCCTTTTTATGGCTGACTGGTATTCTGTTGTGTATGGATATACCACAACTTGTTTATCCATTCATCCATCAGTGCACACTTACGTTATTTCCATGTCTTGATTCTTATAAATAGTGATGCTCTAAATGTGGGGGTTGCAGATATTTCTTTGACACAGTGTTTTTATTCCTCCAGATATATTCCCAAAAGTAGAATTGCTGGTTCATATGGTGGTTCCATTTTTAATTTTTGAGGGACCTCCATAATCTTTTCCTTAGTGGCTACACCAATTTGCAGTCCCACCAACAGTGCACAGGGGTTCCCCTTTCTCCATATTCCCTGGCAACTTATCTCTTGTCTTTTTCACAGTAGCCATTCAAATAGGTGTGAGGTAATATCTCACTGTGGTTTTAATTTGCATTTTCCTAATGATTAGTAATGTTGAGCATCTTTTTATGTACCTGTGAGAGTAATTTTAAAATACCATGAAACAGTTGTAAGCATTTTTGTTTTACAGTTCTCAAATTATGCTTACAATGAAATATTCTTTGCCTAAAACTAAACACACAAATTAAAACAAATAAAAAATGACAACTGGTTGCAGTATTGGTCAGCATGGAAAAATATTTTTTTTTCAGTGTCAAATTATGACAAAGATCACTCTCGCTTGACTTGTTTAAAATATATTTGTGTTAATAGAATATTTAGTTCAGTTTTTTTATCTTTATTTAGGTTCCCAAATTTCAAAAGGTATTAATATGATGATTTTTAAGTTTTACCAACAATATTCAATTTGTTTTGGATAAATACATGATAGTAACTCATGTTGGTATGCTTATGACTGTATTACTTAATTAGCAAACACTAAGTGTTGGCCTTGTATGGAGTGCTTTATAAACATCAATTCATTTAGTCCTTATAACAAGTCTGTGATTGAGGTGTTACTATTAATCCCATGTTATAACTGAAGAAATCAAAAAACATGTTAAGTAGCTTGCCCAAGGTCAACAAAAGCAAGTCTTGGAGCCAGGATTGGGATTCAAAAGGTGTGCTCTTATTAAGTTTAACTCTCTCTAGGTCAGACATAATCTATACATCTCATATACCTTGTCTCAGTGATTCCTTATAATGTATTTCTGTAAGTACTATTATTAACCCCATTTGCAAAGGAGGAAATTGAGGCTTAAAGAGACTGAGAGACTTCAGGATATTTGAAACTTTGCCAAATGAGCCCTCATGTCTCATGGTGCACACTTTGATGAAACAACAGGATCAAATTTAACTAGTTATATAGTTAGTGCATAATATAGTTTTTCAAATAAGAACCCTTGGCCAACCCCAATCTTGCCTCATCCTAAAAAGCTTATTTGTGCTAAAACTGTCTGCCACTGATCTTGGGAGCTTGGGAATAACAGAGGAAGTATCACAAACATCTGAATGCCTAGCTAGAATGTGCAGAGGACAGGCTAGAAACATCACCCAACACCCCTCCAACATCCAACAAAGCAAAACTAAATTCTGTTTTGCAAGTTGAATACCCCATGGTTCTAAATGTCAAGAAACAGAATTTTAATGTAGTGTTGAAATCTGTAAAAGATTGACCTCTCCTAAAAAATAAATCACAAATATATTAGTGGTTTAAAAATGGACCTGTATTGCTTACTTTGATTATGAACTGATAAAACACGGAACTATCAGAAGTCTGGCTCCTTTTAAAATACAGGCTGTTACACTGTGTTCTTTCCTTCCTATAATCTCTTTATGATCAAATGCAGAATATTTCAGCCTGCAATTTCCAATTTAATTCTTGTCCTCATTTGAGCTATTAAATTGGACTCCATTTCAGCAGCCACTGAGCCGACACTTGATCCTCTGTTACCAATGATTGTGGATCGCCATCTGCTTGAGTGATTTTCACCATATGTGTTTAAAGAAAGACAATGTTTTATACAAGCTTGATGTAGGTAATATTTGAAAATCATAAAAGAAGAGCAAAATCAGAGTAAACTATAAAATTGCAAGCAAAAACTGAAATGATAAAACCCATATTTTAAATCCCAAGAGTTAGGGCAGTTTAGAGCACATATTTTCTATCATTTTAAAGGAAATCCAGGTACAATTTGAAAACAGTTCCCAAACTAAAGAAATAATTCAGCATAGATAACTATCAACTAGAAATTAACATTTTGAAATTAATTCTGACCAAGCCAATTGTAATTTAAAACATTTTTTTCCCTTTTTGTTTTACTGAGTTCTCTTTAGAAATAATTTCCTTGGGGGACACCCAGGTGGCTCAGTTACGTGTCTGACTTCAGCTCAGGTCATAATCTTGGGATCGAGCCCAGCATGGAGCCCCCCGTTCAGTGGGGAGTCTGCTTGTCCCTCACCCTCTACCCTACCCCCTGCTCATGCTCAATCTCTCTCTCAAATAAAATAATGTAATTGTTGTTATTATTTCCTTAGGGGGCACCTGGCTGGCTCGGTTGGTAAAGCACGCAGCTCTTGATTTTGGGTTTGTGAGTTTGAGCCCCATGTTGGGTGTAGAGATTACTTAAAAATAAAATCTTTAAAAATTAACAGTTTCTTTGGGCATGCAGAACTCCACTTGCTTTTTCTAAAATCTTTTAGTAACTTGTAATAAAGAATATTTAACTTAAAAGCTTTTAGCAAATAATACTTTATAATCTATCAACAAATTGTCTTATTTCTATATAAAGATTTGTTTTCCTTACTCAATATAATTAACTTTCAATTAACTAATGCATAAGCATCCACTGATATGTCTGGATATGGAAAAAGGTAAAATTAACCCCCAAAAATGAATACAGGAGAAAATCCACATAAAATCAACATCATAGAACATAGCAGATATTTTTTTAATTCTTATTTAAATTCAATTTAGTTAATGTGTACTGTATTATTAGTTAGCAGGGTAGAATTTAGTGATTCATCAGTTGCATATAACACCCAGTGCTCATTACATCAAGTGTCCTCCTTAATGCCCATCACCCAGTCACCCCATCCCTCCACCCACTTCCCCTCCAGCAAATATTTTTAAAAAGAATGTCTCAATTAAAATTTATAATCTGTAATTATGTCTCCTAATATTTTTATAGCATGTCTATTTGGATGATTTGTAAAGCACTTTCACCTGTATTGTGAAAGCTGATCTTTACAACAGCCACACCAAGTGCTGAGTTCAAATATTATCTCAATTTTAACAATGTGGAAAATGAAGTTCAGAGCAGTAAGCAAATGCCAAAAGCCACATAGTTGGTGTGATTGAATTACTTCTATTTTTTTTCCCTTCTTTTAATACCAAATCTCATCTCTATTTAATCTTATGTCTACCAAGTTTGGGAGACACTTCCAACCCTGAACATTCCCTTGAGAAAATATGCAGTATGTAGTTGTGTGCATCATTTTGGAGGGGGCCTTCATTTTGGAGGGGGTCAGTTTCATCCATTTCCAAAAATGAGGGAGGAGAAGATAAGCTGTTTATGCATTGCAAATTATCATAATTAATATGAATTATCAGAAAAATCTTGACCTTTCTCTTCCATGGTATTGGCTTTTCTTCATATGTCTGATGGTCCATGGTTCTCTGTTATTATTCATGTGTATAGCATGTCTTATGTGAGATTTTGTTTCAGTTGTGGATGATTTCTTCCAACTTTCTTCTGAGCACGAAGTTTGGCTCTAAACTCTGTATATGGACAGGCGTGTCAGTACCACTTGAAGTCAGGCAGAAGAGGAGCAGCTAAGATTCCCCCAAAATGCCAGTGTGACTATGACCCAAAAAACTAACCCTCCTCAGAAAGAATGTTTATTAACTGACAGCGTAATCTCCTGGATCTTCACTGGCAGGAGAGCAAAAGTGAAAGTCATTGATGCCAATTTGTTTGTTTGTTTGTTTGTTTTGTTTTTAGAATGGACAGAAAGGGAAGAGGTAGGGGAGCTGGAAGGAAGGATGTAGTTGGGCATCCATAGAACTTCCATAATTTCCCCAATTTCTCTGATATTCCCATTCTTGCTCTACTCATTTGCTCACATGGAACTTGGAACCCCTTGAAGTTTGGTCCTGAAAAATTGTTCCCACCTTCATTACTACTACTTATTCCTCTTTTGCAAGTTTTTGACAGTTGGTTCCTCTATTCTGTTTTATTCTGTAATAGTCTAATGGATTGAGTAGTGACCCCTGCACCCCCCAAAAAAGATACGCTTAGATCTTAACTCCCAGTAACTGTAAATGTGACCTTTTTTGAGAGAGGGTCTTTGCAGATGTAATTAAATTTAGGATCTCAACATAAGACTATCATGGATGTACCCTAGTCCCTAAATCTAGTCACTGGTTTTTTTTTTATAAGAGAAAGAGGGAGATTTGTGACATAGACACATGTGAAGAAGGCTTTGCGAAGATGGAGGCAGAGACTGGGGTTGAGCAGGCACAAATCAAGGATTGCCTTTAGCCACCAGAAATGGAAGAAGCAGAGAAGGATTCTCCCCTAGAGACTTTGGAGGAAACATGGTCCTGCCAACACCTTGATTTCGGACATCTGGCCTCCAGAATTGTGAGAGGAAACATTTCATGGGCTTTAAATCACCAAGTGTGTGGTAATTTGTTATGGCAGCCCTAGGAAATTAACAAAAATAGAATCCCATTAACTTCCTGTCTTTCAGAAGTCCTCCAAAATCTCTGAGCTGCTCATATAACCCTTAGCCCCATCCTTTTCTCTGTACTAGTCTGTATTTATCTCATTTTGTTTCTTTTGACTGGAAAGGAAGCTAACTATTCTCAATCTGCATTGAAAATTCTAAAGTAGTATTTAATATTAAACTCCAGTCAATCTTGCCCTGGTATCCAGATTCAGGCTAGACTGAAGAAAAAGCATTCAACTATAAGAAAGGGGATTTAATTTCAGTTCCATGGCACGTAGAGCATGCATTCCCCAGATACAATGGAGTAGAACCAAAAGCATTTAAAATGAAAGCCAATCAAGACTGATGGGTTTGACAGCTTACTTACTCAGCTTCATTGCCCCCCATGCCATCTCAACCATCAAGGTGTGTATATGTGTGTATAAAGTTCTTAATTTTTCCACCAGTATTGTTTCACAAGATCCCTTTAGAAATATCCAATATTCATTTTAATTTCAGTCAGAATAAGTATAAAATCAGTTCCCCTTATAACATTAATTTTTAACTTCAAACCTTCAGAGATGTAGTGTGCTTTACAAAAATCTCCTATCATTTCTTTCCTCCAGCAAAAACCATGCAGTGTTCTGTTTCTGCCAGGGAAGAATTAGATATGTAAATGGGAAGAGGGCATTGGAAGGGAGGCAGCACCTAGGAATAGATTGGGTGGCCACATGGGTTTTTCTTCATTAAGACATTTTAAAGTTTAGTTCTCAGTTTGAAGATAATTTAAATTGAAAGAATTTTTGTACCTTGCTACTGCAATAAGTTCCCTGTAAATGCATGAAGTTTTACAAATGAGAAACTGTGTGGCACGTCCACCAAGCAAGGTGCTCAGCACTAAGGCAACAGAACATTCCTTAACTATCTCCCTTTGATGTCAGAGCCTGAAAATTAGGCATTAAAAATGAATAACCCTGCAACTCTATGAAAAATTAGAGCAAGTAAAATATAATTTAATGAATCCCTATATGATAGGAAACCATAGTTCAAATCATTTGATATCAGAAAATGCCCCCATCCCTTAACCCCTAAATATATTAAAGCCAATTCAGTCCTTGTGTCTTCTAGTAAAACTTCTTGAATAATTCCAATCCACATGGATTTCTTTCTTCAAAGACCTTATCTGTATCTTTATCAATCATCAACTTGTAATCATAACCATCTTGTAGCAATATCTAAACTCCTTCAACTACACATATCTATCTTCCTACTGAGATTACAAATTCAATGAGGTCAAGAACCATATCTTAATTTTCTTTTGTACCCCTCATTGCAATAAAAACTTAACATAATAAAGTAAAATTAAAAAAAAAACTGAAGTGAGGTAAACCTCAAAATAAAATGGATCAGACACAGTAGATTTTAACTAGCAAGATTCCAATATAGTAGACTGTATCATTTCATCTGCAATGTTAAAAGTCGTAAGAATCACCTACTCTTAGTCATCAGTCATGGGGAAAGTCACAAGGCTGAGTTATGTTCTACCTGCCACACTTCTCTTTTGAATGCTGCTCTTGTGAGATTTTGATGCCCTTTACTTAGAATAACTGTGAAGGTATGTCTGGAAAATAATTGACAAGACCTTTGTTTCTACCAATCTATCACCCAGGTCATCAATCTTGCTTCAGCCCAGAGTTGACAAGCTGTTAGTAACTACCATTTTGGAGCACTAATGTGTTCCAAGTACTAGGTAGGTAGGTAGGTAGGTAGGTAGGTAGATAGATAGATAGATAGAGATGATATAGATATAGATGTATGCGTGTATATGCACATGTGTGTGTATATACATGCCAACAACCTGGAAAGGTTGGTATTATTAGCCTTGTTCTGCAGATATATAAAGAACTTCCTCAAGGTCAGAGACTAACTAAACAAGGATTCAAGCCCCAATTTAGAATTTGCCTTCAAAATCCATGTGGCTTTTACTAAGTTACTCTGCCTGGCTAAGAAAGATTACTATTTCAGATGATAAAAAGATAAAACTATAATGAATGTGAATGCTCTTTGAATTCCTGAGTTTAAACATTTTGCTTTTTATTAATTTAATTAATATTCTGTAAGTCACAAACTACAAAATCTCATTATAAAAAGCAGTGAATGAAAGTTACCTAGAAGCATGTCAGAGCAAGTCGACAGAAAAATAGCATAAGAAACAGGGAAAGGAACAATGTTAAGATACGGGTCTGGGTACAAGAAAAAGGGAACAAGGAACACCAATGCTTTGAGAATAAAGAAAATAGCTTTGTGAGTCATTTTTCGTTCAAAATGATGTCATCTATGTATATAGCTTGAATTTTTTGGAAGATTTTATAAATAATGTGCCCTTGATAGCCAATAAAGTACAGATAATGCTTAGCAACAAAGGTTACCTGTGAAAATGCTGGTAATTCCAAATAGAGTAACACTGTGAAAAACCATGAACTGACTAATGATGAGATTGACCATGGACTCCTGGATTCATCTGTCCTTTTTAGTAGAGATGAACAAGCGTTCTTTTTTTTTTTCCCCTCCTTAGGCCACAATTTCAGCCATTAGACTCCTTTGCTAACTAAAATTGTCTTTTTTTTATTATGTTAATCACCATACATCACATCATTAGTTTTTGATGTAGTGTTCCATGATTCATTGTTTGCGTATAACACCCAGTGCTCCATGCAGAACGTGCCCTCTTTAATACCCATCACCAGACTAACCCATCCCCCCACCCCCCTCCCCTCTAGAACCCTCAGTTGTGCTATGGTGAGTGCTGTGAATTGTGAACAAGCGTTCTTATCTTGTGTTGTAGATGCTACAATTGTGCTTATGGAGAGCAAGGAAAGGGTAACAGGATAATGGCAGGCAACCCTTATATGTGTTAGCCCCACAGAATATTAAAAACAGACAACTCTCTGTCTGGAAAAGAGTCAGAGAAACAGTCTCTTGTTCCTAGTATTCTCTCAGCCCAAGATGCTGAATCAAGTCAACAAAATGGGATCTAACTGAGCAGGAAATGGGTAAAATCATTGTTGCTTTCCTGAAAGCCCTTTTTAGCCACAGAACCCCTACAGTTATCCCCAATATTTAAAAAGGAGCAAACAGCTATGGTGAGTGCTGTGAATTGTGTAAGATTGTTGAATCACAGACCTGTACCTCTGAAACAAATAATACATTATATGTTTAAAAAAAAGAAGAAGATAGCGGGAAGGGAAAAATGATGGGGGGAAATCAGAGGGGGAGATGAACCATGAGACACTATGGACACTAAGAAACAAACTGAGGGTTTTAGAGGGGAGGGGGGTGGGGGGATGGGTTAGTCCGGTGATGGGTATTAAGGAGGGCACGTACTGCATGGAGCACTGGGTGTTATATGCAAACAATGAATCATGGAACACTACATCAGAAACTAATGATGTAATGTATGGTGATTAACATAACATAACATAATAAATAAATAAATAAATAAATAAATAAATAAATAAATAGGAGCAAACAACTCACACAAGGTGGTGCCAAGCTGCAAGTGGACCTAGATGAATTTTGAACCTCAGAGTCAGAGTCTGAACTCTAGACTGGCTAGGTGTGCAATCTTCCCTGGGGTCATTTTATTAACCACTCAACAACTCAACAACACATTTTAGGAAAGTGAACTTTTTGAACCTCATTTATCACTTTTTATTTTTGCTGTACTTAAAAACAGCCCAAAGAAACTAAACATTATTACATCAGTTGGTGAGATGCAGTGGGAAAGAGCAAGAGGCCAGTAGGGAGCAGTGAGACCAAGAGGATGAAGGTGAGAAGGGAGCAGAGAGCTGTGGGTTCAAAGCCTTATAGGCCAGTCTGTTCTTACTCTCAGGGCAGAGGGGCTGATGGGGGTATCTGAGCAGAGAAATTGTGGGTTCTGATTTAGGTTGTAAAAGGATCATTGTGGCAGCTGTCTGAGCAGCCTCTAAACTGCTGGGTCAAAGGAAGAGAGGAGGAGTCCAATTGGGTGGCTCTTGCAGTAGTCTGGGTGTGAGATGAGAGGGCTTGGACTTCGTTGTGTTCTCTATTTTAACACAGATATGTTAGCACATCAGTCATGTGAACATGAGAATCACTTTCTAGGTCCAAATGATACCAGCATCTGTACATTTGTAAAACTTAATAAAAATTGCATTTATATTCAGAAAATAAATCATTTTTATCCACCTGATTTGAAAAGAAGAGAATCTTACATCCATATGATTCTCATCCTTACTTTTTTTTTTTTTTTAATATATCTCCTGCAAGTGGAATTCTTTGCTCTTCCACTGTGGTGTCTTAGATCTCTACCTCCTTAGGAATTCCTTAGGAATTCCTACCCACCAGAGGGGCACATGGTTTCTTCTCCACCGAGAAGGCCTTATCTTTCAACACAAGTATTCCTGCTCTTTATTAGTGGTTTATGGATGTGCTTAACTTGCCTCTGAGAAATATTAGTGAATCTCTCACTGCCTCACAGAGGCTCTTGATCAGACACTAGGATGCGTGGGGGCACTGTTTTACATACTAAAGCTCTTACTTTTTGTTTTTGTCTTATACAGACCTTAAAAGAATAAGCCTGTAATGGACTTTCCATAGTTTCTTATATTGTTCCATTAGCCTCTTTGGATCCAAGCATAGCAACATAGACAACATTACATTTAAATTGTTTGCATTCATTCAATCAGTCAATATATATGTGTCTGTCCTCCATGTATCATTCACTATTCTTCGTGTGGGGAGTACAAACATGCTTGCCTTCAAGAAGCTCACAATCTAGATGGGAAGACCAGCAAGCATACAGGTACTTACAGTGGAGTGGAATGAATTACAGCCAAGTGATAGGGATAGAAAAGAGGGTCCGTGTGTTGCACAATGCCCAGGGTCACCATTTATATGGAATACAGTGTAATTTATGTTCTGTGAGTGGTGCAGTATCGTGGGCCTGCTGGCAAACGTAGTGTACACCCAGTGCTCACTACCTGGTACTGGGTGCTAAACCCCATTCGGAGCCTGTGCCCAGTGAAGATGCTGTGAGGAATTATCAGTGTCTGCCTTTAACATGGGAGGGGAGAATGGTGGTGCGCCTGACACATAGTTTCTAGCCTGTGTCATGAAAATAGTAAAGTGAGAGAAATTACAGGGAGATGTCTGACAAAAATCTAAAATGAAGAGCTGATTCTCATAGACGAGGGTGAAGGATGCTCCTGTAGAAAGCATATCATGTTCAAATATCCAGAGGACTAAAAAGCCATGCAGTATTCTTGAAATTGCAAGTAATCCCAGGATGAACAAAGAGCATAGCTTATGAGAAGAGTGTGAGAAATATGTTCAGAAAAGCAGGCTGTAGATAGATGGTGAAAAGCCTAGAAGCCTATGATGTGAAGTTGGATTTTTAGCCATGTGTTGTCATGATGAATTTTTGCACTTTAAGCAGCTACTTTGGTGTCAGTGTACAGAGTGAATTGGAAAAATGAGTAGAGGAAGCAAAGCCAACAAAAAAGACTCAGAAACACGGGCGAGTTCAGCCTGACTCAGTTAAGTTTCACGTTTAAGGAGGGCCAATATGTGTGGACACCAGGCTAGACATCAAATAGCCATGAATATGACACACATCTGCCTGAACCCCAAGCATTCTGGGAGCAGAGAAAGAAGGAAGAACCAGGAACAAGGGTGAAAGAGTCAAGCAAGATCCCTATCAGCACAGTGGTGACCAACTCCTGGGGCTTACAGGGTCCCCCAGAGCTCTCAGTATTTCTGCCCTAAGTCCTTAACATGCTACTTACTCCGAGATCCTCCACTCACCCAGCCACACCCTCGCACTCGCACACACACACATACACCACACACACCACACACACACACATACACACACCACACACACACAGGAACCTACACAGAGGGACACGGTTATATTCACTCAGCTCTTTTCCTCTCTCTCCTTCCTTAGCCACTGAGTCCTTCATCAACCTCTCCTGATCAGCTGAAAATTAAGAAATGTGCATGATTTGTGAAGATGACTCTTTTTCTGTTCTGAAGTAAAATATTGAATTTCCTACCTTGGCTTAGAAATGAGAGAAAAAGAATATCACATTTTTTTTTATAGGTTCTCCTTCAATAATCTGAATTGTCCTGTCATAAAGGGGACTGATACCTACAGAAAGTTAACAATTACATTTTTATACTTAAAATGAAATTATAAATAATAATAATAATATATAGGGTATTTCAGTTCATCATTATAAAACTCTGGAGGTACATGGAATTAATATTCTTTTATGTCAGTATGAAGAAGTGGGGATTCATGGAGTTATGTGACTCACTCAAAGTTTAAAGTAAATATCACAGCCAGGACTCTGAACTTTTCTCTTTCCAAGTTAGCTGAGTAAATGTTGTGTGAATCTGGTTATGAAATTTCTTACAGGTCCTAGTTAGCTCTAATGAGACTCTGTTACTGTAAAGCTGTTTTCAGCCTTCGGTAGCACTGGAGAGATTTTTTTTCTGCCATCTGTACCAAGACTTAGAAGAGAATGAAGGAATATTCCTTTTCTTTTGCCCTTTCAAATGAGATGATTTAGTTGAAATCTGGAGAATCATTAAGTGCAGCAAGAAAGCATTTTGGCATTTACACATTGTGATACAATTTTCCCCTGGTGTTTTTAATCTCTGAAGACAGAAGCAGTATTCTCTTATTTGCAAAGGTCCATTTTTTTTTTCAGCATTCTATACAATTACATTTCATTTCTGCCCCTTTATGCCCTGCATTTCAGATCAGATCTTGGTTCTTTTTATTTTGAAAGCATGAAAGACATTTTTTTTTCCTCTTAGATATCATGAGATTGTTAGTGAGTAAAGAAATAATTCATGAGATTTAGCTATTATAGCAACTGTGTTAATCTCCAATTCAAATAATTTTCTAAAAACTGCTCGCCAAATCCCATGATCGATTTCATTCTTACAAAAAAATAACTATAGTACAAGGTAACTAAGTCTGTCATGATTCAGTGAAATTCTTCCACTCCTGTAAAATTAGTTAAACCGGGGGCAGGCCATACACAGCTAGAAGGTAGTTTTTGTGTGCTAGGGAAAAACCTAATTCATCATTATCCCATGCGTTGGAAGTGTGAAGAGTCTACTTAAAGAAATGAGCACTGGTATTATGGTTGGTACATATGCCAAGAACCACTTTAACTTTTCTGAACAAAACCTTTGACTAGATGTCCTCACTCTCTACCTTGGCTCCATCCCATTGCCTATTTCCTGGTTGTCTATCAGAACTGCAGTCATGGCATTCCACGATTCACCCTAACTTTCCTCCTGAATTCACTTCCTCTTCTTTCTGTTCACAAAACATCTATAAGTGAGTCTCCTCCACCAATTCAGGATTCGTGGTAAAGGTCTCAACCGTGATCTCATTGCAGATTCAATAATACACATGTTGACCTCTGAAACAGATGCTAGTCACCTACGCTGCCTACTCACCATTTTATTTCCTCACTGAGCTTATTGTTTGAACACTTGTGTTTGTCAAGGTCTATGTTAGATGAATCCTTTTAAATGGGTTTTTTACCTATTTGTCCATGCTCTTGTTCAATGGGTATTTTTACTGTATAATGTTTCTTCTAATACTACTCCTCTCTTCTTAGTGATGGGCTTTCTACATGTCTGTCTTGAATCAAAACAACACAGGTCACACCAAAATATATAATTACATGGAAGAGCCCCAGAAGTCAACTCACGCTAATATTTGAAAGCATGAGAAACAAATACAAGTTATTAAGTAACTCTTCAGGACTCTTTCATGAGCCCCCTTATGTTGACTAGGAGAAAATTGTTTAAATGTCTAAATCAGTTTAACTTAGTTCAATCACATATCTTTTCCAGCTTTATTGTGGCATAGTTGGTAAATAAAATTGCCTATATATTTAAAGTATAGAAGATGATTTGATATACATACACGTTAAATCATGACTACCACAATCAAGTTAGCACATGTACCACCTTATCTAGTTACATTTTTGTGTGTGTGGCGAGAACGCTTAAGATCTACTCCATTAGCAAATTTCAAGTATACCATGTAGTGTTATTAACTATATCCATCATGCTATAAATTAGATCCTCAGAATTTACTTATAACTGAAAGTTTGTGCCTTTTGACCAACATCTCCTCATTTCTAAGAGTTTGACATTTTTTTTAAGATCCCACATATGAGGGGCACCTGGGTGGCTCAGTTGGTTAAGCATCTGCTTTTGGCTTAGGTCATGATCCCAAGGTCCTGGAATTGAGCCCCGCATCATTGGGGGGGGTGTCCCTGCTCAGCAGGGAGTCTGCTTCTCTCTCAGTGCCCCTCCCCCCACTTGTGCTCTCACTTGTGCACTCTCTCTCTCAAATAAATAAATAAAATCTTACCAAAAAAAAGATCCCTCATATGAGTGGTATCAAACAGTATTGGCTTTTCTCTGTATGGCTTATTTCATTTAGCATAATGCCCATCATTCATCCCATTGTTAATGGCAGGATTTCCTTTTTTTTTTTTATGGATGAATAATATATTGTATGTATATACCACTTTTTCTAATCCATTCATCTGTCAATGAATGTTTAGGTTGTTTCCATATCTTGGCTACTGTGAATAATGCTGTAATGAATATGAGAACACAGATACCACCTTAAGATACTGATTTCATGTCCTTTGGACATATACATATATATATATGTATGTATGTATATATATATATGTGTATGTATATATATGTGTGTGTATATATACCCATTCATTTATTTTTATAGATAGATCTACATATACATTATATATAGCTCTATTTTTATTTTTTTGAGGAATGTCCCTATTGTTTTTCATAATAGCTGTGTCAATTTACATTTCTACCAACAGTGTATAAGGATTGTCTCTTATTTGGAAAATGCCTTTTCTCAACCCTCCTGAAGCTTTTCTCCCTAAGGTGATATTTGGGTGTAATGACTAGAGAGCCTAACATCGTTCATGTAAGTGGTCATGGACCTTGAGCTTCTGTTGCTTCTAGTATAGGTTATGGCTGGTATTTGATCATGTCCAGGGCAATGCCTTTTCTCCCCAGATGCTTTGTCCACTGTTGGCTTTTCTCTTTGTTGTCTTTGGTAGTGATAGAGGGGAGAACAGACTCAACTCGAATGAGCTTTATTTGTCAGTAAATGTGAATCTCTGTCAAGTCCTTCATCCAACTCATTGACTGAGGGGGCTACCCCTAATGCCTGCTGCAGGTCAGTTTGTGACTGACACCATGCTAGGCTTACGGATTGATCTACATCATGCAAGGCTGATGACAAGCTATAAAAACAAAGTCTCAGCTTAGCTTTCCTTTATATAAATGTATGATGTGTATATCAAGTGGGTTGTGAAATAGAAAACAAAATATATGCAGATCTGCTCACAATTACTAGCACACGGATCCGAAAACTCTTATAATATCCTAAGTGACAAGAACACTCAGAATATCTTTTGTTCTAACATTTCTTCTTTGACCCTGGTTTCTAACACTGAGCTTCTAAATCCCTTGGAATTTATTTGGGTGATAGGAGTGCCTTTGCTTTGGCAACTCTTAGTGGGCCACTGGATAGCTTCAGGATGGAGGCTGGCCACCCTAAGACCAAGCCATGATTAGAAGCTTACAACTTTCAGTCCCAATCCCCATTCTCTGGAGAGGGAAGGAGGCTATAAATGGAGTTTATAATTCATTATGTCTTTATGATGAAGCCTCCATTAAAAATACCACTAGTATAGGGTTGGTAAGCTGCTGGTTTGTGAACACATCTACATGCTAAGGGGGTGGACTGCCCCCAAATTCCATGATGACAGCATCTCTTGTGCTCAGGACAATTCCAGACTTAGCTCTATGTGTCTCTTCATCTGGCTGTTCATTCAGATCCTTTATTTTATATATATATATATTTTTTTTTTTAAAGATTTTATTTATTTATCTATTTGACAGAGAAATAGTGAGAGCAGAAACACAAGCAGGGGGAATGGGAGAGGGAGAAGCAGGGAGCCTGACGCGGGGCTCGATCCCAGGACCCTGGGATCATGACCTGAGCCAAAGGCAGACATTTAATGACTGAGCCACCTAGGCACCCCCTTTATTATATTTTTTATAATAAACCAGTAACAAGTGTTGCTCTGAGTTTTATAAACCATTTTAGCAAATTGTGGAATCCAAGGAGGGAGTCCTAGGAACCCTGATGTATATCTGGTCTGTCAGAAGTACTGGTGACAAACTGGGACTTGTGATTGGCATCCGAATTGGGGGAAGACAGTCATGTGGGACTGAGCCCTTAACCTGTAGGATCTGATGCTATCTCCAGATAGATAATGTCAGAATTGAATTAAATTGTAGGACACCTTGCTGGTGTCACAGAGAATTGCTTAAATTTGGAAAACCCGTACATCTAGTATCAGAAATATTGTGAACATATGAGTAAGGGAGAAACACAGGAGGAATATGTTTCCCTTAAGTAGATGGAGACCATACCCCACCATTATTCTTTTTTTTTCTATTTGTTTGTTTATTTATTTATTGTGAATGCATGAGCAGGGGGAGAGGCAGAGGGAGAGGAAGAGAGAGAGAATCTCAAGCAGACTCCACACTGAGTATGGAGCCCGACACAGGGCTTGATCTCATGATCCTGAGATCATGACCTGAGGCAAAATCAAGAGTTGGACGCTTAACCCACTAAACCAGCCAGGTGCTGTGCATACCCACCATTATTCTTTCATCAATTCATGTAACCTTCAGATACCCACATTATCTCCTAGCCTAATGAAAGAGTAAGCAGACTTGGGATATATATGTTTGACTGCTTTCCTCTCTTTTTTGAAGTTTTAAAGCCATTTCTGACTGTCTAGAACTGACTGTAGGAAAAAAGGAGGGAAAACAAGAAGAAAAGATGGACACATTTGCAGGAGTGCCTGACAGTAGCTGGTTCCATGCTGGAGAAGCGATTACATCTGAAATATATACTGAAGGTAGAGATGAAGATGGCTGCTGATGGAATGAATGTGTAAATGTTGAGTGAATGTTGATACCATGCAGTGAAATAAGGAAGACTGGAGCTTGAGGCATTGGATGAAGGGGAAGGGGATCAAGAGTCCCCCCCTTTTTTTTGGAAAGAACTTTTGAATGCCCATTAGGCATCCAGGTGGCCATATCAAGTAGGCAACTGGATCAACAATCTGGAACTCAGGAAAGAGATCAAGCAAGAAGAAAAAACATAGCATCAGAGGACTGGATGAGATCAACCACAGAGTAAGTTGAGAATGGGGAGACGAAGCTGACCTTCTTGAAAAAAAGGACACAGTGAAAGGAGATCGAGAAAAAAAACAGCCAGTCAGATGAAGAATGCCTGGAAAGTGTGTCTAACAAGTCAAGGACAGAAAATATTTCAAGAAGAAGATTATAGGCTGCATCGTGTTCCCTGAAAGGGCAAGTAGGCGATGACCTTGACAAGAATTTTCACTTGATTTGTGGGCATGCAAATCTGACTGGAGAGAGTTAGTGAGTGGGGAGAACTTCTAATTAAATATGTTTATCTCCACACCCTCCCAAAACACTACTAAAGTGTATGTAATGGAACCTGTTTAAAAAAAAAAAAAAGTAGGCATAAACTACAAGGACAAAGAGTGTAAAAAAAGAAGACAACAGCAGAAAACTGATGTCAACAAAATTTTATCATCTTGAGACAGGTGAAGTAGTGGTAACCAAGCAGACCAGAGAAGCTAAAATTTAACCCACGTTCAGGATGCCAGGAAAATGCAAATCTATTTACTGGTAAACCCCAAGAAAATTCAGAAATTCAAGAATCAGATGGCAGAATTGTGAGATGATGTTGAAAACAGGAGGACTGATTGCAAGTTTATGTAGCTATTAGACATCAGGCTCCACTCTGCAGACTTGTGAGCCATGCAGGTGTCTATCTGGACTCAGCAGAGGACTAAAGAGGCTCTCTGAAAAAGTCTGGCAACAGGTTAAAGGGTTCTGGAAATGACGATACCAGATATAAGTGAGGGTAGGAGTGCAGTGACTTACTGAAAACATAGATTTTAAGTAAAATTCTTTAAAGACTAGTAAAACACCTTATACCCCAGCTCCTTACCTGTTTTTCTGCTTCACCTTTAAAAAGACAGCTGCTAGGCCTATACCAGTGCCTTCCTGCCTTGAATCAATCCCCAAATCTCACCTTTAGTTGTGAGCATTGTGATCATCTCATAGTAACCCATTTCTCCTGCAGCTTTGCTAACCTTCTCTTCACTGACACCATCCAATTTTCTGCTACCAATAAAGAAACTTCCCTCAGACTGTTCCCTATATTTGGAAAAGCCCTTCTTCCAGTTCACCCAGAGGATTTTGTCCTCTTTACAATAAGTGAATGAATGAATGAATGAATGAAAAAAATCACTTGATATAAATGTCCCCATTTCCATCCACTTCCAACGTTAAATAGAATATTATATCAATCAAAAGATCATTAACAGAAAAATATGTATCACTAATTATTGATTTTTGTTTCCAGCTCATATTATTGTTTGTATTTTTTTGTAAGTGATATGTGATTAAAATGTGCAGATATTGTTGTAATTTAGCCAAGTCAGTATTTCTGGTGTGAAAACATATGGTCCAATTTGATAGGTAGAAGATCTGGCACAATACATGCATCTGGGTGTTTAATGATATTTGATGACAAAAATTAAAAAAAATCTCAGCTTTCCAAATCATTACTTAGATCCAAGGAGGCAGAGATCCAGCTGCTTTACCACATTTTTTTGCACATCATTATTAAATTCACATATTAACTGTTCTTTTTACATAAATTGTCATAGAAGACCTTCAGAAGCAACCACACAATACAGTTATAACCCTTATGTCCTCTTTCTAAAGCTTTCAACGGAGATTGAAAAACCAAGCAAACCAAATGCCTAGACTCTCCAGGCCAATGCATAGATCAGTAAAATCAGACAATGTTCATTCAGATCTTTTTGCATAGAATATATACGCAATTATATTAGCTTATAGCTAATGTCTTATATTGTCATAAATAATATTTTTGGTAGGAGTTGACTATCATATATATATATATGATATATATACTTATGGTTATGAGCTGTGCATAGACTTTGTCTGGAAGTCAGAAGATTGCGTTCACTCTGCTTTTATGGAATAACCTTTTTGGTAATTTTGAGAAAGCTGTATATCTTTGGTTAAGCCTCATCCTCACTCACTTTAAAATAGAATTCTGCCCCTGGGGTCTCTCAAATGAGTCATAAAATCAAAGATGACAATGTCAAAAAATATACTTTTATGTTTTTTCCCTGCAATCTAGTTTATTTATCTAGTCCTGCTCTCATCTGCTGTTCTTATAAAAAAAAATCCACTACTTGTTTCTAAGTATACACATTTCATTCATTCAAATAGATCTGTTTTGAGTACCTTCAGTCACATATTCTAAATAACTTTCTTAATTTTTCAGATGAACAAATGTTCACCCGTCAAATGTAAATGACAACCAGGGCCACGCCTATAACTGGTGGCAGACTCAGGACTAAAACTCAGGCCTCTGGTTTTCCCGTTCATTGGGATCTACATCCGTTTCTCAAAAAAAAAAAAAAAATCCCTTAGTTTGGAAAGCACTAAAAATGTTGTTAAGAGATAAATGCAATATGAACTGAGAGTATGTGTGAATGTTCAAGATGACACATAATAGTCCCATATAAATATTAGAAAACTCTGAAAAGATATTGTCCTAAATATACTTTTATTCAAGGTTTCATAGAAATGTATATTCATGTAACTCCAAAGTCATAATACTGATGAGTAATTTAATTCTAAAAAACTGGCTCCTTACCTATGAGTCTTTTGCATAGTTCTTCAGTGATAACATGAAAAGGAAATTTAATAATTGAAAGGACGCTCAGAAGGCACACAGAACAGCAGCTCCAAGGATTACAGATGGCTCCCTGGTTACAACACAGAAAGACATGTGCTTCACCTGT
Organism: Mirounga angustirostris; assembly: GCF_029215605.1. Classification (NCBI taxonomy): domain Eukaryota; kingdom Metazoa; phylum Chordata; class Mammalia; order Carnivora; family Phocidae; genus Mirounga; species Mirounga angustirostris. The sequence continues at coordinate 17,604,523 of NW_026991711.1, read as the reverse complement.
TTGTTTTTAATGTCCCCCTTTGCACAGTCATGTGACTATTTTTGGGAATTCAGAACACTTTATATTTTTAATGTTAATCACAAACTCTCTGTTAGAATCCTGCTTACAGTGACTTAATTGGGAGTCAAGTCTTATATATTTTTTATACTTTCAGAGAATTAGCATTTACTTTTATGATTTCCAAGTTCCAGAAGCATATTACAACCTTCCACATCCTCACCTCCTGCAGATCAGCATATAATGCCGGGAGGAGAAAAATGCTTTCCACATGGAGGTAGGGAAAAGGAAATAGTCCTAATGCTCATTTGGAGAAACATGTAACTAGGGCACTTACTTCCATGTTCTGAAAACATTTAGGAGCCAGACAGATAATTTATCTACATGATATTTGACTAACTGCATCCTCAGAAGAGACTATAAAACTGCATTTAAGTCTGACATCCTCCCAGCTAAAGTGTTGAGTTTATCAAATAAACAAAAAGAAATCAATTATGTTTCTTTCCACAGACATCACTGAGTGTGTCTGGGTGGTGAGTAGAGGAATCAGAATCAGGCTTTTTACTTTCTTCACAGAAAATCTAAGAAAATGTCAGAAGCAAGGCACTGCAATTTTTCCAAATAATGCTGAAGAAACAAACTAGATCCCATTTTCTTTTCTGGCTTCCATTTTATTCATTGGTACATTTGTATGGAGGTTTACTTTGGTGTCAGAGGAAAACAAAGAAAAAAAGGAGTACAAACTGAATAGAATAAGTGGATCCATCTTTATATGAGTTCTGCTCTAGCCCTAAAATTTTCGTACTATGGAATCGGTACTTTTTACATTTTATTTTATGTTGTGTTCATCCAGTTGTCTTCTTACAGAATTATACTCCAGCAGTTCTGAAGACGGCTCTGTTGCTCCATTCCCTTTGGAGGTTCATGTAAAATAGATTGACATCAAGACCAAATTTGGAACTGCAGGGACAATGTTCAGTTTATTCATTTGGTATATTGACTGAACCCTGGGTCAAGGTGCCTAGGTCATTCCATCCAAATTTAGCTTATCTGGATGTGTTTGAACCTGACAATTAAATTCCGCTCCAACCAAACACTGATGACACGACCATTTGCAATGCATGTTTTTTTAGGGAAATAAATAAAGATTCAAACTGTGAAATCCTCAGTAGCCTCAAGGAGCTGTATTTATAATTGTTTTTAATTAAATTTCACAGTCAAGCTATGGAATATAAAATGCATATAGGGCGCCTGGGTGGCTCAGTCGGTTAAGCGACTGCCTTCGGCTCAGGTCATGATCCCGGGGTCCTGGGATCGAGTCCCGCATCGGGCTCCCTGCTCTACGGGGAGCCTGCTTCTCCCTCTCCCACTCCCCCTGCTTGTGTTCCCTCTCTCACTGTGTCTCTCTCTGTCAAATAAATAAATAAAAAATCTTTAAAAAATAAAAAAATAAAAAAATAAAATAAAATAAAATGCATATAGATGCAAACACTTGCTAAGGAGGTTAGACTATAGCAAAATGTGTTTTGTTGTTTTAATTTTTAATTTCCTCTCACCAATCGTTCATGTGCTTGGAATGTCAGATCAACTTTTTTTTTTTTTTTAGTGTCTTCTCTGACTTGGATATCTTGTTGCTCTTGTTTCATTAAACTTGTCTTTCATGGGGGATTTTAGCTTCTAGAAATCAATGATTTTTGTAGTTCTGATCTCCTGTTACTTCGCTATTTTTTTAATCTAAGTTAGATAATTGTAAAATGATAAAAATAAGTGCACGTTTAATGTGAGTTTAGTGTTTGTTTTTGACTAACAGCCTCCAGTAGGAGTTTAAAGGCATACTTTTGATACCATCACAAAATAAACTGAGACCTGATAATTTATACATTGTTGGGGAAAACCATTTAGGATTTGTTCCCTTTCTGCCTTTTGATCAGTATCAGTAAAGATTTTAAGTCAGCTTTTATCCCCAAATGTAGACAAATCCAGGGTTGTAACACTGTATCTATTTAGTGCTATTTAGTGATCAATACAATTACTATTATCATTCCAAAGATTTTTTTTGTGTTGGTCTTTAGAAAATTATAAATAACATTTTCATTTTAAGTTCCTTGACAAATAATTATTTAGCATAGTGTTTGATCCAGAGAATAAATGCTCAACATGACAGACACATTGCTTTGTTTTATTGTTTATAATATAGTGGGAAATATAAACTTTTAGAGTGGTGATTATAATACTGCCCTAAGTGCAAATTGTAAGATAAATATGCACCTAAACTGTATTTAGGCTCATTAGAAAAGGTTTCTATGAGAAGAATGCCATGCTAAAATATAAAGATTAGGGAGGGGTTACCTAGAGGAAAGGTAATTGTGAAGATGAGAAAAGAAGAGTGGACGATGGAGAATGGAAAAGGAAAAAGAATATTCTGGATAGAAGGAAAAGCCTTGCAAAGCCAGCCTTGAAAGACAACATGATGAATTTGAGGAAAGGAACATAGTCCAAAGTGTAAATGTGGAGGAGGATATATCAAGGGACGAGTCTTCAAAGATAAACCGGGTGCGAAAATGAAGGAGTTGATAAGACATAGTAATGAGTTTGGAATTTAATTTGCTGGCAAAGTGGAACCCTTGGTGGTAGCTGGGGAGGGACTGGGGGTGACACAAGGTTGTGACATAGGATCACTCTGGCTATATCAAAGGTAACAAATTGAAGGTCATAATACTGAGAGCAAGGAGACCAGTTAGGAAATAATTGCAATTATCTTTGTAAGGAATCTCAACTAATGGAGAAGTTTTAGGGACTGAGAAGGACGTTGTGTTGTAAAATATTTGAGATATTTAACCTCAGGGCTTGGTGGTTTATTGGATGTAGAGTAGAAGTAGTAAAGAATGATGTGAAGATTCTGGCTTAGAGAACTGGAAGGTGGGATGTCCAATTCATTGAAAAACTTCAGGTGTTGCCATTATTACTCCTATCAGCTGTTAGTTTTTTAATTTAGTATTTTCTTGAATTTTCTATCTTAAAATTTACGACCTGTCAAATCCATACACTTTTTAAGTGGCTTTGTAATCACCTATAGATGGATTTGCATTTTATCCAACATAATAACCCCGGGGGTTATTGATATATTTGAATATATTCCTTCATCTTATATATGTTTTGATCTTATTTTGACTTCTGGGGTTTTGTTTTTGTTGTTGTTGTTTGCTCTCTTATCAACCCAACAATTTATTTTAAAATGTTTCTTCATTTTATTTCTTATTGGTAATTGCTTTTTAAGAGGACTTTATTTAGAGTATATCTAGCACCATTCTATCAGTAAAGGAAGTATTTCCATGTTTCTTTCCATTTTATTTTTTATTTTATTTGTTAAAAGACTTTATGAGAGGGAGAGTGAGAGAGAGAGAAGTAGCACAGGCAGGGGGAGAGGGAGAAGCAGGCTTCCCGCGGAGCAGGGAGCCTGCTGCGGGGCTCGATCCCAGGACCCTGGGATCATGACTCAGACGCTTAACGACTGAGCCTCCCAGGCTCCCCATGTTTCTTTCCATTTTAATGTTTGGCTGTCCTTTAGCACATTCTCTGCATATAAGCATGTACTCAAATTTATCCAAATATGAAAATAATTATCCCTTGACCCTAAATTCCTCTATAAGCAACTAACTCATGACTATACCTCTCAACCACTAAATTTCTTGACATATATTTAATATGCTTCATCCTCCCCAAACTTGCACTCAAATCTCTTGCAGTATAACTTCTATACCAAGCACTCAAATAAAATAACTTAGATGTGAATAATTCAGTTGTAAGTTACAGGCTCAACATTTCAACCTGTCTTCTTTAACTATAGCATTTTTAAAAATTCCTAACGTGTCTAGGATTGAATTTCTCTCCTTACTTCATTTCTTTATTTTTTTAATTTTTTTTTTGAAGATTTTATTTATTTATTTGAGAGAGAGAATGAGACAGAGAGCATGAGAGAGGGGAGGGTCAGAGGGAGAAGCAGACCCCCCGCTGAGCAGGGAGCCCAACGTGGGACTCGATCCTGGGACTCCAGGATCACGACCTGAGCGAGGCAATCGCCTAACCAACTGAGCCACCCAGGCACTCTCTCCTTACTTCATTTCTAACACTAAGTTTGTTTCATTGTAATACAATTATTTTTACCTCCTAAGAGAAAACTTATGAAGGAGAAGGACCAAGATTTGTTTATTATATCTTCCACAGGCATTATGAGTTCTTGGAACATAATAAGATTTCAGTTTATGTGTTTTAAATAAATAAATATTTGACAATTTCAATCTAATAAGATGTTTTATAGGAATGTGTTAATTTGCTGTAGCTTAGTGTTTTTAGATTTTATAAGTAAGCTAACAAAAGAAAGATTTAGCTAATTTTCAGAAGCTAAGTTTGTGGGTAAGAAATTCAGAAACTTGTGAATCATGGCGAAAGGGGCAGACTCACTGAAATTTCCTTTATGGAATTTTCTATAACTTAAGCTTTATTAAAGATTATATTTTTAATATTTTCTTTTTATTGCCACTTATACTCAGACCTGTGTTATAAATCAGTTTTATACATACCTCACTTCCATTTTATGGTGGCAGAAATTGTAGTATTTATATATACTACATCCCCAGAGCACAATGCTTTGAAAATAATTGTTGGCTTGTATTTATTTTACTTTATTTATTATAATTACTTAAATTATCATTTATAAAAGGAAATATACATACACACATAAATAGCTTTTGGTTGCACTATGGTGGAAAATTTCTGAGCCCCCTGTGACTTTCGAAAGACTAAATCATCAAATATTCAGTAAACTTAATATAAATTTACTCTGACTTGCTCTCCAATTTGTTGGGCTTTGCTTGCCTAGGGCTGTACTGATTGGAGTTAAAGAGTAGTTGTAAACATAAACCTGCCTTTTGTATTGTTGACCAAACTAGCTCTTCCAATTCCTCATGGTCACCTTTAAAGGGCTGCTGAGGCAGCTTTTTATTTATTTTATTTATTTGTTTCATTTATACCAGGGTAACCTCCTACTTCTAAGGACTATAAAACACTAGCTTCTTGAATACTCCAGCTCTCTGAAAATAGGATACAGCAGAAAATAAAGCCAGTCAGGGATCCTTCCTGGAGGCAGACTATACTTTTGAAATTTAGCTGGCTAGCAACCAATTTAAACAGAGAAATTAGATCAGTGACCTAGGTCACTCTCAAAACAAATTATTAGGAGAATATCTGTGTCAGGGGTCCCCAACACTCAGACTTGGTGATTCACTAGAAATACACACAAGACTCAGACATCTCAATACCCATAGTTTCAGGTTTTTTTCAGCAAGAGGATATAAAGCAAAATCAGCAAAGGGAAAAGTCACATGGGGCATATTCTAGAGAAAATCAGGTGCACGTTTCTAAGTGTCCTCTCTCACTAGAGTGACACAGGACATAATTGCTCCAGCAGGTGTGACTACATATGCAAAGTGTTGTCTACCAAAGAGGCTCTCTTGAGCCATATACATAGTGACTATAGGAGTTGACTTCCATCACTAAAGCTCTAGATTCCCAGAAGGAAAGCATCCATTTACCATAAATACCACTGTTTGCTTAAATCATCTAGACAAATTGGTCTAACATAGTTTGAGGGCTCAATTCCAAGAGGTTGATTCCCAAGAGCTGACCAAGGACCAGTATCGAAAACCGGCCCTCCTTAGGAATGTGCAGGGTTTGAGCAACTCAGGTGTGCAGAGCTAACTCTTACCTACACAGCAGTTTTTCCTTATTCTAAAGTCTAAGAGAATTTCTTTCTTCTTAGCAGCAGCCTCTCCCCCCAAACCCTGGAATCCTTTCCTTTCCATGGAGACTTCTCAAGGAACTCTGAGGGTTTGGGTTCAATTTTGTTTTGCTTTGTTTTCCTTTCAAGGAAACTTACTAGACTAGATTATACAAGTTGGAAATAAAAATATTCCATAGAGAACATCTGGATTATTTTATGGCTGAGGTATCAAAAATCAAAGGAAATATTTTAACAGATTGCACCCGAAAGGCATAACACATCCCACTTAGGAGAATTCCAGGTGTATCAAGGGCTGAACATATCTCATTCATAGCCATATTATTTAAAGTAAACCTAGACTATTTAACAAGGAAACTCAACATTAATTCACTTGCAAAAAGAAGAAAAATAGGTCTCTTGTGTTAAAATCTGAAGTGAGAAGTTAGGTCTGTATGTCACTGCTATATATAATCACTCAGTAATGAAGCTTCCTTCCACTGTGTTGTGACATCATTCAGAGAGTCATCATCATCTGCACAGCCAAGGCTAAATCAATGTGGGTTTGAGACAAGAAGAAGGGGAAAGAGAAAGTTCAGGAGGTATCTCACTGTCTTAAGGATCAGGTCTGCAAGTAGAAAGCATCCCTTTTAAATCCCTTCACTGGGAAAAACTTGGTTACGTGAACATATTTAACTGTGAAAGGGGCTGGGAAATGCAGTTTGCCCATGTGCTCAAAAGGAAGAAAAGAATGGATTTTGATGGTCAACCTGCAGTCCTCACCTAATGTGGAAATTTTTTTTTTTTTTGCCACAAGTAAATAAATAAATACCATGTTGACTAAAAGATGAACCATATGCCTTCTAAAACCTGAACTTTCACACCTTGCTTTTCCTGAGCATCTAGAATTTTCTAAATTATTTTTTTCTCCAAATTAACCACTTAGTGGGAGAGACTGAAGCCAACACACTGTAATTGTGCCTTGTATAGATTAATTTCATACTCGCTTTTATTCTTACGCTAATTTTGCCAAATTGAGTGAAAAAATCGAGTAGAAATAACCTGTTCTATTTTAATTAAAATTACTCTTTAATGAGCATTTACAGTATGTATTTAAAGTCTAGCACTTTTAAGGAATTTTATTTCAGTGTTGTTGGTTTTTAGGTGTCTACAAAGAAGAAGTTATTGATTATTGTGTTTCCATTTTATACTTATTTTTCAATATTTCACATACAGATTTTTCTTCACGGTAAAAATGGTTCTCTTTTCTCATCAGCATACGAGGTTGTCTATTTATCTAGAAAGTGTAGCAGTAAGTGCCTAGCAGTAAGTGCTGATTCTTCATTAAGGCATTTGAGTGCAATTTGGGCATAAAGTGTTCGGGTGCTTTCAGCAGTCACTGAATGTTCACCCAAACAGTGGGAACCATTACATTTCCCAGACAGATCGCTGAATTATTGAACACACATGAATGCTATGCAAACTTGATTAGAGAATTGTTAATCAACCTATGCTGGTATGTAGGTCAAAAACCAATTAAAAATCTGTGACTAGAATATATGATTAAGGAACATTAAATGCACAGTTTTAGAAAAGGGGGAGAAGGGGAGACAAATACGCTGAATTATTCTTTTCTGTACTCTACAAGAAGTGTTCTTAGTGACATTAATCCTACAATATTATCATATTTACAGTTTTTAAAAAAAATCGTTTGGCTGATAAAAAATATATTCATTTCCAAGCAAATACTTTGCTTGTCACTATGGCTTCTTAAAATACCATTGTTCCAGGTCTAGTCCTGGATTTTATTGTTTTCTTCCCTAAAATAAATTATGTATAATGTTTTAGGGAGGCTTTGAAGTTCAATCAGTTTGGGCAAAGAGTAATATTTTGCAAATAGTTAAATTAGAATTCTGTCTGTAATTTATCCCTTTGAAACATTTCTGCATCAGAGAGACCTGAAAAATAAATGAGCAGTCATTTCACTAGTTTTGCAAAATATACTGTTAGGACACCAAGAGAAAAATGGTTTGCTTGGGTTTTTGTTAAGGCAGTATGAAAAGACTGGGGGAAAAATAGAAATATAGTATTAGCTCTTTAATCTATAATTTAAAAGAGCTAGAAAATCAGACAATGCTATCTGATGTAAGTATTTTAAATTACTGTAAATGTAAGGTGGTGAGAGATAGAGATTTTGAATTCATATATGTTGAAATTTTTAAAATTGTGTTTTTTTATGAAGCTCCTTACAAAGGAATTAAACTTTTTAGTAATTTGGTCAGGAAGTCTAAGTTGGATGAGACTGGTACTTCTTCGTTTCCCTTTTAGACTTGTAGATTGTTAATAAATTGAAATCAAGCCTGGTGCTTTCTCCTTCAAGGGCTCATGTCTAGATTTCCTTCCTTAGTGTTCAGAGAGTGTGATTATATTAACTACAAGGGTCAGGAATTCGAGTTCTAGATGTTTAACACTGCTTTTACTGTTTGTTTCTTTAATTGTAAGGTGCTATCCCAAGGGAGTTTTCTTATTTTGCTTTTTTTTCTTTGCTTTGAATTTTTTTCCTTTTCTCTGGAATAGCATGAGTGTCTTCTTGAATAAATCTTAAATTCAACAATGTACAATGTGAATTTCATTTTATAAATATTTCATAAGCTATTAAGTCACATGTGTTTTGCCCCATTCAAAGTAATGACTTGGTTTGGTTCAGATGAAACTGACTTCCCTTAAAAAAATTGCTGTACCTTCTTTGAGATTTCTGTCAAATCAAAAGGACAGTTATTTTTTTAGTAACCTCAATGGTTGAAAGATATTTATATTTTGTAGATGGCTTAATGTTCTGAAATTTCCAAAAGTTTTAATGACAGTACCTAGTTAATTATGTGGTAAATGTATCTGGATGATAGTAGTTTGAGATCATAACATAGTAAGATTAGGTCAAGAGAGGAATTTGAAGATTTTTATTCTTGTCTTTTGAAAATGATGTCCTGTAAGAAGAAATATAAAACTCTCTCATTTTACCCTACTCTTCTCCAAGACCTACACAATTACTTTTAATGATTGTGTTCTGGAGCAGAGTGACAGAGCATGATTATCTGCTAGTGGTACCTACAATTTTGTTTATATTGGATTAAATAGACTAGCTCACATTAGAGAAATAACAATTATTTAAGAGGATTTTTGTTTAAGGTGCTGCCTGTACTCTAGTCCCTCCAAGAGAATGGGAGGGTACAGAAAAGATTGGGAATATCAGACATAGAAATGAGAGCACATGTTTTTTATTCTTTCCCTTCTAGCAGAAGGCATTGCTATGCAGGCAGGTTTCCTATTTCAGCCCACTACGTAGAGTCTCATATTGTTTCTGCAATTGCACACAGTCCTTTGCAAGTGTGTGTGTGTGTGTGTGTTTTCTGACCTGGGTGGAGAACATTAGAGGTTGTTTTCAGATTTGAGAAAAAGTAATCTGATAATTTCCCTTGAAAAGGTCTCACTTTTGTAGGTCAAGGTGAGCTGTCTAGTGGGCATGAGAGAATCAATAACTATAGTAACCTAGATTTTTAATATGAATTTCCCTTCATTTTTAACACTTTTGATTATAAAGTGAAGTGATTAAGAGTATGGTGTTTGAAAGCAGGCAGAACTAAATGTGAATTCAAGTACATAAAGTATTAGGTTTCTTTATTTTGTATGTTATTTACTGTCTTTTCTTCTCTTTCTTTCTTTCTTTTTCTTTCAATTTAAATTTTAACATACAGTGCGATATTGGTTTCAGGAGTAGAATTCAGTGATTCATCACTAACATACAACACCCAGTGCTCATCATGACAAGCGCCCTCCTTAATACCCATTGCTCATCTAGCCCCTCCTCTACCCGCCTACCTCTGTCAACCCTCAGTTTGTTCTCTATCCTAAGAGTCTCTTATGGTTTGTTTCCCTTTCTCTCCCCCCGCCACTTCCCATATGTCCATCTGTTTTCTTTCTTAAATTCCACATATGAATGAGATCATATGGTATTTTTTTTCTCTGACTTATTTCACTTAGCATAATACACTCTAGCTCTAGCCACAGCTCTGCAAATGGCAAGATTTCATTTTTTGATGGCTGAGTAGTATTCCATTATATATAATCTCAGGAAACAAACTGAGGGTTGCTGGAGTGGTGGGGGGTGGGAGGGTTGGGGTGGCTAGGTCTTTCTTTCTTTCTTATATGGCCTAGAATGTAAGCTCGATGAGAGTAAAGGTATTATCTGTTTGGGCCATTGTGTTCCAAGTGCCTAGAAAAGTAATTGCTCAATAAATATGTATAAATAATGGAATAAATGTATTATTATTATTAGAGTACTTAATTAACCCTTCACATACTCTCTTATCTGAGAAACAGATTTTAATCATACTTGCCTTACAGACTTGTGAAGTTTAATGTAGATAACATTTCTAAAGTTCTTAGAACAGTGCACATAACAAATACCCAATAAATGTTAGTGTGAATGTTAAAAGTTAAATGCATGACTCTCATGCAAATATAAAATAAATACATGTCAAATATTTATTTAATTCATTAATGGGGAACCAGTAAGAGGCCAGACCTGGCTTTAAGAGCACTACAAGAACTGAGTATTTATTGACATTTTTAAAATAAAAACCACTGTGGCTCCTGGGTGGCTCCGTCAGTTCAGGGTCCCACTCTTGATTTTGGCTCAGGTTGTGATTTCAAGGTTGTGAGATCAAGCCCCCTGTTGGGCTCTGCAATGGGCATGGAGCCTTTTTAAGATTCTTTCTCTCCTTCTCTCTCTGACCCTCCCCCCAGTCTTTCTCTCTCTCTCTCTGCCTAAAAAAAATAAACACTGCTAAAAATATGGGTATATAACTGGCTAACATTGTACAGGATTATTTTTCTACTAGACAGAAACCTAATGGTTAACATTTAATTTTGCAGTATGTGGGCTATAACCAAATAGTAAATAGCAAAGTCAAACATAGGTGTATTCTCTTAAAGAATTAAATAATTGGTGGATGGGGGTGTTAGAAAGTACCCATGTGTGATACTGAAAAGATGTGCTTTATTCTCTTTTGCATTATTTTCACTTTGGAATATTTTTCTTTATAGTTACTATTTTTTTAAGAAGGAGTTCACCACATTGGTCTTACCTGCACTTTAGCTTCACATGTAGTTGCTACTTTGCCATCCAGTATTGGCTGGGGGAGAGCACTTAGACAAACAATGCAGTAGTAAGTGAATAGATTGATTTTCATTGTTGGATATTTCTTCTCCTTCTACCTAATGGTAGTTATGACTGAGTGTATGGCTAAAGAATAAAGTATTCTGAAAGTCTATATAAATATGTAGATAGATATACATTGATAAATGCAATAATTACAATATAACCTGATTAGAGGTCATTGTAAGTATTACTGTAGAGTATAAACAAATCATATTTCCGGGCGCCTGGGTGGCTCAGTTGGTTGAGCGACTGCCTTCAGCTCAGGTCATGATCCTGGAGTTCCGGGATCGAGTCCTGCATCGGGCTCCCTGCTCAGCAGGGAGTCTGCTTCTCCCCCGACCCTCCCCCCTCTCATGCTCTCTCTCTCTATCTCATTCTCTCTCTCAAATAAATAAATAAAATCTTAAAAAAAACAACAACAAAAAATCATATTTCTATTTGATTAAAAAGTAGTTGAAATGACTCTCCAAACCATGCCCTCTGCATTATTTACAGATGTTAACTTAATGATCTATTTCTGAAAGTGTTTTAAAAAATTACTAAATAAGGTTTTAAATGTTATTTTCTATAGCAGGAAAATAAAAGGTTCAATGCTGTTACCTGAAAGTTAATCTGACTAAACCAATAAATAGCATAGTCATGCTCTATATCAGTTTTACTTGTATATAGTTGAATTCATAGAGTTTCTCCTGCATTTTAGAATTTTAAAGAAACTTGAATCACTTGATCATACTTCTTCGTTACACAAATTGAAAGTTGGAAACCCATACAGATTAGTTATCTAAAAGTATTTAGCCATATAATTGCCAGTCAAGCTGGGAATTTGTTGCTTCGTCCTCTAGTCTATGACTCTTGTCTAGAAGTATTTTTATTTTTTAAATAAAATCTTAAATCCTATGTGGTTTCCCTTTGTCTAATAAATGTTATTGGACCCCAGATATGATAGGTAGGGGGAGAAACTGTCCAAGAGAAAGAATGGATTCTTTAATTAATGACATTCAAGTTCAATTTAAAGTAGAAAATTATGAAAAATAAATAACGTAGAAAATTCTCATCCAAACGTGTGTGTGTGTGTGTGTGTGTGTGTGTGTGGAATGTGAGCCCAGAATTCTATTGTATGACCCTGTCTGTGAGACAGAGTATAGAGTTGTAATCCCAACACTCATTTACACGTGATCATCATATCTGGATAATTTAGCTGTGTCCACACTGTCTCACCTACTTCAGTTTTTTCCTGTGCTCCAACCATACTGCCTAGGCATCAGTTGTACTCTTTTAATTTATTTTTTTTAAAGATTTTATTTATTTATTTGAGAGAGAGAGAATGAGAGAGCATGAGAGGGAGGAGGGTCAGAGGGAGAAGCAGACTCCCCGTTGAGCAGGGAGCTCGATCCCGGGACTCCAGGATCGTGACCTGAGCCGAAGGCAGAAGTTCAACCAACTGAGCCACCCAGGCGCCCTGTACTCTTCTCTTTATATTACCTATCCCATGCCTCTGTAACTTGGCATCTGGAATCTCTTTGTCCTCAATTCTCCTTCCTCACCTTGAAAAACTATTGCTTTCTTTATGGGTCAGAGTGGCTTGCTTCTCTATGCAGGTTTCCCTGATTCCCCTCTCTGCCAAAGAGTTAACTATTTACTCCTTTGTGCAGCAAATTCTGTGTATTATTCCATGTTGACTGGTATACTACATTCTAGTTTATTGTTTGTGTTTGAATATTACTTTCCTGTTACTCTCTCAGCAATTTGAGTATAAAAAAAAAAAAAAAGCCAAATCTTCAAAACCCTGGAAATAAGGAAAATTCTTTTAGCGCATAGTAGGTATTTAATAAATGTATCAAGAGGAGAAAAGGATGGGAGGAAAGAAGGGTGGCATGGTGAGGGGGGTGGTTGAAGGGGTATAGATTCTGGCACTTACTACTTTAGACAAATCCTTACCTCCTTTCTGTTCAGCTTTCTGAAGGGGAAAATAATACTTGTCTGACAGGTTTGTCCTAAGATTCAAAAGAAAGTTATAAGAAATACACTAGAAGTGACTGGTTCTTTTGCTCCACTAGATAAAGCTTTATCTAACCTCCATTTACTATTCAGTGTGTAAGCAAAAAATAGAGTGCTTTGTGATGAGACTGGTTAAGGTAATAGATCTGAACTGGTCCCAATAATGAGGTTTATGCTCCTGCTGAGTTGACCAGCTTTCATGCATGAAAACCCTATGAGGCACAGGCATCTAATCTTAGAATGCATTTTATTAATGCCTTTAAGTAAGGAAAACATAAGATTCACACTAGTTAAATATATCAAGACTTGAGTAGTATTAGCACTGAAGTAAGCAATCTTAACATTTCCTTGGGTAAAGTTAAATTTTCTGTTCAAAAAGAAAAAAATGCAAGGTATCTATTGAACTTTGAGCTAAACTAGAATTCATGCCAGGTAAAATAAACACTCTGGGTTTATAATTGTTACAGATATTATAGTTGTCATTTTAAAACAGCTATTTCATGAAAGAAAATAAATAGGAGCTTAGTATTTCATGTTAGTACAGTTAATCCAGAGAGCTCATGAATTGTTGGTGAACAATTTCACACCATTGTAACATCTTTTATCATATAATTCAAAATTTTCCCAGTGAAATCTTGATAATGGCCTATAAATGGCTTCCAATTTCAGCTAGAAAAAAATATCAAAAAATGCACTCCTATCTTGCTTTAAAACTATATTCATGACAATTCTGAGGTTATATAAATTACCTCAATTATTTGTTTCACTTTAAAGGAAAGTATCATTTTCGCTGTGTTGCACTGAGACAGCTTAGACACATTTTGCTATTGCTAATCTAGAAACAACATTCAGACCTTTTGAAGGGAAAGAAAAGGATCGCCATTTTCCTTAATCTGAGTAGATTTCTCTGCCCTGAGAAATCCTCTTCAATACATTCTACAGAATACACCAAAATCTCAGAAGTCCCTAGGCAGTCCAGATATTTCTGTGAGATATCTGGAAGTCTAAAATAATTTTTTGACCATAATAAAATCAGAAAAAAAGAGCTAGGATAAATGACAAACAGGTTTAAATTCTGATAAACCATGTACTTTAAAAATATAGTTACAACCAGTGACTCCCAAGTAAGGAATAGAATTAATTATAGGGGGACTCATCACAGTACGGGTCATGGGGAAATAGCAACATCCCCTTCCTGTACCCCATGGGTGTAGTCTGTGATCCCATGACTGGATCACTCATTGAGAGTCAGGCATCTTCCATCCTTGCTCTTTCCTTTTGCCTAGAAACAACTGCTGAGACTGGAGTTTACAACCAATATTTTAGGTAACAGATGTCCATGGCAAGGAAGTAATCAATATTTAAGTTTCAATAAGGTAATCCATTCAAAATATTTTTGTCAAAAAATCCACCTTCAAAGATCGACAGTATTAAATATCTATAAAATAGAATCCACAGTTCTCAAGATTCTTATTGTAATAGCAGGCCAATGTTCTTCCAGTTATTAAATAACCCAGTTACTTTTAAATAACTTTTTAAAAAGTTTTAAAACTTTTTAGAACTTTAAAAAATTCTACATATAGGACTTATTCCAAACATTGCCCTAATAAATTTTAAAGGGAAAATTCTAATTATTATTAAAACACTGAAGACATTCTATGACCTCTCTTAAAAACATTTGTCTTTCTCTTGGGCAATATAACTAAACTAGTGTTTCCAAGGGCAAGTAAGTCATGTTTTTTGGTATATATTTTACCAGTATGTATAAAATGGTATGTTCTTACTATTTCTACTGTTGTGAGATCCCAAATATTTAAGAGCTTTACTTTTACAAAAGTTTCAAAGAATCAGCCATTAAAATTGCATGGGAGGCTTATTTGCATTGGGTACCAGGGAGAATATTTTTAGCTTAGAGCTATTTTAGACACGACCGGGTAAAAGTGAACTCCCTTATTACCCCAAGAGTATACATACATTTCTACAATAAATAATGAAGAATGAAAAAAAAAGAAGATATAAAGAATAATACTGCATTTGGAATTAGCTCTTTGAAGGGAGGTTAATGTGTAAAAGGGCATCCTTATTCATGGCAATCTGAATGCTGATAAATAATACATAATGCTAGTGATTATCACCTAATTTCAATATTTATTGAAAACTGCCATTTCAGAGCAATCAAAGCACATCAAGAATTGTGCCATTATCTACATTTGTGTAAATTTTCCAAAAATACTGAGTTTCAGTGATTATCATTAGAATAATTTATTATTAACTTTCTGGAGATTTGAATACATATGGAAAACGATTAATCTTCCATCACAAGATTTTTCTATGTATTGTATCCTTCATAAGGTTGATCCAAATAAGAGAATAAGTTATTCAATGAGTCCAATAAAACAATTTCACAGAGAGGGATGTTTCTGAGAAAAATATAAAGTTGCATAAACTTGTGTCTGATGCCATCATACTTCCCCAATTACTATTATTTCCTGGCCATTCTTACATCCAAGGCAAACATACTCTTCCTCCTATAGAGCTTTAAACCCCTCATTTTTGGTCTTATAGTGCCCAATATTGCACTACAGAGACCTCTTTAGATAGAAAATACACTTATTTTTCCCAACAAAATTCAGCTGTGCAATCAGTGAAAAAATATTATTATTGCCAGCTCTATACCAGACATTATGATGTGTATATAAAAAAATAATAATTACTGGGATACAGTGCTTCCAACATTCTTTGCCCTAAAGTAGTTCATGGTCTAGTGGAAAAGATGGACACATGTTAATGTATGTTCTAATAAAAGCAATAATAACAAAAAAATGTTTAATTGCCAGGAGCTCTTCTAAATGCTTTACATATATTAATCCTTATAACACCATGTGTAAATGTTATCAATATTCCCATATTATACTGGGATGCAGTGTAGGTAAGTACAAGGGGGTAATTGCATAGGAAGAAGGCATTTAACTTTATCT
This sequence comes from Mirounga angustirostris, assembly GCF_029215605.1. Taxonomy (NCBI): domain Eukaryota; kingdom Metazoa; phylum Chordata; class Mammalia; order Carnivora; family Phocidae; genus Mirounga; species Mirounga angustirostris. The sequence goes on along the minus strand of NW_026991711.1, from coordinate 17,588,556 downwards.
GCAGGGTTCAAAGATTAAGTAAGAAAGACTTCATAAAGGTGACAAGCCTGTGTTATTCTTCAAAAATGGTAGGGAGTGGCATGATGAGAAAAAAAAACAATCAGGAGTTGTATTTACAGGATATGAAAAAGTCACAGAGATGTGAGAAGATAGATCAAGTGAGTATTCAGTACCCTTAGAATGTGAGTTAGAATGGGAATGTGCAGAGGAATGGGGCCCAGTTTATGAAGGTCTGCACTTTGCTAAGGAATTTTATTTTATCCTGGGATTTTCAATAAAGGAAAGAATCTTTTAATCTTATCAACTCTCACTTACCAAATGTAATGTTCCCTTTTTTTTTTTTTTGTCTTGTGATCCTTGGCTGACTAATACAGATAGAAAACAGTTTGATATAAACGAGTATCACTCAGTTATTACTCTCCACAGACATTTGCAATTTATTAAGGTGTATTTGAAGAGTACAAATCCTTTGAATTTTCTAATATTGCAAATTTCAAGCCAGTTGGCAGAAGGATGAGATACTTTTGGGCAAAGAAGCCATTTTCCTGCTCCTGTAAATAATTAAGATGGTTGGTTCCAAGTGAGTGTGGTAGAATGGCAAGTTAGAGGTACTGGATTCAGTTCCCAAGTTTGTCACTCACTTGTACAACCTCAGGCAAGTCTTTAGTCTCACTAGTCTTCCATTCCCTCAACAGTAAAAGGAGGGGAGGAGCACTGAGAGACAAGATCATTTCAAATACCTTTTCAAGTTCTTATATCTTTATTCCATGATACTGATCTTATCCCACACAAAAGACAAGTTCTGATCATAGACCTAAGTTTCTTTTAGAATTATCTTTTGCAAAATAAAGTTAACTCTATAAAAGGGCACAATGTTGATGAGAGTGCCTGAAATATTTTGCAATCTACACACATCCAACAGGAGACATTTCATTAAATATGGAAACTAAAATGACATAATGGTAATACTTTCCTTCTTAAAAAGGTCATATAATTCAATCTGCATGCATCATTCTCTATACATATGATTACCTCCATTTCATATTTAAGGAAGCAGAATCCAGTAATTCAGGTAAGACATTCTAGACTTGAAGACTTCCAAACATCACATAGATGGAGGCTAAACATCTGCCTTCTAAGTCCAAGTCCACTGCTCACTTTACCACAACCGTTGTTTTATGTTGACAATTAAGACTTAGTGGTATAGACAATTTTATAAACAATAGGGATATTCTATTTCAAATGGTGCTAGAAAGGTAATAGGCATAACATGAAATATATTGATCACTTGAACCACAAAAAACAGAAGCTTGCATTTCCAGTAGTGTGTGAAGTGTAAGGTAGGCAATGCAGACCTACCAATGTGCCTACATTTCTATAGTTACCTGTGGTATGGGGGAACCCACCACAGCAATCACAGAAGGAGGCTGACCTCAGGATATTTCTATTTATTTGAGTTTACAATCAGGAATGATCTATTGGCTTTAAGAATCTGTATACCCTTCCTGAATATGCTTTTAAAATACATGTATTTAGAGTGACATTACCAAAGCATGTTCCCTGGGGTGCTAAAAAAAATATATTTTGAAAAAAAATAATTTGTGTTAAATATTACAAAGGCAGTAAAATAGATTTCTTTTAGTCTTATGTATGCTAATTAGCACTCATTTTAAGTTTCTGAGAAGGCTTATAAAGGTATAACAAATGCAACATTTCCCTAACTTCTTTGACCAAGAAAATTTCCCCACCAACCACATATATACCCAAAAACTATGTAAAGCAAATGAAAAAGCTGATATAAATAAGGATTTACTTTTTCCTCCATAAAATTGAAGAACCTTAAAGAATAATGACAAAAAGCTAAGTTTTCTGAAGAAAGATATGGTGATACCTATAGGGTATGATAAAAATTTAAGCTTCTCTCTTTAATTAAACTTCTATAGAAATACAGAGAAAGTGAATGTCAATGTCTTTAACCTCCTACTAATGTATAGCAATGAGAATTTACATCTTTAAATCAAATATGCTTGTTTAATAAGGCCATAACATAATTTGGATGTAGGCAATGATAGGTGAAAAAATCTAGATATGCCGTGGCACATAACTGGTAGATGTAAAACAGACTGTGTCTGCAGTGATTTATGAACACTAATGTTGTCTTTTTTCATTAATATATAATACATATATAGTTTCAGATGTACAACATAGTGTTTTGATGATTCTATACATTTCAAAATGCTCACCATGCTAAGTGTAGTTACCATCTGTCACCATACAAAGTTATTCCAATATAATAGACAATATTAATAATAATATACTTTTGATATTCAAATATTAGTGTATTTGCAAGAAATATATAACATTGTTGACCTGTTTTATTATACTAAATTTAGGACGTGTATCTTTTATTCCTTTCTTTTCTTTTTTCTTCCTAGTTACTAGGAGGTGCATTTTTAAACTACCACAACATAAATCCATCATACTGTTGATGATATTGGATTTATTTAGGCAAAAAAAAATAGGATTTTATAACTTCAATGATCATCTTTAAATATGGGCACTTTAATAACAACATGACATAAAAGAAAATTGTATAAGATTCTCTTTCATGAATCCTTATGTATCAAATAGCATAGCTTCAAAACACGTAAGCAATAACTATATTAACTGTGAGAGCTAATAAGAGAAAAAGACACTAATGTTAAAAGATTTTAATATCCCTCTTTAAAAAGGGCCATGAAAATTAAAGTAGGCAAAATATTAGTAAAAATTGGGAAAATATAAATAAAATAATGTAATACATAAATGTAAGTACATATGCTCATATATTCAATTGTATAAAAAGTAGGATACCTTTATGTCATGTGTTACAGAATGTTGAAATCAGAATCAACAATGGAAAAGAACACACATGGTATTATAAGATTTTAATAATGATATTATAAAGTACTGAGAAAACTCTTGTTTAATTTTTGTTGTTTAATTTTTAAATCCTTTACTGAATATCTCTAAGCCAAGTAAAAAACAAAAACTGAATTTGTAGAATATCTTTATAATAATGGTCGTGAAAGTATTTCATATCAAGACCAGATTACAGAAAAACTGCTCTGAAAAAGAATACAAAATAGCTTTAAATGTTTATGTAACATTTAATTTAAAAAGTGCTAAAAAGGCAAGGTTGATCAGAGAGAAGAAATACAGATGACTAAATTTAAAAAAAAGAAAAAAATGTGCCAATAAATAAATCCAGAAACTGATATTTCAAATCAATGAAATTTTCAATACTTAAGCTACAAAGTAACTTAATAGTAGGGAAGGGAGTAGGGGGAGGAGGAACTGAGAAAGGCACATATACATCACAAGAAAATAGGAAGAAATTAGAGAATAATTTAAAATAAAGACTTAACCTCTCTCTTTATCTAATTTACGATAATCGGGTCCGTAGCTCAGGGGTTAGAGCACTGGTCTCGTAATTTATGATAATCATACCATTAATCCTAATTCCACCTCCACCAAATCTTCGCCATCCAGCGTTAATCCATTATTTTCTGGTTGTTCAACCCAGTAACCTAAGAGTAGTCATTGATTGCACTCTTTCCATCTATATGTCATCCTTTAGTACATTGAATTAAATTTATTCTCCCACCAAGCACATCACAAACTCCTCTACTTCTTGTTTCCCCTCTTATCTCTCTCCTTAAAGACTATCATCTCACATCTGGTTGGCTGCAGTTTCTTCATCTTACCTCCCCATATCAAGGTTGCCTCCTAGAATTCATTCTCCACATAGAAGCCAGTGGTTTCATTCTAAGCAGCAATTGGTAATACAACTTTGAGTTCTTCCAGCTCTTCCCATTCTAAACCTTACTTGCATCATAACACCGAAGTTTGACTTTAGATTTCTGGTCTACCAGCTTCAGTTTAATCTGTCTCCACTTTCCCTTTTCCAAGCTTTTTATTTCTTACATTGACTTTTTTCTTTTTCACTGAGAAGCTCCTAGTGATATTTGTTACTAAATATCCTGGAATGGAAGCTAAGAAGCCTTCCATTCCCTTTGTCCTACTGTATGAGATTTTTCACAAAATATTCACTTGATAAATGTCCCTGACTTTTTTCTATGTTTCCAGGCCTTAGCCATACATCATCACTATTGGACTGATATGAATGATGATCCAAAAATTTTACTGTTCTTTCAGGTAACTTCTATAAATTGCAATGATTGGTAGTGACCTAACAAGGATTACAGTTACTACTCTCTTCTAGGATTTAAAAAATTTACCCTCCACCTGTAGGAATTACATACTTTTCAGGAATTTAAATTAAAAAGGTACTTCTCCTTTCTTGAGCAATAACTTAAAAGCCAGTAATATCTAATGCCTCAATTATGTGCAGCCCTGAAGCACTCTTTCCATGGTGATTGCCATTGTGAAATTAATGAAAACTTGTGAAGCAAATGGTTTACCAGTGGAATGAAGAATAAAAGCTAGGCTCTCTGCATCTTTTTTGTAATTTTCTTTCCCTCCCACCCTCCCTCCCTGCCTGCCTTCCTTCCCTCCTCTATCTGTCTTTCTCCCTTCCTCCCCTTCCTTCCCCTCCCTCCCTCTCTCTCTGATTCTTACTAAATAACCTCTAAAAATTAAGGTAAATTTCCATGGATATCCTAATTACAGTTTTTTGTTTGTTTTTTGTTTTTGTGCTCAAATGACCATCCATGTCCAAGTTTTTATTAACATGCTCCCTTCAGGCAAACTGAAGTAATTATTTTCCTCACAAGTGATTGTCATGGGTAATCTGAACACTGACAAACTAAAGATAAATTATTGCAGGGAAAGACTAAATAAAAAAGATAAATATTTAGGCTCTTTTGACACCTCCCCCCACTCTCCCATGTTAGTCACTCTTTATGATCTGAGCAACCATAGAAGATATAAGAGTAAATAGCTAACCGTTCCTAATATTAATTATGGGGAACACGATTAGCATGGGTAATTAGATATGCCAGTGATTAAAAACAGGTCATTTTAATTCTCCCGTCTTCAATTTTAAATAGATTTTTAAAAGTATTAGCTGGTTTCAACTTATGTATTAATAGAGATGCTGCTGACAAACTAAATCACTCCAAATTAAGTTGTCAAAAATATTAATAGAAAAAATATATAAAAACTTCCTGTGACTAAGTGGAGGTTAATATTCATGTCCTCAATGATTATATTGACCACATGCATGCCATAATTTGAGATAACCATGTAAAATAAAGATGGATATTGTTAGATAATGGGTCACTACAAAAATATTTTTTTTAATTTTTTTTAAAGATTTTATTTATTCATTTGAGAGACAATGAGATAGAGAGAGAGCATGAGAGGGGGGAAGGTCAGAGGGAGAAGCAGACTCCCCGCCGAGCAGGGAGCCCAATATGGGACTCAATCCCGGGACTCCAGGATCATGACCTGAGCCGAAGGCAGTCGCTTAACCAACTGAGCCACTCAGGCACCCGGGTCACTACAAAAATATTAACTTTGCTTTTTATCTTAGTGACCTCCTTCACACCATTAATGATATTAAGATATTGAAGTAAAACAAATTAAGAATTTATTAAATTTAACTTTGTCTTTATTGGCTCACATATTCAGTATCCAAGAATAAATTGTCACATCTATATTAAAAAATGGTTTTTGTTAAATCACAACTGTCTCTTTATAATAGGAAATGCAAAAGTAATTGCAAAATAAGTGATCATTAATTTTCTCAAAACTAAATCACTCAATTTATATTTAAAAAAAAAAACTATGGGGCTTATTGTCAAGCAATTGTGAATAATGCTTTCTATGTCAGTAAACACATTATTACTTATGCACAGAGATAATATGCTGGGAATTTGTAGTTGTTTGTTTAAAATGGCATATTTCATGTTTATGCCATATTGAATTTCCTTATAACCCCGATAACTGCATTTTATTATGAATACCTTCATATAGACATGCACTAAAGTGCATTTATTATCTGAAATAGGACAGCAAATTTTAAAATATAAGTATGTGTTGTACAGCAGCTTTAGGAAATGACTCACCAATTACCTTTAGGTTGACACATTTTTACAAAGATAGCGTGTACATATACAAGTGAGTTCATTTAAATTTAAATAACATGCATTTCATAAATATCATGAAGAGTACAAAGATGATTAAGATAAGATTCTTCTAAATAATTTTGATTTAATAGTGTAGGTAGATCATATACACAAATTCTAAAATGAAAGGTAAAATTAAATTGATTTTAAAATGAAAGAAAATATTGTTATTAAAGATAAAAATGTGGGACATCAAATGTAGGAAGGGTCATTGACAAACCATTGATCAATCATTTGTAGTATGACAATATTTGGCCAGTAATTAGAAAAGTATGTTAAAAGCCAAAAACAAAACAGAGTAGGAAATTTCTATCTTAGGAAAAGCAAAAGTTATATCAAGTTAAAAAGAAAATAATTTTCTAATACCTGAATTAAATAACATTTGCTAGTCAAAAGCATATTAGTACCGATTTACTTGAATATTATATTACTTAACTATATTACTAATCTACAGAGGTTAAATATTATTTAACCATATTACTAATCTACAATCATTACAGTATGTAATGATAAAGAAATAGATGTGTCACAGTAATCCATTTTATTTAGAAAGATGGTAATAAATAATAGCTATGAGAATTAGTATCATTACCTTTGGAGAGCATAACTGGACTAAAGGATAGACATTAATCATATTTATTATTAATATTTTATTACTACTTGATTTTTTAATTTTTAAAATGCATGTATAATCTTAAGATGTTTTAAAATGAAGAAAAATAATTGAAGGGATAATCTAGAGAAGGAGATGACTTAGAGAACCAGAAATTTAAGGGAAAAATCCCAGAAAAATATCTAATAATAAGCTAAGGATTAAAAACAAATGAAGAGGCAAAAAGAATAGATTTTTGAGAATCAGTCTAGAATATCTATCATTTAATGAAGCTGAGTTCCACAGTTGTCAAATAAGTAATACAGTAGGCCTTTTTGAACAAAGTGGGTAAGGCTTCAGGAAGGAGATTTTCAGGTAATCTACCAGATCTTTTTTTTTTTTTAATATAAAGCACCGGTGATATTTATACAGAAGTAATTCCAAAAGTTAGAGATTAAAATATTGAGAGAATTAAATGAAAATAATTGAAAAGATTAAGTCATGAGAGGGAATACCACCAAAAGCTACCATTTCTTTTCTTTTTTTTTTTTTTAAGATTTTATTTATTTATTTGAGACAGAGAGAATGAGAGAAAGAGAGCACATGAGAGGGGGGAGGGTCAGAGGGAGAAGCAGACTCCCTGCCGAGCAGGGAGCCCGATGCGGCACTCGATCCAGGGACTCCAGGATCATGACCTGAGCCGAAGGCAGTCGCTTAACCAACTGAGCCACCCAGGCGCCGCAAAAGCTACCATTTCAAGTATTTGGCAAAAAAAGGAAAAAGCTGAAATCCAGGGTTGGATGAATTAGTAATGTCAAGAGTTGGGGAGATTTTTAGGATGTGGGACATCTAAGCCTGTTTGTAGGCGGAATGTGGGAGGTCAAGAAAGAATGTTGTAAATGTCATAATTCATTGCAGGAGTTGGACTTGTAATGGAGGAAATTACATACTGGTTTTCTCTTTCCAGACCACTACCTTTGAATATCTGTGGATTTGTTCCTCACATCCCTGGATGAAGTCTCAGCACAACCTTTCTTACCACACTCAGGCCTTAACTCATAGTCTCAAATCTGAAGGATTAAATATTCCAATCCAGTCTTGTACATGTAAACTCCACTAATGTAAAATTCGTATTCCACCACTCATTCCTCCTTGAGACTGGAAATATTTTGAAGGAAAATGATGTGGGGTCAGTTTCTCTTTCTCATGCTTCTTTTCATGCCCCACTCACTAGCTGTTATTTGGATCAAGGGAGTAAAGGTGGAAGAAAGGGAAAAGATAAAATTTTGAATAACCGAAGTGTTGTCATTAGACAATGATTACTTCTAGCTGAGGCAAATGTCCAAAGCTGACTCTCCCGTGGGCCACTTGGGTTCCTTGGGAACTCACTGATGGTAGTATTCTGCCCCCAACCTCCATGCCCATCTTCAGCTCCCATATCTGGCAGGATCCTTAGGACTTTTGTCTCAAGCCTTCACTACCAGAGGTCCAGTCCTCTGTTACAATCATCTCTGATAACCACTTTGGGTAACACCGATTTTACTAAAGATAGATTCAGTTAGGTTTCCTCTGTGAAGTCCAACATGTGACACACAGGAAACATAAACTTTTGCCTTGACTTTTGGTGATATTGAAGCATCTCACGCCTAACTTTTCCACCTCAAGCAGTCTCTAATCTTCAGACTTTTTTAAGGCACGAACCAGGTACAAGTTCCTGTTTATCACCCAAGGATAACAACAACAACAATGAGGGAATGTATATCAGGTTCTCTGTGTATTCTTCCAAAAGGGCCCTTTGGCTGATATTTTCCCTTTGTCCCTTCATGTCTTTTCTCCAACCACTTCTAGCCTGCTCTGTTTATCCTGGGGTGGTTTGCCCCAACTTTGAGTCCTCTGGATTCTGGTTAGTTCTAGCAACATAAGGAAAAAGGAAGTGTTGGGGGAACTAGAAGCTGTGGTTATTTGTTCTCCTGACCCCATCTCTGTGAGGCTGCAGGTTGGCAGTGACTCTGTTCCTCTCCTGAATGTAGAGTTCCTTCTGGAGGCCCTCTCCTTTAGCTATATAGCTGCAGTTTTTCTGGGGTTTGAGAACCATTAATTCTGTTTCCCCCCATCAGGCCTAGGAATGACAATAATTCCTCTTCGTTGTTTGCTCCAGATTATTTCATGTTCCATTGTTGGTTCTTATAACCTTCTCCACAACTCTGTAAATTGTTCCCTTATTTAAATGTTTTTTACTTAACACTTTAGGTAGGATTTCTATTTTTTTTTTATTGGAACCTTGAATGTTATACTTGGATTGAAGTGAGGAGAAGCACCCGATTCCCTCCGTGTTGCTCAATAGTGTTCTGTATTATTCCACACTAATATGCCAACTACTCTCTTCAGAGAAATCCTCATCATCATCTTGCCCTATTTAAAAAAATATATATGTACTCTTACTTAACCTGGAAGTGAATGATGGGTTAATGCTAGAAGAACCAGCTTCATAATTCTTAAAATATTCAGCAGAAGTGAATTAGCACCTCAATAAGAATGTGGTAAAAGAGAGAAAATAGTGACTTTTCAATATACTGTAATACTTTTTATGGATTCAGGTCGGGGGAAGAGAAAGGAATGAAAGTTTCGGGCATGTAAATTAGGGGGGTATTTCTTCCTCTGAGAAAATAGTGAGGCAAAGGAGTTATGTGGAAGGACACAGAAAAAAAAAATGTTTAGGTAAAGAGCAAGACTGCAGGTCTCAGTGTTGTCAGCAAATGAGCATGTAGTTGGAGGACTGGCAGGCTCAGAATGAGAGGGACTCCTAAGGAAGACGAGGGATAGTTAAAACTATTTGGAACATTTTCTGCAAAGACTACTAGGATGCCAACTAGTGGTGAATGGAGGAATTGCTAAACAAGGGTGAGAGCTGCAGAAGTTCCTCATGGTATGGAATAACTACTCCCAAATACCGGCATGCACTCCTCACAACTTTCTCTTATATAGTGTGTTGTAAAATCAAGTGACTTTTAGGCAACATGTAATTTTCCCATTAAAAACAGAAGAGAAATCTCATTTAAGTCCCAAGAATTCTTGAAGTGAAGCTTCTTTTATCTTCAAGTATATAATCCACTGTAGTGGATTATTGTTATGACACACCTTGTAGTAGGTTTCCTACAGTAAGGAACAGGTTCTGTTCTCAAATGTGAGATAAAATTGTTACTGAAAGTGAAATTTTAGCGATTCTGTATGGCTAGTGCATAGAAACAATTCCTATTTAAAAAAAAATACTGAACAAATCAGTAGTTTTTGAGTATTATAAAAATATTCAGGATTGCTTATCTTTTCAGTCAAATTCCCTTAGAACTTTATTGTTACTATTCAAATTTAAATTCTGTGGAAAAGATCCTTGGGTCTAGGAAAGCTCTTTAGTGGAAACATTCACCAGCTTTTACATCTGCCATGTCCACTCGTACCATCTTCAGTGTGAGATGTGTCTATAACTATGAAGGATGGGAGATTTTATCCTACTACAAAGTCATCTAATCATAGCCTTATGGATGATAGCAGAAACTGAGAGGTTCTTACATAATAACAGTAACCAGAGTATCAACACTTTTGCATTGGCTTTCTAAACCCCAGTTCAGAAAAATCAATATGAAGAAGGCTGGGTGACATGCTCACAATATGGGTTGCATTACAGGAAGGAAACCCTAAGTTTAGGGAACCCACATCTTTTATAAGGGCAAGTAGAAGAATACCTGCCTTTGCTTAGCAAGAAGACACTAACATGATCTTAAAGGTTCTAAGCAAATTGGGCCTTTGTTCTGGAGGTGAAAACTCTCTCTGTTTTCCCGGGATTGTTCACCACCCAAATGTTCTTGATGAGATAGTTCAAAGGACACTCAGTATCTCTGCTTGTAAGATATACAGAAATGTGAGGACCACATAAAAAACTGTCTTCCAACAGGGTATACTTATATGTGACATAAATTTAGATTTACAATCCCCAGTATTCAAATCTCTGTACCTGTGTCTAATTCACAGCTTGCTTTTATTACTACAATGATATGTCCAAAAATTATTAACCTTCTGACATCAAGCTTCTATGTCTTTGAGACCTTCTGTTAGTGTGATTTTGACAGTATAATGTTGTCTACTGAGAATTTAGATTAATTTGGGGGGTATAATCTGAGGTATTATCTTGAATACAGGTTTACAAATACAAGGAATTAAAAAAGCTTCAATGATATGAATTCCCATATTAAATTAGTTTTTTTGATTTTTATTAACTCAGATTGTAAATTTTCATTTCCAAAAAAGAATATATAACACTATACAATTTATTTCAGTTGGGATATATGACTATTCTTAGTCACTTATAGAAAGTTATAGAGTATCATTGGGATATTTTCTTGGCTATATAACATCTGAGTAGAAATTGATTAATGATGAGTTCTTTTAGAAAGTAGCTTTAACTATAACTCACATGTTTTAACATACGGTGTGAACTCAGTATTCTAACTCTGCCAATAGGAGAAGGTAGATGATATAGGTCGAAGACAAAAATATAGGCTATCAGTATGGATTTCAGTGAAAAAAAAGACAAGTAAATTGTCTTGCTGCAATTTAATCCAGGGCCTGCTGTCAACTCCCCCTACACCACACATGCACTAACACTAACCAAGACCTTAAAAGATGGGGAAGATTTTCCTAGTGGACGTAATTCAGGTATTCTCAGCTTTAGGGGAAAAAACAAACAAACAAAACACTATTTCTCTTAGCGGTCTTCTTCTTAAAGTTATTGTTACTTGTCTTTCTGCATCACTGGAGTGGTTAAAACCTAAAAGTAAAGATTAAGTATAGGCATAAAACACAGTATCAAAGCCTTTGGTGCAAGGTGGAGGAATAATCCTTGAAACTCACGGTGGTGTCACTGTGGAGTTCGGCTAGGTAGCCACATAGGCCAGCGCTTTAATAGTTCAAAGTATCATCCTTTTTCTTTTGTGTTCCTACTATGTGGCTCTTTCGTGAGCTTGTGTTCACCATAGGAATCACATCAAGGGCTCTGGAGTTCCAGATCCCTGCTAAATATCTTTCCTTCTCCTTGCTGTGAAAATGCATTCTGCTTTAATCATCACCATACAAACTTCATCAGTTGAAGTAAATCACTTATCTCAAGTTATGTTTTACAATTATATAATCATATTAGTTATTTTCTGTAATTGTAACATTGACTCAGATTGTATAGTAATAATTTTGACAAAGTTAAAAATTATGAGCTGTGGTTATATATGATGAAACTTTGAGGAGAGAAAGAGATATTGAAAGAGGATTGTAGGCATGTTGTGCTATGTGCTGTGTTATGAATTGCTTCCTCAAGAGATCTTTAGTAAAGGTCAATATTCATTTTGAGTCTCTTTTTAGAACTTGATGCTTTTTTGGATGGGATGCTGACTTGCTGCTGGGTTGGACTAGAGGTGGCCCAGCTTAGATGAGTTACATATATAATTCTAACCACATATGGAAAGAAGATGGAAATAAAAGCCTTTATAATATTTGACAAGTATTCCAACAAATATAATATTAATGGCTGGTTGATAGCTTAGACTTAATTTGAAGACTCTTCAATATGCAATGAGATACACATACAGATACCATTCGTACACTAATTTTGCTCTATTTTATGTTTAACCTTCCACAATATGATTAAATAATCATTATTCATTCCCCTGTTTGAAGATTTAAAGTAAAATAATTATTGATTAAATGAAACTGAGTAAGAACCCCAATCATAATCAAGATTATCCTGAAATTCCAATTTTTTAAAACCTGTTCCTTTGAATCTCAACTAGGCCTTCATTTTCCTCCTCACAACATGACAAGGAGGGCAGGTAGAATTTATAAACTAAATATTTTCACGCTATAGAGGCAAACATGGGGCCCTTTAAGAAGAATTACCTTGTCAGATTATTTCCCTTCTAACAGATTGGTCCCAGAAAACAGGTTTCACCTTTAGCAATTTGAGGGGCAAGAAATACTTCATTTTCCCAGTGAAGATAGCACAGCATTATTTATCATTTCTGCAATAGCATAATTACTCACTCAGCATGGCAGCCATGGTTTATAGAACCATGCTACAGCTTAGGTTTGTTTATTGGTTGCACTTTCCACAGCTTTCCATCATCAGGTTTCATCCCTTAGCCCCTGAGATCCTGAGGTAATCAGTGGTCAGGCAAAGTCCTATAAGTGCGAAGAGCCTCTTTCTTAGCATTATATTAAAAGACATCAGTACTTCTAAAATATACACTGATAGATGTTGTTGCCGGCTACAACCCTGTTTATTGCAACTTGCAAAATTAAATATGGTATTTCTACATGTGTTAGCAATAACACATCCATGAATAGATTGCGATGGCACATATTTATTGGTTCTGAAATACCTAAGAGAGTCCCTTCTTGTTTTTAGTCTCAACAAATTATCTTCAGCCAAGGACCAGTTACAAAATAGTAATTAGAATTCACATGAGAGGGGTGCCTGGGTGGCTCAGTAGGTTAAGCAACTGCCTTCGGCTCAGGTCATGATCCCAGGGTCCTGGGATTGAGCCCCGCATCGGGCTCCCAGCTCCGCAGGAAGCTCGCTTCTCCCTCTACCTCTGTTTGCCGCTCTGCCTACTTGTGCTCTCTCTCTATCTCTGTTAAATAAATAAATAAAAATCTTAAAAAAAAAAAAGAATTCACATGAGATGCCATTATTTGGCTTTAAAATATATATATTTTTTAAATTTATTTTATTATGTTAGTCACCATACAATACATCACCAGTTTGTGCGATTTCAGGAATCCTGGACACTCTGGACAGGCTGCATTATTTTCCTTTAGTATATATTCTCCCTCATGCAGCCTGTCCAAAGTGTCCAGGATTCCTGAATTTGCACAAATGAATTCCAATCAGTGGTATATATTCCCCTCTGGGACAATATGTCGTTCTTTACTGACATTCTCTAATACAGCATTGGTGAGGTAGACTGAAGTACCTAGACTAGAGTTGTTGAATACCTCCTACTTGAGTCTATCTTAAGCCTTAAGCATGTCCTCTCAGCCCCAGACTGACCTTCTTCTTACTCACTCAACACTAAAAGAGAAAGTGAGAAGGGCCACAGCTGCAGCTCCTTCATCACCTAAAAATCACATAGAAACTACTTAGTAGGTCTTATTTTCTGTTCTTAAGAATCAACCCTATTTTTCTTTAAAATTTCACTATTCAAGATTCATACTTCTCTTCCCCCAGGCTAGAGCTATGACTTAGGCTTCATTGGAGAACAGCAGGTTTGGGGGTTCTGGCTCTGAGACTTTCCTTCTTCCAGCCCCACCCCTAGCCCTCAGGTATCCAGGACTAGAAATAGGGACAGAAAAGCCAGCAGAATCTTAATTTGAAGGACTGCTTCTTCTGGTGGTAATGTGTCCCCAGCATCATGGTGACTCAAACTGGTTTTCTCTGAAGTGATGGAGATGGTTTGGGCCCCCTTCATCACTGAAGATACCTGTGAAAGGAAATTGGACCTTCCATCTACCTTGTCCACATTTTCAAACCTCCAGCTACTTCTCTAAGTTGAGACTCTTATTGTCCTGGCAGACACTGGTCTATCCCACAGCTCCTGTCATTTCTTCTAACTTCCATACTCTTTTCATGGAATTAGGAGAACTTCTTGAAATGCCTACTTGTCCCCAGGGACTTTAAAAAATTAGGAAGTGGTGGCATTAGTTTGCCATCTTCTTTGTAGTCATGCTACACCAAGTTTCCTTTGATCTTTGTTACACACTATTCCTGGGAACCTCAGGCTGTGTCCTCATTCACACACACAATTTCTAATTTGGTTAACTCTGGAAAGGCTTCTGCTTCATCAGAGGCACCAGAATAGGTCTGCTGACATTCAGCACAATGAAGAGAAAAAAAAATGAGATGGCAGGATTCTCCTCTATAGGCACCCAGAATTTTTATCAAATTTCTCTTGGAGCTTCCCTGACCTAGATTTAGAAGTTACTCACATCCATTTATACTTAAACCAAAACAACCTATGGTAGAATGGATGCTTATTCCCATTAAGCCAGCCCAGTCTTATTCTTGAATTGACTGGAGGAAAAGAAGGATATGTGCATTGGTTTAGAACATAGGGCAATTTGATCTCCTCTTAGTAAGACTTAAGTAGGAGGTTCCAGGTCCCACTGGTGGTAACCAGTGTCATCTGGGTATATAATGTTGGGAGACTTTTTCAGCTGTACTTAGCTCATGCTGGCCCCTTAATCTGTGTGTCTAACTTCTACCTGCTACATATAAAAAATAGTGATTTCACTTATAATGTGACAAGTAAGCTTAGGAAGCAAAAAAGTCTCCCTCGGTAACAGATAAGGAGTATATAGAAACATTTTTGAATACATAATCATGAGGATCACAAAGATAATACAAACAATAAAGTGTTGAGTATCTTAAAATAATAAAGCATGGAAGCATCAGCAATGATTCCATTCTTTCCCAACATCAAGCTATTTCTGAACTGTTAGACAAATACCACCTGTGATAGATGTTTGGGGAAATAATAGAATTAGAAAATCCACAAGTCATGAATACAAAAAAAAAAAATCAATAGGACTGCATTCATGGCAAATATTGAAATATAATGCAGGGATTAGTGATTTTCCTGTAATTGAATTGATTCTGATTATCCTCAAATACTTGAAGACAGGTCCTAAAGCAAGGCTTTGAGAGAAAAAACAACAAAAATGTGCAGTATGGGAGCAGTAAGAGCAAGAGATGTGAATATTCTAGTGGTGTACCTTGAGAAAACATTTTTTATTTGACATTTGAAGAAAGGGAGACTAGATGGGGCAGGAATTTATAAGAAAACAGAATTTGTGGGCGCCTGGGTGGCTCAGTTGGTTAAGCGACTGCCTTCGGCTCAGGTCATGATCCTGGAGTCCCAGGATCGAGTCCTGCATCGGGCTCCCTGCTCAGCAGGGAGTCTGCTTCTCCCTCTGACCCTCCTCCCTCTCATGCTATCTCTCATTCTCACTCTCAAATAAATAAAATCTTTAAAAAAAAAAAAAGAAAAGAAAACAGAATTTGTAAGACTACTACAGAATAGGAAAGAGTGATTGGAAAAGTAAAAAATAGTATTACTAGCACAGCTAATATTAAATGAGCAATTATTATGTACAATTCACTCTTCTAAGTCAACTTGAAAATATTAATGTATTCAATATGAAAGCACTTTAAAATAGCAGATGTGGTAACACCAAGCAGAAATTGAACACAAATAATTGACAATATAATAAAAACAGTTAAAGAATATGTACTAGCAAGTATTTTTCCATTCTATCTTCAAAGTGATCATCTAGGCCTCCACTAGAGAAACAAAATATTCATGTTAGAATTTTTATTGGTGTGTTATCATATTTTACTTCTCAGTTTAATCAAGATGGATTTTTTAGCAAAACCTTGTATTCATTAGTCAAATATATTAATACCATTTTAAAATTAAGGAAATACTATCTGGTTATAATAAATAAAAACAAGACAGGATGAAATTTCTTGTAATCTAAGGAGAGCTATTAAAATATCACAGAAACCTGATTCTTCTACTGGGAACAATTTGAGCAGTTCAGCTGTGACCCATAAGGTTGGCCTCTGGGGTCTCAATTTGTCCTTGCCAAACTGCTACAGAACAATATTATATGTCAATATACCTACCCTCTGCTGTGGAAAGACAGGCCTTGTCTATTTTCTTTTAGTCCCCTAATTTCTTATTATGACAAAAGTCCAGTTTGCAAGGTAAATATGTGATGATGCTCCTTTATTCATCTGGAATATGCTGCCTAAAGTTATCGTTCCATATTGCTGATCGAGCATCATTTTTTAATGTGAAAACCACTGGATTTGGAATATAAAACAAACTATCTCATGTGCTGTCTATGAGACTTTCATAAATTCAATTGATCTTTCATATTTTTCTCTTTATAAAATAATACTTCACATTAAAAGATTGTTGTATTAAATGAGAATATGCTTGCCAACTATTATTAAAAAGTAAGGGTATATTGTTTATCCAAAGAAAGAAATTGCTATTTTTGCTTATTCTGTTTTTCTAAATAATAACAGTAAAAGTCTATTTTTAAAATTAAGTTTTTTACATGTTTCTGCAACTAATGCAATATAGTGATGTTGTGTCAGATGTACTCTTTGCATCTCCAGAAAGCCCAGGTTTATTTTTCTTTCCCAACTCAGTCCAAAATTAGATGAAATATAATTTAAAAGGTGACATAATAGCAAGGAGGACATCCTAGGGATGTAATAACTGTAAAAGCCACACATGCATTTGCTTTGACAACAAAGGATCATGAGGTTCCTAAGTATTTGGGGCACATGGAAGATGATATCACAAATACAAAACATCCTTCTCTGTTTATCTGCAATAACATTTGAAGCTGTTGGTGGACACATTTGAATGTCAAAGAAGAGAGAATAGAAACCTTGCAAAGGAAAAGTATGGTTTGGTTTCCTTAAGATTCTGGTACCTGATTGAGTACAAGTATAGCAATCTTCCCTCCAGATAAACTAAGCCGGCATAACAGAGAGGAGTTACGATCTGTTGCTGAGCTTGAGAAAGAGCAAATATTTACATGTAAAAATGAGGGCAGAAGAAGATTATAAAAACTTTCTTATTGTAATGAAATAAAATCATGCCCTCCTTCTTACCTGTATAGCCCATTAGCAAATTTGTAGGCTGAGTACAAAGCTCCAGTGGGTGAATTCTAATTCTACAATTGATAACTAAGCTCAGATAGACTTGAAGAGGTAAATTCCAGAAGTAGCATTTAGGTATTTAATTTTTTTTAATAACCAAAGCATCCTCAAAATATTTTAATTATTTATTCTATATGTACTTCCCCAGGATTGTTTTTCTTTTTTAATCTAGCACTTGACCCAGAAGTGCAAATCAACTGGTGACATTACCAGTAACTTTACTCTCGTTTTGGAGAAGAAAATATAAATTCATATATCATATATATATATATATATATATATATATATATTAGGTCTACTCTAACTCTGCTTTGTTGATCTATAAATATATGCATTAAGAGAAATGTTTTAGTTACTAAGACTTTATAAATTGTTTTAATATCAGGTAAAGCAGGTAAATAAATCATATTAGTTTTATTGTTCAGATATATCCTTTCCCTTCATAAGAGGCTAAGAATCATATTTTCTGAGTCAAAGAAACAAAAATATAAACTCTCATTTTTGTATAGGCCATGATAAATGTATAAATTCAGGAAACATTGATTTTTTTATAATATTTCATTTTTATATTTATTAAAAGATACACTATTTATACTTAGCCTGGTATTAAAAGTGTTAAATGTTAAATTTTCTACTTGATTAGTTATTTTGTATTTTTAAATTTATTTATTTTTAAAAATTGTATTGTGGTAAGAACATGTAACATCAGATTTCGCCACTTAAATCTTAAAAGTGCACAATACAGTATTGTTAAATATAGGCACAGTGTTGTAATGCAGATTGCTACAACTTAATCATCTTATATACCTGAGATTTTACTCATCCATCAAGGGACATGTAGGTATATTTATATCTTCTTGAATATAAGAAGTAATATGTTTCCCAACATATTACTAAATATTTTTATTATAATAGTTTTCAATTGATTTTTACCTTTGTAAGTTTTCATGTTATTTAAAAGAAATTTATCAATTGATGATTTTCCTTTCTTAAAGAGTTTACATACTATTTTGTTGTTGTTGTTTGTTTTATTAACCAGTATTTCAGAGGATTGTTAATGGCTGTAATAGTAGAGAGTTCAACTTGTTTCCTTGTTAATGGAAATGCATCAAGTTTTTCTCCATTAAGGAAAATGTGTGTCTGCATATATCCTCATGTGTTGTATCTGTTTGTGTTTGTTTTTGTGTGTACATGGTTTCTCTGTGTGTGTATAGTTATCATGTTAAGAAATACCACCATTCCTACTTTATTAAACTTGTTTTAAGTTCAAGAGTAAATGTTAATATTTTCAATGCATTTTGGCATCTTCAGAGATAATGCTATGATTTTTCATTCATTAATAGTGTGAAATATACTAATAATTCTAGTATTGATCTATCTCACATTGTTACTATGAATTTCACTTGGTCATTGTATATTATTTTTTACTGTTTTGCTCAATCCAGTTTGCTAATATCTTATTGAGTGTTTTCAGCATCAGTTTCAGCTTTCTTCCTCAGGTTTTACCAGCAGGGTTAGGCTTACTTCACAGACAGAATCCCAATGTTGCCTTTCTTTTCATATGTGTTCTGAAACATTTTAATTATCAAGGGAATTATCTTTCTTCAAAGTTTGGGTAGATTTAACACAAGACACCGGTGAGTCCTCATGCCTTTTTGTGGAGTAGAGGAAGTGTTGAGGGTAAGGAGGTGATGCCTTTGAACTCTAGATATTATTCTCTATTTACTTTGCCTGTATTCAATGGTCACCTTTGATCTATAGACTCTGGTATTTATTTACATCAAAAGTATGTTTTATATTGAATATTAGATTCTTCCTCAGTAATTTTTTTTCTGAAAAATTTATGTACCTAGTATGTATATTTTCATTCCTTCATGTATATCACTTTATAATCGCTGTAATCTCTTTGCCCACTTTCTTTGGAAACTGAGTTAAAATTCTCAAGTTTGCATTTGCTATAATTGAGTATTCTACAGCTTTAATTCTTCTCTTTATTACTTCTAATGCAGGTTTAATCTCTTTTGTACTTCAAGTTTCCTTAAATGTTTAATATTAAAATTTAAATATTTTATATTTAAATAAGGCAATATCTACACATTCTCCAGGAAATAAGGCAATATCTACACATTCTCCAGATTGCCCATAAACAGTACTTCTAAATTTCTCTTGGTTCCTCCTCTATTTATCTGATGATTGATAGAATTCTCAACAGATCTCCCATTGCAGACTCTAAAAGACCCAACCCTTAATCAATTTTATATATTTAGAAGTGATGTACACTTTTATCAAGCTTAGCTCTTTTCTTCTGCCAGGTTTACTTTGCTAGTAAAACCTCTCTTCATTTACTTATACTTTCCACCTGTGTTGAACTTCCTGGAATACTAGAACTAGAATAGATATAGAAAAAAAAGGAACTAATGGTAAATTTGAAAGAATAAAATGACCATGGCCACTTTTTAAGCCAGGTATAGCCCATTGGTCATGGTTGCTAATGGCCAAGAGATATGGAAATGGATTGTAAAACACAATGGTTTAATGAAAAATGTCACCTACGCTTTTTTTTTTCCCAAAAGGCTCTACTGTCCTACTTGAGCATCTAATTTGACATTTTATTAATTAGCCTTTATACAGGAGTCTGGACAATATTAACCAGTGTTCCTAATTTATAATATTGTAGAAAAATATCTCGATGTTTTAATGAGACCACTAACATTTATAGGAAGTCATGTAATACAAATCTATTAGATGTTTATTTTGCATCATACAGAAGTTGCAGAAAATAAATTAGCATAATAAATATTCTTCTTGATGATTAAAACATACAACTAAACAATCATCACAATAAACAATCATTACTGCAATACAGAGGTAAACACAGAGTTACTGATATGTAGATTCCTGGGCTTAGATGTGCTCTCCCTATTTTGTTTTCCTGCTTTTCTTGACAAGCTCTCAGTGATCACTTCACACTACTGAAAATATAACTGCCTTTAGCAGTTCCCTCTCTGCTTCTAATCTCCTACTTTGAAGCAGAAGCAGAAAATTAGTTTGGCTGAGAGTCAGAGCTAGCCTGGATGTTGTATTACACAGGGGTCAAAAGTTTCTGAAAATGGACTGGGGGCTTTATTTATGGAAGAAAGAATATAAACCTTTATTTCATTGATCTTCTCTTCCTAACTTTCGTACTTGCAACTGTTGTTTCGAATTTTCGGGTTTGGTGGTCAGGTAAATAAGACATTATTATAGAACAAACTTATATACGTGCCCCAGATCTCTTGTGTTCTACACCAATGAAAACTACTGCATCTTATTCCGCCTTCTCTTTCCAGTTCCTAACAAAGTTCCTAGCATATGGTAGGTACTCAGTGAATGTTGAATTGAACCAAACTGAAATACTGATTGTATATTCCTCCTGCATGCCACATGAATCAGGAAACTTAGTACGTGGAAAACTAAACTCATCATCCTTATCCCCTACTTGTTTGGTCTTTCCCCTTCTGCATTTTCTATTTTGATGAGGAGCCCAACCCTTATCCACTCACATAGGCTAGGAGCCTAGCAGCCAACTTGTGTGTCTCTTTTCCCCTCCATACCCCTGGTTAATTGATAACCAAGTCTTCTCTATTTTCCCTTCTAAATATATCTTAAATCCGTGACCTCCTCTTTATCCTCACCATCCTGCCTTGGCTAAGCCCCTCACAATTTTGTAATTTAATGTTCCCTAATAGTCCTGTTCCTCCCAATTCCTTTTTCAGATCTCTGCCAAAAAATATTTTTTAAAAATAGAAATCTAAAGATTAAATTTAGCTCTCCTTAACAAAGATGAGAATTCAGAGAGGCCAAGGCAGCTAGAATTCACAGGGCAGAATAACAGAGAAATAAATTTGGTAAATAGAGCTCTCCTCATCCTAGTGAATGTCCAAAGTCTCATTTCCTTTTCTTGAGCTTGCTACTGAATGGAACATTGCTACGAGACAAGCTCACATGGAATAAGTGAGCCTGAGACAAAGCAAAGGAAAGCTGCTGTTGATGAATCACCATGATTGGAAAGAATTCCACATCCCCACCAAACCCACCAAAAGCAGTGATTGTGTGAGTGATCACCTGGTTCCAGAGTGAGAATGCTATAAGCAACAAGAAGGTTCCATCAAGAATTAACCTCTCCCTGGCAGCAATTCTTGGTATTCACACCCATCTCTAAGACTGTTCACCTGATAAACTGGTCTGCTGCTTGTTTTCTCCTATACACCTCTCTTCCCAGATCTCCTTGCCTCTAATGTCTAAGAAAGTGTTTCCTTCATTGTCTCCTCATATGTTTTATATCTACCTATGAATTACTGTTCCCCTGGGGGTTAAAACTTCCATAACACAGAAGCCAATACTACCTGTAAGCTCTTTGTTTCTTGGTGACCACCATCACCCACTCTGGTCTGTGTCTAGAGCAGAGCACAGGGTGATGACTGCTTGTTATCTTAATTGGAAGAGGAAGCAATCGGGAAAATATTTGGGGAAAAAGAAAAGTCTGTATCTCAGTCATTTCTAGATGAGAAATTCTGACTTTCTAGTTTGACGTAGTTCTCTCTTAGTCTTTTAGTAAATACTAATAAGGATTTTTAGAAAATAATTTTGTAATAATTATAGTAGGTGGCCGTATGTTTTTACTACATCAGTTCTGGGTTTAAATAGATGGACAAGTGGTCAAAAAAATTGGGCTACATGTTCCAGAACATCCTGTGCCATAGTTTACTGTTTGTTTGTTGTTGTTGTTGTTGTTGTTTTTTATAACATGCTTTGATATGTTCAGTAAAACATTTTAGGTTAAGGGCACAGAAATTATTACAGAGTAACTCCAGTCACAGAATAAAGAAATGTATCTAGCATTATCTCCAAAATATATTAAAAATAATCTTGTTATAACTTACCAGCCACTAAATTCAGTGAAGCATATTAAATAGCTTTATATTCCAGCATAATCTTATTTCTTTCATAATGCTATTCATTAAAGAATAGACTCTATTATAAAGTATCAAAAAAAGGTATCAAATCTTCCTTTGCCTTGTTTAAGCTAAGCCATGTTTCCCACCTTTTTCTGTATTTGCTAAAAATAAAATGAAAAGTCAAACGACTATCTAAAGTGGTTTTTAAAAGGGCTATATCACAGTTCCTGTAAAATCCTGCCTGATTTAAGTCCTATGAGTACCTGGGTCTCTTGAGATGGCAATGCATTGCTCATAGAACAGAGCGCTATGCAAGCTTGTCCATGGAGTCTCATTCATCACAATGATCTGTGGGCATGATAACATAATCTATATACAGTGTTTAGTTTTCTCTGGGGTGGTTGGGAATTTTTAAGCCAGTTACTCAAAGATTATCCCTTCAGTCCTCCCTTATATATATATTTTTAAATTCTATTTAAACTAAAAAAGAAAAAAAGAAAAACACCCTTTTTTTTTCACACCAAACTTCTTACCTCTGACAACCACCATTGTCTTCTCTGTATCTATGAGCTTAGGTTTTTCTTTTTTTAAGATTTTATTTATTTATTTTAGGAAAGAGACAGAGAGAGAACATGTGCACATGTGTGTGCAGAGGGCAGGGGCAGAGGGAGAGGGATAAAGAGCCTCAAGCAGACTCCATGCTGAGCACAGAGCCCACGCAGGACTCAATCTCACAACCCTGAGATCAGGACCTGAGCTGAAATCAAGGGTCAGACACTTAACCAACTGAGCCACCTGAGCACCCATTTATGAGCTTAGTTTTAGTTTTGTTTTATATATATATTAGATTCTACATATGAGATCATATAGCATTTTTCTTTCTCTGACTTATTTCATTTAGCATAATGCCTTGACATCAATCTATGTTGTCATAAATCACAAAATTTTGTTTTTTTATGTCTAAATAATATTCCATTACATAAATATAATGTATATTACATATATATCACAACTTCTTTGTTCATCCACTGATGGACACTTAGATTAATTATTTCCATATCTTGGATATTGTAAATAATGCCAAAATGAACATGGGGATGTATATGTGTTTCCAAATTAGTGTTTTGTTTCCTTCAGATAAATATCCAGAAGTGGAATTGCTGTGTCACATGGTAATTCTATTTTTAATTTTTAAGGACCCTCCATACTGTTTTCCTTAGTAGATAAACCAGGTTACATTTCTACCAACGACATACAAAGTTTTCCTTCTTTCCATGTCCTCACCAACACATTTCTAGTCTTTCTGATAATAGCCATTCTAATAGGTGTGAGGTAACATCTCATGGTTTTAATTTGCATTTCCTTAATGATTAATAATGTAGAGCATATATTTTTTTTGTATCTGTTGGTTATCTGTATGTCTTCTTTGGAAAATGTCTATTCAGATCTTCTGCCCATTTTTAAATCAGATTTTTTAATTGAGTTGTATGAGTTCTTTGTATATTTTGAATATTAACCCCTTATCAGATATATGATTTGCAAAGATTTCCTTCCATTCAGTTGGTTGTCTTTTCTTTTTGTTGATGGTTTTCTTTGCTGTGCAGAAGCTTTTTATTTGATATAGCCCCATTTGTTTATTTTTGCTTTTGTTGTTTTTGCTTTTGATGTCAGATTCAAATAGAATATCACCAAGACCTCTGCCAAGAGCTTATTACCTATTTTTTCTAGAAGTCTTATGGTTTCAGATCTTAGAGTCAAGCCTTTA
The DNA here is from genome assembly GCF_029215605.1 of Mirounga angustirostris. NCBI lineage: Eukaryota > Metazoa > Chordata > Mammalia > Carnivora > Phocidae > Mirounga > Mirounga angustirostris. Next base: position 17,564,351 of record NW_026991711.1, on the reverse strand, counting down.
ATTCATTTTGAGTTATTTTTGTGCATAGTATAAGATAGTGGTCCAGTTTCATTCTTTTGTATGAGGATGTCCAATTTTCCCAACACCATTTATTGAAGAGGTTATCATTTCCCCATTGCATATCATTTGCTCCATTGTCATAAATCAGTTGCTCATATATGTTTGGGTTTATTTTTGGGATCTCTATTTTGTTCCATTGGTCTATGTGTCTGTCTGCCAACACCATACTGTTTTAGTTACTATGGCTTTGTAATATAGTTTGAAATCAGGGAGAATCCTATCTTACTATCTTAATATCTATTACATACTGGACTTTCTAGATCCTCTAAGATCTAGTGAAATGCAGAAAGCATTGCAAATCAAATGGGTACGGATGCATTGAGAGTTCTTCATTCACCATATCTAAGGCCAGCTGAAGGTAAGCATTTGGACAGAAAACATTATTGAAAATACAAGTGGGCAAAGTTTATGTTGCAGGTCTAGAATAAAGTGCAGTTTAGATTTCCTTCTCCTACTCAACACTTCCAGAAATGACTCTCTAAGAGATCCTGAGAACTTTCAGTCTTCTCAGTCTTTCTCTCACTCTTTTACTTTGTCTCACACTCTCACTCTCAGGCTGAAATAGGGACCTGAAATCAACTATGTAGTTAAGGGAACAGCCTGGAGTCTGAGACAAATCAATATTTTCCCCTATCTCTATCCACAGAAAAAAGCACTGATACTCCAGTAGCCATAAGCAAATCTTGTGCACAGATGTTAGTTTTTAAACACCCAGCCCTACCAAAAGGAATAACTTCTTAGGAAAATATCTGATTCCAGGGCTGGGGCAAAAAGGGCAAAGATGAAACTGGAACATCTTGTTGCACCAGAGAGTAAGAAAGTGTTCAAAAATAATGACAGGCCAAAAGGACATTAGAGACAGCTTGATGGGGTTCCCATTGGCCATTTCTAGGGTAATTTGAGCATCAAAATAAATGAGGACCACAGTGGATTGTAATCCATCAAATGAAGTAGGAAGTCATTTGAGTCTATTATGATAATAAGTAAATAAACACAAATAGAAGAGAAATGAGGATGCTTGTTAAATTAGTGTGCCAGCTGATAAATGTGGAAGTAATGATTGAGTGGAAAAACAATGATTGCAGCAGGTTGGTAAAAACTGATTCAGGCAAGACACATATTAAAGCTGCAGAAAAAGCAGGATGAGGAGCAAGCTGTTTGCTTATTCTCAAAGTGTCTCACCACAGACTGCTAAGTAGTAACAAAATAGTTACTAAGTGGAGAAAAATGGAGGGAAAAATAGCAACTAAATAGTGGAGAAAGTAGACACCATCTTGACCTGATGATCCAAATTAGCCTCATTAGAAAGTGGCAGGTAGACATCATGTATTTTGGGATGTGATACACTGAGAAGGGTACTTTATCACTTCTGCATTATTCCAGCTAGAGATGCAGAACTTGAATCTAATTATGAGAACATATTAGTTAAACTCAAATTAAGAAACTTTCTAAAAATCACTAGCCTGAAGTTTTCAAAAATGTCAATGTCATGGCAAAGACAGGCTGAGAAACTCTTGCAGATTGAAGAAGGGAAAAGAGATATGAAAACAATAAACACAGTGTGTGACTCCAGACTTGGAATATGTACTGTAGATTTGATAAAGTATTACCTCAATGTGAAATTTCCTAAATTTGGATCATCATCAAATACTAATTTGAAAACATTTAAGTTTGGAAACCACTATTCTACTTAGTGTTTAGTTTTGGGTGAAGAATTTCTTCAGCTGAAATGTTTTGATTAATATCTATTTTCTACTATAGTAGCTTTTTGGTTATAGTTTTCTGTTGTTCTTTTTCTCCTACTTGCAGGTATTTTTTGGACAGGGTTCATAGTGCAAGAGAATCCTTTTCTAACAGTATGGTGACGTGTAGTTTCTTTAATGGAAGATGTGAGTAGTTTGGGCAGTGGTTGACATGTCTTGCTTCTCTTTCATTTCTGTATCTTTCTTAATTTTACCCTCTTACTTTTTTCCCCCTTTCACTGCTATGGCCCCAGATCAAATAGGCAACTGACATTAGTTTTCAGAACCAGAATGTCTTTTATTATTTCTTCTACCAGAATCATCAAAACATCCAGACTCAGTTCTTCAAAACATGTTTAAATTATATGCATGGTCTTATTTTCATGGCCGCTAATGACAGAAAAAAATAGTATTTCTAAAATGAAAACTAAGAATTATGTAATGTAAGTCATATCATGACAATTGTATTATTTTTGCTTTTCCTGTGGTTTTAGTGTACCCAAATAATGTACAATTGCTATAAATGGTAGAGCCCACCTACATTAGACTGGTAACTTATTGTTGAAAGCAATACAACTAGTAAGGTTTCTTGGAGTGGTCTCCTAATCAGCAGTATGATAGGTGTCTCTCAGCTTTGTTTGTTTATTTGCAAATGCAGAGCACTCTTACCTTTTTATGGAAAGCCATCTAACCTGTGGGTCATCTTTGATTATAGCCTCCTCTTGGCAAAATTTTATAATATCTCAGGGCTGAATTAAATTTACCCTGTTCAGTGTTCCCACAATTTTTCCATCATGGTAGTCCAGTGGTGGATCAGCAGGTCTGTACACTTATTACATGGTGAATTCCTTGAAGGTAAGAGTCTCTCTTGCTTCTTCGGTCTCACAGATATTAAAGAGGATACGGCCTGTCTACTAATTTAATGGGGGGGGGGTTGTTATAAATGGACCACATTTAAGTTTTAGCCCAGCACTTGAATTTACAAAGTGTGTCCTGTGTTGAATGTGTACTTGGATAATCTTGCTGCAGGGACCTAAAATGTTCTGTGTGGAGCAGTGAGAGAAATGTGGGAGTTTTTTTCCCTGAAAGGAAGAAGATAGAAAATAGAGAAAAGAAGCAAAGTATATATGAGAGAGTAGAGAAGTAGAGTACTTTTCAGTATAGAAAACTGAAACTAGAATCCAGACCAGGCAAAGAGACTATTTTTAAGGCAATGATTAACACACAACTTTAGATATTTGCAATGCTACAATAGGCTGCAATAAAAATTTTTGTGGTTCTCAAAAACTTGAGTCAAATCTGTTATATATATATTTGGCACGTGTACAATTTTTGTTTTATGAACATTAAGGAAAATGCTGATTTATGTGACGGGGTCAAAACAATTAGAATAAGAACCATACACATGGAAGAGCTACACAGTTTTGAAGCTAAATGAAATCAGTGGAAGTAGAAACTCAGAAGGAAGAATGACCATAGAATTATAAACCTACAGATAAGTTACTAAAATCTTGAGCAGGATTTTCCAGAAAATGTAACTGACGGCTTCAGGCAATCTCATCTGGTGTTTACGAAGCAGTGTGTCCTTGGTGATTTCTAGAATTTATTTGCATCCTACACATGCACAGCACCAGGCACATAGTAGGCTATATATTTGCATAAGAGGTGAGCCCAAGATGTTATACCTGTATACTCTCTGCTAGTTTTAAAAATACATGTCTAATGGGAACTAGAAAATTGGAAAACCCCTAAGTGCCTAACAATAGAGTAATGGCTTTAAATTATATGCATGGTCATATAATTTGCAATAAATTGCAGAGTAAACAATTTGTAGTACATATGTTCTTTTTTGTACATGCCATAATTTCAAAAATTGAAATTTATTTATATAAGTTGACATTAAGTTCTCTAAGATATAATGTTATATGAAAAAGACACATTAACCAATAATACATATGCAGTTGTCCTGTTTTATGAAAAAGCTCTGGAAGCATATATAGTAAATTATTTACAACAGTTGCTCCTAATGAAAGAAAGAATTGGGGTATAAAACTAGACCTCCAGTTTTCATTCCATATCCTTTTATACAATTAAAATATTATCATGGGAATATACACACACACACACATATAATTTAATGTACATTAAATATATATTATAATGTACATACACTCTAGAAAATAGAACTTCTGTGCTTGAAGCATGGCTAAATGAGTGAATACGAAATGCTTTCTGTTGCAATTAAAACACTGGATAAGGGTGCCTGGGTGGCTCAGTCGGTTAAGTGTCTGCCTTCAGCTCAGGTCATGATTCCAGGGTTCTGGGATCGAGTTCCACGTCGGGCTCTCTGCTCAGCAGGGAGCCTGCTTCTCCCTCTCCCTCTCCCTCTTCCCCTCCCTGCTTGTGTTCTCTCTCTTGCTCACTCCCTCAAATAAATGAAATCTTTAAAATGTAAAAATTGTATGTATATTTATATGCATATATTTATATGCATATATATATATAGTGCTGAATTCATTAGAAAATAGTTGAAACTGGCGACCACAGATACCCCCAATAATGGGGAGAGGTAAGTGTACATATCAAGTGAGAATTATGTATGGTGAACCTTCGTTGGATATGCATGTGGTCCTTAGACTCAGAAATAGGCCATGACAAATAGATCTTTGATATTCTTTCTTTATTCAGCTTCATTGTAGCATAATTTCATAAGGTGACACCAATTTTACTTGTAGAATTCAATGAGCTTTGATAGTTGCATAATTATATAACTACCACCACAATCAAAGTAATGAACAATCTCATTATGTCAGAAATATATCTGGTGTCCCTTTGTAGTCAGTTCCTTTCTACCACACTCAGCTTCTGAGAACCACTAATCTGGTTTCTGTCCTTATAGTTTTGTGTTCTCTAGAATTTCATATAAATGGAATAATACATTAGCTGGGTTTTTTTTTTTTTTAAGATTTTATTTATGTATTTGTGTGAGAGAGAATGAGAGAGAGCACATGAGAGGGGGAAGGGTCAGAGGGAGAAGCAGACTCCCTGCCGAGCAGGGAGCCCGATGTGGGACTCGATCCAGGGACCCTGGGATCATGACCTGAGCCGAAGGCAGTCACTTAACCAACTGAGCCACCCAGGTGCCCTACATTAGCTGTTTTAATCTGACTTTTTTTTCACTTACCATAATGCTTTTGAGATTCATTCTTGTTGTTACATGTATTAGTAGCTCATTCTTTCCTTTATTAAGTAGCATTTCATTGCATGGTATACCACAATGGGTTTATTTATTCACCAGTTAATGGACCTTATAGTTGTTTTCCATTTTAGGGTTATTCTACATAAAGTTGTATGGACATACATTTTCATTTCCCTTAGTGACTATTTAGGGAAGGGATTGCTGGGTCATATAGTAAGTACATGTGTAAATTTATAAGATAAACTGCCAACCTGTTTTTCAAAGTGGCTATAATAATTTACATTCTCATCAGAAATCTATCAGAATTTAGCTATTTTACATCCTTGCATAAACCTTGGTTTTGTTACCTTTGTTACCATACCTTTGTTTTATATTCTAATAAATATGTAGCCATATAGTGTTGTGGTTTCAATTTGCATCCCTTTAATTATTAATTATGTTAATCAGCTTCTTATGTTTTTTTGCTAAAGTATCTGTTCGAATCTTTTACCTATTTTTCTTACTGAATTGTTTGTTTTCTTAATATTGAGTTGTAAGAAAACTTTATATATTCTATACAAGCCCCTTTTCAGTTATATGATTTGCAGATATGTTCTCCACTCTGTGGGGGTTGTGCTTAATTTTCTTAATGGTAATTTCTGAAGAGCAAGAGTTCTTGATTTTTATCAAGTCCAATTTTTCTTTTTTTTTTTGTCCATTCTTTTGCTTCACCAAAGACATCTTTGCCTAAATACGTTCATAAAGATTTTCTCATAATTTTGTTCTACAAATTCTAGCGTCTTATGTGTTACATTTAGACCTGTGATCTATTTCAACTTGGTATTTGTATAAGTTGAGAGGTAAGAATCAAAATTCCCCTTTTTTTTGTACATGGATGTCCAATTATTACAACATCATGTATTAAGAAGACTCTTCTTTCACCACTAAAAATCAATTACTGTAGAATTAGTTGACTATATATGTATGGATCTATGTTTGGATGTTCCTTCTGTTTTATTGACTTGTGTCTCTCTATCAATACCACCCTCTCTTCATCACTGTAGCATTATAATCTAGATTACATAGTAAGCTTGGTAATCTTTACATCAAGTACTGTAATAACATCTTTACTTTCATTCTTTTAAAAATTGGTTTGGTTCTCTGAACTTTGAATTACCCATATAAAATTTAGAATTATCTTGTCAATTTCTAAAAAAAAAAGACTGATGAGATTTTATTTCAGATTGTATTGAATTTATAGATCAATTTTGGAGGATTTGGCATCTTAACAATTTTTAGTCTTTTAATCCATAAATTTAGTATACCTCTCCATTGCTTTGGTCTGTTATTTTTTCTTATCATTTTTAATTTCCACCGTACAAATCTTGCATATTTTATTAAATCTATTGTCAATAATTTCACAGCTTTGATATATTTTAAAAGGTATTGTGTTTCTAACTTCAATTTCCAAATATTTTGTGCTTATATGTATAAATATCATTTCTTTTTATATATTGACCTGACATTCTGGTATCTTGAAAAATTCATGTGTTAATTATTTTAACTTCTCTAGAGATTCTTTAGGGTTTTATAAATAGGTAATCATAATATCTGTGAATCAAGGCCGTTTTGTTTCTTCTTTTCCAATCTGCATGCCTTGTATTTTTTTCTTTTATAGTATTTACTTAGATCTCTAGTCTAATGTTGAATGGAAACAGTGGCATCTGACATCCTTACCTTGTGCTAGGCCTAGGGGGTAAAGGCTTTCGTCTTTCAAAATTTGGTATGATATTTGCTGTAAGCTTTACGTTCTGTGTCCTTCTAATTTGCTAAGAATTTTCATAATAAATGAATGTTGGGTTTTTTCAAATGCATTTTCTGCATCCATTGGAATAGTCAAGATGCTCCCTCTCCCAGGGTCAAGAGATGAGGTTTTTCTCTGTGTTTGAAGAAGGGAGCTGAATCTAAGCTGCCTACAAAGACCCAAAATTAAATGCAGCACTTGTAGATAAGAGGGACTACAAAACTCATCCTCCACAGCCAGATATAGGGCAAGGATTCTCAATTCCAGCTCTGTCCCTGGGTGCCAAGAATTTCTCATGAGATAGCCAAACATCAAGACAACCTCAAGCAGGTTGGGAACTTTAATTTGAAATAGCCTTATAATAATAGCATTCTTAAGTTCAGAAATTAGAATAAAAATGTTTTTTGAATCCATTATATAGAGACAAAAGCTAAACATTCTAGAAAGACACTTCCACCATACAGATTACATGTTACCTTTAATTGAGAATGATGAAAACTAACTCTTTTAAGCTCTTCTTATTTCATTGAAATTTAATTGGAACATATGATAGAGTATATTTATTCATTCCTTCAACAAATATTTACTGAATGTGTCTGTAAGAGGATAGGCATTTTTCAGGCTCTAATATGATTGAAAGGAAACATGAAGATTCACATCTGTCCTACAGATTATTATTATTGATATATATCAATACCATATATATTAAGTCTTATTGGGGTAAATATTGATTGGGTATAACATAATAGTCTCTCTTGGGACATGAACTACTTTTATGTGGCAAATGTACAAAACTTTTCTCAATAATTTCATATCTGTATACACACATATATACATATGTATAAAGATATATGAAGTTACCTGGCTTGTGCTGTTTTCTACATTTGCTTATCTCTCAGCTATATATCTCTTATTAGAAATGATTATGCAAAATTGCTGCTGGTGAAATCAGTCAGTCCGTTACTCAGCCTTCTTTATACTGATAAATATTATTGTGTTCAGTTTTTTTAATGCATTTTTTTTCTTTTGGAGTTATTTTAACATACAATTTTCAATTTATAGCACTATACTAAACTTTTTATAAAAATATATGAAAGCTAATTACTGATGGAGACTATTGGGATTATCATATGCTTCTATGGAATGGCCAAAGTAACTCTTCTTCCTAGTGTACATTTAACTGATTAGTCACTATTATTCTCTACCATCAAAATAAATATTTTCTCATTAAGTCCTTACAGCTATTTTAATATCTTTTCCCTATTTTGATTTGCCCAACCCTTTAATTTCTAAGAAAACTCATTTGACTTTAGCTAAAAAAATAAGTATGTCTAGATTTCATTGTTTTTATTTCCAGATTTGCTGCACACATCCAGGAAATTATCTTGAGTCTTTAATATATGTAATACAATAAAACTCTGGATTGTTTTCTAAGTAGTTTATATTGACTAAAATATTAATCACTGTTAAAACCACTGTAAAAATTAATCCCTGTTGGTACTGTGTGTTGTTGAATGAAGGAATAATGAAAGCTGGGGTATATGTCACTTTTTGATGTCTCAGTTGATGCAGTACCTCTGAATTTCTTGTTGGGTATAACATTCCTCTGACACCATTATGAATGAGCACGTAGTAGAGTTCTGCTCATGGACTAGTCACCCTTCTCATAGAGGATAGTTTTCATCAGTCAAGAGGAATCAGGTATGCATACTTACCAGCTAGAACTTTCAATATGCAATAGGCTTCCTTCTGCCTTCATGTGTTATAGTGGTCTTTACAGCTGGAGTTTTCAGCAAATACTGTTGATATATTGCAGTACTATCCAGAGAATGCACTATGTATCTTCTCTATTTTTAAGCACACCATGGCATATTTCTAAATTAATAAGAAAACCGAGGACCACGGCATTTATTTCTATAATCTTGTTGCTGACACTAGTATTCATGTAAACATTTAATCTATTTATTCTTCCATCAGTTGTTTTTTAACTGCTGTAGAGTTTTAGAGGAAACTTGGATATGTATAGACTCCCCTTATTCTCTCTCTTCAATAGTTCAGTTCTTAACAATAATCTATCCATCATAGCAAGTGGTGCTCTTATTATTCATATTGATTTATATTTATTCAAAACAGAATCTTACTTGCATAACCCCACTGAAGTCCTTGGTAATTTTCAATTGTTTATTAAGCTGTGTTTTAAAACTGACATTGAGCTTCAAATCATACCGAATAAACTGTTGATGATATGACAATCATATTTTATTTTAAAGCCATAAGTAGCATTATTTACTTTTATGCTAAATGGACTCAGGTCCAGTGCAATTACAGGGAACTGAACAAATGATTTCAAGTAAACTCTGTAGTGGGGAAGAAAAATCAGACCTTGATGTTCATCAAGAGATTCGGATTATCCTCCTGGACAAGCCACTTCTTCTTCTGTAAATTTGGAAAATTCACTTGGCCTTACATTCTCCGTCTCTTTGTCAGTAAGTTAAATTAATAAGTTATTCTTATTGCCCATTTTCTTTGAACTCTGAAACTCTATGACATTAACTTATGATTATTGTCTTAAACTTCTGACTGTACATTGAACACTTGAAAAAATGCTAAGTGCATCCCATTTGCCCAATTTTATGCTTCAAAAACTTCACAATCAGTGGGTCAGTCTTATCATTTAGAAAAATGTGCAGAGCTATAAGTATGAAAACTCATTGTTGATTTGAGAGTTTTTGTTGCTGTTTCTCATAATTAGTTCATTGGTAAGATTTTATTTTTAATGTAGTTTGTTATCACTGATCTCATTTACATCTAGTCTTTGCATTCTTATTGAGTATAGAATTTCTCTAATTCTTCAGTATGCTTATAGTTTATAAGGTAGGCATGCTGACCATTCAGGATTTGGGAACTTTTTGTTTTGAATGCTGTAGGCATTTAGAATTAACAAATTTGAAAGCAAAGGGATTGATTTTCCATTTGACATCTTTTAACTATAATTTTATTAAGAAATAGCTGTCACTCCCCCTTAGGATTCTGCTCTCGGAGATGTCTCTTGTTTAGTGATTTCTAGAGCATATGCCAGCAAATGGAAAATATAATCTAATCAAAAGGATACTTCCAAGCATCTTAGGCAAAATACTTATTTTAGTATGAATTTAATATTTTAATATTGTGTTATGATTATCTGGTACCAAAACATTAATTATGAATCAGCATTAGGTTCTAAAATAGAAACTCAGGAAATAGAAAGTGGCCATATGTTCCTGAAAAACCACATAGTAGGAGAATTCATCATTGAGGAGTTTAGGATCTTCAGGGAAAAATAAACCCAAGGAACTGAAATTTGGGTGAATTTATGAAAGTTCTAATAAGTTTTCATTTTAATGGATTAAAAAGAAAAGACCACACACATCTGCATTCACAATAATGGGTATTGCACATTACAGTCCCTTAATTTCCAGAAACTTTTCAAGATTACCACCCACAGTGTTTTCATGATATGCTTACTTTACTGAAGATTTTATGCATATTAAGAATTATTTTTCATATGTGTCATATTCCTTTCAATATTCAGTGCATTTCTGATTTTATGATTTGTTGTGACTGACTCCCCCAACTTCACTATGGTCCTAGCAAATCAGAGTAATTCCGATCTCTTCAACTGTATCCACTATCTGGGGATGACTTTATCTCAACTTCTTCTATTTTTCTGTTTCATTTTAAAATTGATACTATCACCTTATTGTCAGTTTTATTTCTATTTCTTTTAAACTGCAGTTCCTTTGTTATTTTGTATGGGTTTTTTTTTTTTGCACATATCTCCATATATAAGTAAATTAATATCTGTTTGAATTAAAATCAAAAGTTTTAGATTGAGAAAAAGGCCTATAGGAATCCATGTCTAGTTATCTGAAATTAATATCTATAAATAATATCCATCACCTGGGTTGATAGCTGATTAAAGATTATATCACTTAAAAAGATTACTGACTTGACAAAACACATCTACAAAAACCCCACATTATACATAATTGTCAGAAACTAGAAACTTTTTTGCTCAGGTTGGGTACAAAACAAGGATGCCCTCTCTCACAGTTCCTATTTAACATTGTACTGGAGGACCTAGCTAGTATAATAAGACAAGGGAAAGAAATAGAATGTATTCGGAGTGGAAAGGAAGAAATGAAAACATTTTTATTTGTAGATGACATGGTTGGCTATGAAGAAAATTCCAAAGAAGTGGGAAAAGCAAACAAGCAAAACTCCTGGAACAAATAAGTAAGTATGGAAAGGTCACAGGATGCAGTTAATATGTCAAAGCCACTTTTTCCCCCCTATATACCATCAATAAACATTTTGAACTTATTTTTTTAACAAAATAAAATAACATCAAAAAACCTGTCCATTAGCAACAATAAGAAAAAAAGGGAAAACTTAAGTATAAGTCTAACAAAATACAAGATTCATATGCAAAAAAAAAAAAAAAAAAAACACTGATGAAAGAAGTTGGAAAAGATCGAAACAAATGGAGAAATGCCCCATGTTCATGGTTTGGAAGACTCAGTGTTGTTCAGATATCAATTCTTAACCACTTGATCCATAGTTTCAAAATAATCCTAATGAAAATCTCAGTAAGCTATTATTATATCTATCAATAATTGATTCTAAAGTTTATGTGAAAAGACAAAAGACCTAGAGTAGTCAGTATAATACTGAAAAAGAACAAAATTGGAAGATTAACCTATTGCAGGATTTAGTGTAAAGCTACAAGAATACATGGCATTGATCAACAAATAGATGCATGGATCAATGGAAAGAAACAGAGAGCCTAGAAATAGAACCACAATAATATAGACCTCTGTGTCTGCCAAAGGTAAAAAATCAATTCAAGAGAAAAAGAATAGTCTTTCCAATAAAGAGTGCTGAAATAATTAGATGTACACCTGCAAAAAGAATGAACCTAGGGGCGCCTGGGTGGCTCAGTTGGTTAAGCGACTGCCTTTGGCTCAGGTCATGATCCTGGAGTCCTGGGATCGAGTCCCGCATCGGGCTCCCTGCTCGGCGGGGAGTCTACTTCTCCCTCTGACCCTCCTCCCTCTCATGCTCTCTGTCTCTCATTCTCTCTGTCTCAAATAAATAAATAAAATCTTAAAAAAAAAAAAAGAATGAACCTAGAAACATATTATACATTTCACAATAATTAACTCAAAATAGACCACATACCTAGATTATAAAATGCAAACTGTAAAATATCTAGACGAAGATATAGGCAAAAAATCTAGGTGAATGTGGGTTGGTAATGAACTTTTAGATGTAACACCAAAAGTATAATCCATGAAATAAAAAACTGATGATATAGACTATTAAAGATATCTGCTCTGCCAAAGACAGTTAAGATGTATAAAACACAACTCACAGATTTGGAGATAATATTTACAAATCTGATAAAAGACTTATATTGAAAATGCAAAAATCTTAAAACTCAACACTAAGAAAACAACCCATTACAATTAAAAAGTGAACAAAATATCTGAATAGACACCTCATCCAAGAGAATATACAGATGGCAAATAAACACATAAAATGATGCTTAAATCATTTGTCATTAAGGAATCGCAAATTAAAACAACAGTGAGATATACAATTATTAGAATGACTAATATCCAAAAAACAATACCAATTGCTGGTGAGGATGTGTAACAACAGAAATTCTAATTTATTGCTGGTGGGAATGTAAGGTGACAGTCACTTTGGAGGACAGTTTGGCAGTTTCTTATGAAGTTAAACATAATCTCATCTGACCCTGCAATCATGCCCGTAGGTATTTGCCAACTGATTTAAAAATTCACATCCACATCCACACAAAAATCTGCAGATGAATGTGTATAACAGCTGTATTCAGAGTTGCCAAAAATTGGAATCAACAAGGATGCCCTTCACTAGGATAAGCAAACTGGTATTTCCATATAATGGAATACTATTTAGCATTTTAAAAAAATGAGCTATCAAGGCAGGTAAAGACACAAGTGAATCTAAAATACATGTTGGTAAGTAAAAGAAATCAGGCTGAAAAGACTATGTACCGTATTATTCCATTTATATGATATTCTGCAAAAGGCAAAATCACAGAGTAGGTAAGCAGATCAACAATTCCCAGGGGTTCACAGTGGGCCTAGGGAAGCCTTGAATAAGTGAAGCACAAGTATTGTTAGGGTGGAGAAACTCTCCTGTGTGCCACTGTGATCGTGATACAGAACACTATGCAGTTGTCAAAATCCACTGAGCTTTCAAACATAAAAAAAATGAACACAGTGAATGCAAATTTACAAAAATTATGTAGAGATCAATGAAATCCCAGGATGGAATGCAGAATGTGACAAAATTATCTATGTTAGCGCCTCACTGAAGGAGCGTGAGGGAGAAGTGCTGACCCAAGTAACTTTGAAATGAGTGCACGCTGTGATACAAAGGGCAAAAAGAACCATCCATAGGCAGTGTAGACTGGTTGATTACATGTTTTCTTCCACAGGCATAGAGGTTAACAGTTCTGAAACCACTATACACATATACTGGATTGAAGAATTTTAAAAAATGATTAACATATAATAAGAGCCAAATCTCTCTGTTTGAGCAGGAGTTTATAGCTGAGCAAGGGGTAGAGGCTAGAATGAGCCATGTAGTAATGAATTAGAATTGGAACATCAGTATGAACTCAAGTTTAGCTTACTAAAGATGGTTACACGTACAGATATTTTAGACATGTGTTTATGTGCAGGTTAGTATACACACACATTTCTTTGATTTGGCCACTGAGAGGCAAGGAGAAACACACACCAGCAGCCATGAGCACGCTAGTGTTCATCTCTTGATTTTTAATATTATTCTCCAATGAAAGGAATAAGGATTCCAAGGAGAAATGCCTGATTCTAGGAATGGAGCAGAAAATATGCAAATGAGTTTAAAGCATCTTGTAGTGCCAGGAAGTAAAGAGGTGTTAAATACACACACACACACACACACGGATTATATCAAAGGAATAAGAGCTAACTGAAAGACCTTTCATCAGTTGAAGCTGTAGCAGTTTGAGCAACAGAATAAATACAGTAGTACTAGGTTATAACCCAAAATATAAACTATGTATGAATTCATACTTACTCTTAAAATAATTGTATAAATAGGGGAACAGACAAATATGCTGTGCAGAAGAAGTCCAAATAATCTATGTAGATGTTCTGCCCTCTGTGAGGTTGAACATGTACAACTCCTTATTCTTTAAGTATAAACTATCCATTGTGAACACTTTCCAAAGATTATGAAAGTTTGGGGAAAAAAAGAGTATCTCAGCCAGGTGACCAAGGTTAACATGGATAGTAATAAGTAATAATACATGCCCTTGCTATGCTATAAGAATGGCATTTTCTTCTCAAGTCGTCTTCCCAGAACCATGAGAAAAGCATCATGCAAATCCTAATTGAGGAACATTCTACAAAACATGTGCCAGAACTGTCAAGGTCACCAAAAATGTAAAGATCCACAAAACTCTCACAGCCAAGAACAGCCTAAGGAGACATGACATCTAAATGTAATATGAGGGCGCCTGGGTGGCTCAGTTGGTTAAGCGACTGCCTTCAGCTCAGGTCATGATCCTGGAGTCCCTGAATCGAGTCCCGCATCGGGCTCCCTGCTCGGCGGGGAGTCTGCTTTGCCCTCTGACCCTATCCCCTCTCATGTGTTCTCTCTCATTCTCTCTCTCTCAAAATAAATAAATAAAATCTTTTAAAAATAAATAAATAAATAAATGTAATATGATATTTGTGATGAGATCCTGGACAGGAACAAAAATCATAAAGGAAAGTATAATAGAATACAAATAGGAGATTTAGTTAATAATAGTATTTTGATTTATTCATTAATTGTGACAAATATATCTTACCAATGGAAGATGTTACAAATAGAAGAAGCAGGGTATGATATATGTGGAAAACTCTGTACTATCTTCACAATTTTTCTGTAAGTCTGAAACTATTCTAAAAGTAAACATTTATTAAAAGTAAATTTTAAGTGTGGCTGATATTTAAAGTAGTATTAGGCAGCTGATGTCATAATTGAAATATTAAGAATAATATAACAGTTTCATGTTTGCTGATGTGGAAAAATGCAAAAATAATGTATTACATTATATATTTAATTTATATTTATTATTTATTATTATATATAAATATAATATTTAATTAAATATTTATATTTAATTATATAAAATAATAAAGCAAGTGACAAAAACATTGTGACTCATTTTACACACATATTTAAACACATACATGCACACAAATATTTGTCAGGTTAACCCCACTGAGGTACAGTGACTTTAGCAAAAGCAGTGGCATTTAGGGTTGTTGCAAATGGGGTGCACGTCGGCATAGATTTCTTTGTGTATGTTTCTCTTATTTGAATATTTGATAATGAGCATGTATTTGTAGATATTTGTAAATTACTTAGGATTTAAACCCCTTGTATATACTTTAACATCTTGTGCTACCAAGCCTACCTTGATCAATTATTCCCTTTCACTCCATAACATAAAGGAGTTTTTCCACTGTGTCCTCTGCTGAGCATGTAAACAAGAATAAGGTTTCCCGGGTTAAAAAGAAAAATTGGAAAACAAAACAAGAAGTGTACCTTTTGTCTATTAGATACTCCATATCGTTTTTTCTCTTGCTGCCAAAATTCCTGAAAGTGTTATCCACCCTTGTTATTTTCTACTGTCCTCTCTCTTTTTCTCACTGTCAGTTCACTGTCTGCTGTTACCTCTACTGGTTCAGATGTTATGACATCCTCCCTGATGGAGATGTTGTGTCTGGGAGGCAGAGTTCTGGGCTCTGTAGTTGGGACTTGCCGTATCCTACTTTACTTTCCTAAACTTGCTTTCCACAGCTCTAAAAGGAGGATTAGGACTATACTCATCTTGGTCTATCTGATAAATAATATATTTCAATAACTACTGGTCAGGAGATCTAGAAACAAGACCCAGAATCTGACCATTCTTTTCTTCACTACTACTGCTCTCAGGCAAGCCCTCATCATTTTTCTCCTGGATTAGTGCCCTCGCCTACTAGTGCACTGGACCAACAAACCTCCCTAACAGGTCTCACTGCTTCTGCCCTCACACCCCTTCAAATCTCTCTCGACACAAAGTCCAGAGAGGAGCCATAAAAACCTAAATAAGAGCATGTCCCTCTTCTCAAAACCTTGCAGAGCTTACCATCAGGCAAGAATGTGAGTTTAATGTGGTGTGAGTGTGTGTCTGTGTATCATCACAGTGGGATGAGGATGTATGTCAGGTAAAGAGGAGGCGCCTGGGTGGCTCAGTTGGTGAAGCGCCGACTCTTGATTTCGGCTCAGGTCATAATCTCAGGTCCTGAGGTCGAGCCCAGTGTTGGGCTCTGCACTGGGTGTGGAGCCTGCTTAAGATTCTTGCTCTCCCTCTTCCCCTCCCCACATCCTCCCGCCTGTCTCCCCACCCCAACTCTCTCAAAGCCAAAAAAGGGTGTGCTATTAAGCAGATGACTGCTGTGGGCAACTGGGGATAATCCCAGTGGTGAATGCTGAGAGACAGTGTGAACAATGCCTCAAAGTACTTTCACCCAGATTTAAGGAGCTGAGGATTTTGTCAGCAATATCCTATCAGTTATTGGTTTGGGACTGCAGGAAAATGTGGTGAAAGGAACATATAACCTCCCAGCATGCCTCCCCTGCTCCGCTCTTGAGCCCAGCAGACTAGCAGCTAAGGAAAGCACTCAGGTAAAGGTGTAGAAAGGAACCATACAAAGGAATGGTGTAGGGGTGATGAGGGACAAGAGGATATGGAGGGGTGTCTGACAGCATCTGCTAAAGTTATTTTCTCAATTATTTTATGAATTTTATTTCCTTCCTAACTCCACCGATTATTCAGAAACCTTCAGGGAATAGATGGCACACTCAAAGGGGTCAAATGGAAAGAGTTTAACAGGAAGACTATTTACAAGTTTATGGGC
Organism: Mirounga angustirostris; assembly: GCF_029215605.1. Taxonomy (NCBI): domain Eukaryota; kingdom Metazoa; phylum Chordata; class Mammalia; order Carnivora; family Phocidae; genus Mirounga; species Mirounga angustirostris. The sequence continues at coordinate 17,547,539 of NW_026991711.1, read as the reverse complement.
AAATTTTAAAAACCCCACAAGTTATGAGAATGCTAGGTGGACTAATCTTATTTCCATTGTCTGAAGGAGCCAGGGTGGGAGCAGGTACTTGAAATTACAAGATCTGTAGCTTACTGTGTAAGTAGAGAGAGAAAAGTCACTGCCAAGCCATACACCAGTGGGGAAGGACCCTGAGAAATAATACCCAGATGTTCTCTACTCCCCCACCCCTGAATTTCTGCCTTTGCTTTTCATTAGTCAAACCAACAAGAAGCCAGAGCTCTTGTGAGATAATGAGAAGTGGATCCAGAGAAGTTATTGGAGACATAGTACCAGCATACCTGAGCTCAAATAGAATCAATATCTATTGTGGAAGCTATGACCAGGTTTCAGTAAATAATGAGAGGGGGAAGGGACAGGCATTGCAAGGAAGAAAAAACATAAAGAAATAGAGAAGTGAGAAAAATACTTCAGGAACGGCAAAAAGGCCCAGAGGATCTGGGTGTAGACCTTAGGAAGGGGTCAAGAAGTAGTAAATACATCATGGTTAAATTACATAGGGGACTTATGTTTTGTTCTCATTTTTTTTTTCTTTTTAGCTTTCTATCACCTCTTCTAAGATCACTATCCACTATCAGTTATGCCAGCACTATTGATGATTCCCAAATTGCTAACTTTATTTTTTTTAATTTTATTAAATTTTAATTCCGGTAGAGTTAACATACAGTGTTACATTAGTTTCAGGTGGACATTATAGTGATTCATCACTTCCATACTTTTCTCCGTGCTCATCATGATAAGTGTCCTCTTTAATCTCCATCACCTATTTAACCCATCCATCCACCAACCTCTCCCCTGATAACCATCAGTTTGTTGGTTATAGTTAACAATCTGTTTCTTGGTTTGTGTCATTTTTTTTCCTTTTGCTCTTTTGTGTCTTAAATTCCGCATATGAGTGAAATCATATTTGTCTTTCTCTGACTGACTTATTTTGCTTAGCATTTATACTCTCTAGATCTATCCATGTTGTTGCAAATGGCAAGATTTAATTTTTATGGCTGAATAATATTCTATTGTATGTATTTACCACGTCTTCTTTATCCATTCATCTATAGTTGCACATTGGATGGGTCCTGTCTTTTTATCCAATCTGCAACCCTGTGCCATTTTATGGGAGCATTTAGGCCATTCACATTGAGAGTGATTATTGAAAGATATGAATTTATGGTCATCATGTTGCCTGTGAAGACCTTGTTTCTATAGATTGTCTCTGTAAATTTCTGTTGTATATCACTCTTGGGGTCTTTCTCCTTTTATAGAACCCCCCTTAATATTTCTTGCAGGGCCATCTTGGTGGTCAAATATTCTTTCAGTTTCTGCCAGTCTTGGAAGCTCTGACTCCCTCCATCTATTCTAAATGACAGCCTTGCCAGATAAAGTATTCTTGGCTGCATGTTCTTCTTGTTTAGTACCCTGAACATTTCTTGCCAGCCCTTTCTGGCTTGCCTGGTCTCTGTGGATAGGTCTGACATCATTCTGATGTTTCTCCCTCTGTACATAAGGAATCTCTTCCCCGCCCCACCCCCCCACCCCCAACTGCCCTTAAGATGGTTTCCTTGGTTCTAAGATTTGCGGGTTTTACTATTACATGCCAGGGCATTGGTCTGTTTTCCTTGATCTTGGGAGGGGTCCTCTCTGCCTCTGGGACATGAATGTTTGTTTCATTCCCCAGATTAGGGAAGTTCTCAGCTGTAATTTGCTCAAATATATCTTCTAGTCCTCTCTCTCTCTCCACCCTCTCAGGGATCCCAATAATTCTGACATTGCAATGTTTCATGGTGTCACTTATTTCTCTGATTCTATATTCATGGATTCTGAGTTGTTTTACCCTGGCCTCCTCTTTTTCCTCTTTTCTATCAACTGGTCTTCTAGATCACTAATTTGTTCTTCTGCCTTGCTTACCCTAGCTGTTAGATTAGATTGGATCTCACTGATAGCATTTTTAAGTTCTGCCAGTTCAGCTTTCATTTCTGTCCTTAGAGCCTCTATGTTGCCATTAATCAATTTCTCCATTCTAGCTATTGTCTTCACAATTGCTACCCTGAATTCCATCTCCAATATCTTGGTTATATCTATATCCATTTGTAAATCTGCGGCAGAAGGCACAGTCTCTGAGTCTTTACTATTTTGGGGGTTCCTCCTTCTCCTAGTCATTCTGTTGAGGGGTGGTTGAGGGAATGTACAGAGTCCAAATTATTGACCACAACCCAAGCAGTATGCACCTGTTTTATAGGGACCTTAGGGTTGCCAGCCTCTTGTTCTCCCAGCCTATCTTCTGGGGGTGTGGCCTGCTGCACTGTTACTCAGGCAACCCTGTTTGGGCAGAGTTGCCCTGCCCCCTGTGGGGGGGATAGGCTCAGTGAAAACTGGTTTGGGGGGGCTTTTGTTCTCTGGCGGCTTTCCCTGGCAGCTTTCCACCTCTCTTCCAAGGGTCATAGTAGAAGAGATCATTTCCAACCCTCTGTCTCAGAGCAGAGTGACTGCAGTCTGTTCTTCAGTGAGCTCTCCAGGCCACCCTACCTCTGCTTCTGTCTATGCTGCTATAAACTGCAGAGTCCTGGGTTGTGAGCCCCTCAGCAGTGCTCCCAGTCCTGGCCTCCAGGTCGGGGCACGTCTCTGCCCTTTGTGCTTCTAAAACCACCAGCTGTCCCCAGTTCATATGTGTGGTCTGCCGCTCCAGGTTTCAGTCTGGGGGGCTGCCCTAAAGTCCTTTCCCCATTGCTACCAGTCTGCGAGTCTGCACCCGGTCCCCAGCCCCAGAGGCTTTTGCGCTCCTTTGTTATTTCACCTGTCCGGGCACCAGCACTTATGGCAGCTCCCTTCCCCTTCCATTTATCTTCCAATATCTGCCCGCAGAATCAAGCTCCCTGCTTCATTCCTCGAAACTAACCACCTGCAATATTCTGTTTGTAGAGATCCAGATCTATCTTCTTACATCTCAGGCTGATTTCGTAGGTATTCAGAGTGGTCTGGTAGATATCCAGCTCAATTCCGGGGACCAATTGGAATAGGGTCCCCTACACCTCTGCCATCTTTTCCAGAGCTCCCTCTAAATTACAGACTTTAAATCTGGTTGGTTTCTTAGGATTACAAAGATAAGATGAAATTGCTAGAATAAATTATCCAAATATTAAAATATTTTTGTCATATATTACCAAATTGCTTCCATGAAAAGTTGTACAAATTTACATTTCTATTAGAGGAACATAAGGATGTGTGTTCTTTTTATTGGTATATATTTTGGCATTTGATGTGAGTTTTTGCCACCAAATGTAACTCTTTAAGTATGTAAAGGATATCTTCCATTTGTCACCTAATATTTTTCTCAGTTCTATTTTATTTGAACTCCTTGAGGGCTTAAGTCTAAAACCACCCTGTCCATTTTGAACCTTTCTCTTGTCTTCATCTCCTTGAAACCACATTGCTGTGTGTTCTTTTATTTCTCCTCTACCTTTCCCCATCACCTTTCTTTCCTTTCTCTAAATGTGGTATTTGCCATAGTTCTGGTCTTCTTTATTATCTTTGTTCAATAACCTCTTTCTTAAATTCTCTCCCGTGTTTGATTCAGCTTACCTATCTTCAAACCTGAATCTCATATCTATATTTCCAGCCTGTCATGTTTCCCAAGATCAAATCTCACTTTTCCAATATGCTTTCTGAATATTTGGCTGCTTGTTCCTATTGACACCCATCATGTCTAGATCTGAATTTTAATTTTATCTTTGATGCCCAGCCCAACCTAACCCAATTCCCAGTACGTCCTGATTTTCCCTTTCTGTAAGTAATCTCATTCTTTTCTGGGTTCAAAAAGCTCTTTTTCCTCTCTTCCTTTGTCTCAGCATATCCACTCAAGTCATCAAGAATGATGGAATCTTTATTACAATATTAATCAAAAGCATGTCTTACCTTCTGTCACTGCTATTTCCATGCTAGAACAGGACCTTATCACCATGGCAATTTTCTCCTAAATGGTGTTTCTTCTTTTAAATGTTCCTTTCATTGATCTAGGCTTCACAATGCTTCTCTTTTTTTATTTAAATTCAATTAGCCAACATATCGTATATCTTTAGTTTCAGATGTAGTGTTCAACAATTCATCTGTTGCATGTAACACCCAGTGCTCATCACATCACGTGCCCTCCTTAATGCCATTCTTGCAGTTACCCCATTCTCCCACCCACCTCCCCTTCAGCAACCCTCAGCTTGTTTTCTATAATTAAGAATCTCTCATGGTTTTTTCCCTCTGATGACTTCCCACTCAGTTTTCCCTCCCTTCCCCTATGATCTTCTGTGCTGTTTCTTATATTCCACATATGAGTAAAGTCATATGATCATTGTCCACACTTGCTAAATGCCAGTAGAACTGTCCAGTCCTATGACAACCAGAACTTCTACCATGCATGGCCCAAATGTCCCTTCTGGTGGCAATGCTGCCTCTAAGGAGAATCAATGATCTAGTGATCTTTTGTTATGGATAAATAAATTGAGGACCAAAGGGGTTAAATGACTGGCCCAAGGTTTCTCAGCTGGGTAGAGGCAAAACAATGAGTGGTTCCTCTCATTCCTTTCCAGAGCCTTACCAACCTGGGATATATTCCTTCCTAGTGCTCCCAAAACATTTTGGGATATGGAAGGTCAAATTACAATTCTTCCTATTTTTAAAACAGAAACTAAAAGAATTTGTGAACACTACACCAGCCCTGAAAGAAATATTAAAGGGGATCCTGTAAGTGAAGAGGGAACCCAAAAGTAACAGACCAGAAAGAAACAGAGACAATCTACAGAAACAGGGACTTTCCAAGTAATACAATGGCACTAAATTCATATGTTTGAATAGTTAATCTGAATGTAAATGGGCTAAATGCTCCAATCAAAAGACACAGGGCATCAGATTGGATGAAAAAGCAAGACCCATCCATATTCTGTCTACAAGAGGCTCATTTTAGACCTAAAGACACCTCCAGATTGAAAGTGAGGGGGTGGAGAACCATTTATCATGGTAATGGACATCAAAAGAAAGGTGGGGTAGCAATCTTCATATCAGACAAATTAGATGTTAAACCAAAGACTGTAGTAAGGGATGAAGAGGGACATTATCATACTTAAAGGGTCTATCCAACAAGAACATCTAACAAGTATAAATATTTATGCTCCTAAGTTGGGAGCAGCCAATTATATAAACCAGTTAATAACAAAATTAAAGAAACACATTGATAATAATGCAATAATAATAGGGGACATCAACACCCCACTCAAAGCAGTGGATAGATCATCTAAGCAGAAGATCAGCAAGGAAACAAGGGCTTCGAATGATGCACTGTACCAGATGGACTTCACAGATATACACAGAGCATTCCACACTAAAGCGGCAGAATATACATTCTTCTCAAGGGCACATGGAACAGTCTCCAGAATAGATCACAAACTGGGTCACAAATCAGGTCTCAACCATTACCAAAAAATTGGGATTATCCCCTGCATGTTTTTAGACCACAGTGCTTTGAAACTTGAACTCAATCACAAGAGGAAAGTTGGAAGGAACTCTTCACAATGCTTCTAAACTACTCTACTTAATTTATCATTTTGAGGTACCATGCTCTTCATCAACAGTCCTTAGTATCTTTCTGTTGCCTTCTAAGCAACTCCAAGTATAATTTATCCATCCACCCAGCCATTCAAAATTTATTAAGTGCCTACATGAAGTTTTCTTCAGAGCCCTGTTATTTAGCTCCTAGAGTTACTTGGCCCTCACTTGCAGAGATCTGGAAGTGCCTGGGGGTTTTCCTCTCCCCAAGGCTTCCACCAACTAATGACTGAGAGATGCAGAAATAAGAAAGCTCCAGATTCATTACCTGGATTTTAATAGCTCTGAGGCTATATTTCTAAATCTGAATACTCTCAAGTTTCCCTATAGCATCAGGCTGAAGCCTATTCTCTCTGGGCTTTTTTATTGAGATCACACCTATGCCTGGCCTCCTCTCCCTCTTGGCTCTGCTTCAGTCAACGTCTTATCCAGCTACCCTAGGAGTATTTCCTTAATTAACTTGCACAGAATTTGTCCTTTTAGGCTCTACTTCTGGAAAATCCTTGGCAGGATACTTTTATTCAAACCAGAGACATGATTACTACTACAAAGGAGCTCACACCAAGTAGAAAAACAGGCATACAACTAGCAATTTCAGTTCTAATATGATATCTGCCATAGTAGTAGTATGTTCAAAGTCCAGTGACATGAGAAGAAATATCTATCTCAGATGAGAGACATCAGAGTAGAATGTCTACATCCCTAAAGTAATGTCTGACCTGAAATCCGAAGAAGTAAGACTTTTTTTTTTTTCCAGGCAGAAAGCAAAGAGAAACTATTCAGAGGGAATAGTGTAGATAAAAATATCATGATATTAGAACATGACATTTTTCAAGAACTACAAATAACTTCATTATTATCAAAGTACAATATGTGACAGTAAAAAAAAAAATGAGGAATTGGTTCTGGCAGGTGGATAAAATGGCAGAAATCTGGACTCAAAGTACTCATAGAGTATCTTCATCGGAGTTCGTCTGTTTTATCTGTTAAAATGGTAAAGAAATGAAGAAATCAGGAAAGTGATGCCATCAGATTTAGAGTTTTAAGTATTGCTCTGGCAGCATTAAGAGGGACTGGAAGAGTGGAGATTTGAAAATTGCATGTAGGGCTAGCCCGGAGAAAGGATTGTTAGAAATTGAATACCATGGTGAGTAAGAAATGCTGAGGAGGGATGATAATGAGAGATAATAGAAGGAAGGACGGGCAGTGCTTAATAATTCATTAAGTCTGGGGATAGTGATAGAAGATTCTAGGCTTTGAACCCCTCCCAGTAACCAAACCCAATGGACGTTTTTAGTCTTTATCTTAATCTAACGCAGCATTTCCCTTTCTTCTGCAGGTTCTTGTTCAATTGTTTTACTAGATATTCTGTATTTTCCAAATTCTCTACATTGGCAATCTATTATATATTCACTTTTTAAATAAAGTAGATAGTAAAATGGAATCATAACATATAGATTTCTTACTAAAGAACTGTTAGGCTAATCATGTAAAAGGATTTTAAATAATATATATATGGAAAAAAGGTATATGTCCAAACTCACACATAACTAAAGAAATGTCAATTAAACCAATATCAGATTGGCAAAAATTTTAAGTATAAAATATCCAGTTTGGGCAGGTATGGAGGAAAGCAACATGCTAATGCACTACTGGGGAATATAATAGGTAAAATTTCCGGAGAGCAGCTGAACAATCTCTGGACAATTAAGATGCTCATTGCTTTGATCCAGCAATGGTACTGTTAATACTTTGAAATAAAAAGCAATTTAGATAAATATATGAAGATGCTTATTACATTATATTTGTAATAGCAAAAAAAAAAGGAATGAAAATTATTTAGAAGTCTATTAACAGGAGCTAATTAAATGCATTATAAAATGACCATTCCATAGAATGTTATTCAGAAGTTGTATAGAAAGCATTGCAATGAAAATGGCCGATAAATACCTGCTTGCAAAAGAATGGTGGAAATGGTTTTGTGGAACATAATCTCATCACCACATAATGAGAATATACATGCATTAAAAATTTCTGAAAAGATGAACCTGAAAGTGCACAACTGGGGCTTGCAAATGATGTGTCTTTGCTATTGGTATATATATATTTTTTCCATGACAAATAGTAGTTTGGCTTTAAAATGAATTTTAAAAAAGGGCAATAACTAGATAATGCAGAGAAGCGGCCTAGTTTTTTTTATGTGTGTGAACAGAGCAGATGAGAGGTGAAAAATTTATATAATTTTCTTGAAATTAAATAAAAATAAAATCCTCATAGGAACACCTGAGAATAGTGGGAAGGTCATTTACAGATAGGGAAATAGAGGCTAATTGCACACTTCATAAGTATCTAATGGAGGCCTAGAATTTAAATCTCCTGACCCCTTGCTGAGTGTTCTCTCCATTATTTTAAGCAATAGTATATCTACAACAAGAAAATCAAATCAACTAAGATGCAAAAGTTCTCAGCCATTATTTTTACCTTCTCTGAACATATGGAATTGATTAAAAGTTCATAAGTAGATTTAAAAATTTTGGAGGTTTGGCTGTGAGATAGAGTTGAGATGTGTCTTTGATTCTTAATCTAATGCAGCATTTCCCTTTCTTCTGCAGGTTCTTGTTCAATTGTTTTACTAAATATTCTGTATTTTCCAAATTCTCTACATTGGCAATCTATTATATATTCACTTTTTAAATAAAGTAGATAGTAAAATGGAATCATAACATATAGATTTCTTACTAAAGAACTTTTTTTTTACACACGTAATTTATTTATTTGTTTGTTTATTTGATGGCATTAGGCTTATTCTGAGGGAAAGTGTCAGTGTATACGGAATCAGAATATCTCAATTTAATACTTTTGCTCTAAAAGGGTGCTTTCAAAAGCACTGAGAAATATGACTCAACTTACATCCCTAACTTAAAAAAAAGAAATATTGGGGAATTAGAGGCAAAGAAATTATGTAGTAGCACCTAAAAATTATAAGGAAGAAGGTACCAAATATCTTACCTATTTCACACATAAGCTGACATGTCTCCAATAATTTTCCTCTTAAGCACAGTATAAGTGAAATATTAGCACATATTATCCAGAGCAACACCAATTGATTCATTTGTTGCTATGAAGTATAAATTCCCAATCATATAAAATTTCAAGTATCATTCTATGGAAAATGAGAAGTTAATCACTAAGAATGTGAGTGAAAAGACTATTATGTACTTCCCTTTGTTAGAATTACTTTTTATTGAAAGTATTAATGAGTCACTAACAAAAAAATTATTTAATTACCTTACCCAACTACTTCTAGGAAATTACAAATAGATTTCATTATTTTAAGATAATAGGGATAGATTTTCTTTTGTGGTTTTCAATATATTAACAATGAATATTTTTCTAGTCTGTTCAAGATACTTCTAGTGCTTCATTCAAATTGTCATTGACTTTTTATTATGTATTGAAATTCATACATACAGTTTTACATGTATGTTTGCCAAATTCAATATTACTAATTTAATAAACTGAGGAAATAAAATGAAAACAAAAAATTGGTGAATATTTAAAGATAAAGTTTAATTGTCAGTGTTTCTCTTTGCTTTTATAATATAATTAATCATAATTTATTTTAATTTAAACATGCTAACAATAATTAAAATTCTATATTACATATAATCAGTATTTTTGTACATATTTCAATTCCTACAAACATTCTAATTCCAGTTTAATAAATTGATATGTAAATACATTTTGCAAAACAGATGATCTTAAAGATTAACTTGAAATTGCAAGTAGAGTTGTAAATTAAAATTTCTATTTCCTGTGCTGGAAAGCACTTTTTTTTTTACACACATGTAATTTATTTATTTGTTTGTTTATTTGATGGCATTAGGCTTATTCTGAGGGAAAGTAGAATTTGGGGCTCTTAAAACTCATGAGGCATGGAGAACACTTTTAATGCAATTTGAAGTGTAGATATTAGTGCACTTAAAATTTATCATTAGGTGTTTAGACTAAAATCTCTAAGTATATAGAAGAGGTACATCTGTTCCTTAAGTTCCTAATGGTATACATGCTATAGGAATGTAGGATTTTACAAAGAGATTAGTGAAATTCAATGGTTAGTCACAAATATTTAACAGAGCAGCTTTATTGTGGACCTTATATTTCCCTCCTTTTTCCTTCAGGAAAGGATCTAATTTGTCACTCCCTAACATTGGAATTCCTGGAGTTCTTCAATGGAAAAAATTGTTGCTCTGTACTATATGCATTCAGCATCATTGGCAGCATTATGCTTAATATTTGATGGATGGTGACAGAATTTTACAAAATAGTCATAAAAACGGTACTTTGGTCCAAATTTTGCCTGAGATTAGTTGAAAGGAAATACATTGCTGATCTACTTTTTCAGTTTTTTAGGATTCAGGATATTGAACAGAGATATATAAATGTGTGTGTCTGTGTATGCACAAATGTACTGTTGTACTGTGCTCATAAAAATGCCAGTTAGTATTTCTTTTTTTAAATTATGTTATGTTAGTCACCATACAGTACTTCATTAGCTTTTGATGTAGTGTTCCGTGATTCATTGTTTGCGTGTAACACCCAGTGCTCCATTCAGTACATGCCCTCCTTAATACCCATCACGGGGCTAACCCATCCCCTCACCCCCCGCCCATCAGAAACACTCAGTTTGTTTCCCAGAGTCCATAGTCTCTCATGGTTCATCTCCCTCTCTGATTTCCCCCTTCATTTTCCCTTCCTTCTCCTAATGTCCTCCATGCTATTCCTTGTGTTCCACAAATAAGTGAAACCATATGATAATTGTCTTTCTCTGGTTGACTTTTGCTATTTAAAAAGAGAGAATAGATGCATTCTAGAGAGGAGGAGGAGTTGGGAGTTGTTGATAATGCAGAGTGCTTGGAAAACAAAATAGGCAATGGTTGGAACCAGAAGCACTTAGTTTTCCACTAAAAATAAGACATAAAGACACAAAGATAGAGAAAAATGGAAAGAGAAAAATCAAACTGTAAAGATGGCACTCCAGAAAGCAAAAGAATAAGAGTCTTTCCTTTTTCCCTTCATGGGTTATGAAGGTTATAAAATGGAGGATTTCCACATAATCAAGAGAACACAGCCCATAGCAAAGGACATACTTGCTTTATTAGAGAGCTACAGGATATCCAGGCTCAGGAAGAGCAGCCATCAATGATGCCTTGGAGGAAATGGCCTAGACACCTGCCCATTGCAGATGAGGTAAACAGGCATTTGTTTGATTGTGGGACATATTTGACTTTTGATAGCATGCAAAAAGAATACATAGTTTATTGAGGTAATTCCAAACCATGATTTATCTGTGAATTGGGATATAGTCTAAAAATAACTAATTATTGAGAAACTTTACCTAAAAGTGGATAAATTCATAAGTTACTGTAAAGTTTTTATAAGCCTTTCGGGCATATTTCCTAGGAATTTCAGATAAGCAAAAAGTACAGGAAATAAAATTAATCAGGACTAATTTCTGTGTTACCTATGAATGATAGACCCTCTGAAGAAGTATTTAAAATTTCATAACACTATAGTCTTTGCTATAATATAAACTGTTGTCTTTAAACTTTGGTTTGATTTTTTTAGGCATTTGGACACATATACATGGGCATGATTGCACATAATTTTTAATGAAATAAACATTTCAAAATAAACCTTTGTTAATATTAATACATTTCATTATGGGAAAATTCAGAGATTCTTTTGCTCTCGTTGTTAGCTATTATCATTGCAGAAGTTTTGATATTATGAAAATTAACTGAACTTTGACTTAAAATAAGTCATCCTAAGGCAGTGAAAACATATTTTCTTGTTCCTGTTTCATCATACTTACGTATAACAGAAATGGTGAGGGCAAAAGATCCAAGCATTAAAATTTCGGAGGGCACAGAGAATACCAACAATCTGCATCCAGGCTAAGTCTAAGCTGTTTAGAAGCCGAATCTTATCAGCATTCCTTTAGAATTGGAATATCACATTCATCGAGTGCATGTTTCAATCTTTTCACAACTACATGTAACTTTTTTTTTTTTACAACTACATGTAACTTTAAGAGATTGCATTTTTAATGCTAAAATTGCCTTAAGGTTTTCAATTCTTTCTTGGCTCAAGTCCTGATTTCAGTTTTTGTTGTTTCTTTTCACAAAAAAAAAGTAATATTTACCTTGACAATGTTTTATTTGACATTAAAGGAAAAATATCATTTTTGACAAAGCAGAAATGAGCTTGAATAAGTTTTGGGCCTGCAATAAAAGTTTAACCTTATATAATTAGGTTTTAAACATTTTGTTCTCATAAAAATAGTGATTACATAAACCTTACCCAAATTATAGTTACAGAAATTAATTTTGAATTAAAATATTTTAATGAATTTTGTTTGAAATGTGTATGATGAAAACATGAAAATATTAGTGTTTATAAATCAGTAACTGTTTATACTGTATATAAATCAATTTGTTGATTTTAGAACATTTGTAACACATTTGATTTTAATTTCCAGATTTTAATTTCCAGATAACACATTTGATTTTAATTTCCAGATATTTATCCAAATATATTTTTATTTTGATAAAACTATAATACCACTATAATCAGAATAGATAAAAATATATCAAATGATGAGTACACATAATGCTCAGTATTAAATGCCCTGCCTTTAATTACACCAAAGACTTATAGTACTTATATTACTATGTTACCTGAAGTAATGTAATTCTGTATATGTATAAGGGTATCACTTTTGTAACCAAGAACTCAGCTAAGCTGCTTATCCTTTGTTCTTCCCAAGACATCTCTGCCTTAAGAATCTAATTCATGGTCACTTCCCATTTCTTTTTCTTTTTTCTTCTTTTTTTTTTTTTTTACTTTGAGATGATGGATCTCATTCACATTTGATTTCCTGAGACTACCCTCCTCTCTCAAAGACTACCCAAACATCATGGTCACCTATCTTTGACTTTTCATACCTTAAACACACACCACATATCCACAGATATGCACCCATGGATGAACACACACAAATACTTTCACAGACATATGACGAGGGAAACTACGTTGCTACACATTCACTACTCTTGCCAGAGTAGGTTGGATAACTGCTTGCCGTTTATCACAGTTTTGGAGCGCATGAGGCTGACTTGCAAGTTCCTTTCTCCAAGTCATAAAGAGCAGTTGAACCCGTCCCCTTCTCTTTATTTTTCCTTTTGCCACTCAGGCCTCTGTCCACTAACATCTTCTCCCTTCCTGTTTCCTGATCATCTGCTCTGGTATCAGTGGCTTGCCCTCATTGCCTCAGAGAGAACAGATCTTTTCTCATTCAGAATTTTGTACAAGGTATACTGTCAAGGAGTCTTCTCTATTCTACTCCACTTCACATGCCCTCATATTTAAGTCATGCCAATAGTATAGAAGTTACTGAAACTACAGACAAGGTGCCTTGTGATTTGCCATAACATACCCTGTGTTTTTTCTACATATTTATACTGATAATTTTTGTTGAAATAATTTTAATGCTTTAACCCTTTTCTCCTTAGCATGTAAATTCCAGAAAAGCAGTGCCTTGCTCACTACTGATTTCCAGCACCCAGCATAATCCTTGGCACATGGTTGGCACTAAGTGAATTTAGGTTTTACAAAGAAATGAATTCATGGGTGCTGTACATGTATGCACACAGCTATGTACAATACAGATGGAGATAATTATCATTTGCAATATACCAAAGTGGAAAGTTGCCAGATTCAAGGAAATGTAGTTAAATTGGGAGCCAGAGAACTAATCCATATGGATGCCAAGGTGATGAGTCTGGGTAAACACTGGACAGAGAGAGTGATCAGCATGAGGAAGCCAAAGGCTAGAGGGGTCCAAAGGAAACCCTGAAGTTGATTACCAGAATGATTGGTTGTCCCTAAACATTGTATTTACTCATGATCTAGAGGTCTTTCCTGGTAGAGATGAGTTTGTATAAAGTGTTTTCTCTAAACATCTCACCAAATTGTGTTTTGACTTCATAATCCTAAAACTATTTAAGATCCATCTCTCAGTGTTGTTCACTTTTATTTCATCCCATCAAATTCTGAGTCTCTATTTAGATTGATTTCTCATTCTTTCTAAGATTGAACTAACGATGTAAAGATGGTCATTCCCTTTGTAGGTATGTCACTAGGATTACATAGGGCATAGTTGGCAAAAATGGACAACAGCAAGTTAAAATAAAAAAGAAAAGTCTTCCCAGAATTCAAAGCAAAAATATTAGCCTGCCCTCCCAAGTATCTAGAGCTGTCTCTACTGTCTGCCAACCCTCAGCTTTCTCTTTTTCTTTTTCCTCTTAAGGAAAAGATCTCACTTTTTCAAATACACTTGACACTCTGAAGCTTTACATATAAGAACACACTTTCATCTGTTCCATCATGCAGTCCCGAAGCAGCAACATGACTACCTGTTAAGGCAAAAAGGCTGCTTCTTGGTCTGATCTACATTTCTCAGGTAACTTTCTAGGCAGCCTATGATCCATCAGTTTGCCCCTCAGTAAATCTCTGAAAAACAACACCCATAAGCATAGTGCAGGGGTGTTCTGAAGTTTGACTAGTATTTTAGAGTGTTGCATATCCCAAGATGAAAGCAGTAAGGAAGTTGAAAAAATAGTATTATTTATTCAACAGACTTGCCAGAAATCTCAGATCTTGCCTAGTCACTGCATTCTGTCCTGTATGTATAATATAAAACTCTCCATGAAAGCAGAACTGAGTCCTCAGTGAGAACATTCAGAAATAAACAAGACCAGCCTCAAAGGGAAGGCCTTGTAACCCATGCTTTCCCTCTTCTCCTATAATCACCTGATATACTGCGGAGATCCAAGACAGTGCTCAACAAAGGGGTTCACTAAAATAATTCTTTAAAAGTATATATAATTCAAAGAAAGACTCATCACTTTCTTTGGAGGCAGTTTCAAAGGCAATGAAACCCCTTGACTATTACTTTAGAATTTGTGAGTACTTTTCTACCTTTCCAGGTTTTATTTTCCATATTTAATCACTTTGTTCTACCTCCTCTGACTGAAGCTACATCTTACCTTTCCTTATATTGGAAAGCTCATTTTGCATGAAAAGTGTAAAAACATACTCCTTCAACCATTAGTTAATAGCTACTAAGTCTCACCATTTGTCTTAGCTACTAAGATAGATAAAGGCAAAGCATATATTTTCATATGTAGATGTGTATATATTATAGATGCAAATATATACAAAAATAGATACATAGTTTTGTAGATCTACCTATCATCTAAAGAAAGACATTCTGTTCTATAATTCAGGATTTTTGTAGCAAGAATAGACAACTCTACTAGAAGTGTCTTTTTTTTTTTTAAGATTTTATTTCTTTGACAGAGAGAGACACAGCGAGAGAGGGAACACAAGCAGGGGGAGTGGGAGAGGGAGAAGCAGGCTCCCCGCTGATCAGGGAGTCCGATGCAGGGCTCGATCCCAGGGCCCTGGGATCATGACCTGAGCTGAAGGCAGACGCTTAACGACTGAGCCACCCAGGCGTGCCTTTACTAGAAGTGTCTTAACCCCAATGAAAATGACTTATTTTATATAATAGAAAAATCCAAGTTGACAAACTTTTAGGGATCATTGATTCAGTGGCTCAGTGGTGCTATCTAATGCCTAGGCTCTTTCAATTATCCTCAAAGTTTTAGCTTCTTTTTTAATCAGCAAGAAATGACATGCCAGCTCTAGGCTTCATAGTTTCACCAAAAAACATCTAAACAGCTAGAAGAGAAGATGTTCTTTTTGGTGTTAAGCTTCCATCATATGCCTCCTAAATTAAAATTATACTCCATAGCAGGATTATCTCAGAGATTTATGATTCCACCCCGAATCTATGGAGGGTCCCAGCCTGCTCTCTAGCCTATGGTATAGGTATAAAAACAGGGGTGGCCTTCTGTTCATGGAAGAAGGAGAAGAGAAGTTTGTAGATAGGAATAAAGAGGATGTGACATTTGTTTATTTATTGAAATAAACTGTAATAAAGGGTTCTCTATCTATCAGGGTACAGTCACCAAGATACTAGCCAATAGGATCCAATAGAACATTAAAAGGATTATTCACCATGATCAAGTGGGATTTATTTCTGGGATGCAAGGGTGATTCAGCATTCACAAATCAATCAATGTGAGAGATCACATTAATAAAAGACAAGAACCATATGACCCTCTCAATTGATGCAAAAAAAGCATTTGACCAAGTACAACATCCTTTCTTGATTAAAACTCTTCAAAGTATAGGGATAGAGGGAACGTACCTCAATATCATAAAAGCCATATATGAAAATCCCACAGTGAATATTGTTCTCAATGGGGAAAAACAGAGCTTTTCCCCTAAGGTCAGGAAAACATTGGGGATGCCCACTCTCACCACTGTTGTTCAACATAATACTAGAAGTCCTAGCCTCAGCAATCAGACAACAAAAAGAAATAAAAGGCATTCAAATTGGCAAAGAAGAAGTCAAACTCTGACTCTTTGCAGATGACATGATACTTTATGTGGAAACCCAAAAGACTCCACTCCAAAATTCCTAGAACTCATACAGCAATTCGGCAACATGGCAGGATACAAAATCAATGCACAGAAATCAGTTGTATTTCTATACAATGAGACTGAAGAAAGAGAAATTAAGAAATCTATCCCATTTACAATTGCACCCAAAACCATAAGATACCTAGGAATAGACCTAACCAGAGATGTAAAGGATCTGTACTCTAAAAACTACAGAACACTTATGAAAGAAATTGAGAAAGACACACAGAGATGGAAAAACATTCCATGCTCATGGATTGGAAGAATAAATATTGTTAAAATGTCTATGCTACCCAGAGCAATCTACACATTCAATGCAATCCCTATCAAAATTCCATGAACATTTTTCACAGAGCTTGAACAAACTATCCTAAAATTTGTATGGAACCAGAAAAACCCTGAATCGCCAGGGGAATATTGAAAAAGAAAACCAAAGCTGGAAGCATCACAATGCCTGATTCAAGCTCTATTACAAAGCTGTGATCATCAAGACAGCATGGTACTGGCACAAAAACAGACACATAGATCAATGGAACAGAATAGAGAGCCCAGAAATGGACCCTCACCTCTGTGGTCAATTAATCTTCGACAAAGCAGGAAAGAAAATCCAATGGAAAAAAGACCATCTCTACAGTAAATGGTGCTGGGAAAATTGGACAACCACATGCAGAAGAATGAAACTGGACCATTCTCTTTCACTATACACAAAGATAAAATGGATGAAAGACTAAATGTGAGACAGGAATCCATTAAAATCCTAGAGGAGAACATAAGCAGCAACCTCTTCGACCTTGGCCACAGTAGCTTCTTGCAAGACACGTCTCTAAAGGCAAAAGAAACAAAAGCAAAAATGAACTATTGGGACTTTATCAAGAAAAAAGTCTTCTGCACAGCAAAGGAAACAGTCAACAAAACTAAAAGGCAAACTATGAAATGGGAGAAGATATTTACAAATGACATATCAGATAAAGGGCTGGTATCCAAGATCTATAAAGAATTTATGAAAGTAAACACCCCAAAACTAAATAATCCAGTCAAGAAATGGGCAGAAGACATGAACAGACATTTCTCCAAAGAAGACATCCAAATGGCCAACAGACACTGAAAAAATGCTCCGTATCACTTGGCATCAGGGAAATACAAATCAAAACCACAATGAGATATCACCTCACACCAGTCAGAATGGCTAAAATTAGTAAGATAGGAAGCAGCAGTTGTTGGTGAGAATGTGGAGAACAGGGAACCCTCTTACACTGTTGGTGGGAATGCAAACTGTTACAGTCACTCTGGAAGACAGTGGGGGTTCCTCAAGAAGTTAAAAATAGAGCTACCCTATGACCCAGCAATTGCACTACTGGGTATTTACCCCATAGATACAGATGTAGTGAAACAAAGGGGCACCTGCACCAGTGTTCATAACAGCAATGTCCACAGTAGCCAAACTGTGGAAGGGGCCCAGAAGTCCTTCAACAGATGAATGGATAAAGAAGATGTGGTTTATATATACAATGGAATATTACTCAGCCATCAGAAAGGATGAATACCTACCATTTACATCGACATGGATGGAAATGGAGGGTGTTATGTTAAGTGAAATAAGTCAATCAGAGAAAGACAATTATATGGTTTCACTCACATGTGGAATATAAGAAATAGTGCAGAGGATCATAAAGGAAGTGAGGGAAAATTGAATGGGAAATCAGAGAGGAAGACAAACCACGAGAGACTCAACTCTGAGAAACAAACAGGGTTGCTGAGGGGAGGGGCGGGGGGATTGGGTAATTCTGTGATGGGCACTAAGGAGGGCACATGATGTGATGAACACTGGGTGTTACACGCAACTGATGAATTATTGAACACTACATCTGAAATTGTAGTGTTCAATAACTACAATTGGCTAATTGTAGTTATTATGGCTACATTAAATGGCTACAATAAATGGCTAATTGAATTTAAATTAAAAAAAAAGATATAGTCAGAAAAACTGAAACTATGGTATGTATTTCAGAGAACTGGCCACCAGATGTCAGAAACCTGAAATAGCAAGGAAAGGATGCTAAAATAGTGCAAAAATTCATAACTATAGAAAGTAGCTGCTATACCAGAGCTGGGGGAACAAAAGAGAGGAGTTGGGGTTACCAGAATATAACAGGAGAGGACTCCTCACAACTGGTACTAGAAGCTGTTAAGGTGATGCCATGCAGCTGGTGCTCAGACCACCCAGGGTGCATTATGAGTTGGTGCAGGTACCTCTGAGGAGGCACCAAGGCTGGTGCTCAGTGTGTCAAAAGAGGCAAAAGGCTAAAACTGTCATTGTCCTCTCTTGCTTTAAGATGCTGACATGAAGTATAAACAGAAACTCAACCCTTATGCCCTCCTTCTTCCAGTCTTCCTCTTGTGCTTTCCACTAAGAGAAAGCCAGCTGGCAGGGGAGTTGGGGAAATGTTTGCAGGCACAAAAGAATACAGCAGAATATAGGGTGGTGGACTGTAGCTACAGGGATATATGTGACTTAGTAGTACAGCACCTTGAAATCTTGAAACTTTGCAATATATACACACACACACACACACACATATACATATATATACATAGAGAGAGAGAGATCTTTGTGTTTAACTCTATGCTTTTTTCTACCTAACAAGTATATTATGTCTCATCATAACAGCAAATGATGTTTTAAAGACTTCTCTGACCTTCCTTATCTCTAGTACCTACTGAGGGAATGATTTAGGACAAGTGGCTTAGGCATTATGAACATCTGTTATCCCATCTATAAAATGGAGATAATGATATGCTTTACCTCAGTGGAGTAAGATTATCAAAAGATACATAAATTGCTCAACTGATAATTGTTAAGTATCCTCAATCCCAATTGAAAAAAAAAAAGCTTGTCCTAGTCAATCACTTTTCATATGCACGACTCAGGTACCTTATACAAATGATTTGTAAATCATTGTCATTCTGCCTTAAATTCTTTACTTGCATATTTACAACTGTTCCTATTTTTCTTGAAGATATGCTATATTCTCACTTAGCACTGTGCTTCACATGTAATGGAAACTATAGTCACTAAAAATTTGAAAAAGTTTGAAAATTCAAATGAATGATGATGAATATGTGATATATATATGAATATATAATATGTCATATTTACATTTATAAAGAAGACAGAAAGTATACTTTTATATAGGTCACTGTGTGATTTTTTTATGGGAGGTGTAGTCCTCATAGTGTATAAATAAATTATACACATAAGGGTACTCTACAAAAAGAAACACAACAGTAGGATTCCAGAATTTCTTGAACAGGAGTTTTTATGATTAGCTATTGTGGTCAATTGAATTGGCAGAATTCATGTAGATAACAAAAAGAGACTGGAAAGATTTCTTACAAGTAGGTTAATTGGCACGGAAAAAGTAGGTAGGCATGCTAGAAATAAATAGCATCTATGAGAAAACACATGTGGGGGGGATAAGTTTTTCCAAGCTGGAGTAAGTTTTTAAAAAGCAGTGCTTTATCCTGTAGGCAATTGAGAGTAACATAAGTAAGTAGTTTTAAGGATAAATGAATGGTTCTCTGTGCAGGATAGATTAGAAATGGAAGATACTGGAGGCTGAGAGAAGTTAAGGAAGATGTTGAAATGGTCTTGAAGTGCTAAGAGGCTAAAGTAAATACATTGTAAAGTCATTGCCATGGAACACAGGGCAAGGCCATTTATTGGAAGATTCTAGAAGTGGGTGAGGAGGACTCAGAAAATCTGACAGTTTAGCAGAGAGAAGGATGTCAGGATCAGTTATTAACAAGATTAAGACAAATGCTGTCTGGCATCACTTATATGTGGAATCTAAGAAACAAATGAACAAACACAAAAAATAGAAGGAGACTCATAAATTCTGAGAACTGGTGCTTGCCAGAGAAGGGAAGGGGGTGGGAGAAGGGCAGAATAGGTGAGTGGTACAAACTTCCAGTTATAAAATAAGTCATGGAGATGAAAAGCACAGCATAAGGAATGTAGTCAATAATATTGTAATAATAATTGTAATTATGTGATGACAGATGGTGACTATACCTATCGTGATGAGCACTGAATAACATATAGAATTGTCAAATCACTACATTGTAAACCTGAAATGAATACAACTTTGTATGTCAACTATATTTCAACAATAAATTTTTTTTTAAATAAGGTAAATAGGATTAGAACTTCAGATTTTTTACTTCTAGGATAGTTTAATTTGGCCCTAAATTTAGGTCATTCTCTTCCAACCTCATTTTGTTAATTTCTGCAGTCTTGCCCCAGAAATGCTATTCTTAACCAGTGTAGAAAAATATATATTCATTTTTCTTCATAAATGCACAAAATTTTAGCAGGGTTTTCAAAGACAATGTTACATTTGAAATGAGATAAGCTGTTTTAACATGTCAAGACATATCTGTTGCTTTGCAGGCTGGTGATACAATGAATTCTCTTATTTGTACTCTTTTCCTACATTTTAGTGATTTTTGCTTTTTCATCAATAGGAACCAACAGAAATACCTGATAGAATACCATGACAACTTGAAAAGCTTTATTTTAACAAATAAATATCCCACAGTAGAAAAACTAAAATTCTAAATAATTAGACAATATCTTTCTTAACTTAGAACTTAAAGACAAATACTGACCCCATGTAAAGGTATTTCCATAGCATGGAATTCTTAGAGAATGGACATTAGAGTAACTTCAGAGACAATGATTTTAAATACTTTTCTGAACAAAGCAGACTAAACATGAGAATGAGGGAAATACTAATATTGGTATTTTCAATTTTTTAGAAATGATAATGTTTAAACATAGTAAAATAATCATTAATTACAGATATTTTTATGTTCACATCTGGAAGGTGGAGCATAAACTATTTAGGTGACCTGTGCAAAGACTTATTGAAGGAGATGACAAATATTTGGATCAGAGAACTAAATATATAGCTTCACTAGGCTGGTGGTATGACTTTTTATGCAAAACAATTATTCTCCTAGTTTCAGGAAACCCACTGGAAAAGAGTAGACGTTCAAACTTGAGGCCTCACATTCAAGCTTTGACATATTCCTCTCACTGGCTTTATCTAATGCTTATAAGGAGTCTATGTAGTCAGTAGCTTTAGGACTATGGGTCAAAGAAGTGCCTCTATCACAGTTTGAATTTTTCTCTGTGGCACTTGACCAAGTGGCCTTTGGGTTATCAAACATGCTTGGAAGTTATCTGGCTACTCTCTGAGGAGTTTACATGGAACCTGCTTTGCTGTTACAAAGCAGGTAAAATTATGAGGGTTCCTCTGATAAAACAATAGTCATTGTGTTGAGTTAGAACAAAGACCAAATGTGATCTTTCCCTGTTGCTGGGTAATAAACAGTGGTAAGATCAGAAGCTTATAGAAAGTTAGATCATCATACCAGGAATCAATCAAGAACATTATTAATTTCTAAAGGGCTTTATGTCATCATGGTTTTATCTTCTTTTTCCTTTTGTTGACGTTTTAAATGTATTTCTACTTCAGGGTATACAAAGGAAAGAAATTAGCACTAAAAAAGAAGGGCTTCTTTACAACTTCAAATTATTTATTTCTTTTAGCACTACACTTTAGAGAGAAAATAACAGAAATTCAGCATAACACTTTTGTGACACTTTGCTACCTGATAAAAATGTAGAAAAAGTAAAAAACAATTAAATCAATTTGTATTTACTGCATGCATTCACCTATTTTTATTTAAAAATCTGATAAAAATAAAACTCTAAGGTAATTACCAGTCTTCACCATTATTATTTATTTTTATTTTATTTATATGAAACCAGTAAATAACACTATACCAGATTCTTCCTTTTTATATTAGCATATATTTTTATTGAATTATAATTAACATAGTGTTATATTAGTTTCAGCTGTACAATATAGTGATTGAAACTGTTCGGTGCTCATTACAATAAGGGTACTCTCGATCCCCTTTATCTATTTCACTCCTCCCCCTAACCACCATCCCTCTGGCAACCACTAGTTCTCCATTTAAGAGTCTGGTTTATATTTGTTTCTTATTTTCTTTGTTCATTTGTTTTGTTCCTTAATTCTACATGTAAGAGAAATCATATGGTATTTGTCTTTCTCTAACTTATTTCACTTAGAATTATACCATCTGGGTCCATGCATGTTGCTACAAATGCCAGATCTTTCTTTTTTATGGCTGAGTAATATTTCTCTCTATATGTATACACATACCACTTTTTTTTTTATCCATTCATCTTTGGATGGACACTTGGGTAGTCTCCGTATCTTCACTATTGTAAATAATGCTGCAATTAACATAGAGGTGCATAATATATGTTCTTGAATTAGTGTTTTTGTTTTCTTTGGGTAAATATTCAGTAGTAGAATTAATAGATCATATAGTAATTCATTTTTAATTTTTTTTTAAAGATTTTATTTATTTATTTGAGACAGAGAGAATGAGAGAGAGCATGAGAGCGAGGAGGGTCAGAGGGAGAAGCAGACTCCCTGCCGAGCGGGGAGCCCGATGCAGGACTCGATCCCGGGACTCCAGGATCATGACCCGAGCCGAAGGCAGTCGCCCAACCAACTGAGCCACCCAGACGCCCCTCATTTTTAATTTTTAGAGGAACCTCTATATGGTTTTCTACAGTGGCTGTACCAGTTTGCATTCCCACCAACAGTGCACGAGGGTTCCTTTTTTTCCACATCTTTGTCAACACTTGTTATTTTCCTGTTTTTTATTTTAGCCATTCTGACAGATGCAAGGTGATATCTCATGGTGATTTTGATTTGCATTTCCCTGATGATGAGTGATGTTGAGCATCTTTTCATGTTTCCGTTTTCCACCTTAGGACTTTGGAAAAATGTCTTCTTTGGAAAAATGTCTATTCAGATCTTCTGCCAATTTTTTCATCAGATTTTTGTTTTGTTACTGAGTTGTATGAGTTTTTTGGTATATATTTTAAATATTAACCCCTTTCAGATATATTATTTACAAATATCTTCTTCCATTCAGTTGGTTGTCTTTTTGTTTTGTTAATTTTTTTTCCACTGTGCAAAAGCTCTTTATATTGGTGTAGTCCTAATATTTTAATTTTGATTTTGTTTTCCTTACCTGAGGAGACCTATTGAGAAAAATGTTTCTATAGCTGATGTCAAAGAAATTACTGCCTCTGTTTGCTTCTAGGAATTTTATGGTTTTAGGTCTCACATTTAGGTCTTTAATCCATTTTAACTATTTGTGTGTGTCTTCAGTTTTATTCTTTTGCATGTAGCTATCCAGTTTTCCAAGCACTATTTGTTGAAGAAATTGTCTTTTCCTGCATTGTATAGTCTTGCCTCCATTGTCATAGATGAATTGGCCATAAACTCATGAGTTTATTTCTGGGGTCTCTGTTCTGTTCTATTGATCTATGTGTCTATTTTTGTGCCAGTACCATACTGTTTAAAACACTACAACTTTGTAGTATATCTTGAAAATTGGGATTGTGATACCTCCAGCTTTTTTCTTCTTTCTTAGAATTGTTCTGGCTATTCAGGGTCTTTTAGGATTACAAACAGAAAATTTAGGATTATTTGTTCTAGTTCTGTAGAAAATGTTGGTATTTTGACAGTGATTGTATTAAATCTGTGGATTGCTTTGGATAATATGGACATTTTAACAATATTG
Source organism: Mirounga angustirostris (assembly GCF_029215605.1). Classification (NCBI taxonomy): domain Eukaryota; kingdom Metazoa; phylum Chordata; class Mammalia; order Carnivora; family Phocidae; genus Mirounga; species Mirounga angustirostris. The sequence continues at coordinate 17,523,608 of NW_026991711.1, read as the reverse complement.
GATTCTTCTAATCCATGAGCATGAAATATCTTTCTATCTGTATCATCTTCAATTGCTTTCATCATTGTTTTATAGTTTTCAGAGTATGGTTCTTTCACTCCTTGGCTAAGTTTGTTCCTAGTTATTTTACTATTTTTGGTGCAATTGTAAATGGGATTTTCTTTTAGATTTCTCTTTCTGCTACTTCATTATTAGCACGTAGAAATGCAACAGAATTCTGTATATTGATTTTGTATCCAAGTCCTTACTGAATTCATTTATTCTAGTATTTTTTTGGTGGAATTTTAGGATTTTCTATATATATCATCATGTCATCTGCAAATAGTGAAACTTTTATTTCTTCCTTACTAATTTCAGTGCCTTTCATTTCTTTCTCTTGTCTGATTGCTATGGCTAGGACTTTCAGTACTAAGTTGAGTAAGTGGTGAGAGTGAACATCCTTGTCTTCTTTCTAATTCTGAGAGGAAAATTTACCAATTTTCCACCACTGAATCTGATGTTAGTTGTGGTTTTTTCATATATGGCCTGTATTATGTTGAGGTATGTTCCCTCTAAACCTATTTTGTTGAGAGTTCTTATCATGGATGGATGTTGTATTTTGCAAATGCTCTTTTCTGCATCTCTTGAGATGATCATATGGTTTTTATCCCCTGTCTTGTTAATGTGATATGTCAATTGATTTGTCAATATTGAGCCCTGCTTGCATCCCTGGAATAAATCCAACTTGATCCTGGTGAATGATTTTTTTTAATGTGTTGTGGATTCGGCTTGCTAATATTTTGTTGAGGATATTTGCATCTATGTTCATCAGAGATATTGGCCCGTAGTTTCCTTTTTTGGTAGTGTCTTTATCTGGTTTTGGCATCAGGGTTATGCCAACCTCATAGAAAGAATTTAGAAGCTTCCTTTTCTGTTTCTTGAAATAGTTTGAGAAGAATAGGTATTAACTCTTCTTTAAATGTTTGGTAAATTTCATCTGTGAAACCATGTGGTCCTAGACTTTAGTTTGTAGCAAGGTTTTTGATTAATGATTCAATTTCATTGCTGGTAATCATCTGTCCAAATTTTCTGTTTCTTCCTGATTCAGTTTTTGAAGGTTATATATTTTTAGGAATTTATCCATTGGGGGTAGTTGTTTAATTTGTTGGCATATAATTTTTCATAGCATTCTCTCATAATCCTTTGTGGTTTTGAGGTGTTTGTTGTTATTTCTTCTCTTAATTTTTAATTTTATTTGAGTCTTCTCTTTTTTATTCAATGAGTCTTACTAAAGTCTTATCAATTTTGTTGATCTTTCAAATGAACCAGCTCCTAGTTTCATTGATCTGTTCAATTGTTTTTTTGTTTTTTGTTTTAGTTCCTATTTTGCTTATTCCTGCTCTGATCTTTATTATTTCCTCCTTTCTACTGGATCTGGTTTTTGTTTGTTCTTCTTTTTCTAGATCCTTGAAGTGTAATACTAAATTGCTTATTTGAGATTTTTCTTGTTTCTTAAGGTAGGCTTATTTTGCTATAAACTTCCTTCTTAGAATGCCCTTTGCTGCATCCCAAAGATTTTAGACCTTAATGTTTTCATTTTCATTTATTCCCATTTTTTAACTTTCCTCTGATTTCTTTGTTGACACATTCATCCATTCATTTAGCAGCATGTTATTTAGCTTTCATGTATTTGTGTTCTTTCCAACTTTTTCTTCTGATTGATTTCAGTTTCATATTGTTGTGGTCAGAAAAGATGCACAATGTGCTTTTAATCTTTTTGCATTTGTTGAGATTTGTTTTGTGGTCTAACATCTATTCTGTAGAATTTTCCATGCATGCTTGAAAATAATGTATGTTCCATTATTTTTAAATGGAATGTTCTGAATATATCCAATAGTTTCATCTGGTCCAATGTGTCATTCAAAGCAACTGTTTACTTTTTGATTTTCTGTCTGGATGGTCTATTGAGGTAAATGATATGTTAATGCCCCCTACTGTTATTGTATTACCATCAATTTCTTCCTTTATGTTTGTTAATAGTGGCTTTATGTTTGTGGAGGCTCCTATGTTGGTGCATAATTATTTATAATTTTTATATCCTCTTGTTGGGTTTTTCCCTTTACAATTATATAGTGTCCCTCTATGTTTCTTGTTAGTCTTTGTTTTAAAGTCTGTTTTATCCAGTATGAGTATTGCTACCCTGGCTTTCTTTTCACTTCCATTTGCATGCTTAATGTTTTTCTATCCTTTCTCTTTCAGTCTGCATGTGTCTAGTTCTGAAGTGAGTCTCTTAAAGGCAGCATATATATGGGTCTTACTTTTTTATCCATTTAGTTATCCTGTGTGTTTTGACTGGAACATTTAATCTATTTACATTCAAAGAAATTATTGATAAGTATGTACTTACTGCCATTTTTTTGACTTGCTTCGTGGTGATTTTTGTAGCTTCTCTCTGTTCCTTTCTTCTTTTGCCCTCTTCCTTTGTGGTTTGATGATTTTCTCTAGTGTTAATTTTTGGTTCCTTTCTCTTTCTTTTTTGCATATCTATTACACGTTTTTGACTTGTGCTAACCATTAGATTCATATATAGCATCTTATGCATATAGTGGTATATATTAAGTTGATGGTCACTTAAGTTTGAACCCATTTTAAAAGCACAAAATTTTTTACTTCCCCCTCACATTTTGTTTAAGTTATGTCATACTTACACCTTTTATTTTGTGAATTGCTTGACTGATTTTTAAAGTTATAATTGATTTTGCTCCTTTTATGCTTTAATTTCCACACTGGTTTTATAAGTGATTGATGTAGTACTTTTCTTATATGCTTACATTTACATGTAGAATTTTTTCCTTTCATAATTTTCTTATTTCTCATTATGATCAGTTCTTTCCACTCAAGGAATTTCCTTTAATGTTTCTTATAAGACTGGTTTAGTGGTGATGAACTCCTTTAAACTTTGTTTGTCTGGGAAACTCTCTCTCCTTCTGTTCTAAATGATAACCTTGCTGGTAAGAGTATTTGGGGTTGCAGGTTTTTTCTTTTCAGCACTTTGATTATGTCATGCCACTCTCTTCTGGCCTGCAAGGTTTCTGCTGAAAAATCAGTTGATAGCCAGGTGAGGTTTCCCTTGTATGTAACTTTTCTTTTCTCTCGCTGCTTTTTAAAAAATTCTCTCCTTATCACTATTTTTTTGCCATTTTAATTAGTATGTGTCTTGATGTGGACCTCCTTGGTCTAATTTTGTTGGGTACTTTCTGTGCTTCCTGGATCTGGATGTCTGTTTCCTTCCCCAGATCAGGAAGTTTTAAGCAATTATTTCTTCAAATAAATTTTCTCCCACCCTTCTCTCTCTCTTCTCCTTCTGAGATCCCCATAATGTGAATGTTATGGTTGGTGATGTCACTGAGTTCCCTTAACCTATTCTCATTTTTTTTTCTTTTTGCTGTTGAGCTTGGTTGATATTACTGTCTTCCAGTTCACTGATCCATTCTTCTGCCCCCCTCTAATCTGCTATTGATTCCCTCTAGTTTATTTTTCATTTCAGTTACTGAGTTCTTCATCTCTGACTGGGTCTTTTATATTTTCTAGCTCTTTGTTGTGTCTCACTGAGATCCTCCACTCTTTTCTCAAGTGCAGTGAGTACCTTTATGATCATTACTTTGAATTCTTTGTCAGGCCTATTATCTCTGTTTCATTTGGCTCTTTTGCTTTGACTTTGTCCTCTTTTTCCATTTGGGACATATTCCTCTGTCTCCTCATTTTGTCTAACTTTGTACATCTCTACTTGTTAGGAAAGTCAGTTGCATTTCCTGCTTCTAAAAGTGGTGACCTTATGAAGAAGAGGTACTGTGGTGCCCTCCCATGCAATGTCCCCTGTTCACCAGGACCTGGTGCTTCAGGGTGTCTCCTGTGTGTGTTGCATGGGCCCTACTCTTGTGGCTGAGCTATATTTGCCTTCACCCTAGTCCTCTGCAGTGGCTCTTTTTGCCTGTTGTGGTCAGGGTTTTGTCCCTGTGTTGTTAGTGGGCCAGTCTGGGGCTGTTTGGGGCTTGAGTTGGGTCAGACCAGGTGTGTGCTAGAGCTATGGTGGCATCAAACTGCATGGCACTTTCTGCATGTTGTCCCCTGAGAAGCTTTTGTTGATGGATGGGGTCTATAGCCAGATTAGATGTCTACCCCCAGCCCAGTGCTGGGGCCAGTGGAACTGGTGTGTGTGGTTATTTTCCCCTCTCTCCAGAACAGGAGTCACTTTGGAGTGGTGCTGGTCCCTACTGGGGCTGCTTGCACACTGCCAGGCTTTTGGCAGTGTTTTGGATGGCTTTTGGGCAAGGGCATACTTGAGGGGACAGTTCCACAAGAGAACATGGAGTGAGGTGTGTGGTGCCAACAAGGTGTTAGTCTGCTGCAGGAGGAGACCTGCAGCCATCTGGGAAAACTCCTGGCAAGGCTGACTGGATTGGAGGGGGCTAATTCTCAGACGCATGCAATGGTGGCATGTTCTGTTAGCAAGCTAAGTGGAGAGTGTTTTCATTGTGCTGCTTCCTATATGTGTTCACATATCTGGGCCAGAGGTTTGGGGGAAAGAAATGGTGCCTATCAGCTCTTTTGTTCTTGGAGAAGTCTACCAAAGATCTCTGTCCCTTTAGCATATCTCTAAGATTAATAAATAAGTCTTTTCTTATACCCCAGGTATTTTTCAAACTGCTTCTTCTATGCTGTTTCTCGGGGGGGCTATTTGTTGTGCTGTGTCTTTAAGGGGGGGGGGTACTGATTTTCCTGACGCCCTCAGGCTCTCCCAGAGCCAAATTTCCTGATTTTTGTTGTTGTTGTTGTTAAGTTTCAAGTATTAAGCCCCACTGCTTTAAAAACTTGCATAATTTTGCCCCTCTGGTTTTCAAAGCCAAATGTTATGGTTATTTGTCTTCCCCATGCAGGTCTCCTGTGGTTGGGGTGCCTGGTGTGGGGTTCTTCTCCTCTCCCCTATTCAAGCCCATCCTTCCCTCTCTCCAGTGGACATTCAGCTGGTTTATTCAGTTTCAGACAGCATCTCTGCCCTTCCTACCCTCTTCAATATGGCTTCTTTTACATATAGTTAGGTGTGAAGAATCTGGTCTGCCAGACTTTGGTTCATTTTCTGGGTTATTTTTACACTGATTTGGGTGTTACCTAGTTGTATTTGTGGGAGAAGGTGAGCTTAGGATCTTCCTACACTGTTATCTTTCCAACCTTTTTTTTTAAATACATAAACACAGCTCTAAGACTATAGTTTCTTATATGAATCTTACAATTTACTTATTCCATACTTTACATTAATAAAGTTGTATGTTCAAGAAACTAGAAACTCTGGGGTAAGACTGGGTGTTTTGTCAAAAACACAATATCCATATAGCAGGACTTAGTTTTATGTAATGAACAGGATGAGTTGTTTTTGTAACTGTCCTATTGATTTTCACATATTATTTACAAGAAATCACCACCATCATTCTCACCTAGTGCCATGTGTAAACATTTACCACATGTATCTTCTACTGAAATGTTGTCCTTGTCTTGAAAAGAAGTGTCATTATTTTATTCAAAGTTTATACTTTGGAATCCTAATAAGATTTTTTTTTTGGCATTAAATAACAAGTACTGTATTATTTCCAAAGGCTTGCTATGGTTGTGAGAAAATTAGAACTCTAGTAAATTTTGTTGGCCAAAAAATTTGAAATAACTGTGCCATCACATAAATATATAAACACAGGTGAACTGATAGTTGGTCAAAACTGCACTTAAGGTCCAAAGCAATGAGTATATTTGGAATAGATTTTGTTTTATTGTTCCAATATCATATGCCAGTTATTTGTAAGCTTACAGACATAGGTCATAGAATGCATTAATCAGCATTTATTTTAAATCTATTCCCACTATGAAGTTTTCAGTAATCCAATAGCTATTACATAAATATGAATTTAGATTAAATCATTGGTCAACTAGAAAAATCAAAGAATAGAGGTTTTTGGGGTTTTTTTTAAGATTTCTTCAAATGAAGAATGAAAGAAATTGTACTGTGGTAATGTGGATAAGACCAATGATTATGGAATCAGGCATTTCTCAGGGTCATTCACTGTTCTACCATTAACTAGATAATCTTTCTAATTTTTCCAGTGTTTACTTTTTTCCCTTCCCTGAGTTTTTTGAAAACATACAGACCATTAACATTCTACAGAACAACATTGGCTTAGCCCAAGATTATTCAATTTGCCCTTATTGAATAGCTCCCATATAATCATGTGGGAAGGAAACATAAGACCTACTATAATGACTCTATCCTTGTGAATTATACAATCTAGTTGGGGATACCAGATACATGGACAAGTTAGATAACAGTAGGCATAGAAACATTTTATTCAAATATAATTAGGACCAGTTGTTTGATGGTTAATCTAAAAAATCACCTAAATGTGGAATTTTTAAAAAATACAAATGCACATTAATTGACCAATACTTTGATGTAAGTCAGTACCCTTTGATCATCACTCTATTGACTGGAATTTTTATACATTATCTTCCTTATATAAATCATAATGAATCAATTATAATTTCCAATTTTAATGTATTAAAATAGAATAAAAATAATGATTGCCAAATCTTTTAAATTATAATTTTGTCTCATTATTATTTTATAATTTCTTCTTCAATTTTATAGTTGTTTAGCCCTCATTATAATTTAATATTTTCTAATCTTTTCAAAGGACAATGTAGTTTTGCAGAAACAAAACCCATCTTTTAAAAATTGTATCATTGATTTTATTTATATAATAGTATGGTTAAATTTCATATAACTGAAATAAACAGCTAGGTGAGCAAACACATTTGAATTCTGGTTAACATAAAGCTAAGTTGAGGCAGTCAACCCACATAGACATACCAGAAAGCATGCTATTATTTTACAGGAAGAATGTGCAACATCAGTTAATCTATTGTTAGTTAAATGAAGCTCAATTAAAATGATGTATATGGTAAGTTTTAAATTATGTTTTTCCTCCATGGGCTTATAAGGCAATAAAAGTTCTGAGAAGGAAGATATTTGGGAAGGTTCATTATTAAGTCAAATTTGCAATTAGCCTTTCCTTCATGGAGATGGAAAGATTCAAAAGGATGAGAAATACAGAGAGGTTATTCTAGATAAAGAGAGAAATAAGATCAGAGACACAGGCAGGAGTAGACATGGAACCTGGTGTTGCTGAGAAGGAGAGTATGTATTGCTGAGCAAAGGTTACAACGAGCTAATCATTGTAACCTTACACCAGACCATATTTCCAACTGGAAATCCACATTCCTTACCTACCTGTCTGGTAAGCAAATCTGGCACCCCACACTGAGAATAGGATACTTGGTACCCCAGCTAATCCTCAACTCCATTGGTCCCACAGAGACTTCAGATTTGGAAATTATAGAGTAGCCTTTGAATGGGAAGCTCTAGAGAAGGATCAGGTCATGCCTGCCAAGATTTCCCTTAATTGAGATGAGAGGAAGTATATTACCCAAATTAATTATAATTTGCCAGGTTTCAAAATCTGTTTAAAAAATAAGTTTTTTTTCCTCAAACATCTGACTCCACTTTTACATTTAATTCTTGCATTCAGTGAATGCTTATATAAATAGTGTATGCTTATATAAATATTATATACTTTTTTAGTCATTAGGAATACTGTGAATAAAATACAAATAATTCCCACTAACCACCTAATTGTGGGAGGGAGTAAACAAATACATGAAATAAAATAATTAAGAAATAGATTTTACTATATCTTAATTACATCAGATGATAGTAAATGCTATAGAGAAAACCAAAACAGGGAAGTGGTATGAAAACATTGAGCATGGGGCTAAGGTTTCCATTTTAAATATGGTTGTCAGGTAAGTCCTCATTGAACAAAAGAATGACATTCCATCAAGAAATTGAAGATGATGAGAGAGGTCATAAAGTGGATGTAGGAAGGAAGAATATCCCAAGTAACAGGACCAATACTTGCAAAGAGCTAGAAAATGGTATGTTCAAGAAATAGCTAGGAGGTCTCTAGGTTCTAGCAGTGATTGAGGTAGAAAATAGTAGAAGAGTTCATGAATATAAGGTAAAGGGGTGGCCCAACCATGGAGGGCTTTACAAGCCATGGTAGAGATTTGGATTTTATTGAGAGTGAGATGGAAGCCTTGAATAGAGAATGATAGAATACACAATTTAAATGACCTCCTGGCTGCTGAGATAGGAACCGATTGCAGGCAGCAAGGCTAAATGGTCAAGATGCTTTTGCTGTTGCCCAGGAAAGATATAGGATAATTTGTACTAGGGCTGTAATGGGAAGATGTGGTCATATTTTTGATATTTTTAAAGTAAAGTGAGATTTGCTAATGGGTGTGATAAGGGAATGTGATCCAAATTTTTGACCTGAGCCAAAAGGCAGTATAGTTCCTATTTGATTAGATATAATAAAATGGAAAAGATGGGAGGAAAGCAATAGATTTAGGGAAGGAAAAATAAGAATTTGGTTTGAGACATGTTAAGGTAGAAAAACCAAATGGAGATATTGGATAACTAAATTTCATTTTAAAAACTATGAATGTATAAAAATTTGGGTCACTACCATGTAGCTGGTATTTGAAACCATAATACTGAATGAGGTCATTTTAGTTTAGTGTATTTTTACATACTATGTTTCAGGCACCATGCTAGATACTTTAAATTTTTTAGTCATAAAATAATATTTGGTAAATTCCACAACAAGGAGGATTTGATTTACCTGTTGTTCTCAAATGGCCCTAGTAGGATGTATTATTTCATTATATCTAATTTCCTATGAACTTCAAAATATTTGAAAGTCCCTATATATATTGGCAGTATTTTCCCAGTATAATACTCTTAGTCAGATAGAACTGTATTACTTAATTTCACAGAAATATAGTTTCATGGCTTAGTGATATAACTATTACATTACAAATTGTGAAATCATTCTGACTTGTGGGCAGCAAGAGCACACATTTTGATATAAGTTAATTTGCATAAATTAAGTTATGAAAATACCTTCAGAGATCAGACAGATTTTATTAATGCTGAATTATGTCAAGCTATCATTTAATAATTCTCAAGGGCCAAACACTAGCAAAACCATATGCTGTGGTGTATGTGTTTCCTGTTTCCTTCTAATTTTTTTTCATCATGGTTCATGAGTGAATGCTATGAAGTCTAATTAATTTAATTAATGGATCTCAGGACCATTGGTCCATGCATTAACACGAATTACTCTGTGAAGAAAGAGCTGTCTCTCTCTCTCTTTTTAAGGGAAAAGGATATTTGTGACCTCCAGTCACCTGGCTGAACTAAGCAACAATTTCTTTTAGAACAGACAAAATAATGCACTTCTAACAAGGCTTAAGCATAGAGTGTAACATTATCCCTAAAATTTCTGTTCATGTTGTCCCAGGGCTAATAAACTGGAATATTATAATCCAAGCCTGAGGAAATTTGAGATAGTCTCATTTTTTTTTTCAGTAAACCAGAAAATAATTATAGGGAAGTGCCAAGAACTGCCCTCTTATAATCTGAAAAATAATTTCTATCCATCTTCTATGTGTTCTATGTTTTATCCCTGGCAAGATTGTGTTACTCTTACATCAAAGTTCTTTGTCTACTTAATTTTCGTGCCATTTCAAATCAAAAGCCATATGTACAAAAGAGCAAAAGTTGTCATCGTTTTGCTTTTGCAACAACTGTCAGTGGCAGCTAAAAGACTGTAAACTTCCTAGTTGTGTGTTTTCATTGATAGTCCTCATTCAAAATAGAATTTAGGCAGCTAAGCAAAAGGAACTTGTGATAAGATCAATAATAAATAGAAAAAGAAATAGATGTAAAGAGAAAATAAAGCCGAGTATTGATGGTAAATGACTATACTCACTTAAAGACCTCGTTCTTCTGGTCAGATTATATAATGTAATTTGCATAATGCATCCAATAGATGCTTGACATGTATTTGTTGAGGATAGGGTAACCGAGTCCAAGCTCATTCTGCTTGCTGCAGAACAGGCCAGTAAGTCAAGAGGCGAGATGTTGGGGCAAAGTACTTTTTTCAGAAAACCAGAAAACTGAGGAAATGGTGGACTATTGCCCCAAAGAACCATCTCCCTTTGGCATGAAATTTGAGCTTCTTTTATGTTAGGAAGGTGAGGAAGTGGGAGAGGGTTAGAGTCAAAAGGTGACTGATGTCTGTAGACATCTGAGGGAGGTACTTTAACAACTTTGTCCTTGGTCAGTGGATCTTCACATACAGGAATCTGGTTATATCATTCCTGTAAGTCTTAAACATAGCATAGTCATTTCTGTATGTACTTATCTCCTCAGGTGAGGTAGAGTTCAGGTAAAAAGCAGTTTTTGCAAACTTAGCTATAACATGCCTGTGTGCAGGGCTAAGCAAAAGTTTCTAAGCTATATGTCATAGTAGCAAGGGAAATAGAAGCAATATGGAGTCAGACATGCTAAGTTTCCCCGTTATAGTAGTAATAATGAATAATATGACTAAAAAACTCGTATAGAGGACTTTTACCGTTCAGGAAGTAATTAAAGGACATGTATCATAAATTCTCTCCTGAAAAGGTGGAGGGAAATGTCTATTGATCTGGCCTATGCAATATAGCATTAAGACACAGATAGCAACAGAATGATATACGCCTATGTCTTTCAGTCCCAGTCCTGGGGCATCTACAAAACAGTATTATCAAGAGACTTCTTCAGATCCATATACCAACTGCCAATTTCTCATTTCTACCGGATATCCTTCAGGTACCTTCACTTAATTCATTATCTTCCTTTAAACAGTTACTAGCATCCAAGACTGAGAACTGTGAGTTATTCTAGTCTCTGTCCTCTCCTGCTAATGTAGTCGCTGGTCTAATTTAGAAGATCAGATGATATCATCTGTGTAGCTCTGTGTGTGTGCAGATGCATCTAAAATCTATGTGACCTTCAATAAGCTACTTACTTCCTCTGATAATCAGTTTAGAGAAATAATTTTTCCAGAATTAATTGTAATGAAGATTAAGATAACATGTTTGATATTTCGAACTCTCAATCACCATTTGTTCTCACTGTTTATTCAGATTGGAACAAAACGCTATAAATTCTACGTCCTCTCAGATCTGTTTCTCTCCCTGTTTTTTGTTTGTTTGTTTTTAAAGATTTTATTTATTTATTTGTGAGAGAGAATGAGAGACAGAGCCCACGAGAGGGAGGAGGGTCAGAGGGAGAAGCAGACTCCCCCCTGAGCAGGGAGCCCAATGTGGGACTCGATCCCGGGACTCCAGGATCACGACCTGAGCCGAAGGCAGTCGCCCAACCGACTGAGCCACCCAGGCGCCCTCTCCCTGTTTTCACCAATAAAATACCCTAGTATCCCTTTGTCTATCACCTTTTATGAGATCCTTCCCCTCAGCCTCATCTACAGTCAAGCCTGCACAGGACTCTCAGGACAGTGGTTTTAAAGTGCAAATTTCATCTTGTACTTCATTACACCTTCAATCCTACACCCTTGTCTCCTGATAAAATCTAATCTCAGCTTTAGACTGACCACCATATTTTATGATCTGACTCCACCCCTCTCCTTCCTAAGTCACTCCACCTAACACTCCACCCCTTGAACAACTTCAATTTAATTGACTCCTTTTAATCCATCATATTGTTTTATTACCCCTTAACTTTGTACACAGTGTTCCTGCTATCTGAAACAGAATTCTCCTTGGTAGCCCGGATGATTCTACTCTTCCTTTATAACCAAATTCTGTCTTCTCTTCTCTGTGAGTGACCGACCTTCCTATGATAAATTGACTGTATCTTATTTTGTGGTTTCATGGCACATTAGGTATTCTTCAAATGTCCAGTATAACAGTGTGTGATATTTGTCATATGTGCCTATTTCCCCTGCTAGTTTTGAAAAACTTGAGGGCAGTGTTGTAACCATTTTATATTCCTAGTATCTAGCATAGTATACATATACTTGTGGTTTTGGGTAAGTGAATGAATGAATGAGTAAACACATGAATGAATGATGAGAAAGCCAGAACTGATACTTGTCTGTGCCTCTTAAATTATATTATGGACAAACAGATTGACTCAACCAAAAATTCCAGTTCATATTCTTCTATTTTGTTGTTGTTGTTGTTCCATATGTAGCAAAAAGCTTTGTTCCTTTCAAAAATTTCTTCTGTGGTAGCAATAAATCAGTGTCTCTTGGGAACAACATTGTGTCCTCTCTTCTTTTCTCTCTCTTCTTACCTATTACTGCTTTAAAAAGAGTACAAGTTTATGATTTTGTAGATTAATTTGTTACAGTACATGTAATAGGAGCCCTGCTATTTCTTCATAAGTAGTTATGATAAAATATTCATACTTATGTTTTGTGAAGATCTATATGTGACAGAGCACATATTATTATAACCTTATTTTAAGAGGAAATATAGATAAAAGGATTTTCTTTTATTCTTAATGTAAAACTTCTAAATTAAATATATAAAAGTGCTCATCTAGAAGATAATGGAATCATAAGCAGAACACAGGAAAAGACTTACAAAGCACAAATTATATTAAAAAATGTTAGTTTTATTCCAATAGAATTACTGAACTAGGGCATGATGAAACAAAAAGATTTATGATAAATTTATATGTCAGTAAATTATTTAATACAGCTTGTGTAAATTTTACCTACAAAACTCTATCAAATTGTTTATGGTATTTCAAGAAGTTTTCACTTTATTCATGTTCAATACAAAAGTTAAATATAGATGAACCATAAACCAAATGGAAACATTGGATTGATATTTCATGGCTTTTTATAAAGCATGTGAAAGTACGGATAACATTAAAACACAAGAGAAAGCTCTTCTCCAGCCTTTACATTATAGGGTAATGGCCACAAGGCCAAGAATGAGGAAGTTGAAACAAAACTCAGTGTAGTAGAGGGAGTTATGACCCTGAGGTATGAGATGAAATTTGCTTCTGGGAGTTCTTACTACCGATGGGATGAGATGTCTACACCAGAACAATTAGATATGAAGTTGGCAGACTTGGGGACAAGACCAACATTAGGGATGGGGCCATTCCCAGCAAGATAAATGAAGTAAAGTGATAGGGAAAAAAGAATGACAAGAACGGCAGAATAGGAAAGCTGGTAGAAAAAAAAATATGAAAGAGAAAATGTAGAAAAACCCACAAGGATCCAAAACAGTCTATTTGCAAAACACTCTATTCTTAAAGACAGTAGCTTCCATAGAAACTTGGAAGATCATGCCCACAGTTCTATCTCCATGACCTTGGGTGCCAGTTATGGAAAAATAGAACACAAGTTTTTTCTTAGAGTGAAATTTATTAGTTCTAAAAATGAGTGAAACTAGACCTGCTGGAGACCTTTAATTATATGTTGGTATCAGAGCAGATGCAGATTAATGTGTGTTATTTCAATAATGAAGTGTTATAAATAATTTACAAATAAAATTTTTATTTTTCCTATTTTATAGTTAATTTCATTAATATAGTATTTTAACATTATTATTCAAATGAAAGACTATCAGTTCTTGGACACAATCTATCACTGTTCATTCATCTCAATGAGACATGGGCAAGCTATATATTTCTTTTAATTAAGAGATTATTTTTTGAGCTGTTTTAGGTTTACAGAAAAAAAATGAAAAGTACAGAGAGTTCCCATATGCTTGCTTTTCCCTCTGTTTCTCCTATTTTTAATATCCTGTGGTATTTTTTTAAAATATTTTATTTATTTATTAGAGAGAGAGACACAGCGAGAGAGGGAACACAAGCAGGGGGAGTGGGAGAGGGAGAAGCAGGTATCCTGTGGTATTTTTAACATTTGAGTGTAACATTTGTCAAATTGATGAAATAATATTGACATGTTATTGTTAAATCAAGTCCATAGACACATTATGGTTCACTCTTTTGTTTTGGTATGCTATGGGTTTTAACAAATGTATAATAACGTGTATCCACCTTAAGAGTATCATACCAAATAAGAGTTTCACTGCCCTAAAAATCCCTTGTGCTCCATCTCTTTATCCCTTCTTCCTTCTCTCTCCAGCAGCTTCTGGCAATGACTAGTCTTTTTTTTTTTTTTAGAGAATATTGTTTTTTTTTAAAGATTTTATTTATTTATTTGAGAGAGAGAATGAGATAGAGAGAGCATGAGAGGGGGGAGGGTCAGAGGGAGAAGCAGACTCCCTGCTGAGCAGGTAGCCCGATGCAGGACTCGATCCCAGGACTCCAGGATCATGACCTGAGCCAAAGGCAGTCGCCCAACCAACTGAGCCACCCAGGCGCCCAATGACTAGTCTTTTTATTGTCTCCATAGTTTTGCCTTCTCCAGAATGTCATATAGTTGAAATCATTCAGTACATAACCTTCTCAGATTGGCTTTCACTTAGCAATATGCATTTAAGAGTCTTCCATGTCTTTTTGTGGCTTGATAGCACATGTCTTTCTAGCACTAAATAATATCCTGTTGTATGGCTATACCATAGTTTCTTACCCATTCACCTGTTGAAGGATATTTTGCTTTTAAGTTCTGGCAATTATGACTAAAGTGTTATAAACATTTGTGTACAGGTTTTTGTGTGGATGTCAGTTTTCACCAGAGAGCTTGATTACTGTGATTATATGTTAAGAGTGTGTTCAGTTTTATAAGAAACTACAAACCCTGGACCATTCTGCATTCTCATCAGCAATAAATAAGAGTTCCTTTTGCTCATCTTGCCAGCATTTGGTGTTGCCAGTGTTTTGGATCTTGGCCATTCTAATAGGTACATAGTGGTACCTCGTTGTTTTAATTTGCAGTTTCCTAATTAAAAGTGATGTTAAGTATCTTTCCATATGCTTATTTGCCACTAGCCATACTTTTGCCATCACTAAGGTCATCACTTTTGTCATCACTTTCTTTCCTATTGCCAGTGAGATCCAGTATTTTTTAGTGGAAAGTAAAACTGTGCTAGTTATCCCACTCTTTGTGTATAGGTATAATAAATTCCAGTATATGATAAGGCAAGCCAAGTCCCAGTCTCTGCATCCTTTAATAGTAACTAAGTTATTTTTGAGAATTTAATACTCTGCAAATTTTCAAATGTAATATTTTTTATTAAAATCACTCACAATATTAGATTTATTGAAAGAAGTTTTAAAAGTCGAGAGAAGTTTTAGGGGTAAATTATTGCATCCATTAATATGACATAATTTCTCCATTTATTTGGGTCTTTTTTGGATAAAATCTATTTGCAAAGTATTGTACATAGATGGCTTTAGTATTCTTTTGTAGGTTAATTACAAGGCACTGTGTAGTATCTCAGTTTATATTACAGTGTTACACCTTCATTTAAATTATTGCTGGTATAGAACAACATTTTGGGTGTGTGTGGGTGGTGGAGGTGGCTTATTTATAACAGTCTTGTTGAATTTGCTTAGAAGTTCTAATGGCCTTATGCTTATTTGATTGGGCTTCCCTATGGATGATCATAATGCTTGCACCTTTGTGGGTTTTTCCCAAGTATTTATACTTCATTTTTCCCCATCTTATGATATTGACCAACCTCTCCAATACTATGCTGAACACAAGTGATAATGATGTGGTCATCGTACAGTCTCCCCAAATTAAAGAGAATGTATCCAGAATACTTCTATTATGTATGATATATGCTATATATTTTATTTATAAATAGGACTTATGAAGTTCAGGAAGTTCCTTTTGTATTAAAAATTGTATTTCTAAAAAAGAAACACTAAACTTTCTCAAATATGTTTGTTTCTATTGCTGTATCAGCCCAATTTTTCTTTTGTAGTCTATGAATGTGTTAAATTGTTAGACTTTCTAATGTTGAACCATCTGTTTATTTAGACTTCCTACCTTAACTTGTCTCCAACTTTTCTCTGAGGTTACGTTGCCACATCTGGTGCATCTGTTTTCCTGCCTCATGATAGAAAATAAGGACAGAATCAGGTACTGTTCCACCCAGGTCGATATGTGTTGGAGGATAGAATGTACTTAGAAAACTGCTTTCAGATCAGACTCTATTCTGGAATTTAGTAGCCTTCCTTTCTAGTCCATAGGAATCTTCCCAAGGGTTTCTTCCAGATTTTGTGTTAGTTTTTGACTGGGGCTATGAAATCACTGTAATAGATTCTATCATTGCTCCTAATTATTTGCTGTTTCCACTAAAGAGGATTACACTTGAAACCTTTGACATCATTCTTAGTGATTTGACCTGCTTTGGTCAATAAAATGTGAGTAAAGGAACCAAAATACGATGAGTAATAAGAATGTGTATGATTTATTTTGTCATTTTACAATACACAATGCTATCTTAAATATGTTAGAGAAATTACAAAAATTATTTTGATGGCCATAAAAGAAATCACATTAAGAAATTATATTAGAGCTAAAATACTTAGTATGTTGCAGTTTTCTTCATGAACCACCAAATGTTATACTTCCACTGCTAGACAAACTCTGAAATATTATCTACTGGCTTTCATTGTGTGAAAACCACCTAACCTAAATCTACCCATGTTCTAAAAGATTTTCTAACTGGCCAGTAATTCAGAAATCCAGATATTTAGATTTAAATGTTGACCTCTAGAATTCAGTTTTCAGGGATTCTTCAGATCTGGAATGATTCTGAATGTTGAAACAGCTGCAGAGGGAAGGAAATAAATGGTGGTAAAGTAACCCTAAATGACTTGTAGCAACATCTTGGTCCAGTAGCATATTGATATAGTTAGCATGAGAGCTGGGGTATTAAATAATACAAATTAATCAGTTGATTGTAAGAAAGGAGGAGGAACTTCTCTACAGCATGTAGTATCTACATAGGTCATTTCCTATGTATTTTTAAAAAATCTCAAATTTCTCATTCTCCTTTATGTGACAATCTATATTCTGGGAATCTATTTTAGAAAGTTTAAAAAATGGGTAAAAAAAGTGATGAATGGCTTGGCATATCAGAGACATCTAAAAGCTGAGCTCATAGGGAGAATACATATTAGAAAAAGTAAAAGCTAATTTGAAGCTCAGAACTCAGAAAAGATCAAGAAACAGAGATTTTGATACATTTCAAATGTCAGAGTATGGCTGTAGGACTGAAAAATGATTATTTGAAAACGCTGTTCATTAAGTTCTTATAAACCCCTCTCAGTTCAGAGAGATAGGTAGCCATTCCTCTCCCATGGGGCAGGAGACAAGAAATACCCTCTGTGGAGAAACTGAATGGAAGAGGCTCACAGCATGCAGCATGCCTCACAGGGCGTGCTTCTTCCGGGTCTTTGCTAGATTCTTTTCTTGACTTTAAAGGTTAAACTGGTAAGGTAAATTGGAAATTCACATTGTTCAGTCCCATAGGGCCTGGCTCCATGTCTCCAAATTCTTGATTTGTCTATCCAAGTCTTTACATAGACCTCTCCATCAGGATGTCTAATCAGCATCTCAGGTTCAAATACCCAAAATGATTTTTCCCCCTCTTGCATCAGTTTTTCATTTATTTTCTTCTCAATCTCAATTAGTGATAATTCTATCCTTCTCAAGCTTCTGACTAGATATCTTGGTTACAATCTTGACTGACCCCATGTCAGTCAGATGAAAATAGGACACCATGAGAAAATCCTCCTGGTTTTATCTCAAAATGTGTCAAGAATCCAGTCATTTTTCACCCCCCTAGCCCAAATCTCCATCTTCCCTTCTGGATTATTACAATACTGTCCTAATAGTTCATTTTTCTTACACTTTTGCCCATCACATTCTATTCCCAACGCAACAGCCAGGGTGATTTTTATGAATACATGTCACTCTTCTGATCAAAACTCCAAAGGCATCCACAAATATCCCACAGATGTACCTCTATATGCCACCTCTGTGCCTTTCCCCTTGTTCATTCTACTCCAGCATAGCTGGTCTCCTTGGCTACACTTGGCATATTCCACTTCAGGTATCCACACTGGGTGCTTCCCTGTCTCTAGTGTTGTCCCCCAAATAACAATGTAGCTCACTTTCAAATGTCAGTTGTTCCATGAGGTCTTCCCATATTAAATTTCAGTTCTTTCTCCATCCCTCCATCGCATTGTTTTCCATAGTACTTATCATGTGCTAACATACTATGTATGTATTCATTTCTACTTTTCTGCAGTAGTCTATAAGTTCCATGAATACAGGAAACTATGTCAATTTTGTGTACTACTGTAACCTCAGAACTGATGATAATACCTGGCACATAATAGGGACTTCATATTTTTGAAGGAATAAATTAATAAATATTGGGAATATCAGGGAATATGTACATGCCTATTAGAGGCTGGACTAGGGAGTATGAGAGAGCTCAATCCTCACCCTCAACTCTAGGTAAGATAATAGATAATATCTAATACTAGAAATTAAGAAATAATTATCTAGCTTATTTAGAAATAAGAAGATAAATACCTCTAAATAATCTGTATTATACTTGCCTCTAGAGAGGTTAGAGATTTTCTCTATTTCTCTTATAGGACTCGTTGAATCTTTAAACCATTTATTTTAATTACCTGATCAATTTTATGTATATAAAACATTCTTTATAAATTCTCTATTTTTCAAGAATTTATTTAGAAATATTTTACCTAGAGTTTTGAGTGATGTTACTATTAATTTGAGAAGAGTATGCAGAAGACTAAATGGTAGAGTTTAATTAATGTCTGTTCAGTAAGTTTTAACGTAGCCCTGGAAATATCCATCTACAAATAAAAAAACTAAAATAGATATTAGAGGCTAAGTAAATCATCTAAAATGCTACAAACACTGATCTATGTGTCTGTTTTTGTGCCAGTACCATACTGTCTTGATGATGACAGCTTTGTAATAGAGCTTGAAGTCCGGAATTGTGATGCCACCAGCTTTGCTTTTCTTTTTCAACATTCCTCTGGCTATTCAGGGTCTTTTCTCGTTCCATACAAATTTTAGGATTATTTGTTCCATTTCTTTGAAAAAAGTGGATGGTATTTTGATAGGGATTGCATTAACTGTGTAGATTGCTCTAGGTAGCACTGGCATCTTCACAATATTTGTTCTTCCAGTCCATGAGCATGGAACGTTTTTCCATTTCTTTGTGACTTCCTCAATTTGTTTCATGAGTATTTTATAGTTTTCTGAGTACATATCCTTTGCCTCTTTGGTTAGATTTATTCCTAGGTATCTTAGGGTTTTGGGTGCAATTGTAAATGGGATCAACTCCTTAATTTCTCTTTCTTCTGTCTTGTTGTTGGTGTATAGGAATGCCACTGATTTCTGTGCATTGATTGTGTATAGGAATGCCACTGATTTCTGTGCATTGATTTTATATCCTACCACTTTACTGAATTCCTGTATGAGTTCTAGCAGTTTTGGGGTGGAGTCTTTTGGGTTTTCTACATAAAGTATCATATCATCTGCAAAGAGTGAGAGTTTAACTTCTTCTTTGCTGATTTGGATGCCTTTTATTTCTTTTTGTTGTCTGATTGCCATGGCTAGGACTTCTAATACTATGTTGAATAGCAGTGGGGATAGTGGACATCCCTGCCGTGTTCCTAACCTTAGGGGGAAAGCTCTCAGTTTTTCACCATTGAGAATGATATTCACTGTGGGTTTTTCATAGATGGCTTTTATGATATTGAGGTATGTACCCTCTATCCCTATACTCTGAAGAGTTTTGATCAAGAAAGGATGCTGTACTTTGTCAAATGTTTTTTCTGCATCTATTGAGAGGATCATATGGTTCTTGTTCTTTCTTTTGTTAATGTATTGTATCACGTTGATTGATTTGCGGATGTTAAACCAACCTTGCAGCCCAGGGATAAATCCCACTTGGTCGTGGTGAATAATCCTTTTAATGTACTGTTGGATCCTATTGGCTAGTATTTTGGTGAGAATTTTTGCATCCATGTTCATCAAGGATATTGGTCTGTAGTTCTCCTTTTGGTGGGGTCTTTGTCTTGTTTTGAGATCAAGGTAATGGTGGCCTCATTAAAAAAAATGCTACAAACACTAGATGTACACTGTGATTTAACATCTAATAGTTTTTTAAAACTTTGGCATTCTTAGTTTGTTGTTTACCTCTTATTCTACTACATATCATTTGTTCTATAAAAGGAATAAAATGTATTTTTGGTGCATAATCCTTTTGATAACATTATATTCTCTTAATTTCCCTAAAGGGAAATAAAATATGTAAACAGTTGGACTATGTAATGAGTATTTTTTGTGTTAATATACAGGTAATCATGACTAGATGACCCATTAAGTAGTTTCTCTCATTGGTGTTGGAAGTTTACATTTCCTATTACACTGAAGTTGAGTAAATAAAACAGTTGAGTAAAGAAAAAAATGCTTTGCTTACATTCCAATTTGCAATATCTCTCCTGGTTTTTATGTTCCAAAAATAATCCTTTTCAAGGCAATAAACAGAAAAATTAATAAAGAATTACAGTAAAGTTAGAGAGCATTAAGACTCATTGCTTAGACCATGGTAACATTGAAGTTTTATGACAATATGAGAGAATTGTCATGAATATATGTCAACTACTAATGGAGAATATGGTTTTGTGATTCTCTGACCTAAACAATTAAAAAGGGAATTTAGTTGTGGGTTATTAGCTAAATCTTTTTGAAGATTGTTTTCCCAAATGGAAAATTATCAAAAGCAAAATTCCTTCAAAAATACAAGATTTCAGAATTCATTGAGTTAAGTTGTTCTTTATGCATGGTTCCTTTTTTAGACTCACAAAACCAATGTGTTTTTATAGGGGAAAGGCCAATATCATCCTGATACTGAATAATGTCAATGATGATGAATGAATGATGACTTATTAATTATTGAGCTATAGGTTTAAAAAGAAAGAGGAGGAATTCCAAGTAGGGTAGGACTATTCCTATACATTTTTTATCTTAAGCAGTCAATTTTGCATTATCAGGTGTACTAAGGTAATAGGAATTCCATATATTCAAATATTTTGCTTAAGATGCTATATATATATACATGTACTCAAGTTTATATATATATATATGTATATATATAAATATGTATGTATACATAAGTATTATGTACTAAGTAAGCATTTAGAGATTTTGATATGTTAGGTCTTTATTAAGAACAGCACTTATTGGTCTGCTAATGAAATATGCAATTATGGGTTGTGCTAGAATTGATATTTTGCCTAAACATCCAGTGTGTGCTTTACACTGATTAAACTGAGAGGATGTGAAATAATTACTAGTGGCCATTTTCTGTCTTGCCAACAAGCCCGCTTAATGTTTTTTAAATTTATTTTTATTGAAGTACAGTTGACACATAATGATACAATAGTTTCAGATGCCCATCTAATATTTTAAAACTGACTTCAAAGAATTATTATCTGGCCATCCATCTAAATAAGTTTTGAATTTAGTGTAGTAAGGTAAATAATGTACTATTTCCAGTGAGGTTCTATATGCAAATTTTGGTTTCTATTGATAATTCATTTTCCTGCTCTTTTTCCAAGGCAGTTTATTATGCAGTTAACAAATGCTAAATAAAATATAAATATAATTCTGAATAGGTTTTTATAGGATAGTGTCCAATACGGACACAGTACAATATGAAAGTCACTAGCCACATGTGACTACAAAGCACATGAAATGTGGTTGCTCCAAACTGAGACATGCTATAAGTATAAAGTACACACCAGAACTTGGAAACTTAGTGTAAAAAAAAAAATAAAAGAGAGTGAGAACATAAAGTATCCCATTTATAATTTGTATATTGATTATTTTTTGAAATAATATTTGGATTAATTGGGCAAAATAAATATGTATTCATTAATTTCACCTGGTTCTTTTTTCTTTTAAATGTTGCTATTTTAAAAAGTTAAAATGACATATGTGGCTTACATTTGCCCAGAATATGTTTGTATTGGACAGCAATATAGAAAGTATTGTTTTAAGCTTCCATTTCTCGCAGATTAAAGAAGATCAAATAATTGTATTACAAACTTTTAAAGACCATAGGAATGTCTCTTTTATACTGTATTGTTCTTCTGATTTATTTAAATACCCAGGTCAGAAGTAATCCATTAATAATATTAATACTTGATTAAATGGATAGAAAAAGTGTTCCTTTCATGTGTTTTTTTTCCTTTATTGTAGAACTGATTCATTTGCTATATGTTTAGGGCACAGGCATTTTAAAAATGTCCTTATATATAATCAGGATATACAATCCAGAATTTTAATAGAATAATTCAAATTGTATATGAATATAATGTAATTATGGATTAACTTCATTTTTGTTCTACCTCATTGGTGATTATATCTCGTGTTATATTAGAACATATTGGTCTGATAATCTGACTGAAAGTGGACTATTGGCCTGCTAACAGGAGGATTTCCAGTGGAAAAAAATATATAAAATAACAACAGTTTGGTGAAACAAAGGCTCCAAGAAAGTATGGAGTCAGCTCCCATACTTAGATTCTGTGTTGCCCTAATATTGGTGGGCTCTACTTGCTCTCAGCCATCAAATGACCTTTAGACAGTTCATTACTCTGCCTGCTCATGAGGTTTCTGGACAAAGGAGTTAAACTGCCAATAAAATTCTCTCCCTCCACAATGATATTGGCCTCCCTCCTGGTAATGAAGCACTCACTAGAATCTTCCTCTAAATTGCCAAGACAAATTGAAGTACTTACATACAACATATTATAAACATTTAAAATTAAACTATACACACTTGAAGTAATTTGTGTTTCACATTCCATCTCCTTATTCTACTACTCAGCTACCTTGAAATATTTATATTTGTAAGTTCCATTCACCAAAGTCCAAGACTTAAAGAGATGTCCTTTGGAGGTGGATCATGAAAGCTGACCCTATCAGGGAAAAAATGCACACTGACTGTCTGCCTGCCCTTCTCATGTTATGCAGACTAAACTCAGTTTATGTTTGCTAATTTCCTACAATCTGTTTTCCCTGATGCTTTTTTTTTTTTTCAGTTGCCCTGGACTTTTTTGACAGCCAAAGGAGCAAACAGTACAAGAGAGGGCTGCCAAATAGAATAGATTTGTATGTGGTAGTGTAGAAACCCTAAGTTTAATTGAAAAACATACTTAATTTTCCCATGTAATCATATTGGGAAAGCTTCTCTTTTTTGTATATGCATGCATGTAAAACTAAGGAACTGCACCCTTCATTCAGGAAAGACTGGCTATGTTCTGGTGAGAACAGTTTTAGTCATTCTAAACATGGACTACAGTTCTCCAAAATATACAGTATATTTGTTTGGAATGAATAGAAGTGTTTATGACCCAATATTAGTGGTAAGGTGATTAGAAGGCTTTTGCTTGTTTGGATCACTAGTTTTTTTTTCTGAACATTCATTAAACTCGATTTTTGGCAGAGGCAGTGAGCCAACAAATGACAATCAGATTCCAGATTTCACAAGCTCATGGTTATAGAGGATCAAGTGTTGCAGGGATAAACCAGCTCACTGGATAATTAGTTCTGGAAGTTTGTGAGCAACGCAAGGAATATTGTCATGATGAAATGAGGATAGGGTCGTGGGCCCTGTCATGTTGAGTATTTATTTTCAAAATACCTATTTCTAATTTCTTTTTTTTTCTTTTTTTTTAAGATTTTATTTATTTATTTGAGAGAGAGAATGAAATAGAGCATGAGAGGGGGGAGGGTCAGAGGGCGAAGCAGGCTCCCCGCTGAGCATGGAGCCCGATGCGGGACTCGATCCCGGGACTCGAGGATCATGACCTGAGCTGAAGGCAGTGGCTTAACCAACTGAGCCACCCAGGCGCCCAAAAATACCTATTTCTAATTTCTAACAGAAGTAGAATTAACTTGAGAAACACCGCACTCATGTGGTTGTATTATTTTTCAACCAATTTCAA
Source organism: Mirounga angustirostris (assembly GCF_029215605.1). Taxonomy (NCBI): domain Eukaryota; kingdom Metazoa; phylum Chordata; class Mammalia; order Carnivora; family Phocidae; genus Mirounga; species Mirounga angustirostris. The sequence continues at coordinate 17,499,673 of NW_026991711.1, read as the reverse complement.
ATACAAAGGGTAAAAAACTAATTTTGTTCAATTTGACGAAGATAAGAATAAACCAGATGAAATTCATAGCCTTTTCCAAGGTTATAGAATATTTTTTTCCATGGTACTTGGATTTATCAGTGTACTTTAAGTTATACTCAAAAGTTTCAATTACAATCAAAATTGGTATCCTCCTTATATGGTTCTTCTGGACAATATACCCTCTACTGCTTCAGTTAGAGTACTAAGTGCACTTGGGTGCTTAAAACATATTTTATGATTGTAATTTTGGACATCTGAAGTGGTTCTCCATTCTACTACAGATATAAACACCATAAATTGGAAAAGACCTACTTCAGTTGGAAGGTCAAAAATCCTTGCTGGACTTTTCCTGATGGTGTTTATGAGAAAGACAGCTCAAATTTATTGGTAGAGCTAAATTTCTTGTACAGGAACATCAGAGTGAAAGTTCGAGAGTGAGCCTGGAAAAAATTGTGGGGACATAAGTAAAGTTGGGGACAAGAGATGTTGTTGGGAAGTTCAGCAAGTGCAAACTATCGTTAAAAAGCTCACTGTAAAACATATGAAAATCACAGTGCTATCAATCAGTGTGATTCACCTGTGTTACCAGCAGCATCTTAGATGTTGATGGGAATCCTTCTCAAGATAATGGGTAATATCAACATAGCATTAATAGCCACACAAAGCTAAGGTTTTATTTTATTTTATTGCATTAACACTCTGAAATCCCCACGATTTATAATAACCATAATTCTTTATAAGACTTTTCTAGAGCATTTTTATGTTCACAACAAAATTGAAAGGAAGATACAGAGATTTCCAGTATAACTTCTGCCCTCACACATGTATAGCCTCTTCTTTTATCAACATCACTCACCATTGTGGTACAATCTTTTTTGTTTTTGTTTTTCCCAAGGATATACCTGTACTGACACATCATTATCACCCCAAATCCATAGTTTATCTTAAGGTTCACTCTTACTCTGTGGATTGGGACAAATGTATAATGACATAGATCCATCATTAAAATATCACAGAGTATTTTTACTGCCCTAATAATCCTCATTTCTCCTATCCCCCTCCTTCACCTCCCAACCCCTAGTATGCACTGATCTTTTTACTGTCTACATAGTTTTGCCTTCTCCAGAATGTTATATGGCTTAAATCATATAGTTTTAATCATTTTCAGATTGGCTTCCTTGATTTAGAGGAATCTTAGATGTTTATTACTGTGTCCTTTCATGGCTTGATAGCTCATTTCCTTTTAGTATGGACTAATACTCCATTGCCTAGATATGCCACAGTTTGTTTATCTATCACCTACTGGAGGACATTTTGGGTGCTCCCAAGTTTGGGCAATTATGTATAGAAAACCTATAAGCATCCATGTGCAGGTTTTTGTGTGGACATAAATTTTCAACTCATTTGAGCTGAAAGTACCAAGTTTTCAACTCCTTTGGGTGGGAAATACCACGGAGCACTGTTTCTACACCATATGGTAAGAGTCTTTTCAGTTTTGTAAAAAAAAACTGCCACATCCTCCAAAGTAGCTGCACCATTTTGCATTTTGACCAGCAATGAATGAGAATTCCTATTGCTCTACATCTTCACCAGCATTTGACATTGTCAGTGTTTTGGATTTTGGCCATTCTAATGGGCATTAATTGTATTTTACTATTGTTTTAATTTGCATTTCTCTGATCACATATGATGTGGTTGGGCATCTTATCATATTCTTATTTGCCATCTGTTATATCTTTGATGAGGTGTCTGTGAAGGTCCATTTTTTAATCAGGTTTCCTTATTTCTGGGTTTTAAGAGTTTTGATATATTTTGGATAACAGTCCTTTATTGGATATGTCTCTTGCAAATATTTTTTCCCAGTCTATGGCTTGTCTTCCTAATTCCTTTGAATTTGTCTTTCACAGAGCAGAAGTTTTTTATTTCAGTGAAATCCAGCTTGTCAGTTTCTTTCATGGATTCACTCTGTGTTACATCTAAAAAGTCATCTAGATCTTTTCCTATGTTATCTTCCAAAAGTTTTAAGTTTTGCATTTTACATTTAGGTCTATGATCCATTTGTTTTACTTCTTTTTCATTCATTCATTCAATTTCCAGTATAATTAACATACAGTGTTATATTAGTTTCAGGTGTACAATATAGTAATTCAACAATTCTGTACTCCATGCTCATCGTGATAAGTGTACTCTTAATCCCCTTTACCTATTTTCTCATCCCCTCACCCACCTCCCCTCTGGTATCCACCAGTTCTCTATATTTGGAAGTCTTTTTGTTTGTTTGTTTGTCCTTTTTTTCTTTGTTCATTTGTTTTCTTCCTTAAATTACACATATGAGTAAAATCATATGGTATTTGTCTTTCTCTGAATGACTTATGTCACTTAGCATTGTACCCTATAGATTTTTCCATGTTGTTGCAAATGGCAAAAGTTCATTCTTTTTTATGGTTGAATAATATTCCACTGCAAGCATGTATATGTGTGTGTGTGTATATGTTATACACACCACTTCTTCTTTATCCATTCCTCTATTGTGGAACACAGGTTGCTTCCATATTTTGGCTATTGTAAGTAATGCTGCAATAAGCATAAGGATGCATATATCTTTTTGAATTAGTGTTTTTGTTTTCTTTGTGTAAATACCCAGCCATGAAAGTACTGAATCTTACAGTGTTTCTGTCTTTAATTTTTTAAAGCTCTACATCTTCACCAGCATTTGACATTGTCAGTGTTTTGGATTTTGGCCTTAATTTTTGGCCTTAATTTTTGAAGGACCCTCCATACTGTTTTCCACAGTGGCTGCACCAGTTTGCATTCCCACCAATAGCGCACAAGGGTTCCTTCTTCTCCACATCATTGCCAACACTTATTGTTTCTTGTGTTTTCAATTTTAGTCATTCTGACTGGTGTGAGGTGATATCTCATTGTGATTTTGATTTGTACATCCCTGATGATTAGTTATGTTGAGCATCTTTTCATGCATTTTCTGACTTCTGTGATCCATTTTGAGTTAATTTTCTTGAAATGAATAAGATCTATATGTAGACTATGTTTTTCATGTGGATGTACAGATGTTCCTGTACCATTTGCTAAAGGCATGTATTTATTTTTTACTCATATTACATGTCAATGTTGGCAGGTCAGCAGGTGCTGCTCTGCCCTATGTGTCTTCTCATCTTGGGACTCTCATTGGCAGAGGGAAAGGACTGATAGGAGGAAAAGCTGATGGGAGGAGAGGCATGGGATGTCACTCAGAACTTCTGCTTAAAATTACTGCTTTTTCTCACATCCTACTGGCTCATATCCATTATATGGCCAAGCCTAATAATAGGGAGGGAATATGTAATCTACCTTCAGTGAATCACTTCAAGTCAAATTACAATGGGCAGAGATATACTCCTCTTGTAAGAAAGTGATCCAACATTTGAAAACAGCAATGCCATATCCATAAATAGTGTTTCATATGTAGGAATAATCGACATCATACAGTCTGGTTCTAGTCATAACTCCTCCTATTGTTTTAGGTCAATCCTATAGCTTTAGAAAACCTTGTAGGGAAAGATTTCTAAGAAGGAATTCATCTAAAGAGGAAGAAATCTCAGTGGCTCTCAGAGGACATCTGGACTTTCTGGTGACTTTTAGGCACTGGCAGAGACACTACCATGGAGAAAAATGACACTGGGACAGCAAGAGTTTCTAGCTCTCACATGAACTTCCAGACTAAGTCCGAAGGCTCCAGTGTCCACAATAGCCAAGAGTCATACATAATCCTACCACAGTTATATGGCACTTGACAGTTGTCAAAACCTAGGAATTATCTCTTTAAATGATTAAAAATATCTTATGTATCTGAAAGGATGTAGTGAAAATCTAACAAAATGGTGTTATTAATTCAAAGGAAGATGGAAAATAAATATTGAGCTTATTAATGGTCTTGCCTCCGGACGATTTGCCATCCTGAGGTAATACAGAAGTATAACAATATAGAGGGATGGGAATGTGAGGCAGAACATGAAAAAATCACACTAAGTTATTGGAATTGCAAAAAAAAGATGCATAATAGCACTTAATTACAGTTTTGAATGTAACACATAGTAAAAAGTTGAACAAAGTACAGTAGAAAGAAGAGTCTAAATATTAATCTATCCATTGGCATTTAAATTACAAATTTATGGTCTGGTGGTCTATGTTGGATTTTAAACAACTAAGGCAGAATTCTCAAAATTTAGTATGTACAGAAACCACGTGGAGAGCTATTTAAAACACTTATTCCGGGCGCCTGGGTGGCTCAGTTGGTTAAGCGACTGCCTTCAGCTCAGGTCATGATCCTGGAGTCCCGGGATCGAGTCCCGCATCGGGCTCCCTGCTCGTCAGGGAGTCTGCTTCTCCCTCTGACCCTCCTCCCTCTCATGCTCTCTGTATCTCATTCTCTCTGTCTCAAATAAATAAATAAAATCTTTAAAAAAAAAATAAAAATAAAAAATAAAACACTTATTCCCCAGATTTCCCTAGGCTGTGGCCCAGAGATGTTAATTTAGCAAACTGGGTGGGGTCTGGTTATCTAGTTCTTAATAAGCACTTGGGAGATCTAATACAAGTGGTCAGGGAAGTAAGGATTGAGAAATAGTGAAATATACAACCAAAAAACAGATCTTGAAATATTCTTTAGATTAACACCTAATTATATCTCAGGAAGAGTTATTTTTATATGATAATTATGAAAAAAATATGAAGACTAAATAATGACTCAATATGCATAAATTCATCCTCTTTTGTTTGAAATCTGTTAAATAAGTTTATATTATGAAAGTTACTAATTATGCTCTAGTCAAAAGTATGTAATGTACTGAAAAATATAAATTGGGTGTTGTGCATTATGCATGTAGTCCAATTTCTTAAGAGTAATTTTATATTTGGATGTTCAATGCAATTAAGTGATATGAAAAATGGACATTTAAAAAATAATGAAATATTCTGATATCAGAAAGATATATATCAAATCACGAGAGACAAAATGTCTTTATGCTTTTGTTAATATTATCATTATATGCACATTTTGCCACTAAGCCCACTTATTAAAAAGTTAGGTTCATATGGTTATAACATTCTACTGAGCTTCTAATTAATAGAAATGAATTTTAAATTTTATCAAAATGCTTGCCTCAGTGAGGCATTCCATCATGTCTAGATGATAAAATGAAGCATAAATTACATTTGAGGTAAAAAAAAAAAAAGTTTTATTTAAAAATATATTCCCATCCCACAATTTTATTTTTGTTTTCTTGTTTAATGTCAATAGACAGATGCATGATCTGGAGACTTTAAGATTCTATCTCAATAATTGATGGAACAACTAGAAAGAAAATCAGTAAGGGCATATCACCTTCAACCAATAGGCTTCAAGAAAATATCACATCAATTAACAGGCTCTAACCAACATTTACTACAGAATGCTCCACTCAAAATAGCAGAATACATACTCTTTTTAAGTCCCCACAAATATATGCAAAGATCAGTCATATCCTGGGCCATAAACAAACCTCCAAAATTTAGACTTGAAATTATCTATAATAATAACCAGAAAAACTCCAACTAAAGGACACAATTCTAATCCATGATTCAAAGAGAAAGTCTCAGAAATTTTAAAAATACGTTAAACTGAGCAAAAATGAAAACACAACATATCAAAGTTGTGGCACAATGCTTTAACTGAGAGATTTTTATAGCGCTAAATGTATGTTACAAAAGAGAAAAATCAATAATCTGATTTCCTACCCCACAAACTTGAATAAAAAGAAATGCAAGAAAACCCAAAGTAGCAGAATGAAGGAAATAATAAAGAGCAGAAATCAATGAAATTCAAAACAGATAAAGAATAGAAGAAATAAATTTAAAATTATTTTTTGAAATATCTGTAAAATTGACAAACCACAAGCAAGACTACAAATTTAAAAAAGAAAAGAAATGCAAATGGTCAATATCAAGAATGAAATGGTATTATTTGTTTCAGAGGTACATTATATGTTAAAAAAAAAAAAAGATAGCAGGAAGGGAAAAATGAAGGGGGGGAATCAGAGGGGGAGATGAACCATGAGAGACTATGGACTCTGAGAAACAAACTGAGGGTTCTGGGGGGGGGGCGATGGGTTAGCCTGGTGATGGGTATTAAAGAGGGCACGTACTGAATGGAGCACTAGGTGTTATATGCAAACAATGAATCATGGAACACTACATCAAAAACTAATGATGTATGGTGATTAACATAACATAATAAAATAAAATAAAATAAAAAATGTATTAAAAAACTAATGATGATGGGGCGCCTGGGTGGCTCAGTTGGTTAAGCGACTGCCTTCGGCTCAGGTCATGATCCTGGAGTCCCGGGATCAAGTCCTGCATCAGGCTCCCTGCTCGGCAGGGAGCCTGCTTCTCCCTCTGACCCTCCCCCCTCTCATGTGCTCTCTGTCTCTCTCATTCTCTCTGTCTCAAATAAATAAATAAAATCTTTTAAAAAAAAAACTAATGATGTACTATACACTGGCTAACTGAAAATAATAATAATAAAAAAAAAGAATGAAATGGTATATTACTGCAGGCCTTGCAGACATCAAAATGATAATAAGGGAACAGTAGGAACAATTCTATATCCATAAATTTGACAACTTAGATAGAAAAGACAGTTCTTCAAAGGCACAAACTATAACACCAAACCCAAAATGAAATAATTTGAATAGCCCCATTGAGGACCTTTTATTTCTAATTTAAGCACCCCTCCCCAAACAAATCCAGACCCAGTTAGTTACTGGAGAATTCTACCAAATGTTTAAAGAAGAATTAATACCAATTCTATACAACCTCCTCCAGAAAACAGAAGAGAATAAAAATTTTGAATCCATTTTATGAAACTAGACTTACCCTGATACCAAAACAAGACAAAAAAAAAAAAAAAGGAAAACTACAGCCCAATATCCTTCATGAATATATATTCTCAAATAGATTTCAGCAATATATAAAAAATAATTATATACCAGAACTGAGGAGCTTTATTCCAGAACTGAAAGTTTGTTTCAGTATTTAAATATCAATCAGTAAAATCTACCATATTAACAGGATAAAGAAAAATCCCATGAACATAGCAATCAATGCACAAAAAGCATTTAACAAAATTTAACACCCATTCTTTATAAATACCCCATTAAAAATAGGAACTCCTCTGACTCGATAAAGAAAGCCTACAAAACACTACAGGTAGCATTAAATATAATGGTAAAAGATTGAATGATTTCTCCTTAACATCAGGAATAAGTCAAGTATGTCTGCTCTAGCCACTACTATTCAATATCAGACTGGGAGTTCTAGCCAGTGCAATAAAGTAAGAAAAAGAAATAAAGTCATACAGACTGTTAAAAAAAATAGAACTGTTCCTATCTGAAGATGGATGATTGTCTACATAGAAAATCAAAAAGATTCTATTACATAACTCCTAGAAAGAAGTGAATACAGCAAGATATAAAAATATACTAGCAATAGAGATGCAGATACCCAAATTAACAAATACAATACTATTTACAGTCACTCAAACAATTACTGAGTTATGAATCTAACAACACATATACAGGATTTATATGCTGAAAGCCACAAAATATTGACCAAAGAAATCAAAGATTTAAACAAGAGACATACTGTGTGTATGGGTAGGATGTCTCAACACAGTAAAGATGTCAATTTTCTCCCAATTATTTTACAAATTTAACACAATTCCTATAAAATCTCAAGATTTTTATAGATCTAAGCAAGATTATTTTAAAATTTATATGTCTAAAATGTTTTGGAAATAGAGCAAGAAAATGAAAGGAATCAGTCTATTTGATCTCAAAACTTATATAGTTACAGTAATCAAGATGTGTAATATTTGAGAAGGGACGGACATACAGATCAGTGGGACCAAAATGGAGAACTCAGCTATAGATCCACACAAATATACCCAACTGACTTTTTACAAAGGTACAAAATTAATTCCATGAGGAAAAACAATTGTCCCAAAATATAGTACTAAACCAACTGGGTAGCCATACACAGAAGAAAAAAATAACCTTGATCTAAACTTCACCTGTCAATCAAAATGGTTATAAACTTAAATGGTAAATGGTAAACTCATAAACTGTTTAGGGAAAAAATAAACAGAAGATAAAGTCTTTGGGACCTGGACAACTGATAAATTGGAGTTCATCAAAATTAAAAATATTTGCTTTGTGAAAGATCCCATTAATAGGAAAGAAAGACAAGGTACAAACTAAAAGAAAATATTTGCAAGCTGCATGTTATAAACTGAAATGTGCCCCCCCCCACTAAAATTCACATGCTGAAGTCCTTACCCCAGTGTCTCAAAATGTGACTATATGGAAATAGGTCTTTAAAGAGGTAATTAAGTTACAATGAGGTAATTAGGGCAGGTCCTAAGCCAATCCAAAATGTCCTTTAAGCAAAGATTAAGACACATACAAAACCATGTGAAGACAATAGGAGAAGACAAAGGGCCACTTGCAGGCCTAGCAGAGAGGTCTTCAAAAGAAACCAACCTTGCTGACGCCTTGATCTTGGATTTCTAGTCTGCAATATTGTGAGCAAATGAAGTCTTGTTGTTTAAGCCACCCAGACTGTGTATACTTTGTAATGGCAGCACTAGCAAACTAATACACCATGTATCTAATAAAGGACTAGTGCCAAGAATGTGTAAAGAACTCTAAAATCTCAACTGTAAAAAAACAATTAGGTAGTGTGCAAAAGACTGAAGAGACATTTCACTGCACAGGATACACAGATGGCAAATAAGCATGTGAAAAATGTTCAACATTATTAGCCATTAGGAAAACACAAATTAAAATTATAATCACTTTATGCTACATACTTATTAGAATGGCTAAAATAAGAAAAGTTGACAACACCCAATATCAGTGAAGATATGGAGAAAATGAGTCAGTCACACATTACTGTTGGAAAGATAAAATACTACACCACTCTGATAAACAGTAAACAGTTTTCTGTAGAACCAACTATAACATTCTTGCTGTCATAGCTCACCAAGAAATTCCATTGTTCTTCATTCCATTCCAATTTGTTCTTCAAAATAGCTAATCCTACTTAAAGAATGATCTCTGTCTTTACAGTCTTCTCTCTGATCTGTGAATTTCTCATTAGTGAGCTGAATTTCTTGCAGTCATTTGCCACATAGTACCTTGGAAGCAGGTTTATGCACCACTCTGGATGGAAAGAAAATAGCTTCCCAGTTACATTTCACAGAAATCACTGAATCTAGAGACTTCCTGGATCATTATGTTAAATGTCTTCTCTCCCTTCCCTCTGCTGCTCTAAGGTTTGCTATTACACCATGTTATGGCCCTTCCTGTATTAGCTACATACAGAGAATTGAAAGGGCATTACAATGTACAGGAGAACAATGAAAACTGGTGATAGATAATCAGAAGCTATTTTTAATGTAAACATCAACAAAAGAATTATTGCCCGATAACCATGAATCTTTTTTTTTCTTTTTTTTATTTTATTATGTTAATCACCATACATTACATCATTAGTTTTTGCTGAAAACTTCCCACTTAAGCTTTCTTTTTTTTTTTTTCCTTTTTGGTCTTCTTTTGTGTTTTGTTTACTTTGGCTAGCTGAATAAAAAATACTTACTGCTATGGATCATGGGAAAACAGCACCTAAATTCATATAAATTTCCACAGCCCACAAAACTCTTCTACCTCCATTATCAACTTAAATAATATCAACCTCCTTAGGTGTCTGTCATTCTCATTTCATAGATGAGGAAATTGGGCCTTGGAGACATTAAGTGATATATACAAAGTTACTCCAATTGTAATTGGCAGAGGCAGCTCTTAAATGTGAATATTCTTTCCATACCTCATATAGCAATGCTTCTCTAAAAAGAAGTTGGTCAAACAACATAATAAAGGGTTTGGTCAAGCAACACAATAATTTCATTTCTTCCATGGTTTGAGTGCTTGGACATTATGTCTACACATTCTGTTATGAAAAATAAAAACCAAGCATTACTCTCAAAAAATTGAATAGAATTGCCAGGGCAGTTTCCTAGAAAATAAAAGATCTGTCTTTCCAATGAGAGTATGTTCATGTTTCCTGTTCAGATGTGACCTTGGAAGTATTTACTGTAGATTTTAAGATTGGAAAGCTCTTATATTTTGAACATTTCTTAATAACCAATTCCTTAAGTCTATTTATTGAATCAGAGATTGCTGCTACTTCTCCTTTCCTGAGCTTGAGCTCGAAATTCAAGAAACAGCTTAAAGGAGGCTTAAGAAGGGAAAATAATTCCAAATGATTAACTAAACAAGATAATTTGATCAGTAGGTCTCTGGTCTCCTGATAGCAAATAATACAGAAAATTAACAATTAACAAGAAAATACGGTGACCTCATTCATTTTCAGTAATAATGCTATCCGGACTACATGAGGTCCTTGACTTGGATATTTACATCTACTTTGGAATTTTATCTCATATGTTTTCTTGACTCTGGAGAGCTTCATTTAACTCTTATTATACTATACTAAGAACTAACCACTGAAAACGGTAGAGGACTTAAAAGACACCCTGAACCACAGCTGACCCTGAGTTTACATGAAAAAGGAAAAGCAGAGAAATAAAAGACAATTACAGAAAAGTTTTGTCACAGTGAATGGCAGGGATTTATATAACAAACGTGTATTTTGTCTATATATCAACTTCTGAGCTGCAGCCTGTGTGTGTGTGTGTACGTGCGTGCGTGCGTGTGTGTGCACGTGCACGTGCACGCAAAATGCTTAGAAAATTAGTGAAGATTCTGAGCTAACAACAGATGATATGAAGAACGTGGCTATTTTGACAGGTATCTTACCTATCAAATTCTTTCTAAAATGTACTATACATTTCTGCTTATTAAGTTTTTCTTCTTTGTTCTCATTGTAAAAGATGGAGGGCTGTAGATGGCATGAGGGCAGGGACTGCAGAACTTTTCCTTCACCAGTGGATTCAGTGAATGTGCCAAGAGTCAGTCATCCCATCTCTATATGGAAACCTATCATCTAAGGCTTTATTCTTCATATAATCAGGCATTAATAATAGTAACATAATTAAAATAATATTTTTTCATATTCATATGAGGTCAGCTCCTGCTACTCATCCTCACCTGCTGCTATGCCCTGCCTCCAGATATATATGCCATCAATATAGAGTTATCTACATTTCTCTGAATACCCCATGCCTGTGATTGCTTTCTTAATTTTGCTCTCTGGATGAACTTTCTACTGTTTTGCCTTGCCACCTCCCCATCATCTTTTAGACTTAGCTCCAGGTTGATCACAGCTGCACAATGTTTTGTCAGGGGTCCTAGGGTACTACTGTTATTCCTATGTTAATCTTTTGTCGTTCCAAATTATAATATACATATGTTCTCCTGTCCCTCTATTGGACTGCTAGCTCCTTGGAAAAAAGAACTATGATTTCAGCATTGTTGTATCCTTGTGCCTAACACAGCATCTGGCACAACGTATGCCTGCCAAAGATTTTTGATAAATTAATGTATGGCTAGTACTACCTTTCATTTTAAACTATAGTTTATAGACTCCCTAGTATGTTATCTTGTTGATCTTTCAAGATAATCTTGAGAAGTAGATAGAGCAGATGAAAAAAACTGAAGCTCAAAGAGATGCACATCTCAGGCTGGTTAGTGTTGGAACCTGGACTTCCTTTATATACTGAAGTAAACAAAACAAACAACAACAAAAACAAGCTTTCTTTAGTACCACTTAGTATACGGGGCTGGGGACAAGACATTTAAACCTTTTATTTACTCCTCATGATAACTTTACAGAGGAGGGCATATATAACGTTATCCTAATTTCCAAGAGAGAATATTGAAGTTTGGTGAGCTTATGTGGCTTTCCCAGAGTGGCATATACAACAAACAGAGGGACTGAAAATTAAGTGCAACTCTGATTCACTCTAAATCTGTAGGCAGAAGTGCTAGGTTATACAGCTTCCCAAACTATATCCTTTGTGATGACTAAAATTACTTCCCCAAAATACTGTTTCATTCCTTGTGTCTGTTGGTCAAGCTCTACACATATGCATGACTTGGTAACATAGTAGTAGCCATTCAATGAATATAATTGATATATATTCTATTATTGACAAAGATCCAGGGTTCTAGCAGGATCTGGATCCTGGTTATGTGAATTATCAGATACAGCACTTGCCTAAAGGTAAGACTCTAGAAAACATATCCCTTTCTGACTAATAACCACATCATATAAGGAAATACAATTCAGTAATAAAAAGACAATTGAATAAACAATTAGGAAAAATTTGAACAGACACATCAAAAAATAAGATATACAAATGGCTAATAAGCACATTAAAAATAGCTTAGTAGCATTAGTTATCAGGAAAGCACAAATGAATAAGTCATGAAAATAAAAGGTACAGCATAGGGAATATAGTCAATAGTATTGTAATAGTGTTGTATGGGGACAGATGGTAGCCACACTGATGGTGAGCACAGCGTAACATAGAGAAGTTGAATCACTGTGTTGTACACGTGAAACTAATGTAACATTGTGTGTCAACTATAAATAAAAAATATTTTTTAATCAAAACTAAAATCATAATGAGGGAGCATTATACATCTACTAAAATGGCTTAAATTTACAAGACTGATCAGTACCAAAAGCTGGCAAAATGTGCTATGACTAGAACAATCATACATCGTTGGCAAAAATGTACAATGGTGCAGCCACTTTGGAAGACTATCTGACAATTTCTTATCAAGTACATACCTCATTATGTAACAGCAAAGCTATTCTTAAGTATTCACCCAAGAGAAATTAAAAAAAAAAAAAAAACTCTTGGTTTACTATATATATATATATATATATATATATATATATATATATATATACACACATATATGTACCTTTGCTTCTAGACATACAACATGAATATAGTATTTATTTTAATTTTCCCTTTGAATGATATTTAAAAAAAATCAATTCAACCCAGGATCATATTCAGATATTTAAAGAAAGAATTTTATTTTAACTTATAAAAGTATCCTTAGATCCAGAATTTATCTGGTGGTTTTTCACTCTGCAAAGAAGCTGATGTTACATTTTAATCCTCTATACTTTCATTTTACCCCACTATGCAACAAATGTGTATCTCTTCAGCAGTCATCATTTCATTAAACACATAATAATTTAGGTGTTAGAGCAAATAATAAATTATTTTGTTTTAGAAATTCAAAGTGTGTTAAAGAGCCAAAATTAAAAACCTTTAGGAAATAACCTGGGGCGGGACATTATTCTCTCCTTCCTTCAATTTGTACAAACCTTGAGGGTTTGTTCTAGGTAATTTAGAGACATCATTCACTGCTATTTGATAGTGAATGTGATTTTTCATTTGAAATAATGTTGCTCTAATTGCTATGAAATGCACTGAAAATACATAGATTAACACCTATAGTCCCCGAAATGATTATTTCATATAGTGAAGATGAACTATAAGTTCATGTGATCTGATTCCTAGATGACTTCTCAATATCTACATTTAGTTTTCACAAATATCACATAAGATAAAATGGGGGGTTTTGGTCTTTTAGGGAAAAAACTATGCTACGTAAAGTAATAAAACTATTCATTTTTAAGCTGAAAATTTTTTGAAGTTTTTATTCAAATTCCAGTTAACATATAGTGTAATATTAGTTTCAGGTGTACAATATAGTGATTCAACCCTTCCATACAATACCTGGTGCTCATCACAACAAATGCATTCTTTAATTCTCACAAAAAAAGTGATATTGCTCCTAATGCTATTTCTAGAGTATTGCACATGATTCTGTAATTCAACATTGAATAGTTGGTTGTACTGTTATATCTAACAATCCCACACTCCTCACAATATAAAAGAGTAAGATATTATACACTCAAATTTGCCTAGGTCACATATTTTTATTATTATAAGAGGAAAAGGAGTACCAAAGCATTGTTTGCTATAAACTGATGTCACATATTGTCTTCTGGCTTCAGAAAAGTAGTCTCTAAAGACCATGCAGCTTCTATTCAAATATTTGTTCAAATATTTATAATAAATTTTGCTGTGGGCACTAGGCACTAAGACATGAATTTAAAATAAAACTATAGATTAATGATCAATTAAGAAATAATGGGAAATGAAGCTCTTTTCCTTTCCCTCTCCCGTTGGAAAGTTTTTCTTCTACACAGGCCACTTGAAGGCACTGAGGTCCTTGTTTCCCATACCAAAGAGTGCTTGTTATTCTGTTCTTGAAGGCGCCCCAGCAACCAGTGACCTGTTTGAGAACCTGCTTTGACAAGCTCCACAGGTGTCCTGGCTGAATGTTACTCTAGAGTGCTTTTAATAGATAAGCATACTCTATGTGCTCTGGCAAAGAAAAATAGGGCAGGCAATCAGACAACCATCTTCTCTAACCTGAACTGAATACTTAACATAAGTCAAGGGTAAAGGAAAATCGTTTCTCTTCCAGTGCCCTGAGATGCCACTGGAGGGCTGCCCTTTCCTTTATATTTATTTATCATACATATAGACAGCAACCATTGCATTAAATAAACTACACTGAGAAAATAATGATTTAAGGAGGCTTTTGCCAACAACATAACCAGAGGCACTTGGAACTGTTATGAAAAGAGTCAATAATAGATTTTACTTTAAGGGGTGAGCCTTTAAAATATTTGATTTTTTTTTTTTTATGGAGCCATATTTGATTTCTTATGGGTAACATTTTGGGTTAACTTATGCTAAGATAATTAATAGAAACTTTATAATTAATCTGAGCATTTTTTCTTTGTAATTATCAAAAATGATTAACACAATAAGAAAATGTTTCATGTTCTATAAAGTACTTAAATTCAAATACATTTCGAAACCAAATCCATTACTGCCTTTCTTATAGAGAATAATTATTTATTCATTCTTAGCTATTGCCTAATAAATGTAGCTATGACCATGGTGGAAAAATGTGACAAAATTACACAGAGGGAATTTCTGAAGTGTGAAAGATATAATGTACTTAGTTATATTCCTATTTACAGAGGACTGCAAGCTTGTGCCAAGTATTTTTCTCTATTAAAAGTTGTCTTGCAGTAAAATCAAGAATGAGCTGCTCAGGGGGTACTCAAAGTTAGGACAAATAAGAAAAATGTGGGGCTGAGTCTGCATATCTGTCTATAGAATGGACCTGATTATCTATACTTGGTGTATCAGTTCCCTTTCTGGATATTTGAAGTGCTGTATAGATACTACTTCCAAACTACAACTGAGATAGACTTGATAAAGGCATATGAAGAATCCAACAAGGGTCAATGGGTATGTATGTTCCCAAAGTGCTTCCTCTTCTCCATGGAAACAGAATGACTCCATCCATTATATGGAGAACTAGATAGCATAGGGAATTGAGTGTAATGCCAAAAATTCTTCCTAGTGCACACAGTAGATAACCAAAACCAGTCCGTTCCCTGTCTATGTGATGTGCATAAAAACTCTATAGATGGCAACCCCTAATAATGCAAAATAATGGTTCCAAATGCCACTCCATAAACATTCTCCATAAAAGCAGAATTTAGACTCTGGGACAGAATGTAAGACAATGAGAAAAAAAGGTAGTTTCTTTGTTTCCAGGTTTAAGGAATGACACAAAACAAAATTTTAAAAATCAAATTTTAAAAATGTATCAAAATCAATTTATAGTCCAAATAAACTATGACTGCTATTTTAGGGTAACTGAAATAAAGAAGAGAAATGATTGCTAGTTTCAAAAACGCAAAGGCTCACCAAGATCCCAACCCTTAGATCATCTCCGTACCTTTCTATTTACTGCAAACTTTGCTGAAGTGCTCAGAACAGGATTATTCTGCACCCACTTTGAACTGCGAGGCTTAGAAAAAAAAAACAAAACTAACTTTTGTGGAAGTGATAGACCAGACTCTTTTGTAATAAAAGGGGTGTATATAATTTGGGATTATCATTATCTAGGGAAAAAACATTCAGGATGATGGATTATGCAAATGCCTTATTCACACATGCTATTAAGTCACTGCCTTATGGAAAAAAATCAAGGAGGCTCATAACATTCACCCCTTCCATGTTTAATGAGGCAAGGAAAAAACTCGAATGACCTATTTAGGGGTCATTTCCATTATAAAACTATCATTAAATATCCAGTTCAAGGGTAAATTTGGGAAATGATTAGTTAGATGACACAGATAGGTACCTAGATGAATCTTTAATTAGAAACACTTAAACTGCCAACCTATTATCTTTCTTTTCATTTTTTTAAATTGTATTTTATTTTTCTTTTGATTTTATTATTTATTTAAGACAAGCTTTGGCTGTAAATCTCAGTATAAAATAGACTTCACCTCTACTTTTCTTCCAGTTTTGGAAATCCACTGAGTTGTCCCAGAGAATTTTTAAAAGTCTTGTCCCCAGTGTTTTTTTTTTTTTTTTTTAAGATAAAAGCTTATTTCAAATGACCTGAAAGAAAGAAAGGCATGTAGTTCATGTATGGTTTAAAGAGAAAATGCTTTGTCTCTGTTTGACAGCGTTTGACTAAATATTATTGTATTTTCCATCCCATTTATTTATATAAACACTACCAAGGAAAAAAAACAAGCTTCTGCTAAGGCAGTAAGTAGTTTTTAATCTCTCTTTTCAGTCATGGACTCCTTTGTAATCCAGTGAAAGCTAAGGGACCCATTGCCAGAAAAATGCACTTATTCACTTAATACAAAATGTTGCATATATTTCCAGAGGACTTAAGAAATGCACGGGTTCCAATTAAAAGGTCTTCCTAAACATGACAGGGAAAACAATCCATCAAACCTCTCTTTTGTATTATAAAACAAAGGAAAAAAGATTAATAAGATATAGGCAGGTCCTTTACTGTAACAACAAAAAAAAGTTGATTTGTTTGGATAGAAATAAGGACTGGAATTCCAGAATGTGATTTAATTACACAAAGAAAAGCCAGTTTGATTAGGAATGTCTTGAACTCAGGAATGTCTTTTGTATTTTAAATATAAAGTTTTGATTACTTGCCAATTTCACAGTTCTTTAGCAGAAATTATAAAAATTGCTACTCAGTAAATGACTCATATTTCCTATTTTACTTTGAATTCACATAAATGGGCTTAGCCAAAAAAATATGTACTTAGATGATATATGGCAGAATGAAAATAGCATGGATTTGAAAGGGGTTCAAGTCTCAGCTCTGGTACTTATTAACAGTAAATTTGAACATATCTGAAGCTTAATTTCCTCTTTTGTAAAATATGAGATAATAATATCTACCTTTAGAGCTGTCATAAGGATGAGAGCCAACTATGTGAAACATCTAATCCTGGTACTGAAGATTGTAATTAATTGTTCATAATTCAAGGAATTATAGTAAGATTCATATTAATTTAGCATTACAGCCAAAGGAATAAAATACACATCTATCCTGATTCACCAGACCAAACAGATTCTTAACTCTCTAACAATTTCTTCTTAAAATTCACTGGACGAAATACAGTTCATTTTCTTTACCTAATAGAAAAAAATAGAAAAAATAAGTTAATCATAGACCCCTGGTCAAACCAGGTAAGCAGTCAAATGTACCTCAGTATTTTCTTTGCTCCCCAAAATCATAATTTGTACTTACAGTGTGTCAGTATGGTGGCCATATTGGTATTAGGGCCATGGGTTACGTTAGCCAGATGCGATGCTCTCCCTTTTATAAATTGACAGAAAAATCACCACAGGCCTTCTCTGCCCACCCCAGTCCGCCTCCAAGTAAGTCTTACTTTCTAGTCTTTAATATGGAAAGAAAACTTGTCCTTGATTCCACAACAAATATTCTTATAAAAAAACTTTTTGCTACTGTTATTTTTCCCCTTCTTTCATCTCAGTCAGGATGTGGCTAACGTGGAAGGTAATAGGCAATGTGTCTTTGCATGCCTTGGGAGAATTCTTTTTAGTTTAGTTTCTTCAGGCTCTTACTGCATATTTGTTTCCAGACCTAAAAAAAAAAAAAAAAGAAAAAAAAGAAAGAGAAGGTCAGTTTGAGGTCAGAATACTATATATCTTGTTGGAAATCAAATTCTATCATATGGTGAGAATCTTTTACTGTAGGATAATTAAAGAATAGACCACATTGGAAAAATCTATTTTCCCCCTTCCTGTTATTCCCTTTTTAAGTAAGAAGACTGGCTTAATTAAACAATTTCCCTGTATTTCATAAATGGATTTGGAAGTTAAGAAAGAATAAGTTAAAAAATCTTCAAATATGATTTATTTTTGTCTTATTGATTTTATTGCATGCTAAAATTTCATATTATAGAAAAAAATAAGTTAAATGACCATTATTACTTTCATAGAAGTTTAAGTTCTGAAATTATTCAAGGTCAAAAATAAATTAATACTGCTTCTTCAGAATCAGATCTTTTTCCTCAAAAATAAGTTATATTGTTTTTATTATTTATTTTATTTATTTTTTTTGCAAACTAATTTGTACCTCAGGGAATTTTAGCAAAAACTTCTTAGGAAAGAAATCAGGCACACCAATTTCTTTTTTTTAAATTATTATTATGTTAATCACCATACATTACATCATTAGTTTTTGATGTAGTGTTCCATGATTCATTGTTTGCATATAACACCCAGTGCTCCATGCAGAATGTGCCCTCCTTAATATCCATCACCAGGCTAACCCGTCCCGCTACCCCCCTCCCCTGTAGAACCCTCAGTTTGTTTCTCAGAGTCCATAGTCTCTCATGGTTTGTCTCCCCTCTGATTTCCCCCCCTTCATTCTTCCCCTCCTGCTATCTTCTTTTTTTTTTTTTTTTTAACATATAATGTATTATTTGTTTCAGAGGTACAGGTCTGTGATTCAACAGTCTTACACAATCACAGCACTCACCATAGCACATACCCTCCCCAATGTCTATCACCCAGCCACCCCATCCCTCCCACCCCCCACCACTCCAGCAACCCTCACTTTGTGTCCTGAGATTAAGAATTCCTCATATCAGTGAGATCATATAATACATGTCTTTCTCTGATTGACTTATTTCGCTCGGCATGATACCCTCCAGTTCCATCCACGTCGTTGCAAATGGCAAGATTTCATTCCTTTTGATGGCTGCATAATATCCCATTGTGTGTGTATGTGTGTGTGTGTGTGTGTGTGTGTGTATATATATATATACACATCACATCTCCTTTATCCATTCATCTGTCGATGGACATCTTGGCTCTTTCCACAGTTTGGCTATTGTGGACATTGCTGCTATAAACATTAGGGTGCACGTACCCCTTCGGATCCCAACATTTGTATCTTTGGGGTAAATACCCAGTAGTGCAATTGCTGTATCGTATGGTAGCTCTATTTTCAACTTTTTGAGGAACCTCCATACTGTTTTCCAGAATGGCTACACCAGCTTACAGTCCCACCAACAGTGTAGGAGGGTTCCCCTTTCTCCGCATCCCCACCAACATCTGTCGTCTCCTGACTTGTTAATTTTAGCCATTCTGACTGGTGTGAGGTAATATCTCACTGAGGTTTTGATTGGGATTTCCCTGATGCTGAGCGATGCTGAGCACTTTTTCACGTGTCTATTGGCCATTTGGATGTCTTCTTTGGAAAACTGTTCATGTCTTCTGCCCATTTCTTGATTGGATCATTTGTTCTTTGGGTGTTGAGTATGATAAGTTCTTTATAGATTTTGGATACTAGCCCTTTATCTGATATGTCATTTGTAAATATCTTCTCCCATTCTGTCGGTTGTCTTTTGGTTTTGTTGACTGTTTCCTTTGCTGTGCAAAAGCTTTTTATCTTGATGAAGTCCCAATAGTTCATTTTTGCCCTTGCTTCCCTTGCCTTTGGCAACGTTTCTCGGAAGTTGCTGCGGCTGAGGTCGAAGAGGTTGCTGCCTGTGTTCTCCTCTAGGATTTTGAGGGACTCCTGTCTCACATTGAGGTCTTTCAACCATTTTGAGTCTATTTTTGTGTGTGGTGTAAGGAAATGGTCCAGTTTCATTCTTCTGCATGTGGCTGTCCAATTTTCCCAACACTATTTGTTGAAGAGACCGTCTTTTTTCCATTGGACATTCTTTCCTGCTTTGTTGAAGATTAGTTGACCATGGAGTTGAGGGTCCATTTCTGGGCTCTCTGTTTTGTTCCATTGATCTATGTGACTGTTTTTGTGCCAGTCATCAAGAAGT
This sequence comes from Mirounga angustirostris, assembly GCF_029215605.1. Classification (NCBI taxonomy): domain Eukaryota; kingdom Metazoa; phylum Chordata; class Mammalia; order Carnivora; family Phocidae; genus Mirounga; species Mirounga angustirostris. Next base: position 17,479,342 of record NW_026991711.1, on the reverse strand, counting down.
ATGGTACTGGCACAAAAACACCCACCAATTTCTTCATAAAATAAAACACTGGCCTTCTTTATCATGTTAGAGCAATGTACTCTCTTAAATGTTTAGAATGCATAGTGAGTGGTCTATAGGTGTTGGAATGTATCCCCCGTCAGACCACATCTTCACAAATGCAGCATTAAAAAAACTTCATATGTAAGACTGTAGAGTGGGTTTTAAGTCAAACCTGGAACAGTTTTACAAAGGTCTACTTAATAAATTCAACTACCATATCTACAGTTTTATCATCTTCCTACAATTGACATTTAGATAGTGAGTTGTCTCTCTCTCTCTCTCTCTCCTTCTTCTTTAGCTATAAGAGTACAATTTTCTTTTTATTTCCAACTATTTATGACAGTTATGTTAGTGCCTATTTATTTCCTAGAATTATAACCTTCTGGTAAGTTTACTGTGCTGCCTAACATACACTGCCCAAACACATACCCATTCTTTATCCTTCTTCTACATCAAAATGCTTAGAAGCACACAATTCACTTTCAGACTTGAGCAGGGGTAAGCAAAGCTTTGACCTCCCCCCGCCAAAAAAATCTGTGAAGCAAATAAGTGGCATTAGTTTGGCAATTGCAAATCTAGAATCAATATATGAGTATATAAGGAACTCCATTCTAGGAATTGACTGGAATGTATCTGGTCACTTTATCTTTACAGCTTATCTCTCACTGAGCTTAGATCTATTTTAACATATCTCACTTTTAACAATCCAGTGTGCTATGAGAGTATATAAAAAATAAGAATAGTGCATTGTTCAAATTCTCACATTAAATGTTAACAAAAATTGAGCATTGCTTCAAACTAAACATCTTAGAAATGATCAAAGTAGGGCTCTTCACCTGAATTATGAAATAGACAATCTGAGAGAAATTTAGATTCTAGATGGAATGAAGTTGTTACTGGCTTTTATACTCTTGTTAATCATTTACTCATAATATAACCTGAAAGTGTAATTTATGACTTCATATTGAACTTCTTTTTCAAATAATGATGCATCCAATTAACTGTTCCCCCCAAATTTTCAAGTGGCAGGGCATGTACTAGGTAAGGAGCATTTCCCAGAGTGACTGGCTTGTATCATGCCTCACCTTCCCAAACCAATGGACCACCCTGAGTGCTGCCCTAGGCCAAGTCTTCTAGTCTCTGTCAAAAGTCACATTATTCCATGACATGAACTCGACCTGCTTCATCGAAGATTAGAGGCAGAGTTCTAGGAGAGAGGGGATGATCTGTAGAGTACTGGCAAAGGTGATGCTCTTATTTGCATTCTCTCTCTCATTGCAGGTTTGATAGTAAGTGCATTTAATCCAGTCGCTCTTCCCATCATGTCCTGAAACTATAACACATGATATAAGCTGAACTGAAAACACCTTTGCTCTACTTGACTAGATCCTGTTTAACATAGTGGAGGTCAATGCACTTGTGCTTCTCCTTCTATTAACAGGATCTGTTTAAGTAATTGAAAGAGAATGTTTATATTTGCTCTTGCCACCCTTCATCCCAGTTGTTTCTTTTTAGAACTAGGACTTCTGAACTATTTCTTAATAAATGATAAAGCCTTTCAAAGTTTAGCTGTTTATTCTTGTACTCGAATGCACTTTCTTGAATGAAATCACAGCTTGTTCTCTAACACATTATCACTTGCCCTTGTTTCCTGGTTCAAATCAGGTGTTGCGATGACAGGAGCAGAAGATCAGATTCCAAGACAAGGCAAAGCAATAAAGAAAGTATTTTATTAGTGGTCTATATGATTTCTAAGACCCAGTCAATAAGGCCAAGGAAAATTGAGATTGTTTCTGTAAAGGTAAATACTCTGCTCTGAATATGCTAACAAATCAAAGCCCCAAATGCAATTTATTTATGGAGAGAAAGGGTGGCAGAGATTTATTGTGAGAGCTATAATTCCTAGGAATAAAAATGTCACTTGAAATGCTATTTATAGTAGGAAAATAAAATATCAATATGCTTCCTAACCTATGTTTTCTCTTAATTGTGGTAGAAATGCATTCAGACTCTTTTTATTATGGTGATAAACAAAGGACATGGGATATCTATGTTTAAACCACCTTGGCTTAACACAATTTGTAATGGCCATCATTAGGAGTTTATGTGGAACCCTGTTTTATGTTAACCACACTAAGATAATGTAGCTTGGGGTGCTTTTTCCATGCTCTTTGAAATGTGTGCATAAACAGACACTTCTGCCATGTATCTGTTTTGTCATTTATTCTGCTGTGTAAACACTGTTATGAAATTTAGTCTAATCTTTTTTGGTTAATTCAAACACTTTCACTATGTTCAGATAAATGTAACCAAAGCCAGATGTTGGTCTCTGTACAAAGAATGCTCACTTAATGTAAACAAAATTCTACTTCCTCCCTTTCTCCTTCAGCCCAGATGTTGCAATTGATCACAATGCCTTTCCCTTTGCCTCATCACAGACCTCCCAGAAATTGAGAGCCTCCTTTCCAAGCAGTTGGTGTGTGGGTGTCTATCTTTGAATTCCTATTCTGCCTCACAACCTCCATAATGATGTCACGAGCTGTCCCACTCAATCTTGGCAGATATCCCAAGCAATCCATCTCTTTATTATCAACTGTCTTCTTTATGGATTCTCAATTCAGTAGACACTTCTTCAGGCTTCATTTACTGTGCAGAATTCTGCTACCCACCTTCTCACTTGTGAAAAGAAACATGCTCTTAATGGATTCTGCTGACTCTCCATTCATTTTCAAGACTTCACTGGAGATGGTCTTCTTTATACAGCAGCCTCCTTGAAAATTGCCTTGTCCATCCTTTGTCTGCTATTACCATATCATACTTAGGTCTTTTAACCACCACTCCTCTCTGTATCTCCACCTTTTCTAACAGGCATTTTCCTGTCTCCAACTCATTGACTCAGTGTATTTTCATACTTCATATAAAAATATGTATACTTTTGTCAGTGCTTTACATTTTCACCTTCTGTGGGTTTTGGTTTTTTTGTTTTGTTTTGTTTTGTTTTTTTGACTACTCTTCGTACTTTTTTTCATGGTCTAATTTAACTCTTAGGACTATAATTTCCTGAGAAAGTAGCATAGAATGACAAGATAATTTCTGGTATGTTACTCTTTAGGACTATTTGCCTCATACGTAGCTTATTTCTTAGTCCCCTGTTTGCTGCAGACATTTATTTGTATAAACAAATAGATGTTATTGTTATCATTGTAAAGCGAGAGGCATTTTCTTCCTCCTCCAGATGGCTCTAGGAAAGATTGAAAGGCATGTCTTTCTTGATGAAATGTGTCAGCCCACAGGTGGCTTTAATTTGCTTAGATCCTACTTTGGTAATTTCTTTTAAATTTCTCTTATTGATTTAACTGATCTTGAATGTACAGACATAGACATTATATGTGAGTTTTTCCTTGATTCGCTATGAGTTACCAATATATTGTTTCCAAGTTTATTTCTAAAGAATGTACTTAAGCAAAATATTCAAGATTTTGTGGGTTTAAAAATTCAGAATCCACTCAGCATGAAAAATAAGAGAGAAATCTCACAATTGACTAAATTATAATGGTTTCTTCTTCCAGGAAAAGTGGGAAGTAAAAAATTAAATGTTGACACTTATAGAATATAGCATTGGCTGTTACTATTTTAAAATTCAGTCTCTACCTTAATGTTTTCCCAGAATAAGCTTAAATAGCCAGGTTACATAATTATACTGTTCTACCTTCTAAATGCCAACTTTGACATTTCTGCATATATTTATTTAAATCTTAAACCATTTTAATCCATGCCTTGCAATTTTTGCACATTGCGGTTTTAATTGGAAAAAAAGAGATTATCTAGTTCAATCCCTTGATTTTATAGTGGTAGAAAGAGGAACTGAAGATAATAAGTTTAAGTGTCTTAAGCCAGGTCACATATTTAGTTAAAAGCAGAACTAGGGCAAAGAGTCAGTTTACTAACCCTCTCATAAAAGCTACTTCTGTAACACTAACTCAGAATTCAATACTCATTCCAATTTGGTGCTTTGCTTACTCCAGCGTTCTCTGCCCATTTCACAGGCAATTCACCTGCACAGCAACATTCCCTGCAGAGCCTAGATGCCTTTTGTTACTTTGTTTCCTTCACTTGGAGTGAGCCTCTCTCCTTGAGTATCCCCACTGACTGCTCTTCCTTTGGGTATCTGCCATGTCTCCAGACTTTGAAAGTTTCACTCACTTGCGATTTTCTATGAAACTTTCCAGAGATTCCCTAAGATGATGGAAGAATGTGCTCTGCCCTTCTGTGCACCCACCATATAAATTATCATGTTTTTCCCATATCTATTGTATCCTAGATCTTTATTTTTTCAGTGTGGTAGCCATCAGCTACATGTGTCTGTTGAGTACTTGGAATATCACTAGTACAAATTGAGATTTTCTCTGAGTATAAAACACCTAAATTTCAAGGATTTAATAAAAAAAAAAGGTAAAATATATCATTATTATGTTGTAATGATAATATTAGGATATGTTGGGTTAGATTAAATTCATCCTTAAATTTTTTTTAAATTTTACTTGTTTATCACTTTTTATGTAGCTATTAGAAAATTTTAAATTACATATGTAGTTTGTATTTTTTCTAATGACAGCACTGCTTTAGACCATAAGTCTTTCAATGGTCTCTTGAAATGACCAAAGCTTTTGATTTTTATATACCCATCACTTGGGATTTTAGCAATTAGCTGAGGGACCATTATCTGTTTGTTGATGTTGACTGATACTATTTCAGATGTTGCCTGAACTGTTCTTGTTATAAAAATAAAGCATGAAAGATAGGCTTGGAACCCAGATCTTCTGATTCATCCCGCAATACTTTTTCACAAATCAATTTATTACAGTGTATAGCACTATAATATATATTGATTTATATATGCAAAAATGCTGAATTATGAAATTGGTTTAAAAATTGTTAAAATAGTTGGCCATCTCAAAACAAACCAGTCTTGAAACTCAAAATAATTTCCATTTCCTGTATAGCTTAGCTAAAGTCTACATATTAAGTATGCTAGAAACATTTTTCACTATGTTCCAGGACACAGAAATAAAAATATAAACTATTTATAACCACTTTGGTTTTCTTCCTTATTCATAGAATAGATGATGAGTATATATTACATGATTTCTTAGTACTTCTGATAGGAGTGCTACATCATGTGCTGAAACAATAAGATTCCCCATTTCCCCCCTCACCACCTTCCACCCATTGATTCCCCTATTTTTAATATTTTGCATTAGAGGGGTACTTTTGTTATATTTGATGAAGCAATATTAGTACATTATTATTATTAACTAAAGTCCACAGTTACATTAGTGTTCATTCTTTGTACTTTCTATGGGTTTTAACAAATTTATAATGATATGTATCATACAGAATACTTTTACTGCCCTAAAACATCTGTTCTCCACCTATTCATCCTTCCTTCCCTTCCTCCTGAGCCCGAGCAACCACTGATCTTTTTACTATACTCATAGCTTCACCTTTTCCAGAACGATATAGTTGGAATCATACAGTAAGTAGCCTTTTCATATTGGCTTCTTTCACTTAGCAATGTGCATTTATGTTTCTTCCATATCTGTCGATGGCTTAATAGGGTCATTCCATTTTATTGATAAACAATAGTCCATTGTATGAACATACCACAGTTTATCCATTTGTTGAAGGACATCTTGGTTGCTTCCAAGATTTGGTAATTACGAATAAAGCTGCTATAAACATTCACCTGAATATTTTTGTGGGAACATAGTTTTCAACTCATTTGGGCATATACAAAAAACAAAATTGTTGGGTCATATGGTAAGAGTATATTTATTTAGCTTTGTAAGAATTTGCCAAATTATTTTCCAAAATGGCTGTACCATTTTACATTCCCACCAGCAATGAATGAGAGTCCCTGTTGTTCCAAATCCTAGTCAGCATTTGGCGTTGTCAGGGTTCCAGATTGTAACGTTTTAATACATGTGAAATGGTATCTCACTGTTGCTTTAACTTTCAAGTCCCTGATGATGTTGAGTATTTTTTATATGTATAATTGCCATCTCTATTTTCTTTGGAGATGTATCTGGTCAGGTCTTTAGCCCATCTTTTAATTGAGTTGTTATTGTTGTGTTTGAAGAGTGTTATATATATTTTAGATGTTGATCTTTTAACAGATATGTGTTTTGCAAATATTTTCTCCCAGTCAATGGCTTGTCATTCCTTCTCTGAATAGTGTCTTCCACAGAGCAGAACTTTTCAGTTGTAATGATGTCCACTTTATTCTTTCATGGATTGTGCCTTTGGTGTTGTGTCTAAAAAGTTCATCACCAAACCTAAGTTCACCTAGATTTTCTCCTATGTTACTTTCTAGGAATTTTAAAATTTCACATTCTACATTTAGATGTATGATCCATTTTGAGTTAATTTTTATGAAAAGTATAAAATCTCTGTTTAGATTCTTTTTTTTAATGTGGATGTACAATTGTTCCAGCAGCATTTGTTGAAAAAACTATCTCTTTTGTATTGCCTTTGCTGCTTTTTCAAAGTTCAGTTACTTTATTTGTGTGAGTCTGTTTCTGGGCTCTCCATTCTGTTCTACTAATTTGTTTGTCTATTCTTTTGCAATACCACACTGTCTTAATTACTAAAATTTTATGATAAATTTTGAAGTTAGGTAGTCTCAGTCCTCCAACTTTGTTTTTCTCCTTCAGTATAATTTTGACTATTCTGGGTCTTTTGCCTTTCCACATAAACCTAGTAATAAGTTTATTGATATCCACAAAATTTGGCTGGAGTTGGGAATTTCTCTTTTCTAAGGTCCATTGGGCTATGGTAAAATAGTTTGAATGAAGACATTGTTAAAAACAAAACAAAACAAAACAAAAAACAGAATAATCTGGGTTTATTTCACACTGGCTACTTTCCCCCTCCCTCTGCCAGAAGAATAAGGATTTTTTTTTTCTATGATCTTCATTGTGAAAACTGATAGGTCTCCTGGAGGTAAAACTACAAAAGTGTGATTGTCCCCAAAGACTAAGGTCCCATGTAGTTCTTAACTCTCATTCTTGTCTCCACTGAGACTCCATCATTTTAACAATTAAAGTTAGGTTTCCTAACCCAGTAATAAATAGTTCTCAGGGAGATTTTGCTCATAAGCTTCTGTTCCAATAACTTGTGCTTGTCTATATCTTTCTATCTGTCTTTTTCTCCAATTTGAGGGACAGTGGTTTGCCATGACCTCCGTTCTTAGATCTAAGAAGAGTTGATTTTCAGTTTGTTCAGCATTTTTTAAAAGATTTTATTTATTTTTTGAGAGAGAGAGACAAAGAGTGGAGAGAAGGAGAAGCAGACTCCCCGCTGAACAGGACCCTGATGTGGAGCTCCATCCCAGGACCCTGAGATCATGACCTGAGCCGAAGGCAGATGCTTAACCAACTAAGCTACCCAGGGGGTCCAGCATTTATTTTTTTCTTATGATTATGATGAGAAATGACTTCCAAGGTCCTTATATACTGGACCTGAACCCAGAAGTTTCCACATATATTTTTAAGTCATTCAATTTCTTACTGTTTTCTTTTCTCCTAATATACATGAAAACATAAGTATGATCACAACAATTTATAGACAGGGTTAAAGGAAGTTGATGAAAAGGGGAGGATATGCATGAAGACCACACATTGAGTTTTTTTGTCTCTAACAAAAGCAGCAGTGCCCACTGAAATGTTTGGGGCTTCAAAATATTATGATTTGAGCCATGGGAAATATCAAGAATACTTTAGTATAGTGTCATGAAAGCCAAAAGAAGGAAAATTCCTAAAAGGTCAAATACCATTGATATATGTTCACTTTTGATCAGTTTTAATATAGAATGTGGCCAAAAGCTCAATTGAAGGGACTTAGAGAATAAGTAAGTATTATGAAACAGATAATGCAATGTAATCCAGCAAGATATTTTAAATTCTGAAAATGCAGCAGCCTAATAATCATGTTTGTGATCCTTTCTCTGAGCATCCTGTTAGAGTGTGCAACAACCAAAACAAGGCTATCAGTGGAACCTTAGGAAAGATAATCCCATACATCTGAGGTTAAGAAGTTTCCAGAGGAGAGATTTGGTTCAGGGTCTCATTGCTTTCCTGGGGAGGAAAGCTGAAGGCTAAGGGCCATGGAGACCAGAGCAAAGACTACAAATTTAAAGACTTGTTAAGGCTGAAATAAGTGTTAAGTCCAAGCATACTTTCTCAAGATATGGAGTAGAACTGAAGCTTCCAACTTGCCTTCCTGCACTAGCACACCAGTTTTGTTGGTACCAGTTATTTCAGTGGGGCTTAGCTAATGGTGATAATTGTTCCCAATCTGTGGTATTATGCAGATACTACCTCTCTCTCATCTGCCCTTGAAGAGAACTGAGAACAGGGTAGCCTCCTTCAGATAACTCCAGAGATGGATTCCAGATTGTTCACATATTCTATAAAGGCCCACTGGAACAAAGACCACCAGGTATTCTTCAGCCTTCTAGAGATGACTAGAGGAGAAACTCCAACCTCTTGACCAGTCTGGGAGCTGGTAATCCCCCTCCACAACGAGAGATGAAAAGAGAGAAAGAGAACTCAATAATTTGAGGGAGATAAATCAGAATAATTAGAACACACTGACCCCACAGAGTGCATAAAATAGAAGAGGAAAAAGAAAACACTAAAAATCAAGGAGAAAATAACTCAATGTGATGCAATTCAATTAGAGTTCAAAATGAACTTTCTAGAGCTAAAGATCAAGGTTTCTAAAATGTAAGAATTTAGTAGAACTGAAAAATACAACAGTTGCTTTGTAAACTTAATTTTGAAATAAAGAAAAATATATAACATGAAATAGAGGAAAGAAACTTAGAAGAGGCATGGTGATGAATATATAAATGATATGCACATTCCATGCAAATTATAGGCCATTTCAGAAAAAAGAAAATAAACAGATGGGAGAGATTAAGAACCAAAGAATAATAGAAGAAAACATCCCTTAAAGGCTTGAGTATTCAGATTCAAAGATGTCACTGAGATCCTAGTGGGATTAAGGGAAAAATAAAATCACCTTGATATAGCATAGGAAAATGATTTAAATTAAGAGTAAAATTTACAAGCTTCCAGACAAATAGAACAAATTATTTAGAAAGGAAAAGTATCAGAACTTATCTAAAGAAAATTCCAGAGGGATATTTTAACCTTATGAAAATTAGAAAAAATAAGTCTCAAGATAGGTAATGTGCTGTAAAATAGTATTAGACAACAAATGATTTGTATAAATGAATGTTGATAATGTGATTTATAATTGTATTCATATCAAAAAAGTTTCATGAAGAGTTATCTTGTAAAGGGCAATGTGGTAATTAGCAGAGGATGTAGGTATGGGAAGATTCTGTGACAATGTATGGTAGGGGATAGAGGCAGGATAAAAATCTGTTCTTTTTATCTCCAGTATAAACAACATACAGTGTTATATTAGTTACAGATGTACAATATAATACACCTGAATTTTATACATTACTCAGTGCTCCTCACAATAAATGTATGTTTAACCCCTTCACCTATTTCACCCATCCTCTCACCCACTTCCCTTCTGGTAATCACCAGTTTGTTCTCTATATTTAAGAGGGTTTTTTCTCTTTTTTTTCTCATTCATTTGTTTTGTTTCCTAAATCCCACATATGAATGAAATCTTATGGCATGTCTTTCTCTGACTGACTTATTTCACTTAGCATTGTACTCTATAGATCCATCCAGGTTGTAGCCAATTGCAATTTATTCTCACTCTTTTAAATGGCTGTGTAATATTCCACTGCATATATTATATGTGTGTCTCTATATATATAAACCACATCTTCTCTATCCATTCATTTATCAATGGACACTCGGGCTCCTTCTTTAATTTGGCTATTGTAAATAATGCTAAAATAAACATGGGGGTTCATATATAATTTCAAATTAATGTTTTCATATTCTTTGGTTAAATACCCAGTAATGGAATTACTGAATAATATGGTAATTTTACTTTTAAGTGTTTGATGAACCTCAATACTGTTTTTCATAGTGACCAGCTTGCCTTCCCAACAGTGCACAAAGATTCCTTTTTCTTCACATCCTTGCCAACATTTGTTGTTTCTTGTGTTTTTGATCTTAGCCATTCCTACTGGCATGAGGCGGTATCTCGTGGTTTTGATTTGCAATTTCCTGATGATTAATGATGTTGAGCATCTTTTCATGTGTATGCTGTCTCTTTGTGTCTTCTGCCCATTTTTTCATTGGATAGTCTGGGGGTTTTTTTGGTATTGAGTTGTATAATTTCTTTATATATTTTGGATATTAACCTGTTATATATCATTTACAAATATCTCCTCCCATTTAGTAGGTTGTCTTTTTGTTTTATTGATTATTTCCTTTGCTGTGCAAAACCTTTTTAGTTTGGTGTAGTCCCAATAGTTTATTTTTGCTTTTATTTCCTTTGCCTTAGGAGACATATCAAGAAAAAAGTGACTATCACCAATATCAGAGAAATCATTGCCTATGCTCTCTTCTAGAAATGTTACAGTTTCAGGGGCACCTGAGTAGCTCTGTCAGTTATGTGTCTGACTATTGGGTTTGGCTCAGGCTGTGATCTCAGGGTCATTGGATTGAACCCTGCATTGGTCTCCATGCTCAGCACAGAGTCTATTTGTGACTCTCTCTCCCTCTTCCTTTCCCCTCACCACCCCTGGCTTGCTCTCTCTCTTTCTCAAATAAATAAATAAATCCTTTAAAAAAATGTGATGATTTCAGGTCTCACACTTAGGTCTTTAATCCATTTTGAATTTATTTTTGTATATGGTGTAAGAAAGTGGTCCTGTTTCATTCTTTTGCTTGTAGCTGTCCAGTTTTCCCAGCACCAGCACCGTTTGTTGAAGAGACTGTCAATATTCTTGACTCCTTTGTCATAGATTTACTAACCATATAATCATGGGTTTATTTCTGGGCTCTCTATTCTGTTCTGTTGATCTATGTGTCTGTTATTGTGCCAGTACCATGCTGTTCTGATTGCTACAGCTTTGTAGCTGTAGCTTTGACTTATGGATATCAGACCACACTTTCATCCCTGGAATAAAGATATGCTTTGTAGCATATCTTGATATCCGAGATTGTGATACCTCTAGTTTTGTTCTTTTTTTTTCCTTTTCAAGATTTCTTTGGCTATTCAAGATCTCTTGTGGTTCTATTCAAATTTTAGGGTTATTTGTCCTACTTCTATGAAAACTACTGTTGGTATTTTGATAGGGATTGCATTAAATCTGTTGATTGCTTTGGATAGTACTGACATTTTAACAATAAATATTCTCCCAATCCATGAGCATGGAATATCTTTAAATTCATGTCTTCATCAATTTCTTTCATCAATGCTTTATAGTTTTCAGAGCACATACATCTTTCATCTCCTTGGTTAAGTTTATTTCTAGGTGTTTTATTACTTTTGTTGCAATTATAAATGGAATTGTTTTAATTTCTCTTTCTGCTACCTTATTATTAGTATATAGAAATGCAATACATTTCTCTATATTGATTTTGTATCTTATGACCTAAGAATTCATTTATCACTTCTAGTTTTTTGGTGGAGTCTCCAGGATTTTCTCTCTCTCTATAGTATTGTGTCATCTGATATAATGAAAATTTTACTTCTTTCTTACCAATTTGGATCATTTTTGTTTCTTTTTAATCTCTGTACTATGTTAAATAAAAGTGGTGAGAGTGGACATCCTTGTGTTGTTTCTGAACTTAGGAGAAAAGTTCTCAGTTTTTCACTATTGAATATGATGTCAGCTCTGGGTTTTTCATATATATAATTTATTATGTTGAGGTATGTTCCCTCTAAACCTACTGTGTTGAGGGTTTTTATCATGAATGGATGTCATACTTTGTCAAATGCTTTTTCTACACCTATTGAAATGATCATATGGTTTTTATCCTTTCCATTGTTGATGTGATGTATCCCACTAATTGACTTATGGATATCAGACCACACTTTCATCCCTGGAATAAATCCCCCTTGATCATGGTGAATGATTTTTTTAATGTTTTGTTGGATCAGTTTGCTAATATTTTTTTGAGGATTTTGCATCTATGTTCATCAGATATTGGCCCATTCTTCTCTTTTTTTGTAGTGTCTTTGCCTGGTTTGGCCTCATAGAATGAATTTGGAAGCTTTCCTTATAGTTTTTGGAATAGTTTGAGAAGGATAGGAATTAACTCTTATTTAAATGTTTGGTAGAATTCACCTATGAAGTTGTCTGGTCCTGAATCTTTGTTGGGATATTTTTAATTACTGATCCAATTTCATAACTAGCAATTGATCCCTTCAAATTTTATATTTCTTTCTGATTCAGTTTTGGGAGGTTGTATGTTTCTAGGAATTTATCCATTCCTTCTAGGTTGTCCAACTTGTTGACATATAATTGTTCATAATATTCTCTTAGAATCCATTGAATTTCTATGATGTCAGTTATTTATCCTCTTTCATTTCTGATTTTGTTTATTTGAGTCTTTTTTCTTCTTCTTCTTCTTCTCTTTTTTTGGGGGGGGATGAGTCTGGCTAAAGGTTTATAAATTTTGTTGATCTTTTCAAAGAACCAGCTTCTGGTTTCATTGATCTATTTTGCTGTGTTTGTTTGTTTGTTTGTTTCTGCTTTAATCTTTATTATTTCCTTCCTTCTACTGATTTTGGGTTTTGTTCTTTTTTGGCTCCTTTAGGTGTAAAGTTAGATTGTTTATTTGAGATTTTTCTTGCTTCTGGAGGGTGACTTGTATTGCTATACTTTCCTGTTAAAACAGCATTTGTTTCATCCCAAAGATTTTGGATTATTGTGTTTTCATTTTCCTTTGTTTTCATATAATTTTTTATTTCTTCTTTGATTTCTTGGTTGCTCCATTCATTGTTTAGTAGCATGTTATTTAATCTCCATGTATTTATGATCTTTCTAGATCTTTTTCTTGTGGTTGATTTCTAGTTTCACAGTGTGGCTACAAAAGATGCATACTATGACTTCAATCTTTTTGACTTTGTTGAGACTTGTTTTGTGGTCTAACCCATGATGTGATCTATTTTGGAGAATGTTCTATGGGCACTTGAAAAAAATGTGTATTCCACCATTTTAGGTTAAAATGTTATGAATATATCTGTTAGATCCATCTGATCCAATGAGCCATTTAAAGCCACTGTTTCCTTGTTGATTTTGTGTTTGGATGATCTAGCCACTGATTTAAGTAGGATGTTCAAGTCCTTTTTATTGTATTATTATTGATTACTTATTTTATGTTTGTCAGTAGCTGCTTCAAGCATTTAGGTGTTCCCATGTTGGTGTATAAATAATTACAATTGTTATATGTTCTTTTTGAATTGTTCTCTTTATGATTATGTAGTGTCCTTCTTTGTCTCTTGTTATTCTTTTTGTTTTAAAGTCTATTTTGTCCAATAAGAGTATTACTACCCCAGATTTTTTTTCACTTCCATTTCCATGATAAATACTTGTCCATTCCTTCACTTTCTATCTGCATCTGCCTTTAGGTCTGAAATGATTTTGTCTTGTAGGCAGCATATAGATAGGTCTTGCTATTTTATCCATTCCATCACCTTATGTCTTTTGATTAGAGCATTTAGTCCATTTACAGTCAAAGTAATTATTGATAGGTATGTACTTATTCTTTACTTGTTTTATGGTTGTTTTTGTAGTTCTTCTTTGTCCCTTTCCTGCTCTGTTCTCTCATGGTTTTCTGGCTTTCTTTAGTGGATTACTTTCCTGTTATTCTTTGTACATCTATTACTGGTTTTTGATTTGTGGTTACTTTAGTTTTATATATAACATTTTATGAATATAGCAGTCTATATTAAGTTGATGGTCACTTAAGTTTGAGCCCATTCTAAATGCACTAAGTTTTTATTCCTCTCCTCTCCTCGTTTTAGGTATATGGTGTCATATTATACCATTTATTTTGTGAATCCCTTGACAGATTTTTATAGATATTCTTAATTTTACTGCTTTTGTGCTTCCTAATTTTCTTACTCCTACTTAGGGTCTTTCCTTTCCACTCAGAGTCCCTTTAACATTTCTTGTAAAGCTAGCATAGTGGTGATGAATTCCTTTACTTTTTGTTTGTCTGGGAAAGTCCATCTCTCCTATTCTGAATGATAGCCTTGCTGGATAGAGTATTCTTGATTGCCGGCTTTATCCTTTCACCACCATCATGCCACTCCCTCTGGCCTGCTAAGTTTCTGCTGAAAATCCACTGATTGCCTTTTGGGTTTTCTCTTATATATGACTGTTTTATTTTTTCTTGCTGCTTTTGCAATTCTCCCTTTATCATTACTTTTTTGCTGTTTGAATTACAATCTGTCTTGGGTGTACCTCGTTGATTTTGCTGGGGGCTCCCTGTCCCTCCTGGATCTGGACTTCTGTTTCCTTTCCCAGATTTGGGGATTTTTCAGCTATTATTTCTTCAAATATATTTTCTGTCCTCTTTTCTCTCCCTTCTCCTTCTTGGGTCCCTATAATGTGAATGTTATTATGCTTGATTGTATTGAGTTCCCTTAATCTATTCTCATTTTTATTACTAAAGCTTGACTGATTTCCATTACTCTGTCCTCCAGGTTGTTGATCCATTCTTCTGCTTCCCCTAGCCAACTATGTATTTTCTCTAGTGTATTTTTAGTCATTGAATTATCTCTAACTGGTTCTTTTTTATGTTTTCTATAACCTTGTTAAGGCTCTCACAGAGGTCCTCTACTCTTTTCTCAAGTCCAGTGGGCATCTTTATAACCATTTAAATTTCCTATCAGACATATTACTTATCTCTGTTTCATTTTGCTCTCTTGCTGTGTTTTTGTCCTGTTCTTTCAATTGGGACATATTTTTCTGTCTACTCATTTTGTCTAACTCTCTGTGTTTCTATGTGTTAGGGAAGTTAGCTGTGTCTCTTTCTCTTGAAAGTAGCAGTCTTATGAAGAAGAGTTCCTGTAGTCCCTGCAGTATAGTATCTCCCATTCCCCAGGAACTAGCACTTCAGAGGTGTCTCCTGTGTGTATTGTGTCCACCCTTCTATTGTGGCTAAGTTATATTTGCCTTCGGTCCAGGCATCTTCAATGGCTCTCTTTGCCTGTTGTGGGCAGGGTTTTGTCCTTGTGTTGTTAGTGGGCCAGTCTGGGGCTGCCTTTTGCTTGAGTTGGGTCAGACAAGGCATTTGCCAGAGCTACAGTTATACCAAATATACCAGGTATACAGTTATACCAAAGGCATTTGCCAGTATACAGTTATACTGCAGGATACTGTCCCTGTATTATCCAGTATACAGTTATACTGCAGGATACTGTCCCTGTATTGTCCCCTGAAAAGCTTTTGTGGGTGGGCAGGGACTTCAGTCAGACAAATATATGCCTCCAGCCCACTTCTAGAGTCAAAGTCAAATTGGTGTGGTTATATTTCCCTTTTCCTGGTCAGGAGTCACTTTCCAGTGGTGCTGTCTCCTGTCGGGGCTGCTTGCACACTACTACACTTGTGGTGCCGCTTTTGATTCCAGTGAAGGGTGTGTTAGAAGGGGCAGTCCATCATAGAACTCAGTGGCCAGGCATGTGGTGTTAGCTGGGTTTGTTTGAGCTGGTCTACTGTGGGAGGAGACCTGTTGCTGCTTTGGAGAACTACTGAGGGTGGGTTGGAGGGGGTAGGTCTGCAGAAGAGCTGGGGGGCAAGATGTGCTGTTAGCAAGCTAGATGGAGATAGTTGGTATCAAGTGGTTCTTACAGGTGTCTGTGTATGTAGACTAGGGGGCAGGGGAGGGAAATGGAACTTACCAGCTCTTTTGTTCTTGGAGAAGTCTCTTAAAAATCCCCATCCTGGGCGCCTGGGTGGCTCAGTCATTAAGCGTCTGCCTTCAGCTCAGGTCATAATCCCAAGGTCCTGGGATCAGGCCCCGCATTGGGCTCCCTGCTCAGCGGGGGGCCTGCTTCTCCCTCTCCCACTCCCCCTGCTCATGTTCCCTCTCTCGCTATGTCTCTCTTTCAAATAAATATATAAATAAAATTTAAAAAGAAAAAATCCCCGTCCTTCCAGAACATGTTCTGAGATCAGTAAATAAATTTCATTCCCCTATACCACAGGCATTTTATGAAACTGCTGCTTCCATGCTGTATCTCAGAGGGGCTGTTTGTTATGTTGTCTCTTTGAGGGAAGGGACTCAGTTACCTATGACCCTCTGGCTCTCCAAAAGCTGAGCCCAGTGATACTTAAAGTTCCAGTTACTAAGCCCCACTGATTGTAAGAATTCATGAAGTTAAGCTCCTCTGTTTTCAAAGCCAAATGTGATGGGGATTTGTCTTCCATGTGGGTCTCCTTTGCCTGTGGTGTGTGAGTTCTGCCTCTCGCCTTTCTCCATGACTGTGGTGTCCCTCCTTCCTGTGGACAACTTCACAAGTCATTTGGCTCCCAACAATGCCTTTGGCCTGCCTACCCATTTTTATGTGGACTCTTCTCTGCTTTTAGTTGCAGATAGTCTGTTCTTCCAGTCTTTCAGTCATTTTCTGGGTTATTACACTGATGTGGGTATTATCTAGTTGTATCCATGGGACAAGGTGAGTTTAGAATCATCTTACTCTACCATCTTCCATGGTAGTCCTAAAAATCTGTTTTTGATATGTCTGTACAGAGGGGGACAATTTAAGTTTTTGGTGGGAGCACACATTTTCTTGAATTTTGATTTTAATACAAATATATGCTATTGGCTATGACTATTAAAAATCAGAAGAAAAAGCATTCCTCTCTTACTTATTTTCAAAAAATATCTTCTACTTGGTTCCAAATAAAAGCTTAATTTAAGAGTTTTCAAAAACTAGAAATTAAAAATCCACATTTATATACCATTTATAATCCAATAAATCCAAAAAAACAATTTAATATGTCATCATAAAATCTTTCATACTCATAAACTTATTACTGTTTTGAGGTTTTCTCTTATATTTTTCCCCAAACACAAAACTTTTAAAATTATTATTTATAATACTTGTATATCTTTCTCTTATACTGTTGTACTTTGATTTTTTAAAAAAAAATCAGGAGTAGCCTCTAAATTTTATCAAGTATGGTTATTTGTGTTTATTGATTTAAATTTATTGTTACTTTGACTTGTTGATTTGTTTTCTTAGCTTCTTTAAGCTTCTGCAAATTTGGAAGTTCTAGTCTAGATATATATGTATAACTCAAAATGAGGAAAGGAAAAAAAAGTAAAGAAGATTTAGAAACCTTGAGGTTTAAAGTAATGCCTATCTAGACAAGTCCTGGAAGATAATTTGCATCTTAAGGTACGGATAAAGTAAAACCATCAAGTCCTTAACACCTTCTTACAAAGCCTGTTCCACTTTTTACTGAATGGTTTGATTTGTCTCAGTGACAACTCACCAGGTTGTCCCTACTATCTTGGTCTTTAATGTTCTGATAACCATTTGTTTGTGCTTTGGATGCTGTGTGCCTTATTTAGATGTTTTCTGACATAACTTATCTGTTTCTTGGTTCTGTTTCATCCCAAGAGTCTATTCTTCCCACTCCAAATTTGCTCTTAGCTTCTTATTCCTCCCCCGCAAGATCCTGTCTGAGAACTAAGAAGTTTCACTTTTCCTGAAATTATCCAGCACTCAATATCTTGCTGCTGTTTATTTGACCAAAATTTCCTTACCGATACAGAAAAACAACTGAAGGATTCTTCATTTGATAATTTTGCTCTCAGTAATTAATCAGAACAAATTTATCACAAAGAATGATAGTGTCATTGTGTAATTTATAGTTTGAGGGAAGTGGAAATAGTTGAAAAGCCACAGTGGAAGCTACTCATGGCATCAAGAATAGGTACATAAAATTCTTGTAGAGTCTGTCACTATCAAAGTGAAGATGTAGAGGATCAACTGAAACCCAATATTGTGCTTATCTTCAAAATCTCATAGGCACAACCTTTACCTTATTATGTTAGAATTTGATTTTTTTTTCTCCTTGTATTTGAGGGAATTGGACTTTTTTTTGTGGTAAATGCATCATCTTTATTTTAAAATATTTTGTCTTTCATTCATTAGTTCCAATAGACAGGATATTGAAACTTCTACTATTACTCAAAATTATTCATCCATGACTTAGTGAATGCTGTCCTTGTTAAGTTGCTTGGGTTAGATACTCCATGATCTGTGACCTTCATCTTGTTCAGTTGAATTGATTAAAACAAATTGTATGAAAATTAAATGCAATCTGTATTTACATAATGAAAAGAGAATGTGACAAACTGACAATATTTAGAATTTCAAATGTAAGGACTATTTTGCTGGTACACTCAAAGTTTCTATTTCTCTGAGGATTGAATTCTTTTAGCACAAGAGGTACTCTCCAAACAGTTCCAAAATAAGAAGATAATTGTTTGGGTCTTATTTTGTCTTTGAACAGCAAAACATACATCTTTTTTTAATCCCTTTTATGTCATCATGGACAACTTTTTTCTTAATAGTAAAATTAGTACAACAGGACATTTAGTTAAGTGAAAGCAGGCCATTAGGTCTATTTAAAATAAGTTTCTGTTCATATTTTTACCTTTTGTGCAAAAATTTGGGAAATAATTTAAAACAGTGGAAAGTTGCCTTGCTAAATGTTAGCTACTAGAATCTGAAAGTGTTAAATGTCTGAGCTGCTCTTCAACTATTAGAGAACGGCTGGCTGAAGCAGCAGGGAAAACGTGTTCTGGTAATTGATTTCTCTCCTCTATGTTTCTATCTACATCTCTATTCAGATTTTGCTTGGTCATATTGGTTTCGTGGTCAGCATACACCACTCTGCCACAAACACATCATGGCTTAGGCAGATTGTTCCTCCTCTCTGATTGTTTCTTCATATAGAAAGGATGAATATGGGCCAGATCTCCACAGTAACTGCCAGTTCTAAATTTCTGAGACTCTAAGACTGATTGACTCCCTTCGCATTCCCAGGTTAGCCCTGCCTGATCTACTGGTGCATGTTTGCACTTCCTCTTTCTGTCAGATAATACAGATGTTGTTAATGTCAATAGATCAGATACAACAAACATGAGGACATGATCATAGGAAATACTGTGTGATTAAACTACTCTATATAGATAAAACACTATATACTCAGTTTTTAAATATTTTTGTTAAGAGAAAATGATTTATGGGATAAAAATAGCAATTCCAATTAAACAAGACACACACTTTTTTAATTTGTAGAATTATATTCTAAAGAATATAATTTCCAGTTATATATTCTCCTGTTCTTACTGACAGTCTATATAAAGCCCTGTTTTTCTGATGTTTACAAAATAGAGCATTATTTTCAAATTAAAGGATCAGGTATATTTGATGCTTTGTCTTTTCTGTTTGTTCCCCCCCCCACCACCCCCCAGTGGAAAACAAATTACTGAAGCAGCACCTGTAGCTTAGGTGCTTCTCTCTACAGATTCTTCCAAAGAAAACTATCTATGACACTTTAATCCAAACCCAAATATTTTGGAGTCTTCCTAAAAACATTAACTTTGTTAGTTTTTTCTCTATTCTACATAAAACACAATTGCAAATGCATATAAACATTCACAGGAAACTAACCACTACAGCAACATTTTAAAAAGATATGCTATTTTATTATTAATAATTTATATTATATAGGAATACATAAAGGACAAACATAGGCATGACAGTGTTTTATCTTTCTAAGTGTGCTTTAGAATCAGCGATAGACTCATCAAATTCTCTTTTAACTACCTATTACTGACAAATGCACAGAAAAATACTTAAAAATCAAGCAAAATACACATATAGCATTTGTAGTCTTTACAAAATCTCAAAGAGCTTTGATTCTCCCATTGTTTAAATAGCACAAAGATATTTTAAAATATAGCCATCTAGTTAAAATAAATTTCTGATTATTTCATAGATTCTTTTGCTTTTATCACCATATTATCTCCATTTCTTCAGGCAAATAATGCATAGTTGACTATATTTTCCTTCTAGGTTGTCACTTTCCAATTGGCGTCAGGCCTTGCTTGGCCAAGATTTTAACCCAATACCCTGTCCTGAGGAATGAGCATAGACTATCACATCTAATGGTCTTCGTTTAAATACTGATTCTCTTTTTTCATAGTGTGACTTTGGTTAATTACATTAAATTTTTTGGTATCCATTCCCTCTTCTTTAAAATTTAATAATACTTCAGAGTTTGTGAGAACTCCATTGAATGAAAAAAATATTATGATACACTCAAACTACAAAGTGCTGCACAAAGAGTCGGTTCTCTCAGAAAATTGAATGAGGAGTGTTACTCACATCATACTTTTCTAAACAAGCCCAAGCCCACATCTGGAACTAGATTCAGACCTGGGTTAAGATTCAATTCCTGATACCCATTCCTTGAATCAACCAAAGCAAATTGCAGAGCTTCACTATGTATCAGCCTCCTTATCTATACATCAGGGATTAAAACACTGCCTTCATCATGGTTTTTATTGTAAAGATTAAATGAGAAAATGTAAGTAATGCACCTATCTCAGTGCTTGGCATTAGGAAGTACCCCTGAGTATGAGCTGTGATGTGAAGAAGGTTGTTGTATGTAATAATGGGGCCTCCACTATAAACAGATAAGTGATAAATTCTGTAATATGAGTATACTGAAATCCAGAAACATACAAGGGCAGCTCACCCAGCCTTCTTCACCTCAGAACTATATCACTTTTTACCTAGTTCTTCAAACAAAAATATATGTATATTAGTTTATTCTTTTCTTCATCCACCCTCTCCCACACCCTCTCCTCTTCTCTAACCCATCTGGATAGACTTTCTGATCTTTACAAAGATCAGATCTTTACAAAGATCAGATCTTTATTTCCACTGCCACCACTCTAAAGGAAGCCACCATCTTTTTTTTTTTTTTTAAGTACTTATTGCCTCCAAATTAGATGTCCTGCTCACCTTTTTACTCCCCATCTGAATGCATTCTCCTTGGAACAGCCAGAGTTACCTTTATAAAATATAAATAAGGTAGTCCTTCCCATACCTTCACCATATTGAAAGTAGAATGAAACTAACATCCCCTGTTGTAGTCTGGACTGCATTCTATCCTAACTCCTTCCTGTATCTCCAAGATCAACTTATTACCCCACCCCCTTCTGCATCAGGTTCTTGCAATGTTAGTGCACCTGGGAGCCATTGAACTTGTTGTTCCCTTTGTCCTGAACATTTTCCCCTATCTCTCCATACCACCTTTGGCTAACTGGCTCCATCTTATACTCTGTAAGGTCCACACTAGGCTCACTTTCTCAAATAACCTGTTCTTAAGCTCTCCAGTGAAAACAGCTCTCAATACATTGCCAAAATACTTCAATATAATCCTAATGAGATCCTCCACTGAAATTATCCCAGTTTAAAATTATTTTTGTATTTATCTCTATACATGTTTCTTATCTGCTTTTGCACTGTCTCCCTTACCCCCAGGATATAATTTACCTGGGATTATGACCCTTACCTGTCTTGTTCAGTACTATGACTATAGCCTATTAAAATCTGTCTAATATGTAATATATGCTCATTAAATACAGATTTAATGATTAATGGACTGAATTAATGAATAAATGAAAGAATTAAATGATGAAGTTCGCAAGTACATAGGCTATATTTTTCTATCAATAATCAATCACTTGTTAAACCACTGGGTTTGAGCCAGGCCTAACATTTTAAGCACCTATTCAAATGCCACCTCTGTAATTATTTCAGTGACTGGAGACAAAAAACACTTCATCTTATATCTCCACAGCAATAGCATAGCATTCTTCACACTCTATAATGGTCCATTGTTCTGTACCTACATTGTAAAGTATCTATATAACTAGATTACTGACCACTCACAGGCAGGAAATATTTATTTTCATGTCTTTATCTCTAGTACCTGGGCCCAGTGGATGCTCAAATATATACTGAATTAAATTGAATTTCTTCCATGATTATATAAAACTACAACTAAAATAGTTCAGAAAACAATACACAAGGAAGACCGAATCACTGAGCAGCTCATACTTCTGTGGTGTTTGTAAATCATCTTCACCCTCAGGCCTATTTGAAATTGCAAACTAATTCTGACAAAAGAAAAATCTAAACCAGAAGATACCTGGACAATCACTTTATTCCATCATATCAGTTGTGCCTTAAACAGGATATCGGATTCTTTATAAAATTAAAACTAGCAATGTAGCAAGTTTGAATGAAAGTTTAGTTTTTACTTAGATAAAACTTACAACTTGTATTGCTTCATATATTTTTCCTCTTTTAACAGTGCAGAATATGTTTTTTACTGATGCCTTTGAATCTAGAATATTAGTAACACTCAAAAATAAATACCAACCTTTGAATCTAACCCTAGAATGAAAAGAGACATGTTTTCCTAAAAGTAGCTCTTCCAGTAGTTTGGAAATATAAGTATGTGACATCTAGACTATATTGGTTCAAGGAGTGACATTGACTAGAACCATTCTGAAATATATTTTGCACCCTATGAATTAATGTCAGCTCTTTGACAGGTTTTTGTTTTTCCTTTTCTAGAGACCTGAAACTGCTAAGCATAATTATATAATTATTATTATTATTGTAAGCTTTCTTAATAATTACAACTTTTCAATAATAAAGACCACTTCTTAAAACATATAAAGGATGACAGCTTATCACTTACCATAGTATTTCTAGATATTGAGATTAGCATTGATTTTTTGTATGCATTTCAAACTTAATTTTTCATTGACTTTCCTTCAGATACTCTACTGATGAATTATTTCAAATATCAAAAGTTTGAGAAAACAAACACATATGTGGAGATGGTTCTATTAGGGAATGATCATGTTGTAATTAATGTTAAAACTGTGCTGAGTGCAAAGGGAGAATAATATTTAGTGAAAAGCAAACTATTAAAAAATGACAACTTAAATGTGAAAGCTTTTTTTATAAGACCAATTCATTATACTAATAATTCAAGGGAATGTTTTATTTTTGTTTATACTATTCTGCTTCTCAGACCAAGTATCACATTACCCAGCATTTCTCAAAGTATATTCTGTAGACAGGTAATCCTGTAGGGTCTCCCATGGAAAAGAGACTACATGGTCCAGTAGGTTTGGAAAGCCATGCTTGGCCTATCCCCCTCTTGAGAATTTACACATATAAAGTACACTAAAGGCTCACAGAAATCCAGGAATGATGTTCACAGTTTAACTTAAAAATTTTCAAGCTTATTTGGCCATGATACTCTTTTATTCATGGAGTCTGTTAAAAGCCACAGGAACAGACTTTTTGGGGGGGTCCTTGCTTTGTCATAATAGCTCTGAAGATTACATTATATGAATTATGATTTTGCTGGCTATAATTCATTTTCATAGTATTTAGTCTTAAGAAATTGATTTACCACTGCCACACAAAATGTTAATTTGGCAGGTCATTATGGACTTCTAAATGCACATGCAATGTCCTTATTTATATGTAAACATATGTCTCTGTTTTTAACAAATTCATCTGTATAAAATAATACTAAGATACTTCAGAGTGTTCATTCTCTGGTATAAATTTAAAGATTGCCAGCTGGATTTGACAAATTAGTGTGCCTGGAACAGAGCTAGAATTTTAAACTGAGAATTAGAAATATATTTAATTAGATAAGGATAAACAGTAATTGACCTAAGTGTTGAAGAGCATAAGGAGAAATTTAGAGTTGGAGTCAGTATGTTGCAGCCACTGGTAGGTTTTGCTTTTTATTTCTTAAAAAACAGGAACAAATTCTCATGCCTACTTTCAGATCATTCAATGAAGGGGAGCAATCAGATGAGACTTTCTGCAAGTTCATCTCTCATCTTTTCATTTCTCTGCCTCCAGACCATGTAGTCTGCCTCTTTTCAGTTTCTTTGAATGAACTGAACATGATGGTAGCAAATTGGTGATCTAAATCCCATTTCTTCTCACCTTTTCAAGACTATTATTACATCATCTTTCTTCAGCACCATCAATTTTTCTCTCTTCTGGAATATCCCTGTAAGATTGCTATTATTACTTCCATCCTAAAAAAATAATAATAATACTAATGCTTTGATCCAGGATTCCTCTCCAATTCTTGCCCCACTTTTCTGCTTCCTTTAGAACAAAAATGCTAGAAAGTGCTATTCTTTTTTTTTTATTTTTCTCCACTAATTCCTCAAAATCCACACAATATATTTTATCTATTTTCAAAGTCATCAATGACTTGCATATTACTTATTCCATAAGGCCCATAAGCTGCCTCTGCTACTCCTCAGTCCTTGTTTTCTACACACCTTCCTTGTCCCTTTTGCTCCAGTCATAGTGAGCTTTGCTGTTCTTCAAATGTGCCAAGCACCTGCTTTCTCAGAGTGTTGGCACCTGCTGTACCTTCTACCTGAAATTCTCTTCCCTCAGATATTCACAGACCTTATTCCCCCACTTTCTTTACATTTCTGTATCAAATGTCACCTCATTGTGAAATTTCCCTGACCATTTACATAAATTAAGTACCCCATACTCTGATACCTCCTTTCATCTTGTACCCTGCTTCATTTCTTACCAGCATCTATCAATTGAACAAATAAGTGTTAAATATTCATTTGTCCATTTGCCATTGTCTATCTCACTTACTTTATAATGTAAGCACTACATGGCAGATGTCTTGTTACTGCGTTCTTAGCTGTTTACCTGGCTATGGAATAGTGCCCAGTATGCAATAGATATTCGTTGAATATTTGCTGAATAAATTAATGTAAACATATATCAAGTGCTTGGTATCCCTGAGATAATAGATTAGGCATTGAAGAGCTCAATTATGAGGAAGGTATAGGTTTATCAATCTTTTTTTTTTTTTGGTAGCATTTATATTTCTTTTTTATTATGTTAATCATACATTACATCATTAGTTTTTGATGTAGTGTTCCATGATTCATTGTTTGTGTGTAATACCCAGTGCTCCATTTAGTACGTGCCCTCTTTAGTACCCATCACCAGGCTAACCCATCCCCCCACTCCCCTCCCCTCCAGAACCCAGTTTGTTTCTCAGAGTCCATACTTTCTCATGGTTCGTCTCCCCGTCCGATTCCCCCCCCTTCATTTTTCCCTTCCTACTATCTTCTTTTTTTTTTTTTTTAACATATAATGTATTATTTGTTCAGAGGTACAGGTCTGTGATTCAACAGTCTTAAACAATTCACAGCACTCACCATAGCACATACCCTCCCCAATGTCTATCACCCAGCCACCCCATCCTTCCCACCCCCCACCACTCCAGCAACCCTCAATTTGTTTCCTGAGATTAAGAATTCCTCATATCACTGAGATCATATGATAAATGTCTTTCTTTGATTGACTTATTTCACTCAGCATAATACCCTCCAGTTCCATCCACATTGTTGCAAATGGCAAGATTTCATTCCTTTTGATGGCTGCATAATATTCCATTGTATATATATATACCACATCTCCTTTATCTATTCATCTGTCAATAGACATCTTGGCTCTTTCCATAGTTTGTCTATCATGGACATTGCTGCTATAAACATCGGGTTGCACGTACCCTTTCGGATCCCTACATTTGTATCTTTGGGGTAAATACCCAGTAGTGCAATTGCTGGGTCATAGGGTAGCTCTATTTTCAACTTTTTGAGGAACCTCCATACTGTTTTCCAGAATGGCTACACCAGCTTACAGTCCCACCAACAGTGTAGGAGGGTTCCCCTTTCTCCGCATCCCCACCAACATCTGTCATCTCCTGACTTGTTAATTTTAGCCATTCTGACTGGTGTGAGGTAATATCTCACTGAGGTTTTGATTGGGATTTCCCTGATGCCGAGCGATGCTGAGCACTTTTTCATGTGTCTCTTGGCCATTTGGATGTCTTCTTTGGAAAACTGTTCATGTCTTCTGCCCATTTCTTGATTGGATCATTTGTTCTTTGGGTGTTGAGTATGATAAGTTCTTTATAGATTTTGGATACTAGCCCTTTATCTGATATGTCATTTGCAAATATCTTCTCCCATTCTGTCGGTTGTCTTTTGGTTTTGTTGACTGTTTCTTTTGCTGTGCAAAAGCTTTTTATCTTGATGAAGTCCCAATAGTTCATTTTAGCCCTTGCTTCCCTTTCCTTTGGTGATATTTCTAAGAAGAAGTTGCTGTGGCTGAGGTCGCTGCCTGTGTTCTCCTTTAGGATTTTGATGGACTCCTGTCTCACACTGAGGACTTTCAACCATTGAGTCTATTTTTGTGTGTGGTGTAAGGAAATGGTCCAGTTTCATTCTTCTGCATGTGGCTGTCCAATTTTCCCAACACCATTTGTTGAAGAGACTGTCTTTTTTCCATTGGACATTCTTTTCTGCTTTGTTGAAGATTAGTTGACCATAGAGTTGAGGGTCCATTTCTGGGCTCTCTGTTCTGTTCCATTGATCTATGTGTCTGTTTTTGTGCCAGTACCATGCTGTCTTGATGATGACAGCTTTGTAATAGAGCTTGAAGTCCGGAATTGTGATGCCACCAGCTTTGCTTTTCTTTTTCAACATTCCTCTGGCTATTCGGGGTCTTTTCTCGTTCCATACAAATTTTAGGATTATTTGTTCCATTTCTTTGAAAAAAGTGGATGGTATTTTGATAGGGATTGCATTAAATGTGTAGATTGCTCTAGGTAGCATTGGCATTTCACAATATTTGTTCTTCCAATCCATGAGCATGGAACGTTTTTCCATTTCTTTGTGACTTCCTCAATTTGTTTCATGAGTATTTTATAGTTTTCTGAGTACAGATCCTTTGCCTCTTTGGTTAGATTTATTCCTAGGTATCTTATGGTTTTGGGTGCAATTATAAATGGGATCAACTCCTTAATTTCTCTTTCTTCTGTCTTGTTGTTGGTGTATAGGAATGCCACTGATTTCTGTGCATTGATTTTATATCCTACCACTTTCCTGAATTCCTGTATGAGTTCCAGCAGTTTTGGGGTGTAGTCTTTTGGGTTTCCACATAAAGTATCATATCATCTGCAAAGAGTGAGAGTTTGACTTCTTCTTTGCAGATTTGGATGCCTTTTATTTCTTTCTGTTGTCAGATTGCTGTGGCTAGGATTTCTAATACTGTGTTGAATAGCAGTGGGGATAGTGGACATCCCTGCCGTGTTCCTAACCTTAGGGGGAAAGCTCTCAGTTTTTCACCATTGAGAATGATATTCACTGTGGGTTTTTCATAGATGGCTTTTATGATATTGAGGTATGTACCCTCTATCCCTATACTCTGAAGAGTTTTGATCAAGAAAGGATGCTGTACTTTGTCAAATGCTTTTTCTGCATCTATTGAGAGGATCATATGATTCTTGTTCTTTCTTTTGTTAATGTATTGTATTACGTTGATTGATTTGTGGATGTTGAACCAACCTTGCAGCCCAGGGATAAATCCCACTTGGTCGTGGTGAATAATCCTTTTAATGTACTGCTGGATCCTATTGGCTAGTATTTTGGTGAGAATTTTTGCATCCATGTTCATCAAGGATATTGGTCTGTAATTCTCCTTTTTGGTGGGGTCTTTGTCTGGTTTTGGGATCAAGGTAACAGTGGCCTCAGAAAATGAGTTTGGAAGTTTTCCTTCCATTTCTATTTTTTGGAACAGTTTCAGAAGAATAGGTATTAATTCTTCTTTAAATGTTTGGTAGAATTCCCCTGGGCCATCTAGCCCTGGGCTCTTCTTTGTTGGGAGATTTTTGATGACTACTTCAATTTCCTTAGTGGTTATAGGTTTGTTCAGGTTTTCTACTTCTTCCTGGTTCAGTTTTGGTAGTTGATACATCTATAGGAATGCATCCATTTCTTCCAGATTATGTAATTTGCTGGTATAGAATTGCTCATAATATGTTCTTATAATTGTTTGTATTTCTTTGGTGTTGGTTGTGATCTCTCTTCTTTCATTCATGATTTTATTTATTTGTGTCATTTCTCTTTTCTTTTTGATAAGTCTGGCCAGGGGTTTATCAATCTTATTAATTCTTTCAAAGAACGAGCTCATAGTTTCGTTGATCTGTTCTACTGTTCTTTTGGTTTCTATTTCATTGATTTCTGCTCTGATCTTTATTATTTCTCTTCTCCTGCTGGGTTTAGGCTTTATTTGCTGTTCTTTCTCCAGCTCCTTTAGGTGTAGGGTTAGGTTGTGTATTTGAGACCTTTCTTGTTTCTTGAGGAAGGCTTGTATTGCTATATACTTTCCTCTTAGGTCCGCCTTTGCTGCATCCCATAGTTTTTGAACAGTTGTATTTTCATTTTCATTGGTTTCCATGAATTTTTTAAATTCTTCTTTAATTTCCTGGTTGACCCATTCATTCTTTAGAAGGATGCTCTTTAGCCTCCATGTATTTGAGTTCTTTCCGACTTTCCTCTTGTGATTGTGTTCTAGTTTCAAAGCATTGTGGTCTGAAAATATGCAGGGAATGATCCCAATCTTTTGGTACCGGTTGAGACCTGATTTGTGACCTAGGATGTGATCTATTCTGGAGAATGTTCCATCGGCACTAGAGAAGAATGTGTATTCTGTTGCTTTGGGATGGAATGTTCTGAATAGATCTGTGAAGTCCATTTGGTCCAGTGTGTCATTTAAAGTCTTTATTTCCTTGTTGATCTTTTGCTTAGATGACCTGTCCATTTCAGTGAGGAGGTGTTAAAGTCCCCTACTATTACTGTATTGTTGTCAATTGTTTCTTTGATTTTGTGATTAATTGGCTATATAATTGGCTGTTCCCATGTTAGGGGCATAGATATTTACAATTGTTAGATCTTCTTGTTGGATAGACCCTTTAAGTAGGATAGAGTGTCCTTCCTCATCTCTTATTAGAGTCTTTGGTTTAAAATCTAATTTTTCTGATATAAGGATTGCCACCCCAGCTTTCTTTTGGTGTCCATTAGCATGGTAAATGGTTTTCCACCCCCTCACTTTCAATCTGGAGGTGTCGTTGTGTCTAAAATGAGTCTCTTGCAGACAGTATATCAATGGGTCTTGTTTTTTTATCCAATCTGATAGCCTGTGTCTTTTGATTGGGGCATTTAGCCCATTTACATTCAGGGTAACCATTGAAAGATAGGAATTTAGTGCCATTGTATTGCCTGTAAGGTGACTGTTACTGTATATTGTCTGTGTTCCTTTCTGGTCTATGTTGCTTTTAGGCTCTCTTTGCTTAGAGGACCCCTTTCAATATTTCTTGTAGGACTGGTTTCGTGTTTGTAAATTCCTCAATTTTTGTTTGTCCTGGAAGCTTTTTATCTCTCCTTCTATTTTCAATGATAGCCTAGCTGGATATAGTATTCTTGGCTGCATATTTTTCTCATTTAGTGCTCTGAATATATCATGCCAGTCTGTTCTGGCCTGCCAGGTCTCTGTGGATAGGTCTGTTGCCAATCTAATGTTTCTACCATTGTAAGTTACAGATCTCTTGTCTCAAGCTGCTTTCAGGATTTTCTCTTTGTCTCTGAGACTCGGAAGTTTTACTATTAGATGTCAGGGTATTGGCCTATTTTTATTGCATTTGGGAGGGATTCTCTGTGCCTCTTGGATTTTCATGCCTGTTTCCTTCCCCAAATTAGGGAAGTTGTCTGCTATAATTTGTTCTACTATACCTTCTGCCCCTCTCTCTCTTTCTTCTTCTTCTGGATCCCAATTATTCTAATATTGTTTTGTCTTATGGTATCACTTACCTCTCAAATTCTGCCCTCGTGATCCAGTACTTTTTTATCTCTCTCCTTCTCAGCTTCTTTATTTTCCATCATTTGGTCTTCTATATCATTAATTCTCTCTTCTGCCTCATTTATCCTAGCAGTTAGAGCCTCCATTTTTTATTGCACCTCATTAAAATAGCCTTTTTGATTTTGACTTGGTTAGATTTTAGTTCTCTATTTCTCCAGAGAGGGTTTCTCTAATATCTCCATGCTTTTTTCAAGCCCAACTAGTATCTTTAAAATTGTCATTCTGAACTCTAGTTCTGACATCTTACTAATGTCCATATTGATTAGGTCCCTGGCAGTCGGTACTGCCTCCTCTTCTTTTTTTGAGGTGATTTTTTTCTGTCTTGTCATTTTGTTCAGAAGACAATAGATGAATGAGAGAACAAAATGCTAACAGGGTAACAACGACTCCAGAAAAATATACACTAAACAAATCAGAAGAGACCTGAAACTGGGGGAAAAGATAGGGAAAGAAAGAAAAAAGAAAAAAGAAAAAGATAAAGAAAAAAGAATATGATTAAATATGATCAGGCCGGTGCATAGATCAGTGCCACACACTAGATTTTGGGTGTATGTTCGTCTGTTAGAAGAAAGTGCCTCCCAAAATTTTAAAGAAAGAAAAACTTATATATGTACAAAAATAAGGGTAAATACGTTGAAGGGATGGAATATGACTGTAAAGATGAAAATTATAAAAGATTTTATAAAAGGAATTGATAAGGTAAGTTGGTTGAAAAAAGAAAGAAGAGGAATTAAAAGAAAAGAAGAGAATGTGATTAGGCAGGAGACTAGAACAAAGCTATATACTAGATATTTAGGGTATATTTTGGTCTGTTGGAAGAAACTGAATCCCAACATTTTAAAGAGAGAACAACTTATATATATATACCAAAAATAAGATTAACTACTATGAAGGGATAGAATATGACTCTAAAAATGAAAAATAAGAAAGATTTTTTAAAAAGGGATTGATAAGATGTTGGTTGAAAAAGGGAAAAAGAAAAATTCAAAAAAAAAAAGAAAAAGAAAAAAAGAAATTAAAAAAAATTAACTTTGAAAGACTAAAGAATCATGGAGAAAAAGCCATGCATTCTATATGTTGTATTCCCCTAGTGCTGGCGTTCTGCTGTTCTCATTGATCGGTAAACTTGATCTTGGCTGGCCGTTCTTGCTGATCTTCTGGGGGAGGGGCCTGTTGCCGCGGTTCCCAAATATCTTTGCCTGAGGCAGAATTGCCCTGCCCTTGCCAGGGCCCAGGCTAAGTAATCAGCTCGGGTTTGCTCCCAGGAGCTTTTGTTCCCTGGGAGCTTTCCGTACAGCTTTGGAGGATGAGAGTGAATATGGTGGCCTCCCAATCTCTGTCCCAGAGGAGCCGAGAACTCGGGGCCCCATTCCTCAGTGCACGCCCAGAGAAAAGCAGTCAATCACTCCCATCTCCCTGGTCTCTGGCTGCACTCCATGCTCACCCAGGCTGTGACTGAGCATTTCTATCTCTGGCACACGACCCCGTGTGGAGTCTCCAAACCCAGCAGATCCCTGCGGTGAGCTCCCGTGCCACTCCTCCCCTGGGGAGGAAGGGGAGTCTCCCTGGATCTGCCACTTGTTGGGTCCCTGCTGGAAGAGCAGTGGTCCGACTGTGCCACGATCACAGTTTATTGCAACCCCGAGCTGAGAACCCACTCCTCAGCTCCGTCTCTGCAGCCGGCTTCCCCACTCTGATACCTGGGAGCTCTGCTGCACTCAAGCACCCCCAGTCTTTCTGTGACCCCAAGGGTCCTGAGACCACACTGTCCCAATGAGTGTCCCCCCCACCACTTAGCCACTGGAGCAACGTCCCTCAGCAGAGCCAACTTCTAAAAGTTCCGATTTTGTGCTCTGCTCTCTATCACTTGCCAGTAGCAGCTGACGGAGGCCCCCTCCCCCGCCTTCTATCTTCCTGAATATCACCTTGGATTCACTTCTCCGCATGTCCTACCTTTCAGAAAGTGGTCACTTTTCTGTTCAGAGAGTTGCTGCTCTTCTTTTCTTCCATCTCCTGTTGAGTTTGTAGGTGTTCAGAATGTTTTGATCCCTATCTAGCTGAATTCCTGGGACCAAACGAAATTTAGGTCTCCTACTCCTCTGCCATCTTGCTCCTCCCACCTAGGTTTATCAATCTTTGTAATAGAGGCTACATGGGTGGAGAACACCAAGAAGACTTCATGCTTGACCTTGGACTACTCCTGAAAGATTGGTAAGATATCTATATGTGGAGGTGCTTTGGAACTGTAAGCATATAATAAACAGAACACAGAGGTAGGAAAGTGTTAAGGAAATAGTTGTCTAATGTAATTTCTCTCAAACAAGGGACTGTGTGATTGGGAATGAAAACCTAGTAGAATATTTTTTTCTGATTTTTTTATTGTGGTAAAATGCACATAAAATTTTCTATCTTAAGTATATAGTTCAGTGATATTAAATACGTTCAAGTTATTGTACAGCCATCATTCATTTTCATAACTCTTTTCTTAGCGCAGAACTAAAACTCTGTACCCATTAAATAGTGATTCCCCATGACCTCCTGCCTCTCAACCCCTGGCAACTGCCATTCTTCCTTCTTTAATTTTCCCTTTCCCTCTACACCTCAGCTTCTCATAACCAGTACTCTACTCTGTAGGGTCTTATTTTCCCTTTAAGGAATCCACATAAAAGTGAGATCACGCAATATTTACCTGTGTTTGGCTTATTTCACTTAGCATAATGTTTTTGAGGTTCATCCATGTTGTCAAAAATGGCAAGATTTCCTTCTTTTAAAGGATGTGTAATATTCCATTGTGTATGTATATCATATATATAACTTTATGCATTCTTCTGCCCCAACAGACATTTAGATTGTTTATATATCATAGTTACTGTGAATAATGCTACAGTGAACATGGGAGTGCAGATATCTCTTCAAAATCGTGGTAGTATTTCCTTTGAACACACACTCAGAAATGGGATTGCTAGATCATTTGGTAGTTTTATTTTTAATTTTTGGAAGAAGCTCCATACTGTGTTCCATAGTGGCTGTACCAATTTATATTCCTACCAACAGTACATGAGAGTTCTTTTTTTTTTTCCCACATACTTCCTAACACTTGTATTTCTTGTCTTTTTTTCCTAAGTTTTTGCTTAAATTGCAATTAGTTAACATACAGTTTAATATTAATTTCAGGTATAGAATTTAGTGATTCATCACTTCATACAACGCCCAGTGCTTATCACAAGTGCCCTCCTTAATCCTCATCACCCTTTTAACCCATCCTCCCACCCACCTCCCGTCCAGTAACCTTCATTTTTTTCTCTATGGTTAAGAGTCTCTTTCCTGGTTTGCCTCTCTGTTTTTCCCCCTATGTTCATCTGTTTTATTTCTTAAATCCCACGTATGATAATATCCATTCTGACAGGTGTAAGGTAATCTACTCATTGTAGATTCGATTTGTATTTTCCTGATGATTAATGGTGTTGAACATCTTTTCCTGTGCCTGTTAGCCATCTTTATGTCTTCTTTGGGAAACTGTTTATTCAGGTCCTTTGTCTATTTTGTTAGTTGTGTTATTTGGGTTTTTGCTTGAGTTGTAAAGCAAGTAGAATGCAATGAGGGAAAAAAAAACAAACAGTCCAAATACCAAGGTAGCTTTCCCCCTCCTCTCAAATATTTGTAAATTTATTTCATTTTTAAAATTCAGAGATAGGCATTTTCTCTTTACATAATCTATATCAGTTGTATAGGCTTTACTAGTTTTAATAACCTAAGTATGAACAATTATGTATGTATGTATGTTTGTGAAAATGTGTATGTATATATCCCCTGTTCTAGAGTAAGATCCTCAAAGGTAAAAGCCACCTGATTCATATACTTATTTCCATTTCTGCATAAGACCATTCCTTCTACCAGGGAAGAATTCAATGAAAGTTTATTGTATTAATAAAGGTAGACAGTTTTTAGTGGAAAAAGTGCTAAACTTAAACACTGTAAAGGTAGACCGAGGAAAGATTTTAGAGGTTCTTTAATGTTGGCTGGTTTGAGTCTGTAGGTAGGAAATGGAAACCTAAACAAGATTTTTGAACTTGAAAGTCACAATCCAAATTGTACTTTGGAGAGATTAATCTAGCATCATAGACTTTATTACAGCAGGGAGATTTCAGAACAGGGAGGCAATCTGGGAGTTAATTCCAGTAGGTAATTCCAACTAGTTAACAGGTAATGAGTATCTGAAGTGAAGTGTAACAAATGAAGATGGAAAAGAGAGGACAAAAGGAAAGACTTGCTAAGGTATCAGCTATAATATTTAGAGGCTTATCTTTTTAGGGAATATTATAGAGTGTTTAAAGAATAATGGAGCCATTATCATGAAGAGGAAAGTGCGAAGTTTCTTGGTAAAAGATGATTTTGTGTTTTGATTCTGTTGGCCATCCAGGTAGAGATGTTTAGGAAACAGCAGTTATATTTGGATTTAAGGGAAAAGGTCAATGCTAAAGACAAAGACTTTGGATACACCTGCAAAGAGAGTTAATGACTAAAGCTCTCCTTGATTATTCTAATTGTTCTTAAGATGAGTTAGAGTGAGGAAGTAAAAAATTACAACAAACTCTCTTTTGAATTGGAGCAGGTGTAATTTGTCAATGAAAATCCATAACAAGAATGTAAGTAAAAAATGATGAAAATGAGTCAGGTGAATCTGTGAATAAAGAATTAGCATACATTTGGGTTAAACTATAAGCAAATATACTCAAATAATTTTAAAGTAATGATCTCTACATATGGACAGAGGTTAATAATACTATGGTAGTAATAGTCTTTTCTTTGGTTACTATAGAGTTAACTTCCACTTTTTATTTGTTGTATGATATGATCAACAAATTAATTCCTGTAAGCCAGGATTCACTATGATTTTATGCCAAGTGCTAAGGTTAAAAACTTTGATAAACTAATTTTTACCTCTCAAGGAGCTTTCTGTCCAGTAATCACAGACATATAAGTAAGAAAGTACAATGGCATGTTTTGCTTATGATGGTAGAAATATCTGTATATTCCGTTGTGAGCACCAATGAGAAAGTCATTGGTTCTGCTTCTGGAGATAAATGGGAGAATTTGGAAGAGAGATATTAAATGAGGTGTCTAGAGAGAGGGATATGTACCCTCTCTTCTGTTCCCTCAAGGAATGGGAGAGAATGTGAACAGAAAGCATGAGAAGGGGTTTTCCAGATGTCATAACACTGTGAACAAAAACTTAGGAGCATGATGTAGCTTCACATTTAATAGAACTTCCAGCATAAAGTGCAAATATAGGACAGGTTACTATGGCACAATATGAAGCTAGATTGGCTACTGAGGGCCCTGTAAAGGAAGTTTGTGTCTACCCTGATGGGGATACTGTCCTGTAACAAGAGAGTTTTAAATAGGGAAGAACCATGGTCTAAAATTTGCACTTTAGAAATGTCCCTGGCCTCAGTGTAGCTGGTGACACAGTGGGCGGAGGAAGATAGAGATCAGAGAGAGGATTGGACAGGGTATTGTAACAACCCAAAGTCCAGAGAAAAGATTCAGGTCATCTCGTCTAGATTAGCAGCGTGGGAATAGAGCAAAATAGACAGAAATTTTAAAAGTCATCTCACCAAATTTGGTAATTGTTTAGGTGTAAGAATGGAGGGAGAAGAATGCAATAATGCTTAGTTATTTTGTTTGAAAAATGAGATGAATAAAGTGACACCCGTGAGGTAGGGAAAGTGATAGCAGACATGTACCTGTCAGAACAAGTCATGAGATTGCTTCTGGGTAAGAGGAGCCTAAGGTTTCTATAGTCATCCAAGATAAGGTGCTTAGTAGACAGGTGTTAAATGGCTTTGGAATACAGGTAAGAGATCAAGGCTGAAGATTTTGGAATCACTGATTTATAAGTAGTGTATAAGTTGTTAAGAGGAGACAAGATTGACTTTAGGAAGAGCATAGGGAAAAAGAAAAGACACAGAATATAGGATAGAACCCTAAGAATACAAATGTTTCAGGAATATCCAGAGGTGTCTAAGAAGCTGCCAAGGATATGGGATCGCAAGCAAGATTGGGGTTCATGGGAATAATGTTCAGAAAATTAAAGACCTAAAGGTATTGAGGTAACTAGTTAAAGGAATGACATAATATCAAATTGAAAAAGAATGTCAGTAAAGCCATAGCAGAGGGTAGCAGAGGGTGAAGGGAGTGAGGGTCTAGAGAATAAGCCTAATTCAGTCTGTAGCAAATCTCTGGGCTGGGGAAAAAAAAAGTGACAATTTATCTGTATACTCACACACACACACACACACACACAGGCATACATATACATATATGTTTGTGTGTGTGTATACCCCCCCACACACATACAGATATCTATCCCACAGAATGTATGCGTGTGTTCATGTTTTGTAACTGTGTTTACCACTTCTCCCTATTGTACTGCAATTTAGCTGAGGAATCGTGCCCTTGCCATTCCTTGTTGTATCCTATGATTCATAATAAAATAAGTCATAACTGTAAAATACTGAAAATATTATTATTAATACAGATATATTTAGGATGCTTTACTTATGAAAATAGCAAATTTATTTCTCTCGCCATTTGGCATTCAGTTTGAAATTTTGGTCCATGATATTGATCAGCATCGTATATTAGAATGATCCTATTTATATGGGAAAAGTGCCCAAAACAAAACAGGACTCTATTAATCCAGCACAGACACAATGCTGGTCTTTTTACTGAAGTCTTCTGAGTGGTGATTTATGCTTTGAGATGCCAGTAGCAAGAACCACAAACTTCATATTTTAGCATCTTTGAGACTTCCATGCACTGGATGCATTTCTACACTGTACCTGGCACCTTTGAAAATGTTAAGTCATATTAGAATGATTATTTTGAATTCCAATCCTCTGGAATCAGTGATGCAGAAGGTCTCTTGGTAAAGCTTTGGTCTGAAATAACTGTGTGTTTCTTTTCCTCATAATTTGGACTCACATGGTTTATAGAGATTTGGCATGGTCTTGAAAACTTCCCTCCAGCCAGCTTGCCACTCCAGATGGCGTTGCCTTTCTGAACAAGCTGAATCCTCTGGTCATGAAGGTAAAATAGCATTTATTTATAAGTCCTTGGCTAGTCTTGTTTAGCACTATTATTCACTTCATTGATCATGAATATACAGTTCTTAACTCTTGATATTCCTGACTGGTGGCAGGCATTCTTAAAACTCTCTAGGCTGATCAACAAGTAAAAACTATAGTTAAATTTTTCAAAGGCATGCTAGTTACTTATATACATGGATTCTGAAAATGTCAAGTTAAAGATAGAGCTTACCTTTAAGCAGCTTACACTCTAAGCCATTCTTTGAATTATATAAAAATATGATTGATTCTTTTTAATTGACATCTTTTTATAAATTTAAGCTCATCATTTATGTATTAAAGAATTCTAAAAGCATTCAAGATTTCTGAGGAACACAATTAAGGCTTTAGAAAAAATACATCTTATTTAATCTTTTGGTTATATCTCATTTAATCTATTGGTTATATTTAATCAGGTTTTTTTTTTTTTTGAGTTCTCAGTTCTAGGATGCTTATTTTATCTACCACTTCCAACAACACAAATATTGGTCCCAATCTGTCATCTAATTGTTTCTTCAAAATGGAGTATTGACTCAGCACATACACCTAACTTTATAATACTGAAAATTGAACCATAATAAATATAATAGCTGTGTAAGAGGTACTTAATAGGGATACATCAATTTTAATTTGAAATTTTAAATATTTAATACTAACTAAATCTGGTCTTTCTGAAAAACCAACTAACTTCAAAATAAATGTTTTGCTTGCTATAAATTCAAGTAAGTTTTTATAATCTTAGAGAACAATATTTTTTATAGCCACCTACATTTGTTTAATTTTTAGTTGGATTTTATTCTAAGTAGTTCTCCCACCAAATATTCATGGACATGATGCATCTTCCCAGTAGTCCATTTGCAGTTACCTCTGAAGGCAGAGAAATTCACATGTTTTTCCATCTGTCTTCTGTTTGTATGGGATAGTTTTAATATCCAACTTGTCTATCAAAGATTCAGGTCACATTTTAAACTTATTCTGAGTTTACTACAATATTGCTTAATTACTCAATAATTATTCTCACAGTAGATTTTAAAGACAACACTGATTATCTTGATGAAGATAACATTCCATTATCTTGATGATTATCTTGATGAAGATAATATTCCATTTAAACAAAAATACTTCTCTCAAACTTCATTAATATGATATCTCAAAATCTCACAAATAATAGGATTTGGCTCCTTGAGTCATTAGCACATATATGAATATTCATCATGGACACATCCATTTTTAGTATTTTGGTAAGCTGGTCTAACAGTTATTTGTGCTCTATGTGTAAGAGGCTTTTGTAGATGAGCCAACATTTTTAAGTGTTAAAGAACTTAAAGGATTGTTTTCACCTAAGCCCAGTGGTATTCTCTTGGATTATACCTTTGAGCAAGAGAAAAGAGAAATTAATAAGAAAAAAAGTAGAAATTAAAAAATGCATCATAGTTTGCTTCAGTCTATGAGTGGTTATTTAATTTTGTGTTGAAAGAGAGAAGTCGCTTTTGTTTTTAAGAGAGCTGTGGGAAATAATATGCAGGTCACTGGGGTGTACATTGACCTCCTCCTTTCTCCTTTAGTAAATGAGTCTGAACGCTGGTTATGGATTGTATTGATCATATATTAAAATGACAAATGGCCTTCACATTAGCTTCCACACAAGTCTCTTAACAAAACCCATTGTAACTTGTCAGATGCAACTTAAGAATTGAACTAGACATTGATGGACAAGACCTTCCACTGATCATTGAAAACATGTAGATTCTCCTGATTAAATTGATGCTTCTGACTTTAATGAGCTGCTATTGATTGGGTGTTTACTGCTACAATATATTATTATATTGCTGCTCACACTGCCATATTAAGAGGTTGTAAGCATTTCTGTTATAAATCCTTTTTTTAAAAGCTTGTAGCTCAACCATAAAATAAGCTAGTGATATGATACATAACATGCAGAGTCACTTTGACTGCAAATTAGTTTCTGCAATTAATATATATGTATATATATTTACCAACTTCTATCTTATTTGAATAACCAGGAAAATGAAGGCCTACCTAGTCTATGAATTATATGAATATGTAATAAAGAGTTCTTTTTATTGAAGAGATTTAATATGATATGCTTACTGAACTACCTCATATGACCACAAAAAACAGTTCTAAAAGTGGTAAATAGAAAATGACATTTTGCCAGTTTCTCCATTAGTTCAAATCATGAACTGTGAACTTAGTACTTAAGCTAGTTTGATATACCCCATTATTATTAAAATAATAACAATATAAGACAAGGATTATTCTGAACTGAAAAGCTGAAAAGATGGGTCTTCTTATTGTAAGTAATTTTTCAGAACCCTAAGAACATTAAAAAATACTCAAATATTTTTATGTTATTTAAATAATAAAGGTTGATTTTGGAATACCTTCTAATTTAAAGAGAGTATTTCTGTATTTTTTGGACAGAAATACCCTTTCCCCAGACCATTACATTTACAAATGAGATACTATTTTAAGCACCTAGTACATTTTTTCCCTACTCTTTGGAGTAGGTATTTAAATGTTTGTTGGATGATTTAGTGAATGGATGAATGAGTGAAAGTTACAAGACTCTTGATTTTATCTCTCTGGTTCTAATAAAATTCTGAATATTACTTTGTCAGAAGAGTATCAGTTTCTGCCTTTACTATAAAACTCCAGTTCTTTATTCACCATTCAGAATTTAAAGAAAAAACAACAACAACAACACAGCTTTTCAGACCACTTGCACCATTAACTGTAGGCACTCTTTCACATACACTGAATCAGATCCCCGCCCAAACAGGATACACTGATACACTCTGAAACTGCTTTTATATACTAAGAGATTTCAGTGTGTCCATTGGATTATTAAGTATAACCATGAAACTGCAAACAACAACACAACCTCTTTACACCAAAATAGTAAAATCTAAACAAAAGGGAGTTTTCTTAGTGCTCTAAAGGGCATATTTTAGATATTAAGTAATGAACTATTGAGCCATTCATCAAATATATTGTATATAATATAATGTCTTACATCTTTGCTAGATATTGTTCATGTAGGTGGAAGTACTATAAATCATGTCATATTAGTAACTACCTAAATGCTACTGTATGTAGGACACTTTCATTATTCTGAGAAAGTAATGCATGCTATTTCATGTTTCACAGTATACATAAAATCAATGGTTTTACTGACAGTATCCTGTTTGATTTTGATGGAATTAAGTGAAGACTTCTTTTATTATTTTTTCTTTTTTTCTTTAATTTTATTTTATTATGTTATGTAGTCACCATACAATACATCATTAGTTTTTGATCTGGTGATCCACTATCCATTGTTTTCATATAACACCCAGTGCTCCATGCAGTACGTGCCTTCCTTAATACCTGTCACTAGGCTAACCCATTCCCCCGCCCCCCTCCCCTCTAAAACCCTGTTTGTTTCTCAGAGTCCATAGTCTCTCATGGTTCATCTCTCCCTCCGATTTCCCCCCCTTCATTTTTCCCTTCCTTCTCCTAATGTCTTCCATGCTATTCCTTATGTTCCACAGATAAGTGAAACCATATGATAGTTGATTTTCTCTGCTTGAATTATTTCACTTAGCATAATCTCCTCCAGTCCCATCCATGTTGATGTAAAAGTTGAGTATTCCTCCTTTCTGATGGCTGAATAATATTCCATTGTATATATGGACCACATCTTCTTTATCCATTCATCTGTTGAAGGGCATCTCAGCTCTTTCCACAGTTTGGCTATTGCGGACATTGCTGCTATGAGCATTGGGGTGCATATGCCCCTTCTTTTCACTACATCTGTGTCTTTGGGGTAAATACCCAGAAGTGCAATTGCTGGGTGATAGGGTAGCTCTATTTTTAATTCTTTGAGGAACCTCCACACTGTTTTCTGAAGTGGCTGTACCAACTTGCATTCCCACCAACAGTGTAAGAGGGTTCCCCTTTCTCCACAACCTCTCCAACATTTGTTGTTTCTTACCCTGTCAATTTTTGCCATTCTAACTGGTGTAATGTGGTATCTCAGTTTGGTTTTGATTTGAATTTCCCAGATGGCTAATGATGATGAACATTTTTTCATGTGTCTGTTAGCCATTTGTATGTCTTCTTTGGAGAAGTGTCTTTTCATATCTTCTGCCCATTTTTTTACTTGATTGTTTGTTTTTTGGGTATTGAGTTTGAGAAGTTCTTTATAGATCTTGGATACCAGCCTTTTATCTGTAGTGTCCTTTGCAAATATCTTTTCCCATTCTGTGGGTTGCCTCTTTGTTTTGTTGACTGTTTCCTTTGCTGTGCAGAAGCTTTTTATCTTGATGAAGTCCCAAAAGTTCATTTTTGCTTTTGCTTCACCAGCTTTTGGAGATGTATCTTGAAAGAAGTTGCTGTGGCCAATGTCAAAAAGGTTACTGCCTATGTTCTCCTCTAGAATTTTGATGGATTCCTGTCTCACATTGAGGTCCTTCATCCACTTTGAGTTTATCTTTGTATATGGTGTTAGAGAATGGTTGAGTTTCATTCTTCTGCATGTGGTAACATTTGCTATAATTTTAGTTCAGTGAAATGCAGGATGTGCAAGTAGAGAGTCTAGCAATAGGTAATTATGCTGAATGACATCTACCATTCAAAGAACCACTAGTTTGTACAATTCAGTAAAGAAAGAAACATATTCAGGAAATTCAACTCACCTTTCTGGCTATATAATGAAGGAAAGATTGTTGGAGAAAAAAATCTGAGGGCCAGATTCTCTGTGTATTAAAGTCAATGGGAGTTTTACAGTAGGAGTATCTGAGACAGATTATTTCTCTCCCTGCCAGAGTGTAGTTCACTGAGCTATGCAGCTTTATAATTGCCACAAGTATTAAGTATTTTTCTACACAATGTGAGAAGTAATAAAAGGAAGAGACATATTAATCTTAATTCCTAAGACTGTAGGAAAAAATGTTTTTTCTCCATCATTTTGTAGACCATGTGAAAACTGACTAGTTCCCCAACCTGTGATGATACTCTATAGACAAATGAATTTTCTTTTGTCTTATCCTCTTAATAGTTTATGTAAAGCTGATTATCAGTGAATTATATCATTCTCAGTTTTCCTTTCTTGGGTTAAATCTCCTTGGAACAGTGTTATGGGAGTGCAGAATGCCAGAAGAAGAAAAAAATGAAATGAAAAGCAGGGCAGAGAAAGCAGAAAATGAAAGGGTGTTAAGTCTCAAGAAAAGAAATAAGAAAAAAAAACAATACAGACCATATACAGTTGTACAACTATCAGCTTCTAACTAGCATCCATGAAAGGAAATTGTGTTTCTTGGTTCTCTGTTGTCTGTACTTTCTTAGAGTCCTCAACTACTAAATCAGTGTTCCACTCCTGGTATCTAAATAGTTTTCTATACTTATGATAATCACTCAGGCTCAGAATTTGACCTTCAGACCCAAAGAGAACTAATCCTTGAATTCAGCTCATTCTGAATTAAATACAGACTTTGAAACAGTGGAAAGGCTGTGGATCCGTATGGAGTGTCATGTTATCACACCTTCCCTCTGAGATCTGAGCCATTAGCTAAACCACCATCTCTCTTGTTTATAGTCAAGGATAATATGTATGTTTCTGACCTTCAACAATGCTATGTCCACAACACTCCCACACTAAAAGCATTTCTATAGAAACGAAAAAGAATGAGGAAAATACTTACCACTTATATTGTTCTAGGATTTTTCTTTTCAGAAGTTGCTTAAAATAGACATGCTTGTGGTATAGGAAACAGCTCCTCTAAGGTATAATGAGGCACAAAATGTACTGTTTATGAAAAAGTGATATACACCTTTTGCTAAACCATAATGTAATTCATCCTTCATTAGAAGTGCACACTAAGATATGAACATTTTCCCCCTACTGTGAGCTAACACTTTCCAGAGACTAGTCTAGAGAAAGCAAACTGTCTCACAAATTTGTCAGTGTGTGGAGATATTTGAAAAGGAACCCATATAAGAACTGTTTTGGGGAAAATCTTTGGTCATCCACAACCTCATTATTTTTTAATAAAACAAAACAGGAAAGTTAGAAGCTTACCTTCCAAAATCATAAAGTGTTATTATTTTGTTCTTAGTTTCTCCACTTACAGAATCTGGAATTAAAAGTGAGTTTTAATTTATGGAGAAGACGACTTGGAGTGTGCCAATCTAACAAACACAGGACAAATTCTACGCTAAAAAGAGACACTAGGAAGGTAATTAGCAGCTGCTGAATTTGTACATAAAATAACTTTCAGGCACGAGAAGAGTCTTGGTCCTTCTAACTGTATATTGTAGAAGTGAAAAGCAAAGCCAGTAGAACAGAACTTCTCAATATAAGTACTGATATTTTGGGAC
Organism: Mirounga angustirostris; assembly: GCF_029215605.1. Classification (NCBI taxonomy): domain Eukaryota; kingdom Metazoa; phylum Chordata; class Mammalia; order Carnivora; family Phocidae; genus Mirounga; species Mirounga angustirostris. The sequence goes on along the minus strand of NW_026991711.1, from coordinate 17,435,954 downwards.
AAGTAATTGTTGTGAGTGGTCTGTCTTGTGTATTGTAGGATGTTTATCAACATCCCTGGCCTCTACCCACCAGATGCCCCTTGTACTCCTACTTCCACAGTTGTGACAACCAAAACTATCTCTAGACATTGACAGACATCTCCTGGGGGACAAAATGCTTACCCTACCCATTGAGAACCACCACTCTAGGGTAATACTAGCCCAATTTCTTTTTTTATTTTTCGTTTCTAATGGAGACAATGGAAATAGCAATTATACTTATTTCATGGAGTTCTTGGAAAGATTAAAAAATTAAAGTGCTCAGGACATTGTCAGGCACATAGTAAATTTGTGGGGAAAATACAGAATTATTATCGTGGGCAGAATATTATGAATGGCAATTGCTCTAAACATAGAATGGGCATTCTTTGACTGTTAGAACTATTTGGTCATGAGATGGGTTGACATCACCTGTGTTTATATTTATGTTCAGGGTCATTACACTCACTATATGAATCCCATTCATTTTCTCTTTTCAATAATATTAGGTAAGGATTTCCCCTTTACCTGTAAGGACTAATAAGCCAGAAATTACAATAGGAATAAATTGTTTAATTTTCTGTGGAAAGGATTTGAGACTTAAATTTATATTATGATAATGCATGAAGTAATTCACTCTTCCATCTCCAAGCAAAAGCAAGAGGAAATTTGAATTTAACATATCAAGACCAAGGCCACACACTTTGGGTGGAATTTAATTTTAAAAATAGCTCTGTGATCCTGGCAAAATTAACAAGCTCCCTACTTAGATTTTTCAAAGATTTTTTTTTTTAATTTTTAGATTTCTTCAGAGGGTTTATTTGGAAGATGAGAAAGAGCACTATGAGAAAGAGAAGCAGTATGCAAGCTGATGATATCATTGACATCAGTGTGGAACCATCTCATTAGATTAATAAGCTGCCATGTCGGACTCACTGCATAGGTATTTTCCCCATGGTCGTCTTATTGATCCTGGGCCATACACATATTGCATACAGACTGACGGATTTAAGAACAGATCTAATGACTGTGTAATGTAGCCTGGAAAACAGCTTTCAAAAGTCATTAGGCCTACAAAATGATAGCGTTTGCATCCTTGAGACATTGTTCTACAGACAAATGGATTTCAGTTTGAATTTTCTCTCTTAATTCATTACAAGTCTGCATATAATTCATTAGGCCAGTAAAATATTTGTTCTGCTGAAAAGACTTTTAAGACTGAAGCCAAAAGCTGTATTTAAACTATGGTTCTACTACTTCATAGCTGTGACCTGGGCATGGTAACATAATTTCTTGGGCTTCAGTTTCCTGCAATGTAGAGATTGATCTAGACCTGTGGCTCTCAGTGTGTGACCCAAGAGCCAGCAGCATTAGTATCACTTGGAAACTTAAATATGCAAATTCTCAGGCTCCATACCAGACATACTGGATCACTCTGGGAATGTGATCAAGATATTTGTGAATTAACAAGTCCTCTAGGTGATTCTGATTCATGATAAAGTTTTAGAACCACTACTCTACTTCAGGGATCAGCAAATATTTTCTCTATAGGGCCAGAGAGTAATACAATAGCCCCTCCCCCTTAACCATGGGGGATGTTCCAAGACCCCCAGTGGATGCCTAAAACTGTGGATAGTACCAAACCCTCTATATAAAATGTTATTTTTCCTATAGGTACATGACTATGACAAAGTTTACTTTACAAACTAGGCACAGTAAAAATTAATAACAATAACTACTAATAAAACAGAACAATTATAACAGTAGAGTGTAATAAGTTATGTGAGTGTGGTCTAACTCTCTTGAAAAACCTTATTGTATTGTACTCACCCTTTTTCTTGTGATGATGTGAGATGATAAAATGCCTATGTGATGAAATGAAGTGAATGAAAGACCTAGACATTGTGATACAGCATTTAGGTCATTGACCTGGACCTCAGTTGATCATGGAGCAGGGGCAACTACTGTATTTTAGGCTGTATGGAATAAAAAGCAAAATCAAGGATATTATGTAGACATTTATATAAAAAGAGAGAAAACATTTTTCTTGACATAATTTAAGATAATCATAATAAGAACATTTGTTTTTGTTATATATGTCTAGTGATGTAAAGAATGGAATCTTCTTTAGAAAGGATACTATTTTGATGAATTTGAGGTCAAAGTTAATGTTCCCTCTCATTAAATTGATTGCATATATTCATCTGTAAAAGTCATTCTTAGTTCATGGGCCTTACAAATGAGATGGCAGGCTGGATTTGTCCTGCAAGCCAGAGTTTGCCACCCTTAATATATAGGACCTCTAAAGTCCTTTCCATCTCTACCCTTTTATAAATCTACCTGCATCAATGTTGGATTTCCTTAGTTACCTTTGCTTTTTTTCTCCTCTTTAGGTAAAATTAAGACCCAAATTATGAATCCTGGCACTCCATCCTCCCACAGCACTGCATGTAGATCTTTCATGAAAACTAAACAATAAATGACTAGATGAGCTATAAAGTCCAAAATAAGTCCATATATTCCTCAACTGATTTCTTCCAGAGTGAAGCCATATAGTAATAATGATCTTCTAGATAGACTTGAAATATCCTGTAGAATCCATCAGCAATATTCTTCATGAGCTCTTTATTGTCTGTTGGGAAAAAGACTGTTAAAAGTCAACAGTGTTTCAGAGATTAGCTGAAATAAAATATATCAAAGTCCTCTGTTCTTCTAAGATATAAGCAGGAACTTAATATCCCAAGCAATTACCTGTTATCAGATTGTGAGTAAGACATATTATTCAGATTCTCTTTTATCCATTCAGGTGGGAATACTGGATACAGATATCTTTTTTAATCAAAGTTTCCATCTTAAGTAAAAACATTGAGAGTGCACAAATTAGTTGAATCAATTCATTTGCTTTTGCCGGAAGGTTGCCTCCTGCAATTAATTCAATTGACTAGTTTAATTTCTCTATACATTCATTAGGGCATTGATGAGGATATGATTATTCAGTTTTAAACATCACTTGGGCTCCATTTTCTATAATCCCCTTGACTCAGAACCACAGCAATGCCTCTAGTTGCTATGTTCTCTTCTACCTGGAAGAAGAGCCCAGTGCTCTCCCCAAAAATGTGTGTATAATGCAATTCACTACCCCCACTCCAGAATGAGCATATCTATTGTGGGTATTGAGCACTTGATCCTCTGATCAAGAACTGAGTCAAGGTGCTTGGCATGAGGCCACGAATTGGCTATGTGGGAAAGGTGGAGGTTGGTGACACATTGGTTTTCTGTTCACAGTGTAAAACCAGAAAAATCTTCCCTTCTGATTCGCATTGGAGATTGCAGATGTAATGATAACTGCAAGCTACATTTTAATCACCAGTATTTTTCCACATAAAGGGAAGGACTGAATTCTTCCAGTCTCTATTTGTGACGCTGACTTACAGATTTACTCTCTATTCTTTCTTTTTTATTTTCTAATGAAGTAAAATATACACATGGTGGAATTCATAAAGTACACTAATCTTAGGTGTATGTCTCAATGAATTGTTACCACCCCCAGGTCACAAAAGAGAACATTTCCACACTCCAACCAGTCAGCACCCACCCAGAGGTAAACACCATTCTCACTTATAGAACCATAGATTTGTCTGTTTCTTAAAATTGTATGCAATCATTTATTATTTAGTCTTCAGTGTGTGTCTTTTTGCTCAAAATTATGCCTCTGACTAGATATGTTCTTAGGTATATGTATAGGAACAGCCACAATTTGGGGTCCACAATTTATAAACCCAGGTCATTCATCTCCCTAGAAAACATGTAAAAACCTAGTCTAGATGAATGAATGTTAATAAAATAAATTAAACAAATATAAATAATGAAATGCTGTTTCTCTTCTGTTATCTAACATAATTTTGATTTTCTCATATGTAGAGTTACAAGAAAAGATGTAACTGTTCATGTACAATACAAATTAAAAAATTAATTGTAGGTTTTGCATGTTTTCATGATTATTGATACCCTGTAGATTTTAAAACCTACCTAGGAGTCCATGATGATGAATGGCTTTACTTTAAGAAAATTTATAATTTTCATCTACTTTACTCCACACTTTATGAGACTAATTTTTCAAGGATCATTAATTCACTTTTCTCTGGTGGCTGTTATATATTGTTTGGATTTCATTCATGTCATTTTTGCCCTCTAATCTATACTGTGCTCTTTTGCATTTTTTGTTCTATTAAACTCAGTAATTCCATTTTGAACATTTTCTATGCACAATATTATTGTTTACCTTGCTTGATTTATCTTTTTCTAAATATATATATATATTCCTCCATAATCAATTTTTGCCCAGGCACTCCTTTTTTTCTGTTATTAACCAATTCTCCAAACTGGCCAGTGGGAGTCGTTGGACTCCCTTTCCACTGTCTTCCCACTGCTGCTTTTAATTCATATTCTCACCACCAGAGTCCTGATTGCACTGATGATCTAACACGCCTGCCTGGTCCACCCTCTCCCAGCCACAATCCATCTATTGTATGCTCCCTAAACCTCTGATGGAATTAAGCAAGTCCTCTGCTGAACAATTTAAATCAGTATTTCTCCAACTTCAAGATTGTGTGGGTCCATTTTAAAGCAAAAAATATCCTATAGATCCCCAACATTGACTTAAATAATTTTCATTATAGTATAATATAAATAAGTACTAACATAAGCCTATGCATAAAATCCTTCTTCTTATAAAGCCATGTAAATATAAAATCAAATAAATCATCAACACTAACAAAATTATGAAACTAACATAATTCAAATGATTACAATAAATGAAAATAAACCCCCACCCATTAAGTGGGCATTGTACTAATTGCCACTTCTTGAACACTGCCAAGCCTAAGATGAGTGTTGGAGGATTGCATCATCTCATGGAGCAAGTATTATAGCAGGACTATAAATAACACCTGCAATGTGAGATGATGTAATCCTCCAAACATTTTTCTTCATTTGAAATATTCTAAAACATTCATGCCTTCATGCACTGCAATGTCATTTACCTTCACTGGTTTCAAATGCATCATTTACTCCTTAGGTCCACCTGGATTCTTTTCTCATTAGTTCACTAAAATTAAAGCAGTGTTATCTGATTACCATGCAATGAATGATAAACACACACAAATTAAATAATCTTGCAGTTTGTAGGTAGGAGGCTGGCATCCAGATGGCACAGAATAGGTTTACATTATTTTATAGACTATAATTCAAATGAAAACCCCAAATGTAATATATCAAAAAATATTTCAGTAGACCTGAGTTTAAATGCGTTGAGTTAAATGATACTTTACTATCTATATGTTCACACCCAAATAACGAAGTAGACTTTGTTCTCTTTAAAATGCATTTGTATGTGTGTCATGTTTCATTAACTAGATTTTAATTTCCTTAAAGGCAGAAGCATAGCTTAAATCCCTTTGTGCTTTCAGACTCTAGTTCAAGACTTGTACATATTGATCATCACTAAAATTCTCATCTATTAGTTATTCACTTAAAGAACAGCTATCATTGCTGTTCCACTGTTTTCAGCCTTCTCCTGCACTCAGACTTGATTCCCCTGCTAGCTCACTCTTCCTTACCCCAAAACTTCTCCACCTTAAGCAGTCTCATATCCATAACTTTGTTCATGATATTCTTTCCATTTAAAATAACTTCTTTGCATACTGTATTATTACATCTTATATTTTTTAGCTTTCTGTGTATTTCCTATTTCTTTGTGGAGACTATTTTTTTCATCTGTCTCTAGGAGGTTCTTGCTAGTTGAAGTATTTTTATGATGGCTGCCCTAAAACCTTTGCAAGTTAGTTAAAACATCTTTGTTATCTTGGTACACATCTATGGATTGTCTATTATTATTATTATTATTATTATTATTATTATTAGGTTTGATATCTTCCTGGTTCTTGACTTCATCAGTGTTTTTCACCCGAAACCCAGCCATCTTATGTGTTGTATGTTAGGAGACTCTAGACCTTATTTCCACCTGTTTTCACTACCACCACCCTTTTAGAGCAGTGTACCACCTCATTACTGCTAAGCATGGGTAAAAGTCTGGGTTACCTACTTATTGACACTCAAGGGGGAAGTTCTAGACCTACGAGGCCTCCACGGACTCCAGGAGAGTGGGGTGTCCCCAGTAACACAGGGGTGGTGGTACTAGTCCTCATTCTCCACAAGCCTTCTATGGCACGACCCTATTGGAGAGGTGGAGGAGCGGCTCAATACTGCAGGGGACTGTGGAAGTCCAGGCTCCCTCCATGGGCCTCATTGGCACAAGAGAGTGGAACGTCATTATAGCCTGGCAGGGATAAAACCCTCTTTCTCTATTTAGCCTTATTTGACAACACCCTGGTGGGAATTAGAGGTGCTTCCTTATAGCTTCAAAGGGGTGGACTCCAGACTCACCCCTTGGCTTTGTGGCATTCCCCATACTGCCCATCTCAGAAAATAAAATCTACTCTTGGGGCCTAATTTATTTCTCAGGAGTTTTTTGTTTGTTTGTTTATTTTCACATCCAGTTGCTCTGAAAAGTTAATTATTCACAGAGATACCTCTGAATAATAGTTTCCTAGTGCTTAGTCAACCATCTTTACCTTTCCATCTGCACTCATTCTGTAGATTTCATCAAATCCCATGTTTATAAACACATCTTATATTTCTTAAAACTCCTGAGTATTTCCAGCTTCAGCCTCTTTTGAAATCCAAACTTATGTATGTTTGCCTACATGACATCTCCATTTTAATAATGAATAGTCAAAATTTGACTCCTCTCATCTCCTACTACTGCCCCCAAATCTGCTCCTGTCCTGATTTCCTAATTAAGACAATAGTAACTTTATTCTTCCAGATGCTCATGCTCAAATAATAAATTCCTCTTTTTTTTTCCTAACACCCTGAATTAATCCCACAGAAAATCTTACAGGTTCAATTTTCAACATACATACATTTCTAACTGTTTTTTAAAAGCCCACTGCTACCATCATACCGCAAGGCACCATCATTCCTCACCTGGACCACTGCAATAGCCTCCAATTCTGTTTGCAACCTTCTTTGATACACTTAAGTATAGTCTCGCAAGTGCTAGAGCGATTTTTTTTTTGGTAATTTTTAAAAAATGTTAATTCCAGTACGGTTAATATTTAGAGTTATATTAATTTCAGGGACACAATATACTGATTCAACAATTCTATACATTACTCAGGGCTTGTCATGATAAATGTATTCTTAATTCCATTCAGCTATTTCACCCATGCCCCCACCCACTTCAACTCTGGTAACCATCAGTTTATTCTCTATAGTTAAGAGTCTGTTTTTAGGTTTGTCTCCATATTCTTTGTTTTGTTTCTTAAATTCCACATATGACTGAAATCCTGTGGTATTTGTCTTTCTCTGACTGACTTATTTCACTTAGCATTATACCATCCAGATCCATCCTTGTTGTTGCAAATGGCAAGATTTCATTCATTTTTATGGCTGAGGATTATTCCATTGTATATATATACCACACCTCTATCTGTTCATCTATTAATGGCCACTTGGGCTCCTTCCATAATTTGGTTATTGTAAATAATGTTGTGATAAACATAGGGGTGTATATATCTTTTCAAATTAGTGTTTTCATCTTCTTTGGGTAAATACCCAATCCTGAAGTTACTAGATCATATGGTTATTATATTTTTAATTTTTTAAGGAATCTCCATACTGTTTTCCACAGTGGCTGCACCAGTTTGCATTCCCACCAAAACTGCAAGAGGGTTCCTTTTTCTCCACATCCTTGCTAACATCTGTTGTTTCTTGTGTTTTTGATTTAAGCCATTTTGACAGGTGTGAGGTGATAGCTCCTTGTGCTTTTGATTTGTAATTCCCTGATGATTAATGATGTTGAACATTTTTTCATGTGTCTGTTGGCCATTTTTATGTCTTCTTTGGAGAAATGTCTGTTCATGTCTTCCCATTTTGTTTTTGACAGAGAGGGAAAGAGAGAGAACAAGCAGGGGGAGTGGCAGGCAGAGGGAGAGGGAGAAGCAGGCTCCCCACAGAGCAGAGCCTGACACGGGGCTCAATCCCAGGACCCTGGGATCATGACCTGAGCCGAAGACAGATGTTGAACTGACTGAGCCACCCAGGCACCCCTTCTGCCCATTTTTTAATTGGATTATTTGTTTTATATGGCATTGAGTTTATAAGTTCTTCATATGATTTGGATAGTAACCCTTTATCAGATTTTGTCATTTGCAAATATCTTTTCCAATTCAGTAGGTTGTCTTTGAGATCTGTTGATTGTTTCCTTTACTGTGTAGAAGTTTATTATTTTGATGTAGTCCCAGTAGTTTATTTTTTATTTTATTTCTTTTGCCTCAGGAGACATATCTAGAAAAATGTTCTTATGGCCACTGTCAGAGAAATTACTGCCTGTGCTCTCTTCTAAGGAGTTTTATGTTTTCATGTCTCACATTTAGGTATTTAATCCATTTTGATTTTATTTTCATATGTGCTGTGAGAAAGTGATCCAATTTAATTCTTTCTCAAGTACCTGTTCAGTTTTTCCAGCACTGTGTTAAAGAAACTATCTTTTTTCCAATTGCATTTTCTTGCCTTCTTTCTCAAAGATTAATGGACTGTATAATTATGGATTTATTTCTGGGTTCTCTATCTGTTTTATTGATCTATGTGTCTATTTTTGTGCCAGTACCATACTGTTATGATTATTACAGCTTTGTAATGGGATTATAATGGGATTATGATACCTCCATTTTTGTTCTTTTTCAAGATTGCTTTGGCTACCATGGTCTTTTGTGGTTCCATAACAAATTTTAAGATTTTTAAGATTATTTGTTTTGGTTTGGTGGAAAATGCTGTATGTATTTTGATAGGGATTGAATTAAATCTGTAGATTGCTTTGGGCAGTATGGACATTTTAACAATATTTGTTTTCCCAGTCTATGAGCATGGAATATCTATTTGTTTGTGTCACCTTTAATTTCTTTCATCAATGTTTTATAGTTTTCAGAGTACAAGTCTTTCACTCCCCTTGGTTAAGTTTATTACTAAGTATTTTATTATTCTTGGTGTGATTATAAATGGGATTGTTTTCTCAATTTCACTTTCTGTTATGTAATTATTATTGTATGGAAATACAATGGATTTCTCTATATTTGATTTTTTATCTTGCGACCTTACTGAACTCATTTATCAGTTCTGGTATTTTTTGGTGGAGTCTTTAGGTTTTTCTTTAGGTATCATGTCATGTACAAAAACTCAAAGTTTTACTTCTTCCTTACTGATTTGGATGCCTATTTTTCATTCTTATTGTCTGATTGCTGTGGTTAGGTCTTCTAGTACTATGTTGAAAAGAAGTGGTGAGAGGGACATCCTTATCTTGTTCGTAATCTGAGAGGAAAAGTTACCCATTTATCACCATTGAATATGATGTTAGCTGTGAGTTTTTAATATATGGCCTGTGTTATGTTGAGATATGTTCCCCCTAAATTTACTTTGTTGAGGGTTTTTATCATGAATGAATTTGGTAGTTTGTCAAATGCTTTTCTGAACCTATTGAAATGATCTTATGGTTTTTATTCTTCCTCTTGTATCCCATTGATTGATCTGCAAATATTGAACCACTTCTGCATCCCTGGAATAAATCCCACTTGATCATGGTGAATAATTTTTTAAATGTATAATTGGACTTGGTTTGTTAATATTTTGTTGAGAAGTTTTTCATTTATGTTCATCAGAGATATAGACCTGTAGGGTTTTTAGTTGTTGTTGTTAGTGTCTTTATCTGATTTTGGTATCAGGGTAATGCTAGTCTCAGAATGAATTTGGAAGTTTTCCTTCCTCTTTTATTTTTTGGAGTAGTTTGAGAGTATTTACTTAACTCTTTCAATGTTTGGTAGAATTCACCTGTTAGTCCATCCAGTCTGGTACTTTTGTTTGCCAGGAGTTTTTTGACTAATGATTCCATTTCTTTGCTGGTAACTGGTCCGTTGAAATTTTCTGCCTCTTTCTGATTCAGTTTTTGGAGGTTATATGTTTCTAGTAATTATCCATTTCTATGTTGGCCTATAACTTCATAATCTCTTATAACCTTTGTATTTCGGTGGTGTTAGTTGTTAACTTACCCTCTTTGATTTCTAATTTTGTTTGAGCCCCCCCTTTTATGAATCTGGCTAAAGTTTTATCAATTTTGTTAATCTTTTCAAAGAACCAGTTCCTCGTTTCATTGATCTGTTCTATTGTTTTTTTAGTTTCTATTTAATTTATTTCTACTCTCATGTTTATTATTTTCTTCCTTCTACTGGTTTGGGTTTTGTATGTTCTTTTTCTAGCTCCTTTAGTTTTAAGGTTAGGTTGTTTGAGATTTTTCTTGCTCCTTGAGGTAGCCTTGTATCACTACACATTTCCCTCTTAGGACAGCATTTGCTGCATCCCAATGATTTTGGATATTGTGTTTTTATTTTCCTTTTTGATTTTTTTGTTTGAGCCATTCATTGTTTAGTACCATGTTATTTAACCTCCATGTATTTGTGTTCTTTCCAGGTTTTTTTTTTTTTCTTGTGGTTGATTTCTAGTTTTATAACTTTGCAGTCAGAAAAGATCCATGGTATGACTTCAATATTTTTGTTAAGGCTTGTTTCATGGCCTAATATGTGATCTATTTTGGATAATGTTCCATATGCACTTGAAAAAAAAATATGTGGTCTGCTGTTTTAGGATGGAATGTTCTGAATATATGTTAGATGCATCTGGTCCAGTAAGTAATTCAAAGCCACTGTTTCCATTGAATTATTATATCTTCTTACTGGATTGTTCCCTTTATGATTACATAGTATCTTTTGTCTCTTGTTATAGTCTTTTTTTTAACATCTATTTTGTCTCATATGAGTACTGATACCCCAGCTTTCTTTTCCCTTCCATTTGCATGATAAATGCTTTTCCATCCCTTCACTTCAATCTGTGTGTCTATATATCTGAAATAAGCCTCTGTGGGCAGCATATAGATGTGTCTTGCTTTATTATCCATTCAGTCACCCTATGTCTTTTGATTGGGGCATTTAGTGCATTTACATTCAAAGTAATTATTGGCAGGTATGTATTTATTGCTATTTTGCTATTTGTTTTATGATTTTCTTTCTTTCTTTTTTTGTTCTTTTCTCTCACAGTTTGCTGGCTTTCTTTAGTCATACACTTGGATTCATTTCTCTTTATTTTTTTTGCATATCTATTACCAGTTTTTAATTTGTGGTTACCAGTAGGTTCATATTATAACCTCTTATAAATATAGTAGTTTATATTAAGTTGATGGTTGCTTAAGTTTGATGACAAAATTTATTCTTCTCCCTTTCCACATAATTTACATCCTTTTATTTTGTGAATCTCTTGACTAGTTTTATAGATATACTTAATTTTACTTCTTTTGTGCTTCTTCCTTTTCTGACTCCTACTTACAGTCTTTCCTTTCCACTTACTCTCCTTTAACATTTCTTGTAAGGCTGCTTTAGTGGTGATTAATTCCTTCAACTTTTATCTCTCCTCTTTATCTGTCCTATTCTGAATGATAATCTTGCTGGATAGAGTATTCTTGGTTGCAGGGTTTTCCTTTTTTCCGTTCAGTGCTTTGAATATTTCAAGTCACCCCCTTCCAGCCTGCAAAGTTTCTGCTGAAAAATCTGGTTGCCTTATGGGGTTTCCCTTGTATGTAACTATTTTATTTTGTCTTGCTGTGGACCTTCTTGGGTTGACTTTGTTGGGTCCTGTCTGTCCCTCTTGGATCTATATGTCTGTTTCCTTCTCCATATTCAGGAAGTTCTCAGCTATCTCTTATAAATTATACATATTTCTATTAATATCCTCTTTTCTCTCTCTATTCCTTCTAGAATTCCTATAATGCAAACATTATTACAATAGATGGTGTCACTGAGTTCCCTAGTCTGTTTTCATTTATAATATTTCTCTCTCCTGTTCAGCTTGATTGCTTTCCATTACTCTGTCCTCCAGGTTGCTCATCCATTCTTCTGCTTCCTCTGGCCTACTATTTATTTCCTCTAGTGTATTTTTAATTTCAGTTATTGAGTTCTTCATCTCTAATTGGTTCTCTATTTTCTATCACTGTTTGAGGTTCTCACTGAGATCTTCCACTCTTTTCTCAAGTCCAGTGAGTATCTTTATGACCATTCCTTTACATTATCTATCAAGCATATTATTAATCTCCATTTCATTTAGCTCTATTACTGTGATTTTGTTCTTTCATTTGGGATATATTCCTCAGTCTCCTCATTTTGTCTATTTTTATGTTTTAGAAAAGTCACCTGTGTCACCTGCTCTTGAAAGTAGTGATTTTTTTTAAGAAAAGGTCCTATAGTGCCCTGCAGTTCAATGTCCCCTGTTCACCAGAACCTGGAGCTTCAGAAGTGTTTCCTATGTGTGTTGTGTGCACCCTACTGTTGTGGTTGAGTCACATTTGCCTCCAATCCAGGCATCTGCAATGACTCTCTATGCCTGTTGTGGGCAGGGTTTGGTCCCTGTGTTGTTAATGGGCCAGTCTGGGGCCACTGTGGGCTTGAGTTGATTCAGATCAGGCATTTGCCAGAGATGCAGGAGCACTGAACTGCATGGCACTCTCCCTTGTGTTGCCCCTGCAAAGCTTTAGCTGGTAGCCTGAGCCTGCAGTCAAACCAGATGTCTGGCCCCAGCCCACTGCTATGGCTGCAGTTGGACTGATTGTGTGGTAATCTTCCCCTCTCCCCAGGGCAGAAGTTGTTTTGTGCTGGCCCCTGTTGGGGATGCTTGCACACTGCCAGTCTTGTGGCATCATTTGGATGGGCTCTGGCCAAAGGTGTATTAAAGGGTGTGTGTGCAGGAGAATGCAGGAACAGGGTGCATTGTACCAGCAAGGTCCAGGCAGATCCACTGCAGTAGGGGTCCTGTAGCTATCTGAGAAAAATGTCAAGGCAGCTAGGTTGGAGGGGATGGATCTACAGAAGCACATGGGGGTGGGTGCACTGTTGGCAAGCTAGGTGGAGAGTGTTGGCACTGAGTTGGTTCCCACAAGTATCTATGTATCTAGACTAGGGGGTGGGGAAGGGAGATGGAGCCAGCTCTTTTGTTCTTGGAGAAGTCTCCTAAAGATCCCTGCCCCTCTAGTACACACACTAAGACCATAAATAAATTTTCCTCTATACCTCAGGTGTTTTTCTTTCTTTCTTTCTTTTTTGAACATTTTTTTAAAATTTAAATCCAATTAATTAACATATAATATATTATTTGTTTCTGAGGTACAGGTCTGTGATTCATAAGTCTTATATAATACCAAGTGCTCATTACAATACATACCCTCCCCAATGTCCATCACCCAGTTACCCCATACCCCCAACCCCCTTCCCTACAGCACCCTCAGCTTGTTTCCTATGATTAAGAGTCTCTTATGGTTTGTCTCCCTCTCTGGTTTCATCTTGTTTCATTTTTTTCCTCTCTTCCCTTATGATCCTTTGCCTTATTTCTTAAATTCTATGTATCAGTGATAATTGTCTTTCTCTGATTGATTTATTTCACTTAGCATTATACCCTCTAGTTCCATCCACATTGTTGCAAATGGCAAGATTTCATTTTTTGATGGCTGTGTAATATTCCAGTGTGTGTGTGTGTGTGTGTGTGTGTGTGTGTATACACCACTTCTTTATCCATTCATCAGGTGTTTTTCAAACTGCTGCTTCTATGCTGTATCTCAGTAGGGCCGTTTGTTTTGTTTTCTCTTTAAGGGCAGGGACTCCACCCTCCCAGCTCTCCCAGAGCCAAGATTGCTGATTTTTAATATTCCAGGTGATAAGCCCCACTAATTGTTAGGCCCCTCTGGTTTTCAAACCAAATGTTGTGGGGATTCATCTTCTCTATGTGGGTCACCCATGCCTGGTGTGGGGTTCTGCTCTTCTCTCCTTTCTGTGTCTGCCATGTCCCTCCCTCCTACGGACAGCCTCTTGGATCCATTTGGCTCCCCCTTTGATATGGCCTGTTCTCTACATTTAGTGGTACAGAGTATTTTTTTGCCACTTTTCATGTCATTTTTTGGGTTATTTACACTGATGGGGGTGTTATCTAGTTTTATCTGTGGAATGAGGTAAACTTAGAGTCTTCTTACTGGGCCATCTTCCCCAGAAGTCCCATAGACTTTTTAAAAAAATTTTATTTGATTTTTTTTAAAAAAGATTTTATTTAAGAGAGCACAAGCAGGGGGAGAAGCAGAGGGAGAGGGAGAAACAGGCTCCCCGCTCAGCAGGGAGCCTGATGCAGGGCTCAATCCCAGGACCCTGGGATCATGACCTGAGCTGAAGACAGATGCTTAATGGACTGAGCCACCCAGGTGCCCTGAGTGATTTTTTTTTTTTAAGATGGACGTAAAGTCATGGTAATTCTCTGCTCAAGAATTTTTCAACATCATCTCATTTTATTCACATTAATATACAAAATTCTGCCTCAACTTATAACACCATCTATTATACTCACACTATTCCTCCACATTGGCTTTCCTGCAGATCAGTGACCAGGCCAAGCACTCTAACCACACTTGTTGCTTCATACATGTAGAAAGCTCTTTTCCCAGATATCCTTAAGTTATTTTTAGTTTATGTCTCTGCTCAAAAGTCACTTTATCTGAAAGAAGTTCTCTGATCACCTACCCTATCTATCTCATTACCCTGTTCTATTTTTCTTCATACTTCTTACCACCTGACATATTGTAGTTTGTACATTCATTTATTTCTGATTTTCTCCATGGAAGGTAAGCTCCATGCAATTGGGAGCTTTCTTTTATTCTCTTCTGTACTTTCAGTGCCTAGAAAAGTTAGGAGAACATTCTGGGTACTCAGTAAATATTTGGTGATTAATTCCAAAATACTTCTTACCACAGTTAAAAAAATTTTTTTCTGGTTAATGTATCTCCTTCCAAATATAGGTCAGAGTAAATCAAAAATATGTTTTTGACATATGATGCTTCATCTTTGTGTATTTTCTTCTTCCCAAGGAAATGTGTTTAAATTAATACCAAACCACAAGAAAAAACAAGTAACAATTCTGATTAAAAATATGTACATTTAAAACTTAGAAATTTCAATGACTTCAATATAGAATTACCATTATCTTTTATCTTTTAAATAAATTGCTAGAAATAGAGATCCTCTATTGTAATACTCTTTTTGATATTCTAGAAAGTGGGAAAAACTAATAGGTTTCCAGAATTTAGAATAAAATATTACTTCTGAATGAAATATACATTCTTTTTAATGCTTATTATCAGCTTATGTGTTTTATTTTTTATTTTTTTAAAGATTTTATTTATTTGCGAGAGAGGGAATGAGAGACAGAGAGCATGAGAGGGAGGAGGGTCAGAGGGAGAAGCAAACTCCCTGCCGAGCAGGGAGCCCAATGTGGGACTCGATCCCGGGACTCCAGGATCATGACCTTAGCCGAAGGCAGTCGCTTAACCAACTGAGCCACTCAGGCGCCCAGCTTATGTGTTTTAATGGTAGGATTTACTTCTTATGTCCACTTCCATTTCCTTGGTGAATTTATAAACTCATAATGGTGGGTAGAAATATTACTCTGTAGTCTGCTAGAATTGAGAAACCAGTATGTATAACATTCTTTTCCAGACTGATTACAAACTTTTTGGGAATTTCTGCTTGTTGACACAACAATCTATTTCTGAAATTGGAGTTCACTCTCTTAATGATCAATTCTAAAATATAACTGGACATCTGCAGAGAGGATTTTCTCTACTAAGATTTTCAGATGTGTCCAATGACTTCCCTGTATATTTGATTGTTAGAAGAAAATACATCAAATGATTTAAATAAAATCACAAATATTATATTGCAAAGTACAAAACTACTCCTCTCCTGGTCAAAGACATTTATATCTTATTGGCCTCAAATCTTTTTGAGAAAACCACAGCGATCTACTAACTAGTTTTCTTGCTCCCAAACTGTTGAATGGCCTACCAAGCCATCTCTCCTTTTCTCTTTACAACAGTGTTCTTTGATCCCAAATTTCCAAAGGCCACAATTGCCTTTCAATAACCAAAGAAGAAAAAGTCCCACATCTTTCACATGCCAAACAAAGCCTTTCACAGGTTAATCCTGATCAAAAATTTCCAGCCACATCATCTCTACTTCACAGGTACAGCCTTGTAGGTCTGTAAAAATCCACTTTGCAAATGTCTCATACCTTTACCTAAAGCACATTTCTTTCTTGCCTAACTGGTAATGTTCTGTATGTTTTTCAAGGCTGAATTAAATAACACTTTCTGTATTAAGGAAAAAATAATGGAAAATTTACCAGTTTTCTGACATTGCTTAGGTGTGAAGAATCCATAGTTGAATAATGCATAGATCCTACCTTTCTAGAGCTCAGAGGCTATGAAGACTTTTCTACCTACCCCCTTTAAATCCCTTCTCAATCGGAATTAGATAGGATATGATAAGAGTTAGGGAACCTAATCTAAGTCCATCAGTAGATTATCCACCTTTCACCCATAATCATCCATATAATCCTGAATTGAGCCCAATTTAGGTACGAACTCAATGATTGCAGGTTTGGGATTAAGAAAATGAAATACAATGCAAGGTTGAAAGAGTCAATTAACCATCTGAGTATTTTTCTTCTTCCTAATATCACTTAATGATTTCTTTTAAAAGAGAATCCTTAATCTTTAGAGAGAATTTTTATTGATGTGGGATGTTGAAATATACTAAAAAATTGTTTTAAATTAAACTGCCTCTTGTTCAACATTGACAAATAGTGGCAAAATTAGCTTTTTTAATGTGAAATTATTGTGAATTTGCAATTTTCTCTAGGAGGGAAGGACACCAGACACCTATTCCCTTTGTCCTCCATTTTTTTGGTGTATTTTTTTATGTTGAAAATGAGATAACAGGCAATTTACCCATCAGGGTTTTTAATGAGTCACAGTATTTGAAGGCTATGAACTGAATAATATCATTCATTTATGGTCTTGTCCTGCAGCTGTTGTGTTTTGTATAAGACAATTTGAAACAAAGAAAACAGTGCTCTTTAATAAGCTTCACTATTAAGTGCAACTGAGCCATTTCAGGAAATAATGGCATTTCACATAAGAGAATAAAAAACATAAATACATAATTTTCCTCAGATAACAAAAAAGTAAATGGCAAGAGAAGCATAAATATTAACATAGTGACCAATAAATAAGTCCTTGTTGTCATCTAAGAAAAGTCATTGTAGCACAACTGTCTGCAGTTAATTTTTGCTTCAAATAAACCAATTGTGAGTCAATTATAGTATATTTTCTCAACAGAGCCTTGTTTCTCTTTTTTTTCTAACTTACAGTAGAGTTGCTGGATTCCATTGTCCAGCTAATCCTCAATCACAACTTCCTGTATATCCTTCCTTCCTCTCCTTTCCCTGGCATTCTGTCTGCACAGATCTTAGGACTTCTTGCCTAAACTTTTTCAGTCACTTCTTTGCTGTGTTCTCTTCCTTCCACCCCCATCTATTTAGCTCACACCCACAAAGAGTTCTAGTTCTAAAGCACAAATCTGATCATGTTATGCTGCTGCTTTAAAAACCTTCACTGAGGGGCGCCTGGGTGGCTCAGTTGGTTAAGCGACTGCCTTCGGCTCAGGTCATGATCCTGGAGTCCCGGGATCGAGTCCCACATTGGGCTCCCTGCTCGGCAGGGAGTCTGCTTCTCCCTCTGACCCTCTTCCCTACTCATGCTCTCTCTCCATCATTCTCTCTCTCTCTCAATAAATGAATAAAAATCTTTAAAAAATAAAATAAAATAAATAAAAAAAAATAAAAACCTTCACTGACATCAGTCTTAAATCATTTCCTAATAAATCACACAGGCTATTGTTTACCATCGGTAAGTTTTAGTGTTCTTGATGAAAAATTCATTCATCACAAAATGACTTTTAAGCATTTTCAGCACGATGGCAAGCAGAAAAGGAATTGTCATCACTGTGTTAGAGAGATGCAATCTCTGCTCTCTTGGGACTTACATGGTGCATTAGTGACCTGTTGCTGCTGTAACAAATGATCAAAACCTTTGTGGCTTAACACAACACAGTGTATCATTATCTTATAATTTTGGAGGTCAGAAGTCCTAAAATCAAGATTTTGGAAGGACTTCCCTTCCTCTGGAGGCTCTAGGAGACCATCCATCCCCTTGCCTTTTCCAGCTTCTAGAACCAACTGCACCCTTGCTTCTTGTTCCTTTCTCCATCTTTAAAACTAGCAGCGTAGCATCTTTAAATCTCAATCTCTCATATACCTTGACTTCAGTAATCACATCTCCTTCTCTAAATTCCATAAGAACATGGTAACAACATTCAGCCTACCCAGACAATCCAAAATTGTAGTTCCTTTTACCATGAAAAGTAACATATCCACAAGTTCTGTGGATTAGGACAGAGATCTCCTTGGGAGGTGGGGGCATTGTTTTATTTACCATACTTGTCTAACAGAGTGGGCAGATACTTGGTGACATTTAAACAATTTTTTTTACTGTTCTGTATTTTCCAAATTTTATCATACTAATCTATAGTATTTTTCTAGTTACAGAAAAGTTTTAACTGTAAAACCCCTATCAATTTATCAGATGAAATCCAAAGTCTTTATCATGATAAAACAGACCTTAGCCAACCTGACTGTTGACAAGCTGTCTTCTTGACTCAAGTCCTGCTACTCTCCCTTGTACACGCTAGACCTAAGTCACAGTAGGACATTCACTGTTCCCTTAAGAGACTCCTTTTTTATAAGGTTCTGTCTCTTGCATAAAAACTGGAAAAGTTTTACCCCAAACTTTCAGTCTGAAAACTGCCTTACTCAAATATCATCCTTTTGCTAGCTCTTCCCTGACATTCTGGGGCATGGCCAGTTTTCTACTTCCTTTGTCTCTGCAGAGCACAGAATCCCCTTTTCTAGAACTTTATACAATTATTTATGCCCTACCTCTGCTTACTTCCCCATGCCTCCAGCACAGAGATTATGTTCTTTGATTTTCTCTATACCCAACACTTATCATAGTGCTTAGCACCACCACTGAATAGAAATTTAAAGTTTGAGTAACGAAACAATGATCATTGGAAATGATGTACCCAAAAAATATGTCTCCTAATGTATCCTCGAGGCTACAGAAGGTAGCAAATTTATTGAACTATTAGGATGTTTAAATTATTTTCATGGGAATGAAGCAATGCCTGAAGGTCATAACACAACTCTGAATGTGCAGACTTCCTGTCATATTTCAAAGGTGAATGTCTATAAAAAGAAGCCAAAAAAATTTCAGGAACTACCAGCCTAATTTTTTAAATAATGTGATAATTTTTACTGACAATTCTATGATATTTATATATTACATATATTTTATAAAGAATGCTTGACTTCTTGACTATTTTTGGTTTGTAATGTGTGGAATTCTAGATAGGAATCAGTTTTTTAGGTACTGTTTTTCTAAGAAGTGCTATTGACTTGGGCTTTTCACAAGTTGCTCCCTGTTATTGTCCACCAGATTCAGAATAAAAATACTTGAAGTTATTTCAATTTGGATCTCTATTAAGAGTAAATATTAAATTGACTGGCCTACATTATGGACTGAATAACATATTATTTATGAAACAGATAACATGTACGTAATGCAGGTGACATTAACTCCAAAAACATATTGTCCTGATACTAGTTCCAATACTAAATCTCATTAAAGTGATCTCATCCAGTGATCATTTCCGGTTTATTTCTGAGATTTTGCCCACCAGTAGTTCATAAAACTGAGTATCAAAGAAGACCTAGTGAAGGAATCATATCTATTCTGGTCTCATTCACATCTTCTACTTTTATTATTTTGAGTTTCAGTACTAATCATCCTCTATATCCCACATTGGTCAGTTTAAACAAGGTAACAGTATTAGACTTGTATTTTCAGACTGAGTGTAGCTACTTCTTTATATGTATTCACTCAAAATTACAGTATAAAATTTGATCAATAATTTAAAAAGCCCTTTAACCCTTACTTATTTGCCTTTGTTTGTAACAATCAAGTACTAGAATATAGAAGTGTAATTCTCCTCTCATTATTCCTCATAATGCTTGTTGCCTGTGTATGTGTATGTATATATGTGTATATATATTCACCTTCTCCCTCATCCCTCATTCTCAACTGTGCTTTACAGCTGGGAGGGGTAACATGGACTAGCCTGATAATTTACTTGGAAGAAAGTAACTTCTAACATGAGTATCATCGGTGGAAAAATAAAATGATGACTCTATATATTTTTCTGAGGTTATGTTAACAATCATCCTTCCCTCCTGAAATACCAATAACTTTGGGATTTAATGCTCAATTTATTTTTTAAACCCATCCTATGTGGATGATAGCTGTTCCTTTGTGAAGTCTTTTTTTTTTCCACAAAGAAAAAACCTTCACATTTTATTTATTTTTTATTATGTTATATTAATCACCATACATTACATCATTAGTTTTTGATGTAGTGTTCCATGATTCATTGTTTGCATATAACACCCAGTGCTCCATGCAGAATGTGCCCTCTTTAATACCCATCACCAGGCTAACTTATCCTCCCACCCCCCTCCCCTCTAGAAGTCATATGGAATCACCATAGATCTAAAACATTATATAAAGTATACAAGTTCAAAACATTAATTTATCAACTGACCCAGAAATAATTGCTCTGTAACAGATGATACAAACTAAATTTGTAATGACAAATTAATAAACCAGATAGCTAATTTAGTCATCATATTTAAAAATATTAATGCCAAGTGTTTCAGAATACTCCCAAATATTAGTAAGCTATTTTCTTTACAAAAGATAACTCTTTCATACTAACTTTAAAACCAGGAAGTTTCCAGTTAAAAGTTAAGTCAGTGAACAAAGTTAAGCTATCTTTTTATATTTCCAAGCTACAAAATTTTTATCCCTATTAAAGGTAGATTAATTAACATAGTGGTGTGTCTACTAAGTGCATTCTAGTTTGTTTACAGTATAATTTCCTTTAACTTTACATTTTTTAGAAACACTGTTACTAAATATTATTCTTTAAATCTATCCAAAGTCCCTTATGATTCAAAGCTTTGATCAGGGAAACATTTATTAGTCATTACTACAATGTCTTAGATTGTACTTTAACTTATATTTCATTTAATGTCATTGCATTCTAGTACTTAATCTCATCAAAGTGATTTTACCAAGTGATCATTTCCAGTTTATTTCAGAGATTTTACCTATACAGAGTGAATAAACTCAGTGTCAATGATAATGCTCATGAGTTTCAAGGTAAAGTGGAATATTTTCTGAAAATATGACCATGTTGATTTAGAGTCCAGTTTCTAGAATCTAGATCCCTGATTACACCATCTTGGAAGATTCACATCCTCTCAAGGTAGAGCACTTTGTTAGAATATTGATTATGATTTAAATAACAGCAACACATTGCCAGCAAGATCCCAATACACAGAAAATGCTATGAAAATATATTCAATCTAAGAATGTCAGATATTTAATCAAGTTAAAAATGAAATTGTTTTATCCATACTGGTTCCTTTTTTTAAAGGGAATTTCACAACTTTTGAACCAAACCATAATTTCATTGAAAAAAAAACTCTTATTTTACATGTATATCCACATTATGAGTCAGCATCTTCATTCTTACAGAAAACTTACATAAATAAAGGAAATTGACACATTAGAAATGACACAATATTAGAAAACCTATGGTATTTAAAATAAATGCACATTCATACTCTTCTATTTTTTTTTTTTGCCTTTTTAAGTTTTGATTCCAGTTAGTTAACATACAGTGTAATATTAGTTTCAGGGTACAGTACAGTGATTCAACAATTCCATACATCACCCAGTCCTCCTCATGAAAAGTGTACTCCTTAATCCCCATCACCTATTTTACCCATCCCCCCAACTCACCTCCCCTCTGGTAACCATCAGTGTGTTCTCAATAGTTAAGAATCTGTTTCTTGGTTTCTCTTTTTCCCTTTACTAATTGGTTTTGTTTCTTAAATTCCACATATGAGTGAAATCATATGGTATTTGTCCTTCTTTCACTGACTTATTGCACCTAGCATTATACTCTTTAGCTCCATCCATGGCATTGCAAATGGTAAGATTTCATTCCTTTTTAATGGCTGAATAATATTCGTGTGTTTGTGTGTGCCTGTGACTTCTTTTTTATCCAATCATCAATCGATGGACGCTTGGGCTGCTTCCATATCTTGGCTATTGCAAATAATGCTGCTATAAACATAGGGGTACAAGTATCCCTTTGATTTAGTATTTTTGTATTCTTTGGGTAAATATCCAGTAGGATTATTGCTAGATCGTAAAGTAGTTCTATTTTTAACTTTTTGAGTAATCTCCATACTGTTTCCCACAGTGACTATACCAGTTTGCGTTCCAACCAACAGTGCAAGAGGGTTCCTTTTTCTCCACATTCTTCCCCTTATGTCTTGTTTCTCCTGTTGTTGATTTTAGCCATTCTGACAGGTGAGATGGTACCTCAATGTAGTTTTGACTTGCATTTTCTGGATGGTAAGTCATGATTAACACCATTTTATGTCTCTTGGGTATCTGGATGTCTTCTTTGGAGAAATGTCTGTTCATGTCTTCTGCCTATTTTTAATTGAATTACTTATTTTTTGGGTATTGAGTTGTGTAAGTTCTTTATATATTTTGGATACTAACCCATTATCAGATAAGTCATTTGCAAATACCTTTTCCCATTATGTAGTTTGCCTTTAAGTTTCGTTGATTACTTCCTTCACTGTGCAAAAGCTTTTTATTTTGATGTAGTCCCAATAGTTTATTTTTGCTTTTGTTTCCCTTGCCTCGGGAGACATATCTAGAAAGAAGTTGCTACGGCTGATGTCACACAAGTTACTGTCTGTGTTGTCTTCTAGGATTTTTATGGTTTTGTATCTCACATTTAGGTCTCTAATGCATTTTGAACTTATTTTTGTGTATGGTATAAGAAAGTGATCCAGTTTCATTCTTTTGCATGTTGCTATCTAGTATTCTCAACACCATTTATTGAAGAGGCTTTTTCCCATTGCATATTCTTGCCTCCTTTGTCAAAGATGAATTGACCATATACTTGTAGGTTCATTTCTGGGCTTTCTATTGACCTATAGATTCTTCTTTCTATTCTGTTCTTTTCAAGATTGTTTTGGTTATTTGGGGTCTTCTGTGGTTCCATACAAATTAGGATTGTTTGTTCTAGCTCTGTGAAAAATGCTGTTGGTATTTGATAGGGATTGCATGAAGTGTGTAGATTACTTTGAGTAGTATGAATATTTTAACAATACTCTTCCAATCCATGAGCATGGAATGTCTTTCCATTTCTTTGTATCATCTTCAGTTTTCTTCATCAGTGTTTTATAGTTTTCAGAGTACAGATCTTTTACCTCTTTGGTTAGGTTTATTCTGAGGTATCTTATTGTTTTTGGTACAGTTGTAAATGAGATTGCTTTCTTAATTTCTCTTTCTGCTGCTTCATTATGAGGGTATAAAAATACAACAAATTTCTGTACCTTGATTCTGAATCCTGTGACCTTACTATTTCATTTATGAGTTCTAGCAGTTTTTGGTTGAGTTTTTTGGGTTTTATATGTATAATATCATGTCATCTGCAAATATTGAAAATTTGGGGGGTGTCTTTTATTTTTTTGTTGTCTGATATGGCTAGGACTTCCAGTACTATGTTGAATAAAAGTGGTGAGGGTGGACATCCTTGTCTTGTTCCTGACAGAAGAAAAGTTCTCAGTTTTTCCCCGTTAAGGTTGATGTTAACTGTGGGTTTTTCATAAATGCCCTTTATTATGTTGAGGTATGTTCCCTCTAGGCCTACTTTGTTGAAAGGTTTTATCATGATTGGATCTTGTACTTTCTCAAATGCTTTTTTTGTGTCTATTGAAATGATCATATGATTCTTATCCTTTCTCTTATTAATATGATATATCACATTAATTTGTGAATATTGAACCATCCTTGTAGCCCAGGAAAAAATCCCACATAATTGTGATGAATAATTTTTTTTAATGTATTGTTGGATTCAGTTTACTAGTATTTTGCTAAAGATATTTACATCTATGTTCATCAGGGATATTGCATGTAGCTCTTTTTTAGTGGTGTCTTTTTCTGGTTTGGGTTTCAGGGTAATACTGGCCTCAGAATCATTTTGGAAGCTTTCCTTCCTCTAAAATTTTTTGGAATAGTTTGAGGATAGATATTAACTCTTCTTTAAATTTTTGATAGAATGTGCCTGTGAAGCCATCTGGTCCTGGACTTTTGTTTGTTGGAAGTTTTCCGATTACTAATTCAATTTCTTTGCTGGTTATTGGGCTGTTCAAATTTTCTACTTCTTCCTATTTCAGTTCTGGTATTTTATATGTTCCTAGGAATTTATCCATTTCTTCTAGGTTGTACAATTGGTTGGCATATTGTTTTTCATATCATTCTCTTGTAATTGTTTGTATTTCTGTGGTGCTGGTTATTTCTCCTTTCTCATTCGTGATTTTATTTATTTGCATCTTTTCTCTCTTTTTTCTTGATAAGCCTGGCAAGAGGTTTATCGACTTCACTGATTTTTTTCAAAGAACCAGTTCTTGGTTTCATTGATATGTTCTTTTTTTTTTTTTTTTTTTTTAGTTTCTACACAATTTCTGCTCTAATCTTTATTATTACCTTCCTTCTGCTGCTTTTAGCAGCCCACTCCTTGGCTCCATCTTTGCAGCTGGCTTCCCCACTCTGATACCTGGGAGCTCTGCCACACTCAGGCACCCCCAGTCTTTATGTGACTCCAAGGGTCCTGAGACCACACTGTCCCAGCGAGAGTTCCACCCCCCACTTAGCCACCAGAATGATGTCCCTCAGCGGAGCAGACGTCTAAAAGTTCTGATTTTGTGCTCCGCTGCTCTATCACTTGCCAGTAGCAGCTTACGGAGGCTCCCTCCCCCTGCGGTCTATCTTCCCATATTACCACCTCAGATTCACTTCGCAAGTCCTACCTTCCAGAAAGTGGTCACTTTTCTGTTCAGAAAGTTCCTGCTATTCTTTTCTTTGATCTTCTATTGATTTTGTAGGTGTTCTGAATGGTTTGATAACTATCTAGCTGAATTCCTGGGACCAGACGAAATTTAGGTCTCCTACCCCTCCCCCATCTTGCTCCTCCCCTGCAATGATGTTCCATGTGCATTTAAAAATAATATGTATTCTGCTGTTTTAGGATGGGATGTTCTAAATATATCTGTTAAATCCATCTGTTCCACTGTGTCATTCAAAGGCATTGTTTCCTTGTTGATTTTCTGTTGAGGTGATCTGTCCATTCATGTAAGGGGGGTGTTAAAGTCCCTTACTAGTCCCTTACTATTATTTATTAGCTCCTTTATGCTTGTTATTAACTGTTTTATGTATTTTGGTGCTCCTATGGTGGGTACATAAATATTTACAATTGTTCTATCTTCTTGTTGGTTTGTCCCCTTTATAAGCATATAGAGTCCTTCTTTATCTCTTGTTGCAGTCTTTATCTTAACGTCTATTTTGTCCAACATAAGTATTGATACTCCATTTCTCTTTTGACATCTATTTGCATGATAGATATTTCTCCATCCCTTCACTTTGAATCTGAAGGTGTCTTTAGGCCTAAAATGAGTCTGTCTTGTAGGCAGCATATAAATGGGTCTTGTTTTTTAATCCATTCAGTTACCCCGTCTTTTGATTGAATCATTTAGTCCATTTACATTCAAAGTCATTATTGATAGATATGTATTTATTGTCATCTTATTTGTTTTGTGGTTGTTCATGACGATTTTCTCTGATGCTTTCTTATCTTTCATGGTTTGCTGATTTTCTTTAGTGATATGTTTGGATTTATTTTTCTTTATTCTTTGCATATTATTGGTTTTTGATATAAGTTTACCATTAGGTTTGTATATAACCTCTTTTGCATATAGCAATCTATATTAAATTAATGGTCATTAAGTTTGAACCCATTCTTTATGCCTTTTCTCCCCATGTTTTAGGTATATGTTATTTTGTATTCTTTTTTTTTTTTTAGAGAGAGAGAGCAAGAGCTGGGGGTGGAGGGGTAAAAGGAGAAGGAGAGAGAATCTTAAGCAGGCTCCATGCCCAGTGCAGAGCCTGACATGGAGCTCAATCTCACAGCCCTGAGATCATGACCTGAGCTGCAATCAAAAATCGGATGCTTAACTGACTGAGCCACCCAGGCGCCCCTTATTTTACATCCTTTTAATTTGTGAGTTCCTTGACTACTTTTTTACAGAAATATTCATTTTTACTGCTTTTGTGTTTCCTACCTTTATAATGTCACTTTGGGGCTCTCCTTTCCACTGAAAGTGTTTCTTTCAATATTTCTTGCGGCGCTGGTTCAGTGGCTATGAACTCCTGTAGTTTTTGTTCGTCTGGGAAACTCTCTCTCCTTCTATTCTTAATAGAGAGTATTCTTGCTAGAGAGTATTCTGGCTGCAGAATTTTCCTACTCAGCACTTTGACTATATCATACTGCTCTCTTTTGGCTTGCCAAGTTTCTGCAGAGAAACTCCCTGTTAGGCATATGGGTTTTGCTTATAAGTTAGTGTCTTTTCTTGTCTTAATGTTTTTAACATTTTTTTCTTTATTATCATATTTTGCCAATTTAGTTACAATATGTCTTGGGTGGATCTGCTTTTATTGATTTTGATAAGAGTTCTCCATGCCTGTTGGATCTGGATATGTGTTCCCTTCCCCCAGATTAGGGAAGTTTTCAGCTATTATTTCTTCTATTAAATTATCTGCTCCCTTTTATATCTCTTCTTTTGGGACCCCCATAATATGAATACTATGTTTGATGGACTTACTGTGTTCCTTAAGTCTATTCTCAATTTGCTTAGTTCTTTTTTTCTCTCTCTCTTTTGTTCTAGCTAGATTACTTTCCACTCCTCTGTCTTCCAGGTCATTAATTCTCTCCTCTTCTTCCAGCCTGCTATTCATTGCATTAGGTATGTTTCTCATTTCATTTATTGAGCCCTTTATCTCTGCTATGATCTTATCTCTGTGTTAAGGGTCTCACTCATGTCTTCTACTCTTTTCTCAAGTCCAGTGGCTATCCTTATGATCATTACTTTGAATTCTCTATCAGGAATGTTACTTATCTCTGTCCATGGCCTTGTCCTGTTCTTTCAATTGGGATAAATTTCTCTGTCTTCTCATTTTGTCTAAGTCTTTGTGCCTGTTTCTCTGTTTAGGAAAGTCAGCTACATCTCCTATTCTTGAGGGCTATGGCCTTATGAAGAAGAGGTTCTGTAGTGCCCTGCCACAAGGTGTTCCCTGTTCCCCAGGGCCTGGTGCTCCAATGTGTGCTGTGTGTGCTCTGCTCTTTTTTCCTGGCCTCTTTATCCTTCAGGCCAGTCATCTGCAGAGGCTCTCTCTATTTTGGACAGTGTTTTGTCTGTGGCCTGAAAGTGGTGCATTTTAATTAGGTATGCTCTGGTCTATTTGTGAAATGAGACCTGTCACCACCACCACCAGAACTGAAACTCTGCAAAACTCCTGAGTCAGGATATGTGGTGTTGGCCGGGGTTTGTGCCAATATTCCAGTGGAGGGGCCCACTGTGCTGGGACTGAGGCATGTGTGACTAGGAGGGGTTGTTCCACCACAGCATAGGGTACAGAGCTTATGTAAGCAAGTTAGGTAGGGAGTGTTAGCATTCTGCTGGCTCCCACAGGTGGCCCTGTGCTTATTCCCTGAGGAGCAGGGGAGAAAAATGACACCTTCCAGTTCCTTTGTTCCATCTCTCTGGACACGGTCTGAGATGAGTGAATCACCTCCCCACTGTGGGCCCCAGGCATTCTTCAGATGGCTGTTTCCACGCTGTATGTCCTGGGGCTGTTTGTCTTCTCTCCAAGGGCAGTGCAATGTCCTGCAGGCTCTATCTCAGCCAAGCCACTGACCTTTAAAACTTATCTTTAAGACCCCCTGGTTGCAAGAATTCCTGAAATTTGGCCCCTTCTACTTTCCAAGGCAGTTGCTGCAAGCCAATTGCTATGGGGATTCATTTTCCTCTGTGAGCTCCCTTGTATGCTTGTCTGTCTCTCACTCTTCATGACTGTGGCTCCCTCCCCATCACAGCATCCATGCTCCATTTCTCTCCCAAACTACGTCTCTGCCTGACTTCTTCCTTCAATGTGGCCTCTTCTCTCCCTTTAGTTGTGGAGTTTGTTCTGTCAGTCTTCAGGTCAATTTCTGGGATACTTTGGATGATGTGATAGTTATCTAGTTGTATTTATGGGATGAGGCGAACCTAGGGTCCTCCTAGTCCACCATCTTCTTCCAACCTCCTTTACATCAAAAAAATTATGACAATACAGATAGGGGTTTATTTAAATAGCTATGTTGAACAAAACTAAGTACTCCTTATAGATGAGTTATTGAACCAAGACAGTAACTCAGAAAAAAATACAGCCATTTCAAATTTCTTTGGCTAACCAAAAATCTAGAAACCAGTAAAGAAATTATGTAAACATAATGAATTTCTGGAAATTCACACATTAGCTGCTATAGTAACAAATAGTGCTGTTTTATTAAATATTATAATATCTTCAGAATACATATATAGATACACTCATATATGTACATATATATTGTGAACATAGGAATATCTATATCTCTCCAAATATATCTCCATTCCATTCCTAAAATTCATACTTAGTGCTAAACAATTTTATTCTGTGCATTATTTCTTTTCATTTAGAATCATACAGTATAAATGATAGCATGGTAAATTTAAAAGTTGCTTTCTGGATATCTGATACCTTTACCTAAACACTTTGTCATCATGAAGAAATTTAAATGTGAATACTTTGTGGCACCAAACTGATCCAGAAATCTGAATGTTATATGCAAAAATATAATGGGCACTCAGAAGAGTATAATTTTTACTTATTTCTATGTACAGGTTTGTTTCTTAGAACTCTAGATGGTATAGGACAGCCATTGCTAAATACTTGTTTCTAGTTCTTACATATAAATAACAAAGTATCAGAATGGTTGACTGAATGATTTGTAAAATTAACATTGAGAAGTGAATTTTTCTTCCTATTCCTATTTCTCAGACACCATGTTGAATATTATCAATGAATACAAATGAGAATGTAAAATAAGCTAAAGCTTACATTATTAAAAACTATATGCAAATGTTTATTTAAATAGCAAATTCCCCTGAGCATTTAAAAATATTTGCAAACAGATTGTTAACTGTGACTGATAGGCAAAGATAGTAAAACTACAGCATTAGTAGCTGTTGCCAGCCAGGGATCAACTAGAAATTGAGATTGAGCAGCTGTGAAGCTACAGAGAAAGTTAATTGCCAAAATAATTATAAATAATGCGTACAAAAATTAATTTCCACACAATTTTCAGGAGTAATAATATTATGTATGTAATACAGTGTGAAAGGCATTCTGACCCATTGACCTATGAATAAATAAGGGAACAGGAGGAAGGAAGGGAGGGAGGGAGGAAATCACAAATATGACATTACTATTATTTTCCCTACTATGACTCTGAATAAATTTTTTTTCATTCTCCCTTCCTTCAACAAATACTTACTGAGTTGTTGCCTTTTATTTTGGGTACAGTATATAACCAGGTATACAGTATTGCTATAGAATGTGCAAAGGAGAATAGCCAGTGCCTCTGTGGGGCTTTTACCCCAAAATAAGGATACACATAAGCAAACAAGTTAATTGTAGATAGATCAGAACAAGTTCTGCAAAGTATAGGGATGTGATGAGAATGAGGATAGTGACATAGCACTGGGAGACAACCTCTCTTAGTAGGTGTGATTTGAACTGAGTCCTGAAGAATATGAAAGGAGGAAGCCTTTTTGACAAGCATCATTGTGAGTTGAGAAAACATCATCTTCAAAGACCCTAAAGCAGCCAAACATGTTTACTGCAGTGAAATACTAGATAATTAACTGATTTTTTTTCCTTTCACTTTTCTTGAAGATAATCTGGATCCTATTAACTCTGCTCTCTGTGACTAAACACTGGTATGTTTCTCATTTTTATACCCAGAATCTAAGATATTAAAGGCACCATTGATTTCACTTTATATTAGACCTGTCTGAGATGCTGGCTTACTTTTGTATATAGATTTTCCTATGATTCACAGCTTGTGATTTTAGTATCACTATGGTTTCATTTCATTTTCTAGTTAAGAATAGAAAATATGCCTAGTCAAGATATTTGCTTAGAGAGTAACCTGATACTATCAGAGTACTTTTACAAAACCAAAATTATCAGGGAACTTCAATATTGTACTATCTTACTTATTTCTGATATTGCCATTTTAAATATTAGCTATCAAATATTTCTACTGTTGAATTATAATTTCAAAGAGCTCATGCTATTTTATTTTTTTTAAAGATTTTATCCATTTATTTGACAGAGATAGCTACAGCAAGAGAAGGAACACAAGCGGGGGGAGTGGGAGAGGGAGAAGTAGGCGTCCGGCTGAGCAGGGAGCCCAATGCAGGGCTTGATCCCAGAACCCTGGGATCATTACCCCAGCCGAAGGCAGACACTTAATGACTGAGCCACCCAGGTACCCCAAGCTCATGCTATTTTAGATCTCCCTAATCCTTCTGTAAAGATTGACCATTCTCCCATTTGCCAACTGGTAAACTGCAGAGCATGCTTCAGCTATTACCTGTTCCAGGCAAATTTCCACTCTCCTTCTCTCTTATGCTTCTCTGTGGACCTGGTAGATACCATTATCAACTGATCATACAGTATTATCTGTCCCCCACACTAGACTGCTTAGCATTTTGATTGTATATAGGACTTCACATATATTGACTTGATGAAATGTTTGTTGATGTTGGGGGTGAAATGTCCTATCGGCAACCTTCCCTATGCTAATCTGGGGATTGTCATAGTGATAGGAAATTCACTAGTCTGAAAATCTCCTATTTTGAAACACTTCACTTATATAAAGGGACTTTTAAATAAGATTTTATTGATTTGAGAGAGAGCACACACACAAAAGTAGGGGGAGCAGTAGAGGTAGCTGCAGAGGGAGAGAGAGAAGCAGGCTCCCCACGGAGCAGGGAGCCCAATGCAAGGCTCCATACCATGACCTGAGCTGAAGGAAGACACTTAACCCACTGAGCCACCCAGGTGCCCCTAAATAATGGGACTTTTAAACAGCCTAGATTTCACTGTCCATGCTCCAAGATATAAATTTCTATGTGGCTAGGTACCAAAAGTGAAGGTCCAGATGATTTAATGACCCAGATTCTTAATGATTATCTGTTATATAACGGTTTGGCTAAAATTTACGAAGAAAGTTATTATTCCATAGAGTGGTCAATTTAGCCATGATGAAAATTGCCGAAGAGAGTGTGACTAATTATTAAACTCACACTGCATTCATAAGTTTCATTTTTTTTCCCCAATATTAATGAATGGGTTGATAGTACCAGTCTATCTAAAAGGTCACTTCATCTGTGACATTCTTTTTGTAATCTTTCCATCAATATTAAGACAAGGGTAAATGCCATATTCTTGTGTGGTTTGCTTTGAAAACATTTAGCAAATGCCAAGCCATTGTAATTCTCCTAGCCACTCAATATAAAAGGAAGCTGTGGATTATTTTTATTTTCCTTCAGCAATGGATCAACAGACAGTGATGCTTTTTAGAAGTCAAGATAAACATGAAAAAGATCCTGGGCTCTCCAGATGAATCAGGTAACCTTTGGTGTTTCAAGAGTTGCTCACTCTCTAGGAGCATATGTTCTTGCAGGCAACAAGCCCCAAACAATTATCTAAATATTAAATTTGTAACAAATTATTATAGACCTTATTAAATCATTTAGATATTTGATGCCTGATTCTCTCTCAGTCTGAAAATGGTGAAATATGTGTATTGAGAGGTGGTAAAATATGGTGGTTAAGAGCATGGACACAGGGCGCCTGGGTGGCTCAGTCGGTTAAGCGTCTGCCTTCGGCTCGGGTCATGATCCTGGAGTCCCAGGATCGAGTCCCACATCGGGCTCCCTGCTCGGCGGGGGGTCTGCTTCTCCCTCTGACCCTCCCTCCTCTCATGCTCTCTCTCTCTCAGTCTCTCTCTCAAATAAATAAAAAAAAAAATCTTTAAAAAAAAAAAAAAAGAGCATGGACACAGGAGATAGACTGCCTCTGTAAAATCCAGCCTGCAACTTACTATGTAACTTCAGACAACATTTTTCTGTGCAGTACCATTCTCTGTGCTTCAGTTTCTTCATCTGTAAAATAAGAATACTAATAGTACCTGCCTTATAGTTTTATAGGATTAAATGAGTGATCATATGTTAAGTAGTTATATAGAATCTGGCACATGAGAAATTCTGTGTTAAGTGTGAGCTTCCATTGCTATTATTATATGTACTTCCTAGGTCTCTATTACTCAAAAATCAGCCCCCCTTAAAACATGGACAGTAAATGTTCCCCAGTGGTGGATGTTGTAATACTGACTTGGGGTATGGGTTGGAAATTAGTAGAGTTAATTCCAAATGTCAATTCATTTGGTCAGTTGACCTATCGTGATTATACAGAGTGTTTATACAAATAAGCCATGAAGTTTTCCATGATGGAATTTATAATGCCATAGTGAAAAGAAATTTAATAAAATGCAGGATAGAGAAAGTGCTCAATAAAGGCATGGGTGTAATTTAATTTGGGTGGCTTTGCAAGGTTTTTAATTATTATTCAGATGAGATATTTGGACTGAAAGTAGAAAAATGTATATATGATTTTGACAGGTGGACATGGTTGGATAATGGGGTTTGTTGTGGCTAAGTCACCAGATATATAATACAGATGATGATAGATAGATATAGATATATAATTGTAGGTGATTGGACAAATAGATATTGATTGGGAATGTTAGAAATCTTAAATGCCTCACTAAGGAAACTAAGGAAACTGACATATCTTGAGATGAGAAAGCCAGTATAAGTGTTTAAACAGAGTGGAGATATAACTGAATCTGAGTGTTAGAAATAAAATATTGGCAGTTGTATAAAGAATGTCCAAGAAACTTTCGGTGAACTAATTCATGCTTTGAACTTCCACACCTACCACAAACACAGTACAAAAATTATTTAAAAAATAAATAAATAATACCAGATGTACTCTATGGAACAGAAAAGGAATAATAACCCAGAGTGGTGAGAACTGTGGCATTAAGCTCCACCCCACTAGTATCTGTACCCAAAAGCAAGACTAATTACTGGTGGGGTAATGAGGGCAAGAAGGACTGCTGCCAGATAGATACCACATTGAAGGGGCAGCCCAAGGACCTTGCTGTTCCCTGGAAGGAGCCTGAAGACCACTGTCCTACAGACTGGAACTCCAGCTTATAAATATACCTGAAGAAAATATAAAAAGCCACCTGGACTGAACTTGGTCTAAATTAATCTACCAACTTCATGAAAGGGAAGGAGCCCTCAGTGAACAAGTTAAAACCCATCATCAGACTTGAAGCATGGGGAAGATAAGTTCCCAAAATGAACACTCCCAATGGCAGAAGAAAAACTAAAAGACAAACGACCAACAAAATCACCAGTTGAAAAAGAAATTCACTCCCAAAATGGAAGAAAATAATAATAAAAAAAGAGTTATGATCCAAGAATATATAATTAATAATATCTATTATAAAAAGAATAAATTATGAAAGAAAAAGACGCATATGAACCAGGAGGAAGTGGACAAGAGATTTTTAAAAATTTAAGGAAAATTTAATTGTATCTAATTTTGTTTTCAATCAGCCAAAGAGAAAATGGTAATTTATAAAATAGTAAATTGGTAACTCAGGATACAGCAAAGTTTTTTTCAATAAGAGAAAATTTTATTTCTAAATTATTTTTAATGTCATTTTTAAATGAAAAAAATTAAACACAGAAAGCAGATGAGAACCACTACAATACTTTTAATAGGGAAGAAAAAAATGGAATGGTAGAAAAAAATAAAATATGAAGTGAGAATGAGGACTTTCCAGATATAAAGAATGATGTGAGGTTTTAGATTAAAAGTACCTATCTAGTGCTAACTAGTATAAAAAATAAATTTGCACCTTGATATTAAATTTAAATATAAAACCCTAGAAAGGAAAAGAAGGGCCATTACATGACAAGATAAAGAAGCCACTGAGAACATATGACAATTTTGAACTTGTATGTACTTAAAACCATAAATGTTTTTAAAACTCAGGAGGAATTACAAGGAAAAATGGGGATGTATCAATATATCTCTCTCAGATAATAAGAGTAATATTAAAAAACAAGGATATAAACAAATGATCTAACATAAATATAGAAACCTGAAATCCACAAATATACGATGTTCACTTTTTTTAAAGCATGCATGGAAACTTGACTACACATAGATGAAAAAAAAATAAAGACATTTCAAAGAATGGTATCCTAAAAACCACATTTCTTTTTACAGTGATGAGAGAGCACTTTTCCAAAGCTTTCTATCTTAGTTACTGATTAGAGGACCAAAGTAACAAAGCTAATGATGATGATGAGTATCAATTTACCCATCAAATGTAAAACCTGTTTTCTAAAATGTCATTATAGGACTCAACAGAGAATTGCAACCTTCTGTAGAATTTATGAACACTTAAAATATGAACATGTTGTCTTATTACTTTTGACTCAATTCCCATTTACCTGTTGGGTTTATTTCCTTATCTTCAAAATAAGGAGATTTGATTATATAACTGTTAAGGACCCTTCCGGCTCAGTAATTGCATTATAATGCATTCTTTAATCTTTCAGCTGCTGCATTTTCTCCATGTTTCTTATAGAAATGGTTTGCCTTTCTTAAAAGTTACAGAGAAAAGATAGTTTGGAGAATCAGGCAAACCTGATCTTGAATCACGTCCTGCCACTCACTAATTGTATAACTTTATATGAGTTATTTATGCTGTTGAGCTCAGCTCTTCCATCTCTGAAAAGAAGCCAAAAATAAAATCAACCTCAATTTTCAATGATATGAAAATGTTTTGAAGTGTCCACCAATGTTGAACCAAAAAATTGCAAGTCACCTATTAAGTGCTGGGCATTAAATGCGATAGATTAGAGAGAGAGAATCTAGAGTATGGAACACATAGTATTAATTCCTTCCCTCTCTATTCCTTACCTTTCCCACTAAGTCTTTCTCCCCAAGCACTAGGTATCGCTCAGCATCAACAAGCCATGTTGCTTTGTATATGTTAGAATGGGCATGCAGGGGGCGCCTGGGTGGCTCATTTGCCTTCCTCTAGGTCATGATCTCAGGGTCTTGGATTGAGCCCGACATTGGACTTCCTACTCACAAGGGAGTCTGTGTCTCTCTCTTTGCCCCTCCCCACTGCTCATTCTCTCTCAAATAAAGTCTTTAAAAAAAAAAAAGGGCATGTGCAAGAAAACAAGGCACAACAGTCTGAGGAGGAAGAGTGTCCCCACTGGAAAGCTGGACATCTGAAACCTAAGCATACTGTTGTGACCCAATAAAATTCCAATGTCAGACATAGTTTATGGGTGTTCGTCTCCAGCTCTTTGTTGAGCACAATACTATGAGAGCTGCTCAGCAATTTGCAGGACATAATAGCAAAGCAGGCACTCTCTCTGCTCTTTTCATAATTTATACTAAATTGATGCAGGCAGATAGCATGAAATGCCTTTTTGCTTTCCAAGTTTGAAGCAACTAATGAATCATTTATGTGTTATTTTCCTTGTTGGGAAATTAAATATTCTCCATATTGAGGATTTTGGAGTATTTGAGAGGGGAAAATTATTCAATTTGCTCTATGTGATAATAACCTACACTGTAATTCAAGCAAATTTACCTCTCAGGATATAAAATTTCAAGGCATTCAGACAGGAATATTGTCTATTTTTTGTGGGATTTTCATATCTGTTTTTAATTTAGTCTTTAAATTTCATACTAGATATGAAGTAAATTTTCTCGCTTTCTTCACTACAATTTTTAACCTTTACAAAGTAAAATCTCATTTTAGATTAGGCTGTGGCAAATTTTTCTCTTCAAGGCATTGAAAAATTTCAGATTTATGGTCAGACAGTACATTAAACAAACCAAAAGACAAATATTCAAAAATTAAACTCACATTAACTCTAAACACACATTGCCACAAGAAAACTCTAAAAGTAGCTTTACTAAATGAACCACATTACTGAAATATGTAACATTCTAGATCCCTCACCTTTTCTGTGCTTTGTCTCTAAGAAAGATTGCATAAAAACAGAAACAAGTAGAAAGATCTTTAGAAAGGATTCTTCTTTCCTTAGCAACCTGGATACTTCGCAAGACTTATTATCAGACTTTCATTTTTTCTTTCAATGAAACAAAAATCCCTTTGTACCTTACTTCCCCATTCCTGGGGTAAATTAGGACATATAGATGTCTTGGACATATGCATAAGTGGGAAGGTGACTGACTTCATGTTGATTTCACATATTCCAAAATCCCTACTGTCCAGAAATTCTTCCTCTCACCCACTTAAAAATCTGAGATTAAGCTACAAATGAACATGAAATGTTTATATATTAGGTTGGCAGACTGCTCTATACTGTTACTCATCCAAAATAATTTAACAGTTACCTGAGCCAGACATTATTCTTTATCCCATTACCATATAGTTGATCAGATAAAGTAGTATCAAAATTTTTTTTTAAATAGAACAATGATGCACATGATATTTAAAAATTTGCAGGGGAACAGGAAGAAGAAACCAGAAATGTCCGGAAATTTAATTTAAAGGTAGAAAGCATTGAAAATGAGGTGTAAGCAAAATCAGGTAAGGAATGAAGGGTTATAGATATTGATGAATAATAAGTTTCAGAGAAGTATTTTCAGTGAGTTTCCATTTTACAGATGTTTTGATCTATCTTATTGTTGGATCCTATAAAAATGTCTGGGTTTGGTTGTTTGCATTGATACTACCAGGTAGTCATTCCAATACAAGAATCATTCTGCCCCCTCCATACCCCCTTGTTTTCTAAATGTATGTCAGTTGCTTTTCTCCTTTCTCTTTGTCATTATAGATAAGTATGCATTCAAACAATTTGTGCTGTCAGGGAAGAAAGAAGAAGGTGAATAAAAATGCAGAGGAGAACATCAGTTCTAATTCAAATTTCCCATCTCATTATATCATATTGCTAGACTTTAAGAATTTTCTGCCATGTTATATTGGCAAGTTCTTACCTTACTATCAGTTCCCATTCCAGAGATATGACAACAGCTCTGGATCTTCAAATCTTGACTATCCAAAACTAGATAATCACTCTTTCTTCATTCCACACAAGGTAAAAATCACAAAACCGTTTACTTTGATCCAAGTATTCTGTTTATGACATGTTTAAAGCTTCCACATTTTTGGCAAAAGTAGTCTTCTTCCAGAAGTAAAAGCTATGTATAATTACTGGTATTTCAATCACTGGTATTCACTAGGAAATTTACATGATAAACCTTCTTCTGAAAGCCCCAAATAGGTATACTGCCATCACTGTACCAAAACCTATTACATGGCCTCTCGTCACTTCCTGAAGATATGAACATCATCCCAAACACCAACCTCTCCTTTAGTCACTGTGCTTAAGACTACCCCTAACTGACAAGGGATGTCTTTTTGTGAGGTAAGAGCTGTTACAACAATTTGTAGAAGGTGAAAGCTCTGTCCAAATGATCATATCACATGTGGCAAAAGCTTTTCTAAATCTTCCCGAGCATGACTTTCCATCAGCTAATGAATCCTGTGCAACTGAAACAACCAAACTTCCAGGAATATTGTTCTCTCTTTATGGAGAAAGATGAAAGTCCAGAAAAGAAATAGAGCCAAAGAATGATACAGATAAAAGAGGTGAAGGGCCCTATGATCTACAAAGTCTAGTCTATTTCCCACAGTATACAGGTAAAGAGTCCTAAGCGATTTAATGACTTCCTTCATGATACAGAATTAGTCGAGAACAGAACAAGGACTTAACTTCCGATATTCTCAATAATACCTTAGTTTTTTGGTTTTTTTTTTTTTTTGGTGGGGGTGTATAGAGAAATGTCAAATTCTCCAAACCTCAATATTTTTAGTATTCTTTTACCATTTCTAATTCTCTTAAATGATGACTTTCCAATCTCCATATTGTTATAAATATCAAAAATTACTAGCAAAAATGTAAGGTTCTTTCCAAATTTATAAAACTACCTCTATTCTGGACTTCAGATGCCTTAACAAGAAAAGAGGTATATCTTTTTTGTACAGGAACACCTGCCAGAATTCTGATTAAAATTATATATTTATATAATATACATTCTACCTATTTTATTTTTTCATTCTACCTATATATTCTATGTATATAATCTATCCTTATAGTCTACCCTAAAAATTAATGGCTTTCAACATACTTGCCTTGGTTAATGCTTATGACCATTTCAAAATATTTGGGATCTAACGAAGTGAATACAGTTCAAAAACTTTCACATGTCCACATGACAAGTGGCACACAGCATTTTTACTGAGGTATTTCGTGCCTGAGGCCCATGATTAACACTGCCAAGGAATTTCCTGGAATGTGGGCTGGAATATTCTAAATTCTGAACACATTCCCCCAAATTTCAAGTACCTTTGAAAAATGGGAAAGAGAATGCTGTCATTTATTTGATTTGGCTGGAAAATATTTTTAAAAAAACTTTCCCCAATAGGGTAATATTTATTAAGAAAATAAAAAATATTCTACTTTAGTAAGTGGTACTCAGGAAAGTATGTCTAAATTTATTGTAATCAGTAGTAAAATGCTTTATGAAAATAATGCTGATTTTACTACACCAGCAATGTACCACTAATATGGCTGTTCTATAATCATGAATAATCAAATCTCAAAGCATAAATTCAGCAACCTCAAGTGATATGGGCTGTTTCATTGCCGGAAGCAACTAAACCATTCAGCAGAGAGGATTCTGTAACTTTTTAATTTTTTAAAATCTCTGTATTGGAAATTTAAACTCCTTTCAAAGCCCAAATTCCTTG
Organism: Mirounga angustirostris; assembly: GCF_029215605.1. Taxonomy (NCBI): domain Eukaryota; kingdom Metazoa; phylum Chordata; class Mammalia; order Carnivora; family Phocidae; genus Mirounga; species Mirounga angustirostris. The sequence continues at coordinate 17,396,769 of NW_026991711.1, read as the reverse complement.
ACAATTGAGGAGGTTTTTTTCTTTTGTATAATATCTACATTCTTATTATAATATTACTATATAAATCTTTTGCTCTATTTACCTTGAAATAATTATTTGTAAGCTAAGGTCTTGGTATTAACAGCTTTCTCTTTAATTTTGTATATCCCTACATTTTAAACTTTTTCTCGTACATTTTATTTTCCAACCTTTGCTCACATAACTTTCTTCCATCTGAAAAGACTGCAGAATCTCTAATTTTGTGTTCAAAGGGGCTAATATCTTCATGTCTGTAATTAATAAGCACATAGTGAGTGCTCCAAAGCACAAGCTAGCTCACTGATTGTTTCCCTGTACAGTGGTTTCGTTTAGCATCATGGAGATACCACACTTCTCATCCTCCTGAAAAAAACCATTTGCCACAAATCAGGTAATCTAAAGCAATACAAGGCAGCTCACAGAAGTTTCGGAGTAAGAGTGCCAGCCAAGTTGTGTGTTTAGCAAAGTGAAGTGTTGTAGACAGCTGGTGCCAGTTCAAGTTCTCCTAGCGGAGAAGAAAACTACTTTGGGGCCCAAAGATTTTTTATTTTCTCCCCAGTAGAAACTCTTTGCAGTATTCAGCTGGTAGTTTGTAGACAACACCATCCGCATCACTTATATGAAGCACTCAATAGAACATTTTTTTTTTGTCCTCTCATATTTAGTGTGAAAATAGACCTTTCTTAGAGCCCTCAAGTGATAAAACTGCCATTTTTTTCTATTATGAGACAGAAGAGCATAATGGTAAAGAACTGCCTTCATCATCAGATGTGTCTGGGTTTAGGGAAAAACTCTTCCACTTATCGGTTATGAATTACAGACACATTTTACTTTGGTCCCTCAGTCTCCTCATCTGTTCAATAGAGATCATTACACTACTCCATAAGGTGGTTATGGAAATGAGAAGGGATAATAAATGTGAAGCACTTAGCACAATACCTGAAATTTAGCAAGTACATAAAAAACTTTGCTGTTATATTTTTATATTTATAACTAATACCATGGTGGTTTAACTTTGTGCAATAACGGAGATGTGGTTTGCCAATAATCCTCCTACACAAAAGCAGAATTCAGCAGTTTAGGACACTAGAAAAGCCATTTGAATAAAGAAAAACAAGGAGAAGTGTTAAATCCCAAAATACATATTATGGTTGATAGTCATCTGTGTAACTTGTTCATGATGTGAGTTTATGGAAAGGAATGAATATTTTTTTTAGTTATGCTTTGAAACTTGAGGTAGATTATCAAAATCAAGAGGAGAGTCAGTTTTCCAGTTTGACTGCTGGACTGTGCTCTCAGTTTGAGGTGAGATTCCTTGCGTTATTCTTCTGGTATTTGTTGGCTTTGTATCATTTTGCCTCCTTGTCAAAATTCAGTGTTGGCTGCATGAAAGCAATCGGCATTTGTTTCTTCTGGCAGAGAAAAGTGGTCGGAGGGTAACTGGGAGCGTTGTTTATAGAAGAACGGCATTAGTGAACATTTTTGATCTTTAGGCTTTCATCCCAAGAAAAACCATGAGGGAAGTTGAAAACAGTAAAAATTATTTCCTTCGCTGTAAAATTGGAATGATAACAGGATTTTTTTAAAAAGGTGCCTATTTGTAAAATCAGTACAACTGACATTTCCTTAGGTACATTAATATATAATGCAGACAACTGGTTTGGCTTTTTCTGGCATGAATGTGCCAAATATTTAATTTATTTTACATGAGTAATTTAGGTGTGAAGCTGTTTTATATGTAAATATATACCATGTCAACAACACATCAGAATGATCAATGATTTAGTTTTTATATAGGGATTGTAGAAACTGATCAGGAATATGAATAAACATATCACATGTCCGTCAGCACCAACTCAAGGTTATAGGAAAAGGTCTAATATTTCTAACAGTGCATACACTATTCCCCCAAAACATATATAATCATTAAAAGGAAAATGAATAAAACATTTTTAGAAATCTGCTGTACAAGTTTTGTTACAAACAGCCTAAATTTTTAGGTCTGAGGTGACTTGCTTGGATACTTTGATGCTTTGCAAGAATTGCTTTTCTCCTTAAGAAAATTAACACAACAGCTTCCTAGAGAGAGTTTGATATATTCTTTTATTTTCTTTACTTAGAAACATACCATGTACCCAAGTAATAGCAAAGATTATTATGCTTAAGTAAATATCAATGGCAATTTATTTTATTGTGTTTAATAATTTTCAGCTTTATCAGGGTATAATTAACATTTGAAAATATTTAAACTGTACATAGTGATGGTTTGATATACGTATATATTGTGACAGGATTCCTCCAATCCAGTTGATTAACACATATATCACGACATTTATTTATTTTTGGTGAGAACATTTAAGTTCGACTCTCCATAAATGTCAACTATATAATACAGTGTTATCAACTACAGTCACCATGTTGCACATTATATCCTCAGACTTTATTCATCTCATAACTGAAATGTGTACCCTCTTAGCAGTGTCTGTTTCCCAACTCCCCTCCACCCCACCAAGCTCCTGGTAACCACTTCCCTGCTCTCTATTGTATGAATTTGACATCATTTTTAGACTCCACATTTAAGGGAAACCATGTAGTGTTTGTCTTCCTTTGGTTTATCTCAGCATAATGCCCTCAAGTTCCATCCATGTTATCACAAATGGGAGGGTTTCTTTCTTTCTCATGGCTGAATAATATTCCATTTTCTCTGTGTGGGGGGGGGGAGGTTTGTGTGTACACATCCTTTTTATCCATTTGTCTGTCTATAGACACAGGTTTATTCTATATCTTGGTAGTGTAAATAATGCTGCAATAAACATGAGTGTGCAGGTATCTCTTTGAGATTCTGTTTTCATTTCCTTTGGATACATGCCCAGAAGTAGGGTTGCTGGATCCTATGGTAATTCTATGTTTAATTTTTTTTGAGGAATTTCTATACTGTTTTCATAGCAGCTGTACTATTTACATTCCCATCCATGATGCACAGGCTTCCTTTCTCTCCACATTCCCACCAACACTTGTTATCTATCATCTTTTTGATGATAGCCTTTCTAATGGGTATGAGGTGATATCTCACTGTGATTTTGATTTGCATTTTCCTGATGATTAGTGATGTGGAGTGTCTGGTCATTTATATGTCTTCATTGGAAAAAATGTCTATTCAGTTATTTTATTATTAGGAATAATCATGATGGTACTTGTTCTGATATTTCTGTGAGTGAATTACTTTCAACCTCAACTCTGATCGTATGAAGGTTTCATTGTAAAGCTCTCAAACTGTTATCAAGTATCTACAGAACTCAAATTTGGGCTGAATTTATACAAAATTAATAAGACAGTTTGTTCTAACACATTTATTTAAATGAAATATATACAATTTCTCTCCCTCTACACACACACACATATACAAAAAAGCCCCTAAGTATATACAGTTAGCAAAATTGCAGTTCTAGAATATGAAATATCTCATATTATTGGATATTTAATTTTATCTTTCCATCTTTGTTTTAATGTATTTTGACAGATGCTTCTGTATATTTTTAAACTTTTTGTTTTAGCTTATTTTCTTGTAAACACTATAATGAATAGTATTTCTAAGAATTTGTTCTTGAAATTTTTATCTATTTACTTCCAAGAATATTCTCAAATTCTTAAAAATGAGACCATTTCTTACCTGCAGTAAGTGCATTCTTCTGGGAAAAGACAAAATAACAGCAGGTAAATGTTCTCTCCTATATTTTCACCTTTCAACTATAATTAGATATTGCCAGTTCCCAAAATATAAAAGTAGGAGATGAACAACCTGAGTTTAGGGCTGGTTTTGCTACCATATATTTACACTTGGAAAACCTTGATTTAGCCTCTGCTTGCTCACCTATGAGTGTTCAAGAGAGTGGATGGTTACTGTCTATTAAATACTTATATGAGAAGGAAAGAATTTATAGCTGTTCTCACCCAAGCATAGCTGGTGTACCACTAATGAAAATAATGTTTCCATCTTTAATGTATCTGAGTTTGATGTGTTTTCTGTTATGTAACATAGATACTAAAAAAAGCAACTGAGTCCGGCTATTGGAATAGTTCATTTCAAGCTTGCACCTCACAAAACATGTTCACCAATAGCACATCACCTTGCAATCCAATAAGGTGGAAGAATGGGTTGTGTTATGTCTGTGGTGCACTTGACAAAAATAAGAGGTTAAATGACTCACCTAGGGTAATGAGCCAGAACCCAGATTCAGACAGAGGTCCTTTAACTTTAACAGTAAGTTGCATTATTACACTTGCATTTCTAAAAGGGCATGGTTTTGGGGCACCTGGCTGCCTTGGTGGGAGGAGCAGGTGACTTTTGATCTCCGGGTCATGGGTTTGAACCCTATGTTAGGTTTAGAAATTACTAAAAAATAAAAGGGCACTGTGGTTATTTTCAATGTAGATTCACACATTACTTACTTGCGATTTTTAAAATTTGTAATGTTTCCTTTCTTTAAATTCAATCTTAATATATTCTTCCTGTTTATTTTGTATGCATAAAAATACACCATTATATAGTATAGTATTTAAAACATAATAAACTTCCTTTGCATGAAAGGTAACAAGTCCTTGAAAAATCTAAAGACTGAGTGGATCCTGTCTGCTATTTCCATGAATACAACTAAAATTAATCACAAACAGAAATAAATAATCCCCTCTGAATTTGGATCCATCTTCTCAAGGTGAGCTTCTCAGGTAAACAATGCAAAAGACTATAGTGGGAAACCTGAAGTTGAAGTTCAGAAAGAATGCACTACATACCTGTGGTGTTAGTATAGTACCAATAAAATGAATTAATATGTGAATATAGAGAAAAGTAACAGTTACTGAAAAGTTATTTCTTTTTGTAAAAGATATCCCATTTATATTTGTATCACATTGTGAATGTCCCCATTCTGCCTTAGCAATAAGCTCTCAATCTCTCATTATACAAACTAAAGCTTTTATACTTTTAAAACAACGATAATTCTAAATTATCATGACATTTTGCTTTCTAGTTAATATCACTGCTTGATAAGAGTGATTAATAAGGATAATCTTTATATAGTAATTACTAGAAGAGAATTAGATTCATATACATTTCTAGGTCGAAGATAGATTCACAAAGGATGATCTGTGTAAATAAATCTGCTTAGCATAAAAGTTATCTCACAAAGAAAACCTTAAATCTAATTTATTTTTAAAAAAATAGGCTAAGGGAAATTTTTTATTGTAAAATATGTGATATAAAATTTGAAATTGTAACCATTTAAAAATGTTGTTCAATGGCATTAATTCTGTGTGGTACCACCATTACCACTATTTTCAAATAATTTTTCTTGTCCCAAAAAGAACTCTGTAACCGCTTAGCAATGACTCCTCATTCTCCACTCCTTCCGTCCCCTGGTAACCTCTAAAATATTTTTGGTCTCTGCCTGTTCCAGGTACATCGTCATGTAAGTGGAATCAAGCAACAGTTGCCTTTTTGTATCTTGTTTATTTCATGGAGAGTAATGTTTTTAAAATCAACCATGTTAGAGCACATGTCAAAACTTCTTTCCTTCTTATAGCTGTGTGTATATAGTGAATTTTGTTCATCCTTTAATTCGTTGATGAACACTTGGGTAGTTTCCACTTTTTGGCTATTCTGAATAGTGCTCCAAATAAACACTGGACATACAGGTATCCCTTTGAGCCCCTAATTTTAATTCTCTGAGATATACCTCTGAGTTGAATTTCTGGTATATGATTATAGGGTAACTCCATGTTTAGCTTTTTTTGAGGAAGCATCAAACTTTTTTTTTTTTACAATGACTACACCATTTTACATTCCCAAGAGCAACACACAAAGATTCCCATTTCTCTACATAATTGTCAGCAATTTAAAGAAATTATAGCCATTCTAGTAGGAATAAAGTGGTATTTCATTGTGCTTCTGATTTGTATTTCCCTAATAACTAATGATTTTGATGTGCTTATTGACCATTTGTATATTGTCTTTGTAGAAATATTTATTCAAGTGCTTTGTCTACTTTTATATTGGGGTGTTTGATTTTTTTGTTGAGTTGTAAGGTTTTTTATATATATTCTAGATATTAAACTGTATCAGACATATGGCTTAGATAATTTCTTTCATTCTGTAGGTTACCTTTTCATTTTCTTTTTTTTTTTTTAAAGATTTTATTTATTTATTTGAGAGAGAGAGAGAATGAGAGAGCACATGAGAGGGGGGAGGGTCAGAGGGAGAAGCAGGCTCCCCGCCGAGCAGGAAGCCCCATGCGGGACTCGATCCAGGGACTCCAGGATCATGACCTGAGCCGAAGGCAGTTGCTTAACCAACTGAGCCACCCAGGCGCCCCACCTTTTCATTTTCTTGATAATGTCTTCTGGAGCACAAAACTTTTTAATTTTGATAAACTCAATATATCTATTTTGTTGTTGCCTGTGTTTTTCATGTCAAATTTAAGAATCCATTACCAAATTTAAGAACATGAAAATTTAACCCTAGGACTTTTATAGTTTTAGCCCTAGAATTCATTTTAAGTCAATTTGATCAGGAGTCCAACAGCATTTCTTTTTTTTTTCCTTTCCTTTTTTTTTTTCTTTCCTTTTTTTTTTAACATTTTATTTTTTTTATTTTTTATTCTTCTGTTAATCCCCATACATTACATCATTAGTTTTAGATGTAGTGTTCCATGATTCATTGTTTGTGCATAACACCCAGTGCTCCATGCAGAATGTGCCCTCCTCAATACCCACCACCAGGCTAACCCATCCTCCCACCCCCCTCCCCTCTAGAACCCTGTTTGTTTTTCAGAGTCCATCGTCTCTCATGGTTGGTCTACCCCTCCGATTTCCCCCGCTTCATTCTTCCCCTCCCGCTACCTTCTTCTTCTTCTTTTCTTTTCTTAACATATATTGCATTATTTGTTTCAGAGGTACAGATCTGAGATTCAACAGTCTTGCACAATTCACAGCGCTTACCAGAGCACATACCCTTCCCAGTGTCCATCACCCAGTCACCCCATCCCTCCCACCCCACCCCCCACTCCAACAACACTCAGTTTGTTTCCTGCAATTAAGAATTCCTCATATCAGTGAGATCATATGATACATGTCTTTCTCTGAGTCCAGCAGCATTTCTTTGCATGTGGATATCCAGTTTCCTCAGCACCATTTGTTGAATATACTATTCTTGCCCCATTGAAAGGACTTGGCACTTCTGTCAAAATTTAAATGACCAAATGAACATTTCTTTCTGGACTTGCAATTATATTCTATTGGTCTGTGTGGCTAACATCACATTGTCTTGATTACTGTAGTTTGAAATGCTTTGAAATCAGGAAGTTTAAGTCCTCCAATTTCTCTTTTTCAATATTATTTTGGCTATTTAAAGACTATATATGAATTTGAGGACAGAGATTGCATTATATCTGTAGATCACTTTGAGTAGTATTGACATTTTAATGATATTAAGTCTTCCAGTCATGAACATTAGTTGTCTCTCCATTTATATAGGTCTTTAATTTCTTTCAGGAAGGTTTTATAGTTTTCAGTGGGCAAGTCTTTCACCTCCTTGGTTATATTTATTCCTAAGTATTTTATTATGTTTGATGTGATTGTAAGTGGAATTGTTTTCTTAATTTCCTTTTTAGATTACTCACTGTTTTTTTTTTATTATGTTATGTTAATCACCAGATATTACATCATTAGTTTTTGATGTAGTGTTCCATGATTCATTGTTTGCATATAACACCCAGGGCTCCATTCAGTACGTGCCCTCTTTAATACCCATCACCAGGCTAACCCATCCCCCTCCCTTCTAGAACCCTCAGTTTGTTTCTCAGAGTCCATCGTCTCTCATGGTTCCTCTCCCCCTCCGATTTCCCCCCCTTCATTTTTCCCTTCCTGCTATCTTTTTTTTTTTTTAACATATAATGTATTATTTGTTTCAGAGGTACAGGTCTGTGATTCATCAGCCTTACACAATTCACAGCACTCACCATAACACATACCCTCCCCAATGTCTATCACCCTGCCACCCCATCCCTCCCACCCCCCACCACTCCAGCAACCCTCAGTTTGTTTCCTGAGATTAAGAATTCTTCATATCATTGAGATCATATGATACATGTCTTTCTCTGATTGACTTGTTTCAGTCAGCATAATACCCTCCAGTTCCATCCATGTCGTTGCAAATGGCAAGATTTCATTAGATTATTCATTGGTAATGTATAAAATATAATTGATTCAATGTAATGCATCACATAAGTAGAATGAAGGCAAAAATCTACATGATAATCTTAATTGATGCAGAAAAGGTGTTTGACAAATTCAGTATCCTTTTATAATAAAACCACCCAGAAAAGTTGGAATAGAAGGTAACTTCCTTATTATGAAAAAGGGTATTTATGAATAACCCACTACCAACACCATACTTAATGGTATAAGACTTAAAGCTTTAAATCAGGAACAAAACAATGATGTCTGCTTTCACTACTGTTATTCACCATTATACTGGCAGTCCTTGCTAGAGAAATTAGTTAAGAAATAAAAGCCATCAGATTGAAAAAGCAGCAGCAAAATCATCTGGATTTTCCTGCTGTTAAGTCACCTAAAATTTAATGAGCTAATTACTAAACAAAATGGTTTCTTTTCCAATCTTATAGGAAAAAGAATAAAAGACTTCTATTTTAAGTCTTTCAAACTTTGTATTATAGGAAAATACTATATCTTAAACAATCCTTGCCATGGAGAACTGGTTTTATTGCTCTGACTTGTTCTTCTGTAACAATGGTTGCTCAGAACCGCAAGGCATACTACCAGTGTCAGAAAAGAGATTCTTACTCTATTTTTGTTGGAATAAAGTTAAAATTCACTAAGAAAACTGATGACCATCTTTAGTAAGGCCATGAAGATGCATCAAAATAATTTTGTAGCCTTCCCTTTAGTTTCTAATCATGGTAAAATGACAGGCACAATTAAGAGTAAATATTTTGTAAATAAAAACACACATTTCTCTTACTTGAAGATTCTAATATTCCTAATTCCCAGGGCTCCATAAAATTTCTTCAGGGGATTATCTTATTTAATGGTCACCTTTCTTCTACTGCCACCTTTTCCTCCATAATTCCAAACTACTTTATATAAATTCCTGGGTTAAAATTGTCTTTAGGAATTCCTCACCATGAAATCATGTAATAAATTCAATTAACAGAATGACAAATGTGTGTTTGGGGGATATGGAAGATGTGAAGATGTGAAATACAACTTTAGTCAAAACTTTCTTCAGTATAATATGTACAACAGTACTCTTTATCAAAATATTATCAAAAATGTGCATGTTTTCTACACTGAAACCTGAAACATTGCTGAGAGGAATTAAAGAAGACATAATAAATGTACCATGCTCATGGACTGGAAAATTCAATAACACTTTTTTTCCTAAATTGATCTGTTCATCCAATGCAATCCAAATCAAAATCCCTACAGGGTTCTGTAGAAATTAATAAGCACATTTTAAATTAACAGAAATACAGAAGACCTAGAGGAGAGCCAAAACAATCAATTTTGAAAACAGAATGAAGTTAAAGACTTAGGGAAAAAAAAAAACCTTAGGAGAGGGGAGGTTGTTCAAGAAGGTGGCACAAGAAGACCTTAAACTCACCTCCTCCCACAGACACACCAGATCTACAGCCACATATGGAACAAGTCCCTCTGAAAAAGACCTGAAACTAGCTGAACAGCTTCTTTACAACAAAGAGGAAAAGAGCCAGATTGAAATGGGTAGAAGATGGCTACCAAACTAGACAAGTGTACCACAAAAAATGAGAATTACAGGTCAATATTCTGATGAACATGGATGCAACAGGTTATTAAACCAAATTCAACAATACATTAAAAAGTACATACACCACAATCAAGTGGGATTTATTCCAGAAATGCAAAGATGGTGCAACATTCACAAATCAATGTAATATGCCACATAAATAAAATGAAGGATATAAATCATATCATTTCAATAGAAGCAGAAAAAGCATTTGACAAATTCAACATTCACTTATAATGAAAACTCTCAAAGTAGGTATAGAGGGAATGTACCTCAACATAATAAAGGCCATTTATTGGGGCACCTGGGTGCGTCAGTTGATTAAGCATCCAATTCTTGGTTTCAGCTTAGATCATGATCTCATCAGTCATGAGATTGAGCCTTCATAGGGCTCTGGATTCAGTGGGGAGTCTGCTTGAAGATTCTCTCCCTCTGCCCCCCCCACACCATTCATGCTCTCTCTTGCTCTCTCTCTAAAATAAATAAATCTTAAAGAAAGGCCATTTATAGCAAGCCCCTAGCTAACATCATACTCAATCATGAAAAACTGAAAGCTTTTCCTCTAAGATAAAGAGGAAGACAAGGATACACACTCTCTCCACTTTTATTCAACATAATATTAGAAGTCCTAACCAGAGCATTTAAGGAAGAAAAATAAACAAAAGACATCCAAATTGTTAAGGAAAAATAAAAATTCACTATTTGCTAACATGATTTTACATATAAAAACCCCCTAGAGACTCCACCAAAAAGCATTTACAATTCAGCGAAGTTGAAGGTAAAAAATCAATATGCAAAAATCTATTGCATCTTTATACACTAACAACAAACTATCAGAAAGAGAAATTAACAATCCCATTTACAATTGCATCAAAAAGAATAAAATATCTAGGAATAAATACAACCAAGTAGGTGAAAGACCTGTACATTAAAATGTGAGGATATCGATGAAAGAAATTGAAGACAAAAACAAATGGAAAGAAGTTTTGTGCTCATGGATTGGAAGAATTAATATTCTTAAAAGTCCATATTACCCAAAGCAATCTACAAGATTTAGAGCAATCCCTATCAAAGTTCAAATGGCATTTTTTCCCACAGAAATAGAACATTAAATTTATGTAAAAAAATAACAATCCCAAATAGCCAAAACATTCTTAAGAAAGAAGAGCAAGCTGGAGGCTTCACACTCCCTGGTTTCAAACTATATTACAAAGCTATAGTGATCAAAACAGTATGGTGTTAGCATAAAAACAGACACCTAGATCAACAGAACAAAATATCCCAGAAATAAACCAACTCATATGTGGCCAATTTATGACAAAGGAGGCAAGAACATAAATAAAGTACAGTCTCTTTAATAAATTGTTTTGGAAAAATTAGCCACATACAAAGGAATGAAATTAGACAATTATCTTAATCCATTTTGAGTTAATTTTTGTGCATGGTGTAAGACTTGAACTTAAGACCTACAACCATAAAAATCCTAGAAGACAACATAGGTGGTAAACTTTCTGACATAGGTCATGGTGATGATTTTGTGGATCTGACTAGGACACCACAGCAAACTGAAAAGCTTTTGCACAGTGAAGGAAACCATCAACAAAATGAAAAGGCAATCTACTGAATGGGAGAAGATATTTGCAAATCATGTATTTAAGGAGTTAATATTCAAAGCATATAAAGAATTCATACAATAAATAAAATCTTAAAAAAAAACTCATACAACTTAAAGAGAAAAACAATCTAGGTGCCAACAGGTGCATAGAAAGCTGCTCAACATCATTAACCATTAGGAAAATAAAAAAAACACAGGGAGATATTACCTCGCACATGTTAGAATGGCTATTATCAAAAAGACAAGAAATAACAGGTGTTGGTGAGGATGTGTAGAAAGGGAACCCTTGTGAACTGTTGGTGGGAATGAAAACTGGTGCAGTAATCATTAAAAAAAGTATGGAGGTTCCTCAAAAAATTAAAAACGGAACTATCCTATGACCCAGCAATTCCACTTCAGGGTATTTATCTAGGGAAAACAAAAACACTAAATCGAAAATATATATGCACCAGTATGTTTATTTCAGTATTATTTACAATAGCCAAGATATGGAAACAACCTAAGTGTCCATAAATTAACAAAGACCACACATGAACACACAATGAAATCTTGCCACTTGTGACAACATTGATGGAACTTGAGGGTATGCTGCTAAGTGAAATAAGTCAGAGAAAGAGAAATACCATAGAATATCACACACATGACATATAAAAACAGAACATAACAGATGCAGAGAATAGACTGGTGGTTGTCAGAAGGGAGAAGGGAAGTTTGGAGATGGGCAAAATGAAAGGGGTCAAAAGGTATAAAATTACAATTACAAAATAAATGTCATTGGAATGCAAGGTACAGCATGGTAACTATAGTCAATAATGTATTCTTTCTTTTTTTTTATTTTTTAAAGATTTTTATTTATTTATTTATTTAACAGAGAGAGAGAGAGAGAGCACAAGCAGGCAGAGCGGCAGAGGGAGAAGCAGGCTCTCTGCTGAGCAGGGAGCCGGATGCGGGGCTCGATCCCAGACCCTGGGATCATGACCTGAGCCGAAGGCAGCCACTTAACCGACTGAGCCACCCAGGCGCCCCGTCAATAATGTATTCTTATTTCAAAGTTGCTAAGAGTAAATCTTAAAGGTCTCATCACAAGAAAATAAAATTCGTAACTTTGGTGATAGAAGGTAACTAGACTTATTGTGATCCTTTCACAGTGTATACAAATTTCAAATCATTGTACACTAATGTTATATGCCAGTTATACCTCAATTTAAAAAAGACAGCGATTAAGACTGTGGTATCTGTATCAAGATAGACAGATAAAAGAAACAGAGCATGGACCTACGTATATACTGTCAGTTGATTTTTCACAAAGGTACAAAGGCAGTTCAGTAGAGAAACACGTAATAATTTCAACAAATTGTCTTGAAACAGGAATGTCCTGAAACTGGCTATGCATATAAACTTTAATCCATACCTTACAATTTGTGCAAAGTTTAACTCAAGTTCAAGTGTAGTCCTAAATATAAAACAACTCAAGGAAGAACATAGGCCAGATTTGGGGCAGGGAATCAGAGGAGAGAAGTCGTCAAAGCCTCATCAGATAGGCCTTATAACATTTTAGATGTTTTTCTACATTTGATCTAAAATCACAGAGTGCTGTAAGCAGGAAAGTCACATGAATCATCTTTGTGTGTGTCAAAATCATTCTGGCAGGAGTGTTGAGAATGGTACTGGCTTGGACTCCAGTGGCAGTAGCAGGATGGGGAAAAGAAGTCAGGTTTGGAGTACATTTTTGAGACAGGGCTGACGTGCTCTGCTTGCAGATTGGTTGTGGAATGTGAAAGAAGGTCAAGGATAATTCCAAGGTTTTGGGTTTCAGAAACTGATGAATGGAGGTGCCATTTTCTGAAATGGGAACACAGGGGAAGAACAGGGAATAGGAATCAAGAGTTTGGCTTTGTACTTTTCACATTCAAGGTAACTATTAAGCATCCAGGTGGCGACGTCAAATAAGCAGTGAGAAATAAAACTATAGAGTCCGAGGGAAAAATGAGAACCGGAAATATAATTTGGGAGTCATGAGCATGTAGAGGCTATTTAAAACCATAGGACTGGACCAGCTCAAGTAGTTAATGAATGTTTATAGAGGAGGCCAAAGACTGGATCCCGGAATGTATCAAAATTGCTTATATTGGAGAGGAACAGATTTTTTCAATGCGTCTGTTATATACAAATTTTTCAATCTGTTTCATTCTGTTATAGCACTATAGCCATAAAAGTAAAGTGCTGATAGGAAGGGGTATTGGGCAAGTCCTGGAACTAAGCCAGCTAACCCTGAATTTGCTGGTAACTAGATCCTGGCCTTGAGCTCTATGACTTCCCTCCCTGGGCTTCAGTTTCATCATCTATAAATTAAAACAATAGAGCTTGTTGGCTGTTTGGAATAAAGGAGTAAAAGAAAAGACTAAAACTAACACCGAGGTTTTGAGATTCATTGGTTCCCTGGCAGGAAAGCTACTAGTTTAGGAGAGAAGATTTAGCTACATTGAGCATGACTTATGTCATCTGTAATGACCCCTAAATCTTTTGCAGCTGTTCTTACATAGCCCTGGCGTCTTATTTTTCAGCTTGCTTTTCACTTGAATTTATTGTTCTATAACTTAGTCAGGGATGGTTTGGTTTCAAAACACAGAAACTCTGAAAGTAGCTTGAGCAGACGAGAGAATATATTGGAAAGTCCAGTGAGGATCTCCTGAGACAGAAACAGGAAATGGAAGACTGTTAATCTCCATTCTGGTTTCCTCTTCTCTAATCGCACATCATCATCTGCCCTGACTCTTCCAACAAAGTGCCTTGGATTCCTGAAATATATATTCCACCAAGAACGGCCCTGGTCTTTGAAATTGTCCCAATTTCACATTCCTGGGAGAGAGAATTTTTTTTTTAAGATTTTATTTATTTGAGAGAGAGAGAATGAGAGAGAGCACATGAGAGGGGGGGAGGGTCAGAGGGAGAAGCAGACTCCCCGCCGAGCAGGGAGCCCGATGCGGGACTCGATCCTGGGACTCCAGGATCATGACCTGAGCCGAAGGCAGTCGCTTAACCAACTGAGCCACCCAGGCGCCCTGGGAGAGAGAATTTGATTGAGTCTGCCTGGCCTCCTTGTTGCTGCTTTCTGAATCAATTGCCCATCCTGGATCTGTTAGCTGGGACCAAGCAGGAGTGGGTTCATGTAATATAAACGTGCTTGCAGAAGTCTCACCTTCAGGTTGAGAACTTCCGCGGACACCTCATAAAAGAAGGATGAAGCTACCCCTAAATGGATCTAACCTAAGAATGATAAATAACATCTTAAAACCTGTTCTAAAGTACCTATGTTTAATTATTCAGACTCACCCATCTCACACATGCAAATTTTCAAATATTATTCAGCAGAAAATATGAATGTAATAGAAATCTATGTTTTCTGTTTTCTAAAATGCTAAAACATCAATGTCTTTAAATATTTTTGGGGGGGGTAAATAAATTTGATTTTTAAGTCTCATCAATATCATATGTTACATGAGGTAAAATCATTGAGGACATATTTTAGTTCTTGTTTCTTCACAAGTACCAATAATACAAATTCCCCATGGAACTAATAATGCATTTTGACTGCTAGACTCTTAAAAAAAAAAAAAAAAAAACCTTCTTAGCATTTGGATTGATTTCTAAGGAATTATAGCTTTCTATCAAGACTGTATAAGTAGAGGACATTAATATTCCTAAGAAAGGAGTTAACTACCACTTGATGGCCTTTTAAATTCTTCTGAAATAACAAGGAGGATCCAAACTCACAAGACTAGGAAACTTAATGCAAGGAAAATACTTCTCTTTCATCTGTATGCATTTAAAGTGCATGCTGATTTCATAGTGCTGCTCATTTATTATGCTTCTAATAAAGTAACAGTATTATGCATTATTTATTTTTAAAGAAGTATTTGTTGATGTCTTTGGAGAGTTTAAATGTAAGTCCTGGTACAAATGCAATGTTATGAACTTATATAGAAAGCAATCTTTGTAAAGCCAAATTCTAAGCCTACTTAGAATTCAAAGCTTCCTGAGATCTTGTTTCTCCTTCCAACACTCTAACTGCCCTTTTTAGTGAGCTCTTTCTTCATTTCTTACTTCCCTCACACTGGGAATGGCCAAAGACTTGGTCCTTCAACAACCATTCATTCATTCACTCACTCACTCAACTAAAGCTAGTGGGCATCTACTGTTTGTAAGGTGCTATCTTACTTGCTCTGAAGATCTGAAAACAAATTAGCTACTATCATTGTCTTCTAGGATCTTACAGTTTCTGGGTAAAATAGAATATGTACATAAGTGAGTATAACAGAAAATAGATACATGTTGTAATAGAACACAGGTAAAGTACTATGTGATATCAGGAGAAGGAAGAATTTTTTTTTTTAATTATACTACCTAGATAACCAAAGATCTGTCTGCTTGATAATCTTTCAATAATCAGTAATCGATTATTTATTATATTCTTTGTAGGGCTCTTTCCAAACTATTCCCAACTCTTAAATAATAATAATAATAAAAATAGGAGTGCCTTGGTGGCTCAGTCAATTGCGTGTTTGACTCTTGGTTTCGGCTGAGGTCATGATCTCACAGTCGTGAGATTGAGCCGCGAGTTGGGCTCCAGAGGGAGTTTGCTGGAGATTCTCTCTCCCTCTCCTCCTCCCTCTCCCTCTTTCCCTACTCATGCACTCTCCCTCTAAAATAAACAAATCTATAATGCAAAATAATAAAAATAACATCAGCTAGAAATTATTAATATTCATTAAATGCCAGACAATGTTCTAATCACTTATATGTATTTTTAATTAATCCTCACAACTGCCCTACAAAGTATACAGTGTTATTTTTCCCATTTCACAGATAGTAAAACTCAAGTACCCAGGGTTATATAACCAATGAGTGACAGAATCAGGATTCTGCATCCAGGTAGTTGGTACTCAAGCCCAGGCTCTTAACATTACATCATATTGTTTACAGTCCCCAAATTCATCTTTACCAATTTCATTCCTTACCAGGAAAATAGCTTCATATTTTGCTGTAAAGATGGCTATCATCTGATAAGAGCTGCTTTGACCTCAGACCTTTCTATCTCAACATTTTTCTCTATCTTTATTCCACCACTCTCTTAACAAACAATGTTTTTTTTACTTTGGGGTGTTTGCTTGGTTGGTATTTGAATCCTTGTCTCCATTTCTTCACTTCGTCTTCCTTCCATGAAACCTTTCCTGACTTTCAAGTGTGTTAATAATCTCCGTATCTGAACTCTCTAAGCACTGTCCCACATTATTCACTGTTTCTGCAATAATTTTGGTCCCTAACGCATTATAAATCCTTTAAGGAGATGAATAACTTGCTGAGATATATCTTTCTCCGTAGCATCAACTAAAGTACTGGACACAAATAAGTCAGTGTACAAGTATTTACACATGGGGGCACCTGGGTGACTCAGTCAGTTAAGTGTCTGACTCTTCATTTTGGCTCAGGTCATGATTTCAGGATTGTGAGATCAAGCCCCACGTCAGGCTCTGTGGTTAGCAAGGAGTCTGCTGGAGATTCTCTCTCTCCCTCTACTCCTGCTTGTGTACACACTATCTAAAATAAATAAATCTTTAAAAAATATTTACACATGGATTTTTATAGCTTAAATCTAAAATGTTAGTTAACCTTAAAATCAAGAATTTAAGGCTTTAAAGGTTGAGTTTGAGAATTTGTATAGTCTGTACATTATTTTCAGGTGGAGTCATATTTAACAATTCTCATATTTAGTTCTTCATTTGTATGGAAATTCTTCCTTTATCATCTGTCCTAAGTGAAATACTCTTAAGACTAACTTTTTGTTTGCATAACCTTCTAAGTTTTAAGGATACATGAAGCCTACATGAAGCCTACACAAATTAGTTAAAATATTAACATCAAGCTATTTGATTTACTGTATACCATTTCTTGAGTATATTTTGATCTTTGAAAAATTAATCAGAATTGTCATAATAGTTATCTTCAGAAGCTCTTCTGTTCTTTGTTGATATTTCTTTGAAAATTTTATTTTCTAGACCAACATATTTATTTCTTCTTAGGACCCTCTTCAAGTCCTACAGGTATACTATTTTACTAGAGGAAGCAACACTAAAACAAGCCAAAAAAAAAAAAAAACATTTTGAGTATGTTTTGTTCCCACTTCAATCTTCCAAGTCATGTTATTTAATCATAAGATATAATACAAAATAATATTTTTTCTATTACCTCTTCTTTAAATATTTTGAAAGAAAAAAAAGTTTGCACATTTTGGTTAGAAACTAGCATTTCTACAAAATGTTCCACCCGGATAATGAACATCTTGCCTAAATTGCTTGTTTTCCTTTTTATATCTTGAAGTTTGCTCCAAACTCCTCACTTGCTTCATGTGATTTATAAAGTTATTTAGCTGACTCTTAAAAGTAAATGCCTTTAAACAGAGAAAGACATGTATTATATGACCTCACTGATATGAGGAATTTTTAATCTCAGGAAACAAACTGAGGGTTGCTGGAGTGGGGGGTGGGGTGGGAGGGATGGGTTGACTGGGTGATAGACACTGGGGAGGGTATGTGCTCTGGTAAGCGCTGTGAACTGTGCAAGATTGTTGAATCTCAGATCTGTACCTCTGAAACAAATAATGCAATATATGTTAAGGAAAAAAAAAAAAGAAGATAGCAGGAGAGGAAGAATGAAGGGGGGGAAATCAGAGGGGTAGACGAACCATGAGAGACAATGGACTCTGAAAAACAAACTGAGGGTTTTAGAGGGGAGGGGGGTGGGAGGATGGGTTAGCCTGGTGATGGGTATTAAAGAGGGCACATTCTGCATGGAGCACTGGGTGTTATGCACAAACAATGAATCATGGAACACTACATCTAAAACTAATGATGTAATGTATGGTGATTAACATAACAATAAGAAAATTTAAAAAAATAAATAAAAGTAAATGCCTTTAACTTACTAAAAAGAGGATAGGAAACAGTGCTCTTCTTAGGAGTGTGTCCTTCCTCCCTGGGGAAGGAGTGATCCCTTATTAGTGAGGAAGGCTGAAAAAGATGAAAATGAATATCAGGTTATTGGAAGTAGGGTTTAACAGCTGGTACAAAGTAAACAAACTGTAGGTATTGAAAGAATACAGGCTTCCAGTCCATTTCTTCTTTTGCAAAATGCCTGGCTCCTGCATTCTTTATTCAGATGGGCTCATACCTGGCAGTAAAGTTTTTTGGCTGTATTTTTGTGAAATATCTGTAGGAAATGAGTTGAGAAACTTGACAGGAACAGCTTGAGGTATTTGATGAGTAATAGAGAACTTCCACCATTCAAGTGTCTGACTAGGGCAGAATGAGAAGTATTAGAAACTTGGAAAAAAGGACAGATTGATTCAAAAATAATAAACTGCTCTAACCCACTGGCAAATACAACTCTTTCTAAAGTGCTGTAGACAGATCACATAGGGAAAGAGCTTAAATTAGGTTTCCTTAGGCTTATTTGGACAGTCTTTCCTGTTGCTTGTCACTTGCTGCCTGCTTCATCCCATCAAATATAAAAATATTTAAGGGGAAACAAAAACCTTGCACAGAAATACCAACGTTTTAAGGGGCTCTTTCTCATGTATGTGAGGGGCTATTTATTTTGCATTCTCAAGCAATGAAAAGTGATTGAGTGAACGCCTACAGTCCTCATAGTTCTATTTTCCATTTACCTTGACAACTTGGAAAAAAGAAGTCTTATTTAACGACCCTGTGATAGCATAACAAGGATAGGATGCTTTCTTCTCATTTTAATATAGGAAATATCTAGCACATGCTTAGAATGGCTTGACTTAATAATACAGTGTTCTCTATGTGGACTTCCTAAGCACTGAAAGAATTTTTAAACTCCAGCACACATTCAAAATGAATGAGAAAGTTGATCCTAGAGAATAAAAGGGAAATAAGTTTGGGCTAATTTGGCTGAACTTTAATCCTCTCATTAATAAAATGAGCCTGTTTGACCGATGAACTGTAAAATGTCTTTCAGTTCTAATAGTCTGTATATTTAAATTACTTTTTATGAATAAAGTTTTCTTTTATTCACCATTGATTTTCTTTTTCAAAGTCCTGTGTTTTTCTAGTTTTCACTATGAATTTGAGGGCATGTATTATCATTCCATATCCATCCCCCTGGGGAAGGTACAGGTTAGCAAAACTCCAGACTTAATAGTAAATAATACTGTGCCTCATGTTCTGAATTCTATCTTATTTACAGTGGCAAGGTGGGGAAGAATATTGTAGTTTAAAATTTTTCAAAACTACTATCAGTTAAACTCAGTGGACACTTTTCAGTTCTTATTTTACTTAAACTCAGCAACATTCAACAGGACTGCCTCCCCCCTCATGTAAAAATATACATATATGTTTCACAGCACTCTTTTTCTGACACCACCCTCTTGGCTTTCCTTCTGTTGCCACACTATTCCTGGTCAGTCTCCAGTACATGCTCATCTTTCATCCTTCACTGTTCTTCCCGAAGCTGTCCTCTCTCTCTGCTTCCTCTCTTGTGAACACCTCATCTGTGCCCGTGATTTCAAACATCAAATGTTAATACATGCCCAAATCAATATCCCCAACCCAAACTCTCTTTGGAGACACAAACTAGTTGATCCAGTTACCTAGTGCACATCCCTATTTGTTTCAGAGCCACAAAGCACAGCATGTGTAAAACCAAATTCATGCCCCACCACCCTAGCATGCTCCTTCCATAAAGCTTCTTTGTCAGCGAATTTCATCAACAACCAGTCAGTCCCTAAGTCAGTCATCAGACATGAGCTTCTCCCTCAATGCCACATTCAAGCAACCACCATGTATGATATTATTCAATCTGTTGGGGTTTTTTCCCCTCCATATCCACTGTCACCCCTAGATCCAAACAATCATCTTTCAATTGCATCTTGTTCCCAGTCTTTCCCTTTTGAAAGACATTCTTAATCCCTCACTCTCAACTCCCAGCAGACAGAGTGAATTTACCAAAATGCAAATATGATCATGTTACTCTTACTTAAACACTTTTATTTGTCTCTCATTAACATTAGGATAAAACCATACTCATTAACAAAGCTTATAACCCTTCCTTACATGACATTCATGTATCCTCTGGCCTCCAGGTCTCCCCTCTTCCTGCCTCAAACTTAAGGTTGCTGATACACTGAATTTCTTCTGATTCCCGAAATACATCATTCCTTTCTCATCTCTTGCGGCTTTTGTGTAGACTCATTCTTTTTCCTAGAAAACGTCTTTTTCTTCCTTTTCAATTCTCAGCTGAGGCAGAAACTAATTGTCCTTAACATATTTTGATTAATTTCTATGTATAAATCCTTATTCTACAGCATTTTGCATGTATTAACTTCCTTAAATCTCATAAGAGCTCTCTGTATTATCATCATCATCATCGCCATTTTACAATGAGGAATGTGAAAACCAGTCAAGTTAAGGAACTGCCCAAATCAGAAGGGCAGGGAACTGACAGAGCCAACATTTGATCTTTTGCAGCAGAGCTGATGATTTGGGGCATTGTACTTAAAAATCATTTTCCCTATTTGGACTTGTACTGTCTCTGCCCCACAGCCCTTAGCCCAGACTAGGTTTGCTGCTCCTGACCTACCTTCTGACATCACGTCTCTTCTGCCCCCACTACCAAAGCTTACTTATTTAAGTCACTGCTTTTTCATTTTCTTCCCTGCCGGACTATCTAGTTTTCAAGGGTAGAAATCACACTTACTAAAGGAATGAATGAATGAGTAACAAAGGAGCACCATTAATGTTCTACATCCATTCGACATTTGTTAGAATTCTGAAGACTTCAGGCAGAGGCTTTATCCATATTTTCAGTACTTCCTTTTCACAATTTGTGAAATTAGAAATATGTAAGTATTTCCTCTTAAGAACAGCCAATTAATAATCATTTGTATCTTTCACAAGTCAACACGTTTGCCTCAAAAGCCCCAAGGAATTAGAAATGGTCTCCAGGTCTTTTCTTGCTCTGCACCTGGTGGTGCTTGTCCAACATTGGACAATGTCTATCAGAGACAGGAATCCTCTTTACACAAGTAACTGGTACAGCTATGGTTGAAGGCCTGAATTTTCTTCCATCTTTTACATTGCTTTCCTATTGTTTTCCCTAGAATGCGTTTTCTGGTAAATCAATATTTTAAAATGATGCCAGTATCCCTGAGCAGGCCCACCAATGCATATTTAATTGATCCTAATAGTGAAACTATTAAAATGAAATAGGCAAATGTTATTTCTTCAAGAGTTCTATATATTAGTTAACTTTTTTGCTCTCCTGGGAATTCAACTACCACCTTTAGTATTTTTTCCTATAGCAAAATTAATTCTGTCATACCAACAACAAAGTTAGATACCAACTCACAAAACATAGTCTTGTAAATTGAGATCTGTTTCTATTCACCTTCAAAACATGCCCATAAATACATGAAAAAAAAGCCACAGGGAAGAATAAGTTGGGACTTAAGGGATAGATGAACATCCTTAAGAGGGTATGTGATTATCATGAAGGTATAAACCTGTAGTGTGTATTAGAGAAATCAAGCATACTTTGAGGCTACAGAAAACAATCTCTGAGTAACTTGAACAAGTTATTTAAGCCCCTTGATTGCTACTTTTTTCCTATAAAATGACTAATTATGTTGATGAATTGTTATAAGGATTAAATAGATAAATGTGCATACACATAGAAAAAGTTGAATAGGTTCTAATTTATTAAAAATGTTAATATGAATAGATACTTATTTATTAACAAAGTTATCTGCCTTAAAAAGCATGACAATGCAAGTATTTTTTCAAGGTAAAATTTATGGAATAAGTAAAATGACTATTGTAGGTAATATGTATTTAGCACTGAGTATATGGCAGTCACTGGCCATACACTCCGTTTATCCATTCACTCATTAACTCCTCACAACAGCTCTAGGAGAGGAGGATTATTATTATTCCCATTTTATTGATAAAGAAATCAAAGTGTAGAGAAGTTAGTAAGGGGTAGAACTGCTGATTCAAACCCAGAAAGTCTGACTTGAAATTTACTGTACTCTACATCCCTGGTTTTAAAATATGTTAGCCGTATCATTGGTAAATGACTAGATTTGTGGCCAATGTAACATTGAAGATGAAGAACAGGCAGCTTAGTAGAAACTGAAGCAACTGAAGAGAGTAGAAGTGAAATGAGGATCTTAAAGATGTCTCTGTTGTTTCCCAAGGCAATCACATCATATACTCGTATGACATACCTGTATTTTTACCTACAGAATAAGAATAAATCAATAACAGAAAAGCTTGATCATCCTTGAACTTCATTAAAAGAAGCAGTTATACCTTATGGAAATAGAAATTTGCATTGTAGAAGCAATGTAAAATCTTGTACCTTATGGAAATAGAAATTTGCATTGTAGAAGCAATGTAAAATTCCCAGAGATATCTTGTGTATTGTCATAGTGGTGACTCTTCAGCAGACAGTCAAAATCCAGAGAAAGATCTTTTTTTTTTTTCATTAGAAAGTATTATTTGAAGGGAAGGTGTGTTCTTTGTAGTAAAGCTTTTTGAGAAAGTGTGAAAAAATCATGAGTGCCATAGAACATATCAGACCTCAGTGTTTTTTTCCCCCACTTAAAGGTTAAAGAAGATGACCATAGTTAATATAAAGACAAAAATGACCACCAGATGGAAACAACTATATTTTTTTCACCTTCAAGTTAAACTGTCATTTCAAAAATGTTGCTGTCACTTAAGTTGAAAAGTAAGGAATTAATATGTTCATGAAAAAACAGGTGAGCCAGGTGCATAAGAGAAATAGTTGGCTACAACAAACCTCCCTGATAGAAAAAAAAAAAAATTAACCAGCTGTGTAAATAAAGCATTCTTTCTAAATGTCAGTATCTATCTAAAATTTTACTTTCTTTCAGATGACATAATGTAGAAGACATGACTTAGGAAAATACAAAGAACTGTACAAATATAACTTATTAGTGTAATTATTTGTATTCAGCTGGCTTTCTATAATATGATTTAATGAAAATGAAATATGCCTAGAAATTATAGTAAGCTTGAGTGACAAGAAAAAAAAATTATCCAAGAAGGACTTAAATACTGTAGAACTTTCTATGATGTTCATTACATTTTCTTATTATTGTTAACTCAACAATAAGGAAATATACTAAAACAATCATCTTAAAAATGTGTAAGCATGCAAAAAATGTTATTGATATTGAAAAACTCATTTAAAAAGTATAACAAGGGGCACCTGGTTGGCTAAATTGGTTAAGCAGCTGATTCTTGATTTCAGCTCAGGTCATAATCTCAGGGTCCTGCCTGGGAACAGGCTTCACCCTCAGTGTAGTGTCAGATTGAGATTCTCTCTCTCCCCCTCTGCCCCTCCCTCTGCTTAATGTGTGAGCAAGCCTACTCTCGCATGCACATGCTTTTTCTCTCTAAAATACATAATCATTTTAAAAAAGGTATAACAAACTGTGCTTAACTCCTAGTATTGCAATTTATAAAACTGTAATGATCTCTAATGATAAATTATGTAAAGAATATAGTACTGAGTACAGTATAATGGGAGTCATAGCATAACATACTAAAGACATATGGATGTGAGGAAATATTCTAAATACTCCATGTCCTTTATCCTATTAAAACACCACCTAAATACCAATATCCAAGTTTACTTTTCTCTCCAACTCCTTTTATCTTGCTATATATGGAAATATAAATTCATCTCCATACCAACTCGATTTCCCTGGACTGGCACTAGAGTTATGCTGTTGATCTTTTGCTGTTGATCTTTTCTTTAAAATTTCTACCTGGTCCGGCCATTCTACCTGCACCAGTCTACTTTGTACTCTCATTTCCTCCCAACAGCACTGCAGTGGTGGGTCCTGGCTAGAGAGGACTTCCTTAGCTTCCTCTTCCTAATATGTTCTTTAAGTGCTTAAATTCTATATTCCAAAACTTAAGGAGGTGGCTATGTGGCTCAGTTCATTAAGCGTCTGGCTCTTGATTTTAGCTCAGGCCATGATCTCAGGGTCATGAGATCAAGCCCATTGCTGGGCTCTGTGTTCAGTGGGAAGCATGCTTGAGATTCTCTCTCTCCCTCTCCCCCGCTCTTTCTCTAAAATAAATAATATATCTTTTTTAAAAAAATAAAAAATAAAACTTCAGTTGCTTGCTCAAAATCCTGTTTATTCCCCTGCTTTCCATTTACCAGTTCACACTGCCCTACTTTCACTTACATCTCAGTACCATTTCTCTTCTACAAAACATACTCTTCTTTAAAAAAAAACAAAAACAAAAACAAAAACCTTCCTACTAGTTAGCAAATTTGGCAGATGATTTCTAAGCTTATCCCTTACCTGAAGCCCACCTTTCAAAACTCAGCTATGCTGATTTCTGCTTCCTGGAAAGTCATTCCTGACTATTTCTAGCCCTTCTTCATCCCCTTCATCTCCTACCTCCTCTGAGACATCTTTCTTCTCTTGCTTGCTGTAGTTTCATGGGATGCCTTCTAGACTGGTTATTGGAATAGTTCTTTAGTGTATGACCCCATAGTTTTATTTAGTACCATGGAACATAAAGGGTGCTCAATCATTTGTGGTAAATGTAGGTAGAATAGAAGAGATACATTAAGTAATGAAAAAATAAGTAGACACTACCATCCTCAGGCTCCATCAACTGAAATTTCTTTTTCAATACATATATTAATGTGTCAGTGAAGTGAACCCTGTAATTTTAAACCAATGTCTCATTTTAACTTCAAATAGCAAACACCTCTTTAAAAAAAGCTTCCTACATTCCAGCATAACATATATATACATGTATATACATGTATATATGTGTTATGTGTACATATACATGTGTGTATATACATGTATATATGTTATGTATATACACACATACACACCTCAGAACGAGAAAACTATCCTTGTGGCAAACAATCTACGCCTCTGTCCACAATTACATTCATCTGGAAAGTAAAAAAAAATAAATAAAATAAAGCTTTCACTAATTCTTCTTTATTCCAATATAGTTTGCATGGCATGGCATCAAAAAGAGTAAAATTTGCTCAATGATTTACTATTATGAAGCTTCTAGCTCAGTTCTTATCCAAGGTAAAGTAGTAATTTTAAAAACTTTCTTTTGTAAATCTATTAACACAAGTCAGACAAACTATATAATTCAGGCATCCAGTTCTACTTGGGGTACTAAGACATAACCTGGAGAGGGAATTTGAAGTGTGTTGATCTCTATGATCTCCGATCAAATAAGTATAGCTCTATTCCTGGGAAGGCCCTTTCTCTAGATTTCTGAGAATCTCCTAGATAGAATAAAATCCATGTGCCTGAGTTTCCTCTCTTTCCAAAAGGCGTTGAGAATTAAGAATTTAAACAGTAGGACATTTCATAATTTATAGTAAATATAAATTTGCATTGAAGTTTTAAGTACACTAGGTATATTCCTAAAATTTCATCTGTCCTAAAGATTAAAATCAGAGCAAAGATATATGTAATCCACCAATGGAAAAAATGATAAAAGTCAAAGGTAATATAAAGTAATTCTGAAAGCATAAAAATAAGACAAATAATAATGCAATATAGTTATTGCATTATGGGCTATATATATATTATGGGCTATCCATGATCTCTTTCATAACTCTAGTTGGCTTTTTCCCAAAGTATTAAAATGCCAAAATGGCCCCAAGTTATATTGGATATGTATTACTTGTATGTACAGTATAGCATGAATTATATACTTGCAAGGCATCTATGTAACCCTTACATAGCATGTGTATCAAATGCATGCCAAATAAAGTACCAAGAATGATGTCTACCAAGAATTTTATATATTGATTTGTTTAATTATATTCTAACTCTATTCTCCCATTTATTTTTCTTCACCATACCCACCTATTCTATGCTTATGGGTAGCCTTTCATTGTTCTTTTTATGTCCTTGTAACATCTGTATCATTTTAATGTATATGTATTTTGATATATATAAATGTCATTATGCTGTAGATCTCACTCTGTTTCATACCTTCTCATGCAGTGTTATTTTTTCCACACTTATTCATAATGCCATGAATACATAAAATCTATTCCTCCTCAAAACAGCGTATTTTTCTTCGGAATACATTTTTCATTTCTTATCTATCCATTCCCCACTGATGGGCCTCAGACTGCTTCCAATATCTTGCCAGGATAAACAAAGCTCCAGAGAATATTCTTATGCATATCTCTTGTGGAAGACTGAATTCTAAGATAACTCTCAATGACCTATGTATGCCCTTGTAGAACATCTTCTGGAATGTGACAGGATCTACAACCATGATAGAATTTCAGTCCTGTGACTAAATTACATTCTAATAGAGTGAAGGGATTTTGCATATGTAATTAAGGTCTCAAATTAGTTGGTTTTGAGTTAATCAAATGGAATATTATCCTGAGTAGGCCTGACTTAATAGGATAAAAACCCTAAAAAGTAATTCTCCTACTAGCTTTGAAGAACCAAGCCACTATGGGCTTTATAGCTGTGAGGAAATAAAGTCCTCCAATAACCACCTGAGCTTGGAAAAGAACCCCAAGTCTCACATAAGACCACAGCCCTGGATGGTATCTGAATTGCAACCTTGTGAGATGCTAAGCAGAAGATCTAACTAAGTCCAAACCCAGACTTCTGACTCACATAAACTGTGAGACAATAAATGTCTGTCATTTGAGACCTCTGAGATAGTGGTAATTTGTTCCATAACAATAGAAAACTAATATTTCCTGTTGGACAGGTTTTAGAATCTCCTTAGGATATATCCCAAAGGACAGAATTTCTGAGTCACTAGGTACATGTATACTATACTTGACTTTCACAGTGTGAGGGTTCTTGCATTCTAACATTCCTGCATACACTTTAATTAATGCCACCATAACTGGTATAAAAATCTATCTTATTGGGGCACCTGGGTGGCTCAATGGGTTAAGCGTCTGCCTTTGGCTCAGGTCATAATCCCAGGGTGCTGGGATCAAGCCCCACATCAGGCCCCTGCTCAGCGGAGAGTCTGCTTCTCCCTCCGCTGCTCCCCCTGCTTGTGCTCTCTCACTTGTGCGTGCGCGCTTGCTCTCTGTCAAATAAGTAAATAAAATCTTATTGATGTAGTGTGTTTTTCGTATTGCTAGTGAGTTTAGGCAACTTTCATTTGCTTGTTTCATGTCCTCATTATCTTGAGTTCCTCTTCCATAGGCCAGTTCATATTCTTGGCCATTTTTCTATAAGGTTTGCTGAATTTCTATATTCTCATTCTCATTAGTCCTAGATATTTCAAATATCCTTTTCCTATCTGTCATCTATCTATATATGTTTTCAAGTTAACTTGTTGGAGTAAATAAATTTAATGTCATAAAATTAATATTTTTCCTTCACTTTGAAAATAAATAGTGAAGCTACTAGTGAAACTTAGTACATGTCTGTGTAGGCCTAATAAGTCTGGGGTCTCCTCCATCTAAAAAAGTATAGAGTGGGAGACAGGAAGCAGACACAGGAGGAATGCAAAGAGCAAGCTAGATATTATTCTGCTTCTGACATTCAAGAGTAGGATTTTGCATCCAGACAGCAGCAGCCTTTCAAGACAAGATCATCAAAAGAGGATTTTTTAAATTATATTCTGTGGCTACCATTTAACACACAATGGCTAATCCTGGATGTTTTAGAATCTGAATTCTCCTAAAGTGTAGCAAGAATATCTCTGAATACCATTTAGTCTTATTTATTAGGTTGAAAGAAAGAGGTCATGACCTACAAGAAAAGCTCACTACTTTTCGGCCTGCGAGATGTTGGTAAATGATGGGAGAAAAAGATAGGGTAGATCAGGGGTGTTTTACAGTTTTCCAGCTTTGAATCACAAGACAGAGAAAGGAAGCAACTTTAGCTAACAATAGAAAGTACCTTATTCCCACTGTAGTTTGAGGCTTTGGGAATGAATTGCTTTGTGTGTTTACCCATACCAACCTAGGTACGTTAGGGGCAGTAGTTGGTATAATGTCTTTTTTTTTTTTTTTAAGATTTATTTATTTGAGAGAGACAGAAAGAGTGCACAAGTAGGGGAAGGGGCAGCTGGAGAGAATCTCAAGCAGACTCCCTGCTGAGTGTGAAGCCCACTCAGGGCTCAATCCCACGACCCATGAGATCATTACCTGAGCCAAAACCAAGAGTCATGTTTAACCAACTGAGCCAACCAGGTGCCCTGTTTTTACTTTTCTAAAGTCATCTGGGTTCCTGAAACAGAGTTGGAACCTATATTAGCTGAGAACACTGACTGGGAAGTCAGTAGAGACTGCAGCATTGCCATGGAGACTACAGAAAAGACCTCCAGGAAGAAAACTGTATGGGAGACAGAGCCAAAAATGAAAGGGGTTGAATAAACCAGGGAGTTTTAAGGAAACTGCAGGAGAGAGGGAAAGATGAGAGTTCAAGTTCCCTTGACCACTGCCAGGTGGAAGAAGCACAAAAGACCTTGGGGTTGCTATAAGACACCACACTTGAGGACTTCGACCCTTCCCCATTATATAAGATACACATACACTACCAACCACATAGAAAAATCTTAAGGAAAAAAGCACGGGAAGCGCACATCTGAGACTCTGAATATCCTCATCCAAAAGAAACTAAACTCAACCAAATAAGACCATTAAAGTTAATGTTAACTCTCCACCTTACTCCACCACATTTCCACACCAGCTGCTGAAGTCTTGAAAGGAAGGCTAGGTTGGTTACAGACAAAATAAAGAGGCTGCTTTTTTTTTCCCCTTGCACATCTGCGTGGCAGTGTGACTTAAACATTCCACTTTGTTTCATATAAATATAAGACTACTCAAAGATTGTGACCACTCAGTGTTAAAAACACCTTTGTTTCACTTATTTAAATTTAGCTGTTCATACGAATGTCGTCTCTCATGAGGTCAGTTAAATCATATTTGAAACTGCCAGATGTTTCAACCTATGTTGACATGTTTGCCCAGTTGCATGCAAAACATCTGGCTGACTGGCTAAATTTTGCACTTTTTTACTGTATGTTTGATGTGATATAGATTCAGTCTAACACAGAAACATCACAATATAATCCGACACAGCTGTGAATCATTTAGCCCTGCTTTGGATCCCCTGGACCTCCATTTGTCTTATGATGATCTTTTGTGGAGCATGACCATGCACAGTAGGAAAACTCAACTCAGCTCTTAACATACTATTGGAATGATCCTAGAGCTCTGAGTGGAACTTTGTGAAAATGAGAATAGTATGCCACCTCACATTCAAATATGTCCACTAAAACTTCACAAGTATGGCATTAAATTAAAATGCACCCTCGGAAGACATTTACTGGGGCAGATGTACTCTGAAGCATCACCTCCTAATTTAGTCAGGGAATATAAGTGAGAAACAGAAACAGATATAAATCTAGGCAAAACACTACAGACATGCCCAGAAGAAACTACAAATGCCCATATGTACCTCAGAGTCTATATCCAGAAGACTGAAAGTGATTCATCACATTGTCAGGACAGACTTTCTGAAACAGGAATAATTTTACTTAGGTGTTTGATGGGGGAAATAGTTCTGGAAGGTGGGTTTGGTCAGATATAACAAGTTATTACCATAAAAGTACCAGCTCACATGACCATCATAAAGTATTATTTCAAAGTAAGACATTTATTTAAATGGCATTTTTTAATTTCAGAAATGGTCTGACTAGTTACTGAAATAAAGTTTCATATATTTTATTCTAAACTGCTAAATATAGATATGGAATAAAATCTCAAGTTCAATAGTATATTTTGTTTTTCCAGAGCATGGATTTGATAGAATAAAATGCATATGACAACACCCTCAGGTCTTATATTAGTCAAAAAAAAATACAGTTTTTAGTGGAGAAATTTTAATTTCATGATATTTTTACTCATTACTACCTCTAGAACTAAATGTCTTTGAAGAATTCAAATATAAAATATATTGACAATACAAAAAATCATATAAAATATTATAGTGCTTTAGATTCTGAGTGGATGCCAATTTTTAAAGTTGTCTATCATTAGAATCAAGTCTCTGCTACTTGGCTTATTTATTTATTTATTTATTTATTTATTTATTTATTTATTTTACATCTTCCTGATTTTTTGAAAAAATATTAAGGAAAATATTAAAGTGAGAAAAGATTGATAAGCAGTGTAAAAATTGTGTTTTTTGTTTTGTCTTTTAGTTATAACATTTGCAGTTATACAGTGTAAAATCTGTCCAATTCTTAAAATTTTTACATTATTTTTATGGACGGCTTCTAATACAAGTTAAGATTTTTGGTTCAATCCAAGATATACAGGATAAGAGTCATTTAGCACTTGGAGGTGTTAAGTGTAATGTAAAAAACAAATCAAAAAAATTTGAACTGAGGTTCTCATGACCTCATAACTACCAGAACAGCCCATTGTTTCTAATTGAATATGCAACTGCCCCACCATATTTGATTAATGATGTGTACTTGTATAAATGTCCTTGGGTGTGTCATCATTCCCATCTTACATCTTAAATCAAATTAATCATTTTCTATGTTCCTTTTCCATGTTTCATCTCTAGGTTAAGATTGGTCTACACACAAGCCAAAAATAAATTGAAATAGGATGTGCTGGAAATGTTTGATGTATATCCTTGAATCCTACAAAATTTGCCTCATGATATCCTTTTACATTTCCAGATTTTTTTGTATAGGAGATCTTAGAGGCTTGGTTCATATGATTGACCCAGTCAGAAGCTCATAGATCAATGGTCCAGCAGTTAAATGTTTCTGATTACACTCTCTCAAAACAGAGACAAGAGAGCTCTCCATTGCTTACATATCCTTGTCCAGAACAATAAAGCGATATAATGTGAAATAAGCCACATTCAGAAAGTCAGTATTTATTTATTTATGTATTTATGTATTTATTTATTTTAAAGATTTTATTTATTTATTTGACAGAGACACAGCAAGAGAGGGAACACAAGTAGGGGGAGTGGGAGAGGGAGAAACAGGCTTCCCGCGGAGCAGGGAACCCGATGCGGGCTCGATCCCAGGATCTTGGGATCATGACCTGAGCTGAAGGCAGATGCTTAACGACTGAGCCACCCAGGTGCCCCTAGAAAGTCAGTATTTAAATG
The DNA here is from genome assembly GCF_029215605.1 of Mirounga angustirostris. Taxonomy (NCBI): domain Eukaryota; kingdom Metazoa; phylum Chordata; class Mammalia; order Carnivora; family Phocidae; genus Mirounga; species Mirounga angustirostris. Next base: position 17,365,053 of record NW_026991711.1, on the reverse strand, counting down.
TATATTCAGAACAGTGCTATTAAAATCAATAATCATGGGGCACTTGGGTGGCTCAGTCGGTTAAACTTCTGCCTTCGGCTCAGGTCATGATCCTGGGGTCCTGGGATCAAGCCCCGAGTCGGGATCCCTCCTCAGCAGAGTCTGCTTCTCCCTCTGCCCCTTCTCCCGCTCTCTCTCTCTCTGTCATACTCTCTCTCAAATAAATAAATAAAATCTAAAAAAATAAAATAAAATAATCATTTTACATGTTACTTTTTTAATACTTTACACAATCACTGTAAATGAGTTTTATTTATTGAGAATTATAAAAAGCCACCATTTTAAGATAATTTATTTTCAGCCACACTTGGCACCCTATGAAATGGAAAAAAAAAAAAAAACCTTTAAATATACAAATATTACACAAGCTTTTAGAACTATGAAATAGTAAAACATTCAAATTTCCCAAATAATAACTACAAATAATTTTAAAATACGGTTAATTTTTTTTAGGGTAAATTGAGAAAGAGTTCTGCCACAGAAGTAGAACATATTTAACTTGGAAAAAGAAATACTGCCTTTTTACTTTTAAATAAGAGTTTTCTGTTTTAGAGCAGTGGTACTTGGCTGTTTCAATGTAGATCTGTTTGATTACAAATCCAAAGAAAATGTTCTCAGAACAGTCTACTTGTTTGCTCTAGGTTTAGAACTTGATTTAAGCCTCATTTGGTTGGTGAAAGCTTACTTTCACAAAGATTTCATGTTCGCAAATAACACCAGGAAATGATCCCAGTGAGAAAATTATACAAAGTCATATTCATGGCTAGGTTTGGCTTAAGTTGGTAAAATGATAATATTAAACTGTTGCTGTGTATTAGATGTACAGCAGAGTTTAATTGCCCTAAATTAGGGTAAATCACCATTCTTAAATCTACTTTGCGAGTCTTTTCATGTTACTTTTTATTTTATTTTATTTTATTTTATTTTATTTTTACTTAGGACATACATATTATTTCAAAATTATTTATTCCAAAAAGTCTAATTCAAATAGGCCTTTTGGGGCCACAATATTACATTACAAGATTAATCTCATTTCCACTTTGTAAGCTGGTGGTATATATATATGTATATATATATATATATATATATATATATATATATATATATATGCCACCTCTTCTTTATCCATTCATCTGTTGAGGGACATCGTGGCTCTTTCCATAGTATGGCTATTGTGGACATTGCTGCTATGAACATTGGGGTGCACATACCCCTTCGGATCACTACATTTGTATCTTTGGGGTATATGCCTAGCAGTGCAATTGCTGGGTCATAGAATAGCTCTATTTTTAACTTCTTGAGGAACCTCCATACCATTTTCCAGAGTGGCTGTACCAGCTTGCATTCCCACCAACAGCATAAGAGGGTTCCGCTTTCTCCGTATCCTCGCCAACAATTGCTGCTTCCTGCCTTGTTAATTTTAGCCATTCTGACTGGTGTGAGGTGATATCTCATTGTGGTTTTGATTTGTATTTCCCTGATGCCAAGTGATATGGAGAATTTCTTCATGTGTCTGTTGGCCATTTGTATGTCTTCTTTGGAGAAATGTCTGTTCATGTCTTCCGCCCATTTCTTGGTTGGATTATTTGTTTTTTGGGTGTTGAGAGTGTTAAGTTCTTTTGGATCTTGGATACTAGCCCTTTACCTGATATGTTATTTGCAAATATCTTCTCCCATTCTGTAGATTGCCTTTTAGTTTTGTTGACTGTTTTATTTGCTGTGCAAAAGCTTTTTATGCTTGTTAAATTATTAAGAGACTTTAGTAGTCTTTATGTCAAGAAAGCATGGAATCATGGAGATGAAGTTTATAATAATCCAGACTCTTGGAGTTGCAAGTAAACAAAAATACAACTAAAAATACTTTAAGTAAATAAGGAAATTATTGATTCCATGTAATTGAAAAGCCCATGAGTATGTCTAACTTCATGTATGTCTGGATCCAGGAGTTCCAATGATGTCACCTGAATACTCTCTATATTTCTAAGGTCTGATTCTTTTAATCAATTGATCTCTTTCCCACTGATAAGATGGAAAAAAGTAACCTCAATTAACTACACTCACAGTTTATATGCAAAAGTAATTGTGACTCTATTTTGAGACCAGAAGCACAAAAGTCCTGATGAGTACTCAGTTTGGCATTGCTTGAAACATGTGCCCATCCCTAAATCAGTCACTGTCCAGGTAGATGAGGTGACAACAATATACATTCTATTCTTAGAACTCATTCACTCTCTCCTTTTTTTTTTTAAATAAGGAAACTGAAGCCAGGAAGTAAATTACTTAGCCAATATTACACAGTAAGTTACTAGCATGGTTAACTAAAATAATTTCAACAATGAGCTAGTTTGCATAGTAGAAGACATAGCATTTATCTACCTTTATCAACATGATATACATCTTCAAAATATTAAAATAGTTAAACATAGAGTCTAATTTTACTGTGAGTTGTTGAAGTTCAACTTGGCATTTGTCTGAAAGTATTTCTTAAGCAACTGTTTCTGTTTGGCACTTATTTGAGCATAAACAAAGATGTTAGAACTAAAAACTAGAACACAAACTGCCAAGCCAATGGAATAAGTTTCCAACTAGTTATATAATGGATTTCCTGAAGTAGGTTAAAATAAAAATATTTGTATTTCTAATCTTTTTTTTGTAATTACACACTAATGTTCTTAACAGACTATTGCTATCACAAGTATGCGAATAAAGTAACTACTTAATAGTTTATTTTTTTTCACCTGACCTAAAATCCATAGTTCTTTCCACAACTGAGAAGTTCTACACATTTCTGTACCTATTCACCTCTTTTGGCACTGCTCCCTCTCTCTCACCTCCTCATCCACCCAATCCAAACTTCCTATGACTTGAGGGATTCAAGGTGACTTCCAAAAATACCTACAATATAGCACAATGAAATACATTTAACAATGAGAAAGAGGCAGCTGGGAAATTTAAACCTAGATTTGAGTTAATATAAAAATGTATTCCTTTAAAACCTATAATCTTTGAGGAAGATGAGCTAGATATTTGAATGTGAGCTTTCCAGAAACCAATAGAAAGAGGAAAACTAGATTTAAAGATATGATTCACAATATCCATACAAGCAAAAGCAAACCAATTGCCTAGAATATCTGTGACTATCCCCTAAGCCAAAAAGAATTGCTACAGAACGCCTCATGACTACTGTAGTAGCGTGAACACAATCCTTCCAGATAAATGAATGACATACAAGATGATAGCATGATATTGAAGCATATTTCAGAAAAAGCAAATTGATGTAGAGTCAAAATGTTGTGGTCTAAATACCTGGTGCTCTTATTATCTGGTTAACCTTAGAATAGGTTTTAGAAAACCTAGGTAAGTAGATAATATAGACATTCTTCCCTCACTTGTTTATTAATTCATTTCATGAAAAACTTGATTTCCTTCTTTATTCTGCATACTATGGGATCCAGGTTACAAAATATGGAAAAAGTCCTTGCTCTTGAACTCATAGTCTTGGAACTGATAAAGACATGAAACAAGTTTTTAAAATACAATGTGATTAGTGTTTTATTGTAATATTTATTTTGAGATATATGTATTATAGGATATTATTGCAGAAAATGCCAAGCTAAGGAGGTCAGAGAGGTCAGCTTCATGAGAGAAGTTGTATCAGTATAGAACCAAAAAGTGAGTAGGAGTCAGAGGAAGAGATGAAACCAGAGGCAGGAACCAGTTTGTTCAGAGCCTTTAAGGTATGAGGAGTTTGGATTTTATCCAAAGACAAATAGAAGCCACTGATGGATGGTAAGTAGAAGGACAATTTAATCTGACTTGAACTTCTGAAGCCCTAACTTATAAGTCAGGAAAGCATCAATGATGATCTGGATTAGGTCAGTGACAGTAAAGTTGGACAAGTGTGAATAGATTCAAGAGGCAGAAGGTAAGATTGCCAAGACACTGGAATTTGTTGGAGAGGATAAAGTTGATGATTTCACTTCCTGGAATTTAATAGATTAAAAAGCAAATTGCCTATTAAGATGTGATAATTAGTTATCATTATTGCTTACTAGTTCCTAAAAGCCATGCCATCCTCAGACAAGAGAATCTTTTCCTTCAATTCTTTCTTTCAATGGTAGGGGGAAAATATATACACATTTTACCCAATGTGTTATCAAATTATAATTTATAAGATTTTCAAAGGGGAACTGAAGTGTACTATTGTTCTATCCTGATGGGTATTGCTATATGATTTACCCAAAGACTGTTCCTACTGCCCCTGATTAAGGGGAAAGTTGTTCACAAGCATCAGTGACATAGTGTCTGTATAGAAACAATCAAGTTAGTCCATAATCAACTGCTGTCCCACAAATCAACAGACCAAGAGAAGTGCAATGAAAGCTTTAAAAAAAAAAATCAATGCCATTCCTAATAGATTCCTTCACATTGTGACAAAGAATATACCAGAATCAATAGTGGAATAGCTATTCCTAAAACCTTATATCCATGCTTTCATGAACAATATTGGTCTGGAAGACCCCAAACTGAAAATTTTATATATATGTATATTAAAAAGCTGATCTATATTTTAGAAGAAGTATATAATAAGCTAACAAGTCTCTAATTTGAGGCTATCATTTTGGAAAGTGAAATAAACTATATTGTAGATCTTACCACATGTGACCATATTGTAAAGATTGTTAAGGTGCAAAAGTCGGTAAGAATGAGACCTACCATTCCAAACAGAGCAAGGAATTTTTCTGGGACACACCCATTAGTGTTAGATTTTTAAATCAACTGTATTTATTAGTCCTGAGAAGTAAGAATAAGTCTTGACAATGTCTATTTGTGTTGAGCTTGGTTTGTAAAGTTGAGAAAAACATTTTAAAATCAACTCAGAGTTGATTCTAAATTTTTATTCAACAAATTTATACAAAAAAATCCATGATGCAGAATCTGTCCTTATTATTGGACTAAAAACCAAGTTTATTTATTTATTTTCAAATATTCTTTTAAAGATCTTATTTTTTTAAGGATGCCTGGGTGGCTCAATGGGTTATGCATCTGCCTTCATCTCAGTCATGATCCCAGCGTCCTGGGATCAAGTCCTGCATCAGGCTCCTTGTTCAGCGGGGAGCCTGCTTCTCCCTCTTCCTGCCATTTCCCCTGCTTGTGCTTTCTCTCTCTCCCCTCTCTCTCTCTGACAAATAAAATCTTTAAAAAATATATTGTTTTAAATAATCTCTACACCCAACGTGGGGTTCCAAATTACAACCCTGAGATCAAGAGTCACATGTTCTGACTGAGCCAGCCAGCCACCCCAAAATACCAAGTTTTTCAAAGCCTGGGTTCCTATTATGTTTTTTTATAAACATACATAATACAATTTTATATAAATCCATAAATGTGATCATATAATACACAATTTTTATTGTATTCTAATTTAGCTATTTTTGTGTGTGTTGGATAACACATTTTCCTTCTTATTATGTTCCTTTCTGACACTCTGGTGAACTTCCTATTTACTTGTTCTTCAAAGACTAACATACAGATATCAACAGGGATCATTTTTTGTGTGTTACAAAAGCAGGTACATGGGCTCATTTTTCTAAATCTTATTTTTTTCAGTCAATGACACTTTAAGAAAGTCAATCTGGTTGGCTCCTATCCATTATTTTTAATAGTTGTACAATATTTGATACTAGTGTATCAATTTTTTAAGCATTTCCCTACCAATTGAGATTCACTTTGTATCTTGTGTGTGTGTGTGTGTGTGTGAGTGATTATATAAAATTTTGCAATAAACATCTTTAGGTATGTATCTTTATTTAGTGGTATTTGTATAAAATAGTTTTCTAGGAAAAGGACTAATAAGGTTAGGGATATGGTTTATACACATATCTTTAATATAGCAAGAATGCTTTCCAACAAAACCTCTAACAATTGACATCTTCACCAGCGATAAAATTTGACATGCCTCTTCCTATATTCCCAACAGCAAGATGTGTATCTTGTGGGGTATTTTGTGTTTTGCCAATCTAACTAGTATAACATTCTACTTCACTTAAATTCAATCTTCACTTCACTGATTTCTAGTTCTATTTAGTATTGCTCTTATCACCAGGTTCTGTGTCCTCCAAGATTTTCTTGCATGATTTTTATATTTTTTCATTTAAATTTGCATTCAATTTTTGTTTGTAAATATTATGCAAGATTGGGATCCAATTTTCCTTTCTTCCTGATGGATAGACATTTGTACCAGAACCACTCATTTTAGGTCCATTTTATTCTCACTGCCTTAGTTTTGTAATTATTAAGTTGTCAAAAATATGAGTATTTGTTTCTAGTACTGGAATTTTGTATTACTTTGCTATTTTTATGACATTTTGATATATGTTTGGTTACAGTAGTTTTACAGTGTACTTAGATACCCAAAAAGGCAAGTCTGTACTCTTTGTTTGGGGTTTTGTACGTTGTCTCAATTATATTCACACACTTATTCCTCCATGTGATATTCTCCCATACAATATTTGAAGGGATTCAAGACTAACACTAACTTTTATTATAGTATATATCCCAACTTAATATATTTAGATATATTTTATATAGTTGGTGATCATCATAAAGACCCACATAAGTGACTTGGATGCTCAAATGGAAGAAATATTTCAAAGTCAGTATGAACAGATGGAAATCATGATGAAAAAATAAGATTTAGAAAACATATCCATGAAGGAAAAAAAAAGACTTAAAAGGAGAAAAAGAATTACATTATAGAAAAAAACTCACTGATTATTAAAATGGCTTATCTATTTTTAAGATTGGGAAAAATATTCTCATATCTAGGCACATTTGGAAAAAGCCCCTATTATATAAGATAAAAAGAAAATCTTAGAAGCTTCAGAATGAATGATAAAATTTCTTACAGCAGATAATTAGGCTGGTATCAACTTCATATCTATTTTGCTAGAAATTAGGAGATACTAGAATAGAGACTATAGTATAGATTACCAAGAGAAAGGAAATATACTGCAAGATATACCAAACCAAAACTATACATATGGAAGAATTCAGAGAGCAAGGCCTTTCACTTCCCTATGGGACAAAGGAGAAAGCAGCAGACCACACTCCCACTGGGGGAAGAAAAAAAATTAAATTAACAAACATGAAGCATCTTTCAGAAGACAGCAGAGAGCTGCTAATGCAATAATAACTAGAGAGGATAAGATCCCAGAGAGGGGAGAACTTTTAAAAGATCATCTGATTTATGCAGCAGCTCTGAGTTGCAGAGCAGGAGTATTTCCCAACAGAAGCCAAACAAGAGGCAGAAATTCCCGCTGTGCAGCCACTGTGTGGATAGAAAACCAAATGTCCTAATTTTCTCTCAAAATATTTGCTGAATCTTGGGTCTGTATATGGTTGAGGAAAGGCTTAAAATGTAAGAAGAAAACCTTTGAGAAGCAATACATCACAGTCCGTAGTGTCTCAAGAGATAAATATCTGAGTTTAAAATCTGTCAGAAGGAGGGGCCAGAGAAAATAAACTAGACTCTTAATTGAACCTCTGGATGGCCAGGGTAACCAGAGCTGAGTGTGCCTCATCTAGATCATCATCCAGGTTTTCCTCAGTCTCATTCTGGGTTGGGCTTAAGGTGTTAAGGCACAGCCCTTTCTCTACCAGATGGACAGTAAACCTCTAAGAAAATAATATAGTCTGGTGCATTTACAATTTTGATACTGAAATCAAGCAAAACTTAGTAGATACATGAAAAGATGGGAACATGTAACTAAAATCCAAGAAAAATAGATCCTAAGTATCCAATGTATAAACTATGGTTATGACTAACCAGTCATAAGAAAAAAATCATATTAATTGCAATGTTTAATTCTATAAGAGATTTATATATGTGTGTGTTTATTATATTTAAAATACATTTCTGAGGGGCGCCTGGGTAGCTCAGTCAGTTAAGTGTCTGCCTTCAGCTCAGGTCATGATCTCAGGGTCCTGGGATCGAGCCCCACATCGGGCTCCCTGCTCAGCAAGGAGTCTGCTTCTCCCTCTCCCTCTCCCTCTGCCCCCTGCCTCTGCTCTCTTTGTCTCTCTCTCCCAAATAAATAAAATCTTTTAAAAATAAATAAATAAATAAATAAATAAATAAATAAATAAATAAATAAAATAAAATACATTTCTGCGATAGTAATCCTCTTAATGAAGCACAAATATTGTCAAGCTAATCAATGTCTGACTGTATTACCTTTTATCCATGATCCAAACTCTCCTATCTACCTTCTCCTCTTCCTCTCTATAAACTTCCAAACTCCACTCAAGATCTCATTGAATAGGAATATCCAGGCCACATGTCCTTTCAAAATCTAACCATTTTCTTCATTGCATGAAAATTGGCTTATTGTGATATCATTGGCATAAAAATGGGGCTTATTAACTGAAATAACCAAGAATTGAGCTTGTATATATGATTCACAGACTAAATATTGGCTCTTTTTTGTAGACTTTTGGCTGTATTCTTGGCTCGTCACTTCCTTGCGATCAGAATGCCATATCACAATGCCATAATTTAATAATTTTTTCTCTTTAATCTGTTTGAAATTATAAATTTCATGTTGACCCAAAAAGTTTCTCTCTGTCAAATTATACACACCTAATTCTACTGACTTCATACTTTTCAATATCTAATGAATGCAATAGGACATAAAGTATTTACATTTTATAAATAGAAATTGTACTAAAGTAAGAACCTCGTGCATGTTAATTTATTTTTTCCTATTTTAATAGACTAAATTTTTATCTTGATCAGTTCATCCCATCAGAAATATCTACATTTGATAAGATCATAAGTGGCCTCAACAAAAAGATATGATAGTTCTATTTTTAATTTTTTGAAAAACCTCCATACTGTTTTTCCATAGCAGTTGCACCATTTTACAATCCCATCAACAGTGCACAAGGGTTCCAGTTTCTTCACATCCTCACCACTGTTTGCTATTTTCTGTAATTTTGATAGTAGCCATCCTAATGGGTCTGAGGTGATAGGGAATTGTGGTTTTGATTGGTATCTCTCTGGTGATTAGTGATACCTAGCATCTTTTCATTTGGTTATTGGCCAGTTGTATACCATCTTTAAGAAATGTTATTCAAGTTCTTTGCCCATTTTTTAATTGAATTATTTGATTTTTTTGTTATTGAGTTGTAGAATATATGTATATATTCTAGATATTAACCCTTTATCATATATAGGATTTCCAAATATTTTTCTCCCCTTCCATAGGTTACCTTTCCATCGGTTGATTGTATCCTTTGGTGCACAAAGGGCTTTTAAATTTGACGTAGTCCCATTTGTCTGTTTTGCTTTTGCTGCTCTTGCTTTTGCTGTCATATCCAGGAACCCATTGCCGCATTCAATGTCATGAAGATATCCCACTATGTTTTCTTCTGGGAATTTCATAATTTTAGGTCTTTAATCTGTTTTGAGTTAATTTTTTCAATATCGTATAAAGGTCCAACTTCATTCTTTTGCACGTATTCAGTTTTCCCAACACTATTTGTTGAAAAGACATTACTTTCCCCATTGAATGATCTTGTCACCCTTATTAAAGATCATTTGACCATATACCCAAGGACTTATTTCTCTCTATTGTATTCCATTGGTCTATGTATTTGTCTTTATGTCAGTACTACACTATCTTAATTACTATAACTTTGTACTATGTTCTGAAATCAGGGAATTTGAACCTTCCAATTTTGTTCTTTTTCAAAAATTGTATTGACTTTTCAGGGTCCCTTGAGATTCTATACGAATTTTCGGATACATTTTTCTATTTCTGCAAAAATTATCATTAAAGATTTATTTACTGCATTAAACCCATATTGTTTTGGGGAATGTGGACATTTTTAAGTCTTCCATTTCTTGAATATGGGATACCTTTACATTTGTTTTGTGTCTTTCTTCTTTCAGCAGTGGTTTATAGTTTTCAGTGTACAAGTTGTTCACTACCTTGGTTAGGTTTATTTCTAATTATTTTATTCTTGTTGATGCTATTGTAAATGGAATTGTTTTCTTAACCTCCTTTTTGGATTGTTCTTTGCATATAGAAACACAATTTTTGTGTGATTTTATATCCTGCAATTTGCTGAATTTATTAGTTTTAACAGTTTATTTTTTGTTGAATCTTTAAGGTTTCATAAATATAAGATCATGTCATCATGAACAGAGATAATTTGACTTCTTTCATTCCAATTTGTATGTCTTTTATTTCTTTTTCTTGGCCAGTTGTTCCACTTCCTCAAAGTTTGTTCTACTACCCAGGTGTTTTGGTTGGTTGTCCAAATTAGCTCTTGTGACTTATTAATTATTTGGCTTTTAATATCATTGTTGTGTGTGTTAATAATACTAATGATCATTATTATTGAACAAATCATCAGGTTAGTAAGGCCTATCTCTGCCAATATATCTGGTTTTAAAATCAGCAATTTAATGATAGAATATGTAAAGAAAATCTTTTCCCATGAAGAACAAAAATAGTTTCTGACTTATTGTGGAGGTATTTTACATATGGGAAAGAATAATGAACAGTATAATGAACCTCCTTGTACTCATCACCAACTGCAACAATCCTAGACAATCTTATTTCATCTATATTCAATCCATTTCTCTCCAATTCCATATTATTTTGACTCCCAGCTATCATATCATTTTATCCACAGATATTTCAAAATATATCTATAAAAGCAAATTAACTACAACACCATAATTATACTAAAGTTTTAAGCACTTCCTCTTTAATGCTATCAAATATTCACTGTATGTTCAATTTTCTGATTATGTCAAAAATTTTTAGGTTGGTTGTTCAAATCTATATAAAAATAAAGTCTATGTTGCAATTAGTTATTATATCTCTTAAATTTTATATGATCTGTAAGTTCCTCCTGTATCTAGTTTTCTTTACAATTTACCTATTTTTTTAAAAAATTGGGTCAGTTGTCCCAGAGGAGTTTTCCATAGGACAGATTTTACTAATTGCAGTCCAGTGGTATTGCTTGATACGTTCATTCTCCCTATATCTGTTTTAAATTGTTAGCAAGATCTAGAGATTTGATCAGATAAAAGTTCGGGGGTCTTTTGTTTTTGTCAAAAATAGTTCACAAGTGGTCTTGGATACTTTCATTCAAAGGAATTTTGTCTGATTTTTCTCTAAGAAATAGTTATCCTCTGCTTTTGTTATCAATATTTAGAACAAATAATGCTTTACCATCACATAACACTTTATAATTTTGAAATTACTTTTACCTACACATACACTGATCTTTACTATATCCCTGTCAAGTAGGTATTAGGTCCAGGATTTGATTTTATCCAATTACAAACTAATAAATTGACCTGTTATGAATCATGAATGCTGGCAGAAAACAACAGACTCCTGGGTCAGAGAATAAGGAATGTATTACTCATGGCACAACAATCAGCATGAACATCAGCACATTTCTGTTCCTTTCTTTTTCTTCTAAGTCCCATGTGAGTGGCATGGAATGACCCAAATGGATTCTACACATGCAGTGGGTTCTGTCATAGCTGAGTAACACTTAGCTTGGGGGAATCCACCTAATTTATAGCAAGCAGTAAGCAAGCATGCTTTTTGGCCAGGAAAGAAATAATTCTCTCATCTCTCAAGTTTACCAGGTACATAAACAATCTTGAAAAATGTCCAGTGGAAGAGTGACCAAAACCTTGCAGGCACACACAGAAAGACAAGAAAAATTGCTGTAGGCCCAAGGAGAATTATCTCCCAACAATAGATATGACAGACTGTTTTCTCATATTTCCAGTGAGGATATTAAGAGTCCATGTGCATTAGGGTCACACAATAAACAGCAAAGCCAGGAATAAAACCTAAGCCTTCTGACCTGTGCCATGTACACTATTAAAGAGGAAACTGAAAAAAAAAATCAACTTATCACAGGGAAGTAACAAGGAAGCTCTTCTTTGGGATTTAAATGTAGGGGAAAGTGAAAAAAAATTAACCCTATGCCTAAATTAAATTTAATATTTCAAATTTGCAGTATTAGTATAATACAGGAACCTCCAAGATGATGTCTCTGTGCTCCTAAAAGAAACAAATATAAAGCAATTGCTAGAAAACCACACCATCAATTAAATGTCACAGAATTATTCAAATTCAAGTCCCAAGAAATATGGGCATAGAGGTAAAAATACAAAATACACAAGGAAATAACTCATCATAAGCCAGAGACAGCAGCCATGAAAGAACTTTAGTTAATAAAACAATTTGATAGAGGCCATAAGAATCTTTGAAATGTTTAAAACAAAAATTCAAAAGCTTAAGAAATAAATGAGACATAAAAGATAGCTATTTGAAAAACACTAAAGCTTCAAAAAGTAAGAACACAGTCATGAAAAATAAAATCTCAAATAATAGGATAGTTTCAGATCAGAAAAAAATTAAAAAGAATAAACTAAAAGATGAACTTAAAAGAATTCTCAAAAGTCAATACAGCAAGATAAAGAAATGGAGTATGTGAAAGAGATTTGCAGGAATGGCAGATAGAGTGGAAACATTCAATGTTCCCACAATAAGAAATCCCAATTGAGAGTAGGAGATGAGATAAAAATTTTCTGGACTTAATGAAACAATGTAAATCCTCAAATTTATAAATCTCAACTAAAAATAAATCCAAACCTAGACATATCACAGTGACATAAAAAGTGACAAGATTCATCATCCATGCTTGATAAAAAAAACTCTCAACAAAATGGGGTTAGAGGAAACATACCTGAATGTAATAAAGGCCACATATGAAAAATCCACAGCTGACATCATACTCAATGGTGAAAAACTGAGAGCTTTCCCTTTAAGGCCAGGACCAAGACAAGGATGTCCACTCTTGCCACTTATTTAACATAGTACTAGAAGTTATAGCCATAACATGAGACGCCTGGGTGGCTCAGTTGGTTAAGCATCTGCCATCGGCTTAGGTCATGATCCCAGGGTCCTGGGATCAGGTACCGCACTGGGCTCCTTGCTCAGTGGGGAGCCTGCTTCTCCCTCTCCCTCTGCCCCTCCCCACCACTTGGGCTCTCTCTCTGACAAATAAATAAATAAAATATATTTTTTTTAAATAGAAGTTATAGCCACAACAATCAGACAAGAAAAAGAAGAGGCATCCATGTTGGTAAAGAACATTTTAAACTGTCACCATTTGCACATGATGTGATACTATACATAGAAAATCCTAAAGACTCCACCAAAAAAACTACTAGAAATAATAAATGAATTCAGTAAAGTGGCAGGATGCAAAATAAATATCCAGAAATCAGTATGAGTTTCTTATAAGAAAAACAAACTTGCAGAAAGAGAATTTTTTAAAAAATTGCACCAAAAAGAATAAAATATCTAGGAATAAACTTAACCAAAGAGGTGAAAGTCTTGTACTCTGAAAACTGAAAACATGGATTAAAAAAATTGAAGATGACACAAATGGAAGGATATTCCATTGCTCATGGATTGGAAGAATTAATATTGTTAACATGTCTGGATTACGCAAAGCAATCTACAGAGTCAGTGCAATCTCTATCAAAATACCAATAGCATTTTTCACAGAATCAGAATACTAAAATTTGTGGGGAACCACAAAAGACCCTGACTAGCCAAAGCAATTCTGCAAAAGAAGAACAAAACTGGAGATATCACAATCCCAGATTTCAAGATATACTACAGAGCTGTAGTAATCAAAACAGTAATGGCACAAAAATAGACACATAGGTCAATGAAACAGAATAGAGAGCTTGGAAATAAACCCACACTTATATGGTCAATTAATCTACAACAAAGGAAGCGAAACATACTGTGGGGAAAAGACAATCTCTTCAATAAATGGTGCTGGGAAAACTGGACAGCTAAAGGCAGAAGAACAAAACAGGACCACTTTCTTACACCATACACAAAAATAAACTCAAAGTGGATTAAAGATCTAAATGTGAGACCTAGAAGATAGAAATCCTAGAAGATAAACACAGGCAGTAAATTCTCTGACATCAGCCATAGCAACATTTTTCTACATGTCTCCTAAGGCAAGGGAAACAAAAGTGAAATTAAACTATTGAGACTATATCACGATAAAAAGGTTTTGTACTGTAAAGGAAACCATGAAGAAAACAAAAAGACAGCCTGCTGGATGTGGGAAGATGTTTGCAAATGATATATCTGATAAGGGGTTAATATCCAAAATACATAAAAAACTTATTTAACTCAACACTAGAAAAACAAACAATCCGAGTAAAAAAATCAGCAGAGGACCTGAATAGACAGTTTTCCAAAAAAGACATGCAGATGGCCGACAGACACATGAAAAGATGGTCAACATCACTTATCATCAGGAAAATGCAAATGAAAACCACACTGAGATATCACGTCACACCAGTTAGATTGGCTAAAATCAAGAAGACAACCACATTGAGATATCACTTCACACAAAGATTGGCTAAAAACAACTATTAGCGATAATGTAGAGAAAAAGAAACCCTCCTGCACTGTTCATGGGAATGTAAATTGGTACTATCACCATGGAAAACAGTATGGTGGTTCCTAAAAAAATTAAAAACAGGAATACCATATGATCCAATAACTCCACTATTGTATATTTACCCAGAAAAAAATGAAAAAACACTAATTCAAAAAGATATATGCATCCCTATGTCTATTGCAGCATTATTTACCATAGACAAGACATGGAAGCAACCTAAATGGCCATCAATAGATGACTGGATAAGGAAAATGTGACATATATACTAGAATATATATATAGAACATTGGAACATTATGCTACTATAAAAAAGGAGATCATGCCATTTGAGACAACATGGATGAACATAAAGGGTATTATGCTAAATGAAATAAGTCAGACTGAGAAAGACAAATACCATATGATTCCTTTCATAAATGGGATCTTAAAAAATAAACAAAAAGCAGAATCAGAACTATAAATACAGAGAACAAACTGATGGCTCCCAGAGAGGAAGGATGTAGAGGTTAGGCAAAATGGGTGAAGGGGAGAGGGATATAAAGGCCTCCAGTTGCGGAATGAGTAACTCACAAAAATAAAAAGCAGAGCATAAGGAATACAGTCAGTGATATTGTAACAGTGATGCAATGAGACAGATAGTATTTCTATACTTGTGGTGAACATAGAATAATGTATAGACTTGTCAAATCATTAAGAGGTACAGCTGAAACTAATGTAACATTCTTTGTCAACTATACTCAAAAAAGAGGTTTTAAAGGCAACCAGAGAAAACAGATTACCCATGAAGAACTTAGAGAAACAAATATATTCATCAGCAAAAACTGATGCCAGAAAATAATGTAATATTTTCAAGCTGAGATAAAAATTATTAAAATAAATTTTATAAGATGCATAATCATTCAAAAGTGAGAGGGAAAGATATAATCTTTCTTATTTATAAAAATCTACAGGGGCGCCTGGGTGGCTTAGTCGTTAGGCGTCTGCCTTCAGCTCAGGTCATGATCCCAGGGTCCTAGGATCGGCCCCATGTCGGGCTCCCTGCTCGGTGGGAGGCCTGCTTCTCCCTCTCCCAATCCCCCTGCTTGTGTTCCCTCTCTCTCTGTGTCTCTCTCTGTCAAATAAATAAATAAAATCTTTAAAAAAAATCTACAAATATCACTCAGATCCACACTGAAAAAAAGAAATGGTATGGAAGAAGAAAATTAAACCAGATGGAAGGACATAGATTAAGTAATTTGTTAACTCCTTCAACAAAGATTTATTGAGCATCTACTATGTGCCAGGTATTTTTCTTGCTACTGAGATTATAACTGTCTGCAAAGCAATAATGTCTATTATTTTCCTTAATTGAAATGACTAAATCATGTAATTATAATACAATGTGGATTTTCATAATATTGATATCCTTTTATAGTACAGTTTAAAAGCATGTTCAATATTCTTCTTCTCAGTCTCTTAACCATCACAGTCTCTGTTAAACATGAACTTTACCTCATGATGGTCCCTGACTTACAGTGGTTCAACTTATAATTTTTCAACATACTCTCTGGAGATGTTGGGTAGAGACAGTAAGCCACAGCTCTAGGTCAGCCAGTGATCACAAGAGTAAACAACCCATACAGTGATAAACATTCTGTACCCATACAACCATTCTATTTTTCACTTTCAGTACCATATTTAATAAATTACACAAGATGGTCAATACTTTATTATAAAATAGGCTTTGTGTTAGATGATTTTGGCCAACTGTAGATTAAGTGTTCTGAGCACATTGAAGGTAGGCTAGACTAAGCTATATTGAAAGGTTAGATATATTAAATGCATTTCAACTTATATTTTCAATTTACTATGAGTTTATTGGGACATAACCCCATTGTAAGTCAAAGATCTCTACTTCCTCTTAGGAAACAATAAATGTTATGCAATCCAACTATTTAATCCCTTAGAACCACAGACTGAATTTTTCAGTATAATGCTCTCATCCTACCAGAATTCAGCAAATACTCATCAAACTGAACTCAATTTGAATTGAATTAAACTGATCCAAGTGTATCTGTCCTTAATCAATGGCAGAAATAAAGCTAGAGCAAAAGGAATAGCAAACAGTATAAACATTATAGAGTTGAATGTGGGACTGAAGAAAGACAAAGACAGTTCCAAAGGCATCTACCTTCTCTCCACTCTTTTGGTATTCTTAGAGAGAATCTTAGATGGATAGCACATATAAAAATAGCTCACACCTAAAGGGTTAGATCACAAAGAGCAAACAGATCAAAAGCAGGATGTGGCTCTGCATTTTATAATGTCTAAAGAGAGAAGGGTTTCTTGGTTCATTAACCATACATCACTCATGACTTCCAAATATTACAAGTGTACTACATCGTCTTTGTCCTTGAAAAAACAGCTGTAATTTGACTAAATCTGTCATCGATGTTGTTAAATGACAAGGGAGAAAATTACACAGCTGATGTAACTGTGTAGCTTAACTCGTTTAAAAGTAATTCTTTACAGAATAACAGTGCAAGTTCTATCTTTATACAGAAGACAGACTCTTAGGACAGAGGGATGGGACCACAGATGGCCAGGATTTACCAACCAGCACTTGCCCCTGGCTGTTAAGCAGTCATGTGATTCAAATAATTATGATTTAGGATAATAGTGCTGGAGAAGACTCTAAAGATATCTACTCAAACCACCTCACTTTACAAATGAAGAAACTGAGGACTCTAAATGAGCACAGTGGTGAAAAGAAACAGGCAGATTGATTTTATAAGTGGTTATTACTTATTGTTATCTTGTTATAAGGCTACTATTTAAGAACTTTGTTTGTAATTGAGACTCCTTTTTATACTAAAAAAAAGTACTGTTAAGTAAGCAGGTATCAGTTATCCTAGAGGATGGGAAATAATGGTGATATTTCTGCTGCTAGAATACTGGCTCTCATCTACAACATGATATATTGTGTAATGTTTTAATTAAAACTCACTCAGCACATAAAATAGGCATGGAAATAAACCAGGGTCAAAAATCACAGAGTGTGAAAGTACTTAAGAACAGATATTTTGAGGGGCACTTGGGTGGCTCAGTCGGTTAAGTGTCCAACTCTTGATTTCAGCTGAGGTCATGATCTCAGGGTCATGAGATCAAGCCCTGTGTCAGGCTCCATACTGGGTGTGGACCCTGCTTAAGATTCTCTCTCTCCCTCTCCCAACACCCCCGTAAAAAAAAACAGAAAACAAAAACCTTGTATTAAAACCAGATATTATGAAAAGTTCACAGAGTGCTTAACCAGAGTCAATCCTAAGAGAAACCTAAAAGTGCAAAAGATTTCCTTAACAAATCCTTTTACATTTTTATTTTATTTTTACAAGGGCAATTTGTGTGTGTGTGTGTGTGTGTGCTTTGAGTTCCTGATTTTATTCACTTAGGCAACGTTTATCATGACTTGGACACAGGTAGGTCACACCACAAAGTAAACAATTAGTCAATTATTTTTAACTTTTCAAGTATACTGACTTAGTATTTTGGAATATTCTGATCAGTGTTATCTATAAAACATATAAATATATGGTAAAATAGATATACAAAAATTACCTAGTAAAATTCCTGGAACTATATAGAAAGCCAACAAAGGTTTACAGAGTTGAAATATGTATACTTGTAAATGTGCAGCACATATCCAAGAAAAGTGAGAAGGCTTAGCTCTGAAACACTTGAGAGCAAAGAGTGTTCCTCAAACTTTTATATTCTCATGTCCATTCTCCTCAAAGATACAACTGGGAGGAAAAGAATTTCTGAATCTCCGTTTTTCTCTTTCTGTGCATGTCCAAGTAACCATCACAGCTGCATTTGGGGATATAAGTCTTCCACAGGCTTCCATCTTTTCTTCTTAGCAAATTTTCAGGAAAATTACTGGAAGATCAATCATTCTTGGTCAGAACAGCTTGTAATGTTTTATTCCTCCTCCTGATGAAGTTGGATACATTTTGGTCTCTAAAATCAAATTAT
Source organism: Mirounga angustirostris (assembly GCF_029215605.1). NCBI lineage: Eukaryota > Metazoa > Chordata > Mammalia > Carnivora > Phocidae > Mirounga > Mirounga angustirostris. Next base: position 17,346,468 of record NW_026991711.1, on the reverse strand, counting down.
ATGCTCTTTGTGTGATGTACTTTACTACATATTAAGAAGAATGCAAAATTAAAGCATAAGCCTTTTGGTATACTGAATATTTCATATATTTAAAATATGATAAGAGCATACCCAGAGAATGCAGACTTGTGTCCTTTTTTTTTTAAGATTTTATTTATTTGAGAGAGAGAGAGCACAAGCAGGAGAGAGCAGGAGCGGGAGAGGGAGAAGCAGACCCCCCCTGAGCAGGGAGCCCAATGCAGGGCTCCATCCCAGGACCCTGAGATCATGAGCTGAGCCGAAGGCAGATGCTTAACCGACTGAGCCACCCAGGCACCCCCGGACTTATGTCTTTGACTGGGATGCTAACCTGGATGGAGTTTTATCAGTGTGCTGGGCCTGAAAGAGTGGACTTGTTTTATTTATTATTTAATCTTGTAAGAGTGAAGCAGAAGGTATCTGGCTCTGTCAGAGTAATTAGCTGGAGGCCCATAACTTTGGATCATATACATTTCTTAGAAATAAAAACAATAAAATATTCAATTTGATGGACTAAGTCAGGTAAATCTAAGTATCCCTAAATGATATTTTTCTCATAATTAAACTATTTAATTAATTCTATTCAATAATCTCAGTGTCAATATGGTCACACTAGAATAAGAAACTCTTTTAGATAGGAGTCCAAATTTTCTAAATGATAAAAGTTCAATGTGCAGCTTCTCATCCAAATCTGCATATAGTCTATTCAAAAGGAATTTCTTTTATAAGAAAAAGAATGATCAGATATTACATGCTGAAAATAGAAAAATTTATGTTGAGTTCACCTGAACTCTATTCTCATTAAATTCCCTTCCAGTGAATCTAAGCATTTAAATTTGTATAAAGATGTAGTGTGATACAAGGGGTAATTTTAATGAGACTTCCTGTTGCTCTCAATTCCGAGAAGAAATGGTTTTTATTTCAGCTTTATCATAGCAGCTATGCTTTCAAAACTCTGATATAAAATGTCCTTCTTATTATAGCTTGACTTGGTAGCTCACCTATAAAGCCCACATGTGAAATACTAACTTTTAGGTGTGTTGTATAAATATAACTGAAATATGCCAAACATTTCTTGGTTTTCCAAGAAACAAATATGAAATGAAATAGTATTAAGTCAACAATTAGTAACAACCATATTATATTAAGTTGCATATCAGAAGAAAGGTAAAAGACATTTAAAAAACTAGGCAAACGATTGTTTTCAATGTACAGGAATTTCTTTGGGAATTAAAATAAAAATCACTTTATTTGGGATTTCATTGTCCATGAAAGTTTGGCAACTAGAACCCAGTTAATAATTACAGAACATTCTCATGAACACCATTGGTGCTTACTTGCCAAAGAGGCCACTAGAGAGGAGCCAACAGTTGCCTCTGTTAAGTCCCACATCAATAAAGTATAATTTGCCCATGACACTCCATTAGTCTGTAATTGCCTATTGCTTCCCTAAATATTAAAGGCCCTAAGGAAAAAAAAATTAATACTTCTGAACAGATGTTTCCTAATCTATTCCTTAAAACTCTAACTATTACTAATACCGAAAATAAGAATAAGAAAAGAAGGAAATAGAACTAGGTGCATGAAGCCTTCCTGTGTCTATCTACATTTTAAAAATCCTGAATATAAAGCCCTTTCTTCAGGCTAATCAGATCAAGATCTCCAGGGACAGGAGCTGACTATTTGAAGTTGTATGCTCTGAATAAACGTTAGTGTGCAGCTAAGTTTGAAATCAACTGGCAGAAGGTACACAGGTTTTCCAAGGGCCGCTAATCTCTTTTTTTTGTTTTGAGCACAGAAAGAGTGGTTTCATGTTAATTACTGAACAATACTAAGGACAGAACTGGTCTCCCAGAGTAGAAGGTTGCAAGAGAAAGGCAATGGATTAGAGAAAATAAAAAACCTCCAAAATTATAAGGTTTGAATTGTTTATCATTTATTAATAATAACCACTGGTATTTATTGTTTACTGTGTGTCAGTCACTATGCTAAATGCTGTGTTATGCACTGTCTCATTTCTCAAGCACTCACAGCTAATAAACAAAAGAACTAATATGTAAGCTGGGTTGATCTATATTTTAAGTTTTAACCATTCTACTTCAGTATTTCTCAAATAGGAATATGTAGAACACTGCAGAATCCATGGATGATTGACTATAAGGTTGTGATTCACTGTAAAGTTGATTTTTTGAGTAAATATTTTATGTCAATTTGTGTCAGTGTCCATGTTCATTCTGCATCACCCAGAAAACTGCTTAATAATCAAATATAAGCCACCAATATCAATATTCACATCTGTGTTTAGGATCACATTCAAAAATACTACTGACTTGCTCACCTCTGGTGAATGAGAAATGAACAGAGTGACTAAAAATGTAAATGTCTGATCCCATCAGGTGAAGGCCAATGTCATCATGGTTCACCGTAAAAATGAATAGTGAATATAAATGCACAAAGGAGAATTAGCACATGAATGAAGCAATCACATGACACAGAAGAATGAGCATGCCTAGATCAGATCTTGTAATATTGCCATCTGTAGTAGTCAAGATTCTTCAGAGAAACAGAACCAATAGGCTATATAGAGAGAGATTATAGGGAATTAGCTCACATAATTATGGAGACTGACAAAATCCAAGATCTGCTAAGTTGGTAAGTGGGAGAGTCAGGAGAACTAATGGTATACTTCTAGTCCAAGCTGGAAGGGCAAAGAACCAGCCAGGATAGAGTTTCTATGATATAGTTTCAGTCTGTAAGCTAGCAGGCTTCACATCCAGAAGGCACTGATGTTTCAGTTCTCGTCTAGGAAAAAGTTTTCTGGGTGATGCAGAATGAACATGGACACTGACACAAATTGACATAAAATATGTCAGGAAAAAGCCACATCCAGTTCAAAGGCAGTGGAGAGGAAGAATTCTCTCTTAATCAGGGGAGAGTAAGCCTTTTTGTTCTTTTCAGGGCTTCAACTGACTGATTGAAGCCCGCCTTCATTGTTGACAAAGTGAGGATGAAATACTCATGACAATTAGTTTTTATTTCCATCATGTAGTCATAGCTATTATTATAACTACCTTTTTCCTATTTCCTACCTTTTTTTAATTTTCTGCCTGCTGCATGCAAATGTCTTACTAGTCTAGAGCAGTTGCTACTTCTCACTAGGTCCAATCAGCATAATGTCACTGATGTAATGAACCAGTGTGATACCTTTTGGGAAAAAAAGAAAATCTAGATCACTAAAAACAAAATTATGACATAGAGCTGGAGAGTTGATATACCCCTGAGGTAGCACAGTTAAGGTATATTGATCACCTTGCCATCTGAAAACAAACTGATTCTGGTAGTCCTTATTGACAGGGATGGAGAAAAAAGCACTTGCCAGATCAATAGCTGCATACCAGGTACCAGGAGATGTATTAATTAGCTCAAGTGATGAAATCACAGGTACAATTAAACTCACCATTTGATTATGCTTATAACAATCCACTGTCATTCTCCAAGATTTATCTGTCTTCTACAAAGGCCAAAAAGCTGAGTTGAATAGGGATGTTGTAGAAATCATCATGCCTGTATTATTCAAGCTCTTGATAGCACAGAGGGATCTCTGCAATCCCTCCAAAAATTTTATTTTACTATTGTCTTTCATAGAGGGAGTTCTAGTGATTCCCGCTTGGACTTTAATAATCCTTACTCCATGGGTCAGGGAACAAACATAGGGATTCTATCACCTTCTGAATATGTCTATTCCAATTATGAATTCCAAAACTGGGGAAGTAACTACAGGATGTGTTCAGGGACCCACTAGGCTTACTATCAGAAGAACCTAAGCTAAAACTCCATTGATCATCTGACCTCCATAAGCCCCTACAGTGGTGGTAGACCAGAGTGACACTATGAGGCTGCTGGACTTAGTATCAGTTCAGAATTACTGTCTGATAGTACCTAAAAAATCTGATTTTTTTCCCCTTAATGCACATTTACCCTAGTAAAGGGCCATATGGCTCTTTAGTAAATTTTTAGTATTAAGAGTATAAATTTTTGGCAGTGTACTGAGGTCTTTCCTCAGTACACTGAGGTCCCCTGGTCTTCCCCTGGCTTTCCTTTCATTCAAGGGGTTCTGGATCTGTAAACTGGCTCAAGTCTGGGAATTACTTGAGGAGACGTGCCTCTCTTTTTATGATTCAGGTTAGATTTTTCTTCACTTGACCTAGATTTTTTTGTGCTTATACAGATCAAGTAAGAATTTGGTAAACTTCCCATTTATTTCACTTCTAATAACACCACGATAAAGTAGCCAGTACCATAAGTCTGCATGAGTCAGTGTTCTGATTGCGGCTTTGACTCTGCTTTTTATTATAGTAAGGTAACCACACCCACCTGCCTTTAGTGGAGAGTGCCACCACTTGGCCCTTTCCACCCCAGGATCTAATTACTCCTCTCGCATTTCCGAGTTCAATGATCTCAGTTCCCACTGTAAGGACTGGCCTATAGAGGAAAACAATCATAGATCTTTCTGAGGATGCTGGGGCTCCCCTCACAAATTTATTTCTCACAGTCATGGCAAAATTGTGTCTTCTGGACCATCTCAGGTTAGATAAATAAGTCTTAAATGACAAATGCAGTCTAACACTCCAGTCTCCCTAAGCCTTTGAATCCCTTTCTCTACATTAAACCAAGGCCTGTCAGACATTTCTAACTTAAACTTAGCCCTGCAGCTACAAGAGATAATAATCTACTACAGGCCTCAGAAAGAAGCTTTCAGGTCATTTATGCAGCACTTGAAGTAGGAATTCAAATCCCTGGGCTCATCCTTTTCTTTCCCGACTTTGTCCAGCAACACTAGGACAGCCAACCAATTTCATTCTATTCATTAGTTTGACAAAATGTTCAAAAGTATCCTGTACACAGTCACCCAGATCCTTGCTGCTTATAAGTAGTTGGTTAGGAGTATCCAATGGAAATGTTTTATATATCTCTATTGCCAGATCATGCCAAGGACTATTGCTGCTCTCTTTACCACTGGAAACAGTCATTAGCATCTTTAAATCTAATCAGATAATTAATTCTAGAAATGTCAGAATCAATTCAGAAAACTCATTAAAATTCTGTTCCTCTAAAACCACTCTTGATACAAAATCTGTATTATTTTGGGTTCTCCAGAGAAACAAAAATCAATAGGCTATATATATGTATATATTATGATTTTTTTGTTGTTGTTATTATAAGCACTTGACTCACATTAAGTCCCCAGATCTTCAGGGTGAGTTGATAAGCTAGAGACTCAGAAGAGCCAATGGAATAGTTCCAGTCCAAAGTCTGGCAAGCTCAAGAATCAGGAAGAGCTCATGTTTTAATTAGAATCCAAAGGCAAGAAAAAGCCAATGCCCCAGTTCAACAGCAGCCTGATGGTAAGAATTCTCTCTTGTTCTGGCTGGGCCTTCAACTGATTGGGTAAGGCCACCCACATTACAGCAATCTGCTTTAATCTGTCCATCTATTTAAATGTTAATCTTATCCTAAAACACCTACACAGAAACACCAAAAATAATGTTTGATAAACATCTGGGCACCCTGTGGCCTGGTCAAGCTGATACATAAAATTAACCACCACACCATCTATAAGTATTCATAGTACAGTGGGAGTCTAGAATTGGGAGGACTAAGGCATCCATCACATTAATTTAATGATAATTTTAATGTTAATTTAATCATTGTTTAATTTGTAAGATTATTTTAGTTTTATATCATAAAGTGTATATTGTGCAGTTATACATATTTAATTCACATTACAAATAAAATCAGTTTTCTAAACTGCAGGTATGAAAAAAAATTTTTCCATTTAAAATTGGCCACAAGTTACACAAACAAGATTGAGAAACCTATTACATAGAAAGACAGCCACTGTCTCAAGATAATAATTTAATGAAGTATAGATTTTGTTTGGGGGATAAATTTGGTGTTGAGAATTTTGTCCTTAATTGAATCCTGTTGCTGTAGTGATTTTTGAGATCCTACCTAGCACCCACTACTCTGCTCTATTTATGCACAGAATGAGTTGAGAATAGAATAACAGCATCCCAGATCTTGATCCTGTCAGTTGGTGTTACAGCTTTAGTGTTCCATAAACAAGCTAATATTAGTGAGAATGTTATGAGAGACCTTTATCATGTGCATAATGTGTACCATCTGGTTGTAAGTGACAATCTTCATATAATAAATTTGGTTCAACTCATATTTAGATAACTCTAGAAGATTTTTGTTTCACATATCCAAGGAAATTTTAGAAAACTGAAGTGTGCAAATTTTTTAAGGAGCTATATTATACACACACACACATATATACTATAGATTTTTGTTTAAAATAAGAAGTGTATCTTAACATCTTTTTTTAATATTCTGTCACCATTCTTACTCATGACGTATTAATTGTTCGAGTTAGAACCATATGGCTCACACTTGGTCCCATATGCAGAGGTAGTGTGATATTGTAAAACTGCTTGGAGGTGCTCATGAAGAATTATTTCCTTCTTGTCCCCATTTACTCATGTTCTATTGTACAATATCCTCCAATTCCATCTCCAAGGACACATCCTGTCTGGATTTTGCCCTTTGAAATATTTCCCTCACCTCATTCTGTGTTGAAACTGACCCTTCCTCAGAATAACACCCATCACTTAGAGACCCAAGTTCCTTTTTTACATCTCAGTGCCCTTAAAAATAATAGATTTCTGTTTGCACAAATATCTCATGCACTCTTAAGTCAGGCAGCAATTTCATGGGAAATGGGTGAGGAAATTTACCTAAAATTCTCTAGGAATAATGCCTTTTACATACAATACCAAAGACACAATCCACAGAAGAAATAATTGACAGGGTGGACTACATTAAAATTAAAAACTTCTGTTACAGTTAGAAGAAGAATAAGTTTTGGAGATCTAATGCACAGCACTGTGATATAAAAAATACACAAAACTTTTACTCTGTAAAGGACAATATCAAGAGAATGAAAAGACATACCACAGACTGGGAGGAAATATTTTTTAAAAGATACAGCTGATAAAGAACTGCTATCTAAATAATGTAAGAACACTTAAAACTAAACAGTAGGAAAACTAAGAACCTGATTTAAAAATGGGCCAAAGATCTTAACAGATACCTCACCAGAGAAGATAGACAAACAGCAAATAATCCTATGAAAAGATGCTCCACATCATATATCATCAAGAAAATTCAAATTAAAACAACAATGAGATACCACCACACACCTATTAGAAAGGCCCAAGTTTGGAACATTGACACCACCAAATATTGGCTAGGTGGTGAAGCAACAGGAAATCTTGTACATTGCTGGTGGGAATGCATAATGGTATTGCTACTTTGGAAGATAGCGTGGCAGTTTCTTATAAAATTAAACCTACACTTCCATAAGATCTAACAATCAAGCTCCTTGGAATTTACCCAAAAGAGTTGAAAACTTATGCCCATACATAAACCTACACAGGGATGCTGATAGCACGTTCATCCATAATTGCTAGATCTTGAAAGCAACCAACATGTATTTCATAGGTGAGTAAGGAAACTGTCGTACTTGCAGACAATAGAATATTATTCAACACTAAAAAGAAATGAGTTATTCAGCCATGAAAAGTCACAGAGGAATGTTTAAGTATATTACTAAGAGAAAGAGGCCAATCTGAAAATGCTACATTCTGTGTGACTCCAAGTATTTTACATTCTAGAAAAGGCGAAACTATGGAGGACAATTGAAAAGATCAATGGTCCCCAGCAGTGTGTTGGGTGGAAATGAATAGGCAGAGTAAGAGGATTTTTAGGGCAATAAAACTACTCTGTATGATATTATAATGAGAGATATATGTCATTACACATTTGTCCAAACCCATAGAATGTATAATACCAAGAGTGAACTCTAAGGTAAAAGTTTTGGGTGATTAAGATGTGTAGATGTATGTTTATCCTTGGTGGAACAACAACAAAAAAGCACCACTCTAGGGAGTGATGTTGGTAATGAGGGAGACTGCATGGGGGGGGGGGGGGCAAGGGGCATACGGGAAATCTCTGTACCTTCTTCTCAATGTTGTTATAAGCCTAAAATCACTCTAAAAGTTAAAGTCAGAAATATCTTTGGGAACAAGGTGACCGATCTGTCTTCACAGGAAAAAGCAGAGGTTGGGTGTGTTGTATTGAAGGCTTGTTTTTTGTTTGTGGCTGTTTATTTAGGCCAGGGTTTTGCATAAATTTACTTATTCAAAAACATTTATCAGGTTCCAACCATGTAGGGGGGCTCATCCTACACATAAATAATCATCCTTGCTAAACTTTGAGATTTAAGAGCGTAGGTATATATATAGTACGTGCAGGTAGTTTGCTCTAAGGCAGCAAGTCCCCTTGCCAGCCCTGACTGGGAGTCAGGAGTCTAGAATCCTATTTTTGGATCAATTGGCTACTATCCAAGGAAACTTTGCTGTTCAACTCACTTTGCTTGCCTCAACCTCTAATATTCAAATAATAACCATATTTCTGTCTGTGTAAAAAAATTATAAAATGTTTTCATGTTTATGATTTCATTTTATTTTTACATCTATTCTGGGAGAGGGCATTATTATCATGTAAATGTTACAGTTGAAGAAACCTAATCTCAATGACTATGAATTTTGTAAGATTTCTGGGGCTTGAGCCCAGTTCCTTTCCACCATATTCCATGACCTTCTAGCCTGAATTCTAGGAGTCTGTGCAGCTACAATTTAAATAAATTGAGAAGAGGGGCACCTGAGTGGTATAGTCAGTTGAGTGTCTTAATTTTGGTTTCAGCTCAGGTCGTGATCTCAGGATCATGAGATCAAACCTGCGTTGGCTCCGTGCTCAGCACGGAGTCTGCTTAAAGACTCTCTCTCCTTATGCCCCTCCACATCCCCCCCACTCTAATATAAATAAATAAATAATTTTTAAAAACCTGAAAAGAGTTAAGCGCCTATCTATATATCAAACTTATTTCCATTAAGTCATATATTCAAAAATCTTGTACCAAATACAGGATACTAAGAAGAGCTACTTATAAGCCTGCCAAATAGAAAACATACATATGATCATGATTTTGAGGGGCTTAAAGTAGATGAAATCAATACATGAACCCAAATAAAAGTTACAAAAACATATATTTTTTAAACAGTCCTAAACTGAGTGATTATGACAAGAAGAAAACATATACATACCTCGGGTAAAAACACAGCAGTATTTACAATTGGACAATGGATAGGGACAAGGACAGAAAGAGCTGACAAGATTGCTGAAAACTTACAGTAGTTGGAAAACTATGCATTTTATTATCATATGTTACATGGAGTTAGATACTGGGGCAAGAGTGAATTATGGGCTTGAGAAAGAATGAGTATGGATGTTGTTTATTCCAAGAGATATAAGGCAAGAATGGAAGAATTTCCATACTGGGTCAGGGAAGGTGATGCTGTAATTTTCAACATCTGCATTATTCTCCTACTTTCAATATAAGAGTGTTCCCTCCTTACACATGCACCTGTTATTTTCATAATGTCTTGTCAACCCAAAGTACAGCAAATAACATATTTTAAAATGTTGCACAGTCCCATCTGAATACAAACCTCCAACTGAGAACACCACAAGGGCAAACAGAGAGCTAGCCCTCCCCCCGTCCCCCAATCTAAGCACTTGTCCTCATGTGTGCTGTGTTTTGTAGATATTTTCATGGAAAACTTTGATATTTCTTCTCAAGGATGATGGCAATGGCTATTTCCTTATATTCTATTTAGATATCCCTTGGGCCAATAGATTTTCTTCTTAAAAAATAACATACAAAATATTTAGAGCTTGAAATATTAAGTATATTGATTGATAATACACATGATGAATTGGATATGCAGGCCAAACTAATTCATTCTATTTAATAAATGTAGTAAGCTTCACAATCTCTCTTGCACAACATTCTTAGACATTTTGACAATTTTTAGGCTCTAAGGATTAGCTACTTAATAGTCTTCACTTACTGAAGTAAAATAGGGAAATTTCATCTGAACTTAATTTTCACATTTCATTGGGAGAAAAGTTGCCTCTTCATCAGTGTTCACATTTTACTTGCTGCAGCTAATTATTAGCAAATACTAGTAAGTGAAAATGTCATCTATTTATTCAGTGCCCAATCCAGTATTTGGAAGATGCATTATAGGTCCAACAAAAAGTCCAAATAAAAGAAAATATTTAAAGGCCCCAAATTATAGCAATTCTCAATTTTCCAATTATCCCCAAAGCTCTATAACTAGGTAGGCCATCTTCTGGCACATTCAGCGAGCTTTACAAGATTATACAGGAAATGCACCTTGGATTAGGCAATGCAAAGGCAAAACAACGTGCTTTCCAATCCTCTAATGTGCATTCAATCATTCCTCTGTTAGGCAGTAGGTGGTTTTGCACAATTTATTAGTGAGGAGGGAGCAGTCATGTTTTACTAGTAAGTTTGCAGGCAAAATGAAGCACTGTTCAGTATTTTTAATGAAAATAATCACCATATCAGGGATGGTCATCAAAAATAATCAGCATCTACAGCAGGAGTGCTGACCAGCTAGAACAGACACGGACCTGAACTACACCAGTGAGAAGAGGCTGAAGAGATATAGGCTTACCCAAAGTCAGGATGGACTGCCCATGGCCAGATATTGGAAATGTTGCCTTCAAGATGACAGTTTGATCAGAATACATATAATTTTATTCCCTCCTGCCACCCCACCAAAATACAGTATAAGGACTCATTCCTCCCCCCCCCCAAAAAAAAACTAAATTTATGGAGAGCAAACAAATGGTAACAATAACAGTTAGAAGCTAGTAAGCAAATAGATGATTGGTCTTCTTCTCTTGTAGACATAATAAGATTACACATCCTTGCCCCTTGAGGTTAGGGATTGTCATGAGACTAGCTTTACCCAATAAACTAGTGAGCAGAAGTGACGTGTGTCCCTTCCAGATGGACACTTTTAATTGCCAGTTTGTTTCTCCACCCCTGACTCCCATGCTCTTGTGATCATGGAAGCATGTGTTGATGTGGAGTTAAGGTATTAAGTTATAATGGAGAGAATTACCTGGATTGGTAATGGACATTGCTACCAATATTTTAGAGGCATTTGTTTTTCCAGCCTGATCTACCCTATCCTTTTGACATCTGCAGGTTTACCAACAGGCATGTAAACAAGACCACATTTGTCTAATCATGACAGAACCCCATTCACAAACTCAGTTCTAATTCAGTTTTCACTCCCTATTTTTAAATATTAGCACATAACTATGAAACAGGAATTACCACTTATCTAAAATAAATATGTAACATGAAAAAAGTTATATCCACAAGCAGAAAAAAAACAGCTTGCACTAAACAACATTCTTCAGAGAGAAGAAAATTTTGAAAAAAAAATACTGTAATTAGCATCTCAACAAGGCCTGAGAAGACAAAAAAAGGTATATTTTGAGGGGAAAAAAGGACTTTAATAAATCTAAAATCTGAATGCAAGAAAGAAAACCTCAACAAAAATACTGAAGAATTAAATTTAGGACATTTCCCAGAAAGCTGAATAAAATGACGGCAACTACAAGAGGAATTCAAGAGGACACCTTCTGGAAATCCAACACTCAAATAATGGGACTTCCAGACACAACAAAAAAATGGAGGACAATTAACAGTGAGAGAATTCAAGAACATTTCCCCAGATGGACATGAGTTTCTAGTTGGGAAGGGCCACTAGTTCCCAGTACAATAGATCTAATTGTCCCACACCAAGGGACATCATAATGAGATTTCAGAACACAGTGAAAAAGATATATTGAGATATCTCTGTTCACTATACATATTTTTGTTTAATCTCCTTAAATAAGGTTTGCTATAGGCTTTTAATTTTATTGCTTTGTAGTCAGAGAACTCATATTTTGTTAAAATTACTTATTATTGATATTTGCTTTGTAGCCTGATATGTGATCTCTTTGTAAATGTCTTATGTATGCTTTAAAAGAGTGTTTATCCTTAGTCCTTAACTTCATGATACTACCTGTAAATCTATCTACCTGGCCATATTCATTTATTAAGTCAAGTTTGTGAAAGCCTGTATTTGGAACTGATGTAAAAAAGTAACCCTTCTTTCTTCTTTTTCTGAGGTTAGAACCAATTAAAACATAAGCACATATGTCAGACAGATAAAAATAAAAATACCAGCTATTTTACAATTAAAAACTAACCTAGGGAATGTGTTTATATATAATACCTAATATTTCATCCAGGAGTTATCATTAAGTCAGAAGTGTAGCTAGAAAACTATGGGCCTTCCATGCAAAAACAGTTGGCTTCAGCTCATGTCATAGAGAAGAGCAGGGAAGAATGCACCCTTACTGTGGGTAAGCAAATCTAAAGAGTTAGAAAACTCTAAAAGGTCAACATTCTGGTTTTTCCTTCCCACCTGCTAGCCAGATAAATGTGTTCTCTTTCATGTGAAGGAACTGGTGAGGTAGGGCAAAGAGATGTGAAGAGTGTTACTAGAACCATGGCAAGAAGGCAATGGAGTTCTCCCAGAGACTCTGGTTACCAAGTCATCTGTATATATCTTCACTGATTTTCATCTGCTTGAGTCATCAATTACTGAGACAGTGGGGTAAAATCCCCCACTGACTGTGGAGGTGTCCATTTGTGATTTTTACCCAATTATTTTCCTTCATTGATATTTCTTTATTTTAAGGATGTTAAAGGTAACTTAGGCTCAGAATTTTGTTCAATTATTTCTCTTGTTATTATGTAATGAACTTCTCTCTCTTTTTAAATGCTTAAAACCCATTTTCTTTTTTATTAATATAATGACCTCAGCTTTCTTTTGGTTATTATTTTCTTGGAGTATATTTTTGCAAGCATTTACTCTCACCCTGCTGTATCATTTTATTTTAGTGCTGCTAGATATTTGTTTAAATCCAAATTGAGTGTTCCCTAATTTTATTTAGTTCATTTCACTTAGAGATTACTAAATTATTTGCATGTGGTTTTAACATCTGATTTTTGTGTTTTCTATTTGCCAGGCATTTTTGTTTGTGTGTTTGTTCTTTCCTGGCTTCCATTAGGTTTTACTAATTCCCCTTTCCCTCACTAGATTAGGAACATATATATTCCATATTAATTACTTGCTAAGTTTTGAAATTTTAACATTCATTTAAATACATCATTGTCCTGACAGAAACTAAATTTAATATTTCTCACTTCTTCCCAAATATACAAATACTTTAGAATGTTTTAACATTTACATGTATTTCAATCATACCCTGTTTTTATCCCCCTAAATTAGTCATTCTATTGTTTTTTCAACCAACACACTTATATACAGTAAGCTAGATATTTGCCAGTTGCTTTGATCACTACTGTAACTTCATCCCACTCCTTCATGTGGCTCAATTTCTTGGATTTTTACACATACTCTTTAATAATGCATTTAGAATAGTTTGGGGAGTGTTAAAAACACTTACTCTTTGTTTAAAAAGCTTTATTTATTCCACACAGTTTAACTCTGTATAGAATTCTGCATTTCTCCTTGTTTAGAATGAACTTTTCATATTTTATTATCTATTATTGCTCTTGATAATTAATCTAATATTCTTTTTTTTTTTTTCTGTTAAGGGCAATCTGTCTTTTCCCTGGATACTTTAAAAATTTTCTCTTTGGGGACTTCTGTGTAAGACAGCAGAGTATGAGGACCCTAAGTTCACCTTGTCCCATGGATACAACTAAATAACACATCAGTATAAATAACTGAAAAAAGGACCCAAAGATGGACAGAACGAACTCCACAACTAAATGTTGATAAGAGGCCACATTGAAGAGGATAAGAAGGGTAGAGAAGGGGTGGGGAGTTAAACACCATGGGTCTGACCACAGGTATGAGGGAGCCACAGACAACAGACACAGAAAGAGGTGAGAAACAGACTATCACACTAAGAAGCCTGCATGGCAAAGACAATAGCATTTGGCTTTAAAAATCCAGGGGCTGAATTTTGTGAGTTCTTACAACCAATGGGACCTTAATGCCTGAAACTATAAAAATCAGCAGGCTCAGCTCTGGCAGAGCCCAGAGGATGATAGGAAGCTGAGCCCATGCCCTTAAAGAGACAGCACTACAAACAGCAAGCAGAGATACAGCATAGAAGCAGCAGTTTGAAAAACACCTGGAGCATACAGGAAAGAGAGTTATTTACTAATCTCAGAGTTTCCTGAAGGACTTCTCCAGGAACAAAGGAGCTGGTAGCCACCATTTCCCTCTCTTGCCCCCATGATAAACACATGGTCACCTGCAGGAACCAGCACACCACCAGCATTTACTACTAACCTACTTACATCATGCCCTGCCCCCTCTAGCAGGGCCTGCCTCAGTCCCAATGCTGCAGGTCCCCTCCCCAAGAAGACCTGTGCAAACCTTGTCAACACTGAGTCTTCCAACTGCATGCTTTGCAGGACCTCAGTCCGGGTGGCTGCAGCTGGTCACCTCCCACTGAGGACATGTGCACTCTACCCATGCACTTTGCAGAGTGACCCCAGTCAGCTGCAGTCTCAGTGGCAACTGGGCATTTCCTGTGGAAGAGACCAGCACCACCTTGTTAAAAGTGCATGCCTTGCCCACTACTTTCAAGAGCAAGAGACATAACTGACTTTCCTAACACAGAGACATAGGCATAGTTAGACAAAATAAGGACAGAGGAATATGTCCCATATGAAAGAATAAGACAAAATCACAGTAAGAGACCTAAGTGAAACAGAAATAACATTCCTGATAGGGAATTTAAAGTAGTGACCATAAAGATACTCTCATTGGACTTGAGAAAAGAGTAGAAAACATCAGCAAAACGCTGAACACAAAGATAAAAAAGAATCAGAGATGAAGGATACAATAATTGAAGTTTAAAATACACTAGATGGAATAAATAGCAGGCTAGAAGAAACAGAAGAACAGATCAGTGACCTAGAGGACAGAGTAAGAGAAAGTAAAAAAGATGAGGAAGTGAGAGAAAAAATTTATCCAAAATGAGAATAGACTTAGGGAATTCAGTTACTCCATCAAGCATAATAACATTCACTTTCTAGGGATCCCAGAAGAAGAGAGAGAAAAGGGGGCAGAAAATTTATTTGAAGAATAGCTGGAAACTTCCTGATTTGGGAGAAGGAAACAAATTCAGATCCAGAAGGCACAGAGATCTCCCAACAAAAATCAACCCAAGGAGGTCCACACCAAGACACGTAGTAGTTAAAATGGCAAAAAGCAGTGATAAAGAATTTAAAAAGCAGCGAGAGAAAAGAGAACAGAGAACAGTTACGTACAAAGGAAAACCCATAAGGCTACCTGCAGTTTTTTAAACAGAAACTTTGCAGGTCAAAAGAGAGTTGTATGATATATTCAAAGTGCTAAAAGGAAAAAATCTGCACCCAAGAATACCCTATCTGGCAAAATTATCAATCAGAATAGAAGGAGAGATAAATAATTTCCCAGAAAAAAAGTTAAAGGAGTTCATGACCACTAAGCCAGCCCTATGAAATATGTTCAAGGGGACTTTTTGAGTGGAAAAGAAAGACCAAAGTAAGAGTAAGAAAAGCAGGAAGCACAAAATCAGTAAAAATAAGTATATCTGTAAAAATCAGTCAAGAAACTCACAAAATAAAAAGAAGTATGACACCGTATACCTAAAACATGGGGAGGAGAGGGGAATAAAGAGTGGATTCAAACTTAACCATCAACATAAGATAGACTGCTGTACACAGATGTTATATATAAATCTGATGGTAACCACATATCAAAAACCAATAATAGATATGCAAAAGGTAAAGGAATCCAAGTATATCACTAAAGAAAGCCAACTTAGGTAGAGAGAAGAGAGCAAGGGAAGAAAGGAACAGAGAAGATCCACAAAAACAAACACACAAAAAAACCAAAATGGCAATATATAACTTTGAATGTAAATGGACTAAATGCTCCAACCAAAAGACATAGGAGCACCTGGGTGGCTCAGTCAAGTCAGTTAAGCATCTGACTCTTGATTTCAGCTCTGGTCATGATCTCAGGGTTGTGAGACTGTGTCCCACATGGGCCTCTACACTGGACATGGAGCCTGCTTAAGATTCTCTCTCTCTCTCCCTCAGCCCCTCCCCACCCCTCTCCCTAAGGGGGAAAAAAAGACATAGGGTGATGGAATGGATAAAAATATAAGACCCATTTATGTGCTGCCTACAAAACACATGCCTATTGAAAGTAAGGAGATGGAGAAATATTTGTCATGAAAACAGATGTGAAAACTGGGGTAGCAATACTTACATCAGACAAAATCAATGTTAAAACAAAGACTGTCACAAGAGAAAAAGGACACTATAAAATCATTAAGGGGACAATCCAAAAAGAAGATATAACAATTGTAAATATTTATGCACCCAACATGGGAGTACCCAAATACATAAAATAGTTAATAATATAAAGGAGCTAATACAATACAATAAAATAATAGTAACACAATGATAGTAGGGGACTTTAACACCCCACTTACATCAATGTACAAATCATCCAAACAGAAAATCAAGAAGCAATTCATGGCTTTTATTGATACACTGAACCAGATGGATATAATAGATATATTCAAGTTTATTTTTTAAAGATTTTATTTATTTATTAGAGAGCACAAGCAGGGGGAGAAGCAGAGACAGAGGGAAAAGCAGGCTTCCCACTGAGCAGGGAACTGACACAGGGAGTAGGACCTTGAGATTATGACCTAAGCCAAAGGCAGATGCTCAACCAACTGAGCCACCCAGGCACCCCTGATACATTCAGAACATTCCATCCTAAAACAGAATACACATCTTTTCAAGTGCATACAGATCATTCTCCAGAATACATTACATATTAGGTCACAAAATAAGTCTCAACAAATTCAAAAAGATCAAAGCTATACCATGCATCTTTTCTGGACACAACACAATGAAACTAGAAATCAACAACAAAAAAACTTTTGAAAGACCACAAATACATGGAGGTTAAATAACACACTATTAAACAATGAATGTCTCAACCAAGAAATCAAAGAGGAAATCAAAAGATACCTGGAGACAAATGAAAACACAATGATCCAAAATCTTTGGGATGCAACAAAGCTGTTCTAAGTGGGAAGTTTATAGCAATACAGACTTATCTCAAGCAGCAAGAAAAGTCTCAAATAAACAACCTCATCTTACAGCTAAAAGGAGCTAAAAAAAAGAACAAACAAAGCCCAAATCTAGCAGAAGGAAGAAAACAATAAAGATTACAGCAGAAATGAATGATACAGAAATGAAAAGAAAGAAAAAGAAAGGAAAGGAAAGAAAAAGAAAAAGATCAATGAAACCAGGAGCTGGTTCTTTGAAAAGATCAAGAAAATTGATAAACCTCTAGCCACACTCATCAAAAAAAGAGAGAGGGAGAGGACTCAAACAAAATCAAAAATGAAAGAGGAGAAATAAATAACTAACAGCACATAAATACAAAAGATAAGAGAATATTATGAAAAATTATATGCCCACAAACTGGACAACCTTAAAGAAATGGATAAATTCTTAAAACTGTATGACCTTCCAAAGTTGAATCAGGACAAAATAGAAAATTTGAACACTAATTACCAGCAAGGTAATTGAATCAGTAATCAAAAATCTCCTCAAAAAACAGGACCAGAAGCCTTCACAGGTGAATTCTATCCAATATTTAAAAGGGTTAATACTTATTAATCTCAAACTATACCAAAAAATAGAAGTGGAAGGAAAGCTTCCCAAATCAGTCTATGAGGTCAGCGTTATCCTGATACCAAAACCAGAAAAAGACACCACAAAAAAAAAAAAAAAAAGAGAACTACAGGCTAATATCTCTGATGAACATAGATGGAAAAATCCTCAACAACATATTAGTAAACAGAATCCAACAATACATTAAATAAATCATACATCATGATCTAGTGGGATTTATCCCTGGGATACAAGGGTGATTCAATATTTGCAAATCAATAGGATACATCACATCAATAAGAGAAGGATAAAAACCATATGATCATTTCAATTGAAGCAGAAAAAGCATTTAACAAAGTACAACATCCATTCACATTAAAAAACCCCAACAAAGTAGGTTTAGAGGGAACAGACCTCAACATAATCAAGGCTTTATATGAAAAACCCACATCTAACATCATAATGGGGAAAAACCAGAGTGTTTTCCCTAAGGTCAGGAACAAGACAAGGATGTCCACTCTCACCACTATTATTGAACACAATACTGGAAGTCCTAGCCACAGCAATAAAAAGAGAAAAGAGAAAGGTGCCTGAGTGGCTCAGTCAGTTAAGCGTCTGTCTTTGGCTCAGGTCATGATCCCAGGGTCCTGGGATCAAGCCCTGTGTCTCTTCCTGCTGAGCAGGGAGCCCACTCCCCCTCTCCCTCTGCCCCTCTCCCCTTCCTGTGCTCTCTCTCTCTCTCTCTCTCTCTCTCTCTCTCTCACAAATAGATAAATAAAATCTATAAAAAAATTTTTTTTAAAGAGAGAAGGAAATAAAAGACATCCAAATTAGTAAGAAAGAAGTAAAACTTTCATTATTTGCATTTCACATGATACTATATATAGAAAACCCTAAATACTACCAAAAACATGAGAATGATAAGTGTATTTGGCAAGGTTGCAAGATACACATTTGATGTACAGAAATCCATCACACTTCTATACACTAATTATGAAGGGGCAGAAACAGAAATTAAGAAAATAATCCCATTTACAATTGCCCCCAAAATAATAAAATACCTAGGAATAATCTTAACCAAAGAGGTGAAAGATCTGTAATCTTAAAAACTATACAATGTTGATGAAAAAAATTGAGGATGACTAAACGAAATGAAAAAGACATTCCATGCTCCTGGATTGGAAGAGCAAATATTGTTAAAATGTCCATACTACCCAAAGCAATCTACACATTTAATGCAATCCCAATCAGAATACCAATAGCATTTTTCACAGAACTAGAACAAACAACCCTAAAATCTGTTTGAAGCCACAAAAGACCCCAAATAGCCAAAGGAATCTTGAACAAAACTGGAGGTATCACACTTCAAGACTTCAAGTTATATCACAAAGCTACAGTAATCAAAACAGTATGGTACTGGCACAAAAACAGACACATAGTTCGGTGGAAAAGAACAGAAAGCCAAGAAATGAACCCACAATTACATGGTCAATTAATTTTTGACAAAAGAGGCAAGAATATGCAATGGGAAAAAGACAGATGGTATTGGGAAAACTGGACAGCTACATGCAGAAAAATAAAACTGGACCATTTTCTTACACCATATACAAAAATAAACTCAAATGGACTAAGGACCTAAATGTGAGACATGAAACCATAAAAATCCTAGAAGAGAGCACAGGCAGTAATTTCTCTGACATCAGCCATAACAACATTTGTCTAAATATGTCTCCTGAGGCAAGGGAAATGAAAGCAAAAATAAACTATTGGGACTATTTCAAAATAAAAAGCCTCTGCACAGAAAAAGAACAAAACAAAAAGGGTAACTTTACTGAGTCAGAGAAAATATTTGCAAATGACCTATCTAATAAAGCATTAGTATCCAAAATATATAAATAACTTATACAACTCAACAATAAAAAAAACAAATTTGTCAAAGATTCATTGACTACAGTTAAAAGTGGGCAGAGGACATGAACAGATATTTCTCCAAAGAAGACATACAGATAACCAACAGACACAAAAAAATGATGCTCAACATCACTCATCATCAGGGAAATACAAATCAAAACCACCTTACACCAGTCAGAATGGTTAGTATCAAAAAGACAAGAAATAACAAGTGTTAGTGAGGATGTGGAGAAAAATTAATCTTCATGCACTGTTGGTAGGAATGCAAACTGGTGCAGCCACCATGGAAGATAGTATGGCAGTTCCTCAAAAAAATTAAAATTAAAGATAGAACTACCCTACGATCCAAGAATGGCTCTACTGGGTATTTATACAAAGAATATGAAGTAATTTGAAGAGATATATACACCCTTATATTTATTGCAGCATTATTTACAATAGGCAAACTATGGAAGTAGTCCAGGTGTCCATCTATAGATGAATGGACAAATGGATAAAGAAGATGTGGTATATATATATACATGTATATACATATATATATATATATATATAATATATGTAGGAATATTATTCAGCCATAAAAAGAACGAAATCTTGCTACTTGCAACAATATGGTTGGATCTAGAAAGCATAATGCCAAGCAAAATAAGTGAGTCAGAGAAAGAAATACCATATGATTTCACTCATATGTGGAATTTAAGAAACAACAAATGAACAAAAGAAAAAAAGACAGAAACAAACCAAAAAACAGACCCTTAACTACAGAGAACAAACAGATGGTTACTAGAGGAGAGGTGGGGGAAGGGATGGGTAAAATAGGTGAAGGGGATTAAGAGTACACTTATCTTGATAAGCACTAATATATGGAATTGTTGAATCACTATATTGTACAGCTCTAATATAACTATGTTAACTACCCTGGAATTAAAATGTAAAATGAATGAATGAAACTGAATTTGAGGAACTAAATAGACATATTCCAAAGAGACATACAAATGGCCAACCAGTGCATGAGAAAGCTAAGTGCTAAACATCACTAATCATCAGAGAAATGCAAATCAAAACCACTGTGTGGTATCACCTCACACCCATTAGGATGGCTACTCTCAAAAAGACAACAAATGTTGTTAAAGATGTGGAGAAAAAGGGAACTCGTGTGCACTGTTAATAGGAATGTAATTTGGTTTGCACACAATGGAAATCAACATAGAATTCCTTAAAATATTAAACATAGGACTACCATATGATGCAGCAATCCCACTTCTGGGCATATAACCAAAGGAAATTAAAACAGGATCTCAAAGAAATATCATTACTCTCATGTTCATTGCCTCATTATTTACAACTGCCAAGATAAGGAAACAGCCTAAGAATTCATTAATGGGAAAATATGTGGTATATATACACACAATGGAATATTCAGCCATGAGAAAGAAGAAAATTGTGCCATTTGAGACAAATGAGGACATATGCTAAGTGAAATAACTCATAGAAAGACAAATACTGTATCATATCATTTATATGTGAAACCTAAAAAAGACTAAAGTCAGAAACAGTAGAGTGGTGGTTACCAGGAACTGGGGGTGGGTAGTGGTGAGGGAATGGGGAGATGTTGGTCAAAGGATGCAAACGTCCAGGTATAAGATAAATAAGTTCTGGTGATCTAGTGTACAGCATGGTCATTATAGCTATAATACTGCATTATATACTTGAAAGTCACTGAGAGATTAGATCTAAAATGTTCTCACCACAAAAAAGAAATGGTAATTATGTGACATAATGAAGATGTGTTAGCTAAAACTATGGTGGTAATCATTTGCAATATTTAAGTATTTCAAATCGGTGTGTTGTATACTTTAAACTTACACAAAATTGTGTGTCAATTACATCTCATTAAAGATGGGGGGAAGAAAAACTGAATTAGAGAAACATTTTTTATAATTTTGTGATTTTCTTTACTCATTTAAATTATCAATTTATTCATTCACCTAATTATTACCAAGTGCCTACTAGGTGAACACAGAAATTAATGAGGGATACCCTACCCTGGAAGAAAGATAGCTATAGACTATCAGATTTCAAATACCCCAAAAACTCCTAAAGATCATGAAAATATATATATAAAATTACATCAAATTTTTTTCTGTATCAGTATCTACTCTTTGAATCATTTGTTATAATGTGTGCACTTAGTTTCCTTAACCCAATTTACTAGTAACATTTATTTTTATTCACATTGTACAGATCAATATTTTGTGAATAAATAGGTGCATATTTTCTTAATTATGCCCATAAAATTACCTCATAAAGGTGGAATTATTGGGTTGAGGTAACATATATTTAAAACATTTTTATATACATTGGCAAATGCCCTAAAAAGGAGGTTGTATCCTTAACAAAATTATTATCTCCTCTCTGCCTTGCCTTTGTCACTGGACATTAGGTAACTGACATCTTATCATGTGTAAAATGATATTTATTTTCTTTCCAGCAAAGAAGGCTTTTCAATTTTTTCTAGAGATAAGTTAACCTTTTATCTTGTAAATATCCATTTACTTCTTTTCACCATTTTTCTATTGGGATTTTTGTTGTTTTCTTATGGATTCTAAGAAGTCTTTCTGTGTTAAAGACATTGCTGCAACATGCACTGCAATATTTCCTCCACTTCACTATTTGTCCCTGTAATTTACTTTTCCATGTTGCACAGAGATTCTTTTTTTCAGATGTTAAAGCTATTACTCTTTTATTTTATAGAGTCTGCCTAAAAATCTATATGCTTTCCCCCACCTACACATAAATTTAAAAAAACAACCTGCAGGATTTGTCTGCTTCCTCATTATTTATACTTAAGTCTTTGGTCTTAGAGGCACTTACTTTAGAGAATGCTCTGGGGTAAATATCTATTTTATTTTCCAAATACTTAATCAATTAGTCAGTACTGTATTTTGACTAACCCTCCTTTCTCACTGAAAATGCTGTCATTTCAAAATTCCGTAAAACCGAAGTCATGTCTAAAGTCATCCAGCCAGCCTGTGACCGAGTCAATGTTTGACTGCAAGTTCAAGGCTTTATTTGTGTAGTGGCAAAGAGCATGGTGCTAGGATCAAAGAGAACCACATGTGGCTCCGACACACCTGGGATTTAGCTACAACCACATTACCTTGAGCAGACTACTCCTTCAGCTTCTAATCTGTGGATGGGAGAAAATAATTCTACCTAACTCGCTCAACTGTTTGAAAATCACATCCTTCAATTTATTCATTCAATGCTATTTATTAAAAGCCTACTATGTAATAGACATTTTTAGGCCATTTGTGGAGATAAATTATTTTGACTTTGTTGAACTCAAATAATGACCTATAGTCCACCCCCAACATTTAAATCTGCCCTACACTCTCACCATTGGTAGAATAGACAACAGTTGGTTGTTTTTTGTTGTTGTTTTTTTTAAGACTCAAAGTATGAAGAAAAAGTCTGTAAATGCATAGTGCATATTAGTCTCCAGCAGGGTACCTGACAGAGAGGTAGCAGAAAGTAAATTTTGTAAATGAGTGACCAAATTAAGAATTAATTCTTGCCCATGTAATTTTCCTTATTAAAAATAGAGAATAAATTATCTTTAAACATAGTCTTCATTGTTCAGTGAAGCTAAGAGAATTTTTTAAATATGTGGATAGATGAAGTGGAGAGAGAGAGGAAGAAATACCCACATTCCCCTGTCACAAGGCAAAGGTTGGCATATGCAGGATAAAAAAGCAGCTACATGGAGCACCTGGGTGGCTTAGTCAGTTAGCCATCTGACTCTTGATTTCTGCTCAGGTCATGGTCTCACAGTCCTTGGATCAGGGAGTTTAGGGCTCCACACTCAGAGGAGAGTCTGCTTGAGATTCTGCCCTTCCCTCTCCCTCTTCCCCTCCCCTCCATGCACGTGCATGTGCGTGTACATACTCTGTCTCTAAAAGAAATCTTTTTTTTAAAAAAAAGAAAAGAAACTACAATCTTCTCAGATTCATCAAGTCATTTTGATTCAACAGTTTACTCGCCACATGAATTCTAATTCGGAGTACTTACAGTTGCTTAATACACAAAAGTAGCACAGAATCAGCCATCCCAAATAAAGGAAGAAAACACACACACATACACACATATTCTGGGCAACATAATTAACTTTCTGTGTTCCCAATATGTGGGATTATGTTCCCAATCTGTGTTACATGCTGATTTCTTGGTGCCCAGCAAAGTGCCTGGAGTCAGCCCAGCTAGTGATCAGAACACAAGCTGGGTCTGGACGTCTGGATTCAGCCCTGCTTCCCCTGTTCACATGTTACTTAACCTCCCAGGGCCTCAGATTCCTCAGCTATAAAATCAGGCACAGTAACAGTGCCGACTACATGGGATTATCATGAGAATTAAACAAGTTAATATTTGTGGGGCGCCTGGGTGGCTCAGTTGGTTAAGCGACTGCCTTCGGCTCAGGTCATGATCCTGGAGTCCTGGGATCGAGTCCCGCATCAGGCTCCCTGCTCGGCGGGGAGTCTGCTTCTCCCTCTGACCCTCCTCCCTCTCATTCTCTCTGTCTCAAATAAATAAATAAAATCTTTAAAAAAAAAAGTTAATATTTGTGAAGTGTTTAGAACAATACCGGCACCACAGCATGTGCTCTATCGATATTGCCAAATAAATTAACACATGACACTTCTTTCGTGGTGCCTTTTCTGACCAAGTTACATCCATCCCTTTTACATACTTCGTAGTACCAACCATCAGGCATGTACCCAAATTTTAATAGTACATTTATTTTTATAATAATATGATTATTGTCTTCCCTCACCAAACACAGAAATATAAATTTATTGGCATCTGGTATATTGCTAAGATGCATGAAAAAGATTATTCAAAGATTACTTTTTGTTTAAGGTATTAATGTAATAAATTGTCAAACTAATTTTTTTTCTTTTATGGGTCTTTGGTTAAGCTTTGGTACAATTTACAAGCTTAGTTAATTAAATTCCTTTAAGAAAACCATCTTTGCATCAAATAATTGCGGGGCTAGCCTTCTTAGCATGCTCAGATTTCTTAACAGATGTCAAGATCTCATTGTGATTTGATCCAAAACTGTAGCCTTCACTGCAAGGCTCTTGAAGGGATCTTTAATTGTTGTCATATAAGTCTCATCGCAAGGGTCCATCATCCTTAGAACTATTAATAACATCTCTACTTCAGACGTGAAAATGGCATCTGCTTGAAAGTGAGATATCCCTCCCAGCATTGCCTGCCTTGCTGACCTAAGATTTAACCTCTTTGTACTTACACATTTTTACTCATTTTGATACCCTTGAACCCAGACCAGTGGCTGGCTTATGAATGAATGAAGCTCAAAAAGGCATAAGAAAAAGTTACTCATGAATCCAACCCAGACACCTCTTCAGGGTGTTTTAAAAAAGAAAAGCAAATCCCTTCAAGCTCAAATTTATACAGTTATCTTGGAAATAAAAATTTTTTTAATTGCCTAAAGTCCTAATAGCTCCTTGTTAAGCTCTGGCTATAACAAGAAGTATAAAACCATGACTAAAATATTCACACTCTGGTCCCTATTAAAAAAAAAATCACTAGTTTATTCGTCTTGCCTAATGACACAGAAGGGCAAAACAGGTACCCAAACAATGAATAATAATGTAAGAGCTCAGACTGTAAAATCAATATGTCAGATCAGTAGAGCTGTGCTTCGTTTTAATGTTCTCATCCCTGAATGCAGTTGAGCTTACCTTCTGAATTGTATACATGATTCACCTAATTACATAAATATCGAGTTTTCCTTATTATGAGGATTTTTTTTCAATCTCACTGTAATTACGATGTCAATATTTATGGCTGTAGCAACACTGAATTTAAACTTTATTAATTGTAACTGATAGTGGCATGCCATGAGATATTTCAGATGGCCATATGGTCTCAAAACATTGCAGGTACTACATAGTAAATGATAAGTTAGTAACTCCCTACAGATATCACAGTAAGGTAGGCTTTAAGAAAAGGCTTATTTCATCCCCAATAATTTGGGGGCTGGTCTCCTCAACTTGTCAGGTTTCATAGAACAGAGAGGTAATAACCGGGATGTACCTGGATCTTGGTCTATAATTTTACCCATTTTTTTTAAATCCAACACATCATTCCTAACTTTAACCCCCACCCTATTAACAAATTCTTTGATCTGTTGACAGATGTCTACACCTCCATCCCCACAGCTGTGTAGGTGTGTAAAAGATATCATTTAATATTTGTTATTATTCTTCGATATTTTTCCAATGAGGAGCCTATGCATAGTTCAGTCTAAACCAGAATACCATTTGTATAAATTCTATTTTAAAAATGTCCTAACTGTTTCCCCTTACATGGTTTTGTTTTCACTAGAAAAGTTTCACACAGTTACTGCACTTGTTACATCTCTGAGGCAAGCAAGTGCCACACCTCAGGACATTTTCACTAAATTTCTTTTTTTTTAAACCAATCAGTGACATTAGAAAAATATTCCAAGTGCTTTAAAAAGCTGGAGAGTTTTCATTTTGCTCTTATAATATTTTTGAGAACTTCCACTCAAGGGCCTGCACTCTCTAATTTAAGAAGAACAGAATTACCCATGGCACATTACCCATCTAGAGTTAGGCGAACGCATGGGCAAGGCTAGGATAAAACAATTAGCGTCCACATTTGGGGTTTCACAGCTGTTCTAGACGCATCATGGTGAGGGGCTCATGCATTCTCCCCTGTTTTCTTACTTGCTTCTTCAGGGATGCCAGAAGAGATGAACCTCAGTGACGTAAAGCAGATCCATCAGACGGGCCGAGGTAGTACTTTAGATACAACAGGAGCAGGATGTTCAGCAGCGACGGAATCTACCGCATTTATGCTGATGGGTGTGGTAATGTTACTTCCTTGGCTTTGGTAACTGAACTCTTCCACCCTGATATACCTGTCTTATCGGAGTCTTGATTTCTCCCCTGTCTTCACCTGACTGGAATAAGAAATCTTTTCGAATTTAACAATTATATTTATGAAAAGGTATGTCACACTAACTTCTTGTAAGCCAAGTGGGAATGTTCACAAAGTATTTAAAAATGATAGACTGTTTGCAAACATGTCTTCTAGGATTCTAACTTAAATCTTCTTAAATTTTAACACATTAAACCTACAAATGTGAAGAGCACAGAAGCGACTTCGAATGAGAAGGATTCAGTATATCTGTAATTTTACTATCTTTGATTCTAAACCCTTTTCTTTATAAAAGAAAAATGTCTTAAATTGAAAGTGTATTTGCAGAACAATGAAAACAGTATATAGTGTTTCTTAAAATACTGAAATTGGAATTCCATTAAATGAATCAAAACAAATGATGGCAAATAGCATGCATGAATTTTTAAGAGATTCTTCCATTTTTGCAAGCTATATGAAGAAATTACTTGAAGTCTGTAAGTTATAGAGTAGATTGTTAAGGAGCATTTCGTGTAATTTCATTGAAGAAGCTTGATAAATTTTATCCACTGTAACTTAGCCATTAACAAACCTTAACCTGAATATTTTGGTAGCATCTGAGCTGTATTCTAATACATTCAAAATGCATCTTTGGTATTGTGGCTCTTTTCCCTCCCTTTGCCTAATGGATTTAGCCATGTTGTAAACACACACCTGCTCTGGGAATATCTCTAAGAAAGCCATTAATTATTTGGTAAATAACTTGCAAAATGATATATTAATCCATCCTCCAAATATTATATGCTATTTTTTAAGTCGGTATTAAATAATTGACTATCTATACATTTCTAAGACTCCTATTAATATCTAAAGACATGTACTAATACAGAAAATGTAGCACACAATGCTTAGCTCTTTTTCTATTCACACATAAGGAGAGCCGCTAATCCACAGTCCCTGATTTCCCGGTTGTGATAAGATGCCTCAGCAGACCCCGATTAGGATATGTTTATCATTGTACTTAAGGAGGAAGAGATAAGTCAGCTTTTATTAAGAAGTATCATATCCAGTTGGTAGCCAGAAAATATTATTAATACAGTGACAGAATCGAAAAGAGAAACGCTGAATTTGTAAATTTTTTAAAAATCAAAAGGATTTGAAATGACCTCTGAAGAAAAGTCAAACAGTCAAATTGATGGCAAATATTTGTAAGGTAAAATCACTCTCTCCAAATCAGGAAAACAGTATATGATCAAATCTTGTTCTCTCGGGGGTTCTAAATTAACGAAAGGATCTGACAATGGTCAATTTAAACTACAATATGTTTAAACTGCCAAATCAGATTGTATTGCCTTTTAAATAGACCTCAAAACTGTAAGTGTTATTCTACCTGGCAGGTCTGGCTGTCATTTCCCTAGGCTTCCATTCCAGATCTTAATATTTATTCCATGATCTACTTGGTTTATAACTCATTTGCACCACCATGCTCCACAAATTATAAACTTCAACATATATTTGTCTAATCTTTATTTCAAGCTCAGCTCATTATTTAAATAAACAGGTAATATGAAGTCACCCATTTGTGACACTCCTGCCCAAGTCATGGTTGATTTGCTCTGGCAAAACTTCTTTCCCAAACTTAGAGGAATTTGGAAGCAAACTGAAGGGCATAGCTTAGGAGACTATGATGTTTCTGGATTAAATAACATTATAGCAGAACATTTTAGATGTGGCAAGAGATGCATAAAAGCAGAGTGGTAACAACGTTAATAGTATGAGTGAATTTTTTTATCAACTAAATTTTACATCCTCGAGTAGGTGTTGTCTACCTCCAGGTAGGCACTCTAGAAACCATATACATCATAACAGTGCTACTCTAGCTTCACACATGTGTACGCTTTTAGGATTCCTTTAAGAGTCTGAGGCATATTTCCTAATATTCTCAATGAGGATATTCATTCTTTAATACTCTATTCCATAGCATTGTATGTTTGACCAGCTCTTTATAATTTAAAAGCTCTTTGAAATGGAATAGAGTATCCCATTTAACCTTCCTCACCCCTCAAGGATGGGCTCAATTTTTAGCCAAATAAAAACAGTAACACTGAGGGTTTTTTAAAATGGCTCAGAATTTGTTTCTGAAGTCTTCCATAAGTCTAAAAAACTTTGAGCAATGGTAAGATTTTTGAATATGTGTCTACCTTCTAAGATGACTTAAAGGATAACATTCAAGTGAATATATATTTTTAAAATATCACTTACATCTTTATAGTCATATCTTATGCTTTGATCATGTAAACAATGGCTTTTTGTTAAATCTGAGTTATTTTTATATAAATTTAAGTGATCTTGGAACAGTCTAGTATTATGCATGTATAAGAGAAGAATCAGTTAATGACATGAGATAACATTTATGTGGCTCTTCCTCTGTATAGCACCATGATCAGTGCTTTTATGCACAATCTCCTTTGGTCCTCCCAATAACATTTTCACCTCCATGTACCAATGAGGAAACTGAGGCTTACAAATATTATGTGATTTGTCTGGTGTCATACAACTCATCACAGTAGAATCAGATGAGTGAACATAATGTCTCCAAATAAACTGTATATGTTCCTGGTTCAAAGATAGTGTAGCTCGAACAATAGCAAAGAATCATGAGATTAGCATAAAAATTATTCAGAGGTAGTTTAAGGCTCCAAACTAGGATTTAAAAAAAACAAATTCAACTGACTGTATAATGATAATTGTATAATTATAAAACTGCATATTAGTGCAAAAGCATAAAGAAAAGGAAATGTAAACATGAACCTTTTTTCAGTACCAGTCATTGCCCTCCCACATGTTGAAAACTCATTCAAACACATCAACACCCAAGATACATCAGCTACCAAAAATGAGAAAGAAAATATACAAGTTTTACAACTATCATGGAATCATGAAATTCCTTTTCTGTGCAACTGAAGGGTATAAAATATTTCTTTAGCCATAATAAAAAAAAATAGGAAGGCAGGAAGAAAGGATGGCAAGGAGGAAGGAAGGAAAGATGTAAGGAAGGCAGGGAGGAAGGTAGGGAGGAAGGCAGGAATATCATTTTTAAAGCCCTAGATTTGCCTTTTTATCCTCTATTCATTCAGGAATGTCTTATCAATGAAATAATGTCTGGAGTATTCTCTTGTCATTAAAGAATAGAAGTTAATAAGCTATTTCCTCCCATACACTCAGATTTCTCTGAAGTGCTCAATGATGATGCTTTGAAAAGGACTCAATTAGTTTATCGCTAATTGTTTTCAATCACTTAAAATATTGTTTCTATCATCATAACCCTTCAGGTACAACAAAAATTGTTTCTTCTTGAGTGAATGAATTCAACCTAGACTTCTATTATTCTATGAGATATTCACAGGGCAGTCTGTGATATCAGTATTTCTTTATATTGCAAACTTTAGTAGCCTATATAATTACATGGGTTGTATGAAAATTCAGAAATAATTCTTAATGTTGTTAGGTATGACTTTGGGCATATCAAGTTTTTCTTTAAATGCAGATTATTGTACATTTATTATTTCTGATTAAAATATAGATAAAACATATTGCTCAGGTTGAAAGTCTGCTTTCTTTGCCTTTGCTATAATTCCATGGTGACTGAAGGGGTGTTATGTCATTATTTTATAAATGCAGATTTAATCTAATGCAGTTCTTGAACTATTCTCTTTGCTTTCATGTGCAGAAAAATACTAAAGAATTTCTTCACATTATAATTTATCTTCATAGTAGAAACAACAATAATATGTGGAACAGGGTAGGGTGGGATGAATATTTTTGATAAATTTGCAAACATGACTCAATGGTCTCTTGCCTTCTTGTACTTATCAATTGTCACAATGGAATCATCTTCACCATGAAGGATAGGTCACACACCCCCAAATTTTTACTTTGCCCATATCAAAGAACAAGAGGAAGAGGAGACAGAGGAATTTGAAATCACACAGAATTAAAAACAGAATAGTAATTATCTATTTATTTTTTTAAAGATCCTATTTATTTATTCATGAGAGAGAGAGAGGCAGAGGGAGAAGCAGGCTCCCCGCTGAGCAAGGAACCCAACGCGGGACTCGATCCCAGGATCCCGGGATCATGACCTGAGCCGAAGGCAGACGCTTAACCGACTGAGCCACCCAGGCGTCCCTAGAATAGTAAATATTTAAAGATCAAGAATTCATTGATGACAGAAGGGATAGAATTGACCCATAGGATGAATTTGGGCAACGTGGTAAGTAAATTAGTAAATTCCTACTTTTATTAGTTTCCATACCCACTTTTGAGGAGCACTGAACTAGACGAAAGGAAGCATCTTAGAAGGAAAGCAGCAGGGAGGAGTCTCTGATTTTCCTAAGATTACCCAGGGAAGGCCACCAACATTAGAAAGAAGAGAAGCTCAGTTGCAAGACAAATGCTGTGAGCAGTACAGTTTATGCACCTGTCTTATCCTAGCTCTTGAAGAAAGCTAAGCACTGACCAGGTGAAGAATTTTCAACAGTAGCAGTTTCTTCAGAATGAGGTTGAAAGACCCACATAGCACCAAGAAAGAGTCCAACTCCATAACTGTGGTCAAATTGTCAAAGACTTCCAGAATACAATTTACAAAGCCACTGTCCTTTTCCAACTCACCATGCATGCTCATTGCTCAACCTATTGCCCACATACACACTTTCACACCCCATACACATTTTCTTGCTGTTCTTTCTATTTCCATTTTGGTTTCTTATCTATAAAATTGAGTTAAGTGTATCTAACTCACAGAGTTAGAGGACTAGATAACGCAACACATGTTAGGAATCCTCCTGTCCCACTACACACCTTAATAATTCATGTTTGTTCCCATTAAGCCTTCTGTTCAAATGCACATGTTCCCAGGATGTGACAATGGCAAAATATTTAGTTATGGATTCTGCCTGTGGATAAGCTTTTGAATTGTAAACAGAACATCAAGAAGGAAGTTTGAAATTGAGTAAGTAGAGTTTGGGGAGGGAAAAGTGAAAAAGTACAGCGAGAATCCCTCCTGCCTGGTTTCATATTCCAAGTTTTGCTTAGCTTCATCCTGCCTACAAGGTAATAACCTTGTTGAAAGTATATTTCAAAAAATATATTGGAAGTTAGGGAGTGATCTTGCATTCATTGATTTTAAAGGGATATCGTCCCTGACCCAATGTTTACTTGTGAATTGATCTCTGTAACAAACTGAAAATCTCAACCTCCCCATCCTGCTTGAAAGTTTACCTGACCAGCATGTTCGGACCGTCATGTTGGCAACATATCCCATGGGGCAGAGCACAGCCCAGATGGAGATGAGAACCAATCAATCATCAATAAGCAAGCAGTGCGCTGCTCAATATTGCACCAAGCGTCACCACCAACTTGATATTTCTGAGTGGCCAAATCACTCCTTTAGGTATACATTGCTAATAAGTGACAAAGCAAGTATTCTAAATCGAGTTGAACCTCAAAATCTTTCTTTCTACTGCACCATTCAGCATCCCATGAGCTCAAAAACCCCTGATTGGTCAGATATGATTAGGTTGGCCAATTTGCAGATTTTTGCAAGGTATTTTAAAATTTGTCCTTATTACATTTACCTTTTATTCCCATCTAGTCTTCAGATATATTTTTTTCTTTTGTCTTTCTTTCATCTCAAATTTAGCTCTGGTAATAAGGTAAGCATCCTGAAGAGATTCCATATGCTAGATGCCCTAATGTGGCCATCTGATGGAGAGATTGGCTCAATCACTGACTTCCAATCATCCAAAAATGCTGGAGAAACCAGAACAAACACAGCTTCAAAAGTTACGTACTAATTTTCTGTATGACCTCCAGCAACTTCCATACCCTCTTTGAACTACAGTTCCTCATCTGTAAAATAACGTGCTTGAGCTAAATGATCACTAAATTTCCTTCTAGATTTCTGGTCTTTAAACAGGAAACATTGATGCAGCCACAGAGAACATTTATTTACTTGATGTCTTATATTATAACCTACCATCACTTAATATATAAAAGATGCTTTTAAAAAGTAATGGATAAAATGTAATTTTAGTTACAACTTTATGCATGTGTTTATAATTCAGATTTCTTTATCACACATAGAGATGCGGCTTTTCTCTAAGATTGAGTGGGATAATCTTTTTACAAGTAAAGGAAAGAATAGCTAGCCAAAGATTCTTCAGCTTTCATTTAATGGATAAGACAATATGCCTGAGCAAAGAAATCTATCCTGTCATTAAATAGTTAGCAACTAATTGCTTTTTGTTTTAGCTAATCTTACAGGAGTTGGGATCTGGTGCCTTCACTAATTCAGCTGTGGCATCTCACAATATTTAAAAACAAATAACACATAGAGTGACACCAGTGAGAGACCAAAAGATAAAAGGGTGTAGAAGTAAGAGATGAAGTTATAAAAGTTAGTTTGACAGTGTTTTCTCTTCTCGGCAGATTTTCCCAGGAGACCCTTTTAAATAGGCCTAAACAAATGTTGTTGTCTCTGATGATTTATTGCAGAACAAGCTGACAGAGCACACAGGAGCATGTTATCTGGTCCCCTGTAGTGCAGGGGCTAATTCAGAAAATGAAGAAAGACCAGAAGTGCAGCAGTGGGAGCAAATGCTCTGTATCACTCAGCAAGTAAGCAGATGGAAGCTTGAAATCACAGCTTATTTAAAAATATAGCTCTTAAAGATGGTGTGTGGGTAATTTTAGTATTTTTTCTTCATTTATAAAAAAAATTAATGAGAATCTAAAAATTTCATCACAGATGGTAACTGCAATAAATTTATAATAAATATTTTTACTACTATTTTAGCTATGCATCTATTACAGTATGGGTATAATGGCATGTAAATACATGAACATATATACACATTTATCTATACCTATCTATAAAATATACATACACATTCATTATTTACTGTTTATTTATTGTGTTTATGTTTTATAAGCATAAAAAACTTGCCTTATGTCAATTGCCTTATGTCCATTAGTTCTGGCTTTTTAATCAGACTGAGAAGGTCAATGAAACATAACTTTTTAAAAATTGCTACTTGTTACTTTTCTATATGAACTTTCATGTTTAATTTGGAACAGATCAGCATTAAACAAGACTCTCCTACTATACACAAGAGAATATAGATGGCCTCTGCAGCAATAAGATGAATGCATAAGTTACATATTGCAGAAACCTTCACTTACACAGTCTTATATACACATTCTATTTTCCTTAAGAGACTTCCTTGGCGGAACAATACAACCAACAAAAATAGTTAGCTTATTATTCTCATTACAAAATATATAAAAGTGACTTTTAACTACCCACTTGCTTTTAGGTTGTTACCCAGCTGGTAAGCTGACCAAGCAAGGAATGACAATTCAATGTAACTAAAATTTATCATTTTCCCCAAGTCACCAAATGTGCTTTCTTCTCCTTTAGTGATACCCATCTTTTGGCGTCCCATTGTTTTCATTATCTATACACTCAGTGTCTGTGTGGGATGCTATGGCAGAAACAAGCACTCAGGCTTGGAAATTAGATGAGCCCTGGTTTTGAATATTAGCTCTGCCACCAACTTTCTGAAATATCTGTAAAATAAAGATGATCATACCTCCACCCTTGATTTATTGGGATTTATGCAGATATATTAGGATATTTTCTGATTTATTGGGAAGTTTTAATTAGTGATGTACCTATCATGATTGGAACATTATATTAATCTTAGTTAACATCTTTTTTTTAAGATTTTATTTATTTATTTGACAGAGAGAGACACAGCGAGAGAGGGAACACAAGCAGGGGGAGTGGGAGAGGGAGAAGCAGGATTCCCATGTAGCAGGGAGCCCAATGCGGGGCTCAATCCCAGGACCTGAGCCGAAGGCAGACGCTTAATGACTGAGCCACCCAGGCGCCCCAATTTTAGTTAACATCTTATCAAAACTTGCTCTTAGGTGAAATCTTTCACACTAAGATGTGAATGATATGCTGAAAAATCATTTCAGTTCAAAACTATATGTAAACCTAAAGATCATGTATTTTGCAGTAAAGGAAGCTAAAATCCAAAACAGATATATGAATTACCAAAGGTAATACAACTAGTTTGAAACAGAAGACCAGCAAATGTTCTTTGTCTAAGAATAGTTCTATGTATACTCTATTAAATCAAAATGTTTTCTTAAAGTCAACCAAAAGAGGTCTGTTTGTAAGTCCTGCTATTCAGTAGAAATTACCCCATAACCACTGGGACTGAACAGATAGAAACAGGCAAATACATCAACTTGGGAGAGTATGCTTAGACTCTTGATTCTAAGGGTTACCAAAGAGAAGATAAGGCATTTAGAGAAATTATAAAATCTTAATATTACCTTGACATTCATTAAAATAGATAATATAATAGTGTTTCATAATATAATAGAGTTTATATATAATAGAATATATAGAGTATTCAGGACATCTTGATAAATAACTTATTCTAACATATAGATCATCATTGTCAAATTTTCCAATAATTTCCTTTGAAATATGGGAAATAAAATGTTTTGTGTCACTTTTAAGGGCATTAACAGAAACTTTTTTTGCTACTGTTATTGTTTTTTACTATAATATTCTGATGCAATCTTTAAATTTACCATCTCTGTGCCAGATTAAAATTAGGTTATATCCTGAAACATGAAGATAATAGAACTTTTCCATGTTTATTTTCATTGGTAGTTCTTTGTTAAATACTAGTTTATTGTGCTATAGCATCTTCTAGATTTTAAAATAATGAGAAAATACGAATATTTGAAACTCTTCTAAACAACTTCCCCTCTGAGAAGAGTTCTTTCATTCTACTGTACGACAGAAGGACAAGTCAGCTGGAGTTGAAATATGTGGTCTTTACTTCCAGAGTTTTATTCTTTTCTTAAAATCCAGGGAGATGTTAACTATTTGTCTTTATTGAGCCGAGAAAGAAAAGTTCTCTATTCTCTTATTAGCTACCTTTTGTTAAAATGGAATAAACTGTCTTTATAATACAGGAAACTTTAGCAACTAAATGATGGATTCCATTGTAATAATAGAAAAAATAATTTAATGATCAGTATATTCATAGATACTGGCTCATATGGTAACTGAGAAATTTACATCTCTGTTGCCTTCAAGATTTATCTTAAATCCGAGATTTTCTATAAGACGTTAGTCTACCTTTGTTCTGATTAAGTTTCCAAAAATTCTGTCAACCTCTGTTAATATTTTGCTGCATTTTTAAAAATCTCTTAGAAATGCAGCTATATAAAATATACACACATATATCTAGATACAGATATCCATAAAGAAGACACAAATACATGCATACACAAAAGGAGACCGAGGTATGTAGTGATTATATCTTTACATAAATATTCAAAGATATGATAGTTTAGTGATATAGTGATATGATGTTTCCCTTTTAAGCCATCTTTATTGCTTAACAATATATCATGAATGTTTTCTAGGTCAATAATGCTAAAAATTATAATTTCACATCACTTGTTTAATCAATTCCCTATTGAGCATTGAATTATTGCCAATGTCATAAACAATGTTCCAATGAAAATCTATAAATTTTACACACCTCCGTCTTAGAATAGTTCTCCTCTCTTAGGTGGAATAAGGAAAGGAGATTCTATCTTCTACTTGGAATGACCACAATCACCACCAGCAAACCAAACAAACAAACAATAAAGATACTAGGTGTATTTTTCATAATCACTGATCCTGTTATACTTTCTTCATTCCCTCTAATTAGAAGTAATTCTCTCCTAAAATCAACTTAATAGAAAATTAGATTATAATCATTTGTGTATTTATCTTATTTTCTTTAGTAGATTAAAGGTTACTAAAGGTTTCCTGAATCCTTCATGGTAGCATAGTCTTTTGAAATTAATAGGTGTCTAAACATATGTATTGGATCAAATCTAATTTCAAGGAGACACAAAAAGTGTTGTTTTACTATATTCTAATTGATTAATCTTAGAAATTTCCCATCTCAAAATATCCTAACAATAGTCACAATATGAATAATAATTCCTGCCTGCATCAAAGTAAACTTGGGGAATAAATGATATATAGTAACATGTGAAAATATTTATAAATAGAAAAATAATACAGATTAGAATTGCTACTGTTATAGCCAGCAGGACTATTTGCCAGGGGTCCATACATTTTTAAGTATTCCACATATTACCTTTAAAAGTAGTGAAATATAACTTGAGGGACCTGAAGCTTTGAAGATGTCTGTATCAGAAAAGAGTTTATTAGACTGTGTATCTGCCAAGCTCAGAGTCCCTTCTGATGAAAATCAAAATATGATCCCCTTCCCTTCACATCTGAGTGGATGGGGTGATCTAGGATAGCACTGTCCAATAGAAACATAATACAAACCACATATGTAATTTAAAATTTCCTAGTAGCTTACAACTTAAAAAAGATGAAAAAGATACAGCTGATATTAATTTAACAATATGTTTTACTTAATCCAATATATATATAGAATATTATTTTTCAAATTATAATCCATATAAAAATCAGTGAGATATTTTCTTTTTATATTAATTTCTTTTTGAAATCTAGGGTGTGCTTTCAGCACATCTCAATTTGGATACAATTACAGTTGCCCAGCTATTGGCTAATGTCTTGCACAACACAGATGTAGAAGTAGAGAAACCAAGGCACCTTGGCAAAAATGATCATTATTAAAGGGAAAAAAACTTGAGTAGCCTCTCATAGTCAAAAATCTGAAGCAGGAGAATACATATTAACCTGGAGAAAGGCCCTTTTCTTCATGTATTAGCAAAACCTATCCTTCTAATTGGATCTGACAATTGTAAAAGAGAGATCTTTGAAGAGGACAAAGTTTCTCTCCTTGAATAAATTCTAGTCAGTCTCTTCAGAACACTCTTCTCAAATAGGCTCTGATTTTGGGCTTCCATATTGGTGTCTATATTATCCAATTTTACCAAGAGTCTGGCTAAATATGTTTAGCCAGAATTCTCCATCTGCAATATCTGGTCATCCTCAATATCTAATAGGGTTCCTTGTCCTTTACTGTTCCCACAGGTGGTTCTGATCATCCTGGACTGCCTTCAGCAAGAATTTGTTAAATCACTTTAGCCAGAATTCCCCCATACTCCTGATGTTTCCTCTTAGTAAGTATCCATCCATTGAAAAGAAATAATCTACTTTTTTTCCTTGGCTATAAATTCCTACTTGGTGTTTTATTCTGAATTGAACAGGATCTCTCTCCCCCACTGCAAAACCCCATTAAAGCGATCCCAACAATTTATTGCAGTAGTCCCCCCCTAAATAAAATCTGCCTTACAGTTTTAACAAGTGTCATGTAATGTTTTTCTTTAATTAAAGGGTGGGACATTCAGAACAGCAGTGTGAGGAACTCAAGGAAATGTTTCAGAAGAGGTATCTGCTAAGCTGGTCAAAGTGAGCACTGATAATCATTCAATTCTCTGGAAATTGTTTGAAGGATTTACACAAATTCAGAAGCATTTATTCATTAAATCTAAAGAAATCCAGTACAAGCAATGTGAGGCTGTGGCCCTCCAGTCAGGACTGCATTCATGTCCCACAGATAAGCCTTGAGAAAAAATTCCTATAAGAGCAGCCACAGCTGAAAGACCTTTTCACCTCACCCCTACCCTGCTAGCACCACCACCGCCGCCGCTGCCGCCCCCGCCCCTCCTCCTGCCACTTTCTGCCATGGATGAGCTATTCCAGATAGATGATGCAGACGGCCATCAATAGATTCCACCTCTCACAGCTTAGTGTTATCAGAGGTCTATGTTGGCAGTGGCTCCCACCTGGCAGCAGTATTTTCCCACACCCAACTCCCACTAAGTAGAGAAGATATATTGGGAGAGTTGGTAAAGAGTGCAATCCTTCTTTCTCAAGTAAATTGCAGCTTCCATCTCCCTCTTCCACTCCCACTGTGGAAGAGCAGCTCTAGGTAGGTTTGGCAGCAACTGAATATCAGCAGATTTCACCATCTCTGGCTTTACAGAATATCTCTACTGGGTGTGATGGGAACCCAGTAGAGTTAGCAGTTGCAGCCAAGTATTAGTGCAGCCAAATACTAAACAAACAACAGTAACAATACTCTCTGAAGAGGAATCAGTATCTAGAATTGCTAAAATAGAAGGGAACTTCCTCAACCTGACAAAGTGTACCTATTTAAAAAAATCCACATCTATCATATCTAATGGTAAAACACTGGAAGTTTTCTCCCTAAGATAAGGAATGAGAGAAGGACGTTGGCTCTTTCCACATCCATTCAATATTGTACTGGAGGATTTAGCCAGGATAATTAAGCAATTAGACAAGAAAAAGAAATAGAATAAAGGACATCCAGATTGAAAAGAAGTAAAGCTCTCTTTAATTACAAATGACTTGAACTTGTATGTATATGAGGCATCCACTAAAAATGTTAATATCAGTGAGTTTGAGTTAATATCAAAGATGAGCCATATTTCTGTATCCCAACCATGAACAATCCAAAAAAGAAAGCAATTCCACTTACAGTAGAATCAAAAAGAATTAAGTATTTAGAAATAAATTTAACAAGATAAGGTAAGACTCTTACACAAAAACTTATACATACAACTATAAAATAGTACTGGAAGAAATTAAGGATCTAAATAAATGAGAAGATACTTCATGTCCATACATTGGAAGATTTCATATTATTAAAATGGAAATAACCCCCAAATTAATCTACAGATTCAATGCAATCTCTATCAAAATTCCAGATGGCTTTTTGCAGAAATTGACAGCCTGATCCTAAAATTTGTATGCAAATGCAAAAAACTCAAAAGAGACAATCTTGGAAAATAACAAAGTTGAAAGTCTCATTCTAATTTCAAGGCACAGTACTGAGTTATCAAGACAGTGTGGTGTTAGCTTATGGATAAATGTATAAATCAATGAAATATAGAATTATGAATCCAGATTTGAACTCCTATCTCACACCATTCACAAAAATTAGCTTAAAGCAGATCTTAAATAAAAGAACTAATGACACGTAACTGTTAGAAGAAAACCTGAATGTAAAAGTCTTTGTGATCTTGGGGCGCCTGGGTGGCTCAGTCGTTAAGCATCTGCCTTCGGCTCAGGTCATGATCCCAGGGTCCTGGGATCGAGCCCCACATCGGGCTCCCTGCTCCACGGGAAGCCTGCTTCTCCCTCTCCCATTCCCCCTGCTTGTGTTCCCTCTCTCGCTGTGTCTCTCTCTATCAAATAAATAAATAAAATCTTTAAAAAAAAAAAGTCTTTGTGATCTTGAATTAGGTGATGGTTTCTTAGATATGACATCAAAAGTACAAGCAACAAAAAGATAAATTGGACTTCGTCAGAATTAAAAGCCTTTGTGCCTCAAAGGACACCATCAAGAAAGTAAATGTATGAAAATATTTGAAAATCGTATATGCAATAAAGGATTTGCATTCAGAACATATAAAGAACTCTTATGATTCGGGCACTTGGGTGGCTCAATTGGTTAAGCAACTGCCTTTGGCTCAGGTCATGATTCTGGAGTCCCAGGATCGAGTCCCACATCAGGCTCCCTGCTCAGCAGGGAGTCTGCTTCTCCCTCTGACCCTCCCCCCCTCATGTTCTCTCTCTCCCCCATTCTCTCTCAGATAAATAAATAAAATCTTAAAAAAAGAACCCTTATGATTCATTAATACAGAGATTTATAACCAAATCAAAAAAATGTCTGCTTTAAATGGGTGAAATTTATAGTATATGAAATATATTTTAATAAAGCTACTTAGAAAAAAGAAAATGATTGGACAATATGAACCCTTAAAAGATCAATCCTTTCATCTTGATTCAAAGTTAAGGAAGATGTCAAGGTGAATCCTGACCAAGGCAAAATAACAACATAGAGAAAACCCTACCTCAAGAAATGACATTCCTAAACCTCTGGACAAAACCTAGAAAGGAAGAGGAATAGGATCTCTAAGAAGCTGAGGGAAAAAGTTGTGGCCTAATTAAGTGTCTGTACAAATGGGTCAAAGACTGACTGCTTTAAGCCTGTCAGTCTGGCATGATCTCCCTTTACTGAGCTAACCCTGAGAAGAGAGATGATCTACCCTGAAAAAGCTCCAATGGCAATGACAGGGATCTCTACCTATGCCCAGGGCAGTTGAAGACACTTAGTGCTTGGGACTTAGTCTTTAAAGAAAATGCTGCTTCTTCAACATTTCCTTGCTGCTGCTATATAGACGGAATGTTTGTGTCCCCCGCCACCCAAATTCATATATTTTAATTTAATCCCCAGGATGTTGGTATTTGGATATGGGGCCTTTGGGATGTGATTAGGTCATGAGGATGGAGCCTATTCAAGTGGAATTAGTGCCTTTATAAAGGAGACCCCAGATTGCTCCCTTGCCACCCTCTGCCATGTGAGTTTTCAGCAAATGATGTCCATCTATGAAAAGGAAGTAGGTTCTCAGCAGATACCAAATCTGCCAGTGACTTGATCTTAGACTTCCCAGCTTCCACAACTGTGAGAAATAAATTTCTGTTGTCTTTAAGCCACCTGGTTTATGGTATTCTGGTATAGCAGCTTGAACAAACTTACACAGCTACAGACTTTTTTTTTTTTTGCCATAAAGGATACTTCTAAACATTTAATGGAGTTTAAAAGAGCTGAATCTTAGAATAAATCATTGAACTCTTTGACAGAGAATAACCTGAGGGAGCATATTGATCCTCCATACGAGAACCAACTATCATTTCCCAGCAAGTAGAAAGTCTTTCTGAATTTCCTGCCTGACACCTGGGCATCAACCCTCTGGACTGGTGCTATGGCAGCCTTTCCCAAGGCAATCTCTGGTGGCCATTGCAATACCCAAGTGTGGATTTTTAGTTTCATGTCGCAAAAGCTATTAGAATTGCTTCCCCTGTCCAGCTGCCCCAACCCAGACATCAAACACTTTGGTTTACCAAATATTTACATGGTAAGAATGTCTTGAAGGAAGCAGACTATACATCCTGCAAATCCATGTATATGTGTGATTCACTATAGAATGCTGCTTGTGGATATTATCTGCACCACGATTTGTGAAGTCTGACATGCCTGAGTTATCCGGACCTTGGCAGCTGTGTTGAAGCATGGTTCCAAAGTAGTCAATCCAAAATCCTTTGATATTTTACCTCTGTTTTTCTTATCTGCTCAGGCACTCCATCCCCTGTCCTCATGCACATCAATCTGACACAGGAACATTTGACCCTTTCATAGTTTGTCAGCATGGGACCTTTGGACACATTACCTTGACAAGGGAAATTCATTCTCAGGCAAAAGTCTATACAGATTAACATTTCACTACCACTGCCCAGGCAGTTATGCTTTTATCCAAGACAGCTTGTGATTCTGGTTAATAGAACACCCCAAAGCAGAACATGAATAATATAAGCAGGAGAGAATATCTTAGCTGGTACCTGTGAGTGGACCTGGCACAACAGCTCTGCATCACCACTACCTCTTGTCTCTAGCTCTACACCCACTTTTTTTTAACAAGATAAACCAAGTAAGTTGCTATTCCTTGTATCCTGAAAGAGGCTAATTGGTACACATATGCTTATATAAAGAAAGTTCACTCTTTAGGGGATAGGGATGCTTATTAGAAATTACCAGGACATAGAGAACATATCCATGAAGACTACTCAGTTT
The DNA here is from genome assembly GCF_029215605.1 of Mirounga angustirostris. NCBI lineage: Eukaryota > Metazoa > Chordata > Mammalia > Carnivora > Phocidae > Mirounga > Mirounga angustirostris. The sequence goes on along the minus strand of NW_026991711.1, from coordinate 17,304,036 downwards.
CATTTTGCTTTGATTCCCTGTTCATCAGAAATATTCTAGCTTCTAAAGATGTCCATGCATCTTGATATTTATCAGAGCAAGAAAATGAACAAAAGCATCGCAAGCACTGAAAATGGACTCAAACTGCACACTATAAATTCAAATGGAATTCTAGTTTATATACCAGTTTCTTGTGAATTTGGAGGACATGGCTAAACTACCTATGTTAATTCTGAATGTCGTGACAAAAAACTAGTTTCTGGCCCTTGCCATGCCCCTACCTATCCCATGAAGGAAATGCCACTCACTGAGATGCTATTAGATTGAAAAGCTGACATGTTTATCTTATCACTCTCAAAATAAAACGTTCTGATTCTTCCTCTTGTCATTCTTCCTCTTTCTAGTCTCAAAAGTGTGAACATTGGCTCCCTAACATATTTGAAAGTGTGTCAATGTTCTAGATGTGGTAACCTGAGATTCTTTCATTTTCCCTGCAAGGTTTCTAGAAATGCTTGCTTTCTATTCATGAAATGTTGCAGGGTACAAACAAGGTTAGTTACCACCCCTACCCTTAGGCAACTTACTCTCAAGATAGACATAAGACATGTGTGACAGAGCTGGATAACAGATCCCCAATATCCATTCTTCCCTTTTTTCTTTGGTAATAGAACTCACTCATTTTTTAATATGGATTCCCAGAATTTCCCAATATCACTTGCAGCTAGGCGAGGCCAACACTATGTTCTCACCAGTGAAATGTAAGCAGTGCTTGTGATGGTTAACTTTATGTGCCCCTTGACTGGGCTAGGGGATTCTCAGATAGCTGGTAAAACATTATTTCAGGGTGTGCATGTGAGTGTGTCTCTGGAAGACACAAGCATTTGAATCAGTAGACTGAGTAAAGATCATCGTCCCCAGCGCAGGTGGGCATCATCCAGTTCATTAAGGGCCTAAACAGAACCAAAAAAGGCTGAGAAAGGACAAACTTGTTTTCTCTGCTTGAGCTGAGACATCCAACTTCTTTTCCTGCCCTTAGAAGTAAAGAGAGTTGGAATTTGCCCCTTGCCCTTCTCCCTACCGCCTCTAACCTACTGAAACAGAAGGTGGATCCAGTGGCTGGACTGTGAGACAAGAGCCACACTGTAGAAATTACAGAAAGTCATCAATGGGCTAGATCCAACATGACGGCACAGCTGCATACTATTGCCACTGGGTTGTCTCAACCCAACTTTTGCAAGAGATTTTTCCATGAAAAACTAAAACTCTATCTTGTTTCAGGACAGTTTTTCAGGTTTAATCCATACAGCATACATAATTCTGATCACCATAGAGGCACAAAATTGTAACTGAACAACAACTCAAAAAACAAAAAAGAAAAACAATGCTAATGAAGAAAGACATTTTTAAAATAAATACAAATGGAGGGTGTGATGAGTACCTGGCTCCGTGTGAAAAGAACTCTTCCCAGCTGTCACTGACTTTTCATGCATTGTTATCAGATTGTATGATTTGTATGATTAAGTACCTAATGAACTGTATAGGAAATAAGTGCTGGAAAGACACAAAAAAAAGACAATCCTGTGGGTTTTAGTCTTTAGATAGTCCTAGATGAGCTAGGCCTTACAGAAAAATTGGTAATTAAGAAGGTGAAAGAAAAGCAATCTTACCAAGACAAAAAAAGGCCATAGTGATGTCAAAAGCAGGGCCCAGGATGTATATCCTTTGATTGAAGTAGAGAGTTACTTTTAAGGTAGTAATGAGAGAATATGGCTAAAGAAAGAGAGCTTAGAGTCAAGCTAATGGGTTTGGATTTCTGCCTTGCTTAAAGGGAGCTACTGAAAATTTTTGGTATATGAGAGTTATGAAAATTTCAAGATGGCTTTCAGTTTGCTTGAATTTTAAGTTCAAATCTGTGCATAATGCAATTTTAAATAGTAGCATTGCCCATAAATCTACTTTGTGACAAGCCTTCTAACATCAAGTGTTTTATTTAATCTTTACAAGGAACTTAGGAAGTAAAACCATCCATCACGAATGACTTTATGGATGAGGAAACTGAAATATTAAGGAGTCAAGAAGTTTGTTCAATATTCCTCAAATAGCAAATGGAAAAGCCAACTCTTTAACCCAGTGCTGTATGGTATACACAACTTCCTGCTCCTTCCCATTTCACCACACAATTATGCCATAACTGGATGACCAACTCAGAACTGCCAGTTAAATATATACTTTGGAATTGAAATGCTCTACTACTACTCATATTATTTAAGAGAACATATAACTTGACCATAGCTGCTGAATTCCTTCTGACAATAGATAGCATATAATTCTCTAAGTTGATGAATGTCTTTTATGGTTACTTTACTCATTTGATCCTTATCTTCAACATAAAAGCATTGAGGTAAAAAAAGACACACAGAGTAAAATTAAATTAGAACAAAATAAAAGCAATCAATGCTTCTTACATATTCCATACCCAAGATCACAAATCTTCAAGGCCACTTAAAAAAATAACTACTCCATTATTGAGAGGCCTTGGCTTTAAACCACAAGGTGGAAAGAGCTTGGCTTTGAAGACTTTCTCTCTGAAAACCTTTCAGCTGGGTGTTCAGCCCAAATTCTGAGATTTAAAAAAAATTAAAATGCTGATTCAACAATAGGAGGACAATGATTTCCTTTAGTTCTTACTGCACTCCTAAGCACTTACAATTTTTAAAGTGTAGCTCTTTTTGAATATCCTTTTCTGAAGGATATAATTTTAAATAAGCAATCAAGTCATTTTATTGTGTGATATCATTCATATCAACTGAATTTTCTTCGGTACTGAGTAGACATAAATAACTGTGAATGTCAATGAGCTCATTGAGCAAGCATGATTTAAAGTAATGAAGTAATCTCTGATTATATTATTGATTATAAACAAAAATTTGTAATATTTGTTTCCATGTGGGATTTATTTCTGAATATCTGTACTTTCAGATATATGGAGTTTTGGCTTTTGCATGAACCCTTTTAAGATCCCTAATTCATGCAACCTTTATATAACTTTCCATTTCAGGTTATAAATTTCTATCTGGGAAGTCAGGAGTTTAGATGCTCATTTCCCATGCATTTTCTCATGTTTAATCACTTCATGAGACATGCTTCCTTTTAAGATCAAAGTTAAGCTAATATATTATTTTAAAAGTAACACTATTGGTTTTGAAATCTATTAAAAGTGAGGATAAATACAGTTGCCCTAAGATACACCCCACAAACAAAAATTAAGTATTTTGCATTTTATAAACCTATTCATCAAAACCAAATTGCAAACTCTCTGGAGATTCACGTCAGCAACACATAACTTTATGACCAATGTTTATACCAGCTACCTGTGGGAAAGGATCTTGGAAGTATCTCAAACTTAAATAATTAACAAACATTAAATATCTTTACTTCCCAGTTATGCTTAGAGAGAACTATGATATATCTTTAATGATAAAAACAACTAGAGATAACATTTATCAATTTACATGCACCAGATACTCTTCTAAGTGTCTTAATCTTTGTAAAATCTGTAGGAAATGAGTGCTTTGGTTATTAATCTCATTTTATAGTTAAGAAAACTGAGGCACAGTTACTTGCCAGAGATCACACAACCTACAAATAGCAAAGCTGGAATTTTTACCAGGTCCTGGCCCCGGGGACTTTGCCATCAACTACTATATATATATATTTTTTCAAGTAAATTAATGACCCAGGCAGTAACTACCAATGATCAGAGATAAACCTAAGGAAATAGCAAAAATTCCAAAGTTGGAGAGGGGTTCAAATTCTGATTCTGTCAATAACTAAGCATGTGATATTAGGTGAATGACCTCTCTTTCCTGAGCTTTAGTTTTCTCTTTTAAAAAATAAGAGCATTGAGTAATGTATAGAATTGTTGAATTGCTATATTGTACACCTGAAACTAAGATAACAGTGAACACTAATTATACTGGAATTAAATAAATATATAAATAATATATAAATAAAGGAAAATGAGGACTACTTGAAGGGGTTGTTATGAAAATTAGGAAGCATATATAGTAAGAGATGGATGGGTATACATATAAAATGCCCAATACAGTACCATGTACATGGTAGAAATTAAAGATACTTCTTTTATTATGTTTTTATTAATTTAATATGCAACACAAACCAGACTCAGAAACTGGTGGTTACCATGGTGATAGAAAAAGAACTAGTGTCATGGGCACCAAGTTCAGCTTTCTCACTAACTTTGAAATTCTCATCAAGTCATTCAACATCTCTGGGGTCCCAGTGTCCCCTTTCATCCCTAACATACACTGAACATATGGATTCCCTCTATTACCTCCCGTTATGGACTTCAAGTTTGTGCATCCCCTAAAATTAGTATGTTGAAACACTGTCCCCGCAGTGTGATGGTATTAGTAGCTGGGGCCTTTGGGAGGTAATTAGGATTAGATGAGGTTATAAGGGTGGAGGCCTCACAATGGGATTAGTGCCCTTAAACAGTCACAAGAAAGTTTGCTTCCACTCTTTCCTCTCATCATGTGAGGATATCATGAGAAGTAAGCAATGTGCAACCGGAAAGAAGGCCCTCATAAGAACCTGACTATGCTGGCACTCTAATCTCAGACTTCCAGCCTCTAGGATTGTGAGAAATAAATCTGTTATTGATATGCGACCCCATATTTGGTACTTTAGCCCAAACAGACTAAGACACTTCCCAATCATCAATATGAGTATTACTCCTCTTTCTTTTCCCTCCCTGAAAAGTCTAATTTTAAGAAGATATATATCTGCTTTCTGACCTCCAAAGTATACCTGACAGGATCTGAATCCTTCTTTGAAATGTACAGCAAGTCTGATAAGCATGGAAGCTATTGGCTTAAGAGTGCATTCTGGAATCTAAGAAACCAAATTGGGGAAAGAAAGAAAACTAAATATGAGTGTTAATCCAAAGACCATGTAAAGAGAGAATACATCAAGACCTTTAAGAGGAGCAAAGAGTTAATACAGAAAGTAAGGCCAAGACCAAAGGGCAGAGACTCCGGCTGATGGTTGGAGAAAAAGAATCATGAGTCAGAAGAAATTATAAGAGCCTCCATGATTCTGTGAAAATCTAGAGGATTTAGGTCAGCTTCCCAAAACAATGCCAAAATCTTTTGTAAGATATAACTATGCTGGGGTGATAAAGGCATAGTGAGAGCACACAATATCCTCCTTAATATAAAATCTAACACTCCTCCCAACCAAGGCTTCTCAAATTAAATTCTTCTTAAATTAAAATGCAGATTCTGATTTTGTATGTCCAGCATGGGGCCTGAGAGTCTGCTTTCTTTACAAGATCCTTGATAATCCTGATGCTGTTGGCCAAGGGATCATTTCTTGAATGGCAAGTCTCCCAAAGGAAGCAGAATCTCTTGCCATTCTTCCATTTCTTAAACTCATATCCTCTGCCTCAAACTCCTCAACTTCCAAAAGAAGACCCTACTCCACCCTTTAGCAGTGAGAGACTCTTGCCCCTTCTCTAGTAGTTCTAGATCTGTAACATCTGCTTCTGTTAGAACATCTGGCCATCCCCAGGAGCTGGGGGAGTGGTGAAGAGTATAGGCTATCGGTAACGGAAGCAGGCAAATAAAAGCTACAACTATGAGTCAGGATGTTTTTCCAATATTTCTAAGATGGAACTTCAAGAAATACTACTACAGATGATACATAATGTCTAGAAAGGTACTAACACTATGCTATGGACTGAATGTGTCCCCCAAAATTCATATTTTGGAACTGAATCCCCAATTTGAGGTATTTGGAAATGAGGCCTTTGAGAGATCATTAGATCATGAGGGCAAAGTCCTCATAAATGAGATTAGTACCCTTAGAAAAGAAACCTCAGTGGGGCGTCTAGGTGATTCAGTCAGTTAAGCATCTGCCTTCAGTTCAGGTCATGATCCCAGGGACCTGGGATCGAGTCCCAAATCTGGCTCTCCACTCAGTGGGGAGCCTGCCTCTCCCTCTCCCTCTACCCCTCCCCCCTGCACTTGCTCTCTCTCTCTCAGATAAATAAATAAAATCTTAAAAAAAAAAAAAGAGAGACCTCAGAGAGTTCCCTTACCCCTTCTGTCATGTGAGGACACAGTGAAAAGATATTCTACTGTGAACCCCAAGATGGGTTCTCACCAGACACAGAATCTGCTGGCATATTGGTCCTGGACTTCCTACCCTCCAGAACTGTGTAAAATAAATTTTTGTTGTTATAAGCCTCCCACTCAATAGTATTTGGTTATAACAGCCCAAACAGACTAAGACACACTACCTTTCAGCCAAACATAGGGGTAAAATAAGAATTGCCTGGATCTAAATCACTGTTTAAATCATTGTTTCTACCAAATAATATATTCAAAATTCCAAAAACTAATAAAAATATTCAAATATAATTCATAAATTGGGACATGATTAAACATGTAAAGACGTGACTCAAAAGATATCATACCAGCTAAATGTTTTATATTACTGGATATTTATTTCTAAAAATTAAAAAAAGCACAGTGCCAAAAGCTGTCTCATAGCTATAAAAATGACAGTAAAAAATTTTGTTTAATAATCATGAGAACTTAGGGGGCACCTGGGTGGCTCAGTCAGTTAAGTGTCTGCTTTCAGCTCAGGTCATGATCTCAGGGTCCTGGGATTGAGCCCTGCATCAGGCTCCACACTCAGCAGGGAGTCTGCTTCTCTCTGTCCGTCTGCCCTCCCCCTGCTTGTGTGCTCTCTCTATCTCAAATAAAAAAGTCTTTTTTTAAAAGTCATGAGAATTTTTTAAGCTTTGGAGAAAGTTTAGATGATTTGCTTCCTCCTTGGCCTTAATTTTAATATTTTAGATCCATTTTAATAATTTTTGGTTTGGGAAGTCTTAACCTGCCCTATATTCTTAAAATTTGGTTGAGTTTGAAAAACCAGTGATATTACCTCAATATCTTAATATTTTTAAGCAGGTGTTTTAGTTACATGAAAAATCTTTCATTTCTATTAAATACCTTCAAATTGATATTTCATATTTATACCTTATTTCCAGACCTTATAGTAAACATTCTGAGCTGAAAAGTTTGAAAATGTTTATTGCTACTACAATTTTCTTGAGAAGATTCTTTCTTTGAATATATTCTTAAAACACCATTTATTATAGATCCAAAATTTTCTATCAAAATGCTCTTATTTATTAATTTTTTTAAGAGGAAGAGAAGGAGAGGAAGAGGGGGAGAGAGAATTTCAAGTAGGCTCCAGGCCCAGTGCAGAACCTGAGACAGGGCTCAATGTCACCACCCTGTGATCATGACCTGAGCTGAAATCAAGAGTCAGACACTTAACTGAATGAGCGACCCAGGCACCCCCTATCAAAATGCTTTTAGAATTTAAGTGTGTTATATACGTTGAATACGCTGAAATAAACAATAATTTGGTTAAATAAATAAGGATCACAATCTTGTTTTTAATAATGTGTCAATATTTTAAAATAAAAATAAAGTCAATACTGAAATATTTAGAATGCCAAAATCCTCTAGTCATAACTAGAAGGGAGAAAGTTAGACTTCAATTTCTTCTCTTCCTGACCTTATACCCCACAACTACAGAAAAATTAATTCCTGCCCCTAAAGTTCCAAAATACCTACTAGGAAAATGTAAAATATTTTAAATATTTCCATCATCAAAATATAAATCAAAGAAAATAAACAGGATTCCTCTTATTTGTGCCCTTCCTTTGAAAGACAGTGGACATGACCTTATAATGTACATAATTCTGCTATGGCTTCTGAATTTTCTGTCATCGATTTAGTTTTTCCTTATTATACTTAGGAAGGATAACAAGTCCCTCAGACCACAGAGGAGAAGGAACTTTCTCCAACCTCCTCTAGACTCTGGTTTGATGCTGTACAGGCCTCTGAAGGTACAAAGCTTCCTGCTGATATAAAAGGCAAGTTGCTTGTGGTCAGCACAGGCTTCTCTAAAAATAGCTGGAATTCTACAACAGATGCCATAAGAGGCCCCAGTAGCTGGTGAGCTACAGAAACATCACTATGGGAACAGCATTGCCCTTCTTCTAATGCCCAAGCAACACACCATTTCCAGTCTGTTCAGAACAGAAAACCTAGATAAAATAAGATTGAACATGTGCTCTGTTTGTCTTAAAAGAGAATTGCCCAACCACCGAAGATATTCTTCTGAGAGCGGAGAAAGAATGGGACAAAATATTTAGGCATGAAATGGCCATATCTGTGCAAAGAGAGCACCAAGGTGTCAACAGCTTCGAGCTCCATGGAAAAATAAGGTCCAATAAGCTTAAAACTGCTAATTTATAACTACAAGTTAATTTTCCATCATGGTTTCTTGGCTCACAGAGGCCAACAGGATAAAATTATATAAAGAAAATAATGCAGAGGTCTTAAAGAAAAAGCTCTTCATAGACACTCCCTTAGAGTTTATTCCTATATGATATTTGTAACGGCCCTTTGTCTATATCTGGTCCTTGTGGTACCAGGGAACGCTGATAATACCTGAGGGTCCATGGACCAGTCCTACAGCTTCTAGAAGTCTTAGAGTCTTCATTGCACAAGATTAAAGATTTTGAACTTGATGATTTTTAAGATTTTTACCAACTCCCTGCCTAGGCAGAGTTATAATTTCCTTTTACTGATTATTACAAAAAGTCTATACCCAATCATACTATCAGCTACTCAACTAACAATAGTTTCTTTCACTCAGCATGCATTTGCTCAAAAGCCCAAGTGTCCTACCACATTAAAATAAACTGCTATTAAATATAGACATGAACACAATTCAAACTGAATGCATGTCCACGTTGAATTTACTATTCCATAATTAATCACCCATCAATTTTAAAAATTGGCAGTTAAAAAAAAAAAAAACACAGATATATGAGAGATATTTCAAGAATTCAAAGGATCCAGAGGAAGGATGAAGTAATAAGCAGTAAACAGTTCCAAGTGGAAAATCTAATTGTAAAATTTCCAAGTGAATTGTTTAGTAGTTGCTTTAGGGAAAGAAGAGTTAATGGCTTGTCAACTTGAAACCATAGCAGCTCTTCTGCAAATATCACTACTCAAATATCAGTTAATGCTCAAAGGCTAAACAAGACAGAGCCTACAGTACTAAAGTTTTCTGTCAAAGATGTCATATTTATAGGTGAAATTGGCCTTGCTACAGAGAGAAAATTGTACTTCAAAAAGTTAATGAGAAACTTTGCATTGAACTGAACAGCATGCACTGTATTTTAATGGCATAATTCTGTTCATGACTGTTTCTGTGGCATTGACTCAGTTTATTATCTAGAAATTAATCAAATGATTTAGCAACAAATTAACATATTAAATGCCATTTTACCCATACAACTATTTCATAATTATTTAAATTTTATAGCACTGATACAGTCCAGAAATAATGATAAGTAATTAGCTAGTTATCTCTTTAATGTAATTAACCAGACTCAGTTACTTTTACAGATTGAATTAATAGGTGCTTCCATCCCGGTGGGGCCACCAAAAAAAAAAAAAAGAAAGAAAGAAAAGAAAAGAAAAGGAAAGGAAAATAAAAATTAGGCACAAAAGTTAGCTTAAATTTGTTATTTTGAAATTGTTTTAATTCAGAGAAAATTTGAAAAAAAAGCATAATTTTTTTTTACATAGAGTAAATTTTACATGATGCTTCATCACTTCTGAATATTTTGTGTATCCTACAAAAAAGGATATTTCCTACATAACTGCAATACAACCATCAACATCAGAAATTTAGCATTAATATGTTTTAATCTCCTCCACAGACCCCATTCAAGTTTTATCAATTCCTCCAGTAATGTCCTTCATAGCCGAAGGATCCAGTTCAGAATCACGTCTTAGTTTTTGTGCCACTTTTGTTTCCTTCACTCTAGAACGTTCTTTAGTCTGTCTTTGATTTTCATGACCTGGCACTTCTGAAGATGACAGGCTGGCTGTTTTTTAGAATGTTTCTCAAATTGTGTTCGTTTGATATTTCCTCATGATTAGGCTCAGATTTTTCATTTTAGCAGATTTACATAGGAGAGGTATGTTCTTTTCATGGATCGAGTTTAGAGAGTCCTCTATTCACGGAGTTTGCATTTACAAAACCTATTTTGGCATTCCTTTTTCATAACTCCAGTTCCCGGACACAGCAAAAACTTGATTTATCAAAAGTTAAATAATGAAGATAGTGTTCAAACCATAAAAGTTGTCCTGTCATTTGCCTAAAAAATGTGTTTGCACTCTTAACTTGCAAAGATGCAGTTATTATACATATATCACAGTGACTGTTCCCTATCAGCTCTAGAAATTGATAAAATTATCTTACACATTAATGAAAAGGAAGTACAAAGGTTGATACAAATCACTGAACAAAGGCTTTTTGTGTGGAAGGCGTGACATTTGATGAAGAAAAGTAGTTCTCACCCAGCCACGTTCAAGTAGAAGGAAAATCTGTTTTGTGCTCTCTGGTATTCCAAACAACATACATGATGCCACTTTTCCGTTTACTTGAATGATAGCCTTTAAAATGATTGCCAACTCCCCAGTTTGTATTTTCTATACAAAGTGTCTCAATAAAAGGCAAAAGCTATGTTAAATAACATGATGGATCTCAGGCCTGGCCCCTTCTCACATCCTCTATCCCAGAGATGTCTAGAGATTTCTCTAAACAGTAGGGGTAATGGAGATCCTGGCTCTGATGGAAAACACATTGAGGCATAATGGACTACGAGGGCACATGACATGGATGACACTGGGGAGCAATCCTTGTTTCCCTGCGGAGGCATCAACACTGGTGCCGGGGACGGTCATCACACTTCAATCCGTTCCTTCACAGGGTTGCCCCGCTTGGAAGAGCCAAGCTGCCATATGGCATATTAAAAATCTCTCCTAATAAATCTAGCTAAGCAGGCCATTCCTTCAAGCTGCTTTTTTTATATACGTGTATAATATAGTTTATTGGTTGTTACCAACATCTGGGCCAGGGACCGAGGACAGTATGTATCCCACACTGAGGATGCTGGTTCCCTATTATCTGCATCATTGACTTTGAATGTTAGGAAGTATATTTTCTTGCTGATGCATAGCTGTCTTTATGGGATCCTGCAGAAATAAAATGTACAATGAAATGAGATGCTGACAAAAAGGGAGAGGGGTGCTTAACCCCTTTTTATTGTATTTTTATGCGTGATTATACCACTAGAAAATATATATATGTATGTATATGTAGAAACTGGAGCTCAAGATAAGAGAGAAGCATGGTCTCTAAAAGGGTCATCAAAATATTATCTACTTAGCTCAATGGCATAAAACTTATTTCTGTGGTTGTCTAATAACATCAGTTGCATAGTATATTTTCATATGGCTTTAGAAAATATGAATTTATTTATTTTAAATCTTTCCCCAGAACACTTCTGTCACTGCTAGAAGGAATGGACAATGGAACAAGGGTTAATATTAGACACCCCACACTGTGTGGGATACAAACTACTGAGCCTTTCCTAAGATGGCATTTTGTCACCAAAAAAGAATGGGATATGAACAAAGCCATTGCCATAATTGAAAAGAAAAGCTTTCATCTGACACACAAGAGTTTCCATGATGTCTCTACAACTATGGGGACAGAAAATTGCCAAGGAAAGAAGGACATGGATTGCTGATTATATTGGCCTAGTTTTAGTGAGCTCTCTTGTTGCCTTGGGGCAAAAGCTTTGAGAAGTAACTAGGATATTCATTTTGTGTCTATTATTGCATTTGTAAGTAAAGTATTTCTTTCTTTTAGCACCGTGCTCTTTTTTTCTACATACTATCTCCTTGATGTTAAATGAAATCAGGACTACAGTTGATATATACCTGTTGAATACATTTTTCTCTTGATGCTCATCTCCCTTTTTATCCTATTTAATGTCATGAGCCAGTAATTACTAGCTTCATTTTAAATTTAGATATTTACTACATAGTTAGTTTTTATTTCTGGACCCCAAATCACACATCTGGCCTCTAACATATCATGACAATATATTTTATACATATATATCACATTTTTATATATGTATAAATATAATTTATTTATATATGTCAAATATTTCTTTATATTTTTATATCTATGAATATATGCATATTTATTCCCTATATTAGATTCCAAAACTCTTCAGAAACTACCTATCTTGGGGCACCTGGGTAGCTCAGTCAGTTAAGCGTCTGCCTTTGGCCCGGGTCATGATCTCAGGGTCCTGGGATCAAGCCCCATATCGGGCTCCTTGCTCAGTGGGGAGTCTGCGTCTCCCTCTCCCTTGACCTCTTGCCTCTCTCCTTGGCTTGTACTCTCTCTCTCTCAAATAAATAAATAAATAAAATCTTAAAAAAAAAAAAAAACTACATATTTTTTAATAATGGCATAGAAAAATGTATAGCTATATCTTCAGGGCAATCAAGATACAGTCTTGATATCTGAGATAAGAAAGCCTGTCTCAGAATGAACTGCATTGTGCAAAGTCCTGAATCTGGAGTTTGGGGAAGATATTTTTCTAATTCTGTGAAACTAGAGAAGGATGAGTTGAGATAGAAGAGAAGGAAGAAAGAGGTGAGATAGAGTAAGTATAAAAAATTGGGGAGATGGAAATGAATTTTGGGTAGGAATTTACCATTTCAAACCATAGGTCACTAATCATCTCCATTGCCAAAAGTCAGTAAAAATCGTGTGAACTAACCAACGGTGGCATTGCTGATCTGTCTACCCTCATGGAAGGTTAAATCGCTTTAACCACCAGGTGGCAATGACTCACCGCCTTCTAGGATGTATAGTTTTTTACAAGGCCACATTCTGCATTGCATTCAGAGAAGACCCTTTGCCCACCAGTGGCATCTCAGTCACTAATTTGTCATCACAGAAGGAGTGCTGCTCTGTTTAGAAATAACTACCATGACTATGTACTGGACTATGATGCTGAAAACCACTGTTTACTTGTGGGTCAGTGTAGAAATGCCAAAGTATGACTTAATGGCAGGATTCAAGAAGAAAGAATATGCCTGATTTCCTTCCTCTTCACTACAAGTATTTCAGGAAGGCAATTACTGGAGATGTTCTATAGTTCTCTCAATCACCTACTGCCCTACACCACTCAAGAATCCAGAATTATGAATCTCAGCATAGCTTTGGGAATCACTGAGACCGAGAAACCTTCAGAAAAGGCAGAAAGAAATATTTCAGAAAGATCAAAAAATCTGAGTCCTATGAAGCCATATAGGGTCGAAGTCAGGTACATGGAAGGGTTCTATAGTCAGATTTGGCTAAGGATGGAATCTGTCTCCACCACTTATAAGTAGTGTTACCTTTGTTAAAGAGCTGAAATTTCCATACCTCAGTATCCTCACCCATAAAATGGAACTGTTGTGAGGAATAATAATCTATGTAAATCATTTCAAGTTACAATATATTTCTATGCTTATAAAAATAAACACACAGATAAAAGTCTTAGCATATTAGATATACTTTCTAGTTACCTCTAGTTCCCTAAAGCTCTTACTGTGTCGACTATGTTATAAGCAAGAGGATTGGCTTGAAAAAAATAAAAAGACAAATGCCTTTAAAAAATGCACTTATACTGGATCATTATGGTAATAATTGTGGAAATATACATTGAAACTCAAAAATGGACTGCTTCACCAAGCATTTGAACCCCTACTAAAAACAGAAATTTAAGGGATGTCACTAACTCAATCATACTTTCAAAACTGATTGAAACCAAGGCAGCCCTATAGTTATCCAGGATTTTCTATAGCAGGCAGTTGTTTAAATGAAGTTTTAAACAAAATTGCTGAAAAATGTGACCTTGGAGCATGACTGACAATAAGCAACCTCCCACCAATATGATTGTTTATGCTCCTCAGTAGAGTTTACTTGGCCACTTTATTTCTTATTATGAAACATGGTAATACAACTGCCAACCTGTAGAGACATATGGTAAACATTTTATGAGACAGGCAAAGCTTTTCGAATTCCTTTTGAGCTTTGTTAAATTGAACATGTGAAAATAAAGTTGTCCAGTGTGAAAGAAGGAAAGCAGTTTCCAGTGTGGTTGGAAAGATGAAATCATGTGGGGTAGCTGGAACCAGAGGCCTTGATTTAGTCAGTGCCAAACCCATCAACATCACTCATTCTGATTGATTAAGGAATACACTCTGTTTATTTTCATGTGAGAGATACAGCTACATCTGGTGAGCTCTTGTATCCCATTTCAATTCATAAGGGCTTTATTATTATTTTGCAGAATGAAGATGACTCTACCACAAATAAAGGAGTGATAAATAATTCAATATTTTTTTTTATCTTGTATGAGCAAAAGGGAATAAAATAACATGAAGTAAATGAAAGCTATCATGCCCTAATCTTGCAAGTTTTGTGTAAGAAGGCTACATTATCGTTGATCTGGCATAATACTGCTGTTATCAGGTTAATGATATACAGTTCTGTCAAGCTGTTCACACCATTTTGGAGAAGGCTGTATGTAGGTTTTAAGTCTTTGGACTTCTATAGATAAAAGCGGTTTTATCATAAAAGACATTCTTTTGAGAGCTGAATTCATATAATGAATTAGCTTGAGCTGCAACTCAGTCTCTCTCTGAACTAAAAAAAAAAAAACAAACAAGTGGTATTTTGTCCAAAAACAAAAGAGAGAAACTCTTTCTCTGCCTCCACCTTTCCAAAATTTCAAGTGTGCCTTCCATCTGTAGAATATAGCTTATGTCAAATGTTGAGTTACTGGAGACTTTGGGGAACAGCGGAGTTCTAGAAACTACCTAATTGGAATGTTTTGTAGCTGATAATGATTTAATATTTCTTCATTGAAATGGTAATTCCCTACAACTTTACATGGTTCATAACAAAAGCAACAACAACTGAGTTATATCTGGAAAAATAGCACATATTTCATCAAGCCAGTGTCTCTTTGGCCTACCATCAAGTTACAGGAAAAGTTTTGCTCTAGCATTCCTTGACAGCTAGTCATACAGAAGCACATTCCGTGAAGAGGCTGACAAAACTCTCCAAAACATGATGGAATATTCCTTAAAGTGCTTCACATTGAGCATCTATGGTTGAACTTTAAGAGGTTGAAGCTCTAGGGGCGCCTGGGTGGCTCAGTCGTTAAGTGTCTGCCTTCGGCTCAGGTCATGATCCCAAGGTCCTGGGATAGAGCTCCGCATCAGGCTCTCTGCTCGGCGGGAAGCCTGCTTCTCCCTCTCCCACTCCCCCTGGTTGTGTTCCCTCTTTCGCTGTGTTTCTCTCTGTCAAATAAATAAAATCTTTAAAAAAAAAAAAAAAGAGGTTGAAGCTCTAGAATGGTCTCTCTAGTCAAATGAAATTTAAATTAAATGTTTCTGGGAATGTAATGTGTTGGGAGCTAGATGGCAACGATTTAGGGAATGCAATTTCTTCTAATCCTTCAAAGGATTTTTCATTGCCGTTGTATTCAGAGAAACACCTAGTTCCCTGGAAACCTTCATAGGAATTACAAAAATACCCTATCTGGGTTGCAACAGCTCTGTGGAATATGGTTTGAAAGCAGTCGTTGATTCATGATTTAAAATTCACCCACTTTTCCAGAATGATGCAACCCCACAGGGATCCATGGCTTGGAGAGTGGAGCAAGGGTTGTATTTTGTCACCTGGATTGTCTTTTTTAAGGAATAATTTTGTGCAGGGCTCCAACAGGTGGAGAGAACATTTTTCTCCAAATGTATACCTGTGCTCTAATCTTTTTGTTCCTTCATCTACTAATTGAAGACAAATGAAATGGCAAAAATAAAATGATTTTTAGAAGGGAAGGAGCATAGAATGTAAGTTTGCCTGTGTTAATTTCTTTAGAGAAGAACTTTATTAAAGTTAAATGATGCCAGTGTTCTATCAGTCACATTGGATACTTGAAGCCAGAAAAATCAGTTAATTCCAATAATGGTTCGATTTTTTCCATTCAATTCATGGACTCAAAGTGAAGATTTTGAAAGCTTATTTTGTCAAAGGTGAAATATCTAACATTGTGAATGTTATTATGATAAAATCAGTTTAAGTGTTAAATATTTTTAAAAACTACTTGTTCTGTAGTGATAATAAACACAAATTTTGATAGAGGTCAGTATTCAGTATATAAACAATGTTCTTGCTCAGTCAGGAAAGCCTGAACATCATCAGGATGCCTGGGTGGCTCATTCGGTTGGGCAATAGGCTCTTGATTTTGGCTCAGGTCACCATCTCAGGGAACTGGGATGGAGCCCTGGGTCAGGGGTCATTAAGCTCCATGCTCAGTCGGGAATCTGCTTGAGGATTCTTTCTCTCTCTCCTTCTCTCTCCCTCTGCTTGTCGCCCCGTGCACTCTCTCTCTAAAATAAATCTTTTAAAAAAAGAAAAAAAAGAAAAAGCCTGAATATCAGAAATGTTCTTAGAATGGGTTGCATTGAACATACATTTCATTAATGTATCCAAAACCCTACAATACCCTTCAAATTGAAATAGAAGTGCAGTTGTCAAAATGTATATACACACACACATGCACACCAAGAGAAAAACTGTCTAAAATTTGTGATGACGCAGAGACTGAATTTTACAAATATTTCTGCATTGGCAAGGAGCAGGGGGCGCTGGGGAGGAGGGTGTTGCCATGGGGCTCCAGAGCAAAGGTGTGCAGAAGTCACTCAATAAGTCAAGAAGTCTCAACTTAAAAACATACATACATTTCTACATGGTAATAGATTCTCTTCTTGCTGCCTATAATCACAATTTTAGAAAGTTGAAACCTTTCAAGAATTATTTTGTAAAACACTCTAGTGCCCTATAATTGTGCTGCATTTTTGTGTGTGAATGAGTCCTTTAAGTTTTGGTTACATTTTGTCCAAAATCAGTTGAAAATTTTAAATTGAACTATTCAACAAATGAAGTCTGAAGTTCTACAATTTTAGTATTTCAACTTGTAAGAATAATCTTTTGATGAAAATCCTATTCAGAATTAGATATACTGATTACCTGAATTGAATACAATTAAGATATATCCTCTAATTTATAACACCTAATTTGGTAAATGTTAAAAATAAGCATAATAAGAGACTTTGACAAATTTTATCTTGAAAATATTTCTCAAATGAAGGTACACTGAATGAAAACTAAAATAGTTATATATATCAATACAAAAATAACAAAATATAGATTCCATTTAATAGAATAGATTTCATTTAATAGGATAGAATAGAATAGATAGAATAGAATAGATTTCACTTAATAGGATAGATTTCATTTAATAGAATTTTCTCTGAGCCTACTAGGCTCAGCACCTACAGAGGAAATATTGCCTTACTTAAAAATTATGGTTGGGGCACCTGGGTGGCTCAGTTAGTTGAGCATCTGCCTTCTGCTCAGGTCATGATCCCTGGGTCCTAGGATCCAGCCCTCTTTTCCGCCCCCCACCTCCCCTCCAACTCCCTGCTCAGCAGGGAGTCTGTGTCCCTTTCCCTGCTTTCCTCTCTAATAAAATCTTAGAACAAACAAAAACTACATTTAAAGAAAAAAGTAAACCAAAGATACCAACAATTTCAAATTTTATTAACCATAAAATACAACTTTAGAGAAGAATTCAGGCAACTTTTTAAATTGAAAGTTACTTTATTAAATGCATTCTTCAGAAAAATAATGTTGACTTGTATTAGAGATATGGAAACTGAGTAGTATATACCAAGAATAATTATTTTATATTATATAATAATTATTTTATATTATTTTCAATAAGAATCATTATAAAGGAGTAAATATGCATTTATTTTTTTTAAGATTTTATTTATTTATTTGAAAGAGAGAGCACAAGAGGGAAGAGCGTCAGAGAAAGAAGCAGACTTCCTGCTGAGCAGGGAGCCCAATGTGGGACTTGATCCCGGGACTCCAGGATCATGACCTGAGCCGAAGGCAGTTGCTTAACCAACTGAGCCACCCAGGCGCCCAAGGAGTTTAATATGCATTTAATTAATTAATTTAACATGCATGGTTATATATTTTACTTTTAAGAAAAATGTTTTTGGAAATTAATTTTTATTAATTTTTTTTTAAAGTTCGCCCATTTCTCCCACCGCCCACCTCATACAACCACCACTCTGTCCTCTGTATCTATGAGGTTGGTATTTTGGGGGTTTTTTTGTTTTTAAATTTCACATATAAGAGAGATCATATGGTATTTGTCTTTCTCTGACTTATTTCATTTAACATAATGCCCTTGAGGTCCATTTATGTTGTTGTGAATGAAAAAATTTCATTTTTTATGGCTGAATAATAATCCATTTTATAGATCTATATCTAGATATGTCCATTCATCCATTAATGGACACTTAGGTTTTCTCAACATCTTGGCTATTATAAAAAATGCTGCAATGAATATTGGTTTACATATATCTTTTTGAATTAGTGTTTTTGTTTTCTTCAGATACTCAGAAGTAGAATACCTGGATCATATGGTAATTCTAATTTTAACTTTTCGAGGAACCTCCATACTGTTTTCCATAGTGGCTGCACCAATTTACATTCCCACCAACAGTACACAAGGGTTCCCTTTTCTCCACATCCTCACTAACACTTGTTATTTCTTGTCTTTTTGATAATTGCCATTCTAAGAGGTGTGCGATGATACCTCATTATAGTTTTGATGTGCATTTCCCTGATGATTAATGATGTAGAGCATCATTTCATACCTGTTTAGAAAAATGTCTATTCAGATCTTCTGCCCAATTTTTAATCAGTTTTGGCGTTTTAGTTTTGGGGGGTTGTTTTGTTATTGAGTTTTATGAATTCTTCATACATTTTGGAATTTAGCCCCTTATCAGATATAAGATTTGCAATTATTTTCTTCAGTCATTTGTCTTTTCATTTTATTGATAGTTTCCTTTCCTATGCATAAGCTTTTTAGTTTGATGTAGTTTCACTTGTTTGTTTTTGCTTTTGTTGCTTTTGCTTTTGGTGTCAGATTAAAAAAAAAAAAATCACTGCTAAGACCTATGTCAAGTTCCTTACCACCTACATTTTCTTCTAGGAAAAGTTTTATGGTCAGGTCTTACACTGAAGTCTTCAATCCATTTGAGTTAATTTTTGTGTATGGTAAAACATAGTGGTCCAGTTTCATTCTTTTGCATGTGGCTGTCCAATTTTCTAAACTCTGTTTATCGAAGAAATTGTTCTTTCTCCATTATATATTCCCCAATGTATATAAAAATGGTTTTTTTGAATTGAACTATTTTATAGGAAGACCAATATAGTGAAGCCTATTTGTATGTTAATATATAAATATTTCAAAAAATTTTGTAACGATTTTGGCACTCCCTTTCACTCTAGAAAAAATGTCCTAGTGTGCATCTCTTTGTTTAGGGTATATGCACTTTCTCTCCAAATCCATCTTCACTAATGGCCCAAAATACATTATCCCAATGGTCTATAGCAGAGACTGAATCTCAGACACATTTCCAGAGATTGTAGGAATTTATAGAGCAAGTGAAGGAGGATGAAGGTGGGACAGGGACACACAAGTTAATTGCTAATTGCTCTAATTGGTTGCCATCTGTCAGTTGTTATCATTTTTGAGCTACCAATATTGATGTTATGTTATTTCAGATTGATATTTAATGAATCCATGAAGTGTTTCCATATGTGCTTTTGTCCCTAAAGAGTGATGATGATGTTCGCTCCATGTACCTCATTTATAACTAAGATTTTCCAGTGTACTATAATTTCTTCAGCAGTTTAGAAACATTCATTGTTTTATGAAACAAAAATGGTTCAAAAGATATGACTTTGGTATCTGTGGATTTTAAAGAAGTCATGCTAATTTATTACTTTACATGGAAGTTCAGATTAAAATGGAAGTCTAATTTGATTTTCCCAGAGCATCAACACCAATTATTTTGGGGGAAGTTCTATTGGTTATAACACTACAAATATTAGCTTCCATAAAAAGAGAAATCATACAATATAAGACAGATTATAATAGATAAAGATGTTGTTCATTGAGAAAAGTCATAAAAATTGAATATTTTTCCCCAAGGGGTTTATTTTTCAGAACAAGTATATATTTATGTGTGTGGAAATATCCATAAATTACTTGGTAGGAAAAAAGTTTCAACTGGTATTCCAAGAAGGAATTTTTTACATGTAGGCCAATATACATATAAAAGTACCAAGAAAAAATAAAATTTACATTCAAAATAAATTCTTCTAATCTGTATTATTTAATTTAGAAAGAGAAGATTTTAAAAAGACATTTTTAAGTTTTTAAAAATATTTTTAAAAGGCAATGCTTAAATTCCCAATACCAAGAATTTTTGTTAAATCTTCATAAAAAAACCATTTATGTAAATTAAAAAACAAAAATTAACAAAGAACTAGAAACAAATAAATATGCCAGATTTTCCTCCTTATGTCTGTTAAAAGAAAAAAAAAAGAAAAGAAAAGAAATCAATAAGATACATTGGTTTCTGGCCAGACATGTAAAAAAGAGCTCAGAAGTCCTCACTCCTATCTTCGCAAAAAGGAAAAAACAAACACAAACAAACAAAACAAAATTGAACAAACTGAAAATCAGCAATTCTTTCAGATCTGTCCAAAAACTGAGGTCACAGAATTAACTGCTGCCCCCAAACTGGAGAGATAGGCAGATAGAATCACAAAACAGAATAATTGCTTCTGGAGCCACCAACAGACAGGAACTCTTAAAGTGTAATTGGCTAATTTCCAGAGACAGAGCATGGACTATCCAGAGAGATAAAAGTTGGTTGGGGGCTCAGCCTTAGAGGGGTACCCCCATTTCCATGACTTATCCTTCTAGAGCCCTACCAGAATCTCAGGTTCAAAATTAAAGAAAAATCCCCTCAGGCTTCTGTCAAGGGGAGGGGAAAGGTAACCATTTTGAAATACACCCAGAGTTTTTTGTTCTTTTTAAAATGGCCTACCCTCTAGAGAAACTATTTTACCAAAACCAAACCCACTTGGGTTTTTTTCTGGACATAACTGACAGAAGGAAAACACACACACTCTAGCCACCTCTCACCTTTGAGGTGAGAGAAAGGAAATACCCAACTCTGGCTCCCTGTAATCTGCCTTCCTACTTCCTCTGAGGTGGTGGGAATGAAAGCTGAGAAGCACTTGTGAAAGTTCACTAAAAGAATGAGACCTATCAAAGGAGTATAAAACATTTCCCTTCTCCCCACAACTTACTACCATATCAATGGTATTGATTGGGCTCTTGCATTACAGGGGATTACAGCTAAAGAACTGTAAACTTCAAACTACTTTTGAGAATGAGTCTCTAGGGAAAGCCAAAGATATCAGGAGAGACAAAAATAGGGACACTAGAAGAAATTTTGTCATAACAAAGAGTAAAACACACCCTAACTCCTAGCCAGACAACCTAAATCTTCACATCAAAAGCCTATTTACTTTACTTCCTTTCACCCAATACATCATGTCCAGCTCACAACAACAACAAAATTACAAAGCACACTAAAGGGCCAAAATGCAGGCTGAAGAGAAAAAGCAAACCTCAGAATAAGACTCACATATGGCAGAAATTTTGGAATTATTAGGCCAAAAATTTAACTAATTATTACACTAAAGCCTTTACTGGTAAAAGTGGACAACATGCAATAACAGATGGGTAATGTAAGCAGAATGATGGGAACACTAAGAAAAAATATAAAGGAAATGCTGGAAATCAAAAACACTATAAGAGAAGTAAAGAATGCCCTCTCATGGGCTCATCAGTAGACTAGACATAAATGAAGGAAAGACTCAGTGAGCTTGAAGACAGGTCAATAGAAACTTCCAAAACTGAAAAGTAAAGAGAAAAACAGAATTAACAGAATACTCAAGAAGTGTTGAAGAACAACAGGTCTAACATACATATATTTGAAACACTGGAAAGAGAAGAACAAAAGAGAAAGGATATTTGTAATAACAACTGAGAATTTTCCATGAATAATTATAGATATCACATGACAAATCCCAGATTCTCAAATGCCAAACCTGATAAATATCAAAAAACCCTACACATGGTCACATCATATTCAAACTACAGATAATCAAAAAGAGAAAATCTTCAAAGAAGCCAGGGGAAAAAATAATCACTGATTTATCAATAGAGGAATAAGGATGAAAATTACATCAGATTTCTCTTCAGAAATTATGCAAAAAGAAGAGAATGAAATGAAATATTTAAAGTATTGAAAGAAAAGGAAAAAGAAAAAGTGTTGAAAGAAAAAAAAAAAGGCAACTAACCTAGAAGTCTGCATCCAGCAAAATTATTCTTCGAAAGTCAAAGACAAAAACTTTATCAGATAAGCAAAAATTGAGAGGATTTTGCCAGGAAATCTGCCTTGTAAGAAATATTAAGAAGTTCTTAAAGGAGAAGGGAATGATGTTATTCAGAAGCTAGAATCTACATAAAGAAGAGAAAAATATTAGAAATGGAATAAATGAAAGTAAACTATTTTTTAATTGATCTAACAATTAAAAATTTCCTCAAAATAATAATGACAACAATGTTGGGTGATGAAAGTTTATGGATTAGTGAACATAACAAAAAAGGGGAAGGAATTGGGAATACTCGGTTGTAAGTTACCTGCACTACCTGTGAAGTGCTATAGTGTTATTTATAAGTATACTAACTTAGGTTAGTTGTACATGTATATTACAAAGTCTAGGGCAACCATGAGAAACTTAAAAAAAAAAAAGCATAATTGATACATTGAGAGCAAAGGGAGTCATTCAAAATTCTCAGTTAAAACCAGAGAAGGCACAAAAGGAAAGGAAAACAAAAAATAAAATAAAGAACCATAAACAGAAAACAGTTACAAATATAGAAGATATTAGGCCAACTATGTCAATAATCTCTTTAAATATTAATGGTCTAAATATACTAATTAAAAGACAGACACTGTGAGTGGTTTCAGTAAAGAAATTGAATCAATATTGTTTCTTCCAAAACAGAAAGCACTCGTCCCAGATGGTTTCACTGGTTTATTCTACCAAATATTTAAGGAAGACATGATACCAATCCCTGCAATCTGTTCCACAACATAGAAGCAGAGGGAATACTTCCTCTCCTATGAAGCCAGCATAATATTAAAATCAGACAAAAACATTATCAAGAAAGGAAAACTACAGACAAATCTCTCTCATGATCATAGATGCAATCCTTAACAAAGTATTAGCAAAGCCAAATTCAATAACGTATGAGAAGAACTATGTACTGTGATCAAGTGATATTAATTCTAGGTATACCAGGCTGGTTTAACAATCAAAAAAACTAATATAATCCATCCCATCAACAAGCTAATGAAGAAAGCTCATGTGATCATATTCATAGATGCAGAAAAAGCATTTGACAAAATTCAACACTCATTCAAGATAAAACTTCTCCACAAAGTAGGAGTAAAGGGAAACTTTCAACCTGACAAAGAACAGCTACACAAAATCTACAGATAACAATGGTGAGAAATTAGATGCTCTTCCCTATGAACAGAAACAAGAAAGACAATCTCACCATCCCTATTCAAATTGTAATGGAAGTCCTCACTAATGCAATAAGACAAAAGAAAATAAAAAGGTATACAGATTGGGAAGGAAGAAATAAAACTGTCTGTTTGCAGATTACTTGGTTATCTATGTAGAAAGCCACAAAGAATCAACAAAAATCTCCTGTCAATAATAAGTAATAATGGCAAGTTTTCAAGATACCAATTTAATGTACAAAAGTCAATTGCTTTATAATTTACCAGCAATGAAAAATTAGAAATGAATTAGAAAACACAACACAATTTACATTCATGAAATACTTAAGTATAAATCTAACAAAATGTATACAAGCTTTATATGAGGAAGACTACAAAACTCTGATAAAAGAAATGAAAGGAAATCCAAATATATGGAGAGAGATTCCATGTTCATGGGAATTCTATGTATTTTCTGTCCAACTTTTCTGTAAACCTAAAATTACTGTAAAAATAATCTTCAATGTGAAAAAAATATTATGGACAATAATGCTTGAAAAGGACTGAAAAAGACTGAAAGGAAATGGCCAAAATGTGCTGCCTTAGGTGATATAACTGGTTTTACTTTTATAGACTTCTCAAATAAACAAAGCAAATGCTATATTTATAAGAGAAAAAAATCTTAATTATGAACACTGTGAATCAGTAGATTAATTCAGAAACTTCCAGTATTACAGCAAACAGCTTTATTTTTCATATACTTTTCCAAAAAAATTTTTACAATATCAAATGCAATTGATATTAACAAAATATTGTATTCTTGTAAAATTTTATTATGAGTTATAACTATTGCATTAAAAAAATCTTGCCTTCAAAAGAAGCCTTAAATAATCACTTAAACATATGAAAGGATGTGGACTTCACTCATAAGTTTGTAAAAGGAAAACAAAACAATTAAGTGCCATTTCTCACGTAACAGACTGGCAAACTTAAAAGGACAACATATTGGATTGACAAAATTTAGAAAATACGTATGCTCACCTATTAATAATGGAATTATAAAATAATTCCCTTATTGAGAAGAACTGGCAACTTCTGGTAATACTACAGATGAACGTTTCCTTTGATCCAGCAATCCCACATCCAGGAATCTATCCCAAAGGCACATTCTATAAACACAACATGACACTGGAACAAGATCATTCATTGCAGCATTATCTACAATGTTAAAAAACACAAAACCTCTCAGGTGTTGATCAGTAAGGAGCTAGTGAAATAAATTTTGGAAAGTCAAAAGGATGAAGTAATATACAGTCTCCTCCCCCAAAGAAGGATGTGGACGATCTCTCCATATGCATATGGAATAATTTTCAGGACAGTGTCAAGTGAAAACGAGGTACAGGATGCTATGTTTAGTAAGAAAAGAGAGGAAAAAGAAGACATACACATGATATACACATACTTGGAACAACAACAAGTAGAACAAAAGCCCTCAAAGAGAATCTGGAAAATAAAAATGCTTACATTAACACACTTATGAAGGGGGAGAGAGTGGAGGTACTGCATAGGACTGTGCCTTTTTATATAACTCTGGTTTGAGGTCTATGTAAATGTTTTAATATTAAAATTTAAAATCCAATCAAAATGAACGAAAGAACCCAAAAATTGAAAACAAAACTAGCCAACCTAACAGTATGACAAACTGATAACAAATCATCTCAGAGAAAAACAAAAAAAAATTTATTGACCGTACTTAATTGTCCATCCCTAAGATATATTCTAAGGTAATAAAGAACTAAAAGGGTATCTTAAACTTTATTCAGCAATTGACATTTGTAATAATGATATTACTGTTTGGTTTTTGTCGGGTAAGGTTGGGAGCTGGGGGTTGGATTTTTGGGTTTTAAGTATGCTCCACACCCAACGTGGGGTTTGAACTCACAACCCTGAGATCAAGAGTCACATGCTCTACCGACTGAGCCAACCAGGTGCCCCTGGTATTGCTGTTTTAAACTAGTGTTATGTGTGTTTATGTAAATATATTCATGTGTATTAGTTCAAAACCTGTAGTTTAAAACATATGTGTATGCATATATGTATATCTTGTATAATCCTACATATATTTTAGAATATATAAAGTTGTAATTTTAATATTAAAACCAGTTTCAGTGTAAGACAAAATATATTCAAGAACAAAAATCAACAAAGTTGAGTAAATCTCTAATATGTTAAAAATGAAATGGAAGTATCAGTAGGATTTTTTTTTTTTCCACTGAAAAGGCCAGGCAGTCATAAATCCTGGAAGTGGAGTAAGTGAACTGAAGTTACAAGTAGGAGGACAGGAAAGATGTAAAGGATTGACTTAGTTTTCTTTATAATCCTGCTTTCAGCCAAGCCCTGAGTGCTTTTCTAAGGAAACTCTGGACCCTCTATGGGCACCCCTTAATCCCAAATTGGGGAGAGATCAGGCCCTCTCTATTGGTGGAAGTATAACTATTTCATCCTTCCTTTTCTGCCAGATGTGTGTAGTTCCAGGGGGGCAAAATTTATTTCTTAACAGTCATAATCCCATAAATGTATGGAGGTCTGTGGAGGAAGTGTAATTAATCATATGTAGGGAACAATAGAACAATCCTATACTTCAATAGCCTCCAGAGAGCTGTGAGGGCTGGCCGGTAAGCCACTGACCCTCTAAAAGTTTCAATTTGTTTATTCATCTGTAAAATAAAGGGGTTAAACTATGACCTCCAAGGTTACTTTTAATAAAAGTAGAATATTTGAATATCCAATATGGTTCACTTTGTATGGCAGAAATCTGTTATTGTGCCAACCTAACTGCAATTCTGTTTTGAGAAACCTGTGAAACAAGGCACTACTTTTTTTGTCCAAAAATCACTCACTTTACAATAAGGGAAGAAATAGCATTTTCTTAGCATAAGACGTGTACCCCTATTTCCTATTAAATAACGTAAGAGTTGGCTGTCAAAGCACAAAAGCATGTAAAAACAATTTCACTCTGTCAATTAAATTCTGACACAGTCTTTTCTTCTTCTTCAATGTATATAGAAGCACAATAAGGAAGTGTCTCTGTCCCACACTTTCAGCAAATCACTATTTTGAAGGTGTAAAATGGAGACAAGAGAAGCGATGCTTTGTGCAGACTGTACATCTCAGCCCTCCCCTTTTTCTCAGCAATTCAGTTGCTGTTTGGTTTTGCTTGAACAGTTCGCCAGCATTCATTTTTTATTTCCTCAAAGGAGTCATGTTCTACACTAGAACAATGTGACCGAAACAACCACCGAGAGAATAAGACTTTCTTTTAACACTCGGGTCCTAATAGAAAGAAGAGCAAGGCAAAAGTCTAACTTGTCCATGAGAGCATAATTTGAAGTCGCAAAATCCTTTTTCTCAGAGAGGACAGACAGGTTGTCACACCATTACTTTCTGTAGCAGAAGACAGGATCTACTACCAAGAAAAATTGGCCATACTTTCCTAAATCCTGAGAAGTACTTGATTTCTAAAAGACTGGTTTGGTGTACAAATCAATTAACTCATTCTCTTCGATCTACCATTCCTATTGGCAATGACACAATTATTTGTCACTGCTCCAGTCTTTCCCAAATCAGCCTGATGATGCTCATTAATCTACTTGTGATAGCTATCATTTTAAGTGTGAAAGGGCAGTAGGTGTCCTGGTTTTGAAAACAGAAATAGCAAAGATAGTGAATTCCCTGTAGAAATGAACAAATCCATGCAAGTGTGTTCAAAGCTCAGTATTCTTCATCATAAGGAAACAAAGCCTGAACCCACTGGAAGACACACACAGTTTTGCATACCCACAGGAAGGGTATCTGGCTCCTTGAACTACAGAAGGGAGTAAGTTTTGGTGCTAGAACTGGTTGGGAAAGTTAGAGATTACTGAGAAAAGGACTTTGTCTTTATTCTAGATTACTTGAAGCATGAACATTCTTGGTCCTTTTGCAAGGTTCAGGGCAACATAGGTAGTAAAATACTGATGTTGCAGAGAAGATGAAGAACTTCGTGTTCAAACTGAGAGGCTTTATTAAGGATTTATTTAGGATCAGGTGCGAGGCAAGGGCACCCAGGAGGAAGACTGTGGCCAAAGAAAAGTCAGGTCCAAACTCCCTGATGGGACAACCTAACCCAGGTCCAGGTAGGCACCAAGGTGGCGAAATTAGTGGCCAAAAGGACTCTGAAATCAAGTCAGGCAAACTAGACACAGTGACAAGTGGATGCCATTAATCTGAAACTCATTGACATCTGGTAGCAGAAGTGGATGGGAGAAGGAGGCAGCAGAGGGGGAAAAGTAGACCTTCAATCTGGCAGCGGGGGGCTAGAAGTGGGGTGTATGGTCTATGTTTGGTCCACATGTAACTGAAGAGGTCTTGGATTGCAACTCCAGTTATTTAGGACCCTCTTCAAGGAGGCATCATAGCTTCAGATTGCATTGCTTTATTCATAGTTCAAGGTTGCTTTATTCAGGTTTCAGAGTGCATCAGTCAGGTAGCAAGCAAATTTGGGGTGAATTACTAACCTTCCTTTAATGCATTTATTAAAAGTAGAATAATCCCGACCTCATAGGTTATAGTAAGGACAAAATGAAGTAATGGTAGTAAAGAACTTCACATGGTCTCTGATACACGGCCATCATTCTTACTCCTGGCTGTATTACCTCATAGCTTTTGTTAACTAATCCTGGGAATTCAGGCTGTCTATAAGTGAAATTTGGGGAGCAAGGCAAGTGATTAGTTTTCAGGGTCTCAGAGGATTAGGTCCTCATTACATGAGGAGGAGGAAAGAAATGGCAGTGGGAAAGCTACCTAAAATAACTGTCCCGGTGACATCGACTCAGTAACTCTGGACAGTTGAGCCAATGGCCATGTATAGGGTCAGGAAAGGATTGTCAGAGCAAGTTCCCAGCTTCAGAAATCTGGAATGGTTGGTCCTCTTCAACTTCACCAGGTGTCACTGACAGGGTGACTGCTGTGTTCTATCCTGTTTTGTTCAATAAATAATATAACAACCACAGGGCTTTTCTTAGCACAGTGATTTTTAGGAACAAATCCATCTCATTATAGCAGAACTGACTGCCCTATGAATCCTATGTTGTATATTCATTTTTACTAATTTCACTTTATACTTCTTTTTAAAAAAGGAAAAAACAAACAAACAGCAGAATGGAACCAAGTAGATCATGAGCTGTTTCTGATTTGAGGAGGAAATACCCTTTGCCCAAAGAAGCCAAGGTCTGGGCCCTGGATGCCACTCCTACTTTGGCTAAAACAGCTTTGCAAAGAACTTGTTTTATGCATTGGATGATACACAAATATTTTTTTAAATACCACATCTATTAAGATTCTGCATTTTACTGAGTAAATTGGAACTGTGAGAAATAAAACAAGATTTGCTCAAAGGTCACATATTAGAGTCTTTGTCTTGATCAGCCTGAGAAGCTCTACTGTCCAGTCAGGGTGGGAGGGCTTGTGCTGTGATGGAGCAATTAAGAGTGAGTGACATGGATTTCGGATTCTGCAATCACTCAGGCAAAAATGTTGATCATCTTGAGTTTCAGTCTTCTCATATTAAATGAGTACAAATACCTTCCTCAGAGTAAGTACCCTCAACCTATTGATTGAAGGAATAGAATCATTTAAGAATCGAAAGAGACAGAGGTATCATGAATTCATTGATATGTAGGGCCTGGCACATAGATTTTAATAAAGTGTTCGTGTGTGTCTGTGTGTGTGTTTCTGTGTGTGTGTCAATGCAAAGAGGAACACATATTATGTGTACTTTTACAAATACCTCTCCACAAATATCATACTGGCACTGAGGGTCTCCTGCATGCATTGTGCATGCTGCTGAAATTAGGAAGACTTAGATATCAAGATAGAGAGGAGATAAGTGAGGCTTCATTTCAGATGCAATTCATTCCATTTTGACAAACTATAAAAGTATTTATATCAGCTTATTCTCCCTTATATGCAGAGAGAAGAAGAGTCAATGATCTTGTAATAATTTTCCCAACAGCCAGCTTACAAGGACCCACCCTTGTTGTATAAGGAAATTTCTATCCAACAATTAATGTACATGGCACAACACAAGTCCAAATAAATCTGAGCGATGAAGATGAAAGAGCTCCAGAAGCCCTTAGTTTTCATAATCATCAAATCTTCACTAGTATTCTGTTTTGTTCAAAATGGTTTCCCATGTTAGTTGCACAATATATTTTACATGTCAGCGTCAAAGTGAGATTAGTAGTGTGTGCGTTTTGAGAGACCAAAAATCTAGAGCACTTTAGCCATCAACATAAAAGTCTGAAAGTACCTTCCCTGTGAGAATTGGTGGTTTCTCATTTATTTCTGACTTGGGCAAGAGGATGACAGCAACATGAGAGCTGCAATCATGCTCCTTCTTTCAAAGGAGTCTCTATGCTGGGTCACTGTCTGCTGCAGAAAATGCTAATGTCTGTCTTATTCTGATTATTAGTTGCACTCAGAAAGTCGAGGAGCGGACTGAAAGGGGAAGCCATAGGATAATTGCTTTTATTTCGACTCATTGCAGAGAGGAAGTGCATGACAGATAATATAATGCATATGCCTCAAAAAAGGATAATTCACTTCTGATAAAGTATGGATCTGGAGGAAATAGCACAAGAATAAACCCTCCCCTGTCCGCAAATCTATCTAAAGTATGAGAGCGTTCCAATGGAAGAGGTGTGAATTCATCTTTAAAATGGGAATTCATCTTTAAGGTATCTGAAATATCATGGCTTTGTAGGATGAAACAGGACCATGGAGACCACCTTTCTTTTATTCTCATCATAAATCAGCATTTTCTGGCTGCTCTACAGCCAGCAGTCTGAGAATTAAATTCAGTGCTAAAGGCCAAGTGTTTAAGCTGCTCCAGCATGCATTTATTTCATTGTGATTTAGATATGAACACAATGGAAGCTACTTTCCCTTGATCCAAGTGAAAAACAAAACCAAAAATGGTGGAAGGGAGTCCCCAAGACTAATGGTCTGCCAATTCAATTCAGGGTCTACATTGAAGGCAAAAGCGCTTTAAAGGCTTGGTGACCAAACAAGAAGCTGCCTGGCCTCTCAGGTGGTATGTTCACCCAAACACCTTCCAGGGAAAGAGGTAAAAATAAAATCGCCATCTTTCAAAAGGTTTCATCTCATTTGTGATTGTTTTAACAATACCCAGCATAACTCAGGGAGTGACCTGAGAACTGACAGGTCCATATCTGTTTACCAAAAGTTCTTAAAACTACAGTTTATTGTTTATCTGTGTTTAAAAACTGCCATGGAAAAGCTCAATTAGGTAGTGTTCCATGACACTCCAAATGGTTATAGTCCATCAGAAACGTATGTTCCCATAGTTCATTGCAGTTTCACCCAGGTATTTGAAGGTATCTGAAGGTGACCAGAACAGAAGGATCCAGATAATTTTTCTTCTCAGGAAGAATAGGTTAGAGAAAGGGTATTGAAGAGGACAGCTCTGAAAGCAGCCAACGACCAACTGAGTGAGATGTTTGAAATGATACTGGAAGTTGTTCTCTCATGTTGCTTATGGTTTCTGACTTACTGCACAACACTTGCAGTGAACATCCAATATTCACTATAAAGATTCCAGAAGAGAGCTTTTTAGTCACTTAAATCTCCAAAGCTCAAGGTCATAGACTTTTCAACTCATGTAAGACATTGCAGGCATTGAATTAAAACTATTGCCTAGGATGCTATTGAAATGCCCAAATAATTTTAATTTCTTATTTATAATTTACCATCATTTAAAGATGAGGCTTTATGTCTTTTCTATTATAAAGATAGAAGAGCATAAAACTTAAGACTCTGAGTCCTACCTTGGCTTTGCCTTTAGTTGGATTAGAGCCTTTCTGAAGTCCCTTCTAGTTCTAGATTTTTTTAAAAAAAATTATCTGTAATGTTCTCATCACAGTTGTTGGTACTTCAGTGGTGATTTTCTACCCAGGGAGCTAATGCTATATCTAAGATACTGCATATACCAAAATCTATGCAAAGAGAGAAAAAGAAACCTGTTAAGCTTTACTATATGTCTGATGTTTTCATATACATCATTTCATACTAACAACAAACCTGTAGGATATTTATTTCAAACACAGGAAATAGTGTTTTCACATTTTCACTTTAAGACAGAGAAGAATGTCAACAAGAACATTTCTCTTCCACTCCCAGCTCCTTGAAGGCAATATTGTTATCAATAGGGCCAGTGATGGTGTCTCACACACTGAATATTTTCAATAAGTATTAGTTGAATAAATACATTGTCTCATAAATTATAAATTAATGACTGAAAAAATTGTGAGTTCAGACATATCTGATTTATCCCTGAAAAAGATATAATTCTTGAATTGTTATTATTATAACATTTTTTTCAAAATTTATCTCATTCCAGGAATTTATAACATTTAAAAATAATTCTGGGGTGCTTTGATAACTCAGTCAGTTAAGCATTGGACTCTTGATTTCAGCTCAGGTCATGATCTCGGGGTCATGGGATCTAGCCCTGCCTCAGGCTCTGTACTGAGCATGGATCCTGCTTGGGATTATCCCTCTCCCCCTTCCCCCTCCCCCCTCCCCCCCCCAAAATTCCAAGATTTGTACATTCTAATATTTAAAAGGCATTATTTTAATGTAATAGTTATGACTGTTAACACTTAACATACTGGAAGTCACAGCTGTAATTAAAAGAAAATAAAACAATCTTGATAAGTTCAGGTGATCTGTAACTATATCATAATTTGCTAGTATCCAGAAAGCATTGCTCTCTTAGGAAATCCTCAAAGATCCTGAATATTTGACTTAAATTTATATCTCCACATGAACAATTGAGACTTTAACAAATATGAGTAATTTGCTATCAACATTAAAAAGTCCAGTTTTTCTACTTTAATATCTCATTCTTTTCTGTCTTGAATGAGACTTGGTTTAGAAGAGAGATTACCCAATCTGTTTTATAATCCTTAAGGGGTTGTCACTATTTGTACAAAAGGGAATGATAACATCCTGTAAGCAAAACTAATTTTAATCCACTTTTGTAAAAAATATTACCAAATATCAGTGTGAGCCATTTTAATATTAGGTGTCATAAACCAAGCAAATTTTTTTAAAAAGAGGTATTACCACTCAACAATTTTGGCAGCATAGCAGAGTTCTCCATGTTCCAAATCTATTTTACAAAATACACAGCTTATTTCCTACTGTCTTTGTTGACCTGACTCAGAGTTCTGATTATCCTCAAGGCATTGCTCCTGTCCAAGTGAAAACTATATTATAGCTTTGCCCCAGATTTTTAATGGATACTGAGGAACTAAAAGGACATCCGGGAAAAAACAGCATATTGAACACATTTACCACATACACACACACACACACACACATACACACACATATATACACATATATATACACACATACACACACACCAACAAGAAGATATATTTAAAAACATAAACATATATGGGCATATGAAAAGGGAGAGCAGGTGATACAACCACACAATTTTGTGAGTTGAAAAGCAGAAGAAAAAATGATGATGAATCAACAGACCCAAATAAATTGAAACTCAAGCAAGGACTGAAAAGAACCAAGAAGGAACTTAATTAGCAATGCACACAGAATAGTGATCTAACCAAAACTAGGATGCAACAGAATTAGAAGGATAGGAGATGGGGAATGTGGGTGTGGTGAGCTCAATCATCTTCCATAGTAGGTGGTCACCAGCTGATGCTTAAAGTTGAAAAGAGGAAAGATAAAAGCATATTATTTAGAGATCTAGAAATAATAGCAAAACTAACAGCTTTTACATAGTTGAAAACATTGGTTACTCTGAAGAACAGGAAAATTGGAGGAAGCACAGGGTGACACTCTTTTTTATAATGTCTATAAGACATTAAGTCTTATAGAAAGCATTTACCTATGTATATCTGTAACAGATAAAAACAAACTAAACTCAAAGAAATAATGATCACTTGTTGTAACAACAAATAATAATGACAAAATTATTCCAAGGCCCACATGCACATGTAGTTTTCTAAAGACCTTTTTTTCTTATTGCATTTATCAAAATATTGCAAGAGGGGTGCCTGGGTGGCTCAGTAGATTAAACGGCTGCCTTCAGCACAGGTCATGATCTCAGGGTCCTGGGATGGAGCCTGACATTGGGCTCCCTGCTCAGCAGGGAGTCTGCTTCTCTCTCTGCCCCTCCCCTCTGCTCATGGTGTGCATAAGCACTCTCTCTCTCAAATAAATAATCTTTAAAAAATATTACAATAGGGGCGCCTGGGTGGCTCAGTCGTTAAGCGCCTGCCTTTGGCTCAGGTCATGATCCCAGGGTCCTGGGATCGAGCCCCGCATCAGGCTCCCTGCTCCGCGGGAAGCCTGCTTCTCCCTCTCCCACTCCCCCTGCTTGTGTTCCCTCTCTCACTGTGTCTCTCTCTGTCAAATAAATAAAATCTTTAAAAATAAATAAATAAAATAAAATAAAATAAAATAAATAAAAAATAAAAAATATTACAATAAACTGAACAGTCTCATAAAAATTATGCTAGCTAAATATTTTCCCATTAACAATGTATGACCTTAGACTAGGAACTTAACTACTTAAGAATCCATTTTCCACCTATCTAAAGATTTATTTATTTGAGAGAGAGAGAGCCTGAGCACTTGTGGGGGTGGGTAGGGCAGAGGGAGAGAATCTTCAAGCAGACTCCCCACTGAGCACAAGCTGTCACAGCGCTCAATCTAAGGACCCATGAGGTCATGACCTGAGCCAAAACCAAGAGTCAGACACTTAACTGACTGAGCCACCCACGTGCCCCCATTTTCCACCTATCGAAAGATGATACAGTCATAAGTTGATATCTTTTTTTTTAAAGATTTTTTATTTATTTATTTGAGAGAGAGAGAATGAGATAGAGAGATAGAGAGAACACATGAGAGGGG
This sequence comes from Mirounga angustirostris, assembly GCF_029215605.1. NCBI lineage: Eukaryota > Metazoa > Chordata > Mammalia > Carnivora > Phocidae > Mirounga > Mirounga angustirostris. The sequence continues at coordinate 17,269,486 of NW_026991711.1, read as the reverse complement.
GGAGGGTCAGAGGGAGAAGCAGACCCCCCACTGAGCAGGGAGCCCGATGCGGGACTCGATCCTGAGACTCCAGGATCATGACCTGAGCCGAAGGCAGTCGCTTAACCAACTGAGCCACCCAGGCGCCCGTCATAAGTTGATATCTTAAGACTCCTTCTAGAACATAATTGTTCTATAGTAACACTGAGTTTGTGTATCTAATCTTTCAATTTTGTTTCATTACTAAAAGGAAAAATTACCTATGCCTATTCCTTCCCCAGTTCCTCTCTTATCCTTTTGCCCTAGCCTTCTCTATTCACATTGTTATGGCTCAGTGTTGCTCTTACAAAATGAGTCAGGTAGAATGGGAGCAGACCATTCATTGATATCATTATCAATACTGAACTGGATAATGGTACCAATACGCTGTGTATCCAACTAAGTCACCAAGAAATACTCCACTGGAAGGAATATGGTGTAGTACTTAAGAATTTGAACCAAGCCAGGAGGAGCAAAATAGCAGAGGAGTAGGAGACCTAAGTTTCATCTGGTCCCAGGAATTCAGCTGGATAGGGATCAAACCATTCTGAACACCTACGAACTCAACAGGAGATCGAAGAAAAGAATAGCAACAACTCTCTGAACAGAAAAGCGACCACTTTCTGGAAGGTAGGACGTGCAGAGAAGTGAATCTGAGGCTATATTCGGGAGGATAGACGGCGGGGGAGGGGCCTCTGTCAACCGCTTCTGGCAAGTGATAGAGCCGCGGAGCACAAAATTGGAACTTTTAGAAGTCGGCTCCGCTGAGTGACGTCGCTCCAGTGGCTAAGCGGGGGGTGGAACCCTCACAGGACAGTGTGGTCTCAGGACCCTCAAGGTCACAGAAAGACCAGGGGTGCCTGAGTGTGGCAGAGCTCCCAGGTATAGGAACGGGGAAGCCAGCTGCAGAGACGGAGCCGAGGCGCGGGCTCTCAGCTCGGGGTTGCCATAAACTGTGATCCCCGGCACAGTCGGGCCACTGCTCCTCCAGCAGGGACCCAACAAGCGGCAGATCCAGGGAGACTCCCCTCCCTCCACCAGGAGGAGCAGCACGGCAGTGCACTGCAGGGATCTGCTGGGTTTGGAGACTCCACCCGAGGTCAGGTGCCAGAGATAGAAACACTCAGTCACAGGCCGGGTGAGCACGGAGTGCGGCCGGAGACTGGGGAGATGGGAGGGATTGACTGCTTTTCTCTGGGGGCTCACTGAGGAGCAGGGCCCCGAGTTCTTGGCTCCTCCGGGATGGAGATTGGGAGGCCACCATTTTCACCCTCGTCCTCCAAAGCTGCACGGAAAGCTCGCAGGGAACAAAAGCCCCGGAGAGCAAACCCGAGCAGATTACTTAGCCTGGAGGGGGCAAGGGTGGGGCAATTCCGCCTCCGGCAGAGACATTTGGAAACCACAGCAACAGGCCCCTCCCCCAGAAGATCAGCAAGAACAGCCAGCCAAGACCAAGTTTTCTGATCAATGAGAACAGCAGAACTCCAGCACTAGGGGAATACTGCACATAGAATTCATGGCTTTTTTCCCATGATTCTTTAGTCTTTCAAAGTTATTTTAATTTTCTTTTTTTTTCTTCTTTTTTTTTTTGAATTTTTCTTTTTCCCTTTTTCAACCAACATATTATCAATCCCTTTTTTAAAAAAATCTTTTTTTATTTTTCATTTTTAGAGTCATATTCTATCCCTTCAGAGTAGTTAACCTTATTTGTGGTATATATATATGTTGTTCTCTCTTTAAAATTTCAGATACAGTTGCTTCTAACAGACCATAATATACCCTAAATCTCTAGTGTATGGCTTTGTTCTAGTCTCCTGCCTGATCACATTCTCTCCCTTTTTTTTTTTTAATTACTCTTCTTTCTTTTTTCAACCAACTTATCAATTCCTTTTATAAAATCTTTTTTTAGTACAGATTTTATTTATTTGAGAGAGAGAGCACACACAAGCAGGGGGAGGGGCAGAGGGAGAAGCAGACTTCCTGCTGAGCAGAGAGCCTGACACAGGGCTCAATCCCAGGACCCTGAGATCATGACCTGAGCTGAAGGCAGACGCTTAATGACTGAGCCACTCAGGCGCCATCCTTTTATAAAATCTTTCATAATTTTCATCTTTACAGTCATATTCCATCTCTTCATCATATCAACCCTTATTTTTGTACATATAAAAGCTCTTCTTACTTTAAAGTTTTGGGACGCACTTTCTTCTAACAGACCAAAATACGCCCAAAATCTAGTGTGTGGTACTGATCTATGCACCAGTCTGATAATATTTGATCATATTCTTTTTTTTTTATCTTTTTCTTTTTCTTTTTCCTTTTTTTTCTTTTTTCTTTCTTTCCCTTTCTTTTCCCCCGGTTTCAGGTCTCTTCTGGTTTGTTTAGTGTATATTTTCCTGGGGTCGTTGTTACCCTGTTAGCATTTTGCTCTCTCATTTATCTATTCTCCTCTGGACAAAATGACAAGACGGAAAAAAATACCGCAAAAACAAAAGAACAAGAGGCAGTACCGACTGCCAGGGACCTAATCAATATGGACATTAGTAAGATGTCAGAACTAGAGTTCAGAATGACGATTTTAAAGGTACTAGTTGGGCTTGAAAAAGGCATGGAAGATATTAGAGAAACGCTTTCTGGAGAAATAAAAGAACTAAAATGTAACCAAGTCGAAATCAAAAAGGGTATTAATGAGGTGCAATCAAAAATGGAGGCTCTAACTGCTAGGATAAATGAGGCAGGAGAGAGAATTAGTGATATAGAAGACCAAATGATGGAAAATAAAGAAGCTGAGAAAGAGAGAGATAAAAAACTACTGGATCACGAGGGCAGAATTCAAGAGATAAGTGATACCATAAGACAAAACAATATTAGAATAATTGGAATCCCAGAAGAAGAAGAAAGAGAAAGAGGGGCAGAAGGTATATTGGAGCAAATTATAGCAGAGAACTTCCCTAATTTGGGGAAGGAAACAGGCATCAAAATCCAGGAGGCAGAGAGAGCCCCCCTCAAAATCAATAAAAATAGGTCAACACCCCGACATCTAATAGTAAAACTTCTGAGTCTCAGAGACAGAGAGAGAATCCTGAAAGCAGCTCGGGAGAAGAGATCTGTAACCTACAATGGTAGAAACATCAGATTGGCAACAAACCAATCCACAGAGAAACCTGGCAGGCCAGAAAGGGCTGGCATGATATATTCAGAGCACTAAATGAGAAAAATATGCAGCCAAGAATACTATATCCAGCTAGGCTATCATTGAAAATAGAAGGAGAGATAAAAAGCTTCCAGGACAAAGAAAAACTAAAAGAATTTGCAAACACGAAACAGGCCTACAAGAAATATTGAAAGGGGTCCTCTAAGCAAATAGAGAGCCTAAAAGCAACATAGACCAGAAAGGAACACAGACAATATACAGTAACAGTCACCTTACAGGCAATACAATGGCACTAAATTCATATCTTTCAATAGTTACCCTGAATGTAAATGGGCTAAATGCCCCAATCAAAAGACACAGGCTATCAGATTGGATAAAAAAAAAAGACCCATCGATATGCTGTCTGCAAAAGACACCTCCAGATTGAAAGTGAGGGGGTGGAAAATCATTTACCATGCTAATGGACACCAAGAGAAAGCTGGGGTGGCAATCCTTATATCAGACAAATTAGATTTTAAACCAAAGACTCTAATAAGAGATGAGGAAGGACACTCTATCCTACTTAAAGGGTCTATCCAACAAGAAGATCTAACAATTGTAAATATCTATGCCCCTAACATGGGAGCAGCCAATTATATAAGCCAATTAATCACAAAAGCAAAGAAACACATCCACAACAATACAATAATAGTGGGGGACTTTAACACCCTCCCTCACTGAAATGGACAGATCGTCTAAGCAAAAGATCAATAAGGAAATAAAGACTTTAAATGACACACTGGATGAAATGGACTTCACAGATATATTCAGAACATTCCATCCCAATGCAACAGAATACACATTCTTCTCTAGTGCCCATGGAACATTCTCCAGAATAGATCACACCCTAGGTCACAAATCAGGTCTCAACAGGTACCAAAAGACTGCGATCATTCCCTGCATATTTTCAGACCACAATTCTTTGAAACTAGAACTCAATCAGAGGGGAAAGTCAGAAAGAACTCAAATATATGGAAGCTAAACAGCATCCTCTTAAAGAATGAATGGGTCAACCAGGAAATTAAAGAAGAATTTAAAAATTCATGGAAACAAATGAAAATGAAAACAGCAAAATCTTTGGGATGCAGCAAAGGCATTCCTAAGAGGAATGTATATAGCAATACAAGCCTTCCTCAAGAAACAAGAAAGGTCTCAAGTACACAACCTAACCCTATGCCTAAAGGAGCTGGAAAAAGAACAGCAAATAAAGCCTAAACCCAGCAGGAGAAGAGAAATAATAAAGATCAGAGTAGAAATCAATGAAATAGAAACCAAAAGAATAGTAGAACAGATCAATGAAACTAGGAGCTGGTTCTTTGAAAGAATTAATAAGATTGATAAACCCCTGGCCAGACTTAACAAAAAGAAAAGAGAAATGACCCAAATAAAATCATGAATGAAAGAGGAGAGATCACAACCAACACCAAAGAAATACAAACAATTATAAGAACATATTATGAGCAACTCTATGCCAGCAAATTAGATAACCTGGAAGAAATGGATGCATTCCTAGAGATGTATCAACTACCAAAACTGAACCAGGAAGAAAGAGAAAACCTGAACAGACCTATAACCACTAAGGAAATTGAAGCAGTCATCAAAAATCTCCCAAGAAACAAAAGCACAGGGCCAGATGGCTTCCCAGGGGAATTCTACCAAACATTTAAAGAAGAATTAATACCTATTCTTCAGAAACTGTTTTCCAAAAATAGAAATGGAAGGAAAACTTCCAAACTTGTTTTATGAGGTCACCATTACCTTGATCCCCAAACCAGACAAAGACCCCATCAAAAAGGAGAACTACAGACCAATATTCTTGATGAGCATGGATGCAAAAATTCTCACCAAAATACTAGCCAATAGGATCCAACAGTACATTAAAAGGATTATTTACCAGGACCAAGTGGGATTTATCACTGGGCTGCAAGGTTGGTTCAATATCTGCAAATCAATCAACGTGATACAATACATTAATAAAAGAAAGAACAAGAACCATATGATCCTCTCAATAGATGCAGAAAAAGCATTTGACAAAGTACAGCATCCTTTCTTGATCAAAACTCTTCAGAGTATAGGCATAGAGGGTACATACCTCAATATCATAAAAGCCATCTATGAAAAACCCACAGCAAATATCCTTTCAATGGGGTAAAACTGAGAGCTTTACCCCTAAGGCAGGAACACGGCAGGGATGTCCACTATCACCACTGCTATTCAACATAGTATTAGAAGTCCTAGCCACAGCAATCAGACAACAAAAAGAAATAAAAGGCATCTGAATTGGCAAAGAGGAAGTCAAATTCTCACTCTTTGCAGATGATATGATCCTTTATGTGGAAAACCCAGAAGACTCCACCCCAAACCTGCTAGAACTCATACAGGAATTCAGAAAAGTGGCAGGATATAAAATCAATGCACAGAAATCAGTGGCATTCCTATACACCAACAAGACAGAAGAAAGAGAAATTAAGGAGTTGATCCCATTTACAATTGCACCCAAAACCATAAGATACCTAGGAATAAATCTAACCAAAGAGGCAAAGAATCTGTACTCTCCATTTTGTACTCAGATCATTTAATGGCTTACATGATATTCTCCAGGGAAACTTGCTTCCTAAATCCATACATTACAGTTGTTTATTGTAAGTAATCCTAAAAGAGAAATATCTTTTCTACTGGTAAGTACTCCTTTCCTAGCCAATATCATAGTCTATTTACCATGAGTCTCATTATTATCAGCATGTTTACAAGTAATTTAGACCAATGCCAGGCATTCTTTTTTGGGGAGCATTCCTTGATCAGGGGAGAGTGGATCACAAGTCAGTTGCTGTAAATACCTTCTCCACAGTCACTATGCCAGGTGCTGATGCTAAAAAGAATATAATCAAACAAAGACAGAATCTCTGTTATTGAGGAGGTCACAGTATTAGTGGAAATAGATAAGAAACATATTAATCAGAGTAAGTGTTTTTTATTACACTAAAGAAACAGGACTCATTGGTGAAACAGTGAGGAGCCATTCAATGATCATTTAGTCAGATAGTATTAGGAGGTGGACCCATACGGAGATGGAAAATGCGCTCAGAAATTTACTGCCAAAATATAAAAGAAAGCTGATGAGTGTCCTAAAGAAAGAAGAGAGCATGGAAATGAAGAAAAGGGAGATATATAACAATTATCAAGAAAATACTATCTATCACACTTCGCGGAGGGTGAATATCCCAGAGATACCACAGTGGGGGGATAAAAAGAAAGAGAAAAATATAAGAAAAGCAGGAAGCAAAAAAGGAAAGGAACCATGTTATCTGAATTGGTAAATGCCACACGTGTAGAACACAGAGATCTATGAAAGCACTTAACACCAAACACAGTTGGGGGAGCTAGAAAAGAGTGTAACCTTGTGAAGATATTATCTAAATTGAGTCTTGAGTCACATGCAAGAGCTAACCAGAACAAAAAAGGGGGGAAAAGTGTAAAATCATAGGGAATCTGATATTTTTTAATAATTGTATCTTATTTACTTCCAAAAAATATTCATAATGACTATATATTTTATTAACTTCTCAAATTCTTATAATTTAATCAACCTTCAGGATTGAATATTTATAATCATAGAAGATATTCTAAAATGATGTATCAGCCTTTGTAGATTCTACTAGAAAGTCTAAAATTTGTTTATAAAATGCCTCTTTTTTTATTGCACAGTTTAAGCAGTTGATTAATGTTAGCTATTTTTATTTATTTTTAATTATGAAATATTAACAATGTTGGAACACTATTACTACTTCAAAAGACAATCACTCATTTAGACAGAAAATTTTGTGTTAAAAAAGCAGTCACATGGCTTATACCCATGAAGGATTAACTGCTACACCAATTGCCTTCCCACCATTTATAACTAGAAAATGGGACAAAATATATGGGGGAAAAAAATCCTTTCAGACAGTAATCCCTGAGAAAAGGAAAAGTAAGCTCTATGGTTTTTCCAGTTTATTTCCTAGAGGCAGTTTGAGGCTTCAGTAAATGGAGGGGCCATCCAAACAGGTTGAAAAGAACAAGATTAGAGATTGGGAGGCTGACATGGTTAGAATTTGTTTGGCAGAGTTTAGAAGAGAAGAGGATAGAAGGGGTTTTCCAGAAATCTATACAGAGCTCTCCTTGAGTGTTTGGCTGAGTATTTACTCAATACATGAACAAGAAAAACCTACCTGAGGTCAGGAAAGAATTACTGGAAAGCAGTATGGAAAACAATGCTCATACCTCTTGCTGTTGTGCTCTTCACTAAAATATCTCCACTTGGACAATGCTTTTCTTTAACTTCTCAAGTTCAATACATGGAGCATTGGATAAAATCCTCAGGAGAGTTATGTCTTTACAGTGGGGTTAAATTAATCCTAGACTAACTGCTGTTCTAAATGCTATAAGGAAGTTTGAAAAAAATCCATATGTTTGACATAACTAAGTGCCAGAACAAAATTCAGCACTCTGAAAAGGAACACAACAAAATCCAGCATCCAACCAGGTAAAATGCATAATGTTCAGCATCAATAAAAAATGATCAAATATACAAAAAAGGAGAAAAATATTACCCATAATCAGGAGATAAAATAAACAGAAACAGATCCCTAGAGAGATGATAGAATAAAAATAAACAGGAAGAGAAATTCTGAACTACAAGTCATGGTTAAAAGTGGGATAGACTGGGCTGCCTGGGTGGCTCAGTCTTTAAGCATCTGTCTTCAGCTCATGTCATGATCCCAGGGTCCTGGGATCGAGCCCCGCGTTGGGCTCCCTGCTCTGCAGGAAGCCTGCTTCTCTGTCTCCACTCCCCCTCCTATCTGGCTGTGTCTCTCTGTCAAATAAATAAATAAAAGTCTTAGAAAAACAGTGGGATAGACTTTCTGTACAGGGAAAGCAACCTCCAAGCCATGAATACATCCAACAATAAAAGTTGAAAATCTCAGTCTCAGCAGACACAATCAATAACCATTCAGTGTTACCACTAAATACTGCTGACCAGGACAACCTCTAAGGAGGCCAGATTTAAAATTAAGAGAAAAAATAATTGATCTGAGAAACCCTATATGTATCTAACAACAGATCACCAAAATACACAAAACCAACCCCGGCAAAATTTAAGTAAGAAGTAGACCTTTCAAAAATAGTAGAGGGGTGCCTAGGGGGCTCAGTTGGTTAAGCATCTGACTCCTGATTTCAGCTCAGGTCATAATCTCATGGTTGTAAGATTGAGCCTCACATTGGGCTTCATGCTGGGCATGGAACCTGCTTAAGATTCTCTCTCTCCCTCTTCCTCTGCCCCTCCCTGTCTCTAAAAAAAATAGTAGTTAGATATTGAAAAAGAGAATAAATTAAGAAGGATTAAAATACATAACATAATTAAAAAAAAAAAAAGAAATGCACTGAAGTTTGGTTTCAGTTTTGGTATTCAGCCTCAATCTGATGTCTGTACATAAACCTGACACGTGTAAACTGAAATGCGGATATGCAGTTAAGCAGACAACTCTTACATAAGTTGGTCCCCAAAGTGCATTAACAATGCTTTAAGCTCTCCTCTGCTTTCCTGAGTCTCCCACAGCTAATCCTGCACCATGTCTGAGTCTGAATAGCGAATCTGACAGAAGAAATATTTATGGAATGGGAAATCAGACACTGAAAGTGCCAGGCCAATTGCCACAGATATAGAACAAATATGGCTAAGTTTCTGAGTGAATTAGGAATCACAGACATACGCTGTTTGGCTCTCACTCTTCAGCTGTGTGAGGGAACAATGGTAGTGCAGGGCGATGCAGGTGATCTACTGCCCTCAGCAGACAGAAAGATGAAGACACTCATTGTTCATCAGTCAAGGCCTTGGAGCTGCTGTGTCTGCACTTTTACAATCTGTTCAGACCAGATGGGGAGTTGCCCTTGGATGGCCTGTGGTCCCTTTGAATTGTGGAAAGGGTAACAGTGTTTACACCAGACTGGCAGGACCGGGGAGTACCACCAAGGAAGACTTACCTGCAGCAAGTCAAGGCAGATGCCACACTGTCTGGGTTCTTCATCATGTTCCCAGTGCATAGCATGATCTGGGAGACAGGGGCAAGAAACAGACATGGCATGAACAAGTGCCCTAGCCACCCTTGGATTGTTGTATACATTCCTGCTTGCCCATATGCCCTGGATTGAGAGAAAGCCTCGCAAAGCTGTGATGGGCTGGATGACTGGGATTCATCAAGCAGGTCCATGAGTCCTGGTTCTTTCAGTGGGAGAACTGGCAGCTGGGCATGTGTTTTCAGAGCTTCCAAATGACTGGTACTCGAGCCTTCCATTTAAAGTCATTTGAGATCCACACTGCAATGGCGCAGCCTCTCAATCCCTCTTCAGAGCACATGGAGTGTTTATCCTCAGTGATTGTAAGTAACAAAGACCACACAGCATTCGTGGGCAGGTACTTCAAGTATTCAACATCACCCAGCCTAGAAATTCCTTGTGTCTGATCTAGTTTCTGCCACCTGGTCTGTCCACAATAGAGATGACTACATGAGGGTGTGGCCAAAATTAACAAGCTCTGGGAACGAATTGCAGAGAAGCAAACACTTTGTTGTTTCATTTCTTCCCACCCACCAGTGCCCAAATAGCGATTTTGCTGAGAAGAATGCCTCCATCATCACAGACATGTCCAAGATCTGTCCACAAATGTTTGAGTATGCACTGTCCCAGCCTGGTTCTGTGGTGGGTCACAATGAAGTGAGGAAAGTGATCTCTGCCTCAAGGACAATATGCTAGAATGTCGAAACTAAAAAAAAAAAAAAAAAAAAAAGATAAACAGCATTTAATTTTTTTTAATTTAAAATCAGAAATCAAAATAAAATCCAATTTGGAAAATTCACAAATATGTGTAAATTAAACAGCTAACTCCTGAATAACCAAGGGGGCAAAGAAAAAATCACAAGGAGATTAGAAAATGCTTTTAGGTGAATAAAAATTAGAACATAACATACCAAAATTCATGGGGTGAAGCTAAAACAGTACTTGGAGGAAAATTTATGATGGTAAATGTCCATATTAGAAAAGAAAGATCTGAAATAGGTAACTTAAGATTTTACTTCAAGAAACTAAAAAAAGCAAATGAAGCCCAAAGCAAGCAGAAGGAAGATAAAAATTATAGTGAGAATAAATAAAACAGAATTTTTTTTTAGTGATAGAGAAAATCAACAAAACCAAAAGTTGGCTCAGTCAGTTTGGCGTCCAACTCTTGATTTCAGCTCAGGTCACAATCTCAGGGTCATGAGATCAAGCCCCATGAGGGGCTCCACACTCAGAAGGGAGTCTGCTTCTCTATCTCTCTCTCTCAAAGAAATAAATAAATCTTTTTAAAAAACATTGTAAGGGAATACTATTTAAAAAGCCATGTCAAAAACTTAGATAACTTAAAATGAACAAATTATAGAAAGAAACAAACTACCAAAACTGACTCAAAAATAAACAGAAAATCTGAATAGGCCTATAACAAGTAAAGAAATACAATTAGTAATACTAATAATAAACACAAAGAAAATCCCAGATCTAGATGGTTTCACTGGTGCATTCTACCAAACATTTAAAAATTTAGTGCCCATTTTTCACAATCTCTTCTCAAATAATGGAAGAAAAGGTAACAGTTCCCAACTCTTTCTATAAGGCTAATATTACTCTGTCACCAAAATCAAAGACATTATAAGAGAAGAAAACTACAAACTAATACTATGTATGAATATAGATGAAAAATTCTCAGCAAAACACTAGCAAACTATATCCAGCAGCATATAAAGGATTATAAATAATGAAGTGGAATTTATTCAAAAAATACAAAGTTGGTTTAGCATCTAAAAATCAGTTAATATAATACATGATAGTCATTAAATAAAGGGAAAAAAACTACATCATCTCGTTAAGCACAGAAAAAGCACCTTACAAAATCCACTGCTCTTTCATGACAAAAACACTTAAGAAGCTGGAAATACAAGGCTTCCTCAATCAAATAAAGAGCATCTATGAAAAAAGCACAGCTAACATAATACTTAATGATGAAAGATTAAATGCTTTTCCCCAAACCCAGGACAAAACAAAAATGTCTACTCTCATCACTTATATTTAACATTGTACTGGGGATTCTAAGCAGAGAAATTAGGCAAGAAAAGGAAATAAAAGTCACATAGAATAGAAAGGAAGACAGATTAGAAAGGAAGACATAAATTTATCTCTATTCATAGATATATGGTGTTATATATTTTAAAAACCCAAGAAACCCACCAAAAAACTATTAGAATAAATAAGTTTAGTAAGTTTTCAGCATACAAAATCAATACACAAAAATCAATTGTATTTCTATAGTTTCTAGCAATTAATAATTCAAAACTGAAATTATAAAAATAATTTGTGTCAATACCATCAAAAAGAATAAAATATTCAGGAAGAAAGTACTTGCAAAATATAAACATCAAATTTAGCACTTTATCCAGAAAATATAAAGAGCATTTACAACTCAACACTAGGAATAACCACCTGACATTTAATAAAAAAAATGGATAATTGATTTGAACAAACATTTCACCAAAGGAAGCATACAAATGGCAAATTTGTCATTAAGGAAACATCACTAATCATTAGGGTAGTGCAATCTAAAACCACAATGAAAAACTGCTAGATACCCACTAAAATAGCTAAAATTTATTTTTTTTCACTGCCCAAATGGCCTTTATTTTTTAAATTTAAATTCAATTAATTAACATATAGTGTATTATTAGTTTCAGAGGTAGAGTTCAGTGATTCATCAGTCTTATATAACACCCAGTGCTCATTACATCACATGCCCTCCTTAATGTCCATCACCTAGTTATCCCATCCCCCCCAACCCCCTCCCCTCCAGGAACCCTCTGTTTGTTTCCTATGATTAAGAGTCTCTTATATTGGGTACCCAAGTGATGGGTATTACACTACATCAAAAACGATGTGTTGACTAACTGAACATAATTTAAAAAAGGAAAAAAAAAAGAACAAATGGCGAGACACAACTTTGGAGATGAAAACTATACAAAAAAAAAGAGTCTCTTATGGTTTGTCTCTCTCTCTGATTTTGTCTTGTTTTATAAAATAGCTAAAATTTAAATGAATGCAATGCCAAGTGTTGACTAGGACATGGAGCAACTTAAACTCACATACATTGCTCATAGGAAAACAAATCGTACAGTTTAGAAAACAATTTGGCCATTTATTATAAAGTTGAACATACAATTACCATACATAATTACCATACATTCCAGCAATCCCCATCCTAGATATTTATCCAAGCAAAAATAAAAACATGTTGACATAAAGATAGCCTAGTTTTCTATCATCTGGCTAATGGATAAACAAATTGTGGCATATCTATCAATGGAATACTATTCAGCAATTCAAAGAACAAACAACATGGATTAAGCTTAAAATCCATTATGTCAAATCAAAGAAGCCAGATTGAAAAAAATTACCTATTGTTTGATTCCATTTGTATGAAACAATAGAAAGGGTAAAACTACAGTGACAGAGAGTAGAGATCAGTAGTCAGAAGCTAAAAGTAGAGGGAAAGCATTAACCACAGAGGGATATGTGGGAAATATGGGGAAAATAAAAATGTTTTATATCATGATTTCAGTGGTAATTATACAAATGTATATATTTATGAAAACTTAATAAACTGCACCTTAAAATCGGTGAATTTAATTTTACTAAAGTATACTTCAATAAAGATGCTTTGTTAAATGAAAATAAGCATATTATCTTAGAGGCATACCTTACATATAAATCAAAGAAAAATATTAATTCAAGGCTAGAAATGATATTTAAATCTTAGTGTGGAATAATCTTAGTAATGGGTGATGTATAAAATTTATTTCCACCAGACTGTAATGTCCATGTCTGATTAACTATCAAATAATTTTATATTTATTTTTTCAAATTATAATTACTTGATTTGTTCCCCAATGTATCATCAAATAATATATGCACCCCTTCCTTTCTTCACAAAATAGATTAGTAAGAATTTAAAAAGAAATTGAGACTAGTGTTTATTTGCTCTTCATTCCTAGATATCAGTGGAAGACATAAAAATTAGAAATCTCAAATTCAATATGAACACTAATATTTCCTTTGTGAATGTCATAATATATTCTTACTTTTACTTGTCCTTTATAAAAGTATACTGAAATTCCCTTAATAAAGGAATTGGTCTCTTTTTTTTGTATTTATATTTTTCCGGTTTTATTGAGATATAATTGACATACAACATTGTATTAGTTTAAGGCACGCAATATAATGATTTGATATATGTATATATCGTGAAATGATAGCCGCAATAAGTTTTTGTTTACATCCATCACCTCACATGGTTACATTTTTTGTGTGTGTGATTAGAACTTTTAAGATTTATTCTTGCAGCAACTTTCAAATATACAGTACAGTATTGTTAACTATAGTCACCATGCTGTGCATTAGATTCCCAGAACTTATTTATCTTAAAACTGGAAATTTGAATTGGAATTGGTCTCCTTAAGCATTATTCACTTTTCAACTCTCTTCTTTTTTATAAATACTTACCATCTCCAAGTATGCACATAAACACACCACGTACGCATTCAATTAAAAGTCTATATTTATCTTCAGAAGGAAATTTTATAGGTTTGAACCATTGATTTTGAAGCCTGAATAATTACCTGGAAGCCTGAAATAATTTCAAAATAGAATTGTTAAGGTTTCAAGAAGACTCTCAACTGAATACCCTGCAAAATAAAATGTGTTTTTCTGTTAATTAACAACTTAATAAATAACCTATGATCTTTTCTCAAGTGAAAACTTATTGTTCCAGGAATTTCACCTCCACCTACTCAAAAAGAAGCATTTTTCCTTTTCTAAGTAATTAATTGCTCTCAAGATACGGTGGCCCCATATTTTCAGTATTTGGGTATAAAAGCAGCTGATAATTGGTGTGTGAATATTCTGAGTAGATGAGATCTAAACAGATTACCAAGTAGGTGAAACAGGCATCATGTATGATTTAAGGACCCCTAAGTTTTATGTTCTCCATGGCTTAAAATATCTCCATTCTAAAAATTTCACTACATTGTCAATACAACCGTTCTTAACAAATAATCATTTACCATTACATTTTTTGGAAAATTGAAGTCACCTTTGAAATGCATTCTCAAAATAAAATTGTATCTGTATATAGTTGAAAAACAAGCTATTGAATGAGGGAATTCAGGAGTAATAAACTCATGATCCAAACTTTTGCATTTTGGCTTCTTTCTTAATTAGTCTATCAATCTATTTCTCAATAATAATACTTACCAACATTTATTTCCATGCTCCTTTCAAAAGCCTCCCTTCTTGGGCGCCTGGGTGGCTCAGTTGGTTAAGCGACTGCCTTCGGCTCAGGTCATGATCCTGGAGTCCCGGGATCGGGTCCCACATCGGGCTCCCTGCTCAGCAGGGGGTCTGCTTCTCCCTCTGCCCTCTTCCCTCTCGTGCTCTCTGTCTCTCATTCTCTCTCTCTCAAATAAATAAATAAAATCTTTAAAAAATAAATAAATAAATAAAAATAAAAATAAAAAAAAAGCTTCCCTTCTCTAGCTTAAAAAGTCCACAGCATTTAAAACTGTAGTCCGACTCTTCTTTTATAAAACCATCTCCTCCTAGAGTATTCAGTATTTCCTATGTTTTTTCTGTCTCTAAACATAACTTTTGTCTCCTCTCCTACCTGTTTCCTAATCCTTTTGCTGCTGAAAAATAGGCATTGCTCAAAGTTTTTCCACAGCTTTCTCCCGCTCTCTCAATTGTCTGTCTAGTCTAGCCTGGCCATATCGACCTTGTGACTCATACAATGCGAATGGCTAAAAAATATATAGTTCCCAACATAACTACTCTTTCCAATTATATTGGGATACTCCCAACCACCTGTAGGACATTAATATCTATCCCCAAGTACCACAGGTATTTCTGAATCTTCATGAAAAAAAAAGTCAATTAGTAATTTCTCTTTCTCATGCCAGTCCCTGGTCCTAACTTTTTTTCTTCAATAATACCAAAATTTTTGCCAATATCCACACTCAGAATCATATTCTTTTCTTTCTTCCTCCCAATCTGTCACTAAGTCCCACAGAAATCTTGTTGACATTGCACCTCTCTTTATTTCTAGTATTATCTTTCTCTTTTAGGTTCTTACCTGAGCTATGATATTAACCCTCTGGTTTATTTTTCCACATTCATTTTTTTTATTATGTTATGTTAATCACCATACATTACGTCATTAGTTTTTGATGTAGTGTTCCATGATTCATTGTTTGCGTATAACACCCAGTGCTCCATGCAAAATGTGCCCTCTTTAATACCCATCACCAGGCTAACCCATCCCCCCACCCCCATCCCCTCTAGAACCCTCAGTTTGTTTTTGAGAGTCCATAGTCTCTCACGGTTCATCTCCCCCTCTGATTTCTGCCCCCTTCATTCTTCCCCTCCTGTTATCTTCTTTTTTCAGCTTCTCTCTATATTTTAATAAAAATAGTACATGAACACAAGATTAAATCTCTACTTGTGATATTTACCTTATCAAAAAATTTAAATGACTTCCCTTTTTAATGAATAAAGTACAAATTCTTATGGGACACTTGGGGATATTCAGATGTGTTCTAATCTATGTTGTTACCTCCTCTCTCTCTACTCCCCCACCTTCATTAAAACCAACCTGGCTTGCTAACGAATCTTTGTGCATATGTTCTATCTTCCAATCCCCCCATTTCATTGCAAATATGGATTTCTTTTATCCAGAATAATTCCTCCCATTTCCTCTAGTTGAAATCCTATCCATCTCTAAGGATTCACTTTAAAAGTGATTTTCTTCATGGACTTTCCTTTATTCTCTAACCAAAAAGGATCTTTCTCAACATAAACAACACATTTTTCACAGACATTTACATCAGTGTTTTCTGCCTGGAGTATTTCTGTACCTTATCTTTACCATGAACTTATATATAACCTTTTTGAAGGGGAATACTGGGTCTTATTTGTGCATCCCCTAAAATTATGGTTACTATATATATGGTCAATAAATAAACTCTTTAGATAAAGCACGAAGGGAAGGAGAGGCCAGAAATATCTGTGAAAATTTGCAATCAATACAAATGACAAGAATACTGATATAATAGCAATAAATCATATTATCTAATATGTTGTTGGCACCATTAAACACATTTTAACATAATTTGAAATGACTGACTATGGTAGACTAGATGTTGTCCTATCTTTCTTGTGGGTCTGATATTTTATTATTCTATGAAATACCAGCAGTACCATTTGGTAAACAAAGAGAAAAATACACATAACATTAGGTTCTCCCTTCCTTTCAAATTCATCAACAGAAAATTCCCATTAAGTGCATTTTGTGGACAATTCACAAGCACAGAAAGTTAATTTCTAGGTCCTAAATGAACCAACCAGAAAAATTTACACAGACCATGATAAGAATTCCAGGTTGCTCTTTATTCTAGTTTTACTCATAGAAATGATGAGAGAAAAAAAAAGGCACAAGAGCCAGACTGAGTCCACAGAATAGAACTGTAGTGCCTCACGGGAAGCAATAGAGCAAGTTAGTTAAATTTAAGTGCTCTGAAGTTGGACTGGCTGGTTTTGAATCTGTAATTCAATATTACCTGGCTTCAGGACCCTCATCAAGTTATTTAGTTTTTCCAAGCCTCAATTCTGTAAAACAGGGTATAACATAACTCATGGAGATGATGGGAAATTAAATGAGTTGATGAGAAAATTAAATGTTTTAAGGCCTTAGCATACTGCCAAGCATATAATATGTCTTCAAAATTCTTACCTATTATTTTTGCTAGTTTCTTTCCTTCTTGTTCTAATTTAACTTTTTTACTTTTTATAATTGCCAACATAATCCATATTGTAAAAAAAATTTTTAAGATGTGAAAAATAAGAAAAGAAACATCTCTGAAATTTTAACCAATCTTGAGAAAATCATGTTAAAATTTTGGCATTTATCATTTTCTTTTGTATTTTGTATTTTGTATTTTATTTTGTCTGTGCCTTTGAAAAAGAAATCTAAGTATCTTTGATACTAAATCTAAGTATCTAAGTATCTTTGATAACAAAGCTTAACTCACCCTACAGTCCAGATGTTCAGGGGAAATGTAAACTTACTTATGTTATATGGTGAGTCTGGTCTTCCTCTCCTATCTCCAACAACTGACTTGCAGGAATAAAACAACTAATGATGTCCAATCTGATGTACAGCTTAGTCTCATTCCATAATTTAAATAGGTTTGCCTTCAGGTTTGGTGATATTGAGCATTCTCCATACATTTGTTCTGTGCTCAGACTCTGCTAGGGAAAAATAATGCTCATTTAGTCAGTCATATTTCTCAGTCTTAGGTTCTCCAAACCCAGCTTATATACAAGATAGTACTTGGTTACAAGGATGGGGAGGCAGAAAGATATGACTTTTGTAGCTTCACAGTGTAGAGTTAAAGTTATCTGGTTTCTATCTCCTCTGGCTTCCTGTCATGTCAAGTGTTCCTTGTCCAGTCAGATGCTGCTTCCTCTGCTGGGATTTGTGGATAACATCTGTGGCTGGTGAGATTGTAATCAATTCCTAGAACTTGGATAATTCTCGGAGATCATTAGTATCAATTTCAGCATCTCAGTATCCCCATTTCTCTTAGTTTTTAAAAGCTACATATTTATATTATTTTGTAGATGTTGCCATTTGTTTTATTTCTAACTGATGCTGGTTTGAATATAGAAAAGGTAATGGTGTTTTTTAAATACTGATTTAAAATCTAAGTAAATCCCATTATTATTTATAACAGCTTTATTTTTAGTTGTTTATCTTGGCTTTCCCCAAGATTGGTGGTATAGCTTTTATTGAGGTGAGTATACAATGGACAGGTCTCCTGCTGCATTTTGTATTCCAGAGCAGAACACAGAGATCTAGCAGAGCTGGACCTAAGATTCTGAGAAGGGGAACACAGACCTTGAGCTGTAACTGCATGCTTCAAAAAACCACCAGATTCTCTAAGGGTGGGAGAACACCACAGTTCAAGTATTTTCACTCATTGTAGTTGACAATGAAGCACAGACCCTGTGGCCACCACCTCAGATCCATAGAATTCTCTCGAAATGCAGGCTTTCAAGGAATGGGTTTTAGTTTAATTCTCACCTCTCCCATAATCTTCTTCTTCTTCTTCTTCTTCTTCTTCTTCTTCTTCTTCTTCTTCTTCTTCTTCTTCTTCTTCTTCTTCTTCTTCTTTTTTTTAGGCTAAGCAAAAGACATGCCCTTAGAGCTTTATTAATATATTAAAGGAAGACAACCCATCTTATTATCAAGAGAAACTGTGATCCATGTAGTGTCTGATAGAGAAAACATTGGTTTTGATACATTATCTTCTTTTATTTAAATACCAGTCTGATCACACATGGTCCAAGAACACTCAGATAATAAGCCACATATAAACAGATGTTAAAGACTGGTCTTCAAACATTATAGCCAATGATGCCACGCTTGCCTATGATCTCACCGACATAAAACCATATCTACACCTCAGTGGCCACCAAACCATTCAGCAGAGCTTCCTTAACTGTGAGCTGTTTGAAGCTACCAGTTTGAGCACTCTTGACTATTTTTTTTCAAGCTCTGAATAGCTGTAGGGATCTCAGCAGGGGTTGAACCAGCTCAACCTTGGCATAGTGCCAAAATGTGGCCAGTCCAGGCTTTGAGCAAGTCACAGCAGCGTCCACCAGCTCTGGGGCCTTCTTCACGAGGTTACGGACAAACTGGACCATGGTTCCAAGCTGGAAGGTCTCCCATAGTCTTCTAAAATAAAACCTTGTGCTCTCTCCTTTTAAACATTTTTGTCTCTTATTTTCTTGCTTTGCTTAATGCACTGACTAGCATCTGAAAGAAAATATGAAAAATAATGTTAATAGGACAATCATTTTTCCTAACAATGTTTCATCACTGAACACTTAAGAATCATACATATGAATATAATTGCTCTCCCTGTATATGTATATATATATATGTATTTATGAATCATCTTGCATATTTTCACAAAATCTGAATTTATCTGATTGTTTTATCTTGGTGTTATTTAACATTACCATTTCCGCCTCCTCCTCCTCCCCCTCCTTCTCCTCTCCTCCTCCCCCTCCTCCTCCTCCTCCTCCTCTTCTTCTTCTTCTTCTTCTTCTTCTTCTTCTTCTAGAATGAGTGTGGAGGAGGGGCATGGGAAGAACAGAGGGAGATGGAGAGAAAGAATCTTAAGCAGGCTTCACACCCAGCAAGAGCTCAATCTCAAGACATTGACATCATGACCTGAGCCAAAATAAAGAGTCGGAGGCTTAACCAACTAAGCCACCCAGATGTCCCACTCCATTACCACTTCTGTTTCTCATAAACAGGAAGGTAGAGTTAGGGGCTTCCAACAAAGAATTCCAAAGTTTTGTTTGAAGTTCGTCAGGTTTCTCCAAAACAGTTTATATTGTTTAGAGTGTTTGCTTATTATAATGTATGTATAAAGTTTTATCCAGACAAAGATGGAATTTCATCAAAAACTTTTCCTACCTATCAAAATAATTATATGAATTTTATCCTTTAATTTAAATGTAGTGAATTATACTAATAAATTTTATCATGTTAAACCATATTTGCAGTCCTTGGGATAAACCTTACTAGAGTTATATTGAGCAATTTTTAACATATAGTTTTATTCTGTGTATTTTTTTTTTTTTTTAGATTTTATTTATTTGACAGAGAGAGACACAGCGAGAGAGGGAACACAAGCAGGGGGAGTGAGAGAGGGAGAAGCAGGCTTCCCGTGGAGCAGAGAGCCCGATGCGGGGCTCGATCCCAGGACTCCGGGATCATGACCCAAGCCGAAGGCAAACGCCTAATGACTGAGTCACCCAGGCGCCCCTATTCTGTGTATTTTTAAATATTGGTCTTTAGTGTTGTGTTATATTTCTTCAATGTTGGTATCTTAGCCATATGGCTTTATAACAAGAAATAGAAAGCAGATTTTTTTCTTTTTTTCTGGAATAATTCACTTGACATGAAAATTAGATGTTCCATGATTGGATTGATAATGTTCAATTAGGCAATCATCTCAACCTAATGATTTTTTAAGTACAGATCTTTTAATTCTCACAAAACATTGTGAGTTTTTACCTCTTGTTATTTGTATTCTTGTGTTTTGTATTTCCTTCCCTTCTTAGGTTTATTTTAGATGTTTAATTTTAAAACAATATAACTTATGTATCTGAGGTGTCAGTTTATTAACATGCAGTTGGGTGAAACAGTGAAATATTAAAATTCTTAATGTCATTAATATGTATTTTTCTTTTCTCCTATCTAATGTTCTTATGTTTGTGATGCATTTTATTCTGTTTCCTTGAATGGGCAAGTGAGTGGTTCAATTTTTTTTTTTCCCCTAGGAATAAGCTGTTGGCAACTCTACCATTTTTCTGTTCCCTAATTCATTTATTTATGTTTTCATTTTCATTAATTTTTCCTATGTTCCTTGGGTCCACTGTGCTGTTTTTCATAACTTTTGGATTTTATTATTTTCATTATTTTTGTTTGCACTAAAAGTATTTGAGGCCATGTTATTATTTTATAAATACTCTGCAATTTTTTTTTAAGTTCTTCTTGCCGCAAGAGTTCTTTAGAAAAGAATGGTATTAAAATGTCAAATGCTTTGAGGTTTTTGTCTCAAATAAATTTGACATTTATTT
Organism: Mirounga angustirostris; assembly: GCF_029215605.1. NCBI lineage: Eukaryota > Metazoa > Chordata > Mammalia > Carnivora > Phocidae > Mirounga > Mirounga angustirostris. The sequence continues at coordinate 17,248,455 of NW_026991711.1, read as the reverse complement.
TTTACTTTATTAGACTGTGGTTTCAGATTATGATCTGAAGTATTTTTCCCCTTTGGAATTTTTTTTTTTTTTTGGCTAATATGAGATTATGTTTTTTGGGGGGTTTTCTTTGTTTTGTTTTATTTTTCTAAAATGCTCCAGGGGCCATTTAAAAAGAAGATTGATTCTACCTTTGCAGATTATAGCTTTTAGTACATACATTTATTTATTTGACTAGAATATATCAATGTTTTATAATATTGTTTAGATTTTTATGTAGGAACAACTTTTATATACATGATATTTCAAGAACAGAAAAACTATCTCTTAAGTGCTCTCTCTCCTGTTGCTCTTCCATCTGTTTCTCATTTCAGTTCCTGTAATATTTTCTTCAGGTATTCTGATGTTAATATACCAATTTACAGTTGGTACATAAAAGCTCATTAAGAACTCAGTTCATAATTTTAAAAGGATCATGTTCTCATTTAATAAATATTTTCCAAAATTGTATTTTGATATTAAACATTCTTTCTTCTTTTTTATTTTTGCTGATTAGATCCTTCTCCATTATTTCAACTTTTCTGAGTTATTTCACACATTTTATTAACATGGGTTAGAATTTAATTATGAGCCCATTTAATGTATTAATTTCTTTCAGTAGCCTTTTTTTGTTATACTGTTTTCATCACCCACAGGAGTAGGAACTGCTTTTAATACTTTTAGAGGCAATGTTTATACATTAAAGTAAGATGGGTACCTGTGTATCAATGTACCATTTTCAGAAACTCTGTCCAGAGAGGCTACCCTCTGTGAGAGATCTAGAAGCTAAAGTGAGCACACCATCTCCTTTTTTCACCCTGACCTTCCACCCAGCTCTTTCGGTTGTATTTGAGATTTCATCCCAGTCTGTTATTTTCAAATCATAAGTGACTTAAGATGTATGTCAAGAATTGCCCCCTTTCATAACAGTTATTAGCCATATCTACATAATTTATATTATTTATGTCTTTAAAAAATTGTGCTTGCCTCTGGTGTTTTGTTTTTTGGGTTTTTTTTAGATTTTATTTATTTATTTGACAGAGAGAGAGAGAGCACAAGCAGGGGGAGCAACAGGCAGAGGGAGGAGCAGGCTTCCCGCTGAGCAGGGAGCCCGATGCGGGGCTCGATCCCAGGACCCTGGGATCATGACCTGAGCCGAAGGCAGACACTTGATGACTGAGCCACCCAGGTGCCCCCCCCCCCCGGTGTTTTATATGTCAGCATTCCTATTCATAAGTTATATGGGTTTGTTTGGGTTTTTTTGACTATGTAATATAGTCACATATTTCACAATTCAAAAAATATAAAGGGGCCTATAGAAAAAGTCTGACCTTTGCCTGTGTCCCCAACACTCCTCAGGCAGAGTGCATCTTCACAGATAACTAATGGGATGGATTTGTGAGTGTGTATATTTCCAAAGACAGGATATCGAGAGATGACAGCCTTCCACTTATTGGTTGTGTGACGTGGGCCAAGTTACTCAAGCTACTTGAGCTTTGGATTTGTTATCTTTAAATGGGAAATCCTTTATTCATTTAATCATCAAATATCTAGTGAGCACCTATGTGTTAGGCTCTGTGGTAGGCATTGAAGATAAAGCAGTAAATAATACAGATGTGCTGGTTATGGTGTAGGGAAAAGAATGACAGTACCTGCCTTGAATGATTTTTTACTAGAATAGTTGGGAAGTGCTTTCTAAGTGTTAGCTATCATACATACATTCTCTTTTCCTTCTTTTTTATACAGGTAATAACGTTATACACATTGGTCTATTTCTTGCTTTTTTTTTTTTAAGATTTTATTTATTTGACAGAGAGATAGTGAGAGAAGGAACACAAGCAGGGGGAGTGAGGGAGAAGCAGGCTTCCAGCCGAGCAGGGAGCCGGATGCGGCGTTCGATCCCAGGACCCTGGGATCATGACCTGAGCCGAAGGCAGACGCTTAACGACTGAGCCATCCAGGCGCCCCTTCCTTGTTTTTTTTAATTTAAAAATTAAAAATATTTCATGGAGGTCTTTCCATAACTCTACACAAAGGCTTTTGTCATTATATTTTATACCTACATAATATCCATTGTCTGCTATGCCATAATTTAACTTGTCCCCATTGATAGATTTGGGGTGGTTTTTTTTGTAGTATTTAGCTGCTAAAAAGAGATTACTGCAGTGAATAATTTTTTTTTTTTTTACTTTGTACATAAGTGAAATATATTGTAGGGGTGGAATTGCTGGGTGTTGAGGTATGCAATGTGTAATTTCGATAGACAATACCTCCCCTCAAAGGGATTGTACCAATTTACATTCTCACAAGCAGTGAATAAGTGTGGCTATTCTCCTCACCTTCACAGAATAGGCTATTAACCTTTTGGATTGTGGATCCACTGAAAGGTAACAAATGGTATCTCAGTGCAGATTTACTCTTTATTTCCCTCATCATGAGTGAGTTTGGTTGAGGATCTTGCCACATATCTAAAATCCAAACTCTTTCCTTCTTTTGCTATCTTTTCATAACCTTGTCATATCTTTTGTATTTATTTGTTGGTCTTTATTCCTTCAATTTGTAGGAATACTTTATTTTTAGGGGGAAATTAGACTTCTGTCTATGAGTTACAAATAGTTTTACCAAGCTTGAATTTTGAACATACTTATGACGAATTTTGCCATTCTTTTTTCTCATAGCTGTTTTTATTCTGTTTAAGTAACTGGAAGTTTCAACCATTTTCCTTATGGCTTCTAAGTTTTCTGTCACAGAAAGGCCTTTTGGTTCTGATATTATAACATTTTTACCCATGGATTATTGTAGCAGTTTTGTGGTTTTATTTCTATCTTCAATTTTTTTTCATTTGAAATGTACCATGATATTGTTTCTTGGCCTTTTGGCTAAGATCAAGTGAAATGTACCCTGATATAAAATATGAGACATGGAAGAACATTTTTTAGTGCAGATGGCTACCAAGACACTCCACCACCATTTGGTTTTAATAAACAATCTTTCCACCACTGTCTAAGATACAATCCTTATCATTTAACAAATTCCTATATGATTTGCACCTATCTGGAGACTTGTTATGGGGTTCCATTGATGTATTTGTTTATTCATGAGCCACATCACACTGTTTGAATTATTAAGGCTTAGTAATATTCTTTAATATCTGGTAACAGCCCTTACCCTTCCTTTTCAGAATTTTCCTATTTATTCTTGTTTGTTTTCAGTTTCCATCTGTATTTTAGAATCACCTCTTTCCAAAATTATTGGGAATTTTTTTGTGATTGCTTTAATTAAATGTATAGGTTAATTTAGGGATAACTGATATCTTTGTGATGCTGTTTCTCACCATCCAAGTGCACGCTATTTCTCCTTATCCAAGAATATAGTATGCCTCTCGAGTTGTTCAAATATTCTTTTGTGGCTTACTGAATCATTTCAAAGTTGTCTTACAATAAACACTGCACTTTTATTGTTAAATTTATTGCTAGGTAAATTGGCAGAATAATGTCCTTCCCTGCCCCAAAGATGTCCACATCTACTTAGAAACTATGAATATATTATGTTACATGGCAAAGGGAAATAAAGGTTATAGATAGAATTAAGATTCCTAATCAGCTGACCTTGAGATGTGGAGATTATCCTGGATTATTCAGGTAGACCCAGTGCAATCACAAGGCTCCTTTATAAATTGAAAGAAGAAGATAGTGAAGGAAGAATTAGAGAGCTAGCAGCATGAAAAGAACTTGGCCTGGAATTGGCTTTGAAGATGCAAAAAGAGCACCATGAGCCAAAGAATGTGGGCAGCCTCTAGAAGCTGTAAAGGGAAAAGAATGTGTTCTCTCCTACAGCAAGCAAAAGGAATGCAGTCCTGCTGATCCTTTGATTCCAACTCATTTAGAGACATTCTGGACTTGTCACATCCAGAACTGTGAGATAATAAATCTGTTTTTTTAAAGTACAACTTTTGCAGTAATTTGTTACAGCAGCCATAAAAAACTAATATAACAGGCATTCTTTTATTATTGATAATGTAAATAAGGTCTTTTATTGCCTTATGTCATGTAGCATTCTATCCGTGGACTTGATTACTATATAATAATTTTGTACCTTTTTAAGTTTTTCAAATATATAAGCATTTCGTCTGCAAGTAGTGATCATTTCACCTCTTTCTTTCCAATTTTTGACATTTCTTTCTCTTATCTAAATATGTTGGGGCCCCTGGGTGGCTCAGTCGGTAAGCGTCTGCCTTTGGGTTGGGTCATGGTCCCAGGGTCCTGGGATCGAGCCCCACTACGGGCTCCCTGCTTAGCGGGAAGCCTGCTTCTCCCTCCCCACTCCCCCTGCTTGTGTTCCCTCTCTCGCTCTCCCTCGCTCTCTCTGTCAAAAAAATAAGTAAAAATCTTTAAAAAAAATTTTTTAAATAAAATTAAAACAGTAAATAAATAAATAAATAAATAAATAAATAAATAAATAAATATGTTGATTTGCACCTGCAGACTCAATTCAATTAATAGCAGTGACAGTGGAGTATGTGCCTTTTTCCTGATACAGATGGGAGTGCTTCTAAAGTTGTTTCAACAAGGATTGTTGCAGTCTTTTGTTTGACCTGCTTATTTTATCACATTGGAATTCTTTTTTTTTACTTTATTTGTAAGAGTTAATATCAAGAGGGGCTCCTGGGTTGCTCAGTCAGTTAAGTGTTGGACTCTTGATTTCAGCTAAGGTCATGATCTCATGGTCCTGAGATGGAGCCCCATATCGGGCTCCCTGCTCAGCAGAGAGTCTGCTTGAGATTCTCTCTCCCTCTTCCTCTGCCCCCCCAGCCCTCCCCCCCCCACCCCCAGCTCACTCTCTCTGGAATAAATAAGTAAATCTTTTTTTTTTAAACAGTTCATATCAAGAATAAATATTTTTTTAAAAAAGTATAAATATTTAATTTTGAAAAATGCTTTTTCAACATGAAAACAACAGTATGACATTTCTTTTTTGCTCTATTATTATGATTAATTTTAGTTGTCTTTGAACTATTCTTTCATTTCTTGAATAAATATCATTTTGCAAAAGCATATAATTATCTTATGTGCTCCTGGTTACTTTGGAATTTTGCTTCCATCGTCCTAGTGAGATTGGTTCATAATTTTCTTTTTGTATGTAACTCTTCCCTTTTTTTTGTTTGTCGGTTTTCCTTCTACCATTGTATGGTTTTTTTTTTAAACCAATTTCGGGTTCAGAGCAAAATTGAGAGAAAGTATGGAGATTGCCCATGTACTTCCTGCCCCACACATGCATAGCCTCCCCCACTATCAACATTCCTCAGCAGAGTGAGACATTTGCTACCAAAGGTGAATCAACCTGACACTTTATAACCACCCCAAATCCATAGTTTACCCAAGAATTCACTTTTGGTGTTGTACACACCATAGTTTCAGACAAATGTGTATGACATGTCTATTATTATAATATCATAGAGAGTTGTTTCACTGCCCTAAAACTCTTATGCGTCCTGCCTATTCATCTCTACCTCATGTACCACTGGCAACTATTAATCTTTTGTTTCCATAGTTTTCCTTTCCCAGAATGTCATATAGTTGATATCATACAATATGTAGCCTTTTTAGATTAATATCTTTCACTTATTGATATGCATTTAAAGTTCCTCCATGGTTTTTCATGGCTTGAGAGCTCATATCCCTTTAGCACTGAGTAATATTCCATTGTATGTACATATCACTATTCATTTACCCTTTCACCTACTAGAGGACATCTTGGTTGCTTCCACGTTTGGGCAATTATCAATAAAGCGACTATACATCTGTGTGCGGGTTTTTGTATGGATGTAAGTTTTCAACACCTCTGGCCAAATACCAAGGAGCACAACTGCTGGGTCATATCGTAAAAGTATGTTTTATTTTGTAAGAAACCGCCAAACTGTCTTCCAAAACAGCCATACCATTTCGCACTCCTACCAGCAGTGAATAAGAGTTCCTAGCCAACATTTGGTATTGTCAGTGTAAGACTTTTGGCCATTCTAATAGGCTTGTAGTGGTATCTCATTGTTATTTTAATTTGCATCTCTCTGATGATATATGATGTCTCCTGTCGTATCTACTTTATGCATAATAATGTTAGGCTTGTTTGTTCATAGGCATCCATAACTGTTAGATCTTTATTGTTAATTGCACATCTTAGCATTGTTCTTCTTTGTCTCCATTAATTCAAGTGCCTGCATTCAGACTTAACTGAAAACAAAATCATAACTCTACTTTTTGTTTGCATTTGCTTGGCATATCTCTGAACACATTTTTGTTTTTCAATCTTTCTAAATTACTTTAGAAGTCCCTTCTCTTCTAAGTAGCATGGTGTAGGGTTTTTCCTTTGTAATCCATTCTGAAAGTCATCTTTATTGATATCTATTTATTTACAGTTGTTGGTAAGATTATTTGGTTTTAATTGTCAGCCGAGTTTATGCTATACTTTCTGATTTTGTTTTATATTTTTCTGATATTTTACTTCATCATCTTTTAGAGTTTTAATACATCCTGGTGTTTATGCTTATAACTTAATGTATAATCTTATCTAATACAGGTAGCCCTCCATTTTGTTAGACATTATATATTAATTTTATGCTATAATAAATTTAGTTTTCTTTTTCTCTCTTCCTTTGTCTTCACTCCCATTTTTAGTCAATGATTATCTTCATATTTACCATGATACTCTATCATGAGTAATTTCATACTTACCATGATAACCATGATATATAGTTATATATCTCTGATTTCCTTTGACTTCCAGTTAATAGAAATGAAGAAATCACCATTACTCTACAACCTACATTTTGTCCTTTTTCCTCTAATTTTTGTTCTTTATATTGCCAGTGCATTTGGCATTTATATTCTCTTCTGTACTTCTCATCCCTACATTTTTTAGTGTTCTTAATACATTCAAATTTAATAAAGATTGCTAATGATCCCCAAGTAACACCTTCATTTTCTCTCTTTTTTTTTTTAAGATTTATTTATTTATTTGACAGAGAGAGAGATAGCACAAGCAGGGGGAGCGGGAGAGAGAGAAGCAGGCTTCCCACGGAGCAGGAGCCCAATGTGGGGCTTGATCCCAGGACCTTGGGACCATGACCTGAGCCAAAGGCAGATGCTTAAGCAACTGAGCCACCCAGGCACCCCAACACCTTCATTTTCTATTTTAATAATGAGTTCCTTTCATTTTATTTGAGCTCCCATCATCAAACAATAGGCTACATTTCCCAGCCTCTAACACAGCTAGGTGTGGTGTTTTGACTAAGTTTAAGCTAGTTGAGTATGAACTAAAGCGTATCCTACTTCCAGGATATTTCCTTAAAGAAGAAGCCGCCTGATACTGGCTTCCATATTCCCCTGTTTGCCTGCATTGGGAATGAGCCAGTCTAAACTGTGGAGAGGAGTATGTAATCATCCCAGGAGATAATGAAGAAATAAGATATAAAGACCTAGGTCCCTGAATGAATTCCTAGAGGATAACCTAAAGGATACCATGTCAGCCCTGGACTACTCATATCAGGATTATTTCATGAAAACAGTAAAAAACAAAACCTTTATCCAATTTAGGTCAGTGAATTTGGGGTCATTTTGTTACAGGGACTTAACCTCTACTGTAAGTAATACTAAAATAAATCCAGTGATCAGAACTGATTATTTTGTTGTAATTTTGCCAATTATATCTTGATAAACTAAGTTTGTCCCCCAATTAAATTCCTCAAAAAGAACTCATGGGGAAAATATTCCCTATGTTTGTGCAACTTAAAAACTATTCATTAAATCTCTAACCTAATATCCAGTTTGAAAACTATTCATTAAATCTCTAACCTAATATCCAGTTTGCAGGAAATAGGAGTGATATAGGAGCAGGTTAAAAAAACACCAAGAGAAAAGAATCAGGTAAATGCAGGTAAATTTGGAAAAAACATATGTCACTTGTCCTGAATTCTTCAAAAAATGAAAGTTACAAAAAACAATTAAATGCAAGGGACTTTATTACTAAGAGAAACTAAACAGACAAAATCACCGATTGCAAAGCATCCACCTAGGATGGATCCTAGTTCCTAAGAAAGCAAACTGTAAAATATATAATCACAACAACTTAGAAAAATTTTATATGGACTGGATATTAAATGAAATTATGGAATAATTTTATATTTCTTAGGTGTGGTAACAGTATAATGTTATGTAGGGAATTGTCCTTATTCTTCGGAAATGGATGTTCAATAAGTGGGAATAAAGTTGCCTGAGGTCCTAAGCTTACTTTTAAATATATACATATATATTTAGAGAGAGAGAGAAAGAAAAAGAGAGAGAGAGAGGGAGAGAGACAAAAGGAGAGGATAAGGGAGAGAAAAAAAGGAGAGGATGAAATGAGTCTGAAGACAAACCAAATATGCCCCCAAAAAGGTAAAAATTGTGGAATCCAGGTGGAGGATATATACAAGTATTTATTAAACTCTTCTAGTATTCTTTTTTTGAAAATTCTAAAATAAAATTTGGGGAAATAAGTATTTAAAGCACTCAAAAACATGTTTATTGCCTTTATACTCGAATGACAGTGGGTTAGACATAAAATCCTTAGGTGCATTCTCTTTTCTTTGGCATTTTGTAGGTATTGTTCTATTGACTGCTTGCATAAAAGGTTGCAGTGGAGAAATATAAGTTGAATTAATGTATATAATAAGTTACTTTATATTCTGATCTGGCTTTCCAGTGAATTCTTTTTGTATGTTAAAAGACAAATAACTTTCCTGCATTGTTTTATTGTTAAACATTCTTGCTCATTTTCTACTGGGAAGAACACAATATGACTTTTCAATTTGTAAGTTCATGTCTTTTTAATCTCAAAAATAGTTATATGTTTGTTTTGTTGTTGTTTCTTCATAGAGGATCCCAATTGTGCATAGGACTTCCAAATCAGTCATTTTTTAAATGTCTGTTTTCTTAATTGTATAAGTCTCCTATTAATGCATTTTTTTCTATTTAACTTCATTTACTTTTTTCATTGTGTCCTTTGTTTTCAGAATAATCTGTTCTTCAATGAGCTTCTTGCAGGTTCAGCTGAATTTAATAGTTTTGTGTGTTATTTCCATACTTTCTTGAACACTGCCAGCTGATAATTTTGTCTCAACATATCTTCCCACAGCTTTTGCCTTTTTTCTTTGTATCTTACTTGATAGAAAAGTTAACTTATTAACATCTTCTTAAATTTATAGTGAAAAACTTTCTTTTTTTTTCTGATTTGTCTTTGAACGGATCCTGTGCTGGTGCCTTCTTGTGTCGTTGAAGAAGGTGAATGTTTCCTGCAGCAACTATTTGCCAGGAGTATATGTCAGAGAGAGAAAGCAATAGTATTCAGGACAGGCTTGATTTCTTATGATCAAGGGTTCTGGGTATGACTTTTTCCCATGCAGTGGAAATAGGCATCAGTTTGCTCAATTCAAAGCCTCTTTCTATGCTGCAACAGAGACAGCATTGCTTGCACATATGTATTGCGCCTAGGATAGTCTCAATTCCTCTCCTTCCTGGAACCATGCTGGGTCAAGTAAAACTCATGCCAGGTTTACCATTAGATCTGTGGCTGAAAATAAGGAACTTTGTTTTATCACCTGGCATGATCTTCATCATTGATACAATAGTTTTTGCTGGCTCCTTCTCTGATCTAAAGCTCTTATCATTATTTATTGGTTTTCTCCTACTTCCTGTACTGCATGCCCTCTGCTGTAAGTCACCCTTCCAAATATCTTTTTTTAAACCACTTTATTGAAGTATAATTGACATACAAAAAGGTCTACATATTTAATGTATACAACTTAATGAGTTTAGAGATGAGCATGTATCTCTAAAACCGTTACTGAAATCTTTGCCAAAAACATATTTATCACCTCCAAAAGTTTGCTCCCACCCTCATACTTATTATTATTATTGCTATTATTATTACTTGACATCTGGTGATTTGGGGTTTTAGCTGTCTTCCAGTTTCACCAAATATAGTGTTTCTGCCTTGTGTTCATTGTTCTCCTTGGTACTTTTGAATGACTTCTAGAAAACAAGAGGAAAATGCTGATTTTATATTCCAATGTTCAAACAAAAAGCCTATTCATGATTTCTTTATTTTGAATTTTTATTCTTCTATTTTTAATGTGACTAGATTTGGTCTTCAGGAAGATTTTTCATAATGGTTAATAGATGATATATACTCAGTCTTTACATATTTAAAATACTCTTCTTGTCATCTCTATACATGAAACTTGTACGTACAGACTAGACATGTTATTGGGGAAAAGTCTTTTCACCTTATAACTCCAAAGAAAGTGTACCATCATTTCCTGTTCCAGAACATTACTATGTGGAAATCTTAGACTAGCCTGAACTTCCTCTTACCTGTGATTGTTTCTTCTTCAAGAATGATTATATTGTTCTTTCCTTGACCTTAAAGTTCAAAACTCTCACCATGTTATGTCTTTGTCTGTGATTCTCTATTAGTTCTTTATTATATCTTACTATACTTACATTAACCCCTTTCAACATGTGTGATGGATTGTGTGTTCAAAATCATCACAATATCATCTATCCCACATGCTCGTCTTAAAATGTGACATTGCCATTCATAAAGAGGTGGGTGCATGGTCCCTTATCTGAAATGTTGGCAGGCTTCTGACTATAGACGATGAGACTCAAGTGAGTTTTGAGAGTAGATGATAAAAATGCCATGCACTCTGCTTTCTTCTCTTAAATCATTAGCTCTTAGAAGTCTTCAGTCACCAGATAAGCAGTCCAAGTGTCCTGAGGCCCTAATGCGCTGAAGAGATCCAAACTAGCCTATGGCGAGACAACATGGAGGGGCCGAAAGATCTATGAAGAGAGAGAAAAATGCTCTGCTCTTCTACCTCCAGCTAATACATGAGAGTTTCTGAACCAGAACCATCCAGGAAGTCATGAGAGAATTTATTTATTTATTTATTTATTTATTTATTTATTTATTTATTTATTTATTTATTCATTTAAGATTTTATTTATTTATTTGACAGAGAGAGACACAAGAGGGAAAACAAGTAGGGGGAGTGGGAGAGGGAGAAGCAGGCTTCCCTTGGAGCAGGGAGCTCGATGTGGGGCTCGATCCCAGGACCCTGGGATCATGACCTGAGCCGAAGGCAGACGGTTAATGACTGAGCCACCCAGGCGCCCCGAGAGAATTTTTTTAAAGAAGTTGTTATTGTTTTAAGCCTTTAAACTTTGCACTGATTTCTTATACAGCAATAGATAAATCATAAGATGTGCATATTCAACTTTTCCTTTAAGGAAAGCTTTCTCCTATATATCTTTAAGTATTTTTTGGAATTCAGTTGTTGAGCTCTCTTCTTGAGAAACACTAATTATCCATTTATTTGTGAAGCTAGATGGATAGATAGCCATTCTGCACACCTATGATTTTCTAAACATTTTGCTCTTACAATTTCTCCCTTTGCAGTATGATCTTAGCTAACTTACTTCCCATATCATGCTTTTGGTTTTTAGGGTTTATTGTTGTTGTGCATTTTCTGATTTTTACTTCACCAGTTCTTTTAGATTTTTTTCTTAAAACAAATGGTTTTTACTATTTCATGTGTCTCCTCAATTTCTTTTCCTGGATTTGTCAGTAACTATTTTATATGATCCCTTGTTTCATAGAAATTCCATGTTCTCTTTAAGTTCCTTGAGACTGCAAATAATTTATTTTCTGAAATTTCCTTTTCTTTTCAAGTAAGTCCAAAATTCAGTCTTAATAGTTTTCTGACCGTTAATCCATCCCTTCATTTGTTTTTGTGGTGCTTTTTGCACATCAAATCCTTTCTATTAATCATTTTAAATGGAGGCCAGAGTATCTATTTTGCAATGTGTAGAAAGATAGTGTGGGTGGACTCCCATTAGCTAGCCTTTTTTAAAAAATAAGATATCAGAGTCATCCCCCTGTCTTCAGCTGGAGAACAAGTACTGTTTATTTTGTTTCTCTGTTTTATTCTTTAACTGCTTGGGAGTGTTGGAGGCATGAAAATAGTGGAAATGATGAGTGCCTTGGAACAGCATGCAGCTAATGTATAAACTTTCATCTGTAAGTTCCAAATCTGCCATATCCTCCACACAGAAGGTGCAGTCAAGTCCTTGGGAGTTCAATAACATTCTTCATCTTTTGGTCATTACATTTATCATTTCCTCCAGTAGCTATATATTCTCAGATGACTTACTGTTGTCTCACCAACTCCTGCCCTCTTTTTGCTCCCTCTAAAACATCACTTGACACCAGCCCACCTCTCTGTTTAAGAAGCCCTGTGAAGAGTTAAAATGACATGGAATCTCAATACCTCCTTCAGACCCAACACATGATGTCCTAGAAAAATGAGACTAGACCTCAAGCAGCGTGCCCCTCACTGCACTTCACTGTTAGCTCCCCCCATGTCCCAAGCCCTTGTATTTCCAAGATAAGGACCACTGTCAGGGTAATTCACAACTCTATCATTTACATTATTGAAAACAACATCACTTTAACCATTTTAGAGTAGTTGTTAAATCTGAGTCTTTCATTTTGTTCAAAATGTTCTTGCATCTGTCAGATATTCTTTATAAGGTGTGTCAAGAAGTTGTTCAAGATCCATGGTTTAATTATAGATTAGTTTTCCCTCCTTTCATATATTTTAGGGAAACATACACAGTATTCATGGCACACTGGGAAGAAAATCATGCCAGTGTTCAGTAATTCTTCCATTGTTCCCCAAAAAAACCCAATCAGCCCTTTTTAATATGACACATTTGTGATTATTTTGTTTTCCTAAATTCACATATGCCACCAAGAAGTTCACAGGCTTCCAGGAATTTTTATTAAGAATTCTAGATATTCCATCAAGCAATTTTATCTCTGCTAAAGAGATCAAGGATATAACTGGAACTAACCATGCTTCATTTCATGCTAGCTTGCTGCTCTGTAGATAAATGTGAAACATCCCTTTGTGGCCAAATATACACTTGATGGAATTGTGTTGCCTCAATTCTTTAAGTGTCTTGTGAATGGCAAAGAGAGAGAGTAAACTTTTCCTGATGGATGTATGTCAACTGTCAGCTTCATGGACACACAGAGTGATAAAGAGAGTGACATTTGGGACTCATGGACAAAAGCATTTTCTATAGAATCCAGTGCAATAGACACAGTGTTCACCCTTCTGAGCTGTAGCCTGTTTATGGCCTTAAGATTCAGCATTAAGACAGGCTGTCAAAGATAAGACAGGATGTGAAAGAGGTCCTGCTACAGGGCACCTCAGGTAAGGTTTTAATAGCTATCAGTGCTTGAATAAGAATCTCCTGATGTCTAGTTTTTCTTCCTAGTACAATGAAGTAATATCTTCATATTTCTTAAATGACATTTTCATCTGGGAGAATGAATAATTTAGTGCATTAATTGACGCCAATTTCACATGGAACAATTTTATGGAATGCACTTAGTTCTGATTTTCTAGGTAGATAAGAATGATGTAACTGTTCCTGTTTCACCAGGTAAGGAGTTGTCTGCCTGTATAGTCATGGCAGGAAGAAGAAAATGACCTTGGTTTCTATATAAATAATAGGACATATGTAAACAGTTAATGCTGACATTCAGTTTTCTCTCCTGTTTACAAATAGATTCAATTGTGCTACTGAAATAAAATATATGCCACTGCACTAAACTAACAATGATTGGTGGTGGGAAATGGGTGATGGGTACAGTGAGAGAGATTAGGAAGATAATTGATGGATGACCCACTGGAGGATGGGTCTTTCTGTTTTTCATGTTTCTGTCTTTTCACAAATGTTCTCATATGTTTTTCTACAAGGCACAATAACATTCCTTGCAATATAATATCGAGTATTTACATCTCTGCTCTGAACCAACTTTTCTTATACATTGCTCAGTCTTGACACTGAGTAATATCTCAGCAGTGTCCCAAGGATTATCAGGCAATCACAAATATTCACTGAACACACAGTGTTGTGTGTTGAGAACCATACCATCCATTTTTAAGTGGTTCTGAGAAAGCTGGAAATCAGTTATAGCCCTTGATCTAAAGATAAGAATAGGAACACAAAGACAAAATAGAACACAATAAAGGACATAATTTGTGGGAATTTCCAAAGGCTCATTCCAGGTTTCTCTTATCTCTCCCTCTCTCTCTCTCTCTCTCTCTCTCTCTCTCTCTCTCTCTCTCCTTCATAGAGATTTTATCTATTCACAAAAAGTATTTTAGTTAATTCATTATACAAACACATACTGGGTGTTTTTATTGAGTCACATACCTGGTAAGGAGCCAAGAATTCAAAGAATAAGAGGATTCTCTGTCCTCAAAGAGCTTGCAGTGTAATAGTGATGATGAACACATAGATGATATAGCAAGTGTCGTTTCTAAAGGAAGTTCATTTCTAACATATGGGGCACTGAGTAAGGGCATCTAACCCTGCCTGGAAAGGAGGAGGAAGCATTCCTGGTGGAGTTGATACTTGTGCAGAGTTTTAAAGGATGAAGGAGAGCCAAACATGAATAGGAGAAAAAATATATATATTCCAGGCAGATTGGACATCATGAGCAAAGGTATGATAAAGAGAAACTGCATAACAAGTGTTCAGTGTTGCTGACACTGAGGGTAGAGGGTACAGGGGAAAGAGTCTAGCATGTAGAACTTTTATTTCTATGTTAGAAACTTAGAATGTGTCTTCCGGGTAATGGGAGCCACTCAAGAGTTTTAAATAAAGAAATGACAGGGTCAGATTTATATTTTAGAACTATTTGATAGTTTAGTGAAGGACTGACTTGAAAGGAACAAGGCTGAAAAAACTGGTTAATAGTCTATTTCAGTGGTCAGGTTGCAAGATGATGACGGTGTCATCCAAGACAGAGTTCACAGATGGAAAAGAAGGGGATGGACCTGGAAAACATTTATAAGGCAATATTGGCAAGGCTTTGTATTATTGGAGCTGGCATAAGGAAGAGGGCAGAATAAAAGAAAACCCAAACTACCTGATATACTCTACAAGAGTCACAACATTCAGTGCTGTCATTCAAGGACCAGGGTATCTGCCTTCACTGAGTTCACCTGTCCTCTTCAGTGATCAATCTAGATGTGAAAGCGTTTTTGTGACTGTCATCCATTCATGTTTCCACATCCTAAGAGACACGTCATTGATGTAGAATCTAAAACACAGCAATTAGAAATCCTGGCCCCAAATTCCTCATTTTTTCCTACATGCTCCGAAGAAGAAGCTTTGCTAGTTGTGTTCTCCCATGCACAAGCTTGGGGAGCCTCTGTAGGTGTTCCTCAAGAGTGTGTTATAGGGAAAAAAGCAGAGGGTGCATCAATGAACCCCAGAGTCCACTTGTATCCTCTGTATGGCAGGATGTTTCCTCCTCTGTTTCCTACCACTGCTGCAATCATTCATGCCACATCAAAAAAAATACATGAAAAGACAATCTGCTACTAGTAAAACAAAGTGCAGCTCCTAGAGTTAGCTGCTTCATTATGCTCCAGCATGTTTGGCAACTGGCTCACTCACACCACAGTTATTTTTTTTTCTTAAAGTTTTATCTATTTATTTCACAGAGAGAGAGAGAGAGGGTGAGAGAGCAAGCACAAGCAGGGGGAGCAACAGACGGAGAAGCAGACTCCCTGCTGAACAGGGAGTCCCATGCGGGGCTCAAACCCAGGTCATTGGGACCATGACCCAAGCCAAAGACAGATGGCCAACTAACTGAGCCACCCAGGCACCCCACACCATAGTTATTTAAAGAAATAATATATAGGCATGAAATGTAAGGGAATTCTCTATCCATGTCTAAAAGCTTAATTTTCTCACTGGGAGAAAAGCGTGCAATGCTTTTGTCAAATTCTTAGCTGGCTATTGAGGGAAAATGTCTACTTCCACAAGTTCTGTGTCCTCCAGTGTATTGACACTTCATTAATATTCTTTTAGTAATATTAATGATAATGGTAATATTTAATGCCTAGAAAATATACTTGCAAAATTTTAAATGATGAATTTAAAAACAGTTCTTCCAATAGAAAATGTCTGTAACCTTTAAAAAGCATCATTAACGAAGTATAGACTAACAGCTTGAGACAAAAGCCATAACACATACTTAATACAGAGAGATGACACAATTTGGGTCAAGTAATTAGGCCAAAATCAATAAAGCTGTAAGAAATAGGTACCTGAACATGGAAAGGAGCTTCAAAAACCAGTCTAGGAAAACAGAAAATTCCCTTTAAAATATATTCTCAAAGCTACTGAGTAATTGAGAGTATCTAATTCAAATATAGCAAAAAGGAAAAATAAGGCAAGCAATGCCTAACCAAAACAGTAACAACAAATGTTAAAGCAGCAAAAGCCACAACCAAGGAAATCATTTCCATTATAGACTCACAGACAGAAATTTAAGTGGAAAATTACTGTGCTATCTTCCAAATTAAGTAAACATGGCTACTTGCGTGGTGCTAAAACTCATCATATGCACAGCATGCTTCTAGCTTGTATCTTGATGATTGTTGAACTATTGTAAACAAGTGTGACAGGAAGAGGATGTCAAGAATGACATACTCATTTTTTAGAGCTAACCAACAAAACATGTTGCTAATGAAAATATAACATTGCAAAGACACAAATTCCTTCCCCCTTTGAGAAGTTCCCGAATTATAGTTACTATATTTTGGTTCTTTATTTGGAATTGCCATATAAACATGCAAACTTTTTTTTTTTTTAGCATGCAACCATTCTTAACTAGTCCTTTCCCTCACCTTTTAAGAACTTTGTCATTACAGAAAGGAATCAGGGCTATGCTGCCTGCAAAAGTCAAAATAACACTCATTTGGATCAATAACACCTGAAAATATTTGCATCCAAGATATAAGCAGACTAATAAAATTTAGTTCTTATAAAATGAAATTATTTTTAAATTTTAGTTTTTGTTTCTTTTTTTGTATAAGCAGAGTGTAGGAAATAGGTTATACATGGGCTGAAATATCAGTCCCCTAAGCCCTGGGGATAGTAAGACCAAATCTCTAGAGGCAAAATCATTGAGGAGAATCACCTTCTTCAATAAGCAGTCTCACCTGTTTATTCTAGGGTGGTCTACAAATACTATCACTTTCTTTTCTTTTTAAGAGTTTTTTATTTATTTATTTGAATGAGAGAGCTCAAGAAGGGGGAGGGGGAGAGGCAGACTCCCCACTGAGCAGGGAGCCTAATGGGATGTGGGGCTCGACCCCAGGACCCTGGGATCATGACTTGAGCCTAAGGCAGACACTTAACCAACTGAGCCACCCAGGTGCCCCATACTATCACTTTCTATGTGTGCCATGATGTGAAAAATTCAGGAGGAATTGCTTTAGGAAACAGGATTTATGTTTTGGAGTTTGTGGGGGTGGGGGAGGTGTGGGTGTGTGCCTACATTTGATTTTAATATTTTAGTTTATCTCTTTTTGGTCTTGTATAGGCATGGCTTGAAAGGACTTTCTTTAGTCAGTCAAGGTCTCCCTAACAGCAGCCGCTAAGGGAGATAAAGTAACTTCCATACTCTAATAGTATTCTGCCTAGAAGAATCTTACTCTCTGGATCTCCAGTAGATGAAAACTTGATAGACTTTGTAGCTGCCACTGATTTTATACTTAGAAACTTAATCACAATTTTTTCTTGCAATAAATATACTCTCATTTGTATCCTACTTATTTATTTGCTACAGACAAAAGTATGGAGGTATAAGGAAGTGCTATATATGGCAATTATAATACATTCTCCCTTACTCTGAAGTTCAGTTCTTGTCTCTCCTATGTTGGCCCTTTGGGCAATTTGGTTCATTAAGGTAACATGAGGCCACTGAACTGGAAACAGCATTTGCCAGGAGAAGGGCCTGCTGAGAGCACTCTTAGCAGCCAAAATTATCACTAAAAGAGAAAACTACAAGTAGCATAAAGAACACTCAGGAGGTTATGTGCTATGGTGAGCACTGTGAATTGTTTAAGACTGTTGAATCACAGACCTGTACCTCTGAAACAAATAATACATTATACATTAAAAAAAGAAGAAGGAGAAGGAGAAGGAGAAGAAGAAGAAGAAGAAGAAGAAGAAGAAGAAGAAGAAGAAGAAGAAGAAGAAGAAGAAGAAGATGATGATGATGATAGCAGGAGGGGAAGAATGAAAGGGGGGAAATCGGAGGGGGAGATGAACCATGAGAGACTATGGACTCTGAGAAACAAACTGAGGGTTATAGAGGAGAGGGGGTGGGGGGATGGGTTAGCCTGGTGATGGGTATTAAAGAGGGCACATATTGAGTGGAGCACTGGGTGTTATATGCAAACAATGAATCATGGAACACTACATCAAAAACTAATGATGTAATGTATGGTGATTAACATAACATAATAAAAAAAAGTCAACTAGAAAGAAAAAAAAAGGAACACTCAGGAATACGTATTTTCAACCATAAATGTCATTTGAGGACATCTACCTTATTGAAGCCTCAAAATGGGGTTTAACCTAGAACAGGTCTTTTTCTTAACTAAAATCCTCCAATGTTTACAATACAAATGCCAACTCTACTTTGTCCTTCAAGACATAATATGATCTGAACCCACAGGTACCCACTTCATCCACCATCCCTACCCTTCCATCACTTCATGGCAACCATATTGGCTCTCTTTGTGATCAAATGTGCCAGCTCATTCTAACCCAAAATTCTTGTACATGTGTTTCTCTTCCTAAAATGCTCTTCACCTTACTTACATTAGCTTGATATTATGCTATTTATTTACTTGTCTATTGTTTCCCTCCTTTTTTTTTTTTCTGTAGACTCATTTTCAATCTCCCCAGCCCAACCAACCATCTCTCCCCCTCCCCAGGCCACTAGAAACTAAACCTGATTCTATCAAAGACCATGGTAGATTGTAAAAACGGCCACCACTGCTGTCTTTGTTATACCCATCCTCCTTTTCAGTGGGCGTTTTCAGCAGCTCTATCAAGAAGTAAAATCTGCTTCTCTACCCCTCAAATCTAAGCTGGCCTGGATTTCATAGAATGAAGAGAAAATGAGGGAGTACCTGTCCCAACTCCAGGCTCCAAAAGGCCCTGTACAATTCCATGGGTCTTTTAGACTCTTGACCAATGGCAGGATGAAGAAGTCCTCATGGAGCAAATCTGGTTCATCTCATTTTTACCAGCGAAGGCCACAGATATGTGAAAACACTCAATCAAAATCACCAAGGTGCTTATCCTCTCTGCATACATCTGACCACAGATGCCCAAGAGAGTTCACCCAAGATCAGCCAAGTCTGGCCCAGATCAGCAGAAATGCTCAGCTGAATTATGAACCTGTGCTTGTAATCTGTTGGTAGTAAATAGCACTGAATGTTTAATCTGACATAGTAGCCTCATCAACCATCTTCAAGGCCTCAAGGGCAAAGGGGCCTATAACCAAGCCTTGGAGCCTCCAGCATACCTTCCAAGGCCTTGGTTTCTTCTCTTGCTTTAGGATTTATTACTTGTAATCCATTGCCTTGGTCATGGATTTTCTCATTCTTCCCAATCTATTCAGTTATGTATTCTGTCTGATTGCTTGCTTGATTCCCATTCCTTTCTTCATCCAAGATGCTGTGTTTATGCATTATGCACTTTGGTTCAAGCTTTTCAAGGACCAGTTGTCCAGTAGGCTCTGATTAATACTTCACGGGACCTACATATCCCTTTCCAGGGAAATTATAAATCCATAGTATCAATTTCTATCAACTGATAGATTTGAATTTCTCTAGTCTCCTCTAAATATTTTTCTTATTTTATAACTTATAGCCAGAATACTGGTAAATTATCATCTCATTTGAATCTCTTAAATTAAGTAGAAGGGACTTTTAGGGGTTAAAAAAAAAAAACCCATCTAATCTTTCTAAACCAAAAAGTCTTCATTTTCTTTGTCCATAAAAATTAATTCCATTTTATTCATTCATTTATTTTCTGTTTTAAACATGATTATCATCATACTTATTATCAGTCTTACATATTTAAATACATTTAGGTTTCAGAGGGTATTTGCTGATTGTATTTTTCAAAGATGGTGTAACCCTATTTCTATCCCATATATACTTTTTATAATGTGAACTTGTTGCTCCTTCACTGACAGATGGAGTCCATATACCCTGCCCTTGAACCTGGGCAGAACTTTGTGACTATCTTGACCTACACGATACATCACAAGGGACACTATGTGACTTTCAAGGACAAGTTATAGAACAAAATTACCTGGAGAGCTTGATAAACCATGTTCTAGGCCCTGCCTTCATCGTTTCTGATTCAGTAAATCTGGATTGGGGTCTGAAGAACTGCATTTCTAACAAGTTTCCAGGTGATGCAGGCTGCTGGTCAAAGAACCACACTTTGAGAAATACTAATGAAAGGAAATACAAACTGACAGAAGACTCTGTTAATAAATTTAAGCAAGTAGAAAAACTTCAATGCTGTATTTCTCTAAGAGTACACAAAACTATTTGTGTAAAACAAAAATTCCATTACTAATAGCAATATTGTTTGAAAAAACAAAAAATAAAAAAAATAGTAGCCAAGGAAATTTTGGAGCCAGATCCTTACTCCATTATCTTCCCTCAACAAACTTAATAAATATAATTAATAATTGATTATTTAATCACTTATAATGGATTGAATGCTTATGCACCCCTGAAATTCACATGTAGCCCAGAATGTGATGGTATTAGGAGGTGGGGCTTTGGGGAGGTCAGGATGTCATGAGAGTGGAGCCTGCATGCATGACATTAGGGTCTTTATAAAAGAAACCCCAGAGAGTTCCTTCATCCCTTCTACCATGTGAGAACACAGTGCGAAGGCAGTGATCTATATACCAGGCAATGCTTCCTCATGAGATATCAAATCTGCAAGCTCCTTGATCTTGGACTTCATCAGTCTCCAGAACTGTGAAAAATAAATGTTTGTAGTTTAAGTCACTCGGTTTTGATGTTTTTTGTTTTAGCATCCTGGACAGATTAAGGCACCACCATAATATATTTTCATTTGTTCACATACTTAAAAATCACCTTTAGATCATCAGTACTACAAAAGATCCTAGAAAATCAGAAAGGAAGGACAGTTTATGTACTGTGCATAAAGATATGAACATAATAAAACAAAACACACTTTTACACTTATCATATTCCAAATGCAACACTTTGTGTTAACATACCTTGGCCTGTGTCCCTAAATTGTTACATTTTGGAATTAGCCTTTTTCTGGACAATTTAAAGAATTGTTAGCTCAACTGTGTGACTAATACTGTTAGTTACCATGAAAGAGCTAGAATTAAGTCCAAATAACTCATGCAACCACTGGTACAAGCCAAAATAGCAGAGCAGATCGCTGATCTACAGGAGTGGTCTTCAAAATGTTTACTTAGGGAGGTATGATTATGTGTTAACTAAAGGGTTATAACATCAACAGAAAATTTTTTATTTATTTTGCCATTAAGAGGAGAAATATTGGGGTAGGAGGGAGGCAGTCACTACTGTCTGCTAATGCAATGAATTACAATATTTTTAAATTGTGAAGCATTCTTTAATACTAGAAAGAACCGCATTACACATCTTTCCAGTTGTCATTCCACATACGTCATTCTAAAAAGGAAAAATGTTAGTGTTCTGTAATTTTATAGATTCACTTTTCTTATATATACTCATTCTCAGTAATAACTAGACTTTTTTTTTCCATGAGAAAATGTTGAAACAAAACAAATATGACAAGTTGTATATACAAGGCAATATAGGAGCATTGATTGTGTTTGGCATTATTCTCAAATAGCTACATAAACATCTAAGCTCAGGTTTCCCTACACAATATTAGTTAACCAAGGAACCGATAATCAGATGACAAAATAGTTCAACTATTTTCCAAATATTTAATATTACCAATAATATTAAACCCAGAAATCAGTACCTGTCCTATGATTTTATGACTGTAGAAGTGGGAAACATTGCTTCTAGAAAAAAAAAATTAGATCTAAATATAATAATTTTTTAAGGGACTTTATTTTTTCCTTGGCCAAAACATTGTTTCCTTGGAGTTGACACACTAATTACCCAGAATGTCAACAAAGATTTTTTAAAATTATTCAACAAAAATATTTTGAACACATTCTAAGTACTAGGTAACCTGGTAAGGATTTGGTACATGCTAAAAAATAAGATATATATTTTTTCTCTCAATAGTCCACATTGTCTGGTGAGATGTTAAACATGAAAATAAATAATTACAATACATTTTGATAAGTGTTATTTGGGAGATAAGTGATGAATAGTTGAGACATAAAAGAAAGTTAATAAATCACCACACTTAATTTGTCATAGAAACTCTTCACAGGGCATGTAATTTAAATATCTATCTAGGTGTTTGCCTAGTAGAAAATATGGAGAGGGAATTAAAGGAGATACTGTAAAAATTTGGAATAGCTTAGTTAACACGGGAAGTTAAGCAATAATTGAAGGTAAAACATCCTGACTTTACTGGCAAGAGATGAAGTTTAAGAGGCAAGCATAACCATAACCATAACCATAATCATAACTGTAAGCATAACAATGGATCATGGGGGACTTCAACAACAGGTTCAGGTTAACACCTGTAGCCATAAGATGCCATCGACAAAGGGGCATTCTCCATTTAGCTTCAGATTAATTTACTACCATTTTTCCACTGGAGAATAGGGTGCTAAAAGAACATTCTACTCATAGAAATTGGACTAATTTTCATAAAGCAGAAGAGATAACTTCCACTCTTTTCTATATTGCTTCACATTACTGGAAAGGTTGAGGTTCAGCTGTGCAGGTGGGGAGTAAGCACTATGGAAACTCTTCTCTGGGCCGACGGACAGGTTCAAGGACTGAAGCTGTTCAAGGCAAACCATCTTCTTCACCAATTTCACACAATCCAAGAGTTCTTGAGCTCTATCAAAATACAGAGAAACTGTTTGACTGCTGCATGAATTAGTACCAACATTTATTTAGATTAGATAAGACATGGTACATGAAAACAAAGTGATTAAAAACACATTTAGGAAAATCTCATTTGTGGCAGATAAGACTCTTGGATTTGGCAGTTATGTAATCTAAGCAAACATGGTTTTAATAGTGAATTAAGGTTTAATTTATAGATTTTCCGCATTGGATTGTTTAGAAATTAGTGCCCGTTTGGGAAAGATCCAGTTGCCCTGAAATGAGTATATGGGGACTGGTATAAGGTTAATGAATTTGGGTGTATAGAATATATTTGTTCTCTCAGTTCATCAGAAAGACAGCTTGAGGTCTTAAAAATAAAACCATCACCAGCTGCACAGCAACAGCTAGTATTTGTCAAAATACATAGTCAAAACAACCAGTTAAGTTCTATCAAAACTACAAAGAGGACCTGTGGGACCCTTAGCCCAATTTCAAGCACTAAAATATGAGAACTGAAAAGGTTACATGTTTTGTCTAATGTCATACTTCCAGCATAAAAGCAAAGTCACAACTGATACCAGGTCTTCTGATTTAAAAACTATGTGGTTTTTTCTTTTTTTTTTTAGCCACACCATAGGATTTCTGATTCCATGGCAACTTATTTGTATAAAATAGAACAATTTTTTCTCTCTTATATGTAGACATCAGCCATCAGCCCAGATTGGATATGAACTCACCAGTCCTCCAGGGTGTTGTGGTTAGTTAGTATATAAATCTTACAAAGCATCTGTCTGGTTTGTAACCTTCCTTTTTTTTCTGGGAATCTCCCTCACATTTCAAAGGATTGGACCTCATGCAGCCATGTTTGTACTACATGACCCAAGCCCCCAGTTTCCAGGTTGCAGATGGACATTGGGGTCGAACTGAGCTAGATCAATCAGATTCTCTCTCTGGGATTTCAGAATCAGGACTGAGAGGTTCTCTTCCAGTACGAGTTATTCACTTGTACTGAAGCTGTAAACTGGACCTGTGGGCAGCGAGCAGGAGAACTGCAGGGAAAATGTCTTCAGAAGATAAGAATAAAGCTGACATGCAGAGAGAAGTAGAGGCAAAGATCAGTTAGCCCCTGGGAGAAGGGGCCTCAGCTCCTCATTATTTTCCAGTTCCCAAGGGCTTTCCATGCCCAAGGCTCATCTTTATTTTCTACTTTTGCATTCTATAAAATATCTCTAAATCCTTAAAATGCATTTTACCAGGAAATGGTACCTCTAGCAACAGTCTCTAAGACAAAGTGTGGTATTGTCTGAGCCACAACAGCATATAGCTATGAGGATTCCTCCTGCACTGGGCCTGCACCTAGCAGTCTTTGGAAATATGTTGGAAAAATATGACAGTGCACTTGGTAAGTCTCAGATATTATCAGTATACGAATCAAGAAAGAGATAAACTCTAATCCAGGCTTTTACACTGAAAGTGGAGAAAATTAGGGCATATACATAGAGATGGCTGATGTCTAGATCAAGAAATGTATGATAGGGGGCGCCTGGGTGGCTCAGTTGGTTAAGCAACTGCCTTCGGCTCAGGTCATGATCCTGGAGTCCTGGGATCGAGTCCCGCATCGGGCTCCAGTCCCACATCGGGCTCCCTGCTCAGCGGGGGGTCTGCTTCTCCCTCTGACCCTCCCCCCTCTCATGCTCTCTCTATCTCAGTCTCTCTCTCAAATAAATAAATAAAATCTTAAAAAAAAAAAAGAAATGTATGATAGGAAAATTCTATGCTTTGCCCTGTAATCAGTAAAGGTAGCCTAAGTGCTATGACAAAAAACATCAAAATTTCAGAATCTTAGCATACTAAAAGTTTATTCCCCACTCAAGCAAAAGTTCTGTTTAGGCAGCAACCTTGGACAAATATCCTACCAATAATAACCAATAACAACAATAACCAATAATAACAATAATAACAAATACAAACTCTGTCAGTGGCTCTGCCGTGCGCTAACCCTTTGACTCCTTTGTTGAATCCTCTCTATCCAGGTAATGGAGGAAGAGCAGCCATCTGCAAATTTGGAGTCTTGCAAGTTACAACACTGCCTGCTTCAGACTCCAAGCAAGAAGAGTTAAGGCTGAAAAGGATTTTGAGCTACAAAAGCCCCGTAAAACTCAGTCCCGCAAAAATCAGATTCAGAGTGTAGCCATCCCATTTATTATTTCAGAAGACAATAAAGTGGCCAATTATAAGCTCAGAAGAAAGTATAAGGGCAAGAAAGGAACAACATAAATCAAGCTTGAGAAATATATCTAGAAAGGAATTTGGCTGGTGGTCACTGGCACATGAAACCTACTGCAAGCAAGTAATTAGCAGCCTACTAAGTTTATAAGGGAATTGTATTAACCAGAAGCAAATCCCAGACTTAATACATCTTTGTCTGTAGCAGTCTAAATATAAATTTTGGACCCTCAAATTTGCACTAGCAAGAAATGGGCTCCAAAAACTGTGTGGCCACTAAGGAGAGAGTAGTCCTCAGCATCCACTTCAAAGGTGGCCATGGAGGATAATTTAAAAAAAAAAAGGAACCATCTCCCAGAAGGTAGAGCCTGCATGCCTGCATCCACAGAGAACAACAAACAAGGCAGTTTCTCTAAAGGACCAGAAGCACATTATAATCAGGGAACTTTCCTTATTCTTTGTGTAGGGTTTTGCAACTCGCATGGGCCAGTTATTGCCATATCTCTACCATTTCACCTGTTTCTATATGGGAGTTTTATTGCTGTTATCTGTTACTGGTTCACAATTATGTAGAGGAAAGGTGGAGCAGATAACTTGTCTTTTTAGATCTAAGGTCACTGGACAAAAGTCACTGGCCTGTAGTGAGCAGGTGGAACTTTGGATTATCTCTCTGTACGGGAACAAAGGGTAACATATTTGGTCACCAAAAGAGAGGACTGTTGTAGTTTCAGAGACTGGCTTCCAGTTCACCAAATTAATGTCCTTTGACTCCAGGGCACACAACTTTTCTTCTCCTCTGTTGCAATTAAATGCAGTCAAGTGACTGAGTTCTGAATGGGAAGGGGCCTTGCATTTCTGGACCTGGCCACACAAAGCCCTCATGATCAATCCTCTGTCTTTTTCTGCATCCACTAATTGGAGGTAGGATGCCACAAAGTCCTTACAACCACATTTTTAAAGATGGGACAGAGTCCTAAATCCTCAAATGGCCATCCTCTCCCCTGGTACCCAGCTAGATTTGTGAGTTAGAAATTTTTACTGTGCTAAACCAAGATTGGGGGATGGGGAGACCAGAAAGAGTGAGATTAAGTACATGGACTTCTGACTAAGCCTGTGGAAGAGCAAACATACTCCATAATCTTCAGTTTTGTAAAAGATAACTCTGCGTCTTCCCAGTAAATGGGGGTTTTGTTGTGTTTTTGGTTTGCCTTTTTTTTTTTTTTTTTTTGCTTCGGCTCACTCAGTTTGGTTTTGTTTTGTAGTGCTAGAAACAGGGCAGCAACTAGCCACTCCCTTTGAGGCCAGCCCCTTTGTGCAATTAATTCCCTAGTTTTAGACTCCCCTGGTGCACTTAGCTCATTTTAGACCTTGGCAGACTGTTAAGGTGCCAGTGTGACCCTTGGCCAGGTCTTAAGATGGCTATTGAAGAATTCCCAGTAATCCTCACCAGGTTTTATTTTTCTTTCGTTTTTTTTTTTAATTTCGCTGACTGCAAAATTTCTTTCCCTTTGTTTTATTGAAGTCAGATTTTAAATATGTAAGGATTTTCCTTTATATGCCTTTATAGCTGCTATCGTGCTAATTCCATTTATCTTTTATTTAAATCGAAGATACTTTATTCTGTCTGATCAGAAAATTTGTGGGTTTGGGGTTGTTGTTTTCTTTTTCTTTTTTGTTTTTTGTTTTGTTTTGTTTTGATCATTTGCTTTTGATGCACTGAATTCATCTTGTGCTTGGTTCAGGTTTACTATGTGAATGAGTTGATATTTGTCCCAGGGTCTCCTACTATGCTTTACATTCACTTTTCAGGCTTCCCACAAGGTCAGGTTAAGTTCACCTGATCACCTTGGCCATACTAGTTAGCAGCCGCAATGACAAGAAAAGGCAGCGCTGCTCGACCCCAAGAAGAACATCACACTAATTTTTTCTAATTTTCATATCGCAACAATTCCTCTAGTTTCCCTCCTCTGAATAAAAACTCAACTGAATAAAAACATCTTACTTATTTGAAAAAAAATAACTTCTGAGAGAAATGGCACCAAAAAGGGATGCCCGGGTGGCTCAGTCGGTAAAGTGTCTGCCTTCGGCTCAGGTCAGGACCCACTGAGCCCCAAGTCTTTCGGCTCCCTGCTCAGCAGGGAGCCTGCTTTTCCCTCTCGCTCTGCCCCTCCCCCTGCTCATGCTCTCTCTGTCATTCTCTCAAATAAATACATAAATTAATTAATTTTTTAAAAAAGAAAGAACTGGCACACAGAATTATCTTCTCTCAAGAAATATGATTCTTTTTTCTCTGCTCTTCATTCTTTTAAAAATTGCCTCCTATTTTTCCATAGCTTTAGCGTCAATTATAATATAGCTGTATGTAATATGCAATAGGAGAGCTAGGTTTCAAGCTGTTCTATCCCCAAAATAAAGCATTTGAACACCTGAAAATACTTAGTTGCTGGTAGATTATATGTGCATCAAAGTTAATTTTGTTTTCTGTAAGTCTTTGCTTTGGGCCTTCGACTCTTGTATATATAAATACAAGTCCATTCTCCAGTTAATGGAGAAACACTACACTTCACTGAGAACTTCTAGCCCCTTCGTTTATGTTATACCATCCCCAGACTCTCTCCAAATAAGTTATTTTATTGGACGTTGGAAAGCCAATACGAAAAATTGTTAAGACATTGCTTCTGCAGGTTGCCTAGGGATCTGCTATTCTAGACTTGGCTTAGATAGGACAACTCACCTGGGCCACTCTGCTTCGTTTGTCTCATCCTCTTTCTTAGACCAGTAGCTTAATGTGGGCATGTTCTTTTTGAGGTGATAAGGAGAACCACTTTGAATCCACTCAAGGGTTGGGACCAGCACACTGTCACTTCTGCCTTATTAGCCAAAGCAAGTCACGTGGCCAAATGTACATGCCAAGGATAAGGAAATACACCCCACTTTTGTGTAAGGAACTCCAAAACCATATGTTAACGGACTTAGAAAGATTAAAAAATCAGTCATAATGCAGTCCACCACCAACCAACTAGCCTTCAATCACCATATTTGAAATGAAGAAATTGGATTAAATATTTTAGATCTTTTCCACCTCTAACATTATGGCTCCATATAAACTTTTTTTTATTTTTTAAGAGAAAGAGAAAGAGTACATGAGTGGTGGAGTGGGGAGGCAAAGGGAAATGGAAAGAATCCCAAGCAGGCTCCACACCCAGTGCAGAGGCCAACCTGGGGCTCGATCTCATGACCCTGAGATCTTGACCTGAGCCGAAATCAAGAGTCAGACGTTTAACCAACTGAGCCACCCAAGCGCCCCTAAACTTTTCAATATATTGCTTTGCAATTCCAAAATATGTTTATTACTCTACTGATCGTAGATATCTGTACAAATTGAATTTATAACACACTACAGATGCTTCAAGATATACAACGCATCCAATTGCTCTATTTCCAGGGAGGACCACAATTAAATTGCGTTAGAAAATCCATTAGCAACTATTTTTTAAACTAAAGAGAAAGAAGTGATTCTGTTTTCTTGGATGTAATTCATATAACTTCAGATTTACCAGTCTTCAGAAACGAATGAGGTCACATCAGGATTTTTACCATATCACACTTTACTGATTCTGTAATCCACCTGTATAAATTGCTGCAGTTCTAACCTCCACACCCACACATCCACTGAATCATTTTTAAGAGTCTCCAGGTTGTATGTATACTGTGCATACTTATAAATAAGTCCACTTATATTCTCCAGCTCCGGAATATTTACTGATACCTTGTCCCTGCCAATATACTTAAGGAGAGCAACTTAAGTTTTTCTGACATACAGTGAAATATACCCACTTGAAGTGTGTATTTCAATGAATTTTGACGAGTTTATGCACCTGGATAATCTTAACCATATCTAGAGTATTCCCATCACCCTCAAAATGTTCCATGTACCCCTCTCCATCAATACTTCTCCTTCTGTCCCACCGCCAGGCAAACACTGACCTATTTTCTTTCACTCTAGATTAAATTTGACTGTTCTGGAGGTTCATATAAATAAAATTTTACATCAAGCTTTATATCTGAGCAGGATTTTTTTTGTATCTTCACAGGATTTATTGTGATTCATTCATATGGTTGTTTGTATCAGTATGCTTATTCTTTTACACTACTGTTATTTCATTGTATACACATACACAGCCGTCTGTTTATTCATTCAACTGCTAAAAAACATTTGAGATTTTTCCAATCAAGAGTATCATACATAAAGCTGATATAACATTTGTGTACAAGTTTTTCCATAGAATCTTGATATACTTTATAATTTAATCATTAAAATATTATGTGATAGTATTTAATTGTGGTTTTAATTTGCATTTTTCAGAAGGCTAATGATGTTAAGCAACTCTTCATGTGATTATTATATTCATGTGTGTACATTTTTAATGCCATGTATGTTCAACCTTTTGCCAATTTTTAATTATCTTGTCTTATTATTGGATAGTAAGAGTTTTTCACATACTCTGAACATGCATCCTTCATCATATATATATATATATATATATATATGTCGTGATGTCAACATGAATGAATGAATCACAATAAATCCTGTGAAGATACAAAAAAACACTTTTGCTATATATATATATATATATATATATGGTGTGTGTGTGTATTTCCCCGTCATTTTCTTAAGTGCTTTTTGTGAGCAAGTTTTATATATAGATACATAACTTTTACCAGTTTGTTCTCGTATGCTTTGTGCTTTTATGTCCTGTTCCAAAAAATTGTATCTATCCAAAGATCAAGAAAAATTTTCCTTCCCTATTGGTTTCTGTTGTACACTTTTCAATTTTATGCTTAACTCTCTGATCCAGCTTCAGTTAATTTTTATGTGTAGTATGAGGTAAGGATCCAGGTTCCTTTTCTGCATATGGATAATCAATCAGCTGTTCCCCCACAATTAGACAAAAAAAAAATCATTTTTCCCTAGTGCATTACTTTGGTACATTGGTTAAAAAACATTAATTAACCACATATGCATGGGTCTATCTCTGAACTATATTCTGTTCCATTATTTTGAGTGTCTTTGTTTTGATTACTATATTAATTATTATAGCTTTACAACAAGTCTTGAAATTAGTGTTTGTCCTAATTTTTTAAATTCTTTTGGCTATTTCAGGTCCTTTGTTTTCCCATGTAAATTTTAGAATCAGCTCATCAGTTTCTATAAAATACCTGCAAAAATCTTGAGATCACATTGACTGTAGATCAATTTTGGGAGAACTGACTTTTTAAAAATTTAGTCTTCTGATTCATGAGTTTATAGAGTTCTTAATTTATTTTGATCTTTAACTTCCCTCAGCAAAGCTTTATAGTTTTCAGTAAATAATTCTTGCACATATTGTCTTAAAATTGTCTTTAAGTATTTTGTAGTTTTAATGTTATTATAATTATTGGTTTTGATTTTGCCTCCAAATGTCCACTGCAACTAAATAAAATTGGATCTGTATATATTGACCCATTGTCCTGTAACTTTAAGTTGATTTATTAAATACAATAGCTTTGATGTATATTTCATAGCATTTGCCAAATAACAACTATGTGATTTGCAAATCAACACTTTAGTTCTTCCTGTCCAATCTAAATGTCTTTTATTTCTTTTTTGTACTTTATTGCTGAGATGTTGCATAACCATGATGAGAAAGAACACTTTTGCTTTCTGCCCAACTTTAGAGCAAAATATTCAGTCTCATGATTCAATATGGCATCAGTGCTATATTTTTCTGTAGATGCTCTTTATCAGATTAAGGAAGTTCTCTTTTGTTTCTAATTTGGTGATAGTTTTCCTCATGGACGGTTGTTGAATTTTTGTCAAATGCTTTTTCTGCCTCTACTTAGACGACTATATAGATTTTCTCCTTTACTCTTTTACATGGTGAGATATATTTCCAAATGCAAAACCAACCTTGCATTTTTGGTATATACACTACTTGGTCATATACCTGATGTGTTAACCATTTTTTACATATTGTTGGATTTGATTTGTTAGTATTTAATAGGTTTTTTTTATTTTTGAGAAATATATTTTTGAGAAATCTTGGTATATAGTTATCTTTTTTGGTAATGTCTTTGGCAGATTTTCAATTGCTGCCCTCATACAATGAACCAGAAAGAGTTCCTTCCTACTCCTTTTTCTGAAAGAATTTGGTGGAATTAGTACTATTATTTTTTTCTTAAATTTTCAATAGAATTCACCAGCAAATGCATGCTAGCCTGGTGTTGTCTTTATGAGAAGATTTTACTTATTAATTCAAGTTCTTTAACAGATATAAAGCTATTTAGATATTTTAATTTCTTCTTTTTTTGACATAATGTTGAATCACTAAATTACACCTAAACTAGATTTTTTATTTCTTTTTGATTCCATTTTGGTAATTTGTGTCTGCCCATTTCATGTAGGTGGTACAAGAGTACAATTTATTAATACACAGTTGCTCATAATAGTTCCTTTTTATCCCTTTAATGTTTTTTGAATCTGTGTTGATGTTCATATTTCCTTCATTATATTGGTAATTTGTGTCTTCTCTTTTCTCTTGATTAATCTAGTTAGAAATTTCAATTTTATTGCTTATTCAAAGAATAAGCTCTTAGTTTCATTGAGTTTTTTCATTTTCTCTCTCACTGATTTCTTATTATAGCCATCCTTTCATTTAGTTTGGATTTAATTTTCTCTTTCTTTTCTTGCTTCTTAAGGTGGAAGCACAGATCACTAATTTTAGATCCTGCTTCTATTCTACTATAAGCACTTAATGCCATAATTTTTTCTCTATAAATTGCATGAACCTAATTTTATAATTTTGTTATATTTTGCTTTCACTCATTTCTAAATATTTTCTAATTTCCTTTCTGATTTCTTCTTTGACTTATGAATTTAGAGATATGTTGTTTAATTCCCAGATATTTGAAATTTTCCTAGATATCATGCTTTAGTCCTAATTTAATTATGTTGTATACAAAATATACTTCAGATGAGTTCAGTCCTTTAAATTTATCGAGACTTGACTTAGAGCAGCATATGGTCTAGTTTAAGAATTTTTTTTAAAGATTTTATTTATTGAGAGAGAGAATGAGATAGAGAGAGCATGAGGGGGGAGGGTCAGAGGAAGAAGGAGACTCCATGCGGAGCAGGGAGCCCAATGTGGGACTCAATCCCAGGACTCCAGGATCATGACCTGAGCCGAAGGCAGTCGCTTAACCAACTGAGCCACCCAGGCACCCCAAGAATGTTTTTATGTGCACTAGAAATGAATGTACATTCTTCAGTTGCTAGGTGGAATATTCTATAATGTTACTCAGGTCAAGTTGGTTGACATTGTTGTTCTAGTCTTCAGTATCCTTACTGATTTTCTGTCTACCTGCCCTATTGATTACTGACAGAAAAATATTGTACTCTCCAAATATAACTGTAAGCTTAGCTATTTCTCCATTCACTTTTCAGTATTTGATTCATGCATTTCAAAGTTCTATTATTAATTATATACACATCTAGAACTACTAAGTCTAATTAGTGAATTGACCCTTTATTATTAGAACTGTACTACTTTATTCCTGTCGTGATGTCAACATTTTTAGGATTATTATATTTACATGGTGCATCTCTAATTTTAACGTGTTTATATATTAAGAGAGTTTTTTGAGGACAGTATATAGTTTGTCCTTTGTAATCCAATTTAACAATCCCTTACTTTCAACTGGAGTGTTTAAACTATTAAAATCCAATGCAAATATTGGTGTGGTTGGGTTTAAGTCTACATCATGCTATTCAACACTTTCACAGGGTAGAAAATTCTAGGTTAACAGGTTGTTGTTGGTTGTTGTTGTTTATTTTTGTACTTTACGTAAATTTCTGTTCCATTGACCTCTCTCTTGCATTGTTTCTGATGAAAAGTTTCTAGTCCTTCTGTCTTTATTCTGCTATACATAATGCATATTTTCTTCTCTAGGAACTTTCATGAAATTCTATTTATCACTGTTTTTTTTTTTTTTTGCAATTTTCATTATAAGTTGCCCTATGTGTTTTTCTTTGTTTTAATCCTGCTTGGAGAGTTTTTGATCTGTATTCAACTTTCATCAAATTTGAAATAATTTCACCATTGTTTCTTTAAATCTTTTTTCTGACACTGTCTCTTGGTGGCCTCTTATTATACATATGTTAGAATGCTGGATATGGTCATACAATTCACTGACTGTATGTTCATTATTTTTTCAGAATTTATTTTCACTGTGTTTGATGTGGCATAGTTTTCGTTGTTATGATTTCAGTTTATTGATTTTCTTTTGAAGTTTCTAATCTTCTGCTAATGCCATCAGTGACTATTTCATTTTAGATATTAGATTTTCCCTAGAAGTTTTATTTTTTTCTTTTTGTGTCTTCCATTTCTTACCTCACTATCTTCATATTTTCTTTTATGTATTTAAACTTATGTATAATAACATATTAGTAATCCCCTCACTTTCACTTATGGACATTTTTCTATACACTGATCTTTCTTGATTTTGTGTCAATATTTCTTGTTTATTGGCATATCTAATAATTTTTAATTGAAAGCCAGGTACTGTGAACTTTAGGTTATTGTCTAGTATTTGCTTAGTTCCTTTAAAGGGTGTTGATCTTGTTCTGGTAGTCAGTTAAAGTCTTTAAGTTCAAGTGTGACTAACCTTAACTTTGTTAGAGTACTTATAGAGTGGCTTATACTCTAGGTAAGGCTTAGCCCCATTTCTGAGGCATAATCTTTTTTGGGTGTCTAGTGAATGCCTTGAGCAACCAGTGAGGAC
The DNA here is from genome assembly GCF_029215605.1 of Mirounga angustirostris. NCBI lineage: Eukaryota > Metazoa > Chordata > Mammalia > Carnivora > Phocidae > Mirounga > Mirounga angustirostris. The sequence continues at coordinate 17,214,395 of NW_026991711.1, read as the reverse complement.
TCTCAACTCTGGCTAGTAAAAATTTAAACATCTTCCAATCCTGTTGTACAAGGTCTAGAAACCATGCAGCTCACAGCTCATTCATGTTTCTTTGTCCATTCTCAACTTAATATTCAGAAGAGACTCAATCAATAGGGCATCTAGGCAGATTTACAAAGTTGTTTTTTCTGTATAAACCCCCCATTTTAAAAATCTACCCCCACAAATTTCAACCATGATCTGCTTAGGACCCTTGTCCTTACTCTGAGGTTTGGAATACACTTCCAAAGAGAAAGCCAAAGTGATTGTAGGGCTAACTTTGTTTTCTTACCCTTTTTTCAAGGATCACAGTACTGCACTGTCTACTTTCCAAAGTATATGAAAACCATTACTTTGATAGATTTTTTATTCTCTAGTTTATGATGAGAGATTAAATGTCCCTATTATTCCACTGTTAGCCAAAGTAAAAATTTCTCACCATTATAATTTTATCTGAGCAGTGACTAAAGCAGTATACACAGGGAACATTTTGGAAGAGGACATTGTTGTTTATTAACACCGAGCATAAAAAACAGTAGCAGTTGTATAATTATCCCAAGACAAATGCCAATGAATATATCTTACAAACCTGATTTACAGACAAATAAAAACTTGACAGAAGAGCAGTATGGTTGAGCAGAGATTTTGAAAAAAACTTTAAGATCCTTTCTCTGACTTAAAATTATATGCCAACAATTTGGAAAGACAGTTCTTAACACAGATGATTCCAGAGAAGCACAGAATTAAGTGTGCCCAATCATTCACTGCTCCAAGTACTGTTCCAAAATATTACACAGATAAGTGACTGAACAAATGATATAAACCATCAATATCCAGCTCTGTTTAAGGTTTAAGAGAAGGATTTAGGTAAGAGGGAAGTGGAATATATAACATTTCAAGAGAGAACATCTATTCTAAGATGAGTTAAACAAACAAAATAAATATAAAACTACCCAATAATTCCAAGATACAGTGAGAGTGAATTATAGTTGTGGGAGTGGGGAAGGAAAAAAAGAATCCCCTGAGGAAAGCTAGATTACGATCCTACTTTGAGAGGTTTAATTCACCATTCCAGAAAAGCAGAAGAAATTTTAATATAGCTGATCCATGTTGTCAAATGTATAAAGGAAGATGTGGACTCTTAAACAAAAGATTCAAAATTAGTTATTAGGTAAGAAAACAAGATAAAACAGTTATCAACTGAGCAAATAGTCATTGATTGAGCAAGGAAATTCAATGTATAATAATGCAAGTGCACACTTAACCTAGAATAAAAACATAATAGAGGAGAGAATATACACTGAAATTTGATGTGAAGGACATCTTGAGAAAAATCACAGAAAGAAAAATGAATAGTGAGAAAGCAGAAAGTGGAAGAAAGATGATGGAATGGAGGGCAAAACAATATGACCTAACATACAGCTATTTCATATGTCTAAAGAAGAGATGCAAACAAATGAAACAAAATGTATTTTTAAAAAAGAAAACTTACAGAAAATTAAGGAAGACCTGAGTCTGCAATTGAATAGACCCTCCTCATCAGAGAAAGAAAAGAGCAACAAAAACCAAGATATATCTTGATAATGATACTCTTTAAATTCAAGGATCAAGAAGAAAATCTTAACCTAGATAGGAAAAAAAGAAGAGATCATCTACCAGTAAGAAGAAAAATATGACTTGCCTGTACATTCTCAGCAACCTCTGATGACAGTGTAACAACTGCTACAAGATTTTGAGGGGAGGGGCGCCTGGGTGGCTCAGTCGTTAACGCGTCTGCCTTCGGCTCAGGTCATGGTCCCAGGGTCCTGGGATCGAGCCCCGCATCGGGCTCCCTGCTCCGCGGGAAGCCTGCTTCTCCCTCTCCCGCTCCCCCTGCTTGTGTTCCCTCTCTCGCTGTGTCTCTCTGTCATATAAATAAATAAAATATTTAAAAAAAAAAGATTTTGAGGGGAAAAGTTCTGGACAAATTACATATTTAACCATTGCAGTTATTAATCACATATGAAGGGATTCTCAAATATTCAGGGAATATAGAAATTGATAGATGATAAATAAATAAGTAAGTAGGTAGACAGATAATTTCTTGGGAAAATTTAGACCAATCCAGGCAACCAACATATTCAAATATATAAGTAACAAATGAAGGATCTATGGTATGAGGAGACCAGTGGGAAATAGCTAATAAATATAAACATAGATTTACCTTAAATATTGGTAGTGTTTATTTTTACCACACTATTACCATATGTATCATTACATACAACTGTAAAAGTTAAAAGGATACTATTAAGAAAGAATTTAAGTAATAACAGTAATAAAATTGAATAATAGATTGGCACCAAAGTCTAAGATCATGTTGACAGAAAAGGAAAAAAAAAGTGAAGAATTTCATCATTTTGCAGATGATGAAGGAATTCAGTGTCTACTGTTTAATTGCAAAAGTTTATAGTTTAGGAAATATATAAAATGTATAATTATTATTTAAGGTTATATAAGTAATAATTAGTTGATCTAAAACATGCAGCATACCTAAAAATTAGTGGGAGTGGTGGGTAGGGATTGGGGAATAGACCACGGAGCAAAATTTAGAAAATGATGAAACCAACAAAGAAGTCTGGAGCAAAGGTAAGATGGAAAAAAACCAAACTTATCTATTATGAAAATAACATATTATGACAATAAACACCAATGACATTGATTTCCATAGTAGTGATTAATCTAACAAAATTTGAGATCCTCATATGTGCCAAACACTAGAAATAAGAAGATAAACAATATAGTTCACACCTTCATTTAGTTTGCCATATAATGAAAGAGTGGAAGAATAATAAAAGTCTTATGAGTACTATGAAAGAGAAATATAGAATGCTAAGAGTATATACAGTACAGAGAACTAAGCTGGTCTTAGGAATTAGGAAAAGCTTCTGAAGAAGTGGCATTTAAACTCAGACCTGCAAATAAGTAGGATTACCTAGACCATAAGGAGAGAGAGAGTTGAAAGGCATTCCAGAGAGATACTAGAACAAATACAAAGACACTCTTCTGAAATAATACAGTGAAATCAAGGAAATTTAAAAAAAATCAGTATGTCCCAGCCCAGGCAAATGAGAAGGAATGTTTTATATCATAAATCTGGGAAGGTAAGCAAGTAGGCCAACTTAAAACTTTTGAATGCAGGGACACCTGGGTAGCTCAATTGATTAAGCATCTGATACTTAGTTTCGGCCCAGGTTGTGATCTCCGGGTCTTGTCTCAAGCCCTGCATCAGGCTCCACGTTCAGCATGGCGTCTATTTAAGATTTTCTCTCCCTCTCCCTCTGCCCCTCCACCCACATACTCTCTCTCTCTCAATCTCTCTCTCAGATAAACCTTTAAAAAACAAAACTTTTGAATGCAAATTTTAAAACAATAAGAAGAATCAAAAGATTTTAAGCAAGAGTTTGGCCTAATCAAATTTGCATTATTTTTTGTGGAGGTGTTTTAGCAGTAGCCCTGACTTGTACCTACTAAATGCTAGTAGCACCCTCCCCACTAGTTGTGAATAGTTGTGACCAATAAAATGACAAACAAATATCCCTTGGATGACAAAATTGTCCCAACTGGGAATCACTGGATTAGAGGGAATCAAGGGAAGGTAGGGAGGTTGGATAATTCGTTGTGAGGATGCACCAGACAAGAGTTAATGTTTGCTTACACTAGAAGGTAGATGTATAAATGGGGAGAAGTGAATAAATATCAATGCTTGAGGAGCAAAATTGATCTTGATCCACTGAATGTTGGAAGTGGGGGAGAAAAATTAACCGGCCGTTAAGCCTGGGGGTGTTGCTTGAGTTAGATAGATACCAAAATGGGAGAATATATGACAATAACCAGAAATATGGTAGAAGATTTTAATTTTGCTTTGGACTTGTTGACTCTAAAGTATTTATGAAATATTCAAGGACCAATACATGTAAATGAAAATTGTCTCTGAATTGTGGAATTGGGCATGCAGATTTTCTTATTCCCATTTTCTCTATTGTTTTACTTACTAAAAGCATTTTTTATGAGTATGTATAATTCAGATAATCAGAAAGACATTACAATAATTTCCACTTTGAAAAAGTTAGTATGTAATAAATCTTATGATCATAAATATTGCATAAGGAGGTACACTCTCCTTAACTTCTATTATTTGATATTGTTTATTAGATATTAATATACCTTTTACATTTCAGATGCTACAATATGTATCAAATATATGTCTGTTTCTGTTTTCTTTTTTCTGGAAAGCTAATGATGTATATAATTAATGCTAATATTAATGGCTACATAGTGAGGAAATATATTTGAACTGATTATTTGATTAATATAGATGCTGGAAAAGGTTGAGTTGATTGTACCTTTTTACATTTTTTAGTTAATTCATCAAAATTAGGTTTAAATTTTCATCCTTTGATCCACTTAACAATATGAATAGAAAATCCAATCCATTTATTTCTGTGATGAACTATAGAACTGCTCATTTATCGTGTTTTTTAAGAAAAAAAAAGAAATAGTAGAAAATAAGATTTATCTATGATTCATGGAAGTATTCAGTGCTGCAATACCATGTTTCCAATTTTGCATAGGCTAAGTGGATTCCAGGAATAGGAAGGAAAAAAACTCACATGTCAGTAATTCAAGTCCTTGCAAATTTTCTGCATTGTGAGTACAAGAATCTCTGGTCAGAAAAATGTCCTTATTTTTTCTTGACTTCCTTTATTTTCACACTGACTTAAGTAGGTAGTAAATATTTCTGACAAGTACTTGGTTGGCAAATACTTTGTAGATTTTTCCATTATATTTTCCTCCGAGGAGTAGATGGGCTCTTTCAAGTTACCAGGGTCTGCTGCACTGACAACATAATTAATGAAAAGTCACTGAATTGGGCAAAGGTCCAAAGAGGCCAAAAAGCCAACAGTTCCCACCCGCAATTCAGCATTCTTTCCTGAGACTTTCCCATTCTAATTGTCATATAATTCAGGTTGGCACCTGGGGAAGTTGTTGTACCACCGATGGTACTTTCCTAGTAACAGGCATTACATGTCCTTCATCATCTCATAGCAGTTTCTTACAATGCACTTTGAATTTAACTAGAACAATACTGTTCTTAGACAACACTGAAATTACTTTGGCTAGCTCTAAATGTGAATGCACACAAGGCACATATGTGTTTTATTAGGCATGTCCTTTGGTCAAGCCTCAGTGCAGATACATTTTCAACTTGTGCACGATTAGATGCTGAGCTCTATTAATTGCCAAGGGAGGTACTGGGGAGATGGCTTACTCTGCCAAATTTTTTTTTTAAGATCTTTATTTATTTTTTGACAGGGAGAGAGACAGTGAGAGAGGGAACACAAGCAGGGGGAGTGGGAGAGGGAGAAGCAGGCTTCCCTGCTGAGTAAGGAGCCCAATGTGGGGCTCAATCCCAGGACCATGGGATCATGACCTGAGCTGAAGGCAGACGCTAAATGACTGAGCCACTCAGGCCCCCGATTACCCTGCCAAATTTTTACACCTCTGAACTAAAAATTTAAGGACATTTGCAACATCTGTGTCAGATTTACCTTTAATTGTTTGATGTAATATGTAAATTTACCAAACCTCTAACATCAGTAGAGGTTTGTCCATAAATACACAACAAAATAAAACCTTTTAAGAAATGATGGCCTCCAAATTCTCAGACACTCTTCAGATATATTTTAAAAACTCTTCAGATACATTAATTCAGAAAGATACTCAATTATTCCAATTCTATAGTGACTTTTTGGGGGGGAAAGGAAAAAAGATGGAAAAAAATGAAAGAAGGAAGAAAAGACAAAAGGAAAAGGAAAGCTATCAGCACATAAAAAGTATCTGATTTGTATTAATTTAATGAGAGGAACAAAAGATGTTAACAATACATCAGATATGGTAATGCATTCTTAGCCCCATGGAAAGGACATAGAAATATAACATTTCCTTATAGTGTGGAAATGGAAAAATTTAACTATAAGAAATTAGATTCCCTTTTTAGGAGGAATAACATTAAGGTTTACCTTTGATCACTCAGATGACAAGATTGGATTTACTATAATTTCCTGAATAGGCATTAAGCTAGAATACTGCAAGGGCAATGTGCTACTTCATCTTATTTCTCCATCACTAAGCACAGGGCCTGGCATATTCATTCATTGACTCAGCAAATATTTATTGAGCTACAACATGCAAGATACTATGCTAGCTTATGGGCATTTAACACCGGAAACTCCTCCAAGGAACTTATATTCTAACAGGAGAGACAAACATTGAACAAGAGACTGGCCTATATAAGATGTTCATGGATGGATGGATAGATGGAAGACATACTAAAATGGATGACCTGAAAAGTTGCATGAGGCTCTACAACATTCACCCTTGTATGGTAGTGTCTGGGCTATAGTAGGTGCTGAAGAAATACTTGTTAAGTGTATAAATGATTGGCTAAATAATCATGTGAAAGTTCTAACTGATTTCATATTCCTCTTCTCTTGGCCTGTTATGCTCTAAATGTCACAAACAAGTCTTCTATTAGTCTGATTTACCACTTAAAAATCTCCCTGCTAGATCACTAATTCCTAAAGAATATGCCAGAGAGAACTCATCCTCCACTGTTAACTTATTAAGGCTATTACTGAATAATCATACTTAGTCTCACAAGTGAGATAGCAATAATCATAAAAGTAAGAATCTCAGTACCAAAAAACATGAACAGATGAGTGTTGGGAGACTTGAGTATGGCAGTGTTATAGTAACAGAAAAAGGCCTTCAGTCCAAAATTCACTTCTCCCATGGCCAACACTGCTTAAGGAATTAAGATTTTAAATTATAATTAAATAATACTAGAACAAACTATTGGTTCATCTTAATGTCACTCTAAATGAAAAGTCAGTAAATAAGAGATAAGATGTAGAAAGTACATGCCATTGAAAGTACAAAACCATTTAAACCACATAATCATATTGTGTTATTTTTCCCTTACATTTATATACCAAGCAACAGAACATTATTATTAAAAGCTATGAGATCTAAGAAATTTACACAAGAAATTTACATAAGGTCTACATAGGTATTGGCAAGATCTGAAATTACAGCCATACTCAATTGCCTAATCACTTCACAAAAATTTTGTATGTAACTTTAAGTCAGTGTTAATTTTTATTGGGAAAACCAACTCAACTACCTCCTCCCTGCATTCATTTTGATCCCTATAGCAAAAGTTCATAAAATTAGATTTTCACTATTATTTCCATTCAAACAGATCATTTTTAATTAGTACAAAGAAACACCAATAACCCTTAGGGATTTTGGCTGAAAAGTCTGTCTTGAGACCACAGCTTCCTAACACTGAATAAGATCATATCAGTTTAGTTCTGCCGTGGTTCTGCAACCACATTAATAAAATCTAGAATGAACAAGTCAACATTTTTCTATTCTCCACTTCCAGTATTATTGAGAATACCCAAAAGGCAAAGACTATACTGACCATTATCACTGTACAAAATGTGTTTAATGAAGGATTTAGAAGGGAAAAAGAAACGATTGGGTTTAAGGATATAAAAGTACATTCTGAGTCTTTTTCAAAAAATATTTGTGAAATAAGTGAGATTGCTTTTTAATTAGAAATTTTAAAAGTAATAGATAAAATGGATTTAACTGTATTAGACACTGAAACTACGACAACAAAATGAATGGTAGGTTTAGTTGACCTCAATTTAGAAATTAAATTAAAAAATCAACACAGCCATCCTTATTTGGCAATGTGTTGAAAAGTTGATTATTATTATTATTATTATTATTATTATTATTATTATTATTATTATTTTGCTTTGAACTTAGCCAGTTGTTCTTGTTCCATATGAGGCACAGCTTTTAATTCTAGAAACTGAATAGCTTGTCCAAAGTGATTGTTAGTGTTTTAAGAGAAACCCAATTAGGGCGCCTGGGTGGCTCAGTCGGTTAAGCGACTGCCTTCGGCTCAGGTCATGATCCCAGGGTCCTGGGATCGAGCCCTGCATCGGGCTCCCTGCTCTGCGGAAGCCTGCTTCTCCCTCTCCCACTCCCCCTGCTTGTGTTCCCTCTCTCGCTGTGTCTCTCTGTCAAATAAATAGTAATAAAAAAAAGAGAGAAACCCAATTAAGTCATTGTTTTTTCCCACCCAATGGGTGAACTAATTAACAAATAAGACAAAAGTTAGACAAAATGAATAGTTTAAAAAATCATCTATATTACTGATAAAACTAACACCAATTAACCTGGCTTTGAAGGGAACTACAACAGTTTCCTCACGGCTGCCCAGAGTTGGACAATTCCTGCTCAGAGGCTGAACTCGGCAGAACTCCCCGCGTGGAGTCTTCCCCTGTCAAACTGACATTAAGGCAGAAGTCAGAAGGCTTGCTTTTCATAGAGAGAGAAGGTAAGGAAAGGCTAAGAACTGACTCCCAGTTCTTCTGCCAAACTCAACAGCAAAGGAACTCACTCCCCTCTCTCTGGAGAGAAGTAAATGTTAAGATTCAAGGTTGGGAGTATTTAGATAAAAGATGTCCTCCTACATAGAAATTGTTGTGGAAGTCTCCTTCCCACCCAAAAAGTCATACAAGGAAACGAAAGTTCATAAAGGAATTAAAAAGCTCTAGAGTTCCACATTTACACAGGATGAAAGTATCAAATGTTTAGAGAGAATTTACCTTTTTCCTAAAGAAAATCAATTACAGGAGCTCAGAAACCAAATAGATTTTATTTAATAACTTTAATTAAAATATTATAGGCGCAATTACTCATTAGTCCAGGTTTTAAGGTCCTGTGTTTGTTAATATCTGATACAATAACCATATTTTCAGACTCAATGGCTTACTGTTGAAATATCTTGAAGATTATGCTATTATGTCATATCCTTACTTTTTTTCCCCTCCTAATCCTATGCTCTATAACTGCATCTATGATATGGAATGTTGTTTACTATAAGGTTAAAAATACTGAAGGGTGATATTGTTATTTTGAGATTTTTTAGACTGATTTACAATTTTTGTCTTCCTGAATTTTCTCTTTTGCCCTCACCACACATACTTCACCTGACTTCTTTCCTGTTCCAAACTACTAGCCAGCTCAGGGGAAGTAAGGTATGTGAAAGGCCTGAAAATATGAGTAGCCTGCAAGTCTTTCTCATTTTTTTTCAAAAACTTAAGCCCTTAGAAAATTTAGCAAGGTTTTTGAAAAAAGAAAAAAAAAGGGAGACTGAAAATAGAGACAGATTGATTAGAAGAACTATGGGGGAGACTCCCCTGGTCATGTTTTCAACCCTCCACACCAAAACTATATATTTCACTCACTGTTGGGAAGGGAGGAAGGAGAGAGGTCTACTGTAGTGAATCCCTTGGCTTGGTGCAGACAAGTCCCCAGAGAGGAATGTCTTTCTGGGTCACAGGCACAAAGCCACAGACAGCCATATACCCAAAGGGCCCATTTAGTCAGGAATAATGATTGTCTCAGGGTAACTTATGGAGACATATGACTTGGTGACCCTCCTCTGAAAAATCTAACAGTATGAAGTCCCAGACCCTGAGAAAGAGGGGAAGCCCAAGAATTGCTGAGATTAAATTTCCTGTCCTCTGTATAGAATAGTGGGCTTGATGTAGAAATCAACTGATTTATGGAAAATAAAAACATGTATTGTTTCTTGCTTGCTTGACTTTGTAGAGTGACATTCATGCCCCTACAAAATTCCAAGTGCTCATGTTTCATTATTACACCAGACAACATTCGATTTGTGGAAATTTAGTTGAGAATTTATGTGGACAATCAACAGAAAGAGTTTATTTATGTAACAGCATAAGAGTGAGAGCACTGTACAAAGAATCAGAAAAGTTGTGTTTGAGTCACATCACAGCTATTGACTATATCACTTTGGGTAAATCATACCTTCTTGTCCCTAATAATTCTTAGAAAACTATCCTAATGGTTTGTTTTGAGAAAAAAAGAGCAGGGAATTTGGAGGTAGTTTGTAAGCCACACTAGTTCCAGATACTATTGTAACAATAATAAATGGGAGGATAGACAAGACCACCAAATGATCTATAGTTATAATTGAAGATAGATAAAAGAGACATTCTTAAATGAGAAATATATAATTTCACTGGCCCTTAATTCAAGGTTATTGGCCTTTCACTTTAAAAATAAACTCAGGTATTACTGTATTTTGATAGTCAGGCATGTACTTTATCCCATTCAGACATAAAGGTACCAAATATCAAATGCACCATACTAGAAAATATAGACAACTAAGCCCCTTGAAGATCAATCAGTCATTATAGCTTGGGAATAACCAATGTTCAGAGCAGGTACCTTTTTGCTATAATCTCTCTGAGCTTCAATTTCCACATCGGTCATTTGAACATAATAATAATATTAATGGCAGCAGAGATGAGAAAAGAAACAACGATTTGCGCAAGATGTTATGGGAACTGGGAACAGAAGGAGCACTTAGCTCTACTGTGATGGTCAGGGAAGCCCTCAGAAAGGAGTGCGTCTTACAACTAGATAAGAGGAAGGGTGGGGTGTTATAGGCAGAAGAGACAGGATGTACAACATCTCAGGCAAGAGAGAACATGGCATATTAAAAGAAAATCCTAGTGATTTGGAGTGGCTAGAGTTCCTGGTAGATATGGTGGAATTCTGGGAGTTGAGTCAGGAATGATGGTTGGGGATAAAAATAATGGCCCTTCTATGACATATTCAAAAACTTATATTGGCTCTGTAGACAGTAGAATTCTGAGGTATTTTTTAAGCAGAACTTGTTATGTTGATACACAGAAGTTTTCTAAGAAGCTGAGCTAATATAGTATCTGAAGCTTTTTATGCTCCTTCAATACCTTATGCTCCTGTTTAAGTTGAACTACAGAAAACAGAACAGCCAAACTTAGAAATTAGTTCCCACCTTGATAGAAACCTCAATGTACCACAATGAGAGAGTTCATTAGTCAATGTAGGGATCCGTCTTGTTAAATTTATAAGGTACACAACTTGCCTTCATTCCTTAATCACTGTTTTCAATTTTTAGTGGATCTATAATTGATAATCCAATGTGTCAAGCTCATTTTCAGCTTCAGTGCCTGCCTGGTCCTCCAAGACCCATCTGTTCTGACTCATTGCCTGATACTGATATTTTACTCTCTTCCTGGTGGTTCATCTGATTCTAGCAACTTGCTTCTGATTTAACTATTTTCTAAGCATAAATAGCTCTTGAGTTTATCACCTACCTAAATCTACATTCCACATTTTGCCTTAAGCTTCTTATTCAAAGAACATTTCTTGAATTTCAAACCTTTCATGTTCCTAGATCCTTGTGGAATGAGCAGTCTTATCAAACTGCTCCTCCCACTAACGAGACCCTAATTTTTCTGCTCCTTAGGTCATATGGGTCAAAGGAAGAAAATGGCAAAAATCAGGTCAAATATCAATAGTAAATCCTGCTTGGGTTTATGCTGAAGCCAGAAATTAGAGAGCCTTGATCAAAAGCAGTGCCAAAATATACTCCTTTTCTGACAGTTCTAAGTAATTGCAATCCGCAGTAGGCCAGCTATAATGTGTGCAAGGTCATCCTGTATCTCCTTCCACATTTTTATTTGACAGGAAGAATATGCAGCATATCTCCTCTGGACCATCATAGAATTCATGTTACTATTAGCCAGTACCAATAAGTCTGCTGCCAAAAAAAGCATGGCGGGATGGGAGCTGCCTGGAGCAGCCTGGGTGTGTGACTGTCTCTGAACCTTGTCATCGCTTATTAATCATCATGTGCTGCTTGAAACACATTGGCCTTCCACCAAGTCTCAGCAACCAGTACGAAGTGAGGTGAAACACATCATCTCTTTTTTTTTCCACTTACTTTTGTCTCATAGTATCAAAATCAATTCAAAAGAACCTTGCTTTTTTTTCCGACAGGATGGAGCTCAATTCAAGTTTTAGATTTCCACTTAAAAATATGATATTCCTTCTTAAAAGAATGTTCTACTTCTATTATTAAAAGATGACATGTTTGCTTACAAAATCTGGAGAGCAATATTTTAGCAGAGCAGTTTTTTGATTTAAAAAGTAACAAAACAGCAAGGGAAATATCTATCAAAATGAAAAACTCACATATACTTTGATCTGGCAATCCTATTTCTAGAAATACATGCTACACTTACACCTACAAATATACAAAATAACTTATGTAACAATATTTCTTGTCCTGTTGTTTGCAACACAACAACAAAATAATCTACATCTCCATTAACAAGAGTTTGGTTAAAAGAGATTGTGTTGCATTCATAAATGGAATAAAATGTAACTGAAAGAGCAGGACAATATTCTGTGTACTATTAGGAGATTTTGCCAAGGTATTTGTTAAGGAAATCAATCCTCATTATTCACAGATTCCGCATTTGCAGATTCACCTACTCGGTAAAATTTCTTTGTAACCCCAAAATCAATGTCCACAGGACTTTTGCATCCATTTGAGCATATGCACAGAGCAGCAAAATATTTGAGTCACCTACTGCACATGTTCCCAGCTGAGGTGAACAAGGTGACTGCCTTCTCATTTCATTGCTCATACTGTAAACAAGTACTCTTTTGGGGGTCTGTTTTGTGCCACATTTTTTACAACTTTTTGTGCTTTTTATTGGCAATTTTGTTATTTAAAATGGCTGCTCAAGTCCTGCCTACTATTACCAAACACAGGAAGATTTTGATATGCCTTATGGAGAAAAATATATGCCTCGTGGACACAGTGGCAATCTCTGTGGAAGGCAACTAAGTGATTGGAGGATAGACTTTTGAACATCTGGAGATTTTATATCAATCACATGCCTCACTGAATCAAAAAATACATAATTTTATAAAAGAACAACAGATTGTATTCTTCCTGTTTGCGGTGTTGCGAAGAGTGGCTTCTGATTTGTTATTGGTATAAAAAGCCGATTATCTGAAGAGGATTATAATTTTCATTGTCCACCTTTATATCTGTTGTACTCAGAGGGAATAACTCCTGCCTGGGAGATTCTGTCATCCTTGGTGCTGAACATACTCCTTGCTGAAAACAGTTACCAGATTGCATACTTTGTATCTTCCGACAAGAGAGAAACAGATGTGCACCCTTCCAAAATTCCATTTGGGAAATACAAAGAGCAGAGGAAAGGATTAGAGTTTGATTTTTTAGCAAGAACACATGGCTATTTATTATTGTAGTTTCACAAAAGAATATCCTGTGAGTAGTATTAATACGAGCACTATCACTGAAAATAATTTCAGGTGTCTTTATAGGAATTTAAATTATATCAAAACCCTGTTCAAGAAAAAGAGAATTATACATGCTCAGTGATACCCCATGTATTTTCTCAGATATCTCTCTTTTTGATGTAATTAGGAACAGAGAAAAGGAGAAGAGGTGATCCAGAGATGAAAATAAATATTTGGTAGGACTTTGGATTCTCTAAATCTGCTTTCATAAATACAAATCAGGGATAAAGAAACATGCCAACAGCATATATAAATATGGAGTAGGATCTATGCTAAAATTTCTCTTTCTCTAGTATCTTTAGGATATAACCAAAATCAGGGATATTTGAGTGTAGAGGGAGCTGGTTGTAGATAGTTGTAGACAATTATAGCAATTAGGGCAGAGGTGATGGGCAGCAGATGCACAGAACCTGGGGAATGCTGGCTACCGAGGTCTTTAGACTAATTAGCAAGTCTGTTATTGTACATGGGTGTACAAGGATAGAACTGTGAAAAACAAAGATTACTCCTTTCCAAGTTCAGCTTATCAAGGGACCTCCTGCTATCTGAAGTGGCTAATGTTAAAAACATTTCTGTTAACCAGAAGAACATGAAAGAGAAAGAGAAAACACACGATAAAAAATATATTTCTATTGACAATAATTTGAAATTGAATCACACTAAATTTAGCAAGAGCTTTCCTGAAATGAATAAAGATGCGAATCAATTAAACATAGAGGCACTTTTCAAAAGAGGATGTTTCTGAAGTGTTGGTTATCGTGCATAGTGCCTGCTCTGTTTGGGCAACTTTTACTTGATCTTTCCAGTTAAACACTTTGAACAGAATGTAATATAGCCAGTGTTTATTTGAGGCTCCCTTATTTTTTGTTGCTATAAAATTGCTCTCAATACAGAGCATCACCACCACCAACACAACACATAACACACACACACACACTTTTTTTTTCTTTTTAATCAGATTTTACTGTTGGATTCCTAGTTCTTGATCTTGGTTTCCATTTTGGCTTTGGCCCCATTGGGGTTTGGGAGATTTGTTTGATGATTTTCATTTTGGGGAGCTATCTGGGCTGATTAAAAATATGTGCTTTAGTGTCAGACAAGACAAAAATCTGCTTCAACATTTACTAGCTATATTATTTCCCTATTGTTACTGTAGCAAATTACCACAAACTTGGTAGTTTGAAACAACACAGACTTTTGTCTCCATTTCTGAAGACCAGATGCCAAAATGGGCTCCATTTAGGCTAAAATCAAGGTGTCAGCAGGGCTGCGTTTTTTTCTGGGTACTCTAGCAAAGAATCTGTTCCCCTGCCTTGACTTGGAGAGATTAAAGAAAATCTCACTTTAGATTTTCCACATTTTTAATTTGTTTTCACCAAAGAATTTTTTTTTTCTTTTAGATTTTATTTATTTATTTGACAGAGAGAGAGACAGTGAGAGAGGGAACACAAGCAGGGGGAGTGGGAGAGGGAGAAGCAGGCTTCCCACTGAGATCATGACCTGAGCTGATGGCAGACACTTAAGGCCACCCAGGCGTCCCTCACCAAAGAATTTTCTAAGGAAGCAATTTTGGAATCTAAATTTATTTTGAAAGCCTCTTCATACCAATCAAAAATTAAAGACCAATGAATGTTTGAAATTGTACTCCCTTTTCATAGTATGACAGTTCTCAAATGAATTTTGTTCAGATCTCCAGAAGCAGCTCCCATAATCCTCAATGATCCTTAATGAAATTGTGCCATTCAGTGATAGTCACATGGAATAGAGTGATATCATAAATATATGTAAGGAGTGTAGCCCAGAGGAGAAACAGACTTCAATTTAGACAGAGACAGTTTCAAGAGCACGTCCATGATCAGTAAGAGTGCAGGGCGTGCAACTTCATATGTGCAGAATCTAGCCATCAAACTAATCATCACTCTTTGAGAATCTGACCAAACTGCAGACTCCTGATATATGGGACCAAACATAGTAGTTCTCAGAGATACAAAGACAAGATTGAGAAAAAATCTTTGATGTTTGGATAAGGTGACCCAAGGAAAACAGTGTACAGGGATGCCAAACAAGACTTTCTGGATTTGTTTTTATAGATGGACTTATCAAATCTATTCCAATTCTCTCCCTAAACATTCACTCTCATAAATTTAAAGCATACAGAGGCAAGAACAGATAAGGTCAAGCAAACAGTACTTCTATTAGCCACAAGGCAAGTTTCCATCAAGGCTGAGAGTTCATAAATCAAATTAGTTATAATAGGAAAAGGGAAATCATTTCTTAGGGAGAAATATAAACTTAACATTTGTGGCTCAGTGAAAAATAATTGGAGCTCAAATCCAATTCAAGACTTGCCTCACCATTCTGATAATGCGAGGTTTTAAGGATCTTATGCTGAAGCATTGAAAGCCATCTCAGTTGGACTCATGAACCTCAAAAGAGTAGAAATTTCAAAAATATGACTAATCTCAATAAAGCAAAATCTAAGGTTATTTAAACTCAGTTTAGTAAGGGAGAAAAAACACTACCTTGACAAACTTTTAGTGTATCAGTAGGGAGAGATTAGAAGTGAGATTTTTATAGGGTTTGGATTCTGGCTTAAATTGGTTTAAAGCACGTTTTTCATAGGGAACTGATTGGGATCAGACAAAGTTTAGGACATAATAGTTCAGGATTGGTGTACCTAGTAAGGGAAGGTTCTGGAAATAAGTGTTAAGAAGTAAACTTTTGTTTGATAAGCAACCTGTTTGAACAGATGAGTAGAATACTGTTCTCTCAGATAAACTGATTTATAAGAATTTCCTGAAGCAAATAGTGAAGTTATTTATTGATTTACAGTCTTATCTTTTCTGGGCTGGAACAAACAAGTAAGTCATGTTGACACAGATGCTCTCCGTCTTAGCCCTAACAGTTCTGTCATATTGATGTAGGTGATCATTGCTCTCAGACACATTTTCCTACCCTCCAACTCCACTTGCAGATATGTGGGACCATATAGCCTGGATTTAGAGAATGGGATAAGGGTTGAAGTGATAAATGCAACTTCAGAGTTGTTTTCTTAAGAAGAAAAAAATGTACCCCCTTTCTTCCCTTCCTCCCTTCCCACTGCTTGGAAAGTGATAGAAGGATCCAAAGCAGTTACTATAAACCACAGGAAGGAAACTTAATGTTGAAGATAGCAGAACAAAATAATGGAACCCTAGGTCCCCATCATGCCCTATCACCTCAGTCCTGAACTACTTATGTTCAGACTATTACAAACAAAGGTCTATCTTATTTAAGCCTCTGTTATTTTTGAATGTTTTTCAGCAGTCCAACCAGTATCCTAACTAAAACTGCATCTCAAAATTAGTATGTCCACCTCTCTGGTATATCAATTTTTCTTTACATTTAAATACCACATTCAGCACATCCTATCAGCAAGCCCTCAAATCTCATCTGCAAACCTCCTACTTCTTTCCGCCTCTACACCCACCACTCCCACCCAAACCAGGAGCATTTCTTGCCAAGCACTACAGCAGGCTCCCATTCATCCCTTGCTTCTACATTTGACCACTCTACAAACCATACTCCAACTAAAGCATCGTCATTTTAAAACATAAACCAGATCATGCCATTCCCCTGTGTAAATTGTTCCTTTACACCTAAAATTAAATCCAAACTGTTTCCCATGGTGCTTCAAGCCACAATAAGATGTGACTATGCTCCAGCCATCCTGGCCTTCTTTGAATTCCTTCATAATCCAAAGAGGACCCCCTATTCACTGACCTTCTGCACTTGACCTTTCCACTAGCTAGACTGGGCCTTCCCCTGATCTTTGTTATGTCTGGCTTCTCACTATACAAGTCTCATTCCAAATATTTCTTCATAGTGTAACACTTTCTGAAATAATATTACTTTCCTCGTTTCTCCTTTATTGTCTGCCTTTCCTACTAAAATACAGCTCTAAGAAAGCAGCTACTTGTCTGTCTTGTTCACCATTGCCATCTCAATGCCCAGAACAGAGCCTGGGACATGATACACACTTTGAAATACGCACTGAATGAATAAATGAAATGGGACCATGGATACTAATTGCTTTCTGTAGTGCCTGGCACATAACTGAAGGTAACTAACTCATAGGCGATGTGCTACTGTTGTTGTATTGATGATGACTCGAATTGTCACTTAACTCCTAGCTCTATGGTATGGGTTCAGTGCTGTTCAGGTCTTGAGTTGAGAGAGAGAGCCTCCCCCTTACTTCATGAGACTTTCCTCCTCTGAATCCCATCGGCAGAGCTTCCTTTTTTTCTTTCCTCCACACCCAGCCCACAGGGAGAGATCTGATGCCAACTCAGTTGGGAGTTCCAAATGTGTCACAAAATACTTACCAGTCGACTTGATTACAGGCACTAACAATTTCCACAAATATTTAAATCAGCAGCTTCATAGTTCTACCTGATTTGACTCTTTCTTCTTTGTTTATAACAAAATTTTATGTGTGTTCCATACCACATCCTCTAAATAGTCTCAGGAACTACAAGTTCATAGACCACTGACCAGGCAGAATCACAAAACAAAAGTGTTAGACATGAACTAGAACTTGAGCTTTGGTTCATAGTCTAACACTCCCTCTACCTCACTATGGAATAAATACATCTATTTAAAATAAACTTCCCATTTTTAAAGACAGGACAAGAAAGTAAAAGAGGATTGGCTTTCTATTCTCTAGAAAATAATCCTCCAGGTCTTAATGTATAAACCTAAAAAGTTGAGGGAGAGTGGCAAAAACCATATAGACAGATAGATATGGATATAGATATAGATACATAAATGTCTTGAGAATGAAGTTACTGCATGTTATAAGCATGAAGATTGGAATTTAGTTCCCCTTGCACCAGGGCCCAATATCACTCTAGGAGCCCAGAATGTGAAAACATATAGTGGACACCAAGGTAATTTTTTCCTTCTTTCAGTTAATACCCTTCTCATCTTTGTACCAATAGGAGACAGAATAGAGCAGAAAACATAGTTTCTAAATAAAGCAGTTAACCCCTTAACCTCATTCAGCATAAACATGGTAATATTATTGTTGGAATAATGAAAACGACAGTAATTAGACAGAAAAAAGAGAAAGTAAGAGAATTTATATGCATTCTATGTTCCCTGAGTGAGAAAGATGTGAATTAAATTACTGTGTTATTGGCAATAGAGCCAATTGCTATTTATGTTATGCCAGTGATCGTTGTCTCTCTCTCTCTTGCTCTCTCTCAATTTCCAGGGTTTAGCTGTGAGAGAGAAAACTATTGACTAATTAGAGAAGAAAGGAGAAAAAGGAGTAACAAGATGGAATGTCCAATATAGCAAGAAAATATGATACTACAGAAAGAATATGGGCTTCAATCCTCACCTCCACTATTCCTGAATTGTGTGTCCCTAACAAGCTATTTAATCTCTTCAAGTTTTTTCCTCTGCATCTGTAAACATGAGATTTCAAGCAATCCATACATAGTATATGTTCTCAAAAAGTGTATAGTTCCTTAGTCATGTCACCTTGATCATAGCTTTTCCTGACCTTTTGCAAATTTCACACTCTACAAATCAGCTGCAATGTACAAGGACCCTGAAACAACCCAGAGTATTAGTAATAATAAAAACAGTGGCATGTAGTATTATCTTTAACAAGTATTTCTCAATTCTATCCCCACTGTTTTGATTGCCTTATCTCATTTTAATTTACTTAAAATTAATTTTTTTTTTCTTTCAGGGGCACCTGGGTGGCTCAGTTGGTTAACTGTCTGGTCATGAGTTCAGGGTTCTAAGATCAAGCCCTGCGTCAGGATCCACGCTCAGTGGGGAGTCTGCTTGAGATTTTCTCTCTCCCACTCCCTCTGCCCCTCCTCTCTCTCTCTCTCTCTCTCAAATAAATTAATTAATTAAATCTTAAAAGATTTTTTTATTTACGTATCACCTAGCTAAATCCAACTTACCTGTTTTATATATGGAAAAAAATATAATAGAGTTGTTGGGTTATAAAACACTAGAATCATAAAAATCAACCCTATGTTTCTTGGATAACTCTTGACTTGAAGTTAATTACAAAATCTTATCCCAAGAATAGAACTGAAATTATGTCTTAGTCAGCTTGGGCAGCCATACAGAATACCATAAACTGGGTGGCTCAAAAAACTGACCTTTATTTCTCATAGGTATGGAGGCTGGGAAGATCAAGGTGCCTGCAGTTTCTATGTCTGGTAGAAGCTCTCCTCCTGGCTTGCAGAAGGCTGCCTTTCTGCTGTGTCCTCACATAGTAGAGAGAGGAAGCTTTGGTGTCTATTCCTTTTCTAATAAGGGCATCATTAATCCTGCCATGGCCCCTCTCTTGACCCTCTCCTAATGGGTCCACCTACTAACACCATCACTTTGGGGATTAGGGTTTCAACATATGAATTCTGAAGGGGACACAAACAAAAGTCTATAACAAACGGCCTTGCTAAAAAGAAGAGAGAGAAATAAATATGCATGTTGATGTCTAACAGCATTAAAAACAGGACAAATTAGCTCTGCAAAATAAGACATCTTAACTCCTACCATTCACTCAAAATCACTTAAATAAATTCTGCTAAATCATATAGTGTTTGGATTAATCCTTGGAGTAAATGAATAGTTATAACAGTCATCAAAGAATATGAAGCTATCTTTTGGCATCATAAAATTAATGAACAAAATTTTTACTCTTCAGACCATATTTTCATTGAGTCATCAAAGAAGTAGAATGAATGCATTTGGAAAGATTGATCAAATTTTGTAGAGATGTCTTGAATTAATGCAGAGTTAAAGTTGTATTTTTTAAAACTTTAAAAATATCCTATTTTTTAACTTAAAAATATTTAGTTGAAGGATCTGGATAACAACAAAACAGAAACTTAAAAGTTAAAACTTTCCACAACTCTGATATTTACTGTTAAAATCCTCCAGGATATTTTGGGAGAAACAAATGCCTAAGTAGTTCAGAAATGAACATTTTCTCATGCATGGAAAACAACCAGATGTTTTCTTCCTGAAAAAAAAAAGTTATCTTTTTTTGGAAAATGTTTGCTATCCTACCTAAATATCATTAATTGTACAATAACAATTGTTTTTTGGTAGTACCTTTAACCTTTTCCCCTAAATCAGCTACAAAATTATCACTTCTGCAGAACAGGATAGTTTCTAAAGGCCATTTCATAAGAAAATAGTTCCAGTCTGAAGAAGGATAAAGTATTATAAAATTCAAAGAAATGCAAGAGAAAAAAAAAACAGAGTCTACAAAATTCAAAGAAATGCAAGAAAGAGAGGGGCGCCTGGGTGGCTCAGTCGTTAAGCATCTGCCTTCGGCTCAGGTCGTGATCCCAGGGTCCTGGGATCGGGCCCCGCATCGGGCTCCCTGTTCGGCGGGAAGCCTGCTTCTCCCTCTCCCACTCCCCCTGCCTGTGTTCCCTTTCTCGCTGTGTCTCTCTCTGTCAAATAAATAGATAAAATCTTTAAAAAAGAAAAGAAAAGAAATGCAAGAAAGAGAAAAAAAAAAAGAGTCTACAAAAAATATCTCTCATGTTTGAGCCTGTATGACACTCATAGTTTGTCCTACCCTGACTTTTATATTAGTTATAAATATCTAAATCGGCCATTTATATGTATACATTTTCTTCTGTACAATTAATAAACACGATTTGTATTAACTGCCAAGAAGACAGAAAGGTTGAGAAACTCACCCATGGTTATAGGAGGGCATTGTGAAAGCCAGGAACTGAATCTGAGCATAGTTTCAAATCTAAGTCATTCATTCTTCTGCCTTTTGGTAGTCCTGGATTAACTGGCCTAAAGAGTAAAAGATTATGTCAAGAAAGATGGACTTGCTAGAAAATGTGAAGGAGGTGAGAGGAACAGGGATTGTTTCATTGCCACAAAGATTTAGTGCCATAGTATTAAATTTGGTGATAAAAGAGAAGCCAATTGAGTAGGGAATATCATATTTTCCATTGTGATAGTTCAGCTATGATAAAAGAAGATACTTGAAGATAAAAATAATGTTTTAAAACAGCTGTTTTCTTAATACTATGTGAATGATACAAAAACATTAAATCATAAGTTGTACCTTCAAGGAAAATAAATCTAGTATGGAAGAAAAAGCATAACTAAATTTTTAAAAGGATCTATAATTTTAAAAATGGTTCAAAAAAGCAATAAAAAGAATAGGCAAGATAACTGGGTAAAGATGACAATATTTTAACTGATTATTAAGATAAATATATCATTAAATTATAATATAAATTAATAACATAATTTATGATACATAAATTACATGTTATATAATAAAAATAATATATAATAAAATATTATTATTTTATGATAAGATTAGGAGACTCCTTCCCATCTTACTAAAATAAAATAAGTCATTTTCCTTAAGGAAATAAAAATCATTTAATTAAATGTAATTTTAACATATCAATAATAGTGTTTTAGGACTCAAACTTCATTATATTGGAGAATTATATTAGACAACAAAATATAATTAAGCCAAAATTATTACATGGTTAGAGGCTTATTTTTCAGGTATACTATGTTTAAAATCCATAATAACATTGCATTGTTCATATATTTAGATAATTTCTGTAGAATACTGAATATTCTGTTCTTTGCATATATAACCATATGCTGATGTAATTCATATGAAAATGCCAGATTTGCATGTTAGTAAAAACATGGTTTGTGAGTTTGTTTGTTTTATCTTTCCATTCCTCTGGGAAATAATTGTGGTCTTTTGCAAAAGTGAAATAACACAATTTCCTGTATTTTTGATGTTCTTCAAAAGACACCACACACTATATAATTCAGTACAGATAGGATGCTGGCATTAAATGAAACTGTTATAGTTGTTCTCTGTGCTTTTTCTAATAATAATTTTGCCACCCCATTCTTCCTTGCCTACAATTTTTAAGCAGATTTAGTGGGAGTGTTTGTATGCCATATGAAATATAATCATAACCTTTAGAATTGAATTTCTCCTTCAACTAATAGTCTTTAAAGTGGATCATTTAAGATTTTCCCCTTTAGCTTCTATATCGCTGTTTAATCATTATTTAACACCTCTACAGTCCTTTATCGGATCATCATTTCTCAAAATTCTTAAGCATGACAGCCTCCTGAAATACCCACTAAAAAGCCATATAGTTAATTTCTGCACAGGGAATGGACACAAGATTATTCTACTATAAATTGTCAGTCTCATCTTCCCAGGCTTGCAGAGACACACACACACAATGATGCTGTTCATTTACAAGTCCACATTTATTATAATGCACTATTTATCATTATTCAGGAAGCTGAGACTCTCCTGTCAAGAGACAGAAGTGTCAAATGAAGTCGGCACGTTCAGGAGATGTAAGCAAAGTCAGCTTTGGTTCAATAGGTATTTCTTTGTACTTAGGAACCCAACCCCAGATGTGTTAATGTGCAAAGCAATAGGGTAGGTGTGATGGAGTTTTATAGATCTACCCAGTGAACATGTGGCAGGCACATGAATACAGAAATCACATCATTTTTCATTGAATCTACTATTCAGAGAAATAATTTAAGGACAGCAATTTATTGAGGACTAACCACTTAGAAAGCATTTATTGAGAGCCTACTGCAGTCTTCATCCACAAATTAGGCAAAAATAGTCTTTGCAGCACATATTACTTGGAGGACACTGTTCCTTCCTTCTTACGTAGGGCTCTTGTTATGAGGAATAAAGAAGACCCATTTGGGTCTCCTCTCATATTGTTTCATATGAAGGAACTTTGAGAAAGGCTTATATGCAACTATTTAAAGTATGTCTGGCAGAAAAATAGAAGAAATGAATTCAATAATTTCACTTCTGTCCTGCCTTGAGAAAGACTCCTTTCAAGATTTTTTCTGTATAGCCACTGTTTTAAGTAATTCAATACTATACATGAAATTGGAAAGATAATTCTCTCAAATTCAGACTGGCCAACTTAAAGTTATTTAAGCAGACATGATCAGTCTAATGTCATTAGAAGTTAGGACTATTTAGCTATTAGAAGTAGGAAAGGGGGGGGAAGAAGTAGAAAAGGAAAAGATAAAAAATCAGACTTAATATAGGATTCTGTTTACAGTTTTTTTAAAAGCCATAAGGTTTAAATACACCCTTAACCATTATCACCCTACTTCAAGAATTAAACCCAACCACATCAACCCTAAAAGGAAAAATAAGAAATTATTCAAGATTGCTTGATATGTAATAATTTCTACACTTCATATTGATTTCAGAAAGGAATAAGAAAATACATTTAAAATAAATGTTTTTATTTGGTTTTTTTTTTTGTCCTATCAAGCATATAAAAATTAAGACTGGAGAATCAAATAATGATTCTCTGAAACAAATATAAAAATTTTCTACTATAAATTACTGAATAACAGAAAGGTTAGAAGAAGGACATTGGTGAAAATAACAGAGTAAGAACATCTAAAACTAATGCCCTCATAAAAGCAATGAGAACATGGCAAGAAATTATCAAAATTAACTTTTCAGAACTATGAAAATTAAGCTAAGGTTTACAATAACCCAGGGAGGATTTATTCAAGAAAAGCAACAATGAGCTCTGTGGCATTTTAAATCCCCTGAGTTCCATCTCTAGCTAACTAACCTGAAATCCAACAACCCATATCATGGTGAAAACCAGCAGCCTGGAGATCACTGGAGGAACAAAAACAGAGTTGAAACTTCTGTTAAACTCCATTTCCAGAAAACCACTATCAGTTGACCTATTTGGCGGTTTCTGCAAGACCTTCCTTGTAAGGCTGTCTTCATTTGACCTGTGATAGAACTTCCCCAATGCAAAAATCTTTTTCCGTGAGAGTATTTGTTAAAAGCAAATACAGGCCTTTGTTTAACTTCATGGCTGCCTGAGGAAGTGGATCACAATCGAAGCAAATAATAGATGGACCAAAAGCTTAAAAAGAAAAGCTAGGGGATAAGATGTCCACAGTCTCTTTGAAAAGATCTAACCTATTCCTGAGAATCTAGAGGGTCATTTCCATACATAAGACTGCGCACATGTTCGGCGCTATGTGCCTCCTCAAGAAAGACTTAAGAAGGCCCTAAGCTATTTCTTATTTCTGCTTGAACTTGAAACTCTTCACGAGCAGGAAGTGAAGTCTAAGGCAGAGCTAGTAATTGTCAGCTGAGTACTGAAGCAAAGCCTTAACATGCACACAGAGCCTCTTAGCAAAGACTGAGATTTATTGGTTCTGGGTTCGTAAGGAAATTTGCATTGAATCATTAGTTCACCACTAAGCTAATTGACAGAGGCATCAGCAGCCACACATGATAAATAACATAGACTTTACAGAATTAGTTTAGAAAGTCACTGAACAAACAGTAGGGGATAAATGAAACTTTAGAGGAACAGAGTTTTTGTATACTATGAAATTAAGTTGTTATAAATAAGATGTTAATTGTGATCCTCATGACAATCACTAATAACTCAAAAACACAGTTTAAAAAAAGGAGGAGGAATTTAAATGGCACATTAGAAAATATCTATTTAACACAAAGAAAGCAGTCATGAAGAAATAGAGGGAAAAAACAGACATAAGACATTAGATAACAAACAGAAAGTTATGATGGGAAGAATGATGTGCTTTCTGAATGAGATTATATATTAGTGGGAGTCGATGAAGCAAAGAGATATACAAATGCTATAGGAGTAAGGTCTTTGGCTTTTTCCAAATTACTCCATCTTTTGCCTTGATCTGCATTGACTTTTTAAACCAACCAAGAGGGGCGCCTGGGTGGCTCAGTCATTAAGTGTCTGCCTTCGGCTCAGGTCATGATCCCAGGGTCTTGGGATCGAGCCCCACATCAGGTTCCCTGGCAAGTGGGGAGCCTGCTTCTCCCTCTCCCACTCCCCCTGCTTGTGTTCCCTCTCTTGCTCTGTCTCTCTCTGTCAAATAAATAAATAAATAATCTTTAAAAAAAAAAGTAAAAAAAATAAACCAACCAAGAAATCCTTTGAGAATAAATACACCATCTTCCGATATTCTGCATGTGGTGAGAGACAGATGGAAAAGTACCTTTCAAAACCTTAGAATAAGGAGTAAAGGAGAATAATGGTCCAACTTCTACATAAAACCTTCACTAATGATTTCATTAGAGCCTCCTACCTAATGTTTATCCCAGGCTGATTGTTGATCAGAAAACAGTTTGAGAGAAGACAGGAAAGATAAGGAGGAGGTGGAGAGGAAGGGCAGGGCAGAGGAGACAAAGACAATGATTCCTAATGAAAGAGAGGGAAAATATATATTCTCTAGCCTGGCTTCAGTCTTTCAACAGTAAAATCATAGACTATAATTCAAGTTTGTTTCTTGTTTCTTATTTCTTTCTTACTTGAGTCCATCACACTAGTCAAACAAGCCCTCGATGCACACTTAATAGTGCACTTCCTCACATCTTCTCTCCTATTTTGACATTTCTTTTCCTAAAATGCTATTCTTCTCTCCCATATAAAAAGTGTCTTTTCTTTGAGATGTCTTTTATTCTTTAGATCCTACCTTCATTAATCTTTTCCAGGTGGGCTCTGCTCAAAATGATATCTCTACATTTGAAGGTACGTTCATTTCAGTTATCATTTATTACTTTTGTCTTAATTCTGATCTAAGCATGTCAGGTTCAGATGAATATACCAATGGCTTGAACTTCAATGGGTTTATCTCAACAGATGAAATCTGGAAGTAAGCAGTGCAAGGATGATCTAGAGTAGGGATCATTAAACTATAGCCCTTTTATGGAAATACAGTCATATTCATTCATTTACATATTGTCTATGACTGCTTTCACACTGCAATAGCAGAGTTGAGTAGTTGTAACCCCTTATGGGAAAAGGTTGGTTTAGACACACCACAAGGTCATCAAGGACTCAAGCTTCCCCCACTTTCTACTCCTACCTATCCTTAGTAACAAGCTTTTACCCTCACAGCCTTTCAGATTTCCAAAGCCTGCTTTATTTCTAGTCAGTTCCAGCCATTAGGTTCATATATCAAAGAGTAAGATGGAGAAACAGAAAGGGGGGAAAATAATAATTGAATGAATTATTTCCCTTTACAGACTATCTAGAAGTCCCAGCATATGTGCTAATATCTTTTTGACCAGAACTTATAACCACTTCTAGTGGAAGAAGGCAAGAGATAAGTCTTTTAGCTAAACATATTGCTACACTTGACAATATGAGGGTTCTGTAAAGAAGGAAAAGGAAAGACAGATATTGTGTCAGCAATTAGCAAACTCTACCATAATTAGGAATTGTTTGATTTTAAGAAACAACCAGTCAAACTAGCTTAAGTTAGTATTTAATGAAAGAATTGAAAGGAACCTCATGGAATCCGAGGGCGAATGTCTTATCTGGTCTTATGAAGGAGAGGAACTAGAAATTAGACAGGATGTTCCTTTCCTTCTTTCCTCATCTTTCCTGGGCCATGTGGTCACCCTGCTCTTTTGGCTCTCTAATTCTCCCTCTGGATACCAGATTTCACTGCAGAAGCAGATTCAATCCAAAATTCTATGCTTTTCTTTGAATATGATAACAAATGTCCTTTAGCCTTGACTTTGTTTCTTTTTTTGATCTATACCTATCCTCAGTAACAAGCTTTTACCCTGAATACCATGATTAGAGTCTCTGAGTCACAAATTAAAATTCATGAAAGATAGAAACTCATTGGTATAACTTTGGTCACTTTTCTACCTATGATTAGATCAGTTGTGGACTGTTGATAGTTTCATGTGGGCTAGCAAACTCTCCAGGCTCTAGGAGGTAAATTCTCTGAGAAAGAGTATGTGAGAGGCATAAAGATGACAGGTATCTGGTGCCTAGCTTCTATATGCTTATCTTTTATAATCATATACTGCCAAAAATACCTTACACTATTGGTGATATGTTTAATCTTTTTGAGTGGGCATGTATGGCACCCATTGAGGATTCTGTTTTTCAATTGGAAGATTACCCCTGTGGAACAAAGAAGAGAATAAAAAGAGTATGTTCCCTCTATATTATTCATTATTCTTCCAACATTTTCTAAAGGTAGCAATAAGCTGGTCCCCAAATACATCGTGTAAAACCAGTTTCTTTTCCACTTAAGAAATAATGGGATCTTCAAAAGTGATGAGATCTTAGAGACAGAAAACCAGTGGCCAATATAAGACAACTGACACAATCAGAAATTGGCCAAAAAAAGCAACCTGGGCACATTTAGGCAAGGACTTCTCTAAGTATAAGAATTACACATTTTCCCCCCCAGTCTGATTATAACTTGTCTGAAGACAAAAACCATACTTTATATTTACTTATATGTATTATAGTATGCATTTAGAAAAGTAAGAAATAGTATTTATCAGGTATATAAGAAATCTGAAGAAAAAACCCTCTATTATTAGACTATTGTTATTCTCTGTATTCATTTCACAGAATACATTACCCACAAGACATTGTGTTCTCATAATGCTTCTTTTTTATCCATAATCTCCAAACTCCACTTGGAAAGAAAAAAAACAATCCTGCTATTCTCGTATATGAAGTGTAATTATATCTCCAGTTCTTCCTTCATCTTTATTATTATTATAAATAAAACCAAGAATACTTCAAATGCCATTTTATTTTCCTTGGTAGGTATTTTCCTAGTCATGCATTTACTTGTCATATATTTTCCTATCGTGCCTACCTCTATATAGCAAAAAGCTATTCCAGTGATTTCAAGAAAAGCTAGCTTTACATAGTGGGTTCAGGGTTGTGGGGAAAGGTAAGAGACATTTGATCCTAACTGAAATATATTTTATAATTCCTTTAGAAGCTATAGTAAGGATATTTGGGGTTTTTTCCATATTTAATGCACTTCTATTTATTTGTTAAGATTTATTTTAATTCCAGTTAGTTACCATACAGTGTTATATTAGTTTCAGGTGTGCATAGAGTAATTCAACAGTTCCATACATCACATGGTCCTCATCACAAGTGCCCTCCTTAATCTCCTTCACCTATTTCATCCATCCCCCAACCTCCCTTCCCTTGTTACCATCACATTGTTCTCTATAATTAGAAGTCTGTTTCTTGGTTTGAATCTCTCTCTCTCTCATTTTTTTCCTTTGCTTGTTTGTTTTGTTTCTCTTTTTTTTTTTTAAGATTTTTATTTATTTATTTGACAGAGAGAGACAGCGAGAGAGGAAACACAAGTAGGGGGAGTGGGAGAGGGAGAAGCAGGCTTCCCGCTGAGCTGGGAGCCCAATGCGGGGCTCGATCCCAGGACCCTGGGATCATGACCTGGGCTGAAGGCAGACACTTAACAACTGAGCCACCCAGGTGCCCCTTGTTTGTTTTGTTTCTTAAAGTCCACATATGAGTGAAATCAGACGGTAGTTGTCTTTCTCTGTCTGACTCATTTTACTTAGCATTAGACTATAGTAAGGTTTAAAACAGAGTGAAAGCTATTACAGAGCTTGAACAGTTATGTGAGACTTCTTTCACCTTTTAAATACAGTGTACTCATAAAGCTATAATGAATCTGACTAGGTTAATTATTTTTTAAAGTTTTGGGTTTGACTTTGCTTTGATGTTTGTTTTTGACATCTATAGTATTTATAGAAAAGAACTGCAAAAAATGAATTCATGTTTTTTTTATGAGTTACCTTTTGTGGCAACCATCTGAAAGTCTGAAATGGAATCTTCTGAACTTTTTAATTTCAAAACTGTAGCAATATCTGACTATGAGATGTCATATATCTGTTATTAACCATTACATAGGTTTGATATTCGTTCATTCTCTGTGGAAAAAAATAGGATACCTTCTGTGGTTTTCATAGGTTCTATAAGGTTATTAAGGAAAAACAAGAACATACATTTTTAAAAAGACAGTTTATCAACATATACTATATGTTATGATTTTGGAAAGGCTTTCACACTCCCTTAATATGAATTGCATGGTGGGAATAGCTAACTTAAATAGATATTACAAGTGCAAAAAAAAAAAAAAGTGTTTTCCATCCTACCTCATGACCTTGCTTCACTCCTATGACCAATGACAATGGCCTTGTCTTGATGATGACATTTAGCTTACTTTGATCCTTACAATGCACAAGAAACACTTTCATCATTGACATTGATCTATTATACATTTGACTTTTTGATGAAATGGAGGGATAAATCCCTCCTTGTTCTATTAGTATGATGGCATGGCATTACAAATTACATGTTTGTTTTCTAGTAAAATATAAGTGACACTAGAGAAAGCAATTTATCCTAAAACCATAGTATAAACTCCTATATTTTCAAAGAACAGATATAATCAAGTTGATAAACCATGAACCAGGCTTATTTAAATGAGTTGTCTTTTGGCATATGGAAAGAATTATTTTCTGTTATGAAAATCAAACAAGCTGTTAGTGAATCACCGAAGACAAATACAGAAAATTGCCTGGTGAAATCACATTTCAGGAGGATCCATTGCCCATAGCAATGATAAAAGAACAACTGGAATATCAGAAAGAAATGTGTCTATGTTCGTAACAGAGAAAACAAATCTCTTTTCCTAATATTGTTCTGAACAAATTAAATATTAATCATGCCAATAAGATAAGTGTTTGAATAACTGAAATACCTATAGTCCTGCCAAAATCCCACAAAATTAAAATTGTGTTTTCAGGAGTACTGGTGGATTAGATACTCTGGCTGCTCCTGTTACTGCAAACAACTAAAAATGCTATATAAAATATTTTTTCTAATATCTTAAAACACATTAATGAACTGACAAAAGCATTGAGAAATACAAAGGGGTTAAAAAAGAAAAGTTTTATTTCAGAGAAGTAAGCAGAGCACTAAAACTTATTTACATATTGAGAGAACTTTTGCTGATCAAGAGAAATTCAGCTTTAGTTTTCATAAGTTTTAAGGAAATGAATGCCTAGAGAAAAGTTCAAGAAACATCCAAGGTGGAGAGACTACCAGAAAACTTCCAAGATATTCCTGGAAATTCCAAGTACTACCTTCAATGTAAAGGTGAGTTAGAAATAATCCTGGACCCCAAATGTTTACCATGGAAGATTTTAAGAAAATTCCCCCAAGTGAAAACTTAAAGCTGAGTTTAGAGTGATCTCCCCTGAAAATGTGTAACCATGTGAGCCTTCCCTCAGTTTGCAACCAGTGTAGTTCAAAACACTGCTAGGTAAGAGTTTGATTAAAAGTGGTCATAGAGGCACCTAGGTGGCTTAGTCGGTTGAGTGTCCAACTCAATTTCAGCTCAGGTCTTGATCTCAGGATCCCAAGATTGAGCCTGCGTTGGGCTCTGCACTGACTGTAGAGCCTGCTTGAGATTCTGTCCCTCTCCCTCTGCCTCTCCCCACAACTTGCTTGTGCATGCACACTATCTCTATTAAAAAAAAAAAAAAAAGGTGGTCATGGAAACAAATCAAATGAACATGGGGGGAAAAAGAGAGAAGCAAACTATAAAACAGATTCATAACTATAGAGAACAAACTGAGGGTCGCTGGAGGGGGGTGGGCAGGGAGATGGGTTAAATGGGTGATGGGTATTAAGGAGAGCACTTGTGATGAACACTGGGTTGTATGTAAGTGATGAATCACCAAATTCTACGCCTGAAACTACTATTATACTGTGTGCTAACTAACTGGAATTTAAATAAAAACTTGAAACAAACAAACAAAAATGGCCATGGATTGGAAATGCCTCAGACCCCTAGAAGGGGAACAACTTTACTGAAGAAAATCATTAGCAGAGGAAAAACTTTTACATAAGGTCTCAATACTTAGTGCACAAAATATTCAAGAAATAGAAGCACTCCATCAAAAGTAACAAACATACAAAGAAACAAAATACCATGAAGAAAAACAGCAACAGGCCTTCAAAACACTTGACCTGTTGGAATTATCACATATAAAATACCATGCAATTGTGTTTTCCACAATTTAAAGAAATGATATAATTTTAGAAGTGTAAAGCAATGATATAATAGAATGACAATGGAACAAAAGAAAAACTTTTAAAATTATCAAATATATTTGAAATGTAAACAAGTAGAAGTTCTAGAAATAAAAAGTGTATTAAAGTAGACAATAAAAAAATCAATGAATAAGTTTAATAGAATAGCTGAAGACAGAAGTAGTAAATTCCAAAATACATCTGAAAACAACAATCCAGAAGTCCAAAGATATGGAATTTTAAAAATTGAGTTTGAAAAACATGGACCAAATGATAAAGTTTAACTTATATTCCATTGGAGTTGCATAAGGAGAGAAAGAAGAGAAGAAAGCAGAACAGTTTTTTTAAGGTTTTATTTATGTATTTGACAGAGAGAGAGAGCACAAGCAGGGGGAATGGCAAGCAGAGGGATAGGGAGAAGCAGACTCCCTGCTGAGCAGGGAGCCTGATGATGTGGGGCTGGATCCTGGGACCCTGGGATCATGACCTGAGGTGAAGGCAGATGCTTAACCGACTGAGACACCCAGGAGCCCCCAGAAATGTTTTATTTATTTATTTATTTATTTATTTGACAGAGAGAGAGACAGCGAGAGAGGGAACACAAGCAGGGGGAGTGGGAGAGGGAGAAGCAGGCTTTCCGCAGAGCGGGGAGCCTGATGCGGGGCTCGATCCCAGGACCCTGGGATCATGACCTGAGCCGAAGGCAGACGCTTAACAACTGAGCCACCCAGGTGTCACCCCCCCTGAAATAGTTTTAAGAGTAATGATGAGAAATTTCTAGAAAAGTTGAAAATTACCAATAAGATTCAGGAAAGCCAGTACATTACAATTAGGATAAATAAAAAGAAAGCCATATCCAATGACACCACAGTAAAAGTGGAAAACAGAGACAAAGAGAAAATTTTAAAACAGAAAACACAGATTGCTTCAGAGGAAAAATAATTCGACTGATGTTAATTTACCAATAGTAACAATAGGAAGAATACAGTGAAATAATATCAATGTCCAAAAAAAAAATGATCATCAATATCAAATTAGATACATGGCAAAAAAAAAAAAAAATCTAAAGGCTGCACATCAAGTGAAAGGGAAATGATCCAACATTAAATATTTGAGACACAAAAAGGAATGAAAAGAGGAAATGGCAACTATGTGAGCAAAACAAAACAAAGACTGACTGCATACAACATTAATAATTACAACTTGATAAATAGAAAAGATAGGTAAAGTACAAGACAAAAAATAGCATATAAATAGAGAGAGTTCATGAAATAGAAAAAGTTTTTCCAACTCTTATATCATTTGTGAGGCTAAGGATATTGATTAGCCTTAGAATTTGATGAATTAAAAAATCACTAATAGAAAGAGTTAAAGAATGTCAATTCTCTTACAATTCCATAAGGGCTTATATCAGTCAAGTTCCCAGCATATTAGAATAACTTGAAGGGGGTTACTAATAAGACTATTGTAAGGGAACAAGTGTACTGTTGGCAAACCTAAAGGGGGAGTTCAATATTTTGGGCTGTCACCACCTCTTGACCCAGAGGGATGATGGGAGGAAGCAATTATAAGAATCTTCAAGGAGAAAAGCCTGCAGAGATGGCTTTCTGGAGAGGAATTATAAATATGGATAAGGCAACAAAGTCAACCTGAAATGACCACACAAAGTAAAAAATACCCTAAATCCCTGTCCTTTCTGCCATCACTGTCCTGCTAGGGTTCATTGTTAGCTAAATCTTACTAAGTAACAGATGGCAAAGGAACACATTGATATAATCCATACCTGTCAATCTCCCAAGGCTGAGACTGTGATGGAGTAAGACAATGGATGTGGAAAGCAAATAAATTTCTAGGTTTCATATATGAACAAGCTTCACTGCAGCATTTTTGTGGTAGCAGACTATTGGAAACACAGATAGTTAAAATATAGTGGGCACACACCATGAAATTCTAGGAAGCCCTTAGAAGGCAGATCACATGTACCATGAGCAACAAGGTAAATTCTATAGTAATCATGCTGAGTTAAAAAAAAAAAAATGTAAGAGAGAGATATCTGGTGCAGCCCCTCCAGAAAACAGTATGGAAGTTCCTCAAAAAGTTGAAAATAGAGCTACCCTACAACCCAGCAATTGCACTACTAGGTATTTATCCCAAAGATACAAATGTAGTGATCCAAAGGGGCACCTGCCCCCCCAATGTTTATAGCAGCAATGTCCACAATAGCCAAACTGGAAAAAGCCAAGATGTCCATTGACAAATGAATGGATAAAGAAGAGGTGGTATATATCTACAATGAAATACTATTCAGCCATCAAAAAATGAAATCTTGCCATTTGCAATGATGTAGATGGAACTAGAGGGTATTATGCTAAGCAAAAAAAGTCAAACAGAGAAAGACATTTATCATATGATCTCACACATATGTGGAGTTTAAGAAACAAAACAGGATCATAGGGGAAGGGAGGGAAAAATAAAACAAGACAAAATCAGAGAGGGAGACAAACCATAAGAGACTCTTAACTATAGGAAACAAACTGAGGGTTGCTGGAGGGGAGAGGGGTGGGGGATAGGGTAACTGGATGATGGACATTAAGGAGGACACATGATGTAATGATCACTGGGTATTTTATAAGACTGATGAATCACTGAACTCTATCTCTGAAACTAATAATACATTGTATGTTAATTATTTGAATTTAAATTAAAAACAATTTGCAAAAGGTAAAAAAAAAAAAAAAAAGATAGAGATTTCTAGTTCAATAACATTTACCTAAATTGAAAATACACACATACAGAGCTACAATCCACACTTGGTAAGTTCATATGAAAACAAAATATTCATAGGGATTTGGTATAACATGAGGGAAAAATAAGGAAAAACAAATAAATATGTAAATATGTATGTAATACAAGAGAGGGCCTGATATGCAAGCATTGATGATAATGATGATGTGCCATGAATTGAGGATTATAGTTAATTCAGTGAGAAACAATACTTGATAAATCTAAAAGAGAGTAAGAAAAGAGAAACATTTTTTTGGAAATAAATCTATCTATGATTAGAACAAATATAAGGATATATGTATAATATTAACTATAAAATAGGGATACTAAATAATGATAAAGGTTTTAAAAGTTTTGATTCTCCAGGAAAATAAAATAATTCTAACATAGTATAGACTAAATAACATAGCTTCTGAATATACAAAGTAAAAATTGAAAGAACAAGAGAAATTGACAAATCCAGAATCATCCTGGTAGATTTTGACACATCTAATTTACTGATTAAGCAGAAAAAATTAAATCAACTGTAATATGGAGGATGTAAACAAACACTTATACATGATCTAATACACACATATATAACAATGCACCCCAGAGTTGCAGAACACATATTATTTGCAGGCTTACATAGAGGATTTCCCATTCTGGTAATGATGGGCTGTCTTGTAGTAGACCAACCCTGACAAAATGTAAAATCTATCTGTTAGAAGACATTCAAGAGATACTAATCTAGTGAGGATTTAATGAACAAAGATCTGGGAAGAAGTGGAAAATGAACCCACTTCAGCCTCATTCATTCCCATTTTTTGCCTCAAGATGTTTGCTGATTTGCTAAGCACGACTTTTTAGTAGTCTTAAAGGGCTATAGAGCAACAGCTAGAATGCTGAGATTTCCAAGGAGGAAAAAGTCGTAGTAAAGACCTCATGCTTTCAGCTTCGAATTCCTAAGAGGTTACTTTCTAGGAGTGGAAATGAACCAGAAATAGACCAGATATCATAAGTCTAAAGCCCAGTCTATAATTAGGTTTTTTTTTTTTTCTGGAGGACAACATAACATCCAGAGACTCCTATTACCCCTAAAATTTTTCACACAATCTGTTCAGCATTGCTAAATATCAAAGTATCAGGACACAATACCAAATGATCACGCACCAAGATGAAAACCAAAGTAGAAAAACTCTTACAGGTCACCCACATTTTAGAGTTATCAGAAACAAATCAGGGTCACCTAGCTGGCTCACTTATTAGAACATGTGATTCTTGATCTCAGGGTTGTGAGTTCAAGCCCCACATTGGGTGTAGAGCTTAATAAAAAAATAAATTTAAAAAAAACATATATACCTCAAAAACAAATCAAATATACTTATGTCTTCTATTAAACAAATAAAATATTAATTTGGAAAATTATATTTGATAACTGGAAACTATAAAAAACTGAATATGTATTCTAGAATAGATATATACAAACTTGAAATAAAGTTGAATGGATGTAGTTAACAGATTAGAAACAGCTGAAGCAACAGGCAACTGGGTGGCTCAGTTTGTTAAACATCCAACTGTTGATTTCAGCTTAGGTCATGATCTCAGAGCCACGATCTCAGGGTCATGATCTCGGGGTTGTGAGATCGAGCCCAGCGTGGAGCCCAGCATTGAGTCCAGCATGGAGCCCAGTGTAGAGCCCAGCATTGAGCCCTATGCTCAGCAGGAGTCTGCTTGAGATTCTCTCCCCCAGGACCCCTCTAAATAATAAATAAATCTTTCTAAAAAAAAGAGGCAGCTGATGAGAAAACTAATGAAACAAAAGATAGGGCAGAAAACAATAAACGCACTGAATCTTAAAGAGAAGAAAGGATGAAAATATTTTTTAAAAAATAGGAGTTATAGAAAACATAGTAAAAAATTTCATTATGCAATTGGAACCCCAGAAGAAGAGAGAGTTAATGAAACAGAAATGATAACTAAAGAAATAATGGCCAAGAATGATAAAATTCACCAAGGTATAGATCCAAGAAGTTCTACAAGCCACTATAAGAAAATGTACATCATAGTAAAACTGTCGAAAACGAAAATGTTAAGAGCAGTCAAGAAACAATAAATATTATCTTCAAAAGACTAATAAGACTGTAAATTTGTTTCTCAACAACAAAGCAAGGAAGTCAGAGTCAACATAATATTTTCAATTTCCTAGTAGAGAATAAATACCAAGATAGTGAAAATATTCACCAAAATTAAGGTAAAATAAGGACATTTTCAGAGAAACAAAAACTAGAAAATATATCATCAATAAACTCAAACTAAAGAAATCATTAAAGGAGGTTCTTTAGGCAGAAGGAAAATGATCCATAGAAAGTATAGAGATACAAGAAGGAATTCAGAGGTTAAAAAAAAGAGGTAAATATGTGAGTAAATCTAAATAAAGATGAACAATAATATTACCTTTTGGAAATACATTTACAATCATAATATATAACAAATTGTACTTTAAAGCAAGAAACATTTCCAGAAATAATGAGGGCATTTTACAATATAAACATACATGTTATCAAATATATATATATGTATATGTAAAATTCATCAAGGTGTAGATTTAAGAAATTTGAACATATGTATCATGTTAAATAGTATCAAAAAATATGATGTCCCTAGAAATAAATCTAATAAAAGATGTGTGTTATTTATAGAGAAACTTATAAAGCATTACTAAAAGTCATTAGAGAATTAAATAATCTGGAAATGTACTATATTCCTGGATTGGATGACAATATTATAAAGATGGCACTTTTCCACAAGTTAGTCTATAGAGTCAAAGATACTTCCAATCAAGACATTTCAAATCAAAGTCACAACTTAGGAGGCAATGGAAAGGATGTCACAAGTTAATCTTATAATATACTGAAGAGCAAAGATCTATAAACAGCCAAGACATTCTGAAGTAGAGCAAGGTGAGAAGATTTGATTCACAAGATAAAATTCATTATACTTTAAATGATGGCATTTTTGTATTGGCGCAAAAATGGATACATTGACCATAGAGTAGAGATCCCAGAAATAAGCCTACATATTTATAACTGAGCAGCTATCACAGATGCCTGGGACAAGAAAACAGACAATTTGATCAATGACACCTGGACATTTGGGGATCCACATGGGGAATAAATGTGAAATTGGACCCCTACCTGAAAACATCCACAAATATTGTTTTGTAAATGCAAGTGTAAAAGGCAAAATTTTGAAAGACAGACAGTGTAGTTGATTCTGAAGGGGAAGAGACAGGAAAGATTTCTTAAACAAGGTACAATAAATGAAAGCAAAAGGGAAATATTGATAAATTTGATGACTTAAGAGCTTCTTCTCATCAAGATATCATTTAATGAAAAGATAAGCCACAAATTGGGAGAAGCTATTTATAACACATTAGTACTTAGATATATAAAGAACATCTACACATCAATAAGAATAAAAAACAATATATATTAAAGCAATAATAAAATAGCACTTAACACTCACCACCTCAAGCATCAGAAAGGATGAAGAACAAAGAACCATTATTTAGTGTCAGTAGGAGAATATACTCTTGAACGACAACAAAAATCAAATTACAAACATATACAATATAATTTAATTTCATTCCTATAAACTTCAAAAATTTAAAAAACTAGGTCATATATTACCTAGGGCAATAAACATACGTAGAGAAACCATAAAGAAAACCAAGGTATAAAGTAATGATTAAAGCACAACTCAGGTAATGATTGCCTCTAATGGAGGTAATTTCCCCTAGGGAATTGAAAAATAATGGTAAGGTTCCTTTTCTTAAACTTGGTTCAAAGTATCATTATTCTTGATATCTGACATCTATTTTATAAATAATCTTTTGTAACTATTCAAATAGTTAATAAGCACAATTTTCAAGAAGAGTTTTGATATCCTTGTAGACAGATTCTAAGTAGCTATAACAGTTTGCCAGTAATTTCCCAGAAATGGTATATTGGCTCCACAGCCTGGACAGAATATTTCATAATATTTGGAACTGAGCAATTTCTGGCAGCGCCAGCCCTTTTGTAACCTTATTTAGCATATTATTGGCAGAAGGCTATAATTGCTAATCAAGAGAAAGTCTTTCTGATGGATCTTGGAATGTCCAATAATTAGGCAAGAATTACCGCGAATTTTTTTTAAAGATTTTATTTATTTGACAGAGAGAGACACAGAGAGAGAGGGAACACAAGCAGGAGGAGTGGGAGAGGGAGAAGCAGACTTCCCACTGAGCAGCGAGCCTGACATGGGGCTCGATCCCAGGACCCTGGGATCATGACCTGAGCCAAAGGCAGACGCTTAACAACTGAGCCACCCAGATGCCCCTACCATGAATTTTTAAAGAAATGTATCCACAAAGGAGAACAACCCTCTCTGCATAAAGTAAATTCTAACAGGGTATCCTAGAACCCAAATCTATGGGATATTACAGCACTGCCTTATGGAGATAGATGTCTGAATTTAATTTTATAAAGTAAAGAAGCCTCCCTTTTAGCTAGCTACTTAACAGTGGACATAATTTTTCAATTTTGTGTTATACTAAAACTCAGATGAAAAAGAGAAGTGATCCTTTCTGTATTAAAGTTTCTGCACCAGAAGTTGGCTGAAGGCCTCCTATGGAGGATAGGCAGAACTAGTCCCTGACAAAGTGATATGACTTCAGAATTCTCCTGTCCCCCAAAACATATTCTGTATAGCCTGCTGCTACCCAAATTTCTCATCCCATATTTAATATCTCTACTAAAGGTGTCAGTCATCCCTTTGAGTGAATGAGTTTATATACCCTCTCCTGAGAGAAGTAAATCACAGGATGAGCCACTTGTAGAGAAGAGGAAAGACTCTTTAGTCCAAAATCATCAGAATTCATAGCTGAGGACAGCAGGGAAGCATAGAGTATATAAGTGCTGAAAGAGTTGCCACAGAAGGGAGAAACAGATACGGAAGTGTTTCTTGGAGCTTGCAAGGCAAATTTCAACAACCTTGCTATCTATCACATTCCAACATTCATTAAAGATTCTTCTAAACTCTACCTTCCCTGAGGGAAGCAGCCACAAAAGCGTGCTGTAGTGCAAAGAGTGAAAAGAACTACTTTCACCTTTGACAAAAATCCATGAAGTGACTGCCAAAAACCAGGATTTGGGTTGACAGATAAAGGAAATGAGTTGTATTTTCTTAAATATTGTTTTTGACCTGTGAAGGATGTGGCTTTTTTTTTTTTCTTTTAGATCGATGTATTTCCATGAAAAGCTCAGTTTGTGATTATCAACTTGCCCATTTAAAATTTACCTTGAGCATTCAAATTGGCAAAGAAGAAGTCAAACTCACTCTTCACAGATAACATGATACTTTATGTGGAAAATCCAAAAGACTCCATCCCAAAATTGCTAGAACTCATACAGGAATTCAGCAACATGGCAGGATATGAAATCAATCCACAGAAATCAGTTGCATTTCTATACACTAACAGTGAGACAGAAGAAAGAGAAATTAAGGAATTGATCCCATTTATGATTGCACCAAAAACTGTAAGATACCTAGGAATAAACGTAACCAAACAGGTAAAAAATTTGTACTCCAATAACTACAGGACACTCATGAAAGAAATTGAGGAAGACACAAAGAAATGCAAAAATATTCCATGCCCATGGATTGGAAGAATAAATATTGTTAAAATGTCTGTGCTATCCAGAGTAATCTACACATTCAATGCAATCCTTATCAAAATACCATCAACATTTTTCAGAGCTAACAAATAATTCTAAAATTTGTATGGAACCAGAAAAGACCCCATATATCCAGAGGAATGTTGAAAAAGAAAACCAAAGATGGTGGCATGAGAATGCCAGACTTTAAGCTATATTACAAAGCTGTAATCATCAAGATAGTATGGCATTGGCACAAAAACAGACACATTGATCAACAAAACAGAATAGAAAGCCCAGAAATGGATCCTCAACTCTATGGTCAACTAATCTCCAACAAAGCAGGAAAGAATATCCAATGGAAAAAGGACAGTCTCTTCAATAAATGGTGCTGGGAAAATTGGACAGCCACATGTAGGAGAATGAAACTGGAACATTTTCTTACATTATATACAAAGATAAACTCAAAATGGATGAAAGACCTAAATGTGAGACAGGAATCCATCAAAATCCTAGAGGAGAACATAAGTAGCAACCTCTTCGACCTCGGCAGCAGCAACTTCTTACTAGACACATCTCCAAAGGCAAGGGAAACAAAATGAACTATTGGGACTTCATCATGATAAAAAGCTTCTGCACAGCAAAGGAAACAGTCAACAAAACTAAAAGGCAAACTATGGAATGGGAGAAGATATTTGCAAATGACATATCAGATGAAGGGATAGTATCAGAGATCTATAAAGAACTTATGAAACTCAACACTCAAAAAACAAATAATCAGGTCAAAAAGTGGGCAGAAGAATGAAAAGACACTTCTCTGAAGAAGACATACAAATGACTAAGAACAAATAATCCAGTCAAGAAATGGGCAGAAGACATGAACAGACATTTCTCCAAAGAAGACATACAAATGGCCAACAGACACATGAAAAAATGCTCCATATCACTTGGCCTCAGGGAAATATAGATCAAAACCACAATGAGATACTACCTCACACCAGTCAGAATGGCTAAAATTAACAAGACAGGAAACAACAAATGTTGGTGAGGATGAGGAGAAAGGGGAACCCTCTTACACTATTGGTGGGAATGCAAGCTGGTGCAGCCACTCTGGAAAACAGTGTGGAGGTTCCTCAAGAAGATGAAAATAGAGCTACCCTATGACCCAACAACTGCACTATTAGGTATTTACCCCAAAGATGCAAATGCAGTGATCCGAAGGGGCACCTGCACCCCAATGTTCACAGCGGTAATGTCCATAATAGCCAAACTGTGGAAAGAGCCTAGATGTCCGTCGACAGATGAATAGATAAAGAAGATGTGGTATATATCTACAATGGAATACTACTCAGCCATCAGAAAGGATGAATACTTACCATTTGCATCTTCATGGAGGGTATTATGCTGAGCAAAATAAGTCAATCAGAGAAAGATAATTATCACATGGTTTCACTCATATGTGGAATATAAG
Source organism: Mirounga angustirostris (assembly GCF_029215605.1). Taxonomy (NCBI): domain Eukaryota; kingdom Metazoa; phylum Chordata; class Mammalia; order Carnivora; family Phocidae; genus Mirounga; species Mirounga angustirostris. The sequence goes on along the minus strand of NW_026991711.1, from coordinate 17,173,134 downwards.
AAACAGCACAGAGGATCATAGGGGAAGGGAGGTAAAACAAAATGGGAAGTCATTAGAGAGGGAGACAAACTGTGAGAGACTCTTAACTGTAGGAAACAAACTGAGGGTTGCTGGAGGGGAGCGGGAGGGGGGATGGGGTAATGGGGTGATGGGCATTAAGGAGGGCATGTGATGTGATGAGCACTGGGTGTTATATAAAGCTGATAAATTATTGAGCACTACATCTGAAACTAATGATGTACTATAAGTTGACTAATTGAATTTAAATTAAAAAACTAAAACTGACCTTGAAAACAAGAAAGAAAATCAATCTGAATATGTAATTGCTTATCTTTAACATGCTCTTTCTTGATGTACATGATTGTTGTATATGAAAGATGAAATAAACAATGTGGAAGTGACTTTCAACTCTAATGTGAATATAGTCATACGCTACAAATTCTAATATAGTCACACGTGGCTGGTGAGCCCATCACATGTGCTGCTGGTATGACCGGGGAACTAATTTTTAAATATTGATTTAATTTACATTTAAATTTGAAAATTTACACTGAATTGAATTATTGGAAAACATTTAAGTATGTTTAGAATAACTCAAGTATGTAGATCTGCTTTTTCAACTTTAAATTTTATACACAAGTATTTCTGATGAAAACTTAGCATTCAAATTGAGATGTACTTTAGGTACACACTGGATTTCAGAGATTTGGTACAAAAAGAGCCAAGCCTGTAATAGGTCATTAGTAATTTTTAAACTGATTACATGTTGACATGACAATACTTTTGCTATTTTGAATCAAGTAAAATATATTATTAAAATTAATTCTACTGATTACTTTTTACCTTTTGTCATGTGGCTCTGGGAAAAATTTAAATTTGTGGCTTGCTATGTATGTACTGTTTTGGAGGGAAATTTTGGTAATATGGAATATGTAGAAAATTTGGAGGTGAGTCACATTCAAGCCCCAGCTGAACTTTACTTTGTGTGTGTGTGAATTGGGTGAATGAACAAGATTGCTGTAAGGCTTAAATAAAATACCTCATGAGAAGACCTTGAGAAAACTCCAAAGTACTGGTCAGATGCCAATTATTTCTCAGATATTTTAATCAAGTATACATTCAAATTATAAGCTAAATGAGGGTTTATAAATAATCATGCTTCTATTTAATCACTGAGAATAGCAAAATTGGCCCTCAGCTATAAAACTGTATGCCAGGAAGTTTCCAGAATGCCAAGAGGTTATCTTATAGCAGAGATTCAAAGTGCTGATTTCTAAGCTAGGAAAAGTCTGGTGCTTTAATATTTCGCCACCCTAGTGATTACCTTTAATAGGATGAAGCTACTACCTGCAACCCACTTTAATAAATTTGTTTCATTGATGGGTTTTAAAGAAATGGCGGAGTGGGGCGCCTGGGTGGCTCAGTTGGTTAAGCGACTGCCTTCGGCTCAGGTCATGATCCTGGAGTCCCGGGATCGAGCCCTGCATCCGGCTCCCTGCTCGGCGGGGAGTCTGCTTCTCCCTCTGACCCTCTCCCCTCTCATGTGCTCTCTCTTTCATTCTCTCTCTCTCAAATAAATAAATAAAATCTTTAAAAAAAAAATGGTGGAGTAGGGTACAGGATTTCCCCGCTATCCAAAGCAATCACCATTAATTTATGTGGAAAATTTTTTGAGCATTCCTAGACCCCAAAAATCATCTCTTATGCTTTTCTATACCTTAGGACACATATTGCTAACGGATGCACAAAATAAACCAAGATAAAGCACAGATGCCCACAGACACAGTTCAAAGCCCTGGGGGCTTGAGGCTGCCATGCGGAGAGTAACTTCCAGGCAAGGAGCCGGCGGGCGCGCTCAGCCTCAACAACAGCTCGTTGCAAAACAAACGCTGAACGCCATTCGCTGTTCGCGGGTTTTCGTAAAAGCAAAAACCTCTCTGGATTCCTTTCAGTCTGCGAAAACAGGTGACTAATGGAGGTCTTCCGAAAAGCGGGGGATACCTGTAGAAGGCCAATGAGAGCTTGCGGGAAGTTGACAAAGCGAACCAAGTCCTATTGTCTTCTCAGACCGGGGAGAGGAGTAGAACGACTCGCGCAACAAATAAACAGTTTCGCTCATCTTCTATAGCCGTTTACCCTCCACTGGAAGAGTGGGCTGATCAAGTGTATACACTGGAAACTTTTTTTTTTTTAAAGATTTTATTTATTTATTCATGAGAGACAGAGAGAGAGAGGCAGAGGGAGAAGCAGGCTCCCAAGGAGCAGGGAGCCCGATGCGGGACTCGATCCCAGGACCCCGGGATCATGACCTGAGCCGAAGGCAGACGCTTAACCATCTGAGCCACCCAGGCGCCCCTACATTGGAAACTTTTGAGAAAGATTTATAAAGCTGTTCTAAATAGGAAGACTCTGAAAATAACTTCTGAACGGCATCCATTTCATAGAAAGCCTCACCTCAAAAGTGATATGAAAATAGCCGGCTCCGTTGCATATTGTCATCATTTAATTTATGAGTCCTATTGCTCCAGTTCATCAATGATATGCCAATAAGTGGATTTGAGTGGTCCCTTTTTTGCATTGCAAAATCTCAGTCAACAACAACAACAAAACAAAAGCCTGGTTGAAAGACGGTATTTAAAGCAGCTTCATTCCTGAAGGCATTCTACAGCAAGTCCCTGAGTCTTGTCAGAAGTCTACAGTTTAGACTGAAATTACTCATTAAAGAGATGGAACTCACCCTTCTTGGCTTATGCTGTACCTTATTATGTGTGCTCTTTCTTTTCAGGAATTGTTCACTGCCAAACTTGTTCACAGCCAAAATTCTTCTAGAGGGATGACCTTGTCTGTTTTGTCACATTTTTTTAATGATTTTGAGGTACAAGTAGATTTGAATTACAAGATTTCAGCAAGTAACTCCCTTGCTCTGTTGGGAATATTGGAAACATAATTCTTGACCACTTCCTTCTAGTTTCCTAGAATGCCAAAACAGCCAGAGGCTAACCTACCGTAATTCCCTTCTCTGCCTTTTTTGCTAGTCACCTCTGGATGAATCATAAAACATGTACCTTTGTGCCTTACCTAGTTTTCCCGTCTAATGAGATTATTAATGTGGTTTCTATGTTAAGTATATGTGGAGACGCCATGACTTTTGAATGCTAACACTTGTTTTTGGAAGCAATTAACAATGTAAGAAAAAGTGGGAAATCTCACAAAATTAACATAATAAGATTAAGTGAACTTTTCAAAATGATCATTTAGGAAGAAAAATATAAAACTTCTGGAGAGAGCTTTAAGCATTTTACATTTGTTTTAAATTTTAGCAATAATGCTAATAATAGTGAACATTTATTAATCATCATCTCAAGTGCCAAAGATGAATTATCTTTGATTCTCATGACAATCCTATAATATAGGAAAATTATATCAACTTTGCAGGCTCTCTAAGACAGACAAAAGGTTTAAAAAAGCAAACGATTGCTCTGTGGAAGGATCCATTCATCAGCCACTCAGGTCCCCAGGATGACAGAGGTTCCATCTTTACACATGCTTCTACAACGCTAGGCTTGAGGAAGGGAACATAGTGATCCCACATTGGTTTTCTAGCTTCCATCTTGAAATGATACACAATTCTAGTGACATTGCATTGGCTAAAGCAAGTTACATGACCACATCCAACTTCAGAAGGAAAGACAACATGAAATTCTACCTTGTACCAGAATGAGAACTGGAACCAATGGGAGAAACCCTAATGACCTCCACACATATCAAAGATATGCCGCTTAAATGATTTTGTTCTCATGTAGGAGTTATATAACACATTGTAATACTATAATTATGGGGTTTTTTTGGTTGTTTTTTTAAGATTTCCTTTATTCATTTGACAGAGAGAGAGAGAGCACAAGCAGGGGGAGCAGCAGACAGAGGGAGAGAGAGAAGCAGGCTCCCCGCTGAGAAGGGAGACTGATGCAGGGCTTGATCCCAAAACCCCAGGACCATGACCTGAGCCAAAGGCAGACACCTAACCAACTGAGCCACCCAAGTGCCCTAATACTAAGTTTATGTTTAACTCTGACACCACATCCCAATTTCTTATAATTTAGTGATTGTCATATTCTATAGTTCCAATGTAGAAATAAACTGCCCTAAGAAAATTCAGTATATAACTTGGAGTCCAATGATAAACACTTACCCTGAAAATCCCTTTTTATTTTTCTCCTTGAATAATTGAACCAGGGACATGGAGATGTTTACAGTAATCTATATTACCTCACTTTTCTCCCTGAATATCCTTTCCAAATATATTATCCTCCATCATAAATGTCCTTCAGGTTAGTGTTCTCAGCCTTCACCTAAATCATAAATACAATTTTAAAATGAAGAATTTCTGTCCATCTCCTTAGTTTCTTTACTCCCTGTTTCCATACACAAGGAGTAAATAAGTAACTAGCTTCTTTTCTTTCCCTTGGAGTTATGTGCTACCTTTCTTGGTATTGCTGCATAAGGTATATAGACATTTCTCTAATACTTAGGGGTGGTCCTGACTTGATTGTGTAGTATGAATTCACATTATTAGTTTTAAACCTTTCCATTGTCTAGTGAATTTTTAATTTACTTACTTAGTATTTTCTTGCTCTATCGCATTCAAAATATTCCACGTCCTACAGTGTTTGTGGGGCATTGTAGAATCCTTCTTTCCCATCATCAAACCACAAAATATCTTAAGTTCCCTCTGTGATATTTTGCTCACTGTAATGAAACCTGAGAGAATATGAACTTAACATTTAGGCAATGACTAGAATGGTTATAAAATAAATAATTCAGAAAATAAATATTAAAATCTTTTAAGGTTAAGCTGTTCTTTTGTGTGATGAAACATTGAAAACAGCTCGAATTATTTTGTATAGTATTTAGTTAAATAAAAAAAAACCTAAAAAGAAAAGGAAAGAGAAATGTGAACTAAAAACAACCAAAGTAATCCATTTTAAGTATTATTTCTTTCAACCAGTTTTCCTAGCATTTATTCTTGTTTCATGAAAATTATTTTATTCTTTTTTTATTCTTATGTTAATCCCCATACATCATTAGTTTTAGATGTAGTGTTCCATGATTCATTGTTTGTGCATAACACCCAGTGCTCCATGCAGAATGTGCCCTCCACAATACCCATCACCAGGCCAACCCATCCTCCCACCCCCCTCCCCTCTAACCCTCAGTTTGTTTTTCAGAGTCCATCGTCTCTCATGGTTCGTCTACCCCTCCGATTTCCCCCCCTTCATTCTTCCCCTCCTTCTACCTTCTTCTTCTTTTTTTTTTTTTCTGAACATCCATTGCATTATTTGTTTCAGAGGTACAGATCTGAGATTCAACAGTCTTGCACAATTCACAGCACTTACCAGAGCACATACCCTCCCCAGTGTCTATCACCCAGTCACCCCATCCCTCCCACCCCACCCCCCACTCCAGCAACCCTCAGTTTGTTTCCTGAGATTAAGAATTCCTCATATCAGTGAGGTCATATGATACATGTCTTTCTCTGTTTGACTTATTTCGCTCAACATAATACCCTCCAGTTTCATCCACGTCGTTGCAAATGACAAGATCTCATTCCTTTTGATGGCTGCATAATATTCCATTGTATATATATACCACCTCTTCTTTATCCGTTCATCTGTCAATGGAGATCTTGGCTCTTTCCACAGTTTGGCTATTGTGGACATTGCTGCTATAAACATCGGGGTGCACGTACCCTTTCGGATCCCTACTTTTTGTATCTTTGGGGTAAATACCCAGTAGTGCAATTGCTGGATCATATGGTAGCTCTATTTTCAACTTTTTGAGGAACCTCCATACTGTTTTCCAGAGTGGCTGCACCAGCTTGCATTCCCACCAACAGTGTAGGAGGGTTCCCCTTTCTCCGCATCCTCGCCAATATCTGTCGTTTCCTGACTTGTTAATTTTAGCCATTCTGACTGGTGTGAGGTGGTATCTCATTGAGGTTTTGATTTGAATTTCCCTAATGCCGAGTGATATTGAGCACTTTTTCATGTGTCTGTTGGCCATTTGGATGTCTCCTTTGGAAAAATGTCTGTTCATGTCTTCTGCCCATTTCTTGATTGGATTCTTTGTTCTTTGGGTATGGGGTTTGATGAGTTCTTTATAGATTTTGGATACTAGCCCTTTATCTGATATGTCATTTGCAAATATCTTCTCCCATTCTGTCGGTTGTCTTTTGGTTTTGTTGACTGTTTCCTTTGCTGTGCAAAAGCTTTTTATTTTGATGAAGTCCCAATAGTTCATTTTTGCCCTTGCTTCCCTTGCCTTTGGTGATGTTTCTAGGAAGAAGTTGCTTTGGCTGAGGTCAAAGAGGTTGCTGCCTGTGTTCTCCTTTAGGATTTTGATGGACTCCTGTCTCACATTGAGGTCTTTCAACCATTTGGAGTCTATTTTTGTGTGTGGTGTAAGGAAATGGTCCACTTTCATTCTTCTGCATGTGGCTGTCCAATTTTCCCAACACCATTTGTTGAAGAGACTGTCTTTTTTCCATTGGACATTCTTTCCTGCTTTGTCAAAGATGAGTTGACCATAGAGTTGAGGGTCCATTTCTGGGCTCTCTATTCTGTTCCATTGATCTATGTGTCTGTTTTTGTGCCAGTACCATACTGTCTTGATGATGACAGCTTTGTAATAGAGCTGGAAGTCCAGAATTGTGATGCCGCCAGCTTTGCTTTTCTTTTTCAACATTCCTCTGGCTATTCGGGGTCTTTTCTGGTTCCATACAAATTTTAGGATTATTTGTTCCATTTCTTTGAAAAAAGTGGATGGTATTTTGATAGGGATTGCATTGAATGTGTAGATTGCTCTAGGTAGCATTGACATCTTCACAATATTTGTTCTTCCAATCCATGAGCATGGAACGTTTTTCCATTTCTTTGTGTCTTCCTCAATTTCTTTCATGAGTATTTTATAGTTTTCTGAGTACAGATCCTTTGTCTCTTTGGTTAGATTTATTCCTAGGTATCTTACGGTTTTGGGTGCAATTGTAAATGGGATCGACTCCTTAATTTCTCTTTCTTCTGTCTTGTTGTTGGTGTATAGGAATGCCACTGACTTCTGTGCATTGATTTTATATCCTGCCACTTTTCTGAATTCCTGTATGAGTTCTAGCAGTTTTGGGGTGGAGTCTTTGGGGTTTTCCACATTAAGTATCATATCATCTGCAAAGAGTGAGAGTTTGACTTCTTCTTTGCCGATTTGGATGCCTTTTATTTCTTTTTGTTTTCTGATTGCTGTGGCTAGGACTTCCAATACTATGTTGAATAGCAGTGGTGATAGTGGACATCCCTGCCATGTTCCTGACCTTAGGGGGAAAGCTCCCATTGAGAATGATATTCGCTGTAGGTTTTTCATAGATGGCTTTTATGATATTGAGGTATGTACCCTCTATGCCTATACTCTGAAGAGTTTTGATCAAGAAAGGATGGTGTACTTTGTCAAAAGCTTTTTCTGCATCTATTGAGAGGATCATATGATTCCTGTTCTTTCTTTTGTTAATGTATTGTATCGCATTGATTGATTTGCGGATGTTGAACCAACCTTGCAGCCCAGGGATAAATCCCACTTGGTCGTGGTGAAGAATCCTTTTTTAATGTACTGTTGGATCCTATTGGCTAGTATTTTGGTGAGAATTTTTGCATCCATATTCATCAGGGATATTGGTCTGTAATTCTCCTTTTTGATGGGGTCTTTGTCTGGTTTTGGGATCAAGGTAATGGTGGCCTCATAAAATGAGTTTGGAAGTTTTCCTTCCATTTCTATTTTTTGGAACAGTTTCAGAAGAATAGGTATTAATTCTTCTTTAAATGTTTGGTAGAATTCCCCTGGGAAGCCATCTGGCCCTGCGCTTTTGTTTCTTGGGAGATTTTTGATGACTGCTTCAATTTCCTTAGTGGTTATAGGTCTGTTCAGGTTTTCTATTTCTTCCTGGTTCAGTTTTGGTAGTTGATACATCTCTAGGAATGCATCCATTTCTTCCAGGTTATCTAATTTGCTGGCATAGAGTTGCTCATAATATGTTCTTATAATTGTTTGTATTTCTTTGGTGTTGTTTGTGATCTCTCCTCTTTCATTCATGATTTTGTTGATTTGGGTCATTTCTCTTCTCTTTTTGATAAGTCTGGCCAGGGGTTTATACATCTTGTTAATTCTTTCAAAGAACCAGCTCCTAGTTTCATTGATCTGTTCTACTGTTCTTTTGGTTTCTATTTCATTGATTTCTGCTCTGATCTTTATTATTTCTCTTCTCCTGCTGGGCTTAGGCTTTATTTGCTGTTCTTTCTCCAGCTCCTTTAGGTGTAGGGTTAGGTTGTGTACTTGAGACCTTTCTTGTTTCTTGAGGAAGGCTTGTATTGCTATATACTTTCCTCTTAGGACTGCCTTTGCTGCATCCCAAAGATTTTGAATAGTTGTGTTTTCATTTTCATTGGTTTCCATGTTTTTTTTAATTCTTCTTTAATTTCCTGGTTGACCCATTCATTCTTCAGTAGGATGCTCTTTAGCCTCCATGTATTTGAGTTCTTTCCGACTTTCCTCTTGTGATTGAGTTCTAGTTTCAAAGCATTGTGGTCTGAAAATAGGCAGGGAATGATCCCAAACTTTTGGTACTGGTTGAGACCTGATTTATGACCTAGGATGTGATCTATTCTGGAGAATGTTCCATGGGCACTAGAGAAGAATGTGTATTCCGTTGCTTTGGGATGGAATGTTCTGAATATGTCTGTGAAGTCCATTTGGTCCAGGGTGTCATTTAAAGTCTTTATTTCCTTGTTGATCTTTTGCTTAGACAATCTGTCCATTTCAGTGAGGGGGATGTTAAAGTCCCCCACTATTATTGTATTGTTGTTGATGTGTTTCTTCGCTTTTGTTATTAATTGCCTTATATAATTGGCTGCTCCCATGTTAGGGGCATAGATATTTATAATTGTTAGATCTTCTTGTTGGATAGACCCTTTAAGTAGAATAGAGTATCCTTCCTCATCTCTTATTAGAGTCCTTGGTTTAAAGTCTAATTTGTCTGATACAAGGATTGCCACCCCAGCTTTCTTTTGGTGTCCATTAGCATGGTAAATGATTTTCCACCCCCTCACTTTCAATCTGGGGGTGTCTTTGGTTCTAAAATGAGTCTCTTGCAGACAGCATATCAATGGGTCTTGTTTTTTAAACCAGTCTGATAGCCTGTGTCTTTTGATTAGGGCATTTAGCCCATTTACATTCAGGGTAACTATTGAAAAATATGAATTTAGTGCCATTGTATTGCCTGTAAGGTGACTGTTACCGTATATTGTCTGTGTTCCTTTCTGGTCTATGTTGCTTTTAGGGTCTCTCTTTGCTTAGAGGACCCCTTTCAAGATTTCTTGTAGGGCTGGTTTTATGTTTGCAAATTCCTTTAGTTTTTGTTTGTCCTGGAAGCTTTTTATCTCTCCTTCAGTTTTCAATGACAGCCTAGCTGGATATAGTATTCTTGGCTGCATATTTTTCTCATTTAGTGCTCTGAATATATCCTGCCAGTCCTTTCTGGCCTGCCAAGTCTCTGTGGATAGGTCTGTTGCCAATCTAATGTTTCTACCATTGTAGGTTACATATCTCTTCTCCCGAGCTGCTTTCAGGATTTTCTCTTTGTCTATGAAACTTGTAAGTTTTACTATTAGATGTCGGGGTGTTGACCTATTTTTATTGATTTTGAGAGAGGTTCTCTGTGCTTCCTGGATTTTGTATTATATTCTTTTGATTAAAAATATGACTTAGTCAAAAATTTTCTTGTTCGCCTATTGTATCTACACATAGACCTTTTCTACCCAGAAATTGTTTAAAAGTGTTGTGACTGGGGTGCCTGGGTGGCTCAGTCGTTAAGCATCTGCCTTTGGCTCAGGTCATGATCCCAGGGTCTTAGGATTGAGCCCCGCATTGGGCTCCCTCCTTGGCCGGAAGCCTGCTTCTCCCTCTCCCACTCCCCCTGCTTGTGTTCCCTCTCTTGCTGTGTCTCTCTCTGCCAAATAAATAAAATCTTAAAAAAAAAAAAGTGATGTGACCATCACCAAATTTTCAGGATAAAGTTCTTTATTTAATTTCATTTTAAAATGCAATAAATCACCTCATCATTAGACTAAAAACATGATAAAAACCACTTGTGAAAAAATATGTTGATGGCATATCTTAATTAGAAAGCTGTTCCAGAATATAACAATAATAATGATATTTACTTGTATTACTCTTTTTTGTCATCAGAAGTGATGTCAATATAATAAGTATATTTAGTACTAATTATTTATTTTATTTTAGTACTTTATTAGTCTTTTATTAGTATGGTTAACTGGTCTTGGTAACTATTTGGCTTGATGCTAAATTTCAAAATAAAATATGAGACTAGATATATGAAGGTATTGAAATTTTAAAATATTTCTAATACTTTGATTACATTCTAAAATTTATCTTGCTGTATAGTAACATATTAATTTAAAGTAATAAGATGGTCTACATTAAACCAAGACTCCTAAGCTATAATAATTTCCATACTTCTCTTCATATTTATCTATTTTTCTTTCTCCCCCTCACCTGAAAATCCTAGGAACAATAATGGCCCTCTAGAGATTCTTTTGTGAGACTGGGAGAGCTTCCCTGACATTTTATTAAGGCACTTGAGTAAAAATTACTGAAGAGGCAAGTTCTACACAAAGGTGACAAATCAACTGGGGACTGGGACCTGTAGCAGTATCTTAAAAAATAATAATTTAGTATATCCAACAAAACATTTCCATCAAAGCATTTATTTTAATATGCTCCATTCTCTTCAGTTGGGCAAAATATTTTTCAAAAGAACAAGCACACCGCTATCATCCAATAGTATCCATTCATTACTACATGGCAGGCAGTGTGCTGGGAGATAGACTTACATTATCTCATTTAGACCTTTGTCAAGCCTGAAAGTTACATATTTTCACCAAAATTTAAGATATAGCCAAACTAGGCTCAGAAAAATAATTTTGCCCAAACTAAAACTTACCAAGACTCCAAATCTTTATGATATTCCATTTACCATGAACAGATGAACGAAGCAGGACTTTTTTTTTTACAGATTTACATAATCTTTGAAACCTGGTCAATTTAAAAATTTTTCCCACGAAATTAACTAGTTGTTTTTTCCTTCAAAATACACTTGTCCCTATCTTTGTCCAATGATTACATCATTTGTAAGGCTGATGACAAGACCATACAGTGTTTGAGGAAATATACTTAGCTTGATAGTATCTTGCTACATTTGTTCTTCCAGGACTGAATGAGATTCACTTTTGTTGTTTAGGATTACCAGTGTTTACTAATAGTTCATAAGTATCCTTCAAGTGCTTATTAAATCTCTTAGAATTTATGTTAGTTTCTGCATAGACTATCAGATCATGGATGCTTCAGGGCACCATATTGGTGTTAGTAGTTACTGGCTTGAGAACAAACCTCCAAGATGCTATGAGACAAATGGTTAGTTCTATCCATGGCTCTGGAACGGAATTCTAGAACCCTTGAAAAAACGATTCTAAACTCTATAAATACTTTAAAATGAAAATGTAATAAACATCTGGAATTTGAATAATTCTTTCTGACAGTTTGATCAGATAAATCACAGAGGGAAAGCTATAATGTATTCCACAAGCAATCTTCAGTATAATCAGGAGATTGGCTTTGTATTTTTATTTGAGCACTTATATCATTATGAGAAAAGTTCAAAAGTATACTCAAGGAATTTAGATTTAAATAATTTCTGGGGAACAAGTGCAAGAAAAGGTTAATATTTTTAAATGAGCAATATCATCATTATGGTATATTCCTTTTTGTTCAACATTCTTGAATATCCTAAAAATAGATAAATGATAGATACTTAGATACATAGACACACACATGGACAAATTTGTTGGCTCTTGACAAATGAGATATTAACTCTGATGAATTCAGGAACTCTTTTAAAGCTCTACTTTACATTTTTAAATTAAAGTGATAAGATCGACTGAAGTTTCATGAGATACCAAAAATATTTAGCTCATTCAGTTCATCATGGTTAATTAAGTTATCCACCTGAACAAAATCCACACCTTACATTAAACCCCATGTCTCTATTTAAGGAACTTAAAATAAGATACTCCTCAGGAAGTTTAATAAAAATAAAGTCTTTTACTCTATAAGAAAATAGGTAGAGGTCAGACTTTTAGAGATTTCACAGGATCAACAATAATAGGAATACCTGCTGTAAATATTGGTTTGAATATAAAATAGATTGGCAGGTGAGAATGTTATTTCAATTAGTTTAATCTATTAGTTTTAGACAGCCCTGAGAGGTGAAAAAATGATAGATGATAGATAGATAGATAGATAGATAGATAGATAGATAGATAGATAGATAGAGACAGACAGACAACAGAGAAGAAAAAATGATCACTGTTAAAATTTCTAGAGGAATTCACTAAAAGTAATTTTCAAGGAATAGGAATGAAGAAAGTGGATGCAAAATTTCATTTGTAATGTTGACAGGCTAGTATTAGTTAATATCTTCCTGACTTATCAGACTATTTGTTAAAATTCCAGAAGAAAAGACAGAGCACCCCAGAAGCCTCCCCTGGAGCTGATCTCTGCCTAAACCATGGGAAGTCTAAGAGATCCAACTGAAACTAGCTTCATTGAAAAATAGAGGTGAGAATGAATCAATAAACTCAGATAGTAATAGAACAACTGTGAAGTTGGGACCTTCTAAAGGGATGCTTATTGATGTGCTTGTTGCTTTTTAAAATTTCCAAAATAAGATTTTATGAAATAGTGTGATGAGAAACAAGAAACTCAACTACAGCTTATCAAGTATTTTCTATGTCCTTGGGCTTTCACAGGTATATGATCTCATCACATTTACCTCATCCAATCCCCACTCTAACTCTATAAGTTGGGTACAATGATGTCCACTTTAGCGTTTAAAAAAGAGATCCTCAGAGAGTTTCCTAGATATAAGTGCATTTGAAACTTGTGGGCATATAAAAACTAACTTGGTTACTTGATTAAAATCCAGATTCCGGGCTTCTGCTCTTCTGAATTCCCTAATTCAGTAGGTCTGGGATGGCAATTGACAATCCATATTTTAAACAAGCATCCATGGTGATTCTTTTAGATTCAGCCAATTTGGGGAACACTGCTTTCTACTTAGCTGCCCTGTGAAAGAGAGGAGCAGGTCCTGAGTTTAAGAGACAGTCAAGATAATTTGAGAGAAAATAATTGTGTATATTTGTCTGTTTTAGAAGACAAGTTTGTCATCTTATAAGTGAAAGACAAAAAAATACATTTTTTGTTTAATTTCATGTGAATGTAGGACAAAGACACTTTTAGATTTGTGTTAACATGGCAACTGCAGCAGTGCAGAGATGCCCAATTCATTCATTAAAAATAACTCTTAACTAGTTAGCATAAGCCCAGTATATATGACACCAATATAAGCATTTGACCTATCAACAGTTTGACTGAAGGGACAGAAAATGTATACAGGAAATGGTTGCTTCCTTCTGGGGACTTAGATCACTACATTTAAGGGAGCACAACATATACACATAAAATATTAGGTAAAGGTAAAGTTCTTGCACAGAGTATTAATTTTATAACTAGATTATCTACTTAATGAATGAATTTCAAAAACAATATGAGTTCCTCCCCCTGTAGGCATGAGCTGTGATGGGAGGGTCTCCTAGAGAAGTGAGCTGACATAGGACCTTGAAACACAAGCAAACATGTATGCTGGGGGTAGGGGAGATCACCCGGAACTACGAAAGGAATATGGTGCCTAGGGCCTGGTGAGGAGACTGACATGGGTGGAATGAGAGTGTGTTTAAGTAGGATAGAAATTCTTAATAGCTTTATTCTTAGCTAGGGAGATCTTTGGAAGAACTCTGCAGAATTTCCTTGACCTTGCACGTCATCTTAAATTGCATACTCATTCATTCATTCCTCCGCTTGAGCAATCATCCTTGTAGAGATAACCTTTTAATAGTATTATTTCATGCAAACTAATATAAAGCATTATCATCTTCTTTAAACTATGTCTCTAGTCATATTTACATCTTCCGCTGAAAAGACAGTTGGGCAACAAAATTTTAGGTGAAATTATTTTAAAAACAAAAACATTTTTGTCTTTTCATACAGTTTATCTAGTATATTGTGATTTCAGAGTCTGAATCAAAGGTCCATAAACTGTAAGACACCAGCCCTTAAAATCCAGAAGTGCAGAAAAATGTAATTTTCTTTACACTGCTCCTTTTATTTAAAAACAGAGAAGATAATTTTTAATCGCTAATAGAGCCGTATTAAGCAGATAAATGCCTTCAATAATCTGACTCAGATTTATGGGTTCATCTTGTCTGCTTTACTGAGGTTGCATGATGGTTAAGGAAAAAAAAATCCTTGTTTCCCTCCATGAAGCACGAATGGGCTCTTCAATCTGGTTTCCTTTTCTCATAACACTCATCTCCAGTTTGACTTCAAATGGTTTTATTTCTTGTTTTAAACTCATGTACTTGAAAATTATTGGTTTCAGGAGCAACACAAATTTAGGCAAGGGCTGATGGTATCTGTGCTATAATGGATACCCTCTCAGATTTCAGCAGTATATATCCCTAACAGAGATAAACAGGAAATTTTTTATCAGTGGCATTGCTATCAGACCTAAAAGGATCAGAATATATAATAGTTATTATCTGACAGGCACTAGTTTATCCTTTACAGGAAAAAGGAAAAAAAAAAAACACTAGAAATGGTAAATGACTTTTTTCATCTCTAACCACCTTCTAAGCACTTGTTTTTCTTGCCCCCTTAGACTGAGATTACAAGCATGAGAACAACACCAGTGATGAAATAATCTTTTCTCATAGTTCCTCCACACACTACTCCTTGCATTGCACAAGATGACAGTGGTCAATAGAATGTACTCAAGAGTCAAGTGAGAACTGAGAGAAGAGAGATCTCCTGATGATGTCAGATAAAGCAGGTAAGACCTCTGGCTCCCTGCGTCAGGTCTCCCAGTTCCAACTCCGATTTCAGCCTCAGCTGTGATGGACAGCGCCACATTAAGTTCCCACTGACAGCTACTCATCTCAAGCATGCTACACGTATCTTTCTATTTTGTGCCCTGAACGTTCTCCAACACTATGGAGTCCACTTGCCCCACATACAAGCACAGCCGTGAAGTACTGGGTTAATATTCCCAGTGGCAACCCCTAACTACTGGGGGAAGGAGCCAGTAGATAAATGCTCCTGCCTCCTCTCTTTGAGGCTGACAATTTTGGACATACAGGTGGACATTCTGTCTACATCTCAGTACAACCTGGTAGAACCAAGCAAATGCTGCACAAACAAAAGCAACTACCTCAGTTACACACTACCTGCTAACTTTCATTACATCCCTGTCTCACGTTGCCTGCTCCTTTACTCCTGCTCCCTGGATTATCTCCAACATAAATTGTTTGCACCCAGGTTGTTGTCTTAGGCTCTACTTTCAAGGGAATGAAAATTAAGATAAGTAGGTTTGTTTACTACCTGCTATTGCTTTAGAACAGAGATCAGTAAACTTTTTCTCTAAAAGGGTAGATTGTAAATGCTTGTAGTTCATATAGTCTTTGTTGCTGCTGTTAAATTCTGCAATTTTAGAGTGAAAATAGCCACTGACACTACAAGATGAATGGGCATGCCTGCATTCCAATAAAACTTTACTTACAAAAACTGGTGGGCTGGATGTTGCCTATGAGCCATGGATTACTAATCCCTGTGACTCTCCTAAATTCTTATTGTAATGCATTAGAATACACTTAGATATTCCTGAGCTTAAGTATCCTAACAATACTAATTAATGAAGTTAATAATTATCTTTTATTAAAATTATTATGTACAAGGCTCTATTCCTGGCAGGTGTTTTACATACATTACCATGTTTTATTCCCAACATTTTCATTTCATTCATGAAGAAACTGAAGCTCAGAAAAGCTGTGCTGACCATTCCTACTGTTCACCAAATAGTTTTCTGCCTTCTGAACGCATGATTGGATTATAATTCCTGGTCCTTTTTCTAGTGAGGAAAGGCCATCTAATTATTTCTAGGCAGTGCAATGATAAGATTTAATTAATGTCAAATGATCCTCCAGAGCTCTTTTTCCCTTTGCAACAATCATTGACAAGTTCCAGATCCTGAGTCCCAGCTTGAGGACAATATGAGGAAGCAAATACCCAGTGACCATGTAACATAAGGGGGAAATAGATCTGAGATTTCAGAAGTTATTTGTTACCATTTCATGATGTAACCATCTTGACGAATACAGAAACTAAGGAACTTGACCACTGCCACAGCTAGTAAGTGACATGGACAAAATTTGAACATAGGTCTTTAGACTCCAGTGTTTGATTTGTTTCTGTTGTACCTCCCTCACTATGTGTAAGTCACTTCCTGCACATAAAAAACATGTTAAGGCAATTACTCCCTGACAAAGGATGTCACCCAAAGACCAAAGACCTTCTTTCTTAGCTGTGTTCAAAACACACACAAAAAAGAGAAAAATCTGGAAAAGGACAAGCAAGACAAACACTGATTCTAGAAAAATTGTCCAGTATATAAAATTTAGATTCAGTGCCCTACCATCTTTTTCCTACTTTTACCCATACTTCCTATAGACGAAACATTCTGGGACATGTGTCCAATCTTATGATTGACTTTTCTCTGGTCACTCCTCCCATTTCTCTCCCAACAGGGGTGGGTGTCCCTACTATGTGACCAGACTGTTTCTAATTGACCATGGATTGACCCCTGATCCAAGACAGGACAATCAGCTGGTCTTCCCAGGGAAACTGGGATTGGGAGCTGATCCCCTGAAGCTGGTTTTTCTATTGCAATGAAGCATTCTGAGATTATAGAGTAGCAGACTTCATCCTGCTATCTGAACTAAGGTTTTCAGAGGAACAAGCAGACATGCAGAAAAGTGAGAGAAAAGACAAAGAGAGAGAGCCCTCCCAGCATTTAAAGTGTTAGTTCCAGGCCCAGCTCTATTCCTGACACTAAGTTTAATGAGATGTTCCTCAAGTCTGGTAATAAATTCTTTCAGTTTGATTAAACTATACCAATTTTTTTCTACAATTTGCAGTCAAAGAGTCCTAAAAAATGCAACTCCCAATTCATGAGTACTTTTTCATGCTCAAAAATTTAATCTTAACAGATGGGCTACATCTTCTAGTAAAAATAATTAGTCTCGATGGCTACCTCAAAAAGACTTCAGTAAAATAATTCAGTCTTAAGTATTTTATAGGAAAACCACTAAAAATAAATATCTGATTGTTGAAATTGAGCTATTAAGTTGAGCTATTTTAACCAATTACCTTTCCAATATTCTTTACATGATCTTCATCCCCTTTCTCACCTCAGACTTGCCCTAAAAGTATATATTTCCCAACCCCAGGGTCAGAAAATAGGTATTTCTTAATGCAAATAGAAAAAGTGAGTGAAAGTTGAGTTTTACTATCATAAGTTATCTCCTATTAACTAGAAAAACAGGAAGAGAATAATCAATTTTGTGTTTTGGTTTTCAAGACATAGTCAATCCTCTTGGATTAATCTTCCCAAAAACATACACCAAATCGCAAAATATTCTTCTCTCTCTCAAAGTAAGAAAGATAAATTATTTAAATTAAAAATCTCATTTTTTTCTCATGGAAGGAAGTATGTTATTTTCTACAGTAAGTCAGTAGCAAGTAACACGATTCTATAAATGTATAGACTAGTTCACTCTGCATCACTTGCTATATAAATAGAAGAAAAATGTTTAGTTTTAAAAAGGAAAGAGATAAACAGCTATTTCAGGAATAAATCATTTAATCCTTTGACTAAAACCATAAACATAAAATAAATATATTATGTGGTCTGCATCAAAATTTCCTGAAATTCAGGAGGCTAAACTGAATTAATATTATATGTTGCCTCAGGAATTGCAGCTGGCTGCCTCAGGAAATATATAGATATATAGCTATATATCTCCTAAACTGTGATATAAAATAAAATTTGAGAAAATCAGACATTTTTTATTGCCTAAATATTTATAGTGTGGGGAATTTCAGCATCAATAACTTTTTAAAGAAATGCTGAGGTTTATTTGGATTTAGTTTGTTCTAAAATGGTTGAAATCAGAAGACTAATTATAATTTCATATTTCTAGTCCTGTATTGAATCAAATGATATTGTTTTTATTCTTACTACTTTTATGCTATTTTTTACCCTATTTTTTAATTTAGTCCACATAACATTTGGAAAAATATTTTTGAATAGAGATTTTCTACAGAGATTTTATTCAAATAATAAAAATTTTATATTAATATGCATTTTCATTACAAGAATGTTTGTCCATATTCTAAAAATCATGAGTGACTTAAGTTTTCACTCAAATAGTGGAATATTCATAATAAGGCATATCTTGATTTTTTAGTGTTTAATATTCAGCAAGAATTAATTTCATATTATTACAAATGATTAAAAAATGACACTGCACTACAGAACTAGAATTTCTAATTTATAAACTCATTTTTATATTCACACTTTGGACAAAATTGTGGACACATTAAACTGCTTACATAAGCTTTTTAAAGAAGTAACTACAAAATGGAAAGTAAAATTTGCAGTGCCATTTGGCTGGCTAATTTATCTAAAATACGATAACTGTAAAACCAGGTAGAAGGTCATTATTATAATTTTTCTCAGCGAGATCTGCCATAGATCTCTCCACATTTAGAGAATTCAGCATTTTTGCCCATTCTTATAAGTTTTTTTTTTTTCAAGTATCCAAGCAAGACAAACTACATTTGCAATTCCTTAATAAGACTGGGTGTAAGACAGAGGTATAGTGATAAGTCTTATCATGTCATGGAGAATAGGGAATAATTTCCTTTTTACCCTAAACATCCAGAAGAGAGGTCCTATTAATTCAAGGTCTCTTACCCTTCCAAAGGAAATCATCTAAAATTTTATGTGGCCGCTTAAATGATTGCTTTGGGAAATTTATATGGTAGTCATGGGAACAAGTAAAGAAGTCAAGGCAACGTTGATCATTTTAATAGTGTGCAAGTGATCCATCCAATTTGTAAATACCTTGGACCACTCTTCTAGGTCATGAGTGATCAGAAAAGGCATTTATATAAAATTAATGAAATAAAATACAAGCACATTAATTTAAGCTAAAATTCCCTGAAGTTTTTTAATTGGCCCGATTCATCATAAATACTCTATCTGAGCTTTTGAGAAAGCAAAATATACCTCCTTTAAAGGGTTATTGCATACTTTTTAAAGAAGACATATTTTCTCTTTGATAATTGAGAAGTAATTCCTTTGTTCTTTTAACATTTTGAGTATTTCCATGAACAGCACTTCTCTACAAAACCTACTTCTGTGGTTTCATCAACATTTGTCTGCATTTAACTAGTAAAGATGTCAGCATGGTGCTCATGGATCTTGAGAGCAGTCATGTCAGATGCAAACTGCAGCAAGCACAGACAGGGCAAACCTGAGACCAGCACCAGCAGGAGAGTGAGGTAGGTGACAAAAGAACTGGCCATGTTACAGATGCTGGAAAGAGACAGGACAAGACATATTGATGATATCTGTGCAATAAATATTATAAACAGTGGGAGTTCTGGAAACAGTTTGAGTCAAGTGTGATCCTACATACAGGATGCCCTGGGATTCCTGAAAAGAGCAATGGAGAAAAGGCACCATATACCTTCGGAATCCAAGGCGAGCAAGCAGAAGGGATCAGAGGTCTGAGAGCAAGTAACGGAGCCTCAGTTTCAATGCTGGGGTTTGGAGGTTAATCTCTGAAGGGGGGTTGAGGAGGACCTCAATCACAGAGGGATCAGAGGATCAAACAGATTACATAAATTTGGTAAGATTGAGTCAAGGGAACAATGTAGAGCCCTACGTACTAGAAGGAGAAACTTGGTTAGTGTACTAAATAATTGTTTGTTGATGATTAATTTATGATAACTAAAGTAAAAATCTAGGAAGAACACTATATCAAGTAAATGTTTCTTTGGGGGGCGGCTGGGTGGCTCAGTCGTTAAGCGTCTGCCTTCGGCTCAGGTCATGATCCCAGGGTCCTGGGATCGAGCCCCGCATCGGGCTCCCTGCTCCGCGGGAAGCCTGCTTCTCCCTCTCCCACTCCTCCTGCTTGTGTTCCCTCTCTCGCTGTCTCTCTATCTGTCAGATAAATAAATAAAATCTTTAAAAAAAAAATTTTTCTTTGGAACTGAGGCAACTCTGAGCCTGAGGCTGGCAGGTCAAACGGTCCACGCCCTAGGCAAGAAGCCTCCAGAGAGATGAACAGATAGAGCTGGATGCTGACATGCAGAAGTCTCCATGTGGCTCTTCATCTTTTACCCACATTAGAACCCAAGCCTAATGCCTCACAAGTACCATTAGGATTACACCTACCACTCTGATTTATAGCAGATTAAACAGATATGTGTAATTAAAGACCCTCACCCAAAGCAGTTGCACAATAATGCTGACCACTCTTTTTTTTTTTTATACTTCTGATCCAGATTTTCCAGACCTCTCCCACACCTGCTATCCTAAAGTCTGATCTCTACTTATAATCTATTCCACCCAATTTGTACCCCGACCAATCAAGTATCACTTTCAGGTGGAAACAAGAGTTGCTATATCTACCTCTATCAAAAAAAAAAAAATACATAGGCGTGCTTGTAGAACAAAGATTTATGTATCTTTTGAAGACATATCAAGGCACAAAAGACCTAGAATCCAGTAAGCTTTCCAACTTTCCTTGCAATCTGGCCAAGGGAAGGCTGAGGGGTAGAGAGGTCTCGTGAGGCAGAACCCTACCTAGCCATGTTGCAGCTCTTCCTCATCACCTTCCTAGGAAGAGGTGGTGGAAGCATTCTCAACCATCTCCTGATCTACGGGGCGCCTGGGTGGCTCAGTCATTAAGCGTCTGCCTTAGGCTCAGGTCATGATCCCAGGGTCCTGAGATCAAGCCCCACATCGGGATCCCCGCTCAGCGGGAAGCCTGCTTCTCCCTCTCCCACTCCCTCTGCTTGTGTTCCCTCTCTCGCTGTGTCTCTCTGTCAAATAAATAAAAAAAAAATCTTAAAAAAAAAAAAAAAACAATCTCCTGATCTGTATGTTCAGGTTAGATGGTTACTTACAGCTTTAGCAGCACTGAGCCATTTAGATGGTGTAGTAAGCATGTAGCATAAAGTCCAGAAGATGTCAGCTCCTGGGGTTTGCAGCTAGGGCCTCTGTAAACACACTGGAGGCCTGCCAAGGGCAATTCTACATCTTGAAGATGTAGCTTCCATGTGGTGGAGCTGAGTGAGACATTCTTATTTCTTCTTAACGGCAACAATTTTAAGCTGTAAATATTTCTTCTTAACGGCAACAATTTTAAGCTATAATTCAGGAGCTGACTCTCTGATCTTAGCCAGATTTCAGATTCTCATGATTCGCTGTTTACAGCTGTAGCCCAGAAAATCCCCCTGTCCTTCCACCTTAACCCAAGGCCATATCAATTCCATTTATGGAAAAGCCTAAATGCTTAAAGGAAAGGAAAAGTGAAGCACAGTTTCTCAGCTCCTTGTTTCTCTACTGACACTTCTCTGTGATACTTTAAAAAACAAATAAAAAACAAAAAAACCTACCACAATAGTTTCCATTAATTGCAATCAAGATATGGAGGCCATTTCTCTGCCATTTGAAGCTATACTTGGCCATATGACTTACGGTGGTTAGTGAAGACTTAACAGATGTAATTCAAGCAGAGGAGTGAATAGGGCTTGCACCTCAGAACTGGCTCTTTCTTTGTTGCTGGGAACTCTTGTCACGATGCCAGTTGACCAGGCTGACCTCCAGAAGGTTACAGCATGTGAGGAAAATCTCTGCTGTACCAGCGAAAGGCACGGACATATGAGTGAGGCCTCCTAGATCACCCAGCCACAACCAAGCTGGCCCAGATAAAAACAGCCAACCCAAGGAACTGGGAGAAAAAAAGTTGCTGTTTTAGGACACTAATGATTGAGACTGAATGCTATGCAATAAGCAAGCTGAAAAATTCTCTTCCTTAGTTCGCATAATATAGAGCTGCAAAAAAATCGCATTTAATAAGGATTAATTATACAAATAAGATCCTGAGAAGAAGCACAGCTTAGTATTTTGTCATTTTTCTCAGAAAAAAAACTATTGGATAAATTTATTTTGTTCTTATGAGCAAGTAAAACAAGGTCAAGGATTATATAGCACATATCTACCTGTGAATATACTTGCATGCGTATGTTCAAAAATAACTAATTCTAATATTTATTAGCATCATTAGCATCATTGATTAGAGAATTGGCAGGGGGTTGTTTGCTTGCTTTGGTTTTGGTTTTCAAATTACTTCTCTTGGGAAATATTACACAAGAAAAACATTTTTCTTGAAATAGCAAATACATTCACCCAACTAGATTTTGCTCCTATTCCCCAGACACAATCACATGGGTTATGATGTGGCCAACTGTGAACTTGTGCTGGAACAGATTTAATTTTGCTTTAATTTAATAACATGGGGCAATGGCTCAGAGAAGAAACATGGTTCTCTCCTCCAAGGAGGAGGAAAAATCAGAGTAGGCTGGACAGTGTGACTGGTAGTTGCGCAGTTGGATTTTATTGTTCAAAATTAGAACATAGGTTCAGTGCTCAAGGGAAAGCTGTGTTATTTATGGTCTTGCTCATTTATACCAGGTGTACCCTTGGCTTTCTGACCACACCCACTGACTTACTGCCATGCAACTGTGTGAGCCTGGCACACCTAACTGCTTGAGTCTCTAAGATGTTATAAAAACTTACCAGTCACATGGCAGTAGGCTCACTTCCTTTATATTATCCAACAGATCCAGACCAAAATTAGAAAATTGAGACTTTTTTTTCCCTAGAACAGTGATTTATTTAGTAACTCTAATCTGAAGACATTTACTTTTGAAATGCTGAGAAAATTGCAAACAATTTATCACACAAATTTTGGAAGCATCCATATCAATAAAAGGGTCTCTTGCTAGTTTATGACTGGAAATCAAGTAATGATCACCAGTGGTATTGATCTCTTCCTACACAATCTTCTGAATCACTAATTCATTAAAGAACCACAAATTTTTAAGGTGCACAAACTTCATGATCTTGAAACTTAAAGGAGAAAGTATGAATGATAGTTTTTTTTAAAAATGTTACAACGTGGTGATTAAATTATGTCACTTCAAGTAAAAATATTAATTATTTAAAAACAAATCAATGTGGATCAACTATTATGCATGATTGGAAATTTTTTTTTAAAGATTTCATTTATTTATCAGAGAGAGCACACAAGCAGGGGGAGCGGCAGAAGGAGAGGGAGAAGCAGGCTCCTGCTGAGCAAGGAGCCCGATGCAGGACTCGATCCCAGGACCCAGGGATCATGACCTGAGCTGAAGGCAGACACCTAACCGACTGAGCCACTCAGGTGTCCCTGATTGGAAAATTTTTTAAAGTTCACCTATTTGTGCATATATAATATGTGTATATACAGTATCTATTTCTAATATTTTTTGGTGTCAGTCATTTTCAGAGTGAGGAATTTGGGGATAAAGGGTAGAGGGAAGTTGTTTTATTTTGTTTGTTTATTAAGTTATTTCTCTTGAGAAATGCTACCCAAGATAAACCTTTTTCTCCCCAAAAATAGAGAAGACCACCTAACAAAATGTTGCTTCTGTTTCCACAAACCTAAGAGTCAGATGACATTTGAGGTAAAGACAGTTTTCACAAGTCCACAAACAAATCTTCATTATGAACAGCAAATATTCTATCCTACTATTTAGAAAAATAAATTAGTACTTTTGGCTTCATTTTATTTTCAATCTTGCCTTAATCTTTTTTCTTATCTTAAAGTGTTATTCATCAGCTGCTCTTGACCTTCACCCTCCTTTTTACCATAGTTTAAGCTACACTGGTGTCTTTGTGTAGCATGATTTTAAGAACCTTGCTCAAATTTAAATATTTGTACTTAAAATGCAAACATTTAAAATGATAATACCCACTACTGACATTTTTCAGTGAAGTATAACTACTCAAACAATATTGATAACAACAAAAGGAGCACAGAGTTTTACAAGTCAATTATCATAACACTAGTCATTCAAAATTAGCAGAATTTCATATACTTTGATTCATCAATGTCTTTCCTGAGAATTTAAAGATAATAACTAAATGACAAGGAAAAAAGATAAGACATATGAATGTTATAGGACCCTTAATATTTTGCAAAAACTTTGTTATAGCAAAAAATATATATTCCAAATACATAAAAATTGCAATATATGATTAAGTAGATTCTGAAAGACTGGTGAAAATGATGTGAATGATGTGAAAGACTGGTATCCAATGATTAAAATATTAGTCTGAAGACTGTGTATCATGTAAAATGTTTACAATGTAATATTAAGATAAATATCAGATCTCAATATAGCATCTGCACAATATTTTATATCTTTGTCAAATTATATGTCTTCATCTTCAAGAACTGGAAACAATTTGAGAACATGTATCAGAACACAGTGGTGAGATTTTGAAATCTGACTTCTTTAAAAGTTCCCTTATTATTATAATGTTTAATCATCATTTTAAAACCTCATATATATTTCCACTGATGAAATAACCCTTTTAATTCATATAAGGGTAGCTAGTAGAAATCTCAGTCCATAACCTGTCATGATGAGTAAATATCAGTTTATTTTTCTGTATTTAAAACTAATTTCTCTTTCAGATCCTTTTTCTCCTAAATCTCAGTCAGCCCAGGGTCTTCTTTCATCCTTGTTCACCTCTGTTTTTCACTCCTTGATCATCATTCCCTCCTTCCTCATTCTTCCTCACTTGGCTTCTTCAATCAGCTGTTTTCTCTGAAATGCCCATACTTCTCTCAGGTATATGAGAAACTGCCTATTACTTCCGTTCATCAGACCTGTGGTTACATTCTGATTCCTGACCCCATCGTAGGATAATTCCATGCCAGAATGGAGCTGTCAAACCTCTGGATGACTACTACTTGTCCTTCTTCCCAGATATCCTTAAACAATTCCTTTGCTCACAGTTACGAGCTGCATAAAACACTGAGGTCTTCATTCCTACCTCCCCCCACCATCAGGTTTCACCCCGAAATGGGTATGCAGCTCTTCTGTGCCCCAGATTCCCATTCTTACAGGAAATTTGATCATCCATCCCACCCCAGACTTGGACTAGGCAGCAAAATAGACTGAACTCAGGTGCCCTTTGCAGATCAACAAATGTTTGCACTTACACCTTCCTGTTGCCTAGAGAAATGACCACCTTGGAGCCTAGTTTTTACATTGTCATGATTCTTTCTGGCCTAAGTTCTCTCAAGGTGCAGGTCCTTGGAAATCAAAGCTGGTGATTCCTCTGTTCTCATGTTTTCACTGTCATCCCTCTGCAGAGGCAAAGAACATCAGTGATCAAAGATGATTAAGCAGTAGGAAAAAGGAAATGCAAGGGGAGAGAAAACCAACGTATTTCAAAATTTTATTGTGCCATTCCAATATTATGAATATTGCCTAAATTCAAGAAAAGTCCTTGTGGCTTTATCCACAGTCAAGAACAACTGCATAATATATAAGGCCATACATTTTGGATGACTCATAAGTGTGTGTGATTATAAAAACAGAACTATAGTTTTTCTTCTACTAATGTTGCTATGTGAATAATCTCAAATTCAGTTGTTTAGACAGATGTTAAAACAGGTTCACAAATTTACTCTCTATTATTCAGATGCCCAAAAACTATTTCTTTATTTTCTTTTTTTTTAATTTTTTTATTGTTATGTTAATCACCATACATTACATCATTAGTTTTTGATGTAGTGTTCCATGATTCATTGTTTGTGCATAACACCCAGTGCTCCATGCAGAACGTGCCCTCTTTAATACCCATCACCAGGCTAACCCATCCTCCCACCCCCCTCCCCTCTAGAACCCTCAGTTTGTTTTTCAGAGTCCATTGTCTCTCATGGTTCGTCTCCCCTCTTCTTTATTTTCTAAAAACAATCTCATGTTCCTCTAAAATCCCATCCCACTGGTGGCATAAACAAAATATGCATTTGCCAATTGATGGTATTTCATAGTATGGGGCTTTAATAAACTCTTTGAGGGAATCTAGTCTCCACCAGCTGAGTGCTCAGACATTTCCTTCCTGCCACCTCATCGGATCTCCATCCCATTCTCCCCAGGATGGGACCTAGGATTTGGGGAGGGTTGAGGGAAGGTTGTAGGGGTTACTTGACCAATGAGGACTTAGTATCCAAACATGCAGATCTGTGGGCTGTGCTATGCAACACTGTTTGCCTCCCCAGAGAGAAGGATTGTTATTGCTTGGTATCTGAACCACTGCACAGTTTCTGAGATATCACTGGTACTCTTATGGGTTATTCTCTTGTATGGTCAGGGTTCCTCCTCCTCCCCTTCAAACTTGGCTCTCTTCCAGAGCTACCGACCCTCTGATTTGTAGCCAGTCTCCATTCAGACCAAGTCTTAGGCTATCTTCAGCCTCAGCTCTTACAGTGGTGTGATTTTGCCCCTAACCCAGGTGGCCCTTGGCAGTCTTGCTACATCTCAGCACAGTTACCTTACACATCCCACTCAGCTCACCAGGATGGCCTTCCGACATCTTAACCACAGCACACAGTAGCCAAGAGAGGAACTAGAGCATTTGCTCATTTATTTTCTTTGCCTAAGAACACATCAAAAAGTTTTACTCCGAGACAGTGATAGCATGTTGGTTCCAGGTTCCATGACACTGCCACCTCCTTCAAAAGTGTCAGATTTGGAATGCGACACCAGCCTTCCCTATTTTTCTTTCCCCTTAAACTACAGAACACTGTTTTTCCAACTTTTGAGTCAGAAAAGCATGAAGTTACTTGTCTGACCACCTGTTTCCTCTCTCTCTTATCTCTCTCTCTCTCTCCTCTTTCCTCGCTCCTTCTCCAGAACTAGAAGGGCATTCTTCTAGTCCCCTTTCTTAGAAAGGACATCCCTTCTTCTTACAAAGACAGAATTCATCTTCTCCACATCATAGTTTTTCATAAATTGAAGGACAGCTATTGGGGGAGTAGCTATAGGGCCATGTGATACACTGAGGATAGAGCAAAGAATGAGGTATACATTGGTCTAACATTTTCAAAATATAATCCCCATTACCTTATTCGTAACATAGACTTACATTAAGTAGCCCTTTTCATTGGCAAAGTAATTTTATACATATGTTAGTCCAAACAAGATTTTGTGGTAATATTGTGAATAATTTTTTAAAGACTTGTAATTTAAACAAGATTTTGTTTAAAACAACAACAAACAAACAAGCTTTTCTGGGAGACAGTATTGTGAAACTGAGGCCTAGCAATGGCAAAGCTAGGACGCAACCCTGACACTTCAAATTCAAATTTCAGCATCCTCGCCATTCACCAGAGTCTCCATATTTCCCAGATAATCACATGAATTGCAACCTACTAGATCAAATTGCTCACAATGGTTATGAAGTGGTCAATGATGACCAACTTTTCATCAAAGAGTATCTTAGGTTTGGAAAGAATCTGACTTGTCCATTCAGCAAAACAAGAGATTCTCACATGCCAGAAATGGTCTTCAGTTTTTAAAAGTATTCTTTAGAATCTGCCTAGATGTCTTTGAGAAATTATATAAAATATAATTTTCAATCTCTCCGGATAGTTTCCATTTCATATTTCCATTGGCCCCATTTTTTAAAAGACTTTATTTATTTATTTGAGAGAGAGGGAGAGAGAGAGAGCACAAGCAGGGGGAGCAAGAGAGGGAGAGGGAGAAGCAGGTTCCCTGCTCAGCAGAGTCCAACACAGGGCTTGATCCCAGGACCCTGGGATCATGACCTGAGTCGAAGGCAGATGCTTAACTGGCTGAGCCACCTAGGTGCCCCTCCATTGGTCCCACAAATGGACCACAAATTATTATTATTATTATTATTATTATTGCTGCTATATGTAGAAAAGATACGTATGGTACTTCAAATGCATATCTGTCAATTAGTTTTCAATTAATCATTACATCTCTGGGGTCCTTCTAAATAATCAACAAAATTGTTGAGAAATATAATACTTGCAATGCTGGAGAGGATCTTGAAGATAATTTAATTCAAATTCATTAACTGAGTATTTGTGTCTCATTCAATCATTCATTGAACAAATGTTGACTGAACACCTACCATGCCCCAGGCACCATTCTAGGGTCTGGAACACCGTCATCAGCCAAATGGCCTAAATTCGCTGCTCTCAGGTAGCTTACATTTTAATTTGTGAGACATAAAAGATAAATAACTGAAATCTATGGAATGTTTAAAAAAATGCCAAGGAACAGATAATAAATAGCAAGAAAGGGAAGATGTAATATGCAATGGGGGATATTTCAATATGGTGGCTGAGGAAAGGTCTCAGGGAGAGACTGACTCTTGAGTAAAGATGTGATTGGGGTGGGCCCAGGAATGGGAATTCTAATAAATTAGGAAAAATTCAAAATCTTGAAAACACAAATTCCTGACAGAGGCAAGCTGTAGGAAAACAGGCACTTTCATACATTGTGAGTGGTAGTACAAAATGATATGACCCTGTCAGGGAAAATTTCTCAGCATCTAATGAAACTATATATGCATTCCCCTTTTCGCCCACTGTGCCCACTTCTAGGAATCTATTCTAGACACAGCTCCATGATTTTAAAACAATATAAGCACATTATTTACAAAAGCAAATTAACAGAAAATATCAGCGCCAACAAAATCCTTATGAGGTTGTATCAAGAAAATACAGTACTTTATTATTATTACTGCTTTAACCCACTAAATTTGGGAACAATTTTTTCCACATCCATAACAACTGGGCCAAACAGTAATGGACACTAAAACACTGAACAATAAAAGAAAATTCATGAGTTCACATTGACAAGCAAGGAAAGGAGAAAGACAGAAAGAGAGGAAAGCAATAAAAGAATAAAAGAGGGGTAAAGAAAGGGAAACTCATTACTGATGCCAGCTAAAAAGTACAGAATAAATGTTGAAATCACATCTCCATTTTGTAATCACCAAGGTAACAGCTAATTTAAACAAGGATCATCAATGGATGTTAAATCCTTTGGAAAAAACTGGAGGTAGTGGGAGCTGTGGTGGGGGTAGAAATGTACTCACCAACTCTCACGGTATCATCCACAAATTACTCACTAATTGCAAAACCAGTCAACCTTTCTAATGGAGAGAGCTGAAAGATACCACCTTTACCAAGTGATTCAACTCTGCATCACTGTTAACTAGAACACCTGCTCGTATGAACCATCCTGATGTGATATATATATCACGTATTCTTGCTAAACATGTTTAACCTAGGTTCATTTGTGAGATTAAAGAACTAAGACAAATAAAAAATATGGGACATTGTCCAACACAGCTGATCTGATCTTTAAAAGTCAATGTTACAATAATAGCAGCAACAAAAAGACTGGGGGCTCTTCCAGATTAAAAGGGACTAAAGTGACACAACAAGCAAATGTAACATATACACCTTAAATGTAAAAGACTGCAGACTGGATAATATTATTGAAATTTTTTTTTACTTTCTCAGGTGCAATTATGGTGCTGTGGTTATATAGTAGACTATACCATTTCTTAGAACAGACATGCTAATGTATTTAAGAGCGAATTATCATGATAGCTGTAACCTACTTTCAAATAGTTTAGCAAAATAAAAATTCCTGGGGTGAAGAGGAAAGGAGGGAGAGAGAGGGAAAGAGGTGGGGGAAAGAAGGGGAGAAAGAGAGAAAGCAAGGGAGGCAAAATGTTAACAATTGGTGAATCTAAATGAAGGCTGTATGCTTATTCATTGCAGTAACCTGCCAGCTTTTATATATAGGTTTGAAGTTAAAAACAAAACTATTGTTAAAAACAAGATAGAATACTGGAGCAGAACTAGAAGTCAACAAGTATAGACAAATATATCTTGTGGAATTTTGCTACAGGATAGGAGAGAATTAGGACAGGTAAATAGGAGAGATGGTAATCCCTAATTTCTTGATTTTTAAGTTAAGGAGGCTAATTCAGAATATTTACATTTGGATCTATAATGTATGCGTAGAAATTCTGCAAATAAGTCAATGTATATAATAAAGAGTCTAGAAATAGACCCACATAAAGATAAGAGACTGAGTTTTGACAAAGGAGCAACGGCAATAAAGTGGAAAAAAATAATATTTTCAACACATTGCACTGGGATAACTGGACATCCACATTCCAAAAAATGAAACTAGATTTTACAGCCTTCACACAAATTAATTCAAAATGGATCATAAACCCAAATGTAAAACACAAAACTATAAAACTCAAAATAGGAAACAGGAGAAAATCCGATGACCTTGGCTATGATGATGACTTGTTAAATTCATAGACTCATGATTGATACAATCATGATGAATAATGAAACCTACCGAGATCCCCGTCATGATAAAGGCAGCCTTCTGGTAACCTCTGGTATCTCCATCTCCTTAGCTAAATCCATTTGTCCATTCTTAATGATAGGAAACACTAGGATTTATTTTACATTTTTTTGAACATTTGTGCTTCTCTGAAAAGGCTTTTTGAGAAAAGTGTTGGCCCTGCCTGAAGGTATTCCTAGAGCAGACCTCCAGGGATAAGAAACACAAGTTTAGCTCTTTAATTATTTTATCAAATGTCAGCCTTGCCTAAGTTCTAAGGTATGTTGCCTTTCAGTCAATAAGACAGAACATCTACACTTGACTGATTCCCATCAGAAAGCCCGTGGAGACAATTGCTTCTCCAGAAAAGGACAGCGTAGCCACTTATTTCCTGAGATTCTCTAATTTTCAACTTTTTTATCAGCCCTGATCACGAGAAAGAGATATGTATTTATTAAATTACACTAACTCTTCCCACATAGAAATGTCATTTCAGATCTACAGTTTAATATTGTGCCTTGTCTTTTGTCTCGACAAGTATATGAAACAGTGATGTGATGTTGCACATGGTTTCCATTGTTGTCGTTCATTCATGGTGAGAGTTTACTATGAACTTCCCTTTCTTCTAATGTCACATAACACACTTTTCTGAATTCAGAACGAAGATATATGGGCTATTTCTCATGGTTTGGCATCTTCTACCAAATGAGAATTATTCATCTCAGCACTGTTCTTTTCCCTTTGGCTGCTAGGAAGCTAAGTGATCTTTCCCAATCTTTCCTTCATTAGCTTTCTTCACTTCTCAACCCCATCAGTCTGCCCTTGTTTTCATTTCATAAAAACTCACTTCATCTCTCCAATATTGCTAAGGTCTTTACATATTCCATGGAAATAACTCCTAAGCATGTTTGTTGAGCAATTTAATTAAGTGGTAATCCATGGCATTCATGAGAACACTCAGACAAAGAGCCAGATTGAACATCCTGAAGGAGGCTCTCAGAGACTCACAGCATGTCAGACATCCAAGCAACAACTGTCATAAAATGAAATAAGGGCCATAATAGGAACAGGTAGAAGGTGCAGTGGGAATACAGAAGGAAAATGCCTGTGGTTTGATAGAAGAGAACAAGAAGATCTCACAAAAATGTGAAATCTTAACTGGGGTCTAGAACGATGAGGAGGAATTTATAGGCAGATATATTTATAATGTACGGTGGGACATGAATTCCATGGCACAAATGAAGGACAAAGGAAACAACATAATTGCTCTATAACCACGTACATCCCCTTAGACCCTGGTACTGTCGCTTAATCTGATTAATTTGGTCTCTCTTCTATGAGCCCATAAAATCTTCATCTATCTAGGGAGTTCAAGAAAAAAGTGGCTTTGATTCATTTTATAGTCTTCTAAATCCGTCTTTCGCCTTTTGAAATTCAGAGGTCAGGTATTTGATTATTTTTATTCTTTTTGCATTGGTGTTGGGTCACCTCTTCTCAGAGATCATGACAGCAAGATGTAACACTTTGAGAAAGCGGTAAACTGGGTATACCTAGTATTGGGTGCCATGGCAAAATATCACCCCTTCCCCAGAGGAACTTCAGTGGTGAAAGGAATCTTAGACATTCCCTAAGTCAGTTCTGTCACCTTCATTTTATGGAATAAATATTTGATGTAAACAAAAGGCAGAGCGATGCTCCCAAGACCAGCCCAGTCAGTTGGAGCTGTGGACCACATTCCTGACTCCTGCCCCAGCAACAGTCCAGGTCTCAACAATATAGTCCTTTAATTTGGGGAATAAACAAATTGCCAAGGGAGTTTGTTAAAAATGTACTGAAGGTACATATTTTAGGATTCTACTGTTAGAGATTCAGATACAGAGAGGGGAGCCAGAAACCTGCATTTTAAGCAAGCATCTCAGGTGATACTAATTGAAGAACCCACCCTTCTAAAAACACCTCCCTGGAGGCTGAACTCCACACGAGCAGAGACCTATTTCTCTTAATCTCTTTATCCCCAGTGACTGCAGAGCACATGGTGTATAGGAAATGTCCAATGTTGAATGAATGAGTAAAGCATATTTCTTAAAATACACACCACTGGGGGCGCCTGGGTGGCTCCGTCTTTAAGCATCTGCCTTCAGCTCAGATCATGATCCCAGGGTCCTGGGATGGAGCCCCGCATCTGGCTCCTTGCTCAGCAGGGAGCCTGCTTCTCCTTCTCCCTCTACCTGCTACTCCACCTACTTGTGCTCTCTCTCTCTGTCAAAATAATAAAATCCTTAAAAAATTTTAAAAATTAAAATATAAAATACACACCACCTTCAAACTTTGGCGTTTCTAGCAAAAGTACTGACAAACTTGTTCTTGACTGGACTGTTTTGAATTGTTATCTTTGAATTATACCGTTTCTATATTTCTTTATAAATCAAGCTTTTCAATACAAAGTCCAGATCAAGATTTTGCAACACAGAAAGCCAGCAAGCTCATAAAACATCCCAGGAAGTAAGAATTCAAGCAGTGAAAGAGAATGATTGTTTGAGTTGTCATTGTTAACACTTGGATCACATAAGCTGTTATTCCAAATCAAAACCCAAGGTACTTTTTTGGTATTTTGTGATTTGCTGTAGCCTTATCTTCATTTACGAGATAATATAAGAGGGTTTGCCCTCTGTTACATATGTGACTATTAAATATTTAGGGCTATAGAGTGAATTTCTCTATATTTTATAAACAAATATTCTAAAGAAGAGCAACATTTTTTATACAAATTAGGATAAGTGAGAATAATGACATGGCATGGAAAAATATTGTTGGTTTCTGCTAAGAACTATTCTACTCCATAAATTAGGATATTTTAAAATAACATCTGGGGGGAATTGCCATAAAGAAATAACTCATTAGGAAAGAAGTATACCTGCAAAAAAAAAAAAAAAAAGAAGTCTACCTGCAATTACCCTGAGATCAGGACTCTTCTAACAGTGTCACATAACTTGCAGAGTGAAACACTAGTATATCTTCACTTTAGAAAGGTTTAGAGAGAGCCTTAGTATCCTCAGCCTTTCACATGGTACCTCCTAAAAAGCCATGTTCTATATCTCACACCACATGGCCTCTGCCTTCCAACTGTAATTCACATAATCTGGTTATCTGGTTCTGTAAGAATTACAAAAGTCCATTTTAGAGGGGTAATTGCCAGGTGAGTGATATCCAAGACTGAGAAAATGTAGATGATTAGATTTAGCAAAATGTTATAGCATGATTCATATTTGTTGATTGTGAAAATGCTTTGGGGAGATTGAATTAGCAGGGAGAAGACCTTTTAGGAGGCTCAGAGAAAAGAATCTCAGGAGTATAATTCTGGAATGAATTAAGTTATTTGGGGACCTAAATGAGCATGTCTGAAAATTAATATAACAAAAGAAGAAGTGTATATGAGAGCAGAAAGTCAGCATATAGTCCAGATTGTTTTTGACATTTGACAAGCAATTATTATAGTGAAAGTAATCATGGAAACTCAAGATGCCTAGTTTTCTAGTGATCAATTTTGGCCAGAGTTTGACACAATTATCCAGTATTCAGACAAAAACAAAAATGCTAATTTGCTTAAAACGTACTGTTTTCTGTGTTATTCAAATAATTCTCGTATATTACTAAATTTTGTCCAGCTGGTTCATAATTTTGGTTTTCAAGGCATCGTTTTTCAAAAACTTTTACCTTTTCTTTTCTCATAAAGCATCATTCATGGCCAGGGCTCAGAACATAAAACTAACATCATAATTCTTAATAGTATTCTTCTTCAAGGGTACATCTTCATTTCAATTGGTAATAAGTCTTACAAAATGAATGATTCTCAAATTATTTAAAGTGAATTACAGGGTGGCAGAATTGGTATAGAGGGAAAGGCCTTTAGAACAGGCATGAATTACAACCCAGAGCCTCCTTCTTCCTGCTGTAATCGGCCCTGATACTTGGGACGACGTAGCTCAGATAAAAGAAACCTTACTACAGGCTTTGGCAGAGGCTGCATTTGTACCAGAAGGTACCAGTGAAGGGATTAGGCTTAGTCATCCAGCTGCTTGGTCACCCACTATGCAGTGCTCCCCAGAAGTTTACATGATGGCCACCAACCCCGCTGCCTTTCAGGGCTGGAAACAGAGATGTCACTTTGAACAGTGAACAAGTCTCCGGGATAAGCGATGACTTTGTTCTTCCACTATACCCTGCAGCATTCTTTATGCTAAAATAATATGGGTAAGGACAACCAGCTGAAGAAAAAGAAACATCTATATTGAATTCATGTGCTACAAATGAGAGGTCCTATGTTATTCACTGAAAAAAAAATAGCCCATAAGAACTACTTTATGGTAAATGAAACTAACAGATTTTTCTCAAAAGTGCATCTGTTCAAGTCAGAAAGTGATAGGCACTTAAAGATAAATAAGGGGACGGGGAGCAAAATGCCTTAATCTCAGTCAGTGGTATTTGGTGGTGGGCCGGCGGGTTCTTTGTCACTCTCAAAACCACAAAAAGGTGATTTGTGATGTGTTTTTGTTCAACTCCTTCCCCATGCATATTACCTCTGCAAGATGAATCTTCTCTAAGACATGCATTGCCCTTTTATGCCGACTGCATGCGTGCGTATGCATAAAATGCCACATTTCCAATTAGGATGTGTATACTCAGGAAGGATGACGTATCAGGGCTGTCAGGCTAAAAGCCCTACAGCGCAGGAGAATTTTCCACATCATTCTGTGGGTCTGCCAAGATTATGGGATGTGTCTATTAGTTTTCTTCATCTTCTCTTTTCTTGCCTTTGATTCTAAGTCATCCTCGCTCTCAAGCTAGATACTGTTCTTTTTTTTTTTTTTTAGACAGCTCCAGAAATAAAGTGAATTGCCGATCTCCCTTACTAAAAGTTAAGTAACGCTTTGTTTTATCCTAGTAAGATGCACTCCCTGTTGTTTCCAATATGGATTAGTTTCCAACAATTTGACTTCACCTCTTCATGTAAAAAATGTGCTGTTAGCACATTACCAAACAAGATCGCTTTCTGTGGAAGAAACTACAGGGGAAATTTGTATTGAAGTCTAGCACTTCATGATGTCTTCTTTGAAAGTCTTAAACATTGTGCAAGTAAAAATGGCACATTATCAAGGTGTCATATGGCACACACTACAGCGAATGACACCTAATAGGATAATAAGGTAAGCTCTTCAGAAAGATATTATAAATCCTTGAAATATAAATATGATGTTTGGGAATACATAGTGTTTTTCCTGAAACTTTTAAATCTTTATGCTGTTGACAATCAGGGAGAAAGGAATAGGATAGATGGGAAAATGTTGGTATCAAATTGGAATGTCAGGTAAAAATATAACTTACCTGAGTATATTGCTTTCAAAAAGTTACAAAGATATGCAAAAGTATGATTCCTATTTTCACTAGATTCAACTTACTAGTATATTAAATTATAAGGTCAGAGGCCAGTGTGCTGCATTTATAAGCTATGTGGCTGGGGCCGAGAATTTGTGTGCTATGTTTTGAAAGCCTTGGTGATTCAAGCACCGTAGATGTGGACATCTCCCAACTCATCTGAAAATACCATTCACATCTTTATTACTGCGAGAGAGATAAGATCACAGAACTTGAAGAGATACAGTAGACAATCTGGTCCATTTTTCCTGCTATTCACAGAGTAATTACCATATTTTTCCAGGCTGAGCAATCAATAATGCATTCTAATGCTTTCCATTTGGTTCTCTACAATATTGGTTTTAATGTCCTCATCTTGCCATTAAAAGTTCCTTTTCCCTAGTTTTCTAATCAGGTCAAGTTGTCTTTTTAAACGGAAAGTGGCAATAGCCAGCTAATCAACAAAACACATTTGCTCTCGCTCAAAGCATGTTACAGAGAGCAGCTCAGCCCATCACACTTAGTCCTTCTGATGATTTTGGGGGGGCGGGGGGTAGAGATTTTGTTATTCACAGGGGGAAAAATCTAGGCGCATGAACAAGTAGGGCATTTTCTCTAGGCATATTTACTCAACATAAATGTGGGCTCACATTTAAGACTACGTATATTGTTCATCTAAGTTTGACATTACCATTTTAATGCTGTAACTGCTAGCTCTTAAAGGCTTTAGCTTTATTAAAAGTTTAATGAAACAAGATTTGTTAACTCAGACATAGTATGTTTAGATTCTTTTTTTGTATAATAGATTCTTGCTTTGTAAGGTATGTAGGCACTCTTGCTAGATTGATGGAAGGATGGAAAAGATTAAGTGACTTCTCTGGGATTACCTCAAAATTGAGTGGCTCAGTTCAAATAAGAAACCCGATCACAGCCCTTTGCTCTATGCTTCAGGCCACATAGCTTTCTATGTTCGTAAAAAAAAACAGTATTTTGTGCATTAAAGAAAGGATGATGCAATTTATCTTTGCTGTTAATATCATTTGTTGTTTATTACAGAAGGATGTGCAGCCACAGGTAAACTTGAAATTGGCCTTAATAAAAAAAAAAATGTTTAAGGCAGCATTACACCTGAAAACAAAATTTAGTGCTTATGTTCAAAATGTATATAGATTTTTTAATTCTCACCAACTATAGTGAAGGAACTACTTCCACAAAATCATCAGGGAAAATTCCAATGATTCCACATCCCTGGAAATAACATGCAGGGATGTTATTCTAAGCCATTATTGAATTAACAATCAGCATTACTCAGGCTTTATAAAAAGAAATGGATGAAAAGAGATCATTGCCCTCAGGGAACTTACAGTCTCCTTGGGAGTATGCAACAAGACACAGTAAACAAGAACAAAGTGTGCAAGACTTGTGCACTATTGGGTAAGCACTAAATTTAGTGATTAAGCACTAAATTCTGTTTTATAGATTGACTCTCTATTTGGTGAGAAATCAGAAGAGATAAAGATCAATCCTGGCTACTTAGAATACATGAGAATGTTCTCGAAGAAGTATAAAGTGAAGCTAGATCTCAGTGGATGGATCCACAGACAGAGGGCAAGAGGAGAGCTGTTCTGGGTGGGCTATGGGGAAGTAAACATGATATGCTCTGAAAAAGGGAGAGCTACTTAGGAGACAGAGAATAAAATGAAGCCTGCTCATTTGGTCATCAAATTAGCAAATATTTATGGAGATCCTACCATTCTAGATTCTGAAGATATGGTAGTAAGAGAGGGAAAAAAGGAGGACAAATCCCCCATAGCACTTCTCCCAGCAGGAAACACAAGGCTTATCTAAACAGCCTAAGAGAGGGAAGTATAATGAAAAGATTATTTATAGAGGTAGGAGCAGGTTTTAAGGAAATCAGCAGAGGCTGTATAATACCCTAAAGCCAGCAATAATGGGAAGCAGCCACCATCTCTACTTTTGAAGGGACAACAGGAAGGAGAAGTTACCAGAACCTAGAGAGAAGATCCAAGAAAAGGGCTGTCTGACAAGAGGTGTGGCCTTCAGTAAAGATCACTATCAAGCTGCAGTGACCTGCTGGGAGTGAATCTAGTGAATAAATATCCCAACTCCTGCCTCTGTATTTCCTCCTAATGTTTCCCATTTGCTGATTCCAACTACAAGGCAGAAAGCAAAGGGGCCACTCAATGTAGTTAGTACAGATCTATGCGATATGGAGAAGAGTGGGGATGACATCTGAAGAGGAAACAGAAGTGTTCAGCATAGTCTTCTGTATCAACCAGGAGACTACCAGAGAAGTAAAACCAGTAGGATAAATACACACACCTGTGCATGCACACACACACATAACACACATAATGCACATATATAAAAAGTAGATGCATATAAATAAAATGTATATAAAATATAATTTGTTTTATGGATAAAATTTATACTTACGTATAATTTAAATGTGTAAGTCTATGTGAATATAAAATACATAAATATGTATGTATATCATATATATACACCCATATGTATTTTTCATATATTTATAATGAGATTCATTTCAAGGAGTTGGTTTTACATGACTGAGGGGTCTGGTAAGTCTGAAATCTAAAGGATAAGCTGGTAGGCTGGGAACTCTGGAAAAGACGCTGAGGCTGAAGTCCACAGATAGAATTTCCCCCTCACTGGGGAAACCTCAGTTTTTCTCATAAGGACATTCAACTGATTGGATAAGGCCCACCCAGATTGTGGAGAATAGTCACCTATATTAAAGTCAACTGATTATACATGTTCACTGTATGTACAAAATACCTTCATAGCAACACCTAGATGTGTGTTTAATTGAATAATTGGGTGTTGTTGCCTAGCCAAATGAACACAAAAAAATAATCATCACAGACTCTGTTCTTATCGACCTTATATTTTGGTAGAGAACATCAGAAAAAAACTGTTTTTAATTTTTTTAAGTCTACCTTCCAGGTAGTAATAAGCTAAGAAGAAGAAAGGAGAGTATTTGGATAAGGAGGGATAAGAGGCACTATGTCTTAGCATAGTCACAGAAATATTTAAGACCTGACCTTTGTGCTGAGACCTGAATGAAACCAGGAAGTGAGCCATTTGGGTAACAAGGGAAATTATTCCAGGCAGCCCAGATAAGGAAGGCTCCAAGTTGGCCCTCTTCAAGGATTAGTAAGAAAGCTGGTTTGGGAGCCAAGGTAGCAAGGAAAAGAGTGGGAAGAGATGAGATTAGACAATGGCAGGGGTGGGACTAGGAAGGGCTTTTGAAGCAAGATAAAGATTTTGGGTTATATTTTAAGTGAAACAGAAAGCAGTTAAATCATTTGGAGCTGAAAACTAATATGACCTGACTCTGACTTCATTGTTGTTTTTAAAGAACCACTGTTGCCTTCAGATGGAGAAAAGATCATAGGCATCAGGAGGTGAAGGGGGAAACAGGTGGGGAGCTCTGGCCTCTCCGGATTGGATTAGAGCTATGGTGGTGAAGACTCTAACATAATCGGAAGGTCAAGCCAATATGATTTGCTTCATAGACATGGCACATATTAAGGGAGAAATCAAGACAGCTTCATGTTTGGCCTGAGCAACTGAGTAGATAGAATTACTTACTCAAATGCTGAGATGTAAAAGACCAGGCAAGGCCAACTTTGGGGTTTGGAGGATGGGGATTCAGAATTCTAGTTTGGAAATATCAAAGTGTCTATTGGTCATCCAGTTGAAAATGTTGAGTGGGCTGTTCGTTTCAGGAATGCAGGAGAGGTTAGGGCTGTAGAGATAAATTTGGTAGTTACCAGCATAAAGATATTAGGAAGAATAGGTAAGAACAATTGATAGGTATAATGGGGTAAATTATGATAAAGGATCAGCAGGCTTTAACGGTGAGATAGGGAAGCAGCTTACGTGTGTGTGTGTGTGTGTGTGTGTGTGTGTGACTTAGTACTCTGTGAACTCCTTCAGAGAAAAAATGTGCCTTATGCCTGTTGGATGGTTAGCACATAGCTAAGGAGCTAGCACATGATGGCCTCTTGGCAACTACTGGATGAATGAATGATTTTAAGGGATTAAAGACCACTGACTATCAGGAACACTGGTCTGGCATGATCCAAATCCCTTCCCCCTGCCCCCAGGAAACTACACAAAACAACAGACTTCACCACAGATTGCTTGGCAACTGCTCAGTTGATCTAAGCTCGTGGCAGAAGAAGCAACGTCCTTAAAGGTTGACAGAAAACTGAACTGCAGCCCCAGCTCTGTTACTTACTAGCCATGTGACTTTGGCCGATTATTAAGCAATCAGAAATTCAGTTCTGTCAATAAAATGTATGTGCATCTAGCACCGTGCTTGGCACATTAAAGTGGAGAAGACAACTCAACCTCCTTGCTCGTTTTCTGAGAACCTCATTAAAAAGACCTGGAACTGCATCATTTATTCATTTTAAATAATATCTGTTTCATGGCTACAGAGCTCACGAAACTAGTAACAGTTCTAAATTACGCAGGTTTGGCTTTGTTCTTTAAGAGCTTTGGAGCTTGTTAAAATCTGTGCATGTAATTAATGTAATCATTTCAGTGATTCTTGAAGTTCTTGCTACTGTTTTCCTCATTGTAGGCCTCCTTTCCATCTTCAAATAACTTTTGTTGAAAGCTGACGACATGCTGAATAGTGTTCAAGGCATTGTGGATAGAATGGAATTCTGGTACCATCGCAGATTCATGCTCATCTTGTCAGTAGTTAAGCCTATGATTTATAAATTATATTTATATTGAACCACTGACTTGACGGTTAATTTTCAGAAATGGCTTTCTACTTCCTTCCATAGATAAAAGAGAACAAATGCACTCATAGGACAGAAAGTTTGGGAAATTTTATGGCAACTCCTGACTCATAGAAAATAAAATATAGGTTATGCAATTTTTAACTTCAGCTGACATATAAAAATAAAAAGATACAGTTGTCCTCAAGGAGCTAACAAGGTCCATGAGATAGGTCACGATGTATGGGAGAGTACATAGAACAGGCACTAGGTAAATGAATGAATGAGAAAAACAAAATAATGAAAGATGTAATAATTTACAGATGTGTATGATTCATTCCAGCAGAAGTTATGGATTGCCCTATAGAGGAGATAAGATTTGAGCTGGAACTTCAAGAAAAATGAAACTTTTGTAATACATGACTGAAGAACAACATTTTAGACAACGAAAACTAGGGTGTAGTTTATATTCTAACACAGCTGGTATACAGGGAATAAACCAGGAAATAGTAGAAACTGAATACGAGTAGGCCCTGAATATGTTCTGGGTTGTATTTAATAGGTAATATTAATAAGCATCATTTAGGTTACTTTCTTTGTAGGTAACAGAAAATTCAACTCAAGCCTAAACACGAAGGACATCATTAGCTCGTGTCCCTGGAATTCCAGCCACAGAATAGATTCTGGTGGTGACTTTGCTCTGTGGCTCCATCTCGGACCGCTGCTCTTCTCCTGGTTCTGCCCTCCTCTCTGTGCTGGTATTTATATCTTGACTGCTGTTCAGACTTCACATCTATGGATGACACCATCCAGAGGAAAGGAAATGGCTCTCTGTATGGCATTCTCTTGAGTCAGTTCTAACTTGCAACTTCCAGTTACATCTCACTTGCCAAATTAGTTCACCCACCCCATCCACAACCAATTTCTATTATCATATCAACATCCTTATTGGTTCAGACCTAGAACCCTGAACCAATCACTGGCAAGGAGGATGGGATTACTGTGATTCAGCTTGATACTCTGGGGCTGCCCCTGGAGTGGGAGTCAGTCACCCAACCACTCAGTTGCTACATTGGGGGGCAAGGTGGGGGTCATGGTCAAACAGGTGTTGAGAAGGTGCCTTCAATGTCCACCCACTCTGGGGGAATTACTGAGGTGTTTTATGCATGAAAGCCACGTGAACAGATAATCGTATTGAATATTAATTTGATGGTGATTTAATGATTTGCAAATAAATAAAATAATTTTTCCAAATTTTAACAATAAGACTTCAAGAAAAAGGCAAAGAAATTAAAATATGACTATATAATATAAATAAAAATGTTCTATTTATATGAAAAAATATACTCTGCTGTATTCTAAAACTGTAAACTAAAACATAAAAAAGTCTACATTTTCCCATCTAAGTTAGACTTTCTGAAAACTAACATCTATTGCTGTTGTGGAGTTATCGTGGTGGAATGAAGTAATATAACACTTCTGGAAAGAGATTTAGCATTATGCTTTAGAAGCCTTATCAATATAATTACACTGACAGGGCTGTGTCTTAAAGAAATAATTAGGAATGCAATTAAAGATCTATATATAAGGACTTTCATAGTAGTGTTCTATATAATAAATAAAACCTGAAAAGACCAGCAGAGAAATGGCCAAATAAGGAAAAGTTCATAAATGGAAAACTATGTAGCAGAAAAATAATTCTGATGATAAAGGAAAATATTCAATATAATAATAATTTTTAAAGCACCAGGATCGCAAACATATACTTTAAAAAAAAAAAAAACAACTTTTTGAAGAAGAGATTTTTTTTAAAGAATGACACTTTTAAAAGTTCTACTGCATTTTCACTTACTTGGATTAAGTGCCTGCCTTAAGAAAAACGGTATTTCACCTTGCTGAGCGTAAGTGAGTGATTTTTTAATATAATCATTATAGTGACTTCTAAAGTCTTTCCCTTAACTTTCTATAACACAAGGTTAAAAGCAAAACATAATAAAATGAAATAAAACAAAATTAAATCAAAAAATAAAAACCACAGTTGAATTGTAAAACAGCAATATTATTCATTCAAAAATATTGAATCTACCATGAAACTGTCATTGTTCTGGGTGAGAGAATACCCAAGTATTCACAAAGTTATTAAAACGAGTTTGATATTTTTTACTGAAATATAGTTGACATACAACTATACATTAATTTCAGGGATTTGACAAGTTTATATGTTGTGCTCTGCTCACAAGTGTAGCCACCATCTGTCACCATACAAACCTACTACAGTATCACTGACTATATTCTCTATGTTGTGCTTTTTATTCCCATAATTTACTCATTCCTAAACTGGAAGCCTGTATCTCCCACTCCCCTTCACCCATTTTGCCTGTCCCTCCACCTCCCTCCCCTTGGGCAACCATTAGTTTGTTCTCTGTATTTGTAGATCTATTTCTGCTTTTTGTTTATTTGTTTGTTTGTTTTGTTTTTTAGATTCCACATATAAGTGAAGTCATATGGTATTTGTCTTTTGCTGTCTGACTTATTTCACTTAGCATGATACCCCCTAGGTCCATCCATGTTGTCACAAATGGCAAGATCTCATCTTTTTTATGGCTGAGTAGTATTCCTCTGTGTGTGTGTGTGTGTGTGTGTGTGTGTTTATCACACTTTCTTTATTCATTCATCTATTGATGGATACTTAGGTTGCTTCTATATCTTTGCTATTACCAACAATGCTGCAATAAACAGAAGGGTGCATACATCTTTCTGGATTGGTGTTTTCATTTTCTTTAGGTAAATACCCAGTAATGGAATTCCTATGGATCATTCAGGTATTTCTATTTTTAATTTTCTGAGGAAACTTTATTCTGTTTTCCACAGGGTTGTACCAATTTACATTCCTGCCAACAGTGCATGAAGGTTCCTTTTTGTCCACATTCTTATCAACACTTGTTATTTCTTGTCTGTTTCTAGCCATTCTGACATGTGTAAGGTGATATCTCATTGTGGTTTTGATTTACATTTCCCTGATGATGAGTGATAAGCATGTTTTAATATGTCTGTTGGCCATCTGTATGTCTTCTTTGGAAAAAAATGTCTATTCAGGTCCTCTGCCCTTTTTTCAATTGGATTATTTGTTTCTTAGATGTTGAGCTGTGTAAGTCCTTTATATATTTTGGATATTAACCCTTTTTCAGATATATCATTTGTAAATATTTTCTCCCATTTATATGGCTGCCTTTTCATTTTGTTGATGGTTTCCTTTGAGCTGCAGAAGTCTGCTTTTTTTTTTTTCTTTTTTCTTTTTTGGTGTAGTCCCAATAGTTTAATTTTGCTGTTTCCCTTGCCGTGGGAAACATATCTAAAAAACTTTGTTATAGCTGATGTCAAAGACATTACTGCCTATGTTTTCTTCTAGAAGTTTTATGGTTTCAGGTCTCACATGTAGGTCTCTAATCCATTTTGAATTTATTTTTGTGTATGGCGTAAGAAAGCAGTCCAGTTTCATTCTTTTGCATGTTGCTGTCCAGTTTTCCCAGCACCATTTTTTGAAGAGAC
Organism: Mirounga angustirostris; assembly: GCF_029215605.1. Taxonomy (NCBI): domain Eukaryota; kingdom Metazoa; phylum Chordata; class Mammalia; order Carnivora; family Phocidae; genus Mirounga; species Mirounga angustirostris. Next base: position 17,128,789 of record NW_026991711.1, on the reverse strand, counting down.
TGTCTTTATCACATTGTATATTTTTGCTTTCTTTGTCATAGATTAATTGACCATATAAGTGGGGGTTTCTTTCTGGGCTCTAATCTCTTCCATTATCTATGTGTCTATTTTTGCACCATTACCATACTGTTTTGATTACTACAGCTTTGTAGTATGTCTTGAAATCTGGAATTATGTTACCTCCAGCTTTGTTCTTTCTCAACATGACTTTGGCTATTTGAGATCTTTTGTGACTCCACACAAATTTTAGGATTATTTGTTCTAGTTCTGTGGAAAATGCTGTTGATATTTTGATAGGGATTACTTGAATCCAGATTGCTCTTAGTGGTATGAACATTTTAAAATATTAATTTTTCCAGTGCACGAGCTTGGAATATCTTTTCATTTGTTTGGGTCATCTTCAAATGCTTTCATCAATATTTTATAGTTTTCAGAGTACTGGTCTTTCACCTTCTTGGTTAAGTTTATTTCTAGGTATTTTATTATTTTTGGTGCAATTGTTAAATGGAGTTATTTTCCTAATTTATCTTTCTGCTACTTCATTCTTAGTGTATAGAAACCAATTTCTGCCTACTAATTTTGTATCCTGCAACTTTATTGAATTTATAAAATGGGTTTGATAATTTTGATGTTGGGGTCATGGTCTTTGAATCATGAAAGTGGTTATTAAGATACTTTACAATATTGATCTTTGGAGTGGGGTGTTGGCTACATGGGGATTGATTCCATTTTTTCTCTAATTTTGTTCATATTTTGAAATTTTCATGATAAAAAGTGACAAATAATTTACATGGAACCAATGAAAGCATTTCTAACCCACAATGGTTAGTTTTCTAAAACTTAAAACCTAAACCCTTCTCAATTATTGCATGTACACTTGTCCAGTTAACAGAATTTAAAAATACAAGTCTTTTATTTAAATAAGGATAAACAATACATTTGCATAGGCATAAACTGTGTGTGCATCTTAGATATCATTTAATATATTGCAGATGTTATTTTATAATCATATGCATGTATCAAACTTTGTATTAGAAGTGGTCTTTTGGGGAGCCTGGGTGGCTCAGTTGGTTAAACATCTGCCTTCAGCTCAGGTCATGGTCCCAGGGTCCTTGGATCAAGCCCAGCATAGGGCTCCCTGCTCAGTGGGCAGCCAGCTTCTCCCTTTCCCTCCATGTGCTCTCTCTCTCTCTCTCTCTCAAATAAATTAATAAATCTTAAAAAAAAAGTGGCCTTCTTTTGGTACAGGAAAAAAATGGTATAGAAAAATTATATCATAAAGATAAACTCAAAATGGATGAAAGACCTCAATGTGCGACAGGAATCCATCAAAATCCTAGAGGAGAACATAGGTAACCTCTTTGACATCAGCCACAGCAACTTCTTTCAAGATACATCTCCAAAAGCTAGTGAAACAAAAGCAAAAATGAACTTTTGGGACTTGATCAAGATAAAAAGCTTCTGCACAGCAAAGGAAACAGTCAACAAAACAAAGAGGCAACCCACAGAATGGGAGAAGATATTTGCAAATGACACTACAGATAAAGGGCTGGTATCCAAGATCTATAAAGAACTTCTCAAACTCAACACCCAAAAAACAAATAATCAAGTCAAAAAATGGGCAGAAGACATGAACAGACACTTCTCCAAAGAAGACATACAAATGGCTAACAGACACATGAAAAAATATTCATCATCATTAGCCATCAGGGAAATTCAAATCAAAACCACACTGAGATACCACCTTACACCAGTTAGAATGGCAAAAATTGACAAGGCAAGAAACAACAAATGTTGGAGAGGGTGTGGAGAAAGGGGAACCCTCTTACACTGTTGGTGGGAATGCAAGTTGGTACAGCCACTTTGGAAAACAGTATGGAGGTGCCTCAGAAAATTAAAAACAGAGCTACCCTATGAGCCAGCAATTGCACTCCTGGGTATTCACCCCAAAGACACAGAGGTAGTGAAAAGAAGGGCGATATGCACCCCAGCATTCATAGCAGCAATGTCCGCAATAGCCAAACTGTGGAAAGAGCCGAGATGCCCTTCAACAGATGAATGGATAAAGAAGATGTGGTCCATATATACAATGGAATATTACTCAACCATCAGAAAGGATGAATACCCAACTTTTACATCAACATGGATGGGACTGGAGAAGATTATGCTAAGTGAAATAAGTCAAGAAGAAAAAGTCAATTATCATATGGTTTCACTTATTTGTGGAACATAAGGAATAGCATGGAGGACATTAGGAAAAGGAAGGGAAAAATGAAGGGGGGTAATAGGAGGGAGAGATGAACCATGAGAGACTATGGACTCAGAAACAAACTGAGGGTTTTAGAGGGGAGGGGGGTGGGGGGATGGGTTAGCCCGGTGATGGGCATTAAGGAGGGCATGTATTGCATGGAGCACTGGGTGTTATACAAAAACAATGAATCATGGATCACCACATCAAAAACTAATGATGTATTGTATGGTGACTAACATAACATAATAAAATAAAATTTTAAAAAAAGAAAAATTATATCATATTAACAAATTCACCTTTATTTTTTAAAATATTTCTATTATTTTTTTAAAGATTTTATTTATTTATGAGAGAGAAAGAGAGAGAACACATGTACACGAGCAAGGGGGAGGAGCAGAGGCAGACGGAGAAGCAGACTGAGCTGGGAGCCTGACACAGGACTCTGTTCTAAGACCCTGGGATCATGACCTGAGTCAAAGCAGACACTTAACCAACTGAACCACCTAGGTGCCCACAAATTCATCTTTAATACTCAAGCATTTTATTTGAGGATCAAAATTACATCTTCATAAGCAAACTTGTTCTACTAGACACTTCCTTGTATGCTTTTATTATTAAATTTATCTGCAATTTGACAAGCTGTTTGATTTTCCACACTTAATGCACTTTAATTACCATAGAATAAAAATATTTTAGAGTTATATGAACCTTAGAAGTGCTCTAAACGATGATAAAATTAAGGACAGGTCCAGTGACTTTTAATCATTACGTCCCTAACTGCGGGAAGTCAATAAAAATGTGTTGTGTTGACTAGATTCAGTCTACTTTCCCACATAGGATAGGGCTCTCCCCCATGACACTCCTAACTGATGGATGTATTCATTTTGATACTAATCGTTCCTGTGATAAGGGATTCATTATATACTCCTAGATTTGTTTTCTAAGGTCGCTATAACAAGGTACCACAAACTGGGTGGATTAAAACAGCAGAAATATATTGTCTTACAGTTCTGGGAACTACAGGTACAAAATCAAGGTGTCAGCAGGGCCGGGCTCCCTCCGAAACCTCAAGGGGAGAATGCTTCCTGGCCTCTCCTCACTTCCAGTGGTTGCCAGCACTCCTTGGCCGTCCCTGACTTACAGTTGCAGGACTTGAATCTCTACCTCTGTTGTCCCCTGGTGTTCTCCCTGGGTGTCTCTGTTTGGCATGGCATTCTTTTCCTGGTGTCTCTGTGTCTTTACATCATGTTCTCCTGCGTCAGTGCCCAACATCCCTTCTTATAAAAACACCAGTGATACTGGAGTAAGGCCCCACCCTAATGACCTCATCTGAACTTGATTACATCTGCAAAGATCTTATGTCTAAATAAAGTCATGGTTACATTTACTGGAGTTAAGGTTTTACATATTTGGCAGGGGGATATAACTGAAGCCATAGCACCCCCACACAGGATAATGAGACACAGACAACTGTCTGGGTTGATGGTGAAGAAAATTAGAATTAAGATTGTCAGCGTCACCTACCTTCTACTTAAAACTTTATATATCTATTTATATATATTGTATATTTATCAATACTTGGATTTTGAAAATATATATATTTGGAATACACAGAATATACAGTTGACCCTTGAACCATGCAGGGGTTAAGGGCACCAACCCCCACAGAGCTGAAGATCTGCATATAACTTTTGATTCCTCAAGAACTTAACTACTAATAGCCTACTGTTGACCCAAGTCTTTCCAATAACATAGCCAGTTATCACATATTTTGTATGTCATATGTATTACACACTGTACTCTTATAGTACAGTAAGCAAGAGAATAGAAAATGTTATTAAGAAAATTATAAGAGAAAATACATTTACAGTATTGTATGTATATTTCTTTTTTTTTGTAGTTTTTAATTTTATTATATTGTGTTAGTCACCATACAATACATCATTAGTTTTTGATGTAGTGATCCATGACCCATTGTTTCCGTATAACACCCAGTTGTATGTATATTTCTTGAAAACAATCTGTCTGTAAGTGGACCCAAACAATTCAAACCCATGTTGTTCAAGGGCTAACTGTATGCATATTTGGAATACATATTTTTGGAATATGTGTATATATTTGGAAATATATATATTTGCACAATACCTCTTGCTTATTCAGAACTTACAAATCTTATAGCAAGAGCTGAATAAATTTATACATTTTCATAGAGTCATACTAGTAGAACTGGAGTTACTAAAGCTTCATAATATATATCAATAATAGCATTATACTTTGAACACTAGGAAATTCTGAATATTTTTAAAGTATTTTTGGTAACTACTACTTCCCCATTTGTGAACTGGTAAGAAAAAGGTCAAGTAAAATGGGCTTGAAGGGCCTTGGAGATTGTCTTCACATAAAATTGCAATGCACCTTTTCATATCACATCTCTGCTCACGAGAGATTTCTGAAAGAATTTAGCCAAATATGAAACTTTTTACTCTATTTGTAAGTAATGTATTTTTATTTCAAAATCAAATCTAATATGCTCTCTATTTTCAGATCTTAAAAACAGCTCAAAAGGCTCTTAGATGTTCATTTTGATCCACATACGTGTGTCTGCAATTGGATTAGATAAATTGGAACTTCATGAAAATGAGGTAGAGTTAAACTATTTCATGGTCTGGTTTCTTATTAAGAAATAGTATAATTTTATCATGGGTCTATGGTGTCCTGGTGCCAGACAAATGCTGAAGCCAACTGCAGGCTTTTATCAAAAATTAAACTTTGACTTAGAGCCAAGATTCTAGTTTTCAGCTAAGATGCTTTACGTCTATGGTAGCTTTGTACTTCATGGACTAATTGCCATAATACATGATTATCGATGCAGAATCCTCTGTGGTTCTTTTTGGTCTAGTAGACTTGCATATTGAAAATTGCAGTTTTAACATATTTAAGAGTACAAGTGACTAACTTGACAGAAATTTTCACACTCAAACCCTGACAGCCTGAAGTAAGGATACCCTTCCTTTATCCCCATTCCTCCACCCACGCTTCTGCCTGCTTACCGCTAATATTCCTCGGACTGTCAGTTGCTGGCATCTGGTAAATCCAATTCTTACTGGCCCAGAGAATGTACTAATTATATCCTACAGCTAATTAGAAAGCAGCCTCTTTGCTAGAGAACAGTTTATTTAGCTCATCAATGAATAAGACTTGGTTTGAATCTTGATTTAAAAATCAAAGGAAAATGGAGAAGGGATGAGAAGGAAAATATATCCCACATCCCTGTTAATTAAATTGAGGAAATAAATATAGATTTTGTATAAGACTGGAAGGAGAGGCTTTGGACTAAAATACTGAAACTAGAGGAATTAAAGGATGTATTTGCATTTCATGAACCTTATTTACAAAACCTAGAAACACGTTATCTTAAAATCTTAGCAGAGCTGTAGTTGATGTGTCAATGACGTAATTTGAAAACTGGTCAGATTCTTTTTTTTTTTTTAAGATTTTATTTATTTGACAGAGAGAGCACAAGCAGGGGGAGCAGCAGAGGGAGAGGGAGAAGCAAGTACCCACTGAACAGGGAGCCCGAGGCGGGGTTCTATCCCAGGGCCCCAGGATCACGACCTCAGCCAAAGGCAGATGCTAATGGACCGAGCCACCCAACTGCCCCTGGTCAGATTCTTTAAAAAGAGATGAGGAGGGTAATGTTTTATTGATGAAAGTTTCATGAATAGCACGCGTGATTTAACACTTAGGTTAAATGCTTCTGAAGAGTCAAATTTCTATAATGTGTATTTATGTTAATGGCTCACATGGGATTTATTAAATAAAAAATACAGTTCCTCACATTAACAGGGCTTTACCATAAATTTGGGGATGGCATATTCCTTGCAGGTGTCAACCATTGAAGTATGTAAATGGTAACCTGACCCATTCACTCTTTACCCCTTTATCTTCATAATCAAATATGATCATCACAAGCAGCAGAGAAAGACATTTTCATGCTAATTTTCAAAATTGTTACCAATTTACCGTGACTAATTAAAATGGGAAGTTCTGTAACACTTCAGGTCAGTGGTTCTCCACCCTGGCTGCACTTCAGAATTATCTAGGGAAGCTTTTTAAAAATATCCAGCATTGTACCCACCCCCTTGGTACCCCCACACATTAATATATTTAGACTCTCTGGGTATAGGGCCCAGGAACCATATATTTTTTTGAAGTCTGCGAGGGGATCCTGTATATATATATCGTATATATATATATATATATATATAGGATATATATAGAGAGAGAGAGGATTGAGATTAATCATTCTATGAGACGGTTGGTCCCAAAAGATTGGGAAGTCATTAAGAGTTTCTTGAGTTGCTTAAGAACCAGATAAAAACAGAAAAGGAGAGGAATTAGTTTCTTAGGCTTGAACAGAGACACTGTTTTCATCCTACAGCGTGGACAGTAAGGGATACATGGATCCTTCTGAGAAGCTGATTAAAAGCTATGGACCTCTTCCAAGAAAAGCAAACACATCCACAAAGATGAAACTGGTATAGAAGGGGATACGTTTCAAAGAAAAGCAGAATCTCAGGAGAAAAGTCTGTGAACCCAGAGGGAAGAAAGAAGCGTTCCCAGAGATGGAAGAGCTAACACTAAGAAATGAAGCCCAATTATTATATGCACAGGGCCATTCAGGCAGAGATGATAATGGCATACAAAGGGCTGTGAGATAGGAAAACTTTCCAAAATGACATTTACATGTCTCATTTTAAGAGAATATATCTATAAGCTTCCTGCAAAGACCTAATTCTTTGCTGAATTTAACATGTTTCCCTCCTGACTGTCACACCCTCCCCCCAAAGCAAAGATTCATGCATTGCTTATTCTAGTCTAGTTTCCTATGCTATTTTCCAAAAAGACTTTCACAAATTTCTTCTATTTCTTTCCTTTAAATAATATTAGATTGATGCTGCTAAAGCAGACCCCAAATTTTAAAGTACTTTAGGTTTCAGCATCAGAATACTGAAGGAAACAGTAGCTATCCACTTCAAGGTTGTTTTTATAATTTGAATTTTATTTGATTCTTTCTCTCTAGAATTTCCACTCGATGCACCCTGATTTTCTTGGAGCCAATCTTAGATGATCTCATTCAAATCAATCTCCTCAATTTTTCTCAATCCATCTTTTTATATACAACCCTGGAAATGGAACTGAGGTACTAAAATCAGCTCTGAAGCTATTCTAACTATAGTCACTCAGCTTAATAAATCCTAGATTTAGGACGTATGCTTTTTCTAACACAGAATTATCAAGCCATGGGATTTTTGGAATCAAAGGATTCCTTAGAAGTTTGTAACAATTTAAATCCACTGGTCTGCATAAGTAGAACAAACGGCATCGATACTTTAAACAGGTAGGAATATTTCAAGATTCATATTAACGCTGTTTTTAGCATCTTTCCAATCAATCCATTGCCATTGATATTGTTATTAATAGACAATTAGCAGACGAGATTCGCATCAGTGGCACACTAAACAGCATGACATGTGCTTCCAGCATGGACGGGAAGGGAGAACTGATAAAAGGACCAGAAAAGTAAAACCACAAGATGAAAGTGCACATCTATGTGACCATGTATCTACACAAAAATGGCTTGCAGGAGATCAATGAAAGAAGTTCTCCATCAAATGAGAGAACATCTAAGGAATATGGAAGGTCTGACACACATAGCATGGTGCTTCTATTTCTGTTGTACTAATAGATGGCATGTTGGATTGGATATTAAAATATCTCTGTCCCTATACGTCATGAAAAACTTCATTTAAATTACAACTGAAATCTTGATCCTCTGTAACTAGATTTACTTTTATTGCAGCTGTGAATACTGAGTCCCCTTAGCTGAGTCTCCTTTACAAGACACATATGTAAGTTTCTATGGGTCTTACTTGAAATAAGACCACCTACATTGTAACTGATATGTATTTATATACTTATAAATATTATAATCGACTCCTTAAAAGACTATTAATTTCAACTGCTTAAATGAATATATTTCTTTGCTTAGATACAGTTTATAGTTTACTCCACACAGCTTCGTATGTAGATAATGAATGGAAATCCACTGGGAAAAAAGTGTAAAGCTTGGAGCATCCCAAAGTTATCCCTAAGGAACAGAAAAACAGTCATATATCTGGGTTGCCTGGTTGGACTCAGTCAGTGAAGCTTGCGACTCTTAATCTCAAGGTTGTGAGTTTGAGCCCCATGCTGGGTGTAGAGATCACTTAAAAATAATATCTTAAAAAAAAAAACAGTTACACATCTAAAATTTTGCAAACAGTAAATGTTCATTAAATATTTAAAGAAAGGCAGTAGAATTCAGAATTACTCTTGTCCACTATATCCAGGCTAGTTCAAAAGAACATTTTTATGACTTTCCTAAAATTTACTGAGAATGTCTTTATCCAAAATAAGATATACATTTTATTATCAAAATTTCCTTCGCTGTTTATTACCATCTAAATAGTTACATGATACCAAAATGTGAGGCATCATGCAACTCTGCAATTTTTCACATCTCATACAATGCTTATACAGTAAATAGAATTTGTCAAATTTGAATTTCATTAGAAATCTAAGCTCAAATCCTAAGAACGTTTACTTTTCCCAGACCACATTTTGACTCTTCTCTAGCCCACTGTGCTGAACGGTGCACATGAGTCACCCATTATGCAAGATGCAGTCTGCAGTAGGAGTGGAGGGTTCAGCCAACAGACTGTGTAATTACATTACTCAATGATCTGCAGCCCATGCCTCAAGCAATGGCTCAGCACAGGGTTGGTGGCAGGAACCATAGAAAACAATGAGTAAAAATTAAAACAGAAAAAAATAAAATCAGAACTAACAACTAGTGACTGTAAAAGGGGTTCATGTTAGAGTGGCAGCATCATCCAAGAATTACCCTTGGGTTCAAATGTTGGTAATATCAAGAGCCCAACAAAAATCACATGTTTAAACCATTTGGGGTTAAGTATATTTGCAGGAATTTTAAACTACTGGAACCTTAGCCAACAGTAAGGATGTTTTAACTAATGGCAGCTGGTCTTTGGCAATTTCAAGCTTGAAACATTGACATATAAATAATGTTAAAAGGGGCAATTTAACAGAAGTAATCAATATTTGATTTGTACAAGGCGGACTGTCCCCCACAACCCAACGACTAGTGAACACTAATGAACACTACCAGGTAAGTATTATTACCTGCACGTTAGTCATCATTTTTAAAATATGTGGATATTAAACATATTTAAATATATATGAAGATATATGTATTATATACAAATGTATTAAATAGATATGATACAGATATTTGTGTGTGTATATTCACAAGATTAATCAAAGGAAATGCTCATGTATTTAAATCAGCCAGCAGCCTAGCAGAACAAATCATGTGTATCAGTGTGGATTTCAAACATGGGCAAAAGAACAAGCTTTGTTTGCAGCATAAAAGAAACTATGCCTGGTTGGCACACTGCCATACCACAAAGCGATCTCCTGATAACTTGCGGCTCAAAATGCTGCTATCATCAGATTCTTTCCTTTGGTAGTACTATACACACTTTGATGCTGAGATAACATGGACACTTCATATGCAAGATATAATGGAAGCAGAAATTGCTCCCTTGATTTAACCAGTAGTTATTTATGAATGTTGAGCAGTGCAAAATTGCAGTTATTTGCGGATCCTCATTAATAACACCTCGCACTATTGCTGCAAAGGCAAATGCACTTTGACATTCAATATTTTTTCTTCACAATTATTTGAATTCCCTCTGAACAGAAGTAGAAAATAGGTAATTGTACCCATCGTTCAAATAGCGATACGGTTTATTTTAGAATGGTGGTGAGAGCCAATGGATCCTTTGTCTGCTTCGGTGTTGTAACAAAAATTGCTGCTTTTCCCACCATGGAAAATGCCACAATGGTATTACTTTTCTCAGGAAATTGTGCAAAAGATAGTTCAATGGTTAAAAATCCCTTAAGTGTTCCAGATCCTATCAGTGAAATTTAGTTGCTCTCACTGGAAGATAAAAATCTATAAAACATATGAAACAGGGACAGATAATGCTGGAAAATTATAACAACAGTAACAGTTTAGAAGGAAAGATGCATGATGCATGAGAGACTATGGACTCTGAAAAACAAACTGAGGGTTCTAGAGGGGAGGGGAGTGGGAGGATGGGTTAGCCTGGTGATGGGTTTTACAGAGGGCACGTTCTGCATGGAGCACTGGGTGTTATATGCAAACAATGAATCATGGAACACTACATTAAAAACTAATGATGTAATGTATGGTGATTAACATAACATAAAATAAATAAATAAATAAAATGAATCTTAAAAATATGTAAATAAATAAATAAAATCTATATGTATTTCTGGAAAAAAAAAGAAGGAAAGATGCAGCACCAAATTAAAACCTTCCGTTTTATATTATCAGTTTTAATTTAGTTTACACATGAAGCATTTGGGGGTATTCATCAAATAACTGCTCAGTAAAACTATTTGAGTATAGACAAGACTTAAAATAAGGTGAATGATGTCAAGCATCACCTTTGCCTGGCACTCTTCTGCTCCTTCACCTACCCCTCAATTTCGGATTCCATCCCCAGTGTCCTCACAATGGATCTCTTCAAATGTCTCTTTCTGAGCACATCATTTCTCCAAGTCTTTGCCACCTTCTCTGTGAAAACATACCTGACCTAAATTCTGTTCCCACAGAACATATCAGCGGTATTCAATCTTGAACACCTTTTACTTTTGCACCCTATTGAAGAATCTGTGTTACACTGGGATTGAGATGAATATTTCCCTTATTCTGAGAAAGAGATTTCTGAATTTCAATGATCTATCTATCATAGACATTCTTTTAAGGCCTTAATAGCCATTTTGAAACCCCATGAAACTATAATCTTGAGAATACCACCTCTTATTCATCTTTGAACAGTGCTTAGTACCAGCACATGGCAATTACTCAATAAATGTTGGTTGAACATAAGTGCATTGCCTCCAGTTTAGTTCAAAATTGTGTATCATTGATGGAGAACCCTTGCTCTCTACAATGGCTAATAAATCCAAGAGAGCAAAATGTTTAAAGTTTTCTGGATGGCTTGGAAGAGTCACTAACCATCAAAATACCAAAGAATAAATCTCCACCCTATTCCCTGAAAAGCACCCTACATAGTTGCCCTATCATAGCTTTCAATGCTTCAACATCTCTTCATATGACTTTAATTTTGAGGGCTTATATTTGAAAATGTTTTCTTTGTCCGGTAGTTTAATACATACATCATACAAGAGCGTGCAAGTAGCAGGCTTCGATATCAATCACTCTGGGAGATGCCTCCTTACCTGTCAGCTCACCCCTCTACTGCCAAAAGTTAATTATGTATATGCTACAAAACCTGTATTCTAAGTCAGACACCACACACAAACACACACACACACACACACACAGCCTGTATTAGTCAGGGTTCTACAGAGAAACAGAACCAATGTATAAAAAAACCTATATATAAATAGGCTATATATAACATTCCTGTCATATATGATATATATAAATATATAATTCTAAATCAATATAATTTCATCTAAAAAATACCTTCATGGAAGCATCCAGAATAATATGTGATCAAATATCTGGGTACTATAGTCTAGCCAAGTTGATAAATAAAATTAACCATCACAAATCCCAAGCATTTATGTTTGCCTATACTGCATTAAAAGATGAAGAAACATAATTTTGTTCATATAACAAAATATTTAATCATTGATTGATAAGGAGATTAGCAGAGGAACAATACATGTATTTGGTTCCAGATCTTCATTTTGATGGAAATACCTTTAAACACAAACACATGAAGCTTGTAGAATTAAGTTGTTATCATAAAGGCTGTCATACTTTATGATACATACTAGAAGAATCTGCTCTTCTCATAACATTTGTTTCTCAACTAGCTGCAATAAAACTTCTTTATTATAGAGTCCATAAAGCATTTTCACCTCTTAAATTCAATTCTTAAAGTAGCCATTAAGTGCCTACAATGTACCCATTTGTAATGCTATTAATAGCAATTATGATGGCAACTCTAGCCAACAAGAAAACAGTGAAATGCAATGAAAATGTTATCCTAAAGAACTTACATACTGTAATCTTCTTGGTGATAGAATTCTCTACTCTGTGTACACAGCCAGAAAATATGAAGCTTGGTCTGTCGAGTTTGTAAAACCTGTTTTCTCTGAAGATACAAATCTAGATAATAAAGATGCGTAAGGTAGTTCTCACTGCTACCAACCATTTTCCTAGAATGTACCTCTGATCATGTCAAGTAACTGCTCAAAAATCTTTGATAGAGCCCCGCAGTCAGTGAACTATATCAAAGCCAGCCTGTGGCCTGTTTTTGTACAGCCTGAGAGCTAAAAATGGTTTTTACATTTTTTAAGTGTTTTTTTTTTTTCTTTAAGCCAAAGATGTAGGCAACAGAGACTTCTGGTTTATGAGATGAAGTACAAAACCCATAGCATGGCATTTAAGGCCTTCCATACTCTAAAGGCAAATTGATAGACTAACCACACTTCAAATATTCCCTGTCTCGGCGTGTCCTTCTTTTCCTCTCCTGTCATCTAAATTCAGCTGTCCACCAAAAGACAACTCAAGCTCATCTTCTCTATGAAGCTTTATCCAGCTATTCAATTCTATAGTAATCTCTCCTTCCTTGGAACTCCAACAGACATCAGTATCTGCTTTACTCACTGATGATCTCACTTCTTTTTATGTACATATTTTTATCTAATCTTGTCTTCCCAACAAGAGTGTAAGATCCTTACCTGGATCCCTTCTAACAATGTCATGCAAATGTTTAGTATCAGTATTGCAAGTTTTAAGGACTTTCTAGGTTCTCTAAGTCTGATTTCTTATTAGTCAATAATTAATCACCTTCATTCATCAGCAATTACTATTCCCAAGTACTGCCAAACTTGAACATACATTTGTTTTTCCTTCATTTAATCCTCACAAAATTTTAGATAATAAGTGATGAGGGAACAGAAGGCAAGCTGAGGACAAAGCAGAAGCTGACACCCCACAACCCCCCACCCCATGGGATATATGTGATATTCCTCTTGCACTCCTGGCTGCCCTAAAGCGAAGGAAAGGAAAAACAAATAGTTAACTTATAGAGATCACAATCCTGTAAGACCTGAGTCTCCCTCAGTTTACAAATATTTTAGCAATCTACAAGAACAAAGCATTTCTATCAATAACTGAGCTTCTAGAAGGAAATGTAGATACAATTAAATGTCTTTATAACCTGGAGCCCATTGACAGATAACTGAAGCCGGCAGAGTGTAATGTTCCTCCAGGAAGCTCCCAACTATCTTCCTGTTAATTCCTTGCTAGAGGGAAAAACAACCTTAACCTGACAATGGCAAGGCCTTTGGCATCCTGTGAGCCTTCTTTATCATATGAAAATCCTTTTGAAACCTCCCTTTTCCTTACCTCCCCCAACCCCATAGTATATAATCAGCCACCCCTCACAACCCTAGTACAGCAGCTCTTTCTGCCCACTGGTCCTGTCCCCGTGCTTTAATAAACCACCATCTTGCATCAAAGACATCTCAAGAATTCTTTTTGGTTGTCAGCTCTGGGCCTCACTCCACCCAACCTCACCTATATTCCAAACCCCATCAATAAGTATAATTATCTGATTTTTACATATAAAAATTGATACTGTTAATCTCCTTATGTTAGGTTTCTACCTCATTCTAGACCTGAGCCGTGGAAGGAATGCCCCGAAGCAGAGTCCCAAGTCCTTCAAGGGGAATGATAGAGATGTGAGCTGGAGGGGGGATAAATAAGCTATACATTAAAAGCCCAGGGGGCACAACATCCTGACATTGTTGCTTCCAAGACCTTGGGCCTGACAGATCAAGAGCCACAGGTACAGAACAGGTGCTCCTCTTTCACCTCTGCCCCAGAGGAATCCCTAGACTCATTATAATGCATTTGCATTGCAGTTAAAAGCCCCACCACTGAGAAAGGCTACCCGGAGGGTTCAGGTACAAACTTTGTAGGGTGAAAACCTTCCCCTCCCAACATATGGGAGGAGTTTCCCAAATGATTGGAAACAGCCTCCATTAGAGACCACTCCACCATATGTCACAGCTCCTCCCAGCCCAGAAACTCAATAATATCCAATTCCAGGACTACCTAGGGGCTGGTTCCACCTCGTGTGGAACCTGCCGCCTCTCCCACCTTGAGAGTGTACTTTCACTTTAATAAATTGCTTTGTGCTTGTTACGTTCCTTCTGGCTGTCTGTATTCTACTGTGGGTCCCCATGTAAATCTTCTTGTGGGGAATGCAAGGACTGAGACCTCCATTCACAGAATGCAGACCCTCTCACGTAGCACATGTACAGGAAAGATTTAGACAGGTTACCCATTTTACACCTTTTTTCAATCAATAGATATTTATTGAGCTCTTAATCTGTACCAGGCAGTGAAGAAGACACAGTTTCTTCCTTAATCTAGTGACAGATTTTAGATGCAGATTTAGCTCATTCTTTAACCACTGCACTATACTACTTGGTGTTTGTTGTTGTTGTTGTTAGTGTTTGGTTTTCTGTTTTGTTTTGTTTTGCCTAAAAGAGATGCTGCTATGACAAAAATAGCTGCTCTCGGGCTAAAAGATTAAAAGAAAATAAGACAGTATGCAGGTATAAGAAAGCACCAGAGCCAGAATGAAGAGTAAAAGATGGATGGAGAAAGGAAGAAAGAGAGAACTCATTCCCCCAGTTTTTATAGTAAAAATGTTCATACACATGGAGGAATTGGAAAGGGGAAACTTCATATAGTTGGTAGTTAACATTTCCCTCCTTTGGTCAATCAAAAAGAAGGTAAATCATGAGTTCCAGGTTCTGTAAAGAGGACAAATTTAATAGAAGTCCATCATGACATTGGATTTAAATGAGTCCTTAGATCTGACACCAAAAGCACAAGAAACAAAAATAAGAATAGATACACTGGATGACATAAAGAGTTAAAACTTCTATGTATCAAAGGACACAATCAACAGACTGAAAAGGCAACCTATGGAATGGGAAAAAAATATTTGCAAGTCATGTATCTTAATGTTAATATCCAAAATATATAAAGAACTCATACAAGTCAACAACAGAAAACAAATTACTCAATTAAAAAATGGGCTGCCTCTGAAACTAATAATACACTGTATGTTAATTATTTTAAATTTTAAAAAATGGGCAAGGGACTAGAATAGACATTTCTCCAAAAAAGATTTACAAATGCCCACCAAGCACATGAACAGTTGCCCAGCATTACTAATCATTGAAGAAATGCAAATCAAAATCACAGTGAGATACCACTCAGTGATAGCTACTATCAAAACAAACAACAATAAAACAAAATAGAAAATAACAAATATTGGCAAGGATATGGAGAAATTAGAGCACTTATACACTTTTGGTGGAAATGTAAAATGGTGCAGCCACTATTAAACAGTATGGGGTTACCTCAACAAATTAAAAATAGAATTACCATGTGATCCAACAATTCCACCTCTGTATAAATGCCCAGAAGAGTTGAAAGCAGGGTCTCAAAGAGATATTTACACACAATGTTCCTACCAGCATTAGTCATAACAGCCAAAAGATGGAAATGACTAAAGTATCCATCAACAGATGAATGGATAAACATAACGGAATACTATTCAGCCTTAAAAAGAAGGAAATTCCAGGGTGCCTGGGTGGCTCAGTCGGGTAAGTGTCTGCCTTTGGTTCAGGTCATGATCCCAGGGTCCTGGGATTGAGCACCACATTGAGCACCACCTCTGCCCCCCAGCCCCTGCTCATGCTTTTTCTCACTATTTCTCTCTCTCATATAAATAAATAAAATCATTTTTAAAAAAGGAAGGAAATTCTGACAGATGCTACAACATTGATGAATCTGGAAGACATTCTGCTAAGTGAAACAATCTGGTCACACACACACACACACACAGAACAAATACTGTATAATCCCACTTATCTAAGATACCTAGAATAGTCAAATTCATAGAGACAGAAAGTAGAATGGTGGTCGCCAGGGGCTGGAGTTTATTGGGTATAGAGTCTTCCTTTGCAAGATGACAAGAGTTCTGAAGATTGATTTCACAACAATATGAACATACTTAGCACTGCTGATTCGTACACTTAAGAATGGTTAATATGAAAAAGAAATGAGGGCGCCTGGGTGGCTCAGTCGGTTAAGCGACTGCCTTCGGCTCAGGTCATGATCCTGGAGTCCCCGGATCGAGTCCCGCATCGGGCTCCCTGCTCGGCAGGGAGTCTGCTTCTCCCTCTGACCCTCCCCCTCTCATGCTCTCTGTCTCCCATTCTCTTTCTCAGATAAATAAATAAAACCTTAAAAAAAAAAAAAAGAAAAGAAATGAATGGTTAATATGGTAAATGTTATATATTTTGCCACAATTAAAATAATTTTTAATAAAATAGATAAATTTAATAGAGGTCTTCTACTCCTGTGCTGAAGGAGCATTCACCACATTAACTACTCTTGTATGAGACTACAAAAATCATAATTTCAGTCTAAACCCAAGATTCCTAAAATGGGCCATAAGCCTAAGCACCTGAAAGATGTTAGAATCTGCCTGTTTTTTACACCTGTGGTAATGCTGAAATGTTAATGCATTCTCCAGAAGGGTTAAAAAAAATGCATATTTAAGAGGAAGTCTCTTATACTTCCTCTGGCAAACAGTGACTTCACTTCTTCATGAGGGTGCAAACACTAACTATCTTGTGATTTCTTAATTCACCTCATTTTTTTTTTACTCCCACCTTTTCAGGGATAATAGAAGAGATAGCAGAAACCCAAATTTTTGTTGGCATTCAAGAAATGAACCTGGAGCACTGAGTGTAACCAAACAGTGGATGGCGTTTATCATCTTCCTCTCATGTGAATTGAAAACTGACAGGGGGGACTGTTGAGCTTCATTAGGTGTTTCAAATAATTTCCCATCGTAAATGGATCAAATCTTCACGTCACAAAATAATCCAATCATCAAATCTTTGAATGTCTGTTTTGTGAAAGATACAAGGGCTTAATAAGATTTAGTGAGGACTTCTATTTTAAAGAAACTTTACGAAAAGTTGAAGAGATAGCGATATACATGAAAAGTTAAATAGCAACATAGGACTAAAAATGTAAAGAAAATTAGGAAAAAGAGGTCTTAAAAGGAAATGCATGTTGAATTGCAAATACATAGATTACCAATGAAAGGCCTGTGAGAGATTCAGAACAATTTGTAGGGAAGGATGATAGAGGGAGCCACAGTTCTCACCTGGGGGCAATGGGCCCCTCTGGAGATGTTGAGCAGGGCCTGGAAATATTTTTGGCTGTCACACTGGGAGGGGGAATCCTACTGGTGTCTAGAGGATAGATATCAGGGATGCTGCTAAACATCTTGTAACAGCCCCCCCCACACACACACACACAAAAATAAATAATTATTATCTGGCCCAAAATGTGAGTAGGGCCAAGGTTGAGGAACCCTGGACTAAAGCTAAGCCATTTCATAAAAAGAATTTCACTAAAGTGTTGAAGGATGGAGAAAAGATATGACGGAGGGAAGTAAAGAACCACAGATACACAGGGCTTAGGGGTTGAAGCATTAAGGGTGCTAAGTGGATCAATTTAACTTGAGTGACAGACTTTAAAAAGGAATGGCCAGTCTTGAAATACAGACTAAAAAGAGGAGGGCACATTCTGCATGGAGTACTGGGTGTTATGCACAAACAATGAATCATGGAACACTACATCTAAAACTAATGATGTAATGTATGGGGATTAACATAAGAATAAAAAAAAAATTTTTTTTTTTAATCAAAAAAAAAAAAAGAGCATGGGCTTTGGAGCTTTGGAGCTCTGCTCTTACTAGATAGATGTAAGATTTTGAACAACTATTTGTCTCCTGTGAGCCTGATTTTCCTTATCTACAAAATGAAAATAATATTTGCCCTTTATATTTGTGGTCAAGGTCAAACCAGATAATTTGAAATGCCTTCCATCCTGGCAGGACAATAGGAGACAATCAATAGGAGACAGGGAAAAAAGGCAATTCCTTCAATTCTCTAGGCCCTGAAGATTACCGAGGTTCCATTTTCAATTACTGATTGAAATTACTGATTTTCCATTACCACTGCAATCAACCAAAGGCTTATTAATTAAGCTTTCATTATCTGCTTCCATCCTTTCCTTCATTTATTCAACAATTACTTCTTCAGTTATCCTTCCTTTGAGGCAGTGTTCTCTTCCCTGAAGAGAGCTTTCATTCTCTTAGACAAAAACAGATTTATTAATTTAAAAAGTAGGAAGAAGTCTTACAAATCCTCTGAATGAATAATGTACAGATGACTCCAAATGTAACTTGTTTCCTGAACAGCGATCATAAGGAATCCTAAATCTAGAGCATATCATCTCCTGTGGTGACATTTAAAATTCACCCTGACCTCTAATATATCAAATGGTTCTCTCTTAACCTGATCAAATTCTCCTTGTTCAAGTTGAAAACATTTTCCTTTGCTGTATCACCATCTTTCTTCTTAAACCTCACATACACACTTTCTTCTTAAATCCCACATAACACACAGCCCCTTTGTTGAAATTATTGTCTGGTTCAGTGTTGTATGGATTGCCTCTGCATGATTAGGCAAACAAAAGATACTTTATAAATAGCCTTGGCTGGGACTGGTGTCCATGTCGAGTGCTGAGGTTATGGTAAATGAGTATTGGTCATCACTTCTAGTATAGGGTGTGGTCTTGACTATGGAAAGATAGGATGGCAGAGGGAACTCAAGATGTCATGAACTCTGGTTCATGGTTGTCTAAAACAGCTCTATGAGGGCACAGAGTGGAAAAGTCCATGTTTGGCAAAGCCAGTAGGAAAGGATGTCATTTGGAACACTTGAGGTGTGAAGTGAAAGATAAGTAGGTGCATACTGGGTAGAAAAATTAGGGGAGAGTATTGGCTTTTACTGAAAGCCTCTAAGTGTCTCTTCTATACACCCCTTTCTTCTCTATCTCAACTGCTTCAGTCATAATCATCTCTTGCCTAGAACACTGCAGTGGGTTCCTGATCAGTCTAATCAGTGATCAGTCTGCTTATTTTACCTTTTATCTCTGCATCAGATCTGCTTCTTCATGTTCTCTCCCAACATGCCCACTTCAAATGCATCCACCATACCAATATCTCAAAAAAAAATTCTGTGCCATAACTCACGTTCTTGCAAAATCTTCCCCATAACCTATAAAAATAAATCTGCACAATTTTCAATATAAACAAATCCTTCCATGACCTGGCTTCTGCCTAAATCTCCAATAATATCTCTTACCTCTAGCCTCAGGATCCTTATATCCACAAAGAGCTCCCCCTACCCTGAACTTCCCTGCCAAATTTACTTCCAGGATAAAGTCCTTACCTTGCACAGAACACCTCATGTCACAACCTTTTTGGGACTGGTGAACTGCTGTCACCATTCCCTTCTCTGTTTAAGTGTTACTTTCCTGCAGGACCTACCATATGCCAGGGACTATGCTCAATGCCAGGAATACAAAGATGAATAAGACAGTGTATTGCACATGGCAAACATCCAATAAATATGTGCTCAACTAAAGTATGAGAAACTAAAATAAATAGGTGCAGAAAATGATTACCAAGTACAGTGGAACACATAGAAAAGGAATATGGCTGGTTCTTCCTGTGAAGAATCAGGGAATCCAGAAAGATTGTCTAAGAGAGATGACCCTAGAGTTCATGTTCACCGGGTAAAGAGGATAGACGAATAATTCCACCCCAAAAAGCAGCCTGAGCACAGACCACAAAAAAGCATGGTACTCCAAAGGAAGTTGCAGCATTTCCACTTGACTGGTGCACAGAAGTTCACAGGCAGAGGTGACAAAGGACGAGGTTGAATGTAAAGAGGTAGAGACAGGTAGCAAATGATAAGGCTGGAAAAGATGGTCAGGGAAAAAATCATGAAAGGATTTGTATGCAAGTTTCCCATGGCTAAGACAGTAGGAAATCTGAATGCAAATGTATTTATAAGAAGCAGAGGATATAAGGGCGCCTGGGTAGCTCAGTCGGTTAAGCATCAGACTCTTGATTCAGCTCAGGTCATGATCTCAGTGTTGTGAGATCGAGTCCTGTGTCGGGCTCCACGCTGGCATGGAGCCTGTTTAAGATTCTCTTTCTCCCTCTGCCCCTTCCCCCCCCCCCCCCCGAGCAGCTTACATGTGCTCTCCCTCCCTCTCTCTCTCTAAAAAAAAAAACCAAGAAGGATAGGATAGGAAGGACAAAAGGACAAGCCAGGAGATCAGGAATAGTCAGTACAGATTATTGCTGGGGCTTCACAAGTAGATGAGCATGTAAGTTGGGCACCTGCAGGAATGGTGAAGAGGAAAAACAAGTATGTGAGTTCTTAAAGAGGCGCACACGAAGGAACTTAGTGTAGATTATATGTAGTTTGGGGTTGAGAAGAGGGAGGACTCCATATTGACTCCCGTTCTTCTGCCTACGGTGATTTGATGAGTGTTACCATGACAACCCAACCTTTTCTCCGAAATGAAAAGTTTTATGATTTACTACTGTAATTGTTTCCTTTTTTAAATTAAATGCCGTTAATCAAGAAGAGCTAGTTTAACATGTTCTTTTCTTGACTACCAAACTCAAACCTAATCATTTTAAAACAAAATGGTCTTAGTTAATATTCATCAGTTATTATTTTACAACATTTTTTGCAAATTTTTCTTCCTGCTGCTAGCAAATACCAAAGGCATTTAATTTTTGGTATTCATCTGTGAGTCCCCGAGGACTGGATTACTGTAGTCTACTTTTTTGTTTTCAAATTAAGTGGATTTTACTTTCACTTTAAAGAAAAATACGAATTTTTATGTTTTTAATTTTTTATTGAAGTGTAATTGACATACAATGTCCTATGAGTTTCAGGAGTACATCTTAATGATTCGATACTTTTATACATGAAGAAATGATCCCCATGATAAGTCTAGTTACCATCTGTCACCATACAAGGTTATTATAATACTATTGATTATATTCCCAATGCTGTACATTACATCACCATGACTTATTTTATAATTAAATAGCAGCTTGCATTTACTGAGCAATGCACCAACAAGAAAATCAGTGATTTTGATGGTCACAAAAAACCACAAACTCTTCCTTCTTATGGTGTTGGCTTAATTACAGCCCAAGTTGTACTTTTTCCTTTCCTCAGCGAACAATGCCAAAAACATATGTGGTGAGTTAACAGCCAAAGTAATTGAAATGTGGGATTCTTGGCTGCCGGTAGGGCAACACCAAACTTCGGGAGCTAACAAGAGGTGTTGATGATTCATTAACAAAACGTAAAATTGTGAGATGGGTAGCTAGGCATCCAGTAAGAGCCAATTACTATGACTAGTTCCCAGAGTTTGCCTTTGGCCGGAAAGAACTGCCAGTTAGCGGTATCACCATTGGCTGCCATTCTGCGTGAAAGACAATGCTTACATATCAGCACACATGGGCTGCTTTACACAGAGGTGGAAGAGGCCAGTGGATTGTAAAGTTCTGCTCCTTGTCCTCACAGTATTAGTCTACAGGGAAATTTAGGTGGAATCTCCAGTTCAGAAAGTTATCCAGTATTCCATATTAATGAAAGACATCTTGTGCTTGAGTGGTGGGGTAAGGAACTTCCACACACACTTGATGAGCATAAGTTGTATATTCATCACTCCTAAGCACATGTTAAAAGATGACAAGGAAACGTATACCTAGAATAGTTTGCCCAGAACCTGATTTCCTAATTCCAGTGCTCGTTTGGTAACCCGTATTAGCATTTCTATATACTCTAAATTTTGTTAGCACTGGAGCTTGTTTATTAACACATCCCCAGTTTAATAGCTTTTGACATACTAGGGAGCTGCCTTTCAATCACTTCTATTCCCACAAAAAACAATATTTATGAACTGTTAACATGTCATGTGTTTAAAAAAAAAAATCCCAATCCATTTGCTGTCAGCCACCATTCCAGAAGGTAAAATGGAACACTCCCAGATCTGCTGTCTCTCAGCACAAAGCAAAGAGAGAGAGAATTGGTGATTATTTATTATGGCCAGACAGACAAATCATGCAAATCAGACTAAATAACGTTCCAGCTTATTACTTGGTGGTTTAAATATCTGGATTTCCTTCATACATCTTATTAATTTTCTATACTTCTGTAAGTTTCTTCCCTTTAACATATGATCTCTAGCCTTTATCTATTATAGATATTTTTCCACTGAAACTATCTGCAATTTTTGCTTATACATATATTGTTATTTATACCTACATATATCAAACACTTCTGGAGTGCCCACTGCTTTTCAGACTCTAATTAATACTACTTAAAATAAAGTCAGGTGGTATTCTGAGATCATCATAAGGCACAAGGTTAAGTTTGAAAGTGGTTACCAAGGAACACAAGTATGCAAGTAATTTACTTGTGTACTAATGTTATTTTAATCTGCTGAAAGATGGCATGCCCAAATATGACTCATGTTCTGTTAATAGAAGATAAGAATATCCCTGAAAATTATGTGTCTGCCACAAATTGTCGTCATGAATGAACATTAAAACTGAATGAAACTCTTGGGGAAAAAACATCTAAATGAAAAGTGAGAAGTCTAGTCCACCATCTGGAACTTTCATACAGGATGCCAAACATCCAGCTACTTGTTAAAATCTGGTTGAGTGTTAGCTGCCATTTAGTTATAGATTGAGTTCTCCTATTTCAACATTCAGATGTTGATTTCTAGGCTGTTGGGTATCCGTAAGATAACATCTCATCAATAGTATTCGGCTTCTAGTTTTAGTATTGATGTTTTGAATAAAAGCATATGATTAATGAATTTTGTGGTCAGACAGAAGGCAAGTGCCAATCCACTTGTATAAGTACCACTCCAGCTAAAATTGCTGGGACTGTTCTGAAGACTGGATTTAACTTTTATGGACATAGAAACCCAAAAGTTTAGACTGTCCTTTTTATCGTTTTTTCTAAGACAGAAAAAAAAGTTTAACATGCATGTTTCCTACTAATACGTGATAACCTTGATCGAACAGAGTTCTGTCATTAAGACAACTACTCTTTTGTCAGCCCCCCTTAAAAAGACCCTTTGAACGAATCATTCAACAAATGTAGACACAATGTTGCATTTTTAAAGTTTTCTAAAAATCACAAGGCACCCTTAGTTCCACCCATAAAGTTTCTGATGGATCATCTAATCAATATTTGCTGTTTATTAACATATTTTTCCCTAGTGCCAGGTATGCTTAAGACTCACAAGCAAAGGAAATTAGTGGTAAACTTCTTCCTCAAATAGATATATTCTGCGCTTTTAATGTGTTTCTTGGATTAGTTAAGCAAGCCATTCTTTCTAATTAACTAAATGGAATATTTTTCAAATATGCATAGTGTAGTTCCAAATTATTTAATAAAAATATTGTTATTTGCTTTCAAAGTTAGTATTATTTGCTGTCTTAAAACAACATGCATTATTCTAGGGGCTCTTGGGTGGCTCAGTCAGTTAAGCATCTGCCTTTGGCTCAGATCATGATCCCAGGGTCTTGGGATCAAGCCCCGAGTCAGGCTCCCTGCTTAGCGGGGAGCCTGCTTCTCCCTCTCCCTGACTCCCGCTCATGCTCTCTCTTGCTATCTCTCTCTCTCCAATAAATAAACTTTCTTTAAAAATGCATACTCTACAGCAGTAGTTTTATTCATAAAATTGTACACACACATACATATATGTATACATCTTAGTTTAGAATTCTGTAATTCTAGGGTAGCTTATAAACAAGAGAAATTTATTTCTCAAAATTTTGAAGGCTGGAAGTCTGAGATCAGTATGCCCACATGGTTGAATGAACCCTCTTCCAAGTTGCAGACTACCCACTCCTCCTCACATCCTACACCGCAGACAGTAGAGAGGGGAAGCAAGTTCTCTCATGACTCTTATAAGATCATTTATTCCTTATGAGGATGAGTGCTACATCCTCATAACCTCATCTAATCATAATTATCTTCCAAGGCCCCACCTCCTCATATGATCACATTGAGGTGTGGGGTTTCAGCATATGAATTTGGGGAGCACAAAACATTCAGTTCGTAACAATATATATGCAACACTAGCAGAGTTGAAAATCAGTATGTTTTTCAATATTATATATACATAATATATTTGAAGTACCGCTATTTTTAGACCTGCATTGTCTGATATAGTAGTTGCTAGGGGCAGATGGGTCCTGAACACATGAAATGTGGCTAGTGAAACCGAGTAACTGATTTTTTAATTTAATTAAACATATTTAAATTTAGAAATGGAGGCACTGTAAATCATTTGTCTGGTAAACACAATATTATTGCTCTGTAGAACTATATTTTACTTTAAACATTACATCACATGAGCTATTACTGTTTATTGTGATATGTGGGGTGGGACACATGCATCCTTTCTGGTATGCCCCATAAACACGGCAACAATCTAGTTAGTATCAACAGACAGATTCAGTTGGAATATTTTGTCTACACAGCAACTGTAATGTTGCAATGTGTTTCTTTAAATATTTCTTACACTCAAGATAAGTTACAGTGGTACCTATCTAAATCATAATCGGTTATTAGGTAGAATATTCATCATTATGTAACTAGAATTAGTGAAATCTTTTTTCTAATTAAAAACAAGCATTAAAAAATTTTTAACTTAAGGTACACTATTGATGCAAAATCAACTCAAGATGTAGAAGCTTATGTTAGATCAGTAAAGAAAAATAGTGTGGTAGAAGGTATGGTGCTATTTCATGACAAAAACCTGTTGCAATTTCCTGCAGTAGAGCAAACTAAAAAAACTCTTGCTTGTTGTGTAAAAATGACTTTAAAGGTAATAAAATGCTCAATGTAAAGAGACAATTTTCAGTAATTATAAAATGAATTTGATAAGAATTTTGCTCTCAAGAGTTGAAACAAATTGACAAAATTAGTCATTAAAAATCAGAATAAAGCATCAAAAAACTTCCTACTGATTTTTTAACAAGATCTAAGCTTGTAATTATGGGCAACCATAAAATGACAGATTCTTACCGAAAGAGTAAAACTGTTTTTAAATGGAGAGATGGTAAGAAAAATTATAATTTCACACTGCATATAAACAAGTTAAATTTGAAGCTTCAAGAAAAGGAAAAGCTTGTCTGTGGCCTAAGTAGATAGACATAAGAATTTATATTAAAACTGATACCTTTCATAATGCAAAATAATAATAATAATTTACACAGTTTTCTAAGATGAATCAATATGCATAAGGTTAATTATAATAGGCAGCATTACCTAAATGGGCTACAAAAACTACTAGGAAAATCTTAAAAATGCTTTGTTGATATTGCTAAATCTAGAGTTGCTTTTTAATTTATGCAACATCTCTTTGAATGAGTTATGATACTGGCATTAACAAATTGGCATAAGAGTTAATAAACTTAACCAATTTAGGTATAGTTTTGAAACTGATAGGCTTTTGCTTCAAAGTTTCAAAGTCAAATTATTTCTTCTAAAAGAGATGAACAGCTTGGCCAACAAAGATGCAAATATTAAAGGGAAATTGCCTTAACTCTCGAGTCATTAGAAAACCTTTAAATAGGTTTGGAACAAGTTGGGTATATGAGTCTATTTTTCAACTGCAAAACTTGTGAAATCTAAACACAGATCAAGTATTTTTTATGAAAATTTGGTGGCCAAATTGAGATGTGCTAGAAGTTTAAAATGTGCACCAGATTTTGGAGACCTAATACAAAAAAAAAAAAAGAGAGAGAGAAAGATGGAAGGAAGGAAGGAAGGAAGGAAGGAAGGAAGGAAGGAAGGAAGGAAGGAAGGAAGGAGAAAGAATGTTTCCTTAATTTTATATTGATTACTTGTTGAAATGATAAAATTTTAGATATATTGGGTTAAATAAAATTATTATTAAAATTAGTTTCAGATATGTTGTTTTACTTCTTTATGTAGATATCAGAAAATTTTAAATTACATATTTGGCAAAAAATAGATATACCTCAACAATAAATTTAAAAATTTAAAAACAAAATAGGGGTGCCTGGGTGGCTCAGTCAAACATCTGACTCTCAATCTCAGCTCAGGTCATGATCTCAGGGTCCTGAGATGGAGCTCCACATAGGGCTCCACACTTGAGATTCTCTCCCTCCCCTTCTTCCCCTCCCCTCACTTGTGTACTCTTTCTCTCTCTCTAAAATAATAGACAGATCTCTCAAAAATTTTAAAAACAAAAAATAAAATTACATATGTGGCTTTAACAACATTTCTACTGGACAGTGCTTCCTTAAACAAATGAATAAATTGCTTTGTAAAATATATAATATATGTATATATTTTGCATTTATTTTGTTAAATAAATTTACTATTTGTCCTAATTTTATAGCTCAAAAATGTAGTTGGACAAGTCTCTTTTTTAGCTGTATTGATGGGGTAAAGAAACTTTTTAATAAATTACTATTTTAAAGAATCATATAGTTTATTCTGAATTGAACTTACTTGATTAAAATTATAAAGGTTGACTGGAATCTCTATATTATCAGTCTGTTGTTTTCAGCCTTGACATTATCAACAGACCATAATACTTTAGATATAAAGTACATTATTAGATTATGTATAGGATTTCATCAAAATGATAAAGATCTAAGATAAATAATAAAGAAGAACATAGCATATTCATTAGTGACCCTAGATTAATCTTTGCAGATTAAATTACAGCTATCTGAAATTAATTTTATAGTTTCATTTTCAAAATGACCACTTGTTTGCTTCAGCTCTCAAGAGGTCTTCCATTGTTCCAAACATTTAAAAAATAAATGTAAATATTTTTCACCAGACCTAAAGCCTTGTGAATAAATAAACCATGTCTTTAGAACATACATAAATTCCAAAGACACTAGTAGAGTGAACAGACTTTCTCAGAAAATAATAAATAGAAATGCTTCTATCAAATAAGTCTGAAATAGAATTTGTGTTTGCTTAATTTGGCCAGTATTCAAACTCACAGCTTCAAACCTGACCTGATAGGGAAGTAAGCCACTAAACATAATTATCAGTAGTAATGAGCTGACTTACAAAGCCATTTGTTTGATCCCATTTCCATTATTTCTAATGTTGGGAATTTATTTCAATTCCTCATTTCTATAATTCATAGAACTTTAACATTGAAAACAAAAATTACTTTGTCCAACACTTATTTTATAGATATGGAAGCTGAGGCCCACAAATTCTAGGGAAAACAGAACCCAAAACTCTCTTCCAGGAGACCCTATCTTCCCCCAACAAATGCATTGTTCTGTTTCTCTAGACTCTTTTTTTCCCTTCCTCTTTCAGTTCTTTTGGCCAGCTTAGAGGGTTTTTTGTTTGTTTGTTTGTTTGTTTGTTTGTTGTTTGTTGTTTGTTTGTTTGGTTGGTTGGTTGGGTTTTTTTGGTTGGAGGGGCCAGAGGGTCTGGAGTGAAAAGTAATTACATTTGAGGATAGGAGCAGAGGGACTGTGAGCTAAATAGTGGAAAAGGGAATCCCTCCTCAGTGTAGACAAGCTAACCACCATCCCCAGGACAGCAAGGCATGCTGATGGTTCTCTGGGGGATTGGCTGAGATGTAGAGAGAGAAGGCATATTTCTCCATAATACTAAAGCCATCTTCTACTGTAAAGCCTCTAAGATCAGAGGACCTTCTAACTCTCTTGTTGATACATGTACAGTATAGAGTTTTGCTGGTCTTTTGCTGGCTTCTCAGCATTTATTTCAATGGTTCTATGGCAATATTGCATCTCTCATACTTTGAGAAAAGAATGGCCACCACATTCGAACAATAGTTGATCTAGTCCATTCTTCAAAATTTCTAAGTCTGCTTTTCCTAGATCTGTAGACTGCATTCGAGAGTGCTTACAAAAATATATTTGATATTTAATGAAACAAAATCTCCCATTTGATGTTTTGTACTTTATTCAAGATCCCCAAATAATAGGCTTTGTCTTGATTTTTGTGAATTAAAAGCAAACTGTCATTAATGGCACTCAAAATCCATGTGAGATTTTTCTTCTTTTGGATATTTGAGGACTTTATTCTTAGCTGCCCAAGGAAATCAAATAACTTCAGATTCTAAGCCTGACAGCTTGAAGAAAACTGAAATATATTGTGGAATATACCACACTGGAATTTATATGATATTATATATCATGAAATATATTATAGAGCCCGACAAAGTTGTATGGACATGATTTGCATTTTACCTTTTTTTAGAACAGCAAAGTGAAAACCTGTCAGTAAGCAATTACAGTAAATAAAAGACAAATTTGTAAAAATGAATAATATCAAATCAGCCTATTAAGACAGAAGATAACCCTGCCGGTGAAAAAAAACTGAGATTTTCTCTTGACCAGCAAAAGAATTTTGAGGATTTCTGAGCAAAATTAGCCATGCTCCACTTAGGATTGTTAAGTGTTATTGAAAATTTCATGTAAATGCAAAAACATATACATATAGGAGTATGTTGACATATGTGCTCCAGTCCATTGCTAATTCTGCTTTTTAGCCCAAAATGTTCAAAGAAAGAGCTCACAGATGCTTTCAAATTTGCAATGATTGCAAGAAAAGTCTCAGATGTGGATTGGGCATTGGCATCAACTTAGCGAGTTGGCATCAGTAACAGGTGGCATAGTAAGCAGTGAAATTGCAAAGGCAGAACTGTTTGCATTTCCTGTGTTATCATCTCAATCTTTTTTTAGTAAGCATAATCCTAGTAATTAGGAGCAAGGTGTTTTGTTGTTTTTTTTTTTTTTAATGGAAACCCAAAGCACAGAAATAGTTATTCGTTATTGTTAATATTTAAGTTTGCATGGAAGGTTTTTAACCTATCACATTAGATAAAATAATGGTGAATTTATATGCCCTCTGATAGCATATAATTCTTACATGTGCATCATTTCATTTTTCCCCACTCCAAGGCATGAATTTGATGCACTCAAAGAATAAAATGCAAGATTATCATAACAACTTTCTTTCTTTCTTTCTTTTTTAAGATTTTATTTATTTGCGAGAGAGAGAATGAGAGACAGAGAGCATAAGAGGGAGGAGGGTCAGAGGGAGAAGCAGACTCCCTGCCGAGCAGGGAGCCCGATGCGGGACTCGATCCCGGGACTCCAGGATCACGACCTGAGCCGAAGGCAGTCGCTCAACCAACTGAGCCACCCAGGCGCCCTCATAACAACTATCTTAAACTAACTGCTCACTGCATGCACTTGGTTTCAAAGTGTTACATCATTTTCACAATGTCCCCTCTACCGAAATTTTATTAATCCAAATAATTGCTGGTGCAAACATTTAGAAAATATCTTCCACATGGTGTAAACTTTTGAGATTTTCTTTGGACAATATTGTTTCTATTTAGATTATGACTTACAATGTGTTTCAGATTTTTCATTTATAGTTTACTTTTATATTATAGTTTACTTTAGTATTATATTCGTATGATTAGAAATGTTTATTATTCATAAAAACCTAGGTTTTAAAAATTTTAAGTCTAAGAGTAAAGCAAAATAGTTAAGCATTGTGGTCATGAAACAGTACGAGTTTTAGATATAAAACATATCTAAACATATCACATGAAGTCTGCCTTTTATAATTCACTTATCTCTAAGGTTTACCTGAAGAAATGAGAGAATAGTGCCTTTTTCATAGACTGATGAAAATGAAGTCCTTCCTTCTGAGAGCAGCTAGGGAAGGATCCGTTCCAGGACTCTCCCTGGCTGGTAGGTGCCATTTTCTCCCTGTGTCTTTACACATGGTCTTACCTCTATGCATATCTGTGTGCCCAAATTTTCCCCTTTTATAATTACACCAGTCATATTGGATTAGGTTCCCCCCTAAAGACCTCCTTTTAACTTGATTCCCTCTGTAAAAACCGCATCTCCAAATAAGGTCACATTCTGAGGTACTAGGAATTAGAACTTCAACATGTGAATTTTAGGGAGGGACATAATTCAACCACAACCAGCACCAACTAAAAATGACATAACCCTGTTCAAAAAAAAACAAGAGCCCGGACAACTGATACAAGGGACAATTTATATCTGACTTCATTCAGGATAAATTGGATGCTCATTTAAAGTAGTATCTTAATCAATTAAGACAAAAGGATGCCCTACTAGAGTTCACTTATCTATTGGAGTCACATTAAGATTTGTCATAACCTACATTTTCCTTTGTCCATCATTTAATTTTTATACTTTCATTATACTATATTCCTATTCTTCCTGTCTCCATTTCTTTATAAATCAATTGTGTTTAATAAGATTTTGAATTTTCCATTTTGGAGAATAAAATAAACTTGAAATATTAGTGTTTATGCCTTTCATGAAGACTTTGGTTCATATCCATGTTATTGGTCTTAGTGACATCCAGTGGCCATGACAGGTCAGTGGCAGGATTTCAGGTCTTTCCAGAAGTATCTTTACTACATACTTCTTATCTAGAACATAAAAATATATATATATATCCTTAGGCCACTGATCATTCTAACATAAGGGTGATAAGATGCCCCTGGTCATGTGTCATTCATAAACTGAACTACCTTATATATCAGAAAAATAATAATCATTACATTTAGTTTTATTTCATTCCACCTGATTAATGAATTAGTATCTCTTGCTGCTTAAAAATATTAAACTACAAAATGTATTTTAAAGAAATTCTAAACAGACATGGCTTATACTACTGAGCAGTATTTTGTTTTCACACACCTTTAGGTTAGAGTATCTACATTTAAATAAAATTGTCAAATATACTATTAAAGGTATGGGGTATTCTAAACAATCAAAATGTTTCTTTCTAGGTACTTATGAGCTGGTAATTTAAAAATATTACATATTTCATTAGAATGTAGTAAGAAAGTCTGTGCTGAGACATGATTATTGGGGTCTGACTATGCCCCCCGGTGCTGAAGTCAGACTGAAAAATCAGAGTGCAGCTCTATTTAAAAAAATTTTTGTAAAGAGTCCACAAAATCCATATTACAATTTTTTTGTGCCTTGAGGCAAGTTACTTAGCTCTCTAGGTTGAGTTTCTGATAATAACAATGCCGATGTGTATTATAGTGTTAAGCTAAGAACTCACTGCAAATAATGACTACCTAGTATTTTGTAGTTTAAATGACTACCTAGTATTTTGTAGTTTAAAAAGTCAATCATGCAAATTTGCACATGCGTGAAACCTAAGGGGAGTAGGGAAGTAAGCCTTTCTGTCTTTCTAAGTAATAGCAAGGTGTCTATGGCCATACCACCCTAAACGCGCCTGATCTCGTCTAAGTAATAGCAAGGTAACCCATCTTGGGCCCCTTTTGTTATGCAACACAAGGCTAGGAGCCCTGGCCTGACAGAACCACTAAATGCATAGTTGCAGTGAATAGAATTCTGGAATGTGGTATTTGTAATTTTCCCGGGAAACTGATACACATATATGAAATCTCTAAAAAGGATTCAGTTGAGTACATAATTAAACATCTGGCTCTGAGAGAGGTATAGAAGCTGAGCAGAGGAAAAATGGCAGTGGACTAACATAATAAGCAAAGCCTTCCAGAGAAAGGAGTATCCATCTTAAAAGATGCACAGGCATTTGACTATTGGAGAAAAGTGTGGAGAAAGGGAGAAAACAGGCCATTTAATTTGAGGCAGGGATGCACATGAGATGTGTAAGTGGAACACGAGCCTACGGTTTGGTGAGGGAATAATTCTGACCAAAGGTGCTTCTTTTGTTGTTGTTGTTGTTGGTGGTGGTGGTGGTGGTGGGTTTTTTTGCAGGGTGGGGAAGGATGGAGGGGGACACTTGGCAAAGAAGTGAGGGTGGCCAGTTGACAAGTGCTTTCACCATGGCTGATGGATCCCATTGCCAAGAGAAACAAGGAGTCATTATAGACTTCTAGAAGGTAATGGCAGGATATGAGCAGCATGCACAGAGATTTGAACTGTTTTTGAAACAAAGATGCACTATGTTTCTTGTTAGGTGACCATCTGAGGAAACCAAACACAAGTTCCTGAAAGTTCAAACAGCAATGTTGGAAAGAAGAGGAATATTTAGAGATTCCAGGGAATGAAATGAGTCTGGGGAGTAGCAATCTGGGAAAGGTATGGGTCAGCAATGAGTCAAAAAGCCATCCAAAATATTGATATTGAAAATAAAGGAGAGAATGATAGAAAGGGTCTTTTTTTTTTTTTTTTTGGAAGAAACAAAGTGTTAATATGCTCCAAAAAAAAAAAAAAAATTCTATGAGGAGCTGGACATGTTAGGGATTGGGACCAAAGGTGAGAACTTCAGGGTCAAAATCCTGGACAAAATGTTTATGTCCTCAAGAGAGTAATGGAAGGTGGAAGCCAAAGATTAAGCTTGGACTGGGAAGGTGGTAGAGAGATGAATAAGGGAAGGAGATGAACAGTGAAATAGAGAACTAGAAAGGGAGAACAGTATCTCAGATGTGAAGAAAGTAACGTTCTTTAAACGAATGGAAAGGTAAGGGGCACCTGGGTGGCTCAGTCCGTTAAGCATCTGCCTTCGGCTCAGGTCATGATCCCAGGGTCCTGGGTGGGGTCCTGTGTCCAGCTCCCTGCTCAGCAGGGAGTCCGCTTCTCCCTCTCCCTCTGCCCCTCCCCCTGCTCATGAGCACCCACTCTCTCTCTCTCTCTCTCTAATAAATAAGTAAAATCTTAAAAAAAAAAAAAAAAGAATTGAAAGGTAAATCAATATAATTGCCACAGAAAAATCAAACAGAATCAACACTGAGAACAGACATTCAGTTCAGCTGGGACAGGAAGAGAGGGGAGAGGTGAAGTTTGCCATTTCCAGCTTCGGAGAGAGCGGTGTTGTGGACTACGTGGGACCCCATCCAGATTTCTAGAACTTAAGGAGGAAAGATGTTACTGAGGAAATTCATGAATTGAATTGAATGAGACCATTCTTTCAAAGAGCCTGACTGATCACAGAAATGGAATGATATTAGGAAGGGTAAGCAGGATGAAGTAAGTTTCATTCAACAGAGAAAACTGAGGCAGGCTTCAAAGCAGAAGGAAAGAAGTCCAAGTTTGGAAAAGGGGGAAGGTTAGGATAAAGCAGGAAAATGTCAAGGAAAAGGCAGTCAAGAGAGGAGTCAACAAGCTCCCTTGTAAGTCTGACGAAAGGAAGAGCCAAGAACATCAGACATCCCTTTGAAATGTCAGAAATTAACTTTTGAGAGAATGATATATCTTCCTCTGAGACATGAGGGAAAATAAATACAGATATACACAAATCAAATCAAAGATGAGAGACCTGGTAGAGTTGAGGGCTTAACGACATAAAACAAGGCCTGCAATTGTTGTGGAAAATAATCCAGGGAACCAGTGAGCAATAAACAAAAAGGACGCTGAGTAGGAGACGCGGGCCAAGTGTAAATTGTTCAGCAGGCTCTTCCAGGGAGCAGGCTGCGCGAAGCCACATGGCCTTCTCCAGCCGCATGCAGCTGTCTGCAAGCAGAAGGCTCACCACGGAGCCATCGAAGGCTAGAGAGAGAGGGAGGGCCCACAGGGAGTCCGCCATGCGGGCGCGGGAGCACGGAGGCAGCTGACCGCTTAACACAAGGTGCAGAGGAGTCAAGTCTGATCTAATGAGAGAAGCTTGATCCTAGCAAAACAGGGCCGGGCTGAGTAATATCATAATTCCCAAAGCAGAAAGAAAGTTCCAACTCTTACGGAGGAAGGAGAGGCAAGAGAATGTGCAGAAGAGCTGAATTTTGCTACTTCAGAGTGATTGGGAGCAGTGTTTTATGACAGAGTTCCACACAGGCCTGATGTGGCATGGAGGTGTCATTCACCATGAGGTCAAGGCTTCTGATAAGTTAAGACCCTGGATGTTGAAAAAGTCATTTTGGATGAGAGAATGAAACACTGAAGAGTAGGCTGAGAGCTGGATTCTAGTCATTTGGGGAAATGGAATCATTTCTGAGAACAGTGGTTCTCAAAGCCTGGCTTCAGATCAGCAGCATTAGCATCACCTGAAAAACTGATCGAAATGCAATTTCTTGAGCCCCATTTACACACTGACTCAGAAACTCTGGAGATGGGGTTCAGCAGTCCCTTCAGGGCACGATGCACACTTAAGTTTGAGAACCACTGTCTTAGTGACCAGAACAAGGAAGCTGAAAAGGGTCGGTGACAAGGGCTTTACCTGTTAAAAAATGGAGTGAGTGGGGCTTGATCAATATTCTACCATGATCATATAAAACACAGATAACAACAAGAAGCAAGCAACAAATACGTATTTACCTTTTTGCCTTTTGTAAGTTTCTGTCAAATATATCTCTAATTTCTGCACAGCATGGGAGAAAATACTTGCAAACCATGTATCTGATAAGGAAGCTTAAGATCTAAAATAAAGAAGAAACTCTTACAAGTCAATAGTAATAAATAAATAAATAACCTGATTTTAAAAATGGCCAAAGGAATTGAACATCCATTTTCAAAACAAGACATACAAATGGCCAACAGACACATGAAAAATGCTCCACATCAGGGAAATGCAAATCCAAACCACAATAAGACTCCACAGTGAAATTCTGACTATACCTGCTCTTTGATGGTAATTTTATGACAAACAGTTGGAGTGTTTACCAACTGTTCATAGAAAAGAATTCAAAATTGCAAGAAATGCAGGCAAAGGTTAGGGGTGCTGCATTTTAACAATACAGAAAATAACTAGTTTGAAGGAGAAGGGTAAATTGCAGGAAAGTATAATTCATAACATTATAAATATGAGGTTGCTTTGCGATTTTCTCACAGCAGTATTTTAGCAAATATATTCTGAAGAATCATGACAAGTTAGACATGTTACAATTTTCCTAGTAATTACTTTATGAAAAAATACCATTCTTCGTTAGATGATTTCCATAAAAACAATTTACAGGGCCGCTTGAGTTTATTTAATTATTTAAATGCCAGACTAAATATGTTCTCCAGAGAAATCTTAGTAAAATTATCACTTCATTAGTAATTGGAAACAATGATGCTTATTACTTTCTCTACTGTGTGCTTAGCTGTGTTCCAGGGATGGCCGAGATGAGACCTAAACGAATGACAATGATTGAGAAACTCAAGTGTCAACACACACTCAATTAGGTCTAAGGAAATATATAAATGCCTTCGCATTCACGGAAGCCTGTACATTTGAGTCAAATGATTCTGAATTTATGCTATATAAACACACTTAATAAAATATTTATCTCAAAAAATATTTCACGGTACCTGTGTGGCTCAGTCGGTTGAGAGGCTCACTCTTGGCTTCAGCTCAGGTCATGATCTCAGGGTCCTGAGATCAAGCTCCCTCTGCTTGGGCTCCGAGCTTAGCAGGGAGTCTGCTTGAGATTCTTTCCCCCTCTTTCCCTCCCCATCTGCCTGTCCGGCTCATGCTCTTGCAAGTGTTCTGGCGCTTTGCTCTAAAATAAATAAATCTCAAAAAAAATTCAATATTTGCCTAATTACAAAGGCAACATCTTTTTACTATCTCAATGCAGTCTGTGTCTATTATAAAAAGGAACTATTCAGATAAACAATACCAAGAAAATAGAAATGTCATATTTATACCATCCATAGATTTCTATACACCTTTATACCTTAGTGTAAACGTTACAGATATTTTGCTGTGTCACACACAGACACACACACAGAAACACACATTTTTTTCAAGTAATTATGCTCTACATTTCCTTACATTTCCTCATCTTACCTAATATACAGTCTATATTCTAATTTCCCCAATTGTCCCAGAAATGCTCGGTAGAGTTGGTTTATCCAAACTAGGACACATATTACATCTGCTTTTTTATAGTCCTAAAATATCATCTTTTTTCATCCGATATACCTCCCCCTTCGGTTTTCATTTCCCTCCTGGCATTGACTGGTTGATAAGACCTTGTTAAACTGAAGACCACTTTGGCTTCCAGATGTGCCATAGGGTCCGTTAGTTTGTCTTTCCTCTTGAAATTAGTTCTAAATGGCTGGTGGATTCAGAATACATCAAAGATGATGCAGTACCCATCATCGCATCAGGTGACATCTGGGTGACCTGCTACTAATGACAGTAAGATCAACCACTGAATTTAGGTCGTGACTGTCTGATTCCTTAAACACAGCTACTTCTCCCTATCAGGACTAGAAAGTGATCTCCGTGGTTTTACTTTGGCATTCTTCAACTATCCTGTTTCCAATCAAGACTAACAGTCTTTATAATCATTGCTAATCCAGAGTTGGTGTTTAATTAGAACTTGCCAGTTCCTGCTTTTTTTTAATCATTTAAAGTCAGAATGTAAAATGAAATAAAATCACTATGGTCATCATTTACTGGGTGCTTACAAAAAATCAGGTTCTGTGCAAAAGGCTTACCGAATCATTTAAATCTCAAACCAGTCCTAGGAGGTAGGTAATACCTATGCCCATGTAATCAAGGAGGAAATTGAGACTACTTGAATCAGACTATTAAAGAAGTTAAATAATGTGTTCTTGCTAGCAACTCATTAGTGCTGGAGGTCGAATCCAAACCCAATGTCAGTCTGACTCCAAAGAGTAGGATATTTACCATTAAGTAACATCGCCTCTCCAAGCCGCAAGTGTGTTTTGATAATTATGTTAAAAATGACATCATGAAATAGGACCCCAAATTTCCAGGAAACAGCCTTAGTCCATCAACTGGGAGTAGTTTATGCCATCTTGCCTGAGTACCCTCCGCCCCTTATTCTCATTCTTCAGCACTCAATTTCTAAAATCTCTTCAGTCACAGTTATTAATAGTATTGGAATTTTTTGAAAATTTAAAATTAGGAGGGAGGGAGGACAGAGGAAATGTTAGAGACCTCTCATGAGAAAACTTCAGTCTTTGTTTCCCACGCGAAAACCAATGTGCATCTAGTGGTAAAGTAATCGAGTTACTGCCTGGGCAGTGTGAGGGACACCCCTGCGATTTCCTGGGAAAGTTTCCCATTTGCCTCATTTATTTGACTTCTTTGAATCTACGGTGTTAAAGGATTTTATTAATCCCATGAAACCCTTTGAGGTTTGGTGACATTTTTTTTCTTTTCAATGTTTTTTATTAAATATTGAATACATACAAAGTAATATTTATACTCTGTGTAAAGAAAAGTGAATAATTTTTTAAAAAACACCCACTTTCCCATCTGTTAGCTTAACACACATACAGATGCGGGGCACCTGAGTGGCTCGGTCGGTTAAGCATTCGACTCTTGATCTCAGCTCAGGTCTTGATCTCAGGGTCGTGAGTTCAAGCCCCATACTTGAGAGAGAAATAGAAAGAAAGAGAAAAAAATATACCGATGTATTTGAAACCAGTTACATGAGCTTCCCCAGAGGACATCTTCTATTTCCTCCATCCAGATATCGGTGTCTGACATTCTTCATTCAGTCTTTTTTTTTTTTAAGATTTTATTTATTTGCGAGAGAGAGAATGAGAGACAGAGAGCATGAGAGGGAGGAGGGTCAGAGGGAGAAGCAGACTCCCCGCCGAGCAGGGAGCCCGATGCGGGACTCGATCCCGGGACTCCAGGATCGTGACCTGAGCCGAAGGCAGTCGCTTAACCAACTGAGCCACCCAGGCGCCCACTTCATTCAGTCTTATGAGTGAACAAAGTCATTATATTGTGATGTTGTCAGAGAGGTTACCTGTGGAATAGTGTGTTTATCAGCCATTCCTATTTTTTTTGTGAAATCCCCTGTTTAAATATTTTGTCCCTGTCAGTGGAAAGGAAGTAGGAGGGGATTGTTTTTCTTATCAACTCAGGTGGTTTTGTGTTCTAGATAGAGACTTTTTTCAAATATTTTTCAGAAATACTCTACCATTCTATGGCTTATTACTTCACTATCATTATGATGTATTCTGAGGACCAGAAGCTCCTCACTTGAATGGTGGCAAATCTATTGTTTCCTTTGTGTTTTGTACTTGTCTTTAACAGATCTATTCATACTGAAAAGGTAAGAAAATATTGTCTTTTGTTATCTTTTCAAACAGTATTGTTGTATTTTTCACATTTAACCTGGAATTGTTTCTGTTTTGTTTTGCTTTGTTTTGTTTTGTTTTAGTGATCGAAAACTCAATCTTTTCCTTACTGAATTTTCAATGGGCCTTCTGACAGAGTCCAAGTTTCTATATTTGCTTATCTTCCTTTAAGAGCGTTAATATCTTCCTTTAATCAACTCGTCTATTGCAATATATGTACCATACACTGCTTACATATTAAAGCATTTTAATAAATCTTTATATTTGGTATAGCAAGTTCCACTAACTTTTCTTTTTCAGTTTATTATTACATAAAAGAAATGTGGGATCAATGTGACCATTTTTTTTTAAGATTTTATTTATTTATTTGACAGAGAGAGAACACAAGCAAGGAGAGCAGCAGGCAGAGGTAGAGGAAGAAGCAGGTCTCCCGCTGCGCAGGGAACCCGATGCGGGGCTTGATCCCAGGACTCTGGGATCATGACCTGAGCCGAAGGCAGTCGCTTAACCAACTGAGCCAACCAGCTGCCCCAATGTGACCATTTTCACACATACACACACACACACACACACACCCCAAATGAAATTTTGTGTGAAATCTTTGAAATTTTATGTAAAATATGAATTGAATCCGTAGATCAGTATGTTTACAATATTAAGTCTTTGAGTCCATGTACTTGAGAAGTATCCCTATTTCTTAAATATCTTTAAATAAATTTTGTTTTTTATGTGAAATCCCTGCACATCTTTGGTTGTATTTATTCTTAAATACTGCAGTTATAGCTACTGTAAATTGTTCACCTTTTCAAATTGTGTTTTCCAGTTATATTTTATGTGTGCTCATAAAATTGCTTTTTATATATTGATTTTTGAATCAAACATTGCTAGAATCTCTTATAAGACACCAATAGTTTCTCTATGATTCTTCTGCTTTCTATGAAGACAATCATTTCATTGCTGAATGAATATTTTATCTTTTTTCATCCTTATACTCTTGCATTTTGTTTTCTTGTAACACTGGCCTACTTTGAATCTCAAGGGAAAAATAATAAAGATGCTTGTAAAAGCCATCTTAGACCATGCTTCTTGCTTTTTGGAGACAGGCTTTCAATGTTTAATCATAAAATATGATATTTGTTGTAGAGTTTTTGTATATATTTTATCATTTTCTAAGAATTTGTCTTATTAATGGATATTGAGCTTTATTGAATACTTTCTTTGCTTCTAATGATATATATCCTATGGGCTTCATTTTAATGTGAATTACATTGATAAATTTTGCATTAGAACATAAACAAAACTTGATAAAATGTATTATATTTTTACACATTGCTGGATTTGGTTTGTTTATATTTTGTTTGGGGTTTTTGGTACCTCTATTACTGAGAGAAATTGATGTGCATATTTTATTTCTCACACTATATGTGCCTTGCCTTGTGATAAAATACATACATTAGGCAATATATTTTTCTGAAATGTTATGTACAAAATTAAAAGTGTTTGTTTTAAAGAAGTGTTACCTATATAAAACTGGAATCTGATTTTTTGTAAGAAGACTATCCTAACTACAAGTTAGAATTTGTTCACCTTTATATGATTTATATAGTTTATATTTCCTCTTAGTTCAGTTTTGCTTCCATTTTTATAGAGGTTGTTCACTTCATTTGAGTTTTCTAATATTCGGCAATATTCTTCATAACAATATCTTCCAAACTCTACAGCATCTGTGGTTGGACTTTTCTTTCAGTATGTTTCTTTGCACTTTCTTTCAATGTCCTTAATTAATCTTTTCCAAAGTTGCTGATTATATTAGTTTGTTCAATGAGTCAGTTCGGCTTTTTAATTTTTTTATTTCATGTATCTATTTCCTTTTCCACTGTTTTTTAAATGCTTTTATTATTTTTCTTCTACTTTTTTAGAAGCTTTCTTCCCTTCTGTCTTTCCTTGAATATTTCATTTATAGTTTTTGGCATTTGTTTTGTTAATAAAGAGAGTTTATAAGTCTAAGTCTATAATTTTTAAGTCTATAATTTTCCTTGTATAAGCTTAAGCTTGATCTTATGAATTTTTTTAAAGACTTTATTTATTTGTGAGAGAGAGAGAGTACAAGATGGGGGGATCAGAGGAGGAGGGAGAGGGAGAGGGAAAGAATCTCAAGCAGACTCTGTACTAAGCATGGAGCCCATCACAGTACTCCATCCCATGACGCTGAGATCATGACCTGAGTTGAAACCAAGAGTCAGCTACTCAACAAGCTGAGCCACCCAGGTGCCCCCCACCCTGTAAATTTGTACATGAAGTACCTACAGCTTTTTCATTGCTCAATATGTTTCAGTTTCCATTTTGATTTTTCCTTATCCCATGAGTAATGTAGAAGTTGGTATTAAAATTTAAGTATGTGTGGAGTTTGCATATATACTTCAAAGATTATATCTACTGGAAGATTATATCTTCTAAGCAGAGGGAACAGCAAGTGAAAAGCCCTGAGTACAAAAATATCTGGTGTATTCAAGAAACTGCAAGAAATTCAGGGTAGCTGGAGGAAAGTCACCGAAAGAGTAGAAAATGTAGTTAGAGGGTAAGAGAGGGCCAGATCCTGTCAGGCCTTGAAAATCATATTAGCATGTTAGCATTTACTCAGTGAGATAAGGAGTAGTGAATTTCTAAGAAAATCTACATTTTAGCAAGATCACTCTGTCTGCAGTGTTAGCAGTAGGCAGGAGTAGAATAAGGGGAGAAGCAGAGAAACCAATCAGCTGTTGGAGGCTTTGACCTCATGGTGGTAGAGACAGTGTAAAGGTCAAAATTTGGATATATTTTGAAGGCGGAACAGGTGAGATTTTCTGCAATACTGGAT
Source organism: Mirounga angustirostris (assembly GCF_029215605.1). Lineage (NCBI taxonomy): Eukaryota > Metazoa > Chordata > Mammalia > Carnivora > Phocidae > Mirounga > Mirounga angustirostris. Next base: position 17,087,469 of record NW_026991711.1, on the reverse strand, counting down.
GTGAGTGTGACAGAAAGATAAGAGTCAAGATGACAGGAAGGTTTTTAGCTCAAGAAACTGGAATATAATTATAATCAGCTTAAAAGGAGAAGTCTGTGGTGGGAACAGCCAAGTCTTCTGAGGTAAAAACTTTGAAATGCTTTAGATATCAAGTGGAAATGTGAAGAAGACAGCTGCATATGCATTCCTGGAATCCAGGGCTTGGGAGTCATCGACATTACATTATATGTAAAGCCATCTGACTAGTAAGTGCAAATAGAAAAGAGAAGAAGTCTAACTACTATATACTGGGACACTCCAATATTTAAAGATAGAGATGAAGAGGAAGCCAGCAAAAGACAATGAGAATGAGTGGCCATAAAGGTAAGAGTAAAACTAGGCAAGTGTGGCGTTGGAAGCCAAGTAAAGAAAAGTATTTCAAGGGGCGCCTGGGTGGCTCAGTCATTAAGCGTCTGCCTTCGGCTCAGGTCATGATCTCAGGGTCCTGGGATCGAGACCCGCATCGGGCTCCCTGCTCCGCGGGAAGCCTGCTTCTCCCTCTCCCACTCCCCCTGCTTGTGTTCCTGCTCTCGCTCTCTCTCTCTCTGTCAAATAAATAAATAAAATCTTTTTTAAAAAAAAGCTACTTTAAACTATAATTAAACCCTGAGGGTTGCTGGAGTGGTGGGGGGTTGGAGGGTTGGGGTGGCTGGGTGATAGACATTGGGGAGGGTATGTGCTATGGTGAGCTCTGTGAATTGTGTAAGACTGTTGAATCACAGACCTGTACCCCTGAAACAAATAATAGATTATATGTTTAAAAAAAAAAAAAGAAGAAGATAGCAGGAAGGGAAAAACGAAGGGCGGGAATCAGAGGGGGGAGACGAACCATGAGAGACTGTGGACGCTGAGAAACAAACTGAAGGTTCTAGAGGGGAGGGGGGTGGGGGGATGGGGTAGCCTGGTGATGGGTATTAAAGAGGGCACGTACTGAATGGAGCACTGGGTGTTATACGCAAACAATGAATCATGGAACACTACATCAAAAACTAATGATGTATGGTGATTAACATAATATAATAAAATAAAAAAACTACAATTAAACCATACTGATTGAAAATAAGTAACTTTCAGTAAGAATAAACATTTCCATAAAACATATCAAAAATTGTTTATATAACAATAGTAATAAATGATACAGCCCCTTTGAAACAAAGCATAAATTTTAAAACACTATCACAAAGAGATGATTATGGACCAATTTCTCCCTACCAATATGAAGCTACAAATTGATTTGTTTTGTAGCTCAGAAATAAAGTGTACTTTTCTAAGGAGAGAAATCAAGAAAATGAAATTCTTTTATCAGCATGCAAGAATATATTTTAAAGTGATGGATACTAGAGACAATGAATTTATTTCAAGTAACTTTTATGGCTAAGAAGTGTATATAAGATAGGTAGGTAGACAGATAGATGGATAGATATACATACATATATATAACTTTACTTTTTTGTTTTAAAATTCGTTTTGCTCAAATATACCTTTAAGACCTCCTCAATATCCTCTTGGCCTCTCCTGGACCTCCTGTATCTGTGTCTCCCCAGTCACTCTCATGACATATTCCAACACAAACACTCACAGAATTTCTCCACCAGAGCTTGATTGACCACAGCCTAGGAGAATCTGGCTCTCCAAAGAATTTCTTGAACTGAAGTGAAATACAAGACACAGAATAATATCTGACTTCCCAAAGGGCCACCTAACAGGCCAAACAATGCACTCTAGAAATGTGGGGGAATCAATACCTGATGCCACGATCTTCGACCAATCCAGACAGGACAAATCCTCATAAACATCCTCTCCTTCTCTTCACTGCTCTCTTCTGAGATACTGTTTCTCTGTAGACACTGCCTGGAGACAGTCTGCAAGGCATGGCAGGTGCACCTACCAAGCAGCCAAAGGCATCTTTCGCAGTCATAACTCAGGATCAGCATGGTACTCCGTCAGCTTGCATCGTACCTCACTTCCCTTTGCCCTCACTCTCATCTCCTAGAATTGCACCTCACAAATAAAGCATCAGCACTAAACCCTTGCATTAGACTCTATTTTCAAGGGACCAGAGGCTAATACAAAGAGAAGCAGAGCACAAAGCGCATGTACAGTTGAATTTTGCAGAGCAAACATTCATGCAATCAAAGTTAAAAATTAAAACATATTTAGAAGCTTCTCCTTGTGCCTTTTCACCAAATACATAATTATTATTGTATTAACATAAATTTAAGTCTGAGCCCATTCTCAATGGACTGGCAGGAAGTGAAATCTCATCCCTCCTGAGGCCCCTAATTTCCTTATACTTTGCAAAAAAAAAAAAAAGGCACAAAATGTAAATCTCCTTAATCACAAGACACACTAACTTTAGACACTGAAGACACCAGGAATCTTTCCTTATTTCCTAGTTTCTTCACAAAGCACTGTCTCCTGACAGTGAAACACCTAACAAAATAGCTTTAATAGTTTGGGTTTTTTATGAAACAGAAGCCAGAAAAGTGAGAGTTTTGCAGGCCATGTCTGCTTATTCAATTATTTCCACTTGTTACAAACCTCTTCAAAAAACAAAGCCACACAAAATTACTTGTAAAACCTAAATTTTTGGCAATATTTGTAAAACTAGAGAGGATAAAATCCAGGTGTTTGTATAAAAACTCAACACCATTTATGATAAGGAAACAATTCTAATACAAAGGTAAAGGAGTAAATTAATTAACTGATGTGTTCTTCTACTTTGTAGCATTCAACATTACTTTAACTTTCCAGTTAAAATACAGAGTTCCTAAAAAAAAAAAAATACAGAGTTCCTCATTTGATTTAAAAACTAGAAATTGTGTTAATTTTAGTAAACTTTTTTACTGTATACTATAACATACATACGGAAAAGTACCTAAAATATATTTTACTCAATGAATTATTACAGAGCAAACCCCAAGTGTAAACAGGTGAAGAAGTAGAACTTGGCCAGCAACTTCCAGAAGCCCCCAGGACACACTCTCCCCCGCACCCTTTTATAGTGTTGTTTTTCTTCCTTTTCTACACGCTTGTTAGCACACATCCCCAAACACAATGGTTTATTTCACCATTTTTGAATTTTATGCAAATAGAATCATATAGTATGTATTTCTGTATCTTGATTCTTTCAACAATATATTTATATTATACACCTATTTTATTCCTTGTTTTTGCCTGTAGCTTAAGTTCATTCATTTTCTTGAATAGTACTTCACTGTAATTATAAACCACACTTCATGTGCCCACTCTGTGGTAGATATTTAAATTATTTCCAGTTTGAGTCTATTGTGAATAATGTTACTGTGAAGATTCAGGTCTTTATCTTCTAGAGCAAATGCATATACACTTCTGCTGGACAAATTCCTAACTGTAGAACTTATGGGTAATAAGATACGCCCCTCTCAACTTAACTGACAAGTCAGACTAGTTTCCGAAATGCTTATTCCAATTTACACTTCCACCAAAGCTGTGTGAAAGTTCCTATTGTTCCAGATCCTTGCTAACACTTGACATTTTCAGGTTTTTAAAAATTTGAGCCATCCTGGTGGTGTCTAATAGAATTTCACTTTGGTTTAATTTTACATTTTCCAATTACTATTAGTAAAGCTAGTAATATGTACTCTGTTGTACAATTATTGCTTATGTGGATATTCACTTTTACAAATTGCCTGTACAAATTCATTGCCTATGTTTCTAGTACATCGACTTTTTCCTTATTGAGTTTTATGAATTACTTATGAACTCTGAGCCATTTATAGTTATATGGATTGCAAAATATCCTCTTTTATTTGGCTTGACATTCACTTTCTTAAAGAACTATTTTAAAGATTGGAAGGTTTTACCTGTAATGCAGTCAAAATTATCCATTTTTTTTAGAGCTTTTCCTTTTCTATTTAACAATAGTTTCCTAATCCTCCAGGACAATATTGAAGAGAAGTGATAATAGCAAACTTCCTTGCCTATTTCACTCCCAAAGGGAAAGCTATCAATATTTTACCCTTAAGTATAGTGTTAGCTTTAGGGATTGTGCTTGTTCGGTTGGTTACCCTTTATTATTTTAATAAAGTTTCTTTCTATTTTTAATGTTATAAAAGCTTTTCTCATGAATAAATGTGTAATGTTTCCAAAAGCTTTTTCTGCAGCTATGATATTTTTCTCCATAATTTTGTTAATGGGGGGGTGGCTATAGTGAATAGTGTAGGGAATACTTAGTATATTTGCATTCCCTAAAAAAATATATATAGTCAACCTTTCACATGGTTTAAAATCCTGTTTCTGGATTCAGTTTGTTGGTATTCTAACTAGAATTGTTGCATCAATGTTCATGAGTCAAATGACTGCAATAGATATGAGTCAATAATGTTCCTGTAAGGTTTTGTTCTTCAAGTTATGCTGACTCATCAGATGAGCTAGCAGTGTTTCAATCCTTTTCAAGTCTCCAGAAGGATTTGTATGTTTGCCATTATTTTTTTCCTTAAATATTAAGAGCTACCTCCTCGCTGGAAATCTGCCCTTAAGAATCTAGTCACCTCACCCTGAAAATCTGATCCCTGTCTCCTCAACTCAGTGAGATAGTAGGATCTGATTTGGACCACTTCCCGATAGGAGGATAAATCTGTTCTCTGTTACTTCATCATCAACAGAAGCAGAAGTCAAAACATACAATAATTTGATGGAGATTATTTGTGCATTACACCTTTGTCAAGAAAATTCTCACTACTATTTTTGGAAATGAGCTTTCTACCTTTATGCTCTGTAAAGAAAAAAATTACAATCTCTTTTTTTTTTAAGATTTTATTTATTTATTTGAGACAGAGAGAATGAGAGACAGAGAGCATGAGAGACAGAGAGCATGAGAAGGAGGAGGGTCAGAGGGAGAAGCAGACTCCCTGCCGATCAGGGAGCCCGATGCGGGACTTGACCCCGGGACTCCAGAATCATGACCTGAGTCGAAGGCAGTCGCTTAACCAACTGAGCCACCCAGGCGCCCCCCCAAAAAATTATAATCTCTTTCATCCAGGGTCTCAGATTTTCTAGCATAGGAATGAGTAATTTAATTGCCTAACATTTGTGACATTTTACTTGTCTTATTTTGTAGAATCCTGTTGTCTTTCTATTCTTTCTTAAGGCAATGAGTGTTTCTAATGAACTTTTTAACCCAGAGAGAATCTAGAAATTGTTTTAAAATTATCATTTAAAACACTTTTACTATCTTTTATTCAGATTTTAATTTTTTTTCTTAAATCAATTGTGGTAATTTATATTTTCTCAGAAACAAACTATTGTATTGATTTAAACTTTTTAAAAACATTTTTAACTGATCATAAGACATGCTTTCAGAAATAATACTAAGACTGGACTCAAAAAATAAGTGGTTAGAGAAACAGTCTAAAGGCAAAATAGCTTTAACAAAAAGTTGGATGAGTTGAAGCAAAGAATTATCTAATGCAGGGTGCCTGGGTGGCTCAGTTGGTTAAGCAACTGCCTTCGGCTCAGGTCATGATCCTGGAGTCCCGGGATCGAGTCCCACATCGGGCTCCCTGCTCAGCGCGGGGTCTGCTTCTCCCTCTGACCCTCTTCCCTCTCGTGCTCTCTCTCATTCTGTCTCTCAAATAAATAAAATCTTTAAAAAAAAAAAAAAAGAATTATCTAATGCATACTTTTCATGCACCTTCCCAGAGGAGAGAAATGGAGAAAATGAAATTCACAAAATGTTATTGTATCATCATCGATTATCATTTATTGAACAACAAATCACTGAGGGAATAAGGACACAAGTCTTTATACTAGAAATAGTGTGTTCCCTAAAGATGCTTTCAACTTGTTTAGCTCATATAATCCTGATATTTTGTGACATTTCCAGTATGTAGTAAGTATAATAATTAAAATTCTATGTTGACATTTTCAGTTTTTAATGAATTTCTCATAAACATATTTGAAATGTACATGCAATAAATTAGGATTTAGTATGAGTAAATCTTTGCGATTTAAAGAAGTAGCAAGTATTTCTTGGGTTCTTCACTTAAATACGGAATCAATTTTACAAATTTGAGACATTATCTCCAATAATGAGCTTCTCACTCAATAAAACTATACTTATAGCTTTAAAATTTTGACAGGTATGTAAATGTGTATTCAGGCAGGGTGACAACATAATAATGAGAGGTCCACACTGGATCAAACAAGCCTTTTATCATACTATTATATCAACATAATTGTCACTTTATTACAAGCAGAAGTAATAGTGTAATAATAGATGCCAGTTAATGATACCCTGCTAATCCTTGACATACATTAGCTCCTGTACTTTAATTTTTAAAACAAGCCTTCAAGGTTAGTTTGTTATCCTTATTTTACAGATACATGAGGTTTGGAAGGGTTAAGACACTTGCCCAAGGTCGTTAAATTAGTAAGTGGTATGGTACTTTACAATTAGTCCCCTAATTTTATGTGCCAGGAATATTACAGCTTTAGCATAGCTTCTTTAAATAAAAATCCTTTTGCATCTGAACCTCCAACCCACTGAGATAAAGGAAACTATACCTAACTTTTTCTTGGTTTCCCCTAGAGAGATAGCAAAGGGCAAGGTGAGTGTTTTTGTTACCATGTGATTTATGCACAAATTAATATTCTTGGAAGAAAAACCTACTATTCCTAGATCCACCATCATTTTTCTCTCTTGTCCAGGAGTTTGTTTCCCACCTCTGGAGAAGTCCTTTATTTTTTTTTTTTTCTGAACTGCAAATTCAGTTCTTCTTAATAAGGATAATTTATGGGAAGGAAAAGCCAGGGATTCTATCCAAATTCTATGTTCAGCCTTGTGCATTCCTCTTTTGAGACAGCAAAACACAAGTCAGTTTGCTTAGATGGTGAAATGAAAATAGAAGGAGAAAGAATAAGTGTACTTAAATTTTAACAGTTAAAAATATGATCCAGCCACACCACATTCTTCCCAGAATACAACTAGAAGTTATTAAAACATTGCACTGCTGTGTTATCTTGCCTCTGACCATGAACATCACGCAGATGGAACAAGATGAATTACCATCACCAGCATGACTCACTCCTCACCCAACCACATCCCCATGTAAGAGAACTAAATAATTTCATCCTACTCTAATAAGAAATTTACTTCTTGCCTAAATGCTAAAAGCCTTTTTAGGATAACAGAAACTTCCATCAAAAGGCAATATAGTTTGTAGAATAGGGAAGGAACCAAAGACCGTTGTGCACAATGGCAATACTTCGCTACTTATGGAAATGTTCCCATTCTCAACATGGGCTAAGACTTTCTTCCCTCCTTTAATTAAGAAAACATAAAACTGAGCTCTGTCTCTGGGAAATGTGCTGTGCCTGCTCGGCTCTAGCAAATAACAGCCTCCCTGGATAAGCAAATAGGTTTGCCTACTCTTCACCTGTAGAAATACTTAAAAGGAAGACCAGTCTCTGGAGTGCATGACAGGGAAGAACACCATTCTGTGTGGGTTGTTGTTGTTGTTGTTGTTGTTGTTGTTGTTGTTGTTGTTTTAATTGTATGAGCACCTACTAAGGAAGCAGCCTTCTTAATTGCATTTTTAAGAGAGTGAACATGTGCATGAAAAACACAGCTACAGTATTATACAGTGCTCAGTCCCTTTCTAACTGACTTCTTGGGGTAAAAGTCAAAGACATTGGGGATCAGAACAATGAAATACGAACAGAAATTACCTATGATTCACCTCAGCGAGTAAACAACGCAGCCTAACTGCAGTCATTCCCAAGAAGTGTCTTCACTCAAGATAAATGCTAAGTAAACAAAATGCTGAGCTGTGTATTTGAAGCAAATGTGATGCCGCAATTCATTCCTGAGAGACTTCACAGCAGAAAAACATTGTTGTGCTAAAAAAAAAAAAAATTAAAATTAAAAATTAAAAAAACCTACATGGAATTACCTAGGGCAGGCTTTCTCTTCCATTCCATATTTAAAAATAATAAAATGTTGGTGTGAAGCATTGGATCCAGGGACCAGGATCTTGCTCCATGCACAAGGATGAATTTCCCACGATAGAAACCAACAGAGAGCTCTCTAGAAGGTGAGGTATGGGGGAGGGTTGAGAGCCTAAGGAGGGCCAGAAGGTAAGGCATATTCACAATGCTCACACTGTCCTTGGATGCTTTCCCACTAGGACTCTGGGGAAAGTCCACATTTCTTTAGCTATTCATTCCTAAATTGTTATTCTACTATAAAGAGGCAAGAGAAGAGGAAAAACAAGACATGCTCCACTTGACTCCCTTTTCTGCTCTCCTGTGGAGAAGAAAGTTCTTTAAGTCAAGAGGTCTATTGCCTGGTGTGATAGTTGTTGACTGGCAAGCCATCAGAACACAGTAATGCTGGAAAGAGTGAGGAGAGCCCACAACTTTCCGAGAGACACTGAGCTGAAATACCCAAGAGACAATAAAACTGAACATCTTGCTTATCCACCATGGTAGAGAAAGCTGTCCTCTGAAGGAAGGCACATATGAATAGGGAATGGAAATCAAAGTTGCACTTATTTGCACAAAGGTTATCGAGCAACTAATTATAACTTATTTAAGCTTTCAACAAGAATGTATTAAGCATCTTCTATATGCCAGACACAACGGTTAAAGAGAAGGAACTTTGAAAAATAATCTCCACTGTACAGATGTTAATATTCTCAGTGGAACATGGTCAAATAAAGACAAAATGTGATAACTACTGTGAAGATATAGGTACATGTTGTTAAGGTGGCATGTAAGAGAACAATCCCATTCAGCCAGGAGACATTGTGGAAGGCTGAACAGAGGAGGTGATACCTCAGCTCATCTTCAAGAGGTACAGTCTTTCCAGGCAAAATTTATGTGTGAGGAAGGGGGAATGGAGAGGAGAGTTCAGGTGAGTGTGACCAATATGTCAAATATGGAAGACAGAGACATCATGACCTATGTAGGAAACTAACTTTGCTCCTCCTGAAGGAAGACAGTTGTAGGAGTGGGAATGGGGAGAGATGAAGATGGAGAGCTAGTCAGCGATCAGTTTATGGATCACCTGAGAAGCCATTGGTAAGAACTGTGGACTTTGACCTATAGTCGCACAGGGATTTGTGTGTTTAAAAAGGTTACTGTGTCAGAAATATACAGAATGGGGGTGCCTGGGGGTGCCAGTCCGTTAAGCGTCTGCCTTAGGCTCAGGTCATGATCTGAGCATCCTGGGATTGAGCCCTACAAAAGGCTCCATGCTCAGCAGGGAACCTGCTTCTCCCTCTCCCTCTGCCTGCCTGCCTGTCTGCCTACTTGTGATCTCACTCTCTCTGTCAAATAAATAAATAAAATCTTAAAAAAAAGAAGAAATATACAGAATGTACTGGAAGAGAATGGAAACTAAGACTGTAGTAATAAGCCCTAGAAGAAATTATGAGGATTTAGGCATAAGAAATGACCATTGAGATGGAGGTCAAGGTGCAGATTGGAAAGATGTTAAAGATATGAAATTGATATGAATTGTTGATCAATTAAGTATGGTTAGCATTAGATGGGAGAGAAAAGACTGACTTCTGGGTTTACAGGTTTATCAGATGCATGGAAGTTTGTAAATTTAATTAAAATGATGAATTGATTTTAAATATGTTGAGTTTGATGGGTCTGTATTATGTGTCTATGGCCAAAAGAAAGTTTAATATGAAAACTACTAAGAGACTGAATATGCCAACAGACAGTGGCCAGACAACATGGAACAACAGAACTCTGACCTACAACCTCGGCAGCAGCCAGTCCAGCAAACCAAACCACAACCTCTACAGTAATTGGTCCAGAACAGTCAAGCCTTGGTGAATGAGTAGTAGCTTCTCTATCTATCATCTCTACTTCCATTTCAGGATGAACTAGAGAAAGCAAACTATGCTTCCCAAACCAATCACACAAGAGACCCAATTCTAGTTAACCCAACTTCAGCTTTCCCATGCCAATAACCTCCAATCAGAACATACCTGAAGCCTTCTCTATTTCTCACCATAAAGTTTTCCCCCTCTGCTTGCCATTTACTTTTTGCCAAAGACAAGTGATAAGGAGGGACCCCCCCCTTGTTATGGCAAGTTCTGCGTAAACAGCCTATTTGTTCTCATTTGAGTGGTTTTCATTTATTTCCATAATTTTACCAGAAGTTCCTTTATTTTGTGTGTGTGTTTTTTAATTTTTTATTGTTATGTTAATCATCATACGTTACATCATTTGTTTTTGATGTAGTGTACCATGATTCATTGTTTGTGCATAACACCCAGTGCTGCATGCAGAACGTGCCCTCTTTAATACCCATCACCAGGCTAACCCATCCCCCCACCCCCCTCCCCTCTAGAACCCTCAGTTTGTTTTTCAGAGTCCATCGTCTCTCATGGTTCATCCCCCACTCCGATTTCCGCCCCCTTCATTCTTCCCCTCCTGCTATCTTCTTCTAGATACAGTATGTATTGCCCATTGCTTCAGACCTGGGCATTTGACTAAGAACAATACCTGTAGAGTTTCCTTATTCTTGGCTGCTCATGGCTTGACAAGTCCATGCTGATTTGAGAAGTCAGAACTGGATCTAAAGTCCACTCTTTTTGAGTTGAGTTCCACAATACTTATTCTCAGTGTGGTACCAGGTTTGGGTTTTGTTTCGATTTGTTTGGCATCCTTGATGGAATCAGAACATTTCTTTTTCCTCTCTTCTGTGCTTCCATTTTGTATTTATCTAAGAGTGTCACTCATCATAAAAAGGAGAATCCGGGAGGGCACCTGGATGGCTCAGTTAGTTAGGCATCTGTCTCTTAGTTTCAGCTCAGGTCATGATCTTGGGGTTGTGAAACTGAGCCCTGCATTGGGCTCCGTGCTCAGCTCGGAGCCTGCTTGGGATTCTCTCTCCCTCTGCCCCTACCCCTGCTCACACTCTCTCTGTATCTCTCTCTAAAATAAATAAATAAAATATTTTTTTAAAAAAGGAGAATCATGGGTAGAAGACAATACAGGCTCTGCAAGCCTTCAAGCCAACCCCACGAATAGAGGAGTTTGTGGTTCTCACTGGACTGGTGTCCATTTGGACAAATTCTGCTGTGGGTCACCAATAAAATCTGATCTGTTCTTCTTCTATTTCATTTTTTTGTTTTGAGAGTTTGTCTTTGATCCAGAGAGCATGTTTTCTCTGGTTGTCCACCTGCTGGAGTGCAGATATTTTGGGTGTGTGTACAGAAGCAGCCAACCCTTAGGTGGGGACCCAAGACAAAAAGTGTATACAGATCGCTTTCATGTGACCTCGGCCAGGTTTCATGAAGCCACATAAGTCCAAATTTTCCCCTCACAGTGAAAACTGCTACACCTTATCTATGCTCTCATTACAGTCCAATGCTCTTTGTAAATAGCATGACTTTGGCAAGGATGACTGAGACTTCCAGGGCCACTCTGAAGAACATCTGATTTAAACAAAATTGTTCATTGGAGAAGCACCTTAAGAAACAAAACAAATAATTGCCATTTGCCAAAACATTGTTAGATCTTGAGGGCATTGTCCTAAATGAAATAAGTCAGAGGAAGACAATTGCCATATGATCTCACTTATATGTGTAATAAAAAATAATAATAATAAATTTTAAAAAACACAAAACCTCAAGCTCATAGATATTGAGAACAGACTGGTGGTTGCCAGAGGTGGGGTGGCAGGGGAGCAGAAGAGAAACAGGTGAGGGAGTCAAAAGGTACAAACTTTCCATTATAATACAAATAAATCATGGGGATGTAACACACAGTCTGGTGACTAGAGTTAATAATACTGTATTGTATATTTGAAAGTTGCTAAGAGAGATCTTAAAAGTTCTTCCCACAAGAAAAAAATTATAACAAAATGTAACAAAACTATTTTGTTGTACATCTGGAACTAATAAAATGTTATATGTCAATTATACCTCAATTTTTAAAAAGGAAATAAGTTATCTCCAGTTCAGTGGGCAGCATATTTTGACTGATATGCAGAAGCCTCCTAACAAAATTCTGATTGAAAAATTGCTTCACTAAAAGTTTCTCTGGCAAAATTTCATGAGGGATTTGATAAACTTAAGCAACAACAAACCAGAATCATTTCCCTAGTACCTCGTCCCTGTCCTGTTGCCTCCCTATACCTAGTCTCCCCCTCCTTCAGTCTCTCTCCTCCTCACCTGTCCAGACCACCTGCATTAGTCAGGAATCTCCCAGAGATTCCTAAATCCCATTTGCTTCTAAAGATCCTTCTCTTTCATGAGCAAAATATTCAGACAACTGTAGAATTTAAACCTTAGACCTCAGAGGAATTACAAACCATTACTAAAGATTTACCTCCACCCGGGTTGCTCAGTTGGTTAAGCATCTGCCTTCAGCTCAGGTCATGATCTCGGGGTCTTGGGATCGAGTCCCATGTTGGGCTCTCTGCTCAGCGGGGAGTCTACTTCTCCCTCTGGCTCTCCCTCTGTGCTCTCTCTCTCTCAAATACATAAAAATAAAATATTTAATAAAAAAGATTTACCTCAACCAAGGTAAGACTGGTAATTATGCATAGAATAATTTTAAATTAGGGGGGAGGTGCATTCTACCCAGGGTTACCTGACTATCTCAACTTGTGCACACATTGGTTGGAATCACAGATGCTAAATCCTGAACAGCAAAAGTTGATTGAACTAATCCAGAAAGGATCATACAGGATCCATCTTTCCAAAAAAAAAAACATGGCCTCACTGAGGGCAACTTCTACCACTACCAGCGTCACACCCCCCACTCCCCACAAGTATTGCAGGTAGACATACAGGCTGCATCTTGCCAGAAAGTATCCAGGAAAAGGGAGTATAATGAGCCCCTTTGTGCCTGAGAATTACTCAAGGAGATTAACCATGCAAAGTAGAGCAGGGAAGAGCAATCCTTGTCCAGGAGAGGGTGGGGTGGGGGTGGAGGCAATCAGTCCTTTTATGTTTTGATGGTAGGAAATCAAAAGGCTGCTCTAACCTGGAGGTAAAGGGTGAGGAGCTGCGGCTAGCCCAAAGATGTCATGGCTCCCAGTCCAGGCCCTGCGCTTGCTGGGAAGCTGAGGCCCTTGGAGGTGGATGCCCGTGGGACTGAAGAACTGAGCCTAAAATCATCCTTGGCTGAACCACACCCAGAGGGAGTAGGCTCTCACTTCCTGCTAAGACTCACAGGCTCTGGATGGCCCCTCCTGAGAGACACTTGACCAATGAGAAGCAACGACTACAGCAGACAAACAGAGCTCTCCACGCTTCAGTGTCCACGACAGAATTCTGGACTTGCCTTGGTCACCCGAGGGAAGGCAGGCAGCCTCTTTATAAACTTATTTAGTTGGTTGCTTGTTTGTTTGACAAACACATATAGCATTACTATATGCAGCTACTTGTAAGTGCTTTATAAGTATTAACTCATTTAATGCTCACAGCAATTGTACAAGGTAATACTATTATTATACCCATTTTTTAGATGAGTCAAGTAGGGCACAGAGAGGTGGAATGCCTTACGCAAAGTCAGGCTACTAGTAAGTGAAAAAGACATGATTCAAACCCAGACAGCTTGTTCAGATTCCATGCGCTTACCCAGAAGTAATTGTTTTGTTTTGTTTTTTTTATGATTATTTGTTGGGAAAATAAAAGCACCATCAGGAATCATACCCCAATTTTATGGAGCATTTCATGCCAGGTACATTTCACTTAATCCTTACAACAACTCTGTGACTTGGGTATTTTTATCTTCAATTTATAGATGAAGAAACAGGTTCTGTGGCTCATCCAAAGTCAAGTAGAAAGGCGCAGCCACATTGAAACACAAGTTGCCTGATGCCAAGGATTCTTTCCACTGTACCACTGTCAGTTATTAGAAAGATCTAGAGGAAGTGAGTAAGAAGGTTGTAAAAGAGACATAGAATCTTAAAGGAAAAAAAAAAGGATAAAAATCATGATTCAGACCTGTCTGACTATTGCTGACTGCACATCAGCTTGCAAAACATATCACAATCAGTGGAAAATAAGTCAATTTCTATATTACTGTGGCTTTGTCAAAGGCCTTGGAGGGGACTGGAGGAATTTGCTGAATTCATGTTGCAATCTAGCCCATTATAAGATCTCTACAGTAATTAGACTCAGAACCAGAAACTGCACATAGCCCATCAGCTTGGGAAACAGAGACTGGTGCATTATCTAGTTAAGCACCCCAGTTACTCATCCCTGTAACTTCAGAGTCAACAAAACAAGAATCACACAACTTCATGATTTTCTAATACGTAGAGAAATATGGATTTTCCTATACACATGGCAAGAACAATTCTGATAAGAACAGATAAAAATTAGTTCAAATATTTGAAATGTTCGATTAAACTCAAAAACAATACCATACACTAATCTTAGTTCCTCTAAAACAGTACCATCTTCATGGTATTGAAAAATCCAGTTTAAGGTCTTAAAGAGTAAGCACTTCAAAAAAAAAAAAAAAAGAGTAAGCTCTTCGCATTCTTTTCCTATCTTTGTTCAACACAGATGACTCAAGGCTCTTACTATCAATTACCTTATCACGCCTGTTCTAAACTGGGTTTTCCATATTGTAATGTCTTATTCCTGTTCCCACTATTCTTTCCTAATTTATTTTCAGTACCAAAAGGGGTACTTGATGGAATGGGTGAATGTGGTCATATTTTGAATTAGCCAAATAATTAGGAATTTAAAAATCATTACATTCTATATATAACCTCTTTAAAGAATAATATCCCCTTCAGTTCAGGAACTATATTAAATGCACTTCAGAACTGCCTTAAAAAGATAATAAACAACATGCCATTATGAATGATACTAAAAAGCATGCTAACTGAATAGTAAAAATAGAAAACTGCAGGTTTCTCAACCAGAATAAAGAGAAAAATATCTTGCTTTGGGTTGGACATCTACAAAATGGCAAAATTCAGGAAAAAAACTGGCTTAAGCAAAAAATGCACTTTACTAAAAGGACGATAATGAGCTCATGAGAACAAAGATACAGCCGGGACTCAACAAACTAAACCTCGACTTAAACACCTGGACCTTCCCTCATTGGTCTACCTCTCTGAGCTTGTGCCCCATCAACCCCACCTACAATAGTCTAGATTATTGTGCTCTGTTTCCCAAAGCTCACTATGGAACACGGCTACTACAAACTGCCCTCAGGTGTATATTTTCTTTGTTCAAAAGAGTAGTCACACTGGGCTGACATCTTTCAATCCCAGAGCCATAGACCACCTCCCCCCAACATGTACCAGCACAGTGATTGAACTTTGAATCCGTACCAATAGGGGGAAGAGCTCTTCCCCAAAAGGCGAGGCAAAAGTGAGCCATAGACAAAATAGGCACCTACCCACTCTTCAGTCTGCAAAGGGGAAAGATTTCAAGGCCAATCTGGCAAGCATGTCATATTAAAACTTGGGAAAAAATAATTACAGCTCAAAATCACAGGCACACATACTTGACAAATTACTTTCAGAGTCAGTCAAACTCTGAAAGCATAGAATACTGCCTATTGGAGAACTGTAGACTCAGCGAAAATAAAAGAAAATAAGCGTCCAAATAAAAATAAAATGCCCTATATTCTGTATTCTTTAGCCTTTGTCTTTTTCCCATTCTTCTATCCCATGCAACGCTCTCACCATCTCCAAGTCACTTTTTTTTTTTAGATTTTATTTTTATTTATTTGAGAGAGAGAGAGAATGAGAGACAGAGAGCACGAGAGGGAAGAGGGTCAGAGGGAGAAGCAGACCCCGCACTGAGCAGGGACCCCAATGTGGGAGTCGATCCCGGGACTCCAGGATCACGACCTGAGCCGAAGGCAGTTGCTCAACCAACTGAGCCACCCAGGCGCCCTCCAAGTCACTTTCTTAAGAAGAACCACTGCTCTGAGAGAAATTACAAGGACATGGTGTTCCCTGACTCTTTACTAACTTGAAATTCTGAAGTAAAAGGGAACACTACTTTCAAAGAAATCCTATCCAAGAGTTAATAATATGTAAATGGGCTATCAGAGGTGCTATAATGTATGCAGAAGTAAGGTATACAACACTTTAAGCAAAATTCAGGATTTCATTTCCCTGGATTAAAAGATAATATTCGAAATATGTAACACCAGGTATAATCCTTCCATTCCAGAGAAAAAGAAACTGAATTGCTAACCTCCAACAACGTTAAAAAAAAACAACAACCCAAACATCACATGGCAGTGACAGTATTTATTATTAGAAACTTTCAACTCTCCAGTCTACAATGTAAAATTTAATAAAGCAGCTATTTGACACCATAAGACTTGCAAGGACATAGGAGTGGGAGATGGAAATAGTGTAAAACCTAATAACATATGCAAAGTTCCATAAGAAAAATAAATATTCTAGTGTCAACATGACAGTTAAAATTCAAGGTTGAAGGTACATTCTTGTAATAATGTGGTATTACTTATCCACAGAATATTTGCTCCAGAACAACTAGAATTAATTCTGGTTTTCCAAGAAAAAAATATAAGATATATTTTTTAAGTTGTAGGAAAAAATATTTCAGTAAAATGACTGATAATACTTTGTTACTAAAGCTGAAAATGTATTCAAACCAAAAATTAATTAGAATAAAAAGTTGAGCATCTTAACCCATGAACCTGAGCATCAGTCTTGGTCTTCAATGCAGAGGCTATCAGTGATGCTAAGAGCCTTCTCAGTGTTTCCTCAAAAGTCAAGAGAATTTTAGAGCTCAAGAAATTATCTAGGAGGGTGCCTGGGTGGCTCAGTTGGTTGGGCGACTGCCCTCGGCTCAGGTCATGATCCTGGAGTCCCGGAATTGAATCCCTCATCAGGCTCCTTGCTCGGCAGGGAGTCTGCTTCTCCCACTGACCCTACCCCCTCTCATGCTCTATCTCATTTTCTCTCTCTCAAATAAATAAATATTTTTTTAGCAACAGAAATTATCTAGGAAATTCAGTCCCCCCAATCAAATTACACTTTTAACATCTAAACGGTAGGGAGAGGTATTTTGGCAGGCTTAATTTATTTTCTCTAGAACAGTGAAAACATGATCAGAAAATGTACCCAGGTTCAATCTGGGAGATGTCTATGAAGCATTGAGTAAACAAATATTTGGGCTCTAAAAATATGGTAATTAATACACTGTTAAATTTTCAGAACACAAGAGTATTGTACCATGTTAGAGTTGACTATTCCACATTTTTCAAATTCAAGCTTTACCATTTGCCTTCCCTCACATGCATGAATAGAGCAATGTTAAATCATGCATTTTTGTACTATTGACTGATATATGATAAACCCCTGGAATAGAGACAGGTTGATATGTAGTAGAGACCTAATAAATGAAATACTTCGATTATGATAGCTAGTAAATCAATATACTTTGATTATGATAGCTTAAATTTTAAGTCAAATCTATTCTTGTTCAATGCATGTACAGTATTGTTTATTTTTTTTCACTACCCATTTTTAAAAATTTTTTCTGGCTCTATTGAGATACAATTGACAAAATTGGAATGTATTAATATGTATAATGTGATTTGATGTATATATTGTGAAAGGATTCCCACAATCAAATTAATTAGTACATCTATCACCTCACATGATTTCCTTCTTTTTTATGAGAATACTTAAGATTTATTCTCATAATAAATTTCAAATATACAACATAGTATAATTAACTATAGTCACCATGGTATACATTAGATGCTCAGAGTTTATCTTATAACTGGAAGTTTATACTTGTTACCCAGTTTCCCCACATCAGGGGAACCACCCTGGCAACCACAAAACCACCAAGTTACTATCTGTTTCTATGTGTCTGCCTTTTTTTCAGATTCTACATATTAGTGATACCATGCAGTATTACCTTTCTCTGTCTGGTTTATTTTACTTAACATAATGGCCTCTAGGCTCATCCCTGTTGTTGCAAATATTAGAATTTCCTTCTTTTATGAGGCTGGATAACATCCCACTGTGTGTGTGTATGTGTGTGTGTATCTATATATCTATATTGCACATTTTCTTTATCTATTCATTGGCTGATAGACATTTAGGTTGTTTCTATATGTTGAGTATTATGAATAATACTGCAGTGAACATGGGAATTCAAATGTCTCTTCAAGATAATCTTGTTTCCTTTGATTATATGCCCGGAAGTGGAATTGGTGGATATGGTAGGCACTCCTTGTAATTTCTTGAGGAACCTTCCCACTGTCGTCCACAATGGCTGTATCAGTTTACATTCCCACCAACCGTGTACGCATCCCTTCTTTTAAAATTGTCAGTGGGAGGGATGCCTGGGTGGCTCAGTCATTAAGCGTCTGCCTTTGGCTCAGGTCATGATCCCAGGGTCCTGGGATCGAGTCCCGCATCGGGCTCCCTGCTCGGCAGGAAGCCTGCTTCTCCCTCTCACACTCCCCCTGCTTGTGATCCTGCTCTCACTGTGTCTCTCTCTGTCAAATAAATAAATAAAATCTTAAATAAAATAAAATAAAATAAAATAAAATTGTCAATGGGAGGGATGCCTGGGTGGCTCAGTTGGTTGAGCGTCTGCTTTCAGCTCAGGTCATGATCCAGCGTCCTGGGATCAAATCCTCGTGGGACTCCCTGCTCAGCGGGGAGTCTGCTTCTCTCCACTCCTGCTCTTGCACTCTCGCTCTTTCTCTCTCCCTCTCCCTCTCCAATAAATAAATAAAATCTTTTAAAAAATAAAAAAATAAAATGGTCAGTGGGAAGCTTCTTTTAAATGGAAGCAAATAAATTACAACTCATAAGCACTCCCACAATTTGTGATTGCTAAAACTCTGAAGGATATATCAGCAGATTGCCAACTGAGGGCTATGGCAGGAGTGAGGCCATGTGAGGACACAGCAAGATGGTGGCCATCTGCAAGCCACGGAGAGAGGCTTCTGAGGGAACCAAACCTACCAACACCTTGGTCTTTGACTTCTGGCCTTTAGAATGGTGAGAAAATAAATTTCTGCTGTTTAAGGTACCCAGTATGGTATTTTGTTATGGCAGCCCTAGCAAACTAATACGGCTGCTAAGTTTTGGGGTGATTTGTTACATAGCACTGGATAACTAATACAATGATTTTCATTCAACTAGAGTAGTATATAAGAAATTAAACAAGACATCCTTGACCTTTAGGGGTTCACAGGAAAGAAATAGCCTTGTTGCTAACAGTTAATTTAGAAATATTGCAGTAACAACAAGACTACACAAACATATAAACATATAATATGATTACTTACACACATGCTTTAGGGCAAACAAATTGAAAACTCAGCCTCTTTATAAATAAAGCACACCATAAAAGTGTCTTCAGTAATAAATATTTCTATCATCTTCTTTGCTTAATAAATGTTAGAGTTTATGCATTATAATGTAGAAACATAATTTTGAAAATACTGCCACTTAAAGCATGTGTGGCAATTATCCAGGAATCATTCAAAATATGCATAAATAATGCATAAATAATGAAGTACCTTCTCTAATATCACTTGAAAAGATATAATCTTCCTGTGGGGAATAATATCAAAGACAGGCAATTTTGATTTGCAAGGTTCAGAAACACAGTGGCTAGATTCAAAAATGATGTCTGAAAAGAATACGTTGAAAAATTCATCAAATCCAAGAAAGCAGAATAAAGCGAGTCAGTTCTCAGTCTGAAGGGATGATGGCTGCCAATCACTGAGCATCTCAGAAACAGAATTTGTATATTTTATCTTGATAAATACAATAGTTACCTCCGCTTTACAAAGGAAGAAACCAGCCCCAAGAGATTAAGTAACTTGTGAATGCTGGACAGTTCAGAACTGCTTAAACTGTTAGAATCATCATCACTATCATCAACAACCAGGTCAAAATCATGTATTCCATATTTACATATGGGCCGTTTAAGTATATTTTTCCAATGACAGATGATACATGTGGTCCCATTTATTTATCATCTATATATTAAGGAATGTGGCCCATAAGATGTTATGATCCAACAATATCTCATTGCCTTTTAAAGTTCATGTTCATAGTGGAGCATCTTCAGATATGCAGGGAAGTATAACAAAACTTAGAGGAGCTACTGATATTCATCCCAAGACTCCTACCTTCCTCTCACATTCTTCTGATACTAGACACAACTTCAGGCCTTAAAGGTAGACAGGATGGGGTGCCTGGGTGGCTCAGATGGTTAAGCGTCTGCCTTCAGCTCAGGTCATGATCCCAGGGTCCTGGGATTGAGTCCCGCATAGGGCTCCCTGCTCAGCGGGGAGCCTGCTTCTCCCTCTGCCTCTCTCTCTCTGTCTCTTATGAATAAATAAATAAAATCTTAAAAAAAAAAAAAAGGTAGACAGGATGATGCAAGGTAGACTAATCAGATTCTTTCTACCAGGAACCTTACTTTTAGCCTATCATCTGATGGCATCTGACTGCAGGTCCTAAAATGAGCAAAGGTTATAAATTCCTTTGCTGAGATCTCCAGAACTGCAATGGTTCTATACATTCTGAGACTTGGTGGTTCACCTCTTTGTTCAATTTTGTCCAGTCCCAGCCACCCACTTTCATGAGAGGCTTAAAATCACTTTCTGGTGGTTTCATATAAAGAATATCAAATGGAAATTGGTACCATGGAGTGGTCTCACGGCAATAAAGTCACAGAAATGTGCAGAATTCAGATCTCGTCATCAGGCCAAAAAGTTTAAGTCTCCTACAGACATCTCAAGATGGGAAAGGAGCAGCCTGTGGTTTTCAGTGGTCCAATATCCCCTCCTGTTATTGTCTGTGGACCACTGGAGTTGGGTACAGATCTAAGGGAATGGGTAGCTTCTGCCACAAATTTAAAGGGGATGAAGAACACAGAACCAGAGTATAATGGTTGATACTGATGGCATTTCATGTCATAGAATGATATCCCAAGTCAAAAATCTTGCCTTCAGGGGTGCCTGCTGGCTCGGTCAGTAGAGCATGCTACTCCTGATCTCGAGGTCATGAGTTCAAGCCCCACAATGGGCATAGAACTTACTTTAAAAAAGGGTGGGGGGGGAGAAAAAATCTTGCTTTCAGACAGAGTAAAATCTCAGGGCCCTTTTGTTGTGATATAAGCCATAGCGATTGATGCCCAGAAACAAAATCTGAAAACTAGTTCTGCTACATTGCAACACCTCTGTCAGCAAAAAACTTCATCTCCTCTGAGTAAAGAAATGGCCTCACAGTTGGAGCCTGCAAGAGTATCCATCAACCCTCAGCATTCCTCAGCTTCTAAAACATGACATTGTAGCACAACTCTGTAAAATGTTGTCCTCAAAGATCAAAGTCCTCCATCCCACCACACTCAGTTTCTGGTCATTTATCTTTTCCATTACAGGAGGAATCGCTTTCTCTGCATTCCATGCTACCCGAGCCAGCACCTCAGTCTGTGGCTTGCGTACCTTCTCGAGGCTTGGAGAAGCAGAGGTTCCCTTATATCCCAGTTTTTTCCCATTCCCAGACACTGTGTGAAGCTCCCTCTTCAGGAAGAAAGACAGTGGTTTTGGAAATTTGAGGTCTGAAACCGGGGCTTTACAAATCATCTTGAATATCCCTCCTGTCTCAGTATCCTCATGGGTATTCTGGAGAAATTCAGAACTTCAGCAAATAAGGCTGTATTGAACCTCTCCTTTCCCAAAAGTGAGTTTTTCTGCCTCTGAGCACAGTGCTGTGCCTACCTCTTGTAGGGAAATTTGCACATCATGTACATTTTCTTTTAAAGATTTTATTTATTTATTTGACAGAGAGATAGACAGAAGAGCACAAGCAGAGGGAATGGCAGAGGGAGAGGGAGAAGCAGGCTCTGCACTGAGCAGGGAGCCCGATGCGGGACTTGATCCCAGGACCCGGGGATCATGACCTGAGCCGAAGGCAGACGCTTAACCATCTGAGCCACCCAGGTGCCCCATCATGTACATTTTTTGTCCCCATGCCTTCTCCCTGAGGGCAGAAACTATATTGTACTAGTCTTTTCCCTAGGGTCCGTATTAGAGCCTGTCACATAGTAAATATTTAATAACAGTTTGTTCACTAAATAAATCAATGCATATCCTAATCGTTTCACTCAAAGTGTGAGCAGAAGTTTTACTCTGATGGTCTCTGAAACTGACAAAAAGTTTTTCCCCGTTTTTCTGCAAATGAAGTATGCATTTCATTTCTCCCACAATAAAAGGAGACAGGAAAAAAACAGATCAGTAGGAGAATGTCAGCACAGAACCTTAAACCCCTGACAAGAGAGAAAGGACTTTCCCCGTTCTGTAAATCATGAATGTGCTGAAAAGACTAATGAATCAGAAATCAAAACACCAAAATTCTTATTTTCATTTTGAAAAAAAATCAAATTTATTTCTGTTTTTCCAGAAAGTAGGAATCAAAGTTGTTCTGCCTTCACATTTTCTCAAGATCTATTTTTGAGAAATTATTGCTTTTTAAAAACCTTTCATTTTGAAATAATTTCAAACTTATTTCATTACAGATAAAAGAAAATTTAGAACACATGTTAAACCTCATTATAACCCAAATAGGGAACAAAAAGCATGAGTAAATTTAAATAAAAAGCTGGTTCTCTCAGGAAAATGTTCATATTTGTTAATAATCTGTCATTTACATGCTCTAATTGGCTTTCCTAGTATTCTAAAAGTAAATTTTAGAATAATTTTCTTATTTGAACTTTAATTTGCAAACTATTGTGCCCTTTTGCATATTTGGATACAATTTGCATAAACAGTATAATTACAATTATCTGCTTTCCCCAAAAGATTACAAAGGAAAACTACTAATTAATCTCATTTACATGTGGATAAGGTTAATTGCTAAGACCAATTTTTTTTTATTTTCCCTTGCTAAGCTGTAATAAACGCTGTCATGCTTATTAAGATACAACATAGATATTTCACTCTGTATCAAATTGAATAATTATATTTATGTATCTTTCACTTGTGTTTTTTTTTTTTAAATAATTTTGTTCTCATTGAAGAACACATTATCTAATTAGCTAGGTGCTTTCTCCCTGTTAGAAAGAGGACAATCTGGTGTTTCTAAGCTGTTATTTTTCTCTCCTGACCTATATAAATATAAAATAAATATTGATGGCCTCCCATCCTCAAACTATATTTATTTTTGTGGATTCGGGTATTGCATCCTTGCCTCTTCCTCTAGGTTCCTGTCCATTCTACTTTGTGACTATTTCTTCTCCCAGTGTCCAGGAATCCTGTTAATTTCTAGACTAACTTAAATGGTTTCCAAGAAGTACTTACTAAAGTCACTCCTCTAAACTTCTACCTAGACCCTAAATGTTCCTGAAGCATTTTCCTAAATGTAATCATGTAGCTTTCTCCCATAAAATCCTTCAAAGTCTCCTTTTCCTACAAAAGAGTAAGAGTGCTTCATAAGGTGGCACAGAAAATCCTTTGTCATCAACTTTCACCTATATGTTGAACCTCAGCTTCAGCTGTGATACAGAACAGTCAGGGATCAATCTGCTTGGAGTTCCTGAAACCCATGTCACCAACCCAAGGCAGGTTGCCCCTGAAGTTAGCGAAACAGAAGCTTCCAGTCCCTCTCTGTGCATGCTGAAAGTGGCTGAGTTTTTAGAATGTTCTAGAACGGAACAGAAATCAAGTGGCAATCAGAAAATATTCCTCTGTAAACATTTCTGTTAAATTGCCTCAAGGCATCTCCGAAGAAAGGCACTTAAAATTTTTAAGTCTCCAGTAATTCATTGTGATAGGTTTTCTCATTTGAAAACCTATTCACTACCACATATTAATTTTTGTTTCATAAATTTGGATTATTTTTTCCTATAGAGGCTTGTTCAAACTCTTCACCTTTGTCTGTGATCCTTTTGCTTGCGTGTACTTCCCCCTCTTGTCTCATTAGGAAAATCATCCTGAACCTTTAAGATTCAGCTTAAAATCCATCTCCTTTGTTCCCTCATCCTCACACATCCCTGAAATGATTCCAAATTGCATCCTTTATTCTACTAAAGAATTTATCACCATTCTCGAATTGTTAACGTATTTATTCTCTATCTATTCCAGTTTGGACCCACAGAACTTATTCTTCTCTCCTGACAACATCAAAGCTTCCTTCAAGGGAATGCTCTTTTTCCCCATCAGTCATGGCAGGATGGCACGTTCAGTTGCCTTAGTCCTCACACGCCGTTACCTGAAGGTTCCTGGAGGTCCGTTTGCCCATTCGCATGTTATTTTGCTTCCCCAGCACAGGAAGTGTGTTTCCATATGACTTCCTCACAGCTCTTTGGACTCTCACTGCTGGGACCTTCACCTTGGATCTCGTGAACAGCTGGCCTCTACGAACTAGCTCCTTCTACTGAGACCCTCTGTAACTTCTGGGATCCTGAGTCCTCAGCCGTTTCTTCTGAGGGGGAGATTGCCACTCATCTCCCCATATCCATGCCCCTGCTGCCATGCCATGGGACTACCCGGCAGGAGACTACATTCCCCAGCCTGCCTCACAATGAGGTGGGGCTCGGCCCAGAAAGGGACTAAGATGATGCATGCAACAACTTGCTAGGGTCGTTAGGCATCAAACCTGCCTCCTCACGTACATTCCATTTTCCCTTCTTACGGGATGGAGCCAGAGTGTGTGTGGGATCTCTCACTGACATAGACCCTTCTGGGTACCATCAGCTAAATTAAAAGGTATAACGTTGTACTGTTTTACCTGAACAGTATCCCCCAAAAGGTGCAAACTTCAGGCCCCGCAAAACCCAGATATGTACTCCTATGACAGACCCAGCTACTTCAACCATGGAGAATGAGAAGAACTTGGCTTACTTCAAAGTTTAAAAAACTTGCATTAATCTGCTACTTACTAAGTTTTATCAGGAAAGGAAGTTTTTATTTCCTATTACCCCAATATCTTATATAGTGCTTAAAAATTTTTGTTTAGGTATATAATTAAACAAGGTTTAATTTTCCAACTATTGGGTTGTTAAATGCTGAATTAACTGATAAAACTAGTATCAGCTATTTCTCTTTAAATATAAACCCATCACTTATGTTACCCTAGATATGATTATTAATTATGATTAACCAATTATTAATGTATTAATCAATATATGATTAATATTTTTCAAGTCATGTAAATTGTTTTTTTCCCTAAAGATACAATTTATAGCATTTAAATAGCAGTTGTTCAGTTTCACTATTTGATACTTTAAAATACCTATATTTCACAGCCTATATGACTCTGCCTTGTTAGAGCAACAGAAAGCATGGCAGATAAATATAAATGTTCAATTTTTTCAATTTGCATTTTTTGCTTTCCAAATAACAAAATAGTCCTGTAGGCTATTCTTAACAAAACATTAAGAGTTGAAACTAGTCATTATGAATTTGAAAGAGCTGAGAGTTAGCCAGTGATTCCCAGCCTGATTGCAAATTAGAATCACTCAGAGATGTTAAGAAATATCTTGTGCTTGGGCTCCACATCTAGATATTTTGATTTAATTAGCTTCAGGAAGAGCCTGGAGATCTCCATATTTTTAAATCTCTTCAAGAATCATAATGTGCAAGCAGGGCTGACAAGCAAAGTCTTGGTGAGGGGAGGGGAGGGGTTCTTAACTTTGCTTCATTCTGCTAGAAGTTTCACTGATAACAAGAATGTCACAGCTGATTACTTCTGTTATGCAGACTAAAAATAAGAAATGGCTTAAAATTAGAAATCGTGTGTGTTTACATATATAATATGTACTTCAAACATGAAAATTCATTGGGGCCAATAAGAGAAACTAGGGCTCCTTGGAGAAATGGCTAATTTTAGGGTTGGGGCAGGGAATAAGTAAACTGAGATCAGAGCACATTGTGTTCTTCCAGAAAGCAAGGAAGCACTCACAAACAAAAGGGACACAGGAGCCAACTGAAAGAGCTCCTTTTGGCCAAAGTTGGAACAATATGAGCAACAGAATAAATAACGGTATTGGACTATAACCCAGAGCATAAACTAAATATCCTTGAGGGACCCCTGGCTGGCTCAGTCAGTAGAGCATGCAACACTTGATCTTGGGGTTGTGAGCTCCAGCCCCACATTGGGTGTAGAGATTACGTTTTAAAATAAAATCTTTAAAATTAAATATATAGATAGATATCATTGGGTCCATACTCATATGAAGAAATGATTAAATAAATGGGCAAGAATAGATAAATCTCACATGCAAAAGAATTCAAAATAACTTATGTAGAAACTCTTCCCTCAGAGGGGTGGAACAGGACTCCCTGCCCTTGAGATATGAGCTATCCTTAGTGACTTGCTTTCAAAGAATACAGTGTGGAAAGGGGCAACTATACAGTGGAGAACCCTGATGAACACCACTTTAGACAGGTAATCAAGGTTAACATCAACAGTAAAAAGCCATGTTGAAGCATGCACCCTTGACATGATGTGCTGTGGTCCCCAAAACTCCTAACTCCAAACTAACCATGAAAAAACTGTCAGACCAACCCAAATCAGAGTTCATTCTACAAAATACCTGACCAGCACTTCTCAAAATTGTCAAGATCATAAAACCCAACGAAAGTCTGAGAAACTGTCACAACTCAGGGGAGCCTAAGGAGGTATGATGACTAAATATAAAGTGCTCTTTTCAATGGTAACCTGGAACAGAAAAGGGATATCGAGGGAAACTAATAATAATGAAATACAAGTAAAGAACATAATTTAGATAATAAAAATCTACCAATGTTTGCTTGTTAGCTGTGGCAAATACAATAATATGATGTCAACAATAGTTTCCAAAGTGTTCAGAGTATGCAGGAACTCTGTGCAATCTTCGCAACTTTTCTGCAAATCTAAAACTACTCTAGAATTAAAAGTTTATTTAAATACTAGAAAATACACTAGGGAGTTGGGCATGTACATATATACACAATAAGACTCTTCATAATGAAAGGAACATTTGAAACTTGGCTGGCAAACTCCTAAGAATATTTATTAAGCACCAGAATTATCATATCTCAAAATCATAATATGTTAGGATATTATCTACACAGAGTTACTGATTCAGTTTTTGGTCAAAATAGAAGAACAATATGAATTTCCAAATATATTCTGAGGGAATTACATCTAAATAGTCATGTAGCACTACATTTCATGTGGTCTAGAGATTCAGAGTTAAAACTGAGAATGTAAACAGGTGATAAGTACTCCCATATTCTAAAAGTGAGGGACAAGACCATCTATCAGGGACTTACAAGGTTGAACAGAAATGGTTTTGCCAACATCTGTCCATCACCCACCTCCAGGCTAAGAATTAGTTATGGAGGCTGGAGGCCAGTAATCAAGGAGAACTTAGAAGAGATCATTATGAATGTGCTATTCCTGTTCTCTGATCAGACATAGAGAACCCCTTGTGTCAACAGAACAAGGGGTGAAGGTGGGGCTCTCTCTGGAATAGCCACAAAAGAGCCCATTAAAAAAAATCAACATTTGGAATCTATCACTTAAAAGAAGCACTAACATTAGATTCCAGCCTGACCCTCCTAACAGAGCCTACCTGTTATTTCTGTTTCAGTTAAAATTGCTGCATAACAGATTATCCCAAAGCATAGAGGTTTTAAAAAGCCATTTATTTGTATTCACAGATTCTGAAAAATAGAGATTCACTGAAGGAACAGTGAGGACAGCTTGTCTCTGTTCCAGGATATCTGGGAATTCAGCAGCAAAGACTAGAAGGGCTGGAGTTCACTTGTTGGCTGAGGCTCATTTACCTACATATCAGGCACTTCTGTTGAGACAACTGGAAACTAGGATTACTAACTGAACCTGGTGACCTGCACGTGGCCTCTCCTTGTGCTTGACTTCCCCGTGCCATAGGGACCTCTGAGAAGTCAGGAAGGTCAGGATTTGAGTGTTCTGGTAAGCAAAGTGGAAGTTAGATGGCCCTTTATGATCCAGCCTCAGGCTCACAGAGCATCACTTCTGCTAGACCTTGATGGCTGAAATTGGGCTCCACTTCTTTATGGAAAGTGGCAACATGGGGAAGTGGCAAGATCGCAGAAAAGATCATTGAAAAGCTTGCGGAATTGGAGATATGGTTGTGGCCATCTTTGGAAAACGCAGTTTTCCAGATCTCCCTTCTTCCCCATGGCAAATCTGGTAGGAGCCAAAAGAGCTGGAAAATTTTCAATGTCCTCTTTCCTTTCCCATTTCTCAGCCTAACGAAGGGGTAGGAGGAGGGAAGATGATTTAAATTCAATGTAATTTGAAGTTCCGAATGTTACACAGATTGGACTGGATGTATTGAAGCTTGAAAATAGAAACAGTTTACTACCTGATAATGGTCAGACAGGCTTTAAGAACTGCCTGAAATTTCATCCAGGGGATAGGATGACTGTGTGTTTACTTCAGAGAGAAGGAATAAAGCTGTTTTCCACCTGCACCCTACTAGGCCCAGTTCATTCAAATGATTCTGGTCGGCCCACATATGCCTTGCAATATGGCATTAGTATGCACTATAAAAAATTCCCTTTGTGAATTTTGCATTAACATCACCCATGCAGAAAATCAGTTTTAGTCATTTGCAAGTCAGGTAGAACTCAAATTAGTTGCAAGAGAAAATAAAAGGCCATCCAGACTATGGGCTTTGGGGCTTGATTTTAGAAAATTCTTTGGTTTGCTCATGACCTTCTCTTATCCTAATTTTTTTTCTTTCTGGAAGTCTTAAGTTCCTTTTTGTTTCAATTTGTAATTTTGAGAAATACAAAGGTATTGAAAAATGGAAAGAATATCCTGTGAACACTCATATACCATTAACCTAGATTCAACAATTGCCAACCAATTGCCACATTTATATCTATACCCAGTCCTATCCATATTCATAGCTATATTTATTTGGCTGAAACATCTGAAAGACATAATGATGCTTCACCCCTTCAGCACAAATCTCCTAAGAACACAGTCATTTTCCTACACAACCAAAGTACCATTAACACACACTCAGAAAAGTTACTACTGATGTGGTATTTTCTTTTTTTTTTTTTTTTTAAAGATTTTATTTATTTATTTGACAGAGAGAGACACAGCGAGAGAGGGAACACAAGCAGGGGGAGTGGGAGAGGGAGAAGCAGGCTCCCCGCAGAGCAGGGAGCCTGATGCGGGACTCGATCCCAGGACCCTGGGATCATGACCTGAGCTGAAGGCAGTCGCTTAACCAACTGAGCCACCCAGGCGCCCACTACTGATGTGGTATTTTCTAATATGCATTACATATTCAAAATTCCTCAGTTTTTCCCTATGATGTCCTTTATGTGTTTCCCTCATTAAAGATACAATCAAGAATCACATATTGCATTTAGTTGCCATGTCTCTTTGGCATCCTTTAGAGCAGTTCTTTCATCTTTACTGACCTTTAAAGAGTCAATAAAGGTCAAGCCAGTTGTTTTGTAGAATGACCCTCAATTGAATTTTCCTGATTGTTTCCTCATGAATAGATTCAGATTAAATATTTTTGGCAAGAAGCGATGTTACTCCTTGGTATAACTTCAGAAGGCAAGTACTGTTTGTTTCTCCCATTATTGGGGACATTAGGTTCAGTTACTTGGTTAAGGTGGGGTATGCCAGATTTCTTCACTGTAAAGGTACTTTGGTACCTCTGTAAGTATATGTAAGTTTGATACTTTGAAACTGTGTACATATTCTGTTTGTCATCAACAGAATAGGTTTCAGCATCCATTGATGACTCTTGCCTGAATCAATTATTACATTTATGGCTGCAAAATGGGGATTGCTTTTCCAATTGTATGATTCTCAATCACATATATTACCTAGAATACTCCATGAAGAAGAGCCTTTTCCCTCCTCCTTCCCTAATTTGTTTTTAGCAAGACTGTAAACTCATGAATTATTTTTTAATTCAATGCCTTATATTCATTATCATCATTATTCTTTTGATGTCTAGTTGTCCCAGATTTGACCAGTGGGCAACCCTTCAGCCCTTCTTTTGATATGTTCCCGTCAGTTTTAAAGCCCTTCCTTCCTTTTGGACAAAAGATATTACAGACTCAACATGTTATTTCTTGCCACACATCAGCAACCATACATTTATCCAAAAAGCCTGAGTTTCTTTCAGTAGGAAATCTAAATTAGAAACCAAGATGTAGGTGCTAAGTATGCTGATTGCTACTGGGAATCAGTAGTGTCCATTGGTATATTCTATAAACTGTGCTAAAAAATAAGTCTCTTAAAAAAAAAAGTTTAAAAAAGCTAAGTCCTTCGTTTTAGTTAATATTCTTTCAATTACTAACAATCACCACATCCCACCTTTCAACTCTTTTAAAATTGAGATCTAATTTACATATAATGCTGTGTAAGTTTAAGGTGTATGCCATATTGATTTGGTACATTTACACTGCCAGATGATTCCCACCACAGCTTTAGCTACTACCTCTATCATATCACATAATCATCATTTCTGTCTCACTCTTTTTGTTTTTAACTTATTCCCTAAAGGGCAATGCAATTTGTATTTATCACTATCTGCAAGCTTTTTCAGGGAAGAGCTTTGGCCTTACTCATTATTCTTTCACATATTATGTATTTATTTATTCAATATATTTTTATTTTCCCTTCCGCATGTTGTGGACTCAGAATGAGCTTCTAGAGGAAGAAATCTCAAAATTAATAACTGGGATCTACAGGAGACAAGTGCTTATCCGAGGGAAGAAGAGAGGAGGATATCAAGAGGATGGCAGAGGGTAGGGCACATATGAGGATCTCCAGGCATGGGATTCAATTATGACTGAGACAATAAATGAATTAATTTTCCAAAATTTGGTAGTAAGTAGACACTGTCTAGGTGTGTCCATAAAGGAAAACCACTAAGAGAAGCAGACATTGGGGAAAGTTTTTAGAAAGGCCCTATTAAAAAAAAAAAATCCCTAACTTTTATATAGTACATATTTAAAAAAATATTTTGGACAATTAACATAACCCTCGGAAAGTGAGTAGATATTGTCAACATTCCTCTAACTGACTCTGCTCAGTATTTTCTTTTATAAACTGTTAAACATTGAACAGATACAAAAAAAATTGATTAAATATACAGAAGGCAAACAAACAGACACAAACACCTGGGTACCCATGACCCAATTTAATGAACAGGAAGTTACCATCCCATCCAAAGCCCTGTGTATTCCAGGGCATCCCATATAATTGCCTCATCCTTCAGCAGTAACCATTATTCTGAATTTAACGTTTTTATACATTTGCTCCCCTCTGCACATTTAGCTCACTATAAAGTTTGCATCCCTAAATTGTACATTATTTAATTATGTATGATTTGGAATTTTATAGACATGTAAACCTACCCGGGGTATTCTTTTGCAGCATGATATTCCTGACAGCAAATTAAGTTTTTGCTTCATGTTGTAATTCATTCATTTTCAATGATCCACTATTTCTTCGGATGAACATAGCACAATTTACTTATCTCTTCTAATGTGAATGGATATTTGGGTGGTTTCCAGGGTTTTGCTACGTCAAACCACACTGCAGTGAATACTCTTGTGCTTGTGTCTTGGACAAGAGCTTCTCTGGGATAGGAATGAAGTGCCTCACTAAATACGTGCATCTCAAATTAACTAGACAGTGTCAAAATAGTTTTGCCAATTTGTCATTCTACCACCTGTGAATGTGTGCAGCTTCTCCACATTCTCATCAATGCTTAATATTATCCAATGTTTTTTAATTTTTCCACTGTGAAAAATAGGTCGGTATTTTATTGTGGCTTCTAATTTTGCATTTCTCTAACTACTAGAAAGATTCAACAAATTTTCATATGTTATTGACCATTTGAGTTTTCGCTTATGTGAAGAATTATTGAAGCCCTTTTCCAGATGTTCTATTATGTTTTTTCTTCCTTTTTGCTTCTAGGAATTGTTTGCATAATCCGGGTACTGATATTTTGTCCTTTATATAAATTACAAACATATTTACCTATTGTGGGTTTTTGTTTTTTGCATTTGTTTTTTGTTTTTGTTTTTTGTGCCAAACTATGTCTTTTGGGTACATTTAAATCAAGATCTTTGGCCCATCAAACTTTTTTTTTATTGTTCATGCTTTTTCCTGATTTGATTTAAAAATTCTTTATACCAAATGTATTTATAGCTCAAAGGTTTATAAAAAATATCCTATAAACAGTCAAACTTTTAATGTAGATTCAAGCTAAAGGTTATAAATATATTTTTTTCTTAAGAGTTTTATAATTTCGGTTTGTGGTGTGAAGTAGGGTCCAATTTCATTTTTTCCCATTTATATGATTATTTGTCCCAGATAAATCATGCCGAGAAGTCTTATCTTTTATACACAATCTGTAATGCCAGCCCAATCATAGATCAAATTTTGATATCTGGATAAATCTGTTGCTGAAACGGATAATTCCACTAGCCAATTTTGTCTATTCCCTTGCAAAACACTAAATTTATTACTGCAACTACATAATAATTCTTGATAGCTGGTAAGGAAATCCCTCCACTTTGTTCTTCTTTTTTTTAAAAAGATTTTATTTATTTATTTGAGAGAGACAGAGATAGTGACAGAGGACATGAGCAAGGGAGGAGAGGGAGAAGCAGGCTTCCCGCTGAGCAGGGAGCCCAAGTAGGATTCGATCCGAGGACCTTGGAATCATGACCTGAACCAAAGGCAGACGCTTACCTGACTGAGCCACCCAGGTGCCCCACTTTGTTCTTCTTTCAGACTGAGTCTATTCTTGGCTTTATATTCTTCTATGTTGATTTTGGAATCATATTTTCAAGTTCAACAAAAAAGCCTGTGGGGATTTTTATTAGAATTGCTGCAAACTGGTAGGTGAATTTTGGGAAGATCAACATCTTTATAATATTAATAATCCAAACCAAAAATATCATATGTCTATTTATTTACATAAGTTTTCTTTAAAGCCCTCCCATTAAGCTTTACAACTTTCTCTAAAAATGTCTTGCTCAAATTTTGTTAGATTTATTTCTAGCCTCTTTGTAATTTTGATATTATTATAAATGGCATCTTCACTTAAGAAGACACTTTCTAAACTATTGTATTGTAGAAATTCAACGGATTTTTATACACTGGTTTCATATCCAGCAGATTCATTAAATTCTATTATTATGTAGGGTTGGGTTTTTTTTTTTTTTTTGAGTATTCTTTCCAGATAATAATATTGTCTAACTAATGAGAGGTTTGTTTTTTTTTCCCCCCCTCTCTGGCCTATACTCATTATTTCTTTTTGTGCCTTATTGTTAGGACCTCTATACATTTTTAAATGGAAGTGTGGATATTGAACTCCAGTGCCTTGGGCAAATGCTTTTAACATTTCACAATTAAGTAACATATTTGCTGTACATTTTTTTTATTCATCCTTTGCCATGTTAAGGAAGCTTGCTTCTAGTCCTGGGTTTGTCCCCCTAACTTTTCATATGGAAAATTTCAAACATCAGAAAGGCTATAA
The DNA here is from genome assembly GCF_029215605.1 of Mirounga angustirostris. Taxonomy (NCBI): domain Eukaryota; kingdom Metazoa; phylum Chordata; class Mammalia; order Carnivora; family Phocidae; genus Mirounga; species Mirounga angustirostris. The sequence continues at coordinate 17,053,924 of NW_026991711.1, read as the reverse complement.
CGGGGCGCCTGGGTGGCTCAGTCGTTAAGTGTCTGCCTTCGGCTCAGGTCATGATCCCAGGGTCCTGGGATCGAGCCCCACGTCGGGCTCCCTGCTCTGCAGGAAGCCTGCTTCTCCCTCTCCCACTCCCCCTGCTTGTGTTCCTGTTCTCACTATGTCTCTCTCTGTCAAATAAATAAATAAAATCTTTAAAAAAAATTAAAAAAAAAGAAAGGCTATAACAATAGTAGAGTGAATATCCATATACTCACTGCTTTAAATATATTACTTATTTTACATTCTATGCCTGATAATTTCCGTATTTGGTGTTTTCTGAGTTCAGAGGTGGCATTTCTACCTGACCCTTATACCATAGGTATAGCTCTTTGTGGTCCAAGATTTATGTGGGGATTCTGCTACCAGGTACCCACCTTGTGCTGGTCCTGAGCCATGTGTCTGGCTTGCCTTGTCCTGGGAAGAATGAAATCTAAAGTTCAAGGTGTCCTGGTTCAGCAAATGCTCTTAAGATAAAAGCCAGCATCAGTGCCCTGCCTTCCTCTCTGCCTTCCCATTTTCACCCAGTTTATGGCCTCTGAAGAGTCCTTACTCATTTGCCACCTCATTAATTAAACTTAAAACCATATTTCTTTATATTTCCATGAGGGATTTTTAGTTGTTTTCAGCGAGATCAGTCAGAATGCCCAGATGACCTCACTGCAAGAAATGGAATTTGGTGTACTCTTTATGTGACATTTGGAATCTCATACCAGTGTTGGTCTTCCTTAGAGCTTATTTTACCCTTTCCTTCCTGGGCTATTGATCCAATGACTAAACATGTACTTCTTCCCCATCTTTCACGCACAATCTTTATTAGCTTCAGAAACCCTCCAAATGTCGCAAAGAGGATTCTGACCTAACATGGCTATTTAAGCCAAAAGCTAAACTCTAATTTCCAAGATGAACACAGATTCCCTGTAGTGAAAGTAGCAAAAGTGAGCTTTCTGGATTCAAATATTTTCCAATACCTCCACCTTATCTCTGTGGGGATTTACAGTTACTGCATGGGGAAGGATGTTTTGACATAGGTCAACTTGTTCTTTTAAAGTATGAGAAGCTTTGTTTCTTTTAATTGTTTCATTTTCTAGTCAACTGCTGGCTGTTAAAAAAAAAAAACCTGTAATCATACTAGGAATTAAAATTAGATCTATTTAGACACGAGAACTCCCCCCCCCCAACATCGCCACCTCCTACATATACACACACACTGTATAGTTCAACAGAGCTGACCAAGGCAAAATTGTGAACATCACATCAGTTTTCAGGACTCATCCTGCACTTATGACCCTCAAATGTGGCCTTTCCCAGCCAGGTATCTCTTATACTATGAATTAAGAAGACTATGGGGGGGGAAATGGGGTGATTCTGCCTGATAGTCCCCTGTGTTTTTTACATTTTCTCTCTGCTGGTCATGCCCATTTCCCCTTGTCCGTAATTAGGTTCAGATGATTTCACTCAACTAAGGCCAATTCTGGTATGCGTACAGACGAGGTCAATTAAAGGTATAGTGTCTGCCATTACTCAAAGAGGAGCTCGAATTTATATATGTTTCTTGTTATTTCAAACCAGATTACCACATATTTTGTGACTTAAAACAACGCAAATTCATTCTCTTGCTATGCTGGAGGTGAGTAGTTTGAAATAAAAGTCTTTAAGAGCTAAACTCAAAGGACAGGCTCTTCCTGTCGACAAGCTCCGAGGGGAGAATCTACGTACCTGATTTTTGCAGCTTCCAGTGGCGTGGCCTCTTCCTCCTCCTTCAAGGAAAATCACTCCAAACTCTATTTCCCTCACCACCTCACCTTCTGCTCCAACTCTGCTCCCCGCCCCCATTCTCCTTCTTTTATAAACTGTTGTGATTACATTCAACTCACCTGAATAATCCAGGCTAATCTCCCCATCTCAAGATCCTTAACTTAATGACACCTGCAGAGTTTCTTGACCATATGAGGTAACATACTCAAAGGTTCTAGGGATTAGGACATGGGCATCTTTGGGAGCCCTATCATTAGGACCATTGTTGAACCTAATAAAGTTTATAATAAACAGTCTCTCCAATGCCCTCTAGTCCAATCTCCTTGTGCCAGTCTGCAAACCTGCTGTAACCTGGCCTTCAGATTAAGGTCCTTCTTGCTAGTCCATGTATACATTCTAGAGAGCCATGGGTTGTCACCATCAGTTATTTTTTTAAGATTTTATTTATTCGAGAGAGAGAGAGCAAGAGAGAGCATGAGCGAGGGGAGGGGAACAGGGAGAGGGAAAAGCAGACTGTTCACTGAGCAGGGAGCCAGACTCGGGACTCGATCCCAGGACCCTGGGACATGACCTGGCTGAAGGCAGATGCTTAACCGACTGAGCCACCCACGTGCCCACTATCAGTTATTTCATAGATAAAAATCATTCCCAACACCCTTTATTCTAATTAATGATTCTTCTGCTTGGAGCAGATTTGGGTATCCAAACCCTTATTTAGAAACTTCTACAGTGTAGACCTCAAATTATGGTGGTTCATTGGTTAATTACCCACCAACAATTTAAACTAATTTCCACACACACACACACATACACACATGATACTGTTCAACATCAAAACATTTTGAAGTATATTATAGGCAATACAACAATGGATATATCACAATTTATCCTCACCTTCCTCTGTTGATGAACATACCGATAACTTTATAATGGGTTTTATTTTTCTAATAATATCTCTCAAAGACAATAATAGAAACGTCCCTCATGGATAATAATTAAGATATGACTACCTTCAAAGCCATAAAGAGATAGATAGAGAGCTACTGATGACCTACTATGTGTTAAGCATTTATATGTTTCTGTAGATTTCATCAATGTAATATTAATAATGTTAATAAAAGCCAACGGTTTAAAGCTTTGGTGTGGTGTCAGATTTCTTTGGACCAGCAGCCCCATCAGGTAGATATTATTAGACTATATTGTACAATTAGCAGGAGACTAGAAGGTATTCCTAGATTTTAGGTAATCCTCAAACCAGACAACGTGCTGGAGAGATGGTGATATTGGGATGGTTCATGGGAACAATGATTTTGAATGTGAGGCCTCTGCAAACTTGGCTTTAATCACATTCTCCAGGCTTAACACTCAGGCCAAAATTGATTCTATGCTAGCCCCTCGGATGTTGGGACCTGGTGACTAATCCTACCCAGACTCTGATCTCAGCTTTGGGGACAACTATGTATTTACTCTGGTGAAAAGGTTAAGGAAAGAAGTATAATAGGTATTTAGAAAATATATCTCATCCTGACACCTTTGAAAAGGCTGCCCTTTTGGACAGAGGACATGTTTTGACACCTGTAAATCTCTTTCAGCATCATTTCTGAAATGTTAGGTACACCTGAAGTATTGAGACTTCAAATTTTCCTCTAGAAAATACTTCATTGAGTCAGTAATTCATACAAAAAGAAACAAGGCCTTGCGTATGAAAGAATTTCTGTAAATAAATGCAGTGTTAAAATGTAGTTCTTTTTGACACCTAAGACACAAATTGTAAGAAGCAAATCATTTTAGCATACAATAGCTGTTAGAAAAATGTATCCAGCTAAGAAAATTCAGGTGTTGAATTTTTTTTGGAGGGAGAGAAAAAGAAAAGAAGGTAGGGGGCAAGAGTGAGAAAGGGTATAGAAAAACAAAGAAGAGACATGAGAAGAATGGAGATGCTAGCACGTGGGTCTTATAACCTGTGTTCAGAGGTTAGAACTTCTTAAGCTATGAGAATTTAAAGACTATGAAAGCAGGTCAGGCAAAAAGTAGCTAGATGCTCATAATCCTATGTTTCTTTTTGTTTTCCTTGGCACCCAAGAAAACTAAATTCCCCAGTCTTTCTTGCCATTAGGTTGGAGCCATATTGACCTTCTGGCCAATGTAACATAAATGGAAATATTGCCTGGGCCTGCCCCTAAAATCATCCTTGACATCCTCAGCTCATTCTCTTCCACTTCTGCAAGGACCCCCATAGGTGTGGCTTTGAATGGCAGGGTGGCAAATTGGAAAGCACAGAATCCTGAGACAGCCCTTGGAGGAGAGCTACCATGGAGATCCATTAGATCTGTGTCTGAATTAAACATGACCAAGAAATACACCATTATTGTTTTAAGCTTCTAAGATATTGGTGTTTTTTGTTATAGCAACCCGCTATACAGGCAAGAGTGGTTACAGGCAAGACAGAAGGAACTCCATCAACTGTATAACTGCAGTTGAGGGGAAGTAGGCAAATATTAAAGGAGGTAAAATAAGCAGAACTTGGAGATGGGTCTAAGTCAGGATTAAGGAGGGGCATCAAGGTCAATGCCCCTGCATCTCAGTGAGGAACTTGACTGTAAGAGTACCAACAGCAAGACAATGCTAAATAGGAAGCAACTATGGGAGGGGGGGTTGGAATATTTTATTTGGGGTATGCTCTCCCTTTTCATTGTACTTGTTGCACTTTTCATTTATTTCTGTGCTCATTTCATTACAGGATTGTTATACTGTAAAACTTCATGAGGATAGGGACCTTATCTATTTTTACTTAACTTCCATCCCTATTATAAGGCCATTCTTGGCACCAAAAGTAAATATGCAACAAATACTTGTTGAATGAGTGAATGAATGAGTGACTGAATGAATGAATGAGTGAATGAATGAATGAAATCATGGGTGATGTGACAAGCAGACAATTGGACTAATAGACTTCAAGGGAACAATCTGACCTTTTAACAGGTAGATGAAAGTCTGAATGTGGACGAAGTGGTCCTTAAGAAAAGGAGCAATGAGCTGAGAAGAACATGGAGTAAAAGGGGTGTTCATTCTTTTGTAAGAGAGGACTTCTTGGGGCGCCTGGGTGGCTCAGTCATTAAGTGTCTGCCTTCGGCTCAGGTCATGATCGCAGGGTCCTGCGATCGAGCCCCGCATGGTGCTCCCTGCTCCGCGGGAAGCCTGCTTCTCCCTCTCCCACCTCCCCCGCTTGTGTTCCCTCTCTTGCTATGTCTCTTTCTGTCAAATAAATAAATAAAATCTTTAAAAAAAAAAAAAGAGAGGACTTCTTCATGGGCTAAGAAGAAGGAAATGGTGGAACAAAGGATGGGGGATGCATAAGAGTGTAAGGAAGGCTTTGTAGCCCAGTGTAAGAGAATGGCACCTATGGATGGAGTGACTTAAACAGAGGGAACCCTGTCTTCTTAGTCTGGAGGACAGGAGATAAAGGTGGGTGTGGGTAGGCATAACCTTGGATATGATGGAGTTAACTTGAAAGAGATTACATGGATGAGAGTTATATGGATGGGGTCAGGTCTTGAGAATGGGAAAAGTCTGGAGCAGTCATGGAGAAACAAGACAGGGAGATGGAGAAAACTCAAAGGGTTATAGACAGTACCAAGGGCATAGCTTAGGTTAGGGACTGTGAACTTGTGGACCATGAAAATGGGAAGGCCACATACAGAATTCCTCCGTCGTTCAGCCAATATTCATTCAGCACCTTCCATGGTAAAGCACTGTGCTAGTTTCAGGGACAACATACATTAATGATGTTAGTGTTTTGCATTTATTGTGGCCAAGGCACAATGAGTCATTTCAGTAAAAACAAAACTTATTAGCTGGTGGCATGTAGACAAAATTATTGGCTGTATGAAATTTTCCCTTTTCAGCCTGTTGTTTTATTATAGTGGTACACACAGATTCCCGCTTTAATTCTCAAGTTAAAGTGTTTGGTGTGTTCTCTCACTGACCTTCATTAAATAAATCACGGTGCCTGACAGAGTCGGGAAACAAGGCTGATGAACTCAGGCAGTGAGAGAGTCTGCATACTTCTCCATCCTTCTGTGGCTCCATTTCTCTCCCAAAGCAGAATTTTCTCTTTTCCCACTCCCTTTCGCTCACAAGCTGATCTTCAAGTAAAGAGTCTGATAAATGTGTCAATTTAGCATCACCGTAAAACAGAATTTCCTTACAGATGTTGTTGGTGTACTTGTCTGGATAGTTGGGGGAAGAGTTGAGGTCAGTTTTCAGGAGCTATCAAATTAGAACCCAAAGGACCTACCACCTCAATACACATATTAGGCCAGAGGTTGCTGACTGGTAATAATATTTAAGGTAGTGTATTGTTCAATTATTTTCCCCAAAATTGAAATTGTAGCATGAAGATATTTAAGAGTTGACTAAATTTATTGGCTAGCAAGAAAGACTAAGAATCCATGCCTATTCACAGGTAATTTTTTTTCTACTGGACATAATAACCAGACAATAATATCCCATTGTATTCTGAAATATTACTGACTTAATTGTATCAAAGTTGTTTGGTTGGTCTCTAAAGGCATAAGGATTTTTTTTTCCAGAATACCAATGCTGCATACTATTGCAGAAAAACTATCACAGAAATAATTCACTGATAACCTCATTTTCTATATAATTGAGTGTTGTTTTGAGAACGTTAAGTGAAATTCCATGTTAAGATATGCAATTTGCCAGCAAAATTTGGGGGAAATTATTGAGCTACAGTGGTGATTTTTGCCCTGCCTATCTTATCTACCTGTTCCATTAGCGAATCAACTTGAATGACCAGTGAATTATTCCAGTGAAATAGCAGAATGGTAGTAACAGTCAATTAAACTAATTTCTAAATTCACCTACTTGCTTTTACCAAGGTCACCCAACCAAACAAGAATTCAGAAAAATTAATATTCTGTCTTCTTTTCATTAAATCATCTCGAGGGCTTGGGAGAAAGAGTGTTGAACACCAATTTGGTTTTATCCTTTAAATCCTCCTCATCTACTTAACTGAATCCACTGGTAGCCTTATTAAAAAGGTGACAGCCTGGATAACCCAAACAATGCAGGAAAGATGAGAATCCTTAAACAACTGAAACAATTGCATTTGATACTATGTTTATCTCTTCAGCATTAACTGATGATTTACACTCCAGGTTTGTTCACTTTCTTGTCATTGGAAGTTACTTAACTGTGCATTGCCCCTTGACAAAACTGTATCTATGTTACCAGGGCTACCATGCGGGGGATGGAAAAAAGGCTTTGGAATACATATTTCCCTGCATTCCCTCTATATTGACATTATATTTAATTATTGAAATTGACACCATCGTAAGTTTAATTTAATTTTAAAGCATATTTGCATTTTAAAATATTAATATGTAATTTCTGTTCACATTGTTTAGAGTCTGCCTCCTCCATATCAAACATTTGAATCCATTTCAGTGAATGGGTTTCAGTGACTCCTCAAGGACTCTAACTTACTCCAGGTCACCGTTGTCATTTGATTTACACAACATCCTTCTACTTGGCTCCCTCCCTCCAATTCACTGATTAAAATTTCCATCATCCATTGAACAAACTTATTTTTATTACTGACTATATGACAGAGACTATTTTAAGCATTGAGCAGAGAAAGGTAAATAGAAAAAAAAAAAATCCCTGTCACCTGGGAGCTTACAGAGTGATCTTTCTGAATTGCAAATCGGGGTCATGAGTTTGAGCCCCATGTTTGGTGTAGAGATTACTTAAATTAATGAACTTTAAAAAAAAAAGCCAAAGATCTTAACAGATACCTCACCAAAAAAGATATACAAATAAGCATATGAAAGATGCTCCACATCATGTCATCAGGGAAAAACAAATTAAAATAACAATGATACACTACTTACCTATTACAATAAATAAAATCCAGGGTACACCTGGTTGGCTCAGCTGCGTTGAGCATGAGAGTCTTGATCTCAGGATCCATGAGTTTGAGCCCCATGTTGGACATAGAGATTATTTTTTTTAAAAAAATGGACAAAATCCAGAACATGGAGAACACCAAATGCTGGCAAGGAGGTGGAGCAACAGGAGCTCACATTCATTGCTGGCAGAAATGCAAAATGGTACAGCCACTTTGGAAGACAGTTTAGAAGTATCTTACAAAACTAAATATACTCTTACTATACAATCTGGCAATCCCACTCCTTGGTATTTACCCAAAGAAGTTGAAAATGTAAGTCTGCACAAAAACGTGCACATAGGTGATTATAGCATTTTTACTCATAATTGCCAAAACTTGGAAGCAGTTAAAACGTCCTTCAGTGAGTGAATGGACAAATAAACTGAGGCACATCCAGACAATGTAATATTAGCACTAAAAAGAAATGAGCTATCAAGCCATGAAAAGACATAGAAGAAATTTAAATGCCTATCACTAAGTGAAGGAAGCCAATGTGAACGGGCTGCATAGTGTATGACTCCAGCTGTATGGAATTCTGGAAAAGAGAAAACAATGGAGACAAAAAGATCAGTGGTTGCCAGGGATTGGTGGGGGTTGGTGGGGATGAATAGGTAGAGCACAGAGAATTTTTAGGGCAGTGAAAATATTCTGTATGATACCGTCATGGTGGATACATGTCATTTATACATTTATCCAAACCCATAGAATATACAGCACTATGAGTGAACCATGGTGTAAACTATAGACTTTGGATGATTATGATGTATCAGTGTAGGTTCTTCAATTGTCACGATAGCCCACTCTGGTGGGGAATGTTGAAAATGGGAGAGGTCATGCATGTGTGGTGGCAGGAAATACACGGGAAATTTCTATACCTTCCCCCTTAAATTTTTCTGTGAACCTAAAACTGCTCTAAAAAAGTCATAATTTTTAAAAAAATCTAAGCTACAGACACATTGAGTATCGTTCAGTGCTTTCGACTCGATCTCTATTAACTTCTGGGCCTTTTTGTTCTGGGCCTCCTTTCTCTTTGCTCGGATACTTGCACCTATGTTTCAGAATCTGGTTAACACTCAGGCCTTCTCAGAAGTCTCTGACCCTCCCCAGGCCCCTCTAGATCAGGGGTTCACAAATTATGGTCTGAAGGCCAAATCCAGCCCACTGTCAGTTTTTGTAAATACAGCTTTATCTCAACACAGACACACTCATTGTTTATATGTTGTCTGTGGCTGTTTTCACAGAGTTGAGTACTTAACAACAGGGACCGCATGGCCTACAAAGCACTCGATATTTTCTACCTGGCCCTTTGCAGAAGAAGTTTGCCAACCTCTGTTTTAAATACTTCTGCTTTATGCTCCTATGACATTGTATTGACCCTAACATCACTCTTCTAATGTTTTATGTATCATCCTTTCTAGGTGGCAAGCTGCTTGAGGGCAGGAATACATCCATCTTGCTAACCACTGAACACCTAGTATGTGATAGAGTGCTTAATGTATACTTAATATGTGCATGCAATTAATATGTACATGCAATTAATATGTACATGAATTCAGAACCTAATTAAAGCGTGAACCAGCTGCACAGTTGGCCAACTAACAGGTTGCAAGAGGCACAAAAATGTCACCTGGACGTAAGAGGATGGAGGAACTTCCAGAACTTCTGTCAGAGACTAAGTATCTAGAAGCAATACTTGAATAAGCTGATTGGGCTCAGGCTGAGGAAATGGGTTCCCTCCTCATCTATGTGGATGACAAGAGGTGGTTTCTAGTTTGCCATTTTAGGAATGTTAATCCAGTTTGCTGTAACCTTTGTTTTGCGGAGTGCAAACCTGCGAGAATACAGCTAAACTCCTGCTCCTTCTCCATCCTTTTTTCAGGGAGAACTCAATTTCCACTCAAAATGAATGTATAGCCAACATTTTCCAATAAAGGCTGGAAGGATCTCCAAAATCCTAATTCCTTAAAGCACTCAGATGTCTCAAGCAGACCATGAATAAGTAAACACAATTTTTCATTAATGGAACAAAAAAATATTAGCTATAATAATCTCAGTTCTGTTTCTACCATGATTTGGTTCTTTTTTTTTTAATTGTGGGTTGAAACCTCATAGTGTACTAGGAAATAAAATTTTTGTTTATAAAATAGAATGAAGAGAATAATTAATTAAAAAGAAGCAAAATGCATTCACAATTACAGTTCATGACACATTTGTTCACATCATATTTTTAAATAAACACATATATGTCTGTGCTGGATCAGGACACATATTTTTTTATTATTATTATTACTTTAAAGTAATCTCTACACCTAACAAGGGGCTTGAACTCACAACCCCGAGATCAAGAGTCACACACTCTACCGACTGAGCCAGCCAGGTGCTCCCAGAATGTATATTTTTTTTACTGTGGGCCTTGATCAAGAAACTTTAATAGCCACCATTCTAACTTTTTGCTTCTTCTTTAGTATTGATAGAAAAGCAGTGTTTTTCAATTTATGGTAACTTGATGTGAGGGACCCTCTCAATAGCGCCAAAGTGTTCTGAAAGGCTGAAGTGAGGGCAAGGAAAGGTGAGAAATGAAAACCATCCCCCATTTACCATAAGACCTACCAGCAGCGGAGGGGCATGTTGGTGGACCGGCAGCATCAGCATTATCTGGGAGTCCTGCCTAGACCAACTGAATTAGAACCTTCATTTTAATAAAATTCCTAGATGGTTCATATGCACTTTAAAACAACTAACCACATACTGGGTAGGTAAAGCTATTACTGTTCTTCTCGCCTCTCTCAGATACTTTCATTATTTTTGTGCACACCAGCTACCAGTTTGCTTTTAATCCCAACCCTTCCTGCCTGTTCTACCTTCAGTCTGTCAGAACGAACTTTGCCTGTGAGCAAGGAGCACCCAAAGAGATTAAGAATATACCTTCCACTGGGCAACCCTTAACCAATGATGGACAGGTGAGGGGAAAAAATACTCTATCCCTCCATCCCTTAATTCTGAAGTATGAACTGTTTTCTCCATGGTTCTCTTATAGGACTGAGCCAAAGTGACTGTTGGCATAATTTGCTTGACATCACGTCCTTGACTGGCCTCCTTCCCATCATTTCTCCAATATCCCCACCAGGTTTTCCTGGGAATACATTCTAATAAATCACTTTTACCTGGATCCTGTCACAGCATCTGTTGCAGCAGAACCCAATTAAGATACAAGGCAAAGTAGGGCTTATAACCACAATCTAATAAATAATTTGCCCATATTTTTGCTCTACCCTGGTATCTGCCAAGTGGTAGGATATAAAGTGTACCAGTTTCATGTCAGATTCAGAAGTAGTAAAAGTAATTTTTTTTAAAGTTACTGACAAGAATTTCTACTTCCAACCAAGATGGAATAACAAGGACCAAATTTACCCTCTTGCTCGCAACAACTAGAAAAAAAAGAACTCATCAATATATGAAATAACAATTTTCAAGCCATTTTATATCGGGTAACAAGGAGGAGTCATCTCTGAGAGACAAGAAAGAGGTGGGTCTTGTGATTGCCTCAGCTTACTGGCTTTGGAGAGTTCCCAGACTATAGTGCAAGGAGGGACAACCTAAATCGAGCTTCATGAACGCTCTGAACACAGGAACAGAGGCTGAGGAGACCAAGGCAACTGGAGTTGTCGGGGAAGAAGCCAGGAAAGAGAGAGCTGCCCAGAGAAAAGAAAATGATACCAAATGTAAATATGGATCTACACAAGGAATAAAGAGGACTAGAATTGGTAACTGTATGGGTAAATATTAAGGATTTTTTAAAGGATTTTATTATTAAAAAGTTAATGACAAAAATACAGTGAATTTTATTAAGTATGGAGCTATAAGTGCATATAACAGACATTTTGTTATTTAATTTAAATATTAAATGCCATTCATTTTCAGTGTCTATTTTATATTTTTTGGAAATTGGCATCCACTGAAAATGATATTCTGTAATGCCATTCTGATTTTGAGGGCACCCAGGTGGCTCAGTCAGTTAAGTGCCTGACTGCTGCTCCATTATGATCTCAGGGTCCTCGGATGAAGCCCTGCATCAGGCCCTAGGTTCAGTGGGGAGTCTGCTTCTCTCTCTCTCTTCCTCTGTCCCTCCCCCATTCCTGCTCTCTCTTTCTCTCTCATATAAACAAATAAAATCTTAAAAAAAAAAAACAACATTCTGGGACACCTGGGTGGCTCAGTCCATTACATTAAGCATCTGCCTTCACCTCAGGTCATGATCCCAGGGTCCTGGGATGGAGCCCCGCCTCAGGCTCCCTGATCAGCAGGGAGTCCGCTTCTCCCTCCTCTGCTTTGCTCATGCGCTCTCTCTCTTTCCTTCTCAAATAAATAAATAAAATCTTTTAAAAAAATTCTGATTTTTGTAATTCTGAGCATTGTCTATAATTCCCACAGATTTCTCTTCGTTTCGTTGCTACAACGAATTACTATCTTATTAAAAAATTAATATTCTGCCCAATAAGAAAAAATTATCAAAAGTACCCAAAAGCTTGACTTATAAATCTTTGATATAACAAGTGACTTGCCTAACTTTCTTTTATACTTTTAAGATATATGAACATTTTTTACCAAGAAATCTGCAGCTGGAATGGTTTTCTTCTTAGTGTCTATAAATATTTAGAAAGTTCAATTATCATGCTTAAAATTGCCAGAGCTGGATTATGCTTAACCATTTAAAAAATTGATTTGCTTAGATGTTCTTAGATAAAACTTTATCATTACGAGTTGAATTTGATGTTATTTCATAATGGACTTGTAACACTCAGTAATAAATGAGGCTTTATGTAGATAAGTTTTCTCAATCTTCTTCATCTTAACTGAAAGAATTCATTACCAGGGGAATTTTTGTCCCTAACTGCTCCCAAACTCAGAGGAAACATTCATTTTTGAGCAACTACATAGGGTATGTAACATAAAACTAATGTAATACTATGGAAGGACTCTTGGACTTATCCAGGAATTATTGCAAATGAAAATAACATTATGTTCAAAAAAATGCTTAATATGTAAAATGCCTCAACATCTGTAGGAATTTATAGACAATTATTCTTTAATTGTAGGAGTTAGATATATTCTAGCACAGAATTATTGCATCATACATACGATATTTTTCCAGTTTAGTCCATATATTCTATAATTTAGGAAGGTTTTTTAATAGAGAAAAAAATTTAATTTAAAAAATTAGTTCATTTAGCTTTCTCTCAGAAAACAGCTTATTTGTATGTTGAATACACAATGAGAACTATGGAGCCACTCAATTACAAGGGAACTATGAAAATAAAAAAATCAAAATTTCTTGGGGCACCTGGGTGGCCCATTCGGTTGAGTGGCTCACTCTTGATTTCAGCTCAGGTCGTGATCTCAGGGCCCTGGGATAGAGCCCCAAATCAGGCCCTGTGCTCAGTAGGGAGTCTGCTTGGGAATTCTATCTCTCCTCCCTCTGCCCCTCCCCCTGCTTGCACTCTCTCTCTCAAATAAATAAATAAATAAATCTTTTTAAAAATTAAATTTCTTTTCATCACTTTGGTAAGATAATCTCTACCTGTAATAAAAAATAAAGTTCAAGAGAACTAACAAGTATATGAAAATAAAATTCTGTCAAAAATGTAGAAATATAGGTCTCTGCATGTTTCTGAGAAATTAAAAATAGTGTGAAGTATTCGTTAATAAAATGAGTTTAGAGGGTTAAAAATCAAAGTATGAATTTGAATAAATTCAGGGCACAAAGGTAGAAAGATTTGCAATTTTAATTATCATGTAATTATCTTTCAGACTTTAAAAAATATGCCATTAAAATTAATTGATTAATTAAAGTCAGACTTTAAGAGTGAGAAAATTTGATTTTGCACTTAGAAAATTATGTTTCTGTAGTGTTACAATTTTTATAATAAAAAAGATATCACCTTTACAAACTCTCCATAATGTTGGTGAGACAAAGGTTGAAATGTTTTCAGGTGTTTAACATTCCCATCGATTATTTTTGCATGAATCCTGATTAACAAAATGGATGAATACTTCCACTACTTAGAGTCAACCCACTAATGAAAGGTAATAGGTGTCATAAAATGTGGTCATCCTCTTCCATGTTTTTCTTCACCACATCACTTCACCATCACTCTAATGCAAAATGAAATGAACAGACATTATTTTATGGAGTTCACTAATTAATAAATGCCTGTGAGATGTTACAGCTGGTGTAAAGGAGAATGTGAAGAAGGGATGGACGTAGAGGTAGATGTTAACATAGATACAGATGTGCAGACACATTCCAGAAGGTTGGAATGGCTGCTTACAGACGCAAGACTAGGAGAATAACATGTAACCTTTGGAATATATTTTTCCACTGGGCAGATATCAATTGTATCTCTACTGGAGAAGCTCATTTACATTCCCATGGACAAGAACGGTTTTTATTCGTTCTACTGTTTACTGAGTGATAAAACAGCCTACTTTAAGGTAATCAAAGACACAGACCCAATTCCCCAAGCACAGCGACAGCTAGACAACCCAACCGAGAGCGTGCTTTAACTTTAAGAGACATTACAATCTAATTTATTAAAACCCTCCGGAAATAGGAAAACATGACACAGTCACATAGGGAGAGTTCAAGGCCTTTCTCAGTTAGAGGCACACATAGACTGACACCCAGAGAATATACAGCTTCAGTTTTACAATCTTAGGCAAGGGTCAAAAGTAAACACAGAAATACAAAGATTCATTGACTCACTGATTCAGATCTTTGAGAGTTCTCATTATCAGTCAACAGAAAATTCTTAATTGATTTGAGCACACAAATAGACAAAAGATAAACACAAACAGAAAAGGCTTTCACACCAGATTCCCCATCATTTCCCATTTGTTAGAAAATATATTTCTATAACCCATCTGACAGAGACTGTCAAAAATTCCCACTATAAAATCAATTTTCTAATCACTGTTGTCACCTATATGGAATAAGTTATCATAGTGCACAAACCCCTCCCATGCCCAGGTTTACACACACACACACACACACACAATTGGTAGAAAGGGGAACTACAGTGAAACAGAGTCAGCAACGTTTAAACTTTATTGCCACTTGGGATTTCCCATGGGGTAACTTCTACAACAACTTCTTTTGGATGAATCCTTCGTGTATGTCTGTAGGGCCTCCCAAATTGTTCAAATATAATTTAAAAAAATATATAAATCCATGATTCATACTGATATAAGACATTTTATTTAGTTTATTTATTAATGAGTGAACCAGTAAGATTTTAAAACTCGTCCAAAGGAAAATCCAAATTTTATATATATTGTCAACAACACTGAAATGAATTTCCCAACAGACTCAAAATGGCTTTATACCCTGTAGGACAATAAAATAAAACATTTGAAATCATCTTTTCTACAAAGCAGAAACTAATTGTATCTCTACTGACCGAACCGTTTATTTGTATGTTTATGGACAATAATCATTCGCATTACTATAAGTTTTCTACAGCTAACATAGTTGTAAAAAAATCTAGTGAGACACTTGAAGTTGCCATATGATGAGATATCTCCAAAGGGCCAGCTAGAAAATGCCAACATTCCATTGAAAGTCTACCCAGAAATCCTCTGTGGCCCATTTTTAAGTTGCTCGGTTTTCCTAACCGAGACCAAAAGAGGAGATAAAATTCTGACCCAGGAAAACAAGGCAAGATACAGGTGATGAGAATACATGGAAACACCAAAGAGAAGAATGGCAGAAAGGTAGAGTGGAATAAGACATAGCGTCACAAAAGAGTACCAGGCATTCAGGGAATATCGAAAGTCTGGTCCAGTTGAAGTGTTAGATTCGAGTCAAGGAAAATAACACTGGAGAGGTGCACTGAAGCCAGGCTTTTGGTGATGCTGTTTTAAAGTAGTGACTAACTTTATAGTTGTTGGGTTTTTTCCATCAACGATAACTCTGTAGGTGCCATGGAGAGTGATGTCGGGTTAAGAGCTATTGGATCAAGGATATTATACATGGAAAAAGACAGTGACGTTCTGGAATGAGACAGTGTTGTGGGGATGGAGAAATGTCAACACAAGAGTAATTCCAGAAATAGGATCTGAGAATCTTAAGCATGAATAGAGTAAGTCATTTTAAACCGTAAGCCAATTGCGTTGAGATTACTTTTTAAATCTTAGATTATTGCCCTAGCCCATAGCAAATATACAGGCAGATTTGAATTTAATGGGTCAAATCTCAGTATCGGTCTAAGCACCTGATGACTGTATCTAATTTAAATGCATGTGAGAAGCTGTCATTAGATACCTTCCAAACGGGCCTCATTATAGCCTGGGGTGGTTTAGACACAATTTTCATAGTCACAAAGCAGATTTTTTAAAACATCAGAATACATTTATCCAAATTTTAAAAGTAGCACAAGACAAATTAATAGATTCCGGAAGTGAATCAATACATTTTTATTTCATAATAAAAAAGAAAAACATGACTATCTTTCATGAATAGATACCAAGATTATGAATTCAGTACTATTACACTTTTTTCTCATCTTCTTTGTTTTAGAGATTTGAGCTCTTTTTTTTTTTTTTCCTGATAGTAGTTTGAGATGGATCTTAGACACTTCACAATTTATGATGGTTACTTTGATAACAATAACTTGGTAGTATAATGTACTCCCATCTATTTTTCTAATTTGCTATAAATATATAAGCTTGTATATCAATGTTTAAAAAAATAATAGGCAACTGGCACAAACTATATGCCTTTTTTTTCCAGCAGGTGGAGAATTATGTTCTGACAGAAATGACATCTCTCTGCCTCCCCCAGAATATTTTTAACTAAGAACTCATGGGGGAGATTGTAGTAATAAAAAATACAACCTAGCAATGAATTTATTATAGATTTTTTATTATAAAGATGTAAGTCAGGAGAAATACTTTATGATACTGCTGATTCTTAAAATATGAACAGCTTTCCCCTCCCCAATTTTAGCAAAGTCTGATAAAAAAGACAACAAGAATATGTGGGAAATGTAGAGTTATAGCTGCTCTTTATTTCTTAGATCTTCAATCATGAATTTAAAATATGACTTTGAAATGTAGAGCACATTTCATTAAAATAGTTTTTATCATTGTAATCTCCCATCCCAAAGGTTCTCTCTCCTGTTCTTTACGATAAGAAAATGAATTTCCATTTTGGCAGTTGGTACAGAGATGTGTTAATCAGTTTGCTCTGTCTTAATAAATAAGCTGATTTTACATTAGGAAAGAAAATTTACAGTATTATTTAACTTGCAGTCTAGATCAAGGAGGGCAAACATGTAGCAAGAATTCCACCATTCTCCTCACCCTTTCTCGTGACAGACATTACTAATCTAGCAATGTACTTTTTTTCTCTAAGGCTGGAAGTGACCTCAGAGTCCTCCTCAAATCACTTGGAGTTAGCACATAATTGAAAAGTTATTGCCAGCTCTTATTTAATAGTCTAGCAGGAATCAAATAATTTAACAAGGAACATTTTATTTCAACTACTATTAATCACCACTATCTTATAGCTCACTATTTTAGTGATGTTGTTATACGACTAGGAAAAATAAATGGTAACCGAAACAACTATAATAAGAAATAGTGGTGCCTGGGCGCCTGGGTGGCTCAGTCGGTTAAGCGACTGCCTTCGGCTCAGGTCATGATCCTGGAGTCCCGGGATCAAGTCCCGCATCGGGCTCCCTGCTCAGCGGGGAGTCTGCTTCTCCCTCTGACCCTCCTCCTTCTCGTGCTCTCTGTCTCTCATTCTCTCTCTCACAAATAAATAAAATCTTTAAAAAAAGAAAAAAAAAGAAATAGTGGTGCCTGGGTGGCTCAGTCAGTTAAGCATCTGTCTTTGGCTCAGATCATGATCCCAGGGTCCTGGGCTCAAGCCCCACATTGAGGCTCAAGTCCCACAGTGGGGAGTCTGCTTCTCCCTCTCCCTCTCCCTCTGCCTCTCCCCCTGTTCAAGCTCTCTCTCATGCTTGCTCTTTCAAATAAATAAAATCTTTAAAAAAATAGAAATCATAGTTAGCATATAACCATTATAATGACAGGGTTCAATCATACATGTTCCTTGCTACTGATACTTACCATAATTCACTGAAGATCTGGATAATTTCCAAATATTTATTATGGAGATGTTAATAGATTGATACAGTTGTACAGTTTCTAGTTTTTGTGTAATTAGTTCAAAATGCAGAATTCCCAGGTCTACAGAATGTACTTACCATGAAAACTAAATAAGGGCAAGAAATCAAAATATTGTATATATTACACATAGGTAAATATGTTTGTATATTTATGTTCATGAACATATACATTTAGCGCAGCAGAAACCAACCGTCCAGATCCTTAGACTTCTACAATGGTTTTAAACATGAAAATAGAATAGTCAAAAGATAAAATAGATAAAAGATAAAATGTTTTCTAGAACCAAGATGCCCTTCTTGACATTGAAAATATGAATTGTGATTCTTGCAACATGGTGCAGTGGTAAGAGCAATCCCAATGTTGACGTACGTTTCCTTCATAGGGCTTTTATTTGGATGAAATCATACATACAATGGCAGAAAAATGCAAGGGACTCAATAAATGTTATAGGCCATTCCTCCCTCTTTCTGTGAAAACTAGACCATAGCTCTTGGAAAGCAAGAAGTGTATATTTATGCCTAAAACCTCCTATAGGATAGTGCCAGGCTTACTATAGGTGTTTGAGAAAGAATCAACTATTGATTGGTTTACCTTGTGGAAAGATAACAACATCCTGATTGGTTGCAATGTCTTTGTATTAGTTTGATGCCACTGGTAAAGCTGGAGTGACGTTTTAAATTGGTTTGAATAGAAGATCACCACCTCTTCTCTGATACAGTGTGCCTGGAAGTCTGTGGGCATGTGCACATCCTTACCATTTCCTAGCTAACTTATCATATTCCTTGAATACGAATTCTAATAGCACACATTAGTTCATTTGCAAAATTGAGGCTCTCCTCTTGACCCATAACACTCTTCTGAAAATCTAAGGTAAGTTTTCTTATTCTAATTTAAATTTCATTTTCTTGAAAGGTTATGATCATATCACTGCTTTTGAATCAGAATTAATATACTTTCAAGTATTGAAAACTGATGATTTTAGACTCTGTTGCAAGGTAATAGTCAAGAGATTCATGTTTATTCTGCTATTTGTAGCCAGTTAAAATACTAAATTTCATTATAGAGAAATTAAAATTTTCTCCAAAATGTACTGGAAAATATTCAATAAATTAAAAATTCCCTTAATCTTGGTAGGGTTTGAGGGTACATGAATCAGATGGTGAGGGTTAAGGAGGGCAACTAAATCCACTAAACTGATCATTTTATTCATTCTCAGATTCATTAGTTTCTCAAGTCCTAATTGAATGCCAATTACCGGTAAGACTTTTTCTAGGGGCTGGAATAATCAAACTTAACAAACAAAATCCCAAACTCTGGATATTCTGAGCCACTCCTCCTTCAGTTAAAGTGTTTCCAAGTGACCAATTTAAGTGTAACCAGACCCCTGCTTTGATTGCTCTTAGGAAAGTTATATAAAGAAGCTAGTTGTCAATCCGTAAGACATAAATCATAATGTGACCCATATTTACATTAAAATATAATATACTAACTTACTGAGTTGAAGTGGTAATCTTTAAAGAAATAATAGTAAAACCTAGATTTTTAAGTATGCCTGAGATTAAAATTTTAAAGTCATGATCTCTGTGCTTGTTTGTTCTTCCTGAGGTCTTCTACTATGCCACTTCATACTTCTTATCCAATTATTTAAAAAAAAATTAAACTCAAAAGGACCTCAACTCAGTAGGGCACTATATGTGATATGTATATTCAATAAATGTTTTTAAGAATAAGTGGCTGAATAAATTGTCTACTCAGAGAAATCAAAGTAGTAGCAAATTGTGGAGTTGAAGTGATAAACTGAGGAAGATTACCGTAACATTCCCAGCACCCGAGGCCAATGTACAACTGAAGTCCACAGAGAGGATTTCCCTAAACTTGGACAAGCAGAGTTTCTCTCCTGCACTTCAGGGCCCTCTGGGTTTTGAGATATCTTTTTCAAAATTAAGTTTCTCTCCAGTTGCTGGGATAATCAAGCCTGGCCTGTCATTCTGGAGTGGGGAGGTGGGGGCCAAGCCTACACCTGGACACACATAGGCTCTGTCCACATTTCTCATATTTGGGATACTTTCTGAACTCCTACAGACCTCCCTTGCTTGTCCATGTATGTCCATATGCATGTATGTATACACACACACACACACACAGGGTTGACCAGGTGCTCCAAGTAGCTCAAGTGCTTGAACGGCTCCCTTTCCCCTTCTGGGAGCACTAAGAGCCTCCTCAGTCTGTGCCTGTTGTTAGTGATTCACAACTCAGCTCAAGTGATTCAAATACAACTCAACAACTCCTCGAGTTGTTGCATGTGAAAGAAGATCTTTCCTTCTAAGTTCTGAAGGAAAAAGAAGCCCTGTTGTAGAGGCCATAAGCAATAAATTAGAATAAATGCAACATACGTGAAGCAAGAGCCATTTTCTCCTCCCATTCTAATAAGAACGCTGGGTGAGGGGGAAGACAGAAAGGTGGAAGGTAATAGACATTGTAGTTTCCCTGTGTCCTCGGTGTGGGCTGAACCCTGATAGGATCAGGATCCCCAGAGGGTGGAGATGTACATTTGGACTCCTGTATTGGAGACACTGTAATCTGTATGCTCTCTGATGTCCCTTGTGCTACAATGGAACGGGAGCATACCAAAAGGATGCAGGGGTAGACGGAGGCAACAGATGAGTGGTGTCAGAGGGCAGCCCACCGTCCTTGTGCAGTCAACAAAGGACAGAGGTAAGTTGAGGGAGAGAAAGCTGTCACTACTGATAGTTCACACCCACGGTGGATTTGCAGGATTCTAAGTGAGAAGACCATTGCCTTGGATGTACTGTGGACTATGTGGTCCAGGGACTGGAGAAAAGATCTATTTACCTCAGATAATGCTGTCCTAGAAAATAACCATGACCAACAACCAGGTGATCTGTTGTCACCCATGCCCAAATGTCTCACCATCTCCACATGGACAAAAAGAACCCTCCCTGGGGAGAGAAATCTGACTGAGATAATTCTTAGGTGACTACATTTACCTTGAATGGGCAAGATTAACTTTTCTGCTGCTGAGTAGAAGAGAGACTTAAAACAGAAATTAAGTTCCATTATAGGAAGCCAAAGGAAGTTCCGTTCCTTATACCTGAGTTTGTGGCCTGTGAAAATTCATAACCATTACACAAATATAAAACTTTCCTTTTGAATTGCTAGCAACTGCAGTGAACAATAATTTTGTATGATGGTTAACCAATCCTTTAAGTCAACTTGAACAGGAACATGCTTTACCCAAAAATACAGAAAAAGAGAAAACACCTTTAAAAATCTTCTTGCCCAAGTCCAAAGACTTCTTATAATGAATATTTCAATTCAGTGCCATGATGCCCCATTCTGTTGAATGGTGAAGTATGTGTGATTCATTAAGCTCTCATTCATTATGAAAATAGACTAGCAAATTATATTCTTTGTAAGTGAAATCATTATGGAGGTAATTTACAAAATACATTAAGCCCTTTCATGATCTTTCTAAAGGAAAAGCCAGATAGTTTTAAACACATTCCAAGGTCATTATCATTTTAAAATCTTAGATCTTACTTTTCATTAGTTATTTTGTGAACTATCTCTTGCACAAATATCTAAATTTAGTTACACTTTGCACAGCACAAAACTACTTTTTATGTGTGCCCAGGAGAATCATGATTCAAGTATGTTTTTGTGAAGTCAAAAATAAAGATGAAATTCTAGTTTCTTCAATACTGTGTTCAAATGTTCTTTTCTTTGCCTCTCAAATTTGTGTAAGCCAGTCTTGCCCCCTGGAGACTGTAACATGATCCTTCATCTCTTCAATTTTTGTACTAAATCATCATTTTAAAGTTGCAAAAGCAACATATAAACCAGGCAGCATGTTGCAAGTTTAAAATAAGGTTGTTTGACCCTCCGTGGGGTTTTAAAATCAGTTATCTACTTAAATTAAGGTAGCAGTCAAACCAGAGGTAAGTGTCCTACGCTGTGCACACTCACAATACTGTTCATTACCATGAACATGCCGGTACATGTTTGTTTCCCAGGAAAAATAGAGCCCTATTCATTATTCATAGAGGTCCTCCTGAACAGTAAAGACATTCATTCTTTAATGGCTCTATGACTAGGGTGTTGTGAAGCCCAAAGATGTTATTTTTGGAAGATAGTTTACCAATTAAAAGCAAACAGCCCCGGATTGCTTAGTAATGTCCTCAACATTGATTGGCTATGATTGCCAATGAACATCAGGAGAAAACTGAAGGCTCATTGCTCACTGCTTCTCTGCTTGCCTCAGACACCTCCCTGGAAACAGATCCTTAGTGGATGGAACTTCCAACTTCCAAGCTCAGATTTTCTCTCTTCTCCAAGTAACTTAAAAAAATACATGAGGTTTACTCTCTCACATTTAATTATTTCCCCCTGAAATGTAATAAAATGTGCGAAGTTAATATAGAGGCAAGTGTTAGAAATGATTGCTTGAAAGTGAATTCAGACTATGAAGACAAATAAGAGCATTTTCTTCAAGTAAAAAAGAAATGATGATGTTTTATACGAAATTACATATATTCTACTTTTTTTGCAGCTGATAAAGAATGGAGGATGTTAGCCATAAATGTTTTATAAAATTCAGTGGAATTAAGTTTGTTTATATTTTGAGTTATCAATAAAGGACATAGATCAAGATCAGTGCTATTTTCTTAACCATAGTTCTAAAAATTATTGCTAGTTTGTTTTGTTATGCAGGCTGTAAACTGAAAGATTTATTACTCTTTTCCTTAGCATTTACTGATCTTTTAAAATGTGACACAGTTTGAATGTAGTGTAGTCATAGGCTGCTTAGAAAACTTTGTTCTAGATGGGAGATGGGAGTACATTTGTAAATAATTTCAGGAAAATAAACTAAAAAAAACCCACTTATGCATAAAACTCAATGAAAATACTAGCATTGATAGAAAATATGTTATAGGAATTTTCTGGTCACATTGAGAAATTGTTTTCCTGGCTTCGAAGGAAGCACATTTTATTGCTAAATCCTAGTACTTATTATTCATAGTAATGGCTAAGTGGAGGAAGCAAATTTTCTTTGTACCTCTGTGTCCATGTATATTCATTCCAATCATAAAGGTGAATGGTAGAGTTTGAAAAGCTATTCAATAATAAATGAATTATTATTGAAAACATTATGCTTGTAATTGGCTTAAGGGATGATAGTCACTATGAAAGAATCAGTTATTTTTTTTGAGGAGCCAGTCTGGCCTCTTCATAACATGATCTTAATCTTTGACAAAGGAGAAAGTAAAATGTATCAGTGAAATTATTGGTATGTTACTATTTATCTGGTTCCATTAGGCCTGTTACTTGGTTCCATTAGGACTTTGAGTTTTTCTTTGTAGAGTTATGTTTTAGTACAACCTGGCTCTTTTCTCCTACCTTCTCTTTCTTATGACCAATAGTTTCTGTATAGTTTTTAACTGGGATGTTTGTGACTATAGCCAATGGTCGGTCTGGTCTCAAGAACATTGCCTCTAACCCCTCCATCAGCTTTTCACAGACAAAAACAATACTGCTTTAAGGTGTAACCCTCAACAAAGAAGTTTTATTGACTTATAGGTATCAGTAGATGAAGCAGAATCCATTTAAAATTTCCATTTCCTTTTTTTCCCCTTGCCAGTATCTATGTTAACTTATCATAAAATTAAATGAATGTAATCATTGTATTTTGAAGTTATTAGATAACTCCCCAAATTAAAAACTTTGAATATATTTATTATTGAATTGTGGAATATTCAGATCACCTCCCGTTATTAAAAGTAATTTCACATCAAAGTATGATCCTGGATTTCTTCTGATTCTAATCAATCAAACAATTTTGTAGCTTATTTTTCTAAGTAACTTTTGTTTTGTTTTGATCCTCTTTTGTGGCGACATTAAGTTAAAAAAAGAGCTTAATCAGGAAATTATCTTACCGTTCCTTCAGAGTCCCTCTAAGCTGAAATTCTATAGTTTAAAAAGCAGATACCTGTATGTAGTAAAATAGTCAATAACAGCAACATTTTATGGGTTCATCATCAGTTTTTTTTCCCAGAAACCAAGCCTGTCATACTGCTTCTTTAATGTTGGAATAATTAATAATAGTTAATTAACCTGGAGTTTTTAAAATCTGAGAAATCATTATGAGTTAAGGTGTTCCATTGATGAAAATCAGCAACATGTGAAGAGCTCTTCTCTGTCCTCTAATGTTGTCTTCCACTTGCCTTGAGGAAGGTCATTGTTGCCCATGGTTACCAGAGGGCAAAGGGATGGAGGGATGGGTGAAACAGGTGATGGGGATTAAGGAGTAGCCCTCGTGATGAGCACCCGGTGATGTATGGAAATGTTGGATTACCATGTTGTACACCTGGAACCAATATAATACTGTGTTAATTAACTGGAATGAAAATAAAAACTTAAAAAAAAAGGAAGGTCCTTGTTTATAGTGCTAGATGATCTGAAAACTGCAAAGCTCCATTCATCTTTCACAAAAGCAAAGAACTAGAGAAGCAACTGCCAAGATGTATGGTTCCAATAATCTAGGTATGTCAAATTACTGCTTAGCTCCAGAATCATCTTTCTTAACGTTAATATCAGGATTTATAACAAGTAAGACAAGGTTAAATGATCTTCTTTTATGAACTACAAAAGTGCAAGTTTATTAATCTGCAATAGGATTTTCATTTGTGTCACTCTTTTACATTTACATATCTCATTTGGAAATACTTCAAAAACATGGGAGCTTTAAATAATGACATTATTGAAGGCATCTATTAATACTGTGAGCCATAAAATCAAAATGAAACTCTCTTCCTTATGTACAATAAGCTTTTCTAATGATGGTATAAAATGGTGCTTAGACAGTATTACATTTGCCAAAGTTGTTCCAAGGCAGAAAGTGGTCTTAACACCAATATTTGAAAGTAAATATTTTGTTACTTGATTATTTAAATGTACTCTATGACCTAAGATGTATTTTTAGGCATGAATCTCACTTAGAATCAGTGGAGAGTGGACTCCTGGATCTTTAATAATATAAAAAATTAAAAATAGCATTTTAAATCATTGTAATGTCTTAATATATTTTCTATTTACACCTTCTTCATGATTGTCGGTAATATTTCAAGTAAATATGGGTAGTGCTTAAGAATATGTGAAATACTTTCATCGTCTGTTCTTCCAAAATATATGGAAACTACATATAATTAAATAATTAGAGCTCTTTCAATTCTCTTGGCTAAACTCTGGCATCACTATTAGGCAAAAATCTGATTAAACAGATCACACAGTTCCCTCCTCCACTGAAGCCAAATAGCTCTGGCTTCACATTAGAAGAATATTGGAAGACAAGAAGAATCTGTTGTCCCTCAGTGTTTGGCTTTCCCCAAGAGATCATTAGTAACCCAGCGGGTCCCCAGCTGCCATAAAGATGTAATTTTAATTGGTTTATATTAATACTAGGTATATTCTTAAGGCTCAATAAATGTTAAATGGACTATTACATTTTGGTTGGGTATAAACCTTGGTAAGAAAAATAAAACATTATTTTCACCACGATTTTTGGTCATTATTCACCCAAGTTTACCTTTTCTTTCCCTGGAACTCAGCAACCTTCCCATTATCCAGGCACCAGGCAGAGCTACTGTTGTTAAATTTCTGACAGCTTTTTCATTACAGGCTCTGTTTTTCAAGAGGCAGGTTAACTAAGTGATTTTGATTTGTGCCAAGCTAAGACGTGGGATAGACACTTGAAAACCATTCTCTTGTTTTCATGAGATTTCATTTGAACTTATTTGTCCTACTTGATCTAAATACACAAAGGAAAAAAAACCAAATACTAAAATTCTTGCTGTTTCTCATTCACGTGTTGGTATAACTGAATAAAAGAACAGTAAATTCTGTAATTGTGTCTTTTTAAAAAATACTTTCATAACACAAGGTTGTTATTGAGAAAAGTATTAACAGCCATTTGTTTTATATTATATGTAAATATATAATATAAATATAATATATATATTATCTCATACATGAGATAATGGTAAGACTCCTTTATTTTATAAAATAAATGTTATTTGCATTTGTTGAAAGGGTGACTATTTATTTTTAAATGTTTCTCATCATAAAAAAGAACTCATATTTCCTGTAGAAAACTTACGGAATGCAAATAAAAGAGAGAACTGTTTAAAACCAACATACCAAATAATATCATAGTGACTTTCAATCTCTAGGTCTAGTCTCTCTTTCTTCTTGTAATCTTAGAAGCTTCTTCTGGAAAGCATTCCCTGACTACCCTTTCCCCTCTTCCACATAGAGCTACCACAGTGTAATTAGTTATACCTTGATTTTTCCATATTCTATCCATCCATTTCATATACAATTCCATGTAGTCTGGCATCCACCCCGTTTTATTAAAATGTCTCTGTTGAAGTTTCCAGTAAGTCTCTTCATCATTATCTAAGTACCATTTTCTCTGCCTTCCTTGTCCTTGATGTCTACTGTGATTTGCTTCATGACTGAAAATCTCCTAACTTAGATGCCATGGCACTACCTAATTTTCTTCTCTTCCTACATTTGCAACTAACCCCTGTCTCTTGCCTTCACGTCTCTTGTTCTTCCTTTAGTTTGCTCTATACATTTATATTGCTTTCATTTGTAAATAGCAGAATAACCACCTGACAGTGGTATAAACTACAAAGGTATTTAAGTCCAGAGGTTGGCAGTCCAAGGGCTCGTTTGGTGGGTCAAACAGGAAATCAAAAATCTAGGGGCTTTCCTCTGTTCTTTGCCTGTGAGGGGTGTCTTGTCTCCTAGTCACCAGATGTTCAATTAGCTCTAAGAAGGCAGGAAGATGAGATAAAAAGACCTTTCTGCTCCTATAGTTCTTGCCTTTAACTAGGAAAAATAATGTTCATCAGAAATTTCCTTACATCTCATTGGCCAGAAATGGATCTTAGGCCCACTCCTGTTTAATAGGAGAGGGAAAGGACTGCCATGCGTAGGCCAAATATGATTCATCCTTTGGTGCTGGCATAATGCCCCCAGATGCAATCAGACTTAGGGTAGGAAGGAAGAGCCCTTGACCATGAAATAGATCATGGGCTGCTCTGCTTGCCTATTAACTATGGCTGCTCCTAAAGACTTAGTTTTTTTTCCCTCTACAACTCAAAGTCTCTGAGATTCCATTCATCTTATGCCCAGAAGGGGTTGTGAAAAACAGCTGGGATATAAAAATGGTGTATAAACAACAATATTATTGTCCTAATAAAGATATATTTTCCCAATGAGACTCACATTTTTAAAATAAGTCTTCATAATTATTGTGTGTGTGTGTGTGTGTGTGTGTGTGTCTTGAACCAAAGAACAAATCATGCTAATCTTTTCTGCAAAATTTACCTTCATCTTCTTTCTGCTCACTACCCTCCTATTCTGGTCACAATCTCTTGAAATCTTTACCATTATGGCAGAACTCTATGTGTTTCTCTTTCTTAGCTTTCTCTTGTTTCTCTGTGCTTGCTTCCTCTGGTTTGATGTTCTTCAATGTCCTAACTTTTTTCCATTACATACAATATAAACAATACTGCTAGAGTTCGAGGTCTTTGGCTAAACTTTTTTTTTTCCTATCTAAACCAAATGCCAACTTCTCCTTAATAATATGAGCTCTCTTCTTTTTAGTTTCTTCTATGAACTTGCATGTCATTCAGTGTTCATTCCAATATCTCATGTAGGCTGTGCTGTTGCCCTTAGCTGGGAAGTTTGACTTTGCCCCTCTTACACCATTTCAAACAGTGCTGAATTACCCAACAAGTGGGCCAAGTAGGTAAGGGTACCTTACCTACCAGTAATGTAAGTTACTTAATTCTTTGGTCTGAGTAGAGTTCACAAACCTACTCTGCATTGTTTCACCCTCCTGATGGCATTGAAGTACTTTATTTATGCTTGATTAAGTTATAATTCTTTCCATATACTAGCTTTGCCATAACTCCTAAGGTCATTTTATAAGTGTAGGAACTATGTACAATAACCTAGTTCTGTATAGCTGCATTGAATGCTCATTAAATACTTAATGATGCATCGATTTTTAAATAATTTAAACCACTTATACTATGTTTTTACCCATTCTTCCTCCACCTCCAACATCTTTTTTATTGCATTTACCCCTTGCTCAGGAGTGTACAATGCTTATCACCTGGCAATGATAGAAACAGAAGTTCGAATGAAGTCATGTCAAATCATAGAAATAATGACTTGGTTATAGCAATTTCTAATCATACCCATCTTATCCTTTTCCCACTAAGAGTAGATTTTGTTCTCATCTTGATTTCAGACTTGGAGGAAAATGAGTTCAGTGACTTAAGGTCAAACAGCACAGTATCATGAAGACAAAAATTGTGTGAAAAATTTGAGAGAAAAACGTGTATGTGACTGTTGTTTTCAGAAAGATATGTTTAGCTGTGGAGTTTTGAAGAAGAGAAAGTCAATTTGTAAACAAGTCAGCCTTATATTTTTAAGCATTTCCATGGTTTACATGCGGTTGTATCTTATACTTGAGTCCCTTTTCAGTGGAGTAAGAGAGGAGGAATTAATCAAAGAGAGGAAGAAGATGTACCTAACATGTTGTGATGATAACAAATAGAATGACTTAAATTTCATGATTCATTCTGGTCATTAACAGCATGTGTGACTTTATAGGGGAGCCCCATACAACTGGACATTACCCTATAGTAATTTTTGAGTAATGTGCTGGCCTAAATACATTTGACCATGGAAGTGAGTAAGCATTATCTTTTTTTTTTTTTTTTTTTGTCTTGGATTTAATTACGTTAGTAGTTGCAGAAGCTTTGGGTCTCCACACCAGCTTCTGCTTAGCAGAGTTCATTAACATAAGAAAGTCAATAAGAAATTAGCCTACCCTGAATTTTCATTTTTATTCCAGTTCACAACACTGGAGTGTAAGATGGGAAGAAAGTGAGTCGATTCCCCAGTGGAGAATTCTGTTAACTTGGAAGAAAATGTTTAAGTCCACTATGTGAGATTGGGGAGAGGGAAGGAAGAAATCACTCTCCTCCCTAGTATCTTCCTTCGTGCACCCCACTGACCCCTGCTCTCTCATTTTCCCATTGCTTCCCTGTTGTGTTTCTTCTTCTTAGCTTTCCTGTTCCTTCACACACTAGAATCTAAGCATACGGATTTCTGATCCAAGATTATGTAATACTTGAAATTAAAAAGGGTGAAATTTGAGTCCAAAATCAAAAATTAAAAAAAATATATATATATATATAATAAAAAACTACTGGTCCCCGTGTGCACAAACTGTCTTTAGAAAATAAAAAACAAAGCCAAACAGAAATGAGACCATTAATTACAACGATGATTGTGCTCTGAATGTCAGGGGTTCCCCACAGAGTTATTTCTACACGGGCTTTGTGTTTCAGTAGGTCATAAATTGTTGCTCATATTTAGAGAAACAATTGGAATTGCGTGGTCCTTTCAGTCCACAAAAGCATAGTTTAATACCACGTATGTTAATGACTTAAAATATTTCGTCTTTCTAGATTACTTACTTAAGTCATTAAAGGAAACGTTTCGGATCAGTACGAAGGATGTGAAGGGAGTGAGAAAACAGAACCGCTTCCTTTTCCCCCTTTTTCTTCTACCCAGTAGCAAGAGATCCAGTCCAGGTTTTGCCTTTGACTCTGCCTCTGAATTTCGGCTGTGCCCAGTGTAGCACGTTTCTCTCTCTCCCCTCCTTTCTCCTTCCCTCTAGCCTCCGGTGTCTGTCTCCGGGATTTCTCTCTCCCTATTTCAGGAGGACTCTCACAGGCTCCTTCAGCCTGTGTGAAGCGGGGGTTTCCCCTGGATCCCGTTTATCCCCGACACATACCTCCACGCACACGCGTCCCCAAGAACCCGCGCTCGCCCCGACACGCACTCGCACTCGCCTGTCCACCTCCCTCCCCGGGAGCGCCGGCGCGCGTTCCCACCTTCGCCGCACGCTCGGGCGAGCCGAGCTCGCAGCGCTCCTCGATTCTGCGGCTCGGAAGTCGGATCGCGGCTCTGAACCCCCGTGGTGGTTTTTTAAACATTTCTTTGCCTCCTCTCCCTCGTTTTTTATTGCACCGTTTTCGACCTGGGGGGCTAGAGGAGCAAGGCGGCTGCTTCCCCAGCCAGCCCTGGTCGGCTTGCCATCCTCCATCTGGCTTATAAAAGTTTGCAGAGCGCAGTCCAGAGGGCTGCGCTGCTCGTCCCCTCGGCTGGCGGAAGGGGGTGACGCTGGGCAGCGGCGAGGAGCGCGCCGCTGGCTCTGGCGGGCTTTCGGCTCGAGGGGCGAGGTGAAGAGCGCACGGGCCCTGGGGTTTGCCGAGCTGGATCTGCACGCTGCACCATGCCTTCTTGGATCGGGGCTGTGATTCTTCCCCTCTCCGGGCTGCTGCTGTCCCTCCCAGCCGGGGCGGAGGTGAAGGCTCGGAGCTGCGGCGAGGTCCGCCAGGCGTACGGTGCCAAGGGATTCAGCCTGGCGGACATCCCCTACCAGGAGATCGCAGGTAAGCGCGGGCGCGCGGCCCCGTAGGCTGCAGCCCTCGGCGGCCGTCCGGCGCCCTCCTTCTTCCCCCTGTCGCTGAGTTGTTGGGCGTTCACTTTCTGTCAGGGCTCTCCCGGGCGCCGGCGGATGCTCCGGCGGCCGCTCCCGCGGGGAAGGTGTGCGTCTCAGCCGCCTCATTGTGTGCACACGCGGGAGCGCCCGCCCTCGGCGCTGGCGCCCTTGCGCCCCCTTCGCTGTGGGCTCGGGCAGGGCGGGCCGGGGAGCCCGGGACACCCGGGGGCGGTCGCGGCGCGAGGGCAGGTCGCCGAGCGGGGCGCCCACCCCGCGGCTCTCGCTCAGGCAAACTTGGAAGAACTGCGGCCGCAGTTCGCCCAGCGCCACAGTCTGAGTGGCGCCTTCCCCACTCCCGCCCTCGCGCCGGCGGGGGCGGTGGAGAGACGCGGGGGGCTCCCCTCGCCGCTCGCTCCGCGGCCCGGACCCTCCCGGGAGGCAGAGCGCGCGGCGCCCGGGCAGGGGGCCGGCGAGGCGGGGCGACACCACCGGGGGGGACCCGGCCTTCGGACGTCTGCAGTTCCCGGCCGGTTTGGGGAGTTCACGGGCTGCCAGTTTCGGGCTTGGGGCGGGCTTTCGCGTTACGGGTCCTCAGTGCTTTCCCGATTGCGGTTGGTCGCTCGCGGTTCGGGGGACACCCCCGGCACCCGGCGCGGCGCCCGGGCCTGAGCGTGATCTCGCCCGCCCGCCTGTTCTCAGAAGCTGCGCCAACTTAAGCGGGTGGCTCGCTAGTGGGTTTGTCCCGGCGTCCCCGGGCCCCGCGTGCCGGGCCACGAGCATTCCTGCCCCGAGAGCTCGAGAGCCCCCACCCCCTTTCTCGGCGCCGGTGTGTGGATAGCTCTCGGGCTGCAACAACTTGCGCAGCAGCCCGAGTGCGTGTTTTCCGGCTCTTAGCTCCAACCGAATGGGGAGCTTCTCCGGGGCGCTGTGAATGAAACGTGTCGGGGAGAGAGAACCCTGTGGCTGCGGGAGAGCACAGCTGAGGGAGGCAGAGAGAGGCCAGGAGCTGCTGCGAGGGCGCGGGCTGCTCAAAGCCGGCCGTTGAAGTCCGCGGTGACCTCCGATGGTCAAATCAAAACGCTGCATTTCACCAGCCTCTCTGCACTTCGCCAGAGCTGGTCGCCGAGTGAAAGCTTTTTGCAGATACCTTAAAACATCATGGTTTCGATATGTAATGCAGTTGCTGTTTTATTACGGTTGATCTACAGACTCTGCAAGTGAAGGTTTTTACTTATACCGAAATGAACACATTTATAGAAATTTAGGCATGGGGGGTGGGGGGAGCCCATACACACGCTAACAGCGCCGAGCATGATACACAGGGAGCCTCTTTCAATTCTGAGCCAGACGTAGCCAGACTCTGGTGAGTCGGAGGCGGAACCTGTGGTGAATTACAAGACTACTTTTCTATCCCTGTCACTTCTTCTCCCTTTTCCAGAACTCCCTAATTTGTTAATCAGTGAATAGAGAGCTACTGCCCCCACAGCTCCTTAAGTTTCTTAACTCTCCTTCCCCTTTGTCTACTGTTATTTCATTCTTTTTAATTAATTGATAAGGATCAGCTTTGCTTTTTTCTCCTCCCCAAATCTCAGGGAATTCAACTTTTAAAGGTTTTATAGTGTGACTCACTACTTCTAGGAACTCTTTCTCCTCTAATCTGGGCTTTTTCAAATTGTATCTTTTAAACACACAGATATTTCCCAGCATGATTTCAGATATGATATCTCAGAGAAGAAAAATAGTTAAGTATTTTTAAATTGCTTCAGTACTCTTTAGTGGATTATGGGACTTTCAGGAGGCTGGACTTCATCCTTAGCTTGATGTGAATCTCCTTAATATCAAAATGAAGGTTTTCAGGATAAATAATTTCTGTACTCACCATTTACCTTCCTGAAAACATTTCCAGTGGTTAAAATAAATCCTTTAGATTTTTAACTACAGGGTTCCCCACCCTTTTCCCTCCACCTCTTGACAATTACAGTGTTCACTAATTAGCTGTTAAGTTCTAAAACCTGCACTTCTGTTAAAATCACTTTCTAGGACTAAGGGTACTGTTGACTTTGTCTTAACCCTGGTGTGCTTTGATGCTGGTGGAAATGATCAAGATACAGGTCACTGTGGGGTCAGAGGCACATCTGATAGGGAAACAAATGAAGTAAAAGGTAATTTTGTGTATATATATATATATATATATTTATGTGTATATGTATAATTTTTTTAAAGTGAACTATTTAATGCTACATGTTGTTGGAATAATCGCTTAGGAAAGCTGTCCCATTATTAAATGAAAACACTCATATGCCCTTCCCTAGTTCCTGATACTATTTACATTTCATTATCTAGTATATGGTGGTTATCCTTTCTTTAAACTCCTTTTGCATCCTTTGCCTTGTTTGGATTTTTAATGGTTTGCTTGAGAAATGGCGTATGCCATCAGTCTGCCAGGGAACATGAATTTTAAAGCAACTGCTGTTCATAATTTAGATTCATGAGAGCTGTTTCTAATTGAAAGATATTTGCAGGTAGCTTGCCTGGTAAAATAACTGAGAAGTAATAAGGACATTATGTTTCATCATGACATTATTAAAGTTTTCCTCAGAACTCACAATTGTGAAATAGTGTTGCCCTTTCCTATTCTAGGATAAAAGGGAGTTCTTCAAACTCAATAGATGAGGGGCTGTGATGGGTAATATATGAAGTTATGCTCTCAGAGAGTGCTTGGGAGGCCTTTAAGGGGCAGGTTGCACCATTAATCTTCACTCAGCCCTGATCTTAAGCCGTCCCAGGCAGCTCAGATAGACTATCCGTCCTTGTTTGAAAGATCTCCAAAGAAGACCCAGGAGCCCCACTCAGCCATCCATTCTAATACTTAGTAATTCTTGTGGTATCAAAATGTTTCCAGATAACTAGCCCAAAGCCTTCCCAGTGTGCTTACTTATTTTCTTCTGTTCTATCTTCTGGGAAGATACTGAGCAGTGGATCATCAAGTTCTTTGTTAGGAATGTTATTTTGATCAAAGGTAGGTATGAAACATTCCAGTCTTTTCTTTGAGCATCCATAATATTATCTCATTTTCCAACCCAACTCATCTTGATGGCTCTAAACTTCTAAAAGAACTCAACAACTGAAAAGAGTATCTGCTTGAAAGACTGGGCAATTCAGAGAATGTTGTTTTATGCTTACTGTGTCACTATGCCTTGAGCCTCCTTGGAGTCATTAATTATAACTCCTTGTAGCTGACTAATGGTGACTTATTGGCCTTCATGCCCACGTTTTTTCATTAGTTATCTAATTCAGCTGTATTTAACAATCCCTTATTTGGAAATTACTGCAGGCCGAGCACCTGTTTAAAAACATTACCTGCTTCTAAAACATTAGATACTGCCTTATTCACTCCTTTTAATAATTTTGTAGATACCATCATAATCCCCATTTTATAGATGAAAAGACTGAGCAGCAGAGAGACTCAAATAGTTAACTTGCCCAAGGATGACTCAGCTAGAAAGTGGTGAGGCTAGAATTCCAACTCAGGAGTTCTGACTCCAGGTACCAGAGTCCTAGACTTAATCCTGTCTCCTGCCATTCTGTATTTGTTGAATGAATGCGTGCAAAATCAATTCTTTCTTCATCTACTAGGTACCTAGCCTGGTATTATCAATTACCATATGTATTCCCTCACAGTTTGTGCTGAATATTTTTCTATTTACTTGCAACATCTATAATTTTTCAAAATCACTTTGAAATTTATGTTCTCAGGAATTAGCCATGCTACCATCACTAAATTGATCATGTATTTATGTGTTTTCCCGATTTTTTTTTTATTGTACCTCTGTAGCTATATAAAAGATGGAAACTAAAGAATACGTATTGGTATTTTTCAGTATACCAGGCCTGCATGAATAATGGTTAGTGCAACAAAATTTGCTATAGGAAGTTATCATAGGGGTAGAGGGAGGAGGGAATTTATCTTCATAGATTAGGAAAAAATATAATTGTTTTCGCAGTATTTGTCCCTTTTTGTGTCTCAGGTGTTTTGAGAGCTGGGCTACAGGTGGATATTAAAGCATTAAGCTCTTTCCCATCTCTTGAATATGAATTTATCTCTAAAAATACTCTAAAAATCTATCCCAAAATCAAATTAAGAAAATATTCTCTTCTACTGTGCTGATATACTAGTGACTTTTTTCAGTCCTTCTTTATTGCTTTCAAATTTCAGGATATGTAATGCTTCATTTTACCTGATCTTTGTCCAACAGTCCTTTCCTTTCTTTGGTGGGTTTCCCAAGAAACCTGTCCTCCCTCCCTCTGTTCCCTCAGCAAACTGACTTATTTAATACATTCACCATTAACACAAGTTTTTTTATCAGTTTGTACGTAGCTATTACATTAACATAAACAGAAAAACAGTGTTTGGTAACTCTTACTCTTTTATAGACACGTTAAATATCCTACTTTGAAAAATTATTTAATTTCCATTTAACTGCTTCAAAGATTTCTGATTTCTTTGCCCTCTCTTGAGTTAGCTGATGTCTTTAAAATCCTTTTGAAGAACAGTGTGAGAGGTATAAATGAGTTAGCTGAACTTCATTTTTTTTTTTTTTTTATGATTTGTCCAGTCACTAGATTTCTAAAAGAATCCCATTAATTCCAGGTATCAAGGCAATCTAAAATCTGGGCTATTAGGAGTGCCACTTGTTAAACTCTTGATTTCAGAATTGATTTTAGAATGATCCTTGCAAACAGAGCTATCTTAGCTGATTTAATTAGAGGGTAATATGTCATCATTGAGAACAAGAGTTCATTTGACTTGACTTTTTTACATAAAACTCCCATCTTTTAACTGTGCCACATGGTAATTGCTGGTGAGTAGAAATGTAGGCGCTATCAAAAGTGATTTAAAATATACAGCATTATGTCCTTTAAAGTATTATAATATAAACATTGTGTCATAATTTATGTAAGAGTGTGACTAATGTCCTTTTACAATTATGGCTGAGTTTTATGAACACTTACAAAATACAAAATTATTGAGTCCTTTAAACCAAATGACCTACAATTCAGTCACTAGATTAGTATAGAAATATGAGTTTAGGATAGAAATTGTATTAAGGGAATTGTTGATAAAATTGTTTATTAGCTTAAAGCCTACCAAAGTAACGTCTTTAAGACTGCTTTTTCCCCCTTAATTCACATCTCTCAAAAGACTTCTAGCAAGGCCAGTTGTCTTGACAGTTTAAACAGAATACTGAATATTCTTTTAAACTTGGTGCTTATATCTCTTTGCAGACCAAATTCTGCTCTATTAAATTCTTTAGCTGGCACATAATTCTACTTTAAGTGGTTTCATAGACTTCTTCAGTATTAATCAGTTTTCAGTTATTTACATGATACTCTTTGAAAGTGTAACTGACTCGCTGGGATGCCATATCTGTAAATAAAAGGTTTCATAGCACTAAGTCTTGGGTAAAGGTTTAAAATTCTAATAATCCTGAATGGAAGTACTTAAGAGTTTTTAATAACCTTGGATGAAAAATATTTTTTAAACAAATGTACCAAAGAAAAATAGAAATTTGATTCCATGTTTAAACATTATCCAGGCTACTGATTTATTTTTATATTTCATTCTCTATTTCCTTTAGGTGTTTTTTTTTTTTCCATTCATCCAATAAATATTTCTTGTATACCTATGATGTGTAATTCACTTTGCTAGGTGCTATGTATAGGGCCTCTGGATTTTAATCCCAGCAGGGAAGCAGAAATTAAGGGCACCATTTACAATGAATGGCTGAGATTATGAAAAGCCACGAAAGCATTTAATAGGAGCATCTGATCTCATCACAACATCTGGGAATGCTTCCTTGAGGAAGAGCAATGAGCAATAGGCTCTGAAGCATGAGTACGTGGTTAGTACTGTATGGTTAGAAGACCCTGAAAGCATGAGAAGACTTTTAGAACCTGGGGAAAACAGCGGTGAATGGAAGCCCCATGAGACTACGGGAGAGCCTGTGGGCCAGGTTAATACACTGTCTAAAGATGGCCCATGCATGTTGGGCTTATGTGGTTTACCTTTTCACTGCAAGTATGGACCCCTAGCTCTAAATTAACCTGCGGGTGCTAAACTCAAGTTTTTAAACATCCGGTCGTTTTAAACATAGCCCAAAGAAAATAGACTTTTAACCATTTAAAGCCTGTCTCTTTTGTGTACCCTGCAAAACTGCATAAGGCCTGCTGGTCATTTATAGGCTGAATCTGGGACCTAAAAAACTCCCAAGTTGCTGCCCTCTCCACCCTGTGGCTGAGCAGCATAGCCTAGATACTTAGTTCCCCTCCCCTCTCCGGGGAGTTCCCTGAACCTCCTCCCCTTCTGGTCCTGGCTCCTCTGTTATGTCTGTCAGACCTCAAGCAATGAGGGACTTCCCCTCCCATGCAACCTGTCAAGTGCCATCAAATTAAAGCTCTCTGTGTCCTGCTGCCACCTCCTGGTCCTGTCTCTTGCCTTAACAGCCCTGAACTCCCTGGAGCTCCTGCAGTGACCTTGGTTGGCCTTCAGCCTCCAGCAGTGAGAAGCTATTGAAGAAGTGTTCCAATCAGGATCGGACTTGATTTGAAATGTTACTTTGGTGGCTCTGTAGAGAATGGATTGCAGGGGCGTGAAAGCAGATACAGAAACAGGAGGAGATGGTAGCTTGAACTAGAGTGGTGACTGGAAAGGGAATGAAGTAGAAAGCAAGAAATACTTAGGAGCTAACTGAAATAAGTCAGACTGAGAAAGACAAATACCAAATACTGTGGGATGTCACTTACATGCAGCATCTAAAAACCAAAATGAACAAACAATACAGAATGCAGATTCATAGATGCAGAAGACAGATTGATAGTCGCCACAAGGCGGGGGGGGGGGGGTGGGATTCTATGGTAAAGGGGATGGAGCAGTACAAATATATATTATAAAATAAGTCATGGGGATGTAATATAGTGCATGGGGAGTATAGTCAAGAATATTATATTAACTTTGCATGGTGATGGATGGTAACTAGACTTATTGAGGTGATCATTTTTGCAATGTATACACAGGTCAAATCAGTGTGTTGTGCACCGGAAACTAATACAATAGTGTAGGCCAATTATACTTCAATTAAAAAAAGAAATATTTAGGAGGTAAAATTGATACAACCAACAGACTACAAGTCAATCAAAAGTGAATCACTGAACATCTACCATGACTATGAACTGGCATCTGTGTACGTGAAAGAGAGGGAGAGATTGAGAGAGAGAATCAAGCATCCCAGAAACATTCATTGAGTTTACAAGGCCATGTAAATAACTATGACATAGTTATGTGTGCTTTTCAGTGGAGACGAAACTCAATATCATAGAGCCAGCATGGCATTGTTAAGAGTATCAATGTGGCTGAGAGAAAGGGATTTCCCAGATAGGGTAGCGTGAGATGTTAACTCTCAGAAAGTAAAGAGTTATCAAAATATATGTAATCAGCTGTGCCATTTTGAAACTTAAGTCTAAGTTTTTGTCCTATGGCAGTGTTAAAAAAAACCCTAAGATTTTTACCAAGATGAAGAATTAATTAAATTGTTACTTCAACATTTCCTAATACTTAAACAATGCTATGTCCATGGCTTAAGGACCAGATTCATCATTACTGGTTGTAATGATAGGAGTCAAAAAAGGAAGAGACTTAGGGCGCCTGGGTGGCTCAGTTGGTTAAGCGACTGCCTTGGGCTCAGGTCATGATCCTGGAGTCCTGGGATCGAGTCCCGCATCGGGCTCCCTGCTCGGCAGGGAGTCTGCTTCTCCCTCTGACCCTCCTCCCTCTCATGCTCTCTGTCTCTCATTCTCTCTGTCTCAAATAAATAAATAAAATCTTTAAAAAAAAAAAAAAGGGAGAGACTTAGACCTTGCCGAAAGGAAGAGGTAAAATTTAACTGGGAGTATATTATTCAGGGATCTCGAATACAATCAAAGCAATAGGATATATACATACAGGTATATATATGAGGAGATTTATTATAGGAGTTGGCTTTGGAGGTTATGGAGGCTGAGAAACCCCATGATCTGCCATATGCTGGCTGGAGACCTAGGAGAGTAGAGGTGTAATTCAGTCTGACGCTGAAGGCCTTAAGTGGGGTGGGATACTGGTATAAGTCTCAAGACTCCGAGGCTAGAGAACCAGGAGCTCTCATGTCCCAGTGTAGGAACACATAGATGTCCAAGCTAAAGAAGAGAGAGAGAGAGAGAGAGAATTTGTTCTTCCTCCACCTTTTTGTTCTATCTGGGCCTGGATGGATTGGATGATGTTCCCTTACACTGGTCACTCCTGCTACTAAATCAAATGCTAATCTCTTCCAGAAACATCCTCACAGATGCACCCACAAATAATGTTTTACCAGCTATCTGGGTATCCCTTAGGTAGGTCAAACTGACATAGAATTAACCATCACAGGGACATTGAATGATGGGTAGCATTTGACAAACAGCCATGAAAGAAGAAGGCATTTGGGGTTAAATTTGAAGCAAAGTAGTACATGTGGAGGATACTACAGAAAGGGATCAATTAAGAATTTGTGAGACATAAATATTGAACAAATACGGTGGGGTTGTATTTTTTGATGGACCTTGAAAACCCTTGGTTTTATGTGGCAGGAAGTAGGTCATCATCCTAGGTTCTTAGCAGTGAAGTGACAAGATGAAAGTATTGATTTTGATGGGTCAAGCACTATAATCAGGATGGAATAGAGAGGAGATCATTAACGTCCCAGGGGAAGGGAAGGAGGATAGCCAGGGGGCTGATTGAGATACTAAAGCATGAGATGCCAAGGGCCAATATGAGGTTAAGAGGTGAGAAGAGGGGTGAATGAGGTCATCAGAGAAGAGGCAACATTAAATAGCAAAAAAAAAACCAAAAAACCCCCAAAAACCTTAAAAAACTTAAAAAACTTTACTCTGCTACTTAGAAGTTCCAATAAAAAGGGTTTCAAGAAGACAAGCCATTGAAACACTTGCCTGAAATCACCTGTGTCATTTAAGATACTTTTGGCAGCCGTCACAGAAAATCCTGAATTGGCTGGCGTACCCATTCAGGGAAAACCATCATTTCACCTAAGTTCCAACCCAGAACAGCTTACGATGGAGGAAAGTGGGAAGTTAACACTATCACCAGGCTCCATTATGGAAGCAAGATGGCTGCTGGAGTACTAAGAGTCAAAGCCTCATTATGATGTCCAGAGGCACACAGTGGGGCTGTTGCTAACCATGTGTGTCTCCTCATTGTTGAGACAGACTAACTGTCGGAAGCCCCCCAGCAGATTTACCCACCTTCTCATTCCAGAATTGCTTCCTGTGCCCATGCCCTGAAGAGAAAGGAAAAGGGCCATAGCTGTTGACTTGGACTAGTCATGGTTACTCCCTCACACAGGGACTGATGTCTTCCTTCCTTAAGTATATGGCCACTGAATTGCTTGGCCATCTTCATAAGAATCCCCAGGAATTGAGGAGTAATGGAGAAATTCAAAGTAACTACTCAGATTGAATTATTAGGTAGTTGGCATTTTTGCTTATTAAGTCCAGTGTTCTCAACTCTGGCCAGCAGTGAGCTGACACATAGCAATTGGCTTTCAGGAGGGTAGGGTGCGGGGAGACCTGATTTGTAGCATTTGCCAGTTTCTGTGGTATAGAAATGTTCCCACCATGACAGATTTCAAGCTACTAACAGTTGAACAACCAGCTGACAAAATTCCTGAAAATTTACCTGTTGGCTCTTTTGAGTTGGAAAGAGCCAGGGCTATCCAGGAGTCATGTGAGATACTAAAAAACAATACTTATACTTGGGTTCCATCTTTAAATACTCTGATTTAATTGATCTGAGGCAGGGCACTCTTTTTCCTGTCTTCCTCACTCCCTTCTTCCCTTTCTTTCTTTTTCAGTTTTCCCAAGTATTTCTGATGTGCATCTGGGGAAGGGGACCAGTTAGCTAAAGCTATGCTTCATAAACTTGATCCTGCATCAGAATTACTGGAGGGCTTGTTAAACACAAATACCTGGACCCCACCCCCAAAGGCTTTGATTTAGTCATTCCTGGGTGGGGTCTGTAATTTGCAGGGCTTTATTTGTTTTTGTTTTTGTTTTTTAACAAGTTCCCAGGTGATGCTGATGCTGTTGGTCCAGGCACCATCTCTTGAGTCTCTGGGTGTATTCACTGTGGTTTTAAATACGGTTTTTTGTCAGGGTGGACAGTAAAATTTGGGCAATGATTTCTGTTATTTCTCATCTTGATCATAGGTAAGAATCCTAACCGAGAAAGTGCCTCTATTTCAAATTTTTCACCCCCCTCCTCCCCCTCCCCATCGCCTCTGCTTTCTTTCAAATGCTTACTTTGGCCACTAGGGGGACTAAGGGAAAGAGAGTGATTGGATCAGTTCAATCTGTAAGTATCTCTGTGTGGAACAAAAGGGACCCAAATCAGTGGCAAGCACACAGCTGCATGAGTTGGAGAGAACTTCAGCATTGCTTTAAAGGAAACTGGGAAATGTTTTCCGTTTCTTTTTCTACAGGATCTTTATTATTCTTTGTTAATATGGCAGGCTTTCTTTGGGTATGTGACTTGTTTTGGGGAGTCCTATTTAGAACATTTCTGGTGAAGAGCATGCCATCTTCCTACTCCCCCCTTTGAGCTGTTTTTCCGGCACTAGTCTCCCAAATGCAGATCTAGCCATTTTTTTCCTGACCTCTAGACTCCTATGCAAGGAGACTACATTTAGAGCTGGTCAGTCTTCATTTTATACACATTTAATTAAGGATGTAGCATAATACATTCAGGGCATGCACACCTGTGTTCTGTAGGCTTGATCAGCTCGTGTGTTTGCTCCTTATTACAGTTCTTGGATTTCTTGAGAAATTGGCTTCCTCTCTTTGTGCCCCCAGGACAGTGGAGATTAACAAGGGCCACTGCTCCTCAGCTGAATATCAGGGAACTAGAGGTGTTTCCTCTTAAGGTTGCAGTGAGGTTGAGACAAATATTTTCTTTGCAAAGAAAGCACTTTGAGGTCTTCTTTTTAAAAAAGATGAATACTTTTCAATTTGTATTTTCTTAATGGGTCAGCATAGCTCAAAGTCAATAGAGTTTTTGAAATGAACTTGAAAAAAGCCACTATCCTTTTAGATATTATAGATATTTAAAAATGAAAGGCCTTAGCTTTTTCCTGAAAAAGTTGGAAAATACTTTAAACATACTCTGGCTGTTTGCTTATCCTATTTTCCTCTAAATCCCAATGATTGGGAGTTTTTAGAGCTTAAAAAATGGTAAAATTTAAAATAGCTGACATCTTTTTCCTTTTTTTACAGTAAAAGGTTTAACAAATGTTTTCGAAGAGTTTAAATGATCTTTGATACACTGGGAACTCAATTTGGAAAATAAGAATTTGTAATTCTGAAGTATTGGTAATTTGGAGATGTAGGATTCCTGAACATTCCTACTTAATCTATTACAACTTCTCCTCTAGCTATATATTTACGCTGAACTTAGGTAACATAGTTTACTGTTACTTTTATATTATCAAGTGCTAATGTGTGAAAGGCTTTTATTGTGCTTTTACTACTCATTTGATTATGTGGTATCTTATTTAATATTCTTTCATAGACTTGGGGGTATTTAGACATCATGAGATCAAGTACTATGTTAAAAGCTTAGGCCAGTCTTTTTATATGACTGCAATAAAGAATATATTCATTTCACTTATATTACCACATGGCTCTCATAAAAGGTCAGTTTCAATTGAATATAAAATAGGTTACAAATGGCAAATCTTATGTCATCAACAACAAAATTATTATGAATCATTCCTTTTCAATTGCTGTTTCCCCTCTTAAAAAAAGTG
This sequence comes from Mirounga angustirostris, assembly GCF_029215605.1. Classification (NCBI taxonomy): domain Eukaryota; kingdom Metazoa; phylum Chordata; class Mammalia; order Carnivora; family Phocidae; genus Mirounga; species Mirounga angustirostris. The sequence goes on along the minus strand of NW_026991711.1, from coordinate 17,011,473 downwards.
ACTTGAGGATTTCTTAAAATCAGAGATCCTCATGATATGTTTTGTACAATAGACATAAAAATTATATAAATTCTTTTTTCTCACTTGAGTCAAGAAGATATGTATAGAGTAATCACACCAAAATTCCAGTTGAAACAGCAAGTCAGGTGCATCAGAGTTTCACAACAAAAAAGCCATATAATTGTACTTTTTCATTTTGTTGTCATATTAATTTACCAAATTAATTTTGAGTCAATGTCTCAGCCTGGATTATTGATGAGTAATATTATGGGAAGTTACATGCATAAATGTAAGTTGATTGCTATGATTTAAGAGTGGCAGTTTATTCTTACCCAGAACACGCTCAGTAAATTATAGGAAGGTTTTCGGCTTAACAAAGGGTTGAGTATATATAAAAATGTAGGTTGCAATGATCTTAATTCCAGGTGGTAACTAAGGTTGCGTTTTGTAAGCGGAATGACAAATTCCTGTAGCTGAAAAACCTATAATGCATTTTAAAGGGAATTTTAACCTTTCTATCCATGAGTTTGTAAAGTACAACTCTTGACAAACCATCGTTTTACCTCCGAAATATTTATTTTCAAAAGTTATGACCTTGTATTTGAAAAAAAAAGTTTATAAATGCCCTATGTTCTGAAAGGCTTTGAAACAGTATTATTTGGAAAAAAAAAAAAAAAGAGCCTCACTCACAACTACTATAATCAGGGAAAATAGAAAAGATGGAATACACATCAGCCAGAGCAGCCTCCTCTCCATTGCATATTTCCTAAAGCCATCTTCATTCAGGGTGACGGTTCCGATTTTAACCTAATTAAGCATCAGAGAGAACCAGGGTCCTCAGAGATGAGCCTGAAGGTTCCTAGAAGTCCCATGCTGCTCCCTCCCTCCCAGGCGCTGCCGGGGAGCCGCTGTCGGGACTTCTGGAAGGTTCCAGGGATGCCCAGAAGGAGGCTCTGCTGTGTAGCGCCAACCCGGAGGTGTGCCATCTTCAGCCACATTTCAGCCCGGTTACTGTGGAATTGATTTTCACGGCTCCTGACAGAAGCTGTTTTCAGCCCTTGAAAAGGCAGTAGCTGGGGCTGATACTCCTAAACACAAACAGCAGATTGCTCCATGGCTTTCATAGCCTTCGAGGTCTGTTACCTTAAGGTTCTAATGGCCTTTTAACAGTGTTTCCAGCTGAGCAGCAGATGTAAAGGATACCGAACATTGAAAGCAGTGTTCTTTTTTTTTCCTCCTCTCTGAAAGAATCATTTTTTTACAGATATTGTACTAACACCATATCCTAGGAACTATTCAACGGCATGTTAGATTTGAAACTCGGAACCAAACCTCAGATAAAGTATTGTCAGCGCCATACGTCTGCCCCCTCACTGGGCTGTGTGTCCAGTGTTACCGCCCATCAGATCCTGTCACCAGTAGTGGGGGCCCATTTGATAGTATCTCGTCAGGGAAAAAAATAATTAATGGAGCACCACAAAGCCTCTGAAGGTCCTTGTACTTACGTTAAGTCAATTCATTTTCATCCTAAACATTGCAGTGTGTTTTTGAAAACAATGCATTTAGCTTTAGGAATTCTATCCAGGCCACCTTTGGTTTCCCTTTCTATTGTCTTGAGCACTAGTTTTGTCTTTCTGTTGGTTAGGGTGTGATGAGATGTTTCCTGAATGGGGAGCTATGCTCTCCCTGCCCAGTGAACTTGAAGGCCTTTAAGCTTTGGTCTGGGGAAGAAGGTTAGTATTTCAGTCTTGTGGACTTTTGGGGAAAAAGTCAAACATAACCGAAGAACACTTGTCGAATTGGACGTTTTTCCATTTTAAAATACTAGAGACATACAGGAAACAAACTGAGGCTTGCTGGAGTGGAGGGGGGTGGGAGGGATGGAGTGGCTGGGTGATATGTATCGGGGAGGGTATGTGCTATGGTGAGCGCTGTGAATTGTGTAAGACTGATGAATCACAGACCTGTACCTCTGAAACAAATAATACATTATGTGTTAATAAAAAAAAATATTAGAGACATAGTATGCCTTTTGATTTTACTGAGGTCCAAGCACCGCTTGGTATTTCAACTTTCCAGTGGTAACTACACGAGGTAAGAGAAAAACAGCCATGCCAATGAGTCATCATTCCTCACGCCAGGAACTGGGCTGTTTTACAAGCTTTTGGAGGGCTCTTTAGGAAGTATGTGAGCTGCCACCATTTTCTTCCCCCAAAGTTGAAAATATACATACGTGGAAACTCTGATGTGAACAAACGATGTGAATAGACAAGCAATTTCTTTCCTTCTTGTTTTCTTCCTCTTTATCCTCCTACTCCCTCTCTTCTTCACACACATAACCGCTGGGGGAAAAAATAATTAGTGTGGTCTAGTTTAAATTTAGTGTGATCAGTTTCACTCTTCTAGGAGACACACATGTGGGCAGCCTGCTCTGGAGCTGTGGTTGAGCAGAGCCTGGCTTTGGCTCCCAGCTCTGTTACTTCGCCTCTGTTGTTTCATCTGTGAACAGGGATAATAACAGTCCCTACCAGTCATCACTGTGATTGTAGTAAATGAATAAACCGTTATAAAGCTCTTACAGTAGTGACCGGCATACGATGAAGGCTGTATACAGTTTTGAAGCCAATCAATCTCTTGATGAGGGTAGGGAGAAACAAGGGGAGAAAGGGAAAGAGTGAGTTTCCTGGGGCTCCTCCCGGCTGCCGGGCTTAGCTCGCCTGCTCTGTGAATGTCTGCGGTTGGTGTACTTTGTGATCTGCTCTTGTGCAACTTGGGAAGAAACTGGTAGTCCCCTTTCCTGGAGTACTCACCCTGACAGTGGTCTTTTCTGGCCCTGTAGGCCTCGAGAATCACTGGCTTGTTCTTCACCTGGCCTCTGGTCCCCCTGTAGCTTTGATCACCTGCTGTGGTGGGAGCACGAGAAGCCTTCTGGTCTGCAACTCAACCGCATTCTGAATCCATCCAGGAGCGCTCTGGAGACCACTGGGCCAGACTTGGGCCCGCTAGGTGTGGGTGTAGCCCTCTCTCTGAACATCTTTGCCTCCAAGTTTAAGGTCATTGCCAAAAGCCCGCCAGGCAATCTTTTTACAGATTCCAAAACAGATTTTGGGCTAGAAATCCCTCTTCCCTTTGGCTTTCCCGTATTGATGCAAAGCTCAGAGAGGAGAAACTGGGAAGTGTGGGGAGCCTCCCTGTGCCTCCCTCCTTCATACAGACCCTTGGGGAGCATGGATGGGTTTGCCATCTTTTGTCTTCCCAGCTGGACCTCAAGCCCTTCCTCCAGGTTTGAGGACTTGTCTCTTAAAGAGATCAGGTAACAGACACCCATGGCTTTGGAGGGGGAAGTCTGTAAGAAGACAATAAATTAAGAGGCAAACAAAACTGAATCAGTGAAAGATTTGCAGAATATTATCCTCATTATATAGGCAATATGGAGACTTCTGAAGAATCTCTCAAACATCTAGTGAATTGGGAATAACATAAATTCTTTGTTTATGTGGGAATCTTTGGGCTTTCTGGCAGATGGTGTCGTATAGGAGCAAAAGGACTAATTCCTTGTTTTGTGCTTACTAATTGGTTATTTTGAAGTTTTCTTTACCTCCTTGAACCTCAGTTTTCTCCTCTATATAAAAGGGCAGTACTGGGGCATCTGGGTGGCTCAGTCGTTAAGCGTCTGCCTTCGGCTCAGGTCATGGTCCCAGGGTCCTGGGATCGAGCCCCACATCAGGCTCCCTGCTCAGCGGGAAGCCTGCTTCTCCCTCTCCCACTCCCCCTGCTTGTGTTCCTGCTCTATCTCTGTCAAATAAATATATTTAAGAAATCTTAAAAAAAAAAAAGGGCAGTACCACAGCCTGACTCATGATATTGTTCTTTGTGAGGCTGAAATGGCATAATGGCGTGTGAACAGCCTGACAGAGAGAAGTCTCCAGTAAATGTTAGCTCTCCTTTTCCCAATTCCCTCCTGACACATGTTTCATGATGAGAAATCTTCCTATTTCTTATTCAGGAGAGGAGAGAAACCTGGTAGGCTGTAATCCCCACTGTAAGACTTAGTCATTTTTAATTTCCTTTTATGATAAACTTCTAAGAGAGAAGCTCTAATAGAACGTTAAAAGGTGATCTTGAAATGCTGTTAAATGTCAAAAAGCAAATCTTTTAAAAACATTCTCTTTCTTTTCTCTTTGGCCGTCTTGGAACTGACTGTGAAACTTTTCTTTCATGCTGTTCTCACAAGTTCCTGTTGTGCATCCTGTCCTCAGAATGATAGATCTGATGCGTGGCTTTGATTATTTCACTTTGCTTAACGCAAGGGTTCTCAGACTTGAGTGTACATCAGAATTACCCAGAAGGCTTGTTCAAATGTGGGCTGCCGGGTCCCCTTCTGGGAGTTTCTGATTTGGTAGATCTGAGATGGGGCCAGTGCCCAGGTGATGCTAACGCTAAAGGTAACTAGGCCACACTTTGAGAACCACTGGATTCAAGTTTAAGCCTTAAACTATCAAAAGTCAATTTAGTTCCTCAGTGGCCTGAGAATAAATACCCACCGCCTTGGTTTGACATTCAAGAACTGAAACTATCTTATTTAGTTCCAAGTGCCCTTCTAGAAATTTCTGTCTCATAAAATCTTTTTCACTCAACTTACTCTTTTTTCTGTTCTCATTTCATTCGCTAATATCATGACAATGCTTGTTCTGTCCTTCCCAATTTTCTCTACCAACTAAAATGCAGTTTAGCTCAAATCACTCTTCATGTGTTTGTCCTAAGTTACCGAGTTCCTATTTTCTCCTTCTTGCCTTGCTTGTGTAGTGTTTGTCTATTCATTTGGTAATTAACCAAATTCTGCCTTCTCCTGACTCAGAAATTGTTGTCTTGTGTCCTTTAAAATGACTCACTTAATTTTTGTTTCCCAAATTTGCCCATGTGGTATGTGGTAGCTGAGGGCACTTAAATGTATATTTGTACTTTCCAGAGCACAGTGTTTGAGCATAGTAGGTATTGAATAAATAACTGACTCCTCCCTGATTGGAAATATAAAAAGACTTTTTTTGTTTTTTTTTTGGCCAGGCTTTACTTAAAGACAACTGTAAGTAAGATCAAAATTAAATGGTGTAATATAAAGACACCCTTATATTTTCTTTGAAAGAGTGCAGCTGATAAAGTTATATTAGCCAAAGCCAGTGGAAATCAATTTGTGAAAGTATAGACCAGAGTTTATTGTGTGGAACATGCATTTTGTTGCTTTCACTTAATTTTAAAGCATACCATTTCTCTCAGTGAAGCCCCTACTGTATATAGGTATATGTCTATCAAAATGTTTTTTTTTCAAAATGTGGCATATTTTAGCTATCACTGACAGCAATTTTCAAATGTCTGAAAAGATTAGGGAAGCTAAATGTAAAGAGTACTATAAATTGCAGTGACATTTCCTGGGAGATAAAGAAATTGATAGAGAGGAAAGTTAGTTTAAAAAGTCAGGCCTAGAGATAAAGCAATCAAATTGTACCACCTTTGGAATGATCTATTTACGATGGAGGCTTTGAATAATAAATCGTGCCACCGGAATGCTCATAGGAGCCACTTGTAATTTTCTGAATTCCATTTTAAGCTGTTACCTACCCAGGCCCTCTTACTTAATGTATCAGTTCGGGTCAGTGAAGATTTATTTTTAATTACTTGGCTGAAGAACAGCACCCACAATTTCCCTGCCCTTGAGGCACATATAGAGTAGTAAAGACAGATACATAGATAGTTTCTATATGATGTGGGGAGTGGTGTGACAAAGGCGCTGGGAGCCTAGAAGAAAGCAGGTAGAGGTTGAGGGCAGGTAGGAAAGTACTCCTTTGGAGGGCGAGGGGGAGAGGCAATGAGGGCTGTCAGTCGGGGAGCAGGATGTACCTTTTTTCGACGCCACAGTGATCTATTTCTTTCTTTTTTTTTTTTTTTAAGATTTATTTATTTATTTTGAGAGAGCGAGAATGAGAGAGAGAGAGAGTACATGAGTGGCGGAGGGTCAGAGGGAGAAGCAGGCTCCTCGCTGAGCAGGGAGCCCGATGCGGGACTCGATCCCGGGACTCCAGGATCGTGACCTGAGCCGAAGGCAGTCGCTGAACCGACTGAGCCACCCAGGCGCCCCGACAATGATCTATTTCTTATATAGGATTAATTGTTGTTCCATGTAAATGGATGAACCCTAATTATATAGTAATAGGGAAGGTTAAACTCCTCTACCCTTCTAATGCAAATCCGAAGATCATGCCCTACGAACTGCCTAAGAAATGGGCAACTCTGGTTTTGCAGAATGTATCAGTTGATCTTTGTTTAAGCAAATAGAACATGTCTGTCCTTGGGAAATTGTATATAAATTCCCAAGCATGATATTTAACTCTGCATTATTTTAGCGCCCATGTTTTAATGAAATTTCCAGAGAAACATTAGGAAAATAGCTACATTAATCACACAATAATCCCTGCTAAAGGTGTAGTTTTAAATGGTGATAATCCTCTATTTCATACACAAACTTATTCCTTTGCAGACATGAACATATGATTGTGCTGTATATTTTGAAAAGTCCTAGACATCATAGCGACCCTATTAAAGTAGGTGTGATATGTGTAAGTCAGCAGATAAATATTTTGACGGTCAAAGATGACATTTGCCATAGATGGCTAAAGAGAACAGTTTGTGCTGTGAATCCCTTTTACTGACTTTCTTACAGAGATGGCGCAAGAAGTGGTTCTAGCTGGAGGAAAGGTGAAACCAAGTTAGCTTTTCTTTTCTTTTTTTTTTTTTAAAGATTTTATTTATTTGTCAGAGAGAGAGAGAGAGCACAAGCAGGGGGAGTGGGAGAGGGAGAAGCAGGCTTCCCGCGGAGCAGGGAGCCCAATGTGGGGCTCGATCCCAGGACCCTGGGACCATGACCTGAGCCGAAGGCAGACGCTTAACGACTGAGCCACCCAGGCGTCCCCAAGCTTTTCTTATATATTTGTGCATTGCCATGATTTGACTTGGTTTATTTTTTAGTTTCTCAATTTTCTATCAGGTTTGAAACTGTGAACATTTAAACTCCTGTTCTGTTGCACAGTTTGCATATGAAGATGTTTTAAGCAAGTTCTGACATGATAAAAAAAAAAAAAAATAGAGAGGGTGCCCAGATGATAACAAGCAGAAAAATTCCTCCTTTACATAAAAGACTCCGTTCTCGTTTGTAAAGCAAAATGTTCTCTTAAAAGTAACAGCTGCAAAAAAAAGCAGGAAGGCAGAACATACTCATCTAAGTTGTAAAATACGTTTTGGTAGCTCAACAGGGATTTTGCTGTTCCTGAGAAAAAACTCAAAATGTAATTTTTATTTTATTTTTTATTTATTTTATTTATTTATTTTTAAAGATTTTATTTATTTATTCATGAGAGACAGAGAGAGAGAGAAGCAGAGGGAGAAGCAGGCTCCCAAGGAGCAGGGAGCCCGATGCGGGACTCGATCCCAGGACCTTGGGATCATGACCTGAGCTGAAGGCAGACGCTTAACCGTCTGAGCCACCCAGGCGCCCCAAAATGTAATTTTTAAAATGAAGGTATTTAAAAGCATGGCACAAGGGAGCCTCATTTATGGGGCTGGTGAGTGGCCAGGATGTGGCCACTTCACTGTTCTTGCAGGAGCCCGGGTGGGCCACCTTGCACTTGGGCGGTGCACCCTATGCAGCTGGTCAGATGTATTAGCAAGTACCTGTCTTTTCCGAATGCAACAGTGGATGAAATAAGAGAATTCCAGAAACAGTTTTAACACAAAAGCAATTTTGGTTTTCATAAAGCTGATCTGTTCAAGTGAATATTTCTTTCTAAAAACAAGATTGAAAGTTTTTTTTTCCCCCCACATGGAATTGAAGCTCTGAACTTGTGTATTTCTTTAGGTGTTAAACATATCGATCTTTAGGGTTACATTGATCTTTTCCTAATAGTTGTAGCATTGAGGGTGCTGTTTGTTTTCTGAATAGTGTGCCTGATCTCTGAATGAAAGGCCTAACAGTCTGTCAGAGACCTTGAAGGGTAAGTCTTGGGACTTTGTTTCTTAGACAGAGCACCAATTTCCTAACCTGGAAAATATAAGCCTCTATACCTAATGTATAGTTTTGAGGTTGAGAAGTATGGTTGTGTGTGTGTGTGTGTGTGTGTGTGTGTGTGAGAGAGAGAGAGAGAGGGAGAGAGAGAAAGCATTCACTATTAACCACAATAATAAAGTTTTGTTAAAGACTAATAGTAAGCCTAATTTGCTAAAGTGTAATTTCAGCTGTGATAGAAAAATTTAGTTTTCTTTCTCTAAAGGAAGTTTCACTATTTCATTTGGAAAAATGGGACAGACACTAATGATGCTATGATTTAAAGGTGCTTTTCTGCGGACAAGAGAGGTCATTTTTTTCCCTAAGAAATAATGCATTTAGAAGGAATAATTCCTCCCTTCTCTGATCTCTTGCAATTTTTATTTGAGCATTTTGGTGCAGTAGTCACTTTCTAACTTTTTTACAAATGTAAAAATACATTTGATATATTTGTTTATATATTTGACATAGTTGATTACTCTCCTGTGAGTCTATAAGATCCTAGAAATTAGGGCCAGGTCTACTTTATCCTTGCATTGCCCTTAGCTCCTGGCATACAATAACATATATTGAATGTACCAAATAATGACAAAGGCTTAGGCTTTCATTTGATTCCTAGCAAACAACCTCTTATGTAGATGTTGACCAACTCATGTATGTTTTCTGTTATGAAAGGCATTCTGTATCCTACTACACATGTGCTAACTTTCAGTCATTATATTTTTACTTTTCATTTCTACAGATTTTTCTTGAGCACAGATGAGGTCAGAGTACCTGGCCCTCAATGAGTTTATACTCTAGGAGGGAACACAGTACAAGGTGTAATGTAAGGTATTACCTATGGAGACTGACACTGAGATATTCTCCACCATGCAAATTACTAACCTAAACATAACATTTATATTTAGAACTGGTCCAGCTGAACATTGTACATTATTGTTCCCACCCTAATTTTGGGGGGGAGGGAGAGACCATTTTTGCATTTTACTTGTCCTTTTGCTTCTGAAAAGAAATCAACATTGTAGAGCCATAATTTTACAATGGGTGCAATAGTCTTATTCACTGATATTTTTGAAAGGATAAAGTAGACAATCTGCTCTCTTCTCTTGCTATAACAAAAATATCAAATGATTTACCTTTCCATGTAGTTGAAGATTGCCTTTTAATCAGATGAAATGGATTCAGGATAAAGCATGGAAATTATAGTGGAGTTATTAAAAAATGGGCTTTATGTTATACCAATGAGTATATATAATAACATAGAACATTTGTTGAGCTTTCTCTGTGTTCCAAGTACTATTTTAAACTCTTTTCTTGTAAGATCTCATGTAATCCTTACAGCATCTTTTTGTCATAGGTAGTGTCTGTTCATACTTTACAGATGGGAAAACTGAGACGGAGGAAGTGCAATTAACTCATCTAAGGAAACAGACAGGGTAAGCAGATGAGCCAGGAAGATTCCATAGCCCATGGCCTTTACTACTATCTATGTGAATCATATGGTTTTCTTTTTCCCATGAACAAAATAGCCTTTTCTAGAATTTACTCAAGTGAATTGGTCTATGCAACTTTTCATGCAGTTCTTTCCAAATATTATGCCTCACTTAACTTTCCATCATTTGAGAAGGTAAGAAGTAGCAAACAAGACTCCATCCTTCAGACATCTCTAGAATGTTTTAGTAAGTAAAAGAGATAAGTTATTGCTTAAAAGTATATATTTTGCAATCATAATGTATATAATTCTGTACTGTTACATTATTATTATTCTAGCTGTTTGACATCTGAACCTCCTTTCTAACTTTGGAGAGGTCCTCCTTTTGTGTCTAATGGGAGGCAGAGCTTGCCTTCTATTGTATGAACTGAAAATATCAGGCGCTTGCTTTCCCAGACTCCTTGTGGCAGGGTTGAGATCACAAGACCTAGGATGCCCCAATGAGATTTGCCTGCCCTGTTTTTGCAAGAGGAGCTTGTCACACAAAGAAACAGGGACAGTGGAACACTTATTCTAGGGAAAATCAAAGATAAGTTTTAAAATTTATTTTATTATAGATTTGGCCAAACTCATTTTGGGTCCTTAGTACTGTTTCTTATGGTGCTATTGCGGTTATGAAGCCAGTGTTGGATAACCCACAGGCAGACCAGGACTATGTTTAGGCCACTTGTGAACAGGGGCATCAAAAAGTATTTTGGGAAAAAATAATAATGCAAGCACTGTAGTAGTCATCATGATAAAAGTCAGAATTTGTGTTTCTTTTCACTTTCTTTGTAGTTCAATATTGATTTAACTTTGAATTATATATTGTCATGGTGGGTGGGTAGGTGGGGACGCATCATTACCCTTTTCATGCTCAAGGTCAGACATCTATCTCTATTCCCTTTGAAATGCAAAGCAAACTCCTTCACTAATAGCAATTTTTCCAGAAGGAAAGTGAAGCCTCTTACACCTTGCAGATCTGAAGACCAAGATATATTACCAAGTCTTCTGTTTCCCCTTTGAAGCCTATTGATTATTAAGCATGTATTGTTCTTTCTGTAAAGCCAGTCTCAAGAGGTGTGGGTGGTTAGGGAGAAGGGAATTTGAGGAGCATGGCTCAGATAGCAAGAAGGAAGGAAATGCTAGGGTGATTGCAGGATGACCCTTTGTGACAGAAAACATTGAGGTATTCAAAGCATATATCCCAAATTCAGAAAATTGCCTATCTTCTAGGTTTTCCCAGGCTTCCCATTTCCTAAGAATTGTATTTCTTAGCAATATATTTCTAAGAGTGATAAAGCATCCAGGATGGTTTGATGAGGCCTGTGTTTTGTACCAGTAATTTTTCCTGTAGAAGTGATGTGAAACAGCTGTTTAGATGCACTGAATATGAGTATGGCTTATTCTAAGATATAAGAGGGATCCGGTATATAAATGCCACTTCTAGTTAAATATATTTTGTAATTTCTTTGGGGGGAAAAAAAAAGAGCTTCTTTGTTTCTAGGGAAATTGAGTGTAAATCCACCACTCCAGAATTCTCTGAGGAATGTGGTTGCTGTTTGAAGATTTTAAGTCCCTTCAGGGCGAGGTTTATGCAGTTTCACTCATTTCTCATGTACTTTGCCCAAGGTTGGACAGACAGATAAGCTTCTTAACTGGTGGATTTAACTGACAATCGGTTCATTTTTGAGGTGTCAACCTGGGGTTTAGTGAAAAATACTGAAGATAGGCACATATTGAAATGGAAAAGAAGATTAATAAAGTTGAAGTAACTTTGATATTTCTGGCTTCATTCATGTTTATCTTCTTTTTCTCTATCGATCGATCTATCTATCTATCTATCTATCCAACACCTCACACACCTTATGTAGATTATATATTTTTTAATGTGGAGTTGGTGAGAATGCTCATGTGGGGAGTCAGGATACATAAATTTTGACAAAAACTATAATGTATGTTACAGTATATTATGACTCCTTGCAATTATTTCTTGACTTCTAGAACTTTCCTCCAGTCAAAAATAACCTTTACCTTTCTCAGGCCCAGATTATAGAGTTTTGTCGTGACCGTGACTGTGGGGGTACTCGCTTCAGATGTTAGCTCAGCAGAGGAAAGAAGGGAGGGTTCCAGAAGAAGAATGAGTGGGAGAGAGCAATTTAAAAAATGGGTGGAAATGTAGATGCTCTCATGCTGGGTTATATTTAAATCTACTTGTGAAGAGAAATGTGATGAGGACTTAAAGTCCTTTAAAACTTGAACAATTGACATATTATGACACATCCTTCCAGATGTTTTTAGTTTCCAAAAATGTATGTGTTGGTGCTACAGAAATATTTAATGATACGAAAGGACTGGCCTCTTCAGAGGCAACCGTTCGTACAGACATTTGTGATCCTTCTGTTGATGTTTTATGTATACACAAATATTTATAGATGTTCTATGTATTTACTCAAATGGTAACACCCTGTGCACATTTACTTTTGCCACTTGACAACTATCTGGAAACTTGTTTGATTTCAGCACCTAAGGTCTCGCCCCTTCCCCCTTCCCACCGCCAAGGTTGTATTTCCACCGTTCGGCTTTACCATACCTTATTTACCCAGTGGCCTACTCATGGACATCTAGGTTGTTCCATTTTTTGCTGTCACGAGCTATACTGTCAGGAATGTTGTTATATGACCACCTTTTCACGTAAGTGGGAGTTATCTTTAAAAGAAATTCCTGGAAGTGGAATTTCTGGGGAGAAGTCATGGGCATCGCATGTTTTGATCGACATTGCCACGTTTCTCTGCACATTAAACATGCCAGATTACCCTCACAGCCTCAGCAGGGAGCACTCAGAGTTTCGGTGTTACACAGTCCCAGAGGATGCTCTTCACGTGATAAGACGTATGGATGGAGTTGTGCTTTCTCTGCAGTATTCCTGGCCCTGCTTGATGCCAGCTCCTTGCTCTTCTGTTATGGGGGCCCTTGGTTCCAGGTTATGGGCTATTCAACTTCAGATGGAGTGGATGGATGGATGGATGGATGGACGGACTTTTGGGGATTTGCTTCAGGTGACTTTTCTCTTTAAGATTAGGCACCATTGCAGAAGAAAGTTGTGTGAATGAAAATAGGCCTATTAAATATGTGGGGTCGATGGCACACTGGAAATGAAATGCTTTGTCTCTGTATTTGGAGTAGAATATAGGAATCTCTATCCAAGTGAGCCCGGTATCCATTACCAACACGCATTCATATAGGAAGTTCATGAAGGATGATAAGATCAGATTATGAAATTTCTTAGAGGTCTGCTGTCTGAGTTTTTAAATCTGGCTTGCTTAATTTTAGACACCAAACATATGGCCATAGCTAATTATATGCTTAAATGCGATGCATTTCAGAATGGTTGATGTTACTCTGTAAGGGTCCTCTCCGAGGCAGTGATAATAAGATATGTGGTTATAAAGATAGGAGATACACGTAAAGTGAAATTCTGACCATTTGAAACAATTGCCGTAAACTTTGGAGAAATTGATTCGTTATGAACCATGTTTATGTTTACTTTTGTGTGTCCAATGTATAACACCATACCTGCATATGTATGGGTATGTGTACATATACCTCTAAAAGGTACACACAGTGGTGTGCTGGAACCAGCTTATCCTGGGCCATAGGGCCAACTGTTCAATTTTTAGGCATTTGCTAAAGTGATCAACTTCACATCAGTAGCTTCAAATCAGCCATGGTGGGAGTGTTTATACCACAGAAATTGGCAAACACTAAAAATCAGGACTCATTTCCTAGAAAGCTCGTTGTTAAACACTTACCAGTCCACCTCTGTACATGTGTATGTGTATATGTATAATTGATACTCTGTCCAAAAATGAAGAAACCTTCAGAACTATTTAAAATCCATTTGTTGGGAGCGCCTGGGTGGCTCAGTTGGTTAAGCATCCGACTCTGGGTTTTGGCTCAGGTGATGATCTCAGGGTCAAGAGATCAAGCCCCGTGTCTGGCTCTGTGCTCAGTGTAGAGTCTGCTTGAGAGTCTCTCTCTCCCTCTCCCTCTGCCCCTCCTGCTCATGCTCTCTCTCTCTCAGATATATAGATAAATCTTTAAGAAAAAAGTCCATTAGTTTGCAATGTCTGATTTCTAATAAACAGGGAAAAGTAGAACTTAGTTCTTTGGTACTTTTCTCATCAAAGCCTTAGTAATGCTTTAAAGAATAATTTTACTTTTTTTAATACAAATACTGTACGTATATACCATTATAGTTTCCTTTTAATTTGTGTGTAGTTTCTGGTTGTTTTGAATAGTTTCATACCAAAAGAAACTTTTGCAAGTAATAAATTATAGACATACCAACAGCATGATTTACCAAAATTCATGGCAGTAGCTCTTGACCCTAATGAGCAAAAAAGGTCACCTAATTTTTATCCTAGGAATCAGGAAAACTAGACGTGCTGCTGTGGAATTAAACACGCACTCTAAAGTCAGAAGGACGGGTAGAGTTCTTAGTGCTCAGCACCCTCCTTGATAAGAAAGAAGAATGGGAATTAATGCTATTAGGATTCATATGACTTAGTATTTGAACTGCCAGATCCAGCCTCGCCTGGGTTTAAGTGTGTTGAGTGTGAATATAGAGACTGAGGTCAGTAGGGCATGAATATTGAGCAACATATGGAGCTTATGTTCTTAATTTTTTCCCTCAACTATTGAAATAGGGAAGAATAACTGTTATCCAGTCAAATATAGGTAATGTTAATAACCTGATCAGAATTTAAGGAGAGTAAATACCAGAGTTAGGGCACTGATGGTAAATATCATTTATGGAAGGCAGAAGTAATAGACAGTTGTATATAGCCTTGTGGCACTTGCCATTGTATAAGTAGGAAATGTGATTTATTATCCTGTACTCTGTCATGTATTACTCAAGAGATGCAAATAGATGATGACTTAGAAATCTTGCATAAGGGCGCCTGGGTGGCTCAGTTGGTTAAGCGACTGCCTTCGGCTCGGGTCGTGATCTCAGAGTCCTGGGATCGAGTCTCACATCGGGCTCCCTGCTCAGCGGGAAGCCTGCTTCTCCCTCTCCCACTCCCCCTGCTGTGTTCCTGCTCTCGCTGTCTCTGTCTCTGTCAAATAAATAAATAAAATCTTAAAAAAAAATAAAGAAATCTTGCATAAAAATGAACTGAGACACTCGTAGTTTCTGGATGTGAAAGAGATTATAAACAGACTATGATACCTATTTTAGCGTATGACTTACTGATCTATGAAGAAAATAACTTGTAAAACCTAAATTAAGCAGAGTAATGATAGTTTACTAATAATGAAAGCCAGCTGTGCTAGTTTCTTTCAATAGCAATATTGCAGTATTAAAATGTCGAGGTTTATATGCTGGGCCTTTGGGAATGCAAAGAAGATTCGTTTTTTAGGGTCCTGATGAATTCAGATTTGTGATAACCTATTTCATTCCATTTTTAAGAATGAAAAATTTTAGGAATGTGGTCTTCTCTGAAATGGAGAGTTAAGATTGGATTAATATGGGCTCTTCCAAGATGTGAGAGAGGTCATTAAAGGCATTGTAGCTTCAACCTTGATCAACCATTTATCTGTAGTTTTCAATAGGCTTTTTCAACAGAAGTTTTTTTTGAAGTTTTAATATTTAAGTAATTTCTACACCATACATGGCGCTTGAACTCACGACCCTGAAATCAAGAGTTTCACCTCTTACCACTGAGCCAGCCAGGCTCCCCTTCACAGAGTTTTTTATGATAGACTTCAATTCTTCATAAAGTAGTTCAGGCCAGTTTTCCTCTTCTATTCTTTTATTCTTTTTTTTTTAAGATTTATTTATTTATTTGAGAGAGAGAGTGCATGCAAGAGCATGAGTAGGTGGAGGGGCAGAGGGAGAATCTCAAGCCAACTCCCCACTGAGCGCAGAGGCTGAATGGGGCTTGATCTCAAGACCCTGAGATCATGACCTGAGCCTAAACCAAGAGTTGGATGCTCAACTGACTGAGCCACCCAGACACCCCTCTAGCCTTTTATTATTACTATTGTTTTGAAAAATCTCTTTATATATTTGAAGATTCACATGAAGTTACAGCTACTCTTTCCTTTTCCCGGCTAGAACCTCTGATTCCTATACTGCTGCCTTTGATCTTTTATTTCTAAATAATCTAATAAAAAGGAAAGCACTTTGTGAATTGTGAAGAACGACATGAATGTGCAGTATTATTTTCAATCACTATACATTTTTTTTCAAGGTCTAATTTTAGAATTTTAGGACTGAAGCATTTTGAATGGTCTTTAGAATTTGGAGAAAGCCAATGTCATTTAAAGATTATCCATTGTTGATTGCCAAACATGACCTGGCCAAATTGACAGATTATTAGATTAACAGATTATTAGATTATACATCTAAATTTTCATCAGCTTGTAGGCACAAAGGTTTTTATACATGTTTAGGGATGGGATAGAGTTTTTACGTAACAGATGAAAAAAGAAAAAAAAAGTACTTAGGTTAGTAGACATGTCGACCTTGGGGAAGAATGTATTGTTATAGCTCTCTCTGAAGAGATGTGTGTTATTGAGCATGTTTTTGTACTTGTGGATAAGACTGACTGGAATACTGTTTTACTTTATTCACTCAGTTTTTGTAACCTTAGTAACTAGCCCCTTAATTTAGATTGTATCCATTTTGACTTAAAAATAAATGATCTATATTTGCATAGTTTTCTCAGGCCTCATTTTAGCATTTTATGTATCACAAAAGGTGTTTTAAAGTGGGTTATGTGCATTTCTATAGGGAAAAAGCATCATGAGAACTACAGACAGTCGGTCTGTAGTTCACGGAAGATGAACTCTCCAATGCCATTTGCCCATGTCTGGTTCTGCCCATATATTTGTTGCTTTGTTGATCTGCATCAGAAGCTCTGCCAAGTTCATATGGACAGTCTGCAAAGTAGAGTCTTGGATAATCTCCATTTAGGATATTAACATCTCAATATCAGGGTCTTCAGTCAGTGAGGAAACCTACAGGAAACCTACGTCAGTTGCCGGGATGTAGCAATGAACGGGCAGGCAGGATTCTTGCCTGCAGGGAGGTGGAGTGGGAATGGGGTGGGTGGATATAGCATTTCTGGGGATATAAAGACCAGTTCCAAGTGAGGGAGCCAGGTAAGCGTTTTGGCTATCTTTGGGTCAGTACCATTTGCTGCTTTCGAGTCCATCTTATTTGGAAGCACATATGAAGTTGCTTGGTAAGATTGGTTAATTGAAGCTGGGGGGGGGGGTCTTTTCAAAATGCCACTCCTTTGTTTTAAGCACTATAGTATCTTCCTCTGCTTCTATAAAAGAAGACATAACTGCTTATCATGGCCCACAGGATCCTCACTGTCTGGCACGCTCTACTCCCTGCACACTGACAAGAAGTCAGGCTCCCTCCAGGACCCACCTGCTCTTCTCTGCCTGCCCCCCATTCAACAAATGACCCCCTCCTTGCATCCTTTAGATTTTAGCTAAGTCTCCTGCCCTTGGGAAGCCTACCTTGAACCCTTTGCCAGCGTCAGAGCCTCTTTCTTCCAACTTGTAAAGTCTTTCTGGAGAGCACTTTTAACAGTTGTCATTAATCAAACTGAGTTGAAACCAATAAGGTGATGATTGTTAAATTTATAGAAACATATGATAACCTAATTTTTTATCGTTGAAAGAGAGAAATAGTGGGTTGAGGATAGGTTTGGAATTTCGTATTTTTCTCTAGAGAGAAGATGGTTTTTATTAGCAATATTATTTTATGAGTGATTGTGTATTTGATGAGTAATTGGAAGCATGTCACAAATTTGGAAATAATTTCATACATGTTGACTTAGGATTCTATCAGTGAAAAGATAATAAAATTAAATTTTGATTTAAGACAGACATATAAAACCTATGCTTTTAGAAAGGAGTATCCACGTGACATTTATTTCTCATTCTATCAGTTGAAAATTTGAGTATTGATTTCTACTTTTGTGTTTATCAATGTAATGAATATTGATTGTCACAAAAATGTCCCACTGACATTTTACAGTCCTAGAGTACCTTCTAAATAAAGAAGTAAATTAAGGGTGTGTAAGTCTATTGTCATGGTTTCTCATTTTAATTTTCCCTCCCTTCCTGCTTTCTTCTGTTTCTTCTTTCTTTTCTTTTTCTCTATTCATGGTCTTTTTCAATTACTTAAGTAGTATAGGAATACAGGTCCACTGTAGAGACGTATGTGGTGTACCCATTCTGCCACCACAGGTATGACTAAATGTTAAGAGTCCCCACAGCCACCTGTGACCTCATGTCTGTTACCCTTAATTGATGTTTCCCACCAGAGGCTTTTGTGTTTACACCTGAGTACACATACACACATGTGCACATGCTCTATTATCTGTATATTTTTACAGAAATGTAGATAATATTTATATCATATCCAGGGTTTAGGTAGTATGCATTGTAAAAACAATGTGCTTTTTTTTTTTTTAACCCTACTTAACAAAGAATTAAAAATCACTTTACCTCTGTATACCTGGAATGTTTTCCCCTCCTCTTCTCTGTAAGTTGCTTTTCAAATCCAAAATACTTTCAAGTTCTGCTTCAGGTTCTCATTGAAGCCCTTCCAGAATCCCTTATCTAGAAACCCCCCTGCCTTTACCAGCTCCATTTATTTTGTATCTTTCTCATAACATTTTCACATTGGCATCCTTTTAAATTTATTTGTGTTTGTTGCCCTCAAAAGGAAGTAAAATCCCAGTGGACATTGCCCTCAGTGTCTTATGTAAATTTTGGGGTTTTAGAGAGGAAACACTAACCCTGCCTTTCCTTTGCTTCCATCCTTTGAGACCAAAGGAGGAACAATATAGAGAAAGCAGAGGGAGATTAATGTGACAAATGGAGATTAAAGCTGATTGTAGATCTGCATTCTGATCTTAGATCGAAAGGGCTTGCTGCCAAGACCCAGCAGAATAACAGACTTGCACCCGTAGTTAATGGCACATCTGGACAACTGGAGGCCTCTGCCATTTTTCCTCTGGGCAAGAAGCAGAACAGAAAGCAAATTCATTCAGGAGGAAAGTAAGGGTTTGTACTGTGAGCCTGACTCTTTCTCCAGCATTCATTAGTTCTGATGATAGTTCTTCCCTCCCTAGGTAGACATGCCTAAAGGGGCACAAGACACTTGGAGTGTTTTTCCAAGAGAAGTGTCTCTATAGGACCCTTCCGTGGTTGGGGAAGAAAGTGGTACTCATCTGTAGAACTCGAGTCTTTCTGCATCATCTCCTGTTTCATTCATTTTTACCTTAACTGAGCTCCTTAAAGTTGATTTAATTAGATCAAACCTATTTGTCTCCCTCTCTCACCTGCTCTCCCCATGACAGTGAAGGTATTGTCTAAGAACTTGGAAAAATAACTTTCTCTTTCTTGAAACAGCTAGGGCTTAAGGTAAAAGTATTCAGAAATCTTTAATGTAAAAATTACGACCTAGATAATCCTTACAGCCGTTGATGAATTGGAGGCTTAATGTGGGTCAGATACAGCTTCAGAGCACAGACGGGCTGGACTTTGGGTAGTTTGACTAATGGTTTTTTGACATTATGATGCTGTGAAAGTGATGTGCATTCGGTAGAAGAAACCATATTCCGAATTTCAAGTTTTGCTCTTTTCCTGGGCTGGTGATATGCGGCAGGTCCTCTCTTGTGATGCGGGGCATTGGCAGCAAGCCACGCGTGCCCATAGCCACGCCATCACGAGGGTAAACGACCGAAACACTGATAACCACTCTGAACCCATATAGCCATTCTGTTTCTCACTTTCAGTACAGTATTCAATACAATGCACAAGAGAGTCAACACTTTATTGCAATATAGGCTTTGTGTTAGATGATTTTGCCCAACTCCAGGCTAATGGCAGTGTTCTGGCACGTGTAAGGTAGTAGGCTAAGCTAACCTGTGATGTTCAGTAGCTTGGGTGCATTAAACGTGTTTTCAAATTACGGTATTGTCAGTTTATGATGAGCTTACTGGGATGTAACCCCGTCACAAGTCGAGGAATATCTGTATACATGAATTTTTACACAGAGATCTGAAAATAAATGACTGGAAACAGACCAACATAAGTAAGCAATATACCCATGGTTAGGATTTTTGAAGAAGACCAAATGAATGATTTAAAATTTACTGTAGTCACTTTTTCCTTGAGCTTCAGCAGAGCTGTGGATCTTATTGTTAATATAGAAGTTAATTTTGCATAGACTATCATATACTTTGGAAAGAAATATGAGTGGGAGATCCCTGCCATTTGGGTATTCTGAGTGATAGTTTATTGTTAAAATGGGAGCTAGTTTCATACTAGTAGACAAACAACTAATTTTCCTTAACCCAACTGTAAAAATTTAGTGACCGTGGCTTTTCAGAATAAAGAACCAGGTCTTGCTAACTACCAGAGAAGACCAGTAATTAACTCTTTTAGTTACTTGCACTAAATATAACTAATAAGCAATAAGACATTCCCTCTTAAGTTTTACATGTTCTGGAATCAAGTTTATTTTGTGGCAATGGGATTAGAGTTATTTATTGACTATCAAGATAAATTTTTTTTTTACTGATGTTAATGAAACAAAAATAAACCATAGTTTTTTTACCTGCTAATAACTCCTCAGATAATAATGAGGTATATTGGATAATAAACCCAGCCACTCTGGGATATTTTCTTTTTGAATTTGGAAATGTGACTAGCTTGATGATGTAATAATTATAGTTAAGCTGTAGTTTTAATGACGGCCTTGATTACATTTAAGTTGTCTTTAAATGATACATTTTCCAAATGAATAAGATAACAAAAGTTAAAACTAGGTGGGAATTTAATCATGATATATGAATTTATATTACTTTTGAAATTGCCTTTTAAAAATTTGAACAAAAGTCACTTCACTTGCAAAAATAAACTAGTGGGACTACACCAAAATAAAAAGCTTTTGCACAGCCAAGCAAACCATCAACAAAACAAAAAAAATAGCCTACTGAATTGGGAGAAGATATTTGCAAATGATATATCTGATAAGGAGTTAATATAAAAAATATATAAAGAACTTACATGAACTTATGCTCTATTCAACACTAAAAAACAAACTAATTAAAAAATGGGCAGAGAACCTGAATATACATTTTTCCAAAGGAGACATACAGATGGCCAATGAACACATGGAAAGATACTCAACATCACTAATCATGAGAAATGCAAACAAAACCACAATGAGATATCACCTTACACCTGTCAGAATGGTTAAAATTAAAAAGACAAGAAATAACAGGATGTGAGAAAAAGGAGCACTTATACACCATTGGTAGGAATGTAACTTGATAGAGCCACTGTGGAAAAAAATTAAAAATAGAAATACCATATGATCCACTGATTTCACTACTAGTTATTTACCCAAAGAAAATGAAAGCACTAGTATGAAAAGACCTATGCATCCCTATATTTATTGTAGTATTATTTACAATAGCCAAGATATGAAGCAACCCAAGTGCCCATCCATAGATGAATAGATAAAGGAGTCATGGTGCACAGACCCAGATACATGCAATGGAATATTATGGAGCCACAAAAAGGATGATATCTTGCCATTTGTGACAATATAGATGGACCTAGAGGTATTATGCTAAGTGAAATAAGTCACACTGTGAAAGACAAATATATGGCAGGTGATGGGGGGGATAAAAAAAATAAATTTAAAAAAATCATTTCATTTTAGAAATAATCTATAGAACAATGAGTTTGAATGATTTTGAGCAGTGAAATTTGAGAGGAAATGAGAGAATGAGGTGATTCATTGTGTATGTAGATCTTAGGAAATGTTTGAATGATGTGATTAGAATGGAGTCATAGTGTTTATAAGTTTTTCAACACGCAGATTGTTGAAATACAACATCCCAGGTTGTGAAGATTCTTAAATAATTCATGTGAGGTATCAGAGTGGAGCTTCAACAATGTATTCTAGTCTTATTTGGATATAATGTCTGTGAATGATTCAGTAAATAAGGTTATAAATATTCATCTATTTTATCACTGGCAACAGCTGAGAATCTCTGAACGAACAGTGGACCGCAGAATCCAGATCTTGGATGCCTATGCGTACTCACTGACTTTTCCTACTTTATTTCCATGTTAGATATCAGCAGTTCAGAAACATTTGTGTTAAAATGCAGAAACAGAATTGTGCTTTCTTGTATTAGAATTGGAAAAGCTGGTGCCTGGTTAGCCACAAAAATGACAGGTGGTAGGCTTTATTCTCATTAAAAAACTTAGGACAAAGGAAAGACAGGCAAAATGCTTCGTCCCCTTCTCAACACATCTATGGCCTGAAATACAACTTCTAAAGCCAAATGTGAATGAACCCGACTCTAAAAAGGCAAATTGTTTCCTGAGGTCTAGGAAAAACCTTTTAGTTCTCTCAGAAATCGAGGAATAAATTTTCCAAATTATTTTTTCCAAAAGGTAGTCTGAATTGTATCTGGGTACACAGGATTGCACTTTAAGAGAGATATTAAAAAAAAAGTTGAACACATAATCCCTTAGTAATATTTCAGATATAACAACAGACTCATGGAATCCTTTGCTGCTAAGCTGAGAGAATCCATTTGTCTAAAAGTTAAAAAAGTATTTTACCCATCAAAATTTAAGTTTGTCATAGAAATTTTATGTACTTTGTTATTGTGGATTTCTGTACGTAATAGTCCTTTTAAGATCAACAACCGACTTCTTTTTTCAAGAGGAGTGGTAAAACTGTCTTCACGCAGCTTCTGTATAAGAAATGTAAAACATTAAAAGGTAGTTTTAAAAAATTGTTCATCTAGACATGCATTCATTCATTCAACCATTATCTACTAAGCATTGAAATATGTCAGTCCCTAAGGTGTTCATTTTGGTGAACAATATCATGTAAACAAATGAATAATGTGTCATTGTTTTGGGGAATGTAGTAGATTCATTCTGGAAATTATATAAATAATATGTTGGTTCCTTTATTATCAGTACGAAAATAATACTTATAGTATCAAAGTGTTGAATGTTATGCTATAATGAATGGATTCCAGAGGAGGACCAGATTCTTTGCTGCATGGAGATTTTATCCTAAAATATTTACAGTATCTATATTCATTTATTCAACTGTATATATTGAGTGCTTACTAGGTACCAGGCATTTTGCTAGGGGTCTGAAATGAAATGTGATATTCCTGGGAAGGAGGAAACTATTTTCATCTGAAAAAAACTATGACAAATAAAACCTGACTTCAGATATTTCAGCTTAGTTTATTGGCAGGTTTTTTTTTTTATTAGTGATCTATGGCTTTGTACCAAAAATACGAGTTTAAATGCATAAAATGTCTGCAATAAATACAAAAAATATATCCACTGTTTTTGAAATTTTCTGGATAAATTTTAATAGAAATGCATGTTAGGAATGCAGCTAATTCTAATTTTGATGTAATAATTTTCTGTTTTCAGAGTACTTTAACATACCAATATTGTATCACAAATTAGCGCCTTACATAATACTTTATAAAAGACTCAGAGAAAATGCTGTATAGGGAATTAGTAAGGATTTGGGGTTAGACACTGGGGAAATTTAATCACAAGATTACATATTCACAAACTTGGATTGTCTATTCAAGCCTTCTGAATTTAAGCACTTAATCAGGCAAAATATTGAGGCATATTACACGTCCCGCTTCCAAACTGAAAGCCTCTTCTGATTATAGGCTAACCTGGCTGCCAACTCTGACATGTTGCAAACAGATGCAGTAATACATTGAAACTCTTTTCATCTCATTGGGGGAAAGACTGTTTGAAAGTTCTTAATGGTTATTTTTCTAAAAATGGTTCATTTAAGACCTTAATTGGGTACATGAAATGGCTTCTTCTGTTGTTGAGCCTAGTTCATGCACATTTGCATCTTGTGCAAAAGGATCCTTTTGTTTTAAACATTAGACAATTTTATAAGGCATAGAAATGAGAAGAGGGTGTCATTCTTTAGAACACTGTGTTTGACTAGACAGCAAAGGGGAAATCCATGGACTCAAACGTGAGACCCGTTGGAGCATAGGATTCAGTTGGTGTGTTAGTTTGCTAAAGGTCTGCCATAGCAGAAGACCACAGACTGGGGGGCTGGGGGGTGTAAGTAACAGAGATGCATTTTCTCACCATTCTGGAGGCTAGAAGTCTAAGACCTAGGTCCGTGCAGGCGCGGTGTCCTCTGAGGCCTCTCTCCTAGGCATGCAGGTGGCCACCTTCTCCCTGTGTCCTCACATGATCTTCCCTTTGTGCTCCTGCATCCTTGCTGTCTCTTTGTACATCCAAATTTTGTCTTGTAAGGATACAGGTCAAATTTGATTAGGACCCCCCTTCTGGCCTTATTTGAACTTAATCACTTCTCTAAAAGCCCTATCTACAAATATAGTCACATTCTGAGGGACTAGGGGTTAGGGCTTCAACATATAAGTTTTGGGTAGGGGGATATAATTCAGCCCATAACAGCTAGGAAAATTTTTAAGTACTTCGATTCCTTCCTTCCTTCCTTCCTTCCTTCCTTCCTTCCTTCCTTCCTTCCTTCCTGCCTTCCTGCCTTCCTGCCTGCCTGCCTTCCTGCCTGCCTTCCTGCCTTCCTTCCACCAAGGTGGAAACACTTATCTTTAGCCAAGCAGGAGTCAAAGATGGTCTTGCAGCTCCAGCAGAAGGAAGGTGAGAAAGTCCTCAAAATTGTCCCTGTTGGGGGTGCCTGGGTGGCTCAGTGGGTTAAGCATCTCCCTTCAGCTCAGGTCATGATCCCGGGATCCTCGGATCGAGTCTCACATTGAGCTCCTTGCTCAGTGGGGAGTCTGCTTCTCCCTCTGCCTCTGCCCCTCCCCCCTGCTTGTGCGCTCTCTCTCTCTCTCTCTCTCTCTCTGACAAATAAAAATAAAAAATCTTAAAAAAAAAAAAAAAGATTGTCCCTGTTCCCAGACTGAACTCGGTGCTTAAACTTTTACGTCATGGGTTATGAACAAGTCAAATACAGTAACTAGTGTCTTTTTTGCCTTTGTAGTAGATCTTTTGGTAAAAGATCTGAGGTTAGTCAGGGACATAGAGCGTTAAAATGTCTGAAACTTTGGTCTTTTCACCAACATGTTTATTGATCTTCTCACTTTGAGATCTTGAACTCAGCTAGCCAGAGAGAGAGAGAGGAGGGAAGGAGGGAGGGAAGGAGGGAGAGTGTGTGGGTGGTATGATGTGTATATGCATGCACATATGTTGTGGGGAGGTCGTGTAGGGGGTGGAGATGGTTATAGGATGAGATTCCCCTAGAATGGTTGGAGGAAGTGCACTCTGGCCAGAAATGCCTAGATCTCAGGGCTTCTCTGAAGAGGAGCATATACGGAGTGGGAATGAGCAGCTCCTGGACCTCAGGGCTGGAGATTGCTCAGGAGGCCCCCGTGGCGTGGCTTGCTGCTAGCTCTGTGCCTTCTATTTGAAGTACGTCAGATGTGGTACCAGAGGCCTGGTGGAAGCCTCACTCCCTGGGCAGGGATTCTGTCATGATGTACAGCCCACTGTCCTTTCTGGAACTTCTTAGACAGATGGTTTTTCTTTTCTTTCCAGCTTACCTCTTTCTCTGCTAGCCTCCTAGGCAGATTGCAAAGAGGAATTTCCATTTTATGTCCCTTTTCTATGCTGCCTCATACAAATACTGTCCTCCATTTCAACATTTTTTAAGGCAATAACGATGATAATCAATGCTTCCAAAATATTCATAAACCAGCAGTGGTGTTGTTACATGGTTCTGTGACTGGAGAGAAGAGGAACCTAGGGAGGGACATTTTCCTTCAAAAATCTCTCCCCATGACATCTCCTATAGTCCTATCCCAACTCCTAAGTACATATATTTTTTTTGTTAATTATTAGCTTAGTTATGATACTCTGTAAAGGTTGCATCATCATTTTACTCTGAGTGAAGGAATTCACAAATCAATGAGCACAGTGAAAAGAAAACCTGGTTTTTACTGCTGGTTTTGCAAGTAATAGCCTGATGACTGTTAGCAAGTCGCTTCATCTCCCTGTCTCAGCATCTCATCTATAAAATGATGAAGATAATATCTGCCAACCTAATTAAGAGTTGTAAGGATCAAGTGAAATAATGTCAAGGAAAGTGCTTTATAAACTGTCAGGCATTATACAAATAGAAATGATGAGTGCTGGTAGAGAAATGTGAGATTATATTGGAGGCATTAAAAGCTTATAATAAATGTTTTTGCTTCTCAAAAATCTTGTCTGTTCAGATGAAACCAAGGTATCTTTATTATAACTCCATTCCTCCAACTTCAGTCTGAGCTTGAACTTGAAATGTTCAGAGATTCTTAGAACTTAAGTGAGTTTTAGCTGCACTATGGAAGCATATATTGACAAAGACTATGGTTAATTTTTTTAACCAATTTGTTGACTTTCACCTTTTTTGAAAGAATAATTGTTCAACTATGTGTAATTTTTTGGGTAAATATCTTTCCAATGTACTATAAGCTTCCTAAGGGCAGGTGTCATATCTCTTTTGTTTCCCAAGGGCTTAGCAAGCTCAGTGCTTACACAACTCAGTAGAAGCTTGTGGAGTAAATGACCAGGGAATGTTTCTTTTATTTATATTAAGGGTTTTCATGTTTGTTTTCCTAACATAAAATTAGCCCCTTGTTGCTGTGCCTTCACTTTTTAATCACACTCTTTATTTTGAAAATAAGTTTATATTATGACCCAATGATTTAAATACATTTTCCTTCAATACTGTCATTCCAGGATAGAGCATATTGATATTATAATAACGTTTCCAATCGTTAGGAAGTGCTACCATGATTCAGTTCCACTGTGTGAGCTGAATAAGGAAATCTATTTTTTAAATGTTTGTTTTATTTTTAATTGTGGTTACAATCACATAACATTAAATTTACCATCTTAAATATTCTTAAGTGTACATTTCAGTACTGTTAGGTATATGGACATTGTTGTGCAACAGATCTCTAGACCTTTTCCATCTTGCAAAACTCAAATTCTGTGCTTACTAAACACTGGTTTCCCCTCCTTTCTACATTGTTTCTGTGATTTTTAACTATTTTAGATACAGACAAATATTTTTAAAAGACGTATATTGATACATTAGTTTTTATTTCTGCTTTTATTATGTCTAACAAAGTCATATAGGACATCTGGATCATGTAATAGTCGGTGATGTTTTCATTCTCCTTTATATACGACAAAAGCAGATATGAATTTTCTTTAATAAGCGTCAGAGATTTTATCCTTCTACGAGTAAACAGTAAAATAATGAGTGAAAAAAGACCTTTTTTATAACATGTAAAGCTATAGGTGCTTTTCTAAATCAGAATAGATTTAGGTAAGGGAGGAAGAAATATGATCTATCTTTAAAAACTGCCTATTACTAAAGACTCATTTTGATTTGAAAACTCTTTTCTAAGCTAATTGAGACTGTGTTTTCACTCTTGCAGGGCAGAAGGTCTAGCTAGATCAGTAGTTCTCAAACCTGTATTGGAATCACCTGGAGAGCTTCTTCATGACCTGCATGGTCATACTGGTCCACCTCCCCACCCCTACCCCCACCCCTGAGATGCTAATTCATTAGGTTTGGGGAGAAACCTGCAGATTTTCATTTTTAACAAGTTTCAATGTGATGTTGAGCTCTGGGACTGGGGATCACACTTTGGGAACTTTTGGTCCAGAGCGGTAGTTTCCAACATATTCTTTCAAGGAGTAAGAGGTGGTTTATCAGGGTTTATCAAGACTTGTCCAGTCAGTTTGCAAATGCTGTACTATAATCACCCCCTCAGGATTCATAGTGACTGTCAGCATATGAAAGACTCCTTGAGATCCTGCCTTAAGACGGCCTCTTTAATGTCGCTTCCAATATTTCCTAAATTTACTTGATTGCAGAAACAGCTTTACTTATCTTTTGAAGGACACTCATGTTCTATTGTGCATAATTTGAAAAGTACTCTGTAGGATAAAGAATTAGGAAAGTGTAAGGTTTTCAATGTTATGGCTGAAAGTACAAGGTTATAAAATTCATGGTGGGGGGGGGCAATGGGTGGCTTTTCTCTCTTCCTTATCTTTAAAATCAATATGGTATAGTTCCATTTCCTAATGTGGAGAGGAATAGAAAGGACCTAAAGTACTTGAAGTTTCTTCAGAGATAGAAAATAAATGAAATGAAAATTGTACTAACCTTATATTCTAGTGTTTGTTTTGAGGTTGGTAACTGAAAAGTTCTATTGTGGTGTCTTAAATGGACTGTTTGGTTTTTCAGTTATGATTTATGTAAGTTTCACAGTAATAAGAGCACAAATTGGTTAAATGTGCAAATATTGTGGCAAATGCCTAGCCTGTAGCAAGCATTGAGGGGTGTGATGATACCTGCCTGAGACCAGAATGCACCAGGTGACCTCCTTTAGAGAATAAGTAGTTCCAAGTCATGATTAAAAGCAGCCGTGTTTATCCTGTGGTTCACCTGAATGCATTTTTCCACCCTTGTGTCTGAGGTGAGATTTCTGCACATGGTTATCATCCTCCAGAGTTCCAAGTGGAAGGATCAGAACAAAATTTTCTCTCTAGGAAGTGCCAAGAAAGTGTTCTACCTCCTGTTCCTGATGCCAAGAATAGGCATATACCTATGTTAATTCCCTGAGCAAACCTAGCTTTACAGACATGCCTTCTTTGTATGCGTATGGTTATCTCCTCCTTTTTGTAGATTTTTTACCCACAGTTTTTTTTTAATCTAGAGCCAAATAATATCACTGGCCAACAGGGCTCTGAGATTCTACAAAGACATAAAATAAAGTGAAGAAAGTTGATACCTAACATTACACATTGTTTATCTTCCTTCCCTTTACTTTTTTTTGGAGTTTTTACACTGGACATAGATATATTGCTTTTGAATATGATGTTCATGTCTATGTACAAGGTAAACACAAAATAAATATGTACTGAAGTGTGGTGTTTTCATATTGTGATAGATGTGTAACATGGAATATAGCCCTGTCATGACCTCAAACCAGGTGGGCTCTGCAAGGAAATGCAAAGCATACTTTACAAATGCAGCTGAGCAAATTCTCTAAGGCAGATGTTATTACCTTCAATTTAAAACATAAGGCTATCCAGAAATACTGCATAATTGGTCCAAAGTCATGCAGCTATAAGGGGGTGAGAACAGTATTTGAGCCAGGATTTGGCCTCCATAATCTACCCCATCACATTGCCTCTTACTATGTGGAAAGGACAGAATGGATGCTAGAATGATGCTTATTTGGAGAACAGATTAGAGTTTTGAAAGCAGAATAATGCTTCTCTCTAATTGAAAGGAATTATTAAGATGTGTAAGAAATAAGCCAAAATAATTTGTTGTAATACCTCAGTGTTAAATATCCATGTACTAACTACTGAGGTTAGTTTGTCAAGAAAGCACTTTAAATAATAAAAAACTATAATATGGAGCTATTTAGAAACTACTGATTTAGAAAATTTCGATATTCAGTACATGGGTCCCCCTACCAAAGACACACCTTGAGTTGTGTTTATTCTGTATTTATTTTCTGATGCCAATGCCATTAGGATATCACTAACCTTAATATGGACTTGGCAAGTGCTTGTCAAAATTGACTGTGTTCATGTGTTCACAAATGGTAGTCTAATTTTTCATTTTCCTATGGGCATCTTAGAGTTAAAGCCATTTTTAGCCTCTAGTACGTTGTTTATACATGAACATTGAAGTGTTAGCTGATGGTAGAAATAGTGTTTGAAAAATGGGGACTTATCAAATGATAGATTATATTTCGAACAATGAAATAAAAGCTTATTTCCAATGTCAGTTTCAGATACTTTAAAAGGAAGCAGCCTTAATCTTTCAGAAGAAATGGGAAGAAATCTGGTAACTCTTGGTGAC
This sequence comes from Mirounga angustirostris, assembly GCF_029215605.1. NCBI lineage: Eukaryota > Metazoa > Chordata > Mammalia > Carnivora > Phocidae > Mirounga > Mirounga angustirostris. Next base: position 16,981,923 of record NW_026991711.1, on the reverse strand, counting down.
TGATGTGATTGATTCTTTAAGTGGTTAGGTCAATAAATTCATCCATTCTACTAACTCGCCCCTATAGTTACATACGTTCACTTCTTTCCTTTGAGTGTATTCTTTGATTGCTGTTCTCTTCTCCCTACCACTAAAAGGGGAAGGATCGGATGCCAGTTTTGGGGGGCCCCCAAGTGGTTTCTCAGTCACCACTCTCAGGTTGGCTCCTGTTGTCTGTTCCAAATGTGTATCGTAGTTACTCCAGGAACTGTACTGGATGATGTCATGGGTGCTGCCCCTGCAACCAAAAGAACGGGTACATCTGTGTCCCTGTCCTGGCCTCATTCTGTCCCACACCTTCTCACACCCTGTTGGTTCTCCTGTTCTGCATGACTACTGTTCTATTCCCTCCCTCAGATTTATACTTCTGTTTGAAAGTGCAACCAATCAGTGATTTTCATCTGGTGATTCTTCTTCTTCAAGCCTTCAGTTAGTCCATACCAGATGAGCTCTATTGCTCATGACAGTGGGACTGATTCTGAATTTCCTGTGTGGGTTTCTTCATGTTGCCTGCAACAGGTAACCATGGTGTGGGCTTTCAAGAGTCCATGGTTTCTCATGGGCAGTGCCTGGAATGGAAAGGTGGGAAGATGAGGAATGCAGGGCCAATGTAGCCTCTCATTTTGTTTTAAAAATTTTATTTATTTGAGAGAGAGAGAGAGAGTGTGAGTGTGTGAGCGTGGGGTGAAAGGGCAGGGGAGAGGGAGAGAGGATCTTAAGCAGACTCTGCACTAAGTGCAGAGCTTAAATGGAGCTCAATCCCACTACCCTGAGATCATGACATGAGCAGAAACCGAAAGTTGGATGCTCAACCAACTGAGGCACTCAGGTGCCCCTAGCCTCTCATTTTTATACTTTTATGTGTTACTATTGTGGCCACCTGAGTGATATAGAACTAATAATGTGATAGTATTTACTACAAAATTGTTTTTGGCATTGAGCATTTACTAGGAACTTTTTATATCTTCTGAAAGTGAACATTTACTATGTTATTTAGTGGTTTCAATGTACAATAAACTGAAGAAACATTTTTATATTGTTTTTCATAGGACAGTCCTAATTCTGAATGTTGTTTTTTTTTTTTGAAGAAGAAGATACTGAAAGAAACAAAAATACTTACTTGGAATGGAGCCATCTCTTTCCCTTGAGCTGAGACAAACCCACGAATTTTTTATGAAAATCGTCCTTGGCATGGGGAAGAACTCAGGGCAATCTATCAGCATCATGTGGAGAAATTTTTCTTTCTTTTTTTTCTTTTAAAGATTTTATTTATTTTTTTGACAGAGAGCACAAGCAGGGAGAGTGGCAGGCAGAGGGAGAGGGAGAAGCAGGCTCCCTGCAGAGCAAGGGAGCCCGATGTGGGTCTCGATCCCAGGATCTCGGGATCATGACCAGAGCCGCTTAACCAACTGAGCCACCCAGCGCCCTTGGGGAAATTTTTCAAACTAAGTATATTCATCCTCCATTTCCAGATTCTGATATCCTTCTGAGATGGTCAACATCTTTGAAGAAGAAGCACTGTGCGGACCAGTATGTGTTGTGTGAAAAACCCCTTGGTAGTTCTGAGTCTCCCACCCTCTCAGCTCAGCTGAACTAACCAATGCGTTTGAGTGAAAAAAAGAGTTTCTTGTCAGTTTTCTCTCAGGACTCTCAAACGTAAAGGGAACAGACCAACTAGGGAGATTGATTTTGGCTAAACAGAAGGAATATTTTTAATGTTTTTTTTTGTTATTTTACTTTATATTTCGAGGGGGAGTGAGCGAGAGAGAGAGAGAGAGAGAGAGAAAGAGAGAGAGAGAACACTCTCAGTGTGGAACCTGATGCGGGGCTTGATCTCACAACCCTGAGATCACGACCTGAGCCGAAATCAAGAGTCAGATGCCTAACCAACTGACCCACCCAGGCACCCAAGGAATATTTTTTATTTTAAAGTTATAGCAATGTAGTTTAAAGAGTTAGGTATTTACCCAGTTAGAAAAATCTCTTGCAACCAGCCCCATTTCTCTTTCCATGGAGATAATCACTTTAAACTTTTTTAGATAATTTTTTGGGTATGTAACTTTTTTTTAAAAAAGATTTTATTTATTTATTTGACAGAGAGAGACACAGCGAGAGAGGGAACACAAGCAGGGGGAGTGGGAGAGGGAGAAGCAGGCTTCCAGCCAAACAGGGAGCCAGATGTGGGACTCGATCCCAGGACCCTGGGATCATACCTGAGCCGAAGGCAGACGCTTAACGACTGAGCCACCCAGGCGCCCCTTGGGTACTTAACTTTTAAATTTTAGACACTTTGAATGATTGCCCACTGTGGTGGAGGAGGATTTAGTACTGTGTATGTTTTCCAACCTTATTTATCTCTAATCAGCTCCAAACTAGGAATAATTTTATTTTTTTCCTGATAGAAAAATACTAGAACAGAGGGGAAGGTGAGATTTTGAGGTAAAGGAGACAAAATGTTAGGAAAGGTCATACTGGATGGCCTCAATTTTCTCCAGAAAATAAGGGATGGATTAATCTTCCACAACTGAGTTGCTATTAGCTACTATCGGTAATTCATTAGGAAGTTAGATAAGTGTAAGCACTGTGCAGACCAGTGGAGAATAATCAACTGATATGAACTGCTATGAGAAGTGGTCTCCACCAAATATAATGGGTTTGTTGAGAATGGTGGAATTTTAATTTTCATTATTTGCAAAGAACAAAAGAAGACATTAAAAAGCTGGAAGGGAGAGGTAGACAGCCTGGTGAATGTGAGAAATGACATCTGTGGTCTTTGTTCAGTTATGTATGCTAATGGAATAGAGGTCTATATGGTGAATAAGTCCAAACTGCAGGTAATGCAAACTTTAAAACATTAAAACCGGGCGCCTGGGTGGCTCAGTTGGTTAAGCGACTGCCTTCGGCTCAGGTCATGATCCTGGAGTCCCGGGATCGAGTCCTGCATCAGGCTCCCTGCTCGGCGGGGAGCCTGCTTCTCCCTCTGACCCTCCCCCCTCTCATGTGCTCTCTGTCTCTCTCATTCTCTCTGTCTCAAATAAATAAATAAAATCTTAAAAAAAACAAAACAAAACATTAAAACCTTTTTATATGTCTTTATTTGTGTGGATAAATATGGATGTTTGTTATTACATGCATTCACTTCCTGATATTTTTCTTTGATTTGATGCATATTTAATCAGTATTGCTAAAACCCAGAAACAAATTGGAGGAAGTACATAGCTCAGCAAATGGGTTGCAGAAAGCCTACCCACAATTTCAGATTCCTTTTGAAGGACTCACAAAGTAGATAATCTAAGAAATGGGTGATCAGGAATTGACAACTGCATGCTAGTGTTCCTATTCTCCGAGGGCAACACTGTTTTGCCTCGAATGTTACTAGTTTTCTAGCTTTGTTTGTACATTTGTAATAATGAAGTTTAGCTTCTTGCAGACGGTAAATTAAAACCTGTAGTTTTGTGCCTTTTTTAAGCAAGTGAGTCTGATTTTATGTTTAAAAGGGTGTACTTGTGCAGCAGATGAAAATAGCAGGGCCACTGAGTTGGAGTCCCAGAAGTGAGTCCCTCAGGGCATAGCGGTGGTGCAGTTAGCAATAACTTTAATTGGACATCCAAACTAAGCCAACCTCAAATCATGTGTATGTCTTACAAATAGGGTTTATTATGTCTTTTAAGTCCTTTTAGAGGCTTATGAAGATTTATACCAGTAGTTAGCTGTTTTGTCTGAGCTACAGAGAATATTTAATAGTTTTTATCAGGATTAATGAGCAGCAATGTCTCAACAAATGAAATTCTTTAGTATGTACATTGTAGTCATTTGACATTCTCTTTCTTCACTTGCACTCATGTTAGTAACAGGAGACACTTTTTGATATGTGCCCTCGTAGTTCATATATTTTTCAGATTTCCGTGAAACCATTATATAATGCATTTGTGTAGTTAACATTTTTCTAACCTCAAATTTGTCTGAGAATTATCTAGTAAATACATAAATCTTACAACTCTTGTAACATACAACATTATAAAGATATTCGCTCCATTTCAGTCAACGAATACTTAGTGCCTACTATGGGCCAAGTGCTGGACATAAAATACTGAACAAATCAGCGCCTTAGGGGAGTTTATGGATTAGAGAAATAAAATAAAAATGAAATTAATGTATGAGCCTAAATTGCAACAGTGTTGCCCCGGAGAAGTAGAGGGTAGTGGGGGGTCTTTATCAGGGAATACTATGGCTTGGAAAGTGAGGAGAGGCCCCCTTGGGAAATAATGTCTGAGCTGAGCTGAAGGTTCAAGTAGGATTTAACTAAGTAAAGATGGAGGAGGAGGGAACTTTCCGGTCAGAGGGCACAGCAGCTGCGGAGGTTGAGTCAGACGGGGTCAGTCCTCCTTAAGGAAATGAATGGAAGCCAGGGGGTTGGAGCACAGAGGGGGTCAGGGAGAGGGTTAAGGCCACTTCGTTCAGGAGAGCTGTGTTAAAGATGTTGGTCTTTATCTTTGGAGTAAGATGTGCTTACTGTAGGGAATTTTGACACTGTGGCAGTCTAAGGAGAGGAAAACTAGGATCACTGATGATCCTATTAACCCATAACCTCTTCATTTTAATATTTTGATGTTTTTAAAAATTGAAATTTTATTCGTCAATCAGTTAAGCTGGCAAAAATGAAAAGTTACTGAACTGAAAAAATATTAAAACATTTCAGTTATCTATAGATAAAAACAAATGTTTCAGGGTACAAACTTGGAACGAGTAGTAAGTAAGCCATGGAGATTCAATGCACAGTATAATGAATATAGATAATATTGTATTGTAATGATGTAATGTGATCAATTTGCTTCAAGGACAATCCTATTATAATATATGAATGTATCAAAGTAACATACTGTACACCTTAAATTTACAAAATGTAGCATGTCAACTTTATCAAATAAAAAACATAAATATGTAAATATACACTTTTCTTGAAGAGGGAAAGGAGTTGTAGTCCTCACTACCATGCTATAATACTAATATTTGGATTGGCAAGTAATTTCATAAGTTGAGCAATGATGTTTTGCACACTGTAGTCCTAGTTTGGCAATTTAGACTGTAAATCAGTGTTCTGTTTATATCTTTAACATACTTTTACCCTGTTGTCGAAGATCAATTTGTATAATTTGTATTCTCACTTGAAATGACTTTATTTTCTATGGGATGTGTGTGTATGTATATATGGGCGTGTGTGTATGGTGGTAGATGGAGAAAATTCACAATAATTATATCTCTTAAAACCCTGCTTAAAAAGTTAGCAAAGCTCATGATGGTCTTTCTAGGTCATGTCAAAAAGTGTGAAAATTACTGGGGACAAAATTGCTGCCCTCGAGGACATTTTTTTAAAATTGTTGAAGGATGGACATTTCTTCTTATTTAGTAATTGTCGTAAAGGTATACTACCTAAATTCACCCCCTATGAGAAAGATAGATGAAAGCGTTTCGGAGACAGATGACAGGTGTATATGGAAGTACCAGAAGTCGGCAGCCTGGGAAGAGAAACGTCCTGCATGGAAGACGGACTAGGGAAGTGTTTCCAGAGTTCTACCATGCCTGCAGTTAGATAGAACCCTAAATGAGGAGGAACAAAAGGCCATGTGGAATCTGTGATTTCACAGAGAGGCAGTCCCAACATAATCTGAGGAAGGACAGAGCTCAGAGCGTATTGAGACCTCGAAGGCCTGGTTTTCAGAGGCTCTTCATGGCTCGAGGCGTCTCGTGCAAATAATTTTTTTTCCTTCTAAATTGGAGAACGCTGTATCCATCCATGATTTAAATCCCCTATATAGTGTGTGTCTTGGTAATTCTTATACTATTAAACATTTTTTTTGGCATTCTCTGCAGCTTATTATAGTGGTCCAACTGTTGTTCCATTGTAGGGAAGGAATATGGGATAAGATCAGGAATTCTTACACCCCGAGGGAATAGTGTAAGGAGGTTTTCCTCCTCTGCCTTCTGAACACTTGGGTAGTGGCGCTGAAGGCCAGTTTTCTCTTTCCTCCCTCCTTCCCACCCCTCTCTCTTTCTCCTCTCCCTCCCTCCTTCCTTTCTGATGCTCCTAGTGTTTAGTGATGTACTATAAAAGAGCCTAGGGAGAAATCAAGTGATAACTTTGTAATAATGTATAGATAATTAAAAGTCATGAGAACATAAAAGAAATCCTTAAGGCTATTTTGGCCCAAAGTGAGCCAATGACAGAGAAGGCAAAGGCAGAGCGGTTCAGGGGTGAGGCTGACCCTCTCACTAAGCCTCCAGCCGAGAGTCTGTCCCTCCCCAAGTGGCCAGGCAGCAGGTCTCCCAGCTTTTTGCTAATTTTGAACAAAGCCAGTGTGTGAGGAGAGCGCTTGTGATTTATCTGTTACTGAGCCTCTCTTCTTTTCATCCTGAAGGACGTTATCATCACTTCAACATATTCCAAAGATATGGGAGAGGAGATGTGGAATTGAGTAATAATTAGGAATGTGGCACATGCTGCATTTCTAAAACACATCGAACTATCTTTAAAATATTAGGAGGCATAATCAAGTCTGCAACACATTTTGCTAATGATATTTCCTGTAACTTTTACCCACATGTATTGCAAGGGAAATGATATCCATATGTTCCGTTCATTTGCACAGTTCATTAAAGGGCACATTTAAAGGACTACTTGTAATCCTTTAAAAGTTTCTTCTTCCTGAAAAATAATTCAATTTTAAGGAAATTGTGTTTTCTTTAGTTTTCTTATAATTTTAATTTTGCACAAATATTCCTGTAGGAAAAACAATCTGTGATGACAAATGAATGTCACCATCAAGATTTGCTCTTAAGCAATCTCTTTATTTTATTGAATTTTATTAAACTGTCAATAAGCTTCATCAATTTTGATTTTAAGTAAAATTTATAAAAATACCCTCTTAATAAACTGTATCTGCAAATTATCCGGAGTAAGCTGTTTGGTTTCTGAGGTTTTCATATTGCAGTACTCTGAAACTACAAAGTAGGATTCCTAAAAGTGAAATAATTACAAAGGATAATTAGCAGAAACATATCCAAAATAAGACAGTCACAACCATTTGGGCTTGATCATACCAAAAAATGTCGAGCAGGAAAAACACTTTGGAAATCTGTGTGCTCTCTCGTAATTTCAAGTGTGGATATTTTTAAGCCTGAAGTAATGTGATCAAATAAAGTATCAGCAGTGTTCTGTATCAACTGTAATTTAACACATCTGTCCAGAAGAGTAGTGAATAATGAATTACACTAATCAATCCAGATAAAAGAGATTTAATTAACATTAACATTGCCTCTAAATCTTTAAAAACTTTCTTTTTTGTTTTGTTAATCAGGGGTTCTAATCTAGGGATACTGTGAAGATGATGAAAGAACATTTTTTAAGGTAGATTTTATTAAAAGCATTTGAGACATTTAGTTTGTGGATAACATGAAATGTTTCTCTGATTTTCCTAAAAAGGTGCTTTATAAAATTAAAAAGGGCTAGGCAGTATTAACACTGTATTATCGCATTTACTTTAAAACTACTGCTTAATGAAAACATGTGGGTATCACACAGTTGTTTTATATGGAAGAAAGATGCTTTGTAAATTTTAATCAGTATGTATATGAAAATTTGACAGTGTCTGTATGACCTGTGCTTGATCTTCAGTTTTCAGTAGGGCTGTTTGCAGGCATGGAGGCTCAGCACTAAATACTCAGCCCACTAAGGCGGTGGGTGTTGCTGCAGGTGATTTCCACAAAGTGGTTCAGCCATCTGATAAGCAGATGTAAATCCTCCAATAACCCTGTGTAAGGCTGTCTGTGACCCCAGGCCAGCTTCACTTATTGAATAAGCACCAGAAGAGTTATGATGAGGACAGTGAGGTAAGAACCTGAACATGGCCTTTTGACTATTTAGAATTCTTCGTTTTGGTCCAAAATGGGAAACAAAGAAGAGACCAAGGTCAAGAGTGATAATCTCCGTAGATAGTGATGTTATTTATTGACTTTGCTAACTGGATTTATTAGTATCCTGTTGAAACCCCTGTGTCGCGAATACCACTGGCATTATGAATGCTTCAGGGCACAAACATCTTTAATGCAGAACAGCAGCAGATGAGGGGTGAACCCCAGCCTAGGTGTGGGAATGCTTGGGTCCTCCTCCATCCTCAGTCCTTCAGTGTGTCTGAGCTTCGGTATTCTCAGTTGTAAAATGCAGACAGTAATACCTGCCCTGAGGCTCAAACCCTGTTTCAAAATATGAGAAAGTACTGAAAGCTACTATGAAAATATAAGAATGATGTCATTAAACTGATTACTTAAAAGTAATCTGTTCACTGAAAGGCAAACAAAGGGTGAAACAGATGTATTTAAAAGTACTATTGGGTCTGAAAAAAAAAGTTCCAAAATAAAGTTAAATTAATTAAAAAAAGTACTATTGGGGAAAAGCAATGATCCCCCCCTTTTTAAAAATAAAAATGCTGTGCCGAGCAATCTATGTGTAGCACGTACATATTGATATGCCCCGAATTGCTGTATCCATATCTTTATATCCACTTATAAACAAAGATATATGTGTATGGAAGAATATAGTCTCTGTTGATAAAATTCAGCTTTTCAGTTTAGATGATCAAATCCTACAAATAGAGTCCAGGCAGATTTTATTTGGTACTTTTGAGCCGTTTCAAATTTATGTGAATTCCAGCCTATATAAAAGGATTTGTTTATGTGTACAGCTTTCATTGCTTTCGGGATCAAAAGGTGAGCAGTAGCCCAGTCTGAAAATAAATATTGAAGTTTCTTTTACGTTTTCTGAATCCATCGCTCCTGTTGGCTATGGAAGGCTGGTATTTCATGGGAAAAAATAGCCCCTCATTTGGAAGATGTTGTTTTCTGTCACTTGGACTCACAAAATAAAGAGATATTTTCTATTAGTAGTATCATCCCTTGAACATGTACTTAGCAAGAAACTGAATATGGCAGAAATTCTTTAGTTGGTACATGGGATTACTTATTTTGTTTCATAGTGTTTGGTCTGGGCTCTAAATGAAGCAGGGAAGTTAATGTAACGAGACTCTTGGTAATCATGCAGAATGATTTGCTGACTTGATAAGGTCCAGGTGCAAATTTGTCAAGTCATTTAAATGCTCACCCCAATAAGGAGAGTTTCTATGTGACTTATTTTAAACTGTGAAAACAAAAATGCAGGCGATGGCTGCTGGATTGGCATCAAATAAAAATAACACAAGTGAACAAGAGAATGGAGATATGACTGTGTACCCTGGGCACATACATTAAGAACTATTTCCACAATCTTTCCAGGGTTTCAGTCATAATATGCACTATGCAACCATTAACCAATACATTCCTCTTTTTCTTTTTAACAGTGAGGGGGGGAAAAAGGGAGACAATAAAATGAGTAAATTGGTTCATTTTCTAGTAATCAAACAATTTGATTGAAATCTCAGTGATATTATCTCTGTAGTTACTCGGGAAATTGTATAGGAATAATGATCTTTGATGTGTCTGATTTCCAAAGCATCACAGATTAGTGGAACCTTCTTCCCCTGCCCATCACTGGAAGTATCATCACCCAGTCTGACTAAATGCATTTCACACCAGATTTCTGTGCATAGACAGACTACCCACTGCTGTGAAAATTTGTATAACTTTGGTGAGTCATTTGTTCCAACCTTTGACAGAAATAAAACTTCTGGGAACCACACTGATCTCATAACGTTATCCCCATACAGGATATGGTCTTAGATTTATAACTCAGCTATAAAGAATCAGCTTACTTAGGTAAATAAAATGTCTTTAAGAAAATATGTGAAAGCTTGCATAAAAGTCATCTGTATTTTAAAAAGTGTACTCAGTATTATGGTCAGAGACTAATTAATGTCTCACTGTGGTGATTTTAGGATTCTTTGTGCATATATTTTGTGACCTAAAATACTAATTGTGGCTGACCACTTGGGTAAAGAAACCAATCAAAGCATTGTCCATTGAGAAAATTAACTGGGAATCGCTATTTAAAATTAGATACATGCTGACGGATATGAATGCTGACATAGTATTGTGTTAATATGGGTTGAAGCCAGTTAGGTCAACATCTTGGAACACAGGATTATAAAACTCTTACTGTCAAGAGTTTGGTGATTTCTGTCCCGTCCATTTCTTGGTTGCCAGACCTCTGCTTTGGAAATCTGACCTGGGAGGTTACTTGTGACTTAGTGCTGGCAGTATGAGCCAAGTGACAAGTATTACTGTGCACTTTACAACTGAGAATACCGAAGCTCAGACACACTGAAGGACTGAGGATGGAGGAGGACCTGGGCATTCTGACACCTAGGCTGGGGTTCACCCCTCATCTGCTGCTGTTCTGCATTAAAGATGTTTGTGCCCTGAAGCATTCATAATGCCAGTGGTATTCGCGACACAATATGGCAGTTCTTAAAGACTGCTCTTGTCTCTTGATCTCAGCCTTGTTTTCTATATTTAATTATGATTAGACTGTGGCTGTTTTGTCTGACTTTAGCCCTAGAGCCATATATACTCTTACTCAGTGGGTTTCTGAACAAAATGTGATAAGCCAAAACTGGGCACTTCACAATTTTTAGTCTACAGTTCAACCCTTTTGCTATATACTTCTGATTCTTGGAAACTTACAACAGTTTCTTTATTTTATTATTATAGTTTAAGTGTCTTTTTTTCTCTAGCCAGTAGTCTTTATCATTAGGCAACAGCAAATTAGACTACCCACTGCTGAACATTTAAATCACACTTGCATTTTATCAGGTCTGTCCCCCTGCCATTTCATCTTTGGAATATTAATCCCTACAGCAATAAATATTAAGAATAAGCTAATTTCCCTAACTGGCCAGTCAAGTTAACATGAGTATGAACAAGCGCTTCAGCATATGCTGATGAGGAACAACATCATGTGGGGTGGTATTTCCCACCCGGGGAGATTTCATCTTGTAAAAGACATCATTTGTTTCAGTTTATCTCTTCCCCAACACATGTTAGTTCCCAAAGCGTAGATAGTGGAAATAAAAGACAATTGTAAAAATGTTCCCTGTACTACAAAAATTTAAAAGTTAAAATGCTGCAAATACTAAATACTGTAGTATAATTTTATTAGTTCAGTTTTGGAATTCTAATCCTTCAATGATGATTGAGAATATTTAACGGTGATGGAGAAACTACAAACCAACTTCACCATTGATAGCATTTTGTCGCAAAGTTGCCAAGAGCTAACTAAAAGCTTTATTATGTTTCAGAATGTTGTTGTTTGTTTGTTTTGTGAGGAGAATGAAAATTGAGATTCCCATACTGTTAACATGCAGAAAATTACGTGATACCTTCAAGCAGATGTATAACTTCTAACTCATGTGAACACTTCTATAAAGATGCACGATTCGATGCCCTACTAAAGTGGCAACTCATCTTCTGTGGAAAGTCTTATCCAAAGAATATTCGTTTTGAGAGCTGAGGGGAATTCCAGCATTTTAAGAAAAGGAATAGCACTTTTTTTTTTTTTTTAAGTAGGCTCCATGGTGGGCCTCACAACCCTAAGATCAAGACCTGAGCTGAGATCAAGTCGGATGCTTAACCGACTGAGCCACCCAGGCGCCCCGGGAATAGTGTTTTTAAAAGAGATAAAAAGATGTAGCTCAGTAATATCTCTTAGTATGTAAAACAACCTCAACAATGGTATTTTTACAATAATATGATATTCTCATAAATATGCTCATAAATATTCAAAGAATGTATTTTGAAGACATGATAGGTGTTGCCTGTGTCTATCCTTATGTCAAGCAGAATAAATATATATGGAATAAATCATAAGTAATTTATACAGAGTGTCTTGATGTGTCTGTAATGGAAATGAATCCCTCCCCTCCTTTTGCAGTTAATTTGCCCTAAATGATTAAAATGCACAGTTACTTTAAATGTGTATTTACCATGACTCTTTCCCTCTAGTAAAATGCCTAGATGATTTTTATACTCATATTTATTCAGTGTTCAAATATACAGTATTTAAATTTTTTAAGGAATCAATTTCTACAACTTACCATGCACCAGAAGCTGTTCTAGCAAACGATGGGTTAATATAATAAAGGTTTATTGCTTCATTGACTAACATGGCTGGCTAAAGACACCTTGTCCTTGGCCTCTGTGTCTAGTTATAGTCCCTGTATAAGTTCTTGTTTTGAGTAGCTGTAGTGTTACAGTTTTAGAGAACACTTAGAAATAAGAAACGATAAAAGGTTACCTCTTTTTACCTAACTTTTGAAAAATAACTAGCTATAGTATTTGGGAAAACTTTGGCAGTTCTGTTAAATAAAAATCCAGAAAGAATCTATATGAGATTTTTTCCAGAAATTAATATCTATCTTTATGAGTTAAAACTGTTAAGTTGAAACATCACTACATTTGTAAGGGTTGTTCGGTAACTCTTTGAAAGGTTGTTCGGGCCTCAAGTGAGTTGAGTTGCTGAGTTTGAGTAGAATTGAACTTGGTATTGTTGAAAGTGATGTAAGATTATTGAGTAGTGAACATTTTCTAGTATTCATTTTTCAAGTAGCTAACCTTCCCAGCCTCATTCTACCCACCACCCTGCATCTCGCACACAGTGGTTTATATAACAGGGGGGCTGTATTACTGATTAAACCAGAATGAAGTACACTCAACAGCACACTTTTATTACTCTGCATTTGCTTTCCTTTTTTGTCTGTGTCTCTTCTAATGAGTTACATATGTGATTAGTACACATAGTTCTGGTAACGTATTCATTCATGGTTTAGGAAGTGAGGTTTTCAGCTTCATTTCCCCCTGGACATCTGACCTAGGAGCACAGAGGAGACAAAAAAGATTGTAACCTTTCTGTACAGTCTCGTTTGACCCTTGACACTCTATTCTTACTTCAATTATCATCCACTGTAATGATCTGTTTTATGTCTGGCTTAACCCTAAACCATGAGTTCCTTGAGAGTAAGAACTTTTGTCATACTCATGTTTTATGTATTCTGAGCACCTAATTAAGGATCTAAGTGTGTGCTCAATAAATGGGTATTTTCTGGGAAAATAAAAAAAGAAGTAAAGAACTGTTTTAACCAGTCACATTTCCCACAGCTATTTTTTTTGAGGTTCATTTTATCTATAGCAAAATTCATGGATATCATATAAATGGTTTGATGAACTTCGACAGATGTGTACATTTGTGTCATTTACCCAGGCGTTCGATAAGTGAAGAAGAAAATAAATTTTTATTCCAAATACATACTCAGGTATTTGGTTATGTGGCACATGAAACTCTTGGGTGGAATCAATCATTATTTTGTATTATTATTTTATAATGACTCCAAATTCTCTATGACTCCTTTCTGAACTACCCCCTACTAGAAGTAAACCCTCCATCCCCCTCAGGAAGAAGTTGATTTGGTGTGTGTAAGGTAGCTTGTGCATTTCCTTCTCATATTCCACCACATTCTGTGCTTGGCACCTGGCACGTGAGTGCAGGGAAACATGCCCGCCCTCAGGTAGCCTCGAGTCTCATGGGGAGTTGAGACAGAGATGTGAAAGCCTCCTGTCAGGGTTCTGCATTTTGTCTTCTCTCACGCTCTCCAGGAGCTCTCCTCTCATGTAATTATGGATAGTCACCAAGTCTCCATTTTTGGCTCAGACCCCTCTCGATGCTCTAGCCTTCTGTATCTGACTGCCTGCTGGCTATTCTGCTTGGATATACCTTAATCACTGTAACCATAGCCTGAGAACTCATTATTCTCCATTTTCTCTCTACTTGTTTCCCTGCAAAGCCCCTGACACCCCCGGTAATAAATGGCTTCTAGTTCCTTTTCTATTTTAGTTAATTGCACTGCCTTTGACCGAGTTGTCTAAATTAGAAAGTTGGGAATCCTATTTGACTTCTCCCTCATTTTCTACACATAATTGATGAGGTAGACTAGTAAATACTACCTCTCCGTTTCCTGTGAAACCCATTGTTTAGCTTCTAGTACTATGGTCACTGTCTTTATTGAAGTCTTCACCTTCTGCCCCTTGGATTGTGGCAGCAGGCTTATAAAGAGTCTTCCAGCCTTAATTTATCTTCTGTTAATACAGTGTCCTATGTAGTTGCCTGTGAACTCTTGTCATGAGCTATGCCTTGACTGTATTGAACTTATAGTTTCTCACTAATGCCTTTCTCTTTCTCCCCTCTGTTCATTATACATGGTCTCTTTCTGCTTGGGACTCTACAGTTTGGACATGACAAGAGGCTTCCATATCTACACATCTCTTAAGGGACTGCCTTTTCCACAGTCCCCACTGAAGTGGGTGGCACAGCTCTGCTTTTCATAGCCCCGACTCCTTCTCCTCTATCTCCAGAAACAACTAATTGGACAAAGTGTGACATTTGAACCATGAGGAGCCAGTACATAGGCATGAAAAGATGACCTGGGCCAATCAGATTCCTTATATCTTAAAACTTTTAACTGAGAAATTCTGTTCTGAGAGAACCATGACTTAGGGTGCATTGAGACCAAACGAATACCTCAGTTACCATATATGAGGTAGAGTTGGATCCTTCACAAGTCCTGGCAAGGCAAGGTTACAAGGAGGTACAAACATGAAGGAGAAGCTGTGAGGTAGACAAAAGATAGGCAGAATAGAGGGTCAAAAATCTAGCTGTCAGTGAAGAGAAACACTTGGAGACATTCGAACAGAAGCTGAGTCACATGTGTGTCAGAGTGTGAGGTTCTTGTGACATAACTTCATTGTGCCATTTACTTTAAGGTTGAGTTACTGTGTTTGTTTGTTTCTTTATTTTTGGGTTCCTTGATATGTGTATCCTTGCTTCACCTCACTATCTTAAAATTACTTCAGTGTGACTGTTCTTTACAGCTAAATGATCCTAAGTAAAATGATTTCCCCTGTCCTACTTCCTTGACCTCCACTAAAATGCCACTTCCTCCAGGAATTCCTTATCCTACCACAAAATATGGATTTGGTTGCACCAATTGTTTGTTGTCATAGCACTTTATCTTTACCTATTAAGTTATAATTTAGTTTGTATGATCTTCTCTTTAGATAGGTCACAACTTGCAAGTAGGGATTCTATCACTGAAATGAATTGTATAAATGAAGTAATGGTATGAAACTTAAGGAGGTTGGTGGACGGAGCCTTCATGAGGTGGTGATAGTTGAGCTGGGTCTTGCCAAGGGCTGTCTCTGTGTCTTACAATAATATGGCTGCCACCACTTTTGGCTTGACAAAATATGGAGTATTAAATGCTGGAGGCACCTGACCTAACCGTCCTTCTAAAAAAATAAAGCATTTGGAGATGAGAGAAGGAGGTAAAGTGATTTTCCAGCAGGAACACATCTCGATAGATAGTAAGATTGCCAGACCAAAAATCAAAGTCTCTTCCCAATAATGCTGACATGGACACTCATCAGAAAGGACAGATCTGCATACAGAATGATCTCATATTCAGGTAAAAGAACTTTCGAGAAACAAACATCAGCAGTGACAACCCTTCTCCATCCCCCAGACCTCGCATATGCCCAGTTATTATAAATATTTTAAGTAATAAATTCCAGTAAGAACCCAATCCCTTGGCCTAGCATTCAGGGATTTCCAGATTGAGCTTCAGGTGACCTTCCCAGTTGTTTCTCCTAGATCTGTGCATGTGCTGAAGGACTCCTTGGCCCTCTCTCAGGCACGTGTCTAGTGTTCCAGGTTTTTTTCCTTTTTATTTATTTTTATTATTTTAAAGATTTTATTTATTTATTTGACAAAGAGAGAGGGAACACAAACAGGGGGAGTGGGAGAGGGAGAAGAAGACTCCCCGCCAAGCAGGGAGCCCGATGTGGGGCTCGATCCCAGGACCCCGGGATCATGACCTGAGCTGAAGGCAGACGCTTAATGACTGAGCCACCCAGGCGCCCCATTTGTTTCCTTTTTATGATCAGTTTCCTATTGCCCGGCACAGACTTTCTCTGTCTCTGGGAGTCTAGATGAGGCATCTGTCAGTAACTTCCTCTGATTCTTCTAAGCTTATATAATCAAAATCACTCTTTTCTTGTAGGTTTGTTTTTTTGTTAATGGGAATTAGTTATATGATGCCTCATATTAGAGTGATTTTTACACTTCTATCATTTCATCTATCAGATTGTTGCACTTGCGGTGGGAGATATTGCATCCAACCATTTCGATTACTGCGTCTGGAACTGAGTAAATATTTATTGAATAAATGATCTCATAAGATCATTCATTCCCTTCAACATCTTGCTTCTACCCCTCTCCGTAAAACTCAGGGGTTCCCTAGTCATGAACACTTCCCTCTTATACCGGAAGTGTCTTTGAGTATTTACCACTTAGAAAAATATCTGAGGAGGAGAATTAAATGATCGTGACTTTTAACAGAATGATGAAAAATAATTTTAACCATAAAATTGAATCAATAAAACCCGTTTCAGTACAAGCTACTGTTTTTTATGTTTGCGGGTAATGCAGAGCAATGTGTGATACAAATTCAGCCCTCATGGAAGCTTAGTGCTCAGTGGAGGAACTAATAGAAATAAAGTCAGAAAACATGAACATTTGGAAGGGACAGTGATCACAAAAATGACTTCCATGAGTTCTATGTGAATTTTGTTGAATGTGTGAGCTCTTTGGGTCCACATGTCATCGTGGTTAAGAATTGGCCTCTGGTGCCTAAGGTCAAGGTTAGAATCCTGGAACTGCCACTCCCATCTGCCTGGCTTGATTATTCTGTTAAGATTGTGAAAGCATGTAAGCCCAGAGCCTGGCACAGAATGGGCACTCATTAGCCTTTCTCTGCTATTAATTTTAGATCACAAATCCATGCAGCTATTTAAGGGTACGATATGCCAATGTCATTTGTAGAAGATTTGGAAAACTTACTTTTATTTCTGGTGCAATTACTTTTTTTAAAGTTATAAATTCTGTGTGATTAGTAGTATCAACGAGAAAGAGATCAAATACTGTTTTTCAGGGTCTAAATTAATCATATGAGTAGTTATTCTCTAAGCAGATATTGCATCATACATGTCCAATAGCCTCTGAAAGCATTCAAAATTAATAAAGCAGTGAAGACATTAATCAGGGATGGTATCTAGCTGATTTGCATAAACTAATTAACGCCAATAGTTACACCAAGCTGCAGCATAGCAGCAACTGGGCAAACCGTCACTCCCAGTGAAATAAGGTAGTGAGTCTGCAGAGTGGAGAGGGATTCTATCTCCAAATACACACCAAGGTCACCATTTACATAGCATGAGTGACAACAGGGAGCCAGATCACTATGATGCATGGCTCTAGAGCGGGGGCGCATCCAGGAAAATGTGGTGAGTGCAAAGCCAGGTAGGGCTAGCCTTGGGTGTTTGTATTTTAGCAATGCATTGAGATTCTGGGTCTTAGCACTGTATTACTGAAAATAAGTATTGATATTTATTTAGTCCTCTTCTATTCTTTGTAAATTCAGCAAGTTCTTTGTCTGAATGGAAGTATAAAAATAGGAGTGAGGGCAGTAGAGGAGAGAATATAGAGACCAATTCTTATCTCTAAATTTATATCTAATTGAACCTTTACCTGCTTATTCTGGTTCCCATATGAAGACTAATCCTGTTCAATTGGCAGACATTACCTTAACCTCAGCTTTACTATGTCATTCATTTATTCACTCAGCAGATGTTATTGGGAGCCTGGTAGCTTACTGTTACTGTCTTTGGTAGAGGGAATGCAAAGCTGAGGATCTCTGATTTCAAAGTTTCCAGAGTCTGAAACTTGGTGCTTTATGCAAACACATAATTAGACTATTTATGCCCCAAAATAGTGACACATGGAAATGTACTAATGATACTTCATGAAGGGATCTTGAGGAGGTTTCACAGAGAAAGCTTAGTTTAAAATGACTGATATATATGCTTGACTAACAGAGGCTAGGAGAAAGAATTCTGGAGCGGGGACACCATGTAAGTTACTCTTCATGGTTGCTAGAGTTACTCTCTTCATCATGCATTTGCTATGCTGATCCTTGTTGATACTAATTTGTGCACCTTGGATTGGTGAGGGGTGAGGAAGGGCAAGAGGAAATATGGAAGGGAAGATATTGTTTTCTTTCATAGCTTTGAATAAGATGTGTCCACTTTACACTGGCAGGTGTTTGAACATTGACTCATTTAAATTGTTCCTATCAGCTTCAGGGGTCAGGTGCCTCTTTATAGCTTATAGATAACTGGGGGAATGTTATAATTACAGTTTCTCCTTCCTAGCACAAATGCAGCCTTAGGGAGAGAAAGATTCTGAGACACATTTGGGCCAGTGGATATCCTTTGTTGGCCAGTGGTATGGTTCCTTTGGCCAGATCCAGTACTCACTAGGACTTCTGTGGTGTCTATAAATGGCAGACTTTCCTAGAGCATCACGTTAATATTAGCCCTGATAGACTGTTCATTTAGCAAAGTGACCACATATTTCTAGGGTAAGGAATAAGATTATATTAGCAATTTCAACAATCCTGCAAAACTTCCTCTTATGAACTTAGTTTAGTCATATAAAAATAAAATGTAATTTATTCAAACTTCTGAAAAGGAGATCAAAATTAGGTCACTGTAGATTTTCCTCTGTCTGTGAATATAGAAAGTGTTAAGCAAAGTGTTATGAAGGCCTGTTTATAAATGGGAATGGGATGTGGGAATGCTGTGGGAACACTTTCTTTTCTAGCTAATGGGATGTTACTATTTTAAAAATTACATTCTGAAATGTGTGGGATCTGGTATGTTTCCTGCCTGAGATAATGTATATTAATTTACTTCAGTCTTTTTGATTGTAAAAATCTTTAATTTGTACTGGTAAATGATGAAAAAGCATATGGTCCATCTATTTCTAGAATACTATTCAAGTGATCTTGCTACCCTTTGGCCCTATTTTCCTTCCCCAACGGACTTCCATATGGATTCAAAGATGTTTCTCAATCTTTGGAGTGTTCTTTAAGAATAGCATTTTGTATTCACTGAGTATACATTGAAGTAATTTAGATAGTGAAATGTTGACATTATTTGTGTAAGTTGACAAAAGAATAACTTGACTGTTGTGCGGTTGAATGTCAGAGAAGAGTCATATGTCTCTCATAGGATTAGAAAGGTCTTTATTAAACAAGGTAATCCCCCTGATTGAATGGAATTTCTGGAGGTGAACTTGTCTGCCATTAAAATCTACTCTGTGAATTGAATGCCTATAGCAGAAGTTAAAGACAGGTATTTTTTTGTGCCAGCCAGATGCTATTCCTCCCAGTGTAGTCAGGACGTACAATTTGGTGAAGGAAAGGCAGAATGCCGTAGTGGGAAAACCCAGGCTTTGGCAGCACATAGATTTTGGGTCAAAATCTGATTATTCTGTTTGCGAGCTTGTGAACTTGGATAACTTATTCAGTTCTGCTTGAACCTTGGTTTTTTTAAATAATACCTATCTCATGTGATTGTTGGCAAAATTACATAAGTTAATACAGACAAAGTATTTAGGACAGTAGTGGGCACAGTAAGTGTATATTATTATTATTATTAATAGTGATATCTATAAACATAAATTCTCATGAGTTTTTGAGCATATCAAACATAAATACCCAACCCATGCTAATAGCTTTCAGCATAAAGCCCAGGTGATGACAGTACTTGGGTTGATGAAGAGTATGGATTAAGTTTTCAAGGAATCAGGGTGACCCTGAGGTTAGTAGATGATACACAACAGGGAGGAGGAAAGAGTTCTTAAATGGAATGGGTAAACTTCATACTATTTTAGAAATTCTTAGATAATATAATAGTGGAATTAGCAGTGCAGAGTTGGGAGGATGCTAACCCTAATTCTTATCTTAGGTGAGAGAAGAACATTTGAGCAGGCATTAGGGGCAGTGTCTGTAAGATTTTCGATTAAGGTAAAAGACAGATTTTACATAAAAAAAAGGGACTTGAAAATGTAGGTGAGATGATTTAATACCATTGAAAGGGATTCTAAACTGCACGATGAAAGGGAAGGTGTTTATTGGGACTTGTTCAGAGGAGACGAAGCTCTGCCAGCAGAAAAATGCCATCATAGGGCTTACATCTTGGATGTGACCAAGGGTTATGGACCTGTGCGGTATAGTCATGGCAACCTGTGGAAGGTTTTCAAATAATTCCTGCTGGCTTGCCCGTTGGTAGATGGCAGGTGATAGCCTCATCTGTAGGTATTCTTCCTGGCTTTCACAGGGCCCTACTGTCATATCTTCTAGAAAATCTCTCTAGAATCTTCCCTATGTGACTGGCTTTGCCTCTTTTCTCTCTTCCCTCTCTGATTTGAGAAGTCCTGGCTCCATATTTAAACTTCTCCAAACATTTGAGTTCCCTATAGTTATGGCCATGTTTTGGAGAATATAACAACTGTTAAAGGGAAATTATTATGGCACTTGTTAAAACAGCAAGGCAGATTTTATTACAGCTACTGCAGTAGGGGAGAGAAACTTAATTATAGAACTGAGCTCAACTCCATATATGGCAAAGAGAGATGGTGATTTAGAGCCAATGGGCAGAGTGAGGGGGTCAGCGAATGGAAAATTACTAAGAGGAACTTGATTAGATATCAAGGATGGGTAGGTGATTCTTATTAAATTGGGCTCAGCAAGCCAAAGACAAGGTATAATCTAGAAGAGCACTCAAACTAGACCTGTTTTGTCAAGGAAGGAGTTCTTGTCACTTCAGAGAGGCTCTGCCCTCACTGTTTTGGCAACTTATGTTTGTAGAGGCTGAGAACTTCTCACCTCCCCCCTTCATTCTACCCTTCAGCCTCCATTCCTGATCTTTGGGTCCTTGAAACCCGCAAAAGAATTAGGTTTCCACTCCCCGTTTGAGATCATGGGGTTGGAGTAGGTGATGGGCACAGGATTCAGATTACTTACATTCCAGTTACAGCAGCCATTCGTAACAGTGGCCGTCCATGAGAAACACCTGGGGTACCTTAAAACAACCAGCCAGCAAGTACAAAGCAAAAAACGAAAACAAAACAAAACACAAAACTGTATCTGACTTCACCCTAGGCCAATTAAATCTGAGTCTCTGGCATGGGTCTAGGCATCAGTATTTTTGATCAAACTTTTCTGGTGATCTTGATGAGTAGCCTGGGTTGAGACCAAAGACACATAAGGCCTCCAAGCCAGCATCTGATGGGGATCTCAGCTTGCAGTTGTTTGGGGACGACAACTCATGGTTATTGTTAGGACAGTCTGGATAAGAAACTGGCACTCTCTCCAGCCAACTGTGATGCTCTGCCAAGTAGTCCTTTATTCCTTCTGGGCTTAAAGCCCCTCCTCTGCAAAGTGAGTCTTCGTTTGCAAACCTGTGGGTGACTATAGCATTAATCACCTCCCTAAACTTTTAGATGAAGGAGCAGAAAATAAAATCCTTACCGTATACGTTATAGGTCAGTGAACTCATCAATAGTATATCATTTAACTTAACCTTCCTAACTATCTTGTGAGGTAGGCATTATTATTCTGTTATTTGAAAAGTTAACATGATTTTTTCAAAGTGACAACAAGTGAGGGAGCTGAAACCCTCTCTTTGTGATGTCCAAAGCCATGCCACCCCCACCCTTGAAAGAGCCACAGAGACACAATTGAAGATAGAGAGCATTACACCTCTTCTTATTTCTTGAATGTTATCTCATCCTAAATGACTATTCCTTTTTACATATGTCTTTTCTCTTGTTCTAGTCACGTAGTCTTACGTTAGAACCCACAGATGTGTTATGGATGACTTAACAACTCTATTCTTCTAAACTTTTCAGATCGCATTTCATATAGAAAAGTGCTCCAGATTTGATTTTAGTTTTCTCATATTTCCTAAATGACTTTATCAAGCAATCTACTTTCCAGATTTGTTTTTATTTTTTCTCATATTTTTCTAAATGTGCTTATCAAGCAATCAACTTTCTGTATCCCATATGCACGGAACTATATTGGAAAGTAAACTATTAAAACCAAAGAGCAGAAACTACAGATTACCAAAAGATTAAGGTAGCCATAAATGTGCTTTTTTCCTATGTAAATGAATGGAGGGTTGTTATATTCAGTTCAAGCTATGTTTACAATATTAACAAATGGGGTTCAGAATATGCTGTGCATAGTACATAACTTAAAGGAATAATGTAGTTGAGTATCAGACAGTCACATTTCGATATATACTTATTGAATGTCTTTTGTTAAAGAGTACAGAGCCAGAAATATCAAACAAAATAGTTATTTTATGGGAGAAAGTTAAAATGTGGATCCTAATGGTCATGAGTTCAGCATGTGATGAAGACTGAGGAAAAAAGTTTAAGTTTTCAAAGGTTTTGCTATTTTATTTCCTAGACATTTTCTTAGCAATTTCTGATAGTTACGAGTGAGAGAATTCTATTTATTAGCCAACATATAATTAAAATAGAACCAACTTGTTTTCCTCATTGTTGAGTTAGATCTTTATTAAACTGCTTGATGGATCTGATTACCTGTCTTCTTGGAAAAGATTTCTGAGAGGATGATGGAATGTATAAGTCTAAATTTAAGAGGAAAAGTAAACAGATTTAATACCTTACCATCAGAAATAAAGTTGTTAGGTATTCCATATAACTGATCAATCTAAGATTTCACTTTAAATAAATACTATCTCTTAGGGAGTCGTGTGAAACTATCTGATATTATAAAAGAATTTAATTTACTTAAGATTCAAGCTAAATTCAGTGAACCATGGGATTAAAATGAATCTTATCAAGCCATTTAGTCCATCCATCGTTTTTGAAGTTATACATTAAAAACATACCATAAGTTTGAGAAGCTGTTCTTTCTGATTGTATTGGACTAGATTTTCATTATATATTGCACAGTACCTATTTGTTTTTCTTTTTTAAAATATGTATGTCCCCTACCAAACTTTAAGTTCCAGTAGGGCAGGGGGCATGTCCTGTCTTTGTATCCCCAGTGCTTATAATGGTGCTTAGAAGAGCAATAAATGAAGCTTAGAAGTTCAGTGATGCTTAGAAGCTCAATAAATCATTTTGAATTTTTATTTTTTATTTCTGTCTTAAAATATTGCCAGTGAAAGACTTACCTAGCTTCCCTTGGTAACCAGTTGTAGAATTTTGCTTGTACTTAACCTAACTATTCCTTCTGAATTGCAGGAAAAGAAAGATTTGACAGATACATATTTTTAACAAGATATATCTATGACAGTAGTAGAAATGTAACTCATGGTATGGGTAGAAATATAGCCATATGTTTGCCTAATCAACTTAAATCTTGCCTGCCAAAAGTGGTCATGTATTCTCATTGTTATCTCACAGTTATACATTAATATATTATAATCTGGGTCTTCAACTAATTCAGACTTTATGATGAATCAAATAGGAAGTGGGATGAAATTTATCTTTGCTTAGTAATCTTAACCACATAGGAAGTTCAATCAATGGTTATTTAAAGTGCAAGTGGAGAAGTTAAAATATTTAGAGTACTTTAAAAATTGTCATTATAATAAATTTGCTAATTATAAATCATTTATACCTGCGCAAGAAAAGAGACACAGGTGAAGTGTGAAGGGCTCTCTCTGTCTCAGCTGCATCACGTGGACCCAGAATGGGTTTGTGTGTATTATTGAGCATGGTTTTAAAAATCGCTATACAAATGATATAAACCAAACTTTCCTTCTGATCAGTTATTAAGAGTCATGAGGCTTGGGTAAGAAAAATTTTATAATAATACTCATTTTAACTGAGAAATGTTATTGTTAGGCAAAAAAGTTGCTTGAGGGCGAAAATTACACCTTGTATCCACAGTGACTGAGAAGTAATTGCTCATTGTAAATCCTCTGATGTTGGTAGAAGTTATTGAACCAAATTTAAATAAATAAATCTATAGCTATGTATAATTCAATTTCTGAAACTTTGGTGCAGATAAATAAGACTTGACTCCACTTATAATCTTAATTAATTTATAATCTGAATGTTTCTTTATGATATGTGGCTAAGAAATATAAGGAAGGTGAATTGCAATACTCTGTTCTAGAAGCATTTCCATTGGGAATACTGATAATCACCGAGCAGTTATCTTTCTAAACACTCTGCCGTGAGAGATTGCTGGTTCATTCATTCATTCATCTGGTGTTTGATTTAATGAGCTTTTATTAATTAGGTACTATTGTGAGCAAAGTATGATACTGGCACAATGGATGGATTCAGGTATTTTCCTCCTTTCAAAGAGGTCTTAATTTCTTTTCAGAAGACTATGCAGTTTATAGACAAATTATATACAAGTAATTCTTATTTACAACGTAAACACTGTGCTTTTTGAAAAAACTTTTAAAGGGTCTGAATGTTATAAATTGTGACTTTTTAAAAATCATAGAGCCAGAATTTTAATATGTAAATATCTCTGTTTTCCATAAAGAATGACCTTAAGAACAGCCATTTCACCATTAGATTTGAAATATAAACATAAGGGTAATTCATGATATTGCTATTTTTTTGGTTGGTATGAATATACCCCTTCATGCTTGTTTTCCTTTTTGGAGGACTGATTTTAATAAGATTACATATATCAAATCACTTTGAAACTACTCTGTTAACATAATATATTATAGTATGCAATATGATATATTTATATATGTATTTTTCTAAATTAATGAATCCTTTAATAATATGACTTATATTTTAAACTATAATTGGTATAGGCAATTTGAAATATATATACTTTAGTATAAACATAGTCATACAGAAAATATATAACTTGGGAGAAATATACAGGAATGTAGTAAGCTATGATTATTTTCATGATGCCATAATTTGGGGTTTTTAATTTTTAAAATAAATACATAAGAAAAAAGTCCTGAATGGTTAGGCAGTCATGTGGGGATTTTATTTATTTAGTAATACTACTGTTCTTTGGTGGTTCTTACTTAGACATAAATTCCAACGTAGATATGGTAAACACAGGTCCAGCTTTCCCTGGGACAGCCCTGATTTATACTTGTTGCACCATATTTATTAAAAAACATCCAGCTGCAGTATCAAAAGTGACCTGGTTTGGGTGGAGAATGTTATGGTCATTGGAGCCATAGAGTACATTGTGAGAAGGGTTGTTTGTTTGTGAACTAGCTGTGAAAGTTGACGATACCACCTTAGACTCCTAGGAAGACTGACTTGACCAGTTGCCATCGTGAATAAATATTTTGCACAGTGTTACGGAATCGGAGATGTCCGAATCCCTACTTCTGTCTTCCTTGTGAATAGTCTTCGGCCTCTGCTTGGATACCATCTGCGACCACCTCGAAAGTACACCTTCCTTCTTCTCAGCTATGTCCTTAAATGCTTGGGAGAGAGGTGCAGCTGCAGAACCGTACAAGAAACACTGCAGCCAATTGTTCTTCCAGTCCAGGAGCTCCTCCAGGCTTCATCTTCTCCCTACTCCTTTCTGCATTACTTCCCCTACTCTGTGGGTTTTGAACTTTCCTTTATTATTGAGATATCTGCCGATGAAGGTCCATATGAATGGGGCAGGTGGATTAGAGTTCTCCAGACAAACAGAAAACAAGAAGAAAAAAATATATATGAAGATGGATTTATTTTTTTAAAGATTTTACTTATTTATTTGAGAGAGAGAGTGAGAGAGCATGGGGGGGGTGTAGGGTCAGAGGGAGAAGCAGACTCCCCACTGAGCAGGGAGCCCGATGTGGGACTCGAGGGACTCCAGGATCATGACCTGAGCTGAAAGCAGTCGCTTAACCAACTGAGCCACCCTGATGCCCTGAAGATGGATTTATTATAGGAATTGGCTCATGTGGTTATGGAGACTGAGAAGTTCCACAATCAGCCATCAGCAAGCTGGAGACCCAGTGGTGCCATTTCGTCCAAATCCAAGGGTCTGAGAACTGATTTTAAGTCTCTGAGTCTGAAGGTCCGAGAGTGGGGAGCTCTGATGTCTGAGGACAGGCAGGGGAAGATGGATGTCTCAACTCAAGAAGGGAAATGGGGAAGTTGCCTTTCCTCTGCCTTTTTGTTCTATTTGGGCTCTCAGCAAATTGGATGATGTGCTCCTATGTTGGAAGAGGGCAAGCCTCTTTACTCAGTCTACTGATTGAAATGCTAATCCCCTCCAGAAACATCCTTACAGACACACCCAGAAACAATGTGTTACTGGCTATCTGGGGATCCCTTAGCCTACCTAGTCAAGTGATAGGTAAAGTTAACCATCACAGTGAGCAAAAATAGGATTACCTGTAGGGGCACTTTGGAAACATGACAGAGTCATATTTGTGTCACGGTAGTTGAGTGGGTGCCACTGGTTTGTAGTGACTGGGGACTGGAGCAGCTTGGCTCCCTGCAATGCACAGAGTTGTCTCTTATTCTGCAAGCCTTTCATGTGTTCTTGAAGACATTCCTGCAAATGAAAAACCTGTGTATAATTTCCTGAGTTTGGAAACTAACTCTATTATTCATTATAAAAAAATATATTCCTGTTGTGTTATTATGCAGTGAATTTTTCAGAAATGCCACTATCATGTAAATTGAAAAAAAGACTATGCTTTGTTGTGTTCCATATTTTACCAGGCATTATTCACTATTGTAACAAATCATGGTACTGATGGCTAAGCTGATTTTGGTACTTGAATAACTGATAAAACACGTTGTGTCTGTCCTCTCATTATTTATTTATTTTTTTTTAAAAGATTTTATTTATTTATTTGAGAGAGAGAAACAGCATGAGAGGGGAGAGGGTCAGAGGGAGAAGCAGGCTCCCCACTGAGCTGGGAGCCCGATGTGGGACTCGATCCCAGGAGTCCGGGATCATGACCTGAGCCGAAGGCAGTCGCTTAACCAACTGAGCCACCCACGCGCCCTGTCCTCTCATTATTTTCATGGCCTTCTTGTGAAGTCTGGTCGAAGCATTTACATATTGAACTACTATTATTTTATTACAATTTTTAAAAGTTGAAAGGTCCTTCTATATTATAGTTAGTACATTTTACTGATTAAGAAAAATATATACGTGAGATGGGTTCTATTGTCTGTGAATTTCATTTCTGATATAAAAAGGGCTTGAGTCTCAGAGACTTAAGCGTTACTGAATCATCCCTGCCTTAGGAATCCAGTTGTTGCCTTAACCGTGGCCCTTAAACCCAGGCCTCCGACATCCAGCAAAAAAGGGCAGCGCCACATGTGGAGGAAATTCTGACACCCTTTCTAGCTCTGGAAAGTTCTGCATTTCAGGTAATTCTTTTGCAGGGAATGAGATATGGCCGGCTGCCTCTTCTACCTATGTATTTGACATTTTCCCTGTGGAGACATGCAGAAGAAACCAAGATTTGTTTTCATGTGATGATTCTTTAGATACTTTAATACAGCTAGCATCCATTTTCTTCTCCTAATTCTTCTCCAAATGCTTTGAGGGCCCTGCTCATCCCAATCATAGAGTGAGGCTATTCCTGCCCAGACACGGGACATCCTACTTCCATTATCGCAAGCAAAGACAACACCACTTGTTTATTTATTTGTTCTGGTCATACAGTAATAATGTTGGCAGATATTGCGATTGACAACAGCAAAGGCCGACAAAGTCTGTTGCAATGAATGGCTAAGTTATACTCCCCTCAAATCTTTACGGTTAGTTTTGTTATGCCTGGAACATCCTAGCAGCCTGTAGAGATAGTCCCCTTGTAAACAAATAATGACATGAATAGAGGGAGATGTAGCTCCCAGCTCATGTGTTGTGCCAGGTGTCTGGCCTGTACTCTAACCCGGATTGTTAACAAGGTGGTGATAGGATTGTGACAGAATCCGTTGTGCCAGGTGTCTGGACTATACTCTAACCGGGATTGTTAACAAGGTGGTGATAGGATTGTGACAGAATCCAAACTGGATACAAACTCCTGGTTCAGGAACAGTCTGAGACTGTGCCCTTACAAAATTCTCAGCTGGATGTCTGTAAACTGTCGAAGGTTCCAGGTTCTCCGGGCAGGAAGGTCTTTGGGGTGGGCAGATAGAAGAGTGATTTTTAGCCTCTGAGATTCAGGAGTGAAAAAGAGAAGACAAGGAGAAAATGGGTACCCTTTAAGAGAAGGCTGGAAGAAAGTTATGTGGAATACTTGCCAATAGTATGTGAGTTATAAATAATTCATTCAGAAAGTTACTTTGGCTTTGAAGAAGATACCTAAGCACCCTAATTGTATCATCATTTCACATCTGTCTTATATGAAATTGGCAGTACTTCCGAAAGCATTATCAAACCAAATAACTTTCTTTTTTTCCTTCTCCAGTTACAGAGTTTCTTGAAAACAGTCACTTTTAACCTCTGGTAGGCTTCAGTTCTTTTCTTTTGTTGAAGTAGTTTTGTTTTTTTTTGTTTTGTTTTGTTTTTTTACACTTTTCATTTTTCAGCATATATCCTCCTTATTTGTTTCTAAGTGTCAATAGATCCCAGGGACAGGGTATGCTCACATCCCTGCTTATGTGATGTGTGGCTGAAGGTCTTATTTCCATGTCTGTTTCCTTTGGCACTGTGAATCGTATATACACACCTCTTACTTCCTATTTTGAGTTTTTTTAAAAAAGATTATTTATTTATTTGAGAGAGAGAGAGAGAGTGGGGCAAGGGGCAGAGGGAGAGAATCTCCAGCAGACTCTGTGCTGAGCGTGAAGCCTGATGCAGGGCTAGATCTCTCAGCCCTGAGATTGTGACCTGAGCCAAAACCAAGAATCGGTCACTCAACCAACTGATCCACCCATGTGCTCTCCATTTTGAGTTTTTAACTAAGCAAGAAAGACCAAAACTGATTAAGTACCAGTGGCTTACTTACATTATTGTTATTATATTATTGTTATTATTTTATAATCCAATAGCTTATTTATTCTATATTCTATATTATTTATTCTATAGCTTATTAATCTGTGTCCTATGTTCTTTATCTTTTTTACAAAGACAACATAGTTTCACACAGCCTAGTGATTACTGGGACGAGCTTGCAGTGTTCTTCCATCATTTGATAACAATTTCCTTTTTGCCTTTGATAACCTGCTTTAAGTTCTCAAGTCAATATCCCTATACTGAGCCATTTACTAAGGAGGTGTTCGTTGTGAATAGCATGGTCAATTAAATGAAGGATAATTTATTTAGTTGAGCACCTTGAAATCTTTAGCTCGCTTAAAATAGGAACTCAACAGTGGTTCCACAGGCTGGTGTACAACTTTGCCTTCTCGGAAACCTGATGTGCCCAAGAAGATTCGCCCCACCAGTGGATGATTTGATTTTAACAATATCCTATTTGGCTCTAAAAATCGTGCTGAAGCCATTTTTTGGCATGCAGTTAATAATGTAATTTAGTCTATGATGGCATTCGGTGATAATGGAAGAGATATTAGAGACATAACCATTTTCATATTTAATAGAGAAGCAATGTGTTCTAGGTAATGAAGTTAGGACTCCAACCTGCCATTGTCAGCACATGTTAACTCTGTTTCAGAGATCCTTTTTTAGATCTAAGTAAGTATAATTCTGTAATTTCCCTATACTCATTATGTTAGATGCTTTGCTGTTGTATTTTTGACATAGTAGCTTCCAGGATCATTTGTTTGACACAGCCCAAGAGTAAAAACAACCCAAATCCAACAACCAAACAAAAACTAAGAACCAATAAAACCTTTCAGGCTTGAAACTGTAGAAATGAAGTAGTGTTTCTTCTCCCTGGATAAGTAAAACCAATCCATTATTTGAATGTCGAACAGCTAGCCAAGTTGTACACTTTCTTTTGAAATAAGATGGGAATGTTTTCCATCAGTTTCTCAACATTTGGCTGGAATATGAAAGATCATGTTAAAGTGTGAGCATAACAGAAAGCACTTGAGCTGACCAGCAGTGTGGCTTTTGAGCATTTCTGTGCTTTTTGTACAACATGCTCTTACTCCATGTTAAGGCATTTCTGTGTGGGAACAGGAGTTTTTAATCCACTCCAGTGTAACCCATGTAAATAGTATCTTGTGTTTACCCTTTCTTTTCTGTTCATACCTGTAACAGAATTCTATTCTCTAAGAATTATATAAATGAGGGGATTATACATTTACTGGTCTCCAAATTGCTGTCTCACAAACACTGTATGGTGGGGATTTTTCTGTATTGGCATATACTTCATTCTTTCTAAGGCATGCCTAGTATTACTTTATAAGTGTGACTTCCATGCTCATCTTCAGATTGTTCTTGATTATTTTTCCAGTTGTAAGTTTGATGCAGTTAGAGGAATCAGAACCATTCTCTGAGTTGTCAAGAGAATACTATTCTGGTTTTCTTTGCTCTAAAATGTCTTTTTGCAGTGAGTTCTGATGTCATCAGAGATGAACAAAGAAAGCTTGTAGGTAAGCTGAATTGCATAGGAGAATGATTTTTCTCTTTTTTTGGCTTAATTTTTCACCCAATGATTTATTTTATTCTTTGAAAAAAACACAATGTAAACAGTCAAATAAACAGGTGGTATATGCTTTTTAACCTAGCCATTGTAGGTGAGACTGGTCTGGAAAACAAATCCAGAATCCAAGTGATCATATTAGTTAAGCACCTGAACCCACCCTCTTCCAGTAAACAGATTTTAGCAGTTCATGAGTAGGAAGGGTGAAACATGGTGGAGTTAAGGATTAAGAACACATGGCCTGGGGTATAAACTTACTATCTTAGAGTTCCCACATGGCATTCTTGTGTTTTTCATTCCCCGGTGTATAAATGGGAGCATTTAATGGAGGCTATCTATTTTGTCTTTGGTTTGAGAGAATTAGACCATGGGCATGACTGTTCCAGATCACACAAGATGGTGGAGTGCAATGCAGCAATTTGGACCTGATTAGATGGGAAAAAAGGAAGAGTGTGTGTATGTATACTGAGAAATGAGGAAGCTGGTAATGACGCAATTCAGTGAATCATGCCATGTAAGTAGATTATAAAGCCAAAGAATTACATGGCCAAATTGTTGTTTTGGGTAACTTGGGTCTGAGGTTTATGAGAACGTAGACTCATGTGCAGTGGCAGTTAGCAAGAGGGAAGGGAGAGTTTGAAAAAATTAGAACCAGAAGTTGAAAACCAGCATATTGTCAGTGTGTAGGATGATTAAGGTACCTTTGTTTGCTGGTTATTTTTAGGGGTCATGAGAGGGAGGGGACTTCTTTATCAAATATTTATGTCCTTTTTTTTAAAAAAAAGTTGTTTGATAGCCAAATCTTAAAATATTATAAATGCTTAAAGCAATAATTTTAGTTTTTGCTTGTTTAAAAAAGAGCTATGCAGTTTATTATCAATATAATTTTGGTCAAAATTTTCTGGAGTGTAATTTTTTTCTTGCCATCAAAAATGAGTATGGTGATATTGTGAATTGTCATAACTTCAATTATAGTCTCTTTTCCAAGGAGATGATAAAATGTATTCCTGGAAGAGGAATTCCTGTATTCCCATACATTCCTGTATTCCCTGTAGCCCCAGGGATTAAAAATGCTTTTAATCGTCCCAGTGCAATTGTGTTTATTATTTATTTTGCTTTTAAAATTAGTAAATTGTTAGCTATTGAAAATTAAAATCATCACCAATTAACAGATAAGGCTATACATGTTAAATCATTTAATTAGTGATTATATTTTCTCAGTAACATGTGACAAGTAAATTACTCATTTTTAGAAATTTCGGTTAACCATTACATATCAATATTCTTTATAGAATTCAACACTATTTCACCAGAAATATACCCAAAATAGGCAGTTAGGAATTTTAAAAATGTGGGGCACCTGGGTGGCTCAGACGGTTAAGGGTCTACCCATCTATTTACCCCTTATTACATGCTTGGCACCTACAAATATTTAATTGTTGAACATCTCTTTAAGGGTCTCCTGGGATTGAGCCCACATCGGGCTCTCTGCTCAGCGGGGAGCCTACTTCTCCCTCTCCCTCTGCTGCTCCCCCTGCTTGTGCTCTCTTTCTCTCTGTCAAAAATAAATAAAATCTTTAAAAAAATGCATTTTCTTTTATAATAGGTAATTAGAATATTTACTTGAGGAAGTATTTGTCCTTCATTTATTTTCACCATTTATATAATCAATCATTACCAACTAATGTTTGAGGGATTTGAGAGTCTCTCTCTCCTCTCTCTGTGTTTACTACTTTTATTGCAGACACTTGTTGATGACATGTGTGAGTGGTATATTCGCACAAAGTGCTTTTGCCTGGTCCTCTATCTGATGTATTTACACATTAAAAAAAAAAAGAAGAAATTAAGAGCATTCATAGTGTCCTGTTCCCGACCAAAGCAATTCCAATTATTTTTTTTTTTTAAGATTTTATTTATTTATTTGACAGAATAGCGAGAGCAGGAACACAAGCAGGGGGAGTGGGAGAGGGAGAAGCAGGCTTCCTGTCGAGCAGGGAGCCCGAAGCGGGGCTCCATCCCAGGACCCTGGGATCATGACCTGAGCCGAAGGCAGACGCTTAACAACTGAGCCACCCAGGCGCCCCTTCCAATGATGTCTTTTCACAAGGACATCCGTTTTTACATACTTAAGACCATCAACTTTTTAAACCTAGGCTTGTAATGTTGAATATACTTGGTTTACTCTCTTTCTGCATCTCTAGCACATTGCAACCCTTGCTACTATACCTAAATTCATTATTAGAATCCTTTTTAACACAATGCTCCAGGCTGCAATCCCCAATTAAAATTATTACTTGAGTGGGAAACTATTTTTTTTATTCACGCCCTAGACCATTACCAAAGAAGGGGCTTTAGCTAAGTCCATTGTCCGAATATAGAAATAAAATCTGCATTCATGCCTGGGTTGCCTAATGTATGGGCTCCTGTCATTATTCATTCACGGTGTACCTTTTGTAGGCCCAGCCTAGTGCTTGAGACACAACGAGATCTAATATATCCTTGATCTCAAAGGGCTCATGATCAGGTGTTGCAAGAGGACATATAAACAAATTACAGTGTAGGGGGATGATTGCTGTGAGGGATAATGTAAAAACATGCCCTAGAGCATAGAGGGGAAAAAAAAAACAGCTTGATTCTACCCCATATCTAAACTTTTGTCTTCATTGGACAACAGCAACATTTAAATAAAAGATTTCTTTAGCAACCACTAAATAATAATTAATATGAAAGAGCCATCTATTTAGCCCTTATTACATGTTTGACACCTACAAATATTTAATTGTTGAACATCTCTTTAAGATTGGCATTCTACTAAAATGTTTTTCTTTGTTAAATCAGAGTTATAAGCCTTTTCCTCAAAATCAATAGATCAAAATCTTATTCTGTGATTAGGAACTCATGGCTTCAATGTTTGTTTCATTGCTCAGCATATACTTTAATGTACTTTACTATTCTGAGAAGGTGTCATACTTTGCTTTCATTTTTAATTTCTACAGCGTATGCACTAAGTGCTTAAGCTCTCATTATCTGATCTACATTTGAGGAGCAAGCTATGTTAGTACTTTGAGCCATTCTCATTAACAAGGCAATTTTGACAGCATTTCCAAGTATGTAGACCTGTATTATAAATGTTAGGGGAGGATGTAATGAGAGAGGTGGTCCCTGTTTTTACCCTTCCTGTTATTAAAAATTGGCTGACTTTTAACATATTCATGGGATGGTTTATATGTGGTCCTGCTTTTAGAAATCAGATTCATGTTTCAACAGTCCTTTTATTAGCATTTTTTTCCATTAAAATCAGAAATCACACATAGTAAGTCATTTAACACTGCCTAAGTTATCCATTATAATTAAAAATATTTGGTAAACTCATTGGGTATCTTGATTTTTTTTGAACAGAAAAAAAATGACTTAATCTTTATAAATAGCTTTAATTAGCTGGGGACCTCTTATGCTTCTCAACGTTGCTGTAAGCTATTCAAGGTTGCCTTAACTTTTTTGATAACTAGGGCATCTTTTGAACTCACAGTATGTTTGTGGTCAATGTTAACCTCACACCCTTTCTTGTTTGGTCATCCCAGA
Source organism: Mirounga angustirostris (assembly GCF_029215605.1). Lineage (NCBI taxonomy): Eukaryota > Metazoa > Chordata > Mammalia > Carnivora > Phocidae > Mirounga > Mirounga angustirostris. Next base: position 16,947,819 of record NW_026991711.1, on the reverse strand, counting down.
CCCTGTGTTTTATGAGAGGCATGCTTTTCTGTTTTTCTGTTTTGTTTTTCTTTTGTTTTTTGAGTTGGATTTATGAAAGCTTTTAATTTGAAGGAAGACAAGTCTCTGCAGAATCAGTGCTAGCTGTCTGTGGCCCCATATTTTCTTTTTTATTTATTTTAACAGGAAACTGACTGGATCATGGTGAATTCTCAATTGGTTTTATTAAAATTACCAGTGGAGAGTGAAATGCATGGAGTAGGCTCAAACCTTGATTGAAATCCAACATCAAATATTTCTTTTTGTTATAAAGTCAGTCTTTTCATTTTGGACTTTTCTTTGGCTGTTACTGTGTTATGATAAACCCATCTGCTGTTTCAGCACATGTTAAGAGATTTCTTTATGCCAGTGTGGAGGATGCAGGAAGAATGATAGATGGCAAGGGAAGCCACTTACTCGTAATGCTTTTTGTCAAGTCATGTCCTCTTGTCCCATCATACATGCCTTTCCTCCAATGAGTTCAGCTGTTATTATGCGGCATTGTCATTCTACAAGGAAAGACTAGCTGGGAAATTTCTGATGGATGCCAAGGAGATGGAATAGCAGTCTGTATTTTGTACATGACTGATAATTTTGGTCTCTTGAATGGTAAAAATAGACACATAGATGAGAGTGGTCATTTCAGGCTTCCTTCCCTCCCCCATAACTAAGGAAATTTTAAGAATCATTCTAGGTAGTTAAATTGTTCATAAATATGTGCCAGATTTTGTTTGTTGGCTTTTGTTGCTTGATGCTGATGGACCACCTCCTGCAAAGAAAAATAGCAAATTCTTATCTTAAATCAAGAAGGTGAATGAAAAGTAGGACTGTGTGATTCTTTTCTGTAATAAAATTCAGATAACTTGATTATATTAGGAGTAGCATATTTTCTGACAGAAGAAAGATCTTGAGATTACAGTTAAACATGGCAACTTGAGTAAATGTATTTGCCTATACTCCCTTCTGAACACCTCACTGAAATCAAAGGAACACAAAGGATAGAAACATGAACAAAGAGGGCGCCTGGGTGGCTCAGTTGGTTAAGCGACTGCCTTCGGCTCAGGTCATGATCCTGGAGTCCCGGGATCGAGTCCCGCATCGGGCTCCCTGCTAGGCGGGGAGTCTGCTTCTGCCTCTGACCCTCCCCCCTCTCATGCTCTCTCTCTCTCACTCTCTCTCTCAAATAAATAAATAAAATCTTTAAAAAAAAAAAAAAAGAAACATGAACAAAGAGAATTTGAGGGGAGATAATAGATTGGAAATGTTGTGAATTTCTGGGTAATATAAATTGGAAGGAGGGATTACTAGAGCAGAGACAGTTGAATACTTGGTGCTTACAGAGGGAGGTGCCAACAAGGAGGAAGCTTGGAAAAGACAGGAATTGGCAATAGTAGATACTGCGGAAGTTGGGAGTGAAATATGGGGCAAAAACAGGGAATTTTGTGAAAGTCTGAACAAGATATGCTGTACCTCCCCATATCCTCTTCCCCTGTATGAGCAGACAACTGATTACTAGAGTGCCCCTACTTCTTCAGGGATGTGATTTATTCCATGGATACATTGAGTTAGGGTGATTCTAAAATGGGAACACCATGCACAGCTAAAGGTAAAGTCTCCGTGATTAACAGTGAGAGCTGTAGCTCTCTCCTGCCATCTATCTCCAAGAGCATTGGTACACAGGCCTGTAACTCTCAAACAGGAGATTAGAGAAAGCTTATTTTCTGAAGAAACTGGTTCTACAGAAAAGATCTCCAGATCTTTGATATTTGAAGGATCAAGTCTCTGCTTGCTCACCTTGAGCAGTGAAATAAATCCATTTGTTGATAAGCTGCATAGGATTCCCAGGCATTATTTTATTTTCTCTTGAATAAAGCCAAGGATCACCATGTATTTGGAGTACACACAAAAAGAACGAAACGGTCTACAGCAAGAAGAAAGAACTACCAGAAAGGAGTTTGGAGAAGCTAAATTAATAGTTCAGGAGCAGAAAAGATGACTCAACAAAAAATGAAAGTAACTTAGAGAAATAAGAGAAGACATTGCCTCTATGGGAAAGAATGTAATGCTATTACAATCAAAACAATTGAAGAAATAAGAGCGACCTCATGATATTTTAAAAATCGAAAGAATAAAATTAATCAATAGAAATGTCTGACCATTAAGGAAATGTCCTAGAAAATATAACAAGCAGACCCCATAATATCCAACTGATAGTGTTTTCATTAAAAGTGCAGCATAAACAAAAGAAAAAAGACATTTTCAAAGTAATTTAAAAAAAAAATTGTCCCAGAACTGAAGGACACAAGCTTCTACATTCAGTTCATAACGAAATTATTGAAAAAGAGCCAAGAACATCATTATGAAATTTCACAACTCTAGGCATGAAGACCAGATCCTAATGTACTTTAAGTGAGAAAAATAAATCCTTTGTGGTGCACAAAGAATTTAAGACCAAGTGACACTGGATGCTCCTGCAGCAATATGGAAATTAGAAGTAGTGAAGGAAAATCACGGGACAATAGTTATTTGACAGGTCTGTGATCAACCAACCCAAATTGGAGCAGGAGAATTGAGGGCTCCGGGATATGGATTACCAGATAACTTTGATCATAGGAAAACCTGTATTTTAAGTTGTTTTAATGGGGAGAGTTTGGGAAGAGTCTAAGCAGAGGGAAAAAGAGAGGCAACAATTAAATCTAGGAAAAATACAAAGTTTTACAAAAAAGGATATGTCACAGTGTACTATTTGACTCATAAGAGAAAATATATGTACTCATCATAGTGTAAATATTGCCCAGTACCTTAACAAAAAGTGGTTATATATATGTGTTCCAGAAAAATTGACTCCTTTCTTTCCTCTCATTAAAGAATAAATTGCCATAGTTTTTTAAGTACATTTTTTTTTAGTTTTTAACTATGTTTTATTTTATTTATTTTTTAAGGATTTTATTTATTTTAGAGAGTGGGGGGTGGGCGTCAGAGGGAGAGAGAGAGAATCCCCAGGAGACTCCATGATGGGTGTAGAGTGACATGCAGGGCTTGATCTCAGACCAAGAGATCATGACCTGAGCCGATATCAAGAGTCAGATGTTTAACCGACTGAGCCACCCAGGCACCCCTGTTTTAACTACATTTTAAAATGATTCCTTTAAATACATAAACTTTTTTGAATTTAGCTGTCTATTAAAAAATCACTTGTCAAAAGAAAGGGATTTAATTCACAAGAGAACAACAAATAATATTAATAAACTGTTGGAGTCAGGTTATTTTGACAGTAACATGTTATTTTGTTGCTGTAGATATTTCAGAATATTAAGTAGTACTAAATATATGGACTAAAAGATATAGTTTAAATGAGGATATTGAGACAAATAATAACCATATTGGAAAAGTATTTCTAGAAGGACATACATATACCCAAACTTGATGACATATTTTTGGTGACATGTGATGGTTTAGGAAGAAAAACCACTGGATTCACTTTGGGCAACATACCAGAGCTGCTTGTTTGTTTGTTTGTTTGTTTGTTTTAAGTGTTTTTTGATAGAGCAATTCATTGAGGAGTATTTTATTAAATAGGAAAGCCAAATTCCAGAACCTTCTTCCCTATTCAGCTACTGTTATCTTTCCAATAAGAATTACTCACCAAATCTTTATAGCATAGGAGGGAGTGATTTCTAGGACAGGTGAAGCTTTGTATCTCATTACTAATTAAGCTAATTCTATTTTAACAATAGCAATTTAAAGAATTGCCATGGTTTTGCTTTTTTTTCTCTAATCAACACCATGCTGGTTATAAGCAAAAAGATTGATTTATAAATTTTTTTTCTGCAGTATGCTTGACTGTTAATTTCCAGGTCAGTATCCAGCCTATCAAAAGTTTCATGGGGTGGTAATTTATGCTTATAATGGACAGTCTATTTAAAACTATGATGAGGTCACCCCAGCTAAAGCAGCTAAAATGCTGAATCCCATTCTCTCACTTACTCAGAATCACATCACTTTAGTTTGCTAGTTTCCCATCTTTAATGATGGGTGTTTCATTCAAATAAAACTTCAAACTTCTCACAGTCCAATTTGTCACTAGCGGTTCACATTATTAATTGTGTGTCTCATCCCTTGAAGCAAATCACATGGCCTCCCTCATTCCCTCCATCCTTTCCTTCCTTCCTCCCTTCCTCCCTTCCTTCTTTCTATTCCACAAGTAAAGCAATGATTTCACTTTCCTAGGTAATGCCTTCCTCTATAATTTTTTGAACTGAAGGCTCCAATCTTATATCGTGTTGTATACAGTACAGATTATAAGTTAAACTGAGTACTCCTTTTTTTGATTCCATTGTCAAATTAACTATTTTTCGTACTGCAGGTTAGCACATTTTTCAGCATTAAGCCAGTAATAGAATCAGAGATTTTTAGAGTTGAAATGGATGCTAGAAAGTATTTATTCTAAATCCATCCAAAAACAGTATTTTTCTTAAAACAGGGACATTTTCATCTCCTCCTAGAAAATAGTGCCAAATACATTCCTCTAATAAATAAAAGAAGTTGCCTCACTAAAGCACTGCCCCGAGTGTTCCAAGTCTATGAGCAGCTTAAATAACCAAATCCAAGTTGTCTCTGATCCTGTATCTGGAATTGTCAGCTCATTTCACCATCTAGTGTGAGACCAGTTTTAGCCACTAACTGGATGGGCTTCTGGTGGGGTAGAAGAGCAGTGCTTCTCAAACTCTGGGTGGGGAAGGATCAGTCCTCCTTCTAGTCTTCCTCATTCTATTCCTCCTCTTCCTCTTGCCCCTCTTCCTCCTTTTTCCAATCCATTACAGACTGATTCTTTCATAAAATATGATAAAATTATTTTCTAAAATTTAATTATAAAGCAAAACAAGTTCATTATTATTAGATTCAATAGATAGGAAAATGTCAACTTGTTATGAAAATTTCTAACTCTTACACTTGATACTTCTGCATCTCTCATTAGGCTCTGGCAGTTCAGTCTGAGTGGCACTGCTGTGCTCTATGAGGCTTGATGTTGTGTGATGAGCTTCCATTTTCTTTGCACTGGAATTGGCTACATCTTAAATATTGGTCCAGCAGTACGAATGATTGCTCCATATTTTATATCGGGTTTTGTGACTATTATTACATATATTTTTATGCCACTTTTGTATCAGTTTATATATATTAAGTTCATTTTGTAATATAAATTTCTTAGTAGACAACTCTTCAATAGTTGCCTTATTAAGATTTCTGTTATGATGACCATTATATACTTAAGAGATGTATGATAGCATCATTGAGGGCATATCATATGTGGACAAATTTATTACATAATAGACAAAATATGTGATATGTGTGTATGTGAAGTTATATATATATATTTTATTGTATATAAACATATATATAATAATAACTTCTCGACACTTATCTTACTAAGGACTGCTCATTAGAATGGTCTGGGCTGCCATTTTCCCATTCACTTTTCCTTTCTCCTTTGCCATCCTTCCTCCACCTGATTGTTATATGAGCTTTTGCATTGTGCTGCCACGCATATGCATGACTCAGTTGCCAGTTTCCACCTGTCCTCCAAGTCCAAGTCCCATTTTGCATCCAGCTTGTGGTTCACTGGGGTTGATCTCAGGTCCCAGAAAGTTTCAAATCTTGACTTTAAATCAGAACACTTAGGGGGCACGTGGGTGGCTTAGTCAGTTAAGCGTCCAGCACTTGTTTTTGGCTCAGATCATGATCTCAGGGTTGTGAGATCGAGTCCATCAGGCTCTGTGCTCAGCGGGGAGTCTGCTTGAGATTCTCTTTCTCCCCCTCCCTCTGCTCCCCCCTCCACCCTGTTCTCTCTCTCTCAAATAAGTAAATATATCTTTTAAAAAATCAGAACACTTAGGGCTTAGAAAGTTGCAGATCTTCAACTTGTGGTTCTTAATGGTATTTTACCTACATTAGAGGTTTGTTTATTCAGCATGAGGCACTATGCTAAGTACTTGAGAAAAAAAGATGGGGAAGACATGAATACTGCACCCAACTGAGGGCTTTAGAATTTAGTAGGAGATAGACATATAGATAACTTGTTTAACCGGAGCTGTGCTAAAAGTCTTTAACTTTGGGGATAAGTTAAGAAAGCCTTTACAAAAGTGCTACAGTTGGGCTGGGTTAGGGTGATTTAGTGATGGAGGATGTACATGCTCCATGTGGGGGCTTAGGTGTGTAATGCATTCTAGGGCATGGAGATGTGAAAATGGTATGAGATTTGGGTTTTGGAACTACCTGTTTAAGCACTCCCAATTTATTCAGCTTGAGTGGTGGCTCCCTGTTTTATGCTTTTTTTGAGACCCCAGTCCTAAGAACCAAAAGTGGTATTTACTTTTAAGATTCAACTGAAGCCTGCATGGAACCTGCCTCTTCGCAGTGTTTACCTGGAGAAAAATATTGCAAGGATTCATGCACAGCAAATGGGCAATTAGAGTTTTGTAGACCTGTGTCTATATTTTGAAAGACCTAGAATGATCTTTGAAGAAACGAAAAATGCCAACCCTTAGGAACACACTAGAAACTGATAAGGTATCTTCAGCCTTAGTTTATTTGGATTTGTATATTAAGACTTTTCAGTCGGTTAGCTCATGCAGAAATACACCCCCCCCCAGTAAAATTAGGAGGTAGTTTTCCTATTAGGTGTTTGATTTCCATATCCCATGATTGTTTATGAAAATGTATTGGTGTATATTTTAAGTTTTCATGATTAATTTTGTTATTTTTAAGCCCTAATATAGCTTTTCAGAAGTGCAAACTCAATACATTGCTTTGTACTTACAGGCAATAAGGATTCAATATAATCCAACTTGATTTGAGGAGTTGAGAATGCAGATGGGAACAAGGAGTGGCTTATACTTCAGTAAAGGTAGAACATGAGATGTGGTTGGGGCAGAGGAGTGGGACAGGTAGCACTTAGGAATAAGCAGTGGCCATCCTCAGGCACTGGACTTTGCTTTTTCCTCTGTGGAAGATCACAGTTTTAAAGCATTATGGAGAGTGTGAGTGGAAGAGGATCATCGGATATGTGTTTTGGAAATATCAAGGTAGTGGTAATGTATGATGCATTCATTTTATTTGAGTGAAACACAAATACTGATTGTGAGTCACAAGTCAGTATTTGTATTTCATGAAAACCAAACTTCTGTACTGATAGGAGAAGGAATCAGCCTGAGAGACTCATTAAGAGACTCTAGCAGCATGGGGTGATTCCGGAAGAAACAAGAGCATGGCGTGAACATGGGAAAGCAAAAGAAAGCAAGAAAGTATGCGACCATGAAGCGAATGCTTAGTCTCCGAGATCAGAGGCTTAAAGAGAAGGACAGATTAAAACCTAAAAAGAAAGAAAAGAAAGATCCTAGTGCACTCAAGGAAAGAGAAGTCCCCCAACATCCTTCCTGCTTATTCTTCCAATATAACACACAGCTGGGCCCACCTTACCACATCCTGGTTGATACCAACTTTATCAACTTTTCCATTAAAGCGAAACTTGACTTAGTACAGTCAATGATGGACTGTCCGTATGCCAAGTATATCCCTTGTATAACTGACTGTGTGATGGCTGAAATTGAGAAACTGGGGCAAAAGTATCGAGTGGCTCTAAGGATTGCCAAGGATCCAAGATTTGAACGATTACCATGCACACACAAAGAAACCTATGCAGATGACTGGTTAGTACAGAGAGTAACTCAGCACAAGTGTTAAATTGTGGCCACAGTTGCCTGGGACCTTGAACAAAGGATCCGGAAGATCCCTGGAGTTCCCATCATGTACATTTCTAACCATAGGTACAACATTGAGCGGATGCCAGATGATTATGGAGCCCCTCGGTTCTAATTCTTAAAAGATAGAGTTCCTCTGCCTTCCTTTACCAACTTTTTCTGTTGCCAGTTCATATTAGCAATATGCTGTAGCATGAATTATTCTTCTTTCCCATTTGCTCTGTTATGAGCTGACTGTGGTTAAATACACCCACTTTTTGATGTTTTGAAATTGATATTTTGTATCATTTAAATATTGTTGCATCTTTTTATAAATCAGATGATAGCTCATATAAAAAAAGAGAGACTCTAGCAGTGTGGATACAGGGGAGGGACGCAGGGGCATATCTGCGTGGTTACTAGTTTTCTTCATTCAAAAGATACTCATTAAGTTCTGAGTAGTCGCTAGGTGCTAGGTCATAATGGAGAGCAACACAGACTGCGTCCTAGAGCACAAGACATATAAGACAGCCTCCAGTCTCTGCTTGGGTGACTAGTGGAAGCTGATGCAGTCAGCACTGTAGGAATCGTGGGGCAGAGGTTGGTGGGGGGCGGGGTGGTTGGGGAGAGGCTTGTGTGTGTGAGTTGAGGAATGGTTTCTCAGCAGTTGTAGATGGCATTTAGTGTTGGAAGGACTGAGGTGAAGTACTTGGGTTGGGAGACTTTGGGGTTGGGAGGTCTAGGCCAGTGCTTCTTAGACCTTATGTATGTTGGAACCATCTGGGATCTTATAATATGCAAATTTTGTTGCAGTAGGGTCTGGGTGGAGCCTGGGATTTTTCAGTTTTAACAAGCTCCTGTTTGCTGCTGTTGCTGCCTGCCCTTGGAACAGTAGCTGGAGCTGCAGAAGGGTAGTTGAAAAGCTGGTTAAAAATTGTTGAATAGTTGAAAATGAGATGGAGAACTCCTTCCTCTGGGAGAATATCCACATTATTTCCCTCTGTCCCTGTCTCTCTTTCTCTCTCTGCATATGTGCGTGCACACATACACACACTCATACACACAAACTTCGAGTTTTAGAAGAATCTTATAAACAAACTATTTGGGAGTGGAACCATTTACAGATTGGGGAATGCCTACAGATGTGTACGTATGCCTTCATTTACAATGAAATTGCTTTTCCAGAAAGTCCATAATCTCCAGGTCATCTGGAAAATATTTCTTTATGTCAAACATGGACAGAACATATTTTCTTGACTTTACTTGCAGTTGTCAAAGGGGAATAATGAACTCATATTCACAGATAACCATTTCCAAACCATACTTTATTTTTAAGTGTTGACTTTTCAACTCTAATCCATTAAAATCCGAGAGGCGGTAAAAAAAGAGAAAACAAAATGTCCAGCTAAAATTTTTAAGGAATGTGTTTCTATGAGGGAAATACTGTGTCGTGTTTGTGGCCTCTAGGGAAAAAGATAGCAAGTGTCATTTGTGGAATAAATATATATAACTGCATATCATCTTCTGAGCCTGCACTAAAAAATAGTAGATGTTATTGGTTTTTTACTTTTTGGTTGTCTCACAAGGCAAAACAGTTAAGAAGAAATCCTCAGCTTTTTATTCTTTTGCATTTAATATGGAAACAAGGATGAGAATATAGAACAGGGCTTTTCTTCAATGCAGGGAATAACTGGGAGGTTGGATTCCTTTTAATAGCTTTTGATGTGTTGAAATCCAGTCAGTGTTTACATAGTAAGTAGTCACTTGACTAAAAATTTTTTTTCATAAGCATTACTTACTCCTGCAGTGACAAATGAATGTTCTCTTTGCTCTGAACATTGCCTATATAAATTATTAGGAGAAATGGAGTAAATATTACCCTCCTTCTAATAGGGATATTTCTCTGATGGGGACCTGTTTGTTTACTGTAGCTGCTGGGATGGCATGATCAGGGTGACACTGAAGACACTGTAGGAGTAAGACTTTCTACTTCTTGGTTGGATTTGTAATTTTATTTTTGTAGTTTTATTTCCTTTTACACTTGTTCATTGACTCTACTCTCATTTAACAGGGAAAAAAAAAATCAATTGCCTAGAGGAAGATAGAGATGTTCCAGCCTCATTAATAGACCAAAACCTCAATAGGGAGATGACCGTTGCATAATGAAAGGTGCTTAACATCAGAAGACCTGGATTAGAATCCTGGCTCTGTTCCTTGCCAGTTTAGAAACCATCTCAGAGCCTTGGCCTCCCCAGCATGGAATTCTGTGCAGGAAAAATGTATTTATAATGTAGTAATATGTGTGCCATGAGGAAATATTCTCCAGTCCCTGCTTAGGTGATCTATGGAATGATCTATGGGGAATCAGGGGAAGGGATGTAGAGCTTTGAGGAAATGTGTGAAGATAAAAAATAACCTCTGATAAATGACCATTTTGAACATACAGTATCTTTTTTTATATATTCATATTTATAATCCTCCCAAACTATGAAGTCTTTTTCTTTCTCCAGCCTGATTTCAGTATCAGTATCAGTAAATTTTGGTAACTTGCACTTTTTTCCCACAAGTCATCTTTATTTCTTGTTTGGGTCCATATTAAAAATAATTTAACTAAGTTATATAAAGACATAAAGCAAATTCCTAGGTGCACTTAGATGCATAAAGCTTATAGGCACTCATATTCTACACTTTCAGATACAGAAAAACTCTACCTTGTTTTTCCACTAAGGTTAAAATGTGTGTGTGTGTGTGTGTGTGTGCGTTTGTTGTATTCCATATATGAAAAACAAACAAATGAAGCCTACAAAGATTATTTTGTTTGTTTCTATTTTGCTTAAAATATTGCTCAGTCTGAAATAAACATAAAAATTTGGAAGTATCCTGACCACTAGCCAGAATTTAGGAAATATCATGGTAAAATATGTTTATCTGTCATATGTTTATTAAGTGCTGAATTAGTATTGCAGAAGACTGTGTAATATTGGAAAAATTAGGGATTTCTCCTCAAAAGTTCACTGCATATTTCTAGGCTTTCTCTAGACAGTGTTGAAATGCCAGGAATTAGATTTTACATTCAGTGATAGTCATCAGAACTCAGGGCTGCAGAATCTGATTTGTATATAAGTCAAAGACCAGGGTAAATTTGTGTATGTTTTTAAATATTAGAGGAAGTCTTTGCAAGAATTATCTTGTGTAAAATCACCTATAAAATTTCCTCCCATGATGACCTAGCTTAAACTTTGTACCCTGAGACATACTAACTAAAAATAGTTACTGAGGAGTTTGTTCATTTCCCTTAATATGTTAGCCCCAGGGAAACTCAGAAACTCAAATTTACTATGTTTTGTGGTCAGCCTAATTGCCCACAGAGAAAATTTTTTTAATTTCTCTTCTGATTCTGATCCTGGGTGTAAACAAGATAATTTATGACATGTGGGCAATGTTTTGAGACTTGGATATTAAAGTAAAAGCCAGTTCACTGGTCATTATTAGTAGCTACTATAAATTGTAAATGGATTAAGCGCTCATAATTATGTAAAATGGTTAGTTTTTCTTCGCAATTCAAATACAAACAGGGTTGGCTACTTTGTAAACACCATCCCTGTAGTTCCTGTTCTGTTGATCAGCTACAATATAAAAAGCTGAGTTGCATATTGAAATTAGTTTGATTGCTATTAGGGACTTATGTTATTTCCTAAAGTTCCTAAGGTTAGACTTTATCAGTGGATCTTTTCTGTTTCAGTAGTTAATGGTGAAAAATGACTTGTTAAAAAAAACTCCAAAAAACAAAATTCAACTGAGTAAATTTTAAAGATCTTATTGGCTTTATGCCATGATTCATGAATTGGGGAGCATCCTAGCTAGCAGGTAGAAAGGAGCTCTGAAGAGCTGTACAGAATGAAAGACTTTCATAGGAAAAAGTAGGCGGGACAAAGAATTTACTAGGAAAGAGTGGGTTGTTTCAGGCAAGGTCACCTTCCTTTGAGAGATGACAGGGGTTTATCAGAGTACCTCACTAGGGCTGGCCAGGTAATTCAGATTCCATTCCTGGGACAGGTTCACACTGTGAGTCTTGCTTTGGTTATGTGGGCTTAGCACAAGTGACTCTATTTTGGATCTGTTGTCACTTTTTTAATGGGCTTAAAACAGAGAACCTGTATTACAGGTCTTGCAGGGAAGAATGGAGTATTTTGTTGATATTCTTAGGGCTTCTTTATTGTTATCTTGCACTCTTTTTTTTTTTTTTTTTTTTTTGCTGAATAGCTACCAAAAGAGGCAAATGGTTAAATGAAAATGAGTTCCCTGAGACTGTTAAGTGTCCATCAAACACCATCGGTTTGCTGTCCTCTTTCCTGGTTACTTAAACCTAACAGATAAAGGAACGAAGAAATAAAACCTTAGTTACAAAAAGGTTTTGTAACATTTAAATCTATACAATAATGAAATTATAGATAAATAATAGATATAGATAATAGATATAGATATAGATAAATATATCTATAAGATATAGATATAGATAAATATATAGTGTGTGAGTGCATGGGGGGAGGGGCAGAGTGAAAGGGAGAGAGTCTGTTTTAAGCAGACTTCACACTGAGTTCAAAGCCCAATGTAGGGCTCGATCTCATGACCCTGAGATCACAACCTCAGTGGAAACCAAGAACCTGAAGCTTAACTGACTGTGTCACCCAGGCACCATGGCCCCCGTTTTTTTGAGAGAGAGTGTATGTGCACATGCCCACAAGGAGAGACAGAGAGGGCCAGAGGGAGAGGGAGAGAGAGAATCTTAAGCAGACTCCATGCCCAGTGAGGAGCCTGACTCAGGGCTCGATCTCATGACCCTGAGATTATGACCTAAGCCGAAATCAAGAGTTGGAGGCTTAACCACTGAGCCAACCAGGCACCTCAATGAATCCATTGTTTAGGAAAATTCCAGAAAGCCTAGGTCATATTTTATTAAAATTATCTACTTCATAGGTGGAAGTTTTATGAGTGAGGGAGTTTATACTCTAATTATCTTACCGCACTAATTAAGGCCAAAGTTAGCATAAGTTAACGTAAGTGTAGAAGAAGACAAAGGCTCATCGTGTGTTTTAATATGGAAACTTTTTGCATTTGGAGTGAGGTAATTCATTGTGCCAGAATGTCTCACATATTATGGGATGTTCAGTATCTGAAGTTCCCACCCACTATATGCCAATTGACCCTACATGTCATTGTGATAATCAAAACTGCTTTCATAGATTTCCAAATGTTTCCAGGGGGCTGCTAATTTGTGACTGAAAATCACTACTTTATGAGAGAAATTGTTCTCTTTGTTCGATGGACAAATGAATGTAGCACTAATAACTCTGATAAGACTCACATGTTCATTGTATTTTCAGAAGGTCTTGGGAATAAATATTTGGAGATTGGATTTTTGGCTTTGTTTCAATCTTATTTGTTACTCTGTAGTGTGTTATGCCTATTAATGATGAGTGGTATACTTTGAAGTTCCTTCCCCCCTTCCTCCCTCCTCCTTCCCTCCTTCCCTTCCTCCCTCCCTTCCCTCCTTCTCTCCTTCCTTCCTTCCTTCCTTCCTTCTCTTTCTCTTTCTTTCTAAAAATACGTTTGTATTACATTGTTTTCAGATCCCAGTTAGCCTAAATTTAATTATATATGCATCAATTACTTATTGTGTAAATGAAAATTATCCATTCTCAGTGGCATCTCCCAAATTGAAATTTTCCTTGTTCTATTATATTTTTAAATGTGAATTTAAAAAAATGCTGCTCTTTATCTCTCTTTCTTAAGAAGCTTGGTGGAGGATGATTCATCATCAAATTGAAAAAGGTTTGGTATGGATATAAATTTACATGAGAAATATCAGTTGATTTTTATCACCTTTCAGAGCAAATGTATTTGTTCTTCTCTTCTCATATAAACATATAAATATCTAGAGAATTTTAAACCATCTTTTGTCCTCCTGAAAGCATTGTTTTTTTCCTCATTTTTCTGTCTTTCATTATTTAAATTTCATGGAACAATGGAGTTGTAGTCATATTATTTACTCTTCATTCGGCTGCTTCCAAATATGCTCCTCCCCAACTAGCTATTTTTTAGCAATTTCTTCATCTACCACAACCTTACATACTTTGATAACCAATTCTTTAAAAAGTGTTTATTATAAAATTTATCATATAGATAAATTATTTATTGTGCATGTATAGTTTACATAGTAATAAGAAGGCAAACACTGTAAGCTCACCACCTGCTGGTTAAGACAAAATAATTATCAGAACTTTATAAGTCCAGTGCCCCCTCCATAATTACTTTTCACTGTTCTATGGAGGTTAACTTAATACTGAATTTTGTAAATCACTCTTACGCTTTATTTATAGTTTTACTATACTACCTATGTATGTATCTGGAAGCACTGTTCTCTTTTGCCGGCTTTTGAACTTTAGAGTTTAATGATGTTTAATGATTTCTTTTAAGATTTTTTACTCTATGTTGCAAGATTCATCGATACTGATACTTGGATTTAGTTTGCTTATTTTTCTCAGCTCTAGAGTATCTCATTGAGTAGATACAATACCACTTATTTATCTAATGTACTGTTGATTGACCTTAGAGTTATGAATCTCACATACTTGATATTATAAACACTGTTTCTATGGACATTCTTTTTTTTTTAAAGATTTATTTATTTATTTGAGAGAGAGCAAGCATGCATGTGAGTGCATAAGTTGGGGCAGGGGAAGAATCTCAAGCAGATTCCCCACTAAGCATGGAGCTGACCAGGGCTCAATCCCATGACCCTGAGATCATGACCTGAGCCAAAACTAAGAGTAGGACGCTTAATCGACTGAGCCACCAAGGTACCCATCTATGGACATTCTTATACATGTCTCCCGGTTGACGCATGCAGGAATTGTTTTTTGGGTTTATATGTGGATTAAAATTGCTGGATTATTTGCCAAGTGGTTGTACCAGTTTGCACACCACCTAGTTGTAGATGCCATAGATTTAGATTTTTGCCAAAATATTAAATGTGAAGTATTATGGGCGTTTTTGTATTTACTCATCAGCAAAATTCTTGTTTATGTATTTAAACATTTTTGTCCTTGGTTATTATCTTTTTGGACTGATTTGTAGCAGTTTTTAATATATTCTGTTTATGAATCTTTTGTTAGTGTTTTAGGCTATAAATATCTCAGTTTATGGCTTTTCCTTTTATCTTTTTCTTTTTGACAAAAAGGATATCCTTCATTTATTGTAATTGTATTCATCAGACTGTTCCTTTTATAATTAATTTTTTGTGTATTGATTAAGAAATTTTTCACTATCATAAGATTATAAAGACATTCCCTTGCAACTTTTATGTTGTTTGTAAAGTTGAATCCATTTTATTTATTTCTATATGTTTAACTACTACTTATCTCCATTTATTGACTAATGCATCTAGCCCTCACCTATCTACAATGCCTACTCTGTCATAAATAGAATTCTCTTATAGTGCATGTTTATTTCCGGGCTTTATTCTGTTTATCTGAGGGCATAGCAAAAGCACATTATTTTAATTACTATAGTTCTAATGTAAAAGTCTTAGTGTTCTGTTCACCCTGTTTTTCTGGAGTGTTATAGTTTTTCATGGCCATTTACTCTTCCACATACATTATAGAATCAGCTAATCACAATCCATAGAAATCTCTGGTGAGATTAGGTTGGAATTATATTGAATCCATATATTTATCTCGGGGGAACTGACATCTTTCTGATGTTGAATCTTATTATCTAACAACATGTAGAACTCACCATTGATTCCGGTTTTTAAAAAATGTCTTTAAAAACATTTTTATTAATTTATTTATAAAAGGCTTACAAAACAATCCCAAGTCATCAGTTATGCTTCTCATTACATTTTCAGATATCCATGTTGAAAAATTGTATATTTTACTTTAATGTTATTTGACCCTCCCAAAAGTAAATATAGTGACCAAAAGTAGATGGGCAACTGGTTACACAGCCTTCTCTCCCCGCCGCCTCTCAGGGCAAATGTTTCTTCCAACCACTGAGCCATCTTGGGAATCACTCATCAAATCTATTATTATCTGCATTCTACCTGCCCATAGCATGGCTAATTATTATAATTAATATATAATTAATTATAACTAATTAATAATTATTTAGAGAGCAGGTGTTTTTCCAGATACTAATAATTAGTTGTATATTCAATTTTCCTTTCTAAAATGTATGTCATATGCAGTACAAATACCCCATCATATTATACAATAGAATAAATAGCTGACACAATATTTCCTACTTAGCTGATGCTAACTCTACACAGTTCTCTGGCTCATTATCATCATAATATCCTGTACATTGTTGAGGTATCTTCAACTTTACCATATTCTTTCAGCTTCAGCATTTCTTTTGGATGGCCCAACAATATTATCAAGGCAGAGCCTGTGTTGCGATTTTCATTTTGAAGAGGAAGAAAGTGAAATTTGGAAAAATGAAGTAATTTCCACAAGACTACATAACTGGTGTCTAGTAGAGATGAGCCTCAATCTCAGGTTCTGACCTCAGAGCCAATTTTCCCGCCTCTATATGGCAGGGGTGGTGGTGGTGGTAGGGACTGTGGGACCATAGGCCAAGTAGGCCCTCCAACCTAGTGTGTAATTGTTATTCAGTTTATCTAATGTGAAAACCTTAGTTGGTGCTTGCCAGCTTAGTCTTTGGGGGGCTTCCTGCCTCTGTCTAGCATTGTACCAATTTGTACCTGCTTGCCTTCCCGGTTCCTGTGGGTGTTTGAGTTTGTGGTCTCAGCCCTAGAATGAGCCTGGCATTCCCTGTTGTAGGTTTGATTTTTTCTTCCTTGTACTTGTTACCATCTTGTACTTGTTCTGATTACTTATCACCAGACAGATCTTATAGACTGCTTTGCAATTCTATTATGAAAAGATAGGTAAATTATTATTCTCATAAGAATAGGCATAGAACACGGAATACAGTGCCTTGCACTCAATGTGTGCTTACTGAATATTAATTGATGATGGAAAAGATTTAAATCTTCCTCTAAATAACAAGATTTTGTAGTTATCTATCAAAATCTAATTTTGTTGAAGTCACTTCATCTCATTGTGAGAGGATGCAGCTCAGTTTGACAGATAAAATGTTAGCGGCTCATAAAATCGAACTTGCTCTGTGTTTGGATTATGTTGCTACTATTGGCAGGAAAGTTATATAAAACCTGCGCATTCAGAAGATCTTTGCACGAGATATGGTTGACATGCCACATTTTTATACTGATGCACTTTTCTTCCAAGTGGAGATGTTTCTCTTTGTCCTCTCTTCCTCCAGCTCTTCTTACGGTCTTTACCAGAGCGGTATTTGTCCCTCCAGATTTGGATGTCTTCCAGTAATTGAGAGCTTTCCTTAGCACCAAAAATTAATTGAGCTGCAAATAAGAGGAGTAATCGTTGATGAAAATGATGCCCTGTTCACTCCAGAAAGGTAGGCTGCTTTAATCCATACCCGCCTTCAAGGTTGCTTTTCGAATTCTAAACAATGGGATTCAATGTAATCCTTCCTCTGTTTGTAGGAAGTTCTGTTTTATTTGGAGTTTATAAAGGGAGCTCTGCAAGGTAAAACTGCTGTACAAGTGCTTTTTTTATGTTAAGTCCATGTATTAATCAAAACAGCTGTGTGGGTTACTAGGTAGACTGTAACACCAGATGGCAATAAAATGTCTTCCTCATTACAGTCAATACCAATGAATTGCAGAGACCTCCTGTCCGTGACGGCCCTTCTTGATGGGCATCCTCACTCGGTGGTAGGAAAAATGAGTATGGGTTGTATGAAACTATTTCAGCACCAGCCTGAGCTTAATAGTGCTGTTTTCCATTGCCTGTAACAAGCTGCGCTGGAGCCGTAAAATGTTTCAGCCGACAAATGCTGTCAGGGCCCCTTCAGTGCAAAGATCTTCTGTGGATTCAACGTGGTAACTTTTATTTTAGTGATGCCAAAACACACATCCGCTGTTGAGTGTTCAACACACAGTGTGCTCTCTGGAGCCATCCCGTCAGCCACAAAGCATGGTCACTGTCCCATTCCTGTGACCGCTAATGGCAAAATTCTTCAATTAAAAGCTGTGGAGGTTATGCTGACTCTTAACAGTTCGTTTTCTCCCCGAAGTAAACTACCTGCTGTTAAGTCATTGAGTTTGTTTAGTTTGATTTTCAGTGTATAGTATAAGATATGAGTTTATCATAGAGACAAAGGTTCAAGCTAAAAATGATAATTTTTTTAAGATTCTATTTATTTATTTCAGAGAGAAAGAGAGAGAGAGAGAGAGAATGAGCTGGGGGGAGGGAGAGAGGAGGGAGATCCAGACTCCCCACTGAGCAGGGAGCCCAATGTGGGGTTCGATCCCGGGATCCTGGGATCACGACCTGAGCTGAAGGCAGACATTTAACCAACTGAGCCAGCCAGGTGCCCTTAAAAATGATAATTATATGAAAGATTTAAGGAGGTGCCCATATGTGGCTCAGGGCTCAAGTTTATACAGCTACTTAATACTAGTTTACCAGTAGGGGTGCCTGGGTGGCTCAGGCAGTTAAACATCTGCCTTTGGCCGGGGTCATGATCTCAGGATTCTGGGATCGAGCCCCACATTGGGCTCCCTGCTTAGTGGGGAGTCTGCTTTCCCTTCTGCCTTTGGTCCTCTCCCCAGCTTGTTCTCTCTCTCTCTCTCACAGAAATATTTTAAAATATTTTAAGATATTGAAATATTTAAAATATTAAAAATTAAATATTAAAAATAAAAGCACAATACATGTGCTTTCCTGTCCCAGGTACTGTTCTGAATGTTTAACTTACATGTATTTATTTCATCTTCACAAGAAACCTCTTTATTTGGTGTCATTGTCCTCATTTTGATGAATACAAAAAACTAAGGTATGAGAGATTAGATAATCTGATGCCATAGACAGGATATGGTAGAACCTTTGGTTAAGTTTGTGCACTTAACCAAAATTAATGCCTCCATATTGACTGAAGTGAAATACACATACTCTTGGCATTGAAAGGGAACACACATACTGAATGTCTACTGCTCTGATGGAGATTTTTTTTTTTTTTTTACAGTTAACCAAGAGAACAGATTTCTTCTATTACCTGTAGTTTAGGATTATAGAATTTGGATTACCCTCTGGTCAGGATTTCCAAGGCTGAAAATGGAGAACAGTTGGAGGAGAAAGAGTGGACACTTCTGGATTCCATTTTCCTTCTCTTTATTGTGGATCTTTCTTCTTCCAAGCACTACTACCGTCTGCAACCTCAGTTGATGTTAAATTCACTATAGAATTGGATTTCAGTTGCTCTCCTTAATAGCTGTGGGGCATCCTTTTTCAAAGGACTCACTAAAGATTCTTTTCATTTCTGCTAACTTAAATACTGTTTTATAATATTATGAGGAAACTACTGATTTGAAGAATTGGGATTCATGTTTCTTTTCCTTTTTTGATTCTATAAATATAAATCAGCAAGTAACAAAAAGAGAAATTCCACCTGTGAAGTTATTATCCCGTAAATTGAATATGGGCATTATAATTCACCAGTAGTTGATGACTGAATGGATCTAGAGAAAGAATGAAAAGGTAGATTTTAAAGATGAATATACACATTAATAATTTTCTCAGTAAGATATATTTGAAATGGAAATCCATGACAGGAAGCCAGACTAGGAAATCAGGAAGTTTGTATTTTGCTCTCCCTCCTTATCAGTTTCCGAGCTTCCTTTTTCGATTAGAGCCTTTGCCAAAGCTTCTTACATGCGTTTCTGGAATGTTTCCAGTAGACCTTTGGAATGGCACTTTGGTTTTCAGGCAGTGATTTCTGCCCTAGCTGAATTTTAGAATATGAAGGTCATTCATCTATATCCTGGAAGGATGATTCACATATTTATGTTCTAGAAAGTAGACTGAAAAGAAGAATTTGCTACTTTATTAATTAGGGCTCTTTCACATTTTGTATTCTTCAGCTTAATCATTTGCTTGTTTGAACTAAAGTCATCTTCCTTAATCACCATCATTAGTGGCTGTCCATGAAGGATTATCTCTCTGAATTTTATAAGCATGTTAGAATTTAATGCATTTTACATTCCCCATTAGGGATTAGACATCATTCCATATTTCACTATGCCAATATATATTTTTTAAAGCATGAGATTAACTATAGTAATGTTCTACCTTGGTAATAGAGGGGAAGGCTCCTCCCCTCATTGGGTAAGGGAGCAATTGGGTAACTAGGGGATCCAGTCTTGGTACCATTTTATAGTTTAAGCTTCCCAGGGCATTTCAGAAAGTTTACTTCTTCAAAGATGAAAATTTGGTATTCTCATCGCTTTCATGTTGAACTTTCCCAGGGATGAACAGTTCATTCACTGTCTTTTGGAAACAGCCTGTTACACTTTGGGCGTCATTTAGAAATTCTTCCTTATATCCAGCCGAGTGTTCGTAGCATTCCCTGGTTCCTAGTTTGTATCTTTAAGATGACACAAAACAGATCTATTCCTTTTCTACCTGATAGTCTTCCAAATATCTGAAGCCGTCTTAATATTCCTGTGATTATTCTCCTGCACATTGGGTCATGCCACCATTTCCCATATTCCATATTTTGAATATCTCTCATGATCATTATTCTCCTCGTCTGTCCCTTGTGCATGTAAAAATGGACATTGGATTCTAGAAAGAAGCCCCATCATCGTGCACACACATATAGCACTCTCTGGACTTTCTGGCTTACTATGGGTGTGTGTTTATGTGTTGTCTCGTTTCATCCTCACAGTGAAACTGGTAGACACAGACGTCTTCTTTGTACTCATTTTTGTCTGAATAGACTCAAAGCTCTAGGCGGGCAGGATCTGGTGCTGGTTTTTATTGAATTCCAACTCCATGCACAGTGCTTTGTATACAGTAGTGACTTCCTAAATAACTGTGGAGTGAATGAGCCCCCGCTCCTCACCCTGGGGTTGGCACGAGGAGGTGGAGTAAGTTTCAGAGCTTGGGAGAGTGGTCAGTTTAACACAGAGCTTTAGAAAAAAACTTTGCAATTTGTTTGTATTGTTTGTGTATTTCAGGTTTTTCTAGTTTTTCCTGGGCTTCAAATGACTATCAGAGTGTTCTGCACACTCAAAGCAATAATGTTTTAGTCCAATACAGGCTCATATAGAAACAAAACAAAACAAAACAAAACCTCTCTCCTTTTCTCAATTTATGAAGTTAAGAGTTTAAAAATTGCTTTTAAAAGGAGTATTAATCCAAAAGAATAAATGAAGTAAAATGTCTGTTGGAAAATTAAAATTAGATACTTCAGTGAAAATGTTTATTGGGTAAATGTGATTTGTGGTTTAGTTAATAATCCATCCAAAAGCAGATATTTATTTAAATGTCATATATGTTGATCATTTTTCAAGGTTCTTGAGATGTAATATCATGGACAAAGTCCCTACTTTTATGCACCTTATATTTTACTCGAGGAAGACAGGCAACTTAACAATTAAGCAAATAAGACAGATAAGATAATTTTTGATAAGAAGTAAAGGAAATCTACAGAGCAATGTACTCAGGAACAGCAATGAGGAGGTGGCCCGGTGAGTTGAGACCTGAGGGACCAGGGGGAGGCCGCTCTGCAAAGTGCTCATTTCTGCGGAGGGAAAGAATGCAAGGGTCCTGATGTGGGTGAGTGCTCGGTGCCCTGACGGAATTGCGAGCAGAAGAATGGCAGCTTGAGTACTTGGGATGAGTACTTGGATGTGTACAGTCCTCCTTATGTCGTCCTTATGGGCCGTGGTGAGACGTCTGACAGATTTGAAAGTCGATTCATCAAAGTGGATGGACTGTGGATCTAGGGATACAGGAGAAGGGACTCACAGGAGGGGTTACAAGTAAGCTAGCAGAAACGTGATGGCAGCTCCAACTAGCAGAGGTGAGGGGTCATGAAGAGAAGTGGTTGGTGCCTTTGAGAGAGCTACTGGAGCCATACTGGACATTATAGGTCACACTGTAGGGCCGGAGAGGGGATGATGTAGAAGTGGGCGGGGGGAGGAATTAGCATGGCACTTGTAAATAAGATGGCAGGATGTTAAGGAAGAACCCCAGGGAACCCTGTTCCTGCAATGATCAGTGTTATTATTTTATACAAATGGTTCATGAAGTGATGATGTTCCCAATTTGAGGCACAATGGTGCAGGCAGGCAGTTGGATGTATGTGCCGAACATCTTTTTTTTTTTTTTTTAATATAGATTTTATTTTTTCATTTGGGAGAGAGAGAGAGAGAGAAAGAGCACAAGCAGGGGGAGCTGCAGAGGGAGAGGGAGAAGCAGGCTCTCCACTGAGCAGGGAGCCCGATGCAGGGCTCGATCCCAGGACCCTGGGATCATGACCTGAGCTGAAGGCAGACGCTTAACCGACTGAGCCACCCAGGCGCCCCTGTGGTGAATGTCTTAAGGTGGTCTTCTCACTTTCCTATCCTAAATCTTAGTAGCCTGCTCCTATAGCTGCGTGAAGGAATAATGTAGAATAATGTAGTCAGTCAGTGATACACTTTGGAGTCTTATATTTTTTCCCCCAGGTCTCCTTACCTTAACTTAATCCGTTAAGAATATAAACATATCTGATATTTGTTGTTCCTTAGTTCTGTGAAATAATGACAAGTCTTCTCCATCCCTGGCCAGCGTTGAACCTGCACATGTGTAAATTTGCTTAGCTTTCCAAAACATTGCAAGGTTTTACAAAGATAAGACAGTTCATTTACATAACCCAGAATAATTTGGCTGGCAGACTCAAGGAGATATAGTGTGTGGATCAAATTTAACACATTCATTTAGATTGGCTGACTCCCCTGCGTTTCCTGTGCTTGCAGAGGGTCCCATCTGTTCAGCTCCTGGCCAGAGACCATTGTGCCTGTGAGCATTGAAATTTCTTATTGCAGACACTCAGCGCTTCATAATTGGTTTAGGGTGCCCCAGATACTCACCAGGAACATTGTTAATTAGTACCAACGAAAGTGGCAATTATTCTAGAACTAGGATACTGCCTGTTACTAACGTACTCAGGTGACCGTGAGAGCCAACACACTTCTTTCCTGCACTTTCCCCCTTTTGCATCCTGGCGATTTTATAACTCAGAGATGCCTTCTCCATTGCCCTCAAACCACTGAGCCTAGCTCCCGGACCCTCAGAAGGACTTCCCAGGACCTCCCGTAGAGTGATCATCCCTTAATCTCCAGGAAGATCTCTCTGCCAGTTGAACTAAACCACTTGGCATTTCCTCCACAAGCCCTTTTGTTTCCACACTTTGCATCTTTGCTCCTTAAGTTCTTTCTGTTTGAAAGCGCCTTTTCACCCCCCTTAATCCCTGCCTGTCACAAACGATACTCATTTCAGATGCCTGCCTGATGCTCCATCCTTTGATCTCCCAATAATTTGTTTGTTCCTCTCTTTTGATATTTTACCTCTTATCTCTTGTCCTAGTTCAACCTCTGAAGGGTTTATTGCCCCATCCCTGCATACTCTTCACATTTTTATAGTAGTGCCAGCAGAGTGCCTTACATGGAGGTTGTTGCCAATTAGGCTTTGTTGACTTCGGTTGAGTTCTTAGTATCTAACTATGGTCTAACGATAAGCAACACAAGAACCAAAATCATCTCAAGGCAAAGTTCTGACATAACCCAGCCAGAGGCATGCCTTTCGAGGTCCCACTCCCTGCCCTGGAAGGGATCAGGCTGCCATCAAGGCCATTCTAACCTTTAATCTTTGTTGTTCTTTTATGGTCAGCGTGGCCTGGCCTCTTTGTTTTCTGAGTGGAAAATAAATGCTGAGAGGGAATGCCTTGCTGAGTGGGCCAGCCCGGGGAGATGGCCCGTCGCCGTATCTGCCACAGGGCTACCCTTCAAGAGCCTGATGGACTTGTTACATCCCGGGGCAGGCTTTCTCCTGGGTGATATTGTTTCCCTTTTGAATTCTCCAAAACCTGTCAGGTGTTTTCTTCCTTATCTCCCCGAGGACAGCCAGTTAATCTAAGATTAGCCTGACAGCCCCTATTTTCCAGGTCTCTGGTTTCATCAATAAAGTAGGTTACATCTTTTTTGAGCTCCATTACCTCCTCCATAACCTTGCTCTCTTGATCCATATTGTGGTTTATTCCTTATACAGCCTGCCCCATCCATTTTTGGCCGTGTTCCCACTTCCTATCCTCACTCTTGAATGGGACCATTTAATTCAGTAATTGCCGGGACTATAAAAGCCTGACAATCCCTGAGCCTTTTGTGTGATGTTTTCACCTCATTGCTCTTCTGGTCGCCACGCTGACTTTGAGCTGAATAAGCTGAGCGACCAAGAGCATCCCTCGGAATTACTAATGAATTGCCACCTTTACTTTCTAATGTTAATGATTAATGGATTTCTTTCATTTATCATATAAAGACAATCTTCTAGGAATTTGGGAAAAGTTATAAAGACCCTTACTTCTTGGATACCAGAGGCAATATCTTTAAAGTGGAGTATATACACCCTTGTGGGGGATGCATAAGATACCCCATTATATTTATTTTGCTATCATGCCTTTTTATTCCTGTTTTTAAATATGCACAATATATTAGCATTGTAGGACATGAACATAATTTATACAAATGCATCTGTCCATGTTACCTGCTCAAGGTGATTTCCCTGGTAGGGAGGTGTGATCAAAATGTTTGGGACCCTGGGTTTTCAGAGCCACTTCAACTTCCAGCTCCTTGGCTAGTTGTATGACCTTGGATCAGCTTATTTAGTCTCTTTGGGTCTTATTGTCCTCACCTCCCAATTGAAAACAAAACCATTCCATAGGTTGCTGAGAGGTTTCGGTGGGGCAATGCATGTGAAGAATTTAGCAAGCGCCGGAGCAGAGTGCGTACTGGTTACTATGGTCATGCGTAGTTTTAATTGATGTTTTTGTTGTTGATGTGTACTGCCTGTTTGTTATATTGCCCCACTGTTCTAGCATTTTACCACTTTTATAGTAGCAGAGGAACTGAGCCTACTCTCCATGTCAAATAATAATAATAATAAAAGCATCTCATACTGAACACATTAAAAAATGAATGAATGAATAAAAATTAGAATTTTAAAAAATACATGCACATACTTTCCTCCCTTAACATTAATAATATAAGTAGGTTTTGTAATATATTTGCATAACTTTTGTAAGAGAGGGAGCAAAGGAATTCACTAGAGCTTTCAAAACACTGAATCCATAATACATGCTGTAGGGTCGTTTTGTTGGTACCATTAGCTTCTGATGAGTTTTCTTTGGTATTTTAGAAATGAAACTCTTTTAGATAAAGTTTATCACAAGCCTACTTTTTATTGAACATTGCCACAGCAGGTATGGTTTTGAAGTGATGCTCTAGGACAAGATGTCCTAAAGAATAACAAGCTTACTATGCACTTATCTGGTATGTTTGCTGAGATCTGAGGATGTCAGAGAATTCTTCAGTGAGGTAAAGAAAAGTTCACCCTAGTTTGCAAGACTGGTTCATGTGGAATTTATAAGAATGGACTGACCAGCATGCCCTTTTAAAATTCCTTTGTTAATCTCTTTATTGAAAGCTGCTGGGCTAGTTGATTAAGAAACCTTATGGGATGACTGCTTTTAATGTCCTACAAATGAAGCCGAATTGTTGCTTAGTAAATCACCACAGATCAAAGTGCTTTGTGGTCAGAGTGCAATTATTATTATTATTTTTTATTGTTTCATTTTAGAATGAAGGTGAAGGGTTGAAGAAGGAAACATGCAGAATTTGACATCGATGATGTTTATTTACTTTCGTGCACTTCTTTACACATCTAATCTGAACAATTGGGCGAGGAGTGCAGCAAAACATAAATGGGTAAATGTAAAGCTCAATCAATTAATAATTTGTTCCTATTTATAATTGCCCGGTTCCTTCCTAGCCATGAAGAAATCAGTAGGCATATAGAGAAGACTTTGGGTGCTTCCCAGGGAAGCTGAAGAAGCATCCCTGTTGGCTTGTTGGTGGTGTTAAATCCATTATTTCCATAGTCACCTCCGTATGAAATGTACACGAGACCATTCGGTGTTACCCTGTGGTCTGATCTGAGGGGTACTAAGGGCTGATATTTTTGCTTCTTATGCTTCCTTGAAGGGTACAGTATGTATATTGTTGCCCTTGATTGTCCAGTGCCTGAAGCAGTATACGAATAGGTTTGGAAGGATTAAGTGAATATGTGAGCATATATGTTTTGTTGACTGGGATGACCCTGAGGAAAGAAGTGAGAGAAAGGACTTAAAAAAAGGACTAAGAGGGGCGCCTGGGTGGCTCAGTCGTTAAGTGTTTGCCTTCGGCTCGGGTCATGATCCCAGGGTCCTGGGATCGAGCCCTGCATCGGGCTCCCTGCTCCGCGGGAAGCCTGCTTCTCCCTCTCCCACTCCCCCTGCTTGTGTTCCCTCTCTCACTGTGTCTCTCTCGGTCAAATAAATAAATAAAATATTAAAAAAAAAAAAAGGACTAAGAAAGTGGACTGAAAATGGAAATTGAATCTACCATAAGAATTCCATAAGAGTTTCAGTTCTATAGTGTGATTTTACTTCTGGAAAGTTTAGGCATTGCTATGTTGCACTTTGTTTTCGTATAGTGTGTAGCATTAAGTACGTATATTTAGTGGTGTAATAAATGCAGGTTTGGGAAGGACTCATGTTTTGCCATGTGTATTTTTGTACCTTCTGGGACCACTCTAAAAAACCCATTTATCTATCTACCCTACCTATCTCTTTTCTTTTTTCTTTTCTTTTCTTTTCAATTCCAGTGTTGTTAGTAGTGTTATATTAGTTTCCCATGTACAATATAGTGATTCATCACTTGCATACATCACCTGGTGCTTATCACAAGTGCACTCCTTAATCCCCATCACCTATTTAACCCATCCCCCCACCCAGCTCCCCTCTGGTAACCATCAGTTTGTACTCTATAATTAAGAGTCTGTTTCATGGTTTGTCTCTCTCTCTTTTTTTTTCTTTGTTTGTTTTGTTTCTTAAATTCCACATATGCGTAAAATCATACGGTATTGGTCTTTCTCTGACTGCCTTATTTCACTTAGCATTATACCCTCTAGCTCCATCCATGTCGTCACAAGTGGCAAGCTTTCATTCTTTTTTATGGCTGAATAATATTCCATTGTGTATATGTGTATGCATGTGTGTGCATAGTGTAAGAAAATAAAATGTATATATTTATCTATCAATTGACACTTGGGCTGCTTCCATAATTTGGTTGTTGTACAAAATGCTGCTATAAACATAGGGGTGTATGTGTCCCTTTGAATTAATGTTTTTGTCTTTTTGGGGTACAAAACCCATTCTATAGTACTCATTTCACATCCAGTAAGTAGCGGTCCATTTCAGATACTAAAATCAACAAATATTTACTAAATGTCCCATTCGATGTTTCCACGAAAACCAGTGTTAAACTTAGAAACTGAATCCCTACATCTGGGTCCCATTCTAATGCTTTAGGTAGAAAGCTGCAGCTTGCCTCATGGAACTGGAATAAGACCATTACTGATCATCAGTTCTGCCAGGGCTGGCCAGTACCATAAGTCTATTCCATACCTTTGTTATATTGTCATCATTGTTAACACCTTCAATTTATCCATTTGGTTGACTCGTCATAGATTCATGGTAGATTAAAGCTAACTTAATATCCTGATTTTTCCACTGGTGATCATTACAGTGGCTAGAAAGTGCTAAAATGACATAGTTACCAAATGTTACCCACCTGGTGATGCTCTTTTTGAACAGAAGAGGATTTACAGAAGCATCAAATAATTGAGAGAAGGGTCCACATTAAGTTTTTAATGAAGATATGTGTGAACAAAGTGAATTCTTTACTACCCAACTAATTTAGGAAATGCCATATATTGCATTAGACAGAATAACTGACCTACATTTAGACTAATGCTGACATAGCTGGGCCTGGAAGAAATAATTTCATCATGCTTGACCATCTTCAGGTTCTGTGGTGACGTATTGTTTAAGTTTAGTGGTCTTCCTGATGTTTCAAGATATTGCAGATGCATTAGCAAAGACTTTCTAATGTGAATGCATATTGTCACCATAAATCATGTGGGGAGAGAAAGGATTTTAGCACTTCTTTGGTATTACAGTGAGTAAAGAAATGTTTTGAGTTGTTTTTGTCATTTGAGGGATGAGGGGCAATGCTTAGTGAATATAGGGGTCCCCGATATAGAGTCTTGTGCTCCTCCATGCCTGTACCCATCTGAATAAAAGTGCTAGGCATTAGAGGTTTCCTTTCTCCTCCTCCTCCTCCTTCTTCTTCTTCCTCTTCTCCTCCTCCTCTTCCTCTTCCTCCCCCTCCTCCCCCTCCTCACACCCTCTCCTCCTCCCCCTTCTCCCCCTTCTTCTTTTGCTCTTCCTCCTCCGCCTCCCTCCTCCCTCTCCTCCACCCTCTCCTTTTTTCTTTAAATGATGCACTTGCATTCTGTCCTGCAGCCTGGAACCTTTGATCTTTATTCTTCAGTTCTGTGATCTTAATTCAAGCTCCCTGTTGCACTTCAGGCTCACTCCAGACAGAAATGATGAGATGAAAGTTATAAATGCTTTGAGTGACTGAGGCCTGCCAGAAACTTCCCTGGGAGGACAGTAGAGCAGCCTTTCCAGTGCTTTTATGAAACATGAGCCATGCTGAGATCACCATGCAAAAAAGCGAGGTCCCAGGAAGAAACTAGTGTGGGGAGAGTGGCTTTTCTGCAGGATGTGCGGTGCCCTCACCAAGTAAAGGTTCTGAGATGAGCCACGGTTGTAAAAACGTTTTGACGGGTCCAGCCTAGTCTTCGCACAACTTTTTTGACCATGGAACTGCTTTTTTTTCTTTCATTATATTTTACTTAATATACTGTCATTTGGGGAACTGTCTTCTGTGAATGATCCAAAAAAGAAATTGGATGATGGGCCTGAGACAGTGAACCAAGAGTTGTAGTGGTGTGTCCTTCAGATTGTACGTACTAATTGGCTGCTATGAGCAGTCTGTGCTTTGGTTTTCTAGTGGCAAATAGATATAAAAATCTCAAATTGTTAGGGACAGACCATTATAAACTAAAGAAAGTGAAGTTTTAGAATAAAAAAAAAAGATCTCTTGAATGTTTTGTCAAGTAAATGGTCATTTTTTTGCAATAGATGAAAGCCCATTATAATTAAGTACTAGTTATAGGCTTCATTTTCAACACCTCATTTTTTTTTATTTATCCTTTTTGATCCTCCTGGCATCTTACTTGCTTTATGGAATTGTTTGTAAAGATTTTGTTCACAGATGTAGAGTATGAGGTTAACCGTGACCCAATCTCTGATTAAAGTGTCAGACATTCCAAATTAGTAGCATTCATATGATTGGATGCATTTTGCCCTGTGGAACCCAGAAACACTTTCAGAAACAGAAACTGCTCCTTCCATTAGTGATCAAAACATTTTAGAGAATATTTTGTCTTTTAGCGATAGTTCTGATAGACTACAAAAAATATAAAGTTAACCAGATCTTGGTTGGAGAAAGCATTCTGTCATACTAACTCTACTTTCCTCCAGCAGTAGAGAGCACATACAAATTTAATGAATAGAAGTTGGAATCACATTTCCTCTTCGTTTGGTCTTTTATTCTCTCCCTTAGGCTTAATATAAATGAGTAGAGTCACAAACACAGAGGGGATTTTTTTCCTCTGTAGAGAACATAGAGGTCACTAATGTCACTGTTTTGGGTCTGAAATAACACACTGCTCGAATATAATTCCAGGGAGTAAGCATCACACATTAGCCTCAATTTTGCAGTGACAGTTTTTAGTGGGGTAATGTGCTGAGAGGTGACGTTACATTTGCTCAATATGTTGTATTCTTGGCACCGACATAAGTTGGGTCTTTATTAGTTCAGAAGTGAAATGAACAAAGTCCTATTTGACACGTATTGATAATTGCTCTCAACTTAGGAGCTGATTTAACAAGTTCTTTGAATCTTTTGCCAAAATTTAGGGAGTGCGTTGTTGATCTTTGTAGTCTTCCAGAACATATTAGGATTTTTCCCTCCTGAAGTCACTAAATTATGCCATTGACAAATATGATATGAAGGAGATTTTCAGGAATCCAATCTATTTTAAATACTAATTAGTTTCAGAAAAATTGATTGTGCTTTGTGCACAAACTCTAAAGAGCCTTACTCATTAAATGGATTTGTTCTTTCTCTGTAGGCTATGCTAAATGTTGAATATAAAAATATGTAATGCCCTAGAAAAAGCATCTAAGGTTGTTAATTTAATATAAATTCTGTGTGTGAGTAATTTGCCAGGCAGACTATTTGTACTAACCCATCTGATCTGGATATATTACAAAGTCTAGAACTTTCAAGGGAACCTGTTTAGAAAGTTTCAGTTAAATATTTTGCTATATACCAATCTTCTAAGAAGACTTACATTAGTACTAAAAGGTGCTTCTTCACTTTGTACAGAAAAATCAGTGTTTTAAATTGACTGACCTTTCTTTCTCATCTTAGTACTAATGTTCTTTATATTAGACACCAGTTGTAATTTTTCCTCCTTTATACTAATTTATTGCAATTTTTTTGTGCCAAAAATGAGTAGAACTCAATATAAGTAAATCTCTCTATATGCATATTTATAAAAATAAACACAAAATATAAAATTCAATGCAAAATAAATATTAGTGAACCAAATTCAACAGCCATTAGGTAAGTATATAATTTATGACAAATATTGGGTTAAATGCTGATATAAAACTGCTAATTAGTACTCTACTGAAATTTTGTAGGTGAGAGTCTTAGTTTTTAACTCTTAATTTTAACAACAACCTTATGAAATAGTGTTTATTCTAATTGACCATTTTACAGATGAGGAAATAAACTGAATTCAGTGAATTAAATGTAGCAGGATGGCATACTTGATTAATTGTGATTTTAAAGGAAAATAAACCCTCAAATGTCTTAATCACTATGGTGCAAGTTGATATTTTTTGGTTCAAGTTTCTAACATACACTCTTTAATGCACATAGTGATTTTCTTGGATATAAAATTGTGAAGGACTGACTTCCCATACTTTGGAGCTCTCAAAGTGGTTCTGGACCTTTAGGGCCTAAAATTTCATCCCAGTGCATTCCTCATTGTAATCTATACTAATCATACTTGCACTGTAAATATTTTGTGTCAAGACCCTGAGAACCTCAGGTAGAGTGAAATGTGTTTATATGTTTGGGCTTTAAGCCTTATGAGAAAGACTAAAACAAATATTAAGAAGACATTAACCCACCTTTATGGCCTTGACTATCACAGTGACTTTGAATGAACCCATTAGGTGAGAAGCTCCCCATTGATTTGTGAGTTGTGTTTCATATACTCTCTTTGCTGCTTTTCAGATGAAGACACAAAATCACACACGTACATTCACTTACAGGCACACATTCACAGAGGCAGAAATAGCATGTAAATGAAGTCTGGGATGTAGCTGAATCCTAGAAATTTGGATCAGGAACTTCTTTGTTACAAAGTAAAAGATGTCAATAATAAACATAGGCCTTAATGAAATATTTGGTAGAAGCAGAATTGGAAAAAGAAAATAGAAAGACATTTCCTATAATTGAACAATGTCATTATACCTCAAAAAAAATTCAAATGCAGTGATGTTAAACTAGTCTGAAAAATAGCAAGTGGCATTCCCAACAGGCAGAATATCAATTCTATCCTGTTCATGATACTGGTTGCAGTTAAACAAATTAATGTTATTATAGTCTCAACAATTAATATCTCAGATGTTTTGCTATAAAATAAAAATATAAGGTGACTCATAATATATTATATAAATAATGTTTGTAAGACAATATTTTGAAACATATTTTGCTATCTTATAAAGTGGATGATTACTATAAAAAGGTGATTATTTTAAAATGACATTCTTAGACATGTTTTAGTAGTCAAAAATAGTTGTTAACTACATTTCTCTTTCTGTCACAATGTGACACACATTGCATACGTTCAGATGATAATAATTTCCCATTTCATACTTCTCAGCCATTTAACGAAAAGAACATTCATTCAAATTAAGGCTGAAGAATTATAGATTCATCAGATTTTTGCAGATAAAGAAAATGACATTCATAGTATTCCAAGGATTAGGTTAGTTTTCCATGACTACTTTGTAGGTTTCCCAACTTCGGGAAACACCAGGCCACATCGTTACCTCTTTGTCAAGTGTACCTCAAATAATTATTGTGAATACTCTGGATTTACACTTGCCAAATTTCTTTTTAAGGATATTAATTGTGTGTGTGTATATATATGTATATATATGTACATATATACACACACACACACACTTATATGTATGTATGAATATATATATATATTCATGCCAAGATTAAGACTAGGTAGACTTAATATGCATTTTTTTCTATACTACTTTGTAACACTTTAAAAACACAGGTCTCTGAGGCAATTACAGTTGATAGTGATAGGTACTCATTTGTACTTCAAAACCTTATTTTTGTTTGACTGTTTCTCGAAAAGTTTAACATAGAATTATGTTAAACTGTATGACTCAGAAATTCCCCTCCTGGATACATACCCAAAAGAACTGAAAACATGTACTCAAACTCATACATATACTTGCATGTTCATAGCAGTACAATTCAGAATAGCCAAAAGGTGGAAACAGCCCAAATGTCCATTTGTGGATGAATGGATAAACCAATTGTGGTTATCCATTCAGTGGAATGTTATTTGGCCATAAAAAATGAAGTACTGACACACTAAAATGTAAAAATAAACCTTGAAAACATTGTGCTAAGTGAAAGTAGCCAGATGCAAAAGGTTATATATGAATCCATTCATTTGAAAAGTCTAGAATAAGTAAATCCATAGAGACAGAAAGCAGACTGCTGGTGGCCAAGAGCAAAGGACTGGTTTGTTTGGATTAAAATGAGGGAAGGAGGAGTGGAAGGAAGTGAATTCATAGAAGTTAGCAGGTGACAGATTTTGCAGAGCCTTAAAGACCTGATAAGGCCTTTAGATTTCATTCTAAGCGATATAGCAAGCCTTCAGAGTATTTGAGAGGAGACGGTCTTTTTTTTTTTTTTGAGAGGAGACAGTCTTAATCAGATTTACATCATAAATACAGTTGCTCTGTTGTCCCATGAGTAGACTAAGGGGGATGAGGGTGGAGATGGAGTAAAGAAGACAATTAGGCGAATCTTGTAGTCATTGCTCCTTATTCTGTGAATGGTCTCTCCACCAGCAGCATCAGCATCACCTGGGACCTTTGTGGAAATGCAGACTCTCAAGCCCCACCCCAGGCCTACTGCAACACCCCTAGGTGGTTTGTACAAACATTTAAGTTTGAGAAGAACTGATTTAGATGAGAAACGGGGTTGGCTTGGGATAGTCTAGACAAGGATGTTAGCAAATGGTGGGATATTGGACATAACTTTTTTTTTTTTTTTTCAGCGAGCACAAGCGGGAGGGTAGAGGGAGAGGGAGAAAGAATCTCAAGCAGACTCCACGCTGATTGTGGAGCCCGATGTGGGGCTTGATCTCTTGACCCTGAGATCATGACCTGAGCCAAAACCAAGAGTTAGATTCTTTTTTTTTTTTTTAAGATTTTATTTGACAGAGAGAGAGACAGCGAGAGAGGGAACACAAGCAGGGGGAGTGGGAGAGTGAGAAGCAGGCCTCCTGCAGAGTAGGAAGCCTGATATGGGGCTCGATCCCAGGACCCTGGGATCATGACCCGAGCCGAAGGCAGACGCCCAACGACTGAGCCACCCAGGCGCCCCAAGAGTTAGATTCTTAAATGACTGCACCACCCAGGCGCCCCATAACTTTCTTTTTTTTTTTTGATATAACTTTCAATCATAATCTGATGAGGTATTGTATATCAGTGTGAAATAAGAGAAGGGTGAATGGGGTGCCTTTTACAGCAAAAGAAAAAAACCAGAGCAACAGAGATATCTCAAAGGCACTGGAAATCTAGAATCTGGGTTGCGATGCCTTTAGACCTGCAAGGGAGGAGTCTGAGGGTGGGGGCTAGAACTATCAGTTTGGAAGTCGTTAGCATGAGATGGTATGTGAAACCATGGGACTAGATGAGATCACCCAGACAGTGAACAGCTAGAGAAGAGGGAGTCCAAGGACTCAGGTCTGAAACATTCTAACACTGGAGGAGGAAGAACATCCAAAAAGGACAACCAATAGTGAAGCTGTAGGGCAATAATTGGGAACATGTGGTGACCTGATGTCACTAACCCCAAGTGTAGACAACATCAAAAAACTTATAAACCTCTCATGAAATAATCGGCTTGCCCATTCGTTTCCCCCATTATACTACAAGCTCTTCAAGGTGTTCAAAACTAAGCCTCTGGAGAAATGAAGAACAATCGCTTGTTTTAGGTTAGTATATTACTTGGCATTTTTAGGACTTCTAGATTTATGTGATTCTACAGCATGTCAGGCTCTGGGTCATCTGTTTTTTTTGCACATGATTACCCACTTAAGTGCTATAGGTAACTTGGGTGGAAATCTTGGCTATTATGTTTAATGTCCCCTGCCATTTTCACTCCTCTAGAGTTCCCTCTTTGCTGTTTGGATGTAAATATTCACAGCCTTCCCTTTTTCTTGGCAGTGCCTTCTCATCCGTCTCTGACAAAATCTATATATGTCTTTACAAAGGAAGAATATTTTATCAAATAATAGCTTTTAGTCACAAAGGTGTGTTTCTTGATAGATAATCTGAGGAGAAATGAATGGAACTCTTGATGTTTTCCAAGGAACTGATTTGGTAAATCAGATTTACTGTACTATGATCTATTTTTCTAAGAACCAGACAAGAACCGAGAAGCACGGCTCATAAGTCAAACCCCAGGCCTTTATTCGAAGCGTGTTTGCTTTGACCATTACTTTACTTCCTCGAGATTTAAGTTCAAGGTTCCTGGTCTGACACATTTGGTTGCAGGGGCAATGGTGAGTAAAAATAGAGGATGATACACGGATTCGTAACTGAACAATCCAAGGGGAACTGGGACTCTCAGCTTTTGTTTACCGCTATCAGCTTAATATAATTTAAAAGGCAAGTGACCGTCAGAAGTCCTCTTCTTGGTGGGATGTAAAGTAGGAAAAAATCCCAACATGCGTTCTGTGTTAAATAAGCGAGGTTTGTTTAGAATAAAGTGAAGACATTCAGTTTGTGAAGAGGGTTACATTGGCGTTTCCCTGTCCAGACATTGGGGTGTGTGTGGAAACTCTGTGAAGAGTGAGAGGATCTGATCGGGCAGGTAGAAGAGGCATGTGGGGACTATCGGGAAAGGCAGAAATCCCAGGACCAGCTTAACCCCTTTCTGTCTTATCAATTAGAAAAAATTAATGGAAACAGTTATATTCAACAAACTCAAATAATTCTTGATGAGCTCTTTTGTTCACAAGGCTGTGATGCCAAAGGAGCTAGGAAGGGTTCATTCCTTACAACACCTTCAATTCCTTACAACATTCGCCTTGGGCTGGTTACAGGCAGGCGAGGCGATTGATCATCTTCAAAAATAAGCAGCCAGTATTCACATCTTGATAAATATTGTCATATCTACCCATTTTTCTCCTTTTCCTTTCTCTTCTCCTTCCTAATTTGAGTTGACATAAGGAGATACTCTTCTCAAGATAAAAGTATTTTTAGCAGTTAAAAAGCCATTTTCCCCAGACACATGTTACTCTTGCTTGGGAGGGAAAGGTGTGTGAGACCACACTAAGGCAATAGGGCAAGAACACAGATGACACAAGGCGAAATATGATGTGACATAAGCAAAGTGAGAGACTCAAAGGAGGATAGCCATATTAATTTGGGCAAATCTGGAAGGGATTTTCATGGAAGAGGCAGACCTTGGCTTGGACTTAAAGGTTAAGTAGGATTTTGGAGTTTAAGAAGAGAATAAGGAAAGATGAGCATTTAGGGGTCCGCATCAGATGAGCAAAAGAACTGACATTCAGACATCACTGATAGAAGAACTGTTTGGAATTTGGCTAGCCAGACAAGGATGTCACTGGAAGTCCCTCCTAATGTAATGTTTCCTGAACTCCAGAGGCATTGGATTGTTTTGGAAGACATTGAGCACAGAAACAATGTAAGCAGAACTATGCTTTAAGAAGGTAAGTGGGCAGCAGTTTAGGGAATGGAGTCTGGTGCTGAGAATTGGGAGCAGGGACACCAGGATAGCAGTCCCGTCTGGAAGCAGTAAAGTCCCGAGGAAGGGTGGTCCTGGAGGGAAAAAAAAAAGGAACTGGGGGTGGATGTGAGAAATACTGGGGAGAGAAATGTTGGAGAGAAGTAGGACTGGGCAGCGGTTGGGTTAAGGGTCAGCCCAAGGGAAGGGTTAGGAGGCAGGGGGGACGCACACCAGGGACTGAGAGAATGGTGGCATCTAGAAGTAGAGATGCTGTGAGGAAGAATGGGTTTGATGGGGAAGAGAATGAGTTTACTGGTCAGTTTGTGCCTGACGCACCTGTAGGAGGACACATCCTATAACCAGTTGCAAATATAAGCCGGGCTTGGCAGAGAAAGAGGTGGTACAGAAAGAGATTTGGTCCTTATTTGTTGCAAGATGACAAGTGAAGCTGGATGTTATAACATCATCCTTTTAGGTGAATTCATACAATTAATCTTCTAGCTCATTAAAAGAAACCTCAGAATGGAACTAAACAATACACTGTAAAATACA
Source organism: Mirounga angustirostris (assembly GCF_029215605.1). NCBI lineage: Eukaryota > Metazoa > Chordata > Mammalia > Carnivora > Phocidae > Mirounga > Mirounga angustirostris. The sequence continues at coordinate 16,911,255 of NW_026991711.1, read as the reverse complement.
ACACACTTCTTTTGTCTCCAGTAGAGCAAGAGTTCAAGATAATTTCCATGAACAAGGTTTGTAGCAAGAACTCTGTTGAAAAGAGCTTCCGTGTTTGTGCATATAATAGCCGATTCTTCCATAAATGTGAGCCATGATCCAGTGAAGAAGGCTTTTTCCTTTCAGGCATGACATGCGTTTGATTTCTAAGGGCAAGGTTTCTCATTTGATTGCCAACCGCCCTAATTAGGAGGCCTTGAAGATCATTGCCTCAAGGTTGTTCAAGCTGAGAAAGCATTCACAAGCACAAACATATTTTATGTCCAGTAAAAGTCGCTCGAGTTGACTGAATGCAGTTAGTTATCATAGAGACTTACCTGTTAGTTCCAGGCACATGCTGCCAGCAGCATCAGTATTCAAGACAAAAGACAGCCATCAGTGTAAATTCTTGTCTACTATGCAAGGTGTATCTTTTGATCTTTTCAGAAAGAACTGGAAAATTGGATGGTATTTGCAGGGGCCTTTCAGCTGAGAAATGTCAATAATGTAATTGTGTTGAGACCAGTGCATGGAATTGACTTGTTGGGAGATGGATACAGATGCAAGGATGAAATGTGTATCTGATTATTATATAGAACTGAGTTTGTGCATGAGACCCAGATCACCAGGCTACGTCAGGAAAAAGCACTAGGAGAATTGGATGAATCCTCTAGGTAAGATCTCTGAGTGGGGCGACTCCAAATCTGAGGTCTTTGGAAAACAGAAAGAAATGAGAAAGTCAGTTTCCTCAAGCTATTTGCATATGCAGCGTCTCACCCAGCTTCCTCCACTGGGTGGATGTATCTGGTGGCTGTAAAACCAAGACTGGTCATTCCCTTTCCCTCAAACAGAGCAAGTCACCTTCATCACCTTCATCATGTGCAGAATTTCTGCAAGCCAAGCTAGCAGGAGTTTTCAGTTGCTCTTGGGTGGTTTGATATGCTGTGAGTTGTGTCTGCCTAGTTTAAAAGCCAAATCCAAAATAAACAGCACTGGGAAATAAAATTGTTCAATTTTGTTATTGCTTCGATGCCCTCTTTGGCTTTCCCTTTTTTCCTTCCTATTATTTGGAACGATAATGAAGTTTGTCTCTCATTACCTGCTATTGAATTATTTATGAATAGAAAGGAGATGAAAAAAAATGGTTCATAGAATCCTAACAACATTAATTTGTTCAATGCTTGACTCTATCTCCATCGAGAGAGAAAGTTTTTGGCACCACAATATTCTCTCGGCAAATGAATATTTTATCTTAAAAATGTAAGACATTCTGTAATTGAATGCCACAATTCTTCGATTCACATGTGAATTTGAATTTACGTGTTGCTGTGATCTGAGAATCTATCAAGTCTTACTCATGTGTATCTTAGAAGAACCAGACAGTGGCTGGTTGGAAGTGACCTGCGAGTGGCTTCCTCATGGGACGCATGATGCCTGTAAAAATTCTCATTTTCAGAAAGACATCTGCAATCCTCATGAAATAGTGAACATGTATGGAGCGATTACGGTGTGCCAGAGACTACTGTAAATGCTTCCTTGCATTCTCTCATTTAATCCTTACAATGCTATGAGGTAGTTGATATGATCAATGCCTTTTTATGCACGAGGAAAGGGAGACAGAGGTGTTAAGAAAATCTCACAGTTTTTAATAGTGGCAGCTTGACTCCAAAGCCTGCCTGGAAGACTCCATTCTGAAGCAGTGGATAGAGACTTGAAACTAATTTTATCATGAAGGAAGATGCAGCATCATCCAACACACATTTCTTGAGGTCCTAATATTAATTGACCCATTTTTACCTCAAAAGAGGCAACACTTTGGAAGATGGGTTTCTTCTGTTGTAGTTTCCATGTCACTTGGGAAAATGATTTTGCTATTTATTCATTTTATATCATGTAGCTCCAGCAAGTGTAAAAACTTCCTAAGAGTAGGGGTTTTGATTTTTGATCATATCTCACCTCCCTCTAGTGTTCAGTGCATTACTACATAATGGGTACTATATCAGTCAGAATGTTTTAATTGTGAAAATGCAGTTTGTGGAATTGTGAGAATGTAGTGTTCAGTGCATTACTACATAATGGGTACTATATCAGTCAGAATGTTTTAATTGTGAAAATGCAGTTTGTGGAATTGTGAGAATGTAGAAAAAAATGAAGTTTTAGATAGATAGATACATACATACATACATGTATAATATATACATATATATTTGTGTATATAATAAGGATGTCCAGGTATAATAAATATTCAATATAGAAAGTGTGCAAACTGCAATAGGGTTAAAAATATGTAAAAGGTATCACATTTATTCCAGACATAAATAGTACTAAATACATGCATTTTTATTTTATTTTATTTTATTTTTTAGAGAGGGGGAGAGAGAGAGGGGGAGAAAGAATCTTAAGCAGGCTCCACGCCCAGCATGGAGCCCTGTGCAGGGCTCGATCTCACAACTTGAGATCATGACCTGAGCCAAAATCAAAAGTCAGACACTTAACTAACTGAGCCACCCAGGCATCCCAATACTAAACACATTTTGAAGAGCTTTTGAAACATAGGAAGGATCCAAGGCAACGGAGGCATGAATTCAAAAGTTGACTGCTAATGCGAATAAACGTTTCAAGGTACATGATACGTCCGAGGGAGAGGTTATCCAGATAGTTATTTACCTGGAGGAAGGTAAGGTAAGTCTTGAGCATAGCAAACATAGAACATGTGGGTCTTTCCATAGCATGTCATTCTGATGCAGAGTAGATGCTGAATGTTTTGAACATTTGATTTCTTGATGTGTATGCTTTACTAGATTAGCTACATGATAGGTAATTGGGCAAGAAAATACATATTTTTAAAACTTTAAGCATGTTTTTGAAAAGAAAGTCAAAATGCAAGCTGTTCTCCCCCCACCATTCCTATATTACACAGAATTTTTACTGTTTACTCCAAGTCATTGGGAAAAGAAAATTTTTCAGAGGAGAAATTTAGAAACACTATCGTACAGAAAATTTCTTGCTCCTAGAGAGAGTCTGGAAAGGAGCGTCATTCCAGATGCTACTGTCTTCAATTTAAAAACATCAGAGCAGGATAAAGAGTGTCTCCCACTGAGCAGAAGTAGAGCCCAGAAGGTTCATTGAAACCCCAGAGTGAAAACCACTTAGAGAATCAGCATAGTGACGCATAAGGTTGTGGTAGGGATTTGGAGACTGGACTGGAACGTGGATGTGCCAATCTGTGTGATTAAAGTGGAGGTCGAGGGGGACAGGAGCTGGGGGATGGTACTAAGGGTATTGACCCTCAGGACAGGTGTCCAGGGCCTGAGAGTGGATTTATGACAAAGGCATATCACACAAAAGCAGACACAAAGATTAACACAGAATGAGAGATCAGTTTAGACAACAGTCAGTACGTTTCAAGGACATGAGTACATATAAAATAATACAATGGGTTTGTGAACTATGAGATTACTCTTGTGCAGGATATGTGTGTGTGTCTGAATAAAAAATTGAACACCTACATTTAGATATTCAGGAAAATAGAACCTTTTGAGTTTCCTGTAATTGGTATTCATCTCCTCTACAGTCCATTGTCTTGCTAGTACAGACTGTGGAAGTGGGATGGAGCTTGACTTCAGTAGGGGAATCAATGTTTTGTCATTGTCCTCCAAGGTAGCTTTTGATTTTGAAACTCTGTATTGGATACATATCTGGTAAATTCAAAGTTCAACACCCTGTCATACTTATTCCTCCCTTTCTTCCCTTCCCAAGACCTGTTGTATGGGGGAAGACTTAGGGGCCTCTCGGAAGGGATGTGGAGATCCTTTGATTATGTTGACCTCTCTGTAGGGCTGGTGTTCTGGTTCTGGGGTGTGTGTGCTGCATCCACTGTGGAATGTTTGGTCTGATTCTGTCCTCTGAAATCTTGCTTGCATTTTTTTTCTTGAAATCTGCAACTTGAGTCTCTCCCTTGCTGACCACCTCTGGCTTGGTTCTACAGATCCTGGCTGTGACGCATATCAGTTCATTGGCTCAGGTGGCCTTGAACTTAACCCTTGGTTGCAGTGCTCTTGGTTTCACCTGAGTTCAGACCTATGGAGACTCCTTTCTGCGTGCTTGACCTTCTGAAACTTTCCTGTCGTGCATGGACCATAGGAGCAAGGAGTTTTCCTCATAGTTTCAAACATGAGAAATGTTCAAAGGTAAATGGTTTCTGTCTGTTCCCACCCTATTTCCAAGACATTAGGCCAAAGTGAGGAAGATTCTGGCAGCCTGATTCTTCTGTTTATGTCTCTAATTCCTTCCCACAAACTCCTGAGACCAAAGAATTTCCTTTCCTAATGTATAGGACTTGGTCTGTGACATAAAAACTTTCTTAGGGAAATAAACATCATGCCATAGATAGTCATGAGATATAGACCAGATGTTGACAATCATTAATTACCCTTGTTTTGTGGGATATAGGAGGTTAAATACAATCTTTTCTTCCCTTTACCTTTAAAATGTTTCCCAAACCTTCTACAATGAACAAGTACTACGTATATTCAGAACATGCAAAACAATAGGATTTAAAAATTCCAAAAAAATATAACTAACAAGAATCTTGGTTTAGCTGCTCATGGAAGTGCCTCCTGTTCTACCCTGAGGTGTAAGATCGAGCAAATGCTAATAATGCTGGGGTGGATGGAACGTACGGGAACAGCAGTAGAGGTCAGGGCAGAAATCCCTGGGCATTAAAAGCCCAACTTCAGTAAGGGCAGGAGGAGTTTGCAAAGTCCCTGGGTGGGTGTTCTTTCAGGGACATTGCCAGTCAAAGCTGACAACTACAACTGGGAGAATTCCAAGAGAAGACAACCATTGTTCTGTTGTAGAATTGCAATGGAGTGTTTTGTTTACTATCCATTGTTTATCTTCTACCTGTGGCTAGATGATTATACCAATTCTCAAGTCTCAATAAGTGGTGAATTAATCGTTAAAAGTGAGTCTTGTTTTCATTATAAATAACTTCCATAATCTCTGCTGTTGGGTTACTGTGGGGGGTGTTTAGGGGGATCATTAGCTGCATAATAACTCTGCCAGTTCCCTTTCCTAGGCCACTTCAAGTAAATAATCATTGGGAAACCCCCTGTGCTTGTTGAGCAAGCTCATTTGATGCCCCCAGCTCCTCTATCAGATTACCTCTGCTGAGCTTTTCCAGAGAGAAATTATGAAGCTGCCACTGTTTACCTAGCATGTTTTGGTTCTTCCCAAATCGCTCCTTTGCTTTTAGGTTTCCAAGTGGTGGATCCATTTTTCTATATACTTATGGTGTTGTTGCCCAGAAAGACATTAGCTGTGATTGACTCTCTCTGATCATTAAGGGCTGTGAACCCAACCAAGGGGAGAGCAAAAGGTTAGAAGGAAGCATTTCCTGCTACATCAGAACCAAATAACCTCAAGGGAAGGGTGCCAAAATATATTAAATATTGTCTTAGTGACTTTTATTAAAAAAAAAAACAAGTACATGATGAAGTTCATCCTGGAATACTGTTAGGCATGTAATAAATCCCAAATAAATACAGGAGGAATTGTATTGATTGAACTGAGAGGTAACAGGAATTTGGAAGTAACTTTATCATTAAAGAGGGGTTTGCAGTCTTACATGGGAGAAAGGATTTTCTAATGTTCTGCCTTGCTTTACTAATCTTCAGGAAGCGACTGTGGTACATTCTGTCCTAAATAAATATTTCTCAAGGGAGTACTCAAGTGGCTATTAAAATTTTAAGCGCCCTGCATCTCTTTTAATAAATGTGTTACTTAGCAAGTACAAATGTGAGTTTCCAAGATTCCCTCGCCCCACTGACTTCTGCCTAATAGTGCATGTATTCATTTTTAGGTGAAAAGAGAGGTCAGGACAGTTAGAAATCAAAGTTATACCGATGAGTAACTGTTTCCTAAATGGTTGCAAAATTTATTAGCATCTCTACGGAGACATTTCATAAGTACTAAATGAAGTCAGTGGGTTTTGTGCCTTAGTAAATATCACTAATAAAATTGCCAAATAGATAATTCTTGTTGAATGAAGAAAAAAAAAACGATTTTTGGTTTAATCACTATGTGCAGGAATTAGAGCTGAAAAGTAAAGTTCATGGAGAATTTATGTCCTACAGCTAGAGCAGCTAATAAGAAAATCACCATGATGCATGGTAAGTTAATAATTTTCAAAACACTAAGACAATTTTAATGTTTCCACTTTTCATGAAGGCAATATATTAATAAAACTGCTGTTTAGGGTTAATTATTGGTGCTACACATTTGCAGTGGTATCACATTTAGTAGCATTTCTTTCCCTTCTTTATTCCATTAGCAAGTGATGGGATAGTAAACACTATGAATTAAGTGAATCTTGTTTGACATAAATGAACTACCTCTGAAATGTAAAACAACTTCATATATCTCAGTCCTCCTTGTAGTGGGGTTAGGCACACAAGTGTGTGTGTATTATCCCTATCTATGTCTGTATATCAATACTGATGTTATCTCTACGTGTGTGTGTGTCAGTACATAGAATACATAGAGATGACATATACATACACTGATGTATACATATGCTGTATAGAGACGTCAGTGACAAGCACCCCATGTTGAACTCAAGTTTCTGGCTTTTCTGTTCAGTGGTGAACCAGCATGTGTGACTTCCTGTAGCTCATCTTCATTAGGAACTCCTGTAATCACCTGCAAGTTCATGCCTCCGAGGGGGAACTTGTGATTTCTCTTCCACCCTCCCTGACAGCCTTTCCTGCCACCTATCCTGAAATAAGTGCTGGGGATTTTGTAATCTCTGTTGCTGGCAACAGAATTCTCTTGGATCATTCTTTAATATGTCTGGTCATGTGTCTAGTTCTGTTGACCTGGTTTTGTAGATCCACCGTCTGATCCTCAGTCCCTCATTTCCAAACCTATTCTCACTGCTTCAATGCTGGTAGTCAAGTATTTTGCCTGTAAAAACCAACAACGATAATACTTTATACACGTATGCTGATTCAGAGAAATGTCATATTTGTTAGTGTAAATGCTCTCATCATGTACATGTGTTTTAATGAAGCACAGACCCTGAATTTTATTTTATTATTCTATTATTTTTTAAAGTTTTATTTATTTGAGAGAGAGAGAGAGTACGAACAGTGGGGAGGGGCAGAGGGAAAGAGTCTCAAGGAGACTCTCCGCTGGGTGTGGAGCCCCACGCAGAGCTTGATTTCACTACCCTGAGATCATGACCTGAGCCGAAATTAAGAGTTGAACGCTTAACTGACTGAGCCATCCAGGTGCCCCGACCCTAAATTTTAGAGGAACTTTTAACCTAATTACCTTAAGAGAATAATTATTGTGCCTCTGAGTTAACAGTGGGATAGTGATCTCTGTTAACGAACAGGTGACTCTGAATGACAGTGCCTTCCACCTCTTCACTTAGCAGATTCCAACTAATATTTCTTTCTGGACAAACCTGACACTAATCCGTGTGACATCATAGAGAACAAATGGCTCTTCCCCCGGCTCCTTCAGTTCCGGGGAAAAAATGGAATTCCGTATATAATACTTACTATGTTGTGTAAAATATAGGTAGAAAAATATTGTTTATACTTTATTTTCCGTCTTCAAGATTTTAGTTTAATGGCATTATTTTACAAGAGTTCTTTATCAGGGGACAAGGATAAAAACAAGCTAAGTGGTGGAATGAGAGATATGCTATATATCTCTGGTCCAACTGGAACCTGATTTGTCTGCAGCAGAACACAATCTGTGTGGCTGGGTGAATCCCTTTGTAATTGTGCTTCCTTTATATGCTTCACGTTCCCTTTGATTCATGATGTAGTGAGGGCATTGTATTTATAGAATTCTGTAAATTCTATCCTACTTGGAAACCCCCCCCAAAATTTTAAATAAATCAATAAATGTTTGAAAGCAAGTAAGAAGGGCTAGAGAGCACCGTTGGATACATTGTAGTTTAGTGGTAACAAAACAAAAAACAATCAGCTATTCCTGATGGAGCAGCATGTCATCAACAATGACATTTCCAAACCTGATGTTACTGATAGAGGTTTTATTAGTTAATTAAATGTGTGCAAATTACATGCACTGTTGCCGATAATGTAGAAGAGGACAAGCATGCTTCATTGAAGCTCAATTTCCTTTTTAGAAATTATCACTGTATTAAATCACTTAACTTTCTAAAAAAAAAAAGCCATCTGAATTTATTTCTCCAGTCTTTTTATTCAATATTGCATTCCAGTTTTCACTAAGGTTAGTTTATTTACAGTTATTTTCGGTAATTTCTGTAATACTTTTTTGGGGGGGAAATGTTAGGGGAAAGAGTTTCCTTAGAATAGAGCAGATTGCCAGTGACCTGTAATCTGTGTATTTGAGTGGGTTTGGAATACAGCAGGGACACTGACAAGTTTGAGCAAGAATTGGTCATATTTATTCTTAAGCCAAATTTCATCCCCAACTTTTCTGCCCTTCCAATGACTTTTGCTCTGATTTATGGATTTCTTTTTACTAAAATCAAGTAAATCAAACATTTATCTAAACTTCTCTGTTTTTAAATTTATACTGTTTGTACCTCTTCCAGTTTTTAATTCCTTCAGTTATTCATTTAGCAAATATTGACTGTCTCTAAGATACAGTGGACACTATTCTTGATGCTGGGAATGTGCTGGTGATTACAAAAGAAACAATGTCCCAGCCCCCGGGAGCTTATCCATTTTTTGCATTTTCAACCTTAAAATTTCATCATCACCAAAAAGCATTTCATTGCTTGGTTGAGGTTGCAGTAATGAAATCTAAGTAAAAAAGAATTGCACATTCAGAATTCCTCCTGTAGGAGCTTAAACTTTTAAAACTGCTTTCAGAGGGGCTCCTGGGTGGCTCAGTCAGTGAAGCGTCTGCCTTCGGCTCAGGTCATGATCCTGGCATCCTGGGATGGAGCCCCACGTCGGGCTCCCTGCTCGGTGGGGAGCCTGCTTCTCCCTCACCTTCTACCTGCTGCTCCCCCCTGCTTGTGCTTTCTCTCTGTCAAATAAATAAATAAATCTTAAAAAAAAAAAAAACCAAAACTGCTATCAGAAAGAAATTCCGCTCTTCTTGAAGAATAGTATTAATTGTGCAACAATTTCCCTGGTACTAGGGATTAAATATCACAAAGAGAATCAAGTGATACCCATGTGACTATGCCCTGTTTCATTCCTGATATTGGTAATTTGTATCTTCTCTAACAAAATTTCTGCTAAAAAATTTTCCTTTGTTAATCTTGCTAAAGGTTTGTGCATTTTATTGGTCTTTCCAGAGATCCTGCTCAATCTCTCACTGATAGTTTCTATTTGTATTTCTGTTTTCTGTTTCATTGACTTCTGCGGTTATCTTTATTATTTCCTTTCTTCTGTTCACTTTGAGTTTATAGTGCCCTTATATCTATAAATTCTTGAGGTGGGAGTCTAGAGTATTGGTCTGAAGTTTCCCTTTTTTATAATATATCTTTTGAATGCTATAAATTCTCCTCTCAGGACTGCTTTAGCTGTTTGTCACAAATTTTGGTATGTTCTGTTTTGATTTTTATAAGGATTAATGCATCCAAAAAAAGATTCCCTTGAAAGTTCTTCTTTGACTCAAGAATTGTATAGAGGTGTGTTGCTTAGTTTTCAAGCATTTAGAGACTTTTTCCTATTATCTTTCTATTATTGATATCTACTGTCATCCCATTGCAGTTAGAGAATATATTCTGTACGTTTTTAATTCTTTCAATTTTTTTGAGGTTTGTTTTTTGTTTTCTGGTCCAGGATATGGGCTATCTTGGTAAATGTTCTGTGGGCACTTGAAAAGAATATGCATTCCACTATTGTTGGTGACATTAATGTCAATTAATTCCCTTTGTTTAATAGTGTTTTGAGTTCTTCTGTATTCTTGCTGAATTTCTGTCTAGTTGTTCTACTAACTGTCAAGAGACTGTTTTTGGCGTTTCCAACTGCAATTGTCAATTTGTCTATTTTCCTTTTCTGTTCTGTTTTTGTTTCACATATTTTGCAGCTCTGTTGTTTGGTGCATACATATTTAAGATTGCTATATCTTGTTGATGAACTGACCCTTTCAAAATTATGTAATGTCTTTCTCTGTCTTTGGTAATTTTCTTTGCTCTAAACTCTACTTTATCTGACATTAAAATATATACTCCTGCTTTCTTTTGATTGGTGTTTGCTAGGGGTTCTGGGTCCCCATATGGCCTCCACTGGCACTGTGGAGGGAGGGGTTGCCTCCTTACTGGTGGGAGGTGGTGAAGTGCTTACTCTTTACCAGCCTCCTCTGATGCCAGCCCAGGGAGAAGGGGAGAAGCATATCGTTACTAGTGGGTAAGGGTAGAAGTACAGGTTCCTCATGTGTTCTCCGCTGATACTACAGATTAAGCCCTGATAGATCCATAATTACATTAAATGTAAATGGTGCAAATATACTGATTAAAAGACAGAGATTGTTAGAATTAATTTCAAAACATAATCCAACTTGATGCTGTCTACAAGAAACTCACTAAAATGAGATGGAAAAAGATATATCATGTAAACATGAATCCAAATTAAGCAAGAGTATCTATAGTATGAAATAAGTCCACCAAGAATATATAGCAATCCTAAATGTAATGCATCAAAAAATGAATATTTTTACATTGTGGTTTAAATTCTGTTTTTCTTTTTTCTTTTTTTTTAAGATTTTATTTATTTATTTGACAGAGAGATAGGGAGAGAGGGAACACAAGCAGGGGGAGTGGAAGAGGGAGAAGCAGGCCTCCCGCGGAGCAGGGAGCCCGATGCGGGGCTCAATCCCAGGATCCTGGGATCATGACCTGAGCCGAAGGCAGATGCTTAACGACTGAGCCACCCAGGCACCCCGAATTCTGTTTTATTTTTCAAAAGTAGGAATAAAAATGGCATTTCGCCATTGTAGTCTCTCATTTTTATTGCAATAGCATTGATAGCTCCAGCATGTAAGTCATTAATATATAAAATACTAGTTGGTGATAATCATGTTTGGATATTCTAGTTTAAGCGGAATTAGAAACCTAAAAGTATGCTCATTGTTCACATTTGCTATTATTTTAATGACATTTGAGGCAACTATTTAAATGCTTTTGCCACTTGAGAAAAAACTGTCAGTACTATACAAGAAGGAATGAAAATACCAGAACTATAAAAAGAAACATTCAAAAGCTTCAATCAACCTTTTCGTTAATATTCTTGGTTTTAAAATTATCATCATTAAATCCGTATCTACCAAGACAGTGTATTTCAAACAATCAGTTTTCTTCATGGCCTGCTATACCCAAGCTAACTGACAAGTGATTATGCAGATTGTGTCATTATTGTATTATTACTTTTTTTGAAATGCCAGTAGACATTCCCTCTAAAGCAACAAGGAACTACTTTTCAAATTCACTTAAATGACACACATTAACCTATCTTTCTCTGTCAGCCTTTCAGTCGTGCCCAGAGCTTTATGGATAGATGTCTTTAAATTCTAGAGGAGACAAGGTACAATGTTGCATTCATTATTCTAGACAGTTGTCATCATACTGCAATGAAAACTCTTTTTAAAATTTTAATTAAAGTCCCAGAATTGGCATGTCCTTTGGGTCTCTGGATAACATAAAAATTTTGGACTATCTGGAAATGTTAAGAATTTGTGCAAACACAGAAGACCTCCAATATAGAAGTAAGTTTAAAGCAGAATGTTCTGCCACTATTTATTCATTGTATATGTCAAACATAAAACAAACACTTTCAACTCAACATTTCCCTTTTATTCCTTCAATAGGGCAGACTTATAAAATAATCTTATAATTTGAACTCATATTAGCTCATTAGAAACACTGATTAAGAATAGTTGTATTTCAGCAAGGGAAAATAATGACAGATTTTTCAGTTAAAAGCATAGAAGATCAAACATACTAAGCGGATTGATTGTTCAATCATTAGAAATCTAGATGTATTAGAGTTCTAGGGTCAGCTAAATCATGGATGGCTTCTTTAAAAAGCTAGGGCTTCTGCTATTGAACATGAGGCTTGTGGATGACTGGAATAAACTTTCGATGGGTGTCCCCAAAGCCTGTCACATGCACCAGGCAAATTACCAACGATTATGTTAAGTGGATTTAAACAGCCAGATCTGGTTCACATAGATTATGGACAGATCTTTAACGTAATAATGAAGGATAATCTTGGTTATTGTTTAACAAAGTAATTCACATGCTGGTATTAAGTTGTAATTCCTCCTTTAGGAAAAAAAATTCAGGATGGGTCACTATCTTGCGCTCCCATGATCATTTACAGAGACAGCACTTATTCCCACTGTACTGACTTGTTTAGGTTGCCAATCAAAATGATTCTCCCTTTGATAAATTGAAAAGAGGGTTTGTGAAAATAAGTAATTTAGCTGAACACTAACAGATAATTGATAATTTCTTACTTTTGTAATGTTGATAAAGCAGAGTCTGCAGCTATATGGATGGTAATTACTGATGTTTTATTCTGTTTTTCAAATCTAGGTTGAAATTTAAAATAATTCTTGGCATTTTTATTACCTATTCCAGAGATAACATGGATCTGGCTGTGTTGGTAGGGAGTGTAATGACTAAGAATATATTTTGTTTGAGAAAGAAGCTTGGTGTAATAGCCTTTGGTTGGACGTCATAGAGCCTGCTGTTGATAGCAGGGAGATTATGAAGGATTATATTAATGGATTTTATCATCCAAATCTAGTTAACTTCGATTTGGGGTAAACTATTTGTGCAATAATAAGAGATAATATTGGTTCTTATTATCAAACAATATAATTTAGATTATATAGAAACCAATTATTCCACAGAGTCTTATCAGTATAATAAGCATAATAAGTAGTTTTTTGGGAAAATAACACTTGAAATTAGAGGATTGCTTACAATTCAACCTCTCAATGAACCATTTCAGTCTGATTTATTCATTCAACCCATGTGTAAGGTATTAGGAACTGAGTACACAAGATGAACAAGATAACTCTTTGCTTTCACAGAGTTTATATTTTATACAATGAGCAAATAAACACATAACAGTATAATTGAATATCTGGTAGCAATAAGTCTATGAGGGAAACTGGGATGCTAATGTGTATAGACAGAGCAAAATGGAAGGCAATGTTATCACTTAGTAATAAGTCCATAAGGGAAACCAAGAGCTGGTGGAGTACTTCTGTGCATAGGCAAAAAGACCCTCAAGAACAGAGATGTGGATAAATCTAATGTCATTAAGAATTCATATTTATTCTTATCTCTATTAGACCAGAGCCTGTAATGAAATATCCCTATTCCCCTTACTATATTCTCCAAGTAGCCAAGTTTAACTGTGGGACTTTGGGCTACTTCAGTTTCACATTAGTAAAATATTCATTGGGTTATTTGTTAGCCTATTTCTGGCTTGATGGAAATAGAGATTTACTTTGATACTAAAATCTGATGGATTTTACTTTCATTAATTCATTGGTTCTTTCATCCTTTCAATTTATATGTATGCCAAATGCCTACTAAACACAGGAGACTTCATAGTAGACAAGTGATGATTTGGATATAGGCACTGGTGTTGAATAGGTGTTGAATAGATACAATTTGTAAAGAAAGATTTGTAGTAACAAGGTAGAGAGTTTCAGATACCTTAAGAGAGGTAGAGATTCTGTTACTTTGTAGGAGATGGCTTATCTACCATTTGTTTACTTGCTTTTGCTTTTATGTCATTCTCTCTGGGTCTCTGAGGCTCTATTAATATTTCAGTAGTGTCAGTGAGAAGAAATGCATTGAACAGTTTTTCAACTGAATCTGCTTGCTTATTGATACCTAGACCCTGGGTTTCAGGAGACCTAGGTTCTGTCATTCACTCTTTGAACTTTAGGCAAGCCATGTAACCTCTGAACCTCACTTACTCAGCTACAAAGTGAGCATTATAGGGTAGATACTGTCTTAGACGCTTTCCAATGCAGGTTAGTGTGCATTCTGTTATTTTAGCCATAGAACAAAAGAGGCACAGAAGAATTTAAATGTAGACATTTGATTTTTTATTTTGCTTTCCTGCAGCCTTTTTTTTTTAATTTGAATTTAACCTTTATCCTACAAAGCAATATTTTCTTTATGATTATGGAGTCTATTAGAAAGACTTCATTTTAATTGAAGCCTTAGAATAACAGATGTATTATTCGTGAAGAAGATAGAAACGGTGTCCAGTCGCCTGTACAGAGAGGTAGCCGATAGACTGCTTATAATGAGAAAATCATTCTTGAAGGACACACTGAACAGTGGCTTGTATTCATATGTAATTCTATTGTGACCAGACAGATGGGTGACTATAAACAAAATATCTTTCTATTCCCTTCTGAGACATATACAGGGTCGTCCTTCCTTCAGTACTGTCATGGAGTTATACGCAATTAGCTACAGAATGTTACCCACCCTGCTGGATGCAACTCAGCATCTCTCTCCGTGGTATATAATAGTACAGAAGTGACATTAAACCTATCAAACAACGGTATTCAGGCAGCATGGCGTCACTCATACCCAGCTGTTTGTGTTAGTGATTTTGTTTTTCACCAGAGGAGATTTTGGGGGGAATGTAATGAATGGACAGGCTCATGCTTACTTTTAATGAACCCCAAGTTAATGCTTTGGTCTTTTTCTGTCCATTTAAATGCAAAGGAGCACATTTCACATCATAATGAAATAAACACTAATACACAACCTCCTTTCTTCATTCTGAGCCTCTGCTTCCAGAATTAATAGCTTCCTAGTAGGGAATGTTTGACATTGTTGCTAGACTCTAAACAGGGACCTAATTCAGAGACAGATTTACATCAGCTTGTATTTTGACTTTTAATTCCTCTGGCAACTGAAAAGCAAACAAATCAAGAAAAAATAACTAATGACTTAATGAAAATAAATCAGAATGACCCGTGTGTTTAATCCACGAGAGCATCTCTCTTCAAAACTCCATTTTGCTTTGATTAATATGTCCTCCATCACAGTGAACTCTAAAGCTAATAATGTAGGTCAGATTAATAAAGTAAATGCTAAAGCCAATGTCTATAAGAATGAGCCATTCAAAAAATATGATGAACTAAAAAAGTTTATGTGAATCCATAGTTAATTCATGATTTATGATTTATATCTCTGTTTAGTTACAGCGGAGGCCAGTTTTGTGTATTTATAAATATGTGACATTAAATAAACATACTTTTTTGCCTTTATTATATATCTTCTTTCTCTTTCTCCTGAGTTCAGTAACAACCAAAAACTGCAAGTTCTGTTTAGCAGATGGGTAACCATCAAGCAGTTAAGTTACCGAGTGCCTCCAATATTCTAGGGCCCTCTGTACAGAGATTTCAGGTTGCACAGGGTACACTTGCTGCTCTCAGGATTTTATAATCTAGGGATCCAGTGCAGTAACTGACATCATCAGGATCATCAGAATCACCTGGGGATCTTTTAGATCATTTGGGGCAGTCATACCAGGAGGTTCTGATTCAGTGAGTCCACATTAGAATTCTGAAATCAGTCTTTTTCAGAGTTTCCATCCTGATTTCAATAAACACTCAGGGCGCCTGGGTGGCTCAGACGGTTAAGCGTCTGCCTTCGGCTCAGGTCATGATCCCAGGGTCCTGGGATCGAGTTCCGCATCGGGCTCCCTGCTCCTTGGGAGCCTGCTTCTCCCTCTGCTTCTCTCTCTCTGTCTCTCATGAATAAATAAATAAAATCTTTAAAAAAAAAACAAAACACTCAGGATTCGGAGCTTTTTTTAAAAAATGTAAATATATTTGACGTACAGCATTGTGTGAATTTAAGGTGTACGTGTTAATTTTGTCCATTTAAATATTTTAATATGATGCCATTGTAGCAATAATCAGCACCTCTCTCACATTTTATAATTATCATTTTTCTGGTGGTTGGAGCAAACATCTGGAACTTCTGAAATAAATAAAATACTTTAGTCTGGCAAAGACTTTAGAAAACATCTATCTATTCCAACAGCTTTGTTAACAATGGAAAGCCTAAGAATCACAGAGCTGGTGGAAGAACCCAAACTAGAATTAGGAGCCCTGATTAAGAATGTTCCCCATGTTCAAACACAATTCCCATGGGAAGTCGATGAGTAATAAGATCATTCATGATTCGACCTCTCTCAGTGTCTGACCAGGGTGTTGTCTTTTGCAACAGTTTTGTCTTTGCCTTGGGGGTGGGAGTGACCCCAGGGATCAGGTCTTAAGTCATGGAAGAGGGGGGAGGAGGGGCTAGAGGGAGCTCAGATGTGGCTTAGCTTAAAGGTATTTTTTAAGGTATTTTAAACATTATTAGTGTGGCCTTTGCTGTTATTTGGAAATTTGGAGTTAGTGTCACTGCCCCTCAATTATTCTATGTCTTCTAGTCTCGTCCTCCTTTATTTTAGAGGTAGGTTGAATAGAACTAAGAAAAAAAAGATCATGAAACTAAAATATTAAACAATTACTATCATAGTTTTCCTACTTGTCTCCTTCATCAGTTTAGTGTACCTATGGTGATCACATTTTTCATAGTATTGTTGATGTGTTAAGCTTAAAATGAAGGTAAGTTTAGGGATAATTGCCATCTTCCCGTGAATTCACAATTAGCCTTATGTCCTGAGATATGTATCATGTTCTGATGCCTTTGGTTTGTGATTTCATCTCTAATTGTTCTGTCTTTGAGGAATATAGTGGAGTCCAGTCAGTGATGGTATAGTCATTGACAAGCAGTCCGTCCGTCAGTCAGCCCCTTTAAATGCTGCATGCTCGTCACTGTGAAATACCCATGCTGGTATCCTGGTCTTTGTAAATTAAAAACAGCTCCTCTCTAATATGGTATCAGGCCTAATTGATTATTCATAAATTATTATTTTCTTGATTATTCTTCTTACGCGGCTGTAAGTGACACTAAAAGTCTAGACTATTTTTGGAATGCATAAGAGCAAACAAAACGATGGCTTTAAGGGAGGTGAACCAGATACTCTCTTTGTGTGCAGAAATGTAATGACAAAGGAAAGCCAAGAGTGGGAGAGATTATTCCATTAACATTGAGCACTGCTTAAAGAACATGTGTTTTCCAAAATGCAGAAGGAGAATTCCTTTTTATATCAGCTGTGCTTAAATATTAGATGGTGTATATGGTTCAACACTGGTATGGGGCTGTCCGAGTGTATCTGGGTCTTCCTGTGCACTGTCCCCCACCCCCACGAACGTATACAAGGAAGAGGGGAATGTGGGTCATCATAAATCCTCTAGTGTACTCCTGCCACTGTCTTAAAATTGCAAGGAAGAATGACTCCTTCTCATCCCCTGCCTTTCCCCACGGCAACTTTAGACCCAATGGCCAGCCTGGCTGTACAACCTGTACAACATGCAAGGGGGCCGATAGTGAGCAGGGGCTCTGGGCAGCTCTGCCTGCTTCTCGCGGCTCCTCCTTTATAACAGCTTCCTGGGCCTGGCCAATGGATTTTACAACTTTCCCACAACTGACAGCAGAAGCTGGATAAAATGGGAAGCAGGGCAGACCTAGGGCATTCCCTACTTGCAAACTCCCTAAAGCAAAATATAATGGATGAATCCAGGGATCTTCCTTATTCATTCCTGAGAGTGAAATGAGAACAGTAAAAATAATAAGCGCCAACACTGGTTTGTACATTATGGATTCGTAATAGGCAGTAGGCTACCTCATAGTACAGTGGACTCCAGCCCTGGTTATTTAAGGAGTAGATGATGCATTTGGCATTTTTTTGGTGAGGACAAGACGGTGCTTTCCTGGGCCTGTTTTCAGATACTGTCTATGCATGTGGAGAAGGGGCGAGAACAGAGGCCCTCCATGGAACATTGGTCTCTGCCTTGGTTGTTGTTATTGTGAGCCCTAGAGCTATGGAAGTCATGGTGTCAAGATATTTTGAGCTGCTTTCACTGGACTCATGTAACCCAACAATCTTTTAAATTTGTAATAGTCACAGTATAAAGCATGCAATCAAAAAAAGTGAGTGAGTACAGTAATAGACATAGGAAATTAATTTTAAAAACACATTCAGGATTGGGTTTTTCCAACTTCCTGGTGGAAGTTAAAATTCACATAATGAAATCAAATAGGTTAATTCTGCTCAAATACTGCCTTGGTCTGTAAGGACAAATATCACTGTTATTGAGCTCTTGTCAGGCCCTTTGTTTTGCTTTGTTTGTGCTTCATATGGTCATCTTCTGGGCCATTAGGGTGTAGCAATATAGACAAGCTTTGGCAAAACAGGAGAACATTTGACAACTTTATAAATGTTGGTTAAACATCTTCACTTGCAGATCTAGCTGCTATGTAATTTTGGTTTGTATTTTATGGCCAGCAACTCTCCATATGAAAACTTATTTCTATATCAGTTTTTGTTTTCTGTTTGAACTACCTTTTTATTTCTCTCCTGCATTTACTTCTTTTTTTTCCTCTGCCCATCTTTCCATGGGAACACACTCAATAGAATGGAGGGTATGTATCTGTGTAGGTAAAATACTGTTCAAGCTGTGCTCACCTTAGGCATTTCCAGACTTTCCCATGTGCACAGCAGCTATTTCAGCTTCGTTTTATAAATACATAGAAAATGAATAGCTGAATGTGTGAACAATCATTAAGAATATGAATAATTTTGGGGCACCTGGGTGGCTCAGTTGGTTAAGCAACTGCCTTCGGCTCAGGTCATGATCCTGGAGTCCCGGGATCGAGTCCCGCGTCGGGCTCCCTGCTCAGCAGGGAGTCTGCTTCTCCCTCTGACCCTCCTCCCTCTCATGCTCTCTGTCTCCCATTCTCTCTTTCAGATAAATAAATAAAATCTTAAAAAAAAAAAAAGAATATGAATAATTTTAATTTAACATTTTCAGAAGGCTGTCTTTTATTAATTTCTTTGCCTTGCTCTTTCCTACCTAAATAATTTCTGTTCTAAAATGTAGCCTTCAAATAAGCTTAATCCTTTTTACTAGCCTAGAGAGTTGTACAGATATATATTTACAGACACACACACACACACACACACACATACACACAGACCTTAGAACAGGCTACGAGTGCAGGAAAGACCACTGAGTGTTTCCCAGGAGCTCTGCAGTGCGGAAGGACACTCTCTGTTTAGGGTTGGGATGGGCTGTAGATACGTCGAAGCTCTAAAACTAATCTCCCATGACTTCCTTAGCCAAAATCTATATGAAAAGTTCAAGAAGTCAGGCAGAAACTTGTGATGACCCAAATCACAGAGGGTGTGAAGCTCTGTGTCCTGGTCAAGGTGGATGAGAAAAGAATGTGGATGTGTTTAGTGTCAGGAAAGGGGCACGAACGTAGGGAGGGTCCTGAGCTATACCCTAGACTGGACAACCGTTGGAGTTTACAGCTCGCTTTTATGAGCCCTACAGAGATTAGTTTGTGGGAGGGTCAGCCTGGTGTAAAGGGTCAGGGGTGGAGAGTTCATTGGTCTGGTTTGAGAAAACAGTGATAAAACAAAAAGGAATCCATCTGCCTCAGAGCTCCCTTTGTGTTCCAGTAGCAGCTCTAGGATAAAATGCTGTGAAGCAAAAAGAGGTTCTTTTGTTATTACTGTAGCTCCTTGGCTTCAGTTTGGTTTGATGTAAATCAATTTCCACATGTGTATCTCCTTGTTAAGAAACTGATTTTAAATCCTCTGTTGGGTCCTCACCCCATACTCTTATCCAAAATAGGAGATAAATAAAACATCTATGCTATCTAAAATAGAATTTTTAATAAACCATTTCCTCTGGAAACTTCCAGAATGAAGTCTGTATTTCAAAAGGAGCACGTTTTGCTATAAAGGAAGCAACAAGGTAAAACTGAAAAGTTAATCAAACAAATGTGTATTTTAATTCAAGTCAATTGGTTGCATTTTCATGTGGAGTAACATTTTCAAAGGTACATTTTTGAAATAACCTTGTAAATTTAAACTCAACATTCCTTGTCTGATTTCCTTTTTATTTGCATTAAAAAATCATGGTCTTGCTTTGAACATTTTAAGGTATTTTAAAAGCCTGTAGCAGAATAACTAAGCCTTTGAAATAATATAGTAAGCAAAATATAAATACCACGACTCTTATAATTATTTCTCTAGGCAAAGGATTGAACGTAATTGTATATTTTTGAATTCAGAAATGGCCAGAGAAATTTTTCTGCAATTTGATGACTTCCTACTGCCTACTTGATAAGCATGGCACTCCTTAGTATGAAATACAGGCACCAGCTCTAGGCTAACATATTAACTTCATCCTCTGGCTCAGTTGTTTGCTCTTCTGTTTTTCCTTTTACAACGTGGTACCCCTGTTGTTCTTCCCTCACCTGAGGTTGTTTTTGTACTCCTCTAGCTGGAAACCCCCATTTGCCTTTTTAAGCCCAGTTTCAGTGTGTCTTCCTTACAGTGCATTTCTTAATTCCTCAGGTAGTTACTCTGTATTTTGTGTCCTTTCGGCACTTTGTATATAATGATGTTTTAGCACTGAGTATGTTTCCTCCTGTATTTTTATATGTTCACATGTCTATCTCTCTAGATTTGTGCTTCTCACTCCTAGACCGTATGTCCCCCTCTTAAAATAAACATTTTGTAATGCCCTGTTATTATCTTAACATGGAATCCTTAGTTATGTGACCTACCTATCTTATTTTTAAATATCAATGTTTCTCCCCATCTGTAATATACAGGGAAATAAAATAAAACTATTTTACATTTTACTTATAAACTAAGATTTTCAATATTAAATGCTTAAGAGTACTTTGACTACAATGTAGAAATGGCCCCTGCAAATTTCCAAAATGCACCCTAGGGTATGGTATCTTCTCCACTGAGAAGCATTGAGATAGACAGTGAGCTTCATTATAGCCCAGACTACCTCCGTGTAATTTACCATTTACCCCACTACTTATACAGTAAGAAAATGTATCTGTAACACTAGACTGAGAATTACCTGAGAATGAGTAATTAATACATCATCTTACTGTTGTATCTCTAATGTATAATATTTTCCACTGAGTGTGTCTTAAAATGTTTTATTGGTCTATATCAGAAATCTATTAAGAACTTAAAATAACTGGATGGACAAAAATGAGTGACTGGTTTTCTATATCAATAGGTACATTTTGATTTCTTACATATGTACTAATAACTTTTTCAAAGGAAACAGGAGTAAATGAAAAAGTCAAAATATACATGTTGAATTGTCATTATTGATAATCTTATATGCCCCTGGAGTTTACAGAACGTAAGTTCTAATTTTTCTGAGCCAGTTTCCTTAGTTCTCTAAAATATGGGATAGGATACCCTCATAATGCTATTGAATATTACATAAAACTGTGAAGAATATTCAAATGGATTGTCTTTTTAGTTCAATTGCTTTTTTTATACCTCCAATTTTTGAGCAGTGGAAAAATAAATGCATGTAGCTTTTATTAATCTCATACATTGCCCATGGACCATGATAATTTGGTGTAGGGTCTAACTAATGAAACAAAGTGCTGCCAATAGTTCCTAAAATAATGAGATTAAGTAATTAGGGAAACAACCAAGAATTTTGCTTTCAGTTATAGAATAGTTGAACAGCTTAAATCCTTCCTCAAAAAAAAAGAATTTTCTAAATATCCCTTTGCTCATCTCCTAGCAAGGGTAAGGTAATGTTGGATGATACCTTTAAATGGGAAATGTTGGCAAGGAATATTTATATGTTCTTTATGTTCTTGATATTCAAGAGAAAGATTCCTTCTCATTCCCTATGTTTATCAACTTAAGCTTAAAATTTGCTGATGAGAAAAATGGAAAGAAATTCTAGGTAAGTTTTAAATCACAGAAATGATTTCAGCTAATTAAATTACCAGCATAAAAAATTGTGAGGAAAATCCATTGCAGGAGAGTTATAAAGATTGGTTTCATTAAATACCTACACATAAATTTTGCAGCTAAGCACTGAAGTGCATTGAAGAGCAGGGAATATTGGGGAAGTGCAGCTAGGATAAATTCTGAATAAGCTGATGTTTTTTGGACATTTAGAAATAAAGATTCCAATAGAAGAATGTGTAGGGTCATACAAATGTTCTAGAATACATCCTGGGGAGATATGTAAAGAGAAGCTTCCTCACTAAATTATTCTTCGTGTTCTCAAAGATCTAGAGAATAAGAAGTCAAATTCCTTTTGACTTCTAGGATAATCTTCTTGAGCACTTAAAAGGAACATTGTGATTTGCCTCAGATGTAGCTACCCTTAAGGAGCATCAATACCCAGAGATGTTTTTAAAGAAAATAGCCAGTTATTGTCTGTAGTTGAAAATAGGGGAGTTACTGTCATGGAATGGCAGTCAGGGAAATTGTTGGTAACATTAGTGGTCTGTACTCCATGCCTCTAATTTTCTTCTTTTTGTCCTTGGCTTTTCTCCTCTTTCTTTTTCTCCTTTCTTACTCATTGTGAGGTGAGGTAATTGTGTTACACTGACTCTGTTAAATGTGCTTCATGCAATATTGGCTCATGTATTCATTCATTCAACAGATACTTATTGGTCACTGCCTCTGTGTTCATTGACTTGTCTCCAGGTAGAGGATTGGTCTAGATTAACTCCAGATAATGTCTTGAAGTCTCTTCACACACAAGGTGGCATTCTATTGAATTATGATCTAGATTTTTATCGTTAAGTGTCTCACTGGTAATTTTTAATTTGAAAGTGTGTCTTATAGGCTAATCTTAAGATTTATGTTTATAAGATGCTAATGGTAAAATGAATGATTTCTTTTTTTAAGTTTTATTTTATTATGTTAATAACCATACATCATTAGTTTTTGATGTAGTGTTCCATGATTAATGACTTCTTAAAGAAGAAGATAACTAGAAATCAAATCATTTCACATTAAGAGAGAAATATATTGACAAAGAATGCTAGAATCATCTTTTGTACCTGAGATCATGGTTTATCCTATTCTTTAGTATTTGTGATGTCTTATTTTGTCTACACAGTGGACACTGTCATCTTATTTACTCATAAGTGATAGTGTCATTGCTCAAGGCAACATCTTTACGTAGAGACTTCAGGGTGGAGTTGTTTATGAACAGGGTACTCTGCACTTTCATAAAGGGAAGAATTTTAAGAAGGCATTGTCTAATAAGCTAAATTTTAGATCATGACTATCAAGTCTTTAAAATAATTTTGAGAGGAGCAGTATGGCTATTGGCTAATACATAGCTCACTGAAATAAAAATTGAGCATTGTTTTCATTGCCTGGGTCAGGATTGCTTATGGGTAATATCTTTCACTGAGACATGTAGAAGATGAAACTTGCCTTCTGTCTGATAACATGTCATGAAATCATAGTGATGGAAGAGATCTTATATATCACCTTGCTCAGTTTTCTAATTTCATAGATTAAGAAACAGAAGTATAATGCATTTCACTAACTTGCCCAGTGTCATCCCACAGGATTAATTATAGAGGTGGCACAAGAATGCAGCCTTTCTTAATTTTAATCCCGGGATTTTCTCACCACATCATCCTGTTTCATTCATTCTCTCAACCTACCGATACATACATTTTAGTGCTTACTATTTGCCAATCATTGTGCCAGAAGCTTAATTAATCACTTTGAATTTGTTACTTTCTTGGCTCTTCAGTGAAAGAATTTGAAATACTTCAGTTTTATGGAAACAAAGACATACTGTGTAACTTGAATTTGTTTGAATGAATATATATTTTTCATCAATATGTGTATATTTTAAAACTTTATTTAGAAAATCACATTGAAGGAAAAGATTCTACTTCCCAACATTTGGACAAGATCATTGGGCAGTCTTCCAGTTGATGTTTTGACTGATTCCTTACTAATGCTGATGTTGATCAGCATTGTAATGTAACGTGACTTTAGCATGCACATCTGCTCAGTGAACTGTAATAGACATTCAACTATAATGCTTTCTAATTATCTTGAATCCTAGATATGATATGACAGGCCATTATTTTTCATTCCTTATTGAATGTTGGGATTAATTATTGATTGAATATGAATGCTTCAAAATTTTTATTTCAAATGAGAACTCTCACATTTAACTTAAAAATTGACTTTAGCTTTTTTTTTCCTATTGATTTAATGTAATTCTTCATAAGCTTTTTTTCCCTATTGATTTAATGTAATTCTTCATAATCTTTAATGGAGATGTCTTCTATATTTGAATTAATGAATCTAGTACCACAAAATAATTTAATGTCTATGTTATTATTACTTAACCTGTGATTCTGTGAAAAAGTTGTTGGCAGTCATGTTGTCATAATTTATTAAATAGTACTAGAGAAAAGAAAACCATTAGGTTTCTCAAGCTGTGTTGCCAGTAAAATCACTTTATAAAGACATAAAAAATTCTGTGCATCTGTATGTCTTAAAATTACCATATCGTCTTATAACTTTTATTAGAAGGAATATCATCCATGTTTCTAGAAGCAAATTAAATTTCTGTGTCCAGAGTATTTCCAAAAGAAATGGTGAATGAAGCTAAGCTGGTCTTTAGGATTATCCCATTTCCTTTTGGACTCTTTGTACATTGTCCTGACTTTCCTGAAGCAGAACATTTCCTTCGCAGTCCCATCCCTTATTTAGTCTGTCTCCACCCACAGCCCGCACTCTCTCTCTCTCTCTCTCAGATTCTTCTCACACTAAAGTTGGTATATTTCCAGTGGTTCAGATCAATCCATAATTGGTGTCTGGAGTCCTGTGTTGAGAAAGATTTAAGATTACAGCTCAGATCAATGGGAAAGACCAGATGTCTGACATGTATGTGGGCTTGAGGAGTGCTAGACTTTTCCAGCATGTCCTATGACCATCTCACCAGTGTATTTACTATCTATTTAAGATCTTTTCAACTAAAAGAACTGAAAAAGAAATCTTTATTAATGTACTGAGAGAAGTTGGCTCCCAGTTTCTCATTCCTCTTCCAGTCACCATAGCTTGCAAATAGTTTAATAGTGACCTTGTGAAGACCATATTACCTATTTGCTTTATAAACCTGTTCTTGGTTAGTACTGGGAAATTGAATTTCTCCCAATCATGCTAATTTGAGGGAAATCTGCTTCTTGAACCTATAGAGTTGGATTTTGGTATTATACAGACCAAGAATATTTTTTTAATGTGATGCTTGAATACAGTTGGAATTTTCCAATATTTTTTCTCTTGGGATTTAATGTTTTCTATGGAGGTTTATTTAACTATGCTGGATGTTTATGTTTTCATTCTTTCGGAATGCTCCAGCCTTATATCTTCTTTTTGGTTATTCTGGTGTTGCTGCCTAAACAATATTTATCCTTAATTGACACAGTAGTTTGCCCTTATCCATGGTCTTGCTTTCTGCAGTTTCACTCACCCTTCATCAACCGTGACCTGGAAGCACATGATCCTCCTCCTGATGTATCAGGAGATCAGTAATAGCTGAACGCTCAGTCACAATGCCCATGTCGTTCCCCTCACTTCATCTCATCATGTAGGCATTTTAATATCTCACATCATCACAAGAAGGGTGAGTACAGGGCAATAAGATATTTTTGAGACAGAGGGAGAGAGACTACAGCACATAACTTTTATTACAGTATATTGTTATGACTGTTCTTTTTATTATGAGTTATTGTTGTTCATCTCTTACTGTGCCTAATTTATAAATTAAACTTTATCATAGGTATGTATGTACAGGAAAAAGCATGCTATATATAGGGTTCAGTGCTATCCATGGTTTCAGGCATCCATTGGGGTTCTTGGAACATATCCCAAGCACATAAGAGGGGGATTCCTGTACTCTTCAGAAACTAATGCTAGCAGACAATTGCATATCTTGATTTGGTATTTCCTCTCATTTATAAAAGGCTGGAAGAATACCACAGAAGTTACCGGTTATTTTATGAAATTTCTTAGATTCAGACATCGTTAACTGAGAAAAACAAAGAAAATGTTGATAAAATTAACTTATGTGAAAAGTGCTCTAGAACTTGAAAATACTTTCTAGACTTCCTTATATTTTTAAAATTTTTACAAGCGATATTTATTCAAATAGCTATGAGATTTTTTAAAGAAGTCCTTGGGTCTTGCCTTCGAGACTAAAATGAGATGAAGGGGAAGAGGGTGGATGGTCTATGTGAAGGGACTGGTCCTGGTTCAGCTTTGTTTCAGTCTGAGAAGTGTGGGGATAGTTCATATTAGGTATTTTGCTATTATGCGTTTGAATTTGAAAGCCTTTTTGTTTTTTTCCTTTGAAGGATTTTTTTAAAGACAAAAAAATTGATTCTGATTGGAGACTAAATCAATTACATGATCAGATAGATAGATGCTTATGCGATGGTAATTATAAGGAATTCATAATGGAATTAATGGGTTAAAGTTGGAATTATGAGGCAAAACTTACTAAAATGATCTCGGTCTACGCAAAGATGTGTGACTACAAGGTTAACACAGTAGTAGAAAGATAGAGTGGTGGAAAAATGATTTTTTTAAACATCTGGTTTGAGTGACTCTGCATATCAAGTTAGACTTAATAAGAGTATTATTGTTTGCATATTAAGTTATTGGAGCTCTGAGTAGTGAGAGAAGAAGAGGTATGAATATATACACCCGTGAGCATTCAATGACACAACACAGCAAACAAGCCGAGTGTGTTGTTTCTGTGGATTGAGGTACCCATCTGTGGTTTAGAAAGACTGTCTTTTTTCCAGCATTTATTTTTGTAATTTGAATCATTCATTCATTCATAAAATATTTGCTGAGTGCTGGCCTTGGGCTGGGTACTGTACTAGGCACTAGATATACCATGTTAAGGGAAATGGACATGATCCTTGCCTCCAGGGAAAGTCTATTCTAGTGGAGAAACCCAGAAAATAAACAAGTAATGCAAAGTAGTATATACATACATAAACAAATCAAGAAAATTATTAAGGAATGCAGAGGATGCTGTGATAGATAAAAGTATCACTGGTTGATGATAGTGGGCCCAGAGATCATGAAAATGGAATTTGAAGTCTATGGAAGCTAATTAATTTCTAATTAATGCTTTTTTTTCTCCCCTGATTTTGGTTCAAAGAGAAATTCCCCTATTATAGTTTACATAATAATAAGGGAAGTACAATATTAGATAGTAATTTATGTAGTTGCCATTCTCGTGGGTTAAAATGGTTCATGTGGTTTCATCTAACAGACTCTGAGTTTGACTGTTCTCATTGAAACATTTGGCTTATATAGATGAGGTCTGTAGCAAGGGAAATAGTCTCCTATCCTATGGCTAAATAAATGAAGGGTCCAAATGGCATTGCCATGATGAAAGATGCATTGCTGCTAGTCCTCAGTCCTTAGGCACATAGAGCACCCTCACTGCACAGCCCAGGAGAGGGGGGTGGAAATGAAACAGCCACTTTATTGGAAAAGTGCACTTTTCCTCTGTAGTCACTCAAATGCTATTATCCTTTTATTACTCTGTAATTTTGAGGGCAAGTTCAGTGAATAACTATGGAGGCTATTAAGAGCTGTCATGGAAAATTTATTTGTCTTTAAATGGAAGGTAGAAACATTACTGCAGGAGCTGCATTGCTTCGATGTAGATATTTCTCCTCTTTGAGCTTTTTAAAATGATGTTTATTGTTTCTCACAACGAAACCCCAGACCTTTCTAACACTCGCAATTGTGATCCTGCCTTTTTCCTTTTGTCTGGAATAAAATTTATGGAGGACGCTTGGCCCATGGGAACCAATCTTATTTTGTGTTAGTTTCATGTTAGTGTCTACACTAATAGTACACAAGTGGGGTCAATAGTGACTTCCAGAAAACATGGTTATATCCACCCGGCTCCTTAAAGGGGAAAAGTTCCAGAAAGGGCCTCTAACATCCTCTTCTCTTTAGTCTTATCTTTGGCTTTTGAGAGTAAAAATATGGCTGTTGGAGGCCATCACAATACATAGCAAGAACTGAATATTTCAGAAAATCACTGTTTTATTTTCCTGTAGCAGCTGTAATGAATTACCTCAAACTTGGTGTCTTAAAACAACAGAAATTTATTTTCTCACAGTTCTGGAGGCCACGAGTCCAACATCGGTGTCGGCCAGGCCCATTCCCTCCAAAGGCTCTAGGGGGAGTATCCTTTCTTGAGTCTTTCAGGTTTTGGTGGCTCCGGGGACTTCCTGGCTTGTGTGCCTCAGTTTGCTCTCTTCACATGGTTTTTCTTCTCTGAGTCTCTGTGTGTCCTTTTCTATCTCTTATGAGGACATTTCTCTTTAGATTTAGGACCCACCCAAATCCAGCATGATTTCAATTTCATTTTCAATTTAATTACATTGGCAAAAACAGGGTCTTTTTTTAGACCAAATAAGGTTACATCCTGAGGTTCCACGTGGACATGAATTTAGGAGAAGACACTCTTCAGGGCACTACAGTCCCTGACTCTGAGCACAAAACAAAAACACGGGAGTTGGTGGTTTTATTTTCTAATTTCAGTTTTATCAACTTTTAAAAGAAGCTAACTTATTTTCCATGCTTTCCCTGCAATGGAGTTAAGAGATTAATTCATAGGATTTCCAGAAGATCAAATTACTAAAACTCTCTATATATGTTTAGTAAGGGAATAGAATTGAACAAGGGAGGATTTTCATCTAATTGTAAAATGTTATTAAAAATTTGCTCCACTGAACTCTTGCAAAGGAGACTTTGAAAGAAATACACTTCCGTATATGGTTCTAATTTATGACTTTTTTCATTTAACTGGGCTTGGAGTAGTGCTTCTTGGACATAGAATTAGGTTCTAGCTTGGGGAATATTTGCTTGTCATGTGTTTATTTAAAGTTCAAGTTCCTTAGTTCTATATATACTGTGGATTTTCCTTCAGTTTTAATGATGATGATCATGGTCCCATATAGCTTGTACTATGGGACAGGAACTCTGCCAGGTCCCTGTCCATTATCTAAAGCAATCCTGCATCATGACACTCCTTTGGAGGAGTTACTATTGTCCTTGGCTTATAGATGATGGAACTGAAGCTTCAGTGACTCGCCCAAGGATGTGCAGGGTGTCAGAAGAACTGGTTTTCTAATCCAGTCTGTCTGGTTCCAGGGTACTAGCTTTTTACTATTGCCCAATGCCTCTCTTTAAGTATGTCTGTCCCAGGTATAGGAGGAGGTGTATACATTTATCTGCTGTTAATCCACTGTCACCTTGAACCTAGGTTCCTGAAACCTGAATTGTCTTGCTGGGTCTCAGTGTGACCTCCCTCAGGAAGAGGGTTCCAGGTCTATCATATGAGGGGAGTGGGGGGATGGTTCACAGTGTTTGTCCAGATTCCTGGCTGGCAGCTTTGAGTACAAGCAGTAATACTGAGTGAGGGGCAGAGATTATTTGCCTTTGGAGCATACCTTTCCCCTTTCAACGAAGATTTTCTTCTGAAAGCCGCATCTGTTTGGATTCAGACGTGGGTCACCACGCAGGGTAGAGAGACAGCGTCCCACCAAGCTCGGGTGTGTTTGCCAGATTGGAAGGTGGCCTGACATGCACATGATGCCTGCTTGGAGCTGCCTTCCCGACCACTGTAGGGCCCCCTCCCTCCCTCCCTCCCCACCACTCCTGTATGCTGCTTCTGCTGCATTTTCCACTACAGCATGAACTGCTACTTGATACGTTTTTTTTTTTTAAAGATTTTATTTATTTATTTGAGACAGAGAGAATGAGAGGGGGGAGGGTCAGAGGGAGAAGCAGACTCCCTGCCGAGCAGGGAGCCCGATGCGGGACTCGATCCTGGGACTCCGGGATCATGACCTGAGCCGAAGGCAGTCGCTCAACCAACTGAGCCACCCAGGCGCCCCGATATGTTTTGTATGTTTATTCATGCCTTGTTTTCTGCCTGCCACCAGAATGGAAACTTCATGATGGCAAGAGCTTTTTTCTTCTTCACTTCTGTATCCCCAGTGGATAGGAGAGGGCTTGGCACAAAGACTGTGGGAGCAAGTAGTGAGTGTGGAGTGAATAAATGAATGAACATATCATGTTGCCATAGTTAAACCAGTGATTCACACCTACTTATTTTATTCCTTTGCTGATTTTTTAGGAAATTCTAGGACTTCAACTGAGCCCTAAGCACTGATAAAATGTTGTGGGTATTAAGCTATCTAGTGGTCAGCAGTATTCTCATGTGGTCTAATGATGTGGGGTGAAGGTTGTGATTACTTCTGGGTAGGATTCAGTAAGAGAGACAAAAAAAATCTTAGAGCTAAAGGAGTAAAAAGATGGAGTGGATAAATATGCGGGAAACAGCAATAATGGACATAAATATATATAGCTTGTAATGACTACATATACATATAGTGTATATATTTAGCATATATACTGTCTTTAGTATATATTAAATATGTATGTATCCTTTAACTTCTTATTTTTACTAAAGGACAACCAGCACAGAATAGTGTTACATTATTTATTTATTAATAAACGTCTCTATCAGAAAAATCCAGTTGGGATTAATTGTTAAATCCTCTAAGATACAGTACAGGCTGGGAATATTTATTTATATTTAACCATTGACTCTCACAAAATATGACTCTACACATGAGTTTACTGGGAAAAGAACAACAACAACAACAAAAGGAATTGTTTTACTTTTACTTTACTTTCACTGTTAGTGGATTTCAAGAGTTAGTGGGGATGTGTAATTCTAGTGGGAGGCCTAACGTTATGGTAAGAGAGTCAGACATTCTTTTCTCCACCCAAGGCCTGAGTCACTTAGAAAGGTACATGTGAAGTTTGAGGAGAGATTGGGGGATGATGAACACAGGGGAGAATGGGACTTATTTGGTTGAGAAGAGAGATGGGAATTCTATTTTTTTCTTCTTCCTTTGACTAGAAGGCGTAGCTTTCCAAATTGCCTCGCAGGACTGTGTGGAGATTATTGATAACCAGTTCTGGGAGCAGTAATGACGAAGGAG
The DNA here is from genome assembly GCF_029215605.1 of Mirounga angustirostris. Classification (NCBI taxonomy): domain Eukaryota; kingdom Metazoa; phylum Chordata; class Mammalia; order Carnivora; family Phocidae; genus Mirounga; species Mirounga angustirostris. Next base: position 16,880,228 of record NW_026991711.1, on the reverse strand, counting down.
GGTCAGAGCACTAGGGGTGGGAGGGAAGGGAGAGGAGACATTTACTTAGAGCTCAACTCTGTGTCTCTGCTGCTGGTGGATTTCTATTCCATTACCACTTTCTTCTTTTCAGTAATGGAACTTATAGAGACAATGAAAAAGGTAATAGAGCCATCAATATAGTATATTCTGGAGACCCAGCTGAGGTGCTAAAGTAGATTCTAAGGCTTACAAAACACACTGAAATGGATCAAGTTCACTGCCTTTCAGCGCAGTGTGGATGGGATTGGAAAAAATACTGGCAGCGTGTTCAAGAGAAGCCTCAAGAGCTTTGTGTGTGGGCTTCACCCCTTTACAGGCACTTACTTTCCACTTCTGAGGGTGTCAGCTAAGCCATTATTTATTAATTATTTTCTTCAGATTATTGTTTCTTTGTTACTTTGTAATGATATGTGTCCAAATGATGTTCTTCAAAAATACTATTTTATCAGCTTACATGTGTATTGTTTTTGCACCTTTCTCTGATTATGTTTTTTTTTTTTTCAATCTTGGCACATTATATCTTAGTTTTCTTTATCCTTTTATCTTCCTTGTTGCATTCAGAATCACTCATGTCACTACTATTTTTGTTTACTATTTCATGTAAACTCTGGAAAGTCACTAGAACATCACACTTCTCTTGGTTTTCTCCTTGGGTTTGTTTTGTGATTCCTTAAATAAAAACAGTATCTTCTTTCTTCTAGGGGAGGGATCTGGTTTATTATGAGCAGTGTGCCTGGTAATTGAGGTGGAACTTTTATCAACTTTCCCAGGTGCTCTATCACCAAGTTTACTGTAACAATATAGGCAAAGTATGGTTCGCTCTAGTCTGGTGCTGGTATACTGGAAAGAGATCACCACCAAAATGGGTGGTGGCAGAATTTGGAAACAGAAGGAATATGGAATGTTATTAGGAGAGGGACTATCCTCTGTGACAGCTCTAATAAGTGTCTTGTAAGTCAAGACTTTAGTATAAATTTAACTTGTCCTTTTCCAGGGACACAGTGGAGAGATTTTAAATGATACAGTTACAACCAGTGTCACTTCACATAAGTGATGTGTACCTGCATCAGATTGATTGTGAGTCTTGATGACAAATGCCAGCTACCTTTGGCCACCAGAGAAAGACAATATTTCTCAAGTGTGCTTTGGCTTTCCAAAAACAAAAAAAAATCCATTACTGGATTTTACACTAATGTAACAGTTGTTCAGAGGAAACGTCACTTTGTACAACACAGGTTTTTAAAATTTGATCTCCGTTTTAGATACTAAGGTAAACACACATGCATATGCATTTACTTTTGTTAAAGAGAAAACACATAGGGCTAATTTAATTTGCACCTCTTGCAGTCACCCTTTCTAAATTTTGACTTCTCTTGTGATTCTGCCACCCTTTAGAGTGGGTTTTCATTTCTTGGGTTTCTTTTTCTTAGCTTTTAGGTTTAATAGCTTAGACTGAAAGGCACTTATCTTGCTCCTGGCTAGCATGTTTCATTGGCTACATTTACTCCGGCAGATGAGTTATAACAGATGCTTTAATATATATATTTTTCTTTTTTCCTATAGAGGGACCCTCATAGTGTTTTGACAGTTCAAAAGTATGGGGGGTTATTGAGCGTCTAGTTTCTCAGCTGCTCAGCTGTATTTTTTGAGCTATAGATCAGCAAAATTACCCAGCTCTCTTACACAAGGTGTTCTGTTGCCAGATGGGACTCTGCAGGAAACAACTTCTTAGTTTTCTTAAATCAGGATTTATAGTAAAATAGAGTAACACTTAGGTATGGAAGACCTGGGTTTCTCTGGAAATTTTGGAGTCTCCAATACCCGTCCTTTCTCTCTGTCTTCATTGCTTCCTATTCAATTAAGCTGATAACAAAATGTCTACACTGGGATTCAATAACTGAAGGGCACATTCTTAGCAATTTTCATCGTATTGCCTGCTCTGAGACTGGATGGAAAGGTTCAGCTCCAATTGCACCATTAGCCCGGCAACGGCAGCCAATCGTTACCAATGATTTTTGGTCTCCCTAATTGTTTCTTACTTTATTGAGCTTATTCAGAAATAATGAAACACCATCCTTCCTTTTCTTAAAAGATATTCACACAAAGTGCAGTTGCTGTTTCTTCTATAAACTCATCAGCATTGCCTTAAGGAGTCCCCTTAACAATCGATTTGCCAGTCTAGCTAATAGATCTCCTAATTTGCAGAAATACCCCCATGCAAGATTTCAACAATTAGACAATCATGACAGGAAGTCCCCGGGGACTTCCAGGTTCTGCGCTTACGGATGGCTCCGAGCAGCCTCCCTGTTGGAAGTGCTGGAGCTGGGTGACCAGGGAGAGAAGAATAAAACACTAAGATAAATAAGTGGGCAGTGCTTCTTTATTTTCCAGGGTCTGCAGCTGTTCTGAAAGCATATCTTCTGGCTTGGTTTGGAAACGGCGCATGTCAGCAACCACACTGAAATACTGTTTACATAAAATATTTCAGTACTTACTTTAAACCCACATTCACAAAACAGGAAAAGACTAGGTCAAGTTTCATTAAGCCATTTTGGGAAGATACGTGCAATTACTGTTACAGTCTTCCATGGCTTAAAATTTAAACCCATATGTGTTAAGTGAAAGTTAACTGGTTTTCATAATAATCAAAACCGCCTTGGCCTGAAGTTCTAATAGAGAAATTTTGTGGAGATTAGAACCTAAGCTTCTATGCTGCCTTATCACTTATTGCTAATTAAAACTTTGTTATAACTTTGTGACCCACTTGAGAACATTAACATTGCCAGAGTATTAAGTATTTTAGTAGCACAACGTGTGGTTTTGATATCTTCTCAAATGGCTAGTTGGCTTGTGATTAATTCCAAAGCTTGAAAATATATAGTCAAGATATTAAAAGCCTGATGTGCAAATAAGGACATTGCCCTGTTTTCTCTCCCATTTTTGCCCATTCCCGGGTTTCCTGAATGTTCTCTCTCACTTAAAGATCTTCAATACTCTTCATTGTTCGTAGCGAGTGGCTTACAAAACTCCATGCTGTTCTCCTGCCTGTGGATACACGTTCTCCCACTCCCTTTCTGATATCTCCTTGTTCATCTATGATGCCATTTTCATTTTGGTAATCACAGGTTTCCAACCCACATTCATGCTGTCGCTCATGTTCTAAATGAAACCTTTCCCCTAACTTTCCCAAACATTGGCATTATTCCTCCAACAATCTTTTCAATCGGTACTACCTCTATGAAGTTTTATTTCTACCTTCACTAGAAAATATTGATTTCTTTTTTGTATACGGACAGTAATTTATACTTGTAATTGTTCTAGAACATCACATATGATCAACAGCATATGTCTACATGCACATCATCCACACTGGATCATGAGTTCTTACAGATAAGGGCCTCTGTCTTACTGATTTTTGGATTCCTTATATCTGGCTTTGTGCCTTACATAGTAAGTGTTCAGTAAATGCTTTTCAAGAAACAGGACTGAAATAAACCTTGGAGATTATCTAGTTAATGCTTTTATTATTTGATAAGTGAGAAAAAGCGATGTCACTCAAAGAATTTATTTAGTTATTATCACAATGTCATTATCAGTTCCTGATAGCTCCCCTTTTGCATTATTGATTTCCTTCTATTTGAACATAATAAAAACTAAAAAGTTAATGACAGCTCTACTGATTACATAGTGCTTTTTTTTTTAACATACTTTTACCTTCTTCAGATTGATGAGATTCACAGGGCCAGAATTATTTCCCTCATTTTACAGATAGAAGATAAAAGGCTTAAGTGAGTCAACCAAGGTAATAGATGGAAAGGCAAACACTTAAATCAAAACCTGTTTTACTCTAACCCTTCATGGGTCATTCAGCCATCACTGGAAGTTGGACTATGACCCTGGTCTCATTTCTCCATATGGCATTAAGCAATTTCAGATGTCTTGTTGGAAAATCACAACTTTTACCTTGAGCTGAAAGAAAAGAGTCATGTGTCAAACTATCCCTGGAAAAAATGGCTGGAGGAATTTGTCTTTGATGGTTTAGGGGAGGAAGTTCAGCCTTTAGGTCCTGCTTTACATCCTGGGAGTAAAAATTGAGGTAGAAGTGAATTTGACCCTTCCTCATTTCTGGAGCTTAACACAAAATTATAAAGATCATTTGAAGTTTCTTATTTGTTTGCTTTATTTTTATTTTTTAGTTATAAAATGTAATACATGTTTATTGTAAACATTTTGGGAAACTTATAAAAATATAAAGAAAAAAGTTAGAAATGTGCATAGTCTCATCATTAGGAATGCACTATGAACATTAACATCCACTGTTAACTCTGGAATTAGGTTGCTTGGGTTAAATCCTGGTTCTGTGACTTAAGAGTTTAAGGATAATGGGAAAGTTAACCTCAACTTTCTGGGTCTAAGTATACTTATTTATAAAATACGAGTAATAATATTGCTTATATCAGAAGGTTCTTGTGAGGATTACATGAATTTATAGTGTAAAGCACTTAAGATGGTACCCGATCACATAGTATGTACTCAATTTAACTATTATTATACCTCCAGTCATTTTATTTTAAAAAATCTGGAATATATACTGAAGTACAACTTTTTATCCCACATTTCTCACTTTGTATATCGTAAGCATTTTTCCACATAAATATTCTCCTAGAATATGAATTTATTGGTTGCATTATACCATCATCTCTTCTTATCTTAACTGGTCTAACCAGTCTCTAATTGTTTCTAATCTTTGACTTTTGTATTATGCTTTGATATACAGTTATGTCATATATCTTTATGCATTGGCCTGACGAGTTCCTTGGGATAGACTCCTGGAAGAAGAATTGATGGATCAAAATGTATAAGTTCTTTTAAGGATTTTGAGTTACCAACAGTTTTATTGATATATAATTTACATACCATGCAGTTCACACCATTAAAGTTTACAATTCAGTGGCTTTTGGTGTATTACATTTAAAAATGTGGTAAACTATAGATATTGTAAAATTTATCATTTTTGTCACTTTTGAGTATACACGTCCATGGTATTAATTACAGTCACAGTGCTAGGCAGCCGTCACTGCTGTCGATTTCCAAAGCTTTTTCATTACCTCATACTGGAGTAATTAACCAGCAACTCCTACTCCCTTCTTCCCCTATCCCCTGGTAACCTCTCATTATCTTCTGTCTCTGTAAATTGGCTTGTCCCACTTACTTCATATAAATGGAATCATACAATATCTGTCCTTGTGTGTCTGTCTTATTTCACGTAGTATGATGCTGTTGAGATTCATCCATGTTGTAGCATATATTAGAACTTTATTCCTTTTTTATGGCTGAATAACACTCCAGTATATGCTTATACCATATTTTGTTTATCCATTCATCTTTTGACGGACACTTGGTTTGTTTCCACCTTTTGGCCATTGTGAATAATACTGCAGTAAACACTGGCATTCAATTATCTGTTTAAGTCCCTGCTTTCAGTTCTTTTGAGTGTAAACCTGGGAGTAGAACCACTACTGGGTCACATGGTAACTCTGTGGTTAGCTTTTTGAAGGATCACCAAACTGGTTTCCCTAGCAACTCCACCGTTTTGCATTCCTACCGGCAATGTATGAGGGATCCAATTTTCCAGACTAAAGTAAACACGTGTTATTTTCCTTTTTTTTTATTGTTATAGCTATCTAGCATGTGTGAACTGGGATCTCACTGTGGTTTTTATTTACATCTTAGTAATGATTAATGGTGTTGAACATCTTGGATATGTTCTCTGGAGAAATAACTATTCAATCCTATGTCCATTTTTAAAAATGGGATCGTTTGATTTTTTTTGTTGTTGTTGTTTGAGTTATTTACCTTTTAAGAAATTACTTTCTAAATTTGTGTTTGTAAATATTTACCATGGAAGAGATATTTTAGGCTCCTTAGAATGTGGTTTGTAGGGGTGCTTGGGTGGCTCAGTTAAGTGTCTGACTCTTGGTTTTGGCTCAGGTCATGAACTCAGGGTCATGAGATCCAGCCCTGCATGGGGCTCAGAGATCAGTGTGGAGTCTCTTTGTCCTCTCCCTCCCCTTCTGCTCCTCCCTCTGCTCTCTTTCTATCTCAAAAAAATAAATGAATATATAAAATCTTAAAAAAAAGAATTTGGATTTATAATCTCTGCTGATAGTGGAACTAAAGCTCATTAGAGTCCTTCCTTCACATAATGGGTATGGCTCTCTTCCAGGCATGCTGTTGGATTGCTGGGTGCACACACACACACACACACACACGTAATGACTTTTAAGTTTAGACTTTTAAGGTGACCAAGCATGGGGTGTCTGTTTTATTCCTGTTGTGAGCTAGATGTCCTTGTTAATTTTTTTTCCTGCTCAGAAGTTATTTTTTTACCAAAAGACCTCCTCAGCTTGAAAGCATGTCCTTTACCAAGTATAACTACTGTATATAATATTTTGACCCTGGACAGAATGTGAAATGTATATTCTTAGCACAAACTGACAGCATTCCCTAACACTGTAAGATGCTGCTAGAGTATCTGAAAGGGATTATATGAAACCAAGGGAGAGTTTTAATACTTTGGATCCAGTGTTGAATCTGTCAATAGTAAATTTGTTTTGGGTTTCTTCCTGGCTCACTCTGTTCCAATTCCCATTTCAGCACTTTGAAACTACATTGAGGCAATAGCTTTCAATACACCTTGAATCAGTCCCAAAACACACCAGAGCATAGAGTGATATTGAAATAGTATAACCAGAGGGAAAGATAATATATTAATAGAACCACCCACAAGAAAGACTGAGTCCAGTGAAGCAAAAACATGTATGTTTCTTTTATTTTAAAAATCTCCTCTGCAGTTCTCTCCCATTAAGCTTGCTTGCAGGGTATTCCAGCAAAGGAGGCTAATTTAGTTTTGGGCTGGGCTGGCCTGCACCCTAAGGAGGTACATCTGCTCAGAAGAAGTAATGGTGATTTGAGAAATGGAGTGCTTCCTTTCATATTCTGCAGACTTCTCTTGGTTTTTCAGAAGCTGACTATCCAACATCTTGGTTTTCTTTACTATGGTCATCTGGCTCTGCAAGGGGGAGGAATATTGAGGACAAGGGTAATTTTGTTGGTAGTTCAAGCGTCCAAAGTCTCATTCAATCCATGGGTCGGCATCCAGTGCCCGGAGCTAGAGTAACAGGCCAGGTGAGTGCAGGGTTTGTTGGCAAGCAGGGCGTTAGATCAGGGGCTAGGCCTGCATGCGGTGTTTGGGGTGTGTGGCATCTTTAACTATCGGTGGCTCACAGATTTCTTACTGAGCTCTTACTATGGGTGAATCCAGGCACTACGCTAAATACTTGCCATGAATTAGCTCATTTAATTCTCCTATCAATTTCAAGAGGCAGGCAGTTACTATCTGCATTTTAAAGACATGAAGAATACCCGAGTGACTAAACAATGTTCCCAAGATCACATGGCTAGGGTCAGGATTCTAAACTGAGTATGAGATCTCAGAGCAAAGCTGGGGTGCTTGACTCTGTATGAAACAGTTCTCTCAGGAGAGAATGCTTTTGTCTGTTGCCACGTTGGTCCCCACTGGCCACTGATGGGATTCCATGTTGTTGATTATTTTGGGGCATTGTGGCGAATAATCACCTCAGGCAAGAAAGAGAAGTCTTTCTTCAGTTGTTACCTTGGCCAATTCTCTCTTCTGATCCCCACCCCCCAGTACGCACACAAGTGAGGAATTTCCTTCGTATCTACCATGGTCTGTGGCACTTCCTTTTCATCTCATGCACATGATTTTAAATGCTCAGGAAGACTATATTTGGGGATGTTTGCTTCCATTGGAAAACATGGCAAGTGCTAGACACTGGGAATGGGCCCCGCAAAGTTCACGTGCTGCTTTTCTCCATCACTCTTGTTGCATTTTGTAATTTTACTCTTTCTGTTTATGCTTTTGGTGCTCTCTTCCTTTCCTCTACACTGTGTGCAGAAACCACATCCGATTGGATCTCCACCATATACCCACTGCTTGACACATTACCTCACACATGGCAAGTACTTATTAAATCTACTTCAAGTGAACGAATCAATAAAGGATTGTGTGAGTTCTCTCTGAGAGGTTAGAACACAGGAACTAGAGCCACACAAAAATCATTATTAATATTTCCTCCACATATAGTAGATGCTGAAAGTGGACAGCCAGTTTGATGTGAAAAGAACAGAGTGTCCCTTTGACTCATGGGTCTGCTTCCCATACTGTCCAGCATATTCACACAGGAAAAAGACTTTCGGTCCTCATTGAGTCCATCCTTTGCAGCCATACAAATTTGGGTTTTCTGTGGGTCGGCAGGCACTCCTTCAAAGAGGTGTTTGATGGACAGCTCATACCTGCTCAGCCTTCCCAGTCGGGGCTTCCTAGGGGCCTTTGTCCATGGGTGTGTGGACCCCCCTCTCCTAGACAGGCGTAGGTGCATATTCCACAAGCTTTTTTTGTTTTTGTTTTTTTAGTTCCAAAGGAGATAAATAAGTGGCTAGAACTCAGGGAGTTTCAGGTGAACAGGATCCTGGCTAAAAGTTTACAAGATACCACCGTAGATTTATGAATATAAATCTTGGTAAGTTGAAATAACCGCATAGAACCAAGCCACATGAAAGCATGTTCTAATGAAACATTTCAGGGCTGACTAGAGAAGGATGGGCCTGCAAGCCTAAATTTGGTGTAGGAGAAGATGTCTCGAACTCACTTCACTCTTCGGCGATTTGTTTTGTTTAAGCCCACCTCTTCCAACCTAGCCTATGGCTCCTAGCTACCTTTTCGTACCTTGGGGTTGAAAATATTCACCTTGTAGGTTTGCCAGGTGTTGCTGACTTTAATTTGGCCACCTGATTTTCTGTAATTTGTACTGAACCTGTATCTTGAATCTCTATGATAACAAATCCTGTCTTGGGAAACTGATCCTGAGTTCTGATTCCTATATTTACTTTGTAATTAGCTGAAATGCTCCTGGTCCGTTCTTGGATTCTATCTGGTCTGCTGCAGCAGTTCAGATGAGAGTCTGCAGCCTTTCACTGGTTGCAGTGAATCCCTTCCTTCCTTCCTTCTTATGTTCCTTCTTTCCTCTTCCCTTCTTCCTTCCTCTCTTTCTTTTCTCCTTCTACCACTCAACACACTTTAGTCACTGAGTACCAACAAAGCTTGGTGTTAGGTACTTGCTTGTATATATATATATATATATATATATATATATATATATACACACACACACACACAAAGAGAGAGAGAGAGGACCTTATTTTTATAGCATTTTATAGTCCATCGAGGATACCAAGTGTTAAAGAAATAATCATAGAAATAACTGCAAATTGTGATAATGGCCTGAGATCAGAAATAAAGTTTGGACAGAAACAAGGATTAATTCTGATCTGGGAAGTTGAAGACTGTAGGATGGGTCTCTGTTTGACATGGTTGGAATTAAGTAAGACAGTGGGGGAGGGTGAGGACTATAAAGGCCATTGGGGTGGGAAGAGGTTGATTTCTGGTGGTAATTCAAAGAAGACCACCCCCATACACAACTCACCCTCCTGCCTGTTTTTTTAAATAGCATTTCAGCATCATAAATTGGAATTCTTTCTTTTCTTTGTTGCCTTTTCCCACAGAATTCAAGCACTGCAAGGGCAGGGATATTTATCTATGTAGTGTTTGTGTTTTATGTTTTCATTGCTATATCTCTGATACCTAGAATAGCACCTGACACACAGTAGGTGCCCAATATTGTTCAAATCCAGTGGGACTAGACCACTGTGAGTACAATGAGCAAGAGAGAGCAGGGAACATGGTAGTTGGAGAAGAGGGTGGAGTTTGGGTTACATGGGGTCGTTTTAGGTCATGCTCTGAATTTAGGATTTTATCCAAAGTGCAGTAGACAACATCTCATGAAATGTGGAATGTGACAAATTTATCACCATCTTTTTTTTTTCTAATGGAGAATTAACACAGTTTCTTCTCTTATTAAGTCAACTAATGCGATGTTGCACACCAAAATATATATGTATTGTTTCAAACACTAGCATCTGCTCTCTTAACACAATGTATTTAGAAACCGGAGAGAGGGTGCTAGAAATGTTTTACCGAGAATCTCAACCCATGCCTAAAGAGCTGCAGAGAAGTCAACTTCTGAGGAACATTTTTGCCTCTTCTTCAGTGAATGGTAGTGTGTATATGTGTGTGTGTGTGTTTAAGGAAAGGCATTCCATTATAAGCTTTTACCAAGTGTTGGCTAGTTTATTGTGTGTTTATATTTTAAATGATTATCTGTATCTAGTTATTTATATACCTTATATATCACTTGGTTTAATACCCATTAACAAGAAACAACTAATCATATAAAGTAGGCTTTGTCCTTATTTTGCACATGAATAAATTCACAGTGAGGCGGTGGGAAGGAAACCAGTATCTGAGTGTCTACTATGAATCTGGCACTTCATGTATTTATCTCGTTTAATCCTCACAAAGCCCTTTGAGAAAAGGGGGCATGATGAATCCAAGATAGGTTAAGGAAGAGCTCCAGTGTCACGGGACAAGTTAAAAGAAGAGTCTGGATGATCTTTGCCATTATATTTTACAGCTCCTAGGGAATTTTTAACAACTTGCTGGGATAGCAGTGCTAATAAGGAGTGCAAGTATGTATGAAACCTGAGCCATTTCTGCTGTTTTTCACTCTAAGATAGTACATCAGTTATTGCTTCTAACTGATTCTGCAAGTGCTGAGCCCACTTCATCAGGGAGGGGGCAATGCAGGTGAGAGAGCACTCAAAGTAGACCTCCAGTGTGTTGAATGCTCCAGTCCCGGATTTGTGGCGTGACCTTTCACCTTCTCGCGCTTACAGTGTCATCTCTTACTCTGTATGTAAAAGGAGGGTCCTGGATGAGGTGTTGTCTGGGGCCCCTTTTATCACCAATATATAATGACATTTAAAGTTAACTGCAGGGGCATCTGGGTGGCTCAGTCGGTTAAGTGTCTGCCTTCGGCTCAGGTCATGGTCCCAGGGTCCTGGGATCAAGCCCCGCATCAGGCTCCCTGCTCAGAGGGGAGTCTGCTTCTCCCTCTCCCACTCCCGCTGCTTGTGTTCCCTCTCCCTCTGTGTCTCTCTTCAAAAAATAAATAAAACCTTAAAAAAATAACAAAAAATAAAGTTAACTGCATTTGATGCACAAAATATACTGAGTCTGGAAAAAGTTGGAGAAACGGGAGTGGCCCGCTTGGTCAGAATTCAGGCTCGTGTTCTTAACCCTAGGCTCCACTCCAGCCATCATGGGGCTTGATTTCCTCTTGGAAAGCTCTCCAAATCCAGAAGGCTTTCTCGTATACTTGTCAATTAACAGCCTTAAAATGCATGTAAAATGAACTTTTCTCTATCTTTTTGCTCCTTTTGATCTTTTCCAGGGGTTAGTGCTTCACACAAATTTTGCTCTGTGAGAAGTCTAAGCTTAATTATTCGACTTATTTTTCCAACATAATAGAAATAAATCAAGAACTTGGTTACTTCCTACCCCTGGCTTCTCCAGTGATTTGGTTGGGCTCTGGACATTGTGTACTTACAAATATACCTGTCTTAAAAAAAGGAATAATGTTGAGATAATGTTTCTTAAAGGCATTTGGAGTCTTTTTTTTATCAGCTTAATCATGCTAATTGTTCTTTCTCTGTCTCTAAAGCCTGTTGTTTCATGAACTATTTAGTTAACTTGAGCTTTTTGGTCGAAAACGAATGTATGTTTAAAAAATTTCCCTTTTTGTTAAATAGACTTTTATCTTAATATAGCTTTCTTATGGGAAATTTTAATACATAATAATTTTTGTCTCCATAGAATCATCTAGATATGATAAAGTTGTCATATTTTCCTGGGAGATGGCTCAGATTTCTCCTATGAGCTAAGAGACAGAATTATTTCCTCATAGCTCAAATGACAACTTGTGGCATTAGAAGATCTCCATTTAGACTTCTCTGCCCCTTTACAACAATTAAACTTTATTTTGTTTTTTAATGTTATTAACCTCAACAGATATTAAAAAATGCACACACAATGAAAACTTGAGTTCTAAGATTTGATATCTTTTGAGGGCGAATTGGAAGTGCAGTAGGTCTAAGAGGAAAAAGCAAACAACCCAAAATTTAGTTACCAAGAAGAACCCAAAGGTAAGGAAGACTGAAGGGAAGGCACAGGCCTCAGCAAACTCTTGACTTAGGCTTTGACCCTTTAAATGGTGCCATCAGAAAAAGTGTTATTCTTCCCATTTTTCTAATTCCCCACAGTAGTGGAAGGGAGGTTATTCCACTTAATTTTGCAAAATTAAATTACATTAGAAGAGGCTTATTTAAAATAGAGATAAGCATCTTATTATCTTTTGTGTAGAAAGGCAGATTTTTAGTAGACTGTTCACTTGTTTAATTGGCTTCTTTAGTCATATTTTTTAATCAGCCTTGTATTCTGTGGGGCATATATGTGACCACGATGATGGTTAATCATTTTCAGGAAAAATTTCAAGAGGCACTGAATTCTTTTATCAGATAATCTTTCTGAGGGAGGTAATCACATTCCTCTTTCCTATAAAACTTTTTTTAATATGATAACAGAACGGGGATCAGAATTTATTAGGTTGGTGGGATTTGATAATTGTGATTACTAATTAATTCATTAATTTTTGTTAATAGTCACCTTTCTGATGGTCTTGGTTTCTTAAAAAAAATTCTATCACAGAAGATATAAAGCCCATTCTGGTTAATACCTCATTTACCAAATATCTAAGAGGAGACTAGCAATACAAATATTAAACATGGGGAGTTTTTTAATGAAATACCAATACTAATATCAAAATTATAAATATAATTTTGTATATAATTTTATATAAATATAAAATATCAAAATTAATACTGAGAGAAGCCAGTTCTTCTACTTGAATTTCAGTGTGATTTTTTTTTCTTTTATCAATAGAATTTGTTTTTGTTTAGAGCCAAAGGAGTTCCCAGGACAACTGGCTTTTGAAATAAAGCAGCAAATGTGCTAAAAAAGAAAGCTATCCAAAAATGCATATCATTCTTTACTGTGTCCTAGCCCATTCCCTCCTTTGACTTGTTCTCACCTTGGGTTCTGTCTGTACTAATTCCAAGCCCCTTTTCTTCATAAATCCATTGAATGTCTCTATCTCCTGGCACATACCATTTTATTTGGAGGAGCTGAGGCATTTCACTGGGGGAGCAAAGGTATTGAGTTGAGGCACCATCAGGGTGAACACGAGGTATGGGGATCAAACATGGATCTAGCTATAGTCTAGCAGTTGTTTTGAAGAGATTGCAGTACCAGAGTTTGCCACTAGCTTGCTATGGTGTTACACAAATCCTTTCACAACGGGGGCCATTGGTTCTTTCATCTTCAAAATGAAGGGTTTGGACCAATATTTTCTAATGCTCTTTTTTTTCTAATATTCCTTCTAAACAGAACAATCTCAATTTCTACTGTAATCCTTTTCTTTTTGTCATCTTGTCTGTGAACACTGGGGTGGGTTCCCCTGAGTGGAACTGAGAGGACCAATTTTGTTCTAGCCTTGAGTCTTACCACTGGAAGACACCTTAATCTTGCTAAAACACTTTTGCTTAATAGGTGAGTAAACCGATGACTGGTAGAATTAAAGGAGATAGTGACCAGGGTTAAAAACTAGAGGCATGTTGTATAAATTATCTACTGCTATGAAACAGACTATCCCCAAACGTAGTGCCTTTTGAAACATCACAAACTGGGATGCCCGGGTGGCTCAGTCAGTTAAGTGTCTGCCTTTGGCTCACGTCATGATCCCAGGGTGCTGGGATCAAGTCCCGCGTCAGGCTCCTTGCTCAGGGGGGGAGCCTGCTTCTCCCTTTGCCTGCCACTTCCCCTGTTTGTGCTCTCGCTCTGACAAATAAATAAATAAAATCTAAAAAAAGAGAAGAAACATCAAAAATATTGTTTCCTGCAATGCTGTTGGGCTGGTTTTCTTTCTTTTTTAAAGAGTGTTTAAAAATTTTATTTATTTAAGTAATCTCTATACCCAACGTGGGGCTCAAACTTACAACCCCGAGATCAAGAATCACATGCTCCTCCGACTGAGCCAGCCAGGCACCGCTGGGCTGGTTTTCTTAAGAGCAGGTTCAGAACAGAGTTCTAAGAAGGTGAAATTTAAGTTCTGGAGTTTGCATGGTGTCACCTCTCCTATATCCTACTGATCAAAGTAAGTCCAAGGACAGCCCAAATTCAAAGGTTGGGGAAATAAGAGTCCATTTCCTGATGTGGCAAAGAATTTGTGGCCTTATTTAATTTACCACACATAGACTATTATTCCTTCCTCCAAAACCCTTGCCCCATGATTGGTTAAGGCACTTTTTTGGCCAAGTCATTATGCAGCCTTAAAATCCTTTTTAACACAGGGCTCCAGGCAACCACCACAAATCAATCAGAACTGTCACAAGAAATGAAATTTATCTGTCATCTGGACTCTGCAGTGAGTTGTTGATGAAGCCCTTAATGGAAAATTCAGAATTCCTGGCTCTCAATCTAGGTTCTTTTCTTTCCCCATCACTGTTTCTCCTCCCTTTTGGTAAGTTCTTTAACATTTTCCAGGTTATGTTAGAAAAGTCACTTATTTCTATCACTAAAGTTTCTAAAAATATACATCCTTGAGATTTGTAACAATATCATCATGTATTATGTGTTTTCTCGAGTAGATTATGACATAAACCGTAAGTTTAAGAGTTATCAATTTGGATGCCACTGTAACCAATGATAAAACTTGGATCAATCCACATGATCACATTTGGATCAATAATGTAACAATGGAATATTATGGGGGTCTTGATGTGATGCAATGAGGATATAACATCTACCATGTAGCATTCTCATGGAAGCTAATGATTAAGAGACAGTCAGATAGGGGCTCCTGGATGGCTCAGTCAGTTAAGCATCTGCCTTCAGCTCAGGTCATGATCATGATCCCAGGGTCCTGGGATCCAGCCCCGTGTCAGGCTCCCTGCTCAGTGGGGAGTTGGCTTCTCCCTCTCTCTCTGCCCCTCCCCCTGCTCCTGCTCTCTCGTGTGTGCTTTCTCTTTCTCAAATAAATAAGTAAAATCTTTGAAAAAAAAGAGAGACAATCAGACAAATATAGAACATAAGATATTTCACAAAAGAGCTAATCTGAAATCTTAAAACGGTGTGAATTTCATGAAAGACACACATACACATATACATATACATGTATGAGTAAAAAAAATTAACAAAATGCAGTTCATGATTCTATATTGAATTTTGGACTTTAAAGTTATAAAGTACCTTACTGGGACAATTGGGGACTACATATTAGGTATTATTATTATATTAATGTTAAATATTTTTTATGTGATAAATACTTTGGCAGTTATGGAGGGGAATGTCCTTATTCCAAGAGAAAAATGAGATGTATTTAGAAAGAAAGAGTCAAGATATTTGTTAACTTATTTTCAAATGGATCAGCAAAAAATGAACATAATATATATATACACATATATATACATGTATGTGCACAGTGTATGTGTATAAATACAAATAAATGTATATTTTCATTTAACACTAGAAAGAAAAAGAGAAAGCAAATATTGTAAAAAGTATTAATTAGCAAATCTAAGTGATAGATCTATACATCTTCATTACACTTTTAATTATTTTGAAGGTTGGGGGCACCTGGGTGACTCAGTCATTCGAGTGACCTACTTTTGGTTTCAGCTCAGGTCATGATCTCATGGGTGGTGAGATCAAGCTTAGCATTGGGCTCAACGGCAAGTCTGCTTGCGGATTCTCTCCCTCTGCCCCTCCACCCATGCTCATTCCTGCACTGGCTCTCTCACTCTCTCTCTCAAATAAATAAGTCTTTAAGTTTTTTGAAGGTTAGAAAAATTTCAAATTAAAAAGTTGGGAAAAAAGTTACCAACTTGTATTTTGTGGTTGAGACCATGCCTGACTTTGAGCTATTATGATAAAGTATCCAATGCCAGGTATGGGATTAATTTCTAAGGAATTCAATTGCAAAATGCTGCATTTCTAAAAAGGCACATTTTCTTTACTTACAGACATACACAAGGAGAAAAATCTCAAGTACAGACATTTGTTTGAATATGGTAATTGATAGAAAAGTTGACCAAGTAGAAAACTGTAATGTGTCATATTAAAAGATGTTGAGATTTGCCTCTATGTTATGTGGGCATTATGGTTCGCAGAGTTATATATTATGCCAGAAGCCCTTGATGACAAGGGTTTCATTTCTTTCTGCTCAGATTCTGTAGATGACTTTGAGCAAGTCATTTTAACTTGTGTGGAGCTGGGTCCGCCTATAAAATGGGGAAGCTAATTCTGGTTTACATCACAGAGCTTGTGTAAGGATTAAGCATCTTACTGCAAGTTTGGTAAACAGCTTTTCCCATCCAGATGTTCAGCCTTGGAAACACTGAGAGGATTGTCATGCTGAGGAGCTAAGGTAATGTTTATTGATTCTGCCCTTGTTTAGAGATTGTTCTTATAGGATCCTGTGCAGGTTTTATCCTTTGTAAGTTATAATGCTAAGAAAAATCCACTTGTATTTTGACAAATCTGTTTTCCTGCACAACTCTTAATTTTCTTTTGAAACAAGATTGGATTTGGAGGAGATTTAGTTAGAAAAGGTAACCCTGACTTTGTCATCTGTGAAAGGAATGTGGCAACTCTGTGTGCTCTCGAAACGTAGGTGGTTGAGAGCATGTGAAATAATTAGCCGCCCTAACCTGTGTTTCATAACTTATAAAAATACAGCTCTTTTGAGAGAAGGCTGTGTTTTCTGGGGACTGAGAGTAGAAAAGGTGAGGCATGACCTGGGTGTAACAGGATTGGGAAGGCATTGGGCAGATGAAGGAGACCTGGGAAAAGTCCTGAATGTGCATTCATTACGTGCACAGACCTATGCAGGAACAACTCTCGGGTGCTGATACTAGGGAGATATAATGGAGGAAACTGATCCACCTTGTTGGCTAGGTGCATTGAAAGGATTGCAAAACTCACTGGTATTAACCTGTGGTAGGCAGCAAGGAGACCCCAATGGTTGCTGAATAGAGGATTGACAGGGGGGTGATTACATTGGAAACTAAGTAATGCATGGTAGCATTATGTAGGAAAAGACCAGCAAAGAACTTTCCCTTGGGAATTGTGGATGGAGATGAGTGTTCAGCTCTGAAATACAGGTTCTAGCCAAGTGCCATTAGGAGAGTGTGAGAGGAGAAAGTTTCCACAGAATGAGGAGGTCACGAGGGCTGTGATTGATAAGTGATGTCTGCTGAGGGCAAGGGCGGAACCATAAAAGCGCATATGGTCATGTATTTGCCATTCCTTAACTAGAGAGAAGTAAACCAAAAATTCTAACCTATGTGATGAGAAGAAGAACTGTGAACTGGTTTGGGAGAAAGTTGAGGGTCTAGTTTCAGTCACACTTCAATTTGTGGACAGCACATTAAGTACATTTGGGGTCACTGTTGCTAGTTCTTGCCATTTGCTTTGATATACATACTAGAGAGAGAGAGGAGGTCAGAGTAGAAAGAGTGTAAGAGATAGAACTCCTATGGAGGTCAAATGAATAAACAATATGCTTTATTAAGCTGCCCATTTATACATGCATGCATTTTCTCGTAATGATTACCTAGTTCCATGCACCCTAGTTAATTCAGGTGGCATTTTGGTATATAGGCACCTTGCAAGACTGTCAGCCAGAGGGCAGGTGCACTTCTCCACTCATGGACAAAGAATTCTTATTCAGCTTAATCTCTTAGGAACCATAAGCAATGGTCATTGAAACTTAATAGTAATAACAGCGAGGAAACAGTATTTAATTTCAAGATGATGCCTTTGGAAGTTGTGCCCGGAATTGAGTTGTGGTTCCGTCTTTAGCTTATAGAATCACATTTCCTCCTTCTGGGGCTTGATTTCCACAGATGAGAAAGGAAAGTGTTGTCTGAACTTGGGATGGGGAGTGGGTGCTGCCTCTCTTCTATCCTGCATCCAGACCAAACAGGGCCCTCCTTGTCTTTGCTCCTCGATAAGGAGTCACCGTCATTTTTCACTTGGCACCTGTTGGCATATGACCTGATACCTTTTGTTGTCCATGGGATAGTGAATCACAAAAGAAGAAAATAGATAGCAAGAATAGCTGTGGTGAACATTTGCTGAACTTTTACTTTGTGTCCGGTTCTGTAGTAAGCCCTTAAGAGTTACATAAATGTAAGTGTTTACAATTAAGAGGGAGGGACAGTTAAGCAGGTGAAATTTCAGGCTCAAACTGGGGAGGTAGAGTATTGATGTTAGTTGGAATAGTTTGAGAAAATGGCCAGCAGTGTGAAGTAAAGAAAAAATAAGACTCACTTTTCCATTTCCTTGAGCTAGCTCAGTGCCTGGCTTGGTAGAACATCACCGATTCGTGTTTGATTTGGGAATTAATGACTTGATGAAGGAACAAAGTTGTTTGGCAAGGATTGCCCTCGGCTCATGGATCCAATCTCTTTCTTTATTATTGGATTGAACATCTGCTGAACTGTTAATAACTTTATTGTATAGTGTTTCAGTTGATTCTCTCCACCGCGAGCTTTTAATTCCTACAATAAGGCCCAACTGACAATTTATACATTGTGTTCTTTTAATACACAACTGTTAACTACAGACTATATACTTTTTTTCAACTGCTCTACAAAAAGAGATTTTGGAAAGCACTTCCATCGGTACTCATTTATCATTACTAGAAAATAAAGCCCGCATTCATTAACCTTCTTCCTTAGAGCTAAGGTTTTGGGTGTACATCAAGTGAAAGAGCAGCTGCTGAAACCATTGTAAGGTGATGGCATGATCACAGGTCCTAATAGGAGCATCATACCTGCATTAGGACTGCCTTGCCTTAAAGGATATGGGCCAATTATTTAAATAAATTATACATAGTTTCACCTGTTAATACTTTGAAGCGAAAGTCAGGTGAAGACAGTATTAGTGAATTCTGACAGTCGGGATACCGATTTATAATGACAAGTCAATTTTCCTTTTAGTTTCTAGGACTACTGTGTAACAAATGGACCTACACAGTATTTTAAGTTAATGGACTTTATTTTTCATCCAAAAGAAGGAAGAAAAAGCCTTGTGGAGTGCTACCCTAGAACTCCAGGACATTCATTGAATTTCTTGCTCATAATACAGCTTCTAAAAAGCAATTATAACTTTCATCTTAAACGTCTTTCAATGACAAATCTCTCTGGAGTGACTGTCACTGTATTCTTCCTTTAGAGAGCATCTCTTTTCTCAGGGGAAATGATACTCAGCAGCATCCAAAATAGTTCTAGGCAAAATGAAGCTATGGAAATTTTACCCGACCCAAATTTGCAGTGATTGCATCCATAGATGTCAATGACATCCCCTGCCATTAAGACTTCACCAGCTTCTGGTGTTTCCTATATCACATAAGCACATTGTACCATCTTCGGCCCCATGGACCTCCATCCCCCAAGGTCTTCCCAGCTGGCTGGCAGAGCCCAAAGCTGGCTACCATTTCTGGATTACTTGAACAGTAGCTGAGAGATTAATCTAGCTGCTGATATGGTGCTACATTTGTTGGGGTCTTCATCAAAAGACACCAAACCTGCTGGGTTTAAGGAGGTGCTGGGTGTCTGTTCATGACCTGCTTGCCTCATCACTGCCCACACTGTCAAGCCAATGTCCCACACAGTTTGGATGCAAGGATTAGTATGACAGTGGCTGTCCACATCCATTTATTCCCAGCACCCAAGGCAGACTTTTCGGCTGCACTGCATGTCAGTTTGATTATCTTAGTGGCTGGAGACATGGAGCAGAGAGTGAAAATTTTCAAATGCTGATTGAGAAGGACCCACTTAGTGCAGTCAGACCGAAGTGGGCAGATAAGAAGTTCCCAGGCAGTGGAGGCACAGCCCATTCTGTGATTATTACTATTATTGTTGTTGTTCTCTAATCAGTGTGACTCCCAAGGCACATTCCTAGAAGTTCGTTCTTGAATAGAGTTCTACAAGAGAAAATAAAAAATCAGGACAGCTCTAGCTTGCTTCTGTTGACAAAGTGGCTCTGCGCCAGTGTAACTGAAAAGTCCTTGCTTTCTTTTCTTCATTATTCGGACGTGACCGAAAAAACCTGCACTGGCCACTTTAATATCTGATACACCCCTTACGTGGAGAAGAGAGATATAAATAATATAGAAGTCTTCTTTTTGAAAGGGGATGGGTGACTAGTAGTGGGCTCGTTGTATGTATAATGCTTGGGTCATGCCGATCAATTACATTTCCAGTGCCCAGTTGGAAGTTGTGGGGGTTACCATCTTTTCAAAACAATCATGATTTTTAGTTCTGTTTATAACTCTCAAAGGTGCCATTTAGGGAATATTTTCATAAAAATCGGCAGATTGTGAATTGATTTATTTCTGGCTCATAAAGTAGAGGCAAATTTACCCCAAAAGAAATGTGTTTTTTAAACAAAATCAAGGCTCATATGAATAAATAAGCGAAACCCAGCAAGGAGGGTTGGCTAGTGGAGTCACGTTAGGTCCTATAATTATTTTTTATTGTGAGTGAATCTGAGTGCCACTTTTCACCTTCTCCCATATCCCTACAATGACTAACAAACTGTGATGATTAGAAGATAAATAAAAGGTCCTTTTATAAATTATGTATGGAAACCTGCCTTGATCCAGCACAAATTTACCTGCTTCTTTTATTTCCATCTTCATTCAAGCATGGAATTTACTTGTATGGGGATCGGTGGTAGGTGTTACGTTGTTCATAAGAGACTGAGAGAAGAAAATATGATTATCAGTGATAAAATGAATCCATGTCTTATTGGTCTCAGTTTTTTAGCGGAAAAATTACTTACACAGGAAAGTGGTAGGCGATGGATTTGTCTAGGGAGCACTGTGAAGGAAAACGTACGGATTGTCTCTCTATACTTAAGGTGATCCTAACTGATGTTAAACCTCAAATGTTTATTTCACATTAGAAAGAAATACTTAATGAGTGTCTCAAAGCAGTGATTGTTGCAGGACTTAATATCTCTGCAATTGAGCCTATTTTAATTCTGTTTAAGTAAATGGCTAAGTGTTACACTAATCGTTTACTTAATAAGTGCTAGTGTAACTGTGGACCAAGCACTGTATGTATTTGAGACGTGAATCAGCAGCAGAACCAGGTTATTGATCCTACTATGCTATTTCCTAGCACCCCTACTGGATGTATAAAATTAGGCCTGTTATAGAAATTACTGGACATTTATTTAGCTTTCATCCTTTAGTTCTTTTACAAAATAGTGCTTTTTACCTGGAGAGATAAGTGTAAAATTGGGAAATTAATGGATTACAAGCTACTATTCAGTAATGCAACCATATGATATATTTTGGGGGAAATACTGTGATTTTAATAGTATTTATGGATAAATTCAGGATATTTTCACCCTTTTTCAAGAATGTTAATTTTAGATAAATTGATGTGGGTATTCGTTTTAAAATCTTCTCCATTCTAATTTTTCCCCTTAAATTCACTCCCTTGATTTTTTTTCAAAATAAACATGGTTTAAAAATAATGAACAACAGTATACTTGAATAATTCTGTACTTAAATGAAAGGGAAAAAATTCCCTTTGTCATATTTTTCAAACATCTTACTCCAAAAACTTTTATAATAAAAACCAAATGAATTTGGGTTTCATTCTTTTGGAATTTGTTTCATTTCACTTAACTTTATTGCAACACACACACACACACACAAATTTGCTGGCAAAAATATTGATACTGAAAATTTCCCATTAAAAAGAATACACCTCCCTTCTCCAGCACCCCTTCCCCCAATCTAAATTACAAGATGATCAAGGACCACATTCTTTTGCCTATGCTAATTATAAACCATTCCAACCTGGAGTGGGGTGGACTTGACTGGTACAGTGATTAGTTGGTTAGGTAACCACATCAACCATGTACTTCTACTCCTTTTTTCTTTGTGTTTTCCTTATATAAGGTTGTTCATAGTACTCTTAATTTCCCAAACCCTGCACTGCCAGCTAGGTAGGATTCTTCGTCTCTGTGAATTTTACCCAGTTGTTCATACTAAGGCAGAATTATTTTTGTCATTTTTCTATGCTTTCATAGTGCTTTTGTACCCTGCTCTATTGTGATTGGTCACTTTTTTATTGCAAATGTTTGCTCTCTTTCTGCAGCACCTGCAAAATTGTATAATTTCAGTGGTACAGTGGTCTGTTTCTCAGAACTTTGAGGATGGGGAGCATTACTTATTTTTATATACTCAGGATTTAAAACAATGCTTGGCACACTGTGAGTGCTCAGGAAATGCTTCACCAACAAATAAATAGTGAAGAGTCTGGGATTGCCAGAAGTATTTTAGGAAGAGGCTTCTGATGGGAATGTGGAGGATGCAGAGGAGAGACTGCAGACAGGGGTTTAAATAGGTGATTACCATAAGGGTAATGAAAGGTTTGCCAAAGCAGCGATAATAGGAATGGAAAGGGGGAGATAAATGCGGAAACATTTATGTTGTAGACTTTTTCTTAAAACTCTTGTTTTTACCTTGTAGTATGATGATTTCTTTCGGCACGTTAAATTCAGTCCCACTTTTTGGCCCAGTATAATGTATCTATATTGAATAACAAAGAGTGGTGAAGATCAAAGGAACAAAAAGGTTGGAGTAGAAAATTTAGATGGTCTAGCAATTTAAGAAAATCC
This sequence comes from Mirounga angustirostris, assembly GCF_029215605.1. NCBI lineage: Eukaryota > Metazoa > Chordata > Mammalia > Carnivora > Phocidae > Mirounga > Mirounga angustirostris. The sequence goes on along the minus strand of NW_026991711.1, from coordinate 16,857,409 downwards.
TACACCAGTCTTTCCATTTGTGACCAATAATCACGGTTAACATTTGGTCTGTTGACGTTGAGACATTTTTTTTTTTTTTCTGAGAGCTGGGAGACAACCTAGTAGAGTGGTTGCCATCCTACACCGTGAACTCTAAACTCAGGGTCTGACTCTTTCATCTGCACTGTTCTTTTAGGCCAAGTGTGCTCCACTTTGCTCATGTGTACAGTAAGAATCATAATAATTGTATTCATTTCATGGGATTATTCTGAGGATTATGGAAGCTGATGCACTTAAAGAACTAAGTCCAGTTCCTGGCACACAGGCTGTCTATAAATTTATATACAGTTCATATGTGCACCAAATATATTGAGTTAGGAGCATGGTTCATATTCTAGACTTATGCCTTCTTTATAGCATAAATAAGCATCTTCCCGTAATTGTCTACAGCATCTATTTTAATGATTGCATAGTATTCATGCATATGACAAACCCTCATTTATTTAATATTTTTATCATATTTTACTTTTAAAAATAAAGATATAATTATCATTGCATAGTTAACTCTTTGTATAAATCCAAGACTGTTTCTCTTTGATTAATTTCCAGAAGAGGAGTTACTGGATCAAATGATACGAATATTTTTAAAGCTTTTGACACAAATACCTTCTAGAATAGTTTACCTTCCAGATTACCACTCTTCCTGGCACTGAGTAGTAATTGTTTTTTGTCTGGGCCAATTTAGTAGGTGAGAAAAAGTATTCTTGTTTAAGTTTACATGCATTTGAGTACTGAGTATGATGAACATCATTAATAGTCTTTTAGGTCTTTAGTATCTCTTTTTGTTAACTGCTTATCTGTATGTATCTTTCCCCAATTTTTATATTGGTATGTGCATCTTCTTTGTATTAATAATGTGACAGGAACTTAATTATTGCTAGGTTAATTTGGGAAGCCGAGAGAGTTCAAAGAGTTCAAAATGACTGCATTAAGTTTTTGATATATCTAGTTATGAACATGAAATTAACAACATTATACAACTTTTGACTTACAGAACAGCAGCTTTATGCGGTTTAACCTAGTATTTTTTTTATTATGTTATGTTAATCACCATACATTACATCATTAGTTTTTGATGTAGTGTTCCATGATTCATTGTTTGCGTATAACACCCAGTGCCCATGTAGTACGTGCCCTCTTTAATACCCATCACCGGGCTAACCCATCCCCCCACCCCCGTCCCCTCTAGGACCCTCAGTTTGTTTCTCAGAGTCCATCGTCTCTCATGGTTCATCTCCCCCTCCGATTTCCCCCCCTTCATTTTTCCCTTCCTGCTATCTTCTTCTGTTTTTTTTTTTTTTTTTTTAACATATACTGTATTATTTGTGTCAGAGGTACAGGTCTGTGATTCAACAGTCTTACACAATTCACAGCGCTCACCATAGTACATACCCTCCCCAATGTCTATCACCCAGCCACCCCATAACCTCCCAAAAGATTTTATTTACTTGTTTTAGAGAGAGAGAGAGAGAGAGAGTGCAAGCTGGGGGAGGGAGAGGGGCAAGCAGACTCTGCACTGAGTGTGGAGCCCTACACGGGGCTGGATCTCAAGACCCTGAGATCACGACCTGAGCTGAAATGAAGAGTCAGACGCTTAACCTACTGAGCCACCAAGGAACCCCATGGTTTAACCTAATAATTTAAGGTTGGGTGAAATTGTCAAGAAATTCAGTAGATTCCCTCAAACTTATAACTTATTTTTGTCCTTTGGCTTATGCAACTTTATTAAACTATTTTCAGTCATTTTTTTTTGCTTGAAAAATTGGTGTCATTGAGCACCTACTTTTAAACAATTGAATATTGTCTCCTATGACATTGACAAAAGATTTTGAATTCAGTTCTAAAATACAACATGTGACTGAATTTAATTTTTTAATAACTTGTGAATAACATTGTCCACTTACCTCACTGTGGATTGCAAACATTTCAATTGATGGAAGTGATGGAGCTTCATTTTATAAATACTTACATTTCCTAGTGTTTCTGAGTTTTCATGGAACTTGAATAACATAATCTCATTTGATTCTGACAATAACCTGATGAGGGACACAGAGCAGACCCCCTGTTATTATAAAGGTGAAGACTGAGGTTTGGAGAGGTTAAGTAATGCCCAGAGGTCAGACAGCTAATAAACTGCTGAAACTGGCCTCAAACCCAAGTTCTTCTGACTTTGAACCTAGAGGGGTTTTTTTTTTTTCCCTCTATTCCTTGATCATTGAATCACTTGACCTGGAAATATGTGCCTTCACCTTTGTCAGAGAAATAAAACCAGTGGGATTCGAATCCTAGTGAGAAGTAATAATGTGAAGCTCCCAAGTTCCATTGCTATGTTTTTGTTGTGTCTGTCTTATTTTAGGAACATATGTTTCAGAATTTGCTGTATAAATGCCAGTTTCAATTTTACAATAGAAAGTGAAAAACAATGGCATGAGAAAATGTTTATTTTATTTAATATGTATGGCATTCACAAGGGCTTGTTTCACTTTCCATTGATTTCACGGTTGGTTTTTTCTTTCTATTTTTTGTTTGTTTTGTTTTGTTTGGTTTTTTTAGCTACATAGCCTTGGGGTAATGTCAAGTTACTCATAAAGAAGGGATTTTAATGAATACCCATGGAAGGTACTCTCCTCCTCATTTATTTCTGGTGCCTTTCTTTCACTAACTAAATTCTATAGCTGGTCTCTGGAGCACAACGTGATACTGAATCAGTTTCCCATCACTAGTTTCAATTCTTTTTTGAGCTCTCATACCCAGAAACCATCATGCGGAGGACCAATGCCCTTGTGGTAGAATATATTTGTTCTGTGTTTCTGTTCCAGTCTGTGTTTTCCTGTGCTGAAATATTTCCTTCACGAAGTAACTTAAATGGAGTGGGAGGCAGGATGGGGGCAGAATCTCAGTATTTCACGAAAAATTTTTAGAATAATTGAAACTTTAAACAAAATCAAAGAGAGAAAGCATGGCAAGCTGTGTGTGGGCCATTATGAATTTATAAAGCTCTTGTTCATGGGCAATGTTGTTAAATATATAACCAGTTAAGAAATAATGGTTGCAAGAACAGATTGGAACTGAGATGGATTTAAATTAAAGATCTATATATGTATGTAAATCCTCTATACTATTATTATATGCTTGTTTTTTGGCAAAAACAAAACAAAACAAAACAAAAAAAACCTTCCCTTCTTCCCTTTCAGAAGCCTTTTGGAAGAGAATAGTTTCTCTGATGGCTATTTGTTTTGTTTTCCACTATTCACTTCTACTAGCTGATTTATAGAATCCTGATTAGCTTTCATATGTTGTAAGAATAGATATTTATTTGCCAAACCAATTTTATTATACTTCGAAATGGAACTATTCAAAATATGCCAGATTATCAGAGGATGTTCAGAATCTTCTGTTTTTTTTTAATTAACAACATGGTAGAGCAAAAATATTAAAAAATTTAAAGATGGAAAGCCTAGCATTTTTTATTTATTTTTTTAATTTTTTTAAAAGATTTTATTTATTTATAAGAGAGAGAGAGAGAGAGCACATGAGAGGGGGGAGGGTCAGAGGAAGAAGCAGACTCCCTGCTGAGTAGAGAGCCCGATGTGGGACTCGATCCCGGGACTCCAGGATCATGACCTGAGCCGAAGGCAGTCACTCAACCAACTGAGCCACTCAGGCGCCCCTAACATTTTTTAGTAAACCTGATCATAGAGTACTTGTAGAGTGGTCCGTGAAGAAACGCTGGACCCTGGTTCTTGTATAAAGGTGAAAATCTGAATAAAAATGAGGATATAAGAATAATATGCAGGTATGTTCTCTGTGTCATCATTTGGGAGCTAGGTCACCAAATTTAAAAGAATGGATTCAGTTCTTTTTTTATTTTATTTTATTTTATTTTGACAGTGTAGCCATATTTTTTATTTTTTAATTAATTTATTTATTATTATGTTCAATTAGCCAGCATATAGTACATTTTTAGTTTTTGATGTAGTGTTCAATGACTCATTAGTTGTGTATAACACCCAGTGCTCATCACCACATGTGCCCTCCTTAATACCCTTCACCTGGTTACCCCATCCCCCCAGCCCCCTCCCTTCTGTAATCCTCAGTTTGTTTCCTGGAGTCCAGAGACAAACCATGAGAGACTCTGGACTCCAGTTCTTTTTTAAAAAAAAAATATTTAAGAGAGACAGAGCACAAGCGAGGGAGGGGAGGGGCAGAGGAAGAGAGAGAAGCAGACTCCCTGCTTAGCAGGGAGTCAGACATGGGACATGGAGCTCCATCCCAGGACCCTAAGATCATGACCTGAGCCAAAGGCAGACACTTAACCAACTGAGCCACCCAGCTACCCCAAGAATGGATTCAGTTTTAATGACTTTGAGTTTATATCTTTGAGCTTTTTAAAAAAAAATTTATTTTAAGTAATCTCTACACCCAACATGGGGCTCAAACTCACCACCCCAAGATCAAGAGTCCCATGCTCCACTCACTGAGCCAGTCAGGTGTTCCTGTCTTTGGGCTTTTATGGCTCAGTTTCAGATATATGCAACTAATGAATCGTTGAACACTACATCAAAAATTAATGATGTACTATATGTTGGCTAATTGAACATAATAATAACTTAAAAAATCAGTCTTCCTATATCAAGAGCATTTATTGTTAAAACACTATGCTGCTGCTGAACAACATGAAAAAGTTGTATGTATTGGAACCTCTGTGTTTGGCCACCATTTTGAAATCTATTCCCATATCCACTTTACCATTATGGAACTGTGTGTGTGCTTAGGATCTTTATCAAAGTGAGAATTTATATGAAAAATGGTTAAACCTAATGAAAACATGGATTTTTACATTCATCTTTTTTTTTTTTAAGATTTTATTTATTTGACAGAGAGACAGTGAGAGAGAGAACACAAGCAGGGTAAGTGTCGGAGAGGGAGAAGCAGGCTTCCTGCCGAGCAGGGAACCTGATGTGGGTTATGATCCCAGGACCCTGGGATCATGACCTAAGCCGAAGGCAAACGCTTAACGACTGAGCCACCCAGGTGCCCCTACATTCATCTTTGAATTGATATTTAATATGACATCATCTCTGTGAGGATTGAATCTGAGTCATTGATATAGTGAAACTTTCATTAGCAACAGTTCTGTGAGGCTCTATTTTGAGGGTTTACCTGCCTTCTGGTAGGGAATTGTTCATTCACGACTGCCATCCTGCTTTGATGACCATCTACCTTTTATTGTGTTTATGTGCCTTACTTGTTAAGAATAGTAAAAGCTGGGTTTACAGATGACACTGTTTTATGTTAAACATTTGAAAGTTCAGTAAGCATAAATGTAAATGAAACTGAAGCTATGAACCACCTCTGCCTTTCTGGGTGTATTATGTTGATAAGGAGAATTATAGAACAGATTGTAAGAAGAAAAGGTTAATTTTTTTAAATTAAAGGCAAAAAGGGGAAAAAAGATAACTCAGACTCATTGAATAATACATAATAATATCCCCCCACACCAATCCCCCCCAATAGAGGAATACCTTTTGCCCAAATTACTATTGTAGAGAAAATATTTATAATTATAGAATTGGAAAATAACATTCTAGAAAGATTAATATGTAAGTAGCACTGACAATGTTGTCAAATTTAAGCTGAGTTTTAACCCTCCTAATAAATGAATAGAAGGTATTCTTCTATACTAGTCAAATTTACTTTTCCTGATCTTTTATAAATATACATATTCAAATGAAAACCATAGTCCTAATTGTTTATCTGATTCTGGTTTAGTTGAGGTAGTCAGGAAAAGCTTTTCCACAGGGTACTTAAGACCTGATGGGACAACCATGGGAATCAGGCATCCATGACAAGATTGGGAGAGAATGTAGCAGCAGGCATGCCAAATACAAAAGCCCTCATAGGGACTGAGCTTAGTATAGGGATGAGGGAGGAGGAAGAACCGTGGGTGTGAGATGAGGTTGAGGCAGGAGTCAGATTTTGCTGGACCTTGAAGACTATGAAAAGGAGTTTAGATTTTTAAATACAGAGGGAATCCATTGGAATGTTTGAAGTGGGAAATTGACATTTGATGTTCAAGTTAGAAGGATTATTCTTGTTTCTCTGTGGAGAATGGAATATGGGGGAAAAAGACGGAGCAACCTTTACAGTCACTTGAGCAAAAGATGCTGGTTCAGTTATTTATTTATTTATCCATTCAGTGAAAATCCATTAAACTCCTACTGCATGCTAGGACACCATAGTAAGTCTTGGGCATACCAGAATTTTTAAGAGAGGCAAGGACTTTGCTCCCACAAACCTATGGCTCTAGTGAGAGGTGTAGTAGTGTTAAGTCCCATGAAGACAATAAAACAAGGTAATGCAGTGGAGGAGGTTTGTTTATTCAAGTATAGTGTCATGATCTAGGTGGAGCCTGGATGACTAGAAGCCAGGCATGAGAGAGTCTTGAGCAAGAACTTCCAAGCAAAGAAAGAGCAGTGTGAAGGACCTAAGAGGGGTACAAGTTTGGCATAAACAAAGAAACAAACACCATTGTTTCTGGAGGGAATGAGTGAGAGGGTATCACAGCCCTAGAGGAAGTCATCTGGGGCCTCCTTATATAGCATAAGCAATCATTTCTTGTAAGACTTTTGGGCAAGTGGACATGGAGACAGAATGAGGTAAAGACTGAAGAGAGTTTATGCTGTTGTGTCAACCATTTATATCTCTTTGGGACAAGGACAGGGTGTTTGCAACTTGTTTGGAGCCCGACACGCCTCATGAAGTCATTCCCTGTATAAAGCAGTTAATTCATGGACAGTATTGTTGTCTCTTTTCTATTAGCTTATTAAAATGGGGGTACTGGCTGTTAGCATCATTGCCACTGAGTTATTTTAAGACACTGTTAGTCATCATGATTGTGAGGAATTTGATTTCCTGCCTACTACTTTGCTACATTCTAAAATGGCTGTTGCTTAGAGGCAAACAGAAACTTCCTTGTTCTATAAAGAACAAAATGAACCATATACAATGGGAATATTTCTCCTACTGTTTAGAGCAGTATTGCTTTAAATGGTGTATAATACAACATTTACTCTACTGTTTGAAAATCCTGGGCGCCTGGGTGGCTCAGTTGGTTAAGCGACTACCTTCGGCTCAGGTCATGATCCTGGAGTCCCGGGATCGACTCCCGCATCGGGCTCCCTCCCTGCTCGGCGAGGAGCCTGCTTCTCCCTCTAACCCTCCCCGCTCTCATGTGCTCTCTCTCTCTCTCATTCTCTCTGTCTCAAATAAATAAATTAAAAAAAAAAATCTTTAAAAAAAAAGAAAATCCTTAATTCACGGATGTATTTGAAAGTAGTTCAGTGTCTAGTTTGCTCCAGTTAACATTCTTTTTATTTATTTATTTATTTATTTATTTATTTATTTATTTATGCTCTCATGGTTTGTCTCCCCCTCCAATTTCCCCCCCTTCATTTTTCCCTTCCTGTTATCTTCTTCTTCTTCTTCTTCTTTTTTTTAACATATAATGTATTATTTGTTTCAGAGGTACAGGTCTGTGATTCATCAGTCTTACACAATTCACAGCGCTCACCATAGCAGATACCCTCCCCAATGTCCATCACCCAGCCACCCCATCCCTCCCACCCCCCACCACTCCAGTAACCCTCAGTTTATTTCCTGAGATTAAGAATTCCTCATATCAGTGAGATCATTCTTTCTAATGGGATCAGGTGGAAAACTTGAAAGAAGAATGACAAAAATGGCGGTCTTGGCTCTTCTTTGAACATGTAGTTGTTCTGACCAAAAAGTGAGAATTATTGGAAAAGAAAATTATTTTTCATTAGCCTGAAGACCTGTTCTAGAACTGTTATTAAAGAGCATGTTAAGTGGGGTGTGTGCCATTTGCTTCATATGTACAGTGGATGATTGATTTCCTCAGCCCAACTAATAGAATATATTTTCTACCAACCTAAGTGCAATTACATTATAGTTGCAGTTTTCAACATTACATTCTAATAGAATTTTGGAGTCTCTTTGTTATTGATAAAGTTAAATAGAATCAGGAATGAAAATCTCTGCAGAAATAGTCACTTTATCACTCTTCAGGAAGAAACAAAACAACAACCACAAAAAAATCTTCACCCTGCTCCTGTTTTCCATCATTGCTTTGTCTAGAGTAAGCAATAAATGCATGTTTATTGAATCCGATTGACACTTTTCCCCAGAGTTGTTCTGCTTCAAAAAAGACCAAGCTTTTTTCATCCCATGGAAAAAAATTTCTAAGCAGCATCCTCAAAATATGAAATCAACCACAAAATTCATTACTTGAGATTTTTCATTCAGAGAAATGATCATTATGACATACTGTGTTCACAAGCGAGATTTCCTGCCTTTAAGCTCTTAATGTATAGTTTGCCTTTAAAATTAAATTGCCTCCTTTTCTAAATCAAACACAGATTAAACAGACACATAATTAGTTTCTGGATCGTTTCTTTGCCACTGCAGGGATGAAGGCATATGTTTAAAATTGTGGTTATTATTGTTTTAATTTTAAGAGATAAAATAAGAAAATAGTCATTAAGATAAAAAATCACCTGCAGCCTATTAAGGTAATATATGGTGTTTCCTTTCAGTCTTTTTTCTGTGTCATAAATACTATTTGAACTTAATTTTAATATAAGAAGTTTTGAAGATGAGTGAATGGATACCAACATTTGCTCAGAACAAAAGACAGGCAGATTTATCTGGCAGATTATTCATATTTAAGGTGATGATTAACTAGTATTTTAACTCTTTTGTACAAAATACTATTCCTGCACAGAATTAACTGCCCAAAATATAGCCCAAGTTTTTAAATCAGTCCTCAAAGACATTCTCAGTAAGAAGCTGTCCGCCCTTAACTTGAAGGATCCTAGTTAGCAACATGAGAGACAGAATATGCTCACACAAATTAAACGAAGGCCTCAAAAAGCACAGACCAGAGATTTAATTAAAGACTGTTTTCTATAGACATTTGTGCTAAAAAGGCAGTGTTGGTTGCCTGGGATGCGTTTTATCTTACTGTCAGGAGTCAGTGCTAGGCCCTGGTGAGAAGTGCAGACATGGTAATCAGATCCAGCCAGCTCCCCATTTATTAGCCGAGTGGTGTGGGGCAAATTATTTAACCTCTTTAAGAGTTGCGGGTTTTCATCTGTGAATCCCCCAGTAGTAGTATCTGGCTCATGTGGTTCTGGTAAGGATTTGATGAGATAATGCATGCCTTGTAGGTTTCTGGGACATGAGACGATTAATGATAATAGCTGTCTGAGAGGACTGAAGCCTTTCCTGTCAGGCCAGGTAGCTCTAACCACGTAATTATGAACATATTGGAGAACACGTCATCAAAGCAGGACAGACCCTTGGGCAAGGGCTAAAGACTATCTTAGGAGCCGTGTTTATAAAAGTTAGTCATCTCTGAAGAGTGAGTAATAAATTTTTCATTGCTTAAGATTGGAAAGATGACTCAGAAACACAAAATTAAAAAAATAAAATTCCCTTCTGTTTGCATCCAGAAATTATGTAAAGTAAAAATGTTTTGGTTATTCCATGAAGGAGTAACTTCACTTTCAATCAGTTAATGCTTTCAGTTTTCAAATTTATGGGAATGTTGTTGTTGTTGTTTTAAACTGGTTGCTATGTTGCTGGAGTTGGAATTGATCATGTCTCTGGGAATGGTTTCTTCTTGAGCATCCTTTTCTCTGCCCAGACGATTCTACCACCTCTACCATGTCTCCACCAACCGACTTCTGATATTTCCTTGACTGATGGAGGGGTGGTCATTTTTCTCTTTTGACCTTATAACATAATGAGAGCTGTTGGAGTGCCCTTTTAGTTAAATCAATAGAACGTGCTTCAGTGTATAATATCTCATTAGTAGAGATGCTTAATGGCAAACTTGGGACAGTTTAGGTAGCTGACAAGCAAAGCACCTGACTGTGTTAAAGGCATGGATGACCCAGGACCACGGTGACACTTGAGACACAATAGAACTTCGACAACTGGTAGAAAACACCCCTGTCACCAGATGGGATGTCATGTCTGCCTTTTCCTTCACTCACAGCTGTTACTGTTCTTTTTTCCCAGGTGCATTTTAAGGATTTCAGTGTGTTGTGTGCGGGGTCCTCTGAGATAGACATTTGCTGGCAGGAAGTTTATCTGGAGAGCGACACCTATGGGGAGTTGCAGAAAGCAGCACTGGGCAGAGAGAAAAGTTGAACTTCCCCAAAGTTGATGGCTGGGCCTCAGCTGCCTCACCTCTGAGGCTGGCTGTAGCTGCAAATGGCTCTTCAAGCTGTCCCAGATTGAGGCAAGAGGGCCAAGCCTTTGTGCTCCCATGTCGGCTGATCATTGGATGCCAGGGCTGGCTGCTCCAGAGTTGGGGCATACCCTCAGGCAAAGCAGCTCTCTTCAGCCAAGTTCAAGTCCTGGCCAGCAACACTACTAACAGCTAAGGAGTCATCCGTCCCATCCATTCCTCCATCTTGAAGGGGGATGTGGGGGGCCCACCGTCATACCTACTACAGTGCAGCCCGAGGGAGTTGGCTTGGGAGCTCTTAAATTTCCACCTAATTCTAAAAAGCCTAGAAAATCTGATTCTAATAGTAAAACATGGTGAACAGACATTGTTATCAGTATTGTTATTGAGTTCAAAAATACATGTAATACCGAGGTTGTATTTGTTCTGTTATCTCTAGGTAAAAGAAAAGTGCCTGGGATAGAAGTGTCCAGTCTTATTGGTCAGACGTTTTCATTGAATTATTTTATTCCAGTTTGGCTCTGCTGTTGAAACTTAAAATTAAAAAAAGACTTGTCATACATTTCAAGGGAGATGATTTGGAAACAGAGCTATGTGAGGCAGAACTATGAAGCTACTGGAAACATTGGGCCCTTCTCCAGGGAAATGCTATCCTTTCCCCATGGCTGTTTGGTCATGGGGCACAGTGCATTCTGAATCTCATGCACCCATCCCCACAAGGCACAGCCCACCCAATCCCAGTGTTGAGTGTTTGAGACCTATCCATCACTTTCAAGGCTGGAATGAGAATAGGGCCAAATGAAGCATTCACTTTAGGTGCAAAATTTAAGAAGTAATTGAAAAAAAATTTTTTTAGCCAGTATTTTAAAAATTCAAAACTAATGCAAAACATCTGTGATGAACAAATTATAAAAACTTTACGTGGAGACCAGATCAGTGTTACTTACTTTTCCTTTTGCCTCGGCTTCCAGTGAGGCTTGGCTGGGCACTGACCACTTCACATCTTAGAAATAATCTGATAAACATATTCCCAATTCCATGGACCTGAATGAATGAACAATTCCATAAATACCTCAAATGGAATCAATGCAGATATTGTTTAGCAATTCTGAAAACATAATAGAAGGAATATATTTAAATGTATGAGTTCAGTATACACCAATCACAGCCCGAGGCCGACCTCTGGGAATTGGGAGCTGGCTTCAGAGCTGAATACCATAGAAATAAGAAGAGGATCAGAGGATTAAATGGGTTTCACCAAATAATCAATTCAGGGACACAGCCAGTGGTCAAATCCCAGATTCACTGACGCTTTAAAAGCTGAGACTCAGATCTGGGGTCACAGGCAAGTCGGGATAGTGGAAGGCTCGCCAGGCTCCAGTCCTTCCAGAAGAGTGTGTTGTGAAACCACTGGGTTTTTTTTGTTTTTTTTTGTTTTTTCCCTTTCTTGTGACTGCTCTGGCCAGTTCCCGACTTAAACATTGCAAACTTCTCTCTCGTTCCCTATGATATAAATTCCCGGCTTCTCAATAAGGCATCTTCAGCCCTTTACACATTCTGGCTGTTATGTGTCTCATCTCTTCTCTGACTTTCCCTCACAAAAAAAAAACTTTACCTTACAAAAAAACTTTACCCAAAGTCACCAATATAAACAGCTTTAGCTCTGTCACCATCCTCTGCATCTCCTAGCCTTAGGCATGTGCTAGGGCAGCCCCCTGCTTCTTTATTTCCTTCTCTGATTTCTCCTTCTGGAGAAATGGCTGCTCCATAGGCGAGGCTTGATTGACTATCACTTCCCCTTTGAAGCCTTAACTGCCTCTCCCAGGTTGGGTCCAAAACAGAAACTTCCTTCTCACTTTGAGTCCAGTGTACTGACGTACAATTGTTAAGTTTCCTCTACTGTCTCCCCATTGGCTTTTATTGCTGTTTGGTGATGCTGTTAGTACTAATGAAAATTACTATCACAGAACCTGTTTATGTAGTACTTCCTACAGTTTAGGCAATGGGAAAGTGCTCTACATGTGATATTTTGTTTGATCTCAATAAATTTCATAGTATTACACTATCATTTCATACCGGAATATTTCCTATGATCACCATTTTATCAATAAATGAATCCAGGCTTGGGGAGCCTTCACCTCTGCATGAAGCTGTGTTCTTCTGTCTACCACCAGCCCTAACACAGCAATAGTCTCATAAGGTACACTCAACAATTTGGTGAGGGAAAATGAATGCAGGGATGGTTGTGGTCAGTCTGACCAAGTGGAAACAGATATGTGCATCCCACCAATGTATATGTAGACACATGCATATGCAAATTTGTAGTCATTTTATTTTTAATAAAGTTTTCTGCAGTCCATATTTCTTGAGAGGACAAGTTTTAGATAGATGTAATGAATTTTCTTTTGCAAAATCATTGTACACACCGTGATAGCGTTACCTGTGTCCTAGTGGAATTTAACTCAAAAATAGTTAACTAAATTAGCAAGGTGTAAATTCCCTACCATCCTAGTTTTGAGAAATTCTGACAACCTTATTAAATTGAGGCCCGGTATTTTTTTAAAGTGTCAAGATTTTATTTCCATTGTATTAATCAGGATTAAAAGAATGTATTTAGCAATTAAACAGAAGTACAATTCTACTGAGGATTTATGTGTAATACAATAAGGTATTATTAATCACCCAGTCATCAAGACTTTACATACTAGTGTAGGGTAATCCTATGGGAAAAAAAAAATCGGGTTTGCTTATTTCATAGAAAGCAGGTATTAAAGTATAGACGTATTAGAGAAAGAACGCTGCCTGCCCAGGAGCATCAAACAAACAGCAATCCACCTCCTGCTGTTACAGTTTATCCAAAGAGCTCAGGCATCGGCTTTTCTTTCCATCTCGCAGGGATGAAAATCTATATTCTCTCCACTATAATATCATCTGTTGAAAATGTTCACTGTCTGAGGATTAAAAACTTCTCCACTCTGGAGGTAGACTTTTTTTTTATTTCCTGGCCTTGGAGACAAATAGAGGAAAACTATTAATGTGTAATGATTATCACCCGGAGTTTTTTTTTTTTTTTTTTTTTACCTACTACTGATATTCTTAAATATGTTCTGCATTAGGGCCTCTGAGATTCATAGGGATATTAGATCATCTCTTACGGCCTTTTCCTCTAGCCTGTTCTGAGATTCCCGAGGAATCTCATGGGGAAGGGAATGTTAACAGCTCTGTCTCTGGCATGAACCCTTCCGTCCCCCTAATACAGTTTTATAGCATAAACTTCTGTGCAGTATGGGTTGGAACAAATACTTGAAATGCTAGAGAGACAAAAATCCACCGTTTTGAAAATCACACTTCTAATCCCATTCCACTCATTTTGCAGATAAGAAAACTGAGGCTTACAAAGTCACACTTCTGATTGCGGCATGAGCACTAGTCATGTCACAGGAAGGAGCCTTTTGCACCTGGAGATTGTCTTCTCCCTTCAGCCCAGAATCCTTCAAGCAAACCTAATCACCTTCTGGACAGTGGCTCTGCTCTCACTAGCGCTGAATAGCCTGGGATTTCAGGCATTCCCATCACATAGATAAAAGAGGCGAGCAATGTTTTTGCTAAAATGACCTGAAATCCTTTACTCTGCCAGTGGGCAAGCTGAACACCCTCCTAAAGTTAACTTCAGTACCTTTGATGGGCTGTAATACTCATGCATACTTCCATAAACTTTGTTTCTCGGAGCCTCCTCAAAAGAAACCTTTATGAGATTTTTGTTTATTTCATCAATTTCATCACCACCCCCAGGCTATCACGTTTATTTCTACTCAGAGTCAAGTGAAAACTTGACATTAGTACTTGGATTAGTAATGGGGACCATTGGTGAGGAATGAGGGGACTGTCTGGGAGGCTTTGTCAACTGATAGTCCAGTGACCGAGGCAAACATTTCAGCCTCTGATTATTTTTCTTTAGCTCCTGATAATTGCTTCCGTCCCTCCCTTAGCTCCCCACCGTGCCCCCCTCCGGGTCTCTAGATACACTGCCAATCATGTAGCTGTTGGGTTAACTAGGCAGCTGATTAAAACACTCGTTTGTTATTCAGGAGAACATCAAGATAGGAGCCTCTAGGCATTCTGGAACGAGGGTCTCAATCTCTGTATTGGTTTCTGTTTTAAGGAAGGGGACAACCAATTACCTTGTAGTGAATTCTCAATATATTTCCTTTTCCTTCTGGTCTCCATTATACTGTTAAGTTTGTGGTGGGCAAGGCGGTGCGTCTCCTGTGGACTGACGGACCGTCTGTCAGGACTGTGCAGGTGCCCTGACCCACACAAAAGGAATGACAAATAGGAACATCTGTGAGCTGGGCTTGTGTGTCCTCAGGAATTCCAGATTACCTATAGAAACCATTGCTGGATAGTACACATTATCCTCAGGCTTAGGATTTGATCAATAAGTGAAAACTCCAGGGATGCTTTTTCTTCCGAGCAATACTGGATTGCTAGCTTGCTAATAAATATTCCTTACTCCAGTGTGCCTTGGGCGAAGGCTGCAGTCAAGAATACTGTGACGGTTTTACTGTAGTACTTAATTGTAGCATGAAGAATTCTTTTGGGGAAGGAAAATGCTTGTGGTAGAAAAATAAGCAAAAAAAAAAAATTAAGGTGGAGTAAGAGGATTGATCAAAGAGTAATTAATAATTTTCTGAGTTACACTCCATGTAAATGAAATGGTGGATTTTTTAAAAAAGTCTTTGAGAATGTTTCTTCCTAATGCCAAGCAAGCAGAATGTGAAATATATAATTAGGAATTGGAGAGTTCCTTTTTATCTTTACTATTATTATACTTTGTATCATTAGCATAATATTAGTTTTGAATGCGCAAATTGAAAGAAGTTAGGAAATTACTTAAGTGGAGAGAAGGCACCACTTTGACATTTGTAGGATTAGCTCTGTGAACAGTGGCTGCAGAGAGAGAAGCTCCATTAGCAAGAAAGGAGTAGGCAGGAAGAGATGACATGGCAGATGGAAGATGGAGAGAGAGAACACAGACTGAAAAACTTGCAGAGAACCCAGCAGATCTGAGTCTGAGGATGGGGCGTAAATAGGAACAAGGACTAGCAGTCATACTGAGCACAGAATCTGCTTGGCAGATTGTAGCGATAATAACACTCCACATTACTTTGACACCACAAAAGTCCTGCTTCTTTGCTCTTGATGTCTCAAGGAAATCCTGCAAAATGTTCCTTCTAAGAAGTTTAGGTATTTATATAGTTTTACGTTTATAGGAAAGAGCTCTGTCATCGCCAAGCTATTCTGCACTTGAAACGAAGGAGGAAAGAGTTTATTCCTTCATGGAATAATAGTATTGACAAGAAATAATTGCCCACTGTTTCACAAATTAAAAAAATTCAGCTGATAACTCTCAAACTGGTATTAATGGGCACAGATATTAAAAGGCTGACAGTGAAAGGCATCTGGCTGGCTCAGTCAATAGAACACATGACTCTTGGTGGGCGGGTTGTGAGTTCGAGTCTCACCGGTGGTGTAGAATTTACCTAAAATTAAAAAAAATTAAAAAAAAAGATTGGTAATGGAAGAATTAAACCAATATGGTACTACCAGACTTTTGTGCTTGGAATGTCACCATGAAGTATTTTAGGAATAATATGATTTTTTTTAGTTTTCTTTTTTCTTTCAAATGAGAAAAAACTATTTTGCTGTTGTAATATACTGAGTCCAGGAAATTCTACTGATGCTTTTTCAAAGCAAGCAGTATTTTGACTATCATGATCTTGGGGTATTAATATTTTTAATGCTAGACTCAACATATTTGTAATTATTACACTAACCTACCATTTTTCATGAAGCATTTGTATTGACCATGGAATCAAGTTCTATGCGATATATGATTTATATTCTTAAGGAATTCATGACTATTTTGAGCCGGTGTGGGAGGAGAGGCTCATTATCAGAAAGGACACCTTCACCTATAAAGCATAGGGGAAATAGAAAGTTTCCCCATATAATGTGTCCATAAAGTCCTTGTGCACATTATAACTTGAATAACTAAGATGATAAGATAGAAGACATACAGTTCGATGCAATATTTCAGATACCATGATAAGTGAAAAATAAGTTCTATCAATCAGGAGAAGAAAATCCAGCTTAATCCAAAAAGCCACTTGCAGTCTGTTTTTATTATATACACAACACACATTCTTAAAGTCTTAAAATCTTACATACCCTATTTGTGAAAGCCATCCCTGTGGAATTATCTGAGAAGGAAAAGTATATGCTACGAATCTGGACATTAAGGATTTTGAATGAAGGACAAGACAAGTTTGGCATGCAGAGAAAGATGATCAGTGTTGACTTTGAAAATAATTCTGGGCAAAGTTTATTAAAGTATTCATCCTCCTACCTAGTAAATAGTAGGTTAGAACCATCAAGAGTTGCTTTTCTTTCTGGAATTAAGACATTTGTCAACTTGTTTTTCTTGAATGGATGATGCTAGTGGTATTGTGATGGTAAAAATGTCTGGAGAAAAGAAAGTTAGATACCATTTTTCTGCAGTCTTTTTAATGGACCATGGGAGTCTAGTGAAATTCATGTTCTTGTACCTAAAATGTGCCCTTAGAAGTTTACCCCAAAAGCTCTACTCTTACATATATCACTGTATGCCACTAGGAAATACAGAATCCTTAGATGGGATATATAATCAGACTGAGTCAGAAGGGGACCCAAGACATTTCCCCAAATTTAGTTCAACTAATAATTATTGAGCACATCCTGCCAAGCTTTAATAAAGCCAAATTACATGTGGTGAGTTGTATATAAACACTGCCTTTAGAAAGTCCATATTCTACTCTTTGAACATGGGGAGGGTGGTGGCAGTGGCTGAGAATTATTGACGGATCTATGAAGGACCATATGTCCAGTCAAATCTTTGGGAGGAGCTGGAATGAAGGTGTAAGTGAACTGTATTGACCCCATAGCAGGTAGAGCGCTGGGCCATTAGGGGAAGGTGATATTTGAGCCTGGCCATGAAGGACGTCAAACAGTGACCAAAGAATGAGCAAGAGGCACAGGCATACCAAAAAACGATGCAAAGTTTGGTGGGTTTGTGTAATGTTGTATCAAAACAAAATATCTTCAAGGGTGCAGTCTTGTTGAAGCATTTTAATGTGTGCTGCTAGGGAATGAAGCCCTAAGAATGAATGATTTCAAGTGAGATGACGGCACTAAGACCCCAAATTGTTCCCTTGTTAAAAGATGTATTAATTTACTACCTAGTAGGAGCAAGCAGTAAATAAAAGCAAAGCACAGCGTGCCTATATCTTGTGAAGACAAAATGAGGTAGAAAATTAAAGATATTTATCTCCATTCTTCTCCTTTAAGATTTCTTAACTAATCTGCAACCCAAAGAGAGTGAGAAAGCATTGTTGAAATTCTGAAGGTAAGAAGAGCAAAGACAAAGAGAGCTTTAGTGAAGATTTGGTTGGGGTGTGTGGGGGGACACAAAGGAGCTCAAAGCCTATATTTAGAAATTGTTCTTTTTCTCACTTAAAATATAACCATGTTTGTTTTTACAAAGACCACTCTACTGAGAGCCGTGAGAAGCATTTCTGTATTGAAGTAAATCTATACTAGCTATCAGTAGTCTGTCATTAAAATTCAGGTAGTTTTTGAATAGTGAGTAGCTGATGTATTCAAAATTGTGATGTACTCTGAAAAACGTCGAGGTGCTAGAATCTTCCAGTCTGTGAAATCTAGTCTGATGAGTTGCATAGGGACAATTTATACCTATTGGTGGTCCAGAGGGCGCCTGAGGCAAAGCCATGGGGAGATGTTTAGCCAGTCTACTTTGGCAGCTGCCAGATCTGAAAAGGTATTTTACAGAGGTCAAATCTGTTCTAGGAGCCCCAGTGAAATAGTTGAAGTTATATGTCGGTAGGTGAGAAAAGAAGCAGGGGGAAGATCACAGCCTTTGGAATTCAACAAGTTTGGTTTTGGAAATCAGCCAATTGTTCTGGGTTCTAGAGCAATTTACCTGACTTCTCTGAGCCTTGCAGGATTGTTATAAAATCTTAAATTATAGTAAACGTGCCACGCAGTGTACTGGTGATTGAAAAATGTGGAACTGTAAGTTTAGAGCAAATTGTATTTCGCTGGAAGCAAAATAGAGAAATGGAGGTACTCGCAAAGTAGTAGTGCGAAATAAAAGAGGAGAGACAGAGAGACAGAGACAGAGAGATTTTCTAGGGGTTGCTGGGCTGTGGTGGGTTTTCCAGAGGGCAGGAGGATGGACATAATCATAACAATCTTCACCTTCTAACTTACCCATCTGTGGCAGATAGGAAACATGGAAATGTACCAAAGAATATGGGATTTAGTACCGAACTGAGGGCAGGAATACCAAGAAAAGTGCCACCCATACAGAGAGAAGGATCCAAACTGATAAAATGAGTTAAGACTTCATACAGATGATAGAAGTTGAGTCAGGTTTCCAGCAGTGTGACCTTGGGCTGGTTGCAGTGCCTTAGTTCCCCCCCCCCCCCTAAAATGGGATAGTATGTACTATGTGAAGCTACAGGTTAAATGAAAGGAGTCCAAAATGCATTCCTGTAGTACTCGGCTAGGTAATTGTCTGGCATGCAGGGACTACGTTGGCTCTCGAAGTAGCATTGAGGTGTAATGTCACTGTTGGCTTTGCCTCTGTCCATATATCTGTTTTCATAGAGCCTCATCTCACAACCATAAGGGCACTGGCCAAATATGGAGAAGTGGGCAACAGTCTTACATTGTTTCTACCCGCTTTTATTAGAGTACAGCCTATGGTCTAACGTTATACCTGCAGTCTCTCAATCTTCCCTAAAGGATGTTAGTGTTGGAGACCCAGGTGATAACACATTCAAAAGATCCTAGCATATTTTTGATGGAAGAGTTGGCAAGGTAATGGGTCTATAACTGGCGGAGGTAGAGCTTTGTTCTCTTAGGAGAGAGAGGGTCTGTGGAGAGTAGATCACACTGTTGAGTCCAGAAAGATCAGATAGGCCATTCAAGTTAAAGAGGGTGAACAATTAGCAAGAACAGAGTGTGGTCCCTGAGCAGCTGGGGAGAGGAGATCTGCACAGGATTCTTTAGTTTGACCTTATTTTATCTGTCCTGTTCTGGGAGTGAAAGTCACTGGCACATGATTTTCCTATGGTCTGAGTCTATGGAGGCTGTAGATCACACAGTTTATCCCCATGTCAGAGTTCTTTGATAAGTTGAGTGGCTAAAATCAGTGTCTCCCATAGGGATTTATTGAAACTAAATGGTTGTTCATACACCAGTGACAGTTGTAAGGTAAGACTTGAATAAAATACTGGTTGGCATCTTATAAATTTTGCTTCCTATGTCACTTCAGTAAGTTTCACCGAAGTTTTTTTGTTAGTTCGTTTTGTTTTGCCAGGTTGGTAAGCTTTGTTTAACACTTCTAGCAGCTTTGTTAAATTGGAGACCAGAAGGGTAAGTCTTATTGTTGCCCCAAATGACAGATGAATTTCATTTTAGTTTACCATAAACACATTGATAAGGGAAAATAAACTTCTCCCTCATGGCATCCGAAGCAAGGCTTTGAAAGATTTTTGATAACACAAGGTCACCAATAAAATTGGAAAGCTCTACTGTCCACAGTAGTCTTCTTAAGTCCTTAACCTGGAAAACCCAGTTGTGAATGGAGGTAGGATTTGGGACAATTATAATGAAATAAAAGGTAGAGGCAAGGCAGATGCAAAGATCAAATGGGGAAATTTATAGCTAACATGTTCTCAAATACACAGATTTCCTTCTTGGGTTGCATACACCAGCAGGCTTTGTAGAAAGATGAACACAGAGTAATTAATGCCTCTGGGATCTCGATTTGTTGGCTCACTAATAACACCTGCTCTTGGTGTTTCCAGAAATCTACCCCGTAGGATCACACTCCCAGAGGATCCTTGACTATACATTCTGCCATGATATATATTGTGCTGCTTTTGTAAATCTCCATGATCAAGACCAGTTGAAGAGATTTGCATGAGTATAACATAGAAGCCCCCAGCTGACTTTGTCAATTCCATAGCAAAAATAGAATGAAGTCCCTAACCCCCAACAATCATGAAACTTACTTGAAAGGCAGAACACTCTGGAATACATACAGAGGAAAAATGTCATTGTAAATAAGACATTGAAACCAACTGCACATCAATTGTCAATGGTAAGAGTGAGAAAGAAGGCTTTGGTTGTATGGACAATAAATCAGGCATCTTCTTGTGCCACGTAATGCTCTTCCCAGACCACAGTGAGTACGTTGTGTACCATCCCACCACCATATACTAGGAGGACTGAAATGCAAATTGATATGTATTTAACTCTTTCAAAGATGGTTCAATTCTATTTGACAAGCAATGTCAGGCATTACAATGTTAGTGGCAATGAGAAAGGAAAAGTAATGCTAGGGTATAGTCTTTGAAGGTTCAGCCTATAAATAGAGGTTCAAAAAATCTGATTGTCACACTTCTGCATGCCTGTGTAAACACAAACAATCTTTTTATTCTCTATATTTAGGGAGGGCTTTCTTTATAAACTGAATCCTGAACGGTTTACAACCATGAAAAAGTCCTCTGCCCTCCAAAAGCTTGCTCCCTACCTATTAGGGATGATGGACACGTCTACAGATTAGTACTAACATGGCACAGCAAAGGGTATATGCAGAACAGAACTGCACAAAATGGGTTAAAGAAGTTTAGAGTAGGGGGAGTACCAGTTTAGGATCCAGACCTGCAATGTATTTTCTCTAAGGCTTTTGTACAGAAATTAGGCACCGTCTCAGAGTATGCACCTCCTCTTCCCCGGTTCCTCGCTGTGTGCCCCTCGGGGAGTTAGTGAACCTCTTCACACAGAGTTCATCTCTGCATGTCCTCAGAGAATGACCTCTCCGAGCGTCAGTGTCATTATCTGTAATATCATGATAATGCCACAGTATAATTCACAGGTTTATTGTAAGCCTTTCATGAACAAATGCTTCAGAGTGCTCAGTGCAGGACTGGGCACAGGAAATCAACAACAGCCACGCATTATTTTATGTATACTGCAGTGTAGATATAACAAGTGTTGGCTGAGTCGATGGGTGAGTTATAAAACAAGTCAGCCAGCCAGGCACTGCTTTGATGGCCAGATGATCTCTGGGAACCTAATAGTCAAGGCCAAGGACTTTCGTATAAAAAGCTTTCTCATAATCAGTTTCTGATTATCAGGGCCTTCACAGATATTGTTTCTTCAACCACTTGAATATTTTCATGCCTCCTAGAACGCTCGGTCAAAATCTGGGAAAGTACAGATCAGAGTTTTGTCACCTCCTCAATTTCTACTGCTTTGTCACTTGTGCAGAGAAGATTTGGTGGAAAAGCACACGGAAATGGTGATTTTCATCTATGAGTTTTATTGCTTTGGTTTTTTTTTAAATTTTCTTTATGATTATGGATAGCCAAAGTTCACTTTTTTCTTGCAAGAGGAATTGAACCAAATGGGATAGGAATAGCAGAAGCCCTTCATTCTTCAATAGGTCTTTGCTAAGTTCCCAGGCACCTGCTAGATATTAGATAGGTTATCAAAAAAGATCATCCACCTGGCCTGGGAGGCTTGCAGTTTGGCTGAAGGATTAGGTAGAGAGCAGAGAGACATTTTTAGGACACTGGTAGAGACAAGTTATGATCACTGGAAATAGATATTGACTCTGGGAAGAAAGAGCAGGAAGGGAAGAATAACTCCAGAATGGCTAATTGGGGGCATGGCGGTTCTTTGCTGGATGGGATGATCTGGATTTCCAACAGGAAAGGGTGGACATTCGAGCAGGAAGAATAGTAGTAAAGACATGAATTCCACCTGATTTTAGAGTTGGGAAGGGAAGTCTTATTGGAAAGAAGGGAAAGATTAATGGAAGGCACTGATACCCAGGCTGAAAAGAGTAAATTTAATCTGATCAGTGAAAAGGACCCACCAGAGGCTCCTAAACAGAGGAAAGACATAATGAAAAGGAGTTTAGGAAGATTATTCTAGCAACATTGTGCAGGTGGAATTGGAGCAAGAAAGACTCTAAGCAAGGAAGCCAGTGAAATTGCTTTTGCAGCAATACTGGGTTATAGTGAGGAGGTCCCAAACTAGATGATGCTGGTAGAAACAGAAAAGACTCTGATTTAAGAGATTTTGTGCATTTGGAAGATTACATGTGAAACACGAGTAAATGAATGTTCCCTAGAATGACAATCTCTTTATAAAGTTTTCCATCATCCTCCCTCTACCACCACCCCACCCCAGCAAACTCTGAAAGTAAGTTCCAAAGCAGCATGAGTTTTGTAAGAGTACATTTGTTTATTCTTCACATGCCAAAAGCTGACATCAATGTTTCAGTGTCTTACAGGATGGGTATGTTACAGATACATCACACAGACGTCCTATTTCTGGGAGAAGTATGACTCATTAAGACAGTCTTTGAGTTACCAAACAAAGTCTGACATTTTCTTTCTGGACATTTATTGGCTTACCAAGTATGTATGTTTTCTTATTGCAAACAGTCAGTAAAACCTACCCGTTCTTTGTCCTCTAACTATGCCTATGTAGAAATTAGATACTTATTTGAAATATTAGCGTTTCAGTTTTAGCTGCTAGTTCTATCATTTCTGTGCTTGTTTTTTTTTTGAAGACTGCTTTAAGAGCTTTCTAGGAAATAATTGGAAACCTTTATATTAACATCTGTTTGTACATAGCTTGATGAACAATGTTTAAACAATGCCTGCTGCTTAGGGAACCTAATTCCTATCCATAGTCTTCTTACAGTTCAGTTGTTTATCGTTAGATTACTCCCCTTTTTTCTTCTTTGCTTATACTATGTAAAACAGCTAATACTACTTAGAATCAATTTTAAAAATGAGAAACTGTCTCAGGGATTTTATCAGATGTTCAAAAACTTTAATGAGATGAATCGTATTTCAGAATCATCTCTAGGAATCAGTCATTATAAGTATGGTCTTTCTGTCTGGACTTTGCTATCATTAGAGTTTTTTGAGAAGCTGATTGGCCAAATAAATGGTAGCAAATTAAGTACCTGAAAAATGAGTCTGGCTAGATTATCAAGATTAATTAGGTAATGAACGTTCATTGAATTCATTTAGGCATATTTTGTTAAGCACCTACTAGGTTTAGAGCCCAGTGCTTGCTGGTCATTGGGTGACAAAGAGGAGAGTAATTTCAATCTGTAGGGAATATAAAATCCTTCGGGGAATCCAGGCATATTGACAATGTACTTAATGGATGTCAGACTTGGAGATACAACAAAATATATTTTTAAGATGAGGATGACAGATTTCAGTGTTAAGATTGAAGGAGATTGGGACGCCTGGGTGGCTCAGTTGGTTAAGCGTCTGCCTTCGGCTCAGGTCATGATCCCGGGGTCCTGGGATCGAGTCCCGCATCGGGCTCCCTGCTCCGCGGGGAGCCTGCTTCTCCCTCTGCCTCTGCCTCTCTCTCTCTCTCTATCTCACATGAATAAATAAATAAAATCTTAAAAAAAAAAAAAAGATTGAAGGAGATTAGGATGCCTGGTTGGCTCAGACAGTTAAGCATCTGCCTTTGGCTCGGGTCGTGATCTCCGGGTCCTGGGATCGAGCCCCACATCGGACTCCCCTGCTCAGCGGGCAGGCAGCTTCTCCTCTGCCTCTCCCCCTGCTCATGCTCTTTCTCTGTATCTCTCGGTCTCAAATGAATAAATAAAATCTTAAAAAAAAAAAAAAAAAGATTGAAGGAGATCAAGGATATTCCAGGCTGAGATGAAGGAGATCAAGTATATTCCAGGCTGAGGTGACTGAGTATAGCTGATCAAAGATATTCCAGGCTGAGGTTTCCAGGGACTGGGGTATTGGGGGTTCAAGAGAGGAGGGCTGGTGGGATGAAAAGCTAGGGCTGTAGACTGGACCTGGAATGTGAATAGTCTTAATCTTGATCTAGGAATTTGAACTTGGTTTGGAAGACATCAAAGGAGCATCAATGATGTTTGATCAAGCCAGCTACATTATAGTATTAATGCCATAAAGCACTGCTTTGTGGAAATAGAAACCACCTAGGATCTCAAGAACCATTGCATATGCTTGGAAAGTACTATGGGGTTTCATTTTTATTCAGTGACTATATATGCAAAATTATTTACTTCATTGTGTCATTATTTAGGTTTTCAAAATTCTTTCAGATCATTATAAACATTTATTTATGAATCCATTTATTATTTTCAGTTGTTAAAAAAGTTTTATCCAATGTACTGTTTAAAGGACTTGCAACACAAAGTATCCAGTAAAAAAGTCAAAAGGCAATCCATTTTCTTTTTTGTTGTGAATAGGTGTTGAGTGGGGAAGAGTAAAGCAGAACTGTTCTGCTACTTTCTAAGGTTCATTTTATGAAGAGCATAGAAATTGAAAAATTAACCCATCATCACAAACGTGGGCACGCCACGCCCGCAATACACCCAATGTGTCTTCACAGCAGTGTGTCTTTGCAGCAATTCTTTTAAAATGTCTCTTCTTTAGGACAGAACCGCTCATAAAAGTTTAATTCAAGCTTTGGACTCACATTTTGGTTCTGACAACCAACATAATTATTTCCTTTTCTGCTTTCCCTACTTTGTACATATGATGTGCAGTGCATTACATATACATTTTATTATTTCCAAGTACATCTGCTATTTTTGGTAGTATAACAGCTTTCAGGAAAAATAGTACATGTTCAGAATTTGATACTTTGATTTCACTAAATTTAGAACTTAGCATCCTCTTTTAAAATTTGAGACAATAGGATGTTTAGTCTTTCATCCTCAAAATATGTAACTTATTCGTATAAGTATACCAACTCTTTATATGACTGTCATTTGGTCTTTCCTACTATGATTTGGAAGCAAACATTTCTGTTACAGTAAGCCTACTTGTTATTTCAATTTATATTACCTTATGGAATAGAGTTAGAGTGTAGAGGGAATTCAAAAATGGGAAAAATACACCGTATAGGTCTCTGGGTTAGTAAGGAATTTTTATGTGTTATTTTTCCCATTTAATTCCCAGCCTATATTCAGGTAATAGTGACTATAATATCATTATCCTTACAGAGTAGTTACCTGAGTGCATGTAACCTCATTTTCTATAATGGGAGGTTACAGATGAAGAGTATCTCCGAGCTCCTAATGCTGCCATACTCAGGCCTGTTAAGTATCATTTCTCTATGTGATGCGCATATTAAACATAGGTTACAATTCTAGTTAGAATGTAATATTGGACACAGATAAGTCTGTTCTGCTGTTTTCAGAGGGAGCAAAAAATTCAGATTAGTATTGAAGATGCTTCAACTTCTCTACTTCAGGAGGAATAGACACTGTCAGTCTGTCCATTCTCTGCTGTCTCCTTCACCTCTCTGCAGAGTGAATATTTGCCTCCTTCATGCTCCCACCAGCCCTACTATATTATGTATATTATAGCGTCACTCATACACCTTGCAGTTAATTCTGTACATTTATGTACAATCCGTTGTGGATTGTGAAATTGTTAATGGAGTCCTATCCATCTTCCCTAGCACCTCACATATTGCCAGTGACTCAATAGGCATTAAGATACTGCTTATTAATTGAAGGAATGAATGACAGAATGAAAGACAGGCTACGAATAAATGAATGTTGCTGGATTTTATTTGCTAAACTGATTTAAACTGAACTTGGATGGGTAAGCAAGGAACTCCCCAAGGAAACCTATGTTCTTTCTTATTTCCATTGGTGGCCGAGTCAGAGGAAATATGCCTTCACAAGAAAAGATGTCAGGGGGGAGGGAAAGGAACAGAAAGATTGTCTAACAGAATATGGATGCATAGTGTATTAGGTAATCATGGTAAAATGATAGAAGAGAAGCAAAGGGATTTAAAGGAATCTTCTAGGATTTGTGAGTAAAGCAGACACCCGCTTGTTTGACTTTTAGAATTCAGTTGTATAAGTTGTATTAGCACTTCCTAAGGCTAATGGTCAAATGCCACCCACCTAAGATCACGATAAGCTGTCTGGGTGTTGTAGCTAGTTTGGAATGTGTCCTCCACAGCCTTCCCTCCGAGTGCTCAGAGCTATTGTGACTAGAACCCCAGATTGTGTCTCCTATTCCACACGTTCTTTGTCTGGTTCCTTGGCCCAAAAACTCCACATACCACTGGGCTCCTGGCACCTCTGAGGTTGTCTCTGTTAGACCACTTGAGTGTTCATTCAGAAATATTACGGTCACAAATTATTTTGCAGTCACTCTGGGTAGGAAGGGATCAGTAGCTTTTAAAATCATCAATTAAACTAGAGTAGGGTTTCAGAGCAAAGCTGGATTTTTATGGTCCATTACAAACCACCTCTTGTATACATGAAGAAGCAGCAGAAGTAGCCTGGCCACAGGAGTAGACAGAGTATGAAGGCTACCATCCAGCTTTCCTGATTCCCCTCAGATATTTTCTCCACGACACCAAGAATTGATCCCTCAGAGACCGTTCAGGATGCATGTCTATGGAGGTAAAAATATGATTGAAAGATATGTAGAATTTCCTCTTGCTATTTAACTCAGTGTTCCTTTTTCCTTTAAAAAATGTACACTTAACCAGGGGTAGTTTTGATGATTTACCGGCCCAGCTTTATTTTTTACCTTGTTGAAATTTACTTTTGTTTTAACTGTCATTACATTTCCATTTTTTGTTTGACAAGCTTTTGATTTATAAGTGTGAAGAGAGGTGTATGTGTATGTGTGTGTTTTTTTAAATTCCATGCTCGTGAATGGAAATGTAAAGCATTTTACTAATATTTTAAAAGTGCTTGCTGTATGTCAGGTTGTCTGATAGAAACTTTGCATAGATTATCTCAGTTAATCCTTACAACAAATCCAGTGAACTATTTTTATTATTATTTTACAGAAAAGGAAAGAATCTTTGGGAGGCTAAGTAACCTGCCCTACATCGCTGGGTTAGCAAGAGTTAAGTGGGAGCCTGAATCTAGAATCCATTGATAGTAGCAAAGAGCAGAGCTATAGGATGCTTTGCCATTGATGGGCCACTGAAACTTGACTCCAGCTGCCATTAAGTAATCCGTGACATTCACAAATTCTGATGCTTGGAAAGAAAACAAGTATTGCCCAGAGTTGGGGATTTTTGGCTTTGTTATAGAATTTCATTTTTTTTTAACTACAGCATTTATGTTTTAGCTGTTCAGATTCAAAATTAAATTAAAGCTAAAACATGGAAAACTTTTTTTTTTTTTAAGATTTGTATTTATTTATTTGACAGAGACAGAGATAGCAAGAGCAGGAACACAAGCAGGGGGAGTGGGAGAGGGAGAAGCAGGCCCCCCGCCGAGCAGGGAGCCCGATGCGGGGCTCGATCCCAGAATCTCGGGATCATGACCTGAGCCGAAGGCAGACACCCAATGACTGAGCCACCCAGGCACCCCAACATGGAAAACTTCTTATCACAAATTTAGGAGATGATCAGTAAAAGTCATTTATAATTTTATTCATTGCAAGTATATGCATAGACGTTTTAAAAGTACAATGCCTTTTCCCACACAGTGTAAAATTGAGGTTATATCGATGACCTGGATGACTGGCAGATTAGATCATAAGTTGATTTCCCTCTATCCATGCTGTTCCTTCTCTCCAAAGTTCTATGATCATGAAATCCATCCCTTTCCTAGGTGGGGAGCACATTACTCTGATCAAGGTGTTATGAGTGGCCATGTTCCCCAAATGAACTTTCATATCAAATATTCAAAACTCAAATTTAAAATTATGTTGCAAAACTCACAATCTTCAATTTGAGAGACCTACATGGAGTGTTATCATATAGTCTGAGTTACCAGTGCTCTCTTAATTATATGAGTTTATGTCTCTATAACTTGGATGTTGCTTGAAAAATTCTCTGTATAATTTTCATCAGGGTGCCTTGGAAGAATTCAGTTCCTGTTTGTAGTTTTTCATTGTTTCTATGAACCTCTCTCATCATTATCAAACTAGGGTTTTTCAGAACAGAGTTAAGTCTATTAGCCCTGGCATTAATGAACTAATCTAAAAATAGATCTAATCAGGCATTTGCATGCTTCCACTCATAAGAATGTCTATTCATTACTGAGAAAAAATGGATATAGAGATTTTTTTTCTTTAACTTGGTATGAACTTCTGTACATGGAGCTGAGCAACAGTGGCCTTCTCTTCCATATTTTTTTCTGTGCCTCTCAACCATCTGTATGATAGATTTAGTTATAATCAATTCCCTTAGGGTGGACTTGGAAGGTTTAATTAATGACAAATTGATAATTATATGGATTTTGAGCCTCTTAGAAGGCACGGGATAAGTTAAAGTACAATTGTAGAGGATGTCATATTTTTCCATATGAAAGTCACCATCGTCAAAAGATCATACAGAACCATTATTCAGATATGCAAGCAAGAATCTAAATAGGAGAGTTGCCTCTCTAAATATTCACTCTCAAGCAAGACTGAGTACTATAATCTAATCTGGAGACCTGCTCTGGGTCTTGATTTTACTCTGTCCTCTATATCTAAATGGAAGTTTTTTTATATATATGAAGCAATGTTTTTTGACAAGGTTTTCTGTTCTATCCACTAATAAATATTGTATATAGGATTCAAGGAAGAATCCCTTTATTGTGCTCCAGGAGGGATTCCTTACATTTAGGGTCCAGATACTTAAAACAACAAGAAGATCAAAATAAGACTTCTAGGGCGCCTGGGTGGCTCAGTTGGTTAAGCTACTGCCTTCAGCTCAGGTCGTGATCCTGGAGTCCCGGGATCGAGTCCCACATTGGGCTCCCTGCTCAGCGGGGTGTCTGCTTCTCCCTCTGACCCTCTTCCTTCTCGTGCTCTCTGTCTCTCATTCTCTCTCTCTCAAATAAATAAATAAAATCTTTAAAAAAAAAACCAAAAACCAAAAAACAAAATAAGACTTCTATGCATACCTTGTCATTCATTAGTTAATCTACTTCTTCATTCAGTTATTGAGTTCCTACTATATACAGAAAAGTACAAAGATACATAATCCAGTTTTTATCTTTAAGTAGCTGAATGCATAATACTATATAAAGCCACAAAGATATTGAATTCTTGTGCTGAACACCCATAGCCTAGAACTGGGCCAGATACAGAATAGGCACCTGCTAAATATTCATGAAACGACCAAATGATACAATGTACAGTGATAAGGATGCCTGTGTGGGTTTAATGAAAACACAGATGAATGGGTTCTCTAACCCATTATGGAAGGGTATGAGATTAAGTACAAAGGAAAAGTAGGAAAAGGTGGAAGATAACCACCATGCATTAAGGGATGGGTGGGTGGGGAATTAGAGGCAGTTTAGTTCTGGGACACGATGTATGTAACAGAGACTGTCTAGAATGAAGGTTCAAGACAGGCAGGTGCCTTGTCATGGAGGTCCCAGTGGTCAGATGTTGACGTGAGTTTATGCTTTCCCCTAGGAAGATTCTTTCTCCTACATTCTGTGAATGCCTACATCAACACCCCCTTTAAGGAGGAAGAGTGAATTAAATATGGAGACCACACAGAGTCGGTTGCATTTTCCACTGACTGGAAAGATGTCCCTGCCCTTCCCTGTACTACTGTGCTATGTCCCCTGGATGATGCTCTGCTCCCAGCCACGGTCTCTCATAACCATTATTTGTTTTATCTATCACTTGAGTTTTTTTCTCACTTCCCATTAGTAGCTTCTCAGACTTAATGTTTGTTCTTTTTTAGTGCAAGAGCTAAATATTTACTGTTGAGCAAGCCAGAGGAAATACCATAAAAAGTTAACAATTCCAGTGAGAACACAGAAACAACAAGTCAGACTTTTGCTCATTTTCTTAGCAACACTCTGAATTCATGGTATAGTTTCATCAAATCTTTTAATTATGTGTGACCCCTCATCTGTGAGCCCAAAGGACTTTGTGTCAGTTTGGAGTTGGGCCATTCTTATTTTATAAATAAGGAAAATTGATGTTTATTCAACAAGTGCAAACCTAGAAGAACTCAGTCCAGTACTTGGTGCTTCCAGAACCTTCCATTCTGAAGGAATACCATCCTCTTCTTGGCAGTTGTGGAGGCTGGTAGAAGTGTTTCTTTCTGATGCTTTTGCAGTTCAGACAGAAATGGTAGCCCCTTCCCCTCCTGCATTCTGCTTGGGAATGTGTACCTCTGTGGAGGGACTAGAAGCTGCTGGGAGTTCTACCATTTCCCACTTTTTAGTATCTCTGTTTGATTAAATATAGTGCAAGATAAGGATGGATGTTTAGGAAAGAGTTAGTTTGTGAAGGACCTTGTAAGCCAGGATAAGGAGTTTCCATTTTATCCCGAGGACGGTAGGAAGGCATTGGCATCTGTGGGAAAGTTCATGGGATCAGATTTGGGGTGGAAAAAGAAAAAGGTCCAGGTGCAAAGTAGAAAATGTCCTGGAGTCAGGCAAAGACCAAAGTGTGCAGACGGGTTTAAAGGCTGCTACCACGATCTAAGTGATGGGGGCCCAGACCAGTGCAGAGCACTGGAGATGGTCTTGTAAGTTATTTAAGAGGAAGAACTGACAAAATTGAGTGATGAATTGGACCGAGAATTTAAGAGCAAGAAAGGAATCAAAGCTAATGTCTAGTTGAAGGACTGGGCATCTGGTCTCGCACTGGGATGGAGCACATGTGGAGAAAGGTTGGTGGGGAGAGGAAGTGAGTGTATTCCTCTGACTAATATTTTACATGACTCATAAAATATGCACATATATTTAATATGCATGATGAACTTTTAGAATTTCCTGAAGTTAAAAAAATGTTTTGCATATCTCAGAAGTGGGAAAGGCCCTGCTCTCTGCATAGCTTCTCATCGGGGTCCCTTTCTGCTTCTGGGTTTAGATGATGCGCTAGAACAGTGATCAGCGAACAGTGGCGTGTGGGCCAAATGTGGCTTTTTGCCTAGTCAGAAATGTCCCACAAGTCAATAATGAGTTCTACATTTTTAGAAGGTTGGGGTAAAATTTTGAAAAGGAGACTATTTCATGATAAGTGGAAATTATATAAAATGTAAATTTTAGTTTCCAGTATGAAACTTTTCTGGAACACCACCATGCTCTTCCCGTTACATATTGCGTGTGGCTGTGTTGGTATTCCAACCACAGAGTTCAGCAGTTGCAACAAGGACCTTCTGACTTGGAATGCCTAACATTTTTACTTCCTGGCCCTTTACAAAAATGTATGCCCACCCCTGCGCTAAGTGATTGTTTCATTCTCTAACTTGATGATCCACAATTAAAAAACCACTTCTTTAAAAAATGTCATGGCATTCTATTTTAGGGATCGTGTACTTCTGGCTGGGTTTTCAGATTTGTGGCTGTGCCTGCCACCTGATGCATCAATGTAAAACTTATTAATGCATTTAATTAGCATTGAATTTTTCCACTATTTAGTACCAGAGCAACATGGAAGTGTATTTCAGAGAGGGTATAGTTAATCCAGGAGCAAGAAAAAAAAAAAAAATACAGATGGCATCTTAGCTGGGTTTATCTTTACTCTAACATTAAAAAAAAAATAGGAAATGCTTTCTGTGGGCATCTTCAAGTTACAATATCATTAGCTACTGTGGCCGTATTTCATGTTACAGTAAACTTTATTAGAATGTATTGGGTAGTGAGATGATGCTATGTGCTACATAGTAGCTGTTAGAGTTGAAATTGGTTTGCAGTCATGCTTCAGCCTATTTGCTTTTAGAAAAAAATAACTTTATCCAACCAACCATAGTAATAACTATTTTTCAAGTAGCATTGCATACCGTTTTCAGGATTATAAGTAAAGCCTGATACTGTGAGGCAGATTTTTCTACTGCATACAAAGTATAGCACTTGTATACACACTTGTTCGATTTCCTTAAAGAATATAAACTATTAGGAAGCATATCAGAAAGGGATTGTTTCCCTTAACATGTTTCCTCAGCCAGTTAATACTGGGTGATCTAAGAAGCGTTTGATTTGATAACACCTAAATCAATTGACACCTGTTTAAAAACATGTCTGTTTTGGAGCTGAAGAATCACTTTGTCATATTTCCGTGAGTGTCATAGTTCTAAGGTGTCAGTGGGCATTGAGATTATTGACCATGACACAGTCAGTCTCAAGTGAAAGTTTCAGAAACCCTTTAGGAGAATTGTTTTTGTGGGGTTTTTTCCCTCTACTGATGATCAGGTGTAGCAGCACTTTGATTGTTTTGATTCTTTTAGTTTTACTATTTTATTTGTATTGAAACTCCAAATAACATGAGAGCAACTAAGACATAGTTACATTTCTTCAAAAGCACGGGCTTTAAAGTAGGTATTGAGAACTGCTGCTATAGATGAGCTAACTTTAGTTCCCTATTCCAAAACCTTTGTCACTTATGCCACTTGTTAATTTCCCCTGTCCCTGAAATGTGCCAGCCCTTCTCCAGCGTGGGCTATCTGTCTACACGTGAGTCAGTGTTGTATACTTATCTCACGTCCCCTACTAGTGTATCATGGCTATTTTGCTATGCGAATCCTAGATGGTAAATTCTCTTGGCATGGGCTTAATAAAATTCATGGAGCCCTGTGTATACTACCCAAGACAACAGGTAGGGGATATTTCCTCTCTAGCCTTAGACATTGCTTGGTTCCTGAATTAGTAAATAACACTGTGGTCAGAGACCAAGTCATTCCTGATGCATTCTCAGGTTCTAAAATCTACACAGGTCTTTTTGCTCATCCTCCACTCCCATACTGTGTGCCTTTGTCTTTGATCCTTGCTTGTATTCCAAGCTTTCTTTTTGATAGCCTTCCCAGATTTATGGCATGAGAGACAGTTGAAATTAGGATCTTGAGTGAGACCTTCAGGAGTAAGGCATTAGAGTTTGTGGAGTACCTACCATTTGCTGGGCACTTTAAATGTGTTAAAGTTAAAGCTCACTTAAATCTCAAATCACCTTCTAAGAAAAGGATGATTTTTTTTTTTTTTCCAAATGAGGGAAAAGACATTTGGGGGCTTGATTTATTGACCATTTAACCAATCTGGAGCCCTGACTTCAATTTGTATGTGTCTGGCTCTTAAAGCCTGTGATCCGCCCCCCCCCTCCCACCATGCTTCCTGTCAGTCTCCTGGAGAGAGAGAATATATACAGAGAAGAATCAAAAGATAAGGGATAAGCTGTGGAGAAATCTCTCTTTAGAAAGTGGCCTCAAAAACTGAGAGCCAGGAAGGATAGCTAAAGAAGGGGTAAAAGGATAGCAAGAAAATGATAGTTGTTATCCGAAAAGCCATGGGTTGGGGGACTTCTAGGAGAAACTTGTCAGTGGGGTTGTGTTGGGTATGTGAGGTGTAGCTTTCGAATGGACCTAATTCCTGGCCTGCCAGGTGCATTCTTTGTGTCCCTTTTCTTCACTCATCTTCTAGGTTGCAGGGCATGTCCCTGGAGAGCCCAGGCTCACTCTGCAGGGGACCAGGGACACAACCCGCTCAAATATCAAGCATCTCCCGTGTTTCTAAGTTCTGTGTCATGAACTTACTTTTCATGGACTGTTTCATTGCAGAAAGAAAGAGTCTTATAAAATAAAGGTCTCCATTTTCTAGGCCAACTCACTGAAAGTAGAATCCTTATTTTGTCTAGACAGGTTTCTTTGAAGTTGATGTGTTGAGGTACTATCTTGGGGAGCCAACATTATAGCTCTTTACCATGTTTCCTGAGGCAACCTTGTGTGAGGACTAGAAAATTTTAACAAGTGTCTTGACTTTCTCTGCACCTGGAGATTAATAGGCTAGTAAAAACTTTATGAACCCTTAATCATTTATAGCAAACCTATTGAATCCTCCGAAGCTAAAAGCTTCAGCATTCATAATTAAGAGACAACAGAATAGGACCATGTAAATATGGAACTGGTCTCCCAGAAAATGTAATAAACTTTTTCTTTAGCTTTAAGTGTGAGCACTTTAATTTTGAATAGAAAGTACTTTTTTTTTTTTTTTTTTTTTTTTACAGACCCATAAATACGGGTAACAGACTGGTGGTTGCCAAAACGGAGGGGGCTGGAGGGAGGACAAAATGGGTGAAGGGGAGTGGGAGATGCAGGTTCCCAGTTGTGGAATGAATAAGTCATGGGGATGAAAGGCACAACAGAAGGGATAGAGTCACTGGTATTGTAATGGTGACATATAGTGATTTGTGGTGAGCACAGCATAATATATAGAGTTATTCAGTCATGTTATACACCTGAAATTAACGTAACATTGTGTGCCAACTATATTTCAGTTAAAAAAAATAAACCAAAAAAGTGTTTTTTCTTAGTTAAGAAAGCCATAAAATTATACCCACTTTTAAGATGAGAATGAAAGAAATTTTTCCCTACTACTAGATAATCTCATGTAATCAGATCGG
This sequence comes from Mirounga angustirostris, assembly GCF_029215605.1. Lineage (NCBI taxonomy): Eukaryota > Metazoa > Chordata > Mammalia > Carnivora > Phocidae > Mirounga > Mirounga angustirostris. The sequence continues at coordinate 16,822,612 of NW_026991711.1, read as the reverse complement.
ATTCCCCTTATAAAGGTACTAGTTATTGCATTATTAGCTGTGCCCTCCCCCCATCACATTATCTCTGTCTGAAACAATATATAGTTGCATTAAGATAGTATATTTGTTGGCTTAGGCTGCTGTAACAAAGTACGGCGAACTGGGTGGCCCACAGAAATGTATCAACTGACAGTTCTAGAGGCTAGAAGCCTGAGGTTAAGGTGTCAGTGCAGTTGGTCCCCTTTAAGGGCAATGAAGGAAAATCTCTTCCAGGCCTCTCTCTTAGCTCCTGGTGGTTTGCTCTGTGGAGTTCCATGGCTTCTGCTCTATAACCCCCATGTCTGCCTTCATCTTCACGTGGTTTTCTGCCTCTGTGTGTGTGTGTGTGTGTCTGCGTCCAAATTCCCCCTTTTTATAAGGATGCTGGTGAGATTGGATTAGGGACCCACTCTACTCCAGTATGACCTCATCTTAACTAATTACATCCGTAATAACCCATACCCAAATAAGGTCACATTTTGAGGCACTGTGGATTAGGACTTTAACATATAAATTTTGTAGGGACACGAGTCTACTCATAATAGATAGGATAGACTATCAGGTGATAATAAGTGACTCCAAAATTCCAGTGGCTTAAAACAACAAAGTTTTACTTTTTTTCTCAAAATCCAGTGGAAATCCTGGCGTGTCTTCCACCACCATGTGATGGCTCAGTATTGAGCCTCCACGTAGCACATGCTTCCAGGATCTCCAGTCCAAGGGAGAAGAGTGCTGGAAGGCCTATAACCAGTTTTAAAAAAACCAGTCTCTTGGAAAGTATCACTTCTGTTCAAATTTTATTGACTGAAATAAATCACCTTCCTTTCCTGAATTCCAAGGTGACAAGGACATGCAATTCTTCCTGTGTGGCAAGAAAGAAGAGAACTGGAAATATTCATGAGAAGCAATATACCTTTATCCATATATCTTTACCTATATGGTGAAGATACCTATTTTGATATCTGGACATCCATTTTGATGTCTTGGAAAGATCTGTTGCTGTCTGGCTAAATAAGGTTGTTTTCCTAGAACTTGAAATGTTGAACCATTAATGAGTTTTCCTTTCTGCCTCCCCCTTACCCAGGGATGATTCATCCCATAATGAAAATGGACGGTACATCTATATGGGTCAAAGCCACACTAGTTTATACTGAGGATAATGTTTATTGGATAAACTATGGCAATACACATGCACAGATAACCATGGTAGGGGACTGGAAGATTGTGTGCATGGGGCCTTCTCTGATATATTTTGCTTTTTGTAGAAAGCGAAGTGTTCAAGGTGACATGAACCAGGACTGTGATCACACAAACTGCACAGAGGAGACACAGATACACAGTAACTAAGGTCTTTAGCTAGAAGGAATTATGGCATAAATATCCTATTTAACCCCTTCTGTCCCAAAATGTCCCTCACTTACCCTTTGTCAGATCATCCTTCATAGCATGTATCCCCTTCATAACATTTATCACACTCAGACGTTTTCTCATTTGTTTGCTTGTTTCTTACGTTTCTGCCGTGGACTGCACATCGCCCTCTTCCTTCCCATCCAAATGTAAGTCCATGAATGCAGATACCTAGCTGTTTTTTCACTTTTAACCCCAGTGTTGAGAATAACATCTGTTTGATACTGGAGGGAAATAATGTATTGAATTAATAAATATAATAATTATTACTTTTAAAATAATATCATAATGGCAGAAGGCAAGAATTTGGGGAAAATACTCTTATCACTGTTAAGATCTGGGTAATGGGAACTAGAGGCTTACAATGTAAACATTTACAGTGTTTTCAAAACAACTTATTTGTCTTTCCAGATTCCATAGCCTATACACTTCTCCTGAGGTCTCTTACGACCACATACTATTTATTGTGAAATTATATTCATTTATCTCATTTTCAAGAAACAATACATTTATGTCCAAACATTACATGCCCTCTGGTCACAGCAGAGTTATTCTAAAGGGTCTATGATTTAATACTTGTTGTCACTATGTTTGTAGAGTAATTTGGGGTAAATGAATTTGAGCAGAAACTATTAAGTAAAACGATTCTTTTCTAAATTACTTTAAGTGTTGAATTGTATTGCTGATAATTTTTTAATGGAGAAGTTTTGCATAGATTTTAAGGAAACACCTGGATTCAAATAATCTTTTTTAAAGGAACACTTTGAGTATTATTTGGTGTTTAAAAATAAAAGACAAAAGCATTCTTTGGCTTTCTTCTTTCTCTAATAGTAGACTGTAATTGAAATAATCATGAAAAGATTCATTGACTGCTCAAATGAAAACATTTGACTGAAGAAATAGAGTTGTCATTGCAATTGACCTGAGAATCTCCATGCACTGCTGCTTTGTTTACATAGAGGAGTTTAGGGAAATTACTGGTTCTGGCGCTTTCTAAACCTTGATTGTCGGTATGTCTAATTTTTACTACAGAATGATGCTAAATGTCATTTTTGGAGATCTTGTATGTACTATATCCTTCCCTATTTTTTTCACTTTGTGGCCATGCTTTGGCTCTTAGCTTATGATATTCTGACACAGTTAAGTCTCCATCTTTGTAAATTTAGCATTAGTGCTGCTGGTTTTGTCAGCTTAACGGACTGTAATCACACTGCATTCTAGGTAAATGGCATGTCCTGAAGTTGTACAAAGTGATATCTACATTTATATTTGAGTGATCAAGAGAGTGGGGAGTAAACCACATAGACTCTTCTAAATCAATGACGTTTGTTCATGATTCAAGTGGTCCTTGAGACTGACGCCGTCCCCTTGGCTTCTGATGTATGTTCCTGGTTATCTGCTTTATTGGCGTCTGTCTCCATGGTGGGGTTGAAATAACTTCAGGGAGTCTCTGGCGGCACCTTTGCTTCTACAGTACAGTGTATACTTGGCTTCTTTACAGAATATTCTCTTTGCTTTTTACTCATTAAAGTCACTCTGCCCGGTTTCTAGCTATGAACTGTTGTCACCGTGATGGATTTCCTGACCTTGAGAGGCTATGGCAGCCAAGCTGATGTCATACTGTATTTTGTGTCTGTGTTTTTCTACTGGAAAAATGTTCTTTAATTACTGATGGTTCTTCAACCTTGGGGAAAACTGTGGCAGTATAACCAGTTTTTATACTTGATGGTTTGGAAATAGAGAGGCTTTGGCCGTAAGTTAAAGCTTTAAGTCCATATGTTTTTTTAGTTAATTTTATACAATAACGTTAGGTTAACATTACACAAACATTAAGTTTACTCAATAGAGGTCACTGCATTTATTATTATGTTTAATGATGATGATGATTTTTTAAAAGTCACTAACTTACCTATGATGGAGTGCCATAGTGTGACACTGGTATACATAAATATTAATAGTATTTTGATTTTTTTCAATGAAAAGAAGAGCTCTATGTGTACCAAAAAAAAAAAAAAAAAAAAGAAGATCTTAGTAATTACCTAGAAGTAGAAGTAATCAGAGTCAATGTTCCTTTGGAAGATTAGAGCCAAAAAAACAAAATTTGGACCCAAATTATATCAATTGTTTTTTATATTAATCAGATAAACCAAAAAGTTAATATTATCCCTCTTGTAATATGTTTCTCTTTTCTACTATTTACCAAAAGTGTTATATTTTTATGTAGACTGAGTATTGAGTACCATGACGTTTAAAATATTTATGTATATTTTGCACATCAACTCATTTATTGCTGGTTTTGATATTAAAATGTGCATATGAGTTTATGATTAGAAATTGGTTTTATAGAACATCATATAAAATGAGAGCTCCATTAGTTCTTCACTTTTTTATTCTTCAATATCCCTAAAACTTAGTCTAGCACCAATTAGAAACAAATCCTTAGTCAGCACTTGCCAAATGAATCTGACAGTGACTGATTAGAAGTTTAGGTTACTGTTGTTGTTTTGTCCTCAAGTAGCTCTTATCTGAAAAATGTATACTAGTGCTACAACTTTTATTTTTATCAAAACCCACAGTAGTCTACAGCCTCATAACTGGGAGGAACTAAGTTCTAGCCTTGGTTCTGCCACTGAAGAGTTGCAAGTAGGATGTTTATGCAACCAGCACTGGGTCTCCATTTCCCAAGCCTGACCGTGTGCTAGCATCATCCCAAGGGGGGGGTTGGGGGGGGAGGGCATGTTTCAGAATACAGATTGCTAGGTCTCACCCTTGGCATACTGAACTGGAATCTTCAGAGTTGAGCCAGAGAGCGGGTAATTCCTTAAACTCTGTGAGTAACTCCTATGCAGGCAAGTGAAAGTCTAATGTCTATTAACCAGTATTTGGCTTGGAGCCAAGCAGATTGAGTGAAGTTTGTTTATTAGGCAAAGACTCCTCCCCTCCTTTTTTTTTTTTTTAAGATTTTATTTATTTATGTGAGAGAGATCACAGATGGAGAGGAAGAGGGAGAAGCAGAACCAGACTCATCACTGAGCAGAGAGCCCGATGGGGGGCTCGATCCCAGGACCCTGAGATCATGACCTGAGCCAAAGGCAGATGCTTAACTGACTGCGCCACCCAGGTGCCCTGGCAAAGGCTATTTCTTTCTTAAGTTTTGCAAAATTCAAACCTTTTCCTCCTCCTCCTTCTCCTCCTCCTCCTCTCTTCTTTCTCCTTCTCCTTTATTTATGTCTGCCCTTGCTCCATGGTAGAACTTTGGAAATATTAGGAGCTGATGCAGTTTATGTCTGAAGAAATAATACAAGTGACCTAGCCTCAGCAGCAGGCGTCTGAACTCTGAGACATGTGCATATTCTCTGGGAAGCTCATTGCAAGCCTGCTTTGCTCTGTGTGTTGACTCATACAATACATTTCTGATATCTTTTTTAAAGCTTTGCTTACTAAGGAAAGAGCTACACTTAGACTATATTCAGTGACAGAATGACTGTGTTAGCATCTTCAAGAATTATTCCTATTTCCTCCTATCAGTGCAAAATTTTCCATTGATCTTTCTCTGCATTTTTAGTCAGAAAAAAGGTTTAAATTTTTTTTTAAATCTTATAGTCCCTAGAGATTTGATTCAGAAATCAAGTTTTTCTTTCTGAAATTTTTAGATATAAAAAAGTACTCTTTAATTACAAATGCATTTATCAATCTTGTTAAGGTATTTAATCCTTTTATAATAACTTTACCATTCACTGATTTCCAAAAGGGTATATGCATACTGTTTAGAGTTACAACTATGGCATGGAATAGATCCACTCTAACATTTAAAATTGTGGAGGGAGATTTGAAATCTATAGGGAGTCTCAAAGACCAACTATTTCAAGCCATACCTTTCATAACTGAAGGCACTGAGGCCCAGAGGGTTTGGAGATCTGCTCTAAGTCACACTTGTTAAAATCTAGAGATCTTCATTCCCACCCTTATGTTTCCAAGTCAACTTTCTCAGCTCTGATGCAATAATGATTTTTTACAAAGTAATCTTACATCATACCATCGATGGCCTGCTTTATCTCTTTTTTTACACTCCCGACTTTACATTATTCCATTTTTACATTCCCAAGGCCTGGGCCCACAGTTGGTATAGACATTTGTGGATGAACTGAAATGGAGAAACATGAAGGAATATAGGAAATGTATGTGATTGCACATAATACATCAAGCATGTTACATCTTATCCAAGCCACAAGCCATAGCATCTTATGTAGATACTCTTGATGGAAAGAGAGAAGAAACTTCAGGATAAATGCCTCAACAGCTGTCAATGTTAAGTAATCCCTTAAAGCTGTGAGAGCCTTTATTTGCCTTCAAGAGTTGTGACATATGGTCAAAAATAGTTTGAAGATTTATTGTGTCATCTCTGTTGGATGAGATTCAAAATACACTTTAAGAAAGATTCCATCCCTCATCATCCTTGAAAAGATCCTTCAGAACTCATAGAGCATATAGAAAGCAGACTGAGAATGATGAAGTTCAGATGCCTAAAAATGACAGACTCTAATCAGGATTGCCAACCTATCACAAAAAATTACTGGGAAAAAAATGCAAATTTTCTACTGACACTACACTTTTAAACACTGACATCCCATTGACCTGAAGAAATCACCGGTATAGATAAGACTTGTGAATTACTCTTCTCCAGTATTACAGTAGGCTGGGAAGGCAGTTTTTGCAGTTATATTTTTAAGAAGTGGTCATTCTTTTCAATTTTGAGAATTTAGCCTTAAAGATGAAAAAGCTAAGAAGCTCAAGTTTGTCAATGGATTCTAGCTTCTATAAAGATTGTAAGGGAAAAAAATCTCTCTCCACTTACATTTTATAAAAATTGAAAAGAACTGAGGAAGAGAAAGGAAATGCTGAGTACATACAAATGAAAGAGCACAAGAACAACTTGTATAAAACATTACAGTAAAGAGGTTGCCTAACGTAATCAACTCTCCCGGGTGCAAGCAGAAAATCTTCGAGCCTACTGTGTATGTAAGAAGAAAAGAATCAAAGAATAAAACACTACAAAGCAAACTCGGCTGTTCTTGGCAGTGTCTGGACTTCACCTGTGCTTTCCCTTCCTCCTTCCCTGCCCTCTGCCCCGCTTCTGCTCTACTTCCCTGCTATTTGCCTCCTAAGGTTCCAAAGTACTGCTCAACGCATTTCTAAAGCCTTCCTGACATACGACAGTTTGTGTATGAATCATTTTATTTAAGAATTAGGACAATCTCTTTTGTTTGAAGTGGAGTAAATTGTGCTCCAGTTTCGGGTGCTTATGAAAACTACATTGTGCTTCAACCCAAATATGATGAGGCATAAATCACTCTGGCCCTCACATTCTGGGGCAAATTTCAGATTAGAAATTGAATTACGTGCTGTATAATCTATTATTATTTTAGGCAAATCCCTGATTATCTCCTACTTGGAATGTTTTATTGTGTATCCACAGCTTCAGACCCCTGCATTGGTGCTTATTTGGAGAAGAGAAGGAAATAATGTCTAAAGATCTGTGTTTAATGGAAGCTTGCCAAAATGGCTACCACAATTCATCTAGTAGACCAGAAGACCAGATGGACATAGATTATATTAAATCTTGTAGGAGCCGGGCATTTGTTCTAGATTCATTCAGTTTGGGTGTAAAGTACTGTTTGTTCCTAGTGTGATCCAAGTACCAGATCTGCCTAGAGTTAAATGCGATCTTATGCAGCTCAGGCCACTGCCATGTGTTGGGAGTTGTGATTTGTTTTTTGACAGTAGACCTTTATCATCATTTATTATTGACATCTCATTAGTAATTTTTGACATGCCACTGTACCCATGTTGAGCTTTGTTGATTGAAATAGAGACCATGTTAGGACCCGAATGACAACAACTCTAATTAACCTGAACCACACTCTGGAACACCTTTTGAAATAATGTTGCCTTATAAGTAAACTGCTATACCTTTTTTTTCTTTTTCTCTAATAAACTGAGAGGCTGTCATCCAAAGATGGTCTTCTATCAGTCCTCAAGCATCTTAGTTTTTTGTTTGTTTGTCTTATTTTCTGGGTTAGGACCCCTACCTTAACCTCCTTTTTTCCCCCCTCATCTTTGCCTGGATAAATCGTCAAATTTCTGCTTAAGAATGACCATTCCTGACCACCTTATATAAAATGGTTTACCTAGATATTCTCTGCCTCAGCCTTTTGTGTCCATCCCAAAGATAATGCAGTATATAATTATTTTTTGAGTGTTCACTCACTTTTCCACAGCTTTCCTAGCTGATGGGTAAGCTATGTGCCAGGGCAAAGATTGTTTAGCCCGTTAGGAGTTGTATTTCTAGAACCTAACATCATTTCTAACACTTAATAAAGACTCAGCCAATATGTATTGAATGAATTTCAGTGAATGAGTCTAAAAACTGGGGTCATCTGTATTACTTATGTTATAAAAGAGTTAATTTTCAAAACAAGATGGTACAGTTTGGTTTTCTATTAGTTCTGTTTGATGAGTGTGATTGTTCACCAAGAATGTATTGAGCACCTGGCTGAGTTCTAAGGGGGATGTTTAGAATTGATATGGTCCTTGTTTCTCAAAGAGTACTTAATCTAGTGGAGAACTGGCAATGCATATAGAAGAGTGAATGGATGAATACGAGGGCATAGTTAACCAGTGGTTGATTGTAGAGTCAAACTGTAGGCTTTAACTCTCATGTGCTGGTAAAGCAGTTCTATAGATTTGCCAACAATAAGTTTGCTGTCTGTTTACCAGTTTTGTTTTTTGACATTAATTGAGCTCTAATTCTGGGCCACCCTCTAAGTAAATCCAAATCTGCCCTATGATATCATCCTCAAAATAAATGTTTGAGAGCAAGTATCATCTGCATTTTACTGATAAAAAAAGTGAAGTCAAAGAGGTAAAGTAAGTTTCCGGGTCTTACCCACCTGGCAAGGTGCAGCATAAGGGTTCAGATCCATGTATTCTCACTCCAAGTTTAGAATTGTTTTCTCTATACCAAGTTGCCTTTCTTGCATTTACTCTTGAGCAACATGTCAGCAAACCCTCTTTTGCATGAGAATTTGACCTTTGGTTAATTCTGTCCTTTTGATCACCTGATAACCTGTTAAGCATGGTACACCAACTCAGTTACTCAACAGTATTGCTTCTGCCATGACCTCCAATCGCCTATGTACTGGGAAGAATTATAAATTAATAATAAATACCCAGTAGAGTTGCCATAACGTTGGGTTTCCCCTGAGGATGGTGACTTATCAATGTTATGTGCCGTGAGGGGTACCCTGGAAGCTATGCTTATGGGGTTGATAGCGCAGATTCCATTGGGCATCAGACTTTTAACCAGGGTAACTCTCGTTTCCACTCCTGTGTATCTTGTCTCCCTGCACCTGAGCAACTGTGTGCATATTGCTGCGGAGAATCTTGGAGAATGTCTAATGCTGCCCTGGCAAGCTGTGATTCAGGTTTTGTAGCATTCTAAGTGACATGTCAGGTGTGCCGCATGGTAATCTTAGCTGGAATGTTTAATTGAGCTCCCAAACCATTAAAGAGGGTTGTAACAAGTAAAACTGTTAAGTGTATTTCCATATCCATGACAAATATCCTCAATAATTACCTTTGTCATTTAATGGTCATTGGCCTGTAATGAATGAATTTGGGCTATTGAATTTTAAGATATTGTTTGGACTAGCTCACCTCTTTAATTAAATTGATGCCTCAAAATGAGAAATTGTATCCACTTATCCCTATGCTCCAAATGAGACTGTCGAATGTTATTTCTTTTGTGAAAATAGTTACAAATTCACTGAGATGAAACATCCCCATAGAGCCTAAAGATTTAATTTGCTTATATATCTTATTGTAATAAAGAAACAAAGTGGTGTTCTGGGTCGGGGATTGGATTTTGAAATGAACATGAAACATATTTTTATTTTTTTTTATTTTTAAGTGTTAATTAGCTTCCCGTAATACTGTTGTATTTTTTAAAAATATGAAGTGTTGTTCCCATTCACAGGAGTCCGAAGAAAACGGTTGTGAGCATGGTGTTCACCAATGTATACAGTGTAAGAGAAGCGCATGCATAGTACACAGGTCAACTAAAAAAATGACTTTAAGTTAACAGAAGTATTAATATCCAAAGTAAACTAACTGGGATGATTTCTAATTAATGCAGTTGCACTATGCAAGGATAGGGCAGTTTGATTAGATTAAATGAAAATAAAAGTTTGGCTTGGTTGTTGTAAATTGTCAAAGAAAACCATTGTTAACACTTAACTACCTCAATATTTCATTGCAAATGACACTAATTAGACCTTTTCTTTTTAGGTTCTTGCTTCCTCAGGGCAGAGGTTTTAGGCTTATTTCTCTACTTCAACCTGGTTACTTTCTGTGACTAATCTCTGGGGTAATTAAGATCATTTTGAAGGCTATCTGAAAAAATATAAAGATGGCTAGATTTTGCGCTGTGTAGCATTGCCTCAGATCTTACTAAAAAAAATAATACTATAACTGGAAGTTTTTACTCACTTTATTCTAGTTTTCCTTATTTTGTTTTATTTTTAAAATTATTGTGTTAAAGAGATTTATTTATTTTTTGGCATGTGTGTCTATGAATTTTAAGACATGTCTTGATTTGGATAATCACTTGTTACACTGAGGATATGGAATTAGATAAAAGCTCTTTGTCAGCCATGTGATTATAGAATTTTTTTCCCAGTTTGTAACTTGTCCTTTGATTCTCTAGTGTCTTTCACAGAACAAAAGGTGTTCAGTTTTTATGAAGCCCAATTTATCAATGTTACTCTTTTATAGGTCATGCTTTTCTTGCTGTATCTTTGCTTAACCCCAAGGCACAAAGATTTTCTTTATGTTCTTCTAAAAGTTTTATAGTTTTGCATCTTATGTTTAGCTTTATGTTTCGTGTTAACTTTTCATAAGAAGTGAGGTTTACATCTAGGTTTATTGATTTCTTTATATTTGACATGGGGATGCTCAGCTGTTCTAACACCCTTCCCTGAAAAGGCGACCTTCGTATCCTTTTCATTACTTTTGCATCTTATGTCAAAAATCTAATGGCCATTTTGGGGTGAGTTTATTTCTGGGTTCACCATTATGTTCTGTTGGTTGGTATGTATTCACCAATTCCATGCAGTTTGGGGTACTGTAGTTTTATAGTAAGTCTTAAGGTTGGATAATGTAAGTCCTGTGGTGGTCTTTGTTCTGGAATGTTTTAGTAATTCTAGACCCTTTGCTTTTCCATATAAATTTTAGAATCAACTTGTCCATATCTACCAAAAAAAAAAAATCTTGGAGAATTTTTATTGCAATTGTATTAAATCTAGAGGTGATTCAGGGAGAATCAACATCTTCTATTTTTATTTTTATTTTTTTAAAGATTTGTTTATTTGAGAGAGAGAGAGAGATGGAGACTGCAAGTGGGGGGAGGGGCAGAGGGGGAGAATCTTCAAGCAGACTCCCTGTTGAGCATAAAGCCCCACGCGAGCCCCACGCAGGGGCTCGATCCCAGGATCTGGAGATCATGATCTGAGCCAAAACCGAGAGTTGGACACGTAACAGACCGAGCCATCCAGGCCCCCGCCAACATCTTTATTATGTAAGTCTTCTAATTGGTGCACATGGTATCTCTCTCCATTTATTAGGTCTTCTTTGACTTCTTTAATTCGTCCTTTACTGTTCTCTGCAATAGATTCTGTATCCATTTTCTCATATTTATACCTAAGTATTTCATTTTTTGGAGCTATTGTAAATTGTACTTTGGGAAAAAATTTAGATTTTGAATTGTACATTTCCAGGATATAAAAATACGGTTAACTTAGTGTTGATCTTGTACCCTGTGGCCTTGCTCAACATGCTTGTTAGTTGTAAGGAAATTTTTGTGTGTATGTGCATCTAGTGTGGTTTACTATGTAGACATCAGCAAGTAGGGACAGATTTATTTTTTCTTTTTCCATCAGTATAACTTTTATTTCTGTTCTTGACTTACGGCCCTGGCCAGGATTACTCAGGGATGGTGTTCAGGAAGATGATAGATGTAGGATTTTTGTGAATGCTGTATATTAGGTTAAGAAAGTTCTTTTCTACTTTTTGTTTGCCAAGAGAATTTTTGTACAAATTTTGTATAAAATTGGTATCATTTCTTCTTTAAGGTTTTGTAGAAATTTCTAGTGAAACTATCTGGACTTGGAGATTTCTTTTCAAACAATATTTTTTCCCCAATGGCAATTTCTTTAATAGTTATAGGATCATAAATGTTATCTATTTAATTTTCAGTTTTTGCAGTTTGTAGATTTTAAGGAATTGGTTCATTTCATCGAAATTGTTGGAATTATGTGCACAAAATTGTTTATATATTGCCTCATTATCCTTTCAATGCCTGTAGGATTTGTAGTGATATTTCCTTTTTTATTCTTAATAAAGTAATAATAAATTATTTTTAATAAATTATTTTATTCTTAATTATTTTATTATAAATAGAGTAGAATAAAATAATTTTATTCTTAATAAAATAATAATCTGTGTCTTCTCTGTTCTGTTTTTCCAAAGGTTTATCAATTTTATTGACCTTTTATAAATCAGTTTTTGGATTTACTGACCTCCAATGTTTTTCTTTATTCAAGTCTATTGATTTCTGCTTTTATATTTCTTATTTTCTTCCCTCTACTTGCTTTGTATTTACTTGGCTTTTTTTTCTAGTTAAGGCAAAAATTTTGAGACATTTCTTCTTTCTAATAGAAACATTTAATGTTATACATTTTTGTCTGTACTCGAGATACATGTCACAATTTTAACATATTGTATTCTCATTTTCATTCAGTTTAAAGTATTGTCTCATAGTCCTTGAGATTTGCTTGTTGATTCATGGATTATTTAGAAGTGTTAATAACTTCCAGGTGTTTGAGGGAAATTTTCTCTTGGTTTTCTGTTAATGATTTCTAGTTTAAAACAATTATGGTCTAAAAACATACTGCATATGATTTTAATTATTTCCAGTTTGTTATTATTTGTTTTATGAACCAGGATATGGTCTATCTTGGGCAATGATCTAGGTGCATTTGGATAGAATGTATATTCTGCTGTTGCTGGGTTGAGTAACCTGTACATGTCAGTTACATTCAGTTGAGTGATGGTAATTTTCAGTTCTTCTCAATCCTGGCTGATTTACCTCCTACAGGTTGTAGCTAGTGCTGAGGGAGAAGTGTTGAAATCTTCAACTATATTTGTAGATTTGTCTATTTCTCTTTTCTGTATTGTTGGTTTTGGCTCTATGTAGCTCTATTTTTGGTTATAGGATCATAGTATAGCTCTATTTCTGGTACATATGCAATTAGGATGGTTATTGTCTTTTTGGTGACTTGACTCTTTATTGTCATGGAATGGTGTCTCTTTAATATCTTTTCCTGTGCAATTGAGGTTTTTGTTATTCTTCATGTGCTGAGTAATTTTGGATTTTCTGGGTATTTTGAATATTACATGAGGCTCTAGCTCTTGTTTAAATTTTGTAGAAATTGTTGATATTTCCATTTTTCATAATCAGCTTAAGCTGGTTAGGTTTAGGGTATGATTTTGAACCCACCGTCTGTGGAGCAAAGTTCCAATGTCAGTTAAGTTTTAAAATCTCTTCAGTGTTGTTTGCATGTATCATGTGTGTGCATAACCTAACAGCCAGCTTGAGACTTGTGTGGTGGCTCATCTGCTAATTCAGTTCTCAGAGATTTGGCATGCTCAATAGGATCCAGTCCGTACACGTGCAGCTGAAGGTGAGCCCAGGTGTTCAAAAACTTTATGAGGTCACTTTTCAAGCTCCTCTCTCTCTATTATTTCCCCAGAAGTTTCCTGTGAGTTGATGCTTCTCTTTTCTCCATCCAGAGTACTGAGGCTTAGTTACCTCTCCCTGCCATGCACTCCCTGGGTCAGCATCCAGGGCTGGGCTGTGGGAGGGCAGATAGAAACAAACAAGCAGAGGTTGGCCCCACCCTCTTGTAACCCCAGTTCCATCAAATGAAGAGGGCACTTCCTCTCCCTCAGATTTGGCTCTTGCAAGGTCCCATTGCTGCAGGCTGTGTCTGTCATGACAGATTGCTGTGGGCTGAGGTGCAGGACAGTGGAGAATAGAGGGAAAATGGGGTATCTCTGCCCTCTCGGCCCCTTCAGAGTATCCTTTCCAGATCTGTGAGCCAGCACTTGAGGCCTCCTCCTGGAGTTCTCCCCCCACTGTGCCACTACCCACTGCCCACTGCCAGTGTGTTGAGTTCAGGCCAGGGTTATACCAGAGGGAAAACATGGTCAACTTACTACTGGATTGGTGGTGTTTCCATTCCTGGTCTTCTCCTTCATTCTGCCCGATACTATTTATTTTCTAGAGCCCTCAGAGAGCATCTTCCTGCATTCTGTGCTATTGCATTCAGTGAGAGTCATGGCGGTAGCTGTTGGCTACCATCTTACCGGATGGTAACTTTGGGCTCTATTTTTTAACAGAACCGGAACTTTGTACTCCATTTTTTAAACAATCTTCCATCGAGATGCTATTGTTCAGTTGGTGTGATTTAAATTAATGTACAGGAAATACTCTGATGATTGAAACGTGTCAGAATGCAAAAGTATGATCTTGACCTAATAACTCTATCTTTAGAAAACTGATGTGACAGTTGTAGAATATTCCGAATTATTAATATTAATTTACTTTAAAATACTCTTAGACTGTAGAGTAAAACTCAAACTTTTCTGATGAATGAAACTGTATAGATTGTTCCTTAATTACATTTTGCTTTTCAGTACTCTACCCTAGAGTCAATATAATTCAATGGGAAATAAGTAAATCTTGTGTCTGTGAAACCCCAGACAAAATGATGAGCTTTGAGTTGGATGCAAAGTCAGGTGTTTTGCTTTTAGATCAAATATGCAAAGAGAGGCAACAATCTTTATGGTTTTTACAAGGGAAATTAACCTGTTGAACTATTTTTTTTTCACCATGTTCAACAGAGTACTTAGGAAGAAAGAGATTAATTCATTTTTAATGCTAGGAAAATACAGTCATTAAAAAGTAGATAATATAAAATGCCAGAAATGCTTTTAACATTACAAGAAGTGCACTTCTTTCTTAAATAGCTCGCTACTTTTGGAGATATAGATATGCTAAGGTATTAAATATTAAAATAGAGGTTGCTTTTTAAAATGCAGTGTTTCTTATCAGAAAAAAAAAACAGTTTGAACAAGCATTTCTGTTGTATAATTCATGATGTTGCTAATAAAATAGTCTAGGAGAATTATTTGTTATGCTTTTGAGAATGACTAGATTTTTTTTTTTACAAGAGAATATTCACTTGTTCAGGTCTTCTTAAGTATATATGAGTATTGTTAAACTGTGTGGGATAGACACCTGGCAGATTTTGTCATATTAATGTGGTTTCTTCCTGTTTAATTGGAAAGTCTAACCAAACAGGAATATTGATGTGAATTTTGCCACCTTGGACATTATCATAACTCAGCAATACATTCTAAACCATTGATGATAGGAAAATAAATATTGAAAGGATGTCCCTCTGAACATTTCTACTCTATGATTTTCTGGAAGAGGAATAAATATGACTTGTTTATACTTTAATTTTTTTAATTTTTTGTAAGCAACCCATCGATATAGACGTAGGCATTGGTCTTAAAAAGAATGCTCCTCTCTTTGATTTTTAACCCATATGCATTCATTCATTGGCATATTAGTAGCTTTTTATGGTAATAAAAAGCAATGGACAGTTGACAAAGCTCTTTCAAGTAACTACCCACTTTAGTGTTCTGTGCTGCATCCATTCAGAAAGAAACACAGTTTATGCAAAAGTCATTCCTAGGATTTAGCTACATCACGCCTGAGTTATCATGGTGGATAAAGTTTTAATACACAAGTGTTGATTACTGTAAGTGCTTTACCAAACTCTATGTACCTGTATCACTATATAGCTATATAGCATGTGAAAAACAAATAATTTTTCCAGGCAAGTTAGTGAGTGCCTTTTCTTTATTATATTGTGCCCTTAAAACCAGTTATCCAATATTAAACAGTATTTTAAAAAGATAACAAATCTTTGGTTTGGGTCACTGCATAAATAAAATATTGGGTTATATAAACATAGAAGATTAAAAATATAGCATATTAAAATAAGAATATATGATTATGAAACATTATTTTCTTGAGGACTATCCCATTAATGTAAGGAAAATTTTAAAATATAAGGATTTTCATGTTAACATATCCATCTCCTTGGGCCTCTAAATGAACTGAAATCAATCTTCGTTATTCTGTGGCACCTATAAGAACCACATCTAGTTATTCTGAGGAAGTTTTGATGAATAACATCACGTTTTTTTCTCCAACTATCTATATACGTTGTTGTGGGATTGTGACCTGTTGCCAAATGGTTTCATATTTAACATTACTTACATTAAAGTTTTTCTTATTTATGAAAAACCAAACAATATTTTAGAGCATCCCAGATTTTAAAATATTAGTTCAGTTTTCCTTGAGGAAAAAAAAAGTTCTTGTAAACTCACAGAATTAAAGATAATTTTGGTTATTTCAAGGACTCTAGTTACCTTAATTCTTAAAGCATATTAGCCATTCTTTCTATGAATGGGAAAAATGAAGATCCCTGTTGGCTCTCTGGGTGTTTAGTATGGCATTCAAATGCTTGAGCCCTTTACTCTGCAATTTTTTTTTTGCAACCCCCCTCTGGTTTTGGCTGATAATGACATATTTTTATGATGTTTAAGTAAGTTTTCATGCTTCCAAAGAAAACTAAAGAGACTGACTGGGTTAGTAAGTTCTTGAGGCATATTAGAGAACCGCCAAAACCCAGTTAACTCAACTATCATAAGCAAACAGTGCACAAGGAAATTGTTTATTTATTTTTTTTTAAAAGGATATAATCAGGGGAACATTTGGAAATGTGCATATAATTTATAGGGCTGAGAATCAGTACCCTTTTAAGGACAATTCTAATGAACTGGGCTGGGAATAGAAATACAAGTAAAATCTTGCTTATTTTCTGCATAAAATTCTTTTTCTCCAAGGATGCTGAAATTTTGAGAGTTCCTTTAATTACTTCATCCTTAACTATTTGTTTCTTATGTACAGAATAAGTACAATCTTACAGCAGGTGTTCTTTTTAATATAAGAAAAAAATGTAGGAAGCCTTTTAATCTTAACATGCTACTGTATCTGAGCAGCTTGTTCAGAATTATTAATAATAAGACATTTAATGGTACTTGGGTGGTCTATTTGTGAATCTACACTTTTTTTTCTTATTACAACTTTCAAAATGGACATGTTGAGAATAGCCAGATCTCATTTATTTAACATTATGGGGACATTTATTATGGCTGTTGGAAATGATTAACCCTGGCCAAGAAATGACTTTACTTTTTAGAAAATTTTAGCCTACCAAGCATAGAACCAAACTTTAAATATATTTGATCCATAGGCTCAGTGTTTTCATCTTTTGATTTGTGGCACTGTTGTGGTCTCCAGTGATAAAAGTCAATATACCACATGACTCAGGTCCTGAAGACATTTATTCCTTAGTCTTCTCTAGGTCCCACAGAGAAACTGACACGCAAAATTTGCTTAAGAAGGGCATGTTGAATGAAATTGCCATTTACAAATCCTTGAAATCCCCATTTACAAATCAGTTGGAGACAGTTGGATGGATCATTATGTCAAGATTGCATCCACATGCGTATATTTGACTGATCAAATCCTAAAAGGATTTTTTTTTTTTAAAGATTTTATTTATTTATTTGCGAGAGAGAATGAGAGACAGAGAGCACGAGAGGGAGGAGGGTCAGAGGGAGAAGCAGACTCCCCGCTGAGCAGGGAGCCCGACGCGGGACTCGATCCCGGGACTCCAGGATCATGACCTGAGCCGAAGGCAGTCGCTTAACCGACTGAGCCACCCAGGCGCCCCTAAAAGGATTTTGACTGAATAAATAAATTTTGGAGATGAGGTGCAGTTACTCAAAACAACCCTTCTCTCTCAGCGTGTTTATCTAGATCTTTGGGATCCACAGGACATTAAGGAGAATTTCAGAGTGGGATCACCTAGTATGGCATTGTGGTAGAGATGTGTAAGGGAGCTGTTTTTAGAAAAATATGGGGAAGTCATATTGCATCTATATGAAATGGCCAGTTAGAACATGATATGTATCTGAGAAGTGTGCCTGAAATACGGAGGCAAACTTTCCAAAACTTGTCAAGACTATATACCCCAACCTGTTATACTGTGACTTTAAAGGACATGTACACCATTGGAAGTAATCTTGGAAATACCGCTAATGACTACTAAATCCTAGGTGTGTTGGACCCTTTAAGAGAGAGTGGGATATAAAAACGTTCTATAGCTATCTACATAGATGGAAATCAGAAAGGGAGATTTTTCCTTACAGAACTGGAGCTTAAGTTATTGGAGTGAAGGAACCATAAAGAATTATTTGCCTGGAGGCCAGCTGAGCCAGATGACATCTAGACTTTGAAGGATAGATCTTGTAACCAGAATAAAGCTACGTTTTGTTTAAAAGGAGCACACCTGCTTGGAAAAGGACCGGAATAAATAGTATTATATGTCAAGAATCTATCATAAGTTCAAAAACTGTGAGTTTGGTAGCCCATGCATAGTTCCAAAAAACGGATCCAAGAACCGGAATCCAAAAAATAATTTTGCTCAAAAATGAATAGGGAGCTCAATCTGACAGTTATAGCAGGAAGAAGTATGATGTTCTGAGCTTAGAAACAAACCTGTGAATAATCAGACATGATAAACATAACCAAGTATTTACAGGGAAAGCATTAAAGCAGGATAGCATGTGGCTACAGAAGATACAAGTAAGATCCAGGAGGTTAGTAGTCCAGATGGGGAGAACTTTCTTTTTTTTTTTTTTCCCAGCTTACTTGGATTTTAATTGAAAATGTAACGAATCTATAGATCAATTTTGAGTCTTCACAACATTGTCCAAAACTGTGATACAATATTGTACAACATTACAGTATTATGTAATTATAATAAAATTACAACATACTAGCCATATAATGCACACACAATATAATGACAATATTGTACATTACAATATTATGTGGTATTTCATTACAATAGTGTACTGATTCTTCCAGTCCATGAACAGATATATCTCTCCATTTTTTTAAGTTTTCTTGGTTTATTTTATCAGTATTTTGTAGTATTCAGCATACATTTCGTTAGATTTGTATCTTAGTATTTCATTTCTTTGTTTTTTTGCTTTTTGGTGCTATTATATATGACACTTTAAAAAATAAATTTGTATTCTAATCATTCATTGCTATTATATAGAAATACAGTTTATTTTTGTATATTGACCTTGTGTTTTGTGACTTAGATAAACTCTCATTCTAACAGCTAGAGCTGCTGGTTGGTCGTGGGATGCGGAAACGCGTAAGGCCGTGAGTTTTCCTGTCCCTGGAGTTTAAACCATTGCTTCACTGGGAAGTGGGGGAGGGATAAGTTGTGCCAAAAGGTAGAGGATTTACCTTGACAAATATTTATTGATCACTACTTTGTGCTCTAAGCTAGATTTTACCTCTGGGATCCTTTGCCAGCGACAGCTCTGTGATCTGGGGAACACTGTAAGAGAGGGTTCAGGTGCAAAACTGGAAACTGAGTGAGCAATTGTCATATAATGTGATGTTCTGGATGAAAACAATGATGTATTTCCCTTGGAGAGTGAGAGACAGCCCAGGCCCAGTTTCTCTGGTTTAATTTATTCTGGAAACAGAAATAAATGAGACATGCATATGAAGGGGGGGATCTGTGAAGTCATTACTAGGAAATGAAATTTACACAAAGGCAAGGTAAGAGTTGCATTTTAGAAATATTGATAAATGAATGTCAAATCATACATTTCTTATGAGACAGTTTCGTTACTTTGGCAACATAGACATTATTCCTCATTTCTGATAAGCAGTGTTGCTTTCATCCCCACCTGTGGCTTTGCTCACTGTGTCTCCAAGGGACATTAATGCCTAGATGAAAACTAATTAACATTTTAAACTGTAACATATATACATTGATTTAGAGGGAGTTTGTTTCCTTAATTTTACTGTCAGTACAGCATGGAAGGACATCATGGTGATTCCTTTACCTATACTTCTTTAAAGGGTATAGTTTTGAAGTGTTTAATTAAATGTAATGATTCTTTTTATTTTGGTTATATTTTCTTTTCTCGATGGCTGAAATTATTAAAATATGAGCTGGATACGATAAACTGGGTTTTGTAGTGCCATTATTTCTTTTGCTCTCAAGTTATATTATACTGGTGAGTTTAAAAAGCAGGTGTACAGAGGGGCATCTGGGTGGCTGAGGTCCTGATCTCAGGGTCATGAGATTGAGCCTTTCATTGGGCTGCGTGCTCAGCATGGAGTCTGCTTGAGATTCTCTTTCCCTCTCCCTCTACCCCTCCCACTTGTGCTCTTTCTCTCTCAAATAAATAAATCTAAAAAAAAAAAAAAGGCCGGTATAGGGACAAGTGCATGTGAGTTTTTTTTAATATATATAACAGCTTTATCAAGATATAATTCACACACAATGAAGTTAACCATCTTAAAGTATACAGTTCTGTGGATTTTGTCATATTTGCAAAGTCTTCCACTAATTACTGCTAACTCCTCATAGAACATTTTCATCATCTCAAGAGAAACCCCATACCCATTAGCGGTCATTCCTTTTGCTCCCCTTTCCCAATACCTGGCAACCACGGATCTGCTGTCTCTGTGGGTTTTTCTATTCTGGACATTTCATATATATGCACTGTATCTTTCACTTAGCGTAATGTGTTCAAAGTTCATCCATGCTGTATCACATATCTGAATTTCATTCCTTTTTATTGCTCAATAATATTCCATTGTACGGACACTCCATTAGTTTATCCCTTTATCAGTTGATAGACAGGAGCCCTGTTTCTACTTTTTGCCTATTATGGATAATGCTGATGTAAACATTTGTGTACAAGTTTTTGTGTGAACATACATATAGGAGTGAAATTCTTGGGTCATATGGGAACTCTATGTTCAGCCATTAGAAAAGCTGCCAAACTTTTCCAAAGAGACTGTGGGGCTTGACATTACCTGCCAGTCATGTGTGAGAGTTCTAATTTTCCACATCTTTGACAACACTTGCTATTTTTCCTTTTGAATATAGCCATCCTAATGGTTATGAAGTGCTACCTAATTGTGGTTTTGATTTGCATTTCCCTCATGGTTAATGATGTTGAGCATCTTCTCAAGTGCCTTTTGGCCATTGGCGTATTTTTTCTGGAGAAATGTCTGTTCAAATCCATTGACTATGTTTTAATTAGGTGATGTTAAAAACTTTTTTTGAGGTCTAAGAATTCCTTATGGGGCGCCTGGGTGGCTCAGTTGGTTAAGCGACTGCCTTTGGCTCGGGTCATGATCCCGGAGTCCCGGGATCGAGTCCCACGTCGGGCTCCCTGCTCGGCGGGGAGTCTGCTTCTCCCTCTAACCCTACCTCCTCTTGCGCTCTCTCTCTCTCTCTCTAATAAATAAATTTAAAAAAATCTTTAAAAAAAAAGAATTCCTTATGTATTTTGAATGCAAGCCCTTTAACAGATACATGGTTTGCAAATATTTTCTACCATTCTGTGAGCTGTGTTTTTACTTTCTGCATGGTGTTCCTTGATGCACAAGAGTTTTAAGTTTTGATGAAGTCTTTGATTATCTATTTTTTTTTCTGTCATCACTTGTGCTTTTGCTGTTCTATCTAAGTAACTCTTGCTTAATCTAAGATTGTAAATATTTACTCTTAAGTTTTCTTTCAAGAATTTTATAGTTTTAGCCCCTATTTTTAGGGCTTAACTCCTGTAGCTATACCTTTGAGACACTGGTTGTGTTCTGCGTGAGGCAGGGGTCCTGCATCATTCTTTTGTATGTGAATATCTACACGTGCTAGCACAATTTGTTGAAAAGGCCATCTTTTCCCTACTGAATGGCCTTGGCACCCTTGTCAAAAAAATCAATTGACCATGAATGCAAGGATTTATTTCTGGATTCTCAATTCTATTCCATTTTTCTCTGACTGTCCTTTTGTCAGTACCACATTGTCTTGATTACTATAGTTTTGTAGCAAGACTTGAAATTGGAAAATGTGACTCCTCCAACTTTGTTCTTCTTTCTCAAGATCATTTTGCCTGTTTGGGTTCCCGTGCCTTTCCATATGAATTTTTGAAACAGCTTGTCAATTTCTGCAAAAAATGGCAGCTAGGATTTTGATAGGTATTGCAGTGAAACTATAGATCGATTTAGGGAGTATAGCCATCTTAACAATATTAAGTCCTGTCATCCATGAATATGAAATATATTTCCATTTATTTAGATCTTTTAAAATGTCTTTCAGTGATGTTTTGTAGTTTTCAGTGTACAAATCTTACTCTTCCTTTGTTACATTTATTCCTAAGTATTTTATTCTTTTTGATGCTATTGTAAATGGAATTGTCTTAATTTCATTTTCAAATTGTTCATCAGTGTTAGTATATAGAGAAATACAAGTGCCCTTTTTTTATTATTATAAGAGATTTTATTTGTAAGGTAACCACATTTAATTTCTTAAAGATGTTACTGCCACTCCATCTTCTCTGCTTCCCATTGTTAAAATAAGAAAAGCTATAAAAGAATAGAAAATCTAAGATGTGCTCGAGTTTTGTTATTTCCACTTATGAAGTATAAGTCTGCAGTGTGTCTCTTTTCAGTGTGTGCTATGCAGTGATCCTCAGCATTTTTGGTCTTTTGTGATATGTGAGTATCTTTTGTCATCTTCCATCACATTAATACTTGCAAGCCTGCATGATTGGAACTAACTGTGCTGCTTTGCTGAGGTCACCTTTCGTGGACAATTAGTGTCGTCACAAGACACTGGTCACAAGTTGTCTTAAGTGTTTACCACAAAGACCTCATCTCGTGGTTGAGCAGCACTGTTCTGGGAGCTTTATGTTTTTTTTTTTTTTTTAAGATTTTATTTATTTATTTGAGAGAGAGAATGAGATAGAGAGAGCATGAGAGGGAGGAGGGTCAGAGGGAGAAGCAGACTCCCCGCTGAGCAGGGAGCCCGATGTGGGACTCGATCCTGGGACTCCAGGATCATGACCTGAGCCGAAGGCAGTTGCTTAACCAACTGAGCCACCCAGGCGCCCTGGGAGCTTTATGTTTTTTGAAGCATTTCATGTTAGCCTTTTCTTTGAGACAAGTCAAGCAACTGCTCCTTGTTCTGTGCCTGGGCTTTTTTTTTTTTTTTTGAGAAGCATTAGGTCTTTAAATGTAATGGTTATTTTTCTTTCTTTCTGCTCATCTTGTTTGCTGTTACCCTCTCTTGGCAACTGTCAGGGCCCAAGTCAGTTTATTCTGACAAGAATGGGAAACACTGTCTTCTTGCTGTTTGGCCCTGTCTTAATTTTGACAAGTCACATGTGTTTGATCCCACCTGATATGACTAGTTCCAGCAGTTTGAAGAAGTCAACCAATAAATCTTCATTGTAACTCTAGGAATTGCCCTTTGATTACTCTTTTTAACTTTAATGTCACCATGGAAACAAATACTTCAAAACAAGGGGTTTCCCTCCCCAAAACTTCACCATTATCTATGTACTTGAAAAGATAAACCTCACGTGGCCTTCGAAGATTGTTAGGAGATATTTATGGAAAACCTATGTCATTTTAACATTTTAGTATTGTTTTATCATTCTTTGTCTTTTTTTTATTGAGGTAAAGTTGGTATATATTAGCTTCAGGTGTACAACATCATAATGATTTTATGTACACTACAAAGTGATCACCAAAATAAGTTTAAATACCATCTCTCACCATACAGTTGACCCCTATCACCATTTTTGCCTACCTCCCCTACCCTCCTTTCCTTATGATAACCACTAGTCTGTTCTCTATATCTGTGAATTTGGTTTTGTCTGTTCTTTTGTTTTTCTTTATGGATTCCACATATAAGTGAAATCATACAGTATGGAGATTCCTCAGAAAATAAAATATAGAACTACCAAACAATCTGGCTATTTCACTTCTGAGTATTTATCTGAAGAATACAAAAACACTAAATCAAAAAGATATATGCACCCTATGTTCGTTGCAGTGTTAGTCACAGTAGCCAATGTATGGAAACAACCTACCTGTCCATTGGTTGGTGAATGGTTAAAGAAGGTGTGTGTGTGTGTGTGTGTGTGTGTATGCATGCAATGAAATGCTACTCAGCAATAAAAAAGAAGGAAACCTGCCATTTAGCACAACATGGATGGAACTTGAGGCTATTGTGCTAATGAAATAAGTCAGAGAAATACAATGCTTTTTATAAGTCTATTTTGTGTCCTGTAACCTTTTTGAACTCATTTATGAGTTCTGTTTTTTTTTTAGTAACTACATTAAGATTTTCTATATACATGATCATACATCAGCATGTAGAATTACCTTTATTTCTTCTTTCCAATCTAGATATCTTTTATTTCTTTTCCTTGCTTAATTGCCCTTTGAAAGTGTGATTTAAAAAATTAATTCACCAAAGGTGAGATGTCAACTAATTGGTTGTATTCTCCTACATTTTACTACAATTAATTGGAAAATCTGTTTGTGGATAATCTTAGCAGATAACACAGTGCAATTTATATAAATCAAATCAAAAGTGATCTCTAGGGGCACATGGGTGGCTCAGTCATTAAGTGTCTGCTTTCGGCTCAGGTCATGATCCTAGGGTCCTGGGATCGAGCCCCGCATCGGGCTTCCTGCTCTGCGGGAAGCCTGCTTCTCCTTCTCCCACTCCCCCTGCTTGTGTTCCCTCTCTTGCTGTGTTTCTCTCTCTCAAATAAATAAATAAAATCTTCAAAAAAAAAAAAGTGATCTCTATGTTCAGGAAATACATTTGAATTTAAAGCCATATCTGTATTTCTGATTCATAAGCCTAAGTTAATGGCTGAGAAATTACTTGCTCAGGAATCAACACACACACACACACACACACACAGAATAACGAAGAAACAAAAACACCAGGTGACATGAAGTTTTTAGAGTATGTAAATACTCAAATGAACTTCAGCTTTATTAAGGGAGCTCAAAAATATGTTTGTTAGAGGAAAACTGTAGACCTCAAATTGAGATGTATGAAATGACCAGTGTTACAAAAGCTTTGTAAAAATCAAATACTATTTATTCTTATTTGGCCCAATTTATTTATTTTATTTATTTTAAGATTTTATTTACTTATTTGAGAGAGAGAGAAAGAGAGCAGGAGCAGGTGGGAGGGGGAAGAGCAGGCTCCCCGCTGAGCAGGGAGCCCGATGCGGGGCTCGATCCCAGGACCCTGGGATCATGACCTGAATCGAAGGCAGACGCTTAATGGACTGAGCCACCCAGGTGCCCCTTATTTGGCCCAACTTAAAATACAAAGCCTTTCTAATTCTAGTTCAGATATCTTCATTAGATGCATTTTTTCTTTTTTAGAGAGAGAAAGAGAGGGAAAAGAGTGGGGTGTGGGGAGGGACAGAGGGAGAGAGAGAATCAGAGAAACTCTTAAACAGGCTCCACACTGGGCCCAGGGCTCGATCCCACAACCCTGAGATCGTGGACCTGAGCTGGAATCAAGAGTTAGACGCTTAACCAACTCATCCACCCATGCACTCTATTAGATGCATTTTTAAAACATACTAACTTTGCTGTCTGTATTTCTGCTTCCATTTTAAAATATAAGGGTTAGTGTAGCAAGTTTTCTTTAGGAGACCAGAGAGATATGACCAGTGGCCCAAAGACTTGGCTTAGTAATATCCATAACAGATAGCCACTCATTCTGATGGACAGCTGGGATTATCCACACTTTGATTATATATAAACAGAGGTATTTTGGGTATGATAATACTGGCAATTGCTTTATTAAATATTTATTTAATGTATTATCTTCATTTTCATTTGAGCAGGGGCTTGGAGACATTCATTCAGCTTTGTTTCTTGTGAAGAAATCCTGGAGTTTTGCCTTTCACGGGCTTTATTATTTTTATAAGAAACTTGACAAATAGCTTCAGATTCTCAATTAAATCAATATATTGTTTTAAAGGAATCACTGTCCTTTTTTTAGGGATTTGCTGTGATCACTGTTGTGAAACATATTGCTCAATATTAATGCAGCTGAGATGCTTTGGAGTCAAAGAATATTAACTGGTTTGATAGACTTTATAAGTTATTGAATAGAAGTTAAAATCTTCCAATTAGTTTTGACACATATTTGAGAATTTGTATCCATCCATCTATCCATCCAGCTACCCAATAACATTTAAAAGATTCATAATAATAAACTTACCATTTGTGTGCAGGTCCTATATCAGTACTGCAAATAATTCTAATTTGCAATGATAATACTTTAAGTTGTATTGCTATTCCCAAACATATTTGCTAACATTTATATTTTTAGTATAATTCAGCAATTGCTAAGATCCCCTAAATATTGGTTGGTCTTATATACTTTCATTTTGTAATTAATTATTTGGCATTAAGAATGTAGCTTATGGGGGCGCCTGGGTGGCTCAGTTGGTTAAGCGACTGCCTTCAGCTCAGGTCATGATCCTGGAGTCCCGGGATCGAGTCCCGCATCGGGCTCCCTGCTCGGCAGGGAGTCTGCTTCTCCCTCTGGCCCTCCCCCCTCTCATGCTCTCTATCTCATTCTCTCTCAAATAAATAAATAAAATCTTAAAAAAAAAAAAAAAGAATGTAGCTTATGGTACAAACAATGTTTCTAAATGGTGGCTGCCTTATGATATTAAACTCTTTATAGCAGAGTGGTCTTAACCCAATACTGGGAAAAGATGTACTTTTGTTAAAAATTTTGCAAAAAATTCAGAAAATTCTGTTTGCATACCTAGGGTTTGTTGTTTTCTTTGCTGTCTCCCTCAGCAATATTTGCTGGTTATTCTCTCACTTAGTTGGTTTGACATCATCACCCTTTAATAACAGGACTCATTGTTCTGTGTGGCATGTTTATTACTTTAGGAAGTGAAGTTGATTTTATTTCTCTGAGGATCTATAGTTGGATAGTTTTCAAACAGGTACTGTAGGTAAAGCTGATGTGTCTCTGTACCTTATGGAATGTATCTTACTGGTATTGACTGAAGGTTGTGTAATCTGAAGGACTTTTCCCTCTAATTGTAATACTCTGATCATTTCGGGGGTTCATTAAAAATTCCTGCTTAGAATAATATCCCCTTAAGTTTCCCTATGTTAACATGATTATGCTCTTTCATTGCATATTATCATAGTCATTCTCTCTACTTTTTTGCAGGTTTTGTATTACTAGTTATGCTTTTTGGAGTTGACATTTTATTTACAAAGTAATATTTGAATCTCTGCCTTTGAAAACAATGTCAAGGGCGCCTGGGTGGCTCAGTTGGTTAGGCGACTGCCTTCAGCTCAGGTCATGATCCTGGAGTCCCTGGATCAAGTCCCGCATCGGGCTCCCTGCTCGGCGGGGAGTCTGCTTCTCCCTCTGACCCTCCCCCCTCTCATGTGCTCTCTCTCATTCTCTCTCTCTCAAATAAATAAATAAATAAAAAATCTTTAAAAAAAAGAAAACAATGTCAAACTTGAAATATTGTTAAGTCTCTTGCAGTCTGTTTAATTGAAAGAATGTATGTATAAATGGTAATTATGTAGGTATAAATTAAATGGTAATGAATTGTAGTAGTATAGTACCTCAAAATTTTAATGTTAGTGGATCTATTACTATGGCAGAAATACTAAGGATTTTCAAACACTTTTCAGTATTTAGTTAACATCCACTATGCATTACTGCTAAAGATCTAATGAACTGGTAGAATGATTATTTTTTTTAAGATTTTATTTATTTATTTGACAGAGAGAGGCACAGCGAGAGGGAACACAAGCAAGGGGAGTGGGAGAGGGAGAAGCAGTCTTCCCGCAGAGCAGGGAGCCCGATGCGGGGCTCAATCCCAGGACCCTGGGATCATGACATGAGCCGAAGGCAGATGCTCAATGACTGAGCCACCAAGGCGCCCCTGGTAGAATTATGTATTTAAGTACATACAAACATTCATACAAACATATATAAGAAACAAATTGGCTTAGAGTTTAGCAAGGGATGGATAAAAAGCAACATGGTAAAGACAAGGACAGCTTGTTGTAGTAACACAAAGAAGGGGCCCTGGGTCCTTGACCCACCTGGAGGTGATGAGCAGAGGCAGTAATGGAAAGCTTTGTAGAAGGGTTGATACTTAGGCTAAGTTTTAAGGGATGAATAAAATGAACCAGGTAAATCAGTGACAGGAGGACAGGTGAAGGGAATGAGGACATTCTAGCAGAGAGAGGGATCAGCAGGTACAAAATACAGGTGGGGGAAAAAAGCTTAAGTCTGGCAGAAGGAGTGGTGGAATAAGATTTTGTCCTAAGCAAAACCATAACTTTGCCCGATTTAGGCTTAAACTGGCTCACTTTGATAGCTCTTATTGAGAAGGGGGAGTTGAGGAGGATGAGCTATGAGATAGGATGATCAGTCATGAATTAATTACAGGGGTTCTGTTAATGGGCAGTTTTCAGGCTCTCAAGAAGAGGGGAAATGTTGCATGACCATCCATCTCAGTTTGGGGGGACAGTCCCGGTTTATACTAGTTATCGCATTTTTATTAATAACCCTCCCTTTATCCTGTTCATTTTCAAAAGTGTCTTTATTTGGTTGATATTTTATATGGTTACCTTAGACATGTATTGGTTGGGTGTGGGTGGGTAATGGAGGGGGAGCAAACAAAGCCTTTCTCAGATTCCTGGTAGAATCTACCAGGTGGACGGCGTTGCTTCTAGTGGAAATAGAGGTGATGAGAAGAGCCAGGCTATGGAGTTCAGTCAGGAAGTGGAGTAGGGAGGTGGAATTTATTCTTCTGCCTCTCAGGATTGAGATTTCACAATTCCTTCACACATAATTGTCTAGGAGGGGATGGGATATATGATGACTCTGAAGCTCAAGGAAGTGATCTGGAGTGGAATGCAGATTTAAGGAAGATTCTCCCGTAGGCAAGATCATTACAACCTCTGTGTTATTCCTCTTGGACAAGCAGGAGATTTAGAAGTGAAAATGGTAGAAAATGGAATCCTCAAAAATCCCTACACTTTGGGGTGACTGGAGGGAACATAGTTATAAAAGACAGAGGAAACAGTGGAGTGAGCGTGAACGTTTTGGTGTGAGTGTGGCTGAGGGAAAGGATTTCCAAGATAGAGAAAGGTATCCTTGATGTTCAGTGGCCCTCAGGGGCCAGGGAAATTTTTTCAGAAACTTGTGTAGATTTCTAGACTCACATTTCCCGAACGGTGTTTTTGGACTATTGCTAATAGGTGCTGTATGAAGAAGTTTTTTTTCCAACCAGAGTTTGAAAAACTCTGGGGTCAGTAATGGAAAACAGGTTTCTTTTCTGGACGTGTCAGAGCCTTTAATGTGCTGGTAGGCTTTGCTTATGTCCCAAACGGGAAATCTACACACTTCCTCAGGGCGGATTGAAACTCTGCAGTGTGCACACTTCCAACCCCACCCGTTGTTTCTGGCCAGCGACTGTTCTAACTGGTGTTTAATATCTTGGCTGTCATCCATACCTAACGTGGCAGTGTTATTATGAGACTTAAAATATAAATATGCAAGACAGCGTAGTGCCTGGGAGTAGTATTTATTAACTTATTGGTATTATCGCCGTTATCATCCCAAGGAACACATCTAAGAAACCTTTCTTTAGTTTGAAGGGGAAAGGCAGAGCAGATACCAGAGAAAAGGAATGACTAAAAGCCAAAGGAATCAGCTGCCAGTGCCCTGAATTAAGTGGGAAAGGGTTTTTGAGAAGACTGGGGGGCAGCGGAGACAGTACCTTGGGTGAAAGACTAAGTTTGGAGGAGTGGGGGGGTAGGGAAGAGGCAGGAAGTTTAGGGACAACAGAGTCTTGATTGAAGAGAGTTTGCATTGATCATTTATTTCCCTGTCCAGACCCTTTCTACTTCTTTTCTTTTCCCCGTGTCATTGGTATTTGAACATAACACTGTTTTCAGGAGAGAAGTCGGATAGGCATTTAAAAACCAGATACTTTTCTTTCCCTATTTTCTAGAAACAGACAGTAAGATGTGAAATCAATATGTCCTAGGGGAAGTGGCAATAGTCATTTAAGAAGCTTATCAAAACCGAATTTAAATTTAAGTTAAATTTAAATTTTAAACCTGTTTCATTTATTGAAGGTTTTAGAAATCAAGATCCATAATCTGTCTCCTCCACCTTATCACATTGATAAGGCTTTTTCAAAGTAAAAAATATATACATATATACTATTTTTTCTTTAACCATGTTTGAAGTTGGTCCACTATTCTTTTTAAACAAAACGTAACTAGTGTTAATCAAAGGTTTCAAAGGCTGGGTTTTATATTCAACACTGCTTTTTAGAAGAGAGGCAACCTATTATAGTGGGTGAATATATAGACTTTGGAGCCAGACTCTCTGGCTCTGTAACCTACAAGCTCTGTGACCTTGGGCAACTTACTTAACCTCTCTGTGCCTGAGCTCCTTCATCTGTAAAAAGTTTTGGTAATTTAGAAGCTAGTCTATATAGTTGTTATGAAGATTTAGTAAGTTAATATTTGTAAAGCTCTTAAAAATAGACCTGGCCTAGAGGATTTGTTATATTATTGTGTGTGTGTGTGTGTGTTGAATATAATAAAAGGTGGAGTCTGTTAAGAAGAAAAATTCATAATTATCAAGTTTATAAGTTTCTGATCTGATTATTGCTCAGCAATTTGAGAATTATTAACTCCAACGCATATTGAATTTTTTTAAAATTTTTTATTGTTATGTTAATCACCATACATTACATCATTAGTTTTAGATGTAGTGTTCCACGATCCATTGTTTTCGTATAACACCCCGTGCTCCATGCAGAACATGCCCTCTTTAATACCCATCACCAGGCTAACCCATCCCCCCACCCCTCTCCCCTCTAGAACCCTCAGTTTGTTTCTCAGAGTCCATAGTCTCTCATAGTTCATCTCCCCCTCCGATTTCCCCCCTTCATTCTTCCCTCCTGCTATCTTCTTCTTCTTCTTCTTTTTTTTTTTTAACATATACTGTATTATTTGTTTCAGAGGTACAGGTCTGTGATTCACTGTGCTTTTGGCATGCTAATCCAAGAAATGCTTTACAGGCTTCTGAAATGATGACATTGATGCCATCATGTTGTTCGAACATGACTCTCTGTGTTTGATTTTGTCTGTGTCTCTTTTATGAGTAAAAGATTAAAACAACAAAAATCTAGATTTTTCTCATGTTGGATGAAAGCATAATGTTTTACTTTTTACATTGGATCAGATAGTAGCCTAGAGCATCTACATTCATATTGTGTCCTGATTGCTCATGTGCAAGCTAAAGTAACACCATTTTCTTTATCATTATTTGATGAGACTTGTCACCCCGCTTTATGAACAGCAAGTTCTTCACTCAGGGAGCAGCCAGGGGCAGGTCATAAAATAAAGGATTATAGAGCAAAGATATTAGTGAAATAGAAGCATCAGCACTTCTTACTGTATTTAACTCAAAGACGATGAGGTCTGCCTGGGGAGCTAATACTACTTAACTGTGTTTGGGCAAAAAGCCAAAAGGAAATTGTATTTCAAAGAGAGGAGGTCTGGCATTCCATATGCTGTGTAATCCTGGTCAGTTAACAGAGATGTATGGCCATTTAACACAGAAAAAAAAAAAAAAAAACACTAAAAATGAAACTTTTATGTTAAAGAATACAATGTTGACATAGTTGGAGGCTGAAGGGCAAATTGATATCAGGGCCTTAAATTATTCGTGTGAAATTGGTAGGGAAACAGAACCCGCATCTTTGACTGCGGGATAAGGCTCATATGAACTTAATTTGTGCTTGGCATTCTCTGAGCTGGAGAACCAGTAATGATGATCATACTGATGGGTGAACAAAAGGTCATTTACAGAAATTACCTAAGTGTCCCAGAGAGCCAAGATTATCTGTAGGGAATTCTAGATGTAGTAAACCAAAGTCTGCCCAAAGAAGTTATATTGCAGGGTGAAGGGAGGTCAGCCCATGTTCTTAGATATGTTGGGGATTCTGTGCTCAAAAGTTGCTAACTTCATAGTATTGTTTAGAAAGCAAGGGGATCCGCTCCTTCTTCACCTCTGTTGCTTCCTTGGGTCACCAAGAAGCTGAGGCCGGTTGCCCCAGTTGGTCATGGCTTCAGGATAGCTCCAAGCTGTGAAATCCCAGCTGCTGGCTGCCATGGTTTTCTAAATTTGGCACTTTGTCCTTGTTGTGCTCTATGTGAGTTCTCGGAAGCTGCCAGGCAGCCTGTGCAGTTACTGATCAAATGTTGCCCAGCTCTGGGCTTTGTGTGACTTGCCCAGCCTCTGATTTTTCCCTGCTAGTCACTTGGGCTGCTTTTGTCCCTGTTCCTAAAGTGCTTGTTGCACTCATAAAAAAAAAAAAAGAAAAAAAATAGGCATTCTGCCCTTTTAATGGAAGGTATATGACTTTGAGTTCTTGGATATACCTACAAACCCTTGAGGATGTATTTTAAAAGGTCTTGTCCCTTCCAACTATGGAAACATACATGCCGCATTCTGATGGCATTGATCTGTTCATTGCTTTGAGTTTCATTGCCAGTAAGAGCGTATGCCTCAAAAACCTGATCACAGGTCTTTTTCTCCTCAAAATGCTTTCTTAGGCTGGATTCATTTGTCAGCATTCTGAAAACAATATTAGAATTTAGGACAGATGATGTAAAATGTCCATGCAGAAAGCCTTGTGTTCAATTTTTTTTAAATCCATTCATGTGTGTTTATTCATTAATCATTTGTTTACTGATCCTGGAAATGTACTTAAAGTAGGGAGACCAAAGTTCTCATAATGCTGTCTACAATCCTTAGTCTCTTTTCACTCCCACACACACCCCCCCACACACACCACACGCCATTTCATTTTGAGGGCAGAGGCAGGTACGATAGATATCCAACCATGTCTACTTACGACCCAATTCAGCAGACTATCCCAAGTGATGCTTCCGGATTCCTTAAGGATGTGACCTATTGGTTTGAATATA
Source organism: Mirounga angustirostris (assembly GCF_029215605.1). Lineage (NCBI taxonomy): Eukaryota > Metazoa > Chordata > Mammalia > Carnivora > Phocidae > Mirounga > Mirounga angustirostris. Next base: position 16,789,989 of record NW_026991711.1, on the reverse strand, counting down.
AGAGAATAGTAGGTTGACAGATTTGTTTATTTTATCAGAGCTCCAAATCCATTCTAAACTAGAAGTTTCCGTGGTGGCAAAAGGCTATTTTTGAGGACAAGGCAGAGCTGTTTGGCTACACTGGAATATTCTCTCAAGGCCATAGTCACCCTTCAGCTGCTATTGCGGTTTCCATCTTCCATACTGACGTGCACTTCATGAAGAAGGACTGCTGTCTGTGCTTCTGAGCAGATCCCAGAACAGGACCGGGTTAGGGCTCATACACTCTTTGATCTGAGCCTGTCATAGAATAGGCAGTGGGATGGAGTATACTGGTTGGCTTAAGCCAGTGAGAACCCAGGCTTGCTGGGGATGGGGTTGGCTTCTCCTTTGTGAGGTGGAGAGTTGACGCCTGAATGAAAATCTGGAGATTTTTAAAGACACGGGAATAGGGAGGTAGATGGCTAGGGAGACAACACACAGAATTCAGACACTTACTAATTGCAGAGGTGCTGCTAGGCTTGAGGTCTTTGGAACCTCCATAAGAAAATGAACACAATGTACATTGTTTACCATCCTTTTTCCACTTTTGTTCATGTTTGACTCTTAGAGTCCCAAATTACCTTTTTTTATTGTTGTTGTTAAGAAGTTAAATGTGGCTTAACTGAGATTTTAGGATGGTAAATCACAACTGTTTATAAATTTCAAGGTACACGGTGTCTGGGTGGTTCATTCAGTTAAGTGTCTGCCTTTGGCTCAGATCATGGTCCCAGGGTCCTGGGATCGAGTTCCGCATCGGGCTCACTGCTCAGCGGGGAGTCTGCTTCTCCCTCTCCCTCTGCTGCTCCCCCTTCTCTCTCTCAAAAATAAATAAATTTTTTTTAATAAAAAATTAAAAAAAATACATTTCAAGGTACATACAAAGATGGGTGTCTGCACGGACTTTTACCAGTATCTTCCCAACTTGATATCTGCTTGTAAAAATCTTACTGACTCTTCAAGGCTGGGCTCTGTGATGAAGCCTCGGATTCTCAACTGGGAAATCCTTGCTCCTCAGTGCTCACAGGGCTTTGTGCTTTTCGTTTTTCAATACTGTGTCCTCTTATTTCTCGGCATTCTTTGGACTGCCTTTGCCCACCATGAGCAGATAGGACACAGGATGCAAGTGATTCTGGGCTGGTGTTTGGTGTGAGGTGCGGGGACAGAGGGCATCAGCTGGTAGGGGAGTGGTAGGCAGACTAATGATTTATCTGATGGTGGGATAGGGGTTGGAAAGAGCTTGAGGAACAAGAGAGTAAAACACTAGAAGCCTGGAGAGAGAGGGTGGCAGTTGTGGTCAGTGAAGAAATTCAGAGCTTCAGACCTTCGGATAAGGGAACACTGGAGAATAGTCAAGGGTAGTAAGTTTGGCCAGGGCCAGAGGGGAGGAGGACGTTTCAATTTGTGTGTCTGTGAAGTAGTGAGAATACTCCTTTTTATGTGAAAAGCATCCAAACTGTAAAAAAATAATTGCATAGTACTTAATATTTCATGGGTGTAGATCTATTTTGCATCCGCAGAGCTCATCTTCAATATTAACTCACATGTTTTATTTGCGTAAAATAGCAAATTAGCAGACGCATGCTAGAAATATTTTTTAAAGTTTTTATGCAGCTCTGCTTAAACATCATTTTTCCATAATGAAAATCTTGTTCATGCACAGTGAAAGGGGTTCCATATAATCACTTTTTAAAGAGCATAGGAAGTGTTAAGGTTAAAAATAGACAATGAGCACTAAGAACATTAAGTTTCCAACAGCATTCTAACCTGTTTCTCCTAATACTGGTGCCCAGTCTCCTCCCACAGAAAAGCCTCCTACAAAATGTCACACCTAAGGAACTAATCCACGTGGATGTGTGAGAAATTACACCTGAAAATGGCACTTACCTCACTCTGAGTCTGTGATGCATTTTCCTATTACGGAGAACCTCCTGGTACTTTATGTACATTCTCGATACTATTTAAAGTCCTTTTCTTCAGTGAGGACTTGATTTCATGTATTTCTGAACTTCCACCTACAATCAGTGAATTATTACAAATACAATGAAATCCACTCCACATTGTTTTCTGTTATCAATATGTTGTTTAATTACATAGGATTGCTAAGACTGAAAATGTGAATATAGTTGGGATTGGCTTTTGAAATCAGAGAGGGTGTTTTCTAAAATGCATGAATCCTAAACTTCTGGGCAGTAATTTGATACAGACTCCTCTCAAAAGAAGTAGCACCCTAGGGAATAATCAGCCCCAAGAACTATACCCAGCAGAAAATCTCTCATCTTAAATAAGGCAGGGAACCAGAAGTGGTGAGGAAAATTTCTTCTTTGAAGGAATCTGGGCTTGAGGTCCCATAGGCTTATTTATTTATGGGACAGAAATTGTTTGCAAAAATTTCTCATGAAATCTCCTCTGAATTTTCAAACTGTCCAAGTTGATGTAAAAAATGAGTGGTAGTTCGTTTTCATTTGAAATTTATGCCTGACTGCATCCATTGGGGTAGGTGTTTGTTGGACCACGAGGCTGATATAGTGCCCACCAAATGCTACACTGAAAGATGCATGAGGAAAATTAAAAAGTGACACTTAGAAGAATTTAAACATGTGCTGACAAATTTATCCTAAAAAGGGCAGGACTTGGGCAAAATTGTGTAGCAGAGAGTTTTATGATCAATACATTGTTTTACCTCCTTCAACATAGCCTCAGCAGGGCCTGTGTAATCTCCCATCCTGGCTCATTTATGATTTCCAGTAATATATTCATATAGTTTATCTTATTTAACTAGCTGTTAAATATGAGAGTTGCTTCTCATTTTGTGTGGTATTTGTGTTGCGTGAAGTCACCACAAATAGTGAATTAGCTAATTACCATCGTTCTTAGGAGAAATAGAAGGTTAAGTTCCTGTGAGCCTTTGGTCACAACATTGCATCAACTGTTAAGTACATAACCTTGTATCATTTTATATACATGAATAAATATATTTCTTATAATTAATTAATTATGTGTAATTAATTAATGAGTTAATTACATGGCCATAAACTTCTTTGGCTTTCAACTACACTACAATGCTGTCCACTATGCTTTCTTTAAAAAATAAATTTTCTAAAACTTACCTCAGGAAACCACAAATTAAACCACTGTAGAGGTGACTTTAGCCCTTTCCAGGCCAGCCGCACATACAGATCCAAGAATTTCCACTTCCTTTTTCTGGATGTACCTTATTGTTGATTCATTAACGTTGACCTCAAATATAACACTGTAACTTGTGCCTGAATGAAGCTTCTCTAATACATGTATTTTCTTTGTAAGGCACATCACAACATTCTTGTAGTGAGGCCCACGAGTCAGCACTTGAGCACTACATTTGAAACAGTGAAATCGCCAGCAAAAAACAAAGATGCAAATGATGTGGCACTAAATAGACTTTAAAGGGATAGTCGTTTGCCATGTGAGAGCTGGCTGAAGCAAGAAGGCATGGCATTGCCTTGTTCAGCCTGAGATTGGAAGGTTGTGCATCAGAGTGAAATTTTCACCACTTTGTGCATGTCCACAAATGACGGCGAGAGTGTCATGAGTACTTGTTTTGTGGTTACAAATACACTTGAGTAAGTAGGCAAATTCACATTATGGAATCCATGAATAACGAGGAACAAATGCATTTGATGCCTAAATTAATAGATGAAGACAAACTTAAATGAAGACAACCTTAGATATTTAGAATACCTTGAAGAATAATAGGCAATTACCTGATTAACATGATAGATGACCCCAAATGTTCCACAAATGATAATTCTAACTACCCGTGTAGAGTCCTCACATATATTCCATACCCAGAGCTGGCTACTTAACGCAAGTTATTGAATTATGTTCATATTTTAACCCAACAATGCTGTCAAGTTTATATTGTCTTCTTGGGTCCAAGATCTCACAGCTTGTGAGTAAGAGAGTTGGAATTCTTACCCATACCGAGGATTACTCAAGACAGGGTCCTTCACCACATTAGGTATCCTAGTAATAATTATGACATGCCTGCACAATTTCTTAATGATAATTGTTGCCCACAAACCTTAGTTAAGGAATAGTTAATAAATCATATCACTAATATCAGCCTCAAACTTCAGTAATGATGGTGTGATTATAGTTCTGTGACAGCTATGATTTCACCATTTTATAATTTCTTTTCTCAGTACTTTCTGCTCCAGACTTTGGGTTGTTAAGAAGTATTCATCTGTTGTTCTAGCTGCATATTGCCTACATGAAGCTATAATCCTCCATCAGTGGCATGGAATGATTTCCACAGCTACTGGATTTATGTCACAAAGGGAGGATTAAGAGTTCAGGTGGAGACTAAGCCACATGAGCCAGATAAATATTGAAATTTGGTCTGTTTTCATGCAAATGTGCATGTAATAATGAAAGAGGAGGAGAGCACATATAGAAAATATGAAACTTAGGTCAAAATATTTTAAAATATAAACTATCATTCTAAAATTATGTCTTCTTTTTCTATGTAATGTTTCATTCCTGCTTTGTTCCCTCTAAAAATCCCCCAAAGAAAAGAGATAACAAAACCCCTTTTCTGGTTATGATTACAAATAATGGTTCTTGGTATAGTCACTGGCTTCTTGGCCCTTTTGGGTGGAGTATCTACATTTTCTTTTTTTAGAGCTAAAAGTGCCATGACTGTTGATTAGTTGTCGAATGTGGACTATTGTATAAGAGACCTGGTATCCAGGATCTGGATGACTTCCAAGCATGTCCCTACTGAAAATACCAATGAGCTTTAACAGCTTTTATTTTAAAGTACACACAGTGTTTTACCTCTATAACTTAATTATTTTCTGCCGTATTTCTGAGAAAATTCCTTATATAGTCATTCTAATATTCCTCCTCATTTTCAAATAGAAAGGAAATTTTTAGACCATCTACTCTGATAATAAAGCCACTAGAAGTTAACAATCATGTGATCTTAATATTTTCTCTTGCTGTGTGCACAGTAAATAAATATAGCTGATAATTTTAATTATTGATATTATATTAGTAAAAATTTCATCCTTTAATTCCAATTCTTCGTATGGAAAAGAATTCCCAGTGTCTGTTAATGCGCTTTTTTGTGTTAAGGGAGTAAGATGCAAATACGTATATTTAATGTTCGAGCTTTATGCTTAAACTTAGAGTCATCATTGTGGCATTTTGTTATTTTGTTCTTATTGTAAATGCAGGATGTAAATCCCAGTTTTTTCTGGGGAAGAACTAATAATGTGTTGATCTGCCAATAGTAGAGGCTTTAGTGACTTTTTTTTTTTAAGATCTTATTTATTTATTTTGAGAGAGTGAGAGAGCAGGGAGAGGGGCAGAGGCAGAGGGAGGGAGAGTCTCAAGCCAACTCCACCCTGAGCACAGAGCCTGATGGTGGCTCCAGAAGGAGCTCAATCCCAGGACTCCCAAGATCATGACTTGAGCCAAAATCAAGAGTCAGATGCTGAACCAACTGAGCTATGTTGGCGCCCTGGCTTTGGTGACTTTTAAAATATTACTTAGCCTGGTGATGGGTATTAAGGAGGGCACATATTACATGGAGCACTGGGTGTTATATGCAAACAATGAATCATGGAACACTACATCAAGAACTAATGATGTAATGTATGGTGACTAACATAACATAATAAAATAAAATAAAATTTAAAAATAAATAAATAAATAAAATGTTACTTAATTCTGTATTGAAATGGTTAAGAGATATTTTGCTCTCTTTATTAGCTTCAACTGATAACAATCATTATTCTTAAAATAATTAAGTAAAAATAATTGTTAGTTTCTGTTCTCTTTGGCATTCATTATGTCTAATGATTAAGTGTGAATAGTCCTTCACCACTTCAAAAATATGTCCCAATGTGGTATTGCTTAATAATTTTTTTTTTATTATTTTTTAAGATTTTATTATTTGCAAGAGAGAGAATGAGAGACAGACAGCATGAGAGGGAGGAGGGTTAGAGGGAGAAGCAGACTCCCTGCTGAGCAGGGATTCCCGACTTGGGACTCGATCCTGGGACTCCAGGATCATGACCTGAGCCGAAGGCAGTTGCTTAACCAACTGAGCCACCCAGGCGCCCTTGCTTAATAATTCTTAAACAAGCATTTGACTTTTGAAAGAACCATGGTTTTTTGTTGTTTCTTTGTTTAATAATTGCACTGCTTTGGGGGTCAGCTTGCTCATACTGTAGTCTTTAGATAATGCAGGACTCTGTATTTAATTTGCCCCTACTATCTGTGTTCGTGAACAACAACTTCTGTAATTTGTCACTCTGAACATGGCCCCGTGTAAACTTGCCAGGCATTCACTTCACAATCACCACTTTTACTTGAGGCTGATCACTTCTTATTTAATTTCTTCAAAGTAATGTAAAATGGTAACAAACCAGTTTCTGTAGCCGCTTTCTAAATGAGCAAGAAATGGGAGAACATGGGAAAAACTGAACTACAATAGGACTTTCTTCCTTAAGATTTCAGATATATTTTAAAAGGGTAACTATATTCAGGTTGACCTGAACTCACTTTTACTAGCTCCTCTGCACATGTACGGAGGAAATATTACTTTATTTTATAGGAATGATAACAGTAAGGAGATACACAGTCTTGAAAGGGCCAACTGAATCAGGAAAGAGCACCAGGAGAAAGTCCAAATTATGTTCAGTTGAGTTTTATAACATCCATTGTTTTCTGCCCGATGTTTAGTATATGGTACAATTGGGTTTTCTTGTCTCCCTAATTACTACACAGCTTGTTTATCAGAATGGCTTTCTTGCCTGGCTGGTCCATCAGACTAGCTGTACTTGGACATGGTGGAGATGTGATGAACCTGACTCATATCAATGAACAAATAAAATGCTTCTCAACTGTTCTCCTTAAGCTTGTGGCAGGCTATATGTATATTGTGGCAGATGTATATGTATAAGCTTGTGGCAGGCTATATGTATATTGTGGCAGATGTATATGTATAAGCTTGTGGCAGGCTATATGTATATATTGTATAAAAACCCACCTGTTTATGCTTTGGGTTGTTTTGTTCCGTAGACCATGTTCCTATTATGATGAACAGCGTAGTTGAAAGAAACAGTGTTTGAGCACCAGTTTGAAAGTTTCCTGAGAGCTGCAAAACACCAGCCTGATCTCCAGGGCCAGATCTACATTACTTTTAAACTCAGTGATATTGTTAGATGAGCATTTATGAAATGATCTCATTCCTCAGGCTCCCATCCACCAGAGTAGCCCTGGGCCCTGGCCCCATGGCAGCAACCTAGTTTACAACACCCCATTGCAACATTCTCTCATGGTGCCTTCTACTTTCAATGCGTTATGACCTGTTAGAAGTGCCGACCTTGACATAGTTGCTCTAAGTTTTTGGTAATTTTGTTAAATTGGAGCATGATCATCTAATGTCCTCCCCGTAACTTATTTTACTTCATTCATTCCTTCATTTTTCCACAAGTGGAGATACTGATAGAGAAAATGCTGGAGCCGTAAGAATTTTGAGACCCATTCATCCTCATTTTAACCTTTCTTATAACCATGGTGAAGTTCTTGTGAGACTCCAAACTCACCTTTTCTTTCCTGCCCCCTGGTCTCTGTGTAGGCTGCTACCTTTGTGTGAAATGCCTCTTGACTTCCATGATTATCTTCTGCTCACACATCAAGGCATATTAAATTGACCTTTTATAGTAAGATGTTTTTTAACATCTTATTTCCCCAACTCCTTCTACCCATTCTGCTCAATTTATAGCATTCCTCATTTCCCTTAACATCTGACTTCATTCTAAAAAATCATACCTACATATTCTTTTTTGCCTTCGCTCAGTGGATTACAGCCTTTTTAGTGGTGAAAACTGGGCCTTTTTCACGGTGTGTCATTGGTGATGAGACCATAGTATGATGTAGAATAGGCATTCCATTAAAACTGGTTAATCGATGAACATGCACTCAAAAATTAGAGAGAATAGTAGAGAAAAGGCAGAAGTCTTGAGTTGAAAATAAATTCTTAACAAGAAAAATAACAGTATTACTGATCATAAACTAAAAGGAAATAACTGTGAGCTCCTACTATATGTTACTCATGTGCAATTTTCTATACAGTATTTCATTTATTCCTCATGCAACCTCAGGAAATTGAAGATTAGAGAAGTAAAGTTATTTTTTCAGGTTATATAACTAGTAAATATATAGGGCACAAACCCCAGTTATAGACATTATAGACCCTAATTCAATTTACAGTATAATTCTCTACTTCCCTGTGTGGGAAATGAATCATAGTGGTTAATTAGTTTAACAAAATAATGGACAAATGTCCTAATGTGTTTTGTTGCTGTAGTTTATTCCAGGACACATTGGATGGGAAGGGATATGAAAAGAATCCAAAGGTATTTGAGCTGGAATTAAGATTGCACTAAAAGAGTCTATAACATGTTATATTGATACGATTAATACAATAGCATATGAGCTAGCTACCATTTCCTATTAGCTGTGGCCTAAAAAAATTCTTCGGCCTTAACTCAACCTCATTATATGTGGTAATTATGTTCTATCAAGTAGTTGCACACCCTGAGTAGGGAACACTGAACTTCTGTGCCTGGGGGGGAAATACAAGGTTAGGTTCCTGTGAGCCTCTACACTCCACATTTTCATCAACCATCAATAATATATAACCTTTTTTTTCTGTTTAAAGGTACTATATATATTTGATTCATCAGTAGTGAACTCACAGTCAACAGCACAATAAGTCAGGTCTGAATGAAGCTTATCTAACACACGTTTTTTCCCAGTAAGGCACACCAAGGCTTCCTGCTGTGGGGTGCTAGATAGTAACACCCCAGCCCAGTACTTGAGGGCCATGTTAAACAGCCAGATCACCAAACAAACAAACAAAAAACTCCCACAAAAATGCAAAAAAGGGGGCACTAAATAGAACACCAAGAGGTCACTTGTTTATGGTATGAGGACCAAAACCAGGCAGAGAGTTGCCTAGTTCAGGCTCAGCTGGAAACATGAATGTCCAGTAACCCCAATTTTTTCTTACTCTGCATTTGTGTGAGTGACTGTGAGTGTGGCAGACATGGATTTGGGGGTTGCAAATAAATTTTAGCAATTAGGCAAATTGGCAAAAATAGAATCTGCAGACAAATGAGGATTATTTGCATTTCTATTATAGAATAGCCTCATTATTTCTGTTCCTATGATTTGGGCCCGATGGTTACTCTCCTGTATCCTTCTGTCCTTCTCTTGTTACTGGGTGTAGTTACTGTCCAGGCTCTTGTGGCCAGTAGGCTTTGCTATAGGCAGTTTGTTCAGATGGGAGAAACCTCTTTAGGGGCTGTAGTTTGGTACATTTGCTTATTTGCGTGGCTCTCAGCCCACCCCAGGGCCTGAAGAGATCTGTCAGGGGCTAGATAAAGGTTAGGAGCTCCCAGTTAAGCCTACAGAATGTGTTATTTTTTGGGGGGGGTTGCAGAGGGAGAGAGAGAATCTTCAATAGGCTCCATGCCCAGCGCAGAGCCCTGTGTGAGGCTCAATCTCACAACCCTGAGATCATGGCCTGAGTTGAAATCAAGAGTCAGACACTTAACTGAGCCACCCAGGCACCCCCAGAATGTGTTCTAAAATGAGTTCATTTGTTTTGAGGATTTGCAAAATTTGTTATGTTGTGTGGTTGGTAGATGGTGTTAAAGACTTTCAGCTAGCCAGTAAGAAATCATGTATTTTCTCATAGGAAATATTGCCCTTATTTTATTCTAGTAGGAAAAAACAAAGAGTTCACTAAGAAGATAGCTATTAGGAGATTGCTGAAAGTATCATTAAACTGGCATGTCCAGAAGCTAGGAAGAGGTAAATGATGACTTTTCTAGATGAGGCTGGCTTCCCTGTGTGCACTCTCATTCCCCTATGGGAAGGTTAGACATTTCTGGAGGCTACAATAACTTTTCCAGGCCACCAGTGCATCTTTTAAGCTTTAATTTTTGAAATGGTACTCTAGAGGTCTTATAATTGAGGCCCTAAGCAGACAATTAATGGTTCCATAACCCATTTTATAAGGATGGTGGTTTCTATTTAAATACCCTGGCTCTAACTTTCTTTTCATTCAGACTACAATGAATGTACTTTTAGAAGCCTAGGGTGTGTTCAGGACTCCAAACTAGGGCTGGTCGGTGTATTTCCCTCTGTGTGAAGTGTCCCTGAGAAGCATAAGAAGCAAAGCAGAAAGGTAGGAAACAGCTCCTAAGAGCAGCTCTGCCGTTATCTACTTGGCAGCCTTGACCTACTGTTCCGACTTGTTAGACTGATGTTATAAGAGTCAGGTTAGAGTCTATTTCTCTTTCCTCTCTTTCCTCCATTGGTCATTCCTCAATTTGGTGGCAGTTCCCTTACTTCTTGTCACATTGTAGAACTTATGTACCATACACAAATTTTCAAATCTTTTAGTCAAAGAAGATGAAAACAAATTCCTCTTTCCCCTAACTGCAGTTAAGATACTTATGTTATTATGAAATGCCTTTGAAATAGCAATTTTAAAAATACCCACTAGCTCAACACGCTACTTTTATTCCAGTGAGCAGCTTCAGTCAGTGGAACTTCAATGATATGAGTAGTGATACAGATATGAAATATCTAAGTGTTACAGGTACCTATATTATAGATGGTTTACCTATTTTTTTTTCTTTTTGGTTAGTATTGACAAAGGCCTGTAGACTATGAGATAGTCCTAATATGAGCCAAATTTGTATTCTCAAAAGATTGGGTTTTTTTTTTCTGTTCTGGTATGTGGGATATTTTTAGAACTATATAAAAATTACCACTTCTCCTTTTTAGGGGGGATTGACCAAGATCTGAAACACTTTTCTGTTTAATAAATACACTGATTAAACCTCTTCTCTCTCCCAAGCACTGTGCATAGCACTGAGCATATGAAAAAAGAATGTCCTCTGTAAGTTAAAAGTCTAAGTGATTTAGTCAGGAGACAGCAAACTTAAGAAATATAGTAGTCGTTCATTCGATAAATATGAATTGAGTGACTACTGTGTGCCATGCAATGCTCTAACAAACTAGGAATATAGCTTATGGACTTACAGCCTTCTATTCTAGTAGGGGGAGAAAGAAAATAAACAAATTAAGTGAATTGTATAGACTTGTCAGCTGATGATAAATAGTACGAGGAAAAATAAGCAGCATAAGAGGATAAAGAGTGATGGGAGGTGTGATTGTAGAAGGAATAGTCCAGAGTGGACAGTGTGAGCTCAGTTGACAGTAATACGGTAGTGAACAATACAGGACAAGGAAGTAGGGATTGCTCCGGCATTGGGAAATTGGGTTGTTGTTTAGACTTGAGTGGTCTGGGAAGGCCTTGCCAATGGGTGATGTGTCAGCAGAAAACAGGGAAATGGAAAGCAAGTCATTCAGTCAATATCCGGAGAAAAGCATTCCTGGCAATGGGAGTATGTCATGTCCAGGGTGGGTGGGAATATGCTTGGCATGGCTAAGCAGTGGCAAGGAGGCTTTGGTGTGGCCAAAGGAAATGGTGGGCTGGGGGCATGATAGAAGATGAAGTCAGAGGAAAAGCAGGGGCCGGAATCACATTGAGCCACAGAGGCTGGATTTTATTCTGCGAGAGATAGAATGCCTTTGAAGGTCATGAGTGAAGGGCAGAAATGATTTAGCCGCCATGCTGAGAATGTATTGTATGTAAGTGTACAATATTAGAGGTGTTGCAGAAGTGCCAGAGGGATGGTAAGTTAACCTTCTTCCTGAAAGTGGGGAAGGAGTATCCTCATGGACATCAATGGACAAAGTAGAAGGAAGACATTCCAGTTGTAGGGGAGGGAGGGTGGTGGAGGCAGAATCTGGGCTAGGAGGTTGTGGCATAAAGCATGAGGAGCGGCCCTGATGTGTACAAGGCTAGAGAGTGTGCATGGATGTCACTCGGACGCATTTGGGCTTCAGCCTGAAGACTTGAAAGCAAGGGAACTGCTGGTCACCTGTAGGAAGGTGGCTTCCCCAATGGGATGGAGAATGAATGGTAACAGAGCAAACCTGGGGAGCAGGAGGTTGTCAGTGGTCCCCATACACTCAGCGCATGCCGGGGGGTGTGAACAGAAGGGGAAGAATCAACAGGTGCATTTAGAAGGTGTATGTTGGCCAGTCATTTGAGTTAGATCTTAAGACTAAAAGGACATGTTATGAGTTCATTGGCACTGCATACCTGTAAAGGTGAAAATATATTAGTGGCTGTTATTTACCAGGCGCCAAACCTCAGAATGACATGTTAAAAGCTGCTTCTGAACGAGGTATGTTCTTTATTTAGCATAAATACCAACTGAATGTTGTAGTTATCTTTAAAACTGTGAGAGCTGGGTTACTTCTGCCTCTCCAAATAACATACCATACTTAACATGGACCCATACGCTGACGTGCTGGTGTTTTTCTTGACCCAAATTGCCATTGAGTACAAAAGAAAGGGGGAGCCTTCATTTCACTCAGCATGGGATCGGAGAGCCAGCCTATTGTGCAAGTCTAGAACAATATCACAAGTAAATGTTATGCCTTCCATTGATGTCATTAGTATGCACAGGAAGAGCATTTGCTTATTCATACAGATTATTATTTTGTCAAAGCTTTTGTCTAAATATCTTTGGAAATACCAAGACAACTTACCTCCAACATGGGTCCCTGTTGTGTTTCACAGGCACCTTTGGAGTAAAGATTTAGCCCCATTTATTCAATGTGTTTTGAACAGCAAAAGTAGCAAAAGACATGCAGGTGCTTGTCATTGAGAAAAAGAGAACTCTCAAATATTCATGAAATGCTTGCTACTGCATTTTAATTTGCTTTAGGAAATTGCCTACTTTGTGAGTCATTTTTGCTTTGCATAATAGTTACAACAGCTCGGTTTGGGTTCTGATTCTTAGGAGCCTGTGCAGATGCAGATTTCTAAGATTACCCAGCACACATACTTGTCTGTTGAATCATAAATCGAATTCTTTTCATGAGAAGGTAATTTATACTTTAAGGCATATTTTTGTTAATGAACTGTGTTTCTTTTCAGTTCTCCTGAAATTCAAAAAAAAAACAACTCTGTTTTTTTTTCTCCCCTCAAACCTATTCTGGCATAATTTTGGTTAGGAGAAAGAAGAACGTACTAGTTATTTCTGAGGTTATGTGGTTACCGTAAGTGGATCAATTTTAGGAGGAAATTAAATTTGTAGCCGAATGGTAAGTTGTTTCAAAAAATTGGCATTATCCAGCTGTTGGACAATAACATGCTGGAAGGATTTCCTACATATGAAAAAGCAGGTGTCTGCACTCTCAGACGTATATTATAGATCTAAGAACAGTGAGCTACCTTTTCAAAGGCATATTTGAAAATCAAATAAAAAAAAGCTATATTACAGTGCAACATGTCCATTTAAATTGAGTAAATTAGCTACATTAGACGCTCCTGGCTGATCTACAGTAGATGCCAAGAGCTCGTGACTTTGTTAGCTGTTGTCCTTGGGAAACTGAGCCTTTGCTTTAGACTATGTTACAAACTTGATTCCCTAGGGTAATGGTGGATCTTTTCTTTTCACTGGTTCTCCCCTGAATGCAGATTGTATTGGGAGCAAGATTAACACTTTGTGTAGTCACCTCCTCCTTTCTAATGAAGTTAAACTTTCTAGTCTATATTGAGCTCTCCTCAGTAGAATAATTCTTGCCACTTAACCCAGTTCCCAGATGTCCCTGGGATTATAAACCAAGTACATTTACCTTTGAGCTTTTGTCTTCTTTTCACCTCCTGCCTTCCTTCAATTGTATGATTGTAAAATGCATGTGTTCAACATAATCTAGCCAAAGAAAATTGGTGCCCTTTGCTCTGAAAATGTATTGCAATTTTATCATTGTATCTTATAATGCTCTAATTCCAGGTTTTACCTTTGTGGCTGGTAATTAGTAAATGTTGGTATTTGCAGAGTGAACCTTATCAGGATCTGCTCTGCTGTGTTCATTACAAATGCAGCCAAGAGATTCTGAAGTAGAAGCCCAGATTTGGGATTTCGGTAATTACTCATAACGTCTGCCCTCTGGTCCTCTCTGAAGTCACTCCAAGAGCACAGTTGTGTGGTTTGTCTGATGCTGGGCTTGTCTGATTAAACCTCTACTCTGTGCAATCTTAATATTTTTCTAGTCCCTCAGTGAAGTCCTCCTATGTGTTAAGAATCATCCTCACTGATTATTTTCCCAAATGACAGAGGCATGAAGTCCTAGGACAAAAATAGAGAATGAATCCTTTGCTGAGTGATGGCACATTCATCTTTCAAGTAGTAACCCAGAGACTTGGATTCTTAGAGCAGATTGGTCTAACAGAGACCTGTGTGCCAAGAGGGAGGCCATAGGTGCTCTGTGGCTGTAGAGAGATTTAGTGCACTGAATCACCGAATACAGAAAAAAGGGACTATTGACAGTCTTAAGGTCTACTTCACCTTTTTTTAAAGATCCTCCCAAAGCAGAATCAGGCCCATAACCACTTCCATAACCTCGCTGGCCAAGAATAAATAGACTCCAAATGTCTTAGGGCAAGAGCCTCCAAGAAGCCAGCAGCTACTTGATACAAATAACTTTCAAGGCAAGAATGTAAACACACAGTGAGTATAATTTATCTTTCCAGTGCATTTCACATCATAGGTAGACATATGCCGTGGTCATTAGAGTTGCTCACGAATGTACTGATGCTCTTCTTTATGGGCACATGGTAGGAGTTTATTTCACTGTTCCCTTTTAAGTTAGGTGTGGCTATGTGACCTATTTCTCTATGAAAGTGAGTGGAAATGAAGTGTCTTCCTTCCAGATAGGAGTTTCAAGAGCCAGACTGTGATTTGCGTTGAGAAGGGAACTGGCCAGCCTGAATTCTTGAGGGACTATGAAGGGCAGAGCCCCCTACCAGCCCACATTGGCCATAGTCTTAGGGAGAAATAAACCTTTGGGGCTGTTTGTGATCTGAAAATTAATAGCTCATCCTGACTGTTACCACTTTTATAGCTTTTTAAAATTGTATAAAATAACATGTTACTAAAGAATGATCAATTTTATTTCTACAATACATTTAATAAACATGTATCCAGTGACTTCTCTTAGAGATGGATTAGAGTTTGTTTCCGTCTCTATTAATGACTAGCTTCAGAATTTGGGGCAAATTATTTGAACTTTTTGAGCCTTAAAAGTCTTCAGTTGCAAATGAGGACAATAGCACTTAGATCATACCACTGTTCTGAGGATGAAATGATTAATTGTATTTAAGTCACCAAGCAAAGTTCCCAAAGCAAAATGAACATGCAAAATATGTTCATTCCTACCCTTGCCTCTGTTAAATATTGCCTGATGAGAGTTTGAGGCATCATGCGAAATGAATACTCTTGTCCTCAAATATCTTACAGGAGAGAATATAGACACAAATAACCACGAATACAATACAGTGTAAAACTCACTATTAAGGAAGCACAGATGAGTGTCTGCATATTGTCATGATGACATATCTGTAGAAGAATCATACAGGAATCACTGTAAGCTGGAAACATCCACACAAAAATACAAAACAAGCAAACAGACAAACCCCCAAACCTCAAACAAACCACAAAACCTCAAACAAACAAACAAAAACAAGGAAAAGAGTGGGTAGCAGAACTCAGATAGTGTGAAGTCAGGAAGTCATTTCCTAAAGAAATCCCAAGCTATTTTTTTAGCTGGTTCCATCGAAATCCATCCAGGGATCAACAGTTTTACTTACTTTCAACATTGGTAAAAGCTCTTTCACAACTTCGCTACTATAGAAGCTTGCCATGTGAAAAATTCATCAGCAGTGGGTTTGAAATCTTAAAAGTGTTATGTCTTTCAGAAGAGTGGCTAGCCCAGCAGTATCCAAGGGAAACTGAAGGTTTCACATCAAAGGAGAAATCTGCACAGCTCTGATGCTGTCAACCCTCTCCATGCATGGTTTTCCAACTCTACACCCACTTTTTCATGTTTCGTTAGCAGCCTTATGTCTTACCCTTCACATCAAATGCTAGAGCAAGGACCCTCGTAATGAAGTCACTGAGCTCAGTCTATTCATCAGATCTGGTCATGGACTCCAGACATTCTGGAATATTCCAGGAGAAGTGTTCTGGAGAGTGAAGCTCTTATGCTGCCAAATTACCAGGGGCATTTGGCCAGAAGTGGGGCATAGGTAATTGGAAACATCCTGAATACATTTTCTAAGGGATAGTTATAGTTTGTCAACACCAGTAAAACATTTCTGAAGAAAATCCAGAAAACCGCAGGAGGAACTGGATTTGGGAAATTAAAAAAAAAAAAAGTTGTAAAAATAAGAGAAGAATGCTTTCATGATAGAGCAAAATGGACTATGCTATTGTGCATGAAACTGTGTAAAGGCAAATAGATGTTTATTTTGCAGTTTATATTTCCTTATCCACTAAGAACAGCAGGTAGATGGGAAACCGGTAAGCTGAATGGAGGAATTGGTATCTTAACTTTCTCTGGCCCCCTCCGAATCCTTAAATTGTAAATCCACCTGCAGCATGTGGAGTGGATTGATAGGAAAGCAGTGAAAAGAGCTTGGCTGGATGGTTTTCCAGCAGTCTCACTGGAATAGGAGGATCGTGACCATCAATAGATCAATCAGGACATACGGAGTGGAGCCAAAGCCTTAGTGCAAGGAGACTTTGGAATAAATCCCCTCTAGCAGGCAGTGCATAGCTCTCCCACACTTGCCAAGGGAAATGTGGATTTTAAAGGAAAAGCACTTTGAGCTCACCTGTTGTGATTTTTTTTTTAAGATTTTATTTATTTATTTGCGAGAGAGAATGAGAGAGAGAGAGCACACGAGAGGGGGGAGGGTCAGAGGGAGAAGCAGACTCCCCGCAGAGCAGGGAGCCCGATGCGGGACTCGATCCCGGGACTCCAGGATCATGACCTGAGCCGAAGGCAGTCGCTTAACCAGCTGAGCCACCCAGGCACCCTCCCTGTTGTGATTTTTAGCTGCATTCATAGGCAGAGAGAATTACTATGTACTATTATCACCAAACTCCAAAGGGAAATCTGAGCTTTAATAAGGCAGTAAGAAGAATCACCTGCTACTTTTCCTACTTTGTACTTTGTATCTCAGAAACATCTTCTTTCATCACAAGGTTGATAGAGTATCCAAAGAAGGCTTGTATATAGTCTTCCAAGGAATAAAATGTAAAATAATAATATTATCCCCTGCCCCACATTTAATTTCCATAGCACTTCGAAAGCAGTGTGTTTTCAAGGCTAACTCTCCTTTCAGGCGACTTGATGATAAAATGTTCTAAATTTTCATATCCTCAACTTGGAAAAAATTAATCTCTTTTAGATTGTAATTGCTTTGGATTTAATCTTAAAGTTTATGACTGTAATTTTCAGATGATGTGAATCACTCTGTGGAGGTTTTGTTAGTCATTTGTTTGGAATTAGATTTTTTTTTTCCATTTGCCGTAATTAATTCATTCACATTTGGTACTTTTTGCATTTTTATGTTCTTTATGTTTTATTTTGGGGAATTAATTTGGAGAAAAATTAACTCCAGCTAGACTTTAGTGGTGGTTCATATTTTTTAGTCAGACCAGCCCAGAGGTTCACTTAAAATATGACTATTTCATAGTTTTATACTAACCATCAACATATGTTGACTTTGCACCTGTCTCTGTATTTAACAAGAGTTCCTGATAACTCAGATGAGTGGTAGGAACCTTTCTTTGGGTAGAGTGATAAGGAATGGCATGAAACATCTTAAAGTCAGGTAAACTTTGTTTTTAAACAAGATACAGATCAGCAATTTTAATCTACTTAATGCCTAAAAATCACTGGGTATTTTTGTTTTTCAACAAATGCCCTCTTTTCCTAATTTTAGTTTTTAGTGGGGATTCAGTGGAAGGGTACTTTTATTTTACTGTTGTTTTTTTGTCCCCCATCTTTACTGAGGTATAATTAACAAATAAGACTTGTATGTATTGAAGGTGTATTGTATGATGATTTGATATATGTATATATTGTGAATGATTACCACACTCGAGCTAATTAACACATCCATCACCTCACAGAGTGTGTTGGGGGGGCAGGAGGACCACATAAAGAGAGATATATGGCAAAACTGTAAGATACCTACTATAGCCAGGTGGTAAATTTTAAATGTCAAATTCTTTCATTTATTGAACAGTTTTAAAGTTCTCTCTGGGGTACAAAGACTCTTTCAAGGGAGTCCAAAGATACAGGAGCCCATAGATTGCTGAGTTTTATGTCTGTGGATGGGAAAAAGGTGCTGGTTAGATGCTACTTCCTCTCTGAAGACCTCCCAAGACAGAGTTTTATCATTACCCTGTACCTTCTCTTTTGGAGGCTTTCTGGCTTCTTTATTTTCTTTATGTGCCCACCTTCCAATCTACACCTATGTCTGCCCTTTCTCTTGAGCACAGATTGGCTGTAGTTTAGAACTGTCCTCTATTCTTGCCTTTCTTCTCTATTCCCTTTTTTTTTTAAAGATTTTATTTATTTATTTGAGAAAGAGAGAGAACACTAGTGGAGGGAGGGGCAGAGGGAAAGGGAGAAGTAGACTCCCTGCCGAGCAGGGAGCCTGATGCAGGGCTTGATCCCAGGGCCCCAAGATCATGACCTGAGCCGAAGGCAGATGCTTAACCGACTGAGCCACCCAGGTGCCCCACCCTCTTCTCTATTTCTAATATATTGGAGACACCATTGCCGGCCCCCTTAGGGCAAACCCCACCACCATCTTTGAAATCTCTCTCACCTTAGCTTCATTTCTTGAAAAGAGACCCATTGGCATCCTGACTGGGTCACAATCTAATATTTAAAATATGTATCATTGGAAAGTTCCCAGCAATTATCTTCATAAGCATGGAGTTTTCTCACAGTGAGCTGCAAAATAATGCTGACAGGTGGGAGCTCACACTCACCTTGGGACTCTGGTGAGCTTTTAGTCTCAAATCTCAAAGCTTCTTTGAGACTCAGTTTCCTCATCTGCAAATGGAGAATGTAATAGGGCCTTTCTCACAGAATCTCAGAGAATCTCCCTGGGATGTTTAAACAAGATAAAAGAGATAACAGGACTTGGTTTTCCAAGTAGTAAGATAAATTATATTTATTATTATTATTATTTTAAAGATTTATTTATTTGTTTAAAAGAGAGAGAGAGAGAGCATGAGCAGGGGGAGAGGCAGAGGGAGAGGGAGAAAGAATCTCAAGCAGACTCCCAGCTGAGCACTGAGCCTGTTGCAGGGCTTGATCCCAGGCCTCTGAGATCATGACCTAGCCAAAATCAAGAGTCGACTGAACCACCCAGGCATGCCCCTAAATTATATTTATTATTAAGGATTGTTTGGATTGGTAATGAAGTATGAGACATCAATGTAAAACAGTCAGATTTATACTTACCCAGGGGTTGGCAAACTACGCCCAGTGGGCCAAACCTAAACCTGCTCCCTTGTTAAGTAAATAAAGCTTTACTGGGGGGAAATAAGAGCAGGAGACGAACCATGAGAGACTATGGACTCTGAGAAACAAACTGAGGGTTCTAGAGAGGAGGGGGCTGGGGGGATGGGTTAGCCTGGTGATGGGTATTAAAGAGGGCACGTTCTGCATGGAGCACTGGGTGTTATGCACAATGAATCATGGAACACTACATCAGAAACTAATGATGTAATGTATGGTGATTAACATAACATAATAAAATAAAAATAAATAAATAAATAAATAAAGCTTTACTGGAACATATCCACACTCATTTGTTTATATATAGTATATGACTGCTTTCACACAGGCTGCATGGCAGTGTTGACTCTGTGATAGAGACCTTATGTACCACAAACCCTAAAATATTTACTATCTGGCCTTTTTTTTTTTTAAAGATTTTATTTATTTATTTGAGAGAGAGAGAATGAGAGACAGAGAGCATGAGAAGGAGGAAGGTCAGAGGGAGAAGCAGACTCCCTGCTGAGCAGGGAGCCCGATGCAGGACTCGATCCCGGGACTCCAGGATCATGACCTGAGCCGAAGGCAGTTGCTTAACCAACTGAGCCACCCAGGCGCCCGACTATCTGGCCTTTTGTAAACAATTTGCCGACATCTGCCTAAAGACAACTACCAACAAAATTATAATCTTCTGGATATTCTTCTAAATTCTTACTGACCACCCATTGATTTAAATTATAGAATAGTTTTTGGAACTTGATCTATTTTAACTGTTTTTCTATATAATACCTCATATATGCACACAGGTGCATCCCTGTTTTTGTATGCATGCATGTACACACACACACACACTTCTAGACAGACACCAAAGCATCCCCCCTCAAAAGGAGGGCAGTTTCCACACATTGTCCATGTGAAAAGGCTTACACGACATTTTGGTAGTCCGGGGATAATATATAAACACTAAACAAAACTTTAATCTGCAACATCAAAATTACTGTCTACATCTGAGTGTCTTAGTTGATGGAGGGATAAAAAGTAGAATGGAAACAGTGCAATTGCACTTAAGTAGATTTATTTTCTGGTATGATTGTGAAAGTTAAAAGAATACATGCACATGCACCAAAGTGTACCTTAATATCATGATCAGTGTTTTAGTTTAACTGCCTTCTAGTCTGATGGACCTTGTGAGGCAATGACACTTGCTTCTTAGTGGGACAGTCTAACACAGGGCGATCGATGAGGTCCTTTCATACCCAATTCAGGTTGTAATTAAAAGAAAGAATCTGAACGTTGTATTCTAAGTCACCCTGTATTCCTTGGGAGATACAAAAGACACATGTGAAAATTCAGTCTTTGACAGAATACATTTCTGTAGAGATTTGTTTTTGTTTTTTGGGTTTTTTTTTTTTAACTGAAATGTATTTTGTCATCAGCTAAAACTGAAGAAATGTATTTAATTGAATTTTATAAAATGAAACAGCATAACCATCCTCTGCAAGACATATTTGACATCTTAATTTTCTTGCCTATCCCAACATAGAAAGTATCAGCTCTTCATTCATCATAGAGCTTTTACTAAACTTTGGTATGTAAGCTTATGATGAATGATTAAGACACACCAGGCCAACTGGGAAGACTCTAGTTTTCATCTGCAAGAACCATAAAAAGCTTTGACTTGCAGCTGTTAAAAGCAAGTTAAAATATTATCAGAATACCACCAACTTGCAAAGCACAGCTGATATATTACTGGTGACTGTGTAAAATTATGGCATTGTCCAATCCAGGAACCAGATGGTCCATCTCCCTTGATTTGAGTAGCACTGGTTGACTACAAATTTTACTTGTTGCCCGAGGCTTTACTTTTTTTTTTTTTTTTTTTTTTAACAATTGGAATCTGTTTTAGATTCTTTAAAGTCTTTGTCAGGTGACAAATAGAAATGTTAACAAGTCACTTTCTTAAAAAATTCATTAATACTCTTTAATCAAAGGACCAGTTGCAAGTAAATAACATTTTAATAAGTACTAGTCTTGCTTGGAGGTTAGGATTCTCACAAGCCAATTTGCTGGAATGGTCTTTTTAAAAAACTTGAGAAATTTAAAAACACTTGAAAATTTTGAAAAAAATCTTTCTTTTTAAAGTCAACTAAAGACATAAAGACTCTACAAGAAATATTGAAAGGGATCCTCTAAGCAAAGAGAGAGCCTAAAAGCAACATAGACCAGAAAGGAACAGAGACAATATACAGTAACAGTCACCTTACAGGCAATACAATGGCACTAGATTCATATCTTTCACTAGTTACCTTGAATGTAAATGGGCTAAATGCCCCAATCAAAAGACACAGGCTATCAGATAGGTTTAAAAAACAAGACCCATCGATATGCTGTCTGCAAGAGACTCATTTTAGACCCAAAGACACCCCCAGATTGAAAGTGAGGGGGTGGAAAACCATTTACCATGCTAATGGACACCAAAAGAAAGCTGGGGTGGCAATCCTTGTATCAGACAAATTAGACTTTAAACCAAAGACTCTAATAAGAGATGAGGAAGGATACTCTGTCCTACTTAAAGGGTCTATCCAACAAGAAGATCTAACAATTGTAAATATCTATGCCCCTAACATGGGAGCAGCCAATTATATAAGACAATTAATAACAAAAGCGAAGAAACACACCGACAGCAATACAGTAATAGTGGGGGACTTTAACACCCCCCTCACTGAAATGGACAGATCATCTAAGCAAAAGATCAACAAGGAAATAAAGTCTTCATGTTTTAATCCTTTCTTAATGGCAGGTGCTTTCATGTAAATGAGTAGCACGGAGTAACATATGCCAAGTAGAAAACATGCCATTAATTTGGAGAATCTTTGATAGCAGGTGACTTCTGTGGATGAGGCAAAGGACGCAGATATAGAGAGGACATCATATCGAGGGCAGGAACCCACCTATCTGCCATGGCTTAGGAACTAATGAGCTGGACCTCAGAATTTTTATTTGATCCTCTACTGTTGGTGCTATAATGGGGTTTTTCTATATTGAAAAACATAGGTCAGTAAGGCCAACATTTGGTTGATTCTTGTAATTGTCCTAATTCTCTCACAATAGCCTGGGCCAATATTAGTTCCAAGTTTAAGGCTTTCCTGTTGAAGAAGTGTTACCTAATGACTGTGCTTTTGTCTCCCATTTTTTTAAAGTTTTTATTTTAATCACCGTGTGCTCATCACAAGTGTACTACTTAGTCCCCATCACCTACTTAGACATTCCCCCAACCCCCTCCCCTCTAGTAACCATCAGTTTGTTCTCTATTGTTGAGTCAGTTTCTTGGTTTCTCTCTCTCTCTCTTTTCCCTTTGCTCATTTGTTTTGTTTCTTAAATTCCACGTACAAGTGAAATCAGAGCGTATTTGTTTTTCTCTTACTGACTTAATTTTGCTTAGCATTATACTCTCTAGCCCCATCCATGTTGTTGCAAATGGCAAGATTTCATTCTTTTTGATGGCTGAATAATAATCCATTATATATATACACATACCATTCTTCTCTATTCGTTCATCAGTGGATGCACACTTGGGCTGCTTCCATATCTTGGCTATTGTAAATAATGCTGCTATAAACATAGGAGTGCATGTAACCCTTTGAATCAGTATTTTTGTATTCTTTCGGTAAATACCCAGTCGTGCAGTAGCTGGATACTAGGGTAGTTCTATTTTTAACTTTTTGAGGAACCTTCATACCGTTTTCCACAGTGATTGCATCAGTTTGCATTCCCACCAACAGTGTAAGAGGGTTCCTTTTTCTCCACATCCTGGCCAACACCTGTTGTTCCTTGTGTTGTTGATTTTAGCCATTCTGACAAGTGTGAGGTGACATCACATTGTAGTTTTGATTTGCATTTCCCTGATGATAAGTGATGATGATCATCTTTTCATGTGTCTGTTGGCCATCTGTGTGTCTTCTTTGGAGAAATTGGACCTCAGGGTTTTATCTGTGTGGTGTAGAGATCCCATGAAGCAATCTCTCTATTATCTTTTGCATTTAACATACCAGAATTTCAAAATTTAATTGTGTTGTAAATGGGTATAACACGAATATGTGTTTACATATATTTTAGATTTTGTATTTGAGAAATACTTTCATTAGGACTTGAAATTTCAGGAAGTTGCAGGAACTCTTTTAGCTGAACACAGCTCACTCTGAAAACAGTCACCCTGGGCGCCTGGGTGGCTCAGATGGTTAAGCGTCTGCCTTCGGCTCAGGTCATGATCCCAGGGTCCTGGGATTGAGTCCCGCATTGGGCTCCCTGCTCAGCGGGCAGCCTGCTTCTCCCTCTGCCTCTCTCTCTCTCTGTCTCTTATGAATAAATAAAATCTTAAAAAAAAAAAAGAAAACAGTCACCCATAAGACATCTTGTTGAACAGGTTTTAAGAATTTGTTGAGTCTATTTTGTGAGTCCTAAACTGGAATGGTACCACATTTTCTAAGAGAGATAAAGAGGTCTAAGAATTCACTGCAGGGAGAGATTTTATTTTTAAAGTGAAAATATATCTTCTAAATAGAATTATCTTGATGCTGGTAGATTGGTATACTTAGTAAAGCTACTCAATATACCAAGTCCATTGACTTAAATGAGGGCAGCCCTTGGATTTTCTAGCAGTACACTATTTTTGGACCTATTAATGTTTCAGAACTTCCTTGTCTTAAGTTGGCTGGTGCCTGCATTTGCCAGTGGACTACATCGCAGGCTGATTAACTCTTGCCTTTACAGTTGTCACTTTCACTTTGAACTGCCTACCACACCTGCCTTAGTTCTGCAGGAGGGAGCCCCGTGGGCCTCCATGGCTCCTAAAACAGCACAGCCAACCTTGCAAAATGTTAATAGATAGTGACAAATGCTAAGATAATACACGGCAGTGTGGTTATATGGGGTGATTGGTGGCCCAGCAGTATTTGATATGCTGCGCATTTAGTTCTCTAGCAGAGTTGGGCTTATTGCCCAGTTACGTGTTAAAAAGAATAATGACATGTAGGAGGGTGTGTTTTTAGGCAGCGGTGACTGGTAGGCTAACTCCAAAAGTTGGGAAGATGACAGCGAGTACAGCTTATTTGATCACCTGTCAGCTTTTTGGTGTACATTCCCTCTTTCATTTTGCCATTTCTTAATCTGGGCTAGATGCCCCTAGAATGACGAGGGTTTGTTTAAGTCATCTTTACCACTAATATTCCTTTTAAAATTAGTCTCGATTACCTCTTCCTGTCCTGTTTGTTTTTAATTTCTATTTTAGGAAAAGGTTGTGAAAAATGTTGAAATGGACCAAAATGATTGCTGGGTGTTTTTAGTGGAAGACTAGGCTGTGTTAGGCATGCCCTTCTGGATTATCTGATTCTGTGGGATCTCTGCTCCCATCAATATCTTTGAGCTGTTGTACAACACTATATGTTTTAGACAGTTGGAACAGTGCAAACAATTCTTGTCCATAGACACACAAATTAATTTTGTCCCATGGAAATGCAATGGATTTTTAATTTTCAGCCCTACCCCTGCTTCTCTTCCTGGAAAAAAGCCAGTTTTATATTTATTGGTGTTTCATTTTAGCATTATTTTTGCTAATATGTGTGCGGTTCTTTGAATTCACTTTTGAACCACTAATGTCTTACTGGTTCTCTCATTGATTAATTAGCTAAATGAGATCCTTGACAAATGTTTATCTTATATTTGTAGGAATTTTGATTATACCCTCTTTAAAAGTTATTCTTTAACAATATTATTTTTGTGGCAGAAATGTTGGTTGGGTGTGTGTTTTATTTCCTGTTTATTACACACTGGTTGTGTCAGTAATTGATAACAGTCTGGCTTTCAGAAAGACCGTGATCCAGGGAAATGAGTGCTAAGACATCAGTAAGAAATCTGTGGATGTGGACCAGTTCCTTCCTATCCCTTCCTCGTGTTCTACAAATAGGATGAAATATGGAGGCATTTGTTGGCTATCAAATCTCATGTTAGCAGCTCTGAGCCAAGTCTATGCTTTGCCATGGAAAAAGGTAGAAGCCAATATGGTGTAGCTTAAAATGGGAGGAGCTGGTCGTTCACATCTCAGTTGTTACTTGAAAGAACAGTCCAGTGTTTTTTTTGTTTTTTTTTTTTTTTTAACATCAGGGTTGAAGGAAATGAAAGGAAGAAAGGGGTTTGATATTGAGAAATTTATATATCTAATGTATATAAATCATAACTTTGGATCAAAAAGGAAAAGAACTATATCATGTAATAATCATTGGCACACCAAAAGTCAGGCACTTTCCTGTAGGCTATTCTATTTTATCTTCTCTAAAGGCCAGAGTTGTGCATATTTCATCACACTTGATTTTACATGTCACACAGCCACTAAGTTGAAGTACAAGAGTTCATACTCATGCCTCCATGATTTCAAAGTCCAAAAGTTTTAATGCTGATTTACTAAAACTTTCTTATTTCCTGGGTATTATTCCTCGGTTCCTTTTTGTTTCTTAAAAGAATTAACTTCTGAAGACTTTCTACCTTGCCTCCTTTTTAATAGCTTTTCTCACAATCTCTACGGGGATTCACGTATCCCCACAGACCATGTGCACTGAAGGACTAGGCAGGGGAGGGAGAGCTGCAGGTGAGTTCGAGTCTGGAATAAACTTGTGTCAACCTGAGCCAGACAGCGTGGGGACCCAAGAGAGTTAGAGAGAGAGGCCCTTCTAATAGACTTGGGTGTAGAGAGGGAGAGAAGTCACAGATGAGAGCACTCTTGTGAGTGCAAACCAATTTCATTCGAATTCTGCACTTACTACAAAGGAGCTCTGTGAGCGTGACCCTCACTTTCTCTATCCAGTGAAAATTGAAGATAAGAATACCCAACTCTTTCAGGCAAGGAAGACCTAAAATAACTAGCAAGAGCACTAGTGTGTGTGCTTGCTCAGTGAAGGCACTTTCAAGAAGGGGTGGGCATTACCAGTAAGTTGTATCACCTCGACATATGTATAAATAGGTGCAATTAAGCCTACCTTGGAGTATAGCTCAATGATTAAATCAGAGGAGTTTGCAGGTGGGAAGCAGACTAGGTATCATTGCCTTTTTATAGTATTTTATTTCTTCTCCCCCTCCTCTCTCCTTCCCCTTCTCTTCCTTCTCCCCCTCCTTCTCCTCTCTCTCCTCCTACTCCTCCTCCTTTATTGTATTAGTCCCTCATTCCTGATGTCAGCCTTTCCTCAGGATGTAGCCTTGGGCAAGTTTACATCGGTCTACCCCTTAATATGGAGAACAAGATCCATGTTGTATGTTCATACACAGCCTTTAGTTAAGTAAGTCACTTAGTCATGCAAATATTATTCTTAGCTCTTGAGACAGTCTTGAAACATTGAGACTTCTTTTACATCCAAACATTTTT
This sequence comes from Mirounga angustirostris, assembly GCF_029215605.1. Taxonomy (NCBI): domain Eukaryota; kingdom Metazoa; phylum Chordata; class Mammalia; order Carnivora; family Phocidae; genus Mirounga; species Mirounga angustirostris. The sequence goes on along the minus strand of NW_026991711.1, from coordinate 16,763,045 downwards.
TGAGAGAAAGAAGAGCCATCGTGCTTGAAGCTACATGTGGGCTTCTGTGAAATGGAGGTGTCGTGGTGCCATTCCAACCTTGCAAGCACCAGAGCGCCATGTCTATAATTCTTCCCCACAGGACGAAGTAACAGGGTACCTTTACCCAGGTCGGCATTGAATGTGTGTGTGTTCCTCACCATGTGCTGGTGTGATTTTAGTTACAGTCATTCCGCAAGAGGCAGTAATTCTGCAGGAACTTTCTTCCGGGGAGCTAGGAATGAGCAATTAAAGGTCATCTTTTTGTTGTAAATGGCCAAACCCTTCTTAATGGTAAAATCCGTTCCGGTTGTTGGCTCAACGAGAACTGTAGACTCCCAGCAGGATTGGTTGAGGGACAAATCCTACGGAAGCTCAAGTCTGGCTAGATTCCACCACTCCTTGTACATACAATGTCTCTTTTCCAAGGCAGAGCAATCATGAAAAGCAAAATTAATTTAGAGGGAGAAGAAAGGAGAATTTACTGAGTCCCAAGAGGATGTGTGCTTCCAGACTTGTAAATTACAGCCATTTGCACAGTGAGGTGATGGAGCAAATCCTCGCCATACCATTTGCTCTCCACAGTGCACTGGGCAAAGTGTCAGGTACATGCCCCCCAAGAGGTAGCTAAAGAGTCCTCTCAGAGAATGTACTATCAAAAACCAATTGTCTAAGAGTGTGCGTTTGGAAAAGAAAATGAACCTGAGTGTCAGCGAAATAGAATAGCTTCTAGGAGTTTGTCTGGGAAAACTGTCAGATGTTCTTCTAATAGGTTTGTACAGATTCAGTCACCTCTGACTCCCTCTCTTATTTCTGGGAGTTTCTCCAGAAATTTGGGAGTGTTATGCAGTATAAAAGGATTGGACTCTCCTGAGCACTTTAAAGGGGAAACTGAACTAATTTTTGGTCTGTTCAAGAGGTATTCTTTTTCTCCACCTACCTCAAAGTGCTAACAGAAGTACACTTGGGGAGGATGGTTGAGCTTGAGGTCAATCAATGGGATTTTCAAACGACAGTACAAGGCTGATTTTCTGTAGAAAATTTCAAGGTGGTTAATTATTTGGAGGTGCCAGAGGGACCTCCTCGTAACAGGAGGCACTCAGTAGATGACCGAATAAATGAGATGGAAGTACAGGTGTTGTGAATCAATGAATGGATAAACAACCAATGGTTTCAACTCAGTGGCTCTCACACCACTCACATTTATGCATTTGCTATAAACGTCTTATGTTTAGATTGAGACAATGTCACATTGTAGGATCCTAGAGTTAAAAAGGTTATTAAGTTCGTTTAGTCTAACTGTCTTCAGGGCAGATATCCCTTCTGAAAGAGCATTCTAGCTGCTTACCAAGGAAGCAAGATATCCTGCCATGAGTGAGACCTACCCACAAAATGAAGACTTATCTAGCATCCTGCACAACTGGGTAAACATTCTTTCTGCTGGTAGGTAAAAACGCTCTTTACAATGAGGCTAGCCTAGAACCTAGCTCCGTTTTATTATGCACATAAAATATCATTGTGCGATATACATAGATTCTAAATTTTCCAAAAATAGGACTATTATGTAAATCAAGAAAAGTTTGTATTTGCTTCATTTGAAGATTTTTACCAAGGGTCGGTATTTTTTTTTTAGAAACGCTCGTCACTGGGAGCAATGCCATTTGTGATATTGATGTGGCAGTTGAACACACTTCTGTTAGTCTGTGTGGCAGTCGTGCTCATGGTGACAGTACATATAGGTCAAATGCCTGACTACTTGTTTTGCCCCAAGTTTAGCCATTGTCCCAGCATTTATGTATTATTATTTGTGATGGCATACTTTTAACATGGCTCTTTTATATTACAGTCGGGGTCTTATATTCTTTTTAAAAAACGTGTGTATGGATAGTTAGGCTACCAGTAGGTTTCTTTAAAGGAATGTCATTGGGATTTGAAATTACTTATTTTTAAAAGATGGTTTGAATTCCAGTCGATCAGAAGAACATTACAGACTTTGTGTTTGTATATCAGAGTTACTGGCCCCTCACCGGCTTTGTTGCCTTCTCCCGGATATGCCATGATTCAGCAGTCTTCCTCTACAATTAGTTGTTTCTGAGTAAACCTAATATTCTCCTTGTATTCTACTGAGTGCAAAGTCTACTACTTGCATTATTGTGTCAATTCATTTTTATTTCCTTTCTTGGCTGGACCAGAATATAGAGAGCATCATTATGGGCCGGGCACTAAGCTAGGCAGTGGGGGTGCTGTTGATGAACAAGTCTCAGTCCTGGCCCTCAATCAGGCTGTGCTCCTGTGGAGTACATGGCTGGATAGGCTGGTCCTTGCAGCGTAGGGATACGTGTAAGGAAAGGCCATGTGCAGAGCTAATGGGACAGCAACAAGCCTTACCTAGACTTGAGGATCTGCGAAGGCTCAGGAGAAGTGGTGTTGAAGCTGAGACTGAAGGATGAGAAGAGAGACGGAGGGGAAGAGTAGAGGGGCCGAGGAGAAGCTCTCATAGGTGTCCGTGTAGAGAGAATAGCATTGCCAAGGTCGAGAGTATAATTGAGCATAATAAGTTTGTGCTGCCAAGAGTTCTGCTTGGCATGTGTCTCAAGAAGGAGAGTAGCAAGAGATGAATGGAAATATAGACTTCTTCATAAATAACTTCAATTCAAATACATTGGAATGAACACCATCATGAATACACAGATCACAAGGAACACCATTATGTGGAACAGGTAGATTAACCTCAACTAAGTTGATCAGTGTGAGTTTCTTGGAGGAGAAGTTCTTTAAATTCAGGGGGCTTTTCAAGGGTGAAGAGTGTGAGCCCCAAATAGTTATTACTCGAGGAACTATGCAGAAGTCCTGAAGACAAACTCAGTAAATCAGATCATATATTATAAATTGGGCTAAGTTGGACCTTTAGCCTCTTTGTGTTCTATTAATTGTCTACACGTATCTTTATGTATATTTTGTCTTCCCCTAATACATTGAATTTAGGGAGTCTAGCCACAGAGTGTGTAGCTTATAATGACAACTATGAGGGGATGCATAGACATAGGCTAAAGTGAAGTTTCCGGAGCCGCATCGGCACCCCGAAATTAGAATGGCATCACCCTCTAGCCTTTTCATCAAAACCAGGGCCTGACTTGAGAGAGTTAACACTAACGTCTTATTCTGAAAGAGCCAATCTGATAAATCAAGTATTCCGTTGGGTTAAATGATATTGACGTAAGCACCTATTTTGGACATAGGGATTTTAAGTGCTTAGTGAAAGCAAAGCTACACATGATTCTCATCTGCATTATGGGATATAGGTGACCATCGATTCTGCCTTCTTTGAATCAGTGTAAGAAATATATTCCAAAGAGAGATTATGAAGAAGAAAATGCTGTGATTATTCCTAGTGCCCCTTAAGTATTGAGTTTGTATTCCTATTGAGATTTAAGTTTAAAAAAAGGCATTCTTTTCAAATATTATGTTATATGTCAAATGATTTTCAATCATCTTTATGCAGTGTGTTCTTTAAAATTCAATGTGGCCTTTCCTTTCTCTTTTAAGGATGTAGGGATATATGCTTCAATTTCAGGAGAGTTTTTGTTCCAGTCTCTTCTGAGGTTCTACAGTCGTCTTGGTTTAAAACTATATGGCTGAGCTTTTTTTTTTTTTTTAAGATTTTTTTATTTATTCATTTGACACAGGCAGAGAGAGAGAGAGCATGAGCAGGGGGAGAGACAGAGGGAGAGGGAGAAGCAGGCTCCCCGCTGAGCCAGGAGCCCGACGCGGGGCTCGATTCCAGGACCCCGGGATCATGACCCAAGCCGAAGGCAGACACTTAACCATCTGAGCCACCCAGGCACCCCCATGGCTGAGCTTTAATCACAAGTTTTGGAATGGTAATGCTTGACGATACTGTTATCACATGCACACTGACATTTTAAAGCTCAGGTTGGAAAGGATGCTGGAATTTATTATAGCATTTGACATAGTATCATTTAAAAATCTGGATCCCCATACACAAATTTTAGAAAGAGACCTCTTGCCCTTTATTAATTGGAAATGAGATGCCAGGGGAAAAGGACTATCTCCCTTCTGTGGACCTCCTATCACTCATCTATGATATAGAAGCAGAGTGATATTTACCTATGGGTATCTATCTTAAATGATTAGTGGGAATTAGAGCAATTTATTATAAATTAATGTCTCTTTGAGGTGTAAAAGGTTAGATATTATGGAGTTTCACTGTCATGGAGGCAGACAATTAAGGAAATATACACTTATAGACTATACCATAGATCTTGAAACATTTCTAGCCACCTTGCCTTTTATTACTTTATTCTCTGTATGATATGATCAGTGTTGCAATCATGGTTTTACGGATGCCTACTATAATTGCAGTGTTTTATGGGGAAGAAAAATAATTATTCACGAAGGCTTACATGCAGTTCAATTTGATTAGGTTCTTAATCACTCTCACCTGGCCTCGGCCCCTTTACTGAATTGTTCTGCACTTGTTTACAGCCATTGGGCTTTGAACAGTAAATCCTAAATTTGCAAGTGAGCTGTCATATAATTTAGTAAGAATGCTGATCTGCTGTTATCAGGGTCAAAGCAAGCACTTTGTAGATTGGTTTATCGTATATCACCACAGGATCACCAAATTCAATTGTAAGAATGGTTAAACTTCAAGTAAGCGAAGACGGGTGTGGGATTACAACTGCAATAAACTTGAAATTGATCATCATCTGTGGTTGAACTTACTGGAAGCAGTTGGTTTGATTTACGCAATATGAGTGAAAGGAAGAGAAAGTCGTAAGTCAGCAACTCTGGTCAGTTGACTTGCAGAAGGTCACAGAGACCTGGTGAGTTACTGTTTGCCTGTATTTGGCAAAGCCGTGTCAGAGCAGCTTAACAGGATCTGACCAAGCCTGTCCGTAAAGATGCCATTCAGGCTGTAGGCTTATCGACTTATTTGAACAGTTGAATATGAAGTTTTGGACAGTTTCTAAGACAAATGGCAAATGAATTGTGAGCAGGAATGAAGCTTGAAACATCTTACTTAAATCCCCCGTTCTAGGTTAGCAATTAGACACTCTTATGGGTCCCAAGACAGCATGTTTATGAAACACAAGTGGAAAATAAGCCTGTGTAAAAATTTTTAGGAAGCATGGTAAAGATTAGACATCTCTAAGAAGTCTTCCAGGCAAGACATCATGACATGACTGAAGAAGAAAACATGCATAAAATCAGTCCAGCCTTTCTAAAGGAGTGCTGGCTATTTATGGTTTCACAAGTATGCATTAGTAAGTGGGCTCTTTGCCCTTTCTGTCATCACTTACACACAATAGCAAACTTTGGCTTCCCAATTTTTGCCCACAAACTGCTATAAGAAATAACATTGTTTATCACAACCTAATGCATACATAAAATACACAACGGTAGCAAAACTTTCACAAGAAACACTTATCCTTAATTCATATGATGAGCTCTGAAATACTTTATAAAATTGAAACATGAATGCTTTGTGAACACCTGCTAAACGGTTTTAGGTCCTCCAGTTTGAAAGATACTTGAGCTGGGGTGAAGCGAAAGAAACAGGTGAAATCTCTACTTGGATGTTCCTGCTTGTTATTGAAACTTGGATAGATGGGCAATACGACTCTTGTCTAGAAATCAAGTAGGCAAGCTACAATCAGAGAGCTCCTATAATTACTGTTGTTCCTGTAAGAGTCATGAGAGTCTGGGAGTTGTGCAGATGATGAGGATAATGTGCTTTTCTATAAGTTGGACCTTAGCACATAGGTGCACCTCCCCAAGCTGAATTCTAAGCTTCTTGTCCCTTAGCACCAAGCATAACCTGCTGCTTGTGTGCTGTTGTGTGGTGATTAAAGAAGGGAATGGATGAATGAATGATCGAAGAGAGCAAAAAGAGTCAGATGCATCCGATTCAGCATTTAGTATAAAGACTTCCATGTGCAAATAGCTATGCTAAATGCAATGAACACTTCAAAAATAAACAAGACAGGGCTCATAATTACTGGTTATGGGTATAGTAGCAGTAGATATGAGCAGGTGGCTATGGTATAATGAACCTTCGTTCTTTTATAACAGTAGCACAAGGTAACAGTTTCCCTCTCAACTCTCTCCCTGAGTCCTGGAATTGTGGCAACAGTCTGCGACTGAAAATTGCAAAACATGGGTCAATCACCTTGGCTCACCTTGCTGGATGATAATCTTGCTTGTCACTAGTGGTGACTTTTCCTTTAAACACACGGTTTAGCCATGGTCCACACTGTCCGCCTTTCTTAAAACAACTCCTCCTTTTATCGCACTCCTCCTCATCTCTCTCCGGGGAATTCTTCACTCTACCTTGGCAGTCAGAAATAACTGTGAAGAACCAATTTTCCTTTGAGGCAAATAGACCCATAGATCTAAATGTAGGTAGTGGAAATGGCAGATTCTGTTGATCTAGGGCTTTTTAATTGAATTCGGGAACCCAGCTAATTGAACGAAGAAGCCAATTAACAATATACAGTACATTTAGCTGCAGGTGGTGGTTCATTAGCACATTCCAGCTTGTAAGAATGGATAATTACAATTTTCAAGAATTTTGTGAGCCTGTGCTTAAGCACAGCCATTATTGTATTTATTTATTCCTTTGTTTGTTTATTTATTTGCTTATTTAAAGTAGGCAACACGCTAGGTGTGGAGCCCAACATGGGGCTTGAACTTAGGACCCCTAGATCAAGACCTGAGCTGAGATCAAGAGTCAGATGCTCAACTGACTGAGCCACCCAGGCATCCCTTAGCACAGCCATTATTAAGTTGTATAATTTGCAATTAAATAAATTATATTGAAAACCAAAGTAATAAATACTTAAAACTCATCACTTTCTAATTATTTCACTATTAGTTGTACTCTTGGGGTCTTTTGTAGCTGTATGGAGGAAATGTTAATGTGATGGTGGCTGCTTCACGACTTTTCTTTTTTTAATTAAGTTTTTAATTCCAGCAGAGTTAACATACAGTGTTACATTAGTTTCAGGTGTACAATACAGTGATTCAACAATTCTGTACATTACTCAGTGCTCATCGTAAGTGTACTCTTAATCCCCTTCACCTGTTTCACCCATCACCCCCTCCCCCCCACCTCCTCTCTGGTAACCATCAGTTAAAAGTCTGTTTCTTGGTTAGTCTCTCTCTCTCTCTTTTTCCCCCTTTGCTCATTTGTTTTGATTCTTACATTCCGCAGATGAGTGAAGTCGTACGGTATTTATCTTTTTCTGACTGACTTATTTTGCATAGCATAACACTGTCTAACTCCTCCATGCACATGGTTGCAAATGGCAAGATTTCATTCCTTTTGGTGGCTGAGTAATATTCCTGTGTGTGTGTGTGTGTGTGTGTTTATAGTGTATGATGAATATGATGTTTGCTGTGAGTTTTTCATATAATGCCTTTATTACGTTTAGGCATGTTCCCTCTAGACCTTCTTTATTGAGGTTTCTATCATGCTGCATAGCCTTTCAGAGCTCAACATCTAGGAACATCATTTTGATAGCTAGAAATCAGCCATAGAGGAGTATTCATACCATGAGAATTGGCAAACTCTATAAATCAGGGCTCCTCCTCAAAACTGGAGAGCTAGTTGTTAAACCAACACAACACTGACTCCATCTAATATCTCAGATACTGGGATTGATAGGCACTGAAAGGGGCAAAAAAAAGAGTAAGCAATGGTACTAAACTTTGGGTAAAACAGATAAGCATGGCAATTGTGATGAGTGCTCTTGTAGATGCACTGGGAGCTAGTACAGAGGTTCCCATACGTTCTCTGTTCATGGAAGCCTTAGTGTCAGGATTCTGCAGAGAAGCAGAACCAATAAGACACACACACACACACACACACACATTCACATGTCTTTTTTAAGGAATTGACTCCAGCAATGTGATGGGGCTGGCAGGCTGAAAACTCAAGAGTCGATGCTGTAGTCTTAAAGCAAAATTTCTTCTTCTCAAAGAAACCTTAGTTTTTGCTCACGAGGGCTTTCAACTGATTGGGTAAGGCCCACCCACACTATTGAGAGTATTATTTTTTTTCTTCAAGTCATACGTCTTAACCACATCTACAAAATACCTTCATAGCAGCATGGTGATATGTGTTTATCTATGTTCCTGGTACTAGCCACTGCACACAAAATTCTTGTACTGCCTCAGGAATTTTTTTTTCCATGACACCCCTAGGCCAGAAGAAGTACTAGCCATTTCTTCTTAAATCTGAACAATTAAGAATTTATCTCATAAGGAGCTAGTAGCCATTTGCAAGCATTATGTATACATTATAGGAACGTTCTGAAAATTTAATTCTTAAATAGTCACAACTATTTACTAGTGGGCAGCACGCAACTGCTCAAAGCCTACACTTGAATTAGACATCACCACTTTCATTTCCTGTTCCATGCTGATTTTCATATGCTACCCATGTGAACATTAAGGAAATTAAGGAGGGGCTCCTGGGTGGCTCAGTTGGTTAAGCGACTGCCTTCGGCTCAGGTCGTGATCCCGGAGTCCCCGGATCGAGTCCCGCATCGGGCTCCCTGCTCGGCAGGGAGTCTGCTTCTCCCTCTCCTGCTCCCCCCTCTTGTGCTCTCTCTCTCACTCTCTCTCTCAAATAAATAAATAAAATCTTTAAAAAAAAAAAAAAGGAAATTAAGGAAAATTAACCAAAAAAAACCACCCAGCTTCATAAAGATATGATGTCATTGAAGGAATGTAGTAAAATTTGATGTTGAAACTTCAGCTACTTCCAACAGTTTGTGCAGTTTCCTACACATATCAAGTTTCTCTGGAAATTTAAGATATTCTATGATGTCTCTCAGTTTGCTGCTGTGGTCCAATGAATCTTGTCACAAGTTAGAGTGGTTATAAGGATGAACTTTGGAGACAGATCTTTTCTAGCTTAAAGATTAAGCTACTTAATCTACAATTCCGTTTCCTAGTTTGTAAAATAAAGACAATAAAAATACGTACTTCACAGTGCCTGACATACAGAGAGTGCTCATAACTGTTGGGCAGACAGAAGGTGTACCTTGCAATGGGAGGGGAGATGGGGAATTGAGGATTCTTATCTTTGCCTTGGCATTTTGCTTATCTTGTTCTGAGATACCTAGAGAGTATAATTGAAGTTTTCTGTGCTTATATAACTTTTAGTTTGAGTCTGAAATACAGAAATAATGAGAACAATATTTCTTTACTGGTCTTAATTCTTGAAGAACTCTCTTGAGAGCAACAAATTAACATTTTGAATGTTGAAGAGATTTTGTTATCATTTGACTACTTCCTATATGAAAAGTTTATATTGAAATACAAACCTGGTGAGTCTTATTCTCAAAGAAGTAGAAAAGGAAAGGTCTTCATAGCATGTTTGAAATCCTCTCTGTGCACTTGTTGGAACAGATTTACACAATTAACTTATTGGTTCCCTCCAAAGGAATTTTGAAAAATACTGAGTGAACATTTTAGAACTAAAAGAATTAGTATTTAAAGTCTTTATTGGAAAATTGACAACATCAAAGGGTGACACTAATATAGTTTATTTGAGTGATAAGATCCGCTGAAGTAGAACATTAAGTGAATCTTAAAAAACTTGTGTGTAAGTTTGAACGTTCTGATTATGGTAGTGAACAACTCTGCTAAAGAGCAGCCCTTAAAGATATGAAAGGATCATTTATAATAACACTTCACGCTGAAAAATGTTGATGAAGTGCTTTTGCGGAGGTTTTGGGAATGTGAACTTAGAGAAATGAACTAGAACATACATTTAAAAACTACTGCTTTCCTATTTTCTGCCACTGCTGATTAGCTTGTAGAGGAGCTTTATGAGACTGAAAACAGTCCAGGACTATTAACTCCAATTTAAATTATTTCAGCTATCAGAAACTCTAGTTAAAAGTTCACTTATTCTAGAGTTTTTTACGTCCCTAAGCCTGTTTCCTTAGATTATTTGCTCCAGTCAACTTCCTTAGGCACTAGATGAACAAACGCAATGGTTATTTGAGGCGACATATCGAAAGAGGAGGAGACTTAGCTTGGTACCAGACATGGCTAATTGACAGTGGGGATTTTAAGAGTTCAAGGATGAGAGCACTCTGGCATAGACCACACACGCTCAAGAGGGCCAAGTCCAAAAGCAAATATCGCACTGTCATCAAATGGAATTTGGAGTTCAGAAATCAAAGTGCTCTGTTGTGTGAGATCTTGCCATTTTCCTTGCCCTTATTAGTTTTTGATTTCCTACCTACCTTTCAGGAAATGTAAGGTTAGTAATTTCCCTGCACACTCCAAACCTGTCTAAAAGCCAAGAGTTTGGCTGGCTCTAGTCTGTGAAATGTGACGCATCTGGGGCACTTCATCTTGGTTGTTTGTTTGTTTGGGTTGTGCATTCTGAGGTCCCCAGTGTGTCACCTCCGAGGGCAGGGAGTCTGCTGAAGCAGACCCACAGAGGCTGGCTTCTGTGGTTGATGGGGTCCCCCTGTCTCCTGCTCTTGCCACTCACCAAGTCAATTCCTGGCGGTTTTCAGACCCAGGGCCATCCCTGGAGGGAGCACGATTTGGCAGAATCACATTTCTCCTGTCACCTCTGTGTTTTGGAGTGAAAACAAACATCCGAGCAGGCATTTGGGAAAAGATATTGTAAAGAGTGACACGCAGTTCAAAGAGGCATGTAAAGGGGGGAAGAGCCCATCGCTTCTTTCTTCGAAAACAGATGACAATTTTATAGCCTGACTGTATGTCCCTGAGCCTTGGCTCAGTCTCTCACTTCCTGGTGGAACTCCCTTCTCCCACTCTGTAATCTCCCTTGTTGATGGTACAGCTAGTGGAGAGTTCTACAAAAATGCAGGAACCTGGGAATTCACCCGCATGAACAGCAGGTGCCCCCAAAAAGCATGCACCTGTGTAAGCTGATGGCATGACCCTGCGCCTGATCTTGGTGGACATGAACCTATCATCCTGAGTTGCACACGGGTTTCAATAAATGTTTGATGAGTGAAGGTGCGGTCATTGTTATTTTCATCCCCCATTTTTTGCATTTATGGTCCCTTATCCTGATCTCCTGGAATGAACTATTTAGTATGTTTAATATTAGCGATCTTGGAGGTATCTAGGGGCACTCCCGTTGAGCTAAATGTTGTTATCTAATTATGTAATAAATAACATAGAGAACCTGAGAGAATTTGAGAGAGTGTGTGGGAAGCTTATAAAGGACAACACTTTCTTCTCCTTCATAAGTTACCACTTTGGAAGCATCTCATTATTCTATCAAATACTCATGTTAGGAAGCACGATGTTCGTAAGCTGAGAAAAGTTTCACATTCTTGTCATTCGGGCAAACTGGAACAGGAAGGGCTAGAGCTAACTCTTTATGTGGCAGAGTAGCTTCCACGTATGATTTCAGAATGTAAATATTCAAGTGCAAGGTCTCTGTGGTCTTTCTCATGACTGCTCTAGTGTTTGCACACTAAAAGAGGCACAGCTGATGCGTAAATGGAGAGGTGGGACTGTCTTCTGGTAAAACGTTATTTATGGACAATTGAATTTGAATTTCATCTAGTACAAAATATCATTCTTTTGATTTTTTTCCCCCCAACCATTTTGTTCTCAGGGCGTGCAAATACAGATGGTGGGCCAGATTTGGCCCAGAGGCCATGGTTTACAAACCCCTGTACTAGGGCCAAACCCAAAATAAATGAACAAACGTAGTCAGAACAAATCATGCAGTTGTCCTAAGTCTTTCTGGCCATTTGAAGTTACCAGGTTGCTTTGACAAATATCAGTGACTTCAGATTGGGGGAGAAAGGAACTGTACTTCAATGGGTCCATTCTTCCACAACCTTCTTATCTAGCATACGTTAGAAAGAAAACAAGGCTCAGCCTAGATTCGACCACACGTTTCACAACCCCAGATCCTGTATGCTCAGGGACATCAGCATGGTCTCTCTCTAGACACTCTAACAAGTACTTTGCATGGAAGATTTACTCTTCCTACGGCAGGATTCTGAAACACTCTTCACTTTCTCTGTGCTTGTCTATGTCTTTCCATGTCTCTAGTTATCTCTCTGCCTGGGCCTGCATGAAGGTGTTGACTTCTTGAGGACACTTCCAGTTCCAGAAAACATCTAATAATACATTGAATCAGAAGGGCAGCTGCTTACGTGTGCCTTATTACCCTACACACACACACACACACACACACACACACACACACAGAGTAAGTTTGGTTTAAAGTTGTCCCATGGGGGCACCTGAGTGGCTCAGTCAGTTAAGCATCTGCCTTCAGCTCAGGTCATGATCCCAGGGTCCTGGGATCGAGCCCCACATCGGGCTCCCTGCTCAGCAGGGAGTCTGCTTCTCCCTCTCTCTCTGCCTCTTCCCTGCTCCTTCCCACACTCACTCTCTGTCTCTCTCAAATAAATAAATAAAATCTTTAAAAAAAATGAAGTTGTCCCATGAAGAAGTATCTTCCTGTTTTTCTTTATCACTCAACATAAAATACTGATTTTCTTGGAGTGATTGGAGATTAGAGTGCTTCCAATCCAGTCTAATTTCATGAATGTAGATCCATGGCGTTTCTTCCCCAAATATCCCAGATACAGTTATTTCCCTCAGGTCATAAAATGTTTATTCTCTTTTGATCAGCTAGTCACCACAAGTCCAATGCATTTTGCTGAAAACTCATTTGTAACGATTCAGAAGTAGAATGTAGCCCCGAAGTACTAAATCTTGAGAAATGGACATCCCATTTGCACACAATAGGGTGGGAAATAGAATAGGGAGATTTTTGGAAATGGTTTATAACCAGTCAGAGAAGGGAACATTATGCAGAATTGTTAATGCTGAATATCTATTCAATGTGGATACAGAGTTTTGTCCTTATCAGTTAGATTTATATTTTATAAAAAGTGAATTAGAGATTTGTAGGCCATTTGCTTTTGATAAAGCCACTTTTATTCTTTACCAGTGTCTTAACCTCTAGAACTCTGCTTTTTTACTGGGATGGGAGTATCAGAATGACTTGGAGAAAAATCTCAAAATTCATATTGTTCTATACATCCCCATTTTGGTATCGTCAGTACCTTCAAATGAGAACCTATTAGGAACACACCGGTAGTTGAATAAGATATCACTTATCCTCAAGCAAGAATACACCAGGGAGAACCATGGGGTTTCTCAGTGAGAGGGACTTTGAAAGAATCGATTATAGGACTTGGAGTTTTGTTGGGTGGTTTGGGGGAGGGTTCAGAGAAGCAGGGCTTCAGCCTCGATTGGATGCTTTCAGAAAGGAGAGGTAAATCTACGAAAAGGTATCTCAATAAATCTGATCAACAAGGAGGGAGAGTAGTATGAAGATCAATCTGTAAATGGTAAGGAAGTACATTCATTTTGCCTCAGAGAGGAGATGTTCAGTACTTTTTTGATGACATAGGGCCTTGTTTTTGTGTGTGCTTAGACAAAATTTTGAAGTGGCTTTGCTTTGTCTCCTTTATCATGGTCTTGGAGTAATTTTGTCTGGGATTGGCATTTCTGTGAGATTGTTTAGGTGTAATAGACTATCATGACCTAGCTGTGAGTTGCCAGGCTGGCTTCTGAATGTCAAGGGCAGCCTGTTTTTCTTTCTTAATACCTACACCCTGTTCTCCCCTCTAGCACAGCTGTAGTGGCTACTGCTTATTTAATGACACATTTCCAAGTTTTTATTACAAAATATTTTCAAGGTACAGAAAAAGCAAAGGTAATAGTATGATAAACATAATGCATCCATCAAACAACTTAGGAAATAAAAGATTATAGATAAAAGTATTTGAGCACTCTCTCAAGTCCTAATTTCTCCTGGAAGGGAACTGTTATCTTGAATTTGATATTTATCAAGTACAATGCATTTTCATTTCCTTTTTAAAAAAATATACATATGATATTTTATGGTCTCCCTCCCTTCCAGGAATTATATAAGATCTAACTTTGGTACACAGTTCTGGTCATTTTTTATTCTGGGGTTGTCTTAAGTAGGCACTAAAGCATCCAACGACATAAACATGAAACACCCTATACTTCACACAGGTCGCAGGACATAATTTTATATAAGTACCGTTAAGCATTATAAATGAATTTTAATCACCGCATCAAGTACTTGTGCATTTGGATTTCAGTGCCCTACAGTGTCTTTGATCCCAGGGGCAATTTGTTGTTCCTGCTTACCAAGATGTTGGGGGGATTTTTCTTCTTCCCTCCACAGGCTCCACCAAACATTATGACATTAACAGAGCTGCCTCAATGGGAAATTCACATTTTATGCATTAACAGTCTATTTTAAGGTCATGAAGCAGAGGTTTGTTTCCTCCTTGCAAATAGCACCGAAGAAAGCAATATTGCCAAAGGAAGTGGTCTGGTGTATCCAGAGATAAAGACGTTGAATTAAATACGACTTTCATTACCTTTTACTTTACATTTCCATAGAATGTAAGCATTAATTAAACCCCTCAGTGCCTTCCTCCTTGCAGGAGAACATTTCCTCTCTGACAAGAATTGTCAACTGAAGGATTGTGTGCCACATGAGACCTGCCATTGAAAACACACTCACTTTCCCCGCGAGCAAAGCTGATGCATTCTGACAGACGGACAGGCAGAGACAGAACACAAGGAATGATCCCCATCTTGTCTTGCCCTTGCTGTCACACAGACTGCGGTGATGGGACTGAGCATCTTGTGCGTTACTGGAGGTTTCCAAAGACAAGCACACTTATAACTGTATTACATCTCTTGTCACCTGGCGCGACTTGGCACATTTCAAATAAAAGCAGGGACATTGTCGTGGTCTTCTGAGGTCTTCAATATACTTTCCCTTCCATGGCAGGGACTAAACATCAGGTGTCTTAGTCTGTTTGGGCTTCTGTAACAGAAATAGCATAAACTGGGTGGCTTATAAACAAAAGGCATTTATTTCTCCTACTTCTGCGGGGCTGGGAAGTCCAAGATCATGGCACGAGTAGATTCCGTGTGTGGTGAGGGCCCGCTCCCTGGTTCCCAGACACCATCTTGCTGCATCCTCATGTGTCCAAGGGACAAACTAGCTCTCTGGGGGCTGTTTTATAAGAGCACTACTTCCAATCATGACCTCATCACCTCCCAAAGGCCCCAGATCCTAATACTATGTTAAGATTTCAGCGTATGTATTTGGAGGGACACAAACGTTCAGAACACAACATCTGGCTCAACTGAAGTCCTGAATGCTTGGGATGTTAAGTCCACTGAGGCCCAGATGCGATCATGGCGCTGGCCCAAAGGGTTGCTGGACCAGGTGCCCCAGGATTTGAGGGGAATGTTGGAGAAGCAAATTCCCCGAAGTCCCTATCATCCCATCCTGACGTTTACCTTCTCATTGCAGGGGAACACTTAAGAATCTGCCCTCAAGAATATACATGCTGCACCACAGAAATGGAAGACAAATTAAGCCAGCAAAGCAAACTCGAGTTTGAAAACCTCGTGGAAGAGACGAGCCATTTTGTACGCACCACATTCGTGTCCAGGCACAAGAAGTTTGACGGTAGGTGGGACAGTTTCTGCTTCACTCTGTTCTGGGTGTGCCTTTCTGAGAATCTCGGCCTTCCATGAAAAACATTTTTTTAAGCAGGAGCTTTTCTTTCCTTCTTAAACATTTATATAACTTGGTCTATTTTTAGAAAAATAGTTCTTGACAACTTTTGTAGTAATATCTTAGAACAGCCCAAGTGAACAAAGTGCTGTTTTGAATTTGTGGTCTGCCTGTGAGATTTATTCTGAAAGATTTAGCTTAATTTTTCATGATTAGAGTGATTCTAATTCAGGTTTTGTCACATCATAGCTTGTCTTAATTTTTCATCTGGGGATTTTCTCTAAAATAATTAAATGTCATTTAAAATTATTTTGAAATATAACAACACTTCCAAGAAGACAGACTTGTTTTAAGTGCTACAGACATGGACTCCTTTATTTCAGAGTTTGCTCCTCCAAGGATCTAGCCACATTTTACATTGCCGTGACAGTGCATTCTGCGTAAGGTTTAAATCCTCTGTTGATTTCCTGATTATAAGTCATCAAGTTCCTTTCTATATTCTATTTGTTAAATAAACATTTTGTAGGAGAAAGCACAAAGAGTGAAAGCAATTATTACTTGGATTTCAGCATTGAATTTTCTCATCCTAACCTCAGAAAAAAAATTATTCAAAAGCAACCTAATTTTTGTAAACTGAATTAATAATGATAGTGATGAAGTTCATATGCTTAGGTGGTTGTGTAGTCTTTAGTGCTCTAAGAAAGGAATGTGCTTCCTGGGGCTCATTGTCAGCAGACTCGCCAATCGCGGTGACCCTTCCTTGTACAAGCGTTGGGTCACACTGAGTTGTCATGGGGCAGGAGACCTGCCTCATCCTCTCTAGACAATGCACGGTAGAGCCGGTTTAGAAAAGGCTTGCCGAAGTTTTGATTTTCCTTTTTCTGTTCTCTGTAGTAGGTAAAATGTTCTGCTTCATTGCTGCTTGAAACTATTATAGCAACACCAATTTCTTTCAAATCAGCCCTCTGAATTCTGAAAGGCAGGTCCACCTGGCAGTGTTTTCAGTGCTTAAGGGGATGTGACATCTTCCATGGAAGTCAGTGGGACTTCATCTTTTCTGCCAAGGATCTCAACATCTGCACCTTCTTCCTCTGCCTCTTCCTCTGTGTTCAACTTTATATGTGGATGTGTACGAAAATAATTCCTTACTTAGAGGTGATGCTGTGACTGTTGTTCCCTTGAATGAAACCAGGGGGTACTTAGCTGTTCCCCTTAATTGACAGATTACAAATCCAGTGACATTCAGGAGCCCCTGAAGGGGCTCCGGGTTTGAGGAATGATAATGTATCACTTCAGATGGAGGCAAATTGAGACACCTTATCATTTGTTACAGAAAGCAGGGAGAGCGACCTGGTGCTGTTGACTTTTACCTGTCTTTGGAAAATGATTCTTGTGCCTTTATTAAGCTGTACTCCAAAATTGCGGGGAAATAATTCTGGGGCACCATTCGTGACACACGCTGTGTATTCCTTTCAATAAAAATATTTCATGTAAGGTAGTTTTATGGGGAATTGATTGATTTTTTTTAAATGTGTAAAGCCATTCAAAAGGACAGAACAAGATACTTGTATTCTCATCTCAATGACTTTTAATATTAATCTTTGGATTCAGAATCCTTGATCTCATCTCACTTGTCTTACTAAAGAAACCTCTCTCCATCTCTCTGTCTCTGTCTCTCTGTCTCTGTCTCTCTCTCTCTCCAGATGTGTTTTAAATTGTTTTAATGTGGGCGCCTGGGTGGCTCAGTTGGTTAAGCGACTGCCTTCGGCTCAGGTCATGATCCTGGAGTCCCAGGATCGAGTCCCAAGTCAGGAATCCCTGCTCAGCAGGGAGTCTGCTTCTCCCTCTGACCCTCCTCCCTCTCATGCTCTCTGTCTCTCATTCTCTCTCTCGCAAATAAATAAAATCTTAAAAAAAAAAATTAAATTGTTTTAATGTACTTTGGGGTATTATGTCCATTGGTTTGACAGGACACTGATTTTTGTTAAGATTAGATCTGACATGGGGGGTGGTGAATTCTTTTCCTCATAGTGCATCTCACTGCATTAGGCTGGGATGGGGAGAAGTTGAGATTTTTTTTTTCAAGGAAGCTTTCAGCCAGCCTTATTTTTAAAACTCAAAATGTGATCCTGGTGAGCTCAGCTTTTGAAGAGCTCGGTCTTAAAAAAAAATTAAGAAAATATGTAAATTTAAAATTTACCATTAGAAGTTCTGCTGTTTGTTTAGGCAGTTTCGAGAAGGTCAGCCGCACAGTTGTATGACTTACCTTCTTATCCCATGAAGGGAATCCTGCTGAGTCGCCTTTCAGGAACAGGCGTGCATTCACGTGGGCAGTTTTCCATTTTTTTCCCTTAGTTTAAAAACAAACAAACAAACAAAACTTCCTCATTGATGAGTATCAGTTGGTATGAGCACAGAACTATCTAGGATCAGCTATGGAATGTTACCCTCTGAGTTTTATTTTCCCAGATAAAATCAGTGGTGCTCTGAAAGACTCGTTTATTTTTGGTAGCTTCCCATTCCGTGAGTCATTTTGCATTCTTGCTGTGGGGTCCCTTGATCCAAAGTGTCCATTTTGCATTTCTGACTCCAGTCCCACTTTCTTAGGGATCTTGACTTGTCATCTGGATTTTGCATGTTTTAGTTGGCTCTATTATATATATATAACTATATTCCATGAGAAGGTGACTACTCCCTTTCCTATTTTCATTAAGTACAGGAGCAGTTAAATTGCACCTGATACATATGATTCAGTCCAAACCCTATTCAGGGAGGCTAAATTCAGTCACTGTTAGTCATTAGTCTACAGTTGTTGCTTTCCTTACTGTACTAGAAATGTTTTGATTCCATTTAGGTTTTCATTTTGTGGGAGAGATGATTCCTAAAATTTGAAATTCCAAAAACCTTAACATAACAAGATTTTATTTATTTATTTGACGGAGAGAGACACAATGAGAGAGGGAACACAAGCAGGGGGAGTGGGGGAGGGAGAAGCAGGCTTCCTGCCGAGCAGGGAGCCCGATGCGGGGCTCAATCCCAGGACCCTGAGATCACGACCTGAGCTGAAGGCAGACGCCTAACGACTGAGCCACCCAGGCACCCCTTAACATAGCATTCTGTTTATTGCCATATTCTTTCCGGTTTTTATTAATATCTTTGGTAATATTTAGAAGAGACTCTGTATAAAATTCTAACTATTCATTGGGTGCTCAGAAGCTAAACCTGAATTAATATGAATTCTTCCCCACCTTTCCTAAATGGACAAGTTTGGCTTCATACCTCCATTAGCCCTAAAATTTGTGGCTCGGAGGCAATAAATTGAAAAAAATATATAATATCAATTGCAGACATTCTCGTTCTTTGGCAGAGAATTTTCTTATGACTGGGTAGCTTTCTTTTTCTTTTTAAACATAGGATTGAAATGTTATGATGAAGGTATATAAAATAATAGTTTATACACTTGGCACTTGTCCTTTTCCAAGTGTCTCACAAGGTTTTGGTTAGTTCTTTTTTTTCTTCCCTCCTTTCTCTGGCCAAATCTCCACCTCTGGCTCTGTTATCTAGCCCTGCAAGCCCATTCCGCTGCTGACGGGGGCCTAGCTTGCAAAGATTTCCTCAGAACTCTACAGGGTTGCACTTAATTTGCTCTGTAGCCAAGCCCAGACTTTCTGTAACACTCCCGGGGTTACATCATGAAGACCATCCAGGAACACCTGGCAGGATGATCACAGCATTACGTAAACCTTTACTTCTCCCCTGTCACACCTATGCCAAACACCCAGGCAGCTGGAAGTGTGCAAAACCAATAAGCAACTCATATAAAAACATAAAAAAGGGAGGGACATCTTCATGCACCCACTCCTTTTCCCAATATTGTTGTGTGTACTGACCCTCTGACCTGTCAAATTTGTGTTTAAATCACAGCCTCAGTCATACTACTAAGTGGCTAAAGTGTTAGGATTCTAGGAAAATAGACAACAACCAAACACTTTGATATTAGTCATAGTAATACTAGGCCAACGCCTGGCTCTGTTCCTCACCCTTTACAGATGTTAAGCTAGAGACCAAAGCGAACCACAGTGCAGAGTCGCAGACTATTCGGTGGGACACTCAGCATTGAGTCCTAAGCTGAGCACTCCTCAAGCTCTGCTCTTTACCCTCAGGACCCTTTAAACTATCCTGTGCTTTCCAGTCCCCCAGTGTGCTAAGGTTTCATAAACAGCAACATCTATTCATCTGTCTCTCGCGCCTGCCCTGTCCCAGTCATCATGGGAGGATGTGATGATGTCTTTCAGAGACAAGTGGAATGGGACTTTTTTTAATGCTTAACAAAGAAAATTACCCACCTAAATATAGTCTTGCCTCGAAGGAATCTGGGGCCTAGAGAGGGTAAACCATTTGCCAAGTTTCCACCAAGAAGAATGAAACCAAGACTGTAGCCTAATACTCTTGACTTACATCAGACTTATAAATAGTAATGGGATAGGAACTTGACATTTGCTTGAAATTCTAACTAAGCTTTTATTTGTTTCGAGTGGACTCTGGCTCAGAATTATTGATATTCCCTTAACAAGGCAATGGTGATATTGGTGGGGAAAGAATCCAGCTATATTTTTGGAAAAGGCAGGAATAGTATTCAGTGAGAAGTTGACCCTCAATTAAAGGGGAATGAGTGTTTTGTGCAAAAATGTTATTGAATCAGTTAAGCCATGTTATATATTCTTATCTCACAAAGCCCCGGTAGCTTCTGTCTTAATGTGGGTACCAGCACCCTATTCTCTAAGAATGTATATGAAATATGGATTATTCAGAGATAGGAAAATTTAGTTGAAGGGATATTTTCTTTTGCTTATTTTTTTCTTCATATTTATTTGAGCTGAAATTTATTCACATTTGAAGCTCAATATGAGGTTTTTATTTGTTTAGTTTGTTCTTCTTGGTCTTATTATTTTACTTTCCTTTCTGGTTTTTATTTATGCATTTTAATGATATACATTTGTCCAGAGATTCTGGCAGCAAATATATTTTTAAAAGCAAAAAAAAAAAAAAAAAGTTGAGCAGTAATTTCCATCCTTCTGAAGAACTTATTCTATAGTAACACTCTCAGAACTCTCATTTTACTGAACGTGGAAATAATTTATACACAGCGACATAATATTTTTATGCTGCAAATCGGCTTATGTTTTCTTTTTAAATATCATTTCTCATTTATATACTGTGGAGATGACAATAATGTAATGATCTCTGTAAAATATGGTCTAATTTTCCCAGAGAAAACACTTACTTGAAAAGGAAAAACCGCTAAGTAGTTTTCCATATGGTAGTAGAATCTTCTATATTTCCCATCACATGGGTGGGGCATGTGCGTGTGCGTGTGCGTGTGCGCTTGTGTGTCAGTTTGGAAACATTTATTCAGAACTCTCTATATAGAAGATACTTAACCAGGGGTGTAGTAGATAAAAGACAACTAATAATGACCAAACTATGTTCACAGTCTGTCATGATGTTTACCTTACCTTGTGGGAGAGATGTAAGTATAAAACCAACAGTAAAGAAGGCACGATTGGCTCTATCAGATGGTAGAAGTCCATTGGAGAAGAAAGGGGGCAATAAAGTGTTGTACTTAGAGGCGTCAAAGAAGACTTTTGGAAGAGGGGACAGACAGAGCCCTTAAAGGATGAATTGCTTGTATTAGTTAAAGATGGGGCAGGAGGGGACAGAGGCACTAGAGATTTTGTGTGCGTGTCCACAAAGTCCTTGGGATAGGTCATAAATATATTTACTACTGATGTTTCGTGACACTGTTCATTTACTGACATTTAGCGTGCATCTATTATGTAGATATTCTATAGAAACTTTCCAGTCCTGTATCAGTCTTCTATTGTTTTGTAAGAAACAACAACAAAATTTCAGGGCATAAACAAGAAACACTTATTTTTCCTCAGTGCATCTTTGGATTGTCCCCTTGAATTTGGCTCTTTTGGTCTATGCCCTGCTCAGGTTGGCTCTAAACTATGATTTGGTCTGATCTGTTCTAGATTTCACTGTTCTTTTGGGGGCAACAGTCTCTCTTGGTCATTTTCTTCTCATCTTGGAGTGTAGAACGCTAAGGTTCATAGCGGAGACATGATGCCCCTTATTGCCTAAACTAGGATAGGCACACTCTATTCCCAGGTTCTGTTGGTCAAAGCAAATCTCCTGGTCATTTCCAACATCAATGGAGACTCCTCCTGCTATTCCTGAAACAATATTTTATGTTCCACATTGGGTGGTTTGTTCCTTGTTGTTTTGGTGGATTCTCTAGGAATTCCAGAGGGATAAGTAAAGCACACTGATGTACCTGATCTACCACTACCTTCTATATCCTAGCACAGTAACAAATGCACACATAACCAAACATGCACTCACAGACCACTTCCATGATGTTATTCAAGAATGAATAGATGTGATATTTCTATTTCTTAAGCTACTAGTACCCTTGTTCACTGTACAGAATAACAAGCTAACTATAATTCATAAGGGTTATATTAATTATCTTACAAAGTAATTAGCTGAGTACCTCCTTTAATTTTGCTAGGCCACCACCTCAATGACATGTATTTTATCTGAAGGACACACCTCTGGAAATCACAGTGTGCTGAATTGGGTCTTAGAAATTGGAAACAGTCATACTATCACTGGAAAGTAATCTGCCAATTTTCCCAAAGGGCAGACTTTACAAAAATAAGTATTGGCTAACCAGGGATTTCAACTGTGGCAGAACTAGTGAACAGATTTACACATCACAAATGCCTTGCTTCTGCACAATGTTGGAATAGATGATCCATGCTAGGGGTCCTTTAAATGCAAAGCATGGAAAACCCAGATCTTTGTACAAGTGAAATTTGTCCTCCTTTTCTTTCTCCCTCCTTCCCTTCCCTCCCTCCCCAACTCCCCCTTTTCTTCCTTGCTTCCTTCCCTCCTTGCTTCCTTCCCTCCTTTCCTTCCTTCCTTCCTTCCCTCCCTCCCTCCCTCCTTCCTTCCTTCCTTCCTTCCTTCCTTCCTTCCTTCCTTCCTTCCTTCTTTCCCTCCTTCCTTCCTTCCCTTCCCTTCCTTCCTTCCTTCCTTCCTTCTTTCCCTCCTTCCTTCCTTCCTTCCTGCCTCCCTTCCTCCCTTCCTCCCTTCCTCCCTTCCCTTCCCTTCCCTTCCCTTCCCTTCCCTTCATTTTTTTCTTTTTTTTATTCTGCTCTTTGGACAGATCATTCAAAACTAATGAAGCACACTGCTGATGTACGGCCTCATATCCTCTGTGATGTATTACCAATCTTTTTCTAATTCTTAGACCCCCACCACCCACCTCAAAGTAACTTAAAACACATTATGCTCCCAGTGTAGTTGTAATATTATCATCTTATTATCACCAATTCCCTTGCATGGTGGCTTTGCTGAGCAGCTCTTTCACAGACAAGCCAATTTCTTTTAAGTATTGCTCTATCAGATGCTGAAACCAGCCCTACCAGAAGGGTTCTTGGTCATGAATGTTAATGAGCAGACAAGTGTCTGCTCCCTGACAGGGGCTCACTAATCCTTTGAGTAAGTATGGGCAAATTACAGGAGAAATTTTATTTCAGTTAAATTGATCTGCCACTGAATAGAGAAAACTGATTTTCTTATTTTAATGAAAATCAAGAAAAATATTTAATGGTGGTGTAAATTAGAGCTCAGTGGAAACATTTTTGTCTTCAAACCTAAGAACATTCAGCTCAGTGTAGACTGGTTCGACTGCATGGTGTGCGTAATGATAATGGAAAATTCATTATCTCTAGTTAGGGGTGATGTGCAGTGGGAAACAGTATGAGTCACCCACTCTAACTGGAATTTCATATCAAGACTCTTGACTTTCCTTCATCATAGGGAATTGGAATAAAAGTGTGCTTTCCTCCTCTGCTGAGACAACATGGTTTGCCTTTTTCAGACAAATAACATGGTAAAGGCATAAGAAGCATTTATGTGCTTTGAGAATTCTAAGATTTAGAGGAAAATGATTCAGGTGAAAATCTGAAATGGCATACCCTGTCCTGATGGGAGTCCCTGAGGTGGGCACATGGAAGGAACAAGATGGACAAGAAAGTGATAATGGTTGAAGTTGGTCGATGAGTCCATGAGGGTTTATTATAATATTCTCATTTATGTATGGTTTCTACATTTCTATAATGAAAAGGAGATAACTGACTTGAGCATATACAGGATGGAAGATTTTTAGTTCGTGAATCCATTCTAGATACACAACAATGTCAGCAGATATTGTCTCTCTCATGTCTTGTGTATTTCACAATAGTAAATTACACAGAACGTACCATTTTCAAATTGCAGAGATGGACAGAACTTACAGAGATTTTTAACTCAGGCTGAGGCTACTTAGCTTCTGCTTCCACGCAGCATTTTATTATTCTTCGGCTAGAAACGGCATCTCTAGTTTATCCACATGAACGGGCTTGTTAAAAAATCTCTCTATTAAGTGTGATTCAAAACGCTGAACTCTTGTTTAGAAGATACACAGACACCATGACAAGCATAATGTTCATGCACAAAATTTGGCAAGATTCAGAAGAAAATGTAAAATGTCTATTATAAGTACATTATAAATAACATTTCTATATTGCTCAGTAGTTACCCAGTGATTTTTAGTTGAATGACAACACCTACATGAGCTTGGCGTTTTAGCAAATTAAAAGGGAAAGACAGCTTGCCTAAGCAATTAATTCCGTACGGTTCCAAGTATTCCATGGGGTAGGAAGAGAATACTGAACCAAACATGGAGGTAGAGTCAGGAACCAGCTAAGCCTGCAGAGTTCACAGCGCTCTGAGAAATTTTTAGAAATCAGTCAATACAGCTTCAGAATTTTCCATTTATTATTCTTTCAGAAGGTTTGTTATATTCATTAAAAGGACAAATATTATTTTGGGGATGCCTATATATAGTAGTATACACGATCTTCATGCTGTTTCCTCCTTACCTAGTGGTTTAATTGAATCCAAACAACTTGAAAATGAAAAGCAAACTTTGAAGTAAGATAACAGGGAATCGGGCTTCCAAGGCCTTTTCGTGTTTGAAGAAATTGTCATTCTCCACATATTTTTTTTTAATTTCTGAAGATTTCTTGGCATATTTTCTCCTCTTAGAGGAAGTGTGCTGTGGTCATTACAGGCTCTGGTTCCCTCAACCCTTCTGTCTCCTTCTCAGTGTTTATGTAATTGACACCTGCTCATTTTTACTTATTTAGTGTTCTTTTAAAAAAGTGTGATCGATTGCCTAGTCCCTGTTGAAGTCTGAGCTCTCTGAGTGTGGGGATTAGGTCTCCTATTTCTATTTTATCTTCCTCTGCTTGACTTAATACGGAGCATATTTAATAGTGCGGTATTGTCCGACTATGGTACCAGCCTGCGCAGACCCAAGGGCACACACTGGTCACGTGAAGTACTTCGCTTTCAATATAAATATGACAGAAGAAAATGGGAAGCTTTGCATTCTAGTTATCTATTCACTTTTAGGGTCTATAAACCTGGAAGTCATATATGATTTCAGCATCATTTATTCCAGTGGATTGAATGGAACTAATTTTAGATTCCCAGAGCAAAGATGGTCTTTATTTAAGAGTGCAGGTAGTTGTCCTTACCTCCAAAAGCAGGGTGAGTGTGTTTTCTCTTTCACACATACACTCCACACACACGTGGAAAGAGAAGAACACACTTATCCTGCATTTTGACCACTGTGTGTGTGTGTATGTATGTGTGTGAATAAGGAGAGGTTCGGATGCACCTGAGTCACCTGGAGGACCTGTTAATGGGTAGGTTCCTGGGTTCACACACTGGAAATTTTGATGCTTTGGTCTGGATGGGACTCAGAATTATTTAGCTTAAGCCTCCCACGTTTCTGAAACAGGTAGTTTTTTCAATATCCTGGTTTCAGTGGAATTGAGAGGTCAATTATCAGGACATATTGTAGGGCACAGAAAGATGCCAGAGGTTTTTAAATCTTTGCTCTATCACATTAAATATTGGTGTCAGTTTAAGATCTGCCAATAAAAGGTCCCCACTGTGTTAGAAAGGATTTAAGCACCTATTGCTCATCAAACAATGTGTTTTATACCTTAAGCAAGCCTCTTTTTTCACCTCTGATTTTGACAACGAGTTACGCTCAAGATCCAGAACTCATTTGATTTTTTGCAGATCAAAATTATACTTCATTTGAATTTTTAAAATATTTGTGAACTACTGGGGCGCCTGGGTGGCTCAGTTGGTTAAGCGACTGCCTTGGGCTCAGGTCATGATCCTGGAGTCCTGGGATCGAGTCCCGCATCGGGCTCCCTGCTCGGCAGGGAGTCTGCTTCTCCCTCTGACCCTCCCCCCTCTCATATACTCTCTCTCTCTCTCATTCTCGCTCTCTCAAATAAATAAATAAATCTTTAAAAAATAAAATAAAATAAAATATTTGTGAACTACAAATTTTTTTTCTCTTTTATTTTCTAGTTCATAAGACCGAACATATTTTTTCACAATCTATAAAATGCATTTTAATTTCTTCATGTCTTTTGTTATTTTCTTATTTTTATTTTATTTTTATTTTTTGCTTGGATGATGGTTTTGGAGCCAAGTAAATTTTTTAATAACCTTTTTAATAGCATTTTCTGATTCTAAATTAACATATGCTTTTTGTAGAAAACTTGAATAACTTTAAAGTTTTAAAGGATTTAAAGTTTCTTTAAATTTATGTCTATGGGGGGATGTTGCAGAAACCAAACCTCATATGTCAGGACACTGAGGTAAAAATGTAATAATAATTGGTGTATGGCTTCTCATGAAAATTTATTCAAATAACTTTTGAAAAATAAAATAAATTGGAACTTTCAATTTCTGTGTTTTCTAGTTCATAAATACAAAATGAAAAGTAGAAACCAAGTCTCTGTAGGAGGGAGGGGATTTTCTATTTTCTGGGGATAGTATTCCCCCCATACTTTGTAACATTTTGTCAATACAACTTTGGACCACTTTTACTGTGATTGAGTTGATGGTCTTGATTTAGAGTACACGTAGAAGCCCTTTCAAATTAGGACAACATAGTGCTAAAGATTTATATGATGCAATAAATCATGGTTTATATTAAAGAATAGGTCAAGGGAATACTTAAAATGAATCCTCCCGTGAAAGAATTTATGGAAAATATAGAATGAAGGAAAAACAACATGAACACTTTTAATGCCCTTCTTGAACAATGGTTCTCGGTTCTACCAACTTGGCCCAGTTATCATTAGGTCATCCATTAGTGTTCTCTCTCTCTCTCTCTCCGTTGTGCTCAAAACATTTCAGGAAGGGAAACGGCTTCTGAGGCTATTGTCAGGCCTGGAGCATTCCAAGTCTCCCTACAAACCAAGGACTAGCCCTCAGGCACAACCTGCTATCAGTTTCAAGGTTTAGCTAGTCTCTAGTGCATAAAACTCGATTGTATTCTGCAGTTGAACGAATTGTGGAGCCAATTTTAATTAATATTAGCATTGTCTATTTTTAAATTGCTAAATACATTCCCCAAAAGTTTAGACACATTTTTAAAAAATGTTTGAGATTGTTTTTTCTCTTGGCTGCTTCTAAATCAGGAATCTCTTTTTTTTCTCCATGTAGATTCTAGGTGCCTAATGCACTCAATATATTTTCTTCATTCACTCATTCATTCCCCATATTTGGGGAAAGGTCTACTTTGCTCATGACATCATGCCAAGTTCTATTCAAAACAAACAAACAGAAAAGCCAGGTAAACAGTTCAGGCCTTGGAGTCAGAAACTAGATTTCAAATGCAGAATTTACAGTTTATTGACAAAGTGATCTGGGAAGTTTCTTGAACTCTTTGGGCTTCATGTTTTCTCTTTTCAAAATGAGTGTAATAATTGTAGTTTTGAAAATGTACATAAGGAGCCCAACACATGTCTGACAAAAAGTGAGGATTTAATTTATGATGGCTGTCTCCTGCTCTTCATCCTTATCATGTGCTTCCGTTCTTGTCCCTAAGAAGCTGACAGTCCCACAGAGCCACTCAGACAAGAGCATAAAGAACTGTAATACTGGTTAGTACCATGAGTGAAAATACAGATAAAATATTAGAAAGGAATGAAATTATTTCATGATGAGAGGACCATGAGTGGCTTTGTGAAAAGACAGAATGAAAACTGTCTTCAAAGTTACGAAGGAATTGGACATTGATCTGGAAGGATGTGGACATGTGGCTGAAAGGCACAGATGTGGGGAATCAAGAGGGATTCAGTCGTGGAACGAAGGATGTGTGAATAAGAGGAGTAGAACCAGTAGCAAGGTCCTTGAGTTTGTTAACAAAGTGGAAAACAGTCTGTTCTTAGAAAATCAGCGGGTGCTCTTACGTCTTTTCATTATAATAATTTAATTGACTGTTGATTTTTAAGTTATGTAGATGAAAGTTAAAATCCCTGTTGAACAACAACTAACAAAGATTACTCTGTGGGGTTGGTTCTGTTTAATTGATGACAGAAAATAGGCGTGTGGATTAGAGAACAAAATGCAGTCAGTTGATTCCTCATTTTCTTTAGTGTGTATATCTGTATAATAATATTTTTAAGTAGGACGCCTGGGTGGCTCAGTTGGTTAAGCGACTGCCTTCGGCTCAGGTCATGATCCTGGAGTCCCTGGATCGAGTCCCACATCGGGCTCCCTGCTCGGCAGGGAGCCTGCTTCTCCCTCTGACCCTCCACCCTCTCATGTGCTCTCTCTCTCTCATTCTCTCTGTCTCAAATAAATAAATAAATAAATAAAATAATAATAATAATATTTTTAAGTAGTAAACTTCCAGGCATCTGTGACTGAGTGTGATTCATATATGGTCTATGTGTAAGAATTATTTACCTTAAGAGCTGCTAAATGTTATTTCCATGGTGATTTGTGAGGAACAGTATGTTTAGGCATAGACTTTCCTTATGTTATTCTACTTTTCAGGTTCCTCACTACAGTGAATATGTCTAACTCTTATCATCACAACAATTGTTAGATGGTTCATCTGATTATGAAAATGAACATTAATTTGATACATCCCGTGAGGCCCTGCCATGTACTCATACCTCCACATATGAAATTAGTTATTTTGCTGAAATTTTTTCATGATAACATCTCGTGGCAATTTCAAAATCAGATTTGTATTTGAAATTGTTAAATTTCACATTACGTTATATTTCATAACATGTTTAATTCCTTTCAAATATCTTGCATAAAGATTCCCCCAATAAAATCACATACAAATATATAGGACAAGGACCCTGCTGTAAATATTCCAGTCAACAACAGTGGTGGACACATTAACTGTTGATAATTGCCCACTTCATGTAATGATTTGAATTTTCTCGGTAACAATTTAGTACACAACTTAGTATGTAGATCATTGGGGATGGGTGAATACCAACATTTTCATGCACTCAAAGTCCTCATGTCATTGAAAATTTCAGTCTCTAGAGCTCTGTTAAGAAGTCTACATTATGTAAAGATATGCATATTTACTTACTGTATGTTTATACAGTGTTTATTAAGTAGCTATTGATTTTTCGTAGTTGCTTTTTAGCAGTCTTAAACTTTCATTTAAAATGTGTAATTCTTCAAGGCAGCTCACATCTCCAGTGTTCAAGTTACTGGGCAGGGAGTGATGGCATACCCTTAGCTTGTTGCCGGTGGTGAATGCAAGATACATCCCTGGATGACTCATGGTATTTCTTTATCCTCAGGTTTACCAACTGTGGTTAATAGGAACCAAGTTCATTTGTGTGGAGTGCTTAAAGGGGCCTTAAGAGTTCTTAGAATAAACTTCACCTGGGCATCACCTACACACCTAAATGGATTGTTTTTGCCAATGAGTAATGTTCCCTCACTACCCAGTCTACACAGACAATGCCAGGGAGTATAGCACTCTTCCGACAAATGTTCTTCATTAAGGGGTCTTTGTTGGATGAATCTAGTTCTGCTCCATTCCATTCCTCATCTGAAAAACAAAAAACAAAAACAAAAAAACACGTTTGAGGGCCATCAGATTTAGGCAAAGTTGAATAATACATTAAAAATAACCAAATCAACAATATATTCTCCTTCCTTGTGAAAATTTTGCTCAATACCCAGCATAGCAGGGTGATTTTGTGGTGGCTTAATAAAAGCTATCTTAATAACAAAGCAGAAAGGTCAGCTGTTTATCTTCTTGCTAATGTAAAACCATAAATGTGGCTTTGTTCTCTGCTCTCATTGTCCATTAGCTTCCTTTTAAAACCTCTTTCTTCTGTATTTGAACAGCAATCAAGAAATATGTCTTTGTTGTCAAATATCTTAACCTTACATACACTGTCTCTTTAAAATAAGTAATATAATGAAAGAAATGAAGCATTGGTAACCTTTAGAGAGGCTAATTAACTGAAGCAATGATGACTAAGACATTTTTTTCTACACAAAAATTGCTTGCCACCTAAACAAACATCAGCACATGTAATAAACAATATTGCCAGATAGCTAGCATTTCAAATTAAATGAAAAAGACCTTTTTTTACGAGGTGATAAGATACTAAATGGAAAGACTATAATTAATTCCTTCCACTGGAATAAAAGGATCTGAGGAAATAAAGCATATTTTTAAAAGTATTAAGAAAAAAGGGAAAGGTGTGTCTTTGAAAAATATTTTTAAATGAGCCCGATCCGCATTTATATCAATAATTGCACATTATGTCCTATCAAGGAACCCGTTGTTACGTGGGGTTTTTTTTTCTTTTTTTTTAACTGCAGTGCTTGTGTTCCAATATCGTTTTCTTTTCCGTTTTCCTCAGGAAACGAAAAATAGACAGGATCCTGTATTCCACTTGATATTTCACATTAGCTAATAGAGTTGGTACCAGATAGGGAAGCAGTGCCAGATGCACAAGAGCTGAAAGGTTTTCGTTTTGAGTGTTTGTTTGCAAAACAAGCGCAGGCTCATGGAGGATCATTTGTAGAAAGCTAAGCCATGCTGGGTGCTCATTAGATAACTTCGAAGGACTCTGGTTTGCTCTCCCCTACCCCCCAGTTGTAGACACTTGTATGTGTTTCAATTAAAATCTCCATTTACTTCCAGCTGGCATGTTAGCATCCGTTCCACCAACACAGGGCAAAGGTCACAGCCTCCTGAATGAACAGACATTTATATATATATATATATATATATATATATATATATATATATATATATATGCCATTTGCCTCCTTGTGTAGGTGCCTTTGAGCCACCCAGGGCAGGCTGGGGGAGAAGATTCTGAAGGGTCAAATTGCATGGGGACTTGCACCTTATTTACCGATGTAGCTTTGGTAGCTGTTGGTCCAGATGCCGCAACTGCAGTTGTTCTGTGGATTGGGATCCAGCAGCAGCTGTTGTTCTTTGCTGGAGCGTGTTTCTGAAATTCTGAATGTAATAGTCTGAGACCCTAGTCATTGAAAGCTATGCTGAAAGTTAATTTGCTGAATCCAAGTTTATTTTCCTACCTCCACCACAGTCTGTGATAGAGCCTTTCCCCTGTGATGCACAATAAAATGAGGAAAGGACGGACTCCTTTGTTGCCCTTTCCCGGGGCTGGTGAGGCTGAGCATGCAGGGGTTGCAGAGTGGGGGCTGGGGGCTCCCCGGGCTCGAGACTCAGCCGTGCTTGGACTGCTGCACGTCCAGACCCAGGCTCTGCCGCTCTCTGCCCAAATGGCGTTTGGCAACTCAGCGGACTTCAGTTTCTCCATCTCTAGTGCTTGGAATAATACATCCTTCCTTGCAGAGCGTGAACATGAGATAATGTGAATCTAAAATGCCTGACACATAGGTAGCTTTTACTATTTTTACCGCGCCAGCCACGTCCCTTTTCTGGGGGTTTTCTGATAATTGAAAAGGTTCTGCATTTCCTTGCCTTGCTTCTGAGCACAGAATTCATTTTCTCACTCCAAAAATATGAAAATTCCTAGACATTCAAATAATTATACCTCCTATTTATTAGGTAGCACTTTGGGACTTTTGTAAGCACTTGGTACATGTTATTCCATTTAGCCTTCACAACCATCCTAAGAGGTAGCTTATATTATTGTTGTTGTTATTATTATTATTGCTGTTTTAGAGTTGAGGAAGTTCGTGCTTGAGATGTAGGTTATTTGCTGAGTTCACGTAGCTAGTAAAAGACAGAGCTAGGCTTTAATCCAACCTACACCCTGTACCAAGCTGTACTTTCTCCCACAAGGAGAGCAAATCAATTTACCTTGAAATGAAGTATTTACCTGAAATGTTCTATGTTAATAATGGAAAGCTCTGGTAAACATTTTGTGAAAAAGTCTACGCTTTGGCGTTCTCACTTGGACAAGTTTGGGTACGGTCTAATCAACCTTAAGCTTGACCCACCCACACCACGATAGACCAAGTTACAGATGCTACAAGTAGAACGTGGTAGGAGGGGAGAGAGAAACAGTATTTAGAAAGTATAGTCACCAACAATGGTACAACTGAACTACCTGCATCTCTGCAAAGTTAACAGGAGTCTCTACAAACAGGATGGTGCTGACACTGGGGATTCAGGGCCACGTGATCTATAAAGCCACACAGAGTCACAGCTGACCCCGGGGAAAAGCCTGACCTGGCTGCAGAGGTAGGATCCCTGTTTAGAAGTAAGTCAGAGCTCACATGGGAAGTTTGGCATATGACAAGCATTCTGATGACAGGATCTCAGACACAAGAACAGAAAAGGGAGAACTGGTACCCAAAATTCACAACCCAAATAGTAGCAAGTCTGACATTAGAGTCTGGAAATTCTGAGTCATTCCATGCTAATGTCAAAAAGGACCCCTGTACCTGCAGATGGAAGATGGGGAACCAAAAATAGACAGATGCTTCCTGCAGAAAAGGCATGCTTTGTCTATTCTGAGGAAAGCATTAGAACCCCAATAGCGCGGATATTCTCGCATTACCAGGGTTATATTCAATGGTATACCACATGTTTTAATGCAAATTGTGTTATATATTTTATACTTTAGCTCATGAAGAAAATGGCATAGCTCACAATAATGTCACTATTTAAAATAAAAAGTACCCTTGATTTCACTAATACTTCTTTTTTTTTCTTATTCCTAGTAAATAGTCCTGTAAACTTTCTGTGAACTCTGATTTTGCTTTAAATGCGAACATACTGTGTGTATATATATATAGAGAGAGAGAGAGAGAGAGAGAGAGAGAGAAGGAGAGAACCACACTCACACAGAGACAGAGAGAGCAATTTGGTCCTATGTGGTGGTAATAGTGTTTTATTTGGGGGAATGAAACTAGCCTCTGGAATCAGGGATGAGAGGAAGACTTTTCAATGTATATATCCTTTTAGTACCTTTTTAATGTTTGATTATATATATATGGATTACCTATTCAAAACTATGTTTTTAAGAACAACCAAATGCAGTTATGCTAAAGAAAAGCATTAATATTCAAATTTAGTTCTTAACAGATGTTAGAGGCAGCTTGTGAATCTTTTGTTTTCCTACATCCTATTCTCAATTTAAAAGTAACCGTGTTCATGTCAAAGTCAATGATAAAACATTTCTAAGTTCAATGAAACATGTTTTTTTCTTTTCTGAAGAACACTTTTTACTTTCCTAGAAGTGAATGACTTTGACATTTGGATGTTGTACTGTTTCTTTTTTAAGCATGTTTTTTGTCATATGAATTAATTCAGGAAAAGGCCAATTCAGTGTTTAAAGATTTTGCATAACCAAGTAAGGTATTAACCAGGAGCTATGTCTTGGGAATTGTTCATTCCCCACACCCCTTATTAATATCCTAAGTCTGTTTCTTAACTCTATACTGTTGTTTTTAACATTTCAAATTGCCCTACTTTTCCTGTGCTATTTCAAATGTAAACTTAAAGATATTCTTGATCTGAGACCTAAGAAAGGCACATAAAACAAACTTCACATCGGAATGTAGCATTTTTGTCAGTCGAGTTTCCTTTTTTAAACTTTGCCAAAATGTTTAGTTCATTGTCATTCTTTTGCATGTGTCTTTCCTTATATTTGTTTGTTACCCCCCCCCCCCCCCCCGCCCTCCCAAATGCCCCTAATCTCCAAGACCATGTGCAGGACTTCAGCGCCATTATCTTCCCTTGATCAGTGTCTCCATTTCTATTATCCTCCTTCCTTCTCTCTGTTGTCAGTGGGAAGGAGTGACACTCAGGGTAACATTCTGCAATTTAAGACTTCAATTATATACCTGCTCCACTCTGGCAGGTGTTGGTCCCTCTGCAATTTTGGAAATGAAAAGCATGTAGGGAAAACTCTGAAAGGAATTATAATGGGTACTGGTTCATTGCTTATGGGGTAGCATTTTAACAAGAAGCTTCCTCAGGGATCAAGGAATACAGATCCTTTGAATTAACCATTTTAAACTTCTCATTCAACACTTTGCCTTTCTCTCATATTGGTGAGTGTTTTGATCTTGTCTTCATGAGAAAGTGTCTATTCTGTTGATTTTTCAGGCCAATGGCTATTCGAATGGGCTTTGAAAAGTATACTGATGTTTCTTTTTATCTGGGGACCCTGAGAATATTGATAAATATAGACTCATTAAAAACACATCTGGTCAGGGGACTTGCTTCAATGACTGGAGAGAAAAGAGAAAAAACCAAACACACAAATAATGAGAGTGAGTTACCTTCTGAAGATAGAGTGCCTCTCGGCTGACCAAGAACTAGAGCTGATAGAAGCAGACCACCCACCATTGCCACCTGCATTTGAGAGATGGAGAGGCAGAGATGAGTTGTAAAGTTTTACTTCTCCAGGTAATAATGGAATCATGTTTTAGGCCACTGAGCTGCAAAAGCAGTTAACTGCCTGAATATTGTTCAGTAGCTTATGTGAGATATGTTGCTATGTCTTATTCTTTCAAAGTGAAGTCCTCCAACTCTGTATTAATTAAATGTGTTGTATATTATTAATATTTCTTATAGAAACTCAGCAATTTTCAGGATAAAGACAAACGAGTTTTGTCTCTATTAAAAGTGATAATGCTCAACTGGGGCATTTCTGGAAAGCCTTTATTAATTCATCACATTTATGGACCCCCTCTTACTTTTCAGAGATGCCCCTGAAGTTGAATCTCACAAAATAAACAAGCTACTTGTCACGTGAAGAGAGTTTTGTTAACAAAGATCTACAATAACAGCACCATATGTGCCAAAATAGGCATGTAAGCAGGATTCAGGAAGCAAGGAAGATGGAGAGACAGCTTTCATTGGTTGAGTCAGAGAAATTGTTAGAAAAGCTGATGGGCTATATATTGAATACTAGCATAGGGATAGGAATTTTCTAAATGAAGAAGGAGTTAACAACTATTCTAAGTAGAGAAAGATGAGAGAAAATATGCAGTATTTCAAAATATTTTTGACATCCATGACTTTTTGTGAGAAATACAATTAGACTGTCGTTGAGCTGAAAATCAAAGTGGAAAATATTGGACTATATAAGCCCTAAGATTTCTTACTGATTTAAAAATTTCATGAATCCACATGATTCCATTGTTTCATAAACACTGGACTTCCATTTTCACCTAAAAATGCTGATCTGATTCATTTTCGCGAAGAACCTATATATAGGGGACACTTCAGCCTCCTTCACTTACCTACATTGAGGGAAGACTGTAGGGTCTGATGATTGCAATTATATTTTTCTTTAATACTGTTTTATTGTATATTATATACCCTGACTAGAATATTCTTGAGGAAATGCTATATATACAAAGGCATGACTTTCCTGTATTTTTTTAATATTAGAGATTTATATTCTAGCAAATTTCTTCTGAGATGAACTTCAAATACTGGTTAAATTCTATCCTATTTATTGTCCCAAGAAAGCTGTCATCTTATACTGGCCAACAGGTAGTTTTTCTTTAGAAGCACAGGAATCAGGCTATTTAGACATAATTAAAGTCATTCTATAAAAAATGCTGGTTCAGCTTGCTTAGAGGTTCACCATGGTCAGATATTCTGAGAAAGACTCACTGTCTCTTTAGCAGCCAAAAAACAAAAAACCACCAAACAATAGGCAGAGCTCATAGGGTTACCCCACAAGGTGCTAAAAATAGCCAGTTGATGAAGAAACCAGGAAATAGTACAAATGCCTCCAGAATGCTACTTATTTATATCCGGTAGGGTGTAGCTCATCAATATTAGAACAGACATTGGAAACTTTCTGCAAGTGAATAGGACTTAAATGAGAATATGGGGCTATTTGAAGGCATCTTTAGGGACACATCTTTACACTCTGAAGGAATTTAGAGGTTCCCTCTTCCAAAAAACGTACCGGTTACCTCTACTTAACATATGATAGGCTACCTACACATTTCATCCCACTTTTAGAAGTACTCATTATGCTTTTTTGTAAGCATTTGATTAATATGAATCTCATTAAGTAGGAAAAGTTAATCTCTTTCTTTTTAAGTAGTGAGTTTGGGCATGAGCTTGACCCAACAAAAACTTTTTTGCTTAACAGTCCAGCGCTCCCTTGGAGATGTTGAATTCAAGAGCGGTAGATGGTGGAGTGAACGGGAAGGGCAGAATTCCGAGACTCTGTGTTCTACACAGATGCCAAGAGGTATAAAGAAAGAAGATAATTAGTAGGGGCAGAAACCATAGAAGCCAAAGTAGTGAGTAAAATACAAGATTTCAAGAGTTGAGAGATAAGCTGTTCCTGAGATGAAAATCTAGCTCTGTGTGAGACCATGGACCTCCCAACAGCAGACCTCTACAACTTAATATAACCTGAGTGTATCTCCATCCTGCATTTGAAGAGGTTCACCTGTTAATGTTTAATGATAAACTACTTTTCTTAAAAACATCGATTTCATTGGTATTTCTAGAAACTAACGTTTCTGTCCTTCCTTAATTGATCACTATCAACTTTGGACTGGAATTGACTTGCTCCTATGTTTCCTTGCCTTTTTTTTTTTTTTCTCATTCTAATTTCACAGATTTTTGAGTAAGAACAATTAAGTTACTCTTTTACCGAGATTAGTTTTTGGAGATAAATACAGGATTTGAGACTTGGCAGGATAAGGGAAAGTATCTCATGCCAGGACTAGACATATTTTTCCCTACTTCCAATCCTGACATGTGCTTAGAAAGTACAGTTTAGAATCTGGGGAGAACCTCAGGCAAGACTTTCCTAAAATCCCAAAGTAAGTTTTATTTTAAATATTTTTGATGGATTAGGAAGTTACCATAGAGGTGAACATTATATAATGAGTCTGTAATGCTAACAGTGAATATGATTGTAATTAAGTGTGGGATCATTAGTGACATAGAATACTACCAAACAATAGAAAGGAGGCTTAGTGCAATATAGGGGAATGAGCATCAGTTTTGATTTGTAAATCATTTAGCTCCTGACCATACTTGTCAAATGACTCTACGAAGTCATTTAACCTCTCTGAGCCTCAACTTCCACATTTGTCATATTGGGATAGTGATAATACAGATAAATCATTTCATGTAGATAACATTAAATAGAGATTCACTATCTTCTTCCATTCTTGACCTAAGCGTTAAGTCATGAGATTGAATTTAAAAGGAAAAGACACAAACCCTCATTCTCTAATCTCTGCTACTTGAAGCATGGAAAGCAAGATTGGCAATGACCAGGAGCTGTTGAATACCACATTACCAATGGTTGGAGGTCATTATACTAAGATTAAGAGTGTTTCCCTGGAATCACTAAGTTATTTTCATAATTTATTTTCATAACTTCGAATTATAAATTAAAGATGAGCATTCACTGCTTTGCTAACTCTGCTATAAAATTTGACCCATAAGAAGAATAAGATGAGAAAAATCTGTTTTCTTAAGTATATTATACTCTTTGCACATTTTTTGAACATGACAATATTCATAATTTAAAGAAAATATGGGGTAGTAATGACTCTAATAAGAAGAAAAATCTCTTACTCAGACTTTGTATGAAAATGAAGTAAGGTATCTTGTCTAAGTCCCAGTATTTGAATTAACTTTAAAACCTAAAACATCTGTGTATTCACTGGATGTGATAAGGGTTTCAACTGATATTAATTGAATTAATTATTACATGTTGTTAATCTTTTGGCTGTCTCTAGAAGATTTATTTCCTTAAACATACCACATTATTTAATGTCACTGAATATGTTGATGGTGCTGTTCAAATGTCAAATAACTGCCAAAGCTCTAGGGGAAAGCTAGTTTTTCATGCATGTTTAAATTTCTAGTGGACTTCAACCCATCAAAAAGGAAAATCTAGCCTTTAAACCGTGTCATCTTGGACTTTACCTTACATTTGAAGGAAGGACTCTCCAGTAGAATATGGGACATACATAGTTATTTCTAAAGTGCAATTGTGTATTAATTAGAAACCTAATTAAGGTTGGATGTATACAAGTGAATGTTGGCATTCTTGGTTGTGGAAGGTTGAATTTTAATTACTCAGATTATCATTACATTATTATCATCAGTAACCACTGGTGAGTACCTACTATGCTTTAAGTAAATCTGCTTGCTGTCAACAGGTAGAAAGACCCCCGTGTTACAGTAAAGATGTTTCTGTGTCATGCTAAATTACTATGTTGACTTACAAAACATACTTGTGTAATGGGTGTATCATTTGGTATCATATAAATAGTCCTTTTAGAACTTGAAAATATGAATAGAACATCTGAGAGAGAGAGGGAGGAGAGAGAGAGAGAGACTGAGCACTAGAGAGATATACTGGGTACTAAGTACAGTATTAGGAAAGTAATTTTTCTGTGTTGCTCTGTGGAGTAGGTGAGGGAGAAACAGAGCTGAATGGGTGGGTATTAGAGAGAGTAAGATTTCTACACATAACAAAGAACTTTTTCACAGTTAGCACTGCCTCATGAAATTGTGAATTTCCCAATACTGGACGCAATTACAAAGAAGCTCAATTTCTGTCTTCTTTTTTTCTTTATATTGTAAAACAGTAGCTTTCAAATTATTTACAATAAGAAATGATTCTTTCAAAGGGAACATTTGAAATGGAGCACAAAATCCCAATATGTAAAGCCAAGAGAAACAAAAGGCCATACATATGAATTTATTTTATAATTAACATGAATAATAATTACTGATTCATTTGTCAATCCTTGGTTTCAGGAGAGTCCTGATGTTGGTTTCCAGTCTGTTAAAATATGGGTATTAGCATTTTTCAGTGTGTATAGCATTTGTTTCTTTGCATACTTCTTTGTTTAATTGTGAAATCTGAATCAAACATTTGAGATCCTTCTGATGCCCCGGAGTATAGTTCTAATATTAGCCTTGGAGAGAAAAATCCTGCCCTGTATTGAGTGGGAGAGTGGAGAGTTGCCTCTGGTGTGTGTGAGGAGTGGCTGTTGACTGAAAAGAGGCACTGGTGATCTTTCTGAGGTGATTCAAAGTTTCTCTACATGGGTGAGATATCTCTATTTTTCTCTCTATCTCTATCCATTTAGTTATGACCTTGGTTGTGGTTATAGTTCTCAGAGACTTGAGACTTTTTTTATTGAAGTGTAGTTGACATCTGTTACATTCATTCCAGGTATACAACCTACTGATTGGTCAAGTGTATTCATACATTATGCTACAGTCACCGCAAGGGTTGCTTCCATCTGTCACCATACAATTAGACACTTAAGATTTAAAAATAAACATAGCAAATAAATTTTAAAAAAATCTTTTGACAGTATAATACTATGCTTTTATGATCACTGCCCTGCCTAACACTAAAAATAGCTAATCTAGTTTAGGCCATCACTGTCATCTTTCTCCAATTTCCTCCTGCCACACTGGGCTCTCTCCAACAACGCCTGCACACACGTCCAACACACACACTTATTGCTGCTCCAGTTTGAAAGCCCTAATTCTACTGATCAGTTATGCATACATGAGAATTAAATTTAGAATGTTTTGATTTCTGGTAAATTTGCATGAAGGGAAATCTTGTTTCCATTATCTGAGTTGAAATTGGTTCACTTAAGATTTTAATATACCAGAAAATCAATATTAAGAATTTGTTTTATATAATTTTATGCCTCCTTCAAATTTATAACTTCCAGAAATCTATTGACTTTCCAAAGAATGTTTCAAGATGTGTTGTTGTAGTTGGTATCAGACTCTGCACTGAGGAAATCTGCTTACAGGGTGGCATTGAACTCTTTTGATTTAATGAAATGACTTAAATTTATTTTTTAAACCTAAAAAAAGTGATGCAAAATTTAGCTTATTTATTAAATCATTGTGTTTTTGTCAAGCTCATTGGGTGGCATAAAATTTACAGGTTTTATGATAACTTTTCATCAATAGTTTTTCACTACTTTTGTTTACTTAGGTATTTTCTTCACATTTTCAATAGGGAGGGGAATAAAAGTTTGGACGATAAGATAATTTCTGCTAAGTCAACCATCAGATCTATTTTATTCACAAATAAGACGACAGAAAGTTTTTGATTCACTGGTCTCACCTTTATACTACTTTTGAAAAAAACATCTAATATCCCTTTTTTTTTTCACGATCTAGTTTTACTTTCACTATAATCCTGCAAAGTTAGCATCATCACCATCATCTTGGAATCAGAGTAATTGAGACTTCAAGCTAGAGCTAAGGCAAAAACCTCAGTCAGAAGGGTCACAGCTGTCCAGGATATTTGCTATTTGTTCATCATGCGCAAGGTATTGTTTTGATGGAAAGAGGGTGAGAAGGTGCCTATAGACTTTCAAGTCCCTTCAAGAGCTTTCTGTGTTCTCTCAAGGGATTTGGGTGGGGGATTGGTGACTCTTATGTGTTTCTAGTGCTTTTTTTTTTTTTTTTTTTAACTCTCAAAGTGTTGCCTAACTCATGATTCTGAACCATCTTGGGTGTGCTCTTTCACATGAGAAATCTAGAAGATTCTAGGAAGGAGAAAAAACAAAACCCCACAAATGAGAACTTGAGAATGGCACTTACTAGTGATTCTCAGAATAGGTTTCCGGAATCATCACCATCAGCATCGCTAGGTAACAGAAATGCCAGTTCTTGCCACCCCCCCCGCCCCCCCAGTCTTACTAAATCAGATACTCTGGAGTAAGACTCAGTGGTCTGTGTTTTATCAAGGCCTCCTGATGACTCTCATGCAGGTGAAGTTTGAGAACCCCTGCTGTGTGTTCTTAGGCTTCAGAGTATTTAGAAACTTAACCATTGGGCGCCTGGGTGGCTCAGTTGGTTAAGCGACTGCCTTCGGCTCAGGTCATGATCCTGGAGTCCCGGGATCGAGTCCCGCATCGGGCTCCCTGCTCGGCGGGGAGTCTGCTTCTCCCTCTGACCCTCCTCCCTCTCATGCTCTCTGTCTCTCATTCTCTCTGTCTCAAATAAATAAATAAATAAAATCTTTAAAAAAAAAAAAAAAAAAAGAAACTTAACCATTATTTCATAGAGAAATAAAAAGTGCAGAAAGATATAAATTCTAAGAGGTAGTCAATCTAATTGGTTTGTGAAGATTAGTGGAATAGAGTCTTTTGTATTTGGTCTTTCGGAAGGAACCTTTAGATCTCAATAAAAGCTTTGTTATGCCAGAGCTTTTTATTTTCAGAACAGTTTTGCTCTATGCTGAACTATGAGACCTCAAAAAAGTTTTTTGTTCTTCCTTTTATGTTAAATTCCTTATATCTCCTGACTATAGAGGGACAACTAAATTGTGCATAGAACCTCATAAAAGAAAGCTCATAGCATTAAAAAGATGGCAGGTCAGTTAAGAAGAAATTGTCCTGGGTCCCCTTAGGTCAGAGTCAGATGTTACTTGAGGTAGTAGAGGAGGAGAGGGAAAGGTTAGAGTATTTTGAGTCATAAAAGGAAGACTATTGAATAAAGTCAATAGCTATTTCTTGAGTTTTGTATTGACTCTTGTATGCCATTGACTTTTCTAGGCATTTTAGATATTTTAAGTAAAAATATAGACAAAGATCACTGTTCTGGTAGGTTATATTATATTCAGGGAGTCAGATTTATGCAATAAATCTTCTAAATAAGTATATTATAAAATGTTAGTAATTGATGATGTTGTGGAAGAAATTAAAAAAAAAAGACCCATTAAGAAAACCCTTTAGGGGGATATCGTGCTGCACTCCCAACTAGACATGTTATGGATCCTGTGCTAGGTCCCATGAGATAAGCCCTCCTTCAACAGAATGTATTTATTTAGCAGCTGTTGGCAGTGAATGTATTTGTGGAGGGTGCAGTGGCTCTCCCGTTACCAGTCCTCCCCAGTCCTGATGGAATTTCACATGTGAAAACGTATAAAAGGAAAACCCAAATTTAAGTTTTCTTTTAATGGGAATAGAGCTATTAGAAAGTAGGATTTTCAAAACCAACCAAACAGACAATAACAATAAAAACAAAAATTAAACAGATACCTGAGAAAGCTTGTAAAGGGATGAAATGAGAGAATAGAGTCAGGGCCTGGGTTGAATTGAGCAGCCTAGACCTAGTTCATTAACAGTTTATAGTTGGATGCCTGTTTTATGTAATTTCTGGCTCCTGGTGCAAAAGGTGGCTGTGTTTTAACAGGAACCTCCTTCTCACAACACACCTACAGAAACTAACGGATGCTGAACAGTAACTTTCAAAAATGCCTTCCATTCTTGGCCATTCCTTCCATTGCTCCTTCCTTTCTCTTGCTGACTGTGGGAATTAAATTTCATCTACTGATGGTCGATCCATGGTTCTTTAAGTTGTAGATGTCCTCATCTAGCAGGATTGAGTTCAGGGGCACTGATCTCCGTGGTGTGTCTTTTTAAAAAATGGGTATTAACACATCAATTGCCAAGAATACTGTCTTTATGAGAGATATTTTTGATGGCATATGTTCAAGTATCATACGAGCTTTTGTGTGGACATT
Organism: Mirounga angustirostris; assembly: GCF_029215605.1. Lineage (NCBI taxonomy): Eukaryota > Metazoa > Chordata > Mammalia > Carnivora > Phocidae > Mirounga > Mirounga angustirostris. Next base: position 16,720,445 of record NW_026991711.1, on the reverse strand, counting down.
TTGTAAGTTTTCTTTAAACAGATTTTTTAGGTATAATTTGCATACTGTTGCAGGTTGAATTGTGTCCCCCCAAAAGATGTTGAAGTCCTACTCCCCGGTACCTCAGAATGTGACCTTAACTGACACGATGATAGTTAGTTAAGATGAGGGCATAGTGGAGTAGGGTGGGCGCCTAATCCTATAGGATTGGTCCTTTTTATAAGAGATAGAGACGCACAGGGAAAGGTGATTGTGTGACAATGGAAAACAGAGATGGCGGCGATCCATCTCCAAGCCAGGAATGTCAAGGATGCCAGCAAATGCCAGAAGCTGGAAGAGGCATGGGAGGATGATCCTCTATAGGGTTCAGAGGGAACGTGGTTCTGCTGACACCTTCATTTTGGACTTCTAACCTCTAGAAATGTGAGACCATAAATTTCTGTTGTTTTAAGCCACCCAGATTCTGGTACTTTGTTATGGCAGCCCCAGGAAACTCATACACGTACTGTAAAATTCAACAGTTGAAGTACAGAGTTCACTGAGTTTTAGTGCTGTACAGAATTGTGCAGCCATCACCACAATACAGTTTTAGAACACTTCCATTAGCCCAGAAAGGTTCCTCATGTTGATTTGCTGTGTCTTCTTGTTCTACTTCACCTCCAGCCCCAGGCAACTACTAATCTGCTTTCGCCCCCCATAGATTTGGTTATTATGAACGTTTCATGTAAGTGGAATCATAAGACATATAGTTTTTTGCATCTAGTTTCTTTCTTTCTTTTTTCTTTTTTTTTAAGATTTTATTTATTTATTTGACAGAGATAGACACAGCAAGAGAGAGAACACAAGCAGGGGGAGTGGGAGAGGGAGAAGCAGGCTTCCTGCTGAGCAGAGAGCCCGATGCAGGGCTCGATCCTAGGACCCTGGGATCATGACCTGAGCCGAAGGCAGACGCTTAACGACTGAGCCACCCAGGCGCCCACATCTAGTTTCTTTCAATTAGAATAATGTTTTGGGAGTTCATCCATGTGGTATAGTTTTTTTTTTCGTTTTTTTTTTTATTAAGTTAATTTTCTCCAAAGGCAGTCTACATGTAATGACAAGTCCTGGGATCTGCATAATATACTTTTTTGGCCAACAAGAAAGTTTTGGAAGGAAATGTGAATTGCCATTATGACAGGACTTCAAACTCTATTAATAGTGTATCTAAGGAGACATTGTTCCTGCCTTTATTTATTTCAGTAGTTCTCAAACTTGAGCATCTGTCAGAATCACCTGGAGGACTGGTTAAAATGGAAATTGCAGAGTCACTTCTCTAGTTTCTGATTCAGTGGGTCTGTGCCGGGCCTGAGAACGTGCATCTCTAACCAGCTCCCAGATGCTGCTGCTGGTCCAGGGAGCATCCTTCGAGAATGACTGCTTTAACCAGAAGCCACATTTAGTGGTGGTAGGGCTCCTTTCTTTTTCGTTGCCATCAATTCCTGCCTTCTCAGTGACTTATATAATAAGTAGGAGAGATTACTGTTTCTTAACCCAGAGTGGCCTCCAGTCCACATACATCTCTGAAAGCTCCATTTAAGTTTTGATAACTATCATCCATGCCCACTGTGGAATATTGCATCTCCTGAGAGCTTTTGGTTTGCAGAATAAAATTTAAAAATCAATCAGCTTAATGTCATCTCTGTGCTGCATGCCTTCTTGAGATCATAGTCACTTGCCCTATTTTAAGGAAGTCTCAGATCCACAAGGCTGCTGAGAATTGCTAGCAATTTTTTTTCTTCTTTTTTTCAACCAGCAAGCTAGATTGAGACCCAGTTGCTTAAATGCACACAGATTGGTCAAAGTCTCCAGTGAATCAGTAATAAATGACATTTTCTTGGAATCATAGGCATGCCATTAACTTCATTTTGCTTGTCTGTGTTTTGCCCCTTTATCTCTGGTCTAACTGAAAAAACAATCTGAATCATATTGTCTCTTCCATGTAGTATGTGACCTCGCAGCTGCTAGTGTAGATCTGTTGTTACAGTAAGTACTTCAAAGAATACGAATTAAAAGCATTTTACAGTGAAAGCAGACCATTTGTTCAGTGATAGGTGCGAGTTTTGTGAGGTCTGAAGCATATCTATAAGGAGAGGGAGGGCATCCTTCTTTAAAGAAAAGAATTCATAAGAATTTTATATTTTATAACAATATGCAATTTCATAGTAAGTAGATATTTAGAATGAACAGGGCAATCATAACCCATTAAAGACAATAAAAGCTCACACAACCTGGAGAAATTACTTTTACTTCTTTAACCGCCTAACATACCTGTATCCTTCTTTTTGTCTACAGTTTGGGGCTGTATACTCTTTGATGGTATCTACCTCTGACGTGGATTCTGTCATATGTTTATACAGAGAATAGAAAGTAAATATTGTCCTTTCTCTAGCAGGGTTGATTGAAATTTGTCTTTTATTACTGAAAGTTCAGGGAAGTTTGTTTCAGCTTCAAACCTCATCGTCGATGACAAAATGACACAGCCTATCAGGGAAAAATGAAACACGCAGCTTCACCCAGCAGCATTCACTTTTTAAAAGAGAACTGCTACAGGTGTAGACACAAATTCTGCTAAAATTAGTTTCATGTAATTTCCACCAAGGGAAAAAAAAGATGCACGATATTTGATTATTACACATAATCGCATTACTGAGCGCATTGTGCACAGCCGAGAATTTTTTATTAGACTTCATTAAGAACAAAATCTTCCACTTACAACTTTATATCTCAGGATCGGATGAGTCCTACAGAAGAACTTTCACTCCATGCATTTGAATCACCGTTTCCTCTCCTCAACTACCGTAAACTTCTTTGCTGGGCCACAGAGGACGCGTTTTTGTGGTGGCATGATCTGCAGCCTAGTACCTTTCCCGCGCTGACTCCAGTGGGCTGGCAGTGTTCTGGGAGGCCGTTTCTGCACTCGCACTCGCAATAACTTCACCTGATGCAAAAGTTATGGGAGCTTCAGCAACATATCTTACCGAACCCACGTCACAAGTATTCCCAAGTCAGCTCTCTCTTACTTACACGCCCAAAATGCCCCTAGGCTCTCGAAGGTTATCTGACAACATTCTCATTTGAGAACATCTCATGAGAGAGACACATCTCTCACATGAGAACATTCTCATTTAATTGCAGAGAAACAAGCTCACTTTTGGAAATTTTACAAAAGCACCTGGCTATGCGATCCGATTGCCATGGCTCTGCCCCATTCCTAGGGCTAAACTCTTACCCAAATAGTGAGTCTCTATGAAGGCGCAAGTACACTGACTTCAGGGCAACTCCACCTCCATTTTTGCTAAGAAAAATAGCTTAGGAGTATGCTGTCAGAGAGAGAGAGAGAGAGAGAGGGAAAGAGAGAGAGAGAGAGAGAAGAAAAAGAAGATTTTTCAGGGCGCCTGGGTGGCTCAGTTGGTTAAGCGACTGCCTTCAGCTCAGGTCATGATCCCAGGGTCCTGGGATCGAGTCCTGCATCGGGCTCCCTGCTCTGCGGGAGGCCTGCTTCTCCCTTTCCCACTCCCCCTGCTTGTGTTCCCTCTCTCGCTGTGTCTCTCTCTGTCAAATAAATAAATAAAATCTTTAAAAAAAAAAAAAAGATTTTTCAGATGGGAGAAATAATGCATGTAAATGAGGAGAGGAGGCTTAATTCTAATTATCTTTTATAAAGTTGTCCTGACTAGACCTGAAATGACAATCAGAGACGTAGGGCTTTCTGTGATTTTTTTTTTTTTTTTTCTGGTATGTTTTTTGAGAATGATTAGGGAGGACTAGATGAGAAAGGAGACTTGATTAAGACCCTTGAGGCCTGTGATTATGTTTCATATTTTAAGAGGAAATTAAAATTGTGGAAAGCTCCTGTCTCAGTCAGCTTGGGCTGCCATAAAAAATACTATAGACTAGGTGGCTCAAAAACCAGAAATTCTTTTTCTCACAGTTCTGGAGGCTGGAAACCGCGGGGTGAAGGTCCAGCAAGATTTGGTTCCTGGGGAGAGCTCTCTTCTTGGCTTGCAGGTGGCTGTCTTCTCTCTCTGTCCTCTCATGGTGGAGAGAACTATTCCTCCTTTTCTCTTGAGACCACAGTCCTGGGGCACCTGGGTGGCTCAGTTAGTTGGACATATGCCTATGGCTCAGGTTATGATCCTGGAGTCCTGGCGTCTTGGGATTGAGCCCTGTGGTGGGGGGAGAGGGCGTCCCTGCTCAGCAGGGAGTCTGCCTCTCCCTCTCCCTCTGCCCCTCCCCCCTACTCCTGCTCTCTTTCTCTGTCTCTCAAATAAGTGAATAAAATCTTAAAAAAAAAAAGACCACAATCCTATTGAATTAGGGCCCCATCCTTAGGACCTCATTTAACCTTAATAACCTCCCAAAGACCCCATGTCCAAATACCATCACCTTAGGGTTGGAACTTCAACATAAGCATTTTGGGGGTACACATTCAGTTCATAACAGCTTAAGAGAAGAGATGTGGCATGATTAAAATGGGGACTTGGAAAGATGAGTGTCTCTGTGTCGGGAATAGATTGAAATTCAATGTTGGAGCTCCTGTCCCATAGTTCTGCTCTTTCACAATTTCCATTTTTTCACTACCTATAAACCACTACAGAGCTTTCCCCAAATTAATTTTTTTTTAAAGTGCTCCTTTTCTTAGGCTCTCTAAATATTTTAGAAGGTCTAAAAGTAAAAATTTTACCTTGCTTATTTTTATCATTCCTTCTGTATTAGATGACCAACAAATTTTTCTTAAAAGAATCTGTCCCAGATGTATTTTCCCACCAGAAAGAGTGCATGCAGACACCTGAAGAATACATTATGCATGTGGCAGAACTCAAAATATTGTCATTATCTTTCTTTTTTTTAAGCCTGTGTCCATTTAACAAACACTTAGGAGCCCCTTTTATGTGCCAGGTGTTACGGATGCATCTGTGAGCAACACAGACTAACATCTCTAGCTTTGTGGAGATTTACATCCTAGGATAATTTTTTTTTTTCTGAAAACAAACAAAGCATTGTCATTTTTTCTTGGTTAGCTAGCTAGTTATCTGGTTTTAAAATTAGTTTAGCCTTGGAGTGAAATTTTTCTTTTATAATTAAATGTAAGTTAGATTTTAGCTCCTATTCATAGTCAAGTCAGAGTGGTTTTAAGTTACAACAATAATCTGCATTTAAATAGAAACCCTTCCTGCCAGCATCTATGGCAGAGCATGAAAAATACCATTTTTACAAAGGGTATTGTTCTGAATATATAACTTACTATATAATTAAATACAAGAGCGTTTTAGATTTTTACATCACTCAAGCAAGCCGATTTTTCACATTAAAACTACTGGGCTTTTTGAATAAGAAAAGTTAGCAATTCTGAGCCATTACAGTTGCTTTTTCAAGTTTTAAGTTCTAGAAGGTGTATTTTGCAAGATAATGAAGGTCACCCTATGTAATAATGAGACTGAATTCCAAGTTGATACCTTGAAGTCAGACTTCCTACTGATACCAATATTTAGGGTCTACGTTTCACAGACGTGGACTGTGTTCTGTCAGTACACACTGGAATACTCCATTCTCCCTGAGATACTTTTTCTCCAAGTATTCCTATTGCTATGCCTTTCAACAGATCAGAACATTGAGATCAGAAAAGCATGATTTCTGGGGCGCCTGCCTGGGTGGCGCAGTCGGTTGAGTATCCGACTCTTGGTTTCGGCTCAGGTCATGATCTCAGAGTCCTGGGGTTGAGCCCCCTGTCAGGCTCCCTACACAGCGGGGAGTCTGCTTGAAGTTCTCCCTCCTTCCCTCTCTCTCTCTCAAATAAATAAAATCTGTAAAAAAAAAAAAAAGAAGAAGAAGAAAAGCATGACTTCTGTCAATTTTATTCCTAGTAAGTGTCAAAGTCAGCATTAGAATTAGCTCCACAGGGGCGCCTGGGTGGCTCAGTCGTTAAGCATCTGCCTTCGGCTCAGGTCATGATCCCAGGGTCCTGGGATCGAGCCCCGCATCAGGCTCCCTGCTTGGCGGGAAGCCTGCTTCTCCCTCTCTCACTCCCCCTGCTTGTGTTCCTGCTGTTGCTATCTCTCTCTGTCAAATAAATAAATAAAATCTTTAAAAAAAAAAAAAAAGAATTAGCTCCACAAATAATTTTAATTAACAAAAGCAAATTATTGTGCAATAAAAACTGAAGTCTCCGTGGTAAAGCAGAAATAAAGAAAACAGTTTTGTTAAAAATATGTGTCAGGAGAAAGCCATAGCAGCTGGTCCCCTAACTTCCTGTGTGCCCCTAGAACCCTGGAAAAGGAATGATGTGTTGAGTTTCACTTTTTTTTTTCCTTTGAGGGCAGTAGGCCTATTGGTTCATGAAGAGAGGTATGACTTTGATAGAAAGTATTATGAACTGAAGCTAAGAGAGACCATTTTGATTAGCAGTGTTTACCACCACCACCCCAATGGTTGTTTTTAATATCATTGGAACTTGGGGCACCTGGGTGCCACAGCTGGTTAGGTGTCTGACTCTCAGCTCACGTTGTAATCTCAGGGTTGTGAGATCAAGCCCCGGTGGGGCTCTGCGTTCAGTGCAGTCTGCTTGAGACCTTCTCGCCCTGTCCGTCTGCCCCGGCCCTGCTTGCTCTCTCTTTCTCAAAACAAATAAATCTTCGGGGAAAAAAAAAAAAAAAAAGATATCAATGGAAGTCAAGGGCTTAACACTACATTGATGTTAAAGTCATTTTTCTGGGTGTCCAGAGACAGGGTTCTGGTCTGTGTAACTTTCTGATTATCTGTAGGTCAAGAATAATGATTAGTGTCATGTCTTAGAAGGGCTTTCATTGTTGCTTTGAGTTTTAAATGACAGAATATGAGTGAAAATCTTTTGCCCATAACAAGTGCAATGCAAATGCTAATTACTATTATTTTCCTCAGTGTTCTCTGGGCTCAAATTGCTTCATCCTAAACTGAGGTTTTGAAATGGGACAGGTATCCAAGATGTCATAGACAAAAATTAGAAAAGAAACAGAGAAACGACCTGGGGGCCCTACAGCCGTGCTCCCAACGTTTCGACTTAAGGGATCAATAGAATTTGATATCAAAATCTGGAAAGTGTCACAGGGCTGCCCATTTTTAAATTTTGTTAACAAAATACATTTTTGAAAAGGCTACTGCCTTGATTATCCACTCCCATTTCACAGGAAGGACATAATCTCAGACTAAAGAACAGACCTTTAAATTGAACACATTTGGCTTGCTAAAATACCTGTTATATTTGTCTTTATTTTTCTCCGTTTTCCTAAGGCAGCTGGGCACTTTGGTATGAGTTGACAGTACTGTTATTTTGGAGCTTCTGCTATAACCCATAGCAGCTCCCTCTAGGTCACGTCTGCCTTAGAACAGAGCTGCAGGTCGGGGCTCGGTCTGCTATGCCAGGAACCCTGGACCTCACACCCGCATTTTCATAGAGGAGTCCCTAAGCATACATCCAGGTAGGGCCTTGCCTTTTTCCTTGGCAAGTATTTCTGAATTTGTTCAGATATTCAGAAAGAGCCCAGAGATCATAAAACGTAATGAAGTTTTAGCGTCTTTTAAACAACATGACTCTGTACCTTAACAAGTGCTTTACTTTATTGAATAGGGGAGGGCACCCCAGGTTAACTAGATAAGATAAATATCTTAGCACCCTGATTAGGAGCGTCCCATTGATACAGTATTTCTGTCCCCAAACATTTTGTTGCTGGTGTTGTCGATTTTTAGAACACGGGTATTAATTACCTAAACAACAGACGTACAATACTAATGCTGAGCCGTAACTCCTCTCTTCTTCTCCTTCCTGAGACTCAGTCTTCTGTACCAGTTCCCTTCTGATTGGTTCGGAATTTGTTTTGAAGGGAATGCATGTTGTGTGCGTGTGTGTGAAATAAGCAGGATGCCTTTTTTTCAATATTGTTGGAAGGCTTGTAGTGGTTAGAAGCTAAGAGACAAAAAGCTAAAATAAAATAGGAACCGAATACCCTCTCACATTTGGGGACCATAATGACCATTTTGGAGCTGATGGGGTGGTTCTGACATCAGACACCTATGCATATCTTACTGGGTTTTTTTTAAAGATTTTATTTATTTATTTGACAGAGAGAGAGACAGTGAGAGAGGGAACACAAGCAGGGGGAGTGGGAGAGGGAGAAGCAGGCTTCCCGCTGAGCAGGGAGCCTGATGTGGATGCGGGGCTCGATCCCAGGACTCCGAGATCATGACCTGAGCCAAAGGCAGTCGCTTAACCAACTGAGCCACCCAGTCGCCCTATGCATATCTTATTGTTCTCTCTCAACCAGTGGGAAGAGAAAAAAAACAAACAAACAAACAGGGAGAGCCCCCCAGTCCTTTGAAAGGTATAATGGGGAGTGATGCGCATTTGTTCACATTTCAGTCATCCAGATCTTTGTCACGTGCCCACCACTGAGTTGGCAAAGCATTCTGGGCAATGCAGTCTTGTGCTGGGCGGACATGTGCATTGCTGAAATTCAGAAGTTGTAGTTTGAGAGGGAAGAATGAATATTGGTAGACAATACGTAGCCAGTTACCTGTCTTAGGGAGCACTTCTTGCCATGGATTATTTTGAGATGACAACATCATCAGCAAAACAAAGATTAAATGGGATGGGGTGGGGTGGGAATATTTTTGAGTGGTGACCCATTCATTTTTTAATGGTGTGATTTTAAATTGGAAATGTCATTAGATACTAAAGCAGCTGTTCTCCAAGTCTTCTCTAGGGATGTTTGCAGGTTCCAGAGACCAGTTTCAGAGATTGTGCAAGATGAAAGCTATTTTCATACTAATTGTACGAAATCGTTTGCTCCTTTTTATTCTCATTCTCTCACGAATGAGCAGTGGAGTTTTCTAGAAGCTTTGCCATTTGTGTGATATCATTGCTCTGAAGGATAATGGAATGTGTGCTTGTCTGTTCATCTGTTTAAACACTTCTCAGTTGTAACTTCTAATACAATATAACTTAGATTAAAAAAAAAAGCTTTTTGGGTTTTTTTACAAATTTTAAAAGTATAAAGAAGTCCTATAACCAAAAAGCTTAAGAATTGCTATCCCGAAACATAATGCATTTTATCTTTAGACTCTAAAGCCCAGCCTAATTCTTTAGTAAGGCATTTGGTTATACAAATGAAATGAAACTATTTTTTACCTCAGAGTTTAGCATCAAACTCTGGAAAAATGTTCACATGCTTGTAGGAAAGTTTTTTGGGGGGTTTTACTTCCAGTATATGATGTCATTTCTCAGCAGCACATTTCTAGCATTTTTTGGGGTGCTCAAAATCAAATCATGAATAGAAAATGGCAATTGCTTTTCAACTTTTCTTCTCTTAAGAAAAGAAAAATCTCTTTTTATCAGCAAGGTTAAAGGTTTACAGAGAAGTTTAGGATATTAGTGTTCATTCACTCTACCTGGTGTGTGTTTTGGGGGAAAAAAACCCACTTTTATGTTCTACAATGACAGTTAACTTGAGAATTTCTCAAGATTTGCTCAGTCTGACAAAAAGAAGCCATTCAGCTAGACATAAAAAGGCAGGCTTTTCATTTTGACCCTACATTTCAGTATGTCAGTGGTGTTTTAAATGCTAAAATTACATTGCTAAGAACTTCCTGAGAGATTTGAGAATTGTTACCCCTCTTAGAAGCTGTATAATAAGTAAATTTTGCCCTCGGCTTTGATACTCCTGATAGTTCTGTACTTCAATATTTTTGGTTTCCTTCTCAAGAAAATTATGAAACCTTTGATTAAGAAACACAGATGCACCCATTACCGTACAAGACTTTGAGGGAGCACTTCCAAATTATTTTTGTATCTACATTAAGGGACAGGAAAGAAATCTGGACAGCCACTGGGGATTTAGTGGAAACTAAGTATCAACCAATGCATAAGAGCAGTGGGAAGGCATATTCCCAATTCATTTTCAAATGAAGAGCAGAGAAACAGTTTGTCATTTGTTCTAGGAAAAGAAATGCCTTTCTCGGGACACCTGGGTGGCTCAGTCGGTTAAGCATCTGCCTTCAGCTCAGGTCATGATCCCAGGGTCCTAGGATCGAGTCCCGCATTGGGCTCCCTGCTCCGCGGGGAGCCTGCTTCTCCCTCTGCTTCTGTCTCTCTCTCTGTCTCTCATGAATAAACAAATAAAATCTTAAAAAAAAAAAAAAAGAAATGCCTTTCTCTTGCCATTATACCAGATTCTTAGACAAAACATGAACGGTATAGAATGAATATTTTTGTCTTCAGTTTCCCTTATTTCATCCTCTTGTGTTATCTAATTACAGTAATTGCCAAGCCATAGGAACAAGAACACTTTGAAATTTGCAAGACCTTACCACAATAAAGCGTGAATTTTATAATTTACATAGTACGCTGAAATCTGTGCTACAATGCCTCAGCTTCTCCACGTTCAGACAAAATTTACCAGGACTGAATATTGGGTATTTTGTGGGAAATAGACATATTGTTTGTGTGTACATTTCATGATGAAATTTTTGGGGTTTGGACTCATAGGTTCAGGAGTTAATTTGGTTTTCATAATGTGGTCAGTAGATGACATGGGGTCCTTGAGACAGAGTCAGACTCTGATTCTGGACCCGATCAAGACTCAATGACCGGACTCAATGTGGACCTGATCCGTAAAAAGAAGCCGGGTGTATTGGATAACAAATTTAACCTGCTGTGTCTCAGTTTCTTATCTTTGACATTGTGCAATGTTGGGCAAATCACTTATCCCGTGTCTCAGTTTTGCCATCTAGAAAATAGGGATATCGAGGGCTGTTGGATGGATTGGGAGAACTAGTTTACATAAAGTGCATAGAACAATGCCTGGCTCATAAGCACTATAAACATGTTACTACTATTATTGTTATCTGTAAAGGGAGAAGATGGGCAAGGTAAGCTCTGAGACTTCTTCCAGCTCTAATATTTTTATTTAATTGAAGGAGTAGAAAGACAGACTCAAAGTGCCACATTTTTGTGGAAAATCTCATCAGATTTATGTTGGCTTGTTATGGTTCATACTGTTGTTTGTATACAGTTCCCCCCGCCCCCATATCCCAGACCTGCCTTGTGCTCAGGGGCCACGCTGTCCCCCTGCTCCTTGACCACAGGAAGCTCCTTTCCTCAGGTTTATAAGATTAACACAAAACCTCCCACCCAAGTCCTGTTCTGGGTCCCTGCCTGGCTCCCTTTCACGTCCCCCCCTTATTGTCTCAAGCCACAGTTTCCCTCAAGCTGGGAACCTTTCCCAGAGTTCCTTCATCTCATGGGACACAGGGACCTGACCCGGGTGCCCCTGCACAGACAGCCAAGTCCAGCCTCCAGTGCTTTACACAGCTTAACACAAGGTGTGAGGACGCACATTTCCACATGTAAAATTAGTTCATAGGTTCTTCTTAGCAACTTATTCCTTAAGCCTCTCCAGAGCCCACCTTGCCCAGATGAAAATATAGCCCTCCTTAAAGGGATTGGTTTAGCATCTTTTCCTACTGAGATTTCAGGATCCTTTCCTCCAGTGAAAGAGATAGGAAAACAGCAGGTGTTCCTTAACAACCCAAGAAAATTTAGATTAAGGTGAGTCTCCACCCCCAGCCTAGAGATTCTTTTGCATTTTGATGCAGAACTCCTTGTCTTTTCTTTGTCTCCATTGTGTGGATTCTAGAAAAGGATCTTTGCTTGGGTCTTGTATAACAAGAAGCTAATTAAAAGTATGTTTTTGTTTGTTTGCTTGTTTGTTTTTGCCAATACAAACTGCCTTCAAAGGAAAATTCAATTTTCCATCCATACACACACACTGGCAATGCTGGAAGCTTTTATTTAAAAAGAATGGCTATTGACATTGTGTGTGTGTGTATCCTTGTGTGTTATTCATATTTACTTAACAAATTTCATTCAAAATTTTGCCCATAGTGATTGGCTTTTGCCCATACAAACCTACCTTCCAACCATGGATTTATGAATTTTTTTTAACCTTATAACCAGAAGCCTACTGTATGTGAATATGTGTTTGGGGAAGGGGGCAGGGAAGGGGTATGGTGTGATGGAGAGACAATGAGATCATATACTTTAGGAAGACATTAAGATAATATAATTCCTTTAAAAACTAAAGACCCTTAACATAGTAACTTCTGCCAAGTATTTTTCCCCTCGTTAACTTCTTATTTTGAAACAATTTCAGATTTACAGAAAGTTCCTTTATACCCTTCACCCAGATTCCCCAATGGTTAGCATTTTATCATATTTACCCTTTTCCTGAATTTTTTGAGAATAAGTTGCAGACATGATGCCCATTATCTTTTTTATTTCTCCCCAACATTTTGTCAAGAAAGTTTTCAAACATACAGAAACATGGAAAGAATTTGCAGTGAATGCCTCTAAACCCAGTGCCTGATTATTTTTCCATTACATTTTACCAAACTTGGTTCATTACACATCTGTTTTCCATTGATGTGTCCATCCTTCCATCCCATTGCTTTTTGAACAACTTTACTGATGTATAATGTACAAACCATAAAATTCATCCATCAAGTAATTTTAATCCACAGTCAAATCATAGGAAGTCATGGCATAGTTTGGTAAATTCTATCAAAGCGGCCCATTTCTCAAGGTAAGTTCCTCTCATCTTGTAAAAGGAGACTGATCTCTGATAGGGACCCTGACCTGTAATCCAGGACCTGCTTCTCCCTGATGGTTGGAGTCTCAGAAAATCAAATTACTCTCTCTGAATCTCAGTTTTTGGAAATCTGGAATGAGGCCATTTTGACCCATTGATCAATCATTTTCTTGTGGCCCCAAAATGCAGAAATTCTCAACGTGAGTATCCCTGTTTCTCCTTACTCTGCGCAGTGTACTGCATTACACCTTTTGTTTGCTTTCCTCAGAATTAATCCTGATGACATCATGGGGAGCAAGTTAGCCTGAACATTTAAGGGGATAAAACACTCATGCCTTGAGGACTCTTCTAGAGCGAATCATTTATACATAGCATTTGCTACATTCTTCTGTGAAATGGAATCTTGCTGTTGCTAAAGCAGAAGCCTGCTGGTAAATGCTCCAACTGTACATATTACCCAGCTGGTGGCTGAATTCTGACTATTGAGCTGCCTAGAATTGGAATAATTAATTTTCCTGGAGAAAGTACATTGTGTTGTAGCTTTTTGGATCTGTGACTGTAATCTGTAATCACCAGGGAATTTATTTAGAATTGCAATTATACTAGAGTTAGTAATTTATAGTAGAGATGGGAGTTTGCTAAATAGGAGGCATAGAGCTGTGAGTTCCCATTAATAGTTTTGTGAGCTTTGTATAATACCCAAGCTGTTAGCAAAGAACTATTAGCTAAATAGTCAGTTCATGTTCGTCTTATCTAATGAAAGCAGAACCTAACGTGTTTACCTCAGGAGTTTTCCCATTTATTTAAAGTACAGTTTTCTTTTGGATGAAAAGGGAGTGTTACTATAAAAGCTTGTATTTTAAAGAAGTGTGATTATGAATAATAGCTTCCTAGATATATAGCATTGTGTTTTTTAATATATTCCAGTAATATGATTCTTCTTATTGTGCCTAAGAAGTAATATTCCATCCTCTTTTAAATACTGTATCTTAAAGGAAAGAACATGTGAATTGACTGCTTTTTAAAATTATGCATTTTCTTTGGATAAAAATAAGGGTTTTTTTGAAAAAAAAAGTATTCTTACTAATATGTAGCAATTATTTCGAAGAGATGCTCATACATAATTATGTAGATTACTCATAGATCAGCCAAGAAAGTAGACATGACTAATGGGAAATCATCAAAGTTGCCAAGAAGCCTTTATCTTTTAGTTCTATAGCCCTCATTACACTTTGCAACCCTTTAGCACATTTGTGGTTATAATTCCGCAGAATTGTGTAATTTATAAAATTGTATTGTACGTAAAATTGTTGCTCATGTGATGAAGAATGACTGTTTTTTAAAAAAGAAAATTATCTTGTTCCATATCAATATTATAAGATAAAATGTCATATTTGATAATAACTATAATGTGGTGAATTTGCATCCCAGGTTAATGGCAGTTCTCAGCTGCTCAACTAGGGCCCCAAGAATCTGCGATGTTTTAGAATTCAGAATTCTGTTTAAGAAGTTAATTCAGTGCCTATGCAATATAGAATGGAACATCTCTAGTGGAATCAAGCAGTGTATTAATATTTCTGCAGTAAAACATAAGGATATTCCTTCTATGTGAGATGGATAGACTTTAAGTAACATCCTGTCAGTGTGGAAGTTAATTATCAGTTAACACAGTTTGGATGAATGCAAGTGTCTCTGGTTTTCACAGTTTTTGGATTTTAGAATTGCAGATAAGAACTGAGGACTTACGGTAAAATAATTGGTATTTCATGGTGTATTTTTGGGTGTGTTCTGCAGAGCTTCTCCAGAGAAGCCATTTAAGCTAAGTATTATATTCTGTGAACATCAAAAGTGAAATGTAAGGCAACAGTATTTTTTAAAGGATTTTACATACATTGTTTCTGTTGGAAGTATGATCTGCTTTCAAATTGACAGAGTTAAAATAGGCATATCCCAATTACAGCTTTGTTCATTAATATATTTGAGTCCTTGTCCTAATTTTTTCCTTTCCTTAAATTCAATTCAAAATATGTGGAAATTCCTGCAACTTTTCTATACACTCGTTGTTCATAAACTAGAGAATAGCAGTATAATAAATGAATATCATTATTATTTAAAATAAATATTTACTTCCTTTTTCTTATGGAGGATTTTACTTGAGATTATTTTGAACTAAATGTCTACAACTAAGCTAAAGAAATAAACCTAGATAGATGTATAATACCTTTGGGACCAGAAATCCATGGTTAGTTATTATAAAAAGGAAAAATTTGACAATCTTTAGTAAATAGAACTATTGGTTATTTGAAAACAAATATTGTCCCAAGAGTTGTTATAAGCAAGGAGCATAAAAATGGTCTCTATAAACTTTTCATTGAAGGGAATTAAAGATTAAATACTGAAGTAAAATAGAAGAATTTCTGACATGTATTGATTTGAATATAACTCATGTAAAGGCAAAGAAATAATATTAAGAGATCATTCTGTCTAACCTAGAAGAATGCAATTAATGCAGGCTTGGGTTCTATTCTTAGGCTTTTAAGAAAAAGAAAGAAAACAATCTTTGAGACGGGGACACAAATACCCATTAAATTACCTTTGAAGGCAGTTGAAAAAGACTGTAATTACATCTATCTTACTTAAAATCAGAGAGGTTTAAATAGATCTTAGCTTTTATATGCATGAATGGGGGTGCTAATTTGACTGTTTTTAATTAATGCATATATCCTACATATCATATATTATTTATCAGTTTATTGAAAATGGAATTAATCTTAAATAACTATGGTGAAAGTGCATACAGAATACTTAGTAAATGTTTGTGGATGGATACATGAGTAAATACAGTTAAGTGACAGTCTTTGTAACTCTGGAATCATGAAATCACTATATAAACTTATTTTTATTTCATTCCATGAAAACTAACAATTCAAGCTTTAATTATTTATTGAACATAAATTATACTGCAACTGACAGAGAAGATAAAGAAATATTGAAATTCAAATTTTAACATTTCTTTCTATATAATAACTTAGATCTAATATCATAGGTATACATGTGCATTGAACACTCTAAAATAATTGTATATGAATACTTATTTCTAGAAACACTGAGCTAGAGGCTGCCAGGTAGAAAATATACTGATTATTTGGTGTATATATAAAAATTACAAATATTATAATACTCTTTGAACCCAAAATTCCACTCCTTAGAATTTATTCTTCAGGTATACTTGCATAAGTGTTCCTATAGCCATACTTATCAAAATATTTAAAATCACCTCAATGACCACCTTTTGAGGGTTGATTAAATTAATTCTTTTTTTTTTATTCTTATGTTAATCCCCATACATTACAACATTAGTTTTAAATGAAGTGTTCCATGATTCATTGTTTGTGCATAACACCCAGTGCTCCATGCAGAACGTGCCCTCCTCAATACCCACCACCAGGCTAACCCGTCCTCCCACCCCCCTCCCCTCTAGAACCCTGCCTGCCCTTCAGAGTCCATCATCTCTCATGGTTCGTCTACCCCTCCGATTTCCCCTGCTTCATTCTTCCCCTCCCGCTACCTTCTTCTTCTTCTTCTTCTTTTTTTTTTTCTTAACATATATTGCATTATTTGTTTCAGAGGTACAGATCTGAGATTCAACAGTCTTGCACAATTCACAGCGTTTATCAGAGCACATACCCTCCCCAGTGTCTATCGCCCAGTCCCCCCATCCCTCCACCCCACCCCCCACTCCAACAACACTCAGTTTGTTTCCTGCGATTAAGAATTCCACCTATCAGTGAGATCATATGATACATGTCCTTCTCTTTTTGACGTATTTCACTCAACATAATACCCTCCAGTTCCATCCACGTCGTTGCAAATGGCAAGATCTCATTCCTTTTGATGGCTGCATAATATTCCATTGTATATATATACCACATCTTCTTTATCCATTCATCTGTTGATGGACATCTTGGCTCTTTCCACAGTTTGGCTATTGTGGACATTGCTGCTATAAACATCGGGGTGCACGTACCCCTTCGGATCCCTACTTTTGTATCTTTGGGGTAAATACCCAGTAGTGCAATTGCTGGATCATATGGTAGCTCTATTTTCAACTTTTTGAGGAACCTCCATACAGTTTTCCAGAGTGGCTGCACCAGTTTGCATTCCCACCAACAGTGTAGGAGGGTTCCCCTTTCTCCGCATCCCCGCCAACATCTGTCATTTCCTGTCTTGTTAATTTTAGCCATTCTGACTGGTGTGAGGTGGTATCTCATTGAGGTTTTGATTTGGATTTCCCTGATGCCGAGCGATATTGAGCACTTTTTCATGCGTCTGTTGGCCATTTGGATGTCTTCTTTGGAAAAATGTCTGTTCATGTCTTCTGCCCATTTCTTGATTGGATTCTTTGTTCTTTGGGTGTTGAGTTTGATGAGTTCTTTATAGATTTTGGATACTAGCCCTTTATCTGATATGTCATTTGCAAATATCTTCTCCCATTCTGTCGGTTGTCTTTTGGTTTTGTTAACTGTTTCCTTTGCTTTGCAAAAGCTTTTTATCTTGATGAAGTCCCAATAGTTCATTTTTGCCCTTGCTTCCCTTGCCTTTGGCGATGTTTCTAGGAAGAACTTGCTTCGGCTGAGGTCAAAGAGGTTGCTGCCTGTGTTCTCCTTTACGATTTTGATGGACTCCTGTCTCACATTGAGGTCTTTCAACCATTTGGAGTCTATTTTTGTGTGTGGTGTAAGGAAATGGTCCAGTTTCATTCTTCTGCATGTGGCTATCCAATTTTCCCAACACCATTTGTTGAAGAGACTGTCTTTGTTCCATTGGACATTCTTTCCTGCTTTGTCGAAGATGAGTTGACCATAGAGTTGAGGGTCCATTTCTGGGCTCTCTATTCTGTTCCATTGATCTATGTGTCTATTTTTGTGCCAGTACCATGCTGTCTTAATGATGACAGCTTTGTAATAGAGCTTGAAGTCTGGAATTGTGATGCCACCGGCTTTGCTTTTCTTTTTCAATATTCCTCTGGCTATGCGGGGTCTTTTCTGGTTCCATACAAATTTTAGGATGATTTGTTCCATTTCTTTGAAAAAAGTGGATGGTATTTTGATGGGGATTGCATTGAATATGTAGATTGCTCTAGGTAGCATTGACATCTTCACAATATTTGTTCTTCCAATCCATGAGCATGGAACGTTTTTCCATTTCTTTGTGTCTTCCTCAATTTCTTTCATGAGTATTTTATAGTTTTCTGAGTACAGATCCTTTGTCTCTTTGGTTAGATTTATTCCTAGGTATCTTATGGTTTTGGGTGCAATTGTAAATGGGATCGACTCCTTAATTTCTCTTTCTTCTGTCTTGTTGTTGGTGTATAGGAATGCCACTGACTTCTGTGCATTGATTTTATATCCTGCCACTTTACTGAATTCCTGTATGAGTTCTAGCAGTTTTGGGGTGGAGTCTTTTGGGTTTTCCACATAAAGTATCATATCATCTGCAAAGAGTGAGAGTTTGACTTCTTCTTTGCCAATTTGGATGCCTTTGATTTCTTTTTGTTGTCTGATTGCTGTGGCTAGGACTTCCAATACTATGTTGAATAGCAGTGGTGATAGTGGACATCCCTGCCGCGTTCCTGACCTTAGGGGGAAAGCTCTCAGTTTTTCCCCATTGAGAATAATATTTGCTGTAGGTTTTTCATAGATGGCTTTTATGATATTGAGGTATGTACCCTCTATCCCTATGCTCTGAAGAGTTTTGATCAAGAAAGGATGCTGTACTTTGTCAAAAGCTTTTTCTGCATCTATTGAGAGGATCATATGATTCTTGTTCTTTCTTTTGTTAATGTACTGTATCACATTGATTGATTTGCGGATGTTGAACCAACCTTGCAGCCCAGGGATAAATCCCACTTGGTCAGGGTGAATAATCCTTTTAATGTACTGTTGGATCCTATTGGCTAGGATTTTGGTGAGAATTTTTGCATCCATGTTCATCAAGGATATTGGTCTGTAATTCTCCTTTTTGATGGGGTCTTTGTCTGGTTTTGGGATCAAGGTAATGCTGGCCTCATAAAATGAGTTTGGAAGTTTTCCTTCTGTTTCTATTTTTTGGAACAGTTTCAGAAGAATAGGTATTAATTCTTCTTGAAATGTTTGGTAGAATTCTCCTGGGGGTTGATTAAATTAATTATGCTGCATTTATAAAATGCAATTCAGTATAGCAATAACAATATAAAAAAGCTTTCCCTCTACTGAAATATTAAATGTAAAAAAGCTAAGTGCAGAAACATATGTGTATTATGATACCATGCATATAAAGAGAGTAAGTAGAAAATATCTACATTTGTCTATATGAACTTTGTTTGAACAGAATTGCTCTGGGGAAGGAAAATAAGAAATTACAGCATTTATCTGTTGGAAAGGATGTGTGTGAACTGAGCATAGACATAGACGTGGGAGGGACACTTTCACTATCTACCATTTTACTTTCTGAGGCATACCATATGATTGTATTATTATTACTTTTACAATGAGCAGTTTTTAAAAAGTGTTATGCTTAAATTTCCCCACTTGTGCATTCAAGAAATGAATCATTTGGAGCCTCCCTGTAGTGTGTCTCTGTGTAGTGGGGACTGTCAGAGAAGACACTATAGAAGAATAGATCTTGTCTTACGGGTTGAAAATGGGAAAGATCGGCTTGGCTTTTATCTTTCAATAAAGCAAGATGTGGTGAATTAATAATATTCCATAGCTTAAGAATCTACTTAGATTTAGAATCTGCCCTAGAGAAAAATAGACTTTTTTGATTTGTATGATAGATTTTAAAACTGATGGTGAAGTTTGTATTTCTACATGAATATTAAAGGATTTCATTAGGATGGATGAGCTCAGAATAAATCAAAACAAGAAATTAAGACTATTAAAGTGTTATGTGAATTAGAAAACTAGTTTTTTTAATGCTTGTGTGCTCAGTCCTGTGTCGTGAATTGATCAGGTACTTGAAATACTTAGATTAGTTTGCTCCCTTACTGAGTCTTTGTAGCTCTGTATTGGAACATTTCATTGCATAAACTTTTATGATTAAAAATATCTTTATAATTGATGGGTGTCTGGCTGGCTCAGTCGGTAGACCATGTGACTCGATCTCAGGGTTGTAAGTTCGAGCCCCACGTGTATAGAAATTACTTAATAATAAAATCTTAAAAAAAAATCTTTATAATTGAAACCCAACCTTTATATGCATATTCTACATACAGAGTAACTTGTGTTCCAAAGTTTTTATTAGTCCTTTAATCTGTTAATCAAGGCAACTACCACAAGGGCATTTACATATGTCTTGCGAATAAAACCAGTGTTGGAGCATCTTATGGAGAATTTATGTAGGTTGACAATTAAGAGTTTAGAGACCTAAACAAGATATAACAATTGAAGAGGGCTTAGGAAAAGGATGGCAGAGGAGTAGGGCACCCTATTCCAGCCATCCCTGGAATTGAGCTGGATATCTACCAGACCACTCTGAACACCCACGAAATCAGCCTGAGATATAAGAAGATAGATCTGGATCTCTACAAACAGTAATCGCAGGTGGTTTGTTTCCAGGGACGAAGCGGGGAGCCGTGATTCCGCAGATAGATAGCAGAGGATAAATGGCAGTGAGAGGGAGCCTGGCCATGGGGATCCTACACCACCAGTGAGCAAAAGCCTCCTGCGCTGGGGACGGGGCACAGCTCGCAGACTGGTAGTGGCAGGGAAGGCACTTAGGGCAGCCCCCGCTGATGGAAACCAGAGCTGCAAGGCCACGCGTGCAAACTGGGGGCAGCTGGCGGTTTTAGAAGCACAAAGGGCAGAGACATGCCCCAACCTGGAGGTGAGGACTGGGAGCCCTGCTGAGGGGTGCACAACCCGGGACTGCAGTTCATAGCAGCACAGACAGAAATGGAGATAGGGTGGCCTGGAGAACTCACTGAAGCACAGACTGCGATCTCTCTGCTCTAAGGCAGACGGTTGGAAATGGTCTCTTCTGCTCTGACTCTCAGAAGAGATGCAGAAAGCTGCCAGGGAAAGCTGCCAGAGAAGAAAAGCCCCCAAAAACCAGTTTCCACTGAGCCCATCCCCTGCCACGGGGGGCAGGGCAGCTCTGCCCAAACAGGGTTGCCTGACTAACAGTGCGGCAGGACCATCCCCCAAAAGACAGGCCGGGAGAACAAGAGGCCAACAACCCTAAGGTCCATAGAAAACAAGTGTATCTTGCTTGGGTTGTGGTCAATAATTTGGACTCTGTACATTCCCTCAACCACCCATCAGCAGAATGACTAGGAGAAGGAACACCCAAAATAGGAAAGACTCAGAGATTATGATTTATGCCACAGATTTACAAATGGATTCAATATAACCAAGATGTCGGAGATGGTATTCAGGCTAGCAATTATGAAGAAGATAGCTAGAATGGAGAAATCAATTAATGGCAACATAGTGTCTCTAAGGGCAGAAATGAAAGCTGAACTGGCAGAATTTAAAAATGCTATCAATGAGATCCAATCTAATCTAGATTATCTAACAGCTAGGGTAAGCGAAGCAGAAGAACAAATTAGTGACCTGGAAGACCATTTAATAGATAAAAAGGGAAAAGAGGAGGCCAGGGAAAAACAACTCAGAATCCATGAAAATAGAATCAGAGAAATAAGTGACACCATGAAGCATTCCAATGTCAAAATTATTGGAATCCTGGAGGGGGTGGAAAGAGAGAGAGGACTAGAAGATATATTTGAGCAAATCGTAGCTGAGAACTTCCCCAATCTGGGGAATGAAACAAACACCCATGTCCTAGAGGCAGAGAGGACCCCTCCCAAGATCAAGGAAAACAGGCTAACACCATGGCATGTAATAGTAAAACTCGCAAATTTTAGAACCAAGGAAACCATCTTAAGGGCAGTTAGGGGGAAGAGATTCCTTACGAACAGAGGGAGGAACATCAGAATAACGTCAGACTTATCCACAGAGATCTGGCAAGCCAGAAAGGCCTGGCAAGACATATTCAGGGTAATAAACGAGAAGAACATGCAGCAAAGAATACTTTATCTGGCAAGGCTTTCATTTAGAATGGATGGAGAGATGCAGAGCTTCCTAGACTGGCAGAAACTGAAAGAATATGTGACCACTAAGCCGACCCTGCAAGAAATATTAAGGGGGGTTCCATAAAAGGAGAAAGACCCCAAGAGTGATCTACAACAGAAATTTACAGGGACAATCTATAAAAACAAGGTCTTCACAGGCAACATGATGACAATAAATTCATATCTTTCAATAATCACTCTCGACGTGAACGGCCTAAATGCTCCCATAAAACTGCACAGGGTTGCAGATTGGATAAATAGACAGGACCCATCCATATGTGGTCTACAAGAGACTCATTTTGAACCTAAAGATACATCCAGACTGAAAGTGAAGGGATGGAGATCCATCTTCCATGCTGGTGGACCTCAAAAGAAAGCTGTGGTAGCAATTCTTATATCAGACAAATTAGATTTTAAACAAAAGACTGTAGTTAGAGACACAGAAGGACACTATATCATTCTTAAAGGGTCTATCCAACAAGAAGATCTAACAATTGTAAATATCTATGCCCCCAACGTGGGAGCAGCCATGTACATAAGCCAACTGTTAACCAAAATAAAGAGTCATATTGATAACAATACGTTAATTGTAGGAGACCTCAATACTCCACTCTCAGCAATAGAAAGATCATCTAAGTAGAAAATCAACAAAGAAACAAGAGCTTTGGATGACACACTGGTCTGGATGGACTTCCTAGATATATACAGAACATTCCACCCTAAAACAACAGAACACTCATTCTGCTCAAGCGCACATGGAACTTTCTCCAGAATAGACCACATACTGGGTCACAAATCAGGTCTCAACCGATACTAAAAGATTGAAATGATTCCCTGCATATTCTCAGACCATAATGCTTTAAAACTGGAACTCAATCACAAGAAAAAATTTGGAAGAAATTCAAACATTTGGAAACTAAAGACCACTCTGCTCAAGAATGTTTGGGTCAACCAGGAAATCAAAGAAGAACTTAAACAATTCATGGAAACCAATGAGAACGAAAACACATCGGTCCAAAACCTATGGGATACTGCAAAGGCGGTCCTAAGGGGGAAATACGTAGCCATCCAAGCCTCACTCAAAAAAATAGAAAAATCCCAAATTCACCAACTAACTCTACACCTTAAAGAACTAGAGAAAAAGCAACAAACGATGCCTAAGCCACACATTAAAAGAGAAATAATTAAGATTAGAGCAGAGATCAATGAATTAGAAACCAGAAACACAGTAGATCAGATCAATGAAACTAGAAGCTGGTTCTTTGAAAGAATAAGATTGATAAACCTCTGGCAAGACTTACCATTGCCTGATTTCAAGCTATATTACAAAGCCATGATCACCAAGACAGCATGGTACTGGCACAAAAACAGACATATAGACCAATGGAACAGAATAGAGAGCCCATATATGGACCCTCAACTCTATGGTCAAATAATCTTTGACAAAGCAGGAAAAAATATGCAATGGAGAAAAGACAGTCTCTCAATAAATGGTGCTGGGGAAATTGGACAGCCACATGTAGAAAAATGAAACTCGACCATTCTCTAACACCATACACAAAGATAAACTCAAAATGGAAGAGAGACCTCGATGTGAGATGGGAATCCATCAAAATCCTAGAGGAGAACATAGGCAATAATCTCTTTGACATCAGCCACAGCAACTTTTCAAAATACATCTCCAAAAGCTAGTGAAACAAAAGCAAAAATGAACTTTTGGGACTTCATCAAGATAAAAACCTTCTGCACAGCAAAGGAAACAGTCAACAAAACAAAGAGGCAACCCACAGAATGGGAGAAGATATTTGCAAATGACAGTACAGATAAAGGGCTGGTATCCAAAATCTATAAAGAACTTCTCACACTCAACACCCAGAAAACAAATAATCAAGTCAAAAAATGGGCAGAAGAAATGAACAGACAATTCTCTTAAGAAGACATACAAATGGCAAGCCAGAAAGGGGAACCCTCTTACACTGTTGGTGGGAATGCAAGTTGGTACAGCCACTTTGGAAAACAGTGTGGAGGTGCCTCAAAGAACTAAAAATAGAGCTACCCTATGACCCAGCAATTGCACTCCTGGGTATTTACCCCAAAGACACAGATGTGGTGAAAAGAAGGGCCATATGTACCCCAATGTTCATAGCAACAATGTCCGCAATAGCCAAACTGTGGAAAGAGCCAAGATGCCCTTCAACAGATGAATGGATAAAGAAGATGTGATCCATATATACAATGGAATATTATCAGCCACCAGAAAGGATGAATACCCAACTTTTACATCAACATGGATGGGATTGGAGGAGATTATGCTAAGTGAAATAAGTCAAGCAGAGAAAGTCAATTATCATATGGTTTCACTTATTTGTGGAACATAAGGAATAGCATGGAAGACATTAGGAGAAGGAAGGGAAAAATGAAGGGGGGCGGAATCGGAGGGAGAGATGAACCATGAGAGACTATGGACTCTGAGAAACAAACTGAGAGTTTTAGAGGGGAGGGGTGTGGGGGGATGGGTTAGCCCGGTGATGGGTATTAAGGAGGGCACATACTGCATGGAGCAGTGGGTATTATACGCAAACAATGAATCATGGATCACCACATCAAAAACTAATGATGTATTGTATGGTGACTAATGTAACATAATAAAATAAAATTAAAAAAAAAAGATATAGCAATTGAATACTCAGGGGTCAGATTCCATTTTCTTTAAATATCCTGTAGGCCTGGGACTATTTGACATTCATCATTTTAAATAAATGAAAGTATAATCTATTTTCTGATCACAAAATAACTTTTTGGAAACAATTCTGTCCACAGCTACAAGGCTTGACTGATCTTTGATATAGTAGCTTCTCTTTGAGTTTCAGTGAAGTATAGGAAAAAGAGAAATTTATATCAGGTAACTGCTTCCAGAGCTTATAAGTAGTAGTTTTTTTTTTTTTTCTGCCAATGTGTAGAAGAATGTATAGTCATCTTTTTATGTCTTGTTCCATAAACTCTAATTTCAGCTAGTTGTACATATACAGGTGATGATCAATCTAAATTGAACTATTTTTTTTTCTCAGAATGGAAACATAATGTCCTATCTGTGCATTGTTTTGTTCAGCAGTATCACATAATTTTAAATGTGTGATTGATTGGCACATTACAGAGAATGGTAAGTGATTTCATATATCTATTTTATCATTATACAGCAGGATTATTGTTTCTTCCAACAAAATGTAGGCTCTAATCGATGGCATTGCAGTTCTTCTCAACTCAGAAAACGATATCTGTATACATTTAATAGAATTAAAGAGTTATTATATCTATTCACTAATACGCACATTTTTTATGTGGCATAATCTTTTGGGAACACAGAGAATATAGGAGCACCCTCTACCATCTAGTTTGAGGCATCCTATAATTTAAGGCTAAGAACTACTTACATCATATAGGTATTGCATGGTTCAGCTTTCTAGCGAGGGCTTATGTTTGTGCGATTCTCCCTTGACCCTCAAAGCAGGCAAGGCTGGAGTGGGATCAGAGGCCTGAGGCCTAGATGTCATGGTCCTTATTAAGAGGAGTGGTGGTTCAGTTTGTGTGCTGACAGAAGTCAGGAATGCCAGAGGCAGGTATGGATGGGGCATGCAGAGCAAAGGAGTAGGGACCAAGGAGATTAGGGTAAGTGCTACCAGGACCACTGGCTGGGAATGAGTAAGTTAGGGAGGATCTTGAGTGATTGCCTAGTAACAACCAGTGTTTGGGTTGGCAAGGGTGTAATGCAAGAAGTATCCTTCCCTGGTTATTTAAGGGAAAGGACAGAGCGGATGGTCTTTGCCAACTTAATGTTGATTCTTAGGTATGGAGGCACTATTATTCATGATTCTCCAGAGAAATAGAATCAACAGGCTGTGTGTGTGTGTGTGCATGTGTGTGTAGAAAGGAAGAGATTTGTTATAACGAATTGGTTTATGTGATTCTAGAGCTGAGTAGTTCCAAGATCACAGTCACCAGGCTGGAAACCCAGGAGAGCTGGGTGTGTATCTCTGGTCTGAGTCCAAAGCTCTGAGAACCTGGAGAACTGATGGTCTCAGCTCCAATCTGAACGTTGACATGCTGGATTCTCAAGAAGAGCTGATGTTTCAGTTTAGGTCCCATGGCAGGAAAATGGTGATGTTCCAGCTCCACAGTCAGGCAGGAGAAATTCCCTTTTACTTATAGGAAGGTCAGCTTTTTTGTCCTAATTAGTCCTTCAACTGATTGGGTGGGGCCCCCCACATCAGGGAGGGCAATTTGCTTTACTACCAATTCAAATGTTAGTCTCTTCCAGAAACACCCCCACAGACACGCCTGGAGTAATGTTTGACCAAATGTCTAGATACTCCATGGCCCAGTGATCGTAGGGAGATCAAAGCAGACCCATTAGTGAATGCCACAGGAAGACTCTCCTGAGGACTGCCTTTACATATGGATAGTGTGAAGTTACAAGAGTTAGTCCCGTGAAAGTCCGTGCACGCCTCTAGTTTCTCTCTCTCTTATTAGATGAAATAGCTGAGAGAACTCACCAAGTTGAGGATGTGGTCTGACTAGATCTGGGCCTCTTGCAATCTTCCTTTGAGAAGACATAAATTTATGAATTATAACCTAATTATTATGTTTATACAGGGTTTTTTCTATACATATCATGATAATCTCTGCTGTGAATATTCAGTATGTGTTTTATCCTCAAATCATCTCTGCTTTAAAAATCTGTCCTTTGTTTTGTAACCCCAACCCCTCCTCAAGTTCCACTAATAAGAGATGAGATTCAATCATGTGATTAAGCACCACTTCACATTTCAAGTGCCTGCCTTCACCTTACGTTTCCATTAGGCTTTCCAATTAATGAGCATTTTCATGTACATTGTCTCATTTGATTACTTGGTGAGACACAGGTTGAACCATATGAAGTTCCTGATATTTGACCCTTGTGGATTCACAAAATCAATACAATTGACCCTTCAACAAAGTGGTGGTGGGGGGGGTAGGGGTGCAGACCCCTGCACAGTCAAAAATCTGTGTATAACTTTTAACTCCCTGAAAACTTAACTAATAATAGCCTACTGTTGTCAGGAAGCCTTACCAATAACAAAAACAAAAACAGTTGATTGACACATATTTTCTATGTTATATATGTATTGTATACTGTATTCTTACAATAAAGTAAGCTAGAGAAACTAAAATGTTATTAGTTATTAGAAACCTAAAATGTTTAGTTATTAGAAACAAAATTATTTAGTTATTAGAAGCTAAAATGTTATTAGTTGAGTAAAATGTTATTAGAATATTATTAGGAAAAGAAAATACATTGACAGTAGTGTGTTTATTGAAAATCCACATATAAGTGGACCCAAGCAATTCAAACCCACATTGTTCAAGAGTCAACTGTTAATTTCATATGGTTGGATATGGCATCATTAAACCTACTTTTGAGATACAAGAAAATGAGGCTCAAAGTAAAAGTGAGTGTTTGTTTGCTTGTTTTAATAATCACAGAGCTTTTAAGTAACAGAGCTAAACTAAGGCATGTACCTGCAACACTTCATGATTTTTTGCATATTGCCTCCATCGGACTGGCAGCCAACAAATCATTCATGTCTTACCCAATACAAGGAAATGATAACTAAGGTAGGATGAAATTAAACTAGGGTTTTAATGGCTTCAACACCGGAGATGTCAAATGCTTTCTATCATTTTGTTTCTAACATAGTTTTTGATTTTTTTCCTCAGTAATAAAAATTAAATATTGGAAACTCTGAAATCACCATAATTTCTGGTCACCCTTGTGTATAAGGAGGGGAGACACCTGGATTTGCAACAGCTGTACTTTTCATACCCTTTCTTGTACATTTTTAAAATGTTGAAAGTTTTAGAAATCTTTGATAACAAAAAAATTATCATTACAACATAGTAGGGAGCAAGTATGATTTCCTTGTGATCATTTATAATTATTCACTTAAAATTATGCAGTAAACCTCTGTGATAACTGATGTGGAGAACAAAGGTAAAAGAAATATAGAAAAAAAATTAAATTTCCTTACAACTTAAAGCCTATTGACAAGTCCTTGGGACAGGTAGAGTGACCTTCCTCTAGGAACTAAGCTGCCACTATGTTGTTGCTAAGGGCAAAAGGCAACTTAGCTTGACATTAGCCCCACCTCCAGGGTCCTGCAAGTCTCCTTTCACATATAAAAATTCCTTTGGAAACTTCCTTCATCTCTACATCCCCCCCCCGCCACGATATATGTTAGCAATCATCCATCAAGCATATGGCCCACTGATACCCATCTGAAGGGTCTCATTACTAAGTATTTACTAGATAGTAGTAAATGACCCCTCAAGGTCCTAGAAACCTTGCTTAGAGACTTACACTGTCCCTAACCCCCTCCCAGCTTGAAAGTATATAATCACACTGCATAACCCCTGTGCAGATCTTTCTGCCCACAAGTCCTGTCCCCATGCTTTGTTAAAACCACCTTTTTTACACCAAAGGCACCTCAAGAATTCCTTTTTGACCATTCACTCCGAACCTCAACATCTTCACATTAATAACTTCCAGCAATCTTTGCTGAATATGAATTTTAGAAAATTCATAAAAAAATTTTGTTTTAGAAAACAAGCCCCTAAAATATGAATTTTAGAAAACAAGCATTTTCGAAAAACAAGCCCCTGGATCTTTTATAGAAATACATATTTTGTTGATTTTTTTAAGTTTTATTTTGAGCCATCACTCTGTTGCTCCCCAAATATTGGTAAAAATAGAGACATCAGAATTTTTATTAATGCTCAAAAATAATATTGCTGAGATTTTTTGGCAGATCAAGTCCACATATTTGCTCATAGAGATCTATTTTCTTACAAATAAAGCTGATCAGGGAAGCATGAAATTGAGAGCATTTTGAGGGTCCATTGGAATTGGAGATTACAGTCTGCTTACTCTTGATATCCTGCTCTTGTGATTTGTCTAAAAAAATGGGGGAAAGTAATGAGTTCAAGAAGCAATAATTACATGATACTGCCAGAGTTCTTTGAAAGTTATAGTGACAGTTTGTAGAGTGTAGGATCAAAGATGGCGTAGGGAGGGAGGAAGAGTGCAAAGGCACTCCAGCCTTGTGTGGTCAGAGATAATGTCTTCATGAATTGTTTGTTGTTGTGGATGTTGTTGTCCTCTCATTAATAAAAATGAAAATGCCAGAATGAGTGGTGGTTTAATTTAAAATATCAGCATATTTGTCACTCCTTTTTAAAAAATCACTACTCTCCACTTAAAAATTAATAACCATAAGAATGCCAACAGACGAAGAGGAAATGGGAGATGGGATCAAGAGAAAGATACCACGTCACAAAGGAAAGCATAGCAAGTTCAATTCATCTACAGAGTAGCTCATTTCATTTTTACCAGGTGTGTAAAGAACCTTTTTTTTTAAAGCATCTTTCAGCAAGAAATCACCTTAAAACTATGTTTACAAGATCGAGCTTCCTGGGACAGGTCATTTGAAAGAATCACTATAAGCCATTTCTCGTAAATTCCTTAATTATTCTTTCTCATTCTTAACATTGCGGCACAGCCATTGTTTCTCCTCATATGCAATTAAACATAGTAACTTAGAACAAATAACCAAGTATTAAATCAAAGAAATGCTGTTACTTGGGGCACCTGGGTGGCTCAGTCAATTGGGCATCCAACTCTTGATCTCAGCTTGGGTCTTGATCTCAGGGTTGTGAGTTCGGGCCCTGCACTGGGCTCTGTGCTGGGCATGGAAACTACTTTTAAAAACAATGTTGTTATTTATCTGGCCCTGGGCTAGGTAGAGAGAAGAAATGGAGTGCAGGTTCTGCTGGCATTGGGGATCGGAGGAGCTTTGGGTCCCTGGGGATTCCGTCCTAGGAGGAACTTTATAGGACGCTAAGCAATTAATGCTAAGTGGCATGTTGCTAACATAATTATAGTTGAGGTTTCGG
This sequence comes from Mirounga angustirostris, assembly GCF_029215605.1. NCBI lineage: Eukaryota > Metazoa > Chordata > Mammalia > Carnivora > Phocidae > Mirounga > Mirounga angustirostris. The sequence continues at coordinate 16,690,712 of NW_026991711.1, read as the reverse complement.
AGAAATGTAAATTCACTGCAGATCAAAGCATTTGTTGGAGTGTTTGTGGAGAAAGATGGGAATGGTCTCGGGTTGTATCTTGGCTTACACCCTGTGAAACTGGCAATCATATAATTTAACAGGATTCTTTGGTAAGCTCTTTAAAGGGGAAATGTCCTATTTTAAAGACTAGAAAGAAGGTACAGAGGATTAGCAGAATCTGGTTGTGAAAAAAGTCTCCATTTGGGGAGAAAGGTGCATGAGTGAGTGAATGAATTAAAAATGTGCTGCCAGCAAGTTTGTCCAGCCCTCTTTTTTTTCTCTTTCTCCACTGAAAAAATACTTCTACATCCACGTGTCCGACAGCACAGGAAGCTTAGTGTCAAACCCTATCCGGTCTTCACTAAAAAGGCAAGACTGGAGAAAAACAAGGAGCTTAAAATAAGTAAAACCTGGTCATGATGTATACATTGAATACTTCCTTCCTACATTGGAATAGGTGAGCAATCAATCCCTTAAATAATAAATTCTCCACCATCCATTCTACTAGCGGGAAAATATCTGTTCCTATCCTTTGTCTCTTGCTTCTTCATCACAACTCTTACTGAACATCTAACGTAAACTCCTCTCACATGATCATTCGTGGGCTAAAGATCTTTGCACTTCTCATTTGGCTACAGAGAAATTTAGATACTTGTTTGTTCAGCTGTTATTCGTTGAGTACCTACCATTTATAACGGGGTGCCCAGGCTCAGAATGTTCCAATAGATGAAATAACTGGGATAAATAGATGGGAATATATACACCTATGAATCTGGCTTCTTGTCCTTTTGGAGAGGAAACTCCTCTGTCAGTGAACTGCTGTCAAAAGCTTGGCAATGGGGCAAACTTGCTACAGTGAATTTTAAAAATTTAGTCCAAATCTCAGCTCCTTCTTATCTCCTTGGTTCCTGCACTCCGCCTAAGATTCTATTCCCCTCATTTTTTCTTTGGAGTTACTTATTAATAAGGACCCCTTGGCCATTTTGCTTTATATCCTGAGATAGTAAGGTTTGGAGAATTTAATAGCTCTTGTATGAGTCACCCATAACAGACATTCTGTAGAATAAAATATATCCTCATTTAAAAAAAAAAAAAAACGTAATAGGAAAGGAAAAAGTACATTGTCAGGTCTTGCTCTGTTTATAGAAATCAATTCAAATCATGAATAGCCTCCTAGTCTATTTGGGAAGAATAAAATATTCAAAACTAACAGCTTCAAACTCTTAGGAAAACTAGACTCTTATTGTCAGAAAAACTCCACTGTGGCTCTGGAAAACAGTTTTAAATTTTCCCAACCAATACAAATACTGTTTTTGATATAAATTGAGGAAACAGCATTTTCAGGGACCCTCTACTAAACTTTCTTGAAATATTAAAATAAAGGTGACAATCACAATTTGATTATCCCTCATTGCTATATCCAGTGGAAAGAGAGTTTGGCATTCACTTTGAATGTGAAAAGACTCTAGGAAAGTCCAATTTCTGTGAGCACTGTTATTTTCCAGAATATTCTTCGTCAACCACTTTCTGACATGCTATATGAGGAAAGCTGGCAAACTTAAATGATTACTCACAAATAATCTTGAGGGGCAAGTGAGAGGATGGAATGAATGTGGAAAAACATATATAGGTCTCTGTGTTAAATTTATTTTTGTGTTGTATTAATAAAATGATGCAAAGTATAAAATATGGAAACCATACCTAAGTATATATGTGGCCTACTTCTTTCATATTTTTATTTTTAAACACTATTTAAATGCCATAATTTAGTACATTATCTCTTACTTTCTCCAAAAAATACAAAGAATAAGTGTTTAAGCACACAGTGTTTGCCAATAAATGTAATTCTCATAGGTGTCATACTAAAATTTGGAAATGCACCTAATGATAAGTAAATTAGTGCAAACATGGAATCCTTTGTCAATAATTTTCTTCCATTGGCATTATAAAATCCTGAATCAGGACCATTTCTTGAGAACTACATTATGTCACTGACACAGAAAACGTTTAGACATGCATATATGTACTTTAGTGTTACAGTGAATTGCTTGAAATATTTCATGTTGAGGCACCTGTGTGGCTTTGTCAGTTAAGTGTCTGCCTTTGGCTCAGGTCATGGGATCGAGTCCTGCATCAGGCTCCCTGCTCAGTGGGGAGTCTGCTTCTCTCTCTCCCTTTGCTCCTTCCCTGCTTGTGCTCACTCTCTCTCTCTTGCTCACTCTCTCTCTCTCTCAAATAAATAAATAAAATCTTTAAATTAAAAAAAATTCATGTTTTAACACATTTGGTGCTTAATATATGTCAAGCACTGTTCTAAGAGCTTGCCAAATGTTAACTCATTTAATCTTTGTAACACTTAATCTTTGTAATATTTAATTCAGTAGCTATTATTGTCCCAGTTTTACAGATGAGGAAACCAAGGCATTGGGAAGATAAATAATTTTTCTAAAATCATACAGTGTGGTCCCAGAGCCTGTCCTCTTTAAGCACCACACTACTGTCTCTCAGGTGGATAAAACTGTGAAATAGGATTAAGAATTTTAGAACTGATTTTCACTTAAACATGCATTCATGCAACTTAACATCTTAAGTGTCAACAGAAGGATAGTTACTATACAAGGGAAACTAGCTGGTCCTTCTGTATCTAGATACAAGAAACAATTTTTTAAAAAATAAATGTCTTCTCAAAGGTAGGTGAAGTGAGAAAAAGAAAACAACAGGCTGTTTTAATATACTTATCTATGGGTTTATATAAAAACATACCTAAACCAATATGGTAGCAAAAACATGACTCATAATTCTTGTGGACATTTGGGGGTAGGAGAAATGCCAGGAGAATAAAGACAGATGAAATTCTTGGTATTCAAATACTGGGTGCAGAGTACACTGTAAAAGATAGGTATGTTTAGTGTCCATTCTTTGCAAGAAACTCAAATGGAATAATAAAAACTTTGAAAGTGATGATATCCAGGGTTCTTTGTGGATTTTCTGAGAAAAATCATACCAAATTTATCCCATTTGAATTTTGATAGACTTTTTAGTCCAGTGGATCTGCTAAATTGTGATAAAGGATGCGTAGGTGTGTCAGAATCACCTGGTGACCTTTTCCAACCATCTCTACGTGGCTTTCCCCAAAGTCCTCTTAACACCTTCACCACCACCACCACCATCCCAACACCACACACACACATACGATCTGAGGATTACTCTGAGGCTCACTCCATCCTGACCCACCTTTAAGAAGCACTCCTTATAGTAAGAGGCTGTGGATTGGAAATGTGTTCCACATGTGAATGGTTTAAAAGAAGAAAAAGCTGGAGAATTGGTGATTAAAATGAGAGAAAAAGAAAGTTATTTTCTCCTAAAAGTATATACCTGTCTGTTACAGATAAAAAATTTGGAATGCATTTTCTTACCATGTTTCCAGATTTGAGCCAAGACTTTGGTCCTTAGTGAGTACTTAAGAAATGTTTATGACTGGCAAACAAAGAGGGAGGAAGAGAGAGAAAGAACTCTCTTTTTTTCCTCTGCCTTCCATATATACATAAAGATAAATATGTATGTCTATATATAGATAAATAGAGAGCTATAGAGATATAGATGTGTCTTAGGACAATGCCTGACATATATAAGTACCCAATGAATATAAGCTGTTACTAGTTAATATCATTAGATCATAGGATGTCAAGTTCCACTTTATTCTGCACTCATAAGGCCATAATGGGAATACTGTGTCTTGTTCTGGGCAGCTTTTTTTTTTTTTAATGTGAGTATAGTTGACACAAAATGTTACATTAGTTTCAGATGCCCAACATAGTGATTCAACTTCTCTATACTATAAATGCTAGGCTCACCACAAGTGTATCTACCATCTGTCACCATCAACACTGTTACAATATCATGGCTATATTTCTCTATGCTGTCCCTTTTATTCCCATGACTATTTATTTTATAACTGGAAGCCTGTTTCTCACACTCCCCTTCATCCATTTTTGCCTGTCTCCCCACCGACTCCCCTCTGGCAACCATCATTTCCTTCTCTGTATTTATAGATCTAACTCTCCTTTTTGTTTATTTGTTTATTCTTTTGTTTTTTAGATTCCACATATGAGTGAAATCATATGGTATTTATCTTTCTCAGTCTGACTTATTTTACTTTGCCTAATACCCTCTGGGTCCATCCATGTTGTTGCAAATGGTGCAATCACATCCTTTTTTATCGTGTATGTATATACATACTGCATCTTCCCTAAACATTTGTGTATTGATGGACACTTAGATTGCTTCCGTATCTTGACTGTTGTAAATAATTGGGCAACTTATTTTAAGAGAAACATCAATAAAATAGAATGTGACATGCTTGGCTAATGGAGTCTGATGGTATCCACTACCTATCACACCATGTGCAGGGCATTATAGCCCTTCACTGTTTATTGTTGCATGGATGGATTAGAAGAAGACACATGGCCACTAAAGTTTCATGTATTTCAAGGTTGGTTATGAGGAAGCCCAAAGTAACTTGGTGTTACTTTGGTGTAAGCTATTTATTGAGTACCTACTATATTCTGGTACTGTGAGCTAAGCTCATGCATTCTATGAATTGTAGAAGACCTGTGAATGGTTATGCCTCAAACCCTCCTGTAGGTCCTCACCCAACTGGAAAGAGGATTTCCCTTTCTAGTATTCCTGCATCATGTGTTACACACAACCCCCTCCCACCCCCACCCCCCACACAGAACTAGTGAGTATCTTTGTTTGACAGGCAGTGGGTAAATCCCTAGGGAGAGGCATGCCAGACTAGAGCCAGTGGTGATGAAAAGGCTCAGTGCCTGTTTCAAAGGAATATCCCTTTGGAGCCAGTAATGCTTTGCTCTATAGAACCATGTTCCTATTTTACAGCCCCTCCTCCGTGTGGTCTCCAAGTCCTTTTAAACCTTATCTCCCATGACATCACTGGCCTATGCTTGATACTCCCATGCTTTACAGACTGACACTTTAGCTGCAGTATTACTACCTAGAGCCCTTGCTCCTACCTGCCAACATCCTATTTTCCTTCCAAATCCGACTCAAGGTCTACCTTCTGCATTGAGCCTTATTTCATCTCCCCAATGTATTTATTATTTCTCTCTTTGAAGTATCCCTCCAGCACTTCTGTAATATTGTGAAGTAAAAAAATATATACATTTTGATGCATTTAAAATGTGTGTAGATTTATGGCGATGTTGTACAAATAACTGATTTTATTTTGTGGATTGTACCTAAGCACTTGTGTTCAGAGTTTATTGTTGTTATTGTTGTTGTTGTCATCGTTCTTCTACTTCTTTGCTTGTTGATTTGCCTTTTCATTTGGCATTGCATATTTAGGTTTTCTGTTGTTGTTGTTGTTAAAATTTCTTTCATCTCTAAGAGCAATATCATTTTCCAAATACTGAGATGCATGGTAACTGAGCTTTGTGTTGCATTGTGAAAGCCTTCTCTGTCATTTGTTCTCAGCATATTGTCATGTGTCCATTGATAAGATGTTTTAAGATTTTGGGAAATATGTGTTCAAAAGTCTGCACCACCGTATAGAACATTATGAGGGCTAAGATTTATATAATATAAAAATGGGTATACTGCATCAATGGAGAAATGAAACCAAATTGTCAACCAGTTAATGAAACCAACAAACTGTCAGTTCTTTATTTTCTTTTTAAAATTTTTTTATTGTTATGTTAATCACCATACATTACCTCATTAGTTTTAGATGTAGTGTTCCATGATTCATTGTTTGTGCATAACACCCAGGGCTCCATGCAGAATGTGCCCTCTTTAATACCCGTCACCGGGCTAACCGATCCTCCCACCCCCCTCCCCTCTAGAACCCTCAGTTTGTTTCTCAGAGTCCATCATCTCCCATGGTTCGTCTCCTCCTCCAATTTCCCCCCCTTCATTCTTCCCCTCCTGCTATCTTCTTCTTCTTCTTTTTTTTTTTCTTAACATATATTGCATTATTTGTTTCAGAGGTAAAGATGTGAGATTCAACAGTCTTGCACAATTCACAGTGCTTACCAGAACACATACCCTCCCCAGTGTCTGTCACCCAGTCACCCCATCCCTCCCACCCCACCCCCCACTCCAACAACCCTTAGTTTGTTTCCTGAGATTAAGAATTCCTCATATCAGTGAGGTCATATGATACATGTCTTTCTCTGTTTGACTTATTTTGTTCAGCATAATACCCTCCAGTTCCATCCACGTCGTTGCAAATGGCAAGGTCTCATTCCTTTTGATGGCTGCATAATATTCCATTGTGTGTGTGTGTGTGTGTGTGTATATATATATATATATATATATATACCACTTCTTCTTTATCCATTCATCTGTTGATGGACATCTTGGCTCTTTCCACAGTTTGACTATTGTGGACATTGCTGCTATAAACATTGGGGTGCATGTACCCCTTCGGATCCCTACATTTGTATCTTTGGGGTAAATACCCAGTAGTGCAATTGCTGGATCATAAGGTAGCTCAATTTTCAACTTTTTGAGGAACCTCCATACTGTTTTCCAGAGTGGCTGCACCAGCTTACATTCCCACCAACAGTGTAGGAGGGCTCCCCTTTCTCTGCATCCCTGCTAAACATCTGTCATTTCCTGACTTGTTAATTTTAGCCGTTCTGACTGGTGTGAGGTGGTATCTCACTGAGGTTTTGATTTGGATTTCCCTGATGCCAAGTGATGTTGAGCACTTTTTCATGTGTCTGTTGGCCATTTGGATGTCTTCTTTGGAAAAATGTCTGTTCATGTCTTCTGCCCATTTCTTGATTGGATCATTTGTTCTTTGGGTGTTGAGTTTGATAAGTTCTTTATAGATTTTGGATACTAGCCCTTTATCTGATATGTCATTTACAAATATCTTCTCCCATTCTGTCAGTTGTCTTTTGGTTTTGTTGACTGTTTCTTTTGCTGTGCAATTTTTTTTTTTTTTAAGGCAAAAATGCTTTACTGCCAGTTAGTTATTCAGGCTCAAATGCTTGTAGTAGAGATGCTTATGGTGAAACTACCTAGAACTAATTTTGGCTCTTGACTATTTGTAAAGGTGGACATATAAACAGATACTGACCCAGGTCCCCAGGTTGCAAACTGTACTGATCCTAAATCCTCCCATTCACATTTACTTTTGTTCTTAACCCCACCTCCATCCAATCATTCCACAAATCCTTATCATTTTCATTTCTTAGTATCTCTCAGATCCACTCCTTTTTGCTATTTTCTTTGCCTCCTTCATTCCTTTCTCACCTAACTCGTCTGTTCGCCAGTGGGTTGAAAACCTCCCCACCTACCCTAGGTTTTGCTGTGTGACTGATCTTTAAAAAATTCCTATCTAAGTCCCTTCCTGGCTTCGATCCTCTAGTAGCTTCTTTCTGTTCTCCCCACCCCCTGATGGAGTCTAAGCTCTTCTTTTATTTGGCTATCCAGGATCTCATTTCTTTCTGCCTCATCCTCTGTTAATCTCCCTTCTCCCTATTCCTCCCTTTGCTCTTGGAGTACCTCAAACTGATTATGTGAACTCATATTTTGTCCCCCCTCACAAGGCTGCCTTCTGATGTAGTAACCAAAACACTATTTAAGTCTGGTTTTCATTTTTATTCCTTATGGCATAATGATTCTACCATGTACCTCCACGTGTTTTCTCAATTACCTCTGCTCCCCCAAAGCCTGAATCTCCCACAGCTGTCTACTCTCAATCTGAACCAGTAATACAGCTATTGAATGAATGAGGTGATTTATTTATATTTTGGTGGCCCTGGTTGGGTCATCAGTTTCATGAGATCAGATCTCTTCTCTGTGGAGAGATCTCATTGGGTATTTCTTCACAGTGTATTATTGTAGATTTTATAGAAGAAACTTCGTAAGTTTTTATCTCAGCTAGATGGAGGGGAGGACAGTGGTGAAGGGAAGGTGGAGGTCCATTTTAAACAAAACCAACTTTCCAAAGAGAAGAGTTTGGTTCTGATCAGTGATGAGTGACGTTTCTACCTTTTTTGTTACCAACTTACAAAAGGAAATATATTTTACACCCGAACCCTGAGTGTATGTGTATGTATGTGTTTGTATAGTCATGAATTTGTTTATTCAATAAATATTCACTGAGCATTTACTGTGACCCTTAATGATACTAAGATCATTTATATTCTAGTCGGGGAAGATAAACAATAAACAAAGGAGATACATTTTATTAGGAAGTATTAGGAGATCATGAATGATTTTGAGATAAATCATGGATGGAGTATGTGTATATGTATATCTCATACATATGCATATATATGCATGCATATATTCTATATCTGTATGTTTATATGTCTACCTTCTGTACTTATGTAATATATACACACATATGTACATGCATGTTTATATAATTGAAAAGAGCTTCGTAAAATACTTTACTAGTAAAGTGTGGTGCACTTTGATATTTTTTCTCTTATACTATTTTTTTTTAAAGATTTTATTTATTTATTTGACAGAGAGAGGCACAGCGAGAGAGGGAACACAAGCAGGGGGAGTGGGAGAGGGAGAAGCAGGCTTCCCGCCGAGCAGGGAGCCCGATGCGGGGCTCGATCCCAGGACCCTGGGATCATGACCTGAGCCGAAGGCAGACGCTTAACGACTGAGCCACCCAGGGACCCCTCTCTTATACTATTTTTTATTTCACTTTTTAAAAATGCTGGCTATAACTCACTGGGTTGATCTCATGTTACATCAGCACACTGTAACTCATGATCAGAAAAACACTGGTTTAGTAAGTGTAAAATGTGTCACCACAGGAAGTCAAGAATTTTGTGTTTGGGCAGACAGAGATTTCAGAATACCATGATTACTTTCAATACAATTAACAATAGATTGCTATAGCATGAAAAGTTCGTATTTCATTAAACTTCTTCTTTGGAACCATAAACTTAATTTTATTATCTTTATAAGCTTTATCAGTTATTAATTGTTAAAAGAGTCTAAAATCTCACCATTTGCAAATGAGATGAATGTTTTTGTTAGTATAATTACATGGACATTATTCATTCAAGGTCTGTATAAACTTTGGGATACCTTTCCATAAGGTAAAATTCCGGCTCAGTTTTTGGGATTAAGGTGATGGTGAAGATTGAGACAGTGGCTTTGGCTTCTTATTGGAGATTGTGGCATATGAGGTAGTTACAACTTGACAACTGATTTATATCTACATTATAGCCTATTGAAACTACGCAAAATCTAGCTCCGTTTCCTGTTGATTATAGGACCTACCATTGAAGAAGTTCCCTCGGTGTATATAACCTAAAAATTAATAAGAAAATATGGTATTTGCCATCCTGTTTTCCATGTTGAAGCTACAGATATATTTCGTCTTTTGAAACACTCAATACAAATCACTCTAGCATGCTAGGGGAAGTTTAAAATGTTTTTAAATGTTTTGAAAATTCTAAAGTATCATGGGAGTTCTTTTTTTTTTTTTTTTTTAAAGATTTTTATTTATTTATTTAACAGAGATATAGAGAAAGCACGAGTAGGCAGAGCGGCAGACAGAGGGAGGAGGAGAAGCAGGCTCTCCGCCGAGCAGGGAGCCCGATGCGGGGCTCGAACCCAGGACCCTGGGATCATGACCCGAGCTGAAGGCAGCCACTTAACCGACTGAGCCACTCAGGCGCCCCTCATGGGAGTTCTAATTCAATCTACAATTATCAAAATTGGGATGAGGCTTGTGTTTTTGCTATTGAAATAAAAACCACAGTTCAACCAATAAAGTGGATCATCAATTATGCAGAATAAAGTAGTATTTTTGCTTTAAAGGTTATTTCTAGATAAGATATAACTTGCTTGCATGTTTATTTTTGAGAATAATAAAGAAGCCTATCATATCATACATGATAGTGCCTTTAATTATTATAATAAAATAATTATATAAGGCTAACTGTATGAACAGGTTAATTTCTGACCTGAATATTTAGATCTATCCTTTATGAGTTCATAAGGTTAAGGTTATGAGGTTATAAGGCAGATTGAATTATTGATAAACCAGATAGTTAATGAAATTAACCTATACTTATCATCTTTAAAGATGACGCAGAAATGCCAGAGTAGCTGCAAACCCATAATCTTCAAAATTTAGCGAAATATCCAAACTGCTCAGTAAGGATAGTGAATGTTTCACTCTGATATTTTATAACCAGCAAAGTTTCTTTTAGTTAGATTTTAAATATATAATACCTCTCAAAAAAAAAAAAAGGCAACAGTTTAAAGCATAAAGCGAATCATGTTGCTGTGATTGCCTTACTTTGGATTCAAATAGATTATAAAACACTGCATATGACATTTGTGCAGTTTAGGTTAGAATCCCACTGTAATGAGAACTTGCCATAGAGGTTAAAATAGAAAGATGCAAATACCCGTATTTCTTTTCTCCAAACTGGGAGTAAATTGGAAAGTGCAAATATGCTATGAATACAGGAAATGAAAGAAGGAAAAGAATTCTTTTGGAACTCCCATTCAATTCCAAGGACATAATCAGAAAAGAAGTATTTTCCCCTCATTCGTCCAGTAATTTCCTAGAGAAGAGGGGTGTGTGCATGTGTTGAACTTGGTGGTTTGTGACCTTCTTTTGATGGTAATATTGGGAGTGGTTGAAGGCATGAGGGATGAAGGAAACTGCTTCTAAATATCCAGGTCTGGATAGACCCTTAACTCGGCATAATGCTGGAATTCATTCTTACTGCCTTGCCTTCCAGGTATAACATGTCGGTTGTGAAGAGTAGACCTGTCTTCCTTTATCTTTGCCTTTTCATGAATGTGTGCTGGGATACCTTTCAAAGAAGCTGCGATTGACATGAAGAGAGGGTGGACAGGAAAGGGGGCAGCCAAAATTAAGGCATAAAATTGCATCTGCCCCTCTGTTCACTCTTTCATCCTTTACAACCAGTCACCACCCCTCCCTGGCCTCTACCTGCATTACTTGATAACTACACTTATTGCATAAGGATATAAGTAAAACTCTAACAATAATAGTAGGTCTTGTGCATTAAGTGCTTAGTTTGTAACTGAAACTGGGCTGTGTGTTATCTGTGGGTTTTCAGGTCTAAAAGTGGGGGAGTCTGGGCCCTAGGTATGAGACCTAGGGTTAGGGAGGCTGAGAGCCAGCAGTCTGAAGACTGATGTTATTTCTCTGATACAGTGACTTATTCATTCTCAGGTGTTTTATATGGAGTTTTGACATATTATCTCTTTCAATCCTTCTCTGTGGCGAACAGGCAGACACATCCATTCTGATGGCACTGATGTCACTTTTAGTTTTCAAATCCTTGGTCAGCATTTCCCTAGACAGGCCACAGTCTTCTATGCTGATGGCTTTTTCATTACTATTCAAGGAGTTCACGGTATGAACTTGCTTCTTGCTCTACCTCAGAAGCCAGAGCTCAGAATATGTCCCTGCAGGAGACATTTAGGGGAGGGAATTGTTACCCATTCATTTCTAGCCTTGCTCCTCTACTCTGGTGTTTTAGGTTTCCATGCCCCTGGACCTGTCTTCACAGAGAACCAGTCTTCCCTTAAAATATAGGCTTTGCCCCCTGAGCTACAGTGGGATGCAAAAATGATGTTTTCTGTTCATTGTGGCCTATAAAATGTAGAAATTGCCCAAGGTTCTAGTCAATTTGGAACAGTTGGTGGGCAATTGACCAGATCACACATCAATCTGATTTGACAGTTATTGTAGCCAAAATGCTAAATGCTCTAAAGTTGTCAGTCTTATTGTACATTTATGTTCAAGGCATAAGAGACTTTATTCCTTTCTCAAATATTTTTTAATTAGAGAGCGGATTCTCAGAAACCATGTCAGAACTTCAGTATTCTCTACTACCATGTTAATATAAATGCGATTTTCCGAGACACAGGGAATGACTGTGTATATTTCTCAGAAAATATTTAAAACTTACCTACAGTGTAACAGCCCAGAATAATGTACTATGATATTGTTAGAGACTTCCAGTATACCTGTCCAAAAATTGATATATGTATCCCAAAATGATTCAAATTAAATGAATATGATTAATTTATTTAATGCCAAGTAGATGAGGACGTGGTTTTAGAAGTCTGTACGGACTCCCCCATTTCCTTGGGCAAATTACCTAACTTCCATATAGCTATGCTTTCTCATCTGCAATTGAGCATAATAATAGTGAGTAGCTCCTTGGGCAGTGGCAAGAATTAAATGAAGTGACAAAACAGTGGCTGGCGTATAGTAAGCACTTGATCAACCTGAGGTGTCATTGTTGTCAATATGAGGTCTTTGCAGCCAGATTTCCCAAACAGAAGGAACTATATCCACAATATAGTTTTCAAAACAAGAAAACGTAATTGTTTGATTTTTTTATCCCTTATTTATTTACCCTAAAGGAAAGAGTGCTATAGACTATCTTAGCAAAACACTAAAAGCAAATAAAAATGTGGTTATTGAAACATGGTATGTTTTGTTTATAAAATTAAAATAGTTCTCAAAGACTGTGTGTTCTCCACAACAGTGAAGAATCCTGCCATGTTTATTTTGTTTTCTTTTGTGTTGTGCTCATCATTTTCTTTTTGCCTCTGAATATACTTGGCTTGATGATCTGTTTTTTATTCATACAATTGCTTCATTATTTACCATCTGCAATTTAATAATGTATTATCCATCATGATATCAGGGGCATGAGTAAGGTCAGCGAGTCCCCATGCATTTCCATTTGCAGACGCCGGCTGGAAACAGAACACAGATTCAGATGTTTAATAATATTGTAATTTCTGCTCACTTTAAAAATGTTCTCAGGGCGCCTGGGTGGCTCAGTTGGTTAAGCGACTGCCTTTGGCTCAGGTCATGATCCTGGAGTCCCTGGATCGAGTCCCGCATTGGGCTCCCTGCTCGGCAGGAGTCTGCTTCTCCCTCTGACCCTCCCCCGTCTCATGTGCTCTCTCTCATTCTCTCTCTCTCAAATAAATAAATAAAATCTTTAAGAAAAAAAAAGTTCTCAAAACTCCATTTCCTAAGAAATGACACTGGCCAATAAAAGTTTCCCATGTTGGAATCTGCTTGGTATGCTTCTTAGAATTTAACCCCACCCAGGTTTTCTTCCAAACTACCAAGTCATTTTTTTTACAAATAGCAATCATGTGAATTATCAAATAGCCTTACAACTGACATAACTCAATATTGTCCAAAGCTAGCATCTCATTAGGCTAGAAAAGTACTTGATCCTATTAAGAAACTGAATTGCAGCATCTGTTGATTTCTATATTGATCCCTTTTGTTGAGAAGATTGATGTCATGATTTGTTATCACATTTTCCATAAGGCACTTAATGAAAAAGGTGACTGATATCAAGTGGTTTATGTACCCACAGGATCTTACGTGCTTTTTTTCTCTCTCTCTTTCTCTAATTGTTGTGTTATTAAGGAGCTGTTGGGGCATCAGCCTCACAGAAGCTCTTACAGAGTACATGCCATCCACATAATTACCCTAGGAAAGAAAGCTGTATTGCACAGAGGTTCCCCTGAAATTTCTAGGACAATATTTTATGTACAAGGACCTTCAGTCCACATATCTGCAGGATCTGCTGCATAGCATGGGATTATTAATATGGAAGTGTTTTGAGTACAAAGACAGCCCTGGCTTTATGAGTGCCTTCTGACCTTCTCTCTAAGCCTATTCATTTATCAAAGTTGATCCCAAATTTTCTCCTCCATAAAATGAGGAAAAGAGAATAAAAATACCCCATGTAACTTTTGCAGTGACCAGATGAACTAACATCGATGGTGTGTGGGTGCCTGGCACATAGTAAGTGCTCAACAAATAGTAACTAAACTAAAGGAAATCCAAAGTGGAAAGCAGCAAAATAATGTTTGATGTTTGCCCAGGCCTACCTGGGTGTTTGAAGAAGGACCATCTCAATATAAACGTGTGTGTGTGTGTATGGAAAATGCATCATGTATGTTTTATTGCTTTTCCTCACCTAAGCAATATGTCTCTTTAGTCTTTTAAGTTTCACTTTGTTTTGTGAAATAGGTAAGAATTTGTATTAAAATCCTTGCCAGGAAGGCTTTTCTATTCCTTTTCAAAGCACGAATGCAGCTAATTGGCCCATTCTATAAAAGAAAAAAAAATAATTTGAATTGTCATGTAGTTCAGAATATAAATTCTTAAATAGGGAGAATATAATGAGTTTTAGGGCAGAAGAGGCTGTATTGAATATTTTAATGAAAATTTACCAGAGATTAACAATTGTGAAATTAATAGATTTTTTAACCAAGCAAGGAAAGAAGTTGCTTGTATCTAACCCCATGTGTCATTAGATCACTGAGAACAGTGTGTTTTTAAAATATAAACAATTGCCTAAAATGGTACATTGGGAAGGAATCACATCTGGTAGAAAAATCGACTTTGTTGCTACATTGAAAGTTCTGATTAGATGAGTAGTATTTTCTCAAGTTGAAAGAGTCAAAGAAACAGATTGCAGAGGTTGAGAAAAATGCTTTTGCTAATAATATACAATGTTAGATGGATCCTTCAAATACAACCAGGAAACACACAGGCAAGAACCATACTAAAATAATATATTGGTCATTTCTTGATATAACAAATATTCCCTTAAAATAGCATTTTATGAATACCCAGAGAATAAAGAAACATAAACCACAATTCCCACAACCAATCTGAGAACACGTTAATGGGGTACGTAAGACTAGTCACGAACTTTCAATACGAATAACTTGCTCCCTCTCTTTTTTTCAATCATAAGTAATTATTAACTTTACTAAAATACCTATGATTGTTCTCTAGTGTGTGATCACTGAACCAAAGGAAATAACACATCATTGTCAACTTCCATAGTTACTGTTTATTTATTTTTTTTCCTGAGATGGATTGAAAGTTTTAGCCTCCTTTAAATTACATTCACTTTAAAAATTTTATAATAATCTTGTGTGCAGAATGGGAACTGTTTAAAAGCCTATTAGAATTAAAGTCATGTTTAGGCCACCCCAGAAGAGCACAGGAGTTATTGGTGTAACACTGAGGATGGATGCAGGAAGAGACAAAGGGGGAAAAAAAAGCCTTTTGGAGATCTTTGTAATGCAGTTGAGTGTAGGGGCTGGCCAAATAATAATTGCTTCTCAGTTTTTACTTAAAGAAATTTTAGAGTCAGAAGGAAGATAAGATGTATAGTCCAGGAGCTTTCAAATTCATTTATAACTATGTAAACTTTTTTTTAAGATTTATTTATTTGAGATGGGGGAGGGGCAGAGGGAAAGAGAGAATCTAAGGCAGACTCCCTGCTGAGCACAGAGCCTCTTTAGGGGCTCGGTCCCAGGACCCTGTGATCATGAGCTGAGCCAAAATCAAGAGTTGGGCCCTTAACCAACTGAGCCACGCAGGTGCCCTGCTATGTAAGCCTTTTTAAAATTCACATAAGAAGGTCTGTGAGGGGGCTCTGGTCTGGCTTAGTCATGCTGTGTCCTCAGCAGCTAGGAAAGTTGTTTGGTATAAGGAAATGCTGGGTAAATATGAGTCGAACAAAAATGAAAGGGGAGACATACCTAAGAAACAGCTAAAAGCAACATTCTTCTGGTGAGAGCAGTGCTCCCAGGAATCTGTGTGGTAGACTCAGCAAGCCTCTCAGGTCCCCATGCATGGACCTCGGGGCTCTGCAGTATCCCCGGAAAAATACTCTCTCCAGTCCTCTCATGTTATGTATCAGAAAATGGAGCTCAGGTCTTGTAGGATCCCTAGGCTCAATATATTTTTTGCACCCAGATAGCTCATATTTATGGGAATTGGCAAAGAACATTCTAGGATATTCTTATGAGTCATTTTGTTTTCAGGCAAATTATTCTAGAACAGAACTCATAAAAGACAATGGACTATAACTTTTTTTTTACTGTAAATCTTTATGGTTATTACACATGCCGTGATAATTTATGTATTTAAAATTAACATACAATGTTCTTTCCAAAAATGATATCCTATACTTTACATACATATATTTTTCATGATATTGTAATTAAACATAGGAAATAGCTTGCTGCCCGTTTATTGTTAAAAAGAGATTTCTATTTCACATAAAAATTTTAATCTTGTTCTGGTTTCTTAGGGGGAAAAAATCAAAAGATTACACACACACAAATGTATTGTGGAAAAGTGTTAAGGATTTACCTTTTCTCCATCTAATAGTAAGCTGGCTGATATTTATAAATTACCTATTTTGATTGATCTACTTTCATAGTCACCATTTTTTTTCATTCTATTGAGCACTGAATCTCATGTTTTATATATATGTACAAGTACATGTACATATATGTAGGTATACATCTTTATAAATATATAGGTATATAAATCTATATGTATACACGTATACATGTATATGTTTTAGTAAAAAAACTAAAAATGATGGTCATGGGGCTAAAAAAATTACAGACTAATAAATTGATCATAAAAAATAATATAAATCAGGAATTGTACAGCCAAATTCTGCCCTGGTAGGAATTTCTCAATGAAATCAATGAGACTTACATACTCCTCTCAATCAGAATCGCCTCCACTCTACAAGGCTTAGGAAAGAATAACAAAAGTACTTTGATAAAATTTGTAATCAGGGAGGCAAAGATCAAAGCTTTAAAGAGAGGGTTTAGCAACACAGATGTCCAAGGAGCCTTAGTAAGCCCAGCATTGCTAATTACACTTTGGTTGGAAGAAGCTTGAGAATTCACACCTGGCACTGCTTGCAGAGTCTGTTTTAATCTTAAAATGACTTGACAAATTTATCATGCTTCAGATATTTTAATTAACTATAGTAGGATTTATTGAAAATATTTCAGTATTAGCACCACCAACCAGAAAACATCAGCATATGTTTAAAAATTAAGGTATACAAGGATTTACACGTTTGAGTAGTAATAAGCCATTAATTAAACGTACTACATCCTTTTGAAAGAGGGCTGTTTTGTATAGTGTTTTGACAGGATAACGTGTAGATCCTGAATTGTAGGCATATGAGGTCAGGTTGAGACATCCCATCATCTGAGGAATTGCCCAAATGCACCAAATGTGTGGATAAGTCATCCTACGTCCTGTTTTTTCTTCTATCGCTTCAGAAGTTGACTGCATGGATTATATTTTTTTAAGATTTATTTATTTTATTTGAGAGAAAGAGAGAGAGTGTGTGGGCAGGGGGAGGGAAGGAGTGGGGGAAAAAGAGAATCCCCAAGGAGACTCCCTGCTGATTACCGAGCCAGAGGAGAGGTTGGATCCCAGGACCCTGAGATCATGACCTGAGCCAAAATCAAGAGTCCGATGCTTAACTGACTGAGCTACCTGGGTGTCCCTACATGGATTATTTTAAAAGAGAAGAAAACTTACATTTCATAGCTTGAAAGCTTAATATTCAGGGTGGGTAATTACAGAAGTAAGGAAAAGCCTGTCTTCCTTAGATGTTTTTATAAAAATCCATCTTAGACTTTTGTAATGCTTGTATCTTTTGGTTATAAATACAGAATTGTTTTGGTGTGTGTGCATATGCATGTGTATGCTCTATTAAAATTTATTTCACATATTTTATATTTTTATAGTATAGCAGAGTATTTTTTCTCTTGATATAGGGCTTGAATATGGCATTGTTTTATAGGATTGCTCAATTATGTATTAAATACATTGCAAATATTTTTACTATATCCATGATACAGAACAGATGATAAGCTTCCTTGCACAAAAGGGATGAGTTCCACACTTGAAGATTTCCTGAGCTGCTGACTTATCATGCCATTCAAAAGGACATTAAACCTTTTTTAAAGCATAAACACTTGTGTTGAATCTCTTATGTAGCCAGACCTCATGTCTTTTTGCAACTTCCCAAATCAGTTAATAAGATTTGTCTCTATCAAAATATATTACATTCTTATTCTTCTGTCTCTGAGATACACTTTGTCCAGCAGGATAGAAATCAACCATTTTAATTGTCACCACTGAGTCAATGTTGACTGATTAACACATTGTTCTCATTGCAACATATGGCCAGCTCATAATTAACTGAAAATAATTCAGTGGCCTTGTTTGGTGTTAAATCAAGTCAAGTTCTACTTGAGGCAGCCGTGGCTGACATAATTTATGATGGTAATAATATCACACTTTAAATCATATCAGTTCATTTCCTCTTTGGTATTTTTCTTCCCCATCTAGTTCCATTTCTTCAGCTATAGAATGTCTCTAAACCACATCTGTGTTAGTCTAAGTCATGAGTAAACTTTTTAAATAAAGTGTGCAAAATGTGTTTTTATTTATTGAAAAGATGTTTTCAATTACCATTAAGTTCATTGTTGGTCTAATGTTAGCAGCTTAAATATTTGAAGCTGTTGTCTGGAAACCAGACACCCATCCAAATTCTGAAGATCTAGTAGATTCTTCATTTTATTGTGGTTTTCCAAAACAACTGTTGATTAATCAAAGCAGAGGTCCCTTTGATGAGTAGAGGGTTGGTCAGAGTGCAGTGGGCCTTAGCAGCTGTTTTCCTCAGAATTAACCAGCACCCCTCCCCTTCTGCTGCCATCTTAGACCTTTTCTTCATGTACTCCGGATAAATGCACACCCTTCACCTATTTGGATGAGTCAGTATTATTTTTCTTCTCACTGGGCTGTACTCCTCTGTGATATCTTTTTTCCCCAAAAATGTAATCAATAGGTGTTTACCGAAGAGTTTCCCTGGGCCCATTCCTTTATTTTAGTCTCTGTTTGCTGAATAGAGAATTCTCCCATTGTCATGGTTGGGGTGGGCATTAATTTCAACAGAGATTTTTTTCTTGCTCCTGCTACATGAATAGGATGGGTCCAGGGGGAAAAGGGTGAGGCTGGTGCCATGCTTTACCTAATTCCTCGGGAACCAGGCTGCCAGAGGATCCTGCCAGTGGTGTGGCATCAGTCTTTTAACCCATGCTCCCAAGTTCATCTCAAGATAGGAAGAGAGCAATGAAAGGATACTCGCGTCTTTAACTTCAGTGGTCTAGACGTGATCCATAGCAACTTGCTCATAGCCATTGACTAGAAATACTCATGTGGCCTTTATCTTAACATAATGGAGGCTTGGAAAAGTAGGGGCACATGGAATATTCTGAACACTACTGTTTTAGCCACATTCGTTGGGTAGTTTATGATTTTATTAAAATGAACCCATAAAAATGGGATTATCCCCTATTAAATCTCATGTTTCCCAAACGTGATTGCTAGGAAGTATGACTTTCGTGTATCCCCAAGAATGAGAATATGTGTGGGTACCCTAAACCCCCCAGACCTACCAAATCAGAATCTTCTGGGTGGAGGGCTGGGAATCTGGATTAACAAGTAACCACATGTGATTCTTATTAGACTTCAAATTTGGAAAAACACTGGAAGCATGCTCAAAAACAGTGCCATCTTTATTTTATTTTATTTTATTTAAGATTTTATTTATTTATTTGACAGAGAGATAGAAGAGCACAAGCAGAGGGAATGACAGAGGGAGAGGGAGAGGGAGAGGGAGAAGCAGGCTCCCCGCTGAGGAAGGAGCCCGATGTGGGACTCGATCCCAGGACCCTGGGATCCTGACCTGAGCCGAAGGCAGACGCTTAACCGTCTGAGCCACCCAGGCGCCCACCCAGGTGCCTGCCATCTTTAATGAGAAGTAAATTCTTTTATAGCTGTGCCCTTAGGAGGGGGGAGCTTGTGAAACTCTGGAACTGAGCTGAACCCTTGCACACACTTGTTGCTGTTGTCACAGTTGTACGTGTCACATCACAATGGGGCTCTCACAAATATTTAAGCCGATGCTAATTGCTAATATTTGTTGAGAATTTACCATGTTCCGGGCATTGTGTGAAGATCCGTGATGTTGAACATCTCACAAAGTGGGGGCTATGATGACCTCCATTTGACAGGTGAGAGAACTGAAGCTTTAGGAAGGGTAAGGAAAATTTATTCAAGGGGGGCAGGAAGAAGAAATTGATAACCTATAGGTAAAAGAGATACAGAATCCACTTCTCACCTCTCTTTCTCTCTCTCTCTCACACACACACACGCATGCACGCGCACACACACACACACACACAGATTTTCATCCTCAAATCAGAGGCTAGGGTGCTGCATGACCTCCCTCCCCCAGTCCCAGTGACTGAGGCTTTTTATTAATATTTATTAGAAGACATACATTCACATATTTAATATTTTTTTGAGTTAGTACCTGAGTACAAGAAATTTAACTTCTTTCTTTCCTCTCTTCTCCACTGTCTTCGAGATATAGGTAGAGCTTCTTTGACCGGAAATGTGGGAAATTGCCAGAGTAGTGAATTTTCTCCCACTGGCCTTATATGATCCCAGAGCTGACAGTGGGCGAGCTAATGGGACACCCAATAACTTGCAACACAGCAAATATGAGGCGCTCTCTTAAAATAATACATCTCATGGGAAGAAACAGATTGCCTCATTTTAAAGTACATTTGAAAGACTGTGGGTTTGAGAAGGCTGTAGTGTTATTGGAGAACATTTCATTTCGAAAGGAGGGTTTTGTATGTCTGAATTTCAATCTATGTTATCTTGAACTTGATTTCACACTGAAAGGACTAAGAGCTATTTCATTGTGAATGGAAATGTAAGATTAAGGAAGGAGGATAAAAACCAGCATCCTCCAGATTTTCCTCTAAAAGTACAAAAAGTAATCTTTCATAAAAAAAGCAAGACAAAACAAAATCGCAGGTGTGTAGCACTTAGAGCAAAACCACATGTGTAAAGGCACACTCACATAAATAATAAATTATGGTAATTAGCCTCTTAATAGCACCTGATAACCAGAGTTGTAGAAAGCCAGCCAAACCTCCCCATAAATGGCTTAACAGAAGATGTAAATCAACACATCAGTAGTGGGCATCATCACAAAGTAGTGCTTTTAAATAAACCAAGGGCTAAGAGCTGGCTATATGAGGAGAGAGAAATCTATTCATAAGGAATCAGTAAAAGCTAGAGATTTCAAGAGAGAAAATTTAATCCTGGGACTGAGATTAAATGATAGAATTTAAGTAGCTAAGTAACACGTGGAGTGAGATGGAAGCTCAGAGGGAAAGTGGTTTTGGCCGAATGTTTTCTATAACATTATTTGTCCTTTGTGGTTTATAGTTAAATGACTTAAACATTCTGCTCAGGATTTTCCTTATTCTGTAAAAAAATAAAATGCATCAGGTGGAAACTTTAGAAGAAGTATAAAATATCTACCATTATTCAACTGTACTTTTTTATTTCACTGGAAGCATCTACGGTGAGAGAAGTTTAATAAAAAAAGGCTGCATACTCATTCTTCCAGGGCTAATGAAATGCGTGTTCACCTATTGTCCTTCATTTCTTCCTTATTTTCCTTAAATAATGGAAATTTCAAAATAGAGATGTTGTATTTGCAACATCAGCCTGAGGGTTAAAAAAAAGGATTAAGAAACAGTCCATCCATGGGAACTGGGGACCCTCGGGTTGTCTTCAATCCTGTTGGATTAGGAAGCCCTTTGCTGGGGTAGCTCCGTTGTGTTCTCAGCCCTCCAAAGTATTCATTTCTTTTCTTATGGTCTTCTACTCCTTGGGTTTGGATGCTGTCCTCTCGCCTCCTTTTTTCTAGGTCTCAACTCAGAGAAGCTAGTCACCTCCTGCCTGACATCTGGGCTCCTCTTCAGGTGGGAGGTGCCCTCCCTCACTTCTCCACTGCATGCTCTAGCAATTTGGCTGGAAGGTTAAAAAGAAAAAAAATACCCTCTTTCCACTTCTTTTCAGGAAGGCTTATACTGGAGTTCACAGGAGAAAAAGTAAAAAGAACAATCAGGGCAACCTGCAGTAAACAGCGGACTTCCTTTTTAATGCAGATTTGCCCTTTTCTTCTGGGGTTCCAACATTGTTTTTGGGGGAGGTATTATATCCTGACTTTCTCCACTCACGACATGGAGTGAGACTAGCCTGGATTTATAGGGAATGCATTTCTGCTTTCCTTACTCTGGGATCTCTGTCTCCTTTGCTTCACCTCAGATTAATAATAGCTTCTGAAAATTTAACTACAGTCAGTTCGGCTATCATACTTGTTTTGAGAACATATTTTTGTTCCAACATGATAGCTATATCGGGGAAATTTGAATATAGTGAGAATTTTGAGTCTGTTTGTGCATAATTTCATCTGCTGGAAACACCTTGACCTCAAGGCAGAAAATTACACCTAGTTGAACGGTGCTCTGTAAGAATACACAAAATGCATGCGTGCGCGCGCACACACACACACACACACACACTCTCACACACACACCTTAAACCTGGACTGACCAAATAATTTGCCAGTGAAAAATGTAAACATGTGACTCCTTGTTCCCAAATTATTAAGAATTTCAAGAAGGCAGAGTATTAAACCAGCAGAGCATGGTGTCCTTGTAAGCATGGGGTCCTGAGTGACCATGGCCAGATCCCACATCCATGAGGCTGGTCCTGCCTCCGACACCTGCCAGTTGTCTGCCAGGGCCATTGTCTCATGACCCACATCTCATCTCTCCCTCGCGTTACAGCATTCGCTCCAGTTTTCCACCAAGTCACGGTTACTCACGAGCTGCACCGACGACCACGTCCACAAGCACGCTTCCAGACTTTTGCAGAGTAAGGTGCCATCTTCATTGTAGGATTAATGTGTTTCTTAACCATTTAACATGGGTAAATAGTATTGCTGGTACTTGGTTCTTATCATGTTCTGTGTGTCACTGATGGACATTTTGGCTGTGTACACCTCTCCATCTTTCCCATAAATCCCGCATCTTTTGCCACACAATTTTGCACAGAATCGTGTTTTTTTTTTTTTAGAAACACATATTTCACAGTTTTATAATAGAATTGACTGTAATTATGAAGAAAAGTCCTACTTTTATTAAATATTCCCCAACACAGAGATTTTGTAGTTCAGTAAACAATAGTAGGGATGTTTAGAAGTATTTAAATTCTGGTGGACATACATGGAGAGTGGAGGTTTCATTGTTGTTACCTACACTGACGTTGCCTCAAATAACTTTCTTTGCAGCTCATCATAATGTTCTTGGGCCATAAGGAGGTCCTGCTCCCTACAGCTGAGTTTGAATTTCACTGAGGAATTATAGATCAGTTGAAGAAAACTCAGACTATGCTGGGATTAAGTTATTTGGTCATGTGAATGTGGCCAAGAAAATGAGAGTACATTTAATCAATTTACTGGTTGCTTGGGTTTAGATGGGAGTGCATAGTTGGAAAGCACAGAAATAGATGTAGAAAATCAAACCTTTTTAAGGGCCCACAAATCAAAGTGAGAATTCATATTGCAAAACCATAAAACGAGAGGCAGGGGTTGCTCTTTCTTTAATCCTGGCTGTCATTGCAACTTCCATAAAAAGTTTGGTAAAGAGGTGGGAAATAAATATTTTAGTATATTTTTAAAGATGTAGTATAATTTTATTTAGAATTAAAGACCAGAGGAACTGGATGGTAACCTAGAGATTCTTTAGCTCAAGTACCTCCTTCTGCGAGTAGGATAACGAAGTGAGAGGTTAGTCAGCGAGTTATGGGCTCCGTTGGAACCGTAGCTCAACTCCACTGACGTTCTGTTCATGCATTGGTAACACGGCCACACTGCCCCCCTCAACTTTTCTTGGGGTAGCTAAGGCAAGTAAATTAAGACTGTGGATGTTTCCCATATAAATTTATATGATTCAGGCAAACATGATGCTACATTAACATTTAGGATTTTAACCCCAACTGTGATGCTCACATACATGTAGAACTCGCCACCTAATTTTGGAGGCCTGGTGCAAAATAAAATGTGGGCCCCTTGTTGAAAAATGATTAAGAGTTTTAAGATAGTGACAATTGAGCATTAAAGAAAGCACAGCAGGAGGGTAAGTGTGCAACCTTACACCACCTCAGCGATCAAACACCATTAAATTGACCCCATGAACCTATACGCACATAGACAGAAGTGTCTTTTCAGAAGCCCATCTTTATTCTCTTAGGCCTCTGATAATAAATGGTTAATTGTAAATAGTCCATGGTGCTTTGGCTTTGAATTTATGTATTAATTAGAGCTAGGAGATAGAAATATAGCTGGGAATGAAATAGGCCAGGGTCTCTGCCTTCAGGGAGCTCACAGAGTGGTTTAAGAACTAAACATAAAAATAAAGAAAATAAGGAAACTATATATAAAATACTAGGTAGTGATACTTGCTACAGAGAAGACGAAAGTAGAGAAGGTAAGACATATGAGTTGGGAAGTGAGGTTTTAGATAGGACTGTCAGGGGAAGCCTGATGGGGTTGATGCCAATTAGAGTAAATTTCCGAAAGAGGTGGGGAAGCAAGGCTGTGGGGATCTGGGGAAGAGCCTTTCAGAGACATGGAATAGCATGTGTGAAGGAACCGAGCCATGAGAACAGCTGGGATTGTGGGGGACAAGTGAGGAGAAAGAGCCATAGATCCAGGTGCTCCTGGGTGGTCCTGAGGACCCCTTCCAGAGGCAGCCATACCTCCTCACTCAAATGCTCAACCACAGCCATGGCCCACTGCTTTCTGGATGTGTGTTTCTTCCTGTTTGAACGAGCTTGTTCACCTGCTCATATATACATGTATATGCATATCTTCCCTCTGCCTCTGTTGCTGCTTGTCTCCCCAGGTTCAGTTCCATCCCAGATGACGACGACACTTCCAATTCCAAATCAGGGAGGAGAAACTGGTTCCTCCTCCTCCCTTTTGTCTCAGCCATGAGCATGGCCTCTTCCATGGTAGAGGGGGCAAAGGTAATGTGGTCCAAACCACATCATTCACAGGAGCGCTAGGTGTCACTACGTAAATGGCTTTCATATATTTCTACAGTGTTGGAGGCTCTGGAGTGGGTGCTGAGTCTTCCCAGTTCTTTGAGATAGGGTTGTGCATTCATGGATAGCTGCAAGTGGCCCGTTAGTTGCATCTGTATTTGTACTGGTTTCTGTAAATGGTCAAGCGGAGACTGTTCTGGGCAGTGACTCTGCTTGGATTTTGAGCTGTGTTGAATTTTGCCCCCATGCCTCTCCCATGACCAAAGGAAGGAGGGTCAGACTTTTAGATAAAGATATTTAAATGAGGATGTCAGTATAGGTTTTTAAATACATATTTTTTAAAAATATTATTTAGATCAGACCCAGATTTCTAAAAAGTATTTTCCTGCCTCTTACTGCGTTAGTTTCATGATCTCATTTTATTTTATTTTATTTTTTATTTGAGACAGAGAGAATGAGAGACAGAGAGCATGAGAGGGAGGAGGGTCAGAGGGAGAAGCAGACTCCCTGCCGAGCAGGGAGCCCGATGCGGGACTCGATCCCGGGACTCCAGGATCATGACCTAAGCCGAAGGCAGTCGCTCAACCAACTGAGCCACCCAGGCGCCCCTCATGATCTCATTTTAAAAATGAAAGTATTCAAGCAACTTTTACTAAAAAGCATGGAAAACGAAGATGATACTAAAAACAAAAACAACAGAACTCAAGGTAGAGACAGAAGGACCAAATAAGTTAGGTCCAGTTTGGGGAAGTTTTTCCTTGTATATGGGAAAAACTCACTGGACTTAAAATGAGATATAAAACTGTACTTCTAGACAGAAAAAAGAAGCCTACTTTAAAAAGTCATTGTTTATCACCAAGAATCCATTTACTTCAAATGACTTTTTAAGACTGGCTAGACAGTCTTTGAGTTCTGCTTAGGAGAGTTGAAAGCCTCCAAGAAAAGGTTAAACACACAGTCTGTTTATGTAGATAGTAAGTCTGGCTAATATACTGAAAATTGCAGTAGCATCACTTGCTACACTTGGACATTTTGAGGTCTCTCACAGCATCTGGAAATCCTTATTTTTTCTATTGTAGCCTGTATGTCTGTTTAAAAAAATACATATGCATACATTTTTGAATAATCATACTTATAAACAACACCATTAATGAAAATGGCAACAAAATAGTGCGTCCTTTTATTCAAAGGTTAGAGAGGCTATGCCTAAGTGAGCCCCTGAAATAGCCTAATTTTCAGTGAAATCAATTTTATTTTTTAATTTTCATGACTCACAGGTCATACAGTTGATCCAATTCCATTAATAGAAAGTTAGAAAAGATTAGATTACATTAACTTAAAACATTATATATTGTCTTAGACATGTAGCAGATTGTTAGGACATTGGTTTAAGATGTAACAAAACATGTTCTATATTTATATTTAAAGACTTCAGTTGGTAAAATTCAATCAGTTCCATTAAATATAATAATAAATGAGACTGCTTTGTTTAATCACGTATATATGGAATGGATGTGCCCTTAATATGTGTGTGAAAAAAAAAACAACAATCAACCACTAATTCATAACACTGCTTTCCCCACCCCCTTTCTCCTTTTTCTTTCTTGATTGAGAAGAGGAGAAAATACAACTTTATCTCTGCAATGTATGCCGTCTATTTTCATTTGGTAATAGGGGACCTAAAGCGTAAGTATCTGCTACTATGGCCTTGGGTATTTTTCCTAAACTCTATAAGCCTCAGCTTTCTTATCTATAAAAATGTCAATGATAATTGTACCTAACCCACAGGCTAATTGTGAGACATAAATCTGATGATGGATATAAAGCAGACAGTATTAGGTTTGGCCACAGGCAGCATGGAATAAAAGTTAGGTGTTATTATCATTCGGATATGTCCACAATTTACTGGGTTCTTTTGAGTGATTGGACCAGCCATTAGCCTCATCGATTGTACATGGAACACAACGTTAGTTACCCATGATGCTTCGTATTCACTCTGTCTTCTCAGTTCCATAATTCTCAACAGGTCCCTGCATGGGAATCAAGTTTCACAGGGTCAGCATTACATAGTAAGTCATGCTGTGGGCTAAGACTACAGAACTGCTTGCTAGATCTTGCCTTGCTCACATTGTCTGGATACAGGTATCCTTATCTATATAATGAGTCAAGAATCACATGTTAGTTGTATTTTAATTCATTTAATGGAGGACATTGCTAATCACACAAGTAGGTGTTCAATAAATGTTTATCGAATGAATAAATTGTTGGACCCTCCAATCAATGATGTCACCTCAAACTCTAAAAACTAACTTTCCCACCTGCAAAAAAATGTGTTAAGAGCTGTTTCAGGAGGTAATATTTATTTGTACACTTAAGAGACGTTCATTTATTTGGTACTAAACATTGATGCCTTTTGGTCTGGTTCATACAATTTGAGAGACTATTTTATGTGCCTGGCAATGGATATTCTTTTTTTTTTTTTTAAGATTTTTATTTATTTATTTGACAGAGAGAGAGATAGCGAGAGCAGGAACACAAGCAGGGGGAGTGGGAGAGGGAGAAGCAGGCTTCCTGCCGAGCAGGGAGCCCGATGTGGGACTCGATCCCAGGACCCTGGG
Source organism: Mirounga angustirostris (assembly GCF_029215605.1). Lineage (NCBI taxonomy): Eukaryota > Metazoa > Chordata > Mammalia > Carnivora > Phocidae > Mirounga > Mirounga angustirostris. Next base: position 16,663,217 of record NW_026991711.1, on the reverse strand, counting down.
ATCGTGACCTGAGCCGAAGGCAGACGCTTAACGACTGAGCCACCCAGGCGCCCAGCAATGGATATTCTATATCAGCAACTAAAATAAAAATTTTACAATAAATAAAATCCAATACACCTTCATTTTATTAATTTTTTTTCTGAAATTGTATACTTAGATTTAGCATAAATTCCTTCTGACTTTTTGACTTTTTGTCCTGTTATGGACTGAGTAGTGTCCTTCCTTACCTGGTACCTCAGAATGGGATTGTTTTGGAGATCAGATCTTTTTTTTTTTTTTTAAAGATTTTTTTTTTTTTATTATCTATTTATTTGAGACGGAGAGAATGAGAGAGACAGAGAGCACATGAGAGGGGGGAGGGTCAGAGGGAGAAGCAGGCTCCTTGCCGAGCAGGGAGCCCGATGCGGGACTCGATCCTGGGACTCCAGGATCATGACCTGAGCCGAAGGCAGTCGCTTAACCAACTGAGCCACCCAGGCGCCCTGGAGATCAGATCTTTAAAGAGGAAATTAAAATAAAAATGAAATCATTAGTGTGGGGCCTAATCCAATATGACTGGTGTCTTTATATAAGAAGAGTTAATTTGGACCCAGAGGGGTTTAAAGACACAAGTAAAGACACAAAGAAAAGATGACTGGCTATCTATAAACCAAGGGACAGGTTCTGGGAAGGAGCCAACCCCGCCAGCACCTTGCTGGTGGACATCTAGCCTCCACAACTGTTACAGAATGGATTTCTATTGCTTAAGTGGACATCTGTGTTACTTTTGTATAGCATCCCTAGCAAACTAATACAGTTCCCATCTAAATGTCCAAATCCAGGGTGCCTGGGTGGCTCAGTTGGTTAAGCATCTGCCTTCAGCTCAGGTCATGATCCCAGCGGCCTGGGATAGAACCCCATATTGGGCTCCCTGCTTCTCCCCACTCATTCTCTCTTTGTCTCTCTCTCACTCTCAAATAAATAAATAAAACCTTAAAGAAATAAACAGTCCAAATCCAATATTTTCTAAGAAGCCTTTCCTGATAACTCTGGTCTGTTGGATCTCTGTAGTCATCTTGTATTTTTATTTCATTTTATATTTTTCATGAACTTATCTCTTCAACCTGAGCACCAGTCCCAAAGTGACCAAAGTCATGTCTTACCTGCTTGTGTATATACCTGGGTGTGTTCTACGTCATATCTAGCATTCTTCTTCAAATATATAAGCTGGTAGATGTTGAATAAATTTTCTGATTGATTTTAAATACTCGTATACAGACATATATTAAAGATACTAGAGATTGTCAGTTTTATGGAACAATTCCTGTTAGTGTAGGTCCTTTGGGATTTCCCTGGGTAACTATTATCAGCAATTCTGTTTCTTGACCATGTTATGCCTCATTAGCAGAGCTCTGCTCTGGTTGTCAGTTGTGTGAAATGAGAGAAGGGAAAGCATGCGATTCTGAAATGTGATTTGGAGAGCCTGATGAAGACTGGCTCGAGCATCTCTGATGCCAACCTCTTTGTCTTGTGTTCCTTCATGGGATATGTACGTAAAAAGAGAGAAGGTCCCCTAAGATTTAAAATATTTGATTGCCTCAAATCTGATTTGAGTGATATCAATTGAGAAGCTTATCACATCTCCAAAAATCTTGTTATTTATTTATTTATTTATTTATTTTTATTATTATGTTATGTTAATTGCCATATATTACATCATTAGTTTTTGATGTAGTGTTCCATGATTCATTGTTTGCATATAACACCCAGTGCTCCATGCAGAATGTGCCCTCTTTAATACCCATCACCAGGCTAACCCATCCCCCCACCCCCCTTCCCTCTAGAACCCTCAGTTTGTTTCTCAGAGTCCATAGTCTCTCATGGTTTGTTTCCCCCTCTGATTTCCCCCCTTCATTCTTCCCCTCCTGCTATCTTCTTCTTTTTTTTTTTTGTTTTAACATATAATGTATTACTTGTTTCAGAGGTGCAGGTCTGTGATTCAACAGTCTTACACAATTCACAGTGCTCACCATAGCACATACCCTCCCCAATGTCTATCACCCAGCCACCCCATCCCTCCCACCCCCACCATTCCAGCAACCCTCAGTTTGTTTCCTGAGATTAAGAATTCCCCATATCAGTGAGGTCATATGATACATGTCTTTCTCTGTTTGACTTATTTCGCTGAGCATAATACCCTCCAGTTCTATCCACATCGTTGCAAATGGCAAGATTTCATTCCTTTTGATGGCTGCATAATATTTCATTGTATATATATACCACATCTCCTTTATCCATTCATCTGTCGATGGACATCTTGGCTCTTTCCACAGTTTGGCTATTGTGGACATTGCTGCTATAAACATCGGGGTGCACATACCCCTTCGGATCCCTACATTTGTATCTTTGGGGTAGATACCCAGTAGTGCAATTGCTGGGTCGTATGGTAGCTCTATTTTCAACTTTTTGAGGAACCTCCATACTGTTTTCCAGAGTGGCTACACCAGCTTGCATTCCCACCAACAGTGTAGGAGGGTTCCCCTTTCTCCACATCCCTGCTAAACATCTGTCGTTTTCTGACTTGTTAATTTTAGCCATTCTGACTGGTGTGAGGTGATATCTCATTGAGGTTTTGATTTGGATTTCCCTGATGCCAAGCGATGTTGAGCACTTTTTCATGTGTCTGTTGGCCATTTGGATGTCTTCTTTGGAAAAATGTCTGTTCATGTCTTCTGCCCATTTCTTGATTGGATCATTTGTTCTTTGGCTGTTGAGTTTGATAAGTTCTTTATAGATTTTGGATACTAGCCCTTTATCTGATACGTCATTTGCAAATATCTTCTCCCATTCCGAAAATCTTTTATCTAAGTGTCTAAGTTTTAACTTTGGGGCCATTGGATGTCATTAGTGTTGACACTGGGGATAGGAGATTTGCAATGTCTTTGACTATCAATAATAATGAAGTAAGGGGAAAAGGAGTGTTTTCTAAATGACCAAGTTTTATGTGTCTGTGTGTGTGTGCCTTTGTGCACATTCTTATGTGTCCTATGCAGTGCTATGCACACAACCAAACCACATCCTTCTACCACTTCTGACATAAGTTTACCTCTCTGGGAAATAAGCATCCTTTTCCTAAACAAGTCTAATTAGCCTTGGCTAAATGCAAAAGCATTTACATATTCAAGCAGCCAAACATCAGAGGACTGTTTATAAAAATAAATATTATTAACACTGAAAATATTTAGATCTGAGTTTAGATAAGTCAGAAAACAAAAATATACTAAGCCCTTCAGGTCATATCAAGGAGGGGCACAGTTGATGGCTTAAGTAAAATGCATGTTGACAGTTTTCCATAAGAATTTGATCTTCCAAAACTGATGCCTGCCAAGTTCTTTTCCTTTGCCAATTTATTATTTGGCGAGTAGTTTTGCTTATGTTTTTGTTGAACTCTGCATTTAGTATGTTCTCATTGGTTAGACTTGTGAGAACTGATTATTTAGTGAATTTACATGGGGAGGTAAACAAGAATGTTACTTGGAGGTAATTGAGTTTCATAGATGAAAGACAGCCTTTTTTAGGCTCAGCATTATGGGACACAGTGACTGTTGTGGACTTCACATTTTTCCCGGACCCAACTTTTATAGCTTTTCCAGATCACTCTTTTGCCACTGAAGAGGCAAGATAGTTCTTGGCTATCACCAAGATCCAAAGTTTTTTCCAAAAGACTACATAAAATTTTTTAAAAAGAGGAATGGAAATGGCAGAGAGTAGGAGATGAAAGGACAGCAAATCAGATTATGATTTCCATTCCTTTGAGGATTTTAAATTCATGTTTTGAAATTTTTCGGCCGATGCTGCCTCTGATTTCTATAGTATTAGAGAGGAATTGCTTCCCAGGAAGCCTTTAATCAAGAGTTAGGACTATGCAGTTCTTTCAGAACCCATAATTTCAAATTACTGAACATATGCTTCCCCGTCCCCCACTTCCCCTGGATGTAAAAGTGTAGTTTTTAAATGAAGATGCAGATTGCTCTTTGTTCATGATAACTTTAACATACATGCATGTTTGATAATATGATATAATGATCTCTAACATGATCATATGATCTAGGAAACACATACTTTTATGGTACCCTTTCTCACTCCCATTCAAAGGGATACAAGAACTGCTTTTCTGTTTTAATAGAAGTTTTGAATTAGTAAGTGTTATCTTAGATGTGTACTTTCTATTTTCAGATCTGAGAGGTCTTAGGATATGGAATGGGTTTCGATATATTTGTAACTGAATCAGGGTTTCCAAAAGCCTCAGGACACCCAATTAGCTTTGTTCCCCAAGAGACATTATTTGACCTTTTATCCGTCTGACTCTCTCCTGTCTGTTTCAGTGAAGACCCAGTCTGATCTGGTGGGACAAATTAACCATTTAAAAGTTGAGAATGACCAAGGGTCCCAGTAATAGGCATCAGCCTGGGTTTTTGTTTTTGTTTGTTTGTTTGTTTTTACCACAAATCACTTATACTTCTAAACAGTTCAAGATTGTATTCATATACAAATTATAGAAAAACCCAATAAGCAGTAGCTTAAAAGAAATTTGGCCTTTATTTTTCTTCCCTAATAACCAATCAGGTGTTTCCAGTCCCACACATATGTTTTGTGGCTCAAAGCTGGCTGGTGGATGCACCTGTAATTTTCCTAGTTTTTATCTCATGGATACAATATGGCTGCCAATGCATGTACCATTCCCACTGAATTCCTGGAAGTATGAAGGAGGTGGAAAACACAGTAGGAAAGGGAGAAGGAAGAAACAAGACCTGTATCAGGAAAACAAAGACTTATCCTCAAATTCTCAGCAGACTCTCACCTGTACCTCATTGACCAGAACAGTATCATGTGGCCACTGTTAGGCAAATGGGAAAGCAGGTTTTTAGCTTTCTATAGTTAAAGAAAGGCAAAGAGAAAGGGAGTGGAACAATCTTAAGTGAGCAACACTATAAAACCTGCCACAGACCAGCATAGAATTTATACTTTTGGGGCCTAATAAAGCGTAGAGCCTAAGGAAAGCTTCTTGACATGACAGCCAGCTTCCATCATAACCAGTGATGCTTATCCAAAGATAAACACTTGTCTGCATAGGTATTCAGGGAGGAATGTTGAGTTTTCTCATAAATCCAAATCTAGATGAACTTAAGCATAATGGTATTTTTTACCTAGTTCTATCTTTTGCCCCATCTTATTATCCCCAAACTGTGTATGAAACTCATAGCCATCTTGAATCACCTATTTGTAGAAACATCCTATTTTATGAAAAATTCATTATTTTATATTCCTATAGGCTCATAAACTGAGGACTTCTCATGTATAGACACATTATACCCAAAGTTGTGCCACAGTAGAAAAGATTTCATCATAAAACAATGAGCCTCATAATAATGGGTCATCGCAAATATCCCAACAAAACCAAGTGGCCAGGGTTGATATAGTAGAAATTCTTTCTTAAAGTGGAGGGCAGATATCTGAAGTTCATCAGAAATACTATGAAAAATAAAGAAAACCTAGAAAAAAATATAATTTCAAACATAAGTTCAGATCCATACCCTGAAAAAAAACCTGAGAAATTCTGGTGCCGCTGTGTGAGTGATAGTCCAAATGTGCACCTTCTGTTCATTAAAAGCATACTCAGAGCAATACCAAGAACTCTGGTAATCTGTCTTGCATCAAAGAAATCCCACAGTGAGGTTGGCCCAGCATATATTTTCCTGGCATGGTGTGGTGAGATTCACTTTAATTACTTCGCTATGGTATCACATTACTTCAGCTATGATATCACTGGGAAAGAACAGAACTTACCTTTTCACAGCACCACAGTTTTTGCTACATCCCACAAATGACACATTACCACTTTTCTGTGGATGAGCTCCAGGGCTGACAGAGCCTGTGTTTTGTAGTGTTTGTGGTTCAAGAAAGAACTACTTGCCCTTTCTCTAACGCCCCCCCCCTCCCACCCTGGCTCCATTCCTCCACGTTGACTAACCCTAGCTACTCAGTCATGTATGGATTTTCTTCAACAAGGGTATGAACTTTCAACTCCACAGTCCATAGTTCTGTCACCCCTCAGAGAGCAAGAGGGAGCATATATGTTGACATAATCCCAGGATGGGCTAATGAGCAATGTTTTGAGGAAGTGAGGCTATGATGAGGGTCAGAGTAGAAGCTAGAGTAGTGTCATAAAGATTGTTGTAGTCAAAAAATGATGGAGGCTGTTTATAAATTATAGCAACAAACTAATAATATAAGTTTGAATGAAAATGCTAGAAGTCATAGATGTACTTGAATGTTGGGTTTTGAGGTCAGTGGGGTATCTGTTCTGCCAATGGTCAAAGCGTTGTTAGGATGAGATAAACAATAAGTAATGTGAAACAAAACAATTCCAATTGTTTGTTCATTTGAATTTGTTGATTGCTATTCCTTTTATAGACCTGATTTTCAAGTGGAATCTGCAAGAAAACCAGTATTTATAGTGGCAGAATTAATTATGATGAAGTGTGGTAGGATATATTATCACATGTTCCTACTGTAACCGTGTGAGGGACAATGTTTCTCTGGGAGCCTTATACATCCCCACTCTTGTTGACTTTGGACTTGGCCTGATTCATTTTTTTTTTTTTTTGCCCCCAAAAAATGAGAAGACAGGATACAGAACACAATGTCTCATCAGTAGCTTTAAGAAACATTTTTTTTTTTTTGCTCTTTATTTTTGTCATAAGAATGACATATCATAAACAAGATCAGCTTATTCACCCTGGATCTCCACATGAGAAGAGGGTGGAGCAGAGGTGAAATTGTTAATTCCCAGTAGTCAACCTGAAACATTGGTAAGAAATAAGTTCACTAGTGAGAAATACATTTTTATTGTTTTAAGTCCCTGGGATGTTAGGGTTATTTGTTACTGCAGCAAAGCTGACTAATGGAACTTTTTGCTTTCCTAGTTTGAAGCTGGGTATCATTCTCCACTGGATTACTTCAAAAAGCCCAAAATAATGGTATAATTTGTCTGTCTCTCCTCTTGGTGGATCCTATCTCCACCACCCAGAACAGACACATATTAGGTTATAACGTAAAGAAGACTAAAGGAATACAAAATGCGGAGCCTTTTCCTCCATATGATGAATATGTTGTCATTCTTGAAATTAAAATTGGTTTGCCTCTTTGGAGGGGTGTAGCATGCATGGAATAAATGCCAGTGATCGAGACAGCAATGCTAGCATTCTTTAAAACAAAGACCATGTGCTTTATGGTAACACTTTACAATATGAGAAAGGAGGATATCTATACAATAGATTATATACATAGTTTATTCACTTTCAGGGCATAAGAAGCCATTATTGACTCTTTGGACTTGAGTATTCTTTTGTGGGCCACATTTTATAATTGCTTGTGCTCTTTGGCAGACGATTTGAGCCCCTCATTCCCTAAAATCTTTTAAAGTAATTGCTGACTGCGGGAAAACTGATTAGTAAAGCAGAGTTGAATAACTGGGTGTCTCTTGCCACGAGGTTTTGCCAAAACGATTCACATAGGCACTGTGATGTAGGCCTTTGCAACTTCCCTTACTTTCCTTTCCATACTTTTCCTTTCATACCTTTCCAGGGAAGATTTATCATTTCAGGTTACCACAGGTGAAATATAGTACAGATTATTTTCAGGTAGTGTCCCAAATGCAAAAGCCCCAGGTGAAGTTCTATAGGAAATGTGCTTCCTGGAGAAATGCTGACATGAAACATTGGCATCTTATATAGAATTATAATTAAACAATCAGGTCCTTGCAGGCAGGATATTTATGAATGAATCTTCGTACTGTTTTAGGGCAAACTGCTGAAAATCAACACATTTTGCCACCTGAAAGTGAAATTCCCAACCTGAAATGAATTACTAGAACAGGTTGATTGTGACTGGAGAACATTCTCTTGAAATAAGAATAATATGCAGGCAACGTGACCTCCACACGTGGCTGTCATATTAGAGATGACAAATGGGGACATTCCAATGGTGTCCAGATTGCTCAGATCGTTTTTTGTTATGCAAGATGGGGTACTCACCTTAAAAAAACAGCCCTTTCAAGTTCACAGATTGCTGAGCTTTCAAAAAATTCTAATAATGAAGTCAACATGTAACCTTCATCTACACTGTAGAAATTTAATGCCCCCTTTTAGCTTGCAGTTCAACTGCACCTGAATTTGATTTTTATGAGAGTGTCCTTATCACACTACTGTAAAATTGCACTGAAGTTGTCAAATAGATCAACAAACTGTGTGTAGCATTTGTTGATATGACAACTGGTGATAGGTAACTCCCAGCGGACTAGCATACTGTTGAGACATGACCCTTTTATTCGTTTTCAAATATTCACGACAGTTAAGGTAGGTTAGTTGACAAATGATGTTTCAAAGACACAGGCAATAAAAATCAGATTTATAGATTTATATATTATACTATATATGTATATATTATATCTTACATATAATATATATTATGTACTGAGAAAATATGTATATATTGAAAATCCTACATATTGGCAAGAACAAAAATTTGTCAAGTGTGACTTTTTCCACCAAAACTGGGTGTTCACAGTCATTTGGGATTTTTTTTTCTTTTGAAAATGCATCCCAAATGTAAAAACTATTGAAATGTTTGAATCTCATTTAAAAAAGGAAACAAATAGCATCAGCTGTCTTTGGATATAAAGTAATAACTTTCTTTCAGTAGTACCTGTACTTGCTTTCCAAGATACACTTGTCATTTTAGCTTAACAACTCCAAGATCCTTTTATTGCCATCTGTGTCTCAGGCAGCAGATATTTCTGGCTTATAGTTGGAAATAAGAGTCAAAGTTACAGTTGAAGTTGATTAAAGATGACAACAAATTATAACCCTATACAGAAACCAACAATGGCATGTTTTACCTTGAGAATGGACTTTTTTTAAATTTTATTTTATTATGTTATGTTAGTCACCATACAATACATCATGAGTTTTTGATATAGTGTTCCATGATTCATTGTTTTATAACACGCAGTGCTCCATGCAGAATGTGCCCTCCTTAATACCCATCACCAGGCTAACCAATCCCCCCACACCCCTCCCCTCTAAAACTCTCAGTTTGTTTCTCAGAGTCCATCGTCTCTCATGGTTCATCTCCCCCTCTGATTTCCCCCCTTCATTTTTCCCTTCCTTCTCCTAATGTCTTCCATGCTATTCCTTATGTTCCACAAATGAGTGAAACCATATGATAATTGACTTTCTCTGCTTGACTTCACTTAGCATAATCTCCTCCAGTCCCATCCATGTTGATGTAAAAGTTGGATATTCATCCTTTCTGACGGCTGAGTAATATTCCATTGTATATATGGACCACATCTTCTTCATCCATTCATCTGTTGAAGGGCATCTCGGCTCTTTCCACAGTTTGGCTATTGCGGACATTGCTGCTATGAACGCTGGGGTGCATTTGACCCTTCTTTTCACTACATCTGTGTCATTGGAGTAAATACCCAGGAGTGCAACTGCTGGCTCATAGGGTAGCTCTATTTTTAATTTTCTGAGGCACCTCCACACTGTTTTCCAAAGTGGCTGTGCCAACTTGCATTCCTACCAAAGTGTAAGAGGGTTCCTCTTTTTCCACAACCTCTCCAACATTTGTTGTTTCTTGCCCTGTCAATTTTTGCCATTCTAACTGGTGTAAGGTGGTATCTCAATGTGGTTTTGATTTGAATTTCCCTGATGGCTAATGATGATGAACATTTTTTCATGTGTCTGTTAGCCATTTGTATGTCTTTGGAGAAGTGTCTGTTCATGACTTCTGCCCATTTTTTGACATGAGAATGGACTTTTTAAATATGAAACCATGGAAGAAGGTCTAAAGTTCACTTATTGCATATAATAATGTGTCCAAGTAACTGGTTAATATTGAGCTTAGCTTTATTTCCCTAAGATAATAATTAATTACTTATTCCAAAAATATTTGTATAAGTTCATAGCAAAGTAGCATATGTGTTTATATCAAAATATTCATTTACTCAACCAGTGTTTATATAGCTCCTATTCTGGGGCTAAATACTAGATGCTAAGGATTACAGCAGGAGGAAAAAAAAAAAAAGCAAAAGAACAAAATGATCTGCCATTGTGCTAGATTCTAGTGGGGGGGAGGTATAAATAATAAAGAAAAAAATGAAATATGTGGTTGGTCAGATAATACTACATATGCAGAGAAACATAAAGCAAGGATGGGATAGTGAATTAAATGGGGCAGGGGAGTATTTTCAGTTGGGCACTTAGGGAAGGCCTCACTGGAGGTGACACTGAGCTTATCATCCCAGGCTGAGAGAAGTACCAAGTGCAAAGGCCCCAAGGCCAGAGCATACTTGGAGTATTCCTTGAGCTTTAAGAACACTTTTGTGGCTATGGTGGGTGTTGTGACATGCAGTAGGAAATAAGGCCCCTTGGAGAGGCTAGGAAGAACCTCTGAGCTTGTGGATAAATGAAGTTTTTGGAATCTTCCCCAAGTGAAATGGGAAGTTACAGTAGAGTTTCATAGATCGAAAATGTTATCTGACTTGTTTTGAGGATAGATTATGGGGCCAGGGTGAAGAGTAGTAGCAGGAAGAGTAGCCAGGAGGCTATTTAAATAATCTAGGGAGGGGAAGAGGGTAGCTTGGACCACAGTGGGGTCATGAAGGTAGTGAGCATGGTCAGATTCTACATATATTTAGAATTAGAGGATACAAGGTTTGCTGATGATTCGGTTTTTGAGTGTGAAAAAGCAAAGGAGTCAAGGATGATGCCAAATTTGAAATTGTTGCTCATTTTTTGCCTGGCAAAACTAAAATGAATGATCTCTTTCAGAAGGTAAACTTATGTCCTAGGAGTTCTTAGGCTGAGCGGGTTTGTAGATAGAATTCACAGATTCTGCAATCTAGACTGGGAACATTTCATCTTACTATTTTTTTTTAGAAATTTAGCATTTTCTTTCATTATTAATGTCGATAACAAACAACTGCAGAATTAGCAATATCTGTAGCTTCATCACCAGCGGAATTCACACATATTCATATTGGATTACAATTGGTGCAGATATCTCAGAATGTGATTTACACTCATCACTACTTCCCAATAATTATTAGCAATTAGATCTGCTGCCAGACCTTATTATTTAATGTGTGAATAAGGCAGCACATCTATCACAATTAAAAATATCTTGGTAACTTCAATTTAGCATAATTGGTTCTTCCGTAATTCTGTGTGTTTCATTTTAGGGGCATATTTTAGACATTATTCTGAGATTTCCATGGGCTTCAGGAAAATACCAAAGGGGTCCATGGCACAAAAAAGTTAAAAACATTTCTTTTAACCACGTGCAAGAGTACACACATTGGAGAGTATGCTGGTGTGCACTCTCATCGGTAATGTGGATAGTAATAAAATGATCATGATTGTGTACTTACTATCTGCGGGTACATTATCTAATTTATTTCCTATAACAAACCTGAGGCAGAAGTTATCCCCATTTTTTATAGAAGAAAATTGAGACTTAGAAAGGGTAAGTAACTTCCCCTAGGTCATACACCTTGTAAGTGAAAATTCAAATTCATGTCTTTTTTCTAAGTGTATGCTCTTAACCACCAAAAAATACTGCTATCCACCATTGAAGGATCACAACTAATGATGTAAAATGGTCCATAGGAATTCGGTTTCAAGAAACAGAAGCTGAGGCACTCTATAGCCACTTGTTGGGGAGAAGGAATAAAATAAAAGCAGCAAGGGAAACATTTTCCTCCTGCCAAGAAAATATTTCCTTTCTTTTTTGTGTGTGGGGGAGGGCAGTGAAAATAGCATTTTTTTTTCCTGATTCTTTAAATCATGCACATTCATTGTAAAGTATTCACACCATTCATAAAGATGTAAGGAAGAAGGAAAAGATCCACTGAAATGCAAGTCTGTGAGCCAACCACCATGAACAGTTTGGACACCAACCAACCTTTCATACATCTCTTTATATATGTATGTGTGTATGTGTATATATGTTTTGGGGTCAAATATTCATTTATAGAATGAATATTACCCCCCATCCTGTCTTCACAATTGTATTCCACTCCTCTACCCCACACCCCCCACTCATGGGAATAGCCATGTTATTCACCTAACGCATGTTCTCCCCTACAGAGGAAGGCCTTGGAAGGACACAGACAGGATTGAGGCAACCACTGAGTGAGAGTACGTGTGGGTCAGCATCTAAGGGTGCATGCCAGCTATGTTGCATCCAGCCTGCCTGGGTTTGGCTCACTTACCAGTGCTCATTATCCAACTTCGGGCAATGTGCTTAATGCCTCATGGTCTTACCTTCTTCATCTGCACAATGGGGATAAAAATACCGTTTACGTGGATGAGTGATTTTGAGGCTTCAGTGAGTCATTGCACTAAAACTTTGTGCAAGAGGATATTGTCTGAGTCCGAAGCTGTGGCTATTGTGTTGCTGTCTGGCAGTCCCATTGGGCACCCTTCCTCTCAACGGGTAGGTCCAAGTCATGTGTAAGTGGTTCTTGGGTGATTGGAGACAATCAGCAGGAGAACCCAAAGTCCACCTTCAACCCCAGCATATTAGTAACATTGTCTACATTTTATTTATAAAGGACAACATTGTTCCAGTTTCAGACTGTATGAATATACAGGTGATATAAGTCATAGGACTTACACAGATTTGTTTTTGGGAATAAAATAATGCATATCCACATGAACAGTCAATTTTATAGTGAGGGGGTAAAAAACATCTAGTTGGGTATTTTGATAAAATAATTTTTTCCAGTTATTTCATTTCTATTTCTCTGACTAGAAACTTGTTTAAAAAAAACCAATATTTTAGGTCAGTCCTACCTCTCACTCTTAGATTTTTGTGTGCTCCAGGGTTGGCCAGGGGCTGGCTATACGGACCAATGCTTTTTCCTAATTGCCGTCAGATTGTAGTTGAATGAGTAAATCACAAAAGAGGAAGAAAAACTAAAGGAAACAAGGCATAATTTGTTAGGTAAGATCGTTCCACAGCATTCTACCATTTTGCAAAGAATCCGAGCACTGGCAGTGGTTTGATCAGGTTTAGTGTATTATGAGAAAAGCATGAAAGGAGAGATGTTACAGAATTCTAAGGAAAATATTTACTCACTAACTAAAAGAGGTTCACACCTGTTTTCACTTGATCTGTGAGCCTCATTTAAAACGTGTTTTCATTACAAATCTGGAAAATGTCAGAGAATGAACTTGGAAGGTAAGAGGGTTGGAAACTATTCTATTCATTAAAATAGAAATGGATGTTGTATTCCTGGTTTTTTAGTGATGATTATATTTTTGGCCCCTATAAGTTCATAGGCAACGAGTGCCTTGAATTTAGTGTTCATTGTATAATATACTTATTTTTATTCATCCACGATGTCTCCTCATTGAGCATTTAGTGTGAAAGCATATTCATGACTTAATAGACTTCAAACAAATCTCTTCTTGGCCTCCAAATGTTACATACCACCTCATGCAGTGCATTCCATCCCCAGGAGCATGCTGGCTGGCCTGCTTCACTTCAAAGCCATAAGGCTTTTCAGACATTCAGTATTCCTGAGTTGAATATTTCTCAATATATCAGCATCTTCCTGTTCTCAGTGGTACATTGAACTTCTGTCTTCAGAAAACAGGCATTAACGATTCCTGTGTCCTTGTTGTGAGTGGCAATTGATCACTTTAAACTGTATCATCCCGTCAGCTTGTAAATATGGAATACATTACTTTTCACTAAATACATTATCCTGTCCATTTCCGCATTGAAACCTACCTCCTGCGTTTCAACCTGTTAGCCTTTTGAAATTGGCCTGTACTTTATTTCCCTTAGATTTAGCACTTCGTTATTTTAAAGAGTTTATACCTTCTCTAAGTTTGGAAATTACACTTCTTCTGGATCCTTTTTTAAAATACCCAACAAGGTCTTTCTTGAGACTTATCACCGGAGGATATGTGTATACATATATACATATATATGCATATATATGTATGTATGTATTATTACTCCATTTTACCTTAATGTACTATTTCCACTGAAAGCCACTTCTTAGTCATCTTAAGAAATTACGTGTGTATCCATGTCCTAGAGTTACAGTTTTATTTGCAACAGTGATCATTTAGAAACAGCCTAAATATCTAACAATAGGTAGTACTCACATGTGTTATGGTATTTTCATATTGTGTAACAGTCATGCCACCGAAGAGCAAAGTTTATGTTTTAAGAAAAGTTAATGGAATAGGAAAACATCTGATGTATTTTATTAAAATAAATAAGCAGATTATAATGTGTGTCAATAGTAGGATTACAGGATAATATTTAAGGCTCTTTAGGTTGGCAGAGGAATTAAAGGGAATGAAGTATATTAAAATAGTAATAATGGTTACCGATCAGTGCGGTGAGGTTGTGGGTGACAGATTCTGTTTCTATGTTGTTTTGTTTTTCTTCTGTATTGTCAACATGTATTGCTGTTGTAATCAGGAGCAACTAAATTAATAAACAAATCATTGTCCAGAAGCTGACATTTCTTTCCTGCATTCCTTCCCCAAATTAAGTAGTTTGGTGGAACCTAGTCAAACGCAGTCATATTCAGTGAACCCTCTGATTAAATAAACAGCCAAAATTCTTTCAGAATTCCACAGAATTTTCCCTTGAGAACAGGTCAAAGCAAGAGAACAAAAGCAGGGAGTTGCAATATTGGGTTATAAAAGAACAAGAACTGGAAAGGTATAGGGGGTGTGGGGGTGGAGAGGGTAAGAATGAGGGCCAGGGTGGGGAGCGAGGAGCATGTAGCCACAGAGCCTGGCCTATGGGCAAGGGCCAAAGGAAAGAATCTCACCTTGGAACTTAGCTCAAATTCTGTTTTTGAAAATATCCTGATCTTAATTGTTCATGATCACTTCCAAGTTAAAATATGGTGAGATTCTACTGTGTTCTTTTGCTGGGTATTTTGTGAAGGACTAATGTTTTAAGTAGACATGAAAGCATGAAAAATGATTTTAAAGATTTGTATTGGAAATGGAGTATGTGGATCTGAACCAGAGGTTACATAGTTGGTTATGTACCAGAATGACTTCCAGCTAACAGAGAAGAAATAAGAACCATTGTTCCTAAACCGATAGAAGAGCCCCATGCTTTCAGCAAAGGGGAGCCAATCTTGGAGGCATTTTTGGCTTTTTTAATAACCCAAGAATTGATCATTTCTCGGTGAACAAGCCCTTGCCTGGCTTGCCAACAAGTAACAAGGGAGGCTCACTGGACGTTTGACTGAAATCTAATCTTGCTCTACAGTGTTTTAGAACGTCCTTGTGTTTTATCTCACCCTTCACTGTTTGGGGAAAATAATATGCTACTCATGGGTATATGTT
This sequence comes from Mirounga angustirostris, assembly GCF_029215605.1. Lineage (NCBI taxonomy): Eukaryota > Metazoa > Chordata > Mammalia > Carnivora > Phocidae > Mirounga > Mirounga angustirostris. Next base: position 16,647,780 of record NW_026991711.1, on the reverse strand, counting down.
TACAAGTAGAAGACATGGTTTATTTCTCAATTCAGAGCACTTCTGGATTTATAATTAGTTTCTGGGAAGTAAATAATGGTATGCTTTATTTTGAATTAGCATAGGTAAATGGTAACACGAGATATATCTTTTCTATTCTTGAAAGTGTCTGTGCATGACAGTTCTTTATCATCACACTAAAGCACACATCTGCTGGCCATCTCAAGGAAAAACAAAACACTATGAAAGACAAATCTAGCCCGCATCCCCCCCAAATCCTCACAGTTTGCAGAAGGGAAGGTGCCTCCAAATATGATGGAAATTACTTCTGTTGGAATGGTAGTCTCGGGCACCTGGGTGGCTCAATTTGTTAAGCAACTGCCTTCGGCTCAGCTCACGATCCCAGGGTCCTGGGATCCAGCCCCACATCGGGCTCCTTGCTCAGCAGGGAGCCTGCTTCTCCCTCTCCCTCTACCTGCTACTCCACCTACTTGTGCTCTCTCTCTGTCAAATAAATAAATAAATAATCTTTAAAACAAAAAAAAAAGGAATGGTAGTCTCTTTGGATATTTTAACATGATTTTTAGTTTTTAAAGAGTCTATAAATTTATAAGCGAACAACAACAACAAAACCCAAAACTATTTTCAAAAGGCAACCTCCCTCTATTGGTAGTGTAGAATTCAGGAATAAAAAAAGGATTCAATTATAAATTACAGGTACACTTCTTGTCATGTCACATAATATGACCACATAAAATAGCTTATGAATTTACTAAAGGTCATTAATCATGTTGATTAATGACCTGAATTAACTTGCTAAGATTTAGTAAAATTTGTTGAAATGGTCCCAACTTAGGTTTGTAGTTTATATTCTGTTTTTTCATTAGTAAGTATAAACTGAAGACACTTTCCATATTGGAAGAGTGAATACTGTGGATTGTTTGTAAACTAGCCAACAATGTACTTTAGTCAGTTTTTCTTGGCAAATTCACATTTAATGTCATCCATCGCCAGAAATCTGTTCCATAATGATGTCATCAGCAGTTTGGGATGAGAAAAAGCTACGAGAAAAAGCTGAAAGAATGCAGATGGGAAAGTAATTCCTGCATATTTCATTGACCATATGTCTCCCCCTCCCTGATTTATTGGGCTAGCAAACTAAAATCCTCCTTTGAATCTTATAGTCTTTAAGTTTACTTTAAATTTTCCCCCATAATGAATTATAATGGTAATATTTTCTTGTTAGGCTGTTTCATTAAACTATTGATTAGGTCCTATAACTTGTGAGAAACTTATCATTATAATTTTAGATAGAAGTGCCAATAAGTTTAACTGCATCCCTGGCATCCTGTATCCTGATGTCCGGTGGAGTAGGGGATAATCAGATTATTTGGTTACCTATTGTCATGACATGAAGAAAACAAAACCACAGACAAAACTTATGCTTGGAAAGCAGCGAAACCCTCCTTGACCTTGGAATGGTATTTATGCTAAAACATAGGGCTAATGCCATGTCAATATAAGTGTATGTGACACTCCCATTAAAAAGTACTCAGTTACCCTAGAGACCCACTGACTCATAGATTCTCTGTGACATTAATGGGGTTATCAAGATACAGTCTTTGAATTTCTTTGTCCATCTAAATTTAATAAGCTGAACTATGTTTAAATATCATGTGTGGGAACTAAACAACTGGGTTAATTATATGCCCAAATATATGCAAAATTATATTTTATATGTCATTCAAGCATTTATTTCTTTAAGGTTGAGAAACATTCTTATGTGGATAAATGTGTAAATGCTTTTTTATAATATGGATGTTCCTTTAGTAAATTATTATACACCTATTGTGTATAAGGATGAGACCCCTAACTTATGTCTTCAGTGAGGATACCATCTATAGGGGAGATAAAATACTTGCTGAAATGTCTACAGTACAATGTAGAAAGTGGCTGGCTTTGTGAAAAATTTAAAGGAATAAAAAAGGAGCTGTTGGTATTCAGAAGGAGATGAGGCTTAGCTGGGGAAGATTATTACAAGGAACTCATGGGAACTTGGGGATAGCCTTGGTGCTGAGGCCTGCTGAGACTAGGTATAATTTAGGATGTGGACGAGCTGAGAGTTTTCTCTCACCTGGGTCATCTCACTGTGCTCTGAGTCATGAGTGTTCATGGGGTCCTTCTCATCATGGTTACTAACATTTAATCTGTGATTCTTCCATTACTGTCACTTCAGTTCACTTACTTCAAGTCACAAGTTACTCAAACTTCAGTTTATTTAGTATTTCAATTCACTAATGGCCTTTTCATGCTCACCTTTCAGTTTCAGCTCCTAGGACCAATAACCTGGCTCTCTCTGTCTTTCTTTGTTCAAAGTCCTAAGAAACAATTGCATGGGCCAACTGGTCACCCACCCTGAGTGGGCAACCTGTCAGTTGGTGTCCTTGGGTCAGATGCCCATCTCTGGTGCTGTCACCTCCAGGCAGCGATAAGAAAGCAAGCATCTTACTGCATAAACATGGGCCTCATTCCTTGGGCAGGGAGCATGAGGAAGAACTCCTTCCCAAAGGTCCTATGGGTATGTTGGCACCTATCTGAAAAGTGGTTCAGGGAAGGAATTATGGAGGAAAGGATATATAACTATCCTCATCAACACTCTTGCCTCCTTTCTTTTTTTCTGCTAAAATGGCAGAGGTGCCCCTTATATACTTCAAGGTCAACCCATTCACTTGTGCCCATCCCCTCCCTCCTGATAAGAGACCCTGCTCCTTGGATTCTTTTTCTTTTTCTCTTTTGAATTCCTGATAGGATCTAAGTTAGAGCAGAACAGAATGGAGATGGAGCATGATCTTTAAACAATCCACAGTTCCACCCGCTAAGAGAGTTCATGGAGCTCACTTGTAATCATATATGATAAATGGATAACTCGTCTCATGTATCTTGTTGAAATAAAGTTATTGAAGAGAAAAAGAAATCAACTTTTGAGTGTTGAAGTTACCAATGTATAAGAATGAAGTGATGGGGGCGCCTGGGTGGCTCAGTCGTTAAGCATCTGCCTTCAGCTCAGGTCGTGATCCCAGGGTCCTGGGATCGAGCCCCGCATCGGACTCCCTGCTCGGCGGGAAGCCTGCTTCTCCCTCTGCCACACCCCCTGCTTGTGTTCCCTCTCTTGCTGTGTCTCTCTTTTCAAATAAATAAATAAAATCTAAAAAAAAAAAAAAAAAAGAATGAAGTGATGGCAGATTTAATATAGTCATAGAGAAAATAAGGAAGAATTCTCGTTACTGAGCTTATAACATAAAATTAGCAATATATCCTGGAGTGAAAGTGATGTGTTGGGATCATCTGTGATTATCTTTGGCCTTGTTAAGCTGACACTTTATTATCTTTAAACTGAGTCACAGATACTTAATGGTGTCTACACTTACGATCTGATATAAACAGTGTTCTACATAGACTAATAAAAAATGTTTGTACTACCACAACCTAGCAGATAGGATCAGTGCATAAGCTGCTGACCATGGTATTTTATATTAGACCAGGTCAGGATTCCATTTACTCTACTTCAAGCATTAATGTTCATTAAATAAATACTCCATGTGTTACTTTGTAGCATACACCTAGATAATACAGAGTCACATGATTGAAAGGTACCCAAAAATTGTGTAGTAACAACACATATCTAATGTCTAATCTGGCTCTTGATGTCTGTGGAGCTTCTTTTGAATCTCTTCATTGTTGGAAAATACAGCACGTAAAGGCTTGGTCCCTGTTCATGGAAAGATAAATTCTGTAAATGATTTTGTTCTTGATTCGGGCATCATTATTTTTCTTTTCAAATTTTTTTAGAGACCCCGTACTTGTATTTAATAAGATCAATAGTTGATGAGTGACTTTAGCCATCTCTTTCTACATAATCACATGACCAAGTAATATCAAGTTAAACCATATGAATCTACTGTTTTTGTGGGTTGAAGATCATCGTATGTCAGCAATTTCATATGGTTTAATGTAGTATATTTTAAAAGTTATTTTGTCCAGCTCTTTTCCTTAACTTCTTTTTTTATGAACACTAGTATTTAAAAGGGTTTTAGCTCATTTTCTGAAATAGACTGTAAATCAAACACAACTCATGGTATTTTTTTCATTTGAATGGGTATAGACAATCTATAGATTGTATTTTCAGATGTCATGAAAAGGTCTATGGAAGAGTGGTGAGATTATGATTCCCTGCTGTTTATGACAATGGTTAGACTCTTAGGCCAATTTAGCTTCTGTTAAGTTTTATGAAATTTCTCTTTGGCTTTCTTCCTTAAGAACTCCAGAATTATTCTGGAATGCAGATGAAGTACCACATATGTATATAGTTAAAGGCAGCTGTCTGCTTCAGTTAAAGAATCCTGGCTCATTAAGTTTATGTACACCAGAAATCTATTATTATAGGAAGAAAGGGAAGCAACTCCTGTCATGTGGTTGAAATGCAATATTTTAAATATTCAAGATCTTTTGTAACTTTATTTCACAGTACATTATGGGTTTCAATATCTACATATAGTTTGGTGACTAGATTCCCATATTTTAAGATTTGCATATATTATCTTCCTTCAAATAAAATAATGAACTCTTCAGGAATAGATATTGCAGTGAAGTTATTGGCTTAGAGAAGGAAAAAAGGAAATAAAAATACTTTATGGGAAATTCATATTTTTCATAATTTTCAAGAGTCAAATTATCAAATAATTGGATCCCAAAACTTTTGCTGCTATGCTTCAAATACTCCATACTAAATCTTTATTTTTGGCTAAGATCTAAGGAATCTGAATTGAAGTAAGGTAATATGTTTGTCCAAAACCTATAAATATGGTTTGATTGTCCCAAGTAGATTTTAATAAAACAATGTGAGAAATGTTATGGATGTATCTACATAATAGGTTTCCAAAATAAAGACCCTTACCATTAGGCTCTTTGCTCAGAAGGTAACTGAGTTTCAGGAATGTCTATTATAGACTTCATAGGAAATACCTTGTGACTTAGTGAAGTGTCAAAAGTATCTCATTCTGATACAGCCAAACCTTAGAATGAGCCTTCCCTGTAATCATACTCCCCAAAGAAATGGAAAAAAAAAAAATCCGGAGCTGTGAATTTAAATGTGTAATATATACTATATTCGTAAGTATATATACTATATATAAATATGAAATATATATATGTACACTTTGTAACACAGTGGGAAGACAGGGAAAATAGAGGCAGAATTCAGTTTGATGGTAGAAAAGAATAATGTCAAAGGCTGTATATCCATAGCAAAATTCTGACCATAATTTTTGGAAACAAGTCTTTAATCAAATCCATTTTCCAAGACTGTCCGTAGCCACTGAGTACTCAGATGAAAGGCCACATATGCCTGTTTTTTTGTTTTTTGTTTTTTTTTAACATTCCTAGTCAATTCAATAATTGGTTAGGGTTAATAGACATCTTAAGTATCTTAAGTTCAGTCCAAGTACTTGAACGCATAAAGATTCATGAGTGTACCTTTGGATGATTGTATTCTGTTCTCAGGCCTGCCATCATTTCCTTCAAAATCACATTTTTTTTGAACCTGCTTCTGTGTACTCTGCTAATACGCTGGCAACACTCATAATTGCAGGTTAGCAGATGTTCCTGCTTTAAGACTTCCTTGGAAGATGTGCATTCATAAAGAAGTGTTAAGTATATGTGAAAAAACGAAAGAAGGCTGCAAATAGTAGAGCTTTCTTCAGTGTCTACATCTCAAGAGCATGTACAAACTCAGGAAAGGCCACTCACAAACCATTTTTAAGTCCACGCTGCGACATGTTTTCTGTTTGGTCAAATAAGGCCCAGGATGTTTGCATGAGATATTTAAGATGCAGAAAATTATTCAGATTGTTTTGTTAGAAAGTCCAAAACACCTGAAGCTTTTAAAATCTATCGGTAGGGTTCCCTTCATTTTTTTTTCATCTAGTTATTTTAAGAAATAAAGAAATGCTTTGTAGATTCTGAAAGTTTTGCTTTGTAGGTTTTTTTTTTTTTTTCCTTTAAACAAAACCAGAGAATTTATTGAAAAGAAAAGAAGCCTGTCTGTTTCAAGAAATGGCTAAGCTTCAGGAAGGTCAGTGGTGTAGATAGGCCTTGCACCCAGGGACTTAAATGTCACTTTTCTCCTGTGCTACAAACTCGCTTTCCTTACAGCATTTAAATCATGGCTGCAAAGTCCTTTTGACTTATAGTGGACAGGTTCAGCTACCAGGGAGAGGCAAATGACTGCTTCAGAACTTCATTCAGAATTCCCTGAACATAATCCATACAACCACAGACACTCAGCTCCTTCTCAAAGGGACACCATCCAGACTAGGCCTTGCATGTGGAAGCAAGGAGGAACGCCAGTCTTTAATCTCTCTGGGTGCTATCCTTGCCCTACCTGTTCAGGCCAGACATATCAACATCCTCCAAACTAAGGGCTAAATCAATGGTTCTCAAATCTGGCTGCCCATTAGAATCACCCTGGGGAGCCATTAACAAATGCCAATGTGTGTACTCCATTCCAGACCAATTAAGTCACAATCCTTGGGCGTGGGGCCTGGACATCAGTAATCTTTAAATGCTCCCCAGATGATTCCAGTGTACAGCCAGGATTGAGAACCACCAGGCTAAATGATAAATTTAAACTTAATGGAGGAAAAGCAATATAACCACCATAGCCACCATTAAAACCCCCGTTTAAGAAAAGGAAAACCATAGAGAAGTCCTAATTGATCTCAGACATTTTAAATCTGTTAGAGTTGACTTTTTCCAATAACTGGTTCACAAGAAACAAATTAACAATACATTTTGCCTCTTCCTGTTTGTCTAATTTATTTTATAGAAACACCTTAATATATTTTCCTGTCTTGTTTCTCGTCCATGCTTATTGATTAGCGGTGAATTTCTTTGTAAGATTTCAATATTTGGTTGATCTCTTTCACAAGGTCATGTTAATACATCGAACTCAACAGTGATCCCACTGTAGTCTCCACAACAGATTTGTCTTGCTTCTTTCCCCACAGTCTCCCCCACTCCCTAGCTTCTGCCAGCACACATGCATAACCTCACAACCATTACTGAACCAAATAACAGAGTAAGAGCCTGTCCCTAAACTCAGCCAATATATTCGGGTATGTTGGGTATCAAGTGATGTTTTCTAACACACTTGTGGGAAATTTAATTTCCATAGAGTGGAAGGAGGAAATGTGGCTTTGAGTTTTCAACTTTCCCCCACCTTCTGTCCTTGAGGGAGCTCTGTATAGGGAAGATGGGCCCTATATTGTCTTCACCAAGTTCTATAGGAAAAACTGGGTTTAAACTTCCAGAACTGATTTGCACTCCCTTCCCCTTCAAGCACTTAAACTAATCTTTTTCAAATGACACATCCTATGTATGAGTCAAATATGTTGGCACTAAATATATGTGCAACAATATGGATATTTTTGTTTGTTTCAGGAGATATTTGCTAAGACTTTGAATATCACATTTTGTGTATATGCTAGAACACTTTATTTGACTTTCAGTATAAAAATACATCTGCCAAAGGGAATGATTCTACTTGGAATAGTTAAGCTATTTTAAATTTAGGTTAGAATAGCCTACTTTTAAAAGTATAACATTTATGTTTTTTTATATGCAACTCATAATATTCAAGTACTTAAGGGAAAATGCTAGAATACTGACTCAAGACAACACACAGATATCTAGAAATCGTGTCCATACACCTGGCCCATTTATATATAAAGCTGCATCTTTTAGAGAGAAGCAGACACTTAACTTAGGCAGTTGTCAGAATATGATGAATGAGGTCAGTGGTCCGCTAACCTCAATCGCTCTCCCTTGGGCACCACAGGCTTCTCTGAAAGTATCCTATAGTTATCAATATCATATGTGAATTTGTCTGTTCCTTGTCTGTGACATCCTAGCATGTAGTAGGCCTCTAGAAGAAATCTTGTAAAATAGAAAAAAATTGCACGTGCAATTATATTCTTCCCCAGATAAGGATATACAGAGGTCATGATAAAGAAAAACGAATACCAGGGCAATGATTGAACTCTAAAAAACAAGTATGCTAATGAATCTTTGTTTCTGGCAGCTCATCATGTCATTCCTCATGCATGTTTTCATTTTCTTAATACTGAATAACATAGGTATTGCCCTGAGTACTTTATGTGGAATTTTAAACATAATGTTCTCAATTCTGTATATGGTTATATATATTATATATCCAATATACATGTTGTAATGAGTATATATTACATAGGAATAAATATTATATGAATAATATATATGTAAGCATGCAATACATTATTCATATATATACACACATACACAAACATTTTTCTGATGCAGAAATAGATTCAAGGAGGTTAAGGAAATGAAAGTTTATTGTCAAGTAATACTAAGTAGATTTAAACCCAAAGCACCAACTTAGCTTCTTTTCGGCCTTAGGATATCCAACTCCCCCAGGAACTATTAGAGGATCAGAAGTTGGTAAGCAATAAAAATAATTTTAGTTACTTGTAATTTTATCTCAAAGACGTTCACAAAGGTAAGGCACTTTACATTTGGACAGGCCATTGAGAGATGGTTTTCTATTCAGGCAACATCACATTTTTACTTGTCTAGAGGAATGAAACTTTATTTTACCCTGACACCCATCCCAATGTTTAACTACTATCACAGCCTGGAAAGAGTGCATTACTAATGCAAAATTTGCATTTCCCATGTTGTTTCAGCTCATTTATCCTTTTTATATGTTCAGAGAAAATAAAGGTCAGATGATATCATTCTTTGTACTTTATATGTAGGACCTCCCTTTTATGTTTTTTTTTCTTTTTTTGCTCAGATGCACAATTTTCTTTTTTCCTTATAGTTCTCTGATTTCCTCTTAGCTCTGATCCACCAATGATTGTTTTTGTATTTTAAGTAATTATTTTTAAAGAAAAGGAGGTCAACCTAGAGTTCTATAGTTGGAACACCTCGGATTCCTAGACATGGCAAATGTGTTAGGTTAGGTAACTCTCCAGTTTGCTCTCCCAATTAAAACTCAAAAATGAACAGACATGCTTTTGTTGTAAAATGAAGTCTGGGATATTTCCTTAAAAGCAAACTGCCAAAATGAATTTTGAGCCACCATCACAACCAGATAGTTTATCAGCCAGTGTGAGTTAGAAATCTCATGCCTCTGTGATTGAATAACAAGCAACTGTTTCCTTTTTTACCCAAATATATGAACACAAGTGCTTCCGTCTGCCATGTATACCCTTGGCCACAGTTAGATGACTGAATTATAACTGAGTCATGCGTGTGCTGAGTTTTAGCAGAGTATTCCTACAGGATCCAACAAGGATAAAAATTGATGTCCCTCTTGAAACAGAGTGGTACAGATGGTGCGGCTTTATAGCTGTCTCCAAATACCAAATGCCAAACTGCTCCTTTGATAAGGCAAAGCTGTGTAAAGTTTTAAATATAGCCTCTTGGTGGAATGTCAGTGAATGATCGGTCCCAGTTACAAACATACCAAAATGTTCTCTGTTTAAACATTTTTTACAACCATGGTTGTGGAAATTCTATATCAAGGAAATTATGCACAGGGGAAGGAACCCAAGACCTACCTTAAAAATCTATGTGTGTACTAACAAATCAACTAAATTTGAAGGGGGGGAAATGACACACTGGCAGCTAGTGAAGTCAGTATTTTTGCAAACACCTGCCATAAGTGGAACCTGAAAATGTTATGTTAAGCCTATAAGACTGACCTGTATGTAGTAACAACAAGGGGAGTATGCTCTCTTAAATTAGGTTAGTTATCTTTTTATGGCAAAGCTTCCATGCGAATGTTTAATGCTGGCCTTCTGGTATGAGACTTGCATTTATGTTATAGAATGTTTAATTTGATAATTTTACCTTACTGTGTGTGTGTGTATGAATTTGAATATATATATAAATTTGAATTGATTTATTTTTAATACAAATATATCATACTCCTTTAAAAAATTAAGTGGCTGCTGATAGTGGTATCTATCTTCATTATTTATGCTAGAGAAATGAACAATAAGAAATAGAATTTTAAAGTATCTGAGACCTTGGTTTTTTGTTGTTGTTGTTCTTGTTGTTGTTAATAAAACTGGCCACGGAGCTATAAGGAAAAGTAGAATTATATAGAACAGTAGATGCATATAAATAGTTTAGCACCTTCCCAGAATTAATTCACTAGTGAATTGATTAAAATTATTTAGCTAATTTTGAAATAATTGTGAAGGGAATATATTAAAAAGAAATTTAATATGTACAGCATCAGCAAATAAATCAATACAAGAAAGTTATCAAATACTTTTGAAAGCTATATGCAACTGTTTTTGATTTTTATAGGTAAAATAAATGATTACCAAATTAAAACATTCTTTTATAGTAGACTTATGGGTATGCCAATGAGAATAATGTAGAGAAAGGAGTATTCCTTTCATTACTACACTACTGTCTCTCCTATATCTGGACCACTGAAGTGGTAAACTCACCAGAATGTTCCAGGAGAAGATGATATTGTATTTCCATATATAATCTGTATTCTATTCAGACTGTTGTATTTTCTCTAATTTTTACTTCTTAGAAGCCCAATAACCTAATTTGTCACAGTTTTGACTCATCTCTGCTTTATAAATCACATTGGCTTATTGATTTCAGTGGATATGGATATCAGGGTAGACTAGGGAGGGTATATTTAACACTTGCAATAAGCCCAGCCAAATAACCCCCAAGTTTGTGGGGTTTTAAAAACATTACTTTATTGTGGTTTAATATATGTAAAAATACATTTTAAATATAACATTTGATGAGTTTTGATAAATATTATCACTGGTATCACCATAATCCAAATCAATATTTAGAATATTTCCATCACCCCCAAAATTCCTTCATGCCCCAATTTTAGTCCTTCCTCTCAGCCTTCACTTCAGCAAACCACTAGTCTGACTTACCTCACAATGGATTGTTTCTGCCTATTTGTATAATTGGTAGCATGTAGTATATGCTGGTTCCTCTCATTTAGCATATTGGTTTTGAGATTCATCTGCACCATTGCATAAAACAGTAGTTTGTTCTTTTTAAATACCTGAGTAGCATTCTACTGGAGCAGTGTATCATAGGAAGTTCATTGAGTCACACTGATTTCTGGTGATATCGTAAGCATGTTTAACTTTATAAGAAAAGGCCAAACTTTTCTTAGAGTTTGAACATTTCACACTTGTACCAGCAATGCATGTTTTCAGTTGTTCCAAAGCTTCATGAATGTTTGGTAATGTCAGTTTTTGGCATATCTTGTTTTCACAGTTACCGAGATGGCCGTATGGTTCTTCACTTTTACTTTGTTAATATGATGGGTTCCATTGAGTGAGTTTTAAATATGGAAGAAATCTGTCCTTCTTGGATAAACTCTACTTTGTCATGATATATGATCATGTTGGTATATCTTGCAGATATTTTATTGAGGATTTTTGTGTTTCTGTTTATGAGGGAGACAGGCCTGCAATTTTCTTTTCATATGATATGGTTGTCAGATTCCTACATCAGGATTATGCAAGCCTCATAAAGTAAGTTGGAAGGTTTTTTTCTCCTGTATTTTCTGGAATATATGTATAATATCATATTAGTATTATTTGTTCCTTAAAAGTGTTCTAGAACTAAACAGTGGAAGCATATGGCTCTGAAGTTTCTCAGTGGGATGGTTTTCTTTTTTATTGCAATTACAATTTCTTTGATAGACACAGACTTTTCAGATTTACTGTTTGCTTGCTTCAGTTTTCACAAGTTGTATATTTTAAGGAATTTATCCATATCCTAAGTTGCCAAACTTGTTAACATAGAATTGGCCATAATAGCCCCTTATTTTTCTTTTAAAATCTGTAGGGTCTATAATAGTGTTTTCTCTTCCATTCCTCACACTGATAATTTATGTTTTTTCTCTTTTTCTTGATTAGTTGTTATCTTTGTTATTTTATTTGATGCTGTCCCACGGTTTTTTTGGTACCTGCTTATTTTACTTGCCTTTACTATATCATTTTAGAGATTGAATTCTTTCTGTTGACCTGTCTTCAAGTTCACTGATTTTTCTCCATTATCTCTAACCTGCTGTTAAGCTCAGTTGGTTTTGCTTTGCAGAAACTCATTTTTTTCATTTATAGAATTCCCATTTGCTCTATTTCTTCCTGAAATTCCCTATTTACTTAAGAACTATTCAGTAATATTTATGCAACATTAAATACTAGAGTAGTAACCACAAACAACAAAAAAGCTGAAGTTGAAGCAGTTTTCAGCCAGCAGTCTTTCTAGGAAAGATCTGGCTTAATAAGAGGGTTTGCTCTTAGAGGCTAGAGAAATTGCCAGTGACGTTATTTCTAGTTCATGACCATGTAACAATAGTCAAAAGACTAGATTATTAGAAAACTAGATTATTTTTATTTCCTGTGCTTCCCTCCAGGGTGCTACTCTTTTCCTATCTTACATAGGGCCCAACTCCTGGTTTGTCTGGGAGTTATAGACCAGCAGTTTTAGTCCTGAAAGTACTGAGTCCCAGAAACGTAGTTCCTTAGCTCACAGTGACCTGGAGGATTGGTCATCTGATTTATATGTGACCTGAATTGAGTCATTCAGTAATCAAATTATTAGCCTATAATTCTCTTAGTTGATAGAATATTTTTTAAAGTACCAGTGTGGGTTAATAATAATAACAATATACAGCCATTTATTTTTTTTAAATTCTCACACAAACTTAACCTCACTTTATCAATGAGTTAATTGAGGTGCAGAGATATTAAATAATTTGACCATGGTCTTTCATTTGTGAAATAACAAAGCCAGAATCTCTTTAGGTGATTGACTACATTACCTGTTTAATTACCTTTCCCTTTCTGTACTGTCTTAGGAAGTACCTTATAATAAACTTCTTTTTTGAACTTCAAATAAATTGTACAAGGATATGTGTGTGTGTGTATAAACTATATAATATATAAAATTAACAGTGCACATTAATACTGAAGGTATGGGATTGTGTTGGAATAGAGACAGGGTTATCCATTCATTATACATTAGAAACTTTGAATTCCTACAGTTAGCATGGCATTGCTTTTGTAATTCAAAGGACAGAAATATGGAAAATAATAATTTTCCCTCTTGAATATAAAGTATGTACCTATTTATATTATTCTAAATAAAGTTTTCTATGCTGGAAAAATATGCAATCAAACATTTTCAAATACACTGAGTTAAAAATTCTCATTTCCAAGACAATTTAGGAAGTAAAATAGAGCTTTTAAATTACTTTTAAGCCAGTTCACCATGCTGTCAGAGTTATTTTTCAATCCTTGACTTTCTTCCATATGTATGCTTTAAGGGCTTGTTGAGGTAGGAATTTAGAAATTTAACTCCTTAGTGAAGACAAGTAAATCAGGGATTAACATGTTTGTGGAACCACAATTGTGTGGCAGTGGTTAAAGTGTTAAATTGCTTAATATCCCCTCTAACTGTAGTAAGACACGACATAAAAATACTTGCAGAAAATTAAGATTTAGTTAATGTAGTTTTACAAAACCATGGTTCTGGAAGGATATATAAATTCATGCTTTGTCCTTGAGAGTCAATCTGTTTGTTCAATCTGTTCACATTTTATAGTCTTTGCATACAATTTACATCTTAGGATTCACCTCTAGGAAACTTCTGCTCCTCTTTAGCACTGTCTCTAGATCTGGGCTTTCAGTGAGAGATGCTAAGGAAGAAGGTGAATTTGACTATCATTGCAAAACTCTTTGAACTCATTAAAGACAGTCTTCTAGGAGATCACCTTCATTTACATTGGGACTTTTAGAGGGAACTTGACAGGTGCTACTTCTATTTATTCTTCTTCTTTAAAATGAAGCACTGGCAGCAGGCTGTTATGTTCTATGACAGCTCATGACCCACCTGAGATGAGTAAAAATGGAAAGCACCCTTTCTCCTATGGGAGCAAGTGTTAGGTTTCAGTGGTGGAAACACAGAGCATAGTAGTCTGCAATGAAAGGACTATGATTTGATCTTCATTCTCCATATACTAGCTTAAAAATAATATTGAATTTCTCTGACTTAGTAAACTCGTGGTTGAACAAAAATACCCACATGAGAGAATAGTGGTCAAAGATGATATGAGATAAAGCACAGGACAAATGTTTTGTGATGGTAATGTGCTGTATTAACTAACTTTTCCTTTCATCAGCTCCATTTGAAACAGAGGAAAATGGGACACACTAGAGTTATATAACTTATCCAAAGAAAGTAGCTTAGTAGGGACTGGGACCTTGGTCTTGCTACAAGGCTTCATGGGAGGCTGGGTGAAAGAAAGTCTTTTTTTTTTTTTTTTTTTTTCTCAATTACTGAATGAGAAATAAGTGCAGGTTTAATGCTGTCTTTGGGAAGAATTGTGTTGAACTGTGGTTTGGAGTGAGCAGATTTTGTGAATGGCATAAGAATATTCTGTTCAAGGATTTATGGGGGGTTGACAATCATTACTATGGATTGATCCCCTTACAGATGTTACACATTGGCCATGGAGGAGTATGCCTTGTAATGAGTTGCTTTAGAATAGGCTTGTATGGAGGAGAGTGAGGGACCCTGTATTTTTCAGATAACCCCAGAGGCTTTTCCTGTCTGACTAGACATTTTTCACTGACAATGAGACACATGGATAGTGGCCATAGTTAGTTGCTAATTTTGAACTTTGTTTTACCTACCAAAACTGTTTGGGATACTGCCAGTCCTCAAAGGTATTCAGAAAGCCATCCTTGTATCTTCTCCTTACTGGCCTGAAGCATGTATATGAGGTAGAAGTCATCTATCCAATTGTGAGTCTGCTCTTAGGCCCCAGGCTTGTGCTCATTTCTTCGGAATTCAATGTATGTTCCTTTTCCTTAATCCCTTCTCAGATTTTTGGTCATTCATAAACACTTAAGTATTCAGAATGACCCAGGCTAATGAATTATAACCAAAAGCCAGTGGTACCCTATAATGGGGAGTAGGGAGGGGTGGACGAAAGAAAGACAAATATTAAAATACTTCTACATCTAAATAACTTTAACTTGAAAAGTCATTTTGAGTATATTTACTGCCAAGTATATGTCTCCCAGCAGCAATTCTTGATTTGCTTGAGTCTGGTCATATCTTAAATATGACATCTGTATAGGAATATCTCCTTAAGAGACACCGAGATAATAAAGAAATAGAATCAAAAAGAAATTAAAAATAAACAAATGCACACACATGAAAAAACCCTGAGGCACATGCCCTGATGAATCAAATGCAGTTAATCAGAATTTCGGTGGAATCAGGTGAAGGTATCATGATTTTTAATGTTAAACAGGTGATTCTAATGTACATCCAGGGCTGAGACCACTGTAATAGAACAATATTAGTTAGGAACTATTCATTCATGTAAGCATTAACAAAAGTTTACTTAGAAAATACTCTATGCCAGGGACTGGTTGCAAAAAATACTGTATCTTTAAGGAGCTCAGAGATGGACAGTATTGGCAGGACAGAATAGACAGTAAGTCCATGTATAGGTTTCCAAGACTTGCTGTGATATTTTTCCTGGTGAGCTTTATAAAGCCATACAAATTATAATAGGGAGCTCTTTGACTCACTCTGATGAGATGAGTGATCTCATCACTCCTTTGCAGTAGCATCTTTGCTTTGAACTGGAATCCCATGTAGTTCCCAGCATTGCACTTTGGGCAAAAGAAGAATTTACAAACTATTTGCCAAGGAAATGTCCATATGCAAAGTGATTTTCTTCACACCAAATTAAAAAGAAAATATTTTTAGTACCTGACAGTTACTGAGATACATTAATAAAGAACCTATTAAGCACATGTACTTAATTTTTGTTGAGTCTTTCCACATAACTCTTCTTTGTCTGACTTGATAATCTGCTTCTAAGACCGATCTGCCTCTAAATAATATTAGACTTCAAAGTTAACCTAAATCATTCCTATATTTGAGAATTCAAATGCAATCACAGACATTTCTTTGGTCAATGTAAAATTGTATTGTTCCTTCTTTTTCTCAAGTGGTGAACACAGAGGCACTGACTTCATGGTCATGGAACATGGTCTGGTATCTGCTCTGCTGTAAGTTGTGTGGAAATGGACAAGTCACTTCATCTTATAATTAAGTAGAATTATCCACTAGTGGCATGGACTGTGCTAGATGTATAGATAAAAATACTTCAGGTGAGGTGTTTTGCATCTGTACAAGAAGTAGTTCAAGCCAAGAGGCTGTAAATTAACCCCTTACCAGTGCTGATATTTTATTTTATTTTATTTATTTATTTATTTATTTATTTATTTATTTATTTATTTGAGACAGAGAGAATGAGAGACAGAGAGCATGAGAGGGAGGAGGGTCAGAGGCAGAAGCAGGCTCCCCGTCGAGCAGGGAGCCCAATGCGGGACTCGATCCAGTGACTCCAGGATCATGACCTGAGCCGAAGGCAGTCACTTAACCAACTGAGCCACCCAGGCGCCAGTGCTGACATTTTATTATCCTAACACTCTAGAGCTAGAGAAAGCAAGGGAAAACCGAGGTCCTAATGGCATTGTTGCGGTGTCCTCTTTGCTACTTTCTGGATCTGTCTTGAGTAACTACTGTTTTCTCTAAGCATTGGTTGTTCTTTCATATAATATTGGATTAATAGTAGACAGTATTACTTAGTATTCATTTTGAGGATTTCTTGAAATGTTTGCAAATCATATAGGAAATAAGTCATTTGAATAAACACTCAAAGTGTCAAGTATTTTGGGAAATGTCAATGTATTTTAACTTACTCTCAATAAAAATACCTACTTTGAAATAATATAATTTCAGGGAGCATTTCTCAAACTCTAGAGGATTTAAGAATCACCTTATATGTTTATTTAGGTATATGGCCTATATTTTTATTTTCAAGAAGGATGTGGTTTTAAAAAGCCAAAATACCCAGCAGTAAGGCTATAAAAAGCACGTAGGAATCAGCAGCCTTTTTTATTTTTATATTTTTTAACTTAATTTTTTTTAATTTAAGATTTTTTTTTAATTTAAGGAAATATGTAGGTGTTTGTTGTCGTGTAGACTCTCAGGTGTCAGAATATCTCCCTTCTCATGAGAAATTGATTTGGCAAATATAGTAAAGATGGAAAGTTGCCACCATGTGGTAGTGGTAAATCAGTAAAACACCCAAGATATTTCAGGTCTCGTTACAATGACAGATTATTTCTACCATTGTTGCCATTTTCAGTCACTACAGACTATACTCTGCCTCTTCTCAGAAAGGTTTTCTTTTCACTTGGATTGGGTAATACCTGGTATTCTGAATTCAAAGTTTCTGTTAACATCTCCTCAAGTTATTACAGACATTAAAACAAAAAGGACAATAATATGCACTTTTCATCTGTTATATTGGCAACAATTTAAAAGTTGTTATTCTTAGTGTTGAAAGAATGTGGAGAAACCTTCCTGTGTTATTCTTGGGAGTGAAAGCAGTATCACTGTTCTCAGAAGGCCAATCACTATCAAGGTGGAACACACACATGTTTATTCACACACATACTCTTGGACTCAGGAACTCAACTTCAGGAATTTATCAACTCTTAGGAATAATAATTCCTAAAGATAAGTCATCATAATAATCATTATTATTCAACTTTCAGGAATTTTGGTGTACACGTGCCTGAGTTTGCAAACCTTTAAGCACTGGAATGTTTATTGCACCATTTGTAATAGCAAAACCTAGAAACACCTAATTAATCAATGCAGAGAAGTATATAAATTATGGTATATCCATACAATGGCACGCAACCATGAAAAAGAATTGTGTTGAATTGAAACAAGGTTCACATCATATGGAGAGACATATCCTGGACTTGAACAGTATACCATTAAAAACTTTGTTGAGGCATTTAAAGCTATTCCCCAGGCACTGGCAGAAAATTCTGGAGTTAAGTCCAATGAAGTAATCTCTAAACTTTATGCAGTACATCAAGAAGGAAATAAAAATGTTGGATTAGATATTGAAGCTGAAGTTCCAGCTGTAAAGGCCATGTTGGAAGCTGGTATTCTAGACACTTACTTGGGAAAATACTAGGCTATCAAACTGATTATGAATGCTGCCGTAATTATACTTAGAGTGGGTCAGATCATCCTGGCAAAGCCAGCCAGTGGGCCCAAATTGCCAGGTGGGAGGACTGGGATGATGACCAAAATGATTGACTGGCTTAGTTTTTACTGTAGGTGAAGACTACATTTGTGGTAGTAGTCTAGGAATTGCCTGATGTTTTCATCTTTTTCTTAAATTAAGAAGTGTTTTATGTTTATATCCTCAGCTGGATGATATAATAAATGTGTTGTTGCTTAAAAATAAATGAAATGAGATTCAAGATATATTGATAAATATGAAAATCAATTTGCAATGAGTATTTGTCATATAATCCCATTTATGTTTTTAAGTCCGTGTGGGTGTACATATACATATATATACATATATATATACATATACATATATATAATCATAGAAAAATACACAGAGATATACTTGTGTACATAAACATTTCTGGAAAAATTTGAAGAAAGTGTGTGTGTGTGTGTGTGTGTACAAATGTGTTTGTTTAGTAAAGGATTTTCTGCATTTCTTCATATTTGTTTTGTAGTTTTTCTGATACTAATGAAAGAGACAAAGAAGATAGAGAATAGAATGTTAATAAAGAAATACTGGCTTGAGGTAAAGAATGGCATTTCTTATAAGCTATGATGAGAAAAAAGTAAGTTCTAGAAGAACTAGAAGAAAAGGAAATAGGTGGGAAAAGGTAGTTATTTCCATCTTGGATTGTTGGAGAATGCATACTATGCTTATGATATAATGATTTGAATCTTGTCATGTATGTAAGCTAATAACTAAGGGGCAAAGATGTTTCTTTCTCTCCTGAATCACTTTGATGATCTGTAACATAAGTCAAGATCTGCTGCACAATGTGGCTAAAGATCATTCACTTATTCATTCAGTCAATATTGAAAACTTACTACATGCTCAGTACTATGTCCTTAAGTCAGGCAGTGCCTAATAATTAGGCAGCAGGCTTACTCTCTAAGTGTAGAGATTAATTAATTTAATTTTTTTTGAGATTAATTAATTTTAAAAAAAGAGAGAGAGAAAGAGCAGAGCACTAAGTTCAGCGTATAATATATGTTGAATAAGTTGTAGCTATTATGGTTTTTGGCTTTTGCACATGGCTTTCCTTGTTGATGACCTCTGGATTTGGAGTTGGGGATCAAGTGCTACAGAGAGGGGGGAAGGGCAGAGGGTGAAGGGGAGAGAGAGAGAGAATCCTGAGCAGGTTTCATGCCAAGCACGGAGTACCTACACTGGGCTTGATCCCATGACCCTTAGATCATGACCTGAGCCGAAATCAAGAGTTGGATGCTCAACCAACTGAGCCACCCAGTCGCCCCAAGAACATATTTTCTTGATTGTACTTTTTGAAAGACTCTCAAGTGCTTTATGTAAATGGATCCTCAATGATGTTATAAGTTGCAAGTCTTTTCATGAACCTAGAGATTCTTGCCACCAAGTTTTCCCAAGTATTTTTTATACCTAATGGTTTTGATTTTCTGAGCCTTTAAATCTGTTTTTCAATTTATACCACGTCCTTTTAGCATTTAATGCAGAGTCGGTATTTAAGCAAGATTTTTATGGCTGTAGTTGCTAATATTTTTTTAGATCAAATGAATTCTAAGTGGAAAAACTGGGCATTGGAATCCCTTAGTGCTAGATTTGAAATCTATTTGGGAAAGTTAAAATCCTCTGTGAGCATTCATTTTATCAATGGAGATAAAAATGCCTACTTTATACCGTGTTGTCATGGGGCAATGTCCTTCTATGTTGTAATGTATTTAAAGCATCTAGGAAAATGCCTCACAAAGGAAATATTTAAAACTGATAGGCACAGGATGCCTGGGTGGCTCAGTTAGTTAAGCGACTGCCTTCGGCTCAGGTCATGATCCTGGAGTCCCTGGATTGAGTCCCGCATTGGGCTCCCTGCTCGGTGGGGAGTCTGCTTCTCTCTCTGAACCTCCCTCCTCTCATGCTCTCTATCTCATTCTCTCTCTCAAATAAATAAATAAATAATCTTTAAAAAAAAAACTGATAGGCACTATAATGACAGTAATGATGATTTCTGAAATACATTTTGATTCATGAAAAAAACACAATGCCTTCTATTTTATAATGTGTTATTTTCATTCACAACCAAGTAAGAAATTAGATAATTCTCTCCACTGAAATCAGCATGTCAAAGTTAAATCAGCATTATGTTAAAGTGATATACACTATCAACACTGACACATTGTACATCATTTTTAGGGGAACTCTGACCCAACAGAAAGCGCCAGCACATTGTGGGTTTATCCTATCTGCCGACCTTGAACTCTGTAAATTTAACTGTGGAAATCTGACTTAAATTATTCATATTCATTTCTTTTAATAACCTATAATAACATAACTTCCTTTCAAGACATTAGAAATGGAGAATGATGTAGTCACGATATTTAAAGTAACTTTTTTTGGAGTAGTGCTACATGTAAAAAAAACAAACATGGAAACAGTTTATAGGCACTCAATTTTCCATTCTTGGCTTCTATTTTATGTATACACCAAGCATAAAAACCGACCAAAAGACATTTTTGGTCAAAATATCATGCCTATTTTAGTATATACCAAAGAACAGCTTAAATAAAAGCTACTTTTGTAACTATAGCTAAACATTTCTTATCTCCTTGAGGATTACTGAAATATATACTGGGTATAAATACAAAGAAAAGGTAGAATTTTTTTTTTCCAAAAATCATGTTATGTAAAATTACTGCTAAAATACCTCAAATTCTTAATGATGAAGTCCAGAGTATTCCAAATAGCCTAAATCAAAGACAGAAAAAAAATATCAGTTATCTAGGAAAATATTATGCAGAGTATAATAATATATATATATATAAATATATATATATTATTGAGCAAGTTCTTACACCAGCAGTTGAGTTTTCCCTGATATCGAGATATTATTATATGTATAAACATATATATATTATAATATATGACTATATGATGGGTGAGTTCTCTTTGCTGGAAGTTCTGAATTTTTTTTTTATCATAGAGTATTTATTTTGACCATTTTCTGAGCATTGCTGCCTATTTACATAAATAGTCTAAGTCACCTTATCTCAATATCAGGGAAAACTCAACTGCTGGTGTAAGAACTTGCTCAATTAAGAAATTAAGAGACTTATATAAAATTGAGTTCTGTCACTTTTAATATTAAAAACAAATTCCTTCCAGTTCAAAATCTTATCTAGACTCTCTGATTCTAGAATACATAGAACTCTTTCCCTGTTGAAGATATATGCAGTGTGGAAAATCAAGAGAGAGAGCATAAGGAGTTATAAGCCAGCAGTCTGTCAATTAGCAATTAATGTTCACCCAGTACCTGTATGCACCAGGCACTGTGAAGACAAGTATTCGGCAAATCACTGAGAATAGCTCTTTTTTTTTTTTTTAAAGATTTTATTTATTTATTTTGACAGAGAGAGAGAGACACAGCGAGAGAGGGAACACAAGCCGGGAGAGCGGGAGAGGGAGAAGCAGGCTTCCCGCTGAGCAGGGAGCCCGATGCGGGGCTCAATCCCAGGACCCTGGGACCATGACCTGAGCTGAAGGCAGACGCCCAAAGACTGAGCCACCCAGGCACCCTAGCTTTTTGATAATTCTAAGTGTGGGGGCGCCTGGGTGGCTCAGTCGTCAGGCATCTGCCTTTGGCTCAGGTCGTGATCCCAGGGTCCTGGGATCGAGCCCCGCATCGGGCTCCCTGCTCAGCAGGAAGCCTGCTTCTCCCTCTCCTGCTCTCCCGGCTTGTGTTCCCTCTCTTGCTGTGTCTCTCTCTGTCAAATAAATAAATAAAATCTTAAAAAAAAAATAATTCTAAGTGTGAACATGGAGGAGGGTAGGGTGCACAGGAAGGATAAGGTAGTGGGTGGCAAGAGCCCAGTGTCCAGTACAGAACTTTGCTGAGCGAGTGGCGAAGCTGGGACCTGTGGAATGGGCTGGAGTTGGAAGGGCATTCCCTGAGATCCGAGAAAGGGAATACAATCAACGGGTCCTCAAGACTTGAGGTTAACATATGTTCAGGAAAAAGAGCTGTGGCATCACTCATCCCAGCCTACTCACATTAAGGCAGGATTAAGGACTGACCTAAAGCAAAAAAAAGAAAAGTACGTATTGATTAGTTTATTTAGGGGCTGTTTCAGATGTTAATTCACAATTAGCAAGAGATGTCTACCTACTCAAAAGTATTTAGCAACGTATTTGCCTGCCTGGCTGTTTTTACTTTCCGAGAGGAAAGGCTGTGGTTACCTGATTTGTTGCTCTCAGCTTCAGTAGTTTGAGCACTCTGTTATAGTTCACACAATGAGACTAAATTGGAAATGTAACCAACAGGTGATCCATTAAGAACTTGAGTGCAGTTAAGTCTTCCTTGGGGATGTATACTTTTACAGCCAATAAACCTGGCCTACCAGCTCCTAGTCACTTTGCTTGCCAATAACAAAGCCTTGTAATGTAACAGAGTGACACCCGGAATAGCCACTCCTCTTAGATTTCCACCCTGAATATTGACTCCGGAAAGCCTCCCAAAAAGTCATGGTATTCGGTATTCCCCTGGATGCCCTATGGGACTTGGGAAGAAGGTGATGGGGGATATGATACGCCTGCCATGTTTTGGTGGGTTTAAGGCAGGTTCTTGCATATAACATTAATTTTAAAAATACTTTGATCATGATCTAAAATGAAAGAGAGTCACTAAATGCTTTAAAATTTGTTTTCAAAAGTATTAATTGTCTGACATGATGGTATGTATACTCCTGGAAGATACAGCTGTGACTTAGGCCCTAATCAATTGATTGCAGGGTCATAAAAATTATGTCTAGGAGTGAGGATGACATTTGCCCGCAAGATATACTGTTGCATAATAGGTTCAGACAGCTAACATGAAAGAACAGTGATAGTAATCGGTATGAGAGGTAATTCAACATTAATATTTTAAGTACAGGGTAATTTTTAGGGAAGCATCCCCAAATGTAATAAATGCTTGAAAGCGCTGTATCTCAGTAATGGTTTTATAATCTCTGCTTTATTAGTCGAATAGCTCAATGTAAGGGATGCCTTTAAAAGGACTAAATGCACTCAAAAGATCAAAATATTATTCATTTGTGGCAGTAGTTTCTAATGATTATGAAACCAATTTTTAAATGATTTAATTTTTAGTATCATGGGATGCTGACCATGGAAGGGTCTTAGAAGCCATCCCTCTGCCTCCCTCAGTTTATAAAGCAAAACCTTTGGCCTCCCTTCCCTACCTATGGTCTTGCCCCATTCCCATTCATTTTCACACTGTTGCAAAGCAAAGGATCCTTTAAAGGCCTCCACCTAAAGTCTTTCAATGGGTCTCATTACCTGCAGCAGCATTTGTCCAAGTGTTACAGGATTTTTGTCCCCTTAGTGCCCTGGTCCTTGGTCGCGCCGCTTCGAAGAATGAAGAGGTAGACCAGATGAAGAGTGGTGTTTATTGAGCAAGAGTATAAAGCTCTCAGAGAGGGAGGGGGCCTGAGTGGGTTGCCCCCAGAGTTTCTAAGTTTAGGGGTTTTTATGAGCTCTTTTGCAGAACGTTCTTAAGCAATCAGGGTGTGTTGAGTCGTGCCAATCAGGGCTTTGGTCCACTATCTGTCTACCTATTAGGTTCATGTTCATGTGCTGATGATCCTTTTTCTGCTGACATCTGGGGGCTTAGGTCTTAATTGCCCCTTGTGTGTGATATTGACAAATGCTTTTGTGGTGAATTGTCTTATTTTAGGATATTTTACAGAAGTCATTTCTGCAAAGGCTGCAAAACAGGATGTCAGTACTGTTTTATTTTAGCTGTCCTGACTCCATTTTTCTTGTTGGGGACCCTGGCCCTGACTACCTAACTGTCCAACTCACTCCTAACACAAGTGTGTACCGTGAACAGCTAGCTCAGCCTGTTGTAATGCACGGCATGTGAAACACAATCCTATGTGTTTGCCAAGCTGGCTTAAGCGTAATCAAGTGGCTATCTTCTTTTTTATTTGTTTTTTGTTTTTGTTTTTTGTTTTTGCGTTAGAAACAGAATGAATTTATCTATTTTATCATGACAAATACTGTTTGGGTTTTTTTTGATGTACTGTTCCATGATTCATTGTTTGCGTGTAACACCCAGTACTCCATGCAGAACATGCCCTCTTTAATACTCATCACCAGGCTAACCCATCCCCCACCCCCATCCCCTCTAGAACCCTCAGTTTGTTTTTCAGAGTCCATAGCCTCTCATGGTTCGTCTCCCCCTCCGATTCCCCCCTCCCAATTCTTCCCGTCCTGCTATCTGTTTTGCAAGACTTCTCAACACCTTTAAAAGACAATGTTGACCAAACTTGTTTAGGCATAGAAGCTTTTTTTTTTCCTCAAAGCATCTCAGGAAACTTGTGAGCCAGGAAAACTTTACCTTCTGACAAACACTGGCCTGAAGAATATGCATAAAATACCATTCCTTCAAAATTTGACTCCTGCCTGGGGCATCTGGGTGGCTCAGTGAGTCGAGCATCTGCCTTTAGCTCAGGTCATGATCTCAGGGTCCTGGGATCCAGCCTAGAGTAGGCTCCCTGCTCAGTGGGGAGTCTGCTTCTCCCTCTTCCTCTGCCCCCCCCCCCCCGACTCGTGCTCTCTCTCTTTCAAGTAAATAAACAAAATCTTAAAAAAAATAACTCCTGCCTTTTTGTTCAACTTCATATCTCAGAATTCCACTTTTAGACCCTAGGTTATAGTTGTAAGCAACTAAACTTACTTTTCTGTAAAGTTGTTTTGCTGTGTCCCCTCTCTGGGGTGCTTCTCCTGCTTTGCCAACTTATCTCCTATGTGGCCTTCCCAGATTTAGCTCAAGGATCACCAGGAGGAAGCCTTTGTTCGTTTCCTCTCCTATGTTATCTGACACACATGATGGCCTATAGCATCCTACGCTCAGCTCTCATCGTAACTGTTATCAAACTAGGCTGACATCCTATTAGCTTGCAGGTCTTCCCTACAAAATCCCCCGATCCTTTGAGTCAGACTACGTTCATCATTTTTTACAGCACACTTCCTGGTATGTTGGTGGTGCTAAAGAAAGAACCATGGATATATCGGAAAGAGGAAAGTTTGAGCGCACTTTGCGGTTGTTATGGCTGCATGGCATGTTTCTTTGGCCAACATGGCATCCGCACTGACCTATAGACATTCAATCTGCAACTTACCTTATAGAGATCCAGTAAAATGGCAGTACGGTTAATTCAATTAGTTTAATTAACCCTATGATTAATTGAGCAATGCCCTTAAGGCACTAATAAAAATGTCTCTTGAAGAGAAGGGCAAGGGACAAACAATATAAAAGATGAAATATTAGAGATGATTTTTGCTTTTAGCTAATAGATGTGGGTGCTCAGTGTTTTTATTTTAAAGTAGCTGATGGTGAGCCAGCACTTTTTAGCAGCCGTATATGAGCTTAAGGGAAACTTCAAATATATCCCAGCTAATATTTGGATATAACTATTCAGTCTGTAGTGTCTGGGGCTGCTTTTTCATGAGTCCAAGAAACATGGGAATTGATTTTAGCATGGATGTTAGTTATCTGGCCTCTGCTGGTAAAGCTGCTATTCAGTTAAGTAAGCATGTCAGATCACTGAGAGACAAATTAAGGTATGTTTTTTTGATGATATTGGGAAAAAGAAAGTAAAATAAGGAGAGTGAAAATTGGATTTTTCCTCTAAAAATTGTATAGTGTTCCCTGCGTTATCTACCTCTTTTATATGGCACATTAAAATTAGAAATAAAAATTGAATTGGACCGCTCTCAAATAGAACATTCTTAGTGTTGATATATAGAAAATCAGAGAGATAGAAAATCAAATATATATATTTGTATAAACATAATATTTTATTTTTATACACATATGTATGAATATATACAGTTTCTCAATAGATGGTGGCAAAATGATATATCAGCTCCTAATGTTAATGTATTCTAATAGAAATGAATCATATAGGCTCATGACTAATGCTCTGCTTCTGCTAAAATGTTGACCCCAAGATATTTTCAGTGAGGTAAATTCATTAGATATCTCCTCAACTTCTTTGCCTTGTCTTCCCAGATGTTCCTAGAAAGAAGTATTGGGGAAAATGGAAAAATCTTTCAGTAGTTATTATTAATTTTTCTTAAAATTACATATTCTTGGGAAATATGAAAATATTTTTGAAAATTGAATATAGCAAAGGTTTACCAACAACAAATGTCAAGATGTGGCACATGGACTGGAGAGCTGGCAGTGAGTGTGAGGAGTACAGATGCAGTGAGCTGGGGAATCCCCAACCAACAGGCAGAAAGTTCCAGGGTTAGTGGGTCATTACACCAGGGCTGAGGGGTCAGACTCCAGTTCTTTAAGGAAAAATGCAAGGAGAGTGGAAGAGTCTGAATTCTAGTTCATTTCTTCCCTGAGTTGTGAACAGTCGTTTTATTTCATGAAACCACATTGTGCCTGATCTTTTAATTTTTCAGCTTGAGATAATAGAGAATGAGGGATATATGAAAGATTTTAAAAGGAGGACAGGTTGGGTGCCTGGGTGGCTCAGTTGGTCAAGCGACTGCCTTCGGCTCAGGTCATGATCCTGGAGTCCCAGGATTGAGTCCCACATCGGGCTCCCTGCTCAGCAGGGAGTCTGCTTCTCCCTCCGACCCTCCTCCCTTTCATGCTCTCTGTCTCTCATTCTCTCTCTCGCAAATAAATTTAAAAAAATCTTAAAAAAAAAAAAAGAAAAAAATGAGGACAGGTTGATATTTCTTCTGTACTATTTAACATTGCCTTGTCCTATGCTCAGCTCTCATCGTAACTGTTATCAAACTAGGCTGACATCCTATTAGCTTGCAGGTCTTCCCTACAAAATCCCCCGATCTTTTGAGTCCGTCTGCTTCTCCCTCCGGCCTCCAAGTGGCTTACTGACCTCTCAAAGTTTCTTCTTATCACATATCTCCCATTTTTACTATTCTAGCCTAAGATAAAGCAAATTTTCACTGAGTATATGTATATATTTTTTACTTTAAAATTCAAATATGGTCATGAAAGAGGAAGTCTTCCCCATATTCTCTATAAACTGAATATAAAAAGAATTAATGAAACATGTCAGAGTTTCTTTTGGCTTTTTCTAAATGATACACAGTTGACTTTTCACTTTGTAATTTTTATGAGAATTTTGTTCCCACAACAGGGGAGCAGTTTGATTACAGCTTGGACTTGGCAAACAGTATTGGAGTATTCCAAATCCCAAAAATGTTACATGGAAGCATGTATGATCGGCTTGCTTTTTAATTTTTGTTCTGCTGATGCAGATAGAGTGTTTAAGGTCAGAGGATGGGGTTTGTCGGGCAGGTGAATTATAATAGAGTAGGAGGAGTGGGGGTTGGGATCTGGGTTGAGGTAGGAAGCTGGAAGGAGACCAGCATTAGTGATAGCCAGGTGAAGGGTGGAGAATGGAAGGAATGAAACATTGTGGTCGCCTCTAAATCAATCAGGATTTAGGTCATCAGGTTGAATGTGGTAGAAAAAAAGATTTATATAGCAAACACCAATTTGGGGGGGGGGGGCGGTAAAGACCATCTTTAAACAACGTCATACCATGATGTCTGTAATAGAGCCGTCTCACAGAAGTCCCAAATCAAGAAGTCCTAACATGCATCTTAGGACTGCATGTTATTGTATTATTTCTAAAATAGGTCGATTCTCATCAACTCAAGATGGACCTAATTTTATGTAGGATCTTTGGATTTAATTTTTGTTAAGTGTATATAAACATCACTGTTTCTGACAAAATGAGCAATCAAGGAAATGCAGTCTCTTTTTATCTGGTGCTTATTAACTACAAACCACGCTGGGTTAAAATATGAAGTGGTTTATGGGACAGTAAACTGAAACTATCCTGGCTAAAATACATTTGAAAGACACAACATGGGCATGTATCACTTTATTTCCATTTCCAACTGTCAGCAGAAATTGGAGGCAACACTCTTCCTTTCTGTTTGATTATTCTATTATCGACAGAATGAGAGTGTTGGAGACATACATGCTGATTTAATGTTGCGCTGATGAACCCATTCAGGTTGCATGATGTGTCATTTTTCACTGCTGCCTTATCAAGGTGTTTCAGCTGTGCCCAAACCAGCCCTCGTAATTGCTTTAGTTGCTTGTGGCAAAGTTATGTCAATGTCAGTCACTAAATGACTTTTGACTGCTTCATGTCAGATGTTCCCTCTAAGAAAGACAGGGTAGGGGAGTTTTTATACCCGGGTATGGGTGTTAATCCAATGTCTACATAGGCAAGTTCATTTATTTTCCTAATCAGAACTTAAATGCAAATGCTGACATTTTATGTTTTAAAATGAAGGGAATGTAATTAAGTTTATGATTCACTTCAAGTGTAATCTTCTCTTGTATTGATCGCTTTCTTTCCTTGGTCTTAAGCATAAATTCAAGTCAAGTACAGCTGTGAACATGTGCAGTGTAATAATGGTTATCACATAAGGTGTACAATATCTGCATAAAACATCCTTCTAGTTAATGCACCTTAAGTGCCTTCTCCAAACTCTTTAAAGTCTCCTAAAATTTAGGTTTTTTTTTTTATAGTTATGATTTTCGGATTCAAGGGAGATATATAATTAAGATCGACAAAGAGTTTGATTATGAGCACTAAGCATCTACAACTTCAGTAATTGGCTTACATGTTCATGTTGACTAAGATTCAGAGGCCTTAACATATGTATATATACCCCCCACGCATCACATATATGGACTGTGCACTGTTCTATACACCAGTCTTCACAATATGGTGTCATCTTTCTATATTGCTATATTTTAATTTTTATAAGGTAGACTATTGTGTGTCATAATTTAGCCAATTCCTGTTATTGGGCATTTATTTTGTTTCCAATCTGTGCTATTAAGAAGGGTGTTGTGATCATCCTTGTACATACATCTCAGCTCACGTGTGGAACAATTTATCTCAAAATTTATTTCTAGAAATAGATTTATTGGATCAAAAGGTACATCCATTTAAAAATGTTTAAATATCTTTGTAAATATACCCCCCAGGATATTTCTGCCAATTTATACTCTCACTTAGTTGATTCTCCAGTAGAACCCAAACTGGAGATTAGACTGCTTTCAAAATCTTACTAGTACAATAAGTGGATAAACTGCATCTAATAACTGTTTTTCTTTGGATACAAATGAGATTGAATGTTTTTTCTAAATATTGTGTCTATTTCTAGTACTGTTCGATTTGAAAGGATATCAATGCGGGACAAAACAACGAAGATTTGAACTGGGCTTTAAAGCATGGTGCCAGGATTTGAAGTAGGGGTAGAAAATTCAAATGCCTACATAGGCTGTCAGAAGATCATCGAGAACTTGGGAGCACATGTGAGATATAACTGGGGTAGCGTCATAGCCCAGTGTTGTCAGATCTGTCCAATTTCAAAGAGAACCTTGGGATCTTTGTACTAAACATCCTCTTAGGAAATATGCTGTTCATGTTTTGTCAAAATCCATCTCTTGGCTAGATTTGGCTCACAGGCCACCTCTGTTCAACCCTTGATTTGGAAAGGTCTATCTGGCATTTCAGATCAAGAGGACAAAATAAACCAAAGCTGAGAACCCTGGGAGAAGTTGGATTATAGAATGGGACACCTGGAAATCTAGACTGGAGAATAGAAGGAGAAGATGGGAGGAGTTGTAGGGAAATCAGGATAGAGGAGTTGGTTTGTGGAGGGCTTTAGGGTGTAAACAGAGAAGTTTCTGTGGAAACTAGTTTAAAATAAAGATAAGATTGTTCCTTCAAGTGTGTTTTGTTTGGTTTTGTTTGTAGAGGAATAACATCAATATTAAGGTGTTAGATAGAAGGAAGAGAAATCCAGAAAAGTTGCTCGCATATTCTAAGCAAGCGGTGATGAAGTACTAGGAGGAGGTGATGGTCTTAGTACTTTGGGAATGGGACATGAAACAAAGCCTTAAAGGAGAGTCAATAATATGTGCCAAGTCACTGCATGAAACATGTCCTTCACTCTTGCCTCTTGTGTTTCTACACTTGTACAATTCAAAGTTTATAATTTTTTATCTTAAAAGCCTAGGTATCCCTGTAGGGGCAAATCTGTCTGGGTGATGGCAGACATTGATAAATGCATAGTATATTCTCAGCCATTTATATAATTGTACTGTGGGGGTAAAACAGTTATTCAGGTTATATATGAATGTTAATGACTAAAGGAAATCATAATTTGTACTACTAAGCCTTTATAAAGTTACTAATAATACATAACAATTATCCAAGGGTTCTCCAAATAACTGAAGATCTTGGTAATCTGGGAACTGTAGAACATTGGTTAAGCATGAAATAATCAGGTGAGACTTACCTATGCTTCAACTGTATAAACAAGTCATTAGCAGTAGCTAAAGAGGGCTAGGGGAGCCACATAAATTACTTTTAGTCTCTCAAATAAAGCATCTGTGATTAATTGCAGAAAACAGGGCCGGTCATAAGAACAAAAGAGATAAAGGGATAATACTATCTGAGTTTTAAAACTTTTAGAGACTAGGATAACTTATTTCTTAGGGTGAGATAATATGTTTAATATATATCAATTTGTTGAAAGGTCTCTGAATTGTACGAGTCTCATAGAAGAAAATGGATAATTCTGATACAGCCAAGTGCATTAGTTGTAGTTTTTCAATTCAAATTAAATTTTAGATTTTTATTAGATAACTTATCTACATGGATCAAAAGTTAAAAAATAAATATCAGAGGTATAAAGGGAAAAGTCTTTCCCACCTCTGACCCAAAATTGTCCTGGACCCACATTGCCTCCTACCGCTGTCTCCAAAAAGGTGGCCTTTCAAGTTTCTTTATGCATAGACAGACTAATATAAAAAGATATGTGCTTGCTTTCTGCCTTTTTTTCTGGTTTTACAAAAAAAAAAATAGCATAATATGCATACTCTTTCACTACCTGGTTGTTTTGTTTGCTCATTGGTTTTAACATGGCCATGCAATAATACATAGAAGGTTTCGTATTCCTGTTTACACATGTGTCCTATAAATGTATCGTACGAATGTTGATGCAGACCTTGTTATTTCCAGCATTTTGCTGTATAAACAGTGATGCCTATGTGTGACCATAGCGGCAGGATAAATTCCAAATGCATTTTGAGTAGCTATAACACCTGCCGTGTGTGTGAAGTAATCTTAATGTGTCTGACTTGGTCTAAATCAGGGCAGCATTTCACCATAGGTCTAATGTGTGGGACTCTGATTAGTACTGGTATATTCCATGACACTTAACACCCAGACAATTTGGCAGTATCAGCAGAGACAGCTCCCTGCAATCAGAGCCCAGCAGCCCTTCCCTCGTGTAGACTTCCTGATCATCTGGCCCCTGTCATTGGCCCGATCCTTCCCACTCACCTGCAACCTTTTGAGAAGCTCTGCCAGCATTCTGACATGATAGTTCTCTAGTTACGTATATCAGGTGTCCCACACACCGGATTTAAGGTGGAACAGAGCTCTGTGGCACAGCTTCTTACATGTATTTTAGCAACATTTTCAACTGCTGAGCATATCAGACCCAGAAAGGAATGAATGACCTGGGTCCACCCAGGGTCCATGGGGGTCCAGCTCTTGTCTCCAGATGAAGAGGGCCTTGACTGGCTAACTTCAGTAATGTTATCTATCCCCTATCTTCTGACCCTTGCTTCATTCCTGCAGGAAGTTGCATTAGAGCTCAGACCTGGCAAAATTCCTCTATGCGTCTCCTGGAGGACTCTATTCTGATTTCTATGTTTGATTCATAGAAAATGCAGTGTTTGTTGGGAAGAAATTGAGAACACCATTTTGTAGCTAGTGTTTCATGGCATGCAGATGGAGTGGGCAGTATCTGTATGGATAGATATTAATAAGAAGAATTTGAAAATGTTATATATTATGAGGCTCCTTTTTGTTAAATGGAGCCAGGAGAAAATTCCTCTTTAATGGTAGATAAATACTCGATTCAGCCTAGTGACCTGTGGGCCAATAATGGGAAATTCAGAAGTTTAGACCCATCAAGAGAAATAATAGCCAATAGACCATGGAGTGATGGCCACAGTTAAGCTGATTTATAGGGAACTGAATGTAACTAAATGTGTACTATTCTGAAAGAGTGAAAAATTTGCTGCTGAGTCCATACCAAGATATGCCATAAGAAGAGAATGTTTATTTTTATAATGATGTAACTATCTTGTTTGTTCATGTTGGTTTCGACCTGGATTATCTCCAAAGGTCATCTCGTTATCTAGACATATTGGTATCTAAAGTGGAGCAGATAGTAAATTCTTTCTGGCAATTATGTAATAGCCATCATGATTTCGTCACTAAAGGCATGTCCAGTCTCAAACCCTGAAATCTAAAGGTTTATGATCTTTCTGAATATTTGACATTCCCTTTACCTCAACAGTCTGTTTTGTGATCAAAGCCATTACTAACGTGGATGGTGATTTATTAATTCCACAGATATTGAGTGTGCATTGTATACTTTTTATTGTGCCAGGTGTTGTGGTAAAAAAAAAAAGTTGCACAAGATAATGTCTTTAAGGATGATGCACAGGGATCATTATTATGAGAGGTCAAAAGGTGATTCCCCCCCACAGTGCAGACATCTCAAGGAATAGAATGTAGCTTCCAGATGAAAGGTAAAGAAAAGTGTTATGGGAAAAGATGCCCTCTGATTGGCCCTGGAAGTATATGTGGGATGTGGATGTGAAGAAATGGACATATGGGCAGTTGTGGGTTGAATTTCGTTCCCCCCCAAAGACTAGTGAGACAATACATTTCTGTTGTTTAAGCCAACCGGTCTCCAGTACTTTGTTGTAACAGCCCTGCAGACTAGTACAGAGACATTCTGAACAAAGGGAACAGAGTCAAGGAAATCTGAAGAGAGTAAGAGAAGAGGAGCTTGGCTGACCTGTGGAGTGCCTAAAGGGAACCAATACACAAATGACTGGAAGGG
Organism: Mirounga angustirostris; assembly: GCF_029215605.1. NCBI lineage: Eukaryota > Metazoa > Chordata > Mammalia > Carnivora > Phocidae > Mirounga > Mirounga angustirostris. The sequence goes on along the minus strand of NW_026991711.1, from coordinate 16,614,530 downwards.
ATATTGGGTGAGATTGTGGAAGATCTTGCAAGCCAGTGCTTCAGCATGGAGAGGCAGAACAGTGGCCAAGCGATACGTCACAGATGACAGTGATAATGATTACGGGGTCCACTGAGGTCACTGAAGGAGGCTGTTCCCAGTTGAAGATAACTGACCTAAGCCCTTCCTGGATTCCGTAGATCTACCCTATAGTGACAAGAACTGAGGAGATCAATATCTCCAAGTTCCAAGTATCTGTTTTCCATTTGTGGTCACCCTTTCAGAAAATTCGCTGTAGGTAGCAGGGAGCCATTGAATATTTTTGACCAGTAGTATGATATAGAAAGAGCTGTGCTTCAGGGTGATTAATCTGAATGGATTGAAAGGGTGCCAGACTGGGCAAGTGACCGGGAGGCAATCACAATAACCCAGGTAAGAAATAATGAGGTTTTGAATTTGGGCAGGGGCAGGGCTGTGTCTTATCCCCACCATATTTCATTCACTGACCTTTGGTAGCTTTGTTTCTGTGACTGTTAAGGTGTTTCTTTCTATCTTTTCCTTTCTGTTGAGTGTGGGATGGGATGGTAGAGAAGAAACCTAACTCCTTTTTTTTTTTATGGCACTGTAGTATACTTTATGTTGAAACCCCTAGAAGCAGAGGTTCTTATAAAACTAAAGCTAATTTGGTTATAGATATTCTAATAGATACTTGACAACTTACAGAACTTCTGTGAATAGATGTAGGACATTTGGTAACTTTTCATATTTCTGCTATTTGAAAAGTGTTTACTGCTGATATAGGCAATTTAATTGCATAACATGGGATTTTTCTGTAGAAGTTTGTGAATGCTTGTCAAACTGATTAAGGAAGATGTGGGGAGAGCCATCAATAAAAACTGGAGGCAATAATATACAGAAATCAATTTGGATGTCCTGTGGTAGTAAATAAAACTTCATTATATTACGTGACTGGAAGAACTAAATTCATATATCTATATATGTTACCTAGAGTGGTAAAACATGCTCATGGAATCAATGAGAAATTGATATTTGGTAATTTATCATAGCAATTTCAGTGTTTCTTCAGGGGATGTTATGAAAGCAGTCTGTTTTAAAAATATTTCATAGGGCAAGAAATGTTCCAAGTGTGAGCTGACTTACTGGAAATTATAGAGAATGCTTAATTTTCTTGAACTTGTAACTTACTATTACCTAAAGATACCATGATGCCTAGTGCTGCTAACCAGATTATTTTATTGCCTTTATCTGTTGATATATGCTATAGGTTTCATTGATTTTTAGCTGAGCTGTCCCTGCTCAATGCATTTTTCTATTTTCTTTTGACTTTAACTTTTAGTACCCTTTTTGACAGCCACTTAATTGTATTGATTTTTTTCTAAGTCGGGTATAATTTAGAGGAGAACATTTTAGTATATTTTGTTTAGAAAATATTGGCCTTATTGGCTTATAACTGGCAATACTCTGAAAAGTTTAGCTACAAATATTGCTAATTAAGTGAGTATACACCTCGAGTAATGGGCAGGAAGGATTAAAAGGGTTATTCCAAACTTATTATCTTAGGAGGGTGTCCCCAGAAAAAAGAATGATAAGATGAAAACATGTTTGCAGTAAATGTAATGGGCAGGGTCCTCGGAATCAGTGCAGGAATTGAGCTGTGATCGGCCTCGGGTGATCCCATTGAGTGCTCTCAAGTCAGGATGGCCCTTCCAGCCTTGAGGAGAGGGGGCTGAGCCTTTATACTTTATACATGCACACCAACCAGTCATTGTGCACCTGCTTCTCCTAGCATGGGGTCCTGGCCTTGAACATGCAGCTTCCAGTTGGATTTCAGCTGTCCGTCTTCCCAGCAACAGGGAGAAATAAATACCTCCATTTTAAAAGGTGGGTCTGGGTGGCATACCACAGCATCCCCGACATTCAGAGTTACATACGTCTAAAAAAACAACTCCTTTCAGAAAGTGTATTCCATTTTAAGTATTAAAAATTCCTTCTTATTTGAAATATTTGCTATTCAGATATCTATTTGCTGGCAGAATTTGCAGGTTTTCTTTGTAAAAACTTACCTTCGAAAACGAGAGGAAAAGGCATTGTCTATAAATTAAGTTTTTAACTGCCATATAATTCTGAAACATCACATTTAATATTACTAAGTGGTCTATAGCAGTACATCAGGGTAAATATCAGAGTTAGTTTTCTTACTGGCAGCCAAGAGAAAGGTATCTAGCTCTGTTCATTACCAACCATGTAAAGATCACTGGTAGTTAAGAAAGTAAATATAGGAAATACTCAATATAATATCATTTTTTGGCATTTCCTCTTTAATATTAAATGCATAACTTCTCTTTCCAAAGTTTTCTTTTCAAAATTAGTCTTGTCAGAGAGGTTCTTTATGTACCTTGTCATGACGCAGAATTTATATTTTAGGCATATGAATATTTAAAAGGATGAATCACTTTAATTGGGACTTCATCTGTATTTAAGAATTACCTTTGATATGTAGCAAGGCTAATGTATCTATCCTTGGAGTCCACTGGTGTGCCACTCAAAACATTAGTCATCAAAAGGCTTGACTGAGTTCTGTCCATAACCAATTCTGAGTTTCCTTAACTATCAGAACACTATTTGTATTTTGCCTTAAAGTGTTATTTATATTTTTTACATGCATGTTTTGTTTACCAGGTTAAGCTGTATATTCCTTTTGAGTAAAATTGTGTCTCCTTTGTAGGAACACGCTGTTGTACACCTTGGATACTCCATAATTATTGTGGGAGGTTTAAGATGATTTGGGTTTATTACTTCAAACCTCTTTACACTCAATTTTCTACCTCAAAATTTTTAAACGTGTTGTATACTACTCCAAAGGATTTTTATAAAGGTTAAAGTGGATGACATTTTCCCGTCACTTAGATGTTGTCTGAGGTTTGCAGAACAGAAAAGGGAAAGGACCTAAGTTCTTTATAATGTCACTGAGTCTTTTAGGGGACTTTATTTTCTTCACTGATCTATGTCTAGCTCCTAGAACAGTGCCTGGTTATCAGTTAGCACTTAATAACTATATGTTTTCTAAATAAAATTTTTATTGGAATATAATAGAGTATTTTGCATCTTAAAAAAAGAGTGGCATTTAAAACTTCCAACTGAGTTATTCAATCTGAAAATATCAAGTATGCCTAAGTTTAAGGAAGCATAGGTAATTTGTCTACATGATGGAGAAATTAAATCATAAAATATTTTATTATTTCTCCCATTCAATAACTAGCCATAAATGATGACAAAGATTTTTCTAGTGTTCCAAACTATCGATTTATCTTAATTGAAAATGCATCCTGTATCTGGTAGCAAATAATAAGTGTTTTGAAATTGACTAGTTATAATGAATCTAGATTGTAAGATGTCTTATCATCTTTTTAAGCAACTACCACCCATTTACAAGGCACTAAAGTGAACTATTTTTTTTAAGATTTTATTTACTTATTTGAGAGAGAAAGAGCAAGAGAAAGAGAGAGCACACGGTGGAGGGACAGAGGAGAAGCAGACTCCCTGCTGAGCAGGGACCCTGCCCACACGGGGCTTGATCCCAGGACCCTGGGATCATGACCTGAGCCAAAGGCAGACGCTTAACGACTGAGCCACCCAGGCGCCCCTAAAGTGAACTATTTTAATCACAAAACTGTATTTTCTCCTTCATTTGAGACTACTCACGTACTATATATTCATTTTGAAAATGGTCTGTCAGAGACAGCAACAAGGCTGCAGGCCGTCCAGTGATTGAGTAGGGCTAAGTGCCACAAAGCTTTGGCTGCCCCAGGTAGCGCCATCAGGTGCCAAGAGCACTAAGAGGCTGTTGTCCAACCTCCCCCTTGGAGAGCATGCCCATTGCCACCTGCTTGCCAGCTACCTTAGTGCTTAACATGGTTCCAGATAATCAAGGTGGACACATTTCAATTTTGCTCTTACCCTTCTCCACATGGAGTGCCAGTTTTTTTGTATTGTGTTATTTCTAATTTCATATTGGCACTATGGAGCATGAAGTGCCAGGGAATGTATAAGCTTCACCTGCCATTTAAAATTAATTATGAAACACCTCATTTAACATAATAAACACATTACTCTGTTTCATGCACTTGAAATTTTATTTTGAAATGTCGGTGTCCTCTGCCACTTAGCTTAATGGGTTAGACTCTGGTGCTGATGAGCCTGGAGTTGCTAGTTCATTTTCCATAAGGTCAAATTCGTTCCCCATAGATAAAAAAAAAAAAAAAAAAAACCAAACAGTATTTTTCTATACTTTTTATACATTTTCTAATTAAGTGACATTTTGTATGTTATGAAAAATATTTTCTCAGGCTTTTTTTCCTTGGGTTTCACAACAACGCCAGGAGAAAAGGCTGAAAAGTATTTTCATTTCTAGTGTCACCTTACAGGTGAGAAAATCAATGCTTAATGGGATTGATTGACTTGGCACAGCCAGGAATTTGCTAGGCCAGGTTCTCTGACTTTAAATCCCATTCTCTTTCTTCTCTAGTCTATTAACACAGCAACGCAAAAACTGCAGTCTGATTTTCACATTATTTATTTGTCCCGGAAGTGGCAGACATTGGTTACTTTGCTTTCATTGCCAGCCAATTTGAATAGCAATTTGACAAGTTGCTGTTTATCACGTATTGTGCCCTAGAGAAGTGCGGTGCTTTCTTAAGCCCCCTCCCCCCTGACTGTATTCCATTGCATCAGCTTTAATACATGCAGCCAAGTTTCTTCACCATCTTTATTTATGGCACGTAATCAGGATTAAGAATCGAAGTTCTGATAGTGCTAAAGAATAATGGTTCCGAATCAAGAGAAACTAGTCTTCAGATTTAAATCATCTAGCATTTCATGGTCTCTTTTGAACATCAAAATAAAATAAATGTTAAGTTGTCCTGTTCTCATCTTGACTATATTCTTTGGCTAGCTTGAACTGAAGGGTGCTTGGAGTTTCCCTGATCCCCCAAGGGGAAATGGGAGATGGGTGGGGGCCCAGCTTTTCCTTGTGCTCTCTGCCTCCCTGATAACAGTCTCAGGGGGTCCAAACATATCTGAAGCTATTTCAGGCAGGTAATATTGGCTCAGCATAAATGAAGTTGCTGGAAAGGGAAATGGTTTTACCTAAAATATAATGGCATACATGAGATTTGGTGAAAGAATACTATGTCCTCTGCTCCCATCAACTATGTAGAACATTTTCTTTCTTTTTTTGGTCAAAATGGGTGCATCCATTGTAAATCACTCTTTTTCTTTTGGTTAGGAATTGTTAAAATAGTCACGCATGACTAAAAACTTAAATTTTCAAATGTTTTATTCAACTGTTGCATCCTTCATTTTCATTTAAAGTGATGAATATTAATAGTTTGAATGTTTAACAAAGACACTTTAGAAAGTCATCTCTTTCTGTCTCTCTCTCTTGCAATTAAGTGAAGTGTGATAGTTTTGATGAGTAACTCCTGTTTCCAGCCGTCAATCCTGTATGTTCACTAACAAATTGATCTAAACTTTTTTATGTGGAGAAGAACTGAGCATCTGAAGCCATTGCTGATTTTACAGCATGTGTAACATTTTATTTCTCTGAGGTCATGTGCAATAAATCAGAAGAGTGTGACAAATATCTGGATAATTCAGGCTCAAATGTGATTACATAATTAATCGAAATCATTTCTATGAAGCTGGAATTCTTTGCTGAAACTATCCTCATTCCTTAAATTTCAATTTCTTGCTAAATAGGTGGAAAATTAATTTACTTCAATAAGGAGATGTTTGCTAAATGTATGCACTGAAGTGCTTTTCCGCTTAGTTTCCATTTTTTTCTGATAGAATTGTAATTATTTCCTTATTTGTTCTGCCCTCACCTAGGCACTCATCTTTTAATCTTCATTCTTCATTGTCTGGTCTATAATAGACATTCAAGAAATATTTGAAGGGATCCAGCTTATGGCTGAGTACTGCAGGTCAGTGAGTCCCAGCACTTAAAGCATGTATATCTGGAATTGAAAGGTCAGACCAACTGGTTGCCTGAAGTTTGTTGTACTTTATCAAGAAGTGCTTATCAACAGTCTCTGCAGCAGTATAGTTTGAGTTTAAATGCTAGGGCCATTGCTTATTGGCCATGTGGCCTTGACTAATTTATTTAATCACTCTGTGCCTCAGATTTCTCACCAGAATAGTTTTTGTAAGGCTTAAACAAGTTCATGTATGTAAAGTACTGAAAATGCACTTCATAAATTCTAAAGTATTAATATTACTTGTTATTATTGTTAGATAAGCTGGCTTTACCTAACCTATCAAGAAGATCCAAACCTACTATGCATCAGGAGAAGGGCTTGGCTATACAGATACATTGAGTGGGCTTCTGGAGGCCCGTTTGCCCTTTCATTCCTTCCATATACGGTGGAACATTTCAAAATCTTAAGATTTTTGTTTGCTTATTTGTTTTGGTTTTGCCTCTAATTTTTAGAGTAACTCATTTTCTCAAGAAGGTCCTTAGTAATATATATAATCATGGATGGACTAAAAATCCATTCCCTAGAAGTCATTACTTGCTGTTAATTTATCAGTTTATCAAGCAATTGGGATTGTGAGATAACTTTGTTTTGAGAAGAGTGAAGATGCAAAGATTAGAGCATAGGTGGTAGATCCTGAGTAACCAGAAGAAAGAACTGAATTCGGCAACCGAGACAAGGGAAAAGAGAGACAAGAAACAAGCCAAAATTGAGAGAAACAGGTGGATTTTCTTAGTTCTTAGAAGGCCCTTTCTCATGTCATCATTATAAAAACCAAAGAATCTGGCAGTTTGTCAACAGGTTAAACACAGAATGACCACATGATCCAACAATTCCAATCCTAGGTATCTATCCTAAAGAATTAAATGCAAGACTTGAACCGATGCTTGGATAACTTCATAGTAACAATATTCATAAAAGATAAAAGGTGGGGAAAAAAACAAGTGTTTGTCACTTGTGAATAGATAAACGAAATGTGATGTATATACATGCCATGGAATATTATTTAGCCATAAAATGTTACTAAATTTTGCTACGTGCTACAATCCAGATGCATGTACAGGTATATATGCCATCATACAAATGGAACCAGACACAGAGAACAAATATTGTATGATTCCACTTATTTGAAGTACCTAGAATGGACAAATTCATAGAGACGGAAAGTAAAAGAGAGGTTACCAAGTGCAGGAGAGCAGGAGTGTTGGGTGGTTATTGTTAAATGGATACACAGTTTCAGTTTTGGCAGAAGAAACAAGTTCTGGAAATAGTGGTGATGACTGCAGAACACTGTGAATGTATTTAATGCCACTGAACTGTAGGCTTAAAAACGGTTAAAATAGTACATTTGATGTTGTATATATCTACTACAATTAAAAAAGAAATCCGGGGTGCCTGAGTGGCTCAGTCAGTTGAGTGTCCAACTCTTGATCTCAGCTCAGGTCTTGATCTGAGGATCGTTAAGTTTGAGCCCCAAGTTGAGTTCCACACTGGGAGTGGAGCATACTTTAAAAAAAAAAAAAAGGAAATCAATGAGGTTTGCTTTTTCTCCATTGTACAAGAGTGTATGGGACTTGCCAAAGGGTACCTAGCTCATCTCTATTTCTGCTACATTATGAGCTTCTACTCAAATATCAGATTCATTTCAAAGATTTCCTTTCCTTTTTTCAAGTTTTTTATTTAATTCCAGTTAGTGACCATACCGTGTTACACTGGTTTCCCTATACAATCTAGTGACTCAACAATTCCATACAACACCCAGTGCTCATCACTACAAGAACACTCCTTAATCCCTATCACCCAATTCCTCACTCCCACTTCCTTCTGGTAACCATCAATTTGTTCTCTATAGTTAAGAGTCTGTTTCTTAGTTTGACTCTCTCTCTCTTTTATTTTCCCTTTGCTTGTTTGTTTTCTTTCTTAAATTCCACATATGAGTGAAATCATATGGAATTTGTCTTTCTCTGATTTATTTTGCTTAGCATTATACTCTTTAGCTCCATCCATGTCATTGCAAAAGGCAAGATTTCATTTTTTTGATGGCTGGATAGTATTCCATACACACACACACACACACACACACACACACACACACACCACCTCTTCTTTATCCATTCATCAGTCAGTAGACATTTGGGCTGCTTCCATATCTTGGCTATTGTAAATAATGCGTATATCCCTTTGAATGAGTGTTTTTGTATTCTTTGGGTAAATACCCAGTAATGCAATTGTTGATTGTAGGGTAGTTCTATTTTTAACTTTTGAAGACTCTCCACACTATCTTCCACAATGGCTGCACCAGTTTGCATTCCCACCAGCAGTGCAAGAGGGTTCCTGTTTCTCCACATCCTCACCAACACCTGTTGTTACTTGTGTTGTTGATTTTAGCCATTCTGACAGGTGTGAGGAAATATCACATTGCCGTTTTGATTGGTATTTTCCTGATAATAAGTGATGATGAGTGAACATCTTTTCAGGTGCCTATTGGCCATCTGTATGTCTTCTTTGGAGAAATGTCTGTTCATGTCTTGTCCCCATATTTTAATTGGATTTTTTGGGTTTTGGGTGTTGAGTTGTAAAAGTTCTTTATATATCTTGGATACTGACCCTTTATTGAATATGTCATTTGCAAATATTTTCTCCCATTCCATAGGTTGCCTTTTAATTTTGTTGATTGTTTCTTTCACTGTGCAGAAGCTTTTTATTGTGATGTAGTCCCAATAGCTTATATTTGCTTTTGTTTCCCTTGCCTCAGGGGACCTATTTTGAAAATGTTTCTATGGCCGATGTCAGAAAAGTTACTGCCTGTGCTCTCTTGTAGGATTTTTATGGTTCCAGGTCTCACATTTAAGTCTTTAATCCATTTTAAATTTATTATTGTGTATGGTGTAAGAAAGTGGTCCAGTTTCATTCTTTTGTGTGTTACTGTCCAGTTTTCACAACTCCGTTTGTTGAAGAGCCAGTTGTATATTCCTTCCTGCTTTGTCAAAGATTAATTGACCATACAGTTGTAGTGCATTTCTGGGTTTTCTATTCTGTTCCACTGATCTACGTGTCTATTTTTATGCCAGTACCATACTGCTTTGATTACTGCAGATTTGCAATATGATGTGAAGTCTGAAATTGTGATACTTCCAATTTTGCTTTTCTTTTTCAAGATTGCTTCAGCCATTCGTGGTCTTTCGTGGTTCTGTACAAATTTTAGGATTATTTGTTCTAGTTCTGTGAAAAATGCTGTTGGTATTTTGACAGGGATTGCATTGAATGTATAGATTTTTCGGGTAAAATGGACATTTTAATGACATTGGTTGTTCCAATCCATGAGCAAGGAATGCCTTTTCATTTTTTGTGTCATCTTCAATTTCTTTCATCAGTATTTTAGAGTTTTCAGAGTACATGTCTTTCACCTCTTTGTTTAAATTTATACCTAAGTATCTTTATTATTTTGGGTGCAATTTTAAATGGAATTGTTTTCTTAATTTCTTTCTGCTGTTTCATTATTGTTATATAGAAATGCAACAGACTTTGGTAGATTGTTTTTGTATCCTTTGATATCAGTTTTAGCAGTTTTTTGGTAGAATCTTTTGGGTTGTCTATGTATAGTATCATGTCATTTGCAAATAGTGAAAGTTTTACTTCTTTCTTACCAGTTGGGATGCCTTTTATTTCTTTCTCTTGTGTGATTGCTGTGGCTAGGACTTCCAGCACTGTGTTCAGTACTAGCGGTGAGAGTGGACATCCCTGTCTTGTTTCTGATCTTGGGGGAAAGACTCAGTTTTTCCCCATTGAGAATGAGGTTACCTGTGGGTTTTCATGTATGGGCTGTATTACGTTGAGGTATGTTCACTCTAAACCTACTTTGTTGAGGGTTTTTTATCATTAGTAGATATTGTATTTTGTCAAATGATTTTTCCTGTATTTGTTGAAGTGATCATATGGTTCTTATCCTTTCTCTTATTGATGTGATGTATTACCTTGACTGATTTGCAAATATTGAACCACCCTTGCAACCCAGGAATAAATCCCACTTGATCTTAGTGAATGATTCTTTTTAATGTATTGTTGGATTCAGTTTACTAGTATTTTGTTGAGGATTTTTGCATATTTGTTCATCAGAGATATTGGCCTGTAGCTCTCTCTCTCTCTCTCTCTTTTTTTTTTTTTTTGGTGCCTTTATCTGGATTTTGTATCAGGGAAATACTGGCCTCATAGAATAAATTTGAAAATTTTCCTTCCTTCTCTATTTTTGGAATAGTTTGAGAAGAATAGGTATTAACTCTCCTTTAAATATTTAGTAGAATTTGTCTGTGAAGCCATCTGGTCCTGGTTGTCTGTGAAGCCATCTGGTCCTGGACTTTTGTTTTTTGAGAGTTTTTGATTACTGATTCAATTTCTTTGCTGGTAATTGGTCTGTTCAAATTTTCTAATTCTTCCTGTTTCAGTTTTGGTAGGTTATATGTTTCTAGGAATTTATCCATTTCTTCTAGGTTATCCAATTTGTTGGAATATGGTTTTTCATAATATTCTCATGATTGTATTTCTGTGGTGTTGGTTGTTATTTCTCCTCTCTCATTTGAGATTTTATTTATTTGAGTCCTTTCTATTTTTTTCTTGATAAGTCTGGCTAGAGACATCAATTTTAAATGGATTTTTTTTTTAAGATTTTATTTATTTATTTGAGAGAGAGAGACATAGCAAGAGAGGGAACACAAGCAGGGGGAGTAGGAGAGGGAGAAGCAGGCTTCCCCGCGGAGCAGGGAGCCCGATGCGGGGCTCAATCCCAGGACCCTGGGATCAGGACCTGAGCCGAAGGCAGACGCTTAATGACTGAGCCACCCAGGCGCCCCTAGAGACATCAATTTTAATGATTTTTTTTTCAAAGAACCAGCTCCTGGTTTTATTGATCAGCGTTTTTTTGTGTGTGCTTTTTGTTTTGTGTTTTGTTTCTATATCATATATTTCTGCTCTAATCTTTATTATTTCCTTCCTTGTGCTGGTTTTAAGGTTGTTTTTCTTTTTCTAGCTCCTTTAGGTGTAAGGTTAGGTTGTTTGAGACTTTTCTTGCTTCCCTAAGTAGGTCTGTATTGCTAAAAGCATCCATCTTAGACCCACTTTTGCTGTATCTCAAAGGTTTTGAATCATTGTTTTCATTTTCATTTGTTTCCATGTACTTTTTAATTTCATCTTTTATTTTGTGGTTGACCCATTCATTGTTTAATAGCATGTTATTTAACCTCCATGCATTTCTACTCTTTGCAGGTTTTTTTTTCCTATAGTTGACTACTAGTTTCATAGTGTTGTGGTCAGAAAAAAATGCATAATATGATTTCAGCCTTTTTGAATTTTTTGAGGCTTGTTTTGTGGCCTAACATATGATCTCTTCTGGAGACTCTATTATGTGCATTTGAAAGAATCTGTGTTTGGCTGTTTTAGAATGGAATGTTATGAATATATCTGTTAAGTCCATCCAGTCCAGTGAGTCATTCCAAGCCATTATTTCCTTGCTAATTTTCTGGTTAGATGATCTATTGATGTAAATAGGGTGTTAAAGTCTCCTACTATTTTTGAACTACTATCAATTAGTTCCTTTATGTTTGTTTTTAACTATTTTATGTATTTGGATGCTCCCATGTTGGGTGCATAAATTTTTACAATCGTTATATCTTCTTATTGAATTTTCCCTATTATTATTATTATTATTATTAGTCTCTTGTTACAGTCTTTGTTTTAAAGTGTATTTTTTTTAAAGTGTATTTTGTCTGATATAACTATTACTACTCTGGCTTTCTTTTGACATCCATTTGCATGGTAAAATGTTTCTCCATCCCCTTAACTTTCAACCTGCAGGTGTCTTTAGGTCTAAAATGAGTTTCTTGTAAGTGGCATATAGATGGGTCTTGTTTTTTTATCCATTCTGTCACCCTAGGTCTTTTGATTGGAGTGTTTAGTCCATTTACATTCAAAGAAATTATTGATAGATATGGATTTATTGTTATTTTACTGCCTCTTTTGTGTTTGTTTCTGAAGATTTTCTCTGGTCCTTTCTTGTCTTTGTCTCTTTCATGGTTTGCTTCTTTTCTATAGTGTTATGTTTGGATTTCCTCCTCTTTATTCTTTACATATTTATTAGTGATTTTTGATTTCTGGTTACCATTAGGTTTATATACGTAACCTCTGCTGCATATAGCAGTCTATATTAACTTGATAGTTGTTTATGTTGAACCCACTCTTTTCTCCTCTCCTCCCCACGTTTTAGGTATGTAATATCATATTTTACACCCTTTCATTTTGTGACTTCCTGGACTGATATTTTACATATATATTCATTTTTATTGCTTTTTGTGTTTCCTACCTTCATACTGTCACTTTTGATCTTTCCTTTCTACTCAAAGTCTCTCATTCTATTGTGAATGGTAGCCTTGCTGGATAGAATATTCTTGACTGCAGATTTTTCCCAGTTGGCATTTTGAATATATAATGCCACTCCCTTCTAGTGGAAAGTTTCTGCTGAAAAGTCCTCTTTTAACCTTATGGAGTTTCCCTTGTATGTAACTTTCCTTTTTTTTGCGTTGCTACTTTTAAAATTTTATATATATATATATAAAATTATATAAAAATATATATATATAAAAAATATATATATTTTTTAATTTTGTGACTTTAACTACAATATGTCTTTGCATGGATCTGCTTTGGTTGATTTTATTTGGAATTCTCTGTGCCTTCTGGATCTGGATATCTGTTTCCTTCCCTAGATTAGGGATGTTTCCAACTGTTATCTCTTCAAATAAATTTTCTGCCCCTTTTTCTCTCTCTTTTTCTTTTGGGACTCCTATAATGTGAATGTTATTACATTTGATGGAGTCACTGTGTCCCCTAAATGTATTTTCATTTTGCATAATTCTTTGTTCTCTCTTTAGTTCAGCTTCTTTCCATTACTCTGTCATCTAGGTCACTAATTTGTTCCTCTGCTTTTTCCAGCTTGGTGTTCATTCCATCAAATGTGTTTCTCATTTTATTTGTTGAGCCTTTTATCTCTGTTATGTTATTTGTTATCTTTGGGTTAAGGGTCTCACTCATGTCTTCCACTCTTTTCTCATACCCAGTCAGTACCTTTATGATTATTACTTTAAATTCTCTATGAGGCTTGTTACATATGCTTGCTTCACATAGATCTGTGGCCATGGGCAAGTCTTGTTCTGTCCTTTAGGACAAATTCTTCTTTTTTCTCATTTTGCCTAAATCTCTGTGCCTGTTTATCTATTAAGATAATCAGCTTCCTCGGGTGCCTGGGTGGCTCAGTTGGTTAAGTGACTGCCTTCGGCTCAGGTCATGATCCTGGAGTCCCTGGATCGAGTCCCGCATCGGGCTCCCTGCTTGGCAGGGAGTCTGCTTCTCCCTTCCCCGCTCCCCCATCTTGTGCTCTCTCTCTCTCTCTCACTCTCTCTCTCAAATAAATAAATAAATAAAATCTTTAATAAAAAAAAAAGATAATCAGCTTCCTCTCCTGTTCTTGAGAGTAATGGCCTTATGAAGAAGAGGTCCCATAGTTCCCTGCAGTGTAGTGTCCCCAGCCCCCAGGTTCTGGCACTTCAGGGAGTGTCTCCAATGTGTACTCAGCTGTTGTGTCCTGGCCATTTTGTCCTTTAGGCCAGTTGTCTGCAGAAGCTCTTTTTGCCTGTTGTGGGCAGTGTTTGGTCCCTGGCCAGAATGTGGCATGTTTTAACCAGATAAGTGATTGTGAAATGAGACCTGTCACCACTGCCATCAGAATCAAGGCCCTGCAAAACTCCTAGGTCTGGAGACATGGTATTGGCAGGGTTTGGAGCCAGTCTACTGATGGAGGGGGGCCCACCACACTGGGACTGACGCACGTATGACTGGGAAGGGTAGTTACACCAGAGGCCAGTGGAGGTGTGGCCTGGTGTAAGACAGTTAGTTAGTGAGTGTCCATCTGTGCTTGTTCCTGCAGGTAGTCCTGTGCATATGCTGAGACAGGGGAGGGAAATGACATCAGCCATTTCCTTTGTTCCTTGAGGGGTCTATCCATGAATACCCCCTCTCAGGGACATGCTTGGAGATGAACAAATAATTTCCCCACTGTGTGCCCCAGGCATTCCTTACATTGCTATTTCCACACTGTATGTTTGCAGGCTATTTGCTCTGCTTTCTCTCCTATAGTAGTGTAGTACCCTCCGGGCTCTCCCCAAGCCAAGCCCACCGACCTTTAGAACTCCAGGCTTTAAGATCCAGCGTTTGCAAGAACTCAATGAAATTCAGCCTCCCTCACTTTTCAAACCAATTGCTATGGGAATTCATCTTCCTGTCAGGGCTCCCCTGTGTCTTGGTCTCTTTCTTTCCTTTCTATGTGACTTCAGCTTCCTCCCCATCACAGTGGCCATGATCTGTTTCTCTCCCAAACTATGTCTCTGCACTTCCTACCTTCTTTGATGTGGCCTCTTCTCTACCTCTATTTGTGGAGTTTGCCAGTCTTCAAGTTGGTTTCTGGGGTATTTAGGATGATTTGATAGTTGTCTAGTTGTATTTGTGGGACAAGGCGAGCCTAGGGTCCTTCTACTCCACTGCCATCTTTCCTCTCTCCTCAAAGGTTTATTTTCTTTATAGCTTTTTCTTTTCTTTTCTTTTTTAAAGATTTATTTATTTATTTGACAGAGAGAGACACAGCGAGAGAGGGAACACAAGCGGGGGAGTGGGAGAGGGAGAAGCAGGCTCCCCGCTGAGCAGGGAGTCTGACATGGGCTCGATCCCAGGACCCTCGGATCATGACCTGAGCTAAAGGCAGACGCTTAACAACTCAGTCACCCAGGCACCCCTCTTTATAGCTTTTTCTAATGCTAGTCTTGCTCAGTGAAACTCATTGAATTCTTAGGTTGCTACTTAATAATACCTAAGATCATCATAGAAAAGAAATGAAAATGAAAATTATTTTCAAATAAATGGTTTGTTGAGGGAAGCCATTAAAAATAATTCCCAAAACTTTTATTAATGACTCTGATGTACCAGTATTAAGATATGCTTTGGGTCCTTCAGCAACTTAGAACTTGGTTGGAAAGACAGACATAGAACTTAAATGATTATCCTATAAATACATGGCCAAAGATATATAAGCAAAGTCTTCTGTGAGTGCAAAACACAGTATAAATCACATTAGGAAGAACCAAGATGCTTTTAATAGGAGCAGCTGTACACAAAGTAGGACTTGGGGGGATGTATGTAATTTCAGTAAGTATAACAACATGAGAAAGGTATTTTACTTCATGGAAATAGCACAGGCAAAGGTCAGAATCCAAAAAGAAAAAATCTGTGGTATGTTTGGAAATGTTATATAGTCTTATTTTCTGTTTTTCTCTGCCTATCAAGAAGGTCAGAGCTAAAAGCTTGTCATAGTGATTATTTCCTCAGTATTTAATAGATTTTCTTTCTGCTCTTTACTAAGTATTTTTTCCTTGTTCTAATTCAAAGCTATATTGCATATGTGTCTTTTATTTTAAATCATCTACAATCATTTTGGAAGTACAGTGGATATTGATTATAAATGTGTTTAAATATAATTCCAGTTTGTCTTGAATCAATGGCTTGCTGCCAGCTCAGCCTAAGCATACCTCATTTGTAGTAAAAATGGCGTTTTTGAAATTGCTTAAGTATTTCTGTTAGAATAACACCAACTGATCTTTTCTCTTGAGTACCATGACCATCTAATTTCTTTGAAAATCATAATTCTTTTTTTGACACTGACCTTTACCATACAATCTTTCATAAATTATTTTTACTGTCCAAAAGATTGACTAATCAAATCATCTATAACCACTGTATATTTGCTTTTACAAGACTCTATATGCTCTGCCAAGGATAGAAGTTGTTTCTAGTTAGATTGTGACTATTCAGGGAGTTTGTAAGAAAGTGCATATGCAAATGCTTTTTTTCCAATAATTTTACCAACCAATCTATAAACTTTAATTATCTGAGGCATCTGTGTGCTAGTTCAGTGGACTTTCTACTACAACTATTGTCTGTTTGTCCAGATGATCATAAAAAAAGCATTATTAAAAATTCAGTACATGAAACAACATGATGCCATATAGTCTTACCTTGAAACCTACAAAACTTGGATTTAGTGTTTGGCTTCTTCTTTCAGTGATAGCCTCTCCTCAGATTTACTTGATAGCTCACTGTTTAATGTTTTAGACCATCTAGATCTTGGCTTGTGTCTTTGAAGTAGAACCTTAGCTTCCAGGCAACATTCTACTTTAACAGATGTAGTCAGCAATTATTCTGACTTTATTCTTATTGTTCCTGAAACTTTACGTTAAAAAAAATCACTGTCACACATAATATCCTATTTTCTATGTATATCATCCTTATATCTCCTAATTTTGTCAGTGAAGAAGCCAAGGCTTAGAAACTTCAAGTGATATCCCCAAATCTAATAAGTGATGTAGACAAACCTTACACCATAGCCTCAAATCTTTGTTTTCTGTGTTGCTTCTTGGCTACTTTTTTAAGACCATGAAGTGGCTAAAAACCATTGCTTTTACTGAATTTTTCTTAATAGCACAAGTAGACATTTTCCTTATAGGTGCTGAGGACTGGAAAATGTAAGGGTAGTTTATATAGCTTAGTTCCGTTGGTAAGGAAGCATCACTTTTGGTTTGTTGTAAGTGATATAACTCAAGATTAGTGTTTTACTTAATCCACTGTAAATGTTGGATTGTCTGTGCTTTTATTTCATCTTAGACAATATAAACTATGTGGTGGGGGTCTGGGTAAGTTTCTTGTCTGGTTAAGAAGCTGAATCAAGGTGAGGGTGAAGTCACTTGATGCGGATCTGGGCATATAATTGACCTACATAATAAATGAAGTCCGATAACATTGCATTTTTGATAACTGCTGTGAGTGATGGTTCAAGAGGGCAAAGTGGATTCAAAGGGGACTGTTTACTAAATTGCTGCGTGAAGGTTCAGCACCACGGGCAGCTCCCAGCAGAAAGGCCACTCTGCTATTCTTACTTAATCAGTACTTTTATCTTACTCTTTTTTCATATCACCTTTTCATGAGGAAATCTTTTTCATTGTTCAGTTAGAATTTAGGGAGATTAGGTTGGAGAAAATACTTGAAAATGTGCATCTAGTTGGAAATGTGGATACTGGGATGCCTGGGTGGCTCAGTCGATTAAGCGGCTGCCTTCGGCCCGGGTCATGATCCCAGGGTCCTGGGATCAAGTCCCACATCGGGCTCCTTGCTCAGCAGGGAGTCTGCTTCTCCCTCTCTCTCCCTCTGCTTGTGCTCTCTCTGTCTAATAAATAAAATCTTTCAAAAAAAAAAAAAAGAAATGTGGATACTATGCCCAAGATACTAGTTTCTCTGTATTTATGTAATCTGTAGTACATACAGTTTTTTTCTTACATCTGCCTTAATTTTAATTCTTTTAGCATTTAAGTGAAAAAAACCCATATAAATACTTTTTACTAAAAAGCAACTTTTTATCAGTCACTTAGTTTTTAAAAACAAAGTTATATATGAGTCTAATATTTGCTTCTAGCCTGGTTTCCATAAATACTACTGAACAATGATGAAGCTTTTCTCACTGAAGAGTAGACTTGGAAAAAAATAATAGAAAAGTATGTAATAAAGAGCAAGATAGGGGAGGGAAAATTTCTGGCTTCTCTTTCCTTCTACATTATTAGTACCTTCATGGTCAGGCATACATTTTTGGGATAATCAATAGTGGATAGAGTCATACACTAGTTTAAACTCTCAAGTAGTTTTAAATAATTATTAAGAATTGTGTTTCCATCATTAACTTAAATTTACATAATTCTTTACTTAGTGCTTTCACATAAATAACAATTAAGGTAATGAATGTGGTTAAAACAGTAAGATAATTTTAAAAATTCTGCTCAGCTCTCTTTTTACCAGATAGTCATCAACGTCTATGAGAAGCTGTTGGTGAATATCTGGACATGCTCTTTTAGGCCAATCTGCAGTTTATTCTGAATGTATGACCCTTAAAAAGAACAATTTTTCTTTATTACTTAAGAATTAGAGCTTTGTAGTACTGAGAATTATGCCTACTTTAGTACAAATTAGCTAAGGAAACTTAATTGTTTTATTGTCCACCTTCTCTAGATTTCTAGTAAACTTCACTACATGTACAAAAATTCAGTACATTATGTTAAGTAATTGAATAAGCCATTCTTCTACAACTCTCATTTTACTATCCATAGATGTTTCTGCATGCCTGATTTAATTTTATATCATTTATGAATGAGAAATTGCAGTGCCTACCTGATTTTTCCCATTCTCTCTGCCCCACCTCCCATTCTCTTTAATCTCTTAGAAATAAAGCATGCAATATTCCCACCTGAGGGCTCTCTAAATTGTTCTGGATTCCTTTTACTTACTATCCTATGTTTCTCTTGATTTGCATAGACAGTGCCCTGAAATGGAAGTGAGGTGGTGAATAGAGCCCACGAGACTCCTGTTCATACATTTGCTGGGTGAGACATTTATCTGAGTGAGAAATTGGTTTCTGAAAATAAGGCTTTCCTTGTAGTTCATTGCCTATCTCAAAATATATTTTCCTATATGGCTTATTACATGTTATTCAAAAGTTTCATATCTCTTTCCAACAACAACAACAACAAAAAAAACTTGAAAAATTTTTCATGAGCACAAATTGAAAAGCAGCAATTGCTCTTGATACTCGGTTCTTACACCAACTGTGGAAAATGGTTAAGGCTCACAAAGTGCATTACTCTGGCCAGACAGCATAAGCCAAGGCTGCCCAGTGTGATTAAACTGAATTGAACACAAAAGGCGGCCTGTACCAGATACAAACTTTAGGAAAAGAAATTGAGTTGTGTTACTGTTACCACACGACTTTACTGCAAACACAACAGGATCAGCACCTTTAGGTACTACTCCAGAAAAAAGGTGGGGATGACATTACTTAAGCTAGTGTTGTGTTTATTTCTTTGACTTAACACTTCATTCCCAGGTATCAGCCTGAAGGACATTCCCCCCCAGCTTGTCATTCTCATTGGGCCCTCTGCTAAGATCTCCGTTGTTCTGCATTAAAATATCGTAAAATATTTTTTTCACATCTCCTTCCAGCAAATGAAGAAAAGTCAGTCTTAAATTTCTACTCATGAAATTCTGCTGAGAATGAAATCCCATAAATATTAAAGAAACTTCCCAAATGTTCTAGAACAATGCATATTCAGTTAAAATCAGCACTAAAATAATGATCAAGCTCTTCAGTTAGAAATGAGTGATAGTTTTAAGAGTCCCTAAATAAATGGGGATTTCTGACATATTTAGGAATTAAAGCTTATGAAAAAGTTATGCAGGCTTCCCCTTTTATTATATAAAAATCACTTCCTAAAACCACTCTAATGTATGTTTGTATTTACTAACAAAGTGAAAAATTGATTTACTACCTTTTTAAATTTATATTCCTTGGATTGACAAGAGTAGGCATAATGCCAATTGCTAATATTAAAGCTTTTTAATTTTTAGCATTAAAAAATAGGCACTATTATTCATTTTTAAGTCAGCAAAGCAGACAATTCAAAGGAACTTGAAAGAAAGCATATAGAGTCAAATGTTAGAAGTGTTAAATAGTATACTTTAGACATTATTTATTTATTTATTTTTCTTTTTTACTTTTAGAGAAAGAGAGAGTGCAAGTACAAACAGGAGATGAGGGGAGGGGCAGAGGTAGAGGAAGAAAGAGAATCTAAAGCAGACTCTGCCTAGTACAGAGCCTGTCTCGGGGCTTGATCCCATGACCCTGAGATTATGACCTGAGCCAAAGCCAAGAGTCAGATACTTAACTGACTGAGCCACCCAGGTGCCCCTAGATATTATTTATTTTTAACATGAACTTTCAAGCATGATATATTTACCTGATCTATAAAAGAAGGATCGTTTTGAAAATACATTTAAACATAAAAGTATTTATGATGATTAACATAAGATAATAAAAAATTTAAAAAACATAAAAATATTTATTTTAGATATTGAAAATTATCTTCAGAGTAAATTTTCTTTCAAAACGTTTAGTGGCATATTTCTTAGATTACTTAAACATATCTTAAAATATTTCTATTCCAAAAATGCAATGTATTTTAAAATAAAGAATGAAATTGAGATTTAAAGATATGTTCTCATTAATTTCCTTTTAGTTATCAACTCATGTTTTTCAACCTATATTAAAAATGATGAGCCCCACATTGGGTTAGGGATTACTTAAATAAATATTTAAAAAATGATGAGCACAAAAAAGTTGAGGAGCTGATTGTGACATTGCTCATGTTAATTGATGTTTTACCTTTACTTTTATTATGCTCTACAGATTTTGAACTTGTTTTCCACTCATTTTTGTTCTAAGAGTTAAAAGGTCATTGAAGAACAAAGTTGTTAATGAAACCTTATAGAATCATGAGTATCATCTAGTAGTCATATGAAAAAGCTATACTGGAAAGTATCTTGAAATTCAATTGAATATGAGAGTGTTTGTAAATATAGAAGGTACTAATGCCTTGAAGAAAGACTTTTGATATTTTTCTCTTTGAAAATATATGCAGATACATGAAAATACACATTTTTAAGTTTGAGATAAAAATCTTTCCAAATGTGTTGTAATGAGATTATAACTCAAGAAAAGGCTACATTTCTATCCTTATGATCTCTCAAATGGCTTTTTGACTGGTAAATTATAGTTAAATGTGCTGGATAAGGCAGAAAGATCATTTCCAACTGATATGAATTTCCTTTTCCCTACCTCACGACCTTTGAATATTAGAGTTTTGGCATTGTTTTTGAACAAAAGTTAAAAGTTTAACAACAACAACAAAAAATGAACAGGACATAATAATTCATGCACTAAATAAAGATATAAAATGAAATGTAAGAATCTCCCCTCATTTCTAGTCTGCCTACTATTTTGACTATTTTTAATACCCATCTTTTGTTTCATCTATTTTTAGCAGCAACTATGAAATATAAGCAATGAACTCATTTGCATTAACCACTTTTCCTTCTTCCTTCTTTCATTTTTTTAACTTGTATTGTTATATTTTTTCTTACACTGTTTGCCTTCATAGCTTTAAATGGCATATTGGAAACTGTTCTTGAGCAACCAACTTTTGATGGTATCTCTTGACTCCCTGCCATGTACCATAAGAAATTCCTTTCTTTCTTTCTTTTTCTTTCTTTCTTTTTTCTTTCTTTCTATTTTTTTTTGTTGTTGTTGAGAGATTTATTTATTTATTAGAGAAGTCGGGAAGGGACAGAAAGAGAGGAAGAGAGGTAGACAGAGAATCTCAAGCAGACGCTCTGCTGAGTGCAAAACCCACTTGGGGCTCAATCTCATGACGGCAAGATCATGCCCCCACCTGAATCAAGAGTCATAGGTCTAACTGATTGAGCCACCTGGGCACCCTAGGAATTCCTTTCCTCTTTTCCCTCTTCCAGCCCTCAATTGGTACAGGACTGCTCAGCTAAAATCCCTGAAGTTCTCTTCATCATATTCGGAAGGAGATCCAAAGCCCTTACCATGACCCACAAAGCCCTATGTACAATATCTGGACCCAGCCTTCCTTTCAGACCTCAGCTCCTACTCCTCCTCCCCCATTCTCTCTTCTCTGGCCTTGGGTTTCTTTCTGGAATTCAAACATGACCAACCAGTACCGGAGGCAGTCGTCATTGCCTGTAGTGTTCTTCCCATGAACTGATTCATGCTTGTTTCCTCCCTGAGAGCACTTGCTTTATATATACCCTTCTAAAAATAGCTACACACTCTCATTTCTCTTTGCTATCTATTCTGCTTTATTTTGTAATAATATTTATCATTATCTCAGTTTGTACTATAAATGTATTACCATATTGATTGTTTTTCTTCTATAACATAAGTTTCAGGAGGTCATGCCTTTTTTTTCTGTTTTTGATGTTGAATCCACTGTCAAGAGAGTAGTATGTGGCATAGAACACTTAGGTATTTGCCGAAAGAATTCATTTGTATGGTTTATAACATTTACACCCTGTTGTATACTATTAATTAAGTGTCCAGTATTTTGTCTATAAGTTGATTCCAAAAATTTGAAAACAACAAGTAGTGTTTATAATATTATGAATATATAAATAGTATGCATTGTAGGATCCCTCAGTGTGATTGGGTCTACAGAGAAGAATATAATAGTCTGGAGCTAAATGCATGCTGTTCAAAGGAGAATGTTCTAAGCATCAAGGTCAAATGTCCCTTTTTTAATAACCCATCAATTGCTCAAATGATAACATACTTTATATTACTTTCATAGATTATCTTGTCAGTTTTTATTTCCCATGGAATTTCCAACTTTCATTTATCTTGACAGATATAGTGAGTGTGGTCTTCAACCACATCTCTAGAATAAGCTGGTTCCTGATTATACTACTTGTCAAACATCCGGAAGTGGGGGACCTTCTTAAAAGCATATGCTGAAGTTGCCATCATTGATTTACTTCCATTGAATTACAGAGTTACGTCCTCTTCCTGGGTCTGACTCTTTCTCTTTGTTGGATTATTTGGGGTTTTTTAGCCAGAGTGCTCATGAGATATGCTTTGAGTGTAAATACATCTAGTAATGTCTTTATTTTGCCCTGATACATGGTGGATGGTTTGGCTAGGTGTGGATTATGTGTTGAAACCCATTTTCCTCCAGACATATTCATTGTCATTAAGCATCTTTTGTCACCAGTGAGAAGTCTGACACCAATCAAACTCATGTCCCTGTGGAGTTTTTAATCCCACACTATTTTTTTTCTTAAAGATTTTATTTATTTATTTCAGAAAGAGAATGCACAAGCGGGGTTGGGGGGGGGGAGTAGAGGGAGAGGGATGAGCAGACTCCACACTGAGCACAGAATGAGATGTGGGGTTTGATCCCATGACCCTGAAGTCATGACCTGAGCCGAAACCAAGAGTCAGATACTTAACCGACTGAGCCACCCAAGCACCCAGTCCACATTCTTTTTTATCCCAAAAAAACTTTTTGTTTGTTTTTATCTTTGACATTTCATGAACATATTTCTAAGTGTATTCTTTTGTTTGTTTTTGTGTGTTTTATCTGGTATTATGTGGGTCTTTATTTTTCCTGCAGAACAGAGTATTTATCTCCTTTTTGAAAATGTTTTCCTTTTATTTCTTTATTTCCTCTTCTTATTGCCCTTTCTCATTTATTAGATGAAGTAACTTCAGACATTTCTGGATTGATCCTCTACCCCCTAATAATTCTATTAAATTTTTTTGCCCTATCTTCTGAGAGAAGACGTCTTATTTGTTATTTATTCATTTATTTTTGCTTCCTACAAATTTCAGTAACTATATCCTTAACTTTCACAGTCTTCTTCCCCTCTATTTCTTCTTTTTCTTCTTCTTCTCCTTCTCTTCTTCCTCCCACCTCCTGCCTCCTCTATACCCCTCCCTGCTTTTCCTCTTTCTTCTTCTCTATATGCAATTTTGGAATCGGTGGTTATATATCTTGACTCATAATTGGAGCCGAGCTCTCCGTTATTGGAACATTTCAGAGTGTGGGAGGGGGTTCCTGATATATTGTATCATGCATTGACTCCGGGGGAGTAGTTCTGTACTTTAAGTACTAGGGACTTGAAAAGTTAAGCATCTCAGCACAACTTTTAATTGGGGCCAAGTAGAACATCCAGCAGTCCATGAGAATTGAGTGTTCAGCCAGGAGCTTGAAAAAAGTCAAAGAGTTAATTAGAACTTAGGAAAGATTGGCTCAAGAGAAGGAGCCCAGAAGAACACCATGCACTTTCCTGCGCATGAGAAAATGCTGACCCAGACACTTCAAACCTAACTTTGTGCAGCCAGGATTGAGAAGTTTAAGTTGGCACATTTACCCTTGGATAATAAATTTAATTCAAAGAAAAGTAAAAATACACAGGAGGAGATTTGAATATAAAAAGTAGCTTGTGAGGAAAGATCGAGCCATAGGCTATATGTAACCAAATGCAAATATGTACCCTGGGCTTTCAGAGAATGGAAAAGGAAGAGGGGGGATGCACATAGCTGTAAAGGAACAGACACGCTTATTAAGCCACACGATAACAGTATACGGAAATGTCTGTTCATACACAGAATTAAAGTATCATCTACTTGGATCCGAAGTTCTAAATTATTTCTACTTTCTCATTCCCCGTATAAATATTATTAAAGCATATTAGGAATATATTTTGTTGTTTAGAAAAATAATATTTTCATCAGCTTCAGATATTTTTCCTCAGAAGTTTTTTATAATGGATATTATCTACATTAGCACAAGATCCTATGTTTTCTTTAGGAATTGTGGTGAATGAAATTATTTAAGCAAGTATGGAGAAAGCCTTATTCTATGTGGATGTATACAGTGTAGCCTCTACTGAAAATTCCTTTTTCATTGTTGCTAACAAGTGGAAAACAAATGCTCCTATCTAGCACAGTCCTGTTTTCCTCTTAAAGAAATATTTCTCAATGATATCCTTTATTTTTTTCTAACCTACTTTTCTCTATGATAACATGAGATGAACAAACTTGTTCTATTATCATTATCAGATAAACCTGTAAAATGCACTCCTGAGGGTGAAAACATTTCTCAAAGAAATATTAACATAAACTTTATTTAACCAGTTCACATCAGTGCTCTTAAAAATCAAAGGAGGGGCGCCTGGGTGTCTCAGTCTTTGAGAGTCTGCCTTTGGCTCGGGTCACGATCCTGGGGTCCGGGGATCAAGCCCCACATTGGGCTTCCTGCTCATCAAGAAGCCTGATTCTTCCTCTCCCACTCCCCCTGCTTGTGTTCCCTCTCTCGCTGTGTCTCTCTCTGTCAAATAAACAAATAAAATCTTAAAAAAAAAAAAATCAAAGGAAAGACAAAAGGAAATATTATATCCATGTGTCTAAAGATTATACTGCTCTTAAAACTGTAGTTCCTCCCAGAAAAAATATGGTGCACAATTATAAATACAAAGCTGCCAAACTAAACATGCCTCTCTCTCTGTATAATGAAACCACTTCAGTTTCTGTGTTTTGTATTGAGGATTTAGCTCAGTACACACGCCAGTACATTATTTTATGATGGCTACTATTACTTATCTCTTACATCCATGGAAAATGCCCATCTTTCTTAGAGCAAATTGTTTCCAGTTAAGGCAGTAGGACTTCAAAGCAGAGAAATTGAAAACAGAAATGTTTGGGTGTCATACAAGAACAGTCTTGGCACCAGCATAAACCCACTCTGTCCCTCAACCCCTGCTCTTTCCTCTGCCTTATGGAAAACACTAACCATGATCAGTAGGACATCAAGACATACCGAAATCTCCTGGGCTGCCTAAAGTGGGGCCTAACTGATTCTTGCTGTTCCTGTATGGCTTTTTTAAAATGAGGAAAAGATTGGGAGTTCTCCTTTTTGAAGTATAGAATTAATACATTCCTTGGTGGTGTCATATTCTTTAGCAAGGCTTAGAGCTCATGGGGTTGACCTTCCATTGTCCTTATAATCTTCGCACTTTTCATGTGTATTACCAGTTTATCATACTCTGAAATCTAGAGTTCAGTGGATAATTTAGAAACCTTGATATGGAGTATTTGGTGCTCAAACCATTGTTCCATCATAACGAGGGGATCATTAAGACCTCGGGTATTGAAGCTTCTCTATCACTAACCATGACATTTGCTTGGAAGGGAGGATGGAAGGGCAAGACTATGTGAGACAAAATACTCATTTTGAGTAATGTTATAATTATATATGAAATAATGGTATTCATTTATATTGAGCCTTTAAGTTAAGAGTATGCAGAGATTCGGGGCGCCTGGGTAGCTCAGTCGGTTAAACAGCTGCCTTCAGCTCGGGTCATGATCCCAGGGTCCTGGGATCAAGCCCCGCATTGGGCTCTCTGTTCAGTGGGGAGCCTGCTTCTCCCTCTCCCTGTGCCCCTTCCCCTGCTTGTGCTCTTTCACTCTCTGTCAAATAAACAAATAAAATCTTTAAAAAAAAAAAGTGTATGCAGAGATCAAATATAAACAACTTGCACTTAGATTAATTAGAGAAACAAATGCAAATATTAGAAATTGAACACCAAAAAGGAAATACTTTAAGAAGTTCACAAAGAATAAAAAATTATTAAGAACCTTGAGAATTTTCTTACAAAGAGATCCTATAAAATACGTTCACACCAGGGACTTTTCTGCATGCAAACACAACATTTTAATTCATGAACAGAAAACCAAAGAGGAGTGTAGGTTATTAGAGTAAACAATATATGTTGTAATGGTTGAAATGCATTCTGAAAACATGAATAAATTTAGTAAAAATACTATCTTTTGTCCTGTTTTAGTGGCAAATGAGGAGTAGTAAAGCTAATTAAACTTATGACAAGGTAAAAAAAAAAAAAAGCTGGAGTGGGGTGGGGGGTTAGGGATGCTACAGCACTCTTAGAAATATTTGCCTGATGACTTGAAGTTGAAGGGGTGGGGGCTGGAAATGGTATTTTGAAGACTTATCCCTGGGTCTATGATTTTATGGAACAGATGAAAAGAAAATCTCCATTTTTAGCAGCCAACTGCTTAATGTCAGACAGATGTTATAACCATGATTATAGGATTTTATTTAATTCAAAACAAAAGTATTTGGGTCTTATCTTGGCATGAGAGTTGGCTTTGTAATGATGACAGAGCACAGTTTAAACATTACGCTAAACTATGAATGGTCAACCAAACAGAGTACTTAATTAAACAATTACTTAGGGAATTTTTGCTTTTAGTATAGTTTTTAAAAAGAGTTTATCCTTTGCCTGTTTAAGCTTGACCCCAACATTGCCTTTATTTATTGTTTGGCTCTGTTACAAATTGTCCTTGGTGCCCATCTGATTAAGTTGAAATGGGCTTTCTTTTTTTTCCCTTTTAATGGACACACATATGGAAGCATCTAGATTTTTCAGGATTCTGGTATATCTTTATATGTACATTTGAACCAGCTATGGAAAATAAACCCAAAATTAAGGACAGGACTTGTTCTGCATGACTTCTTTTTGAGCCACAATACAAAATAAAAGCTAGCAAAGGAAGATCATATTGTAATTAACTGAAATAGTATGTTAAATGATTAGAGCAAAAATAATGTTTGATGGTCTCTCCATAGGCTTTGTCTTCTACCTTCCTTTGAAAAATCCTTTTATTTTAATATATTTGTATTTTAACAGTATTAGTTCTCTCTTTTTTTTTTAAGATTTTATTTATTTATTTGACAGAGAGAGACACAGCGAGAGAGGGAACACAAGCAGGGGGAGTGATAGAGCTTCTCGTGGAGCAGGGAGCCCGATGTGGGGCTCGATCCCAGGACCCTGGGATCATGACCTGAGCCGAAGGCAGACACTTAATGACTGAGTCACCCAGATGCCCCAACCATATTAGTTCTCATAACTAGGTTATTTTGGAAAAAAATTATCATTGCAGTATAGCATCGAACGGTGTGTTCCCATAATCCTCTTGTTTTTACTCATGGAATTCGATGCAGGATAAAAGAGATCTATCCATCAAAAGAAAATACTCAGTTTTCCCTTGAAAGTACTTATTTTTCTTATCCACTTTTCATTTGTATTCTAGATCATGTTGCCCATACAAATGTGATTACAAACTTAATTAATTTAATTAATCTACTCTTGGTCTACATAAGTCCTACTCATGTATAGTCTGCAAACCAGTGCTATTCCTCAAACTGTTCCTGGTCCTTGAGGAGGTAAGAACAGACATTTGAGAGGCAACGTTTAGGAAATTTTATAGCACTTTAACAGAGTAATTTTTATGTCTGCTGAACTAATAATTTAAAATGCCCTTATATTCTATATCTTTTTTTCCCATTGTATTTTTATTGTATTTTACAAGTATAATACTGGTTTGTGACAGATTGGGGAAAACATTGGACTTAGAGTGTAGAAAACTTGAGAAGTACTAGGCTGGATTCAAGGCAGCTAGCATGAGAGGAAAGGGAAGATGTGAGCATTTTGCTATAGATGAGCCAGGGTAGAATTAAGCAGTGATTCAGATAATAATGCATATCGAGGATGAGAATTCCAACATAGTCTCTGCTAATTCGTTAGCAGTTGCATCTTGAACAACATGGATTTGAACTGTGTGGGTCCACTTACATGCAGATTTTTTTTTCAATAAATACAACATAGTACTGTAAATATATTTTCTCTTCTTTATGATTTTCTTAATAACATTTTTTTTACTGTAGCTTAGCTTATTGTAAGAATACAATACATAAACACATATAACATCCAAAATATGTTTTGGTCTACTATTTGTGTTATTGGTAAAGCTAGGCTGTGCAGTTTGGGGGGGCAAGGGAGTGAAAAGTTGTATGCAGATTTTTGACTGCATGATGGTCATTGCTCCACTGCCTGAATTGTTCAAAGGTCAGCTGTACCTGTAATGGACTCTCCCAGTATCCTCTGCCAGTCACACTCACATGTGCTGTGGTGTGCCCTACACCCCACCAGTTGGCGTACTTACTAACAGTGAGTTTTTATTCCCAAATGCCGTTATCCTAGTCATTTTCTTGTAATTATGTAATTTAATTTAATGTTATATAAAGCAATGAAAAATGAATACATAAGGGAAGGATATCTATTGTTTTCAGGATAAATAAGCTGAATGTTTTAGGAAAATTCGATAAAATCTAACTGCAAAACAAAACCAAACCCTATCCACTTCCAAAAAATGAAGAACTCGAGGCTGTTTGATAGTTATAGAAGTTTGACAATACGTGGTAAAAGCTATCTGGATTTTGCACATGATTTTCTTCTCAACTGCCTTTAAGTTCCTTTTTCACCTTAAAGAATTAAAATTGGAAATTGTAGGCGATGTACTATTGATGTGGATCATAAAGACTAATCAAAGCCATAGTTATTAGATATCTACTTTAGATGTTTTAAAAAGGCCTCTTCCTACATAAAAAGGTTAGGAAATGAATATTTCTATATAGATATTTAATATTTAATATAATTAATATATATTTAAATATATATATTTAAATTTGCCAGTAGCCAACTTTTTCATTTAATTAACCTGTTCACATCCAATTCTATTAGATGAAAAAACTTCTATAATTGTACCAGGTGTTTGTACAATTTTTTACAAACCTTCATCAACATATTTAATAATTAATAATTATTTGCTAATGACTTTAATAAAATATTTATTTTTGAATTGGTTGCAAAAGAAAATTAGGTAGAAATCATGACAGATTCTCTTGGCTCAGTTAATCACTGCCATGGAAAGCCAATTTGTTGAGATAAAGCCATAGCTTTAATTAAACTTTTGGAATTTATAGTGTTCTGCAAGTATCATGTCAGGAATAAAGAGGCTTGTGGAGAAACAACTGGACTTGACTACCACATTGAGAGAACACAGGAGGTGGTGCTCATTGTTCATCCATTCAATAGCGAAACAAACAAGAACATAGTATTTGCCAGTCACTATAATTGGCTTCATATACTTAAGGGGGAAAATATGCCGCTTTTCATACTGAGTAGCTTATAGTCCGGTGGGAGAGACAAATGTGGTAATGGACTAGTTAGAATCCAATTTGGCAGGATACAATGTAAATGACATTTCTTGAGAACATGCTTTGAGAGTACACAAAAGCAAGACAGAACTGTACTCATTTTGTGCGGTTTATTGCCTTCTCTAGTGAAGTAGGTAAGTAAGTATGGAGTGTAATGAAGATGTGGCCAGGAGCTATACATTTTTTCTGCTGTTGTTGTTTATTATCTCTTAACATTAGTTCCCTGGTGATAAGCTTACAAATAATTTTAATTTTCTCCTTTATACTTACCTGTATTTAAAAAATTTTTTAAAATATATCCATTATTTTCATAGTTAGAATTAGCTAATAATGCTTCTTTTCAAATATGGTGAATATTACAGATTTAGCAGCAGTAGATCCTATTCATGTGGTTGGTGTTTCAAGAGGCTGGTACAAAAAAAGTCTCTAAGGATGACAATTCTAAAACAGTGCTTCCGGGGCGCCTGGGTGGCTCAGTTGGTTAAGCGACTGCCTTCAGCTCAGGTCATGATCCTGGAGTCTCGGGATCGAGTCCCACATCGGGCTCCCCGCTCAGTGGGGAGCCTGCTTCTCCCTCTGACCCTCCTCCCTCTCATGCTCTCTGTCTCTCATTGTCTCTCTCGCAAATAAATAAAATCTTAAAAAAAAAAATTTAAAAATAAATAAATAAGTAAAACAGTGCTTCTGCCTCCTGAGAAACAAAGTAGACTAGCCTGTCCACTTGCCAAGACAATCTCTGGGTTGCAAATCCAGTTGTTCCTAAACCAGGAGAGCGGATTGCTGTGCACAGGAAGGGTTTACATGGTGTTGAAAAACTTGCACTAATGATGACAGGAAATCTGACATCTTCCAGTAGATACCTTCCTTCTATTTCTTATTCTTCTTCCATTCTTTAATATGTAAAAGTGATACACTTATGGATTCTGTTTTATTAAATGGTGATTTTTAACAAATTCTAGATGATCAAATGTAGAGAGAGTCATATCTTGGTGGTTTCTCCCAGCACTCTTTGGTGGTCTTTGATGTTACTCTAACAAGACAGAGGTTTGTAGAAAAGAAAATAATATATGGCATGCAAAGGATGAAGCAAGTTTTTTTGGAAGCAGTATGTGATATGGTTTAAGTCCAAATCCTGTTCATTTTGACATTAGCTAGCATATCTTAATATTAGACAGAAATATTACTCATAAATAATGTTGAAGAACAAATATCAAGCAACACATTTATCACTCATTTAGCAGAAAGCATTATAATTATTTTGAACGTGTGGGTGAAATTACCCTAAGTTTGGTTTATGTGCAAGTCTTTATTTACCAGTTTTCCCTTAATTAGATGACATACTTGTGGGTGCTTCACTGTGTATATATAAAATATCCTATTTTATTTTTTTATTTTTTTTTTTAAGATTTTATTTATTTGACAGAGAGAGACACAGCGAGAGAGGGAACACAAGCAGGGGGAGTGGGAGAGGGAGAAGCAGGCTTCCACCGAGCAGAGAGCCCAATGCGGGGCTTGATCCCAGGACCCCGGGACCATGACCTGAGCCGAAGCCAGACGCTTAACTACTGAGCCACCCAGGCACCCCAAAATATCCTATTTTAAACACAGTACTAAACAAGCATAAGAATGTCATATTTTTTATCTTAGTTTTCTTCTAAAATTTTAATACTCCAGCATATCTCTTTTTTCCCCCCCTTTCTTTTCTTTTCATTCATTTTGGTTTTCTTTCTTTTTCTTTTCCTCTTTTCTTTTTTTAAATCCCTGGCCTGTTTTAGAGCCTGTTTCTGGCAATTACCTGCTGGATGAGAATCACATTTCCTTTACTTCAGCCCCTCAGGAAAGACAGCAAATACTCCAAATGTCTCAAATGGCAATGCGCTCAGTTTATTAAGTTTTCTTGTGTTACCCCTTAGGGAATTCTAGCAGCAATGGCTTTGGACTTTTTACCAGCATTTGAGATTTTTGCTGCTTCCTCTGATATTCACTTATTGAAGACTTTTTGTTAAGTGACATTAATTTATTCCCTTTTATAAGTACCTCATTCACTGTGTATGAATTTCTTTCCTCAAAATCTATTTTTCATAAGTGTTTTTGGGAGACATCCAATGACATGCAGTTTTACTAATGTCTTTATAATGATGCCAAGTATTTAACATGAGTTCAACACATATTTATGGTGCACCAGTCCACTAGGCTTGACAACTCAGTAAAAGATGCTATTACCCTCATGAAATCCAGTCTTTTGGGGCAACCAGCTTGTAAACCAGTGATAGAAACTCCTTACCCTTGCAAGCATTGTGCGGGGATCATTACTAACATTTGTGCTGCTAGTCCTCAGAATACATCTTCCGGGTTAAGTGTTGTATCCTAGCCACAGAGTTGTAAGGGAAATGTCAAGTTTGAGTGTACAATCTTCTGACTCCAGAATAGATCATTATATATGTTGTTTCGAGGCGCATCATGCCCTCTAAGTGACAGAGTGGACTGAAGTCAGATACATGGATTGAGTGGGGAAGTTATTTTATAATGAAGAGAATAATTTCCTTTGTCACATTTAGTGTATTACTATATTATTAAAGTGAGCACTGTATAAAAAAAGAAAGCAAAATGGCTATAAGGAAGATACATGTAATCGATCCAGCCTGCTTTTCTTCCAACCTAAAGTTTCTTGGATAGGTGAAATTTAATTAATCTTGAAAGTACTTTCACATCCTTACTTCTTAACCTTTCCAAGACTTAATAACTTACCGCGTGTTGCTGCTTTGCCTTCTATCTAAGTTATAGACATTCTTCCCTTATAGAGATTGAGAGCATCTGGTTAACACCTTCTTGGTAATAACCTTTCATATTTTCTTGATTTTAAAGTAGACTTGGACGCCATTATTCTTGGAAAATGACATTTTTATATTGGAGTTCCTTTTGCTCCGTGCCTGTTGAATATACACTTCTTCTGTGGCTCATAGACATTTCCTTCTCAAGAGGTTTTCATAATTCTGAAAACATTCCTTCTTTTTACTGAAATTCTGTTGTCAATTACTTTGTTTGTGCAGCTGAGCATAATTTGTCCTAAAATGAAAACAGGAAATTCAGAAACAAATTTATGTTCTTAGGTGTTTCATCTTTATTGGAACAAATACACTGTGTATTTCCAAACTGTGATTTTGGGTTTGCTCAGCAGTGAAGTGTTAAAAGTAAATACAGTCACGGAAGTGCCTTCCAGTGTCAGGCCAGCTTTGGATCTGAGTCATTTTACTTATTTAACAGAGAGGAGATATTAACAAGATTCCCATCGTAAGGTGCTAGCACATTTTCAAATTATTAACAGAAAATATTAAAATTAACCGTTCAGGACTATGAACAAGCATAATTGAAAACACACTGCGAAAAGCTCTATAAATAAGATCCATCAATTACTCAAGGTTTACACAGCTTGCTTCCTCTTGCTTGTAAATTACCATTATATATAAATGTTTTCAATTTCTTCTTGAGTGAAAAGGCTTCCCTCTAGGACAGAATATTCTAGGAAAATAAAGAAGAGGGATGTGTTTTATGAAGGGGCTTCTTTTCTTGAATTCATATTTTGAATTACATAAACATTTTTGAAGCAATTAAAATTAAGCTATTTAAAGAAGAAAGTTATTTTAATAGTCTTGAACAAAAGTAAATGGATTTCTAATATATTTAGTGAAATCAACACAAGGTTACTGACAAAAGATGGTACATATATTTAATTTAAAATGTGACATCTTGGGAGAACATTAAATAATAGAAGAGGGGTGTCTGGGTAGCTCAGTTGGTTAAGCATCTGACTCTTGATTTTGGCTCAGGTCACGATTTCAGGTCATGGGATCGAGCCCTGCCTAAAGCTCTGTCCTCAGTGGGGACTCTGCTTGGGATTCTCTCTCCCTCTGGCCCTCCCTCTGTACATGCACACTCTCTGTCTCTCTCTCAGATAAATAAAAAAATCTTTAAAAAAAAAGAAAAAAATAATAGAAGATTATCATCGTACAGAACACACATATTTGGGGAATTTAGTTCATACATTTGGTGAAAATTTATCCTGTCAAATATATAAGTAATCGAGCTTTCAAAGATATCACACCTTTTTTTCTGGTGAATTAGGCAAATGTGACCTTTGTGATTTACATAGAAACCAATACTGATGTGTGTAGAAGGGAAAAATACCAACAGTGGTGAAGAGACAGTGCTCCCCTATCTATTAGGATCATTACCCGTCCATTGGTTTATTAAATTTGCATTCTAAATTGTTTTTTTTCTTAAATATTGATTATTCATTAGATTTTTTTTTACCTTATATAAACTAATGCCATATTTAAAGTTTCCTGAGGAAATTTTTTTCTTTTCCTTCTTCTAAAAGATTTAGTTATTTATGTCAGATGCAGAGAGAGCGAGCGAGAGAGGGTATGCGGGCAGGTGCAGCCGCGCGCGGACGCGTGAACACATTTTCAGGGGAGGGGCAGAGAGAGCGAGAGAGGGAAACAAGCAGATTGTCCACTGAGTGGGCATTCGGTAGGTCTCTGTCCCAGGAAATGGAGAGCACAACCTACGCTGAAATCCAGTCTGTTGCTCAACCAACTGAGCTCAACCAGGCACCCCTGCGGAGGAAATATTTGATCAACATGAGGGAACTGTGTTGAACTTCCTAAAGCAGTTGAATCACTCTACTATTTTACTGCATAGTAGCTTCTATTTTTGAAATTTAATGTAACTGTTTTCCCTAAAATATGACAAATACTGTGGATAACTCCACTAGTCTCAAATGTCAGCACATTATAAGTCATAATTGAATATACTTCAGGATAAACAATATAAACATACACTTCAGTATTAAAGATAAATTACTTATTAGGAAAGTATAGACACATCTGTTCATAACTTGTTCATCTTTTTTTTTTTTCTCTGTCTTACCTTAAAATGATTGCAATTACCTGAAAACAATAAGGTGCTTGAATCCATTGCATGTGAATGAAATGCAGCTACATCAAGATGGCTGCAGGGGCGCCTGGGTGGCTCAGTTGTTGAGCGTCTGCCTTAGTCTCAGGTCATGGTCCCAGGGTCTTGGGATCGAGCCCTGCATCGGGCCCCCCCGCTCTGCGGGAAGCCTGCGTCTCCCTCTCCCACTCCCCCTGCTTGTGTTCCCTCTCTCACTGTGTCTCTCTCTGTCAAATAAAATCTTAAAAAAAAAAAGATGGCTGCAAAATTATATGTAATAAGCTAGAAAAAGAGAGTGAAGTCTTCTAAGTGCAGGTGACAAAATGATACATCTGAAAGGAGAGATATCACCAGAACACTAACTGAATGTTTTCAAGGTCTTGCATAGGACAGAGCTGACCTTGAATTTTTTATGACTTCTTCAGGAATATTTAAATTGTCTGTTTAGGGGCATCTGGGTAGCTCAGTCAGTTGGGCGTCTGCCTTCGGCTCAGGTCAGGATCCTGGGGTCCTGGGATCGAGTCCCGCATTGGGCTCTTTGCTCAGTGGGGAACCTGCTTCTCCCTCACACTCTCCCTCTGTGCTTTCTCTCTCTCTCTCAAATAAATAAATAGAATCTTTAAAAAAAATAAAAAATAAATTGTCAGTTTACCTAAATGTGCCTGCAGAGATCCAGAATGATAGACAGTAGGAGTGAAATCAAACCTAAATGTGTCTTCCATCCAATTTTTTTTTTACCTATGAATCTTCAGTTTTCTTGTGCTGGACACTCTTGGATTCTGCCTCTTCTCGTCCTATCCCACCTTTTATTCCAGCGACCAGGTGAAGGTAAAATAAGATACAGCTTACCCTGGCTGTCCCGTTTCTCCCTAATTTTCTGTTCCAAAGTGTCTCTGACACCACCATGGGACACTGGCAGGGAATCTCTGCTTGCACTCACCCATGCATAGCCTGGAAATGTGAAGGATTTAGCATTCTTAGCATGGGCAGCCCTAATTACAGGAATTAGTGAAGGAATGCCCCTCTCTTCTATTACTCCATTAGAGAATTCTTAAGAACATTATGCATGGGGGCACCTGGGTGGCTCAGTTGTTAGCGTCTGCCTTCGGCTCTGGTCATGGTCCCAGGGTCCTAGAATCCAGCCCCGCATCAGGCTCCCTGCTCAGCGGGGAGTCTGCTTCTCCCTCTCCCTCTGCTGCTCCCCTTGCTTATGTTCTCTTTCTCTCTCTCTCTCTCTCTCTCTGTCAAATAAATAAATAAAAGCTTAAAAAAAAAAAAAAGAACATTACGCATCGTTCTTCAGAGGGTCATGGTGGAAACAATCCAGAGTTGCCCACTGTATTGACTCACTGAAGGACTGAATTTCCCTCTCTAGTGATGCTATTTTCCTCACTCTGGTTTCCTGGCATCACTTCCCAAGTTAAATCCCTGCATGCCAGTCTGTGTTCCAGGCACTGCTTTCCAGAGGGATGGGCACAGAAGGAGACATGACTCACATTATTTATGCAAAAGTGCATTCTCTCGGCTGGTACATGGCAACACTTCTCATACATAAATTCCCATAATTTATATAATTTGTTTTCCAACTTCCTTATTAATGTGTGTCAATTTAGGGGCCAATATTTTACATGTGGTATAATCGCCATGTTATAATATGGTTTAATCTGAAAGCAAATGCTTTTTGTCAAGATTATCTTGTCATATTTGCAAATTTCTCCATATAGTATTTTGGAGTGATCTAATCAGGTATCAGGTATGGAAAATCTTGAGGGATTTTGATTGGGATATTGTAATCCCAATTTATAGATTTATATGAAGAGAAATTAATTTCATAATTTTGTATTTTCTCAACCAGGAACATAAGATGTATCTTGGATTTCTTACATTGTTATATATGCCTCAGGTTAATTTTATTCATATTTGCATACTAGTTGCTAATTTTATTTCTATTTGATTTCCATTTTTTTAAAAATATTTTATTTATTTATTTGAGAGCGAGAAAGAGAGAGAGAGAGCACATGAGAGGGGGGAGGGTCAGAGGGAGAAGCAGGCTTCCCGCAGAGCAGGGAGCCCGATGCGGGACTCGATCCCGGGACTCCAGGATCACGACCTGAGCCGAAGGCAGTTGCTTAACCAACTGAGCCACCCAGGCGCCCCTGATTTCCATTTTTGTGGTTTTCTGAGATACTTTACTTTTTTTTAAGATTTTCTTTCTTTCTTTCTTTCTTTCTTTCTTTCTTTCTTTCTTTCTTTCTTTCTTTCTTTCTTTCTTTCTTTCCTTCCTTCCTTCCTTCCTTCCTTCCTTCCTTCCTTCCTTCCTTCCTTCCTTCCTTCCTTCCTTCCTTCCTTCCTTCCTTCCTTCCTTCCTTTTTCTCTCTCTCTCTCACTTTCTCTCTTCTCTCTTTCTTTCTTTCTTAGAAATAGGTGGGGAGGGGCAGGGGGAGAGAATCCCAAGCTGACTCCTCACTGAGCACAGAGCCTGAAATGGGGCTCAACCTCATAACACTGAAATCATGACCTGAGCCAAAATCCAATGTCAGATGCCCAACTGAGCCATCCAGGTGCCCCGAGATACTTAACTAAAGCATTATATATCTAGTTAAGGTCAATATTCAAAAGGCTAATGATTTTAGATATTTCCATGGTATATCCAACTACTTTCTAGAAAGTATTAGTTCTAGCATTCTTTAGTTTATTCTTTTGGATATTCAAGGAAGAGAGTTATATCCTCTATAGATGAAAGATAAATTTCATCTTCTTTTCTAACATATGAATCTCTTATCTTTTATTCTTTTTAAATTTTATTGACTGAAACCTCCAGAAAAATGAGTAACACCGTTAGTATTGTCTCTTACTGTCTTTTTTTTCTGATGTTAATAGAATGCTGGCTTTTTACCCCCACTGTTATATTATTTCTTTGGGGTTCTGATAACTACTCTTTATCATGTTGAATAAATTTCTTGGCATTTCCAGCTTACTAAGCATTTCTGTCAATCATTGCTGGATATTGTCAAATGCTTTTTTTTTACAGAGAGAGAGAGATTGAGAGAGAGAAGGAGAGAGAGAGAGAAACCAAGAAACAGACTTTTAACTATAGAAAACAGTTATCAGAGGAGAGGTGCATGGGGGATGGATTAAATAGGTGATGGTGATTAAGGAGTGCATTTGTCTTGATGATGTATGGAATTGCTGAATCACTAAATTATACACCTGAAACTAATATAACACTGTAATGTTAACTAACTGGAATTAAAATAAAAACTTAAAAATTAAAAATACCTTTTTAACAAATCTGTTAAAATGTCCATATGTTATTTCTACTTAAAACTGTGAATGTTGTAATATTTACTTATAAAGTTATTAATATTGAGTGATCTTTGCAGGGCTGGAGTAACTCCACATAGTGATAGCTATTATTTCTTTAATATAACTTTGTGTGTCAATATTTTATTTTGGTTTCGGGTACCTAATTTCTCAAGTCATAATTTGATCTAATGGTGATTTTGCCTATCAGGATTGTCTATTTTTTTCTTATATGAACACCTTGAGTAACATAGGAAAATGTGCTCATTGAAGACTGATAAAAATCACCTATAAAAATTACTCATTTGTGATCCTACCTGGAGGATAATTTTCTGTCCAGTGCTCCTAATGTATTTTGTTCTGGTTGGTCTTTCTATTTCAATTATGCCTTCTCAATTTATGTCTGAGGAAAAGTATAAATTCCATCTAAGCTTCCCAAAGTATTAGGACAATTATCTGCCCATATTACGTATTCCAGATAACGATAAGACATTTATAAAAATTGCTTATATATTAAGCCACAAATATGTATTTTTAATTTCCTGTAAGTAGGAGCATACAGAATGCATTCTCTGATCATAATGCAATAAAAGTGCATATTCAGGGCGCCTGGGTGGTTCAATCAGTTGAGCATCCGACTCTTGGTTTCAGCTCAGGTCATGATCTCAGGGTCATGAGATCAAACCCTAGGTGGGGCTGTACACTCAGCATGGAGTCTGCTTGAGATTTTCTCCTTCTCCTTCTGCCCCCCACCACTCGTGCACAGGCATGCTCTCTCTCTCTCTCCCTCTCTCTCTCTTTGTCTAAAATAAAAAAATAAATCTTAAAAGAAATAAAAGTGCATATTTATTTTCAAAGACTAACCAATAAATATGTAGGTAGGTAGGTAGGTAGGTTTGTATCTAGCCAGAACAAACCTCTTAGCAATTTAACATACTTATCTAGACAACTTTTTGATTAAAGAGCATTTTAGAACAGATTTTGTCACATTTAAAACGTGGAGCTATAAGAACACTGTATATGTAAAATATGTAATTAAAATTTACAAAATAGCAGTAAATGCAAGTAATAGAAAAAACTAAGGACTAAATGAAATGAGCTAAGTAGTCAACTTTAGAAGCTAGGACAAAAGAAACCCAAATAAACATAAAATAGAAGAAAGGAAATAAAGATAAAAGCAAAACAAAATGAATAGAAAACAGCCAAAGTAGACGATAATAAACCAAGATCTGGTTCTTTTAAAATGCCAATAAAATAGACAAATCACTGCCAAGACTAATCAAGAAGAAAGACAGGGAACATAAATAATAATTACAGCAACAAAAAAAGGGAGAGATTAACAAGCACAAATACGTTTAAGTGAAAGAGAAATTTTGTCAATGTGTCTGTGTTCCTTTCTCAAACATAGGATTTTAGTATGACAGTTAAAAAGCTTGGTTGCATGTTTTATGAAGAATTCTTGTACGCTTTTTTCTATCTAGTGTATATTTTATGATTTTACATGACTACTAGGAAATGGGAGACCTTCTGGAATTGATTTAGGAATAACTGGCAGTTTTATATTGAGTGATTTTAAGTGCCAATTTTTAGATAAAATGAGCTGTTTAATTTAATACTTAATGTAAGTTTCATGGTGCTACAGGTATTTACTTTTTTTTTTTTTTTTAATATCACCCATGCTTGCTCTGTCTACAGCTCTACTACTCAAGGTTCAGTCTAAGATCAGCAGCCTCACCATCACCTGGGAGTGCACTAGAAATGCAGATTCTCAAGACCCACTTGGTCTTACTGACTCAGAACCAGCATTCTGTAGACTCCCAGGTGATTCCCATGCACACTAAAGTTTGAGAAGCACTGTTTTTGCTAAATATATACTTAAGTAAAATGTGGATGTATAAGGTCAGGGCAAACAACTCTTTTCTAACAGGGACAGTTTGAGTAAAATAGTTAACCTATAAATAAAAGGTCAAGTTTACCTATACACTGAAAGTATATTTATTTAGTTTATTGAAACAGATTCTAATTTTTAATTTTTATTTCTGATTTGAGTGCAAATAGGTTATAAGATAAATAAATATGTAAGCATGGAAATAAAGTATGTCTGAAAGCCCTTAAATATAATTAGGATGTTATGGAAATTACTTCACAGTGGGTAACCCTTGTCATTGACTCTTCAGAGAGAAGGGGGAAAAAGTCACAGAAAGAATATCAGTGGTTAAAAATCTCATCTGTTAAACATATGCTGAATAATTCCTGGATTTGCTTTTATAACATGATGCTGCTTTAGTGCAGTTTTGGAAAATTGCTATTATTATTAAAAACAACTTCATTTACTTCTAGAATAGCTGATTAAAGTAAAACTAGAAAAGGAATGAGTTGTTAGAATTTCCAGTTTGTTCAGACCTGCTTCTTTATCCATAAAGCGGGCAAAATGCAAATGAGAATTTGCAGATTAGATTAATGAAATAAAGGAAGTCTCTAGCACTAATTAAAATTAAAAAGGATGAACAGATGGTCTTAACACAGCTGGAAGTATTGTGATGAAATTCTGCCCATGTGTTTACTAAGGCAGTTCTGTTGCAAAAAAAAACACACCTGTTTACTTTTCTAAGAGCAAAAATATTATTAAATGTGTTTTTTGTTTACTGCTATTTTGGCTGTTAAATCATTCCTTCATTTTTCAGTCTCATTGTTTCCAGAGATAATCAGCTATAAGTAACTTAATAGCATACATACAAGTATGTATGCCCTTGAGTAAAATAATTTTAATCATGACGTTCAAATAGCAAGGTGATCATTTGCCACTTATTTTTTTTGACTGCAAAAACCACCCAAGGAGCATGTGAGAAAAAGATACAAGGATATGAATTCATTTTAATAGATTCAAAGAAAGTAATATTTAAGATCATTCTCTAAGCCTTATTCATTATTCAGTATCTTGTTTTTATAACATAGATGTAAGTGATAGATAAATGACTTTAAATTAGCTACATTTAAATGGTAAATAATAAGTAATAATTATTTTATCATTTTCCTAATAGAAATAATACTAAAAAAGTTCAAAGATTAAGGGATGATATCACGATAGTCCTATCTTTCAAGTATAATCATTCGTAAAATTTTGCTAATTATTTCTGAGCACTTTTCTACATATATATTTTTTCCTATTGTAATTATTTACAATCAGACTCTATGTACAATATTATATTCCACTCACCACTATTTATTAGGCAACTAAATAATTATTGGGGCATCATTACCAAAACCAGCCTCAGACCCAAACCAGGGTGATATGACAAATACCTCCATATTTTACTTGATTTTTAAGTATTTATTTATTTATTTTTTATTATTTTTTTTAAAGATTTTATTTATTTATTTGAGACAGAGAGAATGAGAGAGACAGAGAGCACATGAGAGGGGGGAGGGTCAGAGGGAGAAGCAGGCTCCCTGCCGAGCAGGGAGCCCGATGCGGGACTCGATCCCGGGACTCCAGGATCATGACCTGAGCCGAAGGCAGTCGCTTAACCAACTGAGCCACCCAGGCGCCCCAATTTTTAAGTATTTAAAGTCACATCCACAGATACTGGGTTAAGACTTCACCGTATCTTACCAGAGGGCATAGTTCAACTCATAACATGCATTTATATTTGACAACATTTAGCTCAATGCAATAATGTGATTCTGTGCTTGATATAAGGAGGCTTTACTTTTTAAAATCACTTTTATTTCCTACCTAACAACAAACCTTTGTGGTAGAGAGAACTGATATTGCCACCGTTTTACTGATGAAAAAATGATACCATGATTTGTAAGAAGTGAGGCTTTTCCCCTGAGCACTCAGAACCTATTCCTTGTGTTTTGGTTTCCATCCTTGCTTTGATAGGAAGTTTCTGACAGGGCTCCCCATGATTTCTGTGCCCCAGTGTTCACACTCTTGTATAAACTCTTCATTTTAAGTATGGTCCAGCCTTGTAACTGGCTTCTGATGAAGAGAGTACAAGAAAAGTAACAAAATGTGATTTCTGATTAGGTTACAAAGCCTGAGACTTCCATCTTGCTAGCTAGCCTGTCCTTGGCTTGTTGGCCCTCTGAAGCCCTCTCACTTTCTCAGAGAGAAGCCAGCCGCCATGTTGTGAAATGTTCTTTGGAGGACCAATGACAAGGACCAGGGGGAGGCCTCCTGCCAACAGCCTGGGAGACACTGAGGCATTAGTCGAACAAACTGCAGGGCACTGAACTCTGTGCAAACCATATGAGTGAGCTAGGAAGCTGATCCTTCCCAGCTGAGCCTTCAGATGATTGTAGCCTTTGAAAGAACCAGAGTTAGGGGACTCAGCAAAGACACACTGGGATTTCTGACCTATAGAAAAGATAGTATCATAAATGTTGCCATTCTAAGCCTCTACGTTTTGGTGTCAGTTGTTACACAGTGATAGGTAAGGATAGACTTCCTCATACACTTCTGCATACCATTAACTGCAAATAGTTGACCAAAGGCTTTTATCTGAAGGACTTATCTTCCAGCTTTTTTTTCTTTTCTAAACAGATTCCACTCTTTTCTATTGTGCATTGAGAAAGTGATATGTATCCATGGAATTCACTACATGGATATGAGAATGAGAAAGACAAAATCACCAAGGAAAATATGTATTCCACTATAAAAATCCTGTTAATCCAGTCTTATGTGTTGTTGATAAAGATGTTTTCCTCTTGCCTGGCAACTCAGATCACTCTCTTTAGGTGAAAAAAAGGATATGGAAATTATTTGAATGGTTCATATTCATGTTTAAATCCTATGGGTAGAAGCATGTAATTTGGGGGCACAAGACTATGAAAAATTAAAATAAGATCTTCCATGATAAATGGAAATACTTGTTTAGTGGATGTTTTCCTACTATAAATAAATGATAATTTATTTTAATAAGCTTTTACCAATGGCAGTGGCCATATTGACTGTAGATTCCCCAGCTGGATTTTTCCAAGTTGGAACAGCAGCTGCTTATAGTAGATTTTGATTTGTGACACAGTTACACACTTACACTTGAAGATATATATCTTTGGGGGGAAAGGTGTTCTTAATGTTCTTTGTGATTCGTCTTCTAAAAAAAAATAAAGTGTATAATTTTGTTTCTCTGAACTTACTGTCACTCTTGGAACAGGTATTGTTGATCCTCTCTGTTGACAAGGGTTGTAGTCAAATTCTGTGGCTAAGCTATTCAGTCATTTATATCTTAAACTTTCTAGTGAGA
This sequence comes from Mirounga angustirostris, assembly GCF_029215605.1. Taxonomy (NCBI): domain Eukaryota; kingdom Metazoa; phylum Chordata; class Mammalia; order Carnivora; family Phocidae; genus Mirounga; species Mirounga angustirostris. The sequence continues at coordinate 16,571,363 of NW_026991711.1, read as the reverse complement.
TAATATCTCAGGACAAAAATAACGATGAATTCTTCATCTTGTACTTTTGTTTTCAAGAGGATTTTCTAAATAAAATTCCCAATGCATTAGGAAAGAATTATATATTCTTGCCATGATCTCAAAGACATCATTTTCTGTTATCACCTGACTTCAATTTAATATATAGTTTTCCAATGATTAATGACCAGATTTAAAGATAATCTCAGAAATAAAGATTGAACACATTTTTCTAGTATTTTGCTATATTTCCTGTCCCTGGTACATTCTGTTAAGCTTTTGAATCACTAGAATTTATTTACACAAAATCGTATGTCCTTCGCATATCACTTTTAAGGTGCAATCATTCATTGATGTGCATTTCATCTTGATTTCATAGCAATGTGATGAAAATCCATCCCTTAAAGATGTTACATCTGTATAAATGAGAGCGATCTTTTCCCCCTCTCCAAAAACTATGCTCTCCTATCACCCATAGAGTGAAGGTACTATAAAGAAAGACTAATTGTGTCTCCATGGAACCTAATATTAGGCAAAGAAAATGACCTCTGTGCACTCAAAGGTAAGGTTTGTTCAATAATGAGATAATATATAAAGTTCAATGCTGAGTCTTATACCTAGGCTATTTAACATTTTTCCTGAAGAAACTTGATTTAGTCATTTTTAATTGACTGTAAAGTATGAAATTACCTTGAAGAGTGAAATCAGAATCTGAGATTTCAATAAACTTTCTAATAATACTCAGTGAGTTGAAGTGCAACTAACCTTCTTGGGTGGGAAGCCATAGACTTTTTAAGTGTCAAAAAGTCGATGAGTAATTTGTGATCCGATGTCCGATGTTCTTAGTGAATTTTGAGTGGACTGTTGTCTTAAAACAGACTTATCAAAGGCCAAGATGATAAGCTAGCCACTTATTATGAAACTCCCTTTGACTTGCAGACCTTGTGGTCCTAAAAGCAGAATTGGAGGGGAAAAATGCTAAAGAAACACAGGAATGCTTCTCAGATTCTCTCTAACCTGCTATGTCTAATTACAGAATTTGAAATGAAAGGAAATGAAAATATCTCACTCTAGAGAGATGAAAATACATAGAGTTTATTCCTTAGTGGCCCTCCATGCCCAGGGAGGATTTGGTCACTTTATCGTGATGTGGCTAATAATTTACCACAAGCCTGTGCTGCGCATCACCAATGATGATGATTAGAGACATAAAGTCATTGCACTTTCTCTTTCTTCTTAGTCCTTATCAATTTGTCAATAAAGCATCTATGATGTGTTTAATTATTATTTTTAAAATCAGACATTAGTAAAATACAAAAAATATACACTAATAAAATTTTCCATGGATGCACTATTCAATAACTTGATTAGTAGTGAAATAATTACCTTCAAAAAAAAAAAAAAACAAACCTAATACTTTATTTCATTTGTTTAGCTAATCAAACAAATCAGCAAATTTTTGGCCAATAAAAAACATAACCAAATTTTACAATCCTCCCACATTAATTAGAATGCTCTCATTTGGTCCCACTGAAAGTTGAAGATGCTGATTAAAGTCTGCTCTATTTAGATGTAGATATTCCAGGCTACCATTTACTTCAAGAAGGATAATAGATGTACTCAGGAGCAAAACCAAGACCATATTACATATATATACAAAAATATGTATATATATATATATATAAAATTTCCCTCTAACAAACAAATGCCCATTTATGGAAGCTATTTATTTTTCTTCTCCGTGGCTTTGTTTGAGCCCTCTGATTCCCATGTGGAATACAGTGACATATTTACGTCTGTTCATTTGTGTCAGGCCTTTAGGAGGTACTCCCCCATTCCTACCAGACTGTTTGAAATAGCTCTTTGTCAGTTTCAGTTCACACCCATAAAATTGGCTTTAAGTTTCCACCTTGGTTGAAATTCCCTGGCCAATAACCTCCCTAACCTGAACCAGATGGGGAAGAGTTCACCCAAACAATTTTGGAACATGTTGACCTTGTCCACATATCATGGAGTAGGAGTTTATAAAACCTAATCTAAAGTCATGTTTTCCTTTCCTCAGGGTATGTCAAAGAAAATTCCTTACCCCTTCTAAGGTCACATACATATAGATCTACAAATCTCTAACATCTCCCTTTTCTCTCTCTCTCTCTCTTTTTTCCCCCCTTTTCTTTTTAAACCTGCTTTAGTTCACTGGGAGCCATCCTGTGGCCTCCCTCCTCCTAATTTTTCTAGGATTCCAGGATGGCCAACTGGAATGCCTGCCCCCAGCCCGCATTCTTTCTGTGGTTTAGCAAAGTCTTCTCCTTCCTGTTGTGATCTCCCCACAATGGCTTCCATCTCTCCACTCATCAGGAGTTGTGCTCTTATGGTAGAAGAGGACAACTACCCTCTCAGACCTGAATTCAGTTCCTCCTACCTGAAGAGGCTTTGGTCTGAGGCTTCCTCATTAGCATGCTCACTGTGAAAGATCCCCAGATAGGGTTGGTGCCTGGAATTTTCTTTTCTTCCAGATGAATGTTGATGAGAGAAAAGTCTTGTTTGCAAAATGAAATTGGAGCTTAGATGTTGCTGTTTTTATTTAGACCACACTCCTTGTATTCATTGCTTTATGCTTGATTGAATATTGGAAACAGTCTGGGGAAAAGGTTCTGGAGAACAAACATTTACTGATACAGTAACACTAAAAAGGGAAGGTGAGTGTTTCACCTACTGGCATGTGGTTTCATTTTGTGGAGCACCTGAGTCAATGACTATAATCAGGGAATTTTGGCTTTGAAAATAATAGTAATAAAATTTTCCACTAAATTATACTGCTTTTACCATGTAAAGATAAAACCTTTCAAATACGGACTCCACAAATTATAAAAGAGTGTCAACTAGCCAGTGACAGCAGAATATTGCTATTTTTTTGCCTTCCTCTGGAATTCTTCTTCCATAGATCTTTTAACACTCTTCCCAGAATCTCTCCACATTTCATCACCTCCATTTGCCCTAATCTCAGCTTCATCATCTCCTACCTGAACTTCCACTCCCTCCCTGGAGTTCATGCTCCAATTGAGCAGCCAGTGTGATCTTTACAGAGGTCTGATGGCTTCTTCTTAAAGGGCCAGATAAAAAATATTTCAGGTTTGCAGGCCACCCTGTCTTTGCCACAACTACTCATTTCTGGTGGTGTAGTATGAAACCATGAAACCAAGCATAGGACCACCCATAGACAGTAGATGAAGGAATGTGCATGGCTATGTTCCAGTACATTTTATTTACACAAACTGAGGGTGACCCATTGGCCTAAAAATCTGAACCTGTCACTCTGCTGTCTGAGGCCTTCCTTTGTCACTTTATTGTAGGGAAGATAAAAATCTGAATTCCCCCCCCCCCCCCCCCCGACCCCCGGCTCATAGAACCTCACCTTTCTGGACTTGCCTCTCAGTATCCCTGACCAGGCACCCTCCTGCCTGCTTTGCTAGCAGTTAGGCTCTAAACACTCTGACCCTCTCGCTGGAATACATACTCCCTCCTCCTGAGATTGTCTTCACTTCATCAGCACTTGGCTGGTATGTTTTTGGTTTCATTTTTAATCAGTTGGGTATTAGTTCAAGTTCATTTCTGCAGAGAGGCTTTCCTGACCATCCTGTGAAAAACATCCCTCCCCCCCCTCCCTGGACGAATCCTTCATTATTCCTTTCACAATTTACTTTCTTCAGAGTCGGTCAGTATTTCCAATGATGTTATTTTGTGTATTTATTCATTGTCTGTTATATCATTACACATAAGCTCCAGGAAGGCATAGACCTTGCTTTTCTGGATCATCAATATCCAGAGACATTCTTGAATCATAATTAATGCAAAATTAATGTTTGCTGAATGAATGAATGAGTACATTTTGTTTAGTATTAGTCCAGATTCTAAGTAGTATTAATAGAGGCTAAAGAATAATTCCCTAAAGGCATGATTGAGCCAAAGTAAGAAAACGATATGGAAGTGCTTTCATCTTACTTGCTGAATTAAACATTAGTAGAAGTAGAGGGTTTGTCTTAGGACTTTATGCTCCCTCTTACTCTGTGATGCTTAATATGCACTTAGAGGAAAATTCTGTGGGCCATGCTCTATAAGGACATTGAGATTCTGGACCAGTCCAGGAGAGAAACATCAGGGTTGAGAAATATCATCAGAGCACGTTCTCAGAGGAACTGACACAATCTATGTTTGTTCAGCCTAGAAAAGATTCATGGTACTATGGACTCTGTATTGACATATAGCTTTATAAAATACCATGAGCTCAAATATTGAAATGCCAATAAACTTATCAAAAGGTACACAAATACATTATTCATCAGAGAAGTGTCAATGAAATTTATACTAAATGTAACACTGTATAGTTGTCATAATGGCTAAAATGAGAAAGATAATACCAAGTGTTGGCAAGGATGAGAAGCAACTGGGATTCTCAATTTATAGCGAAGAGTAAATTGGTATAACTATTCTGGAAAACTGCTGGACAGGATTTACTAAAACTGAACATAGGCATGGCTTATGAGTCAACAATTATACCTATCAGAAATGGGTACCTATGCATCCTGAAAGATGTGAACATGAAAGTTCATGGCAGCACTAATCAAAATAGCTGAAAACAGTATGGATATTCCTCAAAAAGTTAAAAATAGAGCTACCCTACAACCCAGGAATTGCACTACCAGGTACTTATCCAAAGGATACAAACGTAGGGATTCGAAGAGACACAGGCATCCCAATGTTTATGGCAGCAAAGTACACAATAGCCAAACTATGGAAAGAGCCCAGATTTCCATCAACAAATGAATGGATAAAGATGTGTTTAATATGCACGATGAAATATTGCTTAGCCATCAAAACAAATGAAATCTTTCCACTTGCAATGATGTGGATGGAACAGAGGGTATTATGCTAAGGGAAATAAGTCAGTCAGAGAAAGACAAATACCATATGATTTCACTCGTGTGGAATTTAAGAGACATAACATGAACACAGAGGAAGGGAAAGAAAAATAAGATAAAAATTGAGAAGGAGGCAAACCATAAGAGACGCTGAACTTCAGGAAACAAACTGAAGGTTGCTGGAGGGGAGACTGGGGGGGGATGGGGTAACTGGGGGATGGGCATTAAGGAGGCCACATTATGTAATGAGCACTGCGTGTTATATGCATCTGATGAATCACTAAATTCTACCTCTGGAACTAATGATAATTTTAAAAATAGCCCAAACTGGAATAACCCAAAGTAAATTGTGGTGTATTCATTCAAAGGATACTATAGAACAATGAGGATGAGCACATAATTGCTATACCCAAGAAAATGGATACATCTCATAAACGTAATGGTAAACATTGACACCACACCGAGGAGCCCATTACATAGGAGCTCATACATAAAAAGTTAAAAACTAATCTCTGTATGAGTCAGGAGCTTGAGTATCCAGAAGGAAGCTTTGGTAGCACTAGTAATGTTTTGTTTCCTGCCCGGGGTGCTGATGTGATCTGAATGAATGCGATCTTTTCTGTATGGAAGATATGCACTAATAACATGCATCCTTAAACAATCCCAAGTTGCTTCATGGTTTCCCTCAACATCTGAAAGACAGACTTCACACTTCTGTCTTTGATTTCACTGCCCAAACTCCTATACCATGTGCTCACTAAGTGCAAGTGACAACACTTTTTGTATGAGCAAGACAGGCAGTCATATTCAAGAATGTTCCAGCTGCCTTATAAATAGACTTGAATGGAAAAATAACAGTCTGAACTTAATAAATCACACTCAAAGTCTCACTTGCTTTTCGACTTTCAACATAACATTTCAAAACTATATAAATGCCCGTGATGCCAAGTCCTTGCCTATTTGATCCTGAATGGATTTATGCGAATCCCTGTGCTTTTCCAGCAGAGATGTGCCTCGGCATTGTTGTCACCCAGAGCCTCCCTCCTGCTCTTTGCCATTTATTGTAACTAATTGGCCTAGACTGCATGAGATCCATTTAACAAAACATTTGATGGCTCCTCCGGTTGATATGTGCTTCCGAAGGCTCCCTGAGTGTCTAAGGTTTTCATTAGTTTTTAGAACACACTGAGTTAATTATATTGTGTGGGAGGTTTTCAGGTTGAACAGTCAAGGAGAGGAAGGAATAAACTTGGAGATGCTGGATAGGAAGTAAAGCTATTTCTTATTGTGGCAGTCTTCAAACTTGAAAGAGCTTGAAAGTCTTTAACGAGGGCCTTTCTCTGGGCAAAGAGCTGATGATGACCTGGGAGTGACTTACTAGATCCAGGTGGCCCTTACAAGAAAGAAAACAGGACCTCACCCCTCTCTGGAATGTGTAATTTGTGGTAAAACTTGAGGGGCCCATTACAATCTGTTGACAACATTCCTTCTTGAAAGGTCAGGACAAAATGAAAGTTAAAGAGGCAAACACAGTTTAGATCCTGCTGTTGCTGTGTAGTCCACAGGGCTGTGTCATGGGGGAGCTTGGGCTACGATGGAGGAGAGGTTTGCTCGACACTGTAGTGATATTCATTTCTGGGTGATGTTACTTGGGACAAAACGAGGAGGGCCATTTTTTTTTTTTCTATAATCAGTTTCAGCACTAAGACTACTGAAGGAGTGAGATTTTATGTCTGATTCCGGGTCCACATTCTTAGGCTCAAAAGGAATGTGGTAGCCAGACCACATCATGCAATTCTTGAGAGTTTTGGAGATATTGTCAGATTACTGCTCATCAAAGCAATGACATATATGGGAAGAATCTCAAGGAAGCCTGCTAAATCCTAGTCTTGAATGCAATCCCTAAAACTCATTGTCACAATGCATTCTCATTCTGCTGGAAATGAGCTCAGTGGTTCTATCGCATTCCTGAACCCAGCATAGCATTTGGTTTCCATTTACAGCACTTCACCAGCTATGCATCTATTCTAACAATATTAATGACATTGATTTTATTGCCTATATCTAGGACAACCATTGCTGAATATGGCTTTTTTTCAGGCATGTGTATGTGGTGTATATTTTAAGTATGGACTAGATAGAGATATATCTATCACACAAAGATATGAGTGTGAACAGGGATTATAGATATGGATATGTATTATATGTGTATATGGTATGTTCCTGTAAAAGAGGTATAGATATTGGGTGAAGAAAGAGCAATATTAGGGCATTCTGATGTTTTTAAAACAGATCTGCCTCTCCTTACCAATCTTGAAGATCAATTATAAAATTCTAAGTATTTGGGGAAAAGATAGACTTTACATACACATAATAATGAAAGTGACTTGGAGTGTGAGATCTTTGAAGGCAAAGATACCATATTTTCCACCTCTGTATCCCCAGCACCTTTCACATAATGAATAATATGAATGAACGAGTAAATGGAAGAAGGAATAAACGGCTTATACTTTCATCTATTCTAAATAAAGTCTTTTTTAAACATTTCCCCATCAGAGACAGATGGCACATATCCAGCTTCCTACTCTGAGAGAACAAAGCTACAAGTTGCCTCTTTCTTGACCTGTGCTTTCCCAAAGCCGCGCCCAAGTGTCTCTCCAGGGTTTTGCCCGGTGGGAGGCCAGCTCGCTTCCCCAGCACCAGAGTGCTTACACGTGCTCTGCGAGTATAAGCCCCTGACGGTGGGGGTGTCTGCAGCTGACAGCCCGATCAACAATGGCAGCTTATTAACACCACCATCACCACAACAAAAACAAATATTGGAGCTGAATATAAGACAGATGATTTTGTTTATCTCAGGTGAAAAAGACAAGCAATGAGACCCCCGGGAGCCCTGAAATGAGAAACTTCTAAAGCTAATTGAGATATGATTAAAAAGATTGCTGTGCGTTATTGCCGGCAGTCATTGGGTTTTGTCATTAGGTTCCCCAGTGTTGGAGCAATCAAACCAGTTATTATGCCTTCAGCAAGCAGCAGAGTTTAGTATACGTTTTCTGCAAAACAGTAACTTATTAAGGGTGTGAGTGGAGTTTCTGAAACAAATTTAATAAATATATTTTAAGAAATTGCTCTCTTTTGTATCACTCATCATAGACTCAGACTGATCGCTTGAATTCTTTTTTATAGCAGGACTGTCCAATATAAATACCAGGCAAGTCACATGTGGAATTTTAAATTTTAAATTTTCTTGGGACCCTATTATGAAAAAGTAAAAAGAAAGAGAAATTACATTTAATAATAGTTTTACTTCACCCAGTATATCTAAAATAATATTATTTCAACATGAACTTAATAGAAAATATCATTAATGAGATCTTTGGCACTATCTTTTCTAGAGTAAGTCTTTGAGATTTGGTGTGTATTCTGTACTTTCAGAGCATCTCAATTTTGTCTAGCCAAACCATGCTTAATGCCTAGTGGTTACCATATTGGACAGGGCAGGCTATAGCTTTTTCCTATGTGGCTATCACTAGAGATAAATTAGACTCCATTCCTTCAGCTATGCCATTTGGAAATTTCAGAACTGCACTTTTAGTGATCTTATCTCTGCTAATGGAGAAAAATTCTCCTTCTGCTCTAGTATTTCCATGAATCTCTCAATATTTGAAAGAATGTTCTCATCATAAAGAGCACATCATGGTTTCCTAGGAAGCCATTAATCAGTGATACGATTTATTTGATAATATTTTGAGCATGCACCAAATTATTATTCAAAGCTAAATTTCAGGGTACAGCCTATTCAGTTTGGATATATGGTTCATGCCAATATGTTACAGATTGAAAAATCCCCAGTGAAGAAAACACAGCTACCTTTCGCAAGAACACCTTGAGAAAAATATTATCGCTCACAACAAAAGCCTCTTTTGTATTGACTCCAATGGACAGGTGAAACCACTCTCCACTAAAAATATTATTTTTGCCATTTATAAAATTTGTCATCATTTATCAGTTTGATATACATCATTTTTCGAAATAGCCTCAATTGCACTGTACGAGAGGCAGCGTATGGGAAAAACACAGAAATCCATTCTGACACAAACAGATTATTAAACTTACTTGAAGGTCGAAGGTTTTATACTTTAATTTCTTATCTCCAAGTTCTGTAGACTGTAGTTGCTTTTACAGTATATTCAAAAGGCCTGGGGCTTTTTACAGCAATCAAGAAACCAGCCTTGGGGACTGGGGAGAATGGTTGGGGTGCTGAAGGTAAGGGAGTTTCTGCTTGTCATTTGTGCGTAGAACCACTAGGACATTTAAGAACTGAGAGCCACAAATATGTCAGCTAAGTAGGAAAGGACTTTCTGATCCTGGCTTCTTAATTCTCTCCTTTTTCTCTGCCCTACCTCCTCCACTCTCCCTGCTTTTCTCCACCTGTAAGTGAGACCTACAGACACAGCTGTAGGACAAAGGATGCTGAAGCTGAGTGAGAAATAATGTAGTCCCTATAGTGTGCTTGGGCATAAAATGGGGAACAAATTCACTATATCATCCCATCACACCTGGAATTTATAGAGAAAACACTTCTGAGAGGGAAAGTGTCTTGGTTATCCTTGAAGAGTTGGTTTGAAGTGATCGACACATTGGGAGACTACCTCATAGTAGCATTGAATTCACTGATTCTACTAATCAGGAGTGTTTCTTCTGAGGGCATGTGCAGTACAATGAGACAAAGAGAAATAATGGCAGCAGAATACCCATGATGATGGGCTGAAGTAGAAAATCTGTTACGTGGCATTGGCCAGAAGGGAAGAGTTGATGAAGAGACCTGTCCATTATGTTTAGGAACTGAGGAAATGATGAGGGGCATTTTTCTTGGCTCTCCTTCTCAGTTGATTTTGACAGTTAATCAAAATCCCTTCGTTCCCGTCTGCAAAATTAAGACATCAATGCCCACAGAGTTTAATGGCCTCTAGCCAACATTAAAGTTCAGCCAGTTTAAGTATTTGTTGTTAAATTAGACCTTAGTTTCTGCAGAAATGGGGGGGTAGGGGGGCTTAGAATTCTGCCCTGTTAGGCTGCAAGAAAAGACAAGGTGGAAAGTGAAAATGGCATTGTTTTACTGGAAAGCAAAAAGTGTCCTGAAGACTTGGAATCCCCCAAATAAGTCACAAATTATGTTAAACATGAACAAACCATAAAGAGCTCTTCAAAACTCAAATTTGGAATCATTAAAATCGCTTTGAATTTACACCACTTTCATTGATAATTAAAACATATTCACAGGATCTCATAAGTGGGAACAATTACAGTTATTGTTTCACAGTGAAGTTAGCAAATTACTTCAACAAAAACTGTAACAGCGGTAGACTTCCTAGTTCCTGAGCACTATGAGTAGTGAATTGATTTGTTCTTCCATTTGTAGGCATACACAGCATTTAACAATCATCCATACTTTGGAGGGATGGAAATTCCATTCCCTGCTCCATTACTAGGGCACCTAAAATTCAGAAACATTTCTTTTGCTTTTTTATAGATGCAGAATTAGGCTGACAGGTTTTTAATAACTTATTTGAATTATTTCAAGGAGAATCTATGTCTATTTAAAATCAACAAATTGTACATGATGATATGGTAAACATGAAAATGATGGGCCAATTAATGCATCCCAAAATAAGCACATGAAACTTAGTTGTGGGTAGAATTAACATTTTACAAATAACCAGTTGCCCGATTATTGAAATCACAAATGTTATTCTTCCCCTGCAAAAAACAAACAGCAATAAAACTAGGAGAGAAACCATGCAAACTGATCATTAGTAGTGGTTGAAATGGGTTATAAGCCTTTTGAAATCTTCCTGCTATTAGAGCAGATTATCAATAAATAAAGCAGTAAATTGCATTAGCCTACAGTTCAAATTATTTTTCCACCAACGTATTCAATGAGTAGTCTCAAAAATTTGCCCTAATATTTAAGATGAATTTTTAGAATATTTAGTCTGTTTCTCTTGGTATGTTTTGTTCATGTATGTATGTTTTCCTTTTACCAACAAATGCCAATGGGTGATAATGACTTGTGTCTTAAGTAGAACTATTTGCTGTTTTATGTTTTCTACTATAAAGGAAAAGGTAAGGGGGTGATCACAAGAATTCAAGAAAAAATGCCAAAATATTCCGTGCATGCCCATTTTCCCACAATGGCAAAGACCTGTGGGAGGTAGAATACCAGGGATGCACAGAGAATGATGAAGGAAAGGTAACTCCACTGTCATCAGCCTTTACCAGGTTGATCATGAAATTGATACACCAGAGAAACTAGACACATTCCCACTTTGCCCTTCCCCAAGTCGAATGCTTGGTCAGCTTTTGAAAATAAAATAATAATCACTATCATTACCAGGACTGCCCTGGCCCATTCCAGGGACACCCGTGTATTACAGCTTACATAAATGGCTGGACTCACATGGGTGCATACTCTGTACGCTTGCCTAATGTAGCTGATGCACTTCTACATCTACTGGGTATTTATATTCCTCATTGGCTAATTATTTCTGCAAAGTAGGTGATCTTTTACCAGAAATTAAATGGCTCGTGCCAGGATCTTGTTTCTTTTGCCTACAGAGGCAACTGCCTGTCCCTTCTCTGCAACTTCAACGTCACCTTAAACTGAATATTAAAAAGAAAATGTATGCATTCTGCAATGGATTTAAATGGAAAAAGAGTGCTGAGCTTTTGGCATTCTCCGCTGCAAGACTGTATTTGGATTTAGAAGACTTTATCATCTATGCCAAAAAAGACACATACCAAATTATTGAAGCCTCTCAGGGACCCAGCCACACGTAAAAGAATATAACCAGACCCTTAGGAGGCTGAAAGCTCCCTTGAAACTAGAGATAAATGTGAGGAATTTCAAAATAACTACATATCAAAACTTTAAATCTGTGGGAAACTTTTGCAGCAATTTGTAATCTCCTAAATATGTGTGACAGCACCTTTGACATCTTTGAACTGTGAGTAATAGGATTGCTATTCTATCTCATCGCCATATACATGCATCTATTTTTAATACACTACGACATAATTTTCAGTTCAAGATAATGCATGCCACTGCTCTTTAATGATAGTGATGAATGGAATATTGATTAGAAAACAGTCTAAATAACAGGTAATTGATAGGGGTGAGGGAGATATGGCATTTTCCATCTTCATTTTTACATAATAACTACAGATTTCTCAGCCGTGGTAATACATATCAGGCATAATCAAGAGAATGTAATATATGAATTAATTTTTTTAACTAGAATGTGTGCTCCATAAACAGAGTCTTGTGCTATAATTTGGCACTGCAAATGAATTTGATGCATTTACCAGTGGAAGAAAAAAAAGCATCATTTGCCTAGGGAGATAGAGGACACTGTTTAGTGTTTATAGCAAGAAGTTTAAATCTTTCCATTTATTTCTTGGATGGAAGGTACGCGCATCTGCGAAATCATGATAGTCACAAAAAATGCACCCTTAAGATTCTTGTTTTCTCTGATATATGTTAAAGGGACTCCTAGTTTGGGAAATGTCCATTTCCATTAGCTAAATCCAGGAAGGCACAACACTTGCTATTGGAATTTGTCTAGTTTTCTGAGAAAGCAAAGGTAAATGGAATGAGAAAATGAGCCAGATATAGCATTCTTCATTTTCCAAGGGGCCGTCCTTGGTGTTTTTCATAAACCTGACTTCTGCTCTTCCCTGAAACCTTCACTGTGGTTTGCTGTCCCTTTTCTTTCTGCTGTTTACTTTGAACATGTGTTTCAGAGTGTCCCGCATTTGTTACAATGATCATGGCATCATGATTGGCTCACAAAAATTGAACAACTATTTGTAGAAACTAAGATCCTGCTCAGGATGGATTTATTTTAAGCCAGAAAACTACAATGGTCTCTTAAGAGGTTTTTAGTGGCCTTAGAGTATCTGTAAAATATGAAGCCTTATTACTCATTTGAATAAGAATTTGGTGAAAATGCGTGAGATTTTTCCTACACCTGTGCCATATTTTCTAATCTTCTAAAGTATATAAGCAGAGCTCCCATTCTCAAAAATACTTTACATCTGTTTACCTGGTTTCATTAAGACTTGAGAGACTGAAGAAAGTGCTTGTTAATAAAAGGCAAGAGTGAATAACATTTTTGGAAAAAATTATTTTTAAAAACTTAGTGAAGCATTATTTAAAAAATTAAGTGAATTAGTGTATTACTTTTAAAAAATATTCCTGTTTTGTAAAAATGATGATTGGTAGGACTACCTACTATCTAGAAAATGGCTCTGGCAAAGCATTATATTTATTTTGGATGTCTTCTCAGGGCATTTGATGATGCTAATTGTCATCTATGAGTGAAGCTTTTTCATCTATCAGTGATTAGAGATCAACTTTTTCTTCATCTCAAAGCTCAAGCCCCTGAACACTGAAGTTATGCTCTTCCAACCTCCCATCTCTTCAGACTAAAGATGTCAATGCCACACCCTAGCAAAGAACGTGCTGTCTCCTATGATAACCATTTCCTATTTTTGTCCATTGCAAATATCAATACAATGCAATCTAAAATAAGGAATATACTAGTGGTTCATGTCATATGGCTTGAGGCCTGCCAAATGGTGGTCTTTGAGGTAATATTCGTGACTGGTGGACTGTCTGAGAGAATATGTACCTTATCACCATGGTCACCCTTTGATTTCTCAAGCTACCACTAATGAACTGAATATTCTTGGTTCACAATAAATGGAAGTTCTCAGAATAGTGGTATTTGGTCTGGTTTTGCAGACTGATCATCTTAGTTTTCTGTAAGCACAATGACCAAAGAAGACTGATTTGGGTCATTGTGTGACAGTTTCTCCCTACACATTGGTTTCCCCATGACTTCTAAGTTTTTTGAAACTACAGCTTCTCATATTACTTTTAAAACAAAATTAAAATCCATATGCTAAGCATGCCACGTATTTACTTAGAAATGACTTTAAAACAGAGCCAAAAAGGTTGTCAGCATTTTTTTATTCTGTATGCAATCCTCATGGTTATTATATCATCACTTCCCATCATACACAATGATTCTCAAAGATAAAAGGGTGAGGTAGGGGAAGGATAGAGAGAAGGGAAGATAAAGCATCCCTCATGAGGGGTCTTATCAAAATCTCAGTTATGGAGTGGATAGTTTGAAAGAAAGAAAAACAAATTTGGACTCTAGGGATTCTGATACTCCATATAAAAGGACTGTGCTCATTTCCTCCCCATCCTTCACCTTGAGAATCACTGCTTTAGGAAGTTTCTACTTTAAATTCTCCAACTATACTGTTTTATAAACATATATAAATATATGTATGGATATATTTACATATATCTACAATTACAACTATATACATACACACAGGCACGCCTTATATCTTTATCTGTAATCAAAGATACATATCAACAGTGGTTTTCCATAGAGATATGATGACATTCTGGCCAGTTGTCCAATCTGCAAGTCAGAACTAAGATGTGATAAGAAGAAACTGCTATTGGCAGTGTCCGTCCCCCCCTGCCCATAGCTAGGTGTGGGAAAGATATGGTTCACAGTGCCTTTCCCATTAGTTGAAATGTGCATAACAATGGGAAAATTGATAGGACCTTCAACAGACAACAGTGGACAAGAGATAAGAGAAGCAAATCAATTAGGTGATGAGTTTTCTCCCCTTATAAGCATAACAAATGTGTCTTCCCTAATATGCCCTTGAGAATTACAATTGAAAAATATAAAAGGGAATAGTTGGTAGTTGCTCTTGTATCCATTAAAGTTCATAAGGTACTTACCATAGTGCCTTTTTATCTGTTAATTCTTCAAATGTATATTGAGTACCTGCTTTGTGCCAGTCATTCTTCCAGGTTCTAGGAACACAGCAGGGATTGAAACCCTTAGGGAAATGCCCATCTATCTGGAGTTTGTAATCTAATGGAGGTGTGATGAGTGAAATCAGAGAGTAAAACAAATAAATAAGCAGTTTAGCAGATAATGAGAAATGCTATGAAGAAAAATGAGGAAGGGGATAGGGATTGTTGGAAGAGGGGATTTGCAATATATGGGACAGCCGAGAAGACCTCGCTGAATTAGAATTAAAGACCTAAAGGACGGGGCGCCTGGGTGGCTCAGTTGGTTAAACGTCTGCCTTCGGCTCAGGTCATGATCTCAGGGTCCTGGGATCGAGCCCTACGTCGGGCTCCCTGCTCAGTGGGGAGTCTGCTTCCCCTCTGCCTCTGCCCACCCTCCACTCTTGCTCTCTCTCTCTCTCTCTCTCAAAGAAATAAATAAAAACCTTTAAAAAAACCCCAAAAGTTTAAAAATAAATAAATAAATAAATAAAGACCTAAAGGAGAGATGATTTATGATATTACTCTCAGTTTAGGACTTTCACTATCTCCTTCAAATTGCAAATGACATAATTTGTTCAACAATTGTGTTCAATAACCACTAATACAGTTATAAAGCATTTTAAAAATTATAAACTTTTAGAAAACGCTACAGCAATGGGACATCATTCTACACTGCTATGGTCTAGTTTTAATTATATTTATAATTCATTCTTTATGTACATTTTGAATAAAATGTTGTAAGCAAGTCTTGTGCAGGAAAATGCCAGATTAGAGTATGTAAAACCACCTAAACTAAACATGTAGCTGAAACTAAATTATTTACTTTATAAACATTTCAAATGTCAGAGTTTAATTCCTTTGACAAGTGTTTTTTTAAACACTGTGCAGCAATTAAGGATAAAGACTGAAAAAAGTCAAGGTCAAAAAGCAGCGTTCTGTAATTAGGCCGGAGTTAAGGCAGCTTTTTGCTAGGAGGAATTCATAACATGTTCAGAATGAGAAGTGGGGCTGAAATTGATAAACAGTTTAATATTACAATTGCTTTGTTGTACTCTGACACTATCACATTTACTAAACAATGCAAATCCTTTATGAGATAAAAATCTCCTGATCATATTTGAAAGCTTTTAGTAGAAAGCAAATGACAGTTCAGGTTGCAAGATAGATTAGATGAATTTAGTACTAATTCCAAAGAACAAAGATCTAAACTGATTGAAAAATAAATTCAGCCCCAAAAGTAGTTAATGCGGAACTGAGAACTTTACAATCCCAATTACAATCTGGGATATTGTGGCAAATTTCAAGGCAGAGCTTCAAAAGGTCATTTATTTTATGTGGAAAACGATTTGTTTTGAAAGAGAAAGACATGACTGGTGCTGGAAAAGCAATAAGTAACTTTTTTTATCAGTTGTTTTTAAGTTTAGAAGTAAAATATGAAGTTACTGATTTTAAAATTATTCAGGAAGCCAAATACTTAATATACACAATATATCATAACATTATTTTTTTTCTCGCTTTGCCTGAACATGTATAGGATGTAGATACTCTTCCAGAATGTTCTTAATCTCCCGCACAAGACATGGAGCCTGAGAGCATGTTATTTCATCCTTGTCTGAATTCTGCCACCGCTTCCTCACGCCCCAGTGGCACATATTCTCGATGTCATCACTTCTCTTCTGAACTTTGGCATTTGATGAACTTCCTTAAACAATAGACTGGATAGCCCCACAGAGCTTAATTTGTACTCTATTCATCTCCCTTTGTCTGTCTTTGGTTTCTACAGTTTCTCCATGCCTATACTCTTCTCGTAGAAATAATGTTACTGATGGATGAAGAAAGGAAATAAAACCCAGGATCATTTGTGTCATTTTACTATTAGTTTTGATCTTCTCCATAAACGAATCAGTGCTCTCTCCTCACAGCTTACTCGGTCTTGACCTGTGTGTCGTTTTAGACAGTACAAACCACACGTTGAACTCTCACTGGTTTTTTATCCCAGACTTTTCTAGTCCTCCAAATTCTCTGGCTAATTGTCTCTCATCTTACATAGTATTCTCAAGTTGGGATTCCGTCCCATGGTAGAGTTTCCACCAAGTCTAATGGATGACATTTGCTGTGGTAGTATTTTAATGCCAATAAAAGCAGAGTCAGAAAAATGAAACAAAACAAAAAATATATATAATGCAGTTGTAGGAAAGAATATAACAGATATCAAATGTCTTGAGACCTGCTGGATGAGCCATATCCTGTACAAGGATTAATTGGTCCTCTGTAGGATCTAGACTACATTCTACTGACTGTTTTAGAAGAAAGGATATGTGCTGGTTTTGACATTTGACATAAATAAATACTTTGTGATGTCTATGCTTCCATTTGTGGAGATTTGTCCTTAAACTGGAAATTCAGTATGAACATCTCGATGTGGGAGAGCTATGGATATAATATGATTCCACCTAAATGTGCCAAATGAGCTCCGTTTAAATACAAAGATGATTGAGTTTAACTCAACCACGCTGGCCTTGCTTCTATTTTGACAGTCTTTTAAAATGAGCAGAAACCTCCTGTAGTTCATTGCCAGGTAAAGAGTTGGAGAAAACTAGGTTTAAAATACAGATTTCTTAATTCATAGTCTGCACTTTTCTGTTTGTGTTGAGCTTCCAGGAAAGGTTATAGACATTGTGTGATTGGAATTTAGCAAGCATTTTTCAAGTATCTCATGATAACCTTGTGAATAAGATGGATAAATGTGGGCCAGATGACAGGACAGACAAGCGGATTTGTGGCTGACTGCACAGTTGTACCCTGGTGCTTGATTAATGCGTCGATATCAGCGTAAAGGTTGACGCCCAATGTCATTCCTCTGGGCGCTGTGTTTGGCCATGTTTTCTAGTTTATCACTTTAATCAAAGATCCACATGATGACAGGAAGCATGCTCATCAAATTTGCTAATGATGCTAGGTTTGGAGAAAATTAATATACTGGTGACAGAATCAATCTTCAAATGCTTTCAACAGGCTGGAGATATGGATGCAAACAAACGACTTGAATTTATCAGTAAAATATCAGCGCTCAACATTGGTATATCAAGCACCAGTATACAGAGCAGCATGGAGAAGGGCTAAGCTGGCTTCAGCACAGAGAGATGAATGGGTCGGTCTAAATGGAGCAAGAAGTTTTAGGGGACACACGTGAGATGCCACAGAGAGCGGGAGGGGAGTCTGAGGCTGCAGGAGCGGAACATAGGCACATCAATGAAACAAAGCCTAACTAGTGGCCAGTAGGGCCTGAGGGAAATGGTTGACTGTGGATGACTTTTGGACTTCAAGGTCCTGATTTGTGGGGCATCCTAGAGTAAACAGACAGGTGTAGATATGGTAGACCACGTGGCGTAGGCAAAACACGAAAGCTATGGTGTCCAAAAGACCTGGGCTCAGATTCAAATGCTTAAAGTGAACTTAATTGTCCTGAGTGTCAGTTTTCTTAACTATAAAATGTGGCTAATACTGTTTCTTTTGAGAGGCAAAATGATAAATCATGAAGAACATGGAAATTTTTAAATTTATGAACTTTGATTATTCATCAGGTTAAAAATTTCTCTATAATTGCCAGTATTTTTTTTTACTGTGATTCTTGCACTGTTTCCCTGTTCTGCCCCTGTTCCACTTTTCCTTGTTGATAGGTGTTTGCTCTTTAGTAACTAACTAAATAAATAAATTTGCCTGAGATTTGTGTTTTATTAGACTCTTGAATGGGCCAAATTTTTGTTTACATTATTCTGATTTTAATGGTTTCTAATATATTTGCTGCTCCTTTCATCTTTATTTCCTCCCTAACCAAGATCTTAAGATCTATTATTTTCTTATTTTCTTTATTTTATTCTTTTCCTTTTTAAGTACTACAAACATTTAAAATTATGAATGTCTCTCTGTGTACCACTTTAACCATTATGTAATATATGGTCTTTCCACTAGTATTGTTTGTAATGTAAGTTTATTTCTATCCTGACCAAAGTGTTATTTGGGAGCACTTAAATATTTTAAGTTTTTTGCTGATACTTAATGGCACTCTTTTCGTAATTGACTTTAGATTAAAGTGAAATTAACATACAATATCTGGTTTTTCTATTTAATAAATTTCCAATATATAAAAATATTTGGGGGTATAGACTTATTTCCCACTTGAGAGGGCTTAATTCCTTTTATACTGTGTTTTTATCCATTCTGTGTTATCTTCAGTTTTTGCTGATGTGTTCGTTACTTGATATATGGCATTTTTTTTCCTCCTGTGGCATTTGACACCATTGACCGCTGCACCTTGGAAGTCTCCATTGCCCTGACTTACATGGCCCATCTTTCGTCTGACCTCTTCCTTCTCTGAGCATTGTTTATTCTTCCCTTCTGTCTCTTCCTCCCCTCACACCTTATAGCCACAGGTACTCTCCACCCTTCCTAACTCATTCCCATGAATTTTATCACTGCTACACTAGGCTGGCTTCACTTCTCAGTGGGGCCACCTCTGATCTCTCTAGTGGACTTATCTCCCCGTATTCCCACCAGGACCTTCAACTCAGAATGTTCCAGACTAAACCCACTGCCTTCCCCCAAACCTGCTCTCCTGAGTCTCTTTCTTTCTGCTGGTCAGTTACTCCACTTTTATAAGCAAGCAACATAGGGTGTTGTCCCTTCATGTAACATCAAGCATTGTCAGTTTTGTGAGATGAATGTAGCACTCAAATCTGCATTGTCCTCTCTGCCGCATTGCCGGGAACCTCCCTCCCTTCCATGGCCTTCCCACCTCCAGTCTCAGCTCAAACTCAGTCCATTCCTGACTTTCACAGGAGGGTTCACCATCGACATGCAAATTCAACTCATTATTTCCCTGGGCAAAACCAGTTCTAGGCTCCCAGTTCTTCCCAGAAGGGAGTTTAGACTACTTAGTCTTGCTTACTTGATTTGTCTGTTCATGGTCTGTCCCTTTTGGCCTTCCAGCTCCAGCTCGATCATTCTTCTTACCCTGTACACTCAAGAATTGCTAACCCTTGAGCTGTTCTCCGGAGCTCTATCCTCTGTATTTTAGCACCATTTCTCTCCTCTGCCTGCAGTGTCTCCGCCTTCAGCCCCCTACTTGAACTAGAGAGTATTTATTATCCTTTAGAGTACTCTCCCAACATCCTCATCTATGATCCTCTCTAAAGCTCCCTCCTGGCCTCATGTCATGATTTAAAGCACTGCCTTCTCTACAGTAGGTCTTTACCTTCCATATGCTGCTTAACGTTTCCATTATTGTGCTTAGCAAATTTTATTGCAGTTATCTGTGTAGATGCCTTCTTCTCTCTTAGACTGTGACATTTTTAAGGGAAGAAATGGATCTTAATCACATCTGTATTCACAGTGCTTAGTATAGTGCCTGGCTCATAATATGACTTGATAATGTAAAAATAAAAGTGTGTTAAACCATCATATTTGGTGGATGGAAATACGATGTTGTGATTTTCTTATGATTGATTGTCTTCTATAATGGTATGATAACGTTCTTTAATCTAATGTCATAGTTACTGCCTTCAGTTCTACTTTGGCTAATATTACCAACCATGTGATTCTTTTGTTCAGATTTGATTGATAGATCTTTGTTGAATATTTTATTTTTAGCCTTTTAATGACATATTGCTTTGTAAGCAGACAATTGTTGAATTTTTCAATGCAATCTGAGAATCTCTGCTTTTTAAATGGGGTAAGGGAGACAGTTTCATGCTTAATGTAATAAGTTCTATTTTTTGTCTCCTACTTTTATCTAACTTTGTATTTGCACAATTTTTTGTAATTTAAGATTGCTCTTCTTTCTATTTAGTGTGGAATTTGGCACACAAAATTTAAGTGAAAGTTTATCACTCATTTCTTTTTTAATTTTTAAAAAAAATTTTTCTTAGACTGTGTGTGAGCAGGGGGGGAGGGGCAGAGGGAGAATGAGAATCTTAAGCAGGCTCCATGCCTAGTGAGGAGCCTGATGTGGCGCTTGATCCCATGACCCTGATATCATGACCTGAGCCAAAAACAAGAGTCAGTCACTTAACCAACTAAGCCACCCCGGCACCCCTATTACTCAATTTTTAATCAGTACTTATTTTAGAATATTCTACAATGTCCTTAGTTCTGTATAGTCTTCTCTTTTCATAAATGATAAAGAATTTGCTCTCTTTTGGCTTCATAAGCCACTCTTGTCCTCTATCTGCTTCCATTCATAATTAATCTGGACTTAACAATGCTTTAAATTAAAAAATATTATTAGCATTAATCTGCAGAGTTCATATTTACTTATATTTTCAATTAGTAGTGTTTATTCGGTATTAATACATAGTGTAGATTCTCCAGCAGATATTACAATGGATATCTCTATTCAGTGAATTTTCTAAGTCTTTCAAAGTATAATAATGTCTTGTTTTCATGAATGAGAAATAACAAAACTGTTGATTCGAGTATATGGTGCTTTACTATTTGTATATGTTTGTTTTCTCTAGTGAAAAACCAAGAGTCTGATTTATATTTCATAGCAGATTATCTACATTTTTTTATAAAAGTATGTAGAATACTGTTCTTTCTTTGTATTGTGTCTTTAAAAAGAGGCTCTGAATTGGATTCACTTTCTGATGGTTATACATAGGAATCAAAGATGCTATTTCTAGTCTGATTTCTTTTTCAGTTATGAAATTTGTAATCATACACATTTTTTTCCAAAATTATTATTATTGCTATTGGATCTTAGTCTCCACTCTTCAGATATTCCAATGAAAACAAAAATGCAATGTAAAATGGTAAAATATTGTTCTATTTCTAACAAATTGCAATGGATTTTGGAGAGAATAGGGATAAAATTGACATTTATAAGTAGTCTTATTAAGGTGTTCTAGCCTTCTGGACTGCAACTTTGGGTGATAATGTTCTATTCTTTTTAGAGCTATTCTGAATTTTCCAAATTTTCTACAACAAAGAGAAAGTAGTAACAAAGAAAATACAGTGTATGCTTAAGCCTAATAATAAATAATGAAGAGACTGAGAAGAGAGAAAAATACATCTGGTGAAATGGTTAGGGAACACATCCTACAATAAATAGAATTTAAGCAGTGTTTTTATGGATTGAAGAGATTCATCTGTGGAGATAATGGAGGGCAAAGGGCTAATTTAGGTCAAGGCAAAGTCATTAGCAAAGATAAAAAGAGTGCTTAGGCACTTGACTATGTTTAAGGAGGTAGATCTTAAATGTTATCACCACATTACATACACACTGAGACACACTCAAACCCAGTCATGTGAAGGGGTAGAGATGTTAACTAACCTTATTGTGGTAATCATTTTGCAAAATAACATGTATCTAGTCATCACTTTGTGTACCTTAAATTTGCATATGTTATATGTTAATAATGACTCAGTAAAGTTGGGAAAAATTTTAAAATTAAAAACAAATTAAAAAAAACAGGGAAGGGCGCTTGGGTGGCTCAGTTGGTTAAGCGACTGCCTTCGGCTCAGGTCATGATCCTGGAGTCCCGGGATCGAGTCCCGCATCGGGCTCCCTGCTCAGCAGGGAGTCTGCTTCTCCCTCTGACCCTCCTCCCTCTCATGCTCTCTGTCTCTCATTCTCTCTGTCTCAAATAAATAAATAAAATCTTTAAAAAAAAAAAAACAGGGAAAATCTTAAGAGGGAGAGGGAAAAAAGGGAAAACTACTGACAGTAATTTGTTTCTAATGATATAATTTGAGTTTTCAAGTGCAAATTAGAACTCTGGGGTCTACCACTATGACCTTGAGAGCGTCAGTACTTAAAGACTTTTCCCATCAGATTTATGGTGATATTAATAAATGTGATTTTTAGGTATTGCATAATGAAGGGTGTCATCATTTGGAAGATTGACATGACTCCGAGCACTGATGTTTTCTAAATAACTAATGCATACATGGTGTTGCAATATCATGATTGCTTAAAGATCCATTCGAAGTGAAAGAGAGACCAATGGATTTTAATATAGCAGAGTACAAAAAGTTCATTGATACTGTTTCAGATCTTTATTATTATAACCCTTAAAAAAACTTTTGTTAAGATTTTCATGTTGTATCAAAGAATATATGTAATTATCTGAAAAGTCTTTTTAAATAGCTTTCATTTTTCCCCCATTCCCCCTGCTTGTGTTCCTGCTCTCGCTGTCTCTCTCTCTCTGTCAAATAAATAAATAAAATCTTCAAAAAAAAAAGGGCGCCTGGGTGGCTCAGTCGTTTAGCGTCTGCCTTCAGCTCAGGTCATGATCCCAGGGTCCTGGGATCGAGTCCCACATCGGGCTCCCTGCTCGGCAAAAAGCCTGCTTCTCCTTCTCCCATTCCCCCTGCTTGTGTTCCTGCTCTCGCTGTCTCTCTCTCTGTCAAATAAATAAATAAAATCTTTAAATAGCTTTCATTTTTCCAAATGCATGCCTATGTACATTTTCTTCATATACTTCGAGGAAAACAACATATTGAAACAGATTCAATGCAGAAGTAGATATGGCAATTCAGCTGTTTTTCATTAAGACAGATGATAAAATTTTGCAAAAATGTAAAACAGTGCAGTTTTTCTTACTAAATTGTTTTTGTTTTGAAAAACAGTTACTTTTCATAAAAAATTTTTTTTAAATTAAAAGAACACTTAGGATATTTTTGAGATCATTTGTTGACCAGGGAACTGGAATAAAATGGGCTAGTACTGAGAAATAATAAATATAACCTATCTCTCTTTTGGTGATAAGTATGACTATTAGAACTGCCATTATGATAAAAGAATGGACAGTGACATATAACCATTCATTCAACAAATAAATAAATAAATATATGGCATGGTCCCCTATCCTGAGAATAATTTCTTCAGGCTCTTTTTTCACAAATAAAAATCTTACTTTATGATGGTTGACATTTTCTATTTCAAACCAATTTGTGGTAAAAAGTATATTATCTCTGAAGAAGATGGAGATATAGTCAGTGTAAAAGGTATCACAATTGAGATAACAAGCAAACAAGAAAATATACCTCAGCATAGCCTACATGTTCTCAACAGATTAGTTTAGACTCCTGAAAATTTGTTTGTGTCATTGGCTTTAAGACCAAAAGTGGAAACAACTTGGTACTAATCAAGCTTAGATGACCCCACCTAACTATTTCAGCTATATCTAGCTGATTTGATTGGTTGGGTGGGCATCAGGCCCACGCACATGGGAGCTACTCAGTGAGGATTTAATTCGCTTATTTCTGAATTGGCACCATGGGGACTCCAAGTTGGACCTGTTGGTAGCAGTTCATAGCATATACTGCAATGGTTTCTCTAGATGTCTAAGAGGAATATGGAGGAGCCTCTGTACACATCCCTTCTCCTTTCTACTTTGGAGGCAAAGTCGGTGTACAGAAAGCAGGAAGGAAGGAAAGCAGAAAGGCTATGTAATACCAAAAACAAAAAAAACCACAACAGATTGCCCAGAAGTAAAGGAAAGTAAGGCCGGAGGGAGTGGAGGGTGACTTGGAGTCTTTTGCAGTATTCTCCACCTGAAATCAGGGGGCTGTAGGTTATGTGGCCTCTCCACCAACAGTAGATAGATGATGTAATCTATCTACTGTGTTAGTCATTGGGTTTAGAGTTCTGGCCATAAATTATTTTTATTGAGTTTTACAATTTCTCTCCAATGATCATGCATGTCTATCTCAGCATTGCTCCTTTTCTAGGTCTTTGCAGAAATAAACAACATTGGCTTTGTTCTCAAGAACACAGTCCTCTACCTATGGGTCAGAGGATTCCTCTCTTCCACTCCTTTGCCTACCTCCTTCCTTTGCTGTCATTAGCATTCTGTCCTCTCACTTCGATTCTAGCCACACCATTCCTGTTTGTGTGGTCTTACGACAGTGTGGTTTTGACATGCTCTTTAATAATTCTCTCTGGCTCTATTTTCTCTGACAGTATTTCTAATATAATATTAATCAGTTCTATTGTTTCTGATGAGCATACTGAGCATAAGGGTCCAGAATGACATATTAATTGTAGTTTTAAGTTTAATGTTGTGATTTAGGTTCTGTGGGTAAGTTTGCTCTGAATAAGTAGAGATGGAGAGAGATTTTATGTTTTCCAGCCTATCTTAGGTCAGAAGACCCTGCTAGATCTTTTCAATGGCCAACAAGCCGTCTTACAAACTGTGGTGGCTGATGCTTTTTCGGAGCTAATGTTCATCTGCAGCATGCACCTCATACAGTGTATTAGACATGCTATGTTCGGGAGCTCAGCAGGGCTCCCGATGCAAGTCAAGGCTGAGAAGTCTCGGATTTCATGTCGGGCCAATGCTGTACTCTTGACACAAGAGATGAGCTATTGCTTTTCTATGTGTTATAAATTGGGAACAAAGAAAAAAAAGAAAGGAAAGCCCAGTATGGCATTTATGAATAAACAGTTTTAACTTACTACCACTGGCCACATTGTAATCTGGGCTGCTGAAGAGCTCTGGAATCTAATTGATATCATTGGGAAAGGTTTTTTTTTTTTTTTTTAAGTTTTTTTTTTTTTATTTGACAGAGAGAGACACTGAGAGAGGGAACACAAGCAGGGGGCATGGGAGAGGGAGAAGCAGGCTTCCCGCAGAGCAGAGAGCCCGATGCGGGGCTCGATCCCAGGACTCTGGGATCATGACCTGAGCCAAAGGTAGATGCTTAATGACTGAGCCACCCAGACGCCCCTTTATCACTGGGAAAGGTTTAAATGCAGAGCTGTGGATGGGAGCTGAACAGTCCGTCCACCGCAGTGTTGCAGTCTTGAAAGGCCACCCGTCAGTGTGGGCGAAGAGAAATGTGTTCTCTCCTGTCATCCCCACAGGACCTGTGGACCCTCAGACCTGACTCATGCCGATGATGGTTGCAACATTTGTGGGCCAGGCTGCACGTCTTTTATCGAGAGACAATTACTGGGATAGCGCTGAGGCATGACTGAGCCTCTGGGCATAGTAGCTGTCTCACCTACTGCTGAGGTGTGTGAATTAATGATCAGATGGATTCAGCAGGTTGTACAACATTAACTTTAAATTGTCAGCTCCCCTGCGACTGTCCGACAGTCTTCCTTTTATTCCCTCTCTTTCATTCTGAGGCTGAATTTAGAAGAATAAACACTTGCGTCCTTACATTTAAGCTGCTTGACGAGTCTCCGAGCAGGGATATTGGAAGTTCTTGTTTTCACTCCGGTGGCTTTGGTGATGACGTGTCCAGACCGTGACGGAATGTTCCCTGCCTCAACTTCCTCCTGACCGAAATAGTAAGAGACCTTTTACATCATTGCTCAGGAGCTCAGCAGTGTCTCATTGCTTAGTGCTGGGAGAACCTGATCTGTGCCACCTTGGGGACTATTTATAGAGCTCCATTTTTGGCATGGTGCTATTATAACTCACCAGCCTTGTTAGTTTGCCTTAGTGTGTGTGTGTGTGTGTGTGTGTGTGTGTGTGTGTGTGTGTGTGTGTGTGGTTAAAGAATCAACAACATTTGCTATTCGAACGCAGTTGTGCTGGGCAAGTATCTTCCTGCTGATGTTTGTCTGCAGTGCCACAACAGTAAGTGATGTATGTTTCAACGACCTCAGCCGAAGGAAGCCGAGGGGACGGAGCCCACATAATAGAAGGAGAAGAATGACAAGCTGGCAGGCTACTTGTGGGCTTCAGGGCTTTCTTGGAAGCCAGCACGCTCTGTGAAGATGTGTGCAAACCTTCTGGCATTTTCCGCTTTAACGCTCTTGTGAGAAATTAAAGCATATTATAAGCTACTTCCAAATTTTCCCGCTATTCCCAATGAAGTTTTTTTTTTTGCTGGAAAAGATAGTGGTTTTTGTTTTTTTTTTTAACCTAGAATATCAATCAACCTGAAATATTTATATTGAAGTCAAGGGAATATATTAATAACTCATAGAACATAAATTACTTTGGGGTTATCCCTCTAATTCAGAATCTTGGCACTCAGATAAGCTAGTGTTTGGTTCCCTTTTCCTTTCTCACCACTGTAACCCTGACACTGACGCTAATTGTGACACTTTCCGCCATGCTTGTAGCCCTTCCTCTGTATCGCCTTTAGAATGAAAACAACTCACCCAGCTGAACGAGATGAATAATTAATCATTTAGTCCCACTGGAAGAAAATGACACCTACGGCTGAGTAGCAGGGGGCATTAAGAGAAAGAGCTGTCAAAGGGTGCCCTTTCTTCCCAAATGTTAAAGAATGCTATTTTTCTCTACACTTAGAGGATCAGAAGGTAATGATAGGAGCAAAATCCATGATGGTACAGAATGGATGTCTAGGAAACAATTAGGATAACAATTAGGAGGCCACCCAAGAAGGTCTGGGATCCGCTCACTGCTACAAAGCCTGGACGTGAATCTCTCTCAGTCCCAGAATATAGACTTCCAGGAAGTCCAGAGTTGATTCCAAGGGATGTGTTGTACAAAGTTGGCTTGAAATTCCCTCTCTCCCTCCCCCTCTCCCCTTACCCCTCCTCACTCTCTCTCTTGCTCTCACTCTCTCTCTCACTCTCACTCTCAAATAAATATATAAACAAGGGATGTAAAATCTGTAAGCATACCAAGCATTGTTCATAGTATGAAAAAGTATTATTTCACACACATATGTACCAGTATTCAAATATATAAACAGGTGCTGTTGTGATCGATAAAATGCAGAATCATTTAATTTTATCCTTAAACACATGGTAGCTTTTTATTGCTTTGACATTGTGCATAGTCTCAATCAAGAGATTCTAAAAGTATAGCCATGGGGTCCCATGTTTTGTTTTGCTTTGTTTTTCCATTTGAAGAGATCTCCATATACCAGAAGATTGAGAACCACTGCAATGTACAGAATTTGGACCCAGCCTCCAGGTGGTATGGCAGGGTACCCTGACTCCCAGAAGGAGGGTTTCCCTGGAAGCAGCCTCTTCTTTTAGTTGAAGGGCTTTGCAGGCACTTCTATTAGGTCATCATGGTCCTCGATGCAAGAAAGGCATCATTTTTGCCCCCTGTAAAAGACACGATCAGGTATTTCTTCTCAGGTAGGAATGCGGAATAAGTCAATATGGATTATGTGGTAAGAATTTCAGAGCTCTGGAAAGGCCCTAGTGTCATTTGAAATCATTCTCACTCCCTGAAATTCACTTTAGCTTAAGAATTTGATCTTTGTTGGAACAGATGCCCTGGGGTAAGGCTGATACTTCACACTTCTATCATTGTTTATTTCTCGATGGCCACAGTGGGTTTTAGAACCTTGTGCATTTGAAATGGAGGCATATCTGCTAAAAGGGGGGAAAAATAAGGGACTCCCAAACCTCTGAACAGTTCATTTCCTCTGAATTTTGGCTTCATATGCTGCTCCTCCCAAAGTTAAGCCATTGTAGTGAACAGCACTGCCTTTCAGCATTCCCAAAGAAACATTCAATTGTATGTGACTTAGTGTTTGTGATGCACATACGATGTGCAGCAATGTGCTTTGGAAAACATGATGTTGTGGGTTTTTTTTAAGATTTTATTTTATTTATTTATTTGAGAGAGAGAGAGCCAGTGAGAGAGAGAGCATGAGCATGGGGATGGGTGGAGGGAGAGAGAGAAGCAGACTCCCCGCCAAGCAGGGAGCCCAACGTGGGGCTGGATCCCAGGACCCTGGATCATGACTTGAGCCGAAGGCAGACGCTTAACCGACTGAGCCACCCAGGCGCCCCATGATATTCTTTTTCTAGAAGGCTCTCATTTTGTGGCATCAGAGGATTTTTGTGAAGAAAGATGTGCTGGAGTAATTCTCTACTGTTATTTCTTCTGTTCCACCAATAACTTTATCTCAGAAATTGATTTCCTCCTTGGTAGAGAAAAATTGCACATTTCCAGTGGAAGATGTGTACATGTTTACCAGCATTCTCTCTCTCTCTATTTTTCATCACCAGTAAGTTTTGAGGAAGTTATACTTTGCATCAGTATTCATGGGAACGGTCCCTGGTGGTCTGCCTGGGCTGCACACTGGCCGGGGACAGTGTTCACTGGAAGGTGCTCTTAGCATTTGGGACAAGGCAATACTTCATCGTGCAGGACCGAACCACACACTTCAGGATGTTTGGTGCCCTGGCCTCTAAATTCTAGAAGTATCTTGTAGTCATCAACACAACCAAAGGAAAACAAAACCCCAAAAACACCCTGACCCGTTTCCCTGCACCTCAGCGAAGAGTTCCATGCCTGGTGGAAAACCACAGGGCAGCCCCTTCCCCAAGGCAGAATCATTCCTCAAGACATCTGGCAGGTGGCCATCACAAAGTGGACCACCTTCTTATGGTGATTACCAGTGGGCCCTCTCTAACTCTCGTCCTGTATGCCTCAGGTCTCCGTTCATCGACTACTTTTAGCTTCAGAACATGTGCATGTGCTAGATGATGCCAGAGTGTTTTGTTTGCCCTCTAATGAGGATTCACCAAAGGCCGAGGCAGTGGAATGGGAATGCTGTGTCATTTTGCCCTGCTTGTGTTCAGCTTGGTGGTGATGTGTGTGCAAAATTGGCTTTTCCCACCATCAAGGGCGTACGAGACACTGCAGTGAGGAACAGATCGCTTTTCTTTTCCCTTATTCAGCCTTCCTGATCTTTCCAGCTGTACTTGGGCTTTCAAAGTGCCACTGATAAGCTGATGATTTTGTTTTAGGGGCTCGATAGGGAGAGGGAGATTAAATACTGCCAACTGTGAGCACTAACACTGTTCCCTAGGCAAATAAACAAGACCCCTTCGGAAGGGATGTAAAATTGGTTTTCCAGGCTTAACTTCCACAACTGTTTTAATAGAGCCTGTAAAAATATACTCTAATTGCTCCGTGGCACTTTTTCCATTGCAAAGATTCTACTTCAAACCCTTTATGACTCCCTTGTTCTACAGGTAGATGTTTATATTATGACAGATACCTCTAATTAGCTAAACAAGAAAAACCTACCAAATAATTCCCCACGTGGAAATTAAACCTTCTGGACCAAGCTCTTAGTGCCAGCACTCTGTTTCCACATTGTTTCCGATTCTCCGTGTAAGTCCGTGTACCTTCTTAAATACACATAAACCGCAACTGTCTGAAACCTGGTTCATGAAGACGCTGGGGGTCGCTGACTCTGTGAATCTGCCCTGGGAATAAGGGATTAGAGATTCAAGGGTGCAAGGAATGAGCCTACAGAATCTCTCAGCGGATTGTCAAGGGGGCACCCAGGACTCTGCGTCTTCTCTGAGACACCCACAGAAGGTCACGGCTTGGAAGAGCACAGGGAGTCAGGCATGGACAACTCAGGTGTTGGGAAGCATTATTGTTGGTTGCCTGGAGCTGTCTGCTACCTACGTCTCTATGAGTGGAGTGAGAGGCTGCAGACACCCCTCTTCTTGTTCAGATCCCGAGGCTCAGAGCGTAATAACCTCCCTTGGTCTGAAGTTCAGCAAACATTTCTCGGTCACCTCTTCTTTCTAAGCTTTCAGGGCTTACTTCTCTGTCTTCCTGTGTTGATCTCTTTCTAGGTGACAGTAATTCTATGTCACATTCCCTGAGTCCTACAGGGCAACTCCTCAACTTCTAGACCATTCTGTGTCCAGTGGAAGTTGTTGGAAGCTTTGCTGTGGAGAGTTTCCGTTGGAATTCGGGTGCCGCAGATTCCGCCATTTCTGCAGTTCACACACAGGTCACTTTGGGCTAGAAAGGCTGGCTTTAGCCCGGCACAATGTGTAATTTTGTATAGGAAAAAGAAAAAAGGAAGTGGACGATTAAGATTTATATTTGAATTAGGAATATTTTCAGGGGCTTAGGCTGGACTATTTCCCAGGCCCCCTTCAGGGCTAAAGTTCTGTGGATCTAAAGCAGATCCTGTCTCTGGTCTTATAAGAAGTGATTTCATAGACTGTTTTCTCATTCCCCCGCCCCCATTTCTGGGCATTCATCCCCTGGTTCCTAAAAACCGGGTCCATGAACATAGTAGCTCCACACCAACTGAACTTGTTTCTCAAATGGCCCATCTGCTCACATTGCATTTTTGGGTTCAATGGTCAGAACTTTCCATAAGCTGACTTTGAGATGACTGATTCTCAGACTCAAAAACTCACAAAAAGAGGCAACAGGGCAGCTAATGGAGGTACAAGGCTTCTGAGTAGAACGAGCAGGATGTAAAAAGTCCCTGAGCAGGAAATGTCATATTTGACGTATGGAGGAAGAGCCAATGTATTAAGGCTGATTTTTCCCCAGTTCAGCTTCTTTTCTGAGTACATACTTCTTCTCTCTCTCTCACCCTTTATACACACCCACACACACATATGTAAATACTTTTATAAAACTAGATGATACATGGATAGGAATTTGTTCTATGATTTATAGGAATTTCTTCAATGATTTACTGTATATTTGATTCTATATATAAATAGAATACGTATGTGTGTATATATATACATACTTAGTATTCTGTATAAAATATGCATGTTATTGTGAATGTTCTGATAGTAATGCATGTAGAGAATTAATATGTCTCAAAACCATCACTGTATATGTGTAGATATGTATTAACTTTTATATGTGAATAGAACAGCCCCATATCATTAGGTATGTTTACACAGACATAGGTCTTCTCATCTTAAGAATGCCAAGGGTTGTATTTTCTTCCTTCACACCCCCCCCCCCCACCGCAGCATGAAAGGGTCTCCCTGAATACCTACCTGCCTTTGATCTTCAAATCTGTGCAAGGTGAGCACTGAGTCAGCTGTTGTTAAAAAGTCAGCTTTTTAACCTACTGGCATTTCCTAACTGTGTCATCATTTACTCATTTCCTGTGTTCTGTGTGTCTTTAATTTTTAATGCAGGTCTCTCTATGATCTGACTCCTGTGTTTCTTTCCAATCCCAGACTCCCTTCTACCTCTTTCCTGCTCTATCTCTGAGCCCTAAAATCTTGCCTTTTTGAAAGATGTAGTGTTTTTCTTCTGTTGTCACATTTTCTTTCTCTTTTATTTCTCCAGTCCAGAGTGACCACCAGCCTGAATTTACCTGGCCTCCTCCCACTGGTCTGCAGGATCCAGATTAAGTATCTCCTCCTCTGGGAGATGAGTTAGAAGTTTTCCTTACCTCCCAGGGAAATGATCTCGCCCTTCTCTGTACTAATGTTGTCTATTGTACACATGTCCAAAGTAACACTTCACAAGCTACTTCATCGCTCCATTTTTAAGCCTATCACCCTTTCTAGACTGAGCAAGCTTTAATCACTATTGTCCCCATAGGTATCTCTGCTTGGGTCACATGTAGCACATAGTAGCTGTGTTCTGAAGCAAAGCGGCTAGTAAAGAGCATTTCATGGTAGTTCCAGTGTCACTGATAAAGGACGTATTATTTAATGCTTACGGAAAACCTCATTAATAACTGTTACTTTCAGTTAACATGGAAAGAATGCTTAAAGTTTGCATCAGAATAAATTATTATGTTGATAGACAGGTAGGGTATGCTGTGGACTTAGAAGAAATACTTTATATCTGTGCTACAAAATCAATGTGACTTCTTGCTTTCCTATGGCTATAACTTACCTGACGTCAGATTTTGTAATTTAGCAAGAATAGCTTTGACTTTTAGTCTCAATGGTAGATCTACAAAGAAAATCCTGGTTTGAAGTGAACCTGATATTTTCCTAAACATCTCATTTCTGGAATTTCCTTCTATTGAACTGAGGGTATTAAAAAAAAGAAGTCTTAATTTTTAGTTACCATTTAGATACAGTCAGACTAACTCACTCCAAGTCAACTGTAAATTCCACTATGGCAGGCAAGTCAGCTGATATTGCGGAGGCAAGTCTAGAACTCCCATATTTTCCGATTCTGGGATCATTTCCCCACTAATAAAATACTGACTCTATCATCAAAGAATATGCCATGAAGTACAGAAGTAAAACATGACAAGTGTTGCAGGTGATGAATACCCTTTTCAAGGATGAATACCCTTTTCAAGCATCAATCCCTCCTCCAGCTTAACAGAGAGATGCAAGGGAAAAGATGCTGGGACAGCATTTACTAACAGCTGACATCTATTGAGTTCCTTTATGTGCCAGGCAGTGTAATAACTATCATACAGGTATTAATTAAACTGATTTTACAAGCCCTAAGAAATAGCTGGTATCATTTCCATTTGATTCATGAAATGCTGAGGCTTAGAGATATTAAGTAACAAATAGCCAGAAGCAGTGTGGTCAAAAATGGGGCCAAGTCAATGAATGCAAAGTTCGTGCTCTTGACCACCATATTATGCTCCCTCTTGGGATTGGAGGATTCTCAAAGGGCATCTAGTCCGTGTTAATTATATCCTAAGCATACCTGGAGATAACAAGAGGCTGATGGAAGTTCCCTTGCTCCTTGAGTGAGGGAAGACTTATCTTAGTGAAGGACTAGAAAAAAAACAAAAACAACAAAACTTTATGAGAATTCACCCTCTGTGATGAATCTGGCTTGATCTCAGGCAACTTGTAACTTCAGAGTTCTGAAAGGTCATCCCGAGCATGAGCTGCATAGAGCACAGAGGGTGGACTGTGGGCAGGGAAAGGCCAGGCCTAGACCTCAATTCCTAAAAAGGGCATGCCATTTTTTTTTTTTGATTCTACATATAATTTAGAACATGATGACCACACTTAATACTATTGTATTGTATAACTGAAATCTGCTAAGAGAGTAGAACATAAGTGTTCTAACCAAAAAAACCCCCAAAAAACAACAAAAAAAGTTAAGTATGTGAGGTTGTAGATGGGTTAATTAACTCAAGGGTGGGAAGTCCTTTTACAAAGGATATGTATATCAAATCATCACATTGTACACTTTAAATATCTTACAATTTTATTTGTCCATTATATGTCAGTAAAGCTGAGGGTGGGGAGAGTGGAAAGGCCACATCGATCATATTTTCAACAAGGGCCCAGGCCACTACCCCAAAGACTCATCCCTCAGTAAAATATACTGTATATATGGATGCTGAAGTAAATTAATATGCCAACCTTTGATATGCCTTTCTCCTGCATTCACCTCAAAATTCCAGCAAATGATTGCATGTTCATTTCCTCACTGGATTTAAGACCTGCTTTTTTGTTCCTCTAGTTACATACGCTTTTGAGTTTAAATTGCTTGGCATCCTTTAAAGTTTGCAAAGCACCATGAAAAATCACTGAAATGAAAAGCACTAAAATATGTAAATTGTTGCTATTGTTCTTAAGTGCTTCTTCACATAGGATATGATCATTTCAAAGACAAAGTAAGATTTCTTTCATGTCAACAGCGATTATGTTTACAGCATGGGATCAGTCTTCAATATAGGAGTCTTACTACTTCTATAAAGTTAAAAAAAAAGTTGTTTTAAACTTTTGGAATTTATATTTCAAATTCATTAACCTCTTTTTCTTTCTTCCTGCCTGCTTTTTTTCCTTCCCTCTATTTTTGATGAAAATTATGAGTTTGGAGGCAGTTGCAAAGCATGCAGCAGTAAAATTGTCAGTTAAGTAATTTTATATTAGACACTGGCTTAGAGACTATGATTTTAAAAACAGTTTAATTTTCTTTTAGTGTAAAATATAACAAATATTGATTTAGGGGGACATGCTCTCTGCTATGTAGTATGTGAACAAAGAGCTTAAAAGTTAATTCTTTAATATAGACAGATTATAAACTAGCACTCAGAGGCACATCATCAATTTGCCGGAAGGTTATTTTTCTGGCCTGTGTGTCATGCCTAAGACAGTTCAGTCTTCTTTTCCCTACCCTCTCCCCCGCTATACTTATTAAAGACAAAAGTATATTCCTATAGCGGCCAAACAGTGACAAATTTGAGATTTTTTCCCCTTTGTCTTCAGAAATTAGAAAGAGTCTGATGCACTTCTGAAATCCTACAGCCTTCAAAGCCAGGGAATTTTGTTGATCTCGTATTTCCTGGTGTCTGCTTTTGGAAGCAAAACAACTACTCTCTCAGGAATCCTTCAGTCAGAGTTACGACTGATGATGTGAGTCGATAAATGCTTCTTGACCTGTGGTCAGTGTAACAGCCAGGCTCTAGGGACATGAGGCATCTGCCCAGAATGAAGCTGTAAGCGTGGATGCAGAAGAGCCTGGAATACCATGCAGGCAAAGGAGAAGAAAGCTACCAAGAGGAGAGTGAAATGTATGGACTGGCAGGGAATTTTAAAACAAAAGGCTATGCTTAACTTAGCTGTCACCTTTAAGGAAAGAAAATGAGATTTTTCAAAAATACTATGCAAATGTAAAAGTGACCTAACCAGCATTTGTGGATAAATCCATATTATTTTGTAAGCCAGGTCCTGATGTGCTGGTGTACAGATAAAATGCAGATCAATTTACTCGTTGCATGATTGGCGACCACACTAATTGTGATTCATAACTGTCACCCACCATTTGTGCTATTTGAGAGCAATTCTGAGCATGGGTAATTATGGTAGATTGCCCCAGTGCCAAGCAGATATTGCATAAATCCTTCAGCTGAGGTGAGCCTGACAAGCTGTGAGTAATAGACTGCACCTTGGAACAGATTTATATTTGAGGCCCAGTTAGCTGGAGTGCTTCATACTTTTCATTTCTCAATAACTTGACTGGAACTGAGGCAGTCAGTTATTTCCCCAATTCTCCATTTTCATGATAGGATAATCAATAAAGAGCAACTATTAATTTAGAGTCACTCTGATATACTAGGACTAGACAGTTTTACTATGATATTGATTAATTCTGTAATTTACCACTGGTCCTAAATGCCAACACGATCCAGACACTTTGAAGGTCATTAGAAATAGGTGGCTTTCTAGTCATGCAAGTTCACTTATTGGTAAGCACAAAGGCTTTGTGGTCATAAGAGTTGGGACTCTTTGATTCTTCAAAAAGTAGTGTAATATTCACCAATCATGCATTACACCACACAGCAGAAAATAGAGGAGCGAAGTTAAGACATGTTTTTTCTTTATAGATGCAGTTCTCCAAATGAGGTCCAGGAATGATTCTAGGCTACTGTCCTCCCATACAGCAGGACCTTGGGTAGCCCCCCCAGTTGTTATCTTGCTCCTGATCTTTTGTGGAGGAGTTTCCCACCACAATCAGATGTCATGCGAGGAGTTCTCAATAAACTTGCTAGCTCTAAACACTGTATAGTATCTGGTTTATATCTACTAGTGATAAATTAGCACCACTGATGAACCAACAAAATTTGAGACTCTCTGAGGTGTTGGTTGTAGCATTTTTTTTACACGTTAGAACTGTTTGTGAGAATACACACACATACACACACACACTAGAGTACACTATTACCAAATTAATGAAAAGTGTATATTAACAAAAATTGTGTAGGGTTAATGTAGGAGTAGTAGATGTTCAAGACCAATGTTGAAAGAGTAAAAGACTATATGTAATTTGTACATACATATAATCCTAGAAGATTAGTGGAAAGTTAGTTGGAGATAAACAATGAGTGATTAGTGTATGTTTTGTAAGTCTCATAAGATGTATCTAGATGGAATAGATGCATATTTTTATAGGCCATTGGCCATTATCTGTTTTATGAAGCTATATAAAAATAAATAACATCGTATCTTTTTTATCGTAAAGTCCATTATGTTCTGTGGAAGGACAACTTACTTAATTTTAAGTATTAGAAATCTCCATGTTTGGGTGCCTGGGTGGCTCAGTTGGTTAAGCGACTGCCTTCAGCTCAGGTCATGATCCTGGAGTCCCGGGATCGAGTCCCGCATCGGGCTCCCTGCTCAGCAGTGAGTCTGTTTCTCCCTCTGACCCTCCTCCCTCTCATGTGCACTTTCTCATTCTCTCTCTCTCAAATAAATAAATAAAATCTTTAAAAAAAAAAAAAAGAAATCTCCATGTTTACAAATACATGTAACCATATATCACTGTTGATGAAGATGCATTGAAAAATGGTTGAACATATTTAGGAATTTTTCAAGTAGGTTATACAAGGATGTCAGTTTTATTTCCCTTACCTTAATGTGTGTTATTTAGAATCTAAACTTAAAAAAAAAAATAAGATGAGAGGCACCTGGGTGGCTCAATCATTAAGCGTCTGCCTTTGGCTCAGGTCATGATCCCGGGGTCCTGGGATCGAGTCCTGCATCGGGCTCCCTACCCAGAGGGAAGCCTGCTTCTCCCTCTCCCACCCCCTTGCTTCTGTTCCTTCTCTCACTGTGTCTCTCTCAAATAAATAAATAAAATCTTAAAAAAAAAAAACATTAAATAAATAAATGAGTATCATCTACATTTCCACCCATATATATTCAAGAATATAGAATCATATTGAGAAGGCTAAGCTTAACCACTAAATTAATATATGCCTCAGATTATATGCATTACTCTTAGTGCAGGTTAATCTTCTGGGGGTAATTATGGTCCTGTTTAACAAAAATTCACAATGGTGAATTATAAGGTACCCTAGAGAAGCAGAGATACAGAACAATTAATGAGTCCCAAAGATGTATGTCTGATTTTAGTGCTGACATCTTAAATGTAAGATCATCACTGTTATCCCTGTTGAGAGAATTTTTAGTTCATGTAATGGGCCCATGCCTCCAAGAATAACACAGTGCGTTCTTAAATTGTATCACTTTTCCTAAAAGTTAACTCTTTGATATGATGGAAAAAAGTCAACATCTGTGAAACTCAGCTGCTTAGCCAAAATGCAAGCCTGTTACCTATGTGAGTACAGCACAGCTCAGTGACAGATGAGCCGTAAGTGGCTCAACGTGACACCTGATGCGGACTTACGGTATCCCACTCAAATCAGACTGTGGGTGTTGTAAGGTTTTGGTAGGGTCCAAGGTCAATTTGCAAGAGTGAAAAAGCTGTGCTCTAAGTTGTTTAGGTTCCATTATAGGATTTCTGTTGTTATCAGCTCTTGAGTTTGTAACAACTGCTTGTAGACCATCCTTCAACAAAAGGAGTGGATCATTAGAATCAAGGTATTTTGGCTTTTCTCTTTTTCAATGAAAATTAAAAAAAATTGAAGGAAATCTGTGAAAGTCTGCTGAGTATTTGGACATATGACCAGGGCATAGTGCTACTGATTAGGGATTTTGCATGTGTACTTGGAGAGGGGGTCTGAAATGTTCCTTTGTGAAAAAAGTCAAGCTGATCAATTTTATTAAATAGATTTTATTAAAGTTGATCAATTATAAAGTTAATCAATTTTATGAAGTTAAAAGATTATTTTATAGTGTATTACATTACATCCAAAGAAAATTATTTTAAATGAACTTGCATTTGGGGAAGGAGAAGGAAAGATGATGCAAGGAGATACTATAAACATTCTCATCATCAAATTACCATTAAAAATATTGAGGTATTTGTCATAAGAATTTTTACAAAAGAAATATTGTTTTCGGACAGTTTGCTAACACAATATTGTAAAATAATGTTTCACCTGACTAACTTCATTCTCATGAAGTAAAACACATGTATTTAATTATCTTCTTAAGCTTGGCTTCAGACCAAATAAATACAGTTGTTACTAGTGGCAAAAAGGATCGGCTTACTTTGGATCCCTCATTTTAGCTCAGTGGACACCCTGATGGATTCAAAAATAAGATGCGATGCTGCAGGATGCACTATTTTTAACTCAGTGTCGGTGGACATTGGGCTCGTTGGGCAGTGTTTGGGTTGAGCTCCCTAGAACTAGTGTTGATATCTTTTCTTGAACATTAAGCCTCAGGGACATAATTGTTACTTTTTTTTAATAATCAGTATGCTGAGCGTTATATGACTGAGAAGCTACTGCCTGAAAAGAGATGTGCCATAATGAAGGTATTCCTTTTTGAGATAATTTTAGCTGCTTATCAGGGCAGCAGCTGCTGTTTTTTGGACTTAGGGTTTCTCTTTAATGCACCATGAAAAAGCAACAAGTACCAGAAAATCATATTTTGTTGACAGAAGTAAAGCAAAATGAGCTGCAGTTCTATACCGTGGAATCTTAAAACAGGGAAAATTTAACTTGGTAGCGTATTTTTTTCAGTGTTTTGACTTTTTTTATTATTTTTTTTTAGTTTGTACTTGTATATTGCTTCAGAGTAAAAATATTTTTGGAATCCTTATCAGTCAGAAAAACATCTTCTTCAATCAAAATTAGCTAGACTCTGTAGCTAAAATAATCCCATTTTACTCGTTTGTGGAATGGCTGTTGAGGCTTTATTTTTATAAGCAAATGGCAAATGCTTGCTCCAGTGTATAGCTGATGCAAATTAAGTGTATCCTCTATTTCACAAATGAAGGGAGAATTATTGGAAACACTCTTCCCCTGATCAGTAAAAACTGATTACCATCAAAGAAGGGCCTGATTACTAACCACCAGCTTAGTGGTTAGCCGGAACATCTGGCCAACTCAGAGAGGAAAATTTGCTGAGCTTAAAAAATGTTTATTCCAACTTTCAACTCATGCATGTATAGAACACAGATGAGGAAACATCTGATGTCCTTCGGATTTCTGTTGTTAAACAAATGTAACTCATCTTCAAGCAAAAATCGAGTAAGCTTTTTTCCTCATTGATTTGGCTCCTTAAGCTCTTAAGTAACAAGGACTAGAAAAGAAAGCGTAAGAAAACCCAGAGTGATTAGAGCCCTTAAAAATATCTGAAGGGTAATTTCGACTTTACATCTCTTCACATACACTTTGATCTGGGTAGACTTATTATTTTAATTCAACTTACATTGTTGAGTGCATGCCACATTCAAGGCACAGAACTGAGTGCTTCCTGAAGACCATGAGCTCAGGATCTACCCATGGCCTGACTGCCACCCTGTTGCTCTGATTTACACCCTGTGGCTGGCACAGATCTTCCCACCCCTTAGTGCTTGGTTAACTATTACTAACCTGCAGAGCAAAGGACTCTGAGTAGTGTTGTTTGTCCTGATGATCCTTCCTTGACTATTTAAGATTAGGGCCATGGAGTCGTGAAGGTTATCTGTTCCTTGGCATGTATAGTTGGTATCAAGAGTTCTTGTTCTCCTCCTAATCCTCTCCCCCCAGCCTGTAAATTTAATTCAGTGTCTATGGCCCCAGAACTGAGCCTGACATATACCAGGTACTCAGTAAATATTGGTTGAATGAATGAATGAATGAATGAATGAATGAATGAATGAAATGAATGAATGAATGAATGAAACACCGCCTGTATCCTCAGTGAGGTTTCTTCTAGGGAAGAAGGTGTGTATAAAAATGACAAGAA
This sequence comes from Mirounga angustirostris, assembly GCF_029215605.1. NCBI lineage: Eukaryota > Metazoa > Chordata > Mammalia > Carnivora > Phocidae > Mirounga > Mirounga angustirostris. Next base: position 16,531,303 of record NW_026991711.1, on the reverse strand, counting down.
GACAAAGCAGAGTAAGGGAAATGCTAAAAGAGAAATATGAAAAGATTGGGTATGGACATGGTCATGGCCACCAGGACATTCTTCATAGAGAAATCGATTTTGGGGAGAAATGCTGGGCTATGTAGGCTACTAATAAAAATTGTATTTTTTTAACCATTTTTATTTTAACTTAATTTTGAAAAAATACATATTCATGGTAAAGTACTCAGTCTTCAGCCCTCTTTAGGTTGTTCTCTGCAATGTTTTTTTCAGTGTCTTTCAAGAAAGGATGATGCTCTTTTATCAGATTCTGACCAGGCAGCTTCATGGGATTACTTTTTCCCACTACAAAAGTGGGATTTAAACCCTAATTTCCAAAACATAGTAGATAGCTAAAATTAGCATGGATTTAATGCTCTGGGTCAACTTAAAGTGACATGTGAACATCAGCTAAAAAAAAAAAAAAGAAGTTTCTAAATCCTGTAAATCTCAGTGGGAACTTTTCATTGGCTCATTCTGTCACAATCTTTTTCTCAGGGATAAGGTTTTCTAAGTCAATATTTTCCTAAAAGCCTGCCCTTTTGTCTTCCACTAAATATGGTAGTCTTTGTTTCTTCAGTGACCACGTGAGAACCGAAGGAAAATCTCTTCTCAGAGAAGACCGAGCAAAGGAATATATACTTCTTGCCAAAGGTTATCACAGCATAATAGTATGAAGGAATGTCCACTTCTCTAAACAGAGTGTGCTATGCTTTCTGAAGTTGACGCCATTTACTTAGGCTCATTAAATAGCTGGTAAAATGATGCAGGTTTGAGAGAAACGCGAGCGGTGAGAGCCTGCTGCAGATGGCCGATGAGGAGTCGAGGAGGGCAGCAGTGGCCTCTGGGAGAAGTGCTCAGGGTCAGAGGGGATCCCTTCTCTGCCACTCCCAGCTCCCCCGCCTCAGGACACTGCTCTCTTCTCCCACTCACCTCATCGGCTTGCCTGCCTTATTCCTCCACACTGACCTCTTCCGTACTTATTAATTAGCATTTTTCTCTTGTACTTATTCACTTACTTTTATTTTTTTGCGCCTATGCTCTAGTTATTTTGGGTGTGGCTTGGCACCTCCATCAGATGGGAATACAGTTGAAGGCCGAGAGGTTGGCATGCACGCACAAGCTCTGAATAAGGGCAGGCCTAGGAAGGCTGATTTATACTTCGTCACTCCCCTCTAGGTTGAAGTCCATACTTTCTGGCTTTGGTGTGCATCAGCATGGGAAACCTGTCACAACAAAAGATGCTTCATCTCTACCGCAGACCTTCTGGGGCTTAGATGTCTGTATTTATTGAGCAAGTAGCTGAGAGCTACTTAGCTTTAGGGGGCGGGGCAACCTACCAGGACTGAGGGATATCCTGGGCTGCAGGCTGAAACCAGGACACTCCCGAGCAAATTGGGACAGTTGGTCGCCCTATATGGCGACAAAGAGCAGAGCCAAAACCAAGTCCACCTATCCACCTTCTTTCAACCCTAATTATTCTTAAAAATAAATCCTCGTGTGGATGTAAAATAGACATATAACTTGTTATTTTTCAGATATCCCTCAGTTATTCCATGGGTGTGTGTGTATATATATCTGCAGCATCACATAATACTGATTTTAGAATTAGAGATAAAGTTAGAATTAGATTAGATTTTAGAATTAGAGATAAAATATGTAAGGTGCTTAATATAGAGCCTAATTCTAAGTGCTTGATAAATATTAGCTATTAATTCTCTCTCTGAATGCCCAAAGATACTTCCTTCTTGCCCGCTTGAAATACTCATCTCTGGTGCAGGAGGATTCTCACTGGTCTTCCAAGCCGACAACCGGTCCAACACATGCCGCCATTTCTTCTGGCTGAGGAGCTGAGCCATCTCTTTCAGAGCTTGGCCATCTGGCTCATGGGCCAACTGCATTCACTCCCTCTCCACTCAGTGGCTGCTCCTGGCGAGACTTGCCTCCTCTGTACCTTCATCAGGTTTAGGGGCTTCTCCACACTCACCGCATCAGGAGAGGGAGTCTTCTCACTTCTTTCTGGATTCTTCTCTGGATGCTGATGATTTTTTGTCGGTGTCTATCTGTTCCAAGACGCAGTGATTGCTGTTTGAAATGTGCTTGCGGAAGTCAACTTGCCAACTTCTCTACCTAGTTCTCAGCACTTCAGCTTAAGGTTAATAGTAAACCAAGACCCACTTCTTCTAGAAAGTACGTCTTTTCTGTCCACATTCTTTCTTGATCAAAGAAGGTTACAGACTTATTTGGCCCTTACTTAAGCAGTGTTCATCATTAGGACAGTTTATAATTTGCTGACCAGTTAAAACACAAAAGACAACCCTCTAGGTAGAAGAGGATGCACATTAGAACCTCGACCCCCACCCCCCTCACCCCCGCCCCATGCTCCTTGCCCTCTAATCCTCAGGGTCAGCCGCCTATGTTGGTCTCAAACACCATGGTCTTTGCCCATCCTGTCTGTTTTACGTTCAACCTAATGTGTCTGCCAAAGGACCGCTGGCCGTCCCCATCCCTGGAATAACCAAACATGTCATCTGTACCAGCAAGTTGTTTCAGTCACTTTGAGAGAAATTAAGTAGCATACAAGGTCAGGAAGTAAGACCGTGAACTCACTGGAAACAGAACCCAAGACGACAGACGCCCAGCCCTGAGCACTGCACTAGATCATGCTTCCTCCCTCCACACAAGGCTGCCCATGGCAGGAAGAACCAGAGAGCAAGCCTCTAAATTATATATGACTGTTTGTCTCATTTTCCCTCCATGGCTAATTGAAGATGCAGGGGAGTGCTGCTTTTCTGGCTTCATCTCTCCTGTCGTGTCTTCTGTCTCGTCATCAGTGATGGGGAGGATGCTCAGCAATTTCGTTTCATCAGGGGTCCAAAGGAACTTAATGGGCTTTGAGGAGTCCCAGAATTACAGGTTCTGTGTCTTGGTTCACACTGAGGTCTGCAGTTCATTCTTGGTTCGTTTACCCTTTTCGACTGAAAGAAATAAAACAATTTGTAAAAGTCAACCCCAGGAGATTTAGAGTTGATAGGAGAGGATCGTGGATGATGGAGAAGAAACCATCACAATATGCAACCAGCAGCCAAGGAAAATGGTGAAAGCTCCCCACCCCTATGAATTTTTTAAGTGTGGAGGAATCAAACTTGGATTAGGTTTGACAATAAAAGTTGGGAGTTTGTTGTACCTTGTTTAGTCTGATGAAGATTAGGACTCTGGAGGGTCGAGCCAAGTTGCCAAAACCAAGGTTCTGCTTGGGGAAGTGACTCACAAATCATATTTTTAAAAGAGAATTCATCCATATCTAATATGTTTTTTGCATAGAGCCTTCGTGGTATTTCCTTATCTACGGTATTTGTCTGGGGTTCTTTGAGAACAAAGCACCTAAACTATTAATAAAATTCACTAATGATAAAGAAAAGAAATGACGTCAACTCACTCTGGATAACTGTAGGATGACTCATTACTTCTGGATACTTTTTGCTCTATTTACAAAAATACCAGCATCGCTTAGGTTTAGGGCTGTCTGTGAAAAACACATTTTATCACCCTCTTCCAAAAGAGTCATGGATTATTAGGTTGCACAATAGACTTAAAAATGCTCATTCAGATTTGCAACGGCTGAAGCCCTATGCCTCCTGCCTGTTCACGCCTATCTTTCATGTAATATAGAGTGTATGCATAGTACAGAATTGTATGGATAGAAATGAAGGCCTTCAATTGGAGAGTCTTAACCTGGGACGGTTGGGCGGTGAGGCACCATTTGAGAGGGCAGTGATGTAACAGGTGTGTTTTGGGGAGAGTAAAAAGCAGTCTGTGCAGAAGGAAGAGAAACAAGGAGAAAGAAGTCTGGGTCAACACTTCTGTAATTCTTTATGTGGGGAAAAACAAAACAAAACAAAAGCAAAGATAAAACAAAATGTTGTCATGCTAGATGCTGGGTAATAGTAATAGAATTCCAGAATGCCAGTCCTGCATGGGCCCCTCCAGTCCCATCCTTCTCCTCATTCTTCAGATGACGATCTGTCTCCTGAAAGGCTAAGAGGTCGGTGCGCCTCCACAGTGTCATTCTGATGAGCTGTCTGCTGGCCCAGAGTCTGCAGTTCTGGACTCCCTCCCTCATCCTTTTTTCTGATGACATGCTTCCTTTAGGAATGAATGGAGCACCAGGGAAAGTTGGAGTCATGTCAAATGTACGAATTCCTTCTTCTCAGGGATTATATTCTCTATTGCCTACGTCGTGAGACATTTTTTCTTCCATTTCTTCCAATATATAGTAAGTCATCATAGAGCACTGCTTATCCTTGCCAAGAAAGCTCTAGTATGACGAATTTAGCTAAAAAACAAGGAGAGAATAAGAAGTGGAGATAGTTTTAAGATAAAGTAGTAAAGTGCCACTCTAGTTAGTGTATGTACTTAGCTCATGTATACAGTTCAGCTCCTTTATTTAGCTTTTATGCGCCAAGAACTGCTCAAACAATATTTAAAATAGTCCATGTCTCCTTTACTTCTGTAGGATTGAAGGGTTCCCAGGGACCCTTAAAGTGCCTCTCTGACAAATTCCTTATTGAATCAGAAGCTGAGCCGCTTCTCTCTCATGGTTTTCTCACCTCCTTTTCATTGGCTCAGTCTACGGCCTTTGACTGGGCAACCCATTTGTAGAATATTATCTCTGCTGTCCAGAACCATCAGACCACTACCTGTCCTGTTTCCCCTACCAGCGTGTCTTCTTATTAGGCTTTACTAAGCATGGTGTCTCTAAAGATTGCTCTTAGCTCTGGCTGCCATAACAAAGTACCAAAGACGGGGGCAGCTTAAACCACAGGAATATATTTCTTACGGTCCTGGAGGCTGGGAAATCCAAGGTCAAGTTGCCATAGATTTGATTCCTGGTGAGTGTCCTCTTCCGTGGCCTCCAGATGGCTATCTTCTCAGGTTTTTCTCTCAAGATAAGGAGAGTCCCTTCCTATCTCTTCCTCTTCTTACAAGGGTACCAATCCCATCAAGGAGGCCCCACCTTCATGATCTCAATTTAACTACCTCGCAAAGGCCCCACCCGCAAATATTTTCGAATTGGGGGTTAAGGTTTCCACGTAGGAATTTGAGGGGGTGTCACATATTTAGTCCATAACAAAATGCCCCTGGCCATGCTAGCATTAGATTCATTAGAAAAGGTATAGAGTGGGAAGCCCAGCTTGCTAGCCAGGCAGCTTCAAGACTGTTCTTCAGGCAGAGGCCTTGCAGCCAACAGTTCGTAGCGCTGAACAGATTTCTTCTGCCCCATGGCTGACAGCTCAGCTACAAGGAGTTAAGTCCAAAGCAGGCTTTCAGCAGAGCTGCCTTGGCTCAGATTTTAAGATTTTATTTATTTATTTGAGACAGAGAGAATGAGAGACAGAGAGCATGAGAGGGAGGAGGGTCAGAGGGAGAAGCAGACTCCCTGCCGAGCAGGGAGCCCGATGTGGGACTCGATCCCGGGACTCCAGGATCATGACCTGAACCGAAGGCAGTCGCTTAACCAACTGAGCCACCCAGGCACCCCCGACCCTGGAATATTTACAGTTGAATTTCTAGTTCCTCCAGGACTAGACCCAATTTGCCAATCAGGGTCATTTTTCCTGTAGGTATTATTCCTAAGAAACATAGTTGGTATATACCAAGTGACCAGGGGAACAGAGCTTCAACTTTCACTGAAGGTCAAGTTCTCGTGAGGAAGGAAAAAAGACTTCTCGTAACCAGTTGCCAATACTCCTGGATGCGTGGACACCATTTCTTCTCTCTTACTTCTTCTCAGAGCCATTGCTAAGAGCACTGGATTATTTTGGGAAGTTATCACAAAGTGTTTTATACTTTTAACTTGATCAGGAGATAAGTTATGCTAATAGTATACACTTTTCTCCCAGCTCTCCTTAGCATATTACTTTTACCAGAATCCCAGACGCTAATGACACACTTGATGCTATTTTTAGTAAAAATCATTTATAATACCTGCATGATGGATTAACTTTTACAGGAACTCTTTTTAATAATATAATGTTGTATTCTGACTAACAGCCTAATGCATAAATTAAATAAGTTAATACAGAGGTGTACTCATCATAATCATAATAAGGGTTGATTCATCAATAAGCATCTATTTAGAAGGCCTAGTGAATCATGTCTTGTTCTGGGCACTGGAAATTTATGGTGAAAAAGGCAGAAAAAAATTTCTTTAAGGAGCTTGCACTGGACTGGGGAGAGATCGTCAACAGGTTTAAGAAGTAATATGATTTCAGTTATAGTCAGGAGATGCAGTAGACAGGGGACAAGGTGGGGTGGGGTGGCTAGATGTGGCAGAGGAGTGAGGAAGGGCTGCTTTAACCAGAAAGATCCAGACCAGCCAAGGCCCGCGGGAGGAGATGTAGCAGGAAGGGTTGAGAAAGAGACACCTATGTCAAGTCCAAGGGAGGGGCATCCCAAGAGAAAAAGGAGCAAATGCCCAGAGAAAGAAAAGTACTTCACATGCACCGTTAATTGTGATAGCAACACTTACTGTAGTTACGGCCAAGAATTACTGAGCTCACTATGTGCCTGGCACTGTGCTAAGTACTTAATGCTCATTATCTCATTTCTTTTTCAAACCAGGCACAAGACTTTACAGATGAGAAAACTGAGCCTACAGAGGTGGGGTGACATGCTTCAAGTCACATAGGTTTTAGGTTTCATATCTGAGACTTGAGCCCAGGTCCAAGGCCTGGATTCTAAAGCATTCTCCTTGAGCCAGAGAGTTTTTAAAATCAGATTGTTGTCACTGCCTTCAGCCTTGCTCTGCTTCTGAAAAGCTGAGTGAGGCTACAAAAAAGAAGATGCCAAGAGTGATCAGGGAAAAATAAAAAGCACATGTATTTGGCCAAGCAAACATTACTTTGCAGTCTATTAGCTACAGTTAAATATTTAACACCTTTGAAAGCTCTGGGTCGATGACATTTTCAAATTGCCAATTTCTGTTTACTTTGGGGCAGACTGCAACATTACTATATCCTAGATCAGTCAGCCTAGACTTGCTCTGCTGAAACAGAGCGCTTCACTCTTAACACCCAAGGCAGAAGTTGGCTAACATTGTCTAAACAAACCAGTTTCAGCAGAATTTTAAAGTTACTCAGAAATATATTGCTGTCAGAAAATATTTCTCTGAAAAGGCACAAAATTCTGCAGCATGACTCATTATTTGCTGACTGGTTTTGTAGGCAAATAAAGGGCTTTTTCAAATGGAGGGCTACAGCCAGAAACAATAAACCCCCTTTGGAAAACACACAATTCAGTTTCATTTGCCTTTAAACCACCCCTCCCCCCTTTTTTTTCCATTTTAATGAGCACTGGCCTGGAGAAGCAACCCAAACATCTATTCACAGATAACTATTTTAAAAGAACATAATCTAGGTAATCTATCAAAGCTATACTTTGCAGATTTGGGGGATTTCTTATATTAATAACAATAACAGCTCATATGTGTTGGACCCTCACTATGTGCAGACACAGGCCAAAGCACTGTGTCAGCAAGCTGAAATAGACACTGAGAACATTCCATTTTACAGAAGAAGAAGCTGAGACCAAGAGACTCTCTTTCATCCCCTTACGAAACTATCTCCAGAAGAATGTACATAGTATCTCCTCTTGAGCCCCAATGTCACACTGGGGATAATGAACTAATACTGTCCGGATCCATTAATATAGTTTTCTGGTTGATCTTTTCAAGATACATTCAGGTACCTATATTCTTTTGGAAAGCCAGAAAAAAATTGGTGCTTCTGCCCTTGGCTTCACTAGAGAAAGTCTGGAAGGCCCCACATGGTAGACGGTTACTAAGTCAATTGTAATGTTTGTGTATGTTCCACTAAACACGACATAAAAACATTTCATTTAGGCTTACCTTGTTCCTGTTAAACCATCATATACATCCCCTTCCCTGTTGACTGGTTGGTAGGCATTCAGAAATGTCAGGTGGTTGTAGAGGTGAGTAGGATTTGGGACATTCTTTTACCAAATAATGACCAGCCACACAGAGTAAGTACAGTTAAGTTAATGTTATGGTTAAGCACATTTGCCCAGTTTTGTTTCCTTATCCATAGAGATACCTCTAATAATAAGGATTGGGACTTAACTCACATCTGGCTGATTCAAACCCAGTGGTCTTCCAAAAAAGACACACTTCTCATTGGTCATCCTTCTGACCCCAATGTAGTTTCCTAATTGGTACCATGCTCTGCCATCATTGCAAAACCGTAGATAAAAGAATCTCACACAGGGGATGAAACTTAAGTGTTCAAGCAAATGTTCATTTCCTCTCTCGAGCTCCCTTTCCTGCTTTGGTGTGTTTTCCCCTTTTCTGGGTTCTTACCTCCTCTCTTCTGGCACTTCTTTGTATTTCCTAATTCTTACGTTACCTAAGATTGACACCTTCTGGCAATATTGGCTAAGCCAAGTTAAGCCTTTCCATTTGCCCAGATAACTCTCCCAGACCCAGCAAATTACATTCTAGCTTTTATTCAGTGTTCCTGTGTGCTCCAGCACGACTTCTTTGTTGCCAACGAGGTTTTTATTGTTTGCTTAACAAAATTACTTCATTAAGTGAATGGCTTTACGGATTCATTTGGTTTTATTTTATTACTGGCTTGGGAAAAAGATATACAGCTTTTGTTATAGTATGTCAAAAAAGGAGATCTGTACCTTATACAGACATTACTTTTTTATGATTTATTTCCCTGAATAGTAATAAAATTGTTTTATAGGTTTATTTAATACATTTAATGGCTGCCTTGAGAATTCCAAAGCTAATACGTTGCAGTGGTACTGCTAATGTCTGATACATTCCGGATCAGTAAATCAGTCATCCATGAATCGGTAGCTAGATCTACAGATCCTGTAGATCCACATCTGCATGTATATGTAGATTTATATCTATATCTTACACCGACTAGGGGTCCTCTTTCATCAAGTCCGAGCTGCCATATTAAAAAATAAACAACAACAAAAAACCTACTTCCAACTAAAAGATATTAAGGGTAAAGCAAGTTATCAAGTCTACTGGACTTTCATTTATAACGCCAGAGGAACACTCAATGTAAGTGAGATCTTGAAAGAGCAGTCAAAGGTGAACTTTTTCAATGCTGGTAATTAATTCTTGCTTTGCATAGGCTAATTGAGGGCAATCATTGAATACTTGATGTCATTTCATTTCCTAGCTGTCCACGGGACTACAACCTGCTTTTTCTGCTAAATCTGTTAACCTCTGTGCTTCCCTTTGCTGGAAAGGGATGTTAAAGATTGAGGGACACCAAGAGCTTTGTTCTTTTCTTGTGAATGTCAGTATTTTTCTTCAATAGAATGTTGTTCTCCTTTGACAGATTTTTCTTTTGCTAACATCTCTGTTAAGGCACACACATACACAAACACAAAAACAGCAACATATTTTTGCACTTTGTGGACCCAGATGAGTCAACTAGAGGATGGTTTCGTGGATAGTCTGCTTTATGTTGCCAATTAATCAATGCTCCAATACATGCAAATACGTTCAATAATTCACTCAGCAAATGGTGACTGGAATATCTAAGAGGTTATAGGTATTGTGCTAAGTATTGGAGAGGTGAGAAAGGCGACAGTAATCCTGCCTTCAAGCAGCTCAGATATCAATGTTGAGGTTGGGGTGACATCAGTGGACCTATTTGGATGTAGCTTTTGGCATCACTGGTAATTTTCTTGGGTATCCACTTTCACAATTATTGAGCCTGTCCCTTTCCAAGCTTCTATCCTAGAACAAGTCACTGTGTTATCTTCCCCAGCCCTTTTCACTAACTCCTCTTTTCCTTAGTCCTCACCCTTGCTCAGCTAAATCCCATTTCAGGTAAATGGCTTACTTGTCAATGGTTGAGCCCATAAAGCCAGGTCTTATGTATCGATGTATGCTTTGGGTTTCTGGATTGGCTGGATACATTTGCCTTGACGGCCATTGAGATTGTCTCCCTCCATCAAATAACTCAGAACTGTAGCAAATCCAAATTGAACAAATCACTTTTCTTCTAAAAGATAATTGATATAAATATTTCTGGGTTGTTTGTTTGTTTGTTTGCTTTTTCCTGAAACACTTGCCAATTTCGATCTCACCATATGTTTAGACTTAGCATTTTACTGTTTTGTTTTGTTTTTTTATATGTGATAAACAGTGATATTCTTCTACTCTATAAAGATCATTCTGCCCTTTCCTTCAGATTTCCCAAATGTATGCACATGATCCCCTGGAACAGGAAGACTATACTCTTCTCCTTTGGTGGAGTTCATAGTAAAGGGTTAAGGACATTTTTCTTTTCCTTATAAATCAAAGAAATGCAAGTTACCTTACAAAAGAGAAATTGGACCCAAATTTTATATTTACCTGCCAAATACAATTTTCTTTCTCATATTATTTTTCAACCCAGTGTATTATTTATGTCACGTTCTATACGTAGTTTTGTGTGTTCTTTGAGAGAGTGAACTGAGACTATGATCTTTATAAACTACCCAGAACTTACTGTGGACAACACAGCAAAGCAACTAAACACATTAGGTTGAATTTATTGAGCTTTAATCAAAGTTCATTACTATATTTTTTGTATAAGCAATATAATTATTATCCAAAAAGCATTTTAACATACTTAATGACATTCTAAATCAAGTTTGCTTTTTCAACTCTTTCTAGTGTCTACAGTTAAAAATTATTGATCAGATGTTCATAATTCATAAGAAGTCTAGAGATAATTTAGAAAAATAATACAAAGCCCCAAAGTATTCATGTACCAGTAGAGTACATCATTTGCCTAAATTCCGGTAATGCTGCAACTGGATTGGATAGAGATAGATTGCATCCATTCTTGTCCCCCATAATGTGATGAAATTCAGCTTCTGTGATTCAATTTCAGAAATCGCTTTATTATTCTCTAAACAGTCAAATGACTTATGTTCGGTATCATCTGTGTGCTTTTGCCCCAGTGTTTTTACTGTATTCCCTTTTCAGTGTGGGTCAGTTCTTTGTCCTCTGGCCAAACTGGGATGATAAATCCCTAGCAGTTGTGAATACAGAGATTGGAGACCACCTCCTCCCCTGATTTCTTCAGAGGCACCATATGCTTAGCTTAGAATTAATGTTGGACAAATGGCAATCAATGTCATCTGATGGATGATGAGACTCTTCTACTCTATAGATAAAGACTATCCTGGGCTTTTCTTCAGATTCCCCAGATGTGTGCACATGATCCCCTGGAATGGGAAAACTATACTCTTTCCACTGGCAGAGTTTGTAGTAAAGGATTGAGGACATTTAAAAAAAAAAAATAAATCTACGAAGTGAAACTTATCTTAAAAAGGGAATCAAACACAAAACATTTAGAGAAGAGTACCAACATCAGGAGAAGTTAGGTAAGAATAAAGCAAAAGTAGTCCACTAATGTTTAATTGGGCATAATAGTCACTTGAGAAATAATGAAGAAAAAAAATAAATATGGATTCAAGATCAAAAATATACCGATGGCAATTTTTTTCTCAAAATGTGAAGAAAGCATGTACAACAGCAACTCAGAATGAAATACATATGTGTGTTTATGTGTGTGTGTATCAAATTCATTAACTGAACACTTAAAAAATGGTAAAAAAGAAAGCAATTTTTTTCCTCAAGAGTACATCACCATAGGCTACACACATAGTCAATTACATTCCTCCATATCAGATTCCATTAGCTCTTGTAAACAATTAGCTCAGCCATCATTGTGGATTTATTTTTTCTCACCTCTTCATCTTCACATGACCCCTGACTTAGTTGAATTGTTAACAACAGCATATAAAACAACCCTTGAAGCCTTCTCTAAACTGGTGCACAACATTCTTCATTATTAAACAGCTGATGTTATTGCTACATGAGATTTCATTAAATTAATCTTCATGGCTTAATGTTTCCCAAAAAAAGCAGATTTTTAAGATATAACTTCTGCCCTTATCTACTATCACTTCTATTAAAGATATGGTATTGTTGATGTTTGAAACAAGTCTTAGAACAGTTGATTAATCTGCAATTTGCCCTTATCTTTGAATCTTTATTTTGGGCTTCACATTTATTTTTCTTTGTTACTCTGTTTCTTATTACCATAGAAAAATGTATTAACACAAAATAACTGGATTGTGTGTGATATAATAGTTTTTTTTTTATTTCTGTTTGACCTTATTGAGTGAAAGTTTATTTTTTGATGATCGGTGTGTGTGTGTGTGAAGTATTGTGATAGACACAGCATAAAAATGGGTCCATAAAACCAAATATATTCTCAAGGGTCTTACAGACTAAAAGAATACGTAGTGATACTTCCTTTAACTGTTTATTCTTTACTAACAAAAGGCTTTCGAGTGCACTGCTTTGATTCTGGGAAGACTATAGGAATTATTCTTATTTTGTGAATGAAAAGCAGGGGTTCAGAGACAATTAACGGACTTACCCAAGTTAAGGGATGGTTACAGGGAGAGCCAGGATCTGTATTTTGTGCATGTCTAGGGTCCTTTGCACCATGTTCCCATTCCTGGAATTTGGGTCCTGAAAATGTATGTGTTAGTAGCATTTGAAATTGTCACTACGAGGAACAGAGGGAAGGAGGCAAAGACCATCAATGCCACTAGGACTGACTGTATGCAGGGGTTCCACAGATTAAGATGATGTAATCTTTTAAGTCTAGCTGAGCTACCTGTTTGAGCGGTAATATTAGAGGACAAGCCAGGGCTAATACGTTAATGAGATCTGGTATATAACCCTTTCTAAACGTATACAGAAGTAAAATGTCTCTTCTTTTAGGGTCAGCACCTTTGGGAAAATAAAATATCTATTTTTAAAGTAACACAAATTTTAGGGAGTCACATAATAAATGTCCATGGTCACACCACTCATCACTGAGACTCTCCCAAGTCATATGCAGTGTCTCAAGCTGTACTGGAAAGTTCCATATTATCCCACCCACCACACTTCCATCATGCAGCCTACGTTCCATTCTAGATGCTTCTTCCCCAGCCCCTCCAGCATATATATGCTTCTGTGCTTTTAGTGATTCTGTTCCCTTTTCCTAGAATAATCTTGCTGCTTATTGCCGCTTCTGTGTGAGTGAGTCATTCTCCGGGATCTTTCTCAGTTGCCTCGCTAGAATTGCCTTGGCCGCTTCGTCCCAATAGCATTTGGTTTATACCATAAGATTTTAAGTAGAAATTCTAACCTCACACGATGATTAGCTGTAGATGTTCTAGGGTCTTTGACCATACTGTGCAGTGCTCACCACGGCATCTATGCCTGACATAATGCCATGTACCCATTAGGTAAGGTAGTACCTATAAACTAAATCTTTATTTAATGGAATCACACAGAGATAATCAGAGGGAGGGTGGGGGTTGAAATAGGGTGACAGATTGAATAATAGGCTTTATTCATGACTTAGAAAGAGTGATTTTTCTGGGTGTGAGAACTGTTAGAAGTACGTGTTTCCTGTGGATCCAGCTCGCAGGGCAAGGAGACCTGAATATTTGCTTCTACTTGACTGGGTGAGAGGCACCCTGTACAGATATTTTGGCTACTGGTCGCTTTCTTCCCTCTAGACTATTCCATCTCTACTTCTGGATGCTTGTGAAGAGCAGTCCTCCTCTTCAAAGCATGGGGTTTTAGTTCTGCTCACACTAACTTCCCACAAAAGCACATACCTTTCAGCTTCTCTCTGAGACGCAGAATGAAATGTCTCAGGGCAAGGTTTATTTTGAATTCATTTTATCTGCATCAGGAGGCTACTGCCAAAACTTCTTTTTCTATCCGTGATCCCCTTTTTTGCTGTATCCCTGACAGAATGGCCTGTCATGGATAGATCTACTTGAAGAGAAAGTCTCAAAGTGGCTTTAAATTCATGCCTCGTTCATCTTTGGAAACCGGAATTATAGCCAAGCCAATCATGTTTTCCACAGAAATGGGTGGATGATTGTGGTGTGTGCCTTGAAATACACACAAACAACCATAAGGAAGACTCAGGTTGTGTCTGAATCCTTCACGACTTCGGGGGGTGGGGGCGCCAGTAAGGTGGTAAGGCAGTGAGTGTTCCATGCAGGACATAAACTTCAAGTGAACTCTGCATAATAAATAAATTAAATTGAAGTGGAAATGGCAAGGCTCCTGGAAAAACTTGAACAAAAGTACAGAGGTATAAAAGGGAATCCGTGTTTAAGAATAGCAAGTAATCTAAGTCTCTTGAGAAGAGGATTTCGTAGGCATTAACGAGGTGCCTTAACTAACAAGGTGCCATTAATACCAAGGAGAAAGAAGGTACATTCCTTAGAAAGCCGGTGATTAGATGTTAAAATTATGATCTGAGGTGACAAATCTGGCAGCTTCAGAAGACTAGGGGCGAGGGAATCATTTCAAAGGTTTTTGATGATCCAGACATGAGGGATAAAGGCCTGGATTGGAGGAGAAGGAAGGAAATACATTGTACGGAATGTGATAAATGGAGTAGAAAAGGAGGATATATTCCTTCAGAAAAAAATTTGTAAGTTTTGAAAAACGTATCGCATTGGTTCTTAAGGGCTGGCATGTGTAATTACCATCCGGGGATTTGCTTTTATAGCTCGTTGGTGTGGCAGCTCTGTCTGAAGGCCTGGGGTGGGGCTGAGGAATTGATATTTTAAGAGAATGACTCAATCCTTTCTGACACAGGTGGTCCATAGATCAGAACTTGAGACGCACCAAGTTAATCCCTTCGAGGAAGGAGAAAGAAGTGAGATACTCGTGACTGTCGGACTATTGTCCCGTGCAATCCCCCCGTATTGATTGTGTTCTGATTTCAAACTTTATTCTCCAGCCATGTGGTAGTTCCGTATTGTAGGATAAATACAGGGGACTCAGCAATACATTTGGAAATGGAGGAATAGTGAGGGGACACTCCCCTCTACCATCCATCCATAGAGATGTCTAAAGCAATGGAAATGCGGCCCCAGGATTCTGAGGTGCTGCCCGCTGACCCAGGAGGTAGGAGCCCAGTATCCAGATATTATTGTCAAAACCAGAGGACTAGACAGAAGAAGGTAGGGAGGAAGAATAGAAAAGGCCTGAAAACAAAATAGTACAATCTCCCCAACAGTGGATACAGGGGGAAGAGGGTAAAGGAGCAAAATACTCAAAACAGAGCTCTGAGGCATCTCCAGGATGGTCCTAGTCCACAAAATTTTGAAGAGGTTCACAACCTAGGCTGGACTCCTTTGTTTGTTTCTTGTTCGAGAGCTCTACGCTTTCAATAACCATAATATTTCCCATGATTATGACTATCATCTTATTAAAATGCTGCAGTACATAAGGAGAAAAGTAGCTTATTGTTCATATGAGCATCTTGTCGGAGTGGACATAATTACCATATTCTCTTCCCCTTTTCACTAGAAATGACATAAGCTATTAAGCACATACACAGCTACTATACAATGTCAGCTAGTCAGCTGCAAAATTTCAAGCTGGAAAAAAAAATCATTTCGTGAACCATTAAAATGCAATAAAGCATTTGAAGACTGAAAACTTTTGTTCAGTCAAACATAAAAGTTAATGAAATTATTTAAATACATGCAGTTCAGAAACAGTTTAAAAATCCCTTGCATGCTGTGACTAAGCAACTTGGAGTATATCTGAATGAAAAATTATACACATACAGAAAATAAGAGGTTAATAAGGATTGTCAGTGAAACCTGAACCCAGTTTGGTGAGTGGCACGAGATTAGTCTTTGCATTTAGAAAAATGTGATTTTACTTCCAACCTAGCAAGCCTATTATGTCTGCATTTCCTCAGACTTTTACATGGCCTTAAGCAATTTGGGCTGAAGCCAGATATAACATTTTTATTTCAGCAAATCACTTCCCATTGTTGTACATTTTAAGGATGTACTGAAAGGTACTTTCATGTCTGGAAATATCAGCTGATCCCACAGCAATGATACCTCACTTACAGGGCCTTTATATAAACCACAATGTTTTCTTTAACAATTAAACTATCTTAGGAATAGTAATAAATACGAACTACTCTATTACCACATTTCAAAAAAAAAAAAAAAGCAAGCTTTTTTAAAAGAGTACTATTCACTTAACCCATGAAAAATGTCATGTCCTTTTAATTTTCCATCTTCTTAAAAAAAAAAACACACACAACTATTTTCTATGAGGGAGCTTGTCAACCTTTCCTGTAAGGGGCCAAAGAGTAAATATCTTTTGCTTTGTGGGACCATATGGTCTCTGCCCCAACTACTCAACTCTGTCATTTTAGTGTAAAGCAACCATAGACAATATATAAATAAATGGGTATGTCTATTTTCCAATAAAACTTTATTTATAAAAACAGACAGTCAGCCAGATTTGGCCTGAAGGCTATAGTTCTCTAGCCCCTGTACTATGAGATTGTTTTTCTAAC
Organism: Mirounga angustirostris; assembly: GCF_029215605.1. Classification (NCBI taxonomy): domain Eukaryota; kingdom Metazoa; phylum Chordata; class Mammalia; order Carnivora; family Phocidae; genus Mirounga; species Mirounga angustirostris. Next base: position 16,514,822 of record NW_026991711.1, on the reverse strand, counting down.
ATGTCAGTAGTGTAAATATGTTTGTGATTTAACGTGTAGAGTTAGGTCCCATACTCTTAACTGCAATATCATGACAGCTATGCATCATAACTCAAGTTTTGAACAGTGCCCAGTTTTGAGACCTTCATTTAAAGACATGAAGCAGGTATGTCAGGCTGGCAGGGATTTGGAATGTATTCAGAAATTCTCTAAGATACAGGATATAGTTTACAAGTTCTAAGTAACAATGGTGCGTATTATACCACTACAAATGGTATTTGGAAAAATAACTCTTACTAAAGTACTCTGTCCTGTTCATTCCTCCTCCCTCTTTACACACACGCACAAACCTGTATGCCTGACAAATGTTTAGTCCTTTTCCAAAAAGTCCTTTCTCTAACCCTACCTGTAGACTAGGTGAGATACTTCTTAAATGCATTGATTTCTATTTGCAGTTCTTATGCCCTGTTGGACTAATGTGCTTGACAAGGGCAGAAAGACTGAGAGAATAACTTGGCAGAGGCCAGGTCCTGAAAGGCTTTCTCTGCCATGGTAGATGGCTGCATTAATATAAGAGCAATAGAAGCCATTGGGGGAATCAAGCATGAAAGGTACAGATCTGGTGGATCTTTTAAAAGATGGCAAGATGACCCCATGAAAAAATGAACAATGGAGGGATGAAATAAAGAAGCGGGAATCGGTGGGAAGCTACTTAGTGATTCAGGAAAAGATGATGATAGTTTGAACCAGGAGCGTAGCAGGAAAGGTAGAGAAAAGTATTGAGAATCAGATGTTATTTTGGAGGTAGCGACCTATAACTTTCCTAGTAGAGTTGGTGTGAGAGAAGGGAAAGGAAGAAAAAAAAAAGTCAAGGATCACTTCAAGGTTTTGGTTTAAACTGGGAAGATGGTGGTACCTTATACTGTGGATGGTACTGATATCTGGGAGAGGAAATAAAAGTTCTGACTTGTTTTTTTCATTCAAAATGCCTAATTGGTGAGGATCTTGAGTGGGCAACTGGCTGTAGGAGTGTGGGTTAGGAAATGAGGGCAGAACATATTAAAGCCCTGAGATATCTGGAGGTGTCAATAATCCATGAGAATTTACTGTATGCTCATAATGTGCCTAACCCTAGGCCATGACTCTTCAGGGAATCAAAGAATGGCATGGCTCCTACTAGCAAGCAACTTCAAATGTACATGGGAGTACAGTAGAGGACTTAAGTATTTGAATGAGCGGCATTCAGTATGCAGCATACAGCCTACAGTTAAATGTGGTTATATGCAAAAAATGCCTAGAGGCATTCAGAGAAAGCTGTGACAAACCAGCCCCTACACAGAATAGGTGGAGTGCCACAGACTGCAAATGAAATGGATTGCTGCAAGGAAACTGAGATTTATTGACCTTGGTCCAAGCAACAGTCCCATCACTCTGTTAGTAAAGGGGCAGCCAGGAGAGAAGTAAACTCAAGTACAAGTGAGAGTTTTGGCTGTGTTTTTAGGAATAAGGAGAAACACACACTCTTTTCTCTATCCAGACCCATTTACTTTGCCCACAGCTGCAATGAAAGAAGGTAAAACTCTTTGAAAAGGCATTTTAAGGCCTTTTTTATGAAGCAGCAAAAATATTTGGAATATATAAACATGGCTTGTAAAATTAGTCATTGAGAACAAGGCAACATGCATGAGGCCATCTTTAAATGTCAATGGTAAGAGCAAAAATGACTTTAGGTTAATGAAGGTGACATTACCATATTCAGTCTATCACTGGGTATGTGTTTGAACAAACTCATAGAACCAAAAGTTAAAAATACATCAGTTGTGCCCAATTAGGAATCAAAAGCTTGGGGCTCTACTTAGGCCTTTTAAACAAGATAATAGATGAGTACTATTCAGTTCACAGTTTTGAAACAGAAGATTTTTTCCCAGTGGGAAATCTATATTTCACAGAGCATAACATTTGGGGTTTAGTCTCTGTCAGTGTGGACCCTACAGATTCCACTATATTTATATAAGAGTTACACATATGTTTAAATAGAAGTGGTATGAATATTCTACTCTTCCAATTCCAAAGAACTGGAAGCCTATAAAGAAACTCTTAGGTTTGAGGATAGCAGGAAAAAAAACAGTATGTATCGGATTTGTTATTGGTGATTCAGGTTTAACTGAATCACTGAAGATTAATACTTCATAGTATTAACAAGTTATCAGTGAATTAAAATAATAGCATGTGTCTTAGGGTGTTTTCCTCACTCCTTATATTAAAGGGTAATCATAATGCCACATATAAAGTATGCCTGGAGACTTGGATAAAAAAGGTAGCTGAAGAAGAAAAATTCCACTATTTTCATTGCTAAAACAATGACAAGTTTATTACCAGTTTCTGCAGACAAATTAACTCTGTTAATGATGAGGAATCAGAACATCCTTCCAAAAGACTGACCAAACTATACCATAGACATCTCTTGATATTTGCCCAGTGGGACCGAGATGTACTCCGGGCTCTGTTATGTCTGTGATTTGGGGAAAGATGTGAAAAATGCGTTCCAGATCACTGATGGTGCTCTCAAAAGAACGTGTCTATGAAAAATGTGTTAGATCTTCAGTTGAGGTTATAATAAACATAAAAGGCAATTCAAGGTACTTGAAGGATGATCATTTTTTAGAGCACTCTAAAAAAGTGTATCGGACCTTATTGCCATCATCAGAGTCTGGTAAAGGGTCATCTGCACACCATAGCCTTCTTCCCCATGCCATGATCGATCCCAAGGAGAGACACTAGTGAACAAAAGCTCTTATAGAACCAACTGTCTCTTTTGGGTGAAGAACACAACTTTTATATCCACCCTTTTACTTCAATAGATGGTCCTACCTCTTCTCTCCCTTTAACACAATTTTATGAGATAAGATTTAACATATGCCTAATATATATTCAGGACATTATTCTAAGCAAAAGAGAATGCTAAGATGAATAAGACACACTCCTGGAACTCAAGGGGAGGCCAATCTAATGGAAGTGACAGCATATTCATGTTAATTATAATGCAGCATTTTAAGTACAGAGGATGGAACAATTGATTCTAAATGAAGAATGAGAATGTCAGGCTCCAAGGAGAACATGGGGGCTGGGTCTTCAGGTGTGAAAAGTTTTCTACAGGAATAACAAAGAACAGAAAGGTTATCCAGGCACAGGGAACAGCGAAGTGGAGAAAAGACTCAAGTGTTTTCATTAAACAAGCTGTTTCAGGGGACATTTGTAGAATTCATTTCTGAAAAGGGAAACCAGTAAGGAGCCCCAAATATCACCCCCCGCATTCCTGTTCCCAGTAAAATTTAAGATGTTAGCTGTGCCCCCTGTGATCGATTCATTGGTGAATGAGTACTGGTGGGAATTGTGTGTGATCTATAGAATTGTCAGTGATGCTTCTTGATTTATGTGTACATATTTGTTCATCCATTCATTCATTTCAAAATAGCACAGGTTGCTACTGCATGCCTGGAAATTTGCAAGATATCGTTGCAGAAATGACCCCTGTCTTGTAGAAGCCTACAGTGCAATAGGAAACAAATCTTTTTCTTTACTTTTTCTTCCCTCATCAGCGCTAAAGAGACGTTTCCTTGTAAAAGTTTCAAATAATTCCAAGATAGGTGTAATTGTTTCCTGAGGTATATTAATTAAAATAGTATTTAAGTCAGCACAGCTATTGACATTTTGAGGTGAACGGTGTATATAATGTACACTTATTTCCAAAGAAATTCAAAACAAAACAGTGTTTCACACCAATGCTTGTGTTTAAGAATACTACTAAATAGTGTTAACTGGGAACCTGACAAAAATAGTCCAAACTCCGCACCCACTGATTTTTTTTCCCACAACACATTAATTAAAATGTTAAAACGTCTTGAGGTATGTGACTCTCCTGTTTGTTTTGTTAGAAGAGAATATGAAAACCACTGTTGACACTCTGACAGTCAGTTGACAGTTTTGGTTTCCAGAGTGTTGGGAAAACTCCTCCTGCAGTCTTACCTTTGGGAAGAGTTCAGACTGAGCGTTAACTTGTTTAGCTTGTGATACTGAAACCAACACGGGGTGAAATGGCGCTTCTACTCACCCCAGTGAATCTGTACATCACTGTCCCTCCCCCCGAATTGTTGTAAATTCGTTTTCCATCCACAGTATTAGTCCCTAACGATTCTACTCAGGGGGAGCAAGCAGAATTATGGGTGTTTTTTGTTTTTAAAGAAAATGTTCTAAAGAATGGCCTCATACATTTGGAGTTCTGCAAACATAAAGTAGTACACGGAGCCATTGCATGCAATCGTTTTCTCTCTAAACCACATTTTTGAAAAATTAACAAGAAATGGAGATGCTGTTCCACCTGGGTCCTTTTTGTAGCAGTGGGGGCACCAGAGAACAAGCTCCTCCCATGCCTTTATGCAGGTGACCTTCTCACCTCTCAGCCTGTCCCTGTGGCTCTCTCTTAGTTTTCTGTGCTTTCTAAGTTGAAGGCAGGGTATTCGTCAGTCGTTTTCCTTCTTCTCTAAAGCTGGGCGGTCAGTTCCACAGGGGTTTCAAAGCTCTGCTTGTGTCTTAACGTGGCAGAATCAGGTTGCATAAGGACAAGGGAGCCTTAATGGGGGGAACTTCCTCTTCCATTCCTTCTCATGGGCAGGAGGTGCTCAAGCTATGCTGGTGTTTGGGAGAGAGTGCATCCTGAAGACTTCATTAGCTGAATTAAGTGAAAATCAGTAAAATGGGTATATGGACACTAGAGGCAAGCTCCCTAGGACAGTCAGACCTATTGGGAAATCAAATGGTTGATGCCCCCAGGTCTGGGAACACCATCTTGGCATGGAGAAATGACACCTCTGTTGCTCCTTACCAGCCATGGGACCTTGACAATTCAGGTTCTGAATTTTTTAACACTCATACCACTAATCTATACAGTGAGGAATAAATAATATTGACTTGGCAAGATTATTGCAAGGATAATGTCTGAGAAATTGGTTTGAAATAATGGCCTATTAAAATGTGCCACACTCTAGTCTAGCATATTTGTCTTCTAGACCTTATCCCAAGTGTCTTGAGTCTCCACAAAAACATTTCTGATGTGGACCACATCTTTCTCCATTACAGGGTATGTGTCCTTGGAAGCTTCTATATGTTTTGATTGAAATGTTCAGCCATTCTCAACTGGGGCACTAAGTCATCTGTTTAATGTAATGAATTAATTCTAGGATGGTACTTGTTGAGTCCCATTCTTGAGAAAATTGTGAAAATAGCCCCTCAGATCCTGTTTTCTATTCTCTGCTGAGAAAGGCAGTAAGACACTAACCTGCTCTTTTTCTCTGAAAAGGAAAAGTTCAAGAAAACCAAAAAAATCAAGTGAAAGATTTAAATATTTTATTGTATACCCCCTTGTTTGAGAATATAGTTCAGAATGTTGCTATTGACTGTTTGTGTGTGTGAATTCCATGCTAAGAACATAGATGAACTCTTGTGTTGTGCCCCGTGTGCATTCTGTATTGTGTAGAGGGCTAGGGCAGGAAGAGAACTGCAAATGTTAATAAGATGTATCTTGTAGTACCATGAAAAAAAAAAGATGTATCTTGTAGTAATTAGCAGAGAACCAAGAACTTTTAATAATACCTATTAACTACTTTTATGATGGCAATGAAGATGATGCAGGATCAGGAGTCTAAAATACCAGCAGTTATCAAATAAAAAGAAATCTAAGCTATTAGGGTTATTTCACATCGCCAGATTATTTTCTTAATTAATTGAGCAGATAAACTGATTCACGTCTTTGTAGTATGAATCCACATTTTATTTTTACTTTGCTAAGAAATATTCAGCATTCCTTCTCAGATCATTAAGTCATTTTGCCATAAATGTTGGCCAATATTTAAAAGAAAGTCTTTCTATATCAATGTTTTTGTATTTATTAAATATTGTCCATAGATCATGTGTGTGTTTGTGTGAATTGCTGTTGCATAAGGATTATAATTTCAATACTATAGAGGAAAAATCTTGAAAAGTCAGAGGCAACGGAGAACTTAGCTCAAGATTTGCCCTTTTCTCACATCCTTTCCACATTCATTTCCCAACTTCAAATTTATGATGAATTTTATGACAGTATAAGGTTTAAAGAGAAGTAGTCATTTAAAAGATGCCCAGAGGGCACCTGGGTGGCTCAGTCGGTTAAGCGACTGCCTTCAGCTCGGGTCATGATCCTGGAGTCCCGGGATCGAGTCCCGCATCGGGCTCCCTGCTCAGCGGGGGGTCTGCTTCTCCCTCTGACCCTCTTCCCTCTCGTGCTCTCTGTCTCCCATTCTCTCTCTCAGATAAATAAATAAAAAAATTAAATCTTTAAAAAAATAAAAATAATAAAATAAAATAAAAGATGCCCAGAGAAAAGACAAATAAAATTTTTATCAAATACTTTTCAGAACGACCATGGACTGGAAGATGTTGCTGTATCACGGTGGTTCTCAGAGTGTGGTCTGGAGCCAGCAGCAGCCACATCACCTGGGAGCTTGTTAGACAAGCTAATTTCAGGGTTTGTCCACAGGTGTAACTGCATCAGACACTGGGGGTGGGGCCTAGCAGTCTGGTTTAGCCAGCCCCCCTCCCCCAGGGTGATTCTACTACCTGCCCAGGTGTGAGACACATGCTTCTAGTGGCTTACCCTCTCACTTAAATAACCCAATGATCCGTCCTTATAGTTTAATACACATGCATCAGCACTTTAAACACCACATTTTAGGGGGAATATGGTATTAAATAACAAAAAAAATCAACCGAGTAAAATCTAACTAACTTTATTAATCAATTCACAAAACTGGCAGCATCCCATCTAGCAATACAGAGAGGAGCTCCAAAGGGCTACAAAAAAGAAAAGTTTTTTTTTTTTTTTAAAGATTTTATTTATTTGAGAGAGAGCATGAGCAGGGGGAAGGACAGAGGGAGGAGAGAATCTCAAGCAGACTGAGCTCGGAGCCTGACTGGAGGCTCAATCTCAGGACCTGAGATCATGATCTGAGATGAAATCAAGAGTCAGACACTCAACCAACTGAGCCACCCAGGTGCCCCAGAAAAGGAAAGGCTTTTAAAGGTACAGAGGGAATGGAATGAAGGAAATTATGGTGAAGAATCCATTGTTTTAGTCAAGGCGACCCTCCTAAGGGGAATGAAAGGGGTCCATCAGTAAATTTCCTAGTGCTGACCAGGAAATTCCCATGTTGACTGATTAAAGGTTACATTTCTGGGGGGAGTTGAAAACTACAGTTAGGTTAGGTATTAAGTCTTGGTTATCCTACATGGGGCCTTAACCTGAGTGAAGTCCTTTTGGGCCTGTGGTTTTCTTTGTAACACCAGAAAGGTGGGGAAGAACTCCCGAACCACACTGGGGGCAGGGGGCACGAGTTGTGTTTAGTGACATCAGCAATGCAATGGAGGCAAGGGGTCCTGGAGGGGGATGATGCATGAGAACTCATTCACATTTCTAGCTCTTGGGATCATGATTGATTTTGTAACCAATCTGTGGGGATGATAATATGTTCACAGCTACCTATTACAGTCACTTAACTTGGAAGGCTCACGGTATTCAAGAATCTAATAGAACAGACAAGATGTCATATTGTTTCAAGAACCAAGTACCGCTATGGATTCACGCAGTACCTATGAGCCATGAGGATGTTTATATTCACTTCTAGGTCCTTTTAAATATTTTATTAAAAAATCTATTCATATTATTATTCATGCTCTTCAAGATACTTTAAAATGTATACCAGCCTCCCCATCAGTCCTCTGGGACCGAGTTGTATAACAAATGGTAGCCACTATATGGCAGATGCTCCCAGCACACATTCAGTAAGAAGTCCTGCTTGGGAAATGGGAGTTCTGCCTGAACCAGAGTGTATGTACCCAAGTGTGGTGTTTGTGTATATCCTCTTCTACAAGCTCCATAGAAAGTAAGGATTAAATAAATTAACCAAAAGACAAGGAAAATTGAAAACATACACTGTCTTATAGTCAGTAGATTCATTTTGTTATTTGGCCAGAACATTTACAAATAAGACAGAGATAATAAAAGGAAAAACAAAAACAAAAACAAAACACTTGTAAACTCTATTACCTAATATAGATTTCAAACATCTAGTTCACAGGTGAGTAGGTATCATTCATGTTAATTGGGTTCAGAAAGGCCCTTCATTGCCAGTGACAAAGCAATTGCCATCTATGGACAATGCAACGTGTACTGATGACCTGTAGGTTGTGTCAGAATTTTAATCTGTGTGGAAGTATTTTGAAAAAGGTAAGACCTTGATTTGGAAAGGCATCTAGAGAATTTTTGAATTATTCTAAGAGCTAAAAATCAAGAGACCTTGTTTAAAAAAAAAATATATCGTAACCTCGTATTAGTAGTCTAGTAATGATGGACATTTTCCATTTTAACAGAGGAAAAAAAGGTGAATATGTGTTAATGGGAGTGTTTGTGTTTTTTTTTTAAGTAGCAATCACTTCATTTTTACCATGCTATTTTGGTACTTTGGTATTTTAGGTAGTGGACATTTTTAGCATGAAATTATCTGTGATATGTCTCTGACCTAGAATCACAGTACTGATAGGCTTTGCATCTGTTTATTTTCATTGAAATGTGAGCATTTTGACAGAAAACACTGCTTCTGCCGTTTCCCACAAAGCGTTATGAACACATTGAGAGAGAAAAATTTTTAAATAAATAAAAAGGATAGGAAGACTGGAAATATTTTTCCATTGCTGGAAGGATTCAGAAGTAATTTCAAAACCAAGGGAGAAAGTGGGGGGAACTTCCTCCTTCCTCCCCCTTCTTCCCCAGAACACAACCTTTTCTCTCCGTATTTTGCTAATAGGAATCTATCTGCTTTAACCTCTTCCTGGACCCAAAGTGAAATCTATTCTTTTTAAAAGGGCTACGAAGGCATGTGTGCTTAGATGAAGAAAACAACACTTATTTGATTTCGTGGCGCCAGGCTTGCATTTGCCGCGGGCTTTGCCATTCTAAGAAGAGCTTAAGCTTTTTCATCTTAACTATGATGTGCCATCTTAATTTAAAATGTATGAGGTTTGCCCTGACGTGCTGTTGCATCAGTTTCTGGTATCAACAGAATCAAAGCTCCTAACTTTCTCATACACAAAGGAAGAATTGTGAATACCAGGTGAATTTTCACAAGTCAGCATCCCAACAAGACAAAACAAGACAAGTAGCTCTGTCAAGAAAGAAAAAAGTAGCCTTGCATAAGAAAAGATGAGGTTTTATTTCTGGAACTCCTGGCAGTCACGGAGATGCTGGACCCATTGTCATTCAATAGACCGGTAATTCTCAAGCTTTTGTATGGAGATGGTTCGCAGGAGGATCTTTTTAAAATGCAGATTATGATTTCCTAGGCCTGGGGTGGCGCCTGAGGTTCTGCATTTCTAACCAACTCTAGATGAAGAGATGCTGTGGAACCCCGTGACCACGTTTTGTCCCATCCTGTAGCAAGGGCATTCGATATTTTATGACGATGCACCTTTTACAGCATGATCTTCATAGTGGTTAGGTGAAGCCAAGACAAGAAACCCAACTGAGGGCAGATTTTTTTTTTTTTCCCATTACAGTGTAACATCTTCTATAACATGAAAATGAAAACTTGGGGGCCTCAATTGTTTCTTATATAATTAGGAAGTTCCTTCTAGACCTAATATTTTATGGTTCCATCAGGCACTATATAAATGCTCTGTAAATGAATGGGTGAGGGAATGATTAAATGCAAGTGGCCAGATTAATTGTAAGGGAGTGTACCCCATTGTCCTCTACTTATTTCTAGAGAGAACTTGGGGGGATATTGGTATCATTTCATGAGGTTTGGGGAAAGAAAGGGAGAAAGTGTGAAATAGTGGTTTGAGAGACTAAGAGTGAGAGGAGGGAAAGAAAGATATAGGCCAACCAGACAACATTTTAAGTGTTAATTTTAGTTTAGAGACACTGAATTTAAGACCAGTCTTTAAGGAGATATATATATATATATATATATGTATATATATATATATATATATATATATATATATATAAATATATATATACATATATATATTTGATTTTTGTTGTTGCTTTTGTTTGTAATCAAGACAGTGAGTGACTGTTTAGAACACAAAAATGAAATGTTTGGGCCTCAAGTTCCAGTTGTTTGACCAAGGTCGCAATTTTGTTCATTTTAACAAGGAGTGCAGTTGGGCCAGGGAATCGAGGCTTATAAGGAGGAAACTGAGGGGCAGAGAAAAAAATGATAGAAAAATGGGTTGTACATCCCAGGAGTTGAGACATCCCTGAAGGATGGTTCAAGTGGGAGTAGCAGGAGGGACGAACTGCCAGTCACAGTGGAGTCCTGGAAATTGAGATTATGGAAGGGTAACTTATTAATAAAGGCAAGATCTAGGATAGGACTGAAAGTCACATAATGTCACTTCTCTGCTCCCAGGGATTTGGAAGGTGATGAAGGTATGAAAAAGAGAAGCTGAACTTAACAACTGTGAAGATGTATCTCCTAATTGGGGCCTTTTTCAAAAGTGACAAAGGTCTTCAGTGCACCCAATTACTTGACTTGTACATGTGTAGATGACATGCGGTATTTGACAGCGTTAACTCTGAAGTTTCAGCCAAAAAGGTGATGAGAAGTGGAATTTTAAACCCTCGAAAATTAGGTCAGTCAATCATATGAAAACAAAATTTAATAAACAGCAGATGCCACTTTGTCCAACTCTATTAGATGTTGCAGTGCAAAAAAATTCTAGGCAGTGCCAATCATATGCTTGCTGTACTGTGCGGGGCTGAAGGGGCTCTCAGGTGCACCGCTCTGCACCTTCCATTAACTAAGCACCTATGGTGACAAGTGAGAAGGTTATTGGGAACGTGCCCCCCAACACTGATCGTCATTTAGCTCTCACATGGACACAGTAGCAAGACTTATGGTTTTATAAGCAAAATGTTACAAAGCTACATGGTCTCTCTTGGGGTAATGTTTTGTCATTTCATGCCCAAGTGTTGAACACTTTATCTGCTACTAAAATCTGTTCTTCCTTCCTCCGTGAGGAGTAGTCTCTGAATTAATGATTCACATTTACAAAGGTGCCGTGTACTGACTTTTATTGTCTCTATTTCTTCAAGATTTGTGGGTTTATAGTTCAGGTACATTAGTTAGAGGCAAAAATGTTATCGTTGTGTTACTTGTTAAAACAACTTGCTTGGATGAAGTCCTCCCTAATGTAAAACTCTTTCAAATCTGAGTAATTTATGGGATATATATATATGGGTGTGTGTCTGTGTGTGTGTGTATTCCCACAGAAAGAGAGATACATCTTTATATATATATGTAAATATATGTATATATATAAATATATGTATATATATTTAATATATATATATAAATATAAATTTATGTACATAAATATATATGACTAAATTTAATACATTCAGTTTTTTTTTTAATACCCAATTTTATTTCTAGGAACAAAGAAGGTCTATAACTTCATAAAGTTATTTAAACTACATGTAATAATCTACATACTAATTTGTAACTGTCGTTTAAGACTAGCTGCTGCCGTTCTGAGGTATATGAAATTATCAATGCATCTAGCATTCGCTGCCTTGTCATTTATTAGCAAGGAAGAGAAATGAATTGGTCTCAACTCCAAGGCAAAGACATCTTGCAGAGAGCAGAGTGACATGATAGGAAGCATTTTGGATTTGGGGTCAGAGAACCTGAGTCCCGAAATTGCTCTGTGGCTCTGTGCCTCCGATTCCTCTTCAGGAAACGAGCACAGAAAAACCTGCTATAGAGCAGGATTGAGAATTACAGACAATGTACGTACTGCAGCCTGTACGGTGCCCGGCTCTGTAAATCAGAGCCCAAGCCTAGTTTATCAGGATGTCTTCATATTCACGATTCTGTATCAGATGCTGCGCGGGCACAGAGTGGGGTATCTGGATTTATGAGGCATCATGCCTGCCTTAAAGAAAGCACTATCTAGTGAGAAATTCCATTTCTGTACACCTCACCCTGTATTTACTGAACGCATCCGTGTTGTGGGCAATGCCCTGTGTTATGTTGCGCCCCAGACGGACCAAGTCCTGCAACTCATGAGACATAACGTCCTGACTCCTTCATTTCTTGTCCCTTAACACAATTTGTAATTCACATTGATTATTATTACTGCCTCGTCAAATAATGTTGGCTCTATGCCTCAAGAATGTATTTATTATATCTTGACAGCAGAGATGTTAGAAAGGCATCTCTTGCTAAAGAGTGCAAATGAACTCTGACAAAATAACTTGACATAAGATTTTCTCTGAATATATATTTACATGAATTGCATATTCCTTTTAAAAGAAATGCCTCTCAGAGTGTGTGTCATTGCTGTATTTGATAAATTTATTGTGGAATTAAACCAGAAGGACTCAAAGTTGTTCGTCATGGACAAAACTGTATCCAGAGCGAACGTGTCCTGTCAGCTTATATTAAAATGCAGAGAGATCTAACAGAGGCTTTTCTCAATGATGGAACTGAACGGATTTGAGAAAACATTTCTGGGGCAGAGGAATTTATTCAGTCTATACTGTGATCTGTAGGTCATCTCCAACAGTTTCCCAAAGAGAAAGCAGAAGTGTCCTTTGAGTAGAGAGGAGTGTCCTGACAAACCTATGTGTTGTATGAAGTGGGTGACCTGGAGCAAACATACACAGGGTGACTGGAACGCTGAGCTTTTTGGGAAAGCATTTATGGTGAGCTGGAATCGTGCAAATCTTCATGAGAACATGGCCTGTAACCCTGATTATGTTTTTGTAAGTTATTCCATCCCAAGCAGGGTGTATGAAATATGTTTTGTTAAAATAAAGGAAATTGAATTCAAAGCATGCATTAAAAATTATCCTATCGGCATGAACATCAACCTAGAAATTGAATTCCGTCATTTCCCGTATTTCATATTTTAACATTTCCCAATATTATGGAACATTTCTCCAATTCATGAATCTGTCAATGCTGTAAGTCCATATTACTTTAAAACTTTTCAAGTTATTTGTCAGATAGGGTAGGATAAAGATAGGTTGGATGGTAAAGTTGTATGGATTGTGAACGTGGGTGTTAAATTTACCTCAAGCCAGAGGATAGAAACTAGGCATGGCAAGATTATCTTTTAAAATGGCTGACATAACAGAAAGGACTGCAGACAAAATTCTGAAAATGGTCCATTATTACCCATGTGCATAACCTTGGGACTTCCCTGATGGAATTGCTTCAAGAATGCATTTATCTTGTGGTTTCCTTTCAAGATGGGAACTTCTTTTTTGGACCTGTCACCTGCCATTTAGGTCCAAATCACAAGCTGCCTCCAGAACATTTCAATTTGAATACTTTAATTCTATATTCCCTAACGAAATAAATCCACATGCACTATGGATTTAATTTTCCCCCTTACATTATAATCTATAATTAAGCAAATTCCATTGCACTGCAAAGTGGCTACCTCCAGAGTAACTCCACCCCAGTCCTTGAGGAGCCTGCCTTCCCAACCGTTGGCCTTAGATGTATGCAGCTTTTTCTTACCCTTTACAAATCAGTCATCAGGAACCAGGGGTTCTCCCTTGACAATTATCCCAGTTTCCTACTCTACTCTAGTAGGAATGTCTGAACATTGAATATCTGAACTCCAAGCCAGTTTGGGCTTTTCCATTTAAGAGCTGTACGGTGTTGGCATATTGCTTAAACTCTCGGGGTCTCGGTGAACTAGAGAACAGAGAGTCATTTCTTCTCTTCCATCCTAATGGTGCTATTATGAAGACCAATTGACATACCGGCAGTTTGTAGGTTGCCATTGAAAAAAATTATATGAGTTTTTTACAGCCATTATTACATGCAACATTTAATGCTTTTACCTAGTAAGTGCTTAATAAATGATTCTTTATTTGATTTAAAAATAACAGTCACACAAATTAGTAAGGAGAAGAGGACCAGGAAGGAGTCAGGACATCTGGAGATAAGCTAAGGGCTAATGAGGTTTTATAATCATTTAAAATAAAACCCATATGAGTAGTGAGGGCATAGTTCTCAGATGTGTCACTGTTATGTAATTGAAAAACTTAGACAATTTTTTTAAAGATTTTATTATTTGAGAGAGAGAGAGTGCATGCAAGCAATCCACAAGGGAGGGAGGGGCAGAGGGAAAAGCAGACTCGCCACTGAGCAGGGAGCCCGACGCGGGGCTCGATCCCAGGACCCTGAGATCATGACCTGAGCTGAAGGCAGACACTTAATGGCTGAGCCACCCAGGCTCCCTAGACAATTTTTCTAACTAACCATAGACTAAATCTTTACTTACATTTAATAATAATAATAACAACAACATATACAGTATATACCATGTGCCAACCTGTATTTTAAATGCTTTACATGTATTACTGACATTTTTTCCCTATTTCCAGGACATGCTACAGTTAAATGATCTCTCTGTAAGGTCATTTCATAATGATGAATGGAGACTAATGAGTTAATAGCTTGAAAGAATACACAAAAGAAACAGTATTTGGGGAAAATCATACAAATTTTAATACATTATTAAAAATGTAGCCCAACTTTTCAGGAGGCAGTTTCATTTTAGACTGTTATAGACTACAGTTGAATACCAGATTCCTACCTAAACTGTGGGCTGCATGAATAGTATATAGTATACATTATACATACAATATAATTCATTCGTCCTTGTCACCACCGCTAATTCTAGATGCTCTCTCTCTCCATAAAGGATATTTGTTTGCCGATGCTGAAAAGAAGGGGCAGAATTGCTGGTTTTCCCCCCATCTTTGATAATATTTATTTACGTCAAAATGCAGCTTATCTATCAATTAATTTTGGTCCAGTGGTTGAGCTGCTAGTTTCAACTTAATTCCTTCATTTGTTCCCCTTTTATTCAAGCGAAGTGCCATTTAATTTATGGCTTCTTTTCTCTCCCTCCAGCCTAAGCTTCTTAGAAAATAAATGAGCCTATACGTTTTCAGTTAGCCCTTCTTACTCCTGTTGATGCTAGCTGAGGATTTGAATCTTGTCAGTCATTCACCAGGCTGCTCCCTTAGGTCATCATGCTCTCTCCTTCCTTGACTCTATGAGTTGTATCTTTGTAGAAACTTGTAAAGGTGTTTTCGTAGGAATCCTGGTATTTTTAATTAGAATTTGTCTCCTAGAACCCCATGGAACTCATACTCAACTTGGGCAACCGCGAGATCACTTGGAAAATAACCAAGAGGTTAGGGGGTGCTTCCTGAGCCTTTGTTCTGTTATCATTAAGCTGCTCAGTTGGGAGAGCGTGTTTGAGGGCCCCTGTCCCCAGGTGCACCAACTGGATGCCTGTGTTGAGTGGTGACGCCAGTGTACTCCATGTAATTTTTCCACTTGGCACAGTTTTTGATTTAGGCAAATATTAATAGAGGGTCTGTTTAAATTCCTGCAGACAGAGAAGATGTACAGTGTTAGAATTCTTAGCTAACAAGGGATACTGCCAAATGATAAAATATTAATTCTATTACTTTGTATGCAGATATGTGAGAACTAGAAGCAATTACCCTGACTCTAATTGCTTCATAGATGAATACAATTATGATGTTACACTCATTCTGTCTGTGTTCTCAGTATAAAATAACATCCACATAAGACAGTCAGAAATTTCGTTTAAAAGTAAGCTTTACCAATGTGAAATATATTAAGGCAATAAACCAAGAGATTAAATTTTCATAAACAGTAAGAGCTCATTGTTTTGTAAATGAGTGTATAATAATATCTTTGCAGCTCAAATGAAACCATAAAACTGACTGGGGGCCTCACTTTTTTTTGGCAAACTTTTGATTTATCATTTTAATCTGTTCTTAGCATTGTATAGCAATTAAACATTGAAAATGGGCTCCAGTCTTCTTGCCACATTGCCCTTCTCCCATTTCAGTTCTGTCATTTCTTTTATAATGACAAGCAATTTAGAGGAACAAGAAACAATTAGAATGTAAGTAGCTCCTGCTGTTACAGGTGTTTTCTACTAATGAATAAAAATGACTGGAATTACAGAAAGGTGGGATTTAAGGTAAGATCTCTTTTGGGGGTTAGAAGATTTAAAAGTCTGTGGACAAAATTCAGAAATTAAGTACAGATTCTCAAGTAATAATTATATCAGGGAACTTGATAAAATTGTAGTTGTTGGAAAGACCCATATTTGTAGTTGGCCAAATGAAATTGTTTTTCTAATACAGTCATTCTCAACCTGGAGTGAGCATCAGAATCACCTGCAAAGCTTGTTAAGTAAATGCACACTCATGGGCCCCACACTTGGTGTTCCTGATTCAATAGGACTTGAATGAAGCAATAATTTGCATTTTAACAAATTTCCTGGTCCAGAGACCACACTTGGAGAATCACTGGTCTGATAGAAGCCAATGACTTTTGCATTCTTTTTGACCACTTCCTCTCAAAAGAAATGCAGAATGATTGACAGGGTCACTCTCAAGGTAATGATCATGTGACACTGGTATGTATGGTAGATTGAGGTAATAGTAGACTTACTTGGGATAAATAGAGTTAAGGATGATCACATGACTCACCTAAAGCCACAGAAACTCAAGTGTATCTCTCATGTAATTTAGTGGTATGCTCTCTTCAGTACTCTGTGTTCAACCAAAAGAAGTTTTTGGAATATTGACCCTTCTCCTAAAGGTTACACTTAAGGAATTTTATATATATATATTTTTTTTTTTAATTAAAAGTCTAGCAATACAGAGCAGATGGGCCACTCAAACAGCAAGGTAGTTTTGGCAAGTGATGTGATGGGTGTTACTGCGTGTTGTAACAAAACAGATGAATTGTTGACCAGTACATCTGAAACTAATGAAGTACTATATGTTAGCTAATTGAATTTAAATTAAAAACATTAAAAATTCTTAATAAAAAATATAAATAAATAAATAAATAAATGCACCATTAAGACAAACTTCCACTTTCCTAATTCCCCCCATGTCTGTATAATACAAGGACCAAACTGTTAGGACCAAACCCCAGCTTTGAATGTTAATAATTTATTCAACAAAGGTTAGATTCATTTAGGTCGGTGAAGTTAGTAATGTACACTTCATAGCTCTATCTAAGCTGCGAGGAAGAAACTTTTAAAATTAGAACATTTTCATCCTATTCTGTAATGCTATACAGAATGTGTTTCTCATAAAAATCACTCTTATGTTGTGCTGTATCTCATTCAGTCACTGGGGAAAAGAAAAGGAGACTCTGGGTATTAACAGAGACACAGAAAGGAAGAGGAAGAAAGGTTATGTAAATTGCAAGAGTCAGCCTCATCTTTAATCTGTGCAGACACTAACTCTTCTGTTTGATGTGATTTCAGCCAGAGTCCTCTATCCCAAACATCTCTCCCCCAGACAACTTGTTGAATAATGAAATTCGCTGTAACATGAACCAACGTCTTTCATTTAATAATTAAAATCTTAATTCCTATCAATAAATAGAAGCCTCCCACGATCCAGGCTTTGAACTCATGTGCACTTATGATGAAGTGCATATGATTAAACGGAACTCTGGTGAGGAGGTTTTGTGCCAGAAAGTACGAGAGAGCATGAATTCATTTGACAAATAACTATTGAGCACCTACTATGTATCAGGCACTCTTCTTGGGACTTGAGCTTTAACAGGGAACTAAACCAAACAAAGAAGATCTCTGCCCTTTTGTGCTTTCTGTTTTGGAAGAAGGTATGGAGATAATCAGGAAATGGGAACACTACTGGGGGCCAAAAATGGAAGCAAGGAATCAGTTAGGAGACATTCGCACTGCTTTATGAAGCAGGCAGAAAGAGAGGGAGGCCCCTATCACAGTGTTAGTTATAGAGCTAGTGAAGAGTGGTTGAGCTCCATCCAGATCCTGAAAGTATCAGCAATGGGACTTCTCAATGGAGGAGAGAGACTGTGAGAACAAGAGGATAGAGAATATGTGAAGATGGGAGAAAGTAGGAATTTATCCATTTTATTTTTATTTTTTTAAAGATTATTTGTTTGAGAAAGAGAGAGCCTGTGTGTGGGGGGGGAGGGGGTAGAGGGAGAGGGAGAAGCAGACTCCCCACTGAGCAGGGAGCCCTATGTGGGGCTCCATGTGGGGCTCCATTGGGGCTCAATTCCAGGACCCTGGGATCATGACCTGAGCCAAAGGCAGACATTTAACTGACTGAGCCACTCAGGCACCCCGGAATTTATCCATTTTAAAAGGACAGATGGATTGTACTGGTTTATTATAGACCTGTAACTCTGACAAATTATCACTCTTATGAGTACCCTGCAAATAATCCCCCTCCCTCCTTCCCACTCCTCACAACTAAATACACTGAATTCTTCCCTGACTCAGATGGTTACATTCCTTGTGCTGGAGAAAGAAAGAAAGAGAGAGAGAGAGGGAGGGAGGGAGGGAGGAACGAAGGAAGGAAGGAAGGAAAGCGAAAGAGATGTCCATGGACATCATGCTGGCCTTGATATTCAGATAAAAAGAGATGACATTTCCTCATGGGAGGGCTAAAACTAGTTGATAATTTGTTCCTGTGCTACCTTTCAGGGCATGATCTACAATTAAAACACACACACACACACACACACACAGAGAAAGGACATTAAAGAATGTGATGGATCTGATTCAACCTCTTAAAACCAAAGAAATTAAAAATTAATGCCCAAAGTCTAAGAGAGAAAGAGAGAGAGAGAGAAAGGAGGGAGGGAAAGAAGGAAGGAAGGGAAAGAAAGGAAGAAAGAACAAAAGAAGGAAAGATGGTTCCTAGAGTCATTTTTAATTTGGGGAATCAGGAAGAAGTTTATAAGATGTAATTAGCGGGTTAATTTTCTTCATTTTAACTAAGGCTTCCTTTAAATTTAATTTGCATAATTAAAGGTTCTTACTGGAAACCTTATGATTTTAGGGGGCATGGTGTAAAATGTGGATGTCTTTGGCTTTCACGAACTTTGGGGTACAATTAAAAATACATCAGCATTGATACCATTAATTCCCAAGCAAGACACCCTTTCCCCATCATAGCATACCTTTGACAGCTACTTCACTGACGCCCATCAAGGTCTCTCTAGTCTTTCTAGATGAGTCCATAATATTGGCACATATGTGCCCCCCTACCACCTCACCACTCCCCCTGCTCTGCTACAGTTCCTAAGCCTGGAGTGGGGAGCAGCTGACAGCCAACAAAGCTGTCCCCTGTGTCCGTGGGCTTGGTTGGATGCTGTTTCTTGGTGTTCCCAGGGCAGTAAGGTCTTTCGGTAGAAACAGAGTTTCAGTTCCTTGGTGGTTACTGTCCCAGGGCCAGACTGTGATTCCTCGAGCAGGGATAACACCCCTCTCCCTACCTTAGAGGCCCAAGTGGGACTCTCACAATCTCCGGGAAGCAAGCTGCTCAACTTGTACTTATATTCCCTTTCCTTCCTTAACCTCAGATCTCTGCCACGGGGCCAGACTCAGCATATACACTAACTGGCCCCTGAATTCCTGCCATTTCCCAGACACCCCTCCATGAAACTGTTCTTGAAGATAGCTGCCCCCCTTCCCCAAGCTTATCACCTCTGGCTAGTGTCCCACAAGTGGTTTAATCAGACACAAACAAACTGTAAGTCCCTGTTCAGGCTCAGCAGGCACTCACAGGACCACTCTATTTTTGTCTTAAAAAAAAGAAAGAGAAGTTTTTGGAAATTCAGCTTTGGACTAGACTCCTGAAAGCTCTGCTGAGTTAGTTTCACTTTATTTTCATCTGGCCACCTTTCTCTCACTTTCCTAATTAAATGGAGCACCCCCACCCTTGTGTTGTAAATTGCCCTGGATTTCTACACAGACCCACCTGGGATGATAGAGTTTCAGGCCGGTGATAACTGGAAACTTACTTGGAATGTTTTCAGTCCTGGCTTTCAGATTGTTTCTGTTCTTGTTCAAATGTGGCCATTGTTCTGTATTTTTGTTTGGGGGGAGGGGGGTGTTTGTTTGTTTTAGGTTTTCTGTTTTTGTTTTTGGATGTCCACTGGTCCATGGACATCATGCTGGCTTTGATATTCAGATAAAAAGAGATGATATTTCCTCATGAGAGGGCTAAAACTAGTTGATAATTTGTTCCTGTGCTACCTTTCAGGGCATGATCTACAATTAAAGCACACACACACACACACACACACAGAAAGGACAGTAAAGAATGTGATGGATCTGATTCAACCTCTTAAAACCAAAGAAATTCAAAATTAATGCCCAAAGTCTAAAGTCAAGTGTGCTGTATTAAGTACTGTGGAAGTATTTTGCTCTTGGGGAAAACATTAGCTAATGCCTGGATCTGAAAAATACCACAGTGGGATATATACCAAAAGCCAAGGTTTGCCTTAAGTTTTTATTCATCTTATTTTCATACATAGGTATAGTTTACCACTGTATACTTATGATAAGAAGAAGGGTTTATAACCAACCTGTTTAACACGGTTTCTGTCTTTGTATATCTGAAATTGCCTGCATGATCTATTTCAAACCAATTCAGAAGAAATGCCTCCTCTTTCCGTGAGCTGTGAAAATTTATGTTTTTGACTTTGAAGTCAACAACTGTGTAGCATATAATGCCAAACCAAATGCAACATCAAATTACCTTGTATTCATTTAAGTGAATTTGCAGATTTATGGCTGCCTGGCACAAGTCCAGAAAACCAGGGAAAGGACAATCACAGCAGATGATTGTAGGGAAGGAAAAGGAAGTAAATATCTGGGAATTAATTACTTACAAGGTTAAGGTCCATTCTTGGAAAGAGTCGGGAGCAATTTATTCTGCAATCCATTTGCAAGCACCCAGAATGTAACAAAGTGGCAGGTAACATGGGCTGCTCAAAAAACAAACCATGCAAAACAAAACTAATTTCCCTCTTTGACAAAGTGACTGATCCTATAGACTGGAAGACCCCCCTGGTCACAGCCCAGTTTGACCTTTGCACAATCATCAATACTATTTCACATGGAGTGGTCATCGGCAAGCTTACAAAAAAATGGCTTGGGTAGAATAATTATCAGATAGATATTGAACTAGTTGGCAAAATGTTCTTACGATTGGTGAGTAAATAGTATAAGAATGAGGTCGTGGTTATTGAGAAGTTTCCCACAGATCTGATTGTAGTTTGATTTTTTTTTTTTAAATGAATGGTTTTGTGAAAGAATGTAAAACATGTTCAGAGATTTGAAGCAAAGTCAGCTTTGTTGAACATCTTTGCCAAACTCTCTAAATAGAAGATGGAGAATCCAAAATGAGTTTTAACAAATTAGAATTGTAATTTAAACTAATTGGGAAGGAATAGTTAAGTGTTTAGTGCTTAAAAAAAAAAAAGTATGTCCAAGGGAAAAAAATACTAAATCCCACAAATGCAAAATGTGAAAATAAAGCTGCTGTTTACGTTAGTATCAACTACTTGTTTTGCCTCTTTGTTGCATCTTTGCCCCAGACCACACTTCCTGTCCCAAGGGAAAGATGTAGGGCTCCTCTGAGCCAGTCTTGTCACCATAATGTATCAACAATGTCATTCGATTACTGAGAAGGTAAAGTCTTTTTATACATTCAGTGAAGGGGTGTTTCTTTTAAGC
This sequence comes from Mirounga angustirostris, assembly GCF_029215605.1. Lineage (NCBI taxonomy): Eukaryota > Metazoa > Chordata > Mammalia > Carnivora > Phocidae > Mirounga > Mirounga angustirostris. The sequence continues at coordinate 16,493,141 of NW_026991711.1, read as the reverse complement.
TTTAATCACTGAAAGACCATAAATAGATATGGCAATGAAGCTGCACATATCCCCAGGTATAGGAGGATAGTTGATTAACGCAAGAGAAAATAAGGGATACAAAATTTTTTTACAGGATTATCTTTAATTTTCCATTAAATCATCTTTTTGATCAAGGATATCACACAACTAATGTATTTCATCTATTTTTGTCGCCAAATACATTTTTTTTTTTTTTGGCTTTCTCAATAAAAATACTTCATAAGGCTTCATGGAGCTGGTGTGATGAGAAAAATAATGTTCATCTCTTATATGCCAAGATGGATTTGATTTTATTTTATTTTTTTTTTTTTTTTTAAGATTTTATTTATTTATTTGACAGAGAGAGACACAGCGAGAGAGGGAACACAAGCAGGGGGAGCGAGAGAGGGAGAAGCAGGCTTCCCACTGAGCAGGAAGCCCAATGTAGGGCTCGATCCCAGGACCCTGGGATCATGACCTGAGCCGAAGGCAGACGCTTAACGACTGAGCCACCCAGGCGCCCCCAAGATGGATTTTAAATGGATAATAACGATCATGGTCATTATTAGCAAGTGTTTTTATTCTTGAGAAAGTACTAAAAATAGCTGACAGTTATATAGTTTTACCATATGCCGGACACTCTCATAATTACTTTTTGTATGTTGTGTGATCTTCATAACGTCCTATGAGGAAAGTACTGTTAATATTGCCATTTTCCAGTTGAGGCACCAAGAGTAACTGACAATATGCCTACATTCTCAACTTCTAGTAAAACCAAGAGAATTATGATTCCCACTAATTGTCATCGGTGTGTCTTTCCAATTATGGCATGATGTATGTCCAGGCTAGGTTAGTGGTTTCTGTGTCTCAGTACAAGATAACAAAGTTAACCTCATCAATTTCATATTACTAAATAAGTGAAAAAATATGCAATGATTGTTCTAAGAATTTTTAAAAGGAAGCAACATCTTTAAAATAATCAAATTAACATACTCTAATTTTGCATAACCTCTGTGGAGAAGGTAGTCTCAGATTTATTTTTAATAAGAATTTGTTTGAAATGTTCTTCAGTGGCATTATTGAAATAAAAGTGCAAAACAGCCTAGCTAAATATTTTATTTTAAATATACAACCGATTCTGTTTCATTTCAAAAGCCTTATGTAATTACTAAAGCTCAGTAAGGATAATTATGATTAAAAAATGTTTCAGACGAGATCGGGCGCGTTCAGGGTGGTATGGCCGTAGACATGATTAAAAAATATTTCAGGAGCACCTGAGTGGCTCAGTCGCTTAGGCGTCTGCCTTCGGCTCAGGTCATGATCCCAGGGTCCTGGGATCGAGCCCCACATCGGGCTCCCTGCTCAGTGGGGAGCCTGCTTCTCCCTCTCCCTCTCCCCCTGCTTGTGCACATGCTCACTCTCTCTCTCTGTCAAATAAATTAAATAAATAAATAAATAATCTTTAAAAAAGAAATATTTCAGGGAAAATGGTTTTGTATGATATTTAAAATACTAGTTCACAGAGTTTTCTTTTAATGAAGCACCATTTAGAGTTTTAAGAATTTTTTTATAATTTAAATATACGTGTAAAAATTTAACTTTCTTACTTTATAAAAGTTTATCTATAAAACTTTTTCTAAATGAATAAAACTTTCATACTACATTGCAAAATATGTAATTATTTAAGAATCAAAATTAATAGGGCGCCTGGGTGGCTCAGTCGCTAAGCGTCTGCCTTCGGCTCAGGTCATGATCCCAGGGTCCTGGGATCGAGCCCCACATGGGGCTCCCTGCTCGGTGGGAAGCCTGCTTCTCCCTCTCCCTCTCCCCCTGCTGATGTTCCCTCTCTCGCTGTCTCTCTCTGTGTCAAATAAATAAAATCTTTTTAAAAAAAAAAGGAATCAAAATTAATTATAAAAGTAATGACACACATGTATCATCAGTGCCATGTGCAGTGGTATAAAATTATCAATGTTCTTTTTTTTTTTTTTAAAGACTTTATTTATTTATTTGACAGAGAGAGACACAGCAAGAGAGGGAACACAAGCAGGGGGAGTGGGAGAGGGAGAAGCAGGCTTCCCACCGAGCAGGGAGCCCGATGCAGGGCTCGATCCCAGGACCCTGGGATCATGACCTGAGCCGAAGGCAGACGCTTAGTGACTGAGCCACCCAGGCGCCCCATTAGTGTTCTTTAAACTTGAGTATTTTACCTTCCATGGTAATTTGCTAATGGTATCCTTATAGGTGAGCAATACGTTTTAGGAGCATCTTACCATGAAACTGCTCTTGGGTTTCCTTACTCATTTTCTCATCAGGAGGGAACTGTGGATTTGTCCACAGCCGAGGTAATTTTAAATAATGAGAAGACAGTGGACAGGAGAAAATACTTGAAGCCTTTAGTAAGGATTTGACACTGCTCTTAGAGGAAGAGATTTTAGTCCTGGTCTTTTCTTTCATATGTATGTATTTCTTATTCTTGATTTATTTCCTTGATTAATATTCCTTGACTTTTATTTCTAACAAAATGTTTAACAGACACCTACATAACATTCAAAAAGCACCATATGTTCAACTCTTGATTTTGATTTCCATTAGGCGTTTATTTGAAATGGAAAGCTCTGAATAATCTTTTGGAATTCACACTCCAAGATCCCAATACTGGCAGTGATATGAAGTCATTGGTGTTGTTAGCATGGTCGGTCTTGATTTATCTTTTTAGTGTATTAGGTATAATGTAGGCAAATTAGAATTATTGGCCAATAGAGTTTTTGTCGCATACACTAAAATAATGTTATTCTCAACTTTCTCTGTTTCTACCTTGGAGCTGGCTTTGGGGGCCCACTTAATTTGACAATTTGGCACACTGAACCAGAACCTAGCTTGGAAAGACACGAAAACTACATTGGCAAGTGATCTGCCAAGTGACCCATGAACAAAAGCGAGATTGGGTTGCCCTTTGAAATAAACCTATTTGAATTTTATTATCTCTAGAGCACCTTGTGTCTCTAATCTTGTGAAAGGTTAGCATTCCATCCCTCAGAGCAAGATTAGAGTGTTGGTTGGTGTCTGCTCTTGGTGATAACTGAAGGCAGCAGTTGGAGTTGAAGGAAGGAGATTCATTACCATCAGTAGTTCAAAAAGAAAGGGGAAAATGGGCATAATGAGAGTCACATTTACAACATAAGCCACATATTCCTAGGTCAGGGTATTTAAAAACAAACCAAACCAAACACAAAAGACCGCTGTGTTGGAGAAGCTTTGCAGAGCCCTTTAAGTCTGCAAAAAACAAAGCTGTTTTAAGACTACACTTTACAGAAATTATCAATGTCTAATATGTAGGTAGATGCCTTTTGAAAACCATTGCTAATTGCTTTGGGGAAGATTTTATGACATACATCAGAATAAAAATAAGAATGATATAATACCACTGTATAACATACAACAAACATGTTATAAAACATCCAATAAAGTCTAAAATAATAAACTTGTGGTAGGAATAAAAATTTTTGAAGATTACTCAACTGAATATCTTCTTTTGAATACTTTAATGTATGACCTATTTAATTCAGGAGTTGAAATATAAATAATATGAAAGTTACTTGTAAGCTTAAAATATGCCAGTGAATCAAAATAAGCTTGTTCCTTATCTAGGATTAATTTGATTTTAACACTGTGAAGAATATGATGCACATATTCACTACTGCATAATTTTTTTTGTTTGTTTTCTTTTTTTTAAAATTTATTTGAGAGAGAGAGAGCACAAGAGGCAGTAGGGTCAGAGGGAGAAGCAGACTCCCTGCTGAGCAAGGAGCCCGATGCGGGACTCGATCCTGGGACTCCGGGATCATGACCTGAGCCGAAGGCAGTCGTTTAACCAACTGAGCCACCCAGGCGCCCTCACCACTGTATAATTTTGCAAAAGATACTGGCATTCAGTAATTGATACTTTATGATATCTTTAATAATGATTGTTTTTGTTTGTTGCATTTCAACTGATTGATGTTATGAAAGTAAAATAGCCATTAAATAGCATGAGATTAATGAATTCAATATTTTTTCTTTAAGAAGAACCTGGTAAATGACTGGCAAAGTAAAGCTAATCAATGTTAAGCAAATTTAGATCAATGTTAAATTAATCCATTTGCACTTACACCCTACACAATACTGTGGTATGTCTTATTATAAACCTATACTGGGCTATCTATTACTTATTTTCTCATTGGAGTGTATAATTACCCTTGAATTAAACATCTGTGATGCCAAGTGAGGCTGATGTTCATTACCTCTTGACAAATTTAAGGAATAAAATTATTCCTGACACATGATTGGGGAGAGTGCACCTCTAAGGGTTATCCAACAAGCTCAAGCACTCGGTAAATGACAGAGGTGGTTAGACGGTATCATAACCTCCTTTACTATTTTGGTTGTCAATGTTTATAAAAACATTCTTATAATTACACAATTTATCATCCTATGCTAATAATTATCAAACCCCACCAAAAACTCTGTAGAGGAAACAGTGACTTAAAATTCATAATCATTAAAAGGACAATTTGGTGTTCTTTTTTCTTGAGTATGGGCTAACATCTCTGATAATGAACAATGGAATTTTATTGGCTACTGATTACATCAGTTTGAGAAATCCTTTCTCTGTCTAGAAAGAAATATAAATTATCTATATTTTTAAAAGTGTTCATTTGAATACCAAAAAATATTCTTATTATCAGTGAATAATTACTAACCTTACTGGGACCATTATGTTACAACCAGCATGCTGTGTCTGAGAGAATACTCCTCTCTCTCTCTAGCTCTCTTTTAATTAAGTCCTTCTTACTAATCAGCATGCATTCATTAAATCTAGAGTCAAGAGACTCAAATTCTATCCCTGCTAATTTCCTGATAAATTTGGTGATTTTTGAGTAAATTTCTTGTTTGTTTTCTGCCCTCCCCAACATTTTTTTTTTTTGTCTTAATTCTTGGACTTCCCTTTGTAGATTTATTAGATAAACTAGTTTCATTTTATATTCTTATTATTTTTTTTGGTCTATATTTTTAAATAGGTATTTCCCCCCATCAACAAGCAGCATTTTTCTGTTTAAAAGTTCTTTTTATGTTAAAATGATACATATTACTTTTTTGTTTTTTAATTATGAATGTAGTTTATAGTCATTGTAGAAACTTTAGAATAAAGTAAGCAGTGTACAGAGAAGAAAATAACAGATAAATCATAACGTTTTACCCATTATAAGCCATTTTTATTTTTTATTTATTTTTTTTTTTAAGATTTTTTTATTTATTTGAGAGAAAGAGGACGAAAGCAAGTGAGGAGCAGAGGGAGAAGCAGATGCCCCACAGAGCAGGGAGCCCGATGCGGGGCTGGATCCCAGGACTCCAGGATCATGACCTGAGCGGAAGGCAGCCACTCAACTGACTGAGCCACCCAGGCGCCCCTATAAGCCATGTTTATATGGGTGTTCTTATTTTTATCAATGTGTATATACCTTTTTTTTTTTTTTTTTACAAAATTGGGATTGTACTGCATATATATTTTGGGATCATTTTCTTTTTTTTTCATTTTCTTTTTTTTTTAAGATTTTATTTATTTGAGAGAGAGAGTGAATGAGAGAGAGAGAGCACAATCAGTGGGGAGGGGCAGAGGGAGAGGGAGAAGCAGCCTCCCCTCTGAGCAGGGAGCCCGTTGGGGGACTCGATCCCAGGACCCTGGGATCATGACCTGAGCCAAAGGCAGACGCTTAATCGACTGAGCCACCCGGGCATCCCTATTTTCGGATCATTTTCTATCTCAGCATTTTCTGTCATCATGTCTTAACTGAAAGTAGATTTACTATAAATCTGGTGATATTTATGTTTTAAGACTCTTCACTTAAATATACCTTTTCAAGATCCTATACCTAATTTTGTTTTTGTAGTTTTGTATTATATCTGTTAAAGAGGATCCTCTAAATTATATAAACTTCACTCCTCATAGAATCTATAGGTACTGTTCCTGAAGTCAGACTGCCTAGGTTTGCAGTCCCAGCTCCATCACCTGTTAGCTCTGTACCTTGGAAGCTATTTAACTTTTTTGACCTCTGTTTCCCCAAATGCAGAAGTGAGATAATAATAATCACTATCTCATAGGGCTGCTGATAAGATTAAATTAGTTAACATATGAGAAGTCCTTGGAATAGTAGCTAACTCATACTTAGTGCTTGGGAAGTGTTAGCTTTTAAATAATTTAAAAACATAATTTTATATATAATGTAATATTTTACAGTATGAGTATATCCTTCCTTAAGGATTTTTAAGTTGTTTCCCTTTTCTGCTAATGTAAATAATAAGAGGAATATTTTTGCACATAAATCTTTAACCTTATCTTCATAATTGAACTATTTCCTTTTATTAGTGTTCTTTTCTACTGTGGCATCCTGCATTTCACTTTTTCTTAAAAAAAAAATAATAAATTGGGGCTCCTGGGTGGCTCAATCGGTTAAGCATCTGACTATTGATTTCGGCTCAGGTCATAATCTCACGGTCTTGGGATCAAGCCCAGCTCTGGGCTCCACACTGGGCATGGAACCTACTTAACATTCTCTCTCTCCCTCTCCGCGCCCCCTGCTCGGGTATTCACGTGCTCCCTCTCTCTCAAAGTAAGTAAATAAGTAAATAAATAAATACTTAAGTAATAAATATCACAGTAGTTAAGATTCTTCTTGTACAAAATATAAAGACGACTCGAAAAGCAAAGGTAACATATAGCAGAATATATTAATACATTATTATTCAATTTATTTTTTAAAAACTCATACTTGGCACTGACTTCTGCTTTCATTTTAATTTAGACATCACTTGAGCATACATAGTAAACTTGTTATTCCAGGACTTTTTGTATCTTTTCAGCATTGCAGGTTTTTCATGGACCCAAAAGGATGTAACTTAACAATTCAACATTAAATTTGGCTATAATAGTTTCATTACAAATTTTATATTTAATCGTGCTTTCACAACTCAGAATTTCCCAGTACACTTCATGTCTTCCTTCTGTGTTATGTACTTAAATCTGCATTATGTACTTAAACCCTAGTTAGTCTGGTAGGCATTCCCTTTGCCTTCGGCTTTAATTAGCTCGGGTGTTACCAGACTCTATTCCTTTCTCTTCCCAGGCTGCACCCTTCCTTGCTCATCATGGGATAAGCTCATTGTCCTGTTATCAAAGAAGAGGGTGCCTAGGGAGTGAGTCTTAGGTGCTGGAAAAGGAAAAAGAGATACAGGAAAAAGGCGAAAAGACTAGCACACTCTTATCCCCCAAGACCATGGCCAGTGCACCTCACTTACTTTCCACCTTTTGACCGATGGTGTGCTTTCTTCCGGAGACCAGAACATGGGTCTGAGAAAAGAGAAAAGAGAGCATAGTGAAGGAAGGGAAGAGGAAGAGAATCGGGGCTGATGTATGATATAACTCCTCCCTCCATCATCATTCCTCCTTCCCTGTTCATATATCCACCGCCAGGCACTGACTAAAATGAAAGTATTGGAGAATAGAAAAATGCTGCACATTGAGATCACGTGAGGAGCTTGAAAATATACTGATACCTGGATCCCACTCCCGAGATTATCATTTCATTAGTCTGGAAAGCAACCTGGCCACCAGGATTCTTTTAAGTGAATTTAATGGGCAACCAAGGGTGAGAACCACCTAATTCTCTGAAAAAGAGAAGTCCATTTCATTTGAATGTTCTTCCTTACTCTCCTTAAGCACCTGCATAATCTCTTGTTGCAATAACGCCAGGTCCTTATCACTGACTTTTCACCTACGTATTAGCTTTGGCCCCACTTCCCAGAGTCCACCCCTGGTTATTTGGTATTGGCAGATTTTTTTCCACCCCCGGCACAAGTAGGCAGGTGAAGAAATAAGGGGAGCTGGACAAAGAACTGGATTTGTGAATGGAAAAGTAGACGATCCAAATTTGGAAACCTAAAAAAACAAACAAAACAACAAACCCTTGCTTTTTTTCAATTAAGGCAAATAAAAAGTTGGAAGTGATTTTATTTATTTATTTATTTATTTATTTATTTTTTAAGATTTTATTTATTTTGAGAGAGAGAGAATGAGAGACAGAGAGCACGAGAGGGAAGAAGGCAGAGGGAGAAGCAGACCCCCTGCTGAGCAGGGAGCCCGATGTGGGACTCGATCCCGGGACTCCAGGATCATGACCTGAGCCGAAGGCAGTCACTTAACCAACTGAGCCACCCAGGCGCCCTGGAAGTGATTTTAAAATCTATAATTTTGGTTCCTAATGGGTTAAACACCCTGTGCATCATGTCATCTCTGAAAGAAAAATGGGTTATGGGCAAGGCCTAAAGGCGTTATCTGTAGGCCAAGACAAAGGAGCTGTGCAATGAGGAAAGTGAACTTGGAAGCATCTCAGCTTTTAATTTCATGTGCATTGCTTAGGGTGAGATGGAAACATCCTCTGCAGGCTCAAAACAGTTGTTTGCTTTTGGCAGCAACTGTCAGCAGATGTCAAATTTAATTCATGATTTCTAGAATTAATAGTTTATCTATACCACCTTATGAACATAAATGGCCTAATCAGTCTTTCGCACTTTAAACGGTATCTTCTGGAGAAATAACCTACCAAGAAATAAAACATTTATCAATCTAATGTGTAAAGGATCACTAAGTATAGGGGAAAAAAAGTTTAACCTTGGGAAATGTGCTTTCAAGCCAACAATTTCTATAAACGGCCTTATTCCTTCAAATCTCCCTATATCAACCAATTACATAGGGGCTGTATTCCAGGGAACTTTCCTTTTGAAACTGAATTACACCCCTGAATCTGAGAAGTCTCCCGGAATTTATTCTCTTCAGGTGACTTAATTTAGTAGTATTAAATGGAAGGACTTTGCGAGGTATTGATTATTTTTAACAAACACTCATGATGACCTTTCATTAAAATTTTCTTCATGGAAAAGTCTAGTTGATTAGATCAGATGCATTGGAAAAATATAAAGTGGTGATGTCCAATTGACCTAAATAATGCATTTAAAAAGGCATTATTATATCCTTGGTTTTCTTGATTGATTGGCTAGAAGTATTTCCCTAGACCCCTTATGTTTTCACTTATTTAAGATCTAATTTATAAGAGTTTCCAAAACACAGTGGGAGTAATATAATAAAAATAACCTTTGGATTAACATAGTGAGCAATTTTTGAATTATGTATTATAATATTTTTGATAGCAGATATATTTATTATTTTCTAAAAATAATTTTTCTAGATTTATGGTAAGGATTGTATTTTGTTATAAGGCCTTGTAAAATGTTAAAAGATAGTTTAAATTTCTATTTTTATTATTTACCATAAAGGAAAAGTTAAAATGGAAAATTATAAAATTATCTTTATAATTTTATTGGTGTTATATATTTTTTTCTTTTCCTTTTTCATTTTATACTGTCTATTTTATATGCTGGGTTTACTGTGGGATTTTCTCCTCCTGAAAATGTCCAGGGGCTCCTTAAACCACAACATTAGAAAAATTTAGGGGTGTCTACTCTAAAATCACTGAAGTCACCTAAATCCTCTAAATCATTAAAGCTATTTAAGAATTTACTGTTGGATTTTAGTTACCTTGCAAGGGAATATAAAGAGATGAATGGGCTGCAGCGTTGGTTAAAGCAAATTTTAACACATAAGAACACTACGTCTGAAACTAGTGATGTCCTATGTGTTGGCTAATTGAATTTAAATAAAAAAATAATGGAGAAAAGAAACTTTTATTCTACTACTTAGAGATAACAGACTAATAATTAGTCTTCCTACCTACAAGATATTAAAGGCATAATACATTTTGTTGAATTAATTTATCTCCAAACATTTCACTTACAATTCTGACCCTTTATGCCAGGGATTGGCAAAATTTTTCTGTAAAGGCATGGATATTAAATATTTGGGGTATTTTGAACCACATAAAGTCTCTGTTGGTAATTCCTCTCTGTTAACATTGGCATTTTATTGTATTTTATTCAAACAGTTAAATGTATAGGTGAATGAATGTGTTCATGGATGTGTATACTTGCTAATGTACACATAGGATAAAATAATATATACAATATATGTGTGCATATATCAGAAATGAGACACATATTTAATCAAATAATTTTAGCCTCCTTTTGTGTGCCACTGTTCTATGCACGATAGCTGTAATCCCAGGATCTGTGAGTGGTTTTCTTCTACTAGAAGCTACCCCTTTGAAGAAGATAGACCAACCTGAGGGATATGAGGATGCCTTCCGGTCTCAGTTATCTACGTGAACTAATTAGTATTAGTGGAAAAAGTAATCACACATGAAAATTATTTGTAATAAATAATTTAGATTTGACTTGAGAATGCATTTTGCAATTTTTATTTATATATGGTTTTACTCAGTATCCTCAGAATTAATTGGAATTAATCATTCAAATCACAGTGTGAAACTTTGCCTTACAAAAAACTACAAAGCCACCCCACTTTCTTGTTCTTCCTTAGAATTCATCCTTTCTCCTAAGGTGTGGAGCTCTGGGTGGCATGCTAGTTGAATGGTCTAGGGCAACTTGCTTATTTCTGAGTCTCAGTTTCCTCGTCTGCAAACTAGGTATACTAATATCTGATTTGCATAAAGTATGCGTAAATCCATTAACACCATGCCTTACATAGTGTGTGATGCTCATTATATATCAGGCAACTATTTCAGCTCTATCTCTAGCTAGATTTGAAATTACCATGATGGTAATTTGATCGTTTCAAATCCATTTGTCCTCTTCATTTAAGGTTTGGCATTTTGACTTTCCTCCAAAATTGTAACAGAAGCAAATGGAAATAATGAAGATATTATGTTACCATATTGATTGCATTTTAAAACAGTTTATGATGGGGCGCCTGGGTGGCTCAGTTGGTTAAGCGACTGCTTTCGGCTCAGGTCATGATCCTGGAGTCCCTGGATCGAGTCCCGCATCGGGCTCCCTGCTCGGCAGGGAGCCTGCTTCTCCCTCTGACCCTCCCCCCTCTCATATGCTCTCTCTCTCTCTCATTCTCTCTGTCTCAAATAAATAAATAAATAAATAAATAAATAAATAAATAAATCTTAAAAAAAAAAAGTAAAACAGTTTATGATGGGGGTGGGGAGCTCTTACTTATCTGACAGAAATTTGGTTAAATAATCCCTCAAACAGGAAAGATGTAGATTACTATTATTAGAATCACTTTGAAATTATATAGCTTATTGATTCCTGGGATGAACTGACTGAGTAAATCATATTGCTTATTATAATATAATAAATTTAATCTATAGAAACATACATATACACACACAGCAAGAGAAAGTATGAATTAAGAGATAAAGAAGTCATAAATAATAAAAGAATTTTTGCTTACAGAAACATTGTCTCATAATAGGCTCTCTTTTTGAACCATTTGTTATTTTGAAAATAATTTGATATAATTTCAACCTCATAATTTTTAAAAATGTATACTGAGGGTTTCTGTTTCTTACAGAAAAGCACAACCGATATTTAGGAAAAACTGCTAAAACAATGTAATAGAATATCTATTATAGATTCAAAAGCAGCTTGGGAGTTCATTCAAACATAGCATGCAGGGCATTGCTTAGGTGAAGGATGCAGGAAAACTTGAATGCAGTCAGCGTGGTGAGATCACAAGCTATGAGGTCAAGGTCCAGCAAGGCTAGCAGCAGGAGAGGCAGTAATGAAGCCAAGCAAAGCATTGCTCGGGACAGAGAGAGCTGTGTCAGAGAGGAAGTGAGGGTCTGGTAAGGCAGTCTTGATAATGAACATATTTTTGGACAGGGGCCGTGAGGCCTTCTAGGTAGAGATGCACAGGAACTTGGAGCATGGGAGAATATGAATGTTTGTGTCTGTTTTACTGTACAAGAGTTTGGAGGATGTCAGGATGCCATATCAGTTATGTCCTACTCTACAATGGCCTGTAGCATCTCTCTCCCTCGAAGGTGGGCCCATGAAGTTATATCATTATCTAAGAAGAGCCCAGACCAAATAGAATCAAGGTGCATTTCACTGGACGCTCATGTTCCTCCATCTATTTATTCACTCACTAGTTACCACTTTCTAAACCCCTGCCATATAATGGGCACCAGACATGGAATTGGTAATATTGGCCACCAACAATGTAACCCACGAGTATAATGTGTATTTCAACTGCTTTCACTGAGAGCACAGATCCTCAAATTTATCTCAAAAATAAATTGTGGGGCTGTCTCTATAAATGTTCTGGTCTTTTCTCTGAATGTTTTGATATCCTATTTTTAGACCTCTGGAATTTATCAGTAGGAAGGTAACTCTCCAGGGGTGGATTAAGAGTGATTTTTGTCTCCCCAAGGGACGTTTGGTAATATCTGGAGACGTGTTTGGTTGTCAGTACTGGGGGAAGGATGTGCTGTTGGCAGTGAGTACACAGAGGTCAACAGTGCTGAGGTTGAGACCCCCGGATATAGAGGACCACATCCAACTGTCCTTTCCATGGAAGCTACAGCATGCCAGAGGTGACACTTCATGTGGCAAGGACTCTCTGAGCAACCCCAGTGCTCACCTCTTCTCATAGGGTCTCACCTCTGGAGAGTGGGAAGAGATATGCCATTCAGGGACCATGTATTCTCACCCTCAAAGTCTAACACAGAAGAGAGTAAATGGCGCTATGGTTCTTCTTCCATGAATGCTCCTCATTAACTAGCATTTTCCTGGTGGTCCTGTCCAGTTATTATGTGAGCAAGGAGACTTTTGAAAGGAGAAATCATCTCATAAGATGTGCCTGAACACTGACAGGTGTATGCAGAATGAGGAAGGACACCCCTATTAACTTGTCCTTGAAAAAGGCATGGGGCGAGACAGGAGGGGGCAGGGTCATAGCTTTATTGTATCTGTGAATCATAACCCTTACCGGACATCAGCTTTCCCAACCATTTTACCCTCCAGGACAGCTCCTCTGGGTCTTTCCTTAACCAGACCTTGGACACTGGGCTGACTGAACCGATCTAACATGCTTTTGTGGAGGGGAGGGTAGAAAAGAAGAGATTAGGAGAGAAATACACTCAACATGAATATGTGGATTTAATGGAACAAACTTAGGATACCCGCTTCCCATGGCAGGACAGGAGCTATTGGTTACCAAGTATAGAAATATAATCTCCACTGACTGGAGACCAAAGCTCCTACAGTCATTGGGTTTTGTGATCACATGAATTTACGCCACCATCTTGAAACACTCATTTCAAACAAACTTTCAATGAGAAGTGTTTTGGAAAGCAGGAGAGTAGGAGAATGCTACAATTTCTAGGTAAATGCCGTACAGCACTTAATCCAATCTCCACGCACAGTCTCCCTGTGGTGGCATTAACAAGACATCTCCAGACTGATTGGGCAAACCTTTTGCCGTTTCTGTGGACTGCAGATTCCTCAAGAGCCTCTTGTCTGCCTTTCCCCTCTTGCTGGCACCTCCCTTCGGCCCTGTGTGCACCTTACATCTTGATCCATTCATTTGGCGGCTTCATTTGAAGTCTTTCTCGGATATCCTCAGGGCAACTTTTGGCTCCTCGGAGTTGATTTTCGCCCCTTGAGAGGCTTCTCCAAGCGATCAGCAGCATGCAGACTTCTTTTTTGCCTTTGGAACAGTGGTGGTTTTATCTACAAGATTGTTCCCCCACTTGAAGCAATCTGCCCCGCAGCTAACAGCTGTCTGCGTCCAGATCTCCCCTCTAGATGAATAAAATCCTTCCAGAGGCTAATGCTGGCTGGAAAAAGTGCTTCTGTGCATCTAAGAAGCATAACAGAGCCCTAAGCAACAACCTTTGATGTATATTTTGCGAATGGGGAAGAGAAAAAAATCAAAAACATTTTTTCTACCCAACTGTTTCTTCAGATGAAAATTTTTGTTGACTCAAGGCTTTACCCAATGTGAGGTTTGTCCTCGCTGATTAAACGAAGCCTGGATCGAGATCGTTTTTTCCCTACACTGCTCTTCAATTTCGTTCTCTGTGCTGTGTGGGCATAATACTTCATCAGCAAAGTGGGTCCAATAACTGTCTTCCAAATCTTTATCTTGTTTGGTTTGCTGAGAAACAATCTTCATCCAAGCATAAAATACTTTGTTCAAAGAGTCAACCTTCAAAAGGTGGAATTCTAAGTCTGTGAGCAGACTAAAAATGAAATGAGGGTACTTATTTTTGGAGGACATTAGTTTTGCCTCAGTACCTTGGATCCCCATCTTTCATAACATCTAAGATCAATGTACCTGAAGGTAGCAACATTTGTCATAATTGCCTGATACATTAGCATCTTTCAATACCAAATATTAACTTTGACTGTGAGATCACTAAACCATATAATGATTTTGAACAAGGAATAATAACTTGACTTTTGAGGACCAGTGAAGCTAATAGCAAACTTTGGAGACAATGACATACCCTTAGACAGAATTTAAGCTTAGAATCTAATGAAAAGTTTCTTGAGCCCTATTTATTGAAAGATGAGAACTTGGTTTCATTATTCAGTTCTGAATACTAATTTAGGCATACAGAAGCAAACCACAAGGCACAATAAGTGAGCAGTTTGTTTTTAACCATTCAGCCTCAAAGCAGGCATAAGTCTAATATTTCATGTTCCCTGTATCAGGAGGGGAAGAGCCTAAGGAATGTTACTTTCACTAAAAGCAAAAAATAAAAAATAAAAATTTCATCCTCATAGAGAAGCATTTATATCCCCAGCCTTTGCAGAGCAATGAGAGTGAGAAGATTTTTTTTTTTTTACTTTTTTTTAAGCTCTTTGAAAATCCAGACCACACTATTGATTACTAACTATTCATTGCTGAAGGCAGTACTCTGTATTCAATAAATTAAGCTTTAATTCCTGAGTCCAACAAAATAATTGACCTCAAAAAGAAGATAAATGAATGGGCTGTTCTGAGCTCATGATTAGAATCCACTTTCCAGTCTCATTATATTAGTATTTCTCAATTCAGTGATTTTTCCATTCTTTGTTAGTTTCATTCACAACCTGTAATACCTTTCACCCTGCTCCTCTATCAACGAGGCCAAGCTATTTCCATTCTTGGTTTCAAGAATGAAAGATTTTAATATGGCATTTTTATACTTTAGTATTAATATTGATCATTTACTATCATTTCCATTTTAGGACAGACTAGGTAACTAATATTTCTGAAAAATTCTGAAATGTTCTTGATTGCATAAAATCCTATATAACATAGACATAGAGCATACAGAAATATTTTGATTAATGGATCCTTTGAAAACTTTGAAAAATTTACTCTATTTGCCTCAATGCTGATTTTCCTTACTGAACCCTTGAAGATTAGGGAGGTTTAATAACATTTATCCTGATTTTACATTTGAGAAAATTTAAGATAAGAAATATTTGGTTGCTTGTACAAGATCACACAGGGTTTATAAACCATGACTTAGGAAATCCCTCACTTTTTGCTGCCACTATAGCAATAGAATTTCTATATTTAGGAAATATTTATATTTACATTTCCTAAATATAAATATTTATATTTCATAGTAAAAAGGTAAACATGTGAATAGAGTCCTCTTTACAGTTTGATGCTTTGGTTGGTTTCATTTAAAAACAACTATAAAGGGCGCCTGGGTGGCTCAGTTGGTTAAGCGACTGCCTTCGGCTCAGGTCATGATCCTGGAGTCCCGGGATCGAGTCCCGCATCGGGCTCCCTGCTCGGCGGGGAGTCCGCTTCTCCCTCTGACCCTCCCCCCTCTCATGTGCTCTCTCTCTCCTCTTATCCTCTCTCTCAAATAAATAAATAAAATCTTTTAAAAATAAATAAATAAATAAATAAATAAATAAATAAATAAATAAATAAATAAATAAATAAATAAAAACAACTATAAAATAATCCTTATCATTACAGGCACCATCTAATAATAGCAACAGTGGTTCAATGTTGCTATCTTCAGAATTGAAGTGGCTAAATCAAGGTCTTCTGATAAAGCAGAAATGAGGTGTGGCTTCCAAGGAATCTGTAGAGAGATTCATGTCTTCTTTCCTTCTGTGTCTCAGGAGCAAACCCCCCAGAGTTCCAGAAAAAAAGATATTATTTGTTTGTTTGCTTGTTTTTGTTTGTATTCCTACTGGGATTCCTTGAGGTGTCCTGGACTTGCTTTGTCCCTGCATTAGCTGAGAGGGGACATGGTATCAGAGAGCAAAGAGAATTATGAGAGGTAAAAAAGCGATCCCTCTGATGGTGGGAACTTGGATTTATAAACTCGGACACAATATCTCTTCTTAGCCTTTTCTCTACCCCAAATTACATTCTCAGAATGGGGTAACACTTGAGCTTACTCTCCTGAGGCTCATTTGTGCAAATGGATAGGTGTCCTTACATACATGAAGTATGTCTTGAAGTGTGTCCTCATATGAGGCCCAAAGAGGCTAACAGTATCCAGTGACATTAATTTCTAATTTCTTGCATCCTATAAGTGAGTGCACTAATATTCAAGTTCTGCAGCAGGATAGCAGAGTTCTTGGTGTACTCTTTTTCAGTTAGAACTTCTTAGGCAGAAGGCCCTATATTTTATTCAAATTCTATAAAATGATAGTTTATATTTATAATGATAATGCAAAGTACTTCATAACTTTCCGATTCATTATGGCAATCTAAATTATGTTCATTAGAGTTTTGGTATTAAGTGAATTTAATTGCATTATGAATCTCTTAACACTGATAACTGATTGCTATATATAGCAACTACAAAGAGTCCAAAATATTACACTAATTTAAATATCCCATTTATGAACTATTCCAAGTAACAGCAGTTTAATTGAATTTAGTGTTAGTACAGATTTGTAAATAGGCTGGAGCAAAAGTTTTTATCAGTATGCATTTGTTATTATGTTAATGACAATACTTTGCAACATATTTTGATTTGAGTTTGTATCAAATTAAGATTTCCTAAAATTTAACAATAAATGAAAGAAGAACCCAGCTACTTTGGAGGAGTAGTAAATGGTATACTCCTAATGTTAACGAATGCTCTTTCAAGTGGAAATCATGTGGTCTTGTTCTCTTTGACTCATAGAAGATCATAGATGTAGGGCAAAACTTCTGTAAAATATTATCACTGGTTCATTGATACCTTAATCACAGGATATATTTTTGTATGAAAAAGACCTTTAGAAACCATTGTTTCTAAGTTAAGTAGATGCATTGGGCATTCCAGATCTTACCAGTTTATGACCGTGTTCTTGTTTTCTTTGCAGAATTTTTCCGAGAGCTCCTGGAGAATGCAGAGAAGTCACTGAATGATATGTTTGTACGGACCTACGGAATGCTGTACATGCAGAATTCAGAAGTGTTCCAGGACCTTTTCACGGAGCTGAAAAGATATTATACCGGGGGCAATGTAAATCTGGAGGAGATGCTCAATGACTTCTGGGCTCGGCTCCTGGAACGGATGTTCCAGCTGATAAACCCACAGTATCACTTCAGCGAGGACTACCTGGAATGTGTGAGCAAATACACAGACCAGCTGAAGCCCTTTGGAGATGTACCCCGGAAACTGAAAATTCAGGTCACCCGCGCCTTCATTGCTGCCCGGACTTTTGTCCAGGGGCTAACTGTGGGCAGAGAAGTTGCAAACCGAGTTTCCAAGGTAATTGAAAATCTGCTCTCTTTCTAATTGGTTTTCCTCGTTTGCTCTGTTTTTAAACAACCGTTAAAAAAAAAAAAAAAAAATCAAGGTGAAAGTTCTCCCTTACAGCAGTCCTTGCTCTTAGAGAAATCAGATAAATGTCAAGGTTTAATTGTTTTTTTTTTTTCTTTTTCCTTACTTTGTGTGAGAGAAGACAAGATTTCAATCCATTCCATGTTTGGAACATAATGTCAATATTTATCAGCGATATAGTAGAGAAGCTTTTATCAGGAACGGTGCGGAAACAGGTGTTTTGTAACCATGACCACTTGGCACTTGTGATCAGAGTTTTCAGAACGATAAATAGTCATGAAACAGTCCATCCGGAGGTTATAATCCTCGAGGAAGTCACAAGGCGATAGTCTTCCTGAGGTCTGCAAGTAGAGACAAGGGGCTGTTCAGGACACCAGCTCCTGGCATTTCTTCTTCTTTATCACTCTTGTGAAAGTGGCCAAATTCCTTAGTAGTGGAGGAAGATCCCTTTGCTAACACCTGTAGAACTGGATTAGGGAGGAATAAGGAATACAAAGTATAGATTCTGGCGGAGAATTCCCTTTGTTATCCATTAGCTTTGTAATTCAATGTCATGTATTGCATTGGGCTTAAAAGCAAGATAAATCGCTAATCCACGTCATGCCTTTCCTTGAGGATGTCTCTAAACCTTTAATGCAAGGGGTCTTTCTCCACTGCTTGCTTTAAACATAGACTGTTTCCTGTGTATAGGATATTTGCCTCATGTTTAAATTCTTCCTTGACATTCAACTGTTCTTATGAGTTGGGCTTGCCCATTTATGAGGTCAACCCAACAAATAAACTGAAAGATGGTTTACTCTAAGAGGCAAAGTAAAAACAATAGCTAACAGGAATCTGGTATTATGTGGCCTAAAAAGGTCATATTTGTACAAAGATTAATGACAAAAACTACTTTCTTATTGCAGGGGTGTGACAAAGAGTCACATAGTTCTCATAACTATTGGTACCATCCTACCATGTTTCTTTTTTCTTCACTTTGATGTCCTCAGTATTTACATCTTGCATAAAAACTGTGTATACCCTTAAAAAATGTTTCTCCATGGCACTATTTATAAATTTCATAGCAATCCATTTTTAAATTACCTGTTCCTACCGAGTTTATGTGAGCATATGGAAAGACTATTTTCAAGAAGGCTCTAAAAAGGTAATCACATGGGACTTAATAATATAAAGGACATATGATTCTGATGTAAAAATCAATGTTTTTTTTTTAATTGAAAATCAACAATATTCTAGATACCAAAGGAACTAGAGCCCCAAAAGTGGATTGATAAGGAATGAGCCAGGTGGAATAGCAAGAGGAAATGTGGTCATCTGGGAAAATCTGTAAAATATAGAGAAGTACAAGAAATATATATGTATCCCATATATTCTTGAACAGATAGCTTTTTTGTAAAAAAAAAAAATCGGTAACTTTAGTTACAGTGGCTTCATATTGAAGTCTTCGCTTTTGTTGAAGAATGAAACACAACCAGCTTTTAAAACACAAGGTAAGAAATTCAAAGCAGGGACTGATGTATGCAACACCCTTGATTGTTTACTTGGATTCTGGCTGAGTGTGAATAATGTTTAGAAGTATATATTTTGGCCTGGGGACGTGCTGGTGCGGTAAGAGAGTGTTTTCTAGCAAAGTATTTAAAAAGCCTCAGGGGAGGCTGCTGCCGATTCTCAGAAGGTGGCATTAACAACTGCCCAGAACTGGCATCTCCCTTTTAATCATTCCCTGACTGTTCAGTGGGAGGTCCTTGTAGATCAAAATCGAATCTACTAGTCTTTCTGGCGTGGAGGTTGACATCATGCAACATCCACCAATAGAGTATGACTTTTCATTTTTTTTCCAAGCATGATGAGGAGGAACACTGAGATCATGCTTCTCCTGATCCTTGCATGATCAACATTCATTTGCTGAGCAACTGCTGTGGGTTTGTGATGTCGTTTGTGGTATGGAATCATGGAATGTTGACTGTTCTGTGCAGATATTGGCTTGTCTGGCCTGAGTTTCATGAGCCCTAATCTACACAAATCATAAATCCCATGCTGACATCTGGACCCCACCTTCTAGTAGAAAGATAAATAGATACAGATAGAGATAATGTGGTTTAAAAGAGGCTGAGAATTTTTTTTTTCTAAAATACTTTATGACTCAGGGAGTTAAGCATTTTTATCAATGAACTTTCTCACCTAATGATTACCAGATGGTCTATAGCTGACTAAACCAGAAATAGATCTACTAGGATTATTAGTGTGCTAATAATTTTCAGCACCCAAAGTATTTTTTTGTAATAAGAATAAAATATTACAGGGCTAAATATATAAAAAGGAGAAGCAAGAATGGTGTTGGAGGTATAAGCCCTTCATAAATCTGAAACCTCCCTGTGGTCCATTACTTGAGTGGTTTAGAGTTGGTGAAATGATTGCAGAAGAGGGAAGGAATTCAAGGCAGAATTCCCAACTGGAGATCAACAAACTAGGTTATCTCCTGCGTCTTGGTTTGGAGAATACTTTTTTTCTTTCAGTTTCTCTTTTCTCTTTCAGTGGCTTCTTAAATCTTGGGGAAGATGTCGTTAATAGCTTCTAATTAAGTGTTTTGACTGGAAAATGTATCTCTTTGGCAAAACACAGCCATTTGACACAAATGTTTTGACATGATATCATAGGGCATTTTCTTACCAGAAAAATGGAGGAATACTTTATAGGTATCAACGCAATTATTTTTTAAATTTATCTTTGCCACCTTATAGATAAAAGCCTTGTCTTCTTCTAGGCACTGAATGGAGCTACTTAATTTTAAGTAACTGTAACTGGAGATCTGGTTCTTAGAAGTATTAAATGATTTGGAGTATCTGTGGTCAATTAGCCAGGATTCATTTTCTCTTTGAATGACTATTTTTTTCCGAGTACCAAGTGTTGACAAAATAAGATTTGGTAACTTGTATCCTTTATTGGTGGAAGGATAAATGGACATGTTCACTTTGGATAGCAATTGGAAAATAACTCTACTGTTGAACAAGTGCATATCCTAAAGCTGCCGTTCTACCCCTGGAGTGGACCAGGGAGGCATGTACACGCATGTACAGGTAGATGTGAAAGAATGTTAACAGCAGCACTGTTTGCAATAACATGAAAAGTAAAAAGATCACAAACGTCCCATCTGTGTACATCATGAGCTCTTTACACCCTGAAATCCTATGGGGCATTGAAAATAAGTGAACTATAGCCACACTCGTGGATGAATCACAGAAACCTCCTTTTGAGAGAAAAAAAAATCACCAAAGCATACAGACAATCTATATAAAATTCAAATAATGTAAAATGAAGCAATGCAGTATTTAAGAATAAAAATATATATGAGAAAAAAATTTTAAATTGTAAACACAAACATCAGATGGTCATTACCTTTGGGGGTTAGGTTTGGAGATTTTATAAAGGAGAGATATACAGGGGTTTCTAAAGTTATTGATAACATACTGTTTCTTAAGCTCTGGGCTATGTGTGTGGTCGGGAGTGGATTTAAAACCATTTTAATGAAAAACATTCAAGTGGAGAAAGACTTTGCCATCGTTCCTCTCTGATTCTCTTCATCTGCGCAGATATGATCAAGTCCCTGAGCTGTCCTCATGAGTTTATCAGATTTACTGCTGTCTGTGACTTGTTAACCATTCACTTTCCATGCCCCATACTGTGCTGAATAATATCAGGTAAGCATGGAAGGCAAAGCTCCCAAATGAAGATAAAAGCAAATTTTGATAATGTGGTCACCTGGAGAGAAAGAATCTACACTATTCTTTAGCATTGTCCCTTTATTAAAACACCACTCTCATTCCCTTATATGTACCCGTTCGTGACTGAGAACATGGATTGCAGCTTGTCAAACACTGTGAAACACACAGACAGAGGCCTGCATAAAGAGGTGTTAACAGGTTGTCTACTTAGACCAAGCTTCAGCTGTTTATCAAAAGGCAATGTAGAAATGACTCTCGTGTCTGCACTGGCCTGTCTTGATGCCATTTAAAAAAGGAAGACATGACTTTCCTATCTTTCTGCTTTAATAAAAGTGACTTCTATGGGTAAACACTGTAAATTATGTCAATATAACTACATCAACTATGCAAGTCATTTCAATGACTCATTCCAGACAGTTTGGGTAAATAGTAGAGCTGAGATCCAGAGAACTTGCACTATTGCAGAAGACTGTCATGGATCTTTTTTTTTTTTTGTCTTTCTGTCTATGTATCTATCTGTCCACCTATTCATCCAGCCATTAACCTAAAATCCTTCTTTCTTGTGGATCATGACTTTGAAAAGAAAGTCTGGCTTTTAGTCTTTAGGAAGACCAGAATATTTTCATCAGTAGACACCTGCCATATCTACTACACAGACTGTCGTTTTTGGATGAAGAGCCTCTTAGCTGGTTCATTCACCTGAGTAAACAGCTTTGCATTAACAATGCAATGCCTAGAAAGCAGTAAACAGAGAGTCAATTTTCAATAAATGTGGTTGATGGACTATAAGGCTGAAAAAATTTATCATCAAATTTGATGAAATGAAGTCTATGAAATCCATCCATTGACAGCATTCTCTGATCACAATGGAAAACTATTCTGAAGAATTTACCATGGATGTAATTTACAAGAGAAATGGTATTCTATTTAGCTGCTTGTTTTGGGGAAAGAATTTATGATATAAAGTAAGACCACCTGTTGTAGCTATCACCTGACTCATTTGTCTTGTGCCTTTTATGGTGATCTCTTAATTGGAGTTAACTGCTTTGGAGTCATCCAGAAATGAAAAGGACCACTGAAAGGTCTTAGGTGAATGAAACCTTTTTATAGTTCTTCTGTGGCTAGTGTATTTTCTTCTGTAATCGATGATTATTCAATGTAGGTTACTTCAGTAATTTACAGTGTTAGGAAGAATAGGTAAGCCTTTCGAAATTATCAATAATGCGTCTATGTTTACAACTTTAAAATCAGCATAAATAATACATGCTTGCTGCTTTTATGATGGTAGTGTGGATGTTATATTTAGAAAGTACTTTGCAGTCAATAAATAAATAATTTCATGATAAAAATAGTAACAAAATACAAGTACTAGGAGCCATAACAATTAAAATAGCTTATTAATGTAATTCATTGAAAATGTATGAATTTTACCAAGGTGTAGGTGCTGTGATAAGCTCTGGAAATCACAATATTATAAGAAAGTCCTGGTGTCGGAAGAAGAGAAGAACATTTCCCCTCAGGAATAACATGCCAGATACTACAGATGGGTTTAGACAATTAAGAGAGACAGTCCCATTTAAATTAAACCATTTTGGTACTACCCAAAGCAGTCTACATTTAAGGCAATCCCTATCAAAATGCCACCAGCATTTTTCACAGAGCTAGAACAAATTATCCTAAAATTTGTATGGAACCACAAAAGACCCCAAATAGCCAAATCTTGAAAAAGAAAAGCAAAGCTGGAGGCATCACAATTCCGAACTTCAAGCTATATTACAAAGTTGTAGTCATCAAGACAGTATGGTACTGACACAAAAACAGACACATAGATCAATGGAACAGAATAGAAGACCCAGAAATAGACCCACAACTATATGGCCAACTAATCTTCGACAAAGCAGGAAAGAATATCCAGTGGAAAAAAGACAGTCTCTTCAACAAATGGTGTTGGGAAAACTGGACAGCTACATGCAAAAGAATAAAACCGAACCACTCTGTTACACTATATACAAAAATAAATTCAAAATAGATGAAAGACCTAAACGTGAGGTAGGAAATCATCAAAATCCTAGAGAAGAACATAGGTAGTAACCTCTTTGAACTCAATGGTAGCAACTTCTCACTAGACATATCTCCAGAGCTAAAGGAAACAAAAGCAAAAATGAACTATTGGGACTTCATCAAGATAAAAAGTTTTTGCACAGCGAAGGAAACAATCATCAAAACTAAAAGGCAACCTGTGGAATGGGAGAAGATATTTGCAAATGACGTTCTGATAAAGGGTTAGTATCCAAAATCTATAAAGAACCTAGCAAACTCAGGGCGCCTGGAGAGCTCAGTCTGTTGGGTGTCTGACTCTTGATTTCAGCTCAGGTCATGATCTCAGAGTAATGGGATCCAGCTCCATGTCAGTCTCCGTACTCAGCAAGGAGTTTGCTTGGGATTCTCTCCCTCTCCTTCTGGCCCTCCCACCCCTGTTCTCTCTCTCTCTTTTTACAAAAAAAAAAAAAAAAAAAAGGAACTTCTCAAACTCAATACCCAAAAAAATAAATAATCCAATTAAGAAGTGGACAGAAGACATGAATAGACATCTTTCCAAAGAAGACATACAGATGGCTAACGGGCACATGAAAAGATGCTCAGCATCACTCGTCATTAGGGAAACACAAATCAAAACCATGATGAGATAGTCAGAATGGCTAAAAATAATAACACAGGAAACAACAGATGTTGACAAAGATGTGGAAAAAGGGGAACCCTCTTACACTATTGGTAGGAATGCAAACTTGTGCAGCCACTCTGGAAAATAATATGGAGGTTCCTCAAAAAGTTAAAAATAGAGGGGCACCTGGGTGACCCAGTCAGTTAAGTGTCCAACTCTTGGTTTGGGCTCAGGTCATGATCTCAGGGTCATGAGATCAAGCCCTGTGTCGGGCTCCAGGCTCAGCACAAAGTCTGCTTGGGTTTCTCTCTCCTTCTCCCTCTGCCCCCCCCCCCCAATAAATAAATAAATCTTTAAAAAAAAAAAAAAGTTAAAAATACAACTTCCCTACAACCATAATGGCACTACCAAGTATTTACCCAAAGAATACAAAAATACTGATTCAAAGGGGCACATGCACACCAATGTTTATAGCAGCATTATCAACAATAGCCAAACTATGGAAAGAGCCCGAGTGTCTGTCAACTGATGAATGGATAAAGAAGAGGTGGTATATACATGCAATGGAATATTACTCAGCCATCAAAAAAATGAAATCTTGCCATTTGCAACAATATGGATGGAGCTAGAGCATATGATGCTAAGCACAATAAGTCAGTCAGAGAAAGACAAATACCATATGATTTCACTCATGTGGAATTTAAGAAACAGAACAGACGAACATAGGGGAAGGGGAAAAAAAAAAGAGAGGAAGGCAAGCCATAAGAGTCTTAAATATAGAGAACAAACTGAGGGTTGCTAGAGGGGAGGTGGGCAGGAAGATGGGCTAAATGGTAATGGGCATTAAGGAGGGCACTTGTGATGAGCACTGGGTGTTGTATGTAAGTGATGAATCACTAAATTCTACTCCTGAAACCAATTTTACATTGGTTAACTAGAATTTAAATTAAAACTTTTTTAAAAACCACTTTGGTTATTTTGATTAAAACAGTTAAAATTTCTCATTAATTTTAAGTTCTCTTGCAAAATATATAGCTTAGGTGTATGAATTTGAAAAATGGTTGAGATAAGAAGAGGGCAGAAATTGAGGAAAATGAAGCCATTTATTTCCAATGCATTAAAAGCTATTTGTGTGGGGCGCCTGGATGACTCTGTCGGTTAAGCGTCTGACTCTCGGTTTCAGCTTAGGTCATGATCTCAGGGTCCTGGGATTGAGGCCCAAGCCGGGCTCTGTGCTCAGTGGGAGTCTGCTTGATATTCTTTCTCTCTTCTTCTCCCTCTGCCTTTCTGGCCTCTCTCTCTCTCTCTCTGTCTCTCTCTTTGTCTCTCTAAAATAAAGAAATCTTAAAAAAAAAACTATTTGTGTATTCTTTCTTTTTGTTCTTTTTGTAGCTTGTGTCTCTTTCTAATACCTATGCCTAAATTAGGCTATTTTATTTTAAAATTATACTACCTATTGGAATTCCATTAAAATGAGCACCTTTCTCCCTGTTGAATTTAGTCGTGAAGTTTTATTCATATTAAAAGGAGAAGTTAACAAGTTCCTTAACTCTGTCTAAATACGGCATAGCTAGGAAAAGTCTGGGGACCACAGTTCTGCCTCTCCTGTACTTAACAGGTATAGTCTTCCTCTCCTTTACAGTCCAAGATGGAGTGGTTGTAATAACCCAATATTCATCTGATCCAAACGTGGATTCTTGTATAAGTGGAGCTGTTTTGGAGATTTAGTTCCACCCTCATCGATAAACACTTATTCATTGTATATTATATGTCAAGTACTACTGGTAAGTTCTTGAGATACCACAATCAAGTAAGTTAACATATTTGCAAGTACTAATTGGGAAGAGAGAGAGACACACACACACAGAATCAATGTATACTGAGAGAATTATGCAGTAAATGTTCTGGGAACAGAGAGGAGAGGCATCTAGCTTCATCTTGTGTGCCGTGAAACTTTCAGGGGTATCGAAGTCCGAAGCACATGTTGAAGGATGCATGGGCCTTGGGCAGATGATGAGGGCATCCGGCACAGTGAAGGACACTGGAGGCAGAAGCACAGAGGGATGAAACCAAATGATGTGTGCAGGTAGCTGCAAGCACATGGTGTCCCTGAGGCATAAAGTACAAAGCCATGAATAGCTAGAGATGAAGTTGGAGACCTAAGCTGAGCTCTTGGATAAAAACTATTTCACTAACAATTTTGTGCATGGCAATTTTGCCCGAATAACAAAAACAAAAAACAAAAAACAAAAAACAAAACAAAACAAAAAAACACTTTCTGTGGTTAAAGGATTCTAGTATTTTTGAGGAACAAATGTATGCCGAGCACTTACTGTGGGTCAGGCATTATTCTATAAGAAACAGGAAATAACAATGAGTAGCATTGTCCTTGAGGAAATCAAAGATTATCCAAACATTCAAGTGTGGTGTAAACAATAAGGATAAAGACAGAGATCTGTATAGAACACTATGTCAATCAAGAGAAATACATGTCCCCCTTTCACTGTAGAATAGGTAATAGTCAGACTCAGACTTTAAGAATGAACAGGTGTTACAGAGGGAGAAAGGATGTAAGGCTTTCTTGCCAGAGGCCCAACAGGTTCAAAGGCACAAATCATGAAAGGTCATGGTGTTTAGGAGAGGATGCCAGGAGGTCGATTTGAATCATATTATTTGGGTCATATTTTAAGTTCAGGAATGTCATGGACTTGGCATAGGCAAGGGGTAAGAGTGATTTTTCAAAGACAAGTATCTGATCAGATACTCACTTTAAAAAAGATGGTCCATGGGAATGGTAATCTGGATTGCGAGCCTGACGGCAGGTGCAGTGATGAGGACTATTGCAATTGCTCAGATAAACAGTGATGAGACGTGGGTCAACACAGGTGGAGCAGAGTGCAGAGTACCCCAGGAGAGACAAACACACCAGCAAGTATTCAGGTTGGTGTGTCTTCTCGGGCTCTCTCCCCAGCAGTGAGCACAATTCCCGGCACAAAGTTTGTTCGCATTTAATAACGGCTGTCTCCCTGCTGACTGGTTTGAGAATCACTACCATATAAATGTTTGTTGGCAAAGGATGGTAACATTTGGCAAGAGAAAGAAAGGAATAGGATCAGAGAAAACATCAAAACATATAAAGATTTAAAGAGGATAAAGAGAAAGAAGACACCTGACAAGAGCCAGAAAAGCATACTGTCCTGAAAGGAAAGGGAGCAGAATCTCAAAAAACTGGGTAATCAACGGTATCAAATGTTGCAGGTAGTCACATGGGAGGCACAGAGCAAACAGACCTTTGGATTTGGCCATTAGGATGTTACTAACTAGCAAGTGCAGTGTGACCAGGCTGGTATTCAGTGGTTGAGAAGTTGTCTCTTCTGCCACTCACTACACATTCTAGAACAGGCTGAACAAAGCATGGTCCATGGACTGGTGCTCCTGAGCAGGCTGATATGGTTTTGCAACAAGGACAAACACTGAAAGTATTTTAAAAATCTTGATAGCAATTTCACATTGCCCCAGCATCCTAGACACCATCAGTAGACTTTTTCATGAATATTGTTGAACTTGCCTGATGAGTCTCCTCGTTTGAGCTGCATCTTGGTTATGCTCCGTCGGATTAGGTATCAGGTCATAACATACTGGGAAGAATCACACAACCAGCCAAAGCCTGTCGAGATCATTTGAGCCTCAGATAGTCAGTCTGAGATGTACTATTCTAGAATAATGCTAAGAATACAAAATAATCTATCTGGCTTGGTTTTATTGGTGTGTCCAGGCTTTCTCCTTCCTATGTGCAGTTTCCCTTTACCCCTTTTTTGCGGCTTCCTGACCCAGCCTTTTCCCCTGGGGCGCCTTCTGTGTGTTCACAACCGTCCTGGACTCCTGTAAACCCGTTTTGATTGACAAATATGTCTGCCTCGGCCCCAAAAGTCCGAGAACTCCTCTGGGGCCACAGAAAACGTGTGCTAAAGGCAGACATCTTTGTTACTAATAGGGAAGGGCCACTGGTGAAATGTGCCAATTAAGGTACCACACAGATAAAAAGGCCCAAGGATAAAACTCTAGTACAGTAACTCAAAGAATGCTGCTTCTGAAATGCTTCGTAAAGAAAAACGGACCTGACCCTTGATTCCAGTGTCAACGCTGACCCTGTTCTCGGCTGCGTATCTCCGAATGCTTCTCCTACTAGAAGGTTCTGTGTAACAAGATCTGAACCACAGTCGTGTTGTAATTACTTACACATGCAAAAGCACATCCAGTGAGCTGACGGGACACCTCGGGCTGCGTGCTCTGATAGGCCGAACTTAAAAGATTGGAGGATTTCTCTTCTATTGTCCCATCTTCAGAGAGTTAGTGTAACAAGGACATTCTCTGAGGCAGTGTAGAGGTTGATGAGCCCAGATACACGTGAAAAGGAATTTTAATAAAGCTTGGCAGATCTATGGCATTAATAGTGCTGACATAGTAAAGCAGGACTTACGTCAAGAGTATGACATATTGGTATTTTTTTTTTAAATGAGGTATAAGGTCCTGCAGATATTTGACTGTGTAGAAGATGGGGGACATATTATTACATGCCATACATTTTCTCCATTGTTATCTTCGTGATTACAGGTAAGGGTTATTCCCCCTCATGTGTATGCATTTTACCTCTTCGTCTTGATGAGTGATCGCCCAAACACAATGGATCAATCCCAGATGCTCGGAAAATAGCAATCATCTCACACAATGTCGAAACTCTACATTTTCTTGTGTCTAAATTGGAGAGCCAAGAGTGAAAATGGACAGTTCAGAGTGTCAGTAATGGGATAATGGTGACTTTGACATTCAGATGTAAGTAAAACTGTAGCCTAAATCAATAGATATTCCAAGTTAACATCAGTTGACACTTAAGTGGCTGGCATAAACAGATTTTTAAAAATTCATTTTCATCCTGCAGAATGTGCTGGATGTCAAAAATGCCAATGTCGTATTTAATAGTCAGCAGATGGCAGGATTTTATATGGAAATTGTATCCTCTTCAGTTTGTAGTGTCTTAAGAAGTCAGGAAGGAAGGCTTTTCTGTGTTCATTCTGGATAGGATTTTGCAATCAGAAAAATTCATTCATTCAACATGTTAAGCATTCATAAATATATTAATTAAGAAAAATTATTATTCTGTATACTATCCACATAGTACTTATGAATATGAGTCTCTCCATAAAGAAATATATTAGTTGATAAATAATGGATGTTAAAACTTTCCTCATTTGCTCTTGGCTTTCTAAAAACCTATTTCTTACTAAAAGTATAGGCATAAGGCAACATTTATTTCACTGTTTTTCAATGAGAATGGACAGCAGTTAGTAAGAAATCTAAGATTTTATAGCGCTTTAAACAATAGCAGAGAACCAAGCACTCTGCAGACATCCTCATTCCTTTCTTCTTAGGCTTTTGGTGCTCAAATGAGAGGCTGGGCCAAGGAGAATTTAACCGTACTTGCAATAAAGCATTTTATCGAAAAGACAAACCTTATGATATCCTGCTGCATTTGCAGACAGAAGATAACTATATAAAATATTTATGATACTATTTCCATAAAATACCAGAAATACCTATTTTGGAATGGAGAAAAAAGTACCCTGACATTTTGACTAAGATGGCAGATAGAATCCAGATTGAAAGTCTTTTTTATTTGTGCAGATTTTTTTTGTTATTAATAACAGTTATCACTTTCTTCCACCAACAGTCCAATATACCAATTGTTTAATACATTGTAAAACTTCCAACTCCTAGCTATCCCAGCTCTCCCTCTTGGATCAATGTATAGTTTATCACTTGTGTTGTGATTATGGGACCAAATGAATTGGGGAAATGAGATAATCTGATGAATCACTCAAGTCAAATAGCCCTTTTTTTTTTTTTGTTTTGCCCTTCAAATTACCAAGAAAGTTTAAATAAAATTTTTACCCTAGCTTAGATCACCTAGGTATTTGTTTTTTATTGGTAGTTAGTAAAATAATTTTATGCATTTTTGCATATTGTTTTCTGACTATAAAATCAATAGGTGCTCATCTAGAAAGAAACACCATGTGGAAAACACAGAAGAGCACGAAGAAGAAAATAATCCTAAATTCCCACCACCCAACCAATGTCAAAGATTGATTAAAAGATAATCAATGTCAAAAGTTTGTGTTTCTAGTCTTTTTGCACCTCTAATATATTTTTATATTACATATTGTTGAATCATGTGGGATGATTCATTTTGGATTCTACTTTTTTCACTTCAACATCAGAAGTATTTCCCCACATCAAAAGCATTTCTTTAAAAATTCCTCTTATTTCTTAAAGAATTATTTTACAACCTAGAGACTTTGTTTGCTACCAATGTATCTGGGGATCTGTCACAAATAGTCACCCCCTGGACATTCTTGCTAGGAAAAGGAAACAACTGTTTTAAGTAGTTTATGTGTGTGTGCATGTTTAGCTTTACTCATTTTGCACTCTGAAATGCCAAGATACATGAGAGTTCCATGATTTCCTTATCATGTATTTAACTGTTGAAATTTACTGACTGGTTTATATAGACTCCAGAGGGCTTAGAAGCAGTGTTTTTATTTTTTTATTTGTGTTGTGTTGTGTTGTTTTGTGTTGTGTTGTTTTGTTCTGTTCAAAAAGGAAAAAAGGTATAAACATAAAGCAGAGGCAGGAATGAGTCTGACTGAAAAATGTTTATGAGAACTTCTTGGGCAATCTTCCCCATTGGGCCAAAAGTCTGGATCTAAGCCAGACTGCAAACTTGTGGACCTTGATCCTAACTGGCCCATAGGCATGTTTTATTTGGTATGAATTCTTTAAGATTTCAAATAAGGTTTTATAATGGGGAGGGTTGACATAAAATGTGGCTTTCTACAATTTCTGAAGATATCACCAACCCGGCCCTGTGTTCTGGATGGCAAAAATTGGCTAGAGTTAAAGAATATTTAGACTGAGTTGTTTTGGGTGGAGCTTTCATGGATTTAGTTTGATGCCCATCTGACCACTCCCATATTTGGCCAGATTCTGAAGTCAGTATTGCTTGTCATCTATCAAAATGTGTGGCTGTTTTTCTCATAAGAGAGAACTGTTTCTCTCTACCTGTGTCTTTACTAAAAGTGAAAAGTGAAAAAGTGAGAGGGCCATGTTTCAAGGAAAAAAATGGTAGGAAGTTTATTTTTTGGGAAGTATAAATATTCCAAGTATTTTATAGGCAAATATGTTTAAACTATGTTTAAAATTTAAAAAAAAGTAAACTTCACTTGTAATTATTGACTCCTTGGCATTCGAATGTGCCAACCCTCCTTTAAGCCTTCTGTTAGCTCTCGGTATGAGGTAGACCGTATTCTTTAATCAAATAAAAGCAAGCCAAGGGCTAAGGAAGAAACTCTACTGTTCTTAGTGTTGGAGTCACTAAAGAATCCCCCCTTTTTTTTTTGTTAAAGATTTTATTTATTTATTTGACAGAGAAAGACACAGCGAGAGAGGGAACACAAACGGGGAGTGGGAGAGGGAGAAGCAGACTCCCCGCTGAGCAGGGAGCCCGATGCGGGACTCGATCCCGGGACTCCAGGATCATGACCTGAGCCGAAGGCAGTCGCTCAACCCACTGAGCCACCCAGGTGCCCAAGAATCCCCCCTTTTAATGTCTTAAAGAACATCCTTATAATATACACGGCTGGAAGTTTATTCCTGCCAAAATGGACCATAGTAGCAAGCACAGGCCTAGAATTCTTCCCATCAAAGTGATCATAACTTCATCACTATTATCAAATTCTCTTCAGATCTAATGCAAATGGAAGCCAGCAGTTATTGAATATGCCAGCCACTGGGCTAAGTACTTTTCACACATTGTCACTTAATTCTTATGCCAAACCTAAGATCTAGGTATAGTTATGACCCCATTTATTAGATAAGGATCCTGGGGCTGTGTGGCAAAGGGTGTGTGGCAAAGGGTCCGTGCTATAAATCTGCACTGCTTCCCCGGAGTTGGGCTTTGTCTGAATGTAGCCACCTATGTAAAACTCCTTGGTCTATGGCAATGCTGTCCAAAAGGAATGTGATAGGAACCACAAATCTAATTTAAAATGTTCTGTAAGCCCATTAAGATAAAAAGAAACAGGCAAAACTAATTTTAATGGTAAATTTTTAACCCACTATATCCCAAACATGGTCATTTAAATGTGTAATCAATACAAAAATTATTAATGAGATATTTTATGTTTCTTGTAGTAAGTCCTCAAATTTCTGTTTTGCACTTATAACAAATCACACTTTTGGACTAGCCATATTTCCTCGGCTCAAGAACCGCATGTGGTTAGTGGCTAAGGTATCAGACAAAGCAAATATATAGTTTTAATGCATCATCCTCCTATTTAGGGCAAAGAATTTTAGGAACTCACACCAGGAAGTCTAAACTCTTGTGGTGGATCATTGATACAGTTCGTCCGGTTATGAGGAAAATAGAGAAATAGTCTGTGTTTGCATAATGCATTTGCATTATGCAAATAATGACTGACTGGCACTCTGACATAAATAACAGACACTTTATTGAGAGGTTTGTTCTTGCCAGTCCCTCAGAGGTTTTGCATGTGCTACTACCAGTGACCATAAGTATAATGAGCATCAGGAAGGTTGTAAATCATCATGGATGGATTAATCTGTGGTTTTCCACCTGCCCTGGGGAGGTGGATGAGAAATGTTAGTACAGGAGTGGCTGGCGTCTATGGGTGTCTGCATCCATTGTAAACAACATACATGTCCAAATATTATCACGGCGGGGTGGGGGGGGCTCTCTGAAATTTTTGGCTCTTAAAAAGGGGCCTTAATACTCATAAAGGTGACCCATCCTTGGATTAAAGGACTCAAAACCACATGACTAATTTGCTTTCAGACAGATTTGAGAGTATTTCCACATTTTGGGGGGAAAGAAGGTACTCTTCAAGTCAAAGCCCCTGAAGTATTGGCTCGCTTAGATTTCTCCTAAAACATTTTAGCACATAGGTTTTAAAAGAAACTGGCAAATTACAGTTTTAGTGAATTGCTATTTGGATGCATAAGGTGATGCACCAGAGGTTGACAGAGTTGACATTCATCTTCCCCAAATGCCTTTCACTGTCAGGTATCATAAGAAGGATCCTATTCAATAACTCCTACCGTGGAATTGGTACTTTCATCACCACTCTGAAAACTTTGATTTGTTATTGAGTTTCCCTTGGTGATCTGGAAGGTCAGACCACCAGGCAGAAGAAGTTGGTTCTGTGGCAGCCACCATGTTCTGGATACATACGGTTTCCCCCCAGGCTCAGAATACCATTGTGCTAGAGAGCTGACTTTAGACTTACTTTATAATTCCATTCATTAAATTAACTTAGAATATGTAAACTGATTTGTTGGGAGATTTAAAATCATTTCCCTCAGGAGAGTGGAGAATATTAGATTAGCAGTTTTTCTGAGCACGGCTTTGACTCAGTTTCAGGGGGCAGGCAGTTTAATGTCAGCATCCCATCATTTTAGCTATGCAGTGTCATTTTCTCTCTACTTCTCACTGCTGAGTCAAAAATCTATTCAAGAGGTTACAAATATGTCAGAGTATTTCCAAGGGAGAGAAAGTTTGTAGGTAACTTCTGTCTAGTCGCAGCCTCAGATTCTGACTCTGCATTCATTCCAGCATCTATGGCTGCATTTCCTTTTCCACACTCAGCAACCCTACAAACCAATTTATTAGGAACTGAGCTTAATCACTTGGAGCAACATAATCACTTTGTAGTCTCATGCTGCTTCGCACGTGTGTCCCTCCCTTTCCAGGAACTGGCTCAGTTTCTGAAATCTAAACTCTGATCACCCGAAGCGCAATCTGTTGCCTCACTCGGGGCAGCTCTCCCAGCCTTTAGGCTCTGCACCTTCTCCTGGGCATCCTGAGAACATTTCATCACATGCCATTTTGAGGAAGTCACTGTCCTGATCATAAATCCCAGGAGTATATTGCTTGTCAATTACTCCAGGAATCGGGAATGTTCCACTAAGCGCTTAGTGGTCTGCTAGGAACAGACCTGAACACCAGATCCCTCTCATGAACAAGAGATTGACAGGTCCGAGGTCGGAGGCCAAGCCTTCAAGTCCTCAATCGCGCATTCACCTTTCTGCCCTGTATCATTAGTCCCAACTCAACACCCGGTTTTATTCCAGGTTTGCCCCACATGAAAGTTTGTGTGACAGTTTCTCTGCCACGTTTCTTACCCGTCATGCCTTCTTCTCCCCTCTCCGAGCCACCATGAGGAGAGGAAGGCATCTTATACCTCATCTCTTAACCTCATTCAACACTTGCTAAAACCTGCTCATCGTCACTTCCAGTGTCTCTAGGAAGCTCCTTTTACTGAATCACCTTATCAGTTGTGGGGTTTTTGTTTTGTTTTGGTTTTGGTTTGGTTTGTTTTTTTTCACTCAGCCTCATTTCTGAATCTCTAAACTAAAATCTTACCACGTTCATGTGGATTTGCACATCAATTACTTTGAAGTTTTTGCAACATTTTCCTGTGGGACGGCCCTCCTCCACCTGAAGACTGTAGCTTAGTACCCAAAAGAAGAGTAACCATTCTATCTTCAGTGTTCCTCAGAGCAAGCACTACTGCAATTTGGATATGAAAAACATTGAAGAAATATTATTACTACTGTTATATTAGTTTTTTCCCCCTTTCTTTCATTCCCATCATGGTCGGAAGAGTGGGGAGGGATAATATCCATCAATATATCCTCTCCCACATTGTTGTAAATAGTGCCCTGAATTTCCAGTGGTTTTAGAAAAGGATGTAATACAGGTTCTTCTACAATTCTACCTCCCCCCCCACACACACACAAAAATTAAATACTTAGTGCATGTGATTACCCAATAGAGCTGTAGCTCCTTTTGTTGGGACATTCATGCAGAAAGACACCATAGACAACTAAAAGAATAATGACTGGGTATAGGCTGAGAAGCCATGCATCCCCTTAGCTGTCACCTAGATGATGTAGTAGCTTGAGATCTGTTGAAGAGTAATGAATCTTCATTCATATTCCAGATTTCCAAAATATATCTATATCCTCTATCTATATGTAGAGGTAGATATCTACACTGTTTCCATGGTTAGTGAGGCAACTGTTCTTTCACTCATATTTTCCCGTCATGCCTTACAACTCTTCTATCCAGAAGTTCCTGGACTATATGATCACAGTTTAGTTCAGTGAATTATTACTGGAAAGAAGTGTGGTTTCATAGTCTGCAAGCATCAACATTGTAGATTTTCTTAATGTTCTGTTTCTTAGAACAGAAGAGAAAGATGTGCCAGAATACTGAAACCTTGAGGATATTTTTACTGTGAGTTATAAAAATTATTAAAGCGAAATGAAAGAAATAAAGAAAAAAGCAACTAATCTCTTTTGTAAAGTGCTCATATTGCACACTTACAATTAAGCTGTTCTGATTTCTGTAATTAAAATGATTTCCTCTGAGAGGCCTTAATAGTTCATGCCCATGAGTAAAAAATAAAAAAGGTTGTTGTCATGAATGAAAGATTGAAAGAAAGGTCTTATTCACATGCTTTAGTTCCTATGAGAAATCTTTGAAAACAAACCAGGCATGAAAAAGGCAATCAGTACGGTTAGCTGGGGGTCACTTTAGCAACCCATGGGATGTACCAGCCCATGCATTTATTCATCCCTTCATTTAGCAAACATTTATTGGGCACTAACTCTTTGGCAGGTGCAATGGGTACAATGATAAATAAGACCTAGCCCTGCCCTTAAAGAACTTTCATTCCAAAATGGGTACCAGACAAATGAATAGTAGAGACTGCTAAGTGCTAAGACAGAGGTATGCATGGGTCACAAGAATGCAGGTGCCCATTGAGACAAGCACATATCATGGGGACTCTTTTGTCTTACTGCATTTTATTTTGTCAGTCACGGGTTTAATGTAAACAGGAACATGAGTTTTAATAGAGATATGAAAATTCACTGTTTAGACATTGAGAAAATAAAATTGCATAAATAATTAGAATGTATTTATTGATTAAGCACAAAGTACCTGTCACTATCACTATAAATATTTTATTGTGTGTTATTATATATGTATATAACATGAAAACATGCCATATCATAAACATAATATGAATATAACATAGAAGATAAGTAAGGAGAATAAAAGCTTGATGTAATTCAGAGCTCACTAGACCAAGAATAGAAGATAGCTGGGATTGAATTCTTACTTTGATCCTAATTAGTTGTCTGAATTTCTTTCCTCCTTGGTGAAGTGAGGGAGTTGGACTAGATGAAATGCTTTATTGGGAGTGAAATTTCCAATGTAGCAATTATTGGGGTCATAGACATATGACCTATACACTCAAGAATGCACATCTGGACATTTGGATCTGTGTGGGAAAGGGCTGGTCAAGTAATCCAATAGCAATTGATTTGAAAGTCGTAGGCCCTACTGTGCTATATGGCATGCTTCTTCATTTTTTTGCATGTGGCTTTGGAATCTATCCAGCTACTATTTCTGGTTGTCACTTTTTTAATTGGGCTCACCTCTAATTTTAGGATGACACAGTTTACTCTTATAATACTAGGTTGTTGCTGTTTTCCTAAATCACTTCAAATTCCAAAGACATTTTGAGCAGCAGGGTACCTGTATGCTTAATGGGTTTCTGTGGGCCTCCTAGAATTCAGCCTGTCCATTGTTCTGATTCAAGCATTATAGCTACCATGCTGAATTTTCTTCAGTGTTTTGTAATTTTCATTTTGGCCCTCAAGATGTATTTGGTGTTAATGCATGTTGCTGCCAGAGATAATGGATGCCCTGCTAAAGAGAGGCTTTTGCAATGTTTTCTGTTGACTCTCCCATTTGATTGGCATGTGTGTCCTAGAAAAATTGGCATAGCACCTTGTTAGTGGGCACACTGCCATCCAACAGTTGGGGAGAAAGTTAGGCTGAAAAGTGATCATAAATGAAGTCAGCTGGGAGTGTTCAGGAATGTGTTTCAGGCTCTCCAGAGTAGAGGGAAGCAAATACCCTCATGGAAATCTTTTTTCTTCCTTTATGCAAGTTTCCACTGACTGTAACTTTTCAGGAAGATTGGAAGACTTTGACTAACTTGGAAGAATGAGGTTTAAAATTTAATTGTATAACAAAGTTACAAAACAGCATAATGTTTCTATTGACAGTTTGTTCAATCAATATTCAGGTGGGTATAGTATATCAAATCACTTGATCAATTGGCTGTCATGTATAGAGTAGAATGAGTTGGGGGAGGGGGGTATTCTTCTGTCACTTGTTACCTGGTAGAGTTTTCTGAGTTATCAAGCCTCTGTTATCTCATCTGCCAAGTGGGAATGATGAAAAATCGGGATGAAGAGTAGTTACAAGAGATAGAAATATAAAAAAGGTGTTTGGTAAACAAAAGCAGATTCTTATAATGAAAAATATGAGGTGATACTAATGTTTTACATAAAATTGAAGCAAACAAAATATGTTCCCAAGTGGTCAACTCTAAAACCTACCAGAGCAACATCAGTATTAAAAACTGTCATTTTCAATGTTATGAATAGCATGATCCTAATTATGGCATACCATATCTGCTTTGGGGAATACTTTCCTTATCTGTACTCTGGCCTCATGATGCACTGCAATATAAACTTGTTCAAACAAAGAAAAATGTAGGGAGGTCATCTAGGATTTTGTTTTTTTTCTAATGGTTTTAAGTATACACGCCCTCCACTTTGGAAATGCTTGCTTTTTAGGCTGCATGTGAGAGTCATCTTGGGCTGAATCCCACTGCAGTTTTAATGAAACCTATCTACTAACCTGCTAATTAAAGACCAATGAGGGTATGCCTAGGTGGCTCAGTTGGCTAAGTGTCTGCCTTCGGCTCAGGTCATGATCCCAGGGTCCTGGGATGGAGCCCTGCATTGGGCTCCCTGCTCAGTGGGGAGTCTGCTTCTCCCTCTGCCTCTCCACCTGCTTGTGTTCCCTCTTCCTCTCTCTGTCAAATAAATAAAATCTTTAAATAAAATAAAATAAAATAAAATAAAAAGAACAAGGAGGACTTTCCATTTTGTAAAAGACGATTTGGTCTTTAAATAAATAAAGTTCAGTAGACATCAGACTCCTATTCTTTTCTTTACACACCCTCCAATGAATCTTTAAGATTTTGTTCTAGACCATCAATTAAAGCCAAAATAAATATTCCAAATAATTTCATGATTTCTCCTGGGAAATTTCAGGACTTAACGAGTTATTTCCAATATATCCAAAATAAATGCCACTAGTTCTTCCTAACTCAGAATCCTGCAGGATAAAGTTAAAGGTGAAAACATTTTCATTCATTAGTCTCTTTACCTGGCCAATTAATAATTGAAAACCAATGGAGAGAGAAGATTTCTTTTTCACAAATTCTCAGTTCTTGTACACATGGTTTTATTGTTGATTGTACATGAGAACAGGCTGTGTTACCATTACTTGCACCTTTTTGTTCTGTGAGTGTTGACTTCAAAATTATATTTCTTCTCTGTTGGATCTTACGAATGACTCTGATCCAGTTTCTAACCTAGATGGATATTTCACTCTCTTGCCAGTTGGCTAGTATCCTACGACAGAAGGTTAACTGCTTTTGTGCTTATTCTTAGAGTTAGGTTTGGTAGAAAAAATTAGATTCCTAATGTTGATATTTCCATCTTTTTTAAAGTTATGCAGATAACGTAAATAAATTCCAAGGGTTCAAGTACTAGTTTAAAATATAGTTGAACAGATAATTGCAAATATTTTTGGAGAAATACAAAAGAAGTACTGTTAGCAGTGTTTTGTTTATATTAGGTTGCTTCTTCTGACTTTGTAATTAATAATGAAAATATATATTATCTATAACCTAAAACATGGCCCAAGAATACACTATTTAAATGATACAAATTTTTTTAAAATGCAGTCAGTCTTCTGGAGTATAATTCTGTGGGTTATATGGTATCTTATTTGATATTCTGTGTTCTTGTCCATTTGTAACTTTTTCTTCTTGCTAAATTGGTTGGTGTGTATAAGGTCTTAGCATCACTGTGACAAAGGAACCATTACATTTCTAAATAATGTAAAATAATCAGTTCATTTCCATTTTACTATCCTCCACTACATATTTTATTACTTTTTAAACACTCTGTAGAGGTTAAAGTTCATACCTGATTCACTGAGTAAAGCTTGCAAAATCATCGTCCTTAACAAACCCTTTATATGCAGAATGAATTGTTCTAATAGACTTTCCTATAAAATGCCTTAAGTACTACATTTCACTCCTAAAATCTTCAATCGAGATGCAATCAAAGGTAAGAATTAAAAATTTCACTATATTCAACTCATGTACTCAAGTTGTTTCCTTTCCCTGTGGTAGTCTATTCCTTTAGCTTTACACTGTGACAATAATTTTATCTCCATGAACCTAGCTGATCAAACTCAGATTCCATTCACGAGTCTGAAACATGCTAATGTCATGTGATTACACCTAATGATACATGCTAATGTGTTTTCTGAATTTCCTTACTGGATCTCCAGAAAGGAAGACAAATCCAATTTTTTTTATAATTTTTTTTTCCAAATTCAAGTTACCATTGTCTTTGGGCCATGGCGATATTTAAGTATTATATGTGAACATTATTGAAATTCACAAAACTCCTGAAGTTGATGAAACACAGTAACATGT
Organism: Mirounga angustirostris; assembly: GCF_029215605.1. Taxonomy (NCBI): domain Eukaryota; kingdom Metazoa; phylum Chordata; class Mammalia; order Carnivora; family Phocidae; genus Mirounga; species Mirounga angustirostris. Next base: position 16,453,258 of record NW_026991711.1, on the reverse strand, counting down.
TCATGAGGACAAGGTAAAAGGACTGTAGCTATTGTCAGAAGTCAGAATTGCCTTAGCCTTTTCCATAAATCATGGTGGGAGTATCATTATCATATGCGACTAATGACACTTCATGTTGTGAAACTGATTACAACCACAAAACAAAGAAAATAAAGAAGAAATCACTTGAACACCTTACATGAAAAGGTTAGGATGTCTCTTCCAAATGATTATAATTTGATTACCCAGCTAGTCTATTAAACATAATTCATTGAAACCCACAGAGACCTAACAAATTTTCCTGATGATATACAGATTCCTTTCAGTTCTTTCTCATAAAAAACTGAGTGAGCAGTTTTGGAACGAGCAATAATATCTTTTTCTCCATCCCATTACTCATTTGGAAATTTCTGAATCTGTGTTTATGATCCCAGGGTACCTCTGTTTCTCTCACAGTACTAGTGTTTAATTTATTCACAGATAACGTTAAACCTCATTATTTGAGAAAATGTGTGTGTGTGTCTTTTTTACTATACTTTTAGTTCTTCAAGTTCCAAATCACTATTTTCCCCCTATAGGATATATTCACGTATTTTCATTTGAATTATATTGTTAAAATTTTTGATGGTAGTCCACAGAAGGCCCAAGTGAGGATATTCTTGGCATTTCCTCTTTTTGGGGGGGGGTGGAGGGGCAGAGGGCGAGAGAGAATCTTAAGCAGGCTCCATGCCCAGGGCAAGCCCAACACGGAACTCGATCTCAGGATCCTGAGATCATGACCTGAGCTGAAATCAAGAGTTGGGCGCTTAACCAAATGAACCACCCAGGTGCCCCTTGGCATTACCTCTTAAAAATGGTTTTAATATGTAGATTATCAAGAAAAGAGAGGTTTTAACTAGTTCAGACATTTTTTCAATTTTTAAGAAGCATCTATATCCTATATATATAGCTTATGTGTTTATAAGGAATAATGCATTTTAATTATAAACTACACAGTGTTCATATCCATTAATTATGATTAGCCCATTTATATATTCTTCTTGACAACACACTCTTTGTCTCCTTTTTGTTATTTATATAAATTTACAATGTTAAACCTTCTTTTATTAAGACAGTCCATCTTTAAAAATCTAGTTTACTTATCTTCCCACCTATATGAATCTAAATCAGATTACTTTCTCGGATGACTATGAATTGGTGAGAGGGTATAAGCAAAATTCTCTGACTCCCAATTTGTGCTGAGGATAAAGCAGCATGTTCAAAAATGTTTTTAAGTCCTCTGCACCATTAACATTCAACAAATGTTATTAATTGAACACTTAATTAGTCTCAGGTGCGTGATAGGCAGAGTGGATCAAAAGATCTGAGAGGCATGGACCCTGGCTACAAAAACTGCATAATAAGACACATAGGCCTGTAAACAAATGAGTAGACTACAGGGAAATGAGTGAAACATGGCTAACAAAGATATTTGCACAGTTTACACCGAGGAGTAAGTGATAAACTCTGCATCCATGGTGAAAGAGACAGTTGGCGAGCATGTTTGGAAAGAAGCTAGATGTACACCGATGCCAGGACTAATTTTGCAAGGATGGAGATGAGTTTTCCAGGTCGACAATGTGTGGAAGGTTATTCCGTGCAGATGGGACTGGGAAGGACAAAGGTATGAAATGATGCAGCACGTTTGAGGTGGTTCTAGCATAAATTACAAGGTACCAAAGTTTGGAGAAGAAAGCCACATCTGGATTGTGAGTCTTGACCATGGTCATGAGTCATCTTAATACATCTTCAGCCTATCTCCAACCCTGTTTCTTTCTGACACAATTTTAGAGAAAAATTTTTAGTTAGGCAAAGCAAAAACTTTTGTGGACTTAATAAAGGTAGAAGTTGAAAAATAACAGTAACCATCTTTTCTCATTGACACTTCTTGCGACCTCTTCCTAGATGTAAGTTCTTGTTCAGCATTTCCTATATGAAAATGGCACGACAATAAACAACTTGCAGTCACGTATCATGTATTTAGTACCAACTGTATGCGATGCACTTCACTTGTCACTAATAGCACTCTGAAGGCTTTTTTTCACATCAGTCGCTATAAGAGAGGCTGTAAAATTTATCTTTATTGGAAAGAGGAAAATAGATCACAATAAATTGCGAACATGCCAGGGAGTTTACTCATAAGCAGCAGGAGAGAATCCAAACCAGTTTTCATGTAGAAAGAAAGCTACAGACTGAAAGAAGCACTCTGTGGGAGATGACAAACCATAAAAATATCGAGATGTTTTGAAAGATTTGGAAATAGTCAGCTATGTCAACCCATTGTGAATTCTATAGGTGGTTTAAGGTTTGTGCAGATGCTATCCGGAATAATTTGATCAGGTCTTAGCTACTTTAGAGGGTAATAAAATGGTGGTTTTGCCAGCATGTGCAAGTGATACTGTAACATTACTTTTATCCTTGGAAATTAGACATTTCCTGTATCTCTGAATAAAAAGAACAGACTGAAAGATTCGGGCCATTCTCAGGATCCTTGAAAGATATACAAAGCAAGGTAGGAAACAAGAATGTTTAAATGGAAATCCCTTTAAAATATCAGAGGTCGGGCGCCTGGGTGGCTCAGTTGGTTAAGTGACTGCCTTCGGCTCAGGTCATGATCCTGGAGTCCCGGATCGAGTCCCACATCAGGCTCCCTGCTCAGCAGGGAGTCTGCTTCTCCCTCTGACCCTCCTCCCTCTCATGCTCTCTGTCTCTCGTTCTCTCTCTTGCAAATAAATAAAATCTTAAAAATAAAATAAAATAAAAAATAATAAAGTATCAGAGGTCATCATAAGTTACTATAAGACTATTGTTAACTGTTACTTTGGTTTCTGAAGATGAAATTGTGTTAAAGCATAGAGGTTGTCTTGTTGAGTATTTTAATAAACTGTTGTTAACTAAACACCATTTATGTTTTTACTCTTCTGAGAGCCAGAGGAAGTGAAGTGGGGAAAATTGGCCTTTGAGCTGCTTACTCAGAATTTACCCAAGGAGAGGAAATGTGCATATACAGAGCAAAAATAAAGGCTGACAAAGAAATATAAGTGCCCAACTGTGTAGCACAGTCTGCAAATATATACGGTCAGAAAGAATGTGACATTTGTGGGCTATAGATAATGGGGAAGAGGATGGAATTGAACCAAGTTAGTTTTTTTGTTTGTTTGTTTACTTTCAGAGTGGGTAGATTGTTGCTCACCTGTATGAGTTAAACAACATTAGCGTTTAAATTCCACCCTCTAACAACAACAAAAATGTACAGCTACTATTGATAACCTCTTATTTTAAATCATATTAATTATAACGTAAGGATATGAATTATTCACCACCTATTATTTGATGGGTTAAAAGTGCTAAGATCCTGTTTTAGTCACACATATTTATTCATAAAACCTAATCTTTTTTCACTGTGATTAAATTAGTTCCAATTACTACCTGTCATTATACCAGACCAGTACACTAGTTACATTATTAATAAATCTTATATGAGAGGCGCCTGGGTGGCTCAGTCGTTAAGCATCTGCCTTCAACTCAGGTCATGATTCCAGGATCCTGGGATCGAGTCCCACATCAGGCTCTTTGCTCAGTGGGGAGTCTGTTTCTCCGCTCCCACTCCCACTCCCCCTGCTTGTGTTCCCTCTACCGCTGTGTCTCTGTCAAATAAATAAAATCTTAAAAAAATAATAAATATTATATGAATGAGCAATGGCTGATAGTTTATGCTTTATATGTGGGGTCTTTTAGATATGAAATTTTAACTTGTTCTTTTGGGTTCCATAACGATGTTTCATCAAAACTTTACTCATTTGAGAAAAAAAAAAATTTAAAGTCTGCTTCCAGTAGAAGAACACATTATTATATTTGTTCATTTCGATTTTTGTTCTAATATCCCAATACTTATAAATCCTGTCTTTTCCATATTGCCATTTTTCTTTTCACTTCAACATAAAGTATCTTTTCTTCTCTTCATGTTTTTTTTTTTTAAAGATTTTATTTATTTATTTGATGGAGAGAGAGAGAGAGAGCTAGAGCAGGAACACAAGCAGGGGGGGTGGGAGAGGGAGAAGCTGGCTTCCTGCTGAGCAGGGAGCCCGATATGGGGCTCGATCCCAGGACCCTGGGATCATGACCTGAGCCGAAGGCAGACGCTTAACGACTGAGCCACCCAGGCGCCCCTCTTCTCTTCATGTTTGATTAAAGGGTTTTGAGCTAAGGAATAATGCCAACTGGTTTATAGCAACTCTTTTTTTTTTTTTTTAAAGATTTTACTTATTTGAGAGAGAGAGCATAAGAGGGGGGAAAGGGAGAAGCAGACTCCCCTCTGAGCAGGGAGCCAGATGCAGAGCTCAATTCTCAGGATCCTCAGGATCAGGACCTGAGCCGAAGGCAGAACTGACTGAGTTATCTAGGTGTCCCTATAACAATTCTTGTTACGATGTGGAGAACAGACTGTTGGAGGGGAGAGGAGAAGGAGATACACCTGTTGGACTGTTGCAGTCACCTCAGCAAGAGATGCTGGTGACTGTACTTAACAATGGAAGGAGTGAGAAGTAGGTGAATTGGGGTATGTCCTGAAGGTGGAAACCAACAGGGTGTGGGATGGAGAAAAAAAGCAAAGAATTTATGATGACTCCAAGGTTTTTGCCCCGAACAGCAGGAAATATGTTGTTGCCATTGACTGAGATGGTGAAGACTGGAGGTGGTGCAGTTTGGGGGAAGAATATGAGGAGATCAGTTTGGGAAAAGGATGTTTTAGAGATCTTTTATGTATCCAAGTGGAGCTGATGAGTAGGCCATTGAATATATGAGTCTAGAGTCCTGGAGAAAGGTTCATCTGGATTTATACAAGTGGGAGGCATCAGGATATCAGTGATATTTAAAGCTGAAAGATTAGATGGCATCTCAAGGGAGTGAGTATATAGAGAGAAGAGTGGAGATCCAAGGACTCTATTTTAAGAAATCTGACAGAAGTAGATAGATAGCAAACGGAACCAGGAAAAACAACCAATAATATAGAAGGAAAACCATGAGAATACAGTGTTCTAGAAGCCAAGCGAAAAAACCTGTAGCAAGTAGGAGCATATGAGAACCATGTTAAAATTTTGCAGATGGTCATTTTAAAACAAGGATGAGAATGGACTATTGAACTAATGTGGAGTTTATCAGTAGTATGGACTAACAGCTTTGTTGGGGTGATGAGGCTGAGGTCTTTGTGGTTTTAAGAGAGAAAGGGGAGGAGAAACATCATAGGCTACAAGAATAAACAATTATTTTAAGGCATTTTGTGTATAAAAAGGAAGGGAAGAAATTGAAGTTGACTTTGAAGTGGATCAAGTAAAGGACGATTATTATATGTTCATATCAATAATCATTATATTATTATCATTACTATAATTTTAAGATAAAAAATGAGAATTGTCATTGTGCTAAAATGAAAGAATACAGAGAAAAATTTCTAAGTATTTCAGTTAATCTTAACTCTGTGAGGTATATGCTGTTATTTCCTCTCTGTGATGGAAGCAGAGAACAGTTACCTAGTTAGCACATGGGCATTCTGGTATCTTATGTTTGGCAATCTTGTTCAAAGTCTGATCTCTTAACCAATTAACTTGATTACTCTGTAGTATTTCCTAGTAAGGTCCCATTCAGAGGTACTGAAGTTTAAGATTTCAGTGTATCCTTTTGGGGGGGAATACACAATTCAACCCAGGACAACCATATTACTATTTTATGTGGGGTTTGATTTATATGAACTTGAGTGAGGACCATGGATAACAACATACAGTTCCGTAGCCACATTACTGATCCATCTACTTGCTCTCAGCTTTCTGGAAATCAGGTTAATTGGCTAAGAGCTCAGACCTTTACCTTAGGGTCTTTGCATGTATCTTTGTTCTTCTTCTTCCTTCCCCTCCACTCTTAGCCAGCCTTTACTCATTCTTTAGATACTACCTCAGCACTGCCTCCTCAGGGAAAATCATCATGGATTACCTTAGATAAAATCCTACCTTCGAAGGTTTTTAGAGCAAGGTTCACCTCTTTGTCTTAACTCTGTTTCACTGTAGTTTTGCAATTTTTGCATGTGATCATTTGATTGTGTGAGCCTCTTACAGAACCACAGGAGAGGGGCCATGTATCTGTAAGGCCACCTTCGTGCTGGGCCCAGAGTAGATAGATATTCAGTACTGTGTATATTTTTTTTAATAAAAGTTGTTTTAAGTTGTTGGACCCTTTACTTACGCTCTCTTAAATGTAAGAAGGGGAAAGCTCATTTTAACCTCTTCTTTGGAATAGAGTAGTTTTTTCTGGATATAAATTGAGTCAGCACATGAACCTAAATTTGGTGCTTAGTGATCTTTTATACCAGTATATGTTGGTGGTGATGTGTCAGAATGAAGAACTTCAGAATTCCTGTACAGAATGTCTTGGTATCATCCTTGGAGGTAGAGTTGTTTTATATGATATTCTATATCTGTTTTATAGTTTTCCCAAATACTTTTAAGGATGGGGAATGGAATGGGCATTCTAAATTTATTTGTACTTTTATTACATGGAGAACAGTTAAGTTAGAATAATGAAGACTCTTGAGCCTTAACTATCTTTATAGCTAGCCAACATCCATCATAACTAATGCTGTTTCACGAAATAACCATTGTATTAACAATATTGTGAATCTCATTTTGTCTTAGTTTCATTCACTATAGTAAAATAAAAATATAGTAACTTATTATATCATTTTTTTAGCTCTGAGCTAGACTCAGAGGCCAGAATGCTAACCTTGGAAACTTTACTCTCTAGTTTGGGGACAGTGTTGCTCTTTCTTTAATAATCTCTGTTTCTCAGTTTCTTTTCTCTGTAAAGTGGATACTAATAGTACCTGGAGGTCTGTTTTGCAAAATGAAAGAGTAGATCCCTGTAAATCCCTTAGAATGGTGCCTGGCCATAATAGACATTAAAAAACACTAGCTATTATCATGATGATGATGATGATGATGATGATGATGATGATGATGATGATGATGATTACAACTTGGTGAGGTCTTTTTCTATTTCACAGTAGTGAAAAAAAATTCTTTTGCCTGAATTCCATGAAGGTTTCCTGAGGCCTATTGTATACCAGACAGAGATCCAGGTCTTGGGAACATAAATGGATAAGACATTCATTTCAGCGATGATGCACCTAACTCTATAAAGTAATTAAACTCAAAGTGTAGGCAAAAATATTTATAAATTTGGTAGTGTAGGTTTAGCCAGATCTTCAAGTACATAGAATTGTATATTTAAAAAAAATGTCTGTGTCTGTTAATCACAGAAAGCATCCACAAACTCTGATTTTATCCAAGAGAAGACAGCCACCAAAAATGGATGGTAGTGGGCGAATAACAGGAAGCCAAGAGCTTAATTTTCTCCTGTCAAGGCATTTCAAGCTTTTATTTTAAGCCTCCTCCCGGCACCTGCGTTTTTCACCCCTTGAAAGGCTTTGCTTTTAATGCAGCCAGTTTACTTTGAGCTGTCAGTTGATGAATTTCATGATCTCATTTGGCTCTTTTATTTTAAATTGGTATATGAGCACCAGTGGGAAACAGTAAAAAGACCTCTGGTCTAGAATTAGTCCCTTCCCAACTCTGTGGTATCACCCTCTGACTTCCTGACTGTGGGAGAGTTACTTCATCCTCTGTAAAACAAATGGTTGTAAGAGGGGGTGATGTGAAATCCTGGGAGGTCCTTGTCTGCCTCTGTGTGCCCTGCTTGGCCCTGCTGGTCTGGTGGGGGGCCTGCTCTCACTGCTGCAGGGGTTACCAGCCTACCCAGTGAGAGGTGCTGAGGACACCAAGAAACCGGTATCAGAGTTGTTATTCATGAAATGACACTAAACCCCTTCAGGACTTCTCTTGGGTGATTATAAAAGTTTTTGTGCAATTTGGTTTTCAGCAATGACAGCACAGTAAAAGCAATATGCTCTAGTGCCTAGGAAGTTCACCGAGACTGAATGAAGAACAAATGTAATTCTATCAGTGTTGAATTTTTCTTAAGTTCTCTCCCCACAGTACCTGCTAAATGGCTTTTCTAAAGTATTTAGGAGGGCAGCTTCTGAGAGTTGTCGCCACTCAAATGGAAGTTTAGCTGACTTCTGGGGAAAATAAGCAAGCCTAAGAATGGACTTTCCTCTCTGCAGGAGACACATTGCCGCTGAGTTTTTACTCCATGAGTTGATATTTAGGGAGTCTGTGCAGGGGGCTTACCAGAATGGAAGTATTTCAAAGTACTGCATTTGATTCAGGGAGGAAGATAGGTCCCAAAGCAGATTGCATAGAATGGGGAGGGAGGGGTTTGTGGTGCCTATACCCCAGAAAGGATTTAATCTAATCTAATTCAGAATCTCAATTCTAAAGATAAAATCTGCCCTAGTCTGCATCCCTGGGAACCATATATACACTGCTCCCAACGCATATGAGAAAGGGGCTATAAAGAAAATAGTACAAGCCAAAATATATTGGACACATGAGCTTACTTGCCACTGTATATAAAGAGGCAAATCCAATCATGAACTTTCCAGAGTAATACCCCCCCATTGGCATTTATTATTCCCTTCTGTTCCCAGTGTAGCATATTCTATTTGTTTGTTTCCCTGCTCTCTATCCTTATGAAGTTCATGGCCTTCCAAAATACACCCTTTTTTAATCTATTTCTCTCTCTCTCTCTGGTTAGATACCTTCTTTCAATAACATATTTTCAGATAGAGAAGAGAAAGGGATTGTGGCTCTTGCAACTCTGTATCCTTTTTTAATCTATTTCTCTCTCTCTCTCTCTCTCTCTCTCTCTCTCTCTCTCTCTCTGGTTAGATACCTTCTTTCAATAGCATATTTTCAGATAGAGAAGAGAAAGGAATTGTGGCTCTTGCAACTCTGTATCCTCCCTCCCAACACTGTTTCTGGCCCAAAGAATGAACTTTGCATGTTGTTTGACCCATAGCTAAGTAGGTGTAGAGACAAAAATAGGTCCCTTATAATGTATACCTTTCTTTATTTTAGTAAAGGCGATGTGATACATGCCGTAAAAACAAAGACCAAGAGCTGCAAGACAGACTAAGGATGACCAAATGGTAAAATTAATTCACTGTAGATGAAGAGTTGACGAACTGTGGCCTGAGGACCAAAACTGGTCTGCAGCCTGGTTTTGTTAATAACATTTTTTTTTTTTAAGATTTTATTTATTTATTTGAGAGAAAGAGAATGAGAGAGAGCACATGAGAGCGGGGAGGGTTAGAGAGAGAAGCAGACTCCCTGCCGAGCAGGGAGCCCGATGCGGGACTCGATCCCGGGACTCCAGGATCATGACCTGAGCCGAAGGCAGCTGCCCAACCAACTGAGCCACCCAGGCGCCCTGTTAATAACATTTTAATTAAACACAGTCACACTCATTCATTTATGTACTACCTGTGGCTGTGTTTTCTTTTCTTTCTTTTTTTTTTTTTTAATTGAAGTATAGTTGTTACACAAGGTTATATTAGTTTCAGGTGTACAACATAGTGTTTGACAAGCCTGTACATTATGCTGTGCTCACCCTAAGTGCTGTCATCTGTCATCATGCAACACTATTACAGTACCATTGACTCTATTCCCTGTGCTATACCTTTCATCCCCGTGACTTATACATTCTATAACTGGAATCCTTTACCTCCCACTCCCCTTCACCCACTGTGTCCATCCCCGCACACCCCTCCGCTCTGGCAATCATCAGTTGGTTCTCCACAATTATGGGTCTGTTTCTGCTTTTTGTTTGTCTTGTTTTTTAGATTCCACATATAAGTGAAATAATATGGTATTTGTCTTTGACTAATTTCACTTAGCTTAATATCTTCTAGCTCCATCCAGGTTGTTGGAGATGGCAGGAAATCATCCCTTTTCGTGGCTGAGTAATATTCCATTTTGTGTATATACCACATCTTCTTTATTCATTCATCTATTGATGGACACTAGGTTGCTCCTGTATTTTGGCTATTGTAAATAAAGCTGCAGTAAACATAACAGTGCATATACCTTTTCAAATTAGCGTTTTTATTTTATTTGGGTAAATACCCAGTAGTAGAATTACTGGGTCATATGGTATTTCCATTTTTAATTTTCTCCAGAAACTCCATACTGTTTAACACAGTGGCTGCACCAATTTACATTCCCACCAACCATGCACAAGCATTTGGTTTTCTCTACATCCTTGCCAACACTTGTTATATCTTGTCTTTTTTATTCTATATGGCTGCATTTTCACTACAACTGGAGTTGGGTAGTTGCAACAGAAACCATACAGCCCACAAAGCTGAAAATATTTACTCTCTGGCCCTTCACAGTTAAAGTTGGCCAATCTCTGTTGTGGATTATTCAGATGTAGAAAATGACATAATCATCATTTCTAATAGTAATTTATTAAAACCAAAGAAAGTGTTCTTATGCTACATACAATCAACCAAAGCCTTATTTCTTTCAGACTTTTGATATTTTCAAAGCGTATTTATCACACATTACTTGTTAATGGAAACAATAAATTGGTTAGGCTGCATTTATGGTAGATAAAAGTCTTCTGGTTGGTAGAGCAAAGTAATGTTCTTCACTGGACAGGCATAAATATAACTCTGATCCAGTATGACATCATATAAACCTCTCTTTGGTAGTTTACCCTGATATAAATAGCACTCTCCCTGGTATTTATGAATCACTATGGCATCCTCATGCTGGGGTACAATCTACAAGACACATGGGTCATTCTCAGATTTCCAGGGTCCTTTATTAAGTGGGGATCCACTTAATATGTGTATGTGATACGCATTTGTGTTGCAAGAGGTAGAAGTAGTCTCTTGGATTTACTCAGGAATGTATTGGGAAATAACCTTCACATTAGAAAAAGAAAAGAAGATGTCAGTGCTAGTCAAAACCCTTAAAATATGACTGTCCTGTTTCTAAAATGCCTTTCCATCTTGCCTTTGCCGGGAACATTCTTAAACTACATTGCTCCCTGATGATGGGCTCAGTCAACTTTATGAGCAAAATTCTCCCAGGTGATTTTTTTTTTTCCTTCTTTACTTTGGATGTACTACCATCCTACCTACTTTCAAATTGGCTACAGTAGCAAATTTAATAAATACAATATATTAAATAATATATCAATAATAATAATTATATAATAAAATATAAATAAATATAATATAAGGGAAAATTATAAAGAAAAATGCCTAATTTACAGAATACTTTACTATGATTACGTATTATTTAAATATGAGAAGAGAAGTGCTTGTCTAGTGTTGGCTCATCTGTGAGTGCTCTGCTCCAGCTCCCCACCCCCGCCCCACGCCACGCTTTTCTGGCCAATTGTCTCAGGCGGACCTAATGCTTCTCTTACTGCTGCTGTGCTAAATGACTGTTCAGCACAATTAACATCGCACCTGATGCTGCTTGTATGTGACACGTCGTTTAAACCTGCCTTATGTCAGTGTAGAATGCTGAGAGTGTACCATGGGGCCTGGTACCTTCCTTGCTTCATTTCTAGGTACCCCTTAGTGCCCTGCCCCTCAACTATGTTGAATACGTCTCATGGAAGGAGGTTTAGCCTCACACTTACTCTTTGAGACTCTAGAGGATCTAACAGGGCAACAATAACATCTAGTATATATTGAGTACTTCTTCCCTGCCAGGCATTTGCTATCTCCTTTTACCATCACAATGACCTTATAAGATAGTTACTATTACTATAGATCATTCTCCTTGGATAGATGGTAAACCCAAGGCACAGTGAGGCTAAGCTAGTTGCCCGAGCTTGCAAAGCTAATGAGAGATAGAGCTCGGATGGCCTCTATAGTCTGGCCCAAACATAGGGCTCTAACCACTGTACCACATTGTAGGCACCCAGGGGCCGAATCCTATGCTGGGTGGTGGCAACTGATGTACAGATATGATCCCTGCAGTGTAAGAACTTGTGACTTCAGTTACCCAAATTCTGCATAAAGACGATAAAAAGATATGCATTGCAAAATATAGTTGGAAATAGGCTTATTTATTTATTTTTTATCTTAAATGTACCAGAAATGCTGAGGGCATTACATGTGTTAATGAATGGGTACCGTATCACAATCGGATTGTGGCCAATGGCACCTGGCAAAAATAAAATCAGCTGGGGAGACATTTTAGAGGATATGGTTTGTAAAAGTTCCTTCCAGGTCCTTACTTAGAAAAAGCAGTAAATGTAGTGTCCCCAAATCCTCTCCTCCCCCCGCCCACAGTTGAAAGATAAAATGCCTATTATAATCATGGGTCACTTCAAGTTCAATGGAACTTACTGTCTGGGAAAAAAATGGCCAAATAAAAAGTGCATTTTCTATCTATTGCAATGATAAATGTCTGACCTACTTCAAGATCCTTTTGCTGAGTTTCAGCTCATTTCCATGCAGTCGGGTCTGACATGTCAATAATGATGGAGAGCATGAAACACCAAAGGATTCCACAGATTATCACTTCTGCTCTCCTGACAGACAGCACTTCATTTAAGCAGCTTTCCAGATATCTCCATTGTGGATCTGATGGAAGGATTTAGCTTAAAGCCGGAGGTTGTAACCTTTCATCTGCAAGAGGGAACCTTTGACCAGAGGATATAGCACAGAAACTACTCCCCTTCAGCATCCTGATGACACAGCCAATCTTGCTGGCCCACACTGATTTCCACGGCTTTGTCTTCTCCCATCAAAGAACACGATAATCAAGATATTTCCTCATTTCTCATGCATTGCAATTTTCTTCTCTGCTAATCCAACATGTTTTGATTGACTATGGAGAGAAGAGTAATTCAAAGGAGGAATTCCATTAGTTTTAGAAATCAGTGGTAAAGGAAGAGCTGAGAGATAATTTGAGAGAATTGGCCCTTGCGGTGCTCACTGTTATCCTCAAACCTTCAGCTCACGGTGACTGGATGGGATATCATTATTGGTCAATTTAGATGGAGGGGATCCTCTGAGCTTACACAACTTGAATTAAGCCAAAAATCATAGCTCAAAACTGGACAAGCTCCAAGAAGAAATAGAGGATATGAGTCAAAATTAAAGGGCACTTGGGCGCCTGGGTGGCTCAGTCGGTTAAGCGACTGCCTTCGGCTCAGGTCCTGATCCTGGAGTCCCTGGATCGAATCCCGCATCGGGCTCCCTGCTCGGTGGGGAGTCTGCTTCTCCCTCTGACCCTCTTCCCTCTCATGCTCTCTGTCTCTCATTCTCTCTCTCGCAAATAAATAAAATCTTAAAAAAAAAAAAAAGGGCACTTGATGAGCAGAGGCTGAGAGTTCTTGAAGCCAGAATCAAAGGCCCAATGTGTTCAAGACCAAAGACTCGTGGGCTCTGCAAACTTTGAAAAGCACATCACTGATGGGATGATTCACTATAGCATTTTTCTGAAGAGTGAACTCCTTTTTTTTTTTTTTAAAGATTTTATTTATTTTTTTGAGACAGAGAGAATGAGAGACAGAGAGCATGAGAGGGAGGAGGGTCAGAGGGAGAAGCAGACTCCCTGCCGAGCAGGGAGCCTGATGCGGGACTCGATCCCGGGACTCCAGGATCATGACCTGAGCCGAAGGCAGTCGCTTAACCAACTGAGCCACCCAGGCGCCCCAATTTTATTTTATTTTTTAAAAAGATTTTATTTATTTGAGAGTGAGAATGAGAGCATGAGAGGGAGGAGGGTCAGAGGGAGAAGCAGACTCCCTGCCGAGCAGGGAGCCCGATGCGGGACTCGATCCCGGGACTCCAGGATCATGGCCTGAGCCTAAGGCAGTCGCTTAACCAACTGAGCCACCCAGGCGCCCTGAAGAGTGAACTCCTTTATGCCGTCTTAAAACTTACGCTGTTTTCAGCCAAAATTGGAAATAGCCCAACTGTGTATCAGTGGGAGAATGGGTACACAATTGTGGTGTTGCCATGTGAAGGAATAGTACTCAGCAGGAACAGGGACAGAATACCAAGAATGTGGTTTGATGTGGATGAATCTCAAAGACATTATGCTGAGCCAAAGAGTCCAGACACGAAGGAGTGCCTATTGTATGATTCTCCCTTTACTTAAGATTCTGAAAGAAAACAGAGCTTACCTGACTAGCAGAAAGCAGAGCAGTGCTTACCCAGGGCTGATGTTTGAAGGAAGAAATAACTGAAACATGTACCTCAGTAAAGTTGATTTTTTAAAAAAAGTGAGGTTATTTCCAGAAATTTCATTGAATAGAACTTTCCAGAACATCCCCAATTCATAAAACAAGATTGTTTATGTTAGGGTAAAGTGCCTTTGAGCAACAGTGTTATGGGTTAAATTGCTGTTACAGAAAACCCATTGTAGCAAACCTTGCCCATTTTATTTTCTGCTTGATAAATCCTGTTCGTTCTTTTGAGGTCTGACATCGAGGCAGCATAGGACACCCTCTGAGTGCAGCAGTCTGTGGCCTGGGGTTGAAGATTTGGCTTTACCATTCGTTAGCTGCAGGATGCTGAGAAAGTTACTTAACATCCTCGAGCCTCAATCTCCTTATCCCTAAAATAGGGTTAATAATAAACCCTCTTCATAGTTCACTGAGGATATCAAATAAGATAGTGATTGTAAAGCACTCAGCATCATGTCTGGGCCATAACAGGATCTCAGTAAAGGTAGCTATCCCATTGGTATAACCTCTTCTCCGAAACCATCTCCATCATGCACCCAGCAGAGTGAATCAACACCTCATCTATTACAGTGCTGATGGGTTATGTCATGTGATGTGGTAAACTTTCACCCCTCCTGCTCCACCACAGGCTACTCGAGATGATTGCAACTGTATCTTATCTATTCCTTTATTCCCGGCACCCAGCTCCACAACTTTACCTGGAATGTTCTCAGTCAGTGGTGAGAGTCAGCTCTCCTTTCAGTCTTAACACTTGTCCTCAGAATGAGCTGACATGGGGTTCAAGCCTTGTTTGTCTAAGCAATAAAACCTTGTTGAATCTGAAGAATGATGCATGGGAAACAGAAGTTGCTCGGGGATGAAACAGCATAGTTGTATGCCTTCCCCTCTTACACTGGAAACATGGAAATCATGTGATTTCCGAGTGAAGTCCCCAGGGTTACTCCAGAGAATGCTCAAGCAAAGCTTCCATGGATTTCCTGAAGAGTACAAGCAAGTGAAAGGCGTGTCCAAGTTTGAGGGAGGCTTTGGAAATGGTTAAAGTTTGAGGAATAATGTTTTTGGATCAGACCCGAATGCTCTTTCCCTATCGCACCCACTTAACATACTCACAAACATTGACTTGGTTTACCAGCTTTTGTTCTCTGCTGAACCCCATCTTACCCTTTGCTTTTCAGTAGTGTTAGTTGGGTTTTCTGCACTCTTAAATACTTAATTTTAAACCCTAAGTCCCAATAGCCCATATTATACATTTTAAGATTTCTGCCTGCATGGCTACATCTCTTTGTGCCCTTTTCTATTAAGTAAATAATAATTATGTTAATAATTAAAATAAATAATAAAAATATGAAACAACAAAGAAAGCAATAAAGAATAATTTGGCTTAGATCATTGCTTGACTTAGATGTGCATCTTCAAACAAATTCACGGTGGTATGGTATGTTTTTCATCAGTGACATCTTAACTGTGACTGGATATTTGTGGGGTTGAGGAAGAATACTTGGGTTACAAGATCTATGTTAAGGTTTCTCTCTCTCTCTTTGTCCTATCATTAAACGAATCCTCAGGCACATATCTGGTACTACCTAGAGGTATTTATCTCACCAGTATGTTGCTGAAGGAGATTTTACACACTCTCAATATTGTTTGAGAGGCCAGCAGACACACCAAACCAAACAGAAATCAAGATACAGCGAACGTGCCGATGTAGGATTTTAACCTGATTGGACCCTCTTCTGAATATTTCTATGTGGATATTTGACCTGGCCAACAAGAGAAACACGAAATACAAATATTTCTCTCTCTCCTCTCATTCACAGGCCCACAGATACTGGTGGTTGCAGGTAGGAGGAGGGGAAATTGGGAAATGTTTTTAGTCCTCGTGAGGAGCCCAGCTGAGTAAGGTAGTCTTCACGCAACATTTAAAGACTTAATTTTTAGTCAGGGTATAAAACCTTAGGAAATTCAACTTTTTTTTTTTTTTTTTTGTAATGCACCCATGTAACTGAGTGACGCAGCAAAATACATTGAAGGTGACTAGCCCATTAATACCACAAACTGTCAGCTTCCAGCCCCTTCCTTATACAGCCCCGGGGAGGAAAGCTTTCACACATTGCCACACTTGGCAAGCTGACTGATTTACTCTCCAACCTAACTCCAAAAGGGAGAAGGGGTCAAATCAGCACAGAGCATAGGCAGCCTTTGAGAAAATGATTTTCCTCAAGCTGAGGCAGTGCGCCAAGTCGCAGCCCATGTCTACAAGCCTGCCGGCCTGTCCGGTTCTCAACGGTGGCGACTCCTGTCTGACAGGGCCCATCTGCCACCCCGGGAGCTGTCACTGTTAGGAAGGAGAGGAATGAAAAACAAAATTCCCTGCTAACAGAATGGTAGAAGGAGCCAGTCATGTGACGCAGAACAAACATCCAGTGGTTTCTTTCCTTCGTGCCCTTGTCAACTGTTATTCCAGAAATACAAATGCTTCTTCAAGAGTTTGCTGACAATTTCATGGCAGCCACCTCAGAATCCACACCTGGGCCTTGCATCTCAGGGATTTCTCGTTCCCGTAACAAACATTCATAGAAAGCCCCAGCATCTAAAAATTTCATGTAGAGGCCAGGTTTTAGGGGTGACTCAGTAATCCCCCAAGCAAATGTCTTACCTGAGTGGCATCCCTCCTACCCAGTGGTGCCCTCTCTCTAATCACGGTTGGTTGGTTTGTTTTCTAGTCGGTGATATGGTCGTGCAGGTTTTTATCACAGTACAGGAATACAGCAGATAGATGAATAAACAGAGTTTGCTTAGAATCCTCTACGGCTTGTTTTAAAAGACTGTTTTTACAAGAGAGTAATGAGAGTGGAAAGAACCCCAAGGTACATTTCATCTCAGCTCAGCCTTGTGACTTTGGGCCAGTCGCTGACGTGATGTCTCTCAAGATCAAAAAGCTAGTGTTGGAGAGCCGGGATCTCAATCCGTATTCGCCTCCCACGTGAAGCCTCCCAATCACCTCAGGTGCTCAGCCACCACTGCCTTCAAGTCCTCTTCCTTCTTGCCTCACATTGCCTCTGTTGTCTCGACTCTCACCCCAGGGTGGGAAGACTTTCTTTTTAGGTTGTCGTAAAGATTAAATGAGATTTTGTGTACTAAGAACTCAGGGAAAACATGGTTCATGGACATATCTCAGTAAAGGAAGGCTCTCATCCTTCTCCTCCTCCCTGTTGTGGTTATTTTTATTAGGATATCTGCCCCGGCTACAATGGCTAAGGACCACGACTATTTTTCCAAGAGCAATCACCTTGGATGAATAAAATACTAATTAATTAATGACATTACTGTATTTCCTATGTAAATATGATGGAAGATACAAATTTGGCTAGTTTTTTTATTATAAAGTAGTTTGAATGTTATTCTAGGTATATATTCCCGAATAACAAACAGCCTCTAAACTTACTGTTATGGACTGAATTGTGTCCACCCCGCAAACTTCATACATTGAAATCCTTACCCCCTGTACCTCAAAAGGAGGCTGCATTTGGAGATGTGGACTTTAAAGGGGTAATTAAGTTAAAATGGGTGGGCTCCAGCCTCATATCACTGGGGTCCTTTTAAGAAAAGGAGATTAGAACTCTCTCACTCTCTCATAGAGAGAGTGAGAGAGATAGAAGGAAGACCATGTGAACACACAAGGAGAAGACAGCTATCAATAAGCCAAGAAGAGAGGCCTCAGAATGAATTCAACCCTGCTGACACCTTGATCTTGGATTTCTAGCCTCCAGCACTAGAAGGAAATACATTTCTATTGTTCAGCCACCCACTATGTGGTATTCGGTTATGGCAGCCCGTGACAAAATTAGTTTTAGTAATTAGCAAGCTAATACACTTAACTAACCTAAACCAACAACCATATCTGTTTTGCTCCCAAATGCAATTTGAGCAGGGCTCACAGGAAAGCTATGCTGTACTTCAGTCAGTGCCATTCAGCGGGGGCATCTGGAAGACATTTTGCTGGAATCGTCGGTGGCTCATTCACTCACATGTCTAGTGGTCAATGCTAGCAGCTGGCTAGGACTTTGATTCATCTGGTAGCGTCAGACCTGCATGTGACCTGGGTTTTCTTAGAACATGGTGCTCAGTTCTAGGGTAAGGGTTCCAAGAGAGAGGCAGACAGCCTCAATTACATTTTCTTTTCTTTTTTTTTTTTTTTAAGATTTATTTATTTGTTTGAGAGAGAGAGAGAGAACTAACTAGGATGGGGGGGGGTGCAGAGGGCAGAGGGAGGGAGAGAATCCCAAGCAGACTTCCCAATGAGTGTGGAGCTGGATGCAGGGCACTGTCCCATGACCCCAAGATAATGACCTGAGTCGAAATCAATGATCTGACGCCCAACCAACTGAGCCATCCAGGTGCCCCTATCGCATTTTCTAACCTACCCTTGGAAGGCATATAGTATCCCTTCTGCCACATTTCATTCATCAGAAGCCAGTCATAGTAGCCAGCTCAATCCAAGGCAAGAGTTATTAATCTTCACTTTATCATGGGAGTCATGTCATTGATTTTGCAGCTACATTTTAAAATCCCTGGAGTTGTGCAGTCAAAACATCTTAACTATAGATATATTAATTTCATCTTAATTAAGTATTAACACTGTTCTATGTATAAAAAATATAAATAATTAAAGTTAGACTATCATGGGTACTTTTTAATGGAGTCAATGTGGTGACTTCCATTGAATCATTTTGATATTTCTCAATTTTTATTTCTGCTATCCACTTCTTTCTCAGAAAAAGCAAGGCAATTACAATTCTTTGTCATTACTTGGAGGTTGGGTTTTGTTCAGCTTCGCTAATCATTTTGGCAGCTGTCCACAATGTCTGAAACGGGGTGGGGACAGGATGGAGTGGGACACTCAAGACAGATGTAACAGACGACCCAGGCTCTAGCATCATACAGTCTCTAAATCTGCAGTCTTTCCTAATTCTGACTTTGTCACTTACTGGTTATCTGACCTTTGGCAAGTTACTCAAATACCCAGAGCTCCAGATTTTTCAACTCTGGAGTGGGGTTACTGTCGCTGTTCGGAGGGAGTGTCATGAGGATTAAGTAAGATATTGTTTGTAAAGTTCCTTAGCTTGGAGCCAAGCATGTTAATCATGCTCCCCTTTGCTCTTTAAGATAATAAACACAGATCAAAATAATCACAGTTGTGGGTTATTAAACTATAATGACTTCATAGAGGCTGATAATCAGTTGTCCTTAAAATAACCCGTTGGATCTTCACCCTCGGTCTTTGTGTGACACCAGACTAAACATGGCACTGGGAGTCAGCATAACACTTCACTATGGAGTAAATTTTGATCACAGACACATTTTGCCTCATTTCCACAGTTCTCCTATATCAGGACAGATTGGAGGTCAGGTGTTACAACACGTCTTCAGTGAGTTCCACGTATTAATCCAAGTATAATTTACATGTTGATAACATGTCTCCCTAGTGGAAACCACTGATTTTACTTATACTCCTATTCTTGTAAGCCGCAGTTATCGGTATAAGGAACTGAGATATCTTCTGTCTCTCTAAATGGGGATCTTTTTGAGTGAGGAAAAGCAGAAAAACAAAAATATGGTGATGGAGATTCAAATGTTAGATTTTTTTTTTTGCTTGTGTACTTGAAATTTTATCCTAAGTATATTAATGAAGATGATTTTTGCATTTCATTTTCACTGCATTTATTTTTTTGATTAATGTAGTTCCTATTTTTCAGATAAGAAGCAAGAAAAGAAATAAATAAAACAGATTTTCAGACTGATTGCTAATTTATATGAATTCATGTATTCAAATTTATGATCTTTGAATCAAATACAAGTGCTCAGTGCTATTTTTCAAATCTCTGACATTATTTACATAAAAGCCTTTTTTGACATATCAAAAGAGATTATTAGTCATTGAGGAAATTTCAATAGTACCCTGATGTTTCCTGAAGATGTTTGGAAGGTATGTCAGAACAAAATGCCATTTGAAAGTTAAAACTTGCCAGTGAAAAACACGAGTAGGAATACTCAAGTGGATTTTTCTTAGCTTTTTAGTAGGTTTCGAACTCTGATACAACTGTTAATCAAAAGATATTTTTATTGGTAGAAATAGAGACTTTTCTAGTAAAGAACAGTTTATTTCATATATTCTTATAAAGTGATATATTAGCTTCCCTGTAACAAACTACTGCAAAAGCTATAGTTTAAAGCAGCACAGATCTACTGTCTTAACTATTCTGGAGGTCAAAATTCCAAAGTTGCCCTTACTGGGTGCTGCATTCCATCTGGAGGATCTAGGGGGACGATCTATTACCTTGTCTTGTCCAGCTTCTACAGGACACCAGCATCTGTTGGCTGGTGATGCCTTCCACCATCCTCAAAGCTAGCAGCACACATCTTCAAATCTCTGAGTGTGACTTGCTGCCTCCCTTTTCCATCATTTAAGGATCCTTGTGATGACATTGGGCTCACTCAGATAATCCAGTATAATCTCCCCATCTCAAAATCCTTGATTCATTTACATCTGCAAAATCCCTTTTGCTGTGTAAAATAATATATTAATAATTTCCAGAAGTATGGGGCCCACTATTCTGCCTACTATACACAGCCACTTAGAAATGATTTTGTTTCCATAAATCTTCCTAGTTATTTTAAATACTAATTTAAAAACTTAGGTAGTTAGGGGCACCTGGGTGGCTCAGTCATTAAGCGTCTGTCTGCGGCTCAGGTCATGATCCCGGGGTCCTGGGATCGAGCCCCGCATCAGGCTCCCTGCTTAGCAGGAAGCCTGTTTCTCCCTCTCCCCTGCCCCCTGCTGGTTCACTCTCTCTGTCAAATAAATAAAAATCTTAAAAAAAAAAAAACCTTAGGTAGGGTGCCCGGGTGGCTCAGTTGGTTAAGCGACTGCCTTCAGCTCAGGTCATGATCCTGGAGTCCCAGGATCGAGTCCCGCATCGGGCTCCCTGCTCGGCGGGGAGTCTGCTTCTCCCTCTGACCCTCCCCCCTCTCATGCTCTCTCTCTCTCATGCTCTCTCTCAAAAAAAAAAAAAAAAAAAAAACCTTAGGTAGTTAAATAAAAAATTATTTCTGTACTTTGTAAATATAGAAAAAGTATGCAACCAAATTTCGATATGTCATTTCTCCCCAAATCTAGAAACATCACGATGTGCTGAAAATCTCCACTGATGAAAACCCTAAAGGCTGCAGTGCATTCAACAAAGTTGCACGATTGTAATTTCATGAGGGGCACTAATATGACACAATTTAGAAGAAAATCCAACCATTTACTAAACATTTACACTGTTCTTTAATGACCGTTTTTTAGAGGAGGGAGGAATATTTTGTGTCAATTTATTATTACTTTTTTAAATCCATGAGGGAGGTCATACTGTCATCCACTTATCTGCAAGCCCGTTCCTACCTCAGTCATCCCTAATTCAGGTAAGGCACTGCCATCCACAATCAATCAACTAGTAATTCTTGGTCGTTCTGCCTTCAGTGTCTATCCTCAGTGGGACCACATCTGCCCATCCCCACTGCTCCCCTCATCCTACGCCACCCTCATATCTTGCCTGGACTCTGTGCAGCCTCCTAGCTGGTTTTCCAGTGTCCTTCCTTGCTCTTGGCAACGCATTATTCAGTAGCCAGATTTTTTTTTTTAAGATTTTATTTATTTATTTGAGAGAGAGTGAAGAGGGTCAGAGGGAGAAGCAGGCTCCCTGCCAAGCAGGGAGCCCGATGTGGGACTCGATCCCAGGACTCTGGGATCATGACCTGAGCTGAAGGCAGTCACTTAACCACTGAGCCACCCAGGTGCCCAAGCAGCCAGATTTTAAAGTTGATATCAGATCATGTTCTTCCATCCAATGGCTTCTCATCACAAAAAGAAGGTAATCTACACTTCTTACCAGGGCATATGGATCCCTACCTAACTGAGCCCCATCTAACTCTCCAACCTCCGCATAGTGATTCTGTCTCTCCAGTCTGACCAGCCCCCTCCAGGGCACTTGAACACACAAACTTGTTCCTGACATAGCTTTGTACTTGCTGTTCTTCCCACCTGGAATGATTCACCCACCTCCTCCTTCAGATCCCCTCTGCCTGATACTTCTAGATTATCTCTGCTCAGAGACCCCCTCTGACAGGACCTCATCCCAGTCACATCCCATCATATTCTTCAGTTTTATTTTCTCTTTAGGACTTGTCATTACCTAAAATCATTATATTTAATTTTTTGCTTATTCTAATGTGTTATTTCACTCCCTTCTTCCCAGCCCCCAAGTTCAAGAGGGCAGAGATTTTGTCTGTATGGTTCCCACTGTGTCTGTAGTATATAGTTATAGACTAGTCTATATTAAATTTTCAAAAGAATGAGACAGAATAAATGAGTTAATTAATAAATTTATTTAATTAATAGTTTTGTGGGGTTTTTTTCCCCATGTTACTATTTCAGAACACATCAGAATAAAGTATAGATTTCAAGTTTGTTGCGATCCCTTCAAGTATCTATAGATATATTTTGCATACTGGTCCTCAGTTTCCATTTTATGACCCAATGTGACTGTGCAAAACTGTCCTCATCTGTCACCTCCTATTCTCTTTCACACTCAATTCTAGTTTTGTTTATTCCCTAATTAAAGCTCCTTTTAGATGATTCATCTTAAATGAATCTCAGCAGAAGTTTTCACTTAGCTGTGGAGATTTGATTTGATCCTGAGAGCCAACACATCTTCTTAATAACTGTTTTTTTTAGAAGAACCTTATCTTGTCTCAGTTATAAATGAAGGACTTTGTGGGACTAATTCAAATAATTCAGAGTTGTATAAAATTACAGTCAGTAGACTCTACCAACCTGCTGCTTTTCATCACTATTTATCCCATGCACTGAGCAAAGAGTGTGTGTCTGTCTTGCTCCATACTGTGTTTTTGTTCTGAGAGCAGTGCCTGGCACATGTGGTCTTTTAGTAAATATGTGTAGCACGAATGAGATAATATAGAGAGAACAGTTAGCATAGTATGTGACACCCTGGCAGGTGCCCAATAAATGATTCATATGGCATGGGAGAGATATGCAAGCTAATCATCTGCTCCCACTGGTAATGAGGCCATTTGGGGAACCCACCAAAGACAATTGCGGAGAAATAGACAAGCTACAGGGAACAGAGGACCAGCTCCTTCCCCTGAGAGGAACTCAATGGAAGCACTGAATGGGTCTTGTGAGGAAGGCTGGTGTCAAAATTAATAACATCTTTCTAACAAGGCTCAGGCATTTAATTAAAATTAATTTAGTACCAAAGCTAGTGGCAGGATTGAGGTGCTAGAGTCAGGAGCTGACCAGTAGTGGAGCCTATCTGGTAATAGGCTTCAGCCTGAAAGTATAGCTTGAAGGGTCCCCAGAAATCAAACAAACAGCTCGGGCAGCTGGAATTCAGAATTACTATAGGAATAGGTATGATATCTGTAAGTTTGTCTTTAAAAAAACTCATGTGCACCCTTTTTGTGCACAGCTTAAAACTGAGGAGCAAAGGATTCATTAATTATATATTATATGTTATAATATATTACATATGATATTAATTTTTAGGAGAGCCATGTTTTTGCAGAAAAATGACTATAAGCTTGATTTCAGAACCTGGGAAAAAGCCTCCCATTTGTCATAAGCAACTCTAATCAAGTAATTCTAGCTGGCTTATATTAAATAATAAAGCTAGAGAAAATAGCATTTGAAGTTAACTCTCTTGTAACAAGTATCTTTGCTCCACAACATGATTTCTTTAGGTGAAGGACACACAGTCTAGCTCTTAGACGACACTTACTAAATGCTTTTTGTTGTCTAAAAATGAGAGGTTCAGGATGGGTTAATACTTAATTCTGTTAACTGCTTTCCTATGTATAAAGATTTTTTTATAATATCCTTCCATCGCTGTTGGAATCTGACAATTGCTCAAAGTTAATTGCAAAACATTTCTTTCATTTTTGTTCAATCAGTGCATTTCCCATTCCTGTCTTAAAAGCTAAGGGATCCTTCCTTCTAGAATTATCTGGGAATAATATGGCTTTCTTTTCTTTTCTTTTCTTTTCTTTTTTTGTTTAGAGATTGTTTCAGTCAAATTCAGCAAACTATTTGCTCTCATGCCAAATAAAAGACTCTTATTCAATATTGCCCCATCTTTTTATATGTTCATCTTCTCTGGATGTGTTGCCCAGATGCATAAACCTTCAGCATTTAGGTCACACATGTCTGAACTCTAAAGATACTTCCAATGGAGTCTAAACTGTTGGTAGATTTGGATGTTGCCATAAACTTTGTATTTAGGGGGAGGGTGGCCTTGATCCATCCTCAACATAACAATATGTAGGAGTGTATATATCTTCCTGAAAGAACTATAGCTAATGTTGCATCACATGAATTTGCTTCCATAGGCATTAGAAATATATAAACCAAGTAAGACAGCTATGAATTGAATATATTATTAGCATTTAAATTTAAGTTAGAATTATTGATACATTTAATGATAAATTAAAAATAATTTATTATACCAGTAAATATGGAGCGTGCCTATTTTATATCTAATCATTACAATAAGATCTGGTGAACTCTGTACTAAGTGAACTTTCTGAAGCTGAAACGCAAAGAAAGAGACACATATGCTAGAATGTGAGTCATGATCCACAGGTATCTGAGGAGCATCCACCACAAAAAAATATTTTTAAATTACCTCTTCGAAATTTTAGACATTTTGCAATAAATTTTTATAAGAAAATTGAATTACACATACACATAATGAGGAATAATCTTACTTAATTTTTAAATGTATTTGACTTTCAAATTCCTACTTCAAAGAAGCTGTGAGGTTTACATAAGAGACTGTATTATTTTTTAACTTCATAAATTACTGTATGATAGACTCATAAATCCCTGAAATCTGTGTTCAGGAATCTAATTCTTTACTTTCTAGTCCCAACATATGCTTCTTTAATTAAGTTTGTCTTTAATGATCGGTAGCAATAAGCACAAAGATGAAGATCTATTTTAGCTAATTACTGGGAGTTCTCCTTTTATTCCTTGGAAGAGCTGTAAGTTTAAGGTTTGTAATAGTGGAAGGACAGACTTCCCTCTCCTTTTCTTCCATTTGCTCTCCTTTTTCTTCCGTGATAGAATCCTGGTCGTTGATTGCTTTGGTGGAGACAGAATAGCATTGGATGGGAATGCTCATAAATGAATCGGGATGAATTGAGGAACTGTGGTAGCATTAATAAATAGAAGAGTCAGAAGGTGGAGCTGGTGTCAGAAGGAACATTGTAAATCTGGTTTGAGAAGCAGTATTCAAGTTATGCACGAGGCAGATGGGAATGTGAGAGTTTATCTTTGGAAGGGTGTGGATGCTGAAAATGAATAATTTGATATTTGTCTAAAAAAAGGGATTTTTGAGAGCTTTGGAATGAATGAATTTGCAGAGAGAATGAGAAGAGAGAAGAGAAGAGGGGCAAGGTTGAGTCTTAGGGAAAAATACATTTGGAAGAGGAAGACTTAGGATAATAAGAACAGCAGTCAAAGAAGAGAAAGAAAAAATAGGAATGCTGATCCAGAGCAGACAAGAAACAAGATTCTTAAAAGTGGGAATCAGATGAATAGTCAAAAAGAAGCCAGAAAGATGAGAAATATGCGGATCTTTCAAACATGAGGAGGAAGGAATTTCAAGAAGGAAGAGGAGGTCAACAGGATCCAACCCGAAAGCTATCAAGCCACAAATCACTGACTTGTTAATTCTGGGTGTAGCAAACCCACCATCATTCAAGGCTATTTTGCTGCGCTTTGCTTCTCAACCACAACCTTGAGAATCCTGGGACAAACTTGAATTTAATCCTCGCGATGACGCAGGTTCATTTTCGCTACTTTCAAGGTCCAAATGGAATGTGAGTGAAGCTGATGTATGATGTGCTGGTGAGTAAGATCTGCTCTGATAGTCCCTATTTCTCTTCGGACTTGTGTTTCTCTGGGTTATTAAGCTATTGTTAGGATACAATTATTTGTTTGGAATGATGGTTGTTCACAGTTAATAATGGACAAAAGATTTTATGGCTAAAGAAAAGTGTCTTTGTCTTGCACATGCAGTATAAATGTTGGTAACAAAGCATCCAGATTACAGTGGGAGATAATGGCCAAAATATAAATGATGCAAAATAACTTAGGGCCCAGATTCTAAGGTAGATTTAAAGATGGTTGGCTGGAAAGCTCTGTTCTGTCAAATTCACTTAATGTTGGGCTAAATGGGCATGCAAAACAGTTCTCTCTGGCCACCTAGAGTGAATGTCATAAACCTCATACCTGAGGCAGATTTGGACAGGCTCATTAGAAATGGTACCTCATTCTAGAATTTTTATTTCCAGTCATATACCTCTGGGTGTGCAAACTCCTGTGAAATATCCCTTATACCTACATCTCATCTTAGTAGGAGACTTTCTTTCCAATGCTTCAAATCTCCCATGTTTTCGTTTCCCTCCTACTTCCTTAAAGAAAATCCAAATTCCCTGAGAATTTCCTGAGATTCCCAATCTTAACCCTAACCTCATTTCCTGTCTTCCTGCTCCTCTCTGTCCAACCTGCACTTCTCAGTTTCCAAACCTGATAACTTCTGGTATTATAGCAAAGTAATGCATGATCATAGTAAAATTATGGGGAAAGCATAGCGAAGAAACCAAGTACCTGGAGATAAATGGATGTCTAGGAGACTTGCTGGATCAAAGAGTATGCAAGTTTTTACAACTTCTACGTTGCCAAATTGCCCTGCAGAATGATTCTATCATTTTAGACTCGGCCAACATAGTTAATGGGCTGTAGTGTAATTGTCTGTTTATCTATCTGTTATCCTCATTAGGCCATAGGCTCTTCAAGGACTTTCTAATCTCTCAATGCCCAGCTTTTAGCATCCAGCCTGGTACAGACCAGGCACTCATTAACCCACTTCCCTTTTCTACCTCTAAAATCTTTGAATCCCCCAAACAAGTGGGCCAATTGATATCGTAGAATATATGGGTAAAAGATAAGTCATAGTGGGTGGCAAGATGTTCCAGAATTTTCCCCCAAAACACAACACAGTCATAAGCTCCTCTATAAAGTTTACCATCTATGTTTTAAGCCAAGCATACATAATGCAGTCTTCATTAACAGGTGGCTTTAGATAACCCTAAGGCAGGAACTGCTTGACTTGAATTAACACTGAACACTGAGGTTGCATAAATGTAGAGGTGTATGTGTATGGATATTTTAAGTGAACATCTTTCAAAATTCAACTATATTAGTAAATGAAATTGCAGTAACTTCCCGCAGGGTGAAAATTTTGAGAACATGTTACTATGGTGATTATTTTTAAATGTCATGATTATAGTTTAGGATTATAGATTTCTTTCTGGGACCAAAAAAAAAGGTCTCTATAGTCCTCAAGGAATGTGCTTACTTCCATGTGAAATCTTTAGTAAAGTTATAAATCAGCACTATGATGCTTTTGTTTGAAAAACAAAAGCTTATAAAGATAAAGATCCAAGATTATTTACTTAACACATAACTGGAATGATTACATATATGGTTACAAAGGGTACAAGGATTTAATGAGACATGAGCAATAATTGAGGAACATACATTTCACATATGCAAGAATAGGAGTTAGACCTAAGGTTGATATAGTTAAGACAATTGCCATGATAGTGATTTAAAAAACAAAAACAAAAACAAAACAAACTAAATTCTGTGGGGGGAAAAAAAGGAAGAAACAGCTCACCTTAGAGCTATTTCCATGTCTCTAGGTCCAGATGAGATAATTCCATTTCAGAAGTTTTTTCCTAATGATCCCAACTGGCATGAGGCTCTTAGTTACCTGAGTAACTTAGCTGCACTTCTTCTTAAAAGACAGCCATTTATTGAGCATCTGCTATGTGCCAAGCTACAGATGACCATGTGATACGCCATGTGATGTGATAAAGGCATGGACAAATGCTTCAGGCTGACAAGGATCTTGAGTGCCTTTTGTTACAGATTTTATATTTAACGATTCAATTCAAGTTCCGTCCATGCTTTACAAGTGTTTAGATATATTTTATGTGTGTATAAATAATCATGAAAATCTTGATTTATTAGTTACATGGTGCTTAACAAATATCTGTTGAATGAATAAATGATTGACAAGTAATGAACTTATGTATTTAATTATTCTTAGAGAGCAAAATTGTTGTTTACAAAACAATAGATCCAAGCTACAACCATGTGTCATTCAAAAGTGGCAAAATTAGGAGAGGGCAAAATTAAGAGAGGAACAAATGGTTAGAAAGGTTAAAATGATTAAGAAAGACGGTTAAGGAAAAAACTATTTTTGTTAATAGTATGACTTTGAAGAAGAACATAGATCCAAACTGTGTCTCTGCTGTGTATTCTCTATTTCTCAACACTGGCTAGTTCTATGTAATGAGAAAAATGATTTCTTATTACTAATATTTTTTAATGTAGGCATACCCACCCAACTAAAACATACCTTAGATGTTTAAGCTTCCTTATTGGTAAAATTTAGAAAATCATTAATTCGTGTATGATGTCATCCAAGTTAATATCTCTAATAGCACTTTTCTTTTGTTGGACCTGGAATTGTAGTGGTATTATAATACTATAGGAATTTTTAAAAGAGTAAAATAATAGCAAATGTAAATCATCATAATATTATTGTAGGGACATAAAAATACATAATTGGACTAGTTGAGGAAAAGATAGAAAGGTGACAGTAAGTAAAATAAAAAAATAAAAGTAACCCACCTGTGTGTATCAAGAGATGACATTTTTGCCAGTGATGCAGCTGGTGTATATATTCATAGTCCAGTTGGATCTTAGTTATAAGAAAAACAGATAAACCATTGCTTTTTTGTTTGTTTGTTTGTTTTCATTTATGAGAACATATAGAAACCTTCTGCACAGTTACTTTAATTGGAATGTTATTGAAATAGCTATCAGTGCATTCTCACAGAATGAATAAAATATTGAATTTAACTGAAATGAAAATCATGGGTAGCCAAAATTTGGGAGTTTTGTATTGGCAAAAGGGTTGCCAACTGTTAGCATCAACACATTTTACTCTAATGGTTTCCCTGGATTTTAGAATGTGGTCTTGTTTTGGACTTCAGAGTGTGTGGTTAGAGTAATTGGAAGATCTACTGGAGTGGCTACGATCCTGTTGTGGAAAAGGCAAAATACCCAAGCTTGAATACTAAGAAAGAGCTTGAAAAAGCAGTGGTGGTTTACATAGGATGGCCTAAATTTGGTTATTGCTAGGGAGAACATGCCAAGTGGCCCTTTCCAGTGGGGATCCTGGCTCTTTCGCACCCTGTTAAATTTTGCAACATAAAAGCCGTTTGGGAAATATCAGGCTTAAGGTGGAAAACTTTTATTCTGACCTTGAAATGCTTCACTATACTGATGCATCATATAAATTCTGACTGTTTCTCTCTTGTTCTGAGTGATGGCTCGGGGAACTGGGGTGAAGTAGACCACCCATTAAAATTTAAACTGAAATCTCTTTCATTGCATCGTTCTATATGATTTCCAGCTCTAACATTGATTGACAGGAATGGGATGACTTTTGTAGATTAGTTTGATATTCATATATCGCCATTTTGAGCTTTTCTCATCATTGATTTTTTTTTGATCCTTTTCCTATTTTTATCCTGGTACTATTTCATAAATAAGATTTGATCAAATATTGGAAATTTTCTCCTCAAACTTCAATTCTAGTCAGACTGTAAGGTAACCTGAGAAAGCAGAAATTATATGATTACTTTTAAATTATATTTGGTTTTGCTGTATGTGGAATACATGTTTTTAACCAGACTTAACTGTTATGTTAAAAATTTTTGAGCCACTGAACCACATTTTAAATTAATTACCTATGTAATTTTGTTCATATTGGCATGATGCATGGTTCCCTTCTTGTTTCAATCCAAGAAAAATAAGAATGCATGTTTCCAACGAGAAAGAGTCCAAATGTAAGTAAATATATATCTTTAAACACTGGTTATCTGTTTAGAAATCAGATGCCACAAATAACATGTTCTAAAATTATGCAATCATATTTTTAAACACAGTTAACACAGGGATGCCATGTATAACCTGAAAATTATTTGTCTTCAAATACACTCATTTAAGTCACTAAATACAATCGTATTTTTATTTGTTAAGGTGACAAGAACATGAAAACACCAAAGTAAATGTAAATATAATAATAAATGTAATTTAGCCTGAATAAATACAGTTAAGAGTGATCAACATAACAGTTGGTTAGAAGGTTTGGATTTATGTATGTATCTCAAAAAGTATTCTTAACACTTAAGAATCAAATTGTTATGAATTAGTTAATAGGAAGCTAGAGAATTGGAGAAGGAAAGTTGGTGAACACAGAGATTACATGCACTGGAATTATTCATGACTGAATTTGAGATGATTCTATCTCATGTGCTATTTAGGATCTGCATTTGAATACTTCACTGACACTGATACGTCTTATCAGTGAAGAAAACTGTATTGACCTTAGGGGCAAAGAGATAATTTGGGGAAAATCGTAGCAACACTTCAGTGATCGTTCTAATATAACTTTCACTGTTATGAAGGAGCCTCTGTGGGAAATTGGTGACCTCATGATATGATTTCTGAACCTTTAGTTTCTAAAATGATACAATGTCATAGAATTTATGAAAGATGGGGTCACAAAGCCAGACATAATTTTAAGCTTAATAATCAGTTTAGGTTCCTCAGAGTGCAGAAGTGAGAAAATCCCATTTGATTTTAAAGGTAGCAAGATTTTCTGTCTAAAACTAATGATGTAGTTGGCCCTTTAGTGAACATAACTAGATCTAGCTACCAAGATGATCACCAGGACATCCTGATGGTGAGTTGTGGCCCATGGTCAACAGTGCAGCACAATTCATACGACCTCTTTAAAGCAATTGACACCAAAACAAAAGCAAGAACGCCTTAAAATATCTTCTATCTTGTGAGTCAATCCTACAAAATCCTTTTTGGTTTTATGATCCTTTATTTCAGTTATTTTAGTACCCACCAAACAATGACACTGACTAGAGAGGTTGACAGAGATAGTACGTGATTTGGGGACGGTTGTTTCCAAGTTGAGGGCACTTTGCCTTCCCATGATTTACAAAGTAAGAAGATATTAACCAGGCAGCTCCATTTTGTGAAGCCTGTTTTATGCATCATGAGGATATCATAGAAGTCCAGAAACATCTCAGATATAGCAGTCAGCTGTGTTTCCAAATTTAGTAGATTATTTTCTAAGACCTCTGGATATACCCTGTTAGATAGGCAAGCTTGATGATCCTCAGTGGTTCTCTCAGATTCTATGCCCAGCGGTGTGTCTTTTAGGTATTAAGAGACTCCCTCTCGGTACTGTCTCTTGACAAAAGGATACTTTGTGACAGGGAGATTAAAAACAATATCAATTCCTATCCTTTACAGAAGACAGATTAGACTTGGAAAACACTGTGCGATTATCTGGTCATGTGGCTAGAACTTGTAGGCTGATAACTAATTAGAGTACCCTGCCATTGGAACACCAGACATCTCCCCTGGGCCTTGTCTGAGGTAAAAGACATTCTTCTATCAGATGCTTTCGGTCATAAGTTTCTTCTTGAAGTTGACAGGAACATAAAAACTACACAACATTAAATTTTTCATGAGAGAAATACTTATATTTTCAGAACACATAGCCCCTAATTAGAGTAAATTACCCCTGATGGAATAAGCAGGAGTCAAAAGCAGGAAAGAAACCGAACTTAATTTCCCAGTGCCATGGGGAGATCTTGACTATTCAAAAACTGTCTCTAAATCTTGGGAACTCTGCTTTCAAGGGCTAAGCTAATAGAACTGAGCAGGAAATAAGCCTGATGAGCATTTTGTAAGTAATTTTGAGCAGAAAAGATATATTTACAATAATAGCCAAGACTTATCATCTACAATTGAACTCAACACTGGCAAAAAGGAAAAAAGTAAATTGAATCCATTAAAATGACATCAAATAAATTATGATATTCATTTTCTTGTACACTGCTTATCACTTTTTAATTTTAAAAAATTGGTCGGATAGCTCCAGATCCTAATAAGGGGAATGGGTTAGCATTGATTTGGATGGCTTATGAAACATTTATATACATGTTATTCACTTCTTCTTCTTGATTCATAACACAGCTTTCTCAAGGGCCCCTCACTTTAATACAGCTTGTCAGTCGCTGCTGTCTATAATAAGGAGGCCTAGAGGGGCGTATTTTTTTTTTCCCTAAACAATTTAAAAATATAACCTCTGGCTTTTTTCTAAGGAATTATTTTGCATCCTTCCACTTGGCACAGGATAATCGAAGCAATTTTTGTGGTTAGAAACACATTGATAGTGCTCAGTAAATGTAAATCTAATAACCATATTACTCACCAGGTTTGGAAAGGAAACGAGATTTTTATGGGGTTATGATTATAATCAAGGGAACAAATAATGCTTTTTAATAGAATTTTAATATAGATTCTTCCCCCACCCTCCCCCATTTACAACGTGTGCTAAATATCCCTAAGTTTTCTCTGTCTTGGGTATTCTTGGTACTTTAAAATCAAGACAACTCTTGGGAGAGACTAAAGCTTTCACTTTCTGTTGAGCACTTGTTCTCATCCTGAACTTTCAGAAGCAATGAGAAGTCAGAGGTATCCTCTTTTTTTTTTCTTTTTTTATATTCAGGTAGCCAGCATAGAGTACATCATTAGTTTTTTTTTTTATATTATGTTATGTTAATCACTATACATTACATCATTAGTTTTTGATGTAGTGATCCACGATCATTAGTTGTGTATAACACCCAGTGCTCATCACAACACGTGCCTTCCTTAATACCCATCACCCGGTTACCCCATCCCTCCACCCCCCTCCCTTCTGTACTCAGTTTGGTTCCTGGAGTCCAGAGTCTCTCATGGTTTATCTCCCTCTCTGATTTCTCCCCCTTCAGATTTCCCTCCCTTCCCCTGTGGTCCTCCATGCTATTCCTTATGTTCCACATATGAGTAAAAGCAGAGAAAGACAATTATCATATGGTATCCTCTTTTCCCAGACCTACAGGGACAGATTTGCCATCTGCAGTCGACTTTGCTGTGTCCTGTAGGTGTCTGTGATGGCCACATGGAGTCACTCTCTAAAGACTCATCTGTCCCTCTTGCCCATATCTAAGGATGATCTACAAAGGCTTATTTCTATCCAAAAGCCATTCATTCTGCTGTTCTGATAAAGCCAGTAATTCGGTGAAATCTGTAGATGTAACCATACTGTCCTGTAGAAACATTAAATTAAAAAAGAATCTTACGCAGAAAAAGAAAATTGATGGCTTTGGCAGAGACACTAAAGCATGTAGAAATTGAGATGATTAAAGAAAAGCAGTTATCATTTCAGTGACCAAAGTGCTTTCATGTATGTTGGCTGTCTGTCTTACAGAACCAGGCATCTATGACTCCACAGGCCATGTCCCAAATATTTGTTGTGGTTCCTGATGGTTTCTATGCCAACAGTAGATTATTGTATTCCACTGGAACTAATCCCTTCCTTTTCCAAACTACCAGGATGCTTTATTCATCTCTCTTGTATGGTACTTACTCTGCAGGTTACATTACAGTTATTTGTGTCTTATCTACTCTCTTATAGACTATTAGGATAAGGAACCGGCTCATGGCTTTGTATACCTTTAGTGACTTATTTACTGTGCAGGATCAATAAGTATCTGTTGATGGATCCATGACTGTGTTTGCAGGTCCAATTTTGACTCAAAGACAGATACGTGTAGGTTATTATATTAAGAGCGCTTTAAAAAAGCCCTTTGTTTTTACCTAAAAGACTGCTACGTGGGACAGTTCTGAGGCATGTGGGTCAGAACCTTTTTTTTTTTTTTTTTTTGTTCTATAAGCTTATCTGTGTATGTGATCTCTATGCCTGATGTCCATCAGTAATTCATACCAGATTACTTTAATAGATAGCACATTACAACTGGATTTGTAGTTTCCAGCTATTCATTTTACTTAATTTTTTGTGGAGAAAAAGTTTTCTTATTCTTTTCCTCTGCTGCATAATCCCCATGCTTTCTGGAATTTTCTATTTCCAACACTAATAAAAGAGACTCAGTTTCTTGATCGCTAAGTGTTGTGTTTTTGTTTTGGTTTTGCTTTTGGTTTTGCATTTGTTCATTTAACTGGAAAAATTTCAAAATAATGCAGAAATCTAAAATTAGTAGTTAGGCATGTGTTCCTTGTTAGGTAAATTTACCTCACTAGACTCTTTCATGTGAGGAAGATATGTTAAAAAATACAAAAGAGAGAAAAAGACTAACATATGGATATAGTAGAAATACAAAGGAATAGCAAAAAAAAAAAGAAAATTAAAAAAATACTAAAACATAAAAGTAATATTAACAGCCAAAAACTCACATTCTCAAGTGGCTATTAATGATCGTACTACACTTTCAATTTATCTGCCCTAAACTTTAATGTTCATAGTGCACACTGCCATGTGTATTTTGTTATTTAAAATGTACTTAAAATAGCAATCAGAAAAAGACAAACCATGCTGATGTCATGTTTACTGTTTTATCCCATGAGTCAACTGCTAGTGAGTTATCTTTCCCCTTTTTTTTTTTTTTTTTTTTTGGAGTTTAGGTGAAGTCACTTTATTTGGTTTTTATCCTTTGTATCTGTATTAACTTCTGAACCTCAGGAGAAGTTACCTTTAAATTGGCAGCTGTGCCTTGGCCATGCAATTTGCTGATTCTCCTTCTTCCTCGCCCATCATCCCTCAGAGAAGGATTTGCGAAGCCAAGTCTTGCCCATGCAAACACAGCACTGGTCACCAGCTCTTCAAGGCAATGAATTGGAACAGTTGAAGGATTCCAGGAATTTTGTCTCTGCACAATTTATTTAAAATTAGTTGTTTCTTGAAAACATGTACACCTTCTCCATCCATCATTTACATATATGCTAAACTATCCCCATATTTTGCAAAAGCATATCTATAAATCACCCTTCTATTTGGCCTGGAATGAACATGGGCGTGAGAGGCCCCAACACAAACACTCCGAAATAGAGTGACAGTTTCCTGCCTGATGGGTAGCAAGGAAAATGGTAGCACTCTGAAAATCAGAACTATATTCTTACCTAACCTTTTGTGCATTTTCTGAATGTTATTTCATGAATATATACGGATTTAATAATCAGGAAAAAACTAAATATTTTGTTATTATGGGCCTGAAATTAAACATGGGTCATATGTGATCTTTTTAATTCTGTTAATATTTGTCTGTTTGTTAAAAATTCATTTTGCCATTTAGTTACACAGATAATGAATTTGCAATAAAAAAATAAAAGAAACTAGACACGATCAGCATTTTTGGCATAACAACATTTTACATGTAAAATGCACATGCTGTATAACAATATTGATATAGATATCAAGAGACAGGTAGAAATTTCATAGAACTCATTCTTCTGTAATCTGCTTTCTTCACTCAACAACATATCATTAACCTCTTTGCATTTTCATAAATCAAAATCTAGTTTGAATAGTGGCTCTGCAAATCTATATAGTATTTCACTAAAGCGATATGTGTTCATAAGCCACTCAGCCTTTTCCCTATGAACTGGGCAGTAAGTAGGGCTGTATTCTGTTTGCTATTATCGTAAATAGCACTCTGATAATCATCACTGCACAAACATGTTTGAATGTATTTATGACTATTTCTTTAGGAAAAATTCTTAAATGTAAATTTGTAAATGTAGGATGTCAAAAATACATACTTTTTCAAGTGTTGTCATACTGCTGTTGGCAGTGAATGAGAAATAACCAAACTTTTCCCAACACTGCTGATTACAATTCCTTTGATATTTGCCAGTCTGTCAAAAAAAGTCTTAATTTGATTCGCTTTTTTAAAAATAATTATCAGTGATGTAGAAATATCTAGGGGCATCTGGGTGGCTCAGTTGGTTAAGCGTCTGCCTTCGGCTCAGGTTGTGATCCCAGGGTCCTGGGATCGAGCCCCGCATCGGGCTCCTTGATGAGTGGGGAACCTGCTTCTCCCTCTCCCACTCCCCCTGCTTGTGCGCGCTCTGTGTGTCAAATAAATAAGTAAAATCTTAAAAAAAAAAGAAAGAAATATCTAAAGTAACCTATTCATGCTTCATTTGGTTGTATTAGAGATTTAAGGTTGACATATCGGCTCTACTATTACATGCAGTTTGCCCACAACTTAAACTGCTAGGTCTTTTTCTGGCCCCGGTAAAATCAGGTCTTTTACGTATTTTATTTACTCAGTGATTCGTTGAACATGAGTACAACCGTTAGTTTATTTTTATTCTGAAATTTTTTCACTTAAAAATATTTTTCTCAGTCATTTAATTACTCTGAAGTACTTCAGTACTTTAAGCAGTTCTTATTTATTCATCAAATACATTGCCTGGCCCCTTCTGTACTGTACAGATTTGGTGAGCATTCTTTATGTTTGATAGAAAGGCGATCGGGACATTTCAAGGACTGCGTTCTCTTCCTAATTCCTGATCCAATAGAAAAGGCTGTTTTCTTGTCTGGCAGTCAGCTTGGAGTCCATCTAACATTACTTTAGTCAGCTGATGTTTCTTCTACTCATCCACAAGAATTTCCTGATGCACGTTGTCAAAGGCCGTGTGGAAATTAGTGTTTGGTGGAAAAAGGATTGGACAAAAAGTCAAAGAGCTCGGCTTTCTTTTAACTCCCTCTCTTCACTGACTGGTTATTTTCCTTCTGTTGCCATCTCTAAAATATAGGGCTTGCCTTAAGTTAGTTTTTCCATCATCTTTCAATTTTAGCAGCAGAACACCTCAACCTCCCCCCCACACACACCCCACCCGCAAAACCCAGGCTACAACTCTTCCATAGAAGCAGCTTTCAATAGCCATTATCTAAGTCCTTTTAGCTTTTCCGCAATGCAGGACACCTGTCCAAGTGCAGCCCATGTAAATACCGGATGCTTTAGACAGAAAGACACAACCAGTGATTGCGTGTATTTGGTGCCTTTGACGGAAAGGCCAGCGCCACAAACACCATCTGTTCGCTCTTCCATGATAAATGGAGTGACTATTTTGTGGCTTCTTCTGGACAACTAAATGTTTGCTGCATATGTTTTCCCCTAAATTTCTGAACTTGGGGTACACCTGAGGGATCTACCAAGCTGTCATTTTGCCCAGACTTCCTCTTTGGTCATAATTCTTCAGTGTGCTACATGCTGCCCAGTCATAAGCTAAATAGGAAAATCAGTCTCACATCTTGAAAAATCAAATTAAAGCATCTTCGTATAGCTTCTAGCTGATGGCAAAAGTGAAATTTATTACTAAAAGGACATAACTTTGTTTCTATGAATATTCTAATCCATAGTTACATCAGGCTCTGAAAGAATTCTAAAAGAGAAGTCCCATGCTTGTTATAATAGTAGCCTCGTCATGGGATTAAGGTGTATGTGGCTTCCCAGGATGACCAATGCAGACCAAATCATTTATTTTGTCAAATAAATTCCTTATCACTTTATAAGTTCTCTACACTTAAAGCTCATATATCTGACATATGTTCTTCAAAGGGCTTTCCACACAGGTATTATATTCATGGAAAACTAAAAATTGTCTGTATAATAAAAATAAATCTATGCTACATTTATCGATAGGTGAAATAATTCTGATCAAGGTTGTAATAACATTGTTCCATGTTGTACCTTATATTTTTCTGTAACCCCAGTTTGCTTGACCATTGACTTTTATTCAGAGAAGATTGGTGTTGGTGGTTTTCCCCTGGTATGAATACCATGACCCATTTGTAGGTTTGACTCACATTCACTGCAAACACTTTCATAGGTTGAGAAGAGAAAATGCCATCAAGAATCACCAGTTTAGGGCGCCTGGGTGGCTCAGTTGGTTAAGCAACTGCCTTCGGCTCAGGTCATGATCCTGGAGTCCCTGGATCGAGTCCCGCATCGGGCTCCCTGCTCGGCGGGGAGTCTGCTTCTCCCTCTCCCACTCCCCGTTTGTGTTCCCTCTCTCGCTGTGTCTTTCTCTGTCAAATAAATAAATAAAATCTTTAAAAAAAAAAAAAAAGAATCACCAGTTTATATTAATGCCTTAGTATTTGGGACTATATATAAAAATTCAAATGGAACCCCTGTTTTTTAATGAGTCTATAAAGCACTGTGTTACCTTGGTTTTCCATTTGAATGACCAGTTTTTGATTTATGATAATCTTATTCTGAAATACCTATTTTTCAGCCATCCTTTGGGCAAAGTTTTAAAGTTACCGAATGCATATAGAGTGGTTTATAAGCTTCATAATGTTGAGAGACACTTTCTCTTTTAAGACATACTCTTCCACACCAACATCTCACTACAAACATATATATATATATAATGTTAGTAATGTTCACACCAGACTTTTTACTATGAACCCTGCATGAATTTGAGGCTGTGCTATGTAGTCATCTATCAGGCTTTATGAGGTAAATAGGTTACAGAAATAGAGGCACATTACAAACATTATGTTTCCTTAAGGAGCCACTTCATTCTCTGGCTATCAATGTGGTAGACTCTAAAGAATTCTTTAAATTAAATGGGAGTCTTGCTTGTAAACTGATGCAAGTAAAGAGAGAAGCAGTGGAAAATGTACTAATTTTTAGTCTTTTTCTTCCTTTGGTATTCCCTGCCCCCAGTACACCTATTTAATGGCAAGTTCATTTATAGAAACCGTGATGCTGGGCGCCTGGGTGGCTCAGTTGGTTAAGCAACTGCCTTCGGCTCAGGTCATGATCCCAGGGTCCTGGGATTGAGTCCCACATTGGGCTCCCGGCTCGGCGGGGAGCCTGCTTCTCCCTCTGACTCTCCTCTCTCATGCTGTTTCTCTCTCGTTCGCTCTCTAATAAATAAATAAATAAAATCTTAAAAAAAAAAAAAGAAACCGTGATACTTTCCAGAATTGTTTAAATCAGGCCATATCTTGCTTTCCTGCAAAACCAAATAACTAATTTGAGCTGGACATGCCACCTTAAAGATAACATTATGGAAAAGTAACCAGCTTTTACTAATCTGGAAGAAGGGATTCCCTATCACAACATAATCACCCACAGGTACGATCTGGTTTGACATATGTACTCAAACTTTTTAAACCTTATCAAATGCTCTAAGACTGCTTTCAGGGGAGAAAATATTTCCCACCAAACTTATAAAACACCTTTTTTTACTTCTCCTGCCAGACATGGATAAATATTGTATAGCAGAAAAAAATGTTTAATCTATACAGACTTTTTCCACCTCTAAGTCAAGGTTTTCTTATAGGACTAATCCCCACAGAAGTTGAGTTTTGAATAAAACACAAGAAACTGTTTAAGAAAAAAGTCTCTGCTTTCATCCCCATCCATGACTTATTTATTTTCCAGCTGCGAATTTGTACTTCTGAATCCTCCTTCCCTATTTCAGCCCCACCCACTCCCGCCCCACTGGCAACCACATTTTTTTTAATCCTTAGACTCAGATTATTTCCTGCTTATTTATGAAATCAAATGTCTAGTACGAATTTCGACAAGCCAGTCGGGAGAGTACAGCTCCAAGAAACTTTTGAAATAATTTTTTCCCTAGAAATGGATTAAAAAATGCATAGCAGGAAAATGTATAGTTTTTTTTGTTGTTGTTGTTTTAAGATTTTACTTATTTATTTGCCAAAGAAAGCGAGAGAGAGCACAAGCAGGGGGAGCGGCAGGCAGAGAGAG
This sequence comes from Mirounga angustirostris, assembly GCF_029215605.1. NCBI lineage: Eukaryota > Metazoa > Chordata > Mammalia > Carnivora > Phocidae > Mirounga > Mirounga angustirostris. The sequence goes on along the minus strand of NW_026991711.1, from coordinate 16,413,208 downwards.
AAGCAGGCTCCCCGCCGAGCAAGGAGCCTGACACAGGACTCGATCCCAGGACCCTGGGATCGTGATCTGAGCTGAAGGCAGACGCCTAGCTGACTGAGCCACCCAGGTGTCCCGAAAACGTGTAGTTTAATATGTAAATGTTATAGTCCAGTATCAGAGTAATGTTACCTATAGATGTAATCACCATTTGAGTATCATAGAAGGCAGGGAAATCAATATTTTTTTTTCCATTTTATACCTTGTTGAGTTGATATTGAAAGAAACAAAATAATGTGTCCTGTTAGCCTCTTCTCCATACATCAGTTTCATTTCATGCAGCTATCAATTGGCTCAGCCATCTTTAAATTTGACAGAGTAATTGAGAATTTGAAATGAATCTTGGAAACTACAAGAGAAATAAAAATAGACATAAAAATATCTCTAGATACCTATATCTAGGTCCATACTTAGAGATCACAGCCAATTATTGAGGCCATCAAAATGAGACTGGGTGTAAAAAAAAAAAAAAATGAGACTGGGTGGAGTATGGGTTTATGACTTCTCATTCTTTTTTTTGAAAAAAGATTTATTTACTTATTTGAGAGAGAGAGAGAGCTAGTGGGGGAGGGGCAGAGGGAGAGAATCTTCAAGCAGACTCCCCACTGAGCTCAGAGCTGGACTCAGGGCTTGATCCCAGGACCCATGAGATCATGACCGGAGCCAAAAACAAGAGTCTGTTGCTCAACTGACTGAGCCACCCAGGTGCTCCAAGATTTTCATTCTTGTTTACAAAACTTCCTTACTGTTAAGGACTTTTCCTTACTATTAAGATTTTTTCTTGTTTACAAAATTTCCTTACTGTTAAACACTTTAACTGTATTCTTTTTAAGCAAAATCATGTTTTCTTATTTAAAAAGCACAGAAAAGTGGTGCCTGGATGGCTCAGTTGGTTAAGCATCTGCCTTCGGCTCAGGTCATGGTCCCAGGGTCCTGGGATTGAGTCCCGAATCGGGCTCCTTGCTCAGCGGGGAGCCTCCTTCTCCCTCTACCTGCTGCTTCCCCTGCTTGTGCTCACTCTCTCTCTCTCTCAAATAAATAAATAAAATCTTTTTTAAAAAAATAAAAAGCACACAAAAGTTTACAATGTAACTCTAGTATATCCCAATTAATAAAGGATTTAAAAGTGTAGGCTCTTCAGATTCACAGCAGAATTTGGCATTCATTTTTCTCCTACATGTTGAAAGCATATATTCATGTGTTCCAGAATGGAAATACCTTATTAAATGATGCAGCATCTGCAGTGACTCTTTCAGGATTCACAATGTTTGCTATGTGACACTAGACTCCTGTTCCTCTTTAAAAACCATCCAGCAGGATGGAGATTCAGCTGTCAGATGACTGACTGCTTTTGTGGGAAAAAAATATGGTTTCCTCAGAAAATGCTTAATAGTCTACCTTGCCAAAATTTCCCTATTACTCTTGTAAAGGACTTTTCCTCCACAGATTTAATTAAATTTTTCCTATTCCCAATGTCTATCCTTGCTTTGCTTTCACTAATATAATCTAAAACTCTCGTGGACTTTTCCCAAAAATAAGAGGAATACAAGTGTAAATAGCAAAATGTTGTTTGGAAAGAGTTTTCTATTATGAAGAAATATTCTTTGTTAATTTACTATCATTACACACCCAAAAAAATTCTAAGACAGGAAGATTGTCTTTCTTGGCCTCTAAAATTAAATGAGTATTCAGAAATTAGCCACTGTCTTATTGAATCATATGGTCTTGTTTCCTACTGATGACCTAAATTTGAGTTCAGAATGCTCTTTTATTCATTCAGCCTTCATTGTATTTATTGATTACTGTCTTGACACCATAATGGCACTAGGGATACAGCAGTGAAGAAGATGACACAATTCCTGCTCTTATGGGCTTACCGTCTAGGAAAAAGTCATAAACAAAAAATTATAAATGTAATCATGTTATAAAAAGGAAAGTGGCACATGTTAGGGAAGCATATGAGTCAAGAGTCCTACACTTGCTTTGGTGATTTTCCTTGAAGGCTAAATGGATAAAATTGTGTGGGAAGCCTATTTTGGCCTAAAGCATGAAAGGAGGCTAGTCCTGTATCTAAACAAATGGATCAGCAGACTGTCCAGTTTGACTTAAGAGTTACCAAAACCAGCAAAATTTCCAAATCAATTTCCAAATGTTATGAGTGCATTTTCCAAATCTCCAGACTGTCTTTGTTTTTGTTGTTAAGGCAGTGAAATCTGTTATTTAAATGTTATCTGGGAGACATTTTCCTCGGCTATAAATCAATGGAATTGAATAGGTTGTGAAAAAAGGTGGCCAAGGATTATGTAAAACAGAGTGAGATTACACAGGACAGACACAGAGCAGAGTTGAGGAAGGACAAGCCTAGGTGAGTGGGGAGAGGAGGATGAGTGTGTTTAGGAAGAAGGAGGTTTTTTGCATGGGCACTACACCGTATACATTTCTAGAAGCAGGAGATTTCAGTGGTATGTATTTCAGTTATATACACATGTATGCATATATATATATATATATATGTATATATATATGTATATATATATGTTATATGCTGTATATATATATATAGTTTGTTTCTTATCTCTAACACCCATCGTATACTTTGTCACCTGTGTTTCCCAGGTGCAAAATGTGTTGTAACCATGGTCTTTCATCAGCTCCTTTTGTTGGGGACAGATTTAGTTTGAGAGTCCTGCAACCCATCCGTAGTGAGAAGCACGTAAGTTTGGGGCAAGTTCCAGCCACATAACAATTTGTCTGTGATTCCATCTTATCAATTTAGATCAAGTTTTTCATTGTAGCAGACTAGGGGAGTTTGAACAGATTCCTAAACAATTTGCTTCCAGATCCTTTGAGACTTCAGCATTGCTGTTGTATTCATTATACTGAATAAAAGTAAGTCTCTCGTGCCATGTTTCTTTACCCCTTTGGGAAATAACATGCTTCCGTTAACCTTCCTGACATAATTTCTATGCTTTGATGACTTCTGGGCAACCAGTCAGATTCATTCCTTCACTGTCAGTCAGTCAACCATTTAATAATTCTTTCTTCCATTCAACCCATAATTTAGAGCACTAAATATTCATTGTGTTCAGAGCCATGTGAAAAATACTTCCTGCGGTTCCTAACATGGATCTTGCCAACTTGCAGGCTAATAAGACATGTTTGACAAGAAAGTTAAGTAACAACAGAAGAGTGCACTAATTATAGAAGTCAGTATGCGAATGACTTGGATTGAGTGGCCAAGATCACTGTGAGTTGGAGTGGTCAAAAACAAAAGTTGAACTTGAGGGAAATAAGCTGATTCTTGAAGGATCGGTGAGGGTGAGTTCTACAGAGAGGATGGAGAGGGAATTGCAAGGAGGGAGAAAAATGTGCAGCCAAACTTGAGTTGGGCATATCCAGGAAACAGGGATATAAACAAATACGGCATAGATTGCCTGGAATACATTAGATGTTTAATGATAATGAATAAACACATGGATGTAAACAGGAACCAGAAGAAAGTTTGGAAAGAGGAATGGTTGGCAGTAAAATTTAACTGAAGATGATTTCATAAACAACATGATTGTTGGAAAACTGTAAGATAATAAAAAGGCCCGAAGAGGTCATTTCACATGCAACCCCAAACAACCTGTTGCATCTGCCATCAATTTTATTTGTGTCTGTCAAGGTCTTAGAGGAAATGAAAAGATCAAATTATTTGTCTAGTGAATATAAATATTAGGACAACATGTGTTAATTAAGGAATGTGGACCAGGCAACCCTGCTTCAAAGACATGTTTCCGATTATATGGAATTTACAGGTTAATCAAGAAGTTTGGAAAATAATAAATTCAAAAATTTTGTAGGTTAAATGGTATCTCTGGTCTCTCAAAGTTGCACTAATGCGTCGGTTTTACTTCTGAAAATAATTTGTATAGTCATATAGACATCTCCATCCTCAACTGTGAATCTGAGATTGCTGATGAAATTTGTGTCCTCAATCTCCCTTTGTTTTCCTGAATTATCTGTAGGATTTAAGTACTTGCTTATTTTTTTAAGTGATTAAAGAATCTTCAGTGGCCAATTAAAAATCATCATTCTGTTAACTTTCAGACTTGAAAATGAACAGCCCCATGAATCATAATTAAGGCTTGAAGTTTGCAGCACATAAAAAGCCAAACGTTTAGTTGGCTTTTTCCATATCTATTTTAGGTGCTCTAGTGATTGATTCATGTTTCATCTCCCTCACAATTTGACTCAGATTTCTAGGCTCTCTTTCTACTGTTGGGTCTCGAGGGATGTGAAATGCTTTGGTCATAAGACAAAAATGACATGGAAACACAGAATGAATTTTTGAATGAAAACATACACATGTTGTCTGTACCCCCTGCCACCATATTATAACTCTTACAGAAAGAAATGACCAGATGTTTAAAAATAGAAAGTTGATAAACCTTGTCTTCTTCCCTAACCTTCACATTTTTCTGCTGTTCTTTGATCTGAGTAAGAGAAGTGTGGTCATAACTTATGTATTCAGAAGTATTTTGCTGATTTTCCCCACAAAGATTTTATTTACAGAGAGTTTATGATAGTTGGTAAAAGTTGGTTGCAGTATAAAGAGAAATGCAAAAGAGGTATTGGTATTCAAAAACATTAAGGGCACATAAAGACAGGGTGGGAAAAATAAATCAAAGATTTTTAAAATCCACTGTAAGCTGGATTGTAGTGAGCAAAGTCTCAAAGAGGAATCCCCGTTGGGGAACTGTGAATAGTATTTTAAGAGGAAGAAATCTCATATGTACAACTGGTATTTATCAGATCAGGCCCAGCTGTTCTAGCCCACAGTTCTTGGTCATAGCTAATGGAAAAAGTTCTCCCTGGTCTCCTTTTCTAAACGCCTATCCCAGATATTCATTGATAAAAAAAAATGTGTCTTTCCTGAGATAAGATGTCTATGAGTATTATTTTTTTACAATTTTAAAAATTAATCAAGATGATCAGTGGACTAACTGGCCAACAACATCGTAGACATTGCTGGTAAGGACCCCAAATTTGGGGGCGCCTGGGTGACTCAGTCGATAAACATCTGCCTTTGGCTCAGGTCGTGATCCCAGGGTCCTGGGATTGAGCCCCGCATCGGGCTCCCTGCTCTGTGGGAAGCCTGCTTCTCCCTCTCCCACTCCCCCTGCTTCTGTTCCCTCTCTCGCTGTGTCAAATAAGTAAATGAGATCTTTAAAAAAAAAAAGACCCCAACTTTGATTTCTTTACTTAGAAGTCCAAGTTCCAAATCGACTGAAATATATACTCTCCTACTAAAAAAAAAAAAAAAAAAAAAAACAAGTACTAGAATCATTTGTTTGCAAACTCTGGTGAGCAACATAAAACAAAAAAGAATCCACATGTTTCTAACTATTTCTTCCTTTGGACTTTACTAACTATTTGTAAGGATTATGCTTATATATTTATAGCCACACTCACTACTTTTTTTTTTTTTTTGATTGTGAATATCATTTACTTGCACTCACTACTTTTTTTCCTGAAGTGGAATTTTCTTTTTTCATAAAATTCAAAAGATCAAATTCAAAAGATCAATTTCCACCCATTAGGGGTGGAAAGTAGAGCAAAACTATTGAGGACAGGCTTAATTTAAAAAGATATCTTGGGGCACCTGCTCAGTCGGTTGGGTGTCCGACTCTTGAATTCAGCTCAGGTCATGATCTCAGGGTCGTGAGACAGAGCCCTGCCGTGCTCAGTGGAGAGTCTGCATGAGATTCTCTCTCTCCCTCTGCTCCTCCCCCCACTTGCATGCTCTTCCTATCTCTCTCTAAAATAAATAAAATCTTTAAAAATATATCTTTTAGTTTTTTTTTCTTTTTTTTAATACTTCATTTGTTCCCAGACCAATCGCTTACAAAGTCTAAATCATCTCCATGAAAGTTTGGTAGGACAGAAACCCTCTTACCATGGAAGAACAAGCTATAACCCTTTGGTTTGTCCTTTCCAGTAGACTAAACATCTTTTCCTTTCTTTCTCTTCCTACCACCAACCCCAGAGTTTTGACCAATATATATATATATATCTCGACTCTTACTTTTACCTGATCTTCATAACCAGTAATTTTTCTCCTTTGGGTTTTCTAAACCACCCCTTCATCATATCCCTTCCCTGCCCAGGAATTTCCAAAGGCATCCATCCAATGGCCTGAAGCAATGTCAACTACAAATTCGAGTTTACATTTTTTAATACTCCAACATTCTGAAATATGTTTGTCCTATTTCTCCCTCCATACCTTTGCCCAGGCTATTTACTAGAACCTATACTTTGAAAGCATTAAAGATCTGTATTTGAATTTCTGTTCCTCCACTTGAACAAATGACTTCTATGAGTCTTTCCTGCTTATCCATAAAAATGGAGAAAAATATTAATACAAATCTTAATTTGCCATCAGAGTTCATGGAGATAAGGCATATAAAGTCTTCAGGACAGGGTTTGGAACATAATCAGTTTTCCACAAGCAGTAGCTGCTGCATGCCCTCCAGTACCCCCTCTCCCCAGCACCCATATTTAAAAACCCTACCCATCTTTTAAACCAAGTTCATTTCCTACATTCTCCCTGAGTCTTTATGTGATCAGTTATTAGAAACACTCATTTGGCTCCTACGTTGTCTTTCCCTATGTGTAGCATCATCCCTCCTAAGTAAATCACGAAGAAGAACACATCCTGTCATTTAACACTATGTTTGCACATTTTGTGTTAATTAATAGTTTAAAGTGATACTTGTCATAACAGTGTATCAGGATTGTCCAAGCAGAGAATATGGATGACAGCAGGCTACCCAAACAGCTGTTCCAGGATGAGCTTAAGTGCAATGACCAGAGGAGGTTTATACAAACTACCTCTGAAAATGGAGCATAGCCATGGAATGCTGGGAAATCATCCCGTCTGAGAGATTACCCTGGTATGCAGTAAGCAGAAATGACATGGCTCATTTTAAACAAAGACTTCGGGTAGATTATGAGGTTAAAGAGTAGGACTGTAGATAGAAACAAACCTTGTAAAGAGTAACAGCAGCTGCAAAGGGAAAAGAGCATCTTTGTGAGAACTTACTGTGGTAAAGGTTGCTGGTCACAGATCGGTCAGAAGCCACATCTACACCCCAAAGGGCTGTCTCATTGATGATGGGATCATCCGCAAGGACTAGAAGACCAACCACGATGATAGCCTGTAAGATTTGTCAGAAAGAGGGAAAATACGATTCTGTTTGGGGAATGGTCTAGTAAAAGTATTACCCTCTTGGGGGTGATAATACTTTTTAATTAATTAATTTATTTATTTATTTAATTTGTAATTAATAAATATTAATTAAATAAATTAATTAATAAATATTAATTTATTAATACTAGCAAAATTTTAATGTCATTGTTATCTTTACATTTAGAATTGCATTAATTTTTTTCTAAGAATTCATAGTTTGGTCTCTCCAGATTATGAGGGAAAAACTCTTCCCTTCCCCTGCTCTTTTCCATTGTAGCAGGTACAGGAGTGATAGCATAGTGGAGAAAAATGGTGCTCAAATTCACAAGGAACTGGGTTCAAACCATAGTTTTGCCCCTTCTCAAATAGTTTTAGATAAGTGTGATAACCTTAATAAACCTTTCCATGAAGCCTCAAATAAGCAGGAAGAGACCCAAAGAGAAGAATACAGAGTGAAAGACCAAAATGAAGAACCAAAAAGGTTTGTGAAGAATCTCACCCACAAACGGTGATTTTGTAAGTCATACTATTTATTCCTCTGGAGGATATCAGAAAATTAAAAATCAAGGAATCTTAGAACAAAGACTCACTTTGAGTTCTCTGATATGACTTCAGAGATGTGTTACATTAGAAAACTTGGGTTGCAAGCAATAGAAATCAATTTTTTAGCTTCAACAGACAAAAGAGGAATTTATTGTAAGGATACAGGGGTGTCTCAGAACCCCAAAGCAAGAATACAGCCTGACTCATGAAACAAATACAGAGAGTGCTGGCTCTCTCCTGCTCGCTCGCTCGCTCTCTCCCTGCTTCTCTCCACGCCCCCCTTCTTGCCCTTGGTTTTGGCAGAGCATCTTTCTCATTTACTCAGTTCACCTCCTGGAAAATGCCATGCCTCCAGATTGAGCATCTTCTGTCTTCAAGAGACCAGCCTCTAAAGCAATTGGAACGTTCCAGGCCCAATTCCAAACTCTCAGAAAAGGATCTCCAATTTGCCAAATTTTTACCGCATATAATGAATAGCTGGTGATGAATAAATGATAATGATGGGATAAATGCTAGTGAACTGTATTTCAAAGATCTGTTCATCATCTAGTTTGCTACTCTGTGGTCTAAGTCCAACACTTAGCAAGATCCCATTGAGATTATCATTGTGTGTGAAATATAGTTTTCCATAAATAATAGCATTTTTCATTGAACACGACATTACCAGATACTTATTTAAGGCAGCTGAGTCACCATATTGATGTCTTCTTTATATAGAAAAGCATCTAAGTTAAATTTATAGGTAAGAGATGGGAAATACAGTGGGAGAGAATGTGTATTTGAATGACTTACACCTCCAACCCCACCTTTCATCCACTTTAAGTATCTTTGTTCCCCTGCATCACACTCTCCATTTAGGGGTCACATGCCACCTAGATATCAGCATAGTGGCAGATAAACTCTGAGAGTGAGATAACGAAGGATTACTTAGTAGCTTTTAAAAAATCAAAGAGCTGATTTTAATAAGGACTTGTTTTTTTTCTGACTAGGATGTATGTTTAGACTCGCTCCACCCCTCTTTTAATTAACTAGTTAATTTATTTTGAGTGAGTCAGAAATGTATATTCAAAGGCATGTTTATTAGACATAAACATATGGATATGAAAGCAAGAGTGAACTTTCCAATTTTTGTCAGTGATTAGGTGAGAGTCCAGGCAGGACACATTTAGGAAAAAGAGATAATACCTTCTTAAAAGAAAATAAAAATCTACAAATTCCTTGAAGGAAATCTAGGGCTTGAAATGACAGGGAAGACCTACAACCCTTCAATTAGTAGGAAGAACGCCTTCAAAAAGAAGCATGCACAGAGACATGCTATCATCCTTTATTTTATTTAAAATTTCTTAATAATAATATTCAACAACCAGCTAGTCTTTCATTGTTCTAACACTTCATTGATCTAGCAATCTTGTTGACAGAATATGTGGCAAAAATAGAATTTTTCTCCTCCATTTTCCATGGCATGGATTAGGGTGTTTTTCAAGATTTTGTCTAATTTTGGTTTCCCACCTAACTTTAAAGACGCTTGATCTGTGCTCCTTAATCACCGGTTGTTAGAAAAGTAGAGTGTTTTGAACAATTTTCATCACTCTATGCAGAAACTTCTATGGTTGGAATCTTTATCAAATAATACTAGGATATCGCTGAATTTTTTATCTTCGTTAAGACTGACTGATGAAGAGATGGAGATTAATAATTGATTCAAGGTCACTCAGGAAGGGAGAGATGGAGCTAGATCTCTAAGGTTGTAACTCTTTCGTAATTTCATCAGACTAATAAGACCAGGTAAATTTACTTGCCTACAGAAAAATAATCAATATGAGAGTTAAGAAACAATAATTTGCAGCTTGATCTCATTGTTTGGCAGCAATTCCTTCCCAAATATAGGTTTTTAAGAATACAGATGTCTTTCCTGCCCTTGAGGAGAAACAAAAGCCTTTCTCGGGAGGCAAGGATAGGCTCTAGGGAATAAAAATGTAAGTTAAAAAAAGGAAAGAAAAGAATTGTATGACCCAAGAAGACTTTCTTCATAAAAATTAGCCATTTTAAAAGTTTTATCACAGCAGCTCGTAACCACAAAGATTTCTGCCTAAAGGTAAAGGAAGTTTAACGAAAAATGACCAATAGTTCAGCCAATAATGCAGATTAAAAGAGAAAGGAATAAATTACAGGCTTCATAAATGCTTTCAGTATGTCAAGGTCAGATAAGGACAAGGGTCTGAATAGAAATGATTTTGTAAGTCTGTGAATAGTTATGATACTATGTGATTAGAGCACAGATGAGGCCCCCTACTGCATTTTGGAAGTGACAGATCATGTCCTGATTAAACTGCAGAGTCCTAAGATGATTCGGTGAATAAATCTACAGCCAATGTGAAATCCAGCCTGAGAAGCAACTGTGGCACCACGGTTTCCCTTTGTGTTCGTAGCATTTCCACTGGTTTCTCGTTGGAAGTAATAAAATATGGCAGTGGAAATGGTGGTGGTCCTAACTCGCTGCTTCCCGTGCTTTGGTTTGCTTCTTAGTGCTTATCACTACCTGAGACATTTGTCTATTAACTGCCTGTCTTTCCCACTAGAATAAAAATATGAAGGCAAGCACCTTGTTCTTGTTCTTGTTCTCCAATGTGTCTCCAGAGCCTAGAACTATGCCTGGGACACAACAAATATCTGCCAAATGACAGTGTAACATTTGTATTTTTTTAGAGAATCCTAGAGTGTGTAGGAGTCTTTGGCCAAGAAAGTGCTAGAATAATAAAAACAGGCTGTATTCAAAAACAAAACATAAACCATAATGTTGACCCTGCTCTGAAAGCCAATTGTTGAGTGTTCAGCAAGGATGAATTATATCCTTTTCATAAAATATTGTGGACTAGTGAAGTGAAGAAAAGTAAGAAAAACATAATGATAATCATAACGAAAGGGCAGAAGAGAGCCCTGCAGTTATTAGTTCCAAGAAAAAAAAGTAACCATTAAGAAAAGCCTCTGTGTAAATTACTCTAAAGAATGAAATGAGAAAACTCTTGAGTAACAAATGGGACTTTCTGGCCGACCAAGGAAAGTTCACCATTTTCATTCTATCTGATCAAGTCCTGTTTGAAATGGCTGACCCCTCTTAAGGAAGCCTTAGTTATCGGCCTCAAGGCCTTTTGATTTGACTCATGATTGAGTGCTCAGATATATTGAATGGAAGTGAAAGCATTTTAGGAGAAAAATTCTCAAACTTCTTAACCTTCAGTTTAGAAGCAGCTTTACCCATAAAATGTCTTTCGTGCTGTCTTTCTGATGCTGTTTTCCAAAAGATGCTATCTTTTGCTTTGTGTAGAATCCCTCTCCCTCCCCACCAACCCCGTCTCCAGTTGTATCTCCCATCTCCTTGGCCTGTCCCAGGATGGCCATACCGTGGCTTTTACTGAACTTCGTATGTGTCAGTTTAGTGAGGAACCCAGGGACAGAATCAAAGACAATGCTAGAGGGAAATTTTCTAGCTGGTGTATGTGTGAGTGTTTGGAGTTCTGTTGGGGGTGGAGGGAAGTCAGAGGAAGGGATTGGAGGCTAGATCTAATGGAGCATTGATCTGACCTCTATGGGAATCACTTGGGATATTTTTATCCCTGACTTATCACCCCTGCCTCTGAACCTAGATTGGTCTCAATGGCCAATTTGGTGTGGTGGTCCCAAACAGCCGAGCTGATGGAAGATATAAGATATCCCAGGGTCCTAGAATGCTCCTGATGTGTCAAGCAAAGATGAGGCTTGGCCTCCCGAAGCCCTTGCCCCCTGCCCTTAATCCAGTCAGCACTAAACAGGTCATTTACCCGGACAGAATCAGTGAATTTTAATGAATTATTCAGAAATGTTCATTTGTTTTCAGGTAAGATAAGCTTGGTTTCACAGAGAGTATGCAGGCCCCAAGGGCTCCCCACAATACTATGTATCAGAGTTCTCATAACCCAAAGCAATATATGCATTTCCTTTTCCTGCAATTCAACCCATGTATCCCCAAACCCTCCAGACACTCAGACACGGCCTTCTTGGAAAGCAGAAAAGCAGTGTTGTCTCTGAGAGGTGATTTAATGGAGAATGTGCAGGTGCTCTATTTTCCACTCAAGTACCTTTCTGACTTTAAATGAAAGGCCTAAGCAAAGGGTAGATGGGAGGTTTTCACTTCTACATAAATAGGGACAGAGTTTAAGAGATGTTCAAGGACAAGGTCTACATGGGATCATTGTAGAGCCTCCTCTGAGGAAAATCCAGAATCATCAGAAAAGCAGTGTGATGAGACTTCCTTCCTAGAGAATCTGCTTGGCAGATGCAGGTCTCGTGTACGCATCAGCCAGACCCAATACGGACCGAGGCTGGGTAGCCACACCTTCAGAAAATTGCCTACTCACTAAAATGTATTTGTAGTCCCCGAATCGATACTCACAAATTTTGCAGTCATGCGCACACAGCAGTGAAAACTCGGAGTCATCCGCATTCCCAACTGAGGTTGAACTAGGTGATGCTCTCCTTTGTTATTTTAGCCCTCGTGGAGCTGAGCAGATGATAGAGGAGCACAGGGAGGGCAGAGAGTGTGAGAAGCTTCGGCTCTGGAGCCAATCAAGTGGGCTTTGAATCTCAGTTCTGGTACCTGTGAGTGGGGCAAGCCACTCATCCTATGAACCTTCATTTTCTCGTTTGTAAAGTAAAGAAAATAGAACCTAACAGGATAAATTGTTTTAGAATTTAAGATTATAATCTGTGTGAGGTGTGTCTGTGTGTGTGTGTGTATTTCCTTATTTTTCCACGCTTGGCCAATTACAAGGATAGTATTCCTAGATATAAAGATACGTAACATGATACTGAGAAACAACAGCAGCCTATCTCCCTGGAGGTGTTGGAAAAGCTTCCTGCTGAGATGACATTCAGCTGGATCTTGGAGGAGGAGTAGGAGCTCAATTCAAAGGAGGAAAGAGTGTAAGCATGGGCTTTGGTTATCAGAAAGTGATGGATTCAAATCAAGGCTTACTAATTTGCATTAACTTGGGCATATCACTTGACCCCTATGACTGTTTGCCCACCCGTGAAACAGGAATGATAACATGTATCTTTCCATGTTATAAAAAATGAATGATGTAATGTTTATCAAGTGCCTGATACATCAACTAGTTGATCAATGATAGAAGCTGAGTAAATGGCTACTGATATTAACTGGGGAGTTTTGCAGAAAGAGAACAGTATGCACAAAAGCACAGAGGTGTTCATCCTAATGTGCAAGTGATCCTCTGAATGCAGAGGGTATTGGAGGTACTGTGGGAGATGATGCAGGAAGATGGGCACCATCCAGATCACAAAGACTAGTGCTTAGCTTGCTATACTGTAGTACATGAGCTTTATTCACAGTTCATGGAGAGCCTGTGAAAGATGTGTCTATTAATTACTGCACGATCATTCTTAGACATGCATTAAACCTCTTTCAGATAATAATATATTGGCATACAAAAATATTCTACCATTATTCTTTACTATTTCAGAAGTGCCTTCCCTCCAATTAGTTCAAATTAATGAGGTTTTGCTTGGAATATTTATAGCAAAGCATTTGTACATTGGTTTCTTTTTAAATTAGTTCCTTTTCAGCCCTAAATATTCTCATGATTCTGGGAAGATAAAATACGGCAGATGGGCTTTTCTGTTTTGCTCAAAACCATTTTTAAAATTCTTGCTCTTGATAGAGTAGTTTCCTAGGGTTGCCATAACAAATTTTCACAAACTGTGTGGCTTAAAACAATAGAAATTTTTTCTGGAGGCCAGAAGTTTAACATCAAGGTGTCAGCATGGTGGGTTCCTTCTGGAACCTCTGAGGGAGACTCTGTGCCATGCCTTTGTCTTCCACTGGCTCTCAGTAACCCTTGGTGTTCCTTGGCTTGCGGCTACATTGCTTCAACTTCTACTTCTGTCATCATGGGCCCTTCTCCCCTCTCATTTCTCCTGTGAGAACACTAAGTCATTGGGGCCCACCTTAAGTACAGGAGGATCTCATCCTAAGATCATTAATTTAATCATATCTGCAAATACCCTATATCTAAATAAGGTCCCTGTCTTAGTTCGGACTGCTATAACAAAGTACTAAGAACTGGTAGTCTTATAAACAACAGAAATTTATTTCTAATACTTCTGGAAGCTGGAAGTTCAAGATCGGGATGCCAGCACAGTTAGTCAGATTCCTTCTGTTGTATCCTCACGTGGCCGAAAGAGGACGAAGCAGCTTTCTGGGGTCTGTTTTACAAAGGCACTAATCCTATAATGAAGGCTCTACCCTCATGACTGAATTACCTTCCAAAGGCCCCACCTTTAAACCCCATCACCTTGGGGGTTAGGATTTCAGCATATGATTTGGTGGGGGGGGTGGGCACAAACATTCAGTTCGTAATAGTCATATTCACAGGGACTAAGGATTAGGACTTGGAAATACCTTTTTGAGGGACACAGCTGAAACTTCTACATAGAGAATGAGTTAAAACATGATTAAAAACCTACTTTAAATGTTTTGAATATCCATAGGCCGCCTGTTTGTCCCTGTTAAAGAGGCCAAAGGGGGAAGAATCTATCAGCAGATGGCTTTTATTGAAAGTTCGTTGATCTTGACTTTCATTGAACGAAAGCCCCTGGTGTCAGTCCACCCATTAGGGGGAAATCAGCTTTACCTGGAAAAGGATGTTGAGGTCACTTGTGTACAAAATTAAAGCAAGAGAATCACATTCTTTACAAATGTTCACCAGTATGAAGCACCTTCACTCTCTCAGTGTTGTCCTTTGCTATAACGTTTTTAGAAATCCACCTTTAAATTGAGTCACTTTCTCTCATCGCATTTGTCTTCTGTCTGGAAATGGGCATCCCTAATTTCAAGTACTGAAGGTTTCTAGTTTTTCTTGTGTAACAAAATCTCCTGTGGGCATTGAATGATTATGCTTTTTGTTTTGTTTTGTTTTTAAACGTACCACTTCTCTCCTCCTCCTTTTTGGGGGGCAGGAGGGAGGTGAGATAGGGATATTTTCTTCCCACTGGAAAAGGAGGGGATGGCGACAACCTTTGGTCATTCACAGTGATTCATTATTGAAGGGTTAACCACCTGCCATTTTAAAGCTTCAGGACCCTGCAAATTCAGAGTGAGGACCGTTCCCCTCAAAAAAACAAAGGAACAGAGAACCAGTTTTCAGTTGACAGGGATTACTGTGCTGTTTCTTCCTTGTCTGCTTTAGGCTCTCCGCACATTCCATTCCTAGATTTTCCTCTTCATTCTATGAACACCGATTGGCTGCACTATTCAGCTTCACATTTAATTTCACTGTTTTACTTTATTATTGATCTGTTTTTTAAGTTTTTAAAAATCTTTCTCATTAGTTTTTAAACTCTTAAAGTAGAGAAACTACGTTGCTCTTTGACTTCTTTTATCCTTATCGTGATCCCTGGTAGCTATTAGGCAAGCCCTTATTAAGTTCGTTAAAGATCCAAATTGATTTTAAAATTTCTCATAGGCCTCACTTCCAAAAAAGCACTGACCTCTGTCTTATTAGGAGGCCATTTTATCACAGCCACTAATTAGGAGCTGGTGTTTCCTTTACTCTTACTTAACTAATAAGCAGTGAGAAGAGTAAAGATGACGAGAAGAGGGAATAAATGAGATATAAATAAGTAAACACTCAGAGGGCTGGAAGAACACAGAGAGAGGAAAAAATAGATAAATAAAGACTGAGATAATTTCTGAGATTGGAAGAGAAAAATTCTATAACTCTATGGAGAAAGTCAACTGTGTCTACCTTATTCCTTGCAATATGTCTGTAGTTCAGGAATTTGAAATCATGCAAGATCCTTAGCCACACGGAACTTAGATCCTCTAACCAGTGTTGGTGATCATCTATCTCTCTGAGTTTTTTTTTTTTCAGCTTTACTGAGGTATAACTGACAAATAAAATTGGACAAATTGGACAAATAAAATGACAGATTTAAGGGATACAACATGATAATTTTATCTATGTATACATGGTAAATTAACTCAATCAAGTTAACTGACATATCCATCACATCACATATTTACTTTTTTTTCATGAAAACAAAGTTTAAGTTCTACTCTATTAGCAAATTTCAAGTATATAATAAGGTATTGCCAACTGAAGTCACCATGTTACACAGTAGATCCTCAGACATTATTCATCTTATAACTGAAAGCTTGTACCTTTTACCAACTTCTCCCTATTTCCCCCACCCCAAAGTCCTGACAACCACCATTCTACCATCCTACTCTTTGTTTCTGTGAGTTCAACTTTTTTTTTAAATTCTACATATAAATGATACCATGCAGTAGTATATATCTTTCTCTAAGTTCGTCAATGTTGTCACAAATGTTAGGATTTTTTTTTTTTTTTTTTTTTGTAATAATGCTGCAGTGAACAAGGGAGCATGGATATCTCCTCAAGATAATGATTTCATTTCCTTTGGATATATGCCCAGAAATGGGATCGTTGGATCATACAGTTCTGATAGTTATATTTTTAATTTTTTGGAGGAAACTCCATACTGTTTTCCACAGTGGCTGCACCAATTTACATTCTTACCAACAGTGCACGAGGGTTTACTTTTCTCTGCTTCTTGCCAGCATTTGTTATCTCTTGTCTTTTTGATACTAGACATCTTAGCAGGTGTGAGATGATATCTCGTTATGATTTTGATTTGCATTTCCCTTATGTTCTGTGATATGGAGCACTTTTCCATGTACCTATTAGCCATTTGTATGTCTTCTTCAGAAAAAAATGTCTATTCAGATCCTTTGCTTATAGGAAGTGCTTGTGCGCCCATTTGAAAACTGCTTTTTTTGTTGTTGTTTAATATAGTCCTGTGGGACTCTGGAAGGTGGAGCCCTATTGGCTATCAGAGCTGGGTGATTTGAGGGCCCATCCCTAGGGTAACAGCCACAAAAGTTGGGATGCTGGATGTGTGGACAAGCTGCCTCCAGGAAGAAGATGGAGCCTTGTTTTTTTTTTGTTGGAAGGATCCAGACGGAGAATGTGGGGGAAGTGCCCACTGGCTCCTTTAGGGTCCTGGAAAGATTGCACCTAGATGCACCTAGATGCATTCTGATTAAAGTTAGATCTTTGAGGCAGCAGCTTGTAAAGTATGCAATCAAACCCTTTCCAGGGAAAGACTGGGAGATGGGCATTTTTGTCTGCTCCCTCTGTGCTGAGCCCTGGGGCTGGGGGGTGGGAGGGGAGATAACCTTGGTGGATGCTCACAGGTCCATTAACAAGTGTTGCTTGTTTGCCGTAGTCCTGTAGGACTCTTGAACTCAAGCCTCATTGGCTTTCAGAACTAGATGATTTGAGGCCCTATCCCTCAGGTGGCAACCTTAGTTGGGATGCTAGAAGTGTGGTCCGAAGCCTTTGCGTCTCAGGGAGAGCTGAGAGTTGGGTGTTCCCTCCCAGTTGTGTGACTTCTATGCTGGGGCTGGGGTTCATGTTGAGTGTCTCAGCCTGTCCTACTCATTTCAACATATTTTCTCAGTCAGCCAATCTGTAGGAATCACTCAGTTAGTTTCTAGATTTTTCTCAGAGGGAATGGCTCCATTTTGTAGCTGTGTATTCAGTGCTTCCATGGGAGGAGGGAAAGACAAGGAGCCTCCTATGCCATCATCTTGGTGATGTCCTCCTCACCACATTTTTCTTAATGAGCATTTCCACAGGAACATCTTTTTGATTCTTCAAACTTGGCATGTCACAAACTGAAATCAGTGTCTTTTTCAAAACTGCCCCCCTCGCTGGTGTTGTTAAAGGGACTATGTGTACTCTGAGTCACTATGCTTGAACTCTCAGGATTTTCCTAGGCTTTTCTCTCTCCTCCTCCCTGACAAATTAACCAGGAGTCATTAGCTGTCATGTATTGAGCTTCAGATCTGACGTCGCTAGAGTTTTCTATATGTTTTGTTTAATTCTTGCAACTGCCTATAGTGGTACACTTTCATATCCCAAAAGAAGTTATGAAACTCACCCAGAGTATAAATGGTGCCATAAATGTATCAAAAACGCATTTGAGAGAATAAATATTGTGGGATAGGGCCTGAAGGCTATGCTCTCTGTGCTTTCCCCTGTCCATTTTAAAATTTATCACACTCCACTGCCTTGTTAGACCCCTATCGCATTCACCAAAACGGCTTTGCCAATGTATCATTGTCCATATTGGAAGGTTGAAGAAATAATGCAGTGAAAAACATTACTTTGTGTTCTAATTAATGAGGATGCTGTTTATTCTTAAACAGTGTCAGTCTCCATTAGGAAAAAATATTTTTCTAGAAAAAAATTTTTTCCTAGAAAAAAAATTTTGACTCAGTGTCAGGAATACTTGTATTCTGAGCAACTAGCTTGATCTGATTTTATGGATCTAGTGAACCATGCGACTGATTGGAAAGCTCAGAATCAAAGCTCAGAAAGCTCGGAATCTAACAATTGAACTGAACCTACATTGCTACCTTCTCCGATTCCCTTGCCGGTCTATCTCCTCCTTTCTCTCTTGGCTACCTCCCGCTTAAGCCGTCTCCCTCCTCTTCTGAACTTGAATGGAACAAATGCACAAATGGGATTTAACTTCACTTGTGACCACAGCGTGGCCAAAAGCAACCAAAAAGTATGGGGGAGAGGGGCCCACGTTGGGGCGCTATAGCCTAGGAGGCCAGAGGGAGCCAGGGTGAGGATGTTCTTCTTCCTCTGTTTTCTGAGCTACATCTAGGTGTGTTTCCTGCTCAGGACCCTTCCTGAAAGTCTGGTAGAGGAGTGAGCAGGCATGCCTTCTGAGAGACCAGCTGATTTCTTAGCGGCTCATTGCAAAGCCGTAGCCAGCGCAGCGATGTGTCCTCTCACAATGCTTTCTTTGCTTATTTCCTCACCTCCATCCCCCCCCCCCCCGGCTTTTTTCCTCACTCTCCTTGCTTCGGGCTTCTGTCTCTGAAATAAAATGTCAGTGCCTTGATCCGTGCTTCATGCTGTGCTTTCTTAAGAACTTGGGCTAAGACAAATGTGAAAGAATCCCTTACAGGCATAAATCAGACCTTCTCTTTGCTGCCTTCCTGGTTGATTGGCTGGTTTTAAGGGTAGTGACCACCTTTTTTGATCATTGAACTGGGTCCACATTGCCAAGAATTTGTATTTGGCAGAAACTTTTTCCTTTTGATGTCTTTCTTAACAGAAAACTGAGACTAAGTGTAATTCCAGTGTTATCCCCCAAACTCCAACATTTTGACCCCTTATTTCTAGTTGGAACTGCAGGAATGCGAGAAAGCACAAAAGAGCAACTGACTGTAGCCTGCTGTTAACATAGTTGAAATAACTTGTCAGACTTCCACTGTGAAGGCAGATTTTTTTTTTTTTTTTTTCTGCTGGCAGAAGCTAGAAGAAGTGCCATAAAATCAGAAATAAGCTGTGAAATGCACTTTAAGTTAATATGAAAGTGTGTTGTTCCATTGACCCAGCATTCTGAAAAGTGAGCAGTGTTGTCTTTGGAAGGATAATAAAACTGTGATGAGGACTTCTTTGTGGCAAGGGGGGTGTGGGGAGGAGTTCTGTTTTTATTATTTATTGTTTTGTTGCAAAATAAAAGTGACAGCTCTCTGTGACCTGAGCCAGAAGTAAATCCTAAAAGAGAATGTTAGCAATTTTGATGGCTCTTGCCCACCTCAGCCACCTGAACGATGAACGATTTGTAGAGTTTTTTGTGTACCATAAGCTTACTTTTGGCCACAAATGTGTTTTTCCCTGTAGTCTTTCTAATTATTTGACCTTTTAGAAGAAGTTAATAAGACATCCCTTTCATAAATAAATGTGTGTGTCTGACATGAGCGAGAAGTGCCATAAAATCAGAACGAAGCTGTGAAATGCACTTTAAGTTAATATGAAAGTGTGTTGTTCCATTGACCCAGCATTCTAAAAAGTGAGCGGAGTTGTCCATCTCAATGGACTCCGTTTGGTCAAAGCCGAATATGGTCAGTGTGCCATCTTCCTCCCAAAGACTATTTTAATTTTATTACTTTTTAATATTCAAAAACAAGTCATGGCAGGGAAATAATTGGCTCATGTTAAAGAGAGGCCAATTCTTATTTCTTGTTTGCTTTTACAAGGACTCAGCCAGGAATAGAAAAACATAGGAACTATCCACAAAACAAGAAAGAACAGCGATTGGAAGGAGAAACCCAGAATTTTTTGTTCCCTTCAAGTTTGAAACCCTACCACAGGAAAAAAGGTTGTATGGAAGTCTCTTCCAGTGCGGTACAAGTCTTTTGGATGCACTACGGAATCTACTCTGAGGTCATTAGAGAACATTCCCTTTGACCAGTCTGCTAAGGCACCACAAGGAAGATGAGCCCTGTGTTGAGTGAAGACATGGTGATCAGGCAATCTGCTCTGGCCTGAGGACATTTAGAGGACCCTGGGAGCATTGCTGAGTCTGATTCCATGCCCCAGACCGGAGAACTTGCTGTCAGACTTGCACGCTGAAGCCTTGGGGTGCTGTGATGATGAACTTGACTTTGGGATGAAAGGCCCAGTGGGATCTCGGCTGCATCAGCTGAGCAGCCCAGGCCTGTCACACCACAATCTTCCTGAGTCTCACTTCGCCCAGCTATGAAATGTTCAGACCTGCCTCACAGTCCTTGAAGATCAGTGAAAAGTCTTTTTAATACAGCTGTTAGTTGATCATAATTGCATAGGACGGGGCTGGTTTTTCGTCTCGTCTTTATCAGTGTATTCTCATCACTTACTGTGTCGCAGGACCTCAAGATTTATTTATCAAGTGGTTTAAAGGGACTTAAAGCTGCCATTGACTAACCTATGTGCCAGGCAATCTTCTATCGTTATTGGTACTATGAAGGCGCTATTTTGTTCAGATTTTGAATGGTTTCTTGAGGATGGTCAAAAGGACAGTTTTGAAGTACTTTATCTGGCAAGCCATATCAAGGTCACTGCAAGCCATTAAAGAAGGCTGAAAAGATGTGACTCCGGGCCTCTTATCCTCCTGGCCACCAAAAAGTGCCTCTATCTGTATAGCTTTTCTCCTCTGAGATTCCCCGTTAAAGGTCAGTCGATAAAGAGGATTCCAGGGCCAAAGCATGGTTTGGAAACTTCTCATCTCACATAATTCAGCTTTCACACTAACTGGTGGTCCTCCCAGAAACAACACCCTCTGTTCTTGGGTCTTTGTAGTGCCCATGTCTGCCAAGATATCCAAAAAAGGACACAAGCCCGTGAGAACCCTAGAGCCTGGACTGTGTCTCTGTTACCCTGACCCAGCAGATTTTCCCGCCAGGCATGCATAGGTCCGAGATCTCCACTGGCGGTAGGAGCACCTTCTACCTGCTCCAAGTTACAATCCGTCCCCTGTGAGTTCGTAGACCAGAGTGTTGGGCTTCATGACTCCTGGAGCCTGTGACTCCGTGGTCTTCCACTGAGGAAGGCTGGAACTAGGTGTGTCTGTAGCAACCCCAGCAAGGGCCTCTGCAGTCTTGTGGAAGCCACCGCTTCCATGGCACCATCGGCTCTTTCATTCAATAAATTATGAAAGGGTTTGTTAATATAGGTGTGACCACATTACACCTCCTTCCTACATCCCCTTTAAAAATGATAACATTTTCGGGCGCCTGGGTGGCTCAGTCGGTTAAGCGACTGCCTTCGGCTCAGGTCATGATCCTGGAGTCCCGGGACCGAGTCCCGCATCGGGCTCCCTGCTCGGCAGGGAGTCTGCTTCTCCCTCTGACCCTCCCCCCTCTCATGTGCTCTATGTCTCTCTCATTCTCTCTGTCTCAAATAAATAAATAAAATCTTTAAAATAAAAAAAAAATGATAACTTTTTTTTTTGTCCTGCATCTGTGCATAAAAATGTAAGAGACATCAGATATTTATGGGAAGTAAAAGGCACTAGAATATTAGGGACAGGGCCCCCGAGAGGAAGGATAAATGAATGCTTCAGTTAACGAATCGGGAAGTTTTAGAGATGATGACAGAATAATCTGGACTCATGCGCTGTTCTTGCCTTATTTTTTTTAGAGTGTAAGCCTGAAATGCTGGCATTCCTGTGTCCATTTTTAGCTATACACCGCTTGGTCATGTTCCTCCTCATTTCTGTTTTTCATGTTCAAACTTTGTTTTTCATACACACAGTTTAGGAATAGAAGGGGAAACAGAAGGCTTAAGAAGAAGTAGGTTATTAATAGGAGTCGGGGATTTGGGCTCTTTTCCTGCTGCATAGAGACATGTTTAGAGGCTTCTAGCCTAAAATGCACCCACTTTGTCCATCCCCCACCACCTCCCTTTCTCTCCTCTCTCTGCTTCAAGCATCCACGTCCTGCTCACCTCCCTCTGCAGATTTCACCAGTCAGTTTCCCCCATGACCACGTACAGTAACAGTCCCCTCGGTGGTCCACGATAACTTCCTAATAAACAGTCCACTGGGCTTTGCTCAGTTTGTGCTCCGTGACCATTCCATAGCTTTTAACCACCCCTAAGTCTTCCAGCCTGACCTTTGCTTAGCTTTTATCACACAGTGCTATCCTCATTCTATGACAACCATTCTGATTATTGCTTCTCTCTCTCTCTTTCCTTTGCTTCTATTCTATTTCCACATCCTGGAACGAAAGCATCTCCCACGATGCTGGCCCCCTTTCTCCCCTTCCTCATCCAGTTTCTGGGGCTTTCACTACCATCTCCATATAAATGACTCTCACCTTCCCCAGGTTATTTTTCCATCGGCAACCCCTCTCTTTAACTTCATTCTAATACTCTGAATTGCAGGATGGGAACGTCAGCTTGAAGGTCTCCCCAATATCTCAAGTTTAACAAATCCAAAGCTGAATTCCTATTTCCCCCACGCTGCTTCTTCCTTCTGAATCTATGTTTCTTTTAAATGGGATCACCATTCCCCAGACGCCCTGAATCAACTCTGAATCAGTCCCGTTTTTCACACTCTGTGTATCCAGAGCCATTCTAACAACTTTCTCCTTCTCACTAGTTTCCCTGTGCCCTCCCAGTGCCACCCCCCTGGTTCAGGCTCCTATTACCTAACTCGTTCCCCACGTTCATTTTTCCTGCCTTCCCATCCATCTGCCCATTGCTCTCCAGATTAATCTTCTTCATGCACCTATTTGCTTGTGGCATTTCCTTGCTCCAAAATCTTCCAGAATTCTTTCTTGCCACCTAACAAAGTAGACTTGTTTTCATTAGCCTTAGGTCTCTCCCTTTCTATAGCCAACTGACATTCATCGTCTTTAACTATCAATAGTATCCTAAGCCACTGCATACTCCAAAAAACAAGACTGTAAGTCATTCTCCAGCGGCACTCGGCTCTTTGCTAACACTGAGCTTTTGTTCATTCAGTTGCCTCTGTCAGTCCTGCCAGAAAGCCCTACTTCCCCATCTAGCCCCATTCAAGAAAAATGTTAAGATTCCCTCAGTCTAGTTATAATGCTAAGTAGCTGAGGAAAAAAAAATCTTCCTAGTGGGATATAAAAATACTCAATAGATATGTGTTACATAGAATTCAAATGAATTGAATTGAACGAAGGAAACATTTTAAGACTTCCATATTGAGTCCCACCAGAGGGAGCAAGAAAGGAAAATAAAAAGGGAGGAACGAAGAGGAAGAGGAAAGCGACGTGAAAATGGGAAGGTGCAGGAAAGAGAGGACATTCTGAACTTTTGCTCAGTGCCCACGAAATGTCAGCCTTGTGTCTTAGCTCAATAAACAAATGTCTTCCTGACTCTTTCCCGTGAGGGAGACTGATGGAGAAGAGACCCTGGATCTTTAGTGGTTGCAGGGTGTCCCAAAACGCCGTATGTCCATCCTCTTTATAACAATGGAAACGAACAAAAAACAGGATGCAAATGAACTTATGGAATGAGTGATCTGCTGTTAAATCTGGTACTTGAGGACTTAATATTGTGCAAGAAAAGGGCAGCTGTTCTGGTCTTGCTCACGTTAAATCAGGATACTATGTGTCTAAATCAGCATTCCTCAACCCTGCACCATTGCCATTTCGAGGCAGACAATTCTTAGTTGTCAGGGGTTGCCCCATGCACTGTAGGATGTTTAACAGCATTCCCAGACTGTACCCACTAGATGCCAGGAGCATCCTCTGACCCCCTTCCCAGCCAAGTCAGTAAGAAAAGCTCTGGACATTGCCAGATGTCTTCTATATAGCAGAAGCCAAATGTAGATAAAGATATGCACGGTTAAAATGCATCTACTCCCCCCAAACATTGAAAATGGCCATGCCGACACACTTTCCCATGGAAAAACAACTGGACCCATATGTAGGTCCTCATTCCAGAACCCCTCCTGTTTACATTCCTTTGGGCTGAGCTTCTAATCAGTTTGTATTCTGTAATATTATGCAAAATTCTCTAAAATTTATAATAGTTGACAGCTATGAAACAGACAAGACTCACAGGCACCATTCCAAACCATCTCTTATAATGAATATACAGATATGGAAGGAAAGAGCCCTACTGTCCAAACTGTGATAACTCTTGATTGGGGTCTAGTGAACAATTCAGCCGTAAACATCCCCTCGTTATGACAGAGCAGACAGATGCAGGGGAAAAAAAAAAAAAAAACAAGGCAAGAAAACGAGAAAAAACATCATGCTAAAAGACATTTCTAAACTGGAATAAATTTTCCTTTTAAACAACCTCCCTCATTGTTAAAAACTGATCTGTGTCCCTGAAATGGATTTTATGTTGTGTTTCATTTTGCCTTCTGCAAACGCAGTACCGGCCTATAGATGCACTTAATTATTTTTAATGGCAGTAGTATTATTTGCAATGCTCTTTTGAGGGGTAGAATGAAGCTAGAATGTTAAATAAATTTTGAGTCAAATTACAGGGAAGAAGCAATTGTGTTGGAACAAGGGCAGCTGTCTCCTCTTGCTATAATCACCTGCTGAGTGACAGATTATTGGGTCTAATATTACAAAATCCCATTCTTACAGGGCACCAAAACCCCTTGGGGAGGTTACCACTCTGTTTCAGATACAGATAAATAAAGGAAAAAAAAAAAACCTCTACTATTCTGGAAGCGTCTTTATTTTTTAAAAAAAAGAATAACCACTTTCCTCAATTTTAGCAGATATAACCCTTTTTGTCCTAATGGACAAATCTCTAGAATTTAAGACTTAAATTTCTTTTCCTGTAAGAGCTACTCAAAGAAATCAATCTCTGTTTTGATTAAGGCAATAAAATATGTTTTCACTCTTCAAAATAAAAGATTTGTTAAAATAACCCACGGCCGAGTGCTCAGTGGTGGTGCTGTCTATGTACTTTATACAATTACTGTCAGCATCGGATATGTGTCAAATTTATTTAAACGCAGCTCCCTTATTTAGCATGTGTTTATTACAAAGCAGGGCTAATTTATTACTCATGAGTCTATCATTCTCCCCCTTCCTATTTATTATTCAGCTTCTTATTTGTGTATAAAGTGATGTAGTTTCAAATTTGTGAGTCCACACCAAGTGACATTGTATGCACATCAGCAGCATGACCAAGGTCTTATTTCATGTTCTACTTTTTGCATTGCTGATTAGTTTACTGGCAACTCTCTAAATTTACAGGGTCTGTAAATGCAAAAGTTATGATAGTTCTTCAGATGTTAATTATTCCCCTTCATACACTCTCTTTATTATACATGTGATATATAGTATATTTGCTGTCCTTTGTATTCTGAGATAATGCTACTTGTGGTGATTCCTGTCTCTGTGGCTTGTGGTGCAGAAAAGAGCAGTGTGTTTCTAGCCACCCACACCATCCCGCATACACAGGGCAGTATTCAGAAATGAGAAATGTCCAGTTTAAATTAGAACTGTTATAAGACTTCGTACTTTTGCCTTCATCCAAGTCACTGAGTTTATGTTATTTTAACAAAAAATGTATGCTAAGGAAAAGGAAACCAAAAAAATTTTTTTCCCAAATTCTATTATGGATTTTTGGAAAAGAAAACACTCTTGTACATCCTGGATCTGATGTGAATTCTTCTTTCAACCCTCTATTTATTTAAAGGAAACAAGTGATACTAGTTTCTTTGGACTTCAACATTCAGGATGGCAGCTTTTATTCTCGAATATAAATACCTTCTTTGATTCAGGTTAATTGAGACGTCAGAGTGGTGGTGTTTATGTTTTCTTAAGAGCTAAGATAACACTTGTTCAAAGTAAATCTTATGCCAGAACTTAAGAGGTTTTATTTGTATGGATATATGTATATAGGCCTATAAACATGTGTGCATACGTATATATGCATATAAATGTGTGTGTGTTTGAGTATACATATACATACATATGAATGGTTAAATCCAGGATGGCAATCAACATGGTTCCTCCTCATGCCACTTCCTTCCCTCCCCCAGCTCTTGCCAGACCCTTAGGCAACCCTGTTACTGCCCAGAGTCCACATTGAAAAGCACCGCTCAAGTAAGTTACCCCAAGAGGTAATTACATGCTAATAACATATATAATCTTACACCAGTTGTGGAATTCTCACATTGTCTTATCTCTGATAGGTAGAGCAGAACCCCCTCTCTCCATTTGAAGGAATGACAGACACCAAAACGAAGGAGATGGTAGACTGTTGAAAAGAGGTGGCGGGTGCCTGGGTGGCTCAGTTGGTTAAGCGACTGCCTTCGGCTCAGGTCATGATCCTGGAGTCCCTGGATCGAGTCCCGCATCAGGCTCCCTGCTCAGCGGGGAGTCTGCTTCTTCCTCTGACCCTCCTCCCTCTCATGCTCTCTGTCTCTCCCTCTCTCTCTCTCAAATAAATAAATAAAATCTTTAAAAAAAATTTAAAAAAAAAAAAAAGAAAAGAGGTGGCATCTACTGGGAAGAGGCAGAATGTGAGCATGTCGAAGAGGTCAAAGTAAATAGGATGAGAGCAACCAGCAAGAGAATGGAATCTGGGAGAAATGCAAGGTCACCTGGCACAAAGGGGGAACAATGGGAGTGAAGGTAGCTAGCTTTATATGCCAGTTGCTGAGCCAAGCATTTCATTTATCCTCTAAACTACAGGGGGAGGTCAGAGGTCTGTTAGTCTCACTTTAGAATGCAGAAATCAGAGCCCAAGATTATGCAAGGCATAGACAGATGGCAGTGCTGGACTTGAACTCAGTTTGCAGACTCTAGGCTGGTGCCTTGAGCCATAGTGCCATACTGTATTTTAGAAACAGAAGTAACAGGCCTTTTTGTGGAGCACAATGGATTAAAAAAACTGAAGGTCCCTCTAAAGCCTCTTCCTTATAACTAAGCTGTTGGGCATAGTTAGCTTGACATAGAGGAACCAGCCCTGTTCTAGAAGAAATGGAGTCTTGTCCCAGCTGTATCATAAACTTGCTGTGAGATGTTGATCTTTTCACTTCATTGTGCAAGACTGTTTCCTCATCTATAAAATAAGATTAGGATAGATGATTTATTTAGGATAGATGATGGAGAGATAGATCTCTTCCACCTTCAACAATCTTTGTATGAAATAAAAAAAAAAAAAAGGTAATATCCAGAGACTGCTGCATCTTGATGTAGTGTCATCCCCTGCCTCTGAGGGCTTTATTGGCATGATTGATACCTGCCAAAACCTGCTTGCTGATACATCCTGAACCACTTCCATCCGTTGCACCCTGATGGCGCTTTTTCACTCTAACCCTCCCTCAGTACCCACTGAAAGTGACAAATGACCCAAAAGATAGAATGAGTGCCCCTGGAGGGGGAAGGAGCAAGATGGCGGAGGAGCAGGAGACCTAAATTTCATCTGGTCCCAGGAATTCAGCGAGATAGGGATCAAACCATTCTGAACACCTACGAACTCAACAGGAGATCAAAGAAAAGAATAGCAGCAACTCTCTGAACAGAAAAGCGACCACTTTCTGGAAGGTCTCTTCTAATTTGTTTAGTGAATATTTTTCTGGGGTTGTTGTTACCCTGTTAGCATTTTGTTCTCTCATTCATCTGTTCTTCTCTGGACAAAATGACAAGATGGAAAAAATCACCTCAAAAAAAAGAAGAGGCAGTACCAACTGCCAGGGACCTAATCAATACGGACATTAGTAAGATGTCGGAACTAGAATTCAGAATGACGATTTTAAAGGTACTAGCTGGACTTGAAAAAAGCATGGAAGATATTAGAGAAACCCTTTCTGGAGAAATAAAAGAACTAAAATCTAACCAAGTCAAAATCAAAAAGGGTATTAATGAGGTGCAATAAAAAATGGAGGCTCTAACTGCTAGGATAAATGAGGCAAAGAAAGAATTAGTGATATAGAAGACCAAATGATGGAAAATAAAGAAGCTGAGAAAAAGAGAGATAAACAATTACTGGATCACAAGGGCAGAATTCGAGAGATAAGTGAGACCATAAGATGAAACAATATTAGAATAATTGGGATCCCAGAAGAAGAAGAAAGAGAGAGAGGGGCAGAAGGTATATTGGAGCAAATTATAGCAGAGAACATCCCTAATTTGGGGAAGGAAACAGGCATCAAAATCCAGGAGGCACAGAGAACCCCTCTCAAAATCAATAAAAATAGGTCAACACCCTGACATCTAAGAGTAAAACTTCCGAGTCTCAGAGACAAAGAGAAAATCCTGAAAGCAGCTCGGGAGAAGAGATCTGTAACCTACAATGGTAGAAACATTAGATTGGCAACAGACCTATCCATAGGGACCTGGCAGGCCAGAAAGGACTGGCATGATATAGTCAGAGCACTAAATGAGAAAAATATGCAGCCAAGAATACTATATCCAGCTAGGCTGTCATTGAAAATAGAAGGAGAGATAAAAAGCTTCCAGGACAAACAAAAACTAAAGGAATTTGCAAACACGAAACCAACCCTACAAGAAATATTGAAAGGGGTCCTCTAAGCAAAGAGAGAGCCTAGAAGTAACATAGACCAGAAACGAATAGAGACAATATACAGTAACAGTCACCTTACTGACAATACAATGGCACTAAATTCATATCTTTCAATAGTTACCCTGAATGTAAATGGGCTTAATGCCCCAATCAAAAGACATAGGGTATCAGATTGGGTAAAAAAACAAGACCCATCGATATGCTGTCTGCAAGAGACTCATTTTAGACCCAAAGACACCCCCAGATTGAAAGTGAGGGGGTGGAAAACCATTTAGCATGCTAATGGACACCAAAAGAAAGCTGGGGTGCCAATCCTTATATCAGACAAATTAGATTTTAAACCAAAGACTCTAATAAGAGATGAGGAAGGACACTATATCCTACTTAAAGGGTCTATCCAACAAGAAGATCTACCAATTTTAAGTATCTATGCCCCTAACATGGGAGCAGCCAATTATATAAGCCAATTAATAACAAAAGCAAAGAAACACATTGACAACAATACAATAATAGTGGGGTCTTTAAAACCCCCCTCACTGAAATGGGCAGATCATCTGAGCAAAAGATCAACAAGGAAATAAAGACTTTAAATGACACACTGGACCAAATGGACTTCACAGATATATTCAGAACATTCCATCCCAATGCAACAGACTACACATTCTTCTCTAGTGCCCATGGAACATTCTCCAGAATAGATCACATCCTAGGTCACAATCAAGTCTCAACTGGTACCAAAAGATTGGGATCATTCCCTGCATATTTTCAGGGGGATAATTTTGTAAAAGTCTGTAACTGGATATTCTCTGTATTATCTGGGAATAAAAGAAGAAAAGAAAAAGAACATGTTATACTTGTAGCATGAGAAATTTGAGTTGACTATAAGAAATGGTTTCTTGACAAATTTGTATGTGTAACTAGCCTTCCCTTGAAAGGGCTTCAAAAGCTCCCTTTTGAGGTCCAAGCAGAATAAATTCTACATTGGGTCTTAACTTTCAGAATAAGTTCACTTTTGGGGCACATGGGTGGCTCAGTCAGTTAAGCGGCTGCCTTCAGCTCAGGTCATTATCCTAGGGTCCTGGGATCGAGCCCCATGTCCAGCTTCCTGCTCAGGGGGAGTCTGCTTCTCCCTCTTCCTCTGCCCCTCCCCCGTTTGTGCTTGCCCCCCCCCCCCAATAAATAAAATCTTTAGAATAAGTTCACTTTTACTAGTAAGTATTTAGGGCACTGATAAAAGCCAAATCTGGTCATCTATTTCTGTGTAACAAATTATCACAAAACTTAATGAGATAAAGCAACAATGATGTTGTCATGCTCATGATTCTCCATGCCTGGAATTTAGGCAAAGTATAGCTGGGACAACGTGTCTTAACACCCTGATATCTAGGGCCTCAGCCAGAGTGACTTGAATGATGGGAAATGGTTGGAATGGCTCATTGAGGTAATGTATCTAGAACCTTCTTTCTGGCTGTTGGCTGATTTCCTTGTTTCTTCTCTCCATGTGCCACATTTTGGGACTAGAATGCACAATATGGCTTCTTTTACTCTGATGTCTTGCCTCTCGTTTGGATGGATGGACCAGCTGGGGGCTGGCCCGTCATCTGTCTCTCTTACTCTTTACATAGCCTCTTGATATGTATATCTTGGGCTTCTTCACAGCATGGAGGTATCAGGGTAGTTGGAATTCTCACGTGGCGACTGCCTACCAGCAAGCATTCCATAAGAGCAAGGTGGAAGCTACAAGGATTCCCAAAACCTAGTCTCAG
Source organism: Mirounga angustirostris (assembly GCF_029215605.1). Classification (NCBI taxonomy): domain Eukaryota; kingdom Metazoa; phylum Chordata; class Mammalia; order Carnivora; family Phocidae; genus Mirounga; species Mirounga angustirostris. The sequence continues at coordinate 16,382,729 of NW_026991711.1, read as the reverse complement.
AAGTCACACAATGTCACTTCCACTGAATTCTTTTGGTCACACGGATGAGTCCAGGTGTGCTGTGTGGAAGGAGACTAGACAGAGGCATAATTACTGGCATCTGTGGCTTGATGGAAGCCATCTTTGGATACTAGCTACAAGCCCTGTGGAATTTTTAGGGTTGAAAGACATATAAGCAGCTGGCTAAATGTGCTACACAAATAAGCCGTTTATCTAGGAGAAAAAGAAAAGAATATGCTAGAAATAGTCGTCTAGGCCACCAAGGACAGTTTTGTGTATGGATTAAAGGTAATGTACCTCCATAATATTCTAACATCTCCCTAGGCAGAAAAACTTCAGGAGTCTCGAGTGAATTACATATTAATAATTTGTATTTTCCCATATATATATAAGGGTAAAAATTGCTTGGGGCTATAACTTGTAGCTTTCAATTTGCATCTTCATTGCACCAGGGAAAGCTGCTATGTGACACATATGTTTTACTATCCTAGCTGAAAATAAAGTACTATGGGTTTAATTCTATTGGCGAGAGACCAACTTTCCATAATTTTAGCCTAGTGAATCATTATGGACCATAATTCAAATTTAATGATCTGACTCACTGAAATGATAAGATCCCAGCTTTGGGCAGGCATATTGTTGCTTCTCATAGGAAAGTCTATTATTTTACATGTCAGGTACTCCCTCCCCTTTCCCATGTACCTTTAAATAGAAGGCAGATGCTGTTATCTGGCCCTAACCAAGGCAAATGATTGAGTCGCTGGAGCTTATGGGAACATGTGTGGTTCTGTATTTGAATCTAGTAAGCCTATTGCTAATGATGCTGTACAGTTCAGAGATTTCACTGTTGACAAAGACCATATGTTCCCTTAGCAGCTTCCTGTGTAATGTTCTGTTTACTGTATATTCAGCAGAGGATTTGAACAGCTTTACCTGGAGCAAAATATTCTATCCACAGGCTGTTCTACGTGATGTGCTGTACGAAATAGATAAATGTTTCTAAAATATGTGAGAAGTGAGTTCTCTTACTAAGACAGCCTAGAATGAGATAACTTTGCTGCTAAGACATATAATCTCTTAGCCTGTCTATGGAGAGCCAGAGAGAATTATGTTGAGTCTTTCATAAACAAACTCATAAAAAACTAAGACTAATTTTTAAATCATAGCCAAATAGCTTCTGTTGAAGACAAAGATTATGAATGATTACTTTATGTCTTCTACCTACTTATAGTCAGGAAAATAATTTCTTCCTTCCTCATTGACAACTTGTTATCAATCCTCTTGAGGTTACCTTGGTTATAGTCTTTCACTTAGAAGCAGAGTAGTTAAATGAGACCAATTCGATTGACCAGAAAAGACTAAAATAACACAACAGGTTCTTAAAGTGGTTTGTTTCCTTATCCTACTGTTTTGACTGTTCAAGGATCAAATACATCAAAAATCTGAATGCTTAGCAGTTAAGAGAACACACCTCCCCTCAAAAAAAAAAAAAAAAATCATCGGGATGAAATCCTGGATCTACTACATGGGAAAAATGTGCTTTGGCAAGTTACTTAAATTTTCTTTGCCTCAGTTTCCTTCTTTGCAAAAAAAAGGGGAATTATAATACTGTTTCTTTAGATAACTGTGAAGATTAAATGGGATAATTGATCCAAGAGTTTAACACAATTCTTGATATACAGGAAGTGAATAAATATAAAGTTTTATTAAATCCAGTTGATTTTTTTTTTGATCCCTGAATGAACTGTATTATTACTTGAACTTCCAATTTTATCCATGGAGGCATCTACCAATTAGACTCAACTGAAAATTGAGGGGATGGAGATTAAGAATCTAGAAATGTTTTAAAAGTAATCAAACTGAGGGTTGCTGTAATGAGCACTGGGTATTCTATGCAACTGATTAATCACCAAATTCTACCTCTGAAACAAATAAAATAAAATAAAATAAAAATAATCATATTGTAATACTTTGAGATGATCCACTTCTGTTTTCTTTTACAAAGTATGGGCAATTCTTTGGATTTGGCTCCTTTGTTCACCTCTTGCCCTTCTAGTTAAAGACCCTTGTAGATAAAGGTCCAACTTTCAAGGACCCTGTGCAACCAGGAACAACTTCCAGAGGTGGCCAGTTCAATTGCCACCTAACCCCGTGCCCTCTCCGTATCCCACCCCCAACCCCTGCCCCAGTCCCAGAGTAAACTTAACATAAACTGGATAGTGGGGGCATAGGTAGAGAGCCATCCTGATACCATAATTCTAGATCCTGAAAACTTAAACCCATAGAGAAGTAATATGTTCTTTTATGATTTTCTTGAAAGACCAGTGTGGGAATGAAGGTCTTTATATATCCATCTCCATCAGAACACGGATTTTAGGGTTTCTTTGGTTTGTCTTAATGAAAGAGGAAGGTATAAAGGGCAGCTCTCCTTTGGAGTTGCTGGCAAGATAATACAGTAATCACAGAGATGCTTTTATGATGAAACTTGGCGCCTCAAGTAGTAAATGAAGGAGCTTCTCCAACAGTGGTTTAGGTTCAAATACTAGGAGCAATAGTAATAGGGAAAATAGGGAGAAGGAGCCTCAAACCTCCATTTGTTTCAGATTGACAAGACCTCTAAATAACTAGGGTTGCCCCAAACAGGACATTTTCCACCTTCACTCAACCAAAGCCAGCAGATGCTCATTTTCTGGAGCCTAGTACTGAGGCATTACTGTGGTCCAGAAGAAGATAACTCTATATAAGTCATCCAGGTAGATAGATAATAAATAAGAATTAAGATTCATTTTGCCTGTGAGTATTTTGGAGAAAATCCTCCCTGACATATCATTGAGATATGCTGAGAGAGGGCTTTCTGCTTGTTCTCTGTGTGTGATTATATGTGTATATGTGTATGTGTCCATGAACATATGTGTATTTGCACATGTGTACATATGTGTGTGTGCATGTATTTTTTTAATTACACGTACTAGAGACCACAGGATATGTTTCTACGTTCTCCTGGGTGTTACCTTCTCTGGACCAGTAAAGCACTCATGAGGAAAAAAACACTGTGTTCTCTTGAGTGTGTCTGTCATTGACAATCTCCTCACCTCTGTGGATACTTCAAAAAGTTATGTCAAGTCCTCGCCATCTAAGAGGGTTTTGCTTTAATGATTCAGAACTGGCCCTTTCAGTGCTTGCCTCTCAGGTTAAAGGCCAGAAAGTCACCCTCTTCAGAAGTCTGATGTGCACTTGAACTTCAGATTTATGACCGCTGGACTTGATTTTTAAAGCCGTTTTATCTGAGTAGATACCGTTTATTCTGTGAACAGTGATATTTTACTTCCACCGTATCTGTATGTTTTGTATCAAGGTATGCAACTTTGCTATCCATTCTGCTCCTGTTAATAATGTATTTATTTGAGAATGTTGATGATATCTTTCTCAAATAGAAAATAGCATCAGTTTCATGTAATTTTTTGAAAATCTCTAATCAATATCTTAGAGGCAATGAGAGAATCCTGACAATTTGCCAACTATATTTCTGAATGTTTGACACTATTTGGGAATGCAGAGTCTCTACTTGCCCTACATTTAGTAGTTGTCCGCTCTATACCAGGCGTTTGTTGGAAGTGCCGAGATTACAAAGCAAATAGGAACTAGACCTTCTTGCCCTCACTGAGTTTAGAATCTGATTCAACGCTGTCCAGTAGAAATATAATGTGAGCCACACTTAACAATGGTAAAGTTTTCAGTAGTGACACTAAGTAAAGTAAAAAGGAACAGGTCATATTAATTTTCATAGTATACTTTCTTTAATTCAGTGTATCCAAAATACTATAATACCTGCATGTAAGCAATTTTAAAAGTTATGAATGAGGTAGTTTATGTTCTTTCTTTATACTGAGTCTTTGAAATCCTGTTCGTATATTGTTCTTACAGCACATTTCAGTTTGGAATAGCCACATTTCAATGGCTTGATGGTCTCATGTCATTTGGACAGCATGGATCTAGTTGTTGGAATAAAAGGAGCAATGATCATAACCACAGGGAGATGAAGATATGACCTCGGTATTATGGGAGGAGAGGGTACCTACCACAGTTGGTTTGGCAGTGGATAATCAGACTCCGCTTCCAATTTAACGTTGTATTTTATGTGTTCTTAAGTGAAAATAAAGAGCCCTCCAGGCCAGCATAATAGCAAGAACATAGATTTGGGAGTCAAACAGGCCAAGGTTCAAGTCCCAGCTTTACCACTGATCAGCTGGATTCCTTGGGCGAGTTACTAAACTTCTGTAAGCTTCAGGTTTCTCTTGGTCGTGTTGGGGTAAGGTTGTGGTAAGTGAGACCTGCACTGGCACATTGACTGAGATGCACTAGATCTGCTCAGGGGACGTGAATGGCTATTGTTATAACTCCATGGAAGACCATAATGCAAAGTATCCTAGTAAGTTGATTGAAGGTTGAAGGGCAAGTCGTTCTCAACCCTGGCTGGTCGTTAGAATTACCTGGGAAATTCAAAAAAGCAATGATGAGAAATCCAGGAATAAGTCAAATGACACTTGAAGGAAACCAGCTGAAAAATCCATAGAGTAGTACATTCCACAGAACAATCAATGCATTTCCACAATAGATCAGAGAATAGAGATGGGATTCATGGGGTGGGGGGGTGGGGGGACGACAGTTGCTCTAGATTTTTGAAGATTTAATGGGTTTCACGTCCAAATGTGATGTGTTGATTTATTTAGTTCTGATTCAAAGAAACCAACCACAAACACATTTTTGATGGGACTGGGAAGATTTAGCATAGTCTAAGGTATGAGATAATGGCAAAGAATTATTGTTAATTGTTTATGAAATGGTGATATCTGGAACTTGTTTTAAAATATTTAACAAACAAAAAGTAGGTCAATAAGTGTGGTGAAATCTTGATAATTTTTGAAGCTGACTGATAAGTATATGGGAGATTTATTGTACCCACTCTCTTTTTTTGTTGTTGTTGAAGTTTGAAGGTTTCAAAATTAAAAATACATACTTATTACATAATATTTAGAAAATGCCAGAACTAAACAAAACACTGCTCCTTTGGCACTAGAGATTCTATTTTAATTTGCCTAGGGAATGAATAGGGACTGAGGCATTGCTTTTTTTTTTTTTTTTTTTAATACCAGAGAGGAGTCTGGAGGAATGGGCAGGTGCCATGCCATCATTAAGGTCATTTAAAGGTTATTGGAAGCCAAGGGTTTTCAGTTGGGAAACAGTATGTTTGTAGCCATATTTTACCAAAAGACTACTCCAGTGGGGCTAGGGAGAATGGGTGACTAATGGGCAAATTGGAGGCTGGGAAGGAAAGAGGTGAGAAATGGTGAAGGTCGGAACTCAGGGAGTGAATATAGAAGTGGATATACATATTGAAACGAAGGGACAGGGTATAATAGCCATCTCCAGGATAGGACTGACCAAAATTGTGCGATGTTTGGGGGAGACCGAGAAATGGCAAAGCAGAAGAAGGAGATGGAACCTTAGCTGCTGTTTTGGACAGCTGGATAAAGGGATGGAGACGCCATTTATTAAAATGAAAAATCTCTGCAGATTTTCAGGGAACGAAGAGGGAAGCCATGGCTTCATTTGTGAATCACATAGTTTGAGGTCACAGTGGAAATACTTATATAGGCAAGAAAAGCATCCGGTGGATCAGGAGGTGTCTTAGAGAGATCAGGCGCTATGCTGAATGCTTCCTTGTGTTGTCTCGGAAATCCTCACCGGAGCTTTCTGAGGAAGGTTCTATAATCATGTCCATCTGACGGATGAGGAAAGTAGCTTACCATGGTTCAGTAATGTGCTCGGGGTTGCCCAGCTAGCAGGTGCAGACATCAGGACTTAGAGCTGTCCAACTCTCAAATCCATGCTCTTAATCACTGTTACAGAGCCATCCAAAATGGGTGAATGATTCCAGAATGGGAAGGGAGGACAGAAATAATAGATTTGGCATTAATGTTAGAAGCCAAATATTTAGAAATGCAAATAACCCACAAACATATGTCTGATAACAAGACCTTTGCATAATGAGAACATTTTTATTGCATATGATATTACTTCACTCAAAGATCTCCTAATGCCTTTTCCAGTATTTTAATTGTCTTGCAAATAGGGCACATAGGCCAGATTAGTCTACTGCTTAATCATAATGCTAAAAGGAATGCTGATTGCAAGCCTAAGTTTTGTTGCTGTTACTTAGATTCTTTTTGAAGGAAATTTTGTGCAGAGAAGATGTCTCCAGAAGTTTAGAAATGAACAGGCTAGTCAGAATGTTCAGCATCAATGGTAGCACAGATGTTTGAGGACTTTGGCCTGCATTAACTGACCATTTCTTTTTTCCCCACTTTTCCTCTTCAAATTTCCAAGAATTTCTTTCCCAGATGATCCAGGAGGCCAGAAGTCCAAAATGAATCTCACAGGGGCTAAAGTCAAGGTGTTGTCGGGGCTGGTTCTTTCTGGAGGTTCTAGGAGAGAATCTATTTCCTTGCCTTTCTCGGCTTTCCAAAGCCACTTAGATTCTTTGGTTCTTGGCTCTTTCCTCACATCATTCCAAGCTCCTGCTACTATGACACATCTCGGGCACTTTGTATGTGGGACAGAGAGGCAGTTCAGTACAGGACAGCAGATCTCCAGCAGGGGCAATTTTGCTCCCCGATGAGGAGAGGTCTGGAGACTTTTTTGGTTGTTACAACTTGGTGGGGGTGGGGAATGAGGAGCGCTGCAGGAATCTCATGGGTATATTCATGTATATTCACTCCCTGCAGCCTAGGAATGCTGCAATGCTCATGAGAGCTTCCCCATAACAAAGAATTATCCTTCCTAAAATGGCAATACTGGCAAGATTGAAAAAATCTTGGTATCTAGGTGATGATTACTGACCTGAGTCTGAAGGCCTGGCTTTGAACCTGGATCCACCACCCACCAAAGCAGCCTTGGCCATGCATGTGATCTCTCTGGGCCTCAGGAAGTTTGTTTGTTTGTTTGTTTGAATTTTTTTTTCTGTCTGTAGAACGGGAATAATGATAGTATCCATCCATCACGTAGGATTGTTGTGTGTAAATGTTATGTACATGAAATAAATGTATGTAAATGAGATAATTTATGTAAAACCTCAGAATAGTGCTTGATACACAGTAAGCATTCCATAAATGTTGGTTCTCCTTAATACCAGCATTGGCATTCAGGAAATAGTAACAATTGTTTTCTGTGCCTTTTCAGAGACTTTCAGAATATACTGAAAACAGGTATAAGGGCAACTTTGGCAGCGTTTTATAAATACAGTACATTTAACTCCAATAGTAAGCCAAATTACTACACCAACCATTGTTTAGAAAATCAAGATGTTTGCAGTACTTTAAGTCCAGCTAATGAGCTATCTAAACCCCTGCCACCTCCCATGGAGTCTGTCTTCTTTCATAAAATCTCACTTAGGCCACAGAGAAGGACCCGCAAGTAAATAGCTTCATATCCCACAAGGCTGTATCTCAGGTAATCAGACCTTGGCAAAACCACTTAGCATGATGCACTTCTGGCTATCATAATATGCCCTATGGCTTTGGTGGATCCATGTAAATACGGAGGCTCATCAAATCACTAGTTCTCCTATGGTGTAATTTGTTTACTTTTGAACATGCCCGTGTGGTCTTAGAAAATACGCGCACAATGCTGTCCTCCACCCCTGCATGATACATATAGCTCCCGGCCACATGTAGCTGTAGATCATGTGAAGTGTGGTTATTTCCAACTGAGATAGGATGTTTTATACAAATTACATACCACACTGTAGAGCTTTAACACAAAAAAAGAACATAGTATCTCATTAACATTTTTAGGCTGATTACATACTGAAACAATAGTAGTTTGATATATTGAGTAGAGTATAATGTATTATTAAAATTAAGTTGCACCTGCTTTTAATTTTTTTAAGGGGGCTATTATTATAAAGTTTAAAATTACATATGTAATGCACATTACATATCTGTTGGACAGTACTGTTCTAAACTTTGTTCTCTCGGTCTGAGGCAAATACAATGGGAAACACCCGGTCCTAAAAGAGCAAAGCGTGTCGATGGACATGAGCAGGAATTGCAAAGGAATTAAATTAAAACATGAGATTTCAGTCCCCTCAGGCAGTGTTTCTCCGGGGGTAATTCTTGAACCACCTGCACCAGAGTCCCTTGGGGTGATTGTGAAAAATGCACAGTCATGTGTTCCGTTCAGTGATCACAGTTCAAAATCTCTGTGTCCAGGAATCTGGATTTTTTTTTTTAAGATTATTTATTTATTTATTTGACGGAGAGCACAAGCGGGGGAGGGGCAGAGGCAGAGGGAGAAGCAGACTCCCCGCTGAGCAAGGAGCCCAAAGGGGGCTTGATCCCAGGACGCTGGGATCATGACCTGAGCCAAAGGCAGATGTTTAACAACTGAGCCACCCAGGCACCCTGAGGAATCTGGATTTTAAACACATTCCCTCTTGATTCTTAGGTGTACTGACATTTGAAAATCACTGACAAATATATCAAGACTAAAGAGGAAAAAACAAAGATCAGACAACAAAAATACCTCAATACATGAACAATGCCTGATGTAATATGCAGAATACCACTCACCGCTAAACAAAAGACCGAAAGCAGTGGGTATTAGTGAGTTATATTTGGGTTGTGGAGGAACTAGAATTCCAATATCATCTATTTCCACGAGAAGTCATAGTGTACCTCAGCTTTCTGAGATGAAAAGTCATCTTATTCAGAATATATAAATGGAAGTTAGCCCTCTCTGTCTTCACTGTATGAGGTCATCTATAGACCAAACTGCAAAAAAATATTGGGTTGTTTGGTTGTTGCTGTTGTTAAGGGAAAATACTGGTTGTTACGTAACCCTTTTAAAAAACAAACTTTCTTGGAGGAAGGTGGAATGTGTATGTGTGGGTATGTGTGTGTATGCATGTGTGTGTATATATATGTGTGTGTGTATATATATATATATATATATATATGTAATTGAGTTAGCTAAATAAAGTACATATTAGAAATCCAAAGAAGTCATTTGTGATAAATAAGGTTGCTTATTACTAAGCTACTATGATTATAGAAATTTAATGAAATTTTAATTACATTATGCGCCTACTCAAATATTGGTTTTGAACATTAATCTAGTTACTTGAAAAGCATTTCATGGAATGGGAAATAAGAATGAAATGGCTTATTTACTTATCCCAATGCATTAAAATAAAACTCCGTAGGGAAACTCATAAGAACAAAAATGAGAACCCTATCCAGACATCTCATTCAATAGAAACCACGTGTGGGTTTTTACCTGCATCAGTCACCTTCGGTGATTGAAAAGCACCATAGCTGTGCTCACAAGACAGTGCTTAAAATGCAATATATATATGGCTTAGGTGTAAGTTATGGCCCTACTTGCCATGTGATAAGATTAGAAACCCACCAGGTAAGTTGCTCTTCACAGGTGGGCAAGATGTCTTTTGTTCTGTTCCAAACCAGTGCTGTTTGTCAGGTCCAGTAATCAATAGAAAGGAAGGATGAGAAGGTGGTTAGGGAAAGCCCTAGGGAGAAGTGGGGGAAGGGGGTGCTTGGCTCTGTTAGCAGGAGGCTGACTTTCAACTGCCCTGACAGCTCCACATTGTAATCTCGCATATGTTTTCTGTCCCAGTGATTTCTTTCCTGTTATAAATTACATGGGACAGTGACTTTGCTAAAACCTAACATGGCAAACTGGTGTACTACTCCATATATGTTTATTTTTTAATTATCCTCAGAACTATCCTAGATTCAGGTTAGCAGCCCAGGATGACATGGGAATATCAAGGGACAGCCAGGTGTTCATTTTATTCGTGAACAGCCTTTAAACATGTATTGTCAGTCAGGTGCATAGTGGCCAACGACTTTTGTCAGTTATCAGATCAGTCATATCATCCGACACATGGAGGAATGTCTTTTGGAATATAACTGGGGCACCTCTGAATGAGCTCTAGCTTCATCTAAAGGCAGAAATTATAGCCTTAAAAAAATACACCGAGAGCAGAAGTTAACACCTACATGTAACACTCTCAAAATTGAGCAGTCTTCATGTGTAATATTATTACCTTTTACTATAACTTCTAAGAAAGAGCAACTGATAGAAATGCATACAGAATTTAACTTCTTTCCAATGAATCACTTTTAATTTTTAAAGACTCTTACATAGGATTGTGTTGCTTAAAAAAAAAGATATTAAAATATCCTCAAGTAGTTTGGCGCACACACGCAAAAATCTCTTCTGATCTTAATTGTGAGAACCAACCCTCTAAGACGATTTTCTTGGCCTGCAAGTTTATCCCCAATGCTGATACTATATCTCAAATATCTTTTAAAAATTAATATAAGTATAACCACTTTTTCGTGAAAACAAAACTATGAAATAGAAGCCAGCCCAATTGATGCTGAATTCGTAAGTAAATTCATTTTTGTTACTTAATCCGAGTCCATAAATAATGCATTTAAGCATTAAATTTAACCAGTTTCATTTCAATTTAATTTGAGGTCCAATGGCTCTTTCTTAGTTTGTAGAATTAAGGTCAACACAACTGGCTGTCTTAGAGATTTAATGTTCATAGATTCTTAGGCTTTAGAGACCCTACCATGTTATGCTAATAGTGAATTGTTTTAAAAATGACATTAGGTTTATTAAATGGTGTAGCTGAAGAATGGTGTCCAGAATATGAAACTCCAATGACCAATATTTTTCACACAAATAAAAAGAAAGAAATTTCGAAAGGCATCAGAAAATTGAATGACAAAGAAAATCCTCCCTGATGTTCTAAGAGCTTTGGGAGGTTATGAAGGCGACAGGTTTTAAATTAGAAGCATTCAACTCACATATTAAAAAAATTGGAACAGGATTTTTTTGCAGGAAAGGAAGAAACATCAGGCCTTTTGAAAAAGAATCTTGCTGTTGAATCCCAGCTGACTTGCAATTAAAAATGAAGGAGCAATTGAACATGTCTGAAAAAATTCGATTCTCTATGCATTGGGCATAGCTGAATAGTTTAGACTGTCAAAAGCACTAGCTTGCCCAATATATATTAGGGACAAGGAAAAAAAAAGAAACATAAAACTGTTTAATATAGAACCAGAATTTTGACAGCCTGCATTGTATCTTAATTGCTTTACATTTACTTGGGAAAAGAAAATGCCTTATTTATTCAGAGAAAGACTCAGAGTTATGTTTTTCAGTTCTTTATCTCAGTTGACATCTGCTGAAATGGCAGATGAGCCAACACAACAAATAAAACAAAACAGAGCACCAAAATTTTAGGGGCACTAAACAGTCTCTTTTTTTAACTACATATTAATGAACAAATGCACACTGCTAAATGTGTCATATACATGGTCCCATCCTATGCTCATTCCAAACTGGAAGGTAAATATACACATTTTGTCCATTTTTCAAAGGGGGAAACTGAGGCACAGAGGCACCATCCTACCAGCGCTCACATAGTTTAGTGTCACAGCTGTATTTCTTATAGAAGCTAACTTTAATTTTCTTCTTTTATATAGATTAAGAATAATATGTATAACTTATGCAAAATAATAGCAAGAAAAGAAATCTTTTTCCTTGCCTTGAGCTCCAAAACCATCTGATTTCAACCTCTCCTTTGACACATATTATTTTCTATTTTGCATTATTATTTACACACTTTTCTGATGTTCTCATTGAACTTAAAGTGCTTCTGCACAATTAGCAGTTTCTTGACTTCACTCTTTTTTATATGCATCAATTTTAATTTAATAGAAGACTTTACATTTAAAAAATACAGGAATTAGGAATATTCACTTGTCTTCTCCCACCTTCCCTAGAAGTTTTGAGCTTTATAACAGAGGAAGCCTCCTCCGTAGACTTTCAGGAAGGATATTAAATCTGGTGTGGATGGGTGAATGCTTGTATGGGTAGAGAGATAACAGGCATAATGAATCATATCTGAATTGAATGATACCTCTAGATCTAAATATCACAAATAAACAGCACAAAAAAGGGGTGAGCAAAGGACCTGTTATAGATTTAGAGACCTAATAGATATAGCAGCCAAAAGGAATGTGTGAACCATTTTTGTATCCAGATTTGAACAAATAAACTGTAAAAGTGTACTTATAAGACAATTGAAGGCTAACACTGAGAATATTTAAGATTTGTTTTAATTTTTAGGTATAATAATGGTATGGTGGCTATGTTTTCTTTTAAGAGTCTGTATCTCTCATAGACACATACTGAGATATTTATGGATGAAATAAAAAGATGTCTGGGATTTGTTTTAAAGTAATTGACCATGGTGGGGTGGGTGGAGAGTAGGCAAACAAGATTGGCTTTATTAATAAGTTGTTGAAGCTGAATGATATATGTGTGGAGGTTTTCCCTATTTCTCTGGGTGTTAGAGATTTTCCCAAAATAAGAAAATAAAAATCAAGAAGATTTTAACACATAATTGGTATCGCGTTAAATTAACAGTTTCATTCCCAACCTCATAAAACACTACCATTAGATAAGAACAATATAGGTCCTAAAACATGTTGTGCTCCAACACAAACATTTTGATTACAGAGAACCCACTGAGGGGCACCTGGGTGGCTCAGTTGGTTAAGCATCCGACTCTTGATTTCCACTCGGGTCATGATCTCAGGATTGTGGGATCAAGCCCCGCATCAGGCTCCATACTGCACTGGGCATAGAGCCTGCTTAAGATTCTCTCTGCCCCCCCCACCTCTCTCTCTCTTTCTCTCTCTCCCCCTCTCAAAAAAAAAAAAGGGGGAGAGAGAGAGAGAACCCACTAGATATCTAAAATAGACTAGAAAACTTATGCTATATCAAATATTACAATACCTTTGAATAGCAACATAAAATAGAAGTCAAGATTTAAGTTTTCTGATGAGTGGACAGAAACCATGTGGTGTGTTAGAACACCGACTGCTGGATACAGGAGATATTCTTCTCATTTATACAGTGCTGGAGAGGGTAAGAGTGCCTGATTGTATTAGGTGTCTCTACCATCATGCCTTGTAACTCCCAAACTTGATTTTTTCAGGTCCACTGGCCCACCATATAAATTCATCAGAAGGATATGAATTGTGGCCTGTGATTAAGGTACAAGCCAATGGCTTGAAATGTCGACCATGGCCCTATAGTACACCCTGCTCCTAAGATGTATTTTGACACTCTCGTCAGTAGTGGATTTTGTTTTTATTTTCAAAGTCCTGTACAAAACATGGAATAGTTGAGTGATTTCTGAAGCAGTCAAAATATCAGCTTCTTCCACATGAACGAACCAAGGCATATTTTTGTGCAACTGCTTGTGTCTGTCCTTAGAGAGAGATGATATGTCAATCATTCCAGCACTAATAAGACCATCCAGGAAATAGTATATTCATCAAAATAGACACTTAAATATGAACTCTTTTGTAGGACATTGTCTCAGGTCTCCAGGGACCTATCCCAGAGAAGAGGCAATATATCCTTAGCTTGACCAATGCCCAGGACTGTAAAATAGTGTATTTAAGTTGGTCTTTAAAAATATGCAGAACTTTAGTACAGTGCAAAATGATGATAATATCAGTTCTGACTCTTGCATTAGGGTCTTTCATAAAAGGTACCTGGTGTACAGAAATCTCTTACACAATGTCCGCCAGGCTGGTCGGCCATATGTATGGAAGGTATTCGAACATTAAAGAAAATCCTAAGTCAGGGCTCAGATGCAAGATTTCACATCTTATTATATAAGAGAAACGTTGTCTAAATGTGAAACTAAGCTACTATCCTCATTCATGATAGTGGAAAGCATTTCACACAACAGATAGCATGGTAACTAGGTGAGTCATATGTTGCTGCATAACAAATTACTCCAAAACTTAGCTTAAAACAACACACATCCACTGTCTCAGAGTCTCCATGGGTCGGGAATCCAGGTACAACTTAGCTGTGTGTCTCTGCCTCAGAGTCTCTCATAAGGTGTCGAGGTGTCTGCTAGGTCTGTGGTCTCATCTAAAGGCTCTCCTGGGGCAGGAGTACTTCCAGGCTCACTGATGGGATGTTTTACTGAGTCTCAGATCCCCTTGGCTGTTGGCTGGGGGCCTCCTGGGTTCCTTGTTGCATGGGCTTCTCCACAGGACAGTTCAGAATATGTGAACTGCCTTCCCATAGAGTGAGCAAGCAAAAGAGGGTAAGCAAGAGGGAAGCCACAGTCTCTTTGTAACCTAATCATAGAAGAGATATGTCATCACTTTTACCATATTGTATTCACTAGAAGCAAGTCACTATGTCCAGTTCACACTCCGGGTGGTGGGGGGGGATTACACAAAGGTATGAATGCCTATGGTTGGGGATCTTTGGGAGCCATCTTAGATGTTGCCAACCATACTAATAGTATTTTCAAACTACTTAACGAATGTTACATGAAAGTAGCAGTAGAGCATTGTAACTAGGTTTTGATGCTAACTGAAGGCTATTTTGTAACTCTCAGAGTTTTCACTTTTGTTCATTCTCCTCCCTCTGCATGGTTTGTCTCACCCCATTCCTTTTGCCAAGATACACAAATATCTACCCATCTTTCAAATCACATCCTATGCATCCCTTTCTTTACGTCTCCTTTTTCTGACTTACACAAAGTGGAGCTGACCTCTGCTTTCTTAATTCTCCTGGACTCTGCTGTAGCCTCTTTGAAAGCCCAGTAGCACCTGTTTACACCCTATATCACCTGTGTGTCTCTCTACTCACCCAGCAGACTGAACTTAGCTTACGGCAAGGACAATTAATAAATATTTGCTGGGTAAGTGAATAATGGATTATTTCTCAGTTGCTATACAATTCTATGCATAGTGTATTCTACATGGAATCCCATCTTAAAGGGGGATAGGTCTAAAGATAGTAAATAAGGCAAAAACTGCTTAGAATCAGAATCAAATGACTCAAGAAACTGGCTTAACCTGTTGATATGCCTACATAAAAAGAGATACTCAAAACTGACACATTGGTAAGAATAGAAAAGCTACACCCCTCATCTCACTCTCACTTTTTTTTTTGTTACTGAAGTATAATTAATGAACAGTGTTATATAAATTTCAGGTGTGTAACATAATGATTCAACAATTCATTCAGTGCTCACCACAGAGATAGTCACCAGCTGTCACTGAACAACATTATTATAATATTATTGACTATATTCCCTATGCTGTACTTTTCATCTCTATGACTTATTTATTTTATAACTACAAATTTGTATGTCTTAATCCCCTTCACCTGTTTCATCCACCCCCCCTCCCCACCCACCCTCCCTCTGGCAACCACCAGTTTGTTCTCTGTATTTGAGTCTGTTTGTTTGCTTGGTTGGTTGGTTTTTTAGATTCCATATATAAGTAAGATCATATGGTAATCAAGAGCCTTTTCGAAATGTCTTCCTTCTTTTATTTCTCCAGTCCTGTTTCTCATTACTGTTGTACTCTCCTGCATTAATGAGCCCCAAGAAATGGGCAGACACCAACTCTTATCTGAGGATGAGTTAGAGGGAATAGCGAGACAGGCAGGGCAGGAGGGAAGGTTCTGATCTCTTGGACATTAATAAACGCTATCTTTGTCACAGTTCTGGGATTTGATTGAAATATATTTTATGAATGATGTGTTGTTATTTTTCCTGAAATAGGGGGTCAGTTGCAAATCACAAATACCACAACTGAGTTCTCCCATCCCACAGCACCCCTGTATCCCGCACCGTGGGGTTCCACACAGTACCTGTGAGTCCTACACGGTTCTCCTCACAACCAGGCAGTATGTGGCAGTTTGCTGGATCCAGTGCCTTAGTATAAGGGACTCCCGTAATTGCAGCAAATCTCCATAGGCTAAAACATTTTTCAATTTCTTCTATCCCTTTGATAATGTGAAGAAAAACTTTATTTAAGCAAAAGATACCCAGGTTTTATTTTGTTTTATATTTGTTTTGCGGTCACCAGGCAGTTAGAAAAAAAAAAATCCCAAGTCCATTTGTACCCTGTGTGTAAAGAGTTTCAGTAAATACGTTTGTTGTGTTATTATATTGCAAAGAATCTATTAGTTATAATTCACAGTTCTTTGACATAGTAAATTCTGTTTATTGTATTTGTTTAATTATGGTTTTGGTGAATTGATTGTAATTTTTATTGTGGGCTCATCTTCAACAGGACTTTACCTGTGCAACAGAGGGCAAATTGGAATTTGGGGGTGTCCCTCCAGAAAGGATTTGTACTGGCTTCCACCAAACTAGTCAAGGGTATCACTGACCAGAATCCTCGGCAAGGAGGATCCTTGTTACATGAGGGGTGTAAATTTGACTTCCAAACTCAAGTGAAAGCAGACCCAAGATTAACATTTTCAGAATATTTTACATACTCAGAGCCTATGTTGTCTTTCCTGTGCCAGTGGGCCACTTTTTCTTTTTTCTTTCCTTAATCCATGTTTCAGACTGTAGGCCCAGTGGTGTGGGGATAAATAGCTAAGAACCAACTCTTTGGAAAAAAACTATATGCCTATATATACAAATGTAAGCTTCTCATAGATTTTACTGACAACAAAGAATATACACCTATTACAAATAGTAATAAAATATAAAATACTCTTAATTTTAAGTTCCATATAGCCAGTTGATTCTCATAGAATGCTTTTGTGAAAATAAGCAAAGATTCCCCCAATGAGAACAAACCAGGGCTCTATATTCAGAGCGTGCTATATAGCAAGGGAGTCAGCCCCACTTGTATTAGGCAGAGACTCAATGGCATTCCATTTAGGGCAGTGGGAAAGTTTTATAGTGAAGAAAAGAAAGGAAAGCTTCTGATATGCTCTGACTGGAAGTTGCTGGCAAGGGGAAGCTGGAGGCAGGAGAACTAGAAGCGGTCATCTTCCATGATTAGGTTGGGGAGCATATTTGGCTTTTTCTGATTTGTCCTCAGATGGAAGGGTGGATGAAAAATAGGGAAGCTGGAAAACGTTGACCGAGTCCTGAGTATTCTAGGCTGACTGCTGCAGAGGTTTTGGATCAGAGTTCTGGGGTCCTATAGAGTCTGGCCATTGTCCATGTTATAGTCGGTCTTTCACTTCTATTGATTTTCACCAAACTCTTGTGGCCATGGCTCTGGCTGCAACTGGCAAATGGCTGTAGTTCCAACATTTGTGTTGGTTGCCATGTTTGTTTTTGTTAATGAATATGAATAATTATTTTGTTGGAATTATATTTGTTCATGAATGATATGAGTGACTACTGAATCAAACAAGACAGATATCAGACACTTTAAAGATTTATTTATTTATTTATTTACTTGAGAAAGCGTGGGGGAGGGAGAGGGAGAAAGGATCTCAAGCAGATTCCATGCTGAGCGCAGAGCCCAACATGAGGCTTGATCCCACAACCCTGAGATCACAACCTGAGACAAAACCAAGAGTTGGAAGCCTAACCAACTGCTCCACCCAGACACCCCCACACAATTTAAGTTGCATCTTCACTGTTAACAAATTCCCATCACTATTTAAGTCTAGGCCATCAGCAAAGCAGTAAGTGAAGCCCTGTAGCCTTTGCAAATTTCCATAGTATAATACTGCTATCACAGCCAATTTCAGGGTACCAACATGACATTACTGAGCATGGCGTTTGCAAGAAATGTGCAGAGGAACACTACCAGTATTATGTAGAATGTCCTCCATAGAGATACAATGGACATAAATAACCTCAAAAACATAGGTCATAGTGAAATATAATGAATAATTGGGAACTACTGTGTTTTGAATGTTTATTACCTTTGTTTTAATGTAATATATTTACTTGCAAATGTACACAATTTTAAATAATGCATCTGTTTGACGACAAGTTCACAAAATTTGTGAAAGTTTAACAATTGCCAGTATATTCATGGTGTCAAGACACAGAATTTACATCGATATGCAAAAGGGTTAATCCCTCTGGCTTCCTGTTTTTGAGACTTTGGGTGTGGGTTTTTGTTTCACCTTGCACAGGTCCAGGCAGTCCTCACATTTATGCAAAAGGCCACTAAAATCCAGAGCTTTATGTCTCCCCCTGCATCAGGCAGCTCGGGCCCCTGCTGCTTTTTAGTTTCATCTTGGATTTTGGCACCTAGGGATTTTCCTTATTCTCTTTCTACCTTATTATGCATTTAAAAGGGTGTTTTTATAATCTCATCCAGCATTTCTAGGTGTTTTGTTGAGGGAAGTTTTTAAGATGTCTGATTTTAAGATTTCAGAAACACTGCCAGGAATAGAAGGCACCTGTCTTGTATTAGCACTCTGGAGAAATTTCTGACCTTGACTCTGACACTGTATAAGCAAGTTTTTCTGACCTTCAAAATTCAGCTTTTCAAGATTTTGCTAATCACCCAAGTTCAGTTGACTTTATGCATAACAACTTGCAGTGCTTCAGTGATTCTTATCATTTTTGGCCTTCAAGAGACATGCTTTGATTGAGAAAAAGAGGACCAGTCGTTCCTAGATGAGCGGGCAATGAGGAACGTGCTGTGGGAGCAGAGTTGACTGCCCCATGCCTGGCTGGTTGCTCAGTGCAGCACTCAAACATGTTGATTTCAAAAAGATGTTTAAAGGCAAGACAGTGACATATTCGTCCAAAGTAAAGAATGAAAGAAAGAATTTGTCCCTAAGTTAGAACATTCACATAAATTCATGAAAAAAGGTGTTAAAGCACAATGAACCATCAGTAGAAAAAAAAAAAAGATTAATGGTGATAGTTCACTGACTTCTGAAATAGTCTCATAATTACAAAACACACAAGAAGAACATGAAGTTGGATAAGGGAAGCAATTGACGGATATCGAAATGTAAGTTTTTAAATTTATCAACACGAACAACCACAATATTGATCTAAAAATAAAAGTTTAGGCAACTGAATTGAATAATGCCTTGTTTTCAAAAGTTACTGTGATATATAGAAGTCTATATAAGAGAAAATACCCGTATCAGTGAATACAGTCTGACACGTAGAATGAATCAACACCGCTTCATATTAAAGTTGAATTCCTGTACAAAAGAGTGGGTTTTTTCTCTTTGACATATTTCTTTTTCTTTTCTTTTCTTTTTTTTTTTTTTTTTACCACTAAAATAGGTAGTTTCCCTTATGGTACTTGGCTCTGTTATTTTTATAGATTTTGGAAACTTTCCTTAAATTCTTTGGAGAATTAGCCTGGTCCTAAAGGGATCTCTTTCTTTAGACAGAAAATGTCATCTGAGCACATAAAGCTCAGGGATTGAGGAGGAGATATGCCTGTGGCTATCTCCCACTTTTCAGTTTCCCTTACTGTTTATCAGTTTAAGTAGCATCCTTAATTTTCCCACCCTCATTATTTGGGGGTATTGTTATATCCTGGGTGTAACTTCTAGAATTCTCTTCTGATAATACAAACATCTCAAGTAAATTTAAATTAAGAAACAATAAAGTCAGTCATCAGTTACATGATTTTAACTGGTCCAAAATGGACTTTGTCTTGGAGTGGTATCAACAGATACATCAACTCCTTATAAAAATAAAAATTCACCTGTCAACCATGCATTAAAAGAGCCCCTGTTAAATGACTATATTCTTCCTATCATATTTTCTCTGATTCAAATACATATTCATGTGATATAAATTTCATTTTATGCAAGAATGACAACTAGTTGTGTCAGGCTAGATGGATTCGATTGATTTTCTTAACAAATGTTTTCTTTTAGAGAATCCAATTATCCTTATAGGCCATCTTGGTGAATGTACGCTTGTTCAGTAGCTTGATTCCTAGATGTGGATTCATTTAATCATGTTTCACTATAAATACATGAACTGTAGATAGTGGTGTCCAAGCAATTTTTTTCTTAAATTATTAGTGGAAATATCCAATGTTGGGTGTGGATTTAAATCATTGTCCCTGGTACAAAATATGTTTCATAGCAAAAATATGATTTAATGCATAATTTATTTGAGGATTAGCAAAGATGCAGGAGGTGTTCCTTTCCAAACGCAAACATTTTGAAAAACAGTGCTAGATAAGTAAATACGATGCTTTGAGAGGGAGTGTGTGAGGCAGTAAATGTCATCCCCAACTCAGATAAACAATAAAATTATTTATGTGATGATGGAGATGTTTTTGTGGCATCCGTGCACCTTTAAAATGCAGCCAGGATTATTGATGAATATGCCCTTTACAGTTGCTTTGGTTTGCCTGTTTTTTGTTTGCTTTGTAGTCATCTTTGACAGATAAAATTGTTTTTCCATTAATCCCCCTTCATTCCAATTTTTTAAAAATACCCATATGTTCTGATATTTCCAAAACAGTGAGTTGAGATATAAAACTTATCTGCGGAGATGACAAAGCTTTCCCCCTTCATTTTAAACTGACATTTGTTATTGATTGAATACTTAGTGTTTACCCCGACTTCGGGAACCTTCTACATAATTGGTTTTGTTTTGTTTTTACCCATAGGCAAAGTCCTTTCTCTGTCTCAAATTTAATGTCTCCAAATTACTTTTAATTTTTTTTCATTTCAAAAGATGTTTGTTTTCCTAATCAATGAGAGATTTCAGTAATATTCCGAGACACTTTTCTTAGTGCTTTAACCTGCAATTTAGAAAACAAAGCAACTTTCAATTACCAGCTTATGTTGTGCTTTGCCTGGCACAAGCAATGACACTCGCCCTTGGAGAAGTCACTAGATTTTTGTGTTGATGTGTGCACATGTTTATATGTGAGGGTGTATGCCTATTCGATTATGGTTGAGAGCCTAATAAAAAATAACCAAATTAATAGACCCTGATATTCAGAGGGCATAAAATCTGAGCTTTTCAAGGATCCCTCAAATTCACAATGAAGGAATAAATGATGGACAAGAACAGGTTCACAAGGCTGAATTGAGATGGACATACTAACCATTTGCCAGACTCAGCCATTACTCAAGTAACATCCCGCACTAGAGGTGCAGCTTGGTGAATAAAAATATCTAAGAAGGTCTAACAGAAGTTACCTAGTACTGGGAGAAGAAGGGATGGGGAATTACTATTTAATGGCTACAGAGTTTCCGTTTGGGATGGTGGAAAATTTCTGGAAACGGACAGTAGTGTAGTGATGGTGACATGACATTGTAAATGTTCTTTATGCAATCAAGTTGTATATTTAATATGGCTTAAATGATAAACTTCATGTTATGTAGGCTTTACCATAATGAAAATTAAGTAATTGAAAAAATAAAATATCTAAATTTCATGAAAATTGAGGAACAACAACAAATTTGAAATACTGAAAATGTGAGATACCTGAATGGCAAGGATTTGCCATATTAGCTAGTGATATTTATGTTTAAGCTTTAGAAAATGGGGTGCCTATTACTCTATTACACTTAGATAATACATATATATAAAGGAATACACTATTTTTCTTTTGGCTCATGTGCTATCTAGCGCTATAAGGTATGCCTTTTAAATCACCTGCTCCAGTATGTTTAGATGAGTAGACCTCAAAGTTACTAATGATGATGATATTAATTATGATAAATTTATGCTGATTCCACTTGTCCTTACTGGTCACAACTGCTTAGTCTGATCTCTTGTCTCCTGATATTTTACCTAACCGAGTGATTAAGTGATGATAGCAGAGGGTCACTCTCTGTTCACTTTGATTCATCTACAAACATCCGTATTTTCATGATTCTGCCTGTTTTGTGGACCTGTCTGTGACCTTCTCTTGTACTTGACAGAGTTGGTTGTGCATCCAGAAACTATTCTGAAGCCAGGGCAATTTTTTATTGTCAAAGCTCGTAGGTGCTGGACATTCACAGAGGAGAAATCTCGAGTCCTCAAAACTAATTTTGCTCTCTCAGATTCCTGAGGAGAGTTACCCATCATCCCCTTCTACCCTAGCAGACAGGACTCCCCTCCTCAGAAGAACTTACCTAATTTGGTGGTCTGAGAGTGTAAAGGGTGAGTTTGGCCAAGGTCATATTATCCTTTATGTTGGTAACAGAAAATAGCAAAAATAATATTTTATTGTGTTTTACATGCAAGGTAAATTCAAGTAAAATAGAAAATTTAACTTATATATTTCAGGAAAATTATTTGGGCAGTAAGAGTAGGTATGCCATTTCATGCTGACCCACTCTTACCAGCCTATCTTCCTGATAAATGCTTTTCATCCTCAACAAAAGACAGAACATTACTTCCTGCTTGATGCCTTCCTCAAACCTCCCAGGTCACTTTAATCTGGTGAACCTGCCAAGTTTAATTATTATTATTTTATTTTAAGTCCTTATCATTCTCTTTATCTTCTGGAGCTCTCTAGGGCTGGGAGTATTCCCACTATTCAATTTCCCACTATCTTCTTACGCTAGAGCATTGTCATTTTTCTGCTTTTTTCCCCAGTAAGCCTTGAGTGAATGAATGAATGATTATAAGTGAATGAAAAAATATCTAGCCTTACATATTTTATTTATTATTTTGCTTCTATTTTGCCGATATTTAGTAAAGGCTTTTGAATAGGAAGTTTGATTTTAACTTCTATTTCTTAGAAGCACTGTGACCCTGATAAATTACCCAACCTCTCTGAGCCTCAGTTTCTTCATCTGTATAGTAAGGCTAATAATACTTATTTCAGAGGCTCAAAAGGAAGACGAAGTAAAGGCCGTCAGGTGATTAGTATTAGGGAACAATCTCTTGAAAAGAACTAATCACAGCAGCAAACGAGATGTAAACAAAATCTTGAATTTTCCTTATAAGACAACATTCAGAAGAGAAATCAAGAGCCACAAAGGTCAGTGGAGCTAATTAGCTACCAGGGATGAAATGATGGATATATTTCATAAGTAATCTTCAACCTGAAATAAACAGGTTGTGTTTTAGATGATTGCTTCTGAGTCAATTACCTTAGAGCTCAGAACTAACCTGCTCCATGCAATCAGCATGCCAGTAGATGGCTCAGTTCTGAGAACAGCCCGTAGCTACCTGACAATATGCAGTGTTAAAGAATTGTCCATTCCAGGGGCGCCTGGGTGGCACAGTCGTTAAGCGTCTGCCTTCAGCTCAGGTCATGGTCCCAGGGTCCTGGGATGGAGTCCCGCATCGGACTCCCTGCTCCGCGGGAAGCCTGCTTCTGCCTCTCCCACTCCCCCTGCTTGTGTTCCCTCTCTCGCTGTGTCTCTCTCTGTCAAATAAATAAATAAAATCTTTAAAAAAAAAAAAAAAGAATTGTCCATTCCAGTTACCATACCTGTATGTTTTTCTGCACAGTAGAGTATATAAGTCAAGCTCCCAGGGAGGCATGAGATATTCACACAGTAGCACTGTTACTGGCTGACACATCTGGGGGGAGAAAGTCTGAGAATTTTGGTAGGGGAGTAGGTCCAAAAAATGCAACTTATTGAAACCAGGGAATAAAATTAAAATTAAACAAAAAATGGGCTTTTATACCCATTTCCAAGATGGTGATCAAAATCAATCAAAAATCTCAAATGAATCTTTAGGGAAGCTGTTACGATGGGAAGAACTGGATGAATGTTATTGTGAACTAGAAACACGTTAAAATCCTGACTTTGCCATCTATGACCCCAGAATTGTGAAAACTGTATGCACCCTCTTGAGTTTTAATTTCCTTACATGCAAGGTGAGAACATGAATATAATACTTGACACAGTCGCCAAGAATGATTATATGCCATAATTTATTTTGATTTATTAGGAAGATCTTTCATATATCATTCGTCTCTCACTTTTGACCTCCCACATGAGCTCACATTTACACACAAAAAAATATGTAGATTTCATTGTCCTTGAAACTGTGCCATTACAAACATCACCATTATTGGGGTTTTTTTTCTTTCTACAGAATTCTCAAACTTTCATGTTTCTTTCTTAAGCCTACTACTCCTCTTTATCCTTCTCATCGTGCCACCCTTCGAAGTCATCAGAAACTCATTTTGCTTAGCGTTTCCATTCACCTCGCTGCTCTGACTCCCTCTGAACTAAGTCCTCCTCAGGGTCTTCCTTTTTCACCACTTTTGCTCCAGGATCTTCACCTCTCTTTTCCAGGGTCTTTGTACAAGCCACCTACCCCTGTGATTTTTCTACTTCTGTTGAGTGTTCTCACGTAAAGATTTTATTTAGCTTTTAAACCCTTCCTTTGAATGTCCTCTTGTCTTTCTCCTTTCTCCCTAGCTATTGTAGTCTTATCTTCTGAACATTTGCTTCCCTCTTTCCCCCTCAGCCTGGGGCTTTCAGTCCACTCTAGTGGAATATTTATCTCTAGTTCTTTTGTTTTTCCCCCTGCATTATTGCCCTGGTTTTTTGTGTCTTCCTTTCCTTCTCATTTGAACAAAGCCACCTGTCCTTAAATAAGTCCTGTGGCTCCCTTTCTTAGAACAGTCCTGTCCCGTGTTCATTCCTCTGCATCTTATTCTTCTTAGATATTTTCATTTTTCTCATCAGACTTTTCTTACATTTGAAATCTAACTATCAATGTATTTCCCATAGTTTTATTTTGAATTGTTATTCCAATACTCTAAATTCATCTTGATAGATATTATTTCCTTCTGTTCCTTCAGATTGGCTTTGCTTTTTTGACTCCCTTTTCCTAGGATCTATTTCTGGAAAGTTTGCCCTGATATATCAGATCATGAAGTCATAAAATCGTAGAGGTGGAAGGAACCATAAATATCACTTAGTCAGACCATAGGTGTTAACAAGAAGGAAAATGACTGGGAAAATTTTTCCAAGAGCTCAACTCGTAAGTGTCACCCCCTCCTCAGAAACTTGAGGTAGAGCCTCATTCTGTATTGATGTTGTCCAATGCTACTTATATAATTTTCATTTTTTCTATTGAAAAAAAGTGTATTGATACAGTGCATATGCTTTTAGAAGTTTGACAAAATATACATAACATGAAATTGTTCGTTTCAGCCATTTTAAGGTGTACGCTTCAGTGTCGTTAAGCATGTTGGTGATGTTGTGCCACCATCACCACTATCTAGTTCCAGAACACTTTTTATCATTCAAAAGGAAACTCCTTACCCATTAAGCAGTCACTCCTTAGTCCTCCCTTGCCCCCAGCCCCTGGCAACCACCAATCTGCCTTCTGTCTCTAAGGATTTACCTATTCTGTATAGTTCTTATCAATGGAACCACAAAGTGTGGTTTTTTGTATCTGGTTTCTTTCACATACACACATACATATAATAAGCATTTTCTCTTAAATCTTCTTCTACATTTACAGTGCTTTTTTCTCTTCCAAAGTTTTGCACATTCTCTTTTTATGGGTGGTAATATTACATTCTTTTTCCCACCTCGGAAACACCTTTTCTGATATAGACTTTAACTCATGAAGCACACAGATGAAGTGTGCCTTAGGTGGTCCTGTGTAACAGGTCTGCATGGGAAACTCCGGGTGGGCACTCAGTCTCACTCTACAAAGCTCCTTCACTCCTTCTGGTATTTTTCTCTGGTACAGTCTCTCAAATAGTTCCAAGAGGAAGACCAATATGAAGTTTCCAAAAACTCCTCACTTGCCCTAGATTTTGTAACTCCAGTATGTCCAAAACCAAAGGCTGCCTCCTTCAGCATCCACCATTTGCTAGTGTAGTTGGGAATGCGGAGATTTGTCACACTTATGCTCTTGAGTTGTCCACATGGCAACTACTTCACATCGATTGCTCCTTCCCTCCCCCAGTGATCTCTGCTTACTTTCTGTAGATTTCTGCCTGACAGTCCTGCACTGTTGTTCTTACAGAATGCTGGATCCCTTGAGTGCCATTGACTAGGGGGAAAATGGTGGCTGGTCACACTTTGCTTTATTGCCCTGCCCCACCTCTGTTTCTTCCCTCTTTATTATCTCTCTTTTGTCTCTACCAACAGACCTTTTGATATCTTCCTGCCAGTGTGAGGTAAAGAAGGAAGCTGATTATTGTTGGGTAAAGAAGGAAGCTGGCTATTTGTTGGGTAATGCTTGAATGAACCACACAAGCATGCACTTCTACCTGCCAAACACAAATGTGGATTTTCAGTGATAATATAATCTAGCTCCACATTAAGGAAGCAATATTATCTACACAGATCACCATCTTCAAAGACAACAGGGTTCAATATTCACTATTATGCAGATTGGTGTCAATCACACACACTCATTAACAAACAACAAGATGTACCTTCTGCCATCAAAGTTATGCTCAAGAGCCCACCTACATGAAAAACAGAGTCATCTACTCACTGATGACAATACAAACACCTGGTAGAATGTTTAGAATTACTGCTTTTCTGTCCCTTAACACAAAATCACATTTCTAGGTGATACCTCACTGCTTTTTGTGAACAGAAGATGGTTATGTGAGCATCTCCTATACAAGTAAGGGGGCTGTTGGGCAGGATGTTGAGATGGGGGGACAGAATTCCAGTTTCATGTTCCTTGGATTCAGCCCATTTAAATTAACAATCAGAATCATCACGATATTATTTCTGTCTGGGCAACTGTTGTACTATTATGAGGCAGCCTTTTATAATAAACCTTACCTTGAAAGAATTTAACAGGTATCTCTTAATAAAAACTGCTTTAATATTCTTACCTTCTGTCTTCATTTTTTTTCCACCTTCATCTTGATAGAGAAGTTAGCCCTAATTAATATATTTTCATTTTCCTACCTTTTAGTCATAATTCTGTCTTTTCTTCCTCTCTCTACCCCAGTGAATTTTTCAGTTTTTTGGCTGTTTCATTTCTTCAGTTAATGACAGCTTACAAGTAACTGCCTACCCTCTTATTCTGAGTGGTTGAGAGAGATGGGAACCATCTTGTAAAGCAAATATATTGCCCTACATTTATTTCTTTCCCCCAGACCTCCTGTTACTGTCCACCTTCTACTCTGGTTGGTGTCCTTGAACTGCTGTTCTACCCGCCCTTCTTTCTCTCCCTTGGTGGCCATATTGACTTCCTCCAAACATGCAATCCACACTCATTAGACCCTTGTGACAATTCTCCAAGCACGCTGGGGATATATCATTATCATCCTTCATCCAGCAGATTACCTATTGAAAAGATTGGGGTCAAGAACCCTGGTGTTCTACATCCAAGTGTGATTATTTTTCCTCCTTATTACTGCCAAAATAGTGATGCTAGTCATTTCAATGTGAAAACTAGTCAACTTCAGACTATTTTACCGGAGAAATCCATATTAAATAGAGATGATGAGTGCTTGTTTCTCTAGGCCACAAGTCAAAAAGGATTTTCTCCAAAACAAAACTGTTGAATATATGAGGATTAGTATGTGAAAGCACATCCTGCTGTTTCCACTTCTGCCCCAATCCTAGATTGGGATGACACAATCAATTAATCAAGTACCAAGTATTTATTCAGCACATACTCTCTACTAAATGGAATTAAAGCCAAAAGAGCCACATTTTTCAATTGATGTAAAGGGCAAAAATATATCTGTGTCCAACCGGGCATATTTGTTTTCAACAGATGGATAGGCACCTTCTTCTATTCATCTGCATTTCATTGACTTCCTTTCCAAATGCATGTTCTGCAGTCACAGCCGCCTTTGGAAATTTTCCTCATTTAGAAATGATTGTAGAAAATCCTTCCGCCACTTGGTTCTTTTCAAGGTGACTTATGTAGAACCTAGATAAAAACATCTGTGTACAGGAGGTTATTTTAAAAACCATTTTGCATATTATTGTGTTTTCTTTCTAGAAATGTCTACTAATATGATATCCCATAATTGTCCCATTATCTAACCCATTTTTAGGTAGCCTGTGAGGGACAAGATTTCTGGGTCCTCTTGGCATCAAGGCAACAGATGTGAATTATGTGTCCACGGTGTTGTTGAAAGATGAGGGAGTTTATTATACAATCCGGCGTCTAGAAATAAGTGCTTCTACCTTTGGATTCCTTCCAGGGATAAAGTTATCTCTTTAGTCTATGTCAACCCACTTTGGTGAGTAGATAGACTAGCTAGCTAGACTGGACTGAATAGGTGTACTAGATCTCAGAGGTCAACCAGGTGGCCAACACTGCCGGAGCTCTCTCTATAGCCAGGCACTGTTCCAAGTGTTTTACAAGTATTAACCATTTAATCCTTAAAATGACTCTAGGATCTAAGTATAGATAGTACCCATTTTACAAATGAGGAAACTGGGGCATAAAAGGTTTAAGTAGATGGCCCAAGATCACACATCCAGTAAGTATCAGAACACAACCCAGCAGTCCGATTCCTTCACTGCCTCTAAAAAGCCTTGAGAATTACAGATTTGGGCTTGTTACCTCGCTCATCTTATCTAGGCTCCTGCAGGAAAAGATTCCAAGTAATCTCCCACACCCTCCCAGCACGTTCCCCTCTCTTAAGACTTCAGATCTTATCTGGGAGAGTGTGAAAGGCTAGGAAGAGTAAATCACTATCTTTCCACTTTGAGCATGCCCCCCTCTTTGCTGGTATTTCCTCAAGCCTTAGAAGGTGGACTTTATTCTCTTAGGGATTCTTGTGGCCATAGTTTTATTAGAGCAAAAGGATTTTAATATTGTGCGTAGTCACAGATGAAATACACGCTTCCCCAAATGCAAATCAGCTTAGTTGACAACCTGAGTGGGTTCCTCCAAGATGGGTTTGACTCACTGGTCTGTATCATTCTCTTGAATTCCAGCCAGAACACATCACAGGCAGGTGCCTGAGAAACAGCAGTGTGTTTTTCAATTGCAAGTTACCTCTGTACTTCCCCCAAAACACTCTGGAGTTGGGGCAATCAGAGTCACCCTATGACTTAGGACTTGATCCTCTACACAAATGTGCCTGCAAAGGAAGAAGTATGGCAGAGGGAGTAACTGGAGAGTGGGGGTGAGTGGGGTAAGAGGAGGGGAGAATGTTACAAAAATGAGAGCCAGCCACTGATGTCCATGACTCCTTCTTGTAGTCTGTCGCTGGTAGAGGGATTGGCTGTAAATGTTTAAAAATACTGGCATACTGCACAGATTGGACCCAAGATTTTTTCCACTTCACTTGATTGTCTTTGGTGGTCTTCGATCCCCAGTCTCTGTGATACTGCAGCCATCCCTGTTCTAATGAGGATTATTTGACATCACACAGAACAACCAACCAGTTCACTGCTGTAATGTTTTATCTTCCCAACTGTTGGTTGCTTTGGCATCCTGTTGGGTATTGCCAGGTGCCATTTAAAACGTATTACTTAAATCTAAATTTTAAGAGGAAATCTTAAAATCTAAAAGGAGAAACTATAAATAATTTCTTTGGTTGAAACTGGTCAAACAATAAAACATAGCAACAATAAAATAGTGCAAATGGAATAACGAATCTCTAAATTTAAACTACCATAGCTTTAACCTCCAGCTGGGTGTTTAGAAAATAAATAGTGAGAAGAGGTGGTTGGGGGCACAATTTGGTTTCATATGAAAAAAATCGAAATGTTCACCTCCCTCTTTTCACATTCCAGTAAGAATATTAAGTTGAATCTTTAAAAGTTGGAATATATTTCCAAAAGAAAAAAAAAAGATTCATGATTTCTTCAGTTATGTTGCTGCCATAAAAGAGAAATACACAATAGCTTTCGGATGCACAAACCATCACAAGTGTTTTGAGTGATGAAGAGAAATATTAGCGTGCTTTGATTTTGCCAACACGTACCAGACATTGTCTGCCATTAGCTCAGTGAACAGTTCAAAGTCAGAGATGATGAACATCTGCTTAAACTTCATAAGATACTTGAAAGTTTAGTTCAGTTGGAATACAGCTAACTTCATATGTTCTAAGCTGTTTTAAGTTGAAATTTCACCTTTTTTAAAAAATAAGAAATCTAAATAGCAGAGGTTTCAGGCAACTGTCCACGTTTATTTTTTTCAATTAGCCATTTCCATTAAAATAACTCAAAAGCCATGCTATTGTACTCTACTCGAGGGTAGAGTTTCCCATTAGCTTCACCTAGCTTGAACCTAATTTTAACAGCAGCTGGAGTCGGCTGTTGTTTATTGAGACCCTATTATACACAAGGCTATTCACCAAGCACATTACATAAATTATTTCTAGTCTCCACAACAGCCTATTCAGATCGATATTATTATCTCAATTTTACAAATGAAGAAACAGCTTCAGAGAAGTTAAGATGAAACAGCTGGTGAGTATTTGAACCCTATTGCTTTCTCAATAAAATGGAGCCCATTACCAGAAGTTCCCCAAAAAACATGGTTATAAATTCCAGGGTTGAAAATCAAGCTTCAGTTAGGTTCAGTTTGATATATGCATATTTCATCTTGAATAAGTAATAGCAGGTTGTTGTTTTTTTAACCTCCAAGCATCTGATAAGGTTTTCTTGCCCAAACTAATTCTTTGCAAGAATGATCTGATACGAGGATAATGAGGGATGTTATGAAATTTACCCCATGTTACACAATTCACGAATGGTGGTTGGCAAAAAGGCATTTTCTCTCTGTGACCTGGATTCTCTCCTTCTCACACTGTAGCCTCGATGCTTACCCCCAGGGCTTCCCTGCATCCTAGACAATCCATAAATATTTGCTGAAAGACTGAATGCACCATTGAATGATTACATGAAGGAATGAACACATAAATCCACAACTCTCCCTACATGTGTGTTTGCTATTCTTAAAGGTCTCTTATTGGTTGACATGGATTCCCATGTCCTTTGAAATTTGAATCCAGATGGTAAAAACCTGGAATAACAAGTTAGTTTATTATGCAGATGCTGTTTCTCTCACCCCAAGAAGTACTATATGGAGGTTTCAGTGTACTATAAATTAAACATGATCTCTTCCTTGCTCTTTGGGCAGAAAATGAATAGAAGATGAGAGTCTGTGAGCCCGCCTTTGTTGGGTTAAATGGAATATTTCACAGCAATGGCAATAGGTACTTCTAATCAAACTCTCAAATATCATGTGACAGCTGTTCTGTCTGACTAGTTTTATCTCATCATTAATTAAGAGTTCTTGAAGCGAAATCCATCAAGGAGAATTCATAATACCTCATGTCTGGGATTTAATGGGTTCATGTACATTGTCTTCTTCACATCAAGTATACCTATCTCCCAAATTGTGCATCATTATTTTGTTTTCAGGTTCTTTCCATTCTGCTTGGGTATTACTTTTACAAGTGAATAATCACCTAATTTTATTAGAGATTTGCCCGGTCTTCTAGATTTTCCAAGATCACTATGAGATTTATAAAATAAGTAAAATCATGCGCTATGGAGAAAAGTGCTTTTATAAAAGGGTGTTAGTGGTTTGGGTGACCTGATATATTCTTTCTGCAATGACCTCACATATTCTAGCTAATGAACAAAAGCTGCAGATAAACACTTTCATTTATTTATGATTCCCCTATAAAATCTAAGTTTTCAATAGTTTAGTCTCCGATGAGAAAATTTTGTAAACACCAGGTGGGGAGGACACAGGTGAGGTAAATATCTTCCACATTTTCAAATGTCAGCTGTTCCCAAGAGAGGATGCTTAAATAAACACCATCTATAGTCTTAGCAGATGTTATCAATGCATACCACTTGAATTGCAGTTTTCCAATATCTGTGCTGTTAATAACAGTTCAGAGGAGATTTGAAGTGTTTTGATTTGAATCAATGGTCATTTAAAAAATAGCTGTGCTAAATGATGTATGTTTGTCTTTGGATCATCTCCCCTCAACAGATGGTATCTTTGGAATTGTTGTGACACTTCATTGTTTCTGATGGCTGATGACTCATTGTAGGAAAATCCCAGCGTACACAATTTGTGAAAATAAGATTGTTTCCTATGGCTAATTTTCAAACAGAATTTCAACAGATGTGACAATTTTACCAAGATGTCAAAATAAGAGCAACCCACCGACAAATCAAATCTGGCTCATGTTTAGTCCTTTGGTATCATTCTGGTTTGTTGCCTGTATCAGGAGACTGTGTATCAATGTCATCCCTGATAACTTGATCATTTCAGATGGCACACAGTCAATTTTTTCATCCTCCCTGATGGTTTTTCTTCTCTACCTCCCCCAACCCACATATTACCAAAGGAGCACTGTTTGTAATAGATCTTTAGACTTGCTTGGAAATACAATGAGGTCGTCCACTGGAGATATTTAGAGGTCACGGAGAAAGATGATCATTATGAAGGAATTTCCAGTTTAGCTGTGAATCTGTTCCACTGATAACCTTGCATAGTTAAAAAGGTAACTCCCATAACAATTCGGAGTCATTGTATCCTTGACCAACGTGGCAGAACTAGCCCCGAGAAAATGAGGTCAGTGCACAGTGGTATCATGCATTATTTTGTGTGTCAAAAAAGGCCATAAAAGTAGCCCATTATCATCAATGGCAACTGGACAAGCAATAATGTTAAAATACTGGGTTCTCATTACAGGGAGCTGACGTAACAGAAAACTGAGAACCACTCAGTGTAGCCTAGCACAAAAACCTTTTATGATGTGTCATCCTTTCCAAGGGCTAATCAGAAACAGAGATAGGGTGCCTGGGTGGCTCAGTTGGTTAAGCGACTGCCTTCGGCTCAGGTCATGATCCTGGAGTCCCGGGATCGAGTCCCGCATCGGGCTACCTGCTCGGCAGGGAGTCTGCTTCTCCCTCTCCCACTCCCCCCTCTTGTGCTCTCTCTCTCTCTCTCAAATAAATAAATAAAATCTTTAAAAAAATAAAAAATAAAAGAAACAGATAAAAGGGAGGAGGCGATAACATTTGTGCAAGGTAAATCCTATTTTGAAAGAGTAATGAGACTGAGGTACAATTTTGTTTTTTTTTTTTTTTTTTTTTTTTTTTTTTTTTAAGATTTTATTTATTTATTTGAGAGAGAGAATGAGAGACAGAGAGCATGAGAGGGAGGAGGGTCAGAGGGAGAAGCAGACTCCCTGCCGAGCAGGGAGCCCGATGCGGGACTCGATCCCGGGACTCCAGGATCATGACCTGAGCCGAAGGCAGTCGCTCAACCAACTGAGCCACCCAGGCGCCCCACAATTTTGTTTTTAAGAAGAAGCTGGTATTGTGTATGGTAAAAAGTCTTAACTGCATTTTCTCTGAAGAGCATACTTTTATTTCTGATCAGCCTTCCAGAAATTCCTATGGGGCAAAGGTGTGAGTGAAAGCAATACAATGAAAATTCTATTGTTTCTTCTATTTCTGAAGTGACTGGTGTTATACTCAAGCCACATTATTCAGCTATTAGAAAGAGAAAATAGCCGAAAGTTTTACATTTCCATTTAGGCTCAAGTAATTCTCATTCTGTTCCACAGGCTTCTACATGGGAATAAAATATGTTACAGCATGCAGTACATTTCAAAAACTACCTCACACCCAGAGCCCTTATCAAGAGAAGAAAGTTATAATACTGTTTCTACCATATGAAAAGAGAAAGAAGAAGCCACTTAAGAAGATAGCTCATTTTCATTTACATGTTTTATAATTATCTCCTTAATTATTAAGTTTTTGGGTCATATTTAAGTATTAAATATACAATTATTAAGTATTTGGAACTGCTATAGATTTCATGTTTTTTGAGCAAAGGAAGTTTGGTAGATTAAGAATCGCCACAGATACTTTATAGCTTTTCTCAATGGGAGGGGTCCGTTTCCCTCCTCCCTCTATCTAGGCTGGCTCTGTATCTTACTTTGACTAGTACAGTGTGGTGGATGTGATCCCATGGGACTTTGTAGCTGAGGCTCAAGAGGTCTTTGAACTTCCTCTTCCACCTTCTTAGAATGCTGTCTCTAGGATGTAAACAGAGTAAGCCTTCTGGAGAGGCCAGTGGAGAAGAACCAAGTAGCCTGGCTGCTACCTTACTATCTATGTACACAAAGCCTATTTATACCCTCCAGCCCCAGTCAAGCCACCAAATGATGGCTGTCTCATAGATGACCTCAGCAGAGACCCACAGAACTGACCAGTGGAGCCCAGCCCAAATCAATTCCCCAAATCATAGACAAATAATGTATTGTTATATGAAGCCACTAGGTTTTATGGCAATATATTATGGGGGGAAAATGTGACTAGTAAAGGAAAAGTAGGGTGAAAAATCAAGTCTAGCCTGGCCAGTCCTCTCCCTGCAGGCCAGCAAACCCCTCAGCACCATCTCTTTTGCTGTGACCACAGGTCAGTCGTAAAAGGAAAAGCACCATGGTCTTCCAACATGAACTCTGTGCCTTTCCACCTCCTGGGAAAAATTATTCCTCTAAGGTCACGGACTGAGTTAAATCACAAGCTGAGATATGCCTACTGGGGCACGTTTTCTCATATGGTCCACCAAAATGCTAAATAACAGACTCTAGTGGTCCTTCTGAATTGTATAGGCTGCAGGCAAATCTGCCTGATACCTCAAATAAAGCTGATGACATAATAGCAAATAAGAATGTAACCACGGTGCAGCTCTAGATATCAGTAACACACACCTTTGAGCAGCCGGATGGGTCCTCATCTCCCGTACTTGCCTAAGGCAGTATAAAAGAGTTAGCCGAGGTACCTTGCCTCTCACCTGCTTTTGTTGGTTGGTTGGTTGGTTGGTTGGTTGGTTTTAACTTTGCATGAGCTACCTGCCCTCTACTTGGGGGCACACTCACTTATGTACTTTAATCTCCTCTGCGTCCTTTGCTTGGCTTGTTTACTGATCCAAGAAAGTATAAGAGACCTTAGGTGAGCCCACATCACCAGTCTGGCCTAGCTTTTGTGGCCCTGGCCTAGCACAACTACCGAATGCTTCAAGAGCAAAGGAGACCTTAATATCAGCTTTGTCTGTTTCTTTGTTTGTTTGTTTGTTTGTTTGTAAGACTGAAGTCGATGCTGCAGATTTAAGCAATTTCTTCCTAACCAAAGTTTTAGACTTGGATATTAAGGCAGAAGAATGAGTGAGGAAAGGAAGCTTGAAAGAAAGTCTCCAAAGACAGAAAGTGACGCTGTGGAAACAGTCCTGCAGGGTGGTAACTCAGCCACTTGTCACGGTGTCATTGAAGCAGGGCAACCATTTTGCAGGACGAGAGCTCTCTAAAGAGCGCCCTGTCTCCCAACACCACACACAACTTTTATATTGGAAATGGTTTGTGCTCCATACCTACAGGCTTCTGTTGTCTTTAGAAGACTGGAAATGCTGTGCATCTCTTTGTATTCCCCATGCCTAAGCACACAGGAGAAGCTCAGTAACTGTCTGTGATTCCCGTTGTAACAAATGTCTCTGCTTCCTTCCACCTGCCCCCTGAGTTATGGACTGTAAAGATCTTTCTGTGCTTATTCTACATAGTGGCTATCACTGTGTGGACCCAGTAGGGCCTTTATCTGATACAACAATGTGACATAAGACAAATATTTAAGTGATTTCTCTAGTCATCACTGAATACATGAAACCCATTCATTTTTAGACAGTGAATGATTTTGGGTGAATCCTAAATGTTCTTCCTCTTTTTACCAATCAGATTTCATTGTAAGCTCCCAGAACCCAGATATAAGATCCTACTCATCTCTTAAGTCCCTCTAACAGCACAGACATAATAACCCTTTATTTTTTTTTATTTTTTTTTAAAAGATTTTATTTATTTATTTGATAGAGACACAGCCAGAGAGGGAACACAAGAGGGGGAGTGGGAGAGGGAGAAGCAGGCTCCCCGCAGAGCAGGGAGCCTGATGTGGGACTCGATCCCAGGACCCTGGGATCATGACCTGAGCTGAAGGCAGTCGCTTAACCAACTGAGCCACCCAGGCGCCCCATAATAACCCTTTAATAACTGTTGGCAAAGTGACTGAATTGATCTGTAAATAGAATCTAATGAATAATTCCCTGGGCATTGACTCCATACAATTAAATGTCCTGGTCTATGCTCTTTTTAGAAATACTTATGAACAGATGAGTAAAAATAAAGCATTAGGGGGGCTCACTTTAAGGTAAAATTTGTACCTGAACTTTTAATTTTAATTCCTCTGAACTCAGGTCTTTCAAAGGAACTTAAGTATAAGGCACAGCTTTGTCTCTTAGATAAAGTGCCCACTCTAAGAGGAAATAAAAGAAGGCCCGGTTGGTGTGGGACAGAGATCGGGCTTTGGGAGTACAGAGCAAAAACCAAAAATACTAAGAAAAGTGAGAGCTTAATGCATTTAAATTTTTACTTTAAAGAAAATATTAAGTATGAAAAATCAAAAGTTTTTTAAATATTTAAACTTCTATAGCTTTATCTGAAGGCAATTTTGTAATCACTTAATTCTGTGAAAAAGGAACTGGCTAGCAAAATTAGTTTAAAAAACAGTTTTTAATAGTCACAAGGCACTTCACTTGCGTTATACTAGCTTTTTCTTTAACCAAATGTGTTCCATTAGTATAAGACAACCTACAGACAGTACTATCTTATTTGTAGCAAAACCTTTTCTGAAGAAGCACATGATTAGTTACAAACCAACTGAAATCAAAGACTTAGAGGAAAGTCACATTTAACCCAATTAAAATGGCCATGCACTTTCCCATCCTTTTTAAACAAACCTTCAAATTAGAAATCTTTACAGGTTTTTCTGAGACTGGCTTTAGAATACATAAAAGTGATCTCATTGTATCCCATTCTAACGAATGGGGATGATGGAAATTTCCATAGATTTTTTTAAATTCCTATTTAATATGAAATATATAGATACAGATATATAAATTTATATTATATATATTTATGGAAATAAAAAATTAGAGTTTACTGTATGCTGCTCTATCATGAATTAGTGTATACCTATTTGGAATGATTGAGTAACTGGAAGACTTGAGAAATTTCTGATGTTTGACATTGGTATTTGATTTAATTTCCCCTCCAGGATCTGGGCATCTCCTGAAAACATTGGCTTTTTACTAGGCAAGGTTTGTACCCTTGAGCTATCTTAACACTAGATATGCAGAAGCATGAAAAATAAGCTGGCACCCACCAAAGAGATAGGGAAAAAGTGCTATATGCTGAGGTTATCTGCCCAGCTATATTCTATGTCTCCTTGTTTTATGTCAGCCAGGTGGTTTGGGTGGTTAATACCAACTGTAGTTTACCCCTGCCTTGCTGTGAGAGCTCCTCGAAGAAACCCTCACTCCCCCTGGGTGTAGGAAAGGGAGCCTGGTTGTATATGGTAGTGTGTTGTAGCCATAGATCGAAGTGTAGCCCAGGGATGCCTAAACAGAGAGATGAAATGCATCCGGAGCCTTGGTAATATCGCTGAGCTGCAAACACAACCAACTACAACTACCAGTAACCTCAGCGACCCTCAGCTCTGCACCTCTTGTTACTCGTTTCCTTTCATCTCTTTTTTAAGGCCATTCCTGCACCTTCCTAGTATTCTCATAGCCATTTTGCAGTGGAAGGCCTTCTAGCTAAACATATTAATACTTTTAAGCAATCAACAATTAACAAAGGACATTTACATACAGGATTTCATCTGATCTTTGCCAGGAGTTACTGCCTTCTACATGGGAAGAAAGTGAGACATAGAGAAGTTAAGGAACTTACTACCTAATGTCCACATGGTGAATTGAGCCTCACTTTGCAAGATAATTTGAAAAAATAAAAAAGAAATCTTAAAGGATCTCTTTTTTTTAATTAAAATTATTTTTTGTAGAGATATAATTGGCATATAACATTATATGTTTAAGGTGTATAACATATTGATTTGACACATTTATATATTAAAATATTATTACCACCATATCCTTAGCTAACATCTCCACCCTGTCCCATAAGTATCTTTTCTTCTTTGTGGTGAGAACATCTGAGATCCATTTTCTAAGCCATTTTGCAGTGTGTAATACAGTATATGAAATATTATTTGGCTACAAGAAAGAAGGAAATCCTGCCATTTTGCTTACAACATGGATGGACCTTGAGGGCATTATGCTAAGTGAGATAAGTCAGACTGAGAAAGACAAATGCTGTATAATCTCATTTATATGTGCAGTTGAAGGAACCTCTTTATATTCATTCTCTTCTTGTTCATTCCTCCACGGAATGTGTACCTAAACTAAGCCTCTAGGAAAGGCACCAGACAGTGATGGGTCTAGAGGGGCTATTTGTAGCTGTATACCACTCATGAGGGTGTCCTGCCGAGAAGCCATGGTACCATAAATCAGCTCTGCTTGAGGAATGAAATATTCACAGCCACAGCAAAACCTGAGAAACAAAAATTGAGAAATAACGCTTTATCTTATCAGAAAGGTTTGAAAAGAAGGCAGATGATAGGGAGCAGTAATCAAGAGTTCCCTAAATGAAAGAAGCGTTTATCCCAATCTTTCTGAGATGGCCAACCTCATGTATAATGTAATTAGGAGTATTACTGGTTGCGTTTTCCGAGGTATCACACCTCCCTCTTAGCAGGATATTCTTCTCAGCTCTGCTAGGGACAGGCTTCTATGCCTGTTCTTGCTGCTGCTGGAAGTCTAAGATTAAATGAGTAATGAGACACCCAGTGATGCGATACTGTGTTATATTATGGAACCTCTGGTCACTCACGCTTCACACCCCATTAATTAGGTGCTAATTGCAAAAGCTACTTAAAAGTAGTTTTTGCCTTGCTCTCTGCCCTAACAACCTGCTCTTAGTGTGAAACTCCCATCAATATCAAAGCCTCAGAGAAACAGGCCTAATATTTGCAATGTTAAGGTTACAGAATTTAGCCTCAAAGGAAATCTGTGCAAAAGCTTAAGTTTTCATAGAGGGGCAAATGCCCTCATTATATATGCTTAAAAAAGGCAAAATACAACGTGGCAAAATTATCTTTCTACAAGGACTTGTATTTTGATAGTTACCTGCTAATCAGTTATCCAGAATAAGAATCACGTAATTTCAAAAAATAAAAATAAAAAAGATGTTACTTAAAATCAAATTAGATTTCTCCTAAGGCAACTGCTTTTAAAACATCTTTGCTGTTACAATAATAAAGTATTCTACACTGAGGATCAGTTTCACGAGGACACTCAACTTTCATAAATCAACTGTTTCTGCCTGATTCAGTTCAAAACAAATTATTTCACTTCCTTATAGCTGAAGCACTAACGCTTTTGCTTGACATGACTCAGACATGGCTGAACATATTAAGAGAAATTTTCTAAAAGCATTCACCTTTGAATAAGTAATTTATTGACAAAATAGAGAATGAGAAACTTGAAAGAAACTAAAACATGTGATAGAAACTTTGCAAGTTTATTTTACTGATCTAAAATATTTTATTGATTATAGAAAACCAGTCTAAACTCAGACAAATTACAAAAAAAAAATTTGAAATATAACTTGCTTGAAATATGGGGATTACCAGTAACCTCTGTTACATTATATACTATATTATGAAATGTCATTAAAAGAGCTCATAGATCATATATAAAATTTTGTGTTTGAAACAAAAAGGGAAATGTCCTATACTAATGATAAAAATCAACTGAAAACACATCTATTGACCAAAAAGCAATGTGTCTCTACTGGGTTCTTTTCCCTTAAGGAAGATGTAGTTTAAGACATATGATGGTTGCAAATCAGAAATATGGAAGAATGATCACCAGCCCCAATGACTATGTCCCAACATTCTTCATCTTTGATTTCCATAGCTAAGATGGCATGATATAGTGAGCCTCATGCTGGGCAGCAGGAAGATCCAGCATGAGGGCAGTGACAGCGCTGGGGTTGGAAAGCTCAGTCTGATTGGGTGAGTCTGACGTGGAGGACAGATCCTTCTCAGAGGAAGAGAAGGCTGACAAAATCAGACAGGGTATTTGGGCTCCAGCCTGGACTGTAGAGCCATTATCCTGGTCTACAAATGAAGCCACAAAGGCTGGGTCCAGTCATCTGGATTAGGCAGAGGAGGGCTGGCAGCAAAATGGTAAACCCTCCCCAAGCACACTTCACTCTGGATTGGCAAGATTTATTGCCACCCACTACTAATGACTGAGCTACTTGCTAGAACTTGTTTATCGGCTTAGGGCAGAGCTTGCAGATCGAAGGTCTTCAGTGACTACAACTGAGCAATCCTAAGAAAAAGAAGAGAGATTGATAGCCCCTATATATATGGATTTTTCATTTGGGATTATTTAGCTTCTTCAGGGAGACTGTGAAAGTCCCTGTGGATCTTTATAAATAGAATGGATACTCATTAGTCAAAAATCAGGGAGATAAAATCAATAATTTCTGAAGATGTTTTGCATCCTAATTTCGTGTGCTTTCAAGTTCCCCCATATGGCATTTTCCATCATTTTACTTTGGAATGTGCAAACTGTCATGAGGTAATGCCTCTGAGAGCATGAATCCCAAAGTAGACTCTGACAGTTCTCTCCCCTTCTCCTTGAAGCGACTAAAGACCCACGTTAAAAAATAATAATACATTTTAAAAGGTTGTGGCCCACTGCATATTTTTCCCTTCCAAATTAGAGAATGCTATTGAAAATCTTCCAAAAAGCCAAAAAGGGATAATAAGGCCCTTGTTCCAATGAGATGCAAACTCCAGGTGTTTGGCTGTGATGATTCACTAGCTGGATGACTCCTCCACAGAAGCCTTGCAAATTCTGATCTCAGCAAAATGATAGATTTCTGTAGGACACAGCACATGGTGTCTTCTGTCTCTCATGGTCAAATTTCCTTAGTGTTAAATCCATAAATATCAAGATTCTACTGCACTGATTCCATTAAGATGTTTGGTCTGCAATTGGTGTAAACTACTTTGAAGGGACAACAGGGTTAGAACCTTAGTTGGAATAATCAGATGCTTCTTGATGTACTTAACTGAGCCAAAGAGAAGAGCATGATCATTCACTTATGATTTCCTATAACAACCAGAAGGCATTTGTTTTGTTTTAGTCTGTGGTGAAACAGCAAAGCATAACCATCACGCATAGTAATATTATTTATTATTTAAAATACTATAGGTATTAACATTTTTTTTACTGAAAATAGTAACATCTCTAAAGATTTGAGTGCCTTTCTCATTAATACTTACCTTGTTTCAGTTATTTAAAGTCAGAGTTTCTTAACAGAGGACACATAGGATCACCTTCAGACTGTTGACCCTCCCAACCAAAGTTCCATGTGTGTGTGACTGAGGAGAAGGTTGTAGAGTTCTACCAGGTTCTCAAAGGGGTACATGACCCAGAAAGGTAAAGCACTTCTATTTTAAATGAAGTGCCTTCTTGCCCTTCTTTGAAGTAGGCTCAGATAGGAGTAGTGTAGTTCTTCTAAGTCACTTTGAACCCTTTTATACGTCTGGGTCAAATATGCTGCCGGGCTCTGGAAGCATCTGGCCTCAGTTACTTTTCCTCTGATGGATTGAACACCGTCTCCTACTTTAGCAATTTGGCATGCTCATGGTTCCGCAAGAGAAGCTTAATTTCCCCAAGTGTCTCTTTTTGGCAGCCCCTCTCACACCTTTTCTTTTGATTCCCTCAAAAGAAGAGTAACACAGCGGCATAATGGCTTTGGGAACTTGTGATTCTTGTTTGTTTTGTTCACATTTATTCAAAGGTCTTTCTGGGATTAAAAGGGAATGCCCATTTATTACCAACTACAGAAAAACCTAGAATAGAGAGGAAAGATCAAAACAATAGAATAACCATTACCCATTATGCAGAGATAATGACTTTTAAGGGTTTCTTTTTTCATATTTTCTTCCATGTAAATATAGTATTATGTACACTTACAATGTGTTAATTCATTAGATATTTACATACATGAAGACTAAAAATGTAAGTTATAGTCTTAAGTATCAAAGCTTAATGATTTTTTTTAATAGAACACAAAATAGCTAGGTGGCCCTGTAAAAGGCTATCTCCCCAGTATGGAATCTGGACTGTCTTTTATTAGAAAAGATACTCAGCCTCCAGCAGTTAATAACTTGTTTAATGTTTG
Organism: Mirounga angustirostris; assembly: GCF_029215605.1. Taxonomy (NCBI): domain Eukaryota; kingdom Metazoa; phylum Chordata; class Mammalia; order Carnivora; family Phocidae; genus Mirounga; species Mirounga angustirostris. Next base: position 16,340,841 of record NW_026991711.1, on the reverse strand, counting down.
ATTCTTGAATACATGTACATCTTTACTCAGTGATACATATTTTCTTAGAGGAAATCTATGCCTGAATAAGATGCACAGAAATTTTCTCTTTAATCTATTTACTTATATTTTTGCCATATCCTATTTAGAATAGGAACTGATTGTTACTGGGCATTTACTATATTCTAAGCAATTCACATGCATTTTTTTCCTTTAGTCTGGGCAAAGATCCTGGGATGGTGATACTGCGTGTATCCTCATTTATAGATGAAAAAGCTAGGAGATACTAAATCACTTAGCCCGGATCTTAAGCACAGGAAATGGCAGAGTCAGGTCAGCTTGGCTCACTTTAACTTGCCTGTGCTCGGGTCTACTAGTGGTTCTCAAAGTGTGGTCCCTGGACTGGCAGCATCAGCTGGGAATTGGTTAGGGATGCAAATTCTCAAACCCCATTCTGAACCTAGTGGATCAGAAATGCTAGGGGTGAGGTTAGCATTCTGTATCTTAACAAGCCTTCCAGGTGATTTTGATAGATGCAAAACTTTTAGGATCCTCTGCTAATAGACTCCAAATTTTGAAAGGTTGCTGATACACAATTTTTTAAAAATCTAGTTTTTGAAAAGAATCATGTTAGGCCCCTGCCAAAGTATTAAGTTAGCGTTTATTGCTTAAACATTCAGAATTTTACTTTCGGGATTCTTTGAGTGTTTTATGCATTAGTTCATAAGAACTGAAGCTTAAGACCCAGGCTTTTGTGCAGGCTGGGGAGTGGTGAGTACACGCTGCTAACCCTTCCATGCTGTCCTCACATTACTCATGAATGGTGATCTGAATTAGGATCCAGCTGAACAGATGACTACAAAAAAAAAAAAAAAAAAAACCCATAAAACAAAAAACCCAAACCAAACCAAACCAAACCAAAACACCCACAACGCTGTTACACAGATCAGGCTTGCTCATTGTTGAGTAAGAAAAGGAAGTTTTAAAACAGGCCCAACAGGTTAGACGTATTTTTCAAATTCAATGGGTTCTTTACTGGAAGCCACTAGGACCCCAGTCTTAGTTCTGCTGACCCAATGCAGGGTTTGCACCCCAAGGCTGACTCTCCTGATCCTGGTGTTTGTGTTGTTTTTTCGTTTTTGGTTTGTTTTTTTTTTCCCCTCTACTCTGTATGTGGCTCCTCATGGAGGAGAAACCCATACATTCAGAATGTCATTTGCATATTTCCTAAGTCCAAGGCATTTTCGTCGTAAATGTATTCGATTTTTAAGAACTTAGGAGTGATTAGGTATAATTTAATATAGATATGGCCAGCCTCGGTGTCCCTGGGTAGCTGAAATTCAATTTTTTTTTAATTAGTATTTGAAAAGGAAGACCTCCTCTAGCCATCGTAATCATATTTTCACTGTATTTTTATTCCTTTCCAGATCTGACTGTCTTAAAATTTAATTACTGTTAGCAAGACCTTTATGGGAAGAATAGAAATATTCTCGTAATAGTGTTAGCATATTAAATGTAATTTTCAGGTAGCCCTCCTAGGATTCCAGCACTCCTCAATAGAGCCAATTTAGCTGCCTTTTTCTGCCCTGACAGTCCACACGTATTCAACTCACAAATGTGTCCTTTCCCTGGCTCTTCTGATGCTATTAGAACTTTATTGTCCTAGTGCATTAGAGTGTTCATTCGCTCCTGATAAGACCTCAAATCTGAGATGCATTTTAATGCTGTTCATACTAATACCATTAAACATGCTAATTATAACTTCTGCACACTAAGGCACACTTTTGTTGGTTTGTTTGTGGTTTTTGTTGTTTTTTAACCATGTTAGTTGTCTACAATTCAAAAATAGGAGGGTTTGGGAGCACCTGGCTGGCTCAGTCAGAAGACCGTGCAACTCTTGATCTCGGGGTCATGAGTTTGAGTCCCACATGGGGTGTAGAGATTACTTAAATAAATAAAAAATTAAAATAAGAGGGTTTTGAAAAAGAAAAATCAAAGATTGCTATATAAAAACATAAAGGAAAGAGTACACACCTTTGTATAAGAACCAAGGTCAAATGACTCAAGAATTAAAACAAGTGATGATAATATGTAATTTTGCCCAAGTATTAAAAGAAATATGTAAAGGGATGTTAGACCTCGAAGTCCGAAGAAATGGAAGGACAGCTTCTTAGGCCTGAGTCCCATGTCTGGGCTAACATAGGAGACTGGGACTAAAAGTTCGGCTGTCCCCCCTCCCAGCCCCTGGTGTCCTGTCTCACTTCTGGTAAGAGCAGCTGATTCTCCTGGGGCTCAAGGACTCTCAGGCAATGCCCAGCACTTCAACAGAAGGACCTGCACCTGCAGCCTTTTACTCACGTCAGGAGGTTATTTATCAGCTATAGGCTCTTCCTTATTTGGAACGAACATAGCCATAGTTCTGTGTTTGGTTTTTTGTTTGTTTGTTTGTTTTTGGGAGAGAGGGTGAGAGAGAGAGCAGGAGGGAGATGGAGAGAGAATATGAAGCGGACTCCATGCTGAGCTCAGAGCCGATGTGAGTCTTGATCCTACAGCTGTGAGATCATGACCTGAGCCAAAACCAAGAGCTGGTTGCTTAACCTATTGAGCCACCCAGGAACCCTCTGTATTTGGTTTTAATTGAGATGTTTAGTTCCTAAACAAGGTATCTTTCACATTTTAATTGTTTTTAATCGTATATCTTCTTTTTTCTTGCAACAAATAGATCATTCTGTTAAATTCTAATCAGCGAGAGCTCCTAGCTTCCAGTGGGAGGGAGGATTCCATTTTTAAAAAGCAACACCCAGAGTGGGTTTTAGCTGAGCTCGGTGTATGGTCGTTGTGCAGAGTTCCAATAGTTTTGTTTTCAATCACCCTTTCAAAGTGAAGGCCAGAGAAAAACTTGATGTTTGCTCTTCAGGTCTACACCATTTTTGTTCGTTAGCTTGAATATGTGATAGTAGTAAAATAATCCAAAAGAGTACAAGTTCATTGCTGCATTTGGCTTCCTGTCATAGAAGAAGACAGAGAGACAACCAACTGGGCTTCACTGTAGGATCAGTTAATGAATTTCCAATTCCCATTGCATTTATGCTTTATTATTTAAATTTATATAAGTTTGTGCTGTCATTCCAAGCAAAGTGTTTCCTGCAATTTCTCAAGATGAGAAGGTGTTTTTCTGCAAAATGCCAAGATGAGAGAAAGAGAAATATGTCTCTATCTATCTATTATCTCTCAATTTTTCTGTCTATATATCTTCATGTGTGCTTATTTCATTTATATATATGATATTCCTTTTGATTTGTGACAGAGCTTGTTTGAGAGAACTGGAACTTGATGTTACTTTAAGGATATAAAACACAACATCTGATGTTAATAATTTGTGGCACAGAATGGAAAAAGAATTCATGGGTAGAAATAGCCACCTTCTTCCTGCCTCCTGCTTGAGCCTGACTGTCAGAATCCATGCCTACCCTTGTCCCCCTGGAGGACTGCTGTGGCATCTGTGACCTGCAGACAGTCAGTCCCCTGAGGATGCCATGTAATGAATGATGAAAGCTCAGAGCCGTTAAAAAGAAGCATTACAAAAGTGTGAACCCTGTGTTGTTTGCTTTCTCCCCCAGTAATTAGTGAAACAGAAGGAAGGTGAAGAATGGAGAGCTTTAGCAACTGTCAGAAGTATTTCATGTTAAAAATAAATAGTGATGGGGGAGGGGCTAGGTGGGGGAGGGGCATTATGGAGGGCACTGTTGTGATGAGCGCTGAGTGTGGTATGGAAGTGATGAACCACTGAATTCTATTCCTGAAGCCAATATTGCATTGTATGTTACCTAACTAGAATTTAAATAAAAAATTGAAAAAAAATTAAAAATAAATACTAATAAGATTCCTAATCAGATGCCCTTAACATAGGGAGATCATCCTGGGTTATTTGACTGGGCTCAATATAATCATAAGGGTCCTTAAAAGTGGAGGGAAGCTGAAGAGGAGGTCAGATGACACTATGTGACCAAGACTTCATCAGCTGTTCTTGACTTTGAAGATGAGGGAAGGGGCCAAAGAGCCAAGGAATATAGACTGCCTCTGGAAGCTAAAAAAGACAGTGAAACAAATTCTTCACTAAAGCCTCCAGAAAGAAATGCAGCCCTGCTGGTACCTTAATGTTAACCCAGTAAGACTCATTTTGGATTTCTGATCTCCAAAATTATTAGATGATAAATTTGTGTTGTTTTATGCCACTAAGAAAAGGGAAGGGGAGGGGAGGGGAGGGAGAGGAGGGAAGGAGAGAAGAGAAGAGAGCCAAAGTTTTAAGTAGAGGAGATATTAAGTAGAGGATTTATTTATTTTATTTATTTTTAACAGTTCTCAATACAGATTTTTAAAACATAGTCTACAAATATAACTAGTACTGAAATAGGCATATATATATATGGACATATATACATATGTGTGTGTGCATACATGTATAGACACGTATATTCCATGTCTTCTTTTCTACGGAGTCAGTCTCCACTCTTCTTTCCAGATCTGTGTAAGTCTCACCCTGCACTGTAGCTTTTTAGTTATTCTAGTCTAGTAAGGTATACCCCCTCAACTCAACTGACTTTTCCTTATAATCTCAAATATTTCATAATCTAGCCTGAGAGAGCAAAACTTCTCTACATCATTTATTTAAAGCACAACTAAAATCACTTTCTATTTTTAATTTCTAAATACCACTAAGTCCCTAATCAGATTATAAATATTTTGAGTACATGCACTAATCATTATTTTCTTTATTTTCAATGTGTATAGTTAGTATAGTGCCCAATAAATACTATACTTTTAAGTCTAAGTAATTAGACTTACTACTTACTACTACAACTAAGACTTAGGTGTAATGCTTATTAGTTTGCAATGATACTTACAATACTTATTATGACATGATGATGATTAAAAGTTGAGCAGACCTCTTTTGTGAACCTTAAGATAGATCTAATATGCTGATAAAGACACAACGATGTTAAGAGGTAGTGCACAAAGTGCACATGCATTGAAACTACAGAAGATTTTGTGATGGTCCTAAAACAGCATTATCCAATAGAAATCTTCAGTTTCGGAGATTATGGAAATTATTTCTATTTCTACTCTCCAATATAGGGGCCACTGGCTACTTGGTTAATGAGCACTTGTGATGTGGCTAGTGTGACTAAAGGACTGAATTTTTATTTTAATTAATTCAAGTTTAAATTAAATGGCCACATGTGCCAGTGGCTACCATAATGGACAACGTGAAGACACTTTTAGATTGATAGATCGCTGTCCACGTTCTAAGGGCAAGTGTTGTCAATGAATAGGGTCATTTTTGTCTTTGCAAATGGTCTTATTACTGAAGCAGTGAATGAATAACATGGAGCAGTGATACCCAAAGTGTTCTGCAGTTCAGACCCGACAATGAACTGTTTGTTACTAGTCCATGACAAGTTAAGAACTTGAGAGTAAGCATTTAGAAACTTCTGTGGCCACTTGGCATTGATGTAACATCCAAACGCGGACTCAATGGATTCATCTCACTAAGCAGGGCATAGACCACTTTGGGTATTTTTAAGCTTGCACAGTGAGTGCCATCTGGTGTTAGCACAGGTGGGTGCAGTAGGACCCCATATTGGCCCATGGAAGATCAGAAATTTTTAAAAAACTATCCTCTCCCCAAATAGCTACAAATAGTTTAAGAAGCCCAGGTGGAGAAGACTCGGAATCAGAAGCCAGGAGGCCAGTCTGTTCCTCATAACCTGGCTCAACTGTATTGACCAGACCTCTCAGAACAAAGGGACTTAAAAGAGAAGCAATTAGAAATTACAGACTTCCACCCTCTCAACAGACAAATGAAAAATCCAAGTCCCAGGAACGATGTGACATACTTCAACTACTTCCATCTGAGCTTGGAGATCTCCTTTTCTGACCCTCAGGCAAGCTTTTTCCACCATGCCAAGTGGATATGGGCCAAGAGCAATCTTATGATGCCCTCACACAAGAAATAGAGGAGTCTGAGGATATTACTGCAACACATCCATAAAATCCACCGTGCAGTCTGCTTGTGCCTGTATCAACCTTGGTTCACTTCCCCTTTTTAATGAGTTGTCACTACAGTGAATTTAAGAAAAAAACAATGCAGACAATGTATCCATATGGCTCAGTGCATAGAGAAAATGAATCAATGAAACCAGCCCTTCTACTCAAGTGTTAGATTTCACACAAACTATGCATCAGTTTGTTTTCCTAAACCATGAAACGATGCTTCCCATTTTGATTTCCTGCCTTGATTTGTTCTGAGATAGTAGCAAAATGGTAATAGGATGCAACAGTTTAAGACCCCTTAGGAGCCCAGAAAGAATTCAGGAAAATGGTATTTGTTGTATTGGAAATAGGGCAGCTTATATGATCAAATGTGTAATAGGTAGTGTCAGTGCCCCAGTGAGATGCCCTGTACTGACAGGTTCTTCCAGACCCACAGCCACACCTTTCTCCCAAAGACTGCCCTTAGTCACAGGAGCCATCCAGCTTAAGAAGTAACAAAAGAACACCTCTCTCCCTTTCTATCCCTCTGTGAGATAGGGGCAGTCTGCCACCAAGCGTGGACAAATGTCTGTCCCTTTGCCTCACAGTGGGATCAGGCTAAAACCAGCCTCCAGATGAACCCCTTTACTTATTCTGCCTCTCACTTCCTTAAAGGTTCCCGCTGAGAATGTGCCTTTAAGAAACCACTTGTACAAGAATCCCCATCTCAGGCTCTGCTTCTAGAGAATTTGACCCACAACAGAGAGTACACAAACTAAAAACTTTTAAATAGCTAATTTTCTTATTACCGCAAATATTTTGAGCTGTGGCTTGATTTGAATTCAGAAGAGTTTAATGATCCTGTTCTTTAAAAAAACAAAAGAGGAGGTATCTAAATTTCCAGATCCTTTTGAACTATCTTAAAAAGTTTTTATCTCCTGTTTGGCCTCCTTATTGTCTTTGATCACTGACTTCAGATCAAAACTGCTGCTCCATTAGAAAGCATGCAGCTATTCCCGAGCATGTGCTAATTGCTATTTCCTATCTGATAAGACCATTGTAGAAGTTTCTCTACAAGAACATAACAGCATATCTCAAGTGCATGACTATTTTCTTATGCAAATAAAAATACCCTATACTTTAAAATCTATGAATATTGTTGCTATGTTATTTAGTGGGAAAATTAATCATCCAAAAGTTTGTCCTTTTGGGGGGTGGGGAGTAGGAGAAGCCTGCTTTATTAATTTGTGATAAATAACAATATGTTTAAAATAACAAAACTTGGGAAAACATAATTTTCAATTTTATATTCAAATCATGTCAGTTGCATAGTTAATGGAATTTATTAGGGAAAATGCTATAGCTATTTGCATAATTTTCTGGTGCTGAAACATGAGAAAAATCTGGCTGCATGTTACTAGAGCCCGGTTTAACTTTGCTTTCAAATACTCATTCACCAACCTAAGCCTTTTTCTTTTCTCAATCTCTATGGAGCTCACATAAAATATGCACTTAAGCTCATGTAAAAATAATTCATTCTTCCATTTTCCTCCAAATCACTTCACTCTCTCATGTGTTTATTAATAAATTTAGTTGAAAGAAATTGAAGAAGACACAAAAAGATGGAAAAATATTCCATGCTCATGGATCGGAAGAATAAACATTGTTAAAATGTCTATGCTACCCAGAGCAATCTATACCTTCAATGCCATCCCGATCAAAATTCCAATGACATTTTTCAAAGTGCTGGAACAAACAATCCTAAAATTTGTATGGAATCAGAAAAGACCCCGAATCACCAAGGAGATGTTGAAAAAGAAAAACAAAGCTGGGGGCATCACATTGCCCAATTTCAAGCTATATTACAAAGCAGTGATCACCAAGACAGCATGGTACTGACACAAAAACAGACATACAGACCAATGGAACAGAATAGAGAACCCAGATATGGACCCTCAACTCTGTGGTCAAATAATCTTTGACAAAGCAGGAAAAAACATGCAATGGAAAAAAGTCAGTCTCTTCAATAAATGGTGCTGGGAAAATTGGACAGCCACATGCAGAAGAATGAAACTCGACCATTCTCTAACACCACTCACAAAGATAAACTCAAAGTGGATGAAAGACCTCAATGTGAGACAGGAATCCATCAAAATCCTAGAGGAGAACATAGGCAGTAACCTCTTTGACATCAACCACAGCAACTTCTTTCAAGATACATCTCCAAAAGCTAGTGAAACAAAAGCGAAAATGAACTTTTGGGACTTCATCAAGATAAAAAGCTTCTGCACAGCAAAGGAAACAGTCAACAAAACAAAGAGGCAACCCACAGAATGGGAGAAGATATTTGCAAATGACACAACAGATAAAGGGCTGGTATCCAAAATCTATAAAGAACTTCTCAAACTCAACACCCAAAAAACAAATAATCAAGTCAAAAAGTGGGCAGAAGAGATGAACAGACATTTCTCTGAAGAAGACATACAAATGGCTAACAGACACATGAAAAAATGTTCATCATCATTAGCCATCAGGGAAATCCAAATCAAAACCACACTGAGATACCACCTTACACCAGTTAGAATGGCAAAAATGGACAGGGAGAGAAACAACAAATGTTGGAAAGGTTGTGAAGAAAGGGGAACCCTCTTACACTGTTGGTGGGAATGCAAGTTGGTACAGCCACTTTGGAAAACAGTATGGAGGTTCCTCAAAAATTTAAAAATAGAGCTACCCTATGAGCCAGCAATTGCACTACTGGGTATTTACCCCAAAGACACAGATGTAGTGAAAAGAAGGGCCATATGCACCCCAATGTTCATAGCAGCAATGTCCGCAATAGCCAAACTGTGGAAAGAACCGAGATGCCCTTCAACAGATGAATGGATAAAGAAGATGTGGTCCATATATACAATGGAATATTACTCAGCCATCAGAAAAGATGAATACCCAACTTTTACATCAACATGGATGGGACTGGAGGAGATTATGCTAAGCGAAATAAGTCAAGCAGAGAAAGTCAATTATCATATGGTTTCACTTATTTGTGGAACATAAGGAATAACATGGAGGACATTAGGAGAAGGAAGGGAAAAATGGGGGCGAGGAATTAGAGGGAGAGATGAACCATGAGAGACTATGGACCTGAGAAACAAACAGGGTTCTAGAGGGGAGGGGGGAGGGGGGATTGGTTAGCCCGGTGATGGGTATTAAGGAGGGCACGTACTGCATGGAGCACTGGGTGTTATACGAAAACAATGGATCGTGGATCACTACATCAAAAACTAATGATGTATTGTATGGTGACTAACATAATATAATAAAATTTAAAAAAATAAAATAAAATAAATTTAGTTGTCTGTCATCTCCTTTGATAGCTGTTTCTGTTAGAGACTTCGTAATGGTGGTAGAGCCACTAAAATTCCAATCACCGTCTTCAACAATGTCTCATCTCTCTATTTTATTCATCCATGTGGCCAAGTCTCTTACCAATCATTCAACAAATCTCTACCAAATGTCATCTTCTTATTCTTCTATTTCCTCCTAAAATCTTAACAGTACTGCAGACCCCCTTCCTAATTTGCAAAATTCCCAGAATTAAGTGCCATGGAATCATTCGCTTTCGGCGAATATGACTAAACTTGGAATTTTCTGTGGTTTTGAATGAAAGCAGAATCATTGCTAATCAATCCTAACTTTCACCTTGTGCTGATGGGACCCAGGATCTACTACAATTTAACCAGAGCAAGACTTTCTCACAAAAATGAAAGAGAGAGAGAGAGAGAAAGACAGAAAGAAAGAAAGACAGAAAGAAAGACAGAAAGAAAGAAAGAAAGAAAGAAAGAAAGAAAGAAAGAAGGAAGGAAGGAAGGAAGGAAGGAAGGAAGGAAGGAAGGAAGGAAGGAAGGAAGGAAGAAAGAAAGAAAGAAAGAAAGAAAGAAAGAAAGAAAGAAAGAAAGACACATTTTTGTACATGACTAAACAAATATTTATTATTAGCCAGTGGGATTAAAAATGCAGTCCCTACATTCAAAGCAATCAAATTCTGAAAAGGAAGACAAATACAGAAACAAGCAATCCTAATACAATGTGATTAGTACCAGATGTTTGGACAGGAGTCTGGAAGCAGAGAAGGGTGGAGAAAACTTGCCCATCTGTTGTTTGGGAGAGACTGAGGGAGAGGTCAGGGAAGATTTTTAGTTGATGTGGTTTGTAAATTTTAATTGAAAAGGGCAATTTTAAAGATATTAACCCTGAATTATTTAATTCTCTTATCTATCCTTACTTAGGTAGCTCTTTTTTCTGCTAGGTCAAAATTCAAACTGTTCCTGCCTTGCTGAAAGCTTTTATCTCTCTCCTAACTACCTCCCTTCCACATCCACCAACTTAGTAAGGATTAGGTGTGTCCACTTGTCACAGGAAACCCAAAATAACAATGGCTTATAGGAAATGGAACAGATTTCCCCAGCTGGTGGACTGTAAAATATACCGTTGATCAAAATCTTGTAAAACCGGCTTTTCCTTCAGCAGCACCTTCTCTGCCATATGGCGCTGACGTGAGTTTCTGCAAAGGCAGTTCTGCTATTGCGAAGGTCTGACTGCAGACCTTGTTCACTCCATCGTACTCAGGAGATTTTTGGATGGGCTGTTCCAAATTTTTTAAACTTACGTTTGGGTAATCCAATTCCTACTGAAGATAATGAGGCTTATGTCAGCTCTGGGTGCTCCCTTTTTGTGGTGGGAATTTGGCAAGTGGCATCCTCGTTTGCGTTGGGATTCCAGCTCTTGGTTTGTGTCATCGAAGAAGTACAATTTTGTGCCTATGTCAGATATTACCTTTGACCTACACTGATGAGAAAATATATATTTAACAGGCGATGTTTGTATGTTAACTGATGTTCAGAAAATTAAGAGGATAACAGGAAGAACTTTCACACAGAAGAAAAGGAAAAATTGTGCAAAACCTGAACCCTGGGAATATATATATACTACTAGTAATTGACAATGCAAAAACCCAAAATCTAATTTGGGCGATACTGGGTACAGCAAATGTAGGTGTTTTTTCTCCTGATCACCAAACTGTATAGTATGGATAAGGTCACTCATGTTAAGGGTTGAATAAATCAATCAGCAACTGAATAATTCCCAGCTTTCAGATGTGTAAGGAAATCATGCACCCAGAATATCACACTGCACTTATTAAATTCCTACCTTAATCAATAGCAAAGACATTTACAGCCCCTTAACATTATAAAGGAATATACAGGTGTTAAACATGACTCCCAGGCGCCTGGCTGGCTCAGTCATTAAGCGTCTGCCTTCGGCTCAGGTCATGATCCCAGGGTCCTGGGTCCTCCTCGGGGGGAAGCCTGCTTCTCCCTCTCCCCCTCCCGCTGCTTGTGTTCCTGCTCTCGCTATCTCTGTCTCTGTCAAATAAATAAATAAAATCTTTAAAAAAAAAAAAAAAAAAACATGACTCCCAAAAGAGAGAGACAGAGAGAGGAGAGAGAGAGAAGAAACTATTTAAACCTCCAGTATTGAACATCTCTGGATGTTTTGCTTACATCAGAAGATTTACTCATATCACTAACAAGAAGAATAGTTCTCAAGAGTCTTGGACTGATTAGAAATCCAGACAGTAGTTGATTTTTTTGTCTCATATGACCTCAACAGCAGTTTGGGGAATTAAGAGCAAATGAAAATTTTCATGAGATCACGTGCCTGTCTTTTCATAAGAAGAAAAAAACTTAAAACAGCAAAATGGTAATTTGAATCATTTATTGGGAATTTGGGGGACAAGTTGAGATGTTCTTTTTTTTGTCCTAAAGAATCATCAGAAGACTATTTTTTCAAACACCGGAGCTTCCTGCTGCTCAGTATTGTGTTGGCTTCCTCTGGTTCCTAAGGTTCTGACGGATCTCTGCTGCCTTGTTTTGATTCAGTAGCTCCCAGAATAATCCCAAATGTACATCATCACAGGGCTATGAAGCTCCATAATTACTGAGGAGGTAGGTGCTGTTTTCCTTTCTGTCCATGTTTAGACATTGTTCTAAGCATTATTTGATGCCTGAGGTAGGCTTTACATAAGAAATACAAAAGCTGTTTTGGTTTTATTGTCACTCAGTTTTTATCCCTATAATAAAACAATAGCACAGAATGAATGCTCCAAAACTGAAATGGAACAAAGATGACAGAGTGGGAAAAAGATCCCCAAAATCAAAAATTCACTCACTTTACACAACGTGGTCATTAAATACATTTTGTGAAAATTTCTTTTTGCAATAAGGAAATAGAATTAAATTTACTGTAACTTTCCTTAGATGCACATAAAGATATTTGTGCCAAAAAGAGTGATCACTAGTAAGTGAAGAATCTGAGCAAAGAAATTAAACACATAATTTTAATTTTTCTTAAAGAACCCTCAAATATAATTTCAGTGAAACTAGGGGAATGTGGTAATGTACGAGGAAAGAAATACTGCTAAGTTGCATCTACATGTACAAACTCAAGGGTGTACTTAACAATCATCCCTACAAATTAAAGCAAAAACTGACAAATGTCTCCTTCATATTACTATCTGCACGTATAAGTATTTTGTAAAATGAGACAAAGGATAATATTTTAGAGAACTATCTTGGACTTCATTTTAATAGGTATAGCCTAAAAAATGGCTTGTCCAATTGGATAACATTTCCTGTCTTCAAACAACAGAAAACCAAAATAGCAGTAACTGAACCCAAATAAAATGTATTCCTCTTATGTAAATAAAGCCCAGCAGCTAACAGCACAAGGCTGATGTGGTAGCTCTCTTCTCAGCAAGAACCCAGGGTCTGTCTATCTTACTGCTCTGCCATCCTCAACACAGGGTTACCCAATGGCCCAAAAGACTGATTAAGCTCAGCCGTCACATCTCCTCTCCAGCTAGAAGAAAAAGAAAGCTCAAAGAAGGTCACCCCTACCTTTAAACACACTCCTCAGAAGTTACTCACTTGAATGTAGATGGCCATCACAGGCTACAAGAGAGCCAGGGAAATGTAGTCTTTATTTTAAGCAGCCATGTGCTTATCTGAAAACTGGGGGTCTTATTACTGGGGAAGAATAGGATTAGATAATGAGGGACAACCCACAGTCTGTTATAGCCACTGTGTCTGAAAATACACAAATCATTATTTTTCCCATTTTTATCCAACTGACTGGGGTTTTTTAAAGCCAGATAGACACAGGTCCTTGTAGGATAAAGGCATGAACTGAACCGTTACTCAATTCAGTTTCAGTTTAAAGAAGAAAACAAATCTAAATACTGTGTGACACAGTTTGAACCACAGCATTCTTTTCATCTTTATTTACTTACACCTAGACTTTCCAAAATCAAACATTTAGTTTTGTCATCTTGAGAGGTTCGGTTTCATCAGGATTAAACATGTTTAAAGGGCTCTTTTGCTTCTAAAGTTATCCCATTCACTTACTCACTCTCTCATTTATCGGCTAGTGACATCCACTAATTTGAAAATTTCACTCTGAAATGTAGATGTTCAACTCTATGATAGCACAGAGTTCATCACCAAATATATTTTCAAGACCAGTGAAAGATGTAACAAAAAATTAAGGCTCGTGTTATGATCTCATTGGAAAATTTCTTTTGATCAAAGATGAAGTAGATTCAGTGCAACCCTTGGGGTAGGTATGTAGAAGATAAGAAATGATGAAAACACAGGGACAGGTAAAGAGAGCTTTGGGTGACTTTAGAATAACTTTAGAATTCCGATGTATTTCCAAATATGGCAGACAGCAGGAAAGTGAAGATTGATATTAAACAATCGATCATCTGCCTGTCTAAACAACTAATATACTTTAAACAATTTCCTTTTATAATATTAGAACCTGTTAATTGTAGCAACATCTGCAGAGGAGTGTAAAGAATAAAAAAATTATTATTCAGCATTTTGTCACCCCGGGGAAAAAAATACGAAGTACCCTTAATATGTTGTGTGCAGGGGCGCCTGGGTGGCTCAGTCGTTAAGCATCTGCCTTCGGCTCAGGTCATGATCCCAGGGTCCTGGGATCCAGCCCTGCATCGGGCTGCCTGCTCAGCCACTCTCCCTGCTTGTGTTCCCTCTCTTGCGGTGTCTCTCTCCGTCAAATAAATAAATAAAATCTTTAAAAAATATATGTTGTGTGCTATTTTAGTAATTTACCTACATTTACAATTGTGTGTATTTTCTCATTGGGTTAATATTTCACACACTGCATTGCAAATCGCCTACTCTTTTGTCAATTACTCTTTTTTTCAATTAACATGAGAAAATGCTTGAAATACAGTAATCTTTTTAAACATGACTTGAATGGTTGAATAATATTTGTTCATGTGGGTTTTTTTTCCATAATTTAACCCACTTGATATTGGAAAAGCAGTGTGTATTTAGAATGCATGCACTGTAGTGGGTTGTCCTATGCTTTAATCCTGATGACATCTTTCTTTAAGTAATTTGATACCAAATTTAATCTTCCGTTTCCTCATTTATGAAATAGGATGAATATTAGTGCCTCCCTTGTAAGTGTATGACAAGGATCAAAAGAGGGGCAGAATTCATAGTAAGGTCTCAATACCTAATAACAAGTTTTAGTGGACATTAGAATATTTCTAATTTTATGTTACCGGAAACAGCTGTTGACCCAGAACATTGTTGGGTAAGGTATAAAGGACCATTTTGTTCAATCATACCTACCTGCGTTCAGTCCCTCATTTAAGAAACATTTATGGGGCAGTTCTCACTTGCCAGGTGCTCTTCAGCTTTATAATGAGCCTCTTTATTATGGGCCTTGTAAGAGCCAATTCTTAAGTTTTGACTAACACTTTTAGCCACAATTATAATATTAACTGTTCGAGTAAATGTTATTTAAAACATCCCATAAAGATTCTGTGAGAAGATAAGAGTCTAGGAAGGTAAAAGTGATTTTAAATTTGACTAGAACTATGAAAATATTCTTTCCACAGTGATTTCCCAATATTCAAATTCGTGTTTTGATCATTCAGATGAAATACGTGTCCCTTTCTTACCTGTTAGGGGCAAAATCAGTAAAGTAAAAGTGTCACTTTCTTTTTTTTTCTTTTTTTCTTTTTTTTTTTTTAAAGATTTTATTTATTTATTTGACAGAGATACAGCAAGAGAGGGAACACAAGCAGGGGGAGCGGGAGAGGGAGAAGCAGGCTTCCCGCAGAGCAGGGAGCCTGATGTGGGGCTCGTCCCAAGACCCTAGGATGGAGCCCGATGTGGGGCTCGATCCCAGGACCCTAGGATCATGACCTGGGCCGAAGGCAGATGCTTAACGACTGAGCCACCCAGGCGCCCCTAAAAGTGTCACTTTCAAAGCTATTTCTGTACAACCATAATGCTTCAGAGCTTAAACACTATGCAGCCCTTCGTCACTTTGCCTCACTGCCTGTTGGAAAGTCCTGTCAAGATAAAGAAGTTAGAGGTAGTACATTTATTCTCTGCTTTTTGGGTTGTTGTTTTGGGGGGGGTGTGCGTGTGTTCTGTTTTGTTCCATTTTTGTTTAGAAACAGGTTCTTTAGAAACTATGCTGAGATCTGACCGTACCTCAGGAGGTAGAATGTAAATAATGAATAAAAGGAGCTCAGAGTGGTGGACCTAGCCCCATCCGTGAAAGGTCAAACCCTCTTCCTGTTCTTATCCTGCTCTTCCCAAGCCTCTGCCACGTGGAAGAGTGGTCTTCCTGAATCTCAGCTCCCGCCCTTGACTCTCTTCTGGGCATCCCCATCTACTCCATCTTCACCACCTCCCTCACTGATTCCAAAATCTGACGTGGGCTCATAATTACTAAAGGGGGTTTTCAAAAATACAGATCCCTGAGTTCCTACCAGAAACACTAAATCAGAAACATCTGTGTGTGGGACTTGGGGATTGTTATTTTCCACAAGCTTTCTTGGTGATTCTGATGCATACCCAAGACTGGCATTGGGAAACTCTTGGCTTCTGATCAGGGTCTGTGATGTACTTCACCTGCCACCCCGTGCCCAAGCGTGCCCTGGGTCCCTCCCTCATCTGTTGCTTCCTCTACCTCCCTCTACCTCATCTGTTGCTATCCTGGGCCCCTTTGTATGCCACATTCCAGCCTGAGTAATGACAAATGACATTCGTCAAGTGTTCTTTTGTGACAGGCCTTCTATACAGAGGCACTAAAGCAGCTAATATATTTAATGCATAACATTTAATGACACACATATGATGTGTTAGAAGCATGTCTGACACACAGAAAGCATATAATGCATGTTAATGAATTATATCTAATTAAATATTAAAAATAGATCATGACATATTATCTTTTCCAGCTTTATTGAGATATAATCAACATAACATTGTGTAAATTTAAGGTCTAGAACCTGTAGGTTTGATGCTCATATAGGTTTTGAAATGTTTACCAGTTAAGTGAGTTAACACATCTGTCACCTCACATCATGACCATTTTTATCGGGCACCTGGGTGGCTCAGTTGGTGAAACATCTGCCTTTGGCTCAGGTCCTGATCTCAGGGTCCGGGGATCGAGTCCCACATCAGGCTCCCTGCTCAACAGGGAGTCTACTTCTCCCTCTGAACCTCCCCCCTCTTGTGCTCTCTCTCTCATTCTCTCTCTCTCAAATAAATAAATAAAATCTTTTTTAAAAATGACCATTTTTGTGTGTATGGTGAGAACATTTAAGGTTTACTCCCTTAGCCACTTTCAAGTACACAATGTAATATTGTTACTTATCACTATGTTGTATATTAGACCCCGGATCTTATTAATCTTTTGACTAGAAGTTTGTACCTTTGAACAACATATCTCCATTTCTCAAAACCCCCAACCCCTGGCAATAATCAATCTACTCTCTGTTTCTATGAGTTTGGCTTTTTTTTACATTCCACATATAAGTGAGATCATACAGTATTTGTCTTCCTCTAACTTCTTTCACTCAGCATATGCCCTCAAGTCTCAAATGGCAAGATTTTTTCCTTTTTTATGGCTGAATAATTACATACCCATTTTCTTTATCCTTTCATCCACTGGTAGAACTTAGAGTGTTTCCATGTCTCGGCTATTGTAAATAATGCTGCAGTGAACAGGGGGATGTGGCAGGGTGCAGATATCTCTTCGAGATAGTGATTTTATTTCCTTTGGATATATTCCCAGATGTGGGATTGTTGGATCATAGGGTAGCTCTATTTTTTTTAATTTTTTTGAGGAATCTTCATACTGTTTTTCATAGTGGCTGCACCAATTTACTTCCCCACCAACAGTGCACAGGGGTCCCCTTTTCTCCACATCATTGCCCATACTTCTCTCTTGTCTTTTTTATCTTAATGACATGTATTATTTTAGTTAATCCTCATAGCAACTCTGTGAGGTAGATCCCATTATTTCCCCCATATTATAGAATAGGAAACTGAGGCCCTATTCATAGAAAAGTGTAACCCAATTATGGACATTTGTAGTTTCTTGAATGTGCCATGATTTCTCTTATGTTGGTGAGGAAGGTGAGAAAATTGATGTGTGTATTCTCCAACCCTAACTCCCTGACAAACGTTCTCCTGTGTAGTCCCTATTCACGTGTCATTGGTTGTCATTGTCTGTTTTACCCTTTGGTTTTGCCAACTGGATTTTAAATTTCTTGAGCTCAGGAATCATGTTTTATTGATAAATGCATTGCCAGGACCTACACTGAGCCTGACACATGGCTAGTGTCCAGTGGCTATTAAATAAGAAAAGAAGGAAACTACTTTGGAAACCACTGCCGTGCACCTGGTATAACTAGTGGAATCTCAGTCATGGAACCTCAGAACTAACCTCCAGAGCAAGGATAACAAAAAGAGATTGAGTTCTCGTGAGAACTCCAGTCATTTGGTGACCTTCTAGAGCACAGTGGGGAGAAGGATTCTGAGTTGAAGTGTAGGCTCAGGGCCAAAGAACCATCACCCATGTCACCTATGGTCTTGGGAGGAGGAACATGGAGATATTCATGCTGTGTAATCATTATCCTTTGATGGTCAGACTGAAAATCAGTAATAACATGGGTGGATGTTAAGTGAATTTAGACAGAACACAGCCATGGTCACTAGACTGACTGATTTCTCTTTAGACTGTACTTTCTGAGGAGGCCGTTGAGTTAGACTCAATCTTTCATATATGTTTGGTGCCATCCCTAAATGAAATGAAATTGGAAGCACATAAATACCAAGGGTCCGTTTTCCACAGATCTAAACTTTAAAAATATCTTCCTTTCTTTATTTACTATGTGAAAACAAATAATATGGAAGAGAAAAGGGATAAGAAAATGTAAAAAGCATAGCTTTGAAAGACACATACTCATACACGCAATGAACTTCTATCTCAAGAAAGTATAGATGATCATCTTCAGACACATCACAGAAAATGTGCTTGACACTAACATTGAAAAAAGGTAGTAATCATTCTACTACCCAATCAATTCTAGAGCTATTTCATTAATTAAGAACAAGCTTAAGTTATGTTATTTAGGAACGAAAAATAAGTCCAACTTAATGATGTCCGAAGAGTGGTAGTGTCTGCCTCTTCGTAGAATTTAGTTTCTTCACAGCGCTTATCTCCATATACAGTGATATTTGATATTTCCACAGGAGCAAAGGAAGGAAATAGCTATTTTTTGATGAAACATTGTGACTTTCAAGGCCTGCTTGTGTGTGAATTAGGTCAAGCCTTTAGGGACACATCTAGGATAATATTTCATAAGGATAAAATGTTGAGTTGGGAAGAAAACATAGAATTTTAAATTCTGTGTAATGTCAGAGGAGGCATATCTTTTGTAAGTGGCAATGTGGCCTATATTATTAGTTTAGAAACCATAAATATATGACAACTCTATACTTTACTGATGGCTTAAAAGCTCATTGCTCCATTGATTCTTTTTTCTTCTTTACTAAAATCAGAGTGGACATAAAAGGAGGAAAGATGAGAGCATTAGCATGAACATCTCAACTGAGTTTTCTTAAACACTCTTAAACACATAAAATGATTTTAGCTTATTCTTCCAGTTCATTTATGAAATATTGCTTAGGAAGAAGAAATACACACATACATACATGAAATGTTTTTTACTGTTGTCTTCTTGGGAAAACTGACTGGCAATACAAATTTATCTCATATCAGGTCACAGTACTTTATCCCCAGTATCTTTAGCCGTTAACAAAAGACCACAACCAATGTTTTCTCTACCACACCGTGTGTCTTCCACTTGAAACTAGACATTCCACAGAAATTATTTTATAACTTTTAAAAGGTTTTTCCAATTGTGTATCAACAAGCTTTACCCTCCTTCTGAATTCCAAGCATGTCTTCTTAAATTCTACTCACACTTGATTTATAGGAAGATCTATCAAATATCCTTATGTAATTCTAAAGTGGTAGTTAGGTTTTAGGGAAGGCTTCCAAGGTTATAATGTAATTGTAAAGATACGGAACTGTAGGTGTCCAAGCACTTTCCAACACACCAGAAGTGGGAGAGCCAAAGCAAGGGCCTTTGCTGAAGTGTTCTCTTGAGTTGTGTCAAGTGAAATTGCTTCAGTAAATCACCATTACACATCACTAACAGGATAACGGATGCCTGGGTGTGTTTAATGATGTCACATCACTCTTGATCAAGATTAAACTTTAGAATTGACATGTGTTTTAATTTCATAAGTCTGAAGGTTTAAAAAAATATTTTCTCTGTGTATCTGTCCTGGAGCTAGCTTTGTATATTTCCATAAAACATCTAACTCTACAGATTAACATACACGTATATAATTATGTTTATTTGGTATCTAGAGACACATATCTAGTATTTTTACACATGTATTCCACTTGTGTTTACATATATAGTTCACATAATTTATATTATGTAGTATATGTATATAAATTTATATATAAATATATTTGGGGGTGTGTGTGTGTATGTATATATACGTGTGTGTGTGATAAATTTTTGCTTTTCACAGATCCTGTATTAGAACAACAAACCTAATTTCAGAAGTTTCGGTTTGATGTAGCATGTATTTGTTTAAGATTAATGTTAATTATTAAAACTAGGATCTGCTATGCAAACTTGTAAGGTGTGAAAGAACACATCTTTTTAGTGAAATAGTAGGGTACAGTTTGTTCCTAAAAGTATAGCTTTTTTGATTAGATTAATTTAATTGTGCACCTTTTTTTAAAGGCAGTGCTTTTTTGTATGTTTTTTTTCTCCATCTTTGTCGAGGTGTTGCCAAATAAAATTGCATATATTTAAAGTGTACAAGGTGAAGATTTGAGATACATTTTATATAATTTAAAAAATAATTTTACATAACATGTTACCTTTGGTGCTGTCCCCATCAAGACAATGAGAGAAGTTTGTTGGTTTGATATCCTAGCGGAGAATATTTTCCTTGCTTTTATTTGTAACCTGTGGTTGTACTCAAGGTTAATTCAAGGTATCAGGAAGGTGTGACTATGGCAAGAGGTAGGGATGACAGGGGCAAATTAATGCAAGATTAGTGGCCTGGATATTGATTCTTATCATGGGATCTTGGAGAAATGAAGTCATTTTTTAATTAGACTTTTAGTTATAATAATAAATGATGCTCAGAGTAGGCTGTCCATAGCTTTGATGTTGGCAGTTTCATCACCACTTGTGAACTGAAAAGGACAGTAAGTAGGAAATTTAGAGAAATGGTAGAATCATAATACACCCATAGGAAAATCGTATGTGCTAAGCTTCTTTTCCTGTGTAAAGAATACAAATAGTTTGTCTGTGAAGTCATTGGCTCTCAGAACCCCTTGGTGAATATGTCTAGTTGATCATTCTACAGAATTCTCATGGAGATTATCATATCTGATTTCTTTCTGATGGAAACAACTTAGTGAAGTTAACCCTCGTTTTGGAGCAATTTCAGGAAGATCTTGGAGCTCGGAAATGGCATTATGTTAGATCCCTTCCTTATGCATGGTTTTTAAATGGCTGAGTCTGAGAGCTAATAATGAAACTTCTCTCCTGCACTGTGGCACACAAGACAAATAATATATCTCTGTGTAAGCTGCTTTTGCTTATGCAGTAGATGGATTTGGATCTGATTCTTTCTTGCAGATCCACTTTTGCAAGAATAACAAAAAAAATAACAATAACAAAAAATTCCAATTCATGGGAATTCTTGCTTTTTTCACAATAACTTATTTTCTTTTTTACTCGATCAAATATAAAAATAAACACGTCTCTCTACTGAAATTTCTGGTTTCAATTTACTTTGCTTCTAAAACACTACCACTGTGCTTTGTGTGAATTAGTGCTATGAAGGTTCAGTTGGATAGATATTTTTTAAATAATTGACACGGTTTTTTGTAAAAATCCAATGCAGCTATTACTTGATTAGTAATATGAGGTTGACAAAATTGCCAACATTTCTAAAGAATACCCTCTACATGGGCATATTTTTTTTATTCTAAATATTGAATAAATTCAAAATAGATAAACCATCTTATGTGTTTTTCCCGATATAAAATGTGTGCTGTTCCTTCATTTTAAAGAGTCACAGCAGCCTGGTACAGTGAAAACAAAATGCTTGTAATTATAAGGTAGAGAAAAAGCAATGAAGACTCTGATTTTAAAAATATTCTCAAGGGAGGTTATATTTTTTTCAAATTAACAAAAGTAAATTATCATTTTTTAAAGAATAACTTCAAAGTCATATTCCTGTTTTCTTCTTTAAAAATTAAAAATTTTCAGGTAAGTAAGTGCATGAATGTAATCTATCCCCTAGGTTAACTCTTTATATTCTTGGTGGAGTGTAGGCCAATGTGATAACCTCTTACTCTGAGAATTTAATTGCATGTTCAGGAATATTTTACTTTAAAAAAAAAAACTACACTATTTCCTCATAAATTGGTTTTATCTTGACTAGTTAGTTTAATATTTCTTTAAGTATTGTTTGGGTTTTTTTTTCAACATTATGGCATTGTGGGTTGATGATAGAGCACATTTTTGTTCTAGCCCTGATATCCAGTTTCCATTTTTTCCCACAAAACAGGTTGAGAATCATTGCTAATTCTAAACAAGAGACTTTGACTCTATTTTACTTCATTCTTTAGCTCCGGGGAGGTGGAGATCAGTATATGCCACTCATTAACAGTGCATGGCCCAGGACAGAAGCACAAGGAGTATATGGGGAAGGTGATATAGCAGTGACCAGAGATACTAGTTCTGGAAGGATGACTCTAATCATGTCTGTTGCTGGTCTTTAAGTTAAAGAAGCAAGTGTTTCTCATTTACAGAGTGGTGGTTTTGTTTCCCCAATCTGCACTTCAGTGATAATTTTAGTACGGTACCCAGTGCTATTTTTAAATGAACACACCCATTCATTTATTCACTCCTTTACCACATACTCATCAAACATATACTACGGGTCAAGTTATAAACTATATGCTGAGAATTCAATGGGATAGAAGGTAGTCGTGAACTATGCTCAGGCAAAACTTACATGTTAGGGGTTCTGTAATGTAGGTCTCATTTTGCAATAGGGAAACAACCTGTGGGGCTTTCAGTGGAAACACCTATGGTATACCTTTCCTGGCCTGATTCTAGATCCGTGGAACAGGAGTTTGATATAAATGTTAACTTCTCATATTTTGAAGTATTACAATGGCAACAAAGCCTTTTCTTGTGTAGCTGTTTCTTGTGACACTGGCCCTTTCCATATTGAACCCCATGCTCCTGCTATTCTTAATTGCTTGCAATTCCCATTAAGTTCATTGCCTCAGCTTCTCTGACTTCTCACACATTAAGTATGATTAACCTGGTGTTTGTGAAAATTTGTTTTTAATTGTTTCTGGCACCAGTGAGCAAACAGGAATGCTATGGGAGCTAGTGTTCAGTGATGACAGAAGTTTATCAAATAATCTGGGGTGCCTAGGAGGCTCTGTTGGTTAAGTGTCTGCCTTTGGTTCAGGTCATGATCTCAGGGTCCTGGGACTGAGCCCCACATCGGGCTCCCTGCTCAGTGGGGAGTCTGCTTCTCCCTTTGCCTCTGCCCCTCCCTGCCCTGCTCGTGCTCTCTCTCTCAAATAAATAAATGACATCTTAAAAAAGAAGTTTATCAAATAATCATACACAAGTGTATTTTTTCCGACTGTAATTACACAGTGATGGTATGAGAATCATTGGAATTTTAAATCAAAAAATATTTTCCTCCAACTTCATGGCGATATTTCCTGAATATTTTCCACAGACCTCATAAAAATTAACTTGACAGTAGCCGCTAGAGATACGAGGTAGAAAAACTAGTATATTGTAATCCTTCCCAGAAAAGATGAATGAAAAAGCAAATAGCTACAAGTTGGTTTCATCATGTTGAAATATCCTAAGAAAAATTAGATTTTTGTCAGGAGGAAATTTAAAAGTAATTTTGCTTTTATAAATTTCAAGCTAGTAATTTTGATCAAGACGTTGGAACTATCATTTGTGATTTCTCTGTAATTATTTCCTTGAACTATTCTTAGTTGAAATCTGACATCTTTCCCCAACCATGTTGAAGATGCAGCCCACACTGAATGAGTTTACTGTTTTTTTAAAGATTTCATTTATTTATTTCAGAGACAGAGCACGAGCAGGGGGAAGGGCAGAGCGAGAAGCAGGCTTCCCACTGAGCAGGGAGCCAGACGCTGGGGTCGATCCCAGGACCCCGGGATCATGACCTGAACTGAAGGCTGGGCCACCCAGGCACCCTGAATGACATTACTATTAAAACTACAGTTTCCCGGGGCACCTGGGTGGCTCAGTCGTTAAGCGTCTGCCTTCAGCTCAGGTCATGATCCCGAGGTCCTGGGATCAAGCCCCGCTTCGGGCTCCCTGCTCTGCGGGAAGCCTGCTTCTCCCTCTCCCACTCTCCCTGCTTGTGTCCCTCTCTCGCTGTCTCTCTCTGTCAAATAAATAAATAAAATCTTAAAAAAAAAAAAAACTACAGTTTCCCTTAAAATGCTTGGCATGGTATAGTACTGATTGTATACTTAAAATCTCAAGGTGCACAAAGTACATAAAGGACAGAAAACGGACTAAGGTTGATTATGAATACAGGTTCCATTGGGAATAGCTTCTGATTACTTCAGCTGCTTTACTGTGTGGTCAAGTATTTATTCTCAGTTAAAACAAAAACAAAAACAAAAAACCCTCCTTTTTGCCACACACTGTCCTTGAGACGATCAGACTTGGTTTCACTAAGATTTTTCCAGTGATGTGTGGCCCGCCCTGCTTTTCCAGGAGAGCACAAGTGACATTTCATCAGGAAGGTATGGAATCTTTAGGTGCATGGACCCAAGAAAATATTTTTCTCAGTGGTTAGTGCTTTTTTGTCTCCACTCACCTTTATTTTTTCAAAACACTGTGCACTCATTGTCCCTGATTAGCTAAGCACCACTCCAGCTAACAGTAAGTGGCCAATGTTATACACAAAATAATGTTTTAGAATTCTGTGGAGTTCATGCAAACTGGTCTGAGGGAACAATTTTTTAAATAATTTTTAAATTAATTTCTTTTTAATTCCAGTATAATTAACATGCAGTGTTATACTTGCTTCAGATGTACAATGTAGTGATTCAGCAATTCTGTACATTACTCAGTGATCATCATAAGTACATTCTTAATCCCCTTCACCGATTTCACCCATCCCCCTACCCGCCTCCCCTCTGGTAACCATCAGTTTCTTCTCTGTCTTTAAGAATTTGCTTTTTTGTTTGTCTCTTTTTCCCCCTTTGTTTGTTTGTTTTGTTTCTTAAATTCCACAAATGAGTGAAATCATATGGTATTTGTCTATCTCTGACTGAATTTTTTGACTTAGCATTATACCCTCTAGTCCATCCATGTTGTTGCAAATGGCAAGATTTCACCTTTTTTGATGGCTGAGTAATATTCCAGTGTGTGTGTGTGTGTGTGTGTACATCACATGTATATAGATATAGATATATAGATATATATATACACACACATCTTCTTTATCCATTTTTTATCTTTATCTGACAGTGGACACTTGGATTTCTCCCATAATTTGGCTATTGTAAATAACGCTGCAATAAACATAGGAGTGCCGATATCTTTCTGAATTAGTGTTTTCATATTCTTTGGGCAAATACCCAGTAGGGGAATTACTGGATCATATGGTAATTCTATTTTTAAGTTTTTGAGGAACTTCCACAGTGGTTTCACCAGTTTGCATTCCCACCAACAGTGCATGAGCATTCATGATGATGATGACGACGATGATGATGTCCTTCTTTGTCTCTTGTTAAACAAGTCCATTTTAACGTCTATTCTATCAGGCTTTTTTTTTGCTCCCATTCACATGATAAATGTTTTGCCATCCCTTCACTTTCAGTCTGCATGTGTCTTTAGTTCTGAAATGAGCCTCTTGTAGGCAGCATATAGATGCATTAATTCAGGGATCCTACCCCTTTTGCTCACTACTATATTCTCAGTGCTTGGCAAATAATTGGGGCTCAATTATGTTTGCTAAATAAACTACTGAAAATAAAACACTTGAATTCATTTACACTCTAATGTGTGTGCTGCTATATTTATTCTTCTATCTTACATTGAAGGGATTTGTGGATGTGTGTTAACATAAGCCATAAGCCCCTTGAGGGCAGTGGCACTGTCATCTTTCTATATAAAACCAGAGCAATGTTTAGCTCTCATAGCAAGAATTTAATAAATATTTATTTTATTTGAACATCTTCTAAACCTGTCTATAGCAATGAGATGTCTCCCATGAATATAAATCATATTCAGAGTCAGACAGTAGGGGCTGAGGGCTTAGGAATGACAAGACTAAGAAAAGGTGTTTTGCTGATGATGGTGTATCATCATAAAATGTATACAAAATAGGCCTGGTAGGAACTTAAAAGGGTACATGAATTCAGTTATCATAATAAAGATAATCACTTTGCATTTACATAGCACTTTGCAGCAAAATGAATTTCAAAGCAATTTGCCAAACATTTTTACAAAGGATCACTTGGCTGAGTCCCAAAGAGTGTCTTCTGTGTTGGGACCCTGCAGCTGTTCACAGAGTATATCGAGACGCCAAAGAGCTGGCTTCCTCAGCTGTGCAGGGGAGACATGCTTATGAGAAGCTGCCAGGGGACTGGCGCAGCTCTTCTCCAAGGATGCCTGGTCCTACTCCATTGTGGGGGCTCGTTTCCCTCAGGAAATGCTGCCATTTCTAAGAAACAACACGGGAGAAGGGTTTCTAAACTTTTTAAAACAGGCGTATTACCCAGCTTAGGAAGAAGAAATAGGCAGAGTAATTGATTTAGTACCCAGAGGACAACCTAAGTCATTACAATTCAATCCAGCAAACATTTATTGAACACCTCAGGCAAGTCACTTAAACTCTCTGAGCCTCAGTTTCCTTACTTGAAAAGTTCTTTCCTCAGAGGTTATTATGAGATTAAATGAGTGTAAATTAAATGAAGAATGAGTGTAAAGTATTTAGCATAGAGCACTTCACACATCTCCCTTTTACCTGGCATTATTTTTATTATCATCACTGATTCTATATCATAAATATCACTATGTATAATTTGAAAAAGATAATTAGATTTCTTCTTAGAAATAGTATCTCTTTTGCATTTTTATGATTATAAATATCTTCCATGATGCCTTCATGTTATTTTTTACAAATTCAAGAATTGTCCAAAATCAGTCTTACAAAATCACATATACTCTAAAATCTCATAAAAATATGGGCTTTTGTTATATGTTATATGTAGGATTTTATATAGGATTACATTTATAATCTAATGAGTAAGAAGTATAACTATATTTAATCAGATCTAGCTAAATGCCATACTACTCTCTAAATTGTTGTACATTTCAGGGTACAACAAGAACCCCCAGAAAAATCAAAACAGTACCAAAATAGAATGCGAGATTCAAAAGTAATATACTATAAATATGAATGAAAAAACAGATGATTTTATTCAAAACTATAGTAAGTCAAAGTCAATGAATTGTCAAAGAGAAATTGCAGCCCATAGAGTTAAACAGGCATGGAAGATTTTATATAAGACTATTGCAATAGGGGACCGAGACTATTGCAGTACCAGGGAAACATGGAACTCAACTCCAGAGAAGTAAAAAGCAGAAGGGTTTTTAAGCACTGAGGTGAACTATTGGAAAATTACTGGAGGAGGTTGGTGGGAGGCTGGTCAGTGTTGTCAGGCCATTTCTGTTTGCTAATTGATGCTTATTGAATTGACATTAGGCTCCTGCTCTTAGAGAATAGGAGACAGGGCCCCTATCTTTTTGTTGATTCCTTTTAAAGGGATGGCTCATGTCATTGAGAAAGATATTCTTGGATTGCAAAACTGACAAAAGGCTAGGAGAAGTTTTATACCTCGAAAGGATAGAGAAAGAACTTGTAATCACAAGTTTTCTAAAGTAAATGCTCTTAAAAGGGAGTTCAGGGAATAATAAGAAAGCTTTCTAAAGTTTAGTCAAGCTGAGGGGAACATTAAATTCATCTTGGTCAACACCCTCCCATGAAACTCAGTCAGCTCTGTTCTCCAGAATTGTCTTAATGCAGTGAACAGGGGTCAAAGCATGTTAGCAAAAGGATATTGTTTTTTTTTTCTCTATGCCTACTGATCATGCCACTAGGGAAAAGAATGACAGATAAATGTATTGGTAGAAGTGACTAGTTGGAATATCTCAATATTCACCAGATTTACCTTAATTTATTCTAGAAATTAATCTATTTTTTCTTCTGCCAGAACATTTCCTTATTACAAATGAATTATCAATATATTAGAGAGGCACACTTGGAGTTGATATAAAACAAGGCGAAGTACAGCATAAAATGCTTAAGAATTGAAAATCCATTGCTGATTTTTATGAGTTCCATGTTTCCATGTAAATGGGAATAAGTTCAGAAAGGAAATAAGTTCTCACTGTCTCAAAATATGTGAAGATATAGCAAATCTTAAAATTTTAGAAGATTTTTGTAATTTTTTATAATTAATGGAAATTTGCATGGGGCACATCGATCTCAAAGGCACTTTGTAGAGTTCGACCCCGAGAGTTATCCTAAGGCTGAACAGATTCTACTGAAGCCTGGAAAAGGGAAAAGGCCAATTGCAAAGTGCTCTAATTTGTTTCTAAATGGCTTTGCAAAACACTCAAGAAGAGTCACTTTCATTGGACATTTGGCACGATGCTGCTATTGTTTCAGATTCAGACAGCTAAAGAAATCAACAGTAACACAGTGCTCTTGAAAGAGGCAAAAGCTGATAAAAGGAAAGTGAATAATTCACATCCAGCTGAGAACGAAAATAGTCTGAAGCCACAGCTAACTAAACCACGTGCTCTTTTTCCAGTGTTGGTACCCATGGTCAATAACTAGTCACAGCTAAGAAAGCAGCATGTACTTTCTCTGAGGTTGGCAACTCCAGTCAATAAAGTATAATTGGAACCTGCCAAGAAGGTAGTGTGTCAAAGGTGTATTTAAGCAGAAACTTAGATGTTGAACTGTTTGTATAAAAATTGAGCACATAGTCTAATTATAAGTTTAAGAACTTTAAAAAGCCTGAACATTGTAAATCTGCCATGTGAGTGACTTACCCTGCTACAACGTGACAAGTGCATCAATAGAGCTCAGTCAGAACTGAGGAAGAAGTGTCAACATGACAAAGAAGGGCATTGCTTTTAGTAAGTAACTGGAGGGAAGGTGGAGAGAAATGGCCTGTTTTTAGTTGTAACTACGATTACAGTAATAACTACTGTAATATAATAATTAATATGATTAGTTATCACTAGCTATCCCCTTTGATGAGGATCAGCAAAAGGATTAAAATATCATTTCAGTGTATCTCCTTTAAAGAGACACAAGTGAAAATAAGACTTTTTAAGTCAATAAACAGCAAGGTTATTCTTTTGCTTGTTATGTGTTCAATCTATTACCATGTACCGTCATACAGTCTATTTAATTCAAACTTTTTTGGCACTCAAGGAAAGATTATACAACATTAAAAAGAGAATTGAAAAAATATGCGCAAGTCACTTCACTGTTGATTGGATAGGTAGAGTATGGAATAAAATAGGACTGAAGTCAGTACTAAAGATCGTAGACACTTTGGTAATCATAATTATCCCTTCTTGTGACTCCAAATCCAGAGGCTTCTACAAAATCACTGCATGTCTTTCTCTGGCTGTCTCACTTATGAGGCTGAAAAAAAAAATGTTAAGTTTGTATATCTGAGCTCTGCCCTGCTCTGGGAATCAAAAGATTTCCCTTGGTGGGTGTGTCATTCAAAGAATACATTTTATTACTAGTAGTGCAGATCAAGGATACAGACTTGATTAATGGACTAGTTTGTTCAGTAGGATAAATGAAGTAGTGCCTAGGATCACTTTTGTCCACATAACTTAGCAGGTAAAATTGCATTAATCATTCCAGCATTTCCATAGAGTAATCTCAAATTTTCCTCCATGTCATCTTGCTGATAGATTGGGCCCTCGTCTGTAGTGAATGCTGCTTTGGAGAGGAGATTTTTACTTATACCATAGATAAATTTAACATGCATTATTACAGAAAAGACCAAAAAATTGTTTGCACATTTTGGTCTTATTTGCATCTCAATTCATGTCAGATAATTAGAGGAATAATTACATGGGATACTAGGTAATATGTTTACAAGGTCTGCTTTGCTGTATTGTAGCCCAGCCAGACTCCACTCCAACCCCTCCACCCCCGTTTCCATTTTTGGTAAATTGGCAAACAGCACTTAGAATATATTGGAGCATGTAGACATTTCAACTGAACTGAATTCTTTTTTTAAACCTTAAGATGATCAAATGACTGATTTTTTAATACTTTTGTTTTCAAAATTATATACTGTGCTTCTTCCTACCGGATTTATCAAGTTAGTCAGGTTTTACATGAAAACTCTTTATGCATATTTTGACTTTTTACTATGTCACTATGTAAAATGCAAGAACTAGAAGAATCAGAGTCGAGCTAAGGTTTCATACAATGCATGGTGACCTGTAGCCCTTTAAATATGAATGGGCATTAGGAATACATGAACTAATATCTCCTTGCGCTTAATTAGAAGGTAGAGTTGAATTGGGATTGAAGGAGGTATGGGAAGTGAATTTAGAATTCCAAGAGGATGAAATTGATTCTTAAGATTGCTCTGTATACATAGCTCATTCTTCACCTCATTTACATAGTCTAGAATGAGGTCCCAGTTAGCATTCATTTTAATATGTCAACATTGGCACAACAGTTTACCAAGGCCATTTCAGGTTTTTATGATATTCCATGTTGGGGAGTTCTGTGATGACCTGCATAAAATAGCAGCCTCTTTGAAATCCAGACATTCCTTGGCTTCTGGACTCACTGTTTAGTCTAATTATTTGTCCAAGTCAGCAAACCCCTCTTCACTTTACAAGGTCTAGTACAGAATCCCTATGCGTGGGTTCTTTGCAAGGTTAGAAGCTTGGATGTAGTAAAGCTATATGGAGAGAAAATAAATCAGGAGACATGGGCTCTTTTCAGTTGTGCAACTAACTAATCAGTCACAAGACATAAACAAGTCACTTCGGTTCCCAGAACTCAGTTTCCCCACCTGGCATTCCCCTGATTCTGTACTTTTTACATTATTCCTGTATTCTCAAATGTTAGCCAAAATAGGAAGTCACAAAAACAAGCCCTCAGAAGATTAGACTGGTTTATTACTTTACTCTCATCATGTTCTTTCCAGCTTATCTGTGTCTGCCTCTCCTGGTATCATTTTCTGAAGGCAAACTACATATCCTCTTAAAATAAACATTTTCTAAAGGCATGATTTATTTCTGGTAAGTGTCTAAATTAGATCAGTTATTTTTTTCAATAATCTTCAATACTCTCTGCCTTAAAAAACAAAAAAGAAAGAAATATTGTGCTGAGCTCTTTGATTTAGAAATGCAAATGATACTGAAATTCCTCCTTTCCTAAGGGTAAAAAAGGCTATTAACCACCCATTTGTTTATTGGCTCTACTTAATAGCTACAGTAAATGAACATGACAGATAGCACCAAATTTCAGTGTTCTAACATTCTTATATAGACAAAGCTGGCACATTAAACCAGAATCCCCATTAAACTAACCCAGGTTACTCACATACTCCTCAAAAGCAAAAATGTGTTTAAGTGTATTTTTACGGTGCTGACACTGAAGTGGGTCAAAACATGGAGATTTATTCTAGGCTCCACCATTTACTAGATGCATGGCATTAGACAAGATATTTGGCCTTTCTCACTTCAATTTTCAGAGACGAAATGGGGATCTTAAGAGGTAATTTCAAGTTTTGAATGAGGTCATATATACTGGATTATTTGGAGAACTGCAAAGTCCTGTGTAAAGAAATATCACTGTTTTTGTTTATGTCAGCAATTTGACTTATTTATTACTCATATTGGTATGAGAAATTTTCATTCTCATGTCTTCCATTTTCTGGAAAAATAAACAAAATATCCTCCTCAAATCTGAATTCCTTTTCTTAGTCACTATGCTATTTCTCTCCTTAAGAATCAATTTTTGAAGGAATAGTCTTCAATTATTAACTTAAAATTCTCCAAAATGGCTTCCTAAGCCCTAGGTCCAGTCACTTCCTTTTCAGTTCCCCAAATCAACCTTAGCATTTGCCATGCATGACCACACCATTCTTCAAGTTCCTCCTTTGGCTTTCATAATACTGAAACTGTGAACTTGAATCATTCATTCATTTATTCATTCATACAAATACCCATCCAGTGATTCAACAAGTATTTACCTTCACTGTGATTAGACACTGTTTCAAGGCACTAGAGATAAAGCAGTGAACAGTGAATCCCTGCCTCCATGGAGTTTACATTCCGTGGAGACAGACAATAAACACAGAGATATTTACAGCAACTCCCCAAGTAGTATCTTTGCATACTACCCACGTCTAACACAGTGTTGCTGCTGCTGACCACAGAGAGAATTTGGAAGGTAATACGGAGAGAAGTAGCAGATACTCAACTGCCCTTAGTCCTTCATTCTGAGTCTTACTAGTCCCCCCTCCGTTTCTACTTCCCTTAAATGGGCATTATGTGATTGGTCGCCGTGACCCTTTTCTCCCTTCAAGTTTTCTTAGTTTTTTGTTTTTGTTTTTAATTTGTAAAACAATTTCCATTGCTACATTAGATCTTTATGACCTGTCAGCATGTTTCAGTCCTTTGAGAAGCTGGACTTGTAGCTCATTGAGAGTACTAATCTCATTTTCATTTATGGAGTCCGCTCATGATAAATGATGTCAATAACTTATGCATAAGGGTTTTTTTTAAATGTTTGAAATGTTTAAAATGACATTTTTTTTCTCTAAATGTGCATCTGGCTTACATTTGTTAAAGAAAAGGTTTAAATACTGTAGACTAAAAGTAACTTCTCAAAAAAAAAAGAGAAAGAAAAAAATTTATCGAAAATATCACCCTAAAAACAGAGCATCTATTTTTATTGCTCTGGGCTCAATTTATATCTTTGTCCACATACATTCCAAAATGTATCAATATTTTTCTATCGTCCTGTAAATAACAGCATCCAGTTTCTTGCATGTCTGTTCCACTGTCCACATTGTAACAAGAATTGTCTTTCCAACCAGCCCACCTCATATCTCCCACACTCACAGCCACACTGAAGCTCTCAGCAACTTTGACCCTGTGATCACACAGAAAATGGTATCTGTCCCTTCAGGGAACGATCAAAACCAGAATTAGAGGGGCAGATCCAGTGTAATTGTCTTCACAGTTTTTGTTTGTGGCCTCCCGAAAATCATTTTGAAAAATCTATATATGCTCAGGAACCTTTTTGAGTTATCTAAAATGTTTACTATAGTTTAAATAATTGGAAAGGATATAATTTCTGCCACACTGTAAACATTGACCGTTAAGACAAAGCATGACATTACTCTTTTAAACATGTTCAGTGAGGGCGCCTGGGTGGCTCAGTTGGTTAAGCGACTGCCTTCGGCTCAGGTCATGATCCCGGAGTCCTGGGATCGAGTCCCACATCAGACTCCCGGCTCGGCGGAGAGCCTGCTTCTCCGTCTGACCCTATCCCCTCTCGTGCTGTTTCTCTCTCTCTCTCTCTCTCTCTCTCTCTCTCTCTCTCAAGTAAATAAATAAATAAAATCTTAAAAAAAATAAAATAAAATAAACATGTTCAGTGAAATAAAAATCTAAATATCTCAGCAATGTGTAATCCATTAGGATCTATTTAAAAAGACATGAACAAGTTTTTCTTCAACAGTTGTTTTTCTTTCTCCTGACCTCATATTATCATTCTAATCCCCCCATAGAAATTTATGCTAATATAATATATATTTATATCTTGAACAATTTAATAACAACTCTACCATTTCTGTGACAAATGCACGTATGTAAAGTGAAATTAACCTTTTAAAAAATTTCCGTGACCACAAGACTCTAAGTGCTAACATTTTCTTCTGTATTGAATTAGCATTACAATTACCATCGGTACTAAATTGATCAAAACCACACATATGTCTTATATTCATTGATAATTAAAGTTTTGTTGCAGGTTTTTTCCTTAATAAAGTGGTGGGATCCCTGCCTCCACATCAGTTCATAAATCTTTGGATGAATTCTTTCTTATATAGAGAATAGTTCTGCGTCAGTTCCACTCCTTTTTATTGTTACAGAGTATGTATTGAGAAACATTATTCAAATAAATGGTTAGCTAGGAATAAAAGGAATGTTGTTAGTGAAAGTCACTCAATTCTTTGAAATTATTCCAAGCTATAGGCCAAAAATAACATAGTAGCTATCTTCAGAACCGACTTTTAATAATCTAGCAGCTGACAGTTTGACTAAGTCCTCTTTCAGTTCTGTTGAAAGCAAAATATTAAAAATGATCTGCTTTGTAAAGGATGACTGTAAGGGACCTGGACACTATAATAATTTGCTTCTCTAGATGAATAATATTTTCAATTGTTCCTAGCATCCCACCCCAATTTCTGACCCTCAGGTACTTACATTGTGGTCCTGTGCAATATAACATTTAGGCATGGATGAGAAGAATGTGTTTGTGACTTGTGGGAAGTAGATGATGAAAGAGATGGCCTTGCCAGTAGGCTCGGTTTTGGCAGGTCTGTTTCAGGAAAGAATTTGTCTAGAGGCTGAAGATGTGGAAATGGATTCACACAAAACCATCTCTGCTCAGCTGTCTCTCAGGAAGGCCTCGTGTATCTTATTTAAGGCCTGGAGGATTGGAGACCAAAAACTGTACCTCTGTATCTAGAAACTCAGTGGTGGCCTGAGGTCTGCCGTCGGCGATGCCGTCGGCGAGCAGAGAATGGACGTGGGACTCAGGAAGGCTGTCCTGAGAGTCATGTGTGTTCAGCTGATGGAGAAGTTTACCATTTTTCTAGTCTAAGTTGACATAACATTGATAGCTAAACTTTAGCACCTGTGACACACCTATACTTGGCCAAGAATGTGAGTTCAGTTGACATTGCTATTAGAGTTGTTACATATTTTGATAGAAATTTCGGAAGAAATAAAGCTCTATAGATTATAGTGCTCTAAATTCATTTTCCCTGTAGGACAGTAAACAGGCAGCATTTGAATCATTTAAAATAACTTCATAGCCTGCAAAAACAAACCAAAATTGAAGGTAAAATAATCTATGCATAGTATAAGAGCAAATGTGTTTTCAGTTACTCAAACATATTATGCTAACATGACTATTCTGATGAAATCTGGGAGAAAGAAAAAGTTTAAAAAGTGAATGCCAATGAATATTTAGAAAAGAAATCTTAAAACTTCCTTCAAGAAGGACTTGAAAAGATTTAATTTTTCTTCCTAGGTGCGATAGGTACATTTAATATTCCTCTACTTTAGATGGAGATTAACATTAGAAGGGCAAGGGTAATGAAAATGCCGACAAAAAAAATTATAAAATCCAGTTTTACCCATACTTAAGTTTTTCTCTATTAACAAAGTAGGATGCCTCCAGAAACTGAATTAATTCTTTAAAGTTGCAAAAGTTTAACATATGGTCCTAAAAGATACTCTGTATGCAAATGCTTAATTACCAATAGACTCTCCATAGGTAGTTTTGGGGATCACTCTTTACTCATTAGCACTTCCACAGCAATATGGAATAAGCTAATGAATTTTGTTGTTAGATTTTTATATATTTAGAATAACACGTGAACTATGTAATAATGTTTAAACACAGCAAGCTCCTTGGGAACATTCATAAATTATATTTTTTAATCATCTGTAGAATTTAGGATAATGTGAGATAGATATATCCTTTACAGCTCAATAAAATTGTGCTTAATATTTTCATTTCAGCTTTGACCTAAAACTTAATCGGTGGTTTTATATAATTCTTTTTAAATATAGGAATTAACAGTGGATGACATTCCTGGAATTTGCACTGTGAATTGAAATAACATGAGTCTAATAGGAGTTTTCATAAGAAAATGGTATTATGGGGCTTTTCCCCCAACAAGGGCTCAGTGGCTACCGTAGAAAGGAATGTAAACATCATATCCTAACCACCCACATGTGTTACTAAAGTTTTCCCAGTGTTTATAAAATCACCAATTGAGCAATCACATAAAATTGTTTGTTGATAAATTATCATGATGTTCAATGAAGCACTATTTTAGTTCTTCAGAATACGTTCCTTTTTACTAACACCTGTCAGAAAGGACAGCCACATCAGGGCCATGGAATGGGGAGGGCTTCTTTGGGGGAAAAAATTGCTGGATGAGATGTCTGGGAAAAACTTACTTTTTCTTACATTTCATCATTCTTATGAAGTAATCACTTTAAAGTAATATTGCTTATTTCCTTTTTAAAAAATTTTATTTGAGTATAGTTGACACACAATGTTACATTAGTTTCAGGTGTACAACACAGCAATTCAACTTCTCTATATATTCTGCTGTGCTCACTGCCAGTGGAACTGTCATCTGTCACCATAAAACGCTCTTACAGTATCATTGACTATATTCCCTATGCTGTGCCTTCCATCCCTGTGGCTTATGCATTCCATAACTGGAAGCCTTTACCTCCCACTCCCCTTAACCCACTTTGCCCATCACCCCCTTCCTCTGGCAACATCAGTTTGTTCTCTGTATTTATAGGTCTGATTCTGCTTTTTGTTTGTTTATTCATCTGTTTTGTTTTTTAGATTCCACATGAGTGAAATCATATGGTATTTGTCTTTCTCTGACTTATTTCACCCTCTAGATAGATACCCTCTAGATTCATCCATGTTGTCTCAAATGGCACAATCTCATCCTTTTTTATGGCTGCACAATATTGCTTATTTCTGTATCAAATATGCCATAACTTACACATTGGTTTCATCCTTCATAGTAAACCTCTTTTGAGACTGAAGAATTATTCAGGTAGCCCTGGATTATTTGGAGGAACAACCTTTTAAGCTGCCTTGACACAAGAAGATTAGAAACATTATTTTTATATCACTCTTCTACAAATTCTCCCATAATTCATTTCATGGACTTTTGATTTTGTTGGTATATTTTTCTCTCCCTCACACATCCCCAGAACACTTGGGAATATCAGAAGTCCTGAAAGGCACAATGTGCCCTGTAATCCTGTAGACTCTTATCAAGTTGTCCTTATAAGATGTTTACATAAGATAAAAATAACAAAAACATTAAATCAGTGAATAGTACAAGATCACTGAATTCCCCATGCTCCTGATATTTCATTTTATGCTTCTCCTGTTCTCCTGGGAGTTTCTCATGATTAACCTCCCACTGGCCTTTCTTAGGTGAAATCAGGTTCTTCACTAGTGCTGTGTTTCTTGACCAGTCATTTGAACCCCAGGTATTTCTCACCTGCTCTCTCCCTCAGCTATAGATCTTGCTCCCTGGTAAATTTGAAATCCATTCATTTTCATTATAGCACCTCGAGCAGTTTCAGCACGTGGTGATGCTTGTTAAATACTTATTGCATGAACTTGAGAATGAATTCATTCATAGCCTTCCATTCTATTAATATTGAAAGAAGAGGGAAGAAAAACCTTTCCTTGGTACACTACAATTGTTTTTCAGTCTCAAAAACCACCATCTTAGCTTTTTTTTTTTTTTGCCTTCTTCTTCTTCTTCTTCTTCTTCTTCTTCTTCTTCTTCTTCTTCTTCCTCTTTCTTCCTCTTCCTCTTCCTCTCCTCCTTCTCCTTCACCTTCTTCTTCTTCTCCTCCTCCTCATTACTATTTTGAAGTGTAGAGTCACCATTGGCTTCTTTTGGAGGATCTCTTCCTAACCAGTTTCCCCCATGTCCACAGAAATTTCCAAATTTAATACTCTCTTCTTTGCTAATGACAGTCCATGGCTCAATTGTCAGCCAACGTATTAGAGCATAGCCAAACTAGTGTTCTAGATTTGCCCCGAAACTTTTCTTCCTCCTTAGGACTTTTTCTGAAAAGGTCCATGTTGGTACTTTGCAGGATGAAGTAAAGAATGGGAATTTTCCATGGAAATACTCTGGTGCTTTGAGCCACAGGGATTCTCATGTAGGGTTCATCAGGAAATAGAATAACTAATGTGAATCTCTGTGTGTGCTCACAACGACATTATCCATAAACTAGATGACATCAGTGCTACGGGCAGGAAGGCATATCACTATTCTTGGGGAACTGTTGAGTGAGAGATAGATAAGATTAACACAAATTTCATATCCATGTGTTTTGCATCAAAAATTACCAAAACACAATATGGTGTTTGTCTATTTTCCTGTATCCATCAGACATATTTTAATATTATTCCCCTCCCACCATATGCCAGCTCTTTGCACTAGGAGTTTAAAGTTATCATGTTCATTAGAGAATGAGTGATTTGGTTTTACACTCTTGAAAATGCCACATCCCCCTACTTTCAGAGCAGATTGTGTGTATTCCAGAGCAGAAACATTACAAATATGTTAGTTCCACTGTACAGAGGCTTGGAATTCATAGCTTTTACCAAAGTGGATTCTCACACCAATGACTCATATTTAAAGTTACAACTAAAATGTTTCTTCCAAATGAAGTAATATTTAAACTATAATTTCTAACTGAGGAAGGCAACTATTCCCTGATGAGACATTTAGGGATCTTATTTTACATTCTGCATTCCCATTTGAAGATTTACATTTGGGTAAAGTTTAGAATGTCAAGCAGACTGCACAAATAAAAGGCAATATCGCCAAGAACTCATGATGATAGAGCAAGGTAAAATTAAAATGATACTGTGTTTTATTGGGTAAACACATCAGAAAGCCCTCTGAAATATATATTTAACTAGTAGGAAGAGCTGTTTTATTCTAATGGATGAAAAATATCCAGTCTCTGTGTGTGTGTGTATGCGTGTGTAATTTATTTAAATGCTATTTGGAACTATTCCAAAATGAATAATAACATTCATTTACTAACTTCTGTGGCAGTTTTATTTATGTTTTGAAGAATAAAATTAAATATAGGAACTGGATCTAGGTAACACTGAATTTGTGACATAATCTGACAAGCACTAATGGGGCTGCTAAGAACTGACATAGACCTTAAGTCACCTTACTTCCCATGTCCTGATTTTAACTGTACATAGCATCGATGTTACTTAGACTTGGCTTTGAAAGTTCTGCAGCTCCGGCTATTAGGTATGCAAATTAGGTCTGTTCCTTTTCTCCCAGACCCAACAAGCTCAATCATTTTATGGTTTGCAAATGCTTCATAAGCCTCATGTTTTTTCTAGGGGGGGTTTCTAGCTAATAAGTAAATTACATTTTTAAAAATAGGCTGAATTTTTATCATGATGGCACTACAAACATTTGTCATCCATATAGGGAGTATTTTTCCTTCAGGCTCTGATTTGCAATTCTTGATTGCTTCCTGTCTTATCCTTGTTCACTCTTGATGGTATGAGATGGAGAGAAGATAGTTTTAGAGCATATACATTTTAATCAACATTCAAACTGAATTAGATGGCCTAAAGGTTTTCTCTTTGTGTACACGGTAATTCATTCCACCAAGCCACCATTGAGTAACAGTTGAAATAATAGGTGACTTTCTCAAAAGAAAGTGTTAAAATATCATTAAAGTCATGCACATCAAACTAATTTTGGTATAATGTAATTTGAGCTTAACATTATTTAAACAATTTTTATATAACCACATGCCTAAATAAAGCCCTGGTTAGGTGACAAAGACAGTAATTCCGCTGTACAACTTACAAATATTGTAGTAGGAAATTATTTGTTAAAGGCACTTCTCTCTCTCTTTCAAACAGCTTTACTGAGATACAATTTATATACCATAAAGTTCACTGGTAAATATAAATGGTATTTAAAGTGCAAATGTCAATGGTATTTAGTATACTTACAGTATTGGCAATGATTAGTGTTTCTGTAATTGTAGAACATTTTCAACACACAAAAAGAAAACTTGTACCTATCAGCCCCAACTTATGTTTCTTCCACTCTCTTACCCAGCCCCTGACAACCATGGATGTGTCTATTCTGGACATTTTGTAAATGCATGGAATCACACAATACATGGTTTTCTATGACTGGTTTAATATTCTTTCAAAGTTCATCAATGATGCAGCATCTCAGAATTTCATTCCTTTTAATTGCTGAATAATATTTCACTGGATGGATATACCACATTTTGTTTATCCATTCATCAATTGATGGAAATTTGGATTGATTCCAGGTTTTGGCTATGATGCTTTTATAAGCATTGTACAAATTTTTGTATGGTGTATATTTTCATTTCTCTTGGGTACATAACTAGGTGTAGAATTGCTGAATCATATGGTAGTTTTGTTTCCACAGTGGCTGCCATTGTACATTCCCATCAGCTGTGTATGAGGGTTCCAATTTCTCCACATCCACATCAATGTTCTTTATTATCTCTCTCTTTTATTGTAGCCATCCTAGCGGTGTGAGTGATATCTCAATTTGATTTTCATTCTCTAGTGACCAACAATGTTGAGCATCTTTTCATGAGCTGCTTAGCCATTTTATATCTTCTTTGGAGAAATGTCTATTTAAGTCCTTTGCCTATTTTATAATTGGGTTGCTTGTCCTTTTTTTGCTGAGCTTTAGGAATTCTGTATATATTCTAAATATAAGACCCTTATCAGATATATAATTTACAGACATTTTCTTCCATTTGTTAGGTTGCCGTTTCACTTTCTTGGTAATGTCCTTTGATGCACAAAAGCTATTAATTTTAATGAAGCCCAATTGATTTTTTTTTCTTTTGGAGTCATTTCTAAGAATCCGTTGCCAAATCCATGGTCATTAAGATTTACCCTATATAGTTTTTTTCCAAGAGTTTTATTGATTTTGCTCATATTTAGGTTATTTATCCATTTTGAGAAATTTTGGTGCATGGTCTGAGGTCAGGTCCAACTTCACTATTTTTCATGAGGATATCCAGTTGTTCCAATATGATTTGTTGAAGACACTATTCTTACCCCATTAAATAATCTTCACACCCTTGTAAAAATCAATTGGCCATAAATGTGTATGTTTATTTCTGGTCTTTCAACTCTATTTTACTGATTTAAATGTCTATCCTCATTCCAGTACCACAACATTGATGATGATGGTGGTGATGATGATGATGGTGCTGGTGATGATGATGATGATGATGATGATGATAACTGTGAGAAAACACATATCTTCTTTCTTGACAAATTGTTAAATATTCCATACATATTGCTAACTATATGCACATAGTTGTACAGAAGATCTCTAGAACTTTTTCATCTTGCATGACTGAAACTCTATATCCATTGAATAGAAATTCTCCATTTCCCTCTCCCTCACAGCCCCAGCAAACACCATTTTGCTTTCTGGTGCTATGAGTTTGACTACTTTAGGTACCCCATATAAGTAGAATCATGCAGTATTTGTCCTTCTGTGACTGGCTTATTTCACTTAGTATAATGTTCTCAAGGTTTATCCATGTTGTTGCATATTGCAGGATTTCCTTCTTTTTTAAGGATGAATAATATTCCATTGTATGTACATACCTCATTTTCTTTAGCCACTCATCAGTCAATGAACATCAGAAATAACCTCTTGGTTATTGTGATAATGCTGCAATGAACATGGGAGTACAAATATCTCTTCCAGGACCTGTTTCCAGCTTTTTTTGAAGAAATACCTAGAAGTGAGATTGAGGGACAGTACCACTGAGTTTTGATTACTTTAGCTTTGTAGCAAGCTGTAGTACATTTTGAAATCAGGAAATTTGTTATTTTTCAAAATTGTTTTGACTATTTGGGTCCCTTGCAATTCCATATGAATTTGAGGATTGTCTTTTACATTTCCTCCAGGAAAAACTGTTAGAATTTTGATAAGGTTTGCAATGAATCTATAAATTACTTTGAGTAGTATTGCTATCTTAACAATATTAAGTCTTCCAATACACAAACGCAGGATATCTTTCCATTGATTTAGGTCTTCTTTAATTTCTCTCAACAATACTTAATAGTTTTCAATGTAAAATTCTATCACCTTTTTGGTTAAATTTTATTCCTGAGTATTTTATTCTTTTAGATACTGTTGTAAATGAAATTGGTATCTTAATTTCTTTTTTAGTTTGTTTATTGCTAGTGTTAGAAACTCATTGGATGTTAGAAACTGGAGAATGGCATGGACTCTTGCTTAAAAACACATTTTTAATTTATTCTGGTTAAAGAGTTTACTTTCATTAACTTGTTTGTCTTTTGGGAGAAGTCAAATAGGTTTATTTGATTATTTCGGCTGTCTGATTTCCATAGAAACAAGCACTCACTAGGTATATATTCATTGTGTATAAATATAGATTTATAACTTTCACATGTTTTCTTGTTTTCTAAAAATATTTTAAGTGACAATTATTTTACATTGGCTACTACTAGAAATTACTAACATGAGCATCAATGCATGAATGTTGGTCCAGTTACAAAAAAGTCTTACGTATATTAAAGACCTGAAATGAATTGCTACTGTATGGGTAAGGGTGTGCCATGCCACAAATCACATTTAGAAAATGTAAGAATTACTTGCTATAACATCCTGATACAGGTGAGGAGCCAGGTAGATAGGTCTTAGTCCTCTCTCCCCATACTGCTTTACTAAGGGTTCTTTTTGTATTTCTTGTCATGTTTCAATGTATCTTGCTTTAACCTTTTAGAAAAGAAATACAAACAACAACAGAAAAGCACAAGGTTGCAAACTAAGAACTCAATATTTTTATGTTATTTTTGTTATTTCACCTACAGACACAACTAAGAAAACTTAGATATAAATTATATGATTACTAAAACTTGTCAATTATAATACCAACTGTAAAATGATTATTAATGTCATTATATACAAACAGCTTCAAAAGAAGTTAACAGAAAGACTAAACCCAAGATGCAAGGAATTGACCCATCAATTGCACTCTTAGGCATTTATCCCAGAGAAACAGAAACTTACATTCTTGCGAACACCCGTGCATGAATGCTCATAGAAACTTTATTTCTAATAGCCAACTACTGGAACAACCCAGATATCCTTCAGTGAATGAAGAGTTGTACAAATCCTGTTATAACCAAACAAAGGAATATAACTCAGCAATAAAAAGGAATGAGGTATTAATACATGGAACAACTTGGTTGGACCTCAAAGGCATTATGCTCAGTTTAAAAAAAAAAAGTAAAGCTCAAAAGGTCAAAAGGTGACAACTATGCGATTCCATTCATATAACGTTTTTGAAATGATATAATTATAGAGATGGAAAATAGATTATTGCCAGGTGACAGGAACCAGGGTAGCACGGGAGGTAACACAAAGGAGTTCTTTTGTGGTGATGAAAGGTTCTCTATGTTGGTTGTGGTATTATGACACAAGTCTGTATATGGAATAAAACTGTACATATGTGTACACACACAAATGAATGCAGGTTGAAAAAATCATGAAAACTCAATAAGGGCTATAGACTAGTTCATGGCAACATACCAAGGTCAGTTTCCTTGTTTGATACTGTACCATGGCTATTTTTTTAAAAGATCTATTTATTTATTTATTTTAGAGAGAGAGCAATAGCAGGGGGAGGGGCAGAGAGATAGAAAGAGACAGAGAGAATCTTAAATAGAGTCCACAGTGAGTGTGGAGCCTGACGCAGGTCTCGATCCCACGACCCTGAGATCACAGACCTGAGCCAAAATCCAGAGTCAGATGCTTAACCAGCTGAGCCACCCAGGTGCCCCATACCACAGCTGTTTGAAATGTCACCATCAAGTGACATTGGTGAGTGAAGGGTACCCAGGACTCTACTATTTTTGCAGCATCTCATGCGT
This sequence comes from Mirounga angustirostris, assembly GCF_029215605.1. NCBI lineage: Eukaryota > Metazoa > Chordata > Mammalia > Carnivora > Phocidae > Mirounga > Mirounga angustirostris. The sequence goes on along the minus strand of NW_026991711.1, from coordinate 16,297,414 downwards.
CTATATTGATTTCAAAATAAAAAGATTTTTTTAAATCACTATAGCACAATTATAAAACACTATTAAACATTTAAAAATGGAAATATCCCTCACACAACTGGCATTTAAAGCAACCTTCTTTTCAGAGGCTTACTTCTAAGTCTTCAGTTTGAAGTGATGATTTTTTTTATTTTAATTCACACATGCAGTTATGTCAGTTCAACAAATATGGGTCTGTGAACATGAAAGCTTAAACTTTGATCCTCCACACTCCATTTTCTTCTTCTTCAAATGCCCTTTATTTGACCAGGAGGGATGTCATTTCCAAAGGTACTGAGAGAGCCACATTTAACTTGAACAACATTGTTCTTTGGGGTTATTAAGGATGTTCAATTTTCTCTGTTGGTTGCTACCCTGATTTGGAGACTCTTCTAAAATGTCAGACTGAGAAAACTGTACTGGTTCCAACACAATTTAAAACAAAACAAAACAAAACAAAAAGACCTTGGAATTAATGCAATCAATAATTACCTTTGAAAACATACTTAAAAGGTAACAGTTGAATGCTAAGATGTATAAATCTATCTGTCTTTCTTTCTTTGAATATCAATGTGGCCAAGAAATTGAGAAACACAATAGAGAGTTCAATTCAAAAGCACTTATTGACTACCTGAATCATAATCACAATGCCTTTTAAGGATCTGCATGTTTTGCAGAGCAGTGCAGGTTATAATGATGACAGAGTCCACACTGCCTAAGAGATCCCTAGTATTGACAAATGCTCCCAATTTACGCTGGCATACTGAGGGAGAAGAAGCAAAGCACTGTGTCATACCAATAGCCAGAAAACCAAAAATCCAATAGAGTTAAAGGAAGAAATTGCTTAGCCAGCTCAGCTGAAAATAGGGTTGGTCTCTGGAGAAAGGCATCAGGGTCAGGACAAAAGTCACAAATCTACGGAAAACAAAATCCTACAGACACAAATTTGTAGGAATGCCACCATATCAAATAAGTAAAATGCACAAGAATTTGAAATTCCACATAAATCCTGTATGGAGAATACAGATTTTTTTTCCTCTTTTTTCCATGAATGACTTGGGATACAAGTGGATAAAAGAAAGTTTTAAGATACTATTGCTCTGGTGTGGATAAAATTTGGCATTTTCACAAAATAGCTTATCTGGAGGAGATGATATCGTGACACAAATGTGTGCTCAAGTTAAAAGCCACCAGATTCCTCAATTTTGTTCTTAATGTTTTTTGTTTTGTTTCGTTCTGTTGTTGGAAAATAAGTTGTAAAATTAATGGATACTAAACCATTCTCTAAATACCTTTGTAAAGTAAGGCCAATTATATTTTACTGCACTTTTTGATTTGGAGTACTTAATATGCCAACTTTCTATTGTTGATCATGTTAATTCTATCTTATTAAAGCCAACATTAAACTACAAGGAAAAGTAAAAATCAAAAGGATATTACTTTGAATGCATAAAAAGTAAGGTGATTAATGGATAGATTGAAGGATGGGCAGATATATGAAAAAGCAAGTATAGGAAAATGTTAAATGATAATCTAGGAGTGAGGCTATGGGTATATATTATAACAGTCTTTCAACTTTTCTGTATGTTTAAAAACTTCTTACAATTTTGGAAATAAAATCAAAAGAACAACCAGAATTTTCAGTGCCTAAATAAATAAATAAATAAATAGCCTTGTTTTCTGAAACAATGTATTAAGGGCTTAGTCAGTATACATCGTTAAAGTAAGAGAATGTTACAAAAAACAAAGCCTTGCATTAAAAACCTCAAAGGTGTTGAAAGACAATTACCATACGATTTCACTCATAAGGGGAATCTAAAAAAACAAGTGAATAAGCAAACAAAAAGCAGAATCAGACCTCTAAATAGAACAAACTGATGGTTGCCAGAAGGAAAGGAGTGATGGACAAAGTGGGTGAAGGGAAATGGGAGATATAGGCTTCCAGTTATCGAATAAATAAGCTACAGAGATGGAAGGTACAGCATAGGGAATATAGTCAATAGTATTATAATAGTGTTGTATGGGGACAGATGGTAGCTACATTAGTGGTGAGTGCAGCATAAGGTGTAGAGAAGTTGAATCACTATGTTGAAACTAATGTAAATTGTGTATCAACTATACTCAAGTTAAAAAGCTAAAAACAAATTCACATGTGGTTTCTAGGTAAAGAATATAATGACAGGGCGCCTGGGTGGCTCAGTCGTTGAGCGTCTTGCCTTCGGCTCAGGTCATGATCCCAGGGTTCTGGGATCGAGTCCCACATCGGGCTCCTTGCTCGGCAGGAAGCCTGCTTCTCCCTCTCCCACTCCCCCTGCTTGTGTTCCTGCTCTCGCTATCTCTCTCTCTGTCAAATAAAAAAAAAAAAAAAAAAAAAGAATATAATGACAGAGATTGGCTCTAGTAGTGGAAAGTACCTATTTATGCAGAACTACCTTTCATTGTCTCACCTTTACATTGATGTTATGCTTCGTCAGTATCGACATGTTCTTGACATGGAAATGCTCCCTACGTGCCCTCCCTGCGTGCCCAGGTCGGTCTGATAAGACTGTGACTCTCCGACACATCCAAATGATACAAGTTAGGCTTGTTCTCAGGTCTGGAACACAAGAACAGCAACATATGGTTACTTGACTAAGACACCAAAATTACATGGCACTAACCAGATAAATACAATAGTAATTTTGTGTCTAGTCATAAAAAGAACTTTCTGTATTTTCTTCCATTGTTGGTCCATGCTGTTTTAAATACTCTTTCCTCTTGAAGTCAAATTAGAATTTTCAATGAGTCCAAAAAATATTTTATTGGCTTAGAATTGATTAACTTAGAAGCACCTCAGCTTTTCTTATTCAAGGCAAATGCCACTTCATTGTCGGTTGATTAGTAGCTCCTGTGAAGTACTACAAGGATTTCTCCTTACATTCAACCCTGGGTCCATTTTCCACAAAGTTCCCAGACCTGCAAAGCTTCAAATGCCTGAAGACATTCTCTCGGCAGTTCCCATTGCTTCTAAGCAGGCCTGGGTCTTAGAAATGCCAGACAAGTTGATACTGATTCTTTTTAATAAGTTACATACAAAGGCAGTAGATCTGCCAGCCTCGTTTAGAAACGGGGTCAAATAACCAATTGGAAAACTTTCGAAAGGTGTCACATCAAACTTTAATCATGCCTACATTTTTATGGAGCTTTTAACTTTGCAAATTGCTTTCACGTGCATTATCTCATTTCACGTGCTACGGCACTGCAACAGCGTCCAGGTTTTAGGGCTGGGTTACAATGACACAGATATCAACATGTGGACGGGGACATCTCACGAAAACTGATTATTGCCATGTCGACCTGCCTGGCATGGAGATCGAGTATGACAAAGGGTTACGATCCTAATAGCTGCTTTGCTCCGCGGCTGCTGGCGTTTCTCAGAGCCATTTCTCCTTTTTCTTTTTCAAGGAGAAAATGGGTTACATCTTTTGTCTCCCTCCCGCCCTTCTTAGTTCTGATTTTCTTTTTCTTCTCAATCGATCGACAGGTCAGCCCGACCCCGGGGTGCATCCGAGCCCTCATGAAGATGCTGTACTGCCCGTACTGCCGAGGGCTTCCCACCGTGAGACCTTGCAAGAACTACTGCCTCAACGTCATGAAGGGCTGCCTGGCCAACCAGGCTGATCTGGACACCGAATGGAATCTGTTCATAGGTAAGGGGCGTTGCCACGGAGCCGTGACGTCATTGCGGTGACGTAGATCTCCAACGGAGCTGTGGGCCGGGTGGGCGGCTCTGACGTCGTGATGACGTACGGAGCCCGCGAGGATTACATACAACACCGGGGAACAGCTTTTAGCAAAGTGTTGACATTACTTTGCATTTTTTTCTTCTTTTTCTAAATCTAAAATAATAACAGTAAGAAGAGGAAATCGTGGTATGTTGTGAAGGACGGTCCTGTACCGAATTCGCTGATCTCTCTGACAGAGTGAAAAGTACTCTTGTTGACTTTCTGGGAGCTCCTGTGGGAAGGGACAAGTTAGGGGAAGAAAACAAAAATCTCATTAAAAAGAAATCCACAGCACTGGCTCTTACTCGTATTACCTCAACGTAGTCACAGATACTAGTAAACCACCCCTTCCTTAAACGTCCATGATGAAACTAGCTCAATATTTGTGCTAAAATATGCAAAATTTGTTCCTCATTCTGTGGAGAATGCTTCCGGCGCCCTAGCGCCGAACAGCCTTGCTGTCTTTGGAAGGTAGGAGGAGAGAGGGTGGGGAAGATGCAGCGAAGGTCTGGGGAGTCAAGGCTCTCGTCTTGAGTTGCAGAAATCGCTCAGGGACCGCACTACCAAAAGATATTTCCCAAATTGCAATCCAAGGATAAAAGGACACATTTTACAGGCAGGCTGCTCCCAGGAAAATACACAGGCCTTGAAAGAGTGTGTGTTCTCCCCCTCTGTCAAATGGCCTTCAAATCAAAGTACTTTTCGATTGCATTTACTGCACAATTGCGTGGTGACAGGCAGAGTGGCGCGGAGGCTTCCGTCAGCCGCATCATTTATGCAAACCTCCAAACCAGAAGGCACGCCTAACGCCTTCTGACATCTAAGATTCCGGTGGGAGGGGGAAAAAGATCTAGGATGTGTTGGAACGGGGCGAAACCTAAGCCCCTTGTACAAAGATGTGCTTAGGTTACAAGCCTTCGGCTTTGGCTCTGTCACCCACCGGCTAACATGCTATTATGCTTAGGAACGCCAAAGAAAATGGTTTTGAAGTTTTAAAAAAAGATTTGAGAGTGGGTAGATTCAAATGGAACTCATCGAACAAAACCCCAGAAATCATTTCAGAGAGAATGAATTGAAATGTTGTTCTCTCTCCCTGTAGTGGGAGTATAAAATCTGTTTGCATGATCTTGGGTTACTTTATTTGAAAAATGAGGAAGTGTTTTAAAAAGTTAATCATTAAAGTACCCTTCTAACTCAAACATGATATGATTCTTTGCTGAGATTTTGGACGGGAGTATGAATTAAAAAAATATATAAGAATAACTTGATCTTCTAGAACATATATTTAGATTAATTTTGGCAAAGACACTCTAGCCAAATAATGCTAATCAAAAAGTACTCTCATCAAGAAACCTAAAAATATTTGCATATTTTAAAACCAGATTAAACCTCATAGCATCCCACTTTGAGTCATACAGATTATTCATACTTTTTGGTTGAAACTACCCAAATTTATAGCACAGTTAAATTGTCTTTGCTCAGCCTGCACCTTATTGATGAAAGCGGGCATGTGGATTTTGTTACTTAGAGCAGGACATGATTAAGAATGAGATTATAGGCTTTTAACTTATAAGAGCAATGGTGACTGCCTTATTGGCTTTTTCTCCTCAGTGCTGGTTGTCTATTTTAACATAAAACAAATCTTTATACTTTCTATCAATTGGGTTTCCTGGTTGCCAATTAGATGTGAAGTTGAATGTCTGGAAAACCATTTGATTTAAAAACTAAAATTTGAACCCACCGCGTGTTGGACGTACTTTAATGAAAAGGGAACGTGGTGGTTAGCCCTCCCTTAATATATCTCATACCCTTTCTCATGTTTTTTTTATTAGTCCGTGAGAAAAATCCGACTTCTTTCTTTCTTCTGGTTCTGCTATGGCACTGAGAAGTGACCACCAACATAGACTTTTGGAGCAAAATATGTTCTTGCTAATACTTGTCCCGAAGTGAAGTGCCATAAATCAGTCAAATGTGCCAACTCTGTTTTCCACACATATGCATTCAAGATGACAGGGCTCCAGGGTTCATGAAGGCAGCAGGGAAGACCAGTGAGCAAATCAGTAACCCAACAGTAATTATATATAAAGCCCTCTCTCTGGTTGGCATCTGTAGCCCATCACTCTTGGGCTTCTACCATCTTTTCATCAACCCCCTTCCCTCCTGTTGCTGAGTCAAATGCGCCATCTCTGTCTGCTACATTCATGTCCTAGCTTATACATTTTTATGGTGTTTTTTTTTATTATGTGCTCATTAAAAATGTTAATAGTGGCATGCAATCGATGGTCAATAAAAGCAAGAATCGAACTGGTAGCACATTCTCATGATCTTTACTATGCCATAAATTAATTGCAAATGAGTTGTAATTATTTTGAATTCAGTTGTTGTTGGGTTTGTCAAAAGAAAGGCAACTCATGGACAAAATGAAATGTTTTAAGTGTTCAGCTGAACACCCCAATGGCATTCCATTCTCTTCTGAAGCTCTATAGTTTGTCAATTTTCATTTCTTTGTAATCCTAGAAAACAATCAGGAGTCTACTCGGGATGCATTTCCATAGTTTTCCTTGAGGACGTTTAATTCTGTGCCCTGCACAGAGTGGGTGTTCAAAAAATTTTTATCAACTAACTATTGTAGGAAAAAGAATTTTAGATAAAGAGCTTTTTTGGGTTTTTTGAAAAGTTACTGACAACTTTGAAGAAGTTGCTGCTAGACCCATTTTAGAGAACATGAAAGTCTCAGTTGATCTCTGCCAGAACTGTCAGCTGCTTTCTAGAAGCATGTGGGATTCCCCAGGACTGAGCCCAGCCCAGCCTCAACTTGGGGCACCCAAGCGGCTGGGCATGCTAGGCCACACCCCTGAGCTAGGTAGGACCCTGGGGACACAAGAGTGGGGTGCAGTCTGCTCTCACTACCAGGCACAATGCAGTAAGAGAACAATGTAGTTTGAGGCATTGACAGGCACTGCTTGGGCGCCTACCCCAGGTGTTGCTGTCCATTTATACTCAGCTGATTCCAGCCTAGCCTTTGAATGTTGCCTGAATGCAAAAGCATTTTCTCAGAAAATGTTTATGTAAATTAAAATTTCCTAAAGGGAAACAGTTTGTGGGCAGAATTTGTTTTCAGTAACATCCTGCGGTTATTTTGAGTGTTTGTCATTGATACCAACACTCCACAGATATGAGCTGTTCTGTTTGACAAGGGGCCATGGTGCAGATTACTCCTAGCTCAGGAGCTCAAAAGTTAAGGCTGAAATTACATTTGTGTAGCTGCAATAAATCTTGCATCTACTTTAAAATCTAGGATGTATGGGACAGCCTCCTCCAAACATCTGGTACCTTCTAAGACTTTATAGACTGTGAGAACCAGAGAGGGGAAAAAAAGGATGTGGGGAGGGAAATGCTGATGAGACCAAAGGCAGGAATTCTGTTTGTTCTGTAATATTTTTTTTCACTAAAATATTAGAGGGTGTTTACTAATGCAAGTATAAGACTACCATCGCTATCATTCCATAAAACTGAGACCTGAAGATGTTTGTGTCCCGACATTGCAGCCTAATATTTTAGGCTATCCCAGTTGGTAAGACTCTAATAATCCTAACCTATTAATTGGCAACTCACTAGGGTAAAAAAAATTTTCCCCAAGGTAAAAAATATATGTGTCTAGCTTCTTACTCAATTGAGTACGTTTTTTACCCTAGGAGAACTTAATGCAGTTAAATGAGTTATAATCAACTGTGATTTATCCCTATTTTAGGAAAATAGAAGCACAGGATGCTAAGCATCTACTGAGCAGGGTGACTTAATCTAGACTAGGGTGTCAGGGAAGCCTGGTAGATCTAGAAGAGTAAATAAGACTGTACTGAATTAGCATTGTCAGACATAATTGATGCTGGGTAGCCATAACATATAGAATTGCTGCAATACTGTAGAGGCCCCAAATATTCATGAGAGCATCAAACATGAGGTCCCCGGTGGGCACTACACCTGCGCCTGGCCAAGAGCCCCTGCTCTGGGTATCATCCATTCATCTCCTGCGATTCATGAAGACAACACGTGTTTACCGAGTGCCTGGCGCCAACCCTGTTCTGGTTTCAGCACGAGGGAGAGTGGATGAGGGCCTGCCTGCTGAGAAGAGAGCTCCCTGTATGTTCTCTGTTGAAGTCAATGAACAGCTAGACAGAGAAATGGAAGGGAGTGTCATAAGAGGCTGCTCCATTTTACTTTGTAGGTCTACTCTTTTAATGGAAGTATGACTAATTCAGTAATTTGAAGAACACATATCGCTGTTGTTAATGGACTCGTGAGTGCAGGGATGGCAGAAACAAATCAGATAATGAACCTGGTTCCTTCATGGTGATAGCTGCTGTCAAGGTGTAAATTAGAGCCAGCCGCCAGCAAGCTGTGGTAGGTCAGTCAGATGACTAGTATCGGGTAGTAAATGGCCACTTTGGGGCACAAATGACTTTCTCAGGACCTGGAAGAGTTGTTTGTCCTCAAGGTACTTAGTATATTCACCTCTTTGTGTTTGCGCGTGTTGCTAGATAAACATTTAGTGTTCCTAGTAAATAAACTTGAGTTCTCTTTTTTTAAACTACACAGGACTGTGTGATGTTGCATTTCAGCAGGATATAAAATAAACACAAAGAACTATTTCAAACATTTGTATAAGATGCTCATCTTTCAAAGACTCTCTTAAGCATGAAATTCCATAATATAAATCTGATCAATTTTTTAGTTACAAAGAATTCCATAGTAAATATGATATGACTCCAGCTGATAGATCCTGAAATGCCATGTTTTAAAAACTTCTAGACCCAAAACATGGAAAATGATTTCCTTTCAACCAAAGACAAAGAAAAATTTAAGAATTATATTTAGCAGCAAGCTTCAAGGTTTCTTAGTCTCCACCTTGTATAGGACAAGAGCCTATTCACTAATACAGTCTAGAAACATAACTCTTAAATTGAGGAACAAAAGCCAAAGCAATTATTTTAGAATCTGATCTCACCGTTAGCTATAGAACTTGCTTTTGCCCTTGTGCATTCCTAAAAGCACCAAGAGAGATTAAAAAAATAAATAAATAAAACACTTTATTTTCTATCAGTTGAAATCTAACCCCACCCATCTCCCTGCCTTCCTTTTATACTCATTGATTCGGTATTTCTCATTTCTCATGGACATTTATCATATGCTGTGTTCTCTCTGTAATGCTAGCAGAATGCACAAGCAGTACTAACTACTCAGTGAGAAAAAAAAGAGAGAAAGAGAGAGAGAGAGAGAGAGAGAGAGAGAAAGAAAGAAAAGAAAGAAAGAAAGAGAAAAAGAAAGAAAGAAAAGAAAGAAAGAGAAAGAAAGAAAGAAAGAAAGAAAGAAAGAAAGAAAGAAAGAAAGAAAGAAAGAAAGAAAGAAAGAAAGAAAGAAAGAAAACAGTTAGATGGTACCCAGCAGCCTTTCACATTTGCTATCAATTTTATATGTTTAGAGAATGGTTTACTTCTGAACTCTGCATATGTGAAAAGTATTTTTATGTGGTGCAATCAGGTTAATTCCTTAAGGGTGATATAATATCAGAGGCTGTTCAGCAAACAGAGAAGCAGGCGTTTCCTTACCTCTGAACGCTTACTAATGTTCATCTTGTGGCAACAACTCAAGGGATTCATGGGACTGCAATTTCTGTTCTGCATCAGGAAGATTTTCCCAAGGATCAAAGCAGGCAAAGCACATCAATCTTAAAATTATTTGGTGCAAAAGACAAGTAGTCATTCAAAGGTGCATGCATTTCCTTTGCCCTCAGTGCCAACTCTTATACAAACATCTACTCCAGTTCCCACATATTCAACTCCTATTAAGCTTATAATTACTGATGACTGCAAATATGATATTCTGAACTAGACTTTCAAGTTGGAATCCATGGTGCTATCAATGATCACACCAACCAATCGCCTGTACCAAGGCATACCTATTTTTGCAAGTAGAACATTCTTTAGGCTACAAGATGTTCCATTTCTAATAAGAAGTTTATTAAAATACCTCTTGTGCCTTATTAAGCTCTCCAATTTCTATGAGAAACAGCAACAGAAGGATTTAGTTTACCAGGATAAAGCAGAGCCATATCACAAATGATGAGAATTGCCTTTGTATTGGGGATTTTGCTTCTAATTTACACTTCAGTTTCAGTGTTTTCTATAGGTAAATGGCTTAATTTATATCCAAAGGACCTTGTTTTTAATGATGGACATCTGATTTTAATGAATTGTGATCGTTTTCACTGTTATGTCTCAACTTTAAGCTAAAACACAGGATGTCTGGCTTTTGGCATGCTGAGAGAAAATATTTGATGATTCCTTAGAATGGAATTAAATGAATTCCCAAAGGCCCAGAAACCCAAGTAAAATTCAAACACTATGAACATTAGTCTGATGACTTTCTTAGCAGTTTCAATCCCAGGAAATAAAAGTAGCATGAGGTAGAAGAAATTGTTGTGTTGTAGAAACCAGAAAATAAGAAATATAAATAGAGCTAAATAAGTGGATTGTTAAAGAAAGCATTCAACTATGTGGCTATTCACAAATAGCAAACTTATAACAAGTCCCAGGGCTACCATAACCAAAAAGTCTTTCAGACGGTGACTGATCTAATAGAATAAAGGAAGGTGTTACCTTCTGAGGCATTTAGATCACTGTAAAAGTCCTGATTAGCAGCCAAAGTGAAAATCTTTATTTTAACCCAAATAATAAATCCTGTGTGATGTTGCAATGCTCTATTAAATGTCTTAATAATAGTAGTGTTGGGTGCCTGGGTGGCTCAGTTGGTTAAGCATCTGCTTTTGGCTCAGGTCATGATCCCAGGGTCTTGGGCTCCAGCCCTCCCCATCAGGCTCCTTGCTCAGAAGGGAGTCTGCTTCTCCCTCTCCCTCTGCCCCTCCCTCCGACCCATGCACTCTCTCTTTCTCTCTCAAATAAAAAATAAAAATCTTTAAAATAAAAAAAATAGTAGTGTTAATGAGGGTACTTAGATTTCTTTTCCTGTAAACATACACTTACCTTTATGTATGTATGTATAATTAAATATACATATGTATCTATCTATCTACAGATAGATAGATCTTCCAATTGCTCTAAAAGCTCCTTTAATTCATGATTGTCTCAGGAGTAGAACTGCTGATCATGTCTTTATGTTTGAGTCATTTTTGAAATTAGTTTTAATTTTCCTCAGGCTTGTTTCTATAACAATTATAGAGACTTTTAGATTCTTATTATCTTCATCTTGTTGTCTTTGTGGCTTGTTTATTATGAACAGCCCTCCAAGGAACCAGGAGTGGAAGCCAGGTTAGAAGAGATGGCCCATGAATTATTCTGATGGTTAAAGGCATGTTTTCATTGGTTACTCTAGAGGGGAAATAGATATAAATGTCCTTGGGAGTAATTTAAACTTTGAGAACCTTCATGATATATGAAAACTTTGAGCTTATAATTCATTTAAAAATATCATGCCTACAGATACTTGGTAAGGTAGCCAGGAGAGAATTTAAATTAAAAGAGAGCATGAAATATTCCTTGTCCTTCAAATAACAGCTTATATATAAATCCCACATAAAAAAAGATATGCCCTCAATTTTTTTCTTTGCATGGATTTAAATAATTTGCTACACTAAGAATGTTCTTTATTATAACCTCTGAAAAAGTGAAAATTACAAAAAGAAATGAAAACAAGTCATTGAATATATGACATTACACCAAAAAGCGATGCATCTCTATGCATCACATTTTTATTCTTTAAGGTTCGGGATCTTTTAGAAAAATAACACTGATAATTAAATGTCAAAAAAGCCAGTCAGTATTCACTACTAAAATCTCAATGCTTAGGAGATGAACCAAAATAATGAGAGGCCTAAGAATATTGTTGAATGGCCATGAATAAATTAGTGGATGTGAGAGACCTTGGGATGTAACAAGGATCACCAAAGCTGATGTGGTTTTCAGATTGACTCAATCAGAAACTGACCCTGCCCTATCTCAGCCCTACATCTATCTCTCTGGTAGTTTCCCATGAGCTTGAAGTCTTTCCTCCCAGGGAAGCAGAACCATGTTCCATAAGAGAATTCATTGACTTCAAGAGGAAAAGTACTCTCAAAATCTACAGCCATCAACTGCTGGTGAAGGCTGTTCAGAGCCCTTGATATTATCACTTGTTCATGTGCCTCCATGGTTTTCCAAATTCAATGTCCTTGATTATTGTTAGATTAATTCCTTGTTTTTAAAATAGTTTAGTGTTCCAAACTACTCAGTATTAAGTGTTCCAAACTCTTCTGTGTTGACATAGTCATAGAAACATATTCCATAGTCCAAAATCAATGGGTAATATCCAACCAGAGGGGAGAACTGAAATTGTCAATAGTCCTAAGAATGTTAGGAATAATTCTACAAATACCAATACTCAGTGCATTTTGAGGGTATGGATCATGCATAGAAGCTGACTTCTAGAAGGTAATCCCATAAAGCGAAATACACATGTTCCTCCATTAATCAGCCTTGTAGTATTTTTTATTAAATCACTGTGTCTATTGAATAATAAAGTATTTGGCAAGTTCTTGGTGACCGAATTTAATATGTGCCTAATACTGCCTTTATCAGTTGAAGATCCAGATATGTATTTCCCAAGGTTGTCCATGAAAGAATGTTTAAATGTGTCTTGCTACTCAATTACAATCATAGTATCCAAATTCTAAAACTATGAGAGAGTTGTAAGAAACTTTATTCTCTATGGTTCTGAGGTCCATTTGGAGAACATTATATCCATAGCAATAATAGCTAACAGTGATTTGACACTTGCTTTACACCAGGTAGTATTGTAATCACTTTACATTTTTAATCCTTAAAACAATCCTATGAAGTAGTTAATATTATGATTCCCATTGTACAGATGGGAAAACTGAGACCAGATAAATTAAGTGACATGTCCAAGGTCATACACTTGTAAATTGCAATGCCAGGATTTGGCTTTAGAACCCAGATTCTTAACCATGAACAAATTAATTCCTACTAAGTGTTTAGGAAATAACTCTTAGCCTCTGGCTACAGAGGTTGATGGGGTATGTCGGGAGAAATGGAGTATTGCCAGCACTATCTAATAGAATCTTCTGTAACGATGGAAATGCTCTGTGTCTGTATTGTCCAAGATAGTAGCACTAGCCACATGTGGCTACTGAGCACTTGAAATATATCTACTGAGACTAAAAAACTGAGTTTTTATTTTATTTAATTTTAAGTAATCTAAATTTAGTCACATGTGGTTGTTGAGCATCTAATATATGGCTAGTGTTTCTGAGAAGCTAAATTTTTCATTTATTTTTAGTTAATTTACATTTTAATCATTATATATGACTAGCAGCTACTGTGTTGGATACTGTAGGTTTAGACCATTAAAACACCTAGAATGTCCATGATGTGGCTCAGCATCTGAGTATGTCTGATTATCTTCAAAAGTTATTTAATAGACACCTTTTTCGTGCATATGGTAGACATAAAAGAAATAAAAACTGTACTGGCTGATCCTTGGAAATTATAATTTTCCAAAGAGACGAAATGTATATTTTCAAAGTGGGAGTTTGGTTAAGAGAAGACAACATAGTTAAGAGCAGTAGTTCTTGAATTGCTGTGTGAGTTCAAATCCTGACTTCACCATTTATTTTTTTTATTTAAAATCTTTTAGCCAACATATAGTACATCATTAGTTTTTGACATAGTGCTCAATGATTCATCAGTTGTGTGTAACACCAGTGCTCATCCCATCACGTGCCCTTCTTAATGCCCATCACCCAGTCACCCCATCCCCTCATCCACCTCCCTTTCGGCAACCCTCAGTTTGTTACCATTTGTTACCTGTTTGTTACTTGGGGAACATTATTAACCTTCATAAATCTCACTTTTCTCATCAACAAACTAGAAATAATAGTACCTATCTCTTAGCATTGTATGGATTAAACTAGGTAATGCATGTAAATCTGAGGGGTTGAGTTGTGTCCACAGAGATAGCACTGAAGGAGAAGCACCATGGTTCCCTATTCAGGTGATAACCTGTGAAGGTATGAAGAAAATAGAAAGTAGAAAGCAGGGGCTCCTGGCTGGCTCAGTCAGTTAAGCATCCAACTCTTGGTTTCAGCTCAGGTCATGATCTCAGGACCCTGAGATCAAGCCCCGCATTGGGCTCTGTGCTCAGCACGAAGTCTGCTCTTCCCCCTGCTCATTCTCTCTCTCTCTCATAAATAAATAAATAAAATCTAAAAAATAGTAAAGAAAGTAGAAAGCAACAGAGTAGGCAAAGAGGTGGGAGAACATCAGGTACCAGAAACATAGAAAAGAGAACAAGGGTGGGCTGAAAACCACAGGAAAATGGTCAGAGGAGAGGTAATCAGTAAGAAATGAAGGTACAAGATTAAAGAAAGTGCATTTCATCAAGCTAGCTTCTTCTTTTCCCTGCTCTGGATTTGCCTAAATTCCTAGGAGATGGGATTTATCCCAATAGAGATGAACTTGCCCTTGCTCAAGTGAATAAGCACTTGGTGAGACCAGGTTGGGAAAACAGTAGTATGTAAGTTAGAATAAGCATGATGTGCTCAGGAAACCAAACTGAAAAAAAGTACTTGCTGGTGTGTCCTGGGAGGTAAGATTGGTCGGGATTGGACTGCTTAAACTTTGAAAGAGAGGTCAAATAGTTGACTTTCTCTTGTCTTGTAGGCACTGACTAGTCACAGGTATCATCTCATTCAGAGATGAGCAGGATCCAAGTAGCAATGTGGCAGCCAAGTAAAGGATGGATTCTAGTGGTAGAGACTGGAGGGGTTATCTCAGCATGGAAGGAGAAAAGAAGGAGAAAGGAAGGCAGCACTCACGGCAGAGTGGGAAATAAAAATTTATAGGACTTCATGCCTCAGTATTGGTGACTAGGTGTAGAGGGCAAGAAAAGAAACACATCAGATAAGACTGAGATAAGCACCCACAAGAAAGATGGTACTGTCAGCAAATACAGAAGCTAGTCTGGGGTATGGCAAACATCGATTTCTTTAGTCTGTTTATGGTTTGCTGGATTTGAGAAACAGTGGTACCAAAAAATGGGACTATCCAATTGGATGCTGAAAAGAGTAGTGTTCTGGAGTAGTGTTCACAAAACAGGAGCATCGGGATGCCAAGAACCACTGGAGGGTTTCCACAGCCCAAACGGTCCTGTGGCCAACTTCCCTAATCAACTCCAACAGATTGTGCCCAAAATTCTCTCTCCTGGGTACCACCTGGGTGCCTGCATGTTCCTTCCCTGTGAAATTCTACTGCCTTCACCTCTAAATGTTAAATATTTAACAGCCTGCTCATCAATATGTATTCTCTGAATGAGCCTCCATCTATAATCCCCAACCTCTGTAATTAAGTGTAGTTAGAATGTCAACTGTACAAATTTGAGAATGCTTAACATAATGATTCAGCAGAGACAGGCCCAGATTGCTCCCCCAAATATATTTTCTCAAGATTCAGGAACCCCTGGATGGTCATATTTACCATGCACATCGACATTTTATAATTGCAGTCAATCCAAGAGGAAATTTACTTTCTATTGGCTTTGGCTTTTGCAATCCTTAATGCATGAAATCCAGGATTACTTTGTTTCTGGCCGCTGCCAAGTTCTGGATTTCAAGTTGAGGCATGAAATTTGTTAATTTTATTAAAAAACTTGCCCCAGGGTATTCATTTTCTTCACTGGCAAGAATACCGTGTATCAGGAAGCAGCCCCTGACTTCTTTGCCTGCCTTGTAGCACAATTGTCTCCAATGAAAACTTCACATGTGAGGACCTTTGTAATCCCTTCATTGGTATCTGAACATGGAGTCCACCCCCCAAGGAGCAAGACAAACATACACGACACAGCTTTTGCAATGCAACATTGCAAGAAGCAGTGAGATTTTTTTTTTCGAATCCCATAGTGCCGAGTTACTGATTTAAGAATGCCCTAGAGTATAAATTATTTCTCTAAACCTCTGTGGTGACTTTTGTCAAATGCCTTCTGCTTAGCCCATTAAAAGTGAAAACCATGAAATATTATTTGATTTGTAACCCAAGAAAATGCCCTAAAACCACCTGTCCCTCTTTGGAAAGCTGCCAGAACAAAGTGAGAGGAAAGGTCGAGCCTGAGAACAATAATTTGAGGTTGCTGCATGTGGCTCCGATCAAAGGTTGAGCCTATGGGCTGCATTCAGGCTTCCAGTCTCTTCAGGAGGATTTACATTTATTTTTCTTAACCCACATGGGAGTCCTGAGTTTTGAGATCAACATTTCAAATAGTTTAATAGTGGCCATGCAACATTTTAAAAATAAAATCTGACAGTGAATTGTTTTGAATAGTTATTGCATTTCCTTTGAATTCCATTTGGAGAAGTTAGTTTCAGGATACATTTAATTTCCATGTGGAATTGGTAGATATTAAATTCCATTTCTCCTGAGTGCCTCAGGATTTTTTAAAAATCGCTTTAATTCTGTTGTGCTATGCATCGATTCCTATCCATTTGATCTGTGATCACTGGGCATCAGATTGCTTGTGTTCATCACACACTTGTTAAATCAACCTTTAAGATGTAAGACAAGAAAAGTTTAATTTAAAGCTGCACCCAGGCATTTTTTTAAGATGCAGAAGTTAATAGTTTGGAAATGCAAAATGATAAAGAATAAGCCTCAATTGACAAGTTGATTCAAAGATAAAAATCAAATTCTTTAATCAGAAATTTCTGACCTGGCTGAGAAAGAGCCACTTGAGAGCTAGTTTAGCTAGGTGCCCGTGATCCTCTCTGATAAATCTGTCTCCATTTATACAGAAAAATCACAGTAATCTGTCCTAATTGAGAGAATAAGGACACATCAAATTATTGACTGCTGGAAGGCTATTGGAAACTTATTTTAACATTTAGGTTTGACTTTTTATTGAGTACCTACTGTCTGCCAGGTAATATCATATATGGTATTTTTATGCATTAAGAAATAAGAATGAGTTGTGATTAGTATATCATTTTTGCTTACAGTGTTCCTCTATTTCATTTAAATATCTTAAGATCCTCCCAAACATACACATACTGGATGTGCACATTGCTCCTGGGGTGATCATTTGAAGAGACATTTTTAGCCAAACCCTTACCTGAATGAATAAAATTTCAAATTAGAGGATACTTACCAGGGCTTTAATATATATGCATTAAACTTGACAGATGGGTTTTGTATCCAAAGGACTATGATAAAGAAATAGCGTTATAAACAGTTAATCTCCAATCTTGATCTGCTTGAAATCAAATTGCATTTTAATGCTTATTTGAAATAATTTTGACTTACATAGAAAAGTTGCAAAAATAGTACAGAATTCACATACACTACTCTGTACTCAGCTTATCCTAATGTTAACAACATACATACATAAGCATAATACAACATTCAAAACCAGGAAATTAACATTGATACAATGTTATTAACTAGAGTACAGGCCTTATTCTAATTTTGCTAGTTTATCATTTTCATATTTCAGGATCCAATCCAGGATCCCACATGCATTTATATATTTTATCTCTTAGTCTCCTTCAATCTGTGACAGTTTCTCAATTTACCTTATCTTTTATGACCTTTATACTCTTGATGAGGACTAGTCAGTCATTCTGCAGAATATTTTTCAATTTGAGAAACATTCTCTCATGATTAGATCAAGGTTATGCATTGGGCAAGAATGTTACAGAAATGATGTTGTGTCCTTCTTATGTATCATATTGGAATGTACATTGCAGTATCTGCTGGGTTTTTCCACTGTGAAGTTACTAATTTTTTCCTTCTATCGATAATACATATTTCAGAGGAGACACTTGAAGTCTATGATAATATCCTGCTTTTCCTCACACTTTTCACCACCGATGTGACTTTCACATCCTTAAGAGGGTCTTGCTTGCAGTATTACTGTAGCATTTGCAAAATGACAATTTTGTATTTCTCTTTTTCCTTCTCTATGTATTAATGGGAATCTTTCCAAAAATTGGACTTTTGTTCCCTCTCCCAACTACTTATTTATTCAATTATTTATTTATATCAGTATGAACTCATGGATATCTATTTTATTTATGGGTAGAAGCCAATAATATTATTTTCTGTGTTGCTCAAATTGTTCCAGTTTGTATATTGGGATCACCTTACAGTTAGATCCTGTATTGTTCTGACATGCTCCCCATCCTTTTTTGAGCATTTCTTTTTTTTTTTTTTTTTTTTTGCCATCACAAGTTATCCCATAATGTTACCTTATTTTCCTTATTCCAGTCCTGGAGTCAACCTCTTCTCCAAGGAGCACTCATTCTTTTTATTGAAGGACGATATTAGAAATCAAGATCTGGATACTGGATGTGCACATTGCTCCTGGGGTGTCACTGCTGTTAAAGCCTTTCTGGGGCACCTGGGTGGTTCAGTTGTTTGGGGCTCTGACTCAGTATCAGCTTGGGTCGTGATCTCAGGGTGGTGGGATCAAGCCCCGCATTGGGCTCTGCCCTCAGCACGGAGTCTGCTTGTCCCTCTCCTCCCTCTCTCTCTCTCAGTCTCTCTCTCTGTCTCTCTTTCTCTGTTTCTCTCTCTCACATGAATGGGTGAATAAAATCTTTTACACACAAACAATGAATCATGGAACACTACATCTAAAACTAATGATGTAATGTATGGGGATTAACATAACAATAAAAAATAATAATAATAATAAAATCTTTTACAAAAATAAAAAAATAAAAAATAAACCCTTTCTGTGTGCAGAGCTAGGAGATACATACATACATACACACATATATATATATACACATATATATATATTCTATTCCACACATACGCATTTTTGCCTATGTTTATTTATTTTCTATGTTTATTTATTTGTCTATCTCTCCATCTCCCCACCAACAATGGATATATATATACTGGAGTTCATACTGATTCCCGTTCAACACTACAAAGTTCATTCTAGCGTCTTTCTTTCTTTGTAACTTCTGTCTCCATCAGTGAGAAACCTGGCTTTCATGATCTTCAATATGTTAACGTATTTGCCCAACCCGAGTATATACCTAAGTTATATACCTAACTCATAACCCTTTAGGAAACATATCTACCAGCTAGAGCATAGTATTTGTATACAGTTCTTTTTGTCTTTACAGGATCCAGTCAAAATGCAGTTTTTCAAAATTATATCAATTATTTTCTTCTCTGTCTTCCTGAAAGTGATCCTATTATTTATTGGTCACAGAATGAGGTTTGTTACAGTTTGTATTTCATGTATTTTCTCCTACATCATTTCTTTTAATTATTTCATTATTTGGGGGTAGAATGTGAAAACTTTCTGTAGTTCTAAGTCCCAAAACTATATACAAAATTTATATTCTGAAAACTGTCTATACTAACCCAGGACCACCCTCCACCCTTCCTTCTTCCCATCCCATTCCCACCCACCATTTGTAGGTTGATCAATCCATTTGATTTCTGGTTTATCTTTTCTGTGCATCTTTTGCATGAATGAGCCGATAACTGTGTGTTTTCTTATATCTCCTTTTTTCTTACATGAAGGGTGGCATACTATGCTCTTTCACACATGCTATTTTTACATAATTGTGGAAATCATTCCAGATCAGTCTGTAGAGATCATCCTCCTTTTCTGCAGCTGCATAGCCCTCCTTTGTCTGGAAGAACCTTTTGCTATTGCAAATGATGCTACAATGATTAACTTAGTGCATATCTATTTTTGGAGGTGTATTTTCTGGGCAGATTCCTAGAAATGGGATTGTGAATCAAAATGTAAGTGCATATGTGGTTTGATTACGTATTGCCCATTTTCCTCCTGGAGATCTGTTTGTACCAATTTGCATTCCCACCTGCCACTAGTGTAAATGTTTCTTTCCCTATAGCCTTAGCAACAGAATGTGTTGTCATACTTTTTTATTTTTGTCAGTCTGATAGATAAGAAATTCTATCAAATTATTTTTTACTATCAAATTATTTTTTAATTTTTTCTCTTATCATTATGATGTTGTTTAACAGGATAAATTAACAACTTTTTTCACTCATCATGAGTATCACATGAGAGTTTTTTGTTTACTGGTGTATTCTTATTAAGAAAACTCAAAAAAACATCCTAATCGTGAGATATGAGTGAGAGATATGTTAATTGATGAATAAGTAGAGCAGATTTATTCTTTAATACTTTTTTTTAATGTTAGGAAAACATTTTTATTGTTCCCTGAACTCTCATAATGTATCTGGACTTCATCACAAATGATTTCCTGTAGTAGAATTCTGAGAAATAAGTATGAACATATGAAGAGGGCTGTAATTACTGCAATTATGGAAAAGTAATTTACTGGCTTTATAAATTCAACAGATTTCAAATAGAGTGGATAGGCCATAAAAAGCAAGCAGGATATTGAAAATAAATATTTTGGGAGCTAGGAAATTGCTGGTTAAATGCACATACCAAATGTAAATGCTTTGTTAACATTTATATAATTTAGTTTCTTAAAACTAAAAACCATCAGGTTTTTTTTATCTAAAAAAATCAAATAGATGCTAAGATGATCAAGTGTTTGCAGACATCATTCTCCCTCTTGTCTATCTGGTAGATATGAGACACCTAAAAAAAAGTTTCATTTTGTGATAATTGGGTTAAAATTAAGCAAAAAAACAAAAACAAAAAAAATGAACAAAACTAGCAGAATTCTTCTTAAAGTTAGAAATGTTAGAGCCCATTTGGGAAAGAATTATTGTGGAATATGGTAAAAATATTTAAAAGCGGTAGGGAGCAGAATAGAGGGGAAAGGTCATAGACCTTCCTTCAAGAGAGACCTCAAGGGAACCCCTACTTGGCCACTTTTTAGTTGCATAGTAACCTGCAGCCACCTGCATTCACAGGGTCTTATACTAAAACAAGGTGGTTTTCCAAGAAAATGGCCCTATCATGAAATATGCCCTCTACCATCACTGTGCTCCCATCCATTCAAGCAAAACCTCTAGTAGTAGGCCCTGTAAGTTTCAGAAGAGGATGTCTTGTTCTTTCTCTCTGTCAAATAAATAAATAAAATCTTTATTAAAAACAAAGCAAAACAAAAAAAACAGTAAGTTCTTTTGCATTTTTTTTTAATTCACCGAAACAGTTCCAAAAGAGAGGTGAAATTATTGTCCCCATTTTAGAGAGCAGGAAAGTGAGCGTCAGAGAGCACAAGGTCATGCTGCCATTAAGTGGTGAAACCGGGGTTCCATGCCAGATTTGTCCAGAGCAAAGCCCGTATTTTAACCTGCAGGCTACAATTTCCCTCCACCCAGCTCTATACTCCACCCAGAGGGCTGCCAAAGAAAATAGATATGCTGTGAACCACAGACCTAGCATAACTGATCCCCATGTCCCATCCGTGGCAATAACAGGGAACTCACTTTTTTTTTTTGGTTCTTGGTCAAAAAATATCATTTCTAAATTGTTGCACACAGCTCACTCATTTATTCATCTTGAATAAGATGTTTTTCTGAATTCTAACACTGAATCCTGGGCCATATTTCTTTGAATGTTTATAGAATTGTTTTTACAAAATGATATTCTGTACCCTTACTGGCCATCTACAGTGAGGTCTTACAAGAATCGTCTGAGTTGAGCTCACCATTGAACTTCCTATGGAGATGCCCTGGAGAGAGCACTCCACTATATCATACAGGATCCCCTTGAACTGACTCGGAACAGAGTCAAGAAAAAACCTAGTTCCCAAGCAACCAGTTTGATTTAATATCATGGAAGTATCGTGAACAGAAATGTTTCCCAGATTCATTTGACCCGTTGACTGTCAGAAGGCAGCCCACTGTTATTCCATATAACATGAAACTTTTATTATTGTACCTTCTCCCTGGAGTCCTCTCATTTTTCACTTTTTTTGAATTTCTCTTTTATTTATGTTCTTTTCCTGTGTGTCTGTGTCTATATGCCATGTAAGTTCAGTTTTCAATGAAATTAAATTTAAATAAACTTGCTCTACATGTCCCTGGGCAAATTACTTAAGATTTCTGATTCTTAGTCTCATTCGTTATAAGGTGCTTGCCTTTCTTAGTTGTTAGAACTAAAAGTAGTGTGTGTAAAATATGTAACATAATACAACTTTCAGATAAATAGGAATTATGCGTGCTGAGAAGTTTAAGGATTGTACTTGTTAAAAACAAGTTTAAAGGTAAGAAAGGAACTTAAAATCTGTAGTAATAAGGGAGATAATATAATTCTTAATTATATTATCAGTAATTTGATGTTAATTTGATAATACTATTATATCATCGATTTGAATACTATTAATGATTGCAGAAGTCTAATTAGGAGCTTGAGTACTAGTTCCTATATTTCTGACTACCCAATAGGTCCACCTTAGTATGCCATTGAAAATTTTTCAAATGTAGTGTTATTCTTGGATAATGATAAGGGATAATAAAATGAGGAAACAGCACTAAGAATTGCTAAAAACCACAAATTGCCAAACGACAAATCAGCAGTTAAATATTACCAAAATATTTGAGTACATTGCTCTTCCCAGTGCTCTGAGTTATGGGTGAATGGAATACAGCAGGATCTCTGCTTATTAATCCACTCTAGTTTGTTGAATGCACTGAGTATAGAATAGTTTACCACCTCAAATCAATGACACCCTCTTCCCTTTCTATTCAGTATCCTTCTGTCTTCTTTCCCAGGAAGAGACAAGAACATGATTAAAGCAGGATCCCCTGGTCTTCTTTCACCTGCAAAACCAAAAAGTAGTGTGGAAGAGAAAAATTATATAAAAAACATCGAGAATCTTAATGATTCCTCTAAAGCAAATAATATACAATATGCTTAGGAATAATTTGAGTTGAGAAATTCCAATTTAAATTTTCAAATATTGCTGGACACATGCCAATGTAGTAACTATAAATACTCATTATAATAATTAAAAAAAAAACCCTGTTTTGCAAGGTGTGAATGGCCTTTGCCAAACTATTTAATCAATGTTATTTGAAAGGCTCTTTAAATTATCGTACCAGATGTCGGTAAAATATAAACCCTGCATTTGTATGGAACATTTTGTTAACTGACATTTCTTCACTGAATTCTCAAGTCCAGAAAGTAACCAAGCTTCTGAGTTTTCATGTTTGGCCAAATCACAGCATCTGACTCCAAATTCACAATTGATAGATAATCCCCAAATTTAGTTAAAGCATTTTTTAAATAAATATTTATTTCACAGATTTATTTCAAACACAAAAGGAAGTAACACTGCTGAGAAAATTTCAAGCTTTATCTCTGGAAAAGTGGGGAATTTGGAGGTTTTTTGGGCTTTGTTGTTGTTGTTGTTGTTTGTTTTTTGGTTAGACTTGCCCATAAGAAAAGAAGAAAGGTACAAGAGCTGTGGAAAAAGAGACTATTAATGAGTACAGAAAGGAAAAGGTGAGGAGCCTTCCATACTTTTAGGCCTAAGAATGTGCAAAGGGCCTGTGGCCAGAAAACAGATAGTATTGAGTGCAAGAATGAAGGGTTATAAATATATTTTTGCAGTCATGGGAAGAGCTGTAAGAATGAAATGGTGGTGTCAAAAATGGCAGTTGATTAAGACATGGCATTGATTTTTCCATAGAACTAGAGGCACAGAAATTAGAAACCAGGATAAATGATGTTAGTGTTGGGTGACACAGGAAAAGCCTGACTTGCAAGTCAAAAGGAAGCAGTGAGTGCCTTTTGCTTCCTCTCTGAGGAATATTAACCCTTCAGCTTCCAAATTAATCATTAATTTATTAAAGCTTCTTTAGCCATTTCCTCTATGCCTGGCACTAGGCTAGATGCTGTTAGATGCTGTGGGACCAAGAAAAAAAAGAAAAAAAGGAAAGAAAGAGAAATCCTAGTATCAGAGCTTTGTGGGCAGCTGGATAAACAGTGCCAACCAAGGTGTCTCCCAGGTGGATGTATCTGAGTCGGCAGCAGGTTGTAAGGGTGGGCAGATGACAACAGGGAGAAGGTAGTGAGTGTGTCTTTAAAATACCTCTGACTTGTCCCCTGCTGCTGTCACCTTCTGACCCTGGGCCCCATTGCCCTTACTTTGCTTCTTATTCTATATTCATCCAGGCATACTTCTGGGTGATATTTCCCCTGCGTCTTGTGTTCTCTGCTCCCCTTTGGCCATTATGTCATATGCATATATGTACGGATATACATGGAATGTGTCAGCACTGTGGTCTCCCCCAGATGACCCTAGTAGAGTGCTCTCCACATTATGGACTGATGAATTCATAATTATGAGCAATAATTTACTGATTTAAAAGGGTCTTGTGTGGATTGAGAAAATCAAAGATACCTGTGATAACGACCCACAATTTGCATATGACACCTGGGTTCTGGCCCAGCAAACAAGGCTGTGGGACCCACTTAGCTCTTTTCCACACACAGGCCTCCTCACTATTGCTCAAGCCCTCCCGGCATGGTCTCACTGAGGGCCCTTGCACCCTCTCCCTACATTGCTCTTCCCACAGATTTCCACACGGGAGCTTCCCTCACTCTGTTGAGGTTTCCACTCCAAATTTACCTTCTTAGTGAGGCTTTCCCTTCTTATTGGCTTAAAATGGTAACCATTCTCCCTGCCAACCATTCCTATTCTGCTTCTCTCCTTAATTTATTAGCATATTGTACTGATCCATTTGCGTATTTGGGATCCATTTCACCAATGAGGGCACTTGGTCTGTTTCGTTTTGCTCTATCCCCAGTTCCATTCCCAGCAACAATTCCTAGTATTCAGTAGGTGCTGTATAGTTGTTAAATTAATTATGAATAACAGAGTGCTGTTAGCTTCTGCTTTCTCCTCCATATTGTGGATTTTTTTTTTAAGATTTTATCTATTTGAGACAGAGAGAATGAGAGAGACATAGAGCACATGAGAGGGGGGGGGGGTCAGAGGGAGAAGCAGACTCCCCACTGAGCAGGGAGCCCAATGCGGGACTCGATCCCGGGACTCCAGGATCATGACCTGAGCCGAAGGCAGTCGCTTAACCAACTGAGCCACCCAGGCGCCCTCATATTGTGGATTTAATAACACTTGACCTACCTACATCACAATTATTGATAATCAGATGAAATTATAGATGCATATGTGAAAACTCTATGGTGCTTTTTCATGATAATAGTAGCAGTATTATCATTATCTTCAACATCACTATAACTTTCTAATCTCATTGATGTCCTATGAGGTTTCTAGCTGTTTAGCTGGCATAGCATGTTGTTCTAGAAGACACCACCATCACATGATGAGGCTGTCACTAGCAAAAGCTAATCTGTTAAGGAGGCGAGGTAGTGTGCACCAACCGGCAATCACTGTGAGACCCAGACTGCTGGGTTGCCGCCTGGAACCAAGGCCAAACACCCAAGAGGGCCTTCAGGAAGCAAGGATTGTTCTACTCTCCTCATCCCCTCGGGGAGGCAGGCCAGGAAGAACCAGTGGCAATTTGCAACCAGCACCACAAATGTCATTCATTACCTGGCTCGTAGTTTCGTAAATACATCCACCAAGTCACACGCTGAGCCCAGTAAATCTAATGCCCCTATTAGATGATCCACTCCAAGTACTCTCCTCATTGCCTGGGGGCGAGAAATATTTATTTCGTTCACATGGTGAGTTCTGACCCAAACAAGTGGCATATCGGTCGTCTAGATTTAGGCCTGCTTTCTCAAGGACTTCGAGCCCTGTAATGGAGTATTACTGGACTGATCACTCTGCCTCAATAATTAGGTCTCAATAAGCTGTTTACCCTTGACAAATAGGATTGTTGGAACCACCAGGCTTATTGTGGACTAATGAGGTTGAAGTGTCAAGCTTTCTAATACAATCTCAGCACAACACAATTCTTCAAACGTATCCATTATCTGCCCTTTAAAAAGCCCCCGCAGTCACACCTTATGGCATGTCTTGCAAACCCAGTTTCTAAAAGTTAAGGCATTTCAACAGCTTGGTAGGCCATTTTGTATTATGGGCTATATATTTTATTTCAAAATTCACTTATCCACATGTATCCACATGCAACTAGGCATACCCTGTTGTCATTTTTTGTGATTTGTCTATGGCCTTCCCTGAGCTTGGTTTGTTTCCTCAAGATGAAGAGAACTTTACAAAAATAGATGTTTGTTTACAAATTCCATATTGCTAGAGACATCCAAATGAGTATAAAGTATAATAGGCATACTTAAAGGAAAATTTAAGAAGTTATTCTTAAAAGAATGCATAACGATTACATGAAATTAAAGGGCTCTTATTTAGAAAGTATAACTTTTTTTTTAGGATAACAATCTTGCAGACTCCATGCTATATTCAACATAGGTTCAAGGAGATTTTTGCCCTAGACTTCAGTTTTACTGCATAAATTTGGAGCTGAAAGTGATGTAAGCTATTGAAACAACTTTCAGTGAATTTTAGAAAATTTTAAAAGTTTATTATTTCTCATGAAAGACCTCATAAACACCATGAATCATATAAAAGGTTTTTTTATTCAACATTACTTAATAGCTATCTAGTGAGCCCACTAGCTGGTGTTCTACCAGGCAAGGCGGTGTGAATAAAAACATGAATAAGACATGGTCTTTGTACACTGAGCTCCCAGTCTAGGGAGAGAGACGCATAAGTAGTTAACTGTAGAATCATGTTAGTCTTGCTAAAATCCAGCTACACATGTTGAAAATGCTAGGGAGAAACAGATGGGAGTGATTAATGTTACCTAGATGAGGACAAAGAAGGCTTATCATAGGAGGTGCTATTTGAACTGGATCTTAAAATATGAAAGGAAATTGACCAGCCTTTCTGGCCAGGTCACGCGTTATGAGCAGAGGGCACAGCAAACGCAAAGAAACGGTTTGATAAAGGTACATGGCTTATCTAAAGAATAGTCTAACTAAACCGTGGAGTGCATAGATGGGTTGGCAGGTTTGAGGAAGGAGAGGAAATGCCTAAAGATATAGTTATTAAAGGATTGGCTTAGGCCAGGTTATAAACTACTTCATATGCTATGCTTTGGAGTTGATGTATTTATGCCGTGGACATTCCAATTTATGCCACAGGACTGGAAAATGATTAATTGTACTCAAAATATATCAAACCCAGTGCCTCTCCTTTAAAACTTCTCTAACGGTTTCCACTCTCCTAAACTGCTCTTGTTTGCTATATCCCTCAGGGTCTGCCCCACACGGTTCCACAGTAAGCGCACCCTGATTTGTACAGGCTATTTCTTTTTCATTTGGGTCATTCTTTGCCCCCATTAAGCTTTTCCAAACCTACGTTTAAGCTTCTTGGAGGCAGGTCTAAGCCAAGCAATTAATTATGTGAGTCTCCATCACCTCACCAGAGCTAAGGTCAGAAGTCCCCTTGCTAAGGGTTCTCCACCAAAGCTCTGCCCCCAGGGGTCTCTGGTTCTGTGGGCTCTCAGGGGATCCTTAAGGAAAGCCAAGGTAGAAGCTCTCCCGCCTGCACCAGCTTCTCGCCTTCACTGCTCAACTCTCACACGACACGTCTTACACACACAGCCGCCTTAGATAGCGGTCACACCGTCCCCCGTGTTCGCAGCACTCAGTGTCTACCAAATAAGCATGTCACAAAGGGTTTTAAGGGAACTTAAAATCAGCGACTTCATTTTCGAAGAGAATGACTGTCAGGGATAGTTGACAGAATTCCTCCATCTTCACTATCGAAGCATTGGAAATCGTGCAGAAGCACAACGTTTTTGCCACTCCACACAGTTAAATTCTGAAACTACTTCCAGGGGATATGTGATTAGTGTTTTTCAACCCCCACTTCCTGAATTGGGATTCCAGAAGTCCACTAGTATTTTTTAAAAGCTTCATAGGCAATTTTGATAAAAAAAACTCAAGCAGAGTACCTCTAGATTAGAAAGTTAGCACTACTTTTGAAATGTAATAGGGACTATAGTTGTCACATTCTATGTAGAATGGGATGCTCTTTGGTTGTTGAGAAACCAAAGAAAATAACTGTTTAAATGATGTTTTAGAATTTGTACCGCATCCTTTTGGGTGTTACCCAACAAACTCACAAGAGACTCTGATAAAGAAATAGAAGGTGCAGGGAACTAAGATCGTGTGTAAATCTGACCACATGTCCAATTAGTCCAGGACAGTCCCTGCTGACCCAGCATGGTTACAAATAGACCTCCTTTTGCTTTCAAAAGTGTTCCAGTTTGGACAATAAATGTTATGCTCACTCTACCCATATTTGACTCCTGGGCTGTAAGAGCCCATTTTCTGTGTAGTTGTTACTTGAGGGAACATTGAGATACCTTTTTTTTTTTTCCCCCAGAAAGACCAAGAGGAAAGGAAAACCAAGTAGCTTTCTAGGTGTTAAACTAATAAATCAACACAAAGTATTTCCTTATTTCAGAGACTCAGATACTTATATCTAGAAAAACTACCTAGCTCAATCAGGTATTGTAATACATCTATAGAAAAGAAGTAGTAGCAGAAATAAGTGGTCATATTTTTTTAAACAGTTTCAGAAAAACTAATGTGGTCAGAGTATGCCTTGGTGAAAAAGATACTAAATTAGAGGGACATGAACATCCTGCTAAAAATAGAAAGGATGAAAAGTCCTGGCAGTCATTTTTCTTAGTTTCTTCTGATTCTTTGCTCACCAGATGACATTCTGAGTCCTCATATGAATTGTTTAGGTCGGATGATCGAAAGAGGGGGGCATTTCAACAAAGAAGCTGAGCCTTACACGTTCTGCAGAGGAACACCTCCACTGTCACTCTTGACTTTAAAAATTGCCATTTTGGTGTATACATTAACCCATGTGGTTGTGTTTGGGACCAGGCTCAGTGAGGGTGACCAGTTGCCACTGAGCCCAGCCCCTGTGCCAGCAAACCCAATGGGTGTACCTGAACCAATGGCAAACCCATTTGGGTTGGTGGATCTCAAGCTCGGGGGAGCTCTGAAATCAGCTGGAGGACTTGTTAAGACCCAGAGCACTGGGTGCCGCCCCCAAAGCTTCTAATTCAGTTTGTCTGGTGTGGGGAAGGTATAATTCTAAGAAGCCCCCAAGCGCTCCTGATACTGGGCCATACTTTATTAACCATTCATCCAAATAATCCCACCTTTTGATACCTCTTGGCAGCTAGCTGCTGGCCTCCCCAGGGCTTTGCTCTACCTTTTCTCCTATTTGGAACCCCAGCAATCAGCTTACCCGCCTTCAAACCTGTCTTGTAGAAAAGAGAGTTCAGAATAGTGCGTCTAATTCACACACATGGCTCACAAAGCCAGTTGTGGGGTCGTTTGTTTGTACTTCGTAAGAATGTATTTACTATGTGGGTAAGGAGACCCATGGGAAATTCACAGAATTTCTTATATTCATCTCTCAGAGTAAATCACCGGGGAGTGGTTTGGACTTTAAAGCAAGCACTTCTTGTACACTCTAGTTTAGAGAGCAGTGGAGTGATCTCAGTTTGAAACTTGATTCATCGTTTACTCTCCAAACACACTCATGGGCATACACATGCACGCACATGTACACATGCGCGTATACGCACCCTACGAAATTCATATTCCAAAAGCACAGAAATGATTAGAAAATGAAACTCACCATGCATCTCAAAAGGTTTGTATGACTCAAGTCACAGGCCAGCTTTCTGCCTTTTATACGTTTGGATATTGTCATCTGACATGGGCAGAAAGTTGCCAGTTTTTCCACTGCTCTCTCCTGCCTCGGTGCCTGGGAGAGTGGCCTCTGAGTGAAGACAATGAGGGAGTGGAGAAGCAGCCCTAATAAAATCATGAGGGTCTGTTTTAGGAAGGGTCATCTTAACTCACATACAGAATCCTTTAATTACAACTGAATGAAGCAGTGAGGTACTTTAAATCTCCTAGCTACAATTATACGTTAACAGGAGTAACAAGAGTAATATTACAATCTCTAGTCACTAGCAAAGAAAGGAGGAAAAAACAAAAGAAACAATCATCAAGAATAGAACTGGCCAAAAATCCTGCTCACCAAAAGATTAAAGTGAATCACTCTAAAAATGTCCAAAAATTTTTTAAATGTAAATTTAAATGTAGTAACATGCAATTTGATAGTTTCCTTAATCTCAGGGTCTTCTGACCTAATCCTGACCTAAAGTTTTTTTGACTGTTTGAAAAAGAAAAAGTTTGGGCGCCTGGGTGGCTCAGTTGGTTAAGCGACTGCCTTTGGCTCAGGTCATGATCCTGGAGTCCCTGGGTCGAGTCCTGCATTGGGCTCCCTGCTCGGCAGGGAGTCTGCTTCTCCCTCTGACCCTCCCCTCTCTCATGTGTTCTCTCTCATTCTCTCTCTCTCAAATAAATAAATAAAATCTTTAAAAAAAAAAAGAAAAGAAAAAGTTTATGGATTGAAGATAGATTTGTCATTTAACTTTATATTCTGTTATATTCTATAAGTAAACCAAATTAATGTGTGTGCATTAGCAAAGGACAATTGTCACTTGGATTCTCAGCATGGTATTTTTTTAAAGCTTGGTATTTGGCTGATTTTCCAATAAATATAGTCCAGTAGGTTTAACTAGTTTTGGATCCTGGATCCCTTTGAGAAGTCTTTGAAAGCCAGCCACTCCCTCCCTAGAAAAAGAAATGTGACTGCACAGACAGAATTTTGAGGCTGCATCAGAGCATCCTTCGATTCCCTAAAATCCACTGATGAGCCTCCAGTTGAGGGTCCTATCTGCAGTTACAAGAAGGAGGCTGAACTTGAAGTTAGATGTCCTGTCCTGACACTTTTCTGATCACAGCACTGCACCAACCTGGTATCTGACCCCAACCAAGGCACACCTCATTTTGGCTTCCTCATCAGTTAAAAGGAGTAGCTGAGCCAGGGGACTGGTTTGGAGACCAGTCTCCAAATATGTGATCATCAGTCATCTGTGATGAATCCTCAAGGCTGGTTCTTTTCCTTTTATTTGTTCCTTCATTCCTATAGCTATTTCTGGAGTTTTGGACCCATATCCCTTTTGATTCTCCCTAACCCCTTTTTTAATTAATTTAAGGAAACTCTTCTTTCTGTCATTCCCTCACTCCACCACTTTCTTCTCTTTATATAAGGCCTAACTTTTGATATAGAGTATTTTATGTTTTAATTTTTTTAATTTAGTTTTATTTTAGTATGTTATGTTAGTCACCATACATTACATCATTAGTTTTTGATGTAGTGATCCACGATTCTTTGTTTTCGTATAACACCCAGTGCTCCATGCAGTATCGTGCCCTCCTTAATACCCATCACTGGGCTAACCCATCCCCACAACCCCTCCCCTCTAAAACCCTCAGTTTGTTTCTCAGAGTTCATAGTCTCTCATGGTTCGTCTCTCTCTCCGATTTCCCCCCCTTCATTTTCCCTTCCTTCTCCTAATGTCTTCCATGCTATTCCTTATGTTCCACAAATAAGTGAAACCATATGATAATTGACTTTCTCTGTTTGACTTATTTCACTTAGCATGATCTCCTCCAGTCCCATCCATGTTGATGTAAAAGTTGGGTATTCATCTTTTCTGATGGCTGAGTATATATATATATATGGTCCATTATATATATGGACCACATCTTTATCCATTCATCTGTTGAAGGGCATCTCGGCTCTTTCCACAGTTTGGCTATTGCAGACATTGCTGCTATGAATGCTGGGGTGCATATGGCCCTTCTTTTCACTACATCTGTGTCTTTGGGGTAAACACCCAGGAGTGCAATTGCTGGCTCATAGGGTAGCTCTATTTTTAATTTTCTGAGGCACCTCCACACTGTTTTCCAAAGTGGCTGTACCAACTTGCATTCCCACCAACAGTGTAAGAGGGTTCCCCTTTCTCCACAACTTCTCCAACATTCGTTGTTTCTTATCTTGTCAATTTTTGCCATTCTAACTGGTGTAAGGTGGTATCTCAATGTGGTTTTGATTTGAATTTCCCTGGTGGCTAATGATGATGAACACTTTTTCATGTGTCTGTTAGCCATTTGTATGTCTTCTTTTGAGAAGTGTCTGTTCATGTCTTCTGCCCTTTTTTTTTTTTTGCATTTTTTAAGTTTTATTATGTTAATCACCATACATTACATCATTAGTTTTTGATGTAGTGTTCCATGATTCATTGTTTGCATATAACACCCAGTGCTCCATTCAATACGTGCCCTCTTTAATACCCATTACCAGGCTAACCCTGCCCTTTTTTTACTTGATTATTTGTTTTTTGGGTGTTGAGTTTGAGAAGTTCTTTATAGATCTTAGATATCAGCCCTTTGTCTGTAATGTCATTTGCAAATATCTTCTCCCATTCTGTGGGTTGCGTCTTTGTTTTGTTGACTGTTCCCTCTGCTGTGCAGAAGCTTTTTGTCTTGATGAAGTCCCAAAAGTTCATTTTCGCTTTTGTTTCACTTGCCTTTGGAGATGTATCTTGAACAAAGTTGCTGTGGCCGGTCTCGAAGAGGTTACTGCCTATGTTCTCCTCTCGGGTTTTGATGGATTCCTGTCTCACATTGAGGTCTTCCACCCATTTTGAGTTTATCTTTGTGTATGATGTTAGAGAATGGTCGAGTTTCATTCTTCTATATATAGCTGCCCAATTTTCCCAGCACCATTTATTGAAGAGAATGTCTTTTTTCCATTGCATATTTTTTTCCTGCTTTGTTGAAATTTATTTGACCATAGAGTTGAGAGTCCATATCTGGGTTCTCTATTCTGTCCCATTGGTCTACGTGTCTGTGTTCCAGTACCATGCTGTCTTGGTGATCATGGCTTTGTAATATAGCTTGAAATCAGGCAATATGATGCCCCCAGCTTTGTTTTTCTTTTTCAACATTCCCTTGGTGATTCGGGGTCTTTTCTGATTCCATACAAATTTTAGGATTGTTTGTTCCAGCACTTTGAAAAATGTCATTGGAATTTTGATCGGGATGGTGTTGAAGATATAGATTGCTCTGGGCAGCATAGACATTTTAACAATGTTTATTCTTCTGATCCATGAGCATGGAATGTTTTTCCATCTTTTTGTGTCTTCTTCAATTTTTTTCATGAGTGTTCTGTATTTCTTAGAGTATAGATCCTTTACCTCTTTGGTTAGGTTTATTCCGAGGTATCTTATGGTTTTCGGTGCTATTTTAAATGGAATCAATTCTCTAATTTCTCTTGCTACAGTTACATTGTTAGTGTATAAGAAAGCAACTGATTTCTGTGCATTGATTTTGTATCCTGCCACATTACTGATTATAGGGCATTTTAAAGGAAGAAGGGACAACTCCCAACTCCACAGAGGCCGCACTGGGCCTGTATGTAGGTTGGGTTGGTTATTGGAGACTTTCTTGTCTCAAACTTCCATAGGAGAAGATGGGTGGGAAGGTAACTGCATTTAGCAGAAGCTAATTTATGTTAACTGAGGTGACACAAACTGTGTCACTTATATTCTATGAAGCTTTTCTATCATGCTCTGATTTTTGAAATATATATTTTAATGTTGCTTCTTAAGGACTGAAAAATGCAAATAAGGTTTTGATGGAAAAAGCTAAATTTGCAGTAGAAAGGATAAGAGAAACAGTGGCAAAGTAGTGGTGGGGAAGAGAACTCTCTGGGGACACACTGGGGCACTGGGGGTGGGGGGATTTACACCTTAGAGCAGCCTTATCCTAAGCAGTACTTTTCAAGAATGTTCTGAAGCCTTTTCAAAATCCTGACATTGCTTATTCCCCTTGTGTGCCCCTCATTTTGCTGATACTTGTGCTATAGATCATAGTACATTGTTTGCACTTACTAGTTTTTCCTCCTGTCTCTACCAGGAAAGTATGAATTCCTCCACAGATGCCCCACATTATCCTTTTAATTCCAAGAATGCATACTTAAGAGATGCCCTAAATATTACTAGTAATATCTACTATAATATCCCTATAATTATTACTGGTCAAGTAATAAAAGAAACGGAGAAATAGTTCAGCAAACTTTTCTATAGTGATCTTCTGTCTGCTGTATCCACTGACAAATGACAAAAGCCTAGAACAGTGCTTGGCACATGGTACTCTCTTATCAAGTATATTAATAATAAATATATTAATTCATATATATTTGAATGAGTATACATACTCAAGAACGTATTAGGGAGTTACTCAAAGATTAATACAAATGAACATATAATTAAGAAATTTTGTGACCAAATTCAGTGCACATGGAGAATATCACATTGAAAACATATTAATGGGTAATTATTTTCCATTACAGACAAGGCCCTGAGAAGTGATAGCTTGTCCCTTCTGAGTAAGTCTGTGAGGATTCTTATAGGCCCAGGGAGCTAGAGGATGAAGTCAGTGTCTGAGAATCTGGAAGAAGCATATCAAATTTTAAAGTATCATCTAGTTAAGATAAACAAATCTCCTATAGTTATTATAATTATTCTCATGAGTAGTAGATGTATATTTAATTACTGAGAAATTCATAAGAGGTACTAATGATCAATATTGGAAAAACCATTAGTCCAATGATAATTTCTCCCATAACACTTAAATCCAATCTGTGTGGTCATGTCATTAAAACATAACAAATGTCTTCTAAGTCAGCAATTCTTTGCACTTTCATCCAAAGCCATTATTCTTGATGAGACAGAACGATCAAAAGAGAAATGGCCATACCCTGTTCTGAATGTCATTAACATTACCTGAAATTTCAGTAATGGGAAAAAGATGCTTATAGTTCTCTCATCAACTTATTATGTTGTAATCTTCTGTCATGACTGCTCATATTTACATCCATAGGATGGATGAAACAAAGCTATTAGATTGGCTTGTCAGAGTTCTTTTAAAAATCTATTTCCTTTTGCCTTTTGCACTTGACATATTCAAAATTGTTGTTTGCAATTTGAAAAATAAACTCTGTATAACATAGTTAATAGAACTTAGAAGTGGGTTATGTTCAAATTATTCACATTATTGTCAGTAAAATAATTGAAGGAAAGAATGTCCTATTTGGGAAATATGGGTCAAGTGCCAGCCTATTGTTGCCTATAGGAATAATATGATATACAGATTTTTAAAACATTCTTCCAAATTAGTTCTATTCAGGGATGAAAACATTCAGAATATTGAAACTTCTAACATTATCTGAAGATCATTATCCAATGCCCGCTGAGACTATTACTACAGAGTCTAAATATTTGGCAATCTCAGTGTTTGCTGTTGCAATACTAAGTAGGATTACATTTTTCTGTGTCATTGGTTCATTTAAAATGGCAAGTAGCAGAAAGGAAAGAATTACAAGGAAATAAAAAAGAGGAAGAACCTTCTAGAAAGGACACATCTATACTAGAAACTACCATGGTGAAGTATGTGCCATAATTCTACTACTGTTTCACACATGTGTAGTTTACTTGAAGGTTTTCTAATAAGTGTTTGAATGTGTGAACTTTCAAAAGAAGCCGATTTATTGGATGAAAGAGAATTGACAGAAACCAAGTGTTTCTAAGAGAGCATATGGTCTTAATCAGGAAAAGACCAGCAGAAATTAAACAGGACAGCTGATAAAAGACAGAATATCATTCAGATGTATAGATTTAAAAAGAAAACATGCTATATTCAAACCTATTATAGATTTATCTTGAGAATAATTAATTTCATAACTGCACTCAGTATCTGAAACATATACCCCCCCAGAGATTCTGCTCATTACCCGCTACCCCCAAAACTCTGGAAGTAGAACTTAATTAATATTATAAACAACTCAAGAGAAAGACTTAGTAAGAGTCCAGCTATTCCTTAAACAGCAGGAAAACAAATGTAGACCACTATTACAGAAAACATTTGTCTTTGGAGGAATTAAGAGCCTAACACTGAAGACTTACCCAAATCAAACTTAACTCATTTTAGAAAATCAGCAGTTGTTTTTAATTTATGTGTGTGTGTGTGTGTGTCTACACACACAAACACACATACACACACACACACACACACACCCTTGATTTTATAAGCTTAATCCTGTACTATTGGAACATAAATATTTAAGGTAGGCAAATCAAGATGATATCTGGCCTCTATTTTCCCCATCTGGCACTGGAGATACCTAGTCCAGTGGAAATGATCACTTACCTTGCATTGCTTATCTGCTAGGTAAGGACTATTCATTCGTTCATTCTACAAATACATATTAATGTTCTTGAACTAACCTAAGCTAGTTTGGCTGTTCAGTGATTGTCAGGTTCTTTGGCAGCTACCAGAAGTACAATGTTTTGGAGGTTCATAAGACCCATCCCATCTCCTAGCCCCTTGGTGGTTACAATCCAAGCCAACAGCAGACCAGGTTGTGACAATCTACACTTATTAACAAATAGGAATAAAAACATCACACAGCATGTCCTTATAACCCTGGGGGTAGTCCTTCTTTCTGTTCTCAGGAGACTCCAGCAGTTTCTTGCATGACTGGCTCACTCCAAGTATATAGGGCACAATTTTGACTGCAGAACTATCCAGCCCTACATGGGATCAGGCAACAGAGACCCCAAGGAAGTAGCAAACATGGCTTCTGCAGACCAGTAGACCTACAATGGAAAGATGTGAGACTCAGGACCTTGTCTCTTCAGACATTGCATTCATCCAGGTGGATGAAGTGGCTCAACAGCCTTGTATTCTGCATGCTCATTTCACCAGCAACAAAATGACTCAGAAAACCCATCTATGCTAATTAACCAACTCTCTGGTGTAGATTTCAGTAATGATGTTTGATGTGAAGAAGCTACCTCTGGATGTTGGTTACTAATTACGGTACTTCAAATACTAACTACTGTCTCTGGTTTGTAGATTAAAGATTAAAATTAATTTATACATATACACTGTACCATTTTATAATTAGAGTCCTAGATAAATATTAGACTCTCCTCAATGGCAGGAACAGCACTGGGTCTGATGTGTACATGATGAGCAAAACAAGAAGGTAAACACTCAGGTTAATATAGAATTGAAATTTTCAGCAAGACTAATTAGGGTGGCCAATGATCTCTGAGGCACTGATGGGGGATGACAGTTGAAGAAAAGGAACAACGATTGATGAAAGCCAACTAGTCACTCTCACTGGCTGGTGAGTTTCCTTCTTATATTTCTCTTATTTTGGATATTTGGAACACAGTGTTGGCAGGTGGAGCATATCGAGCATTTGTGGGTCCAGATAAATGAGAATAAATGCAGACAAGTCCCCAAATACATGCTACTCAATACTTTCTTCAGCATTCCTTCAATCATGCTATTTCTATCTGAAGTCAGTGCTCCAAAGTGTCTTTAGAATTTTCAGCTCAAGGTTTAGCCAACATTCTTGGCTCAGCCACAGTGTTCTCTTGATTAAATGTTTAAAAGTGAAACCCAAAATAGCTTTATATTTTGTTTATAGAGTTTTTGGTTGTTGTTTTTTTTTCTTTTTTTTAAGAAGGCAAAATATCTTACTCAGTTTAATTTTGAAGGCTAAAATCAGGATTAGGCATTAACGTTTTGTTCACTTACACAATGATGCTTGTAGTCAGAGAAGCATTTTTCTTGTTTTCAGTAATCAGATACTGTTGTTTAGGCAAAATAACAGTTGCTGGTTGTGGATTAATGGACACTGTTCCATGTTTGTATGTCTCTCAAAAGAGGGTCTACCTATGGAAAGAAAATGTATTTTCTGCTCACCTTTCCTTCTAGCTTCTCCTGTCATTCTCCAGCTTACCACCCTCCACCTCCTCATCTTATTCATCTTGGTGGAGTCTGCAAAGTGTTACCTGTAATACCTCCAGCCAACCTCTGGCTACAAATATGACACAGGAGAAACAGGGTTAAGGGGTGGGGATGAGTCCGAAACCAAACATGCATGTGCTCTGCTTTCTCTTTAAACTCCTCCCTTAATCCCAACTTCGAAGAAGTGTGTCATCCTTCAGAGAGGCCACGAGACCCATCCATGCATTTCTTCTGTATTGTTCTTCATCTCACCACCTCTTCCCAAACACAAGCTCCCTTCAAACCAACAAAAAAAACGTTGTCAACTTTTCTAAAAGTTTCCTTTTATTTGCTTGATTCACTTCCTTCTTTGGAATAGTCCTTTCCTTCCTGAACAAAAAAGAACAATTTGGACCTTCTGTTGATGGTTTTAGAACTTTGGAGGTGGAGGGGAGGACACGCTGGTGTCTCCCACGAAGAGGGCTAACTGGATTATTTTAACTTAACAGGTAACACGAAAACTTACCGATTAAAAATTGCTGCCTGCCCTCTCTCCAATTCCTGGTACCCTGCTCCATTGGTCCCTCCCACCCCCCATCATGGCACTTATCACCTCCTACCAGTCTATATCATTTATTATTCCTTATTTTGAGTGTCTGTTATCTCTCACTAGAGCTAACATGTAAGCTCCACAAGGGGAAGGATCCAAAACAGTGCCTGGCATAAAGTAAGTGCTCAAGAAATATGTGCTGAATTGAAGCAGGGAGGATTCCTTCCTAAGTTGAGTGTGAATGACTGTCTCTGTTCATGTCATGTGCTCCATCAGGTCAGTAAAGACCCGAGAAATCGCAGCAGTCCTCAATAACCACCGTACCCCAAAAGGATGATAATATCTGTACTTTAATAGGTAGTTTCACAGACACCCCAGAATGTTTGTGCTTCTAGTAGAACTAGAAAAGCCAACAAGAAGGAAGAGTGAAAAACCAAATCTTAAGGCGCATCTGAAGACTGTCTTTGATAATTAAGAGATCATCACTCAACCAGGTGTCATCCTGCACTAATCCTAAAGACTAATATTTAAGGGTAATAATATAGTCAAGTGTCTTCCTGGGAGAGTATTAATATCATGCAAATTTTTTTTAATTTGGCAAACTTTCCGAATAAAATGAATAAGTAGTTTCCTTTTGCAAAGAGCTATTGAAAGTAATTGTACATTCAACACTTAGAGTACTTTTTTCATGTTGTAAGAGGATAATTTGCTAAACTTGATTAAAAATCAGACATTGAACTACATCTATCTGAGGTTGTCGAATATACTATTGAGTGACTTTAATCAAATTCAGCATTATTATCTTTTTATTTGCCTTTACTCTGCCTGCAGGTACAATAAAGTGAAAATATGTAAGCAATGGAGCATATTTATAATACTAGTCAGAGTGCCAGGTGGGTTGTAAAATAAATGTAATTGTTTTCAAAGATTGAACCAGATTAGCGTGGATTAACACATTCATTTTGAAATCCACGGCACGAAGTATTCTCAGCATGCCTTCAAACAACCCTTGTTACTCTGTGTATATCCTATATTACTACTACAAAATCACTACCCCATAAAACAGGGAGCATTTTAACTTCGTTCATTTTCATATGAAAGAAATACAATTTATTAAACAAGACAAGAAAGCAGTTGTCTCCCATATTGAAGGCCAGATTTGCAATGATTTGCACTCTGGCTTTCAGCAGATGAACAACAGTGACAGACATGGAAGCCAGAATTGTGACGGCAATAAATATTCATAACAGCACCTGCCCAAGGAGTGAAGGGAAGGTGTCCGTGTTTGCAACACATGGCTAACAGAGGATGAATCAGGGTTCGACTGTCCAACACACACTGGCCCAGAAGCCGTGGGCAATGCCATGCTGGAATCTCTCATCCGGGAGGAGCGGCATTACTGGGTGATTTTGTAGTGCCCTTGACTCGTGTGAAGTGAAATCTTTCAGATATGCCCTGCTGGTGCCATTAACCCTCCTCTCTAGCCTTAAATAAACCTCCTTGAGAAAGTGTGTTGTCAGTGTATGATATTCAGCAGCGGAGATCAGCCCTGGGGGAAAAAGTGGTTTCTGATGCAATTTAGGACCCAA
Source organism: Mirounga angustirostris (assembly GCF_029215605.1). Lineage (NCBI taxonomy): Eukaryota > Metazoa > Chordata > Mammalia > Carnivora > Phocidae > Mirounga > Mirounga angustirostris. The sequence goes on along the minus strand of NW_026991711.1, from coordinate 16,257,758 downwards.
GGCTGACTACAAGAAACCTGCCCAATTTTAAGAGCAATCAGTCCTTGGTGAATTATACTCAGTGAAGCTCAAAGAAATGTATGTTTTATAGAGTCTCTGGACAGGCTCAGTGCTGGCAGATCTTCTTGATCCTCTTACTCTAGCTCTAAATATCCCTTCATTTTACAGTGAAGGACTAGAAGCCATTCCTGTATTTACTGTAGGGTTCTTGTCTACTGAGCAATGTAGAAATGTCATGCAAGAAATGTCAGTTGGATTTCCTGAGCAACTGGTCAGTCTTCCAAACTAATCATATTCCTTTGTTTTGTTTTGTTTTGGGCACTTAGGAAACTTGGCGTAGCAAAATTTGTGTTCCTGATTTAGTAACTATGAGATCTTCCCATTGAATTTCTGTGTACTGCTTCTCCTATGTTTTCATCCAAATATCCCACCATTCTCCTCTTGGCTTGATTGCTTTTAGTCCTACTTTATTTATTTTATCTCTTTTTGTAAATGAGGCTAAGTCCTTTATGGAAAGAACACATTATCTAGTGTATGCACAGCTGTATTGACTAATAAAATGACCAATGGTATGAAGAAGTGGCTACAGTTATGGACATATGCATCATTAAGCCGAGGTTATTCATCCTCCCCATGGTGCAGTCAGAATCATAGATATTCTAACATCACCCAGTGCAGTACCTGTAGATATATATAGATACGAACTATTTCTGCAATACTTAACCTGATAGACTCCCTATGGTTATTGACTGATATCTAAATAATTTACTGGGGTGCAATGCTATCAATCTCACAATAGAAATGGAATAATGTCTCAGGATGTTTTCTTCTGGCTCTTAGTGAATTCTGGATGCTGTACATGTGATCAGGTATCATTTCTCCCATGCATCTGATTGCTGTGTGAGGCTTGGTGCACCAGTGTCAGGCTTGTTTTCAATGATGTCATTGATTGCTCCCGTGATGAATACTTAGAAAGCTTTCACTTTCAGACGTTCACTGACTCTTCCAGCTTCCCAGAACAATCATGAGTGAGATCTCTTCAAGAGTGAAATAATTTCTGCCTTTCCAGCTGCCATGAACAGTTCACATGCTCAGCAAATGTAAAACATGCTTGATTCTGAGGAAGTAGATTTTGCAGCATCCAGGCCCTGTTTGGGAATCCCTGTGTGATCCAAACAGAGTTTTTCAACAAAACCCTTGGATGTTGTTGCAAGGAGAATACTATTATGTTTTTCCATGCAGTTGCGCTTAGCCCTGGTGTAGAATGTTAGGGGGTGAAAACAACAGATTCTGTTCCCTGAGACTACAAAAGTAGGAATTTTTTAAAACATGGCTGTGAAATATTATTCTCAGGCCAAATTGCCTTGTTTGTGCTTTGATCTGCACTTGTTTGTCTATCTGTCTACATTGGGTTGTTTACAGTGTCCTACTAAACATCAGATGTGTCCATGAAGTAACAACTATAGAAAGAAAAACCAGGATTGGTTTGTCCTTTCTCATGTTTTCATGCTAAGAGAACAGATACTTACATCAGGAAAACACATTATTCAGAACTACAAGCAAAGAGAGGCGTCTCTGAAATTGTTTTCTCTGGAGTCCTTAACCACAGTTATACGAAATATGGATGAAAACATCCTCAAGTTTCAGCATTTTATCCACAATTTGTTTATATCTTTGTCTCATTTGTCTTTAATTCTTTCAAGAAAAGATGCTTCCACCAATTACTTTAGAGTTCTTGTGGTTGGAAGCATCTTCCTGACAGAGTAACAACATGCACAATGGAGAGCTGAGTACCTTGGTTGAAATAATGCATGTCATAGAACTTGTGCTGCCATTTTGGCCCACTGGGTAGAGAGTTTGTTGCCTGGGGTATGTAGATGGCATTTGGGAGACCCGATCGAGGCCTCAGCTTTGGCTCCTACTATGCTACCTCAACCAAATAATTTAGCTGCTCGGGACTACTTTTATTTCATATGTTACTGAGGGGGTTATACTAAATTATCTCTAAAGCGTTTTCTAAGCTCAAACTGGCTACTGTATTCACATTTCATCTATATAACAAATACTTACCTAGATTGATTGGCCTTTTAGAAAAAGCATTCCAAGTAATGAGCTTTGTTTATTTTTTCTCATTTAATCTCCTTTACCACTATCAGTACTTCTCCATCTCATTCCCATCCTAACACATCTGAGAAAGGTGATACCCTCCCATCAGAGACACTGGCTCCCTTGCTCCACAGTGGGTGCAGCCAGGGAACTGGCCCAGGGAAGCATCAGAATTTTGGATGGAGGAAGGGAATGTGTATTGAGTAAGTCCCCCACCTGATTCAGCTCATTAAGAATCAATGAACTGCATTGTTCATTATGAGTAACAGGGAAGCTTGTCCTTTGCGGATAATCAGGACTACTCTTGAATTTCTAAAGTGGCCCCACTTAAGTTTATTTCAAAGCCACTAAAGCACCATTCTCAAAAGCCTGCCTGCCTCCCTAAAACCTTCTGATGCAGTCATTCTTTGCTTATACTGTTCAAAATCTATACTGAGCATTGGGTTAAAACTCCCAGCTCTAGGAGATTAAAAGCTCTCCTGTTTAGCATCCACCTTGCGGTTCTTATCCTACCTACCTGAATGTCTGCTACAAACTGAGTTGCATGTCTGGTTCAGATAGACAATATCATAATTTATTTATCATCCCCCAAATGTCCCAAGTACTCCTGGTATCTTCAGATGTTCGCACTCTACTAAGTATTTTCCTAAATGAATCCTTACCAGTAGGCATGATTTACTCCTCATTTACCTTGTGGTAATTAAGCATGGTTCTAAGACTTCACGAAAATGGCATCAGGGAATTTTAGCATTTTCACAAACAGCTAAGTAAATGTGGATTAGGTAATTATCATCTTTAGAAACATGTCAACTTTTGATCTTTGTGCCTATTTTTTGTGTGATGTGTCACCTCAATAGTAAATTTTCACATGGCTTATGAAGATGACACACTAATAAAACTCATGACATATGGCTTGCCCATTAATCTTTCCTCCACCAATCTGCAATGGAAAAGGAATAAAGGTTAGCCAGGCTTTACAGTAAAGAAACCAAGGCAGTGTGGTCAGTGTAAGCTATTAGCTCAGAGAGAAATGGGGTTAAAAATGATTCCTAGCTTCTCAGTGCTCCATCTATGATGAGCACATGCCTTACAACCCCGAGATGAACTCCATGATCAAGGCTAACTGGCCAAAGCCACCATTTGCAAAATTTGATGGGAAATCTTGCATGGCATTCTTGTGTTAGGTGTAAAGAATAGCTCAAATGTCGTTCTTACACATGACAGAAATTATGTACAATTAAATGCCTTTCCTGCAACAAACAGCGCTAAACAGTGCTGTGATTTTGCTATATTCTCATTTTCTGACACTACTATGTAAATCCTTAACATTCATATATACTACAGGCAGAAGGGCTGAATTTTGACCACCTAGCAAAGGTTCACGCTTCTCATGATTTAAGAAACCTAAGTTATGATCCTGGTATGGTTCTAATGCTGACCAGGCTTGTGGCTTTAGGCAAATGACTTAACCTTATCACACTCCACCATCTCTCTGTACAGTTAAAGTAATGATATCCTATTTTGTGATCCTATTAATTTGTTCCCCATTCAGTATGCATTGAGTATCTACTATAAGACAGCCACTGTTAGAAGTAAAATGAGCTAGGCTGAGCATCCTTTGATCTTCCTTAGATACCCTGAATTACTCACTAAAATAACATTTATATTTTGATGAATCAGCAAAGAGTTAAGCAATGCTAAGTGCCTGAGATATTTTATTAGGTTTTTTGGGAAGCATAACTCTTTGTTATTCTTAACCTTTGTTATTTGCTTTTAATCTTATTTTCCTACACATGGTCAAGTCTGGTTTCTCGGACAGTGCTCAGTGAATTATAATAGACAGTATAAATTAATTTTGTGAATAAAATTTTATGAGACACTATATCAAATACTTCAGTAAAATCAAGATATATTATTATACCCATTGTAGATATTCATGGTCTAATCTTGTAATTATATTTTTTTAAATTGGATTTGTACAGCCTTATTATCCAATTATTCACCCCATGCTGTTCATAGGTACATAAATGTTTATAGCTGTGCTCCTTAATGTTGGCTCATTGTATTTACTAGAAAGAATAATAGCAGAAGCAATTTCCATGATTGTTCTACTTTCTCTATTGTCAATATGTAATTTGTGTATAATTGTTCAATGCTCTGACATTTTTTTAGATAATATAATAGAGCAATACAACATATACAATTGACCCTTGAATGACAAAAGGGCTCCAACCCCTCCCCCACTCCCCAGTGCCATTATAAATCCATACGTAACTTTTGTCTCCCCCAGAACTTAACTACTATTAGCCTACCGTTGACCGAAAGCCTTACTGATAACACAGTCAGTTACCACATATTTTGTATGTTATATGTATCCTATACTACATTCTTACTATAAAGTGAGCTAGAGGAAAAAAATACTATTAAGAAAATCATAAGGAAAGGAAAATACATTTACAGTACTGTACTGTGTTTATTGGGGGAAAAAATCCACATATAAATGGGTAAGTGGTTTCACGCAGTTCAAACCCCTGTTGTTCAAAGGTCAACTGTATTCTTTTTTTTTTTTCCCCAGTGCATAAGTTTGGGTGCTGTTAAGCAATCATTTGGGGCTGAAGTGCCTTTAGCATGCAATTTTTAATAAAAGGAACATTTTTAATGTAACTCCATCTAAACATGATTTTGTCTTCACTGGGCCAGTTCTCTGGGTTCCTAGGAGATTGTGAAGCTCAGTGAGGGACCCTGAGGAGCATATAAGCAAGTCAGCATTCACTCATAAAGATCTTTTGAGTGTCTGTCTACACTGTGCCTTGTACTGTAGAAACCAGAGGTGAATGAGACAGCTCCCTTTTTGCAAGGAGCTCACAGTTTTATTTAACTACTGACCACTTTTCCTTTATAATGTGGGTATAAAAGCTAAGCATCTAGATATAAATATTAATTTTCCTTCTGGAAAAGGTACCTGGGATAGATGTGGGATACCTTTAGTCAGTTCCAGCTAGCATCCTTGTATGGATTACAACTCGATAGTTTTAATATTTTCAGGCTATATGTTTGGGGGCATGTTGGTGATCATCAAAACATTAATTCCACTGGTTTTCTTCACTTTCAAAATATTTTGAACCATAATGTGAATTAAGGTGTAACCGTTTTTAGATAATAAGTTAGGCCACTAGACTTTCTTTGTAATTAGTGAGGAGTATACTGCACAACAGACAAATTCCTCTTAATTGAAAAAAATATCTCCTACTCAAATTCCCAAGTTATCAAGGACTGCATTAAGATAGTGTGGTGAATGTGTAATATATAATAACTGATTATATATCAGATTGGAACTTGGAGAATGTTTGTAATCAAGTAATAAAATTGGGGGCTAGAACTTTATTTAACTACTAAGGAAAAGGAGATCTACTGAAGCAAAGATACTTGCCCCAAGATACGAGAAAGAGTGAACACTAATCCATATTCCCCCTCCCCCTTGATATCCTTTTTAATATGCCTTATTCTGCTACCAAAACTGTGAAGAAGGGTCATAGAGCACAGGGATATATTGGTCTACCTATATCTACATCTATACCATCAAAATATTGTGTCCATATTTGCCATCTGTACATTCTCGTAATCTAAGCAAATAACCTGTATGTGGCTGAAGAATGTGAGATAAGAGTATATTTGTGTGTTGGCAACAGTAGATATGAATCAATAGCACGTGAATGGTCAAAAGGATGGAAGCACATTCCTCTGGTTTTCCAACTGCAGCCAAAGAGAAGGATTACACGTGGGGATATATGTAAATGTAGAGAACAAAGATGATCTAACCTTACCCCAGACACACCACTGTGTTCAGTTTCATGGAAGAAAAATAAGTATTTGTGTGTTCCCCAGCAGTAGATGCTTCACAATTAAAAGATGGACATTGATAAACAAAATTAAATAAGATCTAATCATTTTCTAATCATTTTTAAAAGCTCTGGTCTCTCTAAATGCAAAGAAAACTCAGATGATACAGTTTTTACATTTTGTCTTTTTTTTTTTTACTCCTTAAAAATGGATTTATTTCATCAGGTGGTGGATATAGTAATTAAAATATTAATTGTAACTAATAATTAAAAAGGATAATTGTTCTTATTAGCTGATAATAAGCACCTGGAAACTGTGCCACGTGAGGTACTAGTAAAGTATTTAAATATATTTTTAGCAAAGTGAAACCTATAAGGAGAAACTATGAGATAACTCAGTGTCGAATACTTACAGTCCATCTTTTTTAGTGGAATTTGATTTACTCTGTGAGGACATTACAGAAAGACATATTTTGAATTAACATCAGAAACAAATTTCTAACCTTTCTAGGAGCTGGTGTCCTCAAGTGATGTGAGTACTAATGAGGCAGGGTTTCTGCCCCTAAAAGTTTCAAATAGAGGTTATACCTTTCCTGGATGATTCTGCAGCGATTGTTTGAACCAGATGACCTCTAGTCCCTTTTCAACAGTGAATGTGTAACCCTGCTAAGACATTATTGGGCAATTATGCCAACTGGGGGTACAAAGGAAGTCTAAAAACAGAGATGGTTTCATGGATCCAATAGAAGGGTTGTGGTTACCTGGAATTCTGTGTTGAGTAGGAGGAGCCTGAGATCACCTCTGGGCTCAAGATGAACGAGCGCTGTGATGAATTAATAGTACTGCATGCGGAAAGAAGTGAAGAAATGATTTCATCCTGGCACACATGCTTGGCATGTGCCATCTTTACCTTAAAAGGCAATCTGTCTTTTTCCATTTTCTAGCACTTGATTATTCATTCTATTCCATCTTTGTTCTTTAGGCACCTAAGCATATTTGGTTAACTCAGCTTTGAAATCTCAATGATGAATAGTCTCCCATGTAGAGGATTTTTTAAATTAACTGAAAATTATACATTTATAACTTAGAATAAAGCATGTGGTGTATGTTCTAGTCCCTTTTCAGATGACTTATGATTTGATTAAAGATTTTAATGAACAATCAGAAGATTTAACTAATATAAAATTGTATCTAAATTGGTCATTTAAATTATTGAAAATCTATCTGGCTTCATGTTTTGGGAAGCTTCACGTCTGACTTCCACATGCCCTTTGTTCTTTTTTAAAGTTTGCCTGGCTTAAAGGAAATTGTTCAGTGTAGAGCTCAATTACAAATGTGCTCTGACAATCAGGAAGCTGTATCTGAGGTTTTATCTGGAACTCCAACAGAGGTGATAAAAAAAGTCCCATGGTCTGGAATATAAACTCATATATCCACAAGCAGTGGCGGTGACTCTCCTTAGTCTAAAACCCCCAGAAAAGACAAAATTTCAGAGAGCTTCTGCTTCGGAAGAGCAGCAATATCTCCATGACTTCTCTTCTGATCAAATCTTCTTGTCTTAAAAATAATGCATTGAAGTATATGTGAATTGTTATATTGTGCAGCCAGCATAAAAAATTAAAAATTAAAAATTAAAAAGGTAATGATACCTATCAGTATTTTCATGTTTGCCAAAAATACAAATATTATAGGACATCCAAAAGTCTAATGACCTTGAGAGAATTAGACAGTTTGAATTTTCATACAGATGAACTCTCCTAAGTGTTTTTTGCAGATATTTGTACACAGTTAAGCATTTATTCAATGTCAAGCATGATTAATGTCTTTTTCTTCCATCTATTTCCCCTTCTAAATATATTTATTTTGACCATGCTCTCTGGTAATTTTTTTTTTTCCCTCTGAGACCTTGTACAGAGAAGGTAATAAATATAACAGAAACTTAAAACTGAGGAAGGGCCATTGATTTGAGTTTTATTAAAACTTACTATCGAATTGTGTCACTGAGAGTTTACATGTGTCTGTTTTTAACATTTTATATATAACCTATACATAATTTTCCTAAAATAAGTATTTAATGAAGATTGGCACTCATATTGTGAATGTCTTAGAACATCACATGACTTGTTTAAAATCCTTCTTACCTTCTCACAAAGGGCAAGAGAAAGCCCTTCAGATATTAACTCGCACTCCGCGAGGCACCAGAGAAACATATACTGCAGATGCATCCTGATTTCAAGATGTGTGCAACTCACAGGGGGGACAGACTGACCGCCAACAAGACCAGGGCAATGCGGTATGTGTTTCATGCACATTGAAGACCACAGGATGCCACTTAAGCCAGACCAGGGGGGTCATACCCAGGGTCTTGAGGAGGATGGCACCTGGGTGACACCAGAAGGACAATACTTGTGAGAGAGATGAAGGGTGAGTGAGGTCGGGAGAGTGGAATGCATGCAAGGGAAGGAAGCAACATGTGCATGGGCCTTGAGTTTAAAAATGCCGGGCCCTATTCAGGAAATTGTGGCTGTTAGAAAAAGAATATCTCCACACTGGAGAGAGGAAGAGAGTTGTGTCTACATCTAATTATTCTCCAGCTCACACATGAACTCTCCAGACAGTTCTCTTCCTCCTTGACTTCTGCATTGAATGGCCATAAACATGAGTGCCAGCTCTGCACTAGAATAAGAACTTTAGTAATGACTTTGAACCAAGCAATTGTTTGATTCCAATCCAGGAATGCCAGCGTCATTACCCTCTCCTAAAGTACTCACAGATGAAAGCAGTATACTCATGAAATGTGCAGGGCTCTTTACATAAGCTTCTTTAAAAAAAAAAAAAATTGTTTCTTTCATCCTGTTTCACAATCTCCTTAAAATAAAATACTTTCAAGATTTTGCTGTGACTGTGCTCAGCACAAAATGGAGCTACCAGAATGCCAGCAAGAATGTGGTCACACGTGTTACAAAGGGAGGCATTCTCTGGTTAAGCATTTGGGGGGGGGGGGCACCGATTAGATTTCCATTTGCCTATACTTAGCATGAGGAGTAGCCCTGGCCCTAAGAATAAATTATTTTCCATTTTAACATCTTCACTCTTCATTCCCCTCCCGATGGCTCTCTTGGTACCAGGAAGAGATCTTTCCCAGGGTGGACCCCGAGTTAGAGAACATAGTCATTGGGGGTAATGTTTCAGATCACATGGACACTCTGCCAGTGAGACCCGTTACACAGGTCCAACTATCAGATGGTTCTATGCATCCATGCTGTGGTCTTTCTCTCCCGAGCCACTAAGAGGCCTGGAGACCCTCCAGCACAAGCCTTTAAATAACCTTGGACTTTTCACTAGAGGCTTGTTTAACTTTCGAGAGGAAATTTATGACTTACAAATAATGATATATGAAAATAAGAAGTCACAGTCAACCATCCAAACTGCACAGTTTCCATCTCTTTGTCACTCAGGAAATCATACTATTTGCAAGAATAAATACAATGCTGTTGTCATTTAAAAATAAAGATGAAGCTATATGTTAGAATTTGGACACGATCTGTGAATTTGGTCTGGTTTTTGTTATTTTAGAAATCAGTGCATATTAGAGAACCATACATTAGCAGTTTGCATATTTTCCAGCAGTGCACACCCCTTCTGACCAATGGTATAATGAAGCATAAAAACATCATCAGATTTTATTTGACAAAGATCTTCAATAGCACCTGTGCATTTTTTCAGGATAGCAATTATCATGTGAAAGTACAGATTAAATAACTCATACTCAATAGTTCAGCAAAAATAATACTTTTGTATATGCAGTATAATATTTTCAAAAGAACATTAAATGCAATATAAGTGGGGTTATGTTTTAAACATTACAATGGAGGTTTAAAAGTGGTTTTCAAGCAATTTTAAAAATGACAATGGATTTAAACAGCTTGAATCCCTCTTGCTAACTTGCAGCTCTCAAAATCTCCTCCCCCTCAGGATGCCCCTACTTGACAATATGGCGGTTGAATTTTATGCCCCTACAATAGCAAACAGGCTTTGCATACCCTTGCCTTCAGATGGAAAGATCACCAATGGTTGTTCTTTGATGCCCAGTGTTGAAAATGGAAACAGAGCAGACGGTTACCCAAACTCCACCAGGCTTCCAACCCATCATCACCAGATGCCTGCTGAGTATTTTCCCTCCAACTCTTGCAAGTGAGTAGGTAGAGCTGTCATTGGAGTTCAGTCAGCAAAATGATTACATTTTTGCCTTGCATTGGAAGATGACCTACATAACATAAAAGAAACAAAGAATATTGTCTCACCATAATTTGTCTATGCTTTCTTAGGTTAAAATTTGATTCTATCACCATGAATCCTATCAAACATATAAATTTCGTACAGTGAATAAACTTGAGAAAAAAAATGGAAACTTTAACCTCTTTCCAGGGGTTGAGGTGGTTATTTAAAATTTTAAAAGCTGGTCAACACGAACCATGAGAGACGATGGACTCTGAAAAACAAACTGAGGGTTCTAGAGGGGAGGGGGGTGGGAGGATGGGTTAGCCTGGTAATGGGTATTGAGGAGGGCACATTCTGCATGGAGCACTGGGTGTTATGCACAAACAATGAATCATGGAACACTACATCTAAAACTAATGATGTAATGTATGGGGATTAACATAAGAATAAAAAAATAATAAATTAAAAAAAAAAAAAAGCTGGTCAACAAATAGAGAGGCTGGCCTACCAGACCTTTTGACTTCTAGAACTTAAAATTCTTGATATACTCATCTGCTGATAAATTTGTATACATTCTTAAATTATAGAACATGGGGAAAATATCTTCACAGCCATCATGGAATAGTAGCTCTACAGAATCATCTGCATTAATGGTGTGTGAAGTCATAACCACTTTACAAATATAATAATATAGTCAGCCTAAAAACATAATTAGTCTTCAAACTCTAGCATGGTATTTTTCATACAAATAAAATCTTCCCAGGCACATAACACTGTTTGAGGTAGAACTGCCAATTAAAATCTGTGATTCTCGTCTTTCCCTTTCAGTTGTAGACACAGTGGTATTTCAGAGATTTCTAACAAGACAGTTTAAAAGTACAGGATAAATGTAAAGACAGGGAAATGCTCTTATTTAGCGGTACTAACAGATCCACACTGGAGGTGTTTTTCATGCCAAGGAATGTTTGTAGCGTCATTGAGATCTCTGTAGATGATATATTTGAGTTTATTGAGGACAGTTCTTTCACCCATGGTGAACTTAATGCAAAAATGTTTCTGCAAGCTGCTTTACACTTTAATATTTCTAACTAATAGGACATTTCAAGTGTGCACGCTCCACTTGTACATACGTGTATACCTGCATTCCTCCTGACAATATACATTTTTTTCAATTGGTAAATAACATAGACAATGCTTCCACAGGGTTCCAGAACCACTGTATAATTTGTCTCCATTAGGACTCCTCACATTGTTGTGCAGTTATTTACGTGTCTGTCTCCTGCACTAGACTTTTTAGCTCCGTGGGTGAAAGAGTCAAATATCATTCCCTTCCCCAGCTCAGATCATGTTGTCGGGCACGAGGGGAGTGCCACAGCCAATGTTTGCTAGTTGAGTAAAGTATGTGGTTAATACATTTGGTATCCAGACTACTGAGAGGGCACAATATCCTGGTGTTTTCATTATTTTAACGTGTCGTAAGAAATGCCGTAAACACTACCATTTGTTCTAGTTCTTTCTGTCTTTCAAGGTATAATGCAATCATTTACAACAATCCCGATGAGAGTTCATTGCTCATAGAGGAGAAAACCAGAGTTAGTCCTTTGAAATTCATCAAGCCAGAATCCGAGCTCAGAAGAACACTCAGGTGAAACTTCTTAAGAAAAGACAGACTGGCTTAGCGTCTGGGAATTTCGGGTCTGTACATCCCAGTGCCTACAGTGATGGAGATAGTCATTTCCTCCCTGGCCTCATCTATTCATTGAGATTAAAAAGCTGAGAATTTGAAGAAAAGGCTGATAAGCAATTCCAATTATATTTGAAAAAATAAGTTGTGTAAAAAGAGCAAATAACATAGAGAAATCTACTCTAATGTATTAATCTGTGGAGAAATCTCTCATAGACATTCAGATGATTAGCCATTACCTTAGATAAATGGAATGGAGAAATCCAGTGAGAACGGTGAGAAGGATAATCAATTTAATAAATTTCTCCATTCTGAGGGGAAACATTTCACTTTATTTTTCTTTAGCCTATCAATGCCAAAGAATGTTCTCCTAGAGTCTTCTGATGGTCTTCATCGACAGGAGTTATCAATTTAATTGAATATTTAAAATTGTAACAAGTCCCAATGGAGGGAGTATAAGCTCTGCACACTGGTCCAGAGCAACAGGATTAGCATCCAGATATTGTTATTAATGTTGACTAACTCTTAAAAGATTAATTAATTAAGAGGGTAAAGGACTATCTCTGACTTTTTAATATTTATATTAGTCAACTATTCACGTCTCAGATTGGTTTATTTTGTTTATCAACAAATATTTGTGGCACTAATAATAATGCTTAGTTGTGAAACATCCTGAATTATTTATTCTCCATATTGGAAGAAGCAGTTTTCTGGAGCTCAAAAAACATATTTTCTCTTCAATTATTCTCTCACTGGCTTATCCCATAAACTGAAATTCCTGTATTCGATGTCTCTTTAAACTCAAATGGTTAGGGGTGCCTGGGTGGCTCAGTCAGTTTAGTGTCTGCCTTCGGCTCAGGTCCTGATCCCAGGGTCCTGGGATTGAGCCCCGCATCAGGCTCCCTGCTCCATGGGAAGCCTGCTTCTCCCTCTGCCTGCCACTCCCCCTGCTTGTGCTCTCTCCCTCTCTCTCTTCAAATAAATTAATAAAATCCTGAAAAAATAAAAAGCAAACTCAAATGGTTGTAACAAAGCATATGTTAACTTGGTTAGACAATGCTTCCCACCACCACCATCCATAAAATACCGCTACCCAGAATTACAAGAGTAGGACATGGGAGAGGGGGGTTTTGATGAGGAAAGGAGCAGAAGAAGAGGTCAGAATGAGGCAGTGCCTCCTGGCAAGCAGTCAGAGTTCCCACAAATGCACTCCATACATAGTCCTGTTTGGTTTGAAGAGGAAGAAGCTAAATGTCCTAGAACGAAATGTGGTTACAGGGAAAGACACAGGTTGCAAAGACCAACTCTATATTTAATTTTCCAGTTAAGTCCATGCACTATACAATAAATGTGGTTACTAAATAACCTATTAGTATGCACAGATTGAACCCATGGCTCTGCAGTTAGGCTCAGCACTGACCTGATCCACATTGTGGTCCACTCCCGAACCCTCCCATTCCCATACTTCCACTGCATTCCCTTCTTCTGTTCTCTTACAAAATCCATCGAGATGACATCTCCTTAGTCTCTTCCATCCAGCCTGTCTCCATGTCCTCCAAATGACACTTCGCTCCCCAACTCCACTGCCTCTACTCAAAATCAGGACTGTTACTCATGCCCAGGCTCCTGCCACCACCTGTTAGCTGATCTTCCTATCCTCAGGCTCTGCATACTCTACTCCCCAGGTACTTTGCAGCCCCTCCCTGAACTCATCCAACCTATCCAACCTTATCTGCTTCCATCCTCTAAAACATTAACTTTACAAGGGAAGCAGTGTCCTCACTCTCTCTTGTGAATCTTTTTTTAAATTTTATTTTATTATGTTATGTTAGTCACCATACATTACATCATTAGTTTTTGATGTAGTGTTCCATGATTCATTGTTAGCGTATAACACCCAATGCTCCATGTAATACATGCCTTCCTTAATACCCATCACCGGGCTAACCCATCCCCCCCAAAAAAACCCTCAGTTTATTTCTCAGAGTCCATAGTCTCTCATGATTTGTTTCCCCCTCCGATTCCCCCCCCTTCATTTTTCCCTTCCTACTATCTTCTTTTTTTTTTTAACATATAATGTATTATTTGTTTCAGAGGTACAAGTCTGTGATTCATCAGTCTTACACATTTCTCAGCACTCGCCATAGCACATACCCTCCCCAATGTCCATCACCCAGCCACCCCATCCCTCCCAAACCCCTCCACTCCAGCAACCAGAAAGGGAGACAAACCATAAGAGACTCTTAATCTCAGGAAACAAACTGAGGGTCTCTTGTGAATCTTTAAAACTAGTATGGCCATGGAGAAGACCTTAGCCTCTATAAATTTAACCAGCTCTTCCCATAGTAATACCTCCTTCATGTGTAGTTAAAGAATATGAGAAAATAACCTTCATCAGCCACCTTCCACAGGACCTGGCATACAGTTGGTATTCAGTAGACTTTCTGCTCCTCTCACATGCCTTCCCTGATCTTCCCATTCTTTGCCCATGCTCTTCATATATTCTTTCCTTTCATCCTTCATGTTCCTGGATTCTTTTTAGCTTCAGAAGTTGAAAGTATACGTTTTCCATGAAACTTCCCCCAGGTACCCAGCAAATGCTTCAACATCTACCTCTGGACCCGTTCTGGACCCAGAATCAGTAACATGCAGTCTATCATCTGTTACTCTCTAATAATCCCATGTGTGCTAGGCCAGTTTTTGCAGCCAAATTATAGGTTCTTTAAGGGCTGGACCCTTTTTATTTCTTGTAGAACCCAGCACAGTATAGAATGCTTAGGGATTGACCATGGCATAGCTGATTCATGGAGTGACGTGTGATCTGTCAGATATTTCCACTTAGGTCTCTGCTGGAATGTCATCTGCTTGAGGGGTTTATCTAACCACTCCATCTAAAGTAGCCCTTCCATCATACAGCACCCTCACTTTGCTCCTGGGTTTCTTTATAGCACTTATCTCTACTTAGTAATATGTCCATTATTTATTACTGTATTTCTTTACTCTCTGTCCCACTGCCATAAAAATGCAAGTCTCATGAGGTCAGGCACTTTATTTTTAACATTGCCATAGCCTCGGGGTGAGATGAATGCCTGGCACTTGATAGTGTGGAAAGAAGGAGTGAATCTGTTTAGGATCTAGTTCTCTGATTGGCAATAAACTCTTAGGACTTTGACTCAAATCCTAGTTCAAGTAAGCAGGTATAGGTTTCATATATCATTAAAAGGAATAAATGACTAGTATTAATAAACACTCACATGGACAACTGTAACAGGAAGCCCAGAAATCCCCCCATTAGAAAGGAGGCTTTACTACTCACGGTCCTTTCCTCTTACTTTTCTGATAAAACCCAGGACTAAGATATAAATGTCTTTTTATTAATCTGTCCTCTGTCCACTTACTTAAAGATAAACAGAGCCCAGGGCTGTATCATTATCTCAAATGAGAAGGGGAGTGTTTGGATAAATGAAGAATGACCTAAAACACGTTATGCAAGGTGCGAAGGGCTTTCCCATTCATGGCCAATGACTCAGACCTCCTACTACCATGTATTGGACGTAGTTCTCTTGTCTCCCAAGAAGCTAAGGTTTATAAAGTGTGCTGCTTAATAAAATGACTTTATGTCATTGTTTAGTTACCATTATTAATGAAAATACTTGTAGCGCTTTATGAAATGTGCTGTGGACATTTTTTTTTTATCAACTGCACATAAATCCAGAGAAACCGTGCTCTGTTGGTGCCACCTCTTCCTTTAGAGATTTGCATCCAAGGCCAAAACCTGAGTCATAATGAGAAAACCTGCTGAATCCAAATTCTTTCTCTATGTGCTTCTCTCATGCTGCATGGAGCATTTCATTTCTCTACACAGTAAAGTACCATATATATATATATATATATATATATATATGGTTTTATATATATATATATATATATATGGTTTTATATATATATATATATAAAATTTGATCAAGGAGGAAACTGACATATGAAAAGTTTTACTTTGCTATGATTCATGATAGAAATCACCTGAAATTCATATGATCCATTATCTGCAAGAATATGCATTCATACCCTCATGTCGGTAATTACAAAAGTTAGTCATATGCAAGTGAATTCAAATGTCAGTTACCTATTTCATGTAAGACTAAGCACTATTTGTGATGAAGAAATAAATACTCTTAGAGCTTCTCTCAAAAACATGTGGGGGTTTTGTTTGTTTGTTCTAAATGTCCTCAGTTGAAAAGGTAGTGAGGAATTCTCTTATCCAGACCTTGAGACTATTATTATCCCATCTTAAGTTAATCAAGTTGAAGTCCAGAGAGTTTGATTACTTGTCCAAGATTGCAAAGCTTTTTTGGCACAAGAAGCAAGCCAGAACTCAAGTACAGTGCTTTTTATACAATGCTGAGTCACTTGAAGACACTGTATTGGAGCGCGCAGTCTTGGAGGCTAGGTATCACAGCAACGGGCGTAGAAGCTGGAAATCTCAGGACAAGATTAGAGGCAGTGAGAAGAATGGTTTGACGGCAAGTGAGGTGAGAGATTATGTCAAGGATAAACTATATCCTGGATTTTTCTTTCTCTAGTAAACAGTGGTACAATTACAAAGTTGTTACTTGGGTTGGGGGGTGTGTATTTTTGCTTTTGAGCAGGAAAATGGCATGAGCAAAGCAGTGTTTTGAATGACTAAACTAGCACTGAGGCGCATGTTGAATAGGATGAGATTCACCAAGAAGCCAAGAGATAGGCTGGGAGGCTACTTACAATGGTCTTTCTAGGTTATAATAAGGGCCTTCCACCGATATTAGTATCTTCCATTTTTGTGACCATATGCTTTTCAAACACTTCTCACAAATATTATTACATTTCATCATGACGAGTCTGCAAAGAAGGCAGGGGAAATTGTAACCACTGTACAAGATATCAGAAACAGCAGCCTGTAGACAACAGGTAACTTGTCCTCACTGCTAATGTGGTTATTGAGCTGAGAGTGGAATCCTTGACTAAGGTCTGAAAGCACTTTCCACTATACATCTTGTTTTTTGTTCCCTTAACTGTTGATATACTGGAAATACACATACCAAATATATATATTTATACACACACACACATACCGTATATAATATATATATGTGTATTTCATTGGTTACACATGTCTTAGACTTTCTAATTTAAATAACATACAGCCAACTTACTCCTTAGCTCTCAGAAAGGAACTTCCCTTGATGGATGATTGGGCGAGATAATCCTCCTTTTCTTCTCCAAAAACACTGAATTTCACCTTCTTTCTTTTCTTTTTCATTTTGATTTTTGTTTTTTTCCCTTTTGGTTCTAGGTTAGAAATCCATGAGAACAGTCTCTGCTTCTATGAATTTTTTAAAATGCCTTATCCATTTGACCTAGCCACTGATCCACATTTTTAATTACAGAAGGCTTTAGGAAGAGAATTCAATAAAGATGCTCAAACTGTCATGCCCAACAGCATTCTTGAAGCGTGCATTTACAGGGCTCTATCTTGAGTGCTAGAATATCTGGTGACAGAGAGGCTGGTATATGCATGACTGGGTTGTCCTCCCTGGAGGGACAGAAAGCAGGTGGCTAATGTGAGAGTGTACTGGTGGAGTGGAATGCTGGGGAGTGCCTTTTTGTATTGCATATCACAGAGATACTGTCACAAGAGTTTGTAGGAAGTAGATCACATTCAAATATACTTTCTTCATGGTGAAGAAAAAATAATCTGTAAGTATGGTCTTCGCTCCTTAGGTGGACATGGGTCTTTAAAATGGCAGGCAAAAGAGTCTGACTTAGCAAAGAGAACACAAGAGGCCAAGAATAGAAGTCCCAGTCCCAGTTCCTTACACAGCTTCACTCACCTGGATGGATCTCATTTCCCACAGCTGAATGCAGCAAGATCCTCCCATCTTTGACCTTAAGGGGCAGGATTGATTATACATCAGATAAGTCTGTATTTTATCACTAATTGTACAAAATGCTACAATATCACTAGAAAACCAAAGGGTCTTTACTTTAACAATCTTTAAAGGAAAAGCTTTCTCAGGATAAAGGAAGGACATTATCTGGGAACTCCTTTTATTAAGAAGCAATTTTCCTAGTGAAGAATTCTGAATACAAGTAAGGACATGTGTTTTTATTTGACAGACTATCTTATTAGTGGTTCAAAAGCAAGACTTGTAATTGCTTTCCTTTAAAAACAGGCAAGTTGAGTTTTCTCAGGAAGCCTACTGTAATGTGAGCTATGGAAAATTAGAGAAATGATGACTTTTAATTATTAATGAACTAGAGAAAGAGATGGAATTTGGTCATGGAAAAGCTCTCACCAGCACCTTATAGAATATTATGAAGAAAGTCCCACCCCTACTTTACCACATGGATGGGGGGTTGAAGTGGGATGTTTGAAGGTATTCATGCATGCTCCCTCTTGGGGAAAGTAGATGAATGAGCAGCTCTAAGAAATTCTGTCTCTCACATTTGGGGATATGCCAAGAATCCGGTCAGAGGCCTGCAAGCTATTGTAGGAGTCAAAGCGCGTGTGATCTAGGAAACAAACCAGAGCCAGGACCTGTAAAACAAGGCCGAGGTGATTAAGTCATCCCCAAAGTGTAAAATATGAGCCAGACCTCAGAAACAGAAGCAAATCAGAACGAAGAATCCAGCTCTTAGCCAACACAAAGTAGAGAACAGAAACAAGAGCAAGCCAACCCAGGTATCATTGTTTGATCAACTTCTTGGAACAAACAGGCAAAGACTGATGTTTATTAAGAGCCCAATGCATGCCAGACACTGTTCCTTTCCCTTCAGGATCTCATCAAGTCTGCCTGCAGTCCTAACAGCTTATTGATAAAGATAATGACCTCTCAGAAGAGATTTAGTAACCTGCCGAAGGTCACTTAGCTAATAAACCATAAAATCAGATCTGTGTAATTTCAGAGCTGGTGGTTCTTCACTACCTGGTGCCCTACACTGGGGAAAAATGAATAGATGAGACATGCTCTGCATTTCCAGATTTAATTACGTGACAGCCCTATAGTCATCTTTGACTGAGTTTGCTTTGGAGTCTAACACTGAATGGGAACTTGGATTTGCAGTCCTGAGCATCTGGGAAGGTCCTTTTAGATCCCATGGAGAAACCCTGAATATCTAATCATTCCTAGGGGGGCATGGATATTAGCCCACTGAACACTATTTATAGTAGAGTGGTCTCCAGTCTTTTCTTTTTTAAACCTTTAAACCCAGTGCTATTAGCATTTTGCCAATGTTGGCAGACCTCTTGTAGGAGGCATAGATGAAGTTTAGGAACTCTTTTGTGAGGTCTTCTGCAGCCCTAGGACAGGTCCAATTTCATAACAATTAAGAAATCTGAACACAGTGGAGCACTAGAGAGCCCCTGTTCCCAAGCCACAAGCCACTGGGTGGTAGTCCCCAGCTACCAACCTCCCAAAGGCTACAGAAGCCCATTCTATTGATTTCCTAGGGCTGAAGATTAGACAGCCACAGGATTGTGTGAAACCTACATGGCCAAATTCACTGGCATCTCTCCTTCTACACTGTCATCAAAAATCTTTGCCTGGATTTAGGGTTTCCTTGGTAGGAGCTGTGACCCAATCCATCTCTCAGGCTCAACAGCCCAGTCAGTGTAGAGTCTGCAAGAGGCTGGGTGATCATTTTCACATCCTCTTACCCATGGGCTTTGAGAACACAGTCATTAACATACAGCAGCTCCTGGATTACTGTACAAAGGACTTTTAATCATGTTCTAAATCAATTGAATTGGAAGACTTTCTCAGAGAAACTTCGTTGTGCCAACTTCTATGTCCTTTATTAAGTACTCAAGCATGGCTGCATAAAACCAATTAAGCCTGAACCTATTATGTTTTCAGTTCTTTACTACACTGGCAAGGGAGAATATGGCAGATAATCTTATCAATTCTGACAAAATCAATTTTAAGTCAGGTAGAGAACTTTAGGATATCAGTGACCCCAAGGCAATTAAAAGTGTTTAATACTTAAGTCTCAAACTACTGAGACCATCAAATTATTTTGTAAAGCCAGTGAATGAAGATATCTTGATTTTTTTCCTCAAATTTCAGTTTTCAACATTCTGCTGTACTCAGAATCGAGAGCCATATTGAAATTCCAGGAGGACATCATCAGTAATGCCATTCAATAATAAATCCCAATTGATTCAGGCCAGTTTTCTGTTTGGCAGCTATTAATGGAGAGAAGATGTTGTAGTAGCCAGCAAAGTTAAATTTCCTCCTTTTCTTCTTAAAGGTTCCTATAAATTCCCTTAAAATTCAATGTATTCCAAATCAATGCAATAATGGTAATTATTATTATTATTTATAATTATTATAATTGACATTATGTGAGCATTTATTATGTGTCAGGCTCTGAGTTATGTACAGTCAATTCTCTTTATTCATAGTAGTTAGGTTGTATAAAGTCACTGTGAATGCAAGCACTGAATTAGTGAACACTGAATTATTGCTCCTAGGGGAAATACAGGGTTGGGTTTCTGTGAGTCTGTGTTCACAACATTCTCATCAACCAGTCAATACAGAACCTTGTTTTATATGTTTCTCCTTAAGGACACCTTATTTAATGTATATTGTTAATTCATTAATGTTGACCTCATGCCAATAGCACTATAACTCATGCCTGAATGAAGCTTATCTAACAAACGTTATTTTCTCCATAAAGCACATCCCAGCCTTCTTGATCTCAGAAACACCAGACATCACTTCAGCTCTGCACTTGGGGCCCTTTTTTTTTTTTTAAGATTTTATTTATTTGACAGAGAGAGCATAAGCAGAGGGAGAGAGAGGGAGAAGCAGACTCCCTGCTGAGCAAGGAGCCCGATGTGGGACTCGATCCTAGGACCCTGGGATCATGACCCAGGTTGAAGGCAGCCGCTTAACTGACTGAGCTACCCAGGCGTCCCCTTGGGGCCCTTTTTAATCAGTGAAATCACCAACAAAAAGCATAAAAATGTGAAAAACATGACACTAAAGAGACTGCAAAAAGGACACTGGTTTACAGCATGAGAGCTGAAACAAGAAGGCAGACCTTTCTTTTGTTCAACCTCAGTAGAGAATGTGGGCATCAGGTGAATCAGATTTTTCATAGCTCTACCCACGCGCATATCCACAAATGACTTCAAGTATTGAGTTGGAGGTTGCAAACAAATTTTAGCGAGTAGGCGAATTTGCAAATACGTAATCTGCAAATAATGAGGATCCACTGTATTGAGCAAGCATTACTTATTTATTCCTCATCTCAACACCACAAGATGGGAATTATTATTATGATCTCGGTTCTATAGCTGAGTAAATGGAAGCTTGTGGGGGCGCTGTTGAGGAAAGTGACCAAGGCCAAGCAGTTGGTAAAAGGAAAAACCAAGATTGAGACCCCAGCTGTCTGACTCTATAACTTGTTTACTGCACAATGGCTCTCTCATCCCTCACCTGCCAATATAATGCAATGTTTGAAATTTATCAGATTATGCAGCAGCATATCTGGAAGGCTAGAATTGTTCCTGACTCTTACAAGAACTCAAAATAGAAAGTGGAAGTTAATTTTTGTTGCTTCGGTAGATGCTGCCTTTAGGGTACTTCATATCCTGTCACAAAAGGCCAATGGGTGCCAATGTGTTTCTATCATTTTGTCAAGATGTACCTCTTCTCTGCGATGTAGTTAGAACCCATTTTCTGCAATTCTGTGAAAGACTTAAAAAGAACAAGTACAGAAAGACCTCACCAAAGATTTGTTGGGTTTTTGTTTTGTTTTGTTTTGTTTTTTTGGCTTCAGGTTGCTATGATTGGGGAGGGTAATTGTATCATCTATTTACCAATCTTTGAAAATGGTAAAAATGGAAAGAGAAACAATCAAGGTAGGGAGGCCACTTCGGTACAACTTGGATTCTTACCATTTCTGTACCAGGATATAAAGGTGTACTTTGAAATTTTAGGTATCTCTCCTGAAACAAACAGAAACATCTGAAGGAGTCTGATGTTGTTGATATTCCCATTCCATAATGGAAATGAGCTATGCTGTCTACTAACCTGATTCTAGTTTTGTAAATCAATCAATAGAGCACTTCAAAATTATATAAAAGATCATATTCTTTTGATTCACCTTTGGATAGCAAAGCAGGCAAATGATCTGTGGTGTTCTGAAGGAGACTACACAAAAGCATTTGCATCAGAATTATAATAGATGTAGCCAGCCCAAGTCGACAAGCAATTAATTTTGTTACATAGACCTCTGGAACCAGTGATCCATGAATTGGTATTCACTAGGTGGTTATTTAAATCCAATCTTGAAAACTTGATACAGTCATTAAAATATGAAAGTTGATGATGACCAGGAGATATGGGTGCTTGGAATCATCAGTTTCAACCTGGCTTATGGAGTCACTAAAATGAAAAGAGAACACAAGAGTCATAACCCTTTTTAAGTCCATTCCTCACTATAGTAACTGGCATGAAAGAAACCACAGAGCCAGAGATCAAAGCATGTGTGTGTGTATGAGAGAGAGAGTGTGTGTGTGTTTTAAAGGTATCTTAAGCATATATTTTTAGTTCTAAGTAGTTCTAAAGAATGAACACTTGCTTACAGGATTCAGGACTTATTTGAATTTATTTCACTTAATGACCTGATGGCAGAAGTTGTAAAATGAAGCCATCTGGATGTGATCAGCACATCTAATCCTGGAGAGAACTCACTGAGTATTCCATGTACATGCAGAATTCCTGTGAGGTTTGAAACAATGCTAGCACAGGCAAAAGTGCAAGAAAATTGGCCCTGAAATCTAAATGTATGCATTTGAAAATGCAATATTTCAATTAAATATGAAAAAGAGTCCTATGGCTGTGGAAAAATACCTAAGGATGTTAAATGCAGCAACAAGACTGAGAGGTCCTCCCATTGCTATTTATTTAGCTTGTTCCCAAGTTTATATCAGGGCATCATTCAACTTTACAATGACACTAGATTCAGCCACAGAGCTTGAAGATGTTACTTCTATTATTTCTAAAAAATGGAACAGCTGAAGGCTTCCTTCCTGTTTACAGTGTTCAGAGGGACATTGTACAGCTCCAACAGGGTAGAGATGGGAAAGCAATAGTGCTGGATAAACAAATGATATTATGGCTTAGATATGGCAGCACGAGTTTGAAAGTTTAATCAGATAGCTGGAAAAAAACATGGCTGCGTACTGGGGTATCAGTGAAGGAAAGTCTGTTACAGAAATTACTGGTACCTCTTGCTTCTCCTATGAGCCCAACAGTTCCACAAAGCCTTTTAAATATAAAGGTAAACTGTTACACATAAAATTTAAATATGGTTTGGTTCAAACATACAAACATCGGAAAAAGAGTTCTCCATTGGTGATGCTATTTCTCATTATCTGGTGTCAGGAATGTTTTCCTTCTGTTTTTTCCCAAATGTACCTCAAAATATGAGCAGTGTTCTTCCTCTATAAAGAAGAAATTGTAGTAAAGTTTACAGTCCCTCTTGTATTAACTCAGTTTTATGATTTTATTTCAATTATTTGCTTAATCTTAAAGAAATTGTGAACCTCACAGTAGAACAATCAGGACTCTACAACACTAACGTAGATTACTTTTCCCTTCATTTTCTCACCACTTAAATATTTTACATGTATGCTTTCTAGTGCAATTATTGTATGAAGAATTGTGGAATGCCTACTATGTAGGATTGCTATGTAGGATTGCAAATAAAAATTCAGGGCACATGGTTGAATTTGAATTTCAAATAACCAACAAATAATTTTTTTTAGTATAAGTATGTCCTAAATATTGCAACGCTAAAAAAATTACATCTTGGTTATCTGAAATTCAAATGTAACTGGCCATCTTATTTCTTATATGGCCACCCTACCTAAAGGAAAGGTGTCATGCTAGAATCTTAGAGGGATACATTAAAAGATAGATTTGGGCACTACCTTGACAGAAGCATGCCCATAAATTAAGATAAAATGTAACCAACAGTGTTGAATTCCCTCAGATATGCATACATGTCAGTGAGTTAAAAAGACCCAAAGAAAGAGAAGTACTAGGAAGGGAATGTACTGGAAGCAGTGAGCTTTCCAATTTTGTCATGTGGTATATGAAAAAGAGACTAGTGGGAAGTAAGAGTGAGATCGGGCTCCTCCCAGGCTAAGGAGTTTAAACTTGGTTCTCCAGATCAGCACTGTCCAATTAGAAAAATAATGGGAGCCACCAATGCAAATCACAAATGTAATTTTAAATTTTCTAGTAGCCATATTGAAAATGTAAAAAGAAGCAGGTGGGTAGCCAGCCCCCAAGATGACCCCTGGTTAAGTCATGCTCTTACACAACCCCTTTCATCCGTGGATTTGGGCTGGCCCTGTGCAGCCAGTAGAATATAGCAAAAGGGATGATGTGTGACTTAATGCACATGGGTCATTGCAAGTAGTGCAGCTTCAGCCTTGGTCTCTTGGATCACTTCTTCTGCAGGAAGTCAGCTATCATGACACAAAGGCACTCAAGAAGCCCCATGGTGAGGCTCCCAGCTAACAGATCGAACCAACCTGGCAGCCATATGAGTAAACCACTTTAGAAAGGATCCTCTAGTCCTTGTCAGCCTAGCAGATAATCTGACAGCAACTGCATGAAAAAATGCAAGTGAGAACTGCCCCGTCAAGGTCTTTCCAAGGTCCTGAACAAAAACTAGAAGAGATAATAAATGATTCCTGTTGTTTAATACCACTAAGTTTTAGTTGTGATTGGTTATGCAACAATAGTTAACCATACCGTGGTGAAATAAATTATGGTTCCTCCATACCATAGAATACCCTATAGCAATGAAAATGTCCTACAGCAGTGTGCAGTTATTTGCAGCTATCTCTGGTTAATTTTAAAAAACAAACTATTAAGTCGCATGTATTACATGATCTTATATATTTTTTGTAAATGACTTTTGTATGGATAGAGAAAAGACTAAAAGCATAGTCACCAAAATATAAATAGGAAATATTTATAATGGTGAGACTATGAATCATTTTCATTATATTCTTTCTAACTTTAAGTATTATCTACATTTTTATCAATGACCATGTACTTATTTTATAATAAAAAGCAGTTGAAATTTGTTTTAATAACATTTTATTTAATTCCATATATCCACAATATTATCATTTCAACATGTAACTGGTATAAAATTATTAATGAGATAGGTTGTTTTTGTTTTGTTTTGCTTACTAACTGTTCAAAGCCTATTGTGCAATTTACACTTTTAGGACATTTTAATTCAGACCAACCACGTTTCAAGGGATCGATAGTCCCATGTGGCTAGTGGCTGGCATGCTGGACAGCACAACTCTGAGGAGGGAGGAATCACTAGTGGTTTGGGAGCAGAAGAGTCATGGTATCAGAGGCGAGCTTCAGTTCAGCCACGTTATTACATGAGATAAGTTGGAGAGGTTGGAAAGGGAGAGAACATTTAATAGGGCGTTCCAATAATGGGTAACATGTAAAGAAAATCTGACCTGTCATGGAAATAGAAAAGGGGATAAAGGAATTACAATAGAGGTGATGTTTATGAATGCTTATTCTATACACAGTACTTTTACAGTACCCTGCCGGTGTGGATAGAAGCAGGTAACAGATATTTTCTCCAATGTCGTCAAGTATGCCGCCCAAATAGAGAAAGCCACACAGCTTTCTTCAAGTGGAAAGATCTTTAGTCAGAAGATACTCAAATTGCATATATAAACATAGAGGGAGAAAAAAGCAAAAGTTTTGCAGTAAAGGCTTCTTCCTGGAATTTTTCACTTCTCCCAGTTTCTAGAGATAAACACAGAAAGATATATTTTTAACAGAGCGAAAATGTCTGAAACTTTCTTTGGTACTGACAGCTCAAAATACAGAATTCTGTTTCATTGGAATTTGTAAACTGAGAAAAAATATTTTTATGAGTATAAAAGGAGCCAAGAAGGGACTACATCACTGAACCTGCCACAGAATCAGAAATTTAAATGTATCTCAGGACCCATTTTTTTGTCACAAGAGAAATAATTCTATTGAGTCATTAAGAATATAGAGTTCTAGTTACAGTAGTTCACACATATACATTTTAATGAATGAAACTTGCCATTAGCCAGGCTCTTGTGTATAAACCAGTTTATTTGAGAGGGACTTTATTGTTTTAGAGTGTTTCACATCCATTATTACATATGATTTTTTTTTCCAGTAACTCCCTTGACATAGCATTATTACCTACATTTTTGCAGATGAGGAAATTGAAATTCTGAGAGAAGTAACTTGTCCTCAATCACAGAAATTCATAGGCCAGATCAGAAATAAGAATCCCAGGCATTTGTATTCAAGTCTAGCTGATAAGACTTCTGTGTCCAATAAATTGAGAATTAACCATGTTGGTAGTTACAGCCAAACAGAATATTCCCAGTCTCTTAGGAATAGACTATAAGCATTTTAGAGTGGATGAATTTTTAAATGTTAGATATTAAGATGAACAAATATGGGGATGTATGAGGAAAAACCAGAAGGAAGAGAATTAATGATTCCATTTCCCTCAAAACTTGGCTGCTGCAGCATTGAGTCTATAATACCTCGTGACAGTAGAATAATACTAATCATCATATCCACTGTCACTAGTAAAATGTTGAGGAATGAGACTAAAACATATAACTTTTTTAAAATGTCAGTATAAAGACAGCAATATTTCAAAGTAAAAAGGACCATAAAGTTAACATCGATTGAACTTTTTAATGATAATGGTATGTTTAATATTTTTTCCATATTCCATAGTGAGACATTTTCTATAAAGTGTTTTAGATTACATATGAAGGTGCCAATATAAAGCGATAGACTCAGAAAAACGTAGTTCCTATAGTGATTCATTTGCTACAGATGTTTTGAGTAACTATAATGCATTTAGCACAATACCAAGCACATAGTAAGTGCTCAAGTTTATGTAGTATTACTAACATTTTGAGTAAAGGAAATACCAAATAAGGTAATGGATGTGAAAGTAGTTTGAAGACAATAAAACAAGGTACAAATAAAGGTATGATTAAAATGAGTCAAGTTGGAGGCACTTGGGTGGCTCAGTCGGTTAAGCATCTGCCTTTGGCTCAGGTCATGATCCTGGGACCCTGGGATCGAGCCCCATATCAGGCTTCTCTGCCCAGCAGGGAGGCGGGTGAGGGGAGGGTCTGCTCTCTCTCTCTCTCCAATGAATAAATAAAAAATCTTTTTAAAAAATGAGGCAAGTTGTTTAACGAGTATAGAGTTTCAGATTTGCAGGGTGAAAAAGTCCTGGAGATTTGTTTCACAACAACATGAAGATACTTAACACTGCTGAACTGTCCACATAAACATAATTAAGATGGCAAATGTCCAGTTGTGTGTTTTATCCCAGTAAACACAAATGAGGCACCACAGCTGGAGGAAGAATTGGACAGGCTTCCTGTCATTAGCATGTTATCAAGTGCCCTTTCCCTCCATAGCCATCACATTGTGCTGGATTCCCTGTGCTCTCTTCTTCCACAGGTAGGTTAATTTGAGGCCACCAGGGTTCACAGATCAGCTGACTGCTACAACCTTGCCCTGAGAGAAACGTACACGAAGACAAGGAGAGTCAGACAAAATGTCCGTTAAGAAATGTAATGTGGAAACTCTTCAATGTCATTTAATTCTACTTGCAATCCCTTTCCTGGGATTCTTCCTTCACAGCTATTCTGGTACAACACCGAACAGTTTAATATAAAGTGAAAAAGAGTCAGATGTTTCACTTATAGGAAGTCAAGCCTTTGGACATTTTGGACAAAAGTCATTGATTAGTTGATATGTCACCGCTGTACACCATTCTGAGTGTATTTGTTACCTTCTTTATCCTAATAATCTCAAGAATTGTAAAAGGATGTATGCTGAGGAAAGAATGATGTAAATCGTTAGGTATAGAGTTTCTGCAATATTAGAAACATGTTAGAATATTTATCAAATTTCAATATCCTGCATTTATTTTGCAATCAAACAGAGCCCCTGTAAGAAAGAATGCGGGCAATAGCAGGCAAGGGACCCAGGCTGTTAGGAATCTTTTGACTCTCTATTAAATAGGTCCATTTACGCCACAGCTGGATTCTTTGTTGGATTGTTTCTTTCTCTAGTGAATGCAGGTGAGCCTGAGGAGTTTATAAATGATTTTCTGAGTAGGAAAGATGGGAGATTAAACTTTAGCATGCTTTAGTCTGATCTCCTAAGAGGCAGGTATTTAATCTTGCTGAAGTGTCTTGATGCACATTATTTGACTAAATGAGAAGGCAAAATATTTGACAGGACAATAAGACTAATATATATTTTTTTATTTCTTGACATTCTGCATTTATTTGGGAATAAATCTGCGAATTTCTGCTTAACACAGTCAGTATGCATATCATGAGGGGATACACCCATAGAATTAAATTTATATACCCATGAACCTGAAAGCCTTGTGAAGCCCTTAGCAGTCTACAAGAATGCATGATGACTGCAGTAAAAAAATATTTAACCCACAAGTGAGGAGAGGATTGATTGCTCTAGAGAGCTCACGCCATAACTAATTCACAGAGACTCTTTCTTATGATGAAGATAGTCTATGTCATTCTGACCCATAAAGTATACTGTTTTTACAACAAACTTATTGTAATAATTCATCTTAAATGCCTTATGGACATATTTTCTTGTGATTTTCAAATAAGAATCATTTGGTATTCTTGTTTTCAAAATAAGTTTGGGGATTAAAAAAGATAAGTAGCATTAAGTAGCATTGTTATATTTGCTTCAGAAATATAGAGATATAATATTGCATATAAGATGTAAATGTTCCCTTCTTAATATTTACCAAAGAAATATTATTGTGCACATTCCTGGGTATTTTTGCACTTTAAAGCTCATTTGGGGAGATACTGAAGCTGCATACAGACGACTTTATTCACAAATGAACAAATGGGCAATAACTAATCCCTGGTGTGATTTTTTAATCCAAGTAAAAATAATTTCCAATTTCTTCTCATGCACTGCTTTACCACTGCTCTGCCAATTTGAAACTCATTTTTTATTAAAAAGTAAAGGCATATGCTTATTACCTCTATAAATTCTTTGACACTTTTTTTAATCCATTAGTAGAAGTTTGGCATTTTGTCTTTTTTTAATTAGAAAGTTGATGGAAGGTAGAAGTGCATAATAGAGTGTCTGGGGATAGGGCACTGTGAAAGCTTTTTAATAAACCATTTTTCTTTTGGTTCATGTAAATCATCTTATCTGATGGCTTAGAACACATTTGAGTGCCTTGTGTACTAGGCTTAATGTTGGCAGAAAGGGGAGATATTTTAAATAGAAGTCTGAGTTACAATGGCATGAATTAGGAATGTTGGTGTTGATATCTTCTTAGACTTACTGATTTCATAGACTGTTAGCCTGAGTTAGAGTTAATAGTAACTGCAGGCATCAACTGATAAGAAAATCAGACACAAATAAGTAAATTTTCCCAAATCACACAGATAATTAAGCACAAACAAAGAAAAGCTAAGCAAATACATTTCTATTCTTATTGTTTGAAGGAAATGCAATTGGGAAAGGAAAAATCAAAGTAGCTACATGAATTTTTTTGGATACAATTTCCTCAAATATGATGTCCAAGAATATAACACAAAGGACTGTAAAGCTAGGCATTGGTTTCTGCATCACTACATTCGGAGTCACTTAAACAAAGACTGGCTTTTAATTTTTTTATTGAGGTATAATTGACATATAATACTATATTAGTTTCCAGTGTACAACATAGTGATTTGGTAATACTGCAAATGATCACTACAATAAGTCTAGTTAAAATTCATCACCATTTTTTTCTTATGATGAGAACTTTTAAGATCTACTTTCTTAGTAACTTTCAAATATGCAATTCATGGAGCACCTGGGTGCTCAGTGGGTTAGGCGTCTGCCTTCAGCTCGAGTCATGATCTTAGGGTCCTGTGATCAAGCCCCACAAGGAGACCCACTTCGGGCTCCCTGCTCAGCACGGAGTCTGCTTCTCCTTCTCCCTCTGCCCCTTCCCTGCTGCTTGTGCTCTCTCTCTCTCTCTCAAATAAATAAATAAATAAATAAATAAATAAATAAATAAAATCTTTTTAAAAATATGCAATTCAGTATTATTAACTGTAGGACTGGCTTTTTAACAGCCTCAGCCAACACATTCTTTTCCTAGAAGAGCTGCAAAACCTTCCATAATCTCACATTTGGAACTCAGGGTTTGGAGGGTCATTTCTAGTCTGAGTACTTTCTATGGTCTGAACTTATTGAAATGAGTCACTTGGTTCAGTCCAGTTGGTCACTGGCCTGGCTAAAACCTATGATTCCGTCTTTGCCCGAATTGGTAGGGGATAGAACATAGCCTTGGTGGATTTTTTCATTCTTTTTCTTACTGACCATTGGTATTCATCCTCTTTCTACATGTGGCAATAATGCTAATGGTAAAGATTATTTTATAGAAATATGGCACCAGTTTAGAGTCCTCAGGGAACTTTTCCATAGAGCATTTATAGATTGATTGATTAGTTGGTTGGTTGAGTCTCACCATAACAATCTGAGAGTGTATAAGAAGCCATACGAGGGAGTATTGCCGTCAATAGGTTGCAAGATTTGCAACCGGTCATAAATTTATTAAGCATCTGCTAAGCACCGGAGGCGGTGTTAGGCCAATTTATTATGGTGAAGCCAGGACTGGAACATACAGCCTCTGATTCTTAGCCCTGTACTTTCCATTGTCTACACCCACATAGGGCTGAAGCTTCATTGAGGCCTATTAATTGGCCTTCCAGTTTCCACTATCCATTAGTCCATTCTCAGTTCAGAGGAGTAGATCTTGTCCCATCCTGGTGGGAGGCCGAATCAGCTCAGGTGAGGAGCAGCTTGACCCGTGGAGTGACAGGAAATGGTGTGCCCCATTAGAGATGCTGCAATGCTCCGTCTTATCAACAGAAGCCACTCAATTGTACACACCTGAAAAAGGAAGCTTCCCTGAAAATCTCCACTTGATCTGATGTCTGTGGACTCTGTGCACCCTAAGCCCCAACTTTAAGCCATCTGAAGTAGAGCATCTGTGTTGTATGTGATTTCATCTCCGTGGCAGAGTGATTCAGCAAGTTAGAGAACCCTGATATATGAAACGAATAATAAAAGTGGAACCAGCTCACAAATGCTTTAAATATCCTATTTTATGAAAGATCTCATATAGATAGTTCTGTTCATGGAAAGCAACTATACTTCGGATAATGCAGGAAAAGATTGTTTTTTCAGTTTGGGGCTGATGATTCATGTATCTGTGAGTGAAAAAGCAACAGTAAAAGGTAGGGCTTGGATTCTTCCCCATAAGCTATTTCTAAAATGTAAATGTTTGTCTATTAAATGCATTTCAGTCGCCAATATTAACATTCCTGGGAACAACAACAACAACAAAAAAGCCAGCAAATATTTATTATCATGAGTTATGTGCCCATACTCTGAATGCATAATAAAAAGTTAGGGGAAGACTCAAATATCGCTGCTTAACTTTATCATGTATGGAGCTGTGGATTGTTTTTCTTCATTTATTAATGCAAAAACGGATTCAAAAACAAGATTTGATCAAATGAGAAATTATCAATTTCTTTTTTTTTATTAAGGAGGACATTTTAAATGTACTTCTAAAAAACTACACTTTTGGAATATATAAAACTTTTGCACACTAGCGATACTACTAAACTATATATACTACTATTGTATAATAATTATACAATTATACTATCATCTTCAAACTATGCTCACCATGTAAACTGGCAACAGGGAACGAAAATTTAACTCAGCTCTTCCCCTATTCTTGCTCTTTTCCAGTCATTTTAAATCACTTTAGATTATAATTCTCTAGTAAATGGTCTAAGTAGGCAGCCAGGACTCTCCCAAAGCTTTTTAGGTGGGAAGAATATATGTACCTGACAGAAGTGTCCAATGAGTTCATTAAAGCCATCTTTAATATGTTCATCCTATACGCTTGTAATCATCCCCTTGGTGCCTGGCCCTGTATCTTTATGTGGTCCTCAGGTGCCTGCATTTGGAAACTCCACCTGAGCCCCCTCTTCCAAGGCTATGCTATATTTCCTAAATCTTTCTGTGGCCTTACCACCAACATAGGCCTGCTTTCTTTTTTTTTTTTTTTAAAGATTTTATTTATTTATTAGAGAGAGAGAGAATGAGCAGGGGGAGGGGCAGAGGGAGAGGGAGAAGCAGGCTTCCCGCTGAGCAGGGAGCCCGATGCGGGGCTCGAACCCAGAGTCCTGGGATCATGACCTGAGCCAAAGGCAGACGCTTAATCGACTGAGCCACCCAGGCACCCCAGGCCTGCTTTCTGACCCAATTTTTTAAAAATGTATTTCTGGACCTTAAGCTAATGCATTATGCATCCTCAGTAAGGCAAAAATATACATTCTCAGAAGTAGCCTTACAAATTTTCTCTTATATATTTATGCATATTTTATTTGTCTAATTAGGGGGAAAAAGATGACAGGACAAGATAGTACGATGATACTCCACTATATATTTAAGGTGATAGAAAGTATGGTTGTGTTTTCCTTTTTAAATGCAACAAGAAAGAATACCTGAGTCCTACTCTCAGCCCTGCCACAAACTAGCTTTGCAGTCTTTTGCAACTCAATTATTTATGTCTCTTCCACTAGATTTTGAAATTCTTGAGGGTAGAATTTATGTCCATTTCATTTTTATTTTTGACAGTGCTTAGCACAATGCCAGTTGCATAGTAGATTCTCAATACACAGATATTTCCATTGGTTAGCAGACAGAGAATTAAGGGTGGACCCCAAAAAAGAAGTCAAAACTTTTTTTAAAATGTAGATTTTTGTGCTATCAGCATTGAGGTGCAACCCCAAGATCTCTGAGTGAATGGGATGGGGAAGGTGAGAGAAAGGGAGAGTGAAGACATCTGTTAAAGAACTTTGGGGCCATGAGGTCCAGGGTGATTGTAAGAAGAGAAGACAATTAATCAGGCTTCTAAGGTACATCAGTTAAATAGAAAACAACCAGGTTAGCGCAATGTGTGGAAGCCCACAGAGGACATCATTACAGCAGTGGTTCTTTACCTGAGGCAATTTTAACCCTGAGGGACATTTGGCAATGTCTGGAAATATTGCCGATTGCTGCCACTGGGGGGCGTGATGCTGGCATCCAGTGGGGGAGGCCAGACAAGCTGCGAAACATCCTGGAATGCGTAGGACACCCCAGCAACAAAGACTTATCCAGCATAAAAGTATCATTAGTGCTGAGGTTGAGAAACTATGATTTATAAAGACTGTTGAACAATGTTAGAGAATCTGAGAAAAGGTCAATTTATTTGGTAATTAGGAAGCTAGTGGTGACTTTAAAAGAATAGTCTCCAAGTTGTGAGAGAATAGAGCTGGTGGAAGTAGGTAGCAAGACAGAGTTCACAAGACATAATGACTTCTGAGATGTTATAAGAAGGTGGGTGGAAAGCAATGTTTGTTTTGTTTCTGAGCCAAGGGAAATTGAACCTATTTATACACCAAGAAAAAGGAGCCAGGAGAGAAATAGGGAGAGAGATTAAAAATGTGAGAAAGAGAAGAGCAATACTACAAAAATTGGAAAATTAAGGTAAAAAGCACAAAAGTCAGGGCCAAGATGGTGTTGAAGGTGAGGATGAAGAAGGGGAGGATAGGCAAATGAATGGAATTTGAAGGTGCAGAGATGAGACGCTAAAGAACTTCACAAGAGATGATCTTTCTCAGTGAAATTGAAAAGTATAAGTTGCTAAGACTAAAGGGGGAGGTTTGGGGCTTAGAAACAAATTTATAGCAGTCTGCATGGAAGATAGATAAGGAATAGGCTCACGATGACTGAAAGAATCATGGAACAACGTAAACTCAGCTGACACTGTGAAGCATAAAGAGTAGGTTTCAATCATCGCATTTAGAGTATCTCCTCTAAAAATGCTTTGTAGGCCAAAGGAAAGCAAAGAAAACTGATGTCCTGCTGGATTAAGGGCAAGATGTCAGCAAGGTATCTGTGGTATAACACCAAGGGAATGAAAGGAGCTAAGAAGGACAAAGCTGAAAGAATGAACCGTGGTTTATGGCTGAGTTAGGGGGTCAGGAAGACCATTGCCTGGGTGGTGGTGGGGGTAAGGATGGAGAGGACGGATAAACAAGGGAAGAAGGGATCAAGGAACTGGAAATCTTGGACAGGACAAAGAGCTGGTTCAGAAAGTGTGAGGGAAGACAAGAGGTTGTGATCAAGGGAACAATTCTGGGCAATGAGAACATTGCTTCTCTGTCACCATAGAAGGTGGAAGAATGTTACTGGAGAGAAACATGTTCTATCTAACGCCCTGATCTCTACAATCTCTCTGTTTTGTAAATATAATTAGAAACTGTCCCTATCATCAGGGAGATTATAGGGAAAATAGTCTATGAATTATTTCTTAATTTGCTGGCCTACTTTGATCATTCTCTTCTGATAGTCGTAACTACACGATGTCTACAATCCATTCTTTTCAAGCTCAAATACAGATCTAGTCCAGGATCTGCATTTGACTCTACCCTTACTAGATAAGTAACCTCAGGCAAGACATTTCACCAAACTTATTTTTGTTTCATCTGCAAAATGGGAGTAATGAACAAGACTGTTTTGAAGGCAATTTGTGTAAAAAAAAAAATATTAGGTTTTTAATAATTTTAAAAATTTACAACTATCTTTCTATCTTCATCTGTACTTCAGGAAACCTCACTGGTGAGCCATGCTCTACCCGATTGACTTATTACCTACTATTCTTCAACCTGAGTTTTCTTTTGCAAACATGATCACCTTTATTGTCTTTTCCCTTCCTTGAAACTATGATGTTCTCCTCTAAATGCCACATGTGAAAGCTTTATATCCCCTTAGGGAAATTGCTAAACTATGTGAAGTTCTGTTTTCCTCTTAGGTGGTTTGGCAGGATCTTTGCAATGGGCAGAGTTAATGCCTTTATAGTGCCCAGCACTGTGCCTTCCATACCTCAGCACCCAGTGGATGGAAGCTGTGATGGCCCTGAGTTTATGAGAGTGACACACTCCCCAAATCTTACTTCCACAAGCATAACTGTAACTTTATTAGACTCTGGAGAACTTAACACTTGTCATTATTATGTCATTATTATGACACTAATCATCAACCTATGTGTCTTGTGGTCCTCACTAAATGGTAAACTTCTTGACACAGCAATGAGCTTTAAATTCTGAAATATATATTTCACGTCTCCAGTTCAGGGACAATGGACATTCCATAAATACTTGCTCTAAAGTATGACATTGTAACGCCACAGCACCTAGACATTAATGAGAAGAAAAAAGTCCTCTGTATGTTTTTTAACTGAATTCTACTAGTTCTGGAAATAGGTTCTGCAATCCAATTATGGGTGTTCTTTCAAATGTGGTCAGTACCTACAAATCATAACTCTTCTGTATTAGGAGCAAAAATCAGTTGCGATTCTAAAAATAAGTGTTTTGAAGCCAAGAGTCTGTTTGGCATATTTATACAGCTTGTATTTACTTTTGCTAAAATAATTGAATTTGTAACAATTATAAGGCTGCCCAGATCTCTTTAGCAATGGGTATTGATTGTTACACAAAGGAGATTTACCTCATTAAAAACAAAGTGTTTTAGTCATCATGGCTTCATCCACAGAACCTGGTGTCATCATTACAATAATCATGTGTTTGATGGATATATTAGGGTCTCTTGAAAGCTTCACTTCTAACACAATGATTTGCAAAGCTTTCAACAGTTAATTATCTTGTATGTTGCAGACAAAAACAAAAGTCTCTTCACCCTGGTCAGAAAGAAAACTGGAGCTAATGGCAAGATTCACCTACTGGAAGGCATTTACAGAGGTCATGCTGGCTTGTTCTTGTCTGTGATCCAGAGTTCAGTGGGATAGGAGTGTACAGAATTATTCAAACATTTGGGGTGGCCAGTATCTGAGTAATCATGGCATACTTAATACCTGTCATGGAATAGTGGAAAATGCGATCAGGAAACTTACCCAGGGCCAGGTTATAACAGAGCATGACTTCCAGATGAATAAGGTGGACATTCTATAATACTCAGTAGAGAGCCAGGGAAGATTCCTGAGCAGGGGATGACGGCCTTGGTTCAGAAAGATTAATCTGGCTATGACAGTGAGTAGAGTACGAGGTTGTGGGGTGAGTGGGCTGGAAAAAGAGAGAGGAAGAAACAGAACACATAGAAAGGTATTGCAATTGGTCTGGCAAACTAATAAAGGAGTGATTTATTGACAGAGTGGGAAAGGAGTGAGGAAATGAACAGGATGTACTTTGGATCTCTGTGTGCCTTTATTTGGGAAATCATTAAATGTAGGATAGGGATCGGGCTGGAGTCAAAGATAATATTGAGGCTTGCAGGTTGAGTGATATTTAAATCATGAATGCAATTAAATTAAAAGACCCGATATTTTAAAATAGTTGATGTAATGAAAGATTTAGTCTTGTTGAATTGAAAATACTAGCAGAAAAACCAAATCGAAATACTTCAACAGAGAGTTAGAGTATATGTTATTCTACAGTACATTTCTCTTTGTAAAAATGTGCAATGGTTTTTGTTTGTTTGTTTTGCTAATTTCTGGGTCATGGTTATGGGCATTTTCAATATTATTTGACATTGCCATCTTGCTCTCTGAAGTGCCTGTACAAATTTAAATTTCCATTTGCCCTTTATAGGAGTTTTCCTTCTGCAATACTTATTATCAGAATTTTTTTTTTAAAGATTTTATTTATTTGACAGAGAGACACAGCGAGAGAGGGAACACAAGCCAGGGGAGAGGGAGAGGGAGAAGCAGGCTTCCCGCGGAGCAGGGAGCCCAATGTGGGGCTCGATCCCAGGACCCCGAGACCATGACCTAAGCCAAAGGCAGACACTTAATGACTGAGCCACCCAGGCGCCCCACTTATTATCAGAATTTTTTACATGCTGCTAATACTCTCTTTTGTTGACATTTCCTGGATTACTAATAAAAATGAGCATTTCTAAATATGTTTAATGACAATTTAGAGTTTCTATTCTTTGAATGTCCTGTTCATATTCTTTGTCTAATTATTTTCCTGTTATAATCTTGTTTTTCTTATTGGTCTCATAGGCATTCTTTATTTAATATGATGCTAACCCTTTGTTTACTGTATGTCTTGCAAATACTTTTTTCCAGTCTGTCTTGTTTAATTCCACATGTGTTCCTCTGTTTCTAAAATAAAACTTTAAAGAAATGGTTCCAAACTATTTGTTCATGGACATTTTATCCTGTCAATCTCACTTAATACGTCTTTCCTTCTGTGATGCATTCTCTGATTTCCCCTGTGAACTCTCTGTTCTTGCCTTTCTTCCTTCTTCTATATTTTGTACTCTAATTTAGAGTACATGAACATAGAGTCAACACAGTACCTCTGACAGGTCGTTGTATTGGTTTATTTACATGAAAATCTCTAGATTATAAACTCCTAATGGCACCTTTGTATTTACTTTTGTCTTCCTAAAAGCCGGCCCAAGGTCCAGGAAATAGTAGGTATTCAGTAATTGTTTTTCAGTATGAATTCCCTTTGAAAACTGAGGTTATCATCTTAACTTACTTCTGGGAGATTTTCCCTTTTTTGAATCATAGACTCTGTCTCATTTATCCTTACATTCCCCTACCTTGTCAAGCCTTATATAGGAGGTGAGGAACAAACGTATCACCATTATTTAAAGCTAATCAATACACTTGAACCACTGTTTTTCTCTACTTTTCCTAAGAAAAGTCAGCATTGTAAAGAAAATGCTTTTTTACGTATACATCTTAAAACCCTTGTTGTTAAAAGATAATTATCATTTTCACTAGAAGTTTATTGTAAATTTCAGAAAGAACTAAGAAGTTGATTATGAACTTTGGCATTTCTATTTTTCAAATGAAGGTGATTAAGAGAACTCTGGGGGCGCCTGGGTGGCTCAGTCGGTTAAGCGGCTGCCTTCGGCTCAGGTCGTGATCCTGGGGTCCTGGGATCGAGCCCCACATCTGGCTCCTGCTCAGAGGAGAGCCTGCTTCTCCCTCTCCCTCTGCCTGCCACTCTGCCTACTTGTGCTCTCTCTCTATTTCTCTGTCAAATAAATAAAAATAAAAAAGAAAAGAAAAGAACTTTGGTAATAACGCCAAAGCAATTTAGTCGGTTTTTATCCGAAAGTTTTTGGGATCCAAATATATGCCTGGAGAACTACCAATTTACAAAAAATATAAAGGTATTTTATTTGTTAAAGTACATTTCTTTAAAACTCTAAACAATCCAGGGCTTTCCTTGCAATGTGCTAGGGTGACTCGGCTCAGTGGCAGCCCCCTGTAGGATGTTCTGGGGAAGCTGATCTTTGGAATACACACATACACTTGACCAGATGCAGGTGGTCAAATAGCAACCACCAGATTTACTCACTTTGAACTCCTTAAAGCTTATGTTATGCACTATGGTTCCGAGGCCACTTTCCATAGCATCATCTTAATACCTAAAGGGCAGTGACAGCCTGGAAAATTGCGAATTCTTTTCTTTTAGAATTTTCTCCCAAGCTTCCCATTCTTTATCTTTGCTGTATATTTTTATGGCGTTATTTTTCTGTTAAGCATCAGTGCTATTTTAAGTATGACTGGCACGTCTTTTATGTGGCTCTGTAGCATCATGGATGATACCTTTTGGAACTGACAGCCTTCTTATTAAAAGTGCCATTTTTTCTTTTTTGTCTGTAGATCCAGATCATTGAGAGAATAGACTTTTTTTTTTCCAGTTAAGCTACTGCTACTTAATTTTCATTGATGATAGCACATGCAAAATTGACTTTAATGCTCTGCTGGCTCATCCTGGCCTGGTGATTGGAGTTGAGCATGTTAATTGGTTACCCACATTCACACAGCATTGGATTAGAGACCTAATTCTCTTTGGCAACTCTTTGAGCGTATCACAAAGTGCTTTTTGAAGAGAAGGTTACTCCTTTCACATAACTTCATTAAGAACATTTGCTCAGACCTTGGAATACATATGGCAATCTCAAGGAAAGTTCAAAGGACACCATTGTGGAGGAGCAGGTCACTTTTCTAAAATTGCCTTAAGATCTTTATAAATTCCATATGACAGATTTTTCAACCATAAAACATTACCCATTGTCCTTGTTCTAAGTGTAAAGAGCAAAAGTGGGAACTCTACAGTTCATGTTTGTGAGCTGCTGAGTCTTAAGTTTTTATTTTTAAGTGGGCCTTCAGGAGTAAAAAAAAAAGTTGAGTTAATCATACTCTCAGTTCCTAGCACATTATTATTATCTATTCCTGCAAGATTTGTTTTATTTCCTTACTTTTACCCTGTACTCCCTCTGCCCCCACCATCACCACTTACTCTAATGTGTTTGATGTATGCCCTTAAATATGCATGTACCTTGTACACTATGCAGTATTGTTATGAAGTTTCCAATTTTCAAGAAAATGAGCTTTCCAATATCAATAGTCTTGTTTCTTATAACTTGAACGTGACCAAACTAAAGCTTTAACAAATGTGTAAAAGAGGTAAATGATGGAGCCATAGGATCTCATGGAAAATGTTCAAATCCAGTCAGCTGGAAAATGGTTTCGTATTTGTGAAACATTTAGACTGTGGAAGGTGACCTTTACTGAACACTGACTATGACCCAGGCACAGAACTAAGGTTTTTACTTTAGCTTTACAAAAACTATTCAAGGTGGCGTTATTGTCCCTACTACAAAATGAAGAAACTACATTTAAAAGAAGTACTCAAGTAACCAGCCAAAAGACACATGGCTAAATTTGGATTCTGGGGTTAAATCAGGTTTGCAGTCTTCTCTCCTTAAATGGTAAGGTTCATGTCTGTGGAAGTTCCAATGAAAAAAAATAAAGAGATCTGAGGAAATTTCACTAGGAAGGAACATATGGCCCAAGCATTGAAGAACAGATAGATTTAGAAAGGCTTATAGGAGAAGCATTTATCATAAGCAAGTGTACAGAGGTTGAATTCACGAAACACAAAGCATTAGCCTTTAGCCAGATTGCAGGGGGAGCCATTAAAAAATGGGAAAGGTACGTGGAATCCAAATCATTAGGCATTAGCTATTAGACTAAGAAGTCTGATTCTGTCTGAAAAGATACAGAAGTTTATCTTCTGGTAGGTTAGGGTAGGGAATAGAAATGTGGGTAAATCCCTTCCTCCAGTACATGTGCTACAAGGTTAGGATATAACATCCTAACCAGCCACATCACCAGTGAACCTCACATAGTCCCATCTGTGTTCTAATTGTACACAACCCACTTGAGAAAGATAAGACCAAGAACTGAAATCGTTGTAAAAGAAAACAATAATAAATAATATTTTTGAGGTCTTTTTAGGTGCCGAGCTGGGTGCTTTCCAAGTATTGTCACAATTAGTCTTTGTAACAATACTAAATGGAGATACTATGGTTTTCCCATTTTACAGACTTAGAAAGTGAGACTTGTAAAAGTTGGATTATTAACGCAGAGTCACACAGCTAGTAAATGGTCAAGTGCCGTGAGTATCAATTTGTGCCTGGTTCTCAACCACTAAACTCTGTTGTCTCCTATAAGTAAACGGTTCAATATGT
The DNA here is from genome assembly GCF_029215605.1 of Mirounga angustirostris. Taxonomy (NCBI): domain Eukaryota; kingdom Metazoa; phylum Chordata; class Mammalia; order Carnivora; family Phocidae; genus Mirounga; species Mirounga angustirostris. Next base: position 16,217,157 of record NW_026991711.1, on the reverse strand, counting down.
GGTAAGAGCCAACTAGTTTAAACTCAAGGCGGTGTTGAGAATATTTTATCTGATTTCAGCTGAGAAAATAGAAAGCAGACAAGTGCTCTCTAAGGAAAGGAGGCCATAGGTTTATAGAATGAAATCATCACTTTGAAGGATGTACTTCATCCTCTCCAAGTACTTAGGCAGATAGGACCATACATTTTAACAGAGTCAGTGCTGCAAGCGGCCTCCAGGGGGCCATGTAGCCACCTCCTTCTTGCACCTGAAGGTTTTTTAAAGATATGAAATACACAGGTACTGAGGTTGGTATCAGAGGGAAGGGGGTCAAAGCTTTAGTATTATGTGGGTTCAACTGTTACACGAGAGTTGGCCCCAGCTGAATTTTTGAAGCAAAGGGAAGATACATCTCTTCAAATGAGGGAGCTACTTTTTCCTTCATTCATTTGACATAATTTCTCTGTCTCAGGACCAATCTTTCATGTTGGGGAATAGACCCCCTGACTCTTCCTCAGGTCCGAGAATGTGCTCAACCAGGCACAGAGAGGATCTGGTGATCTGTAATTCGGGTGGCAGATAGGTTTGTCGTCATTTATGGGTATACTCGTGTCTCCTAGAGGCCCATGTATTGTGGAGGAGAAACCACTGGCCTGGTAGCTGGAATTCTTAAGTCCCCAACGCAAACCTACAAATGTTTCTACGTGGATGCTTGATAAAGAATATTTATACTATTTCCACTTTCTTGAACTGTAAAACTTAGATAGCTCAGCTTTATATAATATGTACAATCTGGTCTAGAAATCACATTTTAGTAAATAAAAAAAATATACTTTCTGGTCACTGGAAGAGCTTGATATTTATACAAATCCTAAGGTGACTCTTTTTACTCCTTAAATTCTTTTAAGTTTATGTACCAAAATTCTTTAATGAATTGCCCCTTATTTCATAGAAATCTTGTAAGAATTCCATATTTGGAAACCCCTAATTTTCTGAGATTGATATAAAAATGCAGGATAATTACTAATAATGAGTGTTTATCAGCATTATAACTAATGGCTTTAGTAATTTAGTTATAAATTGAGCCTTTTAATAAATTGTTTACCTGGGCGAGAAGAGAAATAATTAATTAAGTAGTTAATTGTTATTGAATGCCAGGTACTTTACATATACTAGCTCATTTAATCTACACAAAACCCTATTCATTAAATCAACACATATTGACGAAATGCCTGCCACAAGCCAGGAGTTGTACTCGATATCAGGGACATAATGATGAGTGAGACAGATACACGCTCTGAGCTCATGAAGCTTGAGAACTAGAGAAAATTAAACAGGTCCTAAGCCTAGTGTAGAAAAGTACACAGGGGTAGAGTGGGGCACAGGGGACCCTACATACTGACATTTAGGTCTGAGGCCTTGAGTGCACTTATACTCAGAACCCACATGCATCAGGAGGCAGGCCAGCTTTTACCTGTAAGAAGCGAGCCCCGGGGCATGACTGCCTCCAAAGCCTGTGGCTTCCTTGAGGTCACATCGTCCAGCCCCCTGGAGAATAATTGAGAGCTTCCTAGAAGATATCTTTCCATTCTAAGCATTCAAACAAGTGTACGTTAAATAAAATCGTATTAGCACCAGCGATCCTTTTGCATCCCACCGTGGAGAAAGAACTCTTGGTCTTCTCCATTTCTTCCATCTTCTTTCTTCTTCTTCCATTGCTAGGCGCCTAGATGCGGCCTTGAAGGGTGTGTGAGAGAAGAAACTAGCCATTAAACAGAGGAAGGGTTTTCAAAGACAGTTGTTCTAACATACTGCTTTCTAGATTCAGCCAGCACATTAACATTGACTTTTTGGTCAACCTTCAAGGCACTTGGCATTAAGAGTTGATCTTTTTTTTTTTAATAATTAGTATTATTATTTCAATGTAAATAAGACATGCAGTTGTTGGTTTGAGTTTGTTTTTTTTTTCCCCCCCCACATAGAGTTACTGAGGTCCCGGTCCGGAGGCCCATGAGAGATTACTTTCGCTTCAGAGTATTGCAATTACCCTTGCAGTGCAGTAAGGAGCGGCTACATTAATATCTTATTAATTCCATAGCAGTCATTGGGCCTTACTTGGTATCCGACATAGCTACACAAGCATTCTGCCTAACAAGGCTGCTTTCTTCCCCCTGATGATTTGTAGAACTCAGGAAAAGAACTTGTAATGCACTCCGCTATACCTCCTCTGCTGTTAGCACGGGGCACATAGTGTGGCTGAATCATAGAAACCCAGGACTTAATTATAATTCTAAAGGTGGTGTATCCTGAATAATGATTCCATGTTATTAACAAATGGAAATCCCAGGCAATTGTTTGAGTAGATGAGTAATATCAAGGGTGGATGTCATAGCCCACTTTTATTATTCCTGGAGAAAATACCACCTGTAACTTGGCTTCTCTCATTTGTCTTAATTACCATGTACAATTTAGGGCTTAGTGGCAATTACCTAAGTCACACAACGTTCGTAAAGAATCGCAGAAAAGGAAGTGAATGTGGCCAAGGCAAATTAAGTCATCATATTTATTTTGGCCATTCATTCATTCACTCAGAAAATATTTACTGATCACTTACCCTGTGCCAGACTCAGGGTTAGGTCGTGCCCATAAGAAGAGCACAAGGCAGACAGGGAACAACAGAGGGACACTCAGACTTCAAGAGGCACCTAGGATTATGTGGCTCACTCTTAGCTCTGCCGACAGGATGCCCTTTTTTAGGTCAGCTTTCCATTTTATTACTATCATTCTTTGGGACAAAGAGATAACAAAAATGCAGCTAGCTTTTCATAGGTGAAGAGGATTCCTGAACACGGATGTGAAAGTTATTGGAGTAGGAATGGGAGCAAACGGGAAATGAACTTTCCTGAGGGCGTGTTTTGTAATTTGGGAAAGTTGAAAACTTTTGTTTTATTTTTTTTTAAATGAAGATTAACATGTTTCAGATATGTGTCTGCCCTTAATGTGCCCAAAATGATTTCTAAAACCCATACAATAGGACTTTAATGCAAAAATGCCTATATTTATGTCATTAAATTATTGGATATGGAGGGACTAAGCAGAGAAAGAAGAGGGTGATCAGAAGAGTCGTAAAGACCAACATAGCATCATCCCTGCTGTTTCCAGATCATTCCACTTGGAAGTATGGTGTTCCTGATTCTCTTTTCCTATTCATCCCTCTTTTTTTTTTTCTTGTTTCCCATCTCTTGTGTCCCCATTCAGGAAAACTCACATTGTCCCTTTTAACTAAAGGACCCCCCTTGCTCTTGGAACTTATTCTTTGTTTAGCTATAGCCACCTTTCTTGAACTAGGTCAAGCCCTGCCTTGATCTCCTTGCAATGATGAGCAAAACCAATTTCCTGTGTCAAAGATAGGGAGGTCATCAGATCCAGGCCCCCATGTGTTGTCCTAGCAGAAAGGGCACCCCATTCTATGCTAGTGAAACATTTCCCATTGCTTCACCTCTTGGAGTGTCCATGGTCAAAATCAGGCTTCTCAACTAAAGATCCAATAATACATGTCCATCAGCATCACAGCAGAAATTCAAGTACAGATGTTCAGACCCCTAGGTTATGTGTATACACACACACACACACACACGTGTGTATACATAAATCAAAATTATATGTGTGTAGAGATGCATACATATATGTGTGTGTACATATATAAAAATTAAATTTTATATAAAATTGGAGTCCTTGTTAAAATCATCATACTTTCCCTCATTTATTCAGTGATATCATTGAGCACCCACCATGTGCCAGGCACTACTCCAGGTCCTGGGAATGCAGTGGACTAAACAAAGCTGGTGCTCTGTTGGAGTCTGCATTATGGCGCTGGGAAAATTGGCAACAGTAGAGTAAAAAGTGCCAGGTTTAGTATATCAGTTGATGATGAGTGCTATGAAGAAAAATAAAGAAGGAAGAGAGCTCAGGAGTGCTAAAGGATGGGGGAGGGGAAGTTTGCTCTTTTAAAGGGCATGGTAAGGGAAAGCTTCACCAAGAAGGTGACATTTCAGCAGACACCTGAGAAATGTGAATGAGAAGGCAGGGGGCTCTCTGGGGGAACATACATTATAGGCAAAGGGAAGAGCCAGTGCAAAGGCCCTGTGGCAGAACTGTGCATAGTTTCTTCCAGACACAGGAAGGAGCAGTTTCTCTGAATTACACAATCTGGTGGATGGCTGGCAGTGGTGTGGAGGAGCACCGTTTATGCAGAAAACAGTGCCTAGGCCCCTTACAGCTGTGCAATGAGTCAGCACTTACAAGGACACCAGTGTGGCTAGAGTAGAAGGAAGGAGAGGAAAGTGGTAGGACATGAGGTCCGAGAGGTGGCAAGGAGCCAGATCACAGAAGGCTTTATAAGCCCATGTAAGGCCTTATGTTTACTCAGGGTCGCGCTGGTAAATGTTGAATATCTGGAGGGAACTTGGCTTTGATTACAGTATTTGCCAACTGCTGTGATGGAAATACTCTGACCAGGACTGAGTTCAAGCATGAAGGCGTTGCTGAACAGAGGGTTAGGGAGAGACGTGCAGTAGGACACCCTCCTGTAGTATTCCTAACAGGCTGATCGATATAATAGACGTAAATCATTGCAAGGGCATCAATAACAGCAAAATGTAATAAAATAATTAGACAGTGAAGAGTTTTGAGTATTTGTTACCTTTGTTTTATAAATAATTTATTTAATTCTGTGCTCATGTCATTTAAGGTTTAACAGTGGCTATGTTGAACCAGCTTGCAACATTTCCAAAAATGTCCTTGTCACCTCTCTTGAACTGGTGTGAGTTGGCACACCGCTGGCCTTCCTCTGAGTGAGGGTTTAGGAGCAGTAGGCATGGGTTTTAAAGGATTGTTTGGCTGTGCTGAAAACAAGTTGACAGGTGGTCAAAGGCAGAATCAGGGAGATGCGTCAGGAGTGTTGCAAGAACCCTTAGGGCTCAGCATGGATCGTTTGAAAAATCCCTACACCTGTCCACGTTTTCCCTCCCACATGGCTTAGGTGCTTGGGCGTGCAGACCCGGTTAGTCACTCCTCTGTGCTCAGATGCAAGGTCTCTTCACAGTGAATGTTTCTGAAATCAGGATGAAATTGGAATGCATCTCAAAATTGTGTACCTTTAATATATACTGCTTCTTCTTTCCTAAAAAGCTGGTAGGTAATCAATGTGGACCTAGCAACTGATAGCATTTTACAACTGAGAAAACATTCCATTTTGCTTCATGAACCGCAGAATTGATCGTAGTAATGTATTGTTTGTGCCCCACAATGGAATAAAACTGATAAAGGTTTTGAAATATAAATATAAACTCTATAAATAAAGGCTAAGGAAAGTGAGAATGTTTTAATAGGAGAAGCAAGCACAGGGGGGTGGGGAAAGCTGCAAGAGGAATCAATGAATCAAGCATTCAGGGAGGTCAGTGAGTTCTCCTCTGATTAAATAAGACAGACAACCATCTAGCAGTGTGATTTAAGGAGTCCTGCATCCTTTCCCACCAGCCTGCGAAATATATTATATTCCCACTAGCTCAGTTCTTTGGGGTTAAAGCATTGTCTCCAGGTGATCGCTGTTAAAATGTCTAAAAATGACCCAGGAGGCATGGCACATTCACAGAGGGACCCGTTAAAAAGATTAAGGGGAGGGCAGCACGGGGAGGAAATGAGACAGGAAAATGTTAATGGCGGGTCAGTGTTGTTTAAAGATCGAATGCAGAGTTTTTCAGCGCCAGGCAATGCCTGCACCCCTTTGAACAAGTCCCTTAGACTAGGGCAAGCCTATCCCGCCGTGTGCTTTAGGACACCATTCTGCCATCCCCAGCACTAACCCCATGGCAACTGTTGCTTGTCATTCCCCGGGCTCCCGTGCGAGGCCCTGAGGCTGTTTGGCATTCATTTGGCACAAAAGCACAGATTAAATCCGCTGTTACTCTTTTCTCTCCAGCCAGGAATAATTAAATTTGTATATTATTCTATCTCACATTGCAGTTTTTGTAATGTCACATACAAATCTCAGTTTATTAAATAACTCAAGAAATGAAAGTCATTCGAGAAAAATATTTTTCAATCAGTAGCTATCCCTGAGAAAGAGAAGTTTCATTTTTATAACTGATAAAAATAATTTAACAGGGACATAATGGACATGGGATGATTACTGTCTTTGAAATGAGGATAAACAGCAGTGCTTAACCATACATTATCTGTTAAGTGCTATCAATTTAGGTGAGAGCTAGAAGCCAACATGATTGTGAACCCAAACAAAACGTGGGCACAGAGACATTTATAAATATCCAGTTATTTATTAGTCATCCAGGTGATATTTTTAGATTACTATCAAAATGTTTTCCCTCAAAACCTCTTTAATAAACAGACCCGCAGACCACCGCTCTCCAAATGCCCGTGGACTTCAGCTGAAACAGCATGGATCACATCATATTCTTCTCACTATGAGCAATGCTGGGGTCCCTCGGGCCACTGTGTCTCTTCCATCCAGGCACCTATCCCCCACTTCAGGAAAACTACTCTGATATGATCCATATGTGTATCTTTCAGGGCTCAGCCTAAGATTCCGTGTGGAAAAAAATAGTCCCACTGCTATCACTAAATAATTTGAAAACCATGGATCTAGTATATAGGGCATCCCAAAACAATGGTCCAGCTGGAATAGAGCTTAAAGGAGTAAGAATAAGAAAAATACCTCATTCCAACCTTACTTACATCACTACTTGCAGGATTATTATATGACTATTGGTGAAACATAGTTTTCTATTTCTAGGAAGTATAAAAATGAAACCCACGATTTTAAATCACAAGTAGAATACAACTTACGTTTTTTGAGATGATGGTGTGCCATGATTTGTGTTGGACAGGCCTTTCTCAGGCTTGTTCTCATTCAATCATCTGTGAGGTCTCATTTAACTTTATTTTACAGGTCAAGAAAATGAGAGATTCAGACTCCCATTCCTCTGCCTGGACCTAAAGTCATGTTCAAACTGACCATAGCATGTTTCAAACTCTTGGAACCTCGGACATTTACTCAGTATTTTAAAGACATGTCTACTATACATAACTCCTTCCCCGGGGCGTGTTAGGTTTGGCTTTGCCCAGAGTTAGTACCTGGGCTGGCTGACCAGTCCGACAACTCTAGCCTGTTGACCAACTGTCCCGTTTGATCTGGGACTCTTTACAGGGTGGTTTTGGCAAGGGACAGGAGGGAGATGCGAAGTCATGAAACCTTATGGCAGGATGAAACCTGAAATGTTATGTGGTGGAAAAGTGTTCCCAGGCTAAACTTGGGTTCGTTCGTTGACTACTCTACACACATCATAAATCAGCCAGAAGAGAGTTATTTCCATATTTTAAATTGCTGCAAGAATCTCTCCAACTTCCTCATTTTGCAGATAAAGGTTCAACATCATGTGAACAGTGTATGCTGAATTTTAATGCTCACTTCAGAAATCATACTCACTCAGTTGGTGGGTTTCTGACGCTCTTCTAACATACAACGATAACCTAAATTTGTTTCCAGAATCTGTTTATTTCTGTAGCGTGTACTATTAAAATACTTCTAAGTTTCCCTTAACGCTTTAGAAAACTAAAGAAAGGAACCCTGGGGCCTTTGAATAATATCTTGATTCTTGCTAATATCTTACTGAAATATTTCAAAAAGGGTTTAAAAATGCATTTCATAATATTTTAACTATTCTGATGTATGAGTTATATTATGAATTTCATGAATCTTTTCTAAATATTGAAACTAGAAAAACCATGAGACAGAAAAACACAATTAGTAAATATTTAAATATCAATATTTGAAAACATCACAGAAATATGCCTTGAAAATATCTAACGTATTAAAAGGTATGGACTCTAGAAAAATCCTTAAATGAAGTCTGAGCTATATAAGATTTATGGCAGTATTAAATATCATTTTGCCTTTTTACTTAAAGAATTTTTAAATCTAAACACTTTGTTAAATATAAGTACTTCCAAAAAATGTTTAACTATTAATCATGTTAATATATATTTTAAGCTCCTACTTTGTAACAGGTATATCAAACATAGTTGTATTTAGGACATATAAACTTAATTCATATACCTTGTACTTTAATAGTTATGTCTTGTTGCATAAAGCATATTATATGTAGTTCTCTTCCCAGTCTTGGTTACAAGATGTAGTGATGTAAATATTGACATGAGATAACATTTTATCTATCATTTTTCAGAAATTGAGAGATAAGAGCACCCAAAATATCCCACAAATCTTAAAGTTCTCAAACAATTTCTTATGTTTATGTTAGAGAAAAGATGAAGGGGGAGAGGTAGGAAGTATTTGCTATAACTCATGTTGTGATTTATTAGATGCTAATCTTAAGAATACAAGATTACATTTCAAAGGTCAGCTTTACAGGCATGAAAAACAAAGATTGTGTGTGTTTGATACTAATGAGCCCTCTTTATTCAGTGGGTGAAGTCAAACAAATATTAGATTAAATCTAGATCACCAAATGTTCTTATTAGACAAAGAGAGTGCTGCTCAAAATATTTTTCCTGAATTACTGAGGTAAATAAGTTACACTGGTCAAATGGGGAGGGGAAATCATTTACAAAATTAAAATTGATTTTAATTTGTAAAAGCACAGTAGGAGAGTTTAACAGCTTTCAAAATGGGACTTTATTAGCCTTCAAACATAAGTTCATTTGGTCGGGGAGACTGCAATTTCCAAGACCTTGGGTTTATTTGGGTATTTTTCAAGCACCTTCATATGGAGAACATTACTCTTCATCTATATCCAGTTTACTTACATACGTTTCAAGTTACTCTTGTTTCCTCTTTCCTACTTTCTTCCTTCAGCGTTGTCGATTGTGTACATTGTCGATTGGTCATTTCACTCATTCATTTATTTAACAAGTGGTTCTGAAAAGCCCCTTACAGTCCAGACACTCTGCTTGGCACCCATGATACAAAGATAAGCAAGTCATGATCCCTGTCTTCGAGGAGCCCACTGTGTAAAAACAGAGGAAGGAGTGATGATTCCATGGCGACAGATGAGGGAGGACATCAAAGACTTGGAGAGAAGGACTTCTCTGGCCAAAGAGGGGGAATCGTACACCCTGGGAGGGAATGGGGATATAAACACTGAAGTATGGCAGAGGCTGAGGGGGAGGAGAACGGCAGAGGGAAGACTGGTTGGCAGGAAGTACAAGAGGAATGGCTCCTTTGCTCAAACCCAGGAGTTGGAAGCTCACTGCACAAGGATTGGGAGCTCTGAAAGATCTCCAACAGTGACTGAAAAACTCACTGTGTGGAGGGCAAAAGAGGCAAAGACTAAAGGCAAGAGCACAGGTTGGACTGTTTTAACAGCCCCATTCCTGGTGCTGAAGCCCTTAGCTGAAGAAGCACCAGCCAGCACAGAGTGGAAGGGACCCAGAGCAGTGTCACAGAGGCATGCCCCTCAGGACGGGGTGACCAGTTGAACATGTGGTGTAATCAAGGAGACGGCCAGCAGAACTCGCAAGTTGCTGATCCCGCCCACTAGGTGGGTAGCGCTGTCATCCATTAAGACAAGTCGTGAAACAAAGAAAATGGTCTTAAGGGAAAGAAATGCAATTTGGGATACAAGCTTGAGATATGTGGAAAAGCCACCTCTTTATGGAAGGCATTCATAGACTGGTGAAAGCAGGGCCAGTGATAAAAGTACCAAAAAATCTGAACATGGGCTATTTCCTTCCCATTCGGTGAATTTCCCTCTACAGACCAAACTTGACATTGAAAATAATGAAGCAGAATGCACAGGTATGTTTTTTAAGGAGACAATTCTAAAAATGCATTTATTTTTTCAACAAATATTTAATTGGCCCTATTCTGTGTAAGAAAGGCAGTGAGTTTTATAATGTAACTAACAAAGCACTGGTTACATAGCCTTGTTCTGTGCACATTTCTTTGCTTGGTTCATTAAACTTCATATTTGAGGTGGGAAAAAAAGACAAGAAACTGGCTTTCGAAATCCGAGAGCACCTGAGAGACATGATTTAAGGCAGCAATCAGAATCAAGCTACCTGCTGCTTCAGAGCTGGTCTCTCCTGGGTGGTTTTTCCTAGGATTTGCAGGGCTATGAAGATGATCTTGAAGATAGGGCTATGTGGCCTTCTAGTAGCTTTCAGAAAAGGAATTGTTCAAAATGAATAACTATTTTTAAAAAAATCTCTTTCCTTAAGAGCAGTGGTATTTGGTGATAAATTGAATGCTTCTCACTGAATTGAACATATCATGATCTAGATAGAAGCCTCAGCCTGAAAAAATAAATAAATAAATAAAACATGGCACCTTTTATAGTATGGCAAAATGAGCTATTTCTGATCCTTAAAGTGTCTAGTTTCTGGAGAAGGAATTTCTGTTAAGGCAGGTTTCTCTTTCTGAGATACAAATGATACGTTTTCTATAAGGCATATCACAAAATATGCCTGTTTGGCTCATAAATTGGTAGTATTGGTTTATATTGAATAGAAATCTACATAACCATCTCTTACAAAGGAAAGAACAATATCCACATACAGGAAGAGCACAGACATTTACATCATGCTAAAAGTTAGAAAAAGAGATACATATGTGGCGCTTAGCTCAACTCTCATGTTTGAGACAAAGTGGAAAAATATGGGAAATACTGTTAGTAGAGATTCTCTCACAATTCGTGCATGGTTTATTAGGTTTTATTATTATTATTATTATTACTTGCTTTGTTTGTTTGTGTGTTTTTCAGTCTGTTATGCAAATTGCCTGGCGACGTGTCCATGCAATGTCTGCAGACAAGTTAGCTCTACTTCTAGTGTTCTTTCTTGCCATTTTGTTTGGAGAGAAATAGGAAATCAATAGGCTTTGAAAGAGAAGTTGTGTCCATTTATTATTCTGTTACATGTTGCTGCAGTGAAGTTATGAAATTGGAAGTGGTAGAACACGGAATGAATGAATGAATGAATGAATATGGTCTGATATTTTGACATTGTGACCTGTTTGTGAACTGAGGACAGGACCCTGCATCCTTGGAGTGAGCGATTTCGTGGATGTATGTATGAAAGGGACTAAAACAGTTCCAGTAATGCACTCTCCTTGTAGAATCTTGTAGATTGTCTTGTAGAATCTCATCTAGTCAAGTCGCCAAAAAATATATATATACATATGTGTGTGTGTGTGTGTATATTATATATATATATAATCTCTGAATAAGGCAGTTTCTAGTTCTGAGACTGAAAGATTCCTTACTGAATCTCCAGAAATTTCTACAAGAACCTCCCAAATCATTCCAGCCCTTTCCATCTCTCTTCCAAAACTTCCAAATTCTGATGTATAAACTGCACTTTCTTTGATGAAAAGAAGCCATTTCTTAGAAGAGAGTGTCTGTTTTTCTTGCTTACTTTCCAAGTCGTTTTTTAAAGGCTATGGTAGATGAAAATCTTTCTTCTCCATCATCTCAGAATTGTTTCACAGAAAGGAAAGGGAAGCATTTTGTGGGGTCCCCCTCCTCTCTGCTTTTGGGAATATGAATTTCCATGACCTCCTGGTTGGGAATCAGTGAGTAATATAAAAAATGACAAGGGATTCAGGGAGTTATGACTGCAACCAAAGGGTTCAAATCGATGCATTTGTCATGGCACCAAACACCCAGAGATGCCTGAGAATCAGGATCTCAAAACCAGATCTCAGAACCATCAGAACCATCATGTGGTTCTTCTGACACTCACTTTGGTTTTCATTTTTCTTTTAACTTCGCCAATATGTACTTTCCCAGGCATATACTGACACTCAATAAATATGTGTTGACCTAACGAATTAATTAAAAACATTTATTCAGTTGTGTCACTAAATAATCAAAGTCCAGTGACATTATTTCTTGGTTTATGCCAAAATCTGCTAGTGGTGAAACACCATCTTAGATTTCCATTTGGTAGTTTTACTGTTTTATTCTTAAAATAATTGTATATTTTTCAAGTTTTTCTTTTGCCTTTCATCTCAGTCTCCTGATAATAAATAACTTTAATATCAAATATCTCAAATATGTTTAAAAGCTCTTGAAATTCAGAGATTATTTTTATTTTTTCCAGCAGTTCCTGAATATTATGGCAGAATTCTTATTTAGACACAATTACTGAAAAATGAGAAAAAATAGGTAGAGATGAAAGCATGCAGAAGGGTGAAGTCCAAAAACATAAAATATTCATTGGCATGCTGTTTAAGGCTATATCCATGTGTGGAAGAACCAAATCAAGATAAAGGGCATAATAAATACAAAATGCAGAGGAGTGGCTCCCCCGTGGGAGGAGTCAGATGGGAAGGAAATAAGGTGGGGTACAAAGGAAGTTTCAGAAGCAGTGGAGAGTGTTCTGTGTCTGAAGCTTGAAAGTAGGTATAATTTATTATTTTATAGACCTTTATTATATATAATGTGTGTAATACATTATAGTCTATAATACATGCCAATTATCAGTAACATTATGTAGAAATATATCTCCATATCGAGAAATATATAAATTGTTTTATGTGTATAAAATATATCAAATAATTTAAAAAAATATGGGGAGGGATGTGATAAAAACCAAAGGAAGTCCAGGGTTATACAATAGAGCAATATCGGGGCACCTGAGTGGCTCAGTCGTTAAGCATCTGCCTTCGGCTCAGGTCATGATCCCAGGGTCCTGGGATCGAGGCCCATGTCAGGCTCCCTGCTCAGTGGGAAACCTGCTTCTCCCTCTCCCACTCCGCCCGCTGTGTTCCCTCTCTTGCTGTGTCTCTGTCAAATAAATAAATAAAATTTTTTTTCTTTTTTAAATTTTATTATGTTATGTTAGTCACCATACAATACATCATTAGTTTTTGATGTAGTGATCCACGATCCATTGTTTTCGTATAACACCCAGTGCTCCATGCAGTACGTGCCCTCCATAATACCCATCACCGGGCTAACCAATCCCCCCTCCCCCCTCCCCTCTAAAACCCTGTTTGTTTCTCAGGTCCATAGTCTCTCATGGTTCATCTCTCCCTCCAATTCCCCCTGCCCATTTTTCCCTTCCTTCTCCTAATGTCCTCCATGTTATTCCTTATGTTCCACAAATAAGTGAAACCATATGATAATTGACTTTCTCTGCTTGACTTATTTCACTTAGCATAATCTCCTCCAGTCCCATCCACGTTGATGTAAAAGTTGAGTATTCATCTTTTCTGATGGCTGAGTAATAGTCCATTGTATATATGGACCACATCTTCTTTATCCATTCATCTGTTGAAGGGCATCTCGGCTCTTTCCACAGTTTGGCTATTGCGGACATTGCTGCTATGAACACTGGGGTGCATATGGCCCTTCTTTTCACTACATCTGTGTCTTTGGGGTAAATACCCAGTAGTGCAATTGCTGGCTCATAGGGTAGCTCTATTTTTAAATTTTTGAGGAACCTCCACACTGTTTTCCAAAGTGGCTGTACCAACTTGCATTCCCACCAACAGTGTAAGAGGGTTCCCCTTTCTCCACAACCTCTCCAACATTTGTTGTTTCTTTCCCTGTCCATTTTTGCCATTCTAACTGGTGTAAGGTGGTATCTCAGTGTGGTTTTGATTTGGATTTCCCTGATGGCTAATGATGTTGAACATTTTTTCATGTGTCTGTTAGCTATTTGTATGTCTTCTTCAGAGAAGTGTCTGTTCATCTCTTCTGCCCGTTTTTTGACTTGATTATTTGTTTTTTGGGTGTTAAGTTTTAGAAGTTCTTTATAGATCTTGGATACCAGCCCTTTATCTGTAGTGTCATTTGCAAATATCTTCTCCCATTCTGTGGGTTGCCTCTTTGTTTTGTTGACTGTTTCCTTTGCTGTGCAGAAGCTTTTTATCTTGATGAAGTCCCAAAAGTTCATTTTTGCTTTTGTTTCACTAGCTTTTGGATATGTATCTTGGAAGAAGTTGCTGTGGCTGATGTCAAAGAGGTTACTGCCTATGTTCTCCTCTAGGATTTTGTTGGATTTCTGTCTCACATTGAGGTCTTTCATCCACTTTGAGTTTATCTTTGTGAGTGGTGTTAGAGAATGGTCGGGTTTCATTCTTCTGCATGTGGCTGTCCAATTTTCCCAGCACCATTTATTGAAGAGACTGACTTTTTTCCATTGCATGTTTTTTCCTGCTTTGTCAAAGATTATTTGACCATAGTGTTGAGGGTCCATATCTGGGTTCTCTATTCTGTTCCATTGGTCTGTATGTCTGTTTTTGTGCCAGTACCATGCTGTCTTGGTGATCACGGCTTTGTAATATAACTTGAAATCGGGCAACGTGATGCCCCAGCTTTGTTTTTCTTTTTCAACATCTCCTTGGCGATTCGGGGTCTTTTCTGATTCCATACAAATTTTAGGATTGTTTGTTCCAGCACTTTGAAAAATGTCATTGGAATTTTGATCAGGATGGCATTGAAGGTATAGATTGCTCTGGGTAGCATAGACATTTTAACAATGTTTATTCTTCTGATCCATGAGCATGGAATATTTTTCCATCTTTCTGTGTCTTCTTCAATTTCTTTCATGAGTGTTTTGTAGTTCCTAGAGTATAGATCCTTTACCTCTTTGGTTAGGTTTATTCCGAGGTATCTTATGGGTTTTGGTGCTATTGTAAATGGAATCGTTTCTTTAATTTCTCTTTCAACAGTTGCGTTGTTAGTGTATAAGAAAGCAACTGATTTCTGTGCATTTTTTTGTATCCTGCCACATTACTGAATTGCTGTATGAGTTCTAGTAATTTGGGGTTGGAGTCTTTTGGGTTTTCCACATAAAGTATCATGTCTGCGAAAAGAGAGGGTTTGACTTCTTCTTTGCCAATTTGAATACCTTTTATTTCTTTTTGTTGTCTGATTGCTGTTGCTAGGACTTCTAGTACTATGTTGAACAACAGTGGTGAGAGTGGGCACCCTTGACGTGTTCCTGATCTTAAGGGAAAGGCTCTCAGCTTTTCCCCATCGAGGATGATATTCGCTGTGGGTTTTTCATAGATGGATTTTATGAGCTTGAGGAATGTCCCCTCTATCCCTATACTCTGGAGAGTTTTAATCAGGAAAGGATGTTGTATTAAGTCAAATGCTTTTTCTGCATCAATTGAGAGGACCATATGGTTCTTCTCCCTCCTCTTATTAATGTGTTCTATCACATTGATTGATTTGCGAATGTTGAACCACCCTTGCATCCCGGGGATAAATCCCACTTGGTCGTGGTGGATGATCCTTTTAATGTATTGTTGGATCCTATTAGCTAGGATTTTGTTGAGGATTTTGGAATCCATATTCATCAGGGATATTGGTCTGAAATTCTCCTTTTTGATGGGGTCTTTGCCTGGTTTGGGGATTAAGGTAATGCTGGCCTCAGAGAATGAGTTTGAAAGTTTTCCTTCTATTTCTATTTTTTGAAACAGCTTCAGTAGAATAGGTATTATTTCTTCTTTGAATGTTTGGTAGAATTCCCCAGGGAATCCATCAGGCCCTGGACTCTTGTTTTTTGGGAGGTTTTTGATCACTGCTTCAATCTTGTTACTGGTTATTGGCCTATTCAGGTTGTCAATTTCTTCCTGTTTCAGTCTTGGCAGCTTATAGGTTTCCAGGAAGGCCTCCATTTCATCCAGATTGCTCAGTTTATTGGCATATAGTTGTTGATAAGAATTTCTAATAATTGTTTCTATTTCCTTGGTGTTGGTCGTGATCTCTCCCCTTTCATTCATAATTTTATTAATTTGGGTCCTTTCTCTCTTCTTTTGGATAAGTTTGACCAGTGGTTTATCAATCTTATTAATTCTTTCAAAGAACAACTTCTAGTTTCATTGATCTGATCTACTGTGTTTCTGGTTTCTAATTCATTGATTTCTGCTCTAATTTTAATTATTTCTCTTCTAATGAGTGGCTTAGGCGTCGTTTGTTGCTTTTTCTCTAGTTCTTTAAGGTGTAGACTTAGTTGGTGAGTTCGGGATTTTTCTATTTTTTTGAGTGAGGCTTGGATGGCTATGTATTTCCCCCTTAGGACCGCCTTTGCAGTATCCCATAGGTTTTGGACCGATGTGTTTTCGTTCTCATTGATTTCCATGAATTGTTTAAGTTCATCTTTGATTTCCCAGTTGACCCAAACATTCTTGAGCAGAGTGGTCTTTAGCTTCCAAGTGTTTGAATTTCTGCCAAATTTTTTCTTGTGATTGAGTTCCAGTTTTAGAGCATTGTGGTCTGAGAATATGCAGGGAATAATCTCAATCTTTTGGTATCAGTTGAGACCTGATTTGTGACCCAGGATATGGTCTATTCTGGAGAAAGTTCCATGTGCACTCGAGAAGAATGAGTATTCTGTTGTTTTAGGGTGGAATGTTCTGTAAATATCTAGGAGGTCCATCTGGTCCAATGTATCATTCAATGCTCTTGTTTCCTTGTTGATTTTCTGCTTAGGTGATCTGTCCATTGCTGAGAGTGGAGTATTGAGGTCTCCTACAATTAACGTATCGTTATCAATATGACTCTTTATTTTGGTTAACAGTTAGCTTATGTAGATGGCTGCTCCCATCTTGAGGGCATAGATATTTACAATTGTTCGATCTTCTTGTTGGATAGACCTTTTAAGAATGATATAGTGTCCTTCTGTGTCTCTTATTTCAGACTTTAGCTTAAAATCTAATTTGTCTGATATAAGAATTGCTACCCCAGCTTTCTTTTGAGGTCCGCTGGCATGGAAGATAGATCTCCATCCCTTCACTTTCAGTCTGGGTGTATCTTTAGGTTCAAAATGAGTCTCTTGTAGACAGCATATGGATGGGTCCTGTCTTTTTATCCAATCTGCAACCCTGTGCCATTTTATGGGAGCGTTTAGGCCATTCACGTTGAGAGTGATTATTGAAAGATATGAATTAATTGTCATCATGTTGCCTGTGAAGATGTTGTTTTTATAGATTGTCCCTGTAAATTTCTGTTGTAGATCACTCTTGGGGTCTTTCTTTTATAGAATCCCCCTTAATATTTCTTGCAGGGCCGGCTTAGTGGTCACATATTCTTTCAACTTTTGCCAGTCATGGAAGCTCTGCATCTCTCCATCCATTCTAAATGAAAGCCTTGCCGGATAAAGTATTCTTGGCTGCATGTTCTTCTCATTTAGTACCCTGAATATGTCTTGCCAGGCCTTTCTGGCTTGCCAGGTCTCTGTGGATAGGTCTGACGTTATTCTGATGTTCCTCCCTCTGTACGTAAGGAATCTCTTCCCCCTAACTGCCCTTAAGATGGTTTCCTTGGTTCTAAGATTTGCAAGTTTTACTATTACATGCTGGGGTGTTGGCCTGTTTTCCTTGATCTTAGGAGGGGTCCTCTCTGCCTCTAGGACTCGAATGTTTGTTTCATTCCCCAGATTAGGGAGGTTCTCAGCTACGATTTGCTCAAAAACATCTTCTAGTCCTCTCTCTCTCTCCACTCCCTCCGGGATTCCAATGATTCTGACATTGGAACGCCTCATGGTGTCACTTATTTCTCTGATTCTATTTTCATGGATTCTGAGTTGTTTTTCCCTGGCCTCCTCTTTTCCCTTTTTATCTATTATACTGTCTTCCAGATCACTTATTCTCTCTTCTGTCTCAGTTACCCTAGCTGTTAGATTATCTAGATTGGATTGGATCTCATTGATAGCATTTTTAAGTTCTGCCAATTCACCTTTTATTTCTGCCCTTAGAGACTCTATGTTGCCATTAATTGATTTCTCCATTCTAGCCATTGTCTTCACAGTTGCTAGCCTGAGTTCCATCTCCGACATCTTGGTTATATCTGCATCCATTTGTAAATCTGCAGCATAAGTCATAATCTCTGAGTCTTTTCTGTTTTGGGGCTCCTCCTCCTAGTCATTCTGTTGATGGATGTTTGAGGGAATGTATAGAGTCCAAATTATTGACCAGAACCCAAGCAAGATGCACCTGTTTTCTTGGGACCTTAGGGTTGCTGGCCTCTTGTTTTCCCAGCCTCTCTTCTGTGGGAGGGGCCTGACACACTGTTACTCAGGCAACCCTGTTTGGGCGGAGTTGCCCAGCACCCCTGTGGCAGGGGATGGGCTCAGTGGGAATCAGTCTTTGGGGCTTTCTCTGGCGCCTTTCCCTGGCAGCTTTCCACGTCTCTTCCGTGAGTCAGAGCAGAAGAGACCATTTCCAACCCTCTGCCTCAGAGCAGAGAGACCTCAGTCTGTTCTTCAGTGAGCTCTCCAGGCCACACTGTCTCCCTTTCTGTCCCTGCTGCTATAAACTGCAGTGTCCTGGGTTGTGCGCCCCTCCGCAGTGCTCCCAGTCCTGCCTCCAGGTCGGGGCACGTCTCTGCCCTTTGTGCTTCTAAAACCACCAGCTGCTCCCAGTTCGCGCGCCCGCGCGTGACTCCGCCACTTGGGGTTCTGTCCCGGGGACTGCAGTTCGCGTGCACGCAACTCCACCGCTTGGGGTTTCCACCCCAGAGGTTGCAGTTCACCAGCACGACCCTGGCGCACCGGGTTTCTGTCTTGGAGGCTGCAGTTCATGTATGCGCGACCGTCGCTCCAGTTTCTGTCGGGGGTGCTGCAGTTTGCGTGCGCGCGACCCTGCCAGTCTGGTTTTCCACCCCGGGGGCTGCCCTAAAGTCCTTTCCCATCGCTACTGGTCTGCGAGTCTGTGCCCCGTCCTCAGTGCACGAGGCTGTCACTCACCAGTGGTGTAGGATCCCCACGGCCACCCTCCTGCTGCCATTTATCCTCCGATATCTGCCCGCAGAATCACGGCTCTCCGCTTCGTATGTCAAAACCAACCGCCTGTGATATGCTGTTTGTAGAGATCCAGATCTTCTTACATCTCAGGCTGGTTTCATGGGTGCTCAGAGTGGTCTGGTAGTTATCCAGCTCAATTCCGGGGACCAGTTGAAATAGGGTCCCCTACTCCTCCGCCATCTTTCCCCTCTCCTAAATAAATAAAATCTTAAAAAAAAAAAATAGAGCAATATCAATGTCCATTTATTTTGCAGAGGCAGATTTCAAATTTATACTTAACCATTGCAAGCCTTTTTAAAAATAATAATGGCTTTTAGCAATCTACTTCCAAGAAGAATTTAAACTTTCTATTTGTTTTTAAAATGCTTATGTCCTCTAAAAACGAATTTATGGTTTATGTGTTATTGCATGCATCCTAAACATTTAATAACATCTTTTCAATTAATAGAAAGGAAGGAAAAAATAATGTAAAATATTATTACCTGTTTTCCTTATTTCTTCTCTAATTTTTTTTAATGAGTACATGTGTTTTTGTGCATATAAGGTTAACTTAAGAAGTTGGCTAATTTCTGTCTTGAGGTACAAGTAAAACTTCACAATATCAAACCCCCATTTTTTTGAAACAAAGTTTTGTTTTTTCTGAAAATTGCCTTTAGTCAGCCATTCTACTAGAGACTAAATATCTATTTACTGTACTTTGTTGAAATGCTCCTGGTTATAAAGATCAAAAGTCAAAAGCAATAAGATTTCATTCATTTTTTATCTTGAGAAAAATCATAAAATGTGTTATATTTTTAGAAAAAAAATATATTGATACGGGTCATTTCTCAATATAGTAACTTTTCTTTCTCTTACTCTACATCTTGGCATAGGATCTGACAACTGAACCTAATATCTGATATCCAGAAAATCTAAGATGTATGGTTGCATACAATGCCCTATATTGTCCACTCTTAGGAGAGTTTGAACTTATGGTGTGGCCAAGGGGCCTTTACATCAATGTACATGGCAAAAACCCTGAAGCTTAGGGTCTTGTGCATATGGACTAGTCCCTGGTTATTCCTGGTTACTAAGCAGCAGATAAAGTTCGACTAAATTACTGTTGCTTCAGTCATAAAAGCAGGAAGAGTGGCTGTGTACTGTCATCGGATGGGCACCTATGAGTGAGGTCACCACAGGTGACCAGTTTAGCTTCACAAGTTCATAAAATTCGTTTCTTGCTTAAATTCATCTTTAGGGTGAGATGCAAAATAGTCATTCCTAGCTCTTGAAGGTTCCTATCTGCTATCCGGGGCATCTCCTTTCTCAATATGAAAGTGTCTAGAAATAAGAAATTAGAAGGTTCTTAATGAGCAAGCTTAAGCAAAGGAGGTTAAGTTGCTTTATAGACAATTTCATCAAGTCCCTAATAGCCATTATTTCTGCTCCCCTCTAGAAAATGGAATTCTTTGTTTTAGGTGGTGACGCATTTCTTTTTATGCATCTCTCCTTTCTCGACATTTACCATCACCACTTAATTATACATAAGGTAAATTTTCTTTAGAATTTGTCTCCTGTTACATTTTTTTAAATTTTATTTTATTATGTTATGTTAGTCACCATACATTACATCATTAGTTTTGGATGTAGTGATCCACGATTCTTTGTTTTCGTATAACACCCAGTGCTCCATGCAGTATGTGCCCTCCTTAATACCTGTCACTGGGCTAACCCATCCCCCCACACCCCTCCCCTCTAAAACGCTCAGTTTGTTTCTCAGAGTCCATAGTCTCTCATGGTTCATCTCTCCCTCCGATTCCCCCCCCTTCATTCTCCCTTCCTTTTCCTAATGTGCTCCATGCTATTCCTTGTGTTCCACAAATAAGTGAAACCATATGATAATTG
Source organism: Mirounga angustirostris (assembly GCF_029215605.1). Lineage (NCBI taxonomy): Eukaryota > Metazoa > Chordata > Mammalia > Carnivora > Phocidae > Mirounga > Mirounga angustirostris. The sequence continues at coordinate 16,196,502 of NW_026991711.1, read as the reverse complement.
ATTTTCTCTGTTTGATTTATTTCACTTAGCATAATCTCCTCCAGTCCCATCCATGTTGATGTAAAAGTTGGGTATTCCTCCTTTCTGATGGCTGAGTAATATTCCATTGCATATATGATCATCTGTTGAAGGTGCCTCCGCTCCTTCCACAGTTTGGCTATTGCGGACATTGCTGCTATGAACATTGGGGTGCATATGGCCCTTCTTTTCACTACATCTGTGTCTTTGGGGTAAATACCCAGTAGTGCAATTGCTGGCTCATAGGGTAGCTCTATTTTTAATTTTCTGAGGCACCTCCACACTGTTTTCCAAATGGCTGTACCAACTTTCATTCCCACCAACAGTGTAAGAGGGTTCCCCTTTCTCCACAACCTCTCCAACATTTGTTGTTTCTTTCCCTGTCCATTTTTGCCATTCTAACTGGTGTAAGGTGGTATCTCAGTGTGGTTTTGATTTGGATTTCCCTGATGGCTAATGATGTTGAACATTTTTTCATGTGTCTGTTAGCTATTTGTATGTCTTCTTCAGAGAAGTGTCTGTTCATCTCTTCTGCCCGTTTTTTGACTTGATTATTTGTTTTTTGGGTGTTAAGTTTTAGAAGTTCTTTATAGATCTTGGATACCAGCCCTTTATCTGTAGTGTCATTTGCAAATATCTTCTCCCATTCTGTGGGTTGCCTCTTTGTTTTGTTGACTGTTTCCTTTGCTGTGCAGAAGCTTTTTATCTTGATGAAGTCCCCAAAGTTCATTTTTGCTTTCGTTTCACTAGCCTTTGGAGATGTATCTTGAAAGAAATTGCTGTGGCTGATGTCAAAGAGGTTACTGCCTATGTTCTCTAGGATTTTGATGGATTCCTGTCTCACGTTGAGGTCTTTCATCCATTTTGAGTTTATCTTTGTGAGTGGTGTTAGAGAATGGCCAAGTTTCATTCTTCTGCATGTGGCTGTCCAATTTTCCCAGCACCATTTATTGAAGAGACTGTCTTTTTTCCATTGCATATTTTTTCCTGCTTTGTCAAAGATTATTTGACCCTCATAGAGTTGAGGGTCCATCTCTGGGCTCTCTATTCTGTTCCATTGGTCTATATGTCTGTTTTTGTGCCAGTACCATGCTGTCTTGGTGATCACTGCTTTGTAATCCTGTTACATTTTAAGGTCAATGTGTTTATTTTGGGGGAATCACCTTACACATTGTTTGAAAATTTAGGAAGGATCCTTTTTATCAAGGATGTGATTACTCATCTTCTCTTGAGTATGTCACTAGCTGAGTTAGATTATAGATCTTTAAAGTGGGAATGTTTTCATAATTACTCCACAAAGGGCAACATAAATAATAATCATTTGCAAGCTGATTTGTCTGTAGTTGTGTACTTCTTTCTTAGAGCACAATAAATCATTATATCTGCCAAAATCTCATTGGCTTGAAATAACAAAGTTTCCCTTCTTTCTTAGGTTACGTGCCTATTGTGAGTCAGGTAGGGACTCCACACTGCGTGTCCTCAATCTATACCCAGGGGGACATATCAGTTGCTATCTGAAATTTTACCAGTCACTCTCACAGTGGGAAGACTAAGTTCTGGCTTTCCTTGAATGGGAAATTAATTGCTCTATCCTGGAAGTTACAATATTATAACTGACTAGCCAGGATAATTCACTTATCCCCACCTGACCACAGCAGGGACCAGGAATTGCAGTCCTACCACGAAGCAGAAATGAAGAGAACTGGAATGATCTGGCAAACACTAATGACTCTCTTAATCATTTGTATGAAGTTCCCGTCATCTCTCATGTTGGCATATCTCTTATCTGGAAGGAGTGAAAGCCTCAAGCTGTGTCAAACAATGTTAGTGACTCCCAGGATCATGTTTTAGATTCCCATTTTCTTTTGTAGTCTTTTCTACACCAATATTCCTCGAAAACATAAACCAATACCTTCTTTAATATCACTGAGCATTTCTCTGAATTTCCCCCTAATTTCTTTGGACTTCAGTTTGCTTCAGCAGGAAACTAAAGATTCAGACTAAAGTCTCTCTTCTAAATGTTAAAGTTTTATGATTGCACTGTGGGAGTTATTAAATTGTGACATTCATAGTATTCAGTGATGTCATTATTTGTAATGTGCTTTTAGCATATTTTTAAAACAAACAATGTATAGTTACTTAGCAGTTAGAGTGCACAGCATTAAACAGAAATAGTAAGGAATCTCACTGTTATCCTCAACCTCAAAATGAGTGGAAATTATAATGAATGAGCTATAAGCTGTGCTGGACAATTGCTGCTTGCTCTTAGATCTGTTCCCCCTTTTTCCTCTACTTGCCTCTATACAGTAGGAAACTACATTTCCCAGGATCCCTTGTGCTGTAGCCTCTGGGTCAGTGAGCCAATCAAAGGTACTCTTGGGTCCTTGGAAGGAAAGAAGCCAGAGTATTCCTTCCTGCTCACTCTTGCTTCCTTCCTGGTGTCCCTGGCACCTTCCCTTGTGGCTCCACTTTCCACTCTGCTGTGGTCCCATTTCCCAACCAAAGACTGGTTTCTACTCTTGGATGGGATGTTATCTCCTCCTCCAGTTGTTCCATAAGCCAGAGCATAGTTAGTGGCCTCCTTCTCTAATTTCTGGATCATTGTTCTATCTCCAGCTTGACTTCTCAGCAGTTCTATCAACTGCATAACTAATTCCCTGTACTAAAAACTTTCTGTTTGGAAACCACTCTGCATCTAGAGTGGTTTCTCTTTTCCTGCCTAGATTCTGACTAATAAAATATCCCAAAACAAAATTGAAAGGTTCTAATCATTTCCTTTCAGGACTATACTGATACAAAAAAATAGATACTTTTCTCTTTAAAATGAATGAGGTCAGTAAGAGAAATGAAAAGTATAGTAGACCCAGAGAAGGACAAATTGAAATATTGGTCCCACTTCTTTCTCTGTGTAGTTATATGGCTCCAACCAAAGTACTTCACTTCCTATACTTCCTTTTCCTCATTTCTAAAAATAAGATTTTGTACTACCACGTGCAACAACATGAATGAATCTCAGAAACATTATGCTCAGTGAAGGAAGCCAGACATATAAAGGTACATACACTAAAGTCTCATTTTTATGAAGTTCATGTAGATAAAGCTAATCTATGAAAATAGAAGTCAGAATAATGGTTGTCTTGGTGGGGGAGAAGGAGAGAATAGAAATAAGGAAATTTTCCAGGCTAGTGACGGTGTTCTCCATGGTGACTGGCATGTTGTTTACATGGGTGCATTTATTTGTACAAACTCACCAGTCACTTAAGATGTGCCCACTTCACTGTATATAATTATACCTCAATATAAAAAAAGGAAAAATGGGCACCAGGAAAGAAAATTAATTAGTTATTTAAACAAACAAGAGACTTGGATTACATGTCTCCAAGATCCCTTTTTCAAGCTCTGAAATTCGTTTATTTTCTATTGAAGAATTTGGATTGAAAAAGGGAGAAACAGGAGGGAGAGACAGAAAATAGAAATAAGTTTAAACTTTTTCCAGTCATTCTAGAAACACATATTTTAAAACTTTCATTAGAGAGTTCATGCTTGCTTATTAACAGAGCAAGCTATAGAACCCAACTTCTTAGTTGGTTTTAATCCCAACTCCATGCGTGATTAGCTCTGGGACGTGGGTAAATAACTTAAACCCATATTTCTGAGTTTCAACATTATATTATAGAGTTAATGCTAATATCTAACCCAATTGGGCATTGTGAGGATTAGGTGAAAGAATGCATATATAGTTTTTACCATGGTGCCAGGCACATAGTTAATGCTCAATAAGAGATGATGACGACAAATCTTTCTGGAAATTTCTACATATGTATTGGCAAATAGATATTTTCACTCTTGTACATAAATATGATCATACTATGCACAGATTTTTTTTAAATTTAATAAATCTTATACTTTTTTCCATGTTGACATCTAAAGGTCTGTTTAGTGATGGAATCGTATTCATCATGTGGATAGACCATGGTATATGTAACTGCTCTCCTACTGACTAATATTTAGGATCTGTTGGTGCTTTTATTGTTAACAACAATAATGAAATGAACATCCTTATATGCAGTATTTGAAGGATTTAAAGCTTCTTTTATTTAAGCAAAAAGAACTTCTAAACATTTTACTGTCAGACTTAACTTTTTTTATTTCAAGACTAACCCTTTCTACTAGGCCTTCTAGTTTTTTATTTTATCTTAGATTCCTAAGTCAATCAGGCAGGTGATGGAATACAAAGGAACAGTTGTTATCTTTTATACTCTGGGTTTTCTACAGTGAAGCAATGGGAAATAAATCATAATTCTGAAAGGAAAGTATAAGAGCAAGTAAGTATAAATTCCATGCCACGGTCTTAGAACAGGAAATATATTTAGTGTGCTTAGCAAATGTGAAAGCCTCGCCTAAATAGGGATTCTGAGCGTAGAAGAGATCCTCAAGGCTGTCAGAAGAAGAGAATGGAACTAAGGTTTCCAAAATTTAATGTTGAAATTAGAGTGGGAAACCTCTTTAAACTCGATTTAGTTACTATAAATATGAAGGCAAGTAACATCAAGCCAGCTCATCCTAAAAGAATCTCAAGAATACAAGGCCCTCTGGCATTTTTTTTTCTTCAGAGGAAAAGACCATAAAGTCACTCTGCTTTATTAAGGAACCTAGTGGGAGCAGAGAAAAGTTTTAATAAGCTTATAGCTACTCTGACAGTTGAGTAGTAAATACTAAGCAATACTTCATAGGAATGAGTAAGTATAACACCTTCACACGCTATTTCTATAACATATGGACCATTAAGTGTTTGAGAAATAATTTGTTTGTTTTTGCAGCTCATAGTTTAACGTAATGAAGCACTACTGAGTTGAATAACTAGACAAGAAACTCCTTAGTTATGGGGAATTATATTCTGAATTAATGAATTGCAAATTGTAAGCCAATCCAACTCCCATAAATATTATGAGGAAAGAAGTAGCAGTCCTACCTACACAAATTTTCAAGGCAAAATTATTCTGTGACGAGAAAAAGATTTAAAGCATAATTAAGGTTCCTAAAATATAAGTACTTAAGAAGAAACTTACCATATGTTTAAAATTATTTGAGACTGCATTTATGATCTGTGATAAGTATATATTTTCTGGAATGCAGAAAACCTCTTTAAAGGTTTTCTGTTTTATTTTTATGGTATTATTGTGCAGTTCACCTGTAGCAATTCATAATGGGCTTTAAAAATTCAAATAGTAAAATAAAGATTCTTATTCTGTGCCTGTGATAGTTATTTCACTTTACATACTAACTCATTTTTGAAAATACAAATAACTTAAAATGACAGGTTTAATAAGCCATATTCTGGAAACATTTTGTTAACACAGCTCTATGATACAAGTATAGAGTGTTATCCAAGTTTGAATGTTAAATAATTTGGGAAATGATGGTCTTGGAAACGGTCTTCAAACTCTGTATACATGAGATTACTAAGAAAAATCTGTAATTTTAATGGATCATTTGTTTTAATTGGCTTATGAGTCTAAAAACCGTGCACTACCAAATAAATAGGGAAGAGCACTGAATCTGGAGTCAGAAGCCTTGAAATCCAATCTGGCTGCATTGCAAAATAATTACATAACCCTGAGCAAGTCATGAACATCTATGATTCTGTCTCTTTATCTCTCAAAGAATAAAATAAGATATAGCTGGCCTTCTTCAAAAGGTCAGTCTAAGAAGGAGAGTAGCTAATGCAAGTGAAAATGTTCTAAGTACATGTTCATCAGATTAACAAAAACATTATGCAAAAAGAAAAGAAAAACAGAGGGTTTCATAGTCTAATAATCTAAGAAATCTTTGATGTGAGTGTAAGAGAGAGAGAGGGGAGAGAGAACGATTTCTTAGAGACTTTCACAAAAAGGGAATAGATTCTCCCTGTAAACTCAGTTGACCTTGGGACTCTCCCTGCCTCCCTTTTAAATGAAACATTTGGAGAACACTCACAGTGAAAGGTAATTTCAGACGCAAGGAGGCTGTGGTGGTTTTACATTCGGGGTGTTAGGGTATGCACTTCAGGAGGCTCAATGAGGCAAAGCTGCCTACAAAATTGATGGGACTCAGACCTGCTGGAGGGTCGTTCCAGAGGAGTGTTTCCCGTTGGCTTCCTGTAAATGTATTTGGTACAGAATCAGCCTTCATAGTTCTCTGAAACTGTTCCTCACATGCAGTGACCTCAGCAGGGTTAAAACCAAGTGCCAAAGGAATGATGTGTTTTCATCAGAGCTCGCCTTTCCATTTTGAATATGTGCAAGCCTTGAAAATCCTTGTCATTAGGACCGTCATCATCCTTGAGTGTTCTAGTCTGACCAAGACACAAGTCTCATGGAGGAAGCCCCTTGAAGAAGTTATTTTCTCTACCTGGGACTCATTTTCTGGATTTACAAAATGAAGGAAATGAAGAGACCCCAAGATGTCTTCTATGTCTAAAAATATCTACTAGATCATAGCAGGACATACCCTCCCCAGCCCCACCTGGATCTCTCATGGCACCTAGAGTCACCTGCACCTCCCCCACCTAAATTAGCCATTAAAGTCTACAGTATCAGTTCCAGAAGACTTATATGAAAGGTACAGCATTTACATGGCTCAAAGACCACTTAATCATTCTCTTAGGCACCGATCAGTGTCTTAGATTAGATCACTGTTACTATGTCAGATGCTGAGCTAGAATAAACTATAGTACCCACTAAACACCTGACCAGAACCCAGCCCATGGGTCTGTTTTCTAAAGTAAATGGATCATTCTAGTTGGTTCTAGAATTCAATAAGAATGGTAGGCAGAACAAATTGGAAGGTAACTGCAAGTAAAAGAAAAAGAATTACTAAGCTCCAAGTATGTTTTGAGTATTTTATCAGATTTTGATGTTCCTGTAATGGACATTGTGAAATGTACTGTCAACTTGAAAGCAGGCCTAGCTTCTGAAATATTATTCCTACACAATGTGGACTCTGTTCTGGGATGTGAAGAGCAGCCTTCGTCATTCATTTAGAAGACACTATTTACTGTGTGTCAGGCACTGGACTAAGAAAAAAGATGGACATAAGAATTAGGAAATGACTTTCTGACTCTGTCTCGATTCCATGTTAACCAAGTAGCAAGTATAAATCCAACCTACAGATACGAACCAGTGACCTCCCCCTGCAAAAAGAGGAAAAAAAAAAAAAAAAAAAAAACCTAAATTCTTTAAAAACACATGGCCCTAAATAAAATTCTAACTTTTTTTTTTTAGTATAGTTGACACACAACATTACATTAGTTTCAGGTGCACAGCATAGTGATTCAGCTTCTCCATACCTACGCTGTGCTCACCACCAGTGTAGCTACCATCTGTCCGCAAACAACACTATTACAATATCATTCACTATATTCTTGTGTTGTGCCTTTAATTCCTGTGGCTTATTCATTCCCTAACTGGAAGCCCGTATCTCCTGCTCCCCATCTCCCTTTTTGCCCATCCCGCCACCCACCCCCCCCCACTCTGGCAACCACTGGTTTGTTCTCTGTAAAATTCTGACTCTTAAAATTATCATGTGAAATAGCATAATATAAAAAGCACAGCCAAAATATCGTGACTTTAAAAACTTCACATTTAAAAAATAAAAAGCCAAACTAAAAAATCAGAATGAACGGAGAAAGAAATCATTTCACCTTCCACAAGCTGCACTGGTAGAAAGTAGTTAATCCTCTATTGTAACTTTAATATCAGGATTAATTCCTGGGTCTCGCCTATGAATGCCATACTGGCTTAAACCTGAGACCTTTGTTTCCCTTTATAAAACAAAATTAAAACAGAACCTAAGGTCAGTAAGAGCTTTTAGAAATAAAAATTTCCAGGTAATATTTCTCAATCTAGGACTTCATTTTATTTTTCTATTTATTTATTTTTTCACAGTGTGAGTATGAGCTCCTCCGTGATTATAATTTGGAGGGAAGAGGGTGGGAAAGTAAATTTAGTGTACCTAAAAAGAACACAAACAGCATTTTTCCCTCTCTGCTGAATGTTAAACTCATTAAAAGAACAAGAAGCATTTCATGGATTACTGATAACAATACCTCTGTCATAGACAGGAGGCCAGATTGGAGCTATAAATGGAGCCATTGTGTTCATTACCAAATGTGAGATATTCATCCTCAAAACTGATCCGCCTCCTGCCAGAGACAGGTAGACACAATGAATACATAAAAGAAATCTTTTATTTTTTTTTCAGGGAGCCATACTAAAAAACAAGTTATTAGGACATTAATCATCAGCCGAAAACTGCATTCCAGTAGAAAAGAGCAAAATCAACATAAATATGTGTATGGTTGATATGTTTGCAAAGTTCAACATGCATTACAATGTGGTTAAAAGCTAATATTTCTAAAGTAACCTTGGAATGCTTTTTCTTATTTTCATAAAAACAGTGACAAGCTGAGAACAGTTGAATTCATATTCTCATCTACGAATGCTGAATTACTAAATTTAATTAAAGGCTGTAAGCATGATACAGTCCTTTAAAGATTGGGCACTTTGACCCCTTTTTTCAAGGAGGGGGAACCGAAGCCTGGAAAATGCAATTAATAGCATGCCAGGGAGGGAATGCAGTCCCCCAATGCCAAGTTCAGCATTCCCTTTCCCCTGGGCAAGTCTGTCTTTCTACCCATGTCGAGCCCGAGAAGGGCCGCATTTCCATAGTCCAGCAACTACCTTGAAATTTTGATATCTTGGCAGAATGTGTCCCCTGTCTGCTCGCTGGAGGCCTCAGTTTTGCCTATGACAGTATTTTATTTATTCTTTAGAGCCCCTTATGCTCATAAACATGCCCATTAGTTTTACAAATTACCACATTAGTCATAAATGAGTTGTCCTCCTATTATAGCACATAACTTATTGTTGCATTTTATTGGACCATTTATAATAAAATTATGGAAAGTGTTAAACAACCCTCAGAGAAAAAACATATTAATCATCTCAGCAAAGGTATAAGTGTTGCATTTTCTGCTACAGTATTTGTAGGGAATTTATATTCAGAATATTATGCTATTTCTCTAAGAGGACTCTTGGGTTTCTCCATGGGGCCATTCCCCCGTCTTTCCCCTTCACTAGGTTTCTTATAAAAGTCTAAGCCGCTTACGGTGCCCTGATTTCACTGCCTAAAAAAAAACTATTTGCTCCTTCCAAATCGCACGAGATCTATTAAATGTGTTCTTTAATTTAGCTATTACAGTGCAGTATCAAAGCCTGAAATCACCTCTTCCCCTTGTCGCGGACTCCTAACAGAAACATTGGCACTAACACATGTGGCCTTCAAAATATCAGTTGCCTCCCGTAAAATCTAACAGCGTTTCCCCCAGAAATAAGAAATGTGGAGCCACAGACCTAACCTCTTTTTTAGATTCATGGAAATAGTACATCTCTAGCTGAAACCAAAGGCGCCCTAATCATGGGACACTCATAAAATTTCTTCTCTTTCTTTTTAGCATTTACAAATATGGAAGTTTTCTTACTAGGCTACCAGGAGCTGTATTGGCCTCATCTAATGAAAGCTAATGTGTAAAAAAAAAAAAGTTGAAGCACGCTGAGTTAATTATATCTGAGATTTGGCTTACACATTAGATGATTAAACAGGTGCATTCGGAAGAGTCCCTGAAGGTCGTCTAGTTACTTCCAATAATTGTCCAGGGCCTTTTGGCTAAAGTGACTTTCCCCACGTAGCTTGCTTTTGTCATCTTAATTTTTCAGTGTCTTGATTTTGTGCTTTCTTCATGCACTACTTCAGTTTAATTCAGCATGCAATACAAGAAAACAAAATACGCAGAGAACAGTACTAGAGCTTGCAGGGGGATGGAAAGGTGAGAACGTGTGGCCCACCTACCCCATAAGAGTCGTGTCTCTAATGTGGAAGATGAATTCACATGGCTAATGCCTTAGCCATCCCACCAGTAACTCCAGTGCAAACACAGAATCCATCATTTGTTTTTTGTTATAATAGGAATTTATCAAATCAGGTGCTGAGTTAGCAAGATTAGATTGCAGAACAGCAGGAAAATCACACAAACAACCGATTCCCAGCACAGGGTGGTGAGCACCAAATCACCAGAAAGGAATGTGGGGCCTCTGGAAACAGTTGATCTCCAAATTGAGTCCTGAAACAGTATAAGTTGGCCAGACAGCCTCCAAAGTGAAGCAATTCCAAGCAGAAGAATAGCACCTCTAAACCTGCATTTGTTCCAAATCTTTTCAATGTTGTGGAGAAATCAAATTTCAAGATCTATTTAGGAAATGGAGATAGAATCACCAAATATTTTTATTGTCAATTAAGGCCATGTAAACAACCACCAACTACTCCTATCATCACTTTTTTAAGGATAGGATGTTTTTGCATCAAAACTGTAGAAAAGGGAATAATATTAGAATAAAGGACAATCCTTTAACTTCAGTAAGTTTAGCATCATTTTCCCTCCATTTAACATTACAAATGATCTTTGTCACATCAGGCACTCTTCTTGGACCAATGGTGGTGAACTGCTCCATTGGAACATGGCATCTTTGGGGACCCCTGAGCCGTTCCTAGAGAATAGAGTGCCAAAGAGATGATAAAAGGCAAGGCTCGGAGGTGTGCACAGACTAGACATGAAGGACCTTGAAAGTTATGCTAAGGAATTTGTTCTCTTTCATTCTAAATGCACTGGGGAGCAAATGAAGGAATTTTGCAAAGGCACCATGAGATTGCGTTTCAGAATGATCACCTGGGTGACAGTAGAGCTGACTTTCAATGATATAGTATGAGTTAGCTGGATCAAAAAGAGAAAAAAAAAACTTTTTTTAAAGGCCAACTTTGTAGATAGGGAGAAAATAGAAGGAAATTAACAGATTCAAGGTGAAAAATTATAGTGACCATATTGGACCAATAAAAGACATTTGAGAGATTGAAGGAAATACATCAATAAGACTCAGTGGTTGAATTTACAGGGAAAAAGAAAAGTGGGGGGATCACTAAAAAATCCTAAATTTCTGGCTCTAACATTTCATTTGATAGGTGGGAATGCCTCAATTCACTCAAATAGCAATCACAAAAAAGAAGAGCCATTGAAGGGGAGTTGGAGGAAGTTAGAAGAATGTGTGTGAGATGTGTTGAACTTGAGATATCTGTTCAGATAGACACCTGGAGGGTATCTAGCAATTGCAGACATGATTCTGGGGCTTAGGGAAAGATCTTGGTTAGAGACGTAATTGGAGAAGTCAGCAGAGAGGTTATCACTGAAGTCACAGAGGGGTGAATCAGAGAGTCTATCGTTGAAGAGAACAGGGCCCAGAGAGAAGCCTTGTCAGGCAGGGACAGTGAAAGAATAGTCAGGGGGTTCATGACAATTGCTACAGTTGCTCTAATGTAAGCAAAGTGCAGTGGGAATACAGCGATGTGAGAGACTCATGGAGATGGAGTATGAGCTCAGCTTCAAATGGTGAGGTCCGGAGTGGGCGCCTAAAAGGAAGACATTCTTTCCATTTCTCTGCCTGTCTCCTCAGACATGACTGATCACTCCACCAATTTTATTTTTCATTCAACCCCTTCTCATAAGTCCTAGGAAATGACAAAAAGAGAAATTTTATTTTTGATTCATTATACCATTATCAGAATTTTGTTTTCTTTTTTTAAAAAAAATTATCTCATTCAGTTTCTATTTTTCTTTTCCTTTTATCAAATTTCTTTTGAATGTTAATAATCTATCCTACCTTATTGTATGTTACTTCTAGCAATTAAGGAAATAAAACATAGGATCAGAAACAAATACAGGGACTCCCGGGTGGCTCAGTCCATTGAGCATCCAACCCTTGGTTTCAGCTCAGGTCATGATCTCAGGGTCGCGAGATCAAGCCCCGAGTGGAGCTCCATGCTCAGTGCAGAGTCTGCTTGGGATTGTCTCTCTCCCACTCCCTCTGCCCCTCCCTTGTGCTCTTTCTCTCTCTCTTTCACTAAAATAAATAAATAAATCATAAATAAATAAATAAATAAATAAAGCAAATACAATACAAACCCTTGTCTAGGATCCGTTTGGATGGTATTTACGTAATACAAGATATAATACCGTAAGAATTGACAGTTCCTTGGGCGCCTGGGTGGCTCAGTTGGTTAAGCGACTGCCTTCGGCTCAGGTCATGATCCTGGAGTCTCTGGGTCGAGTCCCACATCGGGGACTTCTCCCTCTGCTTCTCCCTCTGACCCTCCCCCCTCTCATGTGCTCTCTGTCTCTCTCATTCTGTCTCAAATAAATAAATAAAATAAAAATCTTAAAAAAAAAAAAAAGAATTGACAGTTCCTCTGTGTTCATTAGCATGTTATGCTACTACAATTCACACTGCATTTTAATTTGAATTAGTAAGTGTGAATTCTGTCACAATACACTAAAGTCGTGTGTGCTTGGCACTGGGGACTTGGGTAAACCAAAGCTGTACATGCTTTAAAAATATGTTTAGAATTGGAACCAAGAACAAATTGTTATTAACAATAATAATTATGAAGCTACCATTTATCTCCCATTCACCATGTGCCAGGGGCCATTCTAAGCATTCACAAGCAATGGCAAAAAAAAAAAAAAGAAAAGTAGCTAGGAATTGTCATGTTCCCATTTGACAGATGAGGAGATTGAGGCTCAAACAAAGTAAGAATCAGTTGGCAGAGCTGGGATTGAAATTCAAATCCTGAGGCACTGCTTTCCACAGTGATCAGAAATGTGGCTCCTCTAAGAACTAGATGTCTGTGTTCCAGGCATCGTGGATTTGAGGCTGCCAGGAGCAATTCTCATTTCTCTTGATTTTGCTTTGATAAATCACAGCCATTTTCATGTCACTGCCACCTTTGGACATTGAGGAAAGAAAAGACAAATAAACCCACTAACGGAACAACAACAAAAAATCAAATGATGTAAATAGAATTAAGCATATCTCATTAGTAATCAAAAAATCAAAGCAGAGATAAGTTAAAATAACATATCAGTATCAACCATGTCAAATTGAGGAAATAATCAGGATTTTTCAATGACAATCTATTCAGTATAATTCAATTGTCATTAAAGAGTATGCACTTAATAACCAAAGGGAGAAATCAGAAAATCATTCAGTGAATGAAGGGGAAAACCAGAAACTCTTCCTACAATGTTGCTCATATAGGTTTTAAGTTGCATACTATATTATGCTATACTATTCTATTGCATGTTTTTTTGTTACTAGATATCAATTTAGACTGGAACCATACTATATTATCATGCTTGGAAACTAGGGACCATATCTTGTTCTTCATTGTATATTCCAAATCACCTACACAGCCTACATAATATGGACTCAATAAATTCTCATTGAATTAAATTGTCTTCTCTACTACATCACCAGACAGCAAATATATCCTTATTACACTTGTGATCAGTGCAACACATTTTAAATGATGAATGAAAAATGTGCCTTTCTTTTTTTTTAAGATTTTATTTATTTATTTATTTGATAGAGACAGATAGTGACAGATATAGTGAGGGAGAAGAGCACAAGCAGGAGGAGAGGCAAAGGGAGAGGGAGAAGCAGGCTCCCCGTGGAGCAGGGAATCCGACGTGGGGCTCCATCCCAGGACCCTGAGATCATGACCTGAGCAGAAGGCAGACGCTTAACGACTGAGCCACCCAGGTGCCCCCAAAACTGTGCCTTTCTAATAACTCTCCCAGTAGCAAAAATCCAAAATTATTACAAAGAAGAAATGAGCCATTTAAAATGTAGAACACAACTCTGTGGAGATGATCCACATTGCCCAGTTCCTCCCTTCCATCCTTTGAATGAACGTGACTGACTTTAAAATATTCACCTAACATGTTTAAAGACTTTATTCAGATGCTTATTAAAGCTTTCTTCCTGACTGCTTTTTTGTTTGTTTGTTTATCCTCATATTCTTCTAGAAGATTTCCCTAATCATGAGGCTTTCTTGCATATGTTGCAAACAGTATCAGTGTTTGGTACTAAACATGTTCTTCTTGCTTGTGTGTCAAAAAATATTCTCATCATTGGTCGATAACTTTTAATGTGTATATATATATATACATGTATACAAATAAAGATCTTTATATGTTAAAATATAATTAAATAGAATTTCTAGTGTTCCTTTTCAAGAATATATGGGATTGTTTCTCTTTCTCTTTGAAGTGCTTTATAGGGGGTTTTGCTGTATTGCTTTTCACTGGACTTTTTATTATCATCAAAGAGACAAACGGTTTTAGTCCAGGAGAATCTTCCATGGCTCTTATTTCAGTTTTAATTTAGGCTTACACTGAGGTTTTGACAGGCAGTATTTCTATATAGGCAATGTTATCTTTGCAAAGTATTTGACTTGGGGAATCTGGATTTTTAACATGATAGTTAAATCTCAGGTTTAAGTTTCTTATCAGTCTTTAGAATCATGGTGTGCTTCTTAGGCATCTTCTTAGATATTATTCTGATTATTGAACTTCAATTCAGAAATCAGAAACCTAGGAAGATGCCATTTGTGTGTTTTCAGCCCTAAAGAAAGAGAATATAGCTGTGGCAGCCGAAAACAACCCTACGGCTCTTTTGATCTGGACACAACTGATTGTCACATTTAATTCCAATACGCCATTGATATACAGGCACATATTGTGTTTCAACTGAAGCAAAGTTGTTAAAAGTTTAATTTTGTTCTTCTGGGGAAAAGAAGACATTTCCTGAAGGGAATGTGATTGCATTATCATTAAAAATGTATATACACACTCCCTTTTTTAAAGTAATAACCTTTATTGAAATTTGGTTTTCCTTGAAAGAAATCATCAAAGATTTTACTTTGTTATTACATTAATTATTATTATTAATTATAATATTAATTATATAATATTATGTAACATATATGATTGATAGCTATTATGTATAATTTATATTGCATTATAATATATAACTTACAGCACATATGTTTTATTTTTAAGCTTAATTATTATATTATTTACCATATATACAGGGGTGGATCCCAGTTTTGTGGGACAGTCTTTTTTATCTTAATTTTTTATTATTATTTTTAATTGTAGCAAAATACATATAACATGAAATTTACCATCCTAACCAGTTTTAAGTGTCCAGTTCAGTAGCATTAAATTCATCGCCACTGTTGTGGCCTCATCACCACCATCCCTCTATAGGTCTCTTTTCATCCTGCAAAACTGAAACTCTATCCATTAGACAATAGTAGCTCCTGATTCCCACTCCCATCAACCCCTGGCAATACCATTGTATTTTCTGTCTATGAATTTGCTTCATAGAAGTGAAAGCATACAATATTTGTCCTTTCACATGCTCTTTTTTTTATTTTATTTTATTATGTTACGTTAATCACCATATATTACATCATTAGTTTTTGATGTAGTTTTCCATGATTCATTGTTTGTGTATAACACCCAGTGCTCAACATCGTTCAGCATCAGGGAAATCCAAATCAAAACCTCAATGAAATACCACCTCACACCAGTCAGAATGACTAAAATTCACACACTCTCTTTTAATAGAGCTGTTGCCCTGTTTATAAGTATGTAGGAAGAAGACACTGCAAATTACCCAGCTGAAGGAAGGAAAAAACAGTGTGTTTTCCCACCAACAAGCCCCTGTAACCAGGCGAGGCAGCATCTGTAACATTGTGGTTGAAATCTAAGCTCTATTGTTCTAATAACAGAGAACAGTACTTGCTATTTTTCCGTGACCCCCCCCCCCAATACGTGCATTCTGGGTTTACTTCCATGAATGGTCAATGTCAGCCACTCTCTGTCATGCAACTCAGCCTCTACTCTTTGCCTTTTAGGTTTGCTCTCTTTTTTTTAAGTTTTTATTTTAATTCCAGTTAGTTAACATACAGTGCTATATTAGTTTCAGGTGTACAATATAGTGATTCAACACTTCCATCCATCACCCTGTTAGGTTCTCTTAACACCCAGACACAAACACACCAGAAATGGAGCATCCATGTGTCCATTTTCCGAGACAAATAGTTCCAAGCTTATCTGTTCAGTTCTTAGTTCTTTCATGGGAAGAAATCATTCTGTGTGTGTGTGTGAGAGAGAGAGAGAAAGAGAGAGAGAGAGAGAAGGAGTCTTATCTCTCTGTATACACTAGTTTACCTAAAGGATATACTTCCAATTTACAAAAACTTCTGAAACATCCACTCCTAGCATGCAACCAAAAATAGATGGATTGTTCTTTTATTCTTAAATCTACTTAATTTAGTATAATTTGAAGTTTCTTTGAGGATAGAAAGATAATGCCTAACTGAAGTTAATATTTTCAGTGCACAGAATAAAACTGAAGACTTTTAGCAGTTCTTGAAATATGGAGCAGAGTAGAAGCATTAGAATACCTGCTTTTTAAGAAAGAATTTATACGTTTAAATATATATATATATTATAAAATCCCTAGAAACAGCCCAAGACAACCTGGGGGACACAGATTTGTACGATGAAGGTTAATAACAACTTTGAAGGTTGTGTTGTTCATGGAAAAAAGCATAGTTTCAAATGTTGACAAGGAAGTAAGTTCCTTGGGTGTCCTAGATTCTTCTACTGCCTATAATAATGCCTAACTCCTAGTAAACAACAAATACTTATTAAGCAATTCAACAAATATCTATTAAATGACTGAATGGACGGACCGATGGACAGATGGATAAATTAGAATCCCAGCTTGGGAAAACCTCTCTCTATATAGAGCATCTACACAGTAGATGCTCATTATTGTAGTTACTAGCACTATTAAATTATATTCATGTAACATTTTGAAATTTTTAAAGCTTGTCAAATTAGAGTCAGAGTACAGTCAGGAAAATAGGCCAATGAGAAAGCATTCAAATCTTACTTGAGTAAATAGGACTATTCACATTCATGTAGCCGAGATACTTTAATTTCTTTGAGAATTAAGGACCAGAGACATTAATTGATTTGCTTAAGGTCCCCTCCATATGGTTGCATGAAAAGTATAAGCTTTGTATATGTGAGAAGTTATAGCCCGATGGTTCTACACTAGGTAACTCACTCATTAACTCAGCAAACTCTTACGACTTGTTTCTATAAATCTGTGGACTCATCCAAGTATGGGGGAATCTAAACATGATGGGGAATAATCATTTAAAGGAGGCACACTTATAAATAAGTAAATATGTAGTTCTAACGAAGGGAACATGTGCTAGGATAGCTGTATACGTGAAGAATGGAATGAACTGGGAGAATGAAGCCACTAACCCAGTCTGGAGGTTTGAGAAGAGAAAGTAAATATTAAGCTGCAACCTGACAGGCTGATGGGAGGATCACATGGGCTTTTCAGTTTGTGCAATTAAAGTCTGAGAAGCCAAGATTTTAGTTATCGTCAAATAAAATAATCATGAATGGATCAGAAGAAATCATTTAAATGAGCAAATGACCAATCCCATTCATGTAAAGGCACGTAGGCATATGCAAGGATACAAAGTTCTGCTGGTTTTGTTTTATGGAAGCTCACAGCAGGACTTGTAATCACGTCACGTGCTATCTTCATGAATTCTGAGTCTCCACGTTATCCACCTTGCTATCCTGAACACTCAACGGAGGGCCTGGCAACTTTTGGACATGCAATAAATGTTTTCTCGAATTGACTTACACACACCAACCAGTATATTAAAAACAGAAAATAAAAGAAAAAAACAAGCTGTGTGATTTCCTCTAGACACAGTTGTAATTTACTATCTTGGACAGTCTCACCAATCAAACATTTATTTCCAGCCCTTGAGAGGATAATTTACCTTCAACAATTATTATTAATACATTTTGCCAAGTTGGGACCATAGCAAAATTGAACTTATGAAAAATGCCTGTCTTTTTTCATCCTTGGAGTAATTATACCTTTCAAAAAACTATCTTGTGGGGGTTTTGAGATGACAGTGTTTTTCAAATCTCAGGTTGCAAAAGCA
Source organism: Mirounga angustirostris (assembly GCF_029215605.1). NCBI lineage: Eukaryota > Metazoa > Chordata > Mammalia > Carnivora > Phocidae > Mirounga > Mirounga angustirostris. The sequence goes on along the minus strand of NW_026991711.1, from coordinate 16,178,502 downwards.
GAATAATTTTATCAGTAATGTACAAGATAGAGACATGTCCAAGGTTACTCAAGCAGGGTCATAAATCAACTCCTCGACAATGTCTCCCAAGATTAAAAAAGAAAGATCATATAACATTTTGTAGATGGAAAGTCTTATATAAGCTGTCATACATTAAAAATGATGCAAAAAAAAAAAAGAGCAATTGCATAGAAATGCAGTAGTTCTATTATTGACCAGGCCAAAAAAGCATTTTGATTATTGGGAGATAAAATGAGTGTTGATAATTATTTTAACATTACAATTTTGCAAAATACTTCATATTTTCACTTGCCAAATGAAGAAATAGGTTGTATGTATTTCCACTATTATTAACGTAGAAAAGCAATAAATACTGCAAATGAGTGATAATGTGTTTTGTTTGTCCTTGAAGTCTGCTGCAGACATTCATTTCACTCCTATTAAAGACAAGTTAATAACCTTAGATTTCTTAAAATCAGTATGTGCTTTGAAAGTGCATATTGAGAAAATTGGATACCACTAAATTTAAAACACAAAATAGCCAGTCCAAAGTGATCCTGACTAAAATAAATTAATAAATTGTTGAAGTGATTACAAAGACAATTTGCAAGTAAAAAATAATTCCCCTCGGGGCACCTGGGTGGCTCAGTGATTGGGCATCTGCCTTCAGCTCAGGTCATGATCCCAGGGTCCTGGGATCGAGCCCTGCATCAGGCTCCCTGCTAGGCAGGAAGCCTCCTTCTCCCTCTCCCACTCCCCCTGCTTGTGTTCCCTCTCTTGCTGTCTCTCTCTCTCCGTCAAATAAATAAATAAGATCTTTAAAAAATAATAATTCCCCTCATTTTATTCTTCAACCCTTCAGGATCCCTGCTTCTGAATCTCACTTCCTCATCTCCTAATTTTCTTAATTCTTTTCAAGTAGAAAGATGTTACAGGTACTTTGCTGCCACTTGTGTTAGACCCATACACAATTACTCCCAAGACCTTGCTGAATGATTTCCACCCAGCATCTACCATTAAAGGCAGTTAGGCCCTATGCCTGGGCCAAACCCTATGGTTACCACTCACAAACTGACTGAGCCTGGGCAAGTTATTTCAATCCTTGTGAGCCTCCCTTTTCTCATAAATAAAGTAAGAGTTGTAGGATTGCTATGAGTGTTAAGTGAGGTAGAACTTATACTGTGTTTACTAAACTTCCAACAAAGGTGAGCTTTCATTGTCGCCATCAGTAGGCAATGCTTGTGCCATCTTGTTCAGTGTAGACAGCATGGTTCATTTAACTGACACTGGACTAAGAATCAAGCTGCCCTGGGCCCCAGCTCTGTTACCCTGGGCAAGTCATACATTTCAGGACTTCAGTAAACAGTGAGGTATAGATGAGATCATCTCAAAGGTCTCTTGAAGCTCTAAAATTCTTTGTTCTGAATTAATTTCATGCCCTACATTCTTACTCATAACACTCTGGTAGATCACTGGAATTGTATCCATTTATCGTAAAAATGTCAAAATATCGTTAAGACATCAGCAAAAAAAAAAAAAAGTGAACCCATGAAACCTGGTCATGTGGTCAGAGCCAAAGAGAATCCAATTTGATTATAAAGTCATTCTCCTCAAGTGCTATGTGGCAGGGATTCTACTGAGTAGGGTATTTGAGCAGAACACCTTGAGACCAATGTCACAGAAAATATTCCTGCAAATAATTAATGGTGTGTGTATATATATTGCCAGCCACCCTGTTGGAGCCCAGCAACCTCTCCGAGTGGATTAGTGGTCCTTACCCAGGTGCCCGACCATTCCAATACATACTTTTCTCAATGATCATTATCCTGAAATAAATCCAAATTAAATTTTATGAACCAGGATTGAAATTATGTGCCTTCAGTATTGAACCTTCTAATAGCAGTTATTTTTATTGAAGTATTAAAGCAACTGGCTTGAGTCATCTTGGAATCACTGCCTTCATATTTCAAATATGGTTGGGAGGCTGTCAGCACATATTACTGTGGATTGGAGATATTTGCTTATTAAATGATTCTTACCAGGAAAAAACCCATTATGGGAAACATCTTGTTTACAGGGTGTCCTGGGGATAACAAATAGAAAGCAAGATGTTACATTGAATTATAGGAATAAAATCAGCTGATTCAGCTAATAGATTCAATAGAAATATGAGACATTATTTTGCAAGTCAAACACAACCACAACTTAATTTAACTGGCAGATTTCTGCTGTAGGATGTAAATAGCAGGTAAAAAGATTCACTTGAAATGACAATGGCCACTGAGTGTTATTTCAACACTCTCATTCCGGCCCCCATTCTCAGTGATTCTCCAAAAGCTATTTTCTCTGCCTCATCTACACAGAGAGAAAATAAAGCAGCAGCATTAAGTATATTTGAGACAGTGGAAAGGGCAGAGGAGAGATTAAGGGAACAGGCATTGAGTGAGAGAGTTCTGGGTTCACCCTGGATGTGTGTGGACTTAGAGAAGGGTCTTAACTCCTGGGAGCCTCAGTGACCTCATCTATAAAATGGAGACCATCATGTAGCTGGGGTTGTTGCAGAGTCAAATGTGATGACATAGAAGTAAAATTTAGCAGGATGCCTGACACAGAGAAATTACCGAGTGAATGGAAACTGCACCACTGATAGCACGATTCAGCCTCAACTGATAGATCCTAGAAGGGTGAACAGATGGGAGACACTCCCTTTTCATACCGTATGTCATACACGTCCGATCTCTCACAATGGATGGCAAGTTTTGATGGCCTCAGAGATAGTATCTTAATCGTCTTCACCATCTTTACATGTTTCCCCCCTGCATAGTGTGGGAACTCAAAAAATTTGGCTATGAATGGAATGAATGAAAGAAAAAGAATGAATGTGCAAAGGGAGCCTCAAAGTCCCCCAAGAGGGCCCCATGGAGACAGGATCTGTAAAGAAGGCATCTGAGAAAGCCAGTACAGATGGCCTGTTTGTCCCAGGAAAAGCTGCAAGATAGGTTGTTATTGGCCGTAGAAATAGGACTAATGGCAATAAAGACAGAACCTGGGTCCAAGGCATTCCCTCAGCAGACTGTATTCACATGTACCCCTGTTGTGCCTTTAGAGAATGACATAGTAAGACAGCATGAAGTCCGATGGTTCGAACCTTGAATAGCATTGAACATCCATTCAGAATAATTAGAGGAGAGTGACATCTGGTCCGAATGAGGGTCAGAATGCTGTGAACAAGCCAGCACATTTGGACTCTTGATGTTCCCTACTGAGAGACCAAGCCCCATGTGTCTGACTCTGACTAAGAATTTTAGAGACAGATGTTTAGCAGGAGGATAAAAAGGTCTTAGCTTCTTTGACCCTCCAGAGAAGAAATAGCCAGAAAGGTTAGCATGTCACAGTTGGCCAGACTTGAAGTGATGGCTCCCTCCCAGCATACTTTGTACTTTGGCCATGGTGCTTCACCTGTTCTGCCTCTTCTGGGAGTTTTTCTGTGGGTGTTTTCTCTTCATGCTAGACTGAAACCTCCAAGACTGGAGATCTTTCTAAATGTCATGTCGCCCAGCATGCTGCCCTGTACCCAGTAATCTCTCAAAATAGAAGTATAGTTTGGAGTAATAGGAAGCACATGGACCTCAGAATCCCAGATACCCGTCAAAACCCCCTTCCCAGTAGCTTTCCAGTAGTTCCCTCCCCATCTCAAAGAACCAGCCTCCAAAGTAGCTGAAGTATCACTCTGGTGCACTTTCCCTTCCTCCACAAATCCAGCCAATCACTTCCGGTCAATTGTGTTCTCTCAGCAGCTCTGGAATTGGTTCTTTTAATTCCATCTGCCATTTGCCTAATTCACACCACAAGCATTTCTTGCCTGTGTCATTGCAAAAGCCTCCTCACCTCACTAGACCACTCTGTTTTTCAGCCAGCACAATCATTTGCTTTCTCAAATCTGACCATCTCTCTCCCTTTAGTTCTCTGTGAAATCTAAACCATTTAGTGTGTCTTACAAGTCCCTTCTTGTTCTGGATCCTGCTTCCCTTTCCAGCTTCACTTCTCACCTCAACTTCACCCCCTCCACAGACATACTGAGATATTCTTAGTCCCTTGATTATGGTGTAATTATTCCATTTGTGGTCTTTTATCCTATTCACCTGGGACATTTTTCCCTCCCTGATCTCTGTTCCCATTCTCCTTTTTCTCCCTTCTTCTAGGAAGAATTCTTTGACATCCCCACTCCCAGAAAAGCTGGTTTAGCTGCTGCTCTTAAGCACCACAGCCTTGGGGGACCACCATGGATCAGGGATTTTTTTTTTCCTAGATGAAGAGATGTCTAAGTTGAAATACAAAGAATGAGTAGGATCCAATGAAACAGATATAGAGAAATGAGTAGATACATGCAAAAAAAAAAAAAAAAAAAAAAACCTTTGTTGAATCAGTGAAAAACAAGTTTTTGAATAAATGAAAACAGTTTTGAGAAGAATTGCCTATAAAACATGTCACTGAGACCCCAATGTTCTGTTGACGATGCATGGTAAAACATCCAAATATAAAATCTTCTGCTGGTTTTCTCCTTTTCCAGGAAGCTCAGAGCATTTTTCAATATCTTATGATAGCTCATTTCATAGCATAATGAAACCAATACTGTCCAGCCTTATATAGATGGAACCACATCAAGTCAAGGGGCATCTCCAAGAAGTAAAGTAGAGGCACGGTTGGTCAGAGCTTACTGGATGGTCTAATGCTGACTCTTTTACCCCTAGAAAGCCTTTGTGAAAATGAAATATATCAGGAAATGAGGACATTTAAGGATGGTAGGCAGCAGAAATATATATATATTTCAGGTAGCTGAAAGAATTGTTCTCTGTGAAAAGATCTGTCATAAACTGAACAATAGGGATAATGTTAAGCCCCTTTATGTCGGTTTGCCTTGATGCCCTATTCATTGAAAGCTATCCTGATGTTATGTTTTCCTAATCTCGTGGCTTCTCTCATAACTGAGCAGGATGCTATAGAAGCTGATGTTTGAAGGGCCCTGGTGAACCAGAATGCTTTTGCCACACAATAAATATAAATGGTTGTTTGGTCTTAACTGTTTTCTTTTGGTGTCTGAAAACCAAAACAAAAGAGAAGGAGCCAATAAACCCTGGACATTCCAGAGACTGCAGATTACCAGCATGAATTGGGAGCCCTATGAAGGCAAACAGGTTATTATTAGCAGCCAGTGTTGCCCATGTAGACAAACAGACTAGAGTACCTCTGTGACATTTCCAGAGACTTCCTTTAAAAGGGCATCCACAAGGCAACCCAAGTCACAAAATAATGGCTGTAGAATTATAAAACAGTATGTGCATTATGGATATGCACACAAAGAACAAAAATGTCTGTTATGTTATCCCTACTGCAGGATAAATGACATGAAGTCCAGTGGAAAGAGAGGTATTAAATGGTCAATTGTATGACATAATTCATTTGCTATAGACAGCCCCCTTTCCCTTTCCCTCTTTCTTTTATTCCTTTCTCCTTTTATTGACTCTCTTTTCCTCCCTTCATTGAAAAAGGATGAGCATGAACAGAGCAATCTACAGGAGCTTGCTTTGAATTCAGAAATTGGTGTGATCAAAGGCTCACAGTCCACCAAATAAGTCCCAATAATGCAGCCATTGTCACCGGAGAGCAGCCCCAGAAGGAGAAGGGTTGATGAGTTTCAGAGACCCTTAGAACATCCCTTGGGCTTTAGTCAGAATTACAATGTCAATCAAGTTCATTCCTTTCCCAACCTCCTTTTCTTACCCAAGAATCGATTAGTGTTACTTGGATGTCTAAAGTCCCTGAGTTACTATGGAAGACTAGTGAGTGGATTGGATTTGGAGACACATAGACATGTGTTTGAGCCCAGTCCAGTCCATCGTTACTTGGGCAATCTTGGATGAGTCACTTATACGTGCTGCTTCTCAGTCTCCCAACCTATAAATAGAAAGTGATTCATTCATTCATAAAACAGTTTGGAAGGCTTAGTACTATATACAGGGCTAGAGCTGGATTTCTAATGGTAAAAAAACAAAAAACGGGCATCTCCTCCAATGGTAGGTAACTAAGGTCAATACATAAAATAAGAAGAGCATTACTGAGATGAAGTTAAAGGAGAAAAAAATATATGAAGCATCCAATACATTGCTTGCTTTGTTGTTGGCACTTAAGACATATTCCTACATCCTCAGGCCTGCTTTTTTTCCCCCAAATGATTCTATTCCCCTATGGAAATTAAAACTCCCATCCTTTCAATGACATGATCCTCATTAAGGTATCAATCTGATTTTCTAGTTAAACAACAGAAATTTGCTTAAGGGGAATTTATGTTCTTCCCAAAATTTACTATTTTAAAACTAATTCTAATGGAACTCAGATCAAGGCAACTAGTAATTACTAAGCATGTACTATGCTTTAAGTCATATGGAAGACACAGCCCCCTTCTCCAGGGGTGCCACAACCTATATGATTTGTGAAAATAATATATCCATATATTAACAAAGCATTTTAAAAGCAACGGAAGTTTTAAATGATTGACATTAGAAGAGGCCTTACAAGACCTTACGTAATTTCAAATGAATTATGTGTTATGCAGCTACCAGTGGATTAAGAGTTCCGAAAAAGGAGAAATCATTTTCTTGGTGGAAAATATGAGGGAGACAAAGTAGAGCTTAGTGAACATCACCACCTCCTGAGCTGCTCATCCTCCAGCAATTTGCCTTTGTTTTGCCCTCATTAATATTCATCAAAGAAGCCAAATTCCATTCACCAATTCTCTCCTCACCTTGTACGTAGTTTAACATCCTTTGCTTAGTAAAGCAAAGATCATAATTATCATCAATGAGAGCAAATACTGAAAACACCAAAGCTAAGTTGAGTCTCAGAAAATTAGTGAATTACGAATCTGTGCATTTTGGAGGCACTCTTGTACGTAAACACGAGGTCTGATAAACAGCACTGTCTTTGCAAAGCCCATAAATCTATCATAACTTACTTGATCCTCTCAGCAACTCTGAAAATAGGAAAAGATGAAGAAGGTTGACTTTCCCAAGGCCACCCAGCTGATAGCCGGTGGATGTGGGATCAACCCGAAGCATGTGTCCTGTCTACCACTTAAAAACATCATGTCAGAGAAAAAAAAATTACCATGTTATTTGTTAAAAATTGATAGTCACAAAGGGGAATAGCATGTAATAACACAGGGAGCCAGTGTAGACTAGATCCTTGCTACTCAAAATGTGGCCCACAGGTTGGCAGTATTGGTATCACCCAGGAGCTTGAGCTTAATGCAGAGACTTGGCCCCACCCCAGACTTCCCGAATCAGAAGCCACAGTTTAACAAGATCCATGCATTAAGATCTGTGCATTAAGTCCAAGACACACCTATCTAGGAAGTTTTCATAGCTCCAAATTGGACACAATATAATTCATAAAATTGTAAGATTAATTAATATATAAAAATGCACTTTTTCTATTAAAAGGAACTATATAAATTTAAGACTATAAAAATAATAATTGATCTCATTTCTACTAACTCGGCCGTTCATATTAGCATTTTTGTCTTCCAATTGCATATAAATAACACACATAGCTCTGGGGAATTTAAAGGCAATCAAACTAGACTCAGTTCAGGTGTAACACTTATCCCAGATGAGATAATAAATGTGTCTTAAGGTGCCAACTTAACAAATTTCCCCTGATGCACGTCGTAGTTAACTAATTATAAAAGGATCTCTTAATTTTGGAGTTTTTTTCCGCAGATGATCTATTTTAAATAGCATTGTTTGTAGGCCAATAAGAAAGGCCAATTTTAAAATATTATGAACTATGAAAATATGCCTTTTAAAATTGCAGATTTTCTCCTGTGTTCATACTTTTTTGCCTTATATTTATAAGGCAAAAGTTTTAGATCTTAAAGTCCTGAAACATAAACAGCATGGAAGTTGGTAAGAGGCTGTATGGAGGCCCAGAGCCTGGCATGCTGGCTCTTGATTCGGTTCTCCTCCTTCCCGCCATGGGCACCAGCTGGGCTAACACACACCATGACGGTAATGGAATTGTCCTTCTTTTTCTTTGTAAAGATTTTCTATTTTTTAAAGTTTTATTATTGAAGTATAGTCAACATGAAATGTTCTATTACTTTCAGGTGTACAACATAGTGATTCGACAAGTCTATACATTACTCAGTGCTCATCACTGTAAATGTAGTCACACCTGTCCCCATGCAACATTACTACAATAGTCTATATTCCCCATGCTGTGCTTTCCATCTCCGTGACTTACTTATTTATAATGGGAAGTTTGTACCTCTTGATCCCCTTTGACCCATTCCCCCACCCTCTCCCCTATGACAACCACCAGTTTGTTTGCTGTATTTGTGAATCCGTTTCTGTTTTGTGTTTGCTTGTTTTGTTTTCTATGAAGTCATATGGTATTTGTCTTTCTCTCTCTGACTTATTTCACTTAGCATAATATACTCTAGGTCCATCCATGTTGGCAAAATCTCAATCTTTATGGCCAAGTAATATTTCATTGTGTATGTATACAACACCTTCTTTATCCATTCATCTATCAGTGGACACTTAGGCTGTTACCATATCTTGGCTATTGTAAGTAAGCCTGCAATAAACATAGGGGTGCATATATCTTTCGAATTAGTGTTTTCATTTTCTTTGTGTAAATACCCAGTAGTAGAATTACTGGATCATATGTTATTTCTATTTTTAATATTTTGAAGAACCCCCCATCCTGTTTTCCACAGTGACTGCTCCAGTTTGCATTCCCAACCACAGTGCACTAGGGTTCCTTTGCCTCCACATCATCGCCAACACTGTCATTTCTTGTCTTTTCCATACTAGCCATTCTGACTGGTGTGAGGTGATATCTCACTGTAGTTTTGATTTACATTCCCCTGATAATGACTGATGTTTAACACCTTTGCATGTGCCTATTGGCCACCTGTATCTTCTTTAGAGAAATGTCCGGTCAGGTTCTTCGATGGCATGCCTTGGTGTTTTCATAGAGAAAGAGGCCATGGGCCATGGAATCAAACTACCTGGAAGTCCCAGTTTTGCTCATTTTAAGCTTGGATCCTTGTATAGATCACTGTCCTCCCCCACCTCAGTTTCACAGTCTGAAAGATGGGCACCAGAAACAATGGTATTCAAAAGACATAGAGGGGAGTTTTAAAGTCTACTTTTGAAGATGGCCTGTAAGGCCTTTGATTTATTTCCAAGGTTTTAAAGATCATGTCTACATTGATAATCAAACCCACATCATTTTCCCATTCTTTTAAGGTATTTCTCCTCTGTGCCCTACTTCATTTTATTCACTGAAACTCTCTGCAGATATTCAAAAAAAGTAGTAATAATACTTAATAATGGGGCACCTGGGTGGCTCAGTCAGTTAAGCATCTGCCTTCAGCTCAGGTCATGATCCCTGGTCCTAGGATAGAGCCCCGCATCGAGCTCCCTGCTCAGTAGGGAAGCCTGCTTCTCCCTTTCCCTCTGCTGCTCTCCCTGCTTATACTTTCTTTCATGCTCTCTCCCTCTCTCTGTCAAATAAATAAATAAAATCTTTAAAAAAAATACTTAATAATCTATCACTATATTCTTCTTCTCTGCCCCTTCCTGTCCCTCAAATGCTGGTGTCAGTGGTCCTTTAGCCCACCTCCCAGGCATTCCCCTCTAATTTCTGCTTCCTAACAACAGACTTTGCCTCTGAGGTTCAACTTCCCTTTTGAATGCCAGTATTCGTCAATTCACCTACCTACTGGTTCTGGCCACTGAATGAACTTCCTCTGGCCTCCCTCTGCCCTGCTCCTCCTCTTCTTTTTCTCCAATTTTCTGTTAATGGCCACACCACCCTTCTCATGACTCAGCCAGAAATCTAGGTACCAGCTGGTTTCTCTCTCCCTTCTCTCCTAAATACTGTTGAGCATGACAAGCTGTAGATTCTACCATATAAATATCTCAGATTGCCCTCTTCCTTTCCCACTCTTTCATGGAAGTGGAAGTCTGCGATTACTTAATTCTCACATACATAATAATGCCTTTCTCTCTGCCTCCAGCCTTGCCTCCTCCTAAAACTTTAAAGAGCCCAAAGTGAACATTCATGCTTTATCAAATGAGGATCTCTAGGCCGAAGGAATTTAATTCAGTGCAGGCTGGGGGGGGGTGAATTTGACTTTAATAAATACCCTCCTGAGACACCAGTGCAGGTCGGACTTGGAATCTGATCTAAACCATTCTCTACTGTGAAAGGGTAATCAATCATGTCACTTCTCGGCTTCAAACTGTTCAGTGACTCACCTTCACTTCTAGGATGAAGTCCAAAGTTCTTAACATGGACGTTTGCCATCTGTCCTCTGCCACCCTTTCTACCCATGTCTTCTGCAGACCGCTAACCCCTGTTGGCAGTTTGAAGGAGTATCACCTGTGGGGCACCGGGTGGCTCAGTCAGTTAAGTGGCCAACTCTTGATTTCAGCTCAGGTCATGATCTCAGGGTCCTGGGATTGAGCCCCACATTCGGGTCCGCACTCAATGGGGAGTGTGCTTGAGGATTCTCTCCCTCTCCCTCTGCTGCTCCTCCCTGCTCGTGTGTGCTCTCTCTCTCTCAAATAAATAAATCTTTAAAAAGAAAGAAAGAACTCACCTGCAAAGAGATACTGGAGCTCGGAGAAGTGGAGGGAAAAGAGACAAGGAAGGGACTTACTATTTATTGAAAACATGCTTAGCATTAGCTCATTCAATCTCCACAAGTGTTACCATCACCATTTAAAGGATGTGAATTTGTAAGCCTAAAGAAGTACATTAGCATGCCTAGGCCACTTGGGCAGTGACAGAGTTGGGAATAAACCCTAGATGGTCAAATGTCAAGACATCTTTGGCTTTTCCACATTCCTGCCATGGGATATACTTCTGAAAAATAGGTGATGCCAAACTACATGCTATGATATAGATGGCCAAATGAAACAGGGTAGCCCTAAGTAAGACAAGTTCTAACATTGCTGTGGACTGCTGAGAAGCCAGAGAAGAGACCAGGGGAGCAATAGTCATGAGGCAAGGATCCTTGTTGAGCAGATACTTCAGGAAGATCACGCATGTCAGAGAACAAGATAGAGATCTGGATGTGCACATAGGGGTGGATGTGGGTAATGCAGATGCTGCTTATATGGTCCAGTGGGTACCCCTGTAGAGTACCAGTAGTAATCGCAGTCTTATGGTATCTACCCAGCCACACCCAGGCCCAGAATGTGCTAGTGCTGATGGTTACACCTTGGTGACAAAAGTTGTGACATCTTTTCAGTTGCTACAAAGGCTTCCACTTCATCAGGCTGCTCAAATCATATTTGTTCCAGGACAGATGGGTGCGGGACTCAGTGTCAATGCCAAGTAATTTGACTAAAGCAGTGTGTATGCCTATTTATATTCAGACCCATGCCCAGAAGCTCCCAGAGGTGTGATAGAGTGTTGCTTCTCAAATGGACATAAAATATACATGGTTCTCATATTAGCTACTGTGTATTTTTCTGGTGCCTATCCCTGATTGATAGCCATGGGTCCAAGTAATTAGGATAGCACTGGGGCAAGAGACAATGGTTAACATTTCATATCCTCAGACTAGTGAGATCTTTTCCAGGCCTTGGTTAAATCAGTTTTATTCAATTCACCTCTAAAAGCCTGCGTACCTTGATTGCCTACTAAATGCAAGGAACTGTGCTGGCATCTATGGAGCAGGCATGGACATGGGGTGGTAGTCAGAAAGACTGAAGTGTGTAGTGGCTAAACAGGCCAAAAAATATCCTGAGGCCAGACTCCTGGGTTTGAATCTCTGTTCTGCCAGAGTGGGTGACTTTGAGCAAGGTTATTTTGCCTTCCTGGTTGTAGCCTTCTCATCTATAAAATGGGGATCTATCCCTTCTTCCTAGGATTACTTAAAGGATTAAATAAATTAATATCTATGAAACTGTAATTAGAAGTCCAGTTAAGCATTTATTGTCTAGTGAGGGAGATAAGCTCAAAGGAAAGTAAAATGAGTCATGGCTCTGGGAACCTGGAAAAGCAAGAGAATACCTCAACTGGGAGCTAAACCAAGGGAAGTTTCATGAAGGAGGCTCAAGCTCAGATGGGTTTGGATGGAGGGAGAGTGGAGGGCAGAGGTAGTCATGGGGGACTCTCCAGGTGCAAAGAATTGGAGAAGTAAAGGTCCAGATATGTTCTCACTAGGGTGGGCAGTCGGCAGCATGGAGGTGGGTAGGAAACCAGAAAACACTTGAGGCTGGGGGTCAAGTTGAAGCCCCATTGTGGAGGCTTAGAGGCCTTGCCAAGTGCCCCAGCAGTGAGACCACTGAGGGATTTTGAGGAAGAGACTTTTCTGACCAGTGCTGTGACTTGGGAAGATCACCCCAAGAGCAATGTGCACACTAAAATGGAGGAATGGAAACCGGAAGCAGGAAGACAGCAGGCAGAAGTGTCCTATCAACCAGATGAGACACAATTGAGCTCTGGCTAGTATAGTGATAATTGGAATAGAAAAGAGGTATGAAAGGAGTGTCAGGGTTGGGCACTGATTGCATGTAGAAGGGCAGGAAAGGGGGAGTCTGGAGGACTGACGGTTCAATCCTGGGAGGCTGGGAAGAAAGGAATTATCATGGGGATCCATAATGTAAGAAGTCCAGCACCTCATTCCTCACTGCCCTGGCAATGCTGAGTTTTCTTCCAAAATCCTAAAGGCAACCAGCCAGTTTGCTACTGGGCAATAAACCTAATTTTGCACAAACATTAGGGCTTGGTGAAGAATTTTACCTCACAGTGTTTGAGAAATGATGTAGAACACTTCCGTAGAATATGCATTCTATAATAACAAAATTATCAAGAACCTTTTCTATGCTCCAAATGAGATACTAGCTATGAATCAGTGTTTAAAAACAAAAACAAAAAAACCTTAATAAATTGTTTCAGGTGTTACTAGGAAGGATATTTCTGGAGTGTCAATTAAACACAATCATAGTTTGAGTTGAATAATTACCCTTTCTTGTATATATTTTGATGATACACTTTTTAAAAACAGACTAATTCGCAAAAAGAAAAAGATAGCTCACATGCCATTAACTCCTTTAAAGAGAAAACAATTCATAAATGAAATGCATAATTTAAAAGCAATTTAGAAAAACATTCCCAAGGATAAACATTCAAAATATAGCCTAACTTTCAACAAACTGGGGGCAGGGACAGAAGGAGGCAAAGGAAAAAGTAAGAAGAGAGAAGAAAGACAGAAAAGGATACAAGGGAAGGGGAAATAAATAGGAGAACAGGAAGACAAAACAAGAGAGAGGAGGTGAAGACAGACTCCATGAGTGGTCAGATTTCCCTAAGAGATCATCTCATCTGGAGGTCCACATTTCTCTGGAATGTTTCCACTCTCACCCTTTTCTTTCCATTCACACCACCAGTTTCTCATCACTTTACTCCTGAATTAATAGATACCCCTTTGCAGATTCCCTGCCCCTCTTCTTGCCCCACTGTCCCGTGCCCTGTGGCCACATTCATGTTCCCTCAGCATCTCTTCTATCAACCCAATCTGCATTCCCAAATCCAGTCTGCCTTCCACACCTAGTCTAATCGAGGCAAGGCTCTTAGAATCCTTCAAAAACCTGGCCCCTCGCACCTACACCCAAGGGTGACAGGTGAGATGTTGGTGAAGACCACACGTGGAGTTTGGCAGGTCTGGGTTCATACCTTGTGTGGCCATTTCCTAGTAGCATCTTGGCTATCTCTGTTAACTCGTGAGTAAAGCAAGGAGCATTCAAGTCTTAGCAAATGGTAGTTATTACCTGCATTTGTATCCTCATCCTTATTCCCTAATATTAGTTCACCCTCATCTGTATCATCCAGATGTTCCCCAGCTGGCGCCACAACCCTCACTCACTCCCACCTACAGATGTGCTAATGCTTTTTCCCCATCCTTAATGTATACTTTGGGAGACATCTATGCAGATAGCCCCATACCTTTGCAGAGATAATGAAGAGTAACAAAACGTGAGTGCCTGGGTTTTGGAGTCAGATGTATTTGAGCAATAATTCCACATCAACTCTTTTACTAGCTGTGGGACTGTAGACACATTACTCATTCTTTCCAAGCCATCCTTTCCTCACTTGTTAAAAAGGACTGTGTGAGAATGTTTCAGCTAACATATATTTATATGTCTAGTACAAGGTCAGTGCTAAACAAATGGTCACTAGTAGTAATATTAAAAAGTGAGTAATAATGTGTTCTATGTCCTCTGAGAAGTATCCTCTAGCAAATCCTGCCCCTTTGTACCAATGTCTCCAACTCTAAGATTTGGTATGCTGGTTATATCATCATTCCACTGTAAGTGTATATGCTGCCTTATGTCCAATTCACTGTCCTACCCAAAGCAAAACTAAATTGGTGCTTTATGACAATTTATCTAGGCAGTATAGATTGAAATAATAATCTTGTCCATTTATTAATTTTTAGGGATATGTCCTATGGTCTTATCTCCTCTAATAGTCCACAAGTTACAGATAGACAGGAAGTAAAGCCTATGTAAGCACCAGAGTTGGCTACATAATTTTGAAATCCCAGAGCAAATTGAAAATGTAGAGCCCCTTGTTAACAATTATTAAGAATTTTAAGATGCTGGGGAGCCTGGGTGGCTCAGTCGGTTAAGCGGCTGCCTTCAGCTCAGGTCATGATCCCAGGGTCCTGGGATCAAGCCCCGCATCCGGCTCCCTGCTCAGTGGGAAGCCTACTTCTCCCTCTCCCTCTGCCCCTCCCCCCGCTTGTGCTCCCGCTCTCAAATAAATAAATAAAATCTTAAAAAAAAAAAAAAAGAATTGTAAGATGCTGACAAAAAAGCATTTATACCAAACATGAGGCACTGCTAACTACTGGACAACTTGATGCCGATGAAACAATCCCTGATAAGTTCAACCCCTACCAAAGCGTTAGACACCCCGTTGGCTTTCAGCAAACACTTATTGATTCACTAATTAAAACGTGCAACTCCCCTTTTTAGGGCAAGATCTTCACAGCCACTGTAGGCCTTTTGGTCTGGATTCTCTAAATACTCTCTTTTCTTCATTTAGTATATATATATATGATTTGAAACTATAACCAACCTAGAAGCTAAACTAAATTGTATAATTTTTTTCATATTGGAACATTGGTTTAGAAATGTTTCATTTTAACAAACCTTTGTAACAACAGACATCTTTCCAGATGATACTCAATTGGCATTCTTTACTTTTCAGACTTAAGTCCTAACTATTTGAGGGTGACCAGTACCCTGATAAGTCGTACTTCATTCTCCACCAGAAAGTATTGATTTCACCAAGTCGCTGCCCACGCCAAGCCCTTTGAGCTTACGACAGGTGCAGCTGAGCAATTAAGATGTTTGTTTAAGGTGTAGTCTTGGGAATCATTTTATTAAATGCTAACTTCCCATATCTACCACACATTTTGTAAGCTCTCTTACTCTCCCATACATAGCGTGTCAGCCAGAGCACTCTCCTCCTCAGGTTAGGAAACCCAACTCAAACAAGTTTAATAATGAAGAAAATTCATAATGTCTCAGACTAAGAAATTAAGGGGAAAGTAAGCTTCAAGGGAAGTTTAATTCAATGGTTCGGCAATGTCACCTGGAGCCAGTGTCCCTCCATCTCTGCTCTGCCTTCTGTAAAGTGGCTTCTCCCCAGGGCTGGCTTCCACCGTGGTTGCGAGATGGTGGCCAGCTGTAACTGAGGCTGAATTCTTCCTTGTTCACGTCCAGCAGGAGAGAGAGTTTTGTTAAATTGCTTCTACAGAATCAATCAGTTGCCTTACCAGGGTTCCTTCTTCACATCTCTTCGACTCAAAGTGGGTCTGTGCCTAGCCCTGTGACTTGCTCTGTGGCGCAGACCTGGGGTGTATGGGCTGGCTCATAGCAGTCAGGGCCCACCCCTGGAGCCTGGAGAATCAATCCCCGAAAGCTGCTCTGCCCAGAATGCCTGACAGTTAGTAAGGGAAGGGAGGGAGCGGAGAGAAGGTGGCCACCATCTCTCGTTTCTCTTTCAAATCATCTACTTGGATATGAAGAAATTAATGAATTTAGGAGCTTGGGTTAAAATTTTATTACATCCATTATTCTCTATTTTTTTCTTCTACTTTTTAGTTAGTTAGCTGGACACTGAGCACTGTGTTGTAATTCTTTATTTGCTCAGGAAGTAGTTCATTTTACAGATAGCTTAAAGTAAGTTAAATCCAGTAGTAAAACCACCCATATTTAATTCTTTTTATTGCATGGCACAAACATGGACAATAGACAGGTTTACATGTGAAGGTACAGAAGCCAGAGTGGTATAAGAAGGAGCCTCATTCACCTCTGTTTGCTTCCCTTGGGAAAGAATTAATTCACCATCAAGCTTATTTCTGAGGTGAGAATTCTTCAAAAGCTTTCCTTCTCTTCTAAATAAGAAAGTAATTCAAAGTGATCAGAATTGTTAAAATATTCTTTTCACTATAGAGTCATGACTTCACTAAAGCTTCTATATAGTCCTTATTGTGCCAGTAGTTATGGGAGGTATCAGCTTTCCTTTGTGTTAGCCTCTTACTTTTGTTAACTTTCTATAATGAGACCTTTCAATCATATACAAAAATAGAGCAGTATATAATGGACTTCCATTTTCTTACTTCCCCATTTCAATAATTGTATTTGGCCAATCTTATTTCATCCCTAGCCTCCTATTTCTGTCCACCTTCATTCACCTCCCCCACTCCTTGCAGGATTTTTTTCAAATTAATCTTGGACATTATATCATGTTATCCTTAAATATTCATATATGTTTCTCTAGGAAATACAAACCCATTTTTCTTTTTTTTTACAAACTCTTTTTCAATATAACCAAAATACCATCAACATAACTAAAAGAAAATTTATTTAAATAATCTCATCAAGCACTAGATTGTGTGGTTGAGCAAAGTGAGGTGGTTGAACAATTTCACTGGAAAAAGGTGTCCAGGCCATGGTGCAGCTTGAGATGAGCCTTGGAAAGCATTGCAGAACCTTAATTTCCCAAAAGCTGGGGACAGGATTTCAGGCAAATCAGGCCCAGTGTAGGTGACAAGATGAAAGTGAGAATAAGTGTGCAGTATGTAGAGGAGGTGGAAAGTGATCTGCTACATGTGATCAAGTGGGGAGCAATCACAGTCCTTAAATTTGCTGAAAATGGATTAGCCATTATCTGTGAGATGCCACAGAAAGTGCAGAGAAGCAGGGGGATGAAGAGCAAATGCTTTCAAGATGTTTGAAACCTGTTTGGAGGTTTAGCTCCATTACGTACCAGCAATGTGACCTAGGACTAAGCTTCACAACTCTGAAAACTCATTTTTCTCATCTGTAAAATCATATCATGAATTCCTGCTCTTCTATCACAGGGGGACTTTTCCAAGATCCATTGAGATAATGTCATTATTCTTCTGTTGTTTGCAAAGCACATAAGGTACTAAAGATCAGGATAGCACTTGATAGTTTGTAAATTACTTTCAGATTCATCACCTTGTTTTTCCTTTTTTGTATCCAGTGAGGTAGTTCTCATTATCCCAATTTCCAAATGAGATAACTCAGGCCTCAAGAGTTATTTGCCACAGTCACACACAAGTTGTAATTGTGAAAGGTATTGTTACTGTTATTCCTATATGATTAAAAAAATTCTAGGGTAAGCAGTATACTGACATGGTGTCTAAGGCTCTCCATAGTGGGAAAGTGTAATAGGCCATAAAGTAGCCACATGAAAGTCCCATCCATTTACACTTCCTGATGTAGGGGTTGCAAATGGCTATTAGTGCAAAATGAATCACAGTTCTACTGAGATCTTCTCTACCTGGGATAATAATTTGGGTGGTTTCTACAGTGATAGAAATGATAGAAGGGATAAAAGAACTTCAAGGAATCTCAGGAAAACTATGATCTCTCCCTCTATTGTCTATGAACAGACCAGAATTCTTTAATATGAGAGGTGTAGATAAATGTAATGAAACTGGTTTAAAAAAAAAATAATCAGGAATTACTGGATGTATAATTGAAACTTAGATTTTTTTTTATTGTACACAGTGGGATTTAATAACGTCTATTCTAATAAAATAGGACTTAGAGAAAGTGACACCATTGTCATTCTATTCTTCAAAATTATATCCATGCATCTCTTTGGTTCGAGCTAGGTGTACCGAAGTGCTACCGAGCTAGCATTTTTCACTATTCTTTACAAAACTAACCCCTAACTATTTGCATGTTAACAGTGGTTTATTTGAGCAAAATTATCTATGAGACGAGAATAATAGGATCCTGATATATAGGAAGATAGTAGCTACTTGCTTGATCAAATCATCTTTTATTCTTAATTTTCTTCCACAGGGTATAATTGATGTCCCAAAAATAAATGTACAGTTACACGTTTTATGTATATCAATATATTTGTATGTACTGAAGAGATTTCCAGAAGTAAATATTTCATATGTCTCTAAGTATAAGCTTTAAAAGGTAGGGCATGTTAAATTTTTTCTAATTGATTCTTGGTCACTTCACACCCTATGACCATGCAAGCAAATTTGACATAAATGTGACACCTGCCTGTTGGTAATGGGATCCCTGCCTGACTCGTGGCACTGGATAATGGAGGAGCCTTTGGTTATAGTCTTCCCATGCCGAACTTTGTGATTTCACACTTCATAATGCAAGAGTATTACTTTAAAATGCATTAAACTTCTAAAGATAGCAAATAGCCTTTTGGATAATGCATTTTAAATAGACTCTGAATTCAGAATTTTTAAAAATGTTCATTTTGTAGGACATCATAATAGCTTTTATAACATATTGCACCCTGTTGATATGCCCTACCCTTTCTCCCAGGCTTTACCTTCTTCAGAAGAAATCAGCACTGTAGTTGTAAACCTGTTTATGTTGCAATCTGAGCCTGGCTCTCACTCTCAGTAATAGGCCTGTTTCTCATTCTTTTTTATTTTTAGATGCCATCTCGCTGTCAGTAGAACTGATTAGGTATTGTTTAATATGGAGTGGCCTTATAAATAGCTCTCCTGGCTAAAAATTGAACATGGAGATTTCAAATCAGCCCCCCCAATACATTATAGCTATTTGTTTTGTAATCTTTTTTATTAGAGACGATGACAGTACATTCTGACATAAATCATCACTCACATTAATATAATACATATTTTAATCTCCATGGAAGCATTAAGCTGTAGTACATTTGTGTCAAAGAATGCAGATATCTAAAAGACAAATAATAAATATTCGAAGGCTGAGAACACTTAGTTCTAAGTTTTCATTAAATATGTATTTAGTCCAAATGCATTAATATTCTGTAACCAATTTTAAGACTTAATTATGAATTATCTACGATGATCAAAGTTATTTTGGTAAAGTTGGTCTCTCAGTTTCAAGTGCTGAATGGAATAAAATGAGTGTGAACTTAATGGATTAATAAATTAAATCATCAATTTGGAAATTGCTGTCTACTTCTTAATGAAATCTAGATTTCATCTCTTTATCAAAAGTTTTGTAAAATTATACTCTACATTCCCATTTATATATCAGCCAAGTTTAAAATGGTTAATAACGTTATGGAAGTTTGAATTCCTTCCAAATTTGGTTCACTTAATTTCTGACAATGGATGGCCCAAAAATGTTTGAAAACAAAGAATGGGGATATTTGGAAACTTGGTCTGGTTGCTTTTGGAGAAAGCTGTGCTTTTACGGTCATAGTAGTGTTTGGGGAGGGAGAGAGAGGGAAATGTTATCACACGTTATGGCCCCTCACACACACAATGAAATTTCTGATTTTACTTTAGCCAAAGGAGTCACTAAAGATGGGCAAGAAGACTGCAAAATCTCATTTTTCCACTCTACCTCAATAAGTATAAATGGTGATAACATGGTGAGAAATTATAAATTCTACATTTAAATACATAAGAACTAAATATAAGCATTTTAAAATAATGTCTTCATCTTTTAAGCTCTAACATAATGAGGAGAATGAAATGTGATGCGGAGGGGCACCTGGGTGGCTCAGTCCTTAAGTGTCTGCCTTCAGCTCAGGTCATGATCCCGGGGTCCTGGATCGAGTCCCACATCGGGCTCCCTGTTCAGTGGGGAGCCTGCTTCTCCCTCTGCCTCTCTCTCTGTGCTGTCTCTCTCTCAAATAAATAAAATCTTTAAAAAAAAAATTAAGTGCTTATTCAGGAGTAGCCCATTATTTGTGGGGACATGTTTCAAGACCCCCAGTGGATGCTGAAACTGCAGGTAGTTTCAAGCCCTGTCTATGCTATGTTTTCTCCCTGACATCTATACCTAGGAGGCAGTTTAATTCATCAGTGGGACATGATAAGAGATTAACAACAGTAACCCATAATAAAATCAAGCAATTATAACAATATATTGTAATAAAAGTTATGTGAATGTTGTCTCTCTCTCTCTCCCCCAAAATATCTTATTTTACTGTACTCTGATTCTTGTAATGATGTGAGGATAAAATGCCTATATGATAAGATATGAGGTGAATGATGTAGCATTATGACATGGCATTAGGCTCCTACTGATCTTTTAACCATACATCAAAAGAAGGATTATCTGTTTCAGACCGTGGTTGACTGCGGGGAACTGAAACCACATAAAATGAAACCGTAGATCATGGGGACTACTGTATTTGGTTGTACATAAGTTATCTTCAAACCTTACAGCACCAGGCAAGGTAGGCATTATGATCACTAATTTCCATAGGCTCATCAGAGCAGTGATTTAATCAAAACAACCCTCAGAAAATGGCAGAGCCAAAATTTCTACCAGAATCTCTCGGGCTCCAAACACTGCCCCTTTCCAGGACATGGCGATGTCATTCTTATGTTCCATAAATACCAACTGCACCCCTTCCCTATTCCAGAAGCTGAGTGGAAGCACATTACTCTCCACTCCCTGAGAGATTCCCTGTCTGTGCACCAACATGCTCCTGTGCAGATCTGCTGGCGTTAGAGGGGGGGAAAGTCGCCCAAGAGAAACTGTTTTGGGTGGGGGTGGAGTGGCGATGTCAGGGGAGAGGAGCCCAGAGCTGAAACAAAATTACATTCCCCAAGTAGCTTTTTTATTACTGCCAAGTAGTGATAAGTTCCCAGCATGTTCTGGGCCTAATTGATAAGCAAATCTTTTTGGACCAGAGCAACATTATGACTTTCATGGTCCCTGGGTACTTTTGCCTTTGTGAGTTCCTTCCTCCATTAAAAAAATACATATTTTTATGTAGGGATGCCTGGATGCCAGGGTGGCTCAGTCAGTTAAGCATCTGCCTTCAGCTCAGGTCATGATCCCAGGATCCTAGGATCGAGCCCCATGTCAGGCTCCCCGCTCAGTGGGGAACCTGCTTCTCCCTCTACCTGCTGCTTCCCCTGCTTGTGCTCTCTCTCTCTGTCAAATAAATAAAATCTTTAGAAAATATACATATAATTATATATAATATAATGTTATATTATATATATAAGTATATATATATAAGTAACATATATAATATTTTATAACTGTATTGAAGTTAGGATGAATATAATCTAAGTGGAATTCATTATTATCTATTCATTATTATGACATTCATTTTCTCCTCCTGATTTTAGAAGAAATTAAAGTTTTAAAACTTCTCTGGGTCCCTGTCAGCACTATGGGACCTGGGTGCTGTGAGTCAGTCAGCCCTGCTGAAGACTGGAGTGTTAGTCTGCCTCTACATGGAAAAGGAATGCAGAGTTAATATCAGAAAGTGCCACCCTCATGGGCACGGTTTGGAAACTGGATCAGAGTCATTTCCATCCATGAGACCAGCTTCCTAAGAGGCTTCAGCAGGTGGGAATCACTTTCCACCAGCTTGCCCAATAAGAATATATGGAGAGAATAAGCTCCCTGAAATCCTAAGGAAGAAGAGCCCAATGGACAAAGGCAGCATGGTCTCCTAAAAGAAAAAAAAAATTTTCTCATCGTTAAATCATACCTCACAGTAGCTTCGGGGTTACTATCAAATAAATATAGATAAATGAACAAATACCATTTTAAAAAAACGTTATTGCATGCCTATAATGTCCCCAACCCTGTGCTAGCCTCTAGGATATAGAAATTATAATGTAATATAATATAATATAATATAATATAATATAATATAATTAATTTAATATACCAATGCCACCCCTTAGGGGTTTTGCTCTACTCAGGAAGTTATGCTTTAATTAAATCATCCACAATTAAGTTATGGCTTTGCATTTTATGAAGATTTAATCAAGTTTAACTTCCGACAAACATATTTACTACAGGGTAGGAAGCAACTTTCACAATCTGACTTTTAAAAGAAAAGCAACAGCCGACAATAAATGACTGCCTCTCTTGATGCTGTTGCAGGAATTTTCCAGATCTCATTTGTCACGCATTAAAATTTCCAAGAACCAAGTACCTCAGCCCTCGAAAATGAATGCGAGATGAGATCACAGGTGGATCTGGTCAGGAAAGTGGCAGGCAAAGAGCTGGAAATCCTCTTACATACTTTACACGTCCCAAATCTTATCATGGTGAAATTATGCTAATCAATGAAATGGTAGACGTGGCATTTAGAAGACCTGGAAACTATGCAAGTGATGGAGAAGGAGGGTACCGAAGTCTTGGAATACCAGACCTGGAGGGATTTGCCTCTTGAATATCGAAAAGGTGGTGATTGTGAGTCTGATGAGTAGGTACCACAAGAGCAAGGAAATAAGTGAAACTGATAAAAACAAACAAACAAACAAACAAAAAAAAAACAGATATAAAGAGGAGAGAGACATGACAGATTCTTCTGCAGCCAATTACAAAGGAAACTAGAGCGAGTCGGCACCAAAGCAAGCCAGCTCAGGCATGCCCGCAGGAAACAAGCCATTGGCAGAGAAGTTTGGTTGGGCTGAAAGGCCATCTCTTTGGGTCAGATTCGCGCTCTCCGGAGACTCGGTGAGCAAGCGAGTGCTGCGGAAGGATCCCGTTGGAGGAGCCTTATGTGCTGAGCCCACTTTGATGTTGCCCGAGTCTCCTGCTTGAGCATCTTCCTGCATTCTCAGTGCCAGAGAAAATGAAAACGCACTGTTGCCACAGAGTGAAGGGAATTGAATGAGAAGTGAACACTCCAAGTTGGGCAGGCAGACCCTCTGGGGATGAACTTTCCGAGTCACGGCTTCAAGTTATTTTGTGGCACAGAGTTGATTAGAAGAGCTTTCCTTGGGCACTGCTGCTGTTGGAGGCAAGAGAAAGAAATGCTAATTTCTGCAAACCCTGGTCGCTGCCCCCAAAAGAACAGGAAATAATGAGTGCTCTGAAAGGAGACACAGACAGACACGTGGTTCTGGTTCGTAACTGGAAGGCAGAGACAGACAAACAACAGGAGGTATTAAACCCTGGCCCCCTCTCCAGTGCAAGGAAGAGTAGACCAAAAGCCACCTACGCACCTTGCGTAGAAATCAAACCCTCATACTTGATGGCTTTCACCGTTAATTTCATTGAAACGACCCCACGGTAACTGGGGCTCTCGGAATTTATTCATGTCAGTAACTCAGCCTTTGAAGAGTGCCAGAGGGACTGAGCTGGTGGGACTGAGTGATGGCTTTGTGAGGTGCCTGCTGACTGCCCGGCAGCCTCTGAGCCCAGTGGCAGCCATGCGCCAGCCATCGGGGAGAGATTCTGATTGTGACTGATACTGAGAGAGTGATTAAATCTGTTTGGAAAGTTAGCCAGAAGACAGAGAAATTGAAAAGGGAATGTAGTTAATTCCTTTTGGGCACTGCCTTTTCCCCGTAAGTATTAACTCTTTGCAGTCTTCAGATTCTGCCTGGATGTTCATGTTTTCAGCTGGATGTATGGATTTGAATCTGGCAGAAAATGCCAGTTTAAGACCTACCAAACTGTTTGCCAATGTGAAGAGATGGAAGTGAGGCCATGAGAGTTTTCAAGGCATTGGATTTGCATGGAAAGACTGATAACAAGTGTCCAGTGAGGACATTTGAAGTATCTCACTCATTTGAGCCATTTAGCAAAGATCCTGAAAATTGAGAGGTAGACAGAGTGGACTTACAGACTTTATCTGGGATTGGGTCATTTTTCTCTATCCATTCTACCACCAGAGGTGGAAGAAATAAGTATGAAATGCTGTTTCATAAGAGATTGACTCTTTGTTTTGTTGTGTATTCCCTTGTGGAAATGGGTGTGCCGTTTTAATTTAGCTGAAATTTTTTTTATCGTCTCTGGTTCTTTCCGCCTGAGCATGCTGGGTTGGAGAAGGCAACTTGTCAACCTCCTTGGTCCTGGAGAAAGACCTTTCACCACCCTCAATACCTGAATACTGATTCTGCTGCTCTCGGTCCAGATAAATCAGTAAGACTGGTTTTCTCAGCACTATAGCAAGTGCTAAGCACCATATATCCAAGCCCACTGAAGACAGAGCCAGGTTAACATAGACTTCAAGCCTTCTTTTTTTTAAGATTTCTTTTTTAAATTTTATTTTATTATGTTATGTTAGTCACCATACATTACATCATTAGTTTTTGATGTAGTGTTCCATGATTCATCGTTTGCGTATAACACCCAGTGCTCCATGCAGTACGTGCCCTCTTTAATACCCATCACCAGGCTAACCCATCCCCCCTCCCCCCTCCCCTCTAAAACCCTCAGTTTGTTTCTTAGTGTCCACAGTCTCTCATGGTTCATCTCCCCCTCCGATTTCCCCCCATCATTTTTCCCTTCCCGCTATCTTCTTCTTTTTTTTTTAACATATAATGTATTATTTGTTTCAGAGGTACAGGTCTGTGATTCAACAGTCTTATACAATTCACAGCACTCACCATAGCACATACCCTCCCCAATGTCTATCACCCAGCCACCCCATCCCTCCCACCCCCCACCACTCCAGCAACCCTCAGTTTGTTTCCTGAGATTAAGAATTCCTCATATCAGTGAGATCATATACATGTCTTTCTCTGATTGACTTATTTCACTCAGCATAATGCCCTCCAGTTCCATCCACATCTTTGCAAATGGCAAGATTTCATTCCTTTTGATGGCTGCATAATATTCCATTGTATATATATATACTACATCTTCTTTATCTATTCATCTGTCGATGGACATCTTGGCTCTTTCCATAGTTTGGCTATTGTGGACATTGCTGCTATAAACATCGAGGTGCATGTACCCCTTTGGATCCCTACCTTTGTATCTTTGGGGTAAATACCCAGTAGTGCAATTGCTGGGTCATATGGTAGCTCTATTTTCAACTTTTTGAAGAACCTCATACTGTTTTCCAGAGTGGCTGCACCAGCTTGCAGGCCCACCAACAGTGTAGGAGGGTTCCCCTTTCTCCGCATCCTCGCCAACATCTGTCGTTTCCTGACTTGTTAATTTTAGCCATTCTGACTGGTATGAGGTGGTATCTCAAGCCTTCTTTTTATTTTATGCTTTTGTCATTTTGTCTTGTGAATATCCTCGAATGAAACATTAGGAGACTCTTTGGGAATAAGGAAAGCTGTTAGACTTTCACTGTGCGAACACCTGGGGAGAGTAAGGGTGCATGAGAGAAGCAGCTTATTAAGTGCTTCGGTAAAAGTAAAAGAACAAATTTGTCACACTGCATGACATTCAAAAGAACAAATGCTTCCTAGATTAAAATGCTAAGGAAGGTAACTCTGGGGAGAATGGAAAATTCCAAAGTATATTCATGATAGGGGATGCCTGAGTTGAAAGAAGTGATTTTGCTAGGGGGTAAAACCAAGAGATTTGTCTTTCTGTGCATTTTAGTCATTACCAGCCTGAGCTCCTTGAGGCCCTAGTTTATCATTCCTGATTTCCTAACATCTTTCATGGCATGTAGCACAGAGCAGGTGCTCAGAACGTATTTGTGGAGCTACAGATTAGCATGAAAATCACATACGTGTGCTTCAGTGATCCTCTCCATGATCCTAAAATGGTAGAGATTTGGGGGGAAAGAGTCTCCTACATGACCCCAAACGGCAAAAGCCATGAAACCATGGAGCACTGCAGTGGAAGCTCCATATAGAAAATGTATGCTACATGGGAGCAAAGCCCGTTAAATGATTTTGTTAAGTGACAAAAACGTGGAGTTGATGGGCATTCTCATTTTTTTTTCCTTTGTAGGGAGGTTGGTCATTTAGGTGAATGGTTTGGAAAGACAGTGAGCCATTGCTGATACACCCCCCAAAAGTCCACACACACCAGCAGCTGCTTGCCCTAAAGCACAAAGGATAATGATAATAAAGGCTTTTGTTAGGTTATAGCTTTATGGGATCATTATAATCAAGTCTACTGATGAAGGTAGCCACCATAAGACAAATGAAAGAAGTGAGCTATTTCTGAAATCTTTTTTTAAAGATTTTATTTATTTGAGAGAGAGCAAGAGAGAGCATGAGCAGGGGGGGGAAGCAGATGGGGAGGGAGAGGCAGATGGAGAGGGAGAGGCAGACTCCCCGCTGAGCAGGGAGCTCGATGCAGGGCTCGATCCCAGGACCCTGAGATCATGACCTGAGCTGAAGGCAGATGCTTAACTGACTGAGCCACCCAGGCACTCCTGAAATCTTTTTCCCAAATAAAGATGAGCATCTCGCCATCCATTTGCTGAGTAGAGAGATGAATCAAGACATTGCCACAGTAGTACATATTAATTCGTCTCAGCAATGATCACATTCTCTATGTTATTCAATTCCTCTACCTATAAAAAGCACTTAATAATATTTCACTTTCATGCAGTATGCAAGGATAATGGGAAAATAATCAAAGCAGAATGCTTTCAGACACTCAAAGGCATGGAGCACCAAATTGTGGCACACTGGCCAAATTCTGCCCACTGCTTGTTTTGGTGAATAAAGTTTTATTGAAACATAGCCATGCTTATTCATTTACATATTGTCTATGGCTGCTTTTGTGCTTCAACAGCAGAGCTGAGTAGTTGCAACTGAGATCCTATGGCCCACAAAACTGAAAAGATTACTGTCTGGTCTTTACAGTAAAAGTTTGACAACACCTGCTCTAAGAAAAAAAACAATCTTACTTTTAGGGGCTGAACAAGTGTGCTCATGCACACTCTTATATAAATGACCAAAGTACATGCATTTCCAAGCCTCTTAATAGTGTATGTGTGTGTATCTTACTGAAGCCACAAGAGATGACATATCCAGGCAAAAAGGATTGAGTTGAGTCAAGTTCAGATAACCACCACCGGGGACTTTTTCTGGGCAGTGACCTCACAGGGGCTGTCAATTTGGTTGTATTTATAAGGAACACCCGTGAGTGCTGAGCAGTGGTTGAGAAGGAATTGATCTTAATAAGAGAATAAACCATAATTGGCCAACAATGGGACATGCTGACCAGAAAAACAAATTCTGAAACCACATCAATTATTTCAAATGAGAGAAGGGACACTTTGACTCCATTTTGTACTGGTCAACCCACAGTTGGAATACTGCTCAGTTTTGTACCCCCGCATTTTTAAGGGATGAAAGACAGGAGAAGCTCAGGGAAAAGAGTGACCAAGTTTGGGTGGGGACCTGAAGCCAACCTATATAAAGAATGATATAGGAAATTGTGGTAGTTGACCCAGAAAAGAGAAGACTAAAGGGTAGACACAAGCTGTGTTCAAATGTTTAAACAGTTCTATGTTCACTGTAGCTCTTTGGTGCAATTGGGACCAAGGAGAGGAAGTTTTTGTGTTAGAGTGTGTGACTGTGGAGTTGGTGGTCTCAGGAGTAAGTGGGAGTGTTGTAGAGGTGATTCAAGTATCAGTGGGCTGGTTAGATTAATGACTTCAAAGATTCCTTCAAACCCTAAAACACTTGATTTTGTGAAAATTCTCCATAGGGCTGTGTTCTGAGCTGCTTCATCTCATGGCATGGTGGTGTAAAGAAGAGGCAGTGATTCTCCAGTCCTAGAAATATAAATATTGAGGTTTCGGTGAGTGCCTGTGTTAGCACAACTCGAGATGGAGCCCACCTCAAGCTTTGAGAACACTGGTAGTTTTTAATCACTCCTTTTCTATCTGAACCAAGATAAAACAGCACAAATTTGATCCTGCTCATCAAATGCCCTGCTTCTTATGTGCAAAGTTGGTGGCAAGCTGAGGGAACCGTGGTGGAATCCTCATGTACTTTCTGTTGTCCCCTTCTTCTGTCTGTAACAGATGTTTAGTAATTTTCCAATTACTGCAGCACAGTTATGAGGATCAGTGGGAATATAATTGCAAAGTGCTCGGGAATACTTTAAAAGAAGAAGCCCTCATCTTTCATTATCCTGTTGATTACCGGCTACCACAATAGCCTACTCCTCGATATCATCTTATTTTTTTTTCATTTACACTAAGAGAAAGGCTACTAGTTACACATGATTTTAGCGCTCTGGAAAGAAATGACATGAAATGAATAAATCATGTACTACTGCAGGTTTTCAGGCAGGGCACAAGATTACTAAATTATGCACAATGTAAAAGAGGGAGCTATAAGAAATCAATCTTTGGCTAAGCTTGAGTGATGCATACACTATGATTCTAATGTATGGGTTAGGGACCCTCTGTGCAGGAGTTCTCATAACCTAGTTAGGTTGGTAATTAGGACACAGGGACAACCAAAAGGGGAAAAAATAAGAGTGTTTGAACAGTAGCCAAGTGAATTCTAGAATAATGAAGAAATATCAAATAGGGTAAATCAATGGAGTTAAAGGACACAAAGGGGAAATGAAAAACATTCAAAGATAAATTAATGTAGGCCCAAGGGTTATGCAAGCAATTTACTATAAATATACTAGGAAAAAAGAGACAGATGTAGGTGAATAAGGAAGTAGAAAATTGGTAAACCGTTGTTGGAAGTAAGAAATGCATAAAATAAAGAGTATGGTGAAACAGAAGCTCAGTGAAGAGGAACGAAAAGCATTTAAGAAAAACTAAAGACATTCTTTCGTAGATGGCATACTTTTTAGCAAAAGTTCTTGCCATCCCATCATGTATTATAATATCCTTACAAATTTGATGCAAAATAAATTTGGCCAGCCTCACTTTCAGTTATGAAAACTGGGTCTCATGTACAGTGTGTTGACTATAGTTAATAATACTGTACTGCGTATTTCAAAGTTGCTAACTCTTGAAAATTCTCATCTCAAGGAAAAGAAATTGTAGCTATGTATGGTGACAGATGTTAGCAAGATTTACTGTGATCATTTTGCAATATATACAAATACTGAATCATTATGTTGTACTCTTGGAGCATATAATGTTATATGTCAGTTATACCTCAATAATAACAAAACCAAACAATCGACAACAACAACAAAAAACTGAGGTTTCGGCTCCTCCCATAGTCACAGAAAAGAACATGTTTTTACCTCCTACACACATATGGAGAGTTTTAGCCAATCCGCCTGTTTAAAAGGCAGCAAATTCATGATTCCATCTTTTTCTTTTAATTGACCTATAAAAAGGTAAAGTGCTCTAATCTTGTGTGTACAGCTCAATTAACTTTTATGGTTGAACATATTCCTACAGGTACCACTAAAATCAAGATATAGAACATTTTAAGGAGCCCTGAAGGTTCCCTTGTATCTTCTCAGTGTGTACCCCCCCAATATAATTATTACTCTGATTTCTAACGCTCTTAGTTATTTTCACCTGTTCGAAACCTTATATAAATGGAATTCTATAGTATGTACTCTTCTGCATCTGGCTTCTCTCATTCAACATAATATCTGTGAGATTCATCTCGTGTTTCTATCTGTACCAGTAGTCTGTTCTTAGTTAGTGCTTCATAACGGGTTGGCGGACTTTTTCTATAAAGAATCAGATAGTTTAGGAAAAAGTTTGTGGACAGTATGGTCTCTGTCTCAACTACTCAACTCTGCCTTTGTAGCACAAAAGTAGCTGTAGGCACTCTATGAATGAGGAATGTGAGTGTGTTCCAATAAAACTTATTTGCCAGGATTTGGCCTGTGGGCTCTATTTGCTCAATCCTACTCTGTGGTGTTGCTTTGCATAAATATACCACTATTTATTTCTTCATTTTCTTGTTGACAAACAGTTAGTTTGTTTCTAGCCTTTTGGTAAAAATATGCACTCATTTCTCTAGGACATATATCTCAGACTGGGATTACCGGATCATATACTTGTTGTTTTGATCAGCTTTAATAAATACTGCCAAACAGTTCTCTAAAGTGGTTATAACTGATTTACACCCCCACTGGTGATATATGAGATGCTCTACTTCCAAGCCAATACTTGGTACTTGGTATAGTCAGGTTTTTTTTCATTTTAACCATTCTGGTGATTGTCTGGTAGATTCTCTATGTGGTTTTAATTTGTATTTCTTTGGTGAATGATGATGTTGAGCACCCTTTATTTTTAATGTGTGTTGCCCATTGGGATAGTGCCTTTTGTGAAGCTCTTATTCAGTTCTCCTGCCCATTTTTTAAATGGGCTGTTCTTTTCATCTTGATCTGCAGCAGGTCTTTATATATTCTGACTATAAGTTCATTATATGTATTGTCGATTGGATATCTCCTCCCAATCAACATTGCATTCTTAAAGCAATCATAAGCAGTTGATGTCATGACTTTTTTTTTTTTCAATAAGATCTTTTCACTTCATCAGTTGTATCAGCCCTGAGTGGGTCACAGAATTAATCAGGATATGTGAGCAGCATCTCAGGAGTCCAAGAGCCTGTAGAGAAGGTAAGTCAGTTCTGCCTTGAGGATGTGGTATAGAGCCTCTTGCTCATTTCCTCTCCTAACAGAGCCGTGGCCTGTGTGCCTCCGAAAGGGAGGCAGGATCCAGACCCTCGACACAAAAGTAACCTTCTGGAGAAAGATACAGGGGACTCAAAAAATGTAGCAGTATATTTGGAACTATACCCCAAAAGCAGAGCCTTTCTTAACTTGTTCACCTAGTCCCCTGTGCTAAACATGGTGCGAAATGAATGACGACCTTGATATTATAATTAATAGCCTCCTTTTAAAAAGGATGTCAGTACACCATGAACCTGCTTTTGTACTGCCTAGAAGATACCACCCAATAAGCCAAATATGTTGTCCAGAATTCTGTATTCTGTGCTACACATTCCCTCTTTCGCTATGCATTCTCCCTCTATTAAGTTATTGCCAAGCAAAGGTGATTTATTAAGATGAGAAGCAGACATTGCTAAAACAGGAAGAAAAGCAAAAAAGAAATAAATGTTTCCTCAGAACCCACAAAGGAGAACAGATGTCAGCAGAAGCAGATGTATGCTTCTCCGGGGTGAAAGAACGAATATTTAATGCAATCAGAATCCCAATAACATAAGTAACCAAGAAAGTGGAATATCTAAAATTTGCAGAACTCCTTCATGTGATGTTATGCATCCGTAAGTGCTACCCAAAGTAGCATAAGCTACCAGTGACCAATGTTTTCAAACTATTTTTTTTAAAAGAGGAAAAAATGGCCTAGGTTATTTTTATATGCAAGGTTATATTTGTCCTATTTTTAGCATTAGAAACCCATACAGAAAATTTGCCTTTAGGAAGACATTATAAATTCTGGATCCTATTTAGCTCAGTCAGCTAAACAGCCAATGTCTGCTCACGACCCGCACATGACATAATGAATGATTAATTCCTTTCCAAAGTTCGACATGTAAGGGAGCAAAGTATAAACTGTTTAGGCAAACATCTCGAGAAAAGTGGCTGAATGAATTGGGCAAATTGTTACCCTCTAAAGTGTAAAGTAATGATAACTACATTTCAATGGAGTTGAAAATGTAAAACTTCTACGTATCAACTACCCAGAAAGAGGCACTGGCAAGAATATTTGCAGCCAATATGCCTTTAAAAGTAACATACAATACATGAGCTATATAAAGAACTCTCATATATGGGTTTTTTTAAATGAACACTTTAACAGCTAAATTGTCAATGGTTTTAAACCAATAATTAACAAGGAAAGAACTAAAGTTAGTTAGTAAACATTAAAATAATGTTAAACCCAACTATACTACTATAGGAAAAAAAAAAGTGATACCAATTGTTACCAATCAATTAGCAAAGTTTTTAAATGAATAATAAGGATGGTAGCTTGATTATGATAAAATACACACAATCATGTATGCTGTTTAGGCGACACATTAGTTTAAGGCTTTTGGAAAACAAAAAGAAACAGTAATATCTATATGTTTTAACACAGTCATTTTAGCTCTTTCTATCTATTCTCTGGAAATAATCATATAAGTTGACAGGAACTGTAAATTGGCCATAGTTTCCAAAGGCAATAAAAATAACAATAATAATAACAGACCACATGACCAAGTATAAAGCCATCTTCATCATCATCTTCCTCTGAATAAATATTTATTCTTAATTTAAAAGATACTTTTTATTTTTCCTCTGTCATATGTTCATATAACACTAGTCACATATCATGTGTTTCTAATTCCATCTGTTCCTTCTTCCCAGATCCCCATCTACAGGTACCCTTAACTAGTTTGAAATTCTTTCAAAGGCATATATCATTTTCTTTCAGTGGCCTTGAAATATTTTATCTTCTTCTCATATCTCCCATTATCATTCAATTATAGAGGTACGGTAACACAAAGTATGGTAAATTCATTCAATGAGAAGTGGTTCAACTATATAAATTGTGTGCCAACCATCAGAAATGATTATGCATAATGTTAAACAATGATTTCAGCAATATTTTTAAATGTCTGTGTGTCCCAAAAGAGACTAAAAGAAGCACGCTAAAATATACCTATTATTGTATTTGACTCGTGGGACAGTGGGTTTTCCTTTTCTTTCTTCCTTTAAATACTCAAAACTGTTTACATTTCCTTAAATAGGATGTACTTTTCCCATAATAAAAATACAAATCATTAAAGTAATTGCTTTCTTCTTCAGAAGATCTCTACACCCACAACTCTCCTTTAAGATAAAAATGGATTTTTGGTTTCCTCCCCAACGTCTCTGAACAGCAGGTCTCAGAGTCTCACTATTTATATTCACTCTCTTGTTCCACTGCAGCCAGGCTGAATGTCTGGTGTGTGCATCCAGCAGAGGTGGGAGCAGATAGGATGAAGAGTCTAAATGGCTGGAAGGAATGAGTTTTCCTGCTTTGCTGGGAGGTGCATGCACATAGTGACACCTGGCAGGATTCAAACTGCAAGCCTGAACTCTGTCCCCTTTCTAGTTGCTCCTGAGTTCCCCCTTTCTTGTTCTTGAAGCCTGTTGCTGGGTACAACTGCTGCCTCGACTTACCTAATGCTAAGGCTTTGAATCTAGCTCTGAGCGCCGTGTTTCTATGGGAACTTTTCCTTGGTGATAACAAATGACGGGCTCCTGATGGTATCTACATCATCTCCAGGGTCTTCCCCCCTCCGCCCCTGCCCTGCCTGTCTTTGTTCCTAGGCTCAGAGAAGTCAGTTCTTGGGCTGACCTAGATTGTGTCATTTATACTTTTTGAAGTTGCTTCTTCCTCAGGTGTCTGAAGACGCTGCGTTTTTCTGCAAACCATCTCCCACACTCTGAAAATACTCTTCAAAAATCTCTCTTTCCTCTCCCCTCCTCCCATCATCATGGTTTCCTCTAGTATCTTGTTGGCATTTACTTTGAGAGAGTGCAGCTGTATGAAAAACCAACACCTCAAAGGCCAGGGAACTTAACCAAGGCCACACTGGTCCGCTATAGGAGGAGTAGAAACTCTGTGTCCCAACACACAGGGGCTCCTGATTACCTGCTCTGCGTCTTTCTCAATGATCCTCCATCACTGTTCACATATGTGGAATTTGGTTGGTTTCTTTCTTTTTTCCTTAGTTCATGTTGTTCCCTGGGAAGTATTTATCTCTGGTAGACTTCTAAAAGTTTAAAAAAAAAAAAAAAGCGATATGAACTCTAATTACAAACCATTTGTCAAAAATAAAAAACTAATTTAACCGCTGTTCACAAGCTTTTTGACAGGCTTCCTCTAAAAATTACTATTTCTGTAGGTAGCTGAAAAAGCACAACAGGAGGAAAATTTTACTTTTGACTATGACTTTTTCCTTGGAGAGTAATATCACTAGGAAATTCACTTTTTTTCTGTGCTTTTTCTTTACTGAATAAGGCCATTACATTGGAAGTAAAATATCTGCAGAAAAAAGGAAGGTGTGATCAGAAAATAAAATTATTTCACTCAGCAGATACAAGGACCTATTATACTGCTATTGGGATTTATTTTTTTTTAATTTTTTTTAAAGATTTTATTTATTTATTTGACAGAGAGAGACACAGCAAGAGACGGAACACAAGCAGGGGGAGTGGGAGAGGGAGAAGCAGGCTTCCCGCTGAGCAGGGAGCCCGATGCGGGGCTGGATCCCAGGACCCTGGGATCATGACCAGAGCCGAAGGCAGACGCTTAACGACTGAGCCACCCAGGTGCCCCTTGCTATTGGGATTTAAAGAGGAATAATGCCTGATCCCCAGGTGCTTACCGTCCCAGTGGGGCAGGCAGGCATATGAACTGAATTCTGTGATAAGGTGTTAGAGGTATGACTGGTGTGTGGGATTTAGTAGCGGCATATGGGGAAAAGGGTGGGGATAGATAGACTGCCTAGACAATGGGACTCCCACATGAAGCCTTGGAAAGGAGGCCTATAGGTGTGAGGTGGGTGATAAGGCTCAGGAACATCATTGCAGAATATCATTGAGAGATAAAGGGGAGCCATGGAGAGCTTTACACAGACAAATCCCATGACCAGCACTGTAACTCCTTGCCAGTTCCCCGGTTCATCTGGTGCTAAATTGTGTGTGAGCACTAACTCCTTAAGACATGTGCTTTGGTTGAGACGTCACCACATGTTGGGATCCTGCTCTTCTGCACTAATAAAGAGGCTGTTTAGTGATGTCTGATACCCTTCTTCAAATACGGCAATTTGATCAACTGAATGCAGTCTTTTAAGCCACCATAAATGCATTTTGTGCTTAAGTAGATAATGAAAATAGCAAGAAAAATCAATGAATTAAACCACTGTTTGGAGGCATCCTTGCCGTATTGAAATGGAAGATGTTTGGAGTAAGCTGCATGCAGAGGGAGTGACTGTTCACAAAAGAGATAATAGGAGATCAGTGGCCTTCTTTTCCCTTGGCAATCAGTGATTATTTGTCCTTAGCAATTTCCTTAATTTTCTGCTGGGCATACATGTCTCCTTCAAAAGAGAATAATCTACTGGAAATTAAGTTGATCGATAGGCAATCCTGAGGGGCTTTTTTTTTTTAATTATTTTTTTAAAAATCTAGAAATCAGTAAGGACAAACCAGAAAGTAGAATATATGTTATTCTAATAGATCTATCTGCTCGGTTCAAAGGGAAGGGTATGTGTGTGTGTGTGTCAATGCTTTCATTGATTAGAACAGTGGGTCTCAGTCAATGGAGCATCAAAATCAGCCACAGAGCTTGTGAAAACAGAGATGGCTGAGCCCATCCTAGTTTCTGCTTCAGGTGATCTAGGGCAGGGCCTGAGATTTAGCATTTATAGTAAGTTCCCAGGTGATATGGATGAGGCTGGTCTAGAAACCACACTTGGAGATGCACTGTATTAGATGCACTTGGACTCGTCTCTCTCCCCCTTAAACCCAGTACCCACAATACTTGCTAACATGCAGGAGAGGAGCCCTAAAACCCTGATCATTCAACTCATCACTCAGTGAGGGCCTAGTGGAAGGTAATATTTGTGACTATATGAAGATTTTGTTTACTTTTCATAAAGGATCAAAAATTTAGAGCTAGGAAGGGCTTGAAACATGATCTAACTTAACCTGTTGTCTACAGATGAAGATAGTGAGACCCCCAGAGATTAACTGATGTGACTGAGGTCCCATAGATGTTTACTGGTGACTTCAGGAACAATAGACATTTGTCTCTGCACTCCCAGACCACACAGTCTTTGCACCGTGACACCTGGCTTTTGTAACTTCAATTGCAGAGCCCTTAATAAATCAGTGTGTAACAATGTACACTACTTCATAAAGGAGACAACTATTTGAGTGCATCTGCCGCATTTTTTACATGGTTGGGAAGGAAGACTAGCTAGCGCTCTACTGGGCATCTGCTAAGTTCCTGGCACCATAGTTTACATGCACTGGTCTGTTTAATGTGTACAGTCCCTCTGAGGGATAAGTAAGACTATCCTTATTTTTCTGATGTGGAAACTGAGGCTCAGAGAGCCTGGTGGCTTACTCCCATTCAAGCAGCTCGGAAATGGCATCAGGAGGATGAGTACAAGCGGAGAGATCACTGAGCCAGGCCATGGTGACTCAGTAGTCAGTGCCTCCTCCTCCAAAGGAAACTGGCATGGTATGTGTCTTGGTGGTATGGTGACAAGGAAGGTAGTAAGACCCAGAGAAACCCAGCAGGCTTCTGGCACTGGAACTGGGCTGCCACA
Source organism: Mirounga angustirostris (assembly GCF_029215605.1). Taxonomy (NCBI): domain Eukaryota; kingdom Metazoa; phylum Chordata; class Mammalia; order Carnivora; family Phocidae; genus Mirounga; species Mirounga angustirostris. The sequence goes on along the minus strand of NW_026991711.1, from coordinate 16,141,994 downwards.
GAGGGACTTGGTGTCAGGAAAGAGACAAAAACTCATGACACTGGAATTGGGATATAAGGTCAGAGGCTGGTTTGCAGAAAGACTGGCTTGATGCTTAATGAGCTAAGTTGGTCCAAGAGCTGGCCTGGGGGAGCAGAGGTCCGGTGGCTTCGGGGGTGGGGTTCTTGCTGTGGTTATAGGCAGATGCCCCTCATTCCTGGGTTTTGCTAGGTGTGGAGCTGAACATGTGTGCTTCTATGAAGAGAACATTCTATGTTTCTGTTTTAAAAATGTAGCAAATGGCACCTTGATGTGTTTTCGGACGGGGAAGTTGGGTAAAAATTATCATTGGTTTATTGGATATTCCAAGGCCCTTGGATAGGAATTAGGCTTAGTTTGTACCTTACTAATCTGCCCATTATAATGTTTCCACCAACAAAAACTATTTCCAGAATTTTATCAGGTAAAAATCATAAAACTAAAATATAAGACCCCATGCTTTTCATCTTTATTGTCTTATTTTCTGTTTTTAGCTTGCCAGTTCTCATTGGTCATTTTGAAATTTGTTTATTAAAATAATCATATTTAAATGTGTATCTTCCTTACCAGTGACAGCTCTTGAAAATACAAAAATTTTATCGGCTAAGCCTTTTTAATTCCTCCAGTATCCAACATCCAGAAAAGTCCATTGGTCATAGTAGACACATCGTGAATATTTTATGTTTAAAAGATATAACTAATAAAGAATGGAGTCACTCATTGGGCATTTCCTTAAGACATACATATGCTAGACTCTTACAGTACAGGACAGGATAGAGACAAGTAAGTAGCAGTGATTACACAAAGTGATAAGGGCTAGAATAAAATGATAGTACCATATGTTCACTGTGCTCAGGCTATTTATCATATATAGATATTCTGTATGTTTACATGTATAATCTTCACCACAACCCTATGAAAGATAAGTATTATTATCCCCATTTTATCCATAAGGATGTTGAAGCACAGGGATGGGGCATCTGAATGGCTCACTCAGTTAAGGGTCCAACTCTTGGTTTTGGTTCAGGTCATGACCTCAGGGTCATGAGATCAAGCCCCACATCGGGCTCCATGCTTAGCGGGGAGCCGGAGTCTGCTTGGGATTCTCTCTCTCCCTCTGCCCCTCTCCCCCATAAATAAACAAATCTTTTTTTTTAAAAAAGGAAGTCTTGAATGAACACTTATAAGAAGGCAGGCATGTCTTATGCAGCAAATCACCTGCATAATTAGAATTCTAATTTAAATTTCTATTCCAAGCTTGATTGGCTCCACTCATTGTACATCAAATTGATCAAAACAGAAATTACAGAGTCAAATTTCTGGTACAGCTAAGAAAAAGAATGATGAGCAAGAAGGTAGGAGGCCATATAACTCAATTTTTTTTTCAGCATAGATAAAAGCATATTTGAACTTTATGGGCACCTCAGCTAGAAAGGGACTCCTCTAAACTAGTCTTACTTATTTACACAAGACTTGTTTTAAAAATAAAGCACCTTACCATCATCCCCCACTTTTTAAAATACATTCAAATCTAAGAATTGATTTTAATATGAATTTATGTATGCAACAAATTTTTATTGAGCATCCACCGTGGAACCTAGAACACAAGTTGTTCTAAGTGCTGGGGTCACAACAGTGAACAAAATAGGCAAAACCTCCACCCTAACAAAGCTTACAGTCCAGTGAGGAAAGGAAGACAAAACATAAGATAAGAAAACTATATGAAATATATATATGTATATGTATATATGCATATGTATGTATATATACAGTGCTATAATACACATAAGATATACACGTCATTGTCACAGAAAAATATGGTTAATTTATATGTGCCATCCCTTATAATACAGAATATGAATATTATCCACGGGTTCCTAGGCCCAGCCTTGACCCTTGACCAGCATCTATGCCATGTGCTAGGACATATTACCTCTGATGAGCTAAGTCATTCCTAGATCAACCCCGGAAACAAGCCCCCAGACGGTGTGAGCGGGAAAGTGACATACCAGTTAACAGGGTGAGAAATGAATGCAAATTAATTCTCCATCCTCCCAGCAGCCACTGCTTCTGCATTCTTACCCTTCTCCATCCCCCTGCCAGTTCTCAGAGAAAAGGATGAATATTACAAGTGATGTTTACTTCATGTCTCAGTGACCTAGAAAGGGGAATGTGCAGGAAGGCGTGGCAGTAGGCTAGTGATGCTGTGCCAGAAAGTAGGACAGCCACTCAAAGAGGAGAGTGGCATAACTGAAAGCCACTCTGAACGTCCCTGCCCTTTGGCATTCCACACCTCTTCCTGGGCACTGGGGTGGGTCCGTGCAGCTAAGGGCCACTGGGACCACCTGAAACTTGCCCACAGGCATGGGCCCCTTTCCTCATGGCGGGTACCATCTGCATTGAGCAGTGTTATCCATAATAAAAGGCTGTCTCCATGGAATCAATTAGCCGTGCATGCTTCAGAGACTTCTGTGATGTGAGTGGTCACTTCTTTCGGCCAAAATTAAGAAAAATCATATGACTCCATTTCAGTTATAAATAATCTAGCCCTGTGTTCTATAAGGTTTCCTTCTTCAGGTGAGAAGGGAGAAGGGAACCATGGTGGAGGCTGGGGTGTCCTACCCAGATCCCTTCATGGGGTCAGTGCTCACCCCCTTCCCCCCATCCTCCAGCTACTCTGGGGATTGGCTGCTCACAGCTGTCCTCTCCTTCAGAGAAATGCTGATGGAACCATTGTGTCCTGCAGGCACTTGACCTTCCCCCTTCCCTTTTCTCTGCATCCTTGCCAACATTTCTTGTTTCCTATCCTGTTAATTTTAGCCATTCTGACTGGTGTGAGGTGGTATCTCATTGTGGTTTTGATTTGTATTCCCCAAGTGATGTGGAGCATTTTTTCATGTTTCTGTTGGCCATTCATATGTCTTCTTTGGAGAAATGTCTGTTCATGTCTTCTGCCCATTTCTTGACTGGATTATTTGTTTTTTGAGTGTTGAGTTTGATAAGTTCTTTATAGATCTTGAATACCAGCCCTTTATCTGTTATGTCATTTGCAAATACCTTCTCCCATTCCTATAGGTTGCTTTTAGTTTTGTTGACTGTTTCCTTTGCTGTGCAGAAGCTATTTATCTTGAAGTCCTAATGGTTCATATTTGCTTTCGTTTCCCTTGCCTTTGGAGACATGTCTAGTAAAAAGTTGCTGTGGCAGAGGTTGAAGAGGTTACTGCCTATGTTCTCAAGGATTTTTTTTAAAGATTTTATTTATTTATTTGACAGAGAGAGACACAGCGAGAGAGGGAACACAAGCAGGGAGAGTGGGAGAGGGAGAAGCAGGCTTCCCACTGAGCAGGGAGCCCAATGCGGGGCTTGATCCCAGGATGCTGGGATCATGACCTGAGCCAAAGGCAGATGGTTAATGACTGAGCCACCCAGGCGCCCCTGTTCTCAAGGATTTTGATAGATTCCTGTCCCACACTAAGGTTTTTCATCCATTTTGAGTTTATCTTTGTGTATGGTGTAAGAAAATGGCTCAGTTTCATTATTCTACATGTGGCTGTCCAATTTTCCCAGAGACTGTCGTTTTCCCATTGGATATTCTTTCCTGCTTTGTCAAAGATTAGTTGACCATAGAGTTGAGGATGCATTTCTGTGTTCTCTATTCTGTTCCATTGATCTATGTGTCTTTTTTTGCCAGTACCATACTGTCTTGATGATTACAGCTTTGTAATATAGCTTGAAGTCTGACATTGTGATGCCACCAGCTTTGATTTTCTTTTTCAACGTTCCTCTGGCTTTCAGGGTCTTTTCTCGTTCCATACAAATTTTAGGATTGTTCCAGCTTTGTGAAAAATGTTGATGGTATTTTGATAGGAATTGCATTGAATGTGTAGACTGATCTGTGTAGCATAGACATTTTAACAATATTTATTCTTCCAATTCATGAGCATGGAATGTTTTTCTATATCTTTGTGTCTTCCTCAATTTCCTTCATGAGTGTTCTGTAGTTTTTAGAGTACAGATCCTTTGCCTCTTTGGTTCAGTTTATTCCTAGGTATCTTATGGTTTTGGGTGCAATTGTAAATGGGATCGATTCCTTAATTTCTCTTTCTTCTGTCTCATTGTTAGTGTATAGAAATGCAACTGATTTCTGTGCATTGATTTTATATCCTGCCACATTGCTGAATTCCTGTATGAGTTCTAGGATTTGGGAGTGGAGTCTTTTGGGTTTTCCACATAAAGCATCATGTCATCTGCAAAGAGTGAGAGTTTGATTTCTTCTTTGCCAATTTGAATGCCTTTTATTTCTTTTTGTTGTCTGATTGCTGAGGCTAGGATTTCTAGTTCTATGTTGAACAACAGTAGTGAGAGTGGGCATCCCTGTCATGTTCCTGACCTTAGGGGAAGAACTCTCACTTTTTCCCCATTGAGAATGATATTCACTGTGGGCCCTTCGTAGATGGCTTTTATGATATTGAGGTATGTTCCTTCTATCTGTAAACTCTGGGGAATTTTAATCAAGAAAGGATGCTGTATTTTGTCAAATGCTTTTTTTGCATCAATTGAGAGGATCATATGATTCTTGTCCTTTCTTTTATTAACGTGATGTATCACGTTGGTTGATTGTCACAGCCACTCTGGAAAACAGTATAGAGGTACCTCAAGAAGTTAAAAATAGAGCCACCTGACCCAACAGTTGAATTACTAGGTATTTACCCCAAAGATACAAATGTAGTGATCCAAAGGGGCACATGCACCCCAATGTTCATAGCAGCATTGTCCACAGCAGCATTGTCCACAATAGCCAAACTGTGGAAAGAGCCAAGATGTTCATCTACAGATGAATGGATAAAGAAGATGTAGTGTATATATATACACAATGGAATATTACTCAGCCATCAGAAAGGATGAATACTTACCATTTACATCAATGTGGATGGAACTGGAGGGTATTATGCTGAGTGAAATAATAAGAGAAAGACAATTATCATATATTTTCACTCATATGTGGAATATAAGAAACAGGGCAGAGGACCATTGATTGGGGAAGGGAAGGAAAACTAAGTGGGAAATCATCAGAGAGGGAGAAAAACCATGAGAGACTCTTAACTATAGGAAACAAACTGAGGGTTGCTGGAGGGGAGGGGAGTTGGGGAATGGGGTAATTAGGTGATGGGCATTAAGGAGGGCACGTGATGTGATGAGCACTGGGTGTTATACACAACTGATAAATTACTGAATGCTACATCTGAAACTAATGATGTTCTGTAAGTTGGAAAATTGAATTTAAATAAAAGGAAAAAAATTAAAGTATAGATTGATGTTAAATTTACTAAGGTTGGTAACTGCACTGGTGGGTGTATCTTTATTCTCAGGAAATACACATTGAAGTATTACAGACCGAGGGGTCACAATATGTGCAACTTATCCTCAAATAGTAGAAGTTACATATAGTAGCACAGAAGTATTAATGTGTATACATTCTCACCAGTATGTATTCTCAAATGCTACTGTCAAATAGCATAAGTTGTATATATTCATATAAGGTATCCATGTATATCTAGTCTCTCTCATATATAAGACAGAGAGAGAGAAGAACTGTTAAAGAGGCAGAATGTTAACAATATATGAATCTGGGTAAAGAGTCTACAAGTGTTCCTTGTACCATTTTTGGAATTTTCTGTGAGTTTGAAATTATTTCCCAAAGAAACAAACAGAGAGATTTCCCTTATGATGCAATTATGAAGCAGTCCGACTGGACTTTGGGCTTGGCACACGAGGGCCGTCTCATGATTTGCACACATGTATAAAGTTGCATCCACGGGAAGGGACTTGAGCATTTTATAAGAAATGAATTGATCCTGGAAAACCTAGATGAGGATTGCTTGTGTTAAGGATAAATGTAAATCTACTTGGTATTTCAAGCTCTTTGGTATTTTGTGGGAGTGTGGGCAGCACAGGCTTGCTAAGTGTGGCTCAGAGATCACTGGCCTTTAAATGACTTGAACCAGTGTCTAGTTGCAGGGGGAGGTGTTGGCAATGTGTGGAATGAACTGAAATAGGGACTGAGGAGGCTCTTCAGAGAGCCGGGATGGCAGACCCATACTGCGATGAATCAGGAGAGCAAGTGATGGCCTCGAAATGGCCTCTTTTTCTAATCTGTCATCGTTTGGATGAAGCTTAGGAAGGAACAAGAAACACCATAAGCTGGGGGGAGGAGGGGAAGGAGAGGCAAGGTTGAAGGAAGCAAAGAAATTGAGACTTATCTTTCCATTTATATAAATCCAGTCCTCCCAGCCCCAAACTTTCCTGCCTCCTCTGTTGATGGCTGGGGCAGGCGGCAGAGTTCCCCAAGGAAAGTTCCTTTTCGGCGATGGAAATGCTGCATCTCATCTCTGAGGGCATCTGATGAAACAGATAGAATCCCTATGGAAGGTATGGAGGAAACAAACCCAAAAATTATGTTCCTATGAACACAAGTTTGCGTGCTGGATCAATATGAAAAAATATCCTCTTGTAACTTAATTAGAAGACATCTATTTAGCACAAAATTAAATCTATCCTCCTGTTTTGCTCCTACCTTCACCTCTCACAATCCACAGTTTTATATATTTTATAAGAAATAAATTTGTTCACAAGAAAATGCCCACTTGAGCCTCAAATAACATATTTTATGTAGCATTTGTTTACTCCAGCAGGCTACAATATTTTGCACAGAGGTTGCTAAAATCCACTGCTGAAATGCAGCCACCTCTGGAAAAAAAATAAGCTAACAGATCAATGGCCACCACCACATACTAGTCAATCTTTGGGGCAAATAATGGAGCAATCTATAAAGTATCAAAGGATTTTGAGCAGTTGGAACTTCACTCGCCGTATTGACTTTTTGCCACGTATTAAAGGTAAAGCCTCTGGTCTTACTAACAGTGCCATGGGATCTGTAATAGCCCAGAGTGTGTGGCTCCTCATTTTTATATGTCATCAGAAAGATGGAAAGCCAAGAGCACATCTGGGGTCTGGGTTTAGTACTAGCTCTGGGGAAGGGGTACCACATAGTCAATCACCTCCCACATAAGCCAGATTTCCCCCTAAAGATTAGTCAAAGTGCCAGGAAAATATGGGCCTGTGTTTCACATCCTACAACGAGCTCACAGCAAGCAGGCTAAATGTTAGTGATGTCAAGATATGTTGGAGTGCTGTGCCTGAATGATGCGTGCACATGAAGAGCCTGCCTTAGCCATTGTGGGGCCCAGGCCAAACGACCTTGTGTGTCTGGGCAACCAAGAGGGAGTGATGGCTGGTGCACAGAGATCAGTCATGCGCTCCAGTGCTGCCCACTGCTGGGCACCCAGTTTTCATGGCAGGGGTTGAAGTTGAAGTGTAAGCCCTATTTGTAGATGCAGGTCCATAATAGAGATGTTCAAGAAACTGAATATTCAGTAGAGGACCTTGTATTAGTCACGGTTTCCTAGAGAAACAGAACTAATAGTATATAGAGAGAGATACATATGAAAGGAGATATACTATAAGCATTAGTTCATGTAGTTATGGAGGCTGAGAAGTCTCATGATCTGCCATCTATAAGCTGGAGGACCATGAAAGAAGGTGGTATAATTCAATCCAAGGCCAATCACCTAAGCATAGGGGGAATGTTGGTGCAACTCCCAATCTGATACCAGCTCCAAAGGCCTGAGAACCAGGAACTCTGATGTTCAAGAACAGGAGAAAATGGATAACCTAGCTCAAGAAGAGAGAGAATTATCCCTTCCTCTGCTTGTTTGTTCTGTGCAGGCCCCCAAAGGGTTGGATGATGCCCACCCATTTTGTAGAGGGTGGATCTCATTACTCAGTCTACTGAGTCAAATGTTAATCTCTTCCAGAGACACCCTCACAGAAACACCCAGAAATAATATTTTATTAGCTATCTAGGCATCCCTCAGCTCAATCAAGTTGACACATAAAATTAACCATTACAGGGGGCCCCTGGGTGGCTCAAGTGTCTGTCTTTGGCTCAGGTCATAATCCTGGGGTCCTGGGATCAAGCCCCACATCAGGGTCCCTGCTCCCCTGGGAGTCTGCCTCTCTCTCTCCCTCTGCCCCTCCCCGCCATTCACGTATGCTCTCTCTCTCTCAAATAAATAACAAAATCTTTTTTAAAAAATTAACCATTACATTGGAGCGCCTGGGCGGCTCAGTCGGTTAAGCGCCTGCCTTCAGCTCAGGTCATGATCCCGGGATCCTGGGATCGAGTCCCGCATCGGGCTCCCTGCTCAGCACGGAGTCTGCTCCTCCCCTTCCCTCTGTGCTCTCTTTCACTCTCTCTGTCTCCCTCTCTCTCAGATAAGTAAAATCTTTTTTTAAAATGCTTTTTAAAAAATTAACCATTACAGACATCGAGCTGCACCGAGAAACCTGTATTTATAAACACATGAAACTTTAGTGCATTGAGGGAACTTGCGGAATCCAGAAACAAAGCCCAAATTTGGGGGATCAAGAAAGTTAGACTAAGAGCTTTATTGGAAAACATTCCAAGAACTGTATCTGACATCGTGATCTCTTCATATATATATATTTCCACTTACCTATTTTATTCAACTCCAGAACCATTATCTTTATTCTTTGCCACAGTCAGAAAAGAAACCATGATTCGAAGGATGTGTTAGCAGCTTTGCTACTCTTTCCTAATAGTTTGTGTCGTTTCTAATGACCCGAACGCCACACAGGAGGCCTTTGGAATGAAGCCATGTCACCACAGGAGCTGTGCAAAGTGAGTGTCACTTGATCACAGCCACCAAAGACGAAAAATGTAGTATTTCTTAAGGAAGCTGGCGAAGTTGTAATTTTAAAATGCCACTAATGTAATATGAAGTGGGAGGAGGCTTCCATTTCTGGCCTCTTTTTTAGCTGCCCGTTGGAAGGCTTTTGGTAAAAATAAAAATTTCTAGATGGCTTTCTTGATCACAGAAGTCCAAGGCCAAGGGAGACTTCCTGAGCGTGCTGCAGGAAGTACAGTCTAACCCAGGTGATCATGTGGTTTGCCGGGAAGGGTTCTTGGTGTTGGTGGGGGCATAGGAAAACCTCGAGTGTGCTCAAGCACTTGTTACCCAAGGGGGCTAGCCAAGTACCAAGGGGGGGAAATCATTTAAAATGCTTATTCGAAATCAGGGAGATAAAAATGTGGAAGTCAATGTAATCATTTTTGTCATGCCTTTATTTTTTTTTTTTTTATTTGAGACAGAGAGAATGAGAGACAGAGAGCATGAGAGGGAGGAGGGTCAGAGGGAGAAGCAGACTCCCCGCTGAGCAGGGAGCCTGATGTGGGACTCGATCCCGGGACTCCAGGATCATGACCTGAACCGAAGGCAGTCGCTTAACCAACTGAGCCACCCAGGCGCCCCTGTCATGCCTTTAAATTCAGGCCCTTTATCTGTTCAATAGTTTCAGTTGCTGACTCAAGCTTTTGTCCACAGTTGTGCAGAGCCTTTCTGCCCTTTAGAGTTAGGGTGATCTATTGACTAAATTCTGGGTGTGGGCTTTCACATATATTCTGCATTCTTAGTTCATCATGTTTTGTGCTGGGTTCTGAGTCAGGAGCAGGAAGAGTCATGGTCATTGTAGAGCAGACATTGAAAATAATATCACAAGTGTGAGTACTTTGATATCTGGGAAGTATAGAATAAACAGGAGCACAACAGACAGAATGGGGTGCTAACCTCATTTCAGGGTCAGGGAGTGTTATATATAATTTTGTATGTAGATACAGAGATTTTAAATATATATGTATATAGGGACGCCTGGGTGGCTCAGTTGGTTAAGCGACTGCCTTCGGCTCAGGTCATGATCCCGGAGTCCCAGGATCGAGTCCCGCATCGGGCTCCCTGCTCAGCAGGGAGTCTGCTTCTCCCTCTGACCCTCCTCCCTCTCATGCTGTCTCTCATTCTCTCTGTCTCAAATAAATAAATAAAATCTTAAAAAATATATATATATGTATATATATGTACATGTATATGGCTACAGATATATATATTAGAGTTGCCAGATTTATCAAATAAAAATATAGGATGCTCAGTTAAAATTGAATTTCAGATAGACGAGTAACTTCTCAGTATAGGTATGTATCCTGCAACACCTGGGACAGAATTACACGAACAGACTATTTGGTATTTCTCTGAAATCCAAATTTAACAGTGTCTTCTCCTTCATTCCTGGCAACCTTTATAAATGCGTGTGTGTGTGTGTGTGTGTGTGTGTCTCTACTCTCTCACACACACACACACCCACCCAAGGGCAAACCCTAGAAACAGGGCCTATAGATGTGGCCCCTAAAGCCTTCTCCTTTCCAATTTCTTCTTTTCCACTTTTTTTCCATTTTGAACAGGGAGTGCTAAGCGCTGTTGTCCCCATGCCCTATTAAGGGCACCTAATCTCTAGTCCGTAAAGGGGTGAAAACTCCAGTCATCTTCAGCTTCCTTCTCCCCTCCCCATATAGTCCTTTCATACATAGAACTTACGTAAGCCTTCTCCTCCCAACCGACCCCAGCAAGAGGCTCTCTGGGCACAGAGATTGCCTTGACATTCCAAGGTCATGATTCTGATTATAGGAATAATTCAGCTCAACCAGGATATAACAAGCATGGGAGGTGCTTGCAGTTCTGAAACACATAGAAGAGTGAGTTGTGATTTCACTTGAGAAAATCAATTTTTGTGAATCACATATCATATCTGAACAGATGACTTCCCCTGTCACGGGAGTCCAGCTATGCCTGTATGTCCATATTATTGTTCCTTGTTAACTTTGGGATGGATCCTTAACTCACAAATCCTCTGCTCCCTCATCTACAAAATGGGTGTGATAAAGTAACCCATAGTCTATCATGAGGATTAAATGAGCTAATACAATAAAAAAAAAAATTCACTGTAATACCTGGAAGAGATGATAAGATCTATGAGATGCCCCCGCTGCACAGTCTCCAATGTCTTCTGAATCACCCAACATCTCAGAAGTCATTCCAGATGTTTCTCACATGTTCTGAGAAATGTGGCCAAGAGTCCATTTCAGTGTCCTCCCATAAAGAACTGTATTTCGGGGGTGTCTAATTCTCCGCTCTGGAAATGCAAGGGGAGCACACAGCAGCCATAATTAAATGAAGACTCAGCAGAACCCAGTGTGGGCTTTCCTGGGATATGGTGCAAAGCCAAAATCCATTTCATGCTCTGAATGTTTGCTCCTTGTGGTGGGAGCATCTCAAGAGAACAAATTTCTCTTTGATGCTGACATATTAAAACAGATAACCCTCAACATTCTTTGTAGTCAAAAGATAGATGGCCTTTGAGACACTCTGTCACTGGTGAAATAGATTTTGTCATCATCAAAGATAGAGAGCTGGACCCTACTCGATACCGCACTTAACTTGAATAACCTTTTGAGGTTTTGTTTTATTTTGTTTTTGTAATTAAGACTTAGAGCGCAGGCATATTTTTTATAAGAAAGAGGTTGTGTTTTTTTTTAAACCAAGTAAAAACTTAAAAAAAAATTATTCTGGGGGCAGAAAACAGGCCATACAGTTATGTTTTCCAAGCCAGCTGCATTTTGACAACCACAAAGCCAAGTGCCTGCTATATAAAGATGTTATATTGTACCTTTACTTCTTGTCAACTGTCATTAATCTGTAACTTCTGAAGAAGAAACCAAAAATTTTTAGGCACTTCTATTGAACTGTGTCCAAATGTAACAATAAGAAATTTCATTTTAAGATACTGGGTGGTTTTGGATGCTCAACATTGACCTTTACCTTCAAGGCTGAGTCCTGCCTGGTATCTGCTTCTCTAAAGATTGAAGTAAACCTGTCAAGTCAGATTGCTCTTGGAGTCAGAAGTAACTGAAGCAAAAAGCTAAAGAATTTTACCCAAATGATTAGTGGTCTTGAGACTGTTCATCAAAACCACTTGACATTATAAGAGTTGGCATAACCCTATCAGACATTTCTTAAATATGCCCTTATTTGGTTCATTTCCTATTTTTACTCATAGCTGCTACACAATTGTATATGAGTGAAAAGGAACTTCAATTTCAAATTTGAAACTTAGACCTAAGTTACATCGGAAGGAGGAAATACCAGCTATTCAAAAAGGAGACACTTACTTTGCTTGCCCTATGCTGATTTGCTTATGGATTTAGTCAGATGTAAGGTGATGGGTCTGATAAATGACAGAATTTCCACATCTCCGATGGGATGAAAATAACTTCTGCTTTAGGCTGTTTTATAACCAGTGACATGGAAGTTTGGGGGTCTTGATGCTTTGATACCACTCCCTGTACATCTCAAAAGTGTGAATTAACAGGAAGGAAGGAAATTGGAAATGCTGTCACTGGAACTATAGGGAGGATGGAATGGGCTGAAGGATCAGGGAGATCTGGGGCTAGTTCCATGAAATGCTGTCACCTCTGATACCCTCTGCAGTGTTAGGAAAACCTCTGCACGGCTGGCCTCTTCCACCCATCCTGACTTCAGTCAAAACCTTTCCCATATCCTGACTTATACTCCATCCCTCCTGAGTGTCATCAGGTTCTCAGATTTAAAGAGGGGAACTTGGTAACCGTATCACAGAATACCGGGGACTTGGGGTGGGAGGGGCACTTAACCCACAGAAATTTATTTTCCTCAAGTTCTAGAGGCTGGAAGTGCAAGATCAAAGTGCTGGTTAGGTTTGTTTCTGGTGAGAGCTCCCTCTGGCTTGCAGATGGCACCTTCTTACTGTGTCTTCATATGGCCTTTCCTCTGTGTATTCCTCTTCTTATAGAGCCACCAGCCCTGTGGATTAGGACCCCACCCATATAAACTCATTTGACTTAAGTTATCTCCTAAAAAGATTTATTTCCAAATACAGTCATTGAGGGGGTCAGGGTTTCAACATGCGACGGGGAGGGGGAACATAATTCAGTCCATCACGATGACTAAAAATAAAACAGAGTATCTGTGTTTTGGCAAATTCCTTTTGTGCTTCTAGTCTATAAATGTTTCATCATCCGGGATAAATATACATTTAGCACTAAAACACTGAGTGGAATATTTTACCAAGAAACATAAAATTTTAGCAATATGAGAGAAAGCCCTATGCCCTCGAGAGCAAGTATCTGTAGCTAATGTCGACCATTGTCAATGTTGACTTCTTTTCAGAATGTTACTTTTTATGGATGTCTTTGCAAGAATAAAAAAAAACTGTTTTGAGTTTAATTGTACCTTATAAGACACTAATCATTTTTCGATGCCATGAGATCTGGCACTGATCAAATTCTATTTACCAAAATATAATAGCTGTAAACAGTGAACACTTGTAGCTGTTTCAGCTATTAAGAATTTTTCTGGCACCAGAATTATAAAGCCTAACAACTTAGATTCACAACCAATAAAATGGCAAACACTGGTTATATAAAATGCAAAGGCGTAGATCAGGGCTAATGTGAACATCCTAATTCAGGTAATGGGTTGAGAAGCAGGTGAAAGCCTAATTCAGCCTCCCTGAGACTCAGTTTCACTTTCCAATTAGAAGTAACAGACAAGATGACCTTTTGGGGTCCTTCTGAGAAGAATATTCTCCAATTCTGGGAAATAAAGTGGGAAGATGAGTTAATAAAATTAGAGAACAGAGCCAGTTAAGCATCTGACTTCAACTCAGGTCATGACCCCAGGGTCCTGGGATCGAGTCCTGCATCAGGCGCTGCAATCAGCATGGGGTCTGCTGTCCTTCTCCCTCTGCTCCTCCCCCTGTTTGCTCTCTCTCTCTCTCAAATAAATAAATAAAATCTTTTTTAAAATTAGTGAACAGATACTGCTTGGGAAAAAGTAGCTGAAATAAGATAAAATTCAAATGATATTGTTGGGATCTTTGGATTACATGATTACAGACAAGCCTCCTGCAAGAAATCACACAAGCTAGATTTTGGAAAGTGTTTGATATGAAGCAAAATCTCAGGCTCTGTCCATGTGGTGGATCCACATCCAGTCTTTTCCCATCTCTAATTACAATGCATCTGTAATTGAAAGATGTCTTCAGGGAAGTGTACCGTTGACCAGCCTTCTGCCTGAACAGTATCACCCTAACACACATTTCATAAGAGATTTCACTGCTCTGACAAGTTACACATCTTCAGTGTAAGACCGCAGTGATATTGTGACTGTTTGTTCAACCCCCTGCTGGAGCTGGGATTCACACACTGAAGCTGTATTTCTTGAGTGGATTCAGATGAAATCTTTGTTTTCATTCTATCCTATGGCACCGCTGCCTTAAAATTCACCACCACCAGCAGGTGAAGGACTTCCTCCAGATAAGGACCCACAGGAAATTTCTTTCATGATTCAGACGAAGCAGTAGATCCAACCCACTGTGGAGAGTTTGGGACAGTGACATGCCAGGCTGGTATTACAATCTCATCTGCCACATGCTTGTTGAGCAGCCTCTGTGCTGGAAGCTACGTTAGGCATCTGGGAAGGAATGCCATGCTGTCAGATCCATGCACTGTCTCTGAAGGGCTTCACCAGACCTAATATCCCAGCTAAAACCTGCCTTATCTCCCCTTTGCAACAGGGAGGGAGGCAGGGAGAGTCAGACATGCAATAAGTATATTGCAGAAGCATCTACTCCTTCTCTTAATTTGCTAAATTGATTTGGACTCAGCTCCTTTGGATCAGGGTGGAAATGTCTTAAGTCATCATTTTTCAATCGATGCATGGTAGAATTACATGGCAGAAGGAAAAGAGGTAGATTGGAATTCATATCCCCATGTTTTCACCTCCCAAGCTTTTGCCACACAATCCCTATAAGCTTGAGTTTCCTTATGTGTAAATTGGGAGAAATAACACCCACTCCACAGAGCAACACTGAGATTTCCTCTAGTTAAGATGGTGTGAATCCAGCTGGGTGACTCGGCCGTGACTTCCTTATCTGTAAAATGGGGTTGGTAAAAATAGTTCTTCCATCACAGGGCTGTTTGAGGATTAAGTGGGTAGATGATCTACACACAGAGTACTCTGGACACTGCGTGGCCCCTGACAAGCCCTCAACAAATGCTATTTCTCACTGGTCGATGGAGTGTGCCTCTCCTAATAGACGCTCAATGAATTTGCCCTTCCTCTTTCTTTTTTCTTCTCCAAAATGCCTCACGGAGCACACATGAAAACTGGAAGGCAGGGTTTCTGTTTTTGTTAAGAATATTCTACAAGTTCCAGAGTCTTCTTCTGAATACACTTCAGGAAATGCTCTTTGGGAACTCCAACGTCAAGGAGAGCTAAAGAGTTGGAAAGAATTTCTAAAATAATATTTTTAAATACACAAACTCACAAGGCTGGGTGGCCTCACGTGCTAATCTATAAACTGTGGGAATTGCAACAAATTGCCTCCAGAACTCCTTCTTGCTGCAATAACACGGGAGTCCACCAACTGACTACAAGTGTGTGCCTAAGGCCGTTAACTCAGCTGAGGAAAGTAGAGCACGGGACCAAAGTTAAGATCATGATATAAGCTCTCACCCCAGACAAGTGACTTGTATTTGTAAATTGTGAGTCCCAGGTGGAGCAGGTGAGGACACGTAACAATCAATTATTTTCAAATTCATCAGCAACTCGGAGCCCATGCCCTACTGACAATGGGCCGGTAGCTTCATTTTCAACATATGCTGGATGGTAAAACTGCGTATTACAGAGAAGACTGTGCTGGGAAGAGATGCTTGGAATCATGTTCTTTATATTCAGCTCACCTAGAGGAAATTTGTTTTTAGTGGGGTCTCCATTCAAATAAAACATAATAAAAAAATTCACTGATTAAAAAAAAAAATCTGATGGTACAGAATTGAAAGGCTAAGATAACACAGCAGGAACAGAAAGAGCCTGTGAGTAGGGGCTGGAAGAAATAAACTCTATGGATAGATTGAGTTGACAGATGTGTTACTATCTTCAAGAATTCTTGTTTGGGTGGGTTTGGGGGATTATTTGTACTGACTAGAGTTGAGGAATAACTGAGTTAAAAGGGTTTCTGAGGTAGTCCTTGCGTCAATGACAAATGTCAAAATCACTTCTGCAGCCACATTTAGGTTGGACTGCATGGCCCGGGGACGTTGGGGGAAAGTGGCATCCCCATGAGGTGACCAGGGCCCGATAAAGCCCATACCTCAGTGATGGCAGGAGACAGGCAGCACTGGAAGTTACCGTAGGTGACTCGAGAAGGAGCAGCACTTGACAATTGCCTGATTCTGCTACAGGACCTAACAAAGTGATTAACATCAAATGAATTAAGGTGCCCCCTGGAAAACCGCAAAAGGATCACGGACTGTCAGAGAGATTGCATAAAGTTAGCATACAAAATAGTGCCCTTCATGGTTACTTCCTGAGGCAGGGTGTTCTGGCTCTGAGTTGAGCTATCAGGTGTGATTTGATCTCCAGGCTTCTCACAGGGACCAAGATATCAAGGAGTCAGGGGGTCTGACAGTGATGCATGATGTGATAGAATGCTGAGGCTGATTATGATGCAGGCAACAGAAATGAATCACCTCCTGAATATGCTGACATCGGCTGTGGGAGGAGGTGGGCTCTGGCTCAGCCATGTCAGTATAGGAAAAACAGGAAGTCAACTCCACCTCGACATGTTTGTGCCTGAGCCCGGCTTGCTTAACTTGGTAAATAACTTCACTGTCCATCCTCTGCAGTTATGCAAAAACTGAAACACAACAAAAAATATCTTAGCACCTTTGGGGAAAACAGTTTATTGCCTTTGCTGTCTCACTTTTCAGCTCCTATTAGGTATAAACTATGATAAAGGTGCCAAGTACCTTCCCTGATCACCTACGTAACTGCATCAACCAATCAATAAAATCATTACTAAGATGTCAGTGCGACAAACACTAACTAGGACAAAAACTTGATAATACATTGAAACGGTTCATTGTTTCTCTACTTCTCTGACACGTATACTGCCATGGAGCTCTAGTTTTCTTCAGATGAATTAATGTCCTCAATTAGACTGTAAATTCCTTCAGAACAGAGGCCATCATAAGTTAAGATTGTTTATAAATTTGCAACAGTTTCTAGCACACAATCCCTTGACTTATTTTGGCATATCAAGAGCTGAAGGAAGTAATATTGATGTATTAATTTCTCAAATAAAAAGACGCAAGTCCTCTTAGATACAAAAAAAAAAAAAAAAAGATAAAAAAGGTTGTTTAGCCAAGGAAATGCTAGAGATGGAAAAAACAGACTTCGTTAATTTATATTGAAGGATGGATGGTGTTTAAAGAAGGTGATATTAGCAAAGCCCAGGAGTAGATGAGAGGAGGAGGCCAATGAGGGGAAAGACAAAAATACAAATGAAGGCCTCTAAGAACACGGGTCCTTTCTCTAGTGCGATAGAAAATCAAAATAGAACTCCATGATAGGCAGAAAACAATCCTATTTTCGGCACCTCATGGCTAATAGTGTTAGAGAAAAATCACCAGATTCCTTGATCAGACAGCCTCTGGTCATTCTTTGTAAGCCCTCGTAATTACAAATGGCCCCAAAGCAGAAGATTAAATGGACTTGTACATTTATAAATATAGGCTTCATTAGTAAGGCCTATATTCATAGTACTGGAATTCTTTCTTTTTTTTTAACAGATCCAGGTTTCACTAGATCCTGTTTAGTCTGTAAAATAAAAGAAAATAACAATGAAAATTCAGAAGAGAACCATGTACACACCATTATTGTGAACAGAATCACTGAAAGAATGCATTTATATTGTTTCTGGAAAGCAATGAGAAGCTTCATACAATTACATTATCTCAAATTATGACTTCCTGTTGTTTTCCAGAGTTGGTAAAAAATAAATGATGTGTCATATTTAATCTCCTTTGTCCTTAGATTCACCATAATAAATATTAAGGTAGTGCATTTATTACAGTGCTTTTCACTTGAAAGACAATACCCATTAATTTTAAACCTTGTGTTGACATTCCCTCCAACAAAGTATTCGAATATTGCTGTTTCAGTTCTAAATTATTTTTACACAGGCTAGATCAGGACTGGAGATGTGACACCACAATTACTTTCATCTCAAAACTCATATTTTTTTTACTTCTGGAAAATTCTCAACTATTGCTTCTCAAAAATTCTTCTCTACCATCTTCTCCATTTTTTCCTTCTGGGAATCCCATCAAATGCCTGTTGGAGGCCCTCAACCCTACCCCATGGTCCATATCTCATGGTCACTGTTTCATGCTTCGTATCACTTCATCTCTATGAATTTATTTTATATAGTTTTTCTGTCACTGTTCTATTTGGAATCAAAGAGGGGGACGTTAAAGTATGAATTCACTGCACCATTCACCAAAGTTCTCAGCAAAATTACTGTATCTGTTACCTGCATCATTCAATTCAACATTTAACTTTGAAGATATATTCAATAAATTCACATGTACTAGTAAGTACGTGTACTTACTAAGTGTAAATGTATTTACTAAGTTCACACTTTTACTACACTTTTTTTTGTTTTCTAGAAAAGGATGGGTTTAAGTAACCCAAATATTAAAAAAGACAAGGAAACAAAAACCCAAAACTTCAGTAAATCCTTCCATATACAAAATTCCAGCTTTCTGTAATACATAAATACTTTAAGCTGATAAACAAAAAGGGTAGCTATTCAGTTTAAACCAAAAACCAATGTGGATAAAAATGTACCTAATCCTCCAGAGAATCAGGGCAGCCCCTAAGAATTATATGCATTCCACACAATGTGAAATAAATATATCTTCTAAATTTTAGAGCTTTAAGGTGTGACTGCCTTAGTATGCCAAATAAAGCTTACAAAAGTGCAGCAACAAAATACATAAATCAATGAACCATTTCTCTCTATACCACATACTTAAATAATCCATTCTGAAGTGGGCATATATCACTGGTAATAAAAATAAAGACTTTTTCTTTAATCACTATTCTAATTAGTTCAGGTTTACCTTCTTTTAGGGCTCTGTGAAACATCAATAGCACATATAATAGTTACAGAAACAATACATCCCATAGAACTGAATTTATAAAAGCCTTGGGTTTGAGGTTTATTTTCCTAATGAATATGAAGTTCAGATATTTTATTCAAAGGTATTAACTACCTTTGCTGGTTGAACCACATGAGCAAGTTGAGCGAGAAAGGTTTTATAAATTCTGTCACTAGAACAAATTATGTTCAAGTTTTTCTCTCCTCCCCTTTAGAATATAAACTCTACCCAGTCTTGTAGAACCCAGTCTGGATTGTGCTGCACTATATTCCCAAATCACAATTCAACAAATACTTCTTTAATGAGCATCTATCTCTCAGCAAATACTTTTCTCAATTTATGAGGGAGACATGACTTAATAAACTAGGAATCCAAAATGTCTGTAAATCAAAAATTCAACAGCAAGACGTTGACATGTTTTAAATTCAATTTCCTTGTCTCTAGGTCAGTTATAACAATCTTTTCCATGAAATGAAGGAAGTAGTTAGTGGTCATTGACAATATGAAAAGAAGGTTAATATGATATGAAAACATTCCATTGTGTGCAAAAAGTAGCTCTTCTCTAGATGAATATATGCCCCCCTTGGTCCTTACCTACATTTGGTTTTCTCTTTCAAGCTTCCACTTGGTTCTCAAACTTTACCTGCATAATTTCTTGGTCTCTGCTAATCAAATTCCAACAGACAGGAGTACCGAGAAAACAAGGGACTCTAGGTTTTACTTCAGATCCTTTGGCATGTGCTTTCCGATTTGTGAACATCTGGCTCATTCTGTTGTAGCAAATCTCAAATGGTCATGATGAGGCTTGCCTTGTTTTTACATCCAGTATTGATGTCAGTCAACTTAGAGCTTGTCTATTTATTTGCTATCTTGTATAAGAGAATAGGAACAAAAAGATGGAGCTACCTATTTGTTCTATAAGCTTTCCTACACTAGGCTAGGCAGGTGAGAAGTCATGGAGAGGTTTTCAGGCCTGCTTTCCTTCTCTCCTCACCAAAGCACAACTAGAGCAGCTTGGGAAAGTCTCTATTCTGCCTTCCAAGGCAGAGAGGCACCTGGACCAATCTATTTCATGAAGGGTTCATGATTGTTCTTTTAGACAGCACCTGCTAAAGCTCATCTCAAATTTGCCACTCAGCAGTCTGTGCTTTGTGACTTCATTTTCCTTCCTGAGACTCGGGAGAATTAGGCCATTTCTCTGCCATTAAAAATCATTTTAAATATGAATGATAAATGCTTTCAGGATCCATAATGACAGGAGCTGTGTGAAAACATGACTAAATTAAACTGAGTCATCGGGAATGCTGGCCCTCAACCCCGGGGTGATTTCGCCTCTGGGGGCATTTGCAGTGCCTGGAGACATTATTGACTGTCACATTTGCCTGTGGGGTCACGCTACTGGCATCAAGTAGATGGAGTCTAGAGAAGCTACTAAACCCCCAAGGCAGAGGGGGCCCTTATTTTCAATAAGGAAGTCTAAGCAGTCATTTCTAGCAGTGTGTCTTTAGTTTTCTAGTAAGATTAGTGTATTAATCAGGTTTTTGTTTATTTCCTATATAGTTTATGATTCTTTGACATCTCTTTTTTCTTTTTTGAAAGTTTTTATTTAAATTTCAGTTACTTAACATACATGTAATAATATTAGTTTCAGGTGGTGTACAACATAGAGAGTCACCGTTTATCTCGAGGCCTTGCTGATTCTGAAGAGACTGCCCTTCCCTGGGCCACTAACTCCTCAAACATAGCAAGCAACTTGCCTGTGAACATGTGTTTTATATGCTAACCAACCAATCCAGGACCCACACCCCCAACCATCTCCTTCATCAGACACTCAGACATCCAGCCAATACTCCCCTTGCCCAAAATCATCCCAGGGCCAGGTGCCAGACAGCTAGAGACACCGTCCTAACCCAGAGCCCACTGAAATTATCCAAGCTATTTAATCCTCAACTTGTTCAGCGTATTTACCATGCCTCGCCCATTCCTTCCCACAAAAAACCACAATATAGGCTTCTTGCCGCACTTTCCCATCACCCTTCTGCCTCCTGAGTGATGCCCACACTCCCACATTTGGGCCTACATGCTCTGCCTCCTGTTTCTAGGGGTCTGTGAATATCAACTTCTTCCTTCATGACAATCATTTCTATGTCTGTGTGCCTTCCCGTACCTGATGAAGACAAATCCTAGGTGCATTTTAAAACCATTAGCAACTTCGGAGATTAAAATGAAAGGAAATTTAACAGACACGTATTTGAAATCCTCCGACTGGCCCTATGAGGTACCCTGATTTCTGAGAAGGGCTCTAATAGAAAGTTTTACAAAGTGTGACTTAGGTAAGTCACTTTGTCTCTTAAACCTCGGCTTCCTCATCTCTGAAACGGGGCATAAGAAGTGCCCACTTCAGAGGAGTTGTTGCATAAATAAGTCCGATAAAGCATAGATAGAACACAGCGTATCAGTAAGCTCCCAGGAAAAGTCAGCTCTTACCACAGTTAACAGAAAGAGAAATGATGGACCGCCAAATTTAGTTAGGGAAAGCTTTCAAAAGGAGATGATCTTTTTGACCTACATCTTACAAAATGAATAGAAATTCAAGGTGCAAGAGGGGTGGGAAAGAATTCAGTTTAAGAAGGAAACATGCACAAAGCATCAAGTGGTGACAGTATGCAAACCAACGTATAGGGGTTTTGCTTTTCCTTACCCTTCTGCTTTTTCTCACTTAAAACACCACTTTAGGTTGTTTAATATTTTGTTTAGATATTCTAATTGCTTTATGTATCATATATCATTTACATACATCATTTATATTTAATTTATATATTAATATAATTTTACATAATATCTATGTGTAATATTTTATTTCCCCTTTCTTGTTGATACAACACATCTGAAATATCCCAAGATAAATAAATTTCTTTAGGGTTCCTTGGTTTCTGTAGGCAGTGTTTTTCTGAATTTCATTTGTTCTCATCTTCCTTCCCAAGAAGGAAGAAAAAGCAATAATACGACTCATATTAGTTTGTTTCCTTCAGTGCTTCATGCCCAGCCTCATAGCTGTCCCGAGTATACGGGGTTTGGTTGTTAGAATGAGCATTGTTCAGGCAGAGTCTGTAACAGTTCCCTGGAGCTATTGTGGAAGAGCCCATGTAATAAATACATAATTATGAACTTGTTAAGAGAGACATTATTTACTCATTTGTCCAACATGGCTCCTTTCAGTCTACTTCGTAAGTAAATCTATATTTAGTCAGTGTCATATTGATCTGCAACCAGAGTACACTTTAATGCTCCTACAGAAACACACCATTAAAAAAATAAAAACGATGAGAAAAATCCACTGCAAGTCTCATTTTAAAACAGAAAGAAAATAGTGCTCTGTTTCCCATTGTTATGACTTTATTTAAAACAATACCAAAAAAGTGAACACCAAGAACCAGTTCTGAAAATATTGCAGAGAATCTCAGAGTCTTTCCAAATATTATAAATTTTATGAAACTCAGTGTTAGGAAAACTAATAACAAAAGACTGCATGATTGTCAAAGCTGGATGATCTGTAAATGGGTGTGCATTGCAGTATTCTGTTTTTCTATATGTTTAGAATGGGGTTTTTTTATTTTTAAAGATTTTATTTATTTATTTGAGAGAGAAAGAGAGCACAAGCAGGGGCGGGGGTGTTGCAGAGGGAGAGGGAGAAGCAGACTTCCTGCAGAGGAGGAAGCCCGATGTGGGGTTCAATCCCAGAACCCCAAGATCATGACCTGAGCTGAAGGCAGATGCTTAACTGACTGAACCACCCAGGCGCCCCTAGAATGTTTTATAATAAAAGGTTTACCATATTTAATAACTGTTCCTCGAAACTACCTATAATTTAAGTAAATATTACCTAAAATTAGATAATTTAAGGTAAAGCGTATGTCGTATTTGCATGAAATTACAACAGGATAAGAGGTAGAAGTCACAGTGAACTAGAATTTGTTTAAAACACAGAGTCGAACACTCCAAGAGTCAGATATTTTTAATGATCACAAGTAACACAAAGCTAAGTTTTCATCTTTACTTAAAGCTGTACATTTGCATGTGAAATCATGCAGAAGAATTACTTTACTACTTAGAGAAAACAAAAACATTATGAATAAACTTTTATTTATTTGCTATTTAAAGTCTAAATACCTTAACACATGTGAAGGAAAGTTCAAGCTATAAATGGGCAGGGCATAAAACAAATCCTGTATTAGAGCTTTAAGATGCCTTATAGCTTAGTACTTTTTTATTCATTGAGTCAGAAATTTCTCAGTGAATAAGTGAGTTTACAGGTATGAATCAGAAACCTCTGCAGTCAGTTTTTTGTTGTTGTTGTTCTACAGAAGAACCACTTTTGGTTTGTGTGTGAGTGTTGTACTGAAGGAGACAAGATCAGTGGTGACATAAGGTGTGGCTAAAAATGCCACTGATGACCCCCTTTCCTTTCTATACTGTGCACGTATTAAAATCTGTCCTTTGGCTCATGGCTTTAGTTGTTTTGTTGGTTGGTTGGTTGGTTTTTCTTTTGCACAGCCTGGAAAACTTAGTGACCTTGCCTCTGTGCCTGAAATGATACTTTAGTTGCCTAAAGTAACAAATGAATCTTTAGTAAGGCTTTATTTATATAGTGAGATAAAGATTCTGGATATGTTTTGGATACAATAACCAAGATTCAGCAAATAAAGATTATGTATCAACTTTCCAACTTTCAGTCTCACAAAATTACTATGCCAATATAAGAACTTAGAGAAAAATGCAGTCACCTTTTATCTCATTGCCATGAAAGCAAGAGTTATTTCTGACAATTATAAGTAACCAAAAATGAAATTTATTTATTTATTTGACATGGGAGGAGGATTACAAGAGTCACTTGGGGGAATAAGTTAGAAAAGTGTCAATGTGCCAATTAGAGCACCTACTTAGGCGCTACCCTGGGCATCAGTAATCCTTCAAAGCAATTGATATTATCACCAATTTACGGACAGGGGCACTAAATGCACGTAAGTTTAAATGACTTGTCCAAAGTTAAAGAATTAGTAACTTGTGGAGCCAGTATTCTTCTTAAGGCTTTTGCCTAAAGACCACAAGCTCAGCATCCGTCATTTTCATGGCCCTATTATATACAGAGTTCCTGAAAAAAGCCAGTGCAATTTCCAGGGAGCAATTTACAGTAGGGAGAAGAGCCTAGCACAATATGACACACAATTCTGTGCAACATTGGATGGGTGAGAGATTTATCAGTATAGTTTTTATGTTTTACACTTAGCAGATGTGCACATACTCTCAAGTTAAAGGGGCTAATTAACCATGGTTTGAAGTGACTGTTAAGTTCTGCCCTAACCACATCTCTCATTGCCTACAAAATCAATGAGGACCTTATTAGCACCTTTTTATATCCGATTCTGTGCCTGGGAAAATGGGTTCTGCCTGACAACTAGCCATGGTGGGAAACCTCTTTTCCTACTAAAAAAAAAAAAAAAAAAAAAGACGTTCAATATCATAGCCCTGTTAGTCCCACCCTGAGATGGATCAGCAATCAACCTTTTTTTTTTTTTTTTAACATCTCAATCCTTATTTCAAGCTAGTCGTGATTTCTTTTCTTTCATCAATATGTATGAGAAACTTGGCCTGTTTCGTGGAAGCAGTCTCGGAGAGCTAGAGCAATCAACTCCAAGTCAACAATCCTAAAGTCTCTCATTGTTGAACTGCTTGGTGATAGGTGAACCTGGGAAAGTCACTTCATGTCTTTGAAGCTCATTTGGTCTCAGGGTAAGAGCTGTAATACCTGCCACAGACTAAGATTATCACTGTTGTTAATTATGTGAAGTGATCGCATTCCCCAATTGTTTTAGGCACTAGCTGAAGGATGCAGAATTATTGAGTCCATGGAGCACAAAGAACTATTAGGTGTTTAAAATTGTTGAAAGGCATAAGAAAAAAATAATATCGTTCTCTTGTCACTTCACTATTTAAAAGGTATCTGCCACTTGTCACCCATAGCATCTTCCCTTGTGCAGTGATACCCCTCACATCCCTCAAGGTAAATTGTTTGGAGGCCCTTTAAATAATCATAAGAAGCAAATATATTTTGAGGAAACATGCACTGCGTGAGTGAAATACATCATCTTGTTCTCTCAGTGAATCCTTACACCCACCATACTGCATATGCACTGTCACTTCTCCACTGGAGACGCATGGAAACCAAAGCACAGACATGGGACTATTGAGTCAGTATCAATACTACTAAGTGCTGGAGCCAGAATGTAAGCCTTTGTTCTTAACTTGTCTTTCTCCCTCCAACTTGGAAGAAGTTTTTCTGTATCTAGAAAGGTACAGAGTGGCTAAGGTCATTAAAAATAGCTATTATTATCATTATTATTATCATCATCTGTGACCATTCCAAATTTGGCAGTATGAGCAATATCTTATAAACATTTAAGGAACACTAATAGTTCTTTGCAAGTGTGTATCAGTTAGTTTTTGCTGCATGACAAAATACCCCAAACTAAGCAGCTTACTAGAAAACTAATCATTTACTTATTCAAGATTTTTTTTTTTAAGATTTTATTTATTTATTTGAGACAGAGAGAATGAGAGAGAGAGAGCACATGAGAGGGGGGAGGGTCAGAGGGAGAAGCAGACTCCCTGCCGAGCAGGGAGCCCGATGCGGGACTCGATCCAGGGACTCCAGGATCATGACCTGAGCCGAAGGCAGTCGCTTAACCAACTGAGCCACCCGGGCGCCCCTACTTATTCAAGATTTTTAAAACCTGCTATTGGGCCTAGGGACATTTGGGTGGATCTTCTGGTCTCTGCTGGGCTCACTCATGCTTCTGCAGTGAGCTTTTAGGTTAGCTGAAGACTAAATGATCCGGGATAGCCTCTGCTGGGGTGATGTGTCCCAGTTCCTTGTGCTCTGTCATCTTCCAGCAGCCTAGCCCAGCCATGTTCACTTGGTGGTAGCAAGGTTAGATTGAGCGGCACCAGGAAGCCTCCTGGGGCCTATATTTGGAACTAGATGACATCACCTCCATGCATTCTATTAAGTAAAGCAAAGCACAGGACATTCAGCACGAAGGAATCAAGAAATACACTTTGCTTCTTGATGGGAGAAACTGCAAATCACTTTGCAAGGAATGCGACACAGAGAGGGAAGAATTGCGGCCATTTGCAGCAGAATAAATACACACAATCAACTTTACCTGTTACACATCTTAAAAGAATAATATGGAAATATGCATTTTTCTGAAAATCTCTTTTGTTCTATTTACAATGGGGTTAGGATGGTATGTTAAGTATTCTTTTATTGCCCAAGTGTCTGTGATCAGAAAAGCCTAAGATATCAGTCTCTCAGGATTTGAGTTTTGGACTGAAGTTATCAAAGTGTGATTACAGTAATCCTGAAATAATAGTTATTTCATATTTGATTTACATTTCTCTATAAGGTTACCTCAGGCATTATCATTGTCAAATCAAACTTAATAGAATTTCAGTTTTCTATGCTAAATAGCTTGTGCATATTTGGAGAATTCCCCTGCACACTTGTACTGACTCTCTCACCAAGGGATGTTCATTCTTTTGTGAGTTTGTTCTAATTGTGCCATTCACCGTATTAACATTAATTAGCAAACTCATCTTTCAACTTTACCCCCTTGGGCCAGATTCAGTCAGGGTTGGGTAGGTAGGGAATTTAATTAATCTATCAGCAAATTGAATTTTTTATGAGGTACTTTGGTTTTATCTTTTTTTTTTTTTTGGTATTGTATATTACAAAACTTATTTTGAACTGGAGTTACCTAAAGATTTTTTTATTAGGAAGGCAAAGAGTCCAGCTATTTCTCCCCAAAGCACTGCACATAATAAAATATAGCATCAATGTTCCTTCGGGGTAATTTTCAAGTAGATTTTTTTTTTTTTACTATTTACTTAGATTGGAGATTCTTTCCAGATTGAACTGATGGAAAGATTATTGTACAGTAAATGTATCAGTAGTTGGACATATAAACACCTATTATTTATGGCTTAAGAACAAAGGGCATCTGTGTGTGAGAATTTAATTCAATAGGGCTAATCTCAAATGCAATTAATGTTCACATTCTTTATGTGCCCCTATGGTAGTCTATTTGCCCAAGGAATTTATTGAAATAGGTACATTTAATTAAACTGTTTTCAGCACTTGGGCAAAGATACAATATAAGGTATGACATTACACTTAAAGAAAAAGAAAGATAAGAATCTGGACAACTATTTTTTTTTAATTTGGTCTCTTATCTTAAGAATGTGTAAAATTGGGACACCTATGTGGCTCAGTTGGTTAAGCGTCTGCCTTCGGCTTAGATCATGATCCCAAGTTCCTGGGATCGAGTCCCTCATTGAGCTCCTTGCTCAATAGGGAGCCTGCTTCCCCCTTTGCCTGCTGTTCCCCCTGCTTGTGCACGCTCCCTCTCTCTCTGTCTCTGACAAATAAATAAATAAATAAAATCTTTTTTTAAAAAGTGTAAAATTCTGGGGTGCCTGGTTGGCTCAGTTGGTTAAGCATCTGCCTTCAGCTCAGGTCATGATCCTGGAGCTCTGGGATCAAGCCCTACATCTGGTTCCCTGCTCAACAGGGGAGCCTGCTTCTCCCTATCCCTCTGTCTATCTCCCCTGCTCATGCTCTCTCTCTCTCTCAGATAAATAAATAAAATCTTTAACAAAAAAAGAATGTGTAAAATTTCAAATAGTAAAGGACCTATGTCAAATGTCCGTTTGTCTCCCACTCCTACACACACACATATACACACACACAGAACAAACGCTGTACCCCTAATGTTTCCTTCAGGAATGAGTTTACAGAGCATGAACTATTATGCAAGCTAGGGCAGTGAATTTGAGTGGTGTTTCTGGATGATAAAATTCATGTCTACTCCCAGCTCGTAACTAGCTGATTTTTTTTGTGTGTGTGAATATGAAGGGCTTAGAATTCTCTCAACATTCCAACTGGTTCTGCAATCATCTGCTTCTGTGAATTCTGGAATATGATTCTGTCGTGGGCTTTGTCTGTCTAGGTTTCCCAATTCACATAACTGTAGGCAGGCAGACTTGGCCTAAAAGAATCATTTTCTTATGTGTGTTTTTTCTACACACTTTGTAAATGTGTGATACACAAATGGGACAGATGGAAATGGAAAAACAGTGTTCCCTCGATGTTCAGTGACCCTATAACTTGCATAATAACATAGGCTTACGTTGACACTTACAAACCAGATTTCTTGTCCTGATGCATTTACATGGATAGGTCCAAGCCTTCAGTGAGAACTACCAGGACTTCGGAGTTACAAAACTGACCTCAAATTCTTTTTTTTATTTTTTTAAGATTTTATTTATTTATTTGAGAGAGAGAGAATGAGAGAGAGCACATGAGAGGGGGGAGGGTCAGAGGGAGAAGCAGACTCCCCGCCGAGCAGGGAGCTTGATGCGGGACTCAATCCAGGGACTCCAGGATCATGACCTGAGCCGAAGGCAGTCGCTTAACCAGCTGAGCCACCCAGGCACCCCTGACCTCAAATTCTATATTTGATTCTATTGAAAGGAGAATCTAGTCTCAAGAATTTTAGTTTCTTTTCTAATGGAAAAGGATCCTACTAAACAAATATACACCTGTTATATTTTATATTTCCATGCATGAGTTTTTTGCTTTTAAACCTAGACAAAAGAACCAGGCAGATATCAAAAGCAAAGGGAATAGATTTAACTTCATTAATAATAAGCTTTCAAATAACCATCAATATTTCCATATAACCCAAAAGGTATTATCACACTGTTGTGATACTCTGTATTTCAAGTATGTTTTTTAAATGAATTTTTTTTTCATTTCTTTTTTTAAGATTTATTTATTTGGGGGGAAAGAGGGAGAGAGAGACGGAAAGAGTCTCCTCAAGCAGACTCCCCACTGAGCACAGAGCCTGACATAGGGTTCAACTTAAGGCTCAGTGTGGGGCTCAGTCCCAGGACTCCAAGATTATGACCTGAGCCGAAATCAAGAGTTAACTGCTCAATGACTGAGCCACCCAGGAGCCCCTGAAATGAACTTTGAATATTAGTTCCTATTCTTTGTCTGAAAAGACAGACAGATATGAATATGTAGCAAGAATAAAAGAGTTGACCTCTCCCAAACATATATTAATGCTTTTTAAACGGTTGTTTTTCCAATCTGCACTCTATTCTTCATTGTGCCCATCCCTCTCTAAGCAAACTAGGGAATCTTGTTTTTGCTCACCTCTTCTGAAGTGTAGACTTCCCTTAAGCTACCCTGTGAGAATATGTAATTACCCCCACTGTGGCTAGGTGTGATGTTATTATCCCCACCTACACAGGAAGAAACCGAGGAACAATGTGACTTGCTTCAATCTATGGCATGAACTTTGGATCTTGGAGATATTTTTGGTTTGTTGTACAAGAGTACAAGAAAGTACTTTGTGTACTAGAAAACACTCTATTAATATAAGCAGTGATTATTATGCATTTGTGAAAAGTTGATAGCATTCTTACCGATCTTGCATCACTTGTCCTAACTTCAAGGAAATCAGAGTGATCAGAGAACAGCATTCCAAGGCTAAACATGACCCTGAGAAGACTTCCAAGAGGTGTCCAGGCCTTTCTCAGGAGGCAGAACTGTCAGGCCTTTGAAAGTTGACTTACTCACCTCCACGTGCTCCATTCCCCAGGCTGGTCTCCAGAGCCAGCTTATTCACATACCTCCGCCACAACGTTGAAACTCACTTTAAAAAACCTCAGTTTATAGTTGAAGATAAGATAAGGCTTTTCTCCACTCTACCCCAAATATGGTATGAACTTCAACAAAGAAAAAAGCAAAAACGTTTAAGTTCTTCTCTTTTATTATAAGTGAGGCTTACTTCACAACAAGCTGGGAATGTCTCTTCTCTGGTGACACAGTCTTATGTGGAAGTCAACAAGCCTGGGTTTGAACTCCGAAGCCCTGGGTCTCAGTGTGGCTTGGTCAAACTACTTATGAACTCAGTTTTCTCATCTACAAAATGGGGGTATCAGTGTGTGATTGGCAATGCCCCTGTGCACATTACAGATAATGAGTATTAACAAGGGGCTACCATTACCACCTTTTGTGAATTCCTAACTTCAGCTTGAATTTTGCAAATCGAATGCAGCATTTGACATCCTTGCATGATAATGAGACAGGATAACCAAGAGCAATACTGTTTGGGATCCCAATGTTAGTAAGTATAGATTGCAAATCAGGCAAAATTATATCGTTTCAGCTTAATCTACACCAACAGTGTGTAAACATGGAGATATTTTTATTTTCAGAAGTGTCCAAAACTTACACCTGTTTCTGAACTTTAAATCAGTGACTTTAGGCATGTTTGTATGGAAATAAAAATGTCAGATATACCTTCCTTTGTGAACATAGTCTCTTTATACCCATTTTGAAATAGTAGGATATGGAAAGAGGAAGCAAAAGGACAGCAATGAGTGAGAATCTATACGCTCATTGAACCTATTGTGAATCCAGGGACAGGTCTGTCTTTGAGAGGGCGTGGCAACATCCCATCCTTAAAGCCACAGCGATGGTTGGGTTACAGAATATTCTATAGCCCTATTAGTCATTCTGTCTCATCATTGTTCGAGGGTGCCGAACACGGCATTCAGTAGAAAAACTCGAGCTCAACCTATGAAAAACTGTTATCATCCCCTCCAACAAAACCATGTCTATATCCCATTTAATAGAAAGAGAAGCAGAAACATAACAGAAAGTGTAATGGTTATAAACACAAGCATTGGCATCACACAGACACTAGTTCTAATCCTAGGTTGGCCATTAACTCTCTGAGTAACCAGGGCATAATCTCCCAGGACCTCCATGCTCTCATCAGTACAATGGACATGATAAAACCTCCATGGAGGCGCCGTAAAGAGTACAGGAGATGCTCGCTGAGGCCGGACACAATAGCACTTCGCAAGTACGGCAGTTATCAATGGTTGCCATTTCAGGATGGACTGGTATTTCTTCCCCACTCCAGAACTAAAGCACACGCATTTCGTAATGGCTCTGTATGAGTTTTGACACAGGTTTGGATTCTATCAGAGAACGTGAAGTACACATAAAACTCCCTTATTTCAGGCCGCTGAGAATCCTGAAACCCTTCTTTCCTAAATAGGACTCCAGGGAACTGAAATTGCCCGATAAGATCAAGCAGTCCTTCAGATGATCAGTGCTCCTCTCCTCCTATAAAAATGGAAGAAGTGAGGCATTTTAAGCTAGAGAGCATAGCTGTGAGATCATTTCAAATGTGGGTAGTTGGTTCTGCTCCTGAACTTTGTGTAAATCAAAACCAAACTATCCATTTATTCACATGGTGCCCACTGTCCACCTTGGATAAATGATAGAGGAGCAACTGCTTGAGGCTGAGTCTTTCATGAGATGGGAGTGATAAAGATGATAGAATTTGTTTGGGGCTATCAGCACCACATTTTCTTTGACAAAGATGTTCGGAATCCCAGTGCACCCCATTATTCCACAGCCGTGGCTCGCACCTCTAAGCTGAGCTCAAATACACTTGTTAAACTGTTTTGAACAAAGTTTGCAACTCTTTCCCTCTGATGTGAGCCTTGCAGAAGTGCTGTCCTTTTTGTGACCCTCCCGTACCCCCAGGCTTCTGCACCTGCTACAGCACTTGGTAGTAACTGGAGCCTGGCAGAAGTTGTGCACGTAGAAGCTCGGTGTGCCAGAGGCAAAGAATTTTCCTGAGAGACCTTTGCTCCCCAACCTTTATAGCAATGGCTCTCAAAATTTAATTTGCATAAGAACCACCTGGGGGTACTCTTTAAAAATGCAGATTCCGCAGCAGCCTCTGCCCATTCCAGCTCAGTCCAGTGTTCGGTGTTCTGTAGAGTTCTGGACTTTGTATTTTTATAAGCATCCCAGGTTATTCTGATAACAGTGGTCATTCTTGAAGATACTGAGAGAAACACTACTTTATAGTATTTCTAAAAATCCTAATTTAGGGGCACCTGGGTGGCTCAGCGGCTGCCTTCGGCTCAGGTCATGATCCCAGGGTCCTGGGATCGAGGCCCATGTCGGGCTCCCTGCTCAGTGGGGAGTCTGCTTCTCCCTCTCCCTCTGCCTGCCTCTCTGCCTACTTGTGCTTTCTCTCTATCTGTCAAATAAATAAATAAAATCTTTAAAAATAAATAAAAATCCTAATTTATAAAATTGTATGTGATCATAAACAAAAAGTATAGAAGATAAGTACTCCCATAGGCCGTACCAGCTCATATATGCTTTTGAGTATCAGAAACACTATAGGGTGTGTTTGTGTCTCTCACTCCCCTACCCTAATACGTTTGGGGCAATAGAGTAACAACAACAATAGGGACGATAATAATAATAACAGCATGTCCTTTGAAAGGGTCAACTGCTGTTTAAGCAAAAATACAGATATAGAAAGAGTAAAAGCTTGAGCTTCGGAGGGCTGGTGCTGACCTTTACTAGTTACCTGACCTTGAGTCACTATGTCCTCATTTATAAAAGAGAGATAGTATTGGAGATAAGATGGCAGGCTCACGGTGAGCGGCTGTCAGGGATGAAAATAGGTATACCTGGAAGAAGATTTTAAAATCAGTCTCTCTTCAAATCATCTTCTTTCACACCACCTAATAAGCATCTTGATTCACCATGGCGTTAGCTGCAGTAAAATGGGCGATATCAAACAGGACTATCTGGAAACTTTCCAATTCAAAACAGAGCTTTATATTGTGTTTGTAATAAATCTATATATTCTTCTCTACCAGATGACTATAATTGCAAAGTAGAGCTTGCTTTGACATCGGATGGCAGGACGATAGTATGCTATTACCCTTCTGTGGACATTCCATATGAACATACAAAACCTATCCCTCGGCCAGATCCTGTGCATAATAATGAAGAAACACATGACCAAGTACTGAAAACCAGATTCGAAGAAAAATATGAGCACTTTGAGCAAGGACCCATGATAGAAAAACTTAGCAAAATGTTCTTTACTACTAAGCACCGTTGGTATCCTCGTGGACAGTATCATAGATGTCGTAGGAAACTGAATCCTCCAAAAGACAGGTGATACTGAGGTTTTCAGGAATCAAAAAGATGTTATCTTGTGTCTCATTTGCCATTTGAGAAAATGCAATTGAGTATATTCACTAATGTGTTATATAGCAAAATAATAAAATGTCTTCATGTAAAAAAAAAAAGGGGCGGGGGAGATAGTATTGACCTTGCGGGAGTGTTGTGAAGGACTTAGTAACTATCAAGAGCCTATCCCAGAGCCCAGGCACACTCAGTGCTAGTGTGAAACTCTGTCTCCCCCATGGAGGTACGAGGAACAGTTCAGGGGCCTCATTATGAGCCACTCAGGTGTCTTCATAACCCAACTTTTTCCAGCATCCTGGGCTTGGCAGGTTTCAAAAGGTATTGGTCTGTGCCTTAGTCAGTTCCAGCTGCTCTAACAGAATCCCATAGACTGGGTGGCTTAGAAACAACAGCAGTTTACTTCTTATAGCTCTGGAGGCTGGGAAATCCAAGATTAAGGCACCAGCAGATTCAGTGTCTGGTGAGGGCCCACTTCCAGCTTCATGGAAGGCTGTCTTCTCTCTGGGTCCCATGCATATCAGGGCCTAGGGAGCTCTCTTTTGTAAGGCTTTCCTGAGGGCACTAATCCCCTTTAGGAGGGCTCCATTCTCCTGACCTAATCACCTCCGAAAGGCCCCACCTCCTACTCCCATCATAAGGGGCTGGGATTCCAACATAGGACTTTCAAAAGGGCACAAACATTTAGTCCTCATGAACTTCTTCATATTAGCTGAACTTATAGACACTGCCTTTTACCTAAAACACTAAGTAATAGGATGTAATTTCTAAGAGAAATGAAAGATGCACTGAGCCAGTGTCCTGCACAGTTAGAAATACTCCCACTGAGTTGGAGCCATTGGAAGGAGGGGGTTGCATCACACTGACAGATGAATCCCCCGAACCGTCCTGGAAATGAAGGACAGAGACGAGTGGTCAGAACATCCTCTCTTCCCTGGACTCACTCGCATGTTCCCTGCACTCCAAACTCCATGAAGACCATCACCCTCCATCTCTAAAAAAAAGTCCAGCTTGTCTAGATATTCTGTACTAGTGATTTAGAGACCAGATCCGAAGGGTCAGGATTAGCACTCTTTCAAGGAAGTTTATGCTCCTGTTCATGAAAGACAAAACCCCTTCAGTATTGATATAGACATCAAAGGAGAAAAACAGAGACCATCTCTTTTTCCAAAAAGACCCTGTATTCATTTGCTTAAGTCTGCCATAAGAAAGCTCCACCAACAGAGAGGCTTAAACAATTTAAACAGCAGAAATGTATTCTCACACAGTTCTGGAGGCTGTAAGTCTGAAATCCAGTGTTGGCAGGGCCAGGCTCTCTCTGAAGGCTCTGGGGAAGGATCCATTCCAGGCGTCTCTGCTCCCTTCTGGTGGTTCCTTGGCTTATGGCAACATAACTCCAGGCTTCCCATGGTGATGTCCCTGCACACACGTCAGTGTTCAAATTTCCTCTGTTCATAAGGACACACGTCATATTGGATAAGGGGCCCACCCTACTCGACCATGACCTCAACTTAACTCATTACATCTGCAATAACCCAATTCCCAAATAAGATCACATTCTGAGGTATTGTGAGTTAGGATTTCAACATGTGAATCGGGAGGGGAAAGGACACAATTCAGCCCCAGACTCTTACAAGCAAATTTATATGAGTATTTGATTAGGACACAAAGTGTTGGGTCATACAGGGACAAGTTGACTTCAGCTTAAAATTTCCCTTAAAACTTTTCTTATCTGGTGACTACCATTCCGTAGGAGTTTCTCGGTATGAGCTCCATGGAACTGTCTTGTTTTAAAGATTTATCCGTAAATAGCTGAACAGCCTGACCTGGTGAATGGGATCGTGTAATGTTCACATTTAAAAGTCCTTGACTTGAAAGCTAGGATCGATTCTTTCATATTTTCCCAAAAGTAAAGCACTCATTTTAAAATAAGTGATACATTGGTCTTCTAAGGGAACTAATAAACCCCAACAAAACTAATAAAACTGCTCTAACTAAAATCACTAAAATTTACCTTCTTAAAACCATGAGGGTACAAAAACAATCTCCAAGCCCAGTTATTTTTTATGGAAACTGACATTTAAATTAAAACTCACTTAACAATGGTTAGACCTGAAATATAAAAGGCATTTTCTGAGAGTAATTGTTAGCATACTCATATGTCCGTACAACAGAGTGATCCCATTTCAACTTTACTTTTAATCTAATTTTATATGACAGGATCATGTTAGAACCCCATATGTTCCACTCTGAACTGTTTATATTCACTATAATCATATTCACTGAAAATTTCTGCAAAGCAGATTGTTAAATTCTCAGTTTATTTTTCTAGAAAAAAAAAATTTTTTGGCAGAGACTGACAATAGTTAACAAGATACTGTGATTAACAAGAGCAAAGCTTCTAAAATGAAGCTGTAAGGCACGGGTTTAAATTGGGTAATAGTCAAGGGTATGATTAAAAACTTGTTCATTTGCATTATTTAAACAGCCACTGAATACCATTAATTTCAATTGAGAACTAAAAGCACAGTCTATCAATTAGGAGCAATCTGAATTGGAAGTCAAGAACTTTCTAGTTCTTGACTACATGTTTTTTTTATCTAGTAATAGGGTTTGTTTTTTGTTTGTTTTCTAAATCTTGCATTGCTGCCTCATTCTAGTTACTTAATCTCTTCATGTCTGGGTTTTTGTCTCAAACAAAATGGGAATATTAATTCTCAGTCATACCCATGAAGATTGATGCACAAATAAACTGTTTGTAGACTTGCCGTTGGCAGTACAAACCAGAGCCTCGTTCATATTTCAGATCAATGCTCTTTTCAAAATAAGCTGAGTGATGAAAGACTGTACATACATGTTTTAGGAATTTGTACAGTCTTGGAGACAAGCCCAGATCTCTAAACTAGAAACATGCAGGGGAAGCTCTAGATTATACCCTGTAGGAGCAGAAGTCCAAGAAGTAGAACGAAAAAAAAGGGCCTTCTTACCTTTATCTCTGGTGAACGTGTTGCTGAAGACCCATTAGGAAATGATGAATGGGTGGCCATTGCTTTAAGTCAGCTTAACTTTTCAGCCAGCCTAATGGGCTGTTGTTCTTTACTCTTCCTTACCTGGGTTGTGGACACAAGGTCAGGATGATCCTCAGTACTGAGAGTGCAGTCGGAAAGATCAAACTTTTCCAGGACTGTTTAATCAAGAGGCAGGCATATTCTAGATGAATGTCTTGCCTGTGCCTGGATCTGTGTATTTAATAGATATTACATAATTAGATGGTGCATGAAATCAAGAAATATCTAAAAGAGACAAGTTTCAAATAGATTTTCTAACAGTTCTTCATTTCATCTGTTTCTCAATTCCCCTGCCAAGTGTCCTAGTTTATCTTAAACTCAGTTTATCAGGAAACCACTCCCGGTCTGTGGTTTAGCTGTAATCTGACATGGACATCATCTCGGGGGGCCCCACCATCTTACTCGTTGTCACTGAACCTTTGTTTAACCCACACAAAAGCCCCCTCTTCTATCAAATTCCCAGATAGTCTCTCTCACTAGTCAAGTGTCCTTTGCTGAGTAAACTAGGAAACCCTTAAAATGAAGTAAATTTTGAAACATTTTAAAGAATAATGGCCAAATTCCCTTTTTCTCTTTTGCATTGTAATTGCCAAATCCTACTTTTGAAAACTATTTTAAAAATTGCCCAAAGTTTCTTTCCTTCTCTCTTTTTTACATGGAAGGGGAAGAAGATGGTGGTGTGTGTATGTGTGTGCCCATGAATGCCTGATTGCCTTTATTTCACATACTATGCAACCATTGGGCAGGTTGAAAGGATATTCCCTTTTTAAAAAAATTATAAATACCCATATCAATTGGCTAAAAATTCTAGTTGATGATGAAGTAATATAGGGATATGGAGAATGAAATGGGCTTTTTTTGAGGTCCTTATATGCTAAAGCACGTACTATGTCAATTTACTCTACAAACACACACTTAGACATGATTGTGAGTTTGATATTATCGTGCTCATTTTACAGAGCGGAAAATTGAGTCTCTGACTTTGGACAAATGATAACTTGTCCAGAGTCACACAGCTACCAAGTAATGGAACTTGGATTGGAAACCAGATTTTTCTGGCACCACCTATACCTTTTCTATTCTGCCAAGATGTTTTCTCCTCCCTATGTTGCTCCATGATGATAATAATGCAGCTATCATTTATTAAAATTCTACTACATACTGTGTGCCTTATGCCCATTTTCATATAATTCTCCGCTACTCTAAACAACAGTATCATCAGCCCTTTATACATGAGAAGACTAAGGCTCAGAACCCATGTGTAACATGGTCGAGCTCAGAAGTAGCAGAGCCAGGAATCAAACCCTGATAATCATTAATGAATTCCATATTTGTAAAGTTTCTGTGTAACCCCAAAATCAGTACTCAACAGAGCCCTGCAGTCCATCATTCGCAGGCATCTGCAAAGTGGCAAAAATCTGAGTCGCCCAGGATGCACGCTGCCACCTGAGGTCAAACAAGGCAATGCTCTGCCTTCTTGTTTTCAGCTCTCCTACTGTAAACAGCATCCTTTTCTCCATCTATTTAGTGCCACATTTGTCTAATGTTAATGGGTTTTTTCCTTTTTCTTCTTTCTTTCTTTCTTTCTTTCTTACTTTCTTTTTTTGGTAATGTCACTGTTTAAAATGGCCCCTCTCAAGCTTAGGGCTGAAGTGCTGTCTGGTTGTCCTAAGTGTGAGAAGGCTGTGATATACCTCATGGAGAAAATGCATGTGTTAGAGAAGCTTCGTTTAGGTATGATTTATAGTGCTGTTGGCCTTGAGTCCATTGTTAATGAATTACATATATATATATATATCTTTAAATAGAACAGATGTACATTTAAAAGGCTGTGTATTGATTGGTTGACCAGAGACTCGCAGGAACCTAACCCTGTAATTTCCCTAAGACCAATGTACTGTTTAGTATTCATTAATTCAGTGTTCTCAATGACCTCACAGATCATAACTACCACAAATAACAAAAATCAACTGTATCTGTGTTTCCTGTGTCCACGTTCTTCTACTACCCACTCCCGACCCTCTGTACATTCTGTGAAATAAGTGTCCGGTTGTGTGTGATGCACCTTTGTTTTTAATTTTTGCACCCATTTCCCGGGAGAGATATGTTCCCTTGTCATAACCGCCATTATTCTTTCAAATGTGACACCATTCCACCATCCTACACTGTGGCTTCAGTGACCAATAGATTCTCATCATTACCAAGAAAAAATCAACACAGCACACAGTAAAGCAAACTCATAAAATATTTATTTAAATTGATTTAGCTTAGAGCAAGTTTATATACATAAATAATTTGTACTCTGTGAGTCAGATTCGGAAATGCAGATGCAAAGTGTGGGGCACGGAGACGTGCTGGGGGCTCTTTTCTGAGCATCCCCATCCGGTTACAGAGTTCACACTTAGGTCTAGAGAAACAAACAATATATGGCAGTGGTCTCCTCTCATCGCATAATGGGTTTTATCTATACCCTGAACCTTCTGGAATTTAGCCCTTTCTCTAAAGGAGATCATTTCCTGAGAATTTCGTCACTGAGAAAAAAAAAGAAATAAATCGGCAAGGATGATATCTTCAACACTGCAAAGGGTTTTGGATTGTACCATCTATGCTTCCTACACCTGCCTGTTTGCTAGAGGGCTGCTAAAACACCAGCTCTCCTCCAGCTTGTGTGGGAAAATGGAAGATGAAATGGATTGGGAATCCAAAGACACCGTCTGAAGCCCGACTTTATGACACACCGAGGGTTCTGGGCAAGTCACTGTACCTCGTAGAACCACAACTTCCTCACCTGTAAAATGACAGAATTATCTGCCTGTCTACTTCCAAAGACTGTAGTCATTAGAGGAGATACTAATGACTCACCGGGTAAAGAATTTTGTA
The DNA here is from genome assembly GCF_029215605.1 of Mirounga angustirostris. Lineage (NCBI taxonomy): Eukaryota > Metazoa > Chordata > Mammalia > Carnivora > Phocidae > Mirounga > Mirounga angustirostris. Next base: position 16,102,852 of record NW_026991711.1, on the reverse strand, counting down.
ATTAACAAAGCATTGTTCGCATACATTATCTCATTTGATACTCGCATCAACATTGCCAATTAAGTATGATTATAATTATTACCATTTTGTGAAAAAGTCTTTGCAAACACAAAGGTACTGCAAAAATACTTGTACCATAAAAAGAAATCAATGGTTTTGAAGACAGCAGAAAGAAGATTGTTAGCATGTGTGAGCCCTACAAGGAATTAAGACCAAATATGCCACTGCCTAGTTTAAATTAAATGGATCACAACATAAGGTGCCAAGCCAAGAGGGCTGATGGGCCTGAAACCCAGGTCACACTCTGATCTCTAGGACACATCCTGGGGGGGGCCGGGATTTATTCTAAATTGTACACAGTTGTCATATGGGCTAGTGTGGTCCTAGGTTAATGGATCAAGACAACAATCACATTAATAGCCATGGGTTCATAATAAAATTTGTGTCCCTCGCTTTATATAATGTGATCTTTTTGCTTAAAAATTACTTTGTTATTGCATCAGTCTGGATAGGCTGGGTAACACTGCAGTAACAAATAACTCCAAAATCTTGATGGCTTATCATAACAAAGACTTATTTCTCACTCAGGCTACACCCTATATTGGCTCTTGCTTACCTCTTTACCTCTTACTCTAGATCTCAGGGTGAAAGGGTAGCCACCATCTTGAACATTGCCAGTTGCCAAGGTAGAAGACAAACAAAAGAGGTCCGGAGAGTCTCACAACGGTAATTAAAGTCTCTGGCCTGGAATTAGCACACATCACTTCACTCCCAATTCAGCAGTAACCCAATTACAAGTCAAGAAACAATCCAATAATGTGCCCGAAATTAGGAATAACCAGAACTATTTGGTGGATAGCATGTAGTAGAGATGAAACAGACTTAAGAGTTTTCTTTGACCGTAAGCTCATGACCATTCCATGGGACAAGATTGCCAACTTCAGCTGAATTAATAGACAAGTATTACCCACAACAAAGGACAAAACAGTTGTGTTCCTAGTGCTGCTACACCAACATTGATCATGTAAACCTTAGAACTGATTTGCCTTCTAGAGACAGCAGTATTATCTGTTTTGTCTTTACTCAAGTGAATTGCAGTGAAAAAATTATGAAGTCCTATGCAATTTTGTGACATTAGATATTAGTTATTAATATATAAACTACTACTATACTACCCTAAACTAATGTGTGTTTAATATCTTTTTATTAATTGTGTCAAGAAACCTTACAAAGAAGAAAATGTTTTTCATAGCGAGGGGTTTATCTGAAAAACTATTATTTCTAGAAATGATTACCTTTAAAGGAGAATTTTTTTTGTCTCTAGCTAAAACAACAGACTAAAAGTAGAAGGTAGGAGAGTGTAGACTGATTCCCAGGAGGTGGAGATATACCAGAGTAAAACATCCTGCAAAATGAAGAACTTTCATTTTCGCCATACTTGTACATGTAGGCCTACAGAATATTCTCCGCTCCTGGAAAGACTGATGCCCTGAAACCATCCCATTGTCAAGTGGAGTTTGTAGAATACCCACTCCAACACACATATATTCTGTTTTGTTTAAAAAAAAACAAAAACTAGACAGATAAGTTTAAAATGGGATTTTTGAAAATGCTGCTAACCAGTTTGGGAAGAGTCACCAGGCAGATACAAATGCTAGCCATGGGGATTACTTACTCATAATGTGCTGAAAATGAGGAATGTTTCAAGAATTGTTTCCCTATTGTAGTATTGGAATGCTAATGTGTAAATATGGTAATGTTAAACACTATCATATCTGCTGGGAACTGGAATCTACTTTATTTTACAATCCTACAAGGGAAAAATATTTTGGTATTTTGGGTGAGAATCCAAGAGAATGAAGATGCATGCTGACATCAGTCAGAGCTCTGCTCATGAAAAGATGTTCTTTCCAAGCACAAATGTGTTTGATATATTGTTATTTAACATGCATTTAATTATTCTTTTCATTAAGTTTTTCTAATTGTTTCTAAGTATTATTTGCCTTTGGTGGAATAATCTTGTTATTTTTATGATCTCAGAAAGGCAGGATGGGGAATAATGATATCAGGTGTAAGCTGGATCTGTAAGTGCTTATTTTCAAATATACACACAAAAGCTGGAGGGCCTGGTTATCAAAAGCTATTACATATAGGAATAGCATGAGAATATTTATTGGTATTTGTTTCCGTTTAGGCATCCACCCCTTAATTTTTTAATTTCCATTTTAAAGTTGCTGTATTAAGCATAATAACTGCTTGAAACATGTAGCTGAATAGGAGAGAAACTATAGAAGCCAAGGAGGATTTTAATTACAAACTCCATTTCAGCAAAATTGCCAGCAACGGGAGCGTGGCTCTGCAAGCATTTAGGTTAGGATAGGGTGGTGCAGGAAAAACATTTGCAGTAGGATAATCTTTCCCCTGCTTAGTAGCACAAAGTGAGAAGGATAGCTTCATCGACTTCCAGACCACCAGACCCAAAGTAACCTTGAGATTGTGCCGCCATGTGAAAAGGGGAGATAAAAAGAATACTGGGATAATCCAGGGTAAAAGAAATGAATCAAGAAGATGATAGTAACTCACACTGCAGTGTGACTCTTCTTTCCCACTCCCTTGAAAATTGGCTATCAGGAGTGGATGGTGTCCATTTCAGAATACACATGGCAACAGATCTTCTCGGATCTTTGCTGGAAGATGAAGATGCCCAAGTCATCATGGCTGGGAAAGGAACGCAAACCTTCGGGCAGTGTGGTGATGCCGAAAGATCTCGAGCTTTGGAACTGGGCAGACTTCAATTTCTGGGCTGAGTCTACCATGGAGTACCTGGGCCACCTTGGATGGAATCATAAATAGTAATTTTGTTCTCTCATAGGGTCACTGGGAGAAGTAAATGAATTACCAGATGTAAAGACTGAATACACTCAATACTTACCTTTGCTTCCTTATCTAAAGAGGAATCCAGGGCGCCTAGGTGGCTCAGTCAGTTAAGCGTCTGATCCTTGGTTTGGGCTTGGGTCACGATCTTGGGGTTGCAGGCTCATGGGATGGAGCCCCACATAGTCTCTGTGCTCAGAGCAGAGTCTGCTTGAGATTCTCTCTCTCTCCTTCTCCCTCTGCCCCTCCCCCACTCTCTAAAATAAATAAATAAATAAATCTTTAAAATAAATAAAGGGGAGGAATCCTAGAACTAGCTTTTCTCATTTTACGTGAGGAAAGTGGTGCCCAGAAATGCCAAAGTCCTCTTGAGCTCATATGACCTGGGGGGAGGGGGGCATTGGTTGGAGTCCGTGTGCCCAGGAAAAGGCTTTCCCATGCCCTCCCCCATGCCAGCAGTGGATCTTATAATCCAAAGAAGTAGGGGTGGAAGCAGGGGAATAGATCTACCCAGGACCGTCTGAGGTGTCTGCCCACTATTGCCAGTGTTAGGGCTGTGAATCTGGACATGATTCCTGGATCATGTGTGGGGGAATCTCTCCTCACATCCCAGCATTCCCCCAGTGGGGACTGGATCCTCAAGCCATGAGCCATTTCTTGTCACCTAGTCAGCTGTGGGGAGTGTCTCCTCGGAGAAAGAAGAGACCTGTGGTCCCAGTAACTAGACATCCCTGAGCAAGCCACTTAAATTCTCTGGATTTAAGTGGTCAGACTCATCTCAAAGAATTGTTGAGAGAATTACAGATAATATACTTAACAACACCCAAGGGAGAGCCTATCATATAAATGCATAGCAGAAAATAAATGATAGTTATTACTTTTTGAACTATCACCATTATTGTAGATGACAGTAAGAATAGTCAACGTTTATGATTGCACTTTGTGCTAAGCACTGTCATAAGAATCTTCCATTTAACCCTCATACCAGTGCAATGAAGGAGGTATTATTTCATCTTTCAGCTGAGGCATCTGAAGCCAGAACAGATTGGGCATAGGGAGGGGTTGGGTAGCAGGGCATGAAGATTCTCCTAAACATTTCCCGGTACCTAAAGCACCATAGAAGTACCTTACAAAGAATGTACAGAAGCCCCACTGTGTCTCCATGGCTATGTGGTTTTGACCGCAGCTGACTGATCACTACTATGTCCCTAGTACCTTGTACAAGACCTGGTGTGCCGTAGGTGTTCAATAAATTTTCATTACTTTGATGAATTAGTGAATGATAAATATTGCTGCACTCGGGTCTTTACATTGGCCCAACAGACAATTCCAGGGACCCTTGGGCTGGCAGTAATCAATCACAAAGGCTGTTTGTAGAGACAGCTTAGCACTCTGGAGCCAAGGAGAATCCAGCCATGAAGAGAGAGGGAATATTACTAAGCAAAAAATTAAAAGCTATCACCTCGGCTGTTTGCCTTGGTGGCATTTCTGAGGAAACACATTCAGAAATATTTGGCAGCCCATGACATTGACGCTTTGACTCTCCAGGAATAAGGAAAGCATCAGAAATAAATTTACTTCCCGTTTAATTTTCTATAGAATGTTTTCCCCCACCAAGATACAAAGGGCAACTTAAAAGCCATGAGATTATTAAAAATTAATGGGAAATGCTGTTATCGAGGGTTTGCTTATTTTACTGTTATTAAAAATGCAAACAGATTGGGTGAAACATTTTCAGCCTGAAAGAGATCTCAGAAAATGGTTTTCTTATCATAAAGTGCAAAGCTAAGCAGAGTGACAGTAAGTGATCTTTTCCTATGATCAGTGTTTCCTACTCTTAGGGGCAGAAAAATAGATGTCTGAGGAAATCGTACATTTTATTTAATAAAGCAAAATAGAAACAAAGCGATCTTCCTATTAACATGAAAAAAAATATATCTGCTTTTGCTATGGCCACATGCCTTGGTTTTAATAAAACTAAAAAAAAAAAAAAGATTTCAGAATCTTTTGTGCTGATCTCAAAAAGCTATGTAGGAAAAATCACAAAAGGGCCAGATTGCAGCTGCGCGTGTCTCTTGTAAGCAAACAGAACTGGCCGTGTCAGGACAGCAAGGTGGGAGAAATGTTAGCTGTGGTGACTACAGAATCATTTAAAACAACACCTACAAAATGTGTTTTCTAAGAAAGCAAACATCTCCATTGCACACATACTTCTTTACCAAGAGGTAGCTGTGGCGTGTTTAAAAATCTACTTCTCAATGACTGACTGACTAACCCATTCATTCCTAAAAATACCCCTTTCATAAAACCGTGTTTAGCTGGGTCCTCACTTTAAATTTAAACAGGAACTAATAGTACTCTGCGCTATTTGCTTTCTCTTCATCTAAGCAATTTTTTTAGGGAAGAAGCAAGAGAGAAGTTTCCAGCAATACTATCACCCACATGCACACACACAACCTGCGAACTGAGCCTTTCATGGGCTTCTGCCACCCCACACTGTCGCTCTGACAGGAGGACTAACAACAGACCCTTCTTTGAGAGACAGCGGTGGCTTTCAATCCTCATACCACTTTTCTAAATCGAGGAGACCTACGGTTTTTGTTTTTGTTTTTGTTTTTGTTTTGCCAAAGAACTCACCCTACTTCGGGAGATTTTTTGTTGTTGTTTCTGTCAGGGAATGTTCAGCTCAGTACCTTTCCTAGAAACTGGTAGGGCTAAAATCTGTAACTTTCCTTTTTTACATATTTAGTCATTAAAAAGTAAGTGCGAAAAGCTTATGCTTTTTATTCAACCACAACACATCTTTTCAAAATTCTGTAATGGCCCATAAATTTGCATTAATGATCACCTGCTCCAGAAACCTCGGAAACAGGAGGCTGGAAGCACATCTGTGCGTGTTTATGCGTCTCCGATGCCTCACTCTGGACCAAGGTTGGAAGCTTTGGAGAAAATAGAACTCCACTGACTAGCTGTTTGTTACCATTTTTGGCCAAAAGAATAGTTGGGTCAAGCACCAGCACTTATAACCAGGAGATTTAATGATGGTCAATGTTAATATCTCATATCCTGCAGGAATTCACAATATCTCAGGTTTTAGGACATTTTGTTTTCTTTTTGGTGGGACCAGGATATATGGAAATGACCTGCATGGAAGGTCAGGCTGGCCTAATTTGGATTTCCTTTCAAAACTCTATAAGACATAAATACCTACTACAAATTACCTAGTCGCTGCCACTTAACAACATTTTTGTAGGGAAACAAAAATGTGAGAGTTTGAGTCTTGGAGGAACTCTATAAAGCTCTATAAAGAAATCGTTTCAGGATGAGGAGAATTATGTATAGCTCAGAGCAGGGTTTACAAACAGACCAGGAGGTGCGGGAAAAACTGGGAGCCATTAATCTTATTGTTAATCAAAGACTGGTTTTGTAAAGCAAATAGTCAGCTCCTAATTTATCTCTTTTGTACGTTCAACCTCTTAGATGCCAGTATTTCTTTGAGCAGAAGACAGATCTTTTAGGATGCCTAGATATTTCAATGCAAGTTGAAAGCACCAGCATTCCAAGTATGAGAAAGGGTCAAGGTCAGATGTTTATTTATGGGGCCCTTATTTGTAGCAGGAACTGTGCTATATCAGGAGTGTGACCCACTACTTCCTTGATCACGTTTCATTCCCCTACAGCCCTGTGGAACACAGGTGACATTAATTTCACCGGGGAGGAAACTGAGGCTTTAAGAGGTAGTTCAAAGCCAAAGAGTAAGTGATAAAGCAGAATTTAAACATATCTCATCTAAAAAACCATGCCATTTATCCTTCTGAAGCCTCCGTAGGAAAAGAGTCGGGATATGAGGTAAACTTAGAAGCATTCCAGGGTTGCTGCTAAACTCTATGCTTTTATTATATCTGCCGTATCGTACTATGGTATTCATAGGCACAAAATTCTCGGGGAATCATACGCCCACCATACCGTCAGATGATCACCGGAAGATGCTGATTTTCTCTATGTAATGCTGAAGCAAAAAATTAGTTTGTCACTGAAAATATATTGCTGTTGGGTGAGAAGAGGGGCTGTGCTTACAGTTTGCTTTTTTTTTTCTTTTTGTTTTTTTGTTACTTTCTCTGAGGTACCGGTGACAACCCTTGAATGTGACCCAGGTACTTTAAAAAACCGCTTAAAACTTGTCTTGTGGACCATGGGAGACCAAACTCTGGCATTAACCTGGGAGAGTAACTCTTTTATTGTGAACAAAATCTGTTTAAAAAGGAAGGAAGTCCTGTCATAAGGTACAACGCAATGAACCTAGAAGACATCATGCTAAGTGAAATAAGCCAGTCAGAAAGACAAATACTGGGGGCACCTGGGTGGCTCAGTGGTTGAGCGTCTGCCTTTGGCTCCGGTCATGATCCCAGGGTCCTGGGATCAAGCCCCGCATTGGGCTCCCTGCTCAGCAAGAGGTCTGCTTTTCCCTCTCCCACTCCCCCTGCTTATGTTCCCTCTCTCTCTGTTTCTCTCTCTGTCAAATACATAAATAAAATCTTTTAAAAAAAAGAAAGAAAGAAAGAAAGAAAGAAAGATAGATAGACAAACATTGCACAATTCCACTTACACGAGGTATCTAAAGTAGTCAAACTTCTAGACACAGAAAGTAGAATGGTGATTGCCAAGGGCTGGGGGAAGGGGAAGAAGTTGTTCAGTGGGTAGAGTTTCAGTCAGGGATGAAAAGTTCTAGAGATCTGTCATACCACAATGTACAGAGGATTAACAATACTGCTCTGTACACCTAAAACTATTAAGAGGGTAAATTTATATTACATCTTTCTTACCACAATAATTTTTTTAAAAAAGCATCATGACAAATCCTGAAAACAGCTGAACACACCATCTGAGAACGACGTTAAACTAGACATCAAAGAGTGAGCTGTAAAGCACTACACTCCAGTGGTTCTGATTTTTCAAGACCATTTTGAACACTCAAGTCAGGTAGAAGGAGTCAAGGAGGGAGTTTTCTAAAACAATCTCTCTACAAGCCCTCCTCATGGTTCAGTCGAACATTTCAGATTATCCATTCCATAAACAACCTCCAAAAAGGCAGAGTATTACTTGGTTTGTTACCAAATGCCTGACATCCTCACTGAGCTGCCTAGGACTCTGAAATACTCCCAGGAGAAACTTCATAAGCATTACCTTGAGCCCCAGGGAAAATGCTAATGAGAAACATTAATTTCGATTTGTGAGAAATTCTGATTAGCTTGTGTGTGGAGTATACATGAATCTTTCCTGATTACTCTCCATCCTGAGCTAAAAAATTTTCTAGGACACCAAGATTCAAAAGTGTAGATTTGCATGTTCCCAGTGCCCTGAAAGATTTTATACAACATTCTACTGTCAAATGATTTTTTTTTTTTTTAACTCTACACTTGTCCTTCAACTCTTTGGCTGAAATGGAACACTTAGGAGAAAGCAGTTACAGTGGTATACAGTTCTTTTAAAGCATGAAAGACCATTCAATTAGTCAGAGATGTGAGGTGTTAATAAAAGATTTGCCAAGAATGTGGGAGTTATAAGGGGCCTTTGAGGTAATCTCGTCCAATGTCTTAATTAAACAGGTGAAGAACCAGAGACTCTAAAACCTCATCTTGTCCAGTATTAATAGCAGCAGAAGAAGGGAATAATTTCTGCCAAAGTGTTTACGTTAGCTCAACTGTGGAAACCCCTAGCTGCTTCTTATTAAACTATTACTTTGGCTTAAAATTGTTGTTGGTCCCTGTTTATGCAAAAGTTTAATAACTGCTATCTGCAGTAATAAGAGATATAATAATGTTTATCTTTTTATTTCCTCCGAGGATCTTGGAATGTGCTTCATCATTAATTAAAGAATCCTCTGAGTCCCCCTATTAGATAAGTATTATTAACCCCATTTATTAGGGAAATGAAATTCTGAGCGATTAGGTGACAGGCCAAGCACCATACCCCGAGCTAATGCTTATGATGGACACTCTGCAAGAAGTAGGAACTTTGCAATTTCCACTGCAAGTATGTTAGTCCTTAAGTTAAAACACACTCAACATGTAGGTATTGACCTGTTGCTTCATACAAGGAATTGTGTTAAGAGCACCAGGGACTTCAAGGTATATGTGATGCACCTGTTCTTAGAGAGCGTATATGGAAGAACCAGGAGGGACCCTAAGACCGTTGCATAAAATACTAAAATACAAGATAAAATATGTGTTACACAAGAAGTGCTAGGAAGGTCGAAGGAAGTGAGACTATAAATCAAGATGGAGAGATAAGGAAAAGCTTTAAGATGAAGGTGACTTTGAGTAGCTTATTTAATATTCTGGTTTTCAGATTTTGAGCATATGTCTGTTACCTTTGTTCATTGTACAAATATTTCCTGAGCATATGCTCCAGGATCTTGTCTAGGCTCTGAAGTGGAGCGAGTGAGGCAGAGAAGAACAAAGACAGAGCTCCGGCAGCATCCTAGCTTTCCCCGGGCATATGCAGGGGAAAGCAAAAAGCATTATTTCCTCCTCAAATTTCCAGGATGTAAATAGCCCCAGGCATGTCAATGACTGGTAAAGAATGAAACTTCAAAAAGAACTTGGAATCACCTTCTGAAAGCCTTTGAAGGCAAGGGGTCAAGACTTAGTGCTCCAGGAGAAATGAGCAGGAGGTTAAAAGGACAGGAAACCAGATCTGGGAAGCGTGTGGTTGGCTTTGTTGCCTGGGGGTCCCATAGTGAGTAGCTGCACTATGGTCAGCCGTGGAGGGTGGGACAAAGAAGTGTGTGAGATCACATAGGGGCAGGGCATAGCCTGAAGAAGAATGGGGTCAAGGACAGAACCCTAGGGTACTCTCACATTTTGAATTTGATGAGGGCGTGGAGAACAAACAAAGCAGACAGCCAAAGGAACCAGTGAGGTAGAGGAAACATGGGGAGACTGTCACCATTATCTGACTAAAGCCAAGAACAAAGTGGAGTTTCGCTGAGGGAGTGGTTGCCCCCCTTAGAGGGCGCTTTTGGGTCCTCCAGAATTCATGTGGAGGCTTCAGACTCAGACTAAGTCATTGAATTTGGCAATTATGAGAAGTCTTTCTGAGAAAGCCAAATCAATAATGCAGTGAACGCTGAATCCAGATTTTAGGGAGTTTCAGTAATAATAAACACATGGTGAGAAAATGGAGTCAAATGACTTTGCACAGTTTGAGGGTGCTCGATGGCAGGCCAAGGCAATCCCCATGAAGGAGAGAAGGGAAGGTCAAAGAAGAGACTTAAAAATGCTTGTGGATCTAAAGTAAGGTGGTAGAGAGAATATCAATATACATAAAACTGGGGATAAGAGATAAAGCTCAATTTCTGGGAAGATGGGAGGGAGGGCTGTGTGGGGCAAGATTGGGAAGCAGAACACAACTGAAAAGGTGGAAAAATGCCTTTTCCCACAGATCATTAATTATGCTATATGACGGTCTGTGTTTGGTTAAAATAAAGATTGTTTTCACACATTTTACTGCTCTTGAGTTAATAATGTAAATACAAACTCTAAACATTTATCACACCCCAGATTTTACTAGCACACAATGCAAGCAGAAGATCAGGGAACGGATTTCAGAATAACTCCATGCCTGGATTCTTCTTCTGCCCTTTTCCTCCTTTGGGAGCTCTTCTCAATTTAATTGTCGTCAGTTGATGATCAATTAGGCACACTGATTTCAGTGGAGTTTAATAACAGAGCAGCATTATGAAAAATATCATGTTGGAGTCCTAAGCTGAGGGGGTGGGGGGAAGAAACTAGACAATCCACAGTGTGTCACTGTCACTGGCAAAGGACAAGTCAGTTACTCTCCATCCCCACACAACGTATAAAGCAATTTGTACTTGAGCACAGCTGGTTCTAGGTCAACTGGAACAAAACACCTGGATAAGAATAACCAAGTCATGGAAAAATTGGGGAGACCATATATGGATGATTCTTGGAATTCTTTTAATTGATTTGGAAAACGGAGGGATAGAAAAAGCTTCCTAAGCATTTTTTAGACGAACTGTCATTTCAGATGTGTTTTAGGTCAAAAATCCCAAGTGTAGGAAGTAGGTGCTTCGAGCACTATCTTGTGTTAGAGGCATTATTGATGAAGTCATTACACGCGAATTATGAATTCCTTCTTGTGGAAGGACAGTTTCCTGGGACTCTTACCCCCAAATTTAAGAAAAGGTTGATGTGAAATGTTTGCCGCCTTGCTACTTAGAGACAGCTGTTTAGAAATTCCGGACCATCTCTTGAGGCAAAAAGCTAAACATTTTAGGGTAGTAAAGTGAGAGCTTTGGGCTGTCGATTCTATTCCGTTTTACCCATGGAAGATCAGCAGCTATCCGTCTTCCAACCGTCGTGTGTGGGGAGATGGACTGTGTGAAGGAGACTCCTGGGCCCACTGGACCCAGTTTTCTTTAGGAAGCGATGCTCACGTGCTTAAACTCTAAACAGCTCTACTTGGAAAATCAATCATGAAGGCGGGGAGTTAAGCTGGGTGCTCAGAGTTGACTATAGGTGTTGAAGGTGTCCACAGAAAGGGACTGACGAGAGCCAGCAGTTAGCCAGGAGAGCATTACTGGTACACTGCAATGAAGTGGGCCCTGTGGATACATGAATTATAAAAGGGCACCTCTCTCCTGCTACTCCAAAGGACCCAGGGCTTGGCGAGCAGGGAGCAGGCTGCATTTCTCTCCTCCCCACTCCCTTGCCTGACACCTTTACTCAGTGCCCAAACTGTGCAGCTGTAACTGATAACCCTGGGCCTGCCGGTCAGCATCGCCTCTATAGACCGTTTTCCCAGAATCAAGCCCGTGGTAGATGCCTCTTCTGTTGATCTAAAGTGACACATTTTGTGGAATCTGACATCATCTATTCATAAGGAGAAACCGACTTTTAGCTGAGAGGGGCCCCTTGCCTTCAGGGGCACCTACATGGCCTCAAGCCATAAAACAATAAGGAGCCAAGGAGAGGCCACGGATTCATTCATTCATTCAAAAAAATAATGACCGAGCACCTGTTTTTGCCAGACAACTACTCTAGAAGTTGGAGATGCAGCCAAAAAAAAAAAGGAAATTCCTATCTTCATGTCACGGAGCATATGTTCCAATGTTGGAAGAAGATAATAAATGAAACAAATAAAATATCATATCTACTGTATGTCAGGTAGTGATCAGTGCACTGGAAGGAAAATACAACAGCTAAAAGGCAGTAGCTCATGCTGGGAGTGGGGGTGCTATTTCAAACCAAACAAGGAAGCCAGTGTTGCCGGTGCTGTTTGAACGAGGAGAATACCAATAGGAGATGGGGTTGGAGAGGTAGCAGGTAGATTGGGAGTGAGATCACACAGGGTCTTTTAGGCACCTGCAGAGACTTATTTTCTCCTCCTCTGGGCAAGCTGAGGAGTCCTTGGAGAATACACTGTACAGAGGAAAGACACAATGACTGACATCACATTCTCACCCTTGAGCAGAAAGTCGACTGCAGCAGGAAATAGCAGAGTGACCAACGATGGTATGGCCCTTGGAAGCTGATTGTGGTCTCTTCTGGATTCTGGGAACTCTCATGAGAGGGGTACATGACTTTCTGCCCTGCCTATTTGGTCTTAAAGGATTCTGGCCTCTATGAGACTGAGGAATGTTTTGGGTCCATCATACGCATGTCTCAACATTTGTGGTTTAGACAGTAAAATGTATCCAGAAAAATGGTAAATGGCATTGTTGCCGTGAAGAGATGGTGACTGTTCCTTCATGGACAGCAGGCTCTGCTTTTTGTGTCAAGGCCTAGAATTAGCCATCAAAGAGGGCCAGAGACAGGCTGTACCCAAGAGCCAAGGCAGAAAAAGGAGGTTGGGTTGCCTGATTTCTACTCTACCTGTATTAACTCCCAAAGCACACAAGCATCACAGCAGGACACAGTGAAGCAATCCTTTTCAGGTCTTTTTAGATCCCTTTCGATGTCAGTACGATTTTGGCTTTCTCTCCATCCCTAAATGTGAAGGAGTGATTAAAATGCAGCTTGCAAATTCTAGACGACTCAAGTGTAATTTCCTGACCCCACAGCCTTTGCCTCCTGAATTTCAGAAAGAATTAGGACAACTCCTGGGGCGCCTGGGTGGCTCAGTTGGTTAAGCGACTGCCTTCGGCTCAGGTCATGATCCTGGAGTCCCGGGATCGAGTCCCGCATCGGGCTCCCTGCTCGGCGGGGAGTCTGCTTCGTCCTCTGACCCTATCCCCTCTCATGTGTTCTCTCTCTCTCATTCTCTCTCTCTCAAATAAATAAATAAAATCTTAAAAAAAAAAAAAAAGAATTAGGACAACTCCTTTTTTTAGCAGCTGTAATGCGATACACAACTGAAACGGGCTCCCAAACTGGCTCCAGCGATTCGAGATTACAGTGGGTTGGAATTCCTTCACAAAGTAGGGATTAGTCGAGACCAGCATCAGCGGCATCAAGGAGTTAGTTACAAGCGATCATTTTAGGGGGCTGTGATTTGTGTAACACAATTTCATTTGAAACAAGGAGAAAGAGCTCCGGAACAGTGGTTGGAAGATTTAATGGCAGGATTCTATACAGTCTGTCGCATCTGTAATATATGTTTCTAAGAAACTACATAAAATTCAGTTGGTTCATGTCACATACCTTTATTTAACTTTAGAAGGAATCATAATCCATGCAAACTAAATTTAGAAAAAAAAATATTGCATTCTGGAAGGCCCATGCACATTTCAAATGCATGCCTTTTAATTGTCAGAGAATTATTTACCCACTGGGATCAGTCTCCCTAAACAACTGGTAGTCCCATGGCTATTAGTGATGGCATGACAGCTTTGGAAGGCATGCCTTCCTCCCTTCCAGAGCTCCTCAGTTTTGTATTTCCATATCAATTTATGTGGTTAGCACCTTTATGCTGAATTAAAAGCGTACCCCATGTAAAATGATCAGAATGACTAATACCAATATTTTTAAAAAGCAACCCTGTTTCTCAGTTTCAGTGTTCTACGTCTACAAATCTAACTGCCACAAACTTAAAAAATTATGCACGTCCTCAGGGAAAACTGAGGAGTGGCAGTGAATTGGAACAAGACTGAGATGATGTCTTTTGTGTACTGTAACACTTCAAAATCATTGCTTCCTGGAAAAAAAAGTCACAGAGGCTTTTAATATTCATAAAGACTAGAAACAGGTGTTTGAACAGAACTTCAGCCACCTTTGACAGGAGCATAATGGGTTTGTCTGAAAGGGTCTTCATTTTCCCTGTCACTCACTGGCAGGACTCAGAATATCAAAACAGTTACACTCCAGAGCTTTCACTACCTGTTTCAAAGGATTACACTTGACATTTCTAATTTTTTTTCCTTTCGTTAAACTCTGTCCTCCCTCTTTTAAAACTGCATGATTTCATTAGCAAATCAAAGCGGGCAGAAGAATACATTAGTGCTCATTGCTTATGGACTCTGGGCTGACCTCATTGCTTTTTATGTCTACCAGTAGACCACAAAAACTATTTTTGGTTCGTCATTTAGCTGTGCAGACAGAGATCTGCGCATCCGCCTCCGAAGAACACTATTTAGCCAGATGGGAATAAGTAGCAACCTGTGGCTTCCATCTAAAAGATGGGCCGCTTAGGCTTACAAGACACTCCCCACCGTCTTCTTCAGTTGCCCTTCTCACTTTGCAAGAAGTGGAAGACTCCCGAATGCCAGGCCAAAGAGAAATAGTGCAAATGACCACTCTGTCCTTTGCCAAGTCAGAATACCCTAAGATTGCATTCGATCATGTGGGGGGCCCAGTACCTAGTGCCAAGTGCTAAATGGTGCCCACATTATTTAGATAAGAAATGGCTTTGGGAACAATATGAAGGTACTGTCGCTGGTTAGCTTCTTATACATCTCAGACTCAGTTTCCTTATCCATTAAGTTAAGGATTTGGGCACCTTCTCAAGCTCCATCCAGAACTAAACATCTGCCACATCGTGCTCTATCAGTTGCCCAAGGCCACAAGGAGATGGAATGAAGAAGAAAATAATGAAATAATGAAATGTCAAATTACCTATAATGACCTGAATAGTTTCTTAAACATTTCCCTCGTCTTTCCTTTTTGAAAGAGCAAAATAGTAATTGGTATGACATTCACAAAAATAAGCATTATGTTCAGTCAGGGAACATCAATTTCTCTGAGAGACGACAATGAAGGGAATAAGAGGTAAAGCTTCGGGGGGTTGAAATTGCTGGGTTTTAAGTGAAGACAGGCACACTGTAAAAAAAAAATTTTTTTTAATATAAAGTTTTACCCTTTTGCCAAAAAAAAAAAAGACAGAGGGTTTGGGGTGGGGGGTGAAATGCGGGAAGTAACAGTTGGCCATGGGATTATTAAGACCATATTTGTTGAAGCCTTACAAGGTGTATTTTTTTAAAAAACATTGATAATGACATTCGTGTTTTCCCTCAAGAAATTTCAGTTTGCTCCCTATTAGTATGCTAGTGACTCTGATCTTTCTGTCCCCACCTCCTGCTCTGACAGCCAAGTCTACATTTGGATGGATGCTTCCAAGTTTGGTTGAATGACTTAGAGAGATTTTCAAAGTACTTAAGGAATTTCCTTTGACTTGACATTTGAATTGGAGATGAAGTGATATAAAAATTTAAAGCAACCAGCATCATGGAACCTAATGTCCCTATTTCAGTAGATTTTTTTTCCCTGTAAAGTGTGGTCAGTGAAAAACCTTCATTTCTTATCATTCTTATTATGCATTTAAAATTCACTTTAAATATCACCCAAGGACCTGAATGCCAAAAATAAATGTGAAGCGCTTTCTCAAATATTACACAAAGTGACCTTCAGAGAGGACCCTCTCGTCACCAGAACAATTTCCATACAGCTGCTGATATGCCCATGAGCATATCAGGCTTAAAAGGAGAGAAAGAAAGAGATAGGTTTATAAATTATTTTGACTCAAAACCCCCAAAGTAGAAACATGCTCACACACATCACCAGCCTGTTCCTTAGAAGCTAGCACCTCAGGACAGAGGGATATTGCAGTACCATTGAATCCACTTTCCTCAGCCACCACCTGTGAATTATGGCTGACAGCGGGAGTTTTATGATACTATTGTAAAAGTAATGTACCTCTTAAGTGGCAATTTACTAAGTTGCTGATGAAATGCATTGCAAATATGTTAGTTTCGGGGTGGTTAGGAAAATTAACTGCTGCATACTTTCCATATTGTCATATATGCCAACGCGCTTAGAAAATGAGGAGCAGCTTTCTTGGAAAGCTGTTTGAGTGGAGCATATGGTCAGCTTGTCACCTGGTTAGAACCCTTAGGGGAATCTCCTGAGGCTATTTTTTTTTAAATCTGTTTAACTGTCACTAGCCCCAAATCATTAGATCTATAAAATGTTCCCTTAGAGTCAAACTTTTCGTTGTGCTTCGTATTTAGTTTTCTATCCTATCAGTTTGATCCCCACCCCCCAACCCTGCTTCCCAGCCTGGATGCCGAGCAATAGAGTGTAATGAAGCATCACTAGACCTCAGGTTATACTTGGAAGAGATCCCCTATTAATCCCCAGCCACTATGACAACCATATAAAAGAGGGAATCAAAGGGATAGCTAGGTGAGTGAATGTAAGGTCGGAAACTGGTGCTTCATTAAGTTTGTACTACCTTATACTGGACAAAGATCTGTGATTATTTACATGACCTCTACAATATCGCTTATATTGGCAGACATTTTACAAAGCTTTAACAATTTGAAAAGCCACTCGGATTCATTATTTCATCTGACTGCTCAGAACAGCCCTCTGAAGAAGGGGGAAGTTATTGTCCAAATTTCACACACAAAGACAAAAGCTGATAGAGATTAGGTTATTTGCTCAAGGTCTTCCAGCTGTTGAGTAATGAAATTATAATTTGAAACCAGATCTCCTCACTCCAAGTCCATCATGGAAACCATGCTTTGGTTAGAACACATGTATATGGGAGCCCTGAACTGACCTAAAACATACAGAGGTAGTGTAAGTAACCTGCCAAACATTTCAAACGTGACATTTGATAAGCTCAATAGCAGAATTAGTGATTCACATCTCTTCTCTAACTAAATGATTTTGGAGCAAGGATAGCAAATAAGTTACTATTTGCATCCCAACTTAGAAAGGAGTACAGTGATTGATTAGCAATGTCTACCATGGGCACAGGAAATGGCTGGTTCCAGCATACGTATTTGCTGTTCTTATGCTGAAGAATCTATCACTTTGTAAAATATACTTGGGTTTTATAATGAAAACCAACACAGACCAACAAACTGACAAGTTTTTGTTAAGCATCAGTAAATGTTAAGCATTCTATTAGGCCCTGTGAATGAACATGAAGGAATTTGAGAGAAAGTCTTTGCCTATTAACTTACAATCCAATATGGAAAATAAACTAAATGCACAGATGACACTAGATTTTAATCTGCTGATACTGACTTTGAACACTGCACAGATTCATAAAGCGCAAATCACACAATAAAAAGAATCCATTTTTGTGAAACATGTGACATCTTTTGAAACAATATCAAGGAACCAAATATAGATATGGAAAGAGATTTAATAGAATTCCTATATAGTTTCAGAGTGTTGTATTTTCTTACATTTATTTCTACCATGTGGAAATATTTTACAGTGGTCAGAGTCCAAATGGGTTAAATATTTTGAATCACTGATGAATTTGTGAATCTAAAAATTTGTTCACATGCATGTCTTTAGTAGTTATCTTAACAGTACAGTTGTTGTGACTTTAGCCATAGTAAAAATGGACAAGAAGTCCATTAAAGCCCTAAAATATCCTTTGTTCCTAATAGAAGTCGAAAAAATAAAGCTACAAAGTAGAAGTTCAGTTTCCTGGAGATTTGATGAAAATTTTCCTGTAAGAGAAATGATGGGAAGGGTTGAGGTTTCCTTCAAAATAATGTGGAGGTAATGGGGGGGAATGGATGGGGGAGGGGAGGAGGAGGTGGCAAATGAAACAGGATTGGCCATGAATTGATAATTGATAAAGCTGTCTGATAGGTACATGAGGTTTATTATACTATTCTCTTTACTTTTATTTGTATTAAACTTTACATTAAAAAGTGTTTTTTAATCCCTCAAAGATGCCTCCTTTGTTGAAGACTAATTGACATATAATCATGGGTTAATTCTGGGCTCTCTATTCTGTTCTATTAATCTGTGTGTCTGTTTTTGTGCCAGTACCATACTGTTTTGATTACTTAAGCTTTGTAGTGTATCTCAAAATCTGGGATTGTTGTATCTCTAGTTTTGTTCTTCTTCTTCAAGACTGCTGGTGCTATTGGGGATCTTTTGTGGTTCCATACAAATTTTAGGATTATTTGTTCTAGTTCTGTGAAAAATGCTTTTGGTATTTTGATAAGGATTGCATTAAATCTGTAAATTGCTTTGGGTAGCATGGACATTTTTAAAACATTTGTTCCCTCAATCCATGAGCATGGAATATCTTTCCATTTGTTTGTGTCATCTTCAATTTCTTTCATCTTATTTCATACTTTTCAGAGTACTGGTCTTTCACCTCCTTGGTTAAGTTTATTCCTAGGTATTCTATTATTTTTGGTGCAATTGTAAATAGGATTATTTTCTTAATTTCTCTTTCTGCTACTTCATTATTAGTGAACAGAAATGAAGTAGATTTCTGTATATTGATTTTGTATCCTGTGGCCTTCCTGAATTCATTTATCATATCTAATAGTTTTTTGGTGGTGTCTTTAGGGTTTTCTCTATATAGTATCATGTCATCTAGGGAAAGTTTCACTTCTTCCTTACAATTTTGGATGCCCTTTATTTCTCTGTCTTGTCTGATTTCTGTGGCTAGGACTTCCAGTGTTATGTTGAATAAAAGTGGTGAGAGTGGATATCCTTGTCTTCTTCCTGATCTTAGGGGAAAAGCTCTCAGTTTTTCACCATTGAGTACAATGCTATCTGTGGGTTTTTCATATATGGCATTTATTACGTTGAGGGATGTCCCCTCTAAACCTACCCTGTTGAGGGTTTTTATCATGAATGGATGCTGTACTTTGTCAGATGCTTTTTCTGCATCTATTGAAATGATCATACGGTTTTTATCCTTTCTCTTGTTGATAGGTTGTATCACACTGATTGATTTGGGAATTTTGTGCCACTCTTGCATCTCAGGAATAAATCCCACTTAATCGTGGTGAAAGATTTTGTTAATGTATTGTTGGATTCAGTTTGTTAGTATTTTGTTGAGGATTTTGCACCTATGCTCATCAGAGATATTGGCTTATGCTTCTCTCTCTCTCTCTCTCTTTTTTTTTTTTTTTTGTAGTGTCTTTATCTGGTTTTGGTATCAGGGTAAACCTGGCGTCCTAGAATGAATTTAGAAGCTTTCCTTCCTCTTCTATTTTTTGGAAAAATTTGAGAAGAAAAGATACTAACTCTTCTTTAAATGTTTAGTAGAATTCACCTGTGAAGCTATCTGGTCCTGGACTATTGTTTCTAGCAAGTTTTTTGATTACTGATTCAGTATCATTGCTGGTAATTGGCCTGTTCAAATTTTCTACTTCTTCCTGCTTCAGTTTTGGGAAGTTATATGTTTCTAGGAATTTACTCATTTCTTCTAGGTTGTCCAATTTGTTGGCATAAAATCTTGCATAATATTCCCTTATAATATTTTGTATTTCTGTAATGTTGGTTATTATTTCTCCTTTTTTATTTCTGATTTTGTTTATTTGAGTCCTCTCTCTCTCTCGATGGGTCTGGCTAAGTGTTCATCAATTTTGTTGATCTTTTCAAAGAACTACTCTTGGTTTCATTGATCTGTTCTATTGTTTCTTTTGTGTCTATTTCATTAATTTGTGCCCTAGTCTTTATTTCCTTCCTTCTACTGACTTAGGGTTTTTTTTGTTGTTCTTTTTCTAGCTCCTTTAGGTGGAAAGTTAGGTTGTTTTTGAGATGTTTCTTGCTTCTTGAGTTAGGCCTGTATTTCTATAAAATTCCCTCTTAGAACAGCTTTTGCTATATCCCAAAGGTTTTGGACCATTGTGTTTTCATTGTCATTTGTATCCATGTATTTTTTTAATTTCCTCTTTGATTTCTTGGTTGACCATTCATTGTTTAGTAGCATGTTATTTAACTTCCATATACTTGTGTTCTTTCCAGGTTTTTTTCTTGTGGTTGACTTCTAGTTTCATTACATTGTATTTGGAAAAGATACATGGTATGACTTCAGTCTTTTTTATTTGTTGAGACATGTTTTGTGCCCTAACATGTGATCTATTCTGGAGAATCTTACATGTGCACTTGAAAAGTTGGGTAGGGGGATGGGTGAAATAGGCAAAGGGGATTAATAGTACACCTATTGTGATGAGCACTGAGTAATATATAGGATTGTTGAATCACTATATTGTACACCTGAAACTAACATAACTGTATATTAGTTATACTGGAATTACAATTTTAAAAATTCCCTCTTAAAAATGCATTCACAATTTAAAGTTTCAGAAGCAGAGGCGCCTATTTGATACTGCCAGAGAATGAAAAGGGAAAGATATTCAAAACCATGATGAGCAAATGCAGGTGGCAGAATTGCCTGGTCAAGAAGTATATTACTTGGGCAAATTAGGACAAAGGGAAAAAAATCAGAGGTAAGGGTTGCTGCTTGTTTTTTTTTTTTTTGCCACCAATTGTCTCATGGGTGTAAATTTATCATTAACGTGGTGTAGCAGGCTCTTTGGATGCTATAATTTCTCATTTGTTTCCTGCTGCAAAACCCATTGGCTATGCCTGCATCCAGGTCTACATCCCAGCTGTGAAACATTAATCTCAGGCACACATTCTTCCATCGCCGGCCTGGCGGAGCCATGCTGTCTAGTTAGCTCCCCAGCAGGCTCCTGGCTCCACTCCTGATGCTCTCCTGGCACCACTAACAACTGTGGAACTCTTGTCATTCTGGAGATGGGATTGCTGCGATGCTCCTTGGGTGGGCCTCAATGTCCTGTACTTATTTCTGCTCATTTCCCTGAGCCTGGGAAGGATTTGTCACCCGGGTGTCTGGTAATCAAAGCTCTCTTGAGACATCGTTATATTAAACCTTGGACTTGAAACAGTGCTGTCTATCATGTTATGTTTTGTGAATGTACCCTTCATATGTTCTTTGCAGAGCCCCGTGTACTCACTGCTAAATGGTTTATTAATTACGGTGCTTAATACTAAGATGGTTCTGCAATTAGGCCATGCATAAATGCCCAACTTCTTGGTTCTGGTTTGTCTGTTGTTCTTAAGCTGGTGCTCCTATTTGTTGTATTGTGAATAAGAAATAAAAAGGGATTTTATCATGTGACTCCTGCTGGTTAAACCTCAGCCAAATTAGTAGAAAAATATGCATGTCCGATAACTGAGATTTTGATGCTGAAATGGAGGAGAAAACAAGACACGATGTAAGTGGTGGGAAATGATCTCTCTCTCCCTGCTCCTCACCACCAAGAAGCAAACAAACAAACAAAAATGAAAACAAAAACCTCCTGATAACATATGTTGTCTTTGGTATTAATCATAGGGATAGCTTATGTGTTTATAAAATGAATGGTTGAATTTAAAGAGATCAGAATGTGTGGATTTCTTTTTCCCCAGAACACATCACAAAGCCGAGTCTAAGAGCCATAAACGATAGGGCAAGGAAGTATAAATGGACAGGGACGAGAGGAGAAAAGCAATTAAATTTGATAGAAACGGGACTCAAGTATGTGACATGCTCTCTACTGATCCTGAGACTACCATTTCCAGTGAGAGACGATTAGGCTTTTTCAGGGACAGTGGCTGAGAAAAGGGCACCCAGAATAAGAAGGGGAAACAAAAAAAAACCTAACAAAATGAGTTTTTCCAAGAGGAAACTTTGATCACGTTTAGGCTGGTGTCAGGAATGACGAGAGGTCCACAAGCCCAAGGGAATTCAGCAAATCTTTCTGCCTAAGCTGGAGAAACTCTACTTTATTCTGTGAATCTACAGAGGCCTGTAGACAGTATATGTATGAAATAATGCATTATATCTGCACACAGTGTATATACAACATATAATCTCTTCAACACTTACAGAAAATTGCTTTCTGATGCTTGTAAATGAGAGGGGTTACAAGAGATAAGAGGGTGGTCTGTGTTCCCAAGGCAGCCACTGGGAAAAGGAGGACGTTATTCAAAGTGATTGTAAGTGATTGTCTTCCTAAATTGTATGTTGTGCTCTGTTCTCCAGTTGATTCTCCCCAACTTAGATAGCAAAAGGCAACACCAACACACACAACTTCTCTGTAATGATACTGCATTTATCTCAATTTTTTTTATTTAATAAGAAAGGATTTTCATGAATAGAAACAAAACTACCATGATGCCAAAATAGTACTCTGTGCACCCATGTATTGGGAAAATAACAGAATAAAGAAGGCTTTTTGGGGTGCCTGGGTGGCTCAGTCGTTAAGCGTCTGCCTTCAGCTCAGGTCATGATCCTGGGGTCCCGGGATCGAGTCCCACATCAGGCTCCCTGCTCCGCGGGAGGCCTGCTTCTCCCTCTCCCACTCCCCCTGCTTGTGTTCCTGCTCTCGCTGTCTCTCTCTGTCAAATAAATAAAATCTTTAAAAAAAAAAAAAAAAAAGAAGGCTTTTTGCTTTTTAAGCATGGAGAAGTGTTTGGGAGCTGCCTTATTCCCAAGAAGAATCTGTGCTCTTGGTAGGAACTGCTGACTGGGTGTATTTGAGATCATAGAAAACTTCTCTTATGCATCTAGAGTCATGGGAGTCTTATTACATCCTGTTAGTCATTTTCGCCGTCCAAACCTTACCACAAAAGAAACCAAGATTATCTCTGGACTTGCAATGATAGCAAAAGGATATCTTCCTCTTTATGTATTTGATCAACATGTGTCATTAATCTCTCCTTCCTGCTTGGTGGCAGTAAGTGATGGAACACTTTATCAGTTCTTTCTTCAATTAGATTGATGTATGTGCATTCCTTGAATTTTAAAGGTCATTAATTTTCACATTAGTCTCTTTGGTTGGGAGCACACGGATTGATATATTGATGAGTTAGTCTTTCATTGATTCTATATCATCTTTAGCACAGGGAGTCATGAGTGGTGCTTCCTTCTCAATCATGACACAGTGAGTGAAAATGTATTGATATTTGCAGAGAAATAAGGAACCTAGGTTTTGTCTCTTATATGGCATTTTAATGTCCCTGGATGAAAATAATTATAAAATGTATTTAGTCGTATACTTACGACTGTGTCATTGGCTTGTGTCGACCTTTCCCCCAGAGCTGTGGGTAATATCTATAACATCTAACAACTTCAGCCCAGTGACCTTCCATTTGCACTGATGCTCCAAAATTAAGGACTTCCTGAAGTTATTTCAGAATATTTCTATTAAAAGAAATAAGTTTCCCTGGTCACCTGAATTGAGAATTATTGCCCACCCATTTGATGGATCACCCATGTTGAATTATTCAGTGTGGGTCAAAGCAATGATGAACTTCGTACAGATGTGATATTCCAAAGATAACCCAGCATTTTATTTCATCTCCTTCCACAGAATAAACTGCACACACCGTGTTTGTGCCACAAACACACCTACTGTAATGGCAATAATGAAATAATAAAAGTTTGATCACCAGAAGCAGTGGATTGATGTCCTTGGCCACTTGAGAATGATTGGACATGACTGACACATAGGCTGAGGGAAAAATCCTGTCACAGTAAGCCATCGAACATTTTATTGAGGAAAAAATGCAGCTCAAATCTTAAAAAAAAAAATCTCTTCTGGTGAAGAATGTATAAAATCCTTGGCTCAAGTTGTAGAATGAAGTAGAATGTAGTCAGATATGTAATACAGTACACGCTGATCCCAAACACAGCTCATCAGTCATTTTCAGTGTGACATGAAGTCATTTGAACCTCTCTGGACCTCAGTCTTCTGGTCTGTAGCAGGAAGTTACACTACATCACCTTTAAAGTTCCTTGTGCTCTAAATGTTTATATGTAAATGTTAGAAAATCATACAGAAGATTCAGAAAGCAACTGAAACAAAATGTTAACAAAAGACTTAACATAAATGTTAATCAGCCTCTGAGGAACACAACTGAAGAGTTGCTCGTCAATTGAAAATCCAGTGGTGTGCAGAGCAGAGTAGTAAATGTCACCAATTCAAGTCAGGAATTATTTTATTAAGTAGTTGTTCTAAGTCTAGCCATGTCCCAGCTGGGAAATAGGGAATCAGTTGGGTCCATTTTAGTGTAAAACTAAGGTTCCGTGGGCACTTACAATGTAGCAGGGGGAAAGGTCTTTATAGGGGTCCCTGGGCGGCTCAGTTGGTTAAGCATCCGACTCTTGATTTCAGCTCAGGTCATGATCTCAGGGTCGTGAGATCAAGCTCCACATGGGGCTCCATGCTGGGCATGGAGCCTGCTTGGGATTCTCTCTTTCCTCTCCCTCCACCCTGCCACCAGCCCCCCGCCTCTCACACTCCCTCTCAAAAAATAATAATAATAAATAGAATAGAATAAAATTATTTTAAAAAGAACATTATAATAATACAGCTTGTTTCTGTACTCAGACCAGGACATGCAGATTTCTCTGCATTGTTGTTGTGATTATTTTAACTTTTGGGTCATCAAAAATATTGGTCCCTTCTATCATACACTTAAGCTTGTAAGCCATCTCAAATCCCATTTGGAAGCAAAATACAATTCCAACGTGAATAAAATCCCATATATAATCAAGTCCCAAACGTACTGCTCTAGAAATACAGGGTGAAAGCAGAGACGAGAAGCATGTGTGGATGGATTTGAAGAATGTTTTGGCAACTGGTGCTTCTTGAAATGCCTTCCCCAGTTTCAGCAGCCCTTCATGGTGACCTCTTTTCTCTCTAAATTATCTCCCCTTTTCTCCTTTCTTTTCTTATCAGAGGGGCTCGATGCTTAGGCCCCTGCTCTTTCCCTTCTCCAGCCACCTCCTCTGAGAACTCATCAATCCTCATAATTTCTGCAGTATCTGCCAGTCCAAGCAAGGGCAGCAGTGGATCAGAGAGGTCAGGAGGCGTCAGGACAAAAGTCTCATTAATGGGGAGAGATCTGCAGACTCTCCCGAGCTCAGCAGAAAGCCAGTCAAGTGAGACTTGAGCATCAGTCTGTACTGGAAAGAAGAAATGAATGTCCCCGATCAGGGGGGCCAGCTGGTCAAGGCAGGGGAAGAAAGCATTCGCCCCTCGAGCTAAGCTTCTCAAAGTGCGGACCAGCAGCATTGACATCACTAGGGAATTTGGTAGAAATACAGAATCTCAGGCCCTACCCTAAACCTTCTGGATCAGAACCTGCAAGTGATTAGTAAGTGCACATAAAAGTTTGAGAAGCACTGGCCAAAACCAAAATGAAACAAAAAGAAAAAAAGTCAGTAAAGATAGAAAGGAGGAGACTGGCAGTGATCAGAGTGTACCTGTGGTATTACATATGATTTTTGGATATCACATAGAAAACATGAAGTTTCCTTTCAACCTTCATGACAATTAGCAAACATAGCCAAGAAGGAGCAAATATTGTGGAGGTGGGCCACATCAGAGAAGCTTTATTTCCTTTACTAAGCCAAGGGAGTCTAGCTGGGGCAGAAGATCCTCATCTTGGTGCAGTATGCCTTTGATTCTGAAAAGCGGGCCAAGCGCAGACTATGGGGGACCTTGAAAGCCCACTAAAGAGTTTCAGTGTTGTTCCTGGATGCATAGATTTATTGATTAAGGAGGAATCTAGTAAAATCAGTGAGTTAGGAAGAAGCGGGAAAAGACCAAGTAGCCACGAGAAGCAGGAAAAGACCAAACAAGGAGACAAGGCAGGGCAGGTGTGTTTATGTTTTGCTCTGTACTTTTGTCAATGTCATTCCCGATGTGCAGAGAGGCCCGTCTACTCCTTTCCTCCCCAGAACATCCCTCCCAGCAATATAACCCCATGTCAGCATGATTACCAAATCCTCTTGCCCCCAGTATTCTATAGGATTTAACCCCAAAGGTCTTAAAATAGAGACTCATGGATGGGGGAGAGGGTTGCCATGCAGACCTAATACCCATCTCCTCCTTAAATCCTTCCAGTGACAGAAATCTTGATGACTCACCAAGCCATCCATTACAGGTCAGGGGAGCTGTAATTGTTTAAAAAGTTCTTCCTTGTATTGAGCTGAATTTCTTTTTTCCTTTGTGCCAATCACATACTAAAAAGCACTAGGATAGCACAGCTATCTGCCTTTCATCTGTTTCTGTTTCACAGATTCTGTTGAGTCTGCAAGTTGAAAGTGTTTTAGGCTTTCTTTACTGATCTGAAAGAACTCAAGCATTCTCCTCGTGAAAAGAGCTCATTTAAACAGTTCCTTTTGACATACAGCTACTCTGAGAGCTCAGGTAGATCCTTAGCTGGTTGTGTTCTCTTTTTAGTTCAGATGTAGTTAGATTAGTTTATGATTTCACAGCTCCAGTATCACCCTGGACTACAGAGAGTTTGGAGCAAGAATATCAAGGGTAGGTAGCCTGAATGACAAAAACCAACACATAATGTAGGAGATCAGGTACATGCAAAGGGCACTTACGAGACAAAGTGTTTCTGGGCGGAAAGCGCACAGAACAAGGTGCTGACTATGCCCTGATCGATGTTATTTACATTTGCAAAGAGCAGTAAATCTGTCAATCCAGGCGGGCTTGCCTAGCTAAGGATCTGAGATAAAACAAGAGTCTCAGGGGTACCTGTTAATTTAGCAGTGATTGTCCATGCTCTGTTTAGGGACAAAGGCACCTTGATCAAAGACGCGCCCTGTCTGGTCCCAATGTCAGCTGTCTTTTAGAAATAATTAGAGCCTGATGCCCACCAATGTTCCATCAGACAACCAGCTCTCCCCCTCTAATTCCCTCAACACCAAAAACCCTGTGTTGTAGACCAGTCTCCTGATCTGCAATCTCAGGACCAGACAGATCCTCGAACAGAGTAACGTGACCAAGACAAGGTCGGGTGGGAGACCAGCCAACTGGTTTCTCTCTGTGAACATCAGCCTCTGTCTACCTCTGACAGAGCTACCTCTGACAGAGCTCTGACATCCTGTCTTCAGTTTCCAAATCGCAAAGGAAGTCACCAGAACCCAGGCTAATCAGCGCCCACTGTTGCATGTTTGCAATGTGGCAGAAACAGTGCAAGGATGTGCAACACATACTATTATCCCCCATTTTCCAATTTGAGAAACTAAGGCAATGGCAAGATAAGAAAGCCTAACTGGAGACACAACGAAGAGTGGGGGAGTGTGACTTCAGCCCATCCGGACACGTAACCACAACACTACACTCCCTTCTTTAGCATTAAATACAAACATGAGGAAAAAAATAAATATTGTGTAAGGCAGAGAATCCTCTCAAGTAATTACAAAGAGTGCAAAAGTTAATGCTTTCAGAACTGTAGAGTGCACGTGATAGCAAAACACTAAAAGATTAAAAAATTTACTCACCAAAGTTAACTTAGGAGATCCTATCCAAAATCTCGATTTGGTTTTAAAATATTTTGTTGGCAGTTAAGTGTATAATTATATTTGGTAGCTATTCGTTTTCTAGCACATGTCTTTTCCCAGAACAAGAAATGGTTGCTGTGGGGCACCTGGGTGGCTCAGTCGTTGAGCGTCTGTCTGTCTTCGGCTCAGGTCATGATCCCACGGTCCTGGGATTGAGCCCCGCGTTGGGCTCCCTGCTCAGTGGGCAGCCTGCTTCTCCCTCTCCCACTTCCCCTGCTTGTGTTCCTGCTCTTGCTATCTCTCTCTCTGTCAAATAAATAAATAAAATCTTTTTTAAAAATTATTAAAAAAAAAAGAAATGGTTGCTGCAGGTGAGGAACCCCCCCAGAGGACTGATGGCATTTATCTGACCATCAAACAACCCACTGGCATAGACGAACATTTGGTTGGCATCAGACATGATTAGAACTTATTTCTTGGGTTTTATTTAAAAAATATGCTTTTTTGGTACAGCAACTGTTTCACCTTTCAGGTGAAATAAAATGAAGTGGCAGATAAGAATTCAAAACTGAATTGCCAAGTGCTACTTTTATTAATATAATCCACACCAAGAGGAGACTTTATTAGGATTTTGGTAATTAAGAAGTACATCAGTAATTGCAGATTTAAATATGATCTCAACTTTTCTATCCATAGCATGGAAGTATCTTCATTAAGCAAACATTTACAGACTGCCTGCCTGGTGCCAAAGACCATGGAAAGACTAGGGACACAGTGTTGAACCACAGCATGTCATTTAGGATACCTTTCAGTTGCAGTAATAAATCCATCAGAATAAACAAGAATGACAATAGGGTAATATCAAGGTTGATTATTTCAGAGGAACCAGGATGTCAGAAAAGACTTGGGCCTTCCATCTTTCCGCCCTGGTGTCCTTTCCTGGTTGAAAAATGTTCATTGCTACTCCAGGCATCACATCCAGACATTAACAAGGGCCAGAATGGAAACCTTGCCCATAAAACCCCTAGCCGACTTCCCCTGGTGTCTCATTGGCCAGAAATGGGCCACAAGACAATCTCTAAACCAATAACCAGCAAAGGGAATGGATTTCCAGGATAGGCTCAGACTAATTAGAATTTATCAGAGCTGAGATGGATTTGATTACTGGAACAAAAAAGCATTCTGTTAAGAAAGTTGTGGGAGATGGCGATTGGGTTGGCTAGTAGTCTTCAAGGTGATATACATGCTCAGGATCTGCAAATAGAAAATTCTAGGTTTGGCTACTTACATATTGGCTCCATTTGCTCCATTTGCTTTAGTGCTTAAAAAAAAAAAAACCTTTATTGTACTTTTTTAAAAAAATTAACATTTCAGTCATTTTAAGTGTCCAAAATTCATATTGTTAGATACATTAACAATGCTGTATAACCACTATCACTATCTATTTCCAGAACTTTTTCATCAGCCCAAACAGAAACTGTGCCCATCATGTAATAACTTCCCACTTTTCCCAGCCTCTGGTAACCTCCAATCTACTTTCTATGAATTTGCCTATTCTAAATACCTCATCTAAGTGGACTTATTTGTCCTTTTGTGTCTGACTTATTTAACAGAGCATGATGTTTTCAAGGTTTATTCATTTTGTAGCATGGATAAGAATTTCATTCCTTTTGTAGCTGAATAATATTCCATCATGTGAATATACCACATTCTGTTTATTCATTCATCTGTCGATGGACACTTGGGTTGTTTCACCTTTTGGTTATTGTGAATAATGCAGCTATATACATGGGTATACCAGTATCTAGTTGAGTCCCTGTTTTCTGGAAATTCACTGAACCCCACTGACAAAGTAGACATTAACAACTTATTACATATGTTGTATGAAATTATGTAACAGCTGTAAAGGACTGATAGGTACTCCAGGAATAGCATCTACTGCTACCATCTTTATTGTTGTTTTATTTGTTGATTTTGGAACGCAGAAGCAGAGTGCAAGGGAGGGGTAGCTAGCTTAGCCTGCGGATTTAGAAATATTTGAGCTGTGCTTTGAAGATCAGTTAAGGAGAGGCATCATAGGACCCTCCAGAGGAAGTGCCATGAGGGCAAATGTTTTACTAAATAGGAGGAATAAGATCAGATCCAAAAGATCTGAGTTTTCCACCCTTCAGTCATCACAGTGGAGACTGGGTTGAAGGGAAGAAAAGCTAAACATAGAGAAACTAATTGGAGGGTTATGATTATTGTTCATAGTGGCTGAACAGGGATAATATTGGAAACCAACACCTGGGTGATAGATTGGATGTGAAAATAAGGAAAAGGAAAGAATAGTTAATGGTTGGAACTGTAGAGTATAGTACCATTCTATGAGAAAGAGGATGCCTGTTGGAAGAACAGGTTTAGCAGGATGAGCAGATGGTAAATGCTCATTTGAATAGGACACGTTTAAGGGATATGAGATCTGGGAGGAAGGGCGCACTGGTTAGGTAGTTATGAGTAAGGACTTGGAATTTACAAGGAGGTCAGGAGGTACAGAAATAAGGAAATCATTAGGCAAGAGGGAAATGGAGTTATGGGTGTGGATGAAATTAATGAGAAGGTATATACAGAGGGTTCGGGCCTAAACCCTGGGGGAGCTCATATTTAGGAGATGAGCACACTAGCAATTAATAAACAAACAAACAGTAGGAATGAGACAACTAGCAAGACTGGGGAGAGGAAACAGAGAAGTATAGCCCCAGGCAGGAAGCATGCAAGAATTTGAAGGACAAGTCAGCCACAGTGCTGGACAATCAGGGTAGCAGAGAGGACAAAGGATCTGGCAATTAAGAGATCATTGGTATCTTTGCGACAGCTATTTCTGACCAAAGCCGGGACTAACGTGAATTGAGAAATTTTGAGAGGGGATGAAGGCATGGATCTAGGCTATTCTTTTTCAGAATCTTGCCTGAAAATAGGGCATAATGGCAGATTTTCAAGTTACTTTTAAAGATTTTTTTTTTTTTTTTTATTTGACAGAGAGAGAGACACAGTGAGAGAGGGAACACAAGCAGGGGGAGTGGGGGAGGGAGAAGCAGGCTTCCCGCGGAGCAGGGAGCCCGATGCGGGGCTCGATCCCAGGACCCCGGGATCATGACCTGAGCCGAAGGCAGACGCTTAACGACTGAGCCACCCAGGGGCCCCTCAAGTTACTTTTAAATGGCAAATATGTGGACACTTTTAAATGCTGAAGGGGAGAATAAAGGAACGATTTCCCCTGAAGAGGGAGAGGAAGTGGGATCCATAATCAGTGGAGATAAAGAAGTCTTGGAGGCATTTTGTAGCCTCTATATACTCTGAAATAGAGGGGGAATTCATCAGCTGGGACGTTTCAGCTCAGGGCTGGGCATATGGTATTTTCTCAACAGATATTTGTTCTATTTAATTATTGGTGGAAGTATATGGGACTTGGACTAGCAAAGAATGTTGAGAGGCCTGAGGCAAGAGTGAGTTTGACCTATTCCCAAGCATCAATGAGTAAGGCATTGGTTCTCACGGATGCTTGAGTTCCAACTGCAAGGACCCGATTTAACCAGTTCAGCCTGGGCATGGGGAGTTTTCAAAGTCCCCAGATAATTCTCATTGTAATAATGATTGGCAATCGCTTGCATACAGGTGAACTTGAAAGATGCTCAGAGGAAGGAAAAGCAGCTTTTTAATGAGCCAGCTGAGGTGGTCTTGGGAAGGAATTTTTGTCTATAATAATGTAAAATAGGATTTAATATCATTTTTTTGTTTCCTCTCAAATATTAAATTATGTGTATGCAAGACAGAGAAAGCAAAAGGTAAGTAATTATGACGAGATTGAAGATAATAACAAAATATTTTCTAATCTACGAGCCCTCGGCAATTAAAATTGCCCAGCTCCCTGCCTGGCTATAGGGCCATCGGAAGAACATACAAAAAGGAAACAGAACTAAGTTTCATTGAGTGCCTGTTACGTGCCAAGCATTGGATTTGGCTCTTTCATGCCCCCTTTAACTTTCTCAGTATCCTGTGAGATAGTTATTACCATTGCCATTTTATAGATTTCTAGACCAAGACTCAGAAAGTGGCCTCATATGTGAATGAGAGGAGAAGCGGGGTCCTAGTGTTTCAGGAGACTTGGGGAAGAGTTGGGGAGCCCTCTTCTCTCCCCTTCAGTAGATAAAAGCCTGAGGAGGTAATCAAAGGATGGAAATATGGCTTCCATTTGCAGATGTAAATATTTAAAATACCATACATTTATTTGACACCTGCCACACAATTCACCCTCCGTTGACTTTGACATTTCATTATTCTGAAATGACCTTTGCCCTCTAGCATAACACTAATCCATTAAAAGGAAAGAAAAAAGAAATGGACACTAAAAAGAGTTATGTGAAGATCACAGAGAAGGTTTTTTATACCCCTGTGCCTCTGCTTTCGATCAATTTTTATCTTCTATCCCAATAACGTGGCTAGCCAAGCCAGACCAAAAAAAAAAAAACAGAGAAATGGCTCTTCCCTCTCGTTTTTGCTACAATGTCAAAATAATAAATAGGTTAATCATATCAGTCGCATTGACTTGGGACATCTTAGACATGTGGTGCCCTTTGGGAGGGCAGAAGCACTGTTCCAGGGTTTTTATTGAAGAATCCCTACTTTTTCCTTTTCCCTTTATTTGCATGAACACTATAGTCTAAGAAGTATTGAACCTTGTCTGAGAAGAAGCTGCAAGGCAGGTCCGAAATCTACAGCCTGGCAGCAAGCTTTTAAAAATGCATCAGGCAAGCCAGAGTAAGCTTTTATATTAATAGAAGACACAGGTAGAGATGAAGAGCCACGGCTACTGATTTTGACACTACCTGAGAACTGTGTCGTTGGTGTAGAATGTATGTGTAACTGTCATTTGAAATTGAGTCTGTGGTTGCCACCACTTTTGTTTCCCATGGCAACATGCCAGTGTCCCCAGGACCTCATCAATAGTCACTGAGGTCTGGTGGGCAGGAGACCAGGCAGAGGCCTAGAGATAAGTCATTGATCTCCTGCATACCTTGGTTCCAACATCTGCAAAAAAAAGGATATAGATTCCCCTCTCTCTACTCCCCGTTCCTTGTGACAAAGGACCTAACGTGTCCAACAAAACCAAGGTTTTTACTGCATTCTGTAGTTGGCTGGTTTATTTGATAGTGGGTTAAAAGTGAAGCAGGTGGATGGAGTTAGATTTCCACCACTAACATATTTGTTCAATCTCTGACATCTGTGCATAGCCCTATGCTAAGGAATAAATGAATGACGATACGCCATATACATCAGTTTATTCCTGACCACTAACCAAGGTCCTGGATTTGGAAGTAGCCCTTTACCTCTTCCACTGAAACTCAGTCTGTGCATTTGCCTTACACACAAGCCTCTGGAGTCCCCTTATCCTTTCTTTCAGCACATATTTATGGTGAGAATATGCATCTGCTATGCCTCAGGTGCTGTTCTGGGCCCTAAGAAATGAAAGATAAATAAGTCTGAGTACCCAGCCTCAAAGAGCTCAAAGTCTAGCAGAAGAGAGAGGTTGAAAAACAGATCCTCATATCACTGTGTGCAACAGGCAGAGAGAGAGATCATCAAGGTGCTGTGACAGCCAAAGAGGGCAATCCTTAGAGAGAAGGACTCCAGTATTCGTAGTAAAATTTAAAAAGTTGTTTGAAATTAGTGGAGTACTTGGCAACACACGTTCCCTGAGTGACACAGGTGCAAAAAGGAGGACCCAGGAGTTGGATACCTAGTGTATTATAAGCAAGAGGGAGGACAGTAACAAAAGGGAAGGAAGAACCAGAAAGCATGAGTGTGAGGGGCGAGAGAAATGGGTAAAAGAGAACGAAAACCAGAAGACCAGAGAGTGCTCAGTGACTGAGCAGAGAAGCATTGGGGTCAGGTTACAAGAAAAAGGCTGCCAGAACCATCCAAGGCTGCTTAATTCATGCCATGTTCGCTTCTCCATTAGATTTGCATAAGCTTATGCCATCAATCAATATAAATGATTTATATTATCAATTTGTTTTTTTGACATTATTCCCAAGAATGCTGAAGAACATATTAGCTGGGTTAGAAGGCAAATTTTTAGACAGCAGTCACTCTTTTTTTATCATAAATCTACCCTGGAACCCTACTCTCTCTCCAAGCCAGCGCATGGGTATCCAACTGTTCAATGGACATTTCCACTGAGCCTCTGACCTGTCATCCTATCCCTTTGAAACTGGACCCCTCATTCTCCTGGGGTCCCACTTGGCCATCATGCTTTTCACTGTCTCTTTGTCTCCATACCTTTTTTTTTGCTGTTCTCTCTTATCTGATATTCCATCTTCTATTCCATCCACACCTCCCACTCTTTCTTCTCTGCTTAGCTAACTCCCAGTAATCCTATAGGGCTTCAAAAGCACAGCTCCAGAAAGCTACCTCTGCTCCCTTGCCCCCACCTCCCCCTCCATACTCCCCACCACCACCCCCCCACAGGCTGATCTAAATGCTTTCTCTTTGAGGTCCCATTGCACTGGGTACATGGTTCCTGCTTAGTGCCCATCATGCTGAATAATAATTGCTGGTCTGCTTATTTGTTTTTCCATGAGTCTGGTAGCTGATAGGGACCTCATACATCACAGTTACTCAGTACTTGTTGATTACATGAGCGAATAAAGAAAATAATGCATCAAAAGTCAACAAAGTTAAGAGGTGAGAGTCTTTAGTTCTGTTGAGTCTTTCCCAGTTCTTCAGTGGTTTAGCCATTCAGGAGTTATGCTGCCATAAAGGATTGTTTCTGACCCATCTATTTGTAATCCCAATGGTGCTATTATAAGCATTCTAGTTTTTAATTATTTACTTTAATTCTCTAGCTTTTCTATATTATGCTGATGTTATTAGTTAACCTTTAAAAATAAATTATCATTTTTAAAGCCCTTCTCTTCTCAATAAACAAACAAACCAAAAAATGTAAGCCCAGACCCAGTCTTCTTGTAGCCCAGGTGTTTGTAGGGAGGAATAGGGAAGAGGTTGGTTGTTCAGAAAATACTATTTTGTGATAAGGTTTAGAAAGCATTAGTTTCTTGAACACTGGATTTGGGTTTATTGATATGGATGTATATGGAATAAGGTCAGTAAATGCACAGCCTAATGCAAGTTTTGAAGAATGAATACACATTTTCTGGGTCAATTTTTAAAAATATGTTTAAGACTTCTCCATAATAAATGTATGTGAAGAAAAAGGGATAAATGTATACAATATGGATGCATACAATAGAAACATCTTTCTGCCAGGATGGGTTTATTCAATAAATATCCAGCAGCTTTCTCAGAATAGTCTGCTATCAGGGTAGCTGTTAGTCTTAGAGTTCTGACCCAGTTCCAAATAAGTAATTTTATTCTTCCTGCTTAAATTCCCCTACCATTGCTACTCGACACAGAATTCTTCTTCATTTCCAGTCCCATCTGAAGTGTTACTCCATCCTGAAAAACAGCTTCGCAGACCAGTCTAAAGGTGACTGCTTTGCTGTGATGAGTGAGGCAATTTTGCTATGTTAAGTGCTTTGGGGAAACAGCTCTTATAGGCCT
Organism: Mirounga angustirostris; assembly: GCF_029215605.1. NCBI lineage: Eukaryota > Metazoa > Chordata > Mammalia > Carnivora > Phocidae > Mirounga > Mirounga angustirostris. Next base: position 16,067,827 of record NW_026991711.1, on the reverse strand, counting down.
CCCATAGAAATGCAGCTAATATTATTCAATGAGCCTTCCTTTCAGCCATTGTGCAGTGTGGCATTTTCAAAATGAAGAGGCCTTCCCCCATTGCAGTTTACTTATGTGATATATTCAAAATGGGCCCATTTCCCAAAGGCATCTGGGAGTATGTAGAGAAGAAATATGAAAGAAACAAAAATTAGACACAGATGAAGTTAAACAGCTAAGAGAGGTAGTTGTGTTGCAACTTCAGACCTTGATCTAAAACTCGGAATGATCGGGAAGAATGGAAAATAATCACACCAGGTAGCTCTCAGTACATCTTCTGCCGGGCTAAATTTTTTTTTTTTTTAAGTACAGGCAAGTTAAGGTTAAATTTTATTTTTTAATGACATTGCAGTGTGAAGGCTATTGGTCTTAATTTGACTTGGAACATTAAACTGTCATGTGGCCCTCAGCTTACCTCCTTCCACATATTCATAAGAAATATGAGAAAGCAACACAGATGTCTAGATCACCAGGATGAGTACAGCACCCTCAGCATTTGGTGGTTGAAGGATCACTAGGCAGAGAGCTGCCCCGCTGTTGGCCCAACTGTATCAACTGAATGTCTATAGATCCTGTGCAATCTACCAACAAATGTAATAACAATCACAACCTCAAAGTAGTGATGAGCATAAAAAAATATTTAGAAATGTCTGAAACTATAATGCGATATCAAAATGTCTGTGATTTTTTTATTATTATTATGTTATGTTAGTCACCATACATTACATCATTAGTTTTTGATGTAGTGTTCCATGATTCATTGTTTGCGTATAACACCCAGTGCTCCATTCAATACGTGCCCTCTTTAATACCCATCACCAGGCTAACCCATCCCCCCTCCCCCCTCCCCTCTAGAACCCTCAGTTTGTTTCTCGGAGTCCATAGTCTCTCATGGTTTTTCTCCCCCTCCAATTTCCCCCCCTTCATTTTTCCCTTCCTGCTATCTTCTTCTTTTTTTTTAACATATACTGTATTATTTGAATCACAGAGGTACAGGTCTGTGATTCAACAGACTTATACAATTCATAGCGCTCACCATAGCATATACCCTCGCCAATGTCTATCACCCAGCCACCCCATGTCCCCCACACCTGCCGGGCTAAATTCTAAATGATAGCTCCAAGAGGTTCTTAGGGTAGGCAAATATGACCTAACTACAGAAATCAGAGCCTCATAGACTTTGGAGGAAAAGACTTTGTGCAAACTTATTGAATATGATTGCAGACAACATTTCAAAGATAGCCACATTTTTGAAAAGCATAGCAAGCAACACACTAAATATGCATAGATAGATCACCCATTTGTTTCTAGAATACATCACCTTGCTTTTTCTTTAAAATCACCTATTCATTGGCTTTTGGTGGCCTCGAATTAGTGTTCCCTTCCTTAGGAAGATCTCTGAGCCTGTTTTCAAGATACATGTTTGCTTTTAAAAAACAGTGGTATTATTGATTTATAAACACCCAGAGGTGTCTTACGGTTAATTCAGGTGTGTTAGCAGAAACAACTCGGGCACATGTCTCTCTACCTTGATAAGGATATAAATGGGAAGGCACTGTATACCAATTTTTGGAGTGTCGACTCTATCAACAAATAGTAGATACTCATCCTGATTTTTTTTCTATTTCTATCGTAAGCAAGCCTACATTGTCTCTGTCTTTTTATCTTAAAGCTTACATAGATACTTAAAGAAAATAAGAGAGAATTTTCCAGGAAAACATCAAGGTCTTTGACATTGGATGTTTTATGTGACCAAGATAACAAAGACTGACCTCACTGAGGAGCATCTCTCAAATTTTGCAAATTATTGTAATGTTTTGATTAATTCTGCAAGCATTTCTGGGACATTCACATTGACTTTTGAGTATGTATATGTTTTTAAATCTTTTTAAATGCTTAGAAGCACAGAGAGTAATGGTTACAAGCCTAGAAGTTGGAGTCTCACGGATCTAGGTCGGCATCCAGCTCCATTCTCAATATGGAAACTCTGGCTTCATTAAGTTGATTTTCTATAAAATGGGGCTAAGTACAGCATCTACCTCTGAGAATCCAAGGATTAAGTGAGATACTGCATGTACCACCTGTGGGAACATAGGAAGTAAGTGTTATCTGATGGCCGGGCAACAGCTGAACTACCTGTTTGCCTTCCAGTCTGAGTCAGTGGCAACCAGCTGATCCTCTTTGCATCCATACCTAAATCTTTCACTCCCATCTACTCCAGAGTCCGCAGTCATCTAACAGGACCATTCACACAGCTTGTTAATACTGCCCCCAAATTTCAAAGTCCTGCTTCCCTTGCATTGCAGTTTCAAGTTGGATTTGGGACCTCTGATCCATGTTCCTCTGACTGGCTTTTCAGAAGTCACTGGTGGACTCCAACTGTTGTTGTTTTTGTTCTTTTTTTTAAGTTCTACCTTTTTATACCCAGTTGTCTTTCCTTTACCATTATTTTGAGAGGAAAAGTTCTTAAGAATGGAGCTAAAAGTCAAAGCCAAGTCTTTCTGCAACAGGGCACACAGCTCTCCATTCCTTCTACATCCTGCCAACATGGATGGCTTGTGCTTGCTTCCATGGGCTGCATTTTATCTGCATCCCCGTAGCTTTTTTTCCTCTGTGCCACCTGTGCCCTTCACTCTGACACTGACCGAACACCTCTGTCTGCTCTTGCCCGCTCCTTGGGTCAGACTCCTAGACCAGTGGCCCTGCCCCCTTGCTCTTTGGTTTATCTGCCAACTGCGCATATGCAGATGCTGAAAATGGTGCAGTTGCTGAAAATGATCCAGATGTTCCAGGATGCTCCTTCCGAGATGTCCTAGAGCAGTAGGTCCATATGGCTTTGGAACTAGAATGCCCATGAGATACCTACGAGCGGAAACATTTAACTTTACAGGTGGGAATGAATAACCTCAGTGTCACACTTGTAGGTTGTGGGGGAGGCACTGGAACCTACATCGCCTTTTTATGCATTTAAGCCCCTTTACAATCGCAAGGGAAAACAAACAATTCCTTTAATTTGAAATTTTTAAATTTAAAAATACAGTATCATCGTAAATGTCTGCCTTTTAAATGTAGGAGGTCTATGAAATGGTAGAATCAGAGCTATTTCTCTTACCTTCATTTAGCTCTCTACATTAAGAATACTTCTCCTTATTAAAGTATGAGCTTTGGGGTGCCTGGGTGGCTCAGTCGTTAAGCGTCTGCCTTCGGCTCAGGTCATGATCCCAGGGTCCTAGGATCGAGCCCCGCATCAGGCTCCCTGCTCCGCCGGAAGCCTGCTTCTCCCTCTCCCATTCCCCCTGCTTGTGTTCCCTCTCTCGCTGTCTTTCTCTCTGTCAAATAAATAAATAAAATCTTAAGAAAAAAATAATAAAAATAAAGTCTGAGCCTTTTGTATTTATCAGAAGAAATGTATGTTTGTTCTACCTCTTTTTTTTTTTTTAAGATTTATTTATTTGCGAGAGAGAGAGAGCGGGGTCAGAGGCAGAGGGAAAAGGAGAGAGAGAATCTCAAGCAGAGTCCTCGCTGAGCACAGAGCCGAATGTGGGCTCGATCCCACGACCCTGAGATCATGACCTGAGATGAAATCAAGAGTCCGCCGCTTAACTGACTGAGCCCCCCAGGTGCCCCTGTTCTACTTACTTCTTAAATGAATAAATAGCTGTCAATTTAAAGAAATCTTTCTTAAGATGGTAATCAGAAGAAATAGGTACAAATCAGATGTAGGAATTATTTATTTTATAGCAATGCAAAATTGAATAAGAACCCACAAAACCAACTATGATAGAATGGTTAGAGAAATTTAGAATGCACTGAAGACATAAAATATGGTGCAGTCACTAAAAGCGTTGTTTTCTTGGATATAGTGGGAGATATCTAGCTATGTGCTATTGAATTGAAAGTGAAAGGGGGAAACTGCATTTAGCCTAACCCCAATACTATTCATATTAGAATAACACTGGGAAGGAAGTACCAAAAATATTACCCATAGTTATCTCTGTCTTTGTAGATAGTAGAGGATTTTTATTCTCTTCTTTTTCCCAAATTTTATATAACAAACATACATAAACAGGCACTCAGTGGAAATGCCCAGTGTGCAGTTGGATATCCACTCCCTGGTTAGGAGAGAGTTGACATCCAGGGTAGATTTATGATAAAAAGGGACTGAGTACTGCCTAAAAACTTTCCCTCCGATTCAGCTAATAGGTGCTTCAGCATAAAAAGAAATCTAATAAGAAAATAGTTACATCTTTCTGAAAACCAAATAAGGGAAGTTACCTTTAATTTTATGGCTGATGTCAAATAGTCCTTCCCCAGTGATATGCATGTTCTGAGAACAGAAAAACCACTGCACTCTCCTAATCAATGAGATTACGTTTCAGTGGTAAGTTCTAGAAAAACCTGCACCCCAAACACTAATAAGAGAAGGCCCAGAAAGAGAAAGTGTGCACCCAGCTTGACTACAAGAGCATCTGCCTGAAGTCCCCAGCAGCACTTGTCTGCTTGACAGAGCCTTATGAAGAAGCAGAGCCAGAGTGGCGTGGTGTTGGTGCCCTTGGTGCGGCCCGTGACTCCCCTGCCTCACCCTTCTTAACTGCACACATACACGCTCTGGCCCACCCACCTGAGACTCAAGCAGGTCTCCTTGGCTAGCGTGGCAAGTTCAAGCAATTCCTTGATGTTAGTTCTGGCCTACTCCAAGCAGCACCTACCCTAACCACCCACAAGCCATGAGACCTGGGGCAAGCTCTTTGACCTCTAGGGTCTTAGCCTCCACAACCATTAAAGGAAATAATAGTACTTCCTACAGCACGGTATTGTTGTAAAAATAAAATGAAGCTCTCTGCCCTAAAGCTCTTAGAATAGTACCAGGCCCAGGCTCATTGAAAATGCTGCCTAAATACCCACTCCTTCTCTATCATGGACTTTCTTCTCTCTCTCTCTCTTTCTCTCCTTCTCTCTCCCTCTCTCTCTCCCTTTCCCCTCTCTCCCTCTCTTTCTCACTCTCTTCCCCTCTCTCCCTCTCCTTCTCACTCTCTTCCCCTCTCTCTCCTTCTCTCTCCCTCTCCTTCCCCCTCCCTGTCCCTCTCTCTTTCTCTCTCCCCCCTTTTTCCCCTCCCCCACCAGGTTAGAAAATAATCTTTATCTTCACCGTGGAGCATATGTTGAAGATAACTTGAAACAAGATGTAAAGACAGAAGAAATAATAAAAAGTTATCTTGCCATTTCACGGGGCAGATCAGAGATGAGATGAAGTCATCACCTCCCAAAATGGGTTTGTTTGTTTTTTTTTTTTCTTTTCCTAAACAATCCAGCTTTTTTCTTTAGGTCTAGTGACCCATGATACAGGGCAGACTGCTCTTTTTTTTTCATTTTCCTTTTGGTTCACATGGCACTGAGCAACAAAATAATAAAAAATATATATTTTTTAATAATACCAGTACACACACGAGTAGGAGAGAAGGGCTCCCATTGCTTGCTGAATCACTCACTAATCACTCTGTTCGGACCCAGCAGGGTATTCTGACAACACACCTGACTTTTCATTTATTTATTTTTTATTGGTTCTGGGAGAGGTTTGCGATTCATTCCATGTAGGTTGCAAGCCCTTGTGCTACAGGAACAAATGGTCTCTGGGGTTATTTGCTTTATTAACTTTTAGGGCAAAGGAGGGGAAAATAGGAGAATTGCTTTAACTGCAATATACTGGCAAAAAGTTTGGACTTTTTTAGTTTATTGACATCTGAAATGCTTTTGCTGGTTGTGTTTCTTAATGATAGGTTGGCTGGTTGTACAGAAGGAATCAGTATGATGGAGTAGAAAGAGCTTGTTGAAAGAACAGCCTTGCCATTGTGCCCAGCCCAATCACTAGATCCCTCATGCCCCTGGGACTCAGTGACCTTCTCTGTAAAATAAAAGGATCAGATCAGGTATTGTCCTCTTTCAGTAAAAGGGTTTATGACTTCATGGATGATGGTGAACTCAAACCTTTAGTATTAATTTTGTTGGGAAATGAAAGGACTTGCGTCTCCATAAAGATATGATAATCATAATATAAGAATAAAAATGCATTATGCTGTGGGCCCAGTGTTACATCTAATTCCCACAGTGACATAGGAGGAGCTCCCATGATAACAGAGGACACCAAGGATCACAACAGTGAAGTAATTTGCCGGGGGTCACAGAGCCTATGACTCTCTATGAGTGCTTTTTATGTTTGTCAAGGACAGTGCAGGATCATGGTGCCCACATTGAAAGAACACAGTCCCTGAGGGAGGCTTAAAGAAAAGCTTAATTGCAACAAAGAAAGAAGGAGAAAAATCTTAGGACAGAAATGCTCTATCTTTATCACGTATGGTTTCTTTTTCAATATTCTCTTTAAAAGTGAAGCACTTGTAATTTAGTGAATAACAAAATAGTAGGTAAGCACATCAATGCTATGTGAGCAATTTCAATGCCCAGTATATTGGATAGAGGGAGAAAGAACAAAGGTTTTGGTCCAAATAATGCTGTTTTTCTTCTTTGGGTTCTTGTTTCCTAAACTATAAAACCAACTGGTTGGCCCAAATCAATCTGCTAGATACCAAAACCCTGTGGAGGCACCAACAACATAAAGGTAAAAATAGTTCTTCAGTGAGAAAGATCTTAAAAAATTCTATGCCCCTTAATCCTGTAATTCATCATCAAGGCAAAGACGGTTAGGTTGATGTGAGTTATTTGGATGTTCCTAGCTACAAATGACATAAAAAATTATTCATATGAAGAATCAGCAATAATCTTTTTTAAAGATTTTATTTATTCATTTGAGACAGAGAGATACAGAGAGAGAGAGAGAGAGTATGAGCAGGGGGAGAGGCAGAAACAGGTTCCCCACTGAGCCAGGGGCCCAATGCAGGATCCTGGGATCAAGACCTAAGCCGAAGGCAGACATTTAACCATCTGAGCCACCCAGGCGCCCCAGCAATAAAAATTTAAATAAAGGATTATGGTTGGTAGTATACACTTTGATGTCCATCAAATTCATGATTTACAAGGCCCACTCTTTCTGACTTGTGATATAACTAAACATCTCGAAGATATAATATAGCATTGAGATGATGCTGGCATGAATATATTACATTTTTATGAAATGCAATGTATCATTCTACTAACAAGAAACCAACATCAGAAAATGAGTCCTGGAGATTCCAATTTCTGTACTGCGCTGGGAGTACTGGGGAATTATTTCTCCCACAATTTGCATTTCCTTTTACAGTGTAGAAGCAAAATAAACCTCTTTGTTTGCACTGGTTTCAGAATTAAATCAGTTTGTGTATTTGTTCTCTCCTCCTCTTCCTGGATTTGGTTTCAAAGTAAACAGTTATCTTCATTAAATTCTCTTTTATTGGCTTAAGTTCTTTAGTTACTGTAATTATTCTGGGTGGCTGTCCCTGTTTTATTTTTGTATCAAATATCTGTGCACTATTTTAAACTGCATTTAATTGGCTCATTTCCATTTTCTATTATTTACCTCACTTTGTGGTACTGATTTCTGTGGCTAGATCTGACTTCTATCATGGTCTGGTTTGTATATATATATTTTTATGTAAACACTGTACAGGCTTGGCAAAATTTTTTAAAAAATCATTAATTTGGTACTTAGTGAATGTGCTCAAATTATAGCGAAGAAACAAATATGACATTTATCACAGAGATTGTTTTGAAAGTTAATGGCAAACTTGGACTCTTGAGAAACAACAGGAATTACCTTGTTTGGTAAAGCCAGATATGTCAACAGCATTTTTTTTTTTTTAGATTAACCTAGAAATGACCTCTGACAGAAAGAAAACCAGCCATACTTTTCAATTTCAAGCTAAAAGATCTAAAAAGTTATTTCTACCTAATAAAAAAGTACAATAAGATTCTAAATTCCCACAGAAACTCTTCATCTACCTTATAACACATCAAAAGCCACCAAGGGGCTATTTATCCTGCAGGCCAGCACTAATAAAGTTTTGCAGGCATTTGTGATGGTGCACATAACAGGGGAATAGACAGGCGGAGTTTTCAGGCAGGGAGGAGGAGAGTAACTTAGCTTTTAAGTTTCGGGAAGAAAATACAGACAGATTTTTTTTAATTGTTCCAATAATTTATTTAATAAATGTTCATTTCACAACTCTTTGGATCCCACTCTTGTTCTAGGGTTTGGGACAACAGAAGGGAACAACAAAGATGAAAGACATGCCCTCTTGAGGATTACAAAATAGTGGGAGAAAGAGGGACCAGAGCAAATATAAATGTAATAATTCAGCAAGTATTAAGTGCTGTCAAGAATACAGCAATCAGGGACGCCTGGGTGACTCAGTCGGTTAAGTGTCGTCTGCCTTCGGCTCAGGTCATGATCCCGGGGTCCTGGGATCGAGTCCTGCGTCGGGCTCTTTGCTCAGCGGGGAGCCTGCTTCTCCCTCTGCCTGCTGCTCACCCTGCTTGTGTGCTCTCTCTCTCTCTGACAAATAAATAAATCTTTTAAAAAGAGAGAGAGAGAGAGGGAGAGAAAGAGAGAATACAGCAATCAGGTAAGAGTGTCTGGGAGTTTGTAGGGTCTTTAGAGAAGGTTTTTCTAAGAGATGGCATTGGGTGGAGACCAGCAGAAAATAAGATATGCAGATATTTGGGAGAGCGTATTCAAAGAAGAAAGAACAAACCATAAACTCACAGGCCCTGAGACAGGAGAGCACCTGGCCTACGTTCACAGAACAGCAAGGAAGCTAGTAAACAAAAATGTGAGTGGAAGTAGATTAGGTTCAGAGAGGTGAACTTGGAAAGGAGAAAGCTTGCATAATATGACACTAGACCAAGAAAACCTAGACAAATGAATGATAAATTGGACTATCAAAAACTTAAAATTTCTGCAGAGCAGAAAACCATGAACTAAGTCAAAAGATAAATAGCAACTAGTGAGGGAAAATGGTACTTCATGTCACCAAAGGGCTGGTGTCTTTACGGTATTTTTTTTTTTTTTTTTTGGCAAAAGACATTTCCTTATATCAATATGAGTTAACAACCCAACAGAAAAATGCGTGAACAAAGATTATGAAGGGAAAAAGCAATAGAAATGGTATCTAAGCATATTCAAGGATGTGCAACCTTCCTTCAAATGAGGGAAATTCAAGTCAAAACCACACTGAGGTGCCAATTTCTCACCCTATCAGATTGGTAAACATCCAACTGTTTGATCCTAACAACATGTAAAAGTTTGAGACCTAGAGAATCAGACGCTGTCGTGTATTGCCTTCGGGAATGTAAAATAGGTACAGCTTTTACAGAGAGAACTTTGGCACTATCAAAACTTTAAATGCCAAAATATCTTCGACCTAGCAGTTGAACTTCTAGGACTTAATCAACAGACTTATTTGCACATGCATTATATGAATTTTGTGCAAGGATACTCACTGGGGCATTATTTGTAATAGCAGGAAACCACAGGACATGTTGAGTAGTGAGGAATGAATTTGAAGCAAGGGATAGAGTCTGTGATTATGAGCCTCTTTTCAGACTTGAACCTTTGGAAGTTCTTCAGCAGGTAACATGAGAACAAGGCAGCATATAGGATAACTTGTCCGCCATTGGATTTCAGGATGGATTGCCTGTGTGTGGGACCTTGGTGACAACATCAGTGTCATGTTCAGAGCTCTGATGGAACTCTGGGGGGGGAGGGTCCCCGTGCAGGGGGCAGGACCACCAGGGGAGGTAGTAGACAAGGCTGCTAGGTGGGCTTTTCTTAGCCTGGCTAAGAGGTTCCGACTTTCTCCTGAAGGCACTGACAACCTTTAGCAGAAGGCAGTGACCTCAGCTGATGTGCATTTTTAAAGACAGTTCTAGCAGGGCGCCTGGGTGGCTCAGTTGTTAAGCGTCTGTCTTCGGCTCAGGTCATGATCTCAGGGTCCTGGGGTCGAGCCCCGCCATCAGGCTCCCTGCTCAGTGGGAAGCCTGCTTCTCCCTCTCCCACTCCCCCTGCTTGTGTTCCCTCTCTTGCTGTGTCTCTCTCTGTCAAATAACTAAATAAAATATTAAAAAAATAAAAGAAAAACCAAAGTTGGTCGCTATGGAATTCTGATGAAACAATAAAGTAGATTGTGCTTATAGATTTCATTTTTCAAAAAGCCAACTATTAGGACAAACTTAAACGATTTAATGAGAACTTTGAAATGAATGTTTTATCTTAATTCAGATTTCTCTCAAAAGGAGAAAAAATGGTTTTAGTGTTCAAAAAAAATTGTTTTAATGTTCGTGTGTTTCACATTTGTCCCTTCAGAAAGATCCTACATGCCATGGATGTGACCAGCATGCAGGCTTCCATACCTTCCCCCTCCCACCCAAGACTCCATAGTGATACAGTGATAGTTCTTAGCAAGTCACAAATACTGATTAGGTCAAATTGAGCTTATTTTGATCTGTTTTCTTAGCTTTCTTCTTCTTTTTTTTTTTTTTTTTTTAGCTTTTTTGAAGTACACCTGACATATAACACTGTGTGAGCTTAAGGTGTACAACATGTTGATTTGATAACACGTATATATGAAAAAATGATTATCACAATAAGGTCATTTACATGACCTCACATAGTTACCCTTTTTGTGTATGTGATGAGAACTTTCAAGATCTACTGTCTTAGCACCTTTCTAGTATTCAATACAGTAAGTATTTTTAGCCAGAGTTGCCATGCTGCATGTGAGATCCCCAGATCTCATCATCTTGTAACTGGAAGTCTCTACTTTTTGACCACCCTCACCTGTTTCCCCCAAATCCCCTCAACTGAATTTTCAAGATCATTTCTACTCCATCATTATTTAGGAAAGGGCTGATAACACCTCATTTAAAAAGGAAGACTTTCTCTTGTCTCCTGTAAAACACATTGAAAATCATTCCCTTCTAGGTTAAAATCAGTAGCCCTCAGTAAGATCATTTCCTTATATCTCTGTTTCTCAAGAAATAAATTAAAAATATATATCTGATCATAGGAAATCCTACTTAATATTTCCATCTTAGAGGAACATAAACATTCAGCAGTCCCTGCAGCAAGATAGTTTTTAATCCAGTGCCATCCAGAGATCAGAGATAATGTCTAGCTCCTGTGTCAGAGCTTTTGCTCTTCACAAAGTCAAATACTTAGAAAAAAAATCAGAATATTTGCCTTTTTACAAACCTGCTCTCTATCTCTCTCATGCTCACATCCCAAGGGAATCATGTATCCTAGTCTGAGGCTAGCTGGTATGTGTCTCGTGTACCATAGTGCTTTGCAGACTTAGAGCAAATTCTTTTTGTATGTTCCCTTGAGGGCAACATTTTATTTTTCTTGACCATTTTTGTACCTGTAAACTAGGGTTATATCATAAATGTTAAATTTGTCAAATGTTAATAGACTAGAATTCTGAATATTTAGGTCCTGTCAAACAAATATTGGAAAAACATCTGAATATTTTATAAATAGTGTAAATATTTGGCTGCCCTGGTTTCCTATTGCTACAAAATTAATGGTCCCCAAATTTAATAGCTTAAAATGACAACCATATTATTACAAATCACAGAGCAGTAGGTCGGTAATTCAAGTAAGATTCAGCTGGCTGATTCTTCTGCCCACCCCCACAATGGTGTTGACTGGGGTCACTAGATGGTAATCCACTGGGAGATGGGTCTGGAAGGTCCTAGACTACCTCACTCATATGTCTGGCACCATTGCAGGTGTCCTAGCCCCACAGGGCCTGGCTCTAACAAAAATACCAGAGGTTGCATGGTTTAAACAGCAAACGTGTATTTCTCACAGTTCTGGAGGCTGAGAAGTCCTAGGTCAAGGCACCAGGAGATTTGGTGTCTGGTGTAAGCCTGCTTCCTTCCATACACAGTCATCTTCTAGCTGTGTCCTCACATGACAGAAGGGGCCAGGGAGTTCTCATGCCCTAATTACTTCCCAAAGGCCCCCCTCAAGTAGCATCACTTTGGGGATTAGGTTTCAACATGTGAATTTTGGGTGGACACAAACATTCTGTCTGCAGCAGCAAGGATGGCTGGAAATCTGGGCCCAACTGAGACTGTCACCTGGAGTGCCCCACACATAACCAGTCCGGCATGGGGAGCTCCAAGCAGAGTTTCACGAGAAATCAAAAGTGGAAGTTCTAGTCTCTTCAGTACCTGTCTGGAAACTGGCAGTGACAGCAGTGACAGAGACCACCCAGATTCAAGGGGATGGGGCATAAACCCCACCTCTCAATAGGAAGGACATCAAAGACTTGCTAGTCATCATTTATTGGCAGAGGGACACATCCTGAGAAAAGATACAGTCTTGTATCTCTCAGTAATGAACTCATCCATCACAAGGCAGCTATTATCAAGACATTGATTTAGCCTACAAAAGAGCACCAGCTATACAGCTTAAAGTCAGCCATGGGCCTGTACTCTCTTACTCCTCGCATCAATTGCTGTCAACACTTCCACCAAAATTTCCTGCAAGTGGGTCCTCTCTTTTCCACTTCTGCCCAGAGGTAGGGCCTTGGATTAGCTAACCTTTGTGGAGAGCGAATTGTGTGCCAGGCATTGTGCTAACAACTTCCCAGGCACTATCTGATTTGCTTCCTTGTACCACTGCTATTAGGGAGACGTGGTCATGATGAACAGAATGGGACTCCGTGGCATCCATTATGTCTCTGGCATTTAATGGAGGGTCCTAGATGGAAACACAAGCACCTGACTCCACCTAACCAGAGTCAGGTCTCCTCACTCTTAATAGGACAGTCTGTGCTTAACTTGAGCAAAATGCCTTGGCTCAAAGGTGCAGCTTTGCCTGCAGCCCAGCGCCTCACCTTTGGACGCACACCTTCCGGCTGAGCTGCGACACACGCCCCCTGTCCTAACACAGTCACCGCATCTCGTGCCTCAGAACCTCGTACTGTGATACCAGTTACTTCTAACTCATCTAAACTTCATCTCCACTTAGAAACAGAAGTTATGTGTACTGCTGGAGGGAGACAACAGCCCTTTGTTTAAAGAGATACAAAACTATGACGGTACAGGAAATATGTGCAGAAGGATCAGCTGATCATTAGCGGACATGCTAGGACTGTCCGGGCTTAATTGGCCATAGATAACAGCTCCAAGAGCACAGTTAAAAATAATGTTCCAAATATTTCAAAATATAAAAGGCACGGAGATAATTAAGACAGAGTAGGATGGCAGCCTCTGGAGTAAGTTATGGCTGTGTTGTGACTTAACTGATTGCAGAGAAACTTACCAACTATTGCCTTGGTGTCATAAAGGTATTGGGAGGAGAGAGAGGGATGGCTTCCTTCAGGCCCAAAGAAGAGGGAAGGGTTTCCTGACCTGGAGAGCTTAACTGATGACAACCTTGCCCAGCCGGTGGGAGGCTAACCAGTCAGGCAGGGATGCTCTTGGCTGCTCAGTGGGCTATGCGGACGCTCTTACCATCTGAGGTCTCGAGTCCAGGGAGACTGGCCATTCGCTTCCAGACCTACACGGTGTCCCAGGACTGAACAGCTCTGGTCTCACTGCCACGTTCTCCTACCATAATGTATCTAAACTAGACTGCCAAAGACGGGAGCTGTAAGCCTGCTCCTTTATAGTGGAAATGCAAAATACTAGAAGCATTTTCTGAAGAGCTGCTTTTCCTTTTGTGGCCCTGGGCAGTCCTGTCGTGGATATTTAGAACAAAAGGGGAACTGGGCAGAGGGGTGATTGTATCTTAAGGAACATGTTTTTGTTTTGTTTTCGTTTTTATTGAGATATAATTGATGTGTAATTGACTGTATTAGTCCAAGGTGTGCAACATAATGATTTGATACATATATACATATATTGAAAAATGATCACCACAATAAGTCTAGTTAACATCCATTATGAAACATAGTTAACACATTTTTTTCCTCGTGATGAGCACTTTTAAGCTCTCCTCTCAGGAAATTTCAGCTATGTGAAATAATATTATTAACTACAGTCAACATGCTGTACATTACATCCTGAGGACTTATTAACTGAAATTTGTACCTTTTGACCTCCTTCACCCATTTCCCTTACCTCCTAATCCCTGCCTCTGGCAACCATCAATCTGTTCTCTGTATCTATGAGTTCAGGTTTTTTTAGATTCCACATATAACTGAGATCATATAGTATTTGCCTTTCTCTGTATGACTTATTTCACTTAACATAATGCCCTCAAGGACCATCCATGTTGTCACAAATGGCAGAATTTCTTTCTTTTCTATGGCTGAATGATATGTATATCTCACATCTTTATCCATGCATCTGTTGATGGACAGTTCATTTGTTTCTGTGTCCTGGCTATTATAAATAATACTGCAGTGAACATGGGGATGCAGATATATTTCAAGATGGTGATTTGGTTTCCCAGAAATGGGATTGCTGGATCATATGGTAGGCCTATTTTTAATCTTTTGAGGAACCTCCATACTGTTCTCCATAGTGGCTGCACCAATTTGTGTCCCCACCATCAGTGTAAAAGTGTTGCCTTTTCTCCACTTCTGTAGTCGATGAGCACAATAATCATTACTGCTCTTTTCCATTATTATTATAACATAAGATCTACCCTCTTAACAAATTTTTAGGTGTAGAACACAGTATCTTTAACTATATGCACATTACTACTCTTAATGATGATTCTGTGGTTTTGAGCCAATCCACATTGGCTTTTGAGTCTTCAAAGGAGAATTTAATTTACTTAGTAAAGTAATTATGTGTATATAATTAGTGTATGTATATATATACTAGTTTCTATATATATTTATAAGGCGTACAACATAATGATTTGATACATATATATTGAAAAATGATCACTAGTTTATATATAAATAATATATAATATATATATAAACTAGTATACATTATATATAAACTAATGTGTGTGTGTATATATATTATTTACATATATATATAAAATTAGTAATAGCCTAAACCACATAACAGCTTAAAGTAGAATATTCTGACAGCTGATCTAAATTAAAAGAAAAATAAATAGATATCTACCTACATCAAAAATGTATCATCTTAAATTAGCTTTTATAACAAAGTAAATGAATTGAGATAAAGAATGGAAATACATGGGGTGCCTGGGTGGCTCAGTAGGTTAAGCACCTGCCTTCCACTCAGGTCGTGATCCTGGGGTCCTGGGATAGAGCATCGCATCGCGCTCCCTGCTCAGCAGGGAGTCTGCTTCTCTTTCTCTCTCTGCCCCTCTCTCTTTCTCTCTCTCAAATATATAAATAAATAATCTTTAAAAAAGAAGAAAAAAAGAATGGAAATACAGGAGCAAGCAATTTGAGTAAATGTGACCATTTGGTTATGTTTAATATGCAGGATCATCAATCAGACTGCCTTTTTCCAAGGCCACATAGGCAAGTGATCTGGAGAGGCTCGCCCTGAGCACTTTTACCGTGATTAGAGTCTAAAAAGAGGAGATGCATTTGCAAACCCAAAAACCTAACAAGCCAGCACTATGGTGGGGAAAGAGCCAGGAACAAAAAGACTGAAATCACCAAAGAGAAACCTACCTGCTTTATGATAGGACCCCATAATTTCAAATTGTGACACTACAGTAAGTCCTTAGCATCCAGTGCAAACACTTGTCCTTACTACCTAGAGCACAGTGGTTCTCAGACTTCCCAGAGAGCCAAAGGTATCACTGCCTTAAGTCAGCCCATTCATGTCGGATGAATATACCGCAACAGACCAGTACTCTTTGTATTATGATTTATACAAATACGTATGTAAAACACAAAGTTAAGGATCCCATAGTTTCGGTTTCTTTAAGTGCATTTGTTGAATAACTCCATTGGGCCAATTCTTTTTCCTGTACAAGGTTTTTTATTCTTCTAACAGAATGCACCCATCTAGAGAAACTTGTTCATTCATCATAATTAATCGTCATCAAAAAACCTGTTGGAAAGTCTAACGGTAAAGGGGATTATTTTTAATAAACATACAAAACACATATCGAAACATAAAAGAAATAGATCAGCTCTCAGACAATAATTAGGCACCTTTTAAAACCCTCAAGGGAAAAACATCTTTAATATCAAAATACTACAACCCCATAATGTGCATCCTCCCTCCACACTGTCAGATAATTAGGTCAGTAAGATGCAGAGAAATCGTTACTTTAGTTATAAGATCCTGCTGTGATGTACACAGATAAGTCTGCATTATCTAAGGAAAAAAATCAGAAAATTTGTTGTTAGGGGTTCTTTGTGAGTCTGTTCACACTCAAAATCTTTCCCATGGTAAGAATTCTATGGGACAGAGTACCGGGGGTGGGGATACATGTGGAATACAGGGACCTCCCTGAACGCATTCACTCTGGGGGCCTTACACGAGGGGTAGAGCAGAGACTCAGTTCTGGGATCTGGTACAGAAGCCAGTGGGTAGTGTTAAAGCTGAGGTTGTTCACAAAACCTAGTGCTCTTTAGAAATGTGAATCTTGTGCTCGCTTCGGCAGCACATATACTAGAAATGTGAATCTTGGCTTCCCAGAGAGTACTGTATCCTTCTTACAAGTATTCGTCTCTCTTAAAAGGTTTCTAATCTGCCTAATTCATAACTACTTATAACCCTGAAAAGATTTTGATGTTGGACTTTGATTGAGCATGCATAGTTGGATATGTAATAAAAATAAAGTTTGGTTTCTTCATACTAATACTATAAAATAACTACTATAAAAAGCATTTAACATTAATAATATATTTAGAAAGCAAATTATATGATATATGGATGGTATATTTCCAGTTGCATGCTTAAAATATTTATGCATTGAAGAAAAAAAGCAAGGCATATACAAACTATTCTGGGTGTTATTCTGGGAAGTGGCATTATGGGTGTATTTCTCTCCTTTGTTGTTGGTTTTTTTTCTGTATTTGTAAGTGTTTGATAATAAACATGTATTATTGTGAAAGAAGGAAAATGTTTTACGATTGACTCCCAAAAGCTTTAACAATTGAAAAATTTGAAATCTAAGATTGGAATCTATATGTTAAAAGTCTAGGCTGCTCTGTCTAATATGGCAGCCACTAGTCTCAAGTAAATATTTAAAATTATATTTAAATTAGGGCTCCTGGGCAGCTCAGTCAGTTAAGCATCTGCCTTCTGCTCAGGTCATGATCCGTCCTGGGATCGAGTCCCGCATCAGGTTCCCTGTTAGCGGGGAATCTGCTTCTGCCTCTGCCCCTCCCGTCTGCTCGTGGTCTCTCTCTGGTGCTCGCTCTCTCTCTCTCTCTCAAATAAATAAATAAAATCTTTTTAAAAATTATATTTAAATTAATTAAAAGCTAACCAATTTATTAACAGTTTAATTCTTCAGTCATACTAGCCACATTTTAAGTTTCATTAGCCCCGTTATCATCATCACAGAAAGTTCTATTTGACAATCCTAATGGAAGCAGGTTACCAACTGAGCCCTGAGTACTAAAGACAAAAGTGAGCCAGTTTTCAGTGGCACAGGAATGGGCATATGCCCCTCGCCATAGACGCTGAGAGACTTCTCATCAGCAGTCCCTTTTATACACCTCACCAGTCTGAGGCCAGATAAGCTCAGAGGTTTTTCCCCACAGGCATCCTGTTACTTAGTGATGGAGCAAGGACGAGAACTCAGCGCGACCAGCTCCTCAGGCAGAGCTCCTGCCAACATATCACTATGACCATCTCCTCCAGAAAACCAAAGCTTCCCAAGCAAGACTTCAGCTCAATTCAGCACAATTTCATGTCACAAACATTTTTTGAGTGCTTCCAGTGTGATAGGTACCATAATAAGCCTTCAATATATAAAAGCAAGTAAGAGACGTGTCTCTATCCCCAAAGGAAGCCGAAGGGATAAAACGGAAGGGCACAAAGTAGGGAAAGGTATGTTCTTGGGAAATCTAGAAGTGCTCCACCTATCATAAATAGGTTTGTGTAGGGTCTCCACGTTTGTGCACCCAAATCCACACGTTAGCACTTCTTCTCCAACATTCTCAATTTTCCTCACCCTCCAGAAGAAAAGAGACTAGACTCCATTTTTGAAATGTAGCCTATCCTCGCCCTAATATTGCTTTGTTTTTATTTTTGTTCTTTCGGTTTAACTTCACATGGGATAGTTAGAGACACTCAACAATCTTAACATGAACTAATTTTCTCACGTTTAGGCCTGGTTTTATATATGCAAAATAATTTTAAATCTTGAAATAAAATGAAATACTGCTTTGATATTTAGTCATCCATCCCATTTCAGATTATATAAAAGCAAATAAAAATTTTGAGTGAATGGTTATTTTTCAGCCAGTTGTGTTGGAACTGTTTAAACACAGGTTAACAACCTGGAACCCTCCGTCCTCATATAAATCGTGCTCCTGTATTTTAACAGATGCGATGCTCTTGGTGGCAGAGCGACTGGAAGGACCATTCAACATTGAGTCTGTCATGGACCCAATAGATGTCAAGATCTCCGAAGCCATTATGAACATGCAGGAAAACAGCATGCAGGTGTCTGCAAAGGTATTTGCATTAGTCATATTTCTACGAGTAAGGGAAGTGCAGTAATCTAAAAATGAAGTAACTAGATATGTCGGCTGGGATTATAAATTCTAATACATTGTCGGAGAGCTTTTCCTATTGAGCTGCAAATTTGCTACTTCATTAAAAATGTCCAACAAAATGGCATTGAGAAAGGAAGCAATCTTTTCGTTCTCAGCTACTCAATCATGGAATTTCAGAGAGCCCCAGGTAGATTGACTAATCCCTCACATTTGTGAGCAATTTGGGGGAAATTTTCTTTCTTATATGTTTGAAATTTCTGCACACCCTCAACCCATTCTCTCTCTAGGAAGTTCTAATTATATCTTCAGCTGTGCAAACCGGCAAATGTCCTATATGTTCAATCGTAAATAATTAAACATTTCATCTGACTTTCTTTTTTAAGACTATGGCGTAACCTTCATTAATGAATATTCAGGGAAAAATGCTCCTTTGTATGAAGTCAAGCACACATTAAAAGAAGAAAAGTACATTTTCATAAATCATGAGACAGAGCTTCTGAGATTGCAGCTGCAGAACACAAATACCAGGTTCCCCATTTTTATTTGTCCCCCACTCAGTTAAAGATAAACAGGACCTGCCTTAGACAAAATTGAGAAGTTTGCCAAGGATCTCCAGGCTGTTCTTCATTGCCCCTTTTGCCCGCCAGGATAACTGCACAAAGCCCTTATGTTCTTTTTAGTGGTCTCCCTGTCATGACACACTAACCAAATCTGTATCAGTCCTTTAAACCTGGTTGGTGACTGAGTGATTGTATTTTAATTGAAAGTCATTCACACAAAAATATGTCAGGCAGAGAGATGCATGCTTAGCTCTCTTCGATTTTTAAAATCCTTTGTGAAAGAGATTTCAGATATAATCAAGGAGGAGGGGATGTGTGAAGGCAGGGGGGGAGTTACAGCAGAAAGAGAGCCATGGAATCAGACTAGGTTTCCGCCGCTGAGTCTGAATCAAACCAGTTTGGGGCTTTTCGGGGTTAACTGGTAGGAAGTAGGGTAAGAAAGAATCTGGCCTCACTTTCTCTCTCATTGAGAGAGGGACAGGTCAAGAGTTTTACAGGCCTAGCTCTGAATTTTAATGGGCTTGGGGTAGCCTGTGTAAAGGAGGATGCCTCAAATTACCACCACCCATTGGGGAAATAGCACATTTGGGGGTTCCACGAAAAGCTATTTTCTTCCTTTCCTGGGAAAAAATAGCAATCATTTATTCCTCCCAAATCTATTGCCTAGACACGGATTCATGTTGTTTTAAGAGGCCACCAGCCCAGCAGTGCTCGAGTAACCAGGTGCTCAGCTTGCTGATATACAAAACAGCCCTAGAGAAGAGGGTGTAAGAAGCACTCGGACAAAAGTGGTTTGAGACCACCACACACTTCTTAGAAGGATCTTCACTGGAGCACGTACATACGTGTTCAAGTTATTCTATTGAAAATTCTCTAAGAGGTCAGATGGACTCTCTTTATTACCAGAATGTGGATGAGACATTTTTGTGGAATTTGTCCAACTACATTATAATAGGAGGGTTGTTAATAAGGAATGTGCTTTTTAAAAAGACACATTTCTTTGTAAAAAATGTCAAAAATCAAGAGTAGAAATAATATAGGGCATGTAAGGAAGGGTACACTCACGTGAGAGGATATTGTATAGCAGATCATAAAATAACAGGACAAAAAAATGTCAAATGAGCTAGAAACAAAGAAAGCATATCTGGTAGTCTTGACACAGGGCAAAGGGGAGTGAGTTAAAGAAGGAGGGAGGGCGCCTGGGTGGCTCAGTTGGTTAAGCGACTGCCTTCGGCTCAGGTCATGATCCTGGAGTCCCGGGATGGAGTCCCGCATCGGCTCCCTGCTCAGCAGGGAGTCTGCTTCTCCCTCTGACCCTCCCCCCTCTCGTGCTCTCTCTCCCATTCTCTCTCTCAAATGAATAAATAAAATCTTTAAAAAAAAAAAAAAAAAAAGAAGGAGGGAGAGGAGAGCAGCCAGGCTCTGCAGGACAGAGGGATGGGAGACAGGCTGCAAAGTGGAAGAGGGTTTGAGGAAGGACCAAAGCCAGCCTCGAACATAGTGGAGAGGCAACAGGTGGTTGGAATTTGGATACATTTAGCAGGAAACACCAATAGGATTTGCTGATAGAATGGGTATATTCTCCAAGAGGCTTTATTGCATGGAATTTGGAAACAGGTAATTTTCATTTTCCATTTAAGCCACATCCATGAAATTATACACGAACTAAAGTCTAGAATCTACATTTTTGCTAAGAACTGGAGGGTTGTATCCCCCCCTTTTTTTTGAGTAGGTTCTATGCCTAGCGTGGAGCCCAACTCAGAGCTTAAATTCACAACCCTGAGATCAAGACCTGAGCTGAGATCAAGAGTCAGATGCTTAAATGACTGAGCCACCCAGGCACCCCATGTATTTTTCCTTTTTCAAGGGAACCCTCAGTCACCATTGATAAACAGTCTCACTGAATTAGGAGTTCTAGATGTCCACTTTGGCTGGAATATTTGCATAATGAGGCTTCCTTAAATTCTGATAAGGCTTTGAGTGAGGCCAGAAGTTATTTCCTAATTGAGGGTAGGGGTGGGGGTGAGCACACATCCTGAGAGTTGTAAAGCCTACAAATTAAAATGACTTTTTATTCTAGGACATGATTGGCAATTTCTCCTTGGAAAATCATTTACCTTATTACACCAGTTGCTGTTAGCAGTCATTCCAGAACCTTTTTCAGAAAAGCAACGGTGTTTATAACTGTTAGATCATATGTTAAATGCTTACTTCAAAGGACTACACTGTGCTATATGTGGTTTATATTATGTAATATTTATAACAGTATTTGTATGAGCTAGAACCTCCCCCCTTATTTTCCAGATAAGGAAACCAAGGCTTAGAAAAGTTAAGTAACGTACAGGGGCCTCATGGTGCATAAAGAGCGCATAGAGGAGGGTTCTGATGACAGGACCTACGTTGCCAGATCACTGCATTATAACAATGAGGGTGTCTCCGAAGCCAGTCTCACCCAGGGCGGAGTTCAGTAAATATTTGCTGAATAGATCAAGTATTAGGAGAAAGTTCAAAGGCTTTCAGTAAAACCTTCCTGAGAAGCTGAGGACACAGGGTGGCAAAGCCAAAAGGACTCAAGTTGTCTGTCTTTCTGTCCGATTCCCTTCATAACTCTACCTACTGCTTCCCACCATGCCCAATTCTACTGAAATCATTCTCTTATCAAGCCTCATTGCTTCCAGCCTTTCCTGAAGTTGTAGTAGTACAAAGGATAAAAGTTACTTTCGTCTCCCTCTCTCTATCTGGAGGCAGAAGGTGAACCCACCACGGATTCAGATACGAAATTCCCCTCCTCTAATGCCGTTGGCTCTCATCAAATCTGCAGGAGAACAGCTCATTTTTTGTACCTAGTCCCTGATCCTGATTTAGTGGGATTTACCCACCAATGAAAAGATCTGTCCCCACCAAGTATGCTCCTGCTCCAATCTTGTCTTAGGACTGTTTTTATACATACTATCAGATCTTTTTCCTCTCCTATTTAGCTCATAGCTAAACTGTTAGCTGTAAGGATTACTGACATTCCTTCCAAAAAATACATTGGCTAGGGGTGCCTGGCTGGCTCAGTCGGAAGAACATGAGACTCCTGATCTCAGCGTTGTGAGCTGGAGCCCTGTGTTGGGTGTAGAGATCATTTAAATAAATAAACTTAAAAAAAAATACATTGGCTATGCCGAGTTGTATAATCAGGTTATAAAATTTTGGTAATAACATTATGGCACTTATTCCAAACTCTTGGTTTGTGTATTCTTTGTATAACATGATATTATATGTTATATAATATATATTATATATATCATTATATATGTGTATGTACACATTTTTAAGGACTGGAAACAAAAGCACATTAAGACTTTGGACAAATAATCCCCTAGTAACAATGATAATCATCATGGCCACCAGTAATTGAGCACCTAGTATATTCATTCAGCAAATACCCTATCATGTACCAGGCATGAGGAATACACTAGAAGACAAAACAGATCCTCGGCCCCATGTCAGTCTCTTTCTACGTGTTTTATATATTTATTCCAAACCCTTGCTGCAATCTTGTAGAGCATCTTTTTCCTGATTTTATAGGTAAAGAATGTTAAATTTACAGGAATTGAGTAGCCTTCCTGGGCTCAGGCAACTAACAAGGGGCAGACTTGGGATGACCCCTACAAATGATCTGATCCAAAGAAAAAGACCTTCCCAGCATGCCACTGTTCCCTCAATAAGTATCTTCCCACCTAGTCCATATATACTTCAGCACTGGAGGACCCAGCCTTCTAAAGGAGGGCTATTGCCTAAAACACACTACAGGGAATGTTCTGATGAGAAACAAGTGCTGTTCATTCTTCAAGCCCCAACCAAGCTTATTACATTCACCAACTTCCCAATCTTCATCACACACAGGAAAGCTCCCTCATTATTCTACCACTTCTGTTACCCACCCAAGTGAAAGAACTTTGCAGGCATATGGAAATTCCCCAAGGGAAGAGAGAGCAAAACTTGCTGAGTCTCTGCCTGTGAAATTCAGATGTGTTGATAGTCTCCTTCTTATCCTATCAGAGAAGATGAAACTGATCTCACTCGATATAATTTAACTGTATTAGGAATAATTTCAAACCTAATCCAGGAAAAGATTGGTTTGTCAGATATAATCTAAATTAAGAAGGAAGACTTATTAAATTCCAACTGAAACCATCCATTCAATTAATACTTATTACAGACGAGGGTAGAACCCATTATGGAAAAGTAGGGTGGCCTCCAGGTACTTAATTTTCTCCAGACAATTCTTTCTGAATCTATAGTACTAATGAAGATGAGAGGGGGGAAAAAAAGAAAAAGAAAAGAAAAAAGCCTAAGAGGATGGAAAAGAGAATGTAATATCTGCTTCTAGCTAGTGGGTCTTAGTCTCCTCATCTGTAAAATGAAGGGTTCTTTGAAATGTGCTTTTCCAGTTCTAGACAGTTATCAGTATTATGAACATTATCTCTTCACTACTGGTTAGGTTTCCTTTTCTAGCATCCAAATATTTTTCTTTTCTCTGGATCTTTTTTCTTTCAAAGCATACAGGCATAAATGATATCTTGGGAATTTGCATGTAGAAAATATCTCCTTTCAGATACAAAGACATTGTTTAGAATTTAGCTCAAATAAATATATTTTTATTCCAGTAGTGTTAGTCTTTACTTTGAGTTCCTAGGTTATGCGTGCCCTTCTTAAGGCAGTAAGCATATTATTTCTTGTGTTGTGGTTATTTGCATACTTCCCTTCTCCTTCCCAAGATTATAAATTATTTGAGGACAGGAGTTACATCTTACTTGTGCTTGCATTCTACAGAAAGCCATCCTAACATGTTTTTACACGTGGAAGAAACAGTGTATTTTGCTGAGTTGAATTTGGAACATGAAAGTATAATGCCAGAGAGACTTCAACAATAAAAAACAGAAAATACCTTAAAATATACTTGAAGTCAGCCTAGGATTCTTTACAATAACACAAAGGTTATAAGATCAGATTTTGGCATCAGACAGACCTCAGATTTGGTTTTTACTAGTTGTGGGACTTGGGGCAAATTATCTGTCCAAACACAATTAACTCACCTGAAAAAATTAGGATGCTAGTAGTACCTACTCATAGGGTCATTTGAGAGTAAAATGATACCATCCGTGTAAAACGCTTAGCTATGGAATATATCCAATCCAACCCACTCTTATGAGTGAAATATTTTAATTGCTGTTGTTGAAATGTCTACGATGTGTGAATCCTAAAGAACATAGACTGGCTCTCTGGTTTTTGCCTCATCCATGATGGTCTGCGAGCTTACCTTTAGCATCTCAGATCAGAAGAGCAGTTGGGTGATATACACGCCTGCACTTGAAGGCACATACCTATTTTCAGTGGCAGTGAATCACATTGAAAGGGACACATATTTCTGCATGGCCTGGACGTGGCATGGCGTGACAGTCAAGAGATGGCTAACGAACAAAGCCTTCAGAAGGAAGGCGGCTCGAGGGAATAGTCGAGTTGGATAGAGGCTGTCAGCAACTTACTCATCTTCCTACCTGGTGGTCCCACAGGTGCCAGCACAGCCAAAGGTTTTAGAGGAATGTCAGTGGCCTCTGCCTAATGTCACATTAGCCTCACATTAAAGGAATAATTGCCTTGTGACAAGTGGTTCCGTTCCTTCTGCCTGATTGCTGAGAAAAAAACAAATGGCCATACTATTTATAAAGTTCTATTTCTATTTCTTCTTTAGTTTTGTTTTTAAAAGAAAAGAGCAAGTTCTCAACGATGCCTTGATTCAGAATACTCAGAATAGTTTCTCTGGTTATTCAGATTTCAAAGTTCATATTCTGCCCATCAGCTCTTACTTATAATATTTCACTAAGAAACAGTGACCTCGGGCGCCTGGGTGGCTCAGTTGGTTAAGCGACTGCCTTCGGCTCAGGTCATGATCCCAGGGTCCTGGGATCGAGTCCCACATCGGGCTCCCGGCTCAGCGGGAAGCCTGCTTCTCCCTCTCCCACTCCCCCTGCTTGTGTTCCTGCTCTCTCTGTCTCTGTCAAATAAATAAATTTTAAAAATCTTAAAAAAAAAAAAAGAAACAGTGACCTCCTTGAAACATCTTTTATTCTTTGATTTTTCCATTTCTATACAGAAAACCAGAATCTGTTCTATTCCTGTTTGTGACATCACTGGATAACAGAGCCAGATTTTTTTAGATGCTAGATACAAAGAAAAGAAAGAAAAAAAAAGAGACACCTTTTTCTAATAAAGCAAAATGAAGGTTTGAGAAAAGTGCCTACGATGCATTTATAGGAAACACATCCAAAGCAAACTAGTTTTAACTTTCTTCCCATGAAAAAGGGATTTAAAAAATATTTTTTTCCCTCCTTTTGATGATAAAGGGAAACTCCTGATTATCTCTAACCTTTGGAGATTTATCTTAAGATTTTCTTTCATTTTAACTTCAGGGCAAAAGACAAGAAGATTACCCTTAATGAAGCCAACTCAAGAATAAGTGATTGAAACTCGATTCAGTTTTTAACATTTAGCGTGTTCTTAGAGGAAGATACCCTCTCGCTCACCTGAATATCTTCTTCCAACATCCTTCTGCCTTAACAGGAGAACTCCTTCCTCAGAGTCATGCTTCCCGGGGGCAGCTGATGGTCGATGGTCGGGCTGGAGGAATTCAGTCGCCTAGCCTTACACACACACACAGTTAACCCCAGCTCTGAGTGCTTCCTTCTGCCCGGGAAGATGCCATCCTACTGGATTCAGAGAGTCTTTGCCCCAGCCAGCCTACATTTAAACGCATGGAGGAGCTACCTTTGTGTGTTTACAGAAGCCTGTTCTGCCAGAAAGTTTTGAATTATATGGCTTTCTGTCGGTCTTCCTCTTCTAATGCGTTTTGCATATCTCTTCCATTTCACTTCATTATCCCAGAATAGATCTTAACACACCAGCCAAGTAGCTTAGCTGCCTTACAGAGTGAAAATCAATCATTTCTTTATTAATACAAGTAACCTGTTAGCTAGACAATATGTCTTTAAAACATGGGGCTCATGGGCTGGATGACAAAAAGAGCTCTTGTGCAGAGTAGTGTGGGACCTCCTCAGACTGCGTCCTGACTTTGCTACAGTGACGGGAGTAGCTTTCATCCCAAATCTCTCCTAGCCTGGACTACTCTCCTGATCACACCTGTTTATCCCATGGCCTGCCACACACCTCCAATAACCCTGTCGAAAACTGCACACATGTCCTCCCCCAAAGCCTCCCTCCCCAGGGCTCGCTGTCCCAGTGAGGGCCCCCTCCGCCGCACCTGCTTCTAGCCAGAAGCACAGTTGACTCAAACTTCCCTTTCTCCTTCTCCCTCATAGTTGTTCTATGACGGGCCCCACTGAACAGTCCTCAATCCCTTTTGAATCCATCCTCAGCAGCTCCCCTAATTTTACCATCTCCCACATGGATTATAGCCTCCTATTTAATTCCCTGCCTTTGGTTCTGCCACGCTCTGATCCATCCTGCACACTGTAACCAGAGAGATTGCTGAAAATGCTAGTATGTTCACATTACTCCCCTGCTTACTTACCAGCTTTCCGGGATTCCCTGTTGCCATTAGATGAAAGCCCAGGTGTAGCCCCTGACAATGCTGTCCTTAGCCTGCTACCCGCCTCCAGGCCACCCTCCCCACTCTCCGTGCCTGGGATTATTAAAGTAAATGTTTCTTGAGCATTGATTATCTGCCGAGCACCATACTAGATGCTGCAGAGGTAATAGTGAATAAAACCAACAGAGCCTGAGTCCTACTAGACGTTTTAGGTAAGAGAACATCTGTATGTGCCAGACATTCAAGACAGCCTTAGCTCTGTTGCTCAGAAGAACCATCCTCTATCACCTCCATGCTTTTGCCCCTGCTGTTTCCTCATCCTGGAACATCCTGTCCTTTCCACACCGAACACCAAATATACACCATTTGCCAGGCACTATTTCTGCACTTCCGGGGCAAGATTCAGTGGGATCCTGGTGAGTCCCGGCACAACCAGCTCTCAATGCAGTGAACATGCTAGTGTGCAGTATTTGCCAATTTCTGTTGTGTAAATATTCCCACCGTGGTGATTTCAAGCTACCAACGTGAGGTCACTGAACATGGAGTAGCACGCCACAATATAACATTTCCCCCTGACTGGTACAGTTGGCACAAATCACCTCAAGAGCTTAGGTGAGAGTAAATAATTAGGAAGTAGTGAGTTTTGAGTATATATTACCTTTGTCTTCAATAGAATGTATACAATTTTAAGTTTATACATTGTAACTTAGTAATCACTGTTCAATGACTGGCTTGCGGAATTCCTGACGATTTTACAGGTGGTCTCGAGATCCCGTAAGAGCCCGTTCCAGGACTCCACTGCTATTCTAGGAAGCCTTCTCTGACCCTCCAGTCTGGTTAGTTGCCCCTTGTGGGTGTCCCCATCACATTTATCATGATATAATCACCAGGCTTCTTGTGAGAACCTCCCTGAGAGCAGGGACATGTCCAGTTGGCATATCCCCCACACCTGTGTCTGCCCATAATGACACTCAATGAATATTGGTTGAATGATAGGTTGAATGAATGATACAGAGCCAGGCTGATGAAATTTACACATTCATGTGAATTCGGCAAAATGATCTTAAAGAATTGCTTTAAAACCCATAAACAAAGAGCATATGAGATAATCATTTAGCCAGGCCAAGAAGGTTAAGATTTCTTTTTTACCACATTCACAATATGCTTTGTTAGTTCCTTGTAATTCCTTCCTATTCGCCACTGGGGAGAAAATATCAAGGTGTTCTGCTGTTTAAGGAAAGCAAACCCTTCAAGGAAAAAAAAATCATCATCTCAAGCAAACGGAACGAATTTGCTTTTATTGAAGAAACAATTTTAAGACGTATGCAAAACATTTGACAGATATTCTGGAACCAAGCTGTGTAAGCATCAGGAGTAAATTTCTAAAGCCTTAAAACTGACATGGTAGCTGGCTTTTGAAAATTGAAGCTGGTGAAAGGCAGCCAAAGCTGAAAGTGATGACTTCACTTGATTCAGTGTAACCCGGAATTCTCTTCACGGAGCCCTGAGCCCATCCAGGGACCCATGTGGAATTTGCCAGATGACTTGGCTAAGGGACCATTGTAATCAGTCTTTAAGGAAAGAAAAGCATGAGCCAGGGAGGAAAGAAAAAGAGAAGAAGACAGAGGAGAAGGGGTAGAGAGGAGTAAAGAACACAAGAGAAGTACAGATTGTTCTGAGACTTTAGGATGAAAACCTGTTTTCTTAAAAAAATCAATCCATAAAGAAAATCAGCAAACTAATAAAACCAAATAAAAATAAAAAGACTCGGGGCGCCTGGGTGGCTCAGATGGTTAAGCATCTGCCTTCGGCTCAGGTCGTGATCCCAGCGTCCTGGGATCAAGCCCTGCATGGGGCTTCCTGCTCAGCGGGGAGCCTGCTTCTCCCTCTCCCTCTGCCTCTCTCCCTGCTCATGCTCTCTCCCTCTCTCTCTCTCTCTCTCTGTATCTCTGTGTCTCAAATGAATAAATAAAAAAATCTTAAAAAAATAAATAAATAAAAAATAAAGACTCAATATTTAAAATGTTACCATAATGAGTATAATAATTTTATATCTAAAGAAAGAAGTCATTATTAAAATGTTCTAAGTTGATATTCAGGACAATTCTACATTGGATATTAGCAGAATGCTGTTAGGAACCAGAAAAAAAAAAATGTGCGAAATGAAGCTCTAAGGTGCCAGTTTAATCTTATATCATAGTGATGATGTGGCTTTTCTTGCTATTACTTTTATTGAAATGGGGTTTAAAAAAATTTTTAACTTATTCACATCTATTTACTAGTGATATGTGGACATCTCCCGCACACCCATTTCGGTCTACATATTTCACTTCCTCTCTAAGAAAAGGTCCCCAGCTCTGTGCTCAACCTAGACAAGTGGGGACGGGGATATGTACCGTACAAACACAGCCCATGGGCCGGTGGTGCCGCTCACCATTTTCACAGGGTGGGGAAATCAGGAAGAGAGGCTTTGCAAACATCCCGAGTTGTCTTCCCCTTTGCTACAAGCAAAAGGCCATTGCTTGAGATGTGATCTCCAGAACCCATGATTCTGAGCTCGCCCACCAACCATCAGAGAGCCAAGGTTGACTATTTTATACACAGGGTCCTTGGCTCTCTGGCGTTTCAAGCACAGTGGGTAGCTGTTAGCAAATGATCAAGAAACAGGATCTTTTTGGTTCTATTTATCAGTTTAAACAAAGTTGTTGATTTGGTTTTGCTCTAAGTTGGCACAGTAAGCGGAGTAAGGGAAATATCAAATGAGTTTTTTATGCGGATGGATGATTCATTGTTTTTTTCTGAAGCCTAAGGAAGAAATGTTAAATGATTTTGAAGAGATAATTGATTCTTTGCAATAGAGTATATAAAACACACAGTTCAGTGTCTGGCCCATTGTGGACATTGAGTAAGTGTCAAGTTCTCTTTTCTTTCTGATCTTGCCTTACACAAATCTCTCTGCTAATTGCCTTCCATGAATGTTTGCAAAAGGGCGAAATTATAACTAAAAATTTCATTTATCCATAATCTTTCACTCCCAATTTTTTTTTAAATAGTACATACTATGTGCTAGGAACTCTTAGCATATGATTATGGGATTCAGCAATAGCCATGAACAAAATGTAAAAGATCCAATTCTTCATAAAAAATTACTCATGCATCACTCTGCATAATCCATAGATCTGATTTGTTCTTCATTACTGTGCTATTTAATTACAGATTACATCAGTTAAAATAATACATTTCTATACCTCATTTTTTTTTTCAGTGTATTTTCAAAGCATCATATCATTTTATCTTCCCAGCATCCCTGAGGATTCGGGAGAACATGTTACTCAAAGGTCACACAGGTTTAAGGAGAAAGTCTGAAGGTAGTATTCCAGGCTTTTAGACTCTTGTTCGTGACCTTTCTCTTATGCCACAGCTGTCTCTCATGCAAACAATGGCCAAAATAGAGAGAGCTGATGCAGATATGATAACTTCTGTTTCCTTGGGAACGAACAGGATAGATTTGAATTTCTCCAGTGGTCATCTGACAAATAGTTCATTCATTAACACTGTAATATAAATTAGAATCTAATCAGTAAATAAAACATTACTTACTCTCAAAATATCAAATCCAATTAAATCTAGGTAGCATTCACTGCCACCCATGTTAATATAAAAGATTAGAGTTCTGTTTGCAAATTTCAAAATGGTATAGGGGAATAGCAACATCCCTCCACAGTAGGAACCCACTGAGTAGAAAGTGGAAGGATAGAATTTTTTTAAAAACACAGGAGCCAAGACGGGATTGATCTGCAGCCATGCTTATGAACTTGCCAGTAATGACTTTTGTGAATGTATAATCAACCTGCAGAGACAAAGAGATGTAGGTATAAAGCTTTGGGGGCTTCTGAAAAAGTGCACACCACATTGTTTTATTTTAAGGGAAAGATGTTAAGATGCTGAGATGTTCTTAAAGGAAAAGGTCTTATATTTAAAAACCTAAGACACAGGGGCACCTGGGTGGCTCAGTTGGTTAAGCGACTGCCTTCGGCTCAGGTCATGATCCTGGAGTCCCAGGATCAAGTCCCGCATCAGGCTCCCTGCTCAGCAGGGAGTCTGCTTCTCCCTCTGACCCTCCCCCCCCATGCTCTCTCTCTATCTTATTCTCTCTCAAATAAATAAAATCTTAAAAAAAAATAAAATAAAATTATAAAAAAATAAAAACCTAAAGACACAGCACTCAAACCTGTTATCACCACCTTCCTCTCTTTCTCACCTCTCTGAAACAATAAAATGTCTCTCCTTTCAGAACTTTGTATCTTTAATGTCAGCTTCTCTAATCTCAGAATGCCAGCACACTTCTGAGACATTTTAGTAATCCTCTTAAAAGAGAGAATTCATGAGCCAGATATCTTCCCCAAATCCACAGGTTTTGCAAGCCCACCAAGCGGGAAGGATAACTCCGTTGTGTATTTGCAGCATCTGCCTACATGGGGACTGCCAAATACTTTGCCAGATTACAGTGAGTGGTCCCCCCCTTATCCATGGTTACAGTTACCTGAAACCATATCATATATATCATATATCAATCGTGACCCGAAAGCAGATGATCTTCCTTCTGACATACCCTCCTTCGTCAGAAGGTCACCGGTAGTCTAATGCCATGTCACAATGCTTATGCCACTCACCTCACTTTATCTCATGTAGGTATTTACCATCTCACCTTATCACAAGAAAAAGAGTGAGTACAGGGCGACTGGATGTCTCAGTCATTAAACGTCTGCCTTCGGCTCAGGTCATGATCCCAGGGTCCTGGGATGGAGTCCCGCATCGGACTCCCTGCTCTGCGGGGAGCCTGCTTCTCCCTCTCCCACTCCCCCTGCTTGTGTTCCCTCTCTCACTGTGTCTCTCTCTCTCTGTCAAATAAATAAATACAATTTTTTAAAAAAGGGTGAGTACAGTAACAATAAGATATTTTGAGAGAGAAGGAGTCCACATCCGCATAACTTGTATTATGGTATATTGTTATAATTGTTCAATTTTATTGTCTGCTATTGTTGTTTATCTCTTACTGTGCCTAATTTATAAATTAAACTTTATCATAAGTATTTATGTATAAGAACATAATCATATATATAGGTTTGGTACTATTTATTGTTTCAGGCATCCACTGGGGGTCTTGGAACATATGCCCCATGGATAAGGGGGGACCACTGTATCTAATTATCTCTTACAACATCACTTGGAGGAAGATAGGCAGAAGATAATACTGATTCTATTTCTTCAAGGAATAAAGCTAATGATATGTTCCTACAATGAGATGGCTTGCCTGCAACTGTGTTCTCTAGAAACTTCTGTTCCGCTGTAAAGAAAAGACTTTTAGTGTCTTAAAAATAGTATTTCTTCTCTTGAGTTAAAGGTAGTGGAGGGTACATGCACTGTTGGTGGGTATATAAATTGGTGCGGCCACTACAGACAGTGCAGAGGTCTCTTAAAAAATTAAAAATAGAACCATCATACAATCTAGGAATTTCACTTCTGGATATTTATCCAAAGAAAACAAAAACACTGATTTGAAAACATATAAGTACCCCTATGTTCATCATAGCACAATAGCTAAGATATGGAAGCAACCTAACTGTTCATTGATAGATGAATGGATAAAGAAAATGTGAGATATATATACACATATATATATGTGTATATATATATAATATTATATATATAATGGAATTATATATATAATATTATATATATAATGGAATTATATATATAATATTATATATACATAATGATATTACTCAGCCATTGAAAAGAATGAGATCTTGCATTTACCACAACATGAATGGACCTAGAAGGGATTATGTTAAGTGAAATACGTCAGACAGAGAAAACAAATACCATATGATTTCATTCATATGTGCAATCTAGAAAACAAAACAAATAAACAAAACAAAACAGAGACAGACTAATAGATAACATAAAACAAACATAGCGGCCAGAAGGGAAGGGGGTATAACATGTGAAAGGGATTAAGATGGACAGATGCCCAGTTATAAAAAAAAATAAGTAAGTCACAGGGATATAAAGTACAGCGTAGGGAATATAGTCAATAATACTATAAGAACTTTCTATGGTGACAGATGGTAACTAGACGTATTGAGGTGATCATTTTGTAGTGTGTAAGAATATCGAATCACTGTGTTGTACACCTGAAATTAATATAATAATGTATGTCAAATATAATTCAACTTTAAAAAATTGTTTTATCTTTAAAAAAAAAAAGAGGCAGTGGAGGGTAGAATGGATTCCACAAACACCTCTGAATCAATGCATCTGAATGTGTTACATCTGAATCGCTTCTCTTGGTGGGGTAAAGCAAACTACACAGAGCATCCCAAGGTATGTTCCCTAGAACACTCATCCTGTGAGAACCTCCTGCACCCTCTGCAGAGCCTGTGGCCAAATGGGGAATTACTGCAAAGGACCTCCTCCCTTTTGATGAGTCAGAACACACATTCATATGACCAGGACCTGCCAAGATACCTAATTTCACTTTGACCATGGAATTTATTGCATATGTAACAACTGTTAACAACTCTTGGTAATAATGTTTTATGGAAAACATTGAAGAAACATCAGCCCAGACATTTTTTCCCCTCAAATCTCCTTACTCAGAAAACAAAACTTCTAGAAAGAAAATGGTTGTAGAATAACGTAAGTAGCTAGTTACTGTCAAGCACTTACTTTTCCAGATGATGGCTTCTGTTTTCCTGCCTTATGTACTGCATTTTATCATCATAGTGTGGGGAACAATATTATCATTTCCATTTGACAGAGGAGGAGACTAAAGTGCAGGGAAGACCCTGAATGTTGGCATGGCACTGGGCTGTCCTTAGCCCCACCTGTCACCCATCCATATACTTGCCCTGGGCTTTAAATACCACCTTAGGCTAGTGGCCCAGATCTACCTCTCCAGCCCTGACCGCTCCTCGGAATAGAATCTTGATCTCTGATTCTCATGTAAGCTAACCTCATTTAACCTCTCACTTAACTGACCCACATTATTCCTCATCTGTTTCTTCCCTTATTCAAAATACAATATATTGGGGTGCCCTAGACCAAGAGGAAAAAGGCTCATCGGTCCTTTAGAGTAACATAGCCCTGAGCCTCATGAGCCACAAAACTTTGTCTTAACTATACAGCTGCCACAGTAAGCTCAGAAGATAGTCTGAGACAATCTGAACGTCCCACACAAGAATTCCATTCGTCACCCATCCCATGAACCCCAGGTTTTAAAAACATGTTGTCTAACCAACAGATTGCATGTATGATAACTGAATGCATTGATTTTCACTTTGTAACTCATCTAAGTAATATGACGGATACATGTTGCTTCAGGTACAGTCTCTGCAATGAGAATCAGACAAGGGCTTCTCATCGTTCCTAAGCAATGACAGGGCGTGGGTGTGCCAGTCTCCTTCCCAACTCTTCCCTGCAGGTTTTGTAGAGTTCCAAAAACCCACTCTTAATCCCTAGGCATGTCACTTCCACACTGAAGGATCTCTTTATGACCGTGCCTTTTTTTCTAAGGGTAAAATAGAACCTGTTGAAGGAACTTCAGGATTCATATCCTGACATATTATGACAGATTTTTCTGTAGGTCTCCAGCTGATTATGAGGTGAGGTGTTGTTTCCATCATAATTACAAGGCAGTGTTTTCTTCCATTTGGATCATACTCTCAGCAATTTCTGCACCGAAGCCACCTTAAAAATCCAAACCTGATATAAATAACAAAAGGCTACTAGGCTATACTGACTTAACTCACCGTTCTGTATAATTGATACTCTCAAAAGAAAAGAAATCAAACAAGTGGTAAGGTTTTCTGTTATGATGAGGTATCTCCCCTGGGGTCCTAATATTCTTTCAGGGCATTTCTTGTTCCTTTGATTTAATTTAAACCAGTGAGCCAGGTTTTTCCCAAAGAGCAAATTAAGAAGGTCTGTTAAATCTTTCAGTGCCCCGCTTCAAGAAATCCCCAGCAAGGCCATTAGCATTGTTTTGCCTTAGGCTTTACAGTCTCTAAAAGTCAGCTGCCATATTCGGAGCAATCCAAAATAGTACACTCAACAAAACCCTGGAGCTTTGGAAATGTTAATGCCCTCCATCAGCAATGACCTTGCCACTGGGAAGTGATTTAGTCACTAGGGAGAAAAGGGCCCACTATCTTTATCACGCTGGTTTACACCATCAACTTCAGAAATTGTGTGAGAGAAGAATAATCAATAGTGTGTTAAGACCAATCTCGAAGAACGCCAAGACAAAATGCTCCTGCTCTGCAAAATGCTGAGTTGAAGGAGAACTTTTGGATACGACC
The DNA here is from genome assembly GCF_029215605.1 of Mirounga angustirostris. Classification (NCBI taxonomy): domain Eukaryota; kingdom Metazoa; phylum Chordata; class Mammalia; order Carnivora; family Phocidae; genus Mirounga; species Mirounga angustirostris. Next base: position 16,032,720 of record NW_026991711.1, on the reverse strand, counting down.
AAAGAGAAATGAGCTGGAGTGGTAACACCGAATGAATTGTGACTCGAGATGGAATTTGTCATTGGGAATGGCACTCTGAGAGCTCTCTGTGTATTTCGGTGGAATCCCATAACGTGCCTGATGAAAAATGCTTATTTTAGAGCAAAGCAGATTCAAATAACAAAACCCAAAGGCATGCATGCATTCTAAACACACACACACGCAGGTTAAGAATTAGCTGACACAAATAGTCCCAGAAAGTTAACCAAAGTAAGTAGCTAAGAAGTAGAATCACCACCTCCTGTGGAAAAATGGAAGAAATGTCAAGTTCAACTTCATCAAAACTTCCTGAAAATGTCACTAGAGTTTCTGTCATTCTAGTAAAGGTATTATCTCTTGATAACCAGCAGAGAGTAGGAAGCTTCTAAAAACAGCTGAGGAAGTGTCCCCACCGCACCCTGAGTTGAAATCACTGGAAAAGAGCTGGCTGCTCGATCCCTAAGATCATTACACTGAAATGTGTGGTTTCCCATGGCAAACCTAACCGTGACATCAACAGCTGTCAACAACAAAATTAGACGGAACTGTCCTTATAGGGACACCACATTGGCTTGTCCTATTTCCACACCTTTGCTCCAAAGAGTGTTTTCAAAGAACTCTTCCAGTGCAGGTTTTCCTTATTCACACCGCAGGGCAGGGCCACTCAGATTATTTGGCCTTAGATGCTAGACACAAAATAACATTTGTAACGGTAACAGGAATCCCACACGGGTATTTACTGAATGCCAAATTCAAGTACATGAAAAGGTCTCGGTCATGTTCATTTAGTCCTGACATCATCCTGTGACGTAGCTATTACAATTCCTATTTTTAATACAGTTGATGTTCATTATTTGTGGTAGTTATGTTTCATAAAGTGGCTGTAAATACTGAATTAGCAAATACTGAACTGCCGGAAAGACAGGGCTAGGCTCCTGGAAGCTTTTAGCCACCTTTTGTCAACCAACCAATAAGCAACCTATGTGTATTTCTTCTTAAAGAAACTTTATTTAGTATATACTGTTGATTCATTAACATTGACCTCAGGGCCAAGTGCACCAGAACTTCTGCCTGAACAAGGTTTATCTAACACACATATTTTCTCCATAAGGCACATCACACACAGCCCCTTGGGCTCAGGAACGCCAAATAGCACTTTAGCCCTGAACTTGGGGGCCATCTTAAACAGGGAAATTGCCAAGTAAAAGGACAAGAATGTGAAAAACGGGGCACTAAAGAGGCCACAGAAAGGACACTTGATTTCAGCCTGTGAGCTGAAACAAGAAGGCAGAGCATCACTTGGTTCAGCTTCAGCTGGGAACATGCATGTAGGGCCACTCAACCCATGTCCACAGAAGTGCGTGACTAATGATTTGGGGTTTGCAAAGTAATTTTAGCGAGTAGGCAAATTCGCAAATACAAAATCTGCAAATAATGAGGACTGAATATATATGTTTGAAAATAAGAGTCGGCATGCAGTGAGGCATGCACCCCACATCTGTCTAGTCAGGCTTCCTGTTATATTAGCAGTAGTCGTCATTTAAATTTAGAGATTAGAATTTATTGGAGATTGGAGTCCCAGGAAAAATGGGAAAGCCATTGCCTGGCATGCTTCTGTACCAGGATCTTAGGAAGAAACTCACTGTGAAGTTTCTTGACCTTTCAATGGTTCTTCCAGGTCTTTCAGGGGTGTGGCCAACCCAAACCTGCTCCAGCCCTCCGATCTGCTCGCTCAGCTCCTGAAAATTTTAATACGCGGTTCAGGCCTTACAATCCTGAGGAGAGACCCACAACTGCTGCAGGCACGAGCTTGGACCGGCTGGTGAGTTCTCTCGGATTGATGGCCACTGTGGGCACTTTCTGTTACCAAGGTTATTCTTCAGGAGACGTGATGGGACTCCGAAAAAGTTGGTTGTAAAAGTCATCTCATTCTTATATCTGCTCCTGGTCTTAATTAGAATATTGAAAAATAATGAGATCTTCCTTTTAGGTCATGAATTAGATTATTTAAGGCGTTTTATCCTATTAATCCACTCATGCAGTGGCCAAATTTTCAACTTCATATTTCTTCTGAAATATTAATCTGAAGACTAAGTTACTATATCTTCCAGAGATATAATTACAATAGCGCATTTCTTACTCACCTGCTTCTGTTATTTATTCAGTTATGATACAGTGTAATTTTATTATGCCCTCTTGTGTATAAAGTTTTCTGTTTGAAAGACCTTGCCAGGAGATCCCAAGTCAACGTTACTACCATTTTTTTTTTCTTTTTTGTGTGTCTTTTAAAAGTTGGAAGCCTTAAAAATAGTCACTCTTTGATCCACTTAAATGTGTGTCAGGGGACCAACTGATATCTACCAGCAAAGCAATCCACTTGGAGAATAAACATAGTAAACACCATTTTTTAATGTTTTAAAAATCAAATTTTGCTATAAAAAATGAAAAGCTCATAATTTCAAAGAAATACTGCCTGATTATTTTCAATGCAATTTATAGCACTATAAACAATTTATATACCTGTAATTGTTAGCACTGATAATGTTGCCTTGCCAATTATCTTGATGTATAATTAACAGATAAAAACCTTAAGGTCATAAAATACTTGAACCACATCTGATTATGTCATATAAACTCAGATCTCAAGGGTTTCTGGTTATGAAAATACTTTTACTAGTCACTGTTATAAATTACTTTATCATTTTAGTTAATATCCTTCCGCAGCGTAGGACTCACAAGATTAAATTGGTTGAGTTTGGCCTTCACGTTCAGTACATCTCAGCATCTCTGTCTATAAAAATCTAATGTACTTACAACATAAAGGCCTATCCACGAAGAGCCAGAGTGAAGGGGTAAGTGGAGTCATTAGCCACTAAATTATGTTATAAATCTATTACTGTTTATTAGCAAAAAAACCCCTCTTCAGTGTAGGTTTCAAAAAAAGAATCATCCAGATATTGCTTCAAACTTCTATGTTACCTTGGTCGTGTCTATTCTCTGTTCCCAGTTTCAGGAAGAGTTTAAAAATAGTCACCTTTCTTCTTTTAAACAACCAATTAGATTCCCCTGAACCGCTAGCTAATTGTTTTAAAGAAATGATGGTTATCATGAGAGTCCATTGTTTGAGGTTTTACTTTACAAACTCCTCTGTCTGTTAAAATCCTTTTCACCAAAGCACAAATGGTGAGTATGGGTTTGAGTTCTCTCACTCTCTCTCTCACTCTCTTTCTCTCTTTTTTATTTTTTTTCCATTTTAGTTGGCTCTAACTTAGTTATTGGAATGATTCAGGCTTTTTGGAATTTTCACAAATTCTAATTTAAGAACTGGGGCATGGTGCAGGATGAGTAAGTCCTAGCGATCTGCTGTACAACATTGTGCCTATAGATAAGTCCTGTTTGATGCACTTAAAAATCTGTTAGGAGGGTAGCTCTCATGTTAAGTGTTCTTACCACAATAAAGTAAAATTTAAAAACAATTGGGTGCATTATGCACTTAGTTAAAATTGCACTGAATTGGATCAATATAATGATATCTATGACTACTAATTAATGTTTTTTCCCTTTGAAACAAGCACAGTTTTCTCTCCTCCCTAAGAGAAATAAACACACACACACACACACACACACACTCAAACAGGGGAAGTAGAGCAAGAAATATATTTTTCTCAAGACAGCAGTATGTATGCAATTTAGTACAACCTAAATAAAGCATCAACGCTTTGAGATTGCCACATGATGTATAATATCTGATAGATAAGGAAATTAGAATTTGAACCTTCTTTTAGAAAGGAAATTCACTGATGATCTTCGAAATGCCCCCAATATAAAGGTCTTCAAGAGTATTGGCAAATAGCAAACTGATTTAGGCTTTTCTATTTTTATGCACCCCCCAAAATATATTTTAATCAATATTTTTTCTGAAAAGGATCAGTCATGGTGAATCATTTGATCATGGGTAAAAACCAAAGACTAGACTGGGTGCATAAGGGCCAGATTCAGTGCATAGGAATTTAAATCAATAAGTCAGTTTTATTCAAAAATGTTCTCTGACAGCACATAGTACTTAACTTCCTCATGGTGTGACTTAAGGCTCTGTAAGAGAGAATGGCAGATTTATTAATGTTTTATTGAATTAAATTCCCAAATTGTAAGAATTAGTGATTTGTAATTCACAGCCAGCCATAAACTGACCTGGAGTCACTTCCCCAGTCCCTAAGGGCAAGAGGCTGTTTCCACATCAAAAAGAACTATACAAGGTTATTCTTGAGAAACACAAACTAGACCCAAAGCTAATATCAGAATCTTCATTTGCAGCCCTTGGCTTCCCGACCAAGGCTTTCTTCCTTTTGAGGGTTCAATGTATTTCTGAATAGTGGAAAGGTAAAGCAGTTACCTTAGCCCGACTGTTTATATGACAGCTTAAATGTCAACAGTCAGACCAAATCATCTCCAAGATGCATGCATTGGTGAACTCTCTTGATGGGTCTGCCATATATTACAGCCTATTTTGACTGTTTATAAACAAGTCTCATGTTACCTAGTCCTGTTTTAATTTTCTCCTGAAAAAATGTTTCCTGAATATTTATAAGAAGCATGTGTCCCAGAGAAGGAGGATAATTAGAAAAGACTTCCCTTAATTTCTCTAAGTCTTTCAGCAGAGAAAAAGCTTCAAGGACAGCATCTAAAGAATATCCCAGTCACCCCACTGTTTTTGCCAAAGTGAAAATAACTGTAAAGCTCTTGGAGGAGTTGCTTCTTACTACCATTTAAAATGAGTACCTGTGTTAATTAACTTTGGAATCTTTTGGTCAGTGTTCCTGTATCAGTTATTGTAATGCTATTTTTTATGTGAACTGGTAATTATGGGGTTAGTTTTAGAAGTAAATCTCCTAACCCCAACCTGGGCCAACTGCTGCTAGAACTTACATAAAATAATTAAAAATAAAACCCTTTCTTAAAAATACATCAATTCCACCATTTAACCTCTATTAGATGTTTAAGGAACTTGTAAATTCTTTTATATCACTAGGAAGCTTTTCTCTTTGTTCCTCTAAAGTTATATGGACATAAAAATCAGTTTAGGTAGTCAGTGGCTTTCAGACATACTACTGGAAGTTATTTTTATTATCCAGTAATGAATGAATACATTTGTATAAATTCAGCTGCTGATGAAAAGCTGACTCATCAAAGACTATCACAGTCCTTCCTGCCAGCAGCCAGGGTTTGTTGAAGATACAAATGCCATCAGGTATTTTGGTTAACAGATTGGCCCCACGATCGCATGTCTTTCCTGCTACCAACACCCACCCCAGCAGCCCTCTGTCCCTGCTTACTGTTACTGATTTTCAATTAAATAGGCCAGAAGTGATTATTTGCAAACGATTGATTTTTTCTTCCTTTTTTCGTAAATTTATACTTCATGAATTCTCTTACACAATTTGACATGAAACTATGAGTTCTTTTTTTTTTTTAAAGAAACTTCCACTGGAATGTCACTGGAAGTACAGACTATAAAAAATACATCAACCTAAAAGAGCTCGATTTTGAAGATCCGAGAATACAGAGATAGTTCAGATTATCATCTGTGAAAGATAATTAGTTGTACAGCTCAGAAAACTGAGCACAACATGCGTTATAGATCCCGCACACACTGGGCAGGGAGTGTCTGTTATTTACCCCAGTGGACTCATCAGAGCAGAATATACTTTAAATCGTGTATCTTAGAGGAATGTGTTTTATAAAAGTAGATTTCAAAGAAAAAAAAACACGTGGAAGTTAATTCATCAAGTTGGTGATGATTTAGACCAATGAACCTCCAGTAAGTATTCAACATCGTACTGGCTTCTTAAATATTCTACTGGTCATTCTGAGGGAGTTTGGGGTGGGGGTGGGTGAAATGCCAGCCTGGGGCTTCTTAAATATTCTACTGGTCATTCTGAGGGAGTTTGGGGTGGGGGTGGGTGGAATGCCAGCCTGGGGCTTCTTAAATATTCTACTGGTCATTCTGAGGGAGTTTGGGGTGGGTGGAATGCCAGCCTGCAAAGCTAAACGTTATACCTGTGCTGTGCTATTATGTATAGAATAATCTCTCTTTCTTTTTCCTTTAAATTTGTTTTCCTCTTGCTTCCCAGAGGATTGTGTGGAGGACAATGCAACATAGTGTAAGCTTTGGCCTTCTTTTTTCTTACTCTTATCCTCATTTGTCTTCATATAGTCATTTCAGAGAGTTCTCGAGAAATTCTACCTCCACGTTCCCTTTCCAGACTGTCTAGAGCGTGTTGAACACTGCACATGACCGAGAGGGTTAGCCGCTTCCTCTCTGTTTGGTATTTATGGTTAACAGCCATTTTGGTATTCTTTCCCAACGGCAAGGTTTTCAATCTAAGCTTTGTGTTAGACTAACTCATTTGGTGGCTGATTTAAATTCTATCCCAATGTTCAGACTATGTGTAGTCTGCCTGAAAAATTAGCTCTTCCCTGATAGAATATATTGGTTTTTTCCTTCTTGTGCTGAGCGAATAATTACCTCGCTAATAATAACAACGAACCAACATCAGCTGTCATGCATAAGGAGCTAATTTTTCCATTAGCGAGGACAGAGAATTTAGGGGGGTTAAGAAATAGTCTGTGGTGTAGGTTGTTTACTCTTTTTTTTCTTCCTTCTTGAATTTACTGATGTCTCATAGAGCATTCAGGGAGGGCCTGGATATTTTTTACTACAAAGTGGTTTGTGTTGGGGCTGAGGACGGCGCACCCAGGTTATCTTACCTGACTTTATATATTAACCATAATAATCAGATAGTTAATTTTTCTAATCTGGTTTTCAAATTAACATCCCATACTGATAATACCTTTTAATAAGGTTCTGAACCCTGCATATCATTGTGGACCCAGGAGAAACGATGACTCTCCCCTGAAGGGCACATATTTATTCATGCAGCACACCTGTGACATCATAGTGCCCCATGTCTGCCTGGCCTTATATTCAGGCAGTGAATTCCTCTGTTCAAATTCATTTCTTTAAAAGGAAATTGTCCCCTGAGTATTCCCATTCATCATCACAGTTCTCTGAGCCCAGGGCAGTTTGAATGACAAAAGAAAGTTAAGAGGTAAATCTGGAATAGGAATACTCTGGAAGAGGAGACTTTGAAGAAGGAACAGGAAAGACAGATGGCTTAGGGTCTCCTGATGCTAAATGGGAAATGGGGGGAGCAAACGTCATGGGTAGGACAAATCAGGGTTCTATTAGTTTGGTTCATTTGATAAAATTAGAGTAGCTCCAGCTGAGATAGTACGTGCCCGTGTTTCTCAACAACATTCTCCTGATATCTCCAGGTTTTCCAGCCGTTGAGCCAGTCCGATCTCCTTATCTTATGGTTATCAGGATCCCTGTAGCTTTCCCCCAAGAGGAACGACTTCTTGAATATATTGGAAGGCATATAAATTATAATATCATCCTCCACCCCCATGTTGTCTGCTGGACTTCCCTGCTGGCCTCCTCTAATCTTCCTTAACTGGGCCAAAAATAACGGTGCTACTTTTGAAATTCACTGGTTCGCCATTGGTGCTAAATAAGAATTACTGACATTATTACGTATAGATTGAAGAACTTGCAAAATATCAAGTTATGCACTTTATTTTATTATTCTGAAACAAAATGGACAAAGCAGCTCACTTTCTGGTGTCGTTCCTGCCTGATGGTTAATACCAGTTTCAGAGCAAAATGCTGGTCATAAAAACGTTCTTCTCTGCCTCTTTGGGGCCATTTTGGTGTGATTTAGGATGTCTTGATTGTAAGGATTCGGAGAAACTGTCTGTTGTTCATTGTAAATTGCCATGGCGTTTCATTGTCACCTCAAAGGATTCTGCATCCGGCTAAATCCACTATTTTGCATTTCAAAAGGATGTCAGGCTGTATTTAAGAAACTGTTTTATTATCTAGAGCCTCAGCCACTGTCTTTAAGTGAAACTGGTATTTCCTACCTTCCACCCAGACACACACACACACACACACACACACACACACACACACCCCTCAGTCTTTGCTTGGCCTGAGCAGCAGGAAAAAGTAAAACCTCAATAACAACAGTAAACCAGATTCTCCACTTTAATTAGTTTTCTAAAGATAAATGGGTCAAGGCCAGACTGGCTTTCAGCCTCTGCTGCCGCAGCATAAATTATGCCACATTCACCCCAGCCAACAAATGCCTACTGCTCAATCCACTTCCAATTGTGAACTGCCCAGTCTTGTCCGAACCTGCTTTATCTCTTTACGGCAAAACCCCACTGAGACACCCCGGTTTCATCTTCAATGAACCCTTGGTAATAACAGCAGCAAAATACAGTGAGCTTTCAAAGCAGGGAGAAAATACAAAACATTGTAACCAGACCATGCAACTCATTTGGTCTCAGCTCCTGCCCTTCGGGCAACAGCAGCAGCGCCTGGTGGCTGGGAGAGCCGCCAGACACAGGCTTCTTTCCGCTTCGTAGCATAGGACACACATAGAAAATGATGGCTTATCTGCAGGATATGCTGCTCGTTCCATGGGCTTGGAGGATGCACACAGCGAATTCAATGGTATGCCCTGTTGGGAACCCGGAGGGAACGCCTGCTCCTCGTGTGGCTTTTTCACTTCGCACCCAGGGGACAGTGGACTGGTTTTACATCCTGGAGCAGCTCTTCTTTCGGGAATGTGGAAGGATGGTGAAACTGGAAAAGCGCAGACCTCTCTTTGAGCTCAGGCGAGGCGGTGTTCAATTGCACTGGGCTGTGTGCCTCGGGGAGAAAGAAGAGGAATCGCCCCACTGGCCGCGTTCCTCCCTGGGAGATGCTGAAGCCCACTCTGCATCTGTGCTTTACGACACATTCAGAGAATCACATGGATTCTTGATGAAATAAAGTATGCCACCCCTTTTAAAAGGGGGGGGGGAGGGACTCTTGCACCGTTTAGGCATAAGTGGTCCTTAAAATCATTCTGGGGGGGATTTGACCAACCAAACTATTTTCAATTCTGTTAAACTGTCCTTTGTCTTCAGAAATATTTAAGCTAGAGCTTTGTTGACCTCTGACTATGTCACAAACATGAAATGTTATACTTTCAGACACCAAATACAGCAAGACAGATTTTCTATCTGCTTGATGGTATGCTGATATGCTTACTTTCCCCTGAAGACATGAAAATTTCTTTCAGAATTCCTAGACTGCAGCTAACCCCAAATCAATGCATCCTTTATGCATCAGTCAATCAACAATGTATGTACCTGCTTCTTCTCTGCTACATAGCACTTAGTAAAACTAGCTACCACGTACAATCTATACCATAGCATGTTGTAAGTGCTAGCATCATCAAAAAGGCAAGAGTTACTACTTGCAAAAAAGCACAGCTTATCAAACCTGTTAGACACACTCTGTCTCCTCTAGGGAATAATATCTAGTACAGAGTCCATACAGTGTGAGCATATAGGAAATAGGAGTTTGATTTTGTAATCTAAGATGGATTACACTACTAAAGAATACATGGAAGATATATTAACAAATGAATTATCATGGACCAAATATGCCAACGGAAAACACTAAAACATCTGTAGCATCTTTGGGATAGGCTATCCCATACCTCATTCTACTTTCTTAAGCCAGAACTTTTTGCCCACATCTTGAACAAATTAAACAGAAACTTTGTCAGTTCTGAACCAGTCTGATGAAAAAAGTGTATTTGTCCTTTATTCAGCTATGTAACAAGTGTTTTGGTGACTGGAATATGAAAGCCTGAATAGACAAGCCATACTAAACTACTTAAATCACACCTTTTAAAATATGTGTTCATGAGAGGCATCAGTTGACATAGATCTTTTATTAACTTATTGAGCAGCTTAAAGAACCTTCTCTTTGTCATGGAAAACCTGCAGTAATTCTTTCTCATAGCTGTCTGAGATATCCACAACACAACTCCCAAATGTGATGTTCACGCTTATGAGAGATAGAGCTGAAGAAATGGGGTATTTCATAAATACCAGTTTTGATGTATTTGCTGTATAATCAATCAGCTTTTCACTGACTCTGGGGCCTATGGAATACATTTTAAAGCACTGGGAATTTGGCTACTCCCATAACATATTTGGACACTCTTTACTGCTAGCAATAAACCTCAGGCATAAACATTGTAGAGAAAACCAGATGAAAAGAAACCTGTTTGAGTGAAAATTGACTTCGCTTCATAAATGTTAAAGGTAGAAAGATATCTGCAATACACAATAATTTTATTACTTAAGCTCATTCATGATCATTATCGTCAAAGGCTCTGACTTCGTACATATTTTCTAACACCTAAAAGACTGGCCAATCTATTAAAAAAAAAAGTCAGGTTGACAGTAAATGAACAACCAGCAGCTGCAACAGCACCATGATATTGCTGGTTAACAAATAATTTTTTGGAATTTGGGTTTGGGTAATATCTTCGGAAGCTTTGCCAATACTTTATCGATCTCGATAAGCCGAGCTAGGCAACAAGGCACCTACAAACACCCCCCAAAATGACTCATAAAGAACACAAGTTTACTGCTCATTCATGCCAAATATGTTTTGTGGGTTTTCTGTGGATCAGCTGCACATGATCATCACTCTCACTCCAGGACCCAGGGTCACAGCACAGCCATCATCTGGAGCTTCACCTGTTACAGTAGTGGAGGAAGTGAGAATGGGACAAAGACAACTATTGGAGTCTCCACCTAGAAGGGGCACAGCACACGGTTCACAGGTCATTGGCCAAAGGGGATCACATGACCAAGCCTACTGTCAAGAAGGCGGGGACCTGTGTCCCTCTGTGTCTCGCATAGAGTGAAAACATGTGAGTGAATGTAATATTGTCACTCACAAATATGTATGACCAAGGCAAGATTTTTAAGTTGATAAAAATCGACCTCATTACTCTCTCCAACCCTAAGACAAACCTTACATGAAAAAGAAGAGGAAAATCCTTCATTCGTTCAACAAATATTTATTGTGCACTAATTTGAACCAAGGATAGCTGGTTAGAGCATAATCAGGAGCTCACAATACTTTGGGGGACACCAGACAAATCTAGCTATAATTCCATGCAGACTAGATACTGGTAAAGATTGTGTTTAAATTTTTTAGAATTCTCAGAGAATTCTAAGTCTTTTTTACAAAAGGGGTGTCTATATTGCCTTAGAAAACCAGCATCTCTTTGGAAGTCAGCTTGATTTTTAGTGTTGGATGGCTTTTTTGCCTATCTGAACTTTGAATTCAATCATAATTCAACCAGAGCCAAGGAGTCCCACTCCAAATCTTAGGACAGTATCTCAGGGAGGAGGTAGAAGCTGTTGCCAATGAGGATAGAAAAATAGCAGCAGAAAAACAGAATGAGCAAAGACTTTTTTATTACCGGCATTTAAGTGTCTTTCAGATCCAGACTATATATATTTTAAATAAGGCTTCCATATTGCATTTTGTGAATGCTGCTCTTGTCTTACTTGATGTCATGTTTGCTTAGGCAAAGCAATTTTTCTGCTCTTCTCCTTTCTGGGTCAACCTAGTTGGAGCAAATCAAATTGTTCTCCCTCTCTCTTTCTTTCATACATCATCATTTAAGATCACCAAGAATTCAAGTTCTGGAACCTGCCCTTGTCTCCTTTGACAGTATCTGTTTATTTCTGAACAGCATTCATGAAGGAGAACACTCTTCACAGGTTAATCAGAGAAATTGCATAGGCTGACAGCAACAGTTAACTTATTGATTGCAATGAAAGTCTCAGGAATGTGTGTGCCATTGGCTTCTGCATGGAATTATCTGGAAAATCGTAGAGCTCTGATTCAGCTGGAAGAAAAATTACAATATAAATTCATAAATTATTTGTGTGTAACCGAGGTAATGAAACAATGACTTTTGTAAGTTTTATTCTAAGGGATTTTGACCTAAGAAAACACCCCCACAGCAGCCTGCATTCATTTCAGTGAAGAACACTCATCTCTGCACTTGAAAAAGCCTAGCATTTCCTTTGCCTGCTCTTTGCAGCTCCTTGAGTGCTAGAGAAAAGGGGTAAACATGAAGCAGCTAGACTAGCTCTGGGAAGAAAACATAAAGGCAGCAAACTGCCTTAATTGATCTCCTCACATAAAATCCAAAACCCAGAGCCTATCTTTAGTGCAAGACATGTCCTCACGAAGATGTTTCCAGTTACTCAGGAAAATCAAATCTTCTTTATACAACAGTCTTCAAGGAACAAGAAATATTTCATTAGGATTTTAATGATGAGGGCTCAAGCAAAGAAAGCTTCATCCTCTCTTTTGTCAAGCTTTCTTGACAAGATAAATAAAACAAAAAGCCCTTTATGTATTTTTCAGTAAAATAAAAAAATGAACAGTTTGGAGGTGAGAAGTAAAATGAATCCTTAGGAATATTTTTTGAAGCGGACTTGGAAAACTTGGGTCATGGTATAACAGAGAAGGCTCGTGTGTGTGTGTGTGTGTGTGTGTGCTTATTTTTTAATTGTGATACACTTCTTGTGTCCAGTAGTCATAAGTGAGATTGTTACAGTTATTTATCAAATTGTAGTTGAAGCGTGATACTTTTATATAAATGTCTGTGATTCATCACTACTTTTTTAAAATTCAAAGACACCTCATTGTGAATAAAATCTGACCGCCCATTTCCAGGTCTTCCTCATCCCTCCCGTCATGTCTTGCCCTAAACTTTACCCTTCCACAGAGAGGTGCCACTGCTGTCTGCTAGATTAAGCACAGCTGTTATTATCACAAACAACAACATCTAAATTCAAAGATCTCAGTTATTCATTGTGAGGTTGACTCTAACACACAGGCTGTAGGTAGGCTTCTTGTTCTTTATGGAAAGTGGCTGGTTTGGCTGCAGGCTTCAGCATTCAGGGAGAGCTGAGGCCACAAAAGCTTTCTGGGAGCCTTTAGGACTAGTCTCTGGGGACAAGCAGAGAATCGCAAGCTCTGCTGGCTCCCACTTGGTTGTCAAAGACTGTGAACCTTGGAGCTTTCTCTCTAAGCTATGGCCACAGAGCAAGATTCCAGTAAAAAGTCCCAGGCTGAACATTGGGGAAGCTGGTAAGAGTGTCAAGTTCTAGAAAAGTATTTGGGAAGCATGGAGCTAAATGGTGGATGCAAATAACCCAGAGGAATGATGGAGTACAGAGTGGGGGGATGCACCGCATCTCCCATGACATATTCCTGAGCACTGCGCACATCTCTTGGCCTCACGTCACCACCGAGGACCAACACGGAAAGGCTTTTGCTGAAAACACTCAAGCCAGACAAGGTGGAGGTACTCAGGGAGGATGTGAAAAGCCCAAATTAAGCAGCTGAATCTGATGCAAAGGTGAACAGCACCTGAAATAGCCTTTTTGAAAAAACTCACTTGAAGGTGAACACAGAGACAAGCCATCGGCAAAATTTAACTGTAAAATGATCAATACCTGGAGAGTAGATTTGACGATGGAGAATGACAAGAAGGAGAAGAAGATATCATACAGCTCTTCTTCTTCCATCTTGACCTCTCCCCTTCTAAAAATAAAAGGAGAACCAAAGGCACAAAGTTTTTAAGATTTGTGCAGTGACATAGGAGCCAGAACAAGAACCCAGGCTTCTTACTGCTACCCGGGATTTGTGTCCACCAAGTTGTCCCACCTGCCTGTCTTACGAAATATATCATAGCTCCAGATGGAAGCAGGATCTGCCTGACAGCCTATCCCGGGTCAACAAAGAACGGTCTGCATTTGTGGAGTGCTTTAGAATAGACAAAGGGTGTTCACATACTGTACCTTGTTTGTAAAGCTTGAAACAACAGGAGCCAGCTATCTGATGTTTCTCTTGAAGAGACTTCTAGTGCTGGCTTTCTGTTTCCCAGGGGCCTGATGCTACATGCTCTTGGTGTCTGTGATGTCTCGGCTGCCATCAAAGGTCAAGCAAGAGGTACACAGGCATTTTTGTGGGTTTACTGCTACTTTGCCTCTTTTTTGTTGCCCGCAGTACTTTCATAAGATCCTCTGTTTGGGGGAAAAAAAAAAAGGAAGGGAGGGAAAGAAGGCAGGAAGGAAAGAATGAAGGAAAAAAAATTTTTTTCTGATATTTAAGGCTATTTGGGGCGCCCAGAACAACTTCACAGAATTCCAGATAAAGCCTGGAGAAGTTCATTGCTCACTCAAAGGAAGGGGAAGAAAAAAAATGGGGGATGGGTGGGTCTGGATGATCACTATTGTAAGTGTTTACAGAATGTTTGGATGACTATCCTCCTAAGTTTGCTTTCTATTACATTGCTGATATATTCTCAAAGGCTGCTGACCATGGGGATTTGGAATTCAAGATCCTCATTTTTAAGATCTTCCTGAACAATAGTAGTATAAGCAAGTAGTTGTATTTTGTTGAATTGATGATTAAAAGTAAAAGCTATGGCTCTATTGATTTAAAATGATAAGAGACTTTCAGCACATTATTTAAATGCCTGTGGGAATTGTACAAAGTCCCTCCAAGATTACTGACTTTTGGTTATCATCCTTACTACTTTTGTCTTCCATATCATTGCATTATCTTGAATTGTGGTCATCAATTTTAGCCCTTTTGAGTCATTGTGATGCAAACAGGACTGTGATTTATCCAGAAACACCAAAGTCCTGTTTGACTCTGGGCTGGCTCAGGCCAACTCTTATACTAAAGACAAGACCACATGTTCAGGTAAGTAGAGCAAGATGCAAATGAAGCCCAAGGCCTGATCCTTAAAAGTGCTGGCCAAGGCCTCTTTCCTCACCATGAACTTGGACCACCTTCCTCCAGGGGGTCTCACACGGACCCAGGGAGACAGCACTGAGCCAAAGTATGGATTCACCATCACTGCCAAGGAAAAACAATTCAAAACATTTGCTCTACACTCAGGGAGCCTTTGGGTTGGTTGCAGGGACATTAAAGTCCATCTAGTCCAATGCTCTCAGTTTGCCAATGAAGACACTGGAATCCAGAAAGGCGATGGGGCTGGTGCGAAAATCCCATTGGCTTAGGGCTGAGATATTTCTTTGTTTCTCAACTTCCATTTATTCAAGCGATACATCCAGTAATGCATCTTTCAAAATAATGTCATGCTGGTTGTAGTAAGCCCATATATAGAATATATATGTGTGGGGAAGGAGGGTCCATATATATATATATATATATATATATATATATATATATTCTAGAATAAAGAAAAGCCACAAATTACAATCACAAGAAAAATAAATTGAATTTGTTGAATTCACTGTCACAAAAAAGGTGGATCTTTTTTTTCTCTTTATATAGATTTATTTTTCAGACAAGTTTTAGGTTCATAGCAAATTTGAAAGGAAAGTAGAGAGAGGTCCCATATACCCCCTGCCCCGACACAGACACAGACTCTTGCACTATCCACCTCCTGGAGTGGTGCACTTGGTTTTGTTTCTTTACTGTAGGTTTGTACCCTTTGAACAACATCTCCCCAATTGCCCTGCCTTCCAACCCCCAATAACCACCATTCTACTCTCTGTTTCTACAAGTTTGACTTTTTGAAATTCCACTTACAAGTGAGATCATACAGTATTTGTCTTTGTCTGACTTGTCTTTCTTAACATAATGCCCTCAGAGTCCAACCATGTTGCTCTAAATGGCAGGATTTCCTTCTTTCTCATGGCTGAATAATAATCCGTTGTGCGCATGCGCCTGTGTGTGTATGTATGTGTGTGCACATGTATTTGTACAATACCACATCTTTATCTACTCATCTGTTGACAGACACTTAGCTTGTTTCCATATCTTGGCTGTTGGGAATAGTGTAGCAATAAACATGGGGCTGAGTATATCTTTTTGACATCCTTGCATTTCCTTTGGATAAACAGCCAGAAGTGGGATTGCTGATCACATAGTAGTTATATTTTTAATTTTTTGAGGTTCTGCAGACCGTTTTCCACAGGGGCTGAACCAATTTACATTCCCACCCACCCTGCAGTGGGGTCCATTCTTCCCCACATCCCTGACAACACTCCACTCCTCTTCTTGATGATGACCATTCTAGCAGAGGTGAGGCCATCAGAGTGGTACACTTGTCACAATCAATACAACTACGTTGACCATCCTTTCCATCCAAGCTGATTTCAGATTAGCTGGCAAGAGGACTCCTCACAGAAATGCTGCCATTTTCTAACACTAGTACCTTGGGTGAGTCCCTCCAGCTCTCCTCTTTCAGTTAAAATGACAGGGAGAGGAGAGCAAAGCAGATGGGTAAAAGTAAGGAGAAAATATCTAAGATCCTTTCCAGCTTTCAAACACTAGCATTCTGGGAGGAATGACAATCTATTACATCAGTGTAACTCGAGCCCTCCTCCTGTGATGCCACCTAGAAATGTGTGGGGAAGGAGGGTCCACCTCCAGCTCCCACTGTTGTTTTATCAACGATAACTTTCTCGGGGACTCTCACATCAAAATCATGTTTGTGATTCAGCATCTACTAACATCCACATGAGGCAGCAAAGTTTCTCAGTACATCTCCAGGATGCACATATACCAAGGCACAGAGAGGAGAAGTTGTCATTTCTTCCTCCACATGTAGGATGCCATGCCTAATTTTAAAAATAAGAACCCACTGCGTCTGCCGGAGCCTGCTGTTTACATGGCTATAATACGTTTTACTCACTGTGCTGTGAGGAGCCTTTCCCTCCGTGTCCAAAGAAGTGCTGGGGCCTTTTGGAATCTTGTGGACACGATTCATCACTGAGCATCTCACCTGGATATTCTAGTCTTCTGTTTTGTGGGCCTCTTTCTTCTCCCCTTCCGGAGAAACCACTGTCTCGCTCTCTGGCTCCATCCTTTGCATTCACTGCCCCCCCACCCCACCACCACCACCGTGTTTCCCACAGCTGTGGCTTTTCTCATGGTATTCTAGGCACAGCACAGGGGGGAGAAAAAAGGTGTTTTCATATCACGGTTAATTTGCTACAGTCAGAGCAAAAACAAAAGCAAAACATTTGAAAAATGCCAAGCACTTGGGAGGAATGTCTGCTCGCTACGCTGATACTTCACTGTGACCTCAGATCCTTTCCAAGATTCTCACTGTTACAGTAACACTAGGTGGCCACATCTTCTGGAAATACAGATTCAAAAGTGCTTGGGTCATTTTCTTTTGTGAGAAGTTTTTTGTATTTTTTTTTCACTTTATTAACAGGATGTGTGATACCTAGTAAGCGGTGTGTGATCACTGCTTCTTATAAAATTGAATCTAAGTGCAAGTCATTTCACACATTTCTCCCTTCCCTGAGATAGCTTCAGTGCCTTCCTTTTTTAGGACAAAGGAGGCAAGCAGAGAGGTTTCCTAAATGTGAGAAGAAGGAGGGCTACCACCGTGCTCTCCAAGGGACTTTCAAATTAACTCCTCCATCCCAACACACTTCCTCATCTCTCCCCCCTGACTTTGTTGGGAGAGACACAGCAGAGGGTTACCCTTTGCCCTTCCTGGAGATAGACCACAAAGCCAGCAGTTAGAGAAAGATCTGTTTCTGCAGTCTCAAAGGACCTCTCTGCCCACCAGACCAGCATTTCTGAACACGTGGGACCAGGATCACCTAGATCAGAAGCTCATTTAAAAAAAAAAAAATTGCTGAGAGCCAAACCAGAACACACCAAATGAGCCACATCCAGGGCCAGACGACAGAAAATCTGCCTCTTCAACATGCTCTGATGATTCTGATGTACACTCTCAATATGTTATATGGACTGTTGTCTTCCTGACTCTTGAGGATCTGCCTTTTCCCTCAGCATCCTCACTACCAAAGCGTCCAAGGTATACTTCCTGGAAGAATGACTCCTCCATTAGATGTGTACAAAAGACTTCTTGGCTCACGTGTGGAAGGATTCACCCCACTGTGAGCTCCCAGCAGAGAGAGAAAAATCCAAACTAAGACTGTCTGGCTGTCCCTGCTGTTGGTCTCACGGATGTCACTGACATGAACCACAGTCTTGAATCACTGCTCTTTATCAGAAGCAAATATAAAGAGAGACCCCACACCACCAGCTGCACAGCCCAGCCTCCTGGTAGTCTTTCTAGAAAGAGCTTATATGTAAATTAAACAGCCTCATAGTTAATATTTCTGAACTTCTTTGTCACTTACCAACTTCATTTGGTTGGTACCTTCTTATTCTGGGAAGCGAAAGTGATCTCTCTGCAGCCCCTTGCTCTGCTCCATGTTCAGTTGAGAAGAGGGGTGGCCTGGTGTGGTGGGGGGTGCTGCTCTGGGAGTCAGGGCTCTGGTCCCCCTGCTGCCCCAGCATCACTCTGAGACCTTGCACAGCTCACTTCTACTCATCTGTAAAATGAGGGATGGCTTGACTCCGGTGGCTCCACGGTCCTTTCCTAGGACACAGTCACAAGCTTCTGTGAGTGGGGAACATGTGACCCCACCGAACACTGATCAGCAGGTCTGGATCACACATGGGAACTCCTGAAGAAAGAAGCCTGTGGGGCCAAAAAGCCCAGTTGAACTCAGGCTGGCAAGATGCTTCCCACAGAAACTGGAGCCCTCGGAGTTTTATTTCTTCTTCAGAACATCTGGCTAATGTCTTTTCGGGCATGATTCATGTTTCTTTATTGTCCAAAAGGAGTCAGAGAGGGACAGAGTAAAGAAACTAAATAAAATGTCCTCGAGAATATCCCAAAGGAATAGAGGTGTGGGGAAAGTCATGCTTGAATTTAAGCCACTGAAAACATTTGGCAAAACACTGAGTTCTTCCTGCATGTTCAACGTTGTGAATTTTCACATGAGCTCACGTTGTTCCCAGAACCCACCAGACCCCGGGCTCCTCACATCCTCTACCTGGAAGGATGAGGCTTCCAGGGGTGAATCTGCACCTCACGTACCCTCGGCAGCTGTCATCTGCTTAGTCTGGGAAACGTCCAGGTCCTCCCGCACATTTATTTGCACTTCCCTTTTGAGATAGGATGTCCCAAATTACACAGCCAAGGTCTTCAGCCCAGGGGGGCTAATAAACCACCGGATCTGCAGAGAGTAAGAAAACGGATCTGGTCTTGTACAACCGCGGTTAAACAATTGTGTAAACGTCATTGAAATCCGTGTGTTTTTCCAGGTGAAATGGCCTTACACTCAATGTTGGGTTGCACGCATTTAGGAGACACCCCCAAATCTGGGGTTGTCCCTTAATTTCCCCCAAGTTTTTTTTTTTCTTCTCCTTCTTCCTTTAGCTTGGTCTTATTCAGGACAGAAATCCCTGGGTCAGAAATTTTGCCTAGTCCCATAAATATGACTTTTTGAATGTCCCAAGAGGCAGAAAGGGAGCCAAATGTGATTACTCAGCCTCTAGGCTTTCATCATGGTGTGATTCATCAAAGGAGCTGAAGGCACTGCACATTTCTGGAGCCCAGAGGCTCTTTGCCCTGTTGCTTTGATGAAGAAAGAAAGAGTCATAAGAGGGATTTTTACACGGGGACAAATCCATGTGCAGTTCTGCCTGCTTTATCTGCATTCCCTTAACCAGTGTGGGTATCACTGTGTGTGAATAAATTCAACTCGTCTTTCCTCCTCTCCTCCCCGCCTCCTGTCTGCTGTCATCCTGGAAACTACCTTTGCCTGTGCCCAGCCTCGTGACAACTTTCAAGACCATTTTCAGATATGAGGCAAGCAAAAATGTTAACCTCATTTAAAGTCAAGTGCCCTTGGGCAAGTCAGCTAATTTCTCTGAGCCTCTAATTCAGCAACACTCAGTCTTGAAATTCTACATTACAGCTACCTGGAGAACTTTAAAAAGTACTTACATCGGGGTCCCCATCCCCACAGGTGCTGACCCATGTGGTGTGGGATTGGACAAGGCCTGGGTGTTTGACAAGCTTCCCAGGAGTTTCCAGTGTGTAACCCACGTTGCCAAACACTGCTCTAAGTCCTTATTCTTCAAAGTGAGGTTCTCAGACCAGCTGCATCAGTCTCACCTGGATGCCTGTTAGAAATGAAGAGCCTCAGGCCCCACCCTGGACCTGTTGTATCAGTATCTGCATTTTAACAAGTCCCCCAGGTGGTTCATAGGTACATCACAGGAAGAGAAGCAAGGCTCCAATTCCTTATATGTTAAAGAGGATAATAATGTTCACAACGTGCCGAGCTCTCTGCTACGTGTTTTGCCCCATGTAACCTCCAAAAGGTAAAGAGGACAGATTGCATTTATAGGCCTTAAGAGTGTAGCCTGCTTCACGGGACCCTGGTATGTGATGTTGTGGTTTTCTGGGGGGTAGCGATTATTCTCTTAACGTGGTTTGCTTAAGAGGCTGATTGTTCACATAAGTGACTGTGCAAAATGGTCCCACAAGTTTAGTATCTCCCTTTGATCTCAGAAACTGGATTCCCTCCCCCAAAATTTAATAAAATTTGCCTTCTTTTTCTACCACACTTTAGTTTGATTTGGGCATCATAAATCAATGCTAGCTGACAGGCTCATTCAAGGAATATATTAAGTGGTTTTCAGGATGGGGATTGGTTACATTGTTGAAGAGAAACTGAATGAGTTGGGTTCAAACTGATCAGACAGGTTTGTTTGCAGGGGTCAGCAAACAATGGCCCACAGACCACAGCATCTGTTTTTTTTTTTGTACATCAAGTTTTATTGGAACACAGCCCCACTCTTCACTGAGGTATGGTTTATGCTGCTTTCTCACTGCCCTATTAACACCACAATATGGCTATAGTAATAGTCCTGAGAGAGACCATAGGGCCTTCAAAGCCCCAAATCATGCTATGTATGTTCCACTAGCCTTTCACAGAAAAAGCTTGCCTGTTCCTGGTTTAGGGCAAGTGCCAAAGCCAAGGTTGGGTGTTCACTGGCCAGCAGGGCCCATTTATTTGTTTTGTGGCCTGGTCTATGCCCCTAATCCCAACCAGACATTGAGCAGCTGTGTGGCCACAGAAAGGCCAAGGGGAGCGCCCAGCACAGATTCATCTGCATTCTAAGAACAAACAGGAGCAAAGAGAACACGGTCTGTGTATATGGAAGTATTGGAAGTTGTATATGGAAGTTGGTGTACGTACTGCTTGAGCTTCTATCTGAAATGTCCCCATTACCAGTAAATGCTGCATAAAATAATGTTGGAAAAGAGCCTCACAAGAAAACCCTGAGTTAAGCACAGAAACACAAGATCTCCAGTCAAGGTGGAAAGCAAGAAGTGTCCCCTAGGAGAAACGAAAGGTAAACAAATTTGTTACCAGGCTATTTCAAGCAAGAAATTCCCTCCTCTAGGAAAGTTGCAAGCACTTGGAACACCGACATTAAGCGGACTTTGGATTATTTCAGAGTTCCTAAACTAAAAGCGTATGCTCTGTCCCACCTTTTCTTTCTCTTCACTGGGCTATGGAGAAATCAGGAGTCACATCAGATTTGATTTCTGCTCTCAGTCTGAGAACCAATAATTGCTGACTATGTAGCAGTAATGCTTCCTTTGTGTGACAAGAATTAAAAGAAAGGAAAGATAGAAGTCAACAGAACGGATGTCCCCAAACTTGGGTCCTTGAAACTGGGTGTTCCTTTGGCTCTATTTCATATTTCTGAATTTAATTTTTTTTTCTCTGATAATTCTTTTGGATCCCTCCTTTCATCCAAGCTGGGCTTCTCTTTCTTCCAGTAGGCACTTTGAGGCCAAGAAGCTGGTCGTTAGAGAGCCTAACGAGGCCCATGGATAGCAGCTGGGTTGAACTGAAGTATAGCAATTAGCTTTTGCCTAATTCTACCCAACTGGTATTTCTAGATCTGCAATGGTTGATAAATAGTGAAAGTTCCAAGTGGGAAAAGAAAAGAGCAAGAGAAAGATACTAACAGTCTTGGGTCTAACAGATTGTTCTAATTATATTCTCGCTGTTTCATTTTGCAAGTTTTTATCAAAACGGAAGATTTGAAGTCTTTGCATAATCTCTCCATACATAGTCTGTGTTGCCAGTTTACTTTCTCTGGCATGGGGCTGGCTCAGCTGTTGGTCTCTGGCATAGGGATACCAAAATGTGGCTGATTCTGCCTTCAGAGCGGAACTAGAAATGTGTGGTTTAAAAGATATATAATGGCTTGATAGAAATGATGATGCCCTTCTGTCAAATCATTATAAGAAGTCAACTATTTTCCCAAAGGTTTTTTTAATACCATTTAATAATACCTTTTTAATACTCTGGAGCATATATATATATATATATATACACATGTGTGTGTGTGTGTATATATGTATATATATATATATATATATAAAACCAGAATCCCTTTGGTGGTTCTGACTAAATTGACCAGTAATGAGTTTTGCAATGAATAAATTTGATGTCAGGAGTTTACAAGAGAAAGAACAGATGTGAAGATCTCTGTTTACAAGAAAGACACTTTCCTCTTTGGCCACTACATGTGAGTTATGGGAGAGGTTAATATTTTCTTTTCTCTATATGTTTACATGAAGTTTCTAGAAATCATTGCAAGGTGATGATAAGAGTACATGACAAGATATTCCCATGGGCAACAGATGAGGGAAAGAATTCCGGGCTCTTCATATGCTTTATGAATTAATATCTGTATGCATTACCCTCTTCATATAGGGCTGAACCAGAAAGTCTTAGGGGCCCCTGAAGTTAGCTGTAAAATACTCAGGGCCTCCCTTAGCTTTTTGCTATATCCTTCTTCTACTTTATTTATAAGTTTAAATTTTTAGGTCATTTGTTTCTTGACTCATTTTTTGCCTTTTTCCCAGATTTTGCAATCCCTGCTGTCATGACCGTAAGTCTCGTTTCAGGCCAATGCTGTGCAGCATCTTGTCAGCATCTGAGTGTGCAGGCTCTGAGATCTAATCCTGGGATTCTGAGTCAACCATCAAAACTGCAGCCTGAGAAGTTTCAGGGGCTTGTCAAACTACAATAAACTCAATTTTAGAGTCTGGACAGGTTCTGTCCCTTCTGGTGAATCCCAAAAAGACACCAATGAAGTGGACTGCAGTTCACTTCCTGTATTCTCCGGAGAAGTTGTGGCCAATAATAGTAAATGAAATGTGTAAGGTGTTCTACAGTTTGCAGTGCACTTGGACTAGTCTTCCTTAATCTTTGCAGTAACCCAGCAAGTGAGGTATTATCATCTTTATTTTACCAGTTCAGGAAAACAAAGTCCACGGAAGCTAAGTAAGCTTCCCTGGGATTTCATCGCTAAGTAGCAGAGATAGGATTCAAATTCAGATCCTGTGACTCCAAATACCATTCCTTTTCCACTATAACATGCCACCCATGTGAAGACCAGGAAATGGAGGTTAGCCAGCAAAGCAGAATTCTAATGTGTGATTAAGAAGCCCGAGTCGGGGTGCCTGGGTGGCTTGATTGGCAACCAACTCTTCATTTTGGCTCAGGTCATGATCTCAGGGTGGTGAGTTGGAGCCCCACGTCAGGCTCTGTGCTCAGTGGGGAGTCTGCTTGTCCCTCTCCCTCCCCCACCCTGTTCTCTTTCTCCCAAATACATAAATAGATAAAATCTTGAAAAAGAAAAAAGAAGCTCTGTATTTGCACAGCCGAAGGGAAACAAGGTGTTCAGATGGTGGGAAAGGAGAATGAGCGTGCAGGAAACAAAGAAGTAGAGAGGAAAGTCATTTTAAAAAGACGAAATCACAACTTTGAGTCAAGTTCCTTACAGAAAAGCTCAGCCTCTCTCCCGTTTTCCAAACATTCCACACATTGCCTTGATCAAAATTTGGAAAGACTTGTTGAAAGTAAAAGAGTATAGAGTATCTTCTATGGTTTCCTCTATTTTGCTTTTATTACTTATCAACGGCTGGAGAGTAAGTATGTTCTGCTTTGCTGGCCAATGGTATCTGTCACAACTACTCAATTCTATCATTATTGGGTGAAAGCAGCCGTCAACTGAATGGGAAGGGCTGTGTGCCAATAAAATTTATTTACAAAAACAGTAGCCAACTGGAAACCCCAGCTTGCTGGCCCCTGCCTTAAACAATGGCTTCCCACCTTTGTTGGAACATCACTGCACATTCCAATCACCTGAGGACCAGTAAAAAAATACCAATGCTCCCACATTCTTCCCTACGACAGCTGAAGCATTCTGAAGGAAGGTCCAGCCATCAATATATATCTCTAAAGCTTCCCAGGAAATTTTGGTGTCAACACAGGATGGAGGGCCCCTGACCTATATTCTAAAACAGGGTTTCTCAAAGTATAATCCCCAAGAGGAACAGCAACTTCAGCATCACCTGGAAACTTGTTGGGAATCCAGTTCTTGAGCCCAACTCCAGAACTTCTAAATCTGAAAGTCAGGGAAAGGGGACCCAGAATCTGCATGTTAACCAGCCCCCAGGTGGTTCTGAAGTAAGTACAATCAAGTTTAAGAATCACAGGTTTATGGGCACCTGGGTGGCTCAGTTGGTTAAGCGACTGCCTTCGGCTCAGGTCATGATCCCGGAGTCCCTGGATCGAGTCCCGCATTGGGCTTCCTGCTCGGCAGGGAGTCTGCTTCTCCCTCTGACCCTCCCCTCTCTCATGTGCTCTCTCTCATTCTCTCTCTCTCAAATAAATAAATAAAATCTTAAAAAAAAAAAAAAAGAATCACAGGTTTAGGGCCTGGAGGGCAAGCATTCAGCCCCAGGGCCCTTCCCTCATGGATAAATCAGGTATTAAGTTCTAGAGCCAGCACTAGATCTGGCATCAAAAATGTAGCTTCAGCCCCCCACCCTCTGTTCTTTACTATGCCTCTCTGAGCCTCGGTGTCTCCGTCTTTGGAAAGAGTAACTATCATCTATACCTCTATGATGTGTCTGGTGGTTAAGTGATTAGATGTTTTTGAAGGTAATTAAAAAACTAACAAGCACCCCACAAAGGAAACCATTAACTACAGTTGTACTGAGGGGGAAGGGTATGCACTTGTTTGACATGCACTTGGTCCATGGTTCCTGGTCCAGGAGGCTGCTCTGGCCCAAAGGGTTACTATGAAGTATAACCTAGAAAGTTGTCTATCCTTCCAACCTTATGGTTATTCTGCTTTTTGAACTACAAGGCAGCCCTGAAGAGAGAAAGTCAGGACCGGAGCAAAGTGCCTATGTAGTCAAGGGGATGAAGGAGACACCATCTTAGGAAAGCGATGAAAGCAGCTAGAATTAAGGCTGATAGGATGTGCTCCAGGCCCACACACCCTTGTTTAAAGTAGGCGAAGTGAACAGTGAATCCTCCCGGAGATATTTTTCCAGCAGTCTCAGAGCTACACTGCTTGCTACACCTTGACATACGTTACCTGTCAAAAAGTAGCATGAACTACACTCACAAACTTATTCAAAAAACATCTAGACACCTTTATGAAGAACACACATAATTTGTTCCAGACAAACTGGGATGCTTTGGAGGAAAATTTATAGTCCTGTAGGTTTGACATCAAAGAGGATAAATATTTGACATAAAATATCCCTTAGAACCTCTTTTAGAATATAATGTACTAAAAGAATCAGGATCTAACACAATGTGGTGATTCTCGAGTTCTTGTGAGACCAAAACCAAGAAACGTCTCAGCAAAGCTGCTGTGTTAGAAATGTGTGGATTGAACTGAATATTTCTAACAGAAAGAGCCTTCAGAAATTAACCACCTTACATGTAGTCTCTAGAGTTACCAACTAAACTTTAGGAAAAATATCAATGCCAAAATCAACACCACTGTTAAAACTCCCTCATTTTGCCTTCCTAAGTGCAAGGCCCTGCTCTCTCAGATGTTGTGATGTTTTTTTTTCTTCTCTTTTGGTTCCTCTGCAACATAAAAGATGAGGAAAGGCAAGGTCAGAGAAAAGTTTGTCGTTCTTTACTTGGACAAAGGCTTGGGCAGTGTTATTTGGACATTTTCTTGTGTGCATTAGATAATCACTTTTATTAGTAAAATACCCTGAGAAGCATTTTGCTGGGAGATGCTGGGAAAAATTGAAGTGGGTTAAAATGAGCCATGATACACCAGCCCTGCAGGTGTAGCACTTGGAGTCCAATGAGGGGGTATTACCTCCTATGTTCCCCTTCCAGCCTTGCTGAAATTTCCTAACCCCAGAGGACACATCAGGGCTGTTTTCCTCGGGGGAGCCAAACTGCCTCGTATACGGATCGGTTGAAATATGAACTGGGCAGGGTGTGAACTAGCTCAAAATATGCTGATTTCCAGATGTTCTTTGATTTTCTCAAACATTGATTGCCCCCAAAGACCATCCTGAGTTGGTGGATGGCAGTGATTACTCATATTTCTTTTCCATGATCAAGGCAATAATTTTAAAGCCCCGTAGTGTTCTCATGAGTCTATGTCTGGGTCTTGTCTAGGTCATATATTACTTCTCAGTATGAAAATTGCAGAGTCTCCCTGGATTGGGCTGTAAAATATCCGCACACTGATGCTGGTTTTTTGATTTGTTGCTCTTCCCAGGATAGAAAATTTCTCAGAAATCTGAATGAAGGGTCAGTGTTTTATATAGTGACCTTCCATGAAAGAAAGGTCATGGAATATCTCCTTTCTCTGCAACAAAAATCAGGAAACCAAGGAGAATCGAAGTTAACACGTTTCAGGGAAAATACAAAAAAAAAAAATCCAAAAGCAATGAATCTGAGTTTTCAAAGGGAAAAAAATCATTTGTAAAGCATGCTTAGAACTAACATTATTATTGCATTCTAAAATCTCATTCACTTGGGAAATAAAAAAGAAATCCACAGTATGAATAAGTTAGGATCACACGTGCTAATAGCTCTGGAAAGTTCTTCTGAATCTGTTTATCTGGTATCTGGGTTAAATAAAAGCTCATAGGAGGGCAGTCTTCTGCCTGTTTATGGAATGCAATAAAGGTCTACCACCAGACAGGTGGTACCACAAGGAGAAGCGAATTCTTTTACCCTTTCTATTTCTACCCTATTCGGAGACAAATTTGTGGCCACCTACTCACTGTCCCATGAGCCTTTGAGCTAACATATTTCCTCCCCATATCTTACGAGAAGAAATATGACAACTCTCCAGTTGCACCGTAGAAAGGAAAAAGACTTTGATCTGAGTTCATATGACCACTCTCACGTGGACAGGAAGTGATCTTAATGTCTCGGAGTCTTAGCTTTCTCATTTGTAAGACAAAGTTAATAATACCTGATGCGGGAAGGTTCCGTGTTTCGTCTAAATCACACCTGGTTAGGAGCAGAGTGGGGTCATGAACCTGGTTAGGGCTGTAATAGAGCGCCTTTGATCCGTGGTATTGATACCTGATGAAGAGTAAATAGGATAAGATACAGAAAACCCTCACAAGTGGGCCTGATGCACAGCGAGCCTTCTGTAAGTATCTGTTCCCATTTTCTTTTCTCTTACTCCTTGTGCCATATGCCCCATCACCTCTCTCAAGTGAAGCACCTGATGCATTCTGTGACCTTCGATGGCACACAATAAGTATGGACAAGGGTGACTCATGTGCCTTTAATGCTTTCCACCCCAGTTATTGCTACTGTGTCCTTTTACTTGTTGACCTATTGTCTTTGCATTGCAATGGATTTCTTTCCAGGCCACCTTACAGTGTCATGACTGAAGTTCTTCATTAGCCGTGATCATTTGAAAAGATAGAAATCATAGTTAGATGATCAATTTCCACTTTGGGGTCAGGGATTTGAAGGATAATCCCAGCCCCCTCAGGAGATTTCACCTACAGTTTGCTAATCTGCCTCTGGGTACAACTGCCACCAGGGAGTTTGGGGGAAGAGCACAAAATGCAAAAGAGGACTGAGAACCAGAAACACAGTTAGCAAATGCTGCTTTCTAGCACCATCTTTGCTGAGCATAAGCTGCCTGCTACTCTGCCTATCTGCTTCCCTCTACCCGAGGTTGGACTTGTTGGATCCACCAGAGCCTGTTTTTAGCTACTCTTGGTCCCAGGGTTTCCTGGCCATCCATGTTCCTCCAGGTGCCCCATAATGACGTCACTAGACCCCACAACAGTGTGCTCAGAGGAAATCCTATGGCAATGGCCAGCCTCTATTGAAAACTAACGTGCCTGTATTCATTCCTTTAATCCACATTACAACCCCAAATGTTACAGATGAGGAAAGAGAGTCACAGAGTGGCCAGAAGAAATTTCACCAGATTCAGAAGTCTGTAACAAACCTACGTAAACTGCCTTAAGGAGATCCCAGCCAGGAATTGATTTCCATATTACACACTTGAGGTTGATTTAGGGACTGAGTCACAGTGGGAGACAGCTGATGTTTTGGAAATGCTTTGACCCTAATATTTAACTGGTTAACCTTCATGTCTTGTCATTGCCCTTAGCTTAGAAGGGAGGAAGGCCATGATCTCCATTTGGAAATGAGGTATTGTGCTCTAACCATTGACCCAGCTGGGCAAACCCTGCATCCATAATTAAATGCTGTTACCACGAGCCTAGAGTACAGGGGTATTATTTTAGGAGTTTTCTTTCCCAATCACCCGCTTCCTAACACTTGCTGTCATTCACATGCACGATGTAACTTATTCCTGACTACTCATTCGGGGCTATGATAGTCAGGGCTACAACCTCAAGACATTTACTGTTCAGGGAAAAATAAGTTTAATGTGAATATTTTGCATCTTAGGGTCAGTGTTTTATTGGAACCCTGAGAACAGGAATGCATGACAAAAGATCCAAAGGATGGAAGAGGGATGCTCTTTACAGGTCCAAGTAGTAAAATAAAAGTTGGCTGGCATGGAGTGAAATATTAGTACTGTTCCTCCAAACTTTCTAAGAAAGACCTAGGGAAATTAAGGTCTGCATAATTTCTAAGTTGGAAAGCGAAGAGACAGAAACCAGGAGAAAATTCTCATTTCTTCTTAAGATGGTACCAACCCGGTAGCTTAAAGGTGTCCTAAGAGCAAAGAACTGGTTAAATGGCCCCCAGGAACAGGTGCAGCAGAGGGAGAATATGAATAAAGCTGAAAGTCATGGTAATAGCAGGATCTGGAAGTTTGAGGAAATCGTTTTAATTGTGAAGCGTTCCCACACATGCTGCTGGAAAATCAGAGGAGGATTTTATTATTATTTTACATATTTTATAATACCAAGAAAACTCTTAAAATTTGATTGTCATTGCTGCTTTAATTCAAATTGATCAATGATCCTGCAAGATATATAGATCTGTCTTCCTGAATCTAAAGAATCATGAATTCTTTTTAACTCTATGTAACAATTGGCACACTCATTCCCTGTTTGGGGCTCTTAGGTTTTACAGTCATGTATGTGCCACAATACGGCAGGTGATTGTCACATAACGATCCATTAAGTTTCATCTTTATACCAATTTTCAAAGTATAACAGAAAAATCTTTGCTGGTCATCTGAGTAGGCAGAGTTTTAACCTAAGTGATGTGTCTGTGTAGATAAAACTCCCATATTGCACTTAGCATTGCTATACCTCTTCGATCCTCTTAAATTCACAATTTTTAAAAAACTTTACCCCCTTTAAATAAGGGGACTCACTGAAGATTTTTCAGGAGAACCATGCTCTAGAAAATTCCTCTGGCATAACAGTGGAAGGGAGAAGGACATGACTGGGAGGAGGCTCGTTTTAAAGGTTATGTTTGTGGCTGGGAGAAAAGACTCAGATGGGCTGCTGGGGCCTAAGACTCAATCAGGAGGGCAGGGAGGGAGCCAGACAAAGCAAAGAAGGAGAGGAGGAAGTGAGATACAAGAGAAGTCAAAGATGAGTGAATTTTGCTCTTATAACAGTGGGAGAGACAGCAGTGGGAGAGACAGCAGAGGGACAGTGCATTGATAGGAGGTCCAGGGCAGTATCAACAGTGAGCACCTGAGGGAAGGAGAGAAGGCTGAGAAGAAATGGTTTTCCCATCAAGAGGGGGAGGAGGATGAGAACTGAGTGGAAGGGCAGGATTTGATGGCCAGGAGACCTCCAGGGAAGTCGACCAGCCTCAGGTCTTCTTTCATGAACTCCATGGTTCCAAGTGAGGACTTCGTCTGCTCCTTTGGTAGGGCTGAGAGTCTGAATCTAAGCCTTAGAATCTCTAGAAGTGAACCGCTCATCCAGTGTCAGCCTAATGTCCCACGTGTCAACCTAGGTCAGGATTACTAATTCAGAAAAAAAAAAAAAGGATTACTAATGCACTGCTGAGCATTCAGTATGCCTGTTAGCTGTGCAAGTGGAAACAACATAGCAACCGAGAAAAAATTACGCCCGCCAATTTCCAAAGAATTAGAACATAAATTAAAAGTCTAAAGGAAAGTCATAGAGCTAAAGTTGAGATCATTCCACCCCTACAGTTACGTTTCTGCAAATTAAAAGACTGAAATTCTGTGGGGCGCCTGGGTGGCTCAGTCGGTTATGTGTCCGACTCTTGGTTTCGGCTCAGGTCATGGTCTCAGGGTCGTAAGATCAAGCCCTGCGACCCTCTGGCTCAGTGCTCAGTGGGGAGTCTGCTTGAGATTCTCTCCCTCTCCCTCTGTCCTCCCCTCATCCTGCTTATGCAAACTCATTCTCTCTCTCTCAAACGAATAAATAAATCTTTAAAAAATAATAAATTAAAAAAAAGAAAAGACGAAAATTCTAGAGGAATCACACAACTGTTTGACCTTTGAGAGTTTTTCTTTCTTTAAAAAGCTATAAAATTACTTTCATCCTGAACACCTCCAAAGGCATATATACGTTATAATATATATTATATTATATATATAAATATTATATATAATATATAATATTATTATTATATTATACTATTAACAGTTTGATAAATGGAGGGAAAGAAAGCTCTGGTTTCTTTTGGCTCATAATGAAAAATGCGAAAAAGATTACCAGGTGCACAAACATTTGCTAATGGGAACATTTAAAGGGTTTTAATATACACCCCTTGTTCACATAACTAAATACTACTTAAAGAGATGCCTCTGGCCTCATCATTCATAAACATTTGGAAAACAATGGAAAAAGTGCAATACTGATTTATCTTCTGTTACTACCTCTTGCTTTTTAGGTATCATTTGTAAAATAAGGGAGGAAATCCTTTCCAAAGGTACAGGGTATCATTATTTAATGACTAAATTAAAAAATAGCTAATAGCAAATATTTATTGAATGTTTACTCTCTCCCAGAATGTTTACTCTCTATAATTATCCCCTTTGTGCACATGAGAAAACTCATCAGAAGTCTCATTCTCAATTCAGGCTAGCAGTGGTTTTCCTTTTCCCACTTAGCTTGCTCCCAAATGATGCTCTTAATACTGGGCTAAAGATTGTTACCATGCTAAAAGGTATATCATCAAAATGACTCTTGAGTTTTTATCAGATTCAATCTACTGTGAAACAAAATGGCGGCAGGTTTTTTAAGAATTCAGGTGAAAATATCTTTTTAATTTGAGTAGACCTCAAAGCAAAATTTAGAAATTGGGTAAGGATTATGATGACATAGGATTTCCCTAAGTGACATCTCTGTTCATGGACCTCCAGTTAAAGAATGGTATTAATAATGAATTAGGACTGACCCTGGAAATGGTTTTATGCATCCCATTATAAAACTGAGTCAAAGATAAATAACAGTTATCTAATGTAGAAAATATCTGGGAATTAATAGCAAGACACTGATCGTTTTGTGGTAATATAAAACAGTGTTTCTCAAAGGATGTCCCCAGATCACTTACATCTGAATCACTTGAATTCTGTTAAAATGTAAATCATGGCCCCATCACAGACTTTCAGAATCAAAATATGCCTTTTTCAATAAATACCCAGGTGTTAATTCTCACTCAGAGCTAACAGACACTTCCCTAAAATATGAGATAGCACCTTGAGAAACATGTATTTATTTCATTCTAGTACATGAAAATATACTTATTTTTTGGTATTTAATACAAAAAAAGCCCTGTTGTGGATTGAATTGTGTCCCCCAGATATGCCGAGTTCCTAACCCCCATTACCTATAAATGAGATCTTAATTGGAAATAAGGTCTTTGCAGATGTATAACCAAGTGAGGATGAGGTCATAATGGAATAGGGTGGGCCCTAAATCCAATGTCACTAGTGACCTTCTAAGAAGGGAACTGGAACCAAAACACAGAGAACACCACACACAGAAGGGGAAGGCCATGTGAAGACAAGCAGAGGTTGGAGTGATGTCGCTCACTGTAAGCCAAGAGATGCCAAGGATGGCGGGCAACCACCAGAAGCCTGGAGAGAGGCATGAAGAGGAGCCTCCAGAAGGAACCAAACCTGCTGATGGATACGTTGATTTTTAGACTTCAGGCCTCCGGACTGTGAGAGAGTAGGTATCTGTTGTTTTAGGACATCCAGTCATGGTCCTTGGCCGACAGCCCTTGGAACCTGTACAGACACAAAGCTGAGACCTGGGTGGTGAGGAATCCCTGCCCCACCTCCCCCTGTACGGCCCCTTGTCCTCTCCCACTCTGCGTCAGCACCTCGGTCGAGGGGCCCCTTCTGCCGCCTCTACCTTCCCTGTGCTTCCTCCTCCTGCATCTCCTCTCTCCACCCAGCCTGGCAGTTCTGCCTTCAGTACCTTGGAGAGAACTTTCCCGGGGGCGGCGTTGGTTTTCCCCAGCCGCTCGCCCAGCCGAGACTGGACGGATTTCATAATTCACTGGACGGCCGATGTCACCCTGAAGTATGAAGTTTTTAGAAGTTAAACTTGAAAACATGCCTGAGCACCCCGTGCTCGGCCAGAACTGATTAAAAGCGGGGAAAGGCAGAGAATAAAGTAACGCAGACGGGATCGTGGTCATTTCCGTCAGATTCCATTTCCTCCGTGAGCCCCTGGCGCATCTCACTCTGGGACTGTCCACTGACAGGGCAGGCCGAGCGAAGGTCATTTGGGTTTTTATTGATTCAACGGCTCTGGCATGACCCCGAAGGATTTTCAGTATTTAACCCACCAGGAGGAGCCGTGAACTGTAAATGGCTTCCCGTTTACCAGGAGAGCCTGCTGTTTTATAAGTGACACCAGCTAGGTGGTCCCCTTCACAACTCTCTAATGAAAGCCTGCAGCCTCTGCCCGGGCAAAGAGGAGCGTGACCTCGAGCTGCACGGGCCCATCCCTGCTCTGGCCCCGGCTCCGGCTCCGAATCCGCACAGGCTTGTTGAGCTTCCTAAGTAGAGTAATCCAGAAACAGGGAGATACGGAAAACCGAATTAAGAGACCCACGCCGTTCATTTGATCTGTCAGCATCCTCCATGACCAAAGCTGGGAGTAAGAAAATGGAAGCTGAAGAGCATGAAATAGGGGAAAATAGAACAGTGAGACTAGGATTTGGTGACTTGTGAAGTGTTCTCAAAGGTATTACAAGAGGCTCAGGACAGCGCAGAAGCCAGGGATCTGTATCTGCCGAAGAGGAAGGGAATGAATGGATTGGGAGGATTTGTTTTTACATCAAACATGACATCATTGTTATTCTGACTGGGAACTTCTCATCCTCGGACTGGAATTAGGGAAGTTTGAAATAAGTGGCTAGTGTTTATTGATGGTGTTCTCACACGCCCACTGGAACGCACTGCTAAAACCCAGCCTGAGGCCAAAGGAACGAAACCAACAATATTGATCCAATCTTCATTTAGAATTTTGATATTTTATTCATCACAGAATTTTTTGCATTCATTTTGCAAGTTTTAAAATATTGCATGAAGATATTATTTATTTGCCTTGCGGAGTTTCCGAGTGCCCCCCCCACCTTAAATTTTGCGCCCAAAACAAGTGCCTTCCTTGCTTTACCCTGGGCCCAGCACAGTGTGAGCCTTTAGAAGTTTTTAAGATGTTTTGTTAAGAGGAGAATGTGCACATTCAAGTTTTCACTCACAGTGATTTGGAAGAAAGAGTCCCTCGGAACAAGGCGAGCGGCCTTCTGCATGAGCCTGGAGTGAAACAAGAATCTCTATGAGGCTGTCTTAGCATCGCAAGGGGAACGGTTTTCAATTCACAGACCCGCCTTTTCCCAGGATCTTTGAATTTAAAAGTTTGCTGCGGTCATTAAGTCTGGTTTGCCAGTTGGTGCACCCCAAATCATCCCAAAACTAAGTGGCTCTGATTATTATGCTCTTCGTGACTGTTCATCGCCCTAAAATGAGTTAGGGCTGCGTCTGCAGAGTGTCAGAGTGCTGAGCTCAAGCTCTTCCCAGGAATATTTGGGCCCCACTAACACAGAGCAATTATTTAGTGTTTGGTCACTCACAGTTCCCTAGAGCTTTACTCAACCCTTTCTTTGTCTCTATGTCCCGGGTCCAGGATGCAACTCTTCCTCCGCAAGGATAAGAATTCTGCTTTTGAAAAGCATTCTATATAGTTGAAACACATGGTACATAGTCAGTATATTCTGAATTAATAA
Source organism: Mirounga angustirostris (assembly GCF_029215605.1). Classification (NCBI taxonomy): domain Eukaryota; kingdom Metazoa; phylum Chordata; class Mammalia; order Carnivora; family Phocidae; genus Mirounga; species Mirounga angustirostris. The sequence continues at coordinate 15,998,352 of NW_026991711.1, read as the reverse complement.
ATGAGGTCACCGTAAATCCCTCAGCTTTGGTTTTCTCTTTTGTTGAACTAAATTTGTTCTCATTTTATCTTAAACTCTCAGAACATTCCAAGGAATTTCCTTTTTTTTTTTTTTGAAAAAATGTAGGCTCCCAGCCATCTAAGCAGGGCTGGTATATGAAGTTAAAAGTAGTCTTAAATTAGCACTAGTATTATTACATTCATAAAGAAAATATATTAACTGGTCTATACTTATACAATCTCAAATGTTTGAAATAGAGAATAGAATTCCCCGTATTTCTCAATTTAGAATCTGCTATTGAAAAGCACTTAGTAAAATTATTCTGTCATCCTTTCATGTCTAGGAAAACACCCTCAGGTCAATCTTTTTCATCCTTCTTAGCCTGACACCAAGTAATAAGATTCTTTTTCCTAATAATATCTACTACAGGGCGATGCTTCCTACTTTAAGAAAGCTGATATCAAGAAATCTGATTTGGGGGGCGGAGGGAGACATACTTGCTTTGCAAAAGAATTTAATTTAAATAGCAAGCTCCCTCTGAGTGCTTAAAATATGATTCAATTTACCAAAACATTACTGGTGCATAGCAGAGAACATCCTGTTCACCTACTTTTATTTCGGGCCCCTCGGCTTTTGCACTTTGAGAGAACAAGCCCGTTGCAAAGTTATGTCCTCATCTTAAAGGGATATGGTGCCATCTACATGTTTAATGAGACACACCTGCATCTAATTATGTTTGCTATGTGTTTAGACTGACCCAGCCCTGGGGTTCAAGAGGGATCATCTAAGAGGGCTATCCAACTGTCTTGAGAACCTCAACCTGTCAAAACTTCACGTGACAGGTGGTTGAAATTATTATTATTATTATTTTGCTGGCGGGCATTGCATCAGTGTCCAAGGGCTGCCATCCCAAACTATCACAAACCGGATGGCTTAAAACAACAAAGGTATATTGTCTCACATTTCTGCAGCCTACAAGTCTGAAATCGAGGTGTTGGCAGAACCTTGCTGCCTGTGAAGGCTCTAGGGGAGAATCCGTTCCATGCCTTTCTCTTAGCTTCTAAGGCTGCCGGCAAGCCTTGGTGTTCCTTGGCTTATAGATGCATCACTCCAATCTCTGCCTCTGCCATCACATGGCCTTCTTCTTGTGTGTCTGAATGCTGCTAGCTTTCTCCTCCCTGTTTGTCTCTCTTCCCCTCTTCTTATGAGGACACCAGTCATGTTGGATTAAGAGCCTACCTTACACAGTATAACTCCGTCTTACTATATTACCTCTGCAAAGACCCTATCTCCAAACAAGGCCACATGGCACATTCCAGGGATTAGGATATCAACCTATGTTTTTTGTTGCCATTATTTTGTTTTTGTGGGAGATGCATTGTGCCTTTTTAAAAAATGTTTTTTATTCAAGTATAGTTGACACACAGTGTTACATTAGTTTCAGGTGTACAACATAGTGATTCCACCAATCTACACGTCATGCTATGCTCATGGCTGCATCTGTCACCCTCCGACCCTGTTACAATACCATTGACTATATTCCCTCTGCTGTACCTTTCATCCCCATGACTTATTCAGTTCATAACTGGAAGCCTGTGTCTCCCACTCTCCTTCACCCATTTTGCCCTCCCCCATCCCTCTTCCCTCTGCTATAACCATCAATTGGTTCTCTATATTTGTGGAGCTTTTCTGCTTTTTTGTTTGTTTATGTGTTTGCTCATTTGGTTTTTAAATTCCACATACAAGTGAAATCATATGGTATTTATCTTTCTCTGAGTTATTTCAGTTAGCATTATACCCTCTAGGTCCATCCATGTTGTCACGAATGGCAAGATCTCATTCTTTTTTATGGCTAAGTAACATTCTGAAGATGATAGATAGATTAGATTAGATAGATAGATAGATAGATAGATAGATGATAGATAGATATCACTTCTTCTTTATCCATTCATCTATCATAAACACTTGGGTTGCTTCTGTATCTTGTCTATTATAAATAATGCTGCAATAAACATAGCCGTACATTTATCTTTTTGAATTAGTGTTTTCATTTTCTTTGGGTAAATACTCAGTAATGGAATTATTGGATCATATGGTAGTTCTCTTTTTAATTTTTTGAGGAATATCCATACTGTTTTCCACAGTGGCTACACCAAGTTACATTCCCACCGATAGTGCACAAGAGTTCCTTTTTCTCCACATCCTCGCCAACACTTGTTATTTCTTGTCTTTTTGATACCAGCCACTCTGACAGGTGTAAGATAATATCTCATTGTGGTTTTGATTTGCATTTCTATGAAGATCAGTGATGTTTTCATGCGTCTGTTGGCCACATGTATGTCTTCTTTGGAAAAATATCTATTCAGGTCCTCTCCCATTGTTTAATCCCATTGTTTATTTGTGTTTTGGTATTGCATTGTGTCAGTTCTTTATATATACTGAATATTAACCCCTTTTGGATATATCATTTGCAAACATCTTCTCCCATTCAGTAGGTTGCCTTTTCATTTTGTTGATGTTTTCCTTCACTATGCAAAAGCTTTTTATTTTGGTGTAGTCCCAATAGTTTATTTTTGCTCAACCTATGTTTTTCTGGAACACAGTTCTGGCCACAACAGGCAATGATTCATGTGCAAACTGTTGAGGGTAGGGGGAGTGCTAGGCTTTAATCTTATCACACATTCCATGTTGCCCTGGCTTTGTGATGTCCTACTCAATATGGATGGATGTTCTGAAGCATCACTTCTAACAAGGATAATGCAATACATACATCAACCATGGGCATGAGAGGTAGGACACAGGTGGAGAGGGAGGTATAGATTAGAGGATGTCAAGGGAGGAGGAGGCTAAGGATGGATACACAAAGGAGGGGAGTCTTCCTTGTAAGTAGGAAATAGGAAGCATCCACTGGGTGAGAAAGCCCTATAAACTTTGTGTCTCACTGCTCAGCACCCTACACTTTGATCCAATGTATTATTTCTCACGTCAGCCTCTTTACCCACAGAGGTGAAGAGAAAGAAGCATGATCAGTGTGATTTTCCTTTTTTCCTCATGAATACTCAGTTTGTTTACATTTCATTTTGTTCATGGTAGGTGAGCTCAGAGAGCTGGAGGATGGTGTTATCTGAGCACTTCAGAGGGGCCATTAGAAGAGTTCCTGAACCCCGCCCTCTGAGCCACTGTGTGGATCACAGCCTCTCCTTCTCTTCCCATACATATAATGGCGTTGTAGGAGTCCTACTGTTTTTCGATTGGGAGGAAATTAAGTGATAAAGACCAAATCCTCTTAAACTGCATGTAGGAAAGATCAAAATGAAACCACCATCCTGAAAACTCTCCTGGTTGTCAAATACAACTTTCTGGTAGTATATGCTTTGATGGAGTATGACATTCTTGACAGAGAGATTTGTGGTCAGCATAATTTGCTTTCAGAAGTTATCTGGCTAAACATCATGGCTAGTAATTTCAAGCTAAAATAGGAAACTAAATTTTCCTTTGAGGTAATAACCAATCCACTAATATTTTTTAAATCGCCTACAGACACAAATTGACTTGACATAATTTAATAAAAATTTAAGAGTAATTTAGGAATATGAATGAGGTGATTGGAAAGTAAGATTGTTGCTATGCTGCCATTTTCTTTACTCAATGATTTATTCAGAAGTGATAAAAAAAAAAAGAGGTACCTTGTTATCAAACTTACATGAAGATATTTGGATGGGGACCTCATATCAAACTAAATGGAATACATAAAGCTAAATTTTAAAAAACTTCATTGGAAATATATACTCTAATGTAGCTTTATATTGTAGTTTGATCAAGCTACCTTCTTGGGTAACAGTTGTAATTGAGATGGTTTGGGGAAGATCTAAAGAGGCCCATTAAACAGGTTCAATTGTTCACCAAGGAGGGAGGGGACCCAGCTTATGGGAGGCAGGTAGTGTTACAAAAAGCATGCACATGTCACCCAGCTCCCGTTACCTGCCTAGGCTATTGTGGTTTTGTGCAGCCATCATCCAAGCTGGCCATTGGCGAGTGCCATGAAGGCCATTAACCCATCATGAACTGCAATGTAGTGTTAGACATTTTCCTAATTTATAACAACCTCTGCCTCACTGGTTGGTTGACAAGGTCTCTTATAGCCTCAAAGACCCTCAGGACCCTCCTACATCTCTACCAATATGATCTTGCTAAAGGAGCACATCCTGTGGCATTGCCCCTTCTCCCATTCAGCTGTTTCTTTAACCTCCCCCTGCATGACGTATAGTCCCTGACACAAATCCTCCATTATGACTGACATGACCCAAACCAGCGCTTCTCCAAGTTTACAGTTTTTCCAAATCACCTAGGGACCTAGGGCTCATGTTTAAAAGCAGTCTCTAGCCCAGGAAGCTGGGGTGGGGCCAAGATTTTGCATTTCTGATGGGCTGCCAGATAAGCCCTATGCAGCTAGCTCCCTTTAGTAGCAAAGATCTAGAGAATGCCCCATGTATCCCTGCCCACCATAGCTTTGTTCATATTCTTCTTTCACACTGAAATTTCCTCCCCTTTTTTCATCCCACAATCTATATATTCTTCCTTCAAAACCTTGCTTTAGTACCTATTTCTTGACATGATCTAGGATGGGACTTAGACATCACTAACACTTCCTCCTCAGAACTCCTGTAGCACACAGGGTCTGGACCACCTGTTTGGCACAGAGCCTGTGCTAATTTTATCTTTAGTTGCTTTTTCATGTACATATCCTAAATCCCCAATTAGATGTTTAACCCCTTGAAAACAAATCTCCACACATCTACTCCTGGCTTTTACACCACAAATCTGTAATTCTAACTACCTTGGAATTCCATATTCAACATGGCAAAAACCAAACTCCCTACCTCCTCCACTCGGAAAACTTGCTCAACCAACTGCACTTCCTTCTCAGAGAGCTGCAGTTATTTATTTAACAGATACTTGTTTATTCAATAAATATTTGTGCCTACTATGAGCCAGGCACTAGATATATGGTGGTGAATGGAGCAGACGTGGGTCCTCCTGATGCTTGTCTAAAGCCCCGTGGAATCTTGGAGAGCCTCAGCTGCCCACAATTTAAAAAGAGTGACTTCCTGGAGATTCAGTCACCCAGGGTAGAAACTACAGGGTCATCTTGATTTCCTCCCAACTCACCACCCACATTCATCCAATTTATTATAAGTTTCTGCTCTGCCACTGAAACGTATCTCACACACAAGCACTCCTCACCTTTCTCTGCTTCTTGCCACTGTCCTAAAAGCATTCTCATCCTCTCTAGCCCTGATGCCTGCACTTGTCTGCCTACCCCCTACCGATCTTCCTGGTTTCAGCCTCCTCACTTCCAACTTATCTTCACAACAGCCCTGGATTTGTCATTGTCCTGAAATATCCATCTGGCCGTGGCATTTCTGAGCTCACAAAGATAGATGAATCCACAATGCCTATGAAATAAATGATAGCATCAAGCTGAATATGTCCATAATCCAGCCTCCACTAGCCTTTGCTCAGCCTTGAGGCTGCTCGCCCAATTCTCCTACTGTGAAAGTGGAACACTTCAAATTTCAGCTCAAAGGCCACCTTCCAAGAAACCTTCCTCACTCATAAGTAACCTTTTCCATGGCACTTAGTTTATACTTGTGTCACACGTCTTAGATGATTATTACTTGTATATCTGTCTGTCTTCACCTCCACTAGATTTTAAGACTATATTTATCTAGCCCACTCAGTGCCTAGTAAAATTCCCTGATATCCAAGACAATTTGGGTTTGTTAACTGGAATGGTGGAAATGTACTTTTTTGTGTCCTTGGTGCCAAACACTAAGCCTTACTCTTGGAAGATGCACAAGAAAAAAAACTATCGGTAACCATTACCTCTTCAGCAGCTTCAAAACATGCAGTCTTTCCACCTTCATATCACCTGATGATTGAATCTCATTTGTGTATCTGCAAGTAGAAGTCTTCTCCTTCAGAGCCTGTTGCTGGAGGAGTGTTTTTCAATCTTGGCTGCATACTAGAATCACTCAGGCCATTCTGAAAAATACCAGTGCTCAGGCTGTGCCCCAAGTAGACTAATTTCATCAGTTTCTGTGGCCCAGACCCAGACATCAAAATTTTTAAAACCCCCCAAATGATTCTAATACGAGAACCACTGTGCTAGGGAATAGCTCAGTCCCAGGCCCAGTCTTAGGAAGAGGCAAAAGAGGAGCCACAGAACATGGGACAATCTGAAGGACATTTATCTGGCCCCAAACATCTTCCTTGGTGGCCCGTTGTGGTTCCCACTGTGAGCCAGCAGAATTTCCCTTTGGATTATAGCATTGTCTCCAGTCGGCATTGTTAAAATACATATATAATATATGTTCCCTGGAAGGAGTAATCCACTAATCCTCCAGCTATGTAGAGAATGAAAAGCAAACTCTTTTGTGGAAGATGAGGGCCTGGGAAGGAAGGTCAGGGACACACACACTGAGGTGGGCATCATCACAGGCAGTTCTGGGAAGCCAGAGGGCACAGTGGGAATATCTGATCTGTCGGAGGGGGGGTGGTGATCTGTCAGTAGAAGTTGCCGGGGCGGGCGGTGGGGGGGGTAGGCACAGAAAAGGAGGTTGACAGCGGGGTTGGACCTCCACTGACAAACACGGCCTTCTCAAGTTGGGCAGAGCTGAACCCGTCTTGAATCCCTGAAGTCGGTAAAAACTGGTTGGAAGTTTGATTTTTAAAAATTAATTGGCAGGTAGGGAGCAAGGAAAAACTGTAAATAGAGTGGGATGCCCAGGACCTGAGGGGATTAAGTCTCCTGAGTTTCTGCTCTCTGGGACTTCCTGAGCCTTGAAAGCAATACCAACAGATCCCTAAATGAAAAGGTTAAGAGCATCCAGTCAGAGCCAAAAGAAACTAAGGTAAGGAGAACCCAGTAAAAATAAAAGTTATGGGAAATTATATATATACATATATATATATACATATATACATATATATATATAGCAACTTTTTCCCAAGCTTTCAAAAAAAATACCACCTGGGGACAGAGAACCGTAGCGATCCCTCTATACTCTCCTGCCTAATGAGAATCTCTGAAAGCAAAATACACCCACAGTGAGTCCCCGTGAGGTGGTAATTTATAAAGCTGCCCCTACTCCATGCTGATACTGAAATAAACTGGTTTCCTGGTGCACTGGAGCCTTTGGTGGAAAAAACAAAGCTGTAGGAAAGAACTTGAATAATTGAAGGCTCCAGAGAGATAAGACACATCTGGGTCTGTGATCGCACCTCAGATTCTCTCAACCACATCCCTCCCCGAGGAACCTACTTCCCTTTCCCCATAAACTAAGTCAAATAGTAATCATCCTTTGCTTTGAGTGGGAATCTCTGCTAAATTACCAACAGCTCTGCAGGAATGCAAATCCGTGGCTATGTCAAGGGTCTGTTTTCCCTTCTGCGACCCTAACCCACCACCCTAACTCTTTTGTCTTAGATTTAAACACATTAACTAAACATGAAACAGAAAGAGGCTATTACTTAAGGGAATTGGATCCTGGTAGCATATCCTCATGAATTTCCCTTATGGGTTTCAGTCAGCAGTGGATGTCTCAGAAACATTCCAGATGATTTCAAGGAGGCAAGGGCAGACTGGTAATTAAACCACATGCATCAGGATGGCTTAGAAACAGAGAACAAAGGGCAAGGAAAGAAAACAAAACAAAGAGGCAGGAAACCAAGGTCCTGCCTTAGCAGTTTGACGTCCTGGACATGCTTTTCTACATGTCTCATCCACCCCACCCCACCCCCCGCCGGCTGCATTACAGAAGCTCCTGAAGTGAGCCATGCCTTTGCCTCATGCATAAAGCAATGAGGCACAGAGAACACGGTGTGAGCCAAGGTCAACCAGGTCCCAGGACTACTTGGACCTTACTGAGCTGGATTTGGATAGCAGAGGAGCAGGACAGTGTGAGCATGGAGCTAGCAAGAATGGGCTCACCCTCCTCCACCTCAAATGCTACAACACTGTTGGCTGGATGTCTTCTCTGTGCCCCTGCAGATCTGCTCTCCCCTTTCTCCAGGCTGCTCTGGCTCTGAACGAGCCAGATGATATGGACTTTGTCTCTGAGCTCTTTTGTCTTCAGGCTCCAGTCAGGCTTGGCCAATGGGAGGCAACCACAGGAGCTCTGGGGGGGTAAGTGAGACCTCAATATTCATTATCAAAGCTTCCTCCATGTGGAGTGGCTGCAGGCTGGCTGAGCACCTCAACTGAAGGTCCCAGGTCCCCTCAGCCTGTCTTCCCCACAGCTCTCTCCTTCCCTCCACCCTTCAGTCCTCCAGGCCTGGGGGGTGGTGACTCTGCCCCATCGGTGCTAACCGTGGGTTCTGTGCTATTTCTTATGGTTGTCCAACCCCCTGCTCTAACCTTTTTATCAAGTCCCTTATTGAATCATCTTCAAATCACCCAAGTGGAGTTGCATTGTCTGCTTTCTTCCAAGACCCAACTGATACAGCCCTCAAGCTCCAATAGACCAATTATGAGTTGTACCTTCATTGTTTCAGTGTGGGGCAGTCCTCAAGGTGGCTAAGGTACTGAGGCATCAGTCTTAACATGGAAATGTCTGGAAATGCCAAAGATGCCAAAAATGGCTACCAGAGAGTCTCAGACACCAGAGAAATCTGCTTGGTACCTAGAAGACCATGTGACCCTTAGCTGAGGGAAATGAAAATTCTTGGTCTAAAGTCAGTTTACAGCTCATGAGGAAGAATAGTAGTCTCTGCAGCATGCCATGAGAGGAATCTACAGTAATGTGGGTCACGGAGGGATCCCCTTCCTTTCTGAGTGATAAGAAGAGAAAAGGAAGTGAATATAAGTTATTTGGAAAGAAAAGGAGGTAGAAATGAATTTGCCTCTGTGAGCCACCTTCCATCACAAAATGTGACCCTCTTTCTTCAGAACCACCCAGCAATGGGAATGTGCTGTGTATAGCATTAAAACTCAGAAGCCACCAAGAAGCAAAAATGAGTGCAACTCTCATTGCCTTCATTTCCTGGAAACACTTGTCATCATTTAATCCAAAACCTAATTTTTGGGAATTTAATGTTTAACAAATCATGAGTGTTTGATGTAACATGAGATTACTTTATTCCTCCCTCATCCCCAGACCCTCATGAAAATGAGATACTGCTCCTCATTTGGGGATTTGGGAGAGAAAATAAAACAATCTAGATCTAGGTCAGCAGAAAGTCTGTTTGTTCAGTGTAAGTAGGGCTCTCCGCTAATTAACACTTTCCTGGGGAAAAAAAAAAAGAGTGAAAGGCGTGTGCAAGGAACATATATATCCCTCTTTAAATGGCACCATTTCAGATTCAGAAAACTAGCACTTACCCCCTCCAAATGGAATAGTAATTGCACGTACTGAAAATTAAAATTCTGGGAAGCTGCAAAGGCTGAAAATTCAGCCAGTCATGTGATACAACTAATTAAATGTCTGGACTGCTAATTAGTATTTACTAAATTATGGAACTGAAGCTTTAACTTTGCTATTTTTGCTTCAAGAATTGAAATATCATGAAAAGAGAAAGATAACCAAGATGTCAGCTTGGTTACTCTTCCAAAAAGTGGGATTCGGACTTTTATGCAGCTCCAAGTAATCGATCTAGTGATCCCAAAGAAGGAATGCCATCTCTAACATCAAATCTAAATAGAAGAAAATATGCTTTCTTTCCTTCTTAATTGCCCAAACACAGTGGTCATATAATAATGTGCACGAAGGGCAAATGAATTTGTACCCATGGCTATGTGTGCTTTTTAAAGGCAATATAATGGTTTTCTGCAACATCAAAACAGTGGATTTTCTCTCCCAGATGTTTGGCTTCTGAGGCATCCTACAAAATAACGTATTCAAAAGTCTGTTTCTTCCCCACATAATAATTTGTTCAAATTTTTACCCTGCACAGAATGAGCAAGTTCTCATAGACTTCACATCAGTTATTATGTAAGATCTTTTTTAAAAAATGATGAGGCTTTCTCCATAATTCAATAGTCAACTGAAAAAAAAATATTTATTGAGCATCTACCATGTGTTCAACACTCAGCTAACTGCCAAAAGATACCAAAATGTACAAGATATTGTTCCTTACCAGGGGCATAAAGATGTTTTATAGAGGCAACGCATCCCCAAATGAAACAATAAACAAGCCAAATGCACGAGGTACTGATAAAATAAAATGCTCATTTGTGTGATAGGATGAACAAAATAAATTTCACTCTGAGAGTGTCTTCCAGTTCCAAAACTCTCCATTCTATATGCAGCACAAATAATAGCAAAAGAATTTAACTAAAGGTTCTGGAAGGTGTGTTTTAATCATGAGCATGTCCCTATCAGAGTGCCTGGTACCCAGTAAGCTCTGGGCAAGTGCTGAATGAATAAATAAGTACATGAGCACAAAATGTAGAGGATGTAGAAAGTGGAATGAATTGGCATTATCCAAGAAGGCTTCAGGGCAGAGACTGCTCTCAAACCAAACCGTAAAGCAGAGAATGAAAACTGTCATCCTTCAAGGTAAATCCAGCTATATAGATGTGTTCCATTCAACCTATGCAGTGTTGGTGGTGGGGGCGGTGGCAGTGGTGGTAATGATGATGATGGTGATGATGATGATGATGATGGTGGTTGTGATGGTGGTGATGAAAGGGAAGGAGGAGGAAAGAGAATGTAAAAGTCAAGAGACTCCACATTCAAATCTATATATTTCTGTTGTAAAACAAAGTCTGCCTCTCTGGGTCCCTTGTCCATGTGGCATCATCCCTTTCTTGGGGTGTTGTCATCCCACTTTGCTCCATGCCCCATCCTGTCTCTCAGCTGTCTCCCCAGCCAAGGCCAGGTGTCAGTCAACTTTTATTTCCATGTCTGTGCTGTTGCCTTCTTATGTAAGAGAAATACTTATCCATATACATACTCTCCAAAGTGGAAAAACGATGATCCAAGAGAGACTCATGTTTCAAGGAAAATGTGAGAGAGTATCTCTTAGAAAAATGAAGGAATTTCTTTGCCATCAATATTAATCCGAATGTGTCTAATGAAAGAATAGAAATTACCTCCTCACATTATCAACTACCTCCCCGGTGTGACCTTCCATAAGCATTTGATCTAAAACTACAACCCATCTTCTCACCCCTCTCCACGCAGACTGTCAACCCCCTTCCCCACTTTATTTTTCTCCTTAGCACTTAACCCTGTCTGACATATATATGTTACTGGTTTCTCTGTTGATCAGTGGACTTCTCTAGGGAAATCATAGGCTGCATGAAGGGAGAAATTTTTATTTTGATTTATTTTTTGGTCACAACTTCAAATCTTGTACCTAAGACAGTGCCAGGACCATAGTAGATATTGAATGAATGAATGATAAATGAACAAACTCAGCCCACTTCTCCAATTTCTTTCTCTGCATGATCTCTGCCTTAAAGGATAAAGAGGCTGTGGATAGACAGAGAGATGTCTTTCCCAGTGGGGAAAAGTGACTTCCTGGAAATAACATGGGCAAAGGCTTGAGCTGGCAGGGAGCAAGCACGTGGAGAGGGAAAGGGGCTCCGTAAGAAGCATAGTCTAATTAAAATGGAATATGTGTCATGGAGTTGCCACCTAAGAATCCATGACAGGTGTAAACAATAAGGCCCTGTCCAATGGCCCCTTTTCACCAATCCAAATCATTGCCCACTCCACACTGGTTTCCCAGCACATAACCGGCACATCCTTCTTGACCCAAACTGTTCTACCACCCTTCAGCGGATGCTCCAGAACAGAGGCTAAACTGCTCACTGTAGGCTATGAAACTCCTTAGCATCTGCTGGCATCTGCCCACTTCTCTGGCCAAAAATCCTGCCTCTCCATTTTTCCATTCACACCAAACTACTTTTCAAAGCCTGCGTGGGCTTGGTCCACATGAGCCTTCAAACATGGAGCTGTTCCACCTGATTAGGAGGCCCGGCCCGCCTCCTTCTACCGTTCGTCAAGAGCCAGCTCAAGTAGCCGCATCTGAAACCCTCTCTAAGACCCTACTGGTGCTGGCAGACCCAGGACCTTCTCTCCATACTCCTCTACTATCTGCTACTTCTCTGGCAATGCTCACCATCGAAGCAGCATGCATCACCTATAAGACATGATATGAACACACCTGTGAAGAGTCCTTTAATTAAAGGCACCTGTAGCATCCTCAGACAAGTGCAGATACCCAGGCCTTGAGTGTGCCAACCTCATGTCTTAGACCCTTCCTGGAAATTCATTGCTTTTCTGGTTGAGTGTTCACTGCCCTTGGGTACTACTGTGCGCCTATTGCATGGATTGTGATTTAACACCTCTCATCCCCTTTGCTGTGGTTTAAGTACTTTTACCTTTTAACAGTTGCTCTCAGTTTAATCAACTTTGGGTCACTGGTCTTTGTTCTTGAAAAAACTCACAACCAACCCCTCTACACTCAAGCTTCTATCTCTCTTCACCCAATTTCTATCAATGTTGACATTACACAGTATTACTATTTGTTTTGATGTCTATACTTCTCCAAAAGAAAAAGTTCCTTGAATGTAGGGACAATGTCCTTTTCCTCTTTGTAGCCCCAGTGCTTCTCACACAGAGATGGTCCTTAATACATGCTTGCTGACCAAATGCATGGACACACAGAGTACAGTCGTGCCTTTTGCCCTCTGAGAGAAAAGACCATGAATTAAGTTCTGGCAGTAGAACTGCATATTCAAAAAAAGTAAATGAATAAAAAGATTTTTAAAAATACATATATTTTTAATTACTGCAATAAAACTCATTGAACCCTGACTTAGCATCTTAGAAAAGGTAGATGTAAAAAGCTAGGTTAAATCTGAAAAGGAAAAGACTTTTCAGAGAAAGAAAACAAAGTTAAAGTCACGGGGCTAAATGTGCCCTGTTGGTATCACCTTGTCTACTCCCTGGCGCTCTGTGTCTCAGTTTTCTGGTTTCTGAACCCGTGGGTGGGATGTGCTGGGGATACAGGCGGGGGTGGGGAGAACTCATTAGAAATGCAGATTGCCAGGCTGCAGCTCCAGTGGTCGGGTCTGTACTTACAGCACTTTGAGCAAGCACCTGGGTACCGGTGGCCCCAGCACCACACATGTCCTACCCATTTTTGATCAGGGAAAGTCTCTTTTCCTTTTAAAGACCACAGGGTGGGGCGCCTGGGTGGCTCAGTTGGTTGAGCGACTGCCTTCGGCTCAGGTCATGATCCCGGAGTCCCTGGATCGAGTCCCGCATTGGGCTCCCTACTTGGTGGGGAGTCTGCTTCTCCCTCTGACCCTACCCCCTCTCATGTGCTTGCTCTCTCTCATTCTCTCTCTCTCAAATTAATTAATTAATTAATTAATTAAATAAATAAAAATAAAGACCACAGGGTGTTTCCCTAATTGCCGGAATATTCATCACATTCTCCTAAAATCCTTTTTTTAATCAAGTTTTGGTAAGCCTGTCTCTTATGGCTCTGTCTTCAGGAAGACTATTAAAAAACACACAAACAAACAACCCCAAAACTATCAAACAAAAGTGAGAAGGCTTCCCAGCTTCTTGTGGAAAGGGTCACCTCTTCAAACCAACATTATGTTCTGAGCCCAAGTCCCAGCTCCTTCAAAGTTTGGACTTTCGTCCAACTGTATACATAATGAAGAAGGGAGCTTAGTGACGCACCTCACTCCGGCGCTGACTTTAATCACACCCCACTTTCGACTGTCTTGGGGGAAACCCTTAAAAAGCCCTACCTACTTGAAAAGGAAATAAATTGAACATGGGTTGAGCCTTTTTGAATGTCTGTAAAAAAGACATTAAAATGTCTAAGACATTCGCTTTGACTTGAAGAAGAGAGTTGGTTTTCCACACAGAAAATAATTTGAGGGCGCCTGGGTGGCTCAGTAGGTTAAGGGTCTGCCTTTGGCTAAGGTCATGATCCCAGGGTCCTGGGATCCAGCCCTGCCTTGGGCTACCTGCTCAGCAGGGAGTCTTCTTCTCCCTCCCTCCCTGCCCCTGCCCCCTGCTGGCTCTCGCTCTCTCTCTCTCTGTCAAATAAATAAATAAAATCTTTAAAAAAAAGAAAGAAAAGAAATTGAAGTAAGGAAATGAAAACTGTTTTCAAAAGGCTGTTCAATTTTCCCTTTACTGTAGTAAAAAGAAGGAAGAAAATGAAGCATGTCAGCGGAATTTGTGATTTATGGATCACAGTGGCATATTATAAAAATTCAGAAATCGCTCCTAATGAGAAAAATACCAAAAATCAAATTGGAGAATCTTACTCATTCAGGTGCAAGACTGGAGAGGTTAAGTTTGCTTCGCCCTTCGCAAGGGCGACAGTGCTGAGCAATGCCCCACGCTCCGGGATAAAACAGAACTCTTCAAAGGAAGAACAGCAAAGTAACCTAAGACAGAGGCTAACTCAACACAAGCACCGTCATAGTTATTTATATTCAGAGGTCCTGTGGTTGAGATCTTTTTTTTTTTTTTTGGAAGAGATGAAGAGTTATTCTCTAAGTACCACCTGCTTAGCTACCAAATCCATTAACAGATAGCCCCTGGCATTTTATCTTGAAGATTCCACAGTGCTTCCACTACTGTTTTATACTTATCTGCTATAAAAAGACGATTCCTCCGAGTGCTTGGGATTTGGCTGAATCAGATTTACCGTATAGTTTCCCGACCTAATTCCCAAGTACAGTGTAATAGGAAAAGGCAAAGCTCTTTCAAGTCTCCATGGACTCCTGTGGCATGGTGGTGAAAATTTTGTTTTCTTTACTACTTTCCATTTCATAAGAGAAATTGTCTCAAGGAGAGGATTTCAAATGCAAAGTTGTTAGATACAGACCATTAAATATGTAGGGTTGGATTTCCAACTTATATATGTAGCCCTATGGGGAAATTCTCCCTTTGACATAGAAACCCACGGGACGAGCTGGTCCATACAGTTCTACAAATAAAAAATCCAGAACAAGAACACTTTTCCCATTTGAAAACCAAGAGGGGTTTTTAAGACTTTTATTTTTTTTTTCACATTTGTGTGTTGGAGGAATGGCCTAGATTTTATGGTGTTGTCCCTCTAGGATGATCTTAGCACAACCCGAAAAGTATTTTTTCTGCCAGTAATTAAGATAGATGATAGGTAGGTAGGTAGGTAGATAGAAAAATAGATAGATAGATGATAGATAGATAGATAGATAGATAGATAGATAGATAGATAGATAGATAGATAGATAGATTCAAGAACAATATAACTGGGGCGCCTGGGTGTCTCAGTCATTAAGTGTCTGCCTTCGGCTCAGGTCATGGTCCCAGGGTCCTGGGATCCAGCCCCGCATCGGGCTCCCTGCTCGGCGGGAAGCCTGCTTCTCCCTCTCCCACTCCCCCTGCTTGTGTTCCCTCTCTCGCTGTGTCTCTCTCCATCAAATAAATGAATAAAAATTAAAATATATATATATATATAACTTACCACTGTGCATAACCGGAAGAGTAACCAGGCAAACAACATTTGTTCTTTTTCTGTCTTTGGACCTCCTAGGGGAGTCTAAAATACTAGATCTTTTTTTTTTTAAGATATTATTTATTTATTTGAAAGAGAGCACGAGGGGAGGGGCCAGAGGGAGAAGCAGACTCCCTACTGAGCAGGAAGCCCAACGCAGGGCTCCATCCCAGGCTCCATCCCAGGCCCTGCTGCTTGTGCTATGTGATTGAGGCCAAGTGATATCCCCCCTCACAGCCCCGGCCTCCTCTGCTCAAGTGGGGCCATGAGAACTACACAGTGAGGTATGAAGAATGGGTTTATGGTGGTGTCCACCACGTAGATGACATCTCACTAAAGGAAGAGGTCACAGTAGAGCTGCATTCTCAGTCATTTTGCTGTAAGGTGAAGGCACCTTTCAACATGTTTGTGCAAACTGGAGGTAATATGGATTGTTGGATATCTAATAGGTATATGGCAGCCATCGCTGCTTTCCTGATTGTTAGGAGCATATGTCTCATCTCCTGGTTGTATGTATCAGTGAAATCCCACTAGGGCCAGCCAGGGCAGCTTCATGCCTGTTGCACAGGGTCCCACGTTTAGAATCAAATCCCACATTTGATTTAATGCTCTGCTACTGCCACGTTAAAATTCTTCTTCGTTTTTTTTTGACCAGAAGCCCCACATTTTTATTTTATTTTTTTTATTCTTATGTTAATCCTCATACATTACATCATTAGTTTTAGATGAAGTGTTCCATGATTCATTGTTTGTGCACAACACCCAGTGCTCCATGCAGAATGTGCCCTCCTCAATACCCACCACCAGGCTAACCCATCCTCCCACCCCCTCCCCTCTAGAACCCTCAGTTTGTTTTTCAGAGTCCATCGTCTCTCATGGTTCGTCTACCCCTCCGATTTCCCCCGCTTCATTCTTCCCCTCCCGCTACCTTCTTCTTCTTTTTTTTTCTTAACATATATTGCATTATTTATTTCAGAGGTACAGATCTGAGATTCAACAGTCTTGCACAATTCACAGCGCTTACCAGAGCACATACCCTCCCCAGTGTCTATCACCCAGTCACCCCGTCCCTCCCACCCCACCCCCCACTCCAGCAACCCTCAGTTTGTTTCCTGCAATTAAGAATTCCTCATATCAGTGAGATCATATGATACATGTCTTTCTCTGTTTGACTTATTTCACTCAACATAATACCCTCCAGTTCCATCCACGTCCAAATGGCCAACAGACACATGAAAAAGTGCTCAATATCGCTCGGCATCAGGGAAATCCAAATCAAAACCTCAATGAGATACCGCCCCACATTTTTATTTTGCACCGTGCTCCACAAATCATGTAGCTTGTTCTGAGGACACAGTTTCTTACTAGGTCCTGTAAGCCTGGTCTACAAGGCACTGTTCTTTATACATAGTAGGTTTGCGTTAAGTGTCTGTGAATTGAGCTGACATTGTCACCAATGAGTAACTGAACATGAATTCATTTATTTGAGGCCGGCTCTCAGAAATCACAGCTCTTCCCGAGTTTAAGTCTCTCTGTGGACAGGCCTCTTTGGCCAATCGCAAGAGTCCCGATTACAATACTCATTTAAAGGAAATTCTGTAAATGTAGAACTGGTTGGAGTATTTGCAGGATCTACGTTCATAACTTTAGACAGGAAGATTCATTAAATGTTAGAAATTAATTTGTGGAGCAAGCAAAAACGTGGAAAAACGTTAGCAAAATCACTTGAGAAAAGGTGATTACCAATGTTTTTAATATTGGCATAGTTAGCAACTGACTTTAAATACGTTCTTGATCAACATAAAGAAGCATTTCAAGGGAAAGGAAATAAATTATAATGCTACTAACCATCACACATTATAGAAGTACCTATTATAAGAGAAAATCTTTTCTAAGTTTTACTGTTCTGGATCTAAGCTTATTCGTAGAAATAAAGAATCAAATACTATACTTGATTTCACTTTGGAATATTAATAGGATTAAAATAGCTTTACATTTTCCTTTGACCCACTAAGCTAGGAAGTCAAGGTGCTAAAAATATATACTGTTGTTTCAAAATAGGCAGAAATGGATAACTCTAGAAAAGGATTTTTTTTTTAAATTTTTGCGAAGTATAACAGAGCAAAAGGACCTTTTGGGAGAAACTTGAACCAATTTCAATGCATAATTTGGCTATATATATAAACATGTCTATATTTGTCATGTAGCTTTCCTTGTCAAAAAATATCTTAAAACTTATACAGTCACAGAAAGTATCAATAACATAAAATTTCACATCCCCCTTTTAGAACTATGGCCTTAACATTTTGTAGGGAAATAAAGCTTTGGTTAACCTTGGCTCTGGCAGACCTCATTAAAATAACAGCCTGTCAGTTTCAAGTTTAAAATAACAGGGTTGTCAGTTTTATATGCGGTCGAACAATCCACAATTTTATTTTCTGGAAAGCCTGTAGGAAGTGCCGGAAGGGGTGGAAAGATTGGACAACAGTGCCATCTGGTGGCTCTCGTGGAAGGCCGTCTCTAACCACCTACGGGTGTGGCTGGACTTTCTGAAGGAAAAGGTGGGGTGATACTGGGCTGCCTTGAACTTAATTTCTTTTCTTCAACTTTTTGACAGCCTTTTGTCTTTAAGATGCATGCACATGCCCGGAGCCAATATGCAGTTTATAACTCAAAATTACAGCAAATCAATAAGATACTCTCTGCTCTTTAGTAACCTGTAATTTCTGCATATCAATGGCTTGGTGCCATTAATTTTCAAGAGAATAAATCTTGTGAAAAGAAAGGGATATGGAAAAAAAAAAAAACCTTTAAGATTTTTTTATGGGTATCTTGGGAAAAGTTCTTCAGACTGTTCATATATGAGTTGTATACTTTTCTGGATGATTGTTATACTTAAGTAAAAATAAACAAACATAAGCCAAAAAATCTCTGTCACACAGGCAAAGTATTGGCAGATGTCACAAAGCTGAATGCAACATGCTCCCATTTATTTAAATGGAAACACGTCTAGGGATAGGCTGGATCTCAGCCAGACTTCAAATATAACCTAACTCCAATTCAGTTCTTTCCTGGTGCATTTTGGCAGTCAAGGGGAGGCAGTGGACAACAGAAGAATGGCATCAAAGGAAAGACATACAAATGAGTTCTGCTGATTTGAAGTGAAGCCTACCCAAAGAATTCGGAAGGACATGCAGAATGCTCTAATGTTAAGCTAATAGCCTGACTTCAGCTCAAACAATCCAGCCACTCTTATATCACTGGCCCCCACTCCTAATATGCTCAGGAAGAACCTTACACCTGCATTCTCAGTATGGTAGCCCCCAGCCACATATGGCTACTGAGCACTTGAGATGTGCTGTAGACAGAGCTGACATGTGCTGTAGGTGTAAAAACCACACTAGATTTTGAGCCCAATCCATATGGTCCAATATGGTGGCCGCTAGTCTCATGTGGCTACTGAGCACTGCAGACATCTGTAGACTGAATGGAGATGGGCTGTAAGCATACAATACACACTGAATGTTGAAAGAGTAGTACCAAAAAAAGAATGTAAAATATCTCATTAAGATTTTTTCATATGTTTTATATGTTGAAATGATAATATTTTGGATATACTAGGTTAAAGTATTTCTATTGCATGTGGCTGCTTTAGACTCTCATTGCTTTCTGGCCCAGAAAGGCCATTCTGCCATTTCACAGGTTGTTCCTCTCCCACTAGAGCTAAAAACGGTGATCTCTGACATCCTTGCTGCTTGTAGGAGACTAAGAGAATCTATTGAGGTTATGGGATGCTTAAGATATAAAGGTGAAAGTCAAGTACAATTATATCATGGAGTCTAATCATAAGAGGAGTAAATGGCACCCCTCATTGATGCTTCAGGGGGTAAATTGGATCTTGAAGGTAACCAGATGGCTCCCAGGAAAAGGTAATTTACCTCACAGGGATAAGAATTTGATTTCCAAGAAAGAGTACACGTTAGTCACCCTATGCCATCTGTCCCCATAGAGATATTTCTATGCATTAAGAACTTCTAGCTCCAAGTGCCCTAGGCAATATATTAACTTACTAAGTTCTACTAAATCTTTAAGAAGATAGTCGAGGAAGTGGTATTTTCTCCATTTAGAAACCAATTTTTAGGGAAATTATATGACTTTGCCAAAGTTACAGTAAAGGCAAACATACCTCCATGTACTGGGCACTTTTCTCCCCTACTGAAGAGGCTTCACATCTATGAGCTTTTGCCACGTAGGGTGCCTCTGTCAAAAAGAGCTCTTCCAGACTCTTCTACCTGCAAAATGCTATTCATCCCTTAGTCCCATTTCAACTGCCACCTCTTCCTTGGAGCTCCCCTTGATTCCACCATCTATTCAGTAACAGGCCGCTGACTATACTGTGCCCTACAATCCATGAAAGTATGAGATTTACTAAGCTTCTTTATATGTAAATCTCCTTCCCCTACTGAGTAGTAAGTTCCTTGAAGGCAGGACCATCTCGTATCTTATCACTGTGCCCCTAATACATTGTAGACACTAAACAGGTAGGTGTGTGTGTGTGTGTGTGTGTGTGTAATTGAGTTGACTACCCATAAATAGACCCTGAGCAACCATTTCTCCATAAAATAGGGATGTTTACAAGAGAGATGTCCCTCCCTATGGCAATAAATTATTCTCTAAGTAAGAGCATCAAGAATTTAAATTTCACTTACAATTTGTTGGAAGTCTCAGAATTTAAATTTACCCTCTGCCTGCTCTACTTCATTTATCTACCTATTCATTCATTCATTTGCTATCTATTGAGTACTACTATCAACCAGGCATTGTGCCAGATAGGACACTCATCTCCTAGGATGCAGTGAACACAAAGGACAGAGGCCCTGCCCCTAGGTCACTTGCAATCTGGGCAGGAAAACCCATTACAAGGAATGCGGACATCTGTAGGACAGGAAAAACCAGAGGGGTCTCTTGGAACACATACTGGGGAGTGACTGTGGATGTCAGAGGAGGAGTCTCAGGGGAGGGACATTGGAGTTGAGACTCATGGAAGAAATTATCACTAAATCATACTCTTCTTTTCCCAATGTATAGACCGTATGTTTGAGGTAGAATTCATAGACATCCTTGGGTCCTGTGATTTACATTCTTGGGTGCAATTTTTAGTATCTCATTTTGTTGTTCCTCAAAATCCCTCATGCCAAAATCACTGGCACTTAAACTTGAACCAATTGCCAATTAGATTCATGAAGGAAAAGGCAGACCATTGTGTTACATCACAAATGTAACACAATGGATGCAAAAATATCACTTATTTTATATCACATAGTACAAGTCTACATTGTTAAGTATAAATCAAATCACACATGCCCAAAAGAGATTTATGTGCTTTTGGTTGTCTATTCCATGAGACATTTAGGGCAACCCATCTCTACCCTAAATGGCTTTAGAATTTCGATACATCTGATTTCCACCTACCTTTTTCTGAATATTTTCTGTGATGCATCTAAATTACTTTTCCAATATGTGAACATGTTTGCAAGTACACTCCCTGGTGGATGGAATCACATTTGCAATACCTTCCTTAAGAAGTTCCTGCTCAATTACAGCAATCTCAGGTGAGGAAAAGAAAGCTTCTCATTCCCAAGTAAGTTCCAAATATCTACAGTGGCTTCAGAGGAAGAGACGAAAATACACATCTATCTCTCAGCTTTGGTGTGAAACAATACAGCCTCAAACATTTGGAATTAAATGATGAATTCTAAAATATTCAGGAATGCCTAAACTCAAAACTGTATGCCTCCCCACCCCCACTTTTTTTAAATTAGCAGATGTACTTTTAATATCCTGGATTTCATTTCCTAAAGATGAGATTTCAATATTTTAAGAGTAATTTCAGGTGGTTATGTGCCTAACTGAATCATTGCATTATGTCAATCACAGGTAGTAGTAGAAATTCTGTATGGATTTTCTGAGTATCGTCAAAGATTCTATAATGGGATTGCACATTTGAAATAATAGTTGGCAAAGAATCAGAATTTTTTCACCAAGACTGGATATTCACAACATCAAACTTTGTTTCACATTGGCAAACTTGGGCTACTAAATATATAAGCTTTGTCTGGCACTTTTCCGAATTAGTAATAATTTCCACGTCAGTCCCATACAAAGGGATCAATCCCAGGCCATTGCCATGATCTTATTGGCTACATTAGGTAGTTGAGGGAAAGTGGAGGAAATCTGTTCTTCAAACCATAAAGAACTTCCAAAAGTTTTCATTCCACAGTGATAGAATAGATGGTTGTGGGAACAGAGATCAGTTATTAAATATCCGAATGGCCCTAATGTGCCTTACATAACTGCTAAAAATACTGAATTCATTCTCTTCTTTTGAGAATGCATCTGAGATCTTCCTATCCTGCCATATAAAGACAGCATTTCTAATAACCTAATTTAGAATCAGCGCTTGTCACAATACATGCTCTAGATCAGGGAAAGCTCCTTGGGGATGTCTGCACCCACATGACCAAAATAATGCCTGAGAAATAACAGAGAACAATGTTAACAACCAAGGAAGATAGAGCTGACCTCAAAAGCCAAGAGCAGAGAGTGAGAGAGCAAAGACTGGATAGACCCAATGTCAGAAGCGAAGCAAAAGGAGAATTTACCAGGTGATGGTCAGAGAAAAACAGAATCCACTCTCAGCAGCTGAAACTAGCTATCGATCACAAAGAACAAAGCAAAGCAAGCAAAATGGTTGGGGGCTCAGTCTCAGTGTCAGTCGCAGGAAGAAGAACAAGAATATGCTTATGCTTTGTGGTCAAGCCTTGTCCATGAAAATCCCCAGAACTGCTCATGAGGGAAAGTGACTTAGTTTAGGTCAGGCAGAGAATCTCAAGTCCTCTTCACAGTAGGCATTGATATCTGTCATTGGAAATGTTTAAATGGAGTCTAGGTGAGCACCTGTCAAGAATGCTCTAGAAGCTTTGGACAATGGAAGCTCTGCTGAGTCTTCAAATTTCATGATAACATCACTCCTTGAAATTATTTATATTTTCACACTTGAGAAGTAAAGAGTACCACAATTTAGGTACCCACTGTGCAAAATAATACTTTGGTTTCATATGCATTTCTGCAGACCTAATGTCTCCATGTCTTTTTCTTCTCACTATTGAATTCAATGATAGTTCAGTGTCAGACTGTGTCATCTCCAAGGTGTATAGAATGCTTACTACCCTCACTTGCTTAAAGTGTAATACCATAGGGAATGAAGCACAATCAGAACATTAGGTATAAACATGAGTATTTGAAACTCGATTGTTTTCTCAATATGGGCTGCAAACATCTGATGTGAACAGCATAGGAAGGTATTTTTGGTTTTCCCATATTAATTCTACTGTGAGGACCAGTGCTTTGCCAGAAAAAGACCTCATCTGTCTTTTCAGGGTCATGCACTTCCAGAGCATCATCATGTAGTCAAGAAACTCAAAGCCTGAAGCCAGGCGGGATGACACAGACTCTAAATTTTTCATCCAATTCCCAATCCCCTGAGAAACTCAACAAAACTAAGCATTGTCTTTTTGAACCTTCAAGGATTCTCTCACTTCCTGCTGATTTTTTCATCCTTCTTAGTTTTTCCTACAAAATACATGTGTGTTTGTCTCCTTGGGGAGGAATATAAAAAGTACCATACCACAGGGAAATATATGTAATTTTTTTTAAATATGGTAATACTTTGAAATATTTTGAAAAACATGGTAACAGATTAGAACTTATCATTGGATTCCCTGGGAACATCTGAGAAAGCCCAGAATGTAAGGTTGGTTTTAGGTTGTGTAGTGACCCAGGGCACTCAGCACAATGCTCAGTGTGTCATGTGGCCAAAGTATACTTTGGGTTCACTGACAGACTGTGTTCACCAGGACCCTACTGTCATCCCCAAGACTCAGTTAATATTTTCCTGAAAGGAAACATGTTGTGAGTGGCTTCTCAGTGCATCTCAGGACCTGCCCAAACATTACACTATAGACAATCTGAGACATGAAAAATAACCCCAAAGAGTTTCACACACTCAAAAGATATTCACAACATCAAACTTTGTTTCACATTGGCAAACTTGGGCTACTAAATATATAAGCTTTGTCTGGCAGTTTTCCGAATTAGTAATAATTTCCACGTCAGTCCCATACAAAGGGATCAATCCCAGGCCATTGCCATGATCTTATTGGCTACATTAGGTAGTTGAAGTTCTCATGATTAGGATGCTAAAAACTATGTCAGCAGAAGGGACTTGAGTCCAGACTTGAACACAAATCAAGCAGGTATACTGAGCAAGTCTTGTGTCTTCAGCTTCCTCATTGAACTACCTAGCATTAGCAACCCCGACTTCTTCAAGAATATTAGGGGGATTGCGTTTACAGATATTGGGCCACATCAGAAGAGTTAGCATTCCCTCCGAGACTTCAGAACTTTAAATACTCTACTCTAGACCGTCGGTACATGTTTTCAAGTGAGTGTGAGAAGTTGTGAACAGGTTCATTCACAGACCTCTGTTTGATCACTGAAGGAATATACACGACTTGAATTCTAATGCAAGTTCACACAGTGAATTGAATGACTTGGTGCTGTAATAAAAGATCATGCTTCTCTAGAGTAAAGCTGGACAAGGTCACAGTCTCTGAAACTGGGTTGTTAAACTCTCGGGTTGCAAGAATAGTATTATCTATTGTGAATTTCCCTTAACTTGACCAAGTAAAGTGGCCTTGTCCATGAGGCAAAAGTGAGGCTGACTTTGTCTCTTTAAACAGATTGTTTTCCCAAGCTAACAAATGACCTTCAGCCTATAAAATATTCACATTGTCTTTCCCCCCTCAATATGTATTATTTAGTGTATAGCCCTTTAAATATTAACCATCTTTTTTCTAAAGATATGGTATATATTATTTACATCCAGCTACATTAGGTTTTCATACAGATGAAATAGGTACATTGGAATCTTTGTGAAACCATGAACAAATAGGGCATCCGGCCAGGCGCACACAACAGGTGCCCAGTGAAGTGAATTCTGGGGCGGGCATGATTGGCAGAGGACAGCAGGTGGCCTTCTCACAGTTCACGTCTCACACTTCACAGGGAAGATCTGGGAGAAATTAAAGGTCCAGTATAGACGGACTTGGGGCCTCAGGTAGACAGATATACAGCCATGGGCAAAGTCTCCTGGAGGAAATCAAATGTGCCCCATCAAAGGATCCACAGAGGAGACAAAGGTAATAATAGCTCAAAAACACCCCTAATCAGTATTTCATAGGTCACTTTGCTTAGAAAACTAAAGGGAAGTTACTGGAAATGGTAGGGCTTTATAAGGATTATAAAAACTGCTTCGATGGGATTCATTCCATTTTTACTTAAATTCTCATGGTGTTTCCCCAAGCCAACACTGCCTTTGAGATCTCCAAGCCTCTTCCATCAAGCCTGTGTAAATTACGCCTAGGATGACATTTGAGATGACAGGGACTAGAATCCTAATTAGAGGATTGGAGGGGCCATCTGAGAGCTCACTTTCACTCAGGGGATAATCAGGTCGAGGGAAAGCACTTTTTTTGGAAGGCCGGCAGAATTTGTCCGTGTCTTCCTTATTCTCCAAAGGGAAGTCCAAGAAGGCGGTAGCTGGCAGATAATCAATCATTTTTGAAATCTTACCTCCCTTAGCAGATAATCGGCAGTGCTCTTCATGTATTTATTCACTCGACAAATATTCCTTAAGTCCCCAGGACACGCACAGCACTGTTTACGAAGGCTCTGCTGCAGAGCAGATATTCCGTGGGAGTCAGGAAAGCATAGGGGCTCCTTAGCAAAAGGAGGAGCCGAAGACCAGAGCCATGGCTAAAAGCAATGTGTTCTGGATGGATTACATCATCCCATTGTTGGAAGTGAAAACTTGGAGCACCATGTTGCATTTTGTTTTGTTTTGTTTTTAACCCCTCTGGGTAGAAATGACTAATTGCCCAGCTTCCTAATTGTCCCCATGGCAAGATTCAGTGGCCACAAAAGAGCAAATATCAGCAAAGATGTCTTTGCTTGGGAGGGACTATGGTTTTCCCCAGGACTTTTCAGGCAAATTGATATCAGTTCTCCCAAAGCCCTTTGCTTTTAATCCCATCACATTTGCTCCATGTCTGTTTACCCCCTCCTACACGGGGACACTAAGGTAGCGAGTACATACCGGCCATATTTGTATCCCCAGAGTGAGACATAAAACCTGACTGAGAGAAGGCACATATGAAGTGTTTAATGAATGAATGCTAGCAACAAAAGCCTTTTTCTTATTTAACCAATGCAATGGAAATTTTTCTGAATTATAATGCACTTTCCTATCTCATTAAACTGATTTCACTGGATGTTTCTGCTTGCTAAGTCACTGATTCAAAATATATTGGGTCAGTCCCTGTGCTACAGATCGGCAAGCACCAAACTGTTTGGATCTCACGTCTCGATTGGCAAAAAGTTAGAATCATAGACCTCAGTGCGTTTGCAACTATGCATGAATTATATATGAGCACTACTGAACTAATGTATTTTCTGTAACTTGTGAAAAGTATGCAAAAAGCAGAAACTTTTGAAGAAAGAGGTAAAACAAAGAATCTTTATTTGTTTTACTTCACAATGTTGCAGATGTACTAAGAGTAAGCCTGCCATTTTATTGTTGTTCAATTGCGCTTGCACTTTTGGAAATAAAAGAAATCCAAAGTTTCTTTGCAGAAGTCAGTTTAAGTCACTCGTCCATTTAATGAGTTAGTGAAAACTACATAATCTAATTCATAAGTGCATTTAACCAGGATATGTGAACTGCTATAGATTTCAGTACCCCGGGAACAGGCTAATGGAAGAGAGAGGTGCCACTAGAAGTCCCTTTCCACTCTGGAAAAGTCTTTCAGGATAACTGAGAAATGGCCATCACCATATGGACCCATTAAGAGACATATCAATCTGTAGATCGATTAAATATTAGGAAAGCTTAATTCCTCTTATATTTTTATATTTAAAAAGTAAAAATAGAAATTCTCATATTTTCATCCTGAATCACGTTGAATCATCTTGCTCGCACCAGGGATGGATACATACCTCCACCACCAACCCAACAAACACTCTCCGGAGGCGGTGGCTATGGGACATGTCCCCCTTAAGCCTGCTGGCGAAGGGAAACAATTCTGAAGCCTACGCTTGAATTTGGATCTGATGTCTACCATTTATTAGATGTAGGGCAAGTTTCTTCCCCTCTTAAAGACTCCGTTTCCCATTGTAAAAGGGGATAATGATCATACATCAGCACGGAGTTGAGGATTGCATGTGAGTGTCTTAGCCCAGTGAAAGCTCACAGTCAGTCCCCAACTGCTTTGAGTGGTCACTGCCCTGTGCTGAATTCAGCAAGGCTCTTAAACATCATGTGCCCCGAAAACAAAGTCTCATTTCTTTTCCCAACTTTTCGTTATTTTAAACTTTTTCTAACAAAACTGAAATGGTTGAAAAAAATAATGAACATCCATATGCCTCTCAAGTAGGCTCAGTGATGGTTGACTTTTTTGCTATTTTCAAAGAATTAAAAAACAAAGTAACACTTTATTCCTAAATATCTCAACATCAATCTTTTAAAAGCAAAGACAGTCTCCTACATAAACACAACACAGTGATTACACTTAAAAATATTATTGGTAATTCAGTAGTATCATCTACTGTCCATTCTGTATTCAAATTTCTCCATTTATCTCAAAACCCTTTCTTATAATTGGGTACTTACCTCTTCCAAATCCGGGATTCAGTAAAGGTCCACCCATAGCATTAGGTTGTTACATTTTTAGTTTCTTTTCATCTAGGACAGTCTTCCTGCCTTTTTACCATTTTTACCTCTTTTGAAGAGTTGAGGCCAGTTGTCTTATATAATACCCCACACACTGAATGTGCCTGATCATTTATTTATGGTGTTACTTAGTTTGGCCCTGTACCCCCCAGTATTCCCTGTAAGCCAGAACTTGGTAATTCAGAATCTTGATGAAATTCAAGTTCGATATCTGGGACAAGATTATTTCTTAAATGAAATTGTCAGACACCCAGGACTTGGATCATCCTTTCTGCTCTTTGATGTTGTTAATCCCTTTGGTTTTGCAATCATCCCATCTTGTCAGCTTCCTCCTTCTTTTGTCTGATTTTGTGATTCTGAAAGGGTGGGCATGAAAATGGTACCACTGTTTTCCTATAGTCAAGTATGCATGGACCTTCTGACAAGCCTTCAACAGAGTCGATGCTTTTACCGGACCCAGGAGTTGAAATTGTCCGAAATCAGAATAAACTCCAGATAAGTTCTAGAAGAGGACCATATTTTCCCTGTGGCCCCCAACAGTGTGTATTTGGATCGGAGGCCTGCAGCATAACAGAAGTTAACTTCCAAAATCTCTCAGTGGTGTAGATGCAAAACATTTAATACTCGGTGATACTGACATTACAGCATTACGAACTTAACACTGGACAAATGGCAACTGTAACTTGCAAGTACTTGAGAAAGTTAATTTGTCCTAGAATAGCGCCTGTGGGAAGCAGAAAGACATTGCTGCAAACTATTTATTTGATCCCAGGCCTCTGTACCCATCAGGTCTGCGTTAGTAAGGAATTAGGATTCACTGTACTTCAGTGACACATTCTGACCACCAGTTCTTGCTAGCATAAAGCTTAGCTCACTGTCGTGTGCACTAAGGTTTCCAGGAAGAAAATTTTAAAAACAACTCAGGTCTCGAGTTACCACGAAGTGGTCACACACATTGTTCAGAGATAAAAATAAGAGAAAATGTGAAAATATTTAAACGGTGGAAGGATTAAAAACCTTGCATGATACTGAAAAACAAACTGCAATCAAATGGATATTCTTTGGAATCAAAGGCATGCGCCTCCCTGGTGGCTAATAGGGTCCCTTTTTTGCAGCTTGTCTGCATGGCCCCCTCGGCTGGAAGTGAATTGGCCGATGTTTCCATGCAGAATGTTAAAATGGCATGTGCACCCCTTGCTGTTCCTTTGCTGTTATGTCCTCCAATCACACCGTGAAAATGCCTGGCTACTGAAATACCAGAGTGAACACAACCTGATTATAAGATGTCCTGTGGTGACTCAGAGGGGACCCACACACTCCTCACTTAGCCAGATACAACCCACCACTCCTCCTGCCCTTCTGACATGAGTGCCTGTTGTGGGACCACCCTATTTTGTGTTAGCAAGATTGTCCGTGGCCTTGTAATAGATTGGGACAATTAAATCTATTTTCCCAATCGACATGTATTGGGCTCCTACCATGTGCTAAGGTATGTGTGACCAACCTGTCCTTGTTTGCCGGGACTTCCCAGTTTTAGTACTGAAAATATGGCATGTTCTAGAACCCCCATGTCCCAGGCAAACTGGGGTGGTTGGTCAACTGGCCCATCTAAGCACTGAGGATGACAAGTTAGAACCCTCTCCCTGCATCAAGAAGCAGGTGGTCTTAGAATCAGAAAAGTAAGCCAATTACAAAAACTTAGAGTAATCAGTACTTAAAATAATGAACAGGGCACCGTGGACACAGAAAGTTGAATCTAACTAACTGGGAAGGCAGAGAATGTTCCTTGAAAGAGACAATGCTTGAGTGTGATTTAAAGAATGAGCAGCACAACATACACAGTTAAATTTTGCAAGCCTCAAAAGAGGAGATACTGTGGGATGTCATGCTATTTTATTTTCTTTGTGTCCCAAAATACATATCTTTGGTTTAGATTCCCACAGTGTAAAGGTAGGATCTTAGCACTAAATAAGCAGAAAAGAGAATGGTAATTCTTGGTGTACTTTATTATGGGACAGAATACACCTTACAGTATTTCAGGACTGAAGCTAGTGACAGTTTTCTGGATTAGTTATGCATATGCAATGCCTATTTCTTTTCCTGGAGTTTGTGTTTGAGAACCATGAGAATGAGTAGCTTAGGGGTGATAGCCCAGGTTTCAAAGGTGAGGGACACCAATGTGGCACCTTGAAGAACAAATCAAGTGAGGGATTTTATTTTTGACATGTTTTATTTTGAAAAAAATTCAAATGTACTGAAAAATTGCATTTTTAAAAAATTGTATACATCCATCTAGATTCATTCAGCATTAAAAATTTGCCACATTTGCAGGGCACCTGGGTGGCTCAGTCAGTTGAGCGTCCAACTCTTGGTTTCAGCTCAGGTCATGATCTCATGGGTCATGGGATTGAGCCCTACATCGGGCTTTGCACTCAGTAGGGAGTCTGCTTGAGATTCTCTCCCCCTGCCCCTCCCCCTTCTCATGTGTGCATGTGCTCTTTCTCTCTCTCTCAAATAAATAAATAAATCTTTTAAAAAATTGTCACATTTGCTATCTTGCTCTATCTCTATACATCTATGTGATGATGATGATGAGGATTCCTGAATCATTCTAGAGTAAGCTGTGGAAACCATAACCCTTTAACTCTAAATAGTCCAACATGTATCTCCTAAGAACATGACATTCTCCCATATGACCACAATATGAGTTCATATTCAGAAAATTCAACACCAACACAGTATTATTTAATATAGAGTCAATATTCAAATTTTGCCAACTATCTCCATAATATCCTTTCTGGCAATTATTTTTCCAACCTAGTGCCCAATCCAGAATCATATGCTGCATTTGAATGTCATGTGTCTTATTCCTCTTAATCTGGAAGAAGTATTCAGCCTTCCCTTGTCTTTTATGACTGACATGTTTGAAGTGTACAAGCCAATTGTCTCATAGAATGTCCATCACCTGGGACATTGCATTTGTTTGATGTGTCCTCATGATTGGATCCGCGTTATGAATTTTAGCCACATAAGTGATGTGTCCTTCTTGTCACCTCACATCTGGAGGCACCCTAAATCACTTTGTCCCACTACTTCAATCACCTGGTTAAGGTGGGGGCTGGCCCAGTTTCTGCACTGTAGAGTGACCAGTTTTCCTTTTGTAATAATGAGGAATCTGTGGTAAATACTTTGAGATTGTGCAAACATCCTATGCCCCATCAAACTTTCACCCAACGTTTTTTGCATTTATACTGGTTTGTGAGGGCTGCTGTGACAAAGTACCACCAAGTGGGTTGCTTATGACAGATTTACTGTCTCACAATTGGGAGGCTAGAAGTCTAAGATCACAGTGTCAGTGGGGTTGGTTCCTTCTGGGATTATGAGGGCGAATCTGTTCCTTGACTCTCTCCTAGCTTCTGGTGGATTGCTGGCGATCTTTGATGTTCCTTGGATTGTAAATATATCCTCCTGATCCATGCCTTCATCTTCACATGGTGTTCTCCACATGTATTTCTGTCTCTGTGCCTAAATATCCCCTTTTTATAAGGACAAAGTCATATTGGAGTAGAGTCCACCCTAATGACTCCATTTTAACCTGATCTTTTGCAACAACCCCATTTCCAAATAAAGTCACATTCACAGGTACTGTGGTTAGGACTCCAACATCTTTTGGGAGGGATGCAATTCAACCCACAGCAGCATCTGTAGCTAATATTTGTTGAAATCAATTATTACTATGATGGCTGCAGAATGGTGATTTTTCTGTCATTCTTTCAACATTTATTAGTTGGCTTTTGGGAATTGTGTTCTTTTATAATTGATAAACAGAATGTGCATCCATCTGTAGCTGGATAGAAATGGCTACATGTCTTTCAAGCAAAAAATATAAAACAAAAACATACACACACATCTGTGCCCAAAGTAGTAGAAAAGGACTAACTCTCATTGCAAAGCTCCTTACCCAGTCAGATTGGCCAGAAGGAGAGCCAGGGGTTAGGGTAGCCCATGGACCAAAGTCAGCATCAGTGGGGGAAATCAGAGAGTGCAGGTCTCACGCCATCCTAAACATTTGTTTTGTGTAAGCTACTTCTTGGAATGTCATTACTCAAGGATTCTCTTCACGCTCTAAAACAAAAGTAACATCACTCTATTTAAGGGTATGTGCCAGATTCTCAAATTCAGCATTCTGATCGTCTTCAGGCCGTATGGATGAGCAGACATCTCACAGTACTGAAGCCTCTTGTCATCATCAGAATCACAGAGAAGCAAGGGCCAAAGACTATATAAATCTGGAGCTGCTGGGAAACATGATTGGAACAGAGGTTCCATATTCCTTTGTATTTACTCTTAAACCTGACAAAAGATCTTTGGAATTGTTTTCCTAAACTCTATACTCCATCCACAGTAAACACTGAATACTTTATTTCCAAAGGCTATCGATCTCAAATACAAAATGCCAGTAAGTCTCAGTGGTTGTCCCCTCTATAATACCTTGTGGGTATGATAAAGCTGCTGTATCAACATACCACTTAAAGAACAGAAATTTATTGTCTCATGGCTCTGGAGGCTAGAAGTCCTAAACCAAGATGTCAGCAGGATTGGTTTTTTCTGAGGCTGTGAGGGGACAATCTTTTCTAGGTCTTTCTCTACATTTTCTTACCTTTATGCATATCTCTGTGTCCCAAGTTTCCCTTTGGACTAGGGCCATTCTAATAATCTCATTTTAACTTTTCTTACCTCTGTAAAAAACAAACAAACAAAACAAACAAACAAACGAAAAAAAACTATGTCCGAATTAGGTCACATTCTGAGGGACTGAGTGTTAGGACTTCAGCATATGAATGTGGGGCATTATAATTCAACCTACAACAGATGCATTTCAACTATCCATAGGTTCCCAATGTTCACATAGGGAATAGAATAGAAAATCAGAGTTGTGACTGCATGAACCTAGATGTTAACTATAGAACCAAAATGGTACTGAATCCCTGTCTCTACTCTTTCTGCAGGTGAAAAGTCAGTGCTGAGCCTGAAAACACTAAAGATGGGGTTACTAAGCTTTTCCCCGCCAACCATCCATAGGGCTGAGGATTTTACACTTACCTGTATTCGGAATGACTTTTCTCTTTCTGCTGTAGAGATTTTTAAGTGGGTTTGGCTTGCTACTCACCATCCAAGTGTGCACTGTATAGACTTGTCCATCAGTTAAGAGCAGAGGTTACCAGCAGTCAAATTAGTGACAATATTTATTTCTTACAGAAAACAAATAGACCATTGGGGAAAGATTTTTTCTCTCGGTGCATTGTTTTTGTGCATTTATCTGACATCCAAGCAAATGAATTCTAAAGAATATATTTAGGGAAATCTGCAATAGGGAACACCTATTTTTCCCAGCCAGAGAGGGACCTGAAGCCATTGAGATGCTTTGTAAGTTTTTAATTCAAAGCATGGGAGGACAGAAAAGATGGAAAACAAAAGCCAATTACCTGCGAACTCTCTGCCAGGAGCTAGAGGAAGATTGAGGGAGGAGGTAGGGAGGCTTTGCCTGGGCAATAAATCCTGCAGCATGGAGTCTCTCTCTTAAAACTGATAGAGTTTGTGCTCGTCCTATCACAGATTCTCTAACCTTCACCTGTGTCGTGTCCTTGTGTAGAAATGGGCAACAGCTGGGGAGACTATTCACTCTCTTTCCTTGCTTTCTTGATCAGGTCACAGACATAAAAGAGAAACTGAAGCTCTCTAAAAAGGTCTGGTCGGCATTGCCCTACACCATCTGCAAGGATGA
This sequence comes from Mirounga angustirostris, assembly GCF_029215605.1. Lineage (NCBI taxonomy): Eukaryota > Metazoa > Chordata > Mammalia > Carnivora > Phocidae > Mirounga > Mirounga angustirostris. The sequence goes on along the minus strand of NW_026991711.1, from coordinate 15,965,197 downwards.
GAGCATGACAGCAGGTGCAGCCAACGAAGAGGAGTGCTGGAATGGGCACAGCAAAGCCAGGTGAGGGGGACTCACCGTTCTTAGGGTCAGGGCATTGCACAGCCAGCCCTGGAAGTCTCTGCTGGCCCAACTCTACGGGCCTGTTTATGCAAAAAGCAACGGAGGGTGGAGGGACACGTTGTCACTTAGCGACAGCAGTTCAGAGTGACAGGTTTGATGGGCACCTGGGAGCACTTACTCTCAAGGCACCATTAAGCGTGGAATCCTTGTTCTGAATGCCTCGCCTCTAGATGAGAACGGAGGAACGGTGACAGATGCCAGGTTACGGATATCCTGAGATCACAAATCGCCTTTTATGTTCGCTTAATGACTTAAAGACAGCAGAGCTATTTTTATCCAGAGTGAAATGTGCAGGGCGCACTGCTCTTTCCATCAAAAGTTAAACAGGAAGTGAAAGTTCAGCTGCAATATTTTTCACCCTTGGAGAAAAACAGTATTTGATGGGCTCATTGGAAGGGTAAGGGAAAAAGAAAATGACCAAGGGACAACCGGGAAAGTGTTCTCATAGGTTCCCTGCCTTGAAAAGTCCCCCTGGGATCTCCGGATGAGAGATGGCTCTGTTTTCATCCTGCTGCTCAGCTGCCCAGGGTTGCTACCACTTGATGTGGAATTTCTGAATTTCTTAATTCAGCCCAGAAATGGGGTTGGCCTGAGTTTTCCTAGGGTGGAGGAGTTGGACAGGAGAACTGGCTGGGAGCTGGCAAGCAGGGCAGGACACCAGCAGAGGAGGCTGCCCAAGCACGCCTCAGTGGGGATGCAGGTGGGCAGAGCAGCTGGTAAATTGGACTCAAGGAGTCTTTGGGGATTGACCAGCAGGTGCAGAAGTTAAGGGCGCGGGGGTGGGGGTTCTGTTCTGGGCCTTAGTGGGCGTTTTCAAGCAGATGAAGCCGCTGTGATCAAAAAGAAACAGGAAGATCCATGGATATTAAGTTCAGAAGAAACTGCAGAAGCTAAGCAGGGGTGCAAGTGAGGTGCTCATTAGGTATTTCTCACACTGCTGAGTTGAATGTTTTAGCATCTATTGGTAATGATATTATTAGCCATACTGGCTCCCCAGTATGCTTAGCAAGGCATAAACAAGACAGCTATAGAAAGAGCTGTAGTCATTTCAGGTTGCTCCAGAGTATCAATGTCCAAATCTTAGATCATGAGGGAAGACAGATATTTGTCATATCAACAACACGCCCCTCAAAAATGCTTAGTCATTTATCAGGGTCCAGCCTTGTAGAAAGGAGACCTTTGGCCAGCAAATTCAGCTGTGAAATTTAACAGCTTCCAATGTGTCTTTTCCTAATGATTGTACAGAAAGACACTGTAAAGGATGACCAGATGGCCTCATGAATAAAGTGGTTGATTTTCTGAGCTGCTCTGTTACCCATCTGTGTTTACCTTTCAGCCTTGGCTGAAATGAAGGCTGTGATTTGAACTACATTCCCAGGGTTACACAGGTTGCTGGCTATTAGTGCATACACAAAAGGAAAGATAAAGAAATGTTGCAGGAAGGGATCGGGGAGGGGACTACATACACTCCACCAAGAAAAAGAATGAGAAGTTGGTGGCCATTAAAGCTAGAGCTAGGGGAGACCGGGTTTAGCCAAATTCCACACTGTGCAGATCAGGAACCTGGGTGTGTGAACGACTAGTCCAAGGTTGCCCAACTAGCAAGGGTGAAAGCTGGAAATATCCCAAGTCCTAGCCCAGTATTCTTTTACGTCAACATCCTCCTGCCTCTAAAACAAATGGCTGCTAAATATTTTTCTCCCCCGGTTAGGAGAACAAATGAAACAAATCCTTAGCTCTATAAAAGATTTAATGGACCTACATTCATTCATTCAGTCCCTCCATCCATCAGCAATGTTATTAAGCACTCCCTCTGCCCAGGCACTCTGCAAGACTCCGTGATTTAAGTACTCTATGATAGTGGTGATGTCTGTCAACCAATGAAAAGCACAGTGGCAGGAGAGGGGACTGCAAGGGCAATATTGTTGCACTGTAGGCTTGGGAAAGGACAGTGTAGGTGAAGAACCACCCAGATCAGTACTTAGGGACCAGATTTGATTTTTATCCAAGGTCAATGGGAGCCCATTAGGGGAATTTATGCAGGTGGTGAAATTATCAAATTTAATGCAGTAAAATCATTTGCAAAGATATTCCAGAATCTAATCCAGTCTATTTTTTTTAATGAGGCTGTCAAATATTTACGACTCAAATTATATTAAAATTTCATAGTTTCTTTTTAAAATTCTTCCACTGCCATGAAATCTTAATAACTTTATATTTAATAGCATAGTAAGTAGATAACCAGTAAAGGCTTGTTGAATTAATTTAATTGAAGCTTTCCTCTCATTCTCACCCAAATATTAATTGATCCAGGAACACGTGAGAAAATTTTTTTCAATTCCACTATTTTGTAAGTTTAAAATCCACTTGTAATGCAGGTAATAACCTATTTTTCCTTACATTTTAAGTATGGATTTTCAGATAATAGGCCTTCTAAAAATTTGGGATGCATGTAAAAAAGAAAGAAAGAAAGGTTATTCTTATCAAAGAACCAGAACCTTGATTTAAAAAAAAAAAATCTATCAACAGGGTTAATGCATTGTGGAACAGAGGTGCCTATTAGCACTGATAGAGCTTGTCATGGTCTGGAGTTCCTAACTCAAGCCTGCTTGACGAGACCACTGACAGCTTAGACATTTCTTCCTCCCTTTATGTTTTGTTTTTTTTTTAAGATTTTATTTATTTATTTGAGAGAGAGAGAATGAGAGACAGAGAGCATGAGAGGGAGGAGGGTCAGAGGGAGAAGCAGGCTCCCCGCCGAGCAGGGAGCCCGATGTGGGACTCGATCCCAGGACTCCAGGATCATGACCTGAGCCGAAGGCAGTCGCTTAACCAACTGAGCCACCCAGGCGCCCCTCCCTTTATGTTTTATCCATCCAACTCCTGCAGCCACATTCTTCCATGCACACCCACTCGCAATGCCCTTTCCTCCCACCTAAGCATTTGATCTGGCTTGTCTTCCAACACCCGTATTTGTCCCTGCTATTTTCTGAACGCTACCCCACAGCTCGTTACCATACTTCCTGGATTCAGGAGCATACCTCTTTCACGTGTTAACATATCTGAAATCAAAATGACTCCTACCAGGGATATGTCCATTTCTTCCAATGTATCGTCTTTTCCCAAAGAGCTGTGACTAAATGAATGGCTCCAGTTGACACTGATGATGACTTTAAACAGAAAGAGCAGGATACCCGTAGAGGTGGCTGCTATGGTGGCCGCTGGGTGAACATGCTGTGTGGAGAGGGTCAAGGGTCTGGGAGCAGAGGCTCCTCTAGAATAAGGACCCGCCCTCAACTTCCTGCTCCCACCGTCAGCCCTTGCTGGCAGATCTCACCTGCTTCAGGGGCTAAGCAGGTCTGGAAACAGGAGGGGAGGCAGAAGGAAGAGGCTATGCCCTTCGAGGGGGGAAATTGTGTGTATGCTGATGACCTGTGAGCACTGAGGTCTCCGGTCCATCAAAAAGACTGGTTGTGAGAAGAAGCTCTTCGCTGCTTCCCTTTCCCTTGCCGATCTCCCAGGACAATTTAAAGACCAATGCGATCATGTCTATGAAAATAGGCTGTGAATTCTGAAACAGCACTTCCCAAATGTTAATGTGCAGGCTACAGTCTTGGGGAGCTTGTGAAAAGTGCAGATTCCGGCTCAGTAAGTCTGGGATGGGGCCTAAGATTCTGCTTTTCTAACAAACTTCCAGAACATGGAGTTGTTGCAGATTCTGGGGCCACACGTGGAGCAGTAAGGCTCAAAGACCGAACACCAGACACCCAATGGAACACACTTATACTTAAAAAAGATTCATTGCTTATCTGCAATTCAGATGTAACTGGCAATCCTGCCGTTTTATCTGGCAGCCCTACTCTAAGCTCCTATTAACATGTAAGATACTCCCTTTTTCAGTTCACGCACACACCTCGGGGAGCATGTTATGATTTGTGGTTTTCCCTTGGCCTGCACGCATACCCTGATGCTTCCTTTAATGGGCTTTCCTTAGATTAAAAACAACAGCAACTGAGCTGAGGAGGTCACATGGCGCAGGTGTAACGTCAGCCACTGAAGATAGCCGGAACCCAGGCTAGGTTGAAGCTGTCTCGACAATGAATTGCTTAAGCTTCACATGTGCCTCAAGAAAGAATTTGAAGTTGGAAATTCTGCCAGCCCTTATAATGCAGGGTATTGTCCACACAAACCTCTGGTCTCAAATGGGATGCCCGGTGGGCTAAGGATGGGTGCTTTAATTCCCTGGCCAGTGCTTGACTTAGTTAATGCCTTAGTTCATGCCACATGCACACACACACCAGAGTCTGGATGGCTTAAACAGAAACTGATTTCTCATAGTCTGGACGCTCTAAGTCCAAGATCAGGGGGCCAACAGGGTTGGGTTGCAGTGAGAACCCTTTTCCTGGCTTGTGGACAGCTGCTGTCTCTGCCATGTGAGGACAGAGAGAGAAAGAGGGTTCTAATCCCTTCCTCTTCTAAGGGCACTAGTCTCACCATGTGGGGGCTCCACCTTCACCCTCACCTACAACTAATCACCTCCCAAAGGCCCCACCTCCTAATACCATCACATTGGGAGTTAAGGCTTCAACATACGGAGCTGGAGGGCGGGAAGGGGACATAAATTCTGTCTACAGCAGTTAGTACTCAGATTCACATCCTCCGCTATCAGAAGAGCTAATCAAGAATTTTCCTCAGAATTCTGAGCAGTGTCTGCTACTCAAGAAAAGCAGCCTAGGATGCATCCTCAGTGACCGGCAGGAAAGTAAGTTTGCAAATATAACTTCTTGCATGTCTCACTGACGTAAACAAATTCCTAGAGAGAAATGAAAGAAGACACAGCAACACTGACTCAGCTCAGACAAATAGCAATCGAAAGGAAGCTAGTAAGTAAGGGGAGGAGGGAATCGATAATAATCTAGAAGGCCAAAGGGGGAAAAAAGTAAAAGCAGCACAGTGTGGGTTACAAGTCTAGGCCTCCTAACGCTCCCAGGGTGAACCCAGAGATCCTAGAAGGACATGTGCAACCATCTGTCACCCCTTAGAAGGGCACCATGGGCAGCTGGGGGGTCAGGACGAGCTGTGGGTAAGGAGCTGGAGAAGAATGACAGGATGCAGGCAGGAAAGCATGGGCTCCGAAGGAGATACAACTTGTATATGGTTAGCGTTTGCAGGCTAGAGCTCGGTCAGGTGGCAGCCATGGAAAAATAAAGCCCTCACGGTGTTCCTACAAGGCTCTTATCTTTGGGCTCCCATCAAGGCAGATTTTACTTTCTGAGGCCGTAACTCTGTCAAATTACATCATCTGTATCTTCCTTAAGGATTGTTTTCTCTTCCTGGGGATTCTTTGTCTAAGGCCACAGGAGGGAAAGAGGAAAGATTAGCACGGGACATGATGGGACAGGCCGGAAGAGCGCAATGAAAGCGCCCTGTGAGAGGCCACGCTCGACAGCATGTGGATTTTGTGACAGGACACACGTGGTTCCAGATGTGCCAGGGTTTCTTCAGTGATTTCCAAATTCCTCCCCCTCCCCATAAAACTGTCAAGCAACTTCCCGCGTCCACCCCTCCATAAGCCAGTGTCCAGCCTTCACCGTGTCCTTTCTTCAAAATGCCTTCTGGGAGGAGGCCAACAAGACGCTGGCTGAGGACGAGGATTATTCGAGTCAGTTGGAAACAGAGCGTTCGCAAGGAGCCTCTGCTGGTTTTCAAAGCCCCTGATCCTCACAGAAATAACTGTGTCCCCAAGGAAATCTTTCCTCAGGCCGGGAGATAAATACAGTAAATTGTAAGAAATAGGAAAAGTAGAAAAATCTAGAAAGTAGATCAGTCCCTCTCACCAGCCACCGAGTGGATTGACTAAGCAAAGAAATAGCAAGTCATGACTGGGTACGTTTGAGCAGATGGAAGAGGGTTGAAATGATGCACGGCAATGAGAAATCTGTCAAAGACAGTGACTTGGCAGAGCCGGCAGGACAATATTGTTTTAGTCTGATTGCAGAATGTGTCCCAAAGCACTCTGGCTGCATTTTAAAGAACTGTAAAATATCTGATGTATACCCAGCCAGGCAACCGCATTTGGGAAGGGGGGAAATCTGTCTGGGAAGGAACTGGAAGCTGTCAAACCCAGCATTCTTGAGCACATCCTTCCGTGCTGTGCACACGTGGGAGGAAGGAGCCCTCGAAAGCTGCGGTCCTGCGCCCGAGGGGTGCTGCGTGCACTCCAGCAAGTGGGGAAGATGCAGCTCCCAATAGGAGGCAAGAAGTGCGTTGCTGTCCATCACTCAGCAGCCCTGGGGACCAGCTCGTGGGTCTTTTGTCCCGCTCAGGCTGTAGGTCACTGCCTCCAGCCCTACGAAGAAAGGATGGAGAAGGGGGATCCTGCCAAGGAGCGGAGTGGCCAAGTCAAAGAGTTCAGCTTCTGCTCGATGCGGCAACCAATGAGCTGTGTGTCCTCCAGGGTTCCCCAAACCATTTCATGCCACGTGCTCTCCAGCTGGAGGAAAGGCACAACAAATCATTCCTCTCTACCGGAGTCCAGCTTTACAAGTCCAAATTCTGCAGCCGTCAGCCCCTCCTAAGAAACAAGTCTGGCATCCAAGGGGCCATGTTAACAACTTCATTTTCATAAGAACGCATTAGAATTGCAAAGTGTGTTTGATTTTTCAAGCATTTTCATATAACTTAGCTCAGTAGGGCAGCTTATGAAACGAGGTAAGGATTATTCATGTAAATATATAAATATATATAATCATATAAAGTAGCTAACTGGCTTGCCCACAATCACCCTGCTGGGTCTCAGGGAATCTCAGATGTCCTATGTCAGTCTCTCACCTTTGACCGTATTATAGGGTCACATCCCATCGAAGTACCTAATGTCACAGGTAACTCCAGCTTAGCAGTCTTCAAGAACGTATAAACCCACTTAAAACATAAAGTCACTCTATGCTTTGAGTAATTCCACTTTCTGGCCCACAAAAAAAAAAAAAAAAAAAGGTTGGGGGAGGGGAAAAAGTAACATATCAAGAACTTAGAGAAGTTACACTTAAAACTGAATTTTTTTGCCAAAAAAAAAAAACTGATTTTTTTTTTAATTGTGGTAAAATATACATAACATCAAATGTAACATTGTTACCATCTTTAAAGGTACAGTTCAGTGGCCAGGAGGTACATTGGCATTATTGTTCACCATCACCACCATCCATCCACAGGCTTTTATCATCTTCCTAAACTGAAACTCTGAATCCATTAAAGACTCGTTTTGCACTTCTCCCTCTCCCCAGCTCCCAGCAACCACCATTCTCTTTCCCGTCTCTATGAATTTGACTCCTCTAGTTACCTCATGTAAGTGGAATTGCACAATATTTGTCTTTTTGTGTCTGGATGATTTCACGTAGCCTGTCTTTAAAGTTCATCCGTGTGGTAGCACGTGTCAGAATTTTCTTCCTTTTCAAGGCTGGATGTATTATCTATACATACCACATTTAGTAACCTGTGCATTCATCAATGGACACGTGGGTCACATCCACCTTTTGGCTATTGTAAATAATGCCACTGTGAACAGAAGTGCACAAATATCTGTTCCAGTACTTGCTTTCAATTCTTTTGGATTGAAAATTCCAGGAGCGGAATTGCTAGATCATATGGTAAGTCTAACTTTAATGTTTTGAAGAACCGCCATACTGTTTTCCATAGCATTGCACCATTTTACATTCCCTATAGCAAGCACGAGAGTTCCAGTTTCTCCATGTTCCCAAGCCTGTTGATGGTAGCACGTTCGGTTAAGGATGCCTGCCGTGCCAGCCTGGTCACCATCACTCATAGCAAGCTCCACAGACATTTCCCCAACCAGGGCCCTTACTTAGGGCTGGGTTGGCTCTTGCTCTTCAGCAAGAAACCATCAGCGAACCTTGAGGAACAAGATTTATTACTCAGGGGACCTGGAGAGCACATGGCATGGTCAGTGACCACATAGCAAGGTCAGGGGTCACAGGGACAACCTGGGGCTTTGCCTTTATTCAGGTCGAGTGTAGGGTGCCTGAAATTTCTCAGGTTCACTGCCAATTGGCTGATTTCCTAATATAAAACCGAAGAGTAGGAATTAGGGCATGGGAAGGGAGATGAGGGGCACTCAAGCGGTCAGTTCTCTAGGTTTTCCAGGGCTTTCTGAAAGGCACGCTTCCTGGGTGGGAGCAGCCTAGTTTCTTCTCCACTGTTCTGCGAGTGGCCATTTCAGGTAGCCGCCGATGCATTTGCTCAAGATGCTGTCTTTGAAATGGATGCCCGGGCAATCAGAAGCTTAATGTCGGGCACTTACACTCCACTCTATGTCCCTACCAACACTTGTTATTTTGTTTTGTTTTGTTTTCAAATAATAGCCACTCTAACGGGTGTGAAGTTTAAAATTTCTATTTTAAGAAAGCCTCTGAAAGAAGTTATAGGTACCACAAGCTCACAGTCCCTTATCTGAGATCCTTGGGACCATCTGTGTTTTGGATTTCAGACTCCTTTTAGATTTTTAGAAAGTCATCCCAGGGCTGATACTATACGTTATGTAATAATACTCCCAGTGGGTGGAGTCTGAGGCTGTAACTCACAGTCAACCGTGTTCAATTTCTGCAGCAAGTTGTATTACTATTCCCGCTAAGTGGGATAAAATGAGAACTCTGATTAGCCTCATTTCAGATCAGATCAAGTTTTGTTAATAAGGGGAGTGCAGGAAAGAGAAAAAAAAAAACTTCGGAAATTTTTAAAATTTTGGAACTGCAGATAAGAAATATTGGGACCTGAATTACTATCATACTACTTAGATTAGTAAAACTCTTAAAACCACAGGAAGGAATGAGTATGTAGCTTAGAATTAGAAATCGCTGGAGAGACACGTATTGAATGCAGCTCATTTGTGGCAACAAGCAGGACTGAATCTGCTCTCACCTCTCTGCTCAGTGTGCCTTGAGGCAGAAGCAGTAGGAGGAAGCATCTGTCACCTTAAAACAAACCCAGGCTAGCACCTGGGGCCCCCATTTCTCCCCATTCCTGACCCGGCTTCCACTTGGACTTCTGCCAACTCCAAAGGGCACCGGCAAGATAACCTTCCTTACAGGTGTCTTGCTTCTCAGACTTTTACTGGCTTTCAAATCCCATTAGATTGTGAGAGCTGGGTGTCCCTTTCCCCCCTTCTGTCAAAGCAACTACCAGCATTAATGAGGTGATAAGAAATACAGACTACAGATAGGTCAACATGTCTGTCCTCCTGGCAAGCACATTCATCTAGCAACTGAAAGGAGTGATTTTGAGTGGTGGCCATGACGGACATGATGGCTGGCCGGGGTGGGGGGGAGGAGGGGGACGACCTTCTGTGGTGTCAGGTGACGGAGAGTGACAGAGGGTGTCACCTCTGCCAGTGGGAGCCCCGACAGAGCCTGCAGCCACTCACAAGGTTGAACATATAAGTGCCCCCACCCCCAATTCCTACGGAACTCTTCCACCCCGATCAGCTGTAACGTGTGGGTGCAAGCAAGGAAGCCTATGTCCACAATATGAAATTAGATGTTGGTCTTAGTCCATTCAAGCTGGTGTAACAAAATGCCACATCTGGGTAGCTTAGAAACAACAGAAATTGACTGCCCACACTGCTGGAGGCTGAAAGTCCAAGTTCATCAGTGTGCCAGCCGGTCCGGTGAGAGCCCTCTTCCGGGGTTACAGATTTTTCCATTTTTTGTTGTGTCCTCGCATGGTGCAAGGGCTAAGCTAGCTCTCTGGGGCCTCTTTTATGAGCTCTGCCCTCATGACCTGATCCCCTCCCAGAGACCTCACCTCCTGAAACCATTACCTTGGGCATTAGGTTTTCAACATGCGAACTTGAGGGGAACACAAACATTCAGCCCCTAACAACAGATGGGAAGAAAAATAATTCTGCAAAACTACTGAAGGTCTAGTTCCTATACATGCTCTTGCAGAATAGAAGGTAACCCGAATGAGCGAGCTATGCCTGCTTGTTCATGGATGGCACCCACTTGCCACGCTGAGCGTGAAGCATTGACCAACCATGACACCCTGTTCAACCTTCCAATCTGTCCTCATTTCTGGGTTCTCCCTGCCCCTGGATAAATGTGCGTCCAGTCTGGGAAGCTGGCTTATCTGTACCAAGATCCTACTTCCTTTCCGTGTCTCCCCAAACGTAATGGTGCAAAAAGAGAATGCTGTCATGACAAGAAGCTGGTGCAAAATCTAATAAAGAATAGTATGGGCTCAAAGAGGCATCCGTTTCTTCAGGACATGAACATTATACAAAGAGACCAAACATGAGTCCCGGGCTTCTATAGATCCCTCAGGTTGCACTTTGGATATCCATAGATTTGGCCTCGGGATGTACCTCTGGAGTGACAAAATGGCCATTTTCTTTTTCAACTGTGCTTGTGGTTTAAGTTTCCACATTGTCTCTAAAGTTACCCTCTGAATACACCAAAAGGAGAAAAGGTTCTTGAGGACACGGGTGCATTGTTACTTGTTTTTATTGTAAGCAGCTGAGCATCAGTAGGCACAGTTAGAGGGTGGGTTGATTTGGCAGTCTCTTATTGTTCCTGGATGCTCAGACCCCCAGGGGTAGCATTCCCATGTAAGCTATCGCAGTCAGCTTCTGATAAATGAATCTCGGCTAGCTGTGCAGTGCACACAGCATTTGAAAGAAACAAAGCCCTCCTCTGACCCGGCCTAGGTACAGTTGCAGGAATCATTGTCCAAGATGTTGAGGGGCAACACCAGAACCGACGGGCCCCTTTCAGCCACCCTCAACTCCCGTTTCAGCGAAGGCTAGCCTGCACTTGCTACTGTTCATGCCAATGAGCTTTAGTAATTAAGTAGAGCCCGTGGAGCCCAGCACATGTAACTGATGTCAATAATAGTCAATCCAATGTCATATTTTAGAAGTCAAGTCCAGAAGGTAACAGAATTTATTAGTATATCAGCCATATTATGCTTTGCTGTAACACTAAAGAGAGATGGTTCTATGACTTCTAAAAATTTCAATTAGGACTTTTTTTTAGGGTGGCAAATACTGTGAAGCTTTATGGAGAAGAATTCGCAATGCACTCTGTGTGTTTTATTATTCATTATGTGGTGAACGTGGTGAAGTCGATTTTGTTCAAGATCTAGATGAAGACATGGAGCTCATTCAGAGGACCTCTGACTTAAAATGGATAAACCAATTCATACACAAATGCATTATGCATAAGATTTCAATAACTGAAAAATGGCTGAAATATAAAAATCTCTCTGTTTCCATTTCTTCTTTTGGAGGCTAATGGATAGAGAGCCTTTGGCTTCCAGAACTTGGAAAATGACCCGCAGGAAGGGGAAGAATTGTAAGCATAAGTATGTTGTACAAGGATATGTAAAGGAAGGACAAAATAGAGGAATGAAGTTTTCTCAGCTTGCAAGCCACAATAGTAGAAGCAGTAGAAGAACGATGATATAGCCATCAGGCAGTGCTGCCCCCAGCCTATTGGGTCCCTGTCCCAGATGTCCTGATTCCCCTTGAGATCCACTCTTCATCCCTCCACCTGGGTCTCTGCCCTGAAGGAGGATCTCTACAAACTGCATCACCTGGGTCCCCTTGCCCACTGGCCTCCAGTTGGCTTCAGCTAATGGGAGGCAGCACGTGGAGGTCAGAAGGAGGGACGAGAGAAGTCAGGGTATCATTCCCTCAGCTCTCTCCCTGATGGGCCTTGGTTTAACAGTTGCTGTGTCATTCAGTTGCTCTCTGCGATTTCAGTGCTTGTGCATACTGGTGACAGTTCCTTCCCCTCTGGCCCTCCTGCTATTGTCAGTCTTGGGGTTCCTTGCCACCCAGCGCTGGTTTCCCTGTTCACACCTTCATAAGTTGTCTCTCCTTCAAACTCTATTACCTCTTTGAGTGTGCCATCTGTTTCTTACCAGGACACAGACAAATATAGAACCTTTGTAAGAATTAGAAAAAGGCACCTGATGGGTACATGAGGGTTCATTATATGGTTGTCTCTGCTTTGGTATGCATTGAAATTTTCGAAAATAAAACAATTCCCAAGAAGAACAAAAAATAAAAATGTGTCCCTTCGGTGAATGGTGCCCTGCAGGTGCATTGCTCTGTGGGCACAGAATTCAGGCTGGATTCCAGCCAAACTCCCTCCCTCAGCGGGTGACTTTGTGCAGTGCACAAAATGCCCAGATGAATGTGGCAGCCCTCCAAAAGGATGGGTAGATCCCTAAAAGCTGGAAAATATCTTAAAGAGAAAGCAAAGGTTGACCTGGGTCTTTAAGGATATTTGGGACTTAAATTGGAAAGTGCATTGCATGCAAGGAATGCCTGCAGGACAGGTGAGTATAAGCTGTATACAGGCTGTAGATTCTGTTAGGCAAGGAGTGCACCTTGAAGGGATTGTTGCAGCATAAGAAAGTAGAGACAGGATGGAAATGGGCCTTGACAGCTGAGCTATAAAATGTGAATTGTCATGTGTGATCAACCAGGCAGTATGGAGCACCATTTGGACACATGGACTCTAAAACTAGACCTACTGGGCTTAGATCATGGTTTTGCCATCCATTAACTTTGCACAGCTACTCATCCTCACTCAGCCTCAGTTTTCTCTTTTACCAAATGGAGATAAAATAGCATGCACCTCTTAGATGTGCAAGGGGGCTGAATTTTAAAATACATATGAGGTGCTTAGCACAGTGCCTGACAGTAAGTACTTGGTAGACATCAACTACTATCACCAAAAGTCTTTCAACAGAAGAGTAATTTGATGAAAACAATAGCTCGTGAAGATTGGTCAGATCATGTGTGCAGGATGCATGAGAAAGGAAGAGGCAGGGAGGGAAGTTGGTGTGAGGCTCTTGTACCATCTGCACTCTGGGAGAGCCAGGGGAAATGAGATAGAAGAAGCAGGTGCAGGGAGCTCTGGGAGAAAAAGAGAAGGAGGGCTATAAATGGGTGGGTCGTGAGCATGAGGAGTCAGAGGGCGCTCCAGACACTTTTCTGAGGTCTGTAGTCTCCACTGGTGTAAATGCACACAGGCAGCTTGGGCAGTTGGCTTTGAAGGACTGACAGTTTTAAAATTTTTTACAAGCTAAAGGAATATGAACCTAAATTTGCCAGTAAAAGAATTAACCATTAGATTTTACCCTTCTGCTTTGCCCAATATCAAATATTAGATCCAAGATGCTGTTACCAAACAAAAACCCCAGTGGACACCTCAAACATTCCAGTGCTAACTGGTCACACCTCCAATTGCCAAAGGTGGTTTTTTATATCCAGAAGTTCTTCTGATTAAAGTCTGAGGTAAGGTGTCCTCGGTTGAGAGAGAGCATCCTCGTACAAGAGAATTCTCTAAGAGCATATGTAATTTACAAGTTCAGTTCTTAGCAAAAATAACCAGATGGTGGAGGAAGCTAGTGAGCCCTTGACTTTAGTATCTACCATTTGGAATAGAGGAGGAAGTCGTTAATTTTAAGAAACAATTTCTGTAAGTCCCCAGTTGAACATTGATTCGTGGGCAAGCCTCCCTACAAATTCAGTACCATTTTAAGAACCACCCTGAAACCATTTTTTAGCCATAGCTCCCTCTGAGAAAAGTTATCCCTTGTTTTCACTTTCTGGTCTTTCTTCTCAGGAGTCGAGCTCAGTTGTTGCTGATGTCCTGGCCCACTGTCAGAGACAGCACAGCACAGTCTGGTACCCAGGCCCCTCCTGCCTCACGTTAATCTGTTCTTTCCCTGTCGGCCTCGCAGATACTTGCCCGAAATCATGAACGATGGGCTGACCAACCAGATTAACAACCCGGAGGTCGACGTGGACATCACACGGCCCGACACTTTCATCAGGCAGCAGATCATGGCTCTCCGTGTGATGACCAACAAACTAAAGAATGCATACAATGGCAATGATGTCAACTTCCAGGACACAAGTAAGGAAGTCTTTATCGGTACCAATAACCTCCACAGTGAGAAACAGGTTGTAGATGATACCCCACTTTTTCTTCAAGAGCAATGTTCACATTTAATCTTGTGTCCTGCTTGCCTGGTCTGCAGAGCTCTTTACAGTCCTTTGGACTGAAAGCTCTGATCCACAAAGCTTAGGATTCCACTAAAATCATAACTGGTCTTAAGGAATAGTTTCAGTGGATTACATTCAATGCTTCCCAAGCTAACATTGGGTCTCATCTGCCAGGTGATCCATTCATGATCAAGCAACAAAGTAATGTTTTCATCTTCTCCTTCCCCCATCATCATTTACATCTCTGCCCCAAACTCGTCCCCTTCTCCAACCACCAAAAGAAGAATGTTCTGAAGCTTCCTCAGACAAGGCTAGGTTGAAATCCCGGTTTTATCACTTACCGACTTAAGCAAATTATTTCTTGAGTCTCAGATTTCTCTTCTATAGAATGGGGAACGTTCCAGCCTGTGAGGTCGGGTCTTTGGGAAGTTCATTTGCGGCCATCTGTGAAGGAGCTAAGATAATATCTCATGTGCCCTGGATTCAACTGCATTAGCTCTCCCTCTATCCAGTCCCTCATGTGTATGAACCATAGACATTGGTCTCTGAAATATTGACAGAAATAATGAAATGCTGGTGCAATAGGACCATGACTAGTTTATTAGCCATCCCAAAATATCAGAAGTGATTGGAAAGTCTATGAAGTGAACGTTAAATTAAATTTGGGGTTTGTGTAAGTGGTTTTAAGATGTGTAACTATACAAATTTGGGGGGGGGTTATTTTATTGCTTTGGGATTTTTTTAAAGATATGTATCCTTAAACAGAGTTCCTGGGAAAAGATTTCTTGAACATAAGCTGTGCAGTCACCAGTGATTCTATAATTTGATCACTGAAGCAAAAGATGATGTTTGTGTGCTTGAATTAATGAGATAGAAAGAAACAAGTTACAGATGGAGGACATTAAGTCATCCAAGTCTTAGCCAGCATCCTACTGAGTTGTCCCCTGTAGAAAATTTTTAGTGCTTTATTCCATTTCAAGCAACTCAAAAATTAATTTTCTAAATGCAGGATAATTGCCAACCCACTAGACTTTATTGCTGTAAGATTTCTGAGAGTCCTCCTATTATTTCTCCTCCTCTTCACTAAACTTCTTCTTTACCTCTTCAGAAGAGAACCTTCCACGAGGTGTTAGCCTTTGATGCTTCTCCCCTGCTCGTTCCTTAGCTTCGCTCCTCTGAATGCATCGTCATCCTCTCTGTCTCACGAAATGCTTTATTATCTGGAGAATGACTATAGGAATAAGTAATTCAAGATAATGTAAGAATTAGTTGAGGTTGGCCTTGTTTCTCTTTCCTCTTTGACCTAAAGAGGTTATGTACATGTCAGTCTGCAAAGCTTAGGGAACGTCCTTGCAGAGAGATCGTGCTCCACTTCCCCTCACAAGAAAATAAAAATTAACAACAGTTAAGAGCATCACTTAGCTCTAACCCAAGCCCCATATTTGGTCCTCCGTTTTAGGATAGTGTCTGTCCTATAAACCATTATCACATCTTACAACAATCATCACCCTTCCTGCCTTTGACATTTTGAAAAATCACCCCTTAAACTCCTGCATTTCTGACTCCTTTTCAGAAAGAGATGGGGCCATTATTTTTCTCAGCTGGATCTCCTGTCATTATTTGCTTACCACAGTTTTAATATTCTAAATCACTTTAATAATATCTTTGTAAAGGTTATAGTACTTCTTGTTCATAATACCAGTGTTAAGAACAATTCCCTTAGCAGTTCTGGTATCTCTGAATTTAATTAATGGGCATTTTCCCCCTTGTAAAGGCCACTAAAGATAAATCCGAGAAAATGTTAAGAACCTGGTATAGTGTATTCAAGTGATCTTACCTGATATTTAGATGTCCCATTTAAAAAGAAGAAGAAGAAGAATCATGCTGAGTTGTGCCTTGCTTATTCGGGGGGACCATAGAAGAGCCCCTGTGTTACTTGGCAGCACTTACATGGTATCTAGTGCCCAAGATGGTGCCGGTATGCCAGGGGCAGCTCAACAAGCTCATCCTTGTTTCAAGCCAACAGGGAGGAATTTATTGAGTGAATCTTTGAGCAAGTGGGGCAAACAGGAAATGTCATTACCAGGTTTACAGTTTCCTCTGTTCTCCCAGGCACATTATCTCACCTATTCCCCCTAACGATCCTGTGAAACAGGAATATTCTCCTTTTTACTGCTGAGCAAGCGAGCCCAGTGAGGCTCAACGGCTTGCCCTCGTTCACTTAGAGAAAAAAACGGCAGGTTAAAATCTAGGTCCTCTTTGCTGTAGGAACCGTGTTTTTTGTTCTTTGTTTTCCCATCAGGCCTCATTGCAAGTGCAGCGTTTGGTGCCCTCACACATTTTACCAGAATGGCTTCACACACGCTCTACATGTAAATGCCATCGTCTGGATCTGTTGAGATAAGGAAAGGGACAGAAGTTGAGGAAACTGCTCAAGGCACATTTAACTGTTCAGCGAGGAATTTTTGTGCACCTGCTGCACGCCAGGGACCGTTAAAGGCCATGGGGATACAGAAGTGAACAGTATACACCACACAAAGTCTCTGCCCTCCACAAGCACACATTCTCACAGGGGACACAAGAGAACAAGCAAGTTAATACTACAGTTGCAAATGGCGTTAAGTACTTCCACCGAACTGGGACCCCGGTCTGAGACACAGGGTTTGTGAAGCAGGAAGGAAGCAAGCGGTGAGAAGTGGACTAGAGCAGGCCCAGAAGGCATGGCAGGCAAGTGGGAAGACGCCATGCTAAGAGGACATACGAGGTGGGCACCTGGGCGTTGATTTCAAGCAGGAATGGCAAACATTTTCTGTCAAGAGCCAGATATTAAATATGCTCAGCTTTGAATGCAGAATGAGACAATGCAGAAGCGAAGGGGGTGGCTATGTTCCAGTATAACCTCATCCATGGACACTGAGGTTTAGATTTCGCACACACCCTACTCATATGTCACAAAATACTATTCTCCGTTGGATTATTTTTTTTAAAAAACTTGAAAATATAAAAACCATTCTTGGGTTATGGTCCCAACAAATGCAAGCAGCTGTCCATAGTCGTCCACCCCGGGGTCAGAGGGAGAAGTTGGTTGAGATGGAGCTCATCCTCAATCTTAGAGGAGAACACAGGTGGAATCAAGTAGTCAAAATGCATAATAATACGTGCCTTTCACAACTATGTGCGCCTGTTCTCAGGTTGCCTACTTAGCCGTCTTTGTTTACCTTAAACCTCATTTCAAGATCCTTTACCAAAGCACAATATCTGCTGAGAACAATGGCCCCAAGGTACAAAAGGAGCGAGGGACAGAATTTCTTAAAGCAATTTAAACATTAACCAGAATAAGAAATACCTCTTGAATGCCAACACTGTAGGGATGGCCCTCGCCGGGTCTAGGAGTCATACGTTTCGTCAGTTGGGTAACTGGATGTCAGTTAGCACTGGGTGTCAGACATCTATTTTGGTCAGGTCTGCCTGCCCATCACAAACCTGCCCGCTAAACACAAACCCGTCGTGGGGGTTGGGAGGGGGAACATCCCTTCCACCCCCAGACCCAAATCTGGTGGGTGCCCCCACTCCTTCCCAGTCCTGGTCTAACTTTCTTTCTCAATCCGCCCACGCCAGGCGATGAATCCAGCGGCTCGGGGAGTGGCAGTGGGTGCATGGATGATGTGTGTCCCACGGAGTTTGAGTTCGTCACCACAGAGGCCCCCGCGGTGGACCCCGACCGGAGAGAGGTGGACTCTTCGGCAGCCCAGCCCAGCCACTCCCTGCTCTCAGGATCTCTGGTCTGCATCGTCCTGGCACTGCAGAGACTGTGCAGATAATCCTGGGTGTTTGGTCAGATGAAACTGCATTTTAGCTATCTGAATGGCCAACTCACTTCTTTTCTTACACTCTTGGACAATGGACCATGCCACAAAAACTTACCCGTTTTCTATGAGAAGAGACAGTACTGCACTCTGCCTCCCTTTCTGTTTGCCCAAAGAGTACTGGGTGCCACACTGGACTGCTTCCTCTTTCCTTCAGCTCTCTGTGGGGACCTTGTTTATTCTAGAGAATTCTTAACTCAAATCTTTCATACCAGGAGATTTTCTTACCTTCATTTGCTTTTATGCTGCAGAAGTAAAGGAATCTCACGTTGTGAGTTTTTTTTTTTTCCTGTTTAAAAAAAAAAAAAAAGGCAGGAAGAAAATAATTTCCCTTGTAAAATCAGGCCAAACCCCCAAGACAACTGCACTTTCTACAAAGGAGCCAATAAGAGAGAAAAATAAAAAAACTTTAACACTGTAAGTTCAGCATTGCCAGCTGACTCCCAGTATAAGCTTTTCTGTGATGAATCGGGTTTACAAAATGCTTTCGGGGAGAAAGTTTGAGATTTTTTTTTAACGTGGTGAAAATACAGTGTTGTCTTGGAGGTATTGTCTTGCACTCTATCCACACAATACCAAATTGAATTGGGGGTACTGATACTAAATTTAGAACTCCATCGTTAACATGAGAGCAAAATTGCCATGACCCAGCACCTCTCTCTCACCTTGCCCAATTTCAATTTCAATGATGGCACCATTTTCCTTAATTCTCTTAATGTCTGTCCCCTGTATCCAATTGGCACAGATTTTTCTCTTCATCTCCAGCTACTAGTGGACATTCCCATCAATTCATCCTCCTTAAGGGTCTGAATTGAAAATAATCTTCTGTGATACAGTGGCTTTGCTTTAGCCACAGGTTGAACGTTAATTCGACATTTCTGCCCCTGTGCTCATTACCGTCCCCAAATAAGAGTTCTTTTAATGAACTCATAAGCAATTTGATCCATAAGTGAGTTTTCATGTTTAACAGTTTGCTTTGTGTCAGTTGGTTTCTGCATCACAAGGGCATTCTCTTACAAAATAACTCACAACAAAAACCGTCAAGACAAAAAAAAAAAAAATATATATATATATATATATATAGTATTGACATGGAGATTTCTTTCACTTTTTTAGTCTTAGTATGATCATCTATTTTTATATCTCTCTATATATATATAAATCACAGATTTTAACTTCTTAATTCCAAGCTCAGGGTTGACACACCTTTGTAACGAAAATGTTTTGTCAACCACCTCTTCTTGTTTTGTGCTGCTCAGAGAAGGGATTCCTCAACGATCTGTGAGCACCAAGAATCAAGAAAGAGAACTTTTTACGTATCTAATTGTCCGTTTCTTAAAAGTTTGCCAGGGCACACCCTTTTTTGCATGAGCGTGCTTTGTCCTGGGTGCTCCAGATGGTACCGGGCTCACGGGGGGAGCCATGGGTGTGCAGGACTGTCCTGGTGATGGAAACTGTAGAATGGTGTATACACGCAAAACCATTGCTTCCATGTACGCCTTCAGCCTAGGATTCCCGCTTGGCACTTGGACTTGGACATAGGACCTAACTCAAGAGGCCCCTTAGAGCCACAAGCCTAACTGACCCTCCAAGTGTACCAAAGCCAGGCCCTTATGCTCCCCTTGGTAGAGAGAAGCAAAATAAACCAAACTGGGGCTTTATTCATATAGTTGGCTCTCCATGTGTTTCTTGGTTTTGATGATGATCTGGGGTTGGGAAAAGTAATGTTTCAAGACACCACCGTATGCCAGTCACATTTTATTTAACCCATTGGCAGAAATGGCGTGTAAATGGTATTTTTTTATCTTTGCTCTCATCAAAATTATAATTAGTTATTGATTTAGTCGTCACATTTAAGTAGAACACATGCGGCACAATAGTATTAAGTATATTTGAGCACTTTTGCAAAACTGCAAAGTATTTAGAAGCATCTATTGCTATTTTATGCCTAGGGAAATATAAAAAGTAGGATTCTATGAGACTTTGTGGCATCTTTTCATTTAAATCTTTATGAAATTAACACCTAATCTAATTCAGCATTGCATACTTCTAGAAAACCATCCATTTCACTGCCAAACTTCGGCTTCCTATCACCAATTACACAGAAAACATCTCTATGAAGGACCAATCATTTACATTGCCCATTTCATTGTATGTTCAGAAATCAGTATTGTCTTTTTCCAATAATTAAGGTGCAATACCAATTAAATCAATTTTGATTTTCCAGAATATTTGAGTAATAACTTGTTTTTATGGCTTTAAACTCCAAGTCTTTCCTTTTTTCAGTATTTCTGCATTGTCTTCTGTGAAGTAGAGCAGAATGCCTTGTTTCCTCTGTGCTTTCACCCCCAAAAGGCTTTGTGCATGTGTATGAATACACGTTATATTAATGAATGTGAACCCATGCTCCGTATACACTAAACACACAGATAATATATAAACGCCTGCTTCATTTGTTTCAACACCTTCACGATTGATACTATTCATATTGGTGAGATAACAGTGATCCATACGAGCCAGGCAGAGAGCTGAAATGACTATCAGTTAATGATGCCACAACATTCATCCCCTGCATGGATGTGGTCAAAATACTATTCAAATCGCACTTCCTAGCTTTTATCATCATCCGACTGTGTTGTATGATTTTCAGACCAATGTAACATGAGACTTGTTTTCTGTCCTAAGGGAATTAGTTTAATCTAGTTATCCCATTTCAGTAAGTATTTCAGCATTCCTCCTCTCCCCCACCCCCTGCCACGTTAATTTCTCTCGTCTAAACATAGCCATGGGGGATGAGAGGATGCTCCATTATTTCTCCCGATCTGCCCTCATTTGCTTTGATGTCCCCTAAATTCTCTAATCACATCACAACCTCTGTTAGGAGTAGGGAGGAATGGGCTCACTGAAATCAGACACTAGAAATTGTTGGGTGATGCTCATGACCGCAAACACTTAGCTTTATTGAAGTGCCTCTCTTTACATGTTCTTTAGTTATAATATGTATTTTTCTAACAGAAATACACGTCTGTAACTGGTGTATATTATACTTTGTATATGTTATAACAAAAGCTAAACAGAGGCTAAAGTCTTTAGCAGAGAAGAATGAATTGCAAATTCATGAATAAGAGCTCTGCTTATGGTTCTGTATCGAAGGGTAACCATGACAGCCTTCTGTCACCTTAATGAAGATCAAGTGGGTACTTTGATGACCGCCATCATAGAAAAACGTTACCACTAGCGATCGGACTCCCTTACGGTGATTTACCCAGAGAAGTAACTGGTATTACCTACTTCCATTGTAAGGGATAGGAAATATTACTTTGTCTACACTGAAAAACACTATTAAGTAGTAATTGTAAAAGTAACATTCTGTAAATCAAACATATTGAAAATATTACTGGACACAGAACCC
Organism: Mirounga angustirostris; assembly: GCF_029215605.1. Classification (NCBI taxonomy): domain Eukaryota; kingdom Metazoa; phylum Chordata; class Mammalia; order Carnivora; family Phocidae; genus Mirounga; species Mirounga angustirostris. The sequence continues at coordinate 15,943,770 of NW_026991711.1, read as the reverse complement.
TGATATTTAATTTATATTCCCTGCTGCAGACATTAGCCTACTTTAATGCTTTAGCCATTACATACATGTTTTGGCTACACACTGAACACCAACTAAAGTCCCCAAGGAGGAATAGAAACTTAGCAAATTCCTGAGTTGTGAACTCTTTTATGGCTTCTCTCCGCAAGGCTAATTATCAGGTGGTTTGATTACAGGTGGAAGTGTTAGCAAATGTAAGTTTTGACTTATCCAAAACTTGCAGAAATACCAACTCATTTTTATTTACTTACAGTCACTAATAGACCTGACTTTTAACTTAAAAGAGGGTGTGTGTGGGGAGTGGGGGGGGGCAGTTTAGCTTTGCCAAGAGAAGAGTAAAGGAGACCATAACTTATACATTTGCAACGTGTTTCTCCTTGGTGGAGACATTAGCCAGTGTTTAGTTTCAGGCCAAGTTATACAAATAGAGTATTGATTTGTATGCATTCTGGAGCCTTGCTGCATCACGGTTTGCTATGGCGTGGGACTCAGCCTAGCCTGGGGCTATTTGAACCTCATTCAGAGTTGAGTAGTTACTCGAATCTTTGACATTGCCTTGTAATGAGGTACTTCCATGAGAAGACCCCTGACGATGGATTAACAGTGAGGTCTCTGTGTGCATATGCATAATATATATGCAGGACAAATGTGTGCACCAATCAAACCTAAAATTTTATGTGACTGTCAAATGAGTATTACTTGGGTTAAGATTTTTCATTTCTGATTTGGATAGAAAATTGCTATTAATCTTGTATTAAAATAGTTTTTAAAAATCTACCAGTGCCCTTTCTGCATTTTCTTAATTATTGTCATAGTCTACATTTCAGAGTTTTTGAAGTTCTCTTTGTTTGAGACCTTTTTAGAAACTGCAGTATTAAAAGAGAGAAAAAGAACCATAGATTAAATCAGCACCACTCATCTAAATATCCTTGGCTTTTGAAATCATGAACTTTTAGAACTTTGGAACATTTGAGACCTTTCCAAATGTGTCTGGAAGATTCTCTCCTTTTGTATTGGTTTCTTCTTTAAGATAAAATTTAGTGGCTTGAGAACTGATGTCAATACTTTAGCAATGAGGTAAGAAAATTAAGATAATATGTGAAAAGACTAACCATTTCCAAATTCAGCAAATTGCATTGATTTTTCTATTTCTGAAAGTTTCCATGCTATCAGGAATGCTAAATATTGTATGACATGCTAAAGATTCATTTAACAGATATTTATTAAACTCCTACTCTGTGCTAAACCTGCTCGAGGTGCTGATCACTGGTTATCAAAACCACCAGTTGGAAATTATTCATTCTCTATACAATTAACCATGATTACTACAAATACATCACTTATTTCAAGAATGCTCTTTTAAATAAAGGAAACCATATAAATAAAGTTATCAAGACTACAATGTTAAACCGTAAGCAATATTTTAATTTAGTTCATATTATTACTATTTTGGTTTCTAATGAGAAAAGTGATTTCTACAAAAGAATTAAGAAACTTAAGGATAATTCCATATATAAAGCCAGAATATAACAAATTTTATTTGGAATTCAACTGAACCCAATTTGATGGAAAGGAAAAACATAGAAATGGTCTTGGGAAAAAAAAATAATAAAACCACCACAGAGCCTTTTATCAGGTAACAACAATATTTATTTTAATTTGCTCTTTGGATAAATATACTCACAAATATGAAAGATGGCATTAATTTTTAAAATACCAACTTGCAAAGTAGTGACAATTAGACACAGATTACTGTTTTCGGCTCAAGAGCTAGAAAGATGTACCCACAAGTTTGTCTATTCAAACAGACATTCACAATTCATTTAGTGTGGATGCATTTCCATTCCATAGACATATTTATTTGTTTATGTAAACACGTGGCCAAACATATTTTGTTGGCTCATAAATGGGGCACACAGCAAAGCCGGGAGGAAATAGATGTCTGCCTTTATAGCTTGCTTAAGGAGTTCATTCTCTTTCACACCTCGAAACGTAAAGTAGAGCAAGAAAATGGAAATTTTACCCTGTGAGTGCTCACATTCGGAGAGAAGCAGAAAGACGAACAAACTGATTTAAGACAAGTGTTAGAGTATTTACCCTAGATAAAACATCTGCTCTTCAATAGGAAAGAGCATCTGTGGATTTTAAAAATAAAGGGAAAATTTGACTTAGGCAATAATAGTCATCCATTCTTTCAAAAGATGTGTAATGAGCAATGTAATGAACAATAGTTCTGCGGGTCGGACAAAGGCATCAAGATTTCTGCTCTCAGACAACTTACATTCTAGTAGGGAAGAGACAGACAACTCACAAGTAAATAATAAACAAGATGACATCCGAAAGGAGAGGGGCCATGACAGAACTAGCACAGGAAATGGGATAGTGACTAAGGAGGAGACTCTCCAGGAGAGGCTCCCCAGGGGATACTCGAGCTGTGATCTCATGACAGGAGGGAGACAGCCATGTGCAGACCTGGGTTCAAAGAGTTCCAGGCAGAGAACAAGCAAATACAAAGATCTCTGTCCAGGAATGATCTTTGGGTACTCCTAAGTGGCTGGGGACTAGTAAGTGAGCTGCCGGGTGGTGGGAGATGGGTGAAGAGCTAAATGGCAGCCATATTAGGCAGAATGGCCAAAGTCATGATCCTTTGCCACCCGGTAAAGCCAGAGCCGTAAAAGGATCCGTCCCTATAGCAGCAGCCCTGCTGGTGGCCCTTAGGAGTATTTTAAGGCACCTTTTAGCAAGGAACTAAACTGTTACAAGATCTTGTGACGTCTATGACATTGAAGATCCAGCCAAATCTAAGATCTTTATGTACTTGATCTTTATAGGATTTCTATGATGTAGGAATAATAATGCCCATTTTATACCAAATAAAATGAATCACAGTGAGCTTAATTAACTTGCCTAGTCACCTAGGTGAGGCCAAAGGAAGCGAGATCTATAATAACTAGGCAGAAAAGTGGCAGTATGTAAGGATAATTTGGGCATTTTATTGTAAGTACAAGAAAATTATCCAAGGGTGTTCTGAGACTTGGCAACGAGTGTGGGAACAGGAATCCATAGATGTTTACTTGCACAGTAATATTAAAATTTTATTCTGAGATGAAGTGCCATTTGGTGGCATTCCGTTTTTGTTTTGTTTTGTTTTGTTTCAAAATTAAAATCCAAAGTAAATAAACTACTGATTCCAGGTTCTTCCATAGTTTTGAACTTAAGGCCAGTGTGAACCAGAGTTTGATGCCTAGAGAGGAACATGTGTATCAAATCTGCTTTCCCTTTGTTTGTCAATTTGGCTTACACATCATAGTCACAGAGAGCATATCATCCACATCCAATTCCCAGGGATTCCTCCCATGCATTAGCTTTGTATATCCCTTATTTATCCATTCAGGTGGTCAAGTGGACTGTAAACGTAAATCAAAACAATCCAACAAGTAGTCAGTTCAAACAGACAACTAGTTGGGCTGCTTTGTTGACTAAACTGTTACAAGATCTTGTGACGTCTATGACATTGAAGATCCAGCCAAATCTAAGTCCTGGTGATCATTTTCACAGTTAAAATAAAGACCAAAGTGCAGGGCACCCTTGTGCCTTTCTTCCTCATGGAGTTGACACTCCTTTTATTGTTAGATCCCACCTCATGTCACTGCCCTCCTTCCCTGAGAGAACTGGGCTTATTGATGACAGATTTTTATCCCTCTTAAAAAGGTACTCTTTAGACATCTCATAAAGCTAAGTGAATGTCAAATCAAAGAAAAGTTTGTCTATAAAATTCTGTTTCTCTTTTGAGATATAAAATGCCTTATTCTTACATAAAGCATTTCACCCCAAAGGCAGCTTTAAACTCATTTTAAATATTTCATAATCTTTTCCACGCCTCCATGAAGTAGGCAGGAATTACTACCCTTATTTTACAGCTCAGAGAAGCTACCATGATCTTATCAATATGTCTACTCTCTCCCTTTTTTCTTTTGCGTTGCCTCACACCGAGTCCACCCAAATCTTAAAGGATCTGATGGAAATCATTTGGGCTTTTATCAGCCTCTTGCTAATTTACACAACCAGCCCAGTAGCTCAGCCACAGCTGAGCTATTCTATGCCAAATATAAGCCCAGATTCTATACATTCATTTGTTTTTGAGCTTGAGGGCCTCTCCTTTCTTTTTTAATGTAAAAGAGAAAATTTTATATTAAATATTATGTCCATAGACAGAGACCATGAGCCATGAGAAATGTGCAAGCAAAATGATTTCTCTAGGAAGGAAATAAAGACTTTCCTTACATCTGAAATGTTTCTTCCTTTGAAGCAATCCTATGATCTTTCCCCTCCTTGTACCTCATGAGCAGGGAGGGTGATGTAGCTTGCACAGAGGAGGTAAAATGAAGAAAGAGAAAAGACTAGAAATCCAGTGCCATTTGAGACACATGATGCTTCCTACATTTATCTGACCATTCCTGAACCTTCACTGTGAGTGTCCTTAAAAAGAAATACCAGAGAAAGGCCAACAAGCTATGAAAAGGTGCTCAACATCACTAATCAACAGGGAAATGAAAATCAAAAACACAATGAACTATCACCTCACACCCCCCAGGAAAAGGGGGGACAATAACAACATTGGTGAGGATTCAGGGAAGTTGGGACCCTTGTGCACTGTTGGTGGGAATGGAAAATGGTACAGCACCATGGAAAACGCGATGGAAGAAGAGTGTGGTTTTTTCCTTAAAAAATCTAAACATAGAGGGCGCCTGGGTGGCTCAGTTGGTTAAGCGACTGCCTTCGGCTCAGGTCATGATCCTGGAGTCCCTGGATCGAGTCCCGCATCGGGCTCCCTGCTCGGCAGGGAGTCTGCTTCGTCCTCTGACCCTATCCCCTCTCATGTGTTCTCTCTCTCTCATTCTCTCTCTCTCAAATAAGTAAATAAAATTTAAAAAAAAAATCTAAACATAGAATTACCATATGACTCAGCAATACCAACCAGAATTGAGAACAGGATCTTGAAGAGATATTAACACTCCCATGTTCACTGCAGCTTTATTCACAATAGCCAAGATGTAGATGCAACCTAAGCATCCATCGATGGATGAATGAATAATTTTTAAAATGTGGTACATACATACAGCAGAATCCTAGTCAGCCTTAAAAAAGAAGGAAAAACTGAATGGGAAGATATCAGAGAGGGAGACAAACCATGAGAGACTCTTGACTCTGGAAAACAAATTGAGGGTTGCAGAAGGGAAGGTGGATGGGTGGATGGGGTAACTGGGGGATGGGCATTAAGGAGGGCACGTGATGTGATGAGCACTGGGTGTTATATGCAACTGATGAATCACTGAACACTACATCTGAAACTAATGATGTACTATATGTTGGCTAACTGAATTTAAATTAAAAAAAAGAAAGAAAGAAAAAGAAGGAAGTCCTGCTACACGCTACAACACAGATGAAACTTGAAGACATTATGCTCAGTAAAATGGGCCAGTCACAAAAAGATGAATACTGCATGATTCTACTTTTATGCAGCATCTAACTCTTGTCAGGCTCCTAGAAACAGGAAATAGAATGCTGGTTGCCAGGGGCAGGGGGAAGGGCAAAGGAGAACTGTTGTTCAATGAATATAGAGTTTGAGTTTTGCGATATGAAAAGATTCTAAAGGTCTGTTGCACAACAATGTACATAGAGTTAATGCTACTGTATTATACACTTAAAAATTATTAAGATGGGGACTCCTGGGTGGCTCAGTCATTAAGCGTCTGCCTTCGGCTCAGGTCATGATCCCAGGGTCCTGGGATCGAGCCCCGCATCGGGCTCCCTGCTCGGCGGGAAGCCTGCTTCTCTCTCTCCCACTCCCCCTTCTTGTGTTCCCTCTCTCACTGTGTCTCTCTGTCAAATAAATAAATAAAATCTTTAAAAAAAAATTATTAAGATGGTAGGCTTTATGCTATGTATTGTTTTTACCATAATAAAGATAAGTAAATAAATCAGAATACATGTGCCCTGTTCCCAAGACATCCAGGGTCTAGTATAATGGTGGGAATACCAAACAAATTCTTACCAGCTGACTGTATAATTACATATGATGACTGTGGTGATAAAGGCTTCCACCAAGCACCATGGGAGTGAAGAGATAGGCAAAGGGGTGTTGTGGAAAGAGAACTGGTTAACAAAAGGTAAAAGAGATGAAAAAACAAAGAAAGAAAGAAATCACGGAAGAACTATGGTACATTGAATGAATAAATACTCTTCTCCCCTCACGAGGCATAAATAAGAAGATTGTATGTCCCAAATCGTCTGAGACAGTTATATCTGCTGTCTCAATACAACAATTAACAGTACCTCTTTCACTCTCCAGAGATTTCCTGGTTTGAATGGTAAATTGTATGGTCACCCCATGTATGAATAATGGCTATCCACAAGATGAATTTACGCGTAAATGTATATGACACCTTATCATTTTTCCAAAATATCCACCCAGCTGAAGAAGTACTGGGTAATGTTATGCACAACTAAACTTCTGACTTAAATCCACCCTACTTGAAAAACATCTGGAATCAGAATCAAAAATCCAAAGACAACTCTGACATTGTCAAGTACACTGTATAATCCCAACTCGCAAATGTCCAGCTCTAAACACTAGCCAGGTTTCCTCTCAAAATGGACCATACTTGGAACTTGATGCCAGGCGACTCCTCCTGCTTTTCAGCAATTTTGCTGGATGTGTTGGTTAGCACTACCCCAGAAGTTGTCATTTGGTTCCATTTGCTGCTGCTGGAAAGCTATGATTTGAGGCACGTTTTCTTCATTTGCCGATCTTAGCAGCCCCGTAACAACAATCATTTTCTTTTGTGTTTTGAGTCACAGGCACAATCAATGTCTCGACTGCTGTTGCTGACTTGGCCATCTAGATCAGCTTTCTCAGCCTTTCTCCTGCCCTATCATGCAGGACACATCAAGTGGTGCCACTAATCTCCTATACATTCAATGCAACCCCATCCTTTCTCTGCCACTCAGATGAGCATACCAGAGTGCAAGGAAGCTATCATAGAGCTACTGAGGCGTTCGTTCCAACTTACAGTCATTCATAAATTTTACTCACTCAATTCTTATTACTAACAAACTACTTGCAACACTTTCCAACAGATTCCTACTTTGGATTTATAAAACCATGCACTGTTCCACTTAACATCTGGGAGGCCATGTTCCAGAGAGAAAAAAGTGTGATATAAGAAGTGCCACCTACTGATACCCAACATATAAAGAGATACCTCTTAGACCAAAGGCCACTGGCAGAAAAGAACTTACTCTTTGATTAAGTCACTCAGCCCTTCAAAGGGTACCTTGAGCTCCATTTTTTGCAGAAGCACTTATTCTTAAAGATATTCTTTAAAAAATGGTTGGGCATAAATGTGTAGGTTTGCACTGTCTACAAAACAGAGAAGAAAGTTGCTATTAGAATTAAAAACACTATACAAAAAAAAATTATACAAGACTTGCAAAATCTAGCCAGCCATCTAAATTCAGTTCATATATTTATACTGTGATATATATTTGGGAGAACATATAATCGATCAAGACATATCCCCCCTCCTCTAGGAGAGAATAATAGCACGTACTAAAAAATAGTAACAAAAGCAACACCAAAAATAACAATGCTAGGAACTGTTCTAAGCCTTTCCCATGTATTAATTCATTTTAATCTACAAATAAAATATTCTTTAAAAGTAGGTACCATTATTGTCCTCATGAAGACAGATGAAGAAACCAAGGCATGGATTAGCTAAATGACTCCCCAAAGTCCCCTGTAGCTAGAAATTAGAATATATTTTTAAAAATACCGAAATCGTTATTGACAACTGCCAAGATATGGAACTGTCCACCAACAGATGAATGGATAAAGAAGGCGTTGTGTATATTTACGCAATGGAATATCATTCAGCTGTGAGAAAAGAAGAAATCCTGTATTTGTGATCATGTGGTGGACCTTGAGGGCATTATGCTAAGTGGAATAAGTCAGACAGAGAAAGACAAATATGGTACGAGATCATATATGTGGAATCTAAAAAAGTTGAACTTATAGAAACAGAGAGTAGAATGGTGGTTACCAGGGGCTGGGGCTGGGGCAAATAGGAAGATGGTGGTCAAAGATCTAAGATAATTGAGTTATAAGATAAATAAATTCTGGGACTTTAATGTAGAGCATAGTGATTATAGTTAATACTGTATCATATATTTGAAAGTGCTAAGAGACTAGATCTTAAATGTTCTCACCACAAAAGAAGGAATGTGACAAGATGGAGGTGTAGGCTAATGCTGTTCTGAAGAGGTACAGCTCTGAATGAATGGAGGCGAAGTTCTACCTGCCATGCAGGAGCAGAAAGGAAGGAGGGAGGCTACCTTCTGGAAATAATGATCTAGTGGGGGCTTCATTGCAGGCAAAGTACGTGAAAAATCGTCAACGATCATCTCATTTCCATATATGCTTTTACTCTGCCAAGATTTTAAAAATGGTGTTTCCTGCAAGTACCCTGGGGTCTGGGGAAAATGCATACATAACTCTGGGAGGATATACTTAAAGCCATATGTACAAGCATATAAATATATATGGGTTAGAATAATTGATCATATAGAGATCTGGGTTTTCTCCCCCAATTCCCTATACTCCACAGAAACAAACCAGGCAAAATATTGACTCGCAAAATTCTCATTCAATCTTAAAGTCTGGGTGACATTAAGATAAACCACAGTGGCTTTGCGCTGTTCATGAGATCATCTAACCTCTTGACGGAATTACAGCTTTATAATCCTACCCCCTCTCTTTATTACCCTATGTACAACACTCCATTAGCTAGAGTGCAGTCAGAAAAAAACCTTCCCAGCTGCCGAATTACCCTAATCACAATTCTTTTCTTACCTTGCCTGCTCTGGGCTGCAGGGCGGGGGAAGGAGCAGAAGGTGGAGGGGAGGAGAGAGCTGATGTTTCAGTGACAACTAGAAGAAGGTGCTTGACATTTCTTCCCTGCTCTTAGTCAGCATGACGGCCCGTTCAGTCTCCACCTCGCCCAAGCCTGTATTAACCCAGTGTGGAATATGGCAATTTCCTAAGCCACGGTCATTAAAGTAAATACCATTTCTCCCCATAAGTCTCCCTTTAGCTGCTGCATTCCTTGTGCTTGTTTAGCTCATGATATTTCATGCCAGATATTTTAGAGACTGTGCTCAACTGCAAACGGCCAAGCAGCTAGATTGTGAAATGCCCTGCTCCCATCCATCAGGGAAAGGAGTACACCACGGGGAGGTTGTGTTTTGTATTTGTTTTACATTCATTATGTGTTTCTTGCTGAGCCTGCCTTTCCCACAAATATTGATGACTGAGATAATGACTCTCTATTAACACCAACTCATGTTTGGTGATTGTGAATCTTCGGAAAGTACTTAATAATCACATTAAAAGATTTTGCTTTACGATGGTGGCAATCCTGCCAGATGTGTTATTGTGTTGTTAGATAAAAGCCGTCTTGAAAAGGTTTCAAGGTAACGTTTAAAAAGTAATCTTTTATTAGGCTGCCTAGCAAGATGCCCCATAAGCCCTGATAACACATAAGAGGTTTGAGTTCGGATAAAGAATGTGTTACCAGATGGCAACAGTAATTACCTTGTCCCCAAACTCAAATTGTATTTACCCTGCCTTTTGCCTACAAAGTTGCCAACGCAAGATCCAGCTTTTCCACTGGAGCGCACCATGTCATATTTCCTGCTGGCACATATATTAATGAGCGGGTGCTTTTATTAACAGTGTAAGACAAGAATATTTCAATCTTGTTGTTACCCCGGCTGCCTGATATAAATCATAAAGGACAAGGATAAAATTTAATTTGCAATAACTCTTTGGAGCCAGAGTAATGCTTGCCCAGGAGTTCCTTGTCAGAGCATCGTGGCTTTTCATTAAGTACTCAGCCACTGAATTCTTTTCAACTCTGGCAGAAGCAACGAGGGAACACTTTGGGAGCTCTATAAAAGGCATTCTCCTAATCTTCAAACCATTGGAAAGACTCTGTAGCATCTGTTAAAATATTTTTCCCTTCTAATCTGCCTGAAACTAATCGGGAGAAAATTCTAAGATGTTTCTTAATTAAGCAATAAGAAATGGTGAAGGGTGGTCTGTGCTGAGTTAATCACAGCTGTAAAGCATGAAAAAAGGAAAAGAGTTAAGTACCCCTAAATCCTTGGGCATCTCATTTCCCTCTGAATGTGCCTTATTGCTGTTATTAAGAAGTCTTTTTGTATTTCAGGATCGGAAGCTCCAAATGCGGAAAAGCTCAAGTGCAAGGGAGGGTCAGGCAGAAAAAACCAGCAAAATCCTCCACTGTGGCCAGGAGAGGGGAGGAAGGGGGGGAGCAAGGGGTAGAGAGGTGCTTCACTCTGCTCTCTTTTAGCCCCTGGCTTCTGGGAGTGGCCTACGGAACTGCGTCCTCAACCAAGAAGGAAATAAAACTGCGACAACTGTGAAAGTCAGGCAACTGGGGAGGTGCCGGCTTCACTAAGGAGCGCAAGCCCGCTTCACCTGACCCAGTTCCTTGTGGGATTCTCAGGTCGTGTTCATCAGCACACAGCTGGTGAAGGAGACAGTGTGAGAGCCGAAATCTCCCTCCCTGAAGCCAAGTGTGCAAACTTCTCTTTAAAACCCCCGAAAAGGTGAGCACCTAAACCCTTAAACCTACCTCCTCGTCCTTAGGATTCCAAGTCCCCACAAACTCCTTACCAGCAAATTCAGAGCTTACCAGAGGAGCATGGCAACTCAAACTTGCTTTCTCTCCAGACCATTAAGCCAGGAGTCCTCCCTCCTGTTTGGTTCAACCCCGAGACCAACCCTAGGAACTAACTCTGGAACAGTCTTTCACATTGTTGCATGCACTTCCCCCCCTCCGTGAAAAATCTGCCCGTGCCTCATTAGACCTAATGTTAGGGAGTGATTGGTTAGCAGTTGCAAGGACAGCGAGGACAACAACATCTGCTCTGCCATCGAAATTGTGAACTTCATCCTCACAAGAACTGGATGGAATAAGGGCACCACACAGCCCCTCACACTGCATGCTGTTTATCTTTTCACTTTCATTGACATTTTATTCAGTGAAGACAGCAAAATCTGTCAGCTTGAAATCTTATATTAAATATCAGAATTAAGTACATAACTGGTGTTTTTGCACTTTCTTCTCCACACAGTTGACCCTCGTGATTTGCAGATTGCATTATTTGCAAATTTGCCTACTTGCTAAAATTTACTGTAATAATCGAATTCACTCTGAAGAGCTTCCACGGTTGTTTACAGACATACATATGCACAAAGCAGTGAAAACACTGAGTCACGGACCTACACATCCCAGGTGAGGATGGACAAGTTGATGCTCTGCTTTTTCATATCAGTTCTCCTACTAAAAGCAAGTGTCCTTTTTGCAGTCTATTTAGTGCTCTGTTTTCACATTTTTGTGTTTTTGTTGGTAATTTTGCTGTTTAAATGGCTCTGATGCATGGTGCTAAATTGCTATGTAGTGTTCCTACTCTCAAGAAGACTTTGATGTGTCTTACAGAGAAAATACATGTGTTAGGTAAGCTTCATTCAGGCATGTTGTAGTGTTCTTGACTATGAGTTCAATGTTAATGAATCAACAATTTATATTGAATAAGATGTCTTGACACAGAAACACACATAAAACAAAATTGCATATTGATCAGTTGATGAAAATGTTGTGGCCAGGGGCTTGTAGAATCTAACCTTGTATTCCCCCAGAGGCAATAATTCAGTTTTTGCTAATTCCGGGTTTGCTGCTACTTTGTAGAACATAACTACCATGAATAACAAGAGTCGACTGGATCATCAACATTGCTTACTTCAGTGCAGGACCAGATGGTCTCCCTGGTGAATTTTATTAAACATTTAAAGAAAAATCAACACCAATCCTTCTCAAACTGTTCCAAAAATCAAAGAGGAGGGAACACTCCCAAACTCATTTTATGAGGTGTCATTATCCTGATACCAAAACCAGAAAAAGACACTTTCCTAGAAAGGAAAACTATAGGCCAAGATTCCTGATGAATGCAGATGCAAAAATACTCAACCAAATACTAGCACACCAAACTCAGCAGCACATTAAAAGCATCATTCACCATGATCAAATGAAATCTATCCCTGGGATGCAAGGATGGTTCAACATATACAAATCAACCAATGTGATACATTGCATTAATAGAATGAAAGAAAGGAATCATAGGATCATCTCAAAAGATGCCCCCCCAAAAAAGCATTTGACAAAATCCAAACATCCATTCATCCATTCATGATAAAAGCTCTTCACAAATTAGGCATAAAAGGAACACATCTCAACATAATAACAGTTATTAACAATAATAGCAGTTAATAATAATGTTGACAAGATCACAGCTAACATCAATGGTGAAAGGATGAAAACTTTCCTCTAAGATCAGGAACAAGACAAGGGCGCCCATTCTCACCACTCCTATTCAACTTAGTACTGGAAGTCTTAGCTACAATAGTCAGACAAGAAAAAGAAATAAAAGGTATCAGAATTGGAAAGGAAGAAGTAAAACTGTCTCTATTTGCAGACAACATGATTTTACATATAGAAACTTCTAATGACTCACCCAAAAAATGGTTAGATCTAATCAATGGATTCAGTAAAGTTGCAGGATACAGAATTAACATACAAAAATCAGTAGCATTTCTATACACTAACCATGAAATTTTTGAGAAAGAAATCAATCCCATTTACAATGGTATCAAAACCAATAACATACTTAGGAATAAATTTAATTTAGGAGGTGAAAGAGCTGTACACTGAAAACTACAAGACATTGATGAAAGAAATCAAAGAAAACAAAATAAATGAAAAGGTATCCTGTGTTCATGAACTGGAAGAATTAATATTATTAAAATGTCAATACTACTGAAAGCCATCTATAGATTCAATGCAGTCCCTATCAAGATTCCAATGGCATTTTTTATAGAAGTAGAAAAAACACTCCTAAAATTTATATAGAACTTAAAAAGGCCCCAAGTAGTCAAAGAAATTCTGGAAAAGAGGAACAAAGCAAGAGGCATCACACGTCCTGATTTCAAGAGCTAGAGTCATCAAAACAGTATGTCACTGGCATAAAAATAGGCAAATTGATCAATGGAACAGTATTGAGAGCTCAGAAATAAATCCAAGAATATATAGTCAACTAATATTTTTAAAGGAAGCCAAGAGTATTCAATGGAGAAAAGATAGTCTCTTCTTCAATAAATAGTCGTGGGATAATTGGATATTTACATGTAAAAGAATGAAACTGGACCCATATCTTGCACCACTCATGAAAATTAACTCAAAATGGATTAAAGAGTTAATGTTAAACATGAAACCATGAAACTCCTAGAAGAGAACATGGGAAAAAAACTCCTTGATGTGGGTCTTGGCAATGATTTTTTGGATGACACCTAAAACACAGCCACAAAATAAAAAACAAACAAGTGAGACTATATCAAACTAAAAAGCTTCTGCACCAGCAAAAGAAACCACTGACAAAGTAAAAAGACAATCTAACCCTACAGAATGTGAAAAAATACTTACAAACCATATATCTGATAAGGGATTAATATCCGAAGCATATAAAGAACTCATACAACTCAATAGCAAAAACCCCCACAACCCCCCCCCAAAAAAACAAATAATCCAATTTAAAAATGGCAAAAGACCTGTTCCTCCAAAGAAGATCTATGAAAAGCCAAAGGTACTTGAAAAGATGCTCAACATCACTGGTCATTAGGGAAATGTAAATTAAAAGCACAATGAGACATCACCTCCTACCTGCCAAAATGACTATCATCAAAAAGACAAAAGATAACAGATGCCGGTGCAGATGTGGAGAGAAGGGAGCCCTTGTGCACTGCAGGGCTGACTATAAATTGGTGCAGCCACTATGAAAACCAGTACGAAGCAGCCTCAAAAAAATGAAAAATAAAACTACCATATAATTCAGCAATTCCACTTCTGGGAATATATCCAAAGGCAACAGACACACAAACTCAAAGAGGTATCTGCACCCACACGTTCTTAGCAACATTATTTACAATAGCCAAGACGTGGAAACACCCTAGTGTCCATTGGTGAATAAATTCATAAAGAAGCTGTGGTATATCTATACCAGAGGATATCCTTCAGCCATAAAAAATAAAAATAAAATAAAATAAACAAGGAAATCCTACCGTTTGCGACAACACGGATAGATCTCAACAGCATGATGCTAAGTGAAATACATCAGACAGAGAAAGACAAATACTGTATGATCTCACTTACATGTGGAATCTAAAAACAAAACCAAACTCATAGAAACAGAGCTCAGACTTGTGGTTAGCAGAGATGGAGGGTGGGAAGGAGAAGTGGAGAAAAGTGGTCAAAAGAGCGAAACCTCCAGTTCTAAGATAAGTAAGTACTAGGAGCGGAATGTATCACTTGCCTCTAGTAACGAGGCTGCATGGTAGAGAGCAAGGTTGTAAAGAGAGGAAACCCTAAGAGTTCTCAGCACAAGGAGAAAAAACTGTTTCCTTTCTTATTTCTTTTTATTGCATCTACAAGATGGCCGTCAGCCGTACCTGTTGTGGTAGTCACTTCACGATATGTGTAAATCAAACCAAAGAAAGAATTGCTTCCTTTGCATTCTCCCCTCTCAGGTGGCTCGAACCAAAGCTGAAAACACTGTAGTGGTTCTGAGGTGAAGTCACATCCATTTTAGAGAAGGGGTATTCTCCCAGCCTCCTCTCTAACATCTGAGATCACGTAGATTTTTTTTTATTATGATGTTATGTTAGTCACCATACATTACATCATTAGTTGTTGATGTAGTGTTCCATGATTCATTGTTTGTGCATAACACCCAGTGCTCCATGCAGTACGTGCCCTCTTTAATACCCATCACCAGGCTAACCCATCCCCCTCCTCCCCTCTAGAACATCACATAGATTTTTAAAAAGTCTTTTGATCTGGCCCACAACTGGGCCTCTCTAAGGCAACTTTCCCTCCATACATGTGGCATTCTGATGTCAGTACCTGAGACCACTTGAGGCCCTGCCTGTGGCTTTTGACAAGCTTTGGCCGGGCCCACAGCCCTGAGATCTGAGAAAATCAATACCTCGGTTTGCCTATAACTCTGCTCTAAGGCATAAGAGACACAGACGTGCGCTATCATAAGAAGTATTTGAACATATTCTTCTAGGGTCTTGCTGGCCAGCAGACTCCACTGATGCCCTGTGTGCCTTTGAAGAGTACAGGGAATCCATCTCTGACCTCAGCCAGCGCCCCAGCGGGTGCAACTGCAGAATGTACCACATCCACCACACAGAGAAAACGGGGGATGCCTCGTGCACAGAAAAGGTACAGTTCTAGGTGCTAAAATAGAAACCGTTTCCCTTTCTTCCATGATCTCTCTCCCAACTCATCATGGTGGCTTTTTTTTTTTTTTAATTTGCTATTGAACTCTGTTCTTAGTTTTAAAAGAATTAAAATATCGCATGAGTTTCATTGGTCATCTTTATACTGTACGTTGACAGTTTGAAATGAAAATACAAGCGCATTTCACTCTAATGTGGAAACCATCGAAATTGCATAATCTGTACTTCTTGGCTGGTGCGTATGTATTTTGTTCTCACCAAGACAGTGAAAACATTGCACCAAACTAACTCAACTGTTTCCATTTCACTTCTTGATACTCACACCTTCTATCAACCCTCTCTACCTTTGGCTTCCTGGCAGGTAAGGAAGGCCAGGAGGAAAAGGAGCTTTGGGTGGCTCTGCTTTTCCCCTTCCTTCCATGTCCTACTGTGAGGGTGAGTGCTTGCCAAACAGAGAAGTAACACAAGTAAGAAACACTATGATGAGGTTCACTGGCCATTTGTGTGACTTAGAACACCATCACCCCCTTTCTGCATTCCAGGCGAGTTCTCACTCAGACGAAGGCATGGCCCTTGGGGTCAGCAGTGCTCCTACTCACCAGTCCCAGGTGCATCGTGTTTGCTGGTGCCCACTTGTGTCTTGCTGGACTCCCTCACACCCCCAGGGGGCACCGGAAGTTTGTGCTCATGGGCCATCCCCAAGGCTATATGAGAAAGCAGGGATGAGGCACGGCAGACACACACAGTATGCCTTCTCTCATGTGGCCTGTTATGCTCTCCCATCAGGCTTCACATACAAAGCTCACATTCAAAGGTAAAATTTCAAGATGGCGGAAACAGAGCATTAAAGTGAGCACAGGGCCCTTCGGAGTGCAGGACCCTGTGGGATACAGGTTACACACCCACGATGCTGGCCTGGGCACCCAGACTGGGATGGGCCACACACCTGGAGCCATGTGCGGCTTCTCGAGTCATGTCTGGAAAACATTCACTACCCAGACAGGGGAGTCTTGAAAATAAGGACCCATTTCCTGGAGAATAATGAACCCTTGAAATAATGAATATGGTCATTCAGCCTGGGTGGGCGCCGGTTATCAAAAAGGAAGCTCTGGGCCTTACCTGAGAGCTTGTTGAGCAAATTGTAGAAAGTCACTTGAGAAGGCACTGAGATGATCCCTTTCACAAAAAAAAAAAAATCCGAGAGAGGAAATCTGAGGTCTGGGTGTGAGTGAGGAACCACACAGATGAGCTCAGCCCTGGAAATACTTTAGAGATGAGTATGAGCAAGGTTTTCAAGACCCATGGGGCCTACAGGCAGTGGTTTGAGGAAAAGGGGACCTCCAGTGTGTACAGTGGGAAACAGCTTGAACGGGCCGACTAAAGTAGGGGGCAGGCTGGTAGAGAGGGCAAGAGAAGGAAGAAAGGAGGAAAAAACCCTGTTTTGGAAGCAGCCATGTGAGGACCTTTGAGAAGAAGGGAAGATAGATTATGTGTGAGGTGCTGTTGTTTGAACTCTGAAGGCGGGACTCTGAGTCCAAACTTCAGAAAATAAGAGGAAGCAATTACCAGAAACAGTGAATGCAGGGAGCAAGGGAGAAGATAGGGGAACGTGTTGGCAGGGGGCTCTGAAGCCTGCATGCAAGGGACAGAGGAGGTTACTAATCGATGGTTTGGCTTTGCAGATTTGGAGTGTCATTCCGAGGTCATTTGTACATCTATTTGAAACTGACTGCCGTGCACAATTGTGTATCACGGTCCACAGACCACAGTGGTCGTCCCCAGGATTGCCCAGGTCCTGGTTTCATGCAGCTGCGTCTTCCCTTTCCCTTAGGTGTGCATGGCACCTGTGACATGTTTCTAACAGCTAGAAAACAACAAAAGTGACGGGATGTCTGTGGCTGCATACGTGAGATTACATTGCGCGGGACCGAAATGTCCATCCTGCGGAAAGTGCCTCTCCCTTGCCGGCTTTGGGAAGCAGGAAGCGTGTTGGTGAGGCCCAGGGAGCAAGGAACTGAGGACAACAGAATGCAGCCAGCCCTTACCTGGTCCAGCGTCAACATGAGCTTTATGACCTATGAAAGTCAAGGTAGGCTTTCTAAAGTTCCGTACCCATGTACTGGTTATCCATTGCTGCGTAACAAATGAACACAAACATGGAGGCTTGAAAGAGCATGCACTCATCATCCCACAGTTTCTGCGGGTGTGGCTCAGACCTCGATGGCAGTCTTGTGAGCACCAGAGCAGGAGCTCCAACCATGCTGTGTCTCCCTCCAGACCCACAGGAACTAGGAGATAAGTGTGTGCCTCCCTGGCGGTTTCATCCTTCCCACCATCCTGAACTCAGGACCATGTTGAAGGTTCTATCACCTTTACTTCAGTGGCTTGGTGGTCACCTCCTGCAGATGAGTTCCCAAACCAATAGTTCCAGCTCTGAACTGCTCCCGAGTGCCAACTTCCATCTTCAATTTCCTGAAGTCACTAATTCAAAGAGTCAAACAGTTATTATCTAGTCACTCGAGTATTTAACCAATGTTTGCTAAGTGACTTCTCTGTGCCAGGCACTGTTCTGGGCACTGGAAATGAACGAACATCCCTGCCTTTATGCCATTTATTTTCTAGTGTGGGAGGAGACAGATGCTGAATGTTTGTTGGATGACGTTAAAAGCTAAAGAGAAAAAACAAATCAGAGAGAGGGATATAAAGTGCCAATGTGGGGAGCTGAAATTTTATACAGGGTGGACAGGTGTAAAAACATGCAAGTAAGAGGGCAAGCCAGGCATGTGTCAAGGAAGAAAGTACTCCAGAGAGAGGGAACAGTAAGTGCAAAGGCCCTGAGGCAGAGTGTGCTATTTGAGGAACAGCTAGGAAACCAGTGTGGCTGACATAGAATGACCAAGACAGGGAGAGTGATAGGAGATTAATTCAAGGAGGGAAGGAAAAGGACAGATTTTGGAGGGTCTCATAAGTCATTGTACCAGGGCGCCTGGGTGGCTCAGTTGGTTAAGCGACTGCCTTCAGCTCAGGTCATGATCCTGGAGTCCCGGGATCGAGTCCCGCATCGGGCTCCCTGCTCGGCGGGGCGTCTGCTTCTCCCTCTGACCCTCCTCCCTCTCATGTCTCTGTCTCTCATTCTCTCTCTCTCAAATAAATAAATAAAATCTTTAAAAAAAAAAAAGTCATTGTACCATTTTGACTCGCAGTGAGATGGGTGTGATTGGGAGATTTTGAATGGGGTTTGCTACTGTGATAGCAGTAGGGATAGACTGGAGGGGGACGAGGGCAAAAGTAGGACTTGCTTATTCACTTCTAGAACAGCATCAGACACATACGTATTGGTCACGAAATAAATGCTTAACACTTGAATGTTGTCAAATCTATTGATCTTTTACAATTTTTTAAATTAATGTTGTCTTAAAAATACTTTCTAAATTTGGTGTGGTAATTAGAAACGGCCTTTCCTACAATTACATTCTAAAGATAATTAACTTACATTTTCTTCTATCACTCTCACAATCTCATTTCTTAAATTTGAATTTTCATCTATCTACAATCTATTCTGGTGAAAGGAATAAAATTAGGAAGCCAGCTTTATAATTTTCCAAATGGCTAGTCATTCATCCAAGCTCTGCTTATTATATAATCTAACTGTCTCCTACTGAAAATCTGTTGAGATTTAGTTCTTATTCTGACATAAATATGAGCTATTGATAAAAACCATTCTTATGCCTACTTTGTCATCCTACCTATTTCCACAAACAGAGGCATCTATGTACCATATAAGGTTGTTGATTGATGATCACTACCTAAATTACCTGCTAACACAGTGATTAACAGTTCTATCTCTTACTTTTCATCACCAACAATTACTCCCTGTGATTTAAAAATTAGGAGGAAAAAAAAACAGGGAAAAACAGAAACAAAGAGTCACAAAATTTCCCCAAGTCTACATGGGAACAGATTTGAATGTTTAATATCACTCTGTCTCTACTGCACGGGATGAGAAAGCAAACAAGAAGTTAGATACAAGGAAAACCTTTTTCTTTCCCTCCATCTTCCAATCCTGTGAAATATTTCCATTTTAATTGAAAATGGGAAATGGGAAAAATTACGTAAAGAACTCACCAGGAAAAAAAGCCTATTGTCACAGTAGTCCAAGAAATGTTGTTAGAAAGTCAATAACCAACATTTACAAAGTGGGGATGGCTGCGACACTCCTAGGAGCGTCGGGATCGGACATTTGGGTTGAGTTATGTAACCAGATATTCCATGAGAGGTTCAATCTGTCATCCTGCGTTTGGTTGATTTCGTGTCCTCAGCTTCAAAGAAAGGGATGCCTGAAGGTCACCCGGGGAATCCTAGGGAAGGTGAGTCACTGAATGTGGGCCTCCACAGCAGTGGATGTGGGGCCCCATGAAAGCCTCCAAGTTCAGCTTCTTTTGGAAATAAGAGCAGGTGGTGCTGTTGTCCCAGGAAAGAAGTGTGATCAGACACCTGGCGCTCTAAGGTTTGTAAAGGAAAAGCTGCCAGGTCCCACGGGGAAACACTCTCCTTCCTCTGCAGGGAAAGGGACAGGGAGTTCAGAAACAAGACTGGGCTGATGTCCAACCCCACGTTTCTGGGGCAGCTGGTCCCCGGGCAGAGGCGTGCATGTGTCACCAAAGAGGTTTCTCCCAACTGCAGCTCGGGCAAAGGAAAAGGGACAGCGCCCTTCAAAGGACAGCAGCAGACAAGGTGCACAGATCCTTTCAGTAAAGAGTGGACCAGGATGTGGCCAAAGAGTACGAACTCTCTAAGATAAATAAGTGGCAGGGATGTAACATACAACATGATCACTGTAGGTAACACTGCCTATATTTCGAAGTTGCTAAGAGAGCAAATCTTAAAAGTTCTCCTTACAAGGAAAAAAAAACATTTTTTATCTTTTTTTAGATACCTATATGAGAAGATGGATCTTAAGAAAACTTGTAATCAGGGGCGCCTGGGTGGCTCAGTCGGTTAAGCGACTGCCTTCGGCTCAGGTCATGATCCTGGAGTCCCGGGATCGAGTCCCGCATCGGTCTCCCTGCTCGGCAGGGGGTCTGCTTCTCCCTCTGCCCTCTTCCCTTTCATGCTCTCTGTCTCTCATTCTCTCTCTCTCAAATAAATAAATAAAATCTTAAAAAAAAAAAAGAAAACTTGTAATCATTTCATAATATATGGAAGTCGAGTCATTGTGTTGTCCACCTTAAACTTATATGGTGCTGTGTATCAATAATATCTCAATAAACTGAAAGGGAAAAAAAAGATAGAGCCTGAAAAAGGGGGGAAAAATGTCAAATAGTTGCAACAGAAACTGTCTGGCTCACAATGCCTAAAATAACCATCTGGCTCTTGACAAAAAAGTTTGCAGACCCCTTCCTCAAAACAATAAATATAGCTTTATTACCACAAAATTGAAAAATATGTGTAGACCTATGGTTTTTATATAATTGAAAGTAAATGAAATATTAAAGACAACTAAATTCAATTATGATTTCAAATCATTCGTCTTGTGTTGTGGCCAGCAAGATTTGGATGAGTAATACATTTATAAAGATGCAATAAATTTATAAATTTATCTCATATATCTTCCATTGATATGTTCATAAAATTAAGTTTTCTCTTAATTTTAATAAATTCAATGTTTTATCATTTAGATTTCACATAATTTGTGTTGTTGATAGTAAAGATTGGAAGATTAAAAATACAATATAACTGTACTTGAAGTATTCGATATTTTCCTAAATTTTCACAAAACTTCTAAGTAAATGTAAATTTTAAATTATTTTTCATATTTTGTTTCAAAAACTTTTTGTTCTACAATACTCAAAATGTATTAGATTTTAACAAATAAATAAATTATTATTTTCAAATTTAAGTCAAAGTGATATAAAAATCAAATTTGTATTTACTTTTAAAAATTTAATAAAACCTTTAAAAAATATTTTTATAACATTGAAAAAAAAGAAGACCAAGGTGATGGCTGAACTGTTTACAACGAGTTTTCAAAATCCACACGTGAAATCATGAGAAACAATAGGAAGAACAATTAACAAATTGCCAGTGCTTTTTTCCTCAGGGATGAAGTCAAACTGAGGACTACATAAACCCTGGCAGTTTTGAGCAATTCAGGAAGGGGAGAACCCTGAGATGGAAATCCTGAATTTCTTACTAGTGGGTCATATATCATAAAACTGGAAAAAAAAGAAACATGATCCTTTCTGGACCTCAAGGTTGCAACTTCCATCATGCCTACTACTTTTGGAAAGAGGCTTTTTAATAATGTTAGGAATATAATTTCTATCTGCTAATTGAATTGGTAACAGTGATGAGTGATAAAGGTTATATTTGCTTTGTTTCCTTAAGTTTTGTTCAGTAAGTTTATAGTTTGGGGGGGGGGATGAAGTTCATTCTGCTTAGATTTAACAGTTTAAATATATGGACATTACTTTGATATGCTTAATAGCCTAATGAAACAGAATTGTCCAGGGTTGGATTGCAGGTTACCTTTAGTCTTGGCTAGGGGCTCTGGGGTGGTTCAGTTCGTTAAGCAGCGGATTCTTAATTTCCACTCAGGTCATGCTCTCGGGGGTTGTGAGATCGAGCCCGACATCGGGCTCCACACTCAGCAGGGAGTCTGCTTGAGATTTTCTCTCTCTTCCTCTGCCCCTACCTCCTCGCTCTCTCTCTCAACTAAATAAATAAATCTAAATAAATAAATAAATAAATACCCTCGGCCAAATACTGTTTACCTGACAGCAGCCAAATCTAATTCTAATGATGGTAAATATCCAAAGATGTTGAAGTTGAAAGCCCAGCAGCAAAGATGTATTCCCAGGGAGTGAAACGATATTCTAAAAATTTTAAGTACACCTCACCATTTCCACATAATGTCTGATGATGTATTTTCAGGATTTTTATTATTCTTTCTATTCTTTTCTTCTGCATCTAACCAGCTTACATCCTGCTGGGGTTAAATCTATCCCCGCTTGATTTCCATCTTTGACCCAGTTGTATTACATTTGTGAAACTTATCACTAGTGTCAATTTCTTTCCTTTTTTTTTTTTGTTTGTTTGTTTTCCACTTGCTTTTCTACAATATTAAGGAGTAAAAATGAAAGTAAATATTCAAATAAGTATGCAAATAGTGCAGGGAGAAAAACCTAACAAATCTGTGGAAACTGAGCTGGCGCCTGGCAGGGGGCCCCCCATGTGGTGTAGTGCACAATTTCCTTTGGTTCGAAAATATAGGCGAATCCCATGTAAGGCAGTCGAAAGGTATCAATGCATGATTTGGGGAAGAATATGTTCTACAGCAGTCAAATATGTGAAAGACAACAGACAAAATATGGAAAAACCAAAAATGACCTCTGGAAGTTTGAAAAGATGCATTGCAACCTTCAAATATCCAGGCGTGAGCCAAGTCGGAAGGGCGTATGGCTCAACAGGGGGCGTCTCTCCATTTCTCCTGCATGGCCTGTAAACCAGTAAATGGCTCACGATCCAGACGGAGAGAGGCGGAGAGGGAGTCAACCCTTTCCCTCCCGACTGTTCAGTCCCCTTCTGTTTCTCTCCCACCTCAAAGCCAAACCAAAGGAGCAAACTAAGGAAAGCGCAGGGTCCGAGGATCCCAGGCACATCTGCAATGAATCCAACTAGAGCCTGCCAGGGAAGCTCATGTCTTAGAAAGAACAGGACAGTGGGAACATTTGCTCTGGCTTCAGAGGGAGGGGGAAAAAATGAAATTGGTAATGAAGCCGAAGCACCATGTCAATTGCTTAAAGTTCACTCACATTTAACATTTCACACACCATTTACATTCCTGTTCTCTCTCCACCAAGTGAAAAAGGCAGTGGTGCCCTTTGGGGTTTAGCAGGACGGTTGGCCTCCCTGAAGTGCCTCTCTCTCTGTCACTCTCCCTTCCGCTTTTTCCTGACTCAGTGGCGAGAGGTCTTCATGCCAGTTGAAACCATCTGTGGCTCAGCAACACTCCGCCCCCAACGGAGCACCAAGAAATCACACAGGCCCTTCGGGCGTGGAAGAGCAACGATCCTCCAGTGGAGCCCGGCTTCGTTGTGCAGCTCCCTTCGCAGACCCCGGGGAGCCTGCTGTTGCGTTCTGGAGCATTGCCTGGCTTGATCAGTGAGATCACCTGCAGCTCTGCTATCTCACATCGGGCATTCCAGAGAGACCTGACAAGTTTACTTCACCATTTACCGAGCCACTTCTCTGTTCCAGGCTGCTCTAGGCTGAACCATGCCCCGGCCCCCATTTATGTGTTGCAATCCCAACCGGCAGTCCCTCAGAATAGAACCGTATGTGGAGATAGGGCATTTAAAGGGGATGATTAAGCTACAATGAGGCAATTAGGGGGCCCTAGTCCAATGTGACTGGTGTCCTTAGAAGAAGAGGAAATGTGGACACACGCAGGGAGACACCAGGGGTGCATGGAGGAGAGACCGCGTGCAGAGGCAGCAGAGGGTGGTTGTCTTCAAGCCAAGGAGAGAGTTGTGGGGTAAGAGAAACCCTAGCTCAAACAGGCTTAAATTAAAAAAAAAAAAAAAAAAGCCCCCTCACCTTCAAACTTTCCCTCAAGGAGACAAAATGGCTGCTGTGATTCCAGACTTCATGTCTTCACACCAAAACACTCCGGGGTAAGACCTTGTCTTTGGGCTTTACTTCCCAGAAACCTCAGCAAAGATCCCTTTTACATTCGTGGCTGAGACGCTGCAGCCAGGATTATGGAATAGAGTAATTGACTTAAGACAATAAGGTTCCCACCCGGGGCACCTGAGTGGCTCAGTCGGTTAAGCATCTGCCTTCAGCTCAGGTCATGATCCCAGGGTCCTGGGATCGAGCCCCACATCGGGCTCCTGGCTCAGCGAGGAGCCTGCTTCTCCCTCTCCCTCTGCCTCTCTCCCTGCTCATGCTCTCTCTCTGTATCTGTATCTCTGTGTCTCAAATGAATAAATAAAAAATAAAATCTTTAAAAAAAAATAAAATAAGGTTCCCACCCAAAACACAGAGCTGAGGGTCTCAGGATGGAGATGGGAGAGACTTCCGGATACCTTGTTAAATAAAGGTTTCCAGGGGCTGGGGGGAGGGGAGAATGAGAAATTATTATTTAACGGGCACAGAGTTTCTGTTTGGGATGACCACAAGGCTCGGGAAATAGATGGTGGTGAGAGTGCGGCTGAACTGTACACTTAACAACGGTTAAAATGGCAAACTGCATGTTACCTCTATTTTGCCACAAGAAATTAATCTAAAAAATAAACTTAAAAACTTTCTTAACACATTCCACGTGCATGCCAGCTGAAGCCAGTTGGTATTTCATCCCCAAAGTGCCCCTCTGCCACTGAGAATAGCCCTTGGGAACCCTCCCTAGCCACCGAACCAGGGCCAGGCCCAACGGGCATAAAAAGAAACCTGCCAAATGTCAACACAGAGAATTATGCTCAGATTGTATTGAACACTGGCCTGTGACAGGGCTCAGGAAATACCGTGCTATTCACGAGAGCAGAGAACCCTTATCTTAGACTGCCAGATATTTCATCCGGGGAGATAATTAAGGTCAAGTCTCTTACTGGTGGTTTGAATGGGGCAAAAAGAGTGGGCTTTTTAACAAATATTTGCTAGTGGCATTTTTTAGTGTCTAGAGGAAGGGAACAAGCTCCAGTGGGGCAAGTGACAGCTATAAATGGAAAAGGAGCTGCAGCATCTGTTTTGTCCTGTGTCTACGTATAGTGAGGTACCTACGCAGAAGTCTCAGCCAAACCTTCCAGAGAGTGGAGTTCTTGCTTCTGACAGCTACAACAAAGCTGAGCAGATTGCTCTGTGATAAAAGCCACGCCACTGCATCCTGTCTCCAGCAAGTGAAAAACCAGGTGCGAGGCAGCCACCTAGCTGCAAGGTGAGTTCAGTGTCATGGGACGTTCTGAGTAGCTGTTGTTCAAAAAACAATGAATTTACATCCATGACACCCTGTGTCAATTTCAGAATGATTTTATCATGCCCACTTTTGTGCCGCCGCTAAGCTGGAAAATGTGGACTGTGACATACTGAAGCAGAAAAGGAACAAATTTGCATGTTACTGGGCTGGAAGAGCCTTTGATTGTTGGAGACGCCCGATGATGCTGTCAAGCACCGGCAGACAGGGCACCTGGGACGCACCAGATCTCTGCTCCCGGCAGCTGACAGCAAACTACTGAGTCAGCACAAGATCAAAGAGTTGGAACTGTCTCAAGTAAAAGTGTTAAAAACACAAAGAAGCCGGCATCTTGATAAGAGGACATCAAGAGGCAAGAAATGCACAGAGAGAAAGAAAACGACCTTGAGTCTATAATATGTTACAAGCCTCGGAATTGTAAAAACGCCTGATACAAAAAGAAAAGGTGCAGCTCAAGTGAGAGTTGCAGAGTGAAAAGGTTGGAAGTTGTATGCTTGTCACAATGCAAGAAGAGACAGGGGAGCACTAGAGTTCCGCAGGATTATGACTGAGATTACATGTCTGTGTTCAAGGCTGATCACTTGCTTGCACAAGTAGGTCTGTGACTTCAAGCTCCGACACATACGCGTTTTAGCTGAGTGTGCCTCCTTGGCGTCAAGCGCAAGACTTCGGAAATACAAATACTCTTTTAAGAAGGAAAGAACCGATCCCTGGCAACAGTCAAGTCAAAGCTTGCTATTTAAAGAAGCAAATAAAAATATTGGAAATGAGACATTCGGTAGAAACATTAATGATAAATTTGCTGCTTTGGGAATTGGCTTTTCAGCAAAGTGAGCCATATAATAACATACCTATCAGTGGGGGAATATATTAACGATTCCCTTCAAGAGAGGGCTTCATCTTCTGGCAGCATTCTAAGTGTTTCAAATCTGACTCCCCAGTTGTTTTTTTTTTTTTGCCTTTTTCTTACTTTCCATAAAAACAGCTACCGTCACCATGTCTGGGATCCCCATTGGAGAGAACCACCAAAGAAGGAGAATAACAGGTAGCTCCAGCTGGGAAATTTTGAGCCTCCATTTTTCTCATGTAAACATGTCTCAGAATAAGCCAAACAAAACAAAACAAAAGGGATGGCGGGGGCGGGGGTGGGGCGCCTGAGTGGCTCAGTCTATTAAGCATTGGACTCTTGATTTAGGCTCAGGTTATGATCTCAGGGTCATGAGATGGAGCCTCACTGAGCGTGGAGCCTTCTAGAGATTCTTTCTCTCCTTCTCCCTCTGAAAAAAAAGAAAGAAAGATGAAAGAAAGAAAGAAAAAGAAAGAAAGAAAGAAAGAAAGAAAGAAAGAAAGAAAGAAAGAAAGAAAGAAAGAAAGAAAGAAAGAAAAGAAAAGAAAGAAAAGCCCTGCCCTGTATTTCCCCCTTTAATCTTTACCTGGGTACACATACTAGAAGGGGAAACTATAAAAACTAGATAGCATGCTTTCTTTACTCTTTGAGTCCCTTTTCAATCACCTAATAGCAGATAAGCCACCGTGGGCACCCAAATAAATATTTGCTTTTGGTACCATCCTGCCAATAGTCTAGTCTTGAAAAGTGAATTTTCCACAGTGAAGGACATTTCCTGACACCGTTCATGCCTTCAGCTGAACTCAGACACTTAGATCCGGCTTCAATTCAGTGATTCAGTATTTTTTTCAGAAAACTTCTAAAAACTTTTTCAAAATTTGCCAGCTTCTCGATAACAGTTTTTAATTGAAAAAGAAATTTCTCCAACCTCCAGCTATGGTATGATCATATAAATAATATTGTATGATAAATTATCCCCTGTGTATATTTGACAAGCATAAAAGAGTTTTGCCTGGTGGCTGAAATGTTCCCCCAAACTTTTATGGTTTGCTGTTGAACATTCAACATTTCAAAATATATTAAAAAGGAAATTCTAAGAGCCTTAATTATGACTACGGTGCCTGCACAGGAAATCATTTCCCTCTAAATATTGTGCTTTATCTGTTCTGATTTCTGAATTCATGGCAAATCTTTCAGTATCTGGTTTTTGTTTGTTTGTTTGTTTGTTTTCCCAACCCAGGCAATTAACCACGGTAGAGGAAAATAGCTCTGAGAACTTTACCACATGGTGCAATTTTCTAATAAAACACAAGAGGGCAGGTTTTGCTTTATTGTAAGCCTAATTCCACTGCTGTTCATCAGGATGGTCGTTGCGCTAATTACACATTCAGAAACAATAACATACAAAGTGAATGAGTCATCAGAGTGTGTGCTCTGGCAGTGAAATCTCTACTATTTTAATGAAGGACAAGCTTAAGCCTTTCTATGAGGCATTATTGACGACAGAGCACAACTACACTTGGGGGAAACAGTGATAGTTTTAGCAAAGAATGGCTTGAAGAAGGACGGACCAAATTCAGTCATGTTACATCCCTGAAGTCTGACTTGAGTCAATGGGGCAAATAACACAGGTAGGTTAAGGATTTTTGCCAAAGAGACACAGTCTTGATGAGAATGTATAAAGCATACACGCTTTGAACAGGAACCTTGAGTTTTGTTTTATTTTCTTTTAGACAACTTCCACTTATCATATTGCTCACAATTTTCTTGCATGTTGTTTTCAAGATTTCATTAAACTACCTGCCAAAGCGTAATTACATTCACAGGGGTTATTTTCAGCTTGAATTACCCTTGTAGCTAAAGCCAAAGTAGCATGTCATCCCCGGACAGTTTCTGAAGGAATTCGTGGGTCCATCTGCATAAGAAAGGCACTGGTTTTTCCCTCTTCATAATTCGGCCGCTAACTCCTTCCACTGAAACAAGGCTTTTAAGACATCAGATAGTGGAAGACCCTAAAATGATATCATGAGGTCTTCACTTTCTATCCTAGTCCCTATAAATGGTAGAATTAAGGTCTACCGATGGTGGGAAGAAGAAAGTAGCTGGATGTGTATACTTGCATTAGGTTGCATGGAGTAAATGTCCACATAGTGTAATGGACAACTCAAAATCTGAAAGAGAGGTTGTCACTAATTTCATGGCAGGGATTGAAGATCCCCCTATCTTATGTTTTATCCAGCACATGTTAAAACAGATACCAGAGGCCCTGAATGAAAAGTTCTACCTTGAGATGAGTTCATTCCTTAAAGAATGTTTATAAAATACTCAGGATGAGCAAGGCTCTGTGGAAATAGGAAAATTTGAACCTTGGGTTTTGGCATTGCATTGGGGAGAGTAATTATTTCCCCACTGGCAAGTGAACTGGCTCTTTTATGTACCCGTATCAATTAACAACCAACATTTTCTGGGTACTTAAAGTGCTTTGATAAAATGGCATTGGAGCATAGAGAGAGGTGTCCAATCTGACCTCTAGAAGCTTCCATTCTAAATATGGAAGCGAACTCCACACAACCATTACTTCATTGACTCTAACTTCTTTCTTCTGGGGTCTCCAACAAAATGATTGAACCAGAAGGCTTCCCAGGAGGATCAGCAAGTTAGTTGCTATGGGACCTTGCCTCCCTGGTCAGTGACTTGAAGTAGCCACCCTACCCCACCTCCACCCCGAGATCAGCCTTTAGACCGTGGGCACATCAAAAGTAACTCATCACTTGGGAAGAGGTGTGAGGTTGTAATTATGTATTTTATATATATTTGTATATACATATACAATTGTAAGTATACATATGTAATTATGTATTGTATATATATATACACATATATTCCAATACATGCATACCGAGTGCCAAAAAGATGGGAATTGACGTTCACAAATTAAAAACAATAGCCTCCAACAGATGAACAATAATCTGCAAAACATTTATTTTTATTTTCCTCTTTAATAAATTTTTTATTTCTGGTTAACATGAGATTAAAATTATTCATTAGGATGATTATAATTAACAGTGTTAAATCCTAAGCAAGACACAAATTAATAACAAAGAATTTTAGAATTAGAAGGGAATTTAATTCACAAAGGAAAGAGGCTATTAGATTTCATTCACTTCTGAATGTTAGCTTTATAACAGCATCTCTTCTGAAACAGTAATTCATATACATACAGTTTTTCTAATTCTGAGGATATAAGCATGTAAAGTGATCTATTCATTTTCTTCAAGGTTGATGTTTTCCCCCCATCATTGAGAAAATTAACCCTACAACGCTTCGTAGTATTTTCTGAGTTTATTTGCATAAGATTCCGTGTAAGTAAATACTAACTTGTTCATTCTAACAGGTTTGTTCTACCTTTAAATTTCTTAAAAGACATTCATCACAAACTGACTGTAATGTCAGGAAATGTTAGAAAAATTTATTCCTCTTCTATGAGCTAAAAAATTAAGAAATCGTTTCTCTTAGGAAGACATTATAAAACATTATATTTATAAGAAGTTGCATCTTCTATAGATAAAAGTGGCTAAGTATAAATGATTACCCTCTATTTCTACCTCAGATAAACCTTGCTTTAAATAAATTATGTGGGAATGCGATAAATGAAAATTCTGATGTACCAGAGAGGCAAGAGAGAGGTGGTTATTTGCTTTATGGAATTATTCATATAGTTCATCTATAAAAAGTCATTTTCCCTGCTACTTTTATTTTTATTTTATTTTTTTAAGATTTATTTTATTTATTTGAAAGAGAAAGAGAGTGAGAGAGAGCATGAGTGGGAGGGGCAGAGGGAGAGGGAAAATCTCAAGCAGACTCCCAGTGGAGGGCAGAGTGGAACACAGGGCTCCCTATCACGACCCTGAGACCATGACCGGAGCCAAAACCAGGAGTCAGGCCCCCAGCAGACTAAGCCATCCAGGTGCCCCTTCCCTGCTACTTTTAACATGTAATTAATTTAAATGTAACTTTTTGGAGACACACCTACCATGCACAATTATATCTTCATTTCAATATTTCTCTTTTGGTTTAGAAACAGGATGTAAAACTGTATTCCCCAACAACCCTGAGTTTGGAACATAAACCTTCCAGAGTGGAGTACATTCATGAAACTTTGCCAAATTTTCCATAGATCCTGTTAAAAGCAGGAACTGAGATCTACGTGTGGGGGGGGTGGGTAAAGAGACCCAAGCAGGGCTTCGGCCCATGAAGGACTCTGGGCTATTTTGATTCTCATCTGCTGAGCCCACTCTCAGATATGCCTATAAGCTTTATGAGGCTCGCTCAGACTCAAATTTGGTTCCAATGGGGCTATGTCCATTTCTCCGGCTTTCACAGTCTTATTTTGGGGGGATAACACTGTGTCTTGATGAATCATGCACCATCTAGCCCCCTCCCTCCTATGTAGAAGGCAGCTAACTCCAGGGTCCTCTTCTCCTTCCCACCCATCCTTCACACACATCCATTCCAGTAGAGAGTAGCTGAAATGAGTGGACAGACAGGCTACCTTCCAGAACTATGGCCTCACCCCTGAAGCACAGGTACCAGATATGAGCAGATGAAATTTACCTTGCAATCTCAGTAACCGCTAACTTCTCAGAAGTAGGGATCATCTCGGTAAGCCTGAGCATCTTAGTAAATAAAGATGGCTTCATTCTTATCTCTCATGATATGATGATTACTTAGTGGAACATAACCATTTAATTCTGAAATGTTATATTTTATATGGATGGTTTGCTTTTAAAGGATAAGACTTAATTGATTAGCATTCATAAGTAACTGTCAGCACAGTGTGGCATTAATAAAATCGGAAGTCAACTCTTAAAAATAAACCAACTGCAATATACATGGATAATTTTTCATCTGAGGCTACCTGGTAAAGAAACTGGTTCAGGATCAGTCAAATGAGACCTCAGAGCAATGGAAGTCTACTCAAATTGCCAGGATTCTAGCCTCACAGCCTTTTTCTGCCATCTTTTCCTGGAAGAAGTGGTTCTATGCGGGTTAGTAGATTTAACACAGTATATTCGTTAACTAGAAAACTCTATAATTTAATCTCTCATTTATTTTTCACTATAGAATCAATGTTTATCCAGCTACTGAATCTCATGATATCATGTCTCCTGTTAAGAACTACAGATTTTTATAAAATCTGGAAAGTCTAATTTACAAAAGAGAACCAAACTGATCATTCATTCCTTCCTTTACTCTCCATCCTATTTGGAAAATAAGGCCTATTTTCATCTTCAAGGCTGTTTTAAAGGCTGGAGAAGAAAAGACACAGAAAGGAGAAAAATAAGCCACAGAAAGATGATCAGGAAGGCATCTAAAAGCACAGCTGTTTATAGCGAACCTCATGGAGACTCAGGAAGCATCTGCCACCCCCACCCCCTGCCCCATTCCAACTGAAGACACTTGGGCGAAGAAAAAATGAACCATGATCTTGCTCAGGTCTCAATTTACAAGGACCTGCAAATTAAAATGAATCTGCTCTATCAGTTGTGTGTGTGTGTTTGTGTGTGTGCGCGCGCACTCTCACATGTCTTTTCAGAACATGAGGAGGCTTAATCAATATGGGGAATTATTATCAGATACCACAAATTGTCAGCTCTACCTTTGTTTGATGGTAAAGATAGCCTCAAACATTCCAGTTTGTGTTTGTTAAACAACGAGTAGACCAGAGACTACAGCTAAGCACCTTCTGTATTGGGGATGATCACCTTAATAGGGGGGACTGCGTCAAACGTCTTCAGCTAAAGGAAGAACACTGAGTAATAGTTTGTTCATCGGCAGGGTCAGACCTACGGCTTGGCTGGTGCCTCTCTAGAGGAAGGCGTGAGCTCTCTAGGCTTCTTCTGTGTACTTCTTGTTGCTTAAATGTGTCTCCACTAGGGGTGTGTAGCCTTTTCGGAGTCTTCTGTACTGAAGGAAAAACAGCACCACAAAAACACCAACCAAAGCCACCAGCATCCCTATGACCACCAAGAGGGTTGTGGTCCAACCTCGAGTTTCTTCAACTGGAATTAAAGCAGAAGAGAAGGGTCTTCAATTGGGATTTTCATCAGCTGAATACTCTTAGAGAAGAAAAGAATGAACCAATTTGCTTTTCACATGCATTTTTGTTGATAAAGCAAAACTATACCAGCTAGAATAAAATTTATCTCCTTCCCCACCAACAATTTGTCATATCCACAATTGTTTTTCTTGAGGAAATGGCATTCCATTATTTAAATACAGCTGATTGCATGTTTTAAATTTCTTATAGTAAACACACAGAATAAACCCTCCAAGGAAGTATATAACTACTTTTGTGAGTTAGAAACTCATTTGTTAAAGTGTATGCTAAAGGAGTAACTGGGGAACTGGAAATATACAACCCGCAGGTGGAGAAATTCTGCTATTGTCTCTACCTTTTTATAGGGTGATAAATGTGTAAGACCGATCAGATGGGCTATTATAACAGAAGACATTCAACAACAGGAGCAGATGAAATCTGTACCCATTTAAAGGGTTGTGAATAAAATCTGAATCTTCCACCTGATAAATCTAATACTCGACTCAAATAATATTTTATAAGCACTCTCCACAAAATTAATGGATTTCATTTTAATGTACCTATGCCTGTCAGTCGTGTCTTTTAAAAACTCTCTTATCAGCTGTTCTTTTTTTTTACATTGTTTTAAAGATTTTATTTATTTATTTAAAAGAGAGAGAGCACAAGCAGGGGCGGGGGGAGGGACAGAGGGAGAGGGAGAAGCAGGCTCCCCGCTGAATGGGGAGCCGGACGCAAGGCTCCATCCCAGGGCCCTGGGATCATGACCTGAGCCAAAGGCAGACACTCAACGACTGAGTCACCCAGGCGCCCCTAGATCAGCTATACTTAAATTCAGTTTCTCTCACCTGGGTTCTTATTCTATACGCTATACTTGCCTAAATGGAAAATCCCCCTTCTAGTTTTTTCCTCCATTCCACAGAGGGCCCTTACTCATCCTGCAGGGATTCCTCCAAGATGACTATAATTTTTCTCCTCATGCTACAATCCAACATCTGTTGCCAGAACCATCTTCTTAAAAAACAGATGTTTAGGGGCGCCTGGGTGGCTCAGTTGGTTAAGCGACTGCCTTCGGCTCAGGTCATGATCCTGGAGTCCCGGGATCGAGTCCCACATCGGGCTCCCTGCTCGGCAGGGAGTCTGCTTCTCCCTCTGACCCTCCTCCCTCTCATGCTCTCTGTCTCTCATTCTCTCTCTCTCAAATAAATAAATAAAATCTTAAAAAAAAAAAAACCAGATGTTTATTCTGACATTTCTTTGTTCAGGAACCGAAAATGATTGTTCTTTTAATTGTGGTAAGATACACATGACGTATATTTCACCATCGTAGTCATTTTTAAGTGCTCCAGTCCAAGCATCAGTGCATTCAGCATTCTGCCACCATCACCACCATAGGACTTTTTTCATCCTGCAAAACTGAAATAATATCTCCCCAGTACCCCAGCCCTCCAGCCTCTGCAATCTCCTTTCTACTTTCCGTCTCTATAAATTTGACTACTCTAGAGACCTCACATAAGGCGAATCACACAGTTTTTGTTGTTTTGTGACTGGCTTTTTCATTTAGCATAATATCTTCAAAAATTATAGTCTCATGCAAATTAAGACTCATGCATGTTGTAGCATATGACAGGATTTCCTTCCTTTTTAAGGCGACATAATATTCCATCTGTGCATACACCACACTTGGTTTATCCATTCAGCTATCAATGGACAATGACTCTTCTTTTGTCTATTGTGACTAATGCTATGAACAGAGGTTTACAGATAATCTGTTTGGGTACTTGCTTTCAATTCTCTGCTGGATCATAAGGTAATCTGATGTTCAATTTTTTGAGGAGCTTCCTTATTGTTTTCCACAGAGGCCACGTACCACTCTGCATTCCCACCAGCAGTGCACAAGGCCTCCAATTACCCCACAGCCTCATCGGCACTTATTACCCACTGCTTGGTCAGTAATAACCAACCTAATGGGTGGAAAGCAGCATCTCATTGTGGTTTCTGCCTAGCTTTTTTTTTTTTTTTTTAAAGATTTTATTTATTTATTTGAGAGAGAGAGAGAGAATGAGAGAGAGAGAGCATGAGGTGGGGAGGGTCAGAGGGAGAAGCAGACTCCCTGCCGAGCAGGGAGCCTGATGTGGGACTCGATCCCGGGACTCCAGGATCATGACCTGAGCCTAAGGCAGTTGCTTAACCAACTGAGCCACCCAGGCGCCCGGTTTCTGCCTAGCTTTTAAGGCCGTCTCTAACCAGGCTCTTTTCACAGATCCAGACTTCATTCAGGGAATCTTCTTCCCAAGCCTTCTCCAGCCAGGCTTCTTCACGCAGTCCTCTACACAGACTACACCTTTCACAGCACTGTTCCCTGCCCTTCTTCAATTTAAAATGCTCCCTTCTCTCCGCCTCCCCTAGAGAAAATCCACCATCTCTTTGAATCTGACTCAAGACCCCTCCCCTTCAAGAAGCCTTTCCCAAAATTGGACTGCCACATGCAGAAGAATGACACTGGACCATTTCCTTACACCACACACAAAAATAGACTCAAAGTGGATGAAAGACCTAAATGTGAGACAGGAATCCATCAAAATCCTTGAGGAGAACACAGGCAGCAACCTCTTTGACCTCAGCCGCAGCAACTTCTTCCTAGAAACATCGCTGAAGGCAAGGGAAGCAAGGGCAAAAATGAACTATTGGGACTTCATCAAGATAAAAAGCTTTTGCACAGCAAAGGAAACAGTCAACAAAACCAAAAGACAACTGACAGAATGGGAGAAGATATTTGCAAATGACATATCAGATAAAGGGCTAGTACCCAAAATCAATGAAGAATTTATCAAACTCAACACCCAAAGAACAAATAATCCAATCAAGAAATAGGTAGAAGACATGAACAGACATTACTGCAAAGAAGACATACAAATGGCTAACAGACGCATGAAGAAGTGTTCAACATCACTCGGCATCAGGGAAATCCAAATCAAAACCTCAATGAGATACCACCTCACACCAGTCAGAATGGCTAAAATTAACAAGTCAGGAAACAACAGATGTTGGCGAGGATGCGGAGAAAGGGGAACCCTCCTACACTGTTGGTGGGAATGCAAGCTGGTGCAGCCACTCTGGAAAACAGTCTGGAGGTTCCTCAGAAAGCTGAAAATAGAGCTACCCTACGACCCAGCAATTGCACTACTGGGTATTTACCCCAAAGATACAAATGTAAGGATCTGAAGGGGTACATGCACCCCGATGTTTATAGCAGCAATGTCCACAATAGCCAAACTGTGGAAAGAGCCAAGATGTCCATCAACAGATGAATGGATAAAGAAGGTGTGGTATATACATACAATGGAATATTTTGCAGCCATAAAAAAAAATGAAATCTTGCCATTTGCAACAATGTGGATGGAGCTAGAGCATATGATGCTAAGCACAATAAGTCAGTCAGAGAAAGACAAGGATCATATGATCTCACTGATATGAAGAATTTGAGAAACAAGACAGAGGATCATAGGGGAAGGGAGGGAAAAATGAAACAAGATGAAACCAGAGAGGGAGACAAACCATAAGAGACTCTTAATCTCAGGAAACAAACTGAGGGTTGCTGGAGTGGAGGGGGGTGGGAGGGATGGGGTGGCTGGGTAATGGACATTGAGGAGGGTATGTGCTATGGTGAGTGCTGTGAATTGTGTAAGACTGATGAATCACAGACCTGTACCTCTGAAACAAATAATGCAATATATGTTAAGAAAAAAAAAAGAAGAAGAAGGTAGCGGGAGGGGAAGAATGAAGCGGGGGAAATCAGAGGGGTAGACAAACCATGAGAGACGATGGACTCTGAAAAACAAACTGAGGGTTCTGGAGGGGAGGGGGGTGGGAGGATGGGTTGGCCTGGTGGTGGGTGTTGAGGAGGGCACGTTCTGCATGGAGCACTGGGTGTTGTGCACAAACAATGAATCATGGAACACTTCATCTAAAACTAATGATGTAATGTATGGGGATTAACATAAGAATAAAAAATAAATTTAAAAAAAAGATAGTAAGAAGGGGAAAATGAAGGGGGGGAATCGGAGGGGGAGATGAACCATGAGAAACTATGGACTCTGAGAAACAAATTGGGTTTTAGCGGGGATGGGGGTGGGGGGATGGGTTAGCCCCGGTAATGGGTATTAAGGAGGGCACATACTGCATGGAGCACTGGGTGTTATACGCAAACAATGAATCATGGGACACTACATCAAAAACTAATGATGTACTGTATGGTGACTAACATAACATAATAAAATAAAACTTAAAAAAAAAGAAACCTTTCCCAAATGCCCCACTTCCTTCTCCAAACTTCAGCTATAGTTATGTCTCCCCAGGCAAGATTGTAAATTTCTTTGTCAGACCAATACGTGAAACATGAATTTGTGTCTCCTAATGAGTTAACACATTCTGGGCAAATTCAAACTCTCAGTCTACACCTGTTAATTAGCTGATGTCAGAGGAATGGAAGTAGGGGCAAATGCACATCCCAAACTTTGTGATTGTTACTATGTTCAATTCCAGAGAAAAGAGAATGAAGTTTCAAAAAGATATCTCAGTTGTCCTGAGAAAGGAAACTTTAAATCAGTAAGGAAAACAAGCAAAGTTGCAGGACTAGAAGGAAAGGCAAGGGACAGATTCCAGGGCTTAAAAGACTCTGAAGTCAGAGAGAGAGAGAGAGAGAGAGAGAGAGAGAGAGAGAGATGTCAGCTCACAGGTCATTATGATTACACCATAGGCAGAGATTTAGGGAAGATGGAATAGACACAAGTGGGGAAAACTCACCAGCAGATGGGCTGTGTGTTTTTTTGGGTTCTGGACAAAATAAGGTATTTTTTATTATTTTGTCTTTTCTTTCTCAACCTGTCCTAAGATTGTTTAAATGGCCCATGGGGCTATATTGGGGCTTGGGCAAATAGAAAAATATGTGTCCATATATATACTTATCAAAATATCCTCCCATATTTTTAACCAAGTGGAAAAAAGCTAATAAAAAATCTACAGTGTAAAAACATGACTTAAAGAACTTTAATTAAGAACACATATACGTGAAGCCCCATGCAGCCCAATCTGTTGGCAGGCCAATATCAACCTCATAAACCCACGCAACAGGGCTGGTATGGGCTAACTGGAAATAACTGGTCTCATTACAAAATAATGCAGGGTTGAATAAACAACAATAACAACTGCCTGTCTTTATTTAGAATTTTGATAGTGTATTCATCTTTTCTGCTTTAATTTTGATTTTAAGAAAATATTACATTACATTATTATTTATCTCAGTTACTGAATTTTTTGGTTTCCCCTTGAACTTTGTGCTCAGGGCAAGTGCTACACTTGCCTCACCCTAAACCAAGCCCTTCCTTCAAGTAATGATTCTCCAAGTCCTGATGATCCCCATCCACATGTGGCTAGTGCATTTTGATTTTATTGGCTAGACATTTCAAACCAGTTTTTTATTAATTCAGATTATTTATTATATATTAATTATATGCTATTATTTATTAATTCAGTCATCAAAGTAGTCCCTTTTCTGATGTTTAATTGGTAGTTTAAAGGCTCATTTTGCTTAATATATATATTCTAGAAAACAGCTAATAAAATTAACTAGACCTGAGTACTTGAATATAAGGTCTTGGTTTGCATTTTTTAAAAGAAAGAAAAGTCCTTCAGAAGATGAGTGGATTATCCCCACAGAAGTTGTATTTGTTACCTGACAGATCAATGGCATAGCTGTAGCCGAGTTGGTCTGCAGTTAAAAAGAATTCCTCATTCGTCACCGGAGGGAAGAAAGGAACCATGTTATACATCCGATTGTGACCAATGGGTGCCAGCTCCTGAGGCCAGGCATCCACAGAAGGATTGGATCTTTTCATCCATTCATCGAAAATGGCGTCGGTAAAGGAATGAAGTACCTGCAAGACAATTGAACATGGCATTTGACATTGATCTGTCTGTCCCAATCAGGCCAATCTGATTGGAGCTTTCTCTAAAGTGGAATGGGGTTCTTCTGGACATGAGGAACTTCTCTGTACCCAACCGTATCTTAGTGACATACCCACTGACATTTTTAGTTATGTTTTCAAGGCTGCCTGGCATCTCTCCAAACAGAATCATCAACCCCTTGTCAAGTGAACAAATGAAAGTTCATTAACAGAGTTAACACTGGTTTGGGAACATCGGATGCCTTTGCTAAGTGAATGTTAATTATTAAGTTGGAGAGAGAAGGGCAAGTATAAGATAGATATCTTTGGTTTTAGTTTTAACAGAAGAGGAAGAAGAGGCTTTGCTTAACAATATTGAAACAAATGGACAGGAAAAGAAGGAAGGAAGGAAAAGAGAGGGGAGAGGAGGGAGGGAAGAGGGAGGGAAGGAGGTGGGGAGGGAGGGGGGGAGGGAGGAAAGAAGGAAGGAAGAAAATCTCCAAAATGGGTTTTCAAATTTTTCTCAGCAGGACAACCCTTCTATGTACTCATTTCATAACACTCTCATTTGAATTTTCAGTGTTATGCCAGCAAAAGAAAGTCTAAAAAATGTTGTGATGTGCACAGTGCTCATTTTTATTTTCTCAAGGAAGTTATTACAGTCCTTCTCAATTACAGCAATTATTATATGTTTTAAAATATTAACAGCAAAATTTCCACATTCATAGCCCCAATTTTGCAACACGACATAAATGTGAGAGTTCAGCCCAACTTTTATGCTGGGTTCCTCTTTTATTTCTAGACTGTAAGTTCAAGGCCTTAGGGACACTGTTCCCTTCTCTTCCCCTGGGTCCCAAGTGCTGTCATCCCAGAGCCTGTCATATGGGGGTTGGGGAGTACTTATTCCAATAAATGCTTATCAAACGAATTCATTATGAATTCATTCACCCTTATTCCTTGTACTCCAATTAGAGCACTGGCCAAATTATACTATAACTTGTTACTTATTTATCTATTTTCCTTAACAACACCCCTAACTCCTAAAGGTCAGAGATTGGGTCTTTTTACCTTTGAAGCATCAGCTTAGCATGCAACCTGGACAGAGTTGATGTTTAAATAAGAATTTGTTGTCTGAAGACTGTGCCATGCAAAGTAGTTTTGTCTTTTGTACAGTTCAACTAAAGAGGCCCCTTTCTATCTGGTGCTGTTTCCTCAACTTGCTATCGCATTTCTTCTGTTTTCTGGCATCAGTCTATCTAAGACCAATGCAAGGGTCCCTGCCCTGAAGGATGTTGCCCTGATCAGGCAACAGCAAGAACTTTCTACCTATATTGTTTCACATGGCTACATATAAGATAGTCAAAAGAATCAAGTGATGTACTCAAGGAGTTTTTTCCCGAATGGATTTTTACAGTTCATGGCAGAGACAATCATCTTAAAAACAAAAACCTCAAATTTTAAGACCTGGGCTTTTACAGAGACAGAAGATTTTTTTTCTTAATTCTAAAATCTTAGACTTGAGTAACAAAATTGAAGCTCCAAAGAAATAAAGGTATAACGTTTATTGCATAAGCAACAGATTTGGAAGACATGTGAAAATGCAAGTGATCAACGTTTCCTACAAGGAGAGCTTAGAGAAGGTCATCAGCCCTGGAAAAAGAGTTAAGTGTTAGTTGTGGGTGTAGGCTGCCAAAAACGTACCCCATGTCCTGAATCCCGGGAACTCCAGATAAGGTTAGAAGGTTCCCATACAGGGAAGTTGTGCTTCATCCTCCAGCTGTAGCCTGGGGAGCCTGCCAGTTTCTAATAGAACTTTTGCCACAAACATGGAGCCCAAGCAATAGAGGCTGAATGCCTAAGGATAACATGCACTATTTATTGGTTGCTTACCAAATATCCACTCTCTTCTTCCTCTGTAACTTCCTTTTTTTTTTTTTTTTTTTTTTGAGTGAGGCAATGTATCAAACTATCCCTGAGATTGAACTAGGAGTCACTGGATGGGACTTCTAAGAAAGTTCTTTAAAGGTGGAGCTCTCAGCTTAAAAGTGACCCTTTTCCCCTTTCCATGTATCCTTGCTGTTTCCTGGAACATGGATGTGATGGTTGGAGTTGCAGCAGCGATCTTAATTGCTAATTAACAAAGTTAGGAAAAGAAGCCACTCACCAAGGGTGGTAGAGCAAAAACACAGAAGGGTCTGTGATGAGTCTGGAGATACAATACCAGCCCCGGAGTACCTGCCACTGGGGATCTTTTACATTAAGAGAAAAATGCACCTCTTTTTTGTTTGGGCTTCTATAACGGGTTTTCTGTTCTAAGCAGCTGAACCAAATCCTAAGTGATACACATAAAAAGTATCTAGGGGCGTACCAGAGTGTATTTTCCAAAGAAGGTCACACAGTATCTCCCAAGCTTTTAGATACTGTCTGAGTTCAAGTCAGAGATCAAATTCTGATTAGAAAAAGAGACAAGGGACTCTCAGGACACAGGAAGGTCCAGATTCAGTGCTGCAAGAAGCAAATAACTTTTGGGAAACACCAGAATTCACCCAGTACAAAGTGTAAATAATTAAGGAGGGGACAAGACTCTGCAGCAATTCATAATTTGGAGAGATAAAAGAACAGGGAAAAATAATAAGGAGAGATTATAGGTCTCAGAAGGGCTATAAAACACTGTACAATAAATGCTGGGGTAGGAACTATATACAGAGCACCCAATTTATAGAATGGAGTAAAAGAGGTTAGTGTGTGCCAAGAAGATGCAAAGAATGCAATAAACAAAATGCTGCAAGCACTAACATATCCACAGCCATAAAGAGAAGTGGTGCAGTCTGTAGAATAGGTATTTTTGTTAGAGTTGTGAACATTGTTCCTAAACAAGATACCTTGAATTGCTCTTGAGAAACTAATAGTATCTTTGTTTCACATGAGTCAAAAATGAGCTCAGTTAATGTCTCTGTAAAGGCTACATGTAATTGGAGGGTAATAAATAAAAGCAAAAGTAAAGTAACAGTATACTGTGGTTGCCTTATATCCGCTACAGAGATACATAGTTATATTTGGGTATTAAAAATTGAGTGCTTCAGAAATGAGGTTACAAATTTGCCTCACAAACCCATTCTATCTTGCTCCAACACATAAGGATAGGTACAGGAAGAAAAAAACTTTTACCTTGGAGGCAGTGTTGAAGAAAGTGTGATTCTATGGGCTTTCAAGGTAAAAAATTTTTAAATGCAACCCTTGCAGAAAAAAAAAGCAATCAATCAATGGCTATTGTGCTGGAAGGCATAAAGAAACTTGAATAAAATATAGGGAAAGCGTGCATATCTTTTTCAGGATCACTGGAGGATAGTTACTATCAAACTTAACCTTAACTTAGATGTCTGCACAATCAGATTCCTGCCATAATGACCACAGACACCAGTACATCACCCAGCACACTGTGGTGTTCACCACTTGAGTTCATGTGTTCCTATCTAG
The DNA here is from genome assembly GCF_029215605.1 of Mirounga angustirostris. Classification (NCBI taxonomy): domain Eukaryota; kingdom Metazoa; phylum Chordata; class Mammalia; order Carnivora; family Phocidae; genus Mirounga; species Mirounga angustirostris. The sequence goes on along the minus strand of NW_026991711.1, from coordinate 15,901,977 downwards.
AAGACATCATTCATGGTCAGAGTGAATTTTATTGTGATAATGTTCTGCTCCTCTGAGAACTCATATATGATCACTCGGAAATCACACAATAGACACCCAGTTTCATATGGGAGGTTCCACTTAAAACTTAAGGTAGGGACACCTGGGTGGCTCAGTCCGTTAAGCTTCTGCCTTCAGCTCAGGTCATGATCCCAGGGGCCTGGGATCGAGACCCACGTTGGGCTCCCTGCTGGGCAGGGAGCCTGCTTCTCCCTCTCCCTCTATCCCTCCCCTCCCCACTCATGCTCTCTCTCTGTCTCTCAAATAAAGAAATAAAATTAAAAAAAAAAAAAGAAAAGAAAAAGTACCCTTTCTACATATATTTGTATAATAACATTGTATACAAAATATAAATAAGTATACCTAAAATATATGCAATATACATTGTATGTAAGATATATTAGCATGTATATAAAAAGAAATACAGTTATGTATGGTGGCACATGGTACCTAGACTAATTGTGATGACTGGTTTTGCGATATATACAAATATTGAATCAATATGTTGTACATCTGAAACTAACTTAATTTTATATGTCGGTTATATCTCAATTTAAAAAAGAAGTATCAGTTGAGCGCTTGAGGAAGAAAGCTTATACTTTAAGGATTAAACTTTGAACACATGCAAAAAGATGACTATAAGAGGTTCTGCTATTAGTTCGACAGCTTTAAAAGAAGTCACTGGTTCAGCATATGTCATAAGCAGGTGGGAGAGAGAAAACCAGGGGGATGTCAGAAGAGATTCTAGATAAGAACTGAGATACTCCCAGGCCATTCATGTCTAAGGAATCACCAAAGCTCTAGGAGAAAGGAACCCAAATCAATGCTATAACCACTTTAGATTTGTATATAAATGTGGTTTGCCATTATACTACTTAATTTCATCAATGACAAAGAGTATGCAGTTCATCTCTTAGCATAGGTTTAGTTCTTCTCAATAAAACATGGGTTTATCCTTACAAAGTTTAGAGTTGAAAAGAATTTCTTCAGGTGCCATTTAGCCCCTGTCAAGTTAAAAAACCAAACTATCCCCTAGACCAAGAGTATAGAAATCCTGCCACCCTGGGATGCTCTGCCCAAGCAGATGGCCAGCCACCATCTCCAATACCTCAGCTCTTATAAAATTCACCAAGGTGTCACATTCCTTAGGAATTATTAACTTTATCTCAGTTGTTTAAAAATACATACATTAAATAAATAAATGTAGGATTATTCAACCTTCTGGAGGGCAACTTGGCAGTATCTACTGACATTTCAAATGCATTTATTTAATCTTTGACATGGTAATTCTATTCTCTTGACTTACTCTACGTGTTCATGCACTGAAACATTGTTTGCCAAGCAAGAGATTAGAAACTACCTACATGCCCACTGACAGAAAACTGGCTAAAATTTTCAGGATAAAGCTGCACTATAGAATACTATACAGCCCTAAAAAAGGAACGGAATGGCCTTTATGAACTGATATGGAATGATTTAGAAAAAGTAAAAAATAAAAATAGTGAAGTCACAGACATGTCTATAGTATGCTGCCATTCAGATAACATATTTGTTTGTATATTTATAAAATGAATCTGGAAGAATAGGGGAAAATGGTAATAACTAGATGGTATTGATACAGAGTCTTCATTTTATGTCTTTTATATTTGAACCCCTTATGTGCATTATCTATTTTAAATTTTTGAAAAGGAAGTATTTAGGAAACGATGTAACAACCTAAACAGTGTTCATAAGTACAACTGTACAAACATAGAATATGCGAGGAAATAAGCAGAAAATTGAGATGGAATTACAGACAATTAAAAATCTTTTTGCCGGGACACCTGGGTGGCTCAGTCAGTTAAGCATCTGCCTTCAGCTCAAGTCATGATCCCAGGGTCCCAGGATTGAGCCCCGCATCAGGCTCCCCGCTCAGTAGGGTGTCTGCTTCTCCCCCTGGCCCTCCCCCTTCTCATGCTCTCTCTCTCTCTCTCTCTCACTCACTCTCCCTCAAATAAGTAAATAAAATCTTTAAAAAAAAACCTTTTGGCCAATATTTCTGTAACTCTAAATCATTAAAAATTGTTAAACTATTAAAAAATAAAAAATTAATGTAAAACAATGTTAATTTAAATACTCAAGGTATTAGCCTAATTATACTTTTCCTTTTTTTCTTAAGATTTATTTATTTGGTGGGAGGGGGGAAGGATTGGAGAGAGAGAGAAAATCTCCAGCAGATTCCCCACTGAGCGAGGAGCCTGATGCAAGGCTCGATCTCACAACTCTGAGATCATAACCTGATCTGAAATCAAGAGTCAGATGCTTAACCAACTGATATGCTTTTTCTTTTGTAAGAAAGATAAATAAAATGGATCCATTTTTAAGTGCTTCACTCTTGGGGAGAGAGAAGCAATGTCCTATACTCGTCTTTTTTAAAATTTTAACTAAACTCATACCAATTCACCAGTATTTCATACTTGTTATTATGACCTATTAATTTTACTAATTTTATTACAGCCTAGAACAGTAGAGTCAGAAGGGTATTAACTTCATGTAGTCCATTAGATTCTTGTTTTAGAAACTCATTTTCTCTTTTCTTGCTTCCCCCCCCCAAATTAATGGAGTTATCTTACCCAACTATTAGTCATTGTTAAGAAATACAAATGATGATAAGACTGTGTATACATCTTATTCCATGTAGGAGTCCAATGTATAAGATGACAAACAAACACATGAGCTATGCCGTATTAGCCATGCACCCTATGAATCCCCCAGTCACTTAAGAATTGAAAGAATTAGAACTTGCCAAATGTACCTTTCTAAAAGAATAACATTCAAATACAGCCCTAAGAATAGTTGCTTTGAAGGGTGCCTGGGTGGCTCAGTTGGTTAAGCGACTGCCTTCAGCTCAGGTCGTGATCCGGGAGTCCCAGGATCGAGTCCCACATCGGGCTCCCCGCTCAGTGGGGAGTCTGCTTCTCCCTCTGACCCTCTCCCCTCTCATGCTCTCTCTCAAATAAATAAATAAAATCTTTAAAAAAAAAAAAAAAGAATAGTTCCTTTGAAGCTGGAAGGAAAATATTTAGTCTGTAACATTGTTTCTTTCTTGGCCGTTAACTCAACTATTTAATGTTAGGGTCTTTTGGTTTTCCTTTTTCTCCCCCTAGATTATACCTAAATTCAATACTGAAGACGGCACTACTTAGCATTTCTGTGACCTAATCATATTTTCCAGATAAATGCGTGCATATCCTTCAATTACCTTATGAATTATTAGAACTTCAGAGATTGGTTTCAGAGTTTTTCCTGTATTTTAACATTATATCTTTTACTCGTTATAGTGATCAGATACAACTTTGCCCCTCTCTTGCTTGAAGAGATTTCAGGAAAATAATTTTAATAAATATTGCATGCAATATATTTGCATAAACTGCCTTGTGAATTTGAAATTCCAGAAACTATCACTCTTTGAACCGAAATGCTTTAACCTGATCTCAATATGTGCAAAAATTATTTAAGCCTAAAGTGGTTTCAACATGAAACTTGATGTGAATAGCCTAAGTCATTGTGAGTTCTGCAACTAGTGCCAAAACGCTTCCTGGCTGCAAAAAAAAAAAAAAAAAGGCTGTGGCTTTTCATCTGTTTATATGCACATGACAACTTATACCAAAGAAGAACAAAATTTTAAATATTAAAGGTATTGGGCGCCTGGGTGGCTCAGTTGGTTAAGCGACTGCCTTCGGCTCAGGTCATGATCCTGGAGTCCCGGGATCGAGTCCTGCATCGGGCTCCCTGCTCGGCAGGGAGTCTGCTTCTCCCTGTCCCACTCCCCGTTTGTGTTCCCTCTCTCGCTGTGTCTTTCTCTGTCAAATAAATAAATAAAATCTTAAAAAAAAAATATTAAAGGTATTAAAAGTAATGAAGGTAAGGATGATTAAATATCTAGTGTTTTGAACTACACATAAGTCACAGAATTCCTCATCCGTAAAGTCATAATGTGGCTCCCTAGAGCAGGAAGAGAAACATGACTGATAGAGGAAACATACTACAGAGAACGGACATTAATTCCTTAGAGCAGGAGTTGGCAGACTAAAGCCTGTGGACCAAACAGAGCTCACCACCTGTTTTTTATTTCTCTCTCTTAGAGAGAGAGAGCGTGAGAAAGCATGAGGTGGGGGGCAGAGGGAGAGGGAGAGAATCCCAAGCAGGCTCCACACTCAGCTCGGAGCCCAATGCAGGGCTCAATCTCACGGCCCTGAGGTCATGACCTGAGCCAAAAATCAAGAGTCGGACACTTAACCAACTGAGCCACCCAGGCGCCCCTCACCACCTGTTTTTTAAATAAAGTTTTATTAGGACACCACACTCACTCACTCATGTATTGTCTATGGCTGCTTTCACACTACAGAGGCAGTGTTGAGTAGTTGCAACAGAGATATTGGGCCTGTAAAGCCTAAAACACTCACTATCTGCCAAGCCCTACACACAAATTGGGCATCCTCCAAAGAAGGAGATAAGAAACCTCGGGTGTTGAAAAGCAAGTTACTAGCAGTACCCTTCTTTCCTTTAGTAGGAGAGAAAGGTTGTGTGGAGACATATAATCCTGAATTTGCCAGAAGATTCCGCTGTTCTGCTCATAATATTTTGGCATACTGGATAAGGAGTCCTGTGACATTCTTTCTCATGAATATGGACTGTGTGTATAAACTATATAGTTGAAAATGTATGTTTTACAAAAATTTATTTAGAGAAATATAGTATAGATAACTAGATGTAAAGATACAGAGCAGAGAAGGGAGAACAAGTACTGTGTGGCATAAGCTGATGGATGAGATAATGGCCAGAAAAATGGTGTGAAATACCCAGTTAGAACCAATAAACAAGGCAAGCATCCTACAGTAGAGCTAAGACAGTTGTGGAGATATCGCACGTAAGCCCCCACCTTGCTAAAGGCTGGGATCAAGAGTCCACATTTCTCACAACTCCTTCATGTTTTGTTATACAAATATGAGGGAAGAAACACTTTTTAGAAAAAAAGGAATAGCTCATCAACTGCTCCATCTCTGGATTTCCCACAGCTCACCCTGGCCAGGCACTCATCTATCCGGGAATCCAGAAACCTACCCAGACCTTCACACCACCAGGCAAGCTCAGAGCATTGTGAGCTATACATTTACCCTCCCTCTTCATATCTCCTTTTTTGGTACCCTGGGTGGAGATAAAAATAATAAGTCACCTTTGAAATACCTCAGTATTTCTTTCAGTAAAATTGCCTTAGGGCACAACTGTCTGCCATGGAGAACAAGATAAGAAACCTTAATTAAGGTTTGGAAATTGAAAGCCAACATATAGTTCTCTAATTCTTCCCAGCGACTACCATAAAACACATTGTTGTCTTATGGTAAATTTTGTTTTGTACTTGGCAGTTTCTAAAGCAGCTTTGTATTATTCTAATCTACTCAGTGTTGCATTAATGAGCACACCACTCTCTTCCAACACAGATCAAGCCCTGTGACCTGCACTTTGCAGAGTGGGAAACAGAGGCTTCACACAGTTCAAGGAGACTCCCAAGATTGCACAATTCAGGACGAAATAAAAAAGTTATTTGACTTGTAATCCAGTGTTCTTTTGACTATGCCATGTGGCCGCCCAGGAGTCCAGAAAAACAAACTGCTAGAAACTGATGGTATGGACTGACTTATGACCCCCTCAAATTCATGTGTTGAAACCCTAACCCCCAATGTGACTATATTCAGAGATGGGACCTAAAGGAGGTAATTAGGGTTAAATAAGGTCATATGTGTGGAGCCCCGAGATGATAGGACTAGTGCTCTTATAAGAAGAAACCCCAGAGATCTCTGCCTCTCTCCACTATGTAAGGACACACCACCAAGAAGGCAGGGGTCTGTAAGCCAGGAAGAGAGCTTTCCCCAGGAACCACATCACTCAGCACCTTGATCTTGGACTTTCAGCCTCCAGAACTGTGAGATATGAATTTCTGTTGTTTAACAGTCTATTTTATTTTTGTTATGGCAACCTGAGCAGACTAAGATACACTACTAAAATTAACATTAAAGTGAGGAAAATTCTGGAAAAAGAAAAAACCCATAAAGTGCTTACTACAGTGCAATCTATACTAGATAATATTTAAATTAATTTGAATTCAAAATACTGGCAAAATAAAAAAAGACCAGTGGTGAAATTTCTTCTTCTAATTGCTTTGAAACCATCCATTCAAGACACACAACCCTGAAGACAATGTTAAAATAGTGGATAGTGAGTTAAGTATCTTTAAAGCCAGAGAGGGCCTGGCTCTATCAAGGAGGCCTTGGTGGGGACACCTGGGTGGCTCAGCTGGTGAAGCAACTGTCTTCGGCTCAGGTCATGATCCTGGAGTCCCAGGATCGAGTCCCGCATCAGGCTCCCTGCTCAGCAGGGAGTCTACTTCTCCCTCTGACCTCTCCCCTCTCATGCTCTCTGTCTCATTCTCTCTCAAATAAATAAATAAAAATCTTTTTAAAAATATTAAATTAAAAAAAAGAGGCCTTGGTGTTCTGCGGGGGATAAACAATCATGGAACATCAACATCAAACAAGGTCACTCTGTGACCGTGATGGGTCAGGACAAAAACAAGGCAACTCCATGACTGTGTCTGAATGTAGACAAAATATGAACATTGCCCAAACCGTACAATACCTAACAAGAACATTAGCCCTTTCCCGGCTATTACAAGCGACTCCCACTGCTCTACCAATTACTGAGAAGTATTGGGGTACTCAATCATAGAATCGCCCCGCTTCCTGACAGCATCCAATCCAGAGCAAAGCCCTGCCTCCTTACACCCTCCCCATCTCAGCTAGCACAAGCCCAAATCCTGTTCATTCTTTTCTAGCCCCTGAGCCACTCCATGGTTTCCCAGTCTGTCCCAACAACAAGGAATACACCAGCCTCGGTCTTATGGAACCACGGGACCACGTGCCCCACTACAGCAGCTCCTCGCAGTCCTCGGCTGGAGGGCGCTGACCAAGGACAGCTGGGATAACATGGCCCCGACCTGCACCCGCCCTGTTTTGTTAGTCTCCAGAGAGCCCCTTGGTGAACAGATTTTTAAAACTAACAGAGCTTGGGATTCTAACATTATAATCCCACTGTCGAGTTTCTTTGTTTTTCCTTTTGTTTTAAAGTGAGACCGAAATCGGACTCAAACATGTATCAAGGGAGTTAGTTCATCACACTTTGAATTTTAAAGAACCGTAAGGTTCCTCCGTAGCCAACAACAGCTCTCTCTGTACTGGCTGTATTTCCTCTCAGAGATAGGAACCCAGTTCATAAAGTAAGGAACATCAAATGTGGTTTTTGTATTAATTGAAGACATTTGTCGTTTTTTCTGCTCAGCACTCCTTCCCCACCCTCCGTCCCCCTTCCGGCTAACACAAACTTTCTTTCCTGCAGGGAGCTCCCTAAAGCTGTGTGTGTTGGGGTCACACACATGCGCGGACAGTAGGGGTGAACATGTGACCTTGCTCTGGCCAATCAGAGTACCTCCTTCCCCTTGCCATACTGATTGGTTCACGGAGGGCAGGTAATCCAGGCCTGGCCAATCCTGGGACTGTTCTCCGATACTATGGTAACGTGGCTGCTTCCGGCCCCTGCCCCACGTGCTAAGCTGGTAGCGTGCTCATTTGTGGCTGCCGATGGCTAGCTCGGTTACCGCCTGCAAAGAGGTTGTTTATGAAGACGGAGATAGAGCTGACATCGTTTGAGCCGCTAGATTCAGCACCCTTCTGTTTCCCAGTTATTTAAGTCAATAAATTAATTCTTTTATCCTTAATTAGTTTGGGTAGAATCTACTCATTTGCAAACAAAAAAAGAAATGACTGAATATAACTGCAAGTTTGCAAACTGACCCAAACCAATTTTTCTGTTCAGCACTACCAGGTTCTCTTACACATTGGTAGCCTCCTGCGTTTGCGGGTGGACATTGGCCATAGTCCTCACCCTCTCAAGTAAACTCGTTACTGGATGGTATATAACCATGAGAGCAAGTAAAGACCGGATTCTGGTAAACCTACATTGACTGATTAGCAAGTAGACACAGAAGGAGTAAAAGAACCCGTTCTTGTACACCCAGGGAGGTCTGTGCCATCTTGTGACGAGTGTCTTACATGGAAGATTCTGTCCAAAGTGGACACAATGATATTAGGACAGCAAGAACAGCTCATTTTTAGGCAGAACGCTTTGTGAGTGAGGGGGCCAGGATGAAACACCAACAGAGCTGTGGACTTGGTGTGCTCTTCCAAAGGTGCCGGGTGGCTGGGCTTCATCTTCAACATCACTCATTTTATGATTGAAAAATTATTGTCATTATACTAATTTATTATATAAATTGTACTAAATTGTGCTATAATTTATAATATCACTATGCTAACTTATGAATCCAACTCTGGACTATAAACTCCTCTCTGGTGTCATTCCAAAGCTAACCATCTCCAAAGCGTGGGTTTCTGAAAAGGGGACTTTAAATGCTATCCTACCACCTCTGGGACATAGAATAAAACGAATTTAACATTTGAATACATCCCATTGTGCACAAAGAGAATATAACACACACCAAACCTTAATCTTACTGAAAAGCAAATAAATCCAACATCTTACGTAGAAAATTTTTCATCTAGTCTGAGCCTTGAACATACCACAAAGACAGGATCGTTGGCAGCAGAATGTGGCAAAGCACTTGTCCCATTCAAGAAGGAATGAACCAAGTTATGTAGGCTCATCACTTGAGAGTCCAGGTTGCTGTTCGCTTTATCAAACCCTTCCAGGGCATTCCTGAGAGAAAATCAGTATGTCAGTGACAACAGTTACAATTGATAAAGGTCTCCTTTTTTTGTTTCCAGCCTAAATAACAGTCTTCTGACTTGAGATGGGGAAGCTCTGTCATAGCTAATTAACTACAAATTAGTCCCAACTTTTAATGATGATCTTCCATCAGGGGAGGGAACTCTTAATCAATGCTTACTTTCTGCACCTGCTCAGTTGGATTATACCTCTTTTATATACTGTATGACAATTCTATACCTTCATATCTGTCCCCCCCCGGCCAGACTATGAAGTCCTAGAGGACACAGACTGTTTTCTCCAGATTTTTATTGCCAGAGCTCAGTACCATGCCCAGCACATGGTCTGTAATCAGAAATATTTTTTGAATTAGCATATAACCTCATATCCCATTTCTCAACTAAATAGACCTCCAGCTTGACTGTAACATATTCAGCATTCTAAATGCATCCCCAAATTCCACTTATCCTTGTCTTTTTCTCCTCCCCATTTTTAGGAAATTCAGATTGTCCTTATCCTAACTCAGTGATCCTCAAATTTAAGTATACATGGGAATCACTGGAGAGAAAGACATATTTCATGCCCCACTTCAGAGTTTCTGACTCAGGAAGTGTGGGCCGGTTCTTCACAATTTGTGTTTCCAACCAGCTCCCAAGTGATCCCAGTTACAGTAGTCTGGGCCCCACACTTCGATAACCATTCCCTGAACTCAAATCTATAAAGCTTGCACTCCATTTCAATAGCATTTTTACTACCGTGAAAAACAAACGTATGCTCCTTTTCAAACAATCTTAAATGTCAGCCTTTATAGGACCATTGCCACTACCCAGAGCTGGGTCCAACTGCCACACAGACCCTGAGCTCTGCTGCGCTTGGCACAGCCTCTGCATGTTTCAGTTTACCCCACCTCTGCCCCAAATAACCCATCACCTGTATAATTTGCACACAGGGGAGAGAGAATCTGGTTTGGGGGAAGACCATGCATCTATCCACTGTGTCTTTTTGGAGCCCCATTCATCTTTGCTTAAAATCTTATTTATATCCATACTTATTTCCCACAGCTCTTAAAGTCTTTTTATTTTTTTTTTTATTTTTTTTTATTCTTATGTTAATCCCCATACATTACATCATTAGTTTTAGATGCAGTGTTCCATGATTCATTGTTTGTGCACAACACCCAGTGCTCCATGCAGAATGTGCCCTCCTCAATACCCACCACCAGGCTAACCCATCCTCCCACCCCCCTCCCCTCTAGAACCCTGCTTGTTTCTCAGAGTCCATCGTCTCTCATGGTTCGTCTACACCTCCGATTCCCCCCCCCTTCATTCTTCCCTTCCCGCTACCTTCTTCTTCTTCTTCTTCTTTTTTTTTTTTTTCTTAACATATATTGCATTATTTGTTTCAGAGGTACAGATCTGAGATTCAACAGTCTTGCACAATTCACAGCGCTTACCAGAGCACACACCCTCCCCAGTGTCCATCACCCACTCACCCCATCCCTCCCACCCCACCTCCCACTCCAGCAACCCTCAGTTTGTTTCCTGAGATTAAGAATTCCTCATATCAGTGAGATCATATGATACATGTCTTTCTCTGATTGACTTATTTCACTCAACATAATACCCTCCAGTTCCATCCACGTCGTTGCAAATGGCAAGATCTCATTCCTTTTGATGGCTGCATAATATTCCATTGTATATATATACCACATCTTCTTTATCCATTCATCTGTCGATGGACATCTTGGCTCTTTCCACAGTTTGGCTATTGTGGACATTGCTGCTATAAACATCGGGGTGCACGTAGCCCTTCGGATCCCTACTTTTGTATTTAAAGTCTTTTTAGAGGGAGAGAATTATTAGTTGGCCTTTAAATTTCAAGTATTGTGGTGTCATTGCTGTGCTGTGACTTGAGTTGCATTTGGTCTGTAATACTCCTCTGAGATCTCAGACTTCAATATTAAGGTCTGATACATTTAAAAGAAAATAAACAGAAAGTGCATGATACATTTAAGAGAAAAGAAAGAGAAAGAGCATGAGCAAATATTTTTTTAATTTTATTTTATTATGTTATGTTAATCACCATACATTACATCATTAGTTTTTGATGTAATGTTCCATGATTCATTGTTTGCGTATAACACCCAGTGCTCCATGCAGAACGTGCCCTCTTTAATACCCATCACCAGGCTAACCCATCCCCCCACCCCCTCCCCTCTAGAACCCTCAGTTTGTTTCTCAGAGTCCATAGTCTCTCGTGGTTTGTCTCCCCCTCTGATTTCCCCCCCTTCATTTTTCCCTTCCTACTATCTTCGTCTTTTTTTTTTTTTTAACATATAATGTATTATTTGAATCACAGAGGTACAGGTCTGTGATTCAACAGTCTTACACAATTCACAGCGCTCACCATAGCACATACCCTCCCCGATACATATCACCCAGCCACCCCATCCCTCCCACCCCCCACCGCTCCAGCAACCCTCAGTTTGTTTCCTGAGATTAAGAATTCCTCATATCAGTGAGATCATATGATACATATCTTTCTCTGATTGACTTATTTCACTTAGCATAATACCCTCTAGTTTCAACCACGTCATTGTAAATGGCGAGATTTCGATTTTTTTGATGGCTGCATAATATTCCAGTGTGTGTGTGTGTGTGTGTGTGTGTACCACATCTTCTTTATCCATTCATCTATTGATTCACATTGCTGCTATAAACATTGGGGTGCACGTACCCCTTCGGATCTCTACATTTGTATCTTTGGGGTAAATACCCAGTAGTGCAATTGCTGAGTCATAGGGTAGCTCTATTTTCAATTTTTTGAGGAACCTCCACACTGTTTTCCAGAGTGGCTGCACCAGCTTGCATTCCCACCCACAGTGTAGGAGGGTTCCCCTTTCTCCGCATCCTCGCCAACATCTGTCATTTCCTGACTTGATAATTTTAGCCATTCTGACCTGTGTGAGGTGGTATCTCATTGAGGTTTTGATTTGTATTTCCCTGATGCCAAGGGATGTTGAGCACTTTTTCATGTGTCTGTTGGCCTTTGGATGTCTTCTTTGCAGAAATGTCTGTTCGTGTCTTCTGCCCATTTCTTGATTGGATTATTTGTTCTTTGGGTGTTGTGTTTGATAAGTTCTTTATAGATTTTGGGTACTAGCCCTCTATCTGATATGTCATTTGCAAATATCTTCTCCCATTCTGTCAGTTGTCTTTTGGTTTTGTTGACTGTTTCTTTTGCTGTGCAAAAGCTTTTTATCTTGATGAAGTCCCAATAGTTCATTTTTGCCCTTGCTTCCCTTGTCTTTGGCGATGTTTCTAGGAAGATGTTGTTGCGGCTGAGGTCAAAGAGGTTGCTGCCTGTGTTCTTTTCTAGGATTTTGATGGACTGCTGTCTCACATTTAGGTCTTTCAACCATTTTGAGTCTATTTTTGTGTGTGGGGTAAGGAAATGGTCCAGTTTCATTCTTCTGCATGTGGCTGTCCAATTTTCCCAACACCATTTGTTGAAGAGACTGTCTTTTTTCCATTGGCCATTCTTTCCTTCTTTGTCAAAGATGAGTTGACCATAGAGTTGAGGGTCCATTTCTGGGCTCTCTATTCTGTCCCATTGATCTATGTGTCTGTTTTTGTGCCAGTACCATGCTGTCTTGATGATGACAGCTTTGTAATAGAGCTTGAAGTCCGGCATTGTGATGTCACCAGCTCTGCTTTTCTTTTTCAACATTCCTCTGGCTATTCGGGGTCTTTTCTGGTTCCATACAAATTTTAGGATTATTTGTTCCATTTCTTTGAAAAAAGTTGACGATATTTTGATAGGGATTGCAGTAAATGTGTAGATTGCTCTAGGTAGCACTGACATCTTCACAATATTTGTTCTTCTTATCCATGAGCATGGAATGTTTTTCCATTTCTTTGTGTCTTCCTCAATTTCTTTCATGAGTATTCTATAGTTTTCTCAGTACAGATTCTTTGCCTCTTTGGTTAGATTTATTCCTAGGTATCTTATGGTTTTGGGTGCATTTGTAAATGGGATCGACTCCTTAATTTATCTTTCTTCTGTCTTGTTGTTGGTGTATACTTAATGAAGTTGTTCATTTCATGGTTTTGGGTGCAGTACCAATGATTACCTGTGATAGGTAATCATTGGTACTGTTTAATGAAGTACCCTGGTGGGGCACCTGGGTGGCTCAGTCGTTAAGCATCTGCCTTCAGCTCAGGGTACTGGGATCCAGCCCCGCATTGGGCTCCCTGCTCCACGGGAAACCTGCTTCTCCCTCTCCCACTCCCCCTGCTTATGTTCCCTCTCTTGCTGTGTCTCTCTCTGTCAAATAAATAAATAAAATCTTAAAAAAAAAAAAAAGAAGTACCCTAGTTCTGAACACTGTACCTATATAGGCCATAATTAGAAATCCGAAAGATGGTCTTGAATAACTGTTAGAAAATATTAAAACTACACTATCCATTATAGTGGGTGGATGATGACTTTCCTAACACTGGTTCCTTGTTATCCTCACTTGTCAAGCCCTTCTGCATTACTTAGCTTTGTACATGGCTCCCAACACCTGGATCTCCTTCCAGTTCATTACAACCACAGGCATGAAAATCTTAAAGTATTTTAAAATGCCAGTCTAACAGAGCTCAGAGCACCAACCTGAAGCTGAAGGTAGAGTTCTGGAAGAAAGGGGGGCTGTCAAAGGTCGTGAGAGACAGACAATCTTGTATGTCTTGTAAAGTTGGCAATTTCTCACTGTTTAATCCCACTGGATTTCTTCTTAACAGACCTTCATAAGTCCCATTACAGAGGGTGACCCGGCGGTTATAGTCATCCAGGCTAAGGGTTGTAAGGAGAGTAAAAATGAAATGTTTTAATTTGTGGATAGTATCATAACTTTGGGTCAAGCAAACCAATCAAAATCTTAGTCATGACAAAATCTTATTATAGTTACCCATCCCAACATGTTGGGGAGCACTATCGGAAAAGATTAGGGTGTAGAAGGGGGGAATCCCTGCTAGATTGGCCTACACCCCCGCAAACACATGCATGCCCAGACTAGGGGTGTGTTCAAGGAAGCTCGACAAAGACACTGGACAGGGGAGCTAGAGCCCTTAGGTTAAAAACAGGAAGATTTGGAGGAAACAGATAAATAAAGGAAGGCAGGGTCACCTGGGTGGCTCAGTCAGTTGAGCATCTGCCTTTGGCTCATGTCATGATCCCAGGATCCTGGGATGGAGCCCCCATCTCGCGCCCCTGCTCAACCAGGAGCCTGTTTCTCCCACTCCCTTTGCCCCTCCCCCTGCTCATGCTCTCTCTCGCTGTCTCTCGCAAATAAATAAATAAAACCTTTAATAAATGTATAAATAATAAAGGAAGGCGGAAGAGCGTCTTGGGGAATCTTTTTTTGAGATGTGTACTAGAAAAAAAGAAACAAATTTAAAAGGAATCACTGAGGACAGGATTCTCCATGGGCTACAAGCTGCTCATTTGCTTATGCTGTGTTCCTCAATACTTCAGAGATCATTCTCCCCCGCCCCACCCCCTGCCCCTCTCAGCTCACCATCGCCCGATGGTCTAGCTATACTGAACTGTTTCCAGAGACTTTCCCAGCTTCATACATGATGTTCCCTCCACCTAGAACACACTCACCACCCACCCCTCCATCTGCTTGTGGGGTGTGCCTCTGCCTCTTAGAGAATTCCCCTGACTCTTTTCTTGGCTTCACACTTACATCTATCATGATGCTTTTCACACTGTATTGTAACTCACTTACAAACAATCTGCCTTTGTAAATATAAAACGATATCCAAAAGGGAAGCTCTATTTTATTCATCTTTGTATTGTCAGTACTATTACACTGCTTGCAATATGATCGGTACTTAAGAAATGTTTGGCTGAATGCAGAAACGAATTCCAATTTTAAAACAGTTAATCTAGAAAGGATAACCAAGTCCATTCGATTCATAAGTGCGATTTCCAGACCTCTATTTTTTTTTTTTAAATAAGAGGGCTTAGAATTTTTTAAAATCCCACTTCCCTCAGGAAAATCATTTTCAGAAACATGTACAAAGAACCCAGCCTGCGTTAGAAACAGAAATATAAAGTGCCTCTCCATCTCCCAGACTTAGGAAAATACGGTCTCTGGATTTCCGGTGCAGGGTCACAAATACCATTACCTATCACAGACAATTTCCCAGCTGGAGAATCTTGAGTTCTGACTAATGAGAGTTGGGTCGTCTTGTCTTGCAGCCCCAAGCAGCTGGTCCGTACATACGTCACAGTCGTTCCTCCCGGTGGCGAAGTTCCAATAGGGCAAAGCAAAGGACTCATTGTCGATGAGTTGCTAAAAGCAAAGGGTGTGTCTAGTTATGTAACTCAATATATCAACATCAAATACAACAAGAAAGCACGTAAAGCAAAGACTGGAATGGGTCTTGACCAAATGCAAAATTCAAAATACCGAAGGCATAGTTTGGACCAACCTGGAGATCCCTTTCCAGCCACAGCAGATGATATCGGTGCCAAGAAACAAAGGCGGGGCCTTGGTGTGAGAAGTCTATGGCCTTGTACGGGCGCCCTGGTCCTAAAGCAATTGGGAAACATATTAAAGATCGTGGAATAGCACTTTTTTTTTTAATGCAGATCCTTACCCCAGTGAGATGTGTCTGCAGAGCCAGTAAGTCCAAGCTGTTCTAATCAGAAAGAAAAAAAAAAAAAAAAAAAAGGTTTTTGGCATTTATCTTTCTGAAAGCAAGAACAGCAACAACAAAATTCCAGAAGCAACCAGCACTTCTAGGATAAATTCTCCATCTCTCAAAAGTTTGATTGTCAACAGAGATCCAGACACATCTAGGTCGTTTTCAGCTTTGAGAGTCCCTGTCACATGTTTAATTTTTCAGTAACGTTTCATTAAGATGAAATAATGTTAGCCAAAGGGCTAGATCGTTAAGATCTTAATGAAATATATTTTCAAAAGATATTTTCTAACCTAGTCCTCACAAATGCACACACTTACAAGGGAAGGATTAATTAATAATAAAGCAACTTGGACTGCTCTTAGTCCTAATTCAGGCATTTATGTCACCAAAAAGAACTTTCATGGATTTTGCCTCCGCCCTCAGTCAGTTACAACCACCAGCTGACAAGCATGGTCGCCAACACTAGAAGAGAGAAAAATACATTCAAACCAATTTGGCTGGCCACTGGAACCGCCAATTTTAGTGAAAAGCTTCGGGCAATTTAATGACCCCCTTTACTGCCCATTCCATCCTTCTTCCGCTTTCATAAAAGCTTTTGATGGTTATGTAGAAACTTTAGCTGGCTTTAGTTCTTTTTCAAAGTACCTATAATAACTTCAGAGAGCTGAACAGACACAAATATAAATTTAATTCCTAGGTATGACCGGAAACTATAGTCCTCTTTCCCTCTTGAGAGAAAACCCTCTCATAAAGCAAAAATTCCTCTGAGCAATGACAGGAAAACTATAAAGGTTTATAGCCAGAAGAGCCTCCTTATCTACTGATAAAGAAAGACAGATGCTTACCTGAGAGGCAGGATTTTTAAGGACTCACACTGAGGAAAGACATGCTATCGCTTGCTGATGGCTACACAGTCCTTTTTAAATGTTTTAATTCAGAACAAAGCTTAATGTTCCCCAAACGAACAAATGAGGTGAAATCAAGCAATGGGGAACCAGTGATAAACACAAGGACAGACAATTCCAATGAGAATCTGACTATTCAAAGGGAGTTTGATGTCTTCATTCAACCCCAACAAGGGGCCCCAAAGGTGGAGATAACAGGTACAGCCAAAGAAAGCGTTAGGAGTACACAGAGTAGAACCAGGAATGGATTCACATCCCCCTGGAGCGAGCTGACGTCTGTGGCGTTCACTGACTGCGAAATATCCGAGGGCGTAGCTGGTCCTACTAGATTAATGAAGTTCCTAACAAACAAGCCCCCATTCCAAGTCTTACGCAGGCCCCAATTTTTAGGATCTAGAAGGGCGGGGCACCATTTTCCCAGGCATCCACTGTAATGGTTCAAAGGGCTAATTCAGGAGGAACTCTACATTGCTGGAGCAGCTTATGCTCTTCCTTGACAGTACAACTCCGAAAAAACCTGAGGATCCCCACAGCGGTGCACCATATCACAGGCACCATGAATGATGACCAAAAGTCTAAAGACTAACACATGCGGGTTTAATGAGATACGCACTTTCCACACAAACACTCTAATTCTGCGCAAAGAAGCTTCATGTGCTTTAGCACATGTTCTGTTAATTCCTCTAATTTGAGGAAAAATGTCAGAGAGGGCTCCCATGGCCAGATTTAGACATGTTTTCTTCTGGAATCAAAAGGAATTTGCCTCCGCTTCACCAACTCTTGCCTTTGAAGATTAATAGCTTCATAGAGGAGAGTTTAGACTTTGAACGCAAAACACCAACTACAGGAGAAAACATTTTCCCAAATGTCAGCCAACGTACTGGTAAACTGTGCTCCATCCTAGCTTCAGGCAGCATTTGATAATCCTCTGACTTTCATAAGCCTAACCCTTCCTGAGGTTGCTCTCTTGTTAATTAACTTGCCCTGAAATTACTTCCCCACCCATCCCCCCACAGCCCCAAACTATAATGATATACCCTCTGCTGAGAAAAAAAAAACCCACCTAATAATGTATCTCTAACAGAGTAATAATGGAGCCACACAAAGAAATCATAAATGCTGCAGTTGGCAATCTGTGGCTGGGTCCCGTTGGGCCCCAGCAGGCCGAGCCAATGCTGGGTGGTGATCACGTAGTCGGGGTGTGTCGTGTTCTTTGCGAGGTCTAAGGCGTCCAGGAACTGCTCCCTCTCCTGAGCAGTCAAGGAATGGATATTTTTCCGAATTACCGGGGCTTTCCTGTGATTGCAGTCGTGGCCGGTCCAGCCAAACTTGCAGACTCCACAGTTGTAGCCAGCAAAATGTCCTGGTTTATTTTTAAAAGGAAAAAAAAGGGGAGGGGGAGATGGAAGAGGGAGTCAGTTTTTGTAGCTTGGAAGAAATTTCTGAATTTGAACCCTGGGATAAAAAGGAGGAGAAGATGAAAGTGTTTGCAAAAAGGCAAAGGAAGCCAATTTCCTTCCCTTACTCTCCTCTTGAAATGTTTGCATCTCCAAGTGAACAGAGTACTAGAGTTCCTTAGAAATACTCCCAGCAAAGAAACAATATGAAAGGGGTCACAAGCTGTCATGGGTGGACACTGTCCCTTCAAAATTCGTATGTTGAAGTTCTAACCCCCAGTTCCTCAGTATATGACTGTGTTTGGAGCTCAGGTCTTCAGAGAGGTAATTAACTTAAAAATGAGGTCATGAGGTGGCCCCCAATCCAATACGACTGGTGTCCTTACGGGGTGGGGGGGGAGATTTGGCCAGTAGTCATTACAGAGGGAAGACCACGTGAAGACCAAGGGAGAAGACAGCCACCAACAAAGCAGGAGAGAAGCCTCAGAAGAATCCAACCCAGCTGACACCTCGACCTGAGACTTTAGGCTTCCAGAACTGGAGACAGAACGAGTTTCTCTTTCCTCCCCACAGCCCCAGCCCCAAGGCTGCCCGCTGTCTTGGATGGGCACACTGCTGAACCCTGCTATCCTGTGGCACACACAACAGGGCCCACACAGAGTGAGTGTGGCTCATTGATTTAGAGAAGGAAGAAGATATACACCCAGCTCAAGGTGGAACCAAAATAAATAAGCTGATTTCCAGGAATTTAGGTGAAATCTAACATTACAAAAGCTGGTTTATTTCACAAAGGAGACAGCGTTAAGACAAAAATCAATGGAGGCCGGCAGGTCATAAAGGTGAATTAGCTGCCACGGTATCACCAAGTGCAAATCATTGCAGGGCTCCCCGTCCACGGCACAAATGTCCCTGCTTTATCTACCTGGGGAAGGAGTACTAGTCATATGAACTAATAAGCATCTGCCTGATTAGCATCTAAAGTGGAAATTATTTCAGCTTGTCCTGGACTTTTCCCTTTTTAGTCTTGATTACTGCTTTTGGTATGACCAGCACCTCATTCCTTAGGTGGTGATAAGTTACAGAGTAAACATTTAAATATTATTGGAGCAGAAAGTTGAAGCAAAAGGGGATGGTAATGCTCATCCCCCAGGGGATTAGAGGGGTTACATAAAGCATTAACATGGGAGACCAACTCTGCTCTCTTCCTCCTCCCCCTACCTCCCTCCCCTTCCCCCTTTCCCCACCTTCCCCTCTTCCTCCTCTCCCTCCCTTCCTCCCCAAACCCCCTCCCCTTCCCCCATCCCCCTCCTCCTGGTCTTCCTCCTCCCAGACCTTTTTACTGGCTCTCACTTCAATCCACAGCACTTTTCCTTCATCATTTCCTTAAATTCCTCTTTGCCTGGGTTACCACTCCTGCTCTCTGCCTCACGATGGGTCGTCTACAAGGTCATCCTTGACTCAACGTGTCAGGGTCAGATGCTAGCGCCCTGAGCTCCCCTGGCACCTCATATGCTCCCTCCATTGGATACATCACACCAACAGTAATTATCTACTTGTCTCAGGTACAGACAACTGGAAGGCAGTTACCCCACCGCCGAGGCCTGTGCTCGGCCTTATACAAAATGAGTATTTGTTGCATGAATAAAAGAAATATAAAGCCAAGTCACCACAATGTGCACTTTAAAAATCGTACACTTTTATTTGTAGTCATACCTCAATAAAGCTGAAATTTTTTGGGAAAATTAACTAAAAACAAAGAAGTATAAAGCATGTGGTAGATAATCCAATAAACATAAAATTTCTTCTTCCTCTTTCTCCCTATCCTTGTGGATTAGAAGGAAAAGCAGGCCCTGTAAATAATTTTGATAGACTGTAAATACCAAAGCAGAGGTAAGCAAAAAATACTATGACCATAGTAGAGAGAGGATCATTTGAATTTCTACAGGCAAAGAAAATTTTACAATAGCATGAAACAAAATGATTAGCATTTGTATTATGTAAACAAAAATGCACAGGCCTCCCTTTCTATTAACCCAATGGATTTTTTGATGGTTAAAGAAAATGTCATTAAAAATATCATGAGTAGGAAAAATTTTTCTTAAGGTAATTTATTTGGGTTCTATGCTCCTCAAAACATACAAAATATCCTACCTATCCTCACAGAGCTCAGTTATCCGTAGTTTTCTATGCTTTAACATCATATGAAAACGTAAGTAAAAAATACTTAAACAGAAAAAATTCTACTAGTCCCAAGACTGAAACATGTTTTAGAATAGTTTCAGTTAAACATTAAAATTTACATTGATTACTAGAGTGAAGCTACTAAATAGAAATTATTTATAAATATTTATTGAGCAATTACCAAAGTACCAGATACTATACAAATGCTCCAGAGTTATTTTCCCCCAGGGAACCTACTAAAATTATATATCTGTTTCAAAACACCTTTGATTAAAACATATCACCTTCTCTGGCAGCTTTTACAGGAATAGAATATTTTTGAGGAGTGAATGAGAAAATGCATCCAAAGAATACTAAGTGCCCAAACTTCCAGCTACTTACGTAGAGCCAGATGACTGAAGGTGAATATAAAGCCACAGCTTTGCAATAGGAGAGTGAGTCTCTCCTTCGAAATGCTAAGGAATAGCACACCTCAATTTTATAATAATCAATTCAGTACAATTCTACATTTAAATGCATAAAACTTGTCTTTGAATTTTGTTGAAATTGAGTAATTCATAACTTATGCCATGAGTTTTAATATTCCTTCACTTCCTTTACCACAATTGTTTTTGGTTGCTAGAAACAAAATGATCAATAGCTAATTATCTCCCTCATTTGTTTATTCAACAGATAATTTATTAACACCGAACGCCTAAAGGGCGGTCAAAACTCAGCATGCCTCTCTCTGTGCTCCCACTTGTTATGTTGGAAGAAGTTTCCATGCTTTGTAGCTTTGGACTTCACTCTTCCAAATCTGTCATATTGGGATAAGAGTTCTACATCACAGAGTTCTCATGGAAAACAAGCCGGTTATCATATTAAGCACTTAGAACAGTATCTGGTACATAGTCAGTTCTCTATTGAGTGTTGTTATTATTACTAGATACCACATAGAAGCAGTATTGTAAATATTTGTTTTCCTGCCTGTCTTCCTCATCCACGACACTGTGGACACCTTAAAAATCATATTGCGGGGGCACCTGGGTGGTTTAGTCGTTAAGCGTCTGCCTTCAGCTCAGATCATGATCCTGGGGTCCTGGGATCCAGCGCCGCATCGGGCTCCCTGCTCGGCGGGAAGCCTGCTTCTCCCTCTCCCACTCCCCCTGCTTGTGTTCCCTCTCTTGCTGTGTCTCTCTCTGTCAAATAAATACATAAAATCTTTTAAAAAAATCATATTGCGTTTTTCCCCTCTTTGTACCTGAAGGGCCTAGCATCACTGGTGCTAAATAAATGTCAGTCAGGTAGGTGATAAATGAATCAATGAATAATGGAACAAAAGGCATTAGGTACTAGAAGATACAGATAGACATAAGGCACAATGTCTTCATCCAGGGGATGAGAACGCGTGTGCAATGAACCACCGACACAAGTCAAACTGTGGGGAAAAGTGAAAACAGAGGAATAAACCAAGCCCCACAGAAGACAATACGATTAATTCTGACTCAGAAGACCAGAGCTGCTTCACAATTATGTTGAGCAAAGATGTTTCTTTTTACAAAACCATGCTTGCCTCTGAAAAGCAACGTAGAAGGTAAGAAGAAAGAATTGGGGCGGGGAAGGAGGCAAAATGCGGGGGAAGGGGATTAAGAAGTACAAACTTCAAGTTAAAAATAAATAAGTCATGGAGTGTAATGGACAACACGAGGGATACAGTCAACATTATTAGGTAGGAACTTTCACTGCGCAGTGTATACAAATGTCGGATCCCTGTGTTGTACATCTGAAACTAAGATAATATCATTTTTCAATTATAATCCAATAAATTAAAAAAAAGCATTTGTCTGCATGTGAGCTCACCTATGGCCCAGAAATGTAAAAAAAAAAAAAAAAAAAAAATCCCTTTTCCAGCATCTCTCCAAAACCTCTGCAGTCGGGTCCCTTTAATGTTTAGAGCTTCTAAACATGGTCCAAAGAATTCATGAAAATGCTGCTGACAACGGAAAAGTGCAACAACATGGAAGCCCAGCACACAAAGTGCTTATTTCTCTAATTTAGATTCCCTAGTGGTTCCCTCCATCAACTTAACCTGAGTTCATTTATTCCCCGAATCTACCAATAGCAGCAGCAAAAACTACAAGACGGGCCTCTTAGAAGAGATGGCATTTTCTTACTGGAAAATGGAGAGAGAAAGAAAACTAAAGGATCCCGAGATACCAATCTATCTACCATGGAGTATGTCCTTCGGCAAAAATTAAATTTAAAAAGACAAAGTCGTAAACCTACTTAGGACTGGGAGAGCAATGGAAAAGAGAGTGAGAACAACCAAGCCAGGCACGTTCCTACATGAACCGTATCAGCTCAACCTCAGAAGGCTATTAGACTAAATAAGCTTAAAGACCACCGATTAGTGAATTTACAAGGAGCTCTAAATAGCCTATTCCTTTTAATTAGAGATTCTATTATTTTAATAACAATACTTTATACTCACAGAGAGCCTTTCATCTACAGAGCTCAAAAAGATTTTACAAGTGCGGTTTCATCATTATCCCCATTTCAGAGATTGGAAAAACGGAGGCACTTAGTCACTTGTACAAACAAGCAGTTCTTTGACAACTGTTCAAAAACGATTTGGTGTGCATGTTTTCCAAAAGTCCAAAAACACAGCTGCAACTGGTATGTTCTCAGAAACGCCATTGGCTAGTGAGATGTGTAAGGTGAAGAGCTAATGCCAAGTCTCCCGAAATTCAGCTCTTCCTGACAATTAAGGTTGGTAGGTTTTGGGTTCCAATTTATCCCTAGAGATAATAGAGAATAAAGAAGTTCTCTCTAGAGGATTTGAGCACATCATTTAGGGGGTTTCCCCTCCAGACTTTGTTTTTATTTCTCTTTGTTAGGCTAATATCTTCTACCAGCTTCAAGCTCATGAAGACAATGGGGTATTTTTTTATTTATTTTATTTTATTTTATTTTATTTTATTTTATTTTATTTTATTTTATTTTATTGTGGTAAGAACATTTAACACATTTTTAAGTGTACAATACATTATTGCTGACTCTAGGTGCAATGTTGTTCAGCAGCTCTCTTAAGCTTACTCTCATCTTGAAACTTTATGTGTACTGATTACTACCTCTCTATGTCTCACTCCCCTGGCCCCTGGTAACTAGCATTCCATGCTTTGATTCTATGAATTTGACTTTAGATACCTCATATAAGTAGAATCATGTCTTATTTGTCTTTCTGTAACTGACTTATTTCCTGAGTATAATGCCCCTTAGGTTCATCCATGTTGTCACATACTACACGATTTCCTTCTTTTCTTTAAGGCTGAATAGTGTTCAGTTGGATGTATATACCACTTAGCTAAAATGTGGAGAAATTGGAATCCTTATGCACTGTTGGTGGAAATGCAAAATGGCGCAGCCACAATGGAAAAATACAGTATGGAGCTTCCTCAAAAACTAAAAATAGAACTACCATATGATCTCGCAATTGCATTTCTGGATATTTGTCCAAAAGAATTGAAATCAGGATCTCATAGAGATATTAGCATTCCCAATAGCCAAGATGTGGAAACGATCTAAATGTCCATTGATGGATAAATGGTCTGTTTACTTTTCCATTGCATTAACAAAGTTCAGGGTCACCAATAGTCTGGTTTCCAGAAGCTAAACTAGATCTCTTCCTTAATAAATTTTGGGTGATCTAGAAGAATCCCAGGGGTCCTATTTGCAAAAAAATTATGAGGATAACAGAGAGGAGGGCTTTTGGGTTCAGGTTTTGGGATCAGGTTTAAATTCTGAAGACTGCTTCCCAAACCATGAAAAGCTACCCTTGGAAGGTAAGCAAATCACCCTTTGGGGGAGAATAAGCTGAATGAAGGTCCTATGTCTTGCTTTGGGACACATGACACATTACAGAATGGTGATTACTGTTTATACTAAGTTGGTTTCCAGCTCGGCCACTAGGACTTGGTCTAATGCCCTGAGACTCAAAGAATAAGACCATTTAGCCAACATAAGTGGAGCCATCCAGAGTTGGTATGGAAAGAGCTATGGTCCTGAATGAGTCTATACAGATCAAATCACGGAGGAAGGGAGGAGAGCCATAGGCTGGTAGTTGGTCTCAGGAGCAGCCAAGGCCTTGACAATGGCTGTCAATGGAGACCATACACACTGAGAAAGCTCTGTTCCTTGGGCTGACCTACAGACATGTGATGTCCTTAACAGTCCAGACTCACAGCCCAAACCCTCCTCCTGACCCACTGTCTCCTAGGTATATGTTTATCGTCCTCAGAACAGGGGATCCCTTTTTATGTTAGGAAGTGGGTCACGGTGACCCTAACTTCTTGTCACTTCTGGAGGAATATTTATAGGTCTACTTCCTGGAAAGGGAGATTATAATTATCCTTTTCTATTCTGCCATTCTCTATTCTCTCCATCCTCAACTTTAAAAAACAAAACAAAACAAACTTGCCTACCAGGTCAAAAATATAAAGTAGATGATGATAAGAAGAGGTAAGAGTTATATCTGGTTTCTTAATATCTTCTGCCCCAGGATTCCATAAATGGAGAAGCTCAGCCGTTGTAAGTGGTGGCACTCTATCGTTGATTTGGCCTGGAAATAAGTGTTCTAGAAGAACTTTTGAGTCATAGACAAAGAAGTTACTGTGTAGTGTGATTTTAATCACACAGGTAATATGAAACCTGCTGCTTCTCAGACAAAAGCCAGGAGAATCCATGAGATAATGTCTATAGAAGACAATGTTCAATTAGCTCAGAAAAAAATGGATAGTATATGTTCAATATGCTGTTTAAAACTTTCGTCACAATGAATACCCAACGCAAAACTGAGTTCCTTGGAATTGCAGAATTAGTAATATGACCACAAAACGATTATACAGCCAGAATTTTTTGCCTGTTAAAAAAACTAACACCATTCCTACATCAACATCGCAGTCCTTTGTACATTTCCTTAGTTTACCTTTTTATATCCCTACACAGCCCCATTATCTGGATTCCCTATGTGCCGGCATCCTATGAGAACGTAAGCAAAAAATAATAATTTAAGAAGGAAAACTTGGTATGCAGCTGGGTGGTGTAGAACAGTGGCCAAGGGCTTTGCTAATGTTGCCACATGCACTTTCTGTGCGTCAAATGCTCTGCCAGCCTTTGAGTGTTTATCACCGCTGTGCATGGCTGCTGAACACAGGCAGGCGCTACTGAAGAGGATTTGAGAAGGCTCAGAAGAGCTGGAGGCGTAAGAAATGCACAGAGATTTCGAAGAAGTCATAAGAGAGACCAAGGTCTGAAAGAGGGACACCGAGCAAATGGCGAAATGCCCACAGCCAACCCAGGCAAGGGCAGAAAAAGCCATTGTTATCTTGGGATTTTCCCTCCCCAGCTCGCAGAAGCTCTGTCCCACCACAGCCCTCCGACTGTGGCAAAGTGGCAACCCAGGCACAACCTTAACTAACAAGATGTACTCTGCCTGAGACCCGTTCCAAACACGAGAAACGCTGAGGCTAGGACCGTGGAAACACCTGCCTTGGATGCCTGTCTTCTAGATGCCAAGGCTACCCATCCCCCTCTTCTACAAGTGCAGACCCATTTCAGAAGCGGAGGCCACCGAATCCATCTTGAAAGGACTTGCTCTGAGCTTCAAAGCTGACTCTGGAGCTCGTTAGCTTCCCCCTTCCAACAAACAAGCCAATGGCATGTTGGCATGAGTTCACATAACCAGGCTTGGCCCATGTAATATCCATTTGGTTTCCATAACTAGATGTAACAGAGGGTGTGAAAAATAGAACCAAGACATCAGCCCGACTCAGTTCCTGCCTGTGAAAAACAAACTTGGTTGGCCACTTAAAGCCCAGTCTAACAGTTTTAAGAGTCTCATCTCCTCCTGAGAAGGGGCTCCTTTCCCAACTGGGGCCTCCCTACCCGGATCAGGGCATGGCCGGGTCTGCCGGCCTCCCTCACCTGTGCATCGGCAGGTCCGGTGGAAGAACTTCCTCGGCCAACCTTCTCTGTCATCCCGGTTCCGTAGCATGTAAGGACCGCTCCAGGGCCTGGTGTCAGCTTGCACCTCCATGCACTGGCCCCGGCCCTCCTGGGAGCCACAGATGTTGTCGGGCTCCGGACCCAGCGACGGGCAGCACTCCTTGGTCATCAGGCTGTCCACCGTCATGCAGACCCGGGGAAACTGTGCACGGGCTCCAGGCAGCATCCCACAGCCCAGGCAACT
This sequence comes from Mirounga angustirostris, assembly GCF_029215605.1. Taxonomy (NCBI): domain Eukaryota; kingdom Metazoa; phylum Chordata; class Mammalia; order Carnivora; family Phocidae; genus Mirounga; species Mirounga angustirostris. The sequence continues at coordinate 15,875,714 of NW_026991711.1, read as the reverse complement.
GAGCACAAGCCCCCACCCGAGAGGGCTCATGGCTTTATCAGCAGAACTCCCTCTTGCTTTCCACTCCCTGATTCTACCCTGCCTTTCTCCTCGCCTTCCACTCTTGAGCGCTTGAGCGCTCATTTAGTTGATTTTTGGTTTTGGGGGGTGGGGGAGTTGATATCGTTTTGTTTTGCGCTCGATTCCTCTCCTCTTTAAAAAAATACCTGCAAAAATCGCAGGACCCACGTGAGTGCACGTGTGTATATGCACACGCACAGACTATTTTATGTGATTCAAACAACTAAAACAAATTTAAGGCCATTAGAAGCGCCTCTAACAGCCAGATTTAATGAGGGTAGCGCTTCTCACCATCTTTCCCCCGTTAAATCAGGCTTTGTCTAATTGAGTTAATTTACGGGGTACTGCAGTCATACTACTTATTATACCGGTATTTCTAAACCCCTCCTTTCCTCCTTAGCCCATAACTTTAATTGCCTTGAACTCAGTTCAAAAGCCAAACACCGTGCTGCCTTTATTCGGTCTGGCTTGCCAAACCACGGGGCCTTGTGGGGTTTGGGTAAGGGCTGGGAGAAGCCATCATTAGGGGGATTAGGATTAGAGAGACCCTCATTGTTAGCACATGACCCAAAGCGCATAATGAAGTACATACAGTTGCTGGCTTTGTTTCCAAAGGGCAAAACCATCTTCATTATCTGGGCTCATGTGCCCCAGCCAAGCTTGTGACCTCAGACTTCCCCGGGAGTCAATAGATGCAGTGAGCTCCTCGTTGTTGTTAAAAGGCTTTTACAGACAAGCGTGCATTGCTAACCACAATCCACTCCTGACTGCTCCCTGACATGCTAGAAAGACCACTGCAGGAGGTCACACAGCTTCAGAAATAAAGAAACATTTATTTAGGGCTGACATACAAGGAATTGCTTTGTCCCACAATTAAGGGCCCCTTTCCCTCTAAATGAGAATGTACTGTTCTCCTATTCAGTACATCGAGGCAGTAGGTTTTTTTTTTTAATTACCCAAAGTAGCATGCCACCAGAAATTCCAAATTATAATTGTCTGATTGTAAGGAAGGCAGTGAGACAATTGGGAGCAAGGCCTTGCAAGTGACATCTTTTGATTCATGTTCAAGTTGAACGTTGTTAGGCTTCGGTCTAGAACAGAATGCTTCCCCCCGGTGCTTCTGGGAGCAGCGAGGGGAGGGTCCTGACCGGCAGTGATGGCGACTGTTAGAGCATCGTTTTACCCCTTCGTGGTGGAAACAGGACTGACTTAGGTCCGTTAGAGTCTGTGTAGACAGCCGACGTGCCCCGGCTTCCAACGGTTTCCAAGAAGATATTTGAGCATAAAGACAGGATGTTCCAAAGAAAATTCCTAAGGTTAAAAAAATGTTTATACAGATGTTCCTCCCCTCTGCACGTCTGTGTCATCCCCGAGATTTTAAGTTGTTGTGACTCATAAATGGCAATTCTCATCTCTGATTTACTCCGATGCCAGCCAAGACCCAAGCCCACAGAAGCAACATCTCTGAGGCTGTGGCCAGGCCAGGATTTGTTACAAGTTCTCTAAGCCGTGTTAATGTGCAGTCACGGTTGAGAAGCACAGGGTTAGAACAAAGCAGGGTTCCAAAGGAAATGTTGGAATAGAGTCAGCTGAAAGGTTCAATGTGTATTCCTTTCCTGAATCACCATAAACTGAGGGGCTTAAAATAACAGAAATTTTTTCCTCTCATAATTCTGAGGGCAGAAGTGCAAAATCAATGTGTTGATAGGACTGCACTGCCCCCGAAGGCTCTAGAGGAGAATCCTTCTTGACTCCTCCAGCTTCCAGTGGCTGCCACCATTGCTCTGTTTCCCTGGGTTGAAGCAGTATCATTCTAACCTCTGCCGTAGTGACATGACCTCTCCTCTTCTATCTCTGTCTCTCCCCTATGCATCTCCTATTAGGACACTTGTCATCAGATGTAGAGCCCACCTGGATAATCCAGAATGGTCTCATCTTGACATTCTTTCGTCAATTACATCTGTAAAGACCCTCTTATCAAACGAAGTCACCTTCACAGGTTCTAGGGTATGGACATAACTTCTTAGAGGCCACTGTTCAACCCCCCAAATTTTCTTTGGAACATTACAGCTCTGGCCCTGACCTCAGCTGTGAGCCCCAGACGCATATATCCAATTTCCTACTTGACCTCCCACTTGGAGATCTAGACATTTCTCAATTAACATTTCAAAATAAAGTTTTACTCTCTTCACCCAATTTTTTTCTCCATTAGTCTTCTTCTTCTTAGTTAAGGAGCCCCAGCACAATCCTATTAGTGGTCCTTGATTCTTCTTTTTCCCATCTTCCCTATATATGCTTCCCAATGCACTTAGAGTAAAATCCAAGGTCCTTTCCATGCACTAATCAAAGTGAAGGCCACAGATCCACAAACATGTGTTCCTGGTCTGCATCAAAATAAATACAATAAGGACAGAAATTAAAAGTGAGCATTTAGAAACTATCATGGCGATTTGGCATTGCCACAATGTTTAAGCACATGATCAATGGGCTCATCGCATTGAAGAGGAGTCTAGTTAGGAGGTTGTCAAACTTGCATGGACATGATCTGGTAGCATAAGCTACAGACTAATCCCATTGGGTTGCATGTTGGCCTGTGGCTGAAAAAAAAATTTTAATTATTTTTAAAATTTTTCACCGTGGATAGTTTGAACAGAACTGGCATGTAAGGTCCTCCATGAGCTGTGCGTTGCCCACCTCTCTCTCCCTCTTGCTCTGCCATCACAGAGCACACCCATCACTCTAGTACTCAGCCACGTCAAGTTCATTTCCACGTTGGTCTTCCTCCTGCCATTCCCTCTGCCTGGAATGTTCTTCAGAATCCTCCTTGTCACTCAGGTGTCGGCTCAAATGTTAGCTCCTGAGAGGTCGTTCCTGACCACTCACTCTACTGTGTCTACATCAAGCCCCCTACTCTCCACCGCATTGTGTTATTTTTCTTCAGAACACTTATGACTGTCTAAAATTATCCTGCTTGTTGGTTTAGCTGCTGATAGTCTGTCTCTTCTACTCTGGTATAAATTCCAGGGGAGCAAGAAATTTAACCATGTTGCCCTTCCCCGGTGCTAAGAATAGCATGTGGCAAAGAGAGGCTACTTGATAACAGTTGGTGAGTAAACATCCTCAGTTCAATTTTTTATGTTCATCAGAAGAGTCTCACCATTATAGGGATTGACTTTATACAAATTAAGTGTTCTTAATTTGACTATATAAAATAAATTTAGACTATTAAATACCACTATTATGTTAAGGGTTCCTTATAAGATTTGTTACACTACTAAAAATGTTTGAAAACCACTGGTCCAATCCAACACTGCAGCCTTGGCCCCCACCACATCACCACCAACAACAAATTCCCTCCTCACTATTTCTGACAAGATATCAGCAGCATCTGGTTAAACCCCTCTAATAAGGAGATTCCTTTAAGAAATAATTCTAAAGGTTAGGAAACTCGTCCTTTTTAATAAGTATTTAATATTTAATATAATTTGAATTTAAATATAAATAGTGAAAATTCCCTTCACCAATGTTTCCAGCAAAAGCCCTTGGGAACTCCCCCGACCCCAGCTCCCTAGAATGGGTACAGTCCATTTTCCACAGAATTTTGTTCCTTATCTTCTCTTTTTTCAGACTAAATTTCCTTAGTTTCTTCCATTTTTCCTTCATATGACCAATTTTAAATCCTCCCATTAGCCTCTACTCTCTTTTTCTGGAAAATTCAGTTTGCCATTTGACCCCATGGTGCATGTTTCCTATAAGTTAATTCAATATTCCTGATACAACCTAAGTAAAGGTACAACTATTCCTGATACAACCTAAGTAAACGACTAAAAAATTAGCTCATGAGGTTTGCTTAGCAGCCACATCACTCATCAATCTTGTTATCTGTTAGCTTAAGCTAAGTCAGGTAGCAATTAAGACCTCAAAATCTCATTGGCTTGTGGAACAGTGTCTACCACCCATCAGCTCTGGTTATGCTCCACATTGCCTTCCCCCCAGAACTCAGGGTGAAGGAGCATCTTTTCCTTACTCTCCTGATACTGCTTGTCTTGTAACAAAGAAGTCAGCGATGGGCCACTGCTTGAAAGGAGTCTACCTCGCTCATTTCTGCTCACATTCTATTGGCAAACGCACGTCTCATGGCCAAGACTGCTGTTCTCAAAGACAGGGGCTCTGTAAAGAGGACCCCTCCAGGAGGGTCAGCAAGTATTTTATTGCATTTTAAACCCACTTAAATCCCTACTCTTCTTTCATATAGCTTTCACGAAGCTTCGTCAAAGTCAAGTGCGTCTCCTATCTCCGTCCCCTATTCCTTTCCTCTGGACTTGCCTTTGGGGTCTGTATTAGTTTGCTAGGGTGGCCATAACAAAATGGCACAATAAAAAGAAATTTATTTTTTACAGTTCTGAGGGCTAGAGGTCCAAAACCAAGGTGTCAGCAGGGTTGGTTTCATCTGAAGCCTCTCTCCTTGGTTTGCAAATGGCTGTCTTTTTGCTGTCTCTCCTCCTGGTCTCTCCTCTGTGCAAATGGGCCCTAATACCTCCTTGTATGTCCAAATTTCCTCTTCTTGTAAGGATGTCAGTCAGATTGGGTTAGGGCCCACCCTAACAGCTTTGCTTTAACTTCACCTCTTGAAAGGCCTCATCTCCATATGACAGTCACATTCTGTGGTACTGGGGATTAGGGTTTCAACATGTCGATTTTGAGGGAACACAATTCAGCCCATAACAGGGTCAAAACACGAGTTTACTTTTATCTCTATTAAGTTAGAATTATCTTTTGATATCAAGCCGTCTGCCAACATGAAGACATGTCATGGGAAAGCACCAGGTGGGACTTCCAAGGCATTTTTGATGTGATGTAATACACCTCACGGTGCCATTTTATGAAGATCCGGGGGAGAGATTTCTCACAGGGCTCAATATCCAGGAAAGCTGTACTTTCACATAGCAACTAGCTTGTCCTGGACTTTTAGACCCCGTGGATCTTACAATGGTGTTTCTTTCTCTGCCTTGACCAGTTATGAAGCTTAGAGCCAGTTTGCAGGCCCCATGTCAAGCAACTGATTCACACAGTACTTATCTAGTTTGATATTTTCTTTCCCACATGTTCCTGGATTCTGGGATTCTTATTTTATCCTTTTGCAAATTTATGCATTTTTCCAGCCTATCTCAAATCTCTAAATATCAGATATAGATGTATATGTATAGATAGATATACATATATATATATATATATATACACACATATATGTCTGTATAAGTCCAAAGGTAAGAAACACCCAACCAAGTCATTGTTTGTAAGCAAGCCAAGGGTTAGAGAAGAATTCAGGAATTCTTGAGAACTTGGTGCAAGTAATCAGACATCTAAGAACCAAGCCAAGAGAAGCTAAGAAGATGTCTTGTCATGAGCATAGCTGTAATTAAATATTGCCTTATTTACAAAAGCAAAAGTCTTTGCTAGAGACTGAAGAGCAGAATCCAGGAGGAGATATCTCATGGGCTGATTGAGACCATTTGCTGCCAGTGGAAGCCATAAAATCACGGACTATTCTAAGGAATGTTCTGAAACCCAGTTGAGAGGAGGCTGGGTATCACAGAGCTAAATAATCTGAAAGTAGAGAATGCCTTATTAAAAAGCAATTTGTTTTACAGTAGAGGGAAGCATCTTAATAAAAAGAATGTTCTGCCTACTTCCATTTTGCATTTCAGCACCTAACACCTTCTTGCATGGAAGAGGGATTCAGTGCGTGTTCCTGGGAGTGAATTGAATCAGATCCTTGGAGTCTGTGAGTGAATGGTACAGGGTGGGCATGCAAAGCCTTGCAGATAAGATACCAGCCTGTGCTTCCCAACATTCAAAGGAGGAAGACATGGCTCAAAGCCTGGTAAACAATCCAATGGGGCAGTAAATGTTTTAGAGCTGTTGCTAAGGTTAATACAGAAAAAATCATTTACATCTTTCTTCTGCCCGTCAGTGAGTTGCCTGCCCTTTTCTCCACGCCTCTGAATGTGAAAATCCTCCCCGTTTTCAGTCCCTGCTGGACTCCTCTGCCTGATGCTTTTTGATCTATTCTCTGCTACCACATCATGGGGAGAAGAGATTATTTTTTTTCCCCTGTGTCCAAATTGTTTCCTAAATGCTGGGCATCTGTCCTGATAAGGGTTTTGCTTTCTACATCTAAGAGCTTTTCTTTTCTTGGTGGTGTAAATTGTTCTTCAGGGGAATTAAGGGTTAGGAATGTGCTGTGTGGTTTCTGATATTTAAGTCAGAGGCGGTCTTTCTGTCCAATTTGGGGATAGTCTGTCGCTAAGGCTGTGTTTATACATCAAACACATATTTTAATTTCAGATTTTTGCATCGCTCATCCTTATATTCACCTCAGCTCTTTGTGATGCACACTGCTGCCCTCCGATTCTTATTTTATCCTTTGTTTTTTTATCCCCCATCCTGGGAACAGGTATTAAGTTAGATTTTTTTCATGTGTACCCCTACAATTTAATGACTCACTTGGGTAGGTAATCTAGCTACTCCTCCTTCAAAATATGGATCTTTGGAAGGAGAGGAATCACTCCCCTTTCTGCCCACTTCTGATCAAACCCAGCAAGTACCATTTACAAGTTTGCAAGAAATCGTACCATTTGAAAATGTAAACTCTTCAGGACAGCTCTAATACTAACAGATCCACCAGAGTTTATAAAGGTGTGGCTAGAACTGTTTGGGGTCTAGAAGGATCACCAAAATGTATTGTCAAGTGAAAAACATAAGGTACATAACTGTGAAGTCATTGTGCTGACGTTTACATGTGAATGGGTTGGGGGAGGGAGGGAGGGAGAGGCCATGCCTAGCTAGCTGGGTGTAAGTGAATGGGATATACGCAGGAAACAAGTTGGCTGTCTTTGGGAAGGAAGCTTAAAGGGTTGGGAGATCAGAGAGTAAATGAGACTTATTTTTGTTCTATACGTTCGTACATTTTGGATTTTGAACCAGGCTATACAGTACTTATTCTTTTAAATTGTACATTAAAAAATTTAAGTCAAAAAATTTAGAATGAGGGACATTTGTGAGGATGACATTAGGCAGAGAAATTTTTTCTGTGAGTTTAGTAAAAGCACTATGGCTTTGGCACACCCCAGATTGGTTTTATTGATCTTGACCCTGCTACTTCCTAGTTCGATGACCTTGGACAATGTGGTTACCTTCTGTTAGCTCCAGCTTCTCCATCTGTCAATCCAAGATGATAATATCTAGGTTTATTATATGAAGTTTAATACTAAAGGTTAAATATGGCGCCACATATAAATTGCCTAGCAGAACCTGGCACACAGTAGCTACTCAGCAAATAGTGACTATAATTATTGTCATTTCCATAAAAGAAGCCATTGACACCACGGTCAACTTTTTAAATTTCTGTACTGGCAAATCATTAGTCTGACCCATTATGTCACGTTTTATTTGTTTGGAGAGCCATTACCTTCTTAATCAATAGCCCATAATGCCCATAATGCCTCTATTTCAACGGACAACCAAGAAGGGGGGAAAATCCCACTAGGATACTAAAAAATCCTCCCCATTGAATCTTTATCCCAAGATTTATCAATTAATACACACATATGCATGCACGCATGCACACAAACGCATTCATACCTATACACATACACACACCTAATCCAAGAACCTAATTTTAAGTACTTTCTATAATATGTTTCCTTCTGGGAACTAAATCAGTGCTTCTAACTTTGACATATGGAAAATATTCTCATCCATAATGCAATGTTTCAACCTAGAAATGAAAGGAACTGTTTTCTTTTCTTTTTTTTTTTAAGTTGTATTTATTTAAGTAATCTCTACACCCAACCTGGGGCTCAAACTCATGACTCTGAAGTCAAGAGTCACATGCTCCTCCAACTGGGTCAGCCGGGTGCTCTGGAACTGTTCTTTCTGAGATTCTGCAAGATTAATTAAGTGGTATGTTATGTTTATAGGTATACTATTCTCTTAGCCTTGGAACTTAGGAATCCCCATCAATTATAACAAAGATATGGGTGAACAAAGCTTAAATAAGCCACAGAGACTATGGATAAACCAGATTTGAAAGCATTCTTTCTAATTTTAAGAGCTGACCAAAAAGAATGCTATCATTAAAAATAGAAAAATAAAATAAATCTTCAAAAATGACTTGATCTGAATCTCGTGCTTTATACGAAGCTCATTATTTTTAACTGCTGTCAAAAAGCATCTAACCATGGTGTGTGTCTGATATTCTCTTTGAAAATGACTCCTTCTCATTTAATCTCAGCTGCTCTAATTCAGTTCCTTTTAATAAGCCAAGTGCACACACACACACACAGCCCAACAGAATAACTCTAAATTTCCAATTCATTTCATAAGCTATAGAAAAGAACTATGTTCTTACAAATCATGGCAGACAGCTGCCTGCCAAATGTAAATTTCCCTGTTATGAATTTTTCATTTCTAAAAAAATGTTCTAGTCTAAGAAGAAAAGCAGACAAAACAAGATAATTTCATAGAGGCTTTGGTTTAGCTTTTGTTATAAAAGAAGCTTATAATAACATAATATTTGTACAGTCACAAAATCTATTGAATTTATACCGTGGAAATGGATTCCCTCTTGAGCAGGACAGTTCAAAGGCCAGGTCAGAACTCAGCAGAAGATGCAGAAATGATGGAGGGATGAGCACCCTCGGTGGAAACATGTTTGTCCTCACTGAAGACCCGAGGAAATGTAAAACTGTACTTGAACAAGCAAAGTCATGGTGCATAAGGGGACTGGGAACCATGGAGGGTGAAGAGTTAAAAAAACAAAACAAAACAAAACAAAAAAAACCACACCTCCCTATCTGTCTTCAATTTCCACTGAGAAAAGTTGAACTCATAGAATTTGTGTGTTACCCAAGATTGCGCAGATGGTATATTAGTTTGCTATGGCTGTCATGAGGAACTGAAGGACAAACTGAAGCATTTTAAATTTTGAAGAGTTTATTTCAGTAAACATCAATTCAAATTGGGAAACCCCAAACCAGACGTGATTAGGAGCCCTCCCCCAACAGGAGCTGGGGACAAGGCTTTTCCTCAGAGAGTGGGGAAGCAAAGCAAGGAAACTATTTGATTGGCTCTAGCTTCTGTGGTTGCATCCTCTTCCATGAGTTCACGCTGGCTTAGGTTTTGGTTTGCTTATGTAGACGACGAGCGCATTAGAACCACCTCAGACCAATGGCCTCCTCCTCATTTGACTGCTTTCACACAACGTACCACAAACGGAATGACTTGAACCAATAGGCATTGATTCTCTCCCAGTTCTGGAGGCTGGAAGTTGGAGGTCGGGGTGCTGACAGGGCCAGGCTCCCTCTAAAAATAGTAGGTAAGAGTCTATTCCAGGACTCTCTCTCAGCTTCTGGTGGGTTCCTTGGCTTGTGGTAACACAACACCCCATCTTCACATGGCCTTCCCCTCGTGTGCCCGTATGTATTCAAATCCCCCCTACTTATAAGGATAGCAGTGCATTGGTTTCGGGGCCCACGCTGGTCCAGCACAACTTCATCTTACCTCTAATTAGATCTGCAATGGCCTTATTCTCAAATAGGGTTGTACACTGAGGTACTGGGGTTAGGGCTTCAACATATAAATTTGATGACAGGGGACACAATTCAGCCCATTACATATGATAAGTGGTAAACCTGGGCATCAGAGCTCATAAGCTCATGCACTTTTCGCAACGAGGTCACACTCACCACATTCTCAGGCTGCTGGGTTTAGAAGGAGAGACGGTATGAGTCACGTGGATGAAGAGGAGACACTGAAGAGAAGTCATCTAAGCCCTAGCTTATTTTTAGTGATACACTGAACTCTGCTTAATCTCATGGAAAATTCCAGATGGGATGGAGGGAAGCCCACTTCTGTGAAGGCTAGCCTGTGTCAGGCGGTACCGGGTTCTCCTTTCAGTCCACAGTGAGAGTTACCCATGGTCTCTGAACCGCATCACCCCACAAACTACAGATCTGGAGAAGAAGTTTAAAAATCATTTAGACCAGGACTCTCAATTGAGAAAACCAAGGCCTACCCATCTAGTCAGCCACGAAGCCTCAGTCTCCTGATTCATAGTGCGGTGCTCTTTCCTGACACTAGGCGATCAGGAGAGTAAAATATGAGAAATCTATTTCCTTATAGGGACACTTTTTTTCCTCTCATCTTTGCCTCAAGCATCTCATATTTAAAAGTCACTCTTAACTCCCATCTCTCTGGGGCCCCTGGGTGGCTCAGTCTGTTCAGCATCTGCCTTAGGTTCAGGTCATGATCCCAGGGTTCTGGGATTGAGTCCTGCTTCAGGCTCCCTGCTCAGCGGGGGTCTGCTTCTCTGCCCCTCCTCTGGCTTGTGCGTATTCTCGCTCTCCTTTTCTCACTTTCTCTCTCTCAAATAAATAAATAAAATCTTTAAAAAAAATTCTCATCTCTCTGCCAGCTCAACAGTGAGGGATGGACAGATAGCAAGTGCTCAGTACTATTTATTAAAGGAATTCATGTATGAGAACAAGGAAGCACTGTGCCTTTAAGGATAAACTTCAGGTAAACATCCACGTGGCCTCCTGCCTTACTTGCTTTTCCATCGATCTGAAAGACCCAGGGAGCTCCTTTACTTCCTTCTGAATTGGGAGGTGGCTTGGGCTCCTCCTGGAAACACTTTCCCTCTCTTCCCCTCCAAGACTTTTCCCTTGAACTGAACTCTTTATAGAGTTTCTGAGTGTGGCTGTTCGTCTTCTTGCAGAAGAAAGAGAAGCCTCCTTGGTGTGGCCCATCGCTGGTTGTCACTGGAGACGGCATTCACTTCTGGTTGCCACTGTCAGGGCTCCTTTGAGACTGTGCACAGCTGGATGAGCCCCTTCAGGAATGTTCCTTCCGTCAGTTTTCTTCCTACAAACAGACTTAATGTTTACAGGTGAAGTTATTCTGTCCGGAGTCCCCACAACCTGATGTTCTTTCACATTTATATGTTAACTTCATCCAAGAAAATAATCCAGATTTAGGGTGATTGCCGCATCACCCTTTAAAGAAATAGTTAAATATTTTAAGATGTAAAGAGAAACCTATCTTGAGGGAGGCCTTTATTAAACAGTGTGAGAGAAAGGGCCAGTGTTGCAGAATCCTGCTAAGAAAGGGAGCGTTGACTGCTATGTTCAAAGTTTGATGAGGACTCCATGCTGTCTCTTTTCCCTTTTTCTACTATTAAACTCTCCAAGGGGCGCCTGGGTGGCTCAGTCGTTAAGCGGCTGCCTTCGGCTCAGGTCATGGTCCCAGGGTCCTGGGATCGAGCCCCACATCGGTCAAATAAATAAATAAAATCTTTAAAAAAAATAAACTCTCCAAAATGTGTGATCTGTACTATAGTTCTGCAAGATGGTACCATTAGGAGAAATTGGATCAGGGGCACATGGAACCTCTTTGTTTTATTTCTCACAACTGCGTAGGAATCTACAATTATCATAAAGTAAACATTAACTTTACAAACTCTCTGGAAGAACAGAGTCAGCAAGCACACTGATAGAACAGCAGTTTCCAAGGCCCTAAAGCGCTCTAAAGGCTCTTCGTTGTTTTTGCAGTAACTGATGGAAGCACCGTATGATCACGCAGAATGACATTTGTCATTGGAATGGGTTCACCTTTGAGAACCAAGAGCAGTACAATTCTCCTTCTCTTTCAAGGCCTACTTCCTGGCTGAAATCTTAAGCACTCCCCTTGACTGACCCATTCAACTCAGTGAACGGACCCAGATAACTAATTATAGAGGGGTCTTTCCAAAGGAAAGGGATGGCTGTTTTGTTCATCTTTATATCCAACATCTAACACAGAGCCTAGCACCTAGTAACTGAATAAAAAATGTTTGTTGTAGATGTAACGGAATGAATGAATGATGGATGATAAATAATGACTCTCATTGCCTTAGGGCTCAAGGTGGTTAGAGATGGGAACCATTCCAAATTACTTGCTGATATCTTGCAAATCAAAAGCCCAAATCTGGGGCTTAACATAAAGTTTTTTCACACTATTTCTGATGACAATACACAAGTCATTTTCGAAAATTTGCAAAACACAGAAAAGGATGAGGAAGAAAACTTCAATCACTCATAATTGCACCATTGAGGAAAAAATTCTAATTAATCTTTTGCTCTTTATCATTGCAGAGGAATATAATTCTTCATTCCTTCAGTAGTCTTTTTAATCAAATTGGAATTATAATATGCACATTTTTATAATCTACTTTTATTCTCCATTAATTATACAATGAAAATGCTTTTCCATAATTCGCAGTTGTCAAAGTACAGAGCTAAAGAAGGCTGAAAGCTTCACTCAGTCAAAACTGTGGCAGTCATATCAAAACGTGGCAGTCATAGAGAGTGGAAGCATCCAGGGGGGTTCAACGGGCTTGGAAAGTTCATTGTATCAGATTGTGAAAATGCTTCATGCCTGTACCAAAGAGAGTAGAGACTCATTTGTAACATGACTCTGAAGGATAGAACGGTTTTGGCTATCATCATAACTGAAGTCAAATATAAGGAGCTATTTAATGAGGGGAGAGTCGACATTAGGACAAATCTCTGGCTGCATATTATTAGTTGACATCTTCAGGAGACTTGCCAACTTCTTGAAACTTATAATTCTACAGAATCCAGGGGAAATGCTTCCCTCTCCCTTGTGCTTCATGAAAGAAGTCAGACAAAATGGGTTCATACTATATGATTCCATTTATATCAACCTTAGAAAATGCAAACTAATCTCAAGTGACAGAAATCAGGGTGTTTGCCTGGCAGGTAAGGTTGTGAAGAGGGAATTAAAAAGGGCATGAGGAAACTTTGGGGCAGTAGGTACATTCATTATCTTGATTTTGGCAATGTTTTGCTGGTGTGTAAGTATGTGAAAACTCATCAAATGGTAGACTTGCGGTTTATCATATATCAATTATATCTCAATAAAGCTATTAAAAACAAATAAAGGTGCTAGAAGCAACCGAGATGCCCTTCAATAGTTGTATGCATAAACAAACTGAATGGTACACCCATAAAATGGAATTCTAGTCACATATTTTTTTTTAAAAGCCTTATCAAGCCATGAAAAGACATGCAGAGACCTAAAAGTATGTTACTTAGTGAACAAAGCCGATTGAAAAAGCTATAAACTGTATGATTCCAACTCTATGTCATTGTGGAAACTGTGGAGACAGAAGAGAGGTCAGTGGTGGCCAAGGTGTTCAGGGGAAGAGAGAGAGGGATGAATAGGTGGAGCACAGGGGATTTTTAGGGCAGTGAAATTATTCTGAATGACGCTGTAATGGTAGAGACACTTATCAGCACCCACAGGATGTGTAACACAAAGAGTGGACCTAGATGCAAACTACAGACTTCAGTTCATAATAACATATCAACGTTGGCTCCTCAACTGTAATAAATGTAAGGTGTTTAATAATAGGAGAAACTAGGGGCAGGGGAAAGGGGACATAGGCAAAATTCCTCTACTTTTTGCTCAATTCTTCTGCAAACTACTATAAAAAAATAGTCTATTAATTTAAAAAAAATTTAAGATGGGGGCGCCTGGGTGGCTCAGTTGGTTAAGCAACTGCCTTCAGCTCAGGTCATGATCCTGGAGTCCCAGGATCGAGTCCCGCATCGGGCTCCCTGCTCGGCAGGGAGTCTGCTTCTCCCTCTGCCCCTCCCCCCTCTCATGTGCTCTCTCTCATTCTCTCTCTCAAATAAATAAATAAAATCTTTAAAAAAAAATTAAGATGCCAACAGTTATAAAATGTGGAGGTTGCACCTCAAAGTTCAAATCTCAAGCTCATCCCAAAAGACTGGAAACTCCAGAAACTCTGCCTTCAACCCAACCGCAACCCCCCAAGCTCGCATGCCCAGTTCTTGCCCCCACATACCCTACATGCCCAGAGCCTTGTAAATCTTACAGTTAATGACAGCTGTCTTCTAGGGTTGGCCTCCCAGGGTCCTGCTCCTGGAAGACGCCCCCCTGCCAACCCCCGAAGACATTTCCCTAGAGATTTGATCTCATTCCTTTGTCACTCCATTCCCAGACTCCATCTTTTTGTTTGGAGTCTTTCAGTTTATTTTAGGTGCAGTCTGATCACTCCTTCTAACTGGGGGTTCCCTGAGACTAATTTCTTCTCTTTATTTTTGGAGATTCCCTAGGCAGGGTCCTACTCAAGGCTGCCTAATTGGGATTACTCATTGATCATCTCTTCCTTCCCTCCTTCCTCATGTGCACACACTCTCCCCTGTGCAGCAAAATTAGGGCATCCACGTATGAAATCTTGTTTAGACCTTTGCTGTCTGGCTTCTTGTGGGTCTTCTCTAACATTGACTTCATATTTACCCTTTTGTGAAGGAATGATTCATTTCAATGTAGAAAGTTTATAATGTATCAAGGAAGCCAAAGAGGAAGGCATTCACCCATTATTCCTTTATTCAAAGATAACTGTGGTTTACATTTTGATGTTTATACCTTCAATCTTTCTTCAGTACATAAACATAATTTTAAACAAAATTGTGATCATATTACATTCTGTAGTATAATTTGTTTCCACTGAACAATATATTATGCACATTTTCTCATCTGATTTTAAAGGCTATGTAATAACTCACTGCGCAATAAGTAATTGTGATGTTATCATAATAGCTTTAATCAATTCCTCAATTTTTGGACATTCAGTATTGTTTGCAGTTTTTCACCTGTATTAATAATTCTGCAACAAGCATCTTTGTCAATTGATTTTTATATTCATCTCTTATTTTCACAGGTTAAATTCCTAGAAGTCAGACTGTTGTGTTGAAGTACTTGTTTATTTGTAATGCATTTGTTACATGTTTCCAAATTGCCTTCCAGAAAGATTGCACCATCTCCACTCCCAAAAGCAGAGTACACGAGTGCCCAAGAAATGATTTCATCATTAAAGCCAAAACTTAAAGGACACATCGGAGTTTAAACTTAAGTGGGTTAGGGAGTGCTTGTCAAAATGTAAGATGCAAAAATTTGGAGAGAAGAATATAACATGAGACCTTTGTGGACCATGTCACGACACAATATTTCTGTTAAATGTTAATTGCTACTCACTCACTCTATGTTAATGGCTGTAGAATTGTAGAGAATAGAAGATCTGACAGTGTCTCAAAGCAAGAGAGAAACATGGTTTAACTGTAACACTTTTTAAAGTCATAAGAGGTTTACATGATCATTTTATATTTCAGTTATGAGGAATTTCTTTTAAACCTGGTTATAGATAATGTAATATAGCACCTCCTCAGAATTCACACAAAGACAAGGCCCAGGGACCTTGCCTGGCAAGTCTGTTGTATGAAAGAAACCTAGGTAGCAGGTTCTTCCCAGATGTGTGGAACATACCTGCATGCCTCTGGGCATTGCCAACTGACTCTTCCGTCTGCCTTTCTTGTTCTCCATTCAGTCTGTCATCAACATTCACTTACCTTCAATGACATGGTGCTCTTACCCAACCCTATCTTCTGACCTTGTTCTGAACCCTGTAAAGTGCAATCCAGATTAATCGACTCAGAACTTAAGAGGTGTATTCTATGCTAGTTGTTTTTGGAACGGATTCTGGCACGTTACCAACCTTTTCACCCATCTCAGAGATGTTACAATGGCATGTACAGATCTCATGGATCTTCTCCAAGTATGGGCTGGTGGTAAGGTGCATAATTTGCATGTGCTAAGGCATAGAAACAGGAACCGTGAAGAAGAGAAGGTATTTGCATGTGGTGTATTTTGGACTCGATATGTTGAGCATCCCTTTTTAACTGCCAAAGCATTAGGGTGGCAGCATTGTGTGAAATCCGGGTGGCCGTCAGTTATCAATATAAAACCAAAGTCCTACTGCTACCTACTACTGCTCAGAGATTTCCAAAGGTCACCAATTCAATGGAATGACCAGTTGTAGGTCAGCCAAATCCTCCTAGGCCGGTTTCCCAACCACCCCATATCGCCATGATCCCCAGCACCTTGGGGCAACCAGGGAGGCTACAAAATGCCCATATGCCAAATGTTGGCTTGCTATTTGCCAAAACACAGGTAGACCCTGTAGATTCCAAACAGAGGTAAATCCCCACGTTTTACAAGTGAAAACTCCCAAGCCTCCTAGGAATGATTCAAAGTTGCAGAACTGTTAGAAAATCTGATGGAGGGGCACCTGGGTGGCTCAGTTGGTTGGGCGACTGCCTTCAGCTCGGGTCATGATCCTGGAGTCCCGGGATCGAGTCCCGCGTCGGGCTCCCTGCTCGGCAGGGAGTCTGCTTCTCCCTCTGACCCTCCTCCCTCTCATGCTCTCTGTCTCTCATTCTCTCTGTCTCAAATAAATAAATAAAATCTTAAAAAAAAAAAAAATTAAAAAAAAAAAAAAGAACGAAAATCTGATGGAAAAGAGAAGAAAAGACATGGGCTGGGCCAGAGCTTGAGAAAATTATCCTGAACCAGAATGGTCTCACGAATGGAGCCAACTGGACTTACACATTGCCTATGTTTTCCTTTTGTTTCACTTGTTTCATTCTGAATACTCTTTAAATAAAATTCTTCCTGTCTGGGCACCTGGGTGGCTTAGGTCATGATCCCAGGGTTCTGGGATCTAGTTCCACACTGGGCTCTCTGCTCGGCAGGGAGTCTGCTTCTCCCTCTGCCCCTCCTCCTGCTTGTTCTCTCGATCTCTCTCTCTCTCAAATAAATAAAAATCTTAAAAATAAAATAAAATAAAATGCTCCCTGTGTAATTTTCTCCCTGTTATATCCACCCGCTCCCTTGGTAATTCTAAAGAGAAACAGCAGACCCTAACGTAAATAAAACTAAATTTCACTGCAGCATGTCACAAGATATCAAAACAACCTCAACGGATAAGCCAGGGAAAAATAAGGAATAAGTATGTCCATTAAATTGGTGGACTTTGAGTAAAGTAGATTATTCTCTACAGTGTGGGTGGGCCTTATCCAATCAGTTGAAGGCCTTAATGGAACAAGACTGACCTTGCTGAGCAAGAAGGAATTCTGCCAGCAGGTGGCTTTTGGACTTGAACTGCAACATCAGTTGTTCCGGGGTCTTCAGCCTGCTGGCTCACCCTGCAGATTTTAGACTTGCCAGCCTTGATAACCACGTGAACCAATCCCTTAAAATCTCTTGATAGATAGATGATAGATAGATAGATAGATAGATAGATAGATAGATAGATAGATAGAAAATAGATGTGAATATATGTATATATACATTCATATATAGAGAGATACACATCCCTCTACATGTATAAACACACACATACATACACACATACACATTCTATCGGTTCTGTTTCTCTGGAGAACCCTGACTAATGCAACCGCTCTATACTTTTCAGATGGGAAGATTCCACAGTTGTAAGAACAAGGCTATCTTTTGGGGGCCAAATAGAGCTGCTATCTTCAGGAAACAAACATAGGATGGAGGACAACAGCAAAACAATCACAATGTTGGATGAGTTAGACCACGTAGATGAGTGTATGGGGAGCCCCACCAGGCACTAACTGTCCTGCTTAATCCACTAGTGAGAGGAAGCAGGTGGGCCCAGCATAATGAGAGGGACTCTGCTGATTATCTGTTTATTCCCACAGTTAAAAGTGTCAAAGAAACATAAATAAATAAATAAATCAGAGCTGAAGAGCAAAGCTTGAGAGCTGTACATTTAACCTCCGGAATAAAATTTAGCGCAAAGAAGGCTAAAGGTGTGAGATACTTACTCCCATTCCAGAAGCAGTTAGAGTACTGAGGAAGGACTTTTCCCCTCTGAAGCATGAAATGTGGCTACTGGGGGCAATAGTAGAGAAAACAGCATTCTTCAGGATGCTCAAAAGCAAAACTGGCTGCATGATTTAGAAACACACAGAACATTTCTGATTCTTATTGAAAAATAAAAAAATGTAGCATCAGTGGTTAAACAACATTCTGGTTTTACGCTGCACACACACAAAACGAAACTACAAGTCATTTGACTCCTGGGTCTAACCTCAAGCTCCAAGACATGAAGTATATTTAACTACTCTCTCCTTGCAACTCCGGCCTGTCCTGTGTTCCAGAAATGCACCCTTTCCATCAGAGATGATTATACCCCCTGCTCTCCAGCCCAAATTCAGCTGCCTATCACCTGTTAAATATTGGTTCATTTTTTTAAAAAAATCATTCAGATAAGCAAGAAAAGCAAAAACTTTATAATACAATCCATCACTCAAAGATAACCCTATTAACATTTGGTGGCTATCCTTCCAGACTTTTCTACCACAGCCAACCTCACACGAGTCATTTTTAGTTCCTTTCTTTCTGAATAATTATTCCCCAAAGGTTTTAATATTTTTTTAAAGATTTTATTTATTTATTTGACAGAGAGAGAGACAGTGAGAGAGGGAACACAAGCAGGGGGAGTGGGAGAGGTTGAGAAGCAGGCTTCCTGCTGAGCCGGGAGCCTGATGCGGGGCTCGATCCCAGGACCCTGGGATCATGACCTGAGCCAAAGGCAGCCGCTTAACCAACTGAGCCACCCAGGTGCCCTTCCCCAAAGGTTTTAAAGCAGTTTGGGCACATTCTTCTTCCTGAGCCTCTGTTTTTTACCACTTATAAAATGAAAAATAAACTAAAATAAAATGAAATGAAGATGGTACACATAACAGCTATGTGATCGGGTGGTTGGGATAATTAAATAAGTTAGCGCACCCAATACATAGAAAGTAACTTGACCTTCCCACACCTCCGTCTGCTCTTCCTTCCTTCTTCCCTTCCTCCCTTCCTTATTGATTCGTTCCTTGAAAATATGTTCACTGAGCACGTACTCTATGCCAGGCACTGCACTAGGTACCAGGCTGATGATAATGAAGAAGAGCCGTGAGCCCTGCATCCATGACACATGGACACACTGAGGTAGAGAAAGTGATGGGGCAGTGGAACAGTGGCAAGGACATCAGAACTCGGGGATGAGGAGGAAGGTAGTGTCCCAAGCGTGGGGAATAGTATTACAAAGGCCCGAGATGGGTCATTGAAATACGGCTGGAAAAGGAAAGAGTTTGCGAAGGACCGGGCTGGAGCCAGCAGAAGCTGGAAGAGATAAGGAGGGATTCTCCCCTCGAGCCTCCAGAGAGAGAGCAGACGGCCTCCACCTTGAGCTCAGATTCCTGGCCCCCACAACCATGAGAGGATGAGTTTCTGTTGTCGTAAACCACCCAGTTTGTGGCCATTTGTTATGGCAACCCTAGCAAACAAACACATACTTATAATTCTCCTTTTTAAAATTGCTCCTATAATTATCAAGCTGAGCTTCCCTAACTACTGGAATCATTCACGAGTTACATGTTTGTTTTTTACCTGTAAAACGAGTGATGTTGATTGTGCATAAGTGAGGCAAGTATTTTCTTTCTCCGTTGTTTGTTTATGTTTTTGCTTAGTGAACTCATTTATCCAAGTCAAAGCAAAAATAAACGTGAGTCTGTCCTAATCCAAAGCCAAATTTGCGAGATGTGGAATTAATAAGATGCAACTGTAAATTGGTGAGATCTCTGCTATTTTTATAGAATGCAATGCTTGTGTTTGCATTTGGCTAATGTAATTGATCATCAGCCAAAATCATCTGCTCCAAACTTACACTCTTATTTTTAGTGCTTCAAACTGTTTGGAAAACATCATTCCGCTTCTGTTTGTTTCTCAGAGCGAGCTCAGCGGCTTTACTGCAGGTAGATGCTTGCTGTCTATTAGCTAAGGCAGAGGTTCTCGTCCAGCGCAGCGCACACCCTTGGCGGTCTGGTGCATTTGTTTTTGATCCAGGAGGTACGTGTTACTGGAATTCAATGGACAGGAGCCAAGACTGTCCCACTCAAACGTCCATAACCACCAATGACATAGATTTCCAATGCAACATTTGTGCCACACTGAAGAGAGTCCATTTGTCTTTAGATGTGTGAAAAATACTAAAAAGTAACTTGTATTGTCTTCCTCTCTTGTATTCAAGGTTCCTTATGCATAACTCCCTTAGACCTTTTTCCCATCAGATGGTGTGTTCACACGTCCCTCTCTCTTCCCCTACTCTCTGTGTTACATCAGAATTGAGTCACACTTCATTCATCTTGGTATCCCCAGCACGTTAGGAACAGAATGAGTGCTCGATTCAGTTGGATGAGTGAAGGAATGAACGTTGGTAAGCAAAAAGTTTAGGAAAAGGTTTATAAGAACAAATGATCCCTTTTGTTACAGAAGTACTGTTTGAGGAAAGAATGAAGGATTTGGTATATTTGCCTAGAGTCGTTGACTTGCCAATTCTACCATTATCATCCTTGGTCTTGGTTTCTTCAGCTGGAGAATAAAGGGAGTTGGAGTTGGGTCTGCCTTGTTCCGAGGTCTTTTTCAGCTTCACAAATTCTGCTTCTTTATTGAAGAAAGATAACAGCCCATCAAGGTTGACACTATAGCATTATTGTCAGGTGCAAACAATTTAAAATTCTCGACTAATCTAACAGCAGCCATTATCATATTCAGCGTCAGAGTCTAGATTTGGCCAAACATCCATTTGTAGAAACTGCCTTTCAAAAACACAAATGTAACTGGTTCTAGAATGTAATCCATGTGGTTTTGTGTCATCTTGGTTTCCACGGCAGAATATTTTTCTTGCCAGCCCTGGAGTAAGAAAGGGAGGTTACCAAGAGATGTTTTAGGTAGACAGAGTTGAAAGAGAATGAGTATGGCACAAAAGAAGAGAGAAGAGAATATGACAAAAATCATAGGATCTTTGTGATTCAGTTGTAAAAGAGGGTCTTCCCTCTTGCTAGTGAACCCTCTTTTGCCTTCTCAGCCTCAACCCTTTCTGAAGCAAGCTGCCTTGTTCACGAGGCCCCATATGACAAAAAGTTGAGGGCAACCTCCAGCCAATAGCCAGCAAGGAACTAAGGCCCTCAGGCCAACACCCACAAAGAGGCAAATCTTGCTAACAAAAACACGAGCTTGGAAGTCAATCCTTCTCCAGTTGAACCTTAGGATGGTTCTACACCTTAGCACTGGTCTACACCTTAATGATAGCCTATTAGAAACCCTGAACAGGGGCGCCTGGGTGGCTCAGTTGGTTAAGCGACTGCCTTCAGCTCAGGTCATGATCCTGGAGTCCCGGGATCGAGTCCCGCATCGGGCTCCCTGCTCGGCAGGGAGTCTGCTTCTCCCTCTGGCCCTCCCCGCTCTCATGCTCTCTCTCTCTCATTCTCTCTCTCAAATAAATAAATAAAATCTTTAAAAAAAAAAAAAAAAGAAAGAAACCCTGAAACAGAGGACCCAATTAAGCCATGCCTAGATGCCCTGACCCACAGAAAGTGTCAGATAGGTAATAAATGTGTGTTGTTTTAAGCTGCTACATGTGGGAGTGATTTGTTACACAGCAATAGATGACTAATATACTTGGTATCAAGATCTCACATATAGTTTGTTACCTGGCACTGAATGCCAATGACCGTTTTTTATTCTTCCCTCTGGTGCTTACAATCATTGTTGACTAAAACTCTGTTGGTCACCTACCATCCAGATCTTGGTTTTTCCATTAAAATGAAGTAGAATCTTAGGGAAATAGTTGACTCGTGCATCAGGGCAGAAAAAGCAAATGCAGAGCCTGAAACATTTTGTGGTGCCAGAAGTAAGGAAGTGCTCAAAAATGATGGGGTATGTCAAAAGAATAGAAAAACCAACTTGAAGGAGACTTCAGTGGTCAACCTAGAACAAGGTGAGCAAGAAAACAAAGGATAGTGATGTCTTATAACACACAGAATAAAATGAATACTCATGACTCCGCACAACATAAATAAGCATGGAAAAGGGGACATAGAAAGAATGACATAGAAGAAAGAAAGAACAAAAGACAAATTCCACAGTAATCATTGTATGATGAGAGATGGTGTGTTGACATAGTCTAAAAATAAAATATCTATTAGTTACTGAGGGGGGGAGGGCTGGAAAAACCTTGAGATATCACCTTAACCAAATGATCTAATTAACATCACCAACAAGAGGACATTACATATAAACATCACGTACCTCCTCCTGATATCATGCAGTAGAAGAAAAGTTCAATATCACTTTGGTGGTATTCTTGCCAAAAATGCCTAACTTCAATTTATTTATGAAAAAAAAATAAGAGATGCACATTGAGAGTTTTACTATTATCCAACTCTATGGTGCTCTCTGGATCTTAGTTTCTTTTTCTAGAAAATAAGGGGGTTGGACTGGTCAGTATTCTTCTAAAGTGTCAAAGTCATGGAGACAAGAAAGATAGGATTTTCACAGATGAGAGGAGACTAGAGACATGACAAAGAAATGCCATACGGGATCAGAAAAGGGACTTCAGGGAACAGTGGTAAAATTC
Organism: Mirounga angustirostris; assembly: GCF_029215605.1. Taxonomy (NCBI): domain Eukaryota; kingdom Metazoa; phylum Chordata; class Mammalia; order Carnivora; family Phocidae; genus Mirounga; species Mirounga angustirostris. The sequence continues at coordinate 15,853,231 of NW_026991711.1, read as the reverse complement.
AAATAAAATCTCTAGATTAGGGGTGCCTAGGTGGCTCAGTCGTTAAACGTCTGCCTTCGGCTCAGGTCATGATCCCTGGGTCCTGGGATCGAGCCCTGCATCAGGCCCCCCGCTCTGCGGGAATCCTGCGTCTCCCTCTCCCACTCCCCCTGCTTGTGTTCCCTCTCTCACTGTGTTTCTCTCTGTCAAATAAATAAATAAAATCTTAGAAAAAAAATCTCTAGATTAGCTGACACATTGTGTCAATAGTATGTATCAATTATTAAATATTAAATCGATTATTAAGTATATATCAGTATTTCTTGGTTTTGATCACTATGTGGTTACACAGGATGGTAACATAAGGGTAAGCTACGGTGAAGGGTACAAAGGAAGTCTCTCTACTCTTTTGCAACCTTTCTGCAGATCTAGAGTTATTCCAAAATACAGGGTTTAAAAATAAAAAACTCCATCTGCTATCCTAAGATTGGGATTCTGATGGTCTTTGGCCTCACATCACAACTTAATAGGTACAAGATCTTTGATCTAAGCTGCAAAGGAGCTTCTCCTTAGTAGATCTCTATGGACCCATAGCAAAGGACACCCTGCTTCTGAATAGGGGGTGGAGTTCGCTTTTCTGATATATTGACTATTTTTATTTAAACCTCCTATAAAATATGAGCTCAGTTTTAACTAATCTCTTCTAACTTTATAGAGTCAAGAATCCACAAGTTTTCATCTCTGTCCTTCACATCATTAATGATAGAAGTGTTCATACAAATCATTCACAAAAGAAAAATGTGCACGTTGAGGTCCTTATATACTGCTCTTTAGTCACGTTTTTACATGTTTTTCACATGACCTACTCAGTCAAACCTCAGTTATTTATAAATGTGTCCAGAACATACATAGCATGCCACAGTTCATAATGATCTGAGGAAAAGGTGATTCTACCAATCATTATGTGTGTTATGTCGGCGGTAGAAGCTGTCTAACATTGCCTTAATTATTTCTTGTAATAACTAATGTTTTACTCTTCCTGCCTATCGGGCACTGAGCTGATCACTTTATGGATAATTTCCTTTAATCCTTCAGTAGCCTTCAGGTAGGCACAGATGAGACAGCAAACATACATTCCCTAGTAATGTCTGGCTTCAGGGAAAGAACAGGATGGGTGTCTGCTGGGCCCTGTGGAAGTTCAGTTCAGGGGAAGTGACCTAGTTGCCACAGGCAGCATCCATTATCTGATCAATTCCCTTTTATTTCTCTTTTTTTTAAGGGGGGGGGTAAGGGGAGAGGGGCAGAGGGAGGGGGAAAGAGAATCTTAAGCAGGCTCCCCGTCAAGTGCAGAGCCCGTCGTGGGGCTCGATCTCACAACCCTGAGATCATGACCTGAACTGAAATCAAGAGTCCAATGATTAACCCACTGAGCCACCCAGGCGCCCCCTTTTATCTCCTTTAAATCAGATTACTCTATTAGCATTGGAGATGGCGGGGAGAGGGAAGAAGGAGTTGAGAGAAGGAGGTATGAAAGGAAGGAAGAAAGGAAGGAAAGTAGGAAAGAAACATCTCAAATTGTATGAAGAATCTCAATGTTGTCACAAAAAAGGGAACTTTCAGTCTGATGTGTTTTAAATCAGAGAAATTTCCAACTGGAAGAGAAGGACTCAGGGGGAATATGAAAACCATCTTTAAAAATGTGAAGGGCTGTTTCAGGAAACTGGGATTCAATTATCATGCGTGGCCTGAGAAGGAAGTTTAGAGAGACATATTTCAGCTTATTATCAAGAAAGTCTTGGGGCACCTGGGTGGTTCAGTCATTAAGCGTCTGCCTTCGGCTCGTGTCATGATCCCGGGGTCCTGGGATCGAGTCCCACATCGGGCTCCCTGCTCTGCGGGAAGCCTGCTTCTCCCTCTCCCACTCCCCCTGCTTGTGTTCCCTCTCTCGCTGTGTCTCTCTCTGTCAAATAAATAAATAAAATCTTAAAAAAAAAAAGTCTTTCCAGCTTTGAAGTCCAGTTATGGGTGAGGCTGCCTGAGGACTTGGCGAGCTCCTGGCCCCGAGAGGTGCTCCACAGGATGCTGGGTGTCCAGCCCTCAAAGAATAAGGATAAAAACAGGGACTGGTGCTTAAATTAGATGACCTTGAAAGTCTCTTCTAGCCAAGAAGCTCCAAGAGGAATTCTGAGCGTCCTCTTTACCACTGGATCAGATCCTTCGGCAAGATGGCAACTTCCACTCCTTGCTCCTGGTGTCGCGAATCTAGTCTGCTTGCACATTGAATGGGGAGAAGCAAACTGAATAGTGTTTGGGGATAATAGGCCGACTTAGACAACCAGTAGACTGCGGTCAGAGTCTTTCAGAGCCAAGAGAGATCTATGTGAGTTCTAAAATTTGGAAGACTCACTTTTGTGAACTTCTGTCCCTGAGGGTCTTGGTCAGCCCTTACCTATAAGTAGAAGGCTGTGCAGTGTGATGAACAAGAGATCATCCCTGGGGGTGCCCGGGTGGCTCAGTCGGTTGAGCGTCTGACTTGATTTCAGCGCAGGTCATGATCTCAGGGTCATGAGATCAAGCCCTGCATCAGGCTCGCTGCTCAGAGGAGGGTCTGCTTCTCCCTCTCCCACTCCCCCTGCTTGTGCTCTATCTCTCGCTGTATCTCTCTCTGTCAAATAAATAAAATCTTTAAAAATAAATAAATAAATAAAAATTAAAATACATCAATATAAATTCTAAGGATTATGAACAGTTGAGAAACCAGAAATAAGAAAAGGATGCAAAGTATTTAGTGAAATCAAACCCTTACAGAGTATAGGGTTTTGCTCACCAACATTAACTAAGCATGGGACGCTTCTGCCCAATCTTAAATAATCCCTGTTAGTTTTCCCATTCAACAATCTGTGTGATATTTATAGAACAGTGTGGCGATGAATCTTATATTTCTCTAAACATATACCTATGTGTGTATGTCTATGTTTATACATATGAAAATAATTAGGAGAGAGAGAAGAAACACATGAACGCTTTAAGGCAACAAAGGCCAAACAAAGTATCCAAACCTGTTAGAACTTCGGAATAGAGAGAGATGATGGTGGACTCCTGTAACCAGGGACCATTCTTACAGGTAGTAAGATCTGAGGAGGAAGTTGAAGATGATCGAATGCACAGAAAGGAGGAGGAGGGCCTTTCCAAAGTGGAGACAACAGAGTGAGCAAAACCTGGGTAGCAGCCATGGGCAGGTTCTGAGAACCCTGGTTTGGCTCCTCCGTTAAGTTAAATCTTACCTGTGTCTTTAAAAGGTGCCAAGGACCGTTTTCCTCATTTCCTCTGACTCCTGTCTGTGCTTTGGTGTCACTCATGGTGCAGGGTGAAGGACTGGGCCTTTCTGATGAGTACCGGGCGTTCCCAAGGACACAGCGCTGCCAGAGATGAAAGCAATGTTGTCTCATTTCTTAAGTGCTGGGAGAGCAGAGCAGAGGGCCCTGCAGCCCACACGCGGTTCTGCTGGCTGGCGGGCTTGCCCGCTAGTTCCCCCCAGGCCTATAAATTACCCTCTCCACTCAAAGTGCCTCACACACTGCCAAAAGGCATCATGTGGGGAGGTAACAATGGTCAGTTACAGTTTTATTGACATCTATGGAACAATCCAGAACTTAGAGTAAATTGAGCACACCAAGCAATTTGTATACCCTCTGACCACCTATTTCTCAGAACGAACAGGTGAAACTGTGGGTAGAACTTGTTATGCCCGAGACTGTTGGGGTGTGGGGTATTCCAGGGGGATAAAACCATCAGGGGCAGCCAAAGCCTGACCCTAGACCCGCCAACTGGGACTAGGCTGGAGGATAAAGCAAGATGGCCTGGACGATCTCTCCTCTCAATCCAGGTTAAAAGGCCAAGGATGGCTATAACCCTCCAGAACACACCCCCCACTGCCTACCGTGACACGAACTTGTTTCCTCCATGACCTTCCTGATGACATAAAGGAAGAGAGCAGAGATGATGCCACAGCAACCTCCCGGGCAGCCTGAGGAAAAGGAGAGAGTAAAATATGAACTTCATGACAAATTTTTGGTGCTCGAACAGACCATGAAAACAGGATGGGTAGATAGGGCTCACCACGTAGGAATTCAAGCTCATTTTCTGAACCTCCCCCTCTTGTTGCCTCCCTGCCTGCAGATGTTGGGCTCACCACTGCAAAATCTAAGGTAAGCAAAGTCAGCAGCTAGCTCCCAGGAGGCCCCCCATTGGGACCCCTTGGTTGGGTGGAGTCACTGGAGGGTTCTGTGCAGTCCCAGGACTATAACAGCATAGGAGGAGGTGTGTGACCCAGATTTCAGGGCAGTGTCAGGAAAGACTGTGCCTCCTTGCAGTAAATAGGAGTTAACCTGGCAAAGCAGGGAGTAAATAGGCAAAGGGAAGATCACAGAGAAGGACTAAGAAATGAGTAAGGCCAGTGTTCTCAAGACCTTCAATGTGGTTGGAAGCAGAGGAGTGTGGTTGGTATACTGAAGGCGGTGAGGAGCTTGAGAGACTTTAGGTAACATAATCAGAGCTGTATTTTAGAAAGGTTCATCTGGCCACAGTGTAGGGGGGGAAAATGGACTGGGTTCAAGGGGTTACAGAAGGCAGCAAAATTAGTTAGGAGCCTGTTACAATAATACAATTATTAAATAAATCAGTTTCTAAACCAAGCTGGCAACAGTCAGGAATAGAGAGGAAAGGCCAGACTCACGTTGTATTAAGGAGGCACAAAAGAAGAAACAGAACTAGGAAATGGACTGGATGTGGGAAGTGAGGGATGGGGATGTGAAGGACCATCCCCAAGCTTCAGCCGGAGCTAACGGAGTGGCTGGTGAGGCCACTAACAATTACTGGATCACACAGCATTGGTCAGGAAGCTGTATTCCAAGCATGAAGGGTTTTAATGCAAGGAATGGGGGGCTTACAAAATCTCAGGAAGGACTAGCAGTGGTCCTCAGAAGCTCTATGTTTGCTGTCCGGAGGAGAAACTATTTTAGATCTCAAGAATTTATAGAAAGCCTGGACCTCAGGCTGATGCAGGCAATCACCAAGAAGGAGCCGGCAGGTGTCTAGCCCGCCATTACCAGCCAGGTGTTCATCTGGGAGTTCAGCTGGAGAATGGAAGGCTGATTTGGGGAACACTGTGTGACACCCCCCTCGCCACCAAGGGGGATGTTCAATATATGCATCCAGACAGCATGAACGAGGTCGTGGCTGGAAAGACATATTGGAAAGTTGTGGGGCTCAGAAATGAGGTCCCCCAGAGAGACTGTAGAGAGAAAAGTGAGAAATAAAGACAGTATCTGCCACTGGCCCAAATATAAGGTCACAGAGCAAGCTTACACAGATGCTGGCCAGCCACTCTCTCACCTTAGGAACTCCTTCATCCTACAGAGCAGACTCAGCCCCCAGATTCAGGCGGTCCCTGAGACTCCCACACCTCACGTTATCTAGTGCAGTATTGCCCAGGCCTGATTATGGAGTAGGATCAGCTGATTCAGTGTGCTGGCAAGTATTTTGAGCCCCAATTAGTTCAAGAGACAATGGTCAAGTGCAGGTGGGTGGGTGGGTAAGAAAATGGGCAGAATTAGGGCTGGAGGTACCAGCTGGGTAGGCTATTTTCTACATTAAATTTAAACCCTTCTATAACTGCAGCCCAGAAGGGAAATATGTCTGAGGAAAACCACATGATTCAAAGCAAATGAACTAAGCAATGCTTCTTTGTGCTAAAGATTTCATGGTCTGTCTCATCTGTCATTGGAGAAAAAAAGTTTTGAAAAGAATGCATTTTGAAAAGCAATTCATTTTTATCAACCCAGTAATGTATATAAGATCACTCAAGGAAAGACAAAATAAACCAATATCAAAAGTGTGTTCTAAAAAACCAAAGATTCCCCTTGGAACTAAGATATCTCAAGGCATACTAAATATGTAATTTCTAGAATTTCCCCCAGATGTAATCATTTGCTAAATCACAGTGGTGAAGGAGGGGACCAAGAAGAATAACACAGGTTGGAAGTAGCTTCCAGACGATTTCTCTTCCACTCTTTGAGTTTTATCCCACCTGCTACCAACAGCTCTTCCTTTTCCATCTTCTTCCAACTTCTAATCACTTTTATTCATTCTCTGAAGACTTTGACAATTGACCACGGCCACTTCGGCCTTTGTCCAATTCCAGGTCCATGTGAACACCCATCCAATACCTGGGCTACATCTCCAATAAATTCCTCCTTTCCTCCTAAAGGAAAAGAGGAGTATTCTTGGCCAATCCATCACCAAATATTGTTGATTTTAATTCCAAAAGTTTTGTCAAAACTGTTCACTTCTCTCTACTTTTCACCAATGCCATGTTCTACTCAAAGTTGTCCATTTGCCTGAGCAGAGGCTATAACCTCTGTACAGATCTCCCACATTTATTCTCGTTCCCCTCTAGGGTTATGGTTTGATCATCTTATGCCTGTTGCTTAAAACTGAATATCTGAATAGATTCCAGTTCCTCACAGGGGAAGGTCCCAAATCCTTAGCATGGACTCAAGGCCCCCCAAGACTTGCCCTCCTCCGTTCCCTGCAGTTTCATCTTGCCCCATGCCTCTCCTTAATCCCCAAGCTTCAATCTTGCTGGTCTTATTTCAATTCTTTCCAGTTTCAGAGTCTTTGCCCACACTCTTCTGTTTGGATAGAATGGCCTTTCTCCATTACTTGACCTTCACTCCCTCCCCCAACTGGTTCCTTCTTAGCTCTAGTTGCTGCTTATTTACTTTAGATTGAAGGAAAAAATTAGAAGGCTGGGGACAGAAAGCATAAGCCCAGCCTGGTTTTGCATGTAACGAGTTTGCATTGGACACTTGCTCAATCTCATCCAACTTAATCCCATCTCAGAAAGAAATTATTTTACATCCAGAAGTAAATTGAGACACATGGATAAGAAATTTAGACAGAAAGAATTGCTTGAATCGTGGCCACTGTGGTCTGTTGTGTGGCTTCTGACCTGCTCAAGGGAATAGTCAGGAAGTGGATAGGAGCTAAAATCCACCTTAACTTTCTAAGCAACTCATCTGTGGGGACTGCCCCAGCTGAAGATGTGCCTTTTTTCTCATTTGCATAAAGTAGGGTTGGGACTAGTGATTTCCTGATTCACGTCCCAAAGATGTGGGCCCTTTAGTGATTTCCGTGGTGTCCAAAGAAATGGAATAGCTTGAAAGTCAACCAGATAAGAAAGGAGCCAAGACAAAGCCCAATGCTTGTGGCAGCCCCATTAGTCTGCCATGAAGCAACTCCAACAGTTAAGTGTGAGGGAGAACAGAAGAGAAGATCTAAATACAAATTGAGCTCTGACACGGCAATTAAGGATATCTAACAGAATCTGTAAGTGGTTCCTTTCTGACTTTAAGAGGTCTCTTAGAAGTCAAGAAGGGTCAATCAGAGCCCCCAAATACAAATCTTGCTGTTTAACATTCCCAGTAATCTCGACGTTAACCCCTCCGTTGCTTTCAGATCCCGCTCCACTTGCCGCAAAATTAAAATTAGAATCAATACAATGAGCCCTCAGTACGTAAAACAATTCAAGGCTCTATTTCAGCACGAAGCTTCATTTAAGCTGTAGGAATAAAAAGAAAAGACAGCCCTTTGTTCTCCTCATTTCACAAGCCTGCAAATGGCCTCTTAGCCAAAATAGCTCCTCTAATCTTTAAGTTTTAATTAGCTGCCCACAATTCATAAAATATCAGGAATTAAAATGCTGATACCTCATTCTCCTGAGAAATGGCACACAATTAACCTCTTTTTTCTGGTTAAAGACAGAAATGGAGAAAGGGTAATGACAAAATTAATCTATTCTGGTGGCGAGGGCTTCCATGGTGCTGGAAGACAGCCTCCGACCCCAAGTCAAAGGGAAAGCAGTTCCGAGCGTGGAGAAACAGCGGATTCGTGGCGGATAGCCTTGTGGATTCGTGACAAGTTCTAGCACGACACCGTGCCAGGCATCTCAAATCTTACAAAAATGTGAAATGATTCTCCAGTTAACCGATCTAACCCATCTTCCTTTTTCCTCTGAAAATGGGTATACACATAGGCATTAAATAATGTCCGAATCTCCAGCTTTCTACCGAGGCAGAAGAAAAGGTTAAGAAACGCACACTTTCCTGGAATGATCTTGAGATCAAAATAGACACCTGGCAGTAAAGTCAGATGGGGTTACTGGTACTGAGTTTGTGTCTTTCTGGAATAATTATTCCCCCCAAAAGTAGATTTTGCTTTTTTTTTTTCTGATGATAAATATTTAAATAAGACTAGCCTTATCCATGTTCTCAATGAAGACATGAGGACACATGCGGAAAAGGGAGGCTGTAGACTCCATCTGCTTGCTTTCAAACCCCACGGTGAAACCTCACTAGCTGTGTGATCTAGGGTAAGTTGCTTAACCTCTCTGAGCTTTTGTTATGTATCTGTAAAGGAAAGACAAAAACGTGTGCTGTGAGCATGAAGCAGAGAAAGCTTACAACAGAACCTGACACTTTACTAGTGCTCATTAAGATTAGCTAAGATTATTGTCAATAGAGGAACCCAAATATCTTTAATGAGGACAAAGATACTGATTCATGTTAAGAACGCCCTGGTAATTCCAATTGCTGCTGTTTGTTCTTTAGGCAAGAGCTTCACTGAGTTATAACTCATATGCGGTACAGTTAACCTGTTTAAAGTGCCCACTTCAGTGGTTTTTAGTATATTCACAGAGCTGTACAGCCCTCACCCCAATCAATTTTAGAACATTTCATTGCTGCAAAAAGAAACTCCATGCTCATTAGTTATCACCCCCAACCCCCACTTTGTCCCAGCCCTAAGCAACCACTAATCCACTTTCTGTCTCTATAGATTTGCCTATTTCGGATATTTCATAGAAATTGAATCATAGGATACGCAGTCTTTCTGTGAGTGATTTCTTTCACTTAGCATTATGTTTTCAAGGTTCATCCAAGCTATAGCATATATCAGGACTTCATTCCTGTTTATGGTAGAACAGTATTTTAATTATATGAGTACAGTTACATTGTGCTTATCCATTGTTATTTTTCCTTGATAGAGTAATTGTAAATTCAGTGCTAAATATTAAAAGCATAATAACGTATAATATCAACCTTCATCCATACAGAACTGCTTTATGGCCTACAGAGTGCGTTGACGTATGTGATTTCATTTGAACCTGAACGATTTTATTTGCGGCTCACAACAATCCCGGGTGGCAGACGTTGTGCATTTCATAGATGAGCCTGAAGTTAGAGGTCATAACAAAGATTACATAGCCCCATAGTTACGGGCAGAGCTGGGACTCAGACTGACCTTCTGAGTAGAGTCCACACTTACATACAACTGAGCCCTGATACAATGGGCACCAGCCAGTCAAACAGCCAGGGTATGTGAAGGTCCACAGCTTTGGGTACACTTTTTGTGTCTTGGAAGGAACTGAGAGAAGATAATAAATAAAAGCTCTTTACCGTGACGTCCACTTGCACACAGAATGGAGTCACTAGCAAGGCGGGACAGGATCTTGGCTCTGCAACTTCAAAGTGAATTTATCATTTGTCATTTCGCTGCTTCTGCTGGAGTTGACCCATTCCGTGAGAAGCAAAACAACAGGTCCCTTGTTAAGCGTTCCATCTTCCCATTCCCCCTGGCTAAGCGCCTAGTTAAGGTTCAACAATGATGCCATTTCTAAGCAGTACCACTGTGATCAGAGACATACTTGCCTGGTCTGAAGGGAGAAGGAGAATTTCCTTCTGTATTTAAACCCCCAGTCGAACCCCTATGCTTTGCTGCAAATGTGTATAATAGCCAGCTCCCTCCTGTTGTTTAAAGTGTCCTGCTCCTTTGGCTGCGGAGAAATGACCCCAAATTATTTTACTCTTCAAAAGACGTTTTGAGAACTTTTTTTTAAAAGATTTTATTTATTTATTTGAGAGACAGGGAGCACAAGCCAGGGGGAGAAGCAGAGGGAAAGGAAGAAGCAGATTCTCCGCTGAGCAGGGAGCCCGACGTGGGGCTCGATCCCAGAACTCTGGGATCCTGACCTGAGCCAAAGGCAGACATTTAACTGACTGAGCCACCCAGGTGCCCTGAGAAATTTCTTTTTTAATCATCTTTTATTTCCCCCAAGCCTAAATCAAAATGACTTGTTAACAATAATCATTTATATACACAACTCTAGTGTGTATGGGTGTGTATACAAAACCTGGAAACCACTTTGGGAAAGGGGAAGAGAGAGAAAGAAAATAGGGTTTGAAATCCATCTGTGGATTTAAATTCCGTAAAATAAGCTTATGACTGACCCCCTTCTCCCACTTTATACCAGCACAAGCTGATCTCCTTCCAGGCTGTTCTCCCCAGGAAAGACTCTTAGCCGCAAAACTCAAACCCGGCTGTGACTGGGGCTAAAAGTCTTGTAACCAAGAACTATGGGTTGCTCGCTTCTCTTGAAAGCTATGGTCAACCCAGCAAAGCTCCTCACAGGCCCAGAGAAGTTCAGCGGGCTGCAGCGCCTTCAGAATGGCTGGATAAGTAAATGCCACACATGAGCTTGGCAGGCATGCCAGGGAGCTGCTGTGTGCGTAGCCTCCAGTCCACCCAGGGTGAGAAGGATGTGTGGCTGCAGAGGATCCTGGGCCAGACCAGCCTGGCAACTCTCCGCAGTCCTTGGTCCTTGTTTAGCCCAGACCCTTGCCCAGTGTCATTCGCAAATGGCCTTGGGGCCCTTGAGGTACGTGGACTCAGAGCCCCGGTGCACTGACGTTGGAGAGTGCAAGCTGAGCCAGCATCCCTGTGTGGGTTCCATGATGACTCTAGCCTTCGATGAGAAGAGACTTTGTTCCATTTTAAGCACCTGTTGCTCAGTTGCTTCCTTCCCCCAAGAAATAATGGAATCTTCTCTTGGTTTGTCCCCATTGGTTGTTTCTGGATATCCCCAGCAGAGTTTCATCATGGATTGACTTGTGTGTCCCCCGCAAAATTCAGATTTTGAAGTCCTAACCCCCAGTATCTCAGAATGTCACCATGTTTGTAACTAGAGTTGTTGCAGAGGTAATAACCCCATACAACTGGTGTCCTTATAAAAAGGAGAAATTTGCACAGAGATACACACAGAGGGAGAACACCACGTGAAGGTGAAGGCAGAGAGTAGGGTACTGCTTCTGTACACCAAGGGATTGCCAGCAAACCACCAGGAGCCAGGTGAGAGGCATGGAACGATTCTCCCTTGGAGCCTTAAAAGGAGCCAACCCTGCCAACACCTGGATCTTGGAATTCTTAGCTTCCACAACTGTGAGGCCATAGCCCCCAAGGCTGTGGTACATTGTCATGGCGGCCCCAGCAAATGAAAACAGGCCCCTTTCCTTGGTTTTTGGAATTGCTTCCCATCTCGTCTTATATCTTTTCCTCATGTCACGGGGATACCTGCCTCTTTCATTCCAGTCTCATATGGGGGGGCAGGGTTCTCCTTCCGCCTTTGCAGGACTTTGTGAGAAGTTGGAGTGGGTTACGTTAAACCCAACTCTAGAGGCCTCTGCACAGCAGAGGATACTCAAACAATGTTTCCTTTTTTTTTTTTTTAAGATTTTATTTATTTATTTGAGAGAGCGAGAATGAGAGAGAGTACATGAGAGGGGGGAGGGTCAGAGGGAGAAGCAGGCTCCTAGCTGAGCAGGGAGCCCGATGCGGGACTCGATCCCGGGACTCCAGGATCATGACCTGAGCCGAAGGCAGTTGCTTAACCAACTGAGCCACCCAGGCGCCCCAATGTTTCCTTTTAATAAATTCATTCCCTTTGTCTCTTTGTCCTAAACTTTCTGAGAGATGAGATACTTTCATATGACAAATAATTGGCACAGTAATATAACAAATTTTGGTTTTGGTTACATATATTAGCAATTTAGGGATTACAGCTCTCCTATGAGGGAGATACTATCATCAGCAGCAGCATCCCTACTTTACAGGCGAAAGAACTAAGGCAAGGGGAGATTGAATGACGTCCTCTATAGGGTCCGTGGCAAAGCCAGAGTCAAAGCCAGGCTGCGGTCTGGCACCAGAATCTGGGCTCTGCACCAGAATCCGTGCACCTTGTAAGCAGAATTAATGGCATGGGGCACCTGGGTGGCTGAGTTGTTAGGTGTCTGCCTTCGGCTCAGGTCATGATCCCTGGGTCCTGGGATCGAGCCCCGCATCAGGCTCCCTGCTCCGCGGGAAGCCTGCTTCTCCCTCTCCCACTCCCCCTGCTTGTGTTCCTGCTCTTGCTGTGTCTCTCTCTGTCAAATAAATAAATAAGATCTTTAAAAAGAAAATTAATGGCATGAATGTGGGGTTTTGAATATGGCCCATCCTTCCAGGTGTCTGTGATCTCTGCCCAGCCCAGTGTCCTGAATACGGGATGATGATACACTTCCAGCCCACTGCTGGTGGGTTGTTTTATACATAAGACTAGCAGGACTGGCAGCCACCAGCAGCTCTACTATGCAGAGCACAGCAACACGCAGCACCCCAAGGGCATCAATGTACCCATGTCAGTGGCCAGCAGAACCACAGGAGGGTCCATGCGGCCAAGCAGGAGATGAGAGAAACCTGATCGATGGGAGTTCCAATGGGGGTGTCCAGCAACCTGAGACTTTTTTGTGAAAATACGTGAAACACCCCCAAGCAGGTAAGCAAGATTCTCTCCGATGGCTGAGGTCTTCAATAAATAGTTGAGGCAAAAGCCAGAAAATTATGAATTATTCCCAGTACTGTGACCCCATCTATACCTTCAGGTTGGTAAGGCAGAGTAAATCGCAAATAAGTGCTGATAGCGTATCAGTACTTCAAAATGGCAGAGCCCAGCGTCGGTTGCCCTTTTTTTCTTTAAGATTTATTTATATTTGACAGAGAGAGAGAGAGATTTATTTATTTGACAGAGAGAGTGCACAAGCGGGAGGAGGGGCAGAGGAAGAGGGAGAGAGAAAGAATTTCAAACAGACTCCCCGCTGAGCATGGAGCCCCATGCAGGGCTCAATCCCATGACCCTGAAATCATGACCTGAACCAAAACCAAGAGTCCGACACTCAACCAAGTGAGCCACCCAGGCACCCCAGGTTGCCCTCTTCAAGGGAAGATACCCCCTGCCACCCCAGCGGAGGCTCTATGAAAAACTGAAGTCTATTCAGTGCCTCATCAGGCATCCCAAAGAGGTGTTTGCTGGAAATAGTGCAGCCCGCAACGCCAAGGGAAAGTTGCGCTGTGCTTCCAGCTCAGAAGCTGGTAGTGACACAAAATCCTCTACATATAGAGAAAGTAAGCCCTTTATTTAAGGCCCCCAGTGAACCAAAGAAAGGGCCTGGAAATGTAGCCGCTCCTCTAAGGGCCAGTGGTAGACACGGTCCAGGATCCAGAGTTGACAGGTCCCACCCTCAAGAATCTGTTCATCAAAAGGCCTGGACCTGATGATATAACATCGACAATGGGCAGAAGAATGTTCTGGGAGCTGCCAGGGCCTGTGATGTCCAGCAACTGCGCTTCAAAGGGGACCTCCCACGCTCACCTACTGAAGACCAACACCTGCACAGGCTCGAAACCCCGCACGAATGAACGAAGTGATAATTGGTGGATTAAGGAAAATGTTTCCAGTATTAAGACATGTTTCTATTTGTGTTGGACTGTTTGCTGTCTTTCAAGCTCCCGGAACACAAAACCTTCATTTAGCTCTTAATCTCTCAGTTACACCTGGAAGGTTTTTTAACACATGTTTATCTAGAAAGTGATTTGAATCTTACTTTTAAAAATAGCAGTCAGAACATCTTAAGTAACTTGAAAGATGGAGAGAATGTTACTGCTGTTGTTGTTAAGACATTTATTGAATGTCATTACACGGAATGACACCATGTAATGTGTGACCACGATCCTAGCTCCTGGGTTTGTGACCTAAATTAACCTGGGTTAGTGCTCTGGCAGATCCTGGTCTCCAAAATGCCTCAACTTGTCTCTGTCAGACCAAGACAAACCATGCTCATTATGGAGCACTAATGAGGAGGCCCAGCTTCCTGCTCTTCTGCTCTGCTATGTTGAAGGGTTAGAGCATTTTTACACCGTGTTCTTTAAATTATGCAAGTGAGAAATTTATAAAATGCAGATAAGCAAAAAAGAAAACACTGAAAATCATCCACAGTCTTAGCTTAGCCACACCACCTTTTCAGTCTCTCTGGAAGAGTTGCTTATTGTCAAATCAACAGAGGTCAAGAAGCATTTCTTGAGAACCTATAATGGTTCTGGCACGGGGGCTAGATGACATAAAGGCATAGAAAAGGAACAGAAACCTCAGTCTAGAGCCTCAGAAGAGTTCATTCTCTTGGTAGGGAATATAATAAAAACAAAAACAGCCAGGGGCTGAGCTGTGGTGGTGAGCCACTTTGGGGGGGGGGGGGTGAGGGGAGGAGACATGTAAGGGGAGGAGAGCTGTTATTATTTGTTGAATAAATAGGCATTGAGTACCTGCTATGTGCTCTCTGCTATGAACATGGAGTGAGGTCTTCAAGAAATAATAGTAACCAGTAAGGAAAAAAGACCTGTGAGATTCAACAAAATATTACCTACATGGTTACATGGACAAGAGGAGATGGAACACTTAAACTTCCCTGGGGAGCCAGGAAGAGCTGATGCGGACAGCGCTTCCCCAGGGCCCAGGTGCGCTTACTGAACACGCCGCGTGCCTGCCGCTGAGCGCTTGTCATATGTGACCGGCTGACTTCTCACCATAGGGCCAGAAAATAAGTCATTTTTTTAAATGAAAAAAAAGAAAAGAAGTTATTTACTTTTTCTCTATTTTGCACCTGGAGAGAGTGAAACTGAGCAGGGTTATAGAATTTAGGAACATTACTCTGCCAACAGGTGGAGCCAGAGCAGAGGCTCGGGCCCCTGGCCCCAGGGGCTGGGCTCTGGACCACGCCCCAGGCCATACGTATACACACCACAGGCAGGGACAACTTGGTCCCTTCCGCCTTCTCCTCTCTCTCCTGCTGGGACGCATTTCCTCCTCTTCATCCGCTGCAGTCAGAAAACCCGCGGAGTTGGTGTCCCTTCGGTCAGTTTTCACAGTGTGAGAGTTTAAGGCTATGAACCACAGACTGCTGCAATGAGCCTCAACTCAGATCCTGCAGCCAGGTTGGCTGGGGGGAACAGGCCCTCCATTGCCCACCACGCATGCAGCTGAGAACTGATTTAAAAGGAATAAAGTGGGTGCCTGGGTGGCTCTGTTGGTTAAGCGACGGCCTTCGGCTCAGGTCATGATCCTGGAATCCCAGGATCGAGTCCCACATCGGGCTCCCTGCTCAGCAGGGAGTCTGCTTCTCTCTGACCCTCCTCCCTCTCATGCTCTCTGTCTCTCATTCTCTCTCACACAAAAAAATAAAATCTTTAAAATAAATAAATAAATAAAAGGAATAAAGTTGTATTCAGGCTGTCTTGAAGTTTCTCTCTCTGCCTGAGATAAAAGCCCTTCTTGTTCCCACCCTCACCTTCACCACCACCAAAGAGAGGATTTGACTGCCCTGTTCCAGCCCGCCTGCTTCCTTCTCTCTCTTGTTTTTGTCCTCTTCCTCTCATTCTGTGAGCCCAGCACCACCCCATCGTGGAGGGTGACCAGAGCATGCCCCTCCAGCCATTCCAGATCACATGCCCTCTTCCAGTCCCCACCACTACTCAATAATACTAGCATTTTCTTGCCGGAACATGGAAACTCTGAAGTATCCCTTCCTGAAGTCAAAGCCGCCGTTTGGAGTGGGTGGCATCTTGCCATAAGGAAATGAGCACACATTCAAAACAGAAAGTGAAAGCTGGACCCCAGAGTCACGTGCCCCATGGGCAGCAGCTAGTACACCCTCTGGGAGGTCGAAATGGGAGAGAGCCAGATTCGCTTCAACTGTGGGAAAGGTTTCATGCAGAAGAAAAACTTGAGAGACCATTTGAAAGATGGCTGTGAATTTGAAGAGACGCAAGAGGAACAAGATGTACAATAAACAAACATCCAATTATATTTTTTCTGAGCAATTTACCAACTTGACATAAGAAATGCTTCAAAGCAAAATGTTTCCATGCGGCTGTATACCTGTATTTCATTCCTACCTGATCAATAGCTTGATCTACTCAACAAATCAGGGCTTCATTTTATAAAGAAGCATAAAACCAAATTTTTCTGTGAATTATTGTTCCTAAAATAAGAGATCAGACCAATCGAATTTAGATACAGTTTATGCATGTAACAGTAAAGTCCTTTACAATCGTATCTTTAGAACTTCCTTCAATTAGGGAATGAAAACATCATTGCTATTGGGTGAGATTATCTCTGAATGCTTTACGGGACACTAAATATGGCTTAAAATTTCAGCTCAGGTTTACAACTGGCTAAGAGAAAAAGAAAGAAAAAAGGACAGGTAATGTGTTCTTTTAAAAGCTTAACAGGGGCGCCTGGGTGGCTCAGTTGGTTGGGCGACTGCCTTCGGCTCAGGTCGTGATCCTGGAGTCCCGGGATCGAGTCCCGCATCGGGCTCCCTGCTCCGCGGGGGGTCTGCTTCTCCCTCTGACCCTCCTCCCTCTCATGCTCTCTGTCTCTCATTCTCTCTGTCTCAAATAAATAAATAAAATCTTAAAAAAAAAAAAGAGCCAAAATATGTTAAAATTTATGAAATTTGGGGCGCCTGGGTGGCTCCGTTGGTTAGGCGACTGCCTTCGGCTCAGGTCATGATCCTGGAGTCCCAGGATCGAGTCCCGCATCGGCCTCCCTGCTCGGCAGGGAGTCTGCTTCTCCCTCTGACCCTCCTCCCTCTCATGCTCTCTGTCTCTCATTCTCTCTCTCTCAAATAAATAAAATCTTTAAAAAAAAAAAAGCTTAACAATAAAAAAAAACAATAAAAAAAATAAAAAATAAAAAAAAAAGCTTAACAATAGCGTGCTTAATGACACTGTATAAAATGAAATATATAGACATCCATGCTTGTATGAAAATTATTTACTTCAGGATACACTAGAAGCTAACAGACATTTGCTCTGAGAAAAGCATTTAGGAAAAAAAAAGAAAGTAGTTTACTTGCAAAGAAGTTTAGTAAAGGAGAGTCCACGTTGTAAAAAAGAGTAGCTTAAAAACAAAGCAAAAGCAAGCAAAACACTGAAATAAGCAACGACAAGACTTGAAACACACCCACCTCTACAGGCAAGATAAGCAATGTGACCAAGTTTACATGTAGTCTGTTCATGGTGGGAAAACAGAGATTTTGTCACAGTATTTTACCTACAAAGGTCACCACATATCTTCAGACATCAACATTGAAATTGTCGTGGATGAAATTATCTCTGATGCAGAGTCAATAACTTCCAGGAGCAAGTATGGTTTCATTTATTATGGGGTCTCTAACCAGACAGGGGAATCCTCTGGTAGACTGTCTTGCTTTATCTCAGGATGCAAAGTGCCTTTTAAATTTTTTGTCTGACTAGAGTACATGATTTCTCATGCACACTAACTCCTCCCAGAGGCAGGGTCAAATGCTATATTGTTTATAGACATACTTACTGTTAAGAGATAATAGGATCCATCCCAATAAGGCCACCATCCTTTTTATGGTCTCTGCCAACAATGTTCACGCCCCATTGTGCACTGATGTCAGCCCCCGTGACCATCTCACGTGACCTCAAGGAGAAATCAAAAACAAGAAGAACTGGAAAACCAATTAAGCAGAGGCATGCAGGCAATATTTTTGAACAATCAGATATGATAGAAACATAGGATGAACTAAGGGTCTTTCTCATGTCCATGTGGTAATCAGAAACTTTAATTTTTACAACCAAACAGATTATACCTTATGATGCACAGCTATTTGGAGAACTGCTTGCAAGTACGCGTAACCCTTCCCCACCCCACCCCACCCCCTTTTTTTTGGTATATATAACCCCCTGTAGCAAACAAGCCTCAGAACAGAGCCTCAGAGCCATCTGGAAGACTCTCCCAGGCTATAGTCCTCAGTAGAACAATGGATAAAGCATTTACTAACCTACTTTGAGGTTGGTTTTCTTTCAATTGACACCATGCTGCTCCACCTGCTTCCTTCCTGAGCGACACTTACAAAGCAACCACAAGTCTGACTTTTTGAAAGTGTCTGAAGGATGTGAATATGTCACCCAACCTTAACATAAAGATTATTTTGATCTGAAGGCACTTGATAAGAAACTATCTGCTCTTCCCCATTTGCCCAAAAGCAGGACATCAATTTGTAAAGATGTTCCCGCCAACTCCCCCATCTCCTACCAGGAAGGAGAGAAGTTAATCATCAAAGACAACAGGACACCCCAATCAGCCTACAAATGCCACCGGAAGAATCTATGTAACCAACTTTACTAACTAGCCTTATTTGCCATTAGTTTCCCATACGTTTACCTTCCCACAGTTTGCCACCCTAGAAAGGTAGTTTTTTCCCTTTGTCTTGTCACTTCTCTACAAATGTATTGTTCTGTGGTTAAGATGCTATAGAAGTCTAAATTCTAACCAGCCTTTTTTTTAAAAAAAAAGATTTTATTTATTTATTTGACAGACAGAGACAGTGAGAGAGGCAACACAAGCAGGGGGAGTGGGAGAGGGAGAAGCAGGCTTCCCGCTGAGCCGGGAGCCCGATTCGGGGCTCGATTCCAGGACCCTGGGATCATGACCTGAGCCGAAGGCAGACGCACTTAACGACTGAGCCACCCAGGAGCCCCTCTAACCAGACCTTTGAGCTACTCGTCACTGAGTGCTCCCACAAGTGTGTGCAGTGCACAGATTCATAAACTTCTGTTTGTGTAGGTTCTTTTCTTGTTAACCTGTCTTTTGTCAGTCTAAATGCTAGGGCCCCTGCTGAGAAGCTAAGAGGGTAGTGGGAAAAAGTTTTTTTCCTCCCTTACATCCCAAAGGTCCTCATAAGCACGGATAAATCTATTCAACTGCAATTCTCCAATTTACCCAATCTTGGTCAGACAATTTTCTATCACAAGATAGGCCAAATATCTTATCACAACTCCTCTTTTACCTCTCCTGGCTTCATCTAAACCTGTTCTTCTTGTAGCATCTCCCTGGAAATCATACACTCCTGCAAAACAATAATTTGAAGACTGTAATCAAGTTACTCTTAGTTTTCTTTTATCTTGGCAAGTCTATTTCATGAGCTTTTGTTGTTTTTGTTTTGTTTTTTTAAAGTTTTATTTATTCTAGAGAGGGAGCATGTGAGCATGAGCAGGAAGAGCAGAGGGAGAGGGAGAGGGAGAGAGAAACCCAAGCAGGCTTCATGCCCCCTAGCACCAAGCCAGAGGTAGGGCTTGATCTCACAACCCTGAGATCAGGACCTGAGCTGAAACCAAGAGTGGGGCGCTTCACCGACTGCACCACGCAGGTGGCCCATTTTTGTTGTTTTTAAGATAAATCTCCTCTTCCTTAATCATGTTTTTGTTCTTTGTTAACCCTTTCCTCTTAAATTGAGTTAATCAAAACTGAACAAAATGCTCTAACATGAATCGCACTAATGCAGTGTATAAAAGAATTACTCCTTTATTTTTGTGGCTCATTTCATTTTGATACATCTCAGAATTATGCTGGCTTTTCACAATGGCACACTTATGTATCTTTTTTTTTTTCATTTATATTCAACTTTGCCTCCTACCTGATAGAGCTATTGACAAGTTTAGTAGGATTATGCATGAAACATGCTCATCAGAATTCCCAGCACACAGAGAGCACTCCAGAAATGGTGACTCTGGATATTCTTGATAGAGAGTCAATGAGTATGTAGGGAGAGGGGTTGCTCAAAATGCACCGTAGAATATATTTCAGCAATGAATAGTCAAATAGTCATGCACCCTGCTATAAGACAACTCATATATGGAAATTGGAGTTTATGGAAGTAATACGTGACTTGGGTGTCTGTTGTGAAGAAGACCCTTGCTTTTGCTCAGATTGTCCTGCTTCACTCCCTGGACCCACACCTAGGACTGCAAATAATACTGCAAGATTTCAGTTGGATCAGTGAGCTACACTTACACAAGGTAATCCATTCTCACACCACGTATTAAGGACTATCGTGTAGGAGCTGTACGTTCCTGGAATCTGAGGCAAATCCAAACAGGAGTTGTATTTCTGACCAAGGTTCAACATATAAATCTGAGATAGGACAACAAATACAACAGAAAACTAAACAGCTATAAACCACTATACAGTTAAGAGAGTAGACCCATAACCCAAGACTAATAAAATGGGTATTAAAGTATGTACATATTGATTACACAAAAGGCCCCCAATGAATTATTAAATGCGCATCTAGTTTTATTATATATATAACAATTATAACAGCTTCACTCTATCTTACTTCTGCCCTAAAATGAATATAGTACCCAGGATAATTAAGGAATAAACAGTCATTTAGCAATGTGCTTGTGGCTCCCTTAGAAATTTGTCACATGAGCCAGATATCCCAGGTTTCTTCCTAAAAACTTTTCAAGGAAATGTGGAAAGATGCCTTTCCCTTTCCACACTGGATAAATGGCCTGAAGCAGGAGTAGACATTCACAACTTTTTGTTGCCCATAGAGAACTGGGCTGAACATAACTGATAAATGTGCGAGGTGATCACATTCTTTCCATTGAAAGCATTTCTTTTCTAAAGTAAGGGCTGACTCCACAACCTTCACCCCTCACCCTTCACCCCCTCCTCAGTCCTAAAGAGCTGTTCCAGTGCAGGTGTCAGGGGCTCCCTAGAAGACAAATCATGTTCAGTCCTGCTCAGACTTCACTCTGGGAAGTAACAGTGTTTGAGATCTATCAGAGCACTTCACACATCAGTGAAAAGCAATAAAAGTGATCAGATTACATCTCTAGACTTTACTTCTTAAGGTAAAAAAAATATATATATATAATATAATTATTTTAAAATATATACATACATAAAATATTTTAAGTGCTCCCTATCTTCTTTGTGTTCATTCCTCGCTCCCACAAGGCCAGCAAAACCCTTTCCGACCACACCCCAGTGGGGGCCTGCCCAAATGATCCCCTTTTACCTTTCCCCCTTCGGACTTCTAACCTGATAGGTGCCTCTAGCCTCCCCCAATACCAAATGTCCACTAGCCAGTACCTGATCTTATTGTCTGCCCCGCAGGGTAGCCAATCCTCAGGTTGTCTGAAATGGAACAACCCCTCACACTTTCAGTGTCCACATCATTCCCTTGCATTTAAACATGCAGAGAGCTGGTTGCACCCCAGTTTGGTCTTCCCCCTGTCCAAGAAATCTTTCTCTGAGGGCCCAACCAAGACTTACTTCTCCATAATGCCTTTTCGGATTAACCAGCAAAGGCTTTTAGTTTCTTCCTATAGCTCCCCTCATTTTTTTTTTAAAGATTTTATTTATTTATTTGAGAGAGAGAATGAGAGAGAGAGCACATGAGAGGGGGGAGGGTCAGAGGGAGAAGCAGACTCCCTGCCGAACAGGGAGCCCGATGCGGGACTCGATGCGGGACTCCATCTCGGGACTCCAGGATCATGACCTGAGCCGAAGGCAGTCTCTTAACCAACTGAGCCACCCAGGCGCCCCTAGCTCCCCTCATTTTTATGCACACATCTTAACCAAACATAGCAACAACTATTCAGGTACAGTAACATTTAAGAGGTGGCAGATGTTAGATGCCTGGGGTACGTTAGGTTTAATCTTTGCACTCCTACGAGGACTATTATATGTAAAATGAAGATAATGATGCATACTTTATTAGGTAATTATGAAGATCTAATAATTTCTGGCACATAGTGGGAGGTCAATAATTAATGCTCAATTGATAAATGAATTAATAACGTGAGAGCACACAGTACTTCACAAATGCGAAGTACTCTCACAAAACAATAGAACCAGAAGATATGCAAGACCTACTGTGTAAATCCCAAGAGGGATTGTCTTTCATGTGCTGACCAGCAACGCACCACCCCCACTACACTACATATTCCTTTTCTAGTGAGTTAAGAAACTGAAATTTCTTCCTCCTTTAATTCAAATCTACATCCTTGCAACTGCTCCTCCTGGGTCCTGGCTCAGCTCCCAGGAGCCACACAATATAGAATAGGAGGGTTTAGGATTAGCTAGGGGAGTTGATCCCACCCCCAACAACACACTCACTGTGAAAGCAAAAGAGGCCCAGAAAAAGATGTATTTCGAGCACGTGTCAAAGTTTTATTTCAGACTTGCAGGATAAAAGACAGCAAAAGGAAAAAGCTTGTTCACAGAAACAGTCTTAGGAAAGGGCTCTTTTAGAAACACAAAGGAATGTCTAGAATAAGTGGATCCTCAAACTTGAGCTGCTTCTGAATCTCGTTCGCAGGGCTTGTTAAAACACCTAAGGCTAGAAACCAGTTTCTGATACGGTAAATCTGAGGTGGGGCCCAGAATCTGCATTTCGAACTAGTTCCCAGTGGAAGAAGAGGCTGCTGGTCCGGAGACCACACTTCGAGAACCACTGGCCTACCCTCCAAATAAAGTTGTTTAGGTGCAAGATGTTAATTTAATAGAGCTGTGATGCCGCCACGCCTCTACCCCTTTGGCCAGTAACCCCGATTACGCCCCCGGAGCGCCCAGCGTGCGCCTCTAACTGGAAACACGGAGCCGCCAGGTTCCATTACGGGCAAGGCCCGCTGGGGGCCGCTCGATTCAACAGCAGAGTCTTGCTTTTCAAACTGGGAGGTTCTGGGGAATGAAATTTGGGGTGAAGTTGTCTTTTTCGCTCGGCGAGACACAGGGAGCGCTTCCTCACAGCAGCACCTGCGCGCACCACCCTCCAGTCGCCGGGGGGCGCAGGCCCTCCCGCCCCCCAGGCTCCGCACGGCGCACGCGCAGCAGCGCCTCTGACGCCCGCCAGGAAGGCGCCCCGGAAGTGGGGGTGTGGGGCGGCCGCGGTCCGGGGGGCGCTGAGAGTGGCTGTTTCCGCTCCTCGCTCGCTTATCTTTCAAGTCCTTGTTTTCAAGTGGGCTGGCGTTAATAAGCCGGGTTACTCGGGATAAGGCATTCACCCGCAATTTGACTCCAGTCGGACTAAAAAGGAGCACTGCCGAAACCCGGGATCGAACCAGGGACCTTTAGATCTTCAGTCTAACGCTCTCCCAACTGAGCTATTTCGGCGCCCTCTCGCTTCTCTTTAGAGTAGACTATTACTGAACTATTCACGTCCGCCCCTTCCGCCCCTCATCGCTTGAGAGCGTTCCTTCCTGGTCGCGTTAAAACGGTCGCATCAGAGTTCCGCCTTGCTCTTTACAAGCCGTGATTAGATGCAACGTAGACGCTACTTACTTTCTTCAACATAATCCGAGTTTCTGACTTAAATTATGAGCAGGGATCCCGAGCGCGCCCGAGCGCCAGCTGCTGGGCTGCTCTGCGGCTCCGCGGGCGGGCTCGTCCTCCCGGGCTGGCCCCCGCCGTCCTGGAGCGGCGTGGTCCCCTGGGCGAGCCCCCTGCCCCGGGAGGCGGGCCCTTCCCCGCCGATCCGCGCCTGCCTGCGATCGTGCACGTTTGTCATCACTAAGATGAAGGAGCCGACAAGGCCGTGGAAGCAGGATCGCAGCCTCCCTGTGATGCCGGGTCCTCGGAATGCCCCTTGAGCCTACCACCACTGTGCGCGGAGTCGGCCTGGCACACCGCGGGCGCCCATATAATGCTTGGCGAGCTCATTAGGGACGATTTCCCGGTGCCAATGCTACTTCCTACACCAGTAGACGGATGTTTCCCAAGCATCCGCTACGTGCCAGGCACAGACATTCTACAAAGCCCAAACATCCTATTGGAATTTTTTTCTCCAATTAATTTGTAATTCTCTAAAAGCAGTAATGATTACCGTAACGCCCTTTTAGCCCGCCCCGTAGAGCTTTGCATTTAAGTGGAACCCTTACAGGCAATTTTGAGGGATGCATGGATGAGTGCCTTTGAATGTGAAAGAAAAAAGGGAGATAAGGGGTTGAATATGGGAAGTGTTTGCAATCTCTAAGGTGTAGAGTCGCTTTCTGAGTTTCTTTGTTGTGTCAAATCCAGATAAGAGAAGAGCTTGGGATTTCAAAGAAGTCATGGCTAAGGAGGGGAAAGAGACCCAAGAAGACTTGGGGACGGACGTTGCTCTGTGAGGGCTTTGTGGGGATTAGTGTGGGAGAAGGGGCAATTTGGAGCAGGTGCCTTGTGCAGATCATACCTAGAGAGATGAGAAGAGAGGACTTTCACAGGCTTTCTTGTGAGTCATGAATGTAGCTACCTTTCGCATTGTCCTCAAAACACTGCAGGAAAGACCTGAACCTGGCTGACTGGGAAAGTGGCAGGTAAGTTTTGATGAGAGTTGAGGTGGGAGTCGGGGAGAAGAAAAGGCCCAGCATCTGAGGGGAGATGGAGGGAAAAGGATAGGACAGAGAAGAGAAGGAAGAGCACCACCAATCAGCTTTACATTTCAAATGTGATGTGGTCAGATCCTTTGGCAAATTACAAGATCATAGGAACTACATTGTAGTAGAGATCATTTGTTGAGTAAAGGTGGATTTCAGGATGTTAAGTGTTGCGATGTATGTCAGGATGAACGGGGTGGCCACGTAGCTCCATTTGCCCAGGACACTCCTTGTTCACACCTGTCATCCCAGAACCCTGCCCCAGAAGTACCTCCTTCACTCTTACAAGTCTCCTGGGACTGGAAAAATAAACGATGTAATCACCCCATTTATAAACAGTGAAAAAGACCCACAGCTTGATGCTGCATTATGAACGCTACCAGTTTGACCATTAGCGAAAAGATTTTTAACATCAGCTCAGTATTTGTTGTTGCTCTTTTACAAAGGAGATTGAAGGTTCCCAGGATTTAGTGTCATCGTTCCCAAACTGTGCAGCAGAGTATTTTCCATTTTTGAGGGAAACACAGTGATAACTGGCCATCTGTGGGACACTGCTCAAACTACTAGGTAGTTCATCGTTTCAGCAATAGATCACTCTACATTGCTTTCAGTGACGTCATCACTCTGCAAAACTGGCTTTTTAGAATTTCTGATAAAAAGTAATTGCCCGGGGCACCTGGGTGGCTCAGTCCTTAAGCGTTTGCCTTTGGCTCAGGTCATGGTCCCAGGGTCCTGGGATCGAGCCCCACATCGGGCTCCCTGCTCCGCGGGAAGCCTGCTTCTCCCTCTCCCACTCCTCCTGCTTGTGTTCCCTCTCTCGCTGTGTCTCTCTCTGTCAAATAAATAAAGTCTTAAAAAAAAAAAGTAATTGCCCATGAAAATAAATGTATTCTAGGAAATAGACATGGTGACGTCCAATCTGCTTCAAGGCATGAGAAATTGTGCACTACCCAACAGGTGCACACACCCCATTGTTAAGTAATGATGGTTATTTAAGGATGAAGTAAAAATGTAACTTTCTTTCAATTTATGTATAGAATTCTGCCAAACAGTTACAAAGCTTTTGGACATAAATACTTTAATAAGTTTTGGGCCTGAATGTTTAATAAAAGGAACTGTTCAGGATTTCTTTTGGTCTGGGGGCGTTGGAAAAAATTACGAAGACTCTGAGAGTATAATGAAAGTTTGAAGACCTCTCGCATAGTGCCTTAATGTTGATAGCAGAAATGGAAATTATTACTGAATTTGGGAGAAATGTGGCTTTGTTCAGCAAGATTGCAGAGGCAAGAAGAACCATTAGAAATTCCACAGAGACCAAGCGCCAAGGGCTAAAGCGAAGTGAAAATCTGTGCACACATCACAATAAGGGACAGATGATAAAGACGTTGGCACTCAAATGAAGATAAAACGTTGAAGACTCCATGTTGAAAAGAAGCGTTGTGTAGGCTGCTGCAGTCCTGTCTTCCAAATTAGCCCTAGGATTTTGGCAATCCAGGCTAATTACCTATGATAACTATGAAAACTAATTACAACTACTAACTGGAAGACCTAAGAATAATACTACTAAAGAAAATATGTTGTATATAGTTACAGCATCTAATAAATTTTTAAGCTGCTGTCAATTGATAATTTGTCCTTAGTTGTGTGTGTGTGTGTGTGCGCACACACACACACACACACATACAAATAGCACTTATTTTAAGTAGCCTCTGATTTCAATCAACATTTCTCAAAAGTGTTAAAAAGCTGGGAATGTATCAAAAGGACATAGAGCTAGTTTGAAGGGGCTGCTGGCCATAGCTGAGCCAATCAGGGCACCAAAATAAATAAGGAAATTAATAGATTATTTACTCTTTGGATAAATAAAGATCCACAAGTACGATAATAGAGGGGAGATGACTGGGGATTCTGGTTTACAGGTGAATGACTTGCATTGACTGATAAATGTGGAAGGAGCGGTAGCAGTGGACATCTCCATTTTCAAGCATCATACTAAAGACTGGTTCAGTCAAGAATCGTCAATGGATGCTAAGTCTGGGGGGAAGTCATATGATGAGCAGGACCACTGCATGCTCTCAAAAAGTGTCTCTCCATAGATTGCATAATAGTTGCAAGGGGAAAAATAGAAACTATATATACAATGGAGAAATGGGACAATGCCTTGATCTAGTCATTAAGATTAACATCACCCATGAAAGACATTCAGATATCATGTGCCTCCTAATGTGATTCCCTGGAAAGAATACAATATCACTTATATAGTGGTCCAGCCAAGAATGTACATCCTGACTTTAATCATGAGGCAACGTTAAATAAATCCAAAGTAAAGGTCATTCTAGTAAATGGCTGGCCTGTATTCTTCAAAACTCACGCTCATGAAAAGAAAGACAAGCCAAGGAATTGTTCCAGACAGAGGAGGGAGGAGACATGACCCCAGCGTGATAAAGAGCAGTATGTGATCCTAGATGATTTCCATCTGGAAAGGGAAAATGCTTTAAAAGATATTAACAAAAAAATTGAAGAAACTGGAACATGGGCTGTAGATTATATAGAAGTGTTATATCAATATGAAATTTCCCCGAGTTGGCAACCGTAGTTAAGTAAGAAAATATCCAGTTTTAAGGAATGCATATTGAAATATTAAGGAATAAAGAGATACATCCGCACTCTTCCTTCAAGTGGTTCAGCAAAATAAATGTGTACAAATACAGAGAGAATATGAAAAAGTATATGGAGAAAAATATTAAAAGTTGGTGAATCTGGGTAAAAGATACATGGGACTTCTCTGTACTACTTTGTAACTATTCTGAACATTGGAAACTCAAAATTTAAAAAAAAATTAAAAATAAAAGGGTGGTGCTCTTGTGGAGCCAAACAATTTCAGTTAGAATCACAGATTAGAATGCTGGAGATGGAAGAGAATTTAGGGTTGATTTAGCCTGATCCACACATTTTTACACATCAGAAAACTGAGGCCCGGAGGCATTATAAATAACTTGGTTACAGTTACCGTCTTGCTCAACTTGGACTCCTGCAAGAAAGCATCATACATACGGTACAGAAAGTTATTCTCTAACAGTTTGGAGGCTGTGAAGTCCAAGATTAAGGTGCCAGCCTATTAGGTCCTGGGGAGAGCTCTTTCTGGCTTGCAGAAGGCAGCCTTCCCTCTCTCCGTGCTCACATGGCTTTTCTTTACTGCCTGTGCAGAGAGAGACATCTCTCTGCCTCTTCTTAGAAAGCCACCAATTCTTTTGGATTAGGACCCCACCCTATGAGCTTTTTTACTTTAATTACCTCCTAAAAGCCCTATTTCTAAATACAGCCACAATGGCGAAAAGGTATTCAACATATGAACTGGGGCGGAGGAGACACTATTCAGTCCAGACACAATTAATTGGGTGCAGAACTGACTGCTCACCTATAGAGTATAGTCTTTCTTTGTTTTTTAAAGATTTTATTTATGTATTTATTTGAGAGAGAGCAAGAGTGAGAGAGAGAGCATGAGTGGGTGAAGGGCAGAGGGAGAAGCAGGCTTCCCACTGAGCAGGGAGCCCGATGCAGGGCTCGATCCCGCGACTCCAGGATCATGACCTGAGCCGAAGGCAGATGCTTAACTGACTGAGCCACCCAGGCGCCCCCGAGCATTTAGCTTGCACCAAATGCTTGTAATTTTTTTTTTTGAAGAACGTTCCTATTTCAGTTAAAAATTGGCATGAGACAAACTATGGAAAGAGCCCAGATGTCCATCGACAGAGGAATGGATAAAAAAGGTGTGGTATATATATACAATGGAATACTATTCAGTCATCAGAAAAATGAAATCTTGCCATTTTCAATGACGACATGGATGGAACTAGAGGTTATTATGCTAAGCGAAATAAGTCAGTCAGAGAAAGACAATTATATGATCTCACTCATATACGGAATTTAAGAAACAAAACAGATGAACATAGGGGAAGGGAGGGTAAAATAAAATAAGATAAAAACTAGGGGGAGGCAAATCATAAGAGATGCTTAATCACTGGAAACAAACTGAGGGTTGCTGGAGGGAAAGGGGGAAATGGGGTAAATGGGTGATACTGGGTGTTATATAAGACTGGTGAATCACTGAACTCTAATAATACACCATATGTTAATTAATTGAATATAAATTTTAAATAATTCAAAAAATTTTTTAAAGAAAAAAAATAAAATTTATGTTCCAAAAAAAAAAAAAATTTGGCATGAGAGTCTACATCTGAAACTGGAATCTGGGGTTAGGGCTCAGCTTTTCCTGGTAGATGGTTTTTTATAGGCATGTCTATGCACTTTGAAATTCCCTGTGTGTAGAAAATAATACGTTTGCTTGAGGGGTATAAAGCGATTTCTCCAAAGTTAAATTAAAGTGTTAACATAGGGGAGAAGTATAAAAAAGTTAATAGATTGTAAATATCATCAGTGCACTGAATTGATCCAAAAAAAGTTAATTTATTTAAAGCTATTAAACCACAAGTCTATAAAGACCTTATTGTTTTTTGTTTTTGTTGAATCACATACATCAGTATAAAGCCTCTGGGTGTACTTACCAAGCCAAAAACAATCAAGTAAATTATACTCAAGAACAACCTACCGAGCTTTTCCTACATTCTAATCCAATCCTCCCACATCCATCAGACAAACTCCTAACTAACCATGTGGACTTTGCACAACGCCCTAAAGGCCAGAAAACTTGGATTCCAAAGCTTGAGTTTCAGAGGCTTGGGTGCTTTTTAAATACTGTCAGCTTAATTGCTTGCCTCTTTTTTGATGAAGTGGGCCAGCCTCCCAACTGCATCTCTGCCCCATCTCCCCACTCCACCTCTATCCAGCAATTAAGGGATAAAGACTGATTATTCACCCAAAGAAATAAGACAAAATAAACTTAGCACAGGAGTTTCCTAAATCCCTCGACGACGATGACAATGATGATGATGATAGTGATGATGATGATAATAATAATAATAATAATAATAATAATAAAACAGAAAGAAGAAATAAATCAGTGTGTTCCTTTGTTCCAGGGAAGATGCACAAGAAGGTGGTGTAAGATGACCAGAGACCCAGGAAGGGAGGCCAGGACACAGACGCCCTTGTGCTGTTTGGCCCCGATGTGCCTCCAACCTTCCAGGTAGCTCCCCTTCTTGACTCTGTACTGCTTTCATCCACTTCTCTAGTCCTGTTGTTTTGTAGCCTTACACACCCCAATTCCATGTCCCTCGATTAGCCAACTCCTGACTCATCTGGCTTTTACTCAGGAGCCTTGGCAACAAGTCAGGGAAGGCTCTACCCTTCCTCCCTGTCATCCTTGCACACACAAGCCAGAGCTTTTCTAGAGCATGTTTGTGGGTGGGTGGGATGGGCTGAGAGCAAGGGACAGTGGGTTTGCTGTGGTCCAGACTTGGGC
The DNA here is from genome assembly GCF_029215605.1 of Mirounga angustirostris. Taxonomy (NCBI): domain Eukaryota; kingdom Metazoa; phylum Chordata; class Mammalia; order Carnivora; family Phocidae; genus Mirounga; species Mirounga angustirostris. The sequence continues at coordinate 15,823,389 of NW_026991711.1, read as the reverse complement.
AGGACTGCCCTGTGTGAGGCAGAAGCCTCATCGCATTTGCCCTCCTCCGTCCTGCAGTTGAGCACATTTCCAGGGCTCTCCTCAATTAGAGGGCAGAAATCAGGGTCCTGATGCTAGATTCCACCTCTCAGGTATCCAGCCCTTTCCTGTCATTGGCAATTGGAAAAGTTGACTACACCTGGTCTTCCCCGACACATAAGGCTGCATGCAGCTCCTCTGCATCATCATTCTGTGTGTTCTCCCATTTGTAGTCCAGTGTACAAATCCTCCTTGATGGGTAAGAAGGAACCCATCACACCAGACAGAAGCACTCTCTCCAGACGGTGCCTATTGTCCTCTGAGCAATGATTGTCTGAATGACTGGATAAGGGAGTATGACTGGCGCTTGCCCCATAAGGAATGCAAGAAATAAAATCAAAGGATTGTTGCTTGTTTCCACAAGAAGTAACCTCTGACATTCAGTCACATTGGTGCTTGCGTAATATTTACAAAGTGACCTCAGATCAGCTGGGACAGTGGTCTCTCCCTCATGTGTGAGTTGGTGAAAGTGGTTAATGATTCCCAGTATCACACAGTTATTTGGTGACAACAGCTCAGCCTCAGCTCCCAGGCCAGAGCTGCCACCCTGCACCATGCTTGTCCCATATGAGGCCAGCTTTACCAAAATATGGCAGTTCCTTTCAATCTACGACCCACGTGCACTTTGCGGACATTAGGGTTTTGAGGCAAATGGTCTTTTTTTTTTTTTTTTTTTTTTTATTTATTTGAGAGAGAGAGAGAGAATGAGAGACAGAGAGCATGAGAGGGAGGAGGGTCAGAGGGAGAAGCAGACTCCCTGCCGAGCAGGGAGCCCGATGCGGGACTCGATCCCGGGACTCCAGGATCATGACCTGAGCCGAAGGCAGTCGCTTAACCAACTGAGCCACCCAGGCGCCCGAGGCAAATGGTCTTCTTGACCTTACTCGGCACTGAATTTTGCTGCTTAATAAGCTAACCTGGCTCATTCCTCCAGCACATGAAGAAACTTTATGTCAGTGTTGCTCTGAGGATCTTGAGGACGAACTGCTTTCAATTTCCTTCCTTATAATAAAAATCTGCGTTCAGAAAAAGACCCGCTAGAAACCGTTTGTATTTCACTGTAAATAGAAATCCTTCTCCCCGTTTTTATGGGCCTCCTGTTGATGCTGTGCATAATATAATATGCATAGCATCACCTATGAAGTCTTCTTGCCAAAAAAAGTTTGACCTGAAACTATGCAAAGCCTCGAGGTAGAACTAACTTCCAGTTTCTATGAAATTCAGAAAGTGGAGAAATAAGGTAGATGACACCATGAAGAAGTAACCAGATAAATCCAGAGTCTGAGGCACTCTGTAAAACGTCTGGCCTGCCTTCTTCAAAATGTCAACATCATGAAAACAAATAAAAACATCTCTGTAGTTAGGAGGCTAAGATAATGTAACTAAAAGAAATATGTGGACCTTTATTGGATCTTGTTATAGGAAAAAAAATAAGAGCTCTAAATAAGAGACTTTTGGGGATGTACGAGAGGACAAATCTTTTCCCCACTACCCTCCTAGCTTCTCAGTAAAAGCCCTAGAAATTAGACTGACAAAAGACAGATTAATGAAAGAAATGCAAACAGGAATTTACTAACCTGGGCACTGCACACACAGGTGGGAGTACCCAGTGATGAGTAATTCAAACATCTTAACAGAAGAACAATAAATCTGTAAAGAGGTGACAATACAAAGGAAAAAGACCAAGTTTCTAGGGCAGCAAATTCTGGGAAGATAAATGTATGGGAGACCAATGGCAGATAAGGTCTGTCAGTCAAGTTGCTTATATAGATTCCTCTGGTGCCAATGGTGGGCTGGCGAGGGTGTCCTGTTATCACTGGTGATTAACTTCTGTCCTTCCTGGTAGAAGGGAGGGGGCATCTTTACAAATTTATGTCCGGCTTTTAAGCAAATAATGGGAAGGGAGAGAGCTTTTTTTGTCTCCGCTTCTTCTCAGTTGCCTTCAGCTCAAAATAATTTTTATTTATGCCAAAGTGGTATTTTGGGGGGGGGGCATATTCTGCTAATTCAGGGAAATATGGAGAAATGTAAATATGTATATTAGAAATAACTCAATTTTCATAAGTATGAAATGGTATATTGCCATTATGTAGGAAAATGCTTTGGTTGTTTTTTGGGTTTTTTTGGGGGGGAGATTTATGCTGAAGTATTTTCGGTTAAATTGTCATGATGTCTCACCTTATTCTCAAATGTGTCAAACAGACACATACAAATCAAACCAATACAGCAAAATGCTAACAATTGTTGAAGCCAGGTGGAGAAATATTTCTTTCACTTCTTCTGCATGTTTTAAATTTTTTATAATAAACATTTGGAAAAAAGGTAGATATTAATCCTATCTTACAGATCGTAGGAATTTCTGAATATAATGCTACTTTTCAAAAAAGATTGAAGAACTTTGTTCCTTATTAATGGGATTTTCGGTATCAGAATGTGACTTAGGGATACATTTTGTGAAACAAGAGAAGCCCTTCCTAAAATCCATAATCAGTCTAAATAGTCCCTTTGTCCATCTATTGCTAAGATTTGTCCTATATGCACAAGGACCATATTTTTGGAATTACCAAATCCAGAAATGTGGTCTGACAAAGGGTTTCTCCCCCTTACTTCTGCTTTTACTCACATGAAAGCTTTACAAAGCATAAAAATGAAAACATGTATAGATGTTATTTTTTTATTTAATATATAATGAATCACCTTTCTCGAAGAAAAATAACACAATTAAATAAAATTATACTGTTTCAAGAAGATTTGGAATGCAGTTTCCATATTTTATAGTCAATTCCAATATGATTTATAGCAAAATCTTTCTCTCGCTTTACAAGGTCAACTTAATAATCTATCATGACATATGTTGGGAATAAAAATGTCTTCCTTGTCTTTTATTCTTAACTTTTAATTTCCTTTTTGAATCAGGCTTTCAGTTTTGACCTTCACAATTACTAAGGAAAATCAGATTGTAGTAATTAGAATATTGCAGAAACATCATCTAAAACTATGGTTTGATTAATCCATTAACTTGAGCAACCATAATTTCAACTCCTGAGAATTTTAAACTGATTTAATTTTAGCTATGTGATTCACTCCTTTTTTTTATGATAACTGAAATATTTGAGTAAGTCAGAGGTAGCATATTTAGAATGTTACCAAAGCAAAAGGAAAACCTGCAGAGTAGCAAATTAATGTGAGGGAAATGTGCATTTTCTAAACATTAACACACTTGATATGTAACATCCAGATAGCTGAAATGAACATTCTACTTTCGAGGCTTTTTTCTGGGCAAAGAAAATTGCTTAAAATTTTCACCTAAGTTTATTCTACTAAAAAAAAAAAAAAAAAAAAGGAAGATCAGAACTCCAGAACCATTAATCAAAGTTTTCAAATTTGTTGGAAATAGACCTCAAGAGCTTATTTGGCCTATTTTATTTACTATTTCTCAACTCTGTAAATTTTATTCAGCATTTTAACCTGAAAATGTACTTTCTCCTTCTCCTACCCCTGTAGTTAATCCTCACAGCTATCTTCATTAAGTGAGCAAAATTTTCACTCCAAGTCAATAGATGGGGGACTAAGCAAAGTGTAGAACTGTTATTAGACACTCGATTGAAGGGTTTTCCACCAGTTTAGAGCCAAGGGAGGGAGACAATGAATTAGAATTACTTCTTGCTCCTCAAAATTGACCTAATTAAGTCAGGATGATGGAAAGAGGGCTTCCCACTTTCTGCATTTAGGATGGAAAGATTACATTGGTAAAACAGGTTTTCCACCATTGGGTAAAACTCATCTTTTTAAGAGTGTGTCAGTTAGAACCTAATGAGTTTTGCTATAAACACAAGAGTATTAGAAATACTATTAAAGCCAAGAAAAGATCAAAGAGCCATTATTCAAAGTGTTAACCTTAAAAATAAACTGCCAGTTATTTTACTAACAAATATGGGTTCGTTGGGAATAGCAGGGGCTAAGCCAAACCATAGGTTTACTATAATATATATCCTAATTTATCAGGTATATTTCCATGGTTTCATGGCTAAGCCAAACCATAGGCAACTCTGGAGAACAAAGGGGAGGACAGCTCTTTTATAGAGGGAAAAAAGGGGGTGGGAGGGGGTGGGAGGGGCTCTTATAAACTAAAAGTCCATTGGAATAAACCAGGAGTTTGAAGTATAGTAGCGTCTCACTGGCTGAGCTGTGACTGTCTCTCATGGGCTGGGCTGTTGGGGGGTGGGGGACAGGGGGATAGAGAAAACTTCCTTCCTCCTTCCTCCTTTCTCCTGCTGGGGTAGGAAGGTAGTATGGATTAGCAAGGAACCCCTGTTCTTCTTGTTGCGTCTGCAATGGAAACCTGGTGCTGGCATGAGAGGTCTCTCTGCCACCACCTCTCCCCCCGACCCATTCCATTCTAAATGAGTTTCCTTTTATTAATTTTCACAAAAGATACATTTCTACAATGAAGAACCGAAGTGGGGATTATAGATCAGTCCATCTAAACAACAACTGAATGTAAGTGAAATCTGTAACAAGTACAAGACTTGCAAAACTGGTTTATCTCTTAATGTCTTGCAAAACTGGTTGATCTCTTCACAGGTGAGATTCAAGGAAAAAGTGAGCTTCAAGTGGTCAGTGGGGTGTGAAAAAGCAAGGAGCTCTGACTGGAATGAGAATCGAGAGAAGATGAAGGAGATTGGATGGATGGAAAGAGAGGCAAAGAGAAACCAAGACAGACAAAGAGACATGACAAAGACCCTGCTCCTTTATAACCCCACAGATGAATAGAGATGCTGAGTATCCAGGTTGTGGGATACAAAGATGATTACACTGCCAGGAGCATCAAGTCTGGCAGACCACACATACCCATAAATTCATGAATCATTTGAATAAAGAGCAATGGTAATATAGAGGATAGAACCTTAGCATCTTCAGGCAAGGCCAACTTGGGGGAATAGATGACATTTCGGTGGCCATGTGTGAGGGTGGCTGGGATGGAGCTGCCAGGAAAGAGGGAGAGCCTGTGTGTGCAGCACCCTTTGGAATCTGAAGCACTGAGCATCGGGGACCCAGCATGTATTTTCTGTACCAGGAAGTGGTTTGATTTCTAAAAATCCACGTCCAGGAAAGTGTGAAGGAAAAGTCTGAGTGGGCAGGGTCTGGAGGGGAAACCAGTGGGGAGGGAATAGTGCTAAGTGTAAGGCGGTGGTAAGGGGAGCTTTAGAAGAGTCAGACTTCAGAGATGGGCAAGGAGGAATTGGCAGGATTTAGTGACTATAGACCTAGACAGTGAGAGTAAGTCAATGATGGCGTCACAGTTGGTGGTCTTGGATAGGGTGGATGGTGATACCTTTTTTCAAGACTGCGAACACAGGAGGCCGACTAATCCAGGGCTGTGGAGGAGGGGAGTTCTCATGTATCTGTGAAAGTTGAGAAGTTGATTCCATCTTCTGGAATCCAGATGGGTGGACCAGGCTGCAATAGGCCCTCTGAGCCTAGAACCCAGAAAAAAAGTAGGTGCTGGGAAAATGAAATGTGGGTATCATGGTCACCGTGAAGATGGCAGTTGAGGCAACAGGAATGAATGAGACCCCACCAGGACGGCACGTGAGTAAGGGGGCCAAGGAAAGAATTCTGGGAACATCATCACTTGGGGCAGTGGTTCTCAACTAGAGATGATTTTGCTCACCAGGGGACGGTTGGCAATATCTGAAGGCATTTTTGGTTGTCAGAACTGGGGGAAGAGTAGAGGCCAGGGATGCTATTAAACCTTCTACAATGCACATGACAGCCCTTCACAACCAAGACTGATCCAGCCCAAAATGTCAATTTAGGGAATGGAAAAGAAGAAGAAGGGGGAGGAGGAGGAGGAAGAGGAGAAGGAGAAGGAGAAGGAGAAGAAAGAAGAAGAAGCCAGCGAGAAGAGAGCAGGGGAATGGAGAGTGAGATGGGAGAGTGGTGTCTCCAAAGACCAAGAAAGAACAAGTTTTAATAAATGGGGCATGAGGAGGGCCACATGCTGCCAGGGAACGAGAAAGAAAATTGGCCTTTGGCTTCCCACTTAAGAGGCTGACTGAGGATGGTGAAAACAGACTCAGAAAGTGATGGGGCAAAAGTCAAGGGATCAGGAGGTGAACAGATGAGACACTGAGTGGGGAGGACACTCTTGAGTTTGTTGGTAAATAGAGGAGGGGGACCAAGACAGGAGGCAGGGAACAATTTTTTCTTTAGGGAACAGAGACTCCTCTTTTCTCTATTTTTGTCCTGTGAAATAAAAGTCAATAGTTTTTATTTATGTATCAGTCACTGTCTGAGTGTTTTGCATGCATTACTTTATTTAAAATTCATATTAACTACTGTTTCCATTTTACAAAGAGGGATATTGAGCCCCAGTTGAAGAAATGTGCTAAAGATCACAGAAACAGGAAGTGATGAACTGGGCTTTGAACTTGGAAGTGCTGGGGGCTGTCCTGAGCTTGGTGGTGGTTCAAGGTCGTCCTGTATGGATGCTGTGGCTGCTGACTTTCAGCTGCCTGTTTGGATGGCTCAAAGGCAGTGTTCAAATTCGAGAAATAGGTCAGGACAGCCTTATAACTAACACTGGAGCTCACTTTGTTCATGCCCAGCAGTAGGCTAACAAGATAATCCTAGGACACTGTAGTTCTCCATCGCAGGTTTAGACAGTTGGGTGTATGATTCCTCAAGAACTCACCAGCTGTATGATGCCATGTGACTGATTCCTTGCTCAGTCCCTCCAAGCAAGTGACAGCCCAGAAGGAAGTCTGTCTGGTCCTGGCACTCTTCCAGAATCTCCTCAAACATGGAATGGTACAAGGAAGTTCATAGGATCGATGGATCTAGGTATCTAGGATTTTGTGAGCTTGAGCACATCTGCTCCAGGGTTACTCAAGAATGTTCAAAGGTGGGTGCCTGGGTGGTTCAGTTGGTTAAGCAACTGCTTTCGGCTCAGGTCATGATCCTGGAGTCCCAGGATCAAGTCCCGCATCAGGCTCAGCAGGGAGCCTGCTTCTCCCTCGGACCCTCCCCCCTCTCATGCTCTCTCTCTCTCATTCTCTCTCTCTGTCAAATAAATAAATAAAATCTTCTTTTTTAAAAGATTTTATTTATTTTTTATTGTTATGTTAATCCCCATACATTACATTATTAGTTTTAGATGTAAGATTTTATTTATTTGACAGAGAGAGAGAGAGCTAGAGAGGGAACACAAGCAGGGGGAGTAGGAGAGGGAGAAGCCGACTTCCCGCTGAGCAGGGACCCGATGCAGGGCTCTATTCCAGGACCCCGGGATCATGACCTGAGCTGAAAGCAGCCACTTAACTAACTGAGCCACCCAGGCACCCCAATAAATAAAATCTTAAAAAAAAAAAAGGTTCAAAGGTGAGAACCAGTTTTCACATTTGCTCTGGCCCAGAAGACACAACTCCAGCACTCGTGACCATTACACCATTTTGCCTTTTTCTACAATAGTAACAGAAGAATGGGCTGAGAATGAGTGAGATCCCATTTGGGTCAGGAATGTAACACTGTGATAAAAATCGAGAGCTCCTTCCCTGGGGTGTATAAAAGGGAGCTCAGCAGGAACAGATGAAAGCATTGCTTTCGTTTTGAGGATCCACCTATTTAGGTTGGTGGTACCCATATGTAAAACTCTGAAGTTTTTTCAGCAATATCCTCTATATAGGTGTAGCATTAGGCAAGGAGAAAGGTTAGGTTCATTCGAGGTTGGGCTAAGGAAAGATAGTGCTTGAAACAACGGTAGGTGTTCAATACTATAGACTGAATGAATGAATGGACGGATGAATGAAACATCAGGAGGGCAGGCAGCAGAATGAAGCGTGCTGGGAATGAGTTTCCACCAACGGGGACGATGGTGGGTCCAGACTGAGTAGAAGGAGCCGTGAAGCCACGTGGAACACGAGGAGACAGACCACTGAGGCTGATCTGAGTGGGGTCTGAGGTGGGAACAGGATTGGATGGTCCCTGAAGCTCACGCCATCCAAGGAGATGCTCCAATTAATGTTTAATCATGTCATTAAAAAAGATCTGCTTCAAACACGCCGGTTGAAAAACCAGCAACAGTATAAACAGGGAGTTCAGAGAAAAAGGAACACAAGTGGCCCGTAAACATACACAGAGAGGCTTGAGCTAGCTAAAGATGACAGAAGTGCAATAAAACAACAGAATGTTGGCACAGATTAAAGGCTTTATGACTATCCACAAGGGTAGTTTCAGCCGTGCCTTTCCAACTCGAGGCACCTGTGCCTCCGGACCCCAAACAGCTGTTCTCAGCATCAGCCCTTCAGGAACGTGCACACCTGTGTGGGTAGGTGTGTACAGGGATGTTCAACGCAGATGCTTCTTCCGTAGCTGTATCAGGGGCCACTGGGGATTCATGGCCTTGACTTGGCTGTGCCCTCACATTGGCAGTGGCAGAGAACCTGCCCTCACGTGCCCCTGAGTCTTTTCAAAACCCCCACTTCGCTCTTCAGCTCTTTCCCCCATTACTCTCAAGTAGAGACTGAGGCCACGGTGATGTCCCTCACGTTCCTTCCCTCATGTCTCTATATCCAAACTCTTCTCAACTCCTGCTTTTATTGGTCTAGGAGGATGAGCTGGACACCACCGATCCCATCCCCCCCCCCAAGCTAGTCCTTCCCCATGGTGCCCATGTCCTCAGACACTGCCCCCAGTAATTACCCACCCCTGATCATCAATCTCTCCTCCTCTGCTGCCCAGGCTGCAGTTTAGAATAGTTTAGAAGTCCCTTTGGTGCTAAAAACAAAATAGAGCAGCTTCTGAAAACCCTTCTGGAAGAAAAACTAGATTGCCTCCTCTACTCTCTATTATTACCACACTCAGACTTCTGGCCCCCAAATGTGTGGGTTTTTCCCACACCAAGCAGTTTTTCAGATCTCTGTGGACACCAGCTGGGCGTCCAACAATGCAGTTCCATTGACATTATCCAACTGGAGTGGCCATCAGATCCCGCAGGATTCACTCCCGACTAGAGCTCAGTCTCAGCAGACTGCCCGACTTCAGACACCCCTGGCAAGTCCAGTATGTTCCCTCTGCTTCTGACCAGTTGGCTCTAATTTGCAGGTTCCCATGATACCTTTGTGGGGCCTCATAATTTGTTAGCATAGCTCACAGAACTCAGGGCAACACTTGACTGACAATTAACCAGTTTATCATAAAGCATACAACCCAGGAACAGCCAGATGGAAGAGATGGACAGGGCAAGATGTGGGATAAGGAGTGCAGAGCTCCCCACACCCTCCCCGGCTGCAACCCCTCCCAGCAACTCCGAGATCGTCAACCTGGAAGCTCAGCAAATCTCCTGGTTCAAGAGTTTTTTATAGAGCTTGATCTCCAGGCCGTTGGCCCCTTGCCCAGGTTGGCGGGTGGGGCTGAAAGATCCCATTCCCTAATTACTTGATCTTTCTGGTGACCAGCCCTGTCCTGAGGCTATCTTGGGGCCCCAACCCCAAGTCACCTCATTAGTATGAACTCCCTTGTGATCTGAAGCTGCTCATTATGAATAACAAAGACACTCCTATCACTCAGGAAATTCCTAAGGTTTTAGGAGCTGTGCCGAGAGCCTGGGACAAAGACCAAATATATAAATATATTTTTTTTAATTTAATTTTATTATATTATGTTAATCACCATACATTACATCACTAGTTTTTGATGTAGTGTTCCATGATTTATTGTTTGCGTATAACACCCAGTGCTCCATTCAATACATACCCCCTTTAATACCAATCACCAGGCTAACCCATCCCCCCACCCCCTCCCCTCTAGAACAAATATATTTTTAAAGTGCACCTTCCATGACCCTGCATCCTCCATAGAGCTAGCCATTTCTTGACTTTTCTCAGCTCTTTGAAAAACTGGTCTAAATTTCATGTCTCCTATCTTTGATCCCTAATCACTACTCAACTTTTATTATCCAGAGGCTCTCCTTCCCCACAGCACTACACTAAAATGACTAGAAAATTTGCCGACACATTGCCAAAACAGACACTGTTAAAAGTCTTTGCCTTGCTGAACTCCAGCCGGACCGCTGCTTATCATTGAATGTTGAACCCTTTGCTTTCTGTGGTATTACTTCCCCTGTTCTCTTCCCCTCCTCTGACTTTTTTCTTTTCTTTTCTTTTAAATAATCCCTTCTAAATGTTCTCCTTGGCTCCTCTACCTACGACTTAGACCTTGGTGTTTCTCATGGCTTGTCTGTGAATCAGTGTTGCCCACCTGGCCATTCTGTGTGCCCTCCTTGGGAAGATTTAATCCACTCTCAGGGCTTTAATAGCCATTTAACTCCTAAATATGTATCTGTAGATCTTGAACCTTGCCCAGCAATTTGAGCTCTAGATCTGCACGTTGGCCAGTTAGTTAGGTATCTCTGCTCGGGCGTCCCACGGATCTCTACATCTTAACATCTCCCCCAAATGTAATTTACCATTCTCTTAACAATTTAACATCCAAAACCTTAAAATATCACCCAAGAAAGTGCACCCCCCTGCATAATCAATCACTTTTTTTTTTTTTTTTTTTGATCTAAAGAGTTCTGCCGTCTGTCTCGACACCACCTGTTCGCAGTGCGGTGCTTTCCGCCTTATCATCACCAGCCTGATTTATTGCAACAACTTCATAACTCGGATCCCTGCAGGAGCTCAATCTTGCCAGAATCTCAAATTCATCTTCCATACTGTTGCCAGAATAAGCTATCAAAAACGTAATTCTGCAGTCAATAAAAATGGCAAAAGATCTCATAACATGTAAAAACATTCATGATATATTGCTTAGTGTAAAAAAAAGCAGACTCCAAAACAGTATGTCTCCATTATGATCCCATATTGTTGTTGTTTTTTTAATGTGTATATATGCTCCAAGAAACGAAGAATATACATCTAAATATTAACAGGGGTTATCTCCCAATGGTAGATCAAGTGTGATTTTCTTTTTTTATTGATTTAGCTTTCCAAGCTTTCTGCAATGAGCACACATTACTTTTGAAATCGGGAAAAAGCTTAGTCCCACAAATCTAACAATGTCAATTTCTTCCTTAAAATCTCAAGTGAGCTCTCTGTCGGCAGGAAGAGGTCCAAGCACTTTTTTGGGGTACACAAGGCCTTCGAGGACCTGGCCCTGGCCCCTATTTTCCCCTCTAGCTTCACTTCCCCTCTCACGTTGGAGAGCAGTGGGGCTCAAACATGCGGGTGCCCCAGCCAGAGTTTCAGATTCTGTAAGTCTGGGGTGGGGTCCAGGAACTGGCATTTGTAATAAGTGCTAGAGATGCTGTTGGTCTGGGGGACACATTTTTAAATAATTATTATTGTGGCAAAATATACACAACATACAATTTACCATCATTAACTACTTTTAAGCATACAATTCAACGACATGAAGTGCATTCAATGGTGGGTAGCCATGACTATTATGCACTTTCAGAGCTTTTTCACCCTCCAAACAGAAACTTTGAGGCATTAAATGATTTCACCCCCATCTCCCCTTCCCCTCGCTCCTTGTAAACCTCTATTTTACTTTGTGTCTATGAATTTGTCTATTTGTAGGTACCTCGTATAAGTGGAATTCTACCATTCCATCATTTGTGTATACCACACCTTACTTGTCCACTCATCTAAAGATGTACATTTGGGTTGTTTCCACTTCTGACTACTGTGAATAATGCTATGAGTGTTGGTGTGCAAGAATCTGTTTGAACCCCTCCTTTCCACTCTTTCAGGCACATACCTAGAAGGGGAACTGCTGGGTCATCTGGTAATTCAATGTCTAACTTTTTGAGGACTTGCCATCCTGTCTTCCACAGTCGCTGCACCATTTTACATTCCCACCAGCAACGCACCAGGGTTCCAGTTTCTCCGCATCCTTATCAATGTTTTTTTTATTTATTTTTATTTTATTTATTATTTTATTTATTTATGTTTATTATTTATTTTATTTATTATTTTATTTATTTATAATGTTTATTATTTATTTATTATTTTCTGCTTTTTCAAATAATAGCCATCCTAAAAGGTACTAAGTGGTATCGCATTACAGTTTTTGATGTCGCTCATGGACTAGAGACACATTGTGAGAACATCTGTGCGAGAGCACTGCTGAGGACCTCTGTTCCGGGAACACACAATATCGTTCACGGCTTGGTGTTTCCACAGGGCTGGCCCTTCTGCCTGGGATCCTCCTCAGTTTCCTCTACTGACTGTGGTTCATCCTTTAAAACACAGCACAACGCAAATGTCATCTGCAGAAAGTTTTCTCAGAACCTCTAGGTTGGGCTGGCAGACCTCACTAAAGGTCCCCAGAGTACCAGGAGCCATGGAAGGTGGGCACGGTAGCGGGGGGGAAGGAGGGGGAGAGGGCAAGGCACTGGCTGAAAAGCAAGTGGTTTGGTTGGAAGTCTGTGCAGGGAGCTGATAAGCCCCAAGACCCCTTCCCCATGGCAGACAGCCCAGCAGGGGCTATGGAGGTCTCACCACTTGCATTTCCCTTCAAGATGGAGCTTGTCATCCAGCTGCGGCGAGCACAGTTAGCGGACAGCCCCTGTCTGCAGAGTCGTCAGGATCCACCTCAGTTCTTTCAGCGCAGCCGCCAGCCAACGACTGAGCACAACGGGGTATCCGGCATTTTTGCCCAGTTTGAGACTTCTCTGCCAAGCCGTCTTTGCTCTGGGGCTCCCTGTGGAGTTGGCTGGGGTTTGTTTGGGCAGATCTACATCGTGGGCTTAGGCTCTCCCGGCCCACGCTTCCCCTCCCCTTCCTTTCTGCAGCTGTCTGACCTGCACTGCAGCCTGGGGATCCCTCCTGCCCAGATAAGCATCCTCCCTTGCACATCTTTCACAAGCATTCCCCCTCCTACAATCAACTGCTTGCACCCCTACCTCTGTCTCAGTCACCACTCCCCAGAGGATCCAACTGACACAGATGGTCCCAAGAGTTGGTGCAACAAAGCAGGTGGTAAGTTAGGTTTGTTGGCCTGGCTGGTCACGAGAATGCCATCCTGAGTGGGGCGTGGGGCACACGAGCAAAGTGGCAACCCCAATGCCAAAACTTGCAAAAATTCAGGCATTTGAAAAGTTCAGGGAGCAAGTCATATGAGGACCATGGAATTTGCTGGTTGTTCCTGAGTCACATGGATGCCCCACAGCGGGTGAAGAAAAGCTGAGGGCAGTTAACGAACAAGTGGCAGTTAAGTGTGGGGGCCCTATTTCTTAAAACAGGAGAAAAGAAAAAAACCTAAGACCAAACTCAGAACTTTACAGTTAAAAAACTTCGAAGAGTCAAAATCTTTATGGGTATCCACCCAGATATTCCTATCCTGAGTGCCAGGGGCCCAGGTTTTTCCAAACAGCCTGAACTCCTCCTTTAGGGGAGATAGTAAATCAAAAACAAAATCGCAGGGCACGTGGGTGGCTCAGTCGGTTGAGCTTCCAACTCTTGATTTCGGGTCATGGGATGGAGCCCCACATCAGGCTCTGCGCTCAGCTCGCAATCTGCTTGTCCCTCTCCCTCCTCCCGCTTGCACTCTCTCTCTCTCTCTCTCTCAAATAAATAAAATCTTTAAAAAAAAAAAAATCACAACTTGGAGGAGCCCATGAAGATGAGCACCACCCTAAAGGGTCGCAAGGACGCAGGGCCGGGTCCCCATCAAGTCACCATTTAATTCACCAATCTGGCTGGATGCTGGAGAATGGCCACAGGCAGTTGCCGCCTCCATCAAGTAGTGGCGCCTACGGCAGCAGCCGTGCCCTGCGGCATCTCTTTTGCTAGAGCAGATTACAAGTTCCCTGGAACATAGTATCCAGCCATGGATCTGGTGAATGTGTTCTTTTCTATCTCAATCAAAAAAGAACATCAGAAACCAGGTGCATTCACGGTTTTGCCCCAGGGCTATGTTACTGGTTCTGCTCTCTGAAGAGACTTGGGTCTTCTGACCATCATGCAGAATGTCACATTGAGGGGCGCCTGGGGGGCTCAGTCATTAGGCATCTGCCTTCGGCTCAGGTCATGATCCCGGGGTCCTGGGATCGAGCCCCGCATCGGGCTCCCTGCTCCGTGGGAAGCCTGCTTCTCCCTCTCCCACTCCCCCTGCTTGTGTTCCCTCTCTCGCTGTGTCTCTCTCTGTCAAACAAATAAATAAAATCTTAAAAAAAAAAAAAAAAAGAATGTCACATTGATCTATTAAACTGATGGCATCATGCTGATCAGGCAGGATTAGCAAGAGGGGTTAGCACACAGCTGGCTTTGGTAATGCACATGCAGCCTAGAAGGTGGAAGATAAACCCCATGAATATTCAGGACTTGCCATTTCAGTAAATTCTTAGGAGTCCAGTGATGAAAATCAAATTGCTTTTCCACAGAGAAGGAAGCGCAGTGGCTGGGAGGCCTCTATGGATTCCGGAGGCAACACATTCCACATGTAGGGATAATGCTCCAGCCCATAAACTGAGTGACACGGAGGCTGTCTGGGGCAGGGAGAGGGCCCTGCAGCAGGACCAAGCTGGGAGGCAAGTACCCCCGCCACTTGGGCCATCTGCTCTGGCAGGCCCTGTGGTAGTGGAGGTGTCAGTCATAGACAGAGATGCAGCATACATTTTATGGGAAGCCCCAGTGGGAGAATCACAGTGCAGGTACCTAGGGTTCTGGGGGGAACGGTGGAGAATTTTATGATTTTAGAAAACAGCTCCTGGCAGGTTACTGGACAGAATGCTTGACATCAAGTGACCATGTTTCCAGAACTGTCCATTACATGCTGGGTTCTTTTGGACTCACTGTTATGGACTGAATTGAGTTCTCCCTCCTCCCCAATTCATATGTTGGAGTCCTAACTTCTAATACCTCAGAATGTATTTGGAAATAACGTTGTTAAAGAGAAACTTAAATTAAAATGAGGTCTGGGGGTGGGGCTAATCCAATCCAATCCAATCCAATCCTGATCACACTGGGGCGAGCACTGTTCTTATAAGAAGAGTGAATTTAGACACAGACATGAGCATGCACAGAGAGATGACCACATGAAGACAGGGTGAAGGTGGCTATCCACAAGCCAAGCAGAGAGGCTCCAGAAGAAACCATCCCTGCCAACAACTTGATCTCCGACATCCAGCCTCCAGAAGTACGAGAAAATAAATTTGTTGTTTAAGCCACCCGGTCTGTGGTATTTTGTTACGGCAGCCCTGAGAAACTCAGGCACCCAACTAGCCATCGAGTCAGGTGGGCCCAGTAGCAGTCCATGGTAAGATGAAAATGGCCCATTGGGATTGAGCCTGCGTGCAATCAGAGGGCACCAGTAAGCTGCAGGAGCAGGTAGGCTAGACTCTGATGTCACCAGCTTGGTTCTACCTCTCAGCTTATACCTGGGGCCTCGTGAAAGGGCCCGGACAACCCACTGAAAGGGGAGGAAAAAACCCAACGTTCTAGACCAGTTGGCTTGTAATGTACAAGCCACAAATAGATGGGGGCTGCATTAAAACCACACAGGGGTGGGGCGCCTGGGTGGCTCAGTTGGTTAAACGACTGCCTTCGGCTCAGGTCATGATCCTGGAGTCCTGGGATCGAGTCCCGCATTGGGCTCCCTGCTCAGCAGGAAGTCTGCTTCTCCCTCTGACCCTCCCCCCTCTCATGCTCTATCTCATTCTCTCTCTCAAATAAATAAATAAAATCTTTAAAAAACCAAAAAACAAAAAACCACACAGGGGTGACATTAAAAGAATGCGCAAAGGAGAAATCTGTCAAACAGCAGAGCTTTGAGCAGTGTACTTGCTCCTGCACTTTGTATAGAAGTGACCTGAGGTGAGAAATGTATGAATGCATAGGCAGCAGTGAATGGCCTGGTTAGCCACTTCGGAAACTTGGAAGGAAAAAGACTAGAGATGCAGAGATAAGAAGGCAGGCTTGGAGGTGTGTGAATGGCCACATGGGGTTGGCTGGGGAGTGTGAAGATCCAGGTGTCACACGTTGATGCCCACTAGAAAGCAACCACCGTGCAAGAGGCACTTAACTATCAGGTAGACAAAATGAGTAGGTTAATTGACTTTGGCTAGCCTTCACCATCAACTACCCCAGAACTGCCACAGTGGGCATAGGAATGGACTCACCATAGATGTAGAGATGGAACCTACTCTTGGGCCCCCAGCACGGACTCTCACTTACCAAGGCCAATCTAGCTGCTGCCACTGCCACACACCCAACCTGCTGGCAACAAAGGCTGAGCTCCCAATAGGACACTATTCCTTGAAGAAACCAACCAGTTACTTGGTGGTAAGTTAACTCCATCAGGCACTTTCCAGCCTGAAAGGGCCAGTGGTCTATTCTCACGATACTTTTTCTGTATGGATTTGCCCTTCCTGCCTGCAAACCCTTAGGCAGCACCATCATCCTGCCCAATCCTGCTTCTTCTTTTATCATTACAGGTGTTAAATTTGAGCATGTTTCTGCACATTCCCTTCAGATTGGCTTCTTTCACTTAATAATAGGCAGGTAAGCTTCCTCTGGGTCCTTTCATGGCTTGACAGTTCATATAACTTGGATGCACCAGTTTATTTATCCATTTACCTACTGAAGGACATCTGGGTTGCTCCCAAGTTTGGACAACGACAAATAAAGTTAATGTAAACATCTGCAGGTTTTTGTGTGGACGTAAGTTTCAACTCCTTTGGGTAAATGCCAAGGGGTGCGATTGCTGGATCACATGGTAAGGGTACATTTAGTTTTGTAAGAAAACTGCCAAACTGTATTCCAAAGTGGTTGTACCATTTTGCATTCCCACCAGCAATGTACGAGAGTTCCTGTTGCTCCACATCCTTATCAGCATTTGGTGTTGTCAGTGTTCCAGATTTCGGCCATTCTAATAGGTATCTAATCTTTGTTTTAATCTGTACTTCTCTGATGACATATGATGTAGAACATTCATTTTTTTTACACTTTTTGCATAAAGGTTTTTTTTAACTGGTTTATCATTGTGTTCCTAATGCTTGCCAAGGTCATCTCCTGAGACTAGATAAAGGTTAAGCTATATTGAGTATATTGAAGTCTGAAATAAAAGTGTACACAAAAATATGTGCCAAAAAAGACACAGAGAGTGTTTTTATTTTGTCATCTACCCTCAATGACCGAAGTTCACCAAAGACCATTTGCTTTCAGTTGGTCCCATTTTCTACCTATAACTTCCTTGCCTCTCCAAGCTCTCACCTCCACGCCCTTGTGCCCATTCCCCACTCCATTTCTTCTAGCTACCAGCCACCCCCAAGAAGCGCTTTCTTTCCTACACAACTAGGACCAGTGGGCATCACTTCAGTCATTCTCACTCTCAGCCCTCTGCTCCCTCCGTCCCTCCTGACTCCGACTATGCCCACCTCTGGATCAATCTACTTTTACACATCTCAGAATTCTGGAACTATAATGTTCAACTTCAGTTTGTGTTTCACTCCTGTTTCGCAAATCCTCTTATTAACTTTGGATCTGCTTATTCTTTTCTTGATCTCCACCTCCTCAAGGCCCTTACTCCACTCTTATCCCCCTCCTTTAACCACTTCCGAGTTAATGACCTTGCTACCCACTCCACAGAGGAAACAAGCCATCATTCATGCCCTGAAGCCAGAAAGCTGGGCAGTCTTGGACTCCTTTCCCTTTCTCAATGCAATATCCAGTCAGTTGCTTTTTCAAGTCATCTTAAAGTCGTTAGGAGACAGAGGAATTAAAAATATTTAATCAAGTAATATAAAATTTTTTCTACAGCAAAATAAAAACATACCTTACTAAAAATAAAGCCACATTCTACATTAAATACATTAAAATATTGATACTTTTATAAATAAAATCATTTTAAATGGTAAATACATGATAAAACTTCTCTCATACGCTGTTACTTATATATAGTTCAACAACTGATTTCGAAAATATAAAAACTACATCCTTCTTTTAAAAAACATTTAACTTAATATTACAAAATTATCAAAAGTTAAAAAGTGCTAAATACTCGTCCATTGTTCCCATTTTAAAACAATTATAGCACATCAGATCTTTAAAAAAAGATGAATGCGGGCATATGGCTCATCCTATATTGCCTAAAAATGAAAACTTGAGACTTTCTGGGCAGTGGGAGAGGCTGGGAAGCTGAGTTCAGTGCCAGCCAAGGCTGTCATCCATGCAGAGCTGTTTCCCATCCTGGTTCTCAGAACCACGAGATTCCTCCTTCGTGGCCCCCCTTCTACAGACAGGTCTTTCTAGGCCTACTGGTTCCAGACTTTCAGGAGAGAAGGTTTCTGAAAGAATCTTGATATTTAACTCATATGACAATACTAAAACAATTCTAAATATTGAGGCATTTTTGCATTTGAATTTTATGCAAAAGTCACAAATCTAATTCCATCTGAAGAGGACACTTCATCTGGTCACTTGATTTCATATCGCTTGTTGAGGTAGGATAATTTCTCTGAAAACTGTCCTTTCTATACAAATGGTGGTTGTACTGGAAAGGGTTCTAATGCTTTTTCTGCATTCTTCCAATTGTGAAAATTCTCTCTGTACCAGTCAACTGGTAGGAAAAAAACAAAAGACGAAAATAAAAAAAAAAACACTAAACACCAGTTAACCAATATTTACTGGGTTCTTGCTAAGTAAGAAAAATCCTGCCCATCAGCTACTCAGCTAATTTTACTTAGATTCTTAATTTAAGTAAGAATCAGTCTTGCCAAAGGGATGCCTCACGAAGAAAACAATTTGATTCTGAACTAACCAATGTCATTGATCACAAGATGTTTTAATACCCGAAAACTTAGATTTAAAAATCAATTATTGTTTTCTTTTTAACTTCAAAAGTCCTTCAGTGCTGAATTTGCTGGTGTAAGTGTTTAAGACATTCTAAGAAATTCAGGGACAGAGATAAGTCATTTGCACTGGTTTTAAAGTTACAGAAAAAAATGCAATGTTTTGCTCATGTAAATGCAGCAATACTACATTACAGGCATAATGAGATGGTGTGATCTTCCTTCTGGTAATATGTAAAATTAGTTTATGTGGCTATACTACCAGTAAAGTGTTTTTTTAGTTTAAAAATGATAAATTATCTTTGAATTGGCTTTTAAAAATTCAACACATCTACTCTGTGTCAAGCTCTAAATGAACACTTCTTTTCTACATGTGAGTTTATCTTTTCTCATAAATACATTTTTAAACAAAACTTTAACATATATACAGATTTTATATATGCTCATTTTAATGGCTATTTCTGCACATACTAAATTTTGTTTGTTTCAATATAAAGACTTAAGACACTCAAAGATTGCAACTGTCGATATCTCATCAAATCTAAGATGCCACTGACCTCAAAATGGACCATTATTTTACATATTACCAAGAAAGAAAGATGGAATAATAATAAGACACTTGTGACATTAAAACTCACACCTTTAAAGGATGTGAAAAAAGTGAAAAATTTGCACCTAAGTATCAATGAACTAGGTTTCTGACAAATGCTGATAAGACACAGGAAGCCTAAGCAGAAGTCTGGGTGTGAAATTCAAGATGCTTAGGAGATATGTTACTATTGCTGGAAATATATGAGATGTAATAACTTGAAAAGTGAAAATGATGCATCACGACATTCTACTGAATTTATAGTGTTCTAAAAGTAAATTATGTTCCCTTTAAATTTTTCTGAATCTCCTCTCCCCCCGCACCAAAAGGATCAATGCATAACATACTTGTTTTCTTTATTCCTTCTTTCCAAGGCACTTTGGGTCTCCATCCTAAGCCATGTATTTTTTCTGACTTCATTGGATATCTCATGTCATTGGTAGGTCTTGGAAAACAAAACAGATTTAAAATGACATTGTGGATATATATTTACAAATTTAATACTAAGAGAACTAATGTGTGTCCATGAATCTTTACCATAATTCAAATTTTTTCTTAAAAAATTCTCCCTGATGACACACTTATAGAAAATTTGTAAAATAAAGTACATATTAAAAAAAAAAAGCATCTGTAATCCCAGAGGCCTAACCCTCTCCGTGGCTCACCCTTTTCTGCTTTCAGCCATGATCTGGGTATGAATGCAGTGCCTCATACCTAAATGTTTGATGAATGAATAAATAAATCCACATAAATGTATTAGGGCTCTTATGTTCTACACCCTGGGTACTTTATATACATTATAAATAAGACCTTAAAATACTTCTGTTAACAAGACATTATTATCCCTATTTCACATTCGAGGAGACGTCAGACTTGGAAAAGGTCAGTAACTTTCTTTAGTCACACAGCTAGTAGGCAATAATGTTACACTTTATTCTTTTGACACATAATTAGGAAAAAGTATTTTAGCTGAAAATTCAAGAGCAATAATAGTAGTTTCTGGTTAAGTCCATATATTTTAGAATTGTATAAGTATCTAAGATTTCACAACCTTTCCCCAATGTTTTAACTTGTAACTCACCTATCATTAACATAATCCACCCAGTTTTCCATTTCGGACTCTGAACTGGTCTCTTTGATCTGTCAAAATGGAGAAGGCTTTTGAGTCAAAATTACAAAACAAGACCAGAGAATAACAAAGGTATTCAATAGCTGATTAAAAAGACAAGAAAAACAACCCCTTGGGGTGCCTCAGTGATGCCCTCTGTTAACACCTAACTCTTGATTTTGGCTCAAGTCATGATCTCAGGGTCGTGAGATCGAGCCCCACGGAGTCAGCTTGAAGATTCTCTCTCCCTCTCCTCTCCCCTCCCCTGCCCATGCGCACACTCTATCTCTCTCTCTCTCAAATAAATAAATAAATCTTTACAAAAGAAAAATAACCCCTTCAAAGTGGAGGAGACAGCTAAAATGAAGAGCATTTTAGTAACACTTTCCATGCTTTATAACCCACATTCCATCTGAAGCTCACACAGAATACACGCTGCATAAACTAGGGGAGAAAATTAATTTTTTGACTCTTGGTTATTAGTCAGTATGATACTGTAATTTATGATATGAAGGATGTATTTGGTCTTTATCCAAGTTCCTAAACCCTTGGAATTTCCTAAGTGATGAGAGATAAAAGTGTCTTTTGCTATTCATAACAAGCCCCTTTTAAGCACACCAGAGTTTATGTTAATGAGTGAATTTTGGAAAGCCCCTAAGGATGGGGGCTGGTTGCCAAGGGAACCAACCCTGTGCTCTGAGGGCTGGAGGTTGAATTCATAGCCAGTGGTCAATGATTTAACCAATCATGACTACTTAATGAAGTCTCCATAAAAAAACAAAACAAGGGGGTTTGGAGAACATCTGAGCTGCTGAAAACATGCAGGTACTGGGAAGGTGGCAAGCCCAGAGTGCATGATCAATCCACGCTCCTCTCTCATACCTCGCCCCAGGCATCTCCTCCCTCTGGCTGTTCCTGACTTCTATCCTTTGCAATGAGCCAGTGAGTCGTTGTGTGTGTGACTTCTGTGAGTCACTCTGGCTAAACACCTCTGCCCTATCACCAGTGGTCAGAAGCACAGGGGACAACCAGGTTTTGTGGTTGGCGCATGAAGCAGGGGATCGTCCTTGGGAGGACTAAGCCCTTAGCCTATGGGATCTGAAGCCGTCTCCAGGCAGATAATGTCAGAATTGAGTTAAATAAGAGGTCATCCAGCTTGTCTCTGAGAATTTCTTGGTATGGAAAACCCACATGTTTGGAGTACAAAGTATTCTGAGAGCAGTGTAAAGGAAGAGTATTTCAGTACACCAAGTCTCCCTTTCTACTGAATCCTGAGACTGAGAATTGATGTTCACTCATACATACATACACTCCCAACTATAATTACTTACAGGTCATCGATCCTTAAGATTAGCACACACAGTTTTGTATTCTGACATTGAAGTATTTGTTATAATGAATATCTACACTGAATGTGTTAGGATTGTTATTTTCCTGAAAAGCTGTTATAAATGAGTGATAGAACGTCCAGTAATGACATATCTCCATGTACTTTTCATTTTTTTACTCATTCACTTTCCAACTGAGTAAATTGTAAATTGCTGATTTTGACTAAATGATTAGTGCCACTAATTTAATGACAATTCTGAAAACACTACCCTTTTGCAATATATACATACCAGTTGTATTAGTTCTTTGGCAAGCTGGAGAACTGACATTTCAAAATTGGTTCCGATGTTGTAAATTTCACCTGGCTTCCCCTTCTTGAGGACAGTGAGAAATGCTTCTACTACATCAGTCGCATAAAGGAAATTTCTTGTTTGAAGCCCTGATCCATGAATGCAGCTAAAAAGATTAAATGAAAGGGATCATAAAGTATAAAAAGTAAGCTCTCCCCAACCAGGGTAACACAACTCCAGAGAAGCCAATTCCCATGGGGAGCCTAGAAATCTCTTACTGAAAACACAAATTCTCATGACTTTTCTAAATTTTATCCGTAATTTTTAAATGACCACCGAACCTCCTACAGCACCAGGGGGTAAGTTGCAAACATATAAATGACCCCTGAGAAATAAGTTATTCATCAATTTTCTACCTTAAATTCATCTTGAAGAAATATGTATAGCTCTGTGAATTAGATAAATCCTTTG
Organism: Mirounga angustirostris; assembly: GCF_029215605.1. Lineage (NCBI taxonomy): Eukaryota > Metazoa > Chordata > Mammalia > Carnivora > Phocidae > Mirounga > Mirounga angustirostris. The sequence continues at coordinate 15,800,728 of NW_026991711.1, read as the reverse complement.
GAAAAGTAAAATTATATAAAGACTGATGTCAGATCTTAATGCGATAATTCAAAGTTCTAGGATACATTATTTAAGAATTGAAATTATAAAAAAAATTCAAGTTATCTAAGTAAATTATAAAGATGAGTAACAGATTGTAATTATTTAAAGAACCATCACATTGATTGTAGAAGGAATTCATAAATTTGTTGGAAACATTCCATTCTCTGGCCTTCAACTCTTAAGACTATGATTTTCAAGAAAGGCTGTCACTGAATACTATCCACATACCAGAAAAACATATGGGTACAAAGGTAAATAATAACATACCATTTCCTGTTGTGTTGTAGTAAAGATATAAATTTTGGAATAACCTAAAAGAATATTTAAATATCATTTCAGACATTGGAAATTCACTCATTAATATGAATCTAACTCATCTTAAGATTAATAGATTATGATTATTAAGAAATATACATAGAGGTAAATTCTAATTCTTATCAGTTCAAGAAAAAAGCTATTGTAATTTTGATAAGTGAGAGAACTCTAAAATAGCTTCCTATTTCACAAAAACAAGATATCTGCTGGACAAACATAAAGACAAAATGATACAAATAGTGTAAAAATTCAGAAAAAGTCTTCATGAACAGTTTGATCTCATCACAAACGCTCACCTTTGATTTCATAAGGGCAGGAATCATATCTTATTTATTGCTTTGCATACAGCACCTATTCAATCAGTGCTTGTGAAATTAATAAGAAGTAAATTCCAGTGCCATTGACCTCAAAGAAAAGTCATGTTAAACAGGGTGAGATATATTATTAAACTTACAACGCACCTCTGAAAGATACTTCCCAAATTAAGCAAAGTAGATATTAAGACCAAGAGATCATGACATGGCCCCTTTCTTTGGCCGAATAGATAAATGCAATGAGCTGGAAAGTGAAAAACCCTATCTCCAAATTTTTAGGCACAGAAGGTAATGGTTACTTCAATTAGGCTTAATGATAACAGAACCAACTGCACAGTTGGTTCAGCCTTTTAACTACATTTCTTTATTCACTACTTGTACTACTTTCTGGAAGACATTCAGGCCAGCAACAGTAAAGAGGAGCTGGGGAACAGTGAGTCAGCAGACGGGAAGACAAATTTCTGTACAAGCTTCCCGCAGGACTCTCTAACTAGCTCTCAAATTTCTAGATTGCAAACCAGGAAGGAGTCTTCAGCAACTTGACAGAATGCTCTATAGTGCTTCAGAACCGTGAAGAGCACCAGGCATTTCCGCATTATCATCTCACTGGACCCTTCAAAGATCCCTTCTGAGTGTTTTCATTATCCCCCAATTCAAAGATGATGCTCCAAGGGCCTCAGGTCACGCCATCTGGTGTCAGGTTGAGACTTGAACTCAGGTCTTCAGACTCTAAACCTGATGAGATTTGCATGTGTGGCCTATACAGTGATTATAATTATGTACAATTACAGCAGAAATTATTCCAGACAAATAACTGAAGAGAGATTATCTTAAATAATGAGGAGCTATAATCACTAAAAACACACCATGGATTCACAAAATGTACCTTTTCTGGATACTGATGTGGTCCGTAAACATTACTGCTTCGCGTGATGACGGCTGGAAACTTAAAAAAGTAGTCAATGTTAATGCAATAAGAGGTCCAATTGTAATGATTTTCTGAAGATAGGCAGTCCTAAAAGATGGACACCTGCAGCTAAGTAACTCCACGCACCTTAAGGACAGAAGCGAAGGGATTTTTTTCTGATGTAAGGTTCCTGAAAATATGGGAGAAGATAGGATTCAGAGAAAGGCAGAGGCTCGTAAAAGGAAAAGGAATATTTTCTTTCCTGGGACAAGAGCAGGATGAATATAGATGGGGGCAGGTTAGTTAGGTTTGATAGCAGGAAATTAAGGGAATGTCTACCCGATGATTTCAGAGACTGCGTCTTGGACCTTAGGTTTGGTTAGATGTGAAACTTCACGTTGTCTTTCCCTGATGCACCAACACTTACAAATAAAAAGAGCTTCTACGAAAGGGAAAAGGGCCGGTGCTATGGAAAACAAAAGGCAAGAAAATGTCAACTCCCATTCACGAGGAGCCAAGAGAGGTGAACCATGCAGAGACGAGCATGTGGCAGGTCACAGAATCTGGCCCCCACTGTCTTCCACAGGATTCTGGGAATCAGGATATTCCAAGAGGGCTTTTCCCTACACCTGTAATACTCTACGTACCACTGAAGTAGAAAACATATACATAAATTATTCCTTTAAGTGGTGAACTGAACAAGAAGTAGGTCCTACTTTGTCCACACAATATAGGAAATAAGTATTTTAAACTCCTTAATATATAAACTCCTCAATCTATGTCTTCAACTCTAAAAATGGAATGTCGCTAATGCTAACTTGGAGTTGTATCACCTAAGTCAAAAGAAAAATGATTCAAAAGGAGTTCTGAAATCAGTTCTTACTTTATATCGTTCCCAGTATGACTGTACAAAACACTCAGCAGCTGCTTTAGATGATGCATAAGGATTTGTAGGTTGTTTGGGTGAAGATTCATCAAATTCCTAATTTTAAAAAGATGCATTAAAAAATACACCTATTATGCACAGTTTCTAAGCAGAAAAATCAGAAAACATATTAGAAACCTGAAATGTTAATTACTGCACATTAGAAGACATTTACTGAACCCCAACTATGTCCCTGGCATTTTTCTAAGCATTTTTTATAGAGCAGCATTCACAACAACTCTATAAGGCAGGCAGAGAGAACAGCAAGTGCAAAGGTCCTGGGACAGAACTGTGTCCAAAGGAGGTTGGTGTTAGAGAAGAGAAACAGGAGATGAAGCTGGAAAGCTAGAGGGAGGCCAGAACATGCAGAACCCTGAAGGCCTGCGTCACAATATGAACATTTTGGAGTCCCTCAGTGTGTATAATGAGGGGATGAAAAAAGCCCACAAAAGGTTTTAATAAGACAGATTTGCACTGTGGTCCATGGTAAGTAGGTGAAACATACCATTTCTGAGCTTACCTTATCAAGACTGCCTCCGTATACTTCATCTGTGCTCACGTAAATAAACTTCTCCACTCTGGCTTCATGAGCAGCACTTACCAAAACATGAGTGCCATAGACATTAACATACGTAAACTCAAAGGCGCGTACAAATGAAAGATCTAAAAAAAGAGAAAAAGCTTGAACAATTCCATCCAAAGGAAAAAACAAATACCCAACAGTAGACTTGGGTTTAAGGAAAGCTCTATTCACTTCTCTTCATTCAGCACAACTGCAATAGTTTAAAAAAATAACAAAAATACATTGCTACTTATGATTGCTTTAAGCCTAAATTATGAAGTACATGAAAATTCTTACAACCTAGAAAACTATCAGTGCTAAATTTGCAGGAAACACTTTTTTCTTATTCTAAAAAGAAAAAAATGATACATCTAAATTTAAAACATTCTTAAATTTAAAACTTGAAACTTCTAGTTTCTCCTAATAGACGGCAAGGCTTTTCAGATCAATCTGTTATTGCTGAAAACACAATAAATGCTGGATAAATTATTTTTAAAATAAATTTACTTTGAAGAATAGGTTCTCTATAATCTGGGAATGAGGGGAACTTTACTAAAAATGGCTCACAATCCAGAAACAAAAGGAAAAAAAAAAAACTGATCAGTTTGACTATGTAAAAGCTCTTGCATAGAAAAAACAAACAACCAGAAAATCTATAAACAAAGTAAAAAGACAAATGACAAACTGGGACAAATATTTGAACTTATCAGAAACAAAGGGCTAATATATTCAATCTATAAAGAAGTTATAAAAAATAAAAAGGAACAACCCTTTTGGATAGGAGACATAAACAACTAGTTTAGACAAGAAATACAAAGGTCCTTAAGCTTAAGATGCTCAGCCTCAATTACAGTAAGGAAAATCCAAAATGAAAACTCATACATACCACTCCTTAACTATCAGACTGGCAAAAAATTTTAAAATTTGACAATACCTTCTGTTGGTGAGGCTATGGGGGCAGATACTTTATACATTAGGAGTAAGAATACAATGCGCTTCAACCCCTAGGGAAGGAAATTTCTCAATATCTAGGTAAATTACATATGCTTTTATCCCTTAAGCCTGGTTATCGGGCTGAACTGTGTTCCCCCAAATTCATGATAGAGCCCTAACCCCAAGTACCTCAGGATGTGCCTGTATTTGGAGATAGGGCCTTTAAAGAGGTGACTGAATAAAAATAAGGTCATTCGGGTCCCTAGTCCAACATGACTGGTATGCTTCAAAGAAGAAATTTTGACCCAAAAAGAAACACTAGGGATGCGCAGGGGGAAACTATGTGAGGACACAGTGAGAAAGTGGCCATCTGCAAGCCAAGGAGAGAAGATTGAGGAGAAGCCGGCCCTGCCAGCGCTTGGACTTCCAGCCTCCAGAAAGGTAAGAACTAACTTTCTGTTGTTTAAGCCCTCAATCTGTGGTATTTTGTTATGGCGGCCCTAGCAAACTACTCTACCCTGAATTCCTCCTTCTAGGAACCCCTACCCAACATCAATTGACAAATATACAAAGGACACAGGCACGAAGCCATCCACTGCAGTACTTACTATTTAAATAGCCAAATGTAGGAAACAAACACAAATGTAGTACATCTACGCAATGGAGTATATGAAAATAAAAAGGAATGAGGAATATCTCAATATTCTGTTATACTCTCCTAAATATACTGTGGAGAAGACCAAGGGAAATTATAATTTTAAAATCAGGTAATAAGGCAATAATATACTAACTACCAATGAGGATTCAGCAACATTCTATCTTTTGTTCAGGTGATGGCTATATGGGTATTCATATCATCATTACTCATTTAGCTTTACTTCTAAATTCTTCTGAAAGTATGGTATATTGCACAATATAAAATGGTAGACAATTAGAAGATATCTCAGATGCACAAAACAGTATGGATAATAATATAATGTTCAACCGTGTATACACAAGACCCAGCTTAAAAAAAAAAAAAAATTAAAAACACAGTTGAAGGCCCATCTCCCCAGAAGTAATCACTATATTGAATTTAGTTAAACTCAAAGTTTTAAGATAGCATTCAAGGTTATATTTCAACCTACATGAATAAAAGTGCCTGGAAAAGCACCCAGTTTTCCTGGTAGGGCATGGCATGTGCTCTTTCAAAGACATATTAAGCCCCTACTTGTTTGACTTCAATACTGGACTTTGATTTAGGCTAATTAGTCACTGGGGAAAAAAAATGCCCTTCGTAACTATAACATAAAACAAGGCTTACCTACATGTGTTTGTGCAGCAAAATGTAGTACTATATCTATTTTTTCTGTTTCAAAAAGCAGTTTCACGAAGTGAGAATTACATATGTCACCCTATATGAAAAGCAAACAGGAAAAAGCAAAATTTCATTCAGCACTCCCATTGGTAATAACTATTTTACTACATGAACCCAAACATTGATAAGAAAAAAATTAATCCCCCACCACCACCACCCTGCTTTAATAGAGAATATCTTGAAAATCCAACCAAGGAGTCAAGTAAGTATAGTAATGATGTATTTCTCCAGCATCCTAGGATATAAGATATTCAATTCAAGATACTTTTTTGCAAATGTGTCTAAAACAGTATTTTATCAAACACCAACTACGACTAAGAACCATGCTAGCTTTTTCCCATAACATTCTTGCCAAGCTCATGTTAACAGGAAACCTTTAAAACATATTTTTAAAGTTTGAGGTAACCATTATTGCAATATATTTAAAGTAAGTGTAACAATTACAATGACATTTTTAAAAATGTGTTTCACCACAACTAAGTGAACTTATGAGTACTTTTGATTTTATATGTACATTTAATTCTTCTAAAAATATGTATTCTTTGGTGACTGAAAGAAACACTTTCATATAGAAGAGTAGAATTATAAAATGTTTGCTCAGTATATTCTTTATAATTTGTGGTGAAAAAGAGAGTTTATAGATTATCTTTTTTAAAGAAAAACATAAATCATGAGTTAAATAGTTTCATCTGACATTAAAATTTCCCTTTGCAACTTAATGACCTGGCTCTCTGGTTTATACTTTGGACTCTTCTAAGAGTGCCTAGTAAGACTCAGCCTTCCAGAGCCAATCAATCCACCCTCATAGAAGAAGATCATCCCATGGGCTGTATGTTGGGCTTTTTGGCTGTTGCCTGGCCTGATTAACAGTCCCCTTTATACCAATCTCTTTAAATCCCAGCAAGGCCTCATTAAGGCTAGTGAGGACCTAAAAATCATAAACCACGAAAGTTCAATCACCTCCCCATAGATCTGCCAAGGCACCAAATATCACATGCAGCTTTATAGTGGTATTAATCTAAAATCAGTATTCTCGGGTGCCTGGGTGGCTCAGTTGGTTAAGCGACTGCCTTCGGCTCAGGTCATGATCCTGGAGTCCCAGGATCAAGTCCCGCATCGGGCTCCCTGCTCTGCAGGGAGTCTGCTCCTCCCTCTGACCCTCCCCCCTCTCATGTGCTCTCTCTCTCATTCTCTCTCTCTCAAATAAATAAATAAAATCTTTAAAAAAAATAAAAAATAAATAAAATCAGTATTCTCTATAGCACGTGGTACTTCTGGAAATTAAAAGGTCTTTAATAAGCATGCTTTCCAAGCCCACATTACACAAGCTTGCGAAGTAGAAAGATAAAATGTCTGAATGGCTAGAGACACACCATAATAATTACATAATTATAAGAAAAGTTTCATACCTGTATAAATTTGTAGTTTTGTTTATTAGAAATGGTTTCAAGATTCTTCAAGCTTGCACAGTAATCCAGCTTAAAACAATTAAGTGAGGGAGGGGGAGAAAACAACACAAAAAGTGATAATAGTTTTTCCTATAAAATATTTTAAAGACTGTAGATGTTCTGATCATAATATAAAAACATGTCTTCTTAAAGTGTTTGTTCTTTGTGTTTTTAGAAGAAGTCTCTGATATCTTAAAAAGTAAAAAACAAAAACCATGCAATTTTGTTACCTTTTCAAAATAAAAAAAAATTACTTTTTAGAAACCCCTCCTTTAAAAAATTTTTCTGCCCATATTTGCCCCCAGCCACCAGAAAAGCTTACCATTTCTTACTGCAAAGGAATTAGTACTTGAAAACAATTACACCTGTGTATACATATTATAACTCATTACACTGTTTCCCGAGTTAATTGCTGGTAAATCCCCATACAAAGGGGGAAAAAAATTACTACCCCTGATAGTAAGGCAGGCAAAAATTGATAAGACCTACAGATTATTCTGTCTATAGATTTTTACTATTACATTTTATGAAACTAAGGTAACTAATCGCATCTGTGTTTAAAGTAAAAAAATCCAGTGATTACCAATCATGGCTTTCAGACTCTCCAGGGAGACTTCAATTATTACAGAAAAATCCTCAAAGCTAAATTTTTTAGTTTTAATTTAAGAAGTAGATGTGTAATTTTCCAGAGGTGGCAGTTCTAATAAAATAATAAATTATAAGTTATAATAAAATAATAAAATCAAATAATGAGAGTATCCCAACTCTGGAAAAAGGTTAATAATCACAAGATTACACTAAATATTTAGGTTGAAGATTTTCTTTTGGTAAAAATACTGCACTTACAACCTTTACTTTATGGGCTATCATAATGAAAAACTTTTAAAAGACTAAGATTAAATACAGCATGATCACATGACTATGTAGGCCCCTAAGTTGTTAAAATGACTAAATAAAAAATTAAAATATCAGCGTGATAAGATTCTAATACTTTAAAAAAATGTACATAAATGTCAGTGCATGAAGCTCATTTTTATAAAACTCACCTTGTCTAGATTTATGATCATATAGTTTGGATAATCTTCTACTAAAGAGACAATCACATGTGATGCGCTTTAAGAAAAAAGTATATTGTGTTAGTAGAAAACTTAACCTTTTCCCTAAATTCTTCACATTTCTTAAATGTTACCTTAACCTGTTGAGTATTAGGAAACATTCAAAGATACCTTTAAGTTTCTGCAAAATAACAGAAATAACATAACTACACTGAATACACTCCTTCCCCACCCCCACTTTTCACTAACTTTCTCACAGTATCAATAATCGGTACTGATATATCGATATCCCTTTGCACTGTGTAGAAAAGAGAATTTACTGGTCCTAGGTATAAGGAAAAAAAATAGTTTAACCAAATGATTTTGTCCATGTGCTTTGAGTGTGGGAGCAAAGCAGGATAAATACAATGGGTGGTGGTCAGTACAGATAGACTGAAACTGTAACATACCTTTTAAGACACTGTAGGTATAACTATGTAAAACTTAAGTTAGTATGAGCATAGGAGTTGTCTATGTTCACAGTAACCCTACTGCAATTGCTATCTCTTGGTACAAGAATTTGGTCGTGTAAACCAGAATCCTCTGGGAGGTTCTAGATTAAACCTAGGTTTCCAAGGCTAATAATGGCTGAGGCCATCCTGAGTTAGAAAGCCATAGTGGCTCCTGGCTTTCCGAGGACCTGAAGTGGAACCAGAGACATCTGTCAGTGAGATGATCCACCAGATTTTCTCATAGACACAAAAACATTGGGCTCCCAGGAACAAGGACAGCCCTTGACCAAATTATGAACTCAGAGTTTGTATTTGACGGCCCTTTCACATCATTTTCTAGAACTTGCCCTTCCGGGACCAGCATTCTCACACAAGGACCACCCTTTTATGCCCATGCCCCTCTTCTCATTAGATAAACCCTGCCTGTCTGATACCCTCCTCCAAGTTATTGTCAGATTTGAAGAGGTGATTTAAGGTGCTAATGGGGGAGGTGATTCCCATGCTCCTCTTCCACTAGACATTGGGAGTTTCCTGTTGGTACCTGCGCATTTGTCCATTCAATAACTACTGAAGACCTTTGTAAAATAAGCCAGGCATTTTTATAGATGCTGAGTGAACAGTAGTCTCTGCCCTCATCCGGTTGACATTCTACAGCGGGGATGCAGACAATAAGCAAGTAAACACTAATACACAAAATAACTTCAGACTTCAGGTAGTGATTAGTGTGTTAGTTGGGAAAGGGGCTATTTTAGATGGGATGGCCAGGTAATGCCTGTCCCAGGACGTGATATCTAAGTAACCATCCGAACTGAGAGATGCAAGCACTCTAACCAAAGGGGAAGCAAGTGCAAAGGCCTCAAGACAGGAGGAATGGGCCTCGTGTGTTCCAGGAACTCCAAAAAGGTTAAGTGTGGCAGGTACAGAAAAGCAAAGAGGCAGAATGGCAGATCAGGTTGGAAAAGTAGGGCCCGGACACCTGAGTCTTCTAGATATGCTAAAGAGTTTGGATTGTATTCTAAGTTTGACAGGAACCACTGGGGTAAAACTCTTATGCACTTACTTAACAAACACTGACTTCTTTGTGCAGAACAGACTTTAAGGGAACAAGAGGGGAAGCAGTATGACCAATCAGGAAGCTACAGTAGTAATCTAGACAGAAGACAGTAATGAGGACTAGAAGAGGAGGGGGAGGGGAGAGAAGTGTTCGCTTCGGAAGCAGTGAAAGAGGGCTCACTGATTGCATGTGGGTGTGAGAGAGAAAGAGGCATCCCATATCTCATCCAGGTCAAAGCACCAAAAGAGAGTTTTTTGTTGTTGTTGTTTTTAAGCCCTCTGCATAAATGAATGTCCTACTATAATTCAAAACTCGTTTCTTGGCGCTTATACGTACAAGGCCTGCCTGTGTACGGAGGGGGCGGGATGGAGGCTGGGGCAGTTGGTGAGAAGCTTACTGCAATGTCGGGGCACTCAGAATTGTGTCAGGTGCATCCCGGGCCAGGTGAGAGGGCAGATGGAACCACAGCACCTTGGTTTTGATTGGGAGGCATCTTAAAGAAGTCGCAGTTTCAAAGGAACCAAGTCTTCGCAGACCGGGAGAGGGGGAAGAAGGTAGGCTGATCCTGTTCGTGCGTTAAGAGCCCCCCCCCGCCCCGTATCAGAACCCCCCCCCAAGCTGGTTCCAAGTTGCCAAGAGCAAGCAGAGGCTCAGGAAAAGGTTGGGGTTTCTGGGGAGCCACTACTCGGCCAGCGGCGCCGTTACCTACATGAAACCAGCACCCCCGGTCACCAGGAGCCGCTTCGCAAAGCTGCTGGGAGGACCCAAGGGCTCCGTCCGGACTGCAGCTGACATCTCCCAGCTCAGCAGTGCCTGGCAGCGTAAAGCGCCAGATCTGTACACCGCAGGTAAGTTCCACCGCGACTTTTCGCGACGCGTCTCGCTGCCCCGACACGTCAGTAGGGCAGGCGGCAGCAGCTTCCGGGGCCCGGCCGACTTATCCCCGCCCACTTGCGGGCTGGGCGGGGCCCTTGGGTGCGCGGGTGGCGCAGCGCTACTGCGCAGGCGCATCTCTTCTCTGCCCAAACCTGGCCCGCTAGGCGTAATTGGGGTGGCTGGGAAGTGGGGTCTGGAAAGTTTTCGTGTCAAGTGACACCAGTATAAAATCGGGCTTTACTTAATACGCAGATGGTCAGAGTTATGAATGATTACCTTCTTTTCATTCTTGTACTGCTAAAGCATCTCCACAGATTACTCACCAGTTGAGCTAACTCCAGAAGTTCTCTGCTTGCAAAGTGTGGAAATGGGAGGTTGCAATTGCAAAATGCCTTCTCCTTTGTTGTTAATATTATTACCGACAATGCATGCTGCTGGCAATCATGGTGAAGATGTCCCTAGAGCCTACCCTTAACTATTCTCGCTCATACTCACTGTGCCCCAGCTTGCCTGTCACTCCTTGTATCCCCTTTCCCGAGATGTCTGCCTAGTTTTCACCCTTACTTCTTTTTTTTCCCCAAGATTTTATTTATTTTTTTATTTGACAGAGAGAGAGAGACGGTGAGAGAGGGAACACAAGCGGGGAGGAGTGGGAGAGAGAGGGAGAAGCCGGCTTCCCGTAGAGCAGGGAGCCCGATGTGGGCTTCCATCCCAGGAGCCTGGGATCATGACCTGAGCCGAAGGCAAATGCTTAACGACTGAGCCACCCAGACGCCCCTACCCTTACTTCTTCAGTTCTCAGATTGAAGGTCACCCTTGTAGAGAGTCCTTCCTTGACCACCCCAATTAAAATAGCAAGCTCTACCCCAGCCCGGCCTAACAACTTTATCCTTCTTTTTTCTCCATAGCAGTCATCAACATTTATGTTGAACTACTCATTAGTACTGGCTAGGGAGGGCAGGGGCTTTGTTTTGTTTCCTGCTATAATCCCAAGGCCGTGGGACCAGGCCTGGCACAGAATCAATGATCAGTTAATGTTGAATGGATAAATAAATACCTTGGGTTTTTTTTTTTTCTCTTTTTTCATATAATGTTTGGCAAAGTATAAGAAGACTGAGAATACCCAGTATATGTGGAAATGTCATTTGTTACAACCTTTTTCAGGGGCAAAAGGGTAACATATAGGAAAAGGTCAAATGCACATAACCTATGATTCCCAAATTCCATGATGCATAATATAGATAATTGCAGAAAAACACAAATATGTTCACCAATACACTGCTTATATGTAATAATGAAAAACTGCATACAATCTAATAATAGTCTCACTTCTTAAATACAATGGATCTGCAAGGGCTACAAGCTCAGAGAGGAGAACTTGGGAGTGTTCAGCGCACTGACCGTGGCTCGGTAAGGATGGAGCCAAAAAGTCGAGATGGAAATTTGAGAGACTTGAAAGCTATATTCTAAAGAGTTTTGCTTGTGTACTACAGGCGATCAAAAACCTTTGAAGGAAGTGATGCAGTCAAATTTCGTTCCCCATAGCTTTCTGTGGCTCTAGGGTAGAGGTGGGCTGTGTGTGGCCAACTGGAGAAAATTAAGACTGGTGGCAAGTTACTTGCCACAGGCCAAGTAAGATCATACCATAATGGTCTGGATATCGACATTGACAACTCCTTCCTACCATCGCCGCCCAGAATCATTGAGATGATTGTATGTACGGATGTAAGCTATACTTCCCAGCTGTCTGACGATAAAACTCAAGAACACAGGGAACCTAAGAGGTTAAAATCGGTTAGACGTGCCAAGAGAATTCATGCGTTAAACTTGTACATGTACAGTTACGTGTCTTTGAGACAGTAAAGCGGAAACGTTCAGTAGGTTGCATAGGCACCTCGGGCTTTGCGGGAGCTTTCCTTCCTTCATCAGAACCGGGGCCATCCTGCGATCCCCAGTTCTTCCTGAATCCTACAAACCCCACCCCGGAAAGCCCTCGGGAGCCGTGCGGGCGACCCCACGCATGCGCAGTAGCACCACGCACGGGGACGACGGAGGGCAAGGCTTTTTCCGTAACCTAAAGCAACATCCCTCTGAGTCTCCATAAAAAAGGCGGGAACTAGCCAGCAGGCTGGGGAGTGATGGGACGCGCGCCTCCGCACGTCCCGCCCATTTCAGCCTCTGATTGGTGGGTGTACTGGGCTCGTGGCGGAGGGGCCTGCCACATAGGTTGTCAGTCTCCCGGGGGCGGATCCGGGACGCCGGTCCCGCCCCCTCCTCCCACCGCCCCGGCTGCCGACGTGGGGAGGGCGGCAGCAGGCCGTGAGGGCCGGGGTGTGGGTGCCGGAAGGGAAGGAGGGGGATGGGGGCCCTGCGGCTGCTGGCGGTGGCCCTCACCTGCTGCTGGTGGCCGCCGGGCAGCCAGGGTAAGACCCTGCGGGGCAGCTTCAGCAGCGCCGCGGCCCGAGACGCTGAGGGCCAGAGCATCGGCCACTTCGCGTTCCACGGTAGGTGCGGGGGCGGGGAGCGGGATGCAGGCGCGTGGGCCCATCCCGCGGGCCGCGCCTCTCCGCCTCGCTGGGGGAGGCCTGGAGCCGGCGGCGGCGACGCGGGGGACTGACCCCAGCCCCACCTGCACTTCCCGCGTCGCCGCCGGCGGCCCACCCCCGACCGCAGCTGCGGGAATCGAGGGATGCATTAATGCCAGCCCTGCTGTTGGTGCTCCCCACTCCCTGGTCAGCACCCTCCCGCCCGATTAGTGATTGCATTCTGCACTTGAAACACCGTTTCCCCCACCTTCCGCACACGAACGAAAGTACGGAGGACTTTCTCTGCTGCATCTTTCGAGATCCTTCCCTCAAGGGAGCATCGTTTGCTCACTCCTGTCTCAGCCTGATTATATACACTAAGGCACTGTACTTAACGTGTGCATTTGAGCTCCAGAACTTAGATTTACTGGGTTTAGTCTTTGTTCTTAAGATAATTTGCTAAAACCTACTTGAAGCAGAGAGGCTTTGGAAACCAAATAAAATACCTGCTAATCTAGTGGTCACAATTGCTAGGACAGTTTGGTTACTCCACTACTAAAGGAGTAGATTTACCATGGACCAGGAGGCCTAGCATTCACTTGGCAGAAATGCATGTAGGTGTGTCCTGGAAGCTTCATCATTTGTATCTGGCCCTTCCGAAAGGAGAACTGCATTTGATTCTTACTTCCTGGTCTCCCTCAAAAATCAGTAAGTCTTAAAAAATGAATGAATTTGCAGTTCATTCTAATTTTTGCTTTATTTGCACTCTCGAAATTTAAGTGATTTTCTTGGTACATACTTTTGGTACTGAATTTGACTGGTATTGTATTGCAAATAATTATTTGCCTTGATGAGGTTGGTATCCTTAATACAGTTTTTAGCATTAAAAGATGCACTGTCAGATTGTTGTCCCAGGGAGGATTCTTAAGAGAAGATAATAGAAACAAGAAACTATTTTGGTGTAGGAAAGGAATTTAAAGTATTGCGAAATTACAGAATTGGTGGTGTAAAGGGAGGGGAACCTGAAATTTTTTTTAAAAATCGAAGTGTTTAAAATAGTTCAGTAAAGTTTTCCAAAATCCAGTGTGGCACAGACCTTGGGTGAAGAGGAAACTCTAGAAACTTTATTATTTTTTAGGTCACATTTTTAGTTTTCTTAAATCAGCTGTCTGTAACTGTACTTTGAATACTGACAGTGATAGCAAAGACAGTACAATAAATGGCCCGAGCTGGACAGTGCTGGAAATCCAGATATCTCAAGGAAGTTTGAGGAATTGAGTGTTCCAAGTATATTAACACACATACATGCTCTTTCTATGTGTGTGTGTATATATATATTTTTTTATTATTACCAGTCTTCAGTGAATTTGAATTCAGTAAAATAATAAAACTAAATTATACTGAAATAATTAACTCAGAATGCGATTTAAGATGTTAAGCCTTCGAGTCACTTCTAAAATTCTGGATAATTTATAATGTAATCAATTTATGTAGGAGACTTGGACATTGCTTGATACATACTATACATTTAAATTTATTTAAAATGTTTAACAAAATGGTAATTATAATAACAAACATGACAACAGCACAGAAGAGATCTTAAAATGAAAACAGTCTCCTGCTTTACTTCTCCTCACCCAGAGTCCCTTTCCCTAGAGGCAACTACTTTTTGCCATTTCTGTTCAGGGCCTTAAATGTACTCAGTGTGTGCAACCAGGCTCATTCTATAATGTCTCACACCATCTATTGTTCTGCAAGTTCCTTTGTAAAAGTCACAGATGGCAAATTTTTTATCAGGTGTAAAATGTCTACCCCCAAACTAATTTGTTTAAACTTTCTCGCTATTAGCTATGCCAATTTTTTACGTTAAAAGTATAATATTAACACACATGTTATATTAGAAAACAAGAAAAACTTTGGTGGGAAATTTCTACAGATAGTTTATGAACAAATATTAAAGACATGGAGTGGTGGTAAAATGAGGCAAAAAATCTGTTATAGTGAATGTCCAGATACAGCAGAAGTTGCCGTTTATTCAGTGAAATGGCATCACTCTTCATTGGAAGTGTAAGGAGATACCACACATTAATTTGGATAATTAATATGAATAGTCTTTTGATTTGCACCTGAATGGGATGCTCATTCCAGTATGATCTATCTAGTTAAGTGAGATTTAAGAAAAACTGTGTTCTTGGGTATTCTTTAAGACTGATAAATCACTGAGCTCTACCTCTGAAATTAATAATACACTATATGTTAATTAACTGAATTTAAATTTAAAAAATTAAAAAAGAAAAACTCTGTGCTCTTTAAATTCCTATTTTGATAGAGGTGTTGAATTGTCTTACCGTGTCAGTTCCATACAAGACCAAACTAGTTAATAATTTTTGTTTTAATGTCAAGGTGACCATGCTCTTCTGTGTGTCAGAATCAACAATATAGCAGTAGCTGTTGGAAAAGAAGCTAAACTCTACCTGTTCCAAGCCCAGGAATGGCTAAAGCTACAGGACAGCAGTCATGGTTATAGTTGTGGTGAAAAATTATCCAAAGCTCAGTTGACAAGTGAGTATATATCCTTTTTTCTTTGATCATTAGATACTTTTTTTTTTTCCTCCTGAATGTTGAAATCTTTGTTTTCATACCAAGATGTTTCATGACACATCACACTGTGATGACATTTTGTCTAGTACATTTTAAGCTGAAGTTTTCCTTGATCAAAGGATAGAATGCCTCTCCCCTCCCCTTCTCATTAAAAATTTTTGAAAAATATCCAGATAGTGTATAAAGGCATACTTTATTTCATTCGGACTTCTTACCAGTAAGTCACATAATTCATACCAGTATGGCAAATATATTTTGGCCCAGTGGCAGCATGGAATGAACAATAGCATTGGTTGAATGCTTATTATCTGCTAGCACTGAGTAAGCACTAAATATGCATTATCTCATTAATTGTATGATTTAGCCCAAGTGCAACATGTTATTGGAACATGGGACCTAGTCATGGTGACAAAGTGTGTCATTTTAGGATGTACCAGCACCACATAATTTGTAAACTTCCAGATTTGTTTCTGGAGAAGCTCTAATTTTATTATCCTAGTTGCCTGTATCCTTGAACCCTTCCATTCTCATCAACACTATCCCAAGTATTAGGGTGCACTATCCAGAATTAGTGAAACTCTTTTTAATTTCTGTAGAAATGAAGGGCATATACCATGCTACCCATTTTACCCCTTGGAAGTTAATTGGTTGTAGGCGATACTAGAAGTGTGAAGCATCCATGAGAAAAAGTAGGAATTATCTCTCTCCTCTCTTTTCCCCCTATTTCACCCCCTTTTCCCCTACCATGTTCTGCATATCAGTGACTTTTAATCTTCTTTTAATCTAGTCAAGTAAAACATTGCCATTTTCTGAACTTTTAGTCTTCCTAGTCTCATCAGCTCTCTGGGTCCCTCATAAGGCAGCTAGCTGAATAGGGATAAGTGTGGGGTGCCTGGGTGCTCAGTTGGTTGAGTATCTGACTCTTGATTTCGGCTCAGGTCATGATCTCAGGATTGCAAGAGCGAGCCCCACATTGGGCTCTACACTTAGCGTGGAGTCTGCTTGAGATTCTCTCTATCCCTCTCCCACCCCCATCCCCCGGATCATGTTCTCTCTCTCAAATAAATAAATAAATAGTTTAAAAAAAAAGAGTAGAAGCCCCCCAATCCTTGCCACCTCTTGTGGGGATCT
This sequence comes from Mirounga angustirostris, assembly GCF_029215605.1. Lineage (NCBI taxonomy): Eukaryota > Metazoa > Chordata > Mammalia > Carnivora > Phocidae > Mirounga > Mirounga angustirostris. Next base: position 15,784,192 of record NW_026991711.1, on the reverse strand, counting down.
CTTATTTAGATTAATGAGATGACATTGACAGTATGCTGAAGAAGTCTTGAATGACTAGATTCAGACATCAAAGAGATAGTTGCATAAACTCATTTTACCCTTCCCCTGATTTTCAGAACTTACCTGGGAAATTCGTTTTGTTTGTTTGTTTTTTTACCTGGGAAATTTGTGCAAATGTTCATTATCAGTTATCTTTTCCTTCTATACCAATTTGGTCATCTAAATGTTCCACATATGGATAAAAAGTTCTAACCTTCCATTCCCACTCCTTATAATGTCCAAAACCAGTTCATCATCTTGCCCATCCAAACCTGGTCCTCTTCCTCTTCCAGCGCTCCTTGTTCAGGACCTGGCGCCACCATCTGTCCAATAAACAAGCTAGAATCCAGGGAGTCTTCCAACACTCCCTCTTTGACCTCTCCATCCTCTTCCAGTTTGTCAGTAAGTGACTTCTGAATATCTCTGGAATTCATTTGTTTTTTTTTGTCTCTGCCCCCACCCTGTTATTCTAGGCTGCCATAATCTTTTGCCTGTTGTAGTAGTCTCCTCTCCAGCTACTGCAGCCATGCTCGTGCCCCCTGTAACCAGAGTGATCTTTCTAAACAGCGGATTTGATCATGTCACGTTCACTTCCTCACCACACCTTGAAATATTCCAGTCATTTTCTTTTGCTGTTAGGACAAGACAGATCTCCTTAACCTGATCAGCAAAGCCATCAGGGTCTAGCCATTGTTACCCCCCAGTTCCATCTCACAGCACTGTCCCCTCCTCCCTCATTTTATTTGTAGGCTTGTTTTATTTCAGTGCTATCCTGGGCCTTTGCACAGACTTTGTTTGTTCTTCGCTTCCTCTTTGGCCCTTCCAATACTAAGTTGACATTTGAGTTTTTATAGCTTGTTTTCTCCCATAGCACATATTATAGTTACCACTTTACATTGTATGTATTTGTTATGAAATCAGTCAGAGCAGCAGGGCTCTTTTGGTCTACTCATTCACTCATTCACTGAGCACTTCCATTGTTTCATATACTAGGCAAGGCACCTGTGATAAATCAGGGACCAAAATGTACTCTTAAGGTTAGTGGGGGTGACAGAAATGAATCTGATCAATGGAATAAATGTGAAATTGCAATTGTGGTAAGTACTATGAATGTTAGTTACATGGTAGTATGAGAATGAAAATTTACCATACCCTAGTGCTTAGTTTACTAAGTGTTTGTAGGATGAATTGTCATAGAGCTTAGGGTTGAAGGGCTTTCATTTTTGTTTTTTTACTTTAATTCCAGTATAGTTAATACAGTGTTATATTAGTTTCAGGTGTATAATATAGTTATTAAACAACTCTGTACATTGCTCAGTGCTCATCATGATAAATGTTCTCTTAATCCCCTTCATCTTTTTCACCCATCCCTCCACCCATCTACCCTCTGGTAACCATCAATTTGTTCTCTGTAGTTAAGAGTCTTTTTTTGGTCTTTTTTTTTCTTTGTTAGTTTGTTTTGTTTCTTAAATTCCACATATGAATGAAATCATATGGTATTTGTCTTTCTCTGACTGACTTATTTCATTTAGCAGTATACTGTCTAGATACAGCCAGGTTTTTGCAAATGGAAGATTTCATTTTTTATGACATTTTGTGTGTGTGTGCGTGTGTGTGTGTATCACCTCTTCTTTATCCATTCATCTACTAGTGGACACTTGGGCCGCTTCCATGTTTTGGCTATTGTAAATAATGCTGCAGTAAACATAGGGGTGTGTATATCTTTTCAAATTAATGTTTTTGTATTCTTTGGGTAAATACACCATAGTGGAATTACTGGATTATATGGTATTTCTATTTTTAATTTTTTGCGGAACCTCCATACTGTTTTACACAGTGGCTGCACCAGTTTGCATTCCCACCAACAGTGCATTGAGGGTTCCTCTTTCTCCACATTCTCGCCAACAGTTGTTCTTTCTTTTTTTTTTTTTTAAGATTTTTATTTATTGGGGCGCCTGGGTGGCTCAGTCGTTAAGCGTGTGCCTTCGGCTCAGGTCATGATCCCAGGGTCCTGGGATCAAGCCCCACATCGGGCTCCCTGCTCCGCGGGAAGCCTGCTTCTCTCTCTCCCACTCCCCCTGCTTGTGTTCCCTCTCTCGCTGTCTCTCTCTCTCTGTCAAATAAATAAAATCTTTAAAAAAAAAAAAAGATTTTTATTTATTTATTTGACAGAGAGAGAGCGAGAGCAGGAACACAAGCAGGGGGAGTGGGAGAGGGAAAAGCAGTATACTTTATAAATGCATCCAAGTTTTTGCAAATGGAAGATTTCATTTTTTATGACATTGTGTGTGTGTGTGTGTGTGTGTGTGTGTGAGAGAGAGAGAGAGAGAGAGAGAGAGAGAGAGAGCAGGGAGCCTGATGTGGGGCTTAATCCCAGGACTCGAGGATCATGACCCGAGCCGAAGGCACACGCTTAACGACTGAGCCACCCAGGCACCCAACAGTTGTTATTTCTTGTGTTTTTGATTTTAACCATTCTCACAGGTGCAAGGTGATATCTCATTGTTTTTGATTTGCATTTCCCTGATGGTGCATAATGTTGAGCATCTTTTGATGTGTCTGTTGGCCATCTGTATGTCTTCTTTGGAAAAATGTTCATGTCTTCTGCCCATTTTTTAATGGATTATTTGTGGTTTTTTGGTGTGTTGAGTTGTATAAGTTCTTATATATTTTGGATACTAACCCTTTATCAGATATGTCATTTGCAAGTATCTTCTCCAATGTTGTCATTTTGTTTTGTTGATTGTTTCCTTCACTGTGCAGAAGCTTTTTATTTTGATGTAGTCCCAATAATTTATTTTTGCTTTTATTTCCCTTGCTTCAGGAGACATATCTAGAAAAATGTTGCTACAGCTGAGATCAGAGAAATTACTGCCCGTGCTCTCTTCAAGGACTTTTATGGTTTCAGGTCTCACACTTAGGTCTTTAATCCATTTTATTTTTGTGTATGGTGTAAGAGAGTGGTCCAGTTTCATTCTTTTGGTTGTAGCTGTCCAGTTTTCCCAACACCATTTGTGGAAGAGATTGAGGGGTTTTTTTGGTTGCTAGGTTGATTGCTTTGTATTTGGTACCTTTCATATCTGGCTGGTAGGTTGATTGCTTTGTATTTGGTCTTTTTCTTCCAGTAAAAACTTAGCAGGCAATTTAAAGCTTTGAGCTGTAGGAATTTAGTTTTTTATATTATGTTGTTAATGTTATACTATATACTATGTACACTTGCAAAAACATAAATTTTGTATCAGTCATATACCTTCAGTCACAGACCTTATGTGTGCAGGGAGAGAGCACAGTGCAGTGGAAAGACTGCTAAACTGAGAATCACTGCCTGTTTTCTTTGAGCCTCACTTTACCTATCTGTACAACCAGAAAGTTGGATAAGTTTTCATTAAGGTTCCTGAAAGTCCATTCTAATTATAACTCTTTAGGATGGAGTTGCATATATATACAAGGCTGCAGCTTCCAAAAACCTCTTGCAGTTGTTTCTTAGGCTATTTTTCCTTCTTCTCTATTCTTCTGTTGAGTGCGAGGGTATTCTTTGGAATTATTGGAATGGAAGATCTCAGGAAATAGGAATTTGTGAGGAATGAAGATTGTTTTGTTAAATTTTGGGACCTGGAAAAAATTAAATACTGATGATATATATATATTGCTTTCTGCAAATTTCATCAACTCTTTTCCCAGCAACAAAAGCCAAGTCTTAAGAAATATTCTCTAACTTTTATATATTAGCTGCCATATTTATAGTATGTTATTATTCAGGAGCTTTGGTGCGTTGAAACAAAAAGCATATCCTTAAATTCATGACAATGTAGTAGTACCACATATTTTTAAATAATTTCTTGTAGAAGTAATTCTCATTTCCTGGCCATTAATGAGACTTTAAAGAATTAGTAGCCATGGGACGGCTGGGTGGCTCAGTCGGTTAAGCGGCTGCCTTCGGCCCAGGTCATGATCCCGGGATCCTGGGGTCGAGTCCCACATCGGGCTCCTTGCTCAGCAGGGAACCTGCTTCTCCTTCTCTCTCCCTCTGCTTGTGCTCTGTCAAATAAATAAAATCTTAAAAAAAAAAAAAAAGAATTCGTAGCCTTTCACCTAGTTGGTAATGAGTTCATTAACTATGCCAAACTCCTCTGTAAAACCTTACTGCTGCTGTGAACTTTGAAAAGACTAGCAGATTTGAAAAATTCTGTAGTGTCGAATGTTGCTTTTGTGTATACATTCCCCCAAATTAATGTTTGAGAAATTATTTTTCAGTCTTCCTTTTTCCTCTTTCAGTAAAGTCATAAAACATCAGATTTTTTAAAAATGACAAAAGCTATTTTGTAGGTTTTTAAAGAAAGCAAATGAGACATTTAAAAGCACTGAAAATTATGACTTTATGTAAAAAAATTTAACAAGGAGGTTCAGGTTACAAGAGCTAAATATTTTGCTTACAAAACATTTTCAGTATTTTTATATCACACATAATAATTCCTTTTGTACATTTGGTATATTTTATAAATCATTGCAAGCTGTTAGCATTTTATTATCCTGTGCATTTTCTTTTATAACATGATTGGGCAGCTAGCCATGTGACACCATTCTCTGCAGTTCAAGTTTTGTTAATATGTGAGATACTAATTACATCAGCATGGACTACGTATGCTGTGTGGTAGTCTTTTGTCTCAGAAACAATGAACATACAGTTTTGTCAAGATGCTTGTTTCCCAGGCTTGCTAAAAAAGGCCACAAGACAAATAACTGAAGGCCAGTATCACTTTTTAAAGCATACTTTTGTTTTTATTTTATGTAAATCTGCATAATTGAAAATGAAACATTAAGAAGTATATTGGTGAAAAATGTAATGGTTAATTTTTATGTTGTTTTATCTAAGAAAAAAGTGCAAGTGATAAAATGGCAACATATCAGAACCTTTCTATTATAAAGTTCGGATTATGTAATTGTGAGCTGCTCATTTCAAAAGCCTAATTTCTGAGCCACTATTGCTCATATATTGAATTCTTATTAAAGGTCTTCAAATATTTAACAGAAACTAGAGTCTTTGCTATATTTTTCAAGAGGCTATACAGTAAAAAAATAAACCAAAAACAGTAGTATAAATATCAGCTAAATTAATATAGCCCCCCCCAAAATGCTGTGGCATTGTTAATAAAAATCATCTTGTCCCCTTTAACTACTGTTAATGAAATTCCCAGTTGTAAAGTCTAAGTCCTCAAAATTTGAATCCTGACTAGATAAATCCGTATCTCATTTATAAAGACAACTTAAAAATAGTGTTTTTTAACATTTTATTCAGGAAGTTTTCAATCATACAGGTAAGTTGAAAGTGTAGTACAACTAATATCAGTATATCCTTTGCTTAGATTCAGTATTTGTTACTATTTTGCTACATTTGCTTTACATTTGTGTGTGTGATTTTTGTTTTTAATCAAGGCATGGGAAAATAAGCTGTAGGTGTCATGAGCAATTCTCCATAATAACAATACCATCATGACACCTAAGAAAATGAATAAGTTCATAATGCCCCAATGCAGAGCCCCACGTTTATCTCAGAAAGTGTCTTTTGTTTATTAAAAAGCATTTTTCTTCAATTGAGAAAAAGATCAAGACTAACTGGCATGCTATGGGGGCAATCTAGAATTGGGAATAATCTTATATTTTAAGAATACTCTACTTTGTATAGAATTAAGCTCTTCATGTAGGATTTTCAGATACTGTCTCATTTGCTCCTCACAAGAACTCTGTGTTAAACAGGTCAGGTATCTTAATTTTACTACTGAAGAAACAGATTTCGAGAGGTTAAGCAATTTATTTGCTGAGCCGCAAGGTTATTAAGTAATAGCACCAAGACTTCCTCTTTTAACTCTTCTACTCTTTGTATTATACATAGCATTTGAGACACTATTCTCCTACTACTTCGTGGTAGTGTTAGTGAGTGCCTCAGAATCATAGTTTCAGATTTGGAAGGCATCGTAGACATCATTAAGTGTTTCTCAGAGGGGGTACTATTGGCATTTTGGGTGGAACAGGTCTTTATTGTATGAAACTTTACCTTGGATTGCATGAAGTTTAGCACGGCCTCCCTCCAAGGACCTTCTTAACTATTGTGACAGCAGAACTGTCCCTACACATTTTCAAATGCACTGGAGGGGAGCACAATTACCCGGGATTGAGAATCATTTATTATGCTCAACGTCACTAGCCATCAGGGAAATACAAATCAAAACCACAGTGAGATACCACCTTACACCAGTTAGAACGGCAAAAATTAACAAAACAGGAAACAACAAATGTTGGCAAGGATGTGGAGAAGGAGGAACCCTCTTACACTGTTGGTGGGAATGCAAGCTGGTACAGCCACTCTGGAAAACAGTATGGAGGTTCCTCAAGATGTTAAAAATAGAGCTACCCTTACGACCCAGCAATTGCACTACTAGGTATTCACCCCAAAGATACAGACGCAGTGAAAAGAAGGGGCACATGCACCCCAGTGTTGATAGCAGTAATGTCCACAATAGCCAAAATGTGGAAGGAGCCAAGATATCCTTCAACAGATGAATGGATAAAGAAGATGTGGTACATATATATACAATGGAATATTCAGCCATCAGAAAGGATGAATACCCACCATTTGCATCGACATGGATGGAATTGGAGGGGATTATGCTAAGTGAAATAAATGAATCGGAGAAAGACAATTATCATATGGTTTCACTCATATGTGGAACATAAGGAGGACCATAGGGGAAGGGAGGGAAAACTGAAGGGGGAGAAATCAGAGAGGGAATCAAACCATGAAAGACTCTGGACTCCGGGAAACAAACTGAGGGTTTCAGAGGGGACGGGGGAGGGGAGATGGGGTAACAGGGTGATGGGTATTAAGGAGGGCATGTGTTGTGATGAGCACTGGGTGTTATACACAACTAATGAATCATTGAACACTATATCAAAAACAAATGATGTGCTGTACAGTGGGTAACTGAACATAATAAAAAAAAAGAACCATTTATTAGTATAACTACCTTGTTTCAAAGAAAGGAAAAGGAGAATTAACCTTCATTCGGCAATTACTATAGGACAGGTATTGTGGTAAATGACTCATGTAACTTAGTCCTTCCACCAACTCTTTGCTCTAAGTACTATCTTCATTTTACAGATGAAGAAAGTGTCATTACTTACATAACTTGCCCAAGTTTACACAGAAGGTAAGTAAGTATTGGAGCCAGGATTCAAACACAGATCTGTGTAATGCCAACATTCATGAGCCTCCCCATCCCCCCACTGTGTAGACCTGACCCAGTAGAACAACTCTTATATTCTGGTAATTTCTACTTTTCTCCTTTCAGTACCTTTGTAAAGAATAATCAATGAGAAAAAGATTTGGAAAATCTTTTGAAAGTATTTGTGGGTCATAGTTTTTAGATCTAATGAATCCCTGAGTTGAATGCTCCATTTTAAATTTAACTCAAATATAATTTTCAAAAATGTCACTGTAGTTGTTACCCATTGTCATGAAGTTGTTACATTGTGAATGTACTTAATGCCACAGAGCTAACTGTATGCTTCGAAATGGCTAAAATGGTAACTTTTGTGTTTATGTATATTTTACCACAATAAAAAATTCTTAATGTTACTAATCCACTTGAAAACTTTGAAATATTTAAAATTCAGATTCAAAACTTCATTGAAACCATTCTACTCATTTGTGGTGTTTCACAGTACTTTTATAGTGACCTCTTTGGTGAGGATACATTATTTTTTATCTGCCTTATGATTTACAGGCCTTATTCAGTACTACACCAGGGCTTCGATTTTCAAGACCGAACAAAACAAAAGAATCTAACTCTTGAGTTGATTATATGACTGAAACAATGAATATATTTGAGAGTTTTGCTTTGAAAGTGCTATTTTCTTTCTCTTTAAAGTGACCATGAATCAGACTGAACATAATCTGACCGTGTCCCAGGTTCCATATCCACAAACGTGGCACGTGTTTTATGCTGACAAGTATACATGCAAAAATGACAATGAGAATTCTCAGGCGGAAGATATCCCATTTGAAATGATGTTACTAAACCCGGATGCTGAAGGGAATCCATTTGATCATTTTAGTGCTGGAGAATCTGGTAAGAATATATACTTAAATAGATGTCCTAAATATAGAAAAAACTTGTGCACAAATATCTTCATGTTATGTTTTTTGAATATTAAAAATGAAGAACAACTTGTGTCCAGCAGTATGCAGATGGTAAGTGAATCCTCTTATAGCATTTTAATAATAGCCATACTATTAAGTTAGAAGAGCAGAACACTAAATTTTATATTTTATGATTTCAAGTATGTTAAAAAATACAGAGAATTAAGCAGAAAGAAGTACAAAAATAGTAGTAGATTGTTTCTATATTTTGGGGAGTAGAATTATGGATTTTTAGTTTTCTCTATGCATTCTAAACGTTTTTTTGATAACCTAGCACTATTTTTATAAACAGAAAAATGCTAATAAATTGAGCAATCTAAATTGGAAAATCAAGTTTTTTTTAAAAGATTTATTTGACAGAGAGAGATAGCAAGAGCAGGAACACAAGCAGGGGGAGTGGGAGCGGGAGAAAGGAAAATCAATTTTTAAGTGAGATGGAACCTGCACTATTTTGTATGGCTGTCCTTTCACCAAGTTGTTTAAAGATAGTAGGGATTGTCTTCATGGGAGCAACCATTTTAGGAATGATCAAAGTTTATAATGTTTTCCAAAATCTGTTTTACTCCCATAAAATATTTCATCAAAATTTTAGGGTTGGCTGCGTATTGCCCTACAGAAGTAAGATTCATAGCCCAAACAGAAATGAATGACTTCTTTTGATTAATGGTAAACATGCTGTACAGTATTATAGCAGATTTGTAAATTGACATGTCAGAATGAAGACTAAGATTGTAGGATGTCTATCAAAGAAAAGGACTAGGAGTTTGCTTCTTAATGAGTTCATTACCCATCTGGAAGAATCAATCTGCTTAGAAATTCAGTCCCATTAAATCTCATTGGCCATCAAGGTGAGTGGGTGCAGGTAGAAAGAAATTGAGGCTACATTAGATGAAACCGATTGTTTAATTCAAAGTGTAAATTGCCACAGCTAGAAATGTAACTCAAGGGGCATATGTTATGGACAGGAGGTCACCAGTAACTTAATGTATGAAGAGATAAATATTTTTTAGTATCTTCTAGTCTGAAAGAAATATTTACATAGCAACAGAATGGAGAGCCAAACATTCTTAAATAGTTCAATTTAAAAGTTCTTTCTGTGAAGGAAATGACAGAAGGGTAAGCTACTCAAATTACTTTTGAATGCAAGTGAATTTAAAGGTTAAATTTTACCTAACAGTACTTTGGATCAGTATGGATCATTATTGGAAGTCAATTCAGGGGCACTTGGGTGGCTCAGTCGGTTAAGCGGCTACCTTTTGCTCAGTTCGTGATCCCAGGATCCTGGGATCGAGCCCCACATTGGGCTCCTTGCTCAGAGGGGAGCCTGCTTCTCCCTCTGCCTGCCGCTCCCCCCTGCTTGTGCTGGCTCCCCCACCCCGCCGTGTCAAATAAATAAATAAAATCTTTAAAAATAAAGAAAAGGAAGTCAATTCAGTCCTACCATTTCTTTTATCTTTATTTATTATTATTATTATTATTATTATTATTATTATTATTATTATTATTATTATTATTTTAGAGGGGGGAGGGTGGGAGAGGCAGAGGGAGAATCCCAAGCAGGCTCCAAGCCCCCAGCACAGAGCCCAGCATGGGGCTCGATCCCACGACCCTGAGATCATGACCTGAGCTAAATCAAGAGTCAGATGCTTAACCGACTGAGCCACCCAGGGATCCCATTTTTTTTTATCTTTATAAAAGATGTTGACATTTATTTTCTGTAGTTTGGAAAGGCATCGATGAAACCCAGGTCTAACTGATAGCTTTGGATGGATAGGTGGACTAAATTGCTTGTAAGGTCTCTTTTAACCCTAAGTCTTTATTATTTCATATGACAGTTATTTTTAGGACTGGTAAAGGCTCAGCAGGAAGTAATACTCTGCTGCATTCACTGTATGTGCAAACACTACAGCCTATAGTGTAGTCGGTCCAAAAGCCCCTCCCCCTCTTGCCTTCCTGGCAATTTGCCTGTAGCTCAAGAGGTTGTTTTATTTATTTTGTGGACCCATGAGACTCTACTAGATCCTGATATACTTTTTTTTGCTTCCTTATCCAGGCTCCCATTTTTGGTCACTTTCCTCATTCCCAATTATAGACATCTGAACATAGACTGTAGGCCATAGAGTGATCACATTTGTGGCCTGTACCACCCTTGGGCCACTGAATGTCAGCCATACTTGCCCAGGCTCACCCTGAACCTTGCCCACGTCTTCCAGTGTTTTTTCCAGCATCCTGAATTATGGCTAGCTTTTTCTTTAGGGTTCACAGGAACCATTCTAATTCAGCTCTTAGTCCGGACTCTTTCTGACCTGCCTTCTCCAAGACTGATTTTGATTTGATGCTTATGTTTATGTTTAAAATCTGTCTTATACTAGAATGGAGAAAGTTACATGGTCATGTCACCAATAATATTTAAATGAGGGATAAAGCCTCACTACAGTATGTATTTTCATTAAGCATGATTCTGTGCAAGGCTAATCTGTGGGGATTGATTATTTACAAGTGCCAGACGTACTCAGAAGTATTCAGCTGTTATATGGCTGGCTTAATTCCTAGGGATCACATCATTTTATTGATTAAGGTACGTAAAACCCTTAAAATATGATTAATTCTACATTGCCATGACATATGATTAGTTCTACATCAAAGTCTAAATCAGTGGTCTTCAACCCATCACTGTGCATCTGGAGAGCTTTAAAAAAAATACAGATCTCCACCCCCTGAGACTCAGATGGATTTGGTTTTGGAGTGAAAGCCAGGCAGCTGTGGTTTGTTGAAGCTCCAAGTTGATTCTAATGTGCGGAACCAGTGATCTGAAAGTCCATATCCCAGGTGCCTGGGTGGCTCAGTTGGTTGAGCGTCTGCCTTCAGCTCAGGTCATAATCCCAAGTTCTGGGATCAAGTCCCACACTGGGCTCCCTGCTCAGCGGGGAGTCTGCTTCTCCTCCCTCTGTTCTTCCATCTCGTGCTCTCTCCCACTCTCTCTCTCAAATAAATGAATAAAATCTTAAAAAAAAAAGTCCATATCCCACATTGCTTTGTTATATTGGTTTTACAGTAGAGCCTTGAGAGGGATTCTTCCTATTCTGTAGCCTCAGGTATGGAATTTCTTTCCAGGAAAGAATCCCCAGTTAGTTTATTTTAGAAACTTTTGCTCATTTGTCTAATTTTCTGCCCTAAGTAGGGAAAATTGATTTGCTATGGTTTTTAGTGATAATTGACTATTAAGCTATGTGTCTAAGGAGTTTGAATTAGAATAACCTGGTACAGATATCTGCAATTAATGTTACATGTTATTCTGGTTAGATTTTATAATTTGTTTTCTTTCAAACAAATTATGTATTTTGTATCTATCAGACTTTGGTTAATCTCATATTTTACAGATTGGTCTAGGTTTAAAAAAAACACTAAGGCAAGGATGATGCCACTTGACAAAATACTACATAGGAATATTATGTTTTAAGGTAGAATAAAGTAAAACTGCTTCTTAAAAAAATTAGAATCTTCATTGACTATATTTGTGCTCTTGTTAGAGACCAAAAGAAGTACTCAGAATCCCGAAAGTTAAAGCATTATCATCTAAAGTAGGCTGGTTTTCATCAGAATAATATTGTAATATTATTCTTTGTCACATCTGCTATCTCATTGTTTTTAAGATTCCAGATATTAGCTCTGGTAACATGTTGGAATGCTTTTGATTTAAAATAATGGAAAACTCTCATGCAAGTGGTATAGACAATAAGGAAATTAGACAATAAGGAGATTAGATTCTTACGTAACAAGAATTTCTGAGGCTTCTTCACAGTGGTTTATTCAGCATCTCTGTACCCTCCTATCTTCTGACCGTCAGCTTTGTCGTTAGGCTAGCTCCTTCATGTTCAAAGGTAACTGCAGTTCACTTTGTGGGCTTCACACCCAGATAGTGACAATATTCAGTAGCTCTTTTTTGAGAGCAAGGAAACCTTTCTCAGAAGCTCCCTCGTCAGATTTCACTGGCCAGAGCTAGGTCACGTGCCCTTGCTCTACAACATCATAAGACAAATATAAGTGAAGGTGTCAGAAAGAGATGAGGGTAGATTAGTATGTCCGAGTACAGGGTTAGGCTTACCTCTTATTGGCAGGGGTGTTGGAATTTTCTGTGGTCAGTTGAGGCTAATCAGGATATATTTTGAAACACTTGCGGGTGGCATGGGCATTGGGGTAGGCAGGAGTGTTCCAGTGACTCTCCCCTTTTCTTACCCTCTTTTCTCCCATCTCCCATCATGTAGCTGGAACTGTTTTTTGAAGCTGTCCTGTAAGTTTTCTTCCTGCTGAATTTTGCCAGTGCTGCTTCACGTTAAGCTTGCCTTAAAATCTACACATTTCCTTATACATGTTTGCCGCCTGTTGCATGCTCATTTGACAGTATTTTTCTTCTTTTGTATATAGGTGAGAGTTAATACTTAGTTCCCACCTGTCTTATAATTAGAATTTAATTTCACAGTGAACAAATATAGATTGTTTTCTTGTGAAGCATGGTGACAGAATAAAGTAAAGTTGGTCACTGAAGAGAAAAAAACAGACTTCTTTCTTCTAGAGGGGATTTATTTAAGAGAACTGCGTGCAGAATCAGCATTTTATCTTTAGACTATCTTGTGGACAGGGTCAAGGTAAGAATAATGAATGAATAAAGTATAGGATACAAATGTCCTGAGCTAGTTCAAGTTATTTAATATATCATCTGAATGAAAAAATTTGTTGCTTATAATGTTAGCTTTTCTGGAAGGTCCATTTCATACTGAATAGTCCTGTTTTGTGCAACTGACATGGGTCTTCTTTCCACAAGTACCTTCCTCTTACATTATTCTGATTACTCAGTAAATAGTCTGAGGATTTTCTTTTCGTCATAGATTTGTAACCTGATGGAGTCTGAAACTTTATCTTGTAATGGATACTCTGTAAAGTATTATAAGTAAATAAAACAAAAGAATGCCATATTTAATTCTTTATACTAAGAAGGAAAAATAAAAACTAAGATTCAAAAGACCGGACCACATAAAGAATTTTACTGACACTCAGTGATAATATGTTTAGTGTATTTTCTGTCTTGTTCTATTACTATAACAATCCCAGGCTTATCATCCCATTATTTCTAAAGCTGGAATACTTTCTATGTAAGGAGTTTAAAAAGAGATTATGCCTTTTCAGTTATTTGATCTTCTCTTCCTGAAGTCTAAACATGATTTTTCACCTGGATGAGAGAAGTAACTAGTGACATTTTTGTGTGTAGAGCAGGAGAGACACCCAGTGGCTGAAATACTACTTCTCTCTCTTTTTTTTTCCTCCTAACCATTCCAAAAACATGATTGAGATTGAAGTGTTTAATGACTGTTTTTCCTACCGTTTGCATCTTCTGGATTGCTTTTTCAAGATTAATACGCCCTTCTCTGCCTGTTGATTGGAGCTTACCTCACATGGGAAACTGGAGCAGATTCAGCACTCGCAATTGGATGGGAGTGATCGCAGTTTAGACTGTTCATCCACAGATTCAGCAGAGGCAGCCCCCTTCACGGCCACCGGCACTGTACTCCGGTGTTATGTAGATACAATATAAAATCCTAGTATTAGGGACTAGCTTTAGATGTCACCACGTCGGTGTAAGTAAGCTATTCAACTCAAAGCTAGCCCTCTAGTTTATGATAAAAATTTTCTGAAATTTCTGAAAAATGAAGACACAGTCAAAAGATTCCAGGTACTGCAGAAAAAGGGGGTGTCCATCCACGTGGATGCATGGACACTGCACTAGAAAGCTGTTAGTAGGAACTAGAAGCTGCTTAATGACTGGCACCGTTTTTAATACAAAGTCTGCTCGTTTACTTTGTTCCTGTCTTTACCAACCAACTCCCTCTGCTTATTCGAAATTTCTGCTTACTCAAAATATTTATTTCACTGTGGCCTGATCTGATGTCTTTGGTCTGTCCCAACATCAGCTCCTTTCAGTTTCAGTTTCTGTTGCCTAATTCTTTCCATGTTTTGTGGTTTCATTTCCTGAGAGAATATGATTAGCCTGACTTATCTTTGAGACCCAAATTACTCTGGTGGTCAGTGGCTAGTCTTCAGATTGGTGGCCGTTTGGTCAGGTCTTAGTTTTAGTCAACTGTGGAATGGAGTCTCATGGTCTCCATAGGATTTCCTCTTTGACAAGAGCTAAAGACAGTTGACTTCAAAAGGGGACTCTGGTCATAACAGGTATTTTGAAACTGTCTAGCTGGAAATGTAAGGTAATGGTACATCCCAGAGCTGTGCTTTTGCCATCAGAATCACCTGATGGGCTTATTAAAATACAGTTTGCTGCTCCCCTCTCCCAGAATTTCTAATACAGTAGAGCTGGGATAAGGCCCAAGAATGTGTGTTTCTGTTTCTAACAAGTTCCCTCTGGATGCTGCTGGCCCAGGGATCGCACTTTGAGAACCATTGTCAGGGTGTATTTAACTATTGTTGATGAAATCTGTTCCTAAATTTCATACTAAAGTCATCCACTTTGGAGGCAAAAAGTATGTCTAACTGAATGCTAAAATCCTTGTTTTAATTTCCTGTTTTTTAGCAAAACTGTGCTCTTATGGTTAGTCTTCTGGCTTATCCCCTGACCATGATTATAGACCATTTTATAGATTGACTTTATCTACGTTAGTTTAATCTGCCTTCTTATATTTAAATCTTTATCCCAAAGTAAAAAATTGTTTACATTTTAACAGTTTCCCTTTTTTCCATACAAAAGGGAATGCTGTGACTCCCAATTAAAATAGCAAGTTCTAGAAATACATTGAAGGAAGATTTGAAAGCAACCCCACGCTGTCGCTGGCTTTGTACTGAAGCAGACTCCTTTCTTCTCTCCACAGGGTTACATGAGTTCTTTTTTCTCCTAGTCCTGGTGTACTTTGTGCTTGCTTGCATTTATGCTCAGTCATTGTGGCAGGCTATCAAGAAGGGAGGGCCCATGCACGTGATCCTAAAGGTTCTGACAGCCGCACTGCTGCTACAGGCCGGCTCGGCGTTAGCTAATTATATTCATTTCTCCAGGTAACTCGAAACCACTAAAACTGTGTTCGCCATTGCGTCTAATTAATCCTAATTAGTTCGCCAAAATTATGCTCGCTTTGATTATGAACCCTCTTCGCGCATTTGTAATTTACACTAATACTCTTCTCTTCAATTCCTCAGTTACTCCAAAGATGGAATAGGGATACCTTTTATGGGAAGTTTGGCAGAATGTGAGTATCCTTCTGAGATGTGTTTTTTGAAACCTAACCTTGCTGTCTGCTTCTGGCTTGTTTTCCTTTTTTTGTAAATTATTTTCATCCTGATACAATTTTTCTATCCAGGGTTGGTTAGAATTCAGCCCAACTGTAAAGAGGGTTACAGATTTAGTTCCCATCTGTCCCATTTAGTTTCTTCTGGATAATAGGTAAAATGTGTAGTTCTTCATTGTTTTTGGAGCTTACTTACATGCATTCCCTCAGTTTATCTCAGGAAAAACTCAGTGATGTGGAGATGTTTATCCCTAGTTTGCACATAAAGCATCTGGGCTCATTGACAGGAAGCGCATTTCCAAATGTCAGCAGCTGTTACGCGGTAGAGACCAAACTCAGACCCAAGTTTTCTGATCCCAAAGCTGAAGGTGGTTTTCCTATTTTCATCCCTTTTTTTACTTTTTCTGCTGCAGAGCCAGAGAATATACCTATAATTGAATTGATCTCATAGCTTCTTTCCTTTATTTATATGAAGAATTCTGATGAGATAATTTTTCAACTAAGCATGATGGGAAAAATATTTAAAAGTTCCCATGATCTATAATGCCATTCTCGGTCCCAGAAAAGTAGTCAAGATTTGCTCTAAAAAAGCAAATTCTGAATATGAGACCATTCCAGGATTTACTTTTTAAAATATTTCCATAATTCTCTTTTAGTCTCATCTCTATTTAATAGGGTAGCTCATGGTAATCTCTGTAATGATCTCAGGACCCATTTATCCTCATTTTGCTGCCTATTTTAAGATTTTAAACCTACTACCTTTGTTTTCCTCCTAAAGAGGATGTGTACTGGTCACCTCTTGGACACGAACGCGAGTTGCTTCTCCTTTTTGAACAGTATTGAGAGCGCTGGTTTCTCCTGCTCTTGTCTCTTAGGTGACTCAGGACGTTTAATAGAACCATAGAATTTTAAAGCTGAACAGAACCTCAGAAATAATTTAGCTTATGCCTTTTGAGAAGCAAAGCGCACAGAAGCCCATCAGTGGAAGCTACTACTAAAATCAAGGACTTTTGAATTTTTGTGAGTGTTTGCTGCATACAAAATAGTGTTTTAGGTTGTCTGGCATCTTCACTGTAGGTTAAAAAGCAAAAGTTTTTGTTTTTTTTTTAATTAAGCTACAATAAATGCTGCTAAATTTTGGTGTTCTGATAACAGGTTTGATAAGTTAAATGATTAAAACGTCAAGATTTTTAGTAAAATCACACAGAATGGGATTTTTGTGTGACCTGTATATTTTGTCTACAGTTAGGTATTTTTCAGTGACAGCAGATAAGCAGTGTCTTATCTACCCATGCTTACAGTTACAGTATTCTGTCAATATGTGTCTTACTTAGTATACAGAGAATTGAGCCAGAACATCAGAGGTTCCCCCCGCCCCAGGTATTTGTTTTTGCTAATTAGCAACTTATGCAGGACTATTCCTTTGGCTGACTTCTTTAAATAACTGAATATTTATTTGTGAGATGTTTAATAAAAGTAATTGGCATCACAATCATTTACAATCTGTGATGAAAGAAAACTGCTTGATCTGAAAGGCCATGACATTTTGTACCATTCAAATGTAGTAACAGTTTATTATCAGAATTTACTATTACAAATATGTGAGCACAAATGTCGAGTATCCAGTTTTAATTTGCATGGCAGAGTAGAGGGAAAATGGTCAAAATATATCTGGAAAAGTGTATCATTAATAGGTTTTCAGCTTGTAACTTGTTAATATATTATAGTACAGCTAGTTTTACCTGTTTTTGCAAGAGTATCTTTATATAAAAGAAGTAAAAGTTGTAGACATCAAAGGTATGGCTGGCAATTTGAAGAAAGTTTCACTTTGTTAAATTTTGATCACGTTTATTCCAAAATCCTCATCAAAATACCCGATGATGAGAAAGTGATCATCTTTTTTAAGTCAATAAATACTAGTTTCCAAAATAAAAATGCATGGAACTTGGAGTACTTATATATACTGTTGTTTTCTCCGAGTCTGGAACTGGGTGGGTGGTCCTGTTGCCTCTGTTTTTGAAGCCCCAGGCGTCCCCTGCAGTGTCCGTGGTGACCACCTGGTGGCGTGTCACACTAACACACGGACCGTTTTGTTCGTCTTCGGGACTCCAGCACCAAAGCCGACATCATTGAATGTTACAGTAGCCGTGTGTTTTATTGTCATGCTATTTCTGATTAATAGTTTTAGAAAATAAGTTCACATTATATAGTTCAACCATCAAAAAATAATTAACAGCCTGGAAATGAAGGCACTAGTATTCTCCACATTGCAGAAATTACATTTAAAATGTGTTTATTTTTAATAAGCAGTCTGTTATAGAGAACAGCATTATGTAGCTAGAAAAGCTAAGAAAAATGGGAAGCACAAAGAGATTTAAAGTTGGTCTTAATAAAGATATATGTATATAGAGAGAGTATTGCCAATGTTCTATTTTAAGAAATGTTTACAAACTTAATGGCAAAATTTTAATTTTTAGAGCTCTACTTGAATATCTCTTATTATTGAATTACTGAATTTTATCAACTTCTCTTTGAAAATGCCTATCTTTTTGTGTTTAAAAGAATAATTATATTCTCAATGCAAAAAGGACTAAATCCTTTGTAATATGAAAACTTGGTTGACTTTGGTTTTCATTTCCCATTAGTTTTTGACATTGCTTCCCAAATTCAAATGTTATACCTGCTTCTGAGTCTATGCATGGGTTGGACAATAGTCAGAATGAAGAAGTCTCAAAGCAGACCTCTCCAGTGGGATTCTACTCCTGCATCCACTGGCATTGCTGTATTCATTGTGATAACACAGGTGAGTATTGATACTCAGTGTTTGTACTTTACAATATGCAGAAATGCAAACTTGAACAAACCTCATTTCAAAAGTGAAACTTGGGACTCATGAGGAATTTGTCATTTTGAAGTATGAATTTAAAGAGTGATAGATCTGGGGCGCCTGTGTGCCTCAGTTGGTTAAGTGGCTGCCTGCCTTCGGCTCAGGTCATGATCCCAGGGTCCTGTGATCGAGCCCCCCGTTGGGCTCCCTGCTCGGCAGAGAGTCTGCTTCTTCCTCCCCCTCTGCCTGGCTCTCAACTTACTTGTGCTCTCTCTATCTCTCTGTCAAATAAATAAATAAAATCTTAAAAAAATAAAGAGTGATAGATCAAATAACCTGTAATCTTCCGAGTGCTGGTATATGTAGATTGCAGAATTTAGTTGTAATTTACTTGAACTTGAGCTTTCACAATCAGTTTATTTAAAAATATGCAGAATGCTTAATATTAGGATAGATTCTTATTTCCTACTTAATAGCTTTCTTTCATATTTTCTAACACATAGTAAGAACTCAACATTTTAAATGAGTGAATCAGTGAATTTGAGATTCATCCAGGGGCAAGGATTTTTTTTTTAGGTCCAGTTCTGTTACCTTATACAGGAAAGAATTCAAATGAATATCTGAGGTTAATGAAAAAGCAAAATACAGAATGAGAAAGAACGGGATCTAGTTTTTGAAAAATCCAAAATCAAATTTAATCTTTTAGAAAATTTAGTTCTCTTAGCCTTTTTTTATTCGTTTTCTTCTCTTCTAGGACCTCCATATGCCTATGTGCAATGGATTTTATAAAAATTATTAAGGAAAGTATAAACAAAAATTTATACTGAGCTTGTGACCATCATTAGCTATAGATGAAAATGAAATATATATGTGGGCTCTACAAAGGACATTATAATCTTAAGTTTTAATGCATTAAATAAAGTGAAAAATTCATTAATGAAGTATAAGTCCTGTGCTTTATTCATCTTTATACTCATTGTATGTATTTAGTGTAGTAGGTGCTAAGTGAAATAGGTATATTGAATTTCATGATTGAGTTAGAAAGAGACCATATCACAGGTGGTGATATTGAGTTAGCAAATAATGCCTTTCTAAGGCATTAGAACAAAGGGCTAATGACAACTGAATTAGAAGTGATTAAAATAAGGGCAAGATTCTACCGACTTGATGTTTTTGATCCAGGGCTTATGGAGAGTAGTGTTAATGTTGGGTTAAATTCTCATTTCTCAATAAATAGCTTTTTTTTTAATTGAATTTTCATTATTTCATTGTAATTTTAACCCATTATCATAGACAAATAAGAACTGAGATGATGACACTAATCTAGAGTTTATGTAAGCATCTGGGAAGAATACATGAGACACAGCCCTGGTCCTCAGCAACCACCCAGGCAAGGTGCACGCAACTACATAAATACATGCGTATTTTCCACAGGTCACATGTTATATACACATCTGAAAATGTGGAGTTTGAATCTGTAAAAATGTGAATCATGGGAAGTGATAGGGTTTTTATTGGCTTTATTGGGGTATAATGAACAAATAGAAATTGTACATATTAAGATATACAGCTTGATGTTTTGGTATATGTATACGTTGTGAAGTGATTGTTCACCAAAATCAGGCTAGTTAACATATCCATCACCTCACATAGATATCAGGAGATAGTAGTTGTACAATAGCACGTCCTTATTGCAAAAGTTAAGTTTAAAAATAGAGGTTAAGGGGGTGCCTGGGTGGCTCAGTTGGTTAAGCAACTGCCTTCAGCTCAGGTCATGATCCTGGAGTCCTGGGATCAAGTCCCGCATCGGGCTCCCTGCTCAGCAGGGAGTCTGCTTCTCCCTCTGACCCTCCTCCCTCTCATGCTCTCTGTCTCTCATTCTCTCTCTCGCAAATAAATAAAATCTTAAAAAAAATAGAGGTTAAGGAATTGTGAGGGTATAATAATTTGGGGGGGGGTGAAGAAGTAGCCCTTCAGTAATGGAGAGCAAATATTCAGCCTAAGAAGGAAACGCACTTGTCCAGGATGACAGAGGAGTTCAGCTGTTGAGCATGGTAGTAGGAGTAAGACCAGGATGGAAGATTTGAGAGTGAGAAGAGGAAGGGGTTGCTGACAAACCCCATAAAGCCTAAGAATTGGATTTAATGACGGAGTTTTGATCTGAATTCTTTGGAAGCCGCTGCAGACCATTCTGAGGGCTGAGTTGGCAGATGAAGGAAACACATGGCTACTGACGTGTGATGGCAAAAACATTATGGTAATTTGTGATTGACGTTTGGTAGAGATGGAAGGAATGTGTTTCCATTGAATAGCAATAAACAGAACAGCTAATGAGGAATTGCTGAGCTTTTTACTTTAATGGTAACAATATGGGGAAAGGAAGTCAACAAACAAAAGGATGAGTAACTGCTGGTTATTCATAAATAACCTGGTTGCTTATAGTGAATATTAAAAATATACTCTTCTTCAGGGCACCTGGGTGGTTCAGTCAGTTAAGGGTCCGACTCTTGATTTCAGCTCAGGTCATGCTCTCAGGGTCCTGGGTTTGAGCTCTCTGTCTGGCTCCACACTGGGTGTGGAACCTGCTTGGGGTTTCTCTCCCTCTCCCTCTGCCCCTCCCCACTGCTTGTGCGTGCGCAAGTACTCATATTCTCTCTCTCACACTCAAAAAGAAATACACACACACACACACAGTTCCCTTTACCCTGGGGAGTGACATCTGAAATCAACAATTCTGACTTGTTCCCTTCTGGATTACAGAAGATACTGAGATATTTCAGAGTTATCCTGAGATAAGGGGCTTGAATACATTGATTCCTAATATGGTGCTGAAGGAAGAGAGATTTAGAAGAAAGTTCGGGTTTCTTCTCTTAGTATTTTCAACTTATTTTCTTTTTTTTTTTAAAGATTTTATTTATTTATTTGACAGAGAGAGACCCGGCGAGAGAGGGAACACAAGCAGGGGGAGTGGGAGAGGGAGAAGCAGGCTTCCCGCCGAGCAGGGAGCCCGATGGGGGGCTCGATCCCAGGACCCTGGGATCATGACCTGAGCTGAAGGCAGACGCTTAATGACTGAGCCACCCAGGCGCCCCTTCAACTTATTTTCATCCTTAGAGATGTCTTACTTGAATCGTGGTCACAATTGCACTTTTTATCTTTTGTGTGTGGTCTTATTTGATAAAAATCCCTTTTCTCTAGCTTAGGGTATCACAGAGGAAAAGTCTATCCCTGATGCCTGTGCTTTATTAGTCAACAACCTTTATAGTCTGGTAAATCTTAGAACCTCTTAGGAATGTTTATATACTCTTTAAGGGGATGTTTGAAAAGAGTTGACAAAGTATGTATGAGTAGACAGGATTTTTTTTCTCTAAATGTAATATTGTATTTTGCAGAGTATTTTGCTACTTTGGGAACAGTTTGAAGATACCAGTCCTCACAACTACCATTCACATCACAACTTAGCAGGGATCTTGCTAATCATTTTAAGGATTTGCCTAGCATTGTCATTAGGCTGTGGACTCTACCAGATCATCACAGTGGAGAGAAGCACGCTAAAAAGGGAGTTTTACATCACGTTTGCCAAAGTATGGGTTTGGGTAGAAAATGGCTTCTTCTGCTTATCACGTTTGTTCTGCTGTTTTGGGGAGGTTGAGCAACCCCGTGCTAATGTTGGTTTTTATGATGTGCTGGAGCACTAAGATATGCCCTTTATGTGCTTTAACTCATTTAATCTTTACAACCTATGAGATGTAAATGATATTATCTCATTTTACAGAACCTGTGGAATAATAGTTTCCATGTAATCTTAGGTAGGTCGGTTTTGCCTGGATCATAATTTCTTTATCAATAGGAATTTCACATTTTTTTCCTGTAGTATCAGAGTTTTTAAAAAATTAAATTAGAAAACAGTTTACATTTCTCAGAAAACACTTACTAATTATGAACTGTTACCATCAGAGTTATGCAGTGTTTTCTAACCATGAGGAGCTGTCTTTAGCATAAGCAGATGAAGCAGGAGGCTGAGGACATACTGTGTTTCAGCCATTTCAGTACCTCCGTGTGAGGTCACATTGACTTTATTCCTCCGTTCTATGTCCTTCTTATACAAGTGGGATCTCAAAGCAAATTTGATTTCTTTTCTTTACCCATTTAACAAAAGAAAAGATGAGAGAAGTCGGGGTAGTAACACTGCAGGAGCCTACCTCCCCGGAAGGTTCTATTTTTCTGTCAGATTGAGAGAATCCGTACACCTTCATCCTGGCACCTCAGAACGGCATTCAGATAAGCTGTTCGTCAGCATCCCCCCAACCCAGGTGCGCAGTGCTCCGCA
Organism: Mirounga angustirostris; assembly: GCF_029215605.1. Lineage (NCBI taxonomy): Eukaryota > Metazoa > Chordata > Mammalia > Carnivora > Phocidae > Mirounga > Mirounga angustirostris. The sequence continues at coordinate 15,761,513 of NW_026991711.1, read as the reverse complement.
TTCCAAGGCGGCTGTGGAAGGAGGGCCAGATTCCTTATTCCCAGCGTTCAGCATTTTAAAGCTGCTCCTGCAGCCCCAGGAACCCACTTCAGCTTTCTGAGTACCAGACAGGCAAGAAAATGCCACTTTGCTTTTTAATTTTTCACAGGGATGGGAGTGCTTTTTGTTTGGAAAGATAATATATATTTAAGATGTTTTCAAACTACATTTCCTGTTTTATTCTGTGTTTAAAATTGGTCCAAACTTTTTTCTTGAACTTAAGGAAATTATTTTTATATGTTTTAATTTAACTTTTTAAATGGGTTCAAACATCTGAAAGTATTTAAAAAGAACCAAAAGTATTTTTTACTTCTCTCCCATCTACTCAGTTATTATCTCCTCATATAATCACTGCTCTTAATTCCTAACTTACCTTTCTAGAGAATTTTAAATATTCCTGTGTATTTCCCTCCATATTTACACAAACAGTAGCATGCTAAACACATTTTTTTTTTTTTACATCTTGTTTTTTCCTTTATCTTCAATGTACTGAGCATCTCAACAGCTACTATTTATTAACTTGTTCTTTTACTTCAAATTTAATTTTGGAAAAGAAAAACATGGCCATTCTTGGAGAAATAGAAAAGAGATGCTTGAAGAGTATAATGCTAAAAAATTTCCCATTCTTACTTGCCCAGTTCCACTCTCATATACTAACCTGCGGACGGGCCACCACTATTACTCAGTGTTTCGGGTATTCTTACAGAATTTCTTTGTGTATCTCTACATGCAAATACGATTGTGCGTTCTTTTTTTATTCTTTTTATAGGAATATTGCACATTTGTACCTTGCTTTTCTCAGTTTTTGATGTTGCTTATATTAATGTATTTTCATGTTTAAATTTGTAATATATACACTGTAGTATATTAAAATGTGTACATATAAGAGATTTACAAATGCAAAATTTAAAATCCGCATTTGATTAGAAACAAAATACTATCATAGCAATAGCAAATTTATTTTTACATTTTATTAGGTAGAACTTCTAAAGACCAATTGAGGTCAATCAGGACCTCCTAAATAGGTTAGTAATGTTTTTTATCTGGCACATTCTGGAAATAAACATACAGCTGTACTCATTTGACTTATTTGTCATTTGTTTCAGGGCTGTATCTTGTGGTTTTTATGCCATCCAGGTCTTGCATGTATTTCTGTCATTTTTAGTGACTACCAAAGAGATAAGGTAAGTAATATACATGATCACAGTAGTTTTTTGTTCTTTATTGAGAAATTATTAAAGTAGAAAAGCCCTGTTTATCCACTGATCAGGTTTTCTGCATTCTTTAAAACAAAACTTTGAAGCAAAATAATTGAACTGGTGAGTATATAAATAAGAACTTCAAAATATAAAAGAAAAATGTTTAATTTTAGTTAATTAAAAAAGGATGAAAATCACTTTTATTATTTCAGCCTATTTCATAATACTGTTTTATAAATTAGACAATCCATAATCCATCTTTGTTACGAACAATTGATTCAATTTTTGTATGACACAGTGGTTACAAGTCAAGACAGATTTATGAAAAATCAGTCTAGCTGCTTTACAGACTGCGGACTGGAGCGCCACGCTCGAGGGGCCCCACGGGATGGTGTTGAGCCCCGCCTTCTCAGGTCACCGGCGCCATCATTTCAACAAGCTCTGCCAGCCACCTCTTACAAGCGACACTGTGTGGGCTTGAACGCGCAGGGGGCTCTTGGACCTGAGGTGTCTGCAAAGGGTAAATAGATAGGAAGGTAGTCTGCAAAACTAAAGAAGCAACTTGAGAACATTTGAAAGGGCTTTTAGAATACTTTTCAGGATTCAGGTGGGGCCTGCTTTCCTCTTACCAGATTAGCCAGGAACCTGATTTTTCTTACCACTTTCTGTAGCGTGTGCACCTGAGGAGAGAATGGTTTAGCAAACTGAATGTGTCTTATTTTGGAGTCTGTAAACTTAACTGTTCAATAAATTTTGCCTTTGAACAATTACAGTTCTGAACATCAGTCATATTTCCTATTGAAAATTTCTTTAATAAAATGTACCCATGGTAAAGATAGAGGATAGAGCAGGATACCTACATATGTGTTTTGTATGTAAATGGGAAGTATATAGGCTCCTGATAAATTGAATGTAATTTGTCTGTTTTTGCATGCAGTAAAAGCATTCCCTTTCTTTTCTTTTCAGGTTATTACAATAGGTGTTATCCTTTGCCAGTCTGTTTCCATGGTTATACTCTACAGACTCTTTCTGTCCCACAGTTTATACTGGGAAGTTTCTTCACTTTCTTCAGTAACACTACCACTGACCATATCATCTGGGCACAAAAGTCGGCCTCACTTCTGATACTTGATTTTCTTTAAAGGAAAAGTGAATTGATTTAAGAGTGCAATAAGGATCCAAATACAGTGACTTTTTTTTTTCATACTTTTGGTATGAAAAATTGAACAAAGAAGGCAGAGCATGTTATTTATACAACTGCATTTAAGCAGTATCAAACTGAAAAAAGGTAATAAATGAAATGTTTTGAAATATGCTTAATAAACTTTCAAGGAAGTGTGTTGTTATAAGGTGACTTATGCAATTTCTCTGTGGAAATTAAGATGAAAAAGAATTATATGATATTTTGGTAAGAGATTCACCACTTGTAATGCCTCATCTTATATCAATAGTTAACTCAGGTTTGATAGTCCTATAAAAAGTAATCAGTTAAATGATTACTTGCTTATGCATATCTAAACTAACTCCAATTATGAAATCAGTGTAATGCACTGATTAAAAACTGCTTCTTATGCTTTAAGGAAAATGCATTTCATATTGGAGTTTAAAGGAATTGAAAATGAAATTACTTCAGAATGTGAATGTAAAATATATTTATAGCTAAATGAATAAGTTTTTGTTTATTTATGTGTGGGGTTCTCCATTTTCTTCGATCGCTTTTGGCTCTAGTTCAGGTTCTGGCTTGATTAGCAAAGGGTTTTTGACAGATAGTTTATGAAAAATAAAGCTTAGATACATTACATTGGTTGTTCCTTATGAAGAGTTTTAAAATCTGAGCACTTAGGTGAAGGGACAAGCAGGGTAACGTGTTTAAAAAGAAAGAAGAAAAACGTACTATATGATACGGTACTAAAATTTTAATCCTGATATAATTCATTTCTCTTACATTGAATCCCCAATCATAATTAAGCCGTATACACAGATTAAATTAACAGAAGCATTTCACATAAATGTTGGTTTCAGTCATCAACTATCCATGAATTCCTGCCCAAGGATACTTAATCAGGATTAAATTTTCTATGAATAATTGAAAAACAAAATACTCACTGGATTTGTTATAATCCGTGTTGGCACTGGATTCTAAGTAGTTGCCATCTTGAATCCTTTGTAATAAAGCCATATTTTTTTGTGTATGTGATGCCCCAGTATTGAGTATGCTAGCGACAAAATACTCTATCAAGTGCCTGTGTAAGGAATTGCTAAGTGGTTGTCAATACCTGCTGTATAAAATGAGTATTCCCGTTAGTAGTCACTGATTGGAAATTATTCTGTTTCTGTGTGTCATGCTGTTCAGGCCTTTTCATTTTTACATCTGGCTTATTTTTTTAATATTTTTTATCTACTTCCAAAGGTATTACATTTTTAAGCAAGAAATGGTGTGCTGATCTGGTAATTAAAGTTTTTAATTAAATAGTTAAAATAACACAGCATAACTTTAAAGTACCTATGGCTTCATCTTTGTTCTTACCTTACACCTAGTCTCATTGGAAATGAACAGTATTCTGTTTCATTTTAAAGGCAAAATATATATGTTCATGAGTGACAGAGGTGACAGAGGTCAGCCTGCTCGTTAAATCATCCTTTAACGGTTCTTTGTAAGTTATTTAATAAATGAGGGCTACATGTTACCTCTAAGAAGTCTGAGGTATATTTTAGGTTTACATGATCTGTTGTGTGATCATGACCCTTCCTTTTAACCACATCTCACTCATAACCCCAGGTACTGTCTGTTGTGTTCAACTGAGGTACAGTGAATTAAGCAGAATAAAAAAGGGGAAGCCTTTTCATAAATTTTATGAACTTGGCACCAGTAGAAATAGGGAACAATTTTTCTGTTACTTTACACAAAGAACATAGAAACTGTAATCCAAATACATGAAATGTGTTACTGCGCTTGCATATATGAAACTCTTAACAGGTCTTTTTTTTTTTACTTTATTATTTTTTAATTTATGGTTGAATTTGATTATTTTGTTATTCAAGAGCCATTGTTAAATGAAGGAAAACAGTTGTTAATAATTAATGAATAACGTATAAGACATTGTTAATAAATTTAGTAATCAGAGCTGAAAATTTATAGTCCGTAAGTCACAGCACAGCATCCACTCTTCTCTTGCTGAATGTTTGCATGGAGCTCTGTCGGCTCAGAGCCTGGAAGGATAAGCATATACTGCAAACTCTCATTAAAGATCAAAACTTTCCTACTTTTCTTTCTGTCAGATCATGCTTTTTTAAAATCTATTTTTACATTTTTTCCTTAAAGAAGATGAATGGTTGTGTGCAGAGGTCTTTTTTTTCTTTTTTTCAGAAGCATTTTGTTTCTTTTCTTAGGAAGGTGTAGAAGATACTTACTTTTATTGACACATGTAATATTAGCTCCTACTTAACTAAATGTCTGTTGTGCATCAGGCACTTACTCTCGTCACTGAGCCCTATTGTGCTAGCAGAGATCCCCTTTAACTGAGTATAAGAAGAAATGATTTCTCTAAATGCACCAGACTTCTCTTTCACTTTTCTACTTTTTACCCTCATGATTTAATGAGCACCTATTAGGTGTGTATGCTTTTAGTGAAAAGGCATGGCTATCCATAGTTAATTTTAGTTGATTTAATGTTAAACCGGAATTGTACCGGAGCCAGAAATGAGCTTGTGTATCTCTCTGTAAGTGTGCACCTCAGCACATTTCAATATTTGAACCTTGGCTTTCAGCTAGAGGGAGAGAGAATCTAGGCAGAAGAGCTTGTTTTAGGAAGGTTTTCTGTGGTCGCAACTTGTAAGCCAAGTCTATTGAAAAGACAAGATCTGTAAGTCTGAGGCCAATTATAATGTAGAGACTGGAATGTATACCTCAACATGAACGGTGGCCCTTCAGCCTGTTTCCCTTAGGAGGCTGTGCCTATTCCCTAGAAATTCTTAGGAAATCTGGAATTACTTGTGTAACATTCTTTTTTTTTTTTTTTAAGATTTTTATTTATTTATTTGACAGAGAGATAGCGAGAGCAGGAACACAAGCAGGGGGAGTGGAAGAGGGAGAAGCAGGCTTCCCGCTGAGCAGGGAGCCTGATGCGGGACTCGATCCCAGGACCCTGGGATCATGACCTGAGCCGAAGTAGACGCTTAACGACTGAGCCACCCAGGCGCCCTAACATTCTCTTTAAATAGCTTCCGTGGTGTCAAATCTGTGAGATTTTCTGTTTGTTTTTGAGAAGTAATGCAGTAACCAATCAATTTGAGACCAGATCTAAGAGGTAATACTGGTTTTTATTCCAACATGAAGTCAAGAATTGAGACAGATAACAAGATTGGTTTTCCTGTGAAATCTGCAAACTACTGTGGAAGCACACTGGCCTGAACTCCTTGCGGTACTCCTCGAAAGAATATTCCTGCCTCCACACTTGGGCAGCCTTTTCTGCACAACCCCCAGGGCATCATGCACATTGCCCTGTAGGAGTGTTGTTCATGTAGGACACCAGGAGATGGAGGAGTCCTAGAAAGGAGTGGCACTGCCCACCAAAGCCCATTCTCTGCAAAGGGAAGGGAAATCAGTTGGATAATGGAATTCTTCGTGCTAATCTTATGCCTCTTTTTAAGTTTGAAATTATTTTAAAATAAAGTTAAAAAAATATAAATCTGATCAAACTACTACTGGCTTGTTAAAAACTCTCCATTTGCTTCCCATTGCACTTAGAAAAAAAGTGATCCATGCTCATTACCGTGGTCTACAAGGCCCCACGTGATCTGGTCCCTGCCTCTTATCTCTGATCTCATTTTGTACCACTCTCCCTCTCACCATACTCCAGCCTCATCATTAAAAAATACCTCATTTATATCACTGCCTCAGGGCTTTGCAGTAACTACTTCTTCTGCCTGGAATACTTTCCTCCAAGTCTTGGCGTGATTGTATGGCTGAATCCTCCTCACCCCCCAGGTTCTCGGCTCCAATATCTTTCAGAGACTTGACCATCTGTAGTGGCTTTATATAGTGCCTATGGGGCTAAGCTGGAGATACGTTCCTCTTAATTCTCCCTGCATAATTTTAGTATAGTGTGGGTCACAAGAGATGGGTGGTGTGAGATATAGAAGGCAGAAGTTAAGTAGCCAGATCCAGCTTCTTTTTATAATTGAAAGGTCCAAGCAGGCCATGCATTTTTGCAGCTCACCCACATTATTGCTTATCTGCTGGCTTATCTTTTTGGTCTGTGGGCCAACAAGCAGGCACACAGGAACGGCAGCTCCTACTTGATCACCTCCTTTATTTTCTCCCTGGCCAGGTGCGTGTTTCACTCTGTGACAAAGGGTGCCAGGTTCTGCAGCACAGCCCCGTCATTGAGATTGGAGGCTTGGAGGCAGTGAGAGACTGGCATGAATCCCCATGAGTTCTACTTACCCTGGCAGGTCCCAGTATGTTTTCGTTTCCCCCACTTCACACCCATCTTCCCTCCCACCTGCCTGACACAAAAGAACAGCCTCCTATAGTCCCTTATTTTATGTATTATTTTATATATTAAAATGGTGTATGTGTGTGTGATATCCTAGTGGTTCTTCTCTGATCAGCTGCTGACTGATCGATACCCTTTCTATGGTGCTACCCTGTCCTAACTGCTCCATCGCATTTCCCCTTTTCTTGTTACAGTACTTACCACTTTTATCTCTGCCTGCTGCCTCTCTCCTCAGAGTGTAAATTCTGAGGAAGTTTGGCCCATGTCTGTATTCATTGGGTGTATCCCTAGCACCTCGAACATTCCCTGATGCACATTAGATGCTCAAAAGTATTTCTTGAATTAATGAATGAAAGCAATTTTGAAAAAGTTTCAGGCATGTACTTAGCAATATAGTGTTAATTAAATCATAGGACTTCCCGTAATGGCTTAAAATAATGCCTTGTCTGTTCTTTATTCAATTACATGGAACCAAGAATTTGTAAAAATCTTGCATAGTCATGTAGTTGTTAGGAAGTTTAATCTCTAAAACTCACCAATTATGAGAGGCTTCCTCAAGTTGTCAAGGAGGCAGTTTTCCTCTATATAGTATTAGGACCATGTGCCTTGTTTCTTAGCCCACAACAACTAAAAGCACCAATGTAAAAAGTTTGAGTCAACTAGAGGAAGAAGGTTGATGGTAGTGAGAAGTAGCTGGGAGAAGTCAGAAAAATTAAAAATGACAGTAACTCATATCACAGGAGTCTGGGGTCATTTAGTGTGGATGAAAACAGCTCTGTGGGCCTGAATAGACTCTTAGAGCCTTATTGTTCAATATAACTTACGACAATGGCTCTTAGTAGATTAAATTATAAATTACTAAACGTTATGTTCAGTATCCTCAGAGAAATGTGCAAATACATTGTAATGTTTTATTCTCAAACAGGTAATGTATGCATGTTGTGCAAAAATCAGAAGGTTGAAAAGGGTAAAAAGTTCTTTCAGCCATCCATTTCCTTTCCTTGGATCCAACCTCTGCTATCAGTTTCTTGTTTATTCTTCCGGGTGGCCTCCTATATATATAAGCACACACATATATATGAAACACAGATTATAGTATACCATACACAATGTTTTGCACATTCAGCAGTTTATGCTGTATCCCTATCTACAGAATTACTCCATTTTTTTCATTGGCCACATAGAACCCCATTATATAGGTGTATTTTAATTTTTTAAAATCGGTTCTCTGTCACTGGACAGTGTTGGTTTCCACTCTTTTGCTATTACAGGTAGCTTCTAAACAGGAATAAAATGAATAAAAAATTTGCCTGGCCCTCTTGCCCTCTTCCCAGCACCACAGCCCACCCCCACCTTCCCAGGATGTAAATCCTTGGAGTTTCCTGAGTGTGAGAAGTGTCTTTGTTATTCATGGTGGATCTGATAGTTTATTCTAATGAGATGACTCAGGATGAAGACTGGCCACACCGGAAAGACCAACCTTGTGATTAGAAAGTTGGGCCTTTGAGTCGCAGTGATAGCAGCCTGACCCCTGGGGAGGGAAGAGGCACTGGAGATTAAGTTCAGCCTTGTGGCCAGTGATTCAGTTGGTCCTTCGTATGTTTAAAGTTTTGATCCACCTGGAATTTATTTTGCTATAAAAATAAACTAGGGATCCAACTTAATTTTTTTCAGATGATTGCCCACCTTTACAACATCATAGATTGTGTATTCTACCTTTTCCTTATCGATTTGTTGCTAGTCTATTTCTGGACTTAAGGCTGTTCCGGTGAACTGTTTGGTTCATGATCTAGAACCACATCATTTCAATTATTGTAGCTTTAAAATATGCCATACTGTCTGGTAGGGAGAGTTACCTGTTAGTGCTCTTGCTCTTCTTTTACAATTTTTATGATTATACCTATTTTTTTTTAAGATTTTTTATTTATTTATTTGACAGAGAGAGACACAGCGAGAGAGGGAACACAAGCAGGGGGAGTGGGAGAGGGAGAAGCAGGCTTCCTGCAGAGCAGGGAGCCCGATGCGGGGCTCGATCCCAGGACCCTGGGATCATGACCTGAGCCGAAGGTAGATGCTTAACGACTGAGCCACCCAGGTGCCCCCCTACTGGTTTCTTATATGAACTTTAGAATCAACTTTTCTGATTTTCCAATGAAAAATCTTGCTTACTATTTTTAGTTCAGTGAATTAAATTTCTTTATCAATTTAGGGAGATTTGACTTCCTTAACATGTTGGATGTTAATCCCACAGATGGTTGCTGATCTTTTCGGCTCCTTAGCAAAGCATTTCATTAACTGAACCTGTGGTTGCTCTCAGAGTGATCTAAAAAACTGGTATGAAATACCTTTCTATTTCTTTAATGTGAACATGTGTTTGTCAGTCATGTTTTAAGGACTTCCTTATATAGACCTTATACATTTCATGATACCCTCTGGATATTTTAGTGTTTTCTTTCATTGTATCTTGCAAATGGCTGTTATTTAACACATGAAGCCTGTTGATTTCTGTATTTTAATTTTGCTTCCAATCTAACTGAATTCTCCTAAAAGTTGTAATAATTTTCTAGCCGGTTCGCTTGTATTTTCTAGGCAAACAATTGTGTCAGCTGCATATAGTGATCATATTTATTCTCTCCTTTCTCTTTTTTACCTCTCATTTTTACCCTCTTATTGCTAATGTCTTCAAACCGTGTTAGTTTTGGTAACATGGCAGTAAGATTTCTACATTCCCCATGATGTGATTCCAAGTAGACTTTGTTAAAAGTTAAATATATATATTGTGATCCCTAGAGCAACAACTACACACACACACACACACACACAGAGCAATTGTTTTGTCAAAATTACAATATGAAAATTTAAATGGAATGCTAAAAAAAAAAGTTCAAATAACCCAAAAGAAGAGAAGAAATGGGAAATTAAAAACAAAATAAATTTTGTTTTTTTAATTAAAAACAAAAATAAGCAGAAAACAAATAATAAAATGATAGCCCCAAATCCAAACATATCAATAATCACACTAAATGTAAATGTTCTAAATTTAGCAAGTAAGAGGCAGAGATTGTCAGAATAGATTTTTTTTAATGTCCCAATGGTATGCTATCTACAAGAAACTCACTTAAATGTAAATATAATGTTAAGATGACAGGAAAGATATACCCATGCATACAATAATCAAATGAAAGCTGGAATGACTGTATGAATACCAAAGTACACTTCAGAGTAATGAAAATTACCAGGGATAAACAAAGGATGGAAAGATAGAAGAGATGATTCACCAAGAAGACCTCACAATCTTAAATGTATACACCAAACAGCAAATCTTAATACATACAGCAAAAACTGACAAAGCTAAAAGGAGAAATAGACAAACCCATATTTGTAGTTGGAGACTTCAACACTCATCTCTCAGTCATCAATAGAACTAGTAGAAAATCAGCTACAATACAGAACTGAAAAACACCATCAATGAGATCTACTTGACATTTATAGAGCACTCAGCCCAACAGCACATAATATAGTCTTTTCAGGTACACACAGACCATTCATCAAGATAGACCATAACCTGGGTCATAAACCATAACAAATCTAAAAAAAACCTGAAATTATGCCAATATGCTCTCTGATCATAATCCATAACAAAAACATAGCTGGAAAATCCACAAATACATGAAAAACAATACTTACTAAATATATTTTGAACTGACAAAATGAAAATACACCATATCAAAATATATGGAAGGAATAATATTGCTTAGGAATAAATTCATAGCATTAAATGCTTATAAAGAGGGGTGCCTGGCTGCCTCAGTCAGTAGAGCATACAACTCTTGATCTCAGGGTTGTAAGTGCATGCCCCACATTGGGTGTAGAGATTAAAATTAAAAAAAATAAAATCTTTGGGGGTGCCTGGGTGGCTCAGTCAGTTAAGCATCTGATTTTGGCTCAGGTTATGATATCAGGGTCCTGGGATTGAGCCCTGCATCAGGCTCCCCACTGAGCAGGGAGTCTGCTAGTCCCTCTCCCTCTGCCCTTCCCCCCACTCATGCTCTCTCAAAATCTTTTTTAAAAAGTAAAATAAAATCTTTAAAAAACAAAAATGCTTATAGAGAAAAGGAGAAAAGTCTTGAATCAATAGGCTTTTAACTTAAGAAAACAAAAAGGAAATAAAAAATAAACCCAAAGCAGCAAGAGGAAGAAAATAGTAGAGTAGATATCAATGAACTTGATCACAGAAATCCATGGAGAAAATTAATGACTGGTTCTTGGAAAAGATCAATAATATTAATAAGCTTCTAGCAAAATTGAAAAAGGAAAAAAAGGGGTGACATGAATTACTAATATCAGTCATGAAAGGGGATGTATCAGACTTGGCAGACATTAACAGGACAATAAGGAAATACTGCAAAAAAAAAAAAAAAAGTCCTCTAGACAATTTAGATTGAATAACCAATTCTCTGGGAAGTATATGTCAAGAACTATGAAGACTCCAATATTTTACCATACTTACAAGCTAGGTAGTTAACCTGTTACTACTTCATAAAGGCTGCAGAACACACGAGACTCCTAGGTCAGAGATGAAGGACTTTGTTACTCCTAGTATAGCAAATATCATGAGCTTCCTGTTGGTTGGCATTAGTTACACATAACTCCTAAGTCCATTGGGACAATAGGTATAGTCTGTGGTGAGACTAGATAGATGTTACACATACAGTGAGATTCATGTGGTCCCCAAGGAACACCAAAGTTGGGAAATTTATCTCTTTTATAACTGGCACCATGGGGATGCCTGGATGACTCAGTGGGTTGAGCGTCCAACTCTTGATTTCAGCTCGTCATGATCTCAGGGTCATAAGATCAAGCTTCATGTTAGCGCCACACTGGTCATGGAGCCTGCTTAAGATTCTCTCTCCCTCTCCCTCTCCACCTCCCACTCTATCTAAAAAAGAAAACAAACAAAAAACCCTGGCACTGTGTTGAAAGGAAAATGTTACCTCATCCTGTTCCCTGCAAACACAGCCCTGAGAAAGGGCCCAGAGAAAGAGTGGTTAGAGCTTTGCATTCTTGGCATACCCAGCAAGGGCATGCAGGGATGCCTGGGACCCAGAGCATATCACTAGAAACACCAAACTACCGAAACCCACTCAAGATGAACTAAATGTCCAAAATAGTCCTGTAACAACTAAGGAATTCTTGTTTAAAAGACTTCGGAAACAGAAATCTCCAGGCCCAGATGGTTTCACTGGTGAATTCTACGAAATATTTAAAGAAGAAATAGCACCAATTCTACACAATCTCTTCCAAAAAATATAAGAGGAGGGAGAGAAAAAGTAAAGGCAATTCAATGGAAAAGTGAATGCCTTTTCAACAAGCAGTGTTGGAACTATTGGACATTCATACGCAAAATAAATGAACCTCGACTGCAACCTCCCGTCTTATACAAAAATTCACTCAGAATTAATCAAAATTTAAATGTAAAGCATAACACTATAAAACTTTTGGAATACATAGGATGAAGTCTTTGTGACTTAAGGTTAGGCAAAGAGTTCTTAGACACCAAAAGCCCAAACCCCAAGAGAAAATATTGATAAATTCAACTTCATTAGAATTCAAAACTTTTGCTCACAAAAGACACTGTTAAAAGGACAAACAGACTAACCACAGTCTGGGAGAAAATATTTGGAAATCACATATCCAGTAAAGGACTCTACATAAAGAACGTATGGAGAATTCTTAAAATCCTACAGTGAGAAGATAACCCAGTTAAAAAAAAATGGACCAAAGTCTTCACCAGACCCTTCACCAAAGAGAGTATATAGATGACAAATCAGCACATGAAGAGGTGTGCAACATAATTAGTCATTAGGGAACTGTAAATTAGAATCATGGTGAGATAGCCACTATGTACTTATTAGAATGGCCAAAATAAAAATACCAAAAATACCAAGTCCCGCCAAGGATGTGGAGCAACAGGAACTCTCGTACATTGCTGGTGGGAATGCAAAATTGCACAACCACTCTGGAAAACAGTTTTGCAGTTGCTTACAAAGTTAAATAAATTACCATATGACCCAGCAACCCCACTTCTAGGTATTAACCCTAGAGAAGTGAAAAGCTATATTCCCACAAAAAGCTGTATGCAAATGTTTATGGCAGTGCTATTCACAATCATGAAAAATTGGAAACCCAAATGTCCTGAATTGACAAAGTATAATGTATCCATACAAAGGAATACTATCAGTAGTAAAACAAAACAAAAACAAAGAACAAGCTATTGGTTTACACAACTTGAACGAGTCTCAAAGACGTTATGCTGAGTAAAAAAAGCCAGTCTTGCCACACCTGGGTGGCTCAGTTGGTTAAGGGTCTGACTCTTGGTTTCAGCTCAGGTCATGATCTCATGGATTGTGAGATCAGTCCCCACATCAGACTCCACGCTCAGTGGGGAGTCTGCTTGAGATTCTCTCTCTCCCTCTCTGTCTGCCCCCCACCCCCAAATAAATATATAAATCTTTTTTTTTAAGCCAGTCTTAGGTCATATATTGTATGATTCCATTTAGATGGCATTTTCAAATAAAGAAAACTGTAGTGATGGAAAAAAAGATCAATAGTTGCCAGGAGTTACAGGTGGGAGGAAGGTATGACAACAAAGGGGTAACCAAGGAGTTTTTGAGGGGTAATGGTACTTTTCTCTATACTGATTGTGGTTGTGGTTTCATTGAATCTATCCATGTATTAACATGCAAAGAACTGCACACCAAAAAAGTCAATTTTGCTGTGTCATAATTTAAAGAATAAAATAAAATTTTGAAAATGGATGTTGGATGTATTACCTAATCCTTTCTGCATCCAAAAATATGATAGTACAATTTTTCTTTTGTTCTATTAATATGGTGAGTAGTGTTAACAAATTTCCTGATTTAGAATTATCATTCAATATATTTTTGGAAGTTTTACCACCCCAGTCTGATAAGATTTTTAAAAACCTGGGATCTCAGGCCACCTGGGTGCCTCAGTCAGGGAAGCATCAGCCTTCGACTCAGGTTATGATCCCAGGGTCCTGGGATTGAGCCCCGTGTCGGACTCCCTGCTCAGCGAGGAATCTGATTCTGCCTCTCCCTCTGCCTCTCCCCCTGCTCATGCACTCTCCCTCCCTCCCTTTCTGTCTCTCTGTCAAATAAAATCTTTAAAAAAATAAAAATTTAAAAAATAAAAATCTGGGATCTCTAATAGGGTAGAAACTTCAGGCAGTTTAGAGAATGGAAATATTCAGATCTCTTACTCCTTTAGGCTGTCTTGGAAAGACAAGACTTGTGTTTGCTCTGAGAAGTACATTTAAAGTCAGGTGTATTATTTTGAATGTTTGCTTTATGTGTCACTTACATTTGGTTTATTGCCAGTAAGTGCTTTAGAGTATAGCTGGTTAGGTATAAAAGGTGCTGAATTCTTTTATTTTTAGGAGGTATTATGACCCACTGGAAAGAGCGGGGACTTTTTGGCACGACAGACTGATTTCAAATCCTGACTCTGCCATGTTTCATTGATTTTCTCATATGTAATCTGGTTTTGGAGCAAACAGTGGCTCTTTTAGCACAGAGAAGGGGTCCTCCTGACTAGAGTGAGGAGTGGCCAGATGTGAGGGACGGGTTTTAATATTACTAACTCACGGGATTGTTGTAAAGATTATGTATGGTACTCGTGCCTACTCAGTACAACGTTCTTTATTTACAGACCTGAAGGTTGTGTGCAAAACTTTCAGTGAACCTGAGGTTCTTCCTAATCTATTCATTCATGGAGATAATATTTAAATGTCCATGAGATGAAAGTGTTTGCTTTAAATAATCATACATATGTGGTTAGAACAGAAAGTAGGCTTGATTGGAATACGTTCAAGATTCTATCTAATTTACACACGACTACATTCCAATTTACACCCACACAAAATAAACTTTTAAATCTCTTGCCTAGCCTGTGAGCCTTATAGATCTTTCAGAAGATAAGTTTTTAAGACTTACCCAGAAGTTTGAGTGTCTGTAAAAGGTTTATGGGGGCTGGGGGAGGGAGGTGAATTTTTTAAGTGAAAAGTGGTTTTTCCTCAGATACACCAATTGTAGGACTGAAGTTCCTTATCAAATTAGTAAACTGTAATATTCTTTATTTCCTTTCGTAAAGACGTCAGGTTTTGTAGAAATAAATGATATTCAATAGTTGTTAACGTTTAATATTTCTAAACCAACAATACTTTTAAACCCCTGGAGAGTCTACCTTTGATGGTTCCTCAATGCATATAAAATTGTTCATAAACTTAACCTGAGAACTCAAAGAGAAAGCGCTTCTGACATAGGTAGGGATTTAAACACAATAGCAAAAATCGCAAATTACGGCTCCCATCTGGATTTCAAGATCATAGATCTCTCGCCTCCTCAAATATCGAAATTCCCTTACAGAGAACAACACTGCACTGCCTGGTCTTCAGCTTCTGGGTCTCCGTCTCTCACATATGGTCAGCCCTCACTCTCTCCAGCAAGACCCCCTCACTGCACTGAAAGGATCACTGTTTGCTCTGAACCAGATGTTTCCCCTCAGGGCTCTGCTTTAAGTCGGTAAGGTAATATTTCCTGCCCTTTGTCTTCTTCTTATTTTTCATACTTCTGCTCTTTATCATAATGTTGTTTTGGTGTTTCTGGTGCTTGATGATACACCACTGTCAGCTTAAGCTTATGCTATGAGTTTCAACAGCTGTGACATGTCTAAACTGCATTATCTTGAAAGTGTTGGCACTAGTGAGAAATAGAAGGAGCCAAATTAATAAAACAAAACATCTCAAAGGGTTCCTATGGCTACATCCTGCAACCAGGAAGTACCCATTGGGTTCAGTTGGCTCGTTCCTTCTGCAATAGTCTGTGCTGTGCTCCTGCATCATTTGTGTACACACTGGGTAATATGGGCTTGGGGAGATTGGAGCATCTGATGATTGCAATCACATCACTAAAGGTGTGCCTTTTTGCCTATAAAACCCATTCTTAAACGGCTTATTGTGTTTGAAGTGATTTATTACAATCTTTAGAGATAAAATATGAATACTGTACAAGGGGTGTGGAAACCAAGGTACAAAATGGAATGTTTTATGGAGGGGAGTAATCAGAAAATAATGAGTATGCATTCTAATAAGGGCAAAGTCACTGCAGAAGATTGAAAAGACTTCCTTTTATTGCAAGTTGAACCTGTGCAGAGTTGGACTCAGGCAGTAATAAAGTGGTGCTACGTTCCTTTGCATCTGATTTTATGAGAACTTTATGTGTCAGTGTGACTGTCCTCTTTATGTATTCATATTTTAGTTTTAATATATTTGCGTAGAGTTTGATTTTTTTTTAATGAGGTAAAGCTTCAGGGTATGAATGTAAGTGCTACTGTATAACCCCTGAGTTATGAGTGGCAGGGGAAGAGTCTGGAAAAGAGGAATACATTCTGAAGTGAAGATCAGCTTGTTTGCCATTTAAGAAGGAAATGCTTTTTATCTCCATATATGTAGTGACTTTTTTTTCTGGGTGATTTACCTATACCTAACCTTTTCTGTTCTTCATCTTTTCCTTTATCCTTCCTAAGAGTTTTGCCTGTAGTATATATTGGAAATATTTTTTCTACTTTGCGATTTGCACTTTGGTTTTGTTTGTGATGTTTTTCGGCATTCAAAAATTTAAAGGTTTTTATGTAGCTAAATATATGAATATTTTCCTTTGGTATTTCTGCCTTTAGTGTTCTTTAGTACCCTAAGATTACATATATAGTTATATTTTAGTTATATTTTTATTCACTAATTCCACAGGGTTTTTTTTTTTAACAATCATTTCTTAATCTATTTGAAATTTATCTTTATGTAAAGCAATAGTTCTCATCCAGGACTATGCCTTAGAATTAAATGAGAAAAAGAAAAAAAAAAAAAAAACAGCAACTCATGCCTAGATCCCATTCCAGAAAAACTCATTTAGAATCTCTGAGGATAGGGTCTGGCCATAGCATTGTTTTAGAATTCCTGCAAGTGATTTGTGACATTCAACCAGAGTCAAGAATCAATAGGTAGACTCAGGTATGGATCCAGTGTTTTGTTTTTCCAAATTGTTCCAATCCACCTCTTCAGGATGTTCTGAAGAATATTTACTGATATGAAAATGGTCATGATAAAATGAGCATAGGTGAAAAAATATTGATATAAACTTTATATGCATGCACATATGCCAGTACTCTCTGATTCTAATTTTATACTAATGTATATAGTACTATGTAAAAGGCTAAAAAATACATTCAAATTTTAATGGCGATTATCTCAAGGTAATGAGATTTAAATTTTCTCATTTATCTTTTTCTGCATTTTCCAAATTCTCTATAAGCAGCATGTATTACTCTTTATAATGAGAAAAAAATGGTTGCAAAAGAACTTTAATTTTTTTAAAAGATTAATTTCTAGTCATTTTTTAAACAGTACATCAATGAGTATGAGAAATGTTTTAATTGTGACAAAATCATAAGGCTGCAGTTTGCAAAGGTGGGTTGTTAGATGAGGACATATGCACTGGTATACATAAGGTTTGCTTAATAGATGTTTATCCATTTTATATACACTTACTGATTTAATTATAACTGATTTTAAATTTATTAAATTTTTTACTTCTCTTATCTCTGAGAATGAAATACAGTTTGGGGATGATTGATAAAAAGAATCTATATATTTCAGTTTTTGATTGCTTTGGTCAATGAGAGAATCATAACAGTAGGTATGGTTTTATCTTAGCTTGTGTTAGCACATTTGCTCACTTTGTATAGGGAAATCAATTTAATAATAAGATCTTACATTCATATAGGATTTCTAAAGGCACTAGGGACTAGGAACTTTAGATAATGGTCAGTCCATTCTCCTGTTTACAATTGAAAAAAACTTGTTCAAGATCATTTATTTCCTCAGAGCCTTACAAAAACCCCTGTATTAGGTTGGCAGGATTTTACTGTATTTAACTCAATCTAAGATTCCATTGCTTTTAAGACTCACCATTAATTTTACTAAGAAAGAATAAGTGTTGCTAATTAAATTATGATGCAGTGTTTTCTAACACACTGACTGTAGATGCATCCAATTTCAAAATCTTAAAATTTGAAAAATAGATGCATCTTAGAATCAATGAAACATAGACGTTATTCTTTCAAGTGAGAATACAGAAAGATGAGGAAACTTTCTAGTCCAGTACATCCAGGATTTGAACTTTAATATCCAGACTGTTCTACACACTAGAGTGAAATTGTAGATGTTATAACTGAGATTAGTGAAGAAAGGTTTCATATGATAATTTTTTAGGAGAATTCTTTAGTTCAAGTGATGATAAAGGTATTATGTTGGGGGATGAACCTGAGACTTATCAGAGGCCATGTCTTCCTACCAATCCGAGTAACATTCGAATGACCTGTTTGGAGACATTTGTTTTGCCATATTAAGTGTAACGTCTTATAGCTAGCAAGAGTTCTTCTGCCAAAGCATTGAGATTGGTTAAACAACTCTGGCGCCTGCTTTGCCATAGCTTTGGCACCTTCCCCAAGTGCTAGAGTAGAGTGAGGATATGTGAGATATTTTATCCTAAATATTTGACTTGTTAGAGCTGAGCACAGTAGCAATTCTATTACTTAGTCAAATCTTAAAATCATAGATTCGAAAAGGAGTCTTAGAGATTCTCTTGAAACAATCCACTCATTTGATGGAAAAGGAACCTAGAGAGCCTCCGGGGGTAAATAATTTGCTGAAGATCACGTGGTCACATAAAGGCAGAGCCCAGATAGAAGTCAGGCCCCTGGGTCCCATTCTAGTATGCCCTTTCTGCTATTTCATACTCCTGGCATTCAGGGACATGATGAAGACTGTGGTCATTAAGTAATTTTGAGAGTGCTGAATTTATAAACTATGTGGTTATTTCGCAAATGTGTTTTTAAGTGTTTGCTTTATCTACTTTGGGAAAAATCTGGAAAAAAAAGCTAGCATTGACGACTTATTCATCACTTGGAGTCCAAGGCAGTGACCAAGTGCACATTATTTAATATAATCCTCTCAACAACCTTGAGAGGAAATGCGTTCAAATAGATTCAGTAATTTTCCCGATGTTACACGGGTAAGACAGAATGGAGACTGTGTCAGGCTCAAAAGCTTATGAGCTGTGGGCGCCTGGGTGGCTCAGATGATTAAGTGTCTGCCTTCGGCTCAGGTCATGATCTCAGGGTCCTGGGATCGAGTCCCGCATTGGGCTCCCTGCTCCTTGGGAGCCTGCTTCTCCCTCTGCCTCTCTCTCTCTGTCTCTAATGAATAAATAAATAAAATCTTTAAAAAAAAAAAAAAAGCTTATGAGCTGCTACACTCTACTCCCTTCTTGTAATTAAAACAAACTTTGAGTGAGCTATTTTTTACTGCATGGAAATGAGCATCCTGGGCATCTTGTGTTTGCACGAGATACTTTGATGGACTTGCCAGAACATCCACAGTCCCTTTGGGGAGAAGTAGGAGGGGAAACACTTGATGGGAGGAATCTGTCACTGCTTCTGTTTGCATTCCATTTTCCCAGGTCACTGTATGTCTGATTTTTATTGGTAGCATTGCCTCTTTCTCATCAACCGGGTCATTTTTCATTAAATATTATCCTTTCCTTGAGTTATGTTAAAGAAAATTAGATTCTTTTCTTACATTTTGTTACATGTTTTTAAGTTGTATATTTCTTCATCCCATTATTAACAAGTGTAGCTTTTCAGCATTCTTTAAATCTCTTGGCAAATATGTAACCTTGTATTCCATAAAGAGGTTGATCATAGCCTCAAAAAGAGGTGTGTCACTTGCCAGGGCTGTAAAATACTCCCTTCAGCAATAGCACATCAGCATTGTCACGTGCTTCTCTCATCACAGTTGCTTTTTAAAATATTTTTAAGTGAAATTCTAAAATTTGACTCAATGTTTGTTCTGTTCACACCCATCCCTGAATAGTTTTATGTACAAATATCAATGTGGAATATAAGGCTGCTAATCTATTTAAACAGACTTGGCAAGACCCTCAGGACATTATTTTGGCTAAAAGAAGCGTCTTGGAACTGTTTGTTTATTAAAATTGACTTTTTTTCAAAGATTATATTTATTGTATTAAACAGTATATAATTTATTTATTATTTATTTATTTTTAAAGATTTTATTTATTTGTTTGACATGCAGAGAGAGAGAGCATAAGTAGGGGGGATCAGCAGGCAGAGGGAGAGGGAGAAGTAGGCTCCTTGCTGAGCAGGGAGCCCGATGTGGGGCTTGATCCCAGGACCCTGGGATCATGACCTGAGGTGAAGGCAGCTGCTTAACCGAGAGAGCCACCCCAGGGCCCCTTAAACAGTATATAATTTTAAAAATGTAGAAAAAATAATCTTGAAAAATAAGAACAAAACTGAACTCAGATGATTTTAAGACTTACTATAAAGCATCTGGGTGGCTCTGTCAGTTAAGCGGCTGCCTTCAGCTCAGGTCATGATCCCAGGGTCCTGGGATGGAGCCTGCCTCTCCCTCTGCCTGCCGCTCCTCCTGCTTGTGCTCTCTCTCTCTCAGTGTCAAATAAATAAAATCTTTTTTAAAAGTTTAAAAAAGACTTACTATAAAGCTAGAGTAATCAAGATGATATGGCTTGCTGTAAACATAGATCAATGGAACAGAAGATAGAGTCCAGAAACTGACCCACACTTACATAGTCAATTGATTTACAACAAAATGCCAAGGCAGTCAAACGAGCAAAGAAAAATCTTTGCAACAAATTCTACTAAAACAACTGCACAGATGTGCAAAAAACCCCAATGAACTAATGAACCTTGACTCCTATCTCATACCACACCCAAACAACTAATTTGAGAGGAATAATATTCCTAAAATATAAAAGCTAAAACTACAGAACTTCTAGGAGAAAACTTTGTGCCCTTTGGGTAAGCAAAAAATTTCCTAAGACCCAAAAAGCCCTAAGCATCAGAGAAAGTTGATGAAGTGGGCTTCATCAGAATCAAAACTTTTGCTTTTCAAAAGACACCATGAAGAAAATGAATGGCAAGCCACAGACTGAAACTATTCACAATACACATATCCATCATAGGACCTTATCCAGAATAAATAAAGGAGCCCTACAAATAAATAAGAAAAAGTACAATCTAATTTATAAAAACAGGCAAAAATCTTCAACTGACACTTCACAAAGAAAGCTATATGCATGATGTATAACCGCATAGAAAGATGCTCAACAACATTAGCTATCAGGGAAATACAAATCACAGCCAAACACTACTTCACATCCACTAGAATGGCTGAAATTAGTGAGACTGACAGTTTCTAAGTGGTGAGAATGTGAAGCTCAGACTCACATACATTGCTGTTGGGAATGCAAACTGACACAGCCACTTTTGAAAATTTATTGTCCGTTTCTTGTATAATTAAACATACGCTGATCTATGATTCCACTCATAGGTCTTTGTCTTAGAGAAAAAGCCTATATGTCCATAAGACATTTTACTTGAATAAGAATGTTCATAGCAGTTTTATTCATAATAGCCAAAAGCTGGCAAAAACCATAAATAGGGGAATGAATATATAAATTATGGTATATTCACATTATGGACTATTACTCAGCAATGAAAAGGAACAAAGTATTGATATACGTAACCACATCGATGAATCACAAAAATATTATGGTAAACAAAAGAAGACATACATGACGTGTCCTCACATTCATACAAAGCTTTAGAATGGGCAAAACTAATCCATGGCTATAAGAATATGAACAGTGAGAATTGGTTAGAAGGGGACACAAAAGAACTTTCTGGGCTGCTAGAAATACTCCTATCTTGATTGGGATGTTGTTATGCAGATGTGCACATTTATCAAAATTCACCAAGTTGTATGCTTAAGATCTGCACATTTTACTCTATGTAAATTTTACCTAAGGAATATTTTTAAAAAGCCGGCATTGTATTCATAGCTATGAAGGTAGCAAACAAAGTTGCTTCACATAAGATGGGGGCACAAGTCAGTAGACATAAGGTATAGAAGCACAGTCGTATTGGAGTGCCATGGAATATGACCAAGCAATGCAGTGGATTCCTCTACAAGACCCGGCTATGTTTAATAGAGGCATCATACGGGAAAGCTGGAAATGCAATATTTTGTTTTGCAGAGTCTAGGTGTCAGGTAGGTTCCATTGGATTTTAGTATTTTTAGAGGATGCAGATATATTGAAGAGGGTGGAAGAAACTTAATTAAGACAAGGTGAAGTCAGTGCTGTGATGAAGGGTGAAAGGAGTGACAATTACAAGGGTTCAAGCAAAGCCCGAGGGGGCTCCTTAAAAACAAACAAGCAAGCAAACCTTGTAAGTAAAAGAGAGACTGTATGGGGAAAATAGCTCTTCCATGTTTCACAGATGACACAATGATATGCAGTAATTCAAAACAACAGTAAGAGCAACTTAGGTTAAACTTTTAGTAAGAATTTAGAGATTGAACATGCACACTCCCTGCCAAAAGTATGACACGGGAGCCTCAAAGCTCTCTGTTGGTGGGGCCATCTGCAAACACAGAAGGAATACGAGCACCTTGGGAGCTATCACCAGGCCCAGCCTTGAACTAAGGCATCTACGAGTTCAGGTTAATGGCCTCAGTTAAGTCAGTACACATCCTCATTCGTTTTGGTTTTCATGAACTATGGAAGGAAGGAAGGTGTTATTTTATTTTTATTTTTTTTTTAAAGATTTTATTTATTTATTTCAGAGAGAATGAGAGAGAGCACATGAGAGGGGGGAGGGGCAGAGGGAGAAGCAGACTCCCTGCCGAGCAGGGAGCCCGATGTGGGACTCGATCCAGGGACTCCAGGATCATGACCTGAGCCGAAGGCAGTCGCTCAACCAACTGAGCCACCCAGGCGCCCTGGAAGGTGTTATTTTTTGTATTAAGAAATCTCCTGACTTTTGATCTTTGGGGCTCAATTTAAGTGTTAGTTCCTCTGAGAAGCCTCCCCGGCTCTCCCCCTCCCAGGCTTCATGCTCCTATATATGGGGTCTTGCCTTCCTACACCACATTGCATCTTCCAAGTGTCTTCCTCCACTCTACACTGTGAACTTCTTGAGGGCAGGAATTTTATCACTGGTATATTGCCAAAATTTAGTAGTAGGCCTAACATGTAATAAGTACTCAGTAAATATTTGTTGAATGAGGACCACTTATCTAAACTTTATCTGCAAGAACACTGATCTCCTACTGGCCATGAGCATGTATAGAGAAAAGCATTCATGTTATTTTATTTATTTCTGAGAGAGAGAATTCATGAGCAGGAAGGGGCAGAGGGAGAAAGAGGGAGAATTTCAAGCAGGCTCCATACTCAGTGTGGAGCCCAACGTGGGGCTCCATCTCATGACCCTGGGATCACAACTTGAGCTGAGATCAAGAGTAGATGCTTGCTTAATCAGTCAGACTGAGCCACCCAGGTGCCCCATTCATGTTATTTTTTTAATCAGAAATTCCTTTTTTTAATATATTCTGCTTCAAAACTAAATATGTAGGAAAATTAGAGGAGTTTAAGGGAAGAAAATTTTAAATATAATAAAAAAAGAATATTCCAAACAAAAACACATAAAGCTCTATGTCCAACAACCAGATACCACTGTTAATATATTTGTTTTTTTTTTTTTTGGGAGAGAGAAAGAGTGAGAGTGGGAAGGGGCGGAGGGAGAATCTTTTTTTTTTTTTTAATTTTTTATTGTTATGTTAGAAGGAGGGAGAATCTTAAGCAGGCTCCATGCTCAGTGCAGAGCCTCACTCAGGGCTTGACCTCACAACCCTGAGATCATGACCTGAGCTGAAATCAAGAGTCCCACACTTAATCGAATGAGCCATCCAGGTGCCCCTTGTATATGTTCTCAAAGATTTTCCCCTTCGGTCAAGTATAATCTAAATACCACACTACACACATATGAAATGGGATACTACTATAATATTATTTCATCATGTTCTGGATATACTAATTTTTAGCATCAGTTAAAGATTTATTTAAGAGAAAGAGAGCATGAGAGAGTACAAGCAGAGGGAAAGAGCAGGGGGAGAGGGAGAAGCAGACTCTGCTGAGCAGGGAGCCCGACACAAGGCTCGATCCCAGGACCCAGGGATCATGACCTGAGTCAAAGGCAGACTTTTAACTAACTGAGCCACCCAGGCAACTCTTTAGCATCAGTTAAAATACCCGAACATTATTCCATTGTGTGAACATACCACCTCTTATTTAACCAATTCCTAGACATCTGGTTTAAACAATTGGATTTTCTTCAATTCTTCGTTGTTATAAAATGTTGAATTATTCCTTAAAGATTTGTAAAGGCAAGCAGTTCTTTTCAAAGAAGGTAGAATAACAAAAACACATCTTCACTAAAAGTTCTGCTAGACTGGGTTGGACATGTTCTATTGGCATCCTGTCTCCCTGTCTGGGACATGGTAGGCACTCAGGGACTTTTACATCACAGCATAGAAGAGGGAATGGATGAGTTTCTGTGATAATGGTCTTTCCCATTTGTGGGTGAAGTTCTATACTTATCCAGATCTGCGTATTTTAATGCCCAAATTAATTTTCTTCCTTTCTGGTGCATAGCACAAATTTAATAATATGTCTGCTTTTTAGTCTTTAGTTTGTCTTAGTTTTCTTCCTACTTGTGTTTCTGTGATTTGTCTTACATCAGCAATATTAGTTAATGATCTTAACTTATTGTGCCTTTTAAATGTTTCATGGTGTGTTGCACAATGCCAAATCTAGGTGGAAGTTTCATAAATAATATTTGACTAGGATAGTGGGTTCTACTATGTCTTTTTTGTATTTGTGTATTTGTACTTACTGCCTGCAGTGTACCAAGCAGTGTGTTAGGGGTGGAGAGATGAAGGAATGTGAAAGGAGATAGAGGCTCTGTCTTCAGGAAGCTTTTATGGATAAAGGATAGGCATGGAAGGGCATGCGACTCTTGATCTTGGGGTCGTGAGTTCGAGCCCCACATTGGGTGTAGAGATAACTTAAAAAAAAATAAAAGACAACAGAAGAAAGATAGGCATGGAATCCAATAATGATGTTACGTTGAGGTAATAGTGAAGGAGTTATGGCCAAAGTCTGATGGAAAAACTGTAGGGGAAAGCAAACTACAGGTCTGCGGGTGGTGGCCAGGGAGGGCTTCAGTGAGGAACTGAAGGATAAGGTGAAGATATTTGAATCTTGAGGACCGGAGGAGGAAGTTTTCCAGGTGGCCCACAAAAGGAAGGATGTTTCAAGCAAAGTGAATGGTCTATGCAAAGCACAGAGGTTTGAATGAGCATGCGGGGAGAAATACAGTCATTTGGTAAGGCCAGCGAGCACAAAGTCTAAGTTGGAGAGTGCCAGAAGATGAGGCTAGCCAGCAGGGTGGGTAATAGATCAGAAAGAATTTTGAATATCAGACCAAGAACACAAGGGTTATCCTAATGTATTTTAGGAGGAGAGCAACTTGATCAGTTTTGTGATAAAAGAATGCTGGCCTCAGATTCTGAAGTATTGGTTATTGAGGTTTGACTCTACAGTTGGAGAACCTAGTACAGCAATCTAGGTGAGAAATACTACAGACCTGACAGAAAATAATGGGAAGAGGAATAAAAATATATTTTGGAAGTAAGATTGATTGTGAATAATCATGATCAAAGAATGGCTGAGAATGACGCCCAAGATTTCTGCCTTGCCTTGGGAAACTGGGGAGATAATATATCAGTTTTCTATTGCTGTTTAACAAATTACCACAACCTTAGTAGCTTTAAACCACACCCATTTATTATGTTAGTTTCCATGGAGAGCCCAGGCACGGCTTAGCTGGTCCACTGCCCAGGTCTTACAAGGCTATAGTCAAGGTGGCAGCTGGCTGTGTTCCCTTTTGGAGTCCAGGGTCTTCTTCCAAGCTCATGGATTGTTGGCAGATTTCAATCCTTTGCCCTTGTAAGACTGAGGTCCTGTTCTCTTGCTACCTGTCAGCCAGGGACTGCTCTTACCTCCTAGAGTCCATCCACAATTCCTTGCTATGTGGCCCTCTGACAGGTCCTTTCCCAACATGGTAGCTTACTTCTTCAGAGCCAGCAGGAGAATCTCCCTGACTACTAGACCCTCTTTGAAAGGGCTCACCCGATTATATCAGTCCTGCCCCAGGTTCATTTCCTTTTTGATTAACTCAGAGTCAACCAGTTAGGGACTTTACATCTGCAAGATCCCTTTGCCTTTGCCACATAGTGTACCATAATCATGGAAGTGATCCCATGAATATGATCCCGTCATATTCACAGGCCCTATCCAAACACTGATGGGTATTGCCAATTGGGGGACATCTTAGAATTTTGCCTACAACAGAGAGTTTGTCATGAATTGAAACAGAAAATACATGAAGAGGGACAATTTTACTGAGATTAAATATTGAGTTTAGCTTTTGATGTATTGAATTTGAAATGCCTGTGTGTCATCTGGGTATAGAATACTATATTCAGTGACTTTCTACATGGTACCTATGGGCTTTGGCACACAATCCATTTCAGCACAAACACTGTGAAATCATCTTCTGAATGACTGTACTAATCTAATTGAACAAAAGTAGTAATAGCACATATGATAAAAACATCTTAAGACTTCTTTGACGGAATCATTACAGTCATAGTATAAAATTTTCATTTTGCACACTTTAATTTTACTTACAGTTCTGTGTGTACACACACACACACACATCTTGAAATCACATAAAGTTATTTCCCATATTTGCTTCTAAGCAGTTCGAGATATCCTATGAAATATATATGCACAAATGACTTATTTTACATATTTCATCAACAGGATGCATTTATTTCCCAATATTTTCTGTGTTCTCTGGCTTCAGGACAGAAACCAAATCACATTCTTTCTTATGCTTTGAATTCTCAGAAGAAGCATCCTCATAATGATATGTTATGATGAGTTCGTGATCTCATGTAGTAAAATGTAGTTTATGTGATACCTACTATTATATAGTTGATGTCCATGAATATTGTGGTATTTTACGTTTACAGCGTGTGGGTTGGCATTTTACAGGAGTCTGTGTTACAGCTACACAGTTGCCCCACAGCAGTTGAAACAGTTGCCAACTGAGAGTAGGGACTGCCTGAAGCCTTTCAGGGCACTCTTTAACTAGGAGAACATCAAACAAGATGGTGGATGGCTTCATTAGCAGCCTGTTCGAATAGCATTTTCTCACTTTGAGATAAAAATGTTCTGAAGAGTTTGTTTAGGTCCGCTAATGAATATTTCATCCCAGATGGAGAAAGCACACAGGGGAATGCCACACAAACAACTCTTCCATGAACTCACCCACCCTTTGTGTTCGAGTGGTGTGTATACTAGAGAGGATGGGGCTGCATAGTCAAGAGCCCTGACTCTTTTCAACATGGTTTTCGTGTTGTTGTTTGGTTTTGTTTACAGCATGAAAATCCAAATTCTCACTTGCAGCCTAAGAATATGGTACATATGTAAGAAATTAAATTAGACCAGTATTTATTTATAAACATCTAATTTTAGGAATTTTAAAATCTTCTCCTCCAAAGACTTTTATAAGGTTGAAACTTTACATGGAATATGAAATTAAAAGGTTTGCAAATAAGTATGTCTTCCTGTGTTGTATGAGGATTTTAATTTATGAGTTTTTAAACAAATCTTTGAAGTGTATCAGCCCTTACATGTTCACAAGATCTGGAGGATCAAGCCCTTCATTTGCATTTTGTATTTTCTTTAGCTGAAAATAGATTTGATTAAAAAACAAAATTTGGCACAAGATTAATCCATAATAGGATTTTATTGCTTCTCTTTAAAAAAAAAAAGCAATGTTATGCTTTGAGGTGTGATTAGCACATAAGTAGAGCGGTTACTTTTCAGATATGTCTCATTTCATTTTATTTTGGAATTCAACCATTGGATTCCACATTGGTGGAATGGTGTGTTGAAAGTATAAGTTTAGTTCACCTTCCTTACATCTACCAACAAACACAAAATTTAGTACCATTTGCTTTAGCCGGATTGCAACAAATGAGTCCTCATACTTACTAGATGTGGGGTCTAATTTATTTTATTTTATTTTATTTATTTATTTATTTTTTAAAGATTTTATTTATTTATTTGACAGAGAGAGAGACGAGGAGAGAGGGAACACAAGCAGGGGGAGTGGGAGAGGGAGAAGCAGGCTTCCCGCCGAGCAGGGAGCCCGATGCGGGGCTCGATCCCAGGACCCCGGGATCATGACCTGAGCTGAAGGCAGACGCTTAACGACTGAGCCACCCAGGCGCCCAAGGTCTAATTTATTTTAAATACTAATAGGCTTGCCTAAAAGTACACCCAGTAGATATTTGAATTGTAAGAAATTTAAAATTACAATTGAAATGCTAATATTAAGTGTCCAACCCTGTCTCAGGAACATACACTATAAGGGCCAGATTTTGCTCTATTACATGTCTATATAAAGAAGGATTACAGTAATCAGTATACTTCCTGTAGTGTGTAATCTACTTGTTCTTTTTCTTCTAGTCTTATCTTGGTTAGAAGAGATGAGATATAGAATAACTATTGGCTCTGTTTTCCATAATGACCAGCTTAATTTTTCCCTCGTTGTGACTTCTGATTTTGAATTGTTTACTTTGTTTCCTGTAATGTT
Source organism: Mirounga angustirostris (assembly GCF_029215605.1). NCBI lineage: Eukaryota > Metazoa > Chordata > Mammalia > Carnivora > Phocidae > Mirounga > Mirounga angustirostris. The sequence continues at coordinate 15,733,027 of NW_026991711.1, read as the reverse complement.
ATGGTCACAATGTAGTATTTCTTGAGTACAATCTGAGAATTAAACAAGGTTCAAGACTGGAAGGGAAACTTGGTCCTTGGATTTATGATCTCTATTAGGCTTCAAAGACAAGTTGTTAAAACATGTAGTAAATATGTAAGACTCATTACCCAAAGAAGCTGTGTCAGCCATATGCATTAGACATATCTGTGAATTACATACACGCCTGACTCTCTACCCATTCTCTTTTACCTTATTTATATTTGGATAGATGTGCATATGTGTGTGCATATGTATATGTGTATATATGAATTTATGCCTATACACATGTGTGTACATGTATACATATATACACAAATATGATACAGGACGAGTATGTAAAAAGCAAGGCATGTGTATAGTTCACGTATTTTAAAATCACAACAGTTTTAATCTTAGTGGAAAGACCATGTGTGGACATTGGCCTCTTATGTTCAAGGATCACTCCAGCTCTATCACTTAATGACGTAACTTTGGACAAGTTATATTGTATTCAAATTCTTATACATTTCTGAAGGGAGAAGGGTCATTTAGGAAGGTGTCTTTGGGGCATTTAATCCTGCTACCTTCCCACTGATCTGCTCAGTAGAATATCACCGTTTTCCACCCCAGATAAGGGTTGGACACAGGTGCTCTGTGTAATGTTGCAGCGGAGGCCACTGCGCATGTGTGATAGCCGTTCTCAGGCACAGATTCGAGCAGTGGGACTTCCAGCTCACAGACAATGCACGAGATGACCCCAAACTATCTTTTACAGTGGTTCTACCAAATTATTCTCCATCTAGCAGTTTATAAAGATTTCCCTTGCTTTGTAATCACTCTTCACATTTTTCTATAAAGAAATGGAAGTGGCTTCCTCAATTTTCTGCTAGGAAACCACCTCCTACTGTTTTCTTGATCCACATGGTTTTAATGGGGGATAGCCTTCTTTCCACCTGCCCACTCCCCAGAGTGCATGCAGCCCCACTCTGGTCCATTAACCCAGGCACAAGGCAGAAGGGACAAGTTGTGCCTCAAGTTGGCCTCATGAGACTGGATTTTGTAATTTGGGTTGGAAAGTTTGGGGAAAAGGAGCTTTTTTTTTTCTCTGATTCTGGGGCTTCTGAGCTAATAGGATGTTTTAGAGGTGCTAAAATGAGTGCATGGATTAGACCTACCTGAGAGTGAATCCAAAATAGAAGTAGAACCAACAGAGGAAGAGATTGATTTCTAGATCCAGCCCACGCCAGAAGCCAGTTAAATTCCTCTGGCTTCTTTAGTGATATAAGTCAGTGGGTAACAATATTCACCCTCTACCTCTGGGCCTGATTTACATATGATTAATTCAACAAGTATTTACGACCTACCCATGCTGGGTTTAAAGACACATGCTCCATGAGTATGTGCTTATTTTGATTTTTATTTGAATGATCTTGGTATTGAGAATATATTATAGTTTTAGCCTCTAATAATCTTTAATATAGATACTTATAAACAAACTAACCATTTCAAACTTCCTCAGAAGGAATTGGTCAAAATATTTGTTTAGTATGTATAGAATATGAAACTAGGACTCTGGGGTGGCTGGTGGCTCAATCAGTTGAGATCCAACTCTTGATTTCAGCTCAGGTCATGATCTCAGGGTCAGGATGAAGCCCTGTGTTTGGCTCCATGCTCAGTGAGGAGTCTGCTTGAGATCCTCTCCCTCTTCCTCTGCCTTCCCCCTGCTCACGTGCAGGTGTGCTCTCTCTCTTTCTAAAATAAATAAATAAATCTTAAATAAAATAAAATATGAAACTAGGACTCTTATATTCTGGCACAGAATATAAAGAAGAGACAGTCCCTCCTGTGGAATAATCGTATCATCTAATGGAAAAGATAACACAATTGCGGAGGAAAAAAATCCTCAAACTTCTTAACACCAACAATACACACAGCACAATATATAGTTCAGATAGAGGGAGAGAATGAGCAGGTGTATGTGCAAATCCTCAGAAGGTTCCGGACTGAGTAGATGTCCACACTGAGTGAAACAATAAAGGGGCTGGAGCACATACTAATTCTACCCTCTACACTCTGGGGGACCCTCCTTAAGAAAACGATTGCGAAGTTTGGCATGAGGCCTTAGACATGGAGGATACAAGGATGTGCCCTAAGGCCTGAGCCTCACTAGCTTCTTGGTGAATTTGTCCCTGCAGGAGAGGTATGTGTGGGTGTAAAAACCTAAACCATGCTTCAAGGAAGAGCAAACAGGTTGAAATAGCTATGGGCTGGAGTATAGAGGGAGTAGACAATCATGTTCCTAGGTGGCTAGTCCTTTGAGAGGGCCTTAAAGCGAAGGAGAGGAAGTTTCATGATGACGTAGCTGGGAACCAGAGCCCATTTCCAAGCAGGACGGTTGCGTGGTTAGGTAAATATTCCTTGCTACCAAGGCTAAAAGGAGTTAACAAGTAAATGAAAGGAGGCACGGGGACTCCTAGGGATACTTTTAGCAAGAAATGCTGATTTTGTGCACCTGGATGGAGTTTAGAAACTGAAAGGAAGGAAATGAAGCCAAGTCCAGGCATTACTGAGGGTAATAGTCTAGATATTTGGAAGAAATATCCTACAAATCTGCAAACCTTCAAGGCTGAAGTGCATGGAAGTTGGCAATGGATTCATTTTTATATGTTAATTTTTCCTGATATTGTAAGCTTCTTGTGGGTCAGGGCTTAGGGTTTTAGGATTGTTTTGCACTATTTTATGTAAATGCATATTTAGTAAACATCTAATATTTTTCTTCTCCCGTATTCTAGTGCTATGCTCTGAATGTTGTGTCTCCCCAAAATAAATATGTTGAAATCCGAACCCCCAGTGGGATGGTATTAGGAGGCGGGGCCTTTGGGAGGTGATTGGGTTGTGGGGGCAGAGCCCTCATGAATGAGATTAACGTTCTTAGAAAGGAGAAACCACAGAGACCCCTTCTTCTCCCACCATGTGAGGATACAGTGAGAAGTTGGCAGTCAGAAGAGGACCTTCACCAAAACCTGACCATGCTAGCACCCTGATCTTGGTCTCAGAGCCTCCAGAACTGTGAGCAATAGATTTCTGCTGTTGATGAAGCGCCCAAGTCAGTGGTATTTTGTTATAGCAGCCTGAACAAAATACCCAGTAACATAAGAAATCTTGAGGGGCACCTGGGTGGCTCAGTTGGTTAAGCATTTGTCTTTGGCTCAGGTCATGGTCCCAGGGTCCTGGAATCGAGCCCCGCATCGGGCTCCCTGCTCAGTGGGGAGTCTGCTTCCCCTCTGCCCCTCACCCCACTCATCTTCTCTCTCCCTCTCTCTCTATTAAATAAATAAATAAAATCTTTAAAAAAAAAAGAAATCTTGATACTGTCCCCATCGGAGCTATCAAGGGGCAACACTACATAACCTCTTCCATTATAAGTGCATGTGCTGGATTCCATTTCTCCATAGTCTAGAAAAGGAGCATGCCTGGGAACATGGCCAAGGGAAATGGAACTAGCTTTCAGGTGAATGGGATATCCCCTGTCTCAGTGTTCAAAGCTTGAAATACTTAGGTGGCCCCAACTCAGTGTCAACCAGCCTTGTGCGCTGGCAGGGGCCTAGAAGGAAGTTGAGGAGAAGGTTGGCAGTTCATGGCAGGTGCAAACACTGAAGGAGACAGGATTTCCCACCCTTAGTGCGCAGAGTAGAGAAAAGGCTTGAATACGGGATGGGGACGATGACCAGGCATTTTCTTCGTGGACACTCGAGAAACATATAGGGTTTTTAATCATGTAAAGGTAATTCTCCTGAAGAATTAAAATAATCCAGTTTGGGCCAAACCTTCCTGTAAGAAGGGCACAGACCATTTCTGTGATTCACTTCTTTTGCCTTCAGGAACCCAAACCCAGCACTGGAAATATTAGAAATCCTGAGTGCATCATACCCCCAGCCATCCACTGATTTCAGTGTTGAGGGCGTGAGCCCCAGAAAGCTGAGGTTGTCAGCTCAGAGAACACCCTCGAGAGAGGAGGCTGGCTTTGTGGAAGGATGCAGTCCCATCTCTGTGCGGGGAAGCCAGGCAGCACCTGGGCATCATCGGCGAGAGGCAATCAGTGGAAGCTCATCCCAGCTCTAGTCCGACTTTGGTTTTGGTCTTTTGCAGTTCCTTTGCTATGAACCTATAAACAAACCAAGCAGGCCGTTTTTGGAAAGGAATGTGTTCTTAAATCACAGTAACAGGAAACAGACCACTAGGGGGGATTGTTAAGCCATTTTGTGCAAAAAGAATGACTCTTAACTTTTGAAAATGACTGCAGTCTCATTCTTTCAAATCGTCATTAGTCAACTTGAAGCAGGAGCAACCCACCAGAATTGGAATCCAATCTTCGCGAGCAAACTCGCCTCTCCACCGAAAGTGATCAAACGCCAGTAAACATCCCTTTCTTGTTTTAATTGCGAAAGGATTAATGCCGGCTTTGAAGAAATCGCTGTTCCCACTACCTGCTTCCAGAAGCAACTGTTCCCACAGCATCTTGGCAGGTGCGGCCCAGAAGCTGGGCCCCGCCCTCATCACATAGCTGGCCGGCGGTATATTTGCGGGGCCCAGTGTGTGCTCAGCTCTGAACTAGTCAACTTTGTTATCCGAACTCTCCTAAACCCAAAGCCTAACAAGAAAATAGCAAAGAGTAATTCCCCCACAGTGATTACAGAGGGGCAGGGATCAGAGGGGCATTCGGGGGGCCAGATTAAATGGAGTATTTTTCAGACAAAGGGGCAAGACTCTAGATTTGAGAGAGAGAAAAAGGGTGGGTGGGTGGCCACTAATGCACACGTGTGGGGATTGTTTGAAGGACACGCCAGTATTTTTAGAATTGCTCCTCCAGTGGGTAAGATCTCTTCCTTGCAGTGTGTTAATAATCATTTCCAAATCAGTAACTAGAAGTCACTCTGGGTAGGTCCAGGGCTTGGTGTCAGTGAGGAGACTCTTGGAGGGTGTATTGACTGGAAGGCAGCGTGTTTGGGAAAGGCCAGGGAAGAGGCTGGGGGCGAGTCCAAAAGGCTCACAATTGTTTCAGTCATTAAACAGCGATATTTAATTTGAGCTTAGTAATCCAGGGCACTATTATTTGTGCCCCAGCAAAAAGGAAAAAAAAAAAAAAGAAAATTAAATAAGTATAATAAAAGAGCGAGGAGGGGCCAAGCTGCTTTGGGCAAAGAAGGACAATAAAGGAGTCTTTATAACTGCTGGATGGTGGAATAGGCTCCCCCCCAAGCAGAATGTCAAATTCTGTCCCCCATTTTTTCCCTCTTAAAGCATGCTAAAAGGAAAATTCTTCACAGAACCTTAAAGAACTTTTTTTGACACAACAGCTGCAAAATCTATTTTCTAAACAAAGATTTATACATATTTATATGAGCTTAATCCAGATTTTTTTTAATAAATCATCCTCAGAACTGCAGAGGTAAACTATATGTAAATACCTCAAGTAATAGGCTTGTAGTGCAAATCACATCATTTTATCTTCAATTTTGCATTCGTTTTTCTGGCTTAAAGGTGCATCAGAGATATGCATTTTAGCATATTCAGAACACGGGGCGTGAAATTAAATGTTTGACAGAGTGAGAAAAATATACAGACTTTGGAGATGCCTTAAAAATAGTAATTTATGCAGATCTAGAGGAGTGAAATCATTTGCAATGGAGTGACCCTCTCTCCAGGAATTTTGTGCTCAGTGTTCTTCCCTAATCTCCCGCTGTATCTTCATTTTTCATTGAACTAGCCAGTTTTCTGCGAAGCCGTCTTGTAGATAAGGGGAGTGCTAAAGAAGAAGAAAGAGGACGCTCGGTGGGTCCGTTTCCATTGCACTTTTACCCAAGGCAATGGGCAGAATTTAACGGATTCCTTCCAACATATGTTTTTGCCAGATAAGTAAACAGTGTGTGTCGGAAATGAAAAAGCATTTGCAATTTAATGACATTACAGCTCTCAGCTTAGGCTGGCGTGCTGCGAGGCGAAAAGCAGAAAAAGAGAGGAGAGTAGAAAGAGAAAAAGAACAAAGTTCATCTTCCCTTTTGTGCATTTTTATCAAGGAAAATATTACTTCTTTCCCCCCTCGTTCTCTTTTTCTTTTTCGTCTTCCGGCTTTTTTGTCTCACTCATTTACATTTTTTTTCTTTTCTGCCTTTCTGTCCTCTGTTCACTTTTACCTTTTTCCTTTATTGCCACTGACTCATTTCCTTTTTCTCTCCATTGTGTGTCCTTATTCATCTATTTGGGCCATTCAGTTTTACCTTATAAGAAGCCGTTTATCCCACAATGTATCTTTTTTGCCTTGTTGTACTCCTAGTGCTATAGCTCATAGTCAACAGGATTGTTGGAGGGATTAGAACGTTTCATTTCAAAGCACTACAAATCTGCTCTCTTGCCTTGGGTCCCTGCTCCTGTTTCCTCTGAGACTTGTCATTTTATTTCACGTTCATTGCAGTCTTTAGTTTCATCCCCAGACGTTACAGCACCCTGATGTCCAACCACTGATACTCACTGTCTCTGCCTTGCGTGTTGTGTCTGCAAGTTTCCAGAAACCTAACCTTGAAATGGCAGACCCACTCCCTCACGCCCTCGGCGGGGTTTGGATGGGCATGGACAGTGAACATGTGGTCAGAATTGGTCCTTCCGATGCTGGATGGCCAGGGCAGGGTATCTTGGAGGGGATGCTCATAATGGGCCATCTTCCAATAGAAAACGAACTCCATACACTACAGCCGCATTTCCTTCTACTTTCCCTTTGTGTGAGGGTGATCACTGAAATATGTGTATACTTGAGTTCTGGGATTGTGTAATTGAGTGCGACTGTGCACGTGTGTGCGTGTGCGTGTGCGTGTGTGTCTCTGTGTGTGTGTGAACTGGACTGTGTGGTAAGTGTACAAAGGAGGGCGTATAGAGTTGCTTAAGGCAATGTAGTAGAAGTCTTCGATGACGGGCATATGAAAAGACATGACTATCTTTCAGCTTCGATTTTACTTTAAATTCCAGAAGCAAAACTTGAATGGAAAACCAGTATTTTCTCCCTACTGAGGTCCATAGCGTTTTTATTCCTAGGATTATTTTGACTGCACCTTTTGCAAGTAAGAATAAGATTTTCCACCCTGTCTCCCTGTTGTTGACAGACTAGTTGGATAACTACACAACCCCACTTAGGAGTAAGGAATATCTCTGAGTCATTTTTGCTACCTTAAGTTGTCAGTCTGTCAATGCAGGCAGTTCCTGAAGAAACAACTTCCAACGTGAAGATCAGGATTCATCGTTGTCTTCTTATTTTTGCAAAACAAGTTCACAGATTTCCAGTATTGTCATCATGAACATTTGAATACTGGTACTCCAGATGTTAAACGTAAATCCCATTCCAAGAATACACTTGATAGTTACCGGTTAACCTGCAGGTTGAGCATAATTGAAAGGACCTGTAATCAAATTTCAAGTCCTATCACGGAAATACTGTACAGACTTTAAAAAGATGCTTAAATAAAATGCTCTTGTCTAAAGACACGTGCATGTTTTTACCATAAAATTACATCTTCCACATCTTCCAGATCCAGCACTTGGTAAGTAAAACGAAAATCTATTTGGACATAAGGATGTAAAGTAGCTGGAGGTGGTAATTTAATCAACCAAGGATATATTTCAATGTTTTTCTGGTCTTCTAGGCATTAGCACTTTAAATTCATTATGTTGGTTTGACAGATATATGCAGCCTTAAGGATCTAAAAATGAAATCCTAGAAGTATAGCCTGCTAGAGGATACATATTGAACTTAAGAGATTAAAATGGTATAACCATTGCAACAGAATGGAACATATCGCGTTTCTCATTTTTTCCCCACTAAGCATGAGTATTTTGCAGATGTAAAATACAGTCTTGTCTAATTATAAAACCTGGCTCAAGAACCAGAGCTTTCTAAATTTTATACTGATGAAGTGGATATTAGAAAGAAAATGTTGGCTTCACATGCAGTCTGAAGATGAAGAAGTCTTGCATTTGGCATTTTCTATATCAATAATTTATTAAGGAAAATGACACAAGTGGTCACATGCAGCCTGCTGTTCACAGGCAAGCATCATGCATGCTGTTCCTAGTTAAGGCAAATAACAAAAGAGCCAAATTATAAAGCAGGTCTTAACATAACTGCGACGTTCAATCTAGTATATCATTATGCCAATTTAGTGACGTTAATGATCTGTAATATTAATTCATCATCCTGGAAAATGGGGAAGAGTTGCCATAATTAACTGTATTAAGCCACAATTAAGAAGTCATCCAAGCTGTTGTAAAGATTCTGGTGATGATAAGGGCGTTCGTTATATTACAAACCTTTCTGACCATGTACATTTTGTATGTGAGTCTTTGTTACAAACAGCCCCTCACTCCGAATTCAGATATGTCAAAAGAGCAGCCACCCACGGAGGCGGTGACTGACTAGACGCCTTATCGGCCACTTCCATCGCCAACTGCGGTTCAACACTTTCTTACAGGGAGAATCAGCTTTGAAAGAGGTACAACCTTTTAGCATATCTACTTTAATTCCTCACAGGGAAGCGAAAACAGGCTGTCTGGTGAAATTCACATATGTCGACAGACTATCTCTCCCCCGAGATTAGGGTCATCTTTGAAAGTCACATTTCAAACCGCACCAAATGAACATTTTGATGTTTTAAAATGGAGATCCTATAACGTCCAAGCCTAAATCCAAGTTACCTATCACCAGATGTCTATAAGCTCTTAATTCTCCTCCCCACCTATTTGAAGTCTGTATTGTGACGGGAGTCTTTAAGGCACAGACAATATCAGGTGAAGAGATAAATGGGACCATGAAAGAGGTAAGATGCAGCCAGGGGGACAACTGATTCAACCGGCCAGTCCAAAGGACTCCCTCCCTTTATGCTGGACTGGACAGATCTGCTGTCAATAAAGGCCGATTTCCTCTTTCACCCTGACTTCTCTTTGCACCCATATTATTATCACCGCCATTAATGATCATGAGCTCTTCCTCCCTAAAGCAACACCGAGTATTCAGCTATCTCTACGCATAAGTCACCCCCTAAGTGCATTTAGAACCAGGGACTGTCCTTGCTGTGCTGAGCCAAGTGAATGAGGAAGCTAGGTAGTAACGTGCACACACGTGTAGCTGAAAGTAATTCATGACAACTAAAAAACAAAGCACATCACCAACTTGTCCAGAATAAGGGGCCGAGGATTTATATTTGCAGAGATTCATAAAGAGCTCCTCTGTCTATTGGTGTGGCTCTGTTTTATGCCCGTTAAGCCCAAAGCCCTGCTGCAAATCCAAAGTCACATCTGACACAATATTGCTCGGCATTTGATCAAGATTTTCAGTGAAAAGGAACTGCAGTGATTTCCCCAGGAGAGTTTCCCCCCACCCCATGTGCCTTTCTGTCAACATTATGGTACGTGCCTCTGTGAAAACACACATACGCTCAACACTGATTTCCGCAGGGTGACATGTGCCAGAAAAGTCTCATTGGCAGCGTCAGACGAGGGACAAATCACTGGACAATCTTAGCCTTCCTGGTTTGAGTAGTGACATCCCATTCCAACATTCTCACTCAACAGGACCCAGTAAACTGCTCTCAAGAGAAAAATCTCTGCTCCCTTCTTGTACTCAAGCAGCCGGTTTACACATCCAGCCTCGGAGAGTCAGTTCCCTTCACGGGATGCTGGAAGCTTCACGACTGTTGGCCAAACAGAAACCCCTTCAAATGTGGCACTGTAGAGGAAAAGAGCAGTTACTACTTCTGATGTGAGAGGGTCCAACAAAGCCCCTCTGCCAATACACATTGCCAGGAAAAAAAAAAAAAAAAAAGCAGGTGTCTGGGGGCGCCTGGGTGGCTCCGTCGGTGAGCATCCAACTCTTGATTTCAGCTCAGGTCTTGATCTCAGGGTTGTGGGATCAGGCCCTGCGTCAGGTTCTGTGCTTAGTGCAGAGTCTGCTTGAGAGTCTCTCTCTCCTTCTCCTCCTCCCCCTGCTTGTTCTCTCTCTCTAAAATAAATAAATAAATAAAAATCTTAACCAAAAAAAAAGCAGGTCTCTTATATAACCCCTCTGGGAAGGTGGAAAAATTTACCAAACCAAACCTACCTTCACTCCCACCCTTTGGAGCAATTACCATCAAGAAGCCTGATTTACCCTCCCTCAGGAAAGGATGTGTGGGGCTATCAAAGTGAAAAAACACGGTTTTTTAGATGAGTTTACAAAAAACCCTAGCACTAGCCTGGCTGAGATGTTGGAAAGGAGAGGGTCTTGCCAAGTCTTCATTCACAGCTACACATGGGTCTGGTTCTATTCCGTGTCTTCTGAGGATGGATTCAAGGATTCAAAAGGAAGCCAGATTTGGGGTACCTTCCTGAGGCTCACAAGAACCTTTCTATTCTATATGAACTGGAATCCTTATGAAAACCTGTTAAAGCAAGTGTTCCTAACAGCCATTAATGTGTTCACAGTCACAAAAAGACTCTCATGAGTTATAAACTACTTTGTATGATCCTTGTTCTGAGAAGACAAAACTCAGTCTCTCAGCCCTGCCATGAGGCATCTCTAAGTCACCCTAGTGAAGGTGGCCAGTGTCTGCAGACCTGACCAGTCTATCTGGAGCGGCTCTTCCTCCATACTTACGTGGATACTTATCAATGGGTTTGTGCTCCTTCAAGTTCACATAGACCTTTGGTTAACCTTCCACATAGACCAACAAGTCCCTCAAAGGCAAAGGCCTTAGCTCTCATGTCCTTTGTAGCATCGTTCACACTGCAGCTCCCTAGTGTTTGTGAGTAGAGAGGAGGCCATTAAAAGGAAGGAAAGCACCTAGACGTGCTGCCTAGTATGCGTTTCTCTAGGTTTTTCGTTTCCTGTGAGTGGACCTTGATATTTCCCTGACCCCACGGTCCACTGTGTGTGAGAGCGAAAGTAACACTTATTGGCAGGTCTCTGTAAAATCAATGGATCACATAGTGTGCAGACAGCCCGGATTAGGGCCTGAGGATCTTACTCTGGGGCATTTGAAAGAGCTACTTCTTTCCCTGTCTCAGGGATGCACCATGAGCATATCTCACCACACCCTCGAGTGTTCCGTGCTAACTGATACGTAGGTCTGGGAAGGAATTAGGGAGCATTGTCCAACCCCCTCATGAGGATACCGAGACTAAGAAAGTTAATGATCTGCCCAAAGCCCTCAGCTATCTGGGGGAGATCATGCATAGAACTCTGTCTCTTATTTAGTCCTGTGCCCCTTTTCACGGCATAGCTTGGCAATCTGTCTTTATAAGGAATCTTGACTTGTCAAAATCAGACTCTACTAGTAATTTTTAAAATCAGCCTTTTTGAAGGTTTTGATCATTTATTTTCAGTCGGTGGGTCAGGAAAAGTGAGTTATTGGCTCCCCCATGACTATCGGCTCTCATAGCATCTTGTGTTACATTACCCAGTGTGATACACCTTCCTGTGACTGGATTTGGATGTTTCTGGACTCAAACATAGACTCTTCATTAAATAAAATCCAGGTTAGGTTAGGGAAAATCAGCTCAGCGTGGCTTCCCTTTTTTATTTTTTAAAGAAATTTTTTTTTAAATTTATTTATTTATTTGAGAGAGAGAGAAAGCATGAGCGGGGAGAGGGAGAAGCAGACTCCCCACTGAGCAGGGAGCCCAACATGGGGCTCCATCCCAGGACCCTGGGATCATGACCTGAGCCCAAGGCAGATGCTTAACCAACTGATCCACTCAGGCCCCCCAAGGCTTGCCTTTTTTAAACCCAGAGGTATTTGGACCATTTGTCCAGTCACCCCTATTCTGAGCTGAATTGTGTTCCCAAAGAGATGAAGTCCCAACTCCCAGTACCTGTGCAAATGACCTTATGTGGAAATAGGGTCTCTGCAGATGACCAAGCTAAGATGAGATCATTAGGAAGGGCTTTATTCCAATCGGATTGTGTCCTTATAAAGGGGAGAAATTTGGACAGAGGCAGACACAGGCAGAGGGAAGAGGATGGGAAGACGCAGGGAGAGTGCCGTGTGTAGACGGAAGATCGGGGTGATGCTTCTACGAGCCGCCGGGGATGCCCAAAGTTGCCAGCACACCACCAGAAGCTTGGAAGGGATCTGGAACAGATCCTTTCTCACCGCCTGAGAAGGAACCAACCCCGCGGACACTTGCTCTCAGACTGCCAGCCTCCAGGCCTGTAAGACAGAGCTCCTGGTTTGTGCTACTTCCTGCAGCAGCCTTAGGAAACGAATCTACCTCCCAAAGGAATAGGAAATGCAGGTTTCCTTTTGTGGATGCCTTCGTGTGTGTTTCGTCTTTTCTCTTGTTAAAGGCAGCTTTGAGGTCAGAGGCTTTAAATGTATTTGGAGAAAGGCACCCTGGGTGATCTTAAAACTAAATGACATTTGTAACCCTTAGTTTGTAGCTATCGAAACTCTGTTCTTTGGGGATTCTTTGAATTTCCAGTATTATTTCATCTTTATTTCTAAATATGATTTGATAACCACCCCTAGAATCAGTTATTTTGCTTGGTTTTTAACGTGAGGGATGCTCAATGAATGAATTATTTAGTAAATTTAATAAGGCTCCATTTGACCTTTTGTTTGAAAGTGCTAGAAAATACTTTGTGTGGCACATAGTAAGAACTTTATCAATATAGAGTTTATGAATTACAGAAGAGGCACACATGCACATATATGATAAGCCAACTTGTCAGAATATGTGACTCTGTAGCAGCTAGAGTTAACCTTATTCTATTTTAGTTCTTTGCAGACCAGAGATAGTTTGATTTTTTTCTATTATTTCCTAGATTATTTCAGGGATGGGGCAAAAGACTTTGCGATATTATTTAATAGTATATTAACAAAAAGCTACCAGCTAAGTGTTACTGAATTTGGAACATATAGTAAACAAACTTCTTGACACTTGTCCACACTTTTGGGAGGTGAGGGAAACATGGCAGGGGAGCTTGTACCTTAATATGATTTCTAACACCAATAGAAAATTACCAGCAGCTGGTATCTTTACTTGACTCAAAGATCTGAAAAGACTAAATTTTAGGTGCTACCCAGAGAGGTTTATGTGAGGCTACCTCAGGAGGCTGAAATGGGCAGCTTTTAATGGGCAAGAGTTGAGTCACATCTCTCTGCAGGGCACCTCAGCCTGCCAGTACAATGTTTCCCCGGACAGCAAGCATCTTCCATGGCCCCTGGTTTTCTGACCTCAACTCAGCCACACCCCCTCCTGTTACCTCATGTTGGCCCCCTCACCTCGTCCAAAGTGGCTGGGCCTATGGCCCACCTCAGAGCCTTCCCACTGGCTTTGGGCTCAGATACTCACCTGGGATCGCTAGATAAAATACAGGATGGCTAGTTAAAGTCAAATTTCAGAGAAACAACAGAAGTCATGGACACAGAGAACAGATTGGTGGTTGCCAGAGGCAGGGGATAGTGGATGGAGGAAATGGGTGAAGGTAGTCAAAAATACAAACTTCCAGTTATAAAATAAAATAAATAAGTCCTGGGATATAATGTACGGCATGGTGACTATAGTTAATATCGTATTGCATATTTGAAAGTCGCTAAGAGCATAGATCTTAAAAGTTCCCATCACAAGGGAAAAAACTTGTAACTATGTCCAGTGATGGATATGAACTAGACTCTCTGTGGTGATCATTTCACCATTATACAAACATCAAATCATTATGTTGCAAACCTGAAATTAATATAATGTTTTATGCCAATTATATCTCAATAAAACATTTTAATTTCAGAGAAACAACAAATACTTTCTTAGTGGAAATATGTCCCAAATACTGCAAACTTACACTCAAAAATTACTTGTTGTTTATCTGGAAATCCTACCATGCCTGACTCATCACCTGGCTGCCTCAGGTTCATTCTTCAGGTGACTTAAATGTCACTTCCTCAAAGATGCCTCCTGAAGACCCAATCTAAATTATGCTATTATTCTCTTTCAGATCACCCCATTCTTCTCCCTCATCTCCTTCACATCAATTTGTAGCTATATTTTTATTTTTTGTGTTTATCTGATGCTAGTCTGTCTTCTCCATGAAGGCAGGGACCATGTAGGTCTCTTTTGCTTGCTGTTATAATACCTGGTGCCTGGTACTTACTAGATACTCAATATTGGTTCATGAATGGATGAATGAATGAATGAATGAATGAATGAATGAATGAATGAATGAACAAGGAAGAGAAAATTTTACTGAGAATTCCTTACCTTGCTTTATTTCTAGTTAATTTATTTGGTAGACTAACTAGTGATTTAAATAGGTTTACAGAAAAAAAATGAGATTTCTCAGGAAGTTAATGGAATTATCACAGAATATGTTGAGCATAGTGTTAAAGTACCTCAGATCATGTAGATGTTATGTTATAAAGTAGATGTTATGTTTACATTATAAAGTATATGTTCAAAGAATCATATATATGTTCAAAGATATATATAATCATGTAACATGTGATTACATGTTACTAAGTATATGTTCAAAGAATTACATATTAAGCTTATAAGTGTCTAATAAGCTTAACTTAATTCAAGTAATGTTGCTAATAGATCTGCTATTTGTTCTAAGAAAGAATTTTGAATAATTTATTAGCTCCAAGTCAGCTGTTAAAATGGTCACCTTGAAGCAATCAGCATTACTATTAATTGAAGAATAAGCTGCAAATAGCTCATTCAGTTGGACACAGAAACCCATCTAGTCCATGTAAAAGATGCCTTGTAACATACAATAATTTTAGAAAAGAAAACAATGATAAAATTTCATGGAGAATGTTAGGTTCTCCCCAGCTGTAAAGAACTAAGCAACCAAAATGGCTCACACTTCTAGAGAAATAACTTCAAAATCATATATAAACAAAGATTTTCTCATTCTGCTTATAGCTCTAGCAAGATGAATATTTTCTTTGTTTTTTTTAAATATATTTTTTAAAGATTTTATTTATTTATTTGACACACAGAGAGAGAGATAGGAAGAGAGAGAGAAAGAGAGAAAGAGCACAAGCAGGGGGAGCAGCAGGCAGAGGGAGAAGCAGGCTTCCTGCATGAGCAGGGAGCCCGATGCGGGGCTCAATCCCAGGACTCTGGGATCATGACCTGAGCTGAAGGCAGCAGTTTAACCAACTGAGCCACCCAGGCGCCCCAAGATGAATATTTTCTAATTGAGAATCCAAGATCCAGTTCTGACTGATGTGAAGTTTTTTTCCCCCTACTTAATAATCCATTACTAAATGTTGGATTGTAGTTATTGCTCTAAGAACAATTTCACAATGGACAGGTTAGGGTGGGTCAACTCAGATGAAATGAAGAGAATGGTTGGGACAACAATTTAGATGGGATATTGGCATGAATTTAATTTACTGGAGGATGGTTCAATTTCACTGCTTTTTAGCTTGTAGCCGTGTGACTAGTTATAAATCAGATATCATTCAACAGTTGCAATTGTACATATTTTTCCTTTTTTTTTATAATGCCAAAACCAACTGTCAGATAAATAAAAATCTCTCACCTTAGTCCATTCTTACAGGATAATAGCCTCAACACTGATTCTACCCTATTTTATAGTTCTTTGCTAAAATCACAAGCATCTACAGTAAAAGATAGAAAGGTATGTATCTAAAAATCTTCAAACACCCTCACTTGAATTTTTTTTCCCACTGTCAGCCTCTATTCAGTGTAATACTTTATGCAACTATAAATAAAAATTATAAATACATGTCATCTAATAATTGCTGAAGTTATTTATTTAATATTGTCTATTATTTCTATATAAAATATAGAAAATAAAAGATAATGCTTGGTATTAGGTACACCAATGAACACTATTAAGATTAAATTATAGGGGCACCTGGCTGGCTCAGTTGGTAGAGTATTTGACTTTTATCTCGAGGTTATGAGTTTGAGCCCCACGTTGCATGTAGAGATTACTTAAAAATAAAATATAAAAAAAAAGATTAGATTGTATTTAGGCCACAATCTGTGGTTCATGTATCTAAAATATGCAAAATCCTAAACCTGTACTTTTATTTTTTATTATTATGCTTTAAGTATTAAGCAGAAATATATTTTCCCCTCAGTATTCATCCAAAATGCAAAACAGTAATATATGGTGGGGGTGTGGTTTTTATTCACTGAAGGGCTGTTCAAAATTTCAAAATGAACTTGAAAAATTGCATGTACTTGCTCAGCAAAAGCTGTCTGGTTTGCTTGTGTATCGCTTTGTTTCAATTTTGGGGAAACAGTTCTGTTTCTGGAGTCTTTCACCTAACCATAAAGTGGTCTGTGGACAGAAAAAATTCAACCGCAAACAGAGGCAAAAAAAAATCTCCAAGACTACATGATATTTTTCACATTTTTTAACCAGACAGTTTGGCCTGGTTTTAAAATAACCTCAAAGCAGATTATCATAGTTTTTGAGGTGTGATGAAAGGCATTATGGTAGTCTGCCCCCCCTGAACACACTGACAGGTGGTCTGGTGTCATGGGAACATTGACAAGACTGGCCTGATGGTTCTGGGTTTGTGTCTCTGTCATGACAATCAGCAGCATTTGGTGCAGGATTCCATGTGTCTTTCCTCTCCAAGCCTTGGAAGATAATTTCCACATTTATGGCAACCTGAAGGACATGTCTTACAAGCTTTGCTTTGTAACTTTTAACACCTATTTAGTTTTTTTAATTGGCATGTCCAAGAATCAAATTAGTAAAGTTCTTGGTAAACCTTGTTCAAAGAAGTTGAATACCATTGATTTAAGTGTTTGTTTTCTTCTTTAAATCAATAGTTGAGGGGCACCTGGGTGGCTCAGTTGGTTAAGCGTCTCCCTTCAGCTCAGGTCGTCATCCCAGGGTCTTGAGATTGAGCCCTGTGTCAGACTCCCTGCTCATCGGAGAGTCTGCTTCTCCCTCTTCCTCTGCCCCTTGCTGCCCCCCCCCCCACTTGTTCTCTCTCTCTGTCTCTCTCTCAACCTCAAACTCAGAGGAGGCTTGTGTATGTGTGTGTTTGAGATGAAGTTTCTGTATGTATCGGTCTACATTTAGCAGATGGGTACTTTTACTTGGAGAAAATTCTTTAATTCTGTGGAGACAAGGCATTATTTTTCTTTGGAAATTCACAATTTTTTTGAAATTAGTAAATTTAATGTAACTTGGTGATATTGTTTTTGCCGACATGAAACAGCTCTTTGCAACATGAATATGTGCCAAACGCTCTTTTTTAATATGATTTTTTGATTAGCAACACATTAATATGGTTTGAAAAAAAGCAATATAATACAGTATAGAGTGAAAGGTCTTGTTTCTGTCCCCCTACACACTATTCCCAGCCCTTCATCCATATCCCTTTGTCTTCCTCCAGAGTTTTGAAGATGTTCTTTATATTTGAAAAATAATGTATCAGCACTTTGAAAATATACACGGTTGAAAAGAAATCTTAAATGGTGATAAAAATATTGAATCTTTGAATTTTCTCAGTTCACTTGACTAGTCACTTGACTCTTAAGTTAAAATTCTTTGTTAAAATAGTTAAAATGATATACATATCTATGTGAACTTAAAGTAATCATTCCTCAAGGAGAAGTTAGACGAATACAGTTGGGGGTTGTTTTGTTCAGGAAGTTTTGAAGTGGAATTTCCTCACTAGGTGGCGCTCGTGTGCCTGGAGGTCTGGGAGGGAGTTGCCCCGCCCCGCTGTCCCTGGATGCACAGTTCACCAATTAGCACACAGTTACTATGGAGACCTCCCAGTTCACACAGAGGGAAAGGCCTCCATATTTTCTCCTCTCTAAAGAATGATTGTTCTACTCTTATTTCTGCTCTGCGCTATATATGACCTTACAACTGGAGTGAAATTGTTGTAGTTTCCTCTTTAGACTGAGAGGTGTGTTATGGAAGATTGGTACCCAAGCAAGAAAAGGTCACTGCAAGTGTTACTTTGACCTGGGGATAAAACCCTGGGAAAATTCAACTTACCAGCTGAATCAGAACTTTAGAGAAGTTCCCTGTAGCACATCAATGATCTGAAAGTTGCCCTCACCCTTTCCCTGAAGACCTTAATGTCCATCCAACAACAAAAAGCTTTTAAACATGCTTTGGTGGTATTATCTTCCTTAGCCATTGACATGGCCTCTCTACTAAGAAGGGATCAAAGTGCTTTCTCCTGTCTGATTCTCACACTCACCATGAGGCAAGTAAAACATTACAGATGTGCATAAAATAATAATCTAGGGATTTCCAAATACTGCTCAACTCTGTCAGAAAGTCAAGAAGTCCAGCAAGCAATAGGGGAAGAAAAAAAAATTTAAACCAAGATTGAAGAAAGTTAGAAATATGCTAGCTAACTTTTTATTTGATATATTTGATCCTGCAACCATTAATTTTTTTATGCATTAACTCAGACATTTACTGCCCACCAACTATATGCTTGGCACTCTCCTGGTTGCCATGGATGCAAAGATAGATGAGACTAACTCCCAGCTTCAAACCTGTTGGGAAAATGAACTTTCATCCTGAACTCTTTCTTGATCAAGCTCCCATCATCCCCATAAGAATTACTCTGATTCGGGGCACCTGGGTGGCTCAGTCGTTAAGCGTCTACCTTCGGCTCAGGTCATGATCCCAGGGTCCTGGGATTGAGCCCCCCATCGGGCTCGCTGCTCGGCGGGAAGCCTGCTTCTCCCTCTCCCACTCCCTCCTCTTGTGTTCCCTCTCTCGCTGTGTCTCTCTCTGTCAAATAAATAAATGAAATCTTAAAAAAAAAAAAAAAAAAGAATTACTCTGATTCAGCTCCATGTCATTTTGTACACCACTCTCTTCCACTTTTTGATATAATATGCATCAAAATCTTGCCCAAATTTACCCCTTTTAGGACACCATCTACCTCAGATAACTTACTTAAGCCACATACTCAATTGCATCTGTAATTTGTAAGTATTTATATGTCACCTTAACCTAGGGACAACCTCAAGTCATGTGAGTGTCAGTTCACCTGCTCAGAATGATTTCAAGCTTTTTAAAAAAGATTTTATTTATTTATTAGAGAGAGAGAGAGGGCATAGAGAAGCAGATTCCCCGCTGAGCAGAGAGCCCAAAGTGGGGCTCAGTCCCAGGACCCTGGGATCATGACCTGAGCCGAAGGCAGAGGTTTGACCGACTGAGCCACCCAGGCGCCCCTGATTTCAAGCTTTTGAAGACAATGTTTCACACATACTGTGACCTCAGATCTCATTGACTGAAATATCGTTTTTAATGTTTTATTAGGAGAAACAAAAGCCTGTTGCCGAAGACCCTTTGGGAAACATGGGACGATCAGGTCAAAGGGCATCAGCTAATCTTTGGGCGCTCCTTTGAGTGACAGCTCAGCAGTAGGGACACAGATAGCATGGAAAAGCCTCTAGCTGGTGCCCAGGGTCATGCCAACAATTGTGATGATTGTTTGTACCTCTGGCTTCTCATAACAATGCTAATGCACAAGTGGCCCAGATTCCTGTTTCCCAGTGGAAAGAAAAATTTTTAAGAAGAACCAAAGGGGGAAAAAAGAAAAAGGAATGAAAAAAGAAAACTCAACATCAGCTATCTGGTGTTGCTTTTTTGATGAAGCCTTTTTTCTCCATGGTTCTTCCCCCAAAGTGAGAGGAAAGTAGGGGAAGACAGGAAGGAGGCATTCTCTACTGAGATGATTCTAAGGAAGATTTTCACTCTTGTGATGATGGCATGTGAGATTATAGGTGCCCCATCTCAGGACTCCATGGGATGTGGAGAGCAATTAACTCCTACGGGAACACGGTGAGTTGAGATGAAGTCTAAGAGGGAAAGGTCCTCGAGGTGAAATGCACTGCAGGCTAGCAGAGAGCAGGAAAGACACTGTCTGGTTGTCTTTTTTAAACCATGAAAGTCTTTTCAGGACAAGGTAGCTACATTCTAATCAGAACCGAAATTCAAAAGAGAATCAGGAGAATCACCTGCTATTTCTCCCTGCCGGGTATACCGTGCCTTACTCCCGTGTGAGTCTAGCATAAGTGCAAACGAGGGCAGAGCTACACCTTTCTGGACACTTAGATGCGAATTATCACTTAGGCATTAACACTGTTGTGCCTGCTTTGCCTGCAGCCTCCCCCACATTCTGCAGCTGTGCACAAGGGATTTGCTTTCATTGTATTCCTTTGTCCTTAGGGGTGGGGAGTAGCACAGTCTTTTGCTACAAATCCTTTTCCCCAGCATTTCTCTTTCTTTTAGTAGATCTCTTTGGGATTGGATGAATTTAATTGAGTACCTGTTCACACCAAATAAATTCCCTTTATAATCTGGCATGCCAATCACCCAGCTGGGTTGTCCCAAATAAAAAGGACCACAGTGGACACACTACACCAGTTATTTCCTTTGGCCATCAAACTCCAAACATCTTATAACCAAATCATATCATAACTGGTATTTATTGGGATTGGTGGGCAATGAATGGTGGTGGTGATAATAATAAGAGGGAGATACAAACATGTATCTGGAGCAGTTCTTGATATTAAGACACAGGTAGTCCAAGTAGACAGAAAACACAAACACTTCAAAAACTGAATAATGACTCAGGATAGGCTTGATATGAGACACCGTCCTAGGAGCTCTGAGGAGGACACAGTTGCCTGGGGAAGAAGCCTCATAAAAGGCAAAAGAATTTGACGTGGGCCTCAAAGAATGACCACAAATCCCAGTGAGAGGCTGGAGAAACCATTCTGGGTGGATGAAAGGTGTAACTAGACAGGTTTTAATGGAGTCTACAAAAACTGTGGGGAAAGAGTGGGCAATAAACTGGAAATGTGGATTGAGGCCAGATAGTGGAAGGAAACTAAGGAGCTTGGACTTTATCCTGGTGGTAATGAAGAGATAATGAAGATTTTTAATTAAGGGTTTGGCATGATTAAATGGTGTTTTAGGGAGATTACTGTGGCAGCAGTGAATTGGAGGGGGAGAAACAAGTAAGCGATTAGTTAGGAGGCTATTATAATCATCCAGGCTTGAAGTGGCAGGGGTATGGGGGTAATGGGAATTGAAAGGAGAGGTGGAGTGTGAGAGATAGTGCAAGGGAATGCCCAGCAAGCCTCGGGGACTCATAGATATTTGGGACAAAGGAAAGGAAGGTGGCAGTGAGTGCTGGTACCAGACACACTGAGGGGAATTGGGAGGGGGAGTCTTTTGGGAGCAGAGGGGGAGATTGGAGCAGTGTTGAGTTAGCTGGGCTGTGGGGTAACTACAAGGCAGCCAGGTTCAGAGGTCCAGCAGCTGGGTGGAAATGCGAGACTGAGACTCTGGAGGGCAGCCAGGCTAGGGACCTAGACCTCTCTCTTTTATAAGTCAATCGAACTCCTTTCCCAAGAAAGAACCCGAAATACAATGACTAAGCAATCAGGATAGAAAGTGAATATTTTAGGGTGGGTCCTAAACCATATCAACAGGAAGGAAGAATCCAGGTCATTCTTCGAATATTTTCAACTTCTGGAAAAGTGCTTTTTAAAAAATCAGCCAAATATTTCAAATGAATATGTTTTAAAGCTAAGTTTCCCAGATAACATTCCCAAAAGTTCAAATTTCTTCCTTCAGGGAGGCTCAGCTTTGGTGTCTAATAAAGTTCAATTACAGAATGATTCCGTGTTGAATGTGGTGGTGATCTGCACTATCTACATGGAGCTTTGTGACCAAGATGTGGCTCCAGATGAGCAGCACAAGAGCCTTTGTAATCCCTGTAGGCCCTTTACCTAATTCTCTCATGCAAATTAGAAGGAAGAGAGGTTTCCAGATGTCATTTACCAGGAAAGTGCATCCTTCTAGCAAAAGGAATCCGCAAGAAGAAGCACAAGTGTCCTTTAACGTGTGCTGCTTAACCAGTGGCCCGTGGCCACATGGACTTCCATGAGACTAAATGCCAACTCAGCCTTTCCTCCAAAACGTATGTTGTAGATCCAAATGTGAACATGGTGGAAATAAAACAGCTTTGGATTTCACCCGTGGGTGTGTGGACTCAGCTGCCAAACTCCTCCCCACACGACTCAGATGCTAGTGATTATTGTTTGAGTTTTGCTGTGAAACTCAAGAGACCAACCAAGTCAGTCAAGTCAGCCATTATCTGAAAATCAAGGGAAAGTAATCTTTTTTTTTAACCTGAAAATCAAGTACTGGTAAAACAATTCGCTTCCAAATCTAGAAGGATTCCTCGTAATTCACAAATGCATGTCAGTAGTGCTTGCCCTCCTGTGAGATTTCTGAGGAGGGACTCTGAAGGCTCTGATGTCATCGGTGAATTTTGGAGCTCCATGGTGTTTTAAATGTGTGTGTGTGTGTGTGTGTGTAGAGGGTGTCTCAAGAGCAGGATCCTTGTCTGTCAGTGGAGTCGTAACTACCATGTCTGGTTATCACCTGGCCACAGAGAGCTTAAAATCTTGTCTACTGTTGTGGATTCCCTCAGCAGAGCACACACCTGCCCTTATCCAGAGGTAAGCTCCCCAGACTGCTCCAGGAGAATTTGTCAGCACCTTGAACCATTTCTAGATGGACTAGAGAAGTGGTAATGTTTCTCTCCTACAAGACATGAAATTTTAGCTGAAGCCCAAGCTTAACCCCCCAAGACCCTGGGAAACCTGGAAGGGAATGTTGAAATCTCTTGGGCATTACCATCTCCCATCACCAACCCCTCCTTACTCGAGAAGCATCTAAATTTAGCAAACACTCAAATTTCTCAATATTATCTGTTAAATCCAAGCAATTAATGAAGAATCCCATATAGAAATTCTGCTTTATTAATGATCAAACCTTTCTATTGGTAGATAACAAATATTAAGTAAACAAGTTTACCACACCACCCAACCAGACTGGATCAGGTTAGGGAGGAGCTCCTTCCTTCTCCACCTCTCCTATGATAAGAATCTTTTTTTTTTTTAATGCAAGGGGGTGGGATTAAATAACTTTTAAGGGTCCTCCCAACTCTGAGATCCGATGAGTGTTGATTAAGATGAAGATACTTGCACATTTCCATAGGTCTGAACTCAATGGAAATGCTGCTTCTGACCTCCCCAGTAATGGCCTCAGCCCTTGATTTTGGGAAGCCCTTATCAGTAAATGTCTGCTAGATGCTCCAAGCCTCAAGAAATAAGGAGTAACACACGCACACTCACGCACACACACATACATTTAGTTTAAATTGTAACTGAGTTGATGCCAAATTTTCTGATTTACCTAAGATTTAACTTTCTCCATATTTAAATAAGAACTTTTAAATCCTAGTATTAAAGTACATACATCTGTATATGTTGTAGCTTGCTAATAATCATTTCTAAGCAACATATAGGAAGACATGTAAAGAAATTTAATCCTGGTTAATTCAAGGTAACCCAAGTTGATCATTTGATTTTAGCTCTCCTTCAGCAAAGAAAGACAAAGGTCAAAAAGTAATCTTTTTTCAGTCATTCTTGGTTGAAAATAAATTCTGAATTTCTCTTTTATTAATATGTTGCCCTTTTTTATGTGTCAGAAATAGAAATGGTAGAGGGTTGGAATGTGATCTTGATATATGACTTTACTGCTCTTTGTACTAACTGCTGAGTTATTATCATTTCACAGAAATTACATCTGAAAGGGAGGAATGTGTTTTTAAATCACATGATTCCAAATGAATAACCTTTGTGAAAGTGATTAGTAATTTCTCCAAGCGATGAGCTTGAAAAGACTCCATTTCAGGGGTCTATATAACCCTTTCCTTCTTCCTCTGTCACAGGACAAGAAATGCACAGAGAGTGTCTACGATGTGTGGAAGGTTTCTACTTTACTAGGTATCAGGAAAAAGAAAAAAACAAATAACCAACAAGTTACTCTGGGGGAAAAACAGTGGAGGGTGGGGTGGGTTGAAGATACTGTTAAAACACTTGAATTAACAGAAGTTAATTCCCTGGCGGTGCCTCTATATATTAATTGTATGAGAGTGCCACTCCATGGGCAAATTTAACTTCAGGAAGTGACTTAGGCCCTGGGAAGAATAGGCCACAATATTTCATCAAATACAGCAAAAACAAATTACCTCAGACTCAAGACGCCTGAGACCACTTTCTAAAAGTGTGAACTGCTTGCAGAAGGACATTCCTTTCTCTGGGAATGGGAGACAGAGGGTGTAGCAGGGAGTGGGAGGTGGCTTCCAGCCCATTCATGCTCACCTCCTGAGGGGACCACAGTTGGAAATACCAAAATGGCAGCCCCTGGGTCCACCCCACTTACTCCTAAAAGCGACTGTGATATGGACTTTCTTTTGTTTTGTTGTGGGTTTGAGTGAAGAGAGGGTGACTTTCAGGTCTGTTCAGAGACCCTGGGAAGCCTTTAGGAGCAAGTTTGTCAAAGTCACACCTGTAGGCTTGACTTGAAGACCCAGTGATGGGTTCTAGTAGGACATGAGTGGATTGCAAATGGCTCTGGAAATCCACTCCTATTTCACCTCCTAGTATTTAAGAAGAAACCCACTTGGCTGTTTTAACTCCTTGCGTCCCAGGAAGTATCACCCTTGGATCCAAGACAGAGTAGCCACCCTGTGTCTTCTTGCCTTTCTGGTCTCTAATTATAAGCAGGTCTGTGCCTGATAGGTGGAGAAAAGACAGGACGTTACAGTGGTTAAGATCACGGACTCTGAAGCCTGACTACTTGGGTTCAAACCTTGACTCTACACTTAGGGCTGTGTTACCTTGGTCTAGAGGCCTAACTCTCTGTGCCTCAGTTTTCCCATCTGTAAAACAGGGATTCATTCACCCATTCACTTTTATAAACATTTATTGAATCCTCTCGTGCAGAGATGAAAAAGACAGTGTCTGCTCTCATGGAGTCTCCATTATAGTAGGAGGAAAGGCAATAAATAAATAAAGTAGGATGTAACAGGTAGTCATAAGTGCAATGAAGAGAATTAGAATAGGTTTATGAAAAAAAATTAAAAATAAAATAGCTTTATGTGGTAGAGTGACAAGATGGCTGCTTAGCATGGCCTCTCTGAAGAGGTGACCAGAATGAGAGTCATCCATGAGGAGATCATGGGGAAGAGCTTTCCAGGCAGACGGAAGAGCAAGTACAAACCCTAAGGCAGAATGAGCGTGGTGTGTTCAAGTCAAAGAAAGGCCAACGTGGCTGGAGCAATGCGGATAAGCAGGAGATGGGATGAAATCAGGCCAGGCTATTGTAGTCTAAATCTAAGGAAGCCACCAGAATGTTTTAAGCAGGGGAATGACATGATCTGACTTACACTGACCACGTTGTGTGCAGCATGGACTGTTGCAGGGCGAGAATGGAAGCAATGAGACTAGTTCAGAGGCTGCAGCAGTGAGCCACGTAAGAGGAGAGTGATGCTGGGGAGACATGGATAGAGGCTGGGTATGTTGAGTAAGAAGAGGCAACAGAAGCTCTTAGTGCATTTGGATCTAGAGATTAAAAGAAAGGATGACTGCTTGGATTTGGGCTCAAACAACTAGGTCCTGTAGATGGTAGTCTCATTTACTGCAGTGGGAAGGACGGCAGGTCAAAGTCGGGGAGGGTCAAAGGTTCTGTTTTGGATGTGATACTTAAGAGGCAGATTAGGTGTGCCAGTAAAGAGAAAGGTCAGGCAAAGCCTTGGATACACGACTCTGAGTTCTGGGGAAGCATCAGGGCTGGCGATTTGAGGACTGCAGCATATATGTGGCATGTTAAGCCATGGCACTGGGTGAGATCAGCTGGACAGGAGTTGCTGAGAGGGAGGGAGAAAACCAGAAGTGTGTGGTGTCCTTACAGCCAAGGGAGGAGTTGCAAGGAGGAGGGAGCAATCAACAGCGTAAAATGCTGCAGAGGGTTGGGTCATACAATGACTGAGGATTGTCCCTGGGTTGGGTTTGCCAAGCTGAGGTTGTGGGTAATCCCTGGAGTAGCATCTGTGGAGGGCTGAGGACTAAGCTTGCTCGGGATGAGCTCACGCAGGGCCAGGCCAACTTTAAGGATACCCAGGTCTGTTCCCGGTGTGTGGAGAAAGGCAGAACGTTGTCGTGTTTAAGATCGCCGCCTCTGAAGGCTGACTGTGGGACCTGAAGTCTCTACCACTTGGGGGCTCTCTCAAAGAAAAATAATATAGAATTAATACAAAATTAGTTGCAAATGTAAAAATCCGTTTGGAATGAGAAATTATAAAATAAACTTTACATTTTAAAAGTCTGACAAGGGGCGCCTGGCTGGCTCAGTTGGGAAAGCGTGTGACTCTTGATTTCAAGGTTGTGGTTGTGAGTTTGAGCCCCACGTTGGGCATGGAGATTACTTAAACACACATACACACACAAATAAAAAATAAATAAATGAAAGTCTGACAAATTCCAAAAAGAAAAATAACAATATTTTTCTTAACTTACTGCCAGATGCACCTCTATAATATTTCCCTTTTTTTTTGTCTAGATACCCTTCTTTATATGACAATGATTTTTTCATAAATGGCATGTATATGTGTCTATTACATATATCTATATTTATACACGATCTCTCCACTTACCTTCTGGATCCTATAAATATATTTTTTTTTATATGGCTGGAGTTCACTGTAGTCACTGGTGGGATTTTGAGCACTACTTGTTAATAGGAAACAGAAATCTGAACTATTCTCCACTATCACCTGGGGGTTCAGCTAGAGAGGTTGAACCAAATAGTTTCAGCCAAAGCCTGTGAAATACGCTGAAGATTAAGGATAGGAAAAGTCCCTTTTGGTATCCTATTATACCAGCATTTCTCAATGTTACACTGTTGACATTTGGGGCCAGAGAGTTCTTTGCTGTTGGAAGCTGTCTTGTGCATCATAAGATGTTTAGCAGCGTCTCTGTCCTCTACCCACTAGATGCCAGTAGACAACCAAAAATGTCTCCAGACGTGGCCAGATGTTCCCTGGGGGGCACAGTTGTCCGACTGAAAGCCATCGTGTCACATTAAGTGTGTGTGGTCCTTTGTTGATCTTTTCACGCTGTGAATTTGTGGTTCAGGATTATTTGTATGTATCCCAGAGTTCTTCTCTAGTCTTGCTCTTTGATAGAAGCTTGACTTTTATCTCTACAAGAAGTGACGTGGGGATGAAATGTCCCGGCACCTGTTTGCCCTCCGTGCATTTCAGTTCAGACCCAGAACCTGTCCCTGTCGCTAGAGCCAGGGCCAGAGGATGCTGAAACATGCAGAACTCTCAGAGGACAACCCCTAGCACGACGACGTATGTCCACAGAAGCTTGAAGAGTGAGGAGGGGTTGAGTATGAAAGCCCTCAACTAATGGATGATTACCAGTAAGGCATAACTTGTGAAAGTTGAACTAATCTTTTTTTTTTTTAATGATAAAAGCAAGCCTCATATTAGGCAAAGAGTACATGAAACAAGCTTGTTACTCTAAGAAGTGATACAAGTTGAAAACATAAAATAGTTTTAATAACTGTTTAACAAATATATGACTAATATTAAGACAAAGAAGATGATAATGAATATTTGGAGGGAGCATCCTTAAACTTTCTGACATAGAAGAAACAAGCAAATCAAATGCCACAGCGAGATACCACGTCATGTTCCCTAGGACAGCTGGAATCAAAGAAAAGTAAAAATAACAAGTGTTGGTGAGGTTCTGGAGAAATTGGAACCTTCCTACATTGCTGGTGGGAATGCGAAATGGTGCTGCCACTGTGGAAAACAGTTTGGCTCTTCCCCACAAGGTTAGACGTAGAGTTACCCCATCACTCATCAATTCCATTCCTAGGTGTGCATCCCAAGATCATGGAAAACGTATATCCACACACACTTGTACACACATGTTTGTAGAAGCATGATTCATAATAGCCAAAAAGGGGAAACAACCCAAATGTCCATCAACAGATGAATGGATAAACGAAATATGGTATACCCATATCCAAATAATGGAATATTGTTCAGCCGTCAAAAGGAGTATGTGCTACAAGGAGGAACCTTGAAATCATTATGCTAAGTGAAAGAAGCCAGACACAAAAGGCCACAATGGATGTTTGCATTAAAATAAGCAGATCCATGGAAACAGAAAGTAGATTAGTGGTCGCCAAGGGACAGAAGGGCAAGGGAATTAAGACTGACTCCTGGAAGGTGTGGGGTTTCTCTTGGAGATGATGGAAATGTTCTGGAATTAGGTAGTGGTGATGGTTGCATGACTCCATGAATACACCAAATACCAATGAATTGTACACTTTAAATGGTGAATTTTATATTATGTGAATTTAAAAAGGCAACAACCAAAACCTAGGATTGGAAGGGTGCCTGGGCATCATGGGGTACAAACTTCAAGTTTTCTCGTTGAGAGACCTTGAGGATATTGTCCAAGTGATTATCTTTAAAAACTAGTTTGAAGTGGATTTCTACTTTACTTAGAACCATTGAGATGTCGGAGGGAGAGCTGGCATTAAAAGCAGTCTGAGCCCCACAAGGAACAACGTAGACCGCCTCTGTGGATTCATCATTTAAACAGACACATATTTATTGAGGGCCCACTGTGTGCCTGGCACTTCTCCAGGTGCTGGGAAGACAACGTGAGCAGCGCACAAAAAAAGGTCCTGCCTCCGTGGAACTTGGGTTCTCACAGAAGCCCTTCCTGGACAGCTCCTTTTAGAAGCTGTGTTCTCAAACTAGTGCCCACTTAGAAATCAAAAACAGCGTCAAAAGGAATGGTCGAATGAACTGAGAGAAAGAGAAGATTGAGGGAACACATGATAAACGCCTTCCAAGTGTTTGGGAGGGAGAGGCGTTTCATTCTCCGCTGCTCCCAAGAGCCGTGCTCTGTGAAAGGGTGAGCTTCCGAGAGGTGGACTTGGGCTCTCATCAAGGAAGGCAGGCAACTCTTGGGATTATGTGCCTACTTAGTAGCCGGTGTCCTGGTGGGCATTTTCACCTGCATTATCTCATGAATCCTCACAATATCCCTACCAGGTGCCATGACAGGCCCTATTTTTAAAGAAGAGGAAAGGGAGGCTTAGCAAGATTATGTAACCAGTCCAGGGTCACACAGCCGGTCAACGGCGAGATGCCAGTCAGACCTTTCCCTGCTGACCACTGCGCCATGCTGTCTTCCCACCGATTAACGCTTTCAAACACGTGCACATGTGTGGAGAGGAATATTGCTTGGGATGTCAGGGTGGACCCGATGACCCAAAGCTCCTTTCCAGAAATACTGTGACACCTGGCAATGTACTGTTACACTGTAATGTCTCATTTGGCTCACTCGGTGAAAAGGGTTAAAGTGGTCAAATGAAATTAATAATTCACAGATGAGATAACCTATGTACAGAATCTAGTACCGTAACATCAACCTTATTCAGCAAATGTCTACCAAGAATCTGCTGTGTGCTAGGTCCTCTGATGTGACACCAGCCTGGTCTTCAGGGGGCTTACAGTTTTGTCTGACAAATAGAGGGCACTCCATGAGGTGGAAGGTCCTACTCCTTTCCTCTGGTCCCAAGCCCACATTCCCTCCACGCAGGGCAGGCTGCTATCCCCATCTCATACCCATGTATTCAGTCAGTGGACAGTTACTGGATGCCTTCCGTGTGTCAGGCACTGTTCTAGGCACTGGAGATAAAGCAGTGCACAGAATGGACAGAAATCTGTACTCTATGGGGCTTGCTTTGGTGCTTACAGTAAACAAACATAGATAAAATATTTATTACATTTGGGAGTGAAAAGAGCTATGGAGAAAACTAAAGTCTGGAAAGGGTCTAAGGGAGTCCTGGGGAGTGTGGAGGTTGCAGTTTTAAATAGGTGATCAGGATAGGCCTCACTGAGAAGGTGGAATCTTGGCCTCAACTTGAAGGAGAAGAGGGAGTGAGCCATGCAGTTACTGGGGGGAAGAGAGTGTGGGGCCAAGGAAGAGTAAGGGCAAATGCCCAAAGGAGGGAGCGTGCTTGGTGGGTGAGCGACAACAAGGGAGCTGAGGTCAGAAAGGTATCGGGGATCCAAGCTGTGTAGGGTACACGGGGTATTGTGAAGATGTGGATTTGCTCTGAGTGAGATGGGAAATTACTTCTTAGGTCCTTTGAAAGAAACAGGCTAGATGATCATCAATCCTCTTTTCTTCATCTTGGTACACCAGTAAAATATATTTCCCAGCATTCCTCGTAACCAGGTTGACATGTTAGCCAGAGAAACATAGGCTAAAGTGATGCCCCTCATTCCCAGGCATGGTCATAGGACCGCTGCAAGGGCATGAGCTGTCTGTGCTTGTCAAACAGCTGAATGCAGAGAATCCAGAAGACCCTAGGCAATGGCCTCACTAGAAAATGGAGGAAGTTTGGATCCCAAGTCACTAGTTAGAGAGAAGCCACATGTCCTGCCTTAGACTGTGATATGCATGAAAAATTGTGTTGAGCCACTGAGATTTTGTTTTTTTTTGTTATAGCAACTCACATTAATAACTCCAACTAATACAGGTTCTTCTCATATTGTGTGTCCAATGATCTCCTTCCTTCAGCCCTTTGTATGCCCCACAAGATATAGAGAAGAAAGACAAGATATGAGCCCAGAAGATTGATAACTTAATCTCATATTTAAATGCTAAGAGTTAGGCTTTTTTGAAGTAAATCTGGCATTTAGATTTGAACTAACTGAAGAGCTCATAGTGAGACCACACATAGTGATATCAGAAGAGAAGAGAAAGCTGAATGATTAAAGCTAGAAGTGTTTCCAATTGTTGGTGGGTCCAGAAGGATAGAAGATATTCCAACACAGAGAGTACATTATTACAAATATTTACTGAGGACCAGAGTCTGAGCTAGGTCCTGGGGGAAGGAGAGGGGCTGAACTGATACACAAAGCTAAGTAAGACATCTCTGCTTTCCACACAATTGTGTTGATACAGACACAGAGAATTACTAAATTCAACTCAGCCAGTAAGTGCCTAATAGAAGAACAAAAACAGGGCGCCTGGGTGGCTCAATAGGTTAAACATCTGCTTTGGCTCAGGTCATGATCCCAGGCTCCTGGGATCCAGCGCATTGGGCTCCTTGCTCAGCGGGGTGTCTGCTTCTCCCTCTCTCTCTCTCTGCCTCTCCCCCCTGCTTGTGTGCTCTCTCTCTCTCTCTCGCTCTGCTCTTTCAAATAAATGAATAAAATCTTTTTTTTTAAAGATTTTATTTATTTATTTGACAGAGAGAGACAGCGAGAGAGGGAACACAAGCAGGGGGAGTGGGAGAGGGAGAAGCAGGCTTCCTGCTGAGCAGGACCCGATGCAGGGCTTGATCCCAGGACCCTGGGATCATGACCTGAGCCGAAGGCAGACGCTTAACAACTGAGCCACCCAGGCACCCTTAAATAAATAAAATCTTATTTAAAAAAAAGGAAGAACAAAACCAGAAGCAACAAAAATACAATGAAAAACAGAAGGGAAAAAAAATCCAAATGGCATCAAAAGTTGGCAGGGTATGAGATCTAGAAAAAGATGAGATCTGAGTAGATGTTTGAATGATGTGTAGGACTTTGGAGGGGGGCCAAATGTAAGAGAACTACAACACCAGGTCCTGAAAGAGAGTCATTCGATGGGGAGTGTGTATCAGAATGAATTATGTTTGTGTGTGTATATGTGGAGAGGGTAGAAATAAGTTTGGTAAGATGGAAGGCAAAGCGGAAGCTACAGTTTGACTTTTTTTGGGGCGGGGGAGGGGAGGGAGGGCACAAATGCAGGAAATAAGAAACTCATTAAAGCCCTGCAGAAGTACACTTTCAAATCCTGCAGTGAGGTTATGGACCTTCCAGAAATCCTCAGTAGCGACAGACTGCCTGGCAAGCTGTGAATTCAGAGAGGAGATGGACATTTTTATTTTATTTTTTTATCAAAGCTGGAGATGAAAGGCAGAGCTGCAAAGCATCACAAGGCTTTCCCAAATTTGGCTGCACCTGCAAAGCAATAGGAAGTCTTTTCAGTTATGGGAGGTAAAAAGACCATTGGTTAAGTCAGGGTGGTTTAGCCACATTTTCTTCCAGATAACATTGTCTCCATAAGAAGGAGCCCAGTTGGTAATGTTTTCTTTTAAGATTGAGGATGTTTAACATAAAACCTATTGAGGTGGTGTTCACCAAGTTCACCTCCTGGGCACATGGTAGGGATTGTACTTCTGTGCCCCTTTTGAGGTTGGTGTGGCCATAAGACTTACTTTGGCCAAACGAATGTGAGAAGTGATGTGCATAATTTTTAGTGAGAAACTTCTAGAGCCAGTGTATGCTTGTTATGCTGTATGTCCCCTGCTGAGGCAGTCAGGGAAACAGGTCAATATGGAATCTCTTATCAGCCTGGATGAGCACAACCCCCCTATTAACCCACCTCAGAGTGAAAATAAACCTTTGTTGTGTTAAACCACTGAGATTAAGGGTCTAGAGGTTATGTCAGCTTAGTCTTGCTCATACTAACCAATAAATCTATATCACTAGTTAGGAAGATACATAATTGACATTATCATGGTTTCCTACTGAAACTGTTAAAATCATATCCCAAGACAATTGCAGTTCCTTTGAAGACTGGAGAATGTCTTAGTGCATTCCAGCTGCTAAAACAGAATAGCATAGACTGGGTGGCTTATAAACAACAGAAATTTATTCCTCAGAGTTCTAGAGGCAGGGAAGTCCAAGATCAAGGTGCCAGCAGATTCATTGTTTGGTGAGGACCTGCTTCCTGGTCCACAGACCACTGTCTTCTGGCTGTGTTCTCACATGGCAGAAGGGGCAAGAGAGCTCTCTGGAGTCTCTTGGCTCTAATCCCATTAATGAGGGTTCCATCCTTATGACCTAATCACTTCTCAAAATCTCCGCCTCCAAATACCATCACGCTGGCATCCCAATCGACCATGAATTTGGGGCAGAGGGACACAAACATTCAGCTCTAGCAGAGAAGATTGATTGAATGAATCCCGATCTTTCCTGAAAAAACTTGACAAGCGGTTGGAGAGAAGTGAAACCAGGAAGGGAGACTAGCAAAGAGGTAGCAATGAGGTAGGAAAAAAACCAGGTAAATGTGGTGCCTTAGCAGCGAAGTTGCTTCTGGGAGGAGCGATCAACTCCGTCAAATGCTGTAGTTGAGAACTGACTGATTTATGAAGTCACTGGTGACCTGGGTCAGAGCAGGTTTTGGTGCAGTGGTCTGGGGTGGGGAGGGGACAAACTCTGACTGGAGGGAGTTTAAGGAAAAGAGGAAACAGGGAATTAGAGATAGGGAATAGAGACATCTTTTGTTTCTTTAACGAATTCACTGTAAAGGGGAGCAGAGAAGTGGAATGGTAGCTAGAGGGGAAAACGGAATCATGAAAGGTTTTTGTTTTGTTCTTTAAAGAAAGGATAGCATTTATTTTTATGCGGCAAGAATGATTCAGTAGGGAGGGAAAATTCTATTGAAGGAGAAAGGGGAGATTTTCTGGAGCCACATGATACATTAGTTATCTCTTGCTGCATAACAAATCATCCCCAAACTTAATGGCTTCAAACAACAAATGTTGATAATCTCATGACTTCTGTGGGTTAGAGATCCAGGGTGCCTTGTTGAGGGCCTTTGGCTCAGGGTCTTTCCCAAGGCTCCAATAATGAGTCAGCCGCGGCTGCTCTCATCTCCAGGCTCCACTGGGCCAGGGGCCATTTCCATGTGACTTGCTCTATTGGTGGCAGGCTTCGGGTCCTTGCTGGGCCTCTCTATGGAGCATCTCACAAAATGGCAGCTGACTTCCCTCAGAGCAAGAGCTGAGAGAGAAAGGGGGGCGGGTCATCATTTTTGTAATTTCATCAGGAAGTGCCCTCCCATCACTTTTTGTTAGAAGCAAATCACTAGGCACAGCCCACACAAAGGGAGAGGTTTACACAAAGGCATGAATTGTACGAAGCAGGAATCATGGGGGGCACCTGAGAGGTCACCTACCAGAAAGGAGATGGGGGTCTAACGCCCAAGTAGAGAGGCTGGCCCTTGCTGCAAGCCGTGACTGTCCATCTCTAATCACAGCAAGAAGGCAGTGTTTGTGGGTGCACAGCTGATAGGCAGGTGGCTGTGGGGGTGGAGTGAAGGTATCTGCTCATTAGCACTGAGCCTCTGGGAGAATGTCAGGAGATAACAAGAAGAAGACCCAGAAGATCCTTTTCCTTTCTTCTCTCTCTGTAGTCTCAGCAGAACCGGGATCTAAATCTAGCACAACACAGCTCCACCCTCTCCAATTCATAACAGTGATGCATTTAAAGCACCCTACCCACGTTTACTCTTTTACTTACTCCCGCCTCATAAAAATGTCAAAAGACCCACAGGGAAGCATGAGTAGAAGGAAATGAGGAAGGGAGAGGAGAGGTGTGGCACCATCTGAGGAATTCACTTACCAGGTGGGTTTTCATGCATGGGTTTCTCTCACTTTTCAAAAGCCCTATTAAGCCAGAAGCCTTTGCCTTTGCACATTGGTAGTTCAAGAGGAAAGGCTTCTTGGTGGTTTGTTCTGTTGAAGCAGAAACGTGAGACAAATTTTTTTCTTTTTTTAAAACTGAAGAATAATGGCATGCCATATTGATTTATGTGCACAAGTGATTTAATGTTTCTATATATTATAAAAGGGTCATCACAATAAGTGTAGTTACCACGTCACCATACAAAGTTGCTACAATATTACTGAATATGTTCCCTGTGCTGTACATGATATCCCAGTGTCTTATTTATTTTATAACTGGAAGTTTGTACCTCTGATGCCCCCACACAACTCCCCTCTGGCAACCACCAGTTTGTTCTCTGTATCTGTTAGTCTGTTTCTATTTTGTTTTGTTTGCTTGTTTTATTTTTTAGATTCTGCATATAAATGAATCATACAGTATTTCTCCTTTTGGGTCTGACTTATTTCACTTAGCGTAATACCCTCAAGTTTCATTCATGTTGTCGCAAATGGCAAGATTTCCTTCTTTTTGATGGCTGAGTAATAGTCCATTGTATATATAAACGTGTATACCCCATCTTCTTCATCCATTCATCTATTCACAGACATTTAGGTTGCTTCCCTATATTAGCTATTGTAAATAATGCTGTCATGAATAGGAGACAAACTTTTCTATCTTGACTAAGAGCATCCCAGATGGATCCCCACAGTCATGATAAAGTGAATTTCAGCTTGGAGAGTAGAGTACATCACAAACAGCATATTATCAAGGGGCTTCTGGTTTGATTTTTAAGGATGTCAAAGGGGAAATCTTATTGTTGCTAAGGGGGCACCATTTACACAGAATACAATGTGAATGATGCTTCCTGGTCTTGGGTATCTGATGGGGCTCACTTGGCATAAAGTAGCTCAGGAATAGCAGTTGTTAATTAGTGGCTCATCCCCATCTCCAAATGACTTAGTGTTCTCCGCCTTGCTATTATATGGATGACATTTATCCCAGAGTGTTCTGTCCTGCTTTGCCCCCCATATTTTAGTCCAAAACCCCAAGTGCCTTCATCCATTCCTGACCTTTCTTGTGAGGGCATTTCCCCAGCCAGGAGCTCTCCTGAGCCAACGGAACCATTTGAATTCTCCAGACTTTCCCCAAGTCTTGCCCTATGCTTCTAGAACTACCAGCCCCTGTTCTTCCTGCAGGAAGAAGAGCTTTCAGTCGCATACTAGAGCGGCCTTTACATCCACCTCACTGGTGAAGGTAATCCCCCAAGCCCACTGCGGCGGACAAGTCATTATTTTCAGCGGACACTTTTTGAGAAAGCCTCCAGCGGTAGGATCTGGGTAGAATCTCGGCCTCGACCTGGTCCTAAAGCTTTAGCAGGAAGACAAACCCTGCTCTTTATCTCAAGGACCTCATTCTCTAGACCTCTGGCAAGCGCTAGCCGGGTGGGGTCGGGAATTCCTTCCACCCACCGAAACCAGCCTCTTGGTGGTGCGAAGCGCTTCCCACCCCCCAGCGCTTCTCTGCGCGGGGAGGGGTCACTGTCCCCGGCGCTCGGCGGGGGGCGGGGGGGGGATGTGGAAGCCGACTTTCCTCCTCTTACACGCAAGGTGAGGGCGAAAGTGGCAGCCCTGGGTGCGAAGTGGGGTCTGGCATTTCCAAAGCTGCGGGAGTCTGAGCCTTGAAGGAGGCCTCAAGATCCAAAGAGGCTTGGATCTCCGCTGGTCCCCGAGGGCCTGGACCCGGGGCAAGCCACGCCTCTGCCCTCACCTCCTCCTGAGCCCCAGGGCTGAGCTGCGGGGCCATGGGCACCCGATTCAGGCCCGGCCCACGCCTGTCACCCAGTGTGCGCCTGAGAGGAGACAGAGATGTGGGGGCCTTTGGCTGGTGCGGGTGGTGAAGCCGCCGAGGCCTGCGTGTACAGTCAGCTTTGTTATTTCTTCGCTCAGCTTCCAAAGACGAAGACGCCCTGGCTCCAGGGAGACAAAGAGGCCCAAGGGCGACTTTTCCCAGCGGGAGGTGGCGGGGGCTTTGGGAGTATAGTGGGTGGGTAATTATTCCCCGCGGCCGCCCCTCCGCCCGCAGACATCAGAAAACAAACGCCTTCTGAGAGGGCAGTCCCCTCCCTGGAATGCGCCGCTCGAAGTTTTCTTTCCCGCAGGTGGGTCACGACCTCCATCCGTTACACCCGGGGACAAGTTCAGGGTTCTCTAGTTTTGCGCAGAGACTCGTGTTGAGCAATGCTAGCCCCAAATTTGGAGAGGGAGAAGAGCACCCCCCACCACCAGCACCTCCAGGTGCGAAAAGTCTGCACCTCAGTAACACAAGTCAGGGCAGCTTTCTAGAAAGGCAACGGTGTCCAAAGAACCCGGGGAGTGGGTGCATGCGCATCTGTGCCACCCGCCGTGCGCTCGGGCAGCCAGGTCGGGAAGGGTGTGTAGCCGGGTGTGGGGGCTCAGAGAGACCCAGCGCTGCTCCAGCCGACCCACGATCCCCGCCGTATCAGGAATGCGAGACTCGCCGGTTCCGGCTCCCCGCGCCCCAGAGAGGTGAAAGGGGGCTGGTGGGCGCTGCCACCGCGGGCTCATGTTTATTCACGCAACCTTAAACAGCCCGTTCGAATACATATTCATCAACCGCTCTAACTACTTACTCTAGTCTAGGTTTGCAGGGGAACACCGAGTCCCTGAAAAGGCAGAACAGCAGCTTGGGCTCTAGAAGCGCAAAGAAACCTTGGTCTGGAGCAAAGCAGCCGGCGCCTTTGTCCCGCAGCCGCGTCCCCAAGCGGCCCGAAGTGGGGAGGTGGCTGAAAAGCAGGATTGG
This sequence comes from Mirounga angustirostris, assembly GCF_029215605.1. Lineage (NCBI taxonomy): Eukaryota > Metazoa > Chordata > Mammalia > Carnivora > Phocidae > Mirounga > Mirounga angustirostris. The sequence goes on along the minus strand of NW_026991711.1, from coordinate 15,695,759 downwards.
GGCGATTAGCTAAGGGCCTTATTTATGCCCCCAGGCTCACGCCCAGAAGCTGGGAAGAGCTCCCAGGCTGTCCTACAGGGCCACCAGGGCAGATTTCCCAGGAAGAAACAAGAGCTTTATCGCCACAGTACCACGATTGCTACCGACCCCTCTTCTAGAGTTCTACCATAACTGTGATTTATTTTTCCTAAATAAGTTTCAGGCAGCACATAATGTGTTTTCCACTGTGGGTCTGCAGGGATTAAACTTGTGGAGGACAGGCTGGCCCCAATTCCAGAGACTCCGCTTTCTAATGTGGCTCCAGCCACAGAGCAAGGCGTTACAGGGACTGGGGTGGGGGGTACTTTCAGGGCCTTCCCTCGCTTCCGGATCCCTCAGTTCCATGCGGAACCTGTCAGAGCCTGCGTGATCATCGCTTCCCACTCCCGCCCTCCCCAACGGGGCCGCTCTTCTCAGATGCGGCTGAACCCGCAGGGACCTCGCAGAGGAGTCAGGGTTGGGGGGCGTCTGGAAGTCTGGGGTTCTCCGCCGCCTCCTGCTGTTTGGCACGTCCTATCCCTCACCTGCCCTCGGCAGCACCTTTCCCAGGTGTTGAACCTGAAGGCAAGAGGGAGTGTCAGTGGTGCGCTTGTTCTATTATCTTTCCTGTCCTGATTTTCTTTTTTCTTTTATCCTCCCTTTTCCTTCCGTTTCCCTCAGCACCCACTTTTCCTACTGCCTCACTGGAAAGGTTCTCCATCTCCTCTCCCAGGCTCTACCTGCGTTTTCTCATTCCTCCTCACTGAGCCGCTCCATACAGGCAGAGTGAGTCCATGTAGGCCATCATTCAGGTGATCCAGATTAAAGCAAACACGCTTACCAAAACTTCAGCGAAGTAGGAGAGAGTGAGGGGCAGCGCGCACGAAAACGTTGTTGGGCAGATTTCCCGTGTGTTTGAGCCTGGCCATAATTCCATGCAATTTCCTCCTCCTCTTGATACACGCCCGCATAGATTTCCAGTTTGTCGGACCCTCCGCTGCTGTTCCCAAACCCAGGCTTTACAATATGGTGGTAAATAAAGCGGGGTTCGCTCCAAACCAGGTGTGTGTGTGTGTGTGTGTGTGTGCGCTCCCACGCACAAACTTTTGGATGTGAAATGGGCAAATGGGGAAAGCGCTATAAAGTTCCCCAAACTCAGTGCCAGTACTTGCGGGGAACTCTAAGGAGGAGAGGCTGAACTCCTGCGATGTCCAGGCGGTGACATTCTAGGAAGCTTGCTTTCCCCCCAACTCTGAGCCACCCCCCCGCCCCCGCCCCGTCACACACACCCTGGGTTCCTGAGAGTCCTTTTAAAGGCATTCCCTCTTCTGCAAACAGACTTCTCTCCACTCCTGACGTCATGAAAAAGGTAGCCCCAGTGTAGGCAACCCATCTGAAAAGCCTCACTTGGTCTCTGTTATCCGAGGCTGCGCCTCTCCTTTTGAGATTTCAAGCTTTCTGCGAGTGGCTAATTACCTTGGGGTGATCCCGAAATAAAATACTAAGGCTGGGCTGAGTAGGGAGGAGGGTGCTCAAGTGAAATTGACAATCCAGTAATAAAATTCCGTGAAGAGAGTCTGAAGACGTCCTCGTAATTTCCCCCAAGAAATCTGGTTTTACTGGTCGATCTCAGTAGGAGAATTCTTTGCCTAGAGGCTCGAAATGAGTAATAGGCCGTGTGTCTCCAAGTGCTCGGCTAATATGATAATAAATACATTCAAAGAGAGCAACGGGTTGTTTACAATTAGTACCTTAACTTCTGCTGTTTGCAAAAAGTCCCTAAATAACCCCTCCCCCAATCAAGCGAGGAGCCCCAAAGAGGTAGAAATCAGGTGGAAACATCTTCAAAAGGAATTAAAAAGCCAAAGCTGATTTTATTTCCTCCGGTCAAGTGTGAACGACGGGGCGGCCGCAGCAAGGGTGTTGGAGTCTACCTGACAAAGCGTTCAGTGAGGGGCTGGGGTGGGGAGAGGGACGGCGCGCTAGGGGTCACAAAAGCGAAGACGTCTTCGCGGGTTGCCTTGTAGATACCACTTCCCTGCTTTGCGTCCAGGAGGTCGCCGAAGGCCCAGCGGCCACCTTGAACCTGGAAACCCAATCCAACAGGTCGCTGCCTCCCGCACAAATGCCCGTCACCCCAATCGCTGTGAATTTTATCACCTTAAAGTGACTTCCAACGGGTTTATCCCGGATAGAGCTCTCCGCAAGTTTTTCAGATTTCAGTTTCTAAGAATTTGCATGTTTTAAGCGAAGCTGAAACCGCGAAGTCTCGGGTTACAGTTTAAAATATGCGAGGCTTCCGCGCGGCCCCCGTCGCTTGGTAAGGCTCAATTGCTTCTCTAAAAAGAAGAAGGGGGGAAACCCCCACTGCTTTTAGAGTTTGGGATTCCACTCCCCCACCCCCGCCGCGCCTTTTGTCACCACAATTCAGAAGCAGTTGTCACTGCTTCTCAGAACCCAGTTTCCCGCCAGCCGTCGGGGAGGTTGGGAGCGCTACTGCTCCGAGCGCCCTCGGAGCTTCTGCGAGTCCGCGGGACCTGTCAGCTCCGCGGTCTGTAATTTGCATTATTCATTTAAGTTAGGCAATTCAGAAAGCGACTGGAAAGCCCGACGGCTGGGTGGCCCAGCGGCCCGGCAGGCCTGGTGGTCAACCATCGAAAATAATTGACTTCGTTGGCCGTAAAGGCCCCTGCGGACGCCCGCCTCCGGGGCAGCACAGGAAATCCAAGGACAGCCCAGATCTCGGCGGGTTCGCGCCCCGCCTCCGCCGGCAATTGCAGCCGGGAGGTTCCCCAGTCCTGTGGAATTGGGTCAAAGACCTGGAGACAGGAAGGGAAACGGGGCGGGGTAAGGGGAGAAAACGGAGAGAAGGCCAAGCTTTAAGTATATTCAAATTCTTTAAACGGGTGGGTACAACCTTTCTACACAGCCAGGTGGGGCTCCTCAAAGGCTCTGCCTTTGGGGTGGATTTAGGGGTGAGGACAGAGATGGAATGGGGGGGCAGGACTTGTTCGTCGCCTGTTCGGTTTTTATATCTTTTCCAGCGGCCCAGATGGACAAAGAAAGAACCCTCAGAAAAGTGGGGGCGATCTTCCCTCCCGGACCACTCCCCTCCCCTAGATAGGGGGCGGGGGTGGCAGGGGGCGGTGAAAGGCAAATCGGCCTTGGTATTCTCCCTCCCCGCTGCATCCATAGGAGGCCCGGTTTCCCGCATTAAATTTGTATTGATTCATTCCACAACTCTTCTTTCGGCACCTACCAGATACCAGACACCGTATTTGACCCTCAAAAACGCAGCATAAATGGAAATCAGGCCCCAAACCCAGAGCCGAAGGATTGGCTCCCTGAAATGTTCTAAGATCAGCAGGCATCTTGGAATCGCCAGGCTTGCAGCTCTACAGATTCCAACGCTGGGCAAACGGACACAAGGAAACATAACTTCTGCATAACTTTTACTTCTCCTTTCCTTTTTTCTTTTTTCAAGTACCAAAGCACCATTAATTAGAAGAATAATTACTGCTACCCTATATTATCCCAACCTGTTCAATTTCTATCTGCTGCAGACAATGCTAATAATGGCAATTATTGCTTCTATAAACATCCCGAGGCAGCACTCTCCTCCCGCAGTGTGTGTGTGTGTTTAAAGAATATATATAAAAAGTTCCCCCGCTCATTTGCATAGCTTCATCTTTACCTTTTCCCATTCAACCCTTGCAAAAAGCATATCTATTCAAAGCCCTTGCAAAAAGCATATCTATTCAAAGGGCATTTAGTCCATTTCTTTCTTGGCCGGTAAACCTATTCATCAATTGTTCTGCCTTGTAGATCGCATTCTAATGCTAATCTAGCGTGTTAAATATCTTTTTGTTCCCCTTTCACCGTTTTGTCATTCAGTTTATCCAGTTTTGGTCACCCATTTTATTTATTTATGCGCCTGCTCCTATTCAGGGGCTCATGTATTTTTTATTATGTTGTTTCACTGTCACGCAGTGTCAACTTAGTCTATTCAATGGGGGCTACTTGAAGGCCGGAGGGACAAAGCGTGTACACATTGCACCGCTATTCATTCCGGCCAGCTGGATCGGCTGAAAAAAAAACCTTGTGAAAAGAAACGCCTCACAATGGACACAGAAGAAGTGCACAATGCTAACAGTTTTCCAAATACCACTGATTGGTTTCTTCACAATGAGGAGAAAGCCGCCGCTTTTTCTTAGGTCCACTTCAACAAACAACACTCTCACAAAACCTCCCAACCCTGCGTTTTGTTCCCGGACAAAACCTCCTCGACTGTCTAAACGCTCCCACTGAAGGACAAAAAAAAAAAAAAAGGATGGAGGGGGGAAGAAAAAAAGCTCTTTCACGATTTTCCCCCTTTTCTCCCCCTGCAAGAGAGAAAAAAGAAAGGGGGGGGGTGTCAGTGAATTAATAATATCAGTCTTTTAAAAGAAGAGGGCTGACCTTTGAGATGCACCGGGCTGAGGGAGAAAGAACGGGGGAGAGATTAATAAAGTTTGGACGGCACTCTCTCTGCCTCCGCTGGGCTGTGGGCGCAAGAAAGACACCGACACTGGGGGCGGGCGAATTGCGGGGAACTTCCCTCGCCCGCAGGGGGCGGCGGCGGGGAGCGACCGCGCCGAGCCGCACTCTGATTGGCTGGCGCGCCGGTCCCTATCTGCTCCGGGAAGACGGTCGGATCATCTCTCCATCTTCTGCGCCCCTCGCGGAGGCCGCCCGGGGTCGGGGGGTGAGAGGGAGACCGGCGCTGTTTTGTTCTTGTTTCTTGCGGTGGGCGGGGAGGGGGGAGCAGAGGGGGAGGAAATTGTCAAAAGAAGTGACAATAGCGGCCAGCTCCACTGCTTCCCGGAAGCCATCTCTCGCACGGCAGCGTCCCCCAGCTCCGGTTCTTATTGCTCAGAGTAAATTCCACCTGTTTGCGCAAAGCCTGAAGGCAACACGCCTGGCCCTTCAGATGTGAGGCTTGTTCAAAGCCTTTGGGCAACCGTGACTACCTAAAAAATGTGTCGTGGATTTTTTAAATCTTAAAAAAGGAAAATGTAAGAAGGGAGGAAAGGAAGAGAGAGAGGGAGGGAGGAGAGAAGAAAGAGAGAGAGAGCGGTAGAGAGAGATAGAGAGACCTCAAGCCCGCATCAGCTCTTTGCCTAGTCCCAGCTGTGCATTTGTGGGCCACTTTCAGACTTCTACACACACACCTAGCTCCTTCTCCACGCTCTTGCCCTAGAGTCGCTCCCACTTACTTCTGCACAGTCTAACTTGGAGGGAGGCTTTCTCCAGACGCACCTTGTTGGCAAGAACACCGGAGTCGAAGGGGTGATAAACTAGTCACCCCTGGGGGGCCTGTGGACATACTCAAACAACCAAACAGCCTCACAATCTGTTGGCGACGTGACCCTGTGTGCGCACCCCCGGCAGCTTTCCCCCTCCCCTTACTCATCTTTCTAGTCCTCTTCTTATTCATCAACACTCCGGAGCGTTGCTCTCAGAAAGCGCTGATCTTTGGGAAAAAGGGAGGGGGTGGGAGGGGGCGGGGAATCTTCGGGCCGGTGGGGCCGAGCTGGAAGGCTCAGGGAGGTAACTAAGATTTAGGGCTGGGGTGATTTCCAGCAAGCCGCAGGAAGTTCCGTGTTGAGAAGTGATGGGCTGCTACAAAAGGGAAAGACGAAGCCTTGAAAGGATTTAATTAACCGTGTCAGGGATAATTACCCCTGGACAGTCCAAATTAGTTTTGCATAATCGCTCAGAACCATATGAATTAACTTATAATATTGCAAGGAGCTCAGGGAATAACAGGAGAGGGATCGTTTTAATTAGTGAATCAGGGTCAAACCAGCAGAGCCTATTTCTCACATTTCCAAAACTTTTCATGGTTTTTAAAATATTATTCCGTTGGGGGAAAACAATGACTTTAAAGAGTTGGGTCGCTTATAAAGACATGCAGCTCTCAGAGATGGTCTCTGTCAATGGGGAAACTAGTTTAGGACTAGTTGAGTCCTGTATCTTGAGAATTTCTATCTCGGTAGGCAGAAAATCAAGATCTTCCTACAGTTAATTTTTTTTTTCTCTGATAGTCTTCCTGGTGCCCTGTCATCTCCTTTCTAAAATGAAAATCCTTTATGTGAAAACTTGTCTAGCCCTGGAAATTCAACCCTCTCCTGCAGAATTTGTAATAATTATATTTTAATGCCATTTAGTATGACAGAATAAAGCCCTAAAGAGGCCAAAAGTTGTACATCATCGTTAGCAGTGATTAGCTTTCCAAATAAAATCTTAAGGTGTAAACAAGGAATATGCCAAAGATACGTGAACACATTACACTGACTTAAGTGGTGGGGCTCTCCCACTAACAAGATCAAGTGGTCAGACAACTTTCCTCTCTTAAAATGTTACTGGAAACTCGTGAAATGCTTTGAACGGTCTGGATGTTTTCAATGGGCTCTGTTCTACTGGTTCATGAATGCCCTTTTTTTCCCCCCCAAGATAATACAACTACTTGGGTTTTTTTTTTTTTTTATCTTCTTTCCTATTCATGATTAAAAATGTGATAAATCAGGTTTTTGGCTCTGAATAACAATGGCTTGATTTAGATTTCCTAGTAAATCTATTCAAAAGTGAAACAAAGGCTGCCTTTGGAGGATACCTTACACTTCACCTGGACCAGGCACGTAAGGGCAATTCAGATAAAAATCTTGTTAGGAACTCAACAAGAAATAGAGGATTTTCTCTTTTCCCTGGTTCAGGCTTTATTTAAACTCTTTGTTCAAAAAAAATGAACAGAGTGATAGTCGGATTCTAATTTACAGATATAGTTTAGACGTCTAATATTAAATTAGAAGATCACACAAGAAAACCATTTACACATAAAGGTTAAAACCAATACTTAAACTTTTTAAAACTTTATATTACATAAAGTCAAAATGAAACTAAATACATGTTAGCCAACTTCATTCACAAACATTAGTCAAAATATATACATTTAAAAAGAAACAAAAAGCTATAATTGAGGTTCTTTTCTCTAAAATGTGTTTTATCATAATTTGCAAATGAATTGCAGGTAATCTAAAAAATAAGCTAATTAGGGAGGGAACTCCAAAACACATTTAAGCGGTTCAGGTTGGTGAAGAAATGCTAGCTGAAAATCAGAGACATCTGTCAAACAATTCTGTTTTTTTTCAGTTTTGCTAAATAATAAATATATCATTACCACTCAGACGAAAAAGTCTGATTTAATCTTAGATAAAATTGCGATTCTGAAATAGCCCCGCAATTTTTAAAAACTTAACTTTGACATTCGCTCAAAATGCTTTAGAGTCTAAAACCGACTCAAATTTAGGGCAACGCAAATAACACATTTTCAGACTCCATGTTTTCACGGACATAGACACATTTACAATCTTAAGGTGAACTCAGCCATAAGGGGAAAATAGGAACAGTGCCTTTTATTTTTCTGTAAACTGTGTCAGAAATCCAAGCAAGTGGACTCAGGGAGAGTTATCAGTTTTGGTTTTTTTTTCCCTAAGGGATAAAATCCAATTGACAACTTTTCATCTCGCGCATATTTCCTGTTTGCATTCCTTGCTCTTAAGAGCTCTTGCTCTCATTTGCATATGACGTGATAAACAAAAGAAAGCGTGATCATCTCACATACAAAAGGCCAGATTCGAGCCGGTCACTGGTCAAGAAAGGATCCGGTCTGTGAGTTCTGCTTGAGAGAACAGAGATTTGCAAAGTCAAATAGTACAAATAGGGAGCAAGGCCGCTCCGAGCCATCTCGCTCTGAGAACCTAGTGACACAGATCAGCTTTTCCCTTGTGCCAGCCATTTCAGACCTAACACTGGAACAGAGTGCATGCGACACAGACCGGGAGGGGGGAGAAAAAAAGATAATGAGAAGCAAAAACAAAACCGACAATTAACTTCCAACAAACAAAACTGCAAAGCCCAACATGTCAAAAAGTTACTCCTCCACCTCTGTGGGCCCAAACGCAACAGGTTCCGAAGTGCAAAGCAAACATCAACTGCTGTCGGATCCGGCCGCCCTCCCTAAAGTGGGCTGCCGCAGTGCGGGTCTGAAATGATCCTGTGAATCCACACGCACACTCGCCCGAGCACTCGCGCGCTCTGCCACTCGCGCCCCGACTGGCATCTCTGCCTCTGCCTGCTCCTATACATCTTCTGTACATACAAACCGGGGCCCCCGTCGCGGGAGGGCGCACGGGGCGGCCGCGGAGCTCGTACCTATACATATGTACACGTGTGCACAGCGGTCCTCGCGAGGCGGCCCCGCGGGGTCATAGCGCGGCGGCGTAGGCCGCGGGGTAGGGGTCCAGCTGAGGCTTGCCCATGCCCGGCAGCAGGATGTAGGCGAGCGGCGGCTGCAGCCCGGGGCTGGGCCACGCGCTGCAGTTGCACGGGATCATGTAGCCCGGGTTGCCCGGGCTGGGGTGCGAGTGCGTGTGCCCCCCGGCGGCCGCGGCCGCCGCTGCAGCCGCCGCCGCCGCGCCGTGGAAGGCGCCGGCGCCCGCGGTCGGGTAGCCCAGCGACGACGCGTACGGGAGGCCGGACGACGACGACGAGATCTCTGCCATCTTGGAGCCCAAGTCGAGCAGCGAGTAGGGACTGCCGGCGGCGGCGGCGGCAGCGGCGGCGGCGGCGGCGGCGGCCGACTGCGGGAAGAAGACGCGTGCGGCGGCGGCGGCGGCGGCGGCGGCCGCCTTCTCGGGATTGGCGAGCAGCGATTCGGGCACCAGGCCGCCGCCGGCGCCCGCGTGCAGCCCGGCGCCCGCCTTGAGCGCCGGGTGCTCGGCGTCGGCCACGCCACCCAGGCCGTAGGGCACCGGGAAGGCGAACTTGTCCTTCTTGAGCAGCGTCTTGGGCTTGCGCCGCGGCCGGTACTTGTAGTCGGGGTGCTCCTTCATGTGCATGGCGCGCAGACGCTTCGCCTCGTCGATGAACGGCCGCTTCTCCGACTCGGTGAGCAGCTTCCACTCGGCGCCCAGGCGCTTGCTGATCTCTGAGTTGTGCATCTTGGGGTTTTCCTGGGCCATCTTGCGCCGCTGAGCCCGTGACCACACCATGAAGGCGTTCATGGGCCGCTTGACGTGGTCCACCGGCTTGGACATGCTCTCGCCGTGGCGCGGCTGCAGCCCGCCGCCGCCGCCGCCGCCGCCGCCCGGGCCGTCGCCCTCCGCCCGGAGGAAATCAATGTTGGCTGTCCGCGGGGACCCGTTCGGCCTGCCCGCGCTCGCCGCGCCCCACTTCGCGCCCCGGCGTCGCTCCCGCCCGGGAAGAGGGGGCTGGGGGCCGAGCCCAGGGCCGCGCCGCGCCCCGGGCCTCCCTGGTCTCTCCCGCCGATCGCCCGGGAAAATCCTCTCGGGGGCACAGGAACTTCTCGGCGGTGCCCCCACCGCACGGTGACAGTTTGCCCTTTGCTTTCTTTTTGTCCTTCCTCTCCGGCTGCGTTTGCTCGCGAACTCCCCGCAGGTAGTCGCTGCCCCGCAGAACTCTCCTCCTCCTCGGTCTTTTCTCTCTTAAATGCAGAGCAGCTCGGAAAGTTGCGTCGCGAAGACCCCACCAAGTTGAGCCGAGGAGCCCGCCGCCGCGTGCTGCCAAGTGCCAAAGGGGGCCCTCGGCGGCTGGAGTGTTTGGGTTCTCCTCGGTGACTTTCTCATTTGACAGTAGCAGATGGGGGTGGGGAAGGAGGGGAGGTGGCCCCGGAGGAGGAAGAGGAGGGGGAGGCGGAGGAGGGTCCGGGCGCAGCAAGGGAACAGCGCAGCAATGGATATAAATACAAATACAGCAGCACCAGCCGGTCTTCCTGACTCGCCACAGGGCTCGCTGGTGGGAATCCCCCCCACCCCCAATCGGCTGGGGGTTCTGGGGGGGGGATGTCTGCCGCCCCAGCACCTGCCTCGCGGGTCTTCCTCTCCGGCTGCCGGTCCAGGAAGGAGGCTGGAGGCTTGAGCAAGCCTGGGGTCGCTGGGCCTCAGGGAAAATCCTTCCGGCTCGCCGAGGCGCCGCGTCCCGTAGTCCCCCGGGCCATGCCGGCTCCGCTCGCTCTGAGCTCCTCCAGGGGCACCGGCCGACTCGGGCTCCCGGAGCGCGCCGGGCGTGGAGGCGGCGCTGCCGCGGGCCGGAAACCCGCCGCGACCCTTCCCGGTTCGTCTCGGCCGCCGCCCGGCACTTGCAACTAACTTCGCCCAAGTTTCCTGCGCCCGCGCCGCCGCGCCCCTCTTGGCGCGCTCGCCTCGGTGCGTGCGCCCGCGTGTGCGCCGCGCCCGGGGCCCCGCTCTCCCGGCTTCTCCGGCCAGAGCCGAGCAGGCGCCGGGCGGAGGTGCTGGAGGAGGGGATTTAAGGAAAACGCGCCATCACCTCTATTCGCAGGTCCGCGCTGGGGCTGCTCCCGCTTCCCCCACTCCCGTAGCACAGTGGGCCCCTTCCTGGCCCAGGCCGCCACTCCGCCGCTCCCGAGGCGGCAAGAGCCCTGTGCACGGGCTCAGGTGAGTGTGGCTACCTGCGTGTGCACGCGCCCGGAGCCGGCGCTGGGTGTGCATGTCCAGCCGCGACTGAGTGTGTGTATATCTGCGGGCTTGCGGAGGAGGTGGAGCCCAAGACTCCAGGAGGGAGGAGGGACCAGCGGAGCCTCCTCCTGCTCCCACACCCCCAGGACCGCGAATTAAATTGGATCCCCTCCGCCTCCTCCATACTCCTCCTCCCACCCCTCTTCACTCGAGAGCAGGTTGAGGCGAGCGGAGAGCTAGGAGCGCGCCGCGGAGTCTGCGCACTGTTTGGTGTTGGCAACCCCTGGTGTCATCCCGGCCACCCTGTCACTGGTCGCGGCTCTGGGATCCTCTGCCCGGAGGAAGGAGGCGCGCAGGAGGAGGAGAGCCTCTCCAACTACGGCAGAAGAGGGGACGCACTCTAGAAAATGTTGGAGACTTTTCCTAGGAAGAATGCTCATTTTCCTTGGAGGTCCAGATGTTACTTGCAACAGATGCTGCCCGCATTTTCTTGCGCTGGTGACGCACCCAGTCTGAGGTAGTGAAGTGAAAAATAACTGAGGAGGAACTGAGCGTGCTCTTGGCAACCTTCTCGGAAAGGAGCTCGCCCAGGCTGAGAATAGGCATCCTTGGCTGACTGTTCAGCTCTTTGAAAAATCTGAGTGTTTTGTTGTGTTTCTATTCTGGTCGACAGAGCCATCTTTATGCTGATCTCTTTAAGGTACAGTTAACTTAACACTGTCTGACTTAAATGCACAGATAGGGTGAAGGTATTCAGAATCAGAAAGTGTCAAACGTCGCTCTGAAAGAACAAAGTAATACATACCAATCACTCTGTACTGAAATAGCTTTATGCTGTTAAGCTCAGTTTCCTTTAGAAAGAGCAGTTTTTTCCTTATAATTGACATGATGCAAAAACAGCATGATTTTGTTTGCGTATTTTTATCACTTCTTGGTATGCTGCAATACACTCATAGCATGATCAGTCTGGAGGTTTTATTCACAAGTTGGCCTGTCCTTCAGGGACAACTTGCTTGTCTTCTTTCTTTGGCAGTTAGGATTAGACCTAGCCTTGTGGTGTGTGCAAGTAGGAAGTTCTGTAAGTGGTTAACTCTTTTAAGACTTCCCTGCAGTATATGTTCATCCCATACACACACACACACACACACACAGAGTACTGATTGTAGTAATAAAAACTGTTTGGGGCCATTAGATTTATTTAAAAGTTAGGCTTGTTTTATTGCTCATTTTAAGAAGAGTGATTATTGCTTTCATTTTAGTTGCTGTGACATACAGAAATGTGAGCCAATAGTGAAATGTATGGGAGTCTGTTTTTCTAACAATATCGCAGTTACAAATGTTTACTTTGTATTAGTTATGTCCTTGTATTGCTGAAATAATTGAACTGATTTCTGTAGAACCATATTCCTTTACAGGCTCTATAAAGCCACCCTGTCATTCACAGACTCTGGGTGGAGTAACATTAAAACACTAGCAGGTGTAATTACATAGACTAGAATATTAAATATACTGTTTTGTGATGATAAACTACAAAATTATCATCCCTGAGCTTTCAACCTAACTTGTATAGTAGGTTTGAGACAAAAATATTATACACTGTCTTATGAAGAACATATGTGTGGGGATGCAAGATTTGGAAAAACTGTTATTCACTAAACATTGTGAAAGAAGTTGAATCTAATCATAAAAATTATCTTGACATATACAGATAAGGACTGAGAAAAGATATTTATATTGGTGAGTTAAATTATAATCTACTCTTTTCAAATTTACATTTAAAAATCTATTGTAATAAATTATTACCATGGAAAAATACTCATATATGCCATTGAAATGTGTGCTTATTTGTACAATGTCTTATAAAAAGTAAAATACATAAGCTTCCTTGGATATAGTTTTATAAATTGTGCAGTATTGCCTGTTTAGTGATATTAAATGACCCAAATTTGAAAGTTCTTAAGTCCAAGAAGGGTGAACTGTAGAAAACAAAGGTGCTTGCCATACCTAAAAAGAAAATGGCTCCTTGTGTGTTTGTTTGCCTAGTCACCAAATTAAATTTCACACATTTCAAAACAGGAGAGATTTGCTTTTCAATTTCGATTTTCGGGGGATCAACAGTCTTGGCCTACGCCCTTCCCAGCCAACGCAGGGCCCTCACAGTTAAGCTGGGAGTGAAAGGCAGGCAAGGTGGCCCTGATACTGTGAACCAGCCTTCACACCTCTCCTCTGAATCTGGCTGAGCTATTCACAAAGTTTTTATGCCATCCTCTTTCTTACGTGTCAAAAATGGAAATTCAGTTTTAAAGTCCACAGATCTTATGCTTGAATTGATATGACGTTATATTTTTGTTCTTTTTTTTTTATCTAAAGAAGAAAAATACCAAGATATAGGAGAGAGAAGAGTCTGTGTGAGTGAAAAGTGAAGGCAAAATAAACTGAAAGAGAATTATAAGTTCGATGGGCTTTTGATCAGTAGAGTCTGTGTGGGCTCTGTATTTTCCTTGTGGCCATGTCATACCCGTGATCACAAATCTGTCTCATGAGAAACTGAGAGGCAGACAATCTCTCCGAAAAAGTTTGTGAGTCTGTGTAAATTCAGTTTCTTCTTTTCCCCCTGAAGTCCTCCCCAGTGAGTGGGCTTTTTTCAGTTCTAAAGCTTTCACTAGGAGGCAGCAATGAGGTTGTTGGGGAATTAAAAAAACAAAAAAACAAAAAAACAAAACCCAACCTTGGCAACACCAGACCGTCTGGCTTTCTTTCTCTTTCTCTTCCACAAAAGAGGGGAGAATATCTGGGTGTCAAAGGAAGACAAGGGATCAGAATGAACGAAATCATTTTCCTCCATCCTTTCTGTCCCCACTCACGTACTGGATTTTCACCAAGCTGGCTCACCACCACATTTTCCGAACACCATGGAGGTGGTGAACCATGGCACAGAAAGCGCACTAGTGGGGGACCAAGAGGTGAGCCGAAGAAAGTGGCTGGGCAGTAAAGATGATGCCTTCAGAGTGCAGAGGCTAAGTCTTTGCACCTGGGAACACTAGCAGCGACAGCTAAAGAACTTCGTCACAGTTCTCTAGTCCCACTCCTCGACCTCCCTAGCTCTTCTCCATCAGCCCCCCAAAAGGGGGCAAACCCCAAACCTGGGGTCCACAGAAAGCCGAGGAGACAAAAGAGGCCTTGGACCAGGCACGCCGGGAGCCAACCCCAGCTGCACAAATGGCCCTTCACTGGTTCCTGCTAAGTTTTCATCTTTTTGAGATGTCTGTCCCTTTCCCCTCACTGCTCCTGCTGTACGTGGAAACTGGGACTAGACAAATCAACCATGGAGACCTCTTTCCTCATCCCTCCTTAGCAGTGCTCACGCAGGCTAGCATTTTCCAAAAGGAGCTGTGCCTAGATGACAGAGCAAGAAAAACAAAACAATAAACAGCGCGCTCTCTCGGCTTCCCTCCTCCCCGCCAAAAACACCCAAGGGAAAAAAAGACAACGCAAATAACCCAAGACAGACAACTGCACAAAGGGCTGATTTCAGATCCCAAGACTTTCTTCAAAGCAATGGAGAGATTTACCTCTCCGAGGACAAGAGGTTCTTGAAGTGTGAGGGAGCCAGCGGTACCCCGTGGCCCGTGTAATGAAAAATCATCCCAACCCATGCGCAGATGAGGAGACTGCATTCTGGTGTGGTGGGGTTACTTCTAAATTTCATCACCACATGAGCTCTGGTTGGTTTCAGGAAGGAACAAAGCTGAGAGAGGGAGTACCCCGTAAGTGTTCCAGCAGGGTGGTGAAGAAGCCATGCTTTTGGCTTTCCAAACATCCCGTCTTACTGTCCCCCTTCCAGCGTCCATATGGCCCCACCCTGAGTGTTCCTCCCCCTCAGATTCAGTCTCCTGTCTAAGGATGGGTCTGCTTTCGAGCTCAATTGCTGAGCAGATCGGATCACTTTATAGCTATCATATATTCAGTTCTTAAGATACCGTACCTTTTACATACATTATCTTACTTACTTTTTAGGAGAGCTCTGTAAGGTGACAGCTACCTCCATTTGCAATGAGGGAACCAAGCCTCAGAGCAGATGAATAACCTGCCCAAAGTCCCACAACCCCAAATGGAGGAATGGCCTTTGAATTAAGCTGATGTTCCTCAACACCCCCGCTCTGAGACCCGGCACAAGACTCAGCCCCCTCCTGGCACAGATTCTTAATTTCCACCTACATCCTCAGGCCTTCTGTGACTCACTCCATGCTCCACCGCTCCTCTGAGGGAGTGCCTAGTGGCAATCTCCCCAGGAAGGCATTCCAAACCCACCAAAGCACCCCAATCACCTGAGATAGTCTCTCGAAGTCCCGTGCTGGCTCCTGTGATTATCAGCACAGATTGGGCCTCAGCTGCAAGCCTCAGATGCAAGCCTCTGTGGGCTTCCCACTGCAAGCACCCCAAAGTTGCAACCCTGAAAGAACCCAATCTCTACCCTCTCTCAGGGGGTAGAGGGCCGCTAAAAGAGAGTCTCCTACCAGTGATCTCTAATCTCAGTCTTTCTGTTCCCTCAACATAAGGGATGTTCCTTGTCCATCCCACCTCCCTCCTTCCCTCTTTCCTTCCCTCATCCCTCTCGACCTTTCTTTTGTAAACTCCAAGTACACAAAGTTGGTATAATCGCAATTCCCACCCAATTTATGACATGCTCCCTGGATTGCTCCCTCAATGGTCTGTTTGTTTAATAAGGTAATAATGAATCCACCACTCAAAATAAAATCTGCAAGTAAACCTTTATCAAGCCAAATGATCTCCCCAGTGAACTATGTACTTGCCTCCCTAACCCAATGTAACAATTTTCATTCCTTTGATTTTTTAAAATATAGCTATATGTTTTTTCATCTTTATGTATCCTTTAAAAGTACATTTTTATTTTAACTTTTTATGTAATATCTATTAATGAATTGTTTTAATTATATTCTTTGGATCAATATTACTGCATATCGCTGAGTTTATTCATCCTAGATGCTATGTAATAGTCAATGATATAAATATACCACAGTGTATTTGCTTATACTCTCCTGTTGATGAGGATGTGGGTCGTTTCCGGTTTTTAACCATGGGTACTGGCTGCCAGAAGTGTTCTTATTCATGTGTACTGTACACATGCAAGAAATGTTACAGGCACAAAGCTCTGAAGATGGGAAATACCTCGTGCTGTACCCCTTTTCCAAGTGTGTCCCTTTGTGTTTCTGTTTCCTTTTGTTTTTTTCCTGAGCATTCAGAGAAGTTGTCTTTTATATTTTGTCTCAAGTTTATGGTTATTCTCTATGGGCGGGTTGGTCTTATAGGAGCTCTTTCTCCATTTCCAGAATCCATCTGAAATTGCGATGAGGCTTGATTTTTTCCCCATTAGGATACTCAATTTTCTAGAACCATTAATTGAAAAGACTACTTTTTTATACTCCTCATTAGTGCTACGTTTGCCATCCGATGTGAATCGGTTTCTGAGTTCTTTATTTTGCTTCATTATTATTCAATTTTTCTATTTTTTCACTAATATTGCACTAATTCTGCACTAATATTTGCACTAATTCTGGCAGAACAAGTCTTCTCATCTTGTTCTTACTCAGAAGTATCTTGGCTACTCTTGGCCTTTGCATTTCCATATAAATTTTAGAACAGATTGTTAGGTTCCAAATATTCTTCAAAAACCCCAAATTTTTAAATTATTTTTATTTTTAACTTGAGGTATAATTGGCATATAACATTATATTCGTTTTAAGTATACAATATAGTGGTTTTAAGTGTACAATATAATGGTTTGGTATTTGTATACATTATGAAATGATCACCACAATAAATCTAATTAACATCTGTCATCATAATTACAAAATTTTTTTTCTTGTGATGAGAACTTTTAAGATCTCCTAAAACCCAAACATTTTAAAAAAGATTTTATTTATTTATTTGAGAGAGACAGAGAGAAAGAGAGCACACACACAAGTTGGGGGAAAGAGGCAGAGGGAGAGGGATAAGCAAACTCCCCACTGAGCAGGGAGCCCAACATGGGGCTCAATCCCAGGACCTTGGGATCATGACCTGAGCTGAAGGCAGTTGCTTAACGGACTCGGCCACTCAGGTACCCCAAGCCAAACATTTTTTAAAAGCCTTTTATTTAAGATTGCTGTAATTCTTGAGGTTGATTTAGGGAGAATTGACATCTTTACAATTTTAACACTTGGAATCCACGAGCCTAGTTTCCTTCCCTTAATTTTGTTGTTCTTTAATAATCTGAGTGATATCTAACAGTTTTCTAGTAGAATTCTTATTCATTCATTATTCCTATGTTTTTAAAACTATTTTTGATGCTATTATAAATAGCATATTTTAAAGATATCTTTTTAAAAAGATGGTATCTTAAAAAAATAAAAAATTAAAAAAATAAAAAATAAAAAGATGGTATCTTTTAAATAATTTTATATTCTATTGTTGGTATGCAGAAATACAATAGATTTTTGTATATTGACTCTAAGTGGCAACCTTGTGAAACCATTTTTAATTCAAGTAATTTATTTGTGGGGTTCTTTTGTATTTTCTACATACAAAATCATCATCTGTGAATAATGAGAGTTTTCTTTCTTCCTTTCCAATCTTGTACATTTTATTTCCTTTTTCTTGTCTCATTGCGCTGTCTAGACTCCCCAGTTCCTTACTTAACAGAAGTTGTGATAGTGGGCCTCTTTGTGTTTTTCCTGACCTGTGTATGGCATAGTGGGGGAAAGGACTCATGGTACTCTTTTTAGAGCTTTTGGCTGTCAGTGATCTAGTTCTGTCCTGGTCCCACTGTCATCCAATCATACACCCAATCCCATTTTCCTGGGATTCTGCTTGGTTATGCTTTTCTTACTTTGGACGGTTTGTTCAACCACCCAGTCTTTATCTCTAGAACAACAACAAGCCCACCTGGTTGGGTCCATGAACTCTGCACACTGGAAGAATAACTCCATTGGTATAAATTCCTGCATCTTCCATTCCTCTAACAGCCTGGCAGAGGTATTCACCAAATACGGTTGCTCATGCCCTGCTTGGTTTTCATGTGAGACTGTTTGCCCTGACCTGTCTTAATGCCACTTGGCTATCTGCATCTTGCATCAGGAGCTGTAAGCCTCTATGCCTGCACCATTAGGGGCTAGGTGGTGGGGCTCGTTTTCTCTAGTTTCCTGTACCACCTGTGGAGAAGGTCACTGCTTGTTTCAGCCTCAGTGCTCAGTGTATTGAGGACAGGACAAGTCCTCCATTCACTCCACATGGTCCATGCCTAAATCGCAGTGTTTGTTTTCCCCAGCAGCATAATGTTCCCTTTCCTTCTTCTAGAGCCACAGGAAAATAATGCACAAGCAAGCAAATGACCTAACTCCTTCTAATTTTTGTGACTTCAGTGTACTGAGGATATAAGGCAGCAATCCAGAAGCATTAAGGAATGATGGTTAGTCTGATAGCAGTCAGCCCCTAATCATTGCAGCTGCCTGAAAAGTTGACTCATGACCTAAGTGGACTTATCGCCACCCCCGCACCCCGCCCCGCGCCCCGGTATTTGGAGAACCGCATTGTATTGTAACGCTTTGTTTGAGCATGAAAGCGTTTCTATACACTAACTTCCTAGTTGACGTGCCCTTTTGTTCATAATCAGCCTCTGATTTCACATTCTAGTCAGTTGTCAGGAGTGGCCGGACTCTATGATCACATCACTTTTAAAACAGTATTTGACGTCCATGCATGTACATTGTTTCCTAGCAAACACATCTATTGCTGTCAAACAAAGCCTGGTATTTGATAAAATTTGTCTTTGTTTATTTACTTGAGGTAAAGAGCCCTTTCATTGTGTCCCAGGGCGTGCTTTTTAATAAAATACTGCCTTTACTATTAGGACCCAGGAGAGTGAGTCAAGAGGCTGGCAACCACCTGACAAGAAAATATGATCGGATTGATTCATTAATAATAACTTGGAGTTGCTTCGTTGATAAACATAGCGTCAAGAGGCTGGGTTGACTGCCCTTCGCTTTACGGTTCTCCATGCCCGGCCCAACTGTTACTCCAATGCCAGCGCCTCTTGATTTCAACTATTAACTCATTATGTGTTCCCTGACTTCACTTTAAACATCCTAAGGGCAGAGACCGTATCTTATTGATCTTTATATCTCAGTGCCTAGTGAGGCTCCTGGCACCGAAGAGGCTCGAAATAAATTGCTGAATGAATGAATCGCCCCACGCTGGAGGTCCATGCGCGCACTGCCAAGGAGGGGTTGAGGCTCTAACTGCATGATTCAGGCACAGGATTACGAAGCTAATCTTGATCAGTTATTTAATTAATTAATTTAATGAAGTCTAGAGTCGTGCTGGAAATGAGGCGACCTCGGTAACGTCTCTGATATCCCTAGTAAAACTCCCACATTCTTGCCTTCTGTAGCCAGGAAGCTTGGTTACTATTGAAGTTCTTCATCTTACATTGCAACTGAGGGCACGTCTGTAGCAAGGACACCAGCTTTTAGCTTTCATCTGGAGAAGCTGTTTTCACCTCTGGTTTCTTGACATTCCTTGACTATTAAATGAAAATGTACGGTCAGATTAAATCAACATATACTTTTATATTTCTATAAAATGAAGGAAATACTTAAAGCACTTAAAGGTGATTGTACATCTCATTGGCTACATTCTAAACACCACATGCTTTTTCCAGGCTTTTATCATGAATGATAGAGTTTTTAGTCTAAGAGCCTGAGGCAGTGAACCCTCAGCCCTTCCATCCAGGGTGTCAGACTCACAGGTATGCCAAGATTAACCTTTTTCCAAAAGCTGCATTTGAATCACAAAAGCTGCTTTTAAATCTTGGAAAGAGGGCAGGTCAAGGGGGACTTAAAGAGTTTGTTCTGAATTTCTGCTGTGGGCTGAGTTTGTGTCCCCCCGCCTCCAAATTCGTATGTCGAAGACCTAACCCCCAGTGTGACTGTATTTGGAGTTGGGGCCTCTACGGAAGTAATTAAGGTTAAAAAAAGGTCATAAGTGTGGGGCCCTGATCCAATAGGATTAGTGTCCTTGGAAGAAAGACACCAGTGAGCGAGCTCACTCTCTCTTTGTGCACTCAGAGGAAAGACAACGTGAGGACAAAAACACTGACTGCAAGCCAGGGAGAGAGAACCTGCTGGAATCTTGACCTTGAACTTCCTAGCCTCTAGAACTATGGAAAAAAAATTCTGTTGTTTAAGCCACTCTGTCTGAGGAATTTTGTTATGGCAACCTGAGCTGACTCAGGTTCTAATGTACACTTCTATAGTGTTTGATATTTTACATCAAAGATGTATTTTTGTTTTATTTTTGTCACCAAAAAAAAGCTAATAAATATAACCCACATCCACTGACAACTTCACTCCACCTCACCCCAGAAATGAAATAAATCATTCTGGGTAGATAATATCCTTCATTATTTTCAAAGCATGCTGGTTCCATTTATAAGTACAGAATAGTTTAATGGCACAAACTGTGAAAATTGGTAATATTTTTTATCTTTGCTCTTAGACCAGCAGAGGTCTGGGGTTCCAAGCCGGGACTGAGAAGCCCTATCCACGAATCTCAGGCGAGGGTCTTTGAGACAGGACTGGGTGACTCTGCACTGCTTAGGGTGATGATCTCAGAGGCAAAATTTGTGAGGGTGGGTGAAGAAAGTTACTATGAGCATTCACACTGCACTGCTTTTAAGGAACTACTGCAATTAAGTCTACATGGGGTTGGGGTGGCAGACTGAGGGTTGAACGTGTGAATCTTTAATTTTGTGTTGCCATAGAAATTTAATTGGCTGCTTCCACCAAACTGCTCAATGACTACAGACTTTATGGTAGATGACAGACTGAAGCAAATTCTCCTTCATGGAGAGAGAGGTGAAGTGGTAATAACTCACCCAGTGAATCCAGGCTTGGCTTAGTGATTGGCTTGACCAAACAGGCCACAAAAAAAGTGTTATTGTGGGATTTCTAAGCTTTGCAGCTTTCGCCTGGGTGTCTTGGTCTCTGGGAGCCCTGAGCTTCCATGTGAAAATTCCAACTACTCTGAGACCCTCTAGTTAGAGATACACTTTCATAGACAGGACCGTTTGATTCAAGCCTTCTGGGCTTCACTGCCGAGGGGCCACCATTAGAGTAATGATGTCTTGGATCCTCCGGAGTGGCTCAGCCACCCACAGAATCCCACCACATGACCTTGGTCAAGCCATGTGCCACAGAAGAATTGCCCAGCTGAGCCCTGCCCCGGTACCTGACCTACACAATCATGAGATAGGATGCAATGCCCCTATGACCCCACTAAGTTTAGGGGCAGCTTGTGATTCAACAATAGAAAACCAGGAGAGCCTTCATCTGGACATCAGTGTCAAGAGGATAATAATGAACTTGCCAAATCAATCTACTACTGTTCAAGTTGATTCTGTTGAAGATTTCTTAGTTCCCTTTGACCTGGAGAAGTCAGACTTAATCTATCAAGTAAAGGAGGAAAACGGAGGTGGTCAAGCCTGCAGGGGGAGACTGTCAGTGCAAAGGGAAGGCTTAATAGCTAGAGAAATTCTGTATCTGATAGCCGCCTCCCCACCAACCTTATGACATTAAATATGGTTTTGTAGGGAGGATGGAGAAGTTAGGAGCCCCTATGCATAGCTGAGACTACTCTATTGTAAGCTCTTCTGGTTCCCAGTAAATGGGCCTTCATTTTCAATCCTGAAAACAAGTTCATCGTTTTTTCAGTCACTGCCTAGAAAATTAAGTTTTCTCTTCCAGATTTTCTGGGAGTAGCCAGTCAGCCATATACCCTTTGCTCTCCACAGGAGAGAGACAAACTTTATATGACCACATATACCACTTTTCATCTGTACGATTATGGTTTAAAGGAAATTCTTTAAAAACCCAATGCTTCATGGAGCACTGGGTGTTGTGCACAAACAATGAATCATGGAACACTTCATCTAAAACTAATGATGTAATGTATGGGGATTAACATAAGAATAAAATTAAAAAAAAAAAAAACCCCAATGCTTCAAATCTAGAGTATTAGAAGATCTCAGTTCAGGGTGCCTGGATGGCTCAGTTGGTTAAGCGACTGCCTTCGACTCAGGTCATGATCCCGGAATCCTGGGATCAAGTCCCACATCTGGCTCCCAGCTCAGCGGGGAGCCTGCTTCTCCCTCTGACCCTCTCCCTTCTCATGCTGTTTCTCTCTCTCTCTCTCAAATAAATAAATAAATAAAATCTTAAAAAAAAAAGAAGATCTCGGTTCAAAAGACAAATACACAGACTTCAAATATTTTATATTCCTTGTTAATATTTGTCTGGTGTCAGGAAGGTTCTAGAGTCCCTAAACATAGTCCTTGTTTTAGAGATTATATTCAGGATTACATTTCTCTTTCCTTTTAAAATCTAAATTTGGGGTTTTATTATTTTTAAATATATGTGAATAAATTATCTTCATTGCCCTGAGACAGTATTCTGTTATTTAATGAGAGCCAATTGAACATCTAACAATGATACTGTTAAAAACAAAACAAAACAGAGTAGCAGCCGAAGACATCCCTAGAAGACCCAAAAGCTTTACTGAAAAATTAACATGTAACAAAGGACTTTGATGACATTTATTTGGGAGTGGTCCCACCTCCTTTGCTTTAGCCATGAGCTTTTCACTTTCATCTCTTTGCGGGGATGTGTTGCTTAAGGAAAATGTTAGTAATGTCTGCAAAGATGGATTAATAAATTCCATAGCCAACCGGACTCCTACTCAACCTGATGAATCAGTGGTTTTGTGGTTTCTGACATCAGCAGAGCCCATC
This sequence comes from Mirounga angustirostris, assembly GCF_029215605.1. Taxonomy (NCBI): domain Eukaryota; kingdom Metazoa; phylum Chordata; class Mammalia; order Carnivora; family Phocidae; genus Mirounga; species Mirounga angustirostris. The sequence goes on along the minus strand of NW_026991711.1, from coordinate 15,673,361 downwards.
AATTAAACTACATACTGCAATGAATGAGTTTTTAATTATAAACACTCTGAATAGGACACTATCATAGAGAATAAACAGTATGTATCAAAAAGGCAGGTAGGAGCAGCACAACGTAAGGAACACTCAACCGGGAATCACATGCTCTGTGTTTGAGCTCCTTCTCTGCTTGGGTTCCAGCTTAATTTTTGGAGCCTCGGTCTTATCATCTGCAAAATGGTCATAGTGCCACCGATCTTAACAAACTTGCGAAGTTGTTGTAAAGATTAGAATGAAATGAGGTGATGCAAATGAGTGGTAAAGTGTTATTTTTCAGAAAAATATCTGTTAACTGGCCAAATCAAAGGTAGAGACAGAGGTGTATCTGGTTCCCCTGGGAGAGCGCGGGGCAGATGGCTGCACATTAGGTCTAGTGCCGAGAAACCTCCAGAGCCCCTCAGAGGTTGAGTTGGCTGGAACTGTTCATGCTCTTTTCCCCCACAGGATGTTTTCCATGTTAAGGCACATTGTAAGGCTTGTTTACCCTGCCTGGTCTGTAGTCACTTGATGCTCAACACCCTTTCTCATCCCTCCCAGGATCAGTCATCAGATTGAACGGTCATGTCATATTGTACTTCTTTAAAACTTCTTTATTAGGATATATTCCACTGTGCCATACAATTCACCCACTGAAAGTGTGCAAGTCGATGTTTTTTAGTACATTCACAGAGTTGTGCAACCATTACAACAATCAATTTTAGACCATTTTTATCACTAAAAGAAACGTTATTTTTTTTTTTAAGATTTTATTTATTTATTTGACAGAGAGGGACACAGCGAGAGAGGGAACACAAGCAGGGGGAGTGGGAGAGGGAGAAGCAGGCTTCCCGCTGAGCAGGGAGCCCGATGCGGGGCTTGATCCCAGGACTCTGGGATCATGACCTGAGCCGAAGGCAGACGCTTAACGACTGAGCCACCCAGGTGCCCCGAAACGTTATTTTTTTAAAAAGAAAGAAACGTTGTATTCGTTAGCAGTCAAGCCGCATTATACCTCAGCTGCCTCACCTCCCCTCAGCCCTGAGCAACCACTAATCTACTTTCTGTCTCTACAAATTTGCCCATTCTGGACATGTCACATAATCATGTAATATGTAGTCTTTTGTGAAGGACTTTTCACTAAGCACCATGTTTTCAAGGTTCATCTACGTTGTAGCATATATAGATGGTCTATTCAGTTTTATTGTCGAATAATATTACATTGTATGGCTAACTACATTTTATTTATCCATTGATCAGTTGATGGACATTGAGGTTGTTTTCTATAATGTCGCTATTATGAATACGATTGTCATGAACAGTTATGTAGAAGTTTTTGTGTGAACATAGGCTTTTATTTTTCTTGTTTATGCCTAGGAGTGGAATTGCTAGTGATATGGCAACTCTCTGTGTAACCTTCTGATGAACTCCTCATCTGTAGAATGATAATGTAATAAGGGTCCTAGCTAACTGTTTAGCTATTTTCCAAAGCAACTGTAGCATTGTAAATCCCTATTAGCAGTATATGAGGGTGCCAATTTTTCCACATCCTCCTGGCTAACCTTTGTTCTTATCTGTCTTTTTGGTTCCAGCCACCATAGTTGGTATGAAATGGCATTTCACTATGGTTTGATTTGCATTTACTTGCTAGCTAATAGTTTTGAGCTTCTTTTTAATGTTTCTTTGATCAATTGTATATCATCTTTGAAAAAATGTCTATTCAGATTCTTTTTTTTTTTCTAAAGATTTTATTTATTTATTTATTTGAGACAGAGAGAATGAGAGACAGAGAGCATGAGAGGGAGGAGGGTCAGAGGGAGAAGCAGACTCCCCGCCGAGCAAGGAGCCCGATGTGGGACTCGATCCCGGGACTCCAGGATCATGACCTGAGCCGAAGGCAGTCGCTTAACCGACTGAACCACCCAGGCGCCCCTGTCTATTCAGATTCTTGTGCTCCCTTTTAATTGGGCTGTCTTGACAATATTATTCTTCTTATTCTTCTTATTCTTCTTATTATTATTGAGTTGTAAGACTTATTTTTAAAATAGGGGAGTGTGAGTCCTCCAACCTTGTTCTTTTTCAAGATTGTTTGGTTGTTAAGGGTCCCTTGTATTTAAGTATTAGTTTTAGGATCAGTTTGTTGATCCTAAAAAACCCAGCTGGGATTTCTATGTTTATTGTGTTGAATCTATAGATCGATACACAGTTTTGCCATCTTACCAATATTAAGCATTTGGAAACATGAGCATAGGATGCTTTTTCATTTATTAAGATCTTTGTTTCAATAGTGTTTTGTAGTTTTTAGTACAGAAGTTTAACTTGTTAAATTTATTCCCACATACTTTTTGCTTTTTGATACTATTGTAAATTGAGTTGCTTACTTAACTTAATTTTCAGATTGTGTGATAATAATGTATAGAAATATGACTAATTTTTGTATATTGATCTCATATCCTGCAATCTTTCTGAACTCATTTTTTAGTTCTGATATTTTTTTGTGGATTCCTTAGAATTATCAGTATACAAGGTCATATCATCTTCAAATAGAGAAAGTTTTACTTCTTTTCGAATTTGGATGCCTCTAATTTTTTTTTTTTTTTAATGACTAAATGTCCTGGTTAGAACCTCCAGTACAAGGTTGAACAAATGTGGAGTGTTTTTAGTCTTTCACTGTTAAGTATAATCTTAGCTCTGAGGCATTTTATCAGGTTGAGGAAGTTTCTTTGTAGTTTATTGAGGCTTTTATTTTTTAAACATGAGGTGTTGAATATTGTCAAATGCTTTTCCTTCCTCTATTGAGATGATCAGATGGCTTTGTCCTTTCTTTTATTGACATAGTGTATGACATTGATGGTAGAACCAAATTTGCTTTCCTGGGATACGTACCACTTTGTCATGATGGATAATCTTTTATATATGTTGCTGGATTCAGTTCCTTAGTATTTTATTGAGGATTTTTGTGTTTATATTCATAAGAGATATTGATCTATAGTTTTCTTTTCTGGTGATGTCTCTGTCTGGTTTTATTATCAGAGTAATATCAGCCTCACAGAATGAGTTGGGAAGTGTTTTCCCCTCTTCTGTTTTTTGAAAGTGTTTGTGAAGAACTGGTATTAATTATTTAAATGTTTGGTAGAAGTCTGCAGTGAAGTCATCTGGGCCAGGGCTTTTCTTTGTGGGGAGTTTTAATATTATTAATTCACTCATGTTTGTTAAAGGTTCTACTCAGATTTTCTATTTCTTCCTAGATTTTGTCTTTCTAAGACTTCTTATGTCTTTCTAAATTTATTCCATTTCATCTAATTTGTTGGCATACTATTGTTTATAGTATTCCCTTACAGTTCTTTTTGCCTTTATAATCCATTACTGCTATTAGGTTGGAAGTCATGTTCCTCTTTTATTCTTTTTTTTTTTAATTTTAAGATTTTTTATTTATTTATTTGACAGAGAGAGACACAGCGAGAGAGGGAACACAAGCAGGGGGAGTGGGAGAGGGAGAAGCAGGCCTCCTGCGGAGCAGGGAGCCCGATGCGGGGCTCGATCCCAGGACCCTGTGATCATGACCTGAGCCGAAGGCAGACGCTTAACGACTGAGCCACCCAGGCGCCCCTCCTCTTTTATTCTTGATTTTAATAATTATAGTCTCTCTCTCTTTTCTTGGTCAGTTTAGATAAAGGTTTGATAATTTTGTTGATCTTTTTAAAGAAACAACTTTTGATTTTGTTGATGTTATCTGTCAATTTCTATTATGTATTTCACTAATTTCCATTCTAATCTTTATTATTTTCTCCCTTGTTGCTTTAGGATTAAGTTGCTCTTCCTTTCTCCAGTATCTTAAGGTGGAAAGTTAGGTTACTGATTTGAGATCTTCCTTCTTTCTTAATATATGGTTTATTGCTATCCATTTCCCTCTAAGCACAGCTTTAGCTGCAAGCCATGTTTAGTTATATTGTGTTTACATTTTTATGCCTTATAAAATATACTGAATTTGTCATTACTTATTAAGAATATGTCATTCAGTTTCCACATATTTGTGAATTCTCTGATTTTCTGTTAGCGATTTCTAATTTTACTCCATTGTGGTCTGAGAATATACTTTGTATGATTTCAATCCTTTTAAATTTATTACAGATTATGTTTTGACCTAACATAAGGTATGCTAGAGAATATTCCATATGTGCTTGAAAAGCATATGCATTCTGGGGGCCCGGGGGGATCAGTCAGTTGAGCATCTGACTCTTGGTTTCAGCTCAGGTCATGATCTCAGGGTCCGGAGATGGAGCCCCACCTCAGGTTCCATGCTCAGTGGGGAGTCTTCTTGAGATTCTGTAGCTCTCCCTCTCCCTTTGCCCCTTCCCTCGCTCTCTCTCTCTCTAAAATAAATAAATAAATCTTAAAAAAAAAAAAAAGAAAATGAAAGCATATGCATTCTGCTGTTATCGAATGGAGTGTTCCATAGATGTCTGTTTGGTTTAGTTATTGTGTGTTCAAGTTTTCTGTTTCCTTGTTGATTTTCTAGAGTTGTTCTCTCCATTACTGTAAGTGGGATATTGTAGTCTCCAAATATTATTATTGAATTGTCTATCTTTCCCTTCAATTCTGTCAGTTTTTGTTTTACATATTTTGGGCTTTGTTGTTTAGGTACATATATATTCATAATTGTTTTATCTTCCTGATTGATTGACTCTTATCACTACCTAATGTCTATATTTATTTCTATTAAGATTTTTTTCTTTAAAGTCTATTTTGCCTGGTATTACTATAGCCACTCCAGCTTTCTTATGGTGCTGTTTGCATAATGTATCCTTTTCGCTCCTTTTGCTTTCTACCTATTTGAATCTTCGGATTTGAAGTATGTCTTCTATATACAGGTCTTATTTTCTTTTAATCCAGTCTGACAGTCTCCCTTTTTTGATTGTATTGTTTAGCCAATTCAAATTCAATGTTATTAGTGATACGCTTGGATTTATGTCTGTCAATTTGCTTTTTATCTTCTATGTCTCAAATCTTTTTGTTCCTCTCTCCCTTCTTAACTATTTTCTTTTGCACTAAGTGAATATTTTCTAGTCTAGCGTTTTCACTCCTTAAATTAATTGCCAGCTGGAATGGGGCTCAGAAAGGGTGGTTTATATGTATAAATCTATCACCACTACTGGGTGAATTATTCAGGTATTTACTCTCAATGGGGAGGGAGATAGTATTAGATAAAATAAATAAAAGTAAGCACTGTTCCCATGGCATGAAAGAATGCAGAGAGGAAATACAGACCTTATTATATGAGACAGGATATTCTGCTTAATTAAAAATATTATGATTGAATATATTGAGAATCAACTTAAGAAGGAATATTTGTCTATGAAAAGCTGACATATAATTTATAAAAGCCACACGAACCCAAATTATTAGTTGATGCAATTATTTTCTTAGAGCTAGTGTAATTTATCAATGTCCGTGGAATTTTATGGAATCTCCAAAGATAATATTTCAAATCTGGGGGTAGATTCTAGATCTACTTCTGCCATTATTCCCTCATTCATTTATTTATTCATTATGCTTAAAACATTTTTAACTGTTTAAAAACATTATTTTTAACATATAGTTAGAAACATTTTAACTATATTACTTTTCTTAGACAAACTATTAAATTTCTTTATTCATAAGATAAAAGGATTGGATTTGGTAATCTCCAAGGATATTTCTCCTGCTCTAAAATCCCATGATTCTAAATAGCATAGTTGAAATAATCATTCCTTCATTAATCCAGCAAATATTTATTGATCTACCAGGGGTGAAGCATTGTGTTAGGAACAATGGACATAGTAGACATAACTGCTGCCTTCATGAAACCGTCAGGCATCGAAACAAGAAATAACGAGAGTGACGGTTTTCATGAAAGAGAAAGTGTAGGGTACTGTTGGGATATAAGTCACAAGTTTTCTAACTAACCCTGGTGGGACAGAGGATCTTTCAAAGAAGGTTTTCCTGAGGAAGTGGAGTTGATGCTGACATTTGAAGGATGAGTAAGAGTTAACAGAAAAGCAACAGTTGAAAAGGGCATGATATGGGAAGAGAGTTCTAGAAAGTGGTATGTTCAAAGCTGAGGGACAAGAGATAACCTAGGGGGTTTGAGGACGTCATAAAAGTCAAATATGTCAGAATTCAAGACAGAAAATGAATAGAAATGAGGCTGGAGGGAGAGGAAGAGAGATCACAGAGCCTTAAGTCAGCTACTTAAAGAGGTTGGTCCTTCACCTGTGGACAGTAGCAGCCTATCTAAGCTAAATAAGATTCATCTTTAAAAAAATGACTTTGTCTGTGGAGCAGAGGGGAAAGTGGAGGTCTATGAGGTATCCAGATGGTCTGCTCTAGGGTGCATGTGAGGATGGACTGAAGTGAATGGTTTGAAAGATATATAGAAAATTAAGTGGATAATATTTGCTAATAGATTGGATGGGAAAGCTAATTAAATGGCTAATAAATTAAAACTTTACTCTGTGCCTAAAATGATTTAATACAACTTACAAAGATGCTTATAACTTAGTTGGGCAAAACATATTTGCATGCTTTCTAAAATGAAGACAAGGGAAAATAAGAATAAAAAAGTTAGCAGCCAGGAGGAAGATTAGTTCTTGAAATGAAAGCCCTCAATTCCTATTCTTTTAGAAATGGATAACACATTCAGGAGACTTGGGCATATTTATGATTATCTTGAGAATTGAGAGGCAAGAAAACGTGTTTGTCTGAGGAGATGATTTTTAATAATGGTATAGTTGGTGCTAATCTCAATTTGCATTCTTGGGTGTGTAAGAAATACTGCTCCTTTCTATTTTCTATGAATGAACTTGTTCTAGGTTTTCAGGGCAGCCAACATGGTAGAATATTTAATGTTAGTTGTTACTGGTGTCTCATCAAATTCCTGGTCTTTATGCTGTTCCATTTGACCCTTCAGTTCCGCAGGCCATCGTGGTTTCCATGCTGCAGCCAGGACTCAGGAATCTGAGTGAAGTATGGGACCTAAATGACAGTAAGGTCTCATCAGGAAAACAGAAACCACACTAGGTTTTTCGAATACAAAGCACTCAGTAATGGAATCTGTTACACGGGAGATGGAAAACTGAAAGAACAAATAGGGATCACTGAGTAACCAGAGATACTGACTTAGGAAATCACTGCCACCCCTAACACTAGAAAAATGAAAGGAAAATGGGGATTACCAGAATCTAGGAGCACAGGAGGGGTCCAGCAGCGTGGGTTCTCAGACCTCTGAGTATGGGGTACCACCTGTCTGCTACTGGTATCTCTGGAATGGTGGGGCTGGTTCTGGTTGCATAAAAAGAAGGTGGAAGCTGAAGCCAACTGCTCTTGCTGGGGTCATGCTAACGAGACCCACCGCCCCAAAGAAATAGGGAGTATTTTTTTTTCCTCCTTCAATCTTCCAGTCTGCCTCAGAGCCTCCTATTGGGAGAACATGGCAAGGATGCCAGATGACAAAGGAGTCTGGGAAAGGAAATTTGCCAAGCTCTAGTTTCAGCATCACAGGTAGAACACAGAAGGGTAGATGAGAGCTGAGATGCACCAGGTAAATAACAGGCTCACACAGGGACCATGTTCCTGGCAGCCTTGCTACTCCAGACTCATAGGTCTCTCTCCTTCCTGCAGTCTGCCCTCTCCCCTTAACCTGTGGGCATTCCTTTCTGCAGCTGCCTTTTCAGAGTCTCTCAAATCCTCCCCTGTCTTCCCCAGGAGCATTCACAATAAATATTGGTGTCCATTAGTATCGGAGCCTGAATCATTAACAATCAAAAGATAGTTCTTCTTTTCTTGAGGACAGATCTTCCAGGAGGTGAGGGTAAATGTTTACATTTTATCCTTATAGAGAAAAGAAAAACAGGAAAATCAATAAGGTTACCTTCCGTAATAAAGCAGAACAGCCAACAGCGGACACAATCACCATACAGAGTGACACGGGCTCAATCATGGCCCATAGTGATGTCCAAAACCTCATCCCTGGGACCTGTGAAGATGTCACCTTACAGGCGAAAGGGGCTTGGCAGGTGTGATGAAGTTAAGGACTCTGAGATGGGGAGGTTATCCTGGATTCTCAGGGTGGGCCCAATGTAATCACAGCAGGAGGAAGCAGGAGGGTGGGACTCAGAGAAGGACACGTGACCGCAGAAGCTGGAGTGACGTGGGGCCTCGAGTCAAGGAATGCCGGTGACCTCAGGAAGCTGGAAAAAGCCAGGAAACAGACACTTGCTTAGAGCCACCGGAAGGACTGCATCCCTGCTGACCCCTTGAGTGGAACCCTGTGAGACTCACTTCAGACTTCTGACCTCCAGAACGGTAGGATAATAAAGTTGGGTTGTTTGTGGCAATTTGTTATAGCAGAAATAGGAAACTAATGTGCCAACCATTTACCATGTGGCTACAACTGAGCCTCGGGCCCTGAGCTGGAATTTGCGCAAACACCGATTACATTTAATGCACTCAGCCACTTGACGAGGCTGAAGATTATTATTCTCATTTCGCAGATGAGAAAAATGACTTAGAGAGATAAAATGAATAGACCTCCTATCCTGCCTGATAGATGGAGCCGGCATTTGGAGGCTGTGGGTCTGTCCCCAAAGCCTATACGTTTAACCACTAGAGAACTGCCTCCTCCCTGGAGCCTGTGACTAGAACCTCAGGAAGAAGTCCTCTTTCACATCCTTTAGAGACTATTAAAGGCAAACAGTTCTGCGTGTATGTAGACATTTTTACATATTAACGATTAAAGCAGCAAAATGCTAAACATCTTGGTTGAAATGGCACCTTGAAATTTTATTTACTATATTAATTTTTGAAGATCTCTCTTTTTAAGTTTAAATTCAATTAATTAACATATAATGCATTATTGGTTTCAGGGGTACAGGTCTGTGATTCATCAGTCTTATATAAAACCCAGTGCTCATTACAACACATATGCTCCCCAACGTCCATCACCCAGTTACCCCATCCCTCCACCCCCCTCCCCTCCAGCATCCTTCAGTTTGTTTCCTATGATTAAGAGTTATGGTTTGTCTCCCTCTCTGGTTTCGTCTTGTTTCATTTATTCCTCTCTTCCCCTATGATCCTTTGCCTTGTTTCTCAAATTCCACATATCAGTGAGATCATATGATAATTGTCTTCCTCTGATTGACTTGTTTCGCTTAGCATAATACCCTCTAGTTCCAGCCGAGTTGTTGCAAATTGAAGATCTCTTTGAAAAAAAAAAAAAGGTGGCGGCAGGGGTAAACTTTAAGCAGTATGGATTGATCCATAAACTCAGGGCCAGTGGACTCTAATAAAGCAACTCCATTTTTATGGCCTGACATCATACTTCTTTGGAATACAAGTTTATGTGGAATATTATTTCTTTAAAACTGATAGGAAATTTAAAAATTGCTATAAATCAGGAGATTGATAAAGATTTTTTGAGGATTATGGACCTTAAAAAAATTCTTTTTAATTCAAAAGTGTGTGGGTATTTAGAAAACATAGACAAAAACCAAGAAAACAGGTATTAATTACTTATAAGCCTATGTTCCAAAATTAATACAAAATGAAAGATTTTTGAGATTTGTAACAGGAACATGAATTTGCTTACTCCACAACGTAGATGTACATAAAAATATAGTTTCTTTATTTAATTTAAAATCGATCTAGTTTTCCTAATGACCTCTCACCTCCTGGGATGCCCAATACTATTTAGACATTTGTCTAAACTAATAATTTAAACAATTGCTTTAAATAATGCTCAGTTTTCTGAGATAATTACATAATGTTCTGACTTCCTCTGCTTGTCCCTCGAAGAGCCTCTGGTTATACTGGGAAGCAGGGCTCATAGGATCTCATAAAAGCCAAATGAAAGGATTCTCTGATCTAGATGGTGTTTTTCCACCTTCACTTCACCAAAAACACCTCAAGAGACACTTCAGAAAGGAGGAAACTGAAAAGGCCAATATACATATGAAAAAGTGCTCAAAGTCAGCAAGCAATCTACTGGGACTACACCAAAATAAAAGCCTTTTTATGGTGAAGAAAACCATCAACAAAACAGAAAGGCAACCACCTGAATGGGAAAAGTTATTTGCAAATCTTAAGGGGTTAATATCAAAAATATTTAAAGAATTTATACAACTCAACACCAAAGAACCAAACAATCTGATTACAAAATGGGCAGAGGACCTGAATAGATATTTTTCCAAAGAAGATACATAGATGGCCAACAGACACATGAAACGATGCTCAACATCACTCATCATCAGGGAAATGCAAATCAGAACTACAAGGAGATATCACATTGCGCATGTCAGAATGGCTAAATTCAAAAAGACAAAAATTAACAAGTGTTAGGATGTGGAGAAAAAGGAACTCTTGACTGTTGGGAATGCAAATTAGTGCAGCCACTGTGGAAAGCGGTATGGATGTTCCTCAAAAATTTTAAAAATGAAAATCCCAAATGATCCAATAATTCCACTGCTGGGTATTTACCCAAAGAATATGAAAGCAGTAATTTGATTTGATATATGTACTCTTATGTTTATTGCAGCATTATTTACAATAGCCAAGATATGAAAGCCACCTAAGTGCCCATCAGTAGACGAATAGATAAGGAAGATGTGGTGCACACACACACACACACAGGAATATTACACAGCCATAAAAAGAATGAAATTGTGCCATTTGTGACAACATGGATGGACCTAGGGGGTATCATGCTAAGTGAAATAAGTCAGACAGAGAAAGACAAATACCATATGATTTCACTCATAGCTGGAATCTAAAAAACAAAACAAATGAATAAGCCAACAAAAAGCAGAATCAGGCCTATAAACACAGAGAAAAAAACTGATGGGTGACAGAGGGGAGGAGGAAAGGGCGATGGCAAAGTGGGTGAAGGGGAGTGGGAGATACAGACTTCCAATTATGGAACAAATAAGTCACAGGGATAAAAGGCACAGCATAGGGAATATTGTCAATGATATTGTATAGGGTTGTACGGTGACAGATGGTAGCTACCCTATGGTGAGCAGAGCATAATGTACAGAGAAGTTGAATCACTCTGTTGTACACCTGAAACTAATGTAACATTTTGTGTCAACTACACTCAAATAAAAACATTTAAAAAAACCCCAAAATGCTCAAAGTCATTAGCACTCAGGGAACTACAAATTAAAAATGACACTGCACACCCATGACACGTGCTAAAATTTAAAAGACTGATAGTTATCAAGTATTGGAGAAGATATGGAATTCTGGAGCTCTCATTCACCCTAGTGGGAGAGTAAATGAATTCAACCACTTGCAAAACTTTGGAAAGTATCCACTAAAATTAAACATATAGTGTTTTTTCGCTTTTGGCTCTTCTCAGACTTTTGATTCTCAGCAACAATAGTAATACCTACCCGTTATGGGCTGAGTATTCGTGTCCCCCCCAGATTCATATGTTGAAGTCCCAAGCTGCAATGTGATGACATCTGGAGGTGGGGCTTTTTGTAGGTAATTAGGTTTAGATGAAGTCATGAGGATGAGGCCCGAATAATGGGATTAGTGCCCTTATAAGAAGAACAGACAAGAGCTGCTCTCTCTCTCTGCCTTGTGTGAATACAGCAAGAAGGTAGCCATCCCCAAGCCACACACAGAATCTGCTGGCACTTTGATCTTCAATTTCCCAGCCTCTGGAACTGTGAGAAATAAATGTCTGTTAAGCCACCCAATTTATGGTATTTTTCTTTTATAGCAGCCTGAGCAGGCTAATACACTATAATATCATATACTGATCTATAAGGGGAATTCATCATAAATTCAACTAAAGTCATGCCCACAAAAGGCTAGGCAAATCAAGGGTGAGGAGAGAGAATTTTTTTAAATGCTCAGGTAGGCTTCCCAAAAAACTTCTTATGATTGTCCCACCTTCAGTTTTTAGCAATGGCTATATGCAGATTTTTGTGATTCTCAGTAACTTTTCTCATGGATCAAAACTCAAAATTTCCCCCGACGCTGCTATTTTGACTCAGATAAGGACTATTTCCTGTAATAAGAAGATAATTTCACTTGTTAATGATCAACCAGACATTATAATGTATTTCTATTTATTTTAGGACATGTATATTCTCCCTCTCTCCTCTTCCTCTTCTTCTTCCTTCTTCATTGAGAGCTATGTATTGAGATCTATGATAAAAGTTGTACTTGAATGAGGTCTTTTAATACTCATCACTACTCTAGGAAAAATGTACTCTTTCATTTCACAGAGACCCCAGACTCTGAAGGTTTAGTAAAAATTCTAAAAGCTGAGAAGAAAAACCTGGTTCATACTGTTTACATATGACAGCTCTATGTTCACCCACCTACCAAAACCTCCACAGTTGAATGGTCAGCCTCAGCATCTGTTCTTTTTTGACTTTTTTGGCAGAACCGCTGACCAGGGTGTGGCCAGACAGGCAGACAAACTGTCTTGGCACAAACTAAATAGTCTCTGGCGATATTGTCCTTCCTGCCAAAAAAAAAAAAGATCTTAAGCTTGGTGGCTTAAACAACAGACAGTCATTTCTCCCAGTTGCAGAGGCTGGGAAACTGAAGATCAAAGTGCCAGGGATGTGTCAGGGAAGGTGGAACAAGGTATTAGATAGGAAACCCTCTGATGCTTTGCTTTATTCAGAGCAAGCACACACAGGATCTCAGACAGAAAAGGTATCCTTGTTCGTATTCAGCATCACGCGGTGAACCTGACAGCTTTCTTCAGTTCAGCCATGGCTTACAGCGTTGAGAGATTGGCAGCCAGACTTTCTATCTTCAAAGAGACAATGATACACTCTAAGTGCTGCTATGCCCATAAAAGGAAAAGTTTTAAAGACAGAAAGACCATACACATGGGCTCTAAGGGAGTATGGACACCGAGAGTGAAGGTTAGTAGGCACGGAACAGGGTAATCTCATACTCTATTCAGAAGGATTCCAGAGGGTTCACAGGAATCCCAAGGTGTAGCATGCACACGAGGGACAGCGGCAGGTGTGAGCCCTCAGTTCAGGTGTTAACCTTTCGCCTCATGGCTTGCACATGTTCTCCGTGTTCATTAAACTGCTGAATCCAGGGCGCCTGGGGGGCTCAGTCAGTTAAACGTCTGCCTTCGGCTCGGGTCATGATCCCAGAGTCCTGGGATCAAACCCTATATGGGGCTCCTGCTCAGTGGGGGGTTTGCTTCTCCCCCTCCCCCTCCGCTCATGCCCTGTCTCTCGCTTTCTCTCTCTCAGATAAATACAATCTTTAAAAAAAAAAAGTTTTCCAACAGAAGCAAAAGCAGAGAGAATAGCATGATGTGCCCATTGCCCAGTTTCAGTAATTCCCAACGTTCTGCCAGCTTCTTCATCTTAGTTATTTTGCATCTCTTGTCTTCCACAGTATGTTAAAGCAAATCCAAGAGATCATGTAAGCTCACGCGCTACACTTCAGGATATATCTCCAACATATACAGACTTTCTTTTTCTCTTAGCAGAACTACATCTTAGCACACTCAACAAAATTAGCAAGTACTATTCAAAGACCCAGTCAATAATCATTTTTTTTTGAATGGTTCATTTGCTCAAATCAGAATCCAAACAAGACCCGTATGTTGCGTATGATTGCTACACCTCTTTAGTGTTTTTTTCTGCCTTGTTTTCATGCTGCTTATTCCTTGGGTGGTTCGTTTGAAGAAGTGGGATGGGAGATGAGATGAGATGAGAACCAAGCAATTGGCTGAAATAACTGAGTTCTTTTCCCATTTTCAGTTATACATTTCATAACTTTAAATATCTGGTAAATAAAGTTACTTTGCCTAGTTATAATACTAATATATTATAATATATTAATATTACATTATAATATTATAATATAATATATTAGTATTATAATATTATAATATAATATTATGTACATTATAATATTATAACATAATATTATGTACTTTGCCACCAGGTAGCTATCTCAATGCAGCTTCAACTAGTATTGCTGTATTATTTTTGAGGCCCAATAACAGCTACTTGAAAGGTTTTTTTTTTTTTTTCACACTGTACAATTAAGTGTTGGTAAGGTGATTTCAGTACACTACTACATCTTGAGTTTATAACCTTTATTTTCAAACTATACACAGGTATTCAGATATTTCTTTAAAACATAAATTATACAGTTTAATCATGTTATTCCTTATAGATCCAAATTCAATCCAAAATGATTTGGTTTATCAATTGTCACTGTTTTATATATTTTTTATTTTTTTTAATTTTTTTAAATTTTTTTTTAAAGATTTTATTTATTTATTTGAGAGAGAGAATGAGATAGAGAGAGCATGAGAGGGGGGAGGGTCAGAGGGAGAAGCAGACTCCCTGCTGAGCAGGGAGCCCGATGCGGGACTCGATCCCAGGACTCCAGGATCATGACCTGAGCCGAAGGCAGTCGCTTAACCAACTGAGCCACCCAGGCGCCCTATATATTTTTTAAATTTGATGACACTGGGTTCTCTCTTTAGATTGCTCATTATGAGCAGCTAAGGATTCAAGGCAGATGGTCTCAGAAAACATACACATATAAAGATATCAAACAGAACTCCTAAACTGATGTTATGTTTGATATAAAGAGATTGAAAAATGTCAGGAGTCACTTGTGTACCCAACATAGAACATGACCATGTTCTGCAGAGACCAAAATCCTTATCCATTGCCTCCAGCACCATCATGAACACGTGACCTCTTCATTCTGAAGTGGACTGTATATGTCTACTCCCACTTTTAAAGCCAGGATCGAACTACTGGATATTTACCCCTAAGATACAAATGTAGTGATCCGAAGGGGTATGTGCACCCCAATGTTTATAGCAGCAATGTCCACAATAGCCAAACTATGGAAAAAGCCAAGATGTCCATCAACAGATGAATGGATAAAGAAGATGATATATATATACACACACACACACCCACACACCCACCCACCCACCCACCCACCCACACACACACACACACGCAATGGCATATTATGCAGCCATGAAAAAAACCCTAAATCTTGCCATTTGCAACAATGTGGATAGAATTAGAGGGTATTATGCTAAGTGAAATAAGTCAATCAGAGAAAGACAATTATCATGTGATCTCACTGATATGAGGAATTTGAGGAACAAGGCAGAGGATTATAGGGGAAGGGAGGGAAAAATGAAACAAGATGAAACCAGAGAGGGAGACAAACCATGAGAGACGCTTAATCTCAGGAAACAAACTGAGGGTTGCTGGAGTGGTGGGGGGTGGGAGGGATAGGGTGGCTGGGTGATAGACATTGGGGAGGGTATGTGCTATGGTGAGCGCTGTGAATTGTGTAAGACTGATGAATCACAGACCTGTACCCCTGAAACAAATAATACATTATATGATAATTTAAAAAAAATAAAAAATTAAGAAAAAAAAAAGCCAGGATCAATTTCTGATGCAATTGGTTTGTATGATTTTATTTTATTTGAGAAGTTTTTACACCATGAACTTTTCCTTCTGTGAGAGACAGTAACATTATCCAGTAAAGAAAAGAAACCAACATAGCAACTGGGATGTTTGACTTTCACACAGTTGGCTTTCATTAGGTACAACATTATGGGTCAAGTAACTACAGCAGATATACTACATATATGCTACCAGGAATACACATATAAAGCATACCAGAGCTTCCTTATTTGAGAAGGAGATCACAGTAAAGCAAGGAAGCACTGTTCTGAAGTTTATTTCTCTCTGGGGCTCTCCTCTACCCATTCTCTGCATGTGTGGGTACGGAGGGTTTAACCCACAGTGCTGTTGAAAGCTGATGGAACCTCATTCAGTTATGGGATGGGAGGAGGGTTCAAGGAAGAAAGAGAAAATGGGAAGTTTATAAAGAAAAGAAGAGGAGGGTCAAGAGAGACTATAGGTCATGAGAAAACCAGTGGGGAAAAGGAACACAAAGCTTCTCAAGCCCTGTTAGCCTGGAACTGAATTTCAGGAAGAGTCACTCAAAAGCTTATTAACAAAAGTTTGTAAATTGCAAATGTTGGGTTTAATTAAAAGGTAATCCTTGCTAAAATCACAGCAGACTTTTCTCTTTCTTTTATTCTCCTGTTTTAAAGTCCCACTGTATTCATTAGCTCAGCTTTCCTTTATTCTTAAAAAGAAAAAAGTCAAATAGTATTTTCAGTGGTTACAAGGTTATTTTGTTTTGTAGATATTATTTTACAGATGTAACCTTGGCTACCTTTTGTTGCTGTTATTTATATCAAATAATTAAAAAAATTAAAAGGCAACTTTTTGCTATCTCACATTGTATTCATTCATCTCTACCCTTTGTTAGACAGACAGACAGACATACGTGCACGGACTCTAAAGCATGTGCAAATTATTTTCACCTTGCTGACGCTAAGCACCTGGTCCTGCACTATTTTTAAATACTTAGCTTATTATTTATACATAAGCTCTTGAGAGAAATCCATGATTTCTTCTTTATGTAAAAATTAAGTAATAATTTCTATAAACTATAAGTTAAACATTTTTAACTGAGCCAAGACTGTAAAGTTCAGCTTATGCATTCTTGAGCTATTCATAAGCCAGTTTTCAATACCCTTGTGTTATAGAAGGATTAAATTATAGCTTTGCAGTAGATTAGGTTTCTTTGTATTATTGTATTTATACATCTGGTTGGTCTATTATGCATTTTCTCCATACTATCTTATAAACTGATTAGGACATAACTCCTTTTCTCTTGTATTCATAATAGCCCACCATAGCATGGATTACAAAGCAAAATTAAATACCCAATATCTCTGGCTTAGAAAATCATTGGTTCTCAATTGCTGTATTGTAATTCTGTCTATAGATCTACCTACCTACATTGAGCTTTAAAAAGAAAATGCAATTAAAGACACAGATTGCTGTGAACAAGGAATTTTATTCTACCAAAAGTAATGAGTAAACTTTCCCCATTCCTGACCCTGGATAGGACATCTGTGAGCTTTGCTATAGAAAGACTTGGGTGATGCTCTTATGTCTTAATACAATACATAATATATAAGAATGTTCACAGATCAGTTGGCATTTCTTTTGGCTTTAAGAAGCTGAACCTTTTGTCCTAAAATTATAGGCACATAATCCTTGAATCTGCTGTGTGGCAAAAAAAAAAAAAAAAAAAAGTCAAGCATGCTCTTTTTGTTTGCTGAGCACTCAATATGCAATACGAAAGCAAAATGCTTAGTATTTTACTAAGGAACAAAATGTCATTCAAGTGATAATACCCTCCACAACTTAACAGTTTCTGGCTTTCATGTTTAAGAAAAACAGTCTAGATGGACTGGTTAAATCCAGCCAAAGGTCAGGGGCTTTGAAAGTTCTTCCTTATGATGTTGAGGATCTGGCTATAGTCTGCTCACACTGGTATACCAGTTTAGAGCGGCAGGTTGGGCAGAAATGGCCACTGGCAAAACGCATATGTGGGAGTGGCCGGATGTATAAAATCTGGTGGCATTTTCATTTGAAAACAATGAGCTGTGTTAGCTGCAGATGTTTCTGGTGTCTCTCCCCTGGGCTTCCAGTGGTAGCCAGAGCTTCTTACTCCTTTGTGATTGGTTCTTTACTTGCCTCTCTGCTCTGGTCCTCTGGGAACTCCTTTGGGGCAAGGACCCAGTTTATACAGGTGGCTGGCCCAGTGCCAGGCACTTAGTAGACGTTTGTGAAAGGTTTGCTGAAGTGAATGAGTGACTACAACAAGCTTCTTTTTTTTTTTTTTAATTTAAATTCAATTAGCCAACATATAGTACATCATTAGCTTTTGATGTAGTGTTCAATGATTCATTAGTTGCATATAATACCCAGTTCTCATCACATCACGTGCCCTCCTTAATGCCCATCCCCCAGTTACCCCATCCCCGACCCACTATCTTCTTTGGAAATACTCTTTCACTCCTGTCTGAGAGCTCCACAGACCAAGCCTTTCACTATGTCTAGCACATCATAAATACTCGTAAGTTTGTTGCCTGATGGACTGAGACGAGCAATCAGAAGCATTCAAATTTGTAGACTGGAAACTAAAAGTGACTGATAACTTACATTTAACATGCTTTTGCTTTCTATGACTTAGGCTATTTAAATAATAATTGTCCCCAAGGCCTTTCAGAGCATACACTTACTTTCTTTGGAAGAAAATGCAGGGGCCAAAATGTGGCCTCTATTAGCTTATATTGCTTTCCTTGGCTGCATAGAAAAGTCTAGAAAATTATAATTAGTGTTAAGAAGTATAAAATGAGGCTTGCAGGTTTAGTAATAAATCACCCATATTATTTCATTTCTTCTCATCTTCCTCCTTCCTCCTTTGTCCCTCATTTCCTTTTCCATAACCTCCCTTCCCGCAAGACAACACTCTTGTCTGCCTTTGACAGCAGGAGCTTCTCTCCCTATGAAAATGTTCATTGGACCATGACCTGTACAGTCCCTGGAATTGTTCTCAGGGTGAAAAACCTTCATGAGTATTAGAAACAATTACCATTTCCATTTACAACCAGACGCAAAGTTTTATGAGTGGCAGAGATGTAAATTTATTTTAACCTTAAATCTAAAGTATAATTTTTGTGTATGGGAAACCAGTAGTAGGAGATCAGTGTGATTGGGAGATACATTTCAATTAATTCTTCCACCAACACCTTATCTCTTCTGCATCAGAACTTTTATAGTGTTAAAATGAACAATTATGCAGCTGATGGTTGGCTAAACCCACCAGGGGACCAGGAGAGAGCCTCAGATAACACGACACATATAAATCATTCAGGAGAACAATTCATGAAAGAAAAGTTATCTGTGTTTGGGATGACATTGGAAGAACTAAATAGGAGTCAATTTGAAGAAGGGACATTTCGTCCCATTGTCCAGCTTGCCTTTTTCTTTTTTTTTTTCCTAATTGTGTCATAATATACATTTTTAAAATTAATTATCCATTCGGTGGCAAGATAAAGGTCTCTTCTTGTGCTCAGGAAGTAGTGACCTCCGTGGTCCAAGATTATTTCACATGAGTAGCACTTGTAAAGAAAGCTGTTACCAGATAAGGTGGCAACTGTTCTTTGAAGAAGCACAATGAAGGGTGACAGGCAAGCCCATGTTTACCAAACTGAATAGAGAGGCCTGCAGATTTCAGCCCCCTGATCAGTTACATAAGCAGAGAGCACCAGGTCGGAAATGATGTTACACCAAACCACATAGAGCACTGAGTAATAAGTACTTCACAATATAACAACCCATGAAACTGGGTCCTAGAGAGGACCAAGCACTACTTTCAGGGTCTCTCCACACAAATATTTGTCAAGTACCTCTAGAATTGGCTTCATGCTTAAACCTTCATCACCTTAAAAGAGGTATATTGCAGGGCATTTTATAATGTTTATAATGAAAACATTATTATTTTTTAAGTAGCCTCCATGCCCAACGTGGACCCCAACGTGGGGCTTGAACTCATAACCCCGAGATCAAGACCTGAGCTGAGATCAAGAGTCGGATGCTTAACCGACTGAGCCACCCAGAAGCCCCTAAAACATTTCATAATGCGGGCGCCTGGGTGGCTCAGTTGGTTAAGCGACTGCCTTCGGCTCAGGTCATGATCCTGGAGTCCCGGGATCGAGTCCCACATCGGGCTCCCTGCTCAGCAGGGGGTCTGCTTCTCCCTCTGACCCTCCTCCCTCTCATGCTCTCTGTCTCTCATTCTCTCTCTCTCAAATAAATAAATAAAATCTTTCAAAAAAAAAAAAGAATGTTTAAAAAAAAACATTTCATAATGCTTATGTATTGCTCTTGATGCAGGGAAAATAAATACTCATACACATATTCTGGAATAAGCTGGAATTTAATAGGACTACAGTCTTGCAAATGATCTGTTTTATGTATTTATATTTTTATTTAAATTTTATCTTTATATATCATTTATCCCATTGATACTTCAAAAAAAAATCATATCTGTGTGGTCTTGATTCATCCTTCTTGGCTCCTGGTTTGGATTTTAAATTTTACTCATAGTCAACAGAAATATTCAACCTGCAGTTTGCACATATGGAATAGTAACGAGCTTCAAAGCTTTAATAAGCACAGAGATGACAAAATTGTCCTATAATTTTCATTTCCTTAAAGTAATTTATTCTTTTCCCCTCACTCCACACCTTGCTACTAACATGCCGAAGAAATAAAAGTCATGAGAGGAGAAAAAAAGATACGGGTTTTTGACAAGGTTCAATAACTATGTCACAGTTTGGTGAACATTTTACTATTCATTATTCTTTAGTGAAGTATGAATCATGGTTGCCTTAATATTTATTCGCATCCAAAATATGGATAAAATTTATTGTTTTGTTTTTGTAGCCCATTAAATTGTGCCTAAAAGTATTTATGATGACACACAATGTTTTTAATTATTTGCTCTGATGAACATATCAATTATAATTTCCTTCTAGTATTTAGTTCTTTGGGAAGAAGACATAAATGTTTGTGATCAAATGTTAACAATCAATAATGGTGCAAAGATGTCATTGATTTGTTTAACACCCTCATTAACGTGTGGAAAATAATGTTTAGGATATAGACATAACCATCCCAGAGCAGATGTCATGAAGACTCTAACAGTGTCACATAGGAGAGGATTGACAGAAACAGAGAGAAGACAAATCCAGAGTATTCTATAACAGAAACTGTTCCTTCAACAGGGCTTGCATTCCCCACCTCAGCCTTTTAGTGGAGAGAAACTGAAGGTAAACATCAGAATCCACTTTATAATTTTTAGACTATGACATTTTCAGGTACCAAGAATACAGGCAGATATGACAATATTTTGTAGGTAATAAAATATACTTGACCCTCATTACATACATTGCAGTTTGAGTCATTTGCTGTTGATGAATCCTTTTGTTGTTCCTATAATTTCAAGGCTAAAAAACTCTTCCAGGTTTTGTCACTGAAGGATGGTTGGACTGGGTAGAACCTGCCCGAGCACTTCTCCCCTTTGTCTCAGGAGACCTCTAGCATATGGGTCTTGTTCCTCCGTACTCTATTCAAGGATGATAATTAAAATTTGAAAAACTAGACATAATTCACATATCATAAAATTCACCCATTATAAAACGTGCAATTCTGTGGCTTTTGCATGTCCACAGAGTTGTGTGGCCGCCATCACGATCTCATTCCAGAACGCGTTCTTCTGCCCAAAAAGAAACCCTTACCCGTTAACAGTCACTCTGCATTTCCCGCAACTCCCAACCCTGGTGACCCCTCATCTTCATCCTGTCTCGATGGATTTGCCTATTCTGGACATTTCACATACATGGAATTATATGCTATGTGGCTTTTTGCATCTGGCTTCCTTCATGCTGTACTATTCCCTGACATAGAGAAAAAAGATTTTCCTGCCTTCGTGGAGGTCGTAGTATTGTAGGACAATCCGGCTAGATAAATACATACTATACACAGAACGGGCAATGCATTTTCCTCTTGATCCTGTCTCAGTTTCTTTGGTGTACTATGTATAAATACAAAATAATGACCCCCATTATGTTGTCGCTGGGTGATAATGCCTGCCGAATTGGGATCCACTTTATCTTCAACTCTACCTTCAACTTTATGCTCAGTTTTTACACTCAACTCTCTTTATTCCTTAGCCGAGGATCAGGAGAATATAAAGACACAGGGTGGATTCATGGATCACTTTCAAGTTGCCTTTAATACAATGGACAGACTTGCCTTTTGCTCCCCTGTTCACAGTTTCGTTCCCCATCCACTCATTAAGCTTAAAGATGGGGCCATTTTAGGTGCCAGGACTAGCACATAGAATAACGCATCACCCCGGAGTGCCAGCCGTTTGTACGATGTGAAAGATGATATTCTGATTTGTCGAACCCAAAGCTGTCTCTTAAAAGTCCACACAACCACCCCAAACCCTCTCTTACCGCCTTTAAAATGTTCTGTGAACATCTTCAATGCAAGTAAATAAAATCACTTTTCTACTTGCACGAGTTATAAAAATTCTATGTAGGAAACTTGAAAGATAAATTATACAGAAGAATATAAGAATCACCTATAACCCTGGCAGGTAGGGTAAACTAATGTTGACATCTTACGTTTACTTTTCTCTGTTTGGGGGCACATATATTCTTTCAAACTCAATAAAAATTACTGAGTACCTTTTACGTACAAGTGGGAAATTGGGGATAGATAAGAACAAATCTCTTAGGGGCGCCTGGGTGGCTCAGTCGTTAAGCATCTGCCTTCGGCTCAGGTCGCGATCCCAGAGTCCTGGGATCGAGCCCCGCATCGGGCTCCCTGCTACACGGGGAGCCTGCTTCTCCCTCTCCCACTCCCCCTGCTTGTGTTCCCTCTCTCGCTTTGTCTCTCTCTGTCAAATAAATAAATAAAATCTTTAAAAAAAAAAAAAGAACAAATCTCTTAGAGTTCGGCAGTGTATGAAAATTAGGATCATCAGGACGCCTGGGTGGCTCAGTAGGTTAAGTGGCTGACTCTTGATTTCGGCTCAGGTCATGATCTCAGGGTTGTGAGATTGAGCTCCCCATCGGGCTCTGAGCTGGATGTGGAGCCTGCTTGGGATTCTCTTGCTCCCTCTGCCCCTCCCCCTACATGCTCTCTCTCCCTCTCTAAAAAAAAAAAAGAAAAGAAAAAAATTAAGATCACCCCTCCCTCTGCCCAGCAATAAACATTAGGGAATGTATATTTTCCCATACCTTGAAATATTCTTCAAAAAACATATTCATACCTGTATGTGAATGGGCCATAATTTTCAGACTGGTTCATTTATGTTGTTTTCTATTTTTTTAACCATTAAAAATAATGCTATGTTAAAATTGTGTTGAATAATCTTTACATAAAAAAGCATTCATAATTAAATTCTGAGAACAGATTGTTGATGGGATTGCTAAGTCAAAGGATATTTTTGTTTATCTTTCAGCATATTTATGGATATTGCTAAATTACCTCTAACCTATTGTGTTAATTTATACTCGTACTGGCTTTGACTAATAGTGCTCCTTTTCCAATTTCCTGGACAAAACTGACATTATAATTGCAAACATTCTTACCTAAGTACATAGGCAAAATGTTATCTTTAATTGTTGTAAAGTTGAATATTTTTATATGCTTATTGGCTCTTTTTGTGTGTATATTATGTATGATTTGACTATTCTTGTCTTTGCCTGTTTTTTTATGTTGCAGTATTTTTTATTGGTTAATAAGTGCGCTTTATATATCAAATAATCTGTCAAATATTATGTAATATATACTTTGCTTTTTGCTTTTTATGGCTCTTTAAGAAAATATATAGAGGAGTACCTGGCTGGCTCAGTCAATAGAGAGTGTGACTCTTGATCTTAAGGTCATGAGTTCAAGCCCCATGTTGGATGTAGAGCTTACTAAAAACAAAATTTAAAATTAAAAAAAAAGAAAAAATATAGAGGTTTTAAATGTTTTCATAAATTACATTTATTAATATTTTTCTTCATAGTTTGCCTTTGATTTCATGCTTGAGTGTCCTTTTCCAATCTAAAGTAAAAAAAAAATCCATATTTTTTCTTCTAGGTGTTGTTTTTAATATTTAAATCTTTAATCTATCTGAAATTTATGTTGTCATATAAAGATGTAAGCATTCAACTTTCTTTTTCTCTAATAGCTCTCCAATTGCACATTTACTGAATAAATCTTTTTGTAAGAGATTTATGACATCTTTATAAAACACCAAGTTCCTACATAAACTAGAACACATCAGTTACTTTCTTGCCTGGGTACACTGAAATCGCATGCATTTTGCTATTCTTGTCAATTGTTCTAGGAAGAGCTGGGCACAAATCTTACTATGATAAATAGGGTAAAATCCTTGTCTCCAGATTCTACTTTTCTCCGTTCCTATCTTTTTTTTTTTTTTTTAAGATTTTGTTTATTCATTTGACAGAGAGAGACACAGCAAGAGAGGGAACACAAGCAGGGGGAGTGGGAGAGGGAGAAGCAGGCCGCTCACCGAGCAGGGAGCCCCAATATGGGACTCGATCCTAGGACCCCGGGACCATGACCTGAGCCGAAGGTAGACGCTTAACGACTGAGCCACCGGGGGCCCCATTCTCCGTTCCTATCTTTAAAAAGAAAAAAAAAATGTGACCGCTTTTTAGCTTCTTCTGTGTAATGTCT
The DNA here is from genome assembly GCF_029215605.1 of Mirounga angustirostris. Classification (NCBI taxonomy): domain Eukaryota; kingdom Metazoa; phylum Chordata; class Mammalia; order Carnivora; family Phocidae; genus Mirounga; species Mirounga angustirostris. Next base: position 15,649,137 of record NW_026991711.1, on the reverse strand, counting down.
GATTCAGAGCCATGCTTACTCTGGGTCTCCCGAGTACCTGAATGAACAGGCTCCAGGAAAGCATCTATGCATGTGACATCACGGTGGTCAGAGGCGTGCACTGGGCAATCTTCAGGAGTCACATAGAGCCCAGCTGTGAGGTCATGAGACCGGAGCACCGGATCTGCTTCCCACAAGGCAATCAATCACATAGCTCGCTCTTAAGTTGTGCGGTCTTCAGTGAAACCTTTCCCTTCATTCTTTGATTCCAACCTTCCCAACATTCCAGAACTTCTTCTACTTGCGAGAAAAGTCCTGGCAAGAATGTCTCCATTGCGTGGCTTCAGACATCATCTTATGCAACTCCTTTTTCTCTCTTGAGTGCAGCCCACCCTCTTTCCTTTTTCCTGTCCATTTTCTTCTATATGCCAAGGGACTGGATCCCTTGAAAACTCCCTTTGTCACAAAAAATGAAGCCCTTTGACAAATTTTTAATATGCTAAGTTTTAAATTTTTGTCTAGTTATTATATTGAAAATGAACACTTTTCTGGGCCCCTGACAAATTTTCCAACTTTTGAGAAATTGGCTTCGGCTGCTACCATGTGTGAAATAATACAGGCAGTCCTTAGCACACACTGCATGGCCCTTGTCAAAAAGTTACCCCCAAAATGTGAGTCTCCTTCTGACCTTTCCTATATTAAAATGCATCTATTTTCCCCATGAGACCATTTTCTCATTGGCAGAGATGATTTATCACCTGACTCCAGTATCTAGGGGCACCTGAGTGGCTAGTTGGTTAAGTGTCTGTCTTCGGCTCAGGTCATGATCCCAGGGCCCTGGGATCGAGCCCCACATCGGGCTCCCTGCTCAGCGGAGAGCCTGCTTCTCCTTCTCCTTCTGCCTCTGCCCCTCCCCCTGCTTGTGTTTTTTTTCTGTCAAATAAATAAAATCTTAAAAAAAAGTTTAGGGGCGCCTGGGTGGTTCAGTCAGTTAAGCGTCTGTCTTCGGCTCAGGTCATGATCCCAGGGCCCTGGGATCGAGTCCCGCATCGGGCTCCCTGCTCAGCGGAGAGCCTGCTTCTCCCTCTGCCTGCCACTCTGCCTATCTGTGCTCTCTCTCTATCTTTCTGTCAAATAAATAAATAAAATCTTTTAAAAAATACATTCATTAATTAATAAACTCCTGTATCTAGCCCAGGGCTTGGTGCTGAGTCAAACTTAAATAAGTATATGATGATTGAATAACTGAAAGAATGAATAAACAATAAATGAATGATATAATTAGTATCAGTCCCATTTTTTCAACCTTAATTACTATTTGTCAACAAAGTCTACTAATTCTGCTGGCCCACATTTCTATAGTTACATTCCAGACTATTCATATCTATATCGTACTACATATACTTTAATTCCATTCTCTTTCAGATTGATGCTTTCAAAGTTACTTTTTTTTTTTTAAGATTTTATTTATTTATTTGAGAGAGAGAATGAGATAGAGAGAGTATGAGAGGGGGGAGGGTCAGAGGGAGAAGCAGACTCCCTGCTGAGCAGGGAGCCTGATGTGGGACTCGATCCTGGGACTCCAGGATCATGACCTGAGCCGAAGGCAGTTGCTTAACCAACTGAGCCACCCAGGCACCCTCAAAGTTACTTTTACTTTACTTCCAGTTCCATCACTATTTTCCAAGATGCAAATGCAGTTCCTTTCCATCAACGTGTGTGTGTCTGTATGTCTGTGTTGGTGTGTGTGTGTGTGTGTCTGTGTGTCCTAAGCAAGACCGGAGCTAGGGTAGGTGCTCAAGTAAGAGCTGTTGAATTTGAAATCCGATTCTTTTCTCTTCCCCAATCTTATTAATGATCCTATGTCGTCTGCACTAGGTCTTACGTGTTTCGAACAACTACGTTTGAATAGCTACATTACCTTCATATATTATACTAGAGCTTACATTGTTTCTCTTCTGGTACTTAGACTTATCTCTAGTTGTTTTAGACATAATTTTTACATAATATTAACATTAAGAAGGAGCATGCCTTTAAATTATTCTTTTACCGTATTTCGTGATCCCAAAGAGCTCTCAAAATTTTTCTGGCTTCTTAAAATAACTTGGGTGTCACACCCGCTCTTGACCAGAGGTGTGTTGTTTCCTGTATTCTTCCTTCTTCTGGGGCTCAGATGCTACTAGACTTGCTTCTTATCTTCTTTGGTCATTCCATTTATTGATGTCTTCCTCCCTTCTTCTCCCCTCCCCAACCCTCCCCTTCCTTTGGCTTTGCTTTCTTTTTTTTCCCCTCTTCTCTTTCTTTTTTGGGACACTTCAAATAAAGCTCTCCCTTCTAAGGAAGTGTTTTGGGTTTTTTGTTTTGTTTTGTTTTTTAAGATTTTATTTATTTATTAGAGAGAGAGAGACAGAACATGAGCAGGGTGAGGGGCAGAGGGAGACGCAGACTCCCTGCTGAGCAGGGACCCCGATGCAGGGCTCAATCCAGAGACTCCAGGATCATGACCTGAGCTGTAGGCAGACACTTAACCGACTGAGCCACCCAGGTGCCCCTAAAGGAGTTTTTTCTATCTTGTTCTTAATAACATTTAGGTAACTTCTATCTGCTGTTTTTTTAACTGGTTTCCAAAGGATCATTGTTTCACTTTCTCCTGTGTTCCTTCATGAAATTTATTTTATTAACCTTTCCCCGCTATGCTATGTCATCCCCATTCTCTTCTCCCTATTTCCTTCTCTTACACCCAGGAAACTTGGGCTTATGTTACCTGTTTGGGTTTTCCTCAGCATTTTCGTTGTTGGCCCTTAGAGCTGGTCCAGCAAACCTGCCTGGGCTTAGCAACAAACCTGTGTCTGTTTTTATTACAAAGAGTAGACACAGCCCCACAGCAAAGACTTGCTGGTGGAGGAATTTTGTGTGTGTGGTTTTCTGTATCAACTTTAATCTTTTGCTGACTCTTCAAACTGAACCAAATCAAACAAAACCACAAGACAACAACAACAAAAAACTGACAATCTTTTTAACAGTAATATTCTTGTTCCCCTCAGTTCTATTTTATATCTGTATTCCCTTGTTCCAGTCAAAGGTTTTTTGTTCTTTTTACTGAAATCATTAATGCAACAAAAATATCTTTCTATTGTGGTCACAATGTTTCCCATACCCAGAGTTTTATTCTCCAGGAGAATGAATCGCATTCTGAATTACCAGGACTGTCTTCCCAAAGTGCCTACCCTTTCCTCCTAATGCTGTATCCGAAGTAAATGCTTGTATTATTTTCCTGGTAATATGAATCACCCATCAAATTCGTTGTTTCCTGGGATTTGAACCGAAAAGTTTCTTGCATAAAGAAAAAGCTCAATAAATTTTTGTTGGATGAATGGGTGAACCTTGATTTATGTCATGCCAGTTGTAATAATAATTAATATCTTCATCTCCACCAATATTACCTCATCTTTACCACAACAGCTAGCATTTACCTGCTTTGTGCCAAGGACACAAAACACGTTAGAGGCATTATCTAGTCATAGTAGCTGTGTGTAACTTTGTTTTTCTTTAGGATAATTTAGATTTCATGACCTCCTTCTACCAGTAGTGTAGATGCTTTCTCTCAGATACTTCAGGGTTCCCCCTTTTCCTGAGGTCATTTCTAAAAATCAAGGTTGTAATGGACACTGTTCTTAACCAATATAACTCCCCCACCCTCCTTGTTAACAAAATACTGATCTACCGGCAGCAAAGTGCCCAGCTCAGTCTCTGTTTCTCTGAATCCTCTGTAGCTGGGGTAACTAATTCTGGCCAATGAACATAAGAGGAAGCCAGCTGGAACTTTCTAGGAAAGCTTTTGCTTCCACATGGGTTGATGCTGGCTCCTCCTCTCTCCTCCTTCCTGCTTTGATCTCAGATGTGATGCCTGGAGCTGTGGCAACAATCTTGTGACCATGCCAGCAAGTCCCTAAATTGCAAATACATTATCGAACTGTAGAACCAATTTGAGTATTCCTCTGTTTTTGGACATCCTATTCTGTGAGAAAAATGCATGCCTCTTTTTAAAGTCCCTGAGGTTGTCTTTTATGCTACTTGCTGCTGAATGTATCCCTAAATAATACAGGAGGGTTCCATAGTGCTATGGATGTGAGGATTCTATCATTTTCAGTCACTAGCATCCCATCTAGACTGCCATTGTCATTTCACACAGACCATCACTGAGATCCCTTGTATCCAGCTAATGGTTATTTTAAACCCTGCCATTTTCTATTCTAGTTTTTGCCATGATGCTTTAGTGGTGGTGGCAAGGGTATCATCTGTTTTGGTACCACTCTGGGGTATGAGGATATTTGCAAAACTAGTCATAACTCTGGTGGACTATTGTAATGGTGGTTCCCATTTAGCCCGTGTAGGCCTTCTTGCTCTGTATAGACCCTTTCCACATTGACTCTAGGCTTGGTCTCATGACTTGCATCAGCCAATGGGACATTAACAAGCATAGTGCAAGTAGAGGTTCAATATGCCAATGTGTGCTGGGGCTTGTCTGCTTGGAATGTTCCCAGCCATGATGGTCTGAGAATCTTGGCCCCATAGAGAGGCCAGTGGAAAAGAAGTGAGGCACTCAGTCAACCCTCAGCTGAGCGGCCAGCCAACAGCTAGCACAAGTTGGCAGTCATGCGAATGAGCCAACTTGGGGATTCCAGGCCAGTTGAGCCTCCAGCTGAACCATGTAGAGCAGAAGAATTGCCTAACTGAGCCCAGGCAGCCCACAGAATCATGAGAGATAATGAAATGCCTGTTGATTTAAGCACTAAGGTTTGGGATGGTTGGTTACATAGTAAAAGATAACAGGAAAAGTTTCCTTCTTCCTAGATTTGCCATGAGTTAAAGAATTGCAGTATTATAATGACTAGCACAGCTATAAAATTAGGAAAAGAGATAAGTATTTGCTTTTGCATTTTTGTTGCAAGTCCTAGATACAATTTTTGTGTGTATGGAACACAAGAAGCTTGATACATTATGAGCCAATTCAAAACACTACATTTTCTATTTAATTCTACTTAGCATTTATATAGTGCTCATTATCACAGAATATAGGTGCTTTACAATATTATTATTCAGCGTTTATATAACACTTTTTGCTTTTAGCATATGTTATAAATTATTTTAATTTCTATATTTGCAAAGTACGTTATAGTCATTTAAATTTTAAAATTATTCCATAACCCTCTTATGGAAGAGAAAATATATAAGCAATATTGAGAGCAATTTTATCTTCCCGAGAATGTGCATATATTGGCTATACAGAAAGCTGGGTGCAAGGCAAGGAGTAGAAATGTAGCATCAATACGATTGCAACAAAGGCCACACCAGAAAAATCCGCATTGAAAAAATGCATCCCGGCCAATTACCCCCTTCGAGCAATATTTGATTTTCTTTTTTTTTTTTTATGTTAATCCCCATACATTACATCATTAGTTTTAGATGAAGTGTTCCATGATTCATTGTTTGTGCATAACACCCAGTGCTCCATGCAGAATGTGCCCTCCTCAATACCCACCACCAGGCTAACCCATCCTCCCACCCCCGTCCCCTCTAGAACCCTGTTTGTTTTTCAGAGTCCCGAGCAATATTGGATAGAAATATCCCAGAAGCCATAAATACCTTTGTACAGCAGTTCAAGCTTCCTGCTCGCATTGCACTGTGGCAGACCAGAGCAAAAGCTTTGGAATGCCACAAAGAAGGTCTTCAACCTTTCTGATGATTAGCTTTTCTTCATGGGTTAGCCTGGTGATGGGTATTAAAGAGGGCACGTACTGCATGGAGCACTGGGTGTTATACTCAAACAGTGAATCATGGAACACTACATCAAAAACTAATGATGTAATGTATGGTGATTAACGTAACAATAAAAATTTTAAAAATGGATATCCATTTCATAGGGTGACTGTGAGGACTAACTGAGCTAACGTGAGGAAAAATACTTTATGTAGGCCTGATCTGCTGGAAGTGCCTAAAAATTAGAGCTAGACCACTAAGATTGTATTATTAAGATTATTACTAAGATCTGATTACTTAGATCTTATTACTAAGATCTAATTACTCACTAAGATTATGTACTAATTGAGAATTAATTTCTTTAGTGTCACGAAGTTGTCTTGGCTTGAAGTATGGAGGAATGCCTTAGCTCTTTCAGCTCTTGAAGGTGCCATTCAGGAACTTACCACTTTTCTTAGACTCTCCACAAATGATCACAAAGAGCGAGTCCATCGCAGGGTTTATTAATCCTGTGATCTTTCTTGTCAGTGGGAAAGAGTGTCTGTCTCACTCCTGCTAAAGTGCACTCTTCTTATGGGAGGGGAGTGGGGGGATGGGCATTAAGGAGGGCACGTGATGTGATGAGCACTGGGTGTTACACGCAACTGACGAATTATTGAGCTCTACCTCTGAAACTAATGATGTACTATATGTTGGTTAATTGAATTTAAATAAAAAAATAAAATAAAGTGCACTCTTCTTTATTGTTATGAAAGGACATGTAGTCTAGGAATTCTCCACAGAGGGAAGCAGAAGACATCGGGTAGTTCTGGTGAACTGGGACTACCATGCTATTTTCTGGGAAGTATGGGGTTTTCTTATTTAACAGCAGGGTCACCCACACAATACTTCCCTCTTCCTAACAATGCCCGCAGTGGCCTTGGCCATTAAGATTTCCTACTGCCCCAAGAGAGCATTTGGCTAGTGCCTTCCAGGGTTGAAGAGGACAGTGGAGCCATCATTCCTTTGTTTCCCACAAAAAGGAAGTTGAGGTATGTCTGTTAGATGGCTGGTTACATCTTCTTTGTGGCAGAGTAATAATTTGAACTCAATCTTATATTCTAGAAATGCATGTTCTTCACAGAGCTGCAGAAACAGTTTTCCTATATATTCTTATATTTTGAAATTATACAATTATCTATATACCTGCATTGCAAAATGATCAAGCTGATTCCTCAACCGTTCACTCAATTTGCTTTGACCATAGAATTTAAGGGCTTGGTTTCCTAAGAGAAATTCATATTTTCAGCTTGTTTGCAGATAGAGCAAGGCAGAAACCTGGGTTCTAAAGATGGTTTGTGCTTCTGAATGCTTTCACACTTAAAAAAAAATCTTCAAAACTGGAAGTTAAACAGAAAACAATGTAGAAATTATCATGTTATCTTTTCTTTTCTTTTCTTTTTGAGATTGTTAACCAAAGGTGGACAATTTTCTAAAATTCATGTATATTTTCAAAATGAAATGTAAAATATTGGGTCCATACACTTGTTTCAGAAAGACTGGCTGTCTTTAGAAGGAGTATTTTTTTTTTTTTATTACTCTCATAGTTCTGTCTCTGTTTTGAGATGTGTTGGCCCTGAAAAGCTGTGGAAACACTTAATTTGAATAGTTTGTCAATTCTTTTTTTTTTTTAAAGATTTTATTTATTTATTTGAGAGAGAGAATGAGAGACAGAGAGCATGAAAGGGAGGAGGGTCAGAGGGAGAAGCAGACCCCCTGCCGAGCAGGGAGCCCGATGCGGGACTTGATCCCGGGACTCCAGGATCATGACCTGAGCCGAAGGCAGTCGCTTAACCAACTGAGCCACCCAGGCGCCCCTAGTTTGTCAATTCTTATGCAGATAACAGGTAAAACTGCCAACTTCTCTGGGGTATTCTCGAATTATTAGATTTACTCATTCTCAGGCATTTTCAAATCCTGTTACTTAAGGATTTGGCCCTAGTATCCTTCTTATCTTATGTCTCCCCTAAAAAAATGAGAGCTTTGGAGAAAAACCACATGGGGTAAAACTGAACAAAAATGTGAAGCAGGAGCTGTGCTGTGGGCATAAATGTAAAGTGTCAGAGGAAAGTAACAGTCAAACTTGTTGCTCCCGTCCTGCTTTCCTAGCTTCTAAAGGCTGATTCCTGGCCAAGTAGGGCAGCAGAATCTGGATAATTCAGGGGATGTTCTTGTAAGAAGCCAGTAAACCACTGTCGATGAAACAAAATGAAAAGAGGAAGAGTTGGAATTCACGAACCGCTAATAAGAAATATTTAAGAGAAAAAAAAAGATGATAGGAAAAATGTTTGAAAAAAAGAAATTGATACTTGAATATGATGCATGCAAGAAGGAGACAAGCCCACAAAAGAGGTCTTAAAGAAATGTGAAAAAGCCCTGGAGATGAAATGTTATATAAATATTGCTAGTCAGTTATAATCAACCATGGCAAAGCCACATGTTTTGTAACTGAAAGAACTGACAAAAGCGAAACGACCAAGTCAACGTTGGATGACGGGAATTGGGGAAAAGAGCACTTATTAATTGCACCAAAAAGAAAAAAAAGGATGGAGGGGAGCTGGTATTGAGGACAGCTGAGGCAAATATAAGGAAATCGCGGATGGCATGAAAATGTTGAGAAAGTAGAATAAACGCTAAATCAAAAGAACTGAAAAACAGCAAATTTCCCCTTGGTGTTGTGCTGGCACTAAATAAGAGCTAATTTTCCTGAACGAATATAGCTAAATGCAACAAGATGGAGAAAAAGAAGATGGAGAAAACTAAGAACCCACCGGCATATAAGATCCAAAGAATAGTATCTGTGGCAGGTGTAGGAACACGGATCAAATTCTTAACACCATCAGGTCAGTCTGCTGCTAAAAACCCTTAGTAGTCCCCACTGCTTGTTGAATGAACCCACCCTCAGGGTGTCTGTCCTAAAGCATCCAATCCTGCTTCCTGTAGAAGCTGCCATTTCCTCAAGAACCCTCTGAACCAGTAGAACCCCGCTCAGAGCTCTTCCCTTCTGCCTCTTCACCTAGGTCTGCCCCTCCACCTTGAGCTAATGTTCTCCCCTCATTTCAGCCTTTCTATGTCATATATCAAATATACCTCAGATCACATTCTCCACTATTAATTTGTTCGCTAAATACACACTGACCACCTGCGATGTACCTGGAACTTTTCTAGACTCTGGGATACTGCAGAGGAATAACGGATAGAAATCCTTGTCCTTGTGGAGCACATTGTAGTGAGGGGTCGGGGAGGGAGGCATCCAATGAATAAATAAACAAGCAACATTACATTCACAAAACCTTTCCCCGTGTCTCCTTATTGGTTTCCCATGGCTACTGTAACACATTACCAAAAACTCGGTGATGTAAAACAACAGAGATGTATTCTCTCATGGTTCTGGGGGTGCTGGTGGGGCCCCACCAGCTCTGGAAGCTCTGGGAGAGAACCCTTCCTGGATTCTTCCAGCTTCTGGTGGTGGCCTGCATTCCTTGGGGCCACATCACCCCAGTCTCTGCCTCGGTGGGCACACTGCATGCTCCTCTTGTCTGCATGAGGCTCCCCCACCACGCACTCCCCCGCCCCGTCCTCTCTCTCATGAAGACACTTGTCGTTGGATTTAAGGCCCTCCTTAAATGAGCTCCAACAGGATCTCATTTCAAGATCCTTAATTGCATCTACAAAGACTCTTTGCAGTGACCAAATAAGATCATTTCCCGGAGTCCAGTGATTTGCAGTGGGTATCTTTTCGGGGGCCATTGTTTTGGACTTAGCACAGCTCCCAGTTCCATGTAGGCAAAGTTTCTAATATGTTTTGAAAGCACACAGTCCACTCATTCTATTGTTGTTGGGGGTTTTTTTGGAAAAAATCATATTCTATTTTGTATAATGGCCATCTATGGACTTGTTTCTCTCTACCCTTTGCTCCAACCACTGGTAATCCAGCAGCCGCTCCTTTGAAAGTAGATGGCAATTGCTTTATGTCGTTCTCCACTGCTTCCGCTCTGATCCAAACCTGTATTCTTGCCTTAGCTTCCTCTCTGTCCCGCGCACCACCTGCCGCCCCTCTACAGATGCGGCTCCTCACAGCTGAAGTGGAGCCTTTCCAAGAGCAGACCAGAGCCTCTGTAGGTCTCTCTGACAAATGTTACCTGCTCAGATATGCTTTCCAGGATGACCCTAGCTAACATTCAATGTACGACGATCAGTGTGATTATGTATTTGTGGTTTATAGGTTTACTATCTCTCCCCGCACTGCTCTGGAATGTAAGTGCTCTCTGAGCACTTTCTTTTTTTTTTTTTTTTTTTTTGAGGAGGGTAAGATGGACATCAGGAGTGTAGGGTTTTAGGACGCCTGGGTGGCTCAGTCAGTTAAGCGTCTGCCTTTGACTCAGGTCGTGATCCCAGGGTACTGGAATGGAGCCCGGCATCGGGCACCTTATTCAGAGGGGGTGTGGTGGGGGAGGCTGCTTTTCCCTCTCCCTCTGCCCCTCCCCTCTGCTCTCATGCAAGCCCTCTCTCTCTCTCTCTCAAAAAATATATTACTTTTAAAAATTATATGAAAAAAGTGGAAACTCAGATATGATAAAATCAGGGTTTTTAAAAAATTAAGTGTTAACAGGAAAGTCTATTCTTTCTCTTTCTGATGATTTTTAGAAGTCATTCCTAAATCCACTGAAGAACGGTAGCCCCCACTCTCCCTTCACTCCCCACATATGGGGCATGTGCAGGACGATGCTTTTAGGACATGTTTGACAGATGGTTCCCTTAGCCAGGCTAAGATGCTGTTTTGCCACAATAACAGGGGGCACCATGGCAACCATTCTGGAGGGTTTGTGAAGAGGAGCTGAGCTCAGAAGGCACATTCATTTAACACACAATTCCTGAACTTCATCAGTGCCCATGACTATTGCCACCGTTGAATGGTGGCCCTGACCCCATGCTGGTGTATTTCAGTACTTGGGATTTCGTATCTGTCCTTTTCTTGCCAGATTTTGCCTTATCAGCAAAGGAAGAGAAGGAGAAGAAAGAGAAAAGGACATCAAGGAGAGGTCCTCGTGTGACATGGGCTCTTCATGAGCGCATTCATGATGCAGCCCCTCCAGCAGGGTGGTAGGATGGGGTGGTGTCCAACTTTACAAATGAAATAGAGAAATATAGTTGAAGAAACTTAGCAAGGAGCTACCATAGCCTTGTGGTTAGGCACAGATTTGGAGTCAGAAAAACTTGCACTCGAATCCTGGTTCTTTCTCTAACAAGTGTCTTTTCCTTCATTTCCTAGAGGGAATGGGGCAGGGAGGCAGCTTCCTCCTTCCTAGTGAGGGGCCCTAATACTCTTCAACCCCCCAAACTCCAAACAGAGTCCGAACTAGATTGGTAGGCGTCTCTTTATTTTTTTAAAATTTTTAAAAATATTATTTATTTACTTATTTGATAGAGAGAGAGAGCACACGAGCAGGGGGAGCAGCAGAGGGAGAGAGAGAAGTAGGCTCCCCACTGAGCAGTGAGCCCGATGCAGGGCTCAATCCCAGGACCCCGGGATCATGACCTGAGCTGAAGGCAGACACTTAACTGACTGAGCCACCCAGGAGCCCCCCCCCTTTTTTTTTAAATTTTTAACAGGGGTATGACATGATCAAAATAAGATTTGGTGGAGATGACTTTGGTGATGATCTAGCAGACAGAATGGAGAGAAGACTCAGGCTGCCGCAGTGGTTTACACAAGTGTCTTCTGTGAATGTGAACATGAACATTGGGAATGGTCCAAGGGAATGGAAGGAAGGAATGGAAGAAAAGTCAAAATAACAAAAGTCATTTGAAAACTGCTTTAAAGCTCGGAGCCAGGGAAATGGGGAGGGAATCAGCAAAAGAGACCTAAATTTTAGGAGGTAGGATGTGAAGAAGTAGTTTGGGGGCAGGAAAGGACAGGCGAGGAGTTTGGTTCCAAACAACCTGACCTTCAGATGCAATATACAGACGAAGAAAGAAGGAAGGGTGGTGGGCCGGGAAAGAGAGCTTGCATATGTGAGTGAAAGAACTGAGATGCTAGACCAGAACTGGAGAGAAGGAGCAAGGATGCTTCCAAGATGGTCTGGCAAAGGGTTTTTTGGACCCATAAGGCAACAGGAAATACAGCTCATTTAATGGGATTGGAACAACAGGCAGATAATTTAGGTAGAACACCAAGTTTGGCCAAAAGCATTATTTTATTCTTGTTTTTGTTTGAGTCTAGACATGATTATGGAGTGACAATCTTGTCTTTGTTTTGGTCTATCATGGTCACTAGGTGGCCTTGAATGACATCAGTGTCCTGTGAAATTGTTTATGCTCAACGGGAGAACACCCTGCCCTCACAGTGAGTGTCAGACCAGCTCATAGCGATGCTGGGGTGGAACTGGGCAGTTCCAGGCTTCCTCCCATTGGCAGGAGCTGCTTTTCCCTTTCTTACTATGAGTTCTCCCCAGATGCTAGTAGTTCACTGTTAGTAACTAGTGATATGTGTTTGTTGATTTATTAAACTTTTATTGAGAACCTCCTATGTGCTAGGAATATAATGGTGGTCAAAGCAGACATGGAATCTTTTGGAAATTAGAGCTACAGTGGTTAGAAGAGAGATGGAAACACATTAATTAAAGAAAAAGCATATTTAATTACAAGCTGTGATAGCTATTATGAAGGAAAAGTGCAGAGTTGTCAGAAGGTATAACCACAGAGCTAACCTAGCCTATAGAGTCAGAAAATGATGTCTGAGCAGAAATCAAAAGCATAAGTGGGAATTAGCTGGGTGAGGAAGGTGGAGATGGATGGTGGGAAGGGGGTATTCTGGGTAGACTGAATATCATCTGCAAAGGTCCTGGGGCAGAGAGACTTTGGAGACACCACCAGAAGGCCCATCTCAAAGCTATTTTTCCAAGTCTTCTCTTGGACCAAACAATATTTATCATAATATTCAGCATTCTAAATAATGAATTTTAAAACCCAATGGGCTGTTTAGAAGCCAGTTGGCTTTAGTGGAAGAAAGCTGCCATAATAGTTTGTAAGAGTTAATGCCATAATGGTTTATAAAAAGCAATGGTCTTATTATCTGGAAATTCCTCAAAATCTCTGTGTTCCAATTTGAACCCAGAACCTTGGTGTTTTCACACTGAACAATTGGCCAGTTCCATCTTCTTGCCCCTCATTTCTTAATTACTTTCTTGTATTCTGTGTCTCTCATTAGATCCCTAGCCCCTCTGAGGATAAGGTTCTATCCTATTCATCTTCACAAGTCCCCTAGCACCTTGGCACTTAGTGGATTTCATTGGTGTAACTAACATTTCTTGAGCCATGTGCCCAAAAGTGTTCCACACTAGGATATGAAATCTAAAATGATGGATCTCCACCCTCAGAGAGTTTAGAGTTGTTGGAAGAATCTGAGCCACCAACCTAAAAAATAAAACACTTTTGGGCTACTTTATCGACTCAACAAAATTTCTACAGTTGCTTCTTCTACAATAAAATAATCTTTATACTTCAGAGTCTAAGAAGCTACTTTTAATATGATTTTGATATTTTAAAATAAAGTTTGAAGATTACAAAATGGTATTACGGTTGTTAAAATCAAATGACTTAATTGTGATCCCATTTATAATTCATGCTTTCACCTTGGGGTATTTGAAAATGAGGTGCAATTCCTTTTATCTCTCCAATGGCAGCCCCTTGTAACGCTTGTGTGAGCACAAGACTGAGAATTAGGAGCTCTTCATTCTTCCCCTGACTCACCGGGTTACCCAACTTAACCTCGCCGGTTCCTCATCTGTAAAATGGGGATAATAGTACTAACCTCTCTCGCTGGGGTGTCATGAGTATTAATTAGTGTTTGTCAAGTGCTTTGAGATCTTCAGATGAAAGGCCCCGTGGAAACCCAGTCTAAAGTATTATTATATAAAGCCTCCTCATCTCCCACTTTCACTGAGCAGTGATTACCAATTATAGCCAACTCTAAATGGCAGTAATGGTGAATTCAGACACGACAAGGCAAGTTTTATTGGTCCATTAGGACATGCCTATTTGAGTGAATTAGTTTTGTGAAAATGGTTACTATGCCAAGGACTTTTATTTTAGGCAGTTGTTGGTCTTAATAGTTAAGAGTTAAATATTAAGCCATTTGGAAAGGCTGGTTTCGCATTTCAATTGGGAAGATGGGCCTCCAGGACCAAGCCATTTACATCTAAAGAAGCTTAGGTATGTGGTGTGGTAGAACTTACTTCTCATAAAATGAAGTTATAGTTATATGGAAGGCTGACTTCAGTTTCTGAGAAACCAGCTGAGTAGTGAAGACAATACTGCCCACTTAATTAGGAAAGGAAGAAGCGTCCCCTACGTATAATTTTCTGGATTCCAATTTCAAAGGATTCATAACTTGTAAAAAAAAATTAATTCTCTCATTAGAACTGTATTTAATACATGGCAGCAAGTTAAATCAATTCTTGGTACCTTAAAAAAAACAACAACAACAACAAACTCTTTTGTGGATCTGTATTGATGACCCAGTATTTGAGAATTAGCAGTCTGGTGTTTGACTTCAGAAAGGGGGCACATTCTTACAGGTGATTGTTGGATCGAAATAATGTATCTTCTTTGAAGAATTAAACCACCATTAATTTATCATGTTCCAGGTTTATTTGTTTTTTGAACTACCATAAGGCTTAGCATTTTCCTGGTTCAATTGTAACAGTTAATTTCTTCTTCAGGAAGCAGGGTATTAGCTAGGTAAGTCTGTTTCAAAAGTTACCTGAGTTGTTAACACGATGATCTTATCTAAACCTTAGATGACACACTCATATTTTCATGACTACAAATTTCTTTTTAAAAACACAAAATAAAAGAAAATTCCATAAAAGCGAGTATTCCCTAATCATGGCAGAATTGTGTGTTTTTAAATTGTCCAAAAGGCAAGAGAGAAAAGGATGAAGTGACAGAATTTCACCAAGTTTTTTTTTTGTGTAGAAAACAAACTATTTTCCTATCATGTAGATCACAGGGTAACATTTCATCATGAATTCATATCATGTTTATAAACACTATATGATCTCATTTAGATTCATTCCTAATTTGTGATAATTTGAGTGTGAAGAGATGTAAAAACACCATTGTTCTGTCCGTGAAAACAAAGTTCCTTAAACAAATTCATTGTGTAAACAAGGGAAACACTTTTCTTTACTTAAGAGTGAGGCCTAAGGTTGTCCAGAGCCTGAGAAACCAGTTAGTGGTGGTGTTGGCATACAAAGAACAGGCCAATTATGAATGATTCTTATCTACCTATTAACAGACTGAGCAGTCACTCCTTAACACTTAAAGCCCATTATCCTGACCATAATTTTGCTGTTTGCTTACTAAAACACACACACACACAAAATCACAGATTTGAGGGATCCAATGAGTTTTTTTCTATGTCTGTTTTATTATTAAAAAATCTTTCCATTAAAAATCATGAAATTCTCAAAAATCACATATTCACTCATTCAACAAACACCACACCACAGAGAATGCCATCATCCCTGAACTGGAAGGGGAAGAGGAGAAAAGATTACCACCAAAAAATTGTTTTGTAGTGTGTGTGATGTAGGAGAAGAATCTTATTTACTCTGGTGAATTTGGGGGAGGGTAGACAGTAGAAAGATTGGTGCCAGACTGCATTTTTCTGGAAAAATAGTGTGAAGTTGTGGGAAGGAGCTAGAAGGGGGCAGGAAGGAGAGTGCAAACAAATGAAGTGGGCTCAGGTCAAAAATGGCCTCGGTCATGCCAGCTAGGTTTTATCCCCAAGATGACTGGATGTGGTTGGAGGGATTTAGCAGGGCCGTGCGTTCAGATGCAAGTTTAGGAAGGTCTCTCAGGTGGCCCTGCTCAGGGCCTTCCAGACCTGGCTCATCATTAGAAGGATGAAAAGATACAAAATGAAGGCAAACACCATTTATTTTATTTGCTTTTTGGGAGAAGTTAAACATTAAACATTAAAATCAAAGCATTTGAAAAGATGAACTATCCCCATTTTCCTTCACACCCTCACTGACAAAGTTCCTTCCACTTATTTTGTAATTTGTGTGTGTGTGTGTGTGTGTGTGTGTGTGTGTGTAAAGCGATAGAAGGTTATTAAGCGAAGATACAGAAAAGGTTCTCAAGAATGAGAGGGTTCCCGACAGGGTTGCCAATGAGGGCCTTTAGGGTTGGTCTTTTATAGAAAGCAAACCAGGGAATTTAAATCCTGTTAACATCTCTATTGATAACACCTTCAATGGCTTACTTCCTTTTTAGGGTCTGGTTGTTCTTTGTTGGTCACAGGAGATTATCATAAAGACACCTACCCCACAATTTGTCACCTTATCTCTGGTTTCTCCACACCTCCACATTTTTGGGATTTCTGTGAGCCTGATCACATAGCCTAGTCCTGCCTGTCCCTTACTCATTCCTCCCCCCTGGAATAGTAACCCTAACTGCCCTTAGGGAATGGGACCATGACCTATGACCCTCTGACTGCTTCCTGCTGAAATAGGGCCTCGGGCTGTGTGGCAGTTAGAATCTATCCAGGGGTGGGTCCAGGGGCTTGTACTTTCACTTATATTTATGTTTCTTTTCCAGTCTTTCATCAAATATGAATATGAGTTTTTTTATTCTCTTTCTTAGCGCAAGGGCAGAAGATTATAGTCACTATTCTGCACCTTGCTTTTCATTGTTGTTTTGGGGGGCTTTGTTTTTAGGGTTTTTGTTTTGTTTTGCTTTTTTGAGATTTCATTTAGAAGGAGCAAGCTTGGGAATCTATATTTTTATAAGGCTCCTCACTGATGCTGATAATCGGTTAGAAACCACTGACCTATGGGATGGTTGGGAAGCATGTAAGTTTGGAAGCAGGAACCCAGGTTGGAAGCAGTGGGAATGGAAAAGGAGGTACACTTTCAGAGGTATTTAGGATCCTTAGTATGGGAAATTCATATTTCATCAGGATAATATTTCAAAAACATTCATCCCAGGTGGATTCTATTCCTGGCAAGTCAGGTTTCACCATTACAACCTCAAACGTAGGTAAAGGGGTAGGTATGGCCAAGGGAATGAATGGGACATGGGGCAGGGGAATGTTGGCTAGGTGGGGAAAGTTCAGGCAGAGAGGGGCTTTGGCTCCACTCCCACCAGGGTGGCAGAGGAGGGCCTGGGTTTGGTCCCCAGGATGTCTCTCAGTCAACTATTGTGTGGGGGCAGAGAAGGCACCCCAAATTCTCCAGGAGCCTGTGGAGGGATGCATATGTTGGCTGTTGGACTGCCTGTAAGCCTTGTAGACAGTTACTGCATTGGGATGATAGGTCCCTGATCTTGAGGTCTCCCAGGTGGACCACCCACAACAGAGGCCAATGGGGGTCACAGACATATCTTGAGATTGCCACAGCACCCAGGGGCCTGAAATGGGCTCCTCAATAGGAAAAGAGGACTCTCCTGCCAATGGAATGGACACGGGGTTAGGAAAGGACCAGCACTGATAGACCCAAGTCCCCACTTCTCCCTGTCACTTTGATGTACACACAGAACTGCCATCTTGGATGGGAGGAGAGGGAAGGATAGGAAATCTGAAAAAGTGAGCATTTATCCATAAGAGACCAGGTTACCTTAAACATATGCTTAAGTTAGTGGGTCCGGCCGAGTTTACTTGTATTGTCAACAATGAAAAGCAGATCAGTTATAGAGGGGGAAAAAAAGAAGTGATTTTTTTTCTTTGCATATCTAGCTAATATAAGTGCATTTGCAAGGCCCCTACAACACCATTCACATTTTTTATAGTACACGGGATTTCATGCTTTCCCCAAGACCAGAGCATTCAACGATGGCTAAGAGAGTTTTGCCCAAGGCTGAGAAAAGTGCTAGGAAAATATGCAGGTCAAAGAATAATTGAGTTGATTACAGGTATGTTTATTAGCCCCATTTTTTTTTGAAGGTGGGAATTAAGAAGGCTCTCATAGAGTTACAAGGGCAATTACACGGGACTAGTTCTGGAGCTCTGCTCATGAACTTGGGCTTTCATTCCTTAAGACCATTCTCCTCTTATTTATTGATCATTTTGGTGGTGTCTTTAGTCTACTTTAGTATTTTACTATGAAAGCTCAGAGGAAGTTAGTTCATTAACGCAGCTTTGCCAATAGCAGCAGCCCTGGATCCTAAATTCCAGGCGCAGTGAGAATTGGCATCAACGCAGCCTGCCTGGAAAATTGGCTGCATTACTGATGACTGATGGTTGATCTTTTTTTAAACAAAATATGGACGACTTGCTTCAATTGGCATATTAGAGAAATCATTGGCCCTTTAAGGCTGGGAGAATCCCTGCTGTCAACAAGGATAGGATTCTTTGGTAGAAAAAAAATTGACCCCAGAGAAGATGTGCCTTTTAGCAAAGCTGATTTCCTAGATCCACTCTCTCCTTCTGAGCTTGGGAGCAATAGTGGCAGTTTCCAGATCAAGGTCCAGAAACCACTTACCTACCATTAAAAAAAAAAAAAAAATCAGCTCTGCATTGTCCCTATCCCCAGACAGCTTATTCTGTTAAATTGAGGTACAAGAGATAGTAGGAAGAACAGACCCCCCCCCCCGCCCCAAAAAAATTGTTCCTGGTCTAAAATGTTTGTGTGGTCTAGAATTTGTCAGTAAATTAGGTGTACCATTTAAAGAGTTTGATGTAAGTTATTTGATCACAAAGTTCATGTGGTTCTGAAGTAAATGGCTTAATTGTACAGTATTTTTTATTAGGTATAGTTGTTAGATTTTGTATTATATAATTTGCTCTTCAGTAAAGATCTTTAATAGTAATATAAGCCATGAGTACATGGTAATGCTGACCTTTACCCATCAGATGTCAAGATTATTGAACCAATAAAACATGCCCCTAATTTCTCCTGGTACAGATGGTACTTTTTTTTTTTAGGAAAATAATTTTAAGAAAAGTGGAAAAATAAAAGCTATTTAAAATAATATTCTTATTAGACGACCAATAAATCAGAGAAAAAAATAAGAGACAATTATGAATTAAAGCATGACAAGCCAAGAATTTGCTATAGAGAAAAAAGATGGACTGGATATTATTACATACAATTACATACAATTGTTGCATTTTGATGTCACTCTTTCCATACAGGAAATACATACAGTTTTCAGTTCTCTTTTGGAAAAATGAGTTTTGTTTCTTAATTTCTCTCAGCCTGGGATTTCCTTTTACCTTCGTTTCAACATTTCCTCCCATTTCTAAAAAGCAAAGCTTTCACAGAGGCTAAGTCTGCATTTTCAATTTGTTTCCTGGTAAAGGAAAAACAAAATTTTAGTTGTTTAAAATGAGTGAAAGTTGCCCAGATGCTCAGAAAGTTGTCTGGATAAGAATTAGGGGAAATTTTACATGGGTAGCATTTCAGAGACTTCTAGCCTGTGGGTTTTCACGATGGATTTTTCCTTTTCAGTCCACTTTCAGAAGGATTTGGGTGGAGGTGGTGAGAAGCTGAGCTCCTTGTCAAAACAATTCCCCGGGAGAGAAAATGGTGTTTGGGGAATCTCTGCACCTGGGCAAGTTTCTACAAGTTGGGCAGAGGCCCTGCCATCACACAAGAAAATGGACAAAGTACTTGCCCACCGTCTTTGTTGGAGCTGATTCATATTATAACTAATATTTATTGTCTATTATCTGCCAGACCTGTCAAGAGCGCTGAGGACACAGCAGTGAGCACAGAACTGTGCATGTTAAGTTCACGTTTGATGAATCGAAAATCAGGTTTTAAACTGGAAGCATCGATTCTCCCCTAATTTGGGGGGAAAGGAAATGTGGCTTCTTTTTTAAAACATAATTTCTAAGACGTCCAAATTTCCAACTTCTTTTCTAGCTCACACGTTCAGCTGGGTGAACTTTGGGCCTTGGGCTCTAAAATTAGGGAATTCATTGGAACAGAAGATCTCCAAGGGGGTCTCAAACTCATATAAAGTAGAGTCATTGGAGGGCATGATAATGCACATCATGCTGGGCCCCACCGACAGAGTTCTGATTCTGATTCCAAGAACGTATGAAAGTCATCTTCATTTCTGGATCCAGGCCTTATTTAATTTACTATGAAAGGATAACCCAGCTCCACTCAGCTAAAACTTTTCACTCTTTCTCCT
The DNA here is from genome assembly GCF_029215605.1 of Mirounga angustirostris. NCBI lineage: Eukaryota > Metazoa > Chordata > Mammalia > Carnivora > Phocidae > Mirounga > Mirounga angustirostris. Next base: position 15,629,211 of record NW_026991711.1, on the reverse strand, counting down.
CCCCCATCTCTTCCTGTCTTCCTGGCAGATCTTAAGTCTTTGGGGAGAAGTGGGGAAGACTATCTCCCTGACACAAGTCAGGCGGGGATGTTGGTGAGTGGCCGGGCTGTGAAATTCTGGCCAGGTTGTTGAGTTTGTATATAACCTCACATGTTGTAAAAGTCGATCTGTGGGCTCCATATATAGATGTTTTGATGTCTTTGTGGAGGATGCCAACTCTGGAATGAACCCTTACCCATGCCACATGTGATAAGAAATTGGTGAAATCATAGTGACCAAGTCAGTGTCCTCTGGCTTCTTGTTTTGTTCTGTGATTTCCATCCCCGTGTAAAATTTCCCATACCCAGTCATCATCTCCTCGATGAGACAAAAACCCTTTGCTTTCCCCACGGGTGGCCCAGGGGAATCTTGAACCCTGAGCAAGAGGCAGTGGCTTATTCTTGGTCCTCTGGATCAGGTCCCATTAGGCTATCTTAGACTCTGGGTGAAGTGACAGCCGTGGGGCCTCCTCGTGGGGCCTCCTCGTGGGCCCCGTACACTCAAAGCTGCCATAAGTCTCCAGTCAGCCCTCATCTGGTTGCCCCTGTCACTCTCGGTTTTACACTTTTCCCTCCTAAATCTTCATCAGGCCATGTATCTATCAACAGCAATATACATGATACTGATACTCATATCTCATCTTGCTGTTCTGCTTTTAAACAGGGAGAGGCCATGGGATCCTGAGTTTAGAAATCATATATTTGGGGGATTTTCGACTTCACCCTAGAGCACTACAGCAAAGAGGTAAACTTTGGGGCTGCCAGGGATGGTAAAAGGGAGCGGATTGGACAGACCCCTCACTGAGCTTATCTTTGTCTGTCTTGGATATTTAAAGTTCTACATCAGATTTTGTTTTCACAAAGTTAAGTAGCTTTAAAAATGGCAGTTTGAAAACCACTAATTTGGTACAAGATCTCATCGCACAGTTGGGAAATCAGACTCCGAAATTAGCCCAAGGTGACACAATTACAGTTAGCTCAGCGGAAGATGTGGCCTCTACAAGTTCAGGTAATTTGCTTTTCCTAAGTCTGGCCTCTGGACCCAGGTGGTGTGACTAGCATTTATTGCAGATTCTTTATTATTTTTTATTTGGATAGGATTCACATAAAACGAACCATTTTCGAGTGTGTGATCCAGTGACATTTACTGCACTTGCAAAGTTGTGTAACCATCACTTCTATCTGGTTCCAGCATATTCTAATCACTCCAAAAGGAAACCCCAAGCCCATTAATCAATTTGTTCCCATTTCCCTGCCACCCCCAGGCCTGGCAGCCACAGATCTGCTTTCTGTCTCTGTCATCTTCCCTGATCTGGACATTTCATGGGAGTGAAATCATACAATATGTGGCTTCTTTCACCAAACATCATGGTTTCAGGGCTCATCGCACATAGCATGTATCAGCACTTTGTTGACGGTTGAGTAATAGTCCACTGTGTGGATATCTCACATTTTTGTTTGTTGTAGTTTCTTTACTTTCTCTTCTAAGGCACCCTTTCTCGTTCCTGGGAGTATGTTGCCGATAGCACTGTTCCCATGGGAAGGAAACAAGTAAAGGGAACAGCTAAATTGCCGTACTCAAGGCCTTGTCCTCAGTCGTCCAGTGGCTACTGCTGGTCCCTGTAGCATCCAGCTGGTACTGACCTTGAATCAGTCCCTTAATCTCCCTGTGCCTCAATTCCCTCAGCTGTAAATGAGATGACTCGGCGCTACACTCTCCACAGGTAATAATGAGTTAACGCTCATTAAAAGCTTTGAGGCTCTCAGATGTGAGGAGCCATATGTCATATGTAAATATGATGTAGCAATATAATAAGCATCCACCAGGAGCTCGGTTTGCTTTTTCTAGCTACCTTTTTACAAATGGACAAGCAGCAGTGAACTTTCCCAGGCATGCTGTGGGTGCTCTTCCTCTTTCCTAGGCAGAGTGGGTACCTGCAAGGGCTCCTGTCCCAGCTGTCTCCAGCCCATCAGCTGTTCATCAATTCCTGAAAGAATTGTAGGGTGTTAAAAGCTCCTGAGCACCACCATTTGCTAAATGTAAGACATTAGGTTCTATAATCTCCTTGAATCCTCACTGTGGCTCTTAAGATATAGATGTTATACAATTTGAATAGGAGGCATTGTGAGGCTCAGTGAAATTATGTGACTCGTGCAGAATCCCGAAGTTCAAAGCCAGGAACGGATGGAGATAGGACCCATTCCTAGTTGTGTGAAGCCTTTACACTCTGAGCTGCTTCACCCCTGAGTTGACTGGTTCCTGTCCTGAGAAGGTCTGAACAGCCACGCTGGACCCTGGGCATCTGCAAAACCTTGGGCGAAAATTGTAGAATAGAATGGAAGAAGCAAACTGTATTGGGTTGAAGAGTGTCCCCCTGCCCCCAAATTCACGTCCAACCAGGACCTCAGAATGTGACCTTATTTGGAAATAAGGTCTTGGCAGATGTAATTAAGATGGGGCATACTGGTTTGGGCCCTAAACCAAATGGTTGGCATCCTGATGAGAGAAAGGAGAGGGAGATTCGGACACAGAGGCACACAGAGGGGAGATGGCAGGTGATGACAGAGGCAGAGATTGGAGTGGCGTAGCTACAGGCCAAGTAACACCAGAAGTTGCTGGCAATCACTAGATGCTAAGAAGAGGCAAGCAATGAGTCTTCTCTAAGTCTTCTAGAGTCTTCTGCTTAAAACTTGATTTCAGACTCCCAGCCTCCAGAACTGTGAGCCAATAAATTTCTAGTGTTTTAAGTCAAGTTTGTGGTAATGTTACAGCAGCTCTTGGAAGCCAATGCCCAAACCTTTCTCCATAAGTTTGTGCATGGATTCTTTCAATGGACTATTAATCTCATGCAGTTACAACTGAATGAAAAGGTTTTCTGAACCAAACTGCCCAGATGGCCAAATTAATGGAAAATTGAAACTTTTTGGAAAAAAAATTCATTGCACATGCACATCCTTTAGCTACATGGCTATGATCTTTGTCAAGAAATGTTGACTCCAGGGTGCCTGGGTGGTTTAGACGGTTAAGCATCTGCCTTCGGCTCAGGTCATGGTCTTGGGGTCCTGAGATGGAGTCCCACATGGGGAGATTCTGCTTGGCGGAGAATCTGCTTCTTCCTCTCCTTCTGCTGTTCTCTCTCTTGTCAAATAAATAAATAAAAAATAAAATCTTTAAAAAAGAGAGAGAGAGAAATGTTGGTGTAAGTGGGAAAAAAATAAAAGAATAAAATGACATATATCCATAACTAATGGGATTAAACGGATAGGCTAGAAACAATAGATCTGATTCAGGGGGAAGTGAGAATTACTAGTGTTTGAAACAGTCTATACAACAAAGGAGAATGAGCTGAAAACAAAATACTCAAGACATATATTGAAGAACAAGAAAATGTAAAAACGTGTCCGAACTTAAAATCTTAATTACTACATATTTATCAAGACTAGTTTCCTGGTTAATGGGTCTGGAAATAGAGGGTAAACTGGATTTTTCCTCTTTGGGACAACTCTATATAGATTAATTAAAGGCAAATATAATTCCTCATAGTAACATAGATTACCTATGGGGACTTTTTGGCTGATCTGTGCTTGTGTTGCTTTTTATTAATGGGTTCATCCTACTCTTTACTGCTGAAGCCTATGGCTAAAAAGAGCTTAATTTCCAAGCTGAGGGTTGGGTAGCTGGCCATGATTTTCATTCAGCAGAGCAGAAAAGAGTAGAGGATGGTGACCTGAAGGTCTGATTTCTGTTCCAAATTCTCATCAGCTAGTTTGTGGCCTCAGGTAAGACCCCAATCTCCCCAAGCCCCAATTTTCTCTTCTGTTCTATGAAAGTGTCGAGTAACAGGAAGTATAAAATACATGCATATGCTAAAATGCCCCTTCCAGGCAAATGAAGAAGCCAAGAATGATAAAGTTGCTACAGAAGGCACAGGGACTGGGGTAAGGGCCAGACCGAAGGGTATGGGTGAACGTGTTCTTCATTCTAAGTGGAATTAAGGATTTAAGATGAAGTTTCACAAAAGCCCAAGCATATCCAGCAAATGGATTCTAGCCATTAACTTGATATACTCCATTCACTGTTGTACATACAAGTCCAAAAGATGTATCATATCCCCTTGATATCTATCCTGCATTAGAAGAAACTGACATGAGTAAAAAGGACACTCTCAAGGAAACAGATTAATGCATTGATATGTTGCACCAAAACATATGACCCACATGAAAACTGCTGTCCAAAAACAGTGGGAAGGGAGCAAGGCCCATGCACATAGTAAAAGGAAAAGGGGTTATTTTTATAACCATCCATGCATAGATACATGCATATAGAACTTCCAAAATGCCCCACTTTTGGTAGATGCTCAAACAAAGATTGTTTGGACGAATAAGTACTTGTCTTTTGCATGATCCATGTCCCCTTCCCCTTCCATTTTGGTTTGTTTTCATTCTGATTTCATTGGGTTTTGCTCTGTGTTGTGTTTTAGATTTGGGAGCAGCATCCTAAGAAACAGATTGTCCAGACACCTTCCTGCTCCTTCCTTGACAGTTCCAAACCCACCCATTCAGCTAAGCTTTTTACAAACCACATGAAACTCTTCCATTAACAATTCACATGACTTCATTTTAAAAATAAAAGCATGTCTGTTCATCCCAAATGCAAACTAAGAAAACAACACCCAATTCAGTTTTTCCTTTAGGTCAAACCAACACTGAAAATCATTTGTCAGGGCCAAATTTTGGTATATTGAAAGTTGAGGAGCCCCTGGGTGGCTCGGTCAGTTAAGTGTCTGACTCTTGGTTTCAGCTCAGGTCGTGATCTTGGGGTCCTGGGATTGAGCCCCGTGTTGGACTCCCTGCTGAGCGGGGAGCCTGCTTGTCTCCCTCTCTCTCTGCCCCTTCCCCCGCTTACATGCTCTCTCTCTTTCAAATAAATAAATCTTTAAAAAAAAATGTTGAGGTTAAGTACAGCTTGAATTTGGACCAGTAAGGACAAAGTTTCATTTTCTCAGCAGAACTGCTTTTATAAGAAACTCTTGTAGCTGGGATTTCTTCAGCAATCACACCTAACATAATTCCTGAATTGCATAGAACTGCTATCCTTTGTCATTATCAATTTATAGTATCCTGGCAATCACAGGCCACTCAGTGTAATGGAAAACAGAGTTTAGAGTTAGAATTTGGTAGGAGAACTAGAGCTTGTCACTTCTCCATTTTGTGCCATTCTATCTCACACCTGTTTGGATTATTGTCATCATTGACAGTGGTTCTGTCCGTTTTCTGAACACTGTGATTATTCAGTCCATGAGAATGTTCATCATAATGATCATAAAAATAGCTTTCAGATCCATGGATGAAAGCCATGGGATAAATACATAGCACTATGATTATCAATCATGATTGTTGTTATTATTATGATTGCTGGCTATTATTGTAGTTTTATTGGAACCTCTCAGGAGTAATGGCCATGCTAATGATCTGGAAGTTTCTTAAGAACAGGATTCTTAGCTCATTTATCAGTTTTAGTTGATCTAGATCTTCGTTTAAGTTATTGAGGATTTAAGTCAATTGAATTATTGGAGCTTAGTGAAAATAACTCTAGCACAGTTGGAGGGTAAATCGTATCAGTTTTTGTGAACCAGATACAAGATGACTCTCAAAAAAGAAGTGAAAAGCTCCATTTATGCTTCTCCTATCACTATGCTGGGACAGAACATTTTTGCTCTGTGGAAATCAACCATATTATAAGGAGCATAATTTGGCAAAAATACATTTTGTTGATGGTTTATAGATTTTGATTCTAGGTTATCTATATTATATATCCAATTCAATGAGTCATTTTTAATGGAAATTATCCATTTTTCCATGTTTCTGTATGTCTAGATTCTTTATCAGTCAGTCTACAGAATGATGGATAGTTTATGTACAAGTAGTTTCTACCCTCAGTAATTCATAGTCTAGTTGGAGAGAAGACAAATAAGTCAACAATTCCAATACCTTATGCTACGTACTGTGATAGAAATACAGATACTGCACTAATGGAATTCAGAGGCGAATCACCTAGACTGTGGGGTGGGGTTGCCTGGTGCAAGGGGATGGTGGGAAGGGAAGAAGGAGAGGAAGAAGTTCATAGAGTAGGCGGACCAACTAATGAAAGATGGGCAAGAGTTAGCTAGAGAAAGAAGAATGATAAATTTTATGATGTATTTGGAGAGATTTGGTGTGTCTGGAGACTAATGAGACTTTGGGGAAATGGAAGTGAGCCCAGTCTGTTGATATGGACCAGAACACAAAACCTTCGTATGCCACACCAAGGAACTTGGATTTTGTCTTAGAGGTAGTAATGATCCTTACATTATTTTAAGTGGAGGTTTAGAGAACATTGTTTGAGAAAGACCATCTCAACTGTAAAGGATGGACCAAAGAGGGTAGGAACGGAGAGAGATTGGGAGATACATATAGAAATCTTTGGGGGAGTAAAATCAATAGAGCTTGGTGATTAACTGGAATGGAAGGTGAGGGAAAGGGAGGATGTAAGATGACTAGCAGATTTCTGGCTTGCATGCCCCTGGTCATGATGGTGTCCCTCACTGAAATGGAGAATACATGAGGAGGTGCAGGGTTTTAGGGAAGATGATAAATCTTATTTTTTAAACGTTGAGGTGGTAGTGTGGCAACTATCTTCTTGGTTCATTTCCTCCCCTCACTGCAGTGAGGATGGTGGGAGAGAGGAAGGAGAGACAACTGTAGGCAACTTTACTAAGAAACAAAGACCATTTGACTTTCTTTTTCACTAAAAAGATTATTATTTAATGCTGAGTAGATACTGTTCTAGTATCTCTAAGATTTATCTTGACAACTAAGCGATATGCCAACAAACTTGAATTGAGAAAGGGAAAGAAAACAAATCAATATAAAAATTCAATTATATTGAGTTTCAAGTTACAAATGCAAGTGCCGTAAACACTTAGAAACCCATGGTGGGTGGCAGTTTCTGAACTCAAGATGCCTGTCCTATGTGGCAATATCACGGCAGGCTGTGAAAAGAACAATGGGAAACACAGGCTGCAAGTTTCAGCTCTGTCATTGACAATTTGCATGATTTAAAATAAGGAGCTGGGGGCACTTGGGTGGCTCAGTCGGTTAAGTGTCTGTTTTCAGCTCAGGTCACGATCTCGGATCCTGGAATTGAGCCTGAGTCAGAATCCCTGCTTAGGAGGGAGTCTGCTTCTCTCTCTCTCTCTCACTCTCTCTCTCTGCCTCCCCACCACCCCGGCCTCCACTCTGCTCTCTCTCTCAAATGAATAAATAAATAAGTCTTCTAAAAATTTTTAAAAATAGAAAAGCTGGGGAACCTGGGTGGCATCTGCCTTTGGCTCGGGTCATGATCCCAGGGTCCTGAGATTGAGTCCCGCATCTGGCTCCTTGCTCAGCGAGAAGCCTGCTTCTCCCTCTCCTACTCCCCCTGCTTGTGTTCCTGCTCTCTCTCTCTCAAATAATTAAATGAAATCTTAAAAATAAATAAAAATAAGAAAAGCCGTCTGAGGTGCAAAGTAATCTTAATAACCTTCCTCCATATCTATACTTAATAATTTTATAATCTTTCCAAAATACAAGCTTCTGTAAAAGTTAACAAGCACCTACAGCCCAAGTTCAAATCCTGGCTCTACCGCTTTTCGGCTATACGACTTGGACAGGTCATTTAACTTCTTGTATCGTGGTTTCCTCATCTGGGAAAGGGACATCAAAAAAGTAATTACCTCATCGGATCGTTGTGAGAATTGAATGATTTAAATGTATATAAAGTACTTAGCAGAGCACCTGGCACATTATAAGTTTATGTAAGTGTTAACTATGAATATTACCATCATAAACTGTTATTTCTCCTGAAAAGCACACGTTATTTGGCTGAGTATTTAAAAACTTAAGAAGGTAAAACAGCTTTTTCTTCAGTCGAATATAACTGTAGCCTTTAATTGATTAGAAAAACATAATAAAATTTCATAAAAGGCCAAGACTTAATTATTTGTGCTCTGAAGTCTGTGCCTTCCCCTAAAATCAAATAGGGTTGCATACGAATATCTTGAGGGAAGAACGCAGACTTGAGGGAAAATTTTGTTACTGTCTAAAATGTATTTAAAAGAGAAAACTTTGGCAAAGAACCAGTGAAAAAGGAGTGACTGACATGTGTGAAGGTCTACTTCCTTAGAAGAACATCACAAAACATGGCGAAGGAAGAGAAATGGGAGTTTTGAAAGAGAAAATAAAGCCAAGGGAGAGATTGTCATTGGAGTTTTGGAGGTAAGGATTCCTTTTCTTAGATATCTAAGGGATTTAGGAGATGACCCAAGCTTTAAGAAGGCAAAAATGAAGAATAAGTGGAAGGATCATTAATTCCTGTCCTAGCCCTCTAACAATCATGTGAGGTAGAGTAGTGTTTACTTAATACACAAGAAAACTGAAATTGTATAGATATGCAGAGTTGGTTTGAATGTTTAATGGTAATAACTTAGGCTTGACTTAATAAAAATGGTAGAAGTAACTATGGGAGATAGAGAAGTATTTTTTTTTAAGACTTTATTTATTTATTTGAGAAAGAGAGAGCACTAGCAGGGGGAGGGGTCAGGGAGAGGGAGAAAGACAAGCCGACTTGGTGCTGAGCACGGAGCCAGACGTGGGACTCGATCCAAGGACCCTGAGATCATGAACTGAGCTAAAGTCAGAGGCTTAACCAACTGAGCCACCCAGGTGCCCTGAGAAATAGAGTATTAATGAACAGTTGTGTGGAGTATTTTCACAGTATAGTTAAGAAGGATAATGTACCTTTAAAATGCAGGCCCTGAAAATTCCTAAAATATCTAGTCACCAGTTAGAATGTTTAAGAGTCGAAAGTCATTGTTTTACCCTCCCCCTATACTTTGAGTGCTCTCTCCACCCCCATGTTTAGGTCCATATAGTCATGCTCTCGGACAGTTAAACCTTAAACCTCAAAATCAGATATCTAAAAGAACTAAACAAGGCAGAGATGGTTATCAGTGTACCAAAATTCATGTTTTCCATCCAATAGGATAGAGTTGCCACTGGAAAATGGCTGCCCTGCTGGGGACTGCATTTCCCAGATGCCCTTGCAGGTAATGGAGTCATGTGACTATTTCTCCCTAATGGTGTATGAATGGAAATGATGGGTATCTCTTTTCTGTCAAGAATTTTAAGATGTTATACTTCATCCACATGCTTGTTCCTTTCACTGGCCAGATGCCAATGACAAGGCCCTAGGGTACTGGAATAAGTCTGGGTCACTGAATTACTGCATGGATCAAAGTCATCAGAAATGCTCACCTGAGTCTGTGCGTGAACAACAAATTTGTGTGGTGTTAAGACACTGACATTTTGGGGTTTATTAGTTTCAGCAGTTAGAGTTCCCCTAACGATAACAGTAAATATGATTTTCTTTTTAGTAATCATTTATTTTGTGAAAACATTTTTTTTTTTTAGAGCCAGTCACAGAATTTGTATTCTCAGCTGCTTTCTGTATATACTTGGGAAGTCACTTAGCCTGGCAAGCTTAATTTGTTCATCTTCCAAAGGTGAATGAAAATAAAATAAAATTGTGTCTATTGAAGTGCTTTCAAACTGTGAAGGGCAGAAAATGTGAAATATTATTAAGATTACGATAGTGTTTCATAGCCCTGTGACATCACACATGCTTTCATTTTGGAACACCCTCATCCCATTTCACTTTTTAGGGCTCACACAACTTTATTCTTCAATTTCAAATGTTCAACTTGTCTTCTCACTCAAGAATTTTTCAACACCATGTGTCCTCCTTTTTACTCCCTTTCTCTCTCTTTCTCCACCCCACCAGTGGTTAATGGTTTCCTTCTCCTAAGCATTGTACACATTATGATTAATGAACTCAGCAAATATTTACTAATCACTTATTATGTGCCAAAAAGTATTCTAGGAATGGGTGGGACAGCAATGGATAAGGGAAACAAGGTCCTTGCTTTTGTAGTTTATAATCTAGTAAGAGAAGGCAGAGAATCAACCAGTAAATACATTAAAAAAAATTTTTTTTTTTTTGGAGATAGTGACAAGTGCTGTGAAAAAGTTATAGGAATGGTATGAGAGAATCACAGGGAGGGAGGGAGCTGCTTTCCACTGTGTGGTCTGAAATGGCCTCACCGAGGAGGGGATGTTTGGGTTGAGCTAAATTGCCAGAAGGAAGGAGCTGTGTGAAGAGCTTGGGGGAAGTGTTTCAGGCAAAAGGGGCCACGACTGCAAAGAGATTCCACACCCCATGGGCAAGAAACATGGAGATTGGTGTGTTGTAAGTAGAGAGCATGGGATGAGTGGTCCAAAGCTGGGGTCAGAGAGGTAGGCAGAAGCTGGTTCATATGACGGCTTGTAAGCCACGGGAAGGGTACAGGTTTTATCCCAGTTCCAATGGGAAGTCATTGTAGAATTTCAAGCAGAGGGAACAGTAAACCCATATGCATTTGGGGATGATTACCCCAGCTAGTGAGAGGGAAATCGATGGTAGTGGGCAAGAGTGGAAAAGGTTAAGGAGCAAATGCAAAGGTCTGAGAAAGAGATGATGCTGCCCTGGATCAGGATGATACAGAGGGGACAGAGAACAGTGACTGCCAATGTCATCAATTAAACAAGCAGATCTTGGTTCTATCCCATCAAGCAGTGTGACTTTGGACAAAGGGCTCAATGTCAGAGACTGTCCGCATCTGTAATACCTATCTCAACAAAATGGTAAGTCTCCGAGAAAATACTATATATATGTGACCATTATATTGTTGTTACAGACTGAATTGGGTCCCCCCCACCCCCCAGCCTCCAGTTCATATATTGAAGCCCTAATCCCCAGTGTGACTGTATTTGGAGATAGGGCCTTTGGGGAGGTAACTAAAATTAAATGAGTTCATTAGGGTGGCACCCTAATGCAACAGGAATGGTATCCTTATAAGAAGGAGCAGAGACACCAGAGTGTACTTGCTTTCTTTCTCTCTGTTCAAGAACACAGAGAAAAGACAACACAGGGCAAAGATCCCATCTGCAAGCTGAGGAGAGAGGTCTCACCAGAAACCAATCTTACAGGCCCCTTGATCTTGGACTTCTAGCCTCCACAACTCTGGGAAAATAAATTTCCACTGTGTAAGCCACTCAGTCTGTGGTATTTTGTTACTGTACCCTGAATAGACTAATATGATTACAATGATTTGCTCAGAAACCTTCTCCCACACCACCTTATGAGCTTCTTCATGGTGTCTTAGTCTCTTCTGCACCCCCAAGAGCCCAGTTCACAGCTGCCACTATGGCAGGGAGACTGACTCCATGTATCTGTTTGCTATGGATATTTCTGTCTATGTGGATTTCAATGTGGAATCCAAGCTTTAGATATTGTCATTTAGGGCCCAGTTCAAAAATTTTTAAATTGCATTCTTTTAAAAATGAATTTAAAAAATTATAAAAGTCTTAGAAGAAAACTTAGGTCTAAATCTTTGTGGACTTGGATTAGCTATAACACCTCAAGCACAGGGGCGCCTGGGTGGCTCAGTCGTTAAGCGTCTGCCTTCGGCTCGGGTCATGGTCCCGGGGTCGTGGGATTGAGCTCCACATCGGGCTCCCCGTTCCACGGGAAGCCTGCTTCTCCCTCTCCCACTCCCCCTGCTTGTGTTCCCTCTCTCATTGTGTCTCTCTTTGAGGATTTGAATGACATGAATAGACATGTCTCCAAAGAAGAATGGCCAATAAACACATGAAAAAATAGTCAATATCATTAGTCATTAAGGATATACAAATCAAACCACAATTAGATACCACTTCATACCCACTAGAATGGCTATTTAAAAAAAAAAAAAAAAGAGGGCCACCTGGGTGGCTCAGTCGGTTAAGTGTCTGCCTTTGGCTCAGGTCGTGATCCCGGGGTCTTGGGATCAAGCCCCAAGTTGGGCTCCCTGCTCAGCCAGGAGTCCGCTTCTCCCTCTGCCTTTGCCGCTCCCCCAGGTTGTGCTTTCTCTTGTGCTCTCACTCTCTCACTCAAATAAATGAATAAATAAATTCTTTAAAAAAAATTTTTTTTTAAAGGGACAATAATCAGTGTTGGCGAGCATGTGGTGACACTGGAGCTCTGATACATTCCTAGTGGGAATATAAATGCTGTAGCCTCTGTAGAAAATAGTTTGGTGTTTCCTCAAAAAAAATTGAGAATAGAGTTACCAAATCATCCAGTAATACTACTTTTGGAGATATACCCAAAAGAATTGAAAGCAGGGTCTCAAGGAGATATTTATACACTCATGTTCATGGCAACATTATTCACAATAATCAAAAAGTGGAAGTAACCCAAGTGTCCACTGACAGACAAATGGATAAACAAAACATGTATATAGATACAGTGGAATATTATTCCATCTTCTTTTTTTTTTTTTTTAAAGATTTTATTTATTTATTTGAGAGAGAGAGAATGAGAGACAGAGAGCATGAGAGGGAGGAAGGTCAGAGGGAGAAGCAGACTCCCTGCCGAGCAGGGAGCTCGATGCGGGACTCGATCCCGGGACTCGATCCCGGGACTCCGGGATCATGACCTGAGCCGAAGGCAGTCGCTTAACCAACTGAGCCACCCAGGCGCCCTATTATTCCATCTTCTAAAGGAAGGAAATTCTGACAAATGTTATAACATGGATGAAGCTTGAGGTCATTATATTGAGTGAACGAGTCAATCACAAAGAACAAATACTGTATGATTCCACGTACATGGGGTACCTGGAACGATCAAATTCACAGAAATTGAAAGCAGAGTGGGGGTTTCCAGGGGCAGGGCAAGAAGGGGAACGGGGAGTTGTTCAATGAGTACAGAGTTCAATTTTGCAAGAGGAGAGAGCTCTGGAGATTGATTGCACAACAATGTGAATGTATTTAATGCTACTGAACTGTACACTTGACTTGGTACATTTTATTTTATGTGTATTTTATCATGATTTAAAATAATTTAAAAGGGCCTTAACCATCACACGCGTGCGTTCACGCATCACACAAACATGTCTACACACACACACACACACGTTTTCTCGCCCTTGATTTCATTCATCCTCGTTGTGGGGCTCGGGGTGGTTCCAGGTAAAACAAAAATGTACACACAAAATTAATCCAAATTCGGTCCCACGAGAAAGGCCAGACTTACCCTACTTCAGATGACAGAAGGCCCAAGGTTAAAACTCTTCAACTTTTGCACAGACTATTTTGTCTTGAAGCCCTGGACGGAAACTCTCCTCCAGAAGCAGTTTTTTTTCCTTACCCGTAATGGATTATCTTTGGCCTGTCTTCTGCTGTAATCAAAGTTCGACTCAATAGTAACAAATGGCTCGAGTGTTCTGAGGCTCTACTTGACAGGCTGTAATTAGAAACACTTTACTTGACCTTCTATAAGCCATGATCCCCCAACAAAATGGTGCCGAATCACATTTAAAAAATGTTCTCACATCTTTTGTGAGTGCGGGCAAGATTACAGGATACTTTTATTTTAGAATAATTACACAGTGACCTTCAGAGTTATTTGCAAAGGTCATATTCTCTTCACATCCCTTGATTTCCTTTCAGTTTTTCCTTTTGTCCCACCAGACATAAATTTAGCGAAGGAAGAAGAAAGAGAGAGAGTATTTTTTTTCTGTGGGTGAAAACTGAAGAAGATAGTTCAAAGTCCCCATAGGCCCGCGGAGGGCTGTGGGCTATGATAGGCTATTTTCTACCATTTAGCTCCCGCATTATCACTGCTTCTCTTTCTTCATTATTCCCCACTTATCACATGCAGCATCACTGCAGAGCCCAAATAGAGAGTTGTAATTACCCAGCTGCCACCTGATAGCGGCCCTTCTATCAGCTTTATCTCACGAGGCCTTGCTGTTTCATCATTGGATAAGACTTGCCCGTGGCAATGCTGCCATAGTGCATCTCACAGATACATTTAACGTTTACTCATTTATCGCAGAAAAATGCTGAACCCGGGCCATTGTGAGACGCACTTGCCAGTTCACTTGTTCCGGGAGGTTACTGTTCCTTCCCTTCCGCAGCAGCCATTTTCCCCTTTTCTTCTTGGAAACACCCAGGCCACAACTGGCTACGGAAATGAAATTTTAATGAAATCGTCCGGCCGCCGGAGCACCGCGCCTGCCGTGCGCACGCGGACACCCACACGCCGGGCCCCAGCTCGGGCAGCCGCCCCGCAGGTGCGCCTGGCGAGGGCAGCCGGCCGCTGGGCAGGGCGCGGGGGGCGCGGGGGGCGCGGGGGGCGCGGGGGGCGCGGGAGGAGTTGCTGGGTACACACACCTGCGGACACATGGCCTTTTGTAAGGGGCTGGCCTGCTGCTGATTGTAAAATTCGGAGCCGAAGTTGGCTTCTAAAAAAATGTAGGTACATATGATGGGTACCTCTTTGACAAATTCCTTGACGTTTTCCTTTGGGGAAATGTCATTGGGGAATAGAGCCCAAGGGCAGGTTTCAAAAATAAGGGATTGCGGGGCCCCTGGGTGGCTCAGTCGTTAAGCGGCTGCCTTCGGCTCAGGTCGTGATCCCAGAGTCCTGGGATCCAGCCCCATATCAGGCTCCTTGCTCAGCAGGAAGCCTGCTTCTCCCTCTCCCACTCCCCCTGCTTGTGTTCCTGCTCTCGCTCTCTCTCTCTCTCTGTCAAATAAATAAAATCTTTAAAAAAAGCAAGAATAAGGGATTGCGTGTGTGTACGCATTCGCATGCGCGCACACCACACATGGACTCTCACTCTGGTTAGTGCAGTTAGAAGGATGTGCTTATAAACACATTTCTATTTTATATGGGATAATTTGTTTACCTGATGGCCACTGCCCTTCAAGTCTGTTGGAAATTCACAAGGGTATTTTTTAAAATGTTTTATTTCAATTCAATTTAATTAGCATATACTGTATTATTAATTTCAGGGGTAGAATTCAGTGATTCATCAGGCCCGTATAACACCCAGTGTTCATTCCACCAAGTGCCCTTCTTAATGCCCATCACCCAATGACCACATGCCCTGCCCCGCCTCCCCTCCAGCAACCCTCCGTTTGTTTCCTAGAGTTAAGAGTCTCTTATGATTTGCTTCCCTCTCTGTTTTCATCTTATTGTATTTTTCCTTCCCCTCCCCTATGTTCATCTGTTTTGTTTCAAAAGGGCATTTTTATTTATTTTATTTTTTAAAAAGATTTTATTTATTTGTCAGAGAGAGAGAGCACAAGTAGGGAGCCACAGACAGAGCAGGGAGAGGGAGAAGCAGGCCCCCCGCTGAGCAGGGAGCCCAATGCGCGGCTAGATCCCAGGACTCTGAGATCATGACCTGAGCTGAAGGCAGCTGCTTAACTGACTGAGCCACCCAGGTGTCCCGAAAAGGGAATTTTTAACAGCCTTGTTGAAGTACGGTTGATGTATCAAAAAAAAAAAAAAAAAAAAAAAAAACAACCCTGTACATATTTAATGTACACAATTTGATGAGTTTAGACATGCACACACCTGATAATACCACCACAATTGAGGTAATAAAAATAGCTATCACCTCCCAAAGTTTGCTTGTGTTCCCCTTTTGTGCTGTTTGTGGTAAGAAAGCTTAACATGAGACCTACCCTCTTAACAAATTTGTAAGTGCAACATTATCCAGCAGCTCTCCAGAACTCACTCATCTTGCATAACTGAGACTTTCTACCCATTGAAACAAAAGGTTATTTTTCACTCTGGCAGAAAAACCTCTTAGGAAGAAAAGAAATTCTAGGGTTAATTTTCATTAACACTTTTATAAATACTGAGAGTGGTTGTAGTGAATCTAGTTAATATTAATTGACCTTAAATTAACAAGTGAAAAATGAAATGAGCAAA
This sequence comes from Mirounga angustirostris, assembly GCF_029215605.1. Lineage (NCBI taxonomy): Eukaryota > Metazoa > Chordata > Mammalia > Carnivora > Phocidae > Mirounga > Mirounga angustirostris. The sequence continues at coordinate 15,613,290 of NW_026991711.1, read as the reverse complement.
AATTAGTTACATTCAGGGGCGCCTGGGTGGCTCAGTCGTTAAGCGTCTGCCTTCAGCTCAGGTCATGATCCCAGGGTCCTGGGATCGAGCCCCGCATCGGCCTTCCTGCTCCGCAGGAAGCCTGTTTCTCCCTCTCCCTCTCCCCCTGCTTGTGATCCTGCTCTCACTGTGTCTCTCTCTGTCAAATAAATAAATAAAATCTTTAAAAAAAAAAAAATAGTTACATTCATTTTAACAACGGCAGTTTCATTTAAGTGGACTTAAAAAAAAAAGGAAAGTTCATTTTAATCAATAACAACTTGAAAAATCCTCCTTTTGCTTGTCAGACAATTTTGCAGACAACCCTGCCCATTATGGGAAAGGCGGATTTGCGTGTGTGGTTAGACATCGGTGAGAGAGAAAATGTGTTGCTCTCGATACTAACAAAAGGTGCACATTTCCCAAGTGCCGGATTTAAAATGTGGTTTTACAGATGTGGTTTTTAAAATTACATCCTTCATGAATATTTAATCTGGCTTGATTAATTTACTTTATGGGATGATCTATTTAAAACAACAAACAGTGATTCCTCATAAGAACCACTCCCTGTCAGCTCACTGTGAATGCCTTCACACGCACGCTGATAGCCAAGTACCTGGACACAACTTCCCAGCTTGTTGAAAAGGTCTTCTGGGCCAGTGTTTGATTTCTTTGTGAGATTGAGATAAATTAGAATTGTGCCTTGCACTTCTATAAAACCATTCTTTCACACAGTAGCTCTGAAGGGAACAGGTGCGAGACAAGTTTTGGCAGTCCTTGAGAAATAAAACCTACTGTAGAATACATACAGTTTTATTATTATATTTTAAATTTGTTTTTACTATTTTTTGTGGACATAAGAGTTAACTACAAATAAAGTTAAAGAGGCAATCAGAGTTGGCGCTCTACGAAAGGGGGTGGCCCGTGTTTTTAAAAAGGAAGAAAAATAATTGGAGTCTGAGGCTCATGTAGAATAAGGATGAATTTTATTGAATCCCATTTTCCTGGTATTTTAAACTTTATTTTTTATTTCTGTTTGAGGAACTTACTCTGCATTTTTGAATTGCCTTACAATTGTTCCAGGGCAAAAAAAAGTCTTGATATTATATGTTCTCAGTTCAAATATAGTTTAATCAATGAGAAGACCATTTATTTACTATGACTTCAAATGTATCCCCTGTAAAGAGTAGAATAACACATTAAAGCCTTCCAGAGGGCATCCAAAACATAACTATAAGTTGCGAATTCTATTTCTATCTTTCGCCAAGTGGACTTAGAAATTGACACCAGGGGATGCCTCGGTGGCTCAGTCGGTAATCATCTGCCTCCGGCTGGGGTCCTGATCCCGGGGTCCTGGGATCAAGTCCCGCATTGGGCTCCTTGCTCAGCGGGGAGCCTGCTTCTCCCTCTGCCTGCCGCTCCCCCTACTTGTGCTCTCTCTCTCTCTCTCTGACAAATAAATAAATAAATAAATAAATAAATAAATAAATAAAACCTTTAAAAAAAAAAAAGAAACTGACACCAGGTCCCCGAGGACTGCCCCACCTGCATGTCTGTGGTTCTCCAGTGGCTTAAGGGGAAGACTGGCTCAGTGCCTCCACCAATTTCCTGCATGAGCCCTGAAAGTTGTCCATCTCCTGTGACTAAAAGCCTAGGCAGTGGTGGCTAAGCGCAGTTCACATCACATAACCTTACTTACCGATGTGGGGCCTTGGAGGAAGTTACTTTACCTCTGACTCCTGTTTTCCCATCTGTACAATAGGCAGAATAATCCCACCTACCTTATAGGGAAGGTGATAGACTGAGTATACCCATTAAAATAAGCACACAGTGAGTACTGGGCCATTGATCACTCTTAGCTATTCTCATCGAGTATTAGAACGGTGCCGTGGGATGATGGAGGAATAAGACCTGGGCCAATGGAGCCAATGGGCAAGACATTTCTCTGCACTTAATCACTGTGTGGTCTCCATGGCTGAGGAGGGTTTTCCTGTAGCACTTTATTTACTGAATGGCCAGGGTTGTTTTGCTCACGTTGAGTCACAGAAGCAAAGTCATTTTATAAGGTGATTAAATCACACGTGGTTGTGCTTCTGACAGGTAAAAAGAACCTCCTGAAGTCCTATTTGTCTGTTGCATATTGCATATTTATACAGAGAAGGGAACATAGGCTTTTAGATATTGAGAAGCCAGACCAACACCAGATGTTAGGATCAGGAACCTGGATTGCACGTTTGGTTTAAGATTCAACCAGAAAAAGGTTACATTAAAATTAAAAGATTTTTTCAAATCTAAAACTTCCTCTAGAAAAGCTGTTTTCAGTGAGCAAACAGAATCCTATTTAGAAACATATGCTCTTTCTTTTTTTACAACCCAGTATGGCTATCGGACGCAGAGCAATAGTATGCAGGCCTCAGGATAAAGTTTGTTATGGCCGTTGCCCAAAGATGAGGTAGTAGAGAAATTTCCCAAATGCACGGGACTTCCTCCCAGAGTCAGGATAAAATTTAGGTGAAGCAACACTTGGCATACTGACCAGCCAGATAGTTATGAACTCACTACTCTGTTTAAGCTATAGCTTACAAATGAAATGCCTTTCAGATTTAATATATATTTCTAGAGGAGCTTAAAAGACCTGTCCTTTTTCTTCATTCAGTGTCATCGGAGAACACTTGGAGGGGATCTTAACTGGAGGTCTAAATGGGTTTCAGAGGATTTGCGGATCTGAAAATTTCTGCCCCATTTTGAGTCTTATGCTCAATATTTCTTTTTTTAAAATTATTATGATGTTATGTTAATCACCATACATTACATCATTATTTTTTGATGTAGTGTTTATGCTCATTTTTCTGTGAGACAGTACATGCTTTGGATCAGATTTTCAAAAGCATTTGTGTCCCAAGAAGAGGTGAAGAGCCAATCTTTTGCAACAAACTTCCCAGAAAAGGGAAGAACAAAAAATCCAATAGGAGAAAGAAATCTGATAAAAGTGTAAGTCAAAGGAAAGAAAGAATGGGATACAGGTTTTCAGAGAGTAGGAAAGCCCATGCAATCTCATTCCTCCTTTTGTGCTACCTTGTCATACCCCTTCAAACTGGCCTTGGCCAAGCCCTTTGGCCAAGATTCAGGAAGCCTAACACTCGGGTGTTCACCCTGTTCTGGAGCAGCATGAAGAGGTTTCATGTCAACCCCCGCCCAATTGAGAAGCAAGAGCCAGGTCATTAGTTTGAATTGGCTCGGATTTTTCTTTCTGTTTCAAAGAGCTATGATTTGTGTTACGTGCACCCTGACACAAAATGGCATGTTGGATCATGTGCATCTTAACTCAGACTTCATTGAGCTCCTATGTGTCATCCCTCCTGACTACCTTTTACCACTTTGAATAAAAGTATAGGTGTTGTTATGGCAGCTCCTAAAAGAAAGTCTATTGATCTATTAAAAGAAGCACTTTTAATTAAGCAATAATATGTGGTTGATTCAAGATGCCAAGTAGTAAATTTCTATGAATGACTGCCAGGGGAGGGCATTGCAAAAACTTATTTGAGTGATGTCCCAGATTTGAAAGCTCTTCTTCCAAGAAAACCTCTCTTTCTCATTGGAAAGCCAATATATCTGTAATTTTTATATTGCTATGTCTTAAGGATATCAAGCCTGAAATCAGCCACATTTCAAAATGGATGATCTTATTTACCTTCTCCTGGGACCTCACCGTGCAGATAAGAGTTCATGCTTCATTTTGAGAGGCATTTCTCCCTAGGGGAGAATTTATCCCTGCTCCCATCCTGAACAGAGAAAAGGCTAATAAAAAACATTATTATAATCTCATGTGTTTGCCTATTTTAAAATTTCAAAATCCTGAACACGTTGAAGGTCAGAGGTGGAGGTGGGTATCGAATAAAGCTCGGATGAAGCCTCAGAACTGTCGGTTCTTTCCTTGTGGCTGATCCTTTAGTTTAGAAGATCCCTGTCGATAAAAATCAGTTTATTTAATGCCTTCATGACAAGGCCTTTCTCAGTCTTAGCTCCATGTCTGGTCTGTCATCACCTTCCCAGCTGGTAGGTTCTTCATGTCTTTCCATCCATCCAGATTTCAGCCACTCTAAAGGACCAGCTCAAATCTGCCTCCTTCCCCAGGCTTCCCCTGAGACCTTCAGCCCTCACTGATTTTCTTCTCTTGCTGAACTTATTTATGGCACAGATCTCTCTCTGTTATGTACAGTTTTATGTTATCATTGTTCCACAAATGTTCCTTTTATGTTTTGAAGCAGATTGAAAACTCCCTGTGGGAGCCCATCTTGAATGTTACCCAGCACAGTACTGGGCATAGAGTAGATGCTCACTAAATAATAATTTAATAATTTATTTTCTTGATGTGATGACCTGATGCTGTGAGTTGGAGAAGAGTGGTAAGGCAGGTTGCAGCCTGTGCTTGGGAATTTCCCTCTATATTTGGTTTCCTGTCATTTTTTTTTTTTTAAAGGAGAAAAGGAAAAGAAAAAAAGAAACCAAGTTTCTACTAAGGTTTAGACAGTTAGATAATTTAGTGGAATCACAAGAGCAAGATTAAAAAGAACTGAAAAGGTTGCAAATAATTCAAATAAGCTCATAGGAGTCGTTCTGGGACCCTGTCATCTGATAAAAACCAACTGTGTGTTGGGCACAGGGGTAATCAGCTTCCTACCTGCCTCTTGCCTTTCATCATCTCCCCACCCATGAGGTGTATTATTATCTACATGTTACAGATGAAAAAATGGACTGGAAAATATATCTGACTTGCCCATGATCACTTACCTAATATGTCTCGATGCTGGGATTTTAAACCAGTTAATCTCACTTCAAGGTCCGTGATTTTTTTTTACATTATTTGTTTCCCTCCTAACTTTATTGAGGAGTAATTGACAAATATAACTAATATATGTTTAAAGTATACACTGTGATGATTTAATATATATCATGGAATGATTGCCAAGGTCAAGATAATTAACACATGCATTACTTCACGTGGTTAACTCTTCTTTTAATTGTGTGTGTGTGTGTGTGTGTGTGTGTGTGTGTGTGTGTGGTAAGCTTAAGATCTACTCTCACCAACTTTCAAGTGTACAGTACTGAACTAGTAACTGCAGTCATCATGCTGTACATTAGATTCTCAGAACCTATTCTTGGGGTGCCTGAGTGGTTCAGTCATTAAGCACTTGCCTTCGGCTCAGGTTATGGTCCTCGGGTCCTGGGATTGAGCGCCGCATTGGGCTCCCTGTTCCTCGGGAAACCTGCTTCTCCCTCTCCAACTCCCCTTGATTGTGTTCCCTCTCTCACTGTGTCTTTCTCTGTCAAAAAAAACCCCTATTCTCCTTAAAACCAAAAGTCTGTAACTTTTGACCTATATCTCTCCAAACCCCTCCCCCCCCAACCCCTGACAACCACCACTCTTTCTCTGTTTCTATGAAATCAGCTTCTTAGAAAATTACTATTATTCCACATACAAGTGATACAGTATTTGTCCTTCTCCGTCTGGCTTATCTCACTTAGCATAATGCCTTACAGATTCACCTATGTCATCACAAATGGCAGGATTTCTTTCTTTTTTATAACTGAATAATATTTGTGTGTGTGTTTGTGTTTATCACCTCTCTTTGTCCATTCACCCGTGGAAATGATTTTTTGACCTGCTACTTCTTACAAAATACTCAATTATTGTTTAATTGATATCTGAGTCATATATACACATAAACATTTTTCCTAATGGTCAACACAAAATTAGGCATTACTGCCTCTATTCATTTATTCAGCAAATATTATCTGAGTACTTTCTAAATGCCAGGTCCCATGCGCAGGATATGGTGTTGAACAAGACCTTCCTTCATGAGGTGTATATGCTTTAGAAATCAGAGAGACAGACACACAGAACAATAAGCTAACATGTGATAAATGCTGTGAGTGAATGATGGAATGAGAACCTAATGATGAAAGTGATTACTGTCCTCTGGAAGAGTGTGTGAAGAGGTGGTATAGAGTGAGGATGGGAGATGAGCCAAAATATAGATCAAAACTAGATTGTGACAGAAGTTATATGCCACATAAAATTTTAGGATTATGTTCATAGGAAGACACATAGGTAATTAAGCTGAGGAATGACATGGTTACATTTGTAATTGGGAAAAATGGCTGGAGGCAGTGAAGAAGATGAACTGGAAGTGGAAGGTATGGAGGCAGACACTAATTAAGAGGTTATTGGAGTGGTTGAGCATAGAGATCACCAGTGGTGTCTGAGTATATCTGAGTATCTGAGTATATCACTGACAATGAGGGGTGGGAAATGAATTCCAGAGCCATTTCAGTAAATTTACAGGATCTGTGCATAGGGCTGAATTTGAGGCTAAGTACAAAAGATCTTGGTTAGTTCAGAGGTTTCTGGTTTCTGTGACATGGTGGATGGTGGTGCCCTTCAGTAAGATAAGAAAGAAAATGTGTTTTGCTTTAGTCTGAGTTGGAAATGTGAATCAGGTGCCTGCAAGAGAGGCAATTTCTGGAGAAATGGGTTGGAAATCATCTCCAAAGAGGTGGTATTCAAAAGTGTGGAAGTGGACAAAAGCTTCCACCCCAGTTTTGATCAGTGAACATTCCAATATGGCAGGCTAATTGGCCAAAGGTAGTCCTGGTTTGGGCAGAATGCATGAGCCTGCCATATTATTCCTGATTCCTTAAGGGACTAACTTCCAGTGGAGAAAGCCAGGTTTATTTTGCCACCGCCCTTCGTGGTTGACATTTCTTACAAGCTGTATGTTTAGCCCAAGCAGCCTCAGACAGGTAGTCCAGTTCCAATTCTGTGCTACTGCAAAATGAGGCTCTAGACGTCAACAAAGACAGGGAGAGGAAAGAGCTGAAACAGAAGTTTGCATCCATCCAAGTCAGACCTAAAGCTCTGAGCTCAACTTCTAAGAATTAACCAACTTACTACAAAGTGCATGCCAAGTTGTGAAGGCAGTTTAAGAGCTGTCCTTCCGGGTAGTGTTGCTGAGTCAGGGGCCCACCAGTAGGCTCTGGGGTTTTAGGACACTTTCCTTTGGGTCTTCACCAGATAGAAAAGCCTGTGGCCACTTCAGGTACCTTGAAACCCATTATATATGCTTAGTAGAGCCTGAAACAATGGCATCTCCCTGACCTGCAGGTCATGCCTTCAAAGATACTCTTTTCAAATATAAAGTGTGGGTGAAGGTTGACTCACATTAGCCCCCATACCAGAGGTAGCTTGGCAGAGGCGTTAGGAGACTAGACTCTCTAAATCCTGGCACCATTAATTACTGTCTCTGGGTTTCAGGCAAATCGCTTACCTGCTCTGTGCCCACATTTCCTATATATGAAATTGGGGCACCAAATGCACTAGACCCAGGATTAAATCAGACAATCTATGTGAAGTGTTTAGAATAATACCTATCACATTGTACACACTGGGTAAATATTAGCTGCCATTATTTTTTAAACCAAGTTTGGATTGATTCACTGAGTAAAATAGACAGGCCTGCCGGGTTTTCAGAGTATTCTTTCTGAAGATTGCAAGATTTCTGTGACTCTGGGGACCCTGTCCACTGCTTTCACATTTTCAGTATAGATGTGCCCATAGGGCAAGTAGGACTTTGGTTGTGTGAGGACTTTGAAATGACAGGTCATTGTACTCATTTTTCCAAAGTACTTTAGTTTGGCAATTCCTCTATCACTAAAAAAAGATTAACACTTGACATGATAAGAAAGTTAGATCAACAAAAACCTTTGATCCAGGAGATAGGATAAGATAGAAAGTCACAGACTTCTTTGGGCTGGACATATAACAAGGCTGACTTCTAAGAAAATGCCTGCTGATGACTCAGTTTATCTGTAAAAGACAAATCAAGCAGAGACTAATCATGAAAGAAATGGATTAATAGTGTTAAAGGTTAGATAGGAAGGAAAGGCATTAAAGGGAGAGATTGTCATGGTCAATAAGAATAAGGAATAGAATGACCCCAGCCTGAATAATCTCATCCGATCATTTGGTTGATGTGCTGCTGATGGAAAAACATTGAAAAGCAAAGAAAAAGAAGTCAAAGGACAGACAAGTCTCCTTCTGTCTGGCTTTCAGTCTTTCCTTGGCAAAATGTGGGGATTGAACAAAATGACCTCTGTGGCTTCTTCCCGCATTGTCACTGTATGATTATACAATTCCACTGTGGAGAAAAAGAGACAAGTGCAGGGCTGGAGTTATTATATATGTACATGCACGCACACACACACACACCACACACACATACTCGAGTACCTAATCATGCACAAACATCACAGCTACTTATTATTTTCTCAATTATTAAATTTTAATTTCATATCCTTTGTGTGTTGGGGACTGTTTAGCTTTGTTCTTTCTCAGCAGTTATGATTTTAATCAGCTCAGAGACATACACTAGAAGACTTTTCTCACGTTTGCTCTTTTTTGTTGTTCCATCTTTGTTTCAAAGGAGAAATCCTACAAATGAAATGAGGCCGTATGCTTGTCTTTTTCCTGGCTAAGAAGTGGGAAGCATGGGAAGACTGGTTACTGTGCTTCCAGCTTGGGGGAATCCACCCTATGGGAAAGCTGGATGAGGTTGTTAGTAGGAGGAGAAGAAAGCAAGCTCTGTCCAGGGATCTAAGGGTTAAAAAAAAAGAAAAGAGCACAGGGCATGGACCGCTGGTCTGATCTACAACAGGGCCCTGGAGCCAAGGCCTGTGTATAATGCCACATTATAAGAGAGTCCATTGCAAGCTTTAAAAATATCTCAGGAAAAATTGCCTTGGACAGTTTTGAGAAGCAGCCACTTACCAGAGACTGACGTCCTCGGATTTGTTTTTGCTTTGTTTTATGTCAGACACATTCCGACATTTTAGCTCCACATGGGCACGGATTGACCAGTTAACCATTGGATGCTGGAAATGGTCCATCTCTAGTTTTCTATTATTTTGAACTCATTTTTTTGCATAAAGCTTTCCATTTCTTCAAAAAAGCCTAAACAGATGGGAGATAAAGTATCTGTATACAATAAGTCACTCAAAAACTAAAAAGTCAGACTGTTACTTTCCTACTGTTGCTGTAACAAATTGCCACAAATGAGTGGCAAGCGAGTGTCTCAAACAATGTTAATCTATGATCTTACAAGTCTGGATGTTAGAAGGTGGACTCACTCGGACGTCAGTGTCACCAAGGCTGCCTTCCTTTCTGGAGACTTCAGGGGAGAATCGGTTTCCATGCCTTTTCCAGTTTCTGATGGCCACCTGGATTCCTTGGCTTGTGCCTCCATCCCTCCATCCTTAAAGTCAGAAGCATCGCATCTCTGAGACCGCATCGCTCCTCTGCCCACAGCCAGGAAAAGTTCTCCAGTTTTAAGGTCTCATGTGATAAGGTTGTGTCTCGTGGATAATCCAGGGTGATCTCCCTATCCCAAGGCCTTTAACTGAATCACATCTGCAATGGATATTTTGGGGGCAGGTGGGACATTATGGTGAGTATTCTAACCATTCTATTTTAAAATAATGCATAGTCAGGGATTTTTTTGTTCAATGAGGCCCGTGGGATGTTAGATGGGCTATACTAAGTTTCTACCTAGAATCCAAAATTTTGCTTCTTGTAGTCATGCTCAATATGTAATACATCTATGTCATTATTCCTCCCTAAGTTACTATTTACCCTTGGACAATTCTCATTTCCCTTGTGCATGCATGCACACACACACACACACACGGTATCACAGAACAGGCTTCCCCAATTGAAGAGCACATTTCTTATAATCCAATTCAGTGTCCAAAGGTCTTTCTGCAAGAAATGTAAGTAACTGCTATGATTGTTTTGTTTCTTAAATTCCACATATGAGTGAAATCGTATGGCATTTGTCTTTCTCCGACTTATTTCACTTAGCATTGTACTCTCTAGCTCCATCCATGTTGTTGCAAATGACAAAATTTCATTCTTTTTTATGGCTGAGTAATATGCCATTGTGTGTGTGTCTGCCCCATCTTCTTTTATCCATTTATCAGTCAATGGACATTTGGGTTCTTTCTATAATTTGGCTGTTGTTGATAAGGATAGCACTTGCTGTGAAGAGCACCGGGGGTTGTATGGAAGTACTGAATCACTATATTGTACACTTGAAACTAATATTACACTGTATGTTAACTAACAGGAATTTAAATAAAAACTTTTAAAAATACCCAATAAGAAATATAAGCAACTGGAAGTTAACAGCAGTCTGATTTATTTTTTTTTAATTTTTTTTTTTTAAGATTTTATTTATTTGCGAAAGAGAGAATGAGAGACAGAGAGCATGAGAGGGAGGAGGGTCAGAGGGAGAAGCAGACTCCCCGCTGAGCAGGGAGCCCGATGTGGGACTCGATCCCGGGACTCCGGGATCATGACCTGAGCCGAAGGCAGTCGCTTAACCAACTGAGCCACCCAGGCGCCCTGATTTATTTTTTAATGTTCTGTGTCCATGATCTGAACATAGTATGTACTTTAAAGAATTTACTTGAACAGTTCAATGGTTACTCTAGCGAAACTTGGTAGATGTAAAGATATCTCAAAATCTGGAAGACCTGGAAGGTAGAACAATTGATTGTCTCATACATAACATCTGGGGAAAGGGCTTGGAATATGTCAATCCCAAAGAGCTTCATTGTACAATCCACATTTTTCTCTTAAAAAGGTGTTAATAAAAGAGTTTAGCATGATATTAACAATCTTTCTGTTTTCAAAATGAAAAGAATGTATTTTTCTGTTGATAAAAATAATAAATATCCACAAAGAAAATGTGCAACCACAAACTATCCCCTACTAATATTCTAATGAACATTCTTTATATTTCTCTATGCACACAGACTCAATTCTATGTACATAACACAATGCAGATTTTCCTTCTATTGTTGACTTCAAACAATATGTTTTGGAGTTTTTTCTATGTCAGTGAATATAAATATACAGATGGTCTTTAACTTATGATGGTTCAACTTACAAGTTTTTGACTTTATGATGGTATAAGAGCGCTCACTATACGTTTAGTAGAAACCACACTTTGAATTTTGATTTTGATCTTTTCCTGAACTAGTGGTATACGATATGATGCTCTCTCATGATGCTGTTTACTGGTACTCTATACTGCATTTTTACAAAAGTGGGATTGATCTGTACTTTCCCTTTTTAAAGCTGATTTTATCATTATTGGCTTCACAAGGAGAACTTAGAAACTGTCTTCATAGTCTGAAAAGTTTAAGTAACAAGGGTTCCATGAAGATTTGAAATTATTCAACTCTGAAACAATCTAGACCTAGCACATTTTGGTTTGTAGGGAGGATGAGGTAATTCTTTGGCATCTTTTTTTTTTTATTAAGATTTTATTTATTTATTTTGACAGAGAGAGACACAGCGAGAGAGGGAACACAAGCAGGGGGAGTGGGACAGGGAGAAGCAGGCTCCCTGCGGAGCAGGGAGCCCGAAGTAGGGCTCGATCCCAGGACCCTGGAATCATGACCTGAGCCGAAGGCAGACGCTTAACGACTGAGCCACCCAGGCACCCTTTTTTGGCATCTTCTATTTATTCCATGCTTATTGATCTGTTTATTAGGGTTTGGTTCTCATTTTTGTTCATTTACATTTTCATAGAAATCAATGTATTGAATACAAATTTACAAATTTGCATGACTTTATTTAAAGTATTCTGTCATAATTCTCTCATTTTCTCAGCGTCAGAAGTGATTCACCCATTCTTATTCCTAATTTGGTTATTTGTGCCTTTTCTCTATTATTTATCAGACTAGCTAATGAGTTATTTATTTATTCCCAGCTGTATGGAGATATTATTGATATATAACGCATAAAAGTTTAAGGTGTACAATGTGATGCTTAGATACATGTATATATTGCAAAAAGATGACCACAGTGTTAGCTAACATAGCCAGTGATTTATTAACTTTCTCTTTTTTTCTAATATAAGTAATTATTTGACTTCTTGTATAAAAGATACAGCATGATGAAATCCAGTCAAATTTACACTGATGATTAGAAAGAGTTTTAGCAACAGGTTAGATTAGGAGACTCAATAATCCAAGACACTGGTTGGGCTCAAATGGCCCCAGTGGGAAAATAAGCATCCAGAGTTTAGCTACTTTCTCCAAAACACAAGTGTGTAAGGAAATAAGAATGTCTGGTTTGGAATTGAGTATGGAATTGTAGCTGCTCATGGAATGTACATACAAGATTCACTTTGAAATCTAATTTTTTTAAATAACTTTTCCGCCTAGTTCTCTTCCCTGCCTCATCTCTCCATCTTCTCTGGCCATGCCATTCATCTTTTTCATGTATCACCTGGAGCTACCAGAAAAGTACGTAATCAGCTACCTTGTAGAACGCCTAGGTACTGCTAAAATGCATTCAACCTGAAGATTCTGTATCAGTTGGGGTGAAAAGGAGCATTTTAACAAAATGCACAGCGGGTGGGTGTAAGGAACAGGGAAAATGATTGTTTCTGCTGCGGGTTTTCAGCATCTGTGCTAGGAGCCGGAAGGCAACCATCTGCTTTTCATTTGGCTTCCAGGAGGCAGTGAGCCTCACCCTCTGGGCTAGTGTTAAAGGTAAAGGGGATGACAAGCAGGAGTGGGGGTCCCTGTGAGTGAGAGGCCAGTAGCTATCATTTCTAAACATTGTCCTGTCACAAATACAGTATCTCATTTAGTTCTTATACCAACTGAACCACGTAGGTATTACCATGTTTGTGGATAAGAAAATGGGAATAACCTGTGTAATTAAGGGAGTCAAATAGACAGGTGGCAGAAACAGAAGATGATCCCAAGTCCCGCTGACTTTAAAGTTTTTCCCTTTTGTTGTTGTGCTATATAGTCTTTCTCCCTGAGACCCAGAAAGGTTTGGTACCGTCATTAGAGTCTTGTAGACAAGGGCCACCAGCAGAGTCTCTGCAAATCCCATTGACTATTATCAATATACTGTTGTTTGTTGTTGCTCAGATAGACTCAGCCTTATAAACATTACCTATGTGTGTAGGATTCAAGAGTTGTAACTATCCCATAAGAATCTATATGCACAGGGAAATTGCTCCTGATGTTACTACTCTCCATTTACCATGAGTTTGCCTCACCGCAAGCCAGATGGAAGGCTCTCTGCCACGTTTTATCCTATAATCTTTGGTGCCATTGATTTTAATTCTCACTAGAGTAGTATATACTCTAAGTAGTACTTCCTGTACTGGATCTCTAGCACTTTGCATAATTCCTGGCACATTTGAACCTTAGATATATTTGGATAGATCAAATATTTCTTTTACAGGTTCCAACCACTCTTTGAAATAAAATGGGAAAGACTTAAATTTAGGTTTCTATTTCATGCATTATATAAAAAAATAACTGAAAGTAATCCTTTCACACTGGAGACATTTATGATCATTTACAAACAATAAACCGATTAAGAAGATATGCAATAATCACTTTTAATTTGGAAAATCCAATCTGCAGAGGCAGACTAATTCAATATGACATAAACTAAAGTCTTTGCCAGCTTGGGACCATTTTCCATCCAAATTGTTAAAGCACATAAGAGCTTACTAATCCAAAAGCATCAACCAGTTTAGTAAGACCATGGGAAGTCTCAGATAGTGCAAGAGCTCATGTGAGTTTTGTACTACAATTGCGATTCTGCCAAATCTGTGAATGATACCAAATTGATCATCTTTTCCCCACTGTTTTGAAATGCCGTCTTATCATATACTAATGTTCCATATGTTTTTGAGTCTCTTTCTGGACTTTCTTCTGGTCCTTTGCTTTGTTTATTCCTACTAATTATAGTAGCTTGAGAACAGATGTTAAAATCTAGTAGGACTTGTCCCTCTTCTTTATTCTTCTTTTAAACACTTTCTTGAGTATCTTTAAACGTTTACTTTCTATATGATATTTGGAAATAGCTTAATTAGTTAAAAAAAAATCCTGCTAGCCCTTTAAGTGGAATTATGATAAGTTTATAGATGGATTAAGGGAGGATGGGTTGGAGAAGGAGAAAAGGGTGTGTTTTCCATTTATTCAAAACTTCTTCATGACTCTCAGGAGAAACTCAAAGTATATATATCTTACACACACGCACGCACACACACACATCCTTAAATTTACCACATTTTATTGTAATTTTCTCTTGACTCATCATTTTCCTTCAATAGGTTGTCAGTTCATGAAGGACAGCTCTTCATTAATTATAACCCAGAACCATGGACAGTGCTAACACATAGGGAAGGTTCAAGAAATAAATGGGGGAAGTAACTAAATTAACCTTGAAATGTCTTTGACCGTTTAAATGACTGACAATGAATGTAAGGAGGTAGAGGATAGAGGCTCCTGGTCTCAAAATCAGATTGCATTCTCACTCCTTCTGCCCCTTGCCCTACAGTTCCCCCACCAGAACTGAAAGGCCAAACCATTAGAAAGACAAGTGACACTCATTTCTCTATGTAAATAAAAAATTCAAAAGTACCAGAAAGGGTTCTCCTTTAATAGTCCCTTTCCTTTTTTTTTTAAGATTTTATTTTATTTTATTTTATTTATTTGACAGCGAGAGAAGGAACACAAGTGGGGGAGTGGGAGAGGGAGAAGCAGGCTTCCTGAGGGGTCCGATCACAGGACCCTGGGATCATGACCTGAGCTGAAGGCAGACGCTTAACGACTGAGCCACCCAGATGCCCCTAATATTCCCTTTCCTTTAAGGGACAGAAGCAAATCAAAGGCCAGAGAAGGGCTCTTTAGGATACAAATTCTTTATGGCAAAGGCACAGATTCTAAACAATGTCCTCAGCTCTCTCCTCTTTTGTCTGTGGTGATAGAATGGGGATTCTGTGCTCAAACAGCTCTTTCAGGGAAAACACAAACACTCCAAAATTTAAACTTCACAGAGCTCCATTCAAATTAATGAAAGCTGGAGTTGTCGCTGTTCTCAGGATGGGGTTGCTATTGTGGAAAATGCCTTCTTAAGCACTCTTGGCAGCCAATCTCCTGCACAGAGCAGTCCAGAGAGCACCTCTGCCTTCTCAGCCATGGAGTCCATATGCTGGGGGGCCAGCTGGGTCAGGACTGAGGGGAGCGATAAGTGCCTGCAAGGGTTCTCCACCAAGGCAAACCTCTTGAGTCTCTGCCTTTGGAAGTGCTCACTACAGTAGAAGAGTGAACATTGACCCTTTGTCCTGCTGATAAAAAAAACAGAATGGATGACCACTTTTTCCGACGTGAGCAAAGTTGGAATGGATCCTTCCAGAGGTGTTGGGCTGACCACACATGCATAACGAGATTTTGCAGCATACTTTGAGTATTTGAAACCAGGTGTTGATAAGTACATATATACTTGTTCAATCTCTTTATTTTGTATATCAAAAAGCTGAGACCCAGAGAATTTGAGTGACTCATTAGTAGATACATAGCTAGTTAGAGACAGAGCTGGAATGAGAGCAAATAGCCCAATGTTCTTTCCATTCTGTTGCATTGCCAAGATTTAATGCCAATCCTCCTTATATTTGAATACATTTTTAATTCAAAAATATTTGCTGTTAGACTAGGTGGAAATAAATCTGGGTTTCCAAGTTTTTACTATAAATCTACTTTTAGAAAAATTAGCACTTCCCTAGAATGTTTTCCAAAATGTACTTTAACATACTTCTTCAGCTTAAAGTATTTTATGTCAGGGTCAAGAGAGGTAGCAACTGTTGGTCAATGTTATTATTATCTTAGAGAAATTCAGGCTATTAACTCTCACTTTGTGCCTAGCAAGGCATATAAAATCACATGTGTTATAAAAATCACAACTTTGAACTTTCTTAAAAATCACAAAGTGTGTGAAAAAAGTCTTTTTGGCACTTTGGATGATTATAACACACCGTTCCTCTCAACCACATGCATGAAAATCTTGACAAATTTAAGATAGTTTGGCAGTTCATTTCAAAACTGTTGGTGTCTGGACCATGGAAGATTTGGTTGTGGGGTCTAAAATCATATTGTAAAATGTTATATAATGATTTCGTTTGCAAAAATTTGGTTTCAGTTTGCCTTTCCTAAGTTGGAAACACTGAACCTAGTAATGGATACAAATATAAAGGGCCAGTTATGTATCACTTTCATTTACACATTCAAGAACTATTTATTTGTGATTTAATTATGCAATTATTCACTTCAATGTGTCCGATTCTGTACTAAGGATAAGGATGAATAAACCAGACATGATCTCTATCTTCAGGAAGTTTAGAGTACATAACCTTGAGCACTGTTACAAGAGATGGATTATAATGCACGTTGGGAAAGTATGGCAGGGATTGAGAAGACAGACCCCTTTAAGACCTACAGGATGATAAGGAAGCAGAGGAGGAGACAGAAGAGAAGGTGAAACACGGAGAAGAATAAAAACCGTGTTTCCTCTCTCTCTTTGAATAGCCTTCCATTTCCTCCCACTCTGGACTATGGCCAAATTATCTCTGCTGGAGGCAAACACGGACTGTTTTCCTATGTCTCCTCCTTTCTGCTGCCTCAGGAAGGTGATGCTTACTCCAACACGCCCTTCATGCTCCCAGCTCAGTGCTTTTTATCTCATGGGGCCTCTTACAGTTGCCATGTTCTTTCTCCTCTCCTCTTCCTGCTCCCTCTCCTTTCCTTCCTTCCTACTACAAATACAAGTAATAATACAAACAACAGGGTACAGTGTTAACATGATTTTTGAAAATAAAATTATGTAAAATTAGATTAAAAAATATAAATGATATAAAAGAGAGTCTTTTTTCCATCCATCACCTCTCACGCTTTTTCTGAAGTAATCTTTTCCCCTTGAGCTTTTTTTTTTTTTAAAGATTTTATTTATTTGTTTGACAGAGACAGAGATAGCGAGAGCAGGAACACAAGCAGGGGGAGTGGGAGAGGAAGAAACAGGCTTCCTGCCGAGCAGGGAGCCTGATGTGGGACTCGATCCCAGGACCCTGGGATCATGACCTGAGCCGAAGGCAGACGCTTAACGACTGAGGCACCCAGGCGCCCATCCCCTTGAGCTTTTAAAAAATATTTAGAATGTGTAATATGCACAATGTATGAAAGAATATGCATAATGCAAATCCATGTTATGAAGTACATCAATAAAATAAAATAAACACCTCTGAAATCCATCACCCAACATAAGAAATGGAATTCTGACCACATTCTTCTTCCCCATCCAGAGGCAATCATAATTCTGAGTTTTGTACCCATCATTCTCTTGCTTGTCTTTACTGATATGAGTTCATAAAGAATATGTTTTAAAATTTTGGTGGTGTTTGCTGCCTCAGGCGGGGGACCCATCTATCTCCTGCTTTCGTTACCGATGGAGCCAGGGGTGGGGGGTGTCATTCTCCCAGGGTTTTGACAAAGTTGGAAAAAGTCTTAACTATATTCAGTGAGGTTTTCCCCAGCCGTTTGAACAAGATGCCGGCTACCTTCTATTGAGACATGGCTTTTTTCCTATAAACATACAATCTCAAGAAGATTAAAATATCTAAAATAAAGATTTTTTTAAGGTAACATTTTTTCGTGATTATGAAAACAGTACTGTGGGCTGTGGAAAATTGGAAAGCACTCAAACAAGAAAATAAAAATGACTAATGATATACCATCATCCAAAAAAAATTTTTTTGGTGGTGTTTGAGATTTAGAAAGTGGTATCAAACTGTGTTATCTTCTGCTACTTGGTTTTATCCTCACCATTATATATCTAAGATTTCATTCGTGTTGGAATTCATAGTTGCGGCTTATTCAACCTCACTGTGGTATAATATCCCACCATGGGAATGTATCACAATTTATTTGTTTTCTCTTCAATGAACATTTGTGTGCGCTCTCTCTTTCCATCCACTCACCTGTCTGTCTGTATGTCTATCTATCTTTCGATCTATCTGTTTTTCTTTTTTTTTTTTTAAGATTTTATTTATTTATTTGACAAAGAGAGACATAGCGAGAGAGGTAACACAAGCAGGGGGAGTGGGAGAGGGAGAAGGAGGCCTCCCGCGGAGCAGGGAGCCCGATGCGGGCTCGATCCCAGGACCCCAGGATCATGATCTGAGCTGAAGGCAGATGCTTAACGACTGAGCCACCCAGACGCCCCTCTATCTGTTTTTCTATACATTCCTCCATCCATCTTTACAAACAAGGCTACTATGAACATTCTTGTAAATTTCTCCAGAAGCATATATTTTCTCCAGGGTATATACACATTTTCCTTAGAGCATACACCTAAGATTAGAACTGGGTCAGAAAGCACACGCCTAGTCAACTTTACAAAAATAATACTAACTTATTTTCCAAAATGTTTTTTGAATCTTTACACTTTTTCACATCACTGCACTTCCTCACCAAAACATTGTCAACTTACTTATTTTTGCCAAGCGAACAGTTATAAAATAGTATCTCATTGTGTCCTTAATTTGTATCTCCCTTATTACAAGTAAGGATGAGTAGTTTTTTATACTTATTCACCATGTTAAAAGTTTTTTTTATATTCTAGATGTTAATTCCTTTTTTTGATAAATATGTTACAAATAGCTGTCCTCCCGCGCTCCCTAGTTAGTGGCTTCTGTTTTCACTTTCTTTATCATTAAATGACTAGAATTTAATTTTAATGTAGCCTAATTTATAGATCTTTTTCTATTCTTTATGCTTTTCCTTTCTTTCAAAACAAATTCTTCTACTTCTTACGGTCATAAAGATATTTTATATTTTATTCTGAAAACATTAAAGTTTTGTATTTTACATCTAATCCATATAAAGTTGACTTTTGTGCATAGCATAAAGTAGAGATCCAATTTCCTAATAGCTTATTAATTAACTATTGACTATGTCCTCCATTCTTCTACTGACCTGTGGTACCACATCTAATTTTCATATAGACGTGAGGCTGTATCTGGACTCTTTATTCGGTTGCATTGGTAATTTTTTCTACCTTTGTTCTATTCCATTATTGACTTAATTGCTATAATTTTATGATAAGTCTTGCTAAGTCTGGTAGGGAAATCCTCCCCCACTCTTCTTCAGAAGTGTCTTGGCTGTTCTTGGCTCTTTGTTATTCTGTATAGATTTTAGAATCAGTTTGCCAAATTCCTCTAGTAATTCTTTTGGAGTTTTGGTTGAGATTGTTTTGAATTTATAGATTAACTTAAAGAGAATTGGTATCTTTATAATCTCGAACTCTTCCTATCCATGAGTATAATATATCTTACCATTTATTTAGGTTTTATACATCTTTTAATAGATTTGTTCTATTTCTTATTATTGTAAGTGATGTGGCATTTTTAAAAATTAGGCTTTCTAATTAGAGCTACTAAGTTATTAAAAGGCATTTAAAATGTTTGATCTTATATACAGCCCCTCTGTAAATGCACTTATTAGTTCTAGCAATTTGTAGACTCTTTTGAGTTTTCTATGTATACAATCATATCATTAGTGGATGAGAGTTTTATTTCTTCTCTTTCAATCTTTTCTAACTTTTATTTATCTTGTCTTACAGCTCTGATTAGGACCTCTAGTAAATGTTGAATGTTGAGTTGAAATAGTGATAATTACTTTCCTTGTCTTGTTTCTAATTTTATTTATTTATTTTTTATTTTTTTTAAAGATTTTATTTATTTATTTTTTTGAGAGAGAGATCAATCACAAGTGGGGGGGAGGGGTAGAGCAGAAAGCCCGATGTGAGACTTGATCCCAGGACTCTGGGATCATGACCTGAGCCGATTGCAGACACTTAACTGACTGAGCCACCCAAGTGCCCAATTGTTTCCAATTTTAAAGATGGTTTAAATATTTTGCCATTATGAAAAATGTTCACAGTAGATTTTTGATAGAGACCTTTTATAAGGGTCTCTTTGTAAGATATAGGAAGGTTTCTTATATTCATATTTGACTAAGATTTTTTCCCCATCCTTTAGCATGAATAAACATTTGGCTATATTCAAAGCTATAATGGGAATAATTTCAATAATGAAATTTCTGTGTTAAAACAATTGTACACTTAGGGGATAAATTTAGTTTGTTCATGATGTATTTGCACTGTGTAGGATTTTCATCTGTGTTTATAAGTGAGACAAGTTAGTGATTTTCATTTTTTATTCTAATCTTATCTAGTTTTTAATTTAAAGTCTACTAGCCTAATCAGATAAATTGGGCAATAGTTCCTCTTTCCTTTTCCCTGGAAAAATTGTTTAAAATTGAAATGACCTGTTACTTGAAAGTCTGGTGTAAGTCAATTCAAAAAAACTATCTGGACTTGATATTTTCTATGTGGGGAAAAATAAACTCAAGTGACTATTCACATTCTTTAATAATTACAGGACAATTTGCACTTTCTATTCTTCTTGAGTCAGATAGTCTAAGTTACATTTTTGGAAAGTGTATACAATTACATCCAAGTTTTCATATATGTTAATGAAATTGTTCTTAGTATTCTCTTATTTTCTTCAAAATTTCTTCTTATATCTATAGTTATGTCCCCCTTTTCAGTCCTAACACTTTTTGTTTGTAACTTCTTTCCATTTTCCTTGAATAAGTTTATCTGAGGTCTGTCAATTTTATTAGTCTTCCCAAAGAACCAACTTTTGGCTTTGTTGATCGTGTTTTCATTAATTTTTGCTATTACTCTTGCTATATACTTTCTACTACTTTGGGAGGGGGAGGATAATTTTACTGTTATTTTTCTAACTTAAGTTGGATTCTTATGCCTTTAATACTCAGCTTTTGTTTCTTTTTAATACAAGCATTTAAAACTATAATAGATAGAAAATATATCTTTCCACTAGTACTACTTTTCTAAGGACCAAATTTTGTGTGTGTGTGTCTTCTATGGTTACCCTTTTATTCCTTAAGAAAAACCTTGTTTATGGAAGATTTTAAACTTATTAAAGAGTAGATGATGAAGGTAGTAATGAAAAGTAAATAATGAATTACTTGGTCAGTAAGGTGCTGACCCCTACTCTAGACTAGAGGCTGCCAAAAGCTGCAGGTAATATTTCACATGAGCCCAAGGATATAGAGAAGAAGAAATTAGGAGCCAGATGGAAATAATTAATGCAAAGTCTGGGAGGGAGATGGTCCACCCATTACCCTCCAACAGGAAAACCCAGGAGCTGACAACTACTGATGACCACCATTCCCTCTTAAGGCTATAATCATACTCAGGAACAGAAAACTTTTGGTGCCCCCTCCTTGCAAAGCATTACAGCATTACATGCAAGCATTATAACATTACACTAAGGTTGTAAACTGAAGCCCTTTCTTCTGAGAATGATGATGAAAATGACAACAACAGCAACAAATTTGAGGGACAGAACTGAAGAATCTCTTAAGTGAGAATCCAAAGCATGAACAGAGTCCCATTCCCCACTCCTTATTCCCCCGGCTCTGTCCATTTATGAAAATGACAACAACAGCAACAAATTTGAGGGACAGAACTGAAGAATCTCTTAAGTGAGAATCCACAGCATGAACAGAGTCCCATTCCCCACTCCTTATTCCCCCAGCTCTGTCCATTTTTATTTTGTCTGCCGTCACTTAAAAAGTGTATTAATATACACACAAAATGCACGTCCCCACTTCTCTGATGAATGGCATACTTCTTATACTTTTCTCCACTCTGTTTTTTTTTTAAACCTCAACAATGTATCCTACCAATCACCCCACAGTGGCATATAGAAATGTCCTTTATTCCATGTTAGTATCCAACTATTATGGCATGGCTTTACCATGGTCTATTGAACCAGTCCATCATCGATGGACATTGGACATCACAACCAGAACCGCTAATAACAGCCGTAGCCATCCTTGGTCTGTGCTTGCATTTGCCAGTACTGTGCACTTTCCATGTCTCGTCCCATTTAATTCTTCTAGCTTTCTTATGAGAAGGGGTTATGATCTCCCCTTTACAGGTAAAGAAACGGAGGTCTGGAGAGGTTAAATAACATGCCAAGGGTCAAGCAGCTGTACAAAGCAGAGCAGGAATGTCTAACATCATGACTATGCTCCTGGGCCTGCTTGCTCCTCCTGATTCAGGCCCATGTTGGGGAGCAGAGGAGACCAGGATCCTCTTTCTCTGATCCCCGCAAGCTTCATGGCACCAGCTCACATTTTTTTGGCAAATGGATCAAAACCTGGCTTTCTACCTCTTCCAGCTTCCAACCCTCAGGTGGGAGTAGATTTGTTAAGCATCTGCACAAGGTTTGGGAAGTTGCCCAGGATGTTACCCCCCCCCCCCCCCACACACACAAAGAGCAGATATCCTGCCTCACCTGCATTCTCCCTGGGTCTGCAAGAATTGCCTTCTCTGCCTGAGGCTGTGTTTCCCCAGGGCACCTTCTGGGGAGGGCAGAGGAGTGCACAGCCGGCCGAGCCAGTCTCTCTCTTTTGAAGTCAGGGGCCCACATGATTTTTAAGGCACTGCTGTCTCTCCCTTCTTGTCGCTATCCTGAAATGACCTTATCCCCCGCCAGCTAATCAGGGACAGAAGGGTGAGTTTAGGGAACCTGAGAAGCACTAGAAGCTCTTTCCTAGTCCCTGAGGCTGGCCTGAGTGTGGGTAGAGCCAAGACATCAGAGAATATCAGCCCAGGGGTGCCCTCCAAGTCCTGGCTGTTGTGAGGGGTTAGAATGACAGCAGCACCTGGGTCCAGGTTACAGCGGCCAAGGCAGAAACTGTCTAGGACCTCAGCATGGCATTGTGGGGAGGCTGCTGAGGCTGCTCCTCTGGGCTCAAAGTAGTACTGTGCCTCATGGTTCAGGGGCAGGAAGCCATGCGTCTGTACGAGGCGGTAACTCTTTGTAGTAAGAGGGGCAACGAGGAAGACGGGGGAAGCTACATATTTCAGAAGTACAGGATTGGCCTTAAACACTGGATCAAACTAACCTTCTATTTGTGAAGCAAACAAAACAAAACAAGTAATAGCTTATATTCACTAAGTGCTTAAGCATTGTGATAAAGAATCTCGTACATCGGTTCTGTTAATTCTCATTATAATCCTGTAAGATACAATTTCCATTTTACAGATGTGAAAGTTGAGGCTCAAAGAGCTTAAGTGATTTGCCCGAGTTTGCAAAGTTAGTAAGCGGTGGAGTCCTGATTCAAACTCGGTTCTTCCAACTGCAAAGTCTAGGTACTTGGCCATGTTCCTATGCTGGAGCCTCTTTCTTCATTCAGTCACTCAAGAAATGTCTCTTTAATATCTACTGTGTAGTAAACACATGTTATCAGGGGAATACAATAATCAATGAGAAAGACGTGGTCCTTGCTTCTGGGATAGTAGGGGAAAAATAAACAAGTGAATAAGTGAACAACAGTATGATTACAGATTCTGATAAGTGCTATGGCTCCCATCTAATATTTGAGATTGTTTTAAAATGAAGTCTTTTTAAAAATATCTACTAATCAATGGAAGGGAAAGGGTCTACGTAAACTCTTCTTACATCGCATTTGTCAATTTAATGTACAGTGTTTTAAGGAGGTTTCTTTACACTTAGCCAATTCATCTAATCTGAGCTCCTCCCAGGTGGAACCCAAACCAGT
Organism: Mirounga angustirostris; assembly: GCF_029215605.1. NCBI lineage: Eukaryota > Metazoa > Chordata > Mammalia > Carnivora > Phocidae > Mirounga > Mirounga angustirostris. Next base: position 15,589,683 of record NW_026991711.1, on the reverse strand, counting down.
TTCATTATTATGTGCATTTTTTTTAATATTCTGAATTCAGTGTTTCAAAGGACCTGGGTTTATATAATCTAACTCTGTGAAATGTTTAGAGACATATCCTCAAGAAAGTTAAAATTATGCCCCAGGAGAAATGGTGGGAGGAACTATAGGAGGTTTTTCAGTAGGAGGGGATGACTCTCTCCCACAGAACAGAACCATCTTATCTTCTATGTGGTGGAACTGTGTGAAAATCTCTCACGAACAAAGACAGGATATGAATTCAACCCATAATTTGAAAGACAAGTATATCAGATGAAAAGTGATCTAAACAGTATTATTATATTCTACTATTATCATTGTTCTTCCATGTAGCTAGAAGATTTAAATCACGGCTATCTTTTTTTCCTTTATGTTCACAAATACCTGGGTGGGGAGGGAGGGAGGTGATAGGTGTTAGTATTCCCTTAATTTCCTCAACAGCATTTGAATTAAAAATACCTGCCCCCTCCTTGTCTGACAGGGACCTGGAGTTTAATTAGATTAACATCTCTAAATTGCTTTAGGTTTCCCAGAGATAGGCATTAGATAAACATAAGGTATTATTATTATTATTAGCATAGTGTCATTATGTTACTGTAATTGTGTGGGTTCTCCCATAAAGTTGCACAGGATGGGATCCCAGCCCGGACCATTATCTGTCTAGGGCTTTGAGCCTATGTGAAAGGCATGCACATGCTGCCTTGTGTTAGCATCGTCATGGGGATTATGGTTGCATGTATGATTATTAAACAACTGACCAATATTCAATTTTATCACAACAATTCTCCAATTTGTTTTCGATGTTTCATGCGTGATCCTGCATCTGTTTGATGGCTTGGGGTAAGACATCACTTGGGGCCATGGAGAGACAGGCAGGGTCTCCTAGGATGCTGGTGTGCATGTGTGATGGGCCAGAACCCAGGAGTGGGGGTGGGGCGCCAGGCCTCTCCACAGCCACACTCACCTAAGCCACTGGCTAAAACCAACTTTGAGGGACTCCTCTGTCACATTTGCCACCTTTAGGAGCCACAGATGGCTATTCTAGAAAAGATTAAGGCGGGATCCATTTCGAAAAGAGGAAGGAAGAAGAGATGGAAAGCCAAACAGTACACGGGAGAATCACTTTCTAAGATTAAAGTAGTTTGATCCATCACTAAATAGACCAACTGGTAAAGTTGTAGGGCATATTTGAGGAGGGTATTAATAAATCCAAAGATTTATGTTATCGGTGCTGAAAACTTTAGTTTGAAGTTTGTGAGTTTGGGACCTGCCTTATTTTATCTTGCTATAGTCTGACAATGTCACACTCAAAGGTCATTTTCATTCCTTTGCATTGTTTTTCCCCCGCAGTGACTTCTACTGTCATTCATCCCCTGGCAACTGTGGCTACAGATATGGCCACAGTTACTTAGGTGAAAGCCTCACCCTTAAGGTTTGCACTTTTTTTTCCATCTCCTCCACTGAACCTCCAATGTTTTAGACTACCAGAAAACCGGAAAAACCGTAATTTATAAATGTAAGGTGATGGCTACCTTTATCTACTTCCCATCCCATAGCTGTAGTTCTTTGCAGGGCTGAAGAGCATCACTTTTAAATGAAGGCAAAACCTCCCAACTGACGAGCTAGCTGTTCATCAAAACGCTTATATCTATTCAGACCTGAGACTGACCTCGCTCTGCGTGACTTATTAAACACGTTTGTAATGGCAGAGTTATCCTTACTCTCTTCTTATCTAATGTGTCTCAGGAGGATATTTCATGAGGTGCTGAGACTCTCCTAGAGGGGCAGGTATCCCGTTCTTGTGTGAGGAGCAGTCCCCACCCGGCTCTGTCTGGGGAAGGGCAAGGCTACACCAGGGTGCCGAGGAGACAGGATGCACAGACCTTGGCTTTGGAGGCAAATAATTGAATCAAAAAGCCACTGGGACTTGAACTGCTATTTCTTACAGAATTTGTGGGAGCATTTCTTGTGCAACTACAGGCTGCAGCTGGCCTGGCCATGGTTTTGTGTGGCTGAGTGCTTAGGCCGGCACTTTATTATCAGAACAGAACAAATCTAGCTGATGCGCGTGGTATAAAGAATCCCAGGGAGTCTTAGCGCCTCATTCTCCCGCCATTCTTTCCAGTTTCTCTGCTGTTGCACTCAGGATAATTGCAGTTTAATTGGGTGACATGAAATGAAAACTGTGTCCACATTATCCAGGATTATCTCTTTTTCCTGAAGCCTGCCACCCGTTGAAAGGAGCCCATTTATCAGACCAAAGAGCTGCGCTCGGCTGCTTTTACGAGCAGGGAAGAGTGTGGGAACAGGCTGGGAAAGGGAGAAAGGGAGCTGACAGCTAAGAAAAATTATTTCAGTTGTTTATCATGAGGAAAGTTTATCTGATTCTTTACAAAATGATATGGAGGCCGGCGTGTCGAGCCATGAGTAATGAACATTGACCAAGTTTGCTTCCTCAACTGGTCGGACCCAGCACTGCCTTTCTTTTGTGTGGGCACAGATCAACTTTAAAAGCCTCTTTCAAGCAGCATGAATGCACTTCATTTTACCAAAAAGAACTTTGTATTGATAGCTAGAAAAAAGGAAGGTTGTTTAAAAAGGAAGGGTAGACAATCAGGACAAAATGAGGAGCTTTCAGTTTCTATTATGAGCATGCTGTCCATTCTTCTCATTTGTTTACACCCCCCCCCATGCAATAATGTCTCTTTGCAGTTATATGCTTCCTCTTTTATACCATTCATATTGAAAAAGCCCTCACATCATGACCACGGTAATAAATACCATAGAAATGCGGGTATAATGTCAATTTGCATTCTGTGAGAAGATCAAGGTAAACCTAAGGGCCAGAAGAATATTCTGCTAATGCTCATTCATCATTCTCCAGATCCAGGTAAAAGAAGGACCTTGTCACTACACCGCAAACCCCTTCTGTTGCTATTGGATTTGTGTGAACATTTTAGCCTAATGCACCAATTGTTAAGTAGAAGGAGCAGTCTTTGAAATTGTCTATTGCACTCAAATCCCTAGCTGTACAAGGTCTGGGCAGGAGGCGTTTCTATTCAGAAGGAAATAGAAGGCGTTTCTATTCAGAAGGAAATAGTAAGCACAGTGTGGTTGAAGGTTACGGAGGATATTGTACAGTTTTTAAATGAAAGTATTCGAATGGGGGGAAACTCATTATCTATAATGGCAACAGTGAATATGAAGTCAGCATCTGGAGAAACAGGATGATATGCAGCTCAAGTCCTTGTGTTTGGAGTTAGTCATCAGTGGCTGGTGGACATCAGGATGTCCTAAATGTGTAAGGTGAAGAGTTTTTTATGTTATAGAAATAAACACTTAGTCACACATCTGAGTTATTTGGGAGATGTACGTTGTGTCATCGTGCACATGGATTCAGTATTCTTTGTAATGTCTGGTGTTCTATTTGATATTGACTTTCAAAAATAAGGAGATGAAAGGCTGGAAGTTAATGTGAAAGATCAAAATTAGATATTGTACACATGCTATGAATAGAAGATTAATTCTATTTGTTGATTATCGAGGTCATATGTGTTCTGAGGTCATATAACTCAGCGACCTCTAGAACTCTGGGCTTCCTCTTCCCTCAGAACAGATATTAAAGTGTCAGTAATATTCCCAAAGCAATGACGTTCTGTAGGATTTAGATGTTCTCTTTCTGTTTTCCATGCTGATCAGAGAGTATATAAATTTAGAGAAGCGGGCCCTACGGCCATCTTTTTCTACTATCTTTTTAAAAATTATTAGATAAAGCTATCTTTTTACACAATAATTTGCAATATTTTTGAACGAGGGGTATGACTTATAAAATTTTTATGACAATCTGTTATTCTCATTCTAGCCCACCCCCTTAAAGAATTTTAAACACAGATCTTTCTTTCTTGCAATTTGTTTCCCTTTCTCCTGCATCTATGCTGGCTGTAAATTAAATATATTCCCAGGGGCCTCTCTCCTCTTTCACTGATTTTTCTTTCCATTTGAATTATCATCTTTTTAATGTTTATTTTAAATAATGTGCAATTTATTCAGAAAGACAAAAAATCACATGTCAACTATATCTCATTAAAACTGGGAAAAGGAAAAAAAATCACATTTAATTTTTGCCAAAAAGCATGAGCACAAACTAACTCTACTTAAATCTCCAAATCTGACAGTATGGAGAAAAACTCGAATAAAATGAGAATTTGACAGAGCTCCTCCATGTGCTAAGAGAACGGACCCGCCACATATTATTATCATCTTAATTTAAAATTCTAATTTATCCCCTGGCTCTTAAAGAGGATCTACTGGTCCATATGCCACATTTAGAGCCATAACCCAAAACAAGAAAGTTTGACATGAGGTTATTTTAAAAGGGCTCCTTCACCTCTTTCCAAAAATAGAAGAAATCACGTCACTTGACTTGTTTTTGCTTCTCCGGCAGAAATGACAAGTATACATACAAGCAGACAGAACTCCACGTCAGACTGATTTATAAAAGCCTGGAGATGAGTGTTGTGTGATCGGAAACCTATTTGTCAAATAGCCATGCCTACTTACCCTGCCTTCCTCCCAGACAGCACGGAAGACATCTCGGATTAGGCTTATAACAAACCCTGGAATGCTCTTCTTTATGTTAGATATCAGAACTCTGGCTGTATGCTCAAATATACTTATCCTCTGAAAAAGAGGCGGGAACGAAACCACAAAAAGTGAGGATGTCACACACAGACTGACAGCATATGTACCATTACGGCCCATCAAAGCAGAAAAAAAAAAATCACATACATTGGGAGCACAGATCTGGATTACATACTTCTGTATGCTACCACATGGGAAGGATATAGAAACAGAATAAAGCAACTCATAACAAAACAAGATAGAAGAGAGCAAAGCAAACAATCGAAGAGACTCAGAAATTTTAGAAAACTCAAAAGGCTGAGTGAGAGGGACCTGCAGCTCTCCTACCCACTCACTCTCGTGTGGGTTTTAGCCAAATACCAAGTGGTTTTTTTATTGACTATTTTCATGCAGTTCCCCCGTCCAAACTCAATTAGGAGTAGAATACAAAGATCCATCATTTGAATCTGGATAAGGAGACGAAAAAAAAAAGGTGTGTTTTCATGCAACTGAAAGGTAATGATTATCAAAGAAATCATTCGAGGGTCTAGGAAGTCACTCCAGATGGTCTCCTAGGGACGTGGACCCCATATACTGTGGCAATAAAGCAAATTCATGTGGGACCCTTTAGAAGTACTGAAAATGAAACAAAAACCATGTTTATGATGACAGCCAACATTTATTGAAGCCTTGCTACATTAAGTAAGCACCTTACCTGCCTTATCTCACAACAAACGCAAGTCATAGGTATTAGAAATTCAGGCATAGGGAGGTAAAGTAATTTATCTAAGGTAACAGAATGTTATGCATTGGATTATCTCTTCCCCACCCCCATCCCAGCCCCGCTGATTCATATGTTGACGGTCTAACCCCCAGTACCACAGAATGTAACCTTATTTGGAAATCGAGTCTTTGCTGATGTAGTTAATGAAGATGAGGTCATAACTGGAGTGGAGTAGGCCCTCACTCCAGTATGACCATGTCCTTATAAAAAGGGGAAATTTGGACAGAGAGACACACACAAGAAAAACAGCATAGGACGATGAAGGCAGAGATGGGACGATACCTCTACAAAGCAAGGAATGCCAAAGATTGCCAGCAAACCACCAGAAGCCAGGGGAGCGACATGGACAGATCCCTCCTCACAGCCCTCTGGAGGAACCAACCCTACAGACACCTTGATCTCAGACTTCCAGCCTCTAGAAATGTGAGACAATATATTTCTGTTTAAGCCGCTCCATTGTGGTACTTTGTTATAGCAAACGAATGCACAGAATTGATAGGTGGTGAAGTTGGAACTTAAACTCAGGTCCTCTGGCTCAGGTCGTAGGTTGGGATCACTGCACCATATTACCACGCCTCAGGAGCCCTGCATGCAATTCCGAGCACCCTAGCTAAGTAAGTTCTAGTGAAAGCCCAGGGCATTTCTGCAGGTAATCCCATGCAACACTTGTTCTCCAGAGCAAAGAAAGATTTCCCTACTATTATTTGAGATCATAGGATATTAGAGCTAGAAAGGGCCTCAAAGATATTCTAGGGCATGCCCAGTGCTGCCTTAGGGCCCCCCACAATGTCAAAGGAGGAGGGGAAGCAAGCAATCTCCAGGATCCCCACTCTTATTTCACTGGAGTCTTGTGCTTTTATATCCTTTGTATTTGGGGCCTTCACATACGATTTTGTTTGAAGAAAGGGCTTGTAGCTTAAGAGATGAAAACCACTGATCTAGTTCAAGTCCATCATTTTATTGATGAAGACACTGAGGTCCAAAAAGACTGCATGAAACTCTCAAGGATGTGAGTAAGCTTGGCAGAGCTAACGTTGGAAGTCACTTCTATTCTGATAAACCTTACTGCTCATTATAATAGGGAAAAGAGTGGGTTTTCCCTAAAAATGGAGAATTCCAGGGGGCATGGCTGACCTTGGATCCTGGCTGTTTATTGGGATAGTCTTCAGCTACTTTAGTGGATTAAAAAAAAAAAAAAAAAAAAAGCCTAGGTACTTCCCTGGTTCCCAGGAGAGTGCACCTGACACCATCCCTCATATAACATCGAGAAAATAGCGGCCCCAATATGGAAATTCATGCACAGGTTTAGATTCTAGACATTTCCCTGTTCATAGCCCAGGTGGGAGCACTTTATATAATAAAGCTCTTACTATCTGGCTACTAGTGGGCTCTCCTGATATCTGAGAGTTGCTTTACGATTCAACTATCCCACAGAGTTAGGGGAAAATGGTAATACATAAATGATAACAGAGGAAAAATAAATGATGTCTGGAAAAAGAGAACTTCCTTTCAAGCCTAAGGAACCTGCATGTGACCCTGCCTTCTTTCAGAATCTGGTTCCATTTACTGGCTCCCATGGGACTAAGCAAGTTGCTTTGGGGGGTGGGGCACAATGAATCCCACATGTAGTTAGTGGTTAGACATATCAACGCCAATGGTTTGGGAGAGGGAATGGTGACAAGCTAGTTTCTTTGCAAAAGGAAGGGGAGGTACAGAATGAGACAAACTGAGCAACAGGCCCTGAGAACTAACGAGGGGATGGAATTCCTGTATGTGTGGGTGCCATGAATTAACCATTGTTCCTACAAATTGGAAGAGTTGCTTCACTCAAGCCTTTAGTGCCTTGGCCCCAAGTCTTCACTATGCGGTCCCACCCCCCCACACCCGACCCTCCCTCTCTGCCCTCTCGCCTCACAGGAGACCGATCAGCAGTCCCAGCACCATGAGGGTCAAGAACATCATCAGCCAAATGTTGAATCTTAAAGCAAATCAGCACCAAGATGGCGACCTGTGCTAACGGAGAAGTTCCTCTGTTGGCTTATGTTAGAGAAAATAGCTGCTCCCAAAAGTCTCTTAAAATTCAAAGGCTAAAGCAGCCCTGCTGTGAGAGAGACCCTTTTCAATTGAGAATAACAGAGAAGGAAGGAATGTTTGCTTTCGGACTTCACAAGATCCTTGCTGGCCAACATGAATTGGCAGGTGTCCCCTCTCAGGCGGTGGTGGGATGCCAGTTCACTGGCACAGGGACTGAAGTGGCTCAGCCAGGAGGGTCTGAATTCCAGCTGTAAGAGCCCCGAGGTAGCAGTGGTGTTACTTGGTCAAGGCCAGCAGAAGCAGAGCCCTGGCTTTGGCAGAAAATGACTACACTGATTCAAGAAAACATGTAAAATGCCTCTTGCAAATTAGTAGAAATGTTTGGAGGAGAGTGAACACCAAGGAACTGGGTTTCCCCACATGTGCAGGTCAGGGTTTCGAGCTTCCTGAAAGTGGATATTCAGGTGGAGATGACCATATTTGTATGTAGAGGCCAGCAAAGCGTGGGCCACGTGGGATACTCTTTGCTACTACTGTCCAGTGGGTATGATTACAGAACAGTTTGCTCCTTAAATGCTAATTTTCAAGACCTCAGTAAGAAAAATGAAATTCTAATTCCTTCTCCCCATAAAGTCTCTGCACTTCTAAAAATGAGTTCTGGCTTCGACACACCAGCCGGCTGACTAAAATATGAATGTTTTCTCTCCTTTCTCCCCAAATACCATTGTGATGACAACAAAGAATAATAAGAGTGAACAACGGAACTTGAGAGAGAGAGGAAAAGAAACATCAGACCAGGAAGAGTGATGAGTTTCTGGAAAATAGGAAGCAGAAGTGAGACAGTGAGGGTCCACGGGAACAAGCTCCAAGCAAAAGACCTTGCGCACTTGGGGCACTTTCTGTCACCTGCTTGTGTTGAACCACGTTCCCTGCAGAGCAGACGCAGGATGTGGCCAGGATGTGGCCCCAAGTATGAGCCAGACTTAAAACAGAGCACCAATGAGCACCAATGAGCTGCCTGGGTTGCCTTCCAACCAATCAGGACAAGGGAATTTTCTCTATATAAGTAGCCCCTCCTTCTGGGAGGGCGGTGTTAAGTATTACGTATTGGTGATGCGGTTCTTTTCAACTGGAGCTGTATCCCCAGTAAAGCCCTACCTGTGCCTTTGAGTTTTAGGTTCGAGGTCGTTTTTATCATTGTCGGGGCCCAAGAACCCAAGTAGGATAACAGAAAGTCATACTGAGTGATATTCTGGAGCTGGACCGCTGAACTAGTTCCTGAAGGAGCGGTGGGCATACAAGGCATTCCTGGTGGGGGAACCACAAAGAGGCTAAAGCACAGGGGTGGCAACACAAGGCAGGAGTGAGTGGAAAATGAACAATAACAAAAGTGGTTTGTAGAAGGAATGGTTCTGGAACGTTCGCACAAATGCACCCTTCCTCCTCCATCTCCACCCTCCCCGTGCCCCCAGTCGTGGGGAGGACTTTCATCTCGGATTAAAATCAGATGGTTGCTCTCTAAAGAAAATAGTGCTTGGGGCGCCTGGGTGGCTCAGTCGTTAAGCGTCTGCCTTTGGCTCAGGTCATGATCCCAGGGTCCTGGGATCGAGCCCCACGTCAGGCTCCCTGCTCCGCGGGAAGCCTGCTTCTCCCTCTCCCACTCCCCTTGCTTGTGTTCCCTCTCTCTGTGTGTCTCTCTCTGTCAAATAAATAAATAAAATCTTTTACAAAAATTTTAAAAAATAGTGCTTGGGGAAGTCTAGGGAACGGAGAGTGGCTGTGGTTACCCAGAGTTAAGACCTCTTTGTTTTGGCATAATAAAAAGAGAGATTTCGCTCCCTCCCTGCCAAGACACCCTAAAGAGAGCCTGCCAGGCAACATGCCCTAAAGGCACACACATTTCTTACAGTCAGTCCTTTCTTCTAGGGGAAAGAGCTAGAGGGAAAACAGGACTACTCACATCCAGAAGCTACCCAACCCACACAAGCTATAAGGAGATGGGCAACATTCATTGTCTGGAGAAACATCAAAGTTCATTTCACTATCCAGCAGCCATCCAATCAGTGGATGGCTCCTCTCTTGAATCGTTTTGGGAGGGCGGCTCAGCTGTCATCAACCCAGGTGTCTAGGGTCTCTCCAGCCTGCAGAAAGAGGGAAAGAGGTCTTGGAGGAGTCTTGTTCCTGCTCTTGAAGTACCCACCCAAGATGGGCTCATTACCTTGGACTAAACACGTAACCACAAGCACACCTGGAAAATAGTCTCGCCATGAACAGGACGAAGCAGGGCAGATTTTGGTGGACAGACTCAAGTACAACAAAGGGCCACCAGATGATGAACAATAAACATTCAATGTTATGGCACCAGAAAGAAAGAACAAGGCAGAAAAAGACAACAATCAACCTCAGAACTTATTCAGCAAATGTAAGAGACACTTTGGAAATTCTATGTAGAGTTTTGAAAAGATATTGCATCCATTTAACTAAAAAATAAGGCTGCTTGGAAAAAAAAAAAAAAAGAACCCAAAGAACAGAAAAGAATCGTTAAAGACTAAAATTTTAAAATTCAGTAAATGTGTAGATGATAAAGGTGGTTGTTTTTTAATTTAAATTCAAGTAGCCAACATATAGTACATCACTAGTTTCAGATGTAGTGTTCAATAATTTATCAGTTGCGTGTAACACCCAGTGCTCATCACATCACGTGCCCTCCTTAATGCCCATCACCCAGTTATCCCAGCCCCCTACCCACCTCCTCTCCAGCAACCCTCAGTTTGTTTCCTATAGTTAAGAGTCTCTCATGGTTTTTCTCCCTCTCTGATGACTTCCCATTCAGTTTTCCCTCCCTTCCCCTATGTTGGTTTTGAATTTTTCAAATAAACGAAAGGAAAAACCAGACTTAATTATGATTAAAGAAGAGAATATATAAGTCATGGAAGTTGTAGATACAGAGGCAGAAAGGTGGAGGGGACAAATAAAGGCTCGAATTTCCTCAAATCGCATGGTAGGAGGTCAAGACATACAGACTATAAGCTAGTGCGTCAAACAAATAGAGAAATGAGTAGATTATTTTCACTGATAAAATTAACCAATAGAACTAAAAATAAACATTACATTGAGAGGGAAGAGAGAGCGAGAAAGTAGTTCAGGTGAGTTCTCAGTCACTAAGTACAGCTTCAAGTTGACAAGTCAAGTCAGGGGGCGGGCACAAAATACCTGGATATATGGAGGTAACCACTGGGAGAAATATAAAAGAGAAGCAGTTTAAAGTGGTTACCTTTAGCAGAGGGAACTAAAATACAAAGGGGGTGGAAGGGTTTGCGTTTGCAAGTATCCTCAGATATTTTAACTTTCATTATCCTATTTTTCTTGTATCAAATAAGTTCGGGAAGGACACAAACAGCTAGGAGTGGTTATGGTGAGTTGGGGTGAGGGTAGGAAATTTTAACTTCTTTTCCTTCTTTATTTGACTATATTTTTACAGTAACAACCATTACTTTGTATTTAAACTCCTTATTAAAATGTTAAATATCACCATCCCCCATACTTCCAGGTGGTTATGAGAGGAACAGTTCCCTCTCTTGTAAAGGGCACCAGGCACAAATCACAGGGCTGGGAGAGGTCTAACCAAAATTCTGTAGTGAGGGCTCTGAACTTCACCACGAACTGCATCCATTTTTGTAAGAAACAGATTCTCAAAGGATGCTGGATCTAACTTGCAATAGGCACACTTTACAACTTTAATTGATTCATTTTGCCAATAGGCCTCATTGTGTTATTATGCCCTTTAAAACTCTGTAGAGGTGTACAGTGTTCTTTTTAGGTGTTGTCACCCAAGGACATTCAGTACAAGATTTTTAAAACATTATATTTAAAGCACAACATTCCTAATTTTTCAATATTGTTAACTTTTAACAATTTATTTCAAGCTGCGATGTGTATGAGCAGAATTGAATGCCAGAGGGCTAGCTTTTATGGTTCTTGTTTTAATAATCACATGATAATGTTTTTTATTAATACATCTTTGTAACTCAAGCCGTGACTTTGACTGATTTAGTTTAATGACCATATAACTTCCACAGATATCAGGACCTACCTTAGGCCAGAAAAGATTGGAAGGTTCAGAAAGGAGATGCTGCAGGAAGCAAAAATATATTTTGTTCACTTAAAAGTGTTTCTTGCTTGATAGCAAATAAATATTATTTCTATGTTATAGATGTCAAAAGTTGAGGAGATTGTGTGACTCTTTACTTCACTACACTGGGAGTCCTCGGAGGGCAATCGGGGCTGGGACTGGGGGTCTTCTAATCTCCCGAGCTGGCACTGCGAACATTCAAGAAATATGTGTTGAATGAATACACGTATATATGAGTTAGTGGATGGACAAATGAGTCATTAGATAGACTTCAGGTTTCAGAGTCTCTGTCTGGTTCTTGTAGGGAAACCCACACCACTTCTCCTATCATGGCCACAAGATTACCAAAGTGAAATCTGAAAAGTTTAAGGCCTCCAAAGGCAAAGACTGACCCCTGAAGACTTATTTTCCAGTTTTGATCAAACGGAGCCATAGGGACTGGCTCACTTCCTCCATGAGTGGCATTTATGCCAAGTAGAGTTCATATGCTAGACAGTCCATTCTTAAGTGGGTGAATTTATTTCAAAGCTTAGACTGTAAATAGGGCACCATGGAAACCATAAAAGTGAAAATTCGGTGATTTACAGGAAGATGTGTGTTTAAATCAGAGTATCTCCTTAGGTGACAACATATCACCACCCAGCAGATTTTATCAAGGGGCAGATTCAGAGGTAATGATGGGCTGACGTGTGAGAGATAAACCTGAGTAATGGCTGGCCGATCCATTGAATTTGGACATTCATGAGGATTTCCTTCCAGCAATTCCTTCTAGAACATGCCCCAAAGGGAAAACTGCTCTACCAGCATGATATCTGTGAACCGTGCAGCTTTGCAATGAAGTTTTTAAGAGAGCAGTACTGAAATAAACTCAACTTCTCCCCAGCCTGCATTTCCCCCAGCAGCCTCAGAGACCTCTCCTGCCAGGGATGGAAATGGGAATTATTTATCCCAGGGCCCCTGAAAGCCATGACGGAACCGGAGACCTCTTTCCCACGGCTTGAAGGGGTAGAAGATGCTCTGCTGCTTCTTCATTTGTGGGAGCCTCCCACTTCCCACTGGGCTCCTTCTTTAGGTCTCCAATGAGATCATGGCAACATGGGCCTTGCCAAGGACCCATTCCTTGGCTTGCCTTCCATAACCTGGGAGCCTGTTGGTGATGGATCTCGGAGAGATCTGTGATAAGCGTTTTAAGTTGTATTACAAGGTTACGTCCCTTCCTCGTCCTCCCATCCCTCAATTAATCTGTTGGGCAGGGCGGGGAGATCGGACAAGTTTACCTCGACACAAAGGCTCCTTGGCATGGTTCCAAAAGATGCAGGAGGGCACACCCTTAAATATAATGTAGTCAAAGTGCTATTAAACTAATTATAGCATTCATTATAGAACTATTTACAAGGTAAAGTCATGCAACGTAAAACATTAAAGAAACATAATTACACAGCGATGGAGGGGAGAAGGTAGGCTAGCACATATGAGGCCCTTGACTAATCAGCTGGCTCTGAGAATGGGTCATTGAGTCCTACCCAGAGGAGGGCAGAGCTGGAGATAACCTCCTGGGAAAAGGCAGGTAACTTGGGAATCTAGGGTCTTGCTAGTTCTTTACTTTCTCTTCATTTCAATGATAAAAGAAAATACATACTGTTCTTTCCTTCAAGAACTAGAGCCTTCGTGTGGAAGCACTGCAGTTGTCAGTCACGGGTATCTCTCCAAATCAAGAGGAAGGAAATCACTAAGTGTTCTCTCGTGTGATGGTATCTCCGTGCATAGAGTAGATACCAATCTTGTTGTCCTTCAGCTTAAAGGAAACGCCACCGGCTACATTGTGGTGTTTCCTGAACACCGCTTCCAAGGATTCGCAGGGTTTGTTTAGAAGGATGAGGGCTTTTGTTGTACCATTCCCTCCAATTCATGTTCCATATGACTCAGGACAAGTCGTTTAGACTTTATTAATTCAATCCACTCACAGAGGGACTATTGTCTCCTTCAGTTTTTAAAGCTTTTCAAGTGTGTCTTCAATTCAATATCTGTCTTCCTATTTTGCTCCCATTCAGTCATCCATTCAAAGGACAAAGCAACGCCATTCTTCCAGTCGCTCAACCCAAAAATCAGAAGTCATCCTGATTGCCCCCTTTTTTTCACATCACACATCCAATCCCTCTAGAAGACCTGTTGGATCTACCTTCAGAATATACCCAAAAATGGGTGGATAAGTCACTTAATTTCTCAGAGCCTCAGTTTTCCCATCTGCAGTATGGGGATGCCCACTCCCAAAGATCTGCTGGGAAGGTTAAATGACGTTGAGATAAGGCAAGCTGATAAATGTTTCTTCCTACTTCTGTGGAATGATGAAAGATTCAGAGGAATAGCAAGAAAGAGGCATCAATAAAGCATCAGGTAATTAAAGCAATGTTAGTTCGGTAAAGAACATGAAAATATACGCAATGCTATTAAAAGTTTGGAAAATAAAATTAGCCAAGAGAAGTACATGGATACTCTTAAAAAGGAAAATGAACAGAACATTAAAAAAATAATGGGCAGCCAGGTATTTGCAAGTCAAAGCCAGGAACTTTCATGGAAAAGGTGAAAAAAAAAAAAAAGCTTAGAAATTTGAACGAACTATTATATATATATTTTTAAATCCCAAATCTGAGTACCTCTCATCATGTCAGTTTAGGAGTCATTCTTAGAAAATTCTACTTCTTCACATTTTCTGGATTTTCTATAAAAAATACATGTAATTTTTATAATTAGAAAAACATTATTAAAAAACACTTGCTTTAATGAAAACATAATGGCAACCCCGTATTTTGTAGTTAACAAAGATTCTAATAAAAGAATTAAAAACTTCAGGTTTTACCTAGTTTGCATTTATTATATTAAGATATGAAGTTTTCAAAGGTTAAAGGCTGAGCCAGTTTCCACTCAAGAAAATTAAATCTTGATTTACTCGTAATTGGAAAGTCAGTGAAAAATGCCAACTTTTCCGGATTAGTAATTTACATTTTAAAAAGTGAAACTTATCCATATACATACACGATGTTATATCAGTTTCCGGGGAGAGAGGGCTGTTTTTATAGTGTGTTTAGTTGTTTGGTTTTGGCTTGTTAAGTTATAATATTAAATGTGTTTATAAAAGTTTGGGGTATATAAAACTAATAAAAATGATCCTCAGTGTGGCTTTTCCCATAGACTTGCCTTTGAAGTACAGTGCTGTGGTTTAGGTAGTTTCAAGGCTATATTTATTCCATAATTTTAAAATATAAAAGTTAATAACTTAATAGGAGCAACTTGAACTATAATTTTAATTGTGAAACTGTTCTTCCTCTTGACCTCACAATTCAATGTAGTTAGGGTTTGAAAATCAGGCCACAAAAAAGGGCAAGTGCCCCCAGATTCTATTCTCAGATACTACTTTATGGCAGATGATTTTCATACCTTTTGCTCTTTGCCCCGAGAGCTCTCATCAGGTATATTGAGAGCCTGAACTTGCTGGCAAATACCCAATGAAACAGCATCAGTCCTGCATATTATACACTGTGTTGGGTGCTTGCAACTATGTTGGGATGAGAGAAGAAATACGCATTCTTGAAGTTTTTCTTTCAAAAAAAATACTCGTTGAGCTCCCACTCTGTGCCTAGAGCTGTGCTGGTTGTTTCTACCCATGTTACATCATTTAATACCTATGAATGTAAGGAGTGGAGGTCACCATATTCCACAGAGGGACAGAAGAAGTGGCGATACCAGGATGTGAACCCCAGTCATCTAATTCTTTTTTTTTTTTAAGATTTTTATTTATTTATTGAGAGAGATAGTGATAGAGAGCATGGGAGGGGGAGAGTCAGAGGGAGAAGCAGACTCCCCGCCGAGCAGGGAGCCCGATGCGGGACTCGATCCTGGGACTCCAGCATCATGACCTGAGCCAAAGGCAGTCGCTTAAACAACTGAGCCACCCAGGCGCCCCCCCCCCCCCCCCCAGTCATCTAATTCTAAGCCTCCTGCACACCTTTCGAAAGCTTGAGTGAAAATGAATTTAGGAAGAGGGGATGGTGTGGCCAAAATATAAGCCACATTCCAACAGAACACACAGCAGAGCAGGAGAGGCTCTCATTCTTAAGATAGCAAAGCAAAATAAATTGAGGTCTTGCAGACTCGTCTGTAGGGACCCTGGTGCCCTTTGCCATGAGGCTGCGTTGGTCCCAGCTCTCATCAGCGGGGCAATGAGACAACAGAATCAGGGAACGGAGTACTCCTCTGTGGACAGCGACTCACCGCCGTTGCAAGACCCACCGCCGAGCCGAGAAGGGAAGGGGCACATTTCAGGCCCAAGAGCCGCGTGCAGCCCCCGTGGGTGGGAGGGATGGGTAAGCCCACCGCCTCGGTGGCCCAGGCGTCCGGGTGAGCTCCTGAGCAGGATCAGGCTGGAGGGAGCAGAAACGTGAGGCCCGTGTTTATTTTCAGGGTGTTAGAACACATTCCATTTCCTTCTTTCTAGCAGGAATCTTAGTGCTGCCGGTAGGCATTCTCTTGGCAGAACTGTGAACTGTAGAAAATGGCCTTTTATTCAATCGCCAAATAAAAGATCGTGATGACGCTCATGCTGTGTCTGTCGTGAGGCTATTGTCCATTACAGCGCGCAGGAAACAACTTTCCTAGGGAGAATTGTTTCCCCCTGGTCTCAGGATCGGAAGGAGTTGCTTGGTTTTTACTATGGACACTGTGAATCACGTCACAGGTCAGGATTAGAGCCAAATTTAGGGGCCACGCTAGGGAGTACACAGAATTTAAAAATAAGCGTTTTCATACTAGCCTTATTCCCAGATCCAATTTTTTTTATTGCTCACCTAAACACATTCTGTATTTTGTTACGTTTTTGGAACGGTGCCCCTTACATTGCCGAGGAGCCCTCTGGAAACAAGGGAAGATGCTAGTGCATGCACACATGCAGCCATACAACCGAGCTGCTGGTCAGAGAGGGTCCATGGGAGGGGGTGGGGCTGACCCCCGGGTCTGGCCTTCCCGCACTGGCGTCCCTTCTACAGTGCCCTCTACAGGAGGACTGAGCATCTGCACGAGGCTTTGTAAGGCTGCTCGGGGAACAGGAGAAATTACAGAGAGGCTGTAGGGGGAAGCTCCCAGCTCGCTGCGACTGACCCCGCGTGAATCTCGGCTCTGCCACCGCATGAGTGTGACCTTGGGGAAATCCCCTAACCTCTATTAGTCTCCACATCTCTAAAATAAGAATATGGGGCGCCTGGGGGGCTCAGTGGTTTGAGCGTCGGACTCTTGGTTTCGGCTCAGGTCGTGATCTCAGGGTCCTGAGATCCAGCCCCGAGTGGGGCTCTGCGCTCAGCAGGGAGTCTGTTTCCTCCTTCTCCCTCTCCCTCTACCCATCCTCACACTTGCATACTCACTCTCTCTCAAAGAAATAAATCTAAAAATAAACAAATAAATTAATAAAAATAAGAACAAGAGCAGTTGAGATAAATGAGATATTTATAAAATACTTACCCAGTGCCTACTTCATAGACAGTAATAAGTATGTTAACATTATTATTTATACCATCATCATCATCCCAGACAAGAAAATTTGTTTGCAGAGTCCTAATGACTTCATTTTATATATGTGCATACACACACAGATCTCCTAAACTGGCTATTACAACAGAAAGATCATCTCTGGCCTCAAGGGTCTCACAGTGATGAGGGTAACAAATATGTGAACAGGTTTGCTCCTATAAAACAGTTATGAATGAGTACCCTGGGAAAATTGTTAAGGATGAAAGTCTCGAGGAGCTGGGCTGGGTGCCATTCACTGAGGCAGAAACAGAGGACTCCGCTTCCTTTTTCAGATATCATTTTTAAAAGTGTGGCCATTTACATATCTTTGGGGTCTACGAGGAGAGAACTGGAGAAGTGGATCCCCCTGCTCCCTGATTCTCTGCAAGGTTTGGCCCAGGTGAAACAGGACCTCACTTCTTCCAGCAGCCTGCCACCTCATTCCCAACAAACCCCAAAGATAGGAGAGGCTTGGCAGCCAGAGAACCCCCAGCCCAGCTGGCCTGGTTGTCCACTCCCCAGCCTTCCCTGGGGGGGTGGGGAACTCTGCATAGGCCTGGCCTCCCGCAAGCTCTACAAGCATCCCTGAAGTTCCTAGAGGTTGGAAAGCAACCAATATATATCTTTTGGCATCAGGTGCACACCCTCCAGAACCTTCTTCCCATGCATCTTGTCATGCCTACCTTTCCCTACACTCCTCCCACCCCTTGTCCTCCAATCCTTCCCTCAAACACATACATAATTCACAACAAAATTACTCTCCAGTGTCTCATCCCTATTGCTCTCTCCGTTGCATTAAAATAAGTAGACATTAGTTAACTCATTCCTGGCACGCTGAAGAAATTCTTTTTCTCTTGCTTAAAATCTGAATCCCAAGTGCATTTTTTCCTATTTTATGGTGCTCAGAAATAGAGAACAGTTACCCACTTTTTTTTTGCTGAAGAGCTCTTAGAATGTGGCTACACTGATTTTAACAAGTCTGTTGGGACCTGGAGTTGTTTGAAGAAAAAATTACTACTTGACACAAGATATTATAAGTTTACCTACAAGTGGAGCAGTTTGAGATATCTGATCAGTCTGTGTTTTACACACACTTACAAACATGTAAGGCAGATACACATTTGTAACTGGACAGATACTTCTAGCAATATCACTGAGTTGGGAGTTTGAATGGGAATTTAGAGAAAATGGCTATAAGGATCCAAAAATTGATATATATTTATCCATCTCACCTAGGTGATTTAAAAAGTGTAAACATTTGCTTTTTATATTTCCTGGAGAAATTTTACAATCTATGAGAATTTTAAAAGTTGAGACCAAAATGGGCTAGAAAATACTGGAGGGAAACCAACAATTTAAAAGTCATTGGAAGGAAGATAATTAAGAGTGTTATTAAGCAGATACTGCAGTAAAAGAATATTTGCTTTGGTGACTCATAATAACGTTAGGCATTTGAAATGAAACCAGTGAAATGTTATGTGATGAGAAAACAATTGATCTTGGTTTTTATGTGCACATTCTCATTGCCTGGAGTTTCTTCTTGTTAATAAAGTTCTTTACACCTTTTAAATAGTTTGTGTTGCATCTTGGCAAAGTCATCGTTTAAAATAATTATTCCCATCACAAATGTAACATGGCTCTATGGAATAGTTCTATGCAATTTTATAATAATAATATAATACTGAATTTGTGTTTATAGTAACACAAAATGTAATGATATATTTACAAATACGTAAGAATCCTAAGTAAATTTTTTTGTAATTGTTGGGCTATGTTAGACTTCTTAAATTGATTTATACCAAACATGATTTCTTCTTTTTTTCCTATGGCTTTGTTTGAAGAGCTCTCTAGGATTTTATTCTATGTAACTCAACTTATTTTTAGCAGGTCTCCATGTATTAGAGATAATAGAATTTTGTGGTTATAAAAGGACTTGGTCATCATATTGTGGGGACTGAGGTTGAGTTTGCTTAAGGACTAGAAGCCAGATCTTTTTCCTTTAATAACTAAATTGCACATATCCAAAACTCTTAACCATGGCTTTTTAAATGCTTATGGAAATCTGTATTATAAAACTGCTACAGAAGGTTAGTCACTATTCTAAAGGAGAAAAATAATATATCAGTGACAGTTTGAGAAAAGACATGTTCCTTCTGCATTCTTGTGTGTGTGTGTGTGTGTGTGTGTGAAAATACTACCATAACAGAATGTGGAGTGATTTCCTGCAACTAGTGGCTAATACTTTATCAGAACTAACTTTTATAGACTAATACTTATTTTCCATATTTAAAAAAAAACATAATTAACTTAAAGTTTGATTATGACCCCAGATCTCTACCCAGAGTTTAGTTGCCCCGAACACTGATGTATGATATAGAATAGTGGAGCCTGATTAGCCAGCACTTGTTGACCGAACAGACAAAAGAAATTGTTCTAGAAACTGGTTAAGTCTGATGGACCACACTTCTGTAGTCAAAAGAAATGGAAAAGTTAGGTCATTTTTCTAAGCGATTTAAGCAAACGTTGATTGTGGATCAGGAGGAAAGAGGGCACAAGAGAGAAGAGCAGAGTGCTGAGAGAAGGTAAAGTAATCCGAATGATCTATTCGACCATTCCTGGTGCTTTAGCTTTGGAAACCTGGCTCTAATATGGCAAATGGGCAGCATGTTAAATATCCTTTTGGACTCTCAGTCCATTTCAGTTTCCATCAAATTCCACAGCCTTTGGGGAATGCCCATGCATTCAGGGGGTTCAACCAATCTATTCAGTGGGTGCCATTATCCACACCCATTCATTCTCGATTCATGACTGGAGATACTCCGTCAATATTTGCTCAGTATCCTTTCAGTTATACAGTGTGAGCTAGATAGCAGAAAATCTTTAAGCCAGGCACAGTTCATCTTAGGCAATTTCCATAGCACTTCTTACTGTCTATTTATTAACAGTAGAACAGACATGGTCTGGCCTGATCATGGTATTGATTGCAAGTGAATACTCATTGTCTAACTCAGTGCCAGATGCATGAAAGGAGCCTGGTACATATTTGTGGAAGGAATGAAAGAATAAACATCACACACACACACACACACACACACACATTTTTCCTCATTCTTCTTCCTCTCAGTCCTGAGAGGCAGCAGCAAGAGACGGTGTCCATGTTGGGGTGAAGTTCAGGCATGACTTTTGACTAGACACCCATCTTGGGCCCATTGTCCCAGGGCCACGAGTCTGTGATGACAGCTCTTTTCTCAAATGACTGGATCCATGTTCACTTATTAATGGGTGATAATGTTCTACTATATTTCCCCCTTAGTTATGCCCACCGTAACGACAGTGACTTAATTCAAGGGGGCACCGAGAAGCCACTCAGAGCTAGTTGCTTTCTCTACTGAGTTCACGGGATGGTCATTATTCTTCTGCACAACCGGCTTTGCCACCTCCATTGGACACCCCTGAAGAAGACGCTGGTTTTTTTACTGGTTATGCTTTCGTCAGCTACAGAAACTCCTAACACAGCTCATGGTCTACCAGGAAATAATCTTAAGGAACCACTTCCTGAAAGGTTATGATGTACGTGGCATATCACATCCACTCTCTAATCCAGCCAACGGCACTCCCAGGAAGATGTTAGGACCCTCATTTCCAGATAGGACAACTGAGACTCGAGGGTTTAAGCAACTTCCTGGGGATCGAATAAATGTAAGAGGCAGGACTAAAATCCAGATGTCTAACTCCAAAGCCCCTGCTCTTCCCACTGCAAGGCACAGCCATTCCCATAGCATGGATGCCTCCCTGCTGAGTGTTTTTATTACATGGTACATCCTGGGTACTTAAGGAGCAAAACAACATTACAAAGTAGTCGTCCTCAGAGAGCTTGTATCCTGGCCATCCTTGGAATGTTTTGTGATTGGACACTGAAGATACAGGCCAATGCTTACCACAATATGAGGACTCAATAAACATTATACTGCTGCATGAAATCCTAATTAATTACTGGAGAAAGCAGCTGTGTCAGGAACCTGAGCATAATCAGAATTATCTGGATAGAATTATATTTTGGTAAGGAAGCTGTGGACCGTGGTTAAAATAGATCTCTAACTCAGGATGATTGTGGGGAGAAGCCAGCTCTGTGCTACTGTTATCAACCCCACAGGGTTTCTTAATCACAGCTGCTGAATGGAGATCATGATGGTGATTATGCAATGCAGCGGGAACATCGCCCCAAACAAACGATCCGGCGAGTCCAAGGCTTCAATTCCATACCCCATCTTAAGATTTGATCATCACTTCCTATATGGGGGAGTCAAACACTTGCTCTTTGCTTGCAGCTTCTGTGAATGAGCATCCTTCATTGGGGAAGAAAACAAATCTTAAAAATAGATGAATATCCAACTTTAACTTCAAGGCTTTTAACTGAGGAACAAGCACAAAAACCACGGACAAACTTGTACCCAGATGCTGGCTCAATTCTCATGACCTCTTTTAGAGGCAGAAGTTTTGAACCAGTTTCTAGTTTTAGAATAGCCCTGGATTTATAGAAAAGTTGCAAAGAAAATACAAAGAATTCCCACTCACTCCTCACCCAGCTTCCTCTGATGTTAACATCTTACATTACTATGGTTCATTTGTCACGACTATGGAAGCATCTTCCACCTGGTAACAAAAATCTGCCCAAATGATGGGTTTAACACAGGGGCAGTGATGAGCAGAGCCTCTTGCAGGGAGTTTAAATGAAAGGCAGAAAGGAAAGAGTTCAAAATAGGAGTGACTGGGGAGTGGACCAGGTGGGAAGGAAAGCCACAAAGCAAATAAGCCAAGGGTAAGCAGAATTCAAGTTGACTGAAGAGCTACATGGAAAAATGGAATCTTGACAGCTACCTCACACCATACACACGAAGCCCGTTCCAGTTGACTTTAGATATAAATGAAGAAAACAATAAAACAATAAAACTAAAAACTGCTAGAAACAAACCTGGAAGAGTATCTTGGTTTTGGAGAGGTACAGATTATTATTTATTTATTTATTTATTTATTTATTTATTTATTTATTTTAGAGAGAGCACACAAGCAGGAGTTAGGGGGAGAGGGAGAGAGAATGAATCCCAAGCAGGCTCCACACCCAGTGCAGAGCCTGAGGTAGGGCTCTGTCTCAAACCCTAGACCATGACCCAACCCAAAATCAAGAGTCTTGGATGCTCAACCAACTGAACCACCCAGGTGCCCTGAGGTATAAATTTCTTAAATAAAGCATAAAAAATACTAATAGTTTGGACCTCACTGAAATTAAGAACTATTGTTTATCTGAAGACACCCATTCTAAGAATGGAGAGAAAATATTTCCAGTTAATATATTTGACAGAAAACTTAAATTCAGAATATGTGAAGAGCTCTTGCAAATCTATAAGGAAAAGGCAAGTCAAGTTTCTACAAAATGGACAAAAGATTTCTATAAGCAATTCACAAAATAAGGAGATCCACGTAGCTAAAATAAACATCTAGTCTGCTCAATCTCATTATTCATCAGGGAAATAAAAATTAAAACCACAGTGTGATACTGTATATATCTCCCCAGAATGACAAACTGTTCCGAAACTGAGAATTCGGAGTGTGGAGCATGGATGTAGAGCAACTGGAACTCCCATGCACTTCTGGAGAAAATGTAAATTGGTTTAGTACTTTGGGAAATTGTTAGACCATAACTACTAAAGCTGGTTGTACACATAATCTATGACCCGGCAGTTTCACGCCTAGGAATATACCCAACAGAAATGTGCACATGCAGAAAGAAAGGAAGGAAGGAAGGAAGGAAGGAAGGAAGGAAGGAAGGAAGGAAGGAAGGAAGGAAGGAAGGAAGCTTTGTAAGGGGCATGCAACGCGATTCCAAAAGTCAAAAATAAACTAAAGTTGGAAATAAACCAAGCATTCATCAACAGTAAAATGCATGAATAAATTGTGGTTTATTAGCATAATTCAAGAAAATAAACCACAGCTACAGAGCACAATATGAATGAATCTCACAAACTTAGGGCTGAGTGAAATAAGCCAAACAAACAAACAAACAAAATACATCCTGTATGACTCCACTTACATTAAGTTCAAAAATGTGCAAAACCAATGTATTTTGGTGGTAGTAGTCAGAACAGTGGGTGCTTTTGGCAAGTAATGACTGAGAGGACATAAGATTCTAGTAATATTTTATTTTTTGATCTAATGGTTACTTGGGTGTTTTCACTTTGTAAAAATCCATCAAGTTGGACACTCACGATCTGTGTACTTTTCTGAATGTATTTGTAGAACCTGAATGCTAGGGTCAGAATATGATGGTAATTTTAAACTTTTTTGATGTTTTTTAAGGAAATGATTGAAGCATTATTATTTGATGTTCTCATAAGGGTTATTTCAATCAGAATTAATAACTCAGCAAGGATAAAATGGAAGGAGGGGCTCATATTTGCATGACAGCTGAAATTCCAGGGAAAAGACCATTTTAATGATTAATTAAACTTATTCTTTATGCCTGGACAATGACCTCCAGCATCTCTTTGATGGACTACAATGAGTCTTTTAAACACTTCACTAGAGGTTTTCACCTGGCTCGCTTAGATTGTGATGGATATTTCAAAATTCACTTTACAGGGAAAAGTTGATTCATGCAATTTTCTATTTCCCCATAATTTCAGGGTTCTGCAATTTATCTGAGAACACAGAGAATTCGCAGAAATACAAGAAAACACTGCCCCAAATTGCAGTATGCAATTTACTTGCCCAGAGAAGTCTCTCTTCGTAAGACCATTTGTTTCTGCATTTCGGTTGGAGAGAATATGGATAGCTGTTTCTTCCCAGAAATTTATAAAACAAGCCTAAAGAGGAGTTGGCAGTTTCCTAAGTAACTTACCTGTAGAGTGCACTCCTAATGGAAAAGCTCACAAATCCACTTTTTAGGCTAGCCAATGTATTGCGCTTTATGGAAAAAGGGACAGGGCAATCGAGGCCATAACAGCCTGCTTGACACTGAGAAGTGGGCTCTGATGTGCTTGTAGTCAGAGAGGAAGGGCGGCTGCCCCCCTAACCACCACCCATTCCACGGCTCTGTGGATAAATGTGTCATCTGGTCTCATCCCATGTGAAGCCCCCAAAATGCCTTGACCCTGGGTGTTAAGTGGAAGAACAGATTGGGGCAGGGAGCAAGTCCCAGAAAACAGGAGTTGGTGCTTCTTCTTCTGCCCCATTTTCCTGGAGGAAATGGCTCCTTACGTCTAAAGCTCCTCTCTTCCAACCACAATGCCTATAGAAGGACCATGACATCAAAGGCTTGAACATTGCATAGGTATATGGAGGGAGGCCCAGAAAGTTCTCTCCCCAGTTCCACAAGTAACAGCAATCCCACCAAAGCCTTGGAGAATAGGATTACTTCACAGCCTGGATATTAAACATAAAAACTTGTCAGTCATTGTCTTCTCAAGAAACACATGTATACACACGCACGTTAGCTACCATCATTGGAGTGATTTGTTTGCTACATATAGGGTTACTCTTAGGCACTGAAGAATTTGCAGCTATCTTTGGGTTGTGATTTGAAGACTGAGAAGGACATCCAGTCACAGTCCCAGAAATAACCCCCATTAGAGTAATGTCTTCTAGTGAGAGTGTTGGCTCCAGAGAGCTGTTTCCGGGGGTAAGTGTGCTAGTCAGAGGGAGGAGGTAGCACTCACTCATCAGCACCACCTTCTGCATCAACACAACAGATTGTTCCAGCTCAGCTAGCTATCCCTCCCCTCCTAGGGGAGTTGGGGCAGACCCTGAGGGGCACCAGGAACTGGAACACTCACGGGAAAGCTTTGTAGGACAGATGTCTCCTTAATGATTTTCTGTGGGCCGATTCCAGATAGCCATTTTAAGGCCATTGAGTACATAAGAAATAATCCTGAAATATACTCTTAAATGCTTAGTATGAAACGGTAGAATCCATCATCTTTGTGTTTAATGCAAGTGAATTAGCCAGAAGCCTTTGGAATCTGCTCAAGCACGGCAAGGCTGTGTCCCTGGCTAGTTTATAGGATTCTAGGGTGCCTCTGCTCTTCTGTTTTATGTTCCCAACCTCATCCAATAGAGATACAGTTCTCGTGTACAAAGCCTCTATAAACCTTTATCTTATCACGCTAACATACAAATACGGTCCACTCCTTGTTCCCCATTTCCAACCACAGCCAATCCCACTGGGCTCCTGCCAATCCAGGCCCTGCTCTTGGTGGAGGAGATAGGCTGCACGAAGAAAGACCAAGGGATGCTGGGCCTGACCCTACGGACCCATTTAGGCACCTCATTTGCCCGGACATAGCCAAGAGCGGGCGGGAACTCCTGAAAGAAATTCAGCACCATTACTGAACGCAACACAGGACAGGCAGCTCTCCAGTCCACTCACATTTCATGATTTTTATTCTTAATCTCAGGCTGCCTTTATCCAGCGGCCTGCAAGCTTCTGAGTTACCACTGCTCTCGCTTTTTGGCCAACATCACGACAAAGGAATGCTAGAGTAGCTGAAAAACAATATAATTCTAGAAGAAAATCAAGGCCAATAATAAACATTTAAAAACCAGCTATAACAGTCTTCTGTTATATAGCATAGCTGGACAGCCCATTAACATCAATTTCTAAAAATAATGAAGGACAGGCTGGATTAAACCAATGGATTTAAATATTTTCCACTCCAAGTTCTGTTTTGTTTTTATTTTGCCAACAGGTCAGCTGATACCGAAATATGGTAGTTTGCTGATACTGTAGGCAGGTAAAAAAGCAATCTGTATTCATTCGTTCGGAAATGATTTCTTGACTAGCTATTACAGGGCGTGGGCCCAGTGTGGGCCTGCCTTGGTCATAGCTGTGGGTTTAGCATCTGGCACAGTGTCCAGCATTTAGGGAGGTATTAAAAATCCCTTCTGAGGGACGCCTGGGTGGCTCAGTCGGTTAAGCGTCTGCCTTCAGCTGAGGTCATTTTACCAGGGTCCTGGGATCAAGCCCCGTGTCGGGCTCCTTGCTCAGCAGGGAGCCTGCTTCTCCCTCTCCATCTGCCATTCCCCCTGCTCATGCTCTCCCTCGCTCTCCCTTTGACAAATAAATAAATAAAATCTTTAAAAAAAAAAAAAAATCCCTTCTGAAAAATTGGCGCTGTGCTAGGTGATGAAAAGGTAAAACAAATCACAAGGATCGTGAGACATGGATGCCAAACCCGCTTCTGCCACAAACCAGTATTGTGCCTTCTGACCCAGTGAGTGAGAAGGGTCTGAGTTTCCCTTTGGAAAAATAAGAGGTGCTAGCTCAGATAAACCCAGACAGCCCTTCTGAACTGTTTTGACTGCATGCACTAAGTTGGGCCCAAATAGATTTAGTGGCTTTTCTGCTCTCTGTAGCATTTGGACCGCTTTGCAGGATTTGGACCAGCGAACAAAATGCGGGCCTGGGAGAAGAGGCACGTGTGTCCCTTGGCCAGGCCATCTAGGGGCCAGGGGTTGCTGCTGCTGTGTCCTGAGGAAGCCACTGGCAGGAAGGAGTTATGTAAGCACTCTGCAGAAATGTTGGTGAGGGGAGATGTTTTCCATCCTTCTGCAGCTCCGCGTTGCCAGGCAGCCGTTGGCTGGCTGTCCCGGCAGTTAACGAGCAGGACAAGCCCCAGGCTGTCCACCCTCAGCCGCAGCTGCCCCTGGGAGGACTATTTGCAGCCTCTCGGCCACTGGAACCAGCCCAGGACTGTTCCAAAGGGGGGGGTGCATTTCCCCACCTGCACTGTCTCCTCTGCAGCTTCCCTTCACTGCTGCCCCTGGAGAGGAGACCCCTGTAGAGACACAAAAGACCAGAGGAGGGTGGCAGGGCCAGGCTGTCCCCAAAGGCAGGCTAGGATGGGATGAGACCCGTGCCTTCCCTCCCATTAGCATCAAATCACTCCAACCTAACTGAAAGTAAAATAGAGTTTGCCATTCTTGTACCCCTGCCCGACAAACGCCCCCATAAAGCTGCCTGCGAGGCATATTCCAAAATCAACAACATTGTGCTTTTTAGGAATTCAGCCCTTAATTTTTCAGGGGAATGCTATGTGTGTCCCATCATCTGATGCCTATCACCTCACTTCCAAAATTGAATTTTGTCCCAGCTTGCCAAACAAGCCCATTAGCGACAGCATCAGGAAGTCCTGAAATTTCCTGGTTACTGAAGTGGGTACATTAAACAAACAGAACAAATCAGGATGATGTCTGGATTTGATTCCTGGCAGGGATTTTAACATCTCAATTTCCCCATTGGTAAAATTATCACCAACGTCCCTCCAAAACCCAAGCAGAAACCTGCCATAGATGCAACAGTTATGGTCGTGGTGTCCTTCCGGCAGTCGTGAAACCCACAAAGGAACACTGAATTTTCATCCAGACAAGAGTTAGGGCTAGCCATGTCATCGTTCAAAGCCATCACTTAGGTTCCCTTGCAGGGTTCATAGGTGACGGTTGCAGAAATACTGGAAAGAGCCACAGAATTAGAGCTAAACACACAGACGCACCCTTAACGTCTGCACATGTACCACGGAGTGCTAAGCCTGTAGCAGAACAGACAAGAAACCGGAGATGTGGCAGAGCAAAAGCCATGCGGAAAATCTCCAGTTCAAACTGAGCATCACACGCCCAGGTGAGACGTGGAAGAAAGGGTGGGTGAACTCACTTTCATCTCGGAAGAAATGAATGTAATTTTAGTTGTTTTGTGTTGCCTACATTTAATGATATGTCATACAGATTTCCACTTTACACAGCCTCTGTTTTGTCGTCGTTGTTGTAGGCTCCACACCCAGCGTGGAGCCCAACGCGGGGCTTGAACTCACGATCCTGAGATCAAGACCCCAGCAGAGATCGAGAGTCGATGCTTAACCGACTGAGCCACCCAGGTTACCCCCAGCCTCCGTTGCTTTTAAGAAGAGACACCCACGGTGCTCGTTTGGAGAGCCTTCATCACAAATAAGGGGAGTCAGAAAATGTGGGCTCCAATCTGTGGGCCAGTTTCAGAGTTGTATCCTGCGCTTCATCCGCCCTGCTCTCTTCTGCCAGAGGGCTCCGTGGTGTGTGTGTAAATAGCTCTGCAGAACTGCACAATGGACCCCACCTTTACACTTCCCAAGACTTGGACACTAAAAAATTTGCCTGGATCTTCCTATTCTTTGTGCCTGTCATCTGCTGTGTTTACAAAGTTTTGTTTTATGTATAGCAGACTTAACACACATCCAGATAGGGCCAGATGGAGGGAAGAACAGAAAAAGAAGAAAAGGAGGAGGGAAAGAGAGCGAGACAGAGACAGAAAGAACAAGTCTTCTCTGTTTCTCGATTTTTGTTTTGATTTTTCTGGAGAACCACCTTTCTTTTTTTATAACAATCTGCCTACTTTTATTCAGGGATGACTGGCACTAGAAATAAAAGACTAAATGTCTTGCATAATTGGAGATGACTTCAAAAAATAATTTATATTTGTTCTAGTGTGAACAGCCACCAGAGAGAAAGGAGGATCATCTGCAAAAAGTCACAGGTCTAAAGCATCTAACAGCGTTGAGCAGAGTGTACGTTCTGTGAGCTCTTCCAAGCTTGCGAGGAACCTTGCGAACGGTTGTGTTCAGAGTATGCTGTTGTACTGTCAAGTTCAAGGGCAGGCAGACAGGAGGGGTGTTTTGAAAAGTGAAAGCAATCACTCGAAAATTATTTTGATGATCATATCAGAGTACCACTGGAGGGCAAAGACAGGAGGGTCTAAGTCTAATTTTATAATACATGTAAGATGGCTCCCAACTTTGCGTATTTTCAAAATAATTCCTCTTTTAGCTCAGTAATTTTTTTTAAAAGATTTTATTTATTTGACAGAGAGAGACACAGCGAGAAAGGGAACACAGGCAGGGGGAGTGGGAGAGGGAGAAGCAGGCTTCCCGCCGAGCAGGGAGCCCAATGCGAGGCTTGATCTCAGGACCCTGGGACCATGACCTGAGCCGAAGGCAGACCCTTAACGACTAAGCCACCCAGGCGCTCCTAGCCCAGTAATTATTTTTAAAGGTTTAGTTGTGAGAAGCCATCTTCCAATAGCAATGTCTAAGTTGCTTCGATGGATCACGCCCTCCGATCTGTTTTCTCAGTTGGACAGTATGAAAAACCAGAAACTAAACACTGTTAATATGTATGTTTCCCAAATCAGTGATTTTGATGATATTTGAATCCTGGACTTCATAGGTTGGAAATAATACATATGCTACTTATTTTATACATGGCTCTACAAAATTAGCCAGTCAGCATGCTTTGTAAAAAATGCATAACATGAAACAGGAAGACCTCTGGGACATGGGGCAGAAGTAGAAACAGACCCTGTCCTTTATATTCAATGTGAAAATATTTTATTTGTGCCAACAAAGCATTACTCACAAGATAGTTTCAGAGCTGTCACATTTGAGATAAATTTCATGTTTTGTCCCAACCTTGCATTTTCCCTCAAGGTGCAATAATTTAAGAATAAATGTCCAGAAAACATTATATATATTCAGAGTGGCCATGAAATGAGGTGTTAGGAACCACATCCCCTGAATTCTCCTCGGTATGCATGATTTTTTTCCCCAGTTTTTACAAATTATTATTCTGAAAATTTCACATTAGTAAAAGTTACAGGCACGAAGAGTGTCACAAACAGAGAAACTGGTCATTCAAACAAAGCGATCGAGAAGGTTCCTGGTGAGACAAGAACAGGGGAAGAGAGGGTCGTCTAGCTCTCTGAGCGCATTTGTTGGTTCTCTGTACAGCTGCTAATCTCCATCCCAGGCTACTACCTGGGGACCAGGACTCCTTGTTTCCGGGCAGGATGGCTTCCCGAGCCCCATCCCTCCAAGCTCAGGTCAGGACCAAATTAGAGGCCAGCAAGCACCACGGACTCAGTGGACACTGGTTTACCAGGCCGACTCATCTTCCCTGTTTATCCCCCAAAGACGACTTCTCTCACAGCATCGCACAGAGAACTGCTCTAACCTCCCAGCTCGGCCACTCTACCGCATTTCTTGCCATAAGACTAGGTTTATGCAGCGACCTGTGATCACAATCCGGGTTTATAGCAACAATCGCTAGAGAAGACAACTGGCCGCTTTGTTCACCCAAGGCGGCTGTAGTTTGGATGTGCAGGTGTATTTGCAGCAGGGGGTTATGACAGTCGCTGCTCAGGTGTGTCCTGTTGTCTCTTCTGCATGTTCTGTGTGTCAGACCCCAAGAGCAAAAGGATGGAGATGGTAGCTCAGAGGTTTGTTTGATGTTAGGGCTCTTTGTTTACTTGCCGTTGGTGTTGTCCTGTTTAAAACCCACAGGCAGAATTCCTTTCGTTAGTGGTGGGTGAATTATGTTCTTCAAGTGAGTTTTAATGTCAAGTGATTTCTCAGACTTCCTAACAAATAAAATGAAGAACAGGTTTTAGAATGCCTTTTAGTAGACCTAATTTCTGAATCGTTAATGAATTTCGAATTCATTAATGAATCGTTGCTATAAAAGGAGATGGGAAATCAAGAAGGCGTTCCTTGTTATTGATTTGCTGACTCCTGATGGTTAATATAAACTCTGCCTCTTATGTACACCCATGCACATACACACCATGTGGGAAAGGTCAAGTTCAGTCATATGGTATTGTACTTTCTGCCTTTAAAATGTTCCCTGATTCCTAGAAAGAAAAGGACGTACAATCCCGCTTCTGAAGCTTTGGGTCCCGTTGTCTGACGTTATTTCCCACACGGTCTGTGGATTGTAAATTGCAAAGAAAATTAGCAACACTGTTAAAAATTACAATGATTTTGTTACCCCACAGGTTTCTGACTTTGAGAAATACAGTCTTTTGGGGCAGGGACAAAATTAAAAAAAAAAAATGTTCTCTCATCCAATCTGCACAGCCTTTGGATGTAATTGATACACCACTTACATTTCACCCAAAAATGCTCTACAAAGAATTTATCTAAATGTGGCCCCATCGTTTAATGCCATCTGCATCTTTTTAAGTCACTCAGAAATACTCCCCAAGATAATTAACCTCTGCTGTCCTGGCATTTTTCAATTATCTAGCTGAATCCCAAGAATGTATTTATAGAGCATACAGTTATTAAAGGGTTAAGGCCGAAAATGTCTGAAGAAAATCAGCTTAAATATGTTGTACAACAAAACATGTTATTGCGGGTATGGGAGTTAGGCTATGATAATGAATTTCAGACTTGAGTATTTTCTTTGATTGTCACAGAAATATGTGAGGAGCCTAGGGTTTGCATTCAGGGTTGGGCACGGAGTTGGTTGCATTTCATTACCAGAGGCTAATTGTATGAAAACTGTATTCACATCCAGAAATCCTGATACAGCGAAGGGGGGTTGGGGGGGAGACTCCTGGGGACCCAGACACCCTATGTGGATGATTATTTAAAAGAGGACGGATTAGTAGTAGCCATCGGTGTTTAAATACTTTTTGAAGGGTGGCTTGGAGATTAATGCTGGTCCCCAAATCACACCCATCTGCAGCTAAAGCCCTGCCCGTGGACCCCTTGCTTCCAAGTACCTCGGTAGCCTGTTCCAGAAGGATATGGAGATCTCTCTGGAGGTCCGTGAGAGTTCTCCATTAGATCATTAAGTATGTCCATAATGTTCAACAATCAAACCGGAAGAAAATATGCTATTAATCTGCTTCTTCCTGCGTGTTTGTTTATTGTAATCATTCATCACTGTAAGCCCGAGAGCTTACTTATAATTTTTTTTTAATTGGCCGAGATGCTGTGCCTTGGTTAAATACCACACAGTACATGAATGCGACAAACCTAAGAGAAAGATGGGCATGTTGCCTGACAAAGAATTACAGTAGAAGTGAAAGGCTGACCTACAGTCAGGGAATGTTAATCATTTTTACACTAAAGTGAGTGTAACGTTTCTATAGGGAAATTACTTCAATCTGGTCAGTGCAAGGAGCAGTTTGTATAATCGGATTGCAAATAAGGTTTGATCACATTCCAGCTTAATCTACTCTCTGAGCACCATTTACGGCACTAAATCAAACCCAGGGAAGCTGCCGGCGTGGTTTTCCAGTCATTACACCCAAGGGGCAGGGACTCGGTAATAAACAGCAAATAAATGGAAGCACCGACTTGCCTGCTACAGGGCATTTCTAATTATCCTCTAGTTTAGCTGGAAATTGTCATGCTCTCATCACAGCCTATTTTAACTACTGCTGAATAAGAGTGATACTTTTAGGCTGAATTAATTGAGAATATGAGGAAATGCAGATTGTGCCTCCGTCGCCCCCCCACCTCCTCCCCCCTCCCCCGCCCCAACCCACCTCCCAGCCCTGCCAACTTACGGTAGGCATTTAAGAAGACCGGAGAAAACTGTTTATTCTGCCTTCATCTGTCTCCCTCCTCTTTGAAGGAATTAAAAATATAATGTAACAACAGCAGGCCTCGTTTATTTCAATGACGGCCGGAGGAGCCAGCAGAACGGACAGCGCTAATAAAGATAACTTGCAAGTCCTCCCAAACGGGCTGGCAAAGTAACGATGGCTGGTTCCATCCCCGAGCGAGCGGGTTGCCAGGAGAGTTACCAGTCTGTGGCCTCACGAGACAGAATCTGCTGGGGTCAGAAAAAGGAACTCGGCTAGCGGGGCCCCGGGGTGGCCTCCCATCTACCGGGACCATAGACTCGCCCCACTGTCTTGAGCAAGCTGCTGGTTGGGCTCTGAGCACCTTAATACCCACTTGGGGAAATTCTGTTGGGCGGTGAGCACTGGGAAAGGTTCGGATCTTATGATTCATTTGAAATGTAAGGTATTGAAGCACGTTTCTTGCAAAATTATCACAAGAGAGTTTGAGAATTTAAGATTTCAGAGGATCATCCTCCTTCAAGTTCAAAGGCTGTGACTCTAAGGTGATGTGCATTGAAATGGCTGTTCTCGGTTTCCTGGCATACTTAGCAGTGCCTAGGCAGTCTTCCCAAGTGGGAGGTGACTTGGTATTCTTTCTGACCTAGCTCTTAAAGCAAGATGAGAACAGAGAGCATGGCCTCACGGGGAAAACAGAAGGTTCTAAGCTACTCTCGTTCTGCTGCCATCTTCCGCTATCCCACCAACTTCTGCCTATCTTCCTACCGTTAAAGTTGTTAACATGATTTTACTGGCTCCCCTGGGAAACTCAGGATCGAGGGTGAATAACATCCTATATTCATGAAGCTCTCTGACTTCGCTCCATATCAGGCAGCACAGTTCACCCCTTCCAAGGGAGCAGAATACAGCCGGTTGTGTGGGGGTGGGGGGTGAGGGGTGGCGGGGTTCTCGCTCTCCACTCAAACCAGCATGACATGGGAATAGGAGGAACTTGTCTACCACCAAGGCGGGGCTATCCACAGCAGTCACCTTGCAATCTAAAATGGCCTTCTGCTGATGGATTTCAAAGTGGCTTTCATCATGTTTGTACCTTTTCCAAAATGTGAACATGCAAAGCATATAGGTATTTTATTTTCTGATGTTTTTAACAACAAAGAATTTCTCCATGATGCATTCATTGCAGGTGGTAAGAAAGCAACGTGCCCTACAGCTTCTCTCTTTGGGGACTCAGAGGAGTAATCGTGACTCCTGGCCTCCCTGCCTCCAAGCTCCCCCTCCTGCCCCTGCAGGGGGAGGTGAGCTGACGACTGGAGTGTTGTCACATTGGGGCGCCTGTTAGCAGGGAGCCCAGCCCTAACAGTGGTATAAGTCCTTGTTCTTAAGGGCTGTCACGGCGGCCCTCGGTAATACTAACAAAACTCCTGGTGACATGTGGGGGAGAAATAGAAGGATTCTCTGAGGGGAGCACAGCGCTACTATATTTTAAGGAAGGCTGCAGAAATTTAAAGTCCACTGGTGGTATTAGGCAAGTGACCTCAATTTAAGCAAATTAGGACCATCTGCACCTAGAAAAAAATGAAAGGTCTACTTAACAGAAGATTTTTCTCTATAGGAAGGTTATCCACAGAATTTCTTTAAATAGACACTTCCGCTGTAGATGACACCATTACGTAGCCTGCCACTGCCCAAGTCACCTTGGACAGGTTTGTTGACTCGCTTTCCTTATCTCTAAAGTCAGGGGCTAATAATGCTCACTTCACGGGGTTACTGCGAGCAATAAAACTAAATAGATACAAATCAAAACCACAGCGAGATACCACTTCAGTCCCATCAGGGTGGCTGTTAACAAAGGACGTGGAGAAACCAAAACCTCCCTGCATGGCTGGCAACATAAATTGCAGGTGCTGCGGACAACCGTTTGGCTGTTCCTCCAGAAACAAAACATAGAATTACCACATGATCCAGCAATTCCACTCCTAGGCATATCTCCAAAAGAACTGAAAACAGAAACTTAAGACAGATACGGATACACCAATGTTCATAGTAGCATTATTCGCAATAACTAAAAGGTGGAAGCAACTCAAATATCTATCAGTGAATGAATGAACTAAATGTCGTATACACGTACAGTGGAATATTATTCTGCCCTAAAGAGGAATGCAATGCTTACTCGGGCTACAACGTGAATAAACCCTGAGGACATCAAGCTAAGTGAACGAAGCCAGGCACAAAAGGACAAATGTATAATTCCACTATGAGAGGTACTTAGAATGGTCAAATTCATAGAGACCGTAAGTACAGTGGTGGTCGCCAGGGGCTGGGGGGAAGGAGGTTTGGGGAGTTACTGTTTCATGGGTACAGAGTTTCTGAGTGGGATGATAAAAAAAGTTCTGGAAATGGATAGTGGTGATGGTTGCAAAGCATTGAGAATGCTCTTAATGCCACGAAATTGTACACTTAAAAAGGGTTATTAAAGGGCTGAATCTTATGTCTATTTTACCACAATTAAAAAAGGCCAAAAAGTACTAAATTGATTTTAAAAATAACCTCTGGGACTGATGCTCCATATATGCTATTTGAATCTGAATCCTTTGACTTCTACAAAATAACGGCTTGCCCAAAGTTTCAAAACCTCCCCTTAGGACACGCACCTTCAGTGAATGTCACCCCTGGCAACACATCAGAACTTCCTAGGGCATTTTTTAAATACACTGCCGCCTAGGCCTCAGCCCAGAGGGTGGCCTGGGAGTGGTTTCATCTGATTACCCCAGGGGACTGCGCCAGTATTTCTATCTTCCGCATGTGCCATTATGTACCAATGTTTGGAAGCATTCCCCAGGTGAAGCCTTCCTCTGTGATGAGCAGGGAAGGGCCTTCAGCTGCCCAGCTGCTGGTGACCCTCTGAGGGCTAACGTTGGAAACTAGTATTTATGGAGCAATTATAATCTGCCTGGGTACACATACCAGCCCACGGAATATTCTAGGAATCCCATTTTACAGATGAAGAAACTGAGACTCAGAGAGACTAAGTAGCCGGCCCAGGTTACCCGTTACAGAACGAGTATGTGGATTCGCCTGAATTCAGGTGTGGGTCTGACTCCAGAGCCTTCTTTGGTTTTCCCACTCCAGTCTTCCTTAACTTTCTTGACCCCTGGCCCCAGCACTTGTCTCATGGTGCAAGCTGAACTTCAAAGTGGACTAGAACCAAATCCCAAATCCTGGCAGGGCCAGCCATCCAAAATGCTATGGGGGCTCCAGGCAAAGGCCAGCACCCACCCTCCCCATTTCCTCCTTCCAAGGCCCTTGTGCTATTTCTCGTGCTTGGGTCACAGGCCTAAGACTCCATCCCAAACCAGTGCCACCCCTACCCTGCTGCCCTTTTCTAAGATAACGAGAACTGGATCACCCTGAAAAGTGAACCCGCATGTCCCCAAGACCCCATGAGCTCTAAACTCTTATCTGCTTTGCCTGATGCATCCCATCTGGCTCCCTTTACTGTCAGGCCGTCTAATGAATATGTTTACTTACCTCCAGTTTAATGATCATTTCTCCTTTGCTGACAACAAATACAATGGCCATTAATTTAACGAAGTTTTAGATACAGACAGTCCTGGAGCAGCCTGTTATGAAGAGGTGCCATTTACTTCGGTCTGGGAAGTTAGTCCAATGTACTGCTTAGGGCAGGATGGTAGACGTACCTCACACAACAAACTCCATGCCCACCTCCATTTAGTGCCATCCTTTTTCAAGTGTAGATTTTAACCGATTCAGCAGAAACCCAGGACAAAGTCTGCACAAAGGTAAGTTGTACCCCCGATCAGGAGCAGAGCTACTAAACGCATCAAGATGGAACTCGCCCACCCAGCTCTCCGTGGCACAGAAGCACCCATTGCAGGTGCAATGCTCCTTTTTACGGGCCCAGGACTGCCTTAGAAAAAGTCACTTTTGAGAGCTCAAGTTCCCAGGGCACTTTTGTCTAGAGTACTTGACTGAAGCTCTACCAACTCTGGGTCTGACCAGGTCATTACCCTCTTGGGCTGCTAGCTGAGTTCATGTTCCCCTCCCTGGGTATATGTAAGAGTCACGGTATTTCCTGGAAGAGCCTCTCATGCTGCTCCAGAGGTCTGTCTTCTCAAGAGCACAGACGTCAAAGACCGTCGCCTGGACCGAGCCAGGAATCATGCAGCATCAGCGTGAGTAACAACTTCACTTTTTACCTGGAAATTTAGAGAATGCCTGTTATGGGATCCATCGTGTCCCCACCAAAAGATATGTTGAAGTCTCAACCCCAGGTCCCTGGGAATGCGACCTCATTGGGAAACAGGGTCTTTGCCGAAGTAATCAAATTAAGATGAGGTTATTAGTGGGTGGGCCCTAATCCAATATGACTGGCGTCCCCGCAAGAAGAGGAAAACGCCACATGAAGACCGGGACACACGGGGACAAGGCCATGTGACCATGGAGGCAGGGCCCGAGGGCTGCGAAGGCCAGCCAAGGAACGCCAAGGACGGCCGGCCCCACCAGAAGCCAGAAGAAGCAAGGAGGGCTTCTTCCCCGACTCTCAGAGGGAGCGTGGCCCCGGCGGCTCGGGGCTTTGGGACTGCTGGCCTCTGGAGCTGGGAGAGCATCACTCGTGCGGTTTTAAGCCCCCAGGTTGGTGAGCTCGCTTGTAGCAGCCGCGGCAGAGCCCCTGCAGGACGCTGCCCTTTTCTTCAGAGTCCATTTGGCTTGGTATCTGCATTTAAAGCGTCTACATGTTGTCGATACGCCGTTCCATATTGTGCTCTTTCTTTTGGTTTTGAGGCAAATTAATTAACATGATACAGAAAGGGGAGAATACAGCTGCTGAAGTCCTCACTTTAAGCCCTCATATTCCTTTGTTCTCCATTATTGCGCCAAATTATTTAATTGGGTCTCTCTGATTGTGCTCAGACACAGAAAAGAACACAGTCTATTGTGAGACGCCCTCCAACCATAATGCAATATCAAATTCAATTCCCATCCAAGTGCTCCCGCTAAAAGCCTGTTCTGCGGCTGCAGATTAATGAAGATCTGCATTGAGCAAAGTGGTGGTCGTAGAGACATTATTTTTCTCCAATAGAAGGCCCATTCTTGAAGAACAATAAAAGCATAGAGAAGCGTTAGTCTGCTTATGGATAGAAATAAATCAAAATGAATAAGAGGGTTGATGGAAATAGTCTGAAAGCAGCGGAGTGCAATTCTGAAAATACTGTTTTTGTTTTCTGAGGACATTTTCCTTCCTTCCCCCACCCTACCCCCTACCCCCAGACCCTCGTAAAATGCTGCTGGGTGCAGGATCAAAAGCTGCGGAGTGAAGGACAAATCTGAAAATTTAAAAGCCAGTTATAGATAATCAACATTTTATAAATGCAATCCAGACCAGCTTTGCTGTTTCTACTCACAATGGGGAGGCAGAGGGAGGGGGCTTTGGTGTAAATTTGGGCGGGGCGAGCCACACCCAAAGACGGGAACTTTGTAAGGATGGTCAGCAGTGACATGTGGCTTTTAGCCATTATACCCCA
Source organism: Mirounga angustirostris (assembly GCF_029215605.1). Classification (NCBI taxonomy): domain Eukaryota; kingdom Metazoa; phylum Chordata; class Mammalia; order Carnivora; family Phocidae; genus Mirounga; species Mirounga angustirostris. The sequence continues at coordinate 15,551,608 of NW_026991711.1, read as the reverse complement.
AGGGGATTCTTGGTTCTCTCTGCTCCCTTCTCTTTAGACAGTTGGGTTTTCTTCTCTTTTCCCTTCCTTCCTCTATCCCAATATTCCCAAAGGCCTCAGTCCCTCTCTCTTCTGCCAGAATATCTGCCTTCCTTGGCTTCACCCCCAATGCCTACCCTGTTTGACTTTTTGATCCGTCTCTGAAATAGACTTCTTTTCACCCCCTGAAAACCCCTTTACCTTTGACCTTCTGCCGGGCACGCTCACCCTTATTTCCAGCCTGATCTCATCCAGGCTGCTGAGGTTTTCAGATAAGAATACAATCAATGTAATGTCATCTACCACTAATACTGCTATTAATACCTCTACTCTTATTTTTGGTGTGTATATTTAAGGTGTACAACTTGATGGTTTGATTTATGCATACATGGTGAGATAATCATGACAGTTAAGGTAATTACCATAGGCATCACCTCACACAGTTGCCATCTGTCTTTTTAGGAGGTGAGAACACTTAGGATTTACCCTCTGAGCAAATTTCAGGTAGATAGTATATTATTACCAATCGGCACCATGCTATCCATCAGATCTCCAGAATTTATTCCTCTGTGTAACTGAAACTCCGTACCCCTTGACCAACATTCCCCCCTCCTCCTCCCCACAGCCCCTGGCAACCACTATTCTGCTCTCTGCTTCTAGGAGCTTGACTATTTAGATTCTCACTCAGCATTAATGTCCTCCAGGTCCATCGACATTGTCGGGAATGGCAAGATTGCCTTCTTTTTCAAGGGTGAGTATTACTCTATTGTATGTATATACCACACTTTTTATATCCATTCACCTTGGCTTGGTAGCTGATAACCCCTTTGAGCTCTCCTTTAAATTAGCTTCTAATTGCATTCCTATCCAAGCCATTCCTCTCTGAACTTACAATTCACCTCATGACTCTTTCTTCATAAATTCACCTCTTTTAGAAGAAATCAAGACCACTCAAGGGGGTGCCTGGGTGGCTCGGTAGGTTAAGCATCTGCCTTCAGCTCAGGTCATGATCCCAGGGTCCTAGGATCGAATCCCGCATCTGGCTCTCTGCTCAGTGGGGATCCTGCTTCTCCCTCTGCCCCTCCCCCTACTTGTGCTCGCACTCTCTCTCTCTCTCTCAAATAAAGAAAATCTTAAAAAAAAAAAAAGACCACTCAATTCCAGGTTCCTTAACTTCCCTCATCTTTACCTCTGCCTTTTTGTCTACATCATCAGAAATGCTTCATTCACTCTCCTCTCTGGGGAAGTGCCCTTCCTCCCTTAGGACATGACACGCCTCCTGCCACCTCCACAAATTTTCTTTATCAATTCTGCATTCTCTTTTTCTAGCATCTCCAATCTCCCCCTTTTCCCTGGCTCTGCCTACTCTATTCCAAAAATCTTTTTCCTGGCACTTCCATCCTACTTCAATTCTACTTCCACCATTAAATATCTTTGAAAGGTATCCTACACTTGAATTTCATTGCTCCTTATTTCTCTTCAATCTTGGAACTAGGTTTTATCCCACTAGACAATCTCCTGAAGATTACCTCCTATTCAAATGAGACTAAGTCCTCATGTTATCTATCTTCCTGTTACTCTACCCCAGTGCAGCCTTTGACATCACTGACCTCTTACTCTTTCCTACCTTCTTTTTAGGTTTTACCTATAGTACACTTCCCTGGGTCTCCTCTTAAGTTTCTAAAGTTCCTCCCATAGATTTATATGACTCTACTTTCTTTCCTCAACCCCTAAATCTGGGTCCCCCAAATTCTATCTGAAGCTCTTTACTCACACATTTACTCCTGTTACTCAACTATTAATTTAGCATGGACAACTCCCCCCCCCCCCCCCACACACACCCTCATGCACACACTGGCAAGATCTCGCTCCCAATCTCTAGGCCTGAGGGTGGCATGGCCCACGGCATGTCTCCCAAACTTTTCATGAAGAAGAATCTGCCTTCTTCTCCAAATCATCTCATCCTTCTGACTTCCCATGTCTCTCGCCCAGCCACTGGTACACAGAGTCCTCTTTGACTCCTCCTTTCACATCTAATCACACCCTGTTGATTCTGTCCCAACAGTGTTCTCTCTGTTGCTATGCCCTTCTGTTTTCACAGTGTCACCTCCAAAAACCCTAATAATGTCTTTCTTGGATCGATAGCAAAAAAAACTCCAGAATTGGGTTTATATATATCCTAATTGATCAATCACAATTTTGCATCAGTAAAGAGGCTTCTGAAAATCAGTCAGTCAACAACAGCTTCACTCTAATGGACACATTTTTTTTTCAGTCCATCAGCAAGTCTCACTGGAGTATCCATACTCCCTCAGCTAAAGGTCAAACAATTCCTAAACACCCCCATTTTGGGAAAAATCCACCAATCGCTGAACATCTCCACTCTTCCCCCAAATCCTGTATAAGACCAGGTATCAGTCTTACATTCAAGTCATGAATGGATTTTCTAAAAAAAAATCCCATAATGAATATGAATTTGTCATGTTTCTTCTTGTATTTCTACAGTTTTTGACTTACATGTTTGGAAGTTATATCATTTGATAGAAAAAAGATTTAAGGTTATTCCATCTTTTGGCTGATTGTACTTATACCTTATGAAATATCCCTCTTTGTTCCATTTAATGTTTCATGTTGACTTCAATTTGATCTGATATATTGTTACACCATCTTATTTTTCTTCCAATTTGTCTGTTATATATTTTTTCCACAAAATTTATTTTCAACTACTCTGTTGTTTAAAAGATGTACTCTTTATAAATAATATAGAACAAGATTATGTTTTTTAGTCTGAAATTCCCTTTCCAGTAACAGAAATTTAATTCCCCCATATTTACTGTGATTTCTGATATATTTGGGCTTACTTGTGCCATCTTCTTTTATGTATTCTACTAAGTATATTGTTGTTGTTTTAATTTAAGTAATCTCTACACCCAACATGGGGCTCTAACTCGACCTTGAGGTCAGGAGTCACATGCCCCTCTACTAAGTATGTTTTATTGCTATTTTTTCCCCTTTTTCTGCTACTCATTTGCTCATTGGATTGAGTTTTATGTTCTTATTGTTGTTTGTTTCTTTTTTCTGGCCCCCACAATGGTTTGTGAGTTCTTTTTTTTTTTTTAAGATTTATTTATTTATTTATTTGAGAGAGAGCATGAGATGGGGGAGGGTCAGAGGGAGAAGCAGACTCCCTGCTGAGCAGAGAGCCCGATGCGGGACTCGATCCCGGGACTCCAGGATCATGACCTGAGCCGAAGGCAGTCGCTTAACCAACTGAGCCACCCAGGCGCCCGGTTTGGGAGTTCTTAAGAGAGTAAGAAAAGGAGACTGACTTGGGGTTTTTATGGTAGTTTGGGGGTGGGGCAAGGGTTCCACATGTAATTTGAACTTCTTGCCAGCACGAAAGGGGAGTGCACCCATACTGCCATATCAGCTTTTCCAGATGCGGGAGAGAGGAAAAGAAGAAGGAGTGAGGTTTAAAAGTTTCCAGCACTCAAACAAAACACAGAATCAGATGCTATTACACTGGTGATGCTCACTTTCTGGGCATACTCCTTGGCATCAAAGCACTTAGTGCTATCACCAAACTCTAGCAAGGCTTAACACTTACATTCTCTTTTTCTCATCTACTGGCCAAACTGTGTCTGACTAGGGAGTTTGTAGCCTCCTTAGTGTTCTTGCAAACTACATCTCAGAACAGTTCCCATACTTCTTCACTACGGTGCCATTACTCAAATGACTTGGCTCTAATTCTAGCGTTTGTAATCAATCCTCGGTGCAGATAGATACATACTGTACAAGGATCCTAAGCAATCCCAGACGAGCCCCGACATGTATCAGGATGACTCAGTCCATAAACTCAGGAATGCAGCACATTGAATTTTATTTCCTCTATAAGCTTAATTCCTATTTTAAGTCCCCTATCCATGCGAATGGTAGAAACATAACTCCAGTCAAATGGGGTCTCCCCCACTTCTCAACGGCTACCGCTAAGCTCTCAGAGACTTACATTGTACTCAGCCATTGGGTCTTTATGAACTATACTTCAGTATACTCAGCAAAGCCATTGTTGAAGAATTATTTAACATCCTTTATGTAATAACTAATACTCACCCATGCTTTCATGTCATATGCATTCTCTCACTTAATCTTTTCTTAAAGATTTATTTATTTATTTTAGAGAGAGATGCATGTGCACGTGAAGGGGGAAGGGGCAGAGAGAGAGGAAGAGAAAGAATCTCAAGCAGACTCCCTGCTGAGCACAGAGCCCCATGAGGGGCTCGATATCACAACCCTGAGATCATGACCTGAGTCAAAATCAAGAGTTGGACACTCAACCGACTGAGCTACCCAGGTGCCCCTCACTTAGTCTTCTTGATGTACATGGCTAGGGGGAATAGAATCTTGCCCCAAACATTTTATCACACTAAATGGAAACAACTTATTCCAAAGTGTTGTCCTTTTCCCTTGTATTTTGAAATTTCCAAACCAACCAAATTTACCATTCAGTTAGTGAAACAATTTTATTCCACTAGGCTGTAATGTCCATGTGATCAGGGTCATACCACCTTCGTGTCCCTGATGCCAAGCACATTGCCTAGAATGTAACTGATCAATAAATATTTCTAGAATAAATGGAGACATTTCCTGGTTGTGGTATGATTGTCTTACTCATGCACTTTCTGTTTCACATAAGATATGATTTATTGTGCATCACTTCAAATCCACTTTTGGAATGAGATGGGAAGTAAGAAAGAAGGGAGAAGAGAAAACAATGGGGGGCAGTGGGGAATGGAAAGGTAATGTGAAAATGTTGTCTAGGCAACTCCACTAGCTGACAACCTAACACTTCTCTTTTCTCCCCACCCCCACCTTTTTAGCTACACCTTTTTCTCCTAATGCATTTTTTTAAAGAACTAACACATTGAGTATTTAAGATATGCAAAACAAATAAAAAACAGCTCCAGACAGAACAGGGGATTTATCTGTCCATCCATAAACTATTAACTGGGCTACTGTCACCAAGTGATACCAAAGTATATACAAAGGAGATACAAAAATATCACGAGGGGATCTGGAAATGAAGACCCTCCCAAGTGCTTACTGTCTACTTTCTGGTGGGATAAATGTATAAACAACATGGTGACAGATGTAAGAATAGGGTATAGTGAGCACATGAAGGGATGATCACACTGAGAAAGTTAAGTGAGCTGAATCCTGAAATACGAACAGCTGCTTGCCAAGAAGTGAAAGCTAAAGAGCTGCAAGGAAGAGAATTCTGGGGAAAATTATGTTTCTTTCCACACTCTTCTAAAGCAAAGAATATTTGCAAATTTTAAACTCACACTCAAGGTTGATTGCCTTAAAACAAGAACTGTTTAAATTTAATTTAGTTTTGTGTTACCTAAAGGTATACTTAGATTTGGGGGAGACCAGTTCATTTGGTCAACAGATTTGCTTCTGAAACACCATGTACACAAGACCCAAACATCTAGAAAAATGATTTCCCCTTGGAAAATCTCCAGATTGTACTCCAGGTGCCTTGAATTCAACTAACAATGAGAAATCTCCTTTTTAAAATAAAGTCATTAAAAGTTGGATAGTGCTACTATTGAAAAATATTCTTTATGAAGAAGTCGATTTCTTTGATAAAACATTCATTTCCCTTGGGGAAACACCCTCAATGAAAATATTTTTTATAACAAATAATATATTGCTTTAAATTCATTTAAATTGATATGATAATCTGTTTCAATTCCTGTGGCAAATTTCTATGTGGAAAGAATTTTAATTAAAATAAAAGTAACATATGCATGTGACTAAAAAAAAAAAAAAAAAAAAAACCACCTAATAGTAGAAAGAGCTTATAGTGGAAAAATAGCTCCTTGTCCAAACCTCCCCATCCCCAGCTATCTCCCTGAGAGACGGGGGGATCACACAATCCCTACTTTCAGTCCTTCCAGTGGTTACCTCCATACCTGTAAGTGCTATACTTCACCCTCATTTCTTTCCCTCTCAAGCAGATTTGGCTTCACTTAGACCCCTCATCTCCATGTTTTACTATCCCCACGTTTTACTTCTGTTTATCTTTATAAATTAACAAATATGCTTCAACTTATATTTCTCATTCTTCCAACTGGAGACAGTACATCTTAACACCCAAGTTTGTAAGGTGAGAATATTAGCTCCTCTATCCTTCTCTCCAGCTCTTCTCCCCAACGTTTACCCCGCCCCCAATTTCTGCTGTCCATACTGTGTTTTTCAAAATAAAAATTGCAAAAAAAAATTGCAAAAAACAAAAAAAATATGTAAATATTTTTCACTGCAGATTCAAGTGTTGTGATATGATTGTATTTCTTTCTCTAGACTTCTGAAATGATTACCCCAATTCCATTGTTAAAATGGACTCATCTTTTTTTTTTTTTTAAAGATTTTATTTATTTACTTGACAGAGAGAGACACAGCGAGAGGGGGAACACAAGCAGGGGGAGTGGGGAGAGGGAGAAGCAGGGGGAGTGGGGAGAGGGAGAAGCAGGCCCCCCGCGGAGCAGGGAGCCCGATGCGGGGCTGGATCCCAGGACCCTGGGATCATGACCTGAGCCGAAGGCAGACGCTTAACGACTGAGCCACCCAGGCGCCCCAAAATGGACTCATCTTTATTAAATTCTATCACTTATTGAAAAGTTTGCTACCGTTTTGTTGCTTTGGGGCCACATCAGTCTTCGCACAGCTTTTCGATTTTCCATGAGATCCTGACTCGACTCTTCCAGTTGAGAGAAGAATCACATGCACTCATCCAGTATCCTTAATATCTTTCAAGATTCTTACTCATTCTCTTACTTGAAATCAATTTCATTCTTTTTTTTTTTTTAACAAAATCTACTAATTTTCTCTGTTAACCAGAACCAATTACTTCAAATTTGGGCCATCGCTTTCATATATGGCTTTTTTTTTTCTCCCATGAAGGTTTTAGTGTCGTTTTATCTCTTGAATTCTGTACCTTTAGTAAATCCTCAAGTTCTTCCAACATCTCAATTTTTCTGCTGTTTGATGGAATCCCTTCTTTCCTTAGATCTTCTTCAGGGAGCCCTTCGTCCACCTCCATAAGTCTGGATTGATTATTTTCTAGGCCCCTTGCACGACTATCTTCCTGGAACTTCCCTTCTTTGCTTCTCTGGATTATTCTACAGTTCCCTGAACCTCCTGCTCTTCCCTCTTTTGGGTTTACTCTCTCATTTTACTAGAGTATATCCTCAAATAATTTCTCAAAGAAAAGTGTATGAAAAATAAACTACACGAGTTTTCATGGGTCTTAAAGTACATTTATTCTGTTCTCCTCCTTGATGAATCCTCTGGCTGGATATAGAAATCCATTAAAATGCATTCTTTCTTTGAAGGCACTACCCATTGCCTCTTAGCATCCAGATTGCTGATAAGCCTGATGATAGTTTAATTGTTGGGTTTTTGTAAGTAGCTTATTTTGTTTCTCAGTAGAACTTTTAAGTATATGCTATTATTCTTGCCATCCTGCAATTCTATAATGATTGTCTGAGTGTGGGAATTCTTTTAAGCAACCTATTTAGTACACAGTAGTCCCCTTCGATTTGAAGATTTGCACCCCTCTTAGCTCCAGGAAAATTTCTATGTTCTGTTGTTATTATTGCTTTGCTAATTTCCTCATCTCCAATTTACCTGTACTTCCTTTTTTTGGAACTCTTATTAACTGTATGGTGGCTCATCTGAATTAGTGCTCTATGTCCTTATTCTTTCTCTCATATTTCTTGTTTCAGAATTTGTGTTTTACCTTTTTTCTCCAATTTTTCATTCTTCCAATGTCCTTCAAACAGCCAATCAGTATTTTTACTTCAACAACCAAGAGTTTAATTTTCAAGAGCTCTCCATTTCTTTTTATGACATATTGTTTATTTTCTGAAAGTATTCTCTTCTGTTTTCTTCTGATCAGTTTTTCTGTTGATATTTTGCTTCTTAAACTTCTTTCAAATATCTAGTGATTCTTGACTGACTTCATGTTTTAAAATGAGGCCACAGGAAGGTCTGTGGGAACTCAGTGTGGATGGGCAGTGTTGGTCAGCTGGGACACTTCCTGAGTAAAGTGACTATATACCAATAATTAACTCCTTGTAAGTCACTCCTCTCACAACGGCCCTCATGGAATTGCCTCATTCAGGTATGATGTCTCCCCAAGACTCTACCGGATTGGTTCCTTTTCTCCTTGCCGTCGTGCCCACGTATATTCCAGACAGCAGCCTTCTCCATGCTATGGTTATGGCACTGTCAATATTTTCCACTCACTCTCTTTCATCCAGAAATACGTTCAGTCCTTCATTCACTTAGGGACCCCTTCAGTTTCTTTTCATTGCTTGGGATTACACTTTGAAAAAATTTCTTTACTTTCATTTTATTGGAATCTGGGAGTGGGAAGAGAAATAAATACATGTGCTAAGTTCAAAATCTTCTCCTGAAATCATTAAAAATGTCACTGATGCGGGTCACCTGGGTGGCTCAGGCGGCTGGGTCTCTGACTCTTGGTTTTGGCTCAGGTCATGATCTCGCGGTTGTGGGATGGAGCCCAGCATCGGGCTCTGTGCTCAGTGCGGAGTCTGCTTCAGAGTCTCTCTCCCTTTCATTCTCTCTCTCAAATAAATAAAAAGAATCTTAAAAAAAATTTTTTCATTGATCCATATATTGGGTGTGAAGTGATTTAACAAAGGAATTTGGGGTCCTTTTCATATTTGCTTCATTTACTTCAGAGTATATCAGTTAGAAATGTCCGACAATATGTAACATAAATCCAGTTAACAGTAGCTTAAACAAGTAAAGAGCTATTTTTGTTCAGGAAAAGAAGTTTGGAGGTAGATAATTTAGAGTGTTTGCTCATCTTCTAAATGATGTTACGGGGAAACGAGACTCTGTGCCTTTTTATTTCACCCTCTCTGGGATGGTGGCTTTTGTCCTCGCGCTTGTCACCTCAGGCAATGGCTCCTGCAGTTCCAGACACCACATTAACATCTGAGGCAGGAAAGAGCTAGACTTCTCACTCTTTCCCCATCAGATGTGCACTCACTTCTCATTGGGCAAAATGGTGTCGCATGGCCACTCCTATCTTCCTGGGACCTAGGAAACAGAATACTATCCATAATTGGGCATGTTGTTATCCCAAACAAAACTGGAGCTAACAAGGAAGCGAAGATAGATATCCAGTAGCTATTGAATAAGGAGCCCATATTGTCTATGACAGGAAGCAAAATATGATTTCTTTTTTATTTTATTCTTTTAAAAGATTTTATTTATTTATTTGAGAGAGAGAGAGAGAGACAGTGAGAGAGGGAACACAAGCAGGGGGAGTGGGAGGGGGAGAAGCAGGCTTCCTGCCGAGCAGGGAGCCCGATGCTGGGCTCGATCCCAGGACCCTGGGACCATGACCTTAGCTGAAGGCAGACGCTTAACGACTGAGCCGCTCACGTGCCCCAAAATAGAACTTTATTTCTCCAATATGAGAAAACCCCAGAGATAGGAAGTCTAGGGCTAGTAAAGCAGTTTTGTGAAGTTGTCATGGTCCCAGGCTCCTTTTACTACTGGCTTACTCAACCTGTTGCTTTCCCCTGATATCTGAAATGGCTGCTTGAGCTCCGGGCATTACAGCCACATTCTAGATAGCAGAAAGGAGTAAGAGACACTGTAAAAACACTTCTTGTAAGTGACATGTCTTATAAGCCATTGGCTCAACACATGGCCACACTTAGATGCAAAGGAGGTTAGGAAAAATTGTTCTGATTCCATGTGTCCCGTTAAAAAACAGGTATTCCATTACTGAGGAAGAACACTGGGGGCAATTAGCCTTCTTTGTCACAATAGGGAAGTGACCACTTAACAAGGCTTTCTACTAATCTATTACACATAATGTGCCAGGCCCTGTCCTGAGTGCTCAGCATATATTCACTAATTTCTCATAACCCCTCTGAGAAGTAAGTGTTGCTATCTCCAGTTTACAGCTGACAAAATGAGATGTACAGAGATTCTTTTATTTGTTTGATACCTTGTACACCTCTTACCCTGAAGTATTTAATTAACACTTTTTGGTGATCTTGACTGACAGTGAAAATGTGCAGGTTTCTAAGAGGCTGATTTAAAACCCGTTACTTTGGGTAATTATGTTTGCAAAGGGTTCTAAATTATTGATGTTTATTTTCTAAGACTCTGTGCTGAGAAACATGCATTGCAAAGCTGGGTGCTGGAACGAAGAGCCCTCAGGATTAGACTTATTAGCTAAATATCCCAAAGGGACTGGAGTCTCCAGTCGATAATTTAAATTGTTGGGCCTGGGGGGACAGCGAGTCCCGACTTTGTGTGCTATTGAACTGTGAATGATCTCCGAGACCTTGGGCAGTGGCTCTAGAACCAGGAAAGAGCAGACTGTGGAGGCGGAGTAGGGGAGGATCCCTACGGACAGTACATGGGCAGCTGGGGGAAGGCTGGCTTGTTGTCATCTTTTTTACATCAGTGTTTTCCTGTTATTTCCTAGCGGGGGTGGGGTCCTGTTAAGTCCTAGAAATATAATATGACAAATGGCCTTTCATCACGACAGCAGTCTGATCCAGAAACATATAAGCAGAATCTCCATTTCCAAGAAGCGCTATCATCTATGTTTATTCATTTTCTAATTGCTGCTTCCAGGGTTTCTGCTTGTTACAGCTTTCACGTTACACAATGATGACAGGTCGTGAAGCTTTTCAGATTATTTTGCAGTGAGTTTTTTAATATTTCATGTAAACCATAGACTGTAATGTTTATTGCCGTTTCCTCATCCTGTAGGACGTTTGCCAAATAAAATAGCAGGAAGGAAAAATCTGAAAGATTTTTATGTGTGGACCTTTTCTGTATCTTTCCTTAAAATATATTTCCTCTCTTAGCAACAAAGGAGCTTTAGCTATAGAAAGCTCGGTACTGTGTTATATCTTTCATATTACCCCGTCCGCAGCCATTTTTCTTGGGCTGCCTGGTGTATATCATTCATTGCAAGTTTACTTCATTCCCCTGGATTCATAGCTGATGCTCTGTGGACCATAAAATTTCAGCTGCACAACCAGAACATCTCATTATTTCTGAAATATCAAGCTTGTATCTTCTTGATAAATAATTCCTACTAGTATAATGTATCAGACTAAAACATATTTTCTGAGACCAGTGAGGTTAAAGCGGCAATCTCACCTTTTTTAATTTTTTTGCCCTGAAGACAGTGATTTCCATATATAGAGTGACCCCGGTTTGTGTTGGACATGAGGAATGAGGATGAAGCATGAAACGACATATATTGCTGTCAGAGATTTGAAATGAGGCCTGCTAACCTGTAGGCAGCCTTCCAAACTAATCAGCCCCTCACCGCGCCAATGTATTCAGATGGCTGCATACCTTAGCTAGCACTGGCCGGGAAGTCCCCCCTTGCTTCCTTCTTCTCCCCCCCCCTTTTTTTTTTAATCACAGCCATTGACAAACATTACATTTTAAGGCAATTCTTCCTTCCTTCTCAGTACTCCCCGGCAAAAGGAGAGCAAGTACCCACTGACGATCTCGTCCGGTTTCCCTGATGCTTGAGAAGTGGGTGTGACTGTTGGGATTTGCTTTTGAATGCACATCAGTCATCGGGCTTTACCAGGTGATAACATTTTCACTCTTTCGGTTGACAACAGTCAACGCTCTGGAATTCAGCCACTTACTAAAGTTGGCTGCCCGGTCTAGCACAAGAAAGTTTTTTAAAGGAAATCATGTCACCCCTCTGAGTTTTGTTTGTTGTACATTGCAGGGCAGTAACCCTGGGGAGGGGAAGAGGGGTTTTTTTTTTAAGTGAATAATTTGTTTTCTGCTTCCTGAAGTCCTCTCTTTTAATATCTGCTTCATAAATAAGGAGATCTGCCCCGCAAAATGTCTTGTGTCCCAGGTCTGCAACTGAATGATGGTAGAATTTAAAATGTATATATTTATTTATTACATTTATATATTTACATGTGTTGATTTAACATCTGTGTACATCCGATATATGTATGTACGTACGCACACGTCTACACACACACACACACACACACACATAGGGACAACTCAGGTGACTTAAAGTAAGTCATTGCAACTGTCAGTTATTCCACTATGTCTCTGTTGGGGCTGCCCTTCTGTTAACAATGCTGAGAAGCCCTGTGATTGTCTGCTCTGGTGAGCCTTGGGCCCTTGGTAGACCATGAACTACTTTAGGTGGTCTTTGCATCCATATGCTCACCAACCCTTCACAGAAGACTGAATCAGCAACATTCATACCTATAAGGGCTATTTTTAAAAAAACATACAGGTGCTATTGTAATTATCAAAATTCTAAAATGCATTTAATAGCATTACTGAATTTATGGTATCTATATGATGATGCATCTTCTCAATTAAAAGTACAATTATCTTTCAAGGAAGAAATCTGATATTTTTCCCTTGAAAAATGGCCTCATACCAAAAAAAAATCTCAGAAACCACGCAGCCAACAGAGACGTGAGTTACCTCGATCCATCTAGATTGAGATGCTGCCTGCTGGAAGCGGGGGCTAGAACCAGACAACAATTACAACCAGCTGACAAAAACTTACTTTGACTTCTGTCTCCTGAGACCTCCGTGGAGTGAAAGTCACATCACGTGTATCCCTTAATAGAGCCAAAGTGTCAAGTGACCAAATCATCCAATAAATATCCCCTTCTTACAGCTAGAACCTAGGCCGCCATGTTTTCTTGACTGACTTTGTCATTGTACCTGTCAACAAAAATACATCAGCTTGTCGAAGAGGAATTTAGATTAGTACTTTGAGAAGTACTAGTGAAGTACTCCTTAGAAGTACTAATGAAGAGACTTCTTTTAAGGGGAAAACTATATCATCAATGGTTGACTTATAATTTTGATTAATAATGTTACTTAAAAATATGCGAGCATCAAACTAGGTATGACTTCCCAATGCTCGTGGTCTCGTGATAAATCAAACATAATAAAAAATTTAAAATTCCAATTAGCAGCATGAAAGCACAATGTTATTTTGCTGAAAATACTATTGCAAACTTGTAATATGTCAGGTGTGCTGAGAGCCACAACACAGACTCTTTTTTAAAGTTTGGCTTGTAATGCCTACCATGCGGTATGTGATAATTCAATTCTTCTACCATTTTTCTCTTTCTAAACTATTTTAGTTTTAGAGTACATTTGGTTATCATTCAAAAGAAAACATCAAACTGTGAAACTGTTACAGAGTATGCCCAACAACAATGAAGAAATGTCGAGGACAGCATCCTGAGCAAATGGTTTAGGCAGAATGTCATCCAACATAGCAACATCCTTAAAAAAAAATACTGTTGGGGGTACTGTGACAGAGTTCAGCACCAACACCTAGAAGTAAGTCAAAGCAAATCAACCTTTAAAATAAAGAGGACAGAGGCCCCTGGATGGTTCAGTCGGTCAGGCATCTGCCTTTGGCTCAGGGCATGATCTCTGGGTCCTGGGATGGAGCCTGACATCGGGCTCCCTGCTCAGCTGGGAGTCTGCTCCTCCCCCTCTCCTAAGCCCCCTCCCTCTGCTCCTCCCTCCTCCCTCCTTCCCTCATGCACTCTCTCAAATAAATAAATAAAATCTTAAAAAAAAATCAAACAAAATAAAGAAGACATCTTTTTCTGGGTAGGATTTAGGAATTTGTGATAATTTGATGAAACATTTTTCTAAATAATAACTTTTCATATTTACCAGATGCTTGCTCAGACATTTTGCTTTTTTTTTTAAATTTGAAAGTTAGAAACAAAAATATCATAAGAGAATATTTTAGTTGCCTCCTTTTATACCCACGAACCACTTCCTTTCTAAATTGTGAAAGGCTCGTTGCAAAGTATCGGTCCTTTATTCAAACTGCCCCACAGGGTGTTGCAGAACCCGTGTGATTCGCTCCCGAGGGTGTTATGCAGTCCGGGACTCCCCGCCTGACGCCTGCCCCGGCTTACTTACAGATTTCGGGGTGATTTGACTTGAATGAGGTCCATATACTGCCAAGGATTTCTACATTTACTGTTTTACATTCCCAGAGAATCGCTAGCCAAACGCGGCTCTCTGATGCCCAATATTCATAGAAGTAGATTTTGACTTTTGACAGCCATTCATTTTATTTGCTTGTCACTTGGGAAATTTTTATTGGATGCTTTCAGTAACAATTTCTGATTCAAGTGTGCAAATATCAAGGAATTTCCATCTTCTTTTTTGTTTTGGAGGGTTTTTCTCCCCCCTCTCTTGGAGCTTTACTTTACTGGCATTCTTCTGGAATTAATTACACAAAGAAGAAACATCTCCCAAGGATCCACAATTGCAGCCATAAAAGACATGTGGGGTCTTTTTCTTATTAGGAAGTGTTATTTAAGAACATGCTCCAATAGTAATTTATTCTAACAAATTGAGTCATTGTATTAATAATCTGGAAGGCGGTATAAGCATGTGAGTAAATAACCAATTTATATATACTTAAGATATCTGGGTGAACTTTGTAAAATTAGATATCTGGGTGAACTTTGTAAAATTGTGTTCCTACAACTGTCCTTAAAATGTGTTTAGCATTTTGCATATTTTAATTCTAATTCCACCTCCAAGAAAGATTTTTGTAAGCATTTTTAAGAAGAGAAAGCACACTCAAAGAGACCACTTTGTTTGACTTAGGATTTTTCATAAGTTGCTGAGCCAAAATTCAAACTCAAGCCAGGTTCCCAGAGTGTTCCCACTGCACCTAATAGGAAATGGACAATCATCTCAAGGGATTCTGATGCTCTGAGCAAAGGGGCAAATAGAAAGGTACAAATAGAAGAGCATGAACTATGTTGTGACATTGCATTAATTTCTTCAACAAATATTTACTGTATATGTAGGCTATAACATAGAATATCCTAGTCTAAATGCTGCAATTAAAGAAGTCATTTATTCTGAGCCACAAATCAAGTCTTGGAAAATTTCAAATCATTGATGTATGTCGAACATGTAGAGCTAAAACCCGCTAGAAGTTAACTATGAAATCCTGAAATTTTGGAAATTAAGAAATATACTTCATAAAAGACACAGAATAGGGACTCTTAGTCAATAGTATTGTAACAGTGTTGGTGACGGATGGAAGCTACACTTGTGGTGAGCACAGCGTGATGTAAAGAGAGGCTGAGTCACTCTGTTTTATACCTGAAACAAAGGCAACATTGTGTGTCAACCTAGATAAACAAAAATTTTAAAAATAAAAATAAATACACTTCAGTTGGACATTCAGGTGAATGTCCTCATCATCTCCTTTGCCCGATTTCTAATATTTCCGTAGTCTGTTTTTTTAACATCAATTCATGCAAGTTCTTTATATATTCAGCAAACTAATTATTTTGCCTTATACGTATGTTGAAAATCACTTATCTCAGTTTCTGACTTTTCTTGTGACTTTTTGTCAGTTACAAGTTTTAACTTTTATATAGTCACTTTGTCATGTTTCGCTCATGATTTTTGTTTTTCATATCTTATTTAATAAATTCTGTTCTTTCTTGAGGTCATAAAATTATTTTTCTACAGCTTAATATGTAACTTTTTTCAGAATCAGGTTATTAATATATCTGAGGTTTAAAATGTATGGGGTGAAATAGCCAGAGTTTATGTTTTTTCATGTGAATAACCAACTGTCTCAACACCCAGTTGTAAAGTCTCATGTTTACTTCTCTGTTTCCAGATTCTCCATCCTTTCCACTGATTCATTTATCCATCCCTACACTAATATTCCCCCCTCTTAATTTCTATAACTTTATAATAAGACTTAATAACCAGTGACATTAAGTCTTGCCCTGTATCAGACTTGCCCTCGGTGTGGTGGTCAGATGTGGGGGAGAGGAAAAGGATTCTATAAATTTAATGATTAATCTTGGTCTTTTAGGGGGACTGTGTGTGCCTCTGGATTATGACCTTCACAAGTGTTTCTCAGCTCCCACACCCCCAAGTTAGATAGAAAGTCTAAAGGGTGGTGGAATGGGACGAATGTCATTATTGTGATCCCAGGAGCATAAGTATATCAACCTCTGCTCTGTTAATGTGAAATACAGTTGTTTCATCTTTGAATTTAGTTACATATATATATATATCTCATCCTTTTCTGTGAATAACTACTAAATTTAATTGAAGCGGAAAAAGGCAGAACTGATGGCAAGGACATTGCCCAGGACATGAGGAGATTGGCAATCTAGTTCTGGTTTATCTGAGAATGAGATCCCAGGCAGGACCTCATCAAGAGGAGGGAAGTTTAGACTGAGTGGTTCGTGGCTATTGTCAGAGGCACCTTGGCATGCTGCCAAATTTCAACTGATGTTAAAATCAAATTTTGGTGGGGCACCTGGGTGGCTCGGTCAGTTAAGCATCTGCCTTTGGCTCAGGTCATGATCCCAGGATCCTGGGATCGAGCCCTACATCGGGCTCCCTGCTCGACAGGAAACCTGCTTCTCCCTCTCCCACTCCCCCTGCTTGTGTTCCCTCTCTCACTGTGTCTCTCTCTGTCAAATAAATAAATATATAAATAAGTAAAATCTTAAAAAAAATTTGAACTTTGTTGACAACTTATATTTCATATGGTCTTTCACGTGGCGTGTTGTGCTGAATGGGTCATATGATGAAATAGAGAGTAGGGTACACTTGCTATAAGTACCTGGTAAACACATTACATAACATCAAGCCACCAGCAAAGGAATCATGTTTCTTCAATTTGTGAGAACTCTGTATCATGCATATAGAAGATATCTTGGTCAGGATGGGATACGGCTCTTTTCAGTCACTAACCCAGGAACAAAGGGGGCCCATACGTGTGGATCTCTTTACACACTCTGTAAGACACTGATATTCTGTAGCTGGGATTATGATTGCAATTAGTGCTGTCTTCTTTAGTATATTTAACTCATTCAGTTCCCTTAAGTATAATAACTGTAAGTCTGTATTTGAAAATGTGTTATGAACACAAAACAATTCATAACTACTGAATTTAATCATCACTAAGATCCCTTCTAGCCAGAATATTCTATCATTTTAAGACAATATATACTAGTTTTGATGTCCATTAGAAATCAATCCCTCTATTTCAAAGGACTGAGATTGGTCTTTAAAAACATTCTTTTTACCTTGATGAATTTAGAGCATCAAAAAAGTCTATCCCAAGAATAATTTTTGGCTCAGGATCTATGACATTTTCTTTGATCAAAAGCAGATCCCCCCACTCCCAACTTTTTACTCTTGCCTTGTGTTTGCGTTCTTTGGAGACATGCCAGCACATGTAAATAGCTGTGTTAGACCACTAATATTACCACCCTTTTGGAGAAAATGGTTTGTTATTTGAAGAACACCTCACCAAAAATGTATGCACATTAAAACCACAATGAGATTCCACTGCACTCCTATTAGAATGACTAAACATTTTAATGGATCATCCAATGTTCCCAATAATGTGGAGGAGGTGGGACTCTCACACAGGGCTGGTGAGAACGTAAAATAGTGAAACCACATAGGGAAACACTTAGAAAGGTTCTTAAAAAGTTAAACATACACTTATCATCTGTTGCAGCCATGCTACTCCTAGGAATTTATCCAAGAGAAATAGAGGCGTGTATCTGTAGGAAAAACTCGTACCCAAATATTCAAGGCAAGTTTATTTGTAATAATCAAGAACTGGAAATAATCCAAATGTCCATCAGCAGGCAGAGGAATAAATTGTGGAATACCTAAACAATGGGCTAATCCCTGGCAACCAAAAGAATGACTATTTACACACACTACAACATGGATAGTTATAATTTAATTATGCCAAGCAAGAGAAGCTGGATAAAAAGAATCCAAAAGGTATAATTCAATTTATGTAAAATTCTAGAATATGCAAATTAATACATAGTGACACAAGCAGATCATTGGTTGGGGGTCAAAGAGGGACAAGAGGGGGACTCTTTATTTATTTATGTTCTCAAATAGGAGGGAATAGAATTGTTCATGATATTCCTTTCTGATCCTTGATGCAGAGGGGTGATGTTTGAAAGGCACAAGAAAACTTTTGGGGGGAGGGTGACAAATATGGTCATTACCTTGATGGTGACAATGGTTTCACAGGTATATACAAACGTCAAAATTTATCAAGTTATACACACTTTCTTTTATGCAGTTTATTGTGTATGAATTATATTTCCAAAGGTCCGTTTAAGAAAAGGAAGGGTCACTACCTCCACATGCTGTTAAGATTAAATGAGTTAATACTGACATGTAGTAAAGCCCTGAGTAAATGTTAGCTATTCTTCTTATTATCAGCCAAATGGGGACCGGGACAGTTCCCACCTCACTGGATTGGAGGCAGAACAGAGTGAGTCAGCGTGTGTAGAATGCCTGACCCCCGCACTAAGCTCCTTCCCAGGTATTGTCAGGAGATGGGGGTGGTGGGTAGAGACTGTCTGCTCTTACTATTATTATTTGCTTGTTCATGATACTTAAATAACCCCTTTACCTTCCAAGCATTTTGACGGATATTAGCTTGGTCTGGTTTCCAGTAGCCCAGTGAAGTAGGTCTAGACTGGCCAGACATTACCGCTAGGGAACCCTAGGGTGCCGCTGACCCTTTAGCTCCCGAGCCCTGGCTTCTCCTTATAATGAGAAGCGATGTCTCTTCCTGTTGGAAGTGCTTATTGAAGAGCTACTGTTTCTGGGTACTTTGGAGTACAGATGTGTAGACTCTTGTTCCGGTCTTTAAGAAAATGTAGCCTCAGGGCACCTGGGTGGCTCAGTCAGGTAAGCGTCTGCCTTTGGCTCGGGTCACGATCTCAGGGTCCTCGGATCGAGTCCCACATTGGGCTCCCTGCTCAGCAGGGAGTCTGCTTCTCCCTCTGCCCCTCCCTCCCTTGTGGACTGCTTACGTGCTCTCTCTGTCTCTCAAATAAATAAATAAATAATCTTAAAAAAAGAAAAAGAGAAGAAAACATAGCCTCACTGAGATGTGGCATGCACTTCAATGTCAGTGGCATTTACCAGGGTTTATCCCAGGCCAGGCACAAGGTCACACCCTTCATAAGCATTTCTCACTTAACCAACCCTACAAGTAGGTATGATCAGTATTATCATTATGATTATTATTTTACATGATGGGATTTTAAAATAAGCTCCAAACCATAATCCTAAAGTCCTTCTGCTAGAAAGCTGGTCCATTGGCTCTTCCAGTTTCTTCCTTGTAAGAAGTTATTAGTTCAGGTTTCCAACCAATCAGAGCCTTGGAGAGAACAATTTAGCTGCATTTCTCTGTGAAAGGCTCTGGTGGGGAGAATGTAACCTTGTGGAGCAGAGTCTCAGGGTGGTGGCCGAGCATCCTTGGGCAGGATGGGCAGAGCTGTGGAGAGGAATGGGACAGGGCTTTCCTGGTGAGGATCCTGCTCCAGCTCCTTGGGGAAGAACGGCCCCAGGTGCCCGTGTGGGTGGGTGGCAGTTCTGGGAGGAGGGGGCACTCAGGTGGGCTGGGAAATATCACAGGCCTTCTTGTGAGTGCCTGCCACTGGTTAGCGATGGGTCTTCTAAGGGCAAGGAAAGAGAATTTCAGCAAATCCAGTCCAGTTACTTTTGTCTGTACAAGTGGTGCTTGTGAGTCTCTGGTTTTGTCTTTTGGCCCCACTTAGATTTAATTTTGAATCCTTCAGTGTCCTCACATTCTTAGGTGGTTCTGATCATTATTAAATGTTCATTTCGGTTTATAACTTTCTACTTATTACAAAATATTCAATGGTTAGCATCTAATATAACCTAGGGGAAAATCCATGTGGTTGATCTCTCAAAGAGGATAATGGCAAACAGAGGTGCTCCCACCCCTGACCAGTAAGTAGAAAGTGAAGTTCCGTGTGGGTGATGCAACAGAAAGTTCGATTTCGAAACATGCGACTTGGAGGTTTGAAAAATTGTTTAAAACAGAAGAATTTTGCTCCGGCGTAAGGCTTCTCTTAACAAGACAGGAAACTGCTCACCTTGGAGAGTTGCAGTAATATCTTTTCACCCGCAAATGTGAAGGCACCTTTCCTCAACTCTCAGGTCTCACTGGCAGAACGAGGTGGATTCCATCTACAGCACCTACTTCACAGGGATGTCGTGAGGAGCCATTGAGATTGTGCCCACAGGAGTGCTTTGGAAAAAAGGAAATAAGATAGAAAAATAACATGGCATTTTTGCTGATACGAAGAACGATGGTAAAGATGATCTTTTCTTTTGTTTCAAGGTGAACAATCTGCCCTAGGTCCTACCAGCTGGTGCAAGACTGGCCATCATCATTGGAGTGTGATTCCTTCTCTTTAATGTTTTAACATTATCTTGAGGGGCACCTGGGTGGCTCAGTTGGTTAAGCGGCTGCCTTCGGCTCAGGTCATGATTTCGGAGTCCTGGGATCAAGCTCAGCAGGGAATCGGCTTGTCCCTCTCCCTCCCCCTCTCCTCTGCTTCCTCTCCCTCCCCCTCCTCCTCTCCCTCCCCCTGCTCATGCTCGCTCATGCTCTTTCTCTCTCTCTCAAATAAATAAATAAAATCTTTAAAAAAAATAAACATGATTTCAAGCAGCTGGCCAGCCTTAACCTTTCCTTAGCCATTTATATCTCCTCAAGGATGAAATGTGAAGGGACCTTACCTCTTCCACTTTCCTCTCCCTCTGGGGGATCATGGGTAAGAGGAGAGGATGCATGAACCCCAGTGTCATCAGAATCTAGATTTTAATTTAGGTGACTTGACACATAGAGTAAAACCTTCAGAAAAACTCCTTATTCTTGTTAGGGCTCAGGCTTCTCTCTCAGTTTCAGCAAGACAGTAGGTGCAATGTTCCAAATTTCTAAAAATTCTTACCTTTCACCACAGTAATTTGCCAGGTAATAATTACAACACCTGTCAAAGAAGTTTTCTTCCCTCCGTTTACAAACGGGGAAGCAGGTAAGGAGAGCCAAGTGATTTGCCTGAAGTTCACATACAACTATCAGGTCCCCAAACCAAGTCTCCCTCTTTTGGTTTCTCTGGAGGGTGGAATGAGTCCATCATGTCAACACAGATGTCTTTATCTACAGTGTGTCCATGGTCTCTCTCAAGCCATGGCTCTCGCCCATGCATGTTAGAATCATGGCAGTTTTTTTAAAAATACAAAACCATAGTGAGATACCACCCACGCTCATTAAGATGGCTACAAACAAACAGACAGACAAACAAACAGAAAATAACAAGTGTTGGCGAAGACATGGAGAAATTGGATCCTTTGTGCCCTGTGGGTGGAAATGTAAAATGGTGCAGCCTCTTTTGAGAACAGTATGGAGGCTCTTCCTCAACAAAATTAAATTGCATGTTCCAGCAATTCCGCTTTTAGGTATACAGACAGAAGAACTGAAAGCAGGATGTCAGAGGGATAACTGTACACCCATGTTCGCTGCAGCATTATTCGAAATAGCCAAAAGGTGGAAGTAACCTAAGTGTCTGTCACTAGATGAGTGGATAAACAAAATGTGCTGTATCCATACAAGTGAATATTTTTCAGCCTTCAAAGCAAAAAAAATTCTGACACCTGCTACAACATGGATGAATCTTGAGAACATTATGCTAAGTGAAACAAGCTAGATACAAAAGGACGAATACTATATGATTCTACTTATATGAGGCACTTGAGGAGCCAAATGCACAGAGACAGCCCAGGGGCTGGGAGGAGAGGTGAACGAGAAATTACTGTTTAATGGGAAGAGAGCCTCAGTTTTGCAAGGTGAGTTTTGGAGATGGAGGGTGGTGAGCCATGTGAATGTACTTAATGCCACTCTGAACCCATAAAAATGGCTAATGTGGTCAATTTCCTTTTGTGTGTATTTTATCACAATTCAAAATAATTTTTTTTAAAGACTGGTGCCAGGGCTGGACTCCTGGAATCAGACTCTCTGAGGGTGGGGTCAGGGCTCTGGCCTTGTGTAAAAGCTCCTTGGAGTTTTCTGCTGCACAGTGAGTATTGAGAAGTTTTGCTCTAGAACCACAGGCCCCCACTGTGGCCGAACTCCTTGGAAACACTCGTCTTTGAGACCAAAAATGTCATTTGCTAGTTTAAGCCAAAATAAAAACGAAAATCACTGGCATCACCTCCTGTGAATATTCTCTTGAACATATTCTTCTTGAAGAAAAGAAAAGAAGCTTCTGTCTTGGGTTTGCCGACAAGAAAGAGTCTTCTGTGTGCTTATTCTATTCTGAAACAAACCTCACTCTGAATTCCCTGACCCAGAGAAACAAGCTCTGGTATCTGGAGAAAGCAAACGGATCCCAGGCTCCAGTCAAGGGAAGAACGCCTGGGGAATCAGAAGAACATTATGGTGTTGTATAAATTTCTGGTGAGGTTTCAGCCTGCAGCATTGTCCTGAATTCTATGCAAAACACCAGGGATGCTGGTGAATTGGAAGGTGACTTGGATAATCACGGGCCTCGGGCCTTACTGCGATGATGAAGTTAGAAAAAAAAAATAGGTTTACAGTCAGAGGAAGAGAGGAAATGAAGGAAGAGGAGGTTTATGGAGTACGCCAGAGGATGGAGGAGAGAGTGTTGCAAAGCATCTGAGAGAATGATGCTACACTCTAAAGCAATTAAGTGTGCATTCCCTTCTGCAAAGAAGTGGCAAGGAATTTGGTTTGGGTCTGAGGGAAGGAAGGACCGATGGGGAGGTGTCGACCCTAAAAGTCTTTTATTTTTGTTACCAGTGTGGGGGGAGGGCTGTCTCATTCTCATTCTGGCTATTGCTATCTTCACACCAGTGAGTTGGTGCCTTGTTTGGGGCATTCCTGTCCAAGAGAATTTTCTGCTCTAATGGAAATATTCCCAGGGGTGTACAGGAGCCGGTTTTTATTGGCTTGATGGAGTTGGTTGTTTTATTTTCAGGAATTTTATGAGCCGGTTGTTAAGCATCATCATTATTTAAAAATTAAATCCCATAAGCATATTAAATATTATATTAAAAATAAAGGTAATAAAGACCCCAAACTCATTATACCTTAATTATTTTACTCTTACGTATCCACCGAGGTTTCCGCTGCCCAATATGGCGGCCACTAGCCACACAGGCCCATTGAGTACTTGAAACTGATAGTGTGACTGAAGAAGAGAGTTTAAAGTGTTATATAAGTTAAATTAATTTATATTCAAATAGCCACGTGTGGCTAGTGGCTACTAGTAGTAATGGGGTGTGCAGGTCTGGGGTTTTTGCACAAAGCTACATATCTCATTGATGACTGTTAGAAGGGCATTTATTTCAGCTGCTAAATGAGTATCTTTCTCTTTCATTTCATTTGGCTTTTTTTTTTTAAGATTTTATTTATTTATTTGAGAGAGAGAATGAGACAGAGAGAGAGAGCACGAGATGGGGGAGGGTCAGAGGGAGAAGCAGGCTCCCCACTGAGCAGGGAGCCCGATGCGGGACTCGACCCAGGGACTCCAGGATCATGACCTGAGCCGAAGGCAGTCGCTTAACCAACTGAGCCACCCAGGCGCCCCATTTCAGTGAATTTGGCTTTTATTATCATTTGGATCTGATCTCAAGTTATTTGGGAGGGCAGTGGTGGACGGAGTGGCAGACAGTGAGGGAGACAGAATTCCTTCTAAATTGAATTCTGGGCGCTTTGTGAGTTTGCATGCTAATGCCAGCAGGAAATGATTCGGCCCGATGTTGTGCCGTCCCATGAGCGGAAGGAAGCCAATAGACAGCATACCTGCCCCGTCCAGAGATGACGCTCGATGCTGGGTACCACGGGCAGGCATTTCTGGGGTTTCCTTAGAGTTTAGGAACCACATCACACTCCTCGGATGCAGAGGGGGCGCCATCTGGGATCCCCTAGTTCCAAAACCACCAGAGTTTGACTCCGTTTGCAAGGAAGTGAGCTGGGCTCCGCCAGCCCCGGGTCAGCCCCCATCAGCCGGCTGGGAAGCGCGGGACAATTAGCACCTAAAGCGATTGCTTCAGATGTGCTCATCCCATGTCCCCGTCCCATTCCCCCCAGGTAGCTCCCTGCTTTAATTTCCCTGCAGGGTTCAGAAAGGATGCATTAAATTATAATCACTAGCTGTTTTGTGAGCAGGCTTTTGTGACCAATAATGAGTGTAATGAGAGAAAAGAAAAAGGAAAAATGGGGTGATTGAAGCTCACCAGGCTGCTTTTGCTGAGCTGTTTGTAAAGCAACACAGACAGACAATGGGGGCCCTTTTCTGCCCGTTAATTTGTATCTGTGTTTTCATTTGTCGCTGATAGGTGAGCCTGTTTATTAGGCATCTGCTAGACAAGAGAGACCCTCTTACTTAACCTAAGGTTCGGATGGCAGAGACCATGAGTCACATGACTCTGCCTTCTGCAGCATTGCCCTTGCAATCCTGTTTCTAAATGAGTCAGCTCAGTGCGCCCTGCCATGTGATTAAAGGAAAACTACAGCTGGGACTCTTCCCATTAAACCTTTGACATCCTAATAAAGCCGCCCCTCCTTCCTAGCCCCAGAGCTTCGGGCTCTTTGTGCTCATCTGGACCACTGAAACAGCCCCTAATGTCTTCCTAAAAAGGTAGTGATCTAATCATAATACTCCCATGGTCTAAAATCTTTAGTAGTCCCCCACTATCTGTGAGCAGCTAAAAATGACCTTCAAGGACCTTTGTGGGGCTGACTTCACATAACTGTCATTAGATGGTAAGTTCTCTGAGAGCAGGGACTCTGTATCTTGCTCAGCTTTTTTTTTTTTTTTTTAAGATTTTATTTATTTATTGGGGGGGAAAGAGCTGAGGGAGAGGCCAAGCAGACTCCATGCTGAGCCCCATATGGGGCTCGACCCCATGACCCTGAGACCATGACCCGAAACCAAGAGTCAGATGCCCAACTGACAGAGCCGCCCAGGCTCCTCTCTTGCTCAGCTTTTTAGTCCTAAGAGCATGTAGCAAAGAGCCATGCATAAAGAGATGCATGAGTTTGTTGGACTGGACTGAATCGAAAGCAAGCAAACAAACAAACACAAACCAGAAATTCCAATCTTCTCATGGGGTGCTGTTACTTGGATGCAGACTTAAAAAAAAAAAATGAGAAACACACAAAAGTTGGAATCATTTTCAATTTTTTTTTAATAGCAGAAACCTTATACATTTTTGACACCTGCTATCAAAAGCTGTGTGTCAGAAATTCTATATCTTGGCCCAGCCCTGGCCCGGGTTCCCTGAGGCCCACCGGAGACCACACTGGGGCCAGCCAGAGGGATTCCTCTGTGAAAGCTGACTCGGAGTAAGAAAGAGAACTGGGCTGGAAGTCAGGCGACCAGCCTCTGCACCTGTTCGGCATTAACTGGCTGTAAGAGCTCAGACGAGTTGTGTCACCCTCTGGAACATACTTTCTCTTTTGCAAAATGGAAATGGGGCTGAATGGTCACCAGTGTCTCTCAGCTCTCATATACCGTCCGTGATTTTAAAGGGCGCCGTAAACTTTTCCAAGGACAGAGACCCTGCATCCATTTCTTTCCATTCTGGGGCCTGTGAATCTTACATATCAGAGGCATGGGTTCATTCAACAGACATCTGCCCATCGCCGAAGCTGTAGACTCGAAGGGCAAGCCTGTGTTATTGTTGACTCTGCTAACTTCTGGGGGACACCTGCCCTTTGTCCGAGGCGTTCAAGCCCCTCTGTGGAATGATACTAAGGAAGTCGCTTAGACAAACCTCCCGTCCATCCTTTTTCCATCCCCCAAAACAATCCAATGTTAACTACCCCTGGGGGCTCATTCTGAGGACTATGTGTTCTTGCCCCTACAGCGGACACTGTGGTTCATCACCAGGTCCCCTCTTTAGAACTGGCACGTGCAGCCCCCGGCCCCCTGCTGAGGACGTCCAACTGCAGCCCTCACTGGGGATCCCCCAGTGCCCCAGGGACTCACCTCACCCAAGGCTGTGCCCAGTGGTAGAATTAAACATGAAGGCAAAGTCTTGTTATTCCCCCACTGAGAGGGGGAGTTGAATCCCACCACCCACCCACCTGGAATAAATTGTCACAGCTCCATGTCCCAAAATGATTTCCGGAATCTACTTCTTGCTCCTCCTGTCACCATCACTTAGGAAGCACCTAGGCTATCATGGGTGCCATATAAGTTCCTAGCGGAGGGACCAGAGAGTGAATTGCCCTAAATCAGCTCTTTTGCCTTTAGGCCACAGATTCTTCTTCTTCTTCTCCTTCTCCTTCTCCTTCTCCTTCTCCTTCTCCTTCTCCTTCTTCTTCTTCTTCTTCTTTTTTTTTTTCTCTGCAATTTCACAGGTTCTCATAATGTCAACAACTTAAGACTAGAAAAATGCCTAGAAATAAAAATCAAATTTAAAATTGATGCCGTCTTTCTACTCGGGTATTTCCCCAGAATGCATATTGGGTCCTCGTGCAATGGAAAATACATGTAAAATCTAAGCTTTGCATCTTACATTGAGGGAGAGATGGTAAGAAAATAAGTCATTAAAGAATGGCTGGAACTCCACCTTCTGGGGCCACCAGTGCCCTCATTGAATCTTTGGCACATCGAGGTTTGAAAAGCACTGGTGTGTAGGCTCCACCAATCGCTCCACCGATCCATCTTGACAGCCCGCAGGACCTCCCACCACTGCCTGCGTTGTCTGCACCCCGGCCCTGCCTCCGCTGGGCAGCAATCCGGCCACTTCCTGCAGCCGGAGAGGCCCCTCCGTCATCATCCTCATCATCCTCACGGAGCCCCGGGATGCCTCCTGAGCCTGGCATGCAGGCTTCTCAGAGATCTGGACCCCAGCCACCCCTCCAGCCTCCTCTGTCGTGGCTGCAGGTCTGTGACCCTGCACATTCTATGCGGATTCTGGCCTTTGTGCCTTTGCTCTTGGAATCTCAGCCTGAAATGCCCTCCTGCCCCACCTGCCCATCTTTAAGACTTAGCTGAGGTGTCACTTATTTTAGGAAGCCTTCGGTGGCCTGCGTCCACCTAATGGCCAGGGCGCACACACACTCAGGTGCACTCCAAGCTGGGTGAGGCTCCCCTCCCCAGGGCTCCATACCGATGCCTGGGGCATAGTGCTCTTACTTCATCTTGTAGGGGTTTACAATGGTCTGTCTCTGCCAAGACTCTGAGGGCCTGGACTAGTGAGGTGGTGCAGTGGAGTGATGAGTATGGACTCTGGAGCTAGCCATCTGGGATCATGTCCCAGCTCTGCCACTAACTAGCTGTGCCACCTTGGACAAGTTACTTAACCTCTCTGTGCATTGGCGTCATCATCTGTTAAAAACGAATAATTTGAGGTCTCTACTTCATGAGATCAGTGTGAGGATGAAATTAGTGGATAAGCTGTATATGTTATGATATGAACATGTTGGCTATCGTTTTTTGATGATTCAGGTTTGAACTCCCAGTGACTGCTCCATAAGCAAAATATTGACTGATTGAATGTATGACAGTGCTTGTTTGAGTTTTGTCTTACTTGACCAAGCAAACCCATTACCTCTGTGATGTCTGTAAGGTTTGCCTTACTAGCCCCAGGTAATCAGTGGGGAAAGGGCCTGGAGAGGTTCCTTTGCCAAAGACCTTGCAACTAATTCAAAGTAGGGGCAGGACCAGAGCTAGGGCTCTTTTTGGCTGATCACTTGTGCAGGATTAATACTTCTGTTAAATCTGTCTAATGGGAAAACAGTGGATTTTATGGGTTTCTAGGGGTGCCTGGGTGGCTCAGTCATTTAAGCAGCTGCCTTCGGCTCAGGTCATGATCTCAGGGTCCTGGGATCAAGCTCTGTGTTGGGCTCCCCGCTCAAGGGGAAGTCTGCTTGTCCCTCTCCCTTTCCCCTTCCCGACCTGTGCTCTCTCTCTCTCTCTCAAAGAAATAAATAAAATCTTAAAAAATAAAAAAATAAAAGTGGGTTTCTAGTCATGAAAAAATTTTTTTAAGTAGGCTCCACGCCCAAAGGGAGGCTTGAACTCACAACCCTGAGAACGAGAATCGCATTCTCTACCCAGCTGAGCCAACCAGGCACCCCAAGTCATAAAAACTTTTATTCTACATTTCTTGTTGCCAAAGACCAGTGACCATACCTGCTCACCTGAAGAATAACAGTTCACTCCATCCTATCACCCAGAAGACTCTTCTGCCAATTTCCATCCCAATTTTGTAGCATTTGACAGACAAAATCCTTAGGATACACATGCCAACTTGACGATTATTTATTAAAACACTGGAAATTAAAAAATACACTGTAGACTGATAAAAACTGCCCTTTCTAAATATTCATGGGATGTATTTTCAGTATCACAAAGAACATTCTCATAAGCACAATGACCAAAGTAACCCAGACCTCCTTATTAATTTATTTGCCTTAAAATCATTTTTGTTCTGAGTATGAAAATGAACACTCATATAGTACAACAGCAGTAAATACTTTGTTTTGTTTTTAACTGAAAGGGAAAAAAATCAACTTTAATTTGAATACTAAACCATCCAGAATATCTAGCTGAAAACATGTTTTTATTATTTGCATTCTTAGGTTTGGCTTGTTATGCTTTTGGCATATCTACTGATATCACTCACAATATTTTTTCATTTCATATATTAATATTTAATATTCTTTAAACATTGTTTAACCTTAATGGTTGTCTAATTTCTGTTTTTCATCCACAGAGAAGCTATTAATTTATGAGCATATAGGGCAGTAAGTAATAATTTGCATGAATGCCCTGAGCAGATATGCTTTCATAGGCCGCCCATAGCATAGACTCTGGAAGGAATGATACCATCTATTGGCTAAGCTCCAATGAACATTGCTTTACAAGAAGACGGAAAAAAAAGTTTTTAATCCATAAAGAAGTCTGCTAAGTGAAAAATCAATGGAGATGACAGGAGCCGGTTTGTTTCTATTCCTTTTTTTTCTTTTGTGTGTGCTCTGCAGTTTTCTACAGGGAGAGATTTCTGAAATGGCAAAGCAGGAAGGAGCCACTGTGCTTTGAAGAACCAGAGACCAGCTCATCCTTCTCTGTGTCCAGAACCTCTCATCCTTCCCCAGTAACTCTGTCGGCAGAGCTCCGTGTTCACACATCACCAGCCAAGCTAACCCAAAATAAGGTCAGTTGGATCAAAAAATTCACCGATGAGTCCATCAAACCAGTGTGTTAGCAATATCTACATGTCTGAAATCTACTCAGTGCCCCATCCCACTGGTAACGATATCTTGCATTGCGTAGATTTGACAAAATGGTTTGGGGCAGCCCAATAGTGCCTGTGTTAAATGTTAAACGTGCACTAGGAGGTACAATTGCACATTCAGAGGTGAGAGAACACTATATATTTGAAAAGGAATTAGGTTAATTGCCCTCAAAGCAATTTCAATACTTCCCTCCTCCAAAAAGGTGTGGGGCTCTTTCCCCTTGGGCGAGGAAGTCAACGATGAAGTCAATCACTGTTCCCATAAATCCTGGCCACAGAATTACGCTCCCTCATGCAAATGCATTCTAGAGTTACCTTTCCTAAAATCTGGGATTTATAGCCACCTCAGGACAGACGCCACGCTGGCACCCAGGGTAGATAATTAAGATGGTTACCCAGACAATTTAGAGCAGACAAAATAATTTTTCCTCAATTATGTGCATATTACAGTTCGTCTTTCCTTTTCAAGTAGTTATGTGATTGTTATAATTCTCTTTTTTCATTTTTTCCCCCATGTTGAACAAGACTTATAGGTAATAGTAGAAGTTTAATACAATTTAAAATTAGAGCCCAGGCAAATAAAATCTCAGCTCATAATCCAGTACTTTGACATTCGAAAAGCATATTTAACAGAAGCAACAAATTTTTCTAGCCATTCAAGGAAGTTAAACTACCTTTCTCAATGCTGGGAAACTCAAGACTCACAGTTTTATGCCAGGCTCTGAAAAGTCATGCCTGCCTTTCATTTCTCTCGTGCTGAATTAAATCATGGCTAGACTTCCAGATGTGTTTCTCCCTATTAAAATACTGAAACAAAATTAGGACAATTTAGTACACAAAATTAGTGCTTAAATTCGGAGCATACATTTTTTTAGAGCCTCATTATTTTGGATGGGGGGGAGGTGATTTTTGTTGGTTAGCTGTTTTTGACTAGAATTTTTATGCACCAAGACAGCATATTTGGATATAAATTTATCCATGGATGAATTGTATTCTGCTGAATATACAGTAAACTAATGTTACTTCTTCTACCCATTGTCCGTTTATTAATAAAAGAGTTCTGCCACTTGCCATTATGTACAGAAATAGCTTAGTTTAAGACTTATTAAAGATTTAGGGCTCTATTATTGAAACCATCATTATTAGTGTATGATAATAATTTAGGATAATTTATATAAACTGAGCGTATTTCCTTTCCTATAAATTATAAACATTTAAAATAGCTTCTCTTATGTCACGAGCTTCGAATGCAAAATGAGCTGCTGTTAGGATGCTAAAACAGCCAGAGAGAGAAGCCACGGGGCTAAAGGGACTGCCTTTGAAATAAGCTCATTTGTCACTGTTGCAACTGGGATGGTAGCATCTTAGGCTTTGCTGCTTTAGGGTGGGGGTTATCAGGCAGAGTCATGACACACCATGGTATCAAGGTCAGTGTTGTTGTTAAATAATAACAGACAGTTGTGAAATTATTTTTTCTAGTTTCTTAGGGGGAGTTGCAGGGGACGGAGGGAGGGTGCTGGTCATCAAAGCGGAAGCCAGACCAGTCCATAATAGCTTCACTGTCTCTCTCCGACAGCCTGAAAGGGCTGCCTTGAGTGGCATCCCTGCTAAGTGCCCAGGAACTTGCAAAGTGTGCAAGGAATGACACGGAGCCTGCAGCCCAGGTCACCTTGTCACAGGCCAGTGAGCCAGGCCTGGGGGCTGCGGTCAGTGGCTGGGGCCCCTGTGTATGGCCGCGTTGGCTGCCTGGCCTGATTTCAAAGTTACTTCTGTGTTCTTTTTCATTTTACTGATGGATAAAATTTTAATAAGGAAGAAGCCCAAGACAGATGAAAAGATAAGAATAGTGTATCTACACTGTGCTATGATCAAGAAAGATGCCATGGACATTTCTCTTGGTCCCAAAGGCACACAATAATTGAAATTAAGTTTTTAACCATTCTGAGTATTAATAAAAACACATGAGAACAGTAAACTGTGTTATTTTAGCAATTAAATATAAATTATCTGTGCTTATTTTCCAGTAGCATTTGCCACATGCCTTATTAACATTACCTGGAGAGGAAAGGTCTAAGAGAAAGAAATAATCAAGATTCCTTTTATAAGGGTGCCTGGGTGGCTCAGTCAGTTGGGCGTCTGCCTTCAGCTTGGGTCGTGATCCCTGGGTCCTGGAATCGAGCCCCCCATAAAGCTCCCTGCTCAGCAGAGAGCCTGCTTCTCCCTCTCTTCCCCACTCGTGTGCTCTCTCTCGTATCTCTGTCTCTCTCTCTCAAATAAATACAAATCTTTTTTAAAAAAAGATTCCTTTTAGAAAATAAGGATCATTTTAAAATTTTGGCCAGTGTATGTACTTTAGTATTTCTTCCTCATAAAGTGACAGGATTTTTTTTTTGAGATATTAAAATTGGTTGACCATGACAAATGTTTTTATAAATAGTAGGGCAGGGAAAATGCTGTAGATGTATTTGGGAATTTCAAATTCTGGATGCCCTTATAGAAGCATGAGCAAGAACCATCTACCAGCTGCAAGAGCAGAAGTGTTAAAGAACCTCAATCTAGGGCAAGTAGGTCAAATTCGAATCAATAGTTCTGATTCCATGATTCCATGGGGTCAGCCTCGTTCTGCATGTTTCGAAATAAACCAGAATTGCCAACTGTGGTAACAATGATAACCAGAACAGCCCACTTGTATACAGTATTTGCTGGGTGTCAAGCATCTTATCTACGTTAATGCATTTGATCCTCGGAGCAGGGTTATTAATATTTTTATCCTTTTACATAAAGAAACTTGTCCAAGATCATACAGATGGTAAAAGGCAGAGCTGAGATTCAAACTTGGACTGCCTGGTATCACCATTTGTGCTCTTAATGGAGGCATCCCGTTCTGTTTGGTTCATCAGCCCCGTTAACCTAAAGTCAGCGGCTGACAAATCATGGCCATGGACCAAATCCAGCCCACCGCTTGTTTTTTTTATGGCTGGTGAACTGAGAAGAGTTTTTACATCTTTAAATTTTTTTTTTAAATCAAAAGGATATAAGACTCTGTGACATGTAAACATTACATTACGTGTAAATTTCAGTGTCCATTAAGTTTTATTGGAACACAGCCTCATTCATTCCTGTCCACATTATCGAAGCCTGCTTTCGCACTGAGGTGGCAGAGTTGAGTAGTTGCAAGAGAAACCCTACGGCCCACAAAGCCAAAAATTTACTATTTGCTTCTTTTTAAGACAAAGTTTGCCTGAGGTCATCAATGGAGCCACTAAGGGAAGGGAAGAAGCAGAAATAACATGACCCATGTCAGAATGGGTCAGATCAGAAATTAGGACCCCAAGTTCATCCATCTACCTCAAGTACAGGTATAGAAGTTACCAGTTAAAGCTTTGTCCAATGCTGGTCTGTTGGAATGTTCCAGGACATTCTGGAATTCCAGAATCCTGCACAGCAGCTTCTTTCTTACAAGAAGGATAAGAAATGACAAGTTGATGATGGGACAAAATGGTGAGAAGGTGACTTCATGTAATGTTTTTAAATACTTCACAAAATTCATTTTTGTAATAAACCTACTTTCAGCTGGGGGAAAATAACCCACCAAGATCATTGCAATAACATTCCTACCTGATGATGGTTCAAGGCAGGATAGTGTTTTCTGGAAAACTTAAGATTTCCAAATTAAATGTTTTCAAAACAAAACAAAACTCTCAAAATGAGCAAGAGAGTCCCATGATTAAATGT
This sequence comes from Mirounga angustirostris, assembly GCF_029215605.1. Taxonomy (NCBI): domain Eukaryota; kingdom Metazoa; phylum Chordata; class Mammalia; order Carnivora; family Phocidae; genus Mirounga; species Mirounga angustirostris. Next base: position 15,518,620 of record NW_026991711.1, on the reverse strand, counting down.
GTTTTTTTAGCAGTAATAAAACTTCACTAAGTTGTACTGGCTGAAAATAAAATCAAACTAGTTTATTTTTTTAATCAAACAGATTTTTGAATGAAGCTAATTATTTTCAGATATAAACTATATTTAATATTTAGAATTAACTAAATATCGGCTCAAAGCCACCAAGTGTTAAAAAGTAGATATCCATGCCTCTTTTGGAAGCAAGAATGAACAAAACCATTTGTTCTCTAAAATATTTTAAATAGTTGCTCTGGAATAACAGTTGCACTATTATTTCACATAATCTCTATAAAATGGATTTGTTCAGTAGAGAGGAACTGAATGCTAACTTCTATCCAATCTGAATTAGTGATTTTTAAATGTTTCAACAACCAATTGTTCAGCCACCACCCAAAGGAAATGACGTGCTTCAGGAAATGTCTACGTGGACCCGGATTTTATAGACCAGAATTGAGATGTGCTGGAGAGCAAATAAAGGAGGAGGGTAAGTGTTCCACTCTGCTCAGCTAACCTTTATTGATTCCTTCCCTCTGAGCGCCACGCTCTCTCTTAGATTCTGGAGCTACAAAGATGACAGGGACGCATTTGCCCCCCTTATCTGGATCCTCAACTCTAATTTTCACATCTTTTCTACCTCTCTACCTCCAGACAGGTTTTTCTCCACCTTTCTGATTATTCTGTTCCACCGGTTATGTCAGTCTCTCCCACTGACGGTCTTACCTTCACAGGAGGGTTTTTAGGGCATCATTCTAGACATCCTACCTGGTCTCCTGAATAGAGGGGTTCCGGAGGGGAAACCGGAGGGGATTGTCCAGAGGGTATCTAGTATGACTGGGATTTCATACCCATTGAAGTGCCTCTCCCCGTTTCCCCTCCCGCCAACCTCCAGAAACCACCATTCTACTTTCTGTTTCTTTTTTTTTTTTTTAAGATTTTATTTATTTATTTGACAGAGAGAGACACAGCGAGAGAGGGAACACAAGCAGAGGGAGTGGGAGAGGGAGAAGCAGGCCTCCCACTGAGCAGGGAGCCGGATGCGGCGTTCGATCCCAGGACCCTGGGATCATGACCTGAGCCGAAGGCAGACGCTTAACGACTGAGCCACCCGGGTGCCCCCTACTTTCTGTTTCTATGAGGCTGTTTCAGGTACCTCATGTAAGCAGAATCTTGTAGAATTTGTCCTTCTGTGGGGACGAATTCTGTCCTTCTGTGACTGGTTTATTTCATTTCTCATAATGTCCTCCAAGTTCATTCATGTTGTAGTGGATGTAACACATTTTCTTTATCCGTTCATCCATGATGGATATTTGGGTTTTTCGTAGCCCTTGGTCTAAGAATCATGCTGCAGGGACCATAGGAGTGCAGATCTCTGTTTGAGATCCTGACTTCCATTCGTTGGGATAAATACCCAAGAGTGGGATTACTTGGTAGCGGGGTAGGTGTCTCCTTCATGTGTTGAGGAGCATCCATATTACTTTCCATAGAGGCTCCACCAGTTTGCACTCTCACCAACAGTGCACAAGGCCTTCCTTCTCTCCACGTCCTTGCCACGCTTATCACTTCCTAGGTATTTTTTATAACAGCCATCCTAAAATGTATGAGGTTGTATCTTACATTGTTTTAATTTGCATTTCTCTGATGTCAGCGATGTTGAACACCTTTCATAGACTACGCTTTCTTATCCGCAGAATGGGTAGATACCACATTTATTTTACATTATTGAAGATAGAGTAAGTTCTCTTGGCATACGTTCCTAGAAGATTCAAATGCTAAGAGCTACTTCACTTTATAATACTTGTTTCACATATTACTAATGATAAAATACTTAATGATGAACACAAGACTGCTTAACAGAAAAATTCAAAAACTGCCTATTCATTCTCCTCCATAGTCTGCCTTTACTCCAGGTATTTTGTACCCACTGTCAGAAGACTCAGTCTTCAGTATATAACCTCTCATCCCTCCTCAAAGATGCCAGCAGTTGTCACGAGCATCTTTCTGTTACTGCCAAAAGGAAAAGAGGGGAAACAAAAGAAATTCACATGTGGAGGAAGCAGTCGTTCCACACTTAGACTTTGGTTTGTGCAAATGGGTTGTGCTTATTCAATCAACAGGATCCCTTTGACACATACATATGCCACACATTAGCCCTCCGCTCAGGGCAGACTGCATAATTTGCAAGCCTAGTGCAAGAAGGAAATGCATAGACCCTTGCTCAAAAATGATTAAGAATTTCAAGACAGCAACTGCAGAGCATTAAACCAAGTGCCAGGACCTTCTAACTAAAGGGTAAGTCACATGCGCAAGAAACCAGCACAGCCTCCACGGCAAAAAGAAAAGAGGATCTTTTTTGGGCACCTGTCATACGTCATTCAGAAAAATGACAACCAGCCCTGCGCTCCAAAAGTAGCAGTAGAAATTAAGACCCTTAAAATCTAATGGGGCAAGAGGGTCCACACATTCCACCCATTGATGTCAATTTTATTTTTTCTAGAAAATTCCAAGAGTCACTTAATTTCAACACCCGGATGTTCACTTCAAGGCTGGAGTTCTGCAGTCAACCAGGGCCAGGCCACAAAGCAGGGGTACTTCCCTGCTAGTCGTAATTAATTTCTTGGCAGTCATCACCAGGGGAGAGAAAAGTTATTGAGAATGAGACAGGTATACAGTCTCCCTAGTCAGCATGAACACACAGTTGAGAGACTTCGGGAAGCCCCAATCGAGCCCGGCTTTACCACGCTCCATGTAACTTACTAACCTTAAGCCATGAGACAGCCATGAGAATGAGAAAGGAATTTAAATGAACAATGGGAAGTCATCTTTCCTAAGTACTTGCAGTTAGCGGCGGCCCTAAGAATTTCACAATATGAAAATGGACATTTTGAGAAACCCAGCTTTACTGCACTCAGCACCTAAGTAATCAGAGGACGTTTCCTTAAGCTTGTGGTGATTTATGAAGTGAGAAGTTGACCTTTTCATCTATTATTGCTGTCATCGGACTTCTTTCCTTTAAGAAGTTTGTATTTATTTAAAAAAACATAACCAACAACACAATCAGAACCTGAGTGATTTCTTCTTGATTTTGCAAATTACATTAATGACATAATAACTTTAATATAAAAACCGTGGCTATCAGATGCACACATCATCCAATCAATGGAAACAAATCATTTCTTCTTATGTTTAATGATTCTCTCAAGGAGTAAATCTAAGAAAACAGAACAGTCCATCAATGAGGAGGTCGCATACATTGTCTCTCTCATCAGTAGAATTGAAAACAAAGGTTTCCTTTATTGTGTGAATTTCAACTAGTAGAAATCAAGTTTTGCACACAGGGGGAGGGTGACGTATGGGGTGGCCATCACGTCGTCTGATTTTGATATTATAAAGTCCCAGCAGAACAATGATTGCAGACCATGGCTTTTTGTGACTGTCCAAATATGCTGCAAATCAAGGCTCACTTACCTCTTTCAGGAAAACTCTGATTCTGTAAACCATGCCATGTGCAATAGGGAGTCTCCGGTCCTGCCCTAACTTTGTCATGTGTCAGGTTCTTGGAAAGACCGAAGATGCCCTTCCAGATAAGGGCAAGCAGTGCAGCTGAGGACGTGACGTTTGCAGACGTAGAGCCGCATGTCCTGTTTGAACCCATCTGCAGAGCCGTGTGGAGCTTCTTTGAACTTGGAGCTGCCCAAGAAGAACATGAAATGGGACCACTTTTTAAAGGTCTTATTTATTTATTTGACAGAGAGAGACACAGCGAGAGAGGGAACACAAGCAGGGGGTAGTGGGAGAGGGAGAAGCAGGCTTCCCGCGGAGCAGGGAGCCTGATGTGGGGCTGGATCCCAGGACCCAAAAGCAGACGCTTAATGACTAAGCCACCCAGGCTCCCCTCTGGGTGCTCCTTTTAGACGCAGCTTGGGCATAAATGTTGTAATGTCACCTGCAGTGTTGCCACCATCTTAGGGGAGTCAGAAGAGCAATGCAGGGAAAGACAGAAGCAGGAGAGTCTTAAATATGAGGTCACATCCCATGTTCACCCCTTAAGGACAAGGGCTTCCTTCCTAATGTCCTCTTCTCTTTAAGCTCAGCTCCAGCTTCTAAAGTGCCCTTATGGCTAGTTATGATGTGAGGACCACTCCTCAAATTCTGTCCTAACTTTTTCCATTTTCAGTATCATTCGATTTTGCTATTCCTTCAACACCCCGGCCGCCCCTCCCCCGAGATAAGGCTTTCATTGCCTCCGTGCTTGTCTCCTGGTCCCCATCCTCCCTATACCACACACCACCTACCACAGCCAGGTCAGCCACCCACATGCCTTTCTCCTTCAAACACCCCAGAATGGCTCCCATGATCAACTGTCCAATTTTCCACATCCTGCTGCCCTTTTCCTCATTCCAGTCCCCAGGGGAGCATGGATTCAGAGTTGGGACCTCAGCTTTGCGTTTTTAGGGATTTGATTTTATCAGCTCACTCAGTGTTTATTCATACCAACCAAGCTCCTGAGGCTGAGTCATAGCCAAAATAAGTTCCAAGGAACATACGATCCCTTGGTAACTAGAATATTTCACCAGCTGCTCAGTGTTTTCTTTAAAAGGAACTCGAAGGACTCTCAGTGGTCAGAGAGTAGAGCATGAGGAGTTGATTGATCTTCCTGAACAGCGTAGTCATATGATGATAGCCAGCATCTGTCAGGAAGTATTTATTGCATGTCTACCAATTGTCAAGTTCCAGGTCCTTGGGGGTTCATCAGTGAACCAAAATGACAAAAAAACAAAATCTTTGTAGAACTTATATTCAATGGGAAGTGGCAGACTCTAAAAGCAGTAGATGACAAAATAATTAATGATAGCAGTAAAAAAGCAAACACGTACAGAGCTCTTGGTTGGTACTGTTTTAAAGGACTCATTTATTTCTCACAATATTCCAATTAGCAGATACTATTATTATCCCAGGTTCCCAGAGGAGGGCACTGACTTGCCCAAGGTCACATGTCTGACAAGGGGTAAATCCTGTCCATCCTCTACAACTTTTCTCTTTCTTTGTACCTTATGGGAATATATTTGTAGGATAAAACCCTAGAAGTAAAATTGTTGGATTAAAGAGTAAGTGTATTTTAAATATTGATTGATAATTTCAAATTGCTTTCCACAGAGGTTGTACCAGTTTACAATTTATAATATGAGAGCACTTTTCTCCACGTGACTCTAACAGCATTGCATACAACCAGATTTTTTAATCTTTATCAAGCTGGTGGATGAAAAATGGCATCTCATCTAGTGTTTTAACTTCCATCTCTTTAATTGTGAGTGAGATCAACCATTTCTTTCTGTGTTAATTGGCCATGTGTGCACGTGCTTATGTGATTGAACTGCCTGTTCTTGTCCTTTGCCCATTTTCTTTTGGGTCTTTTTTTTTTTTTTTTTAACGCATATGAGCTCTTTGTACCTTAATGAAATTAATCCTTTGTCATTTATGTTCCAGATAATCTCCCCAGTTTTCTACTTGTCTTTTGCCTTTAAGATTTTTTCTATGTGACCATTTAACATATAGCTCATTTTTCCATTTTACAGTTTCTGTTTTTACTGATTTGCTTACTGAGAATTCCAAAGACCTTTTCTCTGTAGCAGGGTGCATTGAACTAAAATGAGCTAAAATCTCAATTTACATTTCCAAAAGAATTTTATTCCAATTGAATTGCATATTTTGACTTCCAAAATAATACTATTTCAAAAATATCATTCATGATGTATCTATGGTCAAGTGGGATGGATGACATGGTTTGGTAGATTCACAATTGATTAAAATATTTTATTCTATTAATATAAATAGGGATCAATACAACCTAAAAGAAGATGGTATCTTGTGGCATACCACTAGTCTCTGTGTTTAGTTCCATCCTGTTTGATATTTTGATTAAATATTTGAATTAGAATAAAATGGATATCCTTGCTAGATTTAGTAATGGCACAAAATTGGATGGATGTTAATATATTAGATGTCAGATACATATTCAAATTGATTTTGACAGCTTGGAACAATCAGCAAAACTAATAAGATGAAATTTAATAGGGACAAATGTAAAGTTCTGCAATGAGGTTAAAAAATGTCGGACCAATTATAAGATGAGAGACACCTGAGCCATTGGCAATTCAAATAAAATTGTTTAGGGGGTTTCATTTAATGAAAATTGCAATACTGGCCAATAGACAGAATTGCCAGAAGAGCTAATGAGATCTTGAATTACATTAATAGAAATATTTCACCCAGAATAAAAACAGTAATAGTCCCAGATGTATGTTTTGCTGGCGCGCCTGCACTGAGAGAATTTTTTCAGTTCCAAGTGTCATATTTGAAGAGATACATTGACAAAATGCAGTTCCTCCAAGAATGGAAACCATGGCATTGGGATATTTAAGTCAGAAAAAAAAAAAAAATCTGTTACTGGGGAGGGAATAATCATCTTTAGATATTTAAAGGATTGTGATGTGAAGGCATGATTATACTTATCCTCTGTAATCACAGAGAGTGGGACTGAGACAGTGCAGTCATAGGAAGGGAAACACCTACTCTGTTTAAGAAAGAATTGTCTACTATTCAGAACTGTCCACAAACTGAATGAGCGCATGCTGAGAGAGTGAGATTTACATCATCAAGAATATCCAAGTGAGGTTCAGGGGCATCATAAGAGAAGTCAAGCACTAGCTGAGATCAGATATAAAGTCAGTCACAGAGAATTTGTTACACGTACTTTAAATAGGGCCAGGTTGGGCGCCTGGGTGGCTCAGTTGGTTAAGCGACTGCCTTCGGCTCAGGTCATGATCCTGGAGTCCCGGGATCGAGTCCCGCATCGGGCTCCCTGCTCAGCAGGGAGTCTGCTTCTCCCTCTGACCCTCCCCCCTCTCATGTGCTCTCTCTCATTCTCTCTCTCTCAAATAAATAAATAAAATCTTTAAAAAATAAAAATAAATAAATAAATAAATAGGGCCAGGTTTGCCACTTCAATGTTAGTCCTATAATAATGTCACTTTCAATTACTAGCATCCCATTAAGCATTAGTTGAATTGGAAAGAGAGGAACAAGGTTTCAAGCTCTCTCTCTTTTAAAAAAAGAGTTTTTGGGTTTTTTTTTATTTGAAAGAGAGAGAGCGTGAGCATGCGCAAAGCCACGGCGCACGTGAGTGGGGGAGGGGCAATGGGCGAGAATCTTTCAAGCAGACTCCTTGATGAGTACAGAGCCCCCATGGTGCTCCATCCCACAACCTATGAGATCATGGCCTGAACCAAAATCACAAGTCCGACACTTAACCAACTAAACCACCCAGGCACCCCCAAGCTCTCTTATGTGCGCTGCAGCCAAGGATATGCGTGCACCCTTGGAAGTATGTCTTGCAAAAGAACATCCATCATGTCTGTTAATGCAGGGGAAAAGAGGATAAAAAACACTTCTGGTCCAATGCTCTTTAAAAATTCCTCCAGTTCTGGGGGCGCCTCGGTGGCGCAGTTGGTTGAGCGTTGGACTCTTGGTTTGGACTCAGATCGTGGTCTCGTGGTGGTGAGATCTGGCTCCGCACTCAGTGCGGAGTCTGCTTGAGATTCTCTCTCCCTCTCCCTCGGCCCCTCCTTCTCGTGCTTTCTCTCTCTCTCTCTCTCTCTCTAAAATAAGTAAATAAATCTTTTTTAAAAAATAACTCCAATTCTGGAGAATCGAAGACTGTATCTGGGAAAGCTGGTGTAGCTACAGTCAGAAGAAGGTGGTGGGAGATGGCTTGTAGAGGTTTAGGAAAGAAGTAGCTGCACCTGAGGGGAGGAGTGCTTGGCCACAAGCAAGTTCTCAAGAGGGGAAAGTGGGCACTGGGTTAGTAAACAAATGAACTAAGGTGGAGGTGGAAAGTGGAGCTTGGTTACATGAAAGAAAGCAAGAAACCAACTTTTGGAAGCAGAGTTCAATGAAACCAAGACTGTTCATGCTCTTGACCCAGCCTATTTTTGCCCGGGTCATCCCCTATCCTACCCTGACCACAGCAGACTACTGGCACCTGTCTCAACACCTGGAGCCCTCTCCTTACCCATGCTGTCCCCCCTGCCTGGAATGCTCTCCCCCCTTATTGGTGGTGGTCCACAGACCTTCCTCCAGACATAGCTCACACATCAGCTCCTCTGTGAGGTCCTCCCAAGTGCTCCAAGCAGAGGTAGGCACCTCCTTCCCTGTGTTCTAAAAGGTCCTTCCACATAAGGATTACATTAGGAATTAATTATTAGCACTTAATTATTCTTAATACGTCTGAGTGCTGCACTAGACCATGAGCCCCTCAGAGCTAAGAACGATGTTCTATTGATGTTTCAAATTGTGCCAATAGGTATATCATGAATGAATAAGTGAATGAATCAATGAGTCAAAGACCAGCAGCACAGCTGAGGCCACGCTACGGATGCAGATGTTCTGTTCCTTTAGTCCGCCATGAAGAGGAGCGAACCCTCATGTGGTGGCTGACTATCCCCAGGTATGCAAATTGAAATGTTTCCAGGAGAGAGAGCAAGGCATGTTGTTATAAATGATTCTCAAATTTTCCTGAAATCCTCTAGAGACTCTAGCACAGTGTTTTGCCTAATAAATATAATTGTTCGCACTATCCATATATGTATTGCGCAGATAATTAAACACATGTATGAATAAATGAAAGAAGACCCATTTCCCCAAGTGCAAGTTGATTTTCCTCTGTCTGGATGCCTCTCGCACCCCACCCCACCCCCGCCCCGCAAGACTTACTTCACTTCCTTCTAAGATGTCCTCTGTCCTCTGCTCAGTCTGGTCACATAGGTGGTTGACTTGGATGGAATGACCACCTCTCCTGCCCCACACTGGTCACCAGTTTTGACTTCACTCATCTGTTCAGTTCCTCCCTGCTCTGTCACTCACTGCTCTACTACTCTCATTGCCCTTGACTTTCCCAACCAGAAAACCACTATCTGGGAAAGGCACCCTTCACATCTGCCTGCTGGAGGCTCCAGTCCCACCTCTGGAAGTCTGTTTCTGTCTCCAGGAATCGTTTTAGGTATTTCCTGGCTTGTAAGGAGCCCCTCTTTCCCTTTCCTATGTAAATATTTTTGAATCCTCCCAACAACAGCCCATCTAAGTGAGGCCAGCACTTACTTAGCACCTGTCATATGCCATCCCCTGTACATAGACCTAAAAACACAGGGATGAATGAGGTACAGTCCTGTGTTCCCATTACTCCAGCTCACATTGGCTGCCCTGGCCCCAGAGGGCTTAGCATGACCTTCCCTAGCACTGAATTATCCCGGATTTCTTTATACTGTTATTTTCCCCCAAGAGACTTCAAGCTCAGCTTCTTGGAAACCTACCATAGCAACTGGCTCCATGCTAGATTCATAGTAGACACAATAAATATTTGTCCCTTGATTTGGAGGGGGTGGGTTTTTATGGGTTGCCATAACTCATCTTAGGACAAAACTTCCAGATCTCTTGATTTTCTTGGATTGGATGTGGGATGGGGAATTTTACTCTTTCTACCATAATTTTCTCATTAGAGAAAATAAATTTTCAGAATTTAAGACAGGAATTAAAATCATCTCATTTGGGTGGTATTTTTCAGTGTTATAATCCGGTTGGCACTCTTTTCTTGCCAGAAAATTTGGATTCTGTAACATTTTTAAGCTATGATTCCTGATTCCTTTTTCCATCTTTGTGCCTGGGTTTGGTTTTACATAGGGTTGGTTTTGATGTCAGGGAGTAGAGAGACATGAGGAAAACAAGCTGGACCCATAATTCAGAAACACATTTTCTATACCGAAAGATGTGTACCATCAGCTAACGGTAAAGTCTTTCCCTTTCTATGCACCTGACTCTTTTTGTCTGAAAAGCACTTCTCAAAGGAAAAAAAAATAATAATAAACTAAAATATAAGCCACCATTAGGAGTATAAAAAAGATTGCAGATAGCTGGAAAACGGATTACGCAGTGCAACAGGATGAAATAACCCACAGCACCAAAAGCCAGGACTGCCGAGGATCAATTACCACTGAGCCCGGTAATGATCTTCTTACATCAAAAGCCCTTTCAAGACATAGCAACATACCTGCCCCGCAAAGACTCTTGAACCGGAGGATAATGTAATCATCAATACTATATCCTTTCTCTTTTGTGAGCACTTTAGAGAAAGCCCAGTGGAGTAGCGACTCTGGTATTAAGTGTCATTTTAAACAATACCTTGAAACCATCATGCAATCTTACTCCTGAAATGTGAAGTATTTGCTGCCCCGGTGGATCCACCTGGTACGTCTGGTCGCTAATAGAATAAATCTGTGATTTCCTTTCCACTTGCTTTCTCACTTCTTGCCCTGCTGAGTCAGTTGCAAATCAGTTGAACTTACCCCTCTTTTCTGTTTTGTTTCGGGATCTGGTATTTGTTTGTGCTTTATCTTCCCCTACCTCTTAATAAAAGGAGTAAACCAGTCGGCCTCCGAGAGTATTGACTGTGCTAAGAATGCGGGATTGTGTTGCAAAGTTGCTCAGGCTTGCAATGTTATCACTCAGCAGGACTGGGTCCCATCAGAAGGCACATGGTGTGCCATGACGTAGCTGGTCTTCGACCACAAAAGCAGACTTTTCTCTGTGAGTTAGACAAACCACACAAAAGGCAACAATAACTACCATAAACACCATTTAATACTATTCACAGGCTATTGAAGAGATGGGCGTTGACTAAGAATTGCAGCAAAGCCAGCACATTGTGCGCAGATGAAAGGGGGCCTAGTGAACAGGAAGCATCATTGGAGCGGGCTGACAGTCACCATATAACGGCGGGATTGTGGGGCTGGCATTTACCCCAAGGGTCTTTACAGTCAGAAAAATAAAGAGAAATTAAAGCATAAGGGATCCTCTTTGTGGGCACTTAAAGCCCATGAAGCAACACAAGAAGCTATACAATTGTCTTTTCAAACTCGTCTGTGCTTTAGATAATTATGAGAAGGAAACATTTGGGGTGTGCTTGCTTATAGGATTCTATATCACCCATGGGGGAAACTCATCTGTAAAAACAGATGAAATTCTCACAGCGAGAGGAATCGCTGTATAAACTTTCGCCTCGTTTTAAAACAGGAAGAGCTAACTGCAGCTGGATTAGTCAAGCTACTTGCCATTTCTGGAAGCCTCTGTTTGCTCCGTGAGGTGTCCAGGGCAGGATACCTTCATTTTTCACCGGGTACCTAAAGAAAAATAAAATTAAATGATTTATTAAATTAAATAAGCCCTTGGAAATATAATGCCTGCCTTTAAAATATTTATCCCTCTGTCTAAAAGAAATTAACTTATACAGGTATTTTTAAGTAGGAATTTAAAGTACTTTAAGCAAATCTGTAATGATAATCATTCTTTGGTGTATACTGAGCTTTTCTTCTTTTTTCTTTTTTTAGCATAATGGGTATGCCAAATATAGTGAGGAAGATTAGTGATGAAAGCACAAACAGATTTTAGAAGGGCCCTTAGAATGTTCTGGAATGTCATTTTGCTGAAAAAGAAATACGAGCCAGGGAGTTAAATGACCAGCCATAGTCATGTAACTAGTAATAGCAGCTCAGGGTAGATGTCAGGTCTCCCTGATTCCCTGTTCCGCTCTTTTGAATACAGAAAATTTTCTTGAATATAGAAATAATTATTTTCTGTGCAAAATAATTTTTTTGGTTGTTTATTTAGCCGTTAAATCTTGAATGGTTTTGCCTCACCTCTCTGCACCTCACTTTCACTGTCCGGGCATGGGGGTTGTCGAGAGGTGTTAAATGAGTTGGTGTGTGTAACGTGTTCAGCACATACCTGACCTGGCTTAAGGCTAGATAGCTGTTTGCTATTCTTATTGTTTGTTCATAAAACAGCAGAGAGGGCTTTGAAGACCACTGCCTCATTGCATCCTGGGGCCATCAGAAAACATCTGGATCCTCTGTTGGCAGGTGAGGAGCCTGCAGGCCAAAGAGGCTAGATTGGCCTGAGGCACAGACACCAAGGGGACCCATTCTCAGGTCTTCTAACTGCAAGCGAGAGCTCTTTTTCTAACACTACTGTGATGTCTCTTAAGACCTTAAAAAATACTCTAAGAATTTGCCCAGTGTCACAGACTGTGTCGGCAGAAGCTGACTACATACATTAAATTCTCTTTTCTTTGGATCAATGGCTCCCAAATTTTAGCGTGAATTAAAGAGACAGACTGGGGGGTGGGGGTGGGGAGGAGAGGAGAGGTCTTTCCCAAAATATTCTAATTCCACAGGTCTCCCGTGGGGCCCAGGAAACTGTATTTTTTAAAAAGCACACTATCTTTAAAAACATAATAAGAAAAGAAAAGGAAAAAGAAAAAGCACACCGTCCTCCCCAGGTGATTTCCAGGCAGGTTGCCCAAAGACCACACTTGGAGAAAAATTACCTTAAAGTATAAATTCCTTCCTTCCTCCCCACCTTCTGGTGAGTCCCCATCTAGTTTCCTTTTTTTTTTTTTTTTTAAGTATTTTTATTTATTTATTTTTGCGAGAGAGAGAGAATGAGAGGGGGAGGGGCAGAGAGAGAAGCAGGCTCCCTAATGAGCAGGGAACCTGAGCTGGGACTCAATCCCAGGACTCTGGGATCATGACCTGAGTCAAAGGCAGACACTTAACAAACTGAGCCACCCAGGCACTCTCCCCGCCCATTTAGTTTTCTTACTTGTACTCTGGTTCCACTGTTGTCTGCTCATTTGGTCTGCTAGTGGTGATGTTAGCGAACAAGATTCTTTTATACCAGTAAAAAGTAACTAGCAAGGGACACCTGGGTGGCTCAGTCGGTTGGGGATCTGCCTTTGGCTCGGGTCATGATCCCAGGGTCCTGGGATCGAGTCCTGCGTCGGGCTCCTTGCTCAGCGGGGAAGCTCCTTCTCCCTCTGCCTGATGCTCCCCCTGCTTGTGCTCGCTTGCTCTCTCTCTCTCTCTCTCTGACAAATAAATAAATAAAATCTTTAAAAAAGAAAAAAGAAACTAGCAGAAGCTAGTTCTGCGGGAGCTGACCCAGTTAGTGGTCTCCAAGCCCCAGATTCTGATTCTAACTCGAGCCAATCATGTTACCAACGTGAGCGCAATAAATATGTGACTGAGAGTATAACAAATCATCTCAGGGACCTCAACACAGACCGAGAAGCTCTGTAAAACACACGCTCTACTCAACAGTAGGTTTATCAACAGCAGACATACGTTTATTCATCTATTGATCATCTGTGTCAAGCACTACGGTTTTGGAAAAAGGAGATTTACCTAAACAAGCATCAATACCTCCCACCCTCAGGCAGGCTGTGATCTAGTGGGGAAAGGAAAACATATACACACTTCACTTTGAGTAAAAGGCACCTTGTCTCAGCCAGGTTGCTGTGCATCGAGTTCAGCTGCTGGTTTCCTATTTTCTTACTCCTGAAGTTGCTTAAAGTAACACAGGGATCAGATAATGAGAGAAAAGCCAGAACAAAGAAGATAAAGCAGGAAGAGGCCATCTGCTGGCAGTTTTCTTCTTGTCCATGTCTTCACCTTCCCTATTTCTGTTTGCCTGACTCCTCTGTGCATCCTGAAGACCCCGTGTACATACATCTTTACTCTATCACTTTAGCCCCATCCGGAAAGGTACACTGGGCAAGCGTTCTCTGTGGGGCACTGGACATGGCCCCAATAATGGAAAAGGAATGAAATGGGACCTCTGCAGTCAAGCAGGCAGGGAATACTCTTTACAGGACCATTTGTCCATGTTTCCTCTCGATCCCACCCTGGATAATTTCTTTCCACATAATGATGTCATGTCATCGGCACCACAAGCCTAAGAGCATGATTACCCCATTTACCATGAAGACACCAAGGGTTGGGGAGGTCAAATAAGTTTCCATGCTTCACACAACTGGAAAGTGTTAGAGCAGAGACGGAAGCCCTGTCTGATTCTCAAGTTCTCAGTCTTCACTTGTCCACATGTTTGAATCCAAACTGTCTGTGCATTCACTACAGGCCCGGCCCAGAGCTTGCTGAGATTATGCTAATGCAGTGTAATGAGTTCTGCCATGACCACCCGGTGTTCTCAACCAGAGACAATCCTGAGACCCTCGCCGGCGCACTGATATTTGTCAATGTTTGGGGCCATTTTTGTTGGGAGCAGAGAATGCTTGGGCAGGGAGGGGACAGTGAGCCCAAAGAGGTGGCAGCCAGCTGTGTGCCTGGCGAGGGGTACGCTTTCCTCCCATCGAGAAAGGGACACAGGCGGAGATGAGAGTGGGCAGGAGCATGGTGGCACAGAGACCATTCTAACGAGGACAATCCAGAGAGCAGGATCTGTCAGGGCATAAACGCAGAAAAAGATGCACAAGGCACCGCAGAAGAGGAATCCACTTGCTTCGGCCAGTTAGTGGGGTGAAGAAGAGAGAGGGGTCCGGGCCCAGGTTTAGAGTCAGGGGGGACCGGGTGCTGAAGTGGGAGGGAAGAAATTCTCAGGGCGGGTGGGCTGGTTACTCAGGATGAGTCTTTTTCCTTAGTCTCTTCCCTTGGAAACCTCCTGACTCGTTTATTATCTCTTAAACATGCCCGAATGCAATGGAGAGTCTTGCCCTGTATTTTCTCCCGGTGTCCAGTCCCCCACCTCCTCAGGGAGGTTATGCCAGTGCCCCCAGCTGAGAAATGCAATGGAGTGCTTTGAGCACTGACCACTATGAGCCGTCGGCCTGGCCCCGGGCGGGCTGCTTCTGGCCCCCGAGGCCCAAGCAGCCCACGTGTTAACTGAGCTCACGCGCATTAAGTGCGATATTCGAGAAAGCAAGGCTGTAACCAAAAAGACTGTTAATAACAAGTGAGGATGGCGAGAAACTGGAATGCTCCTATATTGCCCGTGGAAATGTAAACACTTTGGAAACACTTTGGAAAACAGCTTGACAATTTCATAAAAAGTTGCACATAGATTTATCATATGACCCAGGAACTCCACCCCTAGGTATCTTCCCAAGAGAAGTGAAAACACACGTCCCTACAAAGACTTGTGTAGGAATGCTGATGGCAGCAGGAGTCATAGTAGCCAAAATGTGGCAACAACATAAACAGCCACTAACTGGTGAGTGTGGTGTGTTCATACAGTGACATGTCATGCAGCGGTAAAAAGAAATAGTGCCGATACATGGTGCAACATTGATGAACTTCAAAAACATTATACTACATAAAAGAAACGAAATGTGAAAGACTGCATATAATCTGGTTACCTTTGCATGGAATTTCCCAAAAAGGAAAATCCATCAAGATCATATTATAAAATTCACCCACTGGGGGCACCTGGATGGCTCAGTGGGTTTAGCATCAGACTCTTGATTTTGGCTCAGGTCATGATCTTGGGGTCGTGGGATCAAGCCCCGAGTTGGGCTCCGCGCTCCGCATGTAATCTGCTTAAGATTGTCTCTCCCCCTCTCCCTCTGCCCCTCCCCTCTTGTGCACACGTGCTCTTTCTCTCTCTCTCCCTCTAAAAAAATAATAATAATAAAGAAAGATCAGTGGTTGCCGGTGGCTTGGGAGATGGGGCTGGGAGCAGGGAGTGAACACCTTAGGGATCATTATGGAATGATAGAAATACTCTACAACTGGTTTGTAGTGATGTTTGCACAACCCTGCTTTGCCAAAAATCATTGATTGTATGCTTACAGTGGGTTAATTTTTTTATTTTATTTTATTTATTTATTTGATAGAGAGAGAGACAGCGAGAGAGGGAACACAAGCAGGGGGAGTGGGAGAGGGAGAAGCAGGCCTCCCGCTGAGCAGGGAGCCTGATGTGGGGCTCGATCCCAGGACTCTGGGATCATGACCCAAGCCGAAGGCAGACGCTTAACGACTGAGCCACCCAGGCGCCCCCAGTGGGTGAATTTTATAATATGAAAATTATGTTTATTTTTTAAAGTGACCAGTGGCAGTTATCTTTGGATAATGCTCATTCTAGATGCTTCACTGTTAATAGTATCACTCACTATCTAAAGTAGAGAAGATATCCCTAGAAATTGGACATAAAGCCTACTCTTTGAGAGTGAACACATAAGAATCAGGAGACAATGGTCTTGTCCAAGGAGCTGAGAGACAATCAAGTGTGACCCAGAGGCATGATTGCAGCCCTACATCTGAAACTATAATCTCATCATTTCTGGTTTATACATCAGTCTGTCATGAGTTTGGTTTTGCATGACTAAATTTCATTCTACTTGTCCGACTCTGGGTGCCCTGGCAAGATTCATCTGGTTTTGGGTGCCTGGGTGGCTCAGTTGGTTGGGCGACTGCTTTCGGCTCAGGTCATGATCCTGGAGTCCCTGGATCGAGTCCCTCATCGGGCTCCCGGCTCGGCAGGGAGCCTGCTTCTCCCTCTGACCCTCCCCCCTCTCATGTGCTCTCTCTCTCTCATTCTCTCTGTCTCAAATAAATAAATAAAATCTTTAAAAAAAAAAAAAAAGATTCATCTGGTTTTGCCAAAAGTATTTCTTAAAGGCTACACAAAGGTAAACTTCAGCTCAGTTCTTGCTTAAGTCATTACAATTTCTCAATAACTGGCAAAATCTAATAAAGTTCAATTAGACTTTAAAACACACCATTATGCCCAGAATTTTAAAATGTTCAAAGTTACAGATAATGACAATAGAATTGATTCTTCCTGTCCATATTTTTGTTGTCATTATAATGTGAGAGGCCCCTAAAACCCTAAATCAAAAATTATTCTACCTCAGAAACTTCAAAATCAACTAATTTAATATGACTATATTCACATAACATAAGGGATTTATTTTAAATATAATTAGAAACCAAACATATCCACCAAGTCAGGCAATATTCAGGGTTTATAGCAAATTAAGGATTAATAAAATACTCCAGGCAATATTTTAAAGAACCCGAGGTTTAAATCATGACTTGGGGGGCGCCTGGGTGGCTCAGTCATTAAGTGTCTGCCTTCGGCTCAGGTCCTGGTCCCAGGGTCCTGGGATCGAGCCCCACATCGGGCTCCCTGCTCTGCGGGAAGCCTGTTTCTCCCTCTCCCACTCCCCCTGCTTGTGTTCCCTCTCTCACTGTGTCTCTCTCTGTCAAATAAATAAATAAAATCTTAATAAACAAACAAATAAATCATGACTTGGCTTGTCCTTAGTATTTAAGCAATTACTGGGTACAAAGTCTTGATCGAGTTTGCACCCCTTCACTGGTGTACGTTAGACATTTAGGTTTTCATTGGTGGATCAAATTACCCAACATCGATTACAAATCATTACAGCATGATTCAGTTAACACTGATGGTCCAGTTGTTAAAACTGGCACTTTCCCCATTATCTGAGTCTTGCAACAGCCAACGGCCTTGGAAAAGAGGATGTTTGCCCCCCCCCCCCGCACCCCCCCCCCCCCCCCCCCCGCCTGAGGAAGGAAGTTGTGAGCTGAGTAAGCAAGGCAGAAGAGCCAGGCACTCACTCCTTTGGGGTGTTTATGGTGACAGGGGGCTCCAGATGGGCAGAGCTGACAGCTTGCTTGCGGCCTGTGTGAACTGCATGATCTCATGCCTTTCTGAGCCCAGGACAGAACTGAGGGGCTTTATTCGCACTGCACCTGCCCCGTAAGCAACCGCATTGATCTCTGCTCCCAGAAACCTCAATAAGTGTCACTATTTCACTCGGTTTGCTGCCTTGTTTATCACCCGGAAAGAAGAGTCTGGGTTCTCATGCCTGTGCGATGAAACTTTTCTCTTTATTTTCCAGTGTATTTATTTCTGTAAGAGACGTCAGAGACCAGAAACCCACACCCAGCCTTTGGTTCTGGATCTATGAGAAATGACACAACATAGTATTTCATTATTTCTTTAAAAGATAATGCATGATGAGTCGGCTTCTGCCCACTGACTCATAGTAAATTTCTCATAACCGAAAGAAGTGAGTCAAAGGAAAAGCATTAAAAATGGCACTTACTCCTCTATTCTTTAATGAGAATTTTCTTTTCTTTTGTCCTTTGGTAGTTTTAGCTGGTTAACCATAGCAGATGGTCATAATAACCTATAGAACCAGAGAAATGAAAGGGACTTGGTAAGATCAGTTTACCCTTGACTCAGTTGAGTTCAGACCTTCCCAGAGGGATAATTTTTATTCCCTCTGCAAAGGTCTCTAACGAAAGAACCTTCCCAAAACTTATGTCATGTAATGCTTCATGACTGATGTTCAGCTATCTCCGTGCCCCACTGAAGTTGGATTTCTTCTTGTGGTTCTGGAAGCGGGATCTCCCTTCAGCCTCTGCCTCCTGTGGAACTTTCACACTTTTGGGCACCATCAGTGTGTCTCTTTGTGGAAAGGGATTCCAAGTTACCACCCTTCAGAATAATTGTTCCCTGATTATTACAAAATCACAGGACTTAAGAATTGAAAGGTACATTATAGACTATCACCTCCCACTTCCCTGTTTGAAGGAATCTATCTACATATTTCCAACAGCTCCAACCCCTACTTAGTTAGGCCCTGAGATGGGGAATTCATTCCATCAGAGGACGACAGACTGCCATGGGCAGCCTATATTGTCAATAAGTCAGTAAATTAAAATTTCCCTTGAGCAAAATTTGCCTCCCAGTAACTTCCACTGGGTTCCAAATGGTCTTTCTGGTAAGAGACAAACAGGAGCCGCTTTCTCATAGAGCTTCAGAGAGTGGAAAGTACTGATACCCTTGTCCCTCTGTCACAACACCAACCTTACAGAAATAAACATTCTGATGACTCACACTGCCTCACTCTGTGCCAGATCATAGGACTAGATTCAACTTTAGTCTTCAATGTTGCAGTCCTCATTTGCATTTACATTGCAATAAAACTACATTAAGACTAAAAATCACAGTGAAAATGCTATATGTGTAATCTAAGTGCATGAACAGTAAAGAACAAATATGTTAAATAAAGGGGGAAAAGTCTCCACTTGAAAGTAAAAAGTGTTTTATATTAGTCAACTCCAAAATGGGTTATGCCCCAAATAATCCTTTGGGGTGCAGGAAGAAAAATATAACTGATATTTCTTTTTTTTTTTTTTAAAGATTGTATTTATTTATTTGAGAGAGAGAATGAGAGAGAGAGAGCAGGAGAGTGGGGAGGGTCAGAGGGAGAAGCAGACTCCCCGCCGAGCAGGGAGCCCGATGCGGGACTCGATCCCGGGACTCCAGGATCATGACCTGAGCCGAAGGCAGTCGCTCAACCAACTGAGCCACCCAGGCGCCCATAACTGATATTTCTTCATCTAAAACATAAGAAGGAAACTAAGCCCTAATGAGATTCATTACCTGAAGTAGTACATGTGTACACTTTATAGATAAACATGCCTAGGTTGGGGGTACATGCTCAGATTTCCTTAATTACAGGGATGCACTTTCAGAAGTGTCTGGGAACCTGTGGCTTAAACTATATTCATTACCTATTAATTCATTAATGTAAGCTATAAATTTCTGTAAGGAGAGCAGGGTATTAGTGTCCCAAAACATAAGAGAGACCTTTTACAATGTAGCCTATGATCCTGGCAACCAAAAAACAAATCAAAAATGTATCTTAATGTGTTTTAAATTGTATCAGCTGTTTTAAAAACGAAATCAAACAGATAAAGTTTGTCTACAGCTTTCCAAAATAAGGCAAGTAGAAACAAAACCTCCTTACAAAAACAGAAATAATCAAAGGTGTATTCTAATACCCATTTAATCCACTTAGAAATCATTGGTTTAACTTTTCTGTTTTAATGTTATTGTTGCTATTATAAAAGTTACCTGAGTCAAGAAAATATTTTTTCTTAGAGATTATTGGTGATGATTACTCAGGGACAACTTCTATTTTTTTTGGATCAGTGGTGCCTAAAGCAGAAACAGACCGTGTCTCGTCCAGGTACACAGCTCGCATAAATCAGGACACTACACATCTATGCTATGGACTCTTTCTGTAATCTGGAATAAAGTGCTAATGTTTTAGATCTTTCTCTATCTTTAAAAGGGGGATCATGGCATGAAGTCATGAAGAAACATCTGGTTTAAGAGAAGAAAGCAACAAAAGACAAAAACTTAGGAAGTAAGGGAAGCGAACTTAAGAAGTCTGAGACCGAGCCCTTACAGCGACACGAGCCAGGTATAGTTATTTGAAAAATAGTTCTACTCTCAATCTGCCAGGGATATTTACACACCGCAGTGGTAGTAATATTGTAGCAAATCATCCCCAAAATGGAGCAGTTCACTGTAATATGAAGGAAAAAGAAACACTTGAGAAGCACATTATTTATGCAGTGAATTTGCAGCACTTCTCAAAGAATAGGAGGCATGTGCACACGCACACACACACACACACACAAAGTAACACACAAAAAAACCCCAAAACACTGAATACTTATATGTCCGTTTTTCTATGATTTTTTACAAGACAAACTGTTGTTATTAAAGCTGATGAGTCATGGGTGATAACTGCCCCTATTGAAGATGTACTTTAATAAATGGTCAGGACTTTCTTTCTGGGTGTGATTCCATGAGCCGTATTGCTTCTCTCTGCATCTCAGTAGTGATGGAAACAGAGCGGCAGGGCCACAGACAAAGCAGAATCCTGAGGATGCTAACGTGCTCAAGAGTAGCAGGCAGCTTGGCCATCTTCCCTTTCACCCATTCCCCTCAAAGTCCGACCAAGAAACATTGCCCCGCGCCAGGGGCCTGCCGCCCGGAAATTCTCTGACAAAGCTGCCTGATTTGAATCCTAACTAGAAAAACCAAAGACTTCAGCTCCAACTCCAGGGGAAGATGAATAACATAAATGGCCTTCTCCCCTGGAAAAAAAAAAATCTAATTATATGTGTATAGATTTTTTTTAAAGGTTGGCACTGAATACTCAGAAATGCATTAAAATCATATTTACTCTCAATAGGAAAACTGAAAGGGAAATGATATTCTGAGACAAAAGGCCAACTCAGAAATCAGGAGATGGCAACAGTTACAAAATGCAGGCATGTGAGAAAAGTGTATCCGTAAAGTGCTGACAGCATCTCTCTCATTGGATGGATGTGCGGGGAGGAGGGGTGTGGGGAGGAGGGCTCAGAAGCTAAGACCCATCACCCTTTACCTGTTGTCTTCTGAGCATCCTCTCAGTAAGTAGATATTCCTTTTTTCATCTTGACCTTAATAGAAAATCTTTTTTGAACATGAGGGGTTTTTTGTTGTTAGTGATGGTTAGGGATTTGCTATACATCCGTACTAAAGAATTCAACAGTTGCTAATATGTTGTCATTACTAAAACTAATATAAAGAATGCTATAGGGAGGTGATATAGCATATTATTAAGAACATGAACCTTGGACTCTGAAAGGCCTGGATTTGAGTCCTCAGTCCATCATCATGAACTGCATGGCCTAGGCAAGTTATTCAAATCCCCTCAGCCTCAATACCGCACCCATACAATGGGATAATAATACCTATTACTCTAATTCAGTCTAGAGGGAGATCTGAATTACAGGTGCAAATGTGTGTGTGTGAATCACAGAAGTTCTCAGTAAACAGTCGTTATTAATGTTGTCATAAATTCATAGCTATTGTTTAATACTCAGGTTAAGATGATAAGGGAAGTGTCTTATATTCAAACTAGAATTGATTTCTAGTTCTCTGCTCTAAACAAATGTATTATATTTATTCTATCAAAACTCTAAACCAGTTGCATGCTTTTGCTTGTAAATATTTATCGTATTATAATTTTTTTGGAGAATTTAAAAGGAAAAGTAATCTTTCAAATAATATCAAGGATGGCACTTATAATCACATCTTGCTTTCAGCATCTCCTCTGGCCCCATATGGGTCCATTACCCTGATTTTCAAAATGAATGAACTGGTATCCACAGGAGTTTCTCCTATTCTCATTCAAACTGTGAGTCTATTGGACTTACATAATTTTTTAAATTATGGCCAGAGAAATAGTTATTTATCCAGGTCAAATCTCTGAGATTTTATAAATGTAGGTCCTAGAAAAGTCCTCAAACTTAAATATTAAAGGCATAATATCAAGAAGACATTTTGCAGGTGCCTGGGTGGCTCGGTTGGTTAAGCATCTGCCTTTGGCTCAAGTCATGATCCTGAAGCCCTGAGAGCAAGTCCTTCATTGGGCTCCCTGCTCAGCAGGGAGCCTGCTTCTCCCTCTCCTGCTCCCCCTGCTTGTGTTCTCTCTCTCTCTGTCAAATAAATAAAATCTTTAAAAAAAAAGAGAGAGAGAGAGAGAGAGAAGATATTTGCCACAAACTTTAAAAACAAGATTGTGCACCCTCTACATCTTAGGATACTATTAATTTAGACCTCACAGCTTAGAATACTTAGGCTCACATCTACTAAGGCAGGCAGTTCATTAAAAATGAAAAGGATTCCTGAAGATGTGCAATTGATACTGCATGATGCTGAAGTAAAACTCTTTATACCTATATTTTTGAGAACTGGTTTTGTTGTGTAATGAATTACACCAAAACTTGGCAGCTTAAAACAACAAATATATATGATCTCACAGTTTCTGGGAGCAGAAGTCTGGGAGCAGCTTCCTGGGTGATTCTGGCTCAGGAATCACCTCTCTTGAGGTTGTAATCAAGCTTGTTGAGCAGGGCTGCTGTCTCATCTGAAGGCTTGACTGGGAGAAGATCTACTTCCAAACTCACTCACTCATGGGGTTGTTGGTGGGCCTCAGGTCCTCATTAGCTGTCACCAGGGATTTTAATTTCCTCCTTTATGGGCCTCTCCATAGGTTGCCTGAACGTCATCATGACATGGCAGCTGGCTTCTCTAGCTCCTTATAGGCTATTGAACCGAGGGCTGTGTCCCTTGCCATGTGGGCATCTCATAAGACAGCTTTACAACATGGCAACTGGCTTCCCCTAGAACAACTGAAGAGAGAGAGAGAATGAGCCCAGCTCTGAAGCCACAGTCTTTTATAACCCAATTCAGGAAGTGGCACATCACCACCTCTCTGTATCCTACTGATCGCACAGACAATTCTGTACAGTGTGGGAAAGGCTGACACAAAGACATGAAGACCAGGGGGTGGGGATTACTGCCACCTTGAGGGCTGGCTACCACAATACCCATAGCCGTTAATAGCAGAATGGGCTCTTCTCTGCCTTCAAGTTGTGAGTTTTCTCTGGCTGAAAGAGGACAGACAGGTTGTGGGAGGGTCTTGGTTAAAGCAAAATCAAATGAAAAGATTTATTCACAGGCACTTAAATGTGAGGCCATTCCTGAAGGTACATATTGTGGTTATGTTTCTATTAAAAAAAACATGTTTTTCCTGTGGCTTCCTGCATGGGATGAAAGAAGTCCTGATTTGGAAAGGTTTTCTCTCACTCTAAGTCTTTTCTATGTGGAATGAGAAAGAAAAAAAAAAGGTGATTTGGAAAGTTCTACTTTCACCTGTAGTTATTGCAGGCTCCCAAAATGTTCAATTTGTGAACAAATCTAGTCAGGAGCTAAGTTTTCAAGAAAAGTAACTTGGATTCCTTGGATTCTAAGGCTGGAAGCTACCTAGAGCCATGTGTTTGCTTCACAGATGACAGAAGGGGTGCCCTGGTTAGTAATTGCCTTCCCACGGGCCCACTGAGGCAGAGGCAGATTTCCAAATGGAACTCTCAAAGGGATGGTATTTATAGTTACTTTTTTAACCAGGAGGTGCTCAGAACAGGATTTTGCCAGCATAAATTTAATTTATTCAGTAGACACCTAAGGAGGACTTTGTGCCAAGAAAAGAGGACATAAAGATAGGACTTGGTTCTTGTCTTCAAGGAGCCTGTCTTTTCAAAGGGGAGAGGGAGGGACAATATGGTGAGGAGATGGAGCCCAAGCATATGTGGGGTAGCCATTAGGACTGACTGTGTCTGGAAGGTGACCAGTTGTCCTTTATTGAGTATGTGAGGGGTAGGGGCTGTGTAAGTTGCCTTAAGCTAGGCTCTTTCACTTGCTAGGCTACTGCTTCTACTGTTCAGACTACTTAGTGGGGTAATGAACTTGTAGACAGAGTCTAGCTAGGGAATGCGGCCAACCCCGAGAATACTGGCCTTTCACCATAACTTAAACATTTGAGGTCTGGATCATTAATGGTACTTAAAATCAAATCTGACAGTTCTCAAACTTTTGCTATAGCTGTATTTTCATTCTTTAGGCAGGCAATTCATGTCTACCTCTTGTCAGGGACTGTGCTAGGGACTGGAGACAGAGCACTAAATAACCCACATGGGTCCCCAGGCAGGTTTATGAAGCTCACAGCCTACTCCACGCCTTCACTCTACAGAAATGGTCACCACCCCCTTTTGCATCACTGGTAGCTTTATTTTTTCATTCTTGCTGACAAGATTGTGCCTAATGCCACCACAACGTTCAGGCTTCAGAAGTTAACCTAAAGATCTCTGGCTTCGACAGGTGAAGAAAAATCATGAACATATTTGGTGTTATCCTGCTGGGTCCAGTAAAGCCACTGTTCCTTAAAGAAACCCATTTTGGAGTTTGTTTCCTTGACACTGAGGGCGCAGAAGACCTTAGTCAACCTAGCAGCACCCCCAGAATGGACTTTCCTTTCCAGAGTTTGTGACAAGTACGCTTGCTTTCTTCTGTGGGTCATAAGAAACTAATATCGGAAGGAAGGCTTGGGTCACCTACGGGAAGTAATCGCTACTCGTTTTGTGTGTGTGGTTCATTGGAACATTGAGGTTTCCCAGGACTAGCTTGTTAATGGTTGAACGAACTAAATGCCAATCAGGAGCAAACCATTTGTTTTCCATGAATACTTCCACTTCTTGTGACCTGGAGCCTTTCCCTCAAATCCCAACTCTTTAGGGAGAATTCGGGGACAATGGATTAATGGCATTAATATTTTCCTCTTCACCTCCTGGAGAGCTTGCATTTTTCAGGAGAAGGTGACATCAGTGTGAAACTCACCCTTAAGCTTTCAGAAACATGTCTCCTTATTTGAAGATTAGATTATCCTTCTGCCATTGTTTTCCATTAGATTTTGTTTCCTTTCTCCTTTTTGGGGAAGGCCAGCTCACTATTTTTAAAAGGTGATGGACCATGTCAGGATTTAGAAAGTGAAAGGAAAGAGATTGGTTTGGATTTTCTCCCTCCCTTTGTGTGCCCTAAAGCTCAATAAACTTCGAATGGTGCCTGCAGGTATAGAGGTAGAGGAAAGCTTTTGTATCCTTAGAAAACCTTGGTTTCAGTTGGATTACAGAGGTAGTCAAGAGATGGGGGAAAAAAGTTCAAATAGCACTTTGACTACTTTCCATGTCAATGGATATGTATCAGCCATATTCCATTGCTATAAGAATCAGCATGGTTAAGTATTGACAAAAATTTTTTAAAGGACACAATACAAGTTATCAAAAAATTGGATGGGTTTGTCGTAATGAAGACGGGACTGTATGTAGTTCATATTCAAGTTTATGGATTTTTCTGAATGTCGAATAAATTGTCAAAATGGTACTAGAATTCGATGTAAAAACATCAGTCCAAACTGTTAATCTGCTTGATACATCTGTTTGTGATTTTTTTTTTAAAGACTCTAAGCAAAAATTTTAAACTCATTCCAGTACTACTATATAGATTCACTGGGATTTGACTATATTCATTTATTGTGTAGGTCTAATGTCACCTTTCTTTAGGGCAATTTACAAAATACCACAGCATATAGCATATCTAAAGCAAGTGGTAAAACCGAGACGTGCAATTCTTATTGCAGGCTTATAGAAAGGAGGGAATTTTTTTAGTCTCTGCTTAAAATCTGAAACTCAGCAATAGTCGTCAGTCAGTATTCATCAGCCTGTATGCCTCCCCAGTTTCTTCCCCCAGTAAATACATGCTACAAGAGAGAGTTGCCTGTGGCCACTCACGGGTTAAAATATTAATTTATTAAAATTTTCCAATTTTCACCACTTGCCTCTTGGGAGAAGTTGGGGATTTCTGTGAGGGATGAGAATCAGGGAGTTAGCGAACTTGAATTCACAGCCAGCCATGGAGCTCACACCTCCTTTACCCAGTTATTTTGCACTCTTCATTTCTGAGCCCTAGCCTAGAGATAGATCTCTTTCTGCTACCAGAGAGTTGTGCATTATCAGCAATGACTGAGAAAAAAAAAATAAAGTTATTATGTGCATGAGGGATTAAAGACAGTACATCTACCCAAAGTTAAGGAATGACTGAATGGGGCATGACTCTCTTTTTTGCTGTGACTACTCTCTGATTTGGGGAAATAAATGTTGTGTAATAATTATCAGATAGCCAGTGCTGCCCGTCACTCTTTCTCTTCATGTCTTTCTATTTGTGTCCACATATGTATAAAGGAAGGATACATTAATTAACTGTGCATGATTACCAAACTCTCCAAACACACGCTGACTTTACCCAGTGGAAGCAAAAGTAGGCTGTACATTGCACGTAGTTGGTGTAGATGGTAGATAGCCATCATCTATTGTAAATCTATTCCCACAGCAGGATTAAGTGAATTCAAATTCAAATGATGCATCCATAATATGTTGTCTAATGTGAAGCATTGTGCATTTCCTCATTGCAAAAATGGAATAATGCTTTCCATACAGGGTATTTTTCAGAACTGTACTAACTACAAGCTGCATTTAGATGTCAAAAGATAATGAGTTTAGAGAATATAGGCTTTCCATAACTTTAAATTTTTGTGATTGGGTATCTTTGTTATTTGGCTAGAGGTATTAATTTAATTAAATGTACGAGAGGACTTCCTCCCAATACCCAGAGAAGACTATTTGCATTTTTACAAATTATCACAGCTTGTTATATAATTGCAGCCACTGGGGCTGGATGCCTGCAACAATGCCCCTAGTTTTCATCTCTCTACTGCTTCTCTAACGCTAATACGGTTTCCCTTCAAAGTTTTCCAGCGTATTGCATTCTATAACTCACATCTTGTAAGAAGCAAGTTTGTTGGCTCATTAATACAAAACTTACAGAGACGGTGCACTACCTATTGATCTAATTAAACGTTTTTGAGTCAAGACAACAATAATAATGGGATTAATTACTGTCATTTGTGCAGCTGAAGTAGATACATAAATAAGTAATCTTTATTTTTCAGTATCGCCAGTGGAAAATGATTTCAGACATTAGGACCTGGGAGAGCCAGGAGCTACAGCTGCTGAGTGAGTGCCCCTCCCGTGGTTCTGGCCAGCAGCCCCGACATC
Organism: Mirounga angustirostris; assembly: GCF_029215605.1. Classification (NCBI taxonomy): domain Eukaryota; kingdom Metazoa; phylum Chordata; class Mammalia; order Carnivora; family Phocidae; genus Mirounga; species Mirounga angustirostris. Next base: position 15,491,396 of record NW_026991711.1, on the reverse strand, counting down.
CTTGCACAAAGTAATCACAGATCACAGCATTTAATCACTGAAAACAAGCACTCCAGAGGACAGCAGTGTCAATATCCCACTCTCTCATTATCTGTTTGGATTGCACATCCACACTGTCAGATAAACAGAGTGGAAAATTAAGATTAAAAATATGGTAATTTCATTTCAGGCAGCAGGCACCACTCACTGCCCCTATTATGCTATTGATTACCTCTGAATTCAATTTTTCTTTCAATGCAAACTTTAATCTGTTTGCTACCCAGCAATTCAACTCCCCAAGGGCTATTTGAGAGTAAGTAACCATTTAATCTGATGCTAACTGAAAAATCACCGTCCTTAATGAATTGTGTAAATCATTCAGCTCTAAAGCACCTTTGACTTCTATTTCATTTTTTATTTTCTACTCAATATAGGAAAGGATCGGCGTGTGAATAATTACAAAGTAGCAAGTATTTTTACATAGAGCAAATATGATAAAAACCCTATTATAATGGGGCATGTGTAATGAACAGTACTTTTTAATTTCAAAATAGCTATTCATTAAAAAAGAATGGAAGATTAAAAAGAGAGGCTCAAAGCTCAAGGTAAAAGTTGATAGACATTGTAATTACATGGTTAATTTCAAAGATTTATATGCTGTTATGATTTAAAAGGAATTTTTATGACCTGACATTTTCATTTGAGAAGATTTTTTATTTAAAATTAATCTTCGAGCTCCTATTCTTAATTATTTCTTGGCAAGCGATAAATGAGAATACTAAAAAAAAAAAAAGCCCTATATCAAATTTTAAGCAGAATAAATGCATGCGAATTTTCGAACAGCAATAGAGTGGTTTTTACTTATTTGAATTGCTTTACACTGAAATCCTCGGTTGGAGGACCTTGTGGGAGAGAGCTGGAAATTACTGGCCCATTTAAGAGAGCAGCAATCTTACTGCAATGCAGCTTTTATGACATTTCAAAATACCAAATTGGAGAGAAGGTTTTGCTCGGGCGATTTAATTGTCTTTCAAGTTGGCGTTAAGAGTTTTCAACAGGTCTCTTTGCCTGCTCGTCCCAGGCCCCGAGGGCTCCCAGGAGTGGCGGCGGGGGGCGCGGACAGCTCGGCCTCGCTCTCCCCACCCCGCGCGGGCCCAGCAGGAGACCAGCCACCCGAGCCCCGCCAGCGCCCGCGCGGGGTGGCAGCTCGGCCTGCTCGGCGGGCGCCCGGCCGGGCTGCGCGGCCGAGGCTGGGGCGCCGGGCGGCCGAGCGCTCTGTCGTTTGGCGGCTCCCTGCAGGCCGAGGACACGGCGCTTTCCCACGGCGAGCCCCACAAAGTCCAGGGCCGCGGGGACAACACGGCGTGGCGCCTAAGGCCCCGGCCTAAGGGGCCCGGCGCGGCCGCGGAAGGTGGTGCCGGGGGCCGAGCGCCGGCCGGGGGCTTGCAGCCCACCCACCGCTGCCTCCGCGGGCTCGCGGCCAGGGCGCCCTTCACACCCTCGACCTCCGGGAAGCGATCGAGGGGCCGATCGCGAAGTTTGGGGTCGAAAGCAGACAGGCAGATCCTTTTCTTCTCTCGCTTCTGGTGCCTCCACGCTCACGGGGGCCGGGGGACTTGGCAGGCCCCGATTCCCCATCCTCACCTCCACCCTTGTTCCTCTGCTGGGTTTGGGCACGGTCCCTGGCTCCCCCTTCTGTCCTCCCCCAGCACCGCGGGCCTCTCACAGGGGTGCCGGGGGGGGGTCCCGAGCGCTACAGAGAGGGGGACCGCCGTCTGAGAGCAGAAGCGAGCTGGGAGCGGGTTTAAATCGTCGAGTCCCAGGAGGAGCGAGTTTGCCCCCTCCCCGGGCGAAAGGGGGGGACCCCGGCGGAGCGCCGGAGCCAGGTCCCGGAACTCCCGTGCGCGCGGGAAGGGGTGGGGGCGGCGCGGGGTGCGCGCAGCTCGCTCGGGTTCTAGCACCAGACTGGGGGCTTTGCTCGTTTCGCTCGCGGGTCCCGCTCCACCGCCCCTTTGCCTCGGCACCGAGCCGGCGGCTGCGGCAGCCGCCGCGTGTGCCCGAGGGCGGCTGGGGACCCCGGCGCCCCTCCCTGCTGTCCCAGCGCCCGGGAGCGCCCGCTCGGCGGCCGGCACTCGGGCGTCGTCAAACCCCGGCTCCGCGGCTCTGCAGTCACCGAGCCACGGCGTCCCCCTGGAATCTCCTCGGCAGTGTCACTTCCCCGGGGGAGGAAGGCCGAGGGGGAGAAAAGAAAGGAAACCGAGAGCTCCTAAGCCAGGAAACCATTTCGGCCCCGTCGGAGATACCCTTTTGCTCGAACCTCGGGTAACTTAAGAGTCTGCACGAAACTCGGGGCTCGGGGAGGAGTCCCGGAGTGGAATGCACAAAAGTCAGGTGTGCCGGCCAAACGCTGAGGTTGAAATTCTATCCCGCACCCAGCCCTTGCTCCCAAATTCTGAACTTGAGCTGATGGGTGTTATTTCAGGTCAACCGCACTTCTGAGAAGGCAGGAGGGCAAACTTCTGGCTTGGTGCGATTCGCCTGTTCAACCTCAAGTACAAGCCTTTTTAGCCTACAGCACGGTCAGGGCCCCAGATGGAAACCCTTTCGTTCTGTGGATTTCCACTTGCTCCGAGGTGTAACAAGTCTGTACGCTTAGTTTCTATTTTTTCTTTTTAAATCAACATTAGCAAAGGCTTATTTCATTCATTAGCTATTTGCTGACTATCAGACACCGTGCTAGGCAGAACCCCGGTCACGGTTCAGGCAGTTTTTCAAAGCATTTTATTTTGTTGAAAGCAGTGAGTGGCTGCATAAGAGTACTTAATGTATTTTAAATACATGCATTTCTTCTCCGACTGGCTATAATAACTTCCTTAGAACTCATCTGAACTCTCCTGAAAATGATGGTTTGAAGACAGTGAATTCTACAAATTACCAACTACTAGGTACTGGCCTGAAGATGAGCTCTGACCTTTTAAAGGTATTTAAAATTGTTATCCTTAATAGATCATAACTCGGAGAATTCTGATGGGGCTTTATGTAGAGCCTATTTTGACCACACATTGATTCCTCTTTTGCACGCCTACATTTTAGGGAAAAGTTTTCTTCTGTTTGCTTTTTCCAACATTCCAAAGGCCATGATCTCAATGTGTTTATGAGGCAGCACATTTTTCAATTTTAAAATATTGAATCGTATGCAAACCTCAAAGGGAGAAGAAAAGAGAAAGCAACGTTTGTTCTGATCTTTGCTCTAAAGATGCCTGGGCCAATTTATTTTTTAGCTGTTGATTTTTAAAGGAACCCTTTCACTGAGAGGAATGTCAAGAAGCTGAGCCATTAGGTTTGCATTTTCTCAATCTGAAAATGCATGCAAAGCAGCAACATTTGTAAACGCAGACCTATGACAATATATGTAAATGAAATACTTAATCAATTCAAAACCCCTTTAAAATATTAACAGTCTGACATGCGTCATATAATATGGCAAAAACGCAGGTTTGTGTTCTTCAGTCTCTGACGTCTAGTGAATTGTAATGCCCTTACACTACTAAAGATATGCTATTAGCGCTGAAAAACTGAGAATTTCCTATCATCGCTCTATATTTTCTTGATTTTTTGAAGTTATGTTTTACTGTTTAGATGATCATTTCTTCTGGTTTGAATATTGGGTTAGGGTTAGTGAAAGAGGTTGCTATGATGGGTATAAGGCTTTATTCCCTTGCTAGTGTCATCCCCCCTCCTCCATCCCTAAAGTATATGTCAAAAACAACAAAGCACATGAGTTACATTTAACATGCAAATATCACTTTCCCTTGATTTTTAAAATCTAACAATGGGAAGCAAGAAGTGGTATTGAAGGAGCTCTCAATTTACAGTAACAGCGTAATGGGTAGAGGTAATTGGGAAAACAAGCCCAAATGATTCTCCTAGTGAAACACTTCTGAATCAAAAGCTGGGCTGACCAACAAACACCTGGACCAGGTCTCCATCGAGGAAGGAGTGTGTCAGTGGCATTAACCAGAGGAAGGAGGGAGTCCATCTGGAGGAGATGAGGATCATGCCAGAAACTCTACAGAGGGAATCGCATACACTGAAGCTCCCAAGGGCAGGGGACCAAGCAGCTTGCTGAATGCTCATTTGTAGAGAACAGTTGTTCTGCACTGAGAACATCTACAGAAAATTAAAAAACCAACCTGTTTGTGGTTAGTCTCGATAAGGGAGATCGCGTGACTTTTTGCAAGGAAACGGGGAAATCCATGAAAAAATATATTTTATAGGTATGGGTGTAAATTATAGAAATGTCCAAAACTGGATGAAAAGAGTAGGAAGGAGAAAAGACATCAGGGGTTGGGAGGCATTTATTCATTCATTTGTTCAACAGATGTTTATTGAGCACCTACTAGCTCCAGGCACTGATCAAGCTCTGGGGTTAAAGACCCTTCCCAAATGGAGCTTACACACAATATTCATTAAAATTAATGGCTGCCATTAGTGCATTGCTAGGAAAGAGGAAAAGCATTTCTGATTTGTTACAGGGTATTAATTGTATGCTTTGCTTCAGGACTGTACTGTCTCTTTGGTCAAGGGAATCAACAAAATTCCAAACGGAGTTTTGCCCATTGACTTCATTCAAGTTCAGTTCCCAAAGGCTGTCTGAACTCATCAACTTTCACATAGGGAGAGGAAAATTAACATTTCAAGCACCTACACCTGTTCTGGGGGTATTAGAAACAGTAGCCCATCTAATCCACAAAATGACACCCAAGGTCATTATTAACACCTCCTCACAGATGAGCAAACTGAGGCTCAAAGATGTTAAATTTCTTACTCATGCCATGAAGCTCTTTAGCGGGAGAAGTCGATTTTGAATCTAAGTCAGTCCTCCCAAGCCTGTCCTCCTCCAGCCGGAGAATCCATCAAGCTGTGTGAAGTCATCTTAGAAACCCCAAGGTGTGTCCTAAACGTAGGTAACTCTTGGTTTATTTTTAAATATCAATTCTTAACAGTGGTCAGTAACAAGACGTGACTATCGTTTCATTATTGTTAGTGAAATGGTACTTAAGCATCTTCCTCTCGTGTGATTTTTTTTCCACTTGAATTAATGCTATAGAAGCAGGGCCAAAATAATGATTTATCCTTTTATCCATATGTATCTATCACCGAGGTCCCTGTCCTGAGGTAGTCTGTTCCGAACAATTTGTGTCCTTGGGCTAATACCTCTGCCAGGCTCTCTGTGTGTTTTTCTGCTGTGGTGAAGATCGGGTTTCTTCTAATCAAGGCACTCCAGCAAAAAGAACTCAATTAGAATGAAAACAGCGGCGTCATTTCCGCTTTCTAACCAATTGCACCTTCTATACAACCCCACAGCTACTAACTAAATGTTCTTTATAATCACTTTATAATCACTATAATAACTCTCAGAATAGTTCGGCATTATCTGAATGTCAAGAAGCATCCTTGGGACAGAAGGGATCGCCGCAGTTTAATTACCAAACTCTAGAAAAATACAAATGAATCTCTGGAACCTGCGCGAACGCGGCTGCTACCGGAAGTTTCCCCACTGCGCACTGATTGGTGGAGCCGCGAGTGACGTCACAGCCTCGAGCGAATAAATGCTGAGCTTCTGAAAACGTCACTGTTTCCCTTTCTGGAGACGTTGAAATCAACTCGATGGGAAGAATCAACTGTGGCCGTTTTCAGTTCTGTAGAGCGAACAGTGTGTTAAGGAGAATCCAGTATCCCGTAGATAATCTGAAAGGCAGGCAGGCACAATATTGAGTGATTCACCTAAGTCTGTAAGGCGTTAAAGACCTAAAAATAGATTTTAAAATGTTTGTCTTCTTCTCGGAAGTTTTCTTGCCAGTTACGTTTCCTTCCTGTGTGTCTCCTGCCTGAAGCTGTGTCCACAGTGAAGGTGACTTTGTAGGTTGGTTCTTAATCAGTGTTGTGGAGCTTCACTCTGTGGGTGCTTCCAAAACCACTATAGTCCTTTTTCAACATCCCTCTGAAGCTAAGAGTTTTCTGTCAACCTAACTGTTTTCCTGGAAGCCCTTCATTTGTACGGTGTTTTTGCAATTTACAAAGTGCTTCTACGAATGTGGTGTCACTTTGGTCTGCACGCCATTAGGAGGTGGGAAGGTCTGCTGGGGTTTTCTTCGATTTGCCGACGGAGACGAGGCATCTGAGCTGCAGAGAAATGCCAGGACTGCTCCACGACAAGACAGCTAGGGAGTGCTGGAGTCCGATCCCGGCAGTCTTCCCCCTAACCACCCTGCCTCTGCAAGGAAACCAGTTTGGGTCCCCCACTGAGCTGTCAGGTTTTCCACTTAGAAGTTCCCAGATCTGCTCAGACATATAAATGATAGCATTATCAAGCTTTATTAACAGAACGAGAAAGTTCAATGCTCCATTTCCCTTGAGACCTTTTTAAAGTGACCTTTAATTCTTCAGGTCATTTTTTTTATTTCTGATCAGATGGCATAATATACGATCTGTGCCCGATGGAACCGTGTTTATTTTTAGTCAGCTTAAACTCCTGCTTCTACTCCCTAGAATATTTCAGGTTCATGTTCAAAAGATGCCTAGCTATCCAGCTATTGGTCGATTGGTCAGTGGGGGTGAGTGAATTATGCTAAAATAGTGCTGGCTTGGCTGAATTTTAAGGAGTTATTCACAGGAACAAAATGTTTGGAGCTAGCATTCTACCAGCCATATGGATCTGATGCTAGATCCTGATGTTTTTTTCCAGTTACTTAAGGAGATTCTCTCTCTCTCTCTCTCTTTTTTTTTTCTTTTCTTAAATATGCATCCTTAGCTGGTCTGTCTCCATCAATTGAAGACGTTTGCAGGATATTCCACATTCCTGCCATAAGATGATGGATACTGCTGATCCTGTGTCCAGCCGCATCTGTAGCATCTCGGCCTCCACCCAGGGTGTTAAAAAGATTATTTTTCTATCACTCTTGCCCATACTGAATATGCTGAATGCTGTATCTCTAAACTAGCTAGCCCACTCTCACAGCCTGAGTCTCTATTATCGGCAGCCACAGCATGCATATTTCTATTTAGTTTCCAGTCCCTAGGGAATCCTCTCTGTGCCCTTCCTGAGTAACAAAATCTTTGGATTTTCCCTTTTCTGTTACATCTCCTGAAATACTCATCTTTGAATATGTATTCGGAATGCTTACAGATAGCCTTCCCACAACAGTAACATGCCCCTGCCTGCTTTGAATTCTGGCACACGGCGACAGTGCGATCATTTTATGCATGCTTGCCTGTGTCTTCTAGCTGCTTTCAGTCCCAGTGCATGTCTTGCTGCAGTTTCCATAAGCACAGTGGTTCACAAGCTGTTCTAAAATGCGTACCCTTCTTCATCACAAATCCTCGCCTCTTCGCTCTGGATGTGCAATTCTATACCAGTCTCTTGGTTAAGGCACTAGTTAACTATCCCTGAGCTGCCAATATTGGGACACTTCTAAAAAACTATCACATGCAAAATAGCAGATTGATATTTGCACGCGGAACCCTCTAGTATAGACAATAACAGAGGCTCTAAAATGCCATTGAGAATTATGGCTTGAGTGTTGCAGGGGTGCAGTAGACAGACTGGCTTTCCTACAAGCAGCGCACTTCATCCCAAGGGCAAATGTGGCGTTAGGAAAGGAACGCAGGAGGGAGGACCTGCTCTCTAAGCCCAGAATGTCCCTGGAATGGCACATCTTTTCTTTGCAATTCAATGTGCAAGATGACAAATCTATCCTGGTGTTGTTCAAAAATAACTAATCTTTATTCCTATGTATGTTTTACAGACTACCGTAAAATTGCTAGAGGCATATGTCTAATATGCTCTGTGTATCCCGATGGTTTTGATCCTTTGAAAGAGAGCAGTTGCCAAAGTAGGGATCTGGGATATGATTTTGTTTACTTTCTGGATACATTTTCTTAGGAACAAACAAGCCTTTTGCCAGCTATGATTTACCCAGCAGAAAGCATGACTAAAAGCATCTCAAGCACAAGAAGCTTTCTCTGACTGAAGAGTCAAAACAGGCTTGCCTTTCCCCAGGAGCAAATGCACTCAAGTAGCCGCGCTTATCATTACTCTTAATTAGGGATAATTTGCACTTCGACTTGGGAAAGAAGGATGTCACAGCCCCTGACGAATCTTTATGAGGATTCCCATTTTAGAGGCAGAGCAAAAGAGGCACAAGGTCAAGCGATTTGCCCAAGGTTGCAATAAATCCTTCCATCGGTGTTTCCACAGTACCTGGTATCTCAGGGACAGAGATGTGCCCCCACAGAGCTATTAGCAGAAGGCGAGAGCAAAAAGAAGGGGTTGGTGGAAACACAGCTGAAACCTGAGGCTTATGGTGGGAAGGAATAGCCAGGAAAACTTGATACAAGAAGAAAGAGATCCGGGTAGAGCCTGCCTTTAACTGGGCAATGGGATCACTGGGTAACCAACCATCCATGTTTACTCACAGAAAGGGAATAACAGAAATAATCACCCAATGATTGAATATGTTTTTATCAAGGGTCTGCTATGTAAATGGCATTGTTCCAGGCATCCTGTGGCAAAGTACAAAGAAATATTAAATTAATCTTCTAGGAGTTTTCCATATAATCAGGGAAACGGCATATAATCATAACCGAATGCACCTAACCATGCTGTCCCAGCACCCAGTGTAAGTCCTGGGGCATAGTAGATGCTGAGCAAATGTTTGTCAGACTAAATAGTTCTTCACTCACCAAGCCCAAACGCACACTCCGTCCAAGTGGCTGTGCATGTGATATGACTGTCAAGAGTTTATGTAGTCGGTTTTAGGGAAATTACGGTTAAATTGGTTGTGAGAGTAAGTTTTTAAAAAATGTTTACCTTCAGGGCACCTGGGTGGCTCAGTTGGTTAAGCGACTGCCTTCGGCTCAGGTCATGATCCTGGAGTCCCTGGATCGAGTCCCGCATCGGGCTCCCTGCTCGGCAGGGAGCCTGCTTCTGCCTCTGACCCTCCCCCCTCTCATGTGCTCTCTCTTTCTCATTCTCTCTGTCTCAAATAAATAAATAAAATCTTTAAAAAAAAAAAAGTGTTTACCTTCAGTTTTCAATAATTTCTGACTTCCAAAAAAGTTTGCAAATACAGTAAATCAATTCCGGTGTATCTCTCGCTCATCTTCATTTTTTTCCTTTTTTTTTTAACTTTTTTTCATGTTTCAAGTTTTTATTTAAATTCTAGTCAGTTGCGGTGTCTGGGTGGCTAAGTCGGTTAAGTGTCTAACTCTTGATTTCGGCTCAGGGTCGTAAGATCGAGCCCCTTGTGGGGCTCTGTGCTGGGGGTGGAGCCTGCTTAAGATTCCCTCTCTCCCTCTCCCTCCGACCCTCCCCCCCTTAAAAAAAATTCTAGTTAACTTACAGTGTAATATTGGTTTCAAGAGTAGGATTTAGTGATTCATCACTTACGTATAACACCCAGTGCTCATCACAAGTGCCCTCCTGAATACCCAATCACCCATCTAGCTCATCCCCCACCCACCCCCCTCCATCAACCCTCAGTTTGTTCTATCGTTAAGAATCTCTCTTATGGTTTGCCTCCCTCATTTTCTTTCCCCTAGGTTCACCTATTTTGTTTCCTAAGTTCCACATATGAGTGAAATCATATGGTATTTGTCTTTACCTGACTTATTCCACATAGCATTATCCTGTCTAGCTCTATCCATGTTGTTGCAAATGGCAAGCTTTCATTCCCTTTTATGGCTGACTCATCTGCTTCAAATGTTGCATTTTACATAACCACAGAACCAACTATCAAAGCTGGAAAGTTAACATGGCTATAGTACTATTAACTGGTCTACAGACATTCAGATTTCACCAGTTGTCCCATGAACAGCTATTATCTGATCCAGGACCACACACTGTATTAAGTTGCCAGGTGTCCTTACTCACTTGTAATCTGAATCTGTTCGTCGGTCTTTGCCTTTCATGACCTTGACACTTTTGAAGAGTACTGCCCCATTATTTTATAGACTATCCCTCAATTTGAATCTGTCTGATGTATCCTCTTGATTAGATTTAGGTTGTGTCTTTTGGGGCAAGAATTCCACTGCCGTGCCCTTCCCAAGCAAATGATGTTCCTAGGTCTTATTCTGGGCGATGTTCATTTTCATCATTGGGTTCTGGTGGTACCTGTCAGTGTCTCCACTGAAAGGTTACTATTTTCCCTTTGTAATGAATGAGTTTCATATGGGAAGATACTTAGAGATTGTGCAAATACTCTGCTTCTCATTATATTTCTGCCCATTGATTGCAATGATCCACCCGTGATTCTTTTTTTTCTTTTTTAAGATTTTATTTATTTATTCATGAGAGAGAGAGAGAGAGAGGCAGAGGCAGAGGGAGAAGCAGGCTCCCCGCGGATCAGGGAGCCCGATGCGGGACTCGATCCCAGGACCCTGGGATCATGACCTGAGCTGAAAGCAGACACTTAACCGACTGAGCCACCCAGGCGTCCCATCCACCCGTGATTCTTGCCTGCAACAATTATTACTGTGGTGTGTGCCAAATGGTAATTGTCTTCTTCTGCCATTCCTCTCACATTTATTAATCAGAATTCTGCTCTAAAGAGGAGCTGTTTCTTATCACATTCATTTATCTATTGAACTGTTTTTACAATAAAGAAGACGATTTCATGAAGGCAGGGTGCTCGGCTCTAACACAGCAAGCCCTGGGTGAGCACTGATCACCAGGTTGAGTGGGACTAAGAACAGAAGCTGGGCCCGTGATCAGAAATATCATTGAGACTAGAAAATGAAGTCTTCTAACCGGTTCTGAGAAGGCAGGAACACAATCAAAGGGCTAAAGGTGGCAGAAGGATGAGTTAGTTCGTAAAAGGAGAAAAAGATGGTTCTGTCAACCTTGATGACCAATCAGTGCAAAAAGAATAGTAGGCACTTCCCATGGTGACTGGAGAGGTAGAAAGTGCTGGGGATTCTGTAGGAAAATGCAAGGAACCCTCCTTGAGTTGGGATGAGCTCCACTGTAAAGCATCCATAAGATGTCCTGGAGTCTGAGAAATGAAGGAGTGGAAGCAGCCAGTGTTGGAGGGCCGGGCATTCCCAAATCTGGGAATCTGGGGGGATGCCGGCCCTTTATGCTCGATGCTACTTCAACCAGAGTGAATCACGCCATCCTGACCAGGTAATGTTGGGCAGGGCCAGAGCTCTCCTGAGAGTCTTTAGCTGTTACGTAACTGTCTGCGTTCTTTCCAAAGAAGAAAGGAAACACCCAGGGTCTACGGTAATACCCTGCCCCCACCCCGTGAGCCCAGCATGTGGAGCACCTGAGGTTTTTCTTATTCCATCTTTTCTGCCAGTCTCTCCCTCAAAGAAGTCTGGTTTCAGAAGCTCAGGCCTTGTGTATCCCTCCGAATACCTCAACAAGGCCAGTCCTAGTCCCTTGTGTAAGTAAGTTCGAAATACATCTTTGGGGACAACGGGAATTTGAACAAACTAAAATTCCTTTCTGTTCTTTCTTTGGTTGTTGAGGGCAGAGTTCACCTCTGTAAACCCTGTCCTGAGCCTTGTAGAGCCATCCGAGCATTAGCCCATTGTCACCACCAGCCCTTACAGGGTCACTAAGCCTGTCTGACAGGCAGAGGTGGCCGAGAGTGGCATCTCTGTCTTTGCTCTAACCCTTAATTGAGGGCTGGCTCTCGCCCCAGAGCAGTGGAGAGCCCATCTTGCAAACTGGTGGGGCAGCAGCAAGGAGATACTCCAGGAAGAACTGTGGAAAACCTCCCAAATTCCTTTGCGGAGACACAGAGCATTGTGTCACTGACCGCACTTCCATGTGGCCAGGAGGGGCCGGGAGGGTCAGGGCATTGGCCTGAAACCTGCAGCAGAAGAGAGAGGGGCAGCCCCCACCATCACTGCATAGAGCTCCCAGACTCTCAGAGACTGAATTTTCATTTTCCTGTGGAGAGAAGCTTCAGCTTCAGAGCGGTGTTCACACCTCAGCTCCACCAAAGTCATCTATTCTATACCTCTGTTTCCTCAACAACAAAAGTGGCACTTGAGTGACACTCAATGAATGGCGGCCATGATTAATATCATTGGTGAAACCAGTTGTCCCATGGCCGTATTCTGATGCTTCTTGCCTTGTAGTTCAGAAATCTGGGGGTATTTTCCTCATGATTACTCAGATTGCCTTTTTGCATCACTGCCATCCACTTTAATTCTATTATTCTCAGGAAATTGGATAATGTCTACTAGTCAGAGCGTTAGGCATATGGGTACAGATTATTAAGACATCATCTATTTAAAATGTCATAATATTATATTTAAGTATCAGTGGATAAAAACCAAAGCAAAGTTCAACAAACCAAAACTACTGCTTGCAACAGACAGGTGAAACTGTTCTTGACTAGAGGTTTCTCAGTACACTCCTTTAACCCTTAACGAATTCACCCCTCTGCCTGGGAGAATCCTCCTGGATGGCCACACCACAGTACGTACTTTGCTTCTTTATTTTTACAAGTGTAGTTTAGTTTCCATTATTTGTGATAGTTCTTAATAGCACATATTATCCAAATAATGATGACCTAGTATTATGAGACCTTACTGAAGATCACTGTTATTAAGTCTTGCTGAGAAGTGGGGCATGACTGCCAAACTTTTTTATAAGAATTACAGGGTGGGACGCCCGGGTGGCTCAGTCGTTAAGCGTCTGCCTTTGGCTCAGGTCATGATCCCAGGGTCCTGGGATCGAGCCCCGCATCGGGCTCCCTGCTCGGCGGGAAGCCTGCTTCTCTCTCTCCCACTTACCCTGCTTGTGTTCTCTCTCTGGCTGTCTCTCCCTGTCAAATAAATAAATAAAATCTTAAAAAAAAAAAAAAAAAGAATTACAGGGTTCCTGGGCTCAAAGTAAGGCATGGCAGGACTTGGCAGTTGAAGACAAACATGTGAGACTGTTAAAGCCAGTGGCAGCTAGAGGCAGCTCTGAGGAAAGAACTTAGTGGACCGAAAGTATTGTTCAAGTGCTGGGTGCCAAGAATCTCATAGAATTTCTGTGAAAGGAGCACTTGCATTAATTATTAGTTTATTTGCTTAAACTGAGGGTAAGAAGTCTTTGCCTAATCCAAATATATGCCTATATTGAATAAGGAATGTGTGTGTGTGCATGTGTGTTTCCTCTAATTACACATGGAAGATCCGAACAAAGATGGAAAGCAGAAGCACTGTGCCTAAGAACCTTCACCAATAAGCAGTACTTTTAAAAACCCAAACGTGTGTGGAGTTTGGAATCCTGCCCTGAATATTTTTTAGGATTCTACTGAAATATCCTCTCGGTCAGTAAGTTTCTCGTACAACCTCGCGAAGGAATTTATAGGCATGGTTTTTAGGCCAGTTAGTATCCAGAATGGCCCTGGGTGACAAATGACATGGGCTTATCTCTCCTTTCTCCTGGTGAGAATAATCTGTGGTGATGTGCTCTTGCCTAGCTTTGGAATGTGTGCCCACTAAGCCCTTAGAGAGCAACGACATATGCCAGGCAGGTAGAAAATGATATAGTTTTTATTACTTTATTACATGTGAATCTCCCGGTGTGTGGCAAGGTGATTAAAACTTTCTACGGCCTGATTTATTTTCATACCAATTTGCACGTCTGCCTTAGCATTTCTACATTCCTCATAATTTGAGTATTTATGACATACTTTACAAGGCACTTGTGTAATATGATATCAAACTTGAAAGTGGTATTGTATATACAGAAACTCTATTAAAAAAATTACTAAGTAGTGCTATTTGTTTATAGTCAAAGGAGGCTCGCTTATACACAAGATAGAAGATTCCTCTATGCACAGTGATTTAATTAGCAATGTGGAGGTTCGCTTTTCTGCTTTAGCTATCTGAGAGACTGATTTCTGTAAAATTCCTTGGCCAAATTTATCTCAACTATTAACCTGTCCCTTCCAATCCAGGTATTTTTGCTTTTCACACATAGAAGAGTCTATATATGATTTTTACAAAACATGCATGAAGATAGGTTTTAAATCACTGCCCTACAGAACGTTGACCATTGACCTGGTCAAGGCAAGCATTGTGTTGGCTGCACCATATGCAGCTGTATCCCTCACGCCATCAATAAAACCAGTGGAATAAACTGAGTCTAGGTTGCCCCTCTCAGAGTGTATCTCTCTCAAAGGGTTTTTATTTTATTTTATTTTGTTAAGATTTTATTTATTTATTTGACAGAGCGAGAGAGAGCGAGAGCAGGAACCCAAGCAGGGGGAGTGGTAGAGGGAAAAGCAGGCTTCCCGCGGAGCAGGGAGCCTGATGTGGGGCTCGATCCCAGGACCCTGGGATCATGACCCAAGCTGAAGGCAGATGCTTAACAACTGAGCCACCCAAGTGCCCCTCTCAAAGCATTTTTAACATCCTTCTCAGACCCCAAATTCTGTGAAAAAACTGGAACCTAAAGCTATCTCCTCGTTTGACTCTACCCACAAGCAATCTAAATTGCCATCCTTGCCTTGATCCCATTTCCACTGCAGAAAGTAAATGAGCAAGAAGTGCTGAGTGGATCCTACTGCAGCCAACGGGGTGGCCAGCAACAGATACAAATGGGGTGGGAAGCCCAGAGACATTGATTTAGTGAGGTTTCTCATCTTCCCCTTCATTAAGTCCTCTTCACAAAGAAGGATCTAAAACAGTGGTTCTCAATGGTTAGCCCTCAGACCAGCAGCATCAATATCACGTGTTAGAAATGCCAATTCTCAGGTTCCACCCCAGATCTACAGAATTAGAATCCCTGGGGTTGGGAGCCCCCCAAAATCTGCAATTTGGATTCACCCTGAAGTTGGAGAATGAATGAGAGAAATACTCCCGTGCATGGCGGCGAGAAGCAAATCTATCATTTGTTTGGGCCTTTTTCTGATGGCACGTCTTTTTAGGGGTGCTTGCCACCAAAATTTCTTTTTAACTACAAACTTGCCCTAAGTCCAAACATGAAGACTCTAGCATTTTCAAAGAATTCATATGAGGTTTTGTTTATTTGTCCGTGTTTTTTCTGATGCTCAGCTAAATTCTGCCTAATTCAAATCCAGAGTGAATTCAGCTTGACCTGTTCCCATTTTTTGAGTTTAAATTTCAGAGAAATCTTTCCCCAACCGCCCCTTTTTTTCCTCTCAGACAAACATTCACGCACAATTCCTCTGACTAATCCAACTCATTTCCCATCCTCACAGGAGGTAAAGAAACAAAATTAAATAAATTAAAGAAATAAATGACAGGACTATGTCAAAGACCACATGCATGGTACACACTACACAGTCTAACTATCTGATATATTTATCTATGTTTTCTCATGGAGTTTCTTATCATCCTGCAAATGCTTTTGCATGTTTATGTGTAATGTATAAAAATCAAGTATTTAGTCATTATATGGTTCAGCCTTGATCAGAGCATTAGGGTTATCCAAGGAAACAAAGAATCTTATAAATGAGTATCATAATCCCATATCTCAGATCAGGAAACTGAGGCACAGAAAGGTTGTTTGGATATAAACATTAGGCAAAAGTCCCTGTTGGTTAGCTCGAAATGAAAACCTCTTTAAGTCAAATTTCCAATTCAAATACATTATAATCAAATAAGTGATAATAGAGACTCTACCTCTTGTATTTATGAATAAAATTCAGATTATTCATGTGCACAGTGTGAGATTTGAATGTAATTGCTATTATCAGCAGCATTTATTAGGCAGCTAGATAGGATACAGCACTTACATTTAGTCTATGGGAGTGACAAAGGAAGTAAGAGTTTTCATCTGGGATCTGGAAAAAGCTAGAGGAAATGGGGACAAATGAAAATTATATAAAGGGAAACACACACACAAGTGATATGCAAATAAATACAGACTTATGTGGCAGAGAGATAGGGCTCACTGTATATTCTATGTCCTTCCCCACATTCCCAGCCTCCCTTGCAGTTAGACTGGCCACAGGCTTAGTTCTAAAAGACTGTATGCAAAGGCTACAGAGGTTCAGACCTGGGGTAGCTCCTCCATCCCTTCCTTCCCCTTCTACGGCAACCTTGGAGGCCATGTATGTCACATAGCATAGCTATAAAATAAGGAGGGAGGACTGCCCAACCCACCTAAGTGCTGACCTGATCAAACGTGATTGTATTAAGACTTTGAGAGTCAGGATTTGTCTATTGCAGCACCCATGTTAATTATGCTGACTGATTCGCCCTGGAGATGTAAACGCATGTGGACCTGCACCTCCTCTCTGGTTCACTCCTCCCTCATCAGGAACGCCCCCCACCTCCTCCCCGTCCGTGTAACAGAATCTTCTATGACCTAAGTCACAATGCCAAGTCATTGATTCATTAGACAAATATTGCTGCACCCCTAGTATGTGTCAGGCATGCATCCATTCTTGAGGATTCAACTAAGACAGACACACCCAGGCCCTGATTTCGCAGAGCTTACACCACAGCAGGGAAGAAAAGAAAATCTAACAAGCAATTATAATCCAATCTCCAAACAGAAGTAGTTTCTTCCTCTGCAGAGCTTTGGCAGATCCTCATACACACCTAGCCCTTTCTACCCTCGGTGACTGTTGTTATTAGTAACATTGTCTCCCTTGCCTGCCAAGTGGTAAGCACTTTGATGGTAGGTAATTTATTGATCTTTGAGTCTTCCCCCAGCTTTTTGTACATGGGAAACTCTGTAAACAATTACTGATGACATATATGGAGGGATATGTTACAAACGTGAAAGCAATTGCTAGAATTATTTTTGAGAATTAAAATTTAGAGGGGGTGTGTCCAGGAAGGCTTTCTGGTGACTTTTCAGGAGCATCTGATTGCAATCTAAGAATTGATAATTAATATTTTCTTCCTATGTGCCTGGCACATAGGAAGCACTTCATACATATATTAAATGAGTGAACTGAATGAATGGGTTATCCACTTTCTTATTGATCAATGGCTCTCCTGATTGAATGAATTCCTACCCTAAGGTATCTTCAGTAATTGAATGAGGCATACCACGCATTTTTGTGGCAAATAAAGACATTTCTAAGCCCACGGAGCAGCCAGAATATTTATTTTTTTCTTTTTAACATCTTGAAAAATCACTAGACTTACACTGTTTCTGATCATTTAAACCAACTCAAATGTAATTTTCTTTATAAAGGAAAACTCAATTAGCAAAGTCAAGAAGGCTCTTGTTTAAAATTTGGTGAACTTATATAAATTATGAATTGGTGATCTTCTTAGGATTCTGCTAACCTAAAATAATATCCAGGATCGAAAGAAAGTGTATAGACTTTCATAATAATTTAATGAATCCAATTTTTCAAAGCTTCTACCTTTCATAAAAAACAAAATGAAGACTAAAAGAAAGTGAGGTGATTGTATTTTTATACTAAATTTAATTCCACTTTAGGAAAACAGTTTGCTAAAATGTTTTATTAAAAATTATAAAACAATTGGGGAAATTATATTTTTACTTCATTTCCCACCATCCCTCACTTTTTTCTGTGGAGGGTCACCAAGGACATGCCATCATTTTGTATCTGTTATATTTTCTTATATTCATTTTGGTGTTATTGTTCTAGCCACTATATGATATTCTAGATCAAGTTTTTTAACCACTATATAACAATATCACTTGGGAATATTGGTTAAATAGTCATTTCGTATGCACTGATTTTATATTTCTAAACACTAATGTTTTTGCTTTTGAAACATTATTTACTTTGCATCTTAAATTTCTATAAGTAGTGATTAAATTATTAAGATTGGATTTGTCCTCAAATAGAAATAAAGAGATTGCCCTTACTCTATAACAATACTATTCAGTAAATATAAAATAGAAACTGCTGGTTTGTTTTTTTTTTAAAGGCTCAGAAGAAGCACAAAGTTAACCTGGCATAATGAAGCAGATGTAAATTACATTAAAGAGAAGTACATAGTAATAGTAGTAACATATGCTAATGACTTGCAAATTTTAATTAATGGAGTTGTTTATCGGGCTCCAGACAGCCAGGCAGGAGGCTCTCCTATTATTTTTGGAGGCGTACAATCTTGCAAATTCAAAGTTGTTACGTATGGAACGAATCCAGTGAGCTCCATGTAATTCAGAGGAGACTTTCCAAGCCTGAAGATTCATTTTAATTGTAGATATTAATAAGATATGTATTTTTACCCATGTCCTTGTTCACCTGGTCTTGTATGTTGCCTGATTTCTATGTCATTATTGAAATTGAGACTCATTGTGTTAATTTTGGTCATTCTCAGTGATGGGACATGAAATGAATTAGAACCATCCTGAGTGAATGTGTAGAAAACAAGTCAGATCTTTCAAAACACCTATTTCTATCAGTGAAGGAATTAAATTGTTTTCCCTCCTACCAAGGTCTGTTGAAGTGAAGTATTGAAGGCCTGTCGAGCTCAACTGAACTCAGATGACTTCAATTCAAATCAATATACACTATGAAGAATGAATGGATGGGTAAGAAACCTGGATGGCCAAACTCAGGCACTTCGGTTTAGTAGAGTAGATCACAGAATCCTGGAATCCTAAAGCTGGAAGGGATCTTAGGCAGCTACCTGAGTGTATGACTTCTGGCTGGGCCAGTGAGAGGCCGTAGTAAAGTAAGGCACACAGTCGTGGTCACCAGCTGATAACTCAGCTCGAAGCACAGTCTGAGACCTACTCCAGCCAAGCGATCTTTCACCCAGCAGGCCTTCTCCTTTGATATCTTGAGTGAAATCGGTCTGGGTGAAATCACCATCTGACTGTTTCTCAAACTCTCTGCTAATAGGACCATGGTGAACAGGGGCACATCCACTCAATGAAATAGCGCACAGCCATGAAAGAGAATATTTACGAAGGCTGCATGCGTAATAACACAGGAAAGTCACTGGAAGGGAATGATAAAAGCAGCAGCGGATAAAGCTATGTGTGTAGTATAATGACAGCTGTTTTTGTAAAAGCCCTTAAATAGGAAACAAGGAGGAAAAAAACTGAAAGTGTTCTGTATTTATATTTGAATGGTAGGACTAGCAAGAAATAGTTTCCCTTACTCCCAATTTCCAATACTTTCAACTTCCTTTATAAGCATGTCCTATTTTATTTTACTTTTTAAAGATTTATTTATTTATTTGAGAGAGAGAGCAAGAAAAGGCAGGGGTGGGAGAAGGAGAAGGAGAGAGAGAGAATCCGCAAGCAGACTTCACGCTGAGTGCAGAGCCGTAACCGGGGCTCAATCCAATGACCGTGAGATCATGACTTGAGCCAAAATCAAGAGTGTGATGCCCAACCTAAGGAGCCACCCAGGCGCCCCAAGCACATCCTGTTTCAAAGTGGAAAGTGAGAACAACTGTTCTTCTATGTTTGAAGATAGCTAAGGCAAAGTCCTTTTGCAATGGGCCTAACGATGTTTTCTAGAGCAGGATAAACAGTCAAGCACAGAGTGCAAGCCATCCACTCAAGAAGTTGAAGTGAGGGCACTAGTAGATGTCCTCTGGCCTTTTCTTTCACAGGGAGACCCAGGCCCAGGAGGCAGGAGAATGGTCTCTACCCCACACTCAGCCTGAGCCCTGAAAGAGAAGCATATTTTTTTTTAAAGATTTTTATTTATTTATTTGTCGGGGTTGGGGGAAGAGAGGGAGACAGAGCACAAGCAGGGGGAGCAGCAGGCAGAGGGAGAAGCAGGCTCCCCGTTGGAGCCTGATGTAGGACTCAATCCCAGTGTCCTGGGATCATGACCTGAGCCGAAGGCAGACGCTTAACGACGAAGCCACCCAGGTGCCCCTGGATGGTTTCTTTTTATTGATAATCAGTATTTCATTGTTTATCTATTCACCTGTGGACGGACTTTATAGAGTTGTTTCCATTTTGGGGGGGTGGGTGTTACATGAAGCTGCTAGGAAAATTCAGTACAAGTCTTTGTCTGGACATATGTTTTCATTTCTCTTGGGTAAATGCCTAGGAGTGGAATGGCTAGGCTACATATTGGGCATATGTTTACCTGTTGAAGAAAATACTGTTTTCTGTCTTCTGTACCCATAGCAGCATGTGAGAG
This sequence comes from Mirounga angustirostris, assembly GCF_029215605.1. Lineage (NCBI taxonomy): Eukaryota > Metazoa > Chordata > Mammalia > Carnivora > Phocidae > Mirounga > Mirounga angustirostris. Next base: position 15,471,336 of record NW_026991711.1, on the reverse strand, counting down.
TTCCGATGGTTCCACAGCCTTGCCATCACTTGGCATACTCAGTCTTTAGCCCGTCTGGCAGATACTTACGGGTATTCCGTGGTGGGTCATGCCTCTGCATCCCATCCTGGTCTCCCTGGGAAAGAAAGCCCAGAGGAGGACTACAAACACCCCCTACTCTTTTTGAGTGGAGGGCTTGTTCTCTGTGTTTGAGGGTTTCTTCTGCTCTAGAAAAACCTCTAGACTCTCCATGGAAGGGCTTGGATTCTGCCTGAAAATGATTCCAAATTCTTCTTTTTTTTTTTTTTTAACATTTTTTTTTTTTTAAGATTTTATTTATTTATTCATGAGAGACAGAGAGAGAGAGGAGAAGCAGAGGGAGAAGCAGGCTCCCAAGGAGCAGGGAGCCCGATGCGGGACTCGATCCCAGGACCCTGGGATCATGACCCGAGCCAAAGGCAGACGCTTAACCGTCTGAGCCACCCAGGCGCCCCCCAAATTCTTCTTTTCCAGAGCTTCCTGTTCTGTCCTGATCATGAAGCAAGCCAGCGTTCATTGGATTTTTACTGTATTCATTTGCTAGGGCTGCTGGAGAAAAATAGCACAAATTGGTGGCTTCAGACAGTGGAAATTTATTCTCTATCCCTTCCGGAGGGCAAAAGGCCAAAATCACGGTTCTGCCAAGGTTGGTTCCTTCTGGGGGCTTTGAGGGAGCATCCAGTCCGTGCCTGCCCTTGCTTCTTTCTGGGGGCTGCTGCTGCAGTCCGTGGTGATCCTTGGCTTGTGACCACATTGCTCCAATCCTGCCTCTGTCTTCACATGGCCTTCTCCCCTTGGGGTCTTCTCCTCCATGCATCTGTCTCAGACCTCCCTCTGCCTCTCTTACGAGGACCCTTGGCATAGGATGTAGGACCTACCTGGACAATCCAAGATGATCTCATCTGAAGATCCTGAATCACATCAGAAAAGATCCTTTTTCCGATAAGGTAACATTTGCGGATTCTAGGAATTTGCCATGGATATCTTTTGGGGAGATCATTTTGCAACCTCCCAAATTTGCTAAGAGCTAGGTACCAGGCTAGACACTATGTTGACTCTTTGATTTCCTCAAAAAACCCTGTGAAGTGTGATTCCCTTTGTTCTGGTAATACAGGCTTATGGAAGTATCTTGTTGAAGTGCAGTGCCGGGTAGAGGTAGAACCAGTCATCAAACCCAGTTTTTCCTCCCTCCCATAGTGCCCTCTGCCTCTCTGCCACAGAGATTTTAAAACCTCCAAAATCCTGAAAGTCCCATTGAAATGTATTTATTAAGTGGATTCTTGGAGTTCTACCAATTTTGCTCCATTATTGAATGTTCTAAATGGTCTTTGGGTCAGTGGTTCTAAATCCTGGCTACACAGCAGATTCACTTGGAGAGCTTTTTAGAAATGACTGATGCCCAGTTCACCCCTGAACCATTAAAGCCAGATTCCCTTGGGGTGAGGGGTTGTCTAGCTTTTTTTTGAAAGCTCCTCAGGTAATCCTTTTGTGCAGCCTGGGTTGTGGAACCCTGGGATGCTTTACCAAACCTGTAGTTTCCACGCTGTATACCATTTTCCTTGGGAGTACTCTGAAATAGGTCAATTCTATTCAATGATCAGAAATGACCCTCAAATCTTCCAGTATCAAAGCCCAGTTCCTGTTTTCCACTTACCCACCAAGTCTTTGGAAACTGCAAGGTGAGTGACTTAGATTATCAGCTCATTGGCTTATCAACTTAAGTTCTATATATAGGAATGAATGAATAATGAATGAATGAGCTTATTCTATAGGTCTGCCCACTTTCTCTGGCTCTTTAAGTCAGCCATCACCAAGGTGCTTCTTGAAGAGAGAGATTTTTTTTTTTTTAAGTAGGCTCCACACTGGCCAGTGCAGGTCCGAACTCATGACACTGAGATCAAGACCTGAGCTAAGATCAAGAGTCAGATGTTTAACTAACTGAGCCACCCAGGCGCCCCAAGAGAGAGATCTTATAGACCTTTATCTGCAGAAAGTTACATATCAAAACTACATCACCAAGAACTTCACACAGAAAGACAAAATGAAAGACATCATTTCCATCAAAGGAACGTGGAGCCAAGCGTAATGTTTCTTCTTTATGTTAAGAAAGGCATCTTATTTTCTTCTTTCACATAATTAGAAGTGGCTGGGTGGATTTCATCTGATTTTTTTTTTCTTAAAAAAAAAAAACTGCCTAAGGATTAAAAGCAAGCATGGAAAAATTTATCTCCAAAGTAAATATTCAGGAGACAGTTGTGGCACTTTAGTATTTGCTCCTTTGAACACAGTAATTAAGGAATTTAGATATCTATGTTGATATACATCAAATGTTCATTTAGAATATCTTATTCTGTGCTCTGTATTTGTCAGTGCAGTTCCCATGTGCTTTTGAATATGACTCTATTGGGCTCCTTTGTATTCCACATTTCATTATGATTTCCCTCACCTGACACACTTCAGCTGAGAAATTCCCAGTTTTCAGGTCTGTCTGCGAAAAACTTAAGTGTAATGTTTTTTGGTTTGTTCTTTTGTCTTATAAAAGAGTCTGTTTGCATATTTTCCATAGAGAACCAAGGGCTACTCAAGGCTGCTCTTAAGATTCACTTTTATCTGTGTCATCTACACACTTTAGGAAGACATAGGAAGAGAAAGTTGGGGCAGTTGCCAAGTAATCTCTGAGTTTTTCCAAACTGAAGTCTCTTTTGCAGAATATTCAACTGATAGTTATAAGTTGTAATCAAATCAGATGCCTGAGTTTGGGTCTTGTCAAATAGAAGAGTCCCTGAGGGGGTCCTTCTGTGGAATATGAAAAACTCCTGAATAAAGAACGTGTCATGGATCTGTTCTCTGCCTAGATGCACAGAAAAATGGACCGAGGATCCTGCATGGTAATCATACAACCTTATTCCCTAGTGCAATTTGAGTACACTCCTAAAAACAATAGCTCTTATAGGGCACTCTTTTCGGAAAGAATTATGCAACTTCATTTTTTCCCAGAAAGGATTCAGCAGGGACATTTTTTTAAAATTTCCCCTCTAGGTGCGCTGAGAGGGCAGTCCTCACCTGTCTGAATGGTGGGGAAGAGGAGTTCCAGAAAGCACAAGTGGAGGCTTGCCAAGAGAGTCTGCATGATAACTCGGTCCTCAAATGCCCAATGGGAGGAGGGTGTGGCCTGAAGAGAAGGGAACACGTAATAATTTTCCATTTAGTCATACAATAAGTACAGTTCCCACAGTCAGTTGATTTGGGTTGTTTGGGCCACTGCAGAACTGATTGGAATGCCACATACTTGACCTGATTTAGTTATTAAGAAGGCCAAAAGCAAGGGAAACTGACATTTCAGAGACCAGTGATTTTGGCCAAATCTATCACTGAATCAGATGTCTCTGAGTGGTTCCAGATGACTGCCAGGGCATCAGACCTGACGTGCCCAGAAATCACTGGTCAACTGGGCAAATCAGTGTAGTTACAGTCTTACTTGATCACAAATGATGGATATTTCTCCACTTTATTTGACTTTAAAGAGGGTTAACCAACATCTCTTACTCATTTGGGGCGGTGGGGAACATTGCTTTCATATTCGTGAAATGTGAAGGAATTTTACATGATGGTCTTTGAAGTCATATTGCCTGGGTGAGAATTCCAGCTCCACTCCTTACTGGTTATATGAACTTGGACCTGGCATTAAATAAGCTGAGGTTCGGTTTCCTAATCTGCAATATGGGGGTTTAATAGTATCACCCTCATCTGGCCCTTCTGAGGATTCATGAAACAATCCAGGTAAAGCACTTAGCATAGTATCTGGTATATTTTACACCAAGTGCTCTGAGAATAATCATAAAACAGCGAAATGTGAAGAAGACCAGAGAATTGGTGAAGGCTTCCTGGAAGAAATATTGCCTGAATGAATTTTGAAGGCTAAAATAAGAATTGAATAGATGAAGGAGGAGGCGCAGAAGTGTCAGGTAAGAAGCATCAGTAAAGTAAGGTAAGAGGCGTGAACATAAGAAGACAACAGACACCATGCTGTTACCCAGATGAGGGCTAGGAGGAAGGGAGTGAGGCGAGAGAGAGACACATGATGACATGACGTATGGGGCCCGTGTGACACATTTTATATCTGCCCCTGGGTCTGTAGCAGTGACTTGCATGATGCTTATGTGTGAATGAGTGAGCAAATGAATGAACGAATGAAAGAAAATATATCTTACGTTTCTAAAGCTATAAGGGGAGGGGGTTGGTGGTGGTGGTGGAGAAAATCTTTGCTGCCAGCCCACCCACATTCCCGCGATAAAAAAAGGCAGATTCTACAAAGATGCTGGGGTTGGGCAATCCCATGACAACAACGAGACCAAGAGAATGGTGACAATGGAAAGCTGTCATAACCACATGGCTAGTGCAGGGGAGGGGGTAGTGTCTGCGCCCAGTGGGAGCTGGAGTGCAAAAGAAGAGCTATAGTCATGGGGGGACCCAGGTACTACCAGACATGCTTTCCTGAAGAAGGTAGGGAAAAGGAAGCCATACCTCCATTTCCTGCTTTTCTGGCCCATCAGTCTCCTGATGATGCTTCCCATTGGTCAAACCAACTGGAGGTCAGCCCTCAAAGCAGCCCAAGTGTGTTTCTTTCCAAGCAGGACAGAGAAGAAGAACAGAGAATGGATAAAGGTGAAAGTGTCAAATGGAAAATTACCCCCACAGATATCAAAATCATTAACAGATCTTAAGATGTGGTTGGTCTACTGTGAAGACTGCTCACAGTGACCTTAACTCCAACTGACTTGAATCCACAGTTTAAAAGATCATAACATGAAAATGGACCACTTTATTTCACCATACACAAAAATTAACTCAAAATGGATTAAAGACCTAAATGTGAGACTTGAAACTATAAAAATCCATGAAGAAAGCACAGGCAGTCATTTCTCTGACATCGGCCACAGCAACATTTTTCTAGGTATGTCTCCTGAGGCCAAGAGAAATAAAAGCAAAAATAAACAATTGGGACTACATCAAAATAAAAAGTTTCTGCACAGCAAAGGAAACAATCAAAACTAAAAGGCAACCTACTGAATGGAAGAAGATATTTGCAAAACACATATCCAATAAATGGTTAGTATCCAAAATACATAACTGATAAGATGCAACACCCAAAACCCAAATAATCCAATTAAAAATGGGCAGAAGACATGAACAGACATTTCTCAAAGAAGACACAAAGATGGCCAACAGACACATGAAAAGATGCTCAACATCACTTATCATCAAAGGAATGCAAATCAAAACTACAACGAGATATTATGTCACAGCTATCAGAATGGCTAAAATCAACAACACAGGGACGCCTGGGTGGCTCAGTTGGTTAAGCATCTGTCTTTGGCTCAGGTCATGATCCCGGGGCCCTGGGATGGAGCCCCTGCTCACTGGGGAGCCTGCTTCTCTCTTTCCCCCTGCTTGTGCTCTCTTGTGTTCTTTGTCAAATAAATAAATAAAATCTTCTTTAAAAAATAAAATTTAGGGGCACCTGGGTGGCTCAGATGGTTAAGCGTCTGCCTTCGGCTCAGGTCATGATCCCAGGGTCCTGGGATTGAGCCCCGCATCCGGCTCCCTGCTTGGCAGGGAGCCTGCTTCTCCCTCTCCCTCTACTGTTCCCCCTGCTTGTGCTCTCTCGCTCTCTCTCTATATATATCAAATAAATAAATAAAATCTTTAAAAAAAATTTTTTTTAATAAAATAAAATCAACAAGACAAGAAACAAGTGTTGGCGAGGATGTGGAGAGAAAGGAACCCTTTGCACTGTTGGTGGGAATACAAACTGGTGCAGCCACTGTGGAAAACTATGGAGTTTCCTTAAAAAGTTAGAAATAGAGCTACTCTACAATCCAGTAATTGCCCTACTGGGTATTTACCAAAAAATATAAAAAGACTGATTCAAAGGGATGCATGCATCCCTATATTTATTGCAGCATGATTTCCAATAGTCAAACTATGGAAGCAACCCAAGTGTCCATCAATAGATGAATGGATAAAGAAGATGTGAGATATATATATATATATATATATATATATATATATATACAACAGCATATTATTCAGCCATAAAAAAGAATGAAATCTTGCCATTTGCAATGACATGGATGGAGCTAGAGGGTATAATGCTAAGCGAAATAAGTCAGTCAGAGAAAGACAAATGTCATATGATCTCACTCATATATGTGGAATTTAAGAAACAAAACAAACAAGCAAAGGAAAAAAAAAGAGAGAGCGACAGACAAACCAAGAAAGAGACTGAACTATAGAGAACAAACTGATGGTTACCAGAGGGGAGGTGGGTCGGGGGATGGGTGAAATAGGGGATGGGTATTAAAGAGTACACTTATCATGCTGAAAAAAACCAATAAATTAAATTAAAAATATCATAACATAATGATATATCATCAAAGATACGAATCATAAAAACTATTATGAAGAAAAGACAGATTACTTACAAAGTAAAAACAATTAAAGTGGATTTCTCACCAAGACTAGATGCCAGGAGACAATGATGAAGTGTTATTTCCTAAATGATAAAGGGAAGTAATTGTCATATACAATTTTATACCCAGATAAATTATCATCAACATTGGTGGAGGTGGAGATGTGGGGGTAGGGAGGGGATGGGCAAAACTCTCTCTTCCCTCAGATATACAGTAACTAAGAAAGTTTACTACCTGCCTAAATCTGTTTTGTCTACTGCACCCAAACACTATAGACTGGGTGGCTTAAACAAGACATTCGTTTCTCACAATTCTGAAGGCTGGGAAGTCCAAGGTCAATATGCCAGCTGAGGAGCGCCAGTTGGCTTGGTTGGTAGAGCCTGCAACTCTTGATCTTGGGGTCGTGAGTTCGCGCCCCACATTGGGTGTAGAGATTACTTCAAAAAAATTTTTAAATAAAAATAAAAAAAGAAACTAATATGCCAGCTGATTCAGTTCTTGATAAGTACCCTCTTTCTTGGCTTGCAGATGGTCCTCTTCCTGCCATACTCTCACACAGCCAGAAGAGAGAGGAAGTTCCCTGGTCTCTTCTTCTGTGGACACTAATCCCATCATGAGGACTCCTCAAGGCTTCATCTAAAGGTAATTATCTCTCAAAGGCCCCACCTCCTAAGAGCATCACATTGGGAGTTAGCTCTTCAACACATGAATTCTGGAGGGACACAAACACTCAGTCCATAATACTACCCCTGCATCTCCAATAAAAGAACATAAATAAAATATTTTATGAGAAGAGAAATAAATCCAAGGTGAAGGAGTGAGGCCAGAAACAATGACGTACACTGGTAAAAGTTAACAAATATTTAACAAATATTTATTGATAAAGCTAACCAATTCCTGTACAATAAAAATAAACACTGAATTGCGTTGTGTTTTTCAAAAGGTAGAACTTCTAATAAAACAATAATAAAAGTAGTCTGTATTCTACATCGAACAGATGCTAAAATTTAGTTGACCATGACCTGATTTTTTTCATGGCAGCTATAATTTCTTGTAGCCTTGGGCTTTATAGAATGAACACATTTATTCTCATGGGCAGGTATTTTTTATTTTTTTAAAAGATTTTATTTATTTATTTGACAGAGAGAGACACAGCGAGAAAGGGAACACAAGCAGGAGGAGTGGGAGAGGGAGAAGCAGGCTTCCCGCGGAGCAGGGAGCCCGATACGGGGCTCCATCCCAGGACTCTGGGATCATGACCTGAGCTGAAGGCAGATGCTTAACAACTGAGCCACCCAGGCACCCCGGGCAGGTGTTTTTTAAATAAACCTTTTAGGGTGCCTGGGTGGCTCAGATGGCTAAGCATCTGCCTTCGGCTCAGGTCATGATCTCAGGGTCCTGGGATTGAGTCCCGCATCGGGCTCCCTGCTCCTTGGGAGCCTGTTTCTCCCTCTGCCTTTCTCTCTCGCTCTGTCTCTCATGAATAAAAATAAATAAATAAATAAAATCTTTAAAAAATAAATAAATAAATAAAAATAAATAAATAAACCTTTTACTTTAGTAAAAGTACAGTTTCAGACTTACAGAAGAGTGGCACAGACCCAGTTCCCCCTATTTGAATATCTTACCTTCTTATGGTACACTTGTTACAACTAAGGAACCAACATTTTTTTTCTAACATCCCTTTTCTGTTCCAGGACCATCCAGGACACCCCATTACACCCCAGCACAGCCCACACTCAGGGAGTGGAGAGCTAAGCTCCCTCTCTTTGAAGGGAGATATCGACATAAATTATTTGGAATTCTTCTGTACGGTGTATTTACCTCTTCTCCCTATTTACTGAATTATTCAGTGACTTTCATATCAACGTGAACTCCTGGATATTTATTTTATGCTCTGGATTATAATCCAACATTTCTTTTATTACTCGGATTGTTCCAGGCTTGGCCACTGTGAGCTCTGGCAGGTTGTGTCCCTTTGATTCGGCCCCGTTGTTTTGTTTTCGAGCACTTTCCTTCCTGCTATTTCCAGATGCTCCAGGCTCATGTTGTAGGCTCTCTGCTCCAGCCCTAGAATCAGCCACATGTCCACAGAGCCTGGCCTCTTTATCATGACTAGGTTTCAAACAACTCAGTGCAAAAAGAAAAATTAAACTCCTGGGATCAGAAGCACATCATTTCTAGCTCCTGCTTTAGCCCGCCAAGCTCTGACGTATCAGAAAATGTAGTGCTGCTGAGCGAGGCCGTGAGTAGCACCACTGACTAAATGGTTCTGACCTGAGCAGTTTTTTTTTTTTAAAAAAAAGGCAAGATGCCTGGTCCATGCACTTGGGGATTCTGATTCGGGAGATCTGAGAGAATGTTCAGACCCTTTAAGTTCCACAGGTGATGGTGATGAGCAAACAGCGCGGCAGACAACATATAAACGGGCAGCTTTAAAATGTTTAACCTTTGATAATCTATCATTTATTGAGCAACTACTGTAGGCTACATGCATGATCTTATTTAATCACCATGACAGCCCTAGAAATTAAGGTTATAATCCAGTGTTAACCAAGGCTGAGTAATTTGCTCAAGGTCACAGAACAGATGCATCCACATTGAAATCGTTTTAATCGAAGTCACAGCCTGTGCTCAATTCTCTGCCATCTTGTTTCCCACTTAAAAGCATTTCTGCAGAGCAGCTCGTAAGGGTAAGCTGCACTTCCTGTCCGTGGCTGGCCAGGCCCTGGAAACAGGTTACTTTCCTCATCTTACGGCCACTTCCCCTTTTCCACATCAGCTAAAACAATACACTGTGTTCAATTGAATAACCAAGTCAAAGTATTCTAGACTTTGATAAATTTGCTATTAAAGGCTAAATAAGTGGAAAGGAAGGAAAGCTAAAACAAGAGAGAATGGAGAGAGGAATTTGACTTAATGTCCTTCTAATAGCCAGGCAAGATTTGATGCCCTTCATCATGACCAAAGTTGCAAAATAATGAGGTGGACTTTTAGCTTTTTCAACCAAGTCCCTAAAAGACACCAAATTTGAGAATCAACTAATTGTAAAACTTCTCACCTTCCAGGTGAGGATCCTTGACAAAAACATGAAGGAGATAAAGAGACGGAGATTATGTGTATTTGTTTTCTATTGCCACGTAACAAGTTACCACTAAATTCACTGGCTTAAAGCCACACCCGTTTATTAGCTCATGGGTCTGCAGGTCAGAGGTCTGGGGTGACAGCGTGAATAAAGGTGTCGGCCGAGCTGAGTTCTCATCTGGAGACTCTAGGAAAGATTCTGCTTCCCAGCTTATTCTGATTGTTGGCAGAATCCAGTCCCTTGCGTTGTAGGACGGGGGACCTTATTTCCTTGCTATCAGTGGGCACCGCCCAGCAACTAGATGTCACTTGGCTCTGCCAGTCCCTGTCTTGCTTCCGTTTTCTCTGACTTCTCTCTTTCTGACTTCCAGACCCTGAGGCCGGGCTTACCTGCTCAACTCCATTATCTTAAAGTCAACTGATTTGGGACTAATTACAACTGCAAAATCCCTTCACAGCAATACCTAGATTGGTGTTTCATTGACTAACTAGGAAAATAGGTGTTTATACCAGGGGCCAGGAATTTGGGGAACATCTTAGAATTCTGCCTACCACAGAAAAAGAGAAGAGGAGGGGAAGACAGAATCATGAAGCAAAATCATCTTGTTTTCATCTGTTGGCTGTCTTTATTAATAATATTTCTATATTTCTTTCCCTTTTCTCTCAATCTCTCCTCTAATCAAAATGTTCCCTACGTTAACTGTTACATTGTAGGTAAAACTGAATTGGAAAATTGAAATGCCCTGAAATGTATCCAGTCCAGGGGTTTTCCAACCTTTGTGACCAGTGGGGATTTCCCTGTTCCTAAAGATGGGCGATGGAAAAGTAGAGGCAGCTACCTGCCTCTTTGCCCTCCCTTCGAGGACTCCCAGTGACGCCCAGAAAAAGACCCACCCTGCCAACCAACCAACATGGCCTTGAGAGGGCCACATCTACCGGATGGGGATCCTGGAGTGTTCCTTTTCGTTTGGATCTGAGGAGGTCGTAAACAGACCATTCGTGGGGGGTAAGGGCATGGAACCAGCTCTCCCCCCTCCAGGACATCATGGCTCCAGCTAAGCCTACGATTTGTACTTCATATCTGGTGCTGATGTGGAAAACATACTGTTGCACTCTTAAAAAAAAAAAAAGTGAGGGGCACCTGGGGGGCTCAGTTGGTTAAGCATCTGCCTTCGCTCAGGTCATGATCCCAGGGTCCTGGGATCGAGCCCTGGGTAGGACTCTTTGCTGAGCAGGAAGCCTGCTTCTCCCTCTGCCACTCCCCGGCTTGTGTTCTCTCTCTCTCTCTCTGACAAATAAGTAAAATCTTTTTTAAAAAATAAAAATTAGGGCGCCTGGGTGGCTCAGTTGGTTAAGCGACTGCCTTCGGCTCAGGTCATGATCCTGGAGTCCCGGGATCGAGTCCCGCATTGGGCTCCCTGCTCGGCAGGGAGTCTGCTTCTCCCTCTGACCCTCCCCCCTCTCTGTGCTCTCTCTCTATCTCATTCTCTCTCAAATAAATAAATAAAATCTTTAAAAAAAAAAAATAAAAAAATAAAAAATAAAAATTAAATTTAAAAAGTTAGATTTCTTGATGTTATATGATCCTCAAATTACGCCTTTCCCCCCCTGCTTGTTACTAGATGATAATTTTTTGAATTCCCATCCATGTAGCAGAAGAAATCTGTCAGAAAATTTAACAGTGCTAGTCTGAGACAATTGAGGGCCGCATGTGTTGCTTCTCAAAGCTTGACAAATCTTCAGAATGACTTGGGGGAGAACGGGGGAGACCCTACGCAGACCAAGTGATTCAAAAATCCTGGGGAGGGGGGTTGCACTGTCACCAACTCCTTTCCCAGGTGACGTTTACACAAGCTAACTTTTGAATTCAACTGATCTAGAGTTCAGAAAAAATTCCGCAAAATAATGGATGTGAACCTGCTTGGTAGCGGTATTCTCCTTAATGGGTAATTCATTAAAAAAAAAAAAAAAAACTAGGGCGCCTGGGTGGCTCAGACGGTTGGGCGTCTGCCTTCGGCTCAGGTCATGATCCCAGGGTCCTGGGATCGAGTCCCGCATCGGGCTCCCTGCTCCTTGGGAGCCTGCTTCTCCCTCTGCTTCTCTCTCTCTCTCTGTCTCTCATGAATAAATAAATAAAATCTTTAAAAAAAAAAAGTAAAAAAAAAAAAACTATGCAAAGATATGTCTTCTAAAATGTATTTAAAATGCATACATAAGACCAATATTAAAAATATTTATATAGTGGTTATTTTTAAATTCGGGTAATCTACCTTTTAAAATGGCACAACACACCTGGGGAGACCAGAAAGCCAGGTCACCTGATGCACATGGATGGATGATGCCTGTGGGTCTGCAAGCACGCTCGCTGATTCACTGCGCATGCTCTCTTCAATCAGTCGCTGCCTGTTCGGAAGCCAATCAGCTCCGCACATACGTCTGCGAGTATTCAGTGCTCATTCTGTGTCGGAACATTTATCCCGCTCAGCTTTTCTCATAGGTATAGCTGAGAGGTGGCAGTTTTAACGAAAAGCCGATCTTACGGCCCTGAACAAACAAAACAGTTTGAACAGTTCAGAGTGAGGATGAATAATTTCAGCCTCCAGATCCTGAAAAACTGGAAGGTGAGCTCTCCAAGAAGAAATAATTAATGATTTTTGGAACAGCCCATTGCAAAGATACCCAAATATTGCAAAACATGCAATCTGTGTTCTTCTTCCCTTTGCTACAACACCCTCTGTGCTCCAACAAAAACAACATAAATGAATAGACTTGATGTGGCACCTGATACGAAGTTCTGACTCAGCCCCATTGTTCCACATGTTAATGCCTGATAAAGAGACATAAAATAGAGCTCATTAAAAGTCTATTCAGTATAATATAATTCAAAGTATAAACTGAAAGGCGTTTATTTTTTTCTTTATATAATTTGTTATAGAGTCGTTCAATAATATAAAGCTGTATTTGTATAAGTTGTTGTCTGTGATAATGTATATTAAAGGCATAACATTATTGGTAATAAAGAGACAATTCAGTAAAAACTGAGCCAAAGAGGGGCGCCTGGGTGGCTCAGTCGGTTAAACGTCCGACTCTTAATCTCAGCTCGGGTCTTGATCTCAGGGTCGTGAGTTTAAGCCCCGTGTCGGGCTCCGCACTGGGCATGGCACCTACTTAAAAAAAAAAAAAAAAAAAAAAGAGCCAAAGATTTGCACGGATCTCTCACCAAAGAAATAAACAGATGCAAAGATGTTCAACATCACTAGCCAGGAACGACATGCAAATTAAAACCAAATGAGACACTCCCACACCCCCATCAGAATGGCTAAAATTGTTTAAAAATTGACATTAATACAGGCTAGACCTCAGGTCTAGACTTGTATTTAAAAAAACCTGACAGGGGCGCCTGGGTGGCTCAGTCGTTAAGCGCCTGCCTTCGGCTCAGGTCATGATCCCAGGGTCCTGGGATCGAGCCCCGCATCGGGCTCCCTGCTCAGCAGGAAGCCTGCTTCTCCCTCTCCCACTCCCCCTGCTTGTGTTCCCTCTCTAGCTGTCTCTCTCTGTGTCAAATAAATAAATAAAATCTTTAAATAAAAATTAAAGTTAAAATAAAAAAAATAAAAAAACCTGACATTACTAGGTGTTGGTGAGGATGTGGGGAAGCTGGAACTCTCATTCATTGCTCAACATGACAGAACTTTATTCTCTTACAGCTCTGGAGGCTAGAAGTCCAAAATCAAGGTGCAGGCAGGATGGCTGTCTCTCTTGGAGACTCTAGCGGAGAATCCTTCCTCTTCCAGCTTCTGGTGGCTACTGGCATTCCCTGGCTTGTGGTTGCCCCCCTCTCTGCTCCCCTCCAGGGGTCTATATCTAAACTCTCCGAGGACACATGAGAGGGCCCTTAGGGCCCACCCAGATAACACAGGACGAAGTCTTCCTCTCCATCCTTATCTCGATCACATCTTTACCACGTGAGGTAATTTTCACAGGTTCCGGGGAAGAGGATGCAGATGTATCTTGAGCCCACTACACAACCCAAATGTCCATCGACTGGTGAATGGATAAACAAACAGATGGATAGACCCATACAGTGGAATATAACCCAGCCGTAAGAAAGAACTAGCTACTGATAAATGCAATAACATGGATGCATTTCAAAAGCACTCTGCTAAGTGAAGGAAGCCAGTTCAAAAGGCTATAAACCATATGATTCCATTTATAGGATATTCTGGAAAAAGCAACACTGTATGGATGGAAACCTGATCAGTGGTTGCCAAGATCTAGAGGTATGTGAAGGGGCTTGAATTCCGAGGGACACAGAATTTGTGGGGGTGATGGAAATGTTACATATATTGATTATGGTTTGCTTACATGACTACATACATTTCAAAACTCATGAAACTGCATATTTAAAATCGGTGAGTTTTATGTTATATAAAGTTTACCTTAATAAACCCACTTTTAAAAGGCCTATCAATGAAATTTTGATAATGCCTTGCATTTAATCGGTGATTTTTTCTGAGCTCCTGATAATGTGCTGCCAACGGGTTATAATTTTTCATGTTGTTCTGTAGTTTAGAAAAAGTTTGAAAAATTCCTCCTTCTGTGCCTCCGCCTTAGAAAACATTATTAGCCGCTGTGAAGAATTCTATACCAAGATCACATTCCTCCGAGTGACATGGACGTCCTCTTTTTCTGGAATGGCTTGTAACTCCCCAGCTCTACACATTGCTTCGTCAGCCACAACATTCATCTGATTAGTTTATAGGCCCTCATCTCTCTCCATTTAGATCCCCACTCCACAGCAACACCAAAATGACCTTCCCAAGAAGCAAATCTGCTCATGTAAATTTTAGGATTAAAAATTCTTTTTGTTCTCTTTCCCCTTGTAAAATAAATTCATATGCTATGCCAGTTAGAACTCTTACTAATAAACTCAAACTTGTCTTCCAACCTCATCATCGACCACCTTCCATAATGTACACTCTTTCTGGCTTCTGCACCTCTTACTATTTCTTGCATACAGTGCATTTCATACTTCGTATTTTGCTTATGTTCTTTCTGGGTCCCCGTATTTCTTCCCTGCCACTCACCTCATCGTTCGCTCATCAGTTTAGGCCTCAGGCCGCTGCCCATCTGTGACCCCATCTTTGTGGCAAAGGAATGGGAGTCCTCGGATGGTTTGCACCTGCGATTCTCAACATCACTCCACAATCAACCCACACTCTGGAGATTCCCATTCGATTGCTATAGGAGTTGCTGGGCGTCAGATGCTCCCCAGGTGCCTCCAATGTGTACCAGGTTTGTGAACCATTGGCTTTGGCCAAGCCAAAATGGCTACAAGAGGCTGCCACTCACTGGGGGAGGTGTGGATGGATACCAAGAAGGTAATGCCACAATGCCACCTCCCAGCACAATCACAGTGGCACCGCCGTGCTCTGTTGCTGGGGCAAACGCCTCCGGAGGAGCGCTACTCTTAATTCAGGAACACTTTAATATTATTTTTTAATTTAATTTAAATTCAATTAGCCAACACCTAGTACAGAATTAGGTTCAGATGTAGTGTTCAACAATTCATCAGTTGCTTTCACACCCAGTGCTCATCACATCAGGTGCCCTTCTTCAGTAACACTTCAAAATAATCTTTTAAGGGGCGCCTGGGTGGCTCAGTCATGATCCCAGGATCCTGGGATCGAGCCCCATGTTGGGTTCCCTGCTCAGCGGGGAGTCTGCTTCTCCCTCTCCCTCTGGTTGTGCTCTGTCTCTCTCAAATAAATAAATCAGATCTTTAAAAAAATAATTCTTTAATTCGTCCCATCCCTTCCATAAATTTGAAAAACAGCACAACCTCTTTTCTAGGCATTGCATTTGGTTTCGTTCACCCGTAATGCTCGGTGAGCAGAGGCATCTAGGGATTACCTCCCAACAGTTCCGTGTGGCCTTTGTCCATTGAATGGGGCAACCCCTACATTCATACACCAGATGTCCGCTTTCCTCGGCCTCCTGTAGGGAGGGCTAGGGGACCTGCGGGCCCCCCCAACACACGTGCCGCAGGGAAGGCAGCTCGGGAGCCCACCTGCAGCGCGCAGGCGACGAGTGGCGGGCTCCGTGAACGCACTGGGCATCGTCACGGCCGGGGTTGTGGGCAGGATCCGATCCCTTTAAACTAGACCCGAGCCTGCCTGCCTATTCCATACGCACTTCATTCTTTCTTTTCTTGTGGCCAGGGAGCTCAGAGTGCAGACTCCTCAAGAAACATTCGAGAAGAGCCCATCCCCAGTGCGCCCCTGACTGCGCGGCCATCGCAAGGGGCGGCTTAGCACGGGCCTCCCTCTCGCCCCAGAGTCGGGGGGGGGGACTGCCCCCTCGCCCCCGCACCGCCTTCGCACCGGCCGAGGACCCCCGGCGGGTGGTCCGGGAGAAGCCCTCGCGCAGCCCCGGGCCTCCCCGTGGGAACGCGCCCGCGGTCGCCCTGCGCGGGGGCCCGGGCCGCGCCCCTCCCCGCCCCTCGCCGCCCCCGGGGGGCCCGGAGGCGCGGCCTGTGATCGCGTTCCAGGGAGCAGGCGGGCTCCCGGGCCGGGCCGGCGGCCGGCGGACGCCTGTGATCTGCGGCCCGGGAGCGCGCGCGCCGAGCGTCCCGGGGCGCCCGCCTCTGATCGCCCGCCAAGCGCGGCTCCGGGCCCGCGCCCCGCGCCCCGCGCCCCGCGCTCCCGCCGGCGGTGGCCCCGGACAAAGGGACCGGGGAACCCGGCTCGGGCCGGCGGCCGTGGTGTTCTGCAGCTCCCTAGAGGCCTCCTGCGCCCGCCTGCACCACGATATGGGCCAGGTCCAGGGAGGGGACCCCCCCAAACCTTCGCAGCGGGGATCCCTCCTGTCCACTCACGTCCGGACAGAGCCAGGGGGACACCCCACCCCCGGCCACACTACGCGGCCCTGGGCTGCTCGTCACGTGCGCAAGGCAACAGGGAAAGGGGGATTCGTGCCGCCTTGCGGTCGGCGGTGCCGGCTCGAGAAGGCCGCTCCGGATGGCATTTTGGCTCCTACAGGGTGGTTATTAGAACAGGTGTGAATCGTTTAGCAAGAAAGAAACATTTCTCCCACAAGCGACTCCCCGTGCAATCTCAAAGCAGACAAAAGCCTCCCATTAGCATAGGTTGGGCAAAGCCACCTGTTCAAATAACTCGGGCAAATAGAGAAAAACAGCCTCGGAAGAAGAAAAGAACACAAACCAGGGCAAATACTTGAAAACAAGTCTAAGGATTAAGCTTCATCAGAGTAACAGGCAGGAATGGGGAGAGGTGTTTCCCGCTTTGTAACACAAACTTGCAGGAGATATTTTTAGCAGCCTGTTCGATTCCATTAGATGTTGAGATAGCCGTTTGCACAGCCTTGTCAAAGTAAAAATGCGGGAGGAAAATCCCGCCTGCTCTAATCCAGCAAGAGGTTACGTTTGGAAATCCCGATTTCAGGCCACGGGTGAGCAGATACGATATTGTCAGCAAACAATAACTAGGCACCGGAGAGACCGCGCCGTCTCCGGTTGTTGTCGCTGTCTGCTTAGGTCCCAAGAAAACAAAAACACGATGTCATCAGCATTGATTTTCAATATTTTTGAAATGTTATTTTTACATTTGTTTTGTGGCGTAAGAGAAAAGCGGGGGAAGGAGTGGAACACTGCAGGGAAAGGAGCCAAGAGAAACTTGACTTGGGGAGAGTGGGTAGGAGATCAAAGGTGGTGGTGGCGGCACTGGGGGAGGACCAGGGCCCAGCACTGTGGGAACAGAGCCCATTGATGCAATGGGAACACGGGCAAACAAGGGGCCAGAACCACCCTTAGACCAGGGCAAGAGGCCAGTCTCCACGGGATGAAGCGTCTGAGAGCCGAGGGACATCGCTATCCGGAGCCCCCTGCGTGCAGGGGCTCGGTGCGCCGTGGGGTCCGCAAGCCAGCGGCATCAGCATCACCCGGAAGCTTTGCCGTGCAGGCTCTCGGCCCTGCCCTCTGATCTGCAGCACGTTAGCAAGATTCCCAAGTGGCTTTTGTGCACATTAAAGATCCAGAAGCACTGATCTAGTCCCCTCAGGGCAGCCAGGATGCCGGAATGATCTGCCCAAATGGCCCCAGCCCAGTTGAAGGACGCCCTGCATGGACCTGTTGCCTGACTCCATCCTCAAAGGGGCTATGTGATCAGGCAGCCCTGGTGGTGTGAGTCAGTCGTCCTGGGCCTGGGAGGGCCTGTGGGCCAGGGGAGGGGCGGTGGACAGGATTGCCTGTGCCGTCCGGGCTGTCCGTACTTGCGCAACTGAGGCTTTTGCAGGTGTGGGCTGTGGGCGTGGGCCAGCTCTCCCCACACTTCCACGTTTCAGCCTAGAAGTCCAAGAATTCTAAATGCGAATCAGGCCTTCCAGGTGATTCTGCAGGATTAGCAAGATGGGAGGTTAAAACATATTTTAGTGAACACTGGGTTAGCTTGATTTTAGCTTTACCTATTTAGACATTTGATATGTGGGCCTCCATTTGTTCTCTTGCTCTGAGCCGGAAAATATTAGGGGTGGGTCCTGCCAGTAGTAGATACTTTCTACATTAAAGCAGAGAAAAAAACAGAAGTAATTGGCATAAATAGCACATTTAGTACATAAATACACATCTCCAATCAGTGATCTAGAAGTTTAAACTACATCTGAATTTTTTGATGTTGAGATGCAGGTGACGGTTGTTTGCCCGAAACAAGGATCAACTTGTTCAACAATACTCAGTATGAAAGCCATTCATTCTTTCAAGTGACACTGATTATCTTCTCCTATAGTCCAGATGCCATGTTTAGCCAGGCTCTGATAAAAGAGAACTGGCTGGCCTCAAAAACTCCCTTGACACGTTAAGGAGGCAAAATCTCTCTTTACTAAGCCAGCCTGGTTCTTCCAGTTTCTTCTCCCCAAAGTGATGAACTCCAAGTCAGATCCTCCAAGATCCTTAAACCAACCATGTCCCAGAGTAGATTTGAAGGATAATTCAGCTTCATAGGCAAGATGGGCAGGTGGGTGGTGGTCACAGTGAAGCCAAATTCAATCGCCTGTGTGTTATACAGGATGTTGGCAATTTCCTTATCGTGTTTGATATTATGCAACATGATTATTGAAATATCTCTATTGGTAAGGTTTCTGTGTTGTTTACTAAAGATGAGTTCTTCCCTTCCAGACGGCTCACAAATACCACTTCTTCCAAATCATGTGTGGTATCCATTGCTTCTTCTGTTAGGGAGAAAGCAGTATGGTAAACTCACTCACCTAAAGTATTAGTGACTTCATGTTTTACCCCTTCATAAGAATACAGTATCTTATTTTTAAAAGGAAAGAGCACAAGGTATCCGTATGGATACATCACCAATGATGGCCCTTCAAGCATCAGTGGGAAACATATTTTGTGTAGAGGATTTTCCCAGGGCTCCTTAAATCACAGTACATGGGTGGGTACCTGGTCTACCTACTCAAAAACCGAGCTTTGAAGAGAGGCTCCTGGCACTGATGAAATCAATATAGTGATATCTTTATCAGGTAGGGGTAACTATTGCTGGCTTCAATATGGAACTGATTCTCAAAAAGACTGTACAGTCTCCATCCAAAGACCAATAGTCAGGAAATTCTTTAAGCTGGAGTCATGTTCTACTTTGTGGGAGAGGGAACAAAGGTGAGAAAGCAAGGAAGAGAACCCAGAGCTACCTCCAGACGGCCAACCTGTCCTCCTCCATGGGTGGTGCGTGTCCAGCAGTGGACATCATGGCTGAGGTGACTTGTTGCTACAGTCTACCTACTCAGCCTCTCCTGAGGAGCCCATCTGCTTGAGAAAGACTTGAAAGTCTAAATTCCACCCAAACAAGTAATTGTCTTAGATTCCTAGTTGTCATCTGCATTTCTGCCCCTACACATAGAAATCAAAAGCTCAAACATAATTACAAAATGGGGAAACACCAAGTTTCTCAGGAAAATTTGCCTAAACATCTCTTTGCCCGATAATTTGATTTTAGGTGCCTCCCCCAAAAGACATATGGTAGCAAATTTAGACCCATTGTGTAATTTAGAAGCCAACTTTCAGTAAAAACTAGATGTGATATATAGCAGACCATTATTGTCACTCTTTGGATGGTGCATGGACAAAGTAGGTTGGGCTTATCACTGTTAACTTGGTTTTCTTCTTAACCCTTGCACAGTGACATTTATGTCTTTATAAAAAAGATTTCCAGGTTTTAGAAATGAATGATTATCTGCCCTAAAAGTGTCATTCAAAAATCGTTTTTGAATGCAAAGCCTCACTAAGTGTTCTCGTGGCCTGGACTTTTAATAGGAATAACATTGGAATTTTCAAGCTGGCCAGATACTACTAGAGAATAGGAATGCTGGAACAATATGTAGACCATGATATGAAACTTTTCTGAGGAAGCGTACAACTCATGAGCTAATGGAGTATCTGATGTAAAGGTATTGAAACTAGGAGCATCTGTGTGGACAGATAAGACATTATTCACAAATAAATATAAACTCACTATCCTAACTGAAAGAGGCACTGTGACTTCTCTTTATGTAATTTCTGGACCTTAGAATTAACCCATGCTTATTGTAGGTAATTTGGAACATGAAAATAAAGAAGAAATATAAAATAAGCGATAATCAAACCAATCAGAAATAACTATTGTTAATATTTTTATTATTTAATTTCAGAGCTTTAAAGATACAAATGTGCTTTACAAGATATTTTAAAATTAGATGATTTTTTTCTCATTTAATATTATAAAATGAGTATTTACCAACATCATTAAATTATCTTTGGAAAGACTATTGGCCTCTCAATATTTGATTGCATGAATATACCAAATTTGGACCTTTTCGGGAACAGCTTATTTCCATTTTTGATATTACAAGTAATATTACAACAAATATCTTTGAATATGGGTTATTTTGGTTAGAATTTACGGTTATATCTTTGGAGTAGATTCCTAGAAATTTTTGAGCCAAAATATAGGATCATTTTGAAGACCTTAACATGTGTTACTATGTGACATTTCAGAAAGTTTGCAATTCACACCTCCACCAGCATTTTTTGAAAGTGCTTAGTGTGCTGTATCCTTGCCAAAAGTATTGTCTGTCTTAACTCTGGCAAATTGGAGAACATAATACACCTCATTATTTTCACTATATTCTCCATAAAACAGCAAGGAAGAAAAACTAGAAATATTTTGTAAAAGAAATCAAATTTCAGTAGAACTGTAAAGTGACCAGAGATGTTCATCTGTTTTGTAAAATCAGACATCCCTATTTCTCAGCATTCTTTCAAATTACCAAGGTCAACTTTCTTGAAATTGGTTTCCTGTTTGGAGGAAAGGAATTCTAGGATGAATATCCTTGGTCTGTGTGCTTGTATATTGGCTTGGTTACTACATTTACAAGTAGCACCAACATAGCAATGATGCTTTCTTATAAAGTTCACTGGTGGCAGAATCAGATCGGTTAAACCAGATCTTTAAGAAAATGAATGAAAAGGAATTAATTTATTTTCAGATGAGGAGAATGCATACCAGGATAAGCTTGATTGGTACAACTCCGGATAGGAATACCTATGTATCACGGGAAAGAAAGAGAGCCTTCTGGACAAGATGAATTGACACCAGGACACATATAGTTTGGAATCGTCCACAGTGTTTCTGTTGAAGGGCAATGAACAGCTCTTTGTGTTTCAACTGTCCGTGGAGGCCCCAGGCATCCACCCCTCACCGCGGTTCTGTTATTGACAGACCCTCCACTCAGAACACAGAGGGTTTCCCACAGGAGGCTCCTCCCTCCGACAATGGAGTGAATAACAGTCCTGGAGATCTGGCCCATAGCGATTCTGCAGTTGACATTATTATATCCTTAAACGATCCCATAATGCTGTATCTTGCTTATGTGGAAAATAATTTTGTTAGCAGGAGGCACCTGGACTCCACATACTCCCTGGTGAGGAAGAGCTTTCGCTTCCAGCTAGATTGGAACCCCGCAGCGTGAAGGGAGCTGCAACAACCATCTTGTTTCTATTCACAAAACTGAAATTGATGATCTTTATGGACCGCATAGAGTCAACTCTTGCTTATCCAGATATGGAGTCTTCACTTTGTGGTTGAGCTGTGGAACATTTTTTTAGATTTTATTTTGAAAAAAACTAATGTCTACATAAAAGTTGCAGTAAGAGTACAATGAACTCCAGTGTATCTTCCATCCAGGTTCACTCATTTAACATTTTTAACTACATTTGCTTTCTCTCTTTATAGATAAGATAGATAGGCAGACATATTGTTTCTGATCCAGGATGATATATGATATGATATGACATATGATATATGATGATATAATATATAACATATATATAATATAATCCTTTTTATCGAATCATCTGAGTAAGTTACGGACATCATAACCCTTCCCTGCTAGATACATCAGTGTGTATTTCTTGAGAATAAGGACATTCTCTTATATACCATGGTATGAGAAAATAACGAGAAATTTAATATTGATACAACTCTATTATCTACTATACACTTCCCATTCCCATGTTACCAATTGTCGCAGGACTGTCCTTACTGAATTTTTTTTTTTTTTTTGATCCAGGATCACACAATGCATTCAGTTGTCATGTCTTTGCATTTAATCTGAAATACTTCCTCAACTTTGTCATTGACATTTTTAAAGAGTACAGGCCAAGGGTGCCCGGCTGGCTCAGGTGGTGGAGCACATGACTCTTGATCTTAGGGTTGTAAGTTCAAGCCCCACGTTGCGCATCAGATTACTTAAAAATAAAAAATATTTTTTTTAAAAAAGAGCACAGGCCAATTGTTTTGTAGAATGTCCTCCATTTGGGTTTGTCTGTTGACTTGAGGTTATGCTTTTTTTTTTCCTTTAATGGAGAGGCAGAAGTACCCCAGAAATGGTACAATGTGGTTACTCTCTCACACATCAAGGGGCAAGGGTGTCAGGTGGTCCATTATTGGTGATGTTAACTCTGGTCACTAGGTTAGGGCGGTGTCTGCCAGATTTTTCCACTTTAAAGATACAATTCCTCCCTTATGAACTAATTAATCTGAGAAGATACTTTCAGTCTATGAAAATACCCTGTCTCCCCACCCCCCAAACCCATTCATCCTATATTCATTTAGCAACCGATGTTGGATTTTGTCTGAACTGTTTCTGATGATGACTGCAGTGTGGTACTTTTTCTGTCAATCCTTCCACATGTACTGCTTGGTATTTTACTGCAAAAAAAAAAAAAAAAAGCTTTCCCTTATATCTATCACCTATCTTATTAGAATCAGTATGGATTTGCGGATTTTTTAAAAAGCCCTTGTGTTATAAAACTGAAATTTAAAAATCCCCAATCCTCTGTTGACTGTTCCTTTCTTACAACACTCTTAACATGATATAAACTCTCTCAAAGAGACTCGTTTTTAATCTTTGTCTAGTAGTTTGCAAAATTTAATTTTAAAAATGTTTTTCATGTAATGCCCTCCAAAATTAAATACGATTAACTTTTGGATCAGACACTGTTTTGGAATACCCAAAGCTTCCATCTATTGGGATGGATAATTGTGAGTTGGCTAGTTTTATGAGCATGGTTTGCTGAAAGACTGAATTTAGTCAAAACCATCCAATGTAAGCTTTCCGTAAAACATTCTTAGTGTATCTAAGTCTTGATCTTGGCTCTTCTTGAAGAATCTTACAATCCCAATGTTGACCCCCAAGGCAAGTTAGATGGGCCTGGAGTATACATGGAGGTCTTATAGGGCTGGGGCATGTTATTCCTTTTATTAATGTTATTTTTAAGTTCTAAAATCAAATAAACATATATTTCTATCTGTTTTTCAACACAGACTGATGTTTTAGTTTTTTGGGGGAAATGAGGTTATTTTCCTTAGAACATTAGATTTAAAAAGCAAAAGCTCAGTTAATCCATATTCTTTCTGTTTTTGAAGGGAACTCAACAGCTTACACATAAAACCTTAAGTTCTTCAGAGGATTTTTAAAGTGGCGTGGTATGTTCCCTGGTACCTTCTCCAAGACCATGCTTTAGATAGTCGGTATAAACACATGCGCAGTATCGTTTCGTTTTTTAAATATCTTTTTAGACTAAGGGAAAAAAACTCTAACTTCGAGCAGGAATTTAATTATTTTTAACTTTTTAATGTTACTAAATATTGCAAATGCATATTTGCAGAGAGAGACTTTTGAAAGCCTATGAGGTCAAAATTTAAACATAAATATCATGAAATAATTTTTGCCCGATATGGTAACAATTAATAAAGAGGCTAGTATTTATTGAGAGCTAATCACATATTCAGCACCGTTCTAAAGCAGTGCTTCTCAATTATCTGGGATTAAGAATCAGTTTGTTTGGTTTTTTTTAAGATTTTATTTATTTGTTTGAGAGAGAGAGAGTGAGCAAGAGAGAGCACAAGCTGGGGGTGGGGTGGAGAGAGGCAGAGGGAGAAGCAGACTCCCTGCCGAGCAGGGAGCTGGACATGGGGCTCAATCCATCCCAGGACACTGGGATCATGACCTGAGCTGAAGGCAGATGCTTAACCGACTGAACCACCCAGGCGCCCCGATTTAATTATTTAAAATTTTCAGTCCATTGCAAACTAACACAGATTCTACTGCTTACGGCTAGAGGGTAGCTCAGGCCACATTATCCTCACCACCCAAGGTCCATACTCAAATTGGTCTCTAGCCTGTTGGACAAGATTCCACCAGTCCAGAGTTTGGATGCCATGGCAATGTCAAATGGCTGAAGTGTTTCTAGTTTTCTTGAACTTCCTAGTTACAAATAGTTCATGGACTGGCGCTAGTCCACAGACCATACACTGTGTCACAGTCACATTTAATCTTTGCAAGAGCCCTCTGAGCAAAGTGCCATCCCGATCTCAATCTTACAAAGGATTGAAGCATAGTGCGCTTCCTGACCATAAGATCCCACAATTGGTCTCCTGTCCACAGCTAGACAGGAAATGCACAGAAGGGCCAGTATTTGAACCTGGAAGACTGTCCCCAGAGCTTGTGCTTGTTTCCTTTTAACTCTAGGTGAAGTAAGAACAGTTTGGCGTAGGCCATCAGATGAGGAGCTCCTCAAATATACCTTGTATGGTCTACAAACCCACCTGCATCCACACCCATCTTGCTCTCTTCTCTTGGTGGAAGATGGGGACCCTCTTCTCATCCAAGGTCAACGATCCAATCCTGTTTCTTTGGGTGCTCTTGGCCCAGTGATTATCCCAACCAAAGCAACTATGCAAGGGCAGGAAATATATTCACTTTACAGATGAAGCAGCTGAGGTTCAGAGATATTGAGAAACCCAAGCATGGATGGAAGGCTACATGGCTTAGAGGGTGACTATATCCTGTTTTTGTTGAGGATGGTGCTAGTTTGTTGCCCTGACACCTTGGCTGGTTAATGCTTTCCTTTCAGTCAGAAATGTCCCACTTTGGACAGCACATTCTTTGGTCACCCATTTTGCTAGCGAGTGCCAGAGAAGGAACTGGCATGCAGATCTATGGGACTGACTCCAAACCAGGGCTTTCTATTATCCCAGACTACCTCTTAAAATGTCAGAATTATAAAGTTTAGAAGGAAGATTTCTTCCGGGGAGCCTGGGTGGCTCAGTTGGTTAAGCGTCCGACTCTTGGTTTCAACTATCATGATCTCAGGGTCGTGGGATCAAGCCCTGCGTTGGGCTCTGCACTCAGCATGGAATCTGCTTGTCCCTCTCCCTCTGTTCCTTCCCCCTGCTCGCACTCTCTCAAATAAATAAAATCTTAAAAAAAAAAAAAAAAAGGAAGATTTGTTCTGTCATTATTCATTTCAGCAAACATTTATTGAGTACCCCCTATGGGACGCTGTGTTATAAGATGCAATTAAAAAACAAAGAGGGCACAGCTCAAGTCTTTAGAAGCTCTTGGTTGAGTGAGGAAACAGGTCACCTACACATACTTCTAGTTAGGGTAGTTAGGGTAGGCTACAGAACTTACAGGGCCCAGTGTAAGATGAAAAAGCAGGGCCCTTTGTTTAAAAATTAAGTATTTCAAGATGGCAACAAAAGGACACCAAACCAAGTATGGTTCAGTTTAACAAATGGATTGGTCGGGTATTATAGAAATACATAGGAGCATCCTGGGATAAAGCTGATCCCAAGATGGCTTCCTAGAAGGGATGAAAACTGGGCAGACCCTAGAGTCTTATGTCCCCTATATGGACACTCTCCTCTATGAGCACCATGCTCAGTGGGGAGTCTGCTTGAGATTTTCTCTTCCTCTTCCTCTGCCCCTCTTACCCCCTGCCCAACCACCCCCCACCACGTGCTCACACTCTAAAAAAAATAAATCTTAAAAAAAGTAATTTGATAAGGATCAACATGCCCATTAAAATGGAAGCAAATCCATTAATTTATTGCAATTCTTAAGGAAACCTATGACTATCTTTCAGCCTGTACTTGGGGAATGATGTAGTTTATAACTTTCTGATGAAGAATATAATTTCCTTTTATTGACATGCTCAATTTTCAATAAAAGATCTTTTGAGAATTCACTCAGTTGATCACTAAACAGAGTTAACCATTAACATGGCTTTTAGGATTTTTGTTTTAATTTGAACTTTCTTAGTTTTCTTCATTCTAAGTGAAAGATGTCTTTCTTTTTGGTCAAAATAGAAGTCAACCATTTCCTGAACTACATTAGAGGAATTACAAACTTTTTTTTTTTCTTGAGAGGTGGTGGCCAGGAATGTCTTAAGTTTTCTAGAGTAAAAATGTATCTTGAAAACACTCCAAAACAGAATTGTGGAAAGTGACTTCACATTCAGGTGCTAATATTTAACACATTTCAAGGCATAGGATTCTAACGATTATTAAACTTTTCAGAATTAGGTAGGAAGCAAATACTCAGGTACTCTCTGGCCAAACCCTCTGTAAGAAAAGCATAGATTTTCTTCAGTTCACACAGGAACAAAGTAATCAGCTGATAAGTTAACCACTGACTAACCAAATTACCACAATACTTAACAAGTCTAATTCACTGCACTGAATTGACTTAAATTATTTTTTCACAAGGCAGCAACCAATTACGGTGTTAGGAGGAAACTTTTGGAGGTGATGGGTAAGTTTATGGTATAGATTGTGGTGATGATTTTAGGAGCACATACTGATCTCCAAACTCATCAAGTTGTACACATTAAATATGTAGTTTTTTGTACGTCCATGTACCTCATTAAAGTGGTTGTTAAGAATCCAGAAAGATCTTATAGTTCCTTTTTATTTCTCCTGAAATTAGAGAAGTGGAATTTATCTTATTAATTGGCCACAGAAAATACAGATCTGGACCTCTCCTATACCAAGAGCTTCAAATGAGGCCATTAGCTGTGGGTCAGATGTCAAGGCTTCCAGAAGTTTGTATTTTAAGAACTCAGCACAAGTAACTTCCCAGATGCAGGCTAGTCACTGGATTTAAATGAGATTCTAAAAGAAAACCAAGGCTGAGAACTGTTTTTTCCTGAATTGCGGAAAGGCCCATGCAACAGAAAAGTGTCGAAAATAAAGGAACACAATACCGATCTAACCACCGCCCAGTCAAAACCAAAAACCAAAACCAAAACAAAAAACTTAAATATCTTAGAAACTCCCTTTTTATTTCCCCCAATTACCCACACCTCCACCTCCCCAAAGTGAAGCAAGTGTCATGACTTTGAACACTATAGTTTCAACTATGCTGGAACGTAGTCATAAAAATGGAGTCATAAACATCCTTTGGGGGCAGACTTAAGTTTTTGAGATTCACCTGTGTCGTGGTTTAAGAGCTTCCATTGGTGTGCAGTATTTTATCTCATCAGTGTATTGTCCTTCTGTTGATGAGCTTTTGGATTATTTCCAGTTTGGGGATACTAGGAATTATGTTTCTAGGAACATCTTCAAACCCATCTCTTGCAGCACGTGTGTATACATCTGGAGTAGAATTAACAGGGGCGCCTGGGTGGCTCGGTCGTTAAGCGTCTGCCTTCGGCTCAGGTCATGATCCCAGGGTCCTGGGATCGAGCCCCACATCGGGCCCCCTGCTCCGCAGGAAGCCTGCTTCTCCCTCTCCCACTTCCCCTGCTTGTGTTCCCTCTCTCGCTGTGTCTCTGTCAAATAAATAAATAAAATCTTAAAAAAAAAAAAAAAAAAGAATTAACAGATCACAAGGTGTGCAGCTTGAGTAAATGCCGTCAGTGTTTTCCAAAGTTGTTTATTTGATACATCCTTTTTTTAGACACACGGTATTGCGGGAGAGTTCCCATTGCTCTGGCGGCACTTGATGGGTATTTTTTTTAATTTTAGCCATGCTAGTGGGCGTTCAGTGCTATCTCATCGTATTTCCCTGGTAACTAATAAGAGTGAGCACTTTTCCAGTTATTGGTCGCTTGGATATTCTCTTTTGTGAGGTGCCTATTCAAGTCTCTAGTCCATTTCTCTAACTGGGCTTTCTGTGTTTTTCTTAATGAGCTCTTAGTTCTTTATGTTCTATGGTACTAGGTCTCCAACGTTAGCCTGCATCAGAATCACCCTAAGGGCTTATTAAGACACAGATTACCGGTCCACACCACCAGTTTCTGATTCAGTAGATCTGGGAAAAGACACAAGAATTTGCATTTCCAAAAAGTTCCCAGGTGAGGCTGATGCTGCCAGTGCCGGGACCCCACTTTGAGAACCAACGTTCTACAGTGTTTCAGTGGAGAAACAATAAATGTTCCCTGTTAGTTCAGGGCAAAGTCGCCTTTCAAAAAAAAAAAAAACACCCTCAACAACTTGATACTTGTTCAAGCCTAGGGCATAAGCTACTACGCTCTCCCTTCCTGGAAGGGGAGCAACCAGGCTGGATTCAATAGCAGCTGTTTCAACCTGTCTGAAACCCACCTAGCTACTTAGAATATTTGGTACGTCTAGTTAGCCAAGAGAACCAGTTGACAATGAAGATATTTTCTGATCTCTGGAAAACTCGTTGGCTTTCAACAGCAAGGACATGAGTCAGTCATCCCTCTCAGAACAAAACACAGACCTCGGAATGGAGGTGAAAACTGTCATTTATTTCAAATGAATTTTGTTTCATTAAAGAAAAAATGCTATGACATTAAAATAGAAATAAAATAGAAACATGCCTTTTTTTTAAACTGCCTTTAACCTCTAAAGACCAAATAAACACAGACACTTGTCCAGTATTCCCACTGTTTTAACAAACCTCATTATCTTCATCGTCATTTTAGTCTCCTGAAATACTATCCATGACTACAGAACAACTCACTGGCTTACTGAGCTAAACATTCACCATATTATTTCTAAATATGAAGAGTCAAACTGCGACTACACTCAGTGTGTCTTGTGTAGTTTGCTGTATGTGCTTTTTAAGGCTTGATGTTATAAAACGTCTCTCTCTGAAGAGTCCAAAAATCTGCTGTAGGAGGGCATTATCGATTAATATATGCACAACTTGAGGGTGGTTACACCTTATCCTCGAGGTCACGAGAGTCCACTTAAAACCACAACCTAAAAACCTTTAGCAATTTGAACTAACACGCCATAGCCACCATCCAGAAAAACTGAAGACCCACGGTTCAAATCAAGTGCAGCAGGCCTGGGGAGCACACTGGTTTGCTGATTCACTCATCAGAAAGACCCAAACAAAGTGCTATTAGTGGTCAGAAGGAAAATAACCTGGGCAGGTTCATATAAGGGAGCCCCCTGGGTGCGCCACTGTTGGCAAAGAGCTTTGGTTTTTCTCACCAAGTCAGGAGAACCTACACGTGCAGCGTAGAAGGGATTTCAAGAAAGGCTAAACCAAAAAGGCTTATTACAGTCAACAGCCGGTTAGCTGGCGGAACAGAAATCCAAGTAAGACTACTGCTCCACGGTCCGGAATTAAGTGGCTGGGCCTTTTCTGAAAATGTCACCATGCTGAGTCCTCAGACTGCGATGGTCCTCATGCTGGAGTTGTGCACATCTAGATGACCGATGATCACACTTGTGCCCTTCATGATCAAATCACCCACGCGGGCTCCAGTGTTGCGAAAGCATTATTTTGTCTTCCTGGTCTTTCAGAACATGTAATTAAATACTGCCCTCCTGTGTGCTAAGCATATATCCTTTTTTTGGTCACTATAATGTCACTTAAAGTGTATTTTTGGTTTTTCCTATTAGTTGTATCTGTACGATTTCAACCAGAGGTCTTTGGGAAGAAATAATGGATCCTCGTTATGTTAAGGAAGTGGCCAGACAAAATGGCAACTTCACACACTTCAAGTAAACAGAATCCCTGATATCACTGGAAAGTAATATGTAATTTGTGAGGGCTGTAAAAAAAAAGGTCTGTGACAACTTGGTCTTAAACCTAACAAAATGAGGTTTGGCTCTGACATCTCTTTAAGGCACCAAACCTGGTTAACAGCTTTTACTGGTGTCCTGCACCTGTGATTTGGATAAGGAAAACAAAATACTATAACATATAAATAAAAAATATTACATCATTCGGCTAGAGCTTGAAATCACTGAGTGAAGTTGGAGGAAAAAATCCAAACATCTTGTATGTGTAAAATATTTTGTGCTAGTGTAAAAAAAAAAGTACAATATATAGTTACACAGTACAAAAACTATTTTAGAAAAATGTCTTTGGGATAGACTCGATGTTGTGGTAGGATCACAGCGCTGTCTCAAAAATAGTAAAGGCTGAGGGCTGTCCGTTGGAAGCATTCATAACCACATGGTCACTGTGAGTAATAGCTGGATAATTCCTTTTGAAGTATATCTGTAAAAAAAAAAAAGAAGAAGAAGAAGAAGAAGAAAAAGAGGTATAAAAAGAACATATTTAAAAGTTTTCAAGTCCACCTCGCCCAGGCGATGCATGTCTACGTCCATGTCTTCACGTGAAGGACAGCACATTGCTAGTGGAGGTATGATTAAAACAACGGGGGTGTTCCCTTCTGTGAAGGAAGCAGCCCTATTACACCCCTCAGCGGGGCTGGGCTTAATGCCAAACAACCTGTAGCTGCACTTCGCTTCTGATCATTCTGATTCACAGATAAGTTTTATCACTACATTAAATTGATAAAGCAAAATCATTTTACTGACTCAAAACCTGGAGATAAATTAAAAACAGGGTGACAAAGAGGCCGGGGATTCTAGCGTCTGTACGAGGGTTTCTCATTTTCACACATAAAATGAGCACAATAGATTTGGATGTTAATATCAGGTTGTAATCCCTATATTTTATAAACTCTGATTGACAAGCATTGAAACGCTGGCGTATACGTATGAAATATCCCAGCGTTTAATTTGTGCGGCAAAGCAGTTACAGGGCCTATAGAAATGGGATCTGTGGATAGTGGGCCACAATAATGAAAAGAGAAGCAAAAGCTTTAACAATGACTCAACCAAGCAACTTCTCTAAAATGTAAGATGATACCAAATAATAGGACAGTTCTTTGCCAAGCCTTTGAGTTCTTGAATTCTACCAATTTCTAGCTGAATTAGAAGAGATACACGTTTTCTGATAAATGTATAATCAGAACATAAAGGGAATGAAATGCTGTCAAGTTTCTCTGTTCCACAATCATCAGTTTTTAGTAGCTGTATCCTATCTCAGTTCCTTGACAGATGCGCATAACAAAATGAAATAATGTCAAGACTTGTGAGCTCTTATCTCAAAATGTGTTTGGGTGAAAAAGGACTTCAAATGTAATTTTTTTTCCCCCAAAGAAGAATGTGAAAAGTTTTGTTTGAGTCTTTAAAACAGAAAATGTACCATCTATCTGAAGGTTGACACGTGTCATGAGCTGGGTCTCTTAGTCATACGATTCTGGATCTATCTTACAAAACCTGGCTCCGAATATATTTGTGGGTGCTGTCAACAAAGTTATCATGGGGGATAATGGGCTGCACATACAAAAAAGAAAATTGCTGGGACACCTACCTGCAGATTAAGTGTACTTTTTCTCTTGTCGCTTGCATACTTGCTACTCCAAAAATAACATTACATTTGAAATATTATATATTAAAATGTCATTTAAGGAGAAAAATAAGGACTTCTCCAAGAATGTTTGGACCGCATTGGGTGACATCTGAGGCTTTTTCCATTATAATGCAAGTATTTAAAAATAATACCTTTGGGGGGGTAATTTTTAAATTATTTTTTTGTAAATTTAAAGCTGGCCGTATTTTGTATGGTTATATATTTATGTCCTCAAAAATAGCTACTTCTTGTTGAAACTAAAATCAGCCAATAAGATAAAAATACATCTTTATTTTCTACTGTTTGATAGTCCTCTCCCGAATAAGCTGATCGATGTCTTTCCCCATGACCCGCTCAATGTAATTTTTTACAGAGAAAATGTCCTTATTATCAATGCTTCATTGAAATGGTCTTAGCTTCGTGGTCTGAAAAACTTGAAACTAAATACTGAGCTTCCGTGTGTTATTAAATCCCTGAATGGACCCTTCATTTCCTCCTGTGTTGGCGTGTTTGGGAATACACTCCAATACGAGAAGTGAGAGGGAAACATCCTCTGCCCGCCGCGGGTTATGAATGAAGGCAGCTGGGTGAAGGGTGCCCGGGCGGCAGGCTGAGCCCAGGATGGGGAGGCCCACGGCCACTCTCTTTCCCCGGGCCTCACTGCTGACCCTGGAAAAAAATCGCTCAACCCCTCTCCGTCCGGGCTTCCTCACCTGCAAAGTGAGACAGTGACTTACCTCACAGGGACTAATGACCAGCTACAAACTGCGGATGAAAGACACGCCCCGGCAAGTGGCGGGTGTGATTGCGAGGCCGCTCTGAGAAGGGGCCCCCTGGCCCGTGGAAAGGAGCAGCATCACCCCACTTGAGTGAGGAAAACTAAACAGCGGGGAGGCCCCACTGGGGCTCTTCTGACTTTATCTTTACAGAACGCCCAGGCTGGAGCTGAGGCACCACCAATTCAGGGAACATGGTCACCGGGGACGCAGGAAAAGAGGACCCAAGTTGCAGAGCTGCCGCTCACTGACTGCTGGCTGACCCATTACGTAGTTTCTTCTGCCTCAGTTTCTCCATTTGTCAAAAGGGACAACAGTAATGCCAGCTCAAAACAGTTGTGAAGAACCAAGGAAACGATGCCATAAAAGTTCGAGATCAGGACAAGAGGACGGTAAGACCAGTGAGTATTGGGTTTCTTGTCCCTTTCCCTCTCCTTCTCTTGGGTTTGGTTCATTACAGTCCCTCTCATGTAGGCTGAAACCAAGCTGAGTATGTGACTCTAGCATGTCAATAAAGCAACCATCACAGAATCAAATCTCACTAAAAGCAACAGAGCTTTTATTAAAGCTGCCCATGCGTGGATGAAGGCCAGCAACGGAGCTTTTATTGACATTGCCTTCAGAAGGCATTGGTTCAATAAGTTGAATTCTGGCTCCAGACCCTGTCCGATATTCTCACTACACTGCATGGGCCTAGCTCCGTTCCAGGAACTCTCCAACTCGTCTCTACAGCAGGTCTGACTCTGGTGTACACAATGGCAGGTGTGTCGGCAAGGTTAAAGAGTACTAGAGAGTCCGAGAAGACCTCTGCTTTTACGATAATGGAAATGGACTTCCCCTCCCCTTATCCTCTCAGAAATCACCCCAGGCAGCAAGGGTGCTGCGAGATGCAAAAGAAGCCCATCTCCAATAAGATCTGGAGTCCTCGGAAATCCCAAATGGCAAGCTATCCACATGGGCTGCCATATGCAACTGGATCCATTGGGGCTGGAGTAAGCCAGGGCAGAGATAGCTATGGGAGATCTCAGCAATCAGGGGAGAGTACAGGTGTCCAACTAACTGGCAGATTCTAAGGCGTGTCAATGAGGAACTGACCAGAATCACCATCTCTGCCTGAAGCACACGCATTGAGGAGGCCCTCGGAGAAGAGAAAAACTGAAATGCAAGTAACCGCCCATCTCTGCAGGCTAGGGAGGATGACAGGCTAAATGAACATGCATTTTCAATTTCTCTCTCTTGCTTACACACACACACACACACACACACACACACACACACATTCTCTATCTGGGTCATAAGGAGCTTCTATGTTAAGGAGAGAATTCCCTTTAGCCTGAAATAATGCCCAAGCCACCGCTACCCTAAACATATGGTCCAGGAAAAACTCAATTCAGAGGTGAGTAGTAGGAATAACAACAACAACAACAACAACAATAAAGTAGTACACGATCTGTAAAAGACACCAAAAAAAGTGAGGAAAAGGAACAAGATAAACATATGGCAAAAAAATACTCACCAAAGAGATGAATATTATAAAAAATATATAATGCAATACATTCAAAGAAAATGTAGAACAATCAACCTGTGGACAACAGAAATCCGTGAGTTTGGAAATACGGCACAGCGACACAAAACGATGAACCAGGAGTTGACTGGGGCCAAAAGTGAAGTGAAGGAGACTACGAAAGCATCACGGAAATGACAGCTGTATGGATGCAGCACAAAGTGACTTAGCCACTGCTGGAAAAAACAGGATGAGATATGGAGGACAGGATTGAAAAACAAGCATAATTAGAAATTTATAAAGAATTAAAAGGATCAAGGAGAAAATAGCTTTATAACACGAAGGACAGATAACATATACATGACAGATATTTGAAAAGAGGAGACTCCAATCAAAAACCAACCAACCAACCAAAAACAAAAACAAAAAACTTCAAAGCTATAGTTCAGGTAACCTCCAGAAATAAAAGACTTAAAGCTAGGGACCAGAAGAGTACAGAATACCCTAGGAAAAACTAAGTGCCTTCAAAATAAAGAAAGAGTCCTTCAGGCATCCAGGAAAGAAGATCGAGTTACTTCTAACTTGGCCTTGGACTTCTCCGTATGAATAAACAATGTCAGGGCAAAGTTTACAGCATACTAAGTGAAAGAAAGTGTGACCCAAGAATTTTATAACCAGAACATTAAAATTAGAGATGCAGCAAATCCTTCATACATGTGGTAAAGTCAGGGATTCTAACTCCAATGAACCCTCCTTTAAGATGGTACAGAGCCCTGTTTTCCAACCTTTTATTTTTACTGTCACCCACAATAGTAAGTACTTTTCATATTACACTGAAACTCCGTAGAGATCGACATCTCTATTGAAAGGACTTCCAAGAAATATTTACTATTACTATGAAAGATACACTGTTCTTTTTTTTCCCATTCCATTCTTTTGTGTCTCCTATCTTAAGACACGCTGGTCACGACTGACTAAATAGATTTCACAGCCCCATGAATGGATCACAGCCCAAAGTCTGAAAGACAATGTGCTAGAGGACAGATTTTAGCCAACTAAGAGATGGAGAAAGTAGCATTTAAAACAAGTAAGTAAGTAAAATAACAGGGGTTTAAATATTTTTAAAGATTGGAAGGTAAATAGTAGAAGGAAAGCTATTTAAACAACTAAAATCTGGTGGGAGCACAGAGAGGGAAGAGATGTTGTCATTGTTTACAATGGGGAATCAGTAATAATAAAGTGTTCCTAGAAGAAGTGAAAAGTACATACATAAAACAATGAGCAAAGAAAAAAAAATAGAGGTGCCTTGGCTGGCTCCATCAGTATAGAGTGTGCAACTCTTGATCTCAGGGCCATGCATTCCAGCCCCATGTTGGGTGGAGATCACTCAAAAATTAAACAAAAAACAAACACTAAAAAAGAAATACATCCTAATTAAAAAGTTTAAAAAAAGAACACTAAAAGCTGAAAGCATAACATAAGATAAAATATACCTATAATCTCAACAAACGTAAATGGACTAAATTCATCTGTTAAAAAGGAGGGGGGAGGACTAAGATTAAATCTCAGAGCTAAACTGAGCCACATGCCATTTGCAGGAGATATATTTATAATCTGATACTAAAAGACAAAGACATACCAGGCAAATGAAAACAAAGTGAAAAGCAAGGGACTCAACTGCAATTTTGAACCAGCTTGCATTCAGGGCCAGGTGCATTATATGAATCTAAGAAAAAAGAGCACTTTAAAATAGTAGAAAATATAATTCATAGCAAAAACCCAAGTCATGAATATCTGTGGACTAAAATACCATAGCATCAAAATTACCAAAACATTTTGGTAATTACCAAAAAATGACAAGAACTAGAAAGTGAAAATCTTTTTACAATATGAGACTAACATAATGTGACCTCCTAAATCTCATCAAATGGACCAAATAAGGATAGAGAAGACCTAAATAATACAATTAACAAAGTGAATCTAAATAAAAGTTATTAAATGCTATACCTTAAACAGACAACAGTCCATCTTTTTACACATCCAAAGAACATTCACCGAAATTGCCTAAACACTAGAACACAAAAAAAGTTATTACTAAACACTGGTTTTGGGTGGAAACAGCACAGACAACTTTGTGATCACAAGGCAATGAAAATCAACATTGAGGAGTAAAATAGAAAACAGAAAAAACAAACCCCCATCACCAGGAAGTTTTAAAGACCTCTTTCTCAAATAATTCTTGGACCAAAGAGAAAATTAAAACCCAAATTGTAGATTTATATATAAAACTTAACTATGGCGAAAGCACTATATATCAGGACCTATCGCATACAGCTAGAACAGTATTCAGAGAAAAGTTCACCGCCTTAAAATATATGTATTAATGAAGAAAGAATGAAAACAAATGCAGTCAAGAAGCCACAATAAAATAAACCATAGAAGGAAGGAATTAATGGATATACAAGCAGAAATTGATAAATCGTAACACAGAATACAAGAATCAGTGAAGTAAATCTGAGAGCGCATCCTCTGGGGGAATAAAACAGAAAACAATGTAATTAGAAGGAAAAATGGGGCAAAGGGAGTGGAGAAAGCATAAATAGTACGCAGCCTTTAAAAAGAATGAGATGGGGCGCCTGGGTGGCTCAGTGGGTTAAGGGGCTGCTTTCGGCTCAGATCATGACCCCAGGGTCCTGGGATTGAGCCCCACGTTGGGCTCCCAGCTCAGCAGACAGCCTGCTTCTCCCTCCCCCTCTGCCTGCCACTCTACCTACCTGTGTTCTCTAGCTCTCTGTCAAATAAATAAATAAAATCTTTTTAAAAATAAAAAGAATGAGATAACTATATGCATTGATATAATCTGAGATAGTAAGTGAAAAAAGCAAAACATGGCTGTCACCGGTACTTAAAACACAGAAAGGCTGTGTAGCACAAGCTCGTGCTCACACACAGACTGGATCAGCAGAACGGTCATAAGGGGTGCCAGGGCTCCATCCTGAGGGAGGAGCCGAGTCACGACAGGAGTGGGCGGATGACTTACATTTTATTTATAAACTAGAACAACTATTTTAAAAAACAGCGAAGTTTGTGAATTTGTAGCATTAGCCTGTATCATCTGTTGAAAAAAAAACTTATTAAAAATAAATTTTGGGCGCCTGGGTGGCTCAGTCGGTTAAGCGACTGCCTTCGGCTCAGGTCATGATCCTGGAGTCCCTGGATCAAGTCCCGCATCGGGCTCCCTGCTCGGCGAGGAGCCTGCTTCTCCCTCTAACCCTCCCCCCTCTCATGTACCCTCTCTCTCTCTCATTCTCACTCTCTCAAATAAATAAATAAATCTTAAAAAAAAAATTAAAAATTAAAAAAATAAATTTTAATCATCGAAGAGTCTCTAAAGCTACCTAGAAGAACTTTGGGTACTTCTTTTGTTATCATAGGGAGGTAAGGGTTCCATCGACAGTCTTTAAGAAACCGATCCCCTTCTGATCGTTGAGAGATAAAACTCTTCTATTTTTAAAATGATCTGTATTCTTCAAAGCAGGTGAGTATATACACCATCTCATCTGATCCTTGTAGTAAGAGCACAGCGAAGAGGGGAAATGCTATAACCCCAGCAGGACAAATAAGGACCCCGAGGTGCAGAGACCTCAGGACACATAAAGGACCATAGGACTGCTAAGCGCTTCTTCCACCTACTCCAACTGGCCCAGGCTCATAGGGCGCAAGAGATCAGGATTTCCTAACTTTGGGGCTGTATCTGGTGATTTCATGAATAGATAAAATGGCACCTGTTACACACTGGGAACAAAGGAACTCCAAACAACCTCAATTAGGTCTGCTTCATTATGGAAGAGAATGAATGACAGGTATTCACCCTTGGTTATGGGCCGAACTGTGTCCCCTCAAAAGGTGTATGTTGAAGTCCTAACCCCTCAATACCTCAGAATGTGACTGTATGTGGAGATAGGGTCAGTTAAGTTAAAATGAGGTCATATGGGTGGGTCCTAATCTATTCTGACCCATATGAGGGGTGATTAGGACACAGGCACACACAGAGGAAAGACCATGGCCTATCTACAAGCCAACGAGAGATGTTTCAGAGGAGACCAACCCCACCGACACCTTGATGTCAAAATTCCAGCTTCCAGAACTGTGAGAAATACATTTCTGTTGCTTTAAGACACCTAATGCACATTTCAGCTTTATGAACCTAAAAAGTACTTTCTCTACTATTTCATGGATCATCTATGAGGGTCAGAGAGTAATTAAGCTTGCCTACACCAACATTTTCAGAAAAAAACAACCACGTGGTCAAGAAAACATGACTTGGAAGTACATTTTCCTAGATGCTGGGTTTTCTTTCCAAAGGAATGAATTCCAGTCTCTTAGGAGTGGAAAGCTTGTTGACTTAACGCTAATCTTCCTACTGTTACCATTCTCAGTGATGCATTGATATTTGATGCTCACACATTTAAAAAGCTGACAATCTGATAGCCTGTTCTAAGAGGACCAAGCGTATGCAGAAGTAATGTCAAGAAGATACTCAACTGGGGTGAGAACTGGGGCATGTTTTTCCTTACGTCTTTCCAGAGAGGGGACCTGAGCCAGCGGCAGGATTGAAATCCCACAGGGATGTTATGCCATTATGAGAACCTGGCCTCACCTTGGACACCTCATAAGATTAAGATAAGGAGCAGGGTTTTGAAACTTAACACATGGACTGGGGCAGCTCTCAGCCTCAGCCGGCAATTCGCCTTCTGCTCTCCACTGACCAGCTCTGTGACCTTAGGTGAGTCCTTGATCCGCTCTCCTCATCCATGAACTGGGATAAGAAAGAACGGCCATGAGGATTAAGTGAAATCATACACGTGAGAACTGTGTAAGATAAATGATAAAGAACGACCCAAATATGCGAATGCAAGCTGGTACAGCCACTCTGGAAAACAGTATGGAGGTTCCCCAAAGGTGAAAAGAGCTACCCTACGACCCAGCAATACCCCAAAGATACAAATGTAGTGATCCCAAGGGGCACCCACACCCCGATGTTTATAGCAGCAATTTCCACAATAGCCAAACTGTGAAAGAGCCCAGATGTCCATCGACTGATGAATAAAGAAGATGTGGTGTGTATACACACACACACACACACACATAATGGACTATTACTCAGCCATCAAAAAAAAAAAAGAAATCTTGCCATTTGCAACGACATGGATGGAACTAGAGGGTATTACGCTATGTGAAATAAGTCAATCAGAGAAAGACAATTATCATATGATCTCACTCATACGTGGAATTTAAGACACAAAACAGAACATCATAGGGGAAGGGAGGGAAAAATAAAACAAGACAAAATCAGAGAGGGAGACTCTTAACCACAGGAAAGAAACTGAGCTTTGCTGGAGGGGAGGGGGATGGGGGGATGGGATAAGTGGGTGATACACTATATGTTAATTGAATTTAAATTTAAAAAACATAATAGAGCAAGTTACACACACAAAGATCTACCCAAATGTAACACCATTGATATTGTTAACTGAGGTGCAAGATTAATGGACCAGGAACCACAAGATTTCTAACTCTGTGACCTATGAACATTTCTGTTCGTACCTTACACTTGCATCAAAACATGTTAAAAGAACAGATTTCTAATTCTGCGTCTGCTGCAAACTAGAGTTAACGTAAGTTAGGGCCACCTTCCTTCTAAGGGGCCTTAGTTCCCTCATTCGTAAAATGAGGGTGTTGAGCTATATACTATCTTATGTTATCTGGAACTATCTGCGATTTATTTCTCATTACTCAACGTCTTGATAATATACAATAACACATTCTTAAAATGGAGGTTTTGACACGTAGGTGGGGACCCATCTGTTTGATGTGAAATGCCTGAGGTCAAAGAACAAAGGGGTTTATGAGATTCCTGGCTGTTTTATGAGATGATACAGGGGATCCCCAGGGACTGACTGGGAGACATTGAGCAGATGAAAGCACTGGGAATTTCAGACACGAAAGCAACACAGGGCTCCAAGTGTACCTTCTCTATGTTCACATTCAATGTAAGTCTTTACATTGTATGTACAGGATGCAGATTTCCTCGTCCCTGACCCTCGGTTTGAATCTGAATCCGCCAATTATTTAGCCAGCTATGTGACTCTGAGCAATTTCCTTCCCCTCTCAAAGTCTCAGCCTCTTAAACCAGCACCAAGACAAGAGAAGCTCTACCACAGCGTAGGGCATGGCACATGATGTCCAAGCCCCATCCTGCTCCTCCAAATGGCTCAGCATATTTACGGAGTATCTCTGCTCTTCTCAACTCTTGGCGTTATACTGGGGATGACTAAGGAACATATCTGACGTGTGAGTTC
Source organism: Mirounga angustirostris (assembly GCF_029215605.1). Classification (NCBI taxonomy): domain Eukaryota; kingdom Metazoa; phylum Chordata; class Mammalia; order Carnivora; family Phocidae; genus Mirounga; species Mirounga angustirostris. The sequence continues at coordinate 15,431,087 of NW_026991711.1, read as the reverse complement.
CCAGCATAATACTGTGCACACATATACACATTTACTGAACAGATTTGAGGACGGAAGCAGAATTCAAAAAAAATCCCCTACGAACAATGGAAGTACAGCTCTTCATTTCTTTTTTTTTTTTTAAAGATTTTATTTATTTATTTGACAGAGAAAGACACAGCGAGAGACGGAACACAAATGGGGAGTGGGAGAGGGAGAAGCAGACTCCCCGCCGAGCAGGGAGCCCGATGCAGGACTCGATCCCGGGACTCCGGGATCATGACCTGAGCCGAAGGCAGTCACTTAACCAACTGAGCCACCCAGGCGCCCCCAGCTCTTCATTTCTAAGGAGGGATGAGATGAGAAGCAGGGACAGAAGAGAATTCAGGCTGTGTTTCTAATCTCTCATACACAAGTACCGTTAGATACTAGGACAGATTTCCTCCAGATACTTAAGATATTACACAATAATTTTTTCTTAGAGTGAAAATCTGGGAAATGCAAAAAGAGGATGAAAAGAAAAACATACCCGTAATTATAATGCCCAGAGATAAAGAGTTCTGATGAGGAGCCTCAAAAGACTGCTGGCGCCATTCCACCCCAGCCATGCATCTCAAACGGCAAGAACACGTGAGTTTCCTTTCTTCCCTCCATCCTTCCATCAATCTAACTCCCACCTTGTATCAGAAAGAGTTACAGGTGATGCTGGACATTAGCTTAAGTCCCTGAAAGCAGCCCTCAGTTCTCACATCACACCTGTACAATGAGATACTCCATTACTGTTATTGGGAAGATACCAGATAATCCGAATGTTATTCACCGAGCACCTTTTTCTCACCATATACGGTGCTTGGTACTTTCACACACATCATCTCTGTGAAAATGCTTTGTAAACCTTCAAGCACCACTCAGACTATAGCATTGAGATAGTATAGATTCTTGATCGTCCCAACGGCGATTTCATCATCTAGAAGGCAGAGGAAGCACAAGGTGCTAACTAGGCCTAATTCCAAACAACCAAGAATCAGGGAGAAACCTGGGCAGGAAGAAGGGTCAGTATCATGTAGTTTTCTTGACAAATTATGAAACAGAAAAGCAACCTACACATTCCCCTGCTGGATCTTTCTAGACCAGACAGAAAATATCCCACAATCTTTTTTCCCAAACTCTTCAAAATTTCCTGGAGCGGGATGTGCCTTGACCACATCTGCATCTCAAAGGTGAGCACCCATTGGAATAAAATGTAACGGGTCCGCAAAATGCGAACCTCCTGTGCCACAGGAGAATCTGTACCCACAGAACCGAACGTGGGCAATCTCTTTAGAATCTGGGCGCTCTCTGCAATTAGGCACAGGTGCCCGCACACCTGAGCAAGCCACGGTGCGCAGAGCATCCCCACGTGCCGGCACAGGTAAGCATGCACACCTGTGGCTCCCCCGCCCCACCGAGTCTGCCGATTCTCAGCAGACCTGACTTCAACCTGGGACGTGTTGTTAAGACCCAGTCATGAAGCGTTGTCTCCGAAGGCTTATAATTGAAGAGGGCACAGGGTGCTTGTTAGAGCACCCCCGGTGCCAGATTGTGAGGAGTGAATGGCCGAGATGAACTTTAATTACCAGTCCCTGTGGCGGGCTCACCTGCTTTGCTGTTTCGGTGAGGGCAGCAGCTTCTGCCTTGCCCAGTTGCTGCACCATCTTGTAAAACAGGCTCTCTTCGTTCTGCAGCAAAACATAGGGTTCATCATATTCTTTCAGTCTTCCTGAATCCAAAACCTGTTAATCAGCAGAAAGAAACCCATTAGCACACAATGTTTTGTAGTAACATATTATAACTCAGATAATATTTCGGAAAGGGGCAGGAGAAGGAGAATAGAGAGAATCCATTTGGGTGGTAGGCCTGGCTGGTGTTTAAATGGTTTGATTACCCTGTTTTACTAGGCAGACAAAGGCCTAGCCCGACCTTTTATTATTATAATGTTATAGGAAAGGAAGAAAATGAAAGTTTTAGACTATGATTATGGGCACTCAGCAGTCCTGTGGCGTTTTATATTCTGCCAAAGGCATTTTGGGTTGTTATTAGTTAGTGCTTTTAGCTCTCAGACTCCAAGCTTTGAGGGCTATTTATACATACATCCAGACTTGGGAAATTTCTTGATTTAAGAAAATCAAAGTCGGTTTACCTAAAAAGTAGGGTGATGTCATCCAGACCAGATGGCAGTGACCCGAAAGCAAATTAATAGCCGAGCTGGCTTGACAGAATCTGAGCAATATCTGGAAAAGAAGTCAATGCTTCTGGAATTTCTTCAGGGTCCTGGAATATGTCAGCCGGTAAGAGGGGACAAAATAACCCCGTCGGCGAGATTAAGGTGCATCTTGAAGTTGGCTTTGGTTGGCGCTTATTATTCTGGGAGTGAAAGATTGGCTAAAAGAGCTGCTACCTAAGCAGCTTTAGCATAATTGCTCTGCACAGAAGAAATCTCTAGAAATCCAATTTTCTCTTTGGATAAGACTAAAGAAGTAATTAAGAAACTGAGCTCCAAATTCCAGCGATCGTGGCCTGCACAGTCCACGGGGGCAGCCCAATCTCAATTGCAGAAGATCTGAATATCTGTTTTCACAATTATCTCCCCTGCTTCCTTTTCTCTCTTTCTTCAGCTGCCTGCCTTTCAGCCATTTTATTGCTCCTTAATATGCCCACTAATTGGAAATTGAAAGGGAGAGGAAGGGGCTCTTAACTCTACATTTCTACTTATTAGTAGCTCTGGTTAATGGTTCAGGAGGGAAGAAAGAGGCTGAAACAATTGGCCCAAATGACGTACCTAGGAAAACAGTTCTTTAAGTGGTACTTAGTTCTTCATTTAGGTGGTCTTTAGAGTAAATTTATCTTAAGGGGATATGCGGGAACTCCAAGCAGGACGCAGGCTGTTTGTCCACATCTAGGGACTGCAGTTAATTCCGTCCCGTGGTATTTAATCGGAAACATTAAGTCTCATAAAGGGCATTTTCCTGTTAATCTTTTGTTTACTACTGTGAATCACTGCTAAGGGCAGCTTTCTCAAAGGAGTTCAAGAATAATTGAATCTGTCACATCCACATAATAATTAAAATGTCCTATAATTTGGCATGCCAATTTAGATGCCCCGAATGTGTAATTTTACTTAAGCATAGCATTATAGAGCATAACCATTCCTCCTGATGTTGAAGAAGAAGAAGAAAAAAAAAAAAGCAATTGTAAAATACAGGTTTCTCTCATGCTTAAAGACTAAGTAAATAAGTGAATCAAATTACTTCATACAATGAAGAACTTTATATTCTGCAAAAGCAACAACTTTTTAAAAAAATCACCAGTTCAGAGTTAGTGGAAAATGAGTTCTCCGACTATAAAGACTTCACCTAATTTTTAATGGAATGAAAGTATTACTGATATTTTGTCCTTGTCCAGCTTCCTATTTTATTCACATTTGAGTGAATAGTAAATTTTTCCATCTTCTCTCATACTGTCTGAAAACACACAAATACCACTGAGATGACTTAGTTCTCAGAACTGACCAGTATCTGAAAAGGCAGAGCCAGAAAAAAATTAATGCTTTCAAAAAGCAACAGGATTTTTTTTTTTAAAGATTTTATTTATTTATTTGAGAGAGAGAGAGAGAATGAGAGACAGAGAGCACGAGAGGGAAGAGGGCAGAGGGAGAAGCAGACCCCCCACTGAGCAAGGAGCCCGATGCGGGACTTGATCCCGGGACTCCAGGATCATGACCTGAGCCGAAGGCAGTCGCTTAACCGACTGAGCCACCCAGGCGCCCCAAAAAGCAACAGGATTAACAATATAAATGATCAAAAGATTATTTTGGTCAAAATAATCTTTTTGAGTCTTATAAGTACTAAATATAAATGCAATGTAACAAAGAATGACTACCTTAAGATTAAAAAAAAAAAAATCACCCCATAACTAAAATAGCGGTCTTTTGAATTTGAAAAGGAATAAAAATAGCTGTGGATTGAACACTCATTGTTTCACATGCTTTATAGATATCACTGTTAATTCTCAAGGTAGACAAGGTAATAATTCCTTTCCTTCCTTCCATCCATCCATCCATCAATCCATTTATCATTCTTTCCTTCTTACCTTCCACTCTCCCATCTATCCATCCAGGAAATACTGGTACCTAATACCAAAAGCACTATACTAGGAACAGGAAATTCAAAGATGAGCAAGACACACTCCGTCCAGAAACTCACAGCCAGAGATGAAGACTGAGGTGCAGATGTGTTAAGTAATTTGGCTCAGGCTACAGAATCAAGTAGATAGCAGAGGTGGTATTCAAACCCAGGGCTGAATCCCTATTCTTTCCTCTCCATGTGAGTTCCCAGAGAAAGACACTTTGATTATTTATGATCAGAAGCAAAATAAGGGAGATGAGACTGTTAACATTCAATTTTCTAAGATACCTTTACATATGGATAGTATCATATATTAACTTTGTATAATTTAAGAAAATATGCCTATAAACGTAAACATTTCCCCCTGTCCACTTTCCACTGCATTTTTATTATACTCAGGGCTCACATTATTTACTGTGTGCCTAGTAGATACTCGCAGAAAAAGAAAACCAATTTTATTAAACTTTTAAGATTAATTAAGCGTAAGTAACACAAGGCAAAAACACATTTGAGGAAAATAAGTAAACTTTCATTAATTCCTGAATTTATTCAGCAAACATTTATTGCCTACTTAACTGTGTTCACGCCATCATGAGAGATGCTGTGCAGGAGGCAAAAGATATGTAAGTCACAACCCCTGACTTTCTGGAGTCTGTACTGAGAGAGAGAGAAGTCCTCAAATGTCTATAAGGCAAGAAAAAAAAGCACAACAAAGGGGATCTGAGCAGCAGAAGACATGACTTCTGGCCACAGGTTCTGAGGACGAGCTTCAAGATGGAGAAAGCGTACCAAACCGAGCCTGAAAGAATGGGTAGGCTTGAACACACAGCAGTGGGGCTGGGGGGTGGAGAGTGGCCACTCCAGACACAGAGAACATGAGCCAAGAGGTCCCGAGATGAGCCTGTCAACTCCTTAAGGGCAGGATGCCATGGTTTCCCGTTCTGCTGTTGCATCTCCCAGCCGTGGCATCGTACATGATGAGAAGCAGGTGCAGAGTGCATACTGGTTCCAAGTTAAATACAAAGGAAACGGAATTTGGGGCATGATGGCGTGACTGCCCAGTGGTGCAGTTGAAAGGACTCAAGGGGAGTGAGTGTGGCTGCCACTGGGAATCGGGCGGTGGGATCCAGGGAGGACAAGACTGGGGGTAGAGACTCAGAGGGCCACATACCTGAGGTTGCTGAGTGGGCAAAAGGGAGAGGCACCTGAGGGACGGACAGACCAGGGCTGAGGACGGAGGCTTGAAACTCATTTATCTCATGTATCGGAGAAGAGAAAGGAGAGAAGGTGCAGTCAGAGAGGAGGGACATTGGCAGAAACAAGAGTGCAGAGCCACCGAGATCACACCAGCGGCTACAGAGCCCCCTTGGGGTGCAGACTGAAAAAAGTCCAGGCACAGAACTGTACCCACTTTGCCTTTACCTTTACTGGTTTGAGCAAAAAGTCCAGATCTTTCAGAATAAGTAAACATAAAGCAACTCCAGATTTTCTTTATGTACAGAAAAACAGGTAGAATTTTGAGTTTTTATTGTTAACATCTCTTCTATCTGGAAGAAAAGGCTCCCGTGATCTCCCGCGGTACCCCCAACTCTCCTATAGCCCGAGTTAAATGACAAACGCGACCACACGTTCCAGCTGGTGTGAGAGCAACCCCACGGCGCCAACATCTCTCCAGGAACGCCAGCCTCCAATCACTCGTGCTCTCTAGCAGGTTAAGGGAAAATACATTATGTTGGACAAGCCAGTCAGTTACATAAACTCAGTGAAGACGTGCTTATCAGGCCCAAGTATCTGCAGATATTCCAGGTAGCTGTCCTAGATATAAAAATTAAATGGACCCATTGCAAAATAATCGAATCCATTTTTAAATGGCGAATGCCATCAGTGATATGGGGTGGCTGCAGGGAGAGGCGGGGCGGGAGGGGGTACAGGACAGGGTGGACGAGAGACCTGACAACAGCAGAGAGACGCCTGGGACAGCTGTCAGTATGGCAACAAGCAACAGAGGGAGAGCCCACTTAGCAGCAAGCAGAGTGGGGAGGTCGGAGTTTCAGACATCTGCTTTTGGTGGCCCAGGGACAAAGAGGCAGAGGGGCAGTTATCCAGCCTTGGAACTCGGGTCCCTCTCTGGTAAGATGGATGCCTGGGATTTTCTCTGTGATAAGATACTGTGGGGAGTATTACTCAGAATCCTTTCTTAGGTCTTGAAATGGTCCACCATTGTCACCTGGGGAAGCTGAAGGCTAGGTCACAGTGACCGCTGGAGCTACTCCCCCCAAATTCCTGCTATTGCAAGTATTTCTTCTCCCGGATTGTGCTTTCAACCTTCACAGTGGTTATTTTTCCCTCTGAAAACCGGAATGAAACCTCTTGGTGTTTTGAAGGAGCTGTTCTCTTCCGAAATGTTCTAACTGTGGCCACGTATGCAGGCTTACTGAAGCGCAGTTCCAGGAAGTGAAAAATAGCATTTCAATAAAACTCCAGGTAGCTCTGAGGTGCTTTTGTGCTTTTCCAGGTGGGTACGTTACAACAGTGTCTGGGTTTGATTTCTCTGGGAAAAACTCTACTCAGAAGAAGTTGGAGTTTAGGAAGAAAGATAAAGACCATAAAACCATAACATGGCCTGTAAGAGGTAGACTCTGGGCTTCTCAGCCCCGGCTTTTATTCTGCAGAAGCCCCTAACTCCTGCCAGTAAAAATGCTGAACCCAGGCAGCGAGGCAGGTCTGAGGATGTCTCCTTTGCTCCAGCTGCCAGCGGGGGAGTCTGGGGATGCTGTCAAGACTTAGGGGATGCGGGGACGGGAGGAAAAAGCTGTACCACTGGCTGAAGAGAAGACAGGTCCCAAGTAACCAGCTAATCCTCCAACTACAGGGAAGAAGCCGTCTTTAACGCAGAGATAGTGGTGAGTATTAGGAGAAAGAGGATTTCTAATTTGTCTGTCTTGCTCCACTGTTTTGTGGCAACTGAGCAAATGAGGAAGATTAAATTAGCTGTCATTATGACTACATCATGTTTAATAAAGTTAAAACTGAGAGAACATCTTTGTAAAATAGAATTCTAAGCCTAACACATTAATGGCGCTTAATGAACCCAAACTGGGCAAATCCCTTTGGAGAGCCAACACATAAACAAAGCTATTAATTAAGTCACAGTTGTTTCCCAACAAGCCTTTTGTTGATTTACTTACAGTAAACAAAACCATATCCATACGTCTTTATGCAGAAGTATTCACCAGTGCAACGAAATGTAATTATGACACCATGAGCGCGTGCAATTACACGACCTTACGATGACAGGGCTGTTGGTTATGCCCTTCATTAGCATCCGTCACTTCCCCAGCCACTCCCCGAGGCCGGCCACCCTCCAGCCCATTCCGGAGCAGTAGGCCTTGCAGCTGACCAACGCGTCTTTACGCCCCTAAAGCTTTCAGAATAACAGAACAGACCATCGCTTGCTTTTTGGAAAGGAAATGGGTATTTCTAAGCCAGCAAGAAAAGAAGAATTGCTCCCAAAATCAAAGGTTCAAGAAAAGAACAAGACTTACGGTGTTTTGCTGGACTGAAAGCCAACTGAGAATCAGACGCTCTAGAATAAAACAGAAGGTTTCCACCTGGAGTGGATGGAGCCTAGAGGACAATTCCCCAACAATGAAGCTAGGGAATGCGGGCCACCCGGGTCCCCTGAGGTCCATTCCTGCCATTCCTGTCAAAGGAGTCAGCAACCCAAACCAGCTCTGACCAAGATGTAAGCAAGTGGCCGAGTTCACCTCTCCTGGTGGGAGCGGCAGCCCCATGGGGACATGCAGAGTCCCCCACAGAAAATGAGGTCCTTCCAGGCACAGGTCACAGGCGCTAAAGAGAACGCTGCATTTCCCGTCTCCAAACCAACTTCTCCCTCAGTCTCCCCAACTCCCCCGGACCTCAGGCCCCTTCCCTCACATGATGTGGTCATAATGACAGCTAATTTAAGCTTCCTCATTTGCTCAGTAGCCACCAGCACACCGTCCTTTATCTGCCCCCAACCCAACCATCTCACCATTTCCACTGCTGGTGCCTTAGTCTAAGCTGCCAACATCCAGTCGAACTGAAAGGTGACTGAACAGTTCGAACTCCCTCTTTAAGGAAAGAGGGAGAGCAGAGTGAGGCCAGGCTAGAAAGGAAGGGAGGGGCTGCAAATTGCTTTGCGAAACTGTATTAAGGATTTGGACAAAGACACTGACCAAGAGAGAAAAATCCGAGATTCTCGAAATTTACCAGGAGGTACTGGTAAGGAGAGCATTCCACAAATGGACACGTTTTGATAACAGCAACGAAGCCCACTGGTTAAGGGGATACAGAAAAGTTCCCATCTGCGGGTCAGACGCTGGTGCGTAAGATTTAGGAACAACCAGCTGACGGGTCTGCCAAGTTCTGTCCTTTGCTGTTTCCCTAACGGATCATGCATTCCAAGGCCACAGTATTCTAAGTATTTCTAAGTACGAGATGATACAAAGAAGCTGCCATCATCACTGTCATCATACCAAAACCCAAAAATAAATCTATATGGTACATTTAGGAGCAAGGGGTTTCTTTGGACGGGCCCCCAACTGAGCTGAAGACCAAGCCAGCTTCCTGCTGCCACCCCCAAAGCCTGACTAAGCACGGCAAACAGGGAAACGTCACGGCATCACTCATTTACTGTGGAAGAAGGACGCTTCTGGGGACAATCTGTGACATACAATGCCGAGAGATGAGAACAAAGTGACAGGAAACAGATAGAAATGAAAGGTTATTTTTCCAGTTACCATTCAAGAACACAAAATGAAGGAATAAGGATGCTCGATGCTAAATGTTTCTGGAATCCAAGAGTCACTGTCCCGCCCTCATGGAACACCCCTACCGGGGTGGCCTGCTTCTTACTGTGATGTTCTAGTCCAGACCGGCCACACTGCTTGAAGCCAAAGCATCCTTTTGGTTGGGAATACCCAACTCCTGTCGTCTGCCTCGTCAGAGCTCATTCCTATACACGTCCAGGTCTGGGGAGTGCTGAGGTTGAAGGCACTGCTTCACTGTGGAGAGTCTAGGATGTTCTCAGTGCCCCTCCCGTCCTGATGATCCCATCTGATGATGCATATGAAGCAGGGTGGGAGGTAATATTCCAGAAACTGCCCCAAAGAGCCAAAAGAGACAGCTCCTTTTCACTGGACATAAGGAAGCCTGGATACTGAGCAAGCAAGAGAGGGAAAGGAGACAGAAGAAAAAAGAAAATAGAGACAAAAGGGAGGTAAGAAGGGAAAAAGGAAAGAAAAATAAGAAAGGAAAAGCTGAGGGGCGCCTGGGTGGCTCAGTCGTTAAGCGTCTGCCTTCGGCTCAGGTCGTGATCCCAGGGTCCTGGGATCGAGCCCCGCATCGGGCTCTCTGCTCAGCGGGGAGCCTGCCTCTCCCTCTCCTACTCTGCCTGCTTGTGTTCCCTCTCTCGCTGTCTCTCTCTGTCAAATAAAGAAATAAAATCTTTAAAAAAAAAAAAAAAAAAAAAGAAAGGAAAAGCTGAATTACTAAGAAAGAAAAAGCCAATCAAACCTAGAAGATACCAGACAGCTATCTAGAGACCAAAGCTGGGGGCCTGCCATGTGTGCAGTAGCCGGATCTACTGTGTAAGAGGCTTGCTGGTTGGTCATCTAGCCTCGCAGCCCCAGATCCACCTTTCTTCCTACACTCTCACGTGAGATGCTGGGGCTGGGTTTCTGCAAATCCCGAGTCAGAGACGCTTTGACCAGTGGGTGCTCTGTTGGGTTCCACCAGCAGGGGGCACTAGGGGGGCCTGAAGGTGGGACACAGAGCAAAAGGTCTCCCTGGCTTATGCCACTCTCGCACCATCGCCCGGGGACAGGAACCTGGCGCCAGCCCCCATCTTCCATTAGAACACACAATGAGGGGGCGCCTGGGTGGCTCAGTTGGTTAAGCCACTGCCTTCAGCTCAGGTCATGATTCCAGAGTCCTGGGATCAAGCCCCGCATCAAGCCCCGCATCGAGCTCCTTGCTCTGCGGGGAGCCTGCTTCTCCCTCTCCCTCTGCCTGCAGCTCCCCCTGCTTGTGATCTCTCTCTCTCTCTCACTATCTCTCTCTCTGTATCAAATAAATAAATAAAATCTTTAAAAAAAAAAAAAAGAACACACAATGAGAACTAGCCTCTTGGTGCACCTCACAGACGTGACCAGCAGCTGGGCAGTGGTTCTCCTAGGAGATCTGAGCATAGGAGTCTTTGGGGTCTCTCCTCCGAGTACCTAGGTCTGGAGATCTGTCCTGGGGCTCAGTAGCTGCTTCCTAAAATTATTACCCCAGTGTTTCCAGTCCACTTTCCCAGCTCTCCAATTCCTACGCTAAATCCCCTACATGAAATCCTTTCTGTTGAAATACGTTGTGTTTCTGACTGGGGCCTCTCTTCTCAGACTCCCTTCTGACACTACATCTTGTGAACATCCCAACAGCTGAGAAATTCTGCAACTTACCCAACAACCAACTGGCAGCCTAAACGAAAGGCTAATTTTTTGATTAAGAGAATCCAAAATACTGAAACAACTGTGACACAGTGAAAACGACTGTTTTGACATGCTGTCAGAGGAGGCCAGATCTTGGATTTGAATTATTTCCATGGCTGACCATCATACAGAAAAAGGACAATTCAAAAAACTTTTAATATGGAAATGTGAAATTATTATATAATCTCACATTCTGAAGGTATAGTTAAGTACTTGAGTTATTGTCAGGGATGAGAGGAAAAATGAACAGAAAAACTTATGGAGGTTTCTATCAGGTTGTACAAGGAAGGTGAAGTTGAAGAACTGAACATTAATGGAAACACCTGGAATGCCACAGGTGAGGGTCTTACCATGATCTTGTCACTGTCAATAATGGTGTTCAACCTGTGTGCGATGGTTAGCACGGTGCACTGGGCAAATTTCTCACGGATTTTTTTTTGTATTACTTCATCAGTTCTAGAACCAAAGGAGTTGGATTTAGTTTAGTAGAAGGGGAAAAGTAGACTTAAGACTTAAAATAATCATATGACATTTTCATAAGGTTTTTAGATATCAAAGACATGATCTTGTTGCTGAAAAACTCAGTATAAAAAAATCTATTTAGAAATTTCCTATTTTGCATATAATGACATAAAATATCCTTCCCTCCAATTGCTTGAAACTTTCAGGTGTTGAATTTAGGAAACTAGCTCTGTTAGGATGCCTACTAATACCATTAACATTGTATAACTTATTTTGGTTTCTTCCTCTGTTTTCCAGAATTAACATTATCAAGAGGTGTCTTTGGGGCAAAGAGAGCGCTTAGAAACATTTCTCAGCATCATGAAATGTTTCTCATTGACCACATTTAAAATTTGGACTCCACGGTTCATGGACCTCAGTTCTGTACCTTGGATCCACATTTGCTGTCGCTTCGTCAATGATCAATATCCGGTTTTTCCTGAGGATGGCCCTGGCGAGGCACACCAACTGTCTCTGTCCAACACTGAAGTTCGATCCTGATTCAGCTAACTCGGTGTCCAATTTGCCAGGAAGATCTTCAATGACTTCTTTAAGCTGTACCTGTGGATGCAGAAAGAATGACATCTTCCTAAACGAACTACTCCTGATGTAGACAAGCCCACTAGACATGAGAGCTCAGAAGTCCTCAGGACGTCTCACGCATCTTATGTATCCAGTCACATGATGGGGGGGGGGACACCATTTACTGAAAAAGACAGTTGCTGCAACTCAGGACAGAATGATTCTGACTTAGGAGCACAAGCTTAATGGGAGTCGAGACTCTTGAGTTGCCATCAGTAGGCACTGTCTGTTCATGCATGAAGAGATATATATTATGCTGAATAAAGCTATTCTCAAGGTAACACAGGGAATAATTAAAAACGTTCCTTCTTAATTTTTAGATAAAAGGTAATTGAAGGAATTTATAAAGACAAAAAGCAGAACGGTGGGTGCCTGGGGGCAGAGGGTTAACTGTAAATAGATAAGAGAGAATTTGGGGGGGGTGACAGAAATGTTCTAAAACTGGATTGCTATGATGATTAACTACAAATTTACCAAAAATCACTGAATCACACCTATAATGAGGAAATTTTCTGTTATGTAAAATGATACCTCAGTAAAATTGGTGATAAGAAATCATCTGTGTCCCCCGTGATGTCCACCAGGAACCCCTCCCTTGGGCTTAATTAAGGAAATTTCTCAAAAAATGAAGTTATTTCTCTCAGTGTAGTCTAAACATTTAAAAACGTTAAAAGGATCAGTATGGTTGAGTCAAGTTTCCCAGAACACATTTTGTATGGGAGTTAGTACACTAAAGGGAGAAAACAAAAATTTAATTATTGCAGGAAGCATGGTTCTCTAAAGATATAACCTTGTGAGCACTTTACCATTTTGGAAGGTTTTAAAGTTAAAAAAATAAATAAACAAATTCAAACAATGGCAAACCTTACCTCATAAATTAGCAAGCCTGGACCCTATTTTGGGGATGGCTCTTTCCCAAATTTAACCCATACTGCTAGAACAGTCAAGTGCATTTACTTTAATCTCATAAAGGATTTGCAGTGAATGAAAACTCACAAAAACAGGGCACAACATCACATCTTATTTCCCCCAGACTCTCAGTTTAATAGTGTTTATATTAGATAGAATAGTGACAGAATAGTGTCTATCTTCATAAAATTGTAAGTTCCAAAAAACAAACTGTTAAACACCAAAGATAATCCCAAACCATGCTGAGTGGTAGAGCTCAGCTCCATGCCTACGTCTTTGGGGAAATTTTACAAGAACCAAACTCACACTATCCTTGAGAGTTAAAGAATAGAGAGTAAATACACTTGGATTTAAGAGACTGAGAGATCGATGGGTGATGGCCAACAAGCAGGGACATGGAACTGCAATGTCAAAATGACAAAACCCAAGGGTGTGTGAGCAATGTTTTTACAGCATCCTAAATGCTGAAGCACTTCTGTGAATGTGATTATTGTGCTTAAGACCAAAGTCCAATCCCCAGAAACGGAAATCTGAGTTAGCATTAGATATGGTATTAGTATTCAGCACTCGCATGAAAGGTATGTAAGATCGGGATGGTGAAGGCCAGTCCTTGCACTGAAAATTGCAAAATGGGAGATTCGGCTTAGTCAACCCCCTCCATCACAAGGAGGAGGGCTCACAGGTGATTCTTCTTATGAGACCAATTTTTAGATCTACACCCGAGAGGATGGAACTGATCGAGGCTTTTATCAGCTCTTCCTTCTGAGTTGACTTTGGTAACACTTGTCTAAGCCAATGGGTCTTTCTTAAGCCTGATATCCTGATGTTGAAGAGATAACCTCATGCTTGCCCCTGACTCAGGTGACAGCTCACTAGCCTGGTTTTTTGATCCTCCTTTGGGTTGCCCATAGCTGCCTGACGAATAAAAGTGTTTTCCAGAGAACACTGGTTTTTGAGACTCCGTCTTCATTTACGAATCAGGGCTGATTATGAGAATGATACAAACGGAAAAGCCCTCTGTAGTGTTTTCACCCATTCCGTCTATAATGAAGTATTAGAACAGAGAAAAGACGAGAGAGGCAGAAGACAGTAAGTAGGAGTTACACCGAGGGAATCTGAAAACCTTTGAGATAATAGCATAATGTTACTACTCCGTGTCTTGAGTGAGATGAGGATTATGTTAGGAGGAGGTCCTTATTCTTATACCATATATATTTAGGTATCTATGGGTGAATTGTAACTTACAATGAAAATTTCTGCAACTTATTTTCCAGCAGGTTCAGCACAACAGAGACTATAGAAGAGAGGAAGCAAATGTGGCCATATACTAACCAGATGAAGGGTGCATGTGTGTTGGTCACACTATTGCTTCTACTTTCTTGTGATTTGAAAAAAATTTTTTTGAAGATTTTATTTATTTATTTGAGAGAGAGAGAATGACAGAGAGAGAGCACATGAGAGGGGGGAGGGTCAGAGGGCGAAGCAGACTCCCTGCCGAGCAGGGAGCCCGATGCGGGACTCGATCCCGGGACTCCAAGATCATGACCTGAGCCGAAGGCAGTCACTTAACCAACTGAGCCACCCAGGCGCCCGTGATTTGAAAATTTTTAAATACAAACTTGGGACCTGGAAGCCAGACAGCCTGGGCATGAGTACTGCCTGGCTCTGCCAACTGGGGAAGTTCCTGGACTTTCTCTATCTTAGCTTCCTGACCCATAAATAAGACTGTAATAATTTTAAAGGTGTCTACAACACTGTTGGAATATAAAATGAGTCAGTGTTTGCGGAGTTTTCAATAGTGTTTGATACAAAGAGATCGATAGATCTTGCCCATCCATAATGCGGTCAGTTAAACTCGCTTCATGTTCAGTTAAACTCCCTTCATGTTGTTTTATTTTTCTTCTTTGCATGCATCAGTACAGAGACCTGATTACATACGCATTGGCGTATTTTCCATCTTCTCCATGGGAATTTTAGCTCCGAGAGGGTATGGTCTCTTTTGATGACTGTGAGAGTCCCAGAATGTACAACAATGCCTCTCTAAAAAAGCTCTCATTGGGTATTTGTTGGATGTATGAATGAAGCCACAAGTGCATCTTATTTTGTGACATATCTGTTCCTATAAAAATCAGAAAATAAATCCATATAATTTATACGCGATACCATTTTCTTATTAAATGTCATTGTAAAAGAAATATATTCCTCACAACTACGTAGCTTCAAAATATCACAACATCATACTTTAAAGTGTACAAAGCATTTAAAAAAATTAAAGGAAAACGGGTCAAATAATGCTATTCAAAACTATATATGTCCGTACAGAGTACTTCAGATTATTTTTAACCTCAGGAAAATCATAAACCTCAGCAAAACTGAAAATACTACACTGAATTCGTAAGACACCCATTTGCACCATCGTAAACCTTGTGAGAGTAACCTGCTACGCGGACTGAATCTACCGGGTGCCAGTGCCCCACTCAGGAGGCTAACAGATGTCACGGGATCTCCACATTTTGTGCAGCTTTCTCACTTTTCAAAAAGAAAGGTTGATGCAGGCTGGAGAGAGAAGAGAGTGTGAAATGCAACCAACAGGTGGACAAGAGCTCTTACTAGAACTAAGCCAACAGTAAATGAAGCGAAGGGGGAGCCCATTTACCAAAATACATGGCCTCCGGAGAAACGGAAATGCAACCTATCATGAAAGCAAGAGTTGCATTACACCCCCCACGCACACACGGCTGATGCTCAGAGTTCTCTATATGATGAGAAATACCCGTATTCTAACTGAGATGCTGTCAGTGTTGGACGTAACTGGATGATCACTCCACAGTTCTAACATGACGCACCCTACTCTTAATTGCATATCCGAGGATTAAAGCTGTTTGTTGTTGTCGTGGCTTTTTAAAGGAGCATTATACCGCTGAGTTTGATCTGTTATGATCTTTTAGCCCCTTGACTAATAAACTGCTTCATTTCTAGTCATTACTTATATTTAAAAACTGCCAGTGCTTTGTAGGTGCCCCAATTGCCACTAATTTCTAATGAACTTTCTTTGGTTTGTGGCTATTTTTCAATATATGAGAAAAGAGGCCAGATGAGATGGGCAACAGGCACAGGACTGCCACCCTTCCGAATGTCTAGCCCATCCAGGAGAGGAGGAAACACAACCAAAAGGACTTAAAAAAAAAAAAACAACTTTTAATTGAAGTTCTGAAAGAGGAGAAAACAGTAGTGCTCTCTTACTGGCTCTCAAGCCAACTCTATGAGTTTGAGTTCCTATTTTCAGTTTGGCATCATTGGTAAAGCGGCTGACCAGGGTGGTTCGTCGACCAAAGGGAGCTGCCAAAGATACCAGGTCTCCTACCATCTACTGAAGAGCAGGCCTGGTTATGACGCACTCAGATTTGGACGTCATGGGAAGAAGCAAGCTGTGGAGATGGTGGGTAGACTGAAGACGATAAATCGAGAAGAATCCGAATGGCATTACGACTGAATCCTCTGTATGGTGTCTCACCAGATAAATGCACATATATTCTAACGTGAGTACAATTTCAGGAAAGGAAGCTTCTTAGTCCATAGTCTAAAGACCTGGAGGTTCTAAGGACTCGAGGTGAAGGGTCCCTGACCTATTACAGAATGAGCTCAACCTCCCTGAACAGGGTCATGAAACCCACATAACTACTGTGAAAAGTTTGTAGTACTTCATCTGCCAGGAATGCGATCCAGAAGACAAAAGCAATAAAGTACACCGGAGAAAATCTGGAGAATTCAGAAAAGCCAAAGGGGAGAGGCGGGATAAAAATCACTTATTGTGTTGTTATCCTCCAAATAAGCAACGTTTATGTTTTGGTGCCTTTATTAGGTACACGTATCTACGTAATGACTAAAAGAGCTGGAATGATACTGTAAATAAAATGATATATCCATATTTTAAGAAAATCTACTAAATCTTTTGTGGAAAAACACACACATCATGAAAAAATAATTTCTAGAGAAACACAACTATGGGATGAATTCTCACTCTAAGAGGCATCACTAAGGCAATGAGGTCAATTCCAGAAGCAACACATGAAAACCACTCACTTCTCTTTGTGAAAGTCGTGTTTATTTCTATTTAAGAAAGTTCCTGATGGGGCGCCTGGGTGGCTCAGTCGGTTAAGCAACTGCCTTCGGCTCAGGTCATGATCCTGGAGTCCCAGGATCGGGTCCCGCATCGGGCTCCCTGCTTGGCAGGGAGTCTGCTTCTCCCTCTGACCCTCCTCCCTCTCATGCTCTCTGTCTCTCATTCTCTCTCTCTCAAATAAATAAATAAAATCTTTAAAAAAAAAAAGAAAGTTCCTGATGTCATTGAAAATAAAGGTAGATCTTACTATTACCACTTCCATCACATCACTTTTAGAATTCTGACAAGCTACTAATTTTTATTTTAATTTTGGCAGAAGAAAGCAGTATAAGATGAAATACACGTTATGATCAAAGTTCTAAGATAGTTTTATAGGACTTGTCTCCTCATTAACATTTCTTCAGGGTCCTGGAACAGTGTGTTTCTGGAGTAATTTTACTATCTGAGAATCTATGAGGAGAGATCTCAAGCTCTGAAACAAATAGAAAAATAATTTACCAGTAATTCCTGTTTTATTAAGGCGTGTCACAATTGCACCACCAAATTTGTCAGCGGAGTTCAAAAGCAAACAATGGTTGTCCTATTTGTCTTTAGATTTGATGGCTAACTGTGCCCACCCGAGAAAGACTCCCCAACTTAAAGGATATCCGAGATCAACTGCTTTCAAGTAGGAAAGAGAAGGTGAAGTAATTAGCCCAATTTAGGCAAATAAAATCCCTATGG
This sequence comes from Mirounga angustirostris, assembly GCF_029215605.1. NCBI lineage: Eukaryota > Metazoa > Chordata > Mammalia > Carnivora > Phocidae > Mirounga > Mirounga angustirostris. Next base: position 15,413,589 of record NW_026991711.1, on the reverse strand, counting down.
CTACTGGAAAGCAGGCACTGACATGCCTTCAGAAACCAGAATGACTGGCAGGAAACTGTAGGGCCTCCAACTCTGCCTGCTCACAAAGCTCATCTAGAAACTGGAAGAGCTCAGCGTTCCCTGGAAGGGTGACACTCAATGACAAACACATTAATGCAAAACAACAACAATCTGAGCAATCAGTCACTGGGATGTGGGCAACTGTTTTTAAAGAACTAAGCCACATGGTCCCAAAATGAAGAGATCAACCTAGTTATTAAAGTGCTGACTTTTTAAAAGCCAAAGATGGAGCTAGGTCCTACGAGGGATTAGAAGTCTGCCTAAGGTTTAGAAGTTTGACATGGTTTCCGCCATCCAGGAGCTTAGAATCAATTTGCAGAATTAGGGCAAATGCACAAAATAATTAGTGTCAAAACATACAAACCAACAGCATCCTAACACCCTAAGTCCTTTCCACGCAAAGGCAAGGAAATTCAAAGAAGTGGTCCAAATGGAAACACTACACAAATAATAGAAAATCCTCTAGAAATGATTATATCAGTATAAAAACTTAGAGAAAGTTCCAGGGTTCTGTTACTTCCATTTACTCAGTAGCATTTAAATGCTACTGTTTGCCAAGAGTAACTATTACACATTGTTTTACTTTTATGAACACTTTCTTATAAAACCTCAAAGCATTTTATTAGTATGATGAAAAACTATTATTGTCTTCATTTAGTGGATGTTTCCTAAGAAAAGAAAAGTAAAATGAAATGTTGTAGGCTAACTGATCACTAAAATTTGAACCCATAAATATAACTTCCAGTTTAGTGCTTTGCTAAAGACAAGTAAGATAATGTATCTAGTTGCTTTGGATTTCAGGAAGAAAGTTACAATGAAAACATGAGACATTTTATCTTTGGTTTTCATCATCATCAATACATACTTTTGTGTGTGTGTGTGTGTGTGTGTGTGTGTATCCAAGTCATCGATGCTCTCCTGGATGGTGAACAAGGTGAGTTAATCCAATACATTCCCATTAATTACCTGCAATGTTCTACAGGTACATACACACATACTGATGGTAACAAGTTAAATAATTACATTTTATAAATTACCTCTGTTATGGCATTCCACAGTTCCTCATCCGTATGCTCATCAAAGGGATCCAGATTTTTCCTCATTGTTCCAGTGAATAAAACAGGTTCCTAAATATTCCAAAATAGTGGATGTTATTACTGTAGCCTCTTTTCATTTTATTTCAATGCTAAATTCCAGAACAGCATTAAAATATAAAACCAAAATTCACTATAATCATTAATAATAAGGTTGCAAATGCCTGTTGATGAAACAGTGTCTCTTATTAATTTTCCATTATACAAAGTGTGACCCAAAATATCTTCCAGACCCCTGAACACTAACAAAAGAAACTGTTGAAGTGCGTTGTCTTAAGAAGAAACTGAAGAGAAAGGAAATTTGGTTTTTAAAAATACTTTCTGAGCAGTACCTGCTTAAACAGGAAAAACACAGATATAATTATTTAAGAAACATTACAACAAGAGAGCTATGTAAGTTTATTACCGCTCCTGGTGTGACACTGGAACATACCAAGAGTATGATTGGTTGATGTTTGTGACTCAAAGCAAAACTGGGAAATCACATGTGCAGTGACAAAGAAGCTAGGATGTTTCCTCCATTGGTAGAACAGTCTTCTGGGATGGGGAACCTCTCCCCACGTATGAACGGGACCCCCTGTTTTTTGTCCAAAGAGAATGTAAACGAATGGGCCCAGTGGCGCCTCTATGCATGAAGAGATGGCTCTGGTTTTGCACCAGCTAATCCCCACATTATCTTGTCTGTGCGTTGGGATTACATGCCTCACAGAACCTGAAACCCAGGATAACCTGAAACCCATGTGACGTGCATCATAATAAAATTATTTTAATTTAAATAGCTCTTCCTATTCATGTGCTTCAGGAGGAGCCATAATTAGATCACGCTTGCAATATATGCCTCCTTCTGCGTTTCAGGAGAGAACCTGGTACATAAGCGTATGTAGGCCATGTAGGTTTTCTTTCTGGAAGGCTCTGCTAACCCAGGCCAAAAAAATATGGGTAGCAGGGAAGAGCTCAACTGGCTACTTTCAGTGAAGGTGGAAGAACAATGAGATGCACGGATGTAGGAACAAGAGAAGATTTGACTCTTCCACCGGCATCCAAGAATGGCTCAAGGGAACCCCCCGCCTCAAAGCTCACCCGACCTTGGGGCTGGACCGTTCCCCCTCGTTTCTCAAAAGCCTGAGAAGATTAAGATGGTAAACTTTTCTTCTCTCTAGCCAAGAAGAACACTCAGAGAGCCTCCCATACCTTCTTTCCCTGTGCTCTCAGTCTTAAGACGGGAGAGGGGAATGGACGCAGAAGACAGTAAGTGTGACACCAAAAAACATGCCTGCCTCAAGGCAAAATCCAAATATTAAAAGACATTTTAGGGGCGCCTGAGTGGCTCAGTCGGTTGGGCGACTGCCTTCGGCTCAGGTCATGATCCTGGAGTCCCGGGATCGAGTCCCGCATCGGGCTCCCTGCTCGGCGGGGAGTCCGCTTCTCCCTCTGACCCTCGCCTCTCTCATGCTGTTTCTCTCTCTCTCTCTCTAATAAATAAATAAAATCTTTAAAAAAAAAAAGTTATAGGGGCGCCTGGGTGGCTCAGTCGGTTAAGCGACTGCCTTCGGCTCAGGTCATGATCCTGGAGTCCCGGGATCGAGTCCCGCATCGGGCTCCCTGCTCGGCGGGGAGTCCGCTTCTCCCTCTGACCCTCCCCCCGCTCATGTGCTCTCTCTCTCTCTCATTCTGTCTCAAATAAATAAAAAAAAAATCTTTAAAAGACATTTTAAAAAGGATGCTTTATTTTTACGAAGTTGATTAAGTGGCCCATATGCCCCAACAACATTGAAAAATCACTGGTCATATGATGTCTCAAAATGATTCCTGAAAGACCCCAAGACCCCAGTTCAAAGTCTCCCTTAAAACTACTGAGTTTAGGATCAAAGACTAAACCACCATCTAAGCAATGGTAAGAGTTCCTGTCAGGGGGATAACAATCATCGTATTTGGGATTTGAAAGTCTTCACTCATACGATGGACTCTGTAAAACAAACTGAGGGTTCTAGAGGGGAGGGGGGTGGGAGGATGGGTTAGCCTGGTGGTGGGTATTGAGGAGGGCACATTCTGCATGGAGCACTGGGTGTTGTGCACAAACGATGAATCATGGAACACTTCATCTAAAACTAATGATGTAATGTATGGGGATTAACATAAGAATAAAATTAAAAAAAAAAAAGTCTTCACTCATTCTACTTCAGAAATTCTTCAGATTCTACTTTATCTTACTCTTTGTAATGATCAATTCTAAGAAGAGTTCAACAAGCTAGGTGTTTCTCCTTCTCCAGCTGATTCCCTGAAGGTTCCTGAAAGGAGGAGGGCTGCTACCCATCCTCCTCCCATCAAGGCTCTAAACCATGGGCAGTATCCACTCTGCGGCCCAAACTGAGAAACTTTGAGGACTGGTATTTGGGGAGGTAAAAGGGCTGAAAAGAGAACAGGTTAAGGAATCAGCTTCAAGACCAAAGAAGGGGGAGGTGGTCACTTGGCTTCTACTAACCACAAGCCTGTCAAGGTGTACAGGACCCAAATGTGTGTTTGCCTTCAGGGGCTTCTCATAAAGCAAACTCACATCCAGTAGGAGGTCTAGGATGAAGTGTCCACCTGGTTTTCAAAGTACACTCTGCAGAGGTGTTACCTAAGCTAATCTACAAAAAACTGCCTTGTGAAGACTTTCCTTCCTTTGTTAAAGAATGAAAGGGCCCAGGATTCGCAGATTTGGGAGTCATAGTTTGGGTGATTCAAGAGAACAGGCACGGGAGAGCACACATTTAAAATTCGATCACCTATTTCATCAACAGGAAGGGTCTCTCTCGTCACCTCCCTCGCCTTTTTCTCTTTAGGAAAAGGTCTTGAAAGGAATGAATCTCTCCAAAGACTGGAGGACTAAAGTGGGATTCTTTGCAGAAAGAGGAGTTGCTCCCTCTGACACTGAGTGGAAGCTGCTTTAAGCTGAGCTTGAAGAAGACACCTCAGGTATCTGCAAGGCCTTAGGGAGGTTCTGCTCATTATCAGCGAGTCACCGCGATCATAAAGAGAAAAAAAGTTAAGTTTAACCATTTCCCATTGCAATTAAGGGTCACCACTTAAAACTCTACTGTCAATCTAAAGGGATATAGTAGGCAATTACTCACGTTTCCTTAGCAGTCATCAGAAGAAAAGAGTTTAGTAAATTAGAATATTTTTCTTTGTTATGACATGCCAAATATATATTTCAAAATGAGTACAATTTCAGTCAAAACTTGAATGAAGAGAATGGTTTATTACAACATTAACTGATTGAAGCTGTATTTTTCTTTAAAACCAGCAGGCAATTTGTTAACAATGCCTGTTTTAATATGCCAATGTGTTTTATGCATGGTGTTCATTTTGGTTTCTATTCATTCTACTTTCATCCACTTGCCAAATAAGAAACCACTATATTATCTTCAAAAGGTAATAAAAGTGCTCACAGTAGACATATACTGCAGGAGCAGATAAGGGTCAAATTAATTATCATTTCTGATAGATACTACTATTTAAAGTACCCACCTCCAAGCAATGAAGTTAATAAACTAATCTTATAAATAAATGTTGTAAAAATGTTTGCAGGCAGAACATTTCAGTGTCGAGATTTATGGCCAGACATACACCCTTCATGTAAACATATAATATATACTAAATATATTAGCCTAAGTATATTTTTTTCTGAAGATAAACAATTAAACCTCATTTAATAAGAGTTAGCTGGCATGGCAGAGTTAGGAAGACAAATGCTCTTGTTCAGTGTCATCTTTTAAATGGAACCTGAACATCAAATCTGTTTTTCATCAGTTTAAAGTTCCTATTTTTTTTTTATCCTTTGTGCCATATTCAGTAATGTTTTCCTTTGTTACAACGTAACACAAGTTCATATCAGCCATGTGACCCAAAAATGGCCACTCTGAATCAAAGCATTTAGTGTAGTAAATTGATAATCCCTCAACACAACTGTAAGACAACCGCAGTCTTACTAGGCCTTTTGTATACGCTATTGAAAGACAAACCTCTCATTATCCTAAAAAGAAACCCTACCCACTAACCTTCAGAAGCTTAAAATGACCCTGGTGCAAGACAAAAAACGCACAAGTGGTTACAAACCAGGCAGATAAAGCACAACACTTTACCATACCCTAATCATGTCAGCCCCCAACCAGAAAACTGCCCTCGACTAAAATATATCTTCCAGAGTGGCTGCCGGTCCTGCGCGTCCTAACAGCTACATTTTCATTTCTAAACGGAGGACCTTTATTAAGGGCAGCTCATCTCCCTGTTCCAAGAATGACAGAATCACCTGAAGGAGCTTTAAATCTTGCTTTCCTTTTTTTTTTTTTTAATCCTGTAGCCTCTGAATGAACCGATCATCATCCATATTCAGAAGAAAAGAACAATTGTTTGCCAACAAAGGAAAAAGAATTTAAGTCCTGTAAAGTCCTCTTTCGATACAAAAAGGTCAGAAGCTCCCGGGAGCAGTTCCCCGGGCTTTAATGAAGACTTCAGTGTCAGAAACAAAAGGCTGACTCCATTAGGCTAGAATCCAGTTGTATTTCTTTACTAGTAACAGCATACCCACCTCTTCTCTGAGTTCTGTTCTCAACAACGAAAAAAAAATAGAGGAAAGAAAACCAGGTAAGAATAAAGAAGTCTAAAAGAGACAGTTCAGGTTGACCTTTTCTACCTACAAAAGATAACCCAGGGAACAGAAATACCAAAGGAACAGAGTGGATGGTTTAAAAAATACCTCGCTTTTGCTTTAATTTTAAAAAGTCTATTAAATGTAAAAAAATGAATCTGTTTAATCATGATAAAGATGATAGCTGTTGATCTGTGCCAACCCTTGGGGTACAGTCATAAATAATGAATTTGCATGGAATCACTTTTCAATTGAAAACATTTTCTTGGTGCCAAAAGGAAAGGGGCCTTAGATGTAGAGAATCCATCCAAAAAAGTTTTGAAATCCATTTTTCCAGATCCTTTCAGATAAGCAAGCTATTCCCTAAATATAATCTCATCTTTTTGCTCTCTTTGGGGAATATGTTTAACTATTTCAGGTCGTGAGCACAAAGGGAAGTGTCCATTTCGGCGACAAGTGTCCATTGGGCCGCAGAGTGGATACTGCCCATGGTTTAGAGCCTTGAAGTGTCCATTTCTAAATTTGGAAATTTAGAAAGTGCTTTCATTTTTTTTTTTGCTTACCCCTGAAATTATACAAATTGCAGAGTACATTCATAAGAACACAGTATTTGTTTCTGAACATTCCCTGGGGGGGACTGGCCCCTAACCATCTCACCATCTGGGTCACCACTCCCTTACCCCTTGTTCCGACGTCGGTCCTGGCTGTGATCACCTCTCTCCCCGGTCTGATCCCTCAAGGAGTGGTCAAAGGCGACCAGGATGAGCCTGGGAGAGCGGGACCACCGTGGAAGCTCACTGCTGTAGCCAGGCTCACGGCAAGCTTGGAGCCGGGGAATGACGCAGGCCTGGCTCATCGAAAGCGGGAACACAAAAAACAAACAAGCCTCCATTCTCCTCTGCAGAGACCGCTCCAAACTTCATAGGTTCCCTAAACAAGGATGTGGAGACACAAGGACTCTGTTTCCTATTCATTTTGGGGGAAGAGGGATGGAAGCTGTCTGCGCTATAGACAAGTAACTTTTTTTTTTTTAAAGATTTTATTTATTTATTTGAGAGAGAGAGAATGAGAGATAGAGAGCACGAGATGGGGGAGGGTCAGAGGGAGAAGCAGACTCCCCGCCGAGCAGGGAGCCCGATGCGGGACTCGATCCCGGGACTCCAGGATCATGACCTGAGCCGAAGGCAGTCGCCTAACCAACTGAGCCACCCAGGTGCCCCAAATTTCATAAATTTTAACATATTTTGGCTCTTTTTTTTTTTTTAATTTTATTTATTTATTTGAGACAGAGAGAATGAGAGAGAGCATGAGAGGGAGGAGGGTCAGAGGGAGAAGCAGACTCCCCGCTGAGCAGGGAGCCCGATGCGGGACTCGATCCCGGGACTCCAGGATCATGACCTGAGCCGAAGGCAGTTGTCCAACCAACTGAGCCACCCAGGCACCCTAGACAAGTAACTTTTAAGCGACCAGGCCAACAGACCTTCCCACCTCTGCAGTCACTGCAAAGAGAAAGGGCTCTCAGGTCTAGCACGGTACAATTTCGAGTACCTACTCCTGATGCCTGCCCATGACCTGTAAGTGAATTAACCCCTTTTCCTAAACTGATTTTCTTTTAGGGCTGAGTGTGCCTCAGGGTTTTCAGCGAAGGTCACAAGAGTTTCAGCCTTTCAAAACCACCACTGCCCACCATTGTAGCACCGGGAGAAGTATCTTTTGACTTTGCTATTTATCCTCCCTTGTTGTGATTTTGGGGAATCCTTTTTGAGTAGGGTAGAACACAATGGGTGGGATATTGGAGATCATTCAGTTCAAAAAAACATGTACTGCATATGTATTTAAGTCAGGCAGTCCTGAGTTCTGATTCTACTGCTTACTAGCTGTTTGACTCAGGGTACATTATTAACCACCCCCACCAGCCTTCACTTCCTTCCTGGAAAACGGGGTGAAGCCAGCAGGGCTGTGGTGAGAATCGGGGCCACCCATGAGGCTCCAGGCACAGGACTCACATGTAGCAGGAGCCCGGCCAGACAGGGGACAGTGAGGGAAAGTGCTTTTTCAAACTGCAGGTGCAGCCAATGGATCATGAAATCAATTTTGTGCCTCATGACCACCATTTTGTCTTTTATATGAACTAGCATAGAATGGATATAATAGAAAATAGAGTGCAAAGCACTAAGAGTGATAGTGTGTGGGGAAATGTGTGTTTCTGCACGTGTGTGTGCACACGTGTGCATGCAGGATCGTGAGGTACAGCAGTTCTACTGTGGACGGCAGTCACTGGGTGCCCCGGTCCCCAGCAGATCGGTCAGTGGCTCGGAGCTGGGAATCTCCCTAAAATAAATACGAACCCTGGCTCTGCCCCTTATTGTTCAGTGGGTTAAGCTCACAGTGCCTCCATTATTAAATGTGTCCGACGATAAGGATAACCATATAACTTAGGTGAGGATGAAGTTGGAGATAGCAGGGAAAGACAACCAGCACCAGATCAACAGAAATGAGAGAGACAGCCTCCAGGAGAGGTAGGAAAAAGCCAGGCATTTGGGGAGAGCTGAGAAAATACATCAGGGTCTTCACAGGGGACCACATAGTATTAGTGGGGTACAGAGCAGAGTTCAGGAAAGAAACCAGGTGGGAGAGGAGCCAGAAAACAAAAGAAAACAAGTGATACTTCTTTCCTCTTGTTCCTGGTGAGAAAAACGCTGGGTAGGTTTCTGTTCCATGTTACCCTAAAATTCACATTGTGCTCACTTTTTTTGTTTCACCATTTAAATTTATACAAACAAGTTAGTTTATGTGATAAGCAAGAGATGTAAAAGAAATCACCAAGGACCACAAAAACATAAATAGAAAGTCATTCCAGAATCTGTTCCTGTTTTTTTTTTTTTTAAGGATTTTTTTTTTTTTTTTTTTTATTCATGAGAGACAAAGCGAGAGAGAAAGGCAGAGGGAGAAGCAGGCTCCCAAGGAGCAGGGAGCCCGATGCGGGACTCGATCCCAGGACCCTGAGATCATGACCTGAGCCGAAGGCAGACGCTTAACCATCTGAGCCACCCAGGCACCCTCTGTTCCTGTTTTTAATTAAGTAACAATAATACTGGAAAGGCTAGTGCCCTGATCCTTAGTAATACTAGGTACTACTTACGTAGCATTCCTAAGAGCAGGGCATTGGGCCACCAACATTTTCTCATCCCGTTAAATTTTCACGACAAATCTGTGAGGCAGTAATTACTAGACCTGGTTTAAGGACAAGGACAGTGGAGCTTGGAGGCCAAGTGACATCATCAAGGTCACACACTTGTTGAGACAGACTTGGAATAAAAACGTGGGTCGTATTGACACTCGGTCAGCGCTCTTAAAGGTTCCACCCCTGGCTGCCTCCTGCAAGATTTCCTGGGACCCTTTACGCATTCTGCATATCTCTCAAGACTCGCTTTCATCAACCAACACTGTGCCTTAGAGGCAAAGGCACATAAAGTGAGAAAATAAAGATTCTGTGTTTACAATGGTTGGTGATCATTATCTACATGGATACAAAGCTTAGTACTGTTTTGTAAGCACAGTCTCTGCAGGATGCACGCACCTTGAGCATGCTCAAAAGTAGGGTGGGAAGTTATGGAAGAGAACCAAGACCTGGTGATGTCAAGGTGTATTTAGTCTTTGCTCAGATGTGCTTCCAAAACATCAGTGGCAGAGCCAAGAATCATCTAACGTTATTTCTTTATTTATACAGTTCTTTTATGTACACAAGCATACAACCATTTCTTATTAAGAAGCATTAAAAATAATGCGGGACATGTTCCTCAATCCTTTCATCCAAGGACATGAAAGTACTTTACAGACAACGCCCATCATCTCTGCTAACTAATCTCGTTTGGCCCATTTCAGAGATGGGTACAACCAAAATATAAAACTTGGGAATTTCAACTCATTTATTTCCTACTGTAATCACTTAAGTCATAGTAGCCAGAGGGAATTGTTAAATACAGGGATTGAATGTGCTGAAAATGTCTTTCCATTTTTCCTGAAAAGAAGGAGGTTTAAAAAAAAATTTTTTTTAAATGGACAAAATAGGTGGAGGGGATTAAAAGGTGAACTGGATGTATTATGCTGACCATTTCATAATGTATATCAATATGGAATCACTGCGATGTACACCTGAATCTAATACAATACTGTATGTCAATTATTCTTCAATTAAAAAAAAAAGCAAAGCACAGAAGCATCAGGGATAGGAGAGCTATTAAAGATTTTTAAATTGTGGTAAAATACACATAACACAAAATTTACCACCTTAATCATTTCTAAGTGACGAGTTCAGGAGTATTTAAATATATTCACATTGTTGTGAAGCTATCCCCACCATCCATCTCCAGAACTCTTTTTATTATTCCAGCTGGAATTCTGTACCCATTAAACACTAACTCTCCATCCCTCCCTCCAGCCCCTTGGCAAACACCATTCTACTTCCTGTCTCCATCAAAATGACTACTTAGGTACCTCATATAAGCAGAATCATACAGTATTTGTCCTTTTGTGACAGGTTTATTTCATTTAACATAATGTCCCCAAGGTTCATCTATGCTGTAGCTCATGCCAAAATTTCCTTCCCTTTTAAGGCTGAGTAATAATAGTCCACTGCGTGAACATACCACACTTTGTTCATCCATTCATCTACCTAAGGACATGGGGACTGCTTCCACATTTTGACTCCTGAGAACACTGCTACTATGAACATGGGTGTACAAATATTGCTCAGAATTTCTGCTTTGGATTATTTTGGATAAATATCCAGAAGTGGAACTGCTAATAGGATACGATAACTCTATATGATCATTCATAAGTGATTCTATTTTTCATTTTTTGAGAAAACTCCATTCTGTTGTCCTCAGGGGCTACATTTTACACTCCCACAAGCAATAAAAAAGGGTTCAAATTTTGTCACAACCTCGCCTGCACTCGGTATTTTCTGTGGTGTTGTTTTGTTTTGTTTTCTAAAGTAATCTCTATACCCAACATGGGGCTCAAACTCATGACTCCGAGATTAAGAATCACATGCCCTAGTGACTGAGCCTGCCAGGGGCCCCGGTATTTTCCGTTTTATTGAGAATACTGACTCTAGTGAGGCCTGTAAGGGGCATCTCACTGTGGTTCTGAAAGGAGTATCTTGATTTTGATTGTGAAATTACTTAGAATAATAATTCCAATTATTTCAGAGGCCAGTGGTAGGCAGCAACAGTTATACTCAATCTTAAGATGGAAGTCCACACTCTCCTCCGTTTTGGGTGCTGTATTCTACATGTTTTCTAATAAACAGGCATTTGCGAGCTCTTTCTATTCACATGCCAGGAAGCACATTTGCATGGCTTTCTTTGTCTCATTCCCCATGTTTCTCATCTCAAGGGTGTGTGTGTGTGTGTGTGTGAGAGAGAGAGAGAGAGTGTTTCTCAGCTTCCTCTGCTAGGCAGATGATTGTAGAGTATAACAAAACCCCAACTTAAAACAAAAACAAAACAAAAATCAGCTAAGTCTGGAGTTGAGTAAATGTAAGCACCAAAGCAGAGGGTAGATGGAAGACCAGACCCCAGGGCTGCAGGCCTCAGGCCAGTGGGCAAGGGGCCTACGCTGCCCTGGGCTATATACTTGGAGGACAGTATTTGCTCAATCAATAATTTCTAAATTTTTATTGAAACTGAATGGATAAACCACGACGAATGACAGGAGCTCGTACTGTGCATAATTCAATCTCTGGAACGTTTCCTGAAAGTCACACTTCTGGGGCACCTGGGTGGCTCAGTCGTTAAGCGTCTGCCTTCCGGCTCAGGTCAAGGTCCCAGGGTCCTGGGATCGAGCCCCACATCGGGCTCCCTGCTTGGCGGGAAGCCTGCTTCTCCCTCTCCCACTCCCCCTGCTTGTGTTCCCTCTCTCGCTGTGTCTCTCTCTGTCAAATAAATAAAGTCTTTTAAAAAAAAAAAAGAAAAGAAAGTCACACTTCTATTAAGAAGCAGGATAAGAAAACAGAATCAGGTGCTGGGTCAGGAGAAGCACTCCACATGCACTGAGCCAGGCCTCACAACGGCTCTGGGCGATGGTACTAGGAGCTGCCTCGTGAGGGGGAGAAACCTGAGGTCCAGAGAGACGGCACTCCTTCTCGTGTGCTCTTCTCAGTATTCTCTACTGCCTCCTGGTCACAGTTCATTTACTAATGGCCAGCTTCTACGTCTCCCCAAAGCATCTATACGCACAGTGATGCTCAAAGCCCAGCAGTTTCACAGCAAGCCCTCCGAGACAATTACCTTTGAGAAGTTAACTTTATTTCCTACAGCAAAATTGTATCATTAAAACACTTAAAACCCATATTTCCCTATAGAAGCCTCTCAAGTGCTAAACAAATCATTTGTCATTTTCTTTTCAGAATTAGGTGTTTATCAGTGGATAAAACTGTGGTACCTGTGGAAGTCTGAGTCCAGAAATTTCTCTGGTAAGTTATTAAATCTAACACACACACACACACAACCTGGTATCAGATAAAAATACTTGCTGTTAAAAATATATTGCAGCAAAAGGATCAACCCTTCATTTTTTCTTTTAAAAAAGCAATAAAATTAAAAGCAATTAAACTTAAGTTCCCTTATAAGAAGAACACACGACAATGCCCTGACTTGTATACCTGAGGTATGATGGACATTTTCTTCCTTAGATCGTGAAGCCCAATTTCAGTTGTCAAGATCTTATCAATCCAAATTCTCCCTTCCGGTTCTGACAATCTAAAAAGCGCTGAGATGAGGGAACTTTTTCCAGCTCCTGTTCTTCCCACAATGCCAACCTGTAAAGAGATCCAGGAGGGATTAAGAATAATAATACACAACATACCTAGGAGAAACTGTGGTTGTTGAAGACGGATTAAGGAAGCTCTGTAACGAATGTGGTGCGAAAGAGGGTCTCAACTTCGGCACTGCTGACATTTTGGGCTAGATAATTCTTTGTTGTAGAGAGCTGTCCTGTACATTATAAAATGTTTACCACTATCCCTGTGCTCTGCCCCAAATTGTGGCAACCGAAAATGTCAGACACTGACAAATGTCCCTTGTGTCTGAGGGGCGGGGGCGACAGGGGGGCGGGCACTGTCCTTGGGTGAGATCGATTGGGTCTAAAGAAAAGTTAAAAATAATACGATCAGCCCACTGGCAGTGAAAAACCAGCAATCTCCTCAGTGGCTGGCAAGTCAGTTTTAAAATTAGCATTATTCCTAGCATCTGGGTATTTTGTTTTTTGGGGGGGTTTTTTGTTGTTTTTTTTAAAAGATTTTATTTAGTTATTTGACAGAGAGAGACAGCGAGAGAGGGAACACAAGCAGGGGGAGTGGGAGAGGGAGAAGCAGGCTTCCTGCTGAGCAGGGAGCCTGATGTGGGGCTCGATCCCAGGACCCTGGGATCATGACCTGAGCCGAAGGCAGACGCTTAACCGACTAAGCCACCCAGGTGCCCCAGCATCTGGGTATTTTGAACCTTGAGAATTTCTTGGATAATTTTATACAGATATCAACAAGTCAGAAGCATTCTATGTAAAATAGTGATCATTTTCCCAGAATTCTACCACCTAAGAGGAATTATTCCTTGGGAGAACAACCAAAACATTTCTGGCTATTAAATACCTGGTTACATTCTGTCTCGAAAGGAAACATCTTAAAATTCTAAAATCTAAGTCTCAGTGTCTTAAAAAACAGTAGCCGGTAGCTGAAATACCCATAATGAGATCGTCATCAACAACAACACAAATAACATTTGCTTTTTATATGGGGCCTTTCATCTGAGCAGTTCGAAAGGCATTTTGCAAAGTAATTAATACTCACAATTACCCCCTTGGGAAAGATACGTGTTCAGTATCAGTCTGGTTATTAGAACCGAAGTACAGAGAAATTAAATGCACTGACAAGATCAAAGCACCAATATAAAGCAGGTAAAATGCCGGTCAGGGATGAAACTGTGTTGTACAAAATTGGTTATTAGCTGTGTGCATTTAAACCTGTATGCAGGGGTGCCTGGGTGGCTCAGTTGGTTAAGCGACTGCCTTCGGCTCGGGTCATGATCCCGGAGTCCCGGGATCGAGTCCCACATCGGGCTCCCTGCTCGGCGGGGAGCCTGCTTCTCCCTCTGACCCTCCCCCATCTCGTGCTCTCTCTCTCTGTCTCATTCTCTCTCTCAAGTAAATAAATAAAATCTTTAAAATAAATAAATAAATAAATAAATAAATAAATAAATAAATAAATAAATAAATAAATAAATAAACCTGTATGCAGAAACTGGCTTTTTTTTTTTTTTTTTTTTAAATACCAATGAGCTTGACCAACACCCAACTACAAATTCCCTAGTGGGAGCTTCCCAAGAGAGGATACCATCTCATCTAGGTAGTATCTGGAATCAATGAAGGGTATAAGACATGCTTCCAATCATTTGTAAATTCATTCAGTAAAATTTTAAAACTCACAGCTTTCAACAGAGAACTTTCTGAGCACAGATTCTATGCTGGGAACATTACATATTATCTCAATGGAATACTTCTGAAGTTTTAAAGCTTCACTTGTGTAACTATTGATGGCACTTCAAAAAAGAGCCTACCTTTATAGAGATAAATGTAAGGAAAGTGGCTTTGGCTAATTTTATCATCTGTATAGGCATTTTGTACCTTATAGTAAGTCCTAATTTATATTTCACAGATGGGTAATTTTCCACACATGGGTAGGTCCAAGCACGTGCACACGCACACACACACACACACACAGAGCTCCTATGTTTCTGTGTATTTCTAGGTGTTCTCAAATGTAAATAAACACATATCAAGATACAGGCAAGAGTTGTGTCTCTGACATTTCTGCAAAGAAGACATCCAAATGGCCAACAGACACATGAAAAAGTGCTCAACATCACTCGGCATCAGGGAAATCCAAATCAAAACCACAATGAGATACCACCTCATACCAGTCAGAATGGTTAGAATTAACAAATCAGAAAATGACAGAGGTTGGCGAGGATGCGGAAAAAGGGGAACCCTCCTACACTCTTGGTGAGAATGCAAGCTGGTGCAGCCACTCTGGAAAACAGTATGGAGTTTCCTCAAAAAGTTGAAAATAGAGCTACCCTACGACCCAGCAATTGTACTACTGGGTATTTATCCAGATACAAATGTAGTGATCCAAAGGGGCACATGCACCCCAATGTTTATAGCAGCAATGTCCCCAGTGGAAGGGGCCTAGATGTCCATCAACAGATGAATGGATAAAAAAGATGTGATATATATATACACAATGGAATATTATGCAGCCATCAAAAAATGAAATCTTGCCATTTGCAATGATGTGGATGGAACTAGAGGGTATTACGCTATGCAAAATAAGTCAATCAGAGAAAGACAAGTATCATATGATCTCACTGATATGAGGAATTTGAGGAACAAAGCAGAGGATCATAGGGGAAGTGAGGGAAAAATGAAACAAGATGAAACCAGAGAGAGAGAAAAAACAAAAGAGACTCTTAATCTCAGGAAACAAACTGAGGGCTGCTGGAGTGGTGGGGAGGGATGGGGTGGCCAGGTGATGAACACTGTGGAGAGTATGTGCTATGATGAGTGCTGAGAATTGTGTAAGACTGATGAGTCACAGACCAGTACCCCCAAAACAAATAATACATTATGTTAATAAAAAAACAAATTAAAAAAAAAAAAGAATTGTGTCTCTGAGAATGTATGGATGCTCCCATGCTATCACCCCAAGTGAAACCGATCCACCTGTGCAAACTGGAACATTTGAAGACTTTTGGTAAAGGGCCAGGATATGGCAGGGGGCACGGAGGGCTTCCCACAACCACAGGACTGTGATCTCCAAAATCAACTAAGAATAAACATAAAAATGCAATTAAAAAAAAAAATGGGTTCTAGCTATTTCTCTCTATTGTCCTGTCATCCAAACCGTAGCCCATGTCTTTCACAGTTCACCAATGGGCTTTACCAATTTCCCATGGAGAATATCGCCAATATCAGTAAGCTTACATACTCAAAACCAAACAGATACTTCGAGATATTCTTATTTAAGCTGATTTACAATTAACCCTTTATGTTTTCCCAATGAGGCTGAGGTTGGTTTCTGACAACCACAGCAGCATGTGAGACATTTATATCTGGATCTCTCTTTATAGATCAAACTCAACATGATTAACTTACAAGCTGCCTTTTCCAACTTCCCCATCTTAATCTCATAACTTCTTTCCTAGGCTCATGGGCTCAACACATTAACCTTACTTGCAGCTTCCTCCCCGTCCAGCATGGCACCAGGCCCTAAAGATTCTACCTCCACAAGCTTTCCTGACTCAGTCCCTCACCTGAGTGAAGGCTGCATGACCTTTTAAAATACAAAATCAATGCTTAATCATAGTCAGTGCAAATGAATGTAAAAAGTCAATAAATACTAGCCATAACCCCAGCACTTTGATTTAAAACCATTCTTCAGGGATGCCTGTGTGGCTCAGTCCATTAAGCGTCTGCCTTCAGCTCAGGCCATGATCCCAGGGTCCTGGGATCGAGTCCTGCGGGGGGCTCCTTGCTCAGCAGGGAGGCTGATTATCCCTCTCCCACTCCCCCTGCTTGTGCTCTCTGTCAAATAAATAAAATCTTTAAAAAATAATAAAATAAAAATAAAACCATTCTTCAGATTGATATATTTTCTTTCTAGACCTATGTCTAGAAAGATACAAGCTCATAGATTTAAACAAAATGAGTAATATGAACCTATTGTAGTAAACTGTTTTCACTTAATATTTCAAGAGAATATTTTAATGGCCACATAATATTAGACTATATGCGATCATTGATTTAACAGGTCCCCCATTTGTGGATATTTAGGCTATGTCCAATATTTTGTTATTATAAATAACTGTGTTGAATATCCTTGAAGCTAAATCTTCACAAACAACTCTAATTACTTCCTTAAGAAAAATTCTTAGATGTGGAATTACTGAAAAACAGGTATAAACATTTTCAAAGGAGTCTGTTAAGTAATGCCAAGCTACCCTCTAGAAATAAGATATCAATTTTGACTCCTGTTTCCCTGCATGTTCACAAGCCTGAGTGTTATAACATTATTTTTATTTTTATTTATTTATTTTTAGAGAGGGAGTAAGTGTATACATGAGCAGTGGGGGAGGGGCAGAGAGAGAGAGAGAGAGAATCTTAAGCAGGCTCCATGCCCAGCATGGAGCCTCAATCTCAGGACCCAGAGGATCATAGCCTGAGCTGAAACCAAAAGCTAGACGCTTAACCGATTGAGCCACCCAGACACCCCTATAATTTTGTTTTACTTGACATCAGTTTGATTCCAAAAAGTAGACTCACTTTCCCCCTTACATCTTGCTAGGAGTACACAATGGCTACTGGCTTCCTATTATCCGCCTCTTCCCACCACGGTCACGTGCGCTCAACTCCTCGGACCGAGTTTCTGCAGGACAGCTCTATGCCTATTACACTGTCTCAGGAAGTCCCTTCTATGAAAGCATCTCCATGGACTCTCCATCCTTAAATCGCCGGGAATCAGCTCCCTCGGGATTACCAGGAAGTTGCGAGAATTACATGTGCAAGGGTGTGCCACGTACCTGGTCATTCACTTCCCCAAATGCTCTGCAGGGGCTTGATCCTTCACTTGCGGGATCAAGGCATTGTGTCTTTGCTGATGCTGGTCCCACCACCCTGAATGTTCTTCCCATGCATTTCTACCTGCGGAGATCCCGCCCACATGTCACCAAGTCTATCCCAAATGCCTAATTCCTTGCAAATGCTCTTCCTGTCCCTGCATGTGGGCTTCTCTCACGCCACAGATGATCTTTTTCTAAACTTTGATAAAAATCGTGACCTCCTTCTAGCTTATTTAGTAGCGAATTTTATACGACCTTCCTTGTACTCCTGGACAGCAGGATCTGTCATGGATTCACCTTTGCATTCTTTTTACTACACGTGGTGTCCTGTGCCAAACAGGCATTCTATACAGAACTGAGGCGTTTAAGTCAGGATGGACAAGTTCATAGAAAATCTATTGCCACACTGTTGAGGTATAGGATAGGCTGGGCAGAGAAGGCAGACATGGCCCATGGAGCCCATCACCATATAGATTAATGCAAATGGCAGATGACAACATCCACACTGGGCAGAGGAGGCAGACATGGCCCATGGAGCCCATCACCATATAAATTAATGCAAATGGCAGATGACAACATCCACACTGGACCTGGTTATGGCCACGTTATACCCCAAGGCAGTGATGGCTACCATTGTCCGAACATCTGTTTGGCACCAGTCTTGGAGCTGGGGGGTCTCATCCTGTTGAAGTGTACAACCCTAGGTGACCTATTACTACCATTTTGCAAGAGATCAGAGGGAGGCTTATTAAGGCTAATTAGCTTGCCTGAAATAACAGAGCCAGGAAGGGGCAGAATGGGACTCAAAGTCATGTCTGCGCAACGCTTGTCCATTCTGCTGATGGCCTCCTGATACGTGGGTGGCCTGGCAACTCATTACGTCCCTCTCCCTGGCTACAAGAAAGTGGGGACAGGACAGCTGTGGTTGCGATCAAGGAACTGGCCTCTCTTACTGATCTTATTGCCTGACATTTAAAGCATGATGTGGATATGGGGGGGGTATAATGTGGAGGATGGGACAAAAGACCTGACATCTTTGAGCAAAAAGGATACCCGTGGTCAGGTGGGCACCTACAGCTGGAGTGAGGAGAGAGGCCACACAGACCTACTGGCCTGCTTGGGGCCGTGAGATGAATTTTCCATCCCAACAGGTGGTGAAAGGGCCTCAGATATATTGCTATACTTGGCGGTCTGTGACTCCAGGCCCAAGCAGGGCCCAGCCTGATACAATACCAAGGGACCCTATAGGAGGGCAGGGGGGGAAGGCTGTAGAGCAGAAGAAACGCTGTCTGTGATGCAGAGAGACTCCACCAAAAAGACAAATAGATGCATAAACATAGAGTCATACAGAATTAAATTATAATGTAAATTTCATAACTTGCAGAATATAAAGGTAAATAAACCTATAGGGAGGGGACATAGAACTTTCTAGAGTGTCATGATCAGTCACAGGGGTTGGGATAATTCATGAGCCCAATTTCAACTGTCAAAGGACATTTCTTAGAAATCATGAGTTACAGTTCTCCAAACCTGCCTATGGGAGAGAAGACTTTTTAGCAGGGCGGGGGCTCGTTCAAAGGGAATTCGGAGACAAGAGGTCTGGGTGGGCTTGAGAGTCAGCATTTCTAAGAAGTTCCCAGGTGATGCAGCTACCACGGTCTGGGCAGCAAGGAATGAGAAAGTCAGCAGAGGAAGTGAGATAAAATGGAGGGAGGTGAGGGGTTTCTGAGAAGATATTATGTAAAAGAGGAGAAAACGTAGGAAACTATTATTCTTGCACATTATAGCAAGGTCTAGTACACATCTGTAAAAATGTATTACCCAAGTAATAGCTCTGAGCAAGAAAAAAAAATAACAAACCAAAATCAATCTACCTCTAGAGCTGGAAAATGCTTTAAAATGGCCCAGTACTCTTTAAAATGATCAAATCAACCACAAAATCATCTAAATGAAAAATGCAGCCAGTGTTTAGAATCTAACCAGGAAGCCTAGGGTGCTATTTACCTCATTTTGGTTCTTTATTTTTACTTGTTATTTCTTCCACGAATTAGAAACCTGCTTAGTACCTATTACATTTTCCTGTTTACTGTAACTTCGAGGAATCCGGACAGCAGAGGAAAATGCTGGAGGAGAATAAAGCCCCACCTTTGCTGTGTTGGTGCATTACCCCTTCGTTGATCCTGCAACAGTCTGTCCCAATCAAATACAACACCAAAGGATGGGGATGGTGGTGTCCCCGAATAACAGGGCTGGGGCTGGGTGGAGAGGAGACAAATCCTGGGACCTAGCTCCCCAGGCAGTGACGTCACTTCATGACTCCGTGGCCTGGCTATAGTCGCTAATCACATAAATGCCGTGGAAGGGGACACTGCCGAGGACCAAGACACAAACCAAAAGTTACTGTCCTTATTATAACTGTCTCCAAATTCAATCCCCTCAACACTGCAGAATCTCAGATACATGATTGGGGGGGCGGGTTAAAATGGAAAAATACAAACCTGTTATATTTCTAAGTTTTACCACAGTTTCTTAGGTAATTCAGTGTATGGCTTCGAGGGAAATTTAAGATGCGTGCAAGTTAACAGAATCATGTCTAGAACGTGCGTTCTGATGGACACACGGTCTTCAAGTAAGCAAGCATCCCTGACAGGCTCGGAGGGACAGAACCAGCTACGGTTAACATTCTCTGGACACGGTCGCCCTCACCGTCCTCCGGATCTGCAATTGGGGCTGGAAATAATGAGGAGCCAGCTTTTGCCACGTGACTTACTAAAGCTGCTCCCTGGGTATCATTTGGGTGTTAAGTCAAATATTTATTCTTTCATGTCACAAGGGTATAATCATTAAATTATGGCTACAGTCCACTAAATGCATCTGGGGTAGAAAGAGCTTGAAAGAGCAGGTCCTAAAGTATTTAACACATCTAGGTAACGGGCTGTTTACAGGAGCTGCCTGGGATGCACATATGTTTTTGTGACTGGTTTGCTTCACCCCTGCGTATTACTCACTCATCGTCCGCACCAGCAGACCCTCAGCCCCACGATGTGCCCTGCACAATACCATTTTCGGGGGAATGAAGATGAAAATAAGCAGCCTCAGGGTACTGTGAGATACAGAACCCAAATTACAAAGCAGGCTGCTAGTGCTACCTTTTATTTTTCATTTTCATTTTTAATTCTCTTTTTTAATTGTGGTAAAATGCATGTAACATAAAATTTATCAACCCAGCCATTTCTCAGGTGTCCAGTTCAGTGGTGTTAAGGACACTCACAGTGCCGTGCCATCAGTCTCCAGAATTCTTCTTGCCTTGCAAGACTCAAACCCAGTGCCCGTTAAACACTAACTCCACATTCACGTCTCCCCCAGCCCCTGGCAATCACCATCCTACTATCTGTCTCTACGGATCTGAGCAGGTCAGGAATCTCATGTAAGTGGAATTAGACAGTCTTTGTCCTGTTTTGTCCTTGAGCTTATTTCATTTAGCATAATGTCCTCGAGGTTCTTCCATATGTCAGAAGTTGCTTCCTCTTTAAGGCTGGATAATACTCCATCGTATAGACGTACTACATTTGTGTATCTATTCCTACACTGATGAATAACTTGCGCTGCTTCCATTTTTGGCGTTCATAATGCTGCTATAAACATACGCGTACTGTAAATGCTGTCATAAAAAATACATAAGATGCTGTGGAAGAATTAAGGGTCTCGTAGAGGCAGATGCATCTGAGTTGACTGAAAATGAGACGACTTTCACCAGCCAGATAACAGAAGGGAAGGGTCTCTGGAGAGAGAGGGGCAGAGTGCACATGCTGGGGACGGGGAGGACAGGAGGCTTTGGAAGAAGCTACACAATACCCATGTGGGAGTTTGGCATGCTGGGAATTGAGGCTGGAGGGCGCCTGGGTGGCTCAGTCAGGTAAGCGTCTGCCTTCGGCTCGGGTCGTGATCCCAGAGTCCTGGGATCGAGCCCCACGTCGGACTCCCGGCTCAGTGGGAAGTCTGCTTCTCCCTCTCCCTCTGCCCCACCCCCCTGGCTCATGCTCGCTCTCTCTCTCTCTCTCAAATAAATTTTTAAAAATATTTACGGAATTGAGGCTGGAGAGGTAGGTGGGGAAAGAGCTTGCCCTGATGTGGGTTGAGGGACCCAAGTCTCACTCCTGACGGACAAAGACACAGGCAAGTGCAGGTCACAAATCTCTCAGTGGTTTCCTACATACATCATCCCCCACCCCCTTGGGTTTCCTTTCATCAGCTTTGGGCCCTTTTCTGCTTCCTGCTGGGGGCTCTGGCTCCTGACCCCTGACTGGGTCACAGATTCCAGGCTCTTCTCTGGTGGCTGAGAGCTGGCCATGCAACTCCAGCTCGAGTGGATCTGAGGCCTCGCTATGGTTCCACCCCCCAGCGCACCCAGACTGGGAGCAATCAGGAGGCCCGTAAAGATCAGATCTGTGTTTCAGAAAGAAGCAGTCCACGGGTGGGAGGACAAGGGAATATGGGTAATAGGAGGTCAAGTCTCCGGAAAAGGACGGGACTGAGGGCTGTAAATAGAGGATGCCATGGGGGAGGAAGAGAAGGATCGGAGAAATACAAAGAAGTAAGAATAGGTAGGAACTAGATATTGAAAACGTTAGTGATGAGGAGCTAGGGTTGACTTCCAGGTCTCGGGCATGAATAATAAGAGTGTCCTGGATCAGCCCACCAAGCACCACGAGGGAGCTCACAACACGAGGAAAGTCTGGCATCCCCATTCCATGGTCAATTTCCAAGACTTCCCAATAGGATCACCAGATCTAATTTATATCCACAGAGGCACCAGGAGCCCCCCTGGCACGTTCACCAAGGAGCCAACAAGCAGATGCGGTGTTCAATCTTTTGTGGAAATTTTGAAGAGGCAAGATGGCTTAAACAAACCTTCTCCCTTGATTTAATGACTGCTGTCAGGTGCTTCAAAACCAGAGGCCCGTCTAAACTGTACGAGAAGTTAACATTATCAAAGACAATCGTGCCTTCTTGGGGCCAGCTCGGCGGAGGGCGCTTCTGGTATTCCCAAGGGGCTTCTTTCTCAAGGTCTGTATACTCCATCACCCTTTCCACTGAAATCATCTGAAAGACAAAGGACACCACAGGGCTTGGGAATGGAGGTTCTCACAGGTATTATGAGATTATAAATGAACTGTTGATCTTTTATACCAGCTGGTTAAGGACATCTCAGGTCTCAATATTCCCAAAGGACAGGAGGAAGAGTCTGATGAGGACTTTGATGATTTACAAACCTGTGCATGGTCTTGTAACACTTTCCCTTAGGGCTACTTCCTTCGGCATTACATTAAAACTAAAAGAATTACAGAAGTAGAGATTTTTAGAGAATGTTAGAGATTTTATTTTATTTTTCCACTTTTCACATCTGAACAAAAAATACAAGGATTTTATCAAAGAAAGGAATACTTGTGGCCAAGAATCCATAATCTGGCTATAGAAGAGCCGTCTGTCCTAGGGGAGCTGAACTGGCTAAGTCATCAAATCTCATTTTAATGATGAGTCACTTTCTCCTCTATCAGAAGAGCACATGGGAAAGATTTCTTTTTCATTGTTTTTCCTCTTTAGGAGAAGGTGCAAATATTCCAAAGAGGAGATAATTTACGTATTGACTAAGGCCTCCAAACAACCATCCCGATACCTTTGACTAGCACATCCCGAGAAGGAGCTTATTCTAACCAGAAAGAAGGGACACCAGCAAATTCAGGTGCTCAACACATACAAGAACAAATGCTAAAATGGGCGAGGGGGCGCAAGGGGAGACACCTATTCATTAAACAAACACCCTCAAAACACTGAATTCTTCTTTTATCAGGAATGAGGAATTACCCATTAAGAAACAAAAATAAACAGGCCTCTAAGAAATTAGCTTATATCCTCTCCAGGATTTCAGAACCTCCCTCCTACAGAGAGAGACATTTATTACATTTGAAGACAGTTTGTGGTGAATATAAAACCTGCTGACATAGCACACAGAAGACTGAGAAAAAGATGTATATATTTTATTTTACGTTAACCTTAAACAGATGGAAGAAGGCTCTAAAAAACTTGATTAGCTACAATGTAAAAATAACAGTTTTAATATTTTACATTAGAAGTGCTTTTATGCCATTTAATGGCAGGGAGACTTGAAAAGGCTCAGAACGTTCAGATAAACATTACCATATTCTCCACTTCGGCGCTTTGCCTGACACACCACTGGAACATCCCCATGAGTGTGAGGGCGTAGGACAAGGCCAGGCCAACCTGCCCAGCATCTACAGCAGAAACAGGAAGAAGAAGGGGAATAAAATTAGTTTCTTTCTTTCTTTCTTTCTTTCTTTCTTTCTTTCTTTCTTTCTTTCTTTCTTTCTCTCTCTTTCTCTCTTTCTCTCTTTCTCTCTCTCTCTCTTTCTCTCTCTCTTTCTCTCTCTCTCTTTCTTTTCTTTCTTTCTTTCTTTCTTCCTTTCTTCCTTTCTTTATTTGACAGAGAGAGACACAGCTAGAGAGGGAACACAAGCAGGGGGAGGGGGAGAGGGAGAAGCAGGCTTCCCGCGGAGCAGGGAGCCCGATGTGGGGCTCGATCCCAGGACCCTGGGATCATGACCTGAGCCGAAGGCAGACACATTCTTAACCCCAAGCACAGGTCCTTCTGTCACGTTACCAACAAGATTCCTTTATAATATTTAAGTACATTGTATATAATGATAGTAACAGTTATACTTTTACTATCTGATGATTGAGACCATAATGAAATAGGAAAGTCGCCATAAATTCAGAAAGACTGTTAAGTGAGCTTATTAATCCGCACAGGATTGACACACACTTGACTGTCTGCCACAGGTGATAAATAATGTCATTATTCAGACTCCCAGCCCAATGGTTTCAAGAGCCCCGTTACCTAATTTCACATACTACGGCCAATATAACCGCAGTTGGAAACCACCAAAAACAAGGCAATGGGTTCTCAGAGCTAGTGCTTTTAAATCCAAGCTATTCCTCTCACTGTTCCATTATTAAATACTGTCATTCAGCGTTGTTACCACGGAATAGTTAGGGATAGTGAACGCATGCCCTGCACACCAACACCTGCTCATCCGGTACCCACCTGGCAGGGAGGCTAGCATTCTCTCCTGCTGAGTATTTTCTCAACCCAGGGTACCAGGCAGGTACAGCCAAGAGATCTGAACAGCCCTATTGTGAAAACCTAAAGCCCTAAGACGGACAAAATGCGTAACGGAAAACTTGGTTCTCTCCTCACAACAACCAGACGCCACACCGGGAATGTACAGAAAGTGAGCTGCTACAGCTGCATGGTCCTCAACCTGTCTGAAGACGGAAGGAACTCGTCGGGATCCAAATGACCACTCAGCATGGACCATGCTGCTGAATCACACCTGACCTGACACACAGCAAATGCTTTCATGTGATTCATTAGAACCAAACAGTATATGGCATCGGACAAGGTGGCAAGAGTTTAATTTAGTAACTGTAAACGCAGCTATAAATTGTAATCATACCACAAATAGTTCTTCACATCTGTACTTACTTGTTGCCAGAATCAGGGACCCAAAGGCAACAACAATGACCAAGATGGCACAGATGGCATCCAGACGCACGGCGAACCATCGGGACGTTGTCAGGAACAAGAACCATGCCTCTGGATTTGGGGAAGCAAAATAAGCAAAAGGAAGAAGTAGAAAAACCACGTTAACTACTCTGAATGAGGGAGAGCATTTTGCAAGGGTGAACTCCAGGAGGTTTTTACACAACATGGCCAGCAAAGTTCCACACCTGAGGAACCTAAAGGTTCCAGAAAGCTAAGTTCTGACACAGGACGATGTATGGTCCAGGTAAGAATCCGTACAGTGGCTTTGTGGGAAGCATGCACTGAAAAACTCAACCCAGAGATTATAAACAAAAATAAGATCATCATAAAAAACATGAAAAAATGGGCTCATCAGTGCATTTTTCATAGAGCCAAACCTCAACGTGAGGCTTGTCCACTCATGTGGTTTACTGTTCCCAGTTCTGAGAGCAGAAAGCACAGCAGCTCCCACGTTGTTTCCAGCACCTTCCATACTTACTAGAGGGCCCTGCACAGTGTTTATTCCTTAGGATCCAGCAGCTCAAGGATCACTTTTGCTAAAAGTACCTACTTGCAGCTTTCAAAATGCCATCTTATCTTCAAAATACAATAAAGATTGGAAAGATGGGCCAGGATTTTATAAACTTAGAGGAAAAGCTGAAACTTCTACATAGCAAAAAACTTCACAGATACAGAGAATAATACATATCAAGTGGGTAGCAAATCTGATCATCAGGAAACTGATTTCCTCAGGAATTTCTGTCACCTTACATGATCTGACAATAAGAACTGGCAAACTACAATCTGTGGGCCAAGAATGGCCCACCACCTGTTGTTGTGAATGAAGTTTTATTTGAACACAGCCATGGCCATTTGCTGAGGTAGTATCTTTGCCTGAGTTCCTGTTCCAACAGCAACGCTGAAGAGCTGCAATAGACAATCAAGTACACAAAACCTAAAACATTTACTATCTGGGCCCTTACAAGAAAAGTTCACTGACCCCTGCCCTAAAAGGACAGAAAGTCACAGGGAGTGGTGATGGAAGGACAATGCAAGCCACTGGGATCTCAGGGGAACGGGAAGCACACAGAAGATTCTGAGGAGTCATGGCAGAGAGGAGGGGACGAAGACATGCTGAGGAAGGATGTGGGGCTGGGCCAGCGGCAGACAGAGAGAGAGGAACTGACCACTAAGGACAAGAGAGGGAGCCTATCCCGTTCTTTGAAACCATTTCCAGCAACTTACAGACCTGAATGCAAATCCTGATGAGCGTCAAACAGTTCCTGGAACCTCTCTTCAGTTTTATATGCCCGGATGGTCCAGAGTCCCTGGAGAGAGCACGACAAGTGGGAGAACACCGGACTCCGCGCTGGGGAAGCAGAGACAGACACAAAGCTGTGAGGCTGGGATGTAGGGAAACCAACTGCCTCCCATGCCCTGTGGCTTCATGGCCCCCCAAAGAGCACACCCAGAGCTCTGTGACGTCAGGCTGCTTGGGGAAGAAGGGACGGTGCCCCTCCTGGAGATGAACAACATGTCAACCCTCAAACTCCTGGTCACACCACGCTTCACGTTAAAGACCTGAAGACGCAAGTTTCTCTCCGAACCAATCTTGGACCAAATTCAAATCCTTCCTAGATCTGAATAACTAAATTCTTTCTTTGCTAACTCATTTGTCAAGGTCCTCCTCAGACATGGCCTCCCTCCGTAACACTTCCCCGACAGCCCTCTGGGAGGAAATTCTGTTGAGTAATTTTTGAGTCACTAACATTCTTAAATTTAATTCTGCTAGAGTACTCACCACACTGAATTATGACTGCCTATCTGTGTGTCCATCTCTGCTATGTGACTATTACTTAAGGGTTGGGATAAAGTCGGCGCATCCCTGAAACTGTAACAGGTGAGTGATGTGCAAGGGTCTGGGCAGCCTGCCATTCTCCCTGCATCCTGGGGCATCTCCCTGTGCCTGCTCCCGTGCCAACAGTCTCTTTCCGGGGTACCGGAGAACCTGGGTATTGCACTGCCCTTGTGCCCACAGGGCCTGGGCAGCCATGGTGTCTTTGAATAGTCCGGACTTTGGCTGGGGGAGCCTGCCCTGCTGGACACCTGGTGTTTGGAGGTCGCTGTGTGACACTGACATCAATCACTCTTCCAGAACCTGACCATGAACTCAGGGGCCATTCTCTTCTGAATAACTTCATGGTGGTCTGGGGCCTGATGTCATCCGACCAGCCATTCATTTCCCTGGTACCTTCTCTAGGAGCACGCTGTGTGTGGGCACCAAGGTCTGGCTCCCGCCAATCAGAGAAGAGGTGGGCTACAGGCTGCTGGGCACCATGAATGAGGCCATGACCAGCTATGGTCGGGGCAGTGCTGCGAGCCTGGGACCTCTCTCTGGGATGAGTAATACTTTGTGCTTTATCGGCAGGTAACACTGACTTATTACCTTGTTACCTGTGCACATTCTAAAGAAGAGGTGTTAGTAAAATCCCTGGGTGTTCAGGGCAAAGGCAGATCACTTATCTCATGAGAGGCTGCAGAGGTTTTATAAAATGATGGGGAGAAACCATTTAGGGGAAAACTCACTTATTTTAGAGCCTGACTCCTTAGCCTGGCATCCAGATGCCTCTCTGTGTGAGTTCAGTCAATGCCTCTGTGCATGTGGGCATTGAAGGTATGGGGGGGCAGATGCTGGGTACAAACGTGCAGAAACAGGACCTCCTCTTGGAGCTTAGTGACCATGGTCCTCAAGCAAGGAAGGAGTAGACTTCTCCGTGTGAGACCCTGGCATTTAGAGAAGATGGGACATGCTGGGCTGTGGGCCTCTTTCCTGACTGGGATATCTGACTGGGATATTAACCGTTAAGGGCCCTCACCTAGGATACTGCTTTAAGGAAAAAACCTTCTCTGAACTGAGGCATGAGCTAACATTTCCCCTCGTATCTACTTTAGGCAAAGAGCCTCAAGTGAATTCAGTGGTGGTTTGGACCGTCCAGGTTGTAGGTTTCTGATCTAGGATCCACACCACCCTCTCTCTTCATTATACTGAGGAACCTTTAGCCTTTATGCATTTTAGCTTCCATTAAATTTGTAATTTTAAAACAATAATATGAACATAAGGGACCAAGGCCATGCTCTAAATAAATAAGGCTGAAGGTTCTGAACAGGCCTTTTTTTGCACTCCCTAGCAAATGCCCAAAACATAGTCAATGTGGAAACAGGGTGCTTAGCAAGATGACTCAGGAGAGTTCCAGGCCCATGACTCTATCAAGAAAGTACCAAAAGTCTTAAGCGAATGTGGGGACATAAACGGTTTTATCACAGACAACATTTCTGAGAAGGAAGATGTGGCCATTCATTCAAGGAGAGACCTTGAATGAAATGCTTCCATGTGGCCATCCTCACTGGCTTCCCTCATCAGCAGATCAAGGCTGTGACTGATCTTCCCTGGTTAAGGTTTCAGGGCAGGGTCGACTTCAGAAATCAGGGGCTGTCCCGGCCTTGAACACCAGGGAACCCAAAGACCACATCACCAAGTTTACTCAGACCCAAGAGTTCCAAGTGGTATAGCAGGGTTCTGTACCAGGCAAAGGCTATCCTGTTCTTTCACACACTTAGGATTCAGCGGGATGCCAGGATGATGAACTGGAGGGTCTGCAATGAAAATTAACTGGCCCCGTGGAGGGAAATGGAAAGCGAAGGCTCTGGTATATTCTCTTACCCAATATAACGCCTTTCTCCCCACAATGACTGAGCTGGCCATCCTGAAGTAGACCTCTAGAGAAACCATGGTGCTAGCCAGCAGTTTGACAAATGCAACCCTACCTTTCACGAGACTGACGACTGTGTGTCCCACGCCCCTGACATACCCTACAAGGACTGCAAACCCTCCTCAGGAGGGAGAGGGCAGGGAACTGCCTCAAGGACCTGGCCAACAGCCCTGCTGTAGGTTATCATTCACGTTAGGTGAGCCCTGCTGGTTGTCATGTTCTTAATTCCCTCACGTTCAAGGTTCTAGCACCTCTCCATGTGGCCAGGAAGCACTTTACAGCCATCAGCGCAAACAATCCTCACGAGAGCCCCAGAGAGCAGGTGCGATTACATATTTGACAGAGGGCAAAGTAGGCAGAGGGATTAAGAACACTGGCCAAGTAGTAAATTAACTAAGTGGTAGAGCTGGGGGTCAGACCCAGCTCTTATTTCCAATGCTATATGCTTTTTAATCACTGCCACAGTGTCTCAGAGGGAAAATAAACAGGTTAAATCAAGATGCCAACATGCAACTAGATGCATTTTTCTCCAGACTTTGTAGTTTACGTTTAGAAAAACCCCAATATCATCCTTAGTGCATCTCCAGTAGCCCTATCCATTACTGTGTATCTTATTAAGCACCTGGAAATCCAGCACGAAAACTAACAACAGCAGACGTTGAGTGTCTATGGTCTGAAACACGGGACACACGGTTAGCCCTCCCCAGCGATGCCCATGGCAGACATTGCTAGTTGATCATAGTACCCTTACACACGGAATTTGGATGTAGCTTTATAACTCAGGCATTGCCAAACGATGAGAGCTGGCTAGGATTCTGGTTTTGTGCACTTCTTTATGATTGAATGGTGCTACCATGCTCACTTTTGCGAAAATGGGAAACCATTATGATCACAACTGCATATGTCATTAAAGTGGCTTAAATGTTGGCCTGAGGTTTCAGAGGCAGCTGGGCAGTACGATCTGAAAATCATCCTCGGGACTTCAACAGTCCTTTCAAAGCACAAGGAGGAAGCAGATTTATGCCTGGTAGCCACAGCAATTAGGTATCCTCCTTTTATCCTCCTTTTTGCTGGTGGGTCCAGCAGCGGCCGCAAGAAATACTCACTTACTGCTTAGAGAAAAACAAAAGAATTGCTATTTATGGCACAGACCTGTGACCCAGAGAGATGACGACAAACAGTTCTAATCAACTGGCTGCCAACGTTTGGTTATCTGGGTGCGTGGAGGTAGGAATATCTGTACTTAATGTATTGTTGTAGCCTACTGGGGTGCAGGAATATTCCACGTTATTTCCAAATATCCTACAGGGGCCATGCTAACGTTCTCACAATCTCCAGATCAAGCCCTAGGATAACCCTATGCTGTTTCTTGAAAAAGACTCAGGAGAGCCCCTTCTCTCTTATTCCAGAGACCCCGTTTGAATAAACCTGAGACCTCCTGTAGAACAAGACTGATGACAACAGACTCCATTTCATGAGTGGCCTCCAATCCTAAATGTCTGAAGCCTTGTTGTTTACACAAAAGACTGGCTGGAGCTCATCACTTATTCTTCAACCTTCTCCACGTCCCGCCATGGTAACATCACATCAGCCCGATGGTCCACACATCTGGACAACACTGCTTTGCTGCCCCAAGGAAACACCCCACAAAACCACACTTCATGGTAGTTTAGCTGGTTCTCAGAGGACTGAAAAAATTTTCTATAGCTTTTATGAAATCAATGCCCATTATCCTTTATGCAAACACTTATGATAAATCCCTCTCAAAAATTTTTATTAACCAGGGCGCCTGGGCGGCTCAGTCAATTAAGCGTCCAACTCTTGATTTCGGCTCAGGTCATGGTCTCTGGGTCATGAGATCAAGCCCCGAGTGAGGCTCTGTGCTCAGTGTGGAGCCTGCTTGGGATTCTCTCTCTCTCTCTCTGCCCCTCCCCTGCCCATGCTCTAAAACAAAACAAAAAAAAGAAACATGCATACATCATAACAAAAAAAACTGTATTCTGATGAACTTGTATTTTTCCACTTGGTAGATCAGAGAACCATGAGACCCAATGTTTCTCTTTTTAGCTTGGCGTCCAGAAAGCTAAGGTGGTATTAATTTGCAGTGACTATCCATAGTTGAGGTTTCTGATGCAAACATCTTCCTTTTTTATGTTTAGGTCTTTACACCCCGCCCTTTTTTTTAAAGATTTAATGTATTTATTTGACAGAGAGAGAGAAAGCGAGAGAGGGAACACAAGCAGGGGGAGTGGGAGAGGGAGAAGCAGGCTTCCCGCTGAGCAGGGAGCCCGATGTGGGGCTCGATCCCAAGACCCTGGGATCACGACCTGAGCCGAAGGCAGACGCTTAACGACTGAGCCACCCAGGCACCCCCCCCCTTTTTTTTTAAATACAACAATCAACACTCCTTATGACTTGTTTTAGTAATAATGAAATATGTTTGTGCATTAATGAGATAAGCTCTGAATTACTTCATCCTCTGTAATTAACCGTGTTTTCCCATTATTCCAAAACTAAGAAGTTGTATAGAAAACATACTAAATGTATACTGAACAGAACCCTCTCCTGTGTCCTCCCAGGGGAATTATATTCAGGATCCATTTATAGGAACAGCCTAAGGGGAGGAGGGGACCGTTAAACAGTGTGGCATGACAGGAAATACTAGTGATAATAAAGAGTAAGACTGAAAATAACAGTGCTTATCTTTTCAGAACATTTAACAACCGCAACTTTTTTTTGCCATTTTTTGAGTGTGTGGTAGTAATGTATTTTTCAAATGTATCACTTCTGACATATGACACCTTCTTCTCCTTTCCCTAATCTTTCCCTTTCTTTGTCATTTCTAGACCCTTCAGGGGAAGAAAAAATCCGTATTTTCGCTTTGTATTAGTTCCAACATGAAATATTTCTTTAAAAACATTGAGTACCTGCTCTATGTTAGGAAGTACATCATGACCGAGACAGAAATGGCCCCTATCTTCATGGTGCTCACATTCCAGTGGAGCTTTAATGCACAGACATCCCTGTCCCTTCCTGGTGGCCCTGGCAAAGCTGCCCCTGTCCCTTCCTGGTGTCCCAAGCCACCAGCACCATTTGTTCCAAGTGACACATTGACTCACGGTGGACACAGTATTCGATGATTTAATGTTAACTTGGAGAAAAAAAAGTCTGGAAGATAGAGTCTGCACAGTTTCAGGGGCCTCCTTAATTACAGCATGAATGGAAGTGAACCCGCATCGCCATCCCAACCTGAGAGCCTCTGTACTCACTTGTAGATTCCAGGCGTTTGACATCTCTCGACGTTTCTAAGAAATATCGCCGAAGAACAAAGAAAAGGATGCCAAGGGGAATCAGAGGTATCGCGATCCACGGGATCACCGCCACCGCCACGCCCACCACACCAAGAACTTGTAGAAACGTCTGAAATAGGGAAAATAGATACAGAGGGCTTCTTATGAAGAATTCTCTTCAAACATAGACTGTAATGGGTTGTTCAGTTCAGATTCAACTCCTCTCTTCCAAAGACTTGTTGGAATGACAGGGAATGCTTTCCCATCAAAGAAATAACAATATGATAGGTGGTCCTGATGATAGTTATTGCATACTTGCAACGTGCCAAACACAGTAAGAAACTTTCTAGATATGAGTTCTTTTACTATGCTCAGTAGCCCTAGAGGAGTGGCATTACAATCTTCCCTATTTAATAAATGAGAAAGTTTGAGACTCAGAGAGAGCAGGACTTGAATCCCAAACTATCACGGGTTGGTAGTATTATCAGGGAAATCAGCAAGTGGGAATCACAGAGGAGGAATCCATAAGACTCAACTACACATGTAGGGATAAAGAAGTGGTTAATTACAAATTCAGTGGAAAAATTTAAGTGTTTACCTTTGGAAGTGGGGATTCCTCTTTCTTGGCTTTCTATCCACAATTAACACTTACTGAGTGCTCACTGCGCACAGGACTACCCATTATATATTTCACATGTATTAACTCATTTAATCCTCAGAATCGCCCTACAGAATACTAGTACTATCTCATTTTACAGACAGAGACTGAAGCACGGGGAGAGGAAAAGCAACTTGATCAAGACTGCAAAGCATTAAGTCACTGAGACAGGGAGCCTACATCATTAGCCATCATGATATATTTAAGCTGGTCCTCAATATAATGCAACTTTTTATTGTTCAGGAATACATTCTTGACTTAATTGAGCCCCCTAATTTGTCCTTAATTTTTCCTCTAAAGACCTTACTTAAGGAATTTCAGAGTTCATCAGCATGCCTCATAAAGAAGAGAAATACAATGCAACCCATTTTTGATATTTCTTAAAAATCTGATGAAGAATTTTGATAATAAGGAAACACAAGGTCTTAAAATTTTTTTAAGTTTTATCATCTGGGCCAACAGACACATGAAAAAGTGCTTGACATTACTAATCATGAAGGAAATGCAAATCAAAATCCACAATGAGACATCATCTTCTACCACTCAGAATGGCTAGTATCAAAAACACAAGAAATTACAAGTATTGGTGAGGATGTGGAGAAAAGAGAACTCTCACGCACCATTGGTGGGAATGTAAATCGGTGCAGCCACCGTGGAAAACAGAATGCAGGCTCCCCAAAAAATTAAAAATAGAAATATCATGTGATCCAGCAACTCTACTAACTGGGTATTTACCCAAAGAAAAGGAAAACACTAGGGGCGCCTGGGTGGCTCAGTCGTTAAGCATCTGCCTTCGGCTCAGGTCATGATCCCAGGGTCCTGGGATCGAGCCCCGCGTCGGGCTCCCTGCTCTGTGGGAAGCCTGCTTCTCTCTCTCCTGCTTCTCCCTCTCCCACTCCCCCTGCTTGTGTTCCCTCTCTCACTGTGTCTCTCTCTGTCAAATAAATAAATAAAAATCTTTAAATAAAAAATTAAAAAATAAAAATAAATTAAAAAAAAAAAAGAAAAGGAAAACACTAATTTGAAAAGAAACGTGCTCCACTATATTTACCACAGCATTATTTCCAATAGTCAAGCTATGGAAGCAGCCCAAGTGTCCCTCAATAGATGAATGAATAAAAAAGAATGAGGTCGTGCCATTTGTGACAACATGGAAGAATCTAGAGGGCATTATGCTAAGTGAAGTAAAGTCAGACAAAAACAAGTATTATATGATTTCGCTTATATGTGGAATCTAAGAAGGAAACAAAAAGCAGAAATAGATCCATAAATACAGAGAAATGATGGTTGCCGGGGGGGAAGGGGGTTGACAGACAGGCAAAGTGGGGGAAGGCGAGTGGGAGATACAGGCCTCCAGTTATGGAATGAATAGGTCACAGAGATAAAAGGTGCGGCACAGGGAAGAGAGTCAATGGTACCGCTGTGGTGTTGTATGGTGACAGATGGGAGCCATACACGTGAGCACAGCCTAAGTACAGGGCGGGAGCATCGCTATGCTGCACACATGAAACTAAGGGAACACTGTGGGTCAACTATACTTCAATAAAACAAAGGCTAATCCTTGATGCCCCATTTTTATAGGCCAAGCCATCATATTTCTGAAATAAAGATTTCAAATGAAAATACGACAAAAAATTGTTTTACTGCCAAAACAATAAATTTTGTCTTCTGGATATTAAATTTTCTATCATTAGGATAAATATTTACAATCTTTATTTCAAAGGCTAATGATGGTAACAAGAGCAGGCGCCACGTGTCAGGTGTGAACTGCACACAAGGAGCTGAGTGGGGTTCTAGGAACACTCAATCATGACCTTGATCCCAGGAGATAATTTTACCTTGGGAAATGATATTGGTTAAAAAGACCAGGAAGCAAAGAAACCCAAGTCACTGCATGATGCTAACTGAAGTATCCATCTTTGTCAGGAAAAGTAGGACATCATGGTGCACGACTTCAGGGGATATGAATGCAAACAACACTTCGCATCTGCCTGCTAGGACACTGGGGTCGTCGAGTGGTGGGAATGGGCGAGTTCGCATGGCATGGGCCAAGGCCTCCGAAGTTTGTGAACTCAGATGGATACAAACCCAGAGCCATGTGCACAAGCAACAGAGGGCTGTGGAAATACAGGGAAGAATCCACGAACACAGTTTAGAAGGTTCCGTGACTTATGACCAAATTTCACAGGCCAGTTTAACAAACAAGGAGCGGCAATGAATAACTTGCAGTAGTAATCACAGCTGACGGACACGATGCCCGAGAGGGAGCCGGGCTGCAAAGGTTAACCTAGGTTGTTCTGTGGCCTCTCAGAAGGCGCGCCAGCCAGGGCAGCAGGCCCCAGGGCGCATCTCCGAGGAAAGGATTAGCAGGGTAATGCCTGACAGACACACAGGTTATCATCTCCCAGCTATTTCAAATAGTTTTCTCAGAGCATCCTCACAACCAGCTTCTGAATGAGTAAAGTAGGAGTTGTCATTTCCATTTGCAGATAAGGGATATGAAAGCTAGGAGGTGAAGTGGTGGTCCCAAGTTCTCCCGGGATGTTGCGGTGTTACAGAGAAAGCCAGGAACAGTGCCTGGGCAGGGAATCCTGCAAGCAGCAGGTGCATGGGGGAAGGAGGAAACTTCCAGAACTATGAATGTGTGGACAGGAGCCCCGGGGAATCAAACTGCATTATTTTGATGTAGACTCATGTGCTTTTATGGTTTCTGCCAGTCCCCAATGTGGTATCCATACAAAACCCAAAGTGAAGAGGCATGGAATTCTGAAGGAACAAAGTCCAATCATAAATGGAGGAAACAGGGCTGTCTGGGCCTCTCTGCTTTCATACCTACACCTGACCAATTTCTGACAGCTACTGTATTAACTGATGTATCCCACCCTCTTACACCAACTAGGAAGCCAAGCTTCTTACTTCACACTCATGAAGAGGGGTCCTTCTAGCTCCTTCTATGTCTGGTCTTAAGTAATCACTAGGCTTGCCACTATTAGTTGTCAGGAAAAAAAAATATGAGATGTTGTTAATCATAAAAACATACAAATTTACAATTTTTCGGATGCCTGGGTGGCTCAGTGAGTTAAGCTTCTGCCCTCAGCTGAGGTCTTGGTCCCAGGATCCCGGGATCAAGTCCCGAGCTGGGCTCCTTGTCCAGCTGGGGGAGTCTGCTTTTCCCTCTCCCTCTTCCCCTCCCCTTGGCTTGTGCTCACACTCTCTCTCTCAAATAAATAAAAATCTAAAAAAAATTGACAATTTTTTCAGCAGACTAACATCATTTGATTGAACAATTATTCACCTGTTCCAACTACCTGGCTCTCCCTAGGGTGGGGTCCTTTTATGGCTAACCCAGCCCAACAGATTACCTGGGCATCAGAGGTAAGCTCAAAACACAGGGCTCCACTGGGGCTGTACCAATGCTCTCTTTTCTTGGGTAGCCATTGAGGACCACTAACTGCTGCTACTCTCAGAAACTCCCAAGTTAGGTTAGGTCTTTCAGATTTGATGCCCCCAAATTCTGAAGCAATTCCAAGAGGGTTTCTGTAAGAGTTTATTTCTATTTGTGGGTCTTGCTATAGCCAGCCTCACAGTGAATTAGTTGTTATACTATACTGTAAAAACATAATGTGCAGGTTTACATTTATACATATTTACGTATAGACATATATTAATCTTTTACTGCCAGCAAACTTTTTTTAAGTAATCTCTGTGTCCAACGTGGGGCTCGAAATCACAATCCTGAGATCAAGAGTCTCATGGTTTACCAGGTGCCCCCTGCAGGCAAACTCTTTGTGGAAGTTGGCAAGGGACAAAAACGGTATCCAAGCAAAAAAGGTAATATTCTGAAGGGGGAAACAGAAGATTCTGGTGGACAACAAACCCCTATCCCTTCCTTGAAGGGATCTCATTTCTTCCTTCCATATTCTCAGGAATTCCAAGGAGCCTAATGCAAGGTACACACTCATTTTCTCCCATCTCATTGGATTCCAAGCCTATTTGATGACCCATGCCCTCAACCTGTGCTTCTGTGCCTCTGATCATGCAAAGGCACAAAGAGACAATGTTCTACACACAGCAAGAAACACATTGACCCAGAAGCACCTGAGCCAATCCTTGATGCCCAAGATCTAAGGGTAATCGTTATTTGGATAGGCTTGCATCCCAACTGGAACATACCAGTTAGGAACTCGATCCGAAATCTCTGAACCCACAGGAACAAATACAAACAATTCTTGTATGTCGTTCACTTGAGAGGACATGTGACTTTTTCTAATTCAGAGTAATTCTGCAGCTTACAGAGAAGGTCAGCCAAGGCCTGGAGGGAAACTGCATTCGCCTGGCACTGTGCTATCTGACAGGGTCTAGGACAACCCTCTTGAATAGGAACAGGAGAAGTAACCCATTTCACCATTTCATCTTCACTGGGATATCCCACCAACATAAAAGGCTGAGGGGAGGTAGTGGGAATTAAATCAGATAATGTATATAAAGTGCCTAGCAGTCCAAGCTTAACATCCTAAGTACCATTATTATTACCCTTTCATGTGCTCTGGAAGCCAGGACCAGAAGAGGAGGGATGCTGCATTAACAGATCTATGGGCCCAAAGAATCTTAAAAATATCATGGAAGTTGGATCCTGAGACATGGCTCACTCTAACCACTGGCGCAACTTAGTACTACCCAGAGACTCATCAGAGCAGAAGTTATTGCCCCCTGCATGTGGTAATGATGTCACCCGTACCAAGGTGACTGAGGCTTTTCTTTGGCTATGCACGTTTGACATAAGATGACCAATAAGCCTCATATGTATTACATTTTCGGTCCTCTCTGTTTTCACCCCTCCTGTAGGCCTCCCAAAGATAACCTCAGGATAATGGTGGCAACTCAACATTTTTTGAGATTTTTCTTGTCTTATTCCGTATTCTTTTTCTGCTTTAAGCCTCACTTCTTTGTGAAGACTTCCTGCCCTGAAACTGCTCAGCATGTCTGGGAGAGTAAGGAAAAAGGTGCAGAGGGCACCTGGGTGGCTCAGATGGTTAAGCGTCTGCCTTCGGCTCAGGTCACTATCCCAGGGTCCTGGGATCGAGTCCCACATCGGGCTCTCTGCTCCTTGGGAGCCTGCTTCTCCCTCTGCCTCTCTCTCTCTCTCTGTCTCTCATGAATAAGTAAATAAAATCTTTTTAAAAAAAAAAAAAGAAAGAAAGAAAAAGGTGGAGAACCTCCGAATCAACCAAACCAAACCAAACGCCAGATTATTCAATATGGCCAAAGGAAGAGACCAACTTGGCATCTTCTATTTATTTCATGCATCATGAACCGGTGTCGGTATCAAGAGAAATACAAAAGCAAGATTTTGTGCACTATTGAATCCCAGGAGATTTAGCGGTGTTCACTGCAGGCTGGTCTTCTTGGTAAACAACCACACTGGTTCGGATACCAGGAGGACCCTGTCCCCATCCCCTGTGGAAGAGATGCCTAAGGAGCCTCTCTTCCTCAGAAAGGAAGTGTCCTATGAGCCGCCGTTCTTTCTGATTAAACCACATGGGCATCTAAATAAACTGTTAATGCAGTTTACAAAAGCAATAAAGGAAAAAACAATTCTTATGAAAAAGCTTAACTGCTTTGTTTGAAAAACTGCCCAGTTACAAATCTTGAGAAAAACGACATTGCTTTATTGCTAGTGCCGATGGCAAATTTCCTCATAATACAGAAGAAAATCTCCATATCTCCTTAACAACCAAAGAAAGGGGGCGCCTGGGTGGCTCCGTCCTTAGGCGTCTGCCTTTGGCTCAGTTCATTCTCCCAGAGGCCTGGGATGAGCCCCGCATCAGGCTCCTTGCTCAGCAGAAAGCCTGCTTCTTCCTCTCCCACTTCCCCTGCTTGTGTTCCCTTTCCTGCTGTGTGTCTCTCTGTCAAATAAATAAATCTTTGGGCACCTGGGTGCCTCAGTCGTTAAACATCTGCCTTCGGCTCAGGTCATGATCCCAAGGTCCTGGGATCGAGCCCCGCATCGGGCTCCCTGCTCCGCAGGAAGCCTACTTCTCCCTCTCCCACTCCCCCTGCTTGTGTTCCTGCTCTTGCCATAGTCTCTCTCTGTCAAATAAATAAATAAAATCTTTAAAAATAAATAAATAAATAAATCTTTAAAAACAAAAACAAAATAAAACAAGGAAAGGTACAATTGCCTTACCCCCCCCCCCGCCCCGGCCAACACCAACAATGGATAACATTCTGCGAGGCTTGCCATGTGTCCAAGCTCTTTGGTATTTCACATGCTTTATGTCATTTCATCTACACATTCAATCGGAGCAGGAGGGATTATCACCTCCACCCACAAAGAAGGAACTGATGCTCACTGATGCTGAGAGAGGTTTAGGGATTTGTCCAAAGTTAATAATAATTAATAGTAAATTAATTATTATAATTACATTATAATTACAATCTTATAATCTTATAATCTCTGCATGATATTGCACTCCATATAAAGATTCATACTTTAAAATACCTAAATACACTCCTGCTTTATGTTTTCCCTTTCTTTTGCATTGTCCAGGTTTTGTGGGGTTTCTTGTGGTTGTATCTGGTCTTCCCCATGAGGTGCTCAGTCCTAGATTCCCAGCTCCTAGGGAAGAGCAGACTGCTCATCTCACAGAGCAGAGCTGATCATTAAAAAGGTCCTAAAAATGCTTGCTAATAGAACACACAAACACATGTTGATTTAAGAAATACTGTTTGAATAAGGGAAAAAAAAAGTTTCATAAGATGAGGTGTAAGCCCAGAAAGCAAACGGATTTGGGGGAAGCAGGGGAAGAGCCAAATTTAACTGAAATAAATACACAAAACTCAAAAACACAAAATAAGACGATTCTACATGCTTCGTATTTGTATTTGGATGGTGCTGAAAACAGTTTCCCCAGGACGTGTCTTCCTCTAGAATTAATATGTGCCCCTCACCTTACAGATTTTAAAGTATTTCTTTCACAAGCACAAGTAATAAAAAAAGCACTGGTTTGTCTGTTCAGCATTTAACGACCCAACTGCTTACAGCCCTGTAGGAATTCCTAGGTATCTACCCACAATTTACTTTAAACTTAATTCCATGGGAGTCTGTTCCTGCTAGTCTTTGTGAAGCTTGTGCCAAGGAACAGGTTTCCTATAAACAGCAGTAAAAATGTATTCTTCTTATTTTATGCAAATAAATATCATCCATACTTCTGGCTCACCCCATTCTTATTTGAACTCTTGCTTGCTCTCAGACTTCTATTAGGCACAAAGTGAAATATGTATTTAATCAGAGGGCCACTTAGTCAGTAGACAGTACTTTTATTATGTGTTTACAGTATTAAAAAATAAAATCAGGATCATTAAGATTGCTAACACCTCAAAGGAATTTCAAAGCTTTGAATTCTGCTGTCAGTCAGACTCTTATAAATTCTGTTCCAAGTTCTGATAAGTACAAATCATCCAGATTGCCTTAAACGATTACTGATTTTGCAGAAGATAGGACTTACGTGCAATAAACAGAGCAAGATTCACTTCTTGGCAAGAAAACATGGCAAGATTTTCTTCTGATTTAGAGAGAAGAAAAAAAACGATGCCTAGTTTTTAATCAGTAAGTTGTTTACTGATGTGGGTGTAGGAGAGATTCTTCTACCTATTTATTCTGGAAACATATGAGATAAAAAAAATAAGCTTTCAATGAAGTGACTATCACATAGATTATGCTGCTGGCTAATACAAGATTCTTGTGGAAGCAGTAAAATTTTGAACAGGCTATACAAACTCAAACTATTAAGAACTAAAATGTAATTCCCATCACCTCCTCATTACTCTTCAATTACTGGATATATAAAAGCAAAGGGAAAAATATAGAAGGCTCTTAAATATAAGCTACTAACCCTTAACACCAACCTATGGTTCATATTAAGTCTGCAGGTATAAGGGACATGCTTATACAGGCACCTTGCCTGTCTTAGGGAGTTGAGAAATCAACTCTGGTTCCCAGAGCCCTCCTTTGTCACTTGTCTCTTTTGACTTCACCCAACTCAATCAGCTCCGTTAAATCAGAGCTTTAGGGAACACTGGTGTGTCTTATTTGTATGAAGACATCTATACAATCTCTCTTTAAGATTAAACTTTTCTAACTTTCCTTTACTTGAGATACACTAATCACTCCTTTCACCCACCATTTGTTGGTCTTGGATCTTTTTGTATCCACACCAGCTCTTAATCCTGAGTCATAGCTAATGCCACTGAAAAGTGGATGGGTGGTGTTAGGCTTACAATTTATTAACCAACACAACAGAAAGCATTAGGAAAACACAGTGCATTTCCTCCCTTTTTCTTTTTTCTTTTTTACCTTCAGCGTATCTCCCTTGTCAATAGCTTCCTTTCTACCTTTTCTTACTTTTATAGCTTATTTTGAAATTCAAGGATGGAGACCATTTATATGCTTTTAAAAGGCACACCTTAAAAATAAAGGTGGAAAGAAATGGTTGGAAAATGGTATCCCATGAAGACACTAACCCAAAGAAAGCTGGAGTATCTATCTATACCACACTAAACAGAAACATTTAAGTTAGGATGCATTCCTAGAAATAAAGGAAAACATTTCAGAAGAATAATTGGTCAATTTATCTATAAGATACATTAAAAAAAAAAACACCTAAATTTATATACACCTAATAACACAGCTCCAAAATATATAAAGTAAAATCTGACAGAACCCAGGAGAAACAGACAAATCCATAACCATAGTGGGGGATTTTAACCAACATATCTCAGTATCTGATAGAATAAGCAGATAAAAATAAAAACATAGAGGATGTGAAAACATGAACAAACTTGATCTGATTGAGATACAATACTGCAGCCAATACTGTACAATACATCCTTTTCAACTAAATAATATACTATGCTATAAAGCAAATATCAACAAACTTCAAGGGCCAGAAATTATACAGAATATATTTTGAACCAAATGTATTTAACAAAAAAATCCATTACCTAAATATAACCAGAAAGTCACTAAACATTTGGAAATTCAGTAATATACTTCCCTAACATCTGGTTCAAAAAAATTATAATAAAATTAAAAAGTATCTTGATATAAAAGAAAATAAAAATCTGCTAACATTAAAATTTGAGGTCTGCAACTAAAGCTGTGGTTAGGGTAAATTTCTAACTTTTAATTTTTTTTTTTTAAAGATTTTATTTATTTATTCATGAGAGACAGAGAGAGAGAGAGAGAGGCAGAGGGAGAAGCAGGCTCCCAAGGAGCAGGGAGCCCGATGTGGGACTCGATCCCAGGACCCTGGGATCATGACCTGAGCCGAAGGCAGACGCTTAACCATCTGAGCCACCCAGGCGCCCTAATTTTTTTTTTTTAAAGAAGGACTATGGGGGATACATGGGAAATCTCTATCTTTCTCTTATATTTGCTGTGAACCTAAAGCTGCTCTAAAAAAAAAATAAAGCTTTATTAAAGGGGGAAAAAAAAGTCTACAAGTCAAGGGTTTAAGAGGTATCTTAAGAAAAACAACAGCATATTAAATAAAGTATACAGAAGAATGAAAGAGAAAAGTAGACATTAATGAAACAGAAAACTAACTTCCAAGGAGAAAAATCAACAAGCCCAAAGCTTGACTCTTTAAAAGCACCAATGAAATTAATACACCCTTACCAAGACTGATCAAGAAAAAAAAGAGGGGAAAATAACCATTAACACAGCACAGGTATTAAAAAGAGCATAAGATAAACATTGTCCTGATAAATTTTTAAAAGAATTTTGTAAGGCAGCTCCATGCTGGGCAATGTGGCACCCGAACTCACAACCCCGAGATCAAGACCTGAGCTGAGATCAAGAGTCCAATGCTCAACCGAGTCACCCAGGCACCCCTAAATTACAAAGTTTTTTGTTTGTTTGTTTAAAGATTTTATTTATTTATTTGACAGAGAGAGACATAGCGAGAGAGGGAACACAAGCAGGGGGAGTGGGAGAGGGAGAAGCAGGCTTCCCGCGGAGCAGGGAGCCCAATGTAGGGCTCGATCCTATGACCCTGGGATCCTGACCTGAGCCGAAGGCAGACC
Source organism: Mirounga angustirostris (assembly GCF_029215605.1). NCBI lineage: Eukaryota > Metazoa > Chordata > Mammalia > Carnivora > Phocidae > Mirounga > Mirounga angustirostris. Next base: position 15,370,720 of record NW_026991711.1, on the reverse strand, counting down.
CTTAACGACTGAGCCACCCAGGTGCCCCCTAAATTACAAAGTTTTAATGTAAAGGAAAAATTTCTTGAAAAATTATGTAGAGACTGACATAAGAGAAAATCTGAATAATTCTGTATCAATTTAAAAATGTGAATGCACAATTTTATAACTTCCCATCGAAGTTTTAGGCCCAGATGGCTTCACAAGTAGATTATGCAAAAAAATTATACCAAATTCTTCCAGAGAATTTGGTCCACGTTCATCATGATATAAAAACCACACAAAGAGGGGCGTCTGGGTAGCTGAGTCGGTTAAGCATCTGACTCTTGATCTTGACTCAGGTCATGATGTCAGGTCATGAGACTGAGCCCCTGTGTTGGGCATGGAGTCTGCTTAATATTCTCTCTTTCTGTCTCTCCCTCTGCCTCTCCCCCCACTCACCCTGGGTGCATGCATGCGCTCTCTCAAAACAAACAACAAAAAAACCCATATACACACACACAAAGAAATTTTAAAAAAGAAAAATTATAAAACAAACTGCCTTGGGAACACTAAACAACATACCAATAAACTCAATCTAACAATATAAAAAGGATGCTCACGTCACAATCAAATTGGCCTAGGCAAGCCAGAAATCCGCAGGGCAGGAGGTTAGGAAGATGCGCTGGAACTCTTGGGTAGAAGATGATGGTGTTATTCACAAGCAGAATTTGTTTTTCTTCAGGGAAGCTTTAGCTCCCAAGGCGTTTCAACTAACTGAAGCAGGCCCACACAGACTGGCGAAAATAATCTTCCTTAAAGTCAATTGATTATGGACTCCAATTACATCCACAGCAACCCTCAGATTACTTTCTGATTGAATAACTGAGGACTGTACCCTAGCCAAGTGGACACCCAAAACTGACCATCAAGAAGAGGAAATACTTCCCATTTTGTTTTTATAAGGCCCATATAACTCTGATACCAAAAGCTGACAAAATATCTCAGGGAAAAGCAAACTGATGGCCAGTATCCCTCATGAACAATTATACAAGAATTCTCGACAAAGTATTAATAAATTGAATGTAGTGATACATGAATAAAATGTGACAAGATGATCAAGTGGTGTTTATTCCAGGAATATAAGGTTAATTTAACCTGTAAATATCAACTGGCATAACGTATCATGTTAAAAGAGTAAAGGCGAATAATCATATATCTGAAGAGATGTAGAAAAAATATTTGTCGAAATTCAACATCTGTACTTTAAAAAAAGTAAAAAGTAAAAACTCTCACCAAATGAGGAATTTTAAAAAAACTTTTAAAATCTGGTAACAGATATCTACTCCCAAAATTGCAGTTAACATCATTCTTAAGGGAAAAATATTAAAAGATTTTGCTTTAAGATTATGAGACAATCTTATCTCACCATTTCTATTCAACATTGTACTGAAGCTCTAGCTCTCCATCCACAGCAGTAAGTTAAGAAAAGGCAAAACGAGTCATATATTTTAAATAAAGAAGTAAAACTATTATTATGAACAGCTGACATGATTGTATAAGTAGAAAATTCTATAGAAAACAAAACAAAACAAACACCAACTCCAGGAAATGCAAAATGAGCTCACAAGTTCAATGATACAATGCCAATTTACATAAATCAGCTGTGTTTCTGTACATTAGCAACAAGCAATTGGAAAATGATATTAAGGGCGCCTGGGTGGCTCAGTTGGTTAAGCGACTGCCTTCGGCTCAGGTCATGATCCTGGAGTCCCGGGATCGAGTCCCGCGTCGGGCTCCCTGCTCGGCAGGGAGTCTGCTTCTCCCTCTGACCCTCCCCCCTCTCATGTGCTTGCTCTCTCTCATTCTCTCTCTCAAATAAATAAATAAAATCTTTAAAAAAAAAAAAAGAAAATGATATTAAAAACAATCCCACAAGTAGAATTAAAAAACATCAAATAATCAGGAATAAATTTAACCAGGAGTGCAAAATTTCTATATAAAAATCTACAAAACACTTCTAAAATTAAAGAAGACCTGTATAAGAGGAGAGATAAACCACATTCATAACTGAAAGATTTAATATAGTTAAGATTCACAGACCCCTCAAATTAATCTACAGCTAAAAGGAAGTATCAAAATCCCAGCAGGCTTATTAAAAAAAAACAAATTAAAAGGCTTCTAAAATTTATACGTAAAGGATCTAGAACGATCAAAACAATTTTGACAAAGCAGTACAAAGTTACTAAATTTCAAGTCTTACTAAAAGGTGCAACAACCACAACAGCAGTGTGGGTGTAAGGATAGATAAACAGATCAGTGGAACAAAATAAAGAGACAGACTTGCTCACGAACAGTCAAATGATTTTTAACCAAGGTGTAAATGCATAAAAGTCTTAACAAATGTGAATAAAATAACCGGGGAGAAACAAACAAGCAAACAAAAATGAACCTCATTTGATACACAAAAATTAATACAAGATGCCTCAATTTTTAAAAAGGTAGAACAAGAAAGTTTCTTCACACCCCTTAAAGATACAAAAAGATTCCTTAGACACAAAAAACATGGACTACAAAAGAGAGGAAGGGAAAAGGCAAAAACATCTGACTTCACAAAATTAAAACTTGTTCTTCGTTAACAATATAAAGAGGCAAACCACAGACTGGAAGAAAAGTATTCAAAAAAGGCCCAGATTAAACTAGCATTTTTAAAAAAACTAGTATTAAGAAATATATACAGGGGAGGTCGGCACCTGGGTGGCTCAGTCGTTAAGCGTCTGCCTTCGTCTCAGGCTGGGATCGAGCACCGCATCAAGCTGCCTGCTCGGCGGGAAGCCTGCTTCTCCCTCTCCCACTCCCCTTGCTTGTGTCCCCTCTCTCTCTCTGTCTCTCTCTGTCAAATAAATAAATAAATAAAATCTTAAAAAAAAAAACTTACTATAAAAAAATACGTGTGTGTGTGTGTGTGTGTGTGTGTGTGTGTATATATATGGAGGCAGCTGGATGACTCAGTGGGTTAAGCGTCCAACTCCTGATTTCAGCTTAGATCATGATCTCAGGGCTGTGGGATGGAGCCCCATGAAGGACTCCATGCTGCGTGTCGACCCTGCTTGAGATTCTCTTTCTCTCCCTCTCCCTCTGCCCCTCCCCACTAACCCACAACTTCGCAAGGTGCTCTAAATAAATAAATAAATAAAATATAAATATATATATATATAAATTCCTGTAAATCAACAATAAAAAGAATTTTTTTTAAAGTTTAAAAAATCAGCAAGAGATCTGAACCAATAGATCACAAAAGAAGATACCTGAATGGCCAAAAAGCATGCATGAAAAGGAGCTCAGTATCAATCATCAGGGAAGTACGAATTAAAACCACAATGAGACCAATCTCCACTAGAAAGGCTAAAATCAAAAAGGTTGATAATAGGAACTGTTGCAAACATGTAGGGCCCCTACAACGGCCCGACGCTGCTGGTGAGTGTATAAAATGTTGCAACTATTCTTGAAAACCTTTATGGTAATTTTTTTTAAGTTAACATACACATACTTATGACCTAGCGATTTCATTTCTAGGTGTTTTACCTAAAATAAATGAAAACACATATCCACATCAACACTTGTGCAAGAAGGTTCATTGCTAAAAACTGTTAACAGCCTGAACGTTCATCAAGTAGGGAATAAACAAATTGTGAAATCTTCATTCAGTGGAATATCACTCAAGGAAAAAAAAATGAATCATGCGACATGCAACAGGGATGGATCACAAAAAGATGCTGAGAAAAAGGCGGCAGCCACAGAAAAAACATGTACTACATTGATTCCATTTACATGTATGTAAAGCCCAAAAATAAGAACATTGATTCTATGTCAGTGGAAATCTGGGAGAGTTGGGGCGGGGGGGTCTGGAAATTTGGAAATTAACTACAAAGGGGCAAGAGAGACGTTCTGAGGGGATGGGAAGGTTCTACATCTTATTTCGGGTAGTCTGACCCAGGGAGGCACACAATTATCAAAACTCCTCAAACTACTAAAAAAAAAAAAATTCTATTGTGTATAAACAATACCTCAATAAAAATATCAACAGGCTAAAAAAAAGATTATGACACAGAATTCCTCTCCCATTCCTTTGGTCATGCTCGGGCAGGTGTTGGCAACGTGTGAATACACAGCCATAAGGTCACGTGGTGGATTTCCTGGGGAGCCCTGTGCGGGGCAGGGAAGGAGAAGGCACAGGAGAGGGGATACTGGTAACCAGCCTGTGTGCCTCAGACAAAAAAAGGCTCCTGAGCCGGGTCTGGCATATCTGCCATGGAGTGCTAGCCCTCAGTTTCAACGCCAGAGATGTTCTTATCTCCTTCGTGACTCAAGGCAAATGCCGATCAGAGAACACTAAATCAATGAACCCACAGAAAGGGCTCAAGAAACAAGTGAGTCATGAAACTCAGCAGCAAAAGACAATATAGACTACAGTAAATCATGTTCCACATCAGCTTTGAGAGAGATCCCTACAGAAAATAGCAAGTGCAAGATTTTACTAAAACTGAAGCGAGTTCTCCAGCCCATCCCTTTCTTGTTCCTCTCATCCCGAAAACTCATCAAGTAGCTAGAACTGAAGGAATGTAGTCAAGAACAGCATATGGAGACTCTAAAGGTCCTCGAGCTAAGTAAATATGCAGCCACTTTCCTCTCCCTAGCAACAAGTGCCCATTTAATCATCCCTAAAGATGCAAGATGGCAAGGCAAGAGAGCCTGGGGAGAGGCCACTGTTCTGCAATGCACATCATCCAATGATGTGGTAACGTAGAGTTCTACGCTCTGCGCAAGCAATACCACCACGCTTGATTAAAAATTAGATCCGTATTTTTTTTCTTTAGGTCTTAATTAGCTTCTTCATAAACTACAAACATTATCATTGGAGACACATGCTGGGACAGACAAATTAGACACTCGTTGCCAGCCTGAGAGGGTCCCCGGTGATTAACTGTCACGATGCTGATGTTGACAGTGCCGCTTTTCTAATTGTGCTAACCATTATGCTGGGGAAATACCAACCGTCTCATCTTTCATAAAAAAAAAAAAAAAAAAAAAAGACAGGTAAAGGAATCACATGAGTGGGCTTGTGTGAATCCTATCACCCCGATCTCAGAAACCTAAGGGTCAAGTGTTTGTAAATATTTCCAGTAACCCAGATCATCAGTTCTCCCTTCTCTTAACAAGGAAACCCACTTTAACTTGGCAGTTTGCATGAATCATTCATTATCGCCGGGACCGGCACTTTTCTGGAATCCTCCATCCTTGCCACGGCTCTGGCTACAACGCTTTTTGTTGATTTTAAAAGCGTGAAAGCACTGTGGTTCCGTTAAAATGGAGGAGTTTACTTTTAAAGAGTCGGTAAAACAGAGACCTTCCAAACGAGGGCAAGGCAGCCTAACCAACCATCTCCTTTGTCCAGTGGGGATTTCAGGGCAGGAGTGGGGGAAGGGGTCAACACACCATAGAAATCTCAAAATGACAACGTCATTGTTCAGTGAAAGAGGCTGGAATGCTTTCTACACACTTTCCCTGACATCTTTACACAATGCAATGCAAGGGTCAGTGGTACTGAGACAAGGAAAGGCAGATCCACTCTTTTGCATCTATAAAAGCAAGCGACCCAACCTATTGTACCCAAGTCTTAGGCTGGCTTTGTTCTCAATATCCAGATGCAGCAGGTTTTTTCTTCCGCACTCCCCCTCTGGAAAGAAATGACTGCGGACACCTCCTTCACATTTTCTTTTTTCTCAGGCATTTTCACTTCATAAAGCTGCAGTCAATGTGTTTTGTGTGCGGTGAGGAGGGAATGACACGTTCCATGGTGGTCCCCACCACGGCCTGCATTGGTGGCTCAAGTGGCCTCAGGATTAGCCTTTGTGCTCCATGAAAGGATATGAAAAGTCAGTTATTTAAGCTCAGTCAAGCTGTTGATTTTTTTTTTCTTTCTTTTCTTGGATGAGGGGTGTGTGGGGAAGAAAGGTTTTGCAATTCAGTTTTCCTCAATAAATTACAGCATTTTGCTGAGGGCAGCTGTATGCAAGTTCACAAGCTCGAGGAGCCCTTTTTTTTTTTTTTAATTAGAATGCTTAAGTCAAACTTCCGGCCTCTTACCTTCCTTTTGACTTGTTTTGCTAGTAGAAAGACTTCTTGGAGGTGATCACTGTTTCAGGTCAGGAATTCTAAATAATTGAGCGTCCTGACTCAAATATTACCGGTGGGGTTGGGGGGGCGGGAGGCTTCCAGAAATTGCCTTAAGTTTGTTAATATGAAATATGTAGTGTTCAATAGTCCCTTTTGAAATTCACTGATTGTGACTCCATGATTCTACATGTAAAAATAGCCATTAAAATCTTCGGGGCGCTCAGACTTAGAATCTCTGTGATACAGCTCATGTGGTGATACTCAAGGGCCCCACAGCTCTGTGCCAATTCCTTTGATGTAACATAATGCCATTACCAAACTATTCCTCCTACTTAAAAAGATACGTAGCACTTTAAAAAATAACAACCCATTATTTAGTGCTTAACGTGCACTTAGATGTTATGCTAAGAAGTTTATTAAAAAGATTTCTTTCCGTCTTCACAATAACCCTTGAGAAGTAACACCATTATGTCTCTTTTACAAATAAGGAATGTGTGGCTCTCTGAGGGCAGGGACAGGAAGAGGTAAAGCTAGGGTCAAACTCAAAGGCAGGCTGGGGGGCAGGGACTCCCACTGTACCCACTCCACATTTTAAAGCTATTTACATTATAAATGATACCCACTAACATATAATCATATTTACAGCAGCATATTCAACCCTCACACCACGAAAACAGAAGCTTTTCCTACAGAACCAAGAGCAACGGCAAGAACCACCTGCAGGGTTCCTCCATCCTCAGGTACAATCACACTCGATACGTACACAAATTTGGTTTTCTTATGCGGCCTTCCGTCTTCTTCTGGAATCGTGAGTGGTTCCAACTTGGCCATCAACTAAAACCTGGCTGGACAGGCAACATCCCCGGCAGCTTGAGGAGCTGCTGTACACAATGGCATAGACTCAGGACGGCGCCACTGCTGGGATATGGCCTTTGAAGGACATCACTTGGGGCAGGGACAACTCTCCCACAGTGTGGACACACTAATCAGAATCAAGGGTTTGCAGGGGCGCCTGGGTGGCTCAGTTGGTTAAGCGACTGCCTTCGGCTCAGGTCATGATCCTGGAGTCCCGGGATCGAGTCCCGCATCGGGCTCCCTGCTCGGCGGGGAGCCTGCTTCTCCCTCCGACCCTCCCCCACTCATGTACTCTCTCTCTCTCTCTCTCTCTCTCATTCTTGCTCTCTCAAAATAAATAAATAAATCTTTAAAAAAAAAAAGAATCAAGGGTTTGCATCAGCCACACTTGGCATCACTACCTAGATGTCTCAAAGAGAAACTTGGCCAAACCAGTGCCTCTTCCTGTCCCCTATGTTGGCAAAACCCACCAACATGGTGGTGCCTCCTCCCTCTCTGTGGCTTTCTACCAATATTCCAAATCCAAATCCCTGTGCTGGAGATGCGGGTCTCCCTGTCATCTGCCTCCTCTGTACCTATCCATCTTTATCTCCTCTGATGCCAGATCTCAAACTTCACATTCTGGTGTCCCTGCAAACTTCCTGTGCTCTCCTTGGCTTCCTGTCGTTGGTGGCTGCTTCTCCCAGACATGAGGCTCAGAGATCACCAGGAAGCCACCTTCAACTTCCCTGGGCAGGGTTACAGAGATGCCCCAAGTGCTACAGTTTGAACTAATAGTTTGCCAACTCGGAAATAAATAATACAAAATCTTAAAGTTTTGGTTTAATTTAAAACCATGTACAGGGCTCCTGGGTGGCTCAGTTGTTAAGCAACTGCCTTTGGCTCAGGTCATGGTCCCAGGGTCCTGGGATCGAGTCCCATATCGGGCTCTCTCCTCTGTGGGAAGCCTGCTTCTCCCTCTCCCACTCCCCCTGCTTGTGTTCCCTCTCTCACTGTGTCTCTCTCTGTCAAATAAATAAATAAAATCTTTAAAAAAATAAAATAAAATAAAATAAAATAAAATAAAACCATGTACAGATCTGGTATTAGAGTGTCTCATGGTCTTTCTTACATCAATCACCCCGTAATGCAGCACCTGGGACTTCGGAGACTCTTGTGAGGCTCTTAGCACAGAATCCTCCTGTATTTCTGTAATCCCCCCACCCTGCTCACGTGTTGTCTCATCCATACCTAGATACTTAGCAATTTTTTTTTAAAGTAGAGGTTTTACTAAGTCTACCCAAAGCATTCCATTTGTCACACCTACTTCATCAGTTCACAGAGTGCGTATTGTCATTATAAAACAGCAAGAGGGCAAGGAGCAGGAACAAGTCTAGGAAGAATCAGTACGGACTCCGGGGAAAGACAACAAGGCCAAAGAACGGAGCAGAGAGCATGCATACACTAGAGAGAGCCACTAAATCTCATTTTACAGCAGGGACAGAGAGCACCATGAGATGTGGGGGTAGGAGAAAATGGAGAAATGGCTTAAACACCAAAAACAGGGGCTGACTCTGCCATCCGATCTAGAGCACTTATTAGTGAAGGAATGAAAAAACAAGGAAAGGCTAATAGTTACCTCTGGAGGGTCAAGGGCAGGTTTAGAGTTAATGTCTTAACTTCCAGTGTCACTCAGTGTATGTTTCGCTAACTTCATCCATAATTCTCCTGAAGGCGACCGCCTCAGAGAATGCATCAGATCATGAAACGTGATCAGGTTCCCAGTCAACCTGGGGCCCTGGCATCGCGTGCGGTACATTGAACCGAAATGGGGGAAGCCTCACTGAAGACCAGCATGGAACCCGGTGGCCTGCTGCCCAATCCTGAGACGCCACGTGGATGCCGGCTGGAACCAGCAAGGCAGGAGGAGGAAGTCCTCAGCCACGGGAACTTTCCCATGCACGCACAAAGAAGAGAGAGGAATCTGAAACACTAAGATCCTTTACAGAAGCAGCCAAGGGCACACTTCATGGGCAACCACCACGCCCATGCAACAGAAACCACATTACCAACTTTGCTGATTTTCAGTAAAATCCACCAAAATGCATGACATTTTCTAAAAAGAAAGAGGCACACACATTCTAGTTTCCCTTAAAATTACGTGGTGAGCAGCCACTTACCTGCTCAAAGACCTTGGGTGGGGCCAACAGTTTATAGGTTCAAATCTAAATTCCTCAGACAAGTTTTCAAGGCCATCTTAAAATGCAGATCATGATTCACATAGAGCCCTACATAAAACCCTCTGTTCCAGCCACAAACACGATTTTCCTTGCTTTACAGTTTATGATGTGCAGCAAGCTACTTGGTTTGAAAGGGCTACATATCAACGATGTAATTGCTCCTTGACGGTACGTATGTATTTATGCTACACACATACACACCCATATGCATATAAAGAACACTGACAAGCTCTGTTGTCTGAACTCAAGTACATCAGGCTCCTATCTTCACAGAAAAGAATGTTAATGCTTACATTATAAAATCTTAAAAGTCTTTTTTTAAAAGATTTTATTTATTTTCTGAGAGCGAGAGAGAGATCGAGAGAGAGCACAGAGGGAGAGGGAGAAGCAGGCTCCCCGCTGAGCAGGGAGCCCAACACGGGGCTCAATCCCAGGACCTTGAGACCATGACCTGAGCCAAAGGCAGACGCTTAACCGACTGAGCCACCCAGGCATCCTTAAAATTTATTTTATTGACAATTTTTCATAGTATTCAAAATTTAAACTGCTACTTGGACATTTTTTTATATGTTTTTTATTTATTTATTCATGAGAGTCAGAGAGAGAGAGAGAGGCAGAGGGAGAAGCAGGCTCCCCACCTAGCAGGGAGCCTGATGCGGGACTCGATCCCAGGACCCCAGGATCATGACCCGAGCTGAAGGCAGATGCTCAACCATCTGAGCCACCCAGGCGCCCTGGACATTCGTTTTAATTAAATCATAAAGTGTTTACTTTTGTTGTATGAATGATAAAGCTATTATACACAGTTTATACATTTCCAGTATTTAAATTTAACAATTTAACTGTTTACTGTATTTGTACCACTGTCTATAAGAAATGCATTTCTAATTACTAGTGTAGCGTAGAATCGCCTGTTCTTCATAGTTTTAAAGTTTCTATTTTTCAACAAAACTTTAGGAAATGTGGGCGCCTGGGTGACTCAGTTGGTTAAGCGACTGCCTTCGGCTCGGGTCATGATCCTGGAGTCCCGGGATCGAGTCCCGCATCGGGCTCCCTGCTTGGCGGGGAGTCTGCTTCTCCCTCTGCCCCTCCCCCCTCTCATGTGCTCTCTCTCATTCTCTCTCTCTGAAATAAATAAATAAAATCTTAAAAAAAAAAAAAAAACTTTAGGAAATGTTCATTTGTTTTCATCACAGCCAATTGTTTGTCCTTGTTTACATGACAGTACTACAGAGCTGTGTATATCACGACCCAAACAAACATGCATCAAAATATGTATAAATATGGTATCTTCTACCACCTAGTGTGCACGCCTAAAAAACAGTCACAATTTCTCCCATACTTGTGTCTGAAATCAGGCTTATCGTAACATAAGCTACGGAATAAAGTTTTTGAAAATAGTAGTTCTTAGTCTGGACTTTACAACCAGCAAACATTTCAAAAAGCATTTATGGAGAAGAAAGGTGATTTGCCCACCTTGAATTCTAAAGAAAAAAAGGCTAGTATCACAATTGCAAAAGGTGTGTATCTCAAATACCATGGGATTATATCATATGACCACTTGTACACTTGTTGGGGAGGAGGTGCAGGCACGAGATGACAAATAATATCATTATTATTAGAGATTCTACCTGGAATTTCCCTCAGTAAGAATACTCTGATGTGATGGAAAGAGAGAAAGGGGCACCCTGCTTCTCCCTCCTGAGCATAAATGAGTATAACTCAAAAATATAAAAATAAAAGCTTCAAAATGATCACTTCCTAGCTGTGTGACCCTGAACTAATTATGTAATTATGTATCTATCATGAGTCTCATTTCCCTCAACTGTGAGAATAGCACAGTAACTCTATGTACCTCCTGAGTCGCCAGAAAAATGGAGATTATACAAATAAAAGACTTGAAACGAGGCTTGACACCCAGGAAGGAGTCACTCAACGTTAGCTAGGATGACTGTTATTTCCAGCTAATGCAGACTACCTGTCACCTTCTGAGTGACTTTAGATCTCCTGGCTAAGAGCCATGCCACTGTATTTAGAAAACAAGATATCCTAAAAGAGAAAAACTGAGAAAATTCAACTTTGAAAAAAAAAAAAATCCTACATCATCCTTATTTTTTTTTTTTAAAGATTTTATGTATTTATTTGAGAGAGAGAGAATGAGAGACAGAGAGCACGAGAGGGAAGAGGGCAGAGGGAGAAGCAGACTCCCTGCTGAGCAGGGAGCCCGATGCGGGACTCGATCCCGGGACTCCAGGATCATGACCTGAGCCGAAGGCAGTCGCTTAACCAACTGAGCCACCCAGGCGCCCTACATCATCCTTATTTTTGCATGTTAACTCAGCTGGGGCACCCTGGTGCTTGAGAGCCACTGCCCTAGAAAGGGTAGGTTGTTGGAAGGACAAGAGGTCCACGCTGACTGCAGAGAACCACCTTCCTATCCGGGGACTGACAATACAGTGTTCACCACTTTAATGACTGAAGCACCAAGTTCGGATCTGCCTCAGTTTCTGAAGCTGCGCTGTAGGGGAGGGGATGCCATGCAATACAGCCCCAGAGCCTTGCCTTTAAGGGATTATGCATACATTGAGGACTTAAAACACTTAAAATTCTTTTAGCCCTATGATTAGTGTCAAATAGACCTTTTTCTCAATCTGAAATGTGAGCAGGATGGGTCCCTCCTCTGTTTAAAATATTCCAGTGGTTTCCCACTGTATCCAGAAGAGAAGCTGAAGCCCTGAGCCTATGTGGTCCACTTCTGCCTATGCCTCAAGCTACCTCTTGCCCATCTCTCCTCTCTGTTCACCGCCCGGCTTTCCCTCTCCCTGGGAACCTACCACTTTGTTCCCATCTTAAGCATCTGCACCTGTTCCTTTTCCTGAGCATGCTCTCCCACCCACCACCACCTGAGTACAGGTCTTTTCTGCATGGCTGCTTCCTTCCTTTTTTTTTTTTTTTAAAAGATTTTATCCATTTACTTGACAGAGAGAGACACAGCAAGAGAGGGAACAGAAGCAGGGGGAGTGGGAGAGGGAGAAGCAGGCTTCCCTCTGTGCAGGGAGCCCGATGCGGGGCTCGATCCCAGAATCCCAGGATCATGACCTGAGCCAAAGGCAGACGCCCAACGACTGAGCCACCCAGGCGCACCCCTTCCTATTTTTTTAAACTCAAACATCACAGCGTCCTTGATCACCATGTTTCATTCAAGCGCTCCCTGAAGTCATCTGCAAACACTTTCCTTAATGCACTAGGAGATTACTGGAATTGCCTTATAGATTTCCTTGTTTCCCATCTGTCTTCTGCACTGGAATGTAAATTTCTGGAAGTCAATGCCTAGTTCTACACACCAAATCCTAGGAAAAGTGCCTGGCACGTAGGAAATGCTTAGTGTTGCCTGATTAACTGGAAATGAGGTTGAAGTAAGAGTGCTCCTGGCCTTTGCATAGGGCACAGGGATGGTTTTATTGCAGAATAGCATGCTCAAGGGAAGTTTCACTAATGGGAAGAGAGACTTCCGTGGGTCCTTAAAGAATGAAGAGGGGATCCATTGGGGGTTGGGCCAAAGGGGTGTGTGTAACACGCAGAAGAGTCTCAGTGATCCACCCCACAGGCACGTCAAGTTTTACAGGAGCTGTAGAGAGATTAAATTTAAGGGCTGGGAAATCTGAATTTTACTCTCTAGGCCTGAGCTTCTTTGTAACACAAATCACTGGCAACCAAAGCACGACAAACCATTTAGATATATATTCTAAGATAGGGCTGCTGTGGTGAGGAAAGGGTGTGAGTCCCTGTTCCTGTAGTGAGGACAGTGGTGCAGCCGGTCTGGTAGGAAGACGGAATCTGCTTATCCCTTGAACAGTCTCAGCCTTCTAGGACATACTAGAGTCTCTGGTTCAGAGAAGAAAACAAATTAAGTTTGAAAATAAGCAAAGAGACTGGCATTTGAAAGCAAAGAACAAAGGTATCTGCTGATCTCAGAGGATCATGGGCAGGTTAATCTATGCACCACAGTATTCATGAGGCAAAGACAGAAGAAACAAAGACATAATAACAGGCAGGTCTTTTTTATAATTACAAACCGTTAAATAAATTAAGCTTTCATTGAAGGGAATGAGGAGGAGTTGGCTGAGGAAAAGGATATGGAATAAACACTTTAAAGTAATAAAAATTATTAAAATGATCAAGTATCTTTCAAGGCTTATCAGATACACCAAGGATGAACAGAATCATTAGAAGCTGAATACACTTGGCACCGAGTTTATCCTTGAAAACAAAGCTAAGCAACTCCCCTCAAACTTTCCCCTTCCTGAGCCTACTCTCAGGACTACTCAGGTTCCAGAAGCACTTCCTCAATGCTCAGTTGACCTCCTCAGTCCTAACAACTTGCCTCCCAGGACTTCCTCTGGGGCACTCTGAAAAATTAGCATCCCAAACTTGGCAAAGGATGAATTTCTGGAAGACTCCTTCTCCCGGGGGTGGGTGGGGGCTGGAGGAGATCCATAGGGGATCCTACTCACCATTAGAGTCAGGACCTCGACTCTAATCCCTGCTTATCAGTGGGATTTGCGGGGGGAGATACACCACCCCCCACAACGCCCCCAAAACACAAGCTATAAAACCCAAACCCCCCAGCTACACACTGAGCAAACTCCTTCAAAGAATAGCTTGCTCTCATCCCAGCTGCCTCTACTCTGACTTTGGGCCTCTGCAGTCTGGACTCCTTCTATCCGAAACCTGCTCCGGCTGCTCGCTGGACCGCTCACCGTCAAATCCAACTGACAGCTTTCTGCTTCCTCACCCCTGCTTTGCATTTCACACACCCGTCCTCCTTTGGTTTTGCAGCTCCGATTTCCCCTCCTCTCTTCCTTGCCATTCTTTCCAGGTCTCATCTGCTTGCCTTCTCTTCTCTCTTTCTCTTTCAATATCAAGACTTCTTTTTTAAAGCTCTGGTGTTGGCCCCTAAAAATGCTTCACTCTCTTTGGGCAATCTTTTTTTTTTTTTTTTAAGATTTTATTTATTTGACAGAGAGAGACACAGCGAGAGAGGGAACACAAGCAGGGGGAATGGGAGAGGGAGAAGCAGGCTTCCTGCCGAGCAGGGAGCCCGATGTGGGGCTCAATCCCAGGACCCTGGGATCATGACCTGAGCTGAAGGCAGACCCTTAATGACTGAGCCACCAGGCGCCCCTCTTTGGGCAATCTTATCCATCTTCCCACCATCAATGACTACCTGCTCCATAAAGAAGACGCAGGCTCTACGCTCATCCCAGGTCTCTCAAACACCAGGCTCACGCTCCCAACCACCTGCAGGATGCCTCCACCGGAAGGTCCCAGAATGTCCTCAAGATAAGTGAACTAAAAATGACAGACAGGGACAGGAAAGCAGACTTCTCTCACGCTAGAGCCTTAGCCATTCTCCCATACAGTCTCCCTCCTTTTATAAGGTCACACAGAGTTGTCATTGCTGACCTTCTGTCTCTCCCAAGAGAGTGCGCCTCAAGGAAGACTGGGAATTAAATGTCATTCAACTCCACAACCAAGCCCAGCAGGGGGCCTAAAAGACACGGTAAGTGCTTGATCAAATGAAGGAAGATACAAGCTCCATCCCTCATCCCTCATCCTACCACATGGTAGGAGCTCAATAAAAGATGGGGTGGGAAAAGCAAAACAAAGACATGATCTAGGAATGAGAAATACCGATAGAATTACAAGTCTAGGGGCGCCTGGGTAGCTCAGTCATTAGGCGTCTGCCTTTGGCCCGGGTCATGGTCCCAGGGTCCTGGGATTGAGCCCCGCATCAGGCTCCCTGCTGTGCAGGAAGCCTGCTTCTCCCTCTCCCACTCCCCCTGCTTGTTCCCTCTCCCACTGTGTCTCTCTCTGTCAAATAAATAAATAAAATCTTAAAAAAAAAAAAGAACTACAAGTCTACACACCACAGGTACATTATAAAAACAAGGTCTCCCTTTTGGGAGAAATGTCAGGATTTTCCATTATATATCTTGTTGCAAATATATTCACAAAACAACAGATCTGCGCAAATATTAGAAACATACCAGGGTCATTAAAATTAATCATTAAAATTCACTTCATTAAATCTTAAATGTTATTAAAACATTACAAATATTACAACTGCATGGTACCTTTATTAATTAAATCAATCATTGCTTTAAGAAAATTAAAAGATGAGATTTAGGCTGCTGGGATTTGTGCTATGGTATTAGGAAGTCAGCCAAACATTTAAAAATGTGAATTTTAATTACTGCATCTATATTTTTGTTTATATCTTTGTTTACCCAAATACATCATGTTTCGAAGGCCAAAGTCCTATTCAAAGTATGGCCCCCACCATTGATTTCTCATGTCTGAGGTCCAGATGAGAATCGTGATACTATTTGTATTTTTCACCTCTATTTTCATAAAGATAGTTGGTTTTAACACGTGAAGAACTATATCCTAGCTTGATAGATGACTTGGTTTTAAGAATATCATTAACACTGTTCGGATTTTAAGAAAGCAAATAAACAAAACGTGTCTGAACACCACCGATAAGCCAGATGTGCACTGCCAGCCACCGGCTAACTTACCCGATAGGCCCAGGGCAACCCTGAGGTAACCTGCAGACTGCTGTTATTCTGTATTGTATAAATTATTTATTTCCGAGGATATATTCAGAAATTCCCCTCACTTCTGGCCCAGCCTTCCAAAACGCCTCACTGGTCAAAAATCGATCTCTCGGGGCTCCTGGGTGGCTCAGTTGGTGAAGCAACTGCCTTCGGCTCAGGTCATGATCCTGGAGTCCCGGGATCGAGTCCCGCATCGGGCTACCTGCTCAGCGGGGAGTCTGCTTCTCCCTCTGATCCTTCCCCTCTCATGCTCTCTCTCTCCCATTCTCTCTCAGATAAATAAATAAAAAATCTTAAAAAAAAAAAAAAATCGATCTCTCTTCATTCACTACTGCTCCTCACCTGGGTGAGCCCAGGTTCCCAAACTCCACACGTGAGCCCCAGTGCTCTGTGGGATTCCTCACTCTAACGCAGGACAACAGAAAATACGACACGTTTTCAAAACTCGCTGCGTCACAGTCTCCCATTAGCGGGATTAAGGAATAGCTAACTATCCAAAAAGCAATACAAAATGAAACACCCATAAATATTTACACAAATACAAATCTCTTGTTGAAGTCCAAGGGACAGAGTTAGGTAAATACCCTCTATCGGGCCAGCATATCTTGTCAGAATTTTCTTATCCCTATCATTTAGTCGCTGGAGTAATAAAATCTGCCCCTGATTTAGGGCTTGCTTCTACAGAGTATTAGCAACTCCAGGCATTATGGTTCCAATGGAAGATTCTGATCTCAGGTCTCTCCTCAAATTTCTCAGCATCAGACTCAATTGGAAAAACAATTAAGTTCTAACCCAGTGGTTCACATTTCCGAACTCTTACTTACAAAACCGACAAAACTCTCATTGTCTTACAGAAAAAGCAATCAAACGTGCATAATCTGGATTAAAAAGTTCACATGGATAAATGTAATCACATTATTTCTATATCTATTTGATTTTAACTCTCCCCAAAACGCATGACCACAGGCATATCTTTAGTAAGGAAAAAAAAAAATCACACATGACAGTCTTAATTTGAATATTCTGGTAAGTGGAAAACTTAACTCCTTCTTCATGAAGGTATCTAAGCTTTGGATTTCGGTTTGTGTTCCATTTGTTACTATATAAATCCCGCCAAGTTCTTTCTGGCTCAGGAATACTAGATGTAAAGGATACGAAGATTGGGAAGAACCCCATCTCCTACCTTTGGTCACCCCAAAGGTAACTTCTTGATAAGGAAATTCCCGGTCCTTTTAAAACGCAACCATTTCAATTAAACTCACCTGTTAGGTTTGGAAAGACTCAGTTCTGTGAGCTTCTCTGAGCATAGGAGGAGCTGCTGGAGACCCAAAAAACCTGATGTGAGACATTACACCTGGGGGGCCTCCCGATGACAGCAGCAGGTTTTGCTCTTGACATCAGAAACAAAAGCACAAGGGAATGTTCTACTGTCTCGGTACTGAAAGGCGCTGACAAAACGCTTGAGAAGAGCTCATGAACTGGACGCAAGGTCTGAAAATCCTTCCCATTTCAGATTCCCGCATAACTGGGAAGGTGCTGTTGTTCGCACAGCTAATAGTCATGATACCTGCATGTTTTCCCGGACTAGTTAAAACTCTTAAATGTATTAGAGGACTGAGTCCAAATAGGTAAAATTTCCTTTAAAAAACTAACACCCACCCACCTATAAAAAGGCAAACAAAAACTAGATCAAGTACTTAAGTAAAGCCATGAGGTGAGTCAAGCTGATTGTCATTTTGACCTTGCTTTGCTTTAATTCAGGAGCCTATTTAGAAATGTAACAAGCAACCCTCTTCATTCGGCTCAGCTAGCAGAGCTAATAGGCTTCTAATTAATTTCCAGAAGATTGCTGTTATAACTAACAGGTTTTAAACATTTGGTTGATTGGGGAAAATGAATTGAATATAATGTATTTGATTTGGAAAATTAGTTTTCATTCTATGTGCTTACCATAATAGTGTTTATTTTAAGTTTACATGATTCCATTAAGAGTCCCAGAACACCACCGGGTTGTTTTTAGCCTTAACAGTGTCCTATCCAACTTAAAAAAAAAAAAAAAAAAAATCAATTTACATTTTGACTTTTGTTGCCCTTTATTTGAGGGCAAGTTAAATTCATTTTTGTGGCTTTAATAAAAATCTTCGCTTGCTAATATAGCAAGAGGACCAAATACTTCAAAATGATCCCAGTGATACCTCAGTCAAAAGCCTACTCATCGCATGCAAATCCTCCAGGGAAAGCCTTCTACACACAAAGTAAGATGAACCAGTTACTGCATTGTTTATAAAGTCTCCCTTGATTCCTCCTGACAACCATTTAAACAACGACTGTTGGGAAATGTCCCTCAAAGAATCAACAACAATGGCAGGGATCAGAGCTTTTCTATTTAGCTAATTCTATTTTTAAAAGGAGAAAATATTTCTTCCTGAAGGGTTTATGAGACGCCTTATTAAAGACACCTGCAAACAAAACAAGTGACAATAGATCTTTATCATAATTGATAACTGAGTTATCCTTGAGACAAAACTTCTTTCTTGGAGACAGTAACATCGAGATTTACCTCAGCTATTAGAGTCAAGAAATCAGCTAATTGGGATTACCGGTGATAAGTCTCACCAAGATTAAGTGAGCAGGTAATAAAAAGGCCCTGTCTCTCGGTGAAAGAGAAGTACAGAGAGACTAGAATTTTCTCTCCTCAGGCTGCTGAGAATGTTTTATAATGAACTCAGGCAGCATCTATCCCTGTACCTCCACACATCATGCAAAACTAGGTGGGTGATGGGGCGCCTGGGTGGCTCATTTGTTAAGCGTCTGCCTTCGGCTCAGGTCATGGTGCCAGGGTCCTGGGATCAAGTCCGGCATCGGGCTCCCTGATCTGCAGGAAGCCTGCTTCTCCCTCTCCCACTCCCCCTGCTTGTGTTCCCTCTCTTCGCTGTCTCTCTGTCAAATTAAAAAAAAAATCTTAAGGGCACCTGGGTGGCTCAGTTGGTTAAGCGACTGCCTTCGGCTCAGGTCATGATCCTGGAGTCCTGGGATCGAGTCCCGCATCGGGCTCCCTGCTCAGCGGGGGGTCTGCTTCTCCCTCTGACCCTCCTCCCTCTCATGCTCTCTGTCTCTCATTCTCTCTCTCTAAAATAGATAAATAAAATCTTAAAAAAAAAAAAAAAATCTTAAAAAAAACCCAAAAAACTAGGTGGGCGATTCAGACTAGGGGGGCTGATCATGTGCCGAGCACACAGTGGGCCAGCCAGCTTAGGAAACTCAATCTCTGCCTAACTTGCACTTGCAAAGAAAAACAACCTTTCCACAAATCTTCTCAATGGAATTAACAATCCCTGGGAAAATGTGACCCTGTTTTAGCGAGAATTGCTTCTTGGGGATAAATTATATGGCAAAACCCAGCAGGACACGTTTATAAAATAAGTCTGCAGAAGAGGGACAGAAAAATCAGAGCTCTTTGCAGTAAAAGTACTCTGCCTCTGAGTCTCGAGTCTCCATTTGGCTCACCTTGGTAACAGTGCGTGCCTTTGCCCATGGGCTATACTGTTCGCAGTCAGATATTCACTGCTGCGTTTAGGAGTGACTCACAGAAATGCCTGTGGTCATTTCAGGCCTATTAGTGATTTTTATAACATAGCTAATTTTCCAAATTAAGTAATTCTAGCTCCTTTTTATAACAGTGGCTCCAGAAAAGTCCCTAAGTTTTGACTTGAAGTGCATCTGGGCATTGAACAAAAGTGGGGGGGGGCGCCGCGACCATCAGGATGAAGCCATGATTGCAGACCCCAGTGGCAGCATTTCGACTTCCTGGCCTTACAATGAGTTCATGATTACTTAGGGAGAGTGAAACACAAATTCAAGAAGTATTAGCGATAGCAGCGGTGATCTTGGAATATGTGCAGCTGTTGATAAATGTATGTCATTTTCAAAAAAAAAAAAAAAAAGCCCACTTGGAAATGAAGAAGAAAGTCCCCCAGCCTGAATCGCTGAAAAGTAGACAGAATTAAACAGCAGGAAAATCATCCCACGTGTGCCACAACACTGAGTGAGCAGATGAGGCATGAGATGACCCAATATCTTTCCTCAGAACCTCAAGTTCACAGACAGAACATATGCTGTATAGAAGGTATTTGTGGGATCGTTGGGTTTAAAATTCACTCACACACATACATACACACACACACCCCTTAAGACTTAGAGCAATCAACGTGTGAAAGAAAAGCTGCCTAGAAAAATAAAAAAGACATTTTCTGAGATGACTTTGATCCCGTACTCAAATTATTGGCTTAAATGTACTTGCCTTTAAAGGCTTTGTATCTGCAATAACTGCTCTCCTTTGTCCTTGTTAACAAAGTATTATTTTCACCTTATTATTACTAATCTTTTCTTTGTTAGTAACCACACCTGGATTTATCCCCCAAAATGGTGCAGTAAATATTTGTCCTTTGTAGTAATACAATGCATAATTTAATCAATCTGGGCTATCTTTCCGTGAGAGGTGATTGTTTCTATATTATGAAATGTGCTCACAGTAAAGGGAAATTCATGCCAGATACCTGGAAGGCAGATGCAGAACCACTTACCAAGCCTGTAGCTGCTTCGAACCAACCTTGACAAGACTGTGTAGCCACTCCTACACATGAGGTATTACTCATGTTAACTTAGCCTCCGAATCAGAACCACACCTTTCTCTTACAAACACGGCCTTTACTAAGATAACATGACATCGTCAGGCCGGGAGGCCCACCCTCGGCCCCCATGGAAAGGACTTGAAAGAACAGGAACTGCAGTTTTCCGTTCAAGAACTTGGCATCACTGTGACCTTACCTGGAAGAAATCTAGAAACGTCAGGGGTAGCAAGTCATCCATGTGCCCAATGTCTTTGGAGAAACGATTTAAAATTCTTCCTGCAAGAACAGGATATGAGAAATTACTCATTTCCCCAGATAGGCCCTTTAAGGGAAACAATTCACAGACAAATCAAAACAATATTTTAAATGCATATGTATTTAATCTATTACGCATTCATACGAAATAAGCCGATGTCAGTGGTAAAGAAAAAGAAAATAGGATGATACCTAAAGAGAAACAAAAATACCACCAAATGATGGTGGGCAGGGAGTTGAAGTTTGGCCCTGATTTTTAATAAAATGGAGGGGGAGAATATCAGGAAGGGTTGGTAGATTTTAGAATGTTCTCTCCTTTTATATGCCTTCTCCGATGCCCACCCACCCAGGGGCTGAGTTGGTAAACAAATACAAAATACATAAATTGATCCCAATTGTTATACGAATTTCACTTTACTTACCAGAATTTTACTAAGTGGTACTTATTAAATAAATGTAATTATAACTTCTCTATTCCCCCCTCCCCTGAGGATGGTTCATGGAACCTCACATTTTGAAAAATTTTGGAATCCTGCCATTCCCGAGTTGTGAGTTTACTATGGATGTAATGAGTCGCTTTCTCCTGAGGTACAACCGAGTGTGACAGACTCATTCTTAAATATCCAACACGACCAGAGGAATGCAGGCAGGAAAACAGAAATATCACTTAATGATTAACGATCATTTTGTGGGGCGCCTGGGGGGCTCAGTCGGTTAAGCGTCTGCCTTCGGCTCAGGTCATGATCCCGGGGTCCTGGGATCGAGTCCCGCATCAGGCTCCTTGCTCAGTGGGGAGCCTGCTTCTCCCTCTGCCTCTGCCCCTCCCCCACTGGTGCTCCTGCATGTGCTTGCACAGTCTCTCTCTCTCAAATAAATAAAATCTTTAAAAAAAATGTGTTGTGGGGCGCCTGGGTGGCTCAGTCGTTAAGCGTCTGCCTTCGGCTCAGGTCATGATCCCAGGGTCCTGGGATCGAGTCCCGCATCGGGCTCCCTGCTCTGCGGGGAGCCTGCTTCTCCCTCTCCCACTCCCCCTGCTTGTGTTCCCTCTCTCGCTGTGTCTCTCTCTGTCAAATAAATAAAATCTTTAAAAAAAAAAAAAGTGTTGTAATGAGCACTGGGTATTATGTAAGACTGATGAATCACAGGCCTATACCCCTAAAATAAATAATACATATGTTAATTTTTTTAAAAAGATCATTTCTTATTACTCATGTATCTCCTTCCTCAGAATCCATGAGAACAGTACATCCTAAAGGCTTCAGAATTAGAAAGTGAGAACAGATTTGTACTAAATATCTAGTCTTTTAAAACAGAGAATTCACAGAAACTGAAGCCCCCCCCCCCAGCCTATTTTGTTACAGGTAACTCCTGAGAAATGTGTTTGTCTCGGCCCCTGAACTTCTTTTGTAACGGACGCTTCAGGAAGCCAGCCTGCAGGGGAGATGTGGGGCTCTACACACTCTTCCCAACATCTATCAGAAGTGACTTCCTCCCGAGGCCCTCCATACCAAGCCACGACCGGGCCATGACTGCACCACGACTGGACCGGGAAAGGCCAGAGGCTAGGAGCTGAGCTGCTATTGCTGGATGTGCAGGGTCGCCCAGGTGGAGAGCTGGAGTGACTAGAAGCTTCTGCGCTTGGCCAGGCTACAGCATGACAACCCAGGCCTCCACGTCTCTGACTCAGGTTTAGGAGATACAGACTCCAGAACCCGTCTTATAGTGACACTTTTGGCAGGCCGGGTGACAGCTTTTCTGAGCCTCTAATAATACCTCCTTGAGAGGGTGATTCTGAGGATTACCTGGGTTCATGCATGAGAAAGAACCTAGTCACAATGCCAGGCACTTTAGCAGGTGCTCAAAACAAAACAGCAAGGCGAGATAATTACTGTTGCCCACCGGATCTGCAGCTAGTCTCCTGGGAAAGCCTGTGTACCAGGCACTATCAGAAGGTCAACCTGAGAAAATGCACATTCAGTTGCTTTAGGATGGAGCTTGAGATTCTGCATTTCTACCAAGCTCCCAGGTGATGCCATCTGCAGCAGACCACACTTTGAGGGGCCAAAGGTTAGGTTATTTAATCAGTCGTGCTTTAGAAACATTAAAATCAGACAGGCAATTTCCCACATATTCTTAACGGATTTTGTAGACTACCTAGTTATTTTTTACCTTCCCGAAGTATCAATATCAAAATGAGGAGAACATGCATTAAAAAATGTTAAAAGACAAAAAAAAAAGTTAAAAGACATAGTTTAAACACTTATTATTTCCTCAATGGAAAAGCCCAACTTTTCAACATAGTCAGGATTCAGAACACTGCAAAAGTATGGTTCAGCTTAAATAGTACTGAGACCAATATTCAAGTTTTGGGGTTTTTTTAAAGGTGAAAAGGCTACACAGAGATGAATGATACATGACAACCATCCCTTTTACCTTCCACCAGATGTAGATCCGAGAGACCCATGGTTGGCAAACAGCATAAAATAAAAGGAAAACACAAACAACTGAGAAAAACCATTTCCCCACACGGCTACTACAATAACTGAGCTGGATGTCAAAGACTGTCCAAAACCTAAACCCTCCTTCAGCAAAAGGCAGAGTATAGAAAATGTGAGATTAGGGGAGTCAATAAGTTACCTCCTTGCTCCAAGAAACAATTAAAGGGACGAATGGTGTTTGCAGACTATTTCATCTGTCTCTGCCGTAGTCAGAGCTGTGATTTCAAGTTCAAGGCCTCGTCGTTATAAACTTTTCTCAAAGGTCCCCAAATCAAATCTGGATGATGAATTCCCTTCACACCCATGCCATGCCTCTTCATCCAAATGGCATTTGGCCCGCTGGAACATCCCCAGGGACATAGAGGGAAGGGGGATTCACCGTGAACAGGGGGGAGCCCAATCCACTTCCAGACTGTTCTGTTACACAGGGCTTTCCGACATTAAACCGAATCTTTCCTGCCTAGAACGTGCAACCCTCTGCTTATTCTGCTCTTACAACCACACAGAGTGAATCTAATTTCTCTTGACATGACAGCCCATCAAATGCTTGAAGAAAGTTAATCATATCCTTTCCAGACTTCTCACATGCTGTTAGCCCTTGGTGCCTCAATTATCCCTCCTAAGGCACAGTGTCCCATCCTGGCCACTGCCTCCTGCCCAGACTCAGCCGGCCAGTCTCAGTGAATGCCTTGTGTCCGGGATTAAAATCAACAGCCCAGGCCTCGTTTGATTACCTTGGGATAGAGTCGCAACACCATCTCCCCTCTCCTGCGCAGGACGGATAACCGATCATGAGACCAACAAGCATAGTCAGTTCTGGTGGCCAGATCACATTTTAGACTCACATAGAATGAAACTCCATGGGGCACCTGGGTGGCTCAGTCGTTAAGCATCTGCCTTCGGCTCAGGTCATGATCCCAGGGTCCTGGGATCGAGTCCCACATCGGGCTCCCTGCTCCGCGGGAAGCCTGCTTCTCCCTCTCCCACTCCCCCTGCTTGTGTTCCTGCTCTCACTATGTCTCTCTCTGTCGGGTAAATGAATAAAATCTTTAAAAAAAAAAAAAAAAGAATGAAACTCCACATTGCACAGGTAGATTTCAGGGAACAATTGGGTAATATGTATAAACAACTTTAAGAACGCATCCCTTACAACCCAGAAATTCTAGGGATATATTCCAACGAGTTAATAAATGCATCAAGTATGTTCAATGGGGGTTATTTGGCAAGTGAGACATAGGAACCCAAACATTTAGTCTGAAACAAATCTATAATGTATTGTGTGCAATTTTAATTTTTTTTATCAATGCTCTTTTTCTATAGTGACTATGTTATTACTTTTATAAGAAAGCAAAGTTGGGGGGGTGCCCACCTGGGTGGCTCAGTTGGGTAAGCCTCCGATTTTGGCTCAGGTCATGATCTCAGGGTACTGGGATCGAGCCCCGTGTCCAGCCCCACGCTCTGCAGGTAGTCTGCTTGAGGATTCTCTCCCTCTCCTTCTGCCCCTCCCCCTGCTTGTGCACTCACTCGCACTCACTCTCAAGTAAATAAAATCTTAAAAAAAAAAAGTAAGGTGGGGAGGGGAATAAGGCTGGGAACAAAGGGGAGGCAGGGAGAGAGAGACCTCGCTTGGAGTCCACACCACCAGAGAACCAACCAGGGTCCTCCTAACTCTTCTGTCCACAGGATAGGATTCCCACGAAAGAGGTCACTGAACTTCCGGTCAAAATACAAATCCGTAAAAAAAAAAAAAAAATACAAATCCGTAAGCGATCTTATTTTAAGAACGGATTCTACAATCTGAGCTGGAGGCAATTACCTGTCAGTCGAGTTCTGACGCGTCTCTCATACGTAGGATTCCTCCACTTTCTTATAACCAAACTATAACGTGACATTTGGAAGCTCCCAGGTCTAGTGTGGACCCTATTCTTTTTTTTAAACAAAAAAGGAGGTATGTTTACATATCATAAAATATTTAAGTATATTTTTATTGAGGCATAGACTTTATATCTTGTAACATTCACCCTATTTAGGGCACGCAATTCAATGAATTTAAATAATGCTACTGAGTGATACAACCATCACCAAAAATCAGTGTTAGGACATTTTTGTTGCCCCCGGTAAGATGCCTCATGCCATTTACAGTGACTTCCTGCTCCTACTCTTAGCCTCAGGCAACCACTAATCTACTTTCTTTCTCTATAAATTTGCCCTTTTGGGGCATTTCATAAAAACAAACTCGTACGGTATGTGGTCTCTCATGTCTGAATTCTTTCATTTAGCCCAACATTTCTGAGGTCCATCAATGCTACAGTGTGTCAGTGACTTCTCCCTTCTGAGCCCCATTCTTTAGCACAGAAGTGGCCTTGGGCACCAGCACAAAAGGCCCCATCAGGCCACGCCACACCTGACTGAAAGGTTGAAAGTGGATGTGTTTCATCAATTCTTGGATATTAGGAACTTCTATATGCTCATGTTTAGCCTCATGGAAGGTTCTAGAACCTAATTCTTTTGCTACGAATGGGCCACTGGCTTGACGGCCCTGCAGAATCAGAAGCCAGGAATGCTCGGTCTGGGTCAGGGTGGGAGGACAAGTGAAAGAATCACTGTCCTAGTGATAAGTGGGATCTCGATCCAAGCAGCCCGTCCAATAGAGACGATCTCTCCAAAAGGGCAGAGAGAGTGGACCTGTACCTTCCAGGGACAATGCAACGGGATGGGGCAAAGTTTGACTGAAGGGAAAGGATATTCAGTGATTGCCAGAGATGGTCACAGGCTGAAAAAAATCACTGTGCAACAGGAGGGAGATACTGACGGAGCTGGACGAGCATGGAGTTTCTGCATGATTCTATACAAACCAGTTCAGCCTAAGAACAGGAGCTATATAAGTCTGGGAGTTCCACGTGACCATCAGCTTTGACGTCAGAATAGGTCATCAGCATGGTGGCTGCTCAAAGAATGGCATGAAATAGAGCAGCAGGAATTAGGAAACCATCGGTGGGAAACCAGCAAGGTTCTTGTCTTCCTCTGACACTCAGTAGCAACCAGTCTGCGGGCAACTCATCCAATGCCCATTTAGACACAAACCCTTGTCTGTGGAGATGATGATATTTGCTTCCCTTATGTCACAGGATCAAAGATTGTGAGGCTAAAAGAGACGGTGCTTACGACGGCACCCTCTAGGGTGTGAGATGGCACACTCATGGGGTGTTGTCTGAGTCACCATCAGGAGATTATAGAGCTTTAAGGGAGCACACAAGGTCTTGAGGGCTAGTCCTTTCCAAACCTTGTCTTGTCAAGAGTCTGCAATTCTGCAGAGATGCCTTGAAGAGGAAGTAGAAGCCACCTTCTCTCAGTCCCAGAGGCCCCCCCGCCCTTCTCCCGGAGCTGCCGGTCCCCTCCCCCGAGCTCTCCCTAAACAGCTTCCCTCACGTCCCTCTGGACATTCAGACAGTGGATGGTGGCCTTTGAAGAGAGGGTTCTGAAGCTAACAGAAATGTTCAAATCCTGGTAGATCGAGCTCCTTGTGCTAGAGAGGAGGACCCACGGTCTAGCTTTGCTCAGGGTGATGCATTAATATTTCGTTAAGGAGCAAGTGTTATGGCCAAGCCATCCTGCCATTTCCACACATCAGAAAAAGGAGACATGAGAAAGTCTACTTTTTTTCTCAGGCTAGAACCATCAGCCATTTTTCAATTTTTCTGGGTCCCTTCATAAACTCTGCTCACTTTCCTTCTAAAGACTTGCTGTTTGCTTATACACACCAAATCTTATCTCCATTCCTGATCTCCCAGGGCTTCCTTGGGCACGTGGCTGTCATACAAAACATCTGAAGCTCGACACATCTAACCTGCACAGAAGCCTTTGAGATTGGCCCGCAAATGCCCACGTCCAACTTTTCCAACTTTGCCTTAGACCTCTGCCCCAACACCCAGTATGAAAACTTGTAAGTCATTCTGACTGATCTTCACGTCACATAAATCACTAGCAGGACTTCACTGCTCACTTAAAATAATTTCATGGACATCCTCGATTCTTTATCTGTCAAATCCAATCCATCGAACTTTCAGAACAGCGATGTGGGGGCGACTGGGTGGCTCAGTCATTAAGCGTCTGCCTTCAGCTCAGGTCATGATCCCAGGGTCCTGGGATCGAGCCCTGCGTCGGGCTCCCTGCTCTGTGGGAAGCCTGCTTCTCTCTCTCCTGCTTCTCCCTCTCCCACTCCCCCTGCTTATGTTCCCTCTCTCGCTGTGTCTCTCTCTGTCAAATAAATAAATAAAAATCTTAAAAAAAAAAAAAAAAAGAACAGCGATGTGAAGGGACAGAAGAGAGGTACTTACCTGACCTGTCCATCACTCCTGGCTCCAACCTTGTCCTCATGGGGGCCTTCTTGCTCTCCCATTCACTTGCCAAGAAGGCCCACCATCCAGTCCCATCTACCCAGATTTCTCAGCCCTTTCTCCTCCATGAGACTCTCGCTGACAAATGTAGTTCCCAGGCATGTGCCACTCACTCGACCTCCTCCATTTTTACTGGACAGGCTTGGGAGACCTGTGCTGTCCTCTTAGGAACCCGCACAGGCCTGGCCACAACTAACAGACCAAAGAAGCACGAGGTGGCCACGCCGCTGACTAGCTGCCAAGTCATTCAGATTTCTGCTCTCAAGAGCTACAAGGTCAGAGAGTAGCAGGAAAGTGGAGCACATTCCCTACCCAAGCCAAGGGACCTGGATACATGCAGGAGCCCCATGACAAAGAGCCCAGCTCCAGCTTCTGGAAAAGGGGGCCCTGCTTTGGCTCCATGAGATTCCTGCTTCCCTTCAATCAAACCCTCCTCATCTGAATAACGTGGGTAGATCCCGTTTTCATCCCAAACGTCCTGACTAGAACTATCACCACAGATCCAACTGGAGACTTGCTTATTAAAATTAGTCAGGGACATGATAGATTTTGTCAAGTGAAATGCTGAAATTACGAATTACCCTTGTAGGTAACAAAACATTTTTTTTAACTGTAATCATTTTGGCAGAACCTTTTTCTTGTGAATTACAGATTTGTCTTTTTAAATAAAAGATATAAAGCATAAATACATCTTTTCTTGATAACCCAGAACTAATATTCGGAGCATCACTGGTTTAACTGTTTCTAAACATGGTGGGGTCCTCGGGGGCTACCTGAGATGCACTCCTGCACTCCAACGCACTATGGTTTTCTAATACTGTCCTTTCAGCTGACACATTTTGCTGTTGTCAAGAGCCCACCTCCAATCTTTCACTTTTTAGGTTTAGTGATGAAGACTGTGGAGACACTGCAACCAAGTAGGGCCTAAAATAACACTCAATATGCTCTCAGCAAAGACATACGCAATTTTCATGGTCTCAGGCAGTTTTTCTGACACTTTATTTGAAGAGAGACTATTTCAGCTTGCCTCCAGATTCCCCCTAGAGCCTGGGTATATTCTCAGAATATCTCATAAATCCATTCAGTGGTTTAACTACTTTTCAAGTACATTAGTCCTACATTCACAACTAGGTTGTACACCCTTTGTAAACATGAACCATGTTTCACACACAACCTATATAACAAAACGTCAAGTGCCCAGCGGGTACACAAACCGGATTTGCTAATAAAATACAATAAACCCAGTGGCTTTCCAACTTTTTTTAAACGACACACTCCTAAACAAAACCATAAACAAATCTGTAAAATAAATATAAGAAAAAGCAGCTCTTACTAAGGAGAGATGGTGAGACCTGGAACCCACTCAATGACCTCTTTCTGCATGTCACTCAGGGGGTGGAAATGATCACTTGGATCACTAGATTAGACCAATACTCTAGTCTTCTTCAAGCTGTAAACATATCAGCTAACTCACCAGGACGTTGAGGGCCGCTGAGTACCTAAGTGGCATTAGATCGGAAATAGCCCAACACTCGTAAGAACAATGCTTCCCAAACTCTACTCTGTACACAGATCTCCCCCAAGCCTGGTGAAGATGTATCTTCTCAAGAGCTCGGGTGCTGTCTGACATCCTGTTTTTCTAACAGCTCCAGGGGCATGCCGTTGCTGCGCACCCAGGGATCACAATCTAAGAATCTGGAAAGTACGACCATGTTCCTTCTGTCTCAAAAACCTAGAAGATAACCTTGTCACCTTCACACGTGTTATTACTGCCCCTTTAAATTCCCTTCCTTGAGGCACCTGGGTGGCTCAGTTGGTTGGGCATCTGCCTTTGGCTCAGGTCATGATCCCAGGGGCCTGGGATGGAGCCCCACACTGGGGTCTGCACTTAGTGGGGAGTCTGCTTCTCCCTCTCCCTCTGCCTCTCCACCTCGTTGTGCTCTCTCTCAAATTAATAAATGAAATCTTTAAAATAAATAAATAAATTACCCTCCTTACTTCCAAGAGCTAAAGACCACTTGTCTTTTTCTATTCCCACAAATTAAATTTCAATATAGGCATCATTAGGACAGGGGGGTCTAGTTTATTCACTGCTGTTTCCCCAGGGCCTGAACAATGCCTAGCACATAGAAAGGGCTCAAACACATTCTGAATGAATACTTTATAAAACAAGCCCTTGTGCTCTAAGTAACAAATGGTTTGCTTCCAAATGCCGTCTCTATTTCTAGTGCTTGATATTTCATACAGTTTTATTTGGCAGTGTTTTCCCAACTGGGGAAATTCATGTTGCAACATGAAGTGTCTGCTTTGTCATAGTTGTCACTTGCCTTGTGCTGTTGTTGAACCGATCTGTCTACGCTCCTTCAAAGGCTGTCTAAAATTTCCATGTGCAGACCGGGTTTTAGGTACAGCAGGGCACAGAAGCTGGCGTGATAACAAGAAAGCACTAGAAAGTGAGGGAACCTGATGTCTCAGAGGTGAGAGAGCGGAGGGGGGACAGCAGTCTGAACGGCTGGGTGGGTGGCAGCAAGGGACGGGTGTGGAGCAGACTCGGATCATGTGAGGATGACGAAGCAGGCAAAGGAGAGCCGGTGTAGACGACAGGAGAGGCAATGCAAGGCACAGATACCAATGTGACAGGTCACCAGATACTGAGGGAAAGTTCTGGCCCATCCGTGGCCTAGGCTTATAGAATCCCTCTGAAGCCAGGAATTCCCCCTAAGAACTCAAAGGTAAAACCATACAGGGGACAGCATTTAATTTAAATGTCGCCTTCAGAAGGTGCATCCTTACCCCACACCATTTTCTTAAGGCACTGAATTTGGTACCCAGGCCTAAGAGGGTGACGTCAACCACACGCTGAGGGAGAAAGCCTACTGTTCCCTACAGACAGCCCCTCGAAGGGCCCTTCTTCACCGTCACAGCAAATATGGGATCGATGCAACTATGGTGGCTGGTTTCCTTCTGCCCACCCTGACTACTTGCTTACATGCCAAGAAAAGCTGAACAGAGTCAGGCCCAGGGGACAGGTCCCGGGCATGTCTCCTGCTCACTCCAGTGGCATCAGTGGAAAGATTCGGGGAAAGCAGCAGCTACACAAACCTAAGGAGTACAACCAGTGGTGGCCCAGTGAATCCACTAGGGATCTCGGGGTCTCCTCTAGCAATATGAAAAATCTTCTAGAATAATCGCACTGTGTTGCCAAAGTCCAGTGGTCATTTGCCTTTTCATATAATGAAGACATTAAAACTAGTAATTTCAAAGTTCCATTACATCACTTGACAGATTGGGGGGGGGAGGGGATGAGAAGGAGTTTTAAAAGGATATGTGTGCTCTTTGTCTAATTAGGTATTTCTCATTTCTCTTCCCACCAGGAAGATACCAGGTGGATTGTCCAAACACGATGACTTGTAAATATCCCAGTGTGTTTGAGACCAAGGGCAATCTGCTTTCTACACACATCTTCAAGTCCTCCTTCCTCCAGAATACCACATCCTCTTACTCTGTACCTCTACCACCTGCTAGCCAGTCAGAAAAAGCCTCTTTAACCCCTACGCAGGGCTTGCCATTTAGATTTAAAACCCGATTGTCTGGTGTCTCTCAGGGCATTTTATAATCTAATGTTGGCACGGAACACACACTCAGCAGCCGCAACGTCACCAGACGATGTGCCTTACACACAAGCTTGGGCACGGTTGGCCAGACGAGTTTTCATGGTGGAGACACGGCCCAAGAACTCGGAAGGAGGGCAGAGAATGGGTTGATGGAGAATGGAGTTTGCCCAGGCGGGAGGAACGACATGTGTGAGGACTAAGAGGTGGGAACGGCAAAGGGATGACAAATATTTGCCTAGTGGATGGAAAGAGCATGACCTCAGGTGTGCTGAGATAGGAGCATGCTTCGGTGCAGGAGTGGAAAAAGCCAGGTGTTGGGGGAACTCCAGGGAAAAGTCCCTGTGGTCAGAAAGAGGTCCAAGCACTGTCTTCCATCATGCCTCTTCAAAGCCATTCTCTTGTAAGGAGAAGTACTGAGGGCGGCACTCGGCGGAGTCAGGACGGAGGGACATCTCACATGCCCGCCCCACCCCAGGCTGGCCAGAGTCTGAGGAGTGCTACAGAAGATGTCCCAGGACCCATTCTGATTCAGCCTCTATGTGCACAGATGAACCCTCGCACCGACGCCTCCCTGTGCCTTGAGCTACACCTCAGAGATGTAGGCAGGAGTTCTTCTTGTGGTTGTTTTGGTTCACTGATGCTTGGTTTCTAGAATACCCCACCTACCACCACCACATGAGCACCAAGTAAGTGCCAGGAACTATTAAGCACACGGTACACATCAGCTCAAAACTATATGCAAGACATAGTCTATATTTTACAGATGAAGCAGGTGTGGTGTAGAGACAGGAAGAAATTAACTCAAGGACGCTCAGCTGTAAAGCAGCCTAGCCAGGACTCATGCCCAGTGTGATGGAGATTCAGAAAATTCCTTAGCAACAGATCTATGGCATGGAGTTACTTTCCCGGACACATTTGAAAGCTCTCTTAAATATCTACTAATAAGAATGAACCAATTAAGTTATAGGCAGGGCTGGTATCAACGGCTATGGCCAGAGCAGGCTCATTCTGACTGGCTAATGCCTGCCCCACAGTATGCTAAATACTCTGAATATCACTCCTAATTAAGAGTTCCAGGAATTCTCTCTTAGCTAACCATAATTAAAGTAAAACATTTAAAATAACTCCACCTCAAAATTAAATTACACAAGTTACTGTAAGCTGAAGGCAGAGACTGACAAGTAGGCAAATCAGTGAGAGAATGAATGCACACACAGCTCTAATAAAACATATACACCTGACTGGTAAAGTCCAGGGGCTTGAGATCCAGCTCATCCCAAGCCTTGACCTGTTGTGTGACCCAGGCCAAGACCAATCACCAACTGCTGGGAAGTACCATAGGAGATTAACCTTGAAGGTTGCCCCAGGAAACCATTCTGTTACAGTAGCCAGAAATGCTTTGCCACAGTAAGTAAGTAATCATTATTTTACATTTCCTAAGTACGCAAAGAAAAACGCTGGAAAATTAAACCAGGCTAATTCCGTGACCCCAGAACTCACATGTCTATCACGAAGGAGTACGTGTGGCCTCACAGTCCACATACAGTCAGGAATGCACAGACCACTGGACAAGAACAGATAGAGAAATCTCTATCGGCGGATCTGATGAACACTATGGAGCCTTTCCACTGGAAAATGCCCACACAATAGATTTGCATGGTTTCAGGGGATTCCTAAAGCATGAACTATATTGAATGGAATGGCCACGGAGTTAAGAGGCTCTGCTAGGAACCTCTGACTCTAGAACAGGAAAGCACCAAGCACTTGACTTCTCTTGCCCCAGGAATGCACCACTCCGTCTCCAAGAAGGATTTTTCTCTTGGCTCACTATACGTGCCGATGTCTTTCAAGCTCTGTGCAGAGACACTGTCTCCTTTCTCGGGAGGAATGAGCATTTAAAACATGGAGCAGCCTCACCTCAGGGATGTGTTTCCACAGAGGCGTGGTGGTAGCAATATCTGTCCATGAAGACGTCACCTAAGCAAAGGAGTCCCACTTCCACAAAGACAAGTATGAGACCCAGTCACTGAGAAAACCCCAGTTGGAAATTACCACTCGGCATGCAAAATCAATTCTTATATGTAATGCTCAAAAATAGGACAACAAAATGTCTGGTGTGAGAACGTGACTAAACTTGAAGACAATGGGCCTTCCCACCACCCACCCTATGTAAAGTAACTGAAGGTGTGCTGGAGACAGATCAACCAACACCCAAGTCTCCTCTCCGGCACATCATTTTAATACCCAGGAACCGCCAACAGATGTTACACAAAACTGCCTGAGCTGTGTTCAAGGTAAATGGACCTTTGTTTAAAAAAAAAAAAAAAAAAACACAAGAGAGAGAAAGAACACAATTAAAAAAGAGCAGGGGAAGGGGCGCCTGGGTGGCTCCGTTGGTTAAGCGTCCTGAATCTTGATCTCAGCTCAGGTCTTGATCTCTGGGTCATGAGTTCAAGCCCCACATTAAGCCTACTTTGAAGGAAAAAAAAAAAAAAAACAAGGGCGGGAGGGGGGAGGGGAGATCGTTTTGACTATATTAGGAACTGGAAATAAGGCTCTAAGCGTTGTAAATCTACTTGTTTGCCAGTTACAAAAAACTCAGGGTACATGCCGCCTCTTAGTCAAGACGCTGCCCTTTTTTTTGCACATGGAATCGCAACCTATTCAAATACCTCCCACTCCTTTCCAGTTCAGCTTCTGTCCTGTTTGCACATTGGTATAAACGAGTCATCTGGTTTCAAAAACCAATAACCAGTTCCCCCCAGTTCTCGTTCTTCTTGACTTTTTCTGTAGCATCTCACATTCTAAAAACCCTCTTCTTGAAATAAGCATGTACGCTGGGATGGATTTTTTTTTAATGTATTCCATTTATTTATTTAAGATTTTACTTATTTATTTGACAGGGAGAGAGAGAGCACAAGTAGGTAGAATGGTAGGCAGAGGGAGAGGGAGAAGCCGACTCCCCGCTGAGCAGGGAGCCCGATGCGGCACTCGACCTCAGGACCCTGGGATCATGACCTGTACCAAAGGCAGACGCTTAACAGACTGAGCCATCCAGGCGCCCCTGGAATTTTTTTTTTTTTTTAACATCTATCTCTTTGCATTCCCACTACCCTGCTCATTCCCGAAATACAACGACCTCTCCTCGTATTTTGAGGGTCTCACCTCTCGGAACTCTATCCCCCGAACAACGATCACCACACCCCCTCTCCAAGGACAGAGATGCACAAACCAGAACCTGTCACTGCTGCCTTTTCCCTCCCTTTCTTCTTCACTGTCAATGCATCCAGCTGGGGGGTCTCTCCCCTGGACAGCTTGTGTGTGTACACAGGATGCACGTCATAACCATGAGCTGAGGAAGCCCATACACTTCCTTAAAATGTTTAACAGACTCCAATAAATAACTTAAAAAAGAATTTTAACATAAAAGAAAAGCTTCATGGACTTTACGCTCTAAGTCGGGGCTTCCAAAACACCTTGATATATTAAAAGAAAAATTAAAACCCAGACTCTATTTGGGTTTCTGATACTTAGGGGACATTCCATGAGCTTTGAGCAGCCACAGAGGTCGTCTTGTCCGCAGCAAGGTGCACGAAGGACTGCGCTGACTTCCTCAGCACCGTGCGTGTTGTTATATCAAATAACGTAATCAGAACACAAACTGTTCTTAGATTTCTGCAGAGGTAATTAAATAACAATTCAATCCCAATTAATCACAGTCAAATAAGAGTCTGTCAAAGAAGAACTCTATACACACGGGAGGCTATTTAATGGTCAAATACTTGGCAGGATCTTAGTTAAACAATGATTCATTAAACCCCCTCTGCCACACAATGGCCAGGCTGAATCAGAAGTGAAAGAATCGAAACTCTTTTGTTCTCCCATAAAAAGACATCAACCCTCCATGCATGATATTCTTTCCTTCCTCACTTAGCAGACTGCTCGACTGCATGATTCAGACCCTGCTCAGCTGCTCCCAGGCACGCGGGCATGAGAGTCTTTGGTTCCCAGCACCGTATCTGGGCCACGCTTTTCTTCCCAAGTGAAAAAGGAGAGCACGAGACAGTGGACCACACCTACATAAAGCGTTTATCCTCTCCCAGTAGGGAACAGAACAGCAGACTCAGAACCTACCTTCCAGCCCCAAGGAAAGGCAAGCTGGGGCCATTTTGCCAGCAGGAGACGGCTGCCCCCTGATCCACACAATTTATCTGACCAGCAAAAACCACCTCCCTTATCAACTTGGTTCCTTTAAATTAAACATCCCTTTAGTAACACAACTGCCCATGAAAACCCAGAGGTCCGTGTTAAGTTTGGCTGGTAATTCCCAAAGACTTTTCATCACATTTCTCAGAGGGGCTCTATTACCTTCTAGCAAGTTCATTTCTTCCTAAGGAGACTATCAAGGAAAACGACTTCCCTCTGGATGCTGGTTTTTGCCCACACTAGCATTACACGTGCCCCCGTAGTCTCACTAATGCTATTTTTAAAATGCATGATTTTTGCCCTTCATTGTTGATTCAGATCTGTATTAGAGATCGCCAAGTTGGCTGAAAATGGGCTTTATGGGGTTATATTGCAGACACTGTTGACGATTCTACTTGCCTCTTCAGAAAGGCGTTTCCTAACCTGGCTTTGTTAAATGCTGGGTCCTCACTAGTTTTACCAAGCATTTTAAAAAAGATCGAAGAAATAAAATTAATTGCATTTCTCTTTATTTAAGAACAAAATACATACTACCTAATATTTTTTTAAAGTAATGTCTCACGCAAAACAAAATTTTTTGAAGGGCGTATCTATCATCTCCTCCCACCTTCATAGGATTTATTATAATGAATCAAAGCTAAATATACGTGACAGGGTTTTCATTAAAAAGTCAAGAAACTGGGGCGCCTGGGTGGCTCAGTTGGTTAGGCAACTGCCTTTGGCTCAGGTCGTGATCCTGGAGTCCCGGGATCGAGTCCCGCATCGGGCTCCCTGCTCCGCGGTGAGCCTGCTTCTCCCTCTGACCCTCCCCCCTCTCATGTGCTCTCTGTCTCTCTCATTCTCTCTGTCTCAGATAAATAAATAAAATCTTTAAAAAAAAAAAAAAGTCAAGAAACTTCATGGAAAACTTACGAGCAGAGCATAACATACTTCAACTTTGTTCATAAATTGGGCAATAGGAAACAAAGATCCACTTTGACGGGATCTCGTTGGATTATAAAATATCAAATTCAGGGGTACCTGGGTGGCTCAGTCGTTAGGCGTCTGCCTTTGGCTCGGGTCATGATCCCAGGGTCCTGGGATCGAGCCCTGCATCAGGCTCCCTGCTCAGCGGGAAACCTGCTTCTCCCTCTCCCACTCCCCCTGCTTGTGTTCCCTCTCTCGCTGTGTCTCTCTCTGTCAAATAAATAAAATCTTAAAAAATATATATATCAAATTCATATGCAGACTATCACAGTGAATGTAGGATACACTGCACATTGTTTCAATAAATATATTAACTATAAATCAAATTACGCAGTCTTAACAGAGGGGCGAAAAAATAAAGCACTAAAAACCTGACTTTAATTATGAATATTAGACCTATTTTTGTGATCCCTCAAACACGAAACCCAGCATTTGATTTATGGTGCTCTGATACGGTGCATAATGATAACAGCCTTACATGTGTCTATTTCTCAGCTCAACTGTGACACAGAATGATTTGGG
Source organism: Mirounga angustirostris (assembly GCF_029215605.1). Taxonomy (NCBI): domain Eukaryota; kingdom Metazoa; phylum Chordata; class Mammalia; order Carnivora; family Phocidae; genus Mirounga; species Mirounga angustirostris. Next base: position 15,333,802 of record NW_026991711.1, on the reverse strand, counting down.
GGGGGAGGTGAGTCACACTGCGTCTGTACATAAACATACCATAGCAAAACAAATTTTCCTGCAAATATAAGCACTTTTACAGTCTATCAAAGTGGTGCCGAAAAGTAGATTTATTCACATTAAGTGCTGACGGGAATGAAACATTTCAGCAGTAAATAAAGTACATCGTAACCCCATCGTCGAATCAATGAAGTCATTAAAAATAGACTGCATTCTTCAAGGAAATGGTGAGTTTAAGGGGGGTAAAAAAAATCCTCGGTCGCAACACAGCTGACAGTCACTGATCTGGACCCTCTCTCCTCCCGTGTGCCTACAAAGAAATGTCTATGAGTTCCTTATCTTTCTTCATGTGTATTTAGGCATGTGAACTGCTACATGGCCTTTCCAGCTTCCCCACAGGCATCCCATAAATACAAATAAGAAAATACACCCTGTTTTCTTCTCCTTCTCCCCTTCTCCTTCTCCCCTTCTCCTTCTCTCCTTCTCCTTCTCCTTCTAGGCCCCAAACTGACAGAATATTATCACTTTTGTAGACTCCTGCAAATTGGCACAGTCGCATTGGGCAGAAATATGCTGAGATTATAATATCCATTTATCTAAACTGCTAGCACATAACAAAATTCAGGTAGGGTGCTTGCCACCTAAATTAATTTACTACTTGAAAAAGACTTCTTATGCCAAGCCTGTCAAAAGGAAAACAGGAAAGGAGTTAAGAAACTGTAAATAGGTTTGCGTTTGATCTAATTTTCAAGTGTAGGATTAAAAAAGGAGGAAAGCGTGCCAAGAAAAGACGACAGGAGGAGACTAGCAACAAAGCAGCCTGCAACTCGAGCCCAGAAGCCACACCAGGGACCCACACGGCCAGCCTGCCTTCAGGAGCATGCCGCCCAGCTGTTCCAGGTGGCCTGGCACCTGCCACCACTCAAGACTGGCGCCCAAAGCCACCTCCTGTGATTTACCCAAGAAGGGTGCGACCCCCTCACGTTCTTTGGGATGGCTACTCATCACAACCAAAACAAGAAGTGTTGGTAGGATGTGGAGAAATCGGAACCCTGGTGCACTGCTGGTGGGAATGGAAAAGGATGAGGCCACCGCAGAAGACAGTATGGTAGCTCCTAAAGAAACTAAGCAGGGCGCCTGGGTGGCTCAGTTGGTTGAGCGACTGCCTTCGGCTCAGGTCATGATCCTGGAGTCCCTGGATCGAGTCCCGCATCGGGCTCCCTGCTCAGCGAGGAGCCTGCTTCTCCCTCTGACCCTCCCCCCTCTCATGTGCTCTCTGTCTCTCTCATTCTGTCTCAAATAAATAAATAAAATCTTTAAAAAAAATAAAAAATTAAAAAAAAATAAAGAAACTAAGCAGAACTACTGCGTGATCCGGGAATTCCGCGTCTGGGTATATGCGCCAAAGGACTGAAGGCAGGGTCTTAAAGAGATACTCGTCCACTCATGTTCACAGCAACATTATTCACAGTTACCAAAAGATGGAAGGATCCCCACGTAGTCATCAATGGATGGATAAAGACAAAATGCGGCACACACACGCATACACACACACACAGAGGAATATTATTCAGGAGCACGTGGGTGGCTCAGTCAGTTAAACATCTGCCTTCAGCTCAGGTGGTGATCCCGGGGTCCTGGGATCAAGTCCCGGTGTCAGGCTCTGCACTTAGTGGGGAGTCTACTCCTCCCTCTGCCCCTCCCCTTGCTTGTGCTCTCTCTCAAATAAATGAACAGAATCTCAAAAAAAAAAAAAAAAAGGAGTATCATTCAGCCTCAAGAAAGGAAATCCTGACACATGCTACAACACAGATGAACCTTTGAGGATATTCTACTTGGTGAAATAAGCCAGTCATGACAGAAGGTATACTGTATGATTCCGCTTATCTGAGGTTCCTAGAATAATCACATTAATAAACAGAATGGTGGTTGTCACGCAGGGGGGTGAGGGCTGGGAGGTACTGCGGAATGGAGACAGAGGTTCCGTTGGGGAAGACGGGAATGTTCTGGAGCTGGATGGTGGTGATGGGTGCACAGCAACATGAATGTGCTTAATGGCACTGAATGTGCACTGGAAAATGGTTAAGATGGTCAATTTTATGTGCAGTTGATAATTTCTTAAAATTTAAAAAAAAGGATTCAAACTTTATAGCTATCCTTCTCTTAGAATCCATCCTCTGTGTCACACTCGTCTACTCCTGGTGACCTTGTTATAATGATAAGGTGTACACTTAGCACCGGGTGTGCCAGGGCCAAGGAGAAGGATCCCGTGGTGGCAGCCACCTCTGTCAAGACCCTGAGGAGGAAAGGAGAGACGTGCGCACTCATGGGGACCAGGAGGCTCCTCGCCCCCCTACTCCCGACCCCAACACAGGAGAACTTGCTCTCCTGGAGGATGAGGAGAGCAGGGTGAAGATGAAGAACACGGGGTGGGAATGAGCAAGGGCGGAGGCTGCCTGCTGGTGGCAAACAGAGGTGCCGAACAGTCACAAATGCCCCCCGCCCACCGCACACCGAAGAAAAGGAGAGAGCGTGGAATGTGTTAACATTTCAGTCTGCAAAGCACAGCTTGACCTTTAGGAAATGCTGGAGCAATTTTCCTTTCTCGAAAAATATTTTATACAATCAATATTCCGGATGCCCCCATCTTGTCCACTTCCCAACCCCCTGAAAAAAACTTCCACATTAAGATGCAAAAAATCAAATATCAATGGAATTCAACCCCACTGGATGGCATGGCCAAATCAACGAGCAGCTTGCATTCAAATCCTGCTATTCTCTACATTTCCAGTCCAGGGCAGCCCCTCAGAACCCTCCGTAGGACCTAGGTTGTCAGCAACACCCAAAAGCATGATTAAGAGCTTCTGAGAAGTGCTAATGGCCCTTGTCTTTCGTGAGTTTATATAACCTCAGAACAGGAAGCTAAGGGGAAACACCAAAATAAAAGTGAATCTAAATGAAAGACGACAGGGAAGTACGTATATTCTCTGCACTTCCAGGGCACGTGTCTCTTGCAATGAAAAGCAAAGATGAATATATCACTGGATCAAGAAAGGTGGAGGCAGACTAGTCTTGGCTTTAAACAAGGAAAATACCACAGATATTCTAGAAAAGAGTATCTAGGAACACATATTGAGGGAAGTGGGATCCTGAGAATCCTTTAAATGATGGAAAAGAGCCTTGAAGCAGAGTGGGCAGGAAGAGAAGAAAGGACCCTCCAGGCAAATATAGAGCTGGAGAGGGAAAGAAGCAGCACCAAATGGCAAACGGAATGCCTGCCACGCAAGGATTACTCCCAGGGCCCTTGGCGTCTCCCTTTCAGAATACATGTAATTGGTCTGGTTATGTCTAAACTGGAGGGCAGGGTGGGGTACAGGACCTAAATGACTAGTCTTGGATAGAGACTCCTTTCCCCAGAGGTTCACTTCATGGAAGACAGCACATAGCATCGGTTTTAATGTATATTCTTAAAAGGCAGTAAGTTAAAATCATTAGCTAATTGGTTTTCTATCACAATAAAAAAAATTAGCTAAATATTTTCTCTCTTAGGCAGCAACTGTTTGAAAACCTCTGAATAAGCCTTAGTGCAAGTTAACTAGAGATCAGATCAAGGAACTCACGATTCATTCACATTCTTCCCTTACCACTCAGCATCCACCACCACCAACTGCGAGATTCTGAATGTCACTCCATTTAAACAGTTTCTATGTTGCTCATAGGACCCAAAATAACAGGGAACAATAATGTCAGAATCAAAAATAGTTAAATGGGAGCACAGAAATTCTAATTTCACAAACCCAACCGATTTTTTTTCCCTGAACCCTACATCTTGGGATCATGTAAAATCCTAATAACAGCCGTAAATAGAAAATATAGAAAATCAACATGTTACTAGCATTCTGAACACCAATATTTAGAAAGAGAAAATATTTTGACAATTATATTCAATTGAGCTTATTAGGCATAACAGCTATCCACACCTATCATGTGTAACTGCAGAGATGTGATGGTAAACGGGAGCCTGAAGTCACTACTTACCTCATGGCTATAAAGGACAAAAACTAGGTTTATTTTTTTTAAAGATTTATTGGCGGGGGGGGAGGGGGGAGTACGTGCAGTGGGGAGGGTCAGAGGAGAGGGAAAGAGAATCTCATGCAGACTCCACACTGAGCATGGAGCCCAACTCAGGGCTCGATCTCACGACCCTGAGATCATGACCTGAGCCGAACTCAAGAGTCAGAGGCTTAACCAACTGCATCACCCAGGCACCCTGATAAAAACTATGTTTAAAAAAATACCCAACTAGTTTTCAGAATTGAAAGATTTTTGAACATTAGGTCATGAAAGCAGCTTCTATTTTAGTTAAATAATCAACCTGTGTTTTAAATACATTTTGCAAAAATCAAAACGATGGATTTTTAGATGTCAGTATATCATGGGGTCCTTGGCTGGCTCAGTCGGTGGAGCCAGAGACTCTTGATCTTGGGGTTTTGAGTTCGAGCCCCTTGTTGGGTGTAGAGGTTACTTAAGAACAAAATCTTTAAATATATATAAACAAATAAATGCCAGCATATCGTGATCTTTCAGATGTAATTTTTTTTTTAAAGATTTTATTTATTTATTTGACAGAGAGAGAGACAGCGAGAGAGGGAACACAAGCAGGGGGAGTGGGAGAGGGAGAAGCAGGCTTCCCGCCGAGCAGGGAGCCCGATGTGGGGCTCGATCCCAGGACCCTGGGATCATGACCTGAGCCGAAGGCAGATGCTTAACGACTGAGCCACCCAGGCGCCCCTTCAAATGTAATTTAGTGCAAAATTCATTAAGTGGAAAAATGATTCTCTGATTTTATAGTAAGGCTTTTATTATTGAGAAAGGAGATCTCAAATTAAAAAACAAAAAATGCTGGGGTAACTATGGTTTGGGCAGACAGTAGCATTTCCGAGGGTATTCCCAGCATGAATTGGCAGCATCGGGAGTCTAAGCCAAGTTCAATTATTAAAGTTACAAGGCTGGATTCCTCAGAGGAGAGAGCCAGCCTCCAACTGAAGGCAAAAGGTTCCTCTCCAAATATCCTAACTTGGAGAAGACAGAGAATTCTGTAGGCCTTTGAGCTAAATTCACCGACCTTGAGTGAAAGTCCTTTCGACTCCCAAAACCTCAGGGTGGTCGACACACCAAGGAGACAAGAGAGGGTGGAGAATCACACACCTGGAGATGTAATGAGTCATGGGGAGTGCCCAGGAGCAAGGCTGCCAAATGCCCGACCTGCAAACACCTCACCAGGTCAGCACCATCCGACACTAGAACCGTGTGTTACTATTGCAGAAAAGGCTCCCGAGGCAGAGTGGAAAGCACCACAGCCTTCTGGAAAGGCGAGACCAGAATTGGGCCAGGGGTGAGGGACAGGAGGGCCGGGGCTAGACTTCGCACGGTTGGCTCTGGAGAGAACACTGCAGGCATCATTCAGGAGAGGCATGAAGGGAGGCAAGACTTTGTTTCCAAAGCTGTCCCTTCACACACCTGCCTACCCCGTCCTCCCCCACTCCTGCCCCCCAGGCTCCCAGCCAGAGGAGAAGCAGCAAGGAACCAGCTTGCTGGTTTACCAGCGATTCGATAAACCAAATCCACGATCCTTAAAACATTCAGGTAAGCACTGCATCAGAGAAGGCCATTGGAGTTTGAGGCTTTCCTGCTCAGAACACAAGAATGCCTCCGCGCGGTCCCGCCTCTGGCTGATTCCCAGTCAGGCCTCAACTGCTCAAGGCGCTTCCTCTTTCAGAGAAATTAGTCACAGCAGCACTAATGTGTTACTACAAAAAATCTTGCTGTTTTCCATTTAGATGGTAGATAATACGGACTTTTAAAATCTAAAAGATGAGACTCATACTTTTAATAGCAGTCTTTAAAAATCCTATGTAGTAGAACTAATAATATTCAAGGAAAGTAGAGCAATAATTTATTCCCATGTTTTAAAGGAATAATAGAAACATCAACAAAAAGATGTGGAGATATGAGAGCTCAGAGACGCCCCAGTGAGCCGACTGAAATCCTGGTGCTGAAGAAGGACAAATGTCCCACACTCAGCAAAGGAGAGAGGAAGAACCCCCAATTCAGACAGGTTCTTCACCAGGCTCTTCGGTCCCCATCTGAAACATTCCTCCAAACATGATGTGGCTGCCAACAGCTCTGACTCAGTTCTTTTAATATAAATCATTCTAGGGACTGGCCTAAAGTGCTGTGAAGAGTTCATAAGACACGGGTCTTTGATCTTTGTGGCTTTGCCATGTATGTTTTTAAAATTTCTGGAATGCACCCAGGGAGGCAAACTGCTTGACAGAAAACACTATAAATAGCCAAATAAATAAATACATACAAACATCTGGAACCCTGATTAAGCACTAAAGTTTTCTTTTTTTCAGGGAAGGGGGGGGCAACCACCACTGAACAGCATTTTTATTTTTATGGAAAAATGTCCTATTCTTTCCTCGTGATAAACCCCCTCTGACACGAAGACAATGTATAGAAAGCTTCAGTCTGTAAGTCCAAAGGAAAGTGGAGCTGCTGATGCCCTGTAGCTGCCTCCCCACAAAGATGTAAAGTAAATGCCATTCCAGAACAAAAACATTACTGCAACTCACTTTTTAAATAACCCATGGTCGATGAGTATCTGTGATGTAGGAGTCATTATTTCTATGACAAAAATATACCTGGACAATAGGTTAACCTGTTCTGGAATATCAAACTCAGCGTACACAAGGACCGATCCTCAGTCATCACGTAATAGTTTCCTGCTCAAAGGTAGAGTAGGAAAAGTTAGTTTCTGCGTCTTTATGAGGCACGACGAACAATAAATAATGGTGAGAACACACGTTATACTCAATACAATCAAATTAAAACCAAAGAAATCAAACTGGCCACAAATCCTGTGGTTCAAGTGTGAACCAGGACTCAGAGTAACAAACATGGTGGCATGTTAAAATACCTTCAAAAGTTAAAAGAAAAATCCTGGGGATATTCTGTCCTACCCCATCATGAGGTCCCCTGATGAGACAAAGCTTTGGCAAGCACAGAAAGGCGTGGGATCAGGCATTTTACCAAACAGAAACACTGCCTTATAGCTCTAGAGAGGGGGTTAAAAACACTCCACACGCACTGCACGATTCAACTCTGGCCTGGGGCTGCTGAGCCCCGCCATCGCTCCTGCCCGCGCTCACCGCGCACCAGCCAGGCAGCCTTCCTTACAGGTTTCTAGGCCCGGCGTCACCCCCAAACCCCCAGCATTCCCACTTCTGGGTAACTCCAACTCATTCTCTCACCAGTTCCTCCAGAGACACCGTACCATCGGCCCCTCCTCAAACCTGCTCAGGTCTCCTTGGACACCCACATGGTCCCCTGGGCCTCCTCCTCCACAATGCCGACCACAGCCATGCTAACATGGTTACTAACACGGTGTCTAGCAGAAGACACACAGGTTTTGGGGACACTGTGCTCGACTCATGATTAAGGGCTCAGTAAGTATTTCTCCACAGATGGATGGAAGGGTACGTGAATGTGTTCAGAAAGCCGCATTTTTAGTGTTTGCCCTATGGGGAAATGAGAGACCGTCGTTACAAGAACAGAGACCAATACTGAGACAAGCTGTCACTGACCGCCCAAAGGAATGATGAAAGGGGTCACCAAAAGGCAGGTGTCCATAAAAGGTGGGGGTCGGGGAGAATAACCACTGGTCAAATTCAAAATAAGAAGGGTGTTCAAGCTTGTTCCTGTGGCAGCTACAACCAGAAACCTGGCCCCGACACAAAAGCATGAGGGCAACCTGTGTGGGGGGGTGGTCAGGAATCCTTCCAGCTCCCGGAGCCCCCCGTGCCTAACGGGGCAGTGAACCCCCTGAAACAACACGGACATTTACAGAGTTCTAGTCTGCCTCCGCCTTAAGGCAGGTCCAATCTTCAGAAATGGTCTACACTCAACAGAGAGAAGAAGAACTCATCCTGCTCTGCATTCTAAATCCCTTCTTTGCGGCTTCCAGATATTTAACCAGCCAGTGTCGTCCTGAAAAGCTCACTTCCTACCTGAACAACTCCCCATCATGGTAGCTGCTCCAGAGGGGAAGATTTTGGCTGAGTACTTGAGAGGTTAATCGCATCAATACCGACCCACCCTCCCCTAAGGGCCATGGCGCCCCTTGGCAAGAGGCTGGCAGCAAGCCAGAAGGAAAACTTTTCATGGACTCCAGGCTGACATCCTGGCCTCTAGCGCCCATTCTGATCTGTTCTGTGATCCACCACCTGAATTGGTTTCTGAGTGTTTCCTCAACTATCCCCCCGCCCCATCTCTCCTGGTTCCACTCAAAAAGCCCCACTTCCTCAGCCCTGCCTCAGGTTCTCCTTCCCAAGTGTCTCCTTAGCAGGATGTCAACTGCTAGAACTCTAACACATCATCACTAGCCCAGCACACTCCCACCAGCCTGCATAATGGATATGCCCACTCCTTTCCACATTTCCCCAACTGTGGGGAGGGATGGTCTCTGTTCTCCAGGCTGCTGGGAGGCCAGGGCAGTCCATGGATCTTCCACAGCCTCTCAACGAGAAGCAACACAGACTGTCTAATGGTCAGCTATTCCTACCCAAGGAATTTGCCAGGTGCATAAAACCTAATACAGAATTAAAACATCTCTCCTGCACAAGTCAACAAAATGAACTGCAAACCATCTCAGTAATCCAGGATACCAAAGGCTGCACCAGGGTATTTGCACTTAAGAACCAATATGCATTTCTCTTTGTGGGCAATTTAAAAAGATGGATACCAAACAATGGCCTTTCATACATTCTTTAAACATCCAGGAACTAAGGAGAGAGTAGGAATTTCTAATGTAAGGAGGAAAAGGCTGGAAGAGGGTTTGAAATCTCTAAGGAAATCATTTAACTTAAATCAGAAATTCTCTATGGGCAGGATCTGGTGTCTGTCCATTGTTCCTGGTAAAACCCAGCTGACACAATTGCAGAATATCCTTGGCCTGCCATTTATGGATTTCCATGGCTAATTTTTGCATACTACTTCTCCCCACCCCGACCTTTTCCCTCCAAATGTATATTCTGCCCACCATTCCCATCACTCTCAAGGTACATGTGCTACTGTAACCTACACGAACAAATACTCATCTCCTAAGAGCTATACTGCACAAGTTTTTCATGCATATTAGGGAAAATCAGGCTTCTGCAGGACATCAAAGTCCTTTCAGACCATGACCTTAACTGTGTTCCTTACCAGCATTCGAAACTTGCTTGCATTAAATAATACCTGTATAGGCTTGTAATGAAGCAAAAATCACTGCAGGATCCCAACCTCTCTGGCCGCCACCGACTCCACAGGCCTCAGATGAAAAGTCATGTTGCTCATCATTGGAAGGTTTCCTTCGAGCTGAATCGATCCACTAGTCACAAATCTGAAATTGCTAATATTTTCATCAGAAAGGAGGAAGAGAGCTTTAATTCACCAAGACGCTACAACATGGAGGCAGCAAGCGGCTCAAGGCTAAATGGGTTGAGCTATCAAATGCGTGAGACGTCATCAAAACGTGAATGGGGGAGAGAGTCCAATGGAGCGATTTTCTTTCCTCAGGTCAAAACACAGTATTCCTCACCCTTGGACTTTCTAGGTCAGCTCACTCTTCACCTACGTCTCAGTCTGTCTCTCCAGCGTTTTGTCTGGATACGTTCTTTATCAGCCAGTCGCTTTTGCCTCACATTTGTCCTCAAACTCCACAACAAAAACAAAAAGGTTCAAAAGTCAAAGAATGCAAGACTCCTCAGAAGTGTAGTATGAAGAGAGAACACAGGCTATACCATATAAAATTCCGTATACCGTCTCTTCTGACTAACGTGCATATTACACAGGATGCCGATGGGGGGAAACTAACGACATTTTTGATAAACAAACCTTAATACGTTTGAGCCAATATTTGACAAGAACCTTAAAGGCAAGAGCATGAGTAAAGGGACCACAACCTTGTGTTCCTTAAACCCAACAAAGGTGAAGCTGGTCCACTCATCCCAGGGAGCTGGCCACACCCACAACAGCAAATGGCAGACTTTTATTCAGCAAACATATTCCCACATTTCTGACTTTTTAAAAAAACTATCAAAACATAAAGGACACTGGAAACAGGTTCTCCCAGGAACAAAGGAAAGAGTGATGCATCTACATTATACACCCAAGTTTACAACAACAACAAAAATCCAAAAGATGGCTAAAATTAGGATTAAATCTTGTCCTTACACTATTTGCGATAAATTGAATGAGCACAAAAAAGTACCTCACTATAAAATATTGAACTTGTAATGTAGTAAGATTTCCTAGATACTATTTTCCTGCAAATTTCCAAATGTCATTTAACTTCTGTGGAGAACAACGAAGAAAGCAAACTCTATGTTACTGCAAAAGAATTAAGACATAGGCAGTAAGACACAATGGAAGAACCTTTTTGTCTTTCCCTTTACCATAATTTGCGAATGGAGGAGGGTAAGTATCTAAAAAGTGAACCACATACCAAAGCCTGAATGAATCAATAAAATGTGTCTTTAAGTAGGATTCATTGAGATTGATACATCCAAGGCTCCAGGCTATTGTTAACTTAAGTTCTAAGCCCATGACAAGTGTGGTACTGAACCACAGAACTTAGCAGGATAGTTTATCTGAAAAAGTCCAACAGGAGAATTTACCCATTCTTCTATTACACCCCCACACCCCCAGCTTCTTTGTATCTATCTATAGGACAGCTGGATGGGATTCCTACAATATTGAAGTCATTTTGCTATGGTTCTCCCTTCAGGAAACTTTCCAGAACTCCATTTTATCCACTCCAACAACCAAGACCACCAACCATATTATTCTCCCACTCAAAGTCAAGATGAGGGCGCCTGGGTGGCTCAGTTGGTTAAGCGACTGCCTTCGGCTCAGGTCATGATCCTGGAGTCCCGGAATCGAGTCCCGCATCGGGCTCCCTGCTCAGCGGGGAGTCTGCTTCTCCCTCTGACCCTCCTCCCTCTCATGCTCTCTGTCTCTCATTCTGTCGCAAATAAATAAATAAAAATTAAAAAAAAAAAAGTCAAGATGAGCCCTATTAAACACTGAACTGCATTTCCAACATAGCCTATGTAAAGGTAGTTTTGTCTTCATGCAAATGACTGCACACATTTTGGAATGGTTAGCAGTACTTCTAATATGACAGGATTTAAGAACTACTACTCTTTCTCTCTGAGTCCTCTTTAAGTTATTAAAAACTTATATATTGCTATATTGCTTTTGCTTCCCCTAAGGACCAGAATGGCAAAGAAGGGCCTACTACAATCCCATGATCCCAAGTTGTCTCTTATAAAACCAAGTACTATAAATGTCAGAGCTTACATTTTCCTAACATATGATCAGCTATAAAATTATAAAAACTTTAAAGTTATGACAGAAATGAAGCAGACTGTCAAAGAGATATCTGCACTCCTTTGATTACAGCCTTATTCACAACAAAGTATCCAGACAACCTAAATGTCCCTCAACGGATGAATGTATGATGATGTCACACACACACACACACACACACACACACACACACACAGGAATACTACTCAGCCATGGGGAAAAAAAAAAAGGAAATCCTGCATTTCCAACAACATGAATGGACCTTGAGGACATCTTGCTAAGTGAGATAAGCCAGACAGAAAGACAAATACTGTATGACATCTCTTAGATGTGGAATCTAAAAACACTGAACTTATAAAAGCAGTGAGTAAAATGGTAGGTGGGGGGGGTTCGGGGGTGGGGGCATGATCTAAGGGTACATACTTGCGAGTCCTAGAGACCTAATACACAGTACAGTGATTACAGACAACAAAAGGGTATTATAAACAGTAAACATTGCTAAGAGACTAGACCTTAATTGTTCATGACACAGGAAGAATAATCATGTGACATAATAGAAGCATTAGCAAACATCACAACAGCAATCATACTGCAATATAAATGTATCAACTCAATATGCTGTATGGAAAAAAACAAAAACAAACCACAAAGTCATGACAAGGTATTAGTGAAAGTCTCTTAAAAATGTAGGGCCGGGCGCCTGGGTGGCTCAGTTGGTTAAGCGACTGCCTTTAGCTCAGGTCATGATCCTGGAGTCCTGGGATCGAGTCCCACATCCGGCTCCCTGCTCAGCAGGGAGTCTGCTTCTCCCTCTGACCCTCCCCCCTCTCATGCTCTATCTCATTCTCTCTCACAAATAAATAAATAAAATTAAAAAAAAAAAAATGTAGGGCCATGAGAAGAGGTTAAAGTGTAACTTTCCGGGCGCCTGGGTGGCTCAGTTGGTTAGGCAACTGCCTTCGGCTCAGGTCATGATCCTGGAGTCCCGGGATCGAGTCCCGCATTGGGCTCCCTGCTCAGCGAGGAGCCTGCTTCTCCCTCTGACCCTCCCCCCTCTCATGTGCTCGCTCTCATTCTCTCTCAAATAAATAAATAAAATCTTTAAAAAAAAAAAAAGAAACAGTAACTTTCCCAACATCCACCTCCTCCCATTTTGGACTAATTCACTGTGAAATGCTAAATCCTCCTGAAAATGGATAAAAGCAAGAAAAAGCATATAAAAGCTGAATCAACAGAATGAGGAAGGTGAAGACCACAAATTTTGAAGTATTTCTTACTCTCATATTTGTAACTCAAATTAGAATTTACATATCAACACACATACACACACACCCAATGATTGCATACACCTCATAACACCTGTATTATGTGATGGACTGTCCAGGTCATGCAAATTTTCTGAAATTTTAAAAAAATTTCTGATTAGCTTGATGTCCACATCCATTTCATAGGAAATAATACACAAGACAATTTCACCTTGACCTGAAGAGCTACCATGATTGTGTAAAATATTATAATGCATAGGGAACGGATGACATAGCTTTAGAAAATGCCCATGGAGAATTCAGAATACAGTATCTGGTTCCCTTATACAAAATTCCCAGCACACTGGCATATGGAGATGCTTAATAAATATTTAGTTATAATCTGTATGCTGATTATAATCTGTAGGCTGATTAATGATTTGGAGCAATCTGGTGCTTAATTTTCAATTACAGGCACCGTAACTCTACGGTTCCCACATAATAACCAATGAGGACAATAACAAGAGGAGTGAACAAGGAGGCGAGGACGAGCATGCATTTGCTGGGTACAAGCTCTAGAAGCTTAAGAGAGTGCAGATTCCTCATTGCCTTGTTGCTTCTGAAGATGAAATGAGACAATGGAAGGGACAGGATTTTGAGAAGTTGAAACTGTCAAATAAATTTACAATGTTGCTATAAAATGACAAGACATAGGGAAGCATTCCAAAGGTATCATACTTTGGGCTGATCCTCAATTTGATAAACCACAGGATTATAACTGCCAACACACGACACCGCTTCCACGGGAACAGAGCCCTTAAAACATTGGAGGGTGCATGGAATGGAGGGTCATAAAAACCCTCTGAGTCTTGACAACCTCTTTTGGTTTTCTATTTTATCAAACTGTTTCTAAGTGACTTTTGCGCGACAACAGACCCATTGAATTTCAGAGCGGAGGGCCCTCTCAGACATCAGGAGGCTGAATAAAGACGAAGACTCAGGACTAGTTAGGCGCTCGCTACCTATTTACTAACACAGCTACCTGGCAGACAGGTGTTCAACCAGTAAGTGCTCTATCTTCACTTGGCTCTCTCCACCCAAAACTATGTATTTCTTCATTTACCTCAACATTATTATGACCAGCTAGTAAATTATGGCATTTAAATTGTCAGTTTATTAATGCTAATTGGGCAGTATACATAGAAGAGCTGTATTTGTTCTGTGGGTTTATTATTCCTTCAACTGCTTTAAAAATATAATCTACAGTTTATAAGAACTAACCCAGAATCTCATTTTCTTCCCCAGCTGCTTTAACCGTATTTTGTGCAAGAAGTTTTGAAGTATCAGAATGTCCATCTGATAGAAATGCAGAAGGATTGCCTGGAATTAACTGGAGTGAACAAACCACAAAATGTCTCTAAAAACATCCCATGAATAAAATTTGAAGGCTTGACAATCTAAAACTGCCTTAGGTCAACTTTAACTTTCACTTGTGAAATTTGTCATTTTTCATGCTTTTTGAAAAAGGTGAATACAGAGAAGTTCTACATTTTGACCAGTTATAGCACTTTTAAAAATAATAAGTTCCTGCTACTCCCAAGAAGTATACCCACTTCCCTGGAAAGATTCCAATGTTCCATTTAAATAGAACTTATTTTATAAATTTAAACTGTCTTTCCTTAATTATACAATAGACTTCTGTAATAAACTTCAGCCATATCATTTTTAAACAAAAAGTAAACCAGATGTTTGGTATTTATATGCAAAATTGAGCTCTCATTGTGAAACCAAATTAAATTAAAATGAACTCTGGAATGAAGCTAAGCCCCCAATGAAAAACAACAAACACAAAACCAAAAAAAAAAAAAAAAACCATGTTGTTTTGTGGTTTGTTAGTTTTGGTCACTTACCTATTTTTCCTTGCATCTGGGAAAACACACACCCCATTCCCCATCCCCACAGTTTTATAAAAATTAGCATATGCATTTGGATTTTGTTTAAAAAAAAAAAACAAACCTCTAAAATGTCAACATGTCACTTAAATAGTCAAAAGTTAATTAATGTCAACCATATGGCAGGCACTGTTTTCAATGCTTTACATCTATTAAATCTCTTAATTCTCACATTAAAAAGTTTGGTTCTACTACCCTATTACCCTCCCCACTGTATAGACAGAGTTGAAGCAGAAAGAGGTGAAGTAAATCAGCCAAGGTTTGTCGGTGGCAGGGCTAAGATTCACATTCAGAGAGGCTGATTCCAAAGTCTGCTCTCTTGACCATGGAGCCCGAATTATACGTTGGCTCAAAACCACTATTGGGAAATACAAGAAAACCATTCAAATTGGTGTCATTAAAAATCAAAGGTCACTTTATTTGCTGGTTGGTTTTCAGATGTTAAGCTTTACATCTCTTCAATGGAATCCAACAGTATGGACCTTATTCTGGTGTTGTCACACTAACTAAAAAGTTGTCTCTCTCTCTCACCCACACACACACCCCAACCTTCAGCGGTGCTGTTTAAGACAACTGTGCTTCTTCAGTCAAGAGGATCTTGAAGTAAGGATGTAAGAATTCAGGGGAGAGAAAAGATGGGCTATTTTTTTTTTTTTAAGATTTTATTTATTTGACAGAGAGAGAGATAGCGAGAGCAGGAACACAAGCAGGGGGAGTGGGAGAGGGAGAAGCAGGCTTCCCGCCAAGCAGGGAGCCCGATGTGGGACTCGATCCCAGGACCCTGGGATCATGACCTGAGCCGAAGGCGGACGCTTAACAACTGAGCCACCCAGGCGCCCTGGGCTATTTTTTTTAAATACTCCCATGTTTATTCAAAACGTAGAAGATACTCATTTTGCCACCCAAAATGTCAAACCCTAATCTGATCTAGGAAAAATTTACTTTGATAGAGCAAGAACCAAGACGACATACCTGAAGGCCAATTCAATTAAGTATCACATTCCTGTAGTGTCTCCTTTGTGAAAAAAGACATGAGTGGTCAGAACATTTGGCATCAAGGATTAAAGCTTCTTCGTTCAATTTTTAGAATTCCCTAATGTATGATAAATCTATTTACCCGGGCTAAAGACTTGACAATTCGTTAATAAACAGCAGCTTATCTGATGGTATGAGAAACCACTGTCTGGATTACACAGGTGTTGCCTTTTATTACTCTGGCTATTTATGTCAACAACTATTTATTTAATCTTGAGTCAAGGAAAAACAATTTTCTAGTAACACTGATTACTCATCATCTTGAAATATGCGTTTATTTTCCTTTCATATATAGGACTTATGTCAAGACCAACAGTGAAAAGTTAGCACCAATAACAAATACTTCTGTCTATAATATAGCTTACAGGTGGAACTCCTTCAACAACGTTTGACTCCCTTTTCATTTTTTTTTTTTTAAGATCTTATTTATTTATCAGAGAGAGGGAGAGAGACTTGCCGCACAAGCAGGAGAAGCGGCAGGCAGAGGGAGAGGCAGCCTCCCCGCTGAGCAAGGAGCCCGATGCGGGACTCGATCCCAGGACCCTGGGATCATGACCTGAGCCGAAGGCAGATGCCCAACTGACTGAGTCACCCAGGCGTCCCTCCCTTTTCATTTTTATGCTAAGAGGGAGAATAGAGAGAAGATTTATATTAGCATGAGATATAATTTTAAGAAATTTCTGCCATTTTATTCTCCAAAAAGTTAAAATAATGAAATTATAGTTCCCCCAAAGGAAATAAATTTAATGAGCCCAGGCCACTCTGACACTAACAGAAGAAAAATTCTAAAAGAAATGACTATACACAAGAATGCAACCATTTCCTTCTTAATCTACTTTTAAATATTTAATGGTAATGAAAAAAATTAATCCATGATTCTTACACTGCAAAGCACCGCTGTGATCTAGGCATACGGAACTCTATGTGTGAGAATATATATTGAAGCAAAAATCCACATACACTGCAGTATCTGTCCGTATACCTTGATGCATAACAAAAAGTAGGTGCTCACTATATGGTACACCTGAAACTAATATAACACTGGATGCGAGCTACACAGGAATTAAAATTTTTTAAAAAGCACGTGCATTGTTTTTCTTACCAGTCTCGAAATTTCTTTTTGATTACATGCCTCAAACTGGGTCAAAATGAGATCGGTCACTGAACCAAAAGAATACTTCCAGAAACCTCCACTTAAAATTTAGAGACAAATCAAAATCATTAACTCTTGATTTCAACATCCTAAAAATCAGGGACTTAAGCTGAAAATCAACCAGAGCAGATACACATCTACTGATGTATTAACAAGACATGGCTCTAGAGCACTCTTTGGCCAACAGCAGACCTGGAGGCAGGATGTTCCTATCATGAAGAGCATGACTGTATTTGGAATAATGTCTGGATAAAGATTTTTAAACACATAACAAGTCTAAAATAGACTTTCCAGGTGTTCAAGAGGTTGAAACATTTCCCCATGTGATACAATCTATTAAAATGCAAATGCAGAAAAGAAATGAAAGGAAAATATTTCCAGAACAGAGAACCTGATTTTCTGATAGCTTTCCACTTAAACCACAGTGTTTTAATAAACTTCCATTCAAAGTGTTCTTTGAAGCCTGTTGTCTTTTTTTTTTTCTAGATGTTAAAGAGTTTCCACCTGAAGGAGGGGGAGATTTCTAAAAGATTGATCCTGGTTACTAAGAATGAAAAGAACACTCAACAGATCGTGGATGATTTCATGACAACATTCTCAGGGAGAAAGCTGCCATCGCTTATGTTCTATCCACTGGCAAAGCACCTGTAACATGCTTCTGGGGCGCCTGGGTGGCTCAGTCAGTTAAGCATCTGCCTTCAGCTCAGGTCATGATCCCAGGTTCCTGGGATCGAGTGCCGCATCGGGCTCCCTGCTCAGCGGGGACAGCCTGCTTCTCTCTCCCTCTGCTGCTCCCCCTGCTTGTTCTCTCTCTCTCTGTAAAATAAATGAAATGTTTAAAAAAAAAAAAAAAAAGCATCAGGAACACGCTTCTAAAAGCCCAAGAGAAGTGTGTGTCGATACTTATTAAAGACTGACTTCCTTCTTTCTCATGTACTTTCCAGAGATGAGCTCTAGCACCCAGATGGTTCCTGATGGGTCAGGAGAGCATTTGAGTATCATCAAAAGCCTGGTCAAAAGCCAGGCTGGGTTTGCTGTAAGCTTAGAGGTTATTATCTTAAGTAAATCACTTACTTTTGTTTCCTAAATTCCTGTCTCTCTCCAACTCCTGTGATTTCATTTTGAAACAATTGGTCTTGAAGTTCCAGGAAAACAGTTGTTGGAAATTTTATGAAGTCAAGGCCAATGACTTAGGTAATTGGTTATGAAAAAGAAATATACCACAGGGCCATGTGTGTGTGTCTTGTGAGTACATGTGAATCAAGATTATCTGCTCTACAACTGTATTCAGTCTTTGAATCTTTATCTTTCCTATATGGAATCATTGAATACTTACACTGGATAGCTTTTGGGGGGTAGGGGACGAGGAATCGGCTGTTTTAGAAATAATCCATTGTCTGCAAATATTTAAGTTTGCAAATGCCTTGAAAATAGGGACTTTTTGTCCCAATGCTTGGGACCACAACCTACAACCAGCGGGAAGCCTGCTTCTCCCTCCCCAACCCCCCCTGCTTATGTTCCCTCTCTCGCTGTGTCTCTCTCTGTCAAATAAATAAATAAAATCTATTTTAAAAAAATAAATAAAATAAAATAAAATGCAGGAAGTAAAATTATCAGGTACTAAATATTGAAGTACTAACATTTGTCTTCAGTGCTCAACGAAACCCCAAGCAAATGCATTAGGTGTTTGGCAATTTCATTTCCTTGACTGGTAGGTAACAGGAGAAGTTGGAACCTTGCATGGTGTACTTCCATGAACCACAGCTTCCAAAGAACCAATCATGTATATGGTTTTCTCTTCATGCCATCACATACCCAGAAACACAGTCCACCATAAATAATCTATCACAAATTCTACTTTGGAAAATAAATAGGGAAGGGTTCAAGTTAATATAAACACTGAGTGTAAACACAAAAAGGCTCGAATTCTATTTCAACACTCTAAAGTTGCATTGTTCTTAAAGGGCGTGGCACTGGGAGATGCAAATACACTCCTGAAACCATCCCTTCTTCTATCCTGCCAACAAATACTAATCAGCTACAAAGTGTCCAATCCTGGGTTCAGAGGCTTTTGCAATAACATAATAGACGGGCTCTATGAGGACTGGGGCCCCAAGGCTAAGAGAAGAGACAGGCAGTCAACACATAATTACCTAAATTATAATTTAACCATAATTGGGACAAGTACTATAAAGATGTGATTTAAAACATAACCAAATTTTAAAACTTTATGTGAAATAAAATGTCACAGGCTTATTGTTGTAAACATCTGGGTTTTTTTTTTTTTTCTCCATTTTCTTTATGTCAAAATAAATGATAATGTTTAAAGTAAAGGGGCAGGGAAGAAATGATAAGAGAAGATGAAGATTTCAGTCATAAAATGAAAATCGAAGTTCAGCCCCACGGTGTCACAGAAGAGCTACGAAGTCAAATAGTTGAGGGGGATCAATGGACTATATATAGCAAAACCATATGGAATTTCAATCCAGCCAATTTCCACCTGCTCCCACCTCATGTCAGAGCACTATGCTTTCATATGTATTTATCAGTATTTATTCCTGTTGAAACTGGCCCAGAAATACTATTCCAGTTTCTCTTGACATGGTTGCACAAAAGTGATAAACTGTGTCATAAAGATACTTTGATGCGTTTTCTGACTTGTCACAAAGAACTACAAAGTTGAAGTTGTCGTGTGCCTGTGATGGGGGGGGACTTTAAATAACAGTATTTGGTTTTTTTTGTTTCTTTTTTAAAAGATTTTATTTATTTATTTGAGACAGAGAGAATGAGAGACAGAGAGCACGAGAGGGAGGAGGGTCAGAGGGAGAAGTAGACTCCCTGCCGAGCAGGGAGCCCGATGCGGGACTCGATCCCGGGACTCCAGGATCATGACCTGAGCCGAAGGCAGTCACTTAACCAACTGAGCCACCCAGGCGCCCCAAATAACAGTATTTGAATTAAGATAAATCACACACCCCTAAGGTAATGCCAAAGTACTAAGCATACTAACACAAGAAATTGGGATACACTGGGAAAGTCATGAGTACCAAAGACTGCCTAGCTCCAAGCCGGCTGAAAACTGAGGCAACACAAATATGAAATTAATGAAAACTGAGGAGTTTGGGAGTATTAACATCATAGCACAAACACAGAGTGAAGTGGAGAATTTCTATATTATGATATACATATCCCTTAATATGTACTCTACTGGGAAATAAAAGAACACAAGTAAAATGTGATACTCACAAATTCCTGAGATATTACATGATTACCACTTTGAACAAGGCACAAGCTTCCCAAATCTTATCTTTTTAACATTTTATTGGACAACCACAAACAGTGCTTTCTCTGTTACCAATAAGCTGTATTTCCATGTATGATTATTATGGAGGGAAAAAAAAAACAGGAATAAAGAGTAATCAGAACATTCTAATAGATTAAAAATGTATATCAAAATGGTGCAATATTTACCAGCTGTGGACAAGAGCTATAATAATCACCTTTACAGAGATTACTGACAAAATAACAATAGTAATCAAATATATGTAACTGTGTAACTATTTAAACTCCTAACAAAGGCTTTTATGACACTATTAGCATTAGCAGTAAACAAGCAACTCCCATAAAATATGACTTAATATCACCCTGATAAGAGTTTAAGTACATATAACCATTGTTATGTGAAAAAACACGATTTTTAGTATGTGACAACCCGACAGGATTTAATTACCACACCTACTTCAAAACTATTAGCTGTTTCATTCAAACCTGAAAAAACAATATTTATACGGCTATTGAGAATCATTATGATTGATGCAATCTTTTGTGTTATTCCTTTTATAGTCACTTACATTTGTTATTATGAACAAGGAAAAAAAAAGAAAGGGGAAATGTGTGTTTCTGTTTTGCAACAAAGCTTTTCTGATGATGACTTCTTCCTTTGAACACAAAAAGCCTCTTTAACTAATGTACATATAAATATGTTCCTTTACAATGTGCACCAAGCAAGGAAAGAAGAAAAAAAAAAAAAAAAGCAAGCCTGTAGGACTTAAGCCAGAATTAAAAGCAACCTAGGCAAGATGAGTACATGAAAGCTGTCAGGATAGATGTTATTCTTACTCTCAATTTCTTACAGCTCATCTGCTCTCAAGGAAGAAAAACCATAGTTTCTTTTAACCATATCCACAACAGATCTCACCTGAAAGGAAACACAGCCAGTGATTTGGCATGAATGGGCACATTACCAATTTTCCAGCATCACTACTGAATATTTATGTCGGTGACGAATGATGACACCAATGAAATATTTTAACACGAAGCCTTGCCTTGTAAATCGTCTCGATGCTGTGTCAAAACAACACCTACCATAAATCAGAGGTTTTGGGACCAGTATTTCTTGTTCTAACATGTTACCTGCTCAGCAGAATCACTTGTGTGAACAGGCATAGATTAATGTGTGCTAAGCACAGCCATCTTCCCTCCTAACTTATAGAGCTATAATTTAACAGGCCTATTATCGTCAACGTAATTTTGACAGTGCTGAAATATTATACTTGTTAAAAATATGCACTTAGCACTAACTCCAGTGGTCATTTGAACGGAATAAACAGAGAGATATCCCTACAATTATCTGGCTTCTCTACCGAGGACTCTTCAAGCAAGAATGTTGACAACTGATTTTATAAAGACTCCAGCAAGACAGTTTTTCTGATAGTATTAGCTCACCGCGCTGCTTTCAGTTCACTTTTCACTTTGCCTCGAGTTGTTTATTAGCAGCTTATAGTGGATGCTAACGTGTCCCTTTCCAGTTTCAAGAAACAAAACAATCGTTCAAACCTCCATCACCCACCTCTCCCCAACGCTCAACTCCCACCCATGCATATCCCAAAATTCAGGATAGCTTAGATTTGTGAAAGCATCTCCAGAGCCTCATTTCCCGCTCAAATTAGAAATCTTAATCCTTTGGGCAACCTAGATTTTGGATTAGGAGGACACACAAATAGGTCTCTCACTATTCACTATGCCACTATTCACGTTCCATACGTTCCTGGGTGCAAGCACTTCCCACCAGGAGAATAAAATTGACCAAAGAAAAAGTTACTACATTTATTTTTCTCCTTTTGTACTACTTTAGCCCTAACTTAATCTGTAAGGGGGGAAAAAAAGGATATATGTTTGTACTCTTCTGAGACTGGACCCATAAAGGAACACACACGCCGCTGCAGAAAAACCGGTCATGTAAAATGAGCACACTGGGGACACCTGGGTGGCTCAGTCGTTAAGCGTCTGCCTTCGGCTCAGGTCATGATCCCAGGGTCCTGGGATCAAGTCCCACATCGGGCTCCTTGCTCAGTGAGGAGCCTGCTTCTCCCTCTCCCTCTGCTGCTCCCCCTGCTTGTGCTCTCTCTCTCTCTATGACAAATAAATAAAAATCTTTAAAAAAATAAAATAAAATGAGCACACTGTCCACAACCCAATATTAACTCTGCACTTCCCTGAGAGAATAAACAAACACCAACATCTACCGACCCCAGCGGCTCACTTTCTTAAAGCCAAATTAACAAACAGGAAGCAAACAAATATTTATATGGAATCCACTGCAGTCGATGCATTCAGCCAAGTGTTATGTCACCATTTCTAGGCATGAAGAACCAGGACAACTCTCCATGCATCTTGTCTCCAAAATGAAGGGTGAAATTCTAGAGACTTGACAAGACTAGAACGTCTCTACGGACTCTGCTGGCATGGAAGGAAACTGAAGAAACTGTCTGGTCCTATTTCTCCCTAAACTCATGTCATACGAGCCACCATATTCTACCCCTAAGGAATCTGAATATATATCCAGTCAAGAGGTCAGCGGCTGCCTCTTCCAGTCACTAGGCGAGAAGTTGTCAGTTAAGAAATCCAAGTGACCTTGTTTGAAATGCCAGATATTCTGGGACAACACTGTAACTCATTATTCAAGAGTTCAATGTCTCAAACATAATAAATTACAACAGCGGTTTTAAAACTCTGTATCAACAGTACAAAATAAAGACTCTAGCTATAAAAAATGGAATTTCTAAGCTTTAAATTAAAAAAAAGTAACATAAAATAAAACAGGTTTTTGCAATAAGGTGCCCTTCCATTATATTCCTGAAATAATGTAGATCATGCTGCCCTCTTGTGCCAGACATAAAAAAATAAAATGAATTCACCCCATCCAAGGAAAACATGGTTTACAGGGAATACAGAAATTCTCTCTTAATTTCTGAATGATTTCCTTTTGACCTGGCATTTGTGTTACCTATGTATTAAGATCTGACAGAAGGGAGATGGTGGAAGACAAATGTTGATCAGGGAAGAGGCAGGTGCCGCACGCAGCAGACCACGTCCACAAAGGCACTCCTCAACGCAAGGTGCAAGCAGAATGTGTGCAAAATGCTGGGACAGCTGAAAATGTGTGGCTATACCCAATACCATTCCCAAAATCCACAGAGGAGGGAAGGGTAAAAATAGCGGAAGGAAGGGAAAAAGAAGAAAACTAGCTTTTGCCGTTCTGAGATGACACACTAGCTGATTCAGATTTTACCCAAACAGCTGAAGATTGATTGGTTTATGAAAAATCAGAGGGTAATAAGATGGTGCATTATAGAAGCAAAAAAGCTAAGTAAACTTCATGCAACCACACATAGGTCCAAAATGGAGAGAAACTGAAGTCGTGGAGCTTGGAGAGATGGAACTTTGTGAAAAATCAGAGCTCTGGGGTGTGGTTAGAGAGACGTGGCTTCCGAGCAGAAACATGCACTGTACAGGTTCACCTTGTCCTTCTCCCTAAATCCAAGTCAGTGAGCCTGGGATGTTGATGGGGCAGCCAGAGTTTCGGGACCCTTCACTGAAGGCTCAGTTCTCTGCATAAATTCGAAGGACCTCCCACTGATGAACAAGATGGGAGAGGCATGGGAGGGAGGCAGCACATCGGGGGTGGGAGCACCCTTGAACAAATGTAAAAAGACATTTCCACAATCCGGATCAGGGTCACCGAGAATATTCCGGCAACAGTGGGAACTGAAGGTGACCATGGAAGGAACACTAGCAGGACACCTGCAAATCCACACGAGGCTATGGTGCCGGCCGCCCCAGTCGCCACCCCAAGTCTCGCTGGCTAGAAACTATCCCGTGTACCCTCTCTTTTCCAAACTCCAGGACGCTGTCAGGATCATAGGAAATGGACTGACTTCCCCCGGAGAGGGTACTCTGAATGACAAATTACTGAGAAGAGAACGATGTGCTTCCTCATCTCTCCATGCTGCTCAGAGGACCCTCTGTAACTCAGGGGGCGCGACATCACACCGAGCACTTGTATCCACTTCATGTGGCTATTTAACAGAACTTAGCAATTGAGCGTATCCGCCCCTCAGCTCTAGCGGGGAGTTGTTTTTTAATATCGTATAACCATTAAAGTACATACAATCAATGATGTCTACTAGGAACCATAATTCAAGGCTTTTGCTTATTCTTCCCAGTGGTTTAAAAACTACAAAAATTTTAACCAAATGGTAAAATCTACCACGTAAAATATTTTTAATTAAAAAAAATATATTTTTTTAATCTACCACCAAAAAGAGTAAATAATTCAGGGCCCCTAAACATTCTGGGCAACCTAGGCCTATCTCTGGTGTCCTTACTTGGGCTTCTATTTTCTTGAAGGAAGAAAGCCCGGCTAACAGACATGGGAGGGGGGAGGCAAGATAAACAGTAGTGGGCTACTCTAAGATTAGCGACCCTGAAGATTTAGACTCGTCCCAAATCCTTGAATAATAAATAAATCAGCATGTGGAGAAGCCTACAGGTCTTGAACAGGAAGAGCCTGGTTAACTGTGGCCACGAGCGTTCAGAGGCTGTGATAACAGAAATGCAGCCCCACTTACTGCTCCAAACTTTATGACTGTAGCTTTTAAATTAACTGGCAAAGTGGAGCGACTTCCTGGCCATCAGATACATAGGGCCCCCGATCCCCTTCTGACCACAGCTGCAACAAGACTGCAGACGCGTGGGGGCCTCTGCAGGTCACCATTCCTGTGCTCTGCACAGGGTCTGAGTTAAACAAACATGTGGAATGAAATGCACAAAATGCTTTCCTGAACAGTCTTATTTAACGCTCATGACAGCCTTGTGAAGCACGTAGGGCAGCTCTTCTTTCCAGTTCCCAGGTGAGAAGGTCCAACCCACTGTGGCTAAGAAACCATAGGTGCTGACCAGGCGCTGCATGCTGTTCCGAGCCCCGTGAATGTACCGATCTGCTTTATTCCCACAATATCCTTTTTTTGTTTAAGATTTTATTTATTTGTCAGAGAATGAGAGAGAGAAGCAGGCTCCCCGCTGAGCAGGGAGCCCGATGTGGGGCTCGATCCCAGGACTCTGAGATCATGACCTGAGCTGAAGGAAGACGCTTAACCGACTGAGCCACCCAGGCACCCCTTATTCCAATATCTTGCTAAGGGAGGAGTATACAGCATCCTCATTTCACAGATAAGAACATTGAGGCACAGAGCAATTAGGTAAGTAGCACGTGAGGATTAATAGAACCATAACCAGCTATTACAATTAGTAGCTAGCACCAGGTCTGAACCCAAGCAGCTGGATCCACAGTCCACGCTGTTAACCACGACAACATCCTGCTTTGAGATTCGCCTGCCCGGCAGCATCGACACCCTTTGGCCTGGGTCACGCGGCTAGTTAACAAGCCAGCCCACCTCCCTGCCTGGACAAGCCCTGTCAATTATCTCCTGCCGAAACAAAGCCTGAACAGTGGGAACAGATGTTGATGGACTGACTCTTCCTAGGAACCCAGGTCAGGGGGCTGCCTTCAGAAGCAAGACAAGCAAGGTCAAAGGCCTCAGACTGGAGGCACCTCCAGGTGCACTCATGGCAAGAACTTACCCTTACAGATCTATGTGCAAAGTGAACACTCATTTATTTTCCACAGACACAAACACCGGAATAGAAGCTTCTATGCCCCCCACCCCATAGTCAGATTTTGTCTGGTAGGAGCTAACCATTAGTGGAGCTTTTCGTAGAACAGGAATCAACACACATAGCCATTTCTCCCAAGCCTCTCCTCCGTTTCCAAATGCTGAAATGTGATCGGACACTTAACTGTGTCAACAAGGCCGACTGACTGAGAAAACTTGGTGTCTGACTTACCTATTGGGTTTCTATCAAAGAACAACACTGGAGCTCTCAGAATGGACTCGAACATCTTGTTGTGCAAAGTTTGTGAAGAATGAACGAGGACGTAGAATACAAACAGAGATCTCGCTGTGCCAAAAAGGACGGTAGCCCCAGTTAAACCTGAAAGAAAGGAACATCGCTCAGAGAACTTGTCCTTTCTTCAGCGATGCCAAAACATGTCGGGCACGTTAGAGAGATATTATGTATTTTATTCCATAAAACACCAAAGATTCTCTTAAGAGTTCGATGCATTTGTAAGATACATTTATAAAGGAGAATAGAATTTCTTTTTCTCTCATTAAAGAGATACTATATGTAAAAAAAAAAAAAAAAAAATCAGGTGTAAACTACAATTTCATGCTAGGCTTCCCTAATTCAATGACAAGTTCTATTAATAACTCAGAAGAAAAAGAGAGAATTGTAAAAACTAGTTGATCTTCCCTTCTCTGTATTTCAAGTTTTACTATTTACACGTCTCACAATCTAAAACCGTGGTATGCTCGGACGCCGGCATGTGAGTTAAACAGGGCGCGGAGGGAAATGATGTACCATTTCTTTGTAGAAAATACCCAGGGTGGCTTTTAAAGAATATGAAAATACCATATTAATTGTCAAGTAGAAAATCTCTCAACTGAATTGCAAGAAAATACTAAATCTGGGTTTGCGTGAAATAATCTCCATGAGCCACTAATCCCTCTCACCCCAAGTGTTTTATACAAAAACACAAAGCATTTTTAAATGAATGTAATCATTTAAATTATAGATTTTTATTAAGGACATAAATCAGTACCTATCTCCTGAACTCCCAATGCTAAACAGACTAGGGGTAACTTCTGTGATAAAGACCCCATCAAGTGCATTTTTCCCCTTCAGAGGACACCTCACTGTTGTTTAGACTCTCAAAGCTGCTCAAATGCCTGAACTCTGTCCACAGGCGTTTTCCTGAGCCCCCCTCCCCCCATCCCACTTTAAAGTGCCGTAAAACTGCTCCTTCCTCCCTCTGGGCTTCTCATGGCCCACCAGTGTGGAAGGTAAACGGCTCAGGTGTTCAGGTTTCTTAGCAAGTGATCCACGAAATAAATACCAAATTTCAGTGAGTAGGTTTTCACAAAGATCACTTGGTCTATCTATGCAGAAAGCCCCTATGAGCATTTCCGGTGAGAATACTTAAAATTTTAGATGAGGCTTTCCTTTAAAAACTATGGATGCCACATATATTCTAAGCACTCTTGTGAAAACAGAGCACTGTGTTAATATTAGTCTGGCAAGCCAAATGTTAAATTAATCACACAGTTGGGGACACGATAACATTGTGATCTCAAGGTAAGAAAGAGAAGGAATCCTAATTCCCAGACACTGGATTTTTTCCTGCTTAGCTTCTCTCTTAAGTAATTAGTGAAGCCCAAGAGATGAGCAGTATGGGGAAGAGAGCTTTGCATACCTGCGAGGGCATAATGCTTTTACGTGGGGGAACCTTGCTGCCAGAGGATTTCATCCAAGTTCAATAAAAGCCAGGGGTTTATTCAGACAGAATTGGAACAATCCGAACCACAGGGTGAGGATCCGTTTCTAATCCCCTTGCCCATCCAAATAATGATATAAGATTTAGCTAAAGCAACCTATTAGAATAGACAATAGCCACAAATTTCCAGTGGCTGATTTTCTGAATGCTCAATCCTGGTTTAACTTCCAAAATCCAGTACAGAGCAAATTAAGAGTCTTCATTCAACCTCTTTCTTCTAGTAGATTTTAAAAATAATTATTCTAATTAATTCACAGAGTAAATGTGACTCAGACTCTTAATCTGTTAAGACATTACTGAATTACTCCTGGAAGCCCTAGTTACTCACACAGGCTCATTGTAAGCACCTCAGACTCCCGGATAATAAACCGAATGATTAAACTTTACCTGAATAAATTCCTAAGTACCAGGCAAGATCGAGCTTCTCAGTGACATTTTCTTTTCCATTTACCGTGACATTCAGGGCACTTTGTTCATTTGCCCTGTGGAAAATGGAAAAAAAAAAAATTCTTTTTTTTTTCAACTATAGATGGAATTTAGATAAGTACAAAAAGAAAAAATAAAATTAGCCTGAATTTGGAAGACATGATTTATGCTGGAAAAGGACTCCCAGCACGCAGGGCCTCGGGTACATCTACCTTATAAAAATTCAACTTTCAGTTCTCAAAACTGTCCGAGGATCCGACATGGGGAGAGCCTGTGGGAGGGTCATACTCCACCAGCAAGAACTTTAGTTTTTCTTTCTCTTTGGGGAAAGTAAGGGAGGATCAGGACAGGAGGCTGAACAAATCCACCTCCACCCGACTCTGGGGGAAAGAGGCTGCCTGTTGACTTGGTGGCCCCTTGCATCAGACCGGAAACAACTCACCAATAGGAGAGCCACCAGTCCTGAAGAATGTAGGCAACCTAGAACAGGGAGGCAAAAAGATCACACATCACTTAGCACCTCGACACTCTCACTCACCCAAACGGACCGTTGAAAGGCTCTGGAAAACGGACACGGTTCTTCCAGCTCTGGTCTATGCCAAGCCCAACATCCCAAGTCACAACACATCAAGTGTGTTGAGTGACACAAATAATCTCGGTGATACATTAAAATCTTTAAAGAACATTTTTTTTTCTAGAAGCTCTCTGTCATGTACACGCAACACCACTAAACCTCAGTTTCTCTGTCCCCCAAGATAGCACGTTTCAATGCAAATCCAAGTGGACTGCAAAATACGGTAATAATAAATACATAGAGGGAAAGCAGTACTGTAAACATCAAGCTGAGGCCACAAAACAAAATAAATGCCCTTATTTACCTGCGCTATGATGTTTAGTAGAATGAGGAACACGATGGCCAACCAGTGAGCACCGGCTGTTAGGTAATTCTTGTAGGCCTTAAGACCAACTTTTCCTTCTGAACGACTCTCCTCTGACACAGCAACCTGTGTACTCTCGTTCTGAGAAGGGAAAGGAAAAAACAAGGGAAGCAGTAAGAGACAAAATTTTGTATAATGTACCCCAAAACTTCAAAAGTTCAACAGTGCGCTCCGTTGGCAAAGCCATGAGCAAAGAGGCCCATCTTATACACTGGTAGGAGTGCAAAATGGTACAGCTCCTCTGGAGAAGGGTGGTGTAAAAGGATCTAGCCAAACCATCTATGTATTCATCATCGGACCCACCCATCCCACTTCTAGGAATCTATTAGCAGAAAGGAAATATTGTCTGTACAAGGTTATTCACTACGGCGTGGCTTTGCTTTTATTTCCGGCACATGCACAATGTACCCAATTCACATATAAATGCAAAAGCTTATTCCACAATAACAGACAAGAGAATATGGAGCTAATGTATCACCGAGATTATCTGTGTCACTCAATGATGGAATCACAAAACATAGTTAGGAGCTCAAAATATGAGCCAAATAGAGTAAACGGTTCAAACAGCAAGACTAACGGGCGTCGGGATAGCAGGGGATAGCAAGTGGTCTGAAATCTTTGGTTCCTGAATTTCAGAGAGTGATTCCCGAGTCTGGACTGTGAGGGACTCATCTCCATCCTTATCAGAATCATCCAGGCTCCTAGATTTGGATTGTGAGGGTTTGGACATTGAAGACTACCTATGCATATTTTTAAGGGAGATGCACAGCATTTCTGCACATCTATCTAGAGAACATAGAATGCACTGTAGATTCACATAAGCCAAGGATGTCCTTGGGTGTATGCGGGCCTCTGTGGTTCTTGAACTTGCAGCCCCGTGACATTCTCCATCCAACACCCAAAGGAGAGCCCTGATCAGGCCTGCTCCCTTCATTCTGTTTTAATTCTACCAAGTCCATGGAACAAGGCCTTGGAACCTTAGAATCCACTATGGGACCAATGAAGAGGTCATGTGCAGAGCAGACTGAAGATGCATGAGGACACTGAGAGAAGACAGGACCAGGGCACGCGGCAAGAGGAAAACTCACGGCTTGCACCTCCGGCGCGCCATCTTTCAGCGAGGGTCTGGACGATTGCTGGGACCAAACGGAAGACTCTGAGAAGCTCCGAGTCCTCAAAGCGGGAGATCCTGGAGCTGGACTCTCGTCAGCCTCCTCGTTTTCCTTCTTTAAAAGGGAGCCAAAATCTACCCCGGACTTCAGAAACTCCGTGTAAGTCCCCTTCTGCACCATTTTGCCCTAAAATAAAAATAAAAGAATTTGACACGAGTTCATGTGCTTCTGATAACACTACTCTGACACTAATCAAAAAAAGTTAACTGGTCTTAAATGACCATATTCGTAAGAAAATTACCCTTAGGCCTGGAATTCTGGTTGACGCATCTAGTGCAACTCAACTGGACACAGAATCGAGCATTCTGTTCTCTGTCAAATCCTGTGTGAGGTGCTACGTAGCCATGAGTTAAGGATGGAGGTCACGAACTACCACGGGCATTTAAAGAAGCAAAAATTACAGACGTTGGTAGGAGTCTCAGTATAGTCTTTTTAGACAACATGGAAATTGAGGCCAAGTGTCACATATTCAAAAGAACAAGGTCAAGCTGGGGAGGATATTCCAGGGAAGAATGAAGCTTGACACAATGCGGACACCTGCGTGGTCAGAGTCATCCATCAAATCTCTGCTGCCCACGGCCCTGCCGTCACGTGCTGCACTGGGACCAGACACGGGGGAGGTCGTCTTTACTCTCCAACTGCCCATAAACTCAGGAAGTTCCCAACTGCAAATTCAATATTCCACCTGCTAATGTCATTAACTTAGGCGACCATCAGACTGGGGTGACTCTAATGCCTCGGGAGGGTCTGTCTACACAAGCAAACCAAACCCTAAGCCAGAGTCAATGCACTCAAATCCATGAAAATAAAGCTTCACAATCACAAGCAGCCAAGCAGGCTTTCCAAAATTAAGCAACTCCTGAAGCTTGAGCAAATCAAATAATTTTCTTGAAACCCACGCGACACATCACTGCACATTCCCCTTCCTCACAAAGTTACAGAAAATAAAGTGCAGGTATCTTCACTGGCTTCTCACCCCCATAAAAGAATAGGCAGCTATTCTACTCAGTGGCAAACAACATATTAGGCGAAATCCCAGGGTGCCAAACAAAGCAGAGAGGGCAGCTCTGGGGAAGGCAGGCCAGGTGAAGGCAGGTGGCCCAGGAGCCCCCTGGTACCCCTCCCATCCTGTGCCCTGACATGGGCCACTGAGAAAAACCCAACGAAGCTTTTGGGAACCAGTCTGATACTGGAGAATTAGAAAAGTATTCATGATATAGTGTGTCTTGTTCCATCTGGGAGGCAAAATTCATATGCCTTATTTAATGAAATTACCACTTTCCACTTAGTAAATGCAGATGCACAAGGAAACGACGAGGAGTCGAGAGACAGCAAGCTCATGCAGCAGCCCAGCACAGACAACTTCCAGAGGGGACGCGAGGACAGCCATCCCCGCCCAGCTGCTCGAGAGGGACCGCACGAACACTAGGGATGGATCCAACTCATCCAGGGGAGCTCACTGGTGGACAAATGTTTGCTCTGATAGCACTAAAATTCGGAGTGATGTCTTCAGCAAGAGCAATAAGGAGACTGGCTGACCAGCTTGTTCTCCCACCCACTGGTTCTGTACTCATTAATCCCGCCAACACTGGGGCTTTACCAGACTCGCTTCACCCCGGTTCTCCAGATTGGGGACTCGGAGCTTCTTATTCCCAGAGGGCCGCAGAAGCACCGACATGGGGAAGTGCTTCAAAAGAGGCAGAGATTCTGCACTCTTGTCACCCTTCTTAGGGCAGAACTTCATTTGATTAAGTGAGGATGTGACCAAGGGCCTGAGGCAGCAGACCCGGGTTAATGACCCAGGGGCTAAGGCTCTGAGGCAAATACGCCAAGGAGTGAAACATCAAACCATCACTAAGGCCGGAAAATTCTCACTAATCTCCACCTCCCAAACCCATGCTAGCTGTTGGGGGCTGACTTGTGGCCCCCAAAAAGATACATTCGAGGCCCAAATAGGATACCTGTGGATGGGACCTAATTTAGAAATAGGATCTCTGCAGATGTGATGATGCTGAGGTCATACTGGAGTAGGGTGGACCCCAAAGCCAATATGACGGACGTCCTTGTAAGAGGAGAGACCAGATGCAGTGAACACCATGTGACAACAGAGCTACAGACCATAGTGCCGCGGCTACAAGCCAAGACCAGCAAGGACAACTGGCAAACACCAGAAGCTGGGAGAGGCGATGAAGGATTCTCCCCAGGAGCCTTCAGGGAGAGCACAACCCTGCCGGCACCTTGGTTTTGGACTGGTAGCCTTCAGAAGGGTGAAGACGATAAACTTCTGCTGGTGAAGCCCCCCACTTTGTGGCACTTTGTGATGGCAGCTCTAGAAACTGATACACCAGCCTGAGCCCATGCATCCGACTTCTAATGGCTTCTGCTGTTGGCCCTCCAGCAAACATAAGAGAGATCTTTTAAAACCATGCATCAGACCACATCACTCCTCTGCTCTGGACTGTCCAATGGCTTCCAACCCATTACCGGGCCAGCAGCCCACTGCTCTGAGCCCCTCTCCCTCACACTCCCCGGCTTCCTCTGCCTCAGACACACTTCCTCCAGCATGCCAGGTCAGGCCCTTCCTTAGAACCCTGCAGCTGGACCACCTGCCTCAGCCGCCTGTCCCCCAGGTGACCGCCTGGCCAGCACCTTCATGTCACTCAGGTCCCCTGAGGCACCACCTCCCCATGGAGGCAGTCATGAGATCAGCTGCCCCCCACCCAACTCCTTCCTTACATCTACCCCCATAAGGATGGAAGCGCCATGATGGCAGGGACTGGTCTGACTTACTGCTGCCCAGACTCTCCCATGTACTGGACATGCTCAAAGCCCTGTGCTCGGAGACGAGCAACCAACGATACCCTGGAGAACACATCTCCACCAAGGGTGCTCCGCTTTCCAACCACGCCTGTTATTAATGGAAGACGCTCTCTGAGTAAACTGCAGATGACAAACAGACACAAACAGGTCTTAGTAGCTCTGATTTCCAAATAATACACTTTGCCGTACGTCGTGGAAGAGGAATACAAAAGCTCTAAATAAAATAGCATCATTATCCTGAACGATTTTTACCAGAACAGTTAACATTTATAATTATGAGGTAGCAATTTTATCTACTTTAGGGTAATATGGCTCGGAATGCAATAGTTACATTTCTACATGTCTTTGGATTCATGCTCAAAGGCATGAGTACCAGCTCTGGGGAGAACGGAATGCAAAACTGAGGGAAGAGAGGGAATTCAGCACAAACCCAAGGGGAGACTTGCTGGGAGGTCTCACTGTCAACACACCTGAGTGCTAGCAAGTTCCACAGACTTCTAGAAATTACTTACATCTTTCAATATCAGAATCTGACTTGCAGCTTTTAGGTACTGCAACTGATGAGTCACTAAGATTGTGATCTTCTCATGCAAGGTTTGACAAATACACCTATAAATGTAAAAGGTACGGTATGCAAAAACCACATTAATGGGGGTACTCCAAATTGAAAAACACACATTCGAAAACACAATGACACAAAGACAACACAGGAATCAAAGACCTGTAGTTTAAGTACCAGTGCAAATACAAATCAAATACAAATGTAAATCAATGAACCCAACCAGGTCCTCAAATTTATCAGCAGCAAACTTGAGTCTAGCTCTGCTAAGAGATTCTAAAAAGGAGTCCAGTGAAAGAGCCACCAAGTGCTAA
This sequence comes from Mirounga angustirostris, assembly GCF_029215605.1. NCBI lineage: Eukaryota > Metazoa > Chordata > Mammalia > Carnivora > Phocidae > Mirounga > Mirounga angustirostris. The sequence continues at coordinate 15,300,039 of NW_026991711.1, read as the reverse complement.
GGGTCCCCCTGACCAACTAAAACTCAATAATTATTTATATATTTCATGATGGAAAACAATTGAGCAATACTCAGATTCAAAACCCGACTAAGCAAAAATACTACTTATTTCATCCCTGTATAGGAGGAATGGGAGGAGGGAATTATGTCATACAAAAATGTTTCCCTTTTTGTCTCCTAGGTGATTATAATTTATGATGTATATACCAGCCCAGAAAATCCTAAATACTCAGTGACCTTCACCAAAGTGCATTTTCTTTCCTTTTTTTTTTTTTTTTTTTTTAAGATTCTGTTTATTTGAGGGAGAGAGAGTGAGCACATGAGCAGGGAGAGGGGCAGAGAGAGAGAGGGAGAATCCCTAAGCAGACTCCCTGCTGAGCTCGGAGCCTGCCACGGGGCTCAAACCCAGGACCCCAAGATCATGACCTGAGCCGAAGGCAGACACTTAACGGACTGAGCCACCCAAGCATCTTCAAAGTGCATTTTCTAGATACTTCTTCCCAAATACTATTAGAAGACAAATGCTGGCATGGCCTAACTAGTGTCTACAATGTCCCCACAGTCCCATCCAGGGAGCACATTGCCTTTCATCAGGACTGAAAACCTTCCCAATATGAATATGAAAGAAGAAAATCCAAATGGCCCAAACCATAGTGGAAATCATCCAGAAGACACACTGATTCTCTCAGACAAGAGCCCCCCTCTCAGTACTCAACTCAAGTGTTTTTCTACAGTAATCCCTCAAACTGCTCCTCATTTTAAATGTAGAACCCTAGGAGCTCCACTCCATCCTGCACTCCACCATGGTCTGCAACCTCTCCAGCTAAGCAAGTAGCCCAGGTTGTGGCCTCCTGACCACAGGCAGGGCACAAGGACATTCTCTGGGCACAGGGACATTCTCTGGGTGCAGGGTCATTCTCTGGGCACCAGAACATTCTCTGGGCGCAGGGACATTCTCTGGGCACCGGGACATTCTCTGCGTGCAGGGACGTTCTCTAGGCGCAGGGACATTCTCTGGGCGCCTGAGCCCCCTGCAGAGCCAATCTCAGCAACATGGGCCACAACTCCACCTACACATGTGGGTCAGATCAAGAGTTCTGGAGGCACCCAGAACTCTTACCAGCCTGACAAGGTCAGGTGGGCTACCTGACCTCTATGAACCTCAGTGCCTTCATTGCAAAATAAGGCTGCTGACAACTCATAGGGCACGTTGTGGGAAGGGCACTAATCCGCTTGGTAAATGGTCTGTTCACCCTCTTCCCTAACCCACAAGTGGCCCTTTGCTTTGGACTCAGGACAGAAAAGTTCCTAAGGAGACATTTCTGAGACTGGGCCTGAGATCAGAAGACTCCAGGCTGTAGATGTATATACTATTATTCCATTCTTTGCATCCAGAAGGATTGTTTCCCTTTTGACAGGTCCTGGTGTGGCTTTCATTCCTAAGTTTGCTGACCAAGTAAACCCCTCTTCCAGCTTAGCACTAAAGCACTTAATGGAATTGTTTCTCCTTCATTCAAAATTCTGTGCTGGCAGTCCCTGAAGGGGCTGTTAACCAAATCTGATGCGCTGCTATGTCTGAGCTGGGCCAATGCAGAAGTGTTAAAATGTTTTCTTCCTAACATCCACCACAGATAGAGGAATGTAAGTACAATGAAGTTATTAGGTGATGGCTTTAAATTTTTTCTAAATCACGCTTTTTAACCAAAATCTCCAGGAAAATACTCTATTTGCCAAATTTTTAAGAGTAAAAATTTCCAAGTCATGCCATTAAAAAAAAAAAAAAGAATGATTCAGTAACAAGTTATTGAACTTTTAAGCTGTATAAGGTCGGTGTTAAGAGGGGCCTTGTACTGTGGTAGAGGGGATACAAGTACCCTCACTCGTTCCACTGACAGACATTTGTTGGGGTGCCAGGCACTGTCTTAGTAAAGAGGACACATCCACAGGACCAGAAAACCACGAACACTCTGCATCACGTGGAGGGGGGCACATTCAACAAATACAGAAAATGTACCCTAGGGGCGTGATGTCTGCCATGAAGAAAAAGCAAGGTGAGGGCTGCGATCCTGGGTGTAGGGGACACATGGACCACGAGAGTATCTAGGGGGGAGCATCCCTGCAAGAAGGTACAACTGGGGACAGAAGGTACAACTGGGGACAGAAACCCTCTGCACAAAGGTGCCTTCGTGCATTCACCCTGGAGTTGGGGGTGGGGAGAACTCATCAGTGACCAAGTACGCGCCCCAAGGGCTGTGGGCAGACAGAAGGGCACAGGGTGAGGATGTGCTGGAACGGGGGATGGGGCAGACGGCAAAGAACCTCAGTCGGCTTTTGAGGCTGTGGAGCCGCTCCCTGCACGCGAAGGGCGTCTGCGAAGACCTGCAACAGCGAAAGTGAACATAGGAGGCGGCAGGGTGGGGAGATCCAGTAAGGACAGACTCAAAGAACTGATTATGCAGGACGTGGGGGTGTGGGGGAAGGGGCTTCCTAAAATAGGACAGGCTCCACCGCTAAAACCAGTTAGACTGAAACCCATTCACCTGAGGGCCTCCGACCCTCTGCATGAGACAGAATCCACGTAAATGTTTACAACATATAGTTGTAAAACCCGCAAACCTTAATAACCTTGGATATATATTCACGACTGAAGTAAACTGTTAATGGCGAGTAGAAGTGTAATTCATTCACTTTTAATACAAAACACTTCACATTACTGAGCTCAACAAACCGCCATCTTTCAGAGCATATTGTTCAGTCCAATTTTCTAGCTCGTTGAGAACATTCTCAAGCTGCTGCTGAGTGATTTCCTAAATTGCATTCGTGCTCCCTGCCCTAAGTTTCCCCAAAGGATGCGGTTCTGATTAGCAAACAACAATTTTAACAAGCTTGCTTCTATCAAGTGTATATCCAAAGCCATTAAACCCGAAAGGTGCGAGAGGACTTTATAAATACCGCCCGTGTTCAGAGAAGAACTTGGGGGAGCTTCTGCGATAAGCACACTGACCCTCGGCAATGAAAACGCCTCTCGCCTCCCAAGCGACACAAACACAACGGCCAGTGGAATCTGTTCTTGGAGTGATGGAGAACTTGTGCACGCCCACCCAGGATGGGGTGACACACATTCGTGACTTCAGGGTGAGGCTCTAGGGGTAGGGAGGCTGGGCTGCTCCTGACACCACCCAGGGTGTGGGGTGGGGAATCTCTGTCACAGCACTGGGCCCTGTCCCTGAACTCAGTCACAAGCCACAGGGCACTTCCCTGAGGGAAAATTCCTCAAGTCGTGATCGTGATCGGGATGGGACGGGAAGAGGGGTCAGATCAAAGAGCTGGAGGCCATGTCAAGTGTTAGCTGCTCAGCTCTCCGCGTTCTCAAAGAGTCACTGCTGCTATGCGCTTTTTCTTTAAATTGTGGTAAAACTGGTAGCACATTTACCATTTTAACCATTTTTAAGCTATATCTCAGGGGCATTATGGACACCCACACTATTGTGCAACCATCACCACCACCCATCTCCAGAACTTGTTGTCATGCCAAACCTAAGCACTTCGTACATACACACTCGGGGGGTGGGGGGGGGTTCCGCGTTAGGAACCCACACTGAGGGGACACTGAGTCCCAGGCTCCTAGTATGCGGAACCCAGAGCTGCCTCACGCTAACTCTGCTAAAATCTCTTTACTTTGCTACTTAGGACTTTAAATGAATTGTGTCTCCCCACCCCCACCCCCAAAATTCCCACATTGACGCCTTAATCCCCAGTAATTTAGAATTTGGTGACAGGACCTCTAAAGAGGCAATTAAGTTAAAAAATGAGGCCGTGATGGTGAGCCCTTACCCAATCTGACCTGTATCCTTAGAAGAGATTAGGACATAAGGAGATGGTGGCTCAGTTGGTTAAGCACCTAACTTGATTTCAGCTCAGGTCATGGTCTCAGGGGTCGTGAGATTGAGCCCCACTTTGGGGAGTCTGCTGAGATTCTCTCCCTCTGCCCCTCTCCCAAAATCACATGTACATGCACTCTCTCTCAAATAAATAAATCTTTAAAAAAAAAAAAAAAGGCCATAAGGAGAAAGCCACCAGGGGTGCACATACACAGAGGTGAGACCATGTGAGGACACAGTAAGAAGGAGGCCATCAGCCAGCCAAGGAGAGAGGTCTCAGGAGAAACCAAGGTGCCAAACTTTCAGCCTCCAGGCCTGGGGGAAAAATCTCTCTCTCTGGTTTAAGTCCTCCTTTGTAAATGGAGATGTTTTGTGCAACATCATTTGCAAGAACACTGACCTCAGTGCACACATTAGGGCTTCAGGAAGTGCATGGAAAACGCTCACTGGCTTTGACAAGGTGAACAACAGTAAGGTAACTATGGGGTAGACATGGACGCCATTGAAACAAGAGCGAATTCATGATGCTTCCAAATATGGCAGTCTAGACTCCGCAGGGAGCACAAGTTACGTATGTTAGGCTAACAGTCTGTACAGAGAAGATTCAGAGTTGTCCTACTTCAGCCGTGTGGCGACGAAGCAAGAGCCAATGAAAACAAATTCCAGAAACACAAAGTGAGAGTCAGGAGGTGAGCTAGATTCCAGATATGTAGTTTCAAATTCACGTTAACCCTCCGTGTGGGGGCCTGACGTATTAATTCTAATAAGAATCCAGGAAGCCATACTGTGAATAAGGCCTTCTTCAATTCTAGACTTTAAGTGTTTCCTGACCTGCAGGGTAATTCGCACAAAGCAGTGAGGCCGCTCCACAGAAGCGATACGTTGGCACAAGAAACACTGCACTTCTAATGTGCCACCAACAAAAATGATGAAGGAAAAGAACTGGGAGCCAAGCATCACGTTACCGAGTCCCATTCTTCGATATAAACTGCACATCGGTTTTCTTATCCCATCAACAGTGTCTTGGTTATCCATGGCGAGGAGCAAGGGGACATCTGCCATCGTGCCCTCACCCCCTCGAGCATGTCCTCCACTCACGCCACACACAGTGAGCACCATCTAGGTCTTCCTTTTTCTCTCTAAAAATTTCTCTGAAATGGATCTTCCGTGGAGGGAAGGAAGGAGGAGGAGGGAGACCTCAGCAGAATAGGCAGAGTCTTCCAAATCATCCCAGCTTCCCTGAGCTCTTTTCCCCAAACGCTACAGGGTGCATAGAAAACAGAAATGACAGGGGCGCCTGGGTGGCTCAGTTGGTTAAGCGACTGCCTTCAGCTCAGGTCATGATCCCAGGGTCCTGGGATCGAGTCCCGCATCGGGCTCCCTGCTCTGCGGGGAGCCTGCTTCTCCCTCTCCCATTCCCCCTGCTGTGTTCCCTCTCTCGCTGTGTCTCTCTCTGTCAAATAAATAAATAAAATCTTTAAAAAAAAAAAAAAGAAAGAAAGAAAACAGAAATGACAAACACGGGCAAACTCACAGTTCAAACAAGTGCCTGCCAACTTCTGCATCCACTGCGCTGAGAGGGTCGTCCAGGAGGTAGATGTCTGCATCCTGATACACTGCTCTGGAAAACAGAAGACAACATCAGACGGGAGAACGCTCCAGGCTCCCAGGATCTCATCTCCCAGTCATGACAGCCTTCAATAACTCGGGGCACGTTCACTCCAAGAGCCAATGGAATAATGTGGGGCTTCCCACAACGCACCCCTCTCCCTCCCTGCCACGCAGCAGGTGGTCTCGGGACAGCCACCCCCCGGGAGCAGCGCACGGAGCACGTGCAACCAAACTGTGGGTACCTTGCAAGGTTGATCCGGGCCTTCTGCCCTCCGCTCAGCGTGGCTCCCCGATCGCCTATCACAGTTAAATCTCCATCCTCCAAAAGCTGCAAATCCTGCATGGAGACAGAAAGAAGGGGTGGGGGGGGTAGATTTAAAACGTGTTCTCCTGTCATCCGGGACTTTCAGCACTGGTTCTTCATACACATCTGTGATCAACAGCAACAGATCTATTTCAAAGTGACTAAATGGTAACCTTGAACCTTTCCCAAAAAACTCAGGGCTTTTTGCTTCCGTTTTGCAGCTTTTCCCACAGTGTTCATGCATTTCACCAACTTAACTGATGTTTGTTGAACATTGACTAGATGTCTGGCATTGTTCTGGGCACAATGAATTTGGTAGTAAAAAGACAAAATCCCTTGAGTTTCCATAGAGGGAGACTGACAATATGAAAAATTAGTCCTAAGGACTAAGAAGAAAAAATAAGCTGGCTCAAGGGACAGAGGGGCAGGGAAAAAATCCTACACAGGGGTCGAGAAGGGCTCTAAACAGAGGGGCTTTCGCAGAGAGACAAGGGCGCCTGCGCGGACCCGAAACGCATTCCACACGCAGGAACAGGCAAGTGCAGATGGCGCAGGGCAGACACGTGCCCAACGTGTTCAAGAACTAGCAGGGAGGCTAGTGGAGCTGGAGAGAGTGAGTAAAGAACGGGGAGAGCAAGAGCAGAGCTAAGAAGGGGGGGCCATGGGTTTCACTCCCAGTGACACAGAGAGGGGATGTGGCTTCGGTTTTTCAGAAATCCCTCTTGCCTCTTTGTGGAACAGAGATGGTAGAGAGCAAAGGGTGAATGAAGCAGGGCACACATGAGGACGGGACTGCATTAATGTAGGTGAGAGAAGACAGCGGCTAGACCCAGAGTGGGAGCAGGAGACAAGGAGAGCAGTGGGCACGTTCTGGAGAAAATTCAAAGGTGGAGCCTGTAGGACCTGCTGATGAGTGGGTGACCGTTGTGGTGGTGGAAACGGAACGATGTCCTGTCCTCCACGGGAGAAAGGAGAATAGGCTCGCCATTTACGGAGCTGGAGGAGACCGTGCAGGCAAGCTGAGATCTTGGTTATTATGGTCAAGCCGAGATGCCCACTGAGAGCGTCAGGTTGCAGCTGCAAGTGAGCATCTGGATGCTGGTGCCAGGGCTACTGGTGAGAGTTGGCAGCTCACCCATGGCCTGGGAAGCCCCGGGACTTAGTTTCTCAAAGAACAAGTGTGTCTTAACCAGCCAGTTTGCTGATCTCAGCCTCACCCTCTCACCCTCGCAGAAGGGTTAACACCTGACCCTTGTCTTCACATGTAAGGCAAGGTGACAGAGTGACAGCCGAGAATTGTACAAGAAACAAGAGCTGAAAGAACAGTCTGGCAGGAAAAACAGAAGGGAAGTAACAGTGTGTTCAAGGGACACTGATCCAACCAGCTGAACTAAGAAAGTTCCATGCAAGCCAGGTAAAACTCAAAGCCACAAAGAATAAGCCCGGAGGAGAAGAGGTGGGAATCTATCAAGTTCTACCCGAAGCTCTGAGGCTCCTGGCACAGACAAGCAGAGTTTGGGGGAGCATGTTATCAACCACACCTCTCAAGCATCAACCCAGAATACACAACAACACCTTTCTACAAACGAGCCCTCACCTCTCGGTCTCTACTTTGGCCAATCCGGGGAGAAAGCATGTTGGAAATGTCCATGACAAGCAACCCTTTTGACCTCCCTAAAGCCTCTTTTTCCTCTTCGGCAAAATGTGGAGAGACAAGAATGGCTAAGCTCAAGGATGCCGTGACAATCAAACAGATGGACAAACACCTTCTATACGTAGGAAAAGGACACAAATCAACTGTTATGTACCAGATACATATTTTCTGATCAAACCTACAGTGGGACCTCATTCACAGTGTGAATCACAACATGCAAAGCACACCACCACAAGGAGAAGGGAAAGAGAGTATCTTCATCCTCACCCATACCCTGAGAGCCCACAAAGGCACATGGAATTCCTTGCACGCTCAGAGCTTAACTGGATGGCAATAAATGAAAGGCAGCAATTGCTCAATCATGAAAATTCATTATTTCACATTACTTCTTTGCTGAGCTCAGAAGTCAACACCATCTCTTGCTTTTTGGTTTCCATGAAAAACAACAGGCCATCCTGAAATAGGCTCTCAGCCTTCCACCCCCACCCACACCCACACTGTTTACTCGGCCTCGATTCACTGCTGACAGTCCTTGCCAAGTGTTCTTAGTTTTGATGCCTTGATCTTATGTTGCTTTGTTTTCCTTCTCAAAACAGCACCAGGCTGTAGCAAAACAATCTTAGCCATTCTCTACGGAAGGCACTTCAAATCCACCCTTGCATTTAGCACAGATAGGGAATAAGGAATGGACTCGCTCCAAGCCTAGTAGTAGGACTTTGAGTGTGTTGTTGACACGGCAAACTATTTATGGATAAGCCTCAGAGAGAGAAAAAAAAAAAACATTCCAAAGATTATAAAGTGAAAACCTGAGTCAGGTTAATTTCCTAACCACGGTTTTCTGGTTTGGTGAAAGGGAAGAGCCTGAGTTGAGCATATATTTCCAGTCTTCCCAATGAGCAGAAGGTATTCTAACATTGGTTACATCTCAGGAACATTTAACCAACTATTTCATCTATAATCGTTTTCACTACAAAGCAGATACACAGACCAGGGGGAAAGCCAAGAAATGGTGCTGCACTGAAGCCACTGAGCCAGAAACCTACCAAGTGCCCTTTGGTGACGGTGGAGACTTCGAGAGAAATACCACGGAGCAGACTGTCGATGGCTTATGGCAGGCAGTTATGGGGCCTGGGGGCCAAGGAGGGCTGGATCCCAGAGTCAAACAGCGGGAGTTCCAGGCCCTGATCCTAACTTTTCTTCCGGGACTGGCCTTCCTATCACGGCCTGTCAGTACCTCACCCATCCTTCCAGACCCAGCTCACTCTCTTCCATGAAACCATCCCTGAGTTTCCCAAATCACAAGTCATCCCTCTTTTACTGGATTCCCAAGACTTGGTATTTCTCATGAAGGGCCCACCTTATTCTGCTTCATAATCTATACATGTGTGCACAGTTCTCTCCCCAGCTCCTTGATGGTAAGATTTATGCACCAAGCCTGGCACGCCTGGATGCCTGATAATGATGATCTCTAACTTCACACGCCGCAAAGTATTAGCCCCATTTCACAGGTGAGGAAACTGAGACCAGGTTACATAATGGTCTAAGGACTGTCAGTTGTTAAATGGAATGGGGGCAATCTGAACCAAGCTCCTCTCAATTTGTAGCCTTTTAGTCTTCCTTTCTCATCATGCTGCCCCAAGTGGTTACGGAAAAGGGTATTTAAAAGTGTATTTAAAATTGGGCGCCTGGGTGGCTCAGATGGTTAAGCGTCTGCCTTCGGCTCAGGTCATGATCTCAGGGTCCTGGGATCGAGTCCCGCATCGGGCTCCCTGCTCCTTGGGAGCCTGCTTCTCCCTCTGCCTTTCTCTCTCGCTCTGTCTCTCATGAATAAAAAAAAAAAAAAAAAAAAAGTGTATTTAAAATTAAAAGTGAATTTAAAACATCAAAGTTAGTTAAGACTTGATGACCTCTATGTCTACACACACAGAAGTATCATTAAAGTTATTCTCCATATTTTGATTAGCCTCATATACCTCTTTTGTACTCATTTTTTCCTATTAGGTCATAGGTGAGTAAAAGTTACCCCAATTGAGAGATTAAAAAAACTGAAGATAAAACCATAATTATTCTACAACCGTCAAGGTTATTGGAAAAGAAAATGTCCAAGTTGGCAGAAATGTAGTAAATATGAAGAGAAACTATAAGCCTGTGAGCATCCAAGAGGAGCTCAAGTGATCTATGTGGAAAATATTAAACTTGAATTTATCAATGCTATACCTTCAAATATGTATTGCCTAAAAATGCTAAAATGTCTTCAAGTGGCAAAAGATAATAGGCAAATGTCACATGATACATCGCTTATGTTAGAACAATATTTTTATTGGTAATTTATGTAAAATGTACTATGTTAGAGCACCTAGACAAATATCAACTCAAATAATGGAAGTTATAGACTCAAATGCCTCTCTACGTGTCTCATTTTATGGATGTGATTCTACCCAAAATTGGCTGCTCTTAAAATTAAGAGCTAATATCTCTTCCATATGATTCTAACATTTGTAGAATGCTTGTGATGTCTCTAGCAATAAGGTGCTGTAAAATCATTATTGCCTTTCATCCTAAGAAACACCTTATGAGGATGATCATCTCCATTTTAAAGATGAAGAAACTGAAGCTTTGTAAGGTTCAATGAACCAAAACCGCACAGCTGGTAAATAGAGAGACTGAGGTTCAATCCACAGCTGTCTGCCTCCAGGGCCCTGGAATTCAACCAGGTGGTCCCTAAATTATGTTCTATAACTCAACTACAACTTCACTTTGAGTAGATCATCAGCCCAAAACGATGTTAACTAAATGTGATTACTTCCTGTCTTCCCATTTTATTTCAGAAATGTTTTCTGCTCAACGACTTGTTAACTTCAATTAGATCTAGTTTAATACACCTACTTGTTAGTAATGTATGTAACATGAGAAATGTTGCCCTTTTTTGTTTTTTTTTCCTTCCAGGATTTGGGGGTGGCTATAAGAAGAAATTCTTATATTATATATGAATTTAAAGAAAGGGGCTAGAATAATAATAATAGCCACCATTTATCAAAACCCTGGCATGTCTGTATTCTACAGGTACTGCCCACAGTCTTGACGATAGTCCCATACCTCCCCCATTTAATAAGAGAGGAAACAGACACCCCGAGTTACTACCCAAGATATCCAAAGGCCAGAGCTTTTCTACTATGTATGCAGCCCATGCACTGACACATGAATTCCAAGAGGAGATAAGCGAAGACTCTCCTAACTCATCAGGCAGTCCTCTGGGGTCTTTAAGACTTTACCAACCCTAAACACAGTCATAGATGGCATTTCAGAACTGCCGCAAAACCTCTTTGAAATCTTCTGACCCAACGTCTGCATTTGCAGTAGACAGCAGACCCAGGCAGGTAACAGGACGTGTCCACAGTGACAACGCTGGGGACAGGACTCCACTCTTGACTACGTCCTTTTCTGTCAAGGAGGGAAGGAGCACCAGAGGCCCTGACTCCATGTCCCCATGCCATGCACCAGCTGAACACTAATAGTCATGTTTATAAACATCAAGCCCGCCCTGCAGGTCCCCCTTCCCAACCAGAGTGTGTGCACCCAGCAGTGTGCCCTGGAACACGGCCCACACACAGGTCTAGTGTCGAATGTGGTTTTGGCAAAAGCATCAGTCCCTGGAGAAAACACTGAATGGCAGCCACCAGCCCAATACCTGCTTCTCTGCAGAGATGTTCGAACGTGGGGGAATAGAAAGGGCTGAGCTATCACCAGAAATGCAAGGTCATGCAAAGAAGCAGCCCAGCACTGGCCTGGGTCTGTTTTGGACATCAAGAGTTGATGTCCAGGGGCGCCTGGGTGGCTCAGTCGTTAAGCGGCTGCCTTCGGCTCAGGTCATGGTCCCAGGGTCCTGGGATCGAGCCCCCGCATCGGGCTCCCTGCTCAGCGGGAAGCCTGCTTCTCCCTCTCCCACTCCCCCCTGCTTGTGTTCCCTCTCTCACTGTGTCTCTCTCTGTCAAATAAATAAAATCTTTAAAAAAAAAAAAAAAAAAGAGTTGATGTCCAAATGGCACCTGGGTGGCTCAGTTACACGTCTGCCTTTGGCTCGGGTCATGATCTCCAAGTCCTGGGATTGAGCCCCCTGTCAGGCTTCCTGCTCAGCAGGGAGTCTGCTTCTCCCTCTGCCTTACCCCCTGCTCGTCCTGTCTCTCTCTCCTTCTCTCTCTCAAATAAATATTTTTTAAAAATCACAAAATTTATTCATTATTTAAAAAGTGACATCTATTCAGGCTACAAATAAATTTAATTCCCTTCTTTTCAGGAATGCTCCCTTAGCCTCTTAGGCAATTGAATATAATTTATCTTGTCATGTTAGGGGTCAATGTGAAACATATCATTTGCAACTGGCTTGGTGGTAGGAGGCAAATTAAGGCAAGTTTACTTTTCTATTGTATGTGAAAATGCTGTTCATGATTTGGGCGCATGTGTATCTGTCTTTTTTTTTTTTTTTTTAATATTTTATTTATTTGACAGAGACACAGCCAGAGAGGGAACACAAGCAGGGGGAGTGGGAGAGGGAGAAGCAGGCTTCCCGCAGAGCAGGGAGCCCAATGTGGGGCTCGATCCCAGGACCCTGGGATCAGGACCTGAGCCGAAGGCAGACGCTTGACTGAGCCACCCAGGCGCCCCTGTGTATCTGTCTTGAATGTTATCGGCCGTATAGATTGTCAGTACTTATCTATTACTCTTAGAAATTCTTCTAAGAAGAATTTGGGGCACCTGGGTGGCTCAGTTGGTTAAACGACTGCCTTCGGCTTAGGTCATGATCCTGGAGTCCCAGGATGGAGCCCCGAATCGGGCTCCCTACTCAGCAGGGAGTCTGCTTCTCCCTCTGGCCCTCCCCCCTCTAGTGCTCTCTCTCATATAAATAAAATCTTTAAAAAAAAAAAAAATCCTTCCTCCTAGACATGCACAGCCACCCATATTTAAAGGGCCATTACGCTGACCAGGGTTACCTGGTGGCTTATGAACAGAAAAGGCAGAGGTGTAAGTATGAGAAGGAAAACCTCAGCTACTGGTACCCAGTTAGGGTTGAAATCTTCAGAAGTGGACACCACGAAGGTACGGGGACCACACGCTGGCCTCTTTGGCCACTCACTCCCGGCAGCCACTGCGGTGACGAGACTCTTCCTTGTGGTGCAACATGCAAACGCAACAATTAGTTGATAATGCTGTCTGCCTCAGGACTTCTCCCCCTTTTTGGAATAATTGTTGCAACTCTGTGTAAATGCCTGTTAGATGCTCGAACTGGACATCCTCAAAACCAGCTCTGGATTTTTTTTTTTAAGATTTTATTTATTTATTTGAGAGAGAGAGACAGAGATAGTAACAGAGAGAGAGAGAGAGAGAGAGCACGAGTGGGGAGAAGAGGGAGAAGCAGGCTCCCCAGGCCACGGTCTCTCGGCATCTAGCTCCCCATCAGTGCCACATTGGTCTCCACCTCCATTACCCAATGGTAAAAGGAGCTCTCTTCCTTACAAACTTCCTTGTTTGGGAGGCCCCGTGGAAAAGCATGGAATCCAGAGGCATGCCAAATGCAAACCTGAGCTGCAAAGGTTTAGGTGAATCGTTTCATCTCAATAAGCCTCAGTTTTAGCAACTATAAAATGAAGACGGTACCATTAAAGGCCCTGGTAAAAGATTAAAAACTCCTATACCTTTGTGTGCATGCGTGTGTGCGTGCAGAGGGGACAGGCAGAGAAATGATCAGCACATGGACTCTGAATAAATGGGAGTTATTACTACTGTTTTACATTTGCTTTCTCCCTCTTCCTATACAGTACATGCCTTGACAGAAATCCAGCCCATCACGGCTAACTTGATGTCATTTCTGAAAACACACCATCTCTCATTAACAATGACCCAGGGGAGAGAAATAGAAGCCCATTAAACAAGCAATTATGTTTTGTCCACATCATAAAATGCTACTCATCTGATAAAATCTATGATGTTCAAGCCACTGTTCAAGCAAAATTACTATTGCTTCACAAAGCTGGCGTGGAGCCTTCAATACCCTCCCTTTAAAAGTCTGTCCCAGCCTTTTCCACACAGCATAAAGGAACAGTCGGATGTCCAGACCGCATTGAACAGACCCCGGGGTGAGCCCTTTAACGCTCTTATCCACTGATTTTTATAACCTAAGGGGAGTCACACAGTATTTCTCAGTATGTGCCTTTTTTTCCCCTTTTTTTGCTAATTATATTCTCCTATCAGGTAAGTTCCATTTTGCTCCTTCATTCATCCATTTTACTTAAATCCCAAGCACAATTCAACAATTCATCTTGCCATTTTCTGCAAAACAATGTCATTTCTGAAAATAATCTCTCCCCTTGTGAAATGATGTAGTATTCAAAAGAAATTTTAAAGCATTTCCTTTTCTTTAAATAATAAATCACACATGAAAAATCAAGTGGAGAGGAGACCTGTGGACTGAAAAAGATGAATCAACCAAGTGCAAACCGCACACCTTACGTGGAGTCCAATTCAAACCAACAGCTGACAAGATCCCCTCATGAGATAATTAACGAAATGTAAACTTGGACTAGAATGCTGAGGATATTAAGGAACTGTGGTCATTTTTCAAGGATGATAACATGGTTTCTTTTCAAAGAAATTCCTACCTTTTAGAGAGAACCAAGGAACTATTTGCAGATGAACTATATGAGGTCTGCGTTCTGCATCAGAATTCGGGGTGTAGGTGGAAAGGCAGAGAACAGGGGCGCCAGGGCAGACAGACTCACCCCCAGCAGAGCGTGGTTGAAGCTGGGGGATGAGTACATGAGGGGTCATTACACGACTCTCTCTGCTTTTGTAAATTTTTATAATTGTCCCTTTAAAAAGTTAAAAGTGAATAAAACTTGGGGCACCTGGGTGGCTCAGTCGGTTAAGTGACTGGCTCTTGATTTTGGCTCAGGTCACAATCTCAGGGTCATGGGATCAAGCCCCATGCTCCGTGCTCAGTGTGGAGTCTGCTTAAGATTCTCTCTCTCCTTCTGCCCCTCCTCTCACTCACGCTCCCTAAATAAATAAATAAAATCTTTTTTTTTTTAAGTGAATAAAACTTCACACAACAAAAAGGCATCCTGTGAATGTCATCATCACATCAGGATTAAAACAGCAGTGTATATGAGCAGGTTCATACAGTGCCATTTGCCCACAAGACCACCGTGAAGTGTTAAATAATGTCCAAAGATCTTCCAAACATAAAAAAGGAAGTAAACCTTGTAGTTTAAACAACATTATTATTATTTGACCTTCAAGTTACATGTAAGTCCAAAGTCCTTACCTTTTTCAAAGCACAAGCCTTTATTACTTTCTCATATCGTTCCTTTTCGTATTTCTTCCCAAATAAAATGTTACTCCTCACAGTTCCCGAAAATACCCAGGGCTGCTGAGAAACGTAGGCGATCCTTCCATGCACGCTGACCAGCCCCTGGCTCCGGGGCAGCTCCCCAAGAACAGCACTTAACAGTGACGACTGAAACAGATGGTAAACAAGTACATGTGTGCAGAAGCACCCAGCACAGAACCGGCCACTGCCATTTGCAGCCTTCCCCGGCCCCGGGGCTTTGATACACCTCAGAGCTCCTTCCCTTTCAGTACAATAAGTACAGCCCTGGAAGGTGCAATCAAAAATTTCAACACTCATAAAATAGAGGATCACAGCCTGCTCTGCCCAATGGCGTTTCCCCCAAATGAAAGGTGGTACTCAAAAGACTAAGAATGTTGACCATTCTCAACAGAGGAGGATGGTGTGATGTGCACTTTGTAAGTCTGAGGTTTGACGCAGGTGGCCCTGCCCCCAGGCATCCTTTACTTGACAAGGTACTTGTTCCTGGAAGGCTATGTGGAAATCATCTATCCAATGCATAAGGCTCACTCTGAATTGAGTCAGGTTTGCAAAGAGAAAAAAACCCATCATAAGAATCGCCCCAGGGGCGCCGGGGTGGCTCAGTCCTTAAGCGTCTGCCTTCGGCTCAGATCATGGTCCCAGGGTCCTGGGATCGAGGCCCACCTTGGGCTCCTGCTCAGAGGGGAGTCTGCTTCTCCCTCTCCCATTCCCCCGCTGTGTTCCCTCTCTAGCTGTGTCTCTCTCAAATAAATAAATGAAATATTTAATAAATAAATAAATAAATAATCACCCCATCATTTAATAATCGCCCCATCATTTATACGTTCTACACTTAGCTTTCCCTATTTTTGTTTCCGATGCAGCAGGCTAACGCGGCATGCACACTTCCTTCAAGTCTTTCACAACATAATGGACGTGGTGCGTCTGTGCCTACTGCTATCAGAATGCTCCTAACGCTGAGCTGAAATAATCCTTTGGTGTATCTGTCTTGCCCCAGGTCCTGGTTGCTTCTAGAGGGCAAAGGAGTCCGAGCCTTCTTACATGTGTATCTTTTGCTCCCAGCATAGCGCCACATAATTACTACCTGTGCAGTGATGTGACGTGGTGAAGTCATCTAATGAAATGTTTAAAGTTTTCCAGAAGAGCCGTTACAACCTCCAGACTTCCTATAGATCCTGCTCTGACAAAAAGAAGGCCCATTTTCTTGGTCATTCTATCCCAAATAGCAGTCACGTAAAGAATTACCTTCAATGAGATATCCAACTTCCAGACAAGCATTTCCAAACTGTGCAACTTGACACACCAAGAAAAACACAACACACACTAAGCAAATTGATTTGGCCATGCAACCTTCTTGCAAAACTAATGCTCCATAGAACCCCTTTTGAGAAATGCATTCTAGATATACCCAATTCAAAACTGTGTGACACATAGCCCAACCTCAAGAATTTAATATGGGATGTGGCGTGGCAGTCAGCTGATGACTTACCTTTCCTGCTCCCACAGGTCCGATCACAGCTAACAATTCCCCGGGTCTCACAGTAAAGGAAAGGCCTTGTAGGGTTGGCGTTTCTGATGCCTACAAAGTGAAGTTTCAATAAAGTAACACAAATCACCTCCAGAAGAAAATAAAATCATAGTCACTGATATGTGAACAGAAACCACATCTGTCTCCTTCCTATTTGAAGATACTGTGTCCTGAAGTCCTTTTCACTCAACTCTATTTCTCTGGGGTTTAGCTGCCTTTCGGAAGATCTGTTCTCCTTCTGGATTTGCGTATGAGCCCAGTTCTAGACACTCACAGAATTTAAGTGGTAGAAATAACAAGGCACCCTACTGAAATGAAAATTTCTTAGCACACAGTAACATTAAAGAATATAGTTAACAGAATATTCAGTATGGGAGGGGATTTTTGTCACAATTTAAAAAATAATTTTATTTAAATTCAATTTAGTTAACATATACTGTATTATTAGTTTCAGGGGTAGAATTCAGTGATTCCTCAGTGGCATGTAATACCCAGTGCTCATTACATCATGTGCCCGACTCAATGCCCACCACCCAATTACCCCATTCCCCCATCCACCTCCCCTCCAGCAACCCTCAGTTTGTTTCCCAGAGTTAAGAGTCTTTCATGGTTTGCCTCCCTCTCTGTTTTTTATCGTTTCTCTTCCCTTCTCCTATGTTCATCTGTTTTGTTTCTTAAATTCCACATATGAGTGAAATCATATGGTATTTATCTTTCTCTGACTTATTTCGCTTAGCATGATACACTCTAGCTCCAGCCATGTCATTGCAAATGGCAAGATTTCATTCTTTTTGACAGTTGAGGAGTATTCCATTGTATATATACACCACATCTTCTTTATCCATTCATCAGTCAATGGACATCTGGGCTCTTTCCATAGTTAGGCTATCGTGGACGTTGCTGCTATAAACATCGGGGTGCATGTGCCCCTTCGAATCACTATGTTTTTGTATCCTTTGGATAAATACCTAGTAGTCCAATTGCTGGGTCATAGGGTAGCTCTGTTTTTAACTTCTTGAGGAACCCCCACTGTTTTCCAGAGTGGCTGCACCAGCTTGCCTTCCCGCCAGCAGTAAGAGGGTTTCCCTTTCTCTGCATTCTCACCAACATCTGTTGCTTCTCCTGACTTGTTAATTTTAGCCATTCTGACTGGCGTGAGGTGGTATCTCATGGTGGGTTTGATTTGTATTTAGTATGGGAGGTTTTTAAAAGTTTACATTATGACCCTTGGTTTTAATCTTCTATTTCATTAACTCCCACAAGGTGGCAGCATAAGTACATGGCATGCCGGGGACCCTTTGCTAAAAAGTAATTTGAAATCTCCAATAACCTCTCCAATTCTCATTTGGTAAGGAAGGAATCTCAGTAATGCTCACGAAGCAAGAAGGCACTTTACATTATAAGGTCACTCTGGGCAAAAAGACTCCTGTCAGTGGTGGTCAAGGCTGTAATCAGAGATCAAACTTAACACCAACAAAAACACTGAGTAAATGAGAATGGGATTGTGGGCCACAGTGATAAATTCTGAGTTTTCTATCTGTAGCATGCTTACCTGCCCTAAACAGGGATAGCAAAGCACTTCTACTGCTAAAGACACATGGAGGTGTGCACGACAGCACAGAATCCAACACAAGGAAAAAGGATAAAGCAAAAATCATGCTAATCAGAAGTTGTACTCCTGAACATTCTATAAATTCTAAGACTTATAGTGTTAAGAAAATTTTAAGTGCTCACGTTAAAAAAAAAGTTCAGTTTTACAGTTCCACAGTTCAATCTACTCCTTAAGAGATCAAATTAGATTCACTTCCATATAGAACTTCCAAATATTAGAAAATCAATTGCTAAGAATGAGGGGTGTATTGGAGGAAGAAGGGAGAGCTTAGCAGAGCATGGTAAAAACCAAAACAAGGTTTCCTTTTCTCATTCAACAACAATCAATACTTAGAATTATCTATCTTTTAAGCAAAAGGGAGAGGGTACAAATAAGTAGGATAGTTTAAATTGAGATTATAGAACCTCAGTAGTAGTTGCCAACTCTAAGAAGTTAGTCTAAACCCAGATATGAAAACTATCAGAAGACTGATACAGAACTGTTTAAGGTGAAATTTAAAAAAAGAGCCACTATATGGGGATAATCTTGACTGTGGGCTTTGTTACCCCTGTTATGATCTCCGCCTACTTTCCCCTGGGATGCTTCTCTGAGTCCTGACCATGCACAGCCCCATGGCTGAGGATCTAGTCAATTTATCTGAATCCCAAACCCTTTCTGAAGACTGCTTTTAAGTGGCTAGCGTTCTGCAAACACAGGTGGGGAAAGATCCTCCCATATCACAGGAAACTGACCAAGAGTTGATCCAAAGCAATGCCACCTCCTGCATTCTAGAAAAGGATTCTTCAAAAACAAAGGGCAGAAGCTGCTGTTCAGAACATCCCCTGCAAGTAAAATGACCTGGGATGGTGGCAGGAAGAATCCCGCCCACGGATAAGCAAAAGCAGCAGAGTTTGGGCAGCCAAGTTAACCTTCCCACAAACAGGTGCAGACCTGAACGTTCCGGTCATGAGCTTCAGGACCTCTCTCTACATCTTGAGCGGGTACATGCAATTAAGAAAATGCACAGCAGGAGAAGTAAAAGGTCTGGATAATTTTCAAAATGAAAAATTTCTCTGGAAAGAACTGAATTGATTATAAAATGGGTACGTGCTAAAACAACGATAATTGCATTTTATCACCAAAGAAAAACCAGCCTCAGATTTTATCAGAATTCTAAAACCTATTAAGAACCTGGATTTCAAGGGCGCCTTGGTGGCTCAGTTGTTAAGCATCTGCCTTCGGCTCAGGTCATGATCCCAGGGTCCTGGGATCGAGCCCCGCATCGGGCTCCCTGCTCGGAGGGAAGCCTGCTTCTCCCTCTCCCACTCCCCCTGCTTGTGTTCCCTCTCTCGCTGTGTCTCTCTGTCAAATAAATAAAATCTTAAAAAAAACAAAACCTGATTTCAAGAATAGAAATATATTTTTAAGCTTCTCCACTCCTTTCTTCATGTCTCATAACTAACTAGTTCCTATTTTACTACATTTGACTCAGTTACGGCTACAAACTAATAAGCCACATACCAACACTGGCTTCCTGCTCCCCGCACCCCAGAGTTTCTTGCTGGGGCCAGACAGGGAGTCGCTTCCCTATGCAGGCTTCAGGGTCGGGCGCTGCTCGAGCGTGACCAGCAGGGGGCAGCATCTGACAGTTCAGGGGCGCCCGGTCTCCACGAAGGCAAGGCACGCAGGCCGGGCCTGCACTCTGTGCCAGACACCTGCTGGGCCCCAGGGAGGCAGCCAGGAACCACACAGACGAATACTCCTGCCCTGTGGCGGCTTAGAGGTTCCCACCAGACCATGCACTTCAAAGCTGACAGACTGAAACTAAGTGCATTACACTTCGTGAATGAAACCAGGTTGGGGAGACCTTTGCCCAGCGACCCACCCGGCTGTCTAGTGCAGCTGGTTAGAACGTCCACGTCCTTCTGCCTCCCAACCCAGCAAGCGCTGCATTCGGCCTCAGCTTCTCTCCCAAAGCCCCAAGGTCTGTGCCCCTCCCCACACCCAAGGCTCCCTCATCTGTGACCTAACCTGACAGGCCCTCATGGCTCCCGGCAAGAGGCACAATCCTTCCACAGACGAGGCCGGGACACCAGAACGGGGTGTCCTGTCCGACAGTGCAAGCTGCAGAGAAGTCTGAGAACATGTTAGTGAGCATTAGGGAAAAGAACAGAACCGCTCGTTCTACGGTGCTGCAGGGTTTGGCACAAAAGCCACCTGGTGACGGACGGGTCATCATACAAAGTGTGTGTTAACTACGTCAGTGCTTTCGACTTCCACGGCATTCACAGAGGGGAATTTCAGCGGTGCTTTCTAGAAGTGCTTCCAGTGTAATCACGACGAGCACGATCAAGCAGGAGGGAATCCGCCGCACCAAGGCGGAAACGGTCAGGTGAGGTAAGGCACCTGGTGTGAGCGTCCACGTGCAATGGTGTGACGTGGCTCCCTGCGCTTAGGCACATGCTACTGTTTGGTCGGTACGGACGGGGGGCATCGCGTGAGAGGCAGGCCAACAAGGCATGGGTGGCAAGATACGGAGTCACAGGCACGAAAAGACAGGCAGGCTCCAGGGTTAGGACGCTCGCAGCCCTGAGAGCAGGGAGACCGGAGGGGAGGTGGGCAGAAGTGCCGGGGGGGCACCTGTGTGGCTCTTGGCCCCACTCCTCAGCCTCCCCTTCCTACGCTCGCAGCTGGCTCCTGCCGACCTCCAAGCCACCTGCAGCTCAGCCTTGGAGAGCACCGCTCTGAGGCCAGGAGCAGGACAGGGGGTAGGCTGGCACCCACAGCACCTCCACCTGCCGCCTCACCTCTGCGGTGCCCACAGAGCAGGCCCTCACACCGCAGTCCCCACTCCTGCTGGCAGCCAGGCTCCTGAGCTCGGCTCCAAGAGGGTGACCCTCTGGTAGGGGCCGCCTCCTCCCTGCATCCCTCCCGCCATTGCTCATCTCTCGGTTGCCTCACACAGCACCATTCGCCCCCTTTGCTCCTTGGTTCTTTCACTGCCTCGGTAACAAATTCCCTCTCTGGTGGTATGAGGTCCGTTTGCCTGACTAACCCAGACTCTGACGGGAGATGCGTATAGAAGACCAGGGAAGCAGGCAAGGAAAGCATTTCAGTTTTGGACAAGGGAGGCTGCACTGGGCCTGCAAAGCTGAGAACATGAGAGTGGTCTCTCCTGTATTTCCCATTTGCCTAAATGTCATAAAGAGGCCAAGTGTCAGAAAACCCTCATGACCTCACCTATTCTGTCAGCTTGCCACGGAGCGAAACCCTTAAGTGGGGAATCACTGGCACCTACTAAGCCCGCCTGCTGCCTCCTCCCTGCCCTTGGCGGCCACCAAAGAGCCAGAACCTTCCAGAAGCTTAGCACAGGGGGGGCCATCACCCTACCCCACAGCGAATATCCACATCATGGGCTTCATTCAATGTGTAATAAGATGGTCTGAGAGCATCAAAGTTAAAAACATACACAGATTCCCCAAAGTCTCTCATCTATAACAATGCATATTTGTTAGTTAACCCACTCTGTACTCTATCACTTGTCTGTTCAACCCTATAAATTCTAACATTGCAAGCTTATGTACTTATTCAAAAAAATGTGATAATACTTGGAAAGGTCTCTTAAAGATGAGATAACGAATAGCATGTCAAATGCCTTTGACCGATTTTATACTTAATCTCTATCTTTTGAGAATTTTTATAACACACTCTCAAGTAAATGAGGCTAGTCACATTTTATATGGTGTGAGAAAAATCTCAAAATTCACTATTACATCTACATGCCCAGTTGTCCTTTAGTAGTTGTGATCTCGTAAGGAAGAGGATTCGTTACCTTATCCCAAAAGGCAGTGAAGTCTTGCACGTGCACTATCATTTTACCATCTGATGGCAGCTGAGGGGTGCGCTGTGAGATCTCATCAAGTAACAGAAAGTTCTGCAGAAGAAAGAAAAAGGCAAGCTGAACTGCAGGAACAAAGCATACGCAAAAGTAATTGCTTTCGTGGGAATTTGCAATGTAGCATTTTACACAGTCCGCACATCACTTTGCCAACTGTATTTGAAGGCTTGACAAAAATCACAATGCAGTATGTATTATATAATTATATAATAGAGTGTATATACACAAAGAGTTCACAAAGCTATCTTTGTAACCTTCTCAACAAGTGTCCTGATTCTTCCCTAAAGAGAAAATACAGCTCCAAACAGCGAACACATTTAGAACCCGGACATTTTTATTGTGTTACTTCTGTGTTATGAACAATAAACGGGGGAGTTGGTAGGAAATGATTTCCATAAATATTTACCTAATCCCACCATGTGCCAAGCACCACGCCAGATGTTGGGAACACAATGATGAAGGCCACCCTCCGGCCTTCAGGAATCAAGTTGGCCCAAAAGGACAGGCTGGGGACACGAGACCAATGGCAGAGACTCCAAATGAAAAATATGGCTCTGCCCATTTATTTACTGTGACCTTGCCCTGGGCGCTTAGGTACACTTTCTCCCTGGACGTGTCAAATCAGCATATCATTCGTCATTAACTATCCCTTGTCATCATTCTTTTTTTTTTTTTAATTTGAGAGAGAGAGAGAGCGTGTGGGCAGGGGTGGAGGGAGGGCGGTGGGGGGGGTGTTGACGTTGAGAGACGCAGACTCCCCACTGAGCAGGGGAGCCCCATGTGGGGCTCGATCCCAGGACCCCGAGATCATTACCTGAGCCAAAGTCAGATGCTTAACCAACGGAGCCACCCAGGTGCCCCTCCCTTGTCATCATTCTTAAAAAAAAAAAAATGCTCCTAATAAGTTTCTAGCTCTTAAAAAATATTTTACAAGCGTTTTTCATTCTCCCTGTCTTTTCTCCTTAGTAAATACCCTCGGCAGCCAAAATGGCTACATCTTGCACTTCCTGCTCTTTTCCACAGAGTTAGCTGCTGCCCACTGCAATCTGACTGAATTAAATGAAGTCCTGCTAACCTTAACAAATGTAACATAATCACATATATAGGAAAACACCTTCTTGCTCTGCAAAGGCTAGACATAATTCCACGAGAAAAGCTGCATCGGTACAGAAATGAGATAAACAACCAATACCACTTCCCCCCCCCGCCCCCAAAACTTTGAACGTGTGGCAGAGACTGTTAACAGCCCTCAAAATCTGCTCTCATTCTCCTGGGGAAACAAGACCCTAATTCACAGCTGGTGCGTGGCAGCCTGGAAAAGGGACTCCTCTTCCCAGCCTCCCAAGGAGCTGTGTGTAGCCACATGATTAAGTTCAAGCCAGTGGAAGTGACAATGTCCAAGAACCCTTTTTCCACCCAGTGGCTTGGAAGCTGTCAGCTTAGCCAAGGCCCCACACAGCGAAATAATAAGAAAGAAAGCGTCTGGGTCTCTAACACCACAGAATGAATACTAGCCATGGAACTTCTTAGGGGGTGAACTCTGTCCTCCCAAAAGGATATGCTGAAGTCATAAACCCAATGACCTCAAAATTTGACTTTATTCAGAAATGGGATCGTTGCAGATGCAATTAAGGTGAGGTCATAATGGAGTAGGGTGAGCTCTAAATCCAATGAGACTGGTGCCCTTATAAGAAGATACAGAGGGGCGCCTGGTGGGCTCAATCTGTGGAGGATGTGACTCTTAATCTCTGGGATGTGAGTTCGAGGCCCACGTTGGGTATTGAGATTACTTAAAAATAAAATGTTAAAGATGCAGAGACACACAGGCAGAAACCAGCGAGGAGACCATGAAGACAGAGATCAGAGTGACGGCAACAGCAAGCTGAGAAACGTCATGGTCAGCCGGCAACCACGAAGCCAGAGAATGCATGGAAGGAGTCTCCCTTATGGCTTTCAGAGGGCTCGTGACCTTGAGGACACCTTGATTTCAGACTTCAGGCCTCCAGAACTGTGCAACCACAAATTTCTGTTGCTCTGATCCACCTAAGTTTGTAATACTTTGTTACAGCAGTCCTAGGAAACCAACACACAACCTTAGGAAGATTTGTGCAGGAGAAAGAAATCAACTACCCTGTGTACGCAACTTTCATGTGGGTATTCTGGGGCAAACCTAACCCTAACCAACGTAGGAAGCAACTGAAGTAAGTCTGTGGAAGCATTTTCGGGAAACAACATATAAGTCACCTGCTACTCCAAAAATCGTCAACACGCTTGAAGTCATTAAAATCCTTCTACCAGTCACAAAGCTACAAATCTGAGTTCCACGTTCGACTTCAAAAGAACCGGTAAAAGCCGGACGTGCAAAGTTTCCTCTGTGCAGGAAAACATACTCCTGTGCATTTCTCCCAAAGAGCCAGCTGGGGTGAGGCATGGACTGCTCGCTCATTCCCCACTCCTCCGGGCTCGCTGGGGACCCTCCTCCTGCCCCCCGCCGGTGTCGAGCAGGGCAGCAGAACGGACAGACAATGAGAGTTCCCTTGCAGGCTTTAAAGCCAGCCCAGCCCAAACTCTCTTTCCCCACCACCTCTCCCATCGTCAACCAGGTAGCAACTCTTGCCTCTTCTGCCACACAGTTCAGCTCCTTCCAATTCTTCATTCCTCTTGAAACAACGTAATTTTGGAATGCCACTAGCAATTATTTATGATACTGACACAATTTTTTGCTGTCTCCCCGTACCTCCTGGTTCCTTCCCCCAGCAGCCCCAACAGCACCAAACTTATCCCAAACACCACCCCCTACTGATCTCACTGAAACACCTCTGAGAATGTCCACCATGCATAAACCCTTCAGTGACCCATGAGCACCTCAGTCCGCACTCCCCGAGTGGCCTCTACCGTGATACCCTTGAGTACTAAACCCACCCATCCTTCCCAGCCTGCTTCAGATGCTAATCCTCCTGGGAACCAGCTCACAATGGCCCCAGCTGTCACCGCCCACCCTACTTCTGAGTCCCCAAAGAGGATGTCAAGTCACAGTGAGGGAGAAGACTATGCCATTCACACACTTACAAACAGCCTCAGCTCCCACGTAACACTGAGCTTCACAAAGGGTCAGCACATCACGGATATCCCCTAAAGGTACAAGCAGACCGTATGACTGGTTCAAGTGAGTCTAGCCACCGACTACGTCGTTACAGTCCGACACAGTATGCGTTAACACGGTATGAGTTAAGTATAAGGCAACAAGCAGGAGGTTATAAATGGTATAAATCTTGTCTAGACAGAATATAATTCCAATTTTATAGCATAAGCATATCACCAAGATATAAAATTCAATATTCAGTATGTGCATATTAGAATAGCAATTCCCCCCACCTTCAAGAAAAGAAAGAGGGACGCCTGGGTGGCTCAGTCGGTTAAGCGGCTGCCTTCAGCTCAGGTCATGATCCTGGGGTCCTGGGATCGAGTCCCGCATCGGGCTCCCCGCTCTGCGGGGAGCCTACTTCTCCCTCTGCCTCTGCCTCTCTATCTCTCATGAATAAATAAATAAAATCTTTAAACAAAAAAAAAAGGAAAGAAAGAAAAGAGAAACTATGCACAAAGTGAGAAAGTAAATCTATTGAGCATTTGTCCGGAAATAATAGGTCTGAGTGGAGAAAGAAGTCACAGTCTCCCGGGGGTTAAATGAGACTCCACTCAACACATGAACGGCTTGGAAAGGTGCCAAAAGCGCTGACTGGATTTTTCTCTAGTACTCAGGCTGATGAGAAGGCTGACATTAAATCGCCATTACAGCCATGAAGTGCATATCCAGAGCAGGTCATGCGGGAAAGTATCAGACATCAGGACTCAAGCCAGAAAAAATTGACTTCCGAGTGGCTCGTAGGCAAAAAGCCTAAGCAGCTTTATGAACAATATAACCTCAAAGACACACATTACTGGGTGTAGACGTTGTTAAGACTCCCAGTGCTTTGAAGTTAAGACAAGATCTTTTATAATCCTATTGGACTCGTTCAATGTCACTAAGAGAAAAATAGAAGGAACTTCCTGGGCCTCTAACCTCATAATAAATCTTTCATTTTCAGTACATGGGAAAAAAGGAAATTGAAAAGTATGTGTAAAAAAGAAGAGAGTACACTACACAGCCCACCTGAGGCTTTCCCCCAGGGTTGTAGACCATAGCGCCATCTTGAAAGGGGAAAGGTCTGCTGGATTTACCTCCTCCAACTCCCAAATGCAGTCTTCCTGGAAATCATGCTGGATGGCCTGCCCAACCTACCGCGTCCAGGCTGCAAGAGACATTGTCACAGCTCCTGTGTGCCCACCAAGCTTCTGACCCTACAGTCAGACCTCGCCTAGTCCTGACCTGCGCATCTTTTCTTCCTCTCCTGCTGCCATTTCTACCTCTAACTGCACGTTAACACATCTAAGTGAGAGGCACGGATAGGAAGAAGAGTGAACACTGGATCAGGGCACCTGGGTGGCTCAGTCGTTAAGCATTTGCCTTCGGCTCAGGTCAGGATCCCCGGGTCCTGGGATCGAGCCCCACATCGGGCTCTCTGCTCAGCAGGAAGACTGCTTCTCCCTCTCCCACTCCCCCTGCTTGTGTTCCCTCTCTCTCTCTCTCTGTGTGTCAAGTAAATAAAATCTTAAAAAAAAAAAAAAAAGAAGAGTGAACACTGGATCAGTTCATTCTATTCAGTGCCTATCACCTCTGCCAGGAACCCAAAGTCAAGACGTGCTCCTGAGCGGCTCTCCAATCTGGCCCCGGTCTATTCCAGCCTAATCCAAACCACGTCATTCCGTTCCTGGACTGCATCTTCCAGCTCTGCCCTGGGCAACCACCCCCACCTCCTCTGATCCAGTCCCCAGGCTGCAGCCAGAGTGAGCTCTGAGAAGGCAAAACACCTTCAAGTTGTCTGTAGGGGGCTGCATCCCCTGCTCAGGCCTCCAGCACTCTCAATTCTGCAGCCTCAGACATTCCTGGTCCCTCAAATTCATGGATCTCCTTTTAGTGTACCAAGCGCTCTTTGCTTTTGCCACATAACTATCCCCACAAAAATGCAAAATATCAGCCTCCTACCTCTCACAAACCCCTCTTCTTCCCCACCCCCTCCGAACGCCCCCAACATGTAACTCTCCGGGTCACTCCTTCAGCCTTGCCAGGAAGCTTACCTCCAAAATTACACGAGTGTGTCTACAAAGCACCTCAGAGCACCTCAGACTCCCTTTCAAGGACTAATGACACAAAACGCACATTAACGAGTGTCATTGTTTCAGTATTTACCAACCCTCACTTGATGACACATAAATTCCAAGCAGGAAGGACTTCTGTGCATTATCATTGTATATATACATCTAGCACAACCCCAGGCTTAAGGTAGGTGCTCAGTTACTTTGTGGAGTGACTGAATGAATTCCAAATGGGCTCTCCAAAAGTCCAGCATAAACCAAGACAGCTGTTAGTTTCTCCTCAACTGATTTGTCTTTTTTCTTTTTTTTAAGATTCTATTTATTTATTTGACAGAGAGAGAGAGGGAGAGAGCACAAGCAGGGGGAGGGAAAGCAAGAAGCAGGTTCCCAGCTGAGCAGGGACCCCGACGCAGGGCTATATCCCAGGACCCTGGGATCATGACCCGAGCCGAAGGCAGACGCTTAACCAAATGAACCAACGAGGCACCCCTCAACTGATTTTAGTCTTAACATGATCCTGACATCTTTTATATTGGCTAAGCACATCCTTGCTTTGTGTGCTTTTTTCCGTGGGTGGGGCAATGGTCTCCACACGAGGCATATTTTCAGATACACAAGCACACTTGCCTAAGACATAGATACCTTGGGCTCTGCATGACCCGGGGAATCAGAATCTCCAACGTGTGATAATTTAGTTCTAATAAACACTCCAGGTGATTCTGATGCACTCAAGATTGAAATTTCTTAAAGGGTTATAGAAACCATACGGGCTGAAAAAGAGTCTAAGATCTAAAAGAAAACAAGAGGGGTGCCTGGGTGGCTCAGTCGTTAAGCGTCTGCCTTCAGCTCAGGTCATGATCCTGGAGTCACGGGATCGAGCCCCGCATTGGGCTCCCTGCTCGGTGGGAGGCCCTCTTCTCCCTCTCCCACTCCCCCTGCTTGTGTTCCCTCTCTCACTGTGTCTCTCTCTGTCAAATAAATAAATAAAATCTTAAAAAAAAAAAAGAAAGAAAGAAAAGAAAAGAAGATACTTCGATAATTACATCGACACCACCCTGAAGCAGTTTCCCACACTAACCACCCCCTTCGCACCACTCCTCTGCACAAACACATCTAGATGTTATAGTGAGAGTAGTTTTTAGATGAGATTACCATTTAAATCAGTGCACTTTAAGTAAAGCGAATTATCCTCCATATTGGTGGGTGGGCCTCACCCAATCAGTTGAAGCCCTTAAGAGGAAAGAAAAGACTGACCTCAAAAGACGAGAGAATTCTATCTCCAGACTGCCCTCTGACTCGAGATACACTTTAAAGCTGCGTGGTCTTAATCTTCCTTTATTTCATGATGGCCAAACTAATGTTGCTGACCAAGTAAGACTGGCGTTTCTAACTATCTACAAGGCCCAAGAGCCGAGCCCAGAAGCCAGGCCAGCAGAGTCTACATTGACTATGCCTCACTAAGATCCACCAAGTCCAGCTGGGCTGGTCTGAGATACACAGATGCACACAGAATGGGGGAGATGCAGATAAAGACCCAGCTCCCCTGGGCCAGGACCCCCTCAAGGCCTGCTGTCCCAGGAATGCCCATCCAGTCTGCTTCCTCACTGCGTTTCTCTAGCTTCTAGTATAAGCTGGGCCACCCTGCACCTCTGCTGGTCCCAGCCCTTTCCTGTAACTTTTGCTTCAGTCAATCTAGTATTTATCTGCTGCCCATGACGTGCCCAACATGGTACTAGGAGAGCAATGTAAGCAACATAACGGCAGGTAAGAAAGCAGGGTCTGGGAAAAAGCCCTGTGCATCACTGACGGGCCGTGTGCAGATGGGCACGCTGGCCCACCTCCTGCAGGAATGCTTTCCCTACCTGTCACGTGGGGACACTCATGCTTCCGTGTTGCGGTCAGGATGAAAGGACATCATGTGCCCGGACACAGTAAGCACGAGCTGCAGTGGTGACAATTACAGAATTCCAGGAAAACTTACATGGGAAGCTGGAATCCAGAAAAGTTCTCTGTACACTTAGAACATCGCTACGGCCAAAGTATGCCCCCAGATATGCTCTTTCAAGATGCAAAAGCTACATAAGAGAAATGTTACTGAGGGGCGCCTGGGTGGCTCAGTTAGTTAAGCATCTGTCTTCGGCTCAGGTCATGATCCCAGGGTCCTGGGATTGAGTCCTGCATCAGGCTCCCTGCTCAGAGGGGTGTCTACTTCTCCCTCTCCTAAATAAATAAATTTTTTTAAAAATCTTTAATAAGATAAAGACATTTTATTGAAATGCATGGGTCACCACTTAAAAGTTGCTGGAAGCCACTGTCGGAAAGAATGATAAACTTGGGGACCAGAACTGACCCCATAAGACCGAGCTCTCTCCTGGGTAATAATTTTTAATAGGATAGAAACTTTGTCATAAGAAAAATCTCAGCTTTTATGAAAAAACTATTAAAAAAAAAAAAAGGAAAGGAAAGAGAAAAAAAGGAGAAGAAAAAGAGAAAGAGAAAAAATTCAAGCCCAGAGCCATCAAGCTCACTAGACCTACATATTACTACATATCTAGCACTGTGGAGGAATAGGAAAACCAGGTTTATTTGTAAAGCCCAGGCACTCAAGTTCACACCCTGGCCCCCTCACAGGGCCAATTTATCTTCATTTTGGACCTCTTTATAAACACACAAATACTTGAGCACCTACCATGTGTGGGGCCGCATCTTGGTGATGTAAGTTATTTGCCCTGAGCAATGTAGGGACAGCTAATTTGGAAAAGGAGGTAGTGGGTATGGTGGGCGGGGGGGGGGGGGGGGGGGGGGGAACAAATCTGAAGGACCTTCCCAGAAATGGGCTGAGACAGGCAGAACGTGAAAGGAGACCCACAGGCATACTCAGAAACCACAAGCCAGGCATCTATGGAGGAAGGAACCCACCTTTCATCAGGGAGAAGCACTCGAGGCTGAGGCCATTCTCACTGCCTATGGAGCAGGGCCCTTCTGCAAGCTCTTTCCTTCTCAGCCCAGAGAGGAATCTTCCTCCCCGCCACCCCGCCACCCCCCCACCCGCCTGCCCACACTGCTACCAGTCGCTACCTAGTCATTCGAGATGGCCCAAGGGATGAAAACTGCTTGTGAATTTTCTGCTGCTGTAGACGTAATCACCCTGCAGCTACCACGATACCCCACAGCCCTGGGCCACTGCTGAGCAGCAACTTAGTTATCTGTAGTGCACTCTACCTAAGACGACAGGGAGGGGAATACGGACATCATTCTGGAATGACTGCTGGCTTTGATGCTGAGAAAGTTAAACCTCACCTAACCACAACATGGTGACACCAAAATCAAAACAGGCCTTTTGCTTACAATCCACCTACAACTTAAAAAGGTTGTTTGTTGGGGCGCCTGGGTGGCTCAGTTGGTTAAGCGTCTGCCTTCAGCTCAGGTCGTGATCCCGGGGTCCCGGGATCGAGCCCCGAGTCAGGCTCCCTGCTCAACGGGGAGTCTGCTTTTCCCTCTACCCCTCACCCCGTTCACGCTCTCTCTCTCTCGCTCTCTCTCTCAAATAAGTAAATAAAAATCTTTAAACCAATAAAAAAAAAAGATAGATAAAAAGGTTGTGTGTCACCAGACCTTGATTCTTTGGATGCTGATGACCGCCTCGGACACCTTCTCAATGGCCGCGGGGAAGAAGAGGGTGACGGTCAACCGCACAGCCCCATACAGAGACACCGCCACAAACACATGGCTGGCTGTGATCACGTTGCCAAGAAGCACATAGGTGGTGAAAGTCACAAAAATGATGATTTTGCTTGCAACGAAAAACGATGCCAAATTCATTCCTCTGAGGTAGGAACTGCTCAGAATCTTGGAAATTTCCTTCCTGGAAAAGAGAGTAGGATACAGGTTTACAAGGAAGCATCTGACATCCAAGTCGTGAATTCCAGTGCCTTTTGCATATGGCCCCTTTCCAGGGAGGGACATGGATTAAGACAAATCTTCCCTCAGTTATGGAAATATCCTACAGCACACAGCCCGGGGCCAACCCCAACACAAGGACCACATACTCATAACCACTTCGCTCATCTGAACTAAATGGAGGCTTCATGTCGCACATTAACATCCTGGGTCAATCCAACCGCATATGAACATTCAGTCAACAAACGTGCGTCAATACAAGTCCTGTGCTGGGCTCCTTGCTGATGGCAGCCAGACACACAGCCTGTCTCCTCTAGGAGCTCATGAACTCATGGGAGAAGAGAAAAAGCAACCCAAAATATATGCACGAGACAGAAACAGTTAGTAAGAGGCCCCATGGGCCCCCAGAGAAGAGGAGTCTCACTCAGAGCAGTGGAACCTGGGTCGGGGTGGCGGGGAGGTGAGCTAGGTTAGTCGGGCTCCCTGGGGGCCTGAGAAGAAGGCAGCTGAGTGCATTCGAAGGAGAGGAAGATGCAGCTACAAAGCAGATGCAGCGGTGAGCAGGGGCACAATGCTGACGTGGTGCTGACGAAGAAATACCGTGCGCGCGAGGGCCAAACACACCAAATATTTAAATCAAAGACTGAAAACAATTCCACAAACATAAAGCAAAACAAAGAGGAACAGCATTTCCATGGCTCTGTTTCTCTGTTTGGCATGAATAATACTGATGTATACAGTTTGGCCCAATCTCTACAATCTTCCTATTTGTTCTGCGTTAACATAAATTATAGTTTCCGCATAAATGTCCTACTTGCAAATACTACCAGCATTGCTTGTTTGGGATTTAGGGTATTAAGAAACATCTGGAGTTTTATTTTGTAGTAGTAGAAGCACATACACTCTCTCTCCTTTAAGAAGACAGTAAATGGAAAAGCGGGTTAAGACGGTATACAGCGCGAGGCGGGGTGGACAGTGTTTTAGTTCACATTCTAAACTTTCAACGTCCAAAGACGCCTCAAATATTTCAGTAAAGGCAGGAGACAGAAAAGTACAAAAACAGGCTGTGAAATACACAGAATCTTACCTTCTCAAGTAGGTGATAAGGTCTGCAAATGACTTTTCCCAAGCATACATTTTTATTATTCTTATGCCAGTTATAACTTCATTCATGGTCCTGATCCTGACGTCTGTGAAGGTTGCGGTCTTACTCCTAAGGGGACAGACATGGGAGATGAGCCACAGCCCCACTTCCTTTATGACCACAGACATAGCCCAAGAGCCAGGGATCAAATGATTCCCTACGGCAGCACCTTTACTCGGACGACACAGGCGGCTCGTACTCAAAACACAAATGGAAAAAGACTTCAATTAGGAAGTCAACGATCCATCCCAATTCAAGAAGTAATTTGGAGAACTTGCAATAGGGGCTAAGGAAGGCACAAAAGAGAGGCAGATACAAACCGTCTGCTCCAGGAGGTCATGGTTGGGTAGGGAAGGCAGAAAGGCCCCAGAATTGAACCATAATATGGTTGGCTGCAGTATAATAAAGTGGGACAACGTGCTGGGGGGCAGAAAAGAAAGGGCTGTTAATTCTACTGGGCAGAGGAGAGAGCAAGAGAAGCTTCAGAGTTCCGGTAGCACTGGAACGGGACCCCAAAGACACAGAACATTTCTCCATGGCAAAGACAGCAAAGCCATTTCCAAAGTGAGAAACACCATGAGTAAAGATACATCAGAGAAAACTGGATGCGCTTCAAACAGCGTATCATCACGCACCTGACAACCTTCACAGTGACCCACTTCTAACCCTCTGAGACCATCAACTCCTCTACCACATACGCTGCTAGGACTGTGGGACATATAAAGACACAATCGAGGCTGACCTTGCCCTTGGGGAGCTTGTAATTTAATGGACACACTGAATTAAAAACAAGACACACACCTGCACACCTGAAAATGGTCCTAACACAAGCATCACAAAAATACACACAGCCAGGGGCGCCTGGGTGGCTCAGTCGTTGAGCGTCTGCCTTCGGCTCAGGTCATGATCCCAGGGTCCCGGGATCGAGTCCCACATCGGGCTCCCTGCTCAGCAGGAAGCCTGCTTCTCCCTCTCCCACTCCGCCTGCTTGTGTTCCCTGTCTCTGTCAAATAAATAAAATCTAAAAAAAAAAAAAAAAAAAAATACACACAGCCAGACCTGGGCCTCGAAATAATTTATTCATGACAGACAGAGAGAGAGAGAGAGAGAGAGAGGCAGAGGGAGAAGCAGGCTCCCCACAGAGCAGGGAGCCCGATGCAGGACTCGATCCCGGGACCCTGGGATCATGACCTGAGCCAAAGGCAGACGCTTAACCATCTGAGCCACCCAGGCGCCCTTCGAAATGGATATTTAAATTGTACTATTATTTAATACATGTTTAAATAACTTCATCATATGTAAAGTCTGCTTGAAGACACTACTTATGAGGTACAGTGCCTGAAAAGCCAGCCGGGAGGAGCCAGCGGATGCCTTCCCCTCTCCAGCTGCAAGACTGGCCCTCAGCTCAAGGCCGGAGCCTCCACTGGCTAAAGCCGGAGCAGCCGACAATCAGCAGAAAGAAGAGATCACAGAAGACGTTTCGTTTTTGAACAGAAGCATGGGGCAGACCATGGATATTAACAAATACATACCACCTATTTTTTAAACCAATGATTCTCTTACCGGAACGATGAAAACAGCTTCCCAAGGCAGCTTTGCAAGGGCAGAAGGATAATCAGAACTGCGATCCCAGCAAGACAGGATATTCCTATTTCCATCCAGAGCAAGGCAGTCACTGCGATCGCCTGCAGTGGTCCTGCCCACAGAAAGTGCAAGAATATAGTCACCTTAAAAGAAAAAAGGATGCTTTCTTAGGGCAACAGGAACACAAACCCAGTAAGGACCCAGTAGAGAAACAACCAGCTCTGAAAAAACAGATGGGAACCTACACAGAAATGGTCACAGTGGGTTTTAAACCTACTAAAGCAAAAATCCAAGGATCCACCCCAGACGAAGCTATTCCAGAACACCGCAGAGCAGGTTTCAGGGACATCCAGGGAACCTGACTAGACTACAGCATCCGAAGGAAGATCTCAATTCTGTCTGCCCCACGCACGGGCTCAGGGTTCCCCCAAACTTCCTCCCCTGGGCTCCCTGGTACCTCACAAAAGCCTGTATTATGGAACCTAGGAGGAAACTAAGTCTTATTCATCCCCGAAACTAAATAGGAACCCTAGTTCATGTTTGATGAATGAATAATTGGAAGAGAAGTAGTCTAGGGCAATACAGCTCAGACCAGCAGTTACAATGCCCTGGACAGGAAGGTATATTCACAAGGTAAGTGTAAATGGACTGTGGTAGGGTAGAAAATAGCTTGTTTCTGGCTGGGGATTACCCATTTGGCATGTTTTTATCAAAGGCTTCCTGGGGCACCTGGGTGCCTCAGTTGGTTGAGTGTCTGACTCTTTGTTTCAGCTCAGGTCATGATCTCAGGTTAAGGGATCGAGCCACACATCAGGCTCTGCATTCAGCGCAGAGTCTGCTTCTCCCTCTCCCTCTGCTCCTCCCCCGCTGCTCATTCTCTGTGCTCTCTCTCACTCGTGCTCTCTCTCTCTCATTCTCTCTAATAAATAAATAAAATATTTTTCTAAAAAAATGGGGCACACAGGCGGCTCAGGCGGATAAGCATCTGACTCTTGATTTTGGTTCAGGTCATGATCTCAGGGGCACGAGATGGAGCCCGATGTTGGGCTCTGTGCTCAGCAGGGAGTCAGCTTGAGATTCTGTCTCCCTGTCGTTCTGCCTCTCCCCATGCTCACGCACGCTCTCTAAAATAAATAAATAAATAAAATCTTTTGAGGGGAGGGTGCTTCCTACGTAGCAGGCACTCTACAGGGCACAGAATAATCCCTGCCCACCAGGAGGTCATCATACATAGGCGGAGAAAGAATTCGGCCAGCAATATCAACACGGTGTGCTCAGAAGGGCCAGTCCTGAAGGACTATGGGACATTTCACCAGGCTGGGCAAGAACACTGCTGTGTGCTCCCGTATAACTGAAGTATGCTGTAGATGCATCTGGAAAACAAAACTCTCCCCTACCGGACAACACATATTATTATATCTGAGTTGCACACTGAAGAAATGAGAACTGGATTAAAAAGTATCCTCATCTCAGGACGCCTGGGCGGCTCAGCGGGTTAAGCGTCTGCCTTCGGCTCAGGTCATGATCCCAGGGTCCCGGGATCCAGCCCCTCGGCGGGCTCCCTGCTCGGCGGGAAGCCTGCTTCTCCCTTTCCCTCTGCCTGCCGCTCTGCCTACTTGTGCTCTCTCTCCCCTCCCTCTGTCAAATAAATATATAAAATCTTTTAAAAATAAAAAAATAAAATAAAGTATCCTCATCTTATGTCCTCAACAGAAGTCTGGCCTATATGAAAAACTGGCACGTGGAATTCCAAGACATTAAACCAAGTAAGGGGGGAGAGCACAAAGGCTCCCCAGAGGCAGCTGACCTGGTCAAACTTGTTCACGTCATTGGACAGCAGATTGACGATCTGGCCGGTGGTGGTCTTCCCCATGGCCACGTTACTGAGGCGAAGCGCCTGAAACAGAAGAGGGGAATGGAGAATCACATTCCTACAGTGATATCAAGCCACACTTGGGAAAGCAGCAAAGTGGAGTGTGCTTTGACGGGGCCTCGTATGATGTCATGCAAGCAGGGTGACCCGTGAGAGCAGGGCTCTGGGGACCTGGGTTCGGCCTTCCACTCCTCCATGTGGTGGCAGCCACATCCCACAAGGAACAAAGGGAGCAACGGGAGGTACAAGCCAACTCTCTCACCCCACTTTGTGATGAATTTGGACGTGCCCAAAGTATAAAAGGATGTATACTCGGGAGTCAACTGAAGTAATTTTGAGCCACATTCTGAGAGTGGAGAGGCCGTCTAAGGACAAAAGCTAGGGGACGGACTATACATCTGGAGTCAGTCATTAATTCTGCGTGTGACGTCATGCGAAAACTCTGGGTCTGAAGTCTCCTTATGTGAATGGAAATAACCCCAGACACTGTCTAGACAGGGCACAGGGTTCCTAGGAATGGGACACTTGTTATCCACCACGTGGAGGACACCAGGTGACTGATGAGTGGTGTTTCCCATTTAGAGATGGGACAAGATAAGGACATGCACCTGTAACTCAAGTGGGACCTGGACAGTGGGGACAGCAACACAGGGAGTGGGGGACGGTTTCCACTGAGTGACACTATGGGCAGGACAGATCCTGCATGATGAAGAGGAGAAACCCTATGGAGAGAAAGGAAGAGCACTGTGGCCGGAAGGAACAGCATGCAGAGCCAGGGAAGGGAAATGTAGAAGCAGTTGAGTAATGGATACCTGAAATCTGGCTAGAAAGGTAGAACAGAAAGCAGCTAGTGTATGGAAAACAAAATGGAACAGTAAACATCTTTTTACATTTGAGCGAGAAACTCAACTTTAGGAATATTGAACTGTAGATGCGACTGTCCAGGAGATGCTCAGAAGAAGGGGGGACGAGGGACAACTCGTGACATAGTCCAGGCAAGAGGTAACAAGACTGTGTGCTAGGATTGTGTGAAAGGAAAAGAAGGGCCAGACAGGGCACCTGGGTGGCTCAGTTGGTTAAGCGACTGCCTTCGGCTCAGGTCATGATCCTGGAGTCCCGGGATCCAGTCCCGCATCGGGCTCCCTGCTCAGCGGGGAGCCTGCTTCTCCCTCTGACCCTCCCCCCTCTCATGTACTCTCTCTCATTCTCGCTCTCTCAAATAAATAAATAAATCTTAAAAAAAAAAAAAAAAAAAAAAGAAGGGCCAGACATACATGAAAACACTTTGAAAAGTTATGAAGTGCTACACAAATATAAATAAATCAGTCACCAAAAAAATACAACCCTCTCCCCACTAGGGAGAAAAAAAGAAAGAAACGCCTCTCTAGGAAAGAAATAAACCTCAGTGTGCCTTCACTACTGAAAGCTATTTTGAAAATATTTTTAAAGCCAATTTCACATACAAATACACGTGAATCCCTCATGTAGAAAAAAAAAATTATAGAAGTAGACATCTGACAACTAATTGTAACAATGAAAATAAGACAGAATGCCACACAAAACTGATACTAAAACTGATCATTTTCGAAAAAAAAAAAACCTCAAGACAACTGCACCCAGCTGGAATCGTCATTCACAGACGGTCACTGCTGCTGACAATGAGAACCAGAGGGTAAGATGGTGTAGATGACAATTTGTGCAAAAGACAAAGCTCCTCTCGGTGGACCATCAGGACACCTCATCATTCGGTTATGCCTGAGGCTGAGTACAGTGAGGGATGAAAGACTGACTCTGGAAGAAATGCTCACATAAGTTAATGGCAGCCCTGCAGCAAACACAGAAATGAATCATCTGTCAAAAGAAAATCAGTCATACTCTAGCTAGGCCACAAAGAATAGTGGAGTGTCATTAATGTTATTAATGAGGAAGACAGAGCTTACAAGCAAACTGTCAGACTTCTGCTTCCAACCATGAAAGAATGGTCAGCACTGAACTCACCCTCCATTGTAAAACTATAAAGCTGGACAGAACATACAAAGCAGCTGTTTCAGGCACTGGCCCACAGGCGGCAAAGGACCGGGAGCCTTCAGAGAAGGGAAATACTAGAGCAGAGGCCCGTAACCCGCCTGGCTTTCTGCCCGGGGGCATTTTCTGCCCCAGTAGAACAGCAGTTTCACTGAGCCAAGGAGGAAGAGCTACCTGTTCCAAGTTGCAAAAATATCTGGAATTTGCAAGCCAGAGTGGCAGAAGGGTAGGCACCAAAAGTTTTTGTAGGGAGTTAGCAAAGGGGTTTAGCTGCAGCTGTGGGCTCAAGAAAGACTCCAAAGGTCAGACGAGGGACATGGAGTTTCTGCCCATCCAGAATAAAGAGATCTCCACAAGCACCTCAGACACTCCATTTAGACACCAGGAGGATCATGCCTTAGTAATAAAGATCATACTCTAGAGTAAGAGCCATGCATTTGGACAGAGTTTAAAATGGAAATATCTGCCATAGATAGATACACAGACACATAAAGTAGGAAGGTAGGTCGTTACACAGGTTGATAGATCCAATCCTGCCAGGAATTGCTTATAAGCACAAAACTCAATATGCTTTAGTCAAAGCCCCCTATAATATTACCCCTCATAACATCCAACATAATAAACAATTATTAAACATACAAAGAAGAAAATGTGCCCATGATCAAAGACAAAGAATACAGGCAATAGAAGTAGACCCTGAGATGATCTACTTTTTGAAATTAGTAGATAAGAACTATAAAACAATTATTATAAATATGCCCAAGGAGTTAAGGAAAATATGGTTATAATAAGTGAACTAGAATAGGTAATTTCTAGGAGAGCAATGAACACTATCAAAAGGAACCAAATGGAAATTTTAGAGCTGAAAAGTACAATATGAAAAATTCACTAGATAATATTAGTAGCAGAAAACTTCCATTAATCTGTTCCCAGATTCATCAACTCTTTTAGATTACAATCTGAAGAATAGAAGAGAGAACTTGAAGGGGGAAAAAAAGCATAAGGGTTCAGTGGGGCAATATCAAGGAATGAAACATACATGAAACTGGATTTCTAGAAGAAGACGACAAAATAGGGAAGAAAAAAGTATCTGAAGAAATAATGGCTGAAATTTTTCCAAGGTTGGTAGAAAATATTTATTATTATTTTATGTAAAATAGTCCAACATTAAGATTAAACAGACTATAATAAGCTAAGATGCCTATTTGATCTCTAAGGCAACACTAAAAACACACAAAGAGATACTGCTAAAAAGCCAATAACGGAGACTGTCACAAGGGATTAACAAAAGACAGACCTAAGTTGCTGTACATGGAAGATGCACTTTAAATACACTGACAGGTTGAAAGTGAAAGGATAAAAAAGATATGCCATGCAAACAATAGGTACAATGAATGTGGTGTGGTTCTATTAATATCAGACAACAGACTTTGAGACAAGGAATACTGTCAAAGATTAAGAGGGACATTTCATAATAATGTCAATTCACCACTCCTAAATGTGTACAGATCAGATTATAGAGTTTCAACATATATGAGACAAAAACAGAACTAAAGAGAAAAATGAGAAAAGACCACAATCATAGATTTCAGCATCCCTCTCTCAGTAATTGATAAAAGTATTAAAAAAAAAATCATATGGATACAAAGATGTGAACAACATTGGTAACCACCTTAATCTGACATTTATGGAACACCACACCCAACAACTACAGGACAGTTTTCTCAAGCACACACTGAATATTTCTCAACATAGACCCTATATGCTAGGATCATAAAATAAATCTCAATAAATTTCTAAACATAAAAATGTTACATAGAATGTTCTCTGATGAACAAAAGAATTAAATTGGAAATCACTAAGATAGCTCTAAAAATGCCAGATATTTGAGAATTAACAACATACTTCTATATAGCAATGTGGCAAAGAAGACATCTTAAGAGAAATCAGAAATATTTTCAAATAAATGAAAATATACCATATCACAATTTGTAGGATACAGGTAAGCAAGTCTTAGAAGAAACTTCTGGCTTTAAATGTTTGACATTAAAAAGAAAGGTAGGTATAAAATTGATGATCTAAGAATTCTACCTAAGACTAAGACCAAAGAAACAGAAACACACACACACACAATCACTGTTCACACCTACAGAAGAGCCTCTAATAAAATCAATTATATGTTGTTGCCCCCAGGACCTATCAGCTGATTTGAGTGCACAGGGCCTGTCATATTCATTTACATCAGCATAATCATAAAAACAGCTGATCTTTATTGAGCACCTACTACAACCCAGACAACTGAATAGGAAACAACCTTACAAAGTAAGAATTACTCCTATTTTGCAGATGAGAAAATAAGCTGAATATATTCATGCCTGACAGAGAACACTCGGTATTTTTTCTTTTAGTGAAGCAAAATTACCACTCTTCATTATTATAGAAAATTAAAGTGTAGTTCTAAGAAATTATATATGTTATAGTTGAAAAACAGTTCATGTTGGGTATAGAGAAAAAACAATGTACAAATTAATGCATCATCATCCTGCCAATGGTTTGGTTTCACATTTCCTTAAGTTGACAGGGTATAAAAGGATACTGTTTGATTAAATTTGTTTTCCTTGTGAGAGCACAATGGTTCCACCATGAGAGCAATAAAAAACAAACAAAAGAAACTGGAATCAATTATTTGCACTGTATATGCCAGAACCAGGATTAGTATCTTTACTAAATCAAGAGCACTTAAGTATCAAGAAGAATTATAAAATTCTACCAATTTTAAAAAGAATGGCAAATAACAGGTGCAGGAAAGTCACTGAGGTAAACACAAATGACTAATGAAAATTTTCAAATACTCAAATTCATTATTTCTTAGAAACGTAAGTTAAAATAATGACAAAGCATTCTTCTTCATCTAGAAACTGGTGAAAGTAGCAAAGACAAAAAGTTGTAACATCCAATCTCGGCAAGGGTGGGGGTCATCTCATTTTCCCAAAGAGACTGTAAATAGTTACCAACTCTTTGGAAGGAAATCTAGCATTCAAAAGCCTTGAGGGGCGCCTAGGTGGCTCAGTCGGTTGAGCACTTGACTCTTGGTTTCAGCTCAGGTCATGATCTCAGGGTCATGAGATGAAGCCCCGTGTCAGGCTCCACGCTGAGCATGGAGTCTGCTTGAGAGCTCTCTCGCTCTCCCCCTGCTCTCTCTCTACAATAAATAAGTAAAATCATTTAAAAAAAAAAAGCCTTGATATGTATATACCCTGAGAAATTAAGGATGTCTCCAAAGGTTTCGTTTTGGTCATGTTCACTGCACTGACACCTATTAATATAAGAAACTGGAAAACAATCGAAATATCTAATTATTGGTTATACTGGAATCTATATGGCCATTAAAAACAACATTGCCAGCTGTGGAATGTAAACTCCATCAGAGCAGGCATCCATTCATAGTTGGTTCCTTCTCTGGGTGGGCATGAAAATACATCTGGGGTTATAAGACAACTCTATAATCTGGACCACAACAATGATTTTAATCAATTTTTTAAAAAGTAAGTAATATTTGTCATTCATTTGAAAAATATACTATTTCTTCTTTCTCAATTATTTTAATCAGTACAAGTGAAACACAAAACCCAAGTATGGACACATAAATATCACTTCCCTAATAGACCTTAAAAACAGAAACCGTGTTTCACCATCTTCATGATGCAGATTCCTCATCACTGACGTGCCTCATACTCAACGTCAAGGACCCTCGGTGTGTGGAGGACACTACTCCCACACACTGCCCCAAATGGCCATGACTTTGGAGTTTTGCATCCATCCCGTCCCTTGCTATCAAGCTATCCTTCTCATCAGTACCTACTAAGGTTTCCAAACTAGGATGGCTTCATAATATTTTAAGTAAAATCACACCAAGTAGGTTCTGAGTAGGAACCTAAAAGGATTTCAGAAGAAAAAACCAAGGACTTTTATCATGTATCCGGCTTTTTTGGTTTCCTTCCTGGTTCATGGCCCTACCCCAGCGCTGAGTCTGTCAGGTAACATGGTTTCCAGGTACACTGCGTATTACTGCAACAGGCTAGTAGGAAGAGGATGTTTAGCTCACCTGAAGCAGAAAATTGCCTGTATTTTTCCAATATTGTTGCCTAGAGTTGCTGAGTAATGCTGCCACATCGTCTTTTATGACTGCATAATCTAAAGCCATTAAACTTCATTTTTGAGGGGAGGACACAGGGACCACCTAACATCCTCCTTCCCCATGAATATAATGGGTGACAACCCCATAAAGTTAATCAGAGTCCCTCTATGGTTCTGTAGAAGAAAAGGGATTCAAGGAAATGAAAACCAAAGTGCATACAAAATCAACAACCTCTCTATAACCCTACACCTCCACTGCCTTGTGGGGGGAGCCTGGTTTTCCACGACTGGCCCACAAACCAGCACACCTGCACAGAAAGCTCTCTGCAAGCTTTGGCATTTCCCTCCTGGGGCTACCATTAGCTTTCTTTCAAGTTCATCAGCCACCTTTCCTTTTTCATTATACCACTATGATCTGTTGGAGTCAAGAGGCCGGAAAGACACACACAGACTTAACACGTTCTGAGCAAAAGGGCACGGTGTGGACCCCAAGAACCACCTGGGGGCCTGTGATATTTGCTCTGAGGTCAGACTGACTCCACATTTCCTGACCTCATCATGTCTAACAGTCATGAGTCCCTGAATGTGTAAGGCTATATGATGGCAGTTATGTTCAAAGTCATGGAATGTAATGAATGACGCTCCCCAACCCAGGCCCTTCCATCACCAATTTCTTGCTTTGAAAGAGAAGCCCCATGTGACTGGTCTCCCACACAACAGAGGGGAAAAGAGAGAGGAACAACACAGAACAGTTGTGGCAAAGGTGAGCTGGGGGGGGCGGCTGAAAGAAGTAACAATACAGTGAGCGTGAAAAACCCAATGACAAGGATAGAAAGGAGAGTGAGCGAACACACACACACACACACACACACACGGTTATAAACATGCACTTCAGGGTTAGGGGAGAGACTATCTTAATGAGAAAACAAAGATGAAGTACATCCCCAATAGAAGAAATAAAACTATCACCAACTTTTAAAAATATCTTTTACTATGTTTTTCTGTTTCTAAAAATTATAAAAAATAAAAAAAGGTTAGTATAAACTATCTTCTCAAAAACAGCAGGCTTAGTCATAAAAATTTATACATGAGGCCACACGCTAAGTCTTTTACGGCAACTATACTTAGAACTCTTTTGTCTATAAAGAAGTTTCTAAATTTTACTCATCATGTGCCATCCTTCATACCAAGACTACAAAAGGGAAGCAATATGCCCTCTACAAACTCATCCATTGTGCATGATTTTACTGTCAAAATGAGAGTGTTTTATAAATGTGAATTTCCTTTTTTCCTAATGCTTTATATTTATCAAAGTATTGAATTTAAGGAAGTTGGATATGCAGGATACCTAAAGTAATAGTGCACACTTTCATATCACAAAACAAGTTGTATTATTACTCATTTCCTTGTAAACACTATGCTTGAAGCCTTCAGAAAACAAGTCAATCTGTACAGAAAAAAAAAAATGACAAAATGAGATGCTGTCCAACTCATGATTTTCACAGCATTCATTTTTAGAACCAAACTTACTAAAAGCAGCAATGCCTATCATCAGCACATACAAAGGAACCAAGACCAAGTGCACAGAGCAGTAAGGAAAACGCCCTCAACAAAGCAACCCATCACACTCTATACGAAATGCCGTTATCCCAAACCCCACGCTCTCCTCCTCACTGGAGTGGAGTGTAACCAATAGCAGCTGGGTACCAATGGCTTTTAAGTCACAGAGATACCAAACAAAGAAAATAACCCGGTTGGTTCAGCTAATGGGCTCCCAAGGGAGGAGAGAGGAGGAGACGAGGACTTCAAAACATAACCCAGCCACAGCTCCTGGCTCTGCAGAGAGAGCCAGGACGGGTAGAGTTCTCTCTGAAATGCCTTCCTTTTCCTCCACAAATAACTGAAAGTTCATTGCCACTGTTGAGGATGAGGGTGAACTGTCACTGTTTTCAATGAATACTGAGCAAATGTATGACCCGCACCCATTCAAAAAAATGAGGTTAACCTTGAAGACATTATGCCAAGTGAAATAAAAGGCAGGCACCCAAGGGCAAATCCTGCATGATTCCACTCACATGAGGCACCTAAGCAGGCAGTTTCGTGAAGACAGGAAGTAGAAGGGTGGTCGCCAGGGGCTGGGGGAAGGGCATGAGGAACTGGTCTAATGGGGACAGAGTTTCAGCTTTACAAGATGAAGAGTTCTGGAGATGGATGGTGGTGATGGTTGCACAATGATATGAATGTACTTAAGGCCACTGAGCTGGACACTCAAAAATGGTAAATGGAGCCAATTTTACGTGACGTGTATTTTACCACAATTAAAAATCAAAAATTCCTTAACTTAGGGGCGCCTGGGTGGCTCAGTCGGTTAAGCATCTGCCTTCGATTCAGGTCATGATCTCAGGGTCCTGGGATCAAGCCCAGCATCAGATACCCTGCTCAGCAGGGAGTCTGTTTCTCCCTCTCCCTCCGCGCCTCCCCCCCGCTCGTGCTCGTGCTCACGCACTCACTCTCTATTTCTCAAATGAATAAAAAAAAAAAAAAACTTACAAAAATAAAAATTCATTAATTTAAAAAACAAAATGAGGGGCTCCTGACTGGCTCTGTCAGTACAGCATGTGACTCTTGATCTCAGGGTTGTGAGTTCAGGTCCCACAGGGGGTATAGAGGTTACTTAAAAAAATTTTTGGGGGGCGCCTGGGTGGCTCAGTCATTAAGCGTCTGCCTTCGGCTCGGGTCGTGATCTCAGGACCCTGGGATCGAGCCCCACATCGGGCTCCCTGCTCTGCGGGGAAGCCTGCTTCTCCCTCTCCTACCCCCCCTGCTTGTGTTCCCTCTCTCGCTATGTCTCTGTCAAATAAATAAATAAAATCTTAAAAAAAAAAAATTTTTTTTAATTAAAAATCTTTTGAAAAATAAATAAATAAATATAAAAACCAAAATGATTACCTTCG
This sequence comes from Mirounga angustirostris, assembly GCF_029215605.1. Classification (NCBI taxonomy): domain Eukaryota; kingdom Metazoa; phylum Chordata; class Mammalia; order Carnivora; family Phocidae; genus Mirounga; species Mirounga angustirostris. Next base: position 15,255,379 of record NW_026991711.1, on the reverse strand, counting down.
AAGAGAGGGGGGAATAATAGCCACCGACCAAAAATTCTAAACCTACAGAAATACCTTAAAATAACAAAGAAAGAAAAACATACTCAGCTTAACATAAAAATTTACAAATTAAACTAAATGGATTTCTAAAAATTAAGTCTCAGTCATGTTTTCGGCATAAGTCCTGGAGCCTTCCAAGAAGGTTCCACATCCACCACTGCCCTGCCCAGGTTCCTTTCACCGTCCCTACCACTGGGTGGTTCCCCAGTCGTCCTGATGATAAGAATCCCTGGGGCACAGATTAAATATACAGATTTCCAGGGCTTCTCTTAATTCTGAGGGAGGAGGTCTGGGATTACACCCAGGTTCTGGGTTTTTATTAAGCACAACGATGACTCATAACAGAATCTAGTGACCCGCAGCCTAGCATACGTCCTGCTCACCCTTGATGCTCTCGGCAAGGAAGCCGAACAGGTCCGCGCTCCTGCGGATCCTCACCCTGCCCTGTAATGTACACAAAGCTCCCGCTGCAAGGCCCGTAAACACCCAGCTATTAAACGCAGTGAGCGGCTCTGTGGCCAAGTTACTGATAGTGGGCGGGCCCCAGCTCCACCTCTGCCATAAGCAAGTACATAACTGGGCAAAATTACATGTCCGGGCACCAGCTAACAGGCCGCGCAGGCCAGATCCCTGGGAGCAGGGACACCCAAGAGGTCAACGCTACCGCTGTCTTGGCTCTCAGCCAGCAGACCATTTTCCAGCTGTGGTGGGGAGGTGGATGAAGCCCACACAGGGCAGCCCCCACCCCACCCCGCCAGAGCTGAGGAGGTAGAGGTGAGGCTGGGGTCGGCCCAAGCAGGTGGCATCTCCGAGGATGAATGAAAGGGTCCCCAGAGTCCTGGGGCGGGGAAGGGATGCTGCTGTAAAGGCCTCAGCTGAGGGAAGGGCTACAAAGGCCCAGGTCAACACGGCCTAAGGCTCACCAGAGAGCTGGTACACGGAATAGCAAGCAGAACACAGGAGCCTGGAAGGTCAAGTTAGGGCACCGGAGTTCTTGCCCAGGCAGAGTGGAGAAATTTTATTAATAAATCATCAGCAAGGCTGGAATGCAGCTGAGACACCAGGAAGACCATACCTTAGAATTAAAGACCACTCTCTGGAGCAGGGATTCTCAGCTGGGGCAATTTTGCCCCCACCTCCCAGGGCACATCTGGCGATGTCTGGAGACATTATTGGTTGTTACAACTAGAAAGATGCATCTGGCATCGAGTGGGTAGAGGCCACAGTTGCTGGTGAACATCCCACAATGCATGGGGTCCCCTCCATCCACCACCCCCCAACAGCCCTACTAAATGTCAGTAGTGCGGAGGTTGAGAATCTCTTCTCTAAAACAGATTTACTCTAGACTCATCCTAGAAAAGATTACTACCGAGGCCTAATAAGGACCCACAGGACACAGAGATTGAAGGTTGAGACCCACCAAGCTGGAGAAGCTTGGAAAAAAACACCTTAGAATTCCCAAAAATGGAAGCTAACAAAGCATAAATCAAGCCTACGCCAGGTTGAAAGAGATCAGCCAGTAAGTGACCTATTAATGCAAAATGCAACATCCTCAAAAGACGATCAGAATGCAGACCTGCAATGTGGCATTCATAATGTCCAATAAATTTTAAGTCTTAGAGATGCAAAAAGAAAAAAAAAAAAAAAAAACAGGAAAATGTAAACCACAGCAAGAAAGAAAGCAGTTTTCCTAATAAAAAGCAAATCCTCCAAATATATAAATAAGAATAAAAAGAAAGTTTGACCCAGACATTGGATTTTTTTTTTAATTTTATGTTAAAGAGTTGAAAGGAAATATATTCAAAGAATTAAAGAGAAATATGAGTAAACAGATCCTTGGCAGAAAAATTACAAATTGTAAAAAAAGAGCAAAGTGGTGCGCCTGGGTGACTCAGTTGGTTAAGCAACTGCCTTCGGCTCAGGTCATGATCTTGGGGTTCTGGAATCGAGTCCCACATCAGTCTCCTTGCTCTGCAGGGAGCCTGCTTCTCCCTCTCCCTCTGCCTGCTACTCTCCCTGCTTGTGCTCTCTCTGTCAAATAAATAAATAATATTAAAAAAAAAAAAAAGAGCAAAGTGGACATTCTATAACTGAAAAGTACAAAACTAGGGGGAAAAAAACGCACTAGCTGGTCTTAGTAACAGTTTGAAGATAACAGAAAAGGTAGTCAAGTTGATTAGAAGAAAACTAGCCAATCTTAAGAACAGAGAGAAAAAACTGAATATTAAGGGAAACAAAAAGAGGGAACTATCAGACACTTTCAAATGTTCTAATATACACGTAATGAGAATCCAAGAAAGAGGAAAAAGTGAGAATGGACCAGAAGATAATATTTTAAAAGATATAATGGCCAGGCGCCTGGGTGGCTCAGTTGGTTAAGCGACTGCCTTCAGCTCAGGTCATGATCCTGGAGTCCCGGGATCGAGCCCTGCATCGGGCTCCCTGCTCGGCGAGGAGCCTGCCTCTCCCTCTCCCTCTGCCTGCCTCTCTGCCTACCTGTTCTCTCTATCTCTCTGTCAAATAAATAAATAAAAATATTTTAAAAAATAAAAAAAATAAAAAAAAATAAAAGATATAATGGCCAAATATTTCCAAAGTTTTTAGAGAAAGAATAAATTAAAGATCAGGGGCACCTGGGTGGCTCAGTTGTTTGAGCATCTGCCTTCGGCTCAAGTCATGATCCCAGGGGACTGGGATTGAGCCCCCACATCGGGCTCCCTGCTCTGCAGGAAGCCTGCTTCTCCCTCTCCCACTCCCCCTGCTTGTGTTCCCTCTCTCACTGTCTCTCTCTGTCAAATAAATAAATAAAATCTTTAAAAAAAAAAAAAAAGAAGAAGAAATTAAAGATCAAAAAGTTCAACAAACCCCAAAAGGCATAAATTCAAGGGAAATCACACCTAGGGTTCATTATCAATCTCCTAAAAATCTAAATTTTCTTTAAGAAGAAAATTTAAAAAAAAAAAAGAAAAAAAAATTTTTTAAACCTGCCAGAGAAAACAAACATACAGGAAGACTTATTAAAAACAAAGGAGGCCAGATGACAACAGAACAATATCCTTTACATACTAAATGGGGTACAGAGAACTATCAATTCAGAATACAATATCCAGCCAGCATAGCCTTCAGAAAGAAGGGAGAAAAACAGATTTTCAGATAAACAGAAACAGAATTCATCACTTGCAGACCTATCCCTAAGAAATGCTAAAGGAGGGGCGCCTGGGTGGCTCAGTCGGTTGAGCATCTGACTCTTGATTTTGGTTGTGTCATGATCTCAGGGGTGTGGAATCAAGCCCCATATTAGGCTCCGAGCTGAGTGTGGAGCCGGCTTGAGGTTCTCTCTCTCCCTCTGCCAGCACCTCCCTCCCCGGCTCAGGCTCTCTCTCCAAATAAGTAAATAGACAAAGGTTTCTCAGATAGAACATAAGCAGCAATAACCATAAAAAACTGATAAACAGGACTTACTTCATCAAAACGAAAACGAGAAGTGGAACAAAAATTCTACTTCTCAAAAGATATTAAAAAAAATAGAAAGGCATGCCAGAGATTGAAAGAAAATGTTTACCATTTATATATCTGGCAAAGGACTAGAATCCTGAAAATACAGAACTTGTACAATTCAATAAGACAAAAACCCCAATATAAGAGAAAAAGAGAGGCAGCAAATACTTAAACAGATACTTCAAAAAAAAGATACATGAAGAGCAAAGAAGCACATAAAAAGATACTGAGCATCATTAGTCATCAATGAAGTGAAGATTAAAACCATAATGAGATACTATTTTACATACCCATGAATAACTAAAATTAAAAATACTGACAATACCAGGTCTTGATGAGGATACAGACCGAGTAAAACTCACATATTCCTAGTGGGAATGTAATCAGGTACCTTCACTTTACAAATGAGAAAATTTAAGCTTAGAGCAGTTTGCCCAAGGCAAATAGCTAGAAAGAGGAAAACTAGGATTCATGCAAAAGCAGTCCAACTACACAGCCTCACCAGGTTTACAACTCCCCTCCTAAATTTCATAAATGTCTTTTGTACCACGTACTTTACATGACTGCTATTATCCAATGCTCAACCAACAACCCCATGTGAAGCAGATATTCTTTATTCCCACTTTAAAGATCAGGAAACTGAGAGGTCCCTGGGTGGCTCAGTCGGATAAGCATCTGACTCTTGATTTCAGCTCAGGTCATGATCTCAGGGTCATGAGCCACAGGACACGCTCTGTGCTCAGCAGTAGTCTGCCTGAGATTCTCCCTCTGCCCTTCCTCCCGCTTGCTCTAAATAAGTAAATAAATAAAATGTTAAGGATCAGGAAACTGAGACCTTAAGAAATGAATTCACTTCTCTAAAATATTCCGGTTTAGCAAATGGCAAAATTGGGATTTGATCTCAAATCTGACTGCTTTCAGAGTCCATGCTCACAGTCCCTACCCTAGCCAGCCCAGTGCAGTATCTTTTACAAAGTATTTGTCCACCTGACTCAACACGACTATTCTGAGCCTAAGATTCCCAGTCCATATTCTAAGACACTGGAGCCTGATAAACACCACCATGCTTGAGGTTTAACAGCTGCAATTTCGAAAGAGTTATTCACCACTGAGAAGGGCTGAAAGACCTTAGTTATAAGATATAAAGTAAAAGCCGAACATGTTTTTGAGGCCCATTAGTATCACTTGTCATTTTTTAAAACTACCCCCCCCATACCAATTCAAACAGAATGCCTGGGGAGAGGGACCTGGCATCAGAGTTGTTTTAAAAAAACTTCCCCAAATGAGGCCACTGTGCACCAGAGTTTGGGAACCACTGAGCTAAAGCCTACCCTTCCTGTGTCCACCACATCCTCAGAGAACAGATAATGTATCTGATGGTAGAATCAATTCTAGACACTCATAACTCTCCAGAGCAGGAATTTCCCCATTAAAGAAAGCTAAAACAAACAGCCTCTCCTAACTTGCTTTGTTAGCCCAAACTCCCAACAGAAAATTAAACCTGCACCCAATGCCTCCTCTTAGCTCTTTCCTAGCAAACTAGAACACTGACAAATTGCCCCTAGAGATTAGCTTTTCGCAAAATGCACAGGTTCAACCCAAGTTTATATCATAAGTAAAAGAGAAAAATGGAGGGAGAAATGTGTTTAAAAAGAAAGATTTTAGGGACTCCTGGCTGGCTCAGTTGATAGAGCACTCAACTCTTGATCTCAGGGCCATGAGTTGGAGCCCCACGTTGAGTGTAGAGATTATAAATAAATAAACTTAAAAAAAAAAAGTTTATGGACACCTGGGTGGCTCAGTCGGTTAAGTGTCTGCCTTTGGCTCAGGTCATGATCCCAGGGTCCTGAGATCAAGTCCCGCATCAGGCTCCTTGTTCAGTGGGGAGCCTGCTTCTCCTTCTCCCTCTGTTGCTCCCCCTGCTTGTGCTCGCGCACGCTCTCTCTCTTTCTCTCTGACAAATAAATAAATAAATCTTTAAAAAAAATAAATATTAAAGAAAGAAAAGATTTTAAAGCATTAAACGATGTAAGAAGCATTACTAGCTCATTCTATTTTTGTCAGAAGGTTACAAAATACCATTAGAAGAGAAATTCCTACCCAAGTATCCCATACTTCCAGGGAGACCCCCCCCGAGCCATTTCCATAAATACCTCAGAGTTTCACTGTGGTGGTACTCTCAAGATGCTAGTCCCTCGACATTTTCAGAAAGGAAATGTAACCACAGACTAATAGGCAAAATACTGGACTGAACCATACGAAAGTGCTGTTTTGCAAGCCCTCATCAGTTAAATATCTGCAATTTCACGTTGTCCAGCCTAAATATAAAGCAACGCAGTGTGTCTACACTGAAATGAAGTTAGTGTTAAATAAAAACAAAATCAAGTTCTGTCCAAGAACTATGGACTTGACATCATATGGGTGAGATGCTAACAAACTTTCAGAAGGAGGTGGAGGTGTGGGGTGGACCTTCCCTCCCTCAGAATCAACACTCTGGTGCATAGTGTTTTGTTTTGTTTTGTTTTAACTCCAGCTCCATTTTTTTTTTTTAAGATTTTATGTATTTATTTGACAGAGACAGCGAGCACAAGCAGGAGGAGTGGCAGGGAAAGGGAGAAGCAGGCCCCCCGTGGAGCAGGGAGGCCATTGCTGGACTCGATCCTAGGACCCCGGGACCATGACCCGAGCCAAAGGCAGATGACTAACCAACTGAGCCACCCAGGCGTCCCATCGAGCTCCATTTCTTGCAGCAGGTTGCAGACATTGCTCAGGAGAAGTCAGCAAGCTGGCTCTGCACCCTGCATGGGGCCCTTCTACTTCCTTTTCAGAGTCTATGATAAAGAATGCCTCATGTCCCGAATGCCGATCTTAAAATACAACTGAGCTGCAGAAGGGTCTAGAAAGGAGAAGTAAAACGGTCAAGAGAAAAAGGTCTTGAGAGAAAAGATTAGAAAAGGGAAGAGTCCACTCAGAAAGACTAGGAGATCTAAATGTTGTAGATACAAAAAAGCACGCCTTTTTCTCCCAATTACAGAATTCTAAAAACTATACTGCAACTACATCAATTAATGCAACTCTATCACTTAACTGATTAAAAATACACTGAGAGGGCGCCTGGTGGCTCAGATGGTTAAGCGTCTGCCTTCGGCTCAGGTCATGATCCCAGGGTCCTGGGATCGAGTTCCGCATCGGGCTCCCTGCTCCTTGGGAGCCTGCTTCTCCCTCTGCCTCTCTCTCTCTGTCTCTCATGAATAAATAAATAAAATCTTTAAAAAATAAAAAATACACTGAGGTAAGTAAAAATATTTCTTTACATAGGATACTAATCTACAGAAGTCACCCACTTGGGATGCACTGCATAAATCCCAGTAGTCGATTTTCCTCATTCGTGGTAGTTGTGTGCTATGTCACTGTGACCATGAATTACTGAATACTAATTGCTCCCAGAGAAAATACAGAATTCGGTTTCTGCCAGCCTTTGATAACATTTTAACAACTGATCAACAGGGATGCCTGGGTGGCTCATTTGGTTGGGCATCTGCCTTCAGCTCAGATTGTGATCCCAGGGTCCTGGGATCGAGTCCCGCATCGGGCTCAGTGGGGAGCCTACTTCTCCCTCTGCCTGCCACTCCCCCTGCTTGTGCTCTCTCTCTCTCTGGCAAATAAATAAATAAAATTAAAAAAAAAATTGATCAACATACACATAACCTGACGTGTGTCCATTGTTGACTCATTAACGTTGGACTCACGCCAAAAGCACAATAATTCATAACTTGAAACAACTTGGGGTGCCTGGGTGGCTCAGTCGGTTAAGCATCTGCCTTCGGCTCAGGTCATGATCCCAGGGTCCTGGGATCAAGCCCCGCATCTGGCTCCCTGCTCAGCGGGGAGTCTGCTTCTTCCTCTCCCACTCCCCCTGCTTGTTCTCTCTGTCAAATAAATAAATAAAAATCTTTTTAAAAAAAAACTGAGCCAAGCTTATCTAACACAGGCATTTTCTCCCTACCATGTGTCGTATTTATTCCACAAGGCACAGCACAGCCTTGCTGTGCTCAGAAACACTAGACAGCATCTTAGCATTTTGTGTGGGGCCATTTTAAACAGCAAAATCACCAACAAAAAGCATAAAAGTGCAGAAAACAGGCACAACATATAAACAGCCCGTGAAAAGAACTCTTGTTTACAGTAGGACAGCTGAAACAAGAAGGTGACCCCAGCTGGGAACATGCATGTCAGGTGATGCAAAATTTTAGTGACTATGTGCATGCCCAAGAATGACCGTGAAAGAGCTCCAGGTATTGATTTTGGGGTTACAAATAAATTTGAGCAAGTAGGCAATCTGCAAACAGAGAATCTGTGAATAATGAGAGTTTAGTGTACATAAACTCTTGCCAAGACAGATCCATGATAGAGGATAAAAGGAAACTCAGATGTTTGCAGGGAGTCCATTCATCTTAGAGGTTCAAGTAAAGAAAGACAAATACTCTCTCACAAACTATCCTTTGGGTAACTCTAAAGAGAGTAAAGATGAGATTTTAGCCAGAATAAAAAGTGTGGTCAAAATGATCCAATTCTGCAAGGAAGTCTGCACCAAGGAACAAGGAGGGAGAACAATATCCATGAACTCAAAAGCTGACAGCTCTGGATTTCCCTGGCATTCAAAGCAAACCAACCATCAAGGTCCACTATGGGAACTGTCTCAGTTCTTCAAACTGGACACAGAGTCAGGAAACCCAGGGCCAATCAGGCTTAATAAAGACCTTTTTTTTTTTAAGATTTTATTTATTTGACAGAGAAAGACACAGCGAGAAGGGGAACACAAGCAGGGAGAGTGGGAGAGGGAGAAGCAGGCTTCCCGCCGAGCAGGAAGCCCGATGCGGGGCTCGATCCCAGGACCCTGGGACCATGATCTGAGCTGAAGGCAGATGCTTAACGACTGAGCCCCAGGCACCTCAGGCTTAATTAAGATCTTAAGAAAAAAATCTCTGTGCCGTACACATTTTGTAATACAAGAAAATCTCTGTACCATAGGACAAGACCATCCTGATTACAGAGAATGCCATCCTGTGTGCCCTAGCTCTAGAGACGTAGAACATTCAGGCTCACTCGCACCCAAGCCTGAAGCCAAGGTCAGGCTGGCAAATGCCAGATCCATTTCTACTAGTGATGGGGCTGAAGATCATCCTCTGTCCTCAATCCAGGCTTGCCTGGGCTGAAGCTACCATCTTCCCCCAGTCTGGTCCTACCTCCTGTGCTCTGATCAGTGTTTAGCCAGTACAGAACCTCAGTCCAGGGAGAGGAGAAAGCTCTGGAGATGAATGGTGGTATAGTGGTGATAGGTACATTCACAACAACGTGAATGTACTTAAACGTCACTGAACGGTCCACTTAAAAGAGTTAAAACGGTAAATTTTACGTTATGCATATTTTACCACAATCAATCAATCAAGAAGTAAATAAATAAATAAATGCTCCAGGCCCCTGGCTGGCTCAGTTGGTGGAAGCGTGAGCCGCTTGACCACAGGGTTGTGAGTTCGAGCCCCACGTTGGGTGTAGAGATTCCTTAAAAAATAAAATCTTAAAAAAAAAAAGAAAAAACCTCAAAAGCCAAGTGTAATTTTACCAAAGCTGTGCAAAGGAAAACAAAGGATAAGTCATTTTTATACAGGATACATCCCACGACATCATGCAATATTATGAACTACCACTACGAACTCAGCAGCCATTCCAGTGACGACACCCAGCTTGAAGTTCTCCCAGAACCGGGGATTAGGAGTAGGGCACGAGCCTAATGTTCAGAGGGGCCTCTCAGAGCTTTACTGCAGTGCCGCCTTCTGCCCTAAGGAATCGGTGCACCTGTGATGAAAAAAGTGTCCTATTTCTTCACCCAGCAGGATTCTAGACCGCAAGGCAGTGCCTAAGGAAATCGGTCTTTCCCACGCTTCTGGAATTTCAGCTTACGCCTATGGTTTGACCCAAGTAAGTCTCTGTAAGGGGACAATTCTTTTAGGCTAATCAAGCCAGGAAATTAACACCTCTGGGAGAGGTTTACATTCAGCAAATGTGCCAGATCAGATCAGATTTCCCAAAGGTGAGTTCTAAAACGTTAGTGGGAAGAGTAAGAAAAACAGGTGAGGGGCGCCTGGGTGGCTCAGTCGTTAAGCGTCTGCCTTCGGCTCAGGTCATGGTCCCAGGGTCCTGGGATCGAGCCCAGCATCGGACTCCCTACTGGGCGGCAAGCCTGCTTCTCCCTCTCCCACTCCCCCTGCTTGTGTTCCCTCTCTCGCTGTGTCTCTCTCTGTCAAATAAATAAATAAAATCTTTAAAAAAAAAAAAAAAGAAAAACAGGTGAACTCCCACCAACTCACCTGGGCAGCCAAGAGCTTTGTTGGACTGAATTGTCCCCTCAAACCTGGATCCCCCGGTGAAGGTTTTCACAGTAGAGTCCTAGTGAAATGTCCTATTTATTTATGGGAGCGAAGCATGATCTAGCTAATTTATAGAGAAATTGGCCAGTTTCCTACATGGTAGAAGGGACTACAATAGAATAACCAAGAGGAAGAGAAGGACAGCAACGAAGACCCCTTGACTGGGGCGGACAGGCAGGGCTACCATTTGCACATCACAGAGGAGGAACCTGAGGTTACGTGTCACAGCCTACACAGACAGTAAGAAGCCTCCCAGATTCACACAACTCCAACATTAATAAGACTCTGCTCAGAGGAAGAGGTGGAGAAGACATCTTGCATTTTGCTAAGAAAAGTAGTCATAAGAAACAGAAGCTCTAGGGGCACCTGGGTGGCTCAGTCGTTAAGCGCCTGCCTTCGGCTCAGGTCATGATCCCAGGGTCCTGGGATCGAGCCCCGCATCGGGCTCCCTGCTCAGCTGGAAGCCTGCTTCTCCCTCTCCCACTCCCCCTGCTTCTGCTCCCTCTCTCGCTGTGTCTCTCTCTGTCAAATAAATAAATAAAAAATCTTTAAAAAAAAAAAAAAAAGAAACAAAAGCTCTAGATAAGCAGCAACTAGGTTAAAGAAGCAATATTTTAGGGGCACTTGGGTGGCTCAGTTAGTTAAGCAGACTGCTTTCAGCTCAGGTCATGATCCTGGAGTCCCAGGATCGAGTCCCGCATCAGGCTCCCTGCTCAGTGGGGAGTCTGCTTCTCCCTGTGACTCTCCCCCTCTCATGCTCTCTCTCTCTCTAATAAATAAATAAATCTTTAAAAAAAAAAAAAAAAGCAATATTTTAAATTTAAATTGTTTGGCTTTAACTTTCAATAAGGATTTTTTTTTTTTTAAATAAAAATTGTATATATTGGGCACCTGGCTGGCACAGTCAGAAAAGCATGGGACTCTTGATCTCAGGGTCATAAGCTTGAGCCCACAATGGGTGCAAAGATGATTACTTAAAAAAAAAAAAAAAAAAAAACTTAAAAAATATTGTATATAGTTAAGGTGTAACGTCATCTTTTGACAGATCTACACTGGAAAATGAGTACTACAGTCAAGCTAATATATCCATCACTTTACATAGTTATCCTTTTGTGTGTATGGCAGGAACGCTTAAGATCAAACTTTCTTAGCAAATTTCAAGTACACAATACAGTTAAAATGGAGTGTTTTTGTTTTTGTTTTTAAAGCAAATGGCCCAAAGCAAAGAGATATCCAGGGTCCAGTTTATAAAGGGCCCTTCAGTTTTCATCACTTCTTCTGTCTGTGGCAACTCCTCGGTAAAGACACCTGAAATCCTCACTCCCTTCATAATACTTAAGACCAGGGTAAACTATGGGAGAACTTAATGGCATTTCTCAATACAAAACACTGAATACATCAAACGGGGTCTTGTCATTAAAACTGCTGAAATGTACACTAAAGAGAAGAAAATAATGCATAAAATAGTAACTTGAATGGAAAGCAATATAAAGCAGAACATAAGTTCTCTCCAAAATTACTAAAGACAATGTAAAATTTAAAGTTTCATCCCAAACATCAACTATTTTTTTTCTTTTCTTTTTTTTTTTTCAAGATTTTATTTAATGGGATGCCTGGGTGGCTCAGTCGGTTCAGTGTCCAACTCTTGATTTCAGCTCAGGAGCAATGACTCAGGGTCCTGAGACTGGCCCTGAGTCGGGCTCCGCGTCCAGTTCCGTGCTGGGCGTGGAGTCTGCCTGGGGTTCTCTCTCTCCCTGTGCCCCCCGCCTTGAAATAAAGAAATAAAAATAGAGATCCTTTTTACAACATTTTTAATTTATGAACTTTCCCAAAATGCTTTTGGTGCTTTGGGTGAGGTAGACATTCTGATACCAAATGGCACTTACCTTCCGATAAATCATATGGCACATGGCGACGCGTAGCCTCATGCCCGCGCACTGAACATGATAGAAGTATAAATGGTGCAATATGGCCAGGATGAGCGTACAGATGGTCAGCACCGTGGCATACATGTAGGCTTCATGCAAAGCCACAGAATTAGTGGGGTCATGGTTTTCAAAATAATTAATAATTTTCCCCAAAAATATGGGCTGGACTACTTTGGTGCCTTCCTAAAAGGAAAGGAGAAAGCCGTAATTAGAAATACAGATCCTATCAGTTTTTCTTAACATAGCTTTGCGTTTATTACTAGCATGTTAAAAAGGCATTTTAACAAAGTGCTACATTCATCACTAATCCCAAAGAAAAACAGAACCCCTCTCTTATGTAAGACAAGCACATAATAGTTTAACCTTCAGCCAATATTCTAAGAGCAAAAGCCATAAAACTTTAGTTCATTGTGCTTGGGTACACTGAGGGTCCTCGAAAAATATCGCAACCCGTGTTTAGAACGCATTTGGCAGACTACCAGATAAGTCTTGGCCAAGATGAGTAAGGAAAAAAGTGGCAAAAGAATGGTAAGGCATGTGCTCACAGGTGGGCAGCCCCAGCTCACAGCCTGCCCATGGGGTCTCCACTGTTAACATCCCAGCCCAAAGCAAAGTCACAAATGGCTCGCTCATGGGAGGCACACTCTTGCAAACCCCTTCTGCATTAAAAGAGCCATTAAAAGAATGGAGATATTGGCGCAAATACAGATCCGGGCCCAACCCCAAATTCCACGTGTCAGTAGATCGAAAGAACGGAGTCCAGTCTCCAAGTTCTGTTGGAGTAAGGAAAAGGACCAGGCTCAGGAGGCTCCCAGGCTCTCAGCCACAGTCTTGAATGTCTCTACCCCTAGAAGCTGAGCAGCGCCGCCTTGGAGTCAAAAATTTAACACAGCAGAAGGCAAGCTCAAAATAATGCCATCCCTGGTTCGCCATCAGCCATACATTGCAGGTGCTGGTTTTGAAGAATTTTAACAATCCTCCATTCCCCAAGGCAAAAAATTAAAATCCTACACCACTGAGTTAAGAAAGCACTGGGGCTTACCTCCTAAATAAGACTTAAGGAAAGCAATTTTCTTCCCCTAAAACTAAAGACAAAGAAACGGCAAAACTTGCCCCTCCATGCCAGATGGCCGCTCCACCCCACAACCTACATCCACTCTTGTAAGGTACCTTCCTCTGGCATCAAAGAATACCAAACACTCGGTGCAAATGCATGTCGCCAAAAGTAAACACACAGGCCCTCCACCTCACTTCATCTAATGCCAAAAGTTTGGAAATCTTTCAAGAACTCGACTTTGAAACATTTCCTCTTGAGCAACCTGTCCTTATTAACACAGACTGGCAAACAACCAACAGGTTTGCTTCTGGTGGCTCTCCTCCATCTGTCCCGAGGGAGGAACCCATAGCCCAGAAGGGCAAGGGAACCCCAAAAACCCAAACCCGAAACACAACTGACATGCATATTCTTCTCACCCAACTAGTGCCCCTTCAGGATATTTACAGAAAGCTGTTCCCATCCCTGAGATGGGTGTGACATTATAAACCCCAACACTGCATACTCATGCACACACTCGTTCACAAACTTCACCTCCAGCCTCACCTTTCATGAGGTCATGGCACTTTTCTACTACAAGGAAATGCTGCTCATTGAAGACAATCAGATCTCAAGAACACAAAGGCTCACTGTTACATGTGAAGCATGTCCAATCATTCGTCCCAAGAAGCATTGAGAGTTTATGAAAGCAACCCAAATACAGCGGGCCATAAAACAGTTTATGGGATTACTGAGATGAAGATCTGGAAGTTTCCACAGCAAAGTGAGAACATCAAACTGTACATACACATGGGCGGTCCCAGCCCAGGTCAGCAGTACGTCACCCTGGGGCTGCCTACTGGGAGCCCAGAGGTAACACCTGCCGGCCCAAACTTTCCTAAAACTTAGGATCATCTCTGGTCCTCGGCTCTCCATTTGAGCCTAATATGGGCATGGGCATAGGAAAATATAATCAGAGTCACCCCTCAGAGAGAAAATGGATAGATGCAACAAACCCAGTGAAAAAGAGCACAAAATAAAGGTAGAGCACTACCACCCAAGCACCTTGGATTTTTCTGCTGACAGTAGTTAATCAAACAAACGGGCTCACTAATGAGGAATGCCAGCTTGCAGCACCTAGCTTCCCACTCATCTGTCCGTTCTCAATCCTCACCCTCAGCTACAAAGAAATAAACGCAGGAAAATAGGTATTATCAATCTTGAAACTAACCATATTAAAACTTTCTGGAGAGCAGGAGCAAGGTCAAAACTTGTTCGAGCAAACATGCCCATCTCTGCCTGGTGAAGATCCTTCCCACAAACCAAATGAGAATATGGTCTTTATTACTCCTTCACAGGAATTCTTCTTGATTGTAAAACCATGAGGGATTTCTAGCCCAATATGATACCACAACACCTCATGATTCAAGGTCCTACCAGCGTTTCAGAGTCTTTGCAGCAGGTACTTCTTAATGGAGTATTCGGCATTCAGCTCCCTGAAACCCCTGACATCTCAAACCGCCCCCCACAACCTCTTGCTTTTGAGGGTAACTTATTACATGGCTAGATGCCAAAACCTCCCCCGTGGGCATGGTTGTCCCATGTACAGGAAACATTTCTTGCCCAACCCCACCATGCCTGATCCATGAGAAAAGAAAGAAAACACGGAAATAGAAACAAGCTATCAGACAAAAATTATCGAGTGAACCGTAACAGCAAAAGGGTAAGCCTGTTTAGAACAGCCCCTCCCAACTTCCTACTTTCTCCCATAAAAGAGTGTTGGGCGGACTTGCCTACGGTTTGGCCAGAGCTTGCTTGTCCCAGACTGCAACTGTCTGCCATGCCTGAATAAACCCATTTTTGCGGTAACATAACTAGGAAGTTCTATTCTTTTTTTTTCTTTTTTTTTTTAAGATTTATTTATTTATTTGAAAGAGCGAGAATGAGAGAGAGTACATGAGAGGGGGGAGGGTCAGAGGGAGAAGCAGGCTCCTCGCTGAGCAGGGAGCCCGATGCGGGATTCGATCCCGGGACTCCAGGATCATGACCTGAGCCAAAGGCAGTTGCTTAACCAACTGAGCCACCCAGGCGCCCTAGGAAGTTCTATTCTTAAGGTTAACAGAGGAAAAGCAGTGAATGAACACAGGAAGAATGAGAACCACCCCATTTTGCAACAGCCTAGTAAATTAATGGATCTTGAGCAATTATCATGAATAGTGCTCCTACCATCACCCACACAATAAAGACAAGCAGACACGATGTACCTAACACGCGAGGCACACCACCAGACCTATGAGCAAATCTGCCAAGGACAAGAAGAGAAAAAAAAAACTGAGTCAGATCAAGCTTCTAGATCTAGTCACCAATTTAAGTTTCCAGAAGAACATGTTCAATGATACAGGGCCTAAGTGATAGGCCAAAGCCTGACTGTGGGACTCTCTATGGGACAAACAACTCGGTGTCAAGTATTTGATTAGAAAAAATAAATAAAATTATAGTGAGAGAGAATGGAAAGGAACCCAAACAGCCTCTATCAACCAAATGCACCTGATTTGGATACGGATTCAAGCTGCAAGGGAAAAAAAAGAAAGAAATGTGAGCACTAGCTAGATACTGATGATACCTAGTATCAGTGTTAATGTTTATGCATAATAATGGCATTAGATTATATAGGGGAAAGAGTCCATAGTATTTAAAGATACACACTAAAATACAGATAAAGTGATGCAGTACTTAAGAACTGCTTGAAAATAATCTTGGGAAGCATGAGAGTGAGTGGGGTCCAGATGGGTCAAGACCGGTCATGAGTTGATACCCACTGAAGCTGGCTTAGGGGGACATGCAAGCTTAATCCACAGGGGAGGAATAGCCATTTTCCCTCGACCCTTCTGAGCTCTGGGCTGAAATCCTCTGTAACAAAAGACAGATTAACAGGAGAGAAACCAACAGAAGTTTATGAACAGGCATACCTCCAGCATACATGGGAGAGCCCCCAGGAAAAACAGAGTAAATCCCAGAGGCCAGAACCACTGCCATGGGGGTTTAACCGGAAAAGCATGGGAAACAGGGGTAAGGCTTATTGTGCCGATTTAAGTCGTCTCAAAGACTTCTCCGAGGATAGGATTCTCTTGTGATTTAAAACCACCCTTGTCGGGCGCCTGGGTGGCTCAGTTGGTTAAGCGACTGCCTTCGGCTCAGGTCATGATCCTGGAGTCCCAGGATCAAGTCCCGCATCGGGCTACCTGCTCAGCGGGGAGTCTGCTTCTCCCTCTTCCGCTCCCCCCTCTTGTGCTCTCTCTCTCTCACTCTCTCTCTCAAATAAATAAAATCTTTAAAAAAAAAGAAAAATTTTTTTTAAAAACCACCCTTGTCTTCCTGGCACAAAGAGGGAGACATCCTTACAAATGTAGGTTTCCTTTATAAAATTAACTGTCCCTTACAGAAGGATAACCTTCTGCTCTGTTTTCAGAGCCTCTGTGGCTGATGCTTCTCAAAACCAATCTGCTCAGGGGCGCCTGGCTGGCTCAGCGGGTGGAAGATGAGACTCTTGGTCTCAGAGTTGTGAGTTCAGGCCCCACATTGGGCATGGAGCTTCATTTAAAAAAAAAATTAATCAGCTCAAAATAATCTGTAACCCAAAAAGGCATATTCTGGGATGGCATATTCTGCTACCCTTCAATCATATTCTAGGTTTATATTTTTAAGTGTTCTTAACAAGCTACAGGGGTGGGGCGCCTGGGTGGCTCAGTCCTTAAATCGCAAAGTCCTGGGATCGAGTCCCGCATCGGGCTCCCTGCTCGACGGGAAGCCTGCTTCTCCCTCTCCCACTCCCCCTGCATGTGTTCCCTTTCTTGCTGTGTCTCTCTCTGTCAAATAAATACATAAATAAAATCCAAAAAAAAAAAAAAAAAGAAACTACATGTGATAATACTTTTATTCCTTTGGCCAGCTGAGACGAGGGGCGAGTATTAGTTTTATCTGCCTCTTAGGAAAGAGGCCACATAGTGCCAGGTCGTTACACGGTGTGCCCGGGTCCCGCAGCGCACGGACAGAGCCGCGATGCCATCGTGGCTGCTGTGACTGGCGAGCCTGACCGTCTCCGCGGCTGACCGCCCATCCAGTGGCAGGAAGGCTTGTCTCGAGAGCTCTGACATCAGCTCTCAGACACGTGCATCTTGAACTTGGCTTGGGCGACAGGAAGTCAGGCGGGACTGTAAATTTGGGCAGAGCTCGGGTGTGGGTGTCCCCTGGCTGCTGGACGGGGCTCGGGCGCTGACACCCGCGGTAGCAGCACGGTGTGTTCGATCCATCCGGAGCCCTTCAGAAAGCCACCTTCTACTCGTTACCGCCCCCTAGAGGATGCGGGTGTGGCTGCCCCGGTGCGGAAGTCTAAACAGCCACCCACATGCCTAAGGCCCCGTTCTCGATGAGCTCCTGGAGACGGACCAGCAGGAAGGCCGGGGTCTCAGATGGGGCTCGGATGATCTGGGCAGAGGCCGAGCTCTCTCTGTTGTTACTCAGCAGGTGCCCGGCTCCCTGACGAGAGATGGAGTCTGTGAGTCTCTCGGGGGCGAGCCCTTGCTAGGCAAGGATGAGGGCGCTTGGGCGCTTTCCCATACGCAGGGTGTGCAGCAGGCCCGGGGTAGCACCGTGACGGTCTGGGGTGGACTCAGACCTGGCTGGGAGCAGGCGCATCCCGTGTGCAGGGGGGCTGGGCTGCTACCGGAGGGCGCTTGCTGCTTCATGCTGTGACGCAGCCGGTATCTCGGTGGTTTCCAGCAGAAAACGAGACACTGGCCTGGACGAGCACGGTGACCAGCACCCGTGGGGATCATGCTCACTTTGTGTCTTTGAGAGAATACGTGCTGGGGCTCTGCGTCCTGATGCCGGGACGCTCAGGCAACCCACGGTGTTAGAGCTCGACCAGAAGTAAACCTTGAATTTTCTCTGGCGGTAAAAGGAGCCTGAAATCCAACACAGATACCCTTGTGTTTCTAGATTCGCCTGTTGACACAATGCTGTTTTGGAGACATGAGAAATGCTTTTGTATGGTGGAGCGAGGAAGGATCTGTCACAGTTCAAAATCACTTTCAGGGGCTGTTTTGGGTTTTCAGTGGTTAAAGGTAGTTCCTGAGTTAGTGGGATGAGTGCTAGTGTAATAGTTGATTTAATGAAGCAGCTTCCCATTTTGTGATCTTCTCTGCTGCTTGTTGGTCTTCATATTTTAGGTAGTGGAGGGTCTAAACTCAACCTTTCGATTTTCTCAAAAGGTTGAGGCTCGCTGATTATCCGTGGTTTGCAAGCATAGCAGTGTTACCAAGCAACGCGTGGGCAGGGCCTTCCCCGGGCGCTCCTGGCAGCCACCAGTGGGGAGAGGCACGGTGATGCAGGCCAGGGCGAGGCTTTGGAGGTTGGATTTCAAAGGAGTGAAAATCTCCGTCATGTGAGAATTGAGGAATGCTTGTAAGGCTCGCAGAAACAAGTTCCATGCTGATGTCGAACACCGCGTTCTTGCAGGCCGACGCTAACCAGAAAACAACAGCCAGCGAGCCCCCAGCACGCCTGGCCCCTGTGTGCACCTCCATGGGGACGTGGTGGGGACAGAGCAAGTGTCCTCCTGTCTAGAGCCCTGAGGGTAGGGAGGAGGAGTCTGAAGGCTCTTTTTGGGGCAGACAGCAGTAGAGACTGTCTCCCCACACCACCCAGGGCCTTATCTGTGAGAGAGGCGGTCTCTGCCTGCTGGTGTTAGCGGGGTGGGTTCTCCCAGTCCCCTTGCCCTGAGAGGGGAGGAGTGGCCGGGGGGTGGGGGTGGGGTTAGGTCACTCTACCAGTGACCTTTGGAAACGGCCCCAGGTGCTGCGGGCATTGATCAGTGACTTGGCCTTTGTCTGAGGCCACTTTTGCGAATTGTTTCTGATCCAGGTGGAGGCTGCAGGGAGGCAAATGTTTGCCTACATCTTTAGGCTGGAACTCAGCTGATGGGCAAGAAGTTAACCAAATCTTTTGAGGTTGTCTCCCCCACCGCCCCGAGGTTGTCCCTCGACTCAGGGCTGATCCCTCGAGAGCTGTCCTGGGCCTCTGCATTTATGTCCCTGGGCCTTTGCATTTATGTCCCTACTCTGTTCCAAGCGCCCTCCGCCTCTGTTTAACCCAGGGGGCTGAGGAGTGGCTGCTGGTAGCCAACGGGGGGGGGGGGGGGGGGGGGGGGGCCTGCACAGCAAGGGCCAGATGAGGAAGTGGAGGAGACCTGCAGGGCAGACCCGCTGCGTACACCCTGCCTGTTCTTGGGAGTGTAGCATTAGGTTAGTGGTATCCACAGTGATGACCCCGAGTTACAAACAAAGGTAATGCCTCTCCCCCATTTTCTTTGAGATGTCAGGGAAGGAGGTGACTCATTTTTTAAAAGGTTGCATTCATAATGGTTAAATTAAAACAAAAAAATCTGCTTAGAAGTGAAACTTCTGGCAACTCCTTAGAAAAGTTGGCTTTTATGAGCAACTTTTCTCAAGAGTTCTTGTTCTACCATTGTTGCCTGTCGGGGAGCAGTGGGTTTTCCAAGTCCTGTGTGAAACCAGCCTCTGCCATCAAGAATGGACTAGGTCTCTTCCCAGGACTCATGTAGAGTAAGGGTGATCTTCCTTTATACCGATTTGATGCTGGTTTCCGGACACTGTGAGCGGTTGCATCCCATTTACTTGTCCCTGGATCCCTCTGAGGTAGACCAGGCAGGAGTTTCCATGGATATGGATAATGGCGGCACAGGAGGGCATGGATGGACTTAGGGTCATGTGGCATGCAAGTGACCAGCTTGGTTTCTGAAGCAAAACATTCCGAATTTGCCAGATGAGCGCTCTTTGTGTTCTGTCCTGACGCCTTCTCTTGCCAAGGCCCCCACCCACGATGGTCAGAGAGCCGAGAGGAGGTGTTTTTTCTCTGGCAATAGCTCTGTGCTCTTCTCTCAGCTGCTTCATACATTTTCACACACGATTTCTCCCCTACCACCCCTGTAGCTTTTTTTTTTTTTAAAGATTTCATTTACTTATTTGACAGAGAGACACAGTGAGAGAGGAAACACAAGCAAGGGGAGTGGGAGAGAGCAGGGAGCCCGACGAGGGGGCTCGATCCCAGGACCCTGGGATCATGACCTGAGCCGAAGGCAGACGCCCAATGACTGAGCCACCCAGGCGCCCCCCTTGCAGCAGTTTGAGAGTTTTCAAGTACTTATTATTACACTACTGCACTACTACCAGTACTGCTGTTGCCCCTGCCGCCGCCACCTCGGAGTATGAGCCCCTGCCAAAACTGCTACTAATAGTTCTATTACCACTGAGTATGAACTACTAATGTTGTTGCTGTTACTACAGAATATGAGCCTCTGCTGCTGCTAGTAACACTGCTAGCGAGTAGGTCTCTACTGCCCCTGCTGCTGGCAGTAGTAGTGATACTACTAGTAACAGTACTGCCGCTGCTACCGCTAGTAACGCTGCTAGCGAGTAGGTCTCTACTGCCCCTGCTGCTGGCAGCAGTAGTGATACTACTAGTAACAGTACTGCCGCTGCTACCGCTAGTAACGCTGCTAGCGAGTAGGTCTCTACTGCCCCTGCTGCTGGCAGCAGTAGTGATACTACTAGTAACAGTACTGCCGCTGCTACCGCTAGTAACGCTGCTAGCGAGTAGGTCTCTACTGCCCCTGCTGCTGGCAGCAGTAGTGATACTACTAGTAACAGTACTGCCGCTGCTACCGCTAGTAACGCTGCTAGCGAGTAGGTCTCTCCTGCCCCTGCTGCTGGCAGTAGTAGTGATACTACTAGTAACAGTACTGCCGCTGCTACCGCTAGTAACGCTGCTACCGAGGTCTCTACTGCCCCTGCTGCTGGCAGTAGTAGTGATACTACTAGTAACAGTACTGCCGCTGCTACCGCTAGTAACGCTGCTAGCGAGTAGGTCTCTCCTGCCCCTGCTGCTGGCAGTAGTAGTGATACTACTAGTAACAGTACTGCCGCTGCTACTGCTACCAAGTATGAGCCCTACTACTGCTGCAAGTACTAGCAATACCACTACTGAGGATGAGAAACCACCAGGGCCACTACCACCACCACACCTACCGCTGCTGCTACTACTGGGTATGAGCTCCTACCACCACTGCTGCTACCAATACTAACGCTACTGAGCAGGAGCCCCCACGTTTGCCACGTACTCCCCTCCCCAGTAACCGACATCCCCAAAGAGACCAGCGCTCTTACCAGCTGCACGCTCCTTTCGCCCCCAGTCCCGGCATCCCTAGATCCCCCAGTAGTAAGTATACCAGGGCTGGACGACGTGGTCATCAACGCTCCCTGTGCCAGAGTGGAGCCTGTCCTCTCAGGAAGCAGCCCAGCTCCTGCGGCCTCAGAGCTCTGTGCCTACTCCTCCCAAGCCCAGCACAGACCTGCAGCTTATTCTGAGATGGGACCACCTGGGACTTAGAGACCCCACCCCACATGGGCAACAGCCCACAACAGTGAGGGAAACCAGAAGCTCAGGCCAAACACGGCCACAAGGGCCAGCCTTTGAGATCTGCCATCTTCAGCTTCTTCAGCACTTGGTAGCAAAGAGAAAGGAGAGAACCAGAGGCCACAAAGGGAGGCCTGCTCCAGGATACGATCTAGCACCAGACTCCAAGGACACGGGTCCCTGCCCACGCCCAACCAGACACCGGACATGGGCCACAGGCATATGCCAAGGCTCCCGGGCTTCCCGACAAGCCGAATCCACAAGCACTCTGCTCTGTGAGGTCAGCAGCCACATCTCGTCAGGAAATCCTGCACCCACCGGCCACCATTTTAAAACCCCAACTTGTCACCCTGTGTATTTCAAACTGAGACTTATCGTGACCGCACAGGAACCCCATCACTGGGTCATGAGTACATGGGTCAAAGCCAGGCTGGGACAGGCTCGGGGTTTCCTGTCCCCTCCCTCACCACCCCCCCAGTCAGTCCCACTGCTGTGTATCTCCACCCTGCCCGTCACAAGCCACAGCAGTATCTAGGGGCTAACTGGTGCTCCATATACTTGCCCCCACCCTCTGGCCAACCCACCTTTGTCATCCAGGGGAACTTCAATCTCCCAGGACCATGAGTCACCTGTTGGCTGACAGACTCTGGTTTTTTCCAGTTACACAGGGTGGGGATCACCTACCAACCCCCTGCCCTTCCCTACAACAGAGCCTTTAACACAGGAGCTGCCCTTCCCACAGACCACCAACCAGCCCACCCATCTCACGCCCGACAAAACGAACTTAGGACAACTCACCGCCCTTCTCCACCTAAAACCACCTCTTCACAGCAACCCCAACTCCTATCCCAACTGCTCTCATACACTCACAGGGCCACCAGCGTCCCTAAGGCAGTACTAAGGTGCAGAGCCAGCCAGGTGGAGCTGCAGCATCCTTCCAGCAGGCCACAGCCTAGAACAGGTAGAGGCTCACTGGCTCTCACTGGCTGCGCCCGGGAGAACACAGTCTTACTGGACGATCTTGACTGAGGCCCATCGGGCTACTGGAGCTCACTGACCTCATGGCTTTCTGCCTTTGCTCTTCCATTCCACATCACTCCTAGGGTAGCTACAATGTCACGCCACCAAAGCTCCACTTCCAACCAGGAATCCACACCAATAACCAGGGACAGGAAACCAGAATGGGTGGGGCACGAATCCTCCAGAATTCACGGAGCCAGAGCTCCTCCACAGAGGGGTTTTGGCTCATAGTACGTGTCCTGCTGGAAAGGGGGCAGCCCAGAGAACCATGGGCTCTTGAGAGGTCTGGCCAGCTCCAGCCCAGACACAGGGCCCAGGGTTCTGATTCCCTGGAAGGGGGAAAGGCAATAAATCCTTCACGGGAAGACATTTATCAGACTTGGTCAAGTTAGGTGTTATTTGCTGAAAACCTAAGTTATTCTGGGCTCTGCCCAAATTTATTTCCTCCAAATCAGAGGGCACATATTCCTTGAGGTTGTAGAGTCTTCTCTGGGTCAAGGATCACTCTTAGCATTTATAACATTTACTGAGCACCAACAGTATCCTAACAGGGCATAAAACTTCTCAGCACCATCCTCCCGCAATTCAGGAGAAGAAAAACAGTAATCCCCCGAGGTCCACTTATGAATGTGCCCATTCTGAAGATGAATATAACTGCTGAGCTACGTGCATCATGTTTCCTAGATGTGCTTTATCCTCAGACATTAAATCACTTGCCTCTGTCCCCAGCAGTGCTGCCCACCTCAGTACCCACCCACACATGCGGAAAAACAACACACCGCACATAAAAGCTTTTACCTCAATGAGCGTAAAAATTCCCAAAACTAAGTAGGATTTCCAGTAACACTTTATGATTGCTTGTGTTAAAGAAGGCTTCCGAGCGTCTTTCTCGGCTCTTGAAACTTCTTTATCCCAGTACCTGCAAGGAGAAAAACCAAGCGCGGTGAGAAACAGCACGGCCAAGCACACTCAGAAGCACAGATGACTGCCCCCCCCCGGGGGGGGGGGCGGTGCTGCTTCCTCAGCTCTGGCCAATTGTTCACAGGGCCCCCAGGCGGAATCTGAAGCACCAGAAAAAACATGCCTTGAGGGGAAAAGTTCCAGTCTCAGGAAACAAGTCCCGGCCAAGGATGGCTGCAATGAGAGCGCCGGGAGCGGGCCAGGAAGGCAGACAGGCGCACGGACAACCTCCTCCGGTGAGACCATCTCTGGGGACAGAGCTTGGCATCCAGAGCCTTTGCTGCTGGCAACCTCCACTCCACAGAAGCACAGGAAACAGGTTTTGCCCCAGCCACCAAAGTAGGCTAAGCCCGGGGACAGCCTAAGGGGGGGACAGCGCACAAATGAGGGAAGGAGGCTCCAGAGGGGCCTAGGGGAAGGCAAAACCCATGTGAAGTCCCAAACCACGAAGACACACACAGAAATTCTCACTCCTCCTTACCCTTCTCATTCCCGCCTGTGCCTTACCCTTGCAACTCTTCTCCCAGATGCCTCGAGCGATCTTCTGGAAGCACCGAATACATATCATCTTCTTCTAATCTCCGTTTGTGACCAATTTTAAACAAGGGGTTCAGCCACCTGTTAAAAGTCAAGAGAAAAGGGGGGCGCCTGGGTGGCTCAGTCGGTTGAACGACTGCCTTCGGCTCAGGTCATGATCCTGGAGTCCCGGGATCGAGCCCCGCATTGGGCTCCCGGCTCGGCGGGGAGCCTGCTTCTCCCTCTGACCCTCCCCCCTCTCATGCTGTTTCTCTCTCGCTCGCTCTCTAATAAATAAATAAATAAAATCTTTAAAAAAAAAAAAAGTCAAGAGAAAAGGAAAGTAATACACATCCAAATTACACATCTGTCTAATTAGAATCCTACATTCATGGGTTTAAAAAAAAAAAAAGCCTAAAAGACAAAATACCATACGATTTCACTTATATATGGAATCTAAAAACAATGAACAAACAAAAAGCGGAAACAGACCCATAAATACAGAGAACAAACTGATGTTGCCGGAGAGGAGGGGAAGGGGGAGGGGGTGTGCAAAAAGCGGGGTCAGGGGTGCAGGCTTCCAGTTATGGAACACGAGTAAGGCACAGGGATGAAAGGCATAGAGTCGTGTGTGGTGTGTGGTGACAGATGTCGGCCACACTTGGGGTGGACACAGCATAACCCACTGAGTCATCGAAGGGCAACACTGCACAGCTGAAACTAATGTGACCCTGTGGGACAACTATACTTCAATTTTTTGAAAGTCTACATTAGAGATATTGGGGGGAATAAATATGTGCTTACACACACACACACACACACACACACACACACACACACTCTCTCTCTCTCTCTCACACAGCTCTACCCACCGAGAGACCCCAGAAGCAGGGACATACCAGTAGTAAAAAGTATTCTAGGGCCCAGATCTTGGGGTTTTTTACCATACATTGTTACAAAAATTGTTTTTCTTATGAGGAGAACGTTTAAGAGCTAGTCTCTTAGCAACTTCCAAATATGCAATACAGAATTATTAACTATAGTCGCCATGCCTTCCATGACCTCCCCGGGACTTACTTATTTTATAACTAGAAGTTTGTACCATTCCGTCTCCCTCACCCAGATCTGGGTATTTTCATATCTTTCTTCCCTAAAAGGAACCAGGTCTCCTAGAGGAAATGTCTGATTTCAAGGTTGGGGCGGTTTATAAAAGCACCCGACAATTAGCTTTCCTAATTGTAATTTAAATGCCTGACATTAAGCTTCTGATTGCTGAGGCATCCACTTCAAAGTCCTCCATCTCCAACGAAGACATTGCCAGCCACACCAGATAAAGAGCCAGGGGGTCCCTCTTCTTTTAGAACACTCAGGTTGACCTAGATAACTGACCATTTGACCACTGGCTTTTCCATTCCTGTGCTTTAATTCCCTCTCATGTTTTAAATTCACCAATAAAGAGTGAACTCACGAAACCCCAGGCACCCCACCCGCAACCTCTATAAAGGCAGAACCCCAGATCCAGATGTGTGCCCAGCAACCACAAGAATCACAAGGGCTGGTCTGGCCACAGCACTGGCTGCAAAAGCGAAATGCCTATGGGGTCGCATATGGAGTACGGCCCGGGCGAGCAGAGTCCACATCATTCCTAGCAACGGCACCTCTTCCATAAGCTGGCACCAACGCAGAACAGGCAGAGAAAAGTACAAGATGGGCCTGGAACATCTCACACCATACAATAAGGAAGCGCTCAAGGAATCACGAGGATGTGCCCCAAGGCCAGAGGAGACAGCTTGAAGGGCTCTCACCAGACAAATCTGGGATACTCCAGCATCAAATAAATAGCCATGAGTCACACCATTAAGTAACAGAAGAATCCATGAATCCTTACTGCCACATAAACGGGAGAGAAGGAAAATTCTGAAATGCAAACAAATACAGAAGGAACCATGGAGTTAGGGATTGACCGATGAAGTTAAAACTCATGGTGAAAAGTGTGATGTGGAGCACAGTATTTATATAATTTCAAATGAGCTCTACAAGTTACTAATTATGAAAAGAAAACAGCTGTACAGAAGATCTAAAGAGCCCTATACAGATCCATTATACGTTACGTAAATGACAATAATTGACGCAGAGCCAGCCTAACCATGAACACCATTTCACTGATTTTGCCAGTAAGGACATTTCAGAGGCCAGACAACAACCTGGGAAAGTAGAGATCCTATTTCTCTTATTGACAGCTTTATCCCTAGCACAATACTGGGTACAGAAGAGCGGCTCAAGAATTTTTTTGTTGTTGAATAAATGAATTCTGTGAATCACAAAGGAAGCAAAGAGAGAAACTGAGCTTCAGATTTTGCTAATCCTGGTAGCTTGGGACCTCTAAAGAACCCCAGTCCGGGAGGTGGAAGGCTGGGCTCTAGTCCCAGCAACAGTACTGGGGACCCCACGGTCCTGGACCGCTCCCCGCTCCAAGTTCAGCACCTCTATGACTGTTTGCCGGTCTTCCAATATCTCTCCGTCTCAATTTCCTTCCCAGACAAAAGCATAAATCCGTGTGAGCTTTACCACCAAACAGGTTTGAACCGTACGGGGCCACCCTTATTGTGCAGGTATCCCTGTGGAAAATGCAGAGGCAATTAGCAATGCAGCTTACCCAGATGAGGACACCCTGCCCTGAAAATTCTGTTTGCAGAGGAAAAGATGCTCATCACTAGAGAAAAGGAAATCAAACCACAGTGAGACAAAACCTCACACATATCAGCATGGCAACCATCAAAAAAATAAATACGTAAGTTCGGTAAGAATGTGGGGAAATTGGAGCCCTTGCATGCAGCCGTTGGGAAATGTAAAATGGTGCCGTCGCAAAGGAAAAATACTATGATTCCACTTACTTGAGGTGCTTAGAGTAGTCTAATAGAGAGAGCAAGCAGAACTGTGGTTGCCAGGGGCCAGGAGGAGAGGGGAAATGGGGATCCGTGCTTAATGAAACACTAATGCAAGATAATGAAAAGGGTCCTGGAGATTGGTTGCTTAACAATGTGAGTGAGCTTACCACCCCTAAACCGTCTATTTATAAATGGTTAAGATGGTAAACTTTATGCTATCTGTATTTTACCACAATTTT
The DNA here is from genome assembly GCF_029215605.1 of Mirounga angustirostris. Taxonomy (NCBI): domain Eukaryota; kingdom Metazoa; phylum Chordata; class Mammalia; order Carnivora; family Phocidae; genus Mirounga; species Mirounga angustirostris. Next base: position 15,228,337 of record NW_026991711.1, on the reverse strand, counting down.
TTAAAAGTCAGTGAGAAAAAAATTCTGCTGGATGTGTCATAATTCTCCAGATTGTGCCAACTTTCTGGTTTGGTTGTATGACCTTGAACTAGCCATATGACCTCTCAGTATTGACCTCTGGCAAATGGGGAGAACACCTCCCGAGGCTGCTGAGGGGAGCAGCTGGGGTTGCTTTGAACACTACAAAGACCCACCAAATACCAGCCTTGATGGTGGCATAGCTCTTAGGTAATCACATTCGAGACTTTTTTTTACCCCAGATCTTGATTTAAAGACCTCCCAATCCCCTTCAGTGCCCAAATCCCAGAAAGCCAGGCTGAGCCCCACAGACACCAACAAGGGCCAAAGGTTTTCTTTTCCATCTGATGGTGAGCCTACTTTGTGCCACCAGCTAAGTAAGGAATTGGACGTGGAGACCTGAGTCAACAGACTCTGACTTCCAATGTATCCCTGGGGACATTTAGTCAACAATTCCAAACCACTGCCGAATGAGCCATCTTGCAACCCAGTTCTGCCCCAACAGTCCTTCCCTCCTCAGCTTACTCTCTCCTTCTTACCTCCTGCACAGCACTGAACACAGCAGCGGGATTTCCTCCAGTCCACCGGACTATCAACCCCTCAGGACAACGCGACTCCCATACCACTTGCAATCTCCATGACCAAACGCAGAGCCTGGTACATCATGATGCCTGGGCACAGATATCACAGGAATCCATCCAGTGCAAGGTCAGAACACCCACCGTGCAGGTGAGCTATCCTCAAAATGGGTCATTACCCCAGCTCCCTCTGCTCCCTCTTCCCCCCTCCAAGCTGTGGACCCTGCAGAGGCTTCTGACCTCGACTTTGGAGCTTCCAGGGCTCACGGCTGGACTTCCTGTCTTCCTCCTCTCCTACCAGCTAATCCAACACCTCTTCTTCATCGTGGCCTCATCCCCACCCATCTCCCCGCACCAACGCCAACACCTAGACTCTACAACCATCATGCATGGATTACTGTCCTAATCCCCTTCTATAAAGAAAACTTTTGCCTACAATTCAGTACCAGTGAGAAGAATCACGAGTAAGCTACTACCCCAAGACTGTGAAGGGATTAAAGCACCGCTGGCTGGAACTAGCAAGGAGGAGACAAGCAGCAGGATCTAGTCACTACAACCAGCCCGGCCCCCGCTAGGCCCAGGATTCAATCATCACAAGATCCCCTTCTGAGCCCGAGAGTGCCTGGTACTGCCTCTGCTCTGAACGTCTGGTCATTAGTGCCTGTTCAAATGCTTTCTTCCTTCCAAACTGCTGAAGGACACTTTATCCCCCAAAAAGAAAGCTCTTCCTTCCAAGCTGCCACCTACAGTCTGACCCCTGTCCCCAACCCTCCCTCCCAGCCCTCCATGAAGCTCTCTGGAACTGGCTCCCATGAGTGACAAACTCCCCTGTGCCCTACGCTCCGTGCTCTCAGCAGAGCCCTGGCTGGCCCCTGGGGACGCAACTTTCTTGCAGCCTCGAGGTGGCCCTTCAGTTTCCCAATTCTGTTTTCTAGCCCCACGCCCTGCCTGTGCCTCCTAGCTGTCTACACCCCTGGAGCTCCAAAAGCCATGGCACCTGCTATCACTGCTGAATCTAAGACGTTCTCTGTCGGGGCCCCCGGGTGGCTCAGATGGCTAAGTGTCTGCCTTCGGTCAGGTCATGATCTCAGGGTCCTAGGATCGAGTCCCGCATCGGGCTCCTTGCTTAGCAAGGAGCCTGCTTCTCCCTCTGCCTGCCACTCCCCCTGCTTGTACTCTCCCTCTCTCTCTCTCTCTCTCTCTCTCTCTGGCAAATAAATAAATAAAATCTTTTAAAAAATAAAATAAAAATAAATAAATAAATAAAACGTTCTCTGTCACTGCCTATCATTCTTCGGGGACTTTAGCGGATCAGGCTTCCCCGAACCCCCAACTCCCTGCATCATTCTAAGTGATCTCCACACCCAACACAAAGGGCACCCCAAACTCCAACTGCTCACATTCATCTCTTCTTCTGGAACATTCCTGCCTCTCACTCTTCTGAGGAAAACATCAAGGATGGGCTTTCGAACCTCCGCAATGCTCACCGATGGCTGTGAGCCTCTTACTCTGCAAGCCACTGACTAGAGTGCAGCCTTGTGCTTTCTCCAGGGGACAAGTGTCCATCCCCGGCCTTCCAATACCATCCAGCTGCTGACAGCCAGGCCTCTCCCACCAAACGCCAGATTCCTATGGCGAAGTGCCTACTTGTCACCTCCTCCCAGATGCCAAGAGGCAGCCCCCCTAACCTCCACAATGGAGCTCCTGATTTCCCTGCCAAAACTATTCTTCCCCTGCTCTGTAAATGTCAACCTCAAAGAGCCCACCACTCAGACCAGAAACCCAGTCGTCACTGGAAGCCTCCTTTCCCCTCAGCCAACCCATCAACTCGGCCCACAGCTGACCTCCTGACCCCATCCACCTGTTGGAGCCTGTGCTTCCCCCACCAGGTCTCCGTGCTACAACAGCCCGCTAACTGGCCTGCCTGCTCGCACTCTTGGTTTCCCGGTCTTTCTACAGAAAAGTCAGAATGACTTCGTAAAAACACAAGGCCATGCTGTTCTCCTGCAGCAGAATGACGCCTAACCTCCCAATGGGGTCCCTCCCAGCTCACCAGCCCCATCTCCAGCCCAGTCCCCCTCGCCCAGTGTTCCAGCATGCCTGCTTGCTGGGGTTCCAAGTTCCTGTTGGCTGGTCCCTTTGCTGAGAACAAATGCTCTTCCCCATTTTCACCCACGATGGCACCTTCTCTCCTCCAGTTCCCAAACTCACGGTCACCTCCACGGCAAGGCCTAGGCTACCTGCTCTTAAAAAACCAAACACACCCTGATTCTCTAATTTATTTCCCTCTTCTTTATTTACCCCTTTACTACAATCTATTTGTTGAGAGAAAAAAATTCACTTATTTTGTCTCTCTCCCCTTTAGAACAAGAGCTCCAGGAGGGCAGGACACAGTCTTTCTATGGTGTTCCCTGTGCCTGGCACACAGTGGGTCATTCTGAATAAGTGAATGCACAGCTCTCCCCTGGGTAAGAAGCAGGGGCAAAGAACACCCAGACAACCCTCCTTAAGTTCTTATATGAACGGGGAATGTGCAGGTCAGCTGAAGTCAGTAAATCATTCAACAAATGCCCTAGCCCCAATTAAATAAGTCATTTATTGTTAAAAGGATGTATTTTAAAGCACTTCTGGCTGTTGCTAATTATTAGTCATTGGGTTAATTTTCCCTGGAGATTCTGCCAACCTGTCGCTGGAGGCTGGTAAGGTCCAGCCTGGGGACTCCATCAGGGCAGAGCTTGGGGGGACAAGGAGTGGAGGGAGGCAGGGTACTCAGGGTCAAGGAGACCAAGCGCAGGGCCTGGGGTGAGTGACAAATGAGAGGCACACGGATCTCACAGTAAGACCCACACTAGCTCATTTGAACCCCCTTCCCCTTAAAGCAGGAGTTCTTAAGCTCGGCACTCCTGACACTTGGGGCTGATGCTTCTTCGGTGCAGGAGCTGTCCTGTGTATTACAGAATAGCTAGCAGCATCCCCGGACTCTATCCTCAAGATGCCAGTAGCATCTCCCCTCCCCAAGTTGCAACAACCAAAAATGTCTCCAGACACTGCCGGATGCCAAAATCCCCTGGGCCAGAACCACTGTCCTGAGCTTTTTCTCTTTCTGGAAAAGCCATAAAACTTTACTTCAAATGTTCCCAAAGAGTCACCACAGGGCATTGGCAGCAGTCCCTTAGCCACCAAAACAAGGATAATGGTACAAACCCATATCTATATTCATCGGTCCAATTCCCCTCCAGGGGCTCACAGTCCAGGTCCAGTGAGTGAGGGATTTATGTTGAAGAATTACAGTATGACATGACAAGGGTGATCATGAGCCCTACAGAAGATCAATTTCCTGGCTTTTTTCAGGTCACTCACCAGTGACCGATCTCCTGTACAGCATAGATTCTCAAAGTGGGATCCCCAGACCAGCAGCATCAGCGTCCTTGCTGAAAATGCAGACCTTGAGGCGCCACCGCAGACCTCTGACTCAGAAACTCTGGATTGGGGCCAGTACTCTGTACCTTACTGACTCTCCCAGGTGATGCAGACGCAGGCTCAAGTTGGAGACTGTGCCATACAGTATGCTTGGCATGACCATCGGGAGGCTCTCGTCTGGGACTTATACCAAGAGTCCCAACCCTGGCTAAATATCAAAATCCCAATCTCAACCTGGAGAGTTTTGAAACCAAGACTAACAGATGACAAAGCCCCATGCAATGACTGAATAAGAGTAAGCCAAGGGTGCCTGGGTGGCTCAGTTGGTTAAGCGACTGCCTTTGGCTCAGGTCATGATCCTGGAGTCCCCGGATCGAGTCCCGCATCGGGCTCCCTGCTCGGCGGGGAGTCTGCTTCTCCCTCTGACCCTCCCCCCTCTCATGTGCTCTCTCTCTCTCTCATTCTCTCTCTCTCAAATAAGTAAATAAAATCTTTAAAAAAAAAGAGTAAGCCAAGATAGAACGCAACTGGTTGGCCTTTTCCAAAGGCCCCCCAAGCCCTGCCAATTCTGGTCATTGGCCAGGTCCAGGAACCATCTGCACCATGAAGAGTGGAAAGCATATACACCTGGGGACCCTCAAGGAGGTTTGGGAGGGTTGCCAGGAAGAGACCAAGCTTTTGAGTAAAATTCAGGAGAATCAGTTGGAGCCCACTGAGGAGACAAGGCAAGAAAGGAGGATTTTTCAGAAAAACAGAACCAGACATGCAAAGACATACTGCCTAGGAACAGCAGGTTCAAAACTGCATGGGGTTTGGTGTGGTGATGGGGTAACCAAAGGTCTTATATTCCAAATGAACTTTATCCTTTATCCTATAAAAGGGAAACAGTACAAGTTTTCAACCCACTTTGTAGATGAGGGACTTTGGAAGGTAAGGAAACAGTCAGGAATGAGATTTCAAAGAAACATTAAGAAAGGACAATAAGGGGCGCCTGGGTGGTTCAGTCGGTTAAGCATCTACCTTCAACTCAGGTCATGATCCCAGGGTCCTGAGCAGGGAGCCTGCTCCTCCCTCTTCCTCTGCCTGCCGCTCCCCCTGCTTGTGTGTGCTCTCTCTGACAAATAAATAAAATAAAACCTTTTAATAAGAAGGAAGGAAGGAAGGAGGAAGGAAGGAAAAAAAGGCCACATTCCTTCGTGGAAGGAAACTAGATCCAATTTACTCTCCCAGCCTTATTCCCCTCTAGTTAAAACAAATCTCACCTCCCTTTGCTTGGTCCTAACTCTGGGACTGCCACTCCACCATAAAGACAAGTCACATGATCAAAAATCAGAGTTTAAAATTCAATACTCTATTACTAATTTACTCTATCAAAACAAGAACATTGCAACTCAAACCATCCTTTAAAAAAACTTTAATATCCCTATTTAATATCAACTGAAGCATCTATCAAATTTATTCTTAAATTCCTTAAATTGGCATAGCAGTAATATATATTTTAAAATTCTGTATTTTACTTACTAAATATCTAAAAAACTACATCCACAAGGAACTCTGCTTACCATCAAAACACACTAAATTCATTCGCATTAAAATAAGATACTAGGGGGCGCCTGGGTGGCTCAGTCATTAAGCATCTGCCTTCGGCTCAGGTTATGGTCCCAGGGTCCTGGGATCGAGCCCCCGCATCGGGCTCCCTGCTCTGCGGGAAGCCTGCTTCTCCCTCCCCCACTCCCCCTGCTTGTGTTCACTCTCTCACTGTGTCTCTCTCTGTCAAATACATAAATAAAATCTTTAAAAAATAAAATAAGATACTAAAAAGGGATAGCTCATCACATACTAATAACAGCTATCAAAGGGGTGAGAGGGGAGCAAAGATAAAGAAAAGTAATAAAATTTATATACAGATAGTTTTACAAAAGTAGAAAGTCCAACGCAAAGGTACTAAGGGCAAGTGGTAAGATGTGTAATCAATAGACCAAAATCAACTGCTTTACTGTATTCTAATGATACTGTGGAGGGGGGTGGCTTCTGATGATAAATTACTTAAGATATTAATTTCAAAGAATAAGTGGCAAAAAGTCTTTAGAAATTAATTAACTTTAAAGTGGAGAAACCTGGTAGACACCATCTTAACCAAGTGATAAAAGTTACCACCACCAGTAATGAGACAAGTGGACATCATGTGCATAGGATTGCACTGAGCGTTTACTTCTAGGTGTTCCTACTATGAAGAAACATCAGACAAACATGAATTGAAGAACATTCTACAGAGTAATAATCTACATATTCTTCAGAAATACCGACAACATGAGAGATTGCATAAGGTATTCCATACTGAAAGACGCTGAAGAGATATGAAAACTAAATACAACGCGTTATCCTGGGCCTAAAATGGGTAATGTAAGCAAACTGATTATGCAGTCGGAGAATTAGACAGTAGTAATGTACCAACTTTAATTTCTGAGTTTTGATCGGAATACCCTGGTAACGCAAGAAAGGATCCTTATTTTCAGGAAATCCATGCTAAAATGTTCAGAGAGTAACGGAGCATCATGCCTGCAATCTACTTTCAAATAGGTCAGATAAAAAGGAATAATATGATAGAATGGCAACTATGCTAGACTCTAATGTTAGGGAACATGGATGAAGGGTATATGAGTTCTGTGTACCACTCCTGCAACTTTTCTGTCAAGTTAAAATTATTTCAAAGTAAAAAGTTAAAAAAAAATAAAGTAGTGGGGGCGCCTGGTTGGCTCAGTCGGCTAAGCATCAGACTCTTGATTTCGGCTCAGGTAGTGATCTCAGGGTCCTGGGATCCAGCTCCACACCAGCCTCCTGGGATCAAGCCCGTGTCAGGCTCTGAGCTCAGCGCAGAGTCTGCTTGTCCTTCTCCCTCTGCTCCTACACACACACACACACACACACACACACACACACACACACACACGTGCGCGCGCGCACGCACTCTCTCTCTCTCAAATAAATAAATAAGATCTTATTTTAAAAAAGTACCAGATTTAAAAACATTTGAAAGACAATCATCAAAACTCTATGGCCCACAGCAGTGCCTGGGTGGGGCAGTTGGTTAAGCATATCTGACTCTTGGGTTTCAGCTCAAGTCATGATCTCAGGGTCATGAGATCGAGCCCCGTGTTGGACTCTGTGCTCAGCTCAGTGTGGGGTCTACTTGGTATTCTCTCTCCCTCTCCCACTCATGCTCTCTTTCTCTTTCTCTAAAATAAATAAATTTTTAAAAAATAAATAAAATTCTATGGCCCACAACTAACTTCATATTCATCAGTGAAAAGCTGAAAGCTTTACCTCTAAGATCAGGAACAAGACAAGGATGCCCACTCTCATGACTCATATTCAACATAGTAGTATTGGAAGTCCTACCCAGAGCAATTAGGCAAGAAAAAGAAATAAAAGGCATCCACAATGGAAAGGAAGAAGTAAAACCTTCACTATTTGCAGATGACATGACACTATGTATACAGAAAACCCTAAAGACTCCACGAAAATGTTAGAATAAATGAATTCAGTAAAGTTTCAGGATACAAAATCAATATACACAAATCTGCTCTTTCTATACATTAACAACAAAATAGGAGAAAGAAATTAAAAACACAATCCCATTTACAATTGCATCAAAAATGTTAAAATAAATGAATTCAGTAAACCTTCTGGATACAAAATCAATATACACAAATCTGCTGTTTCTACACATTAATAACAAAGTAGGAGAAAGAAATTAAGAAAACAATCACATTTACAATTTCATCAAAAAGAATAGAATATCGAGGAAAAAATTTAACCAAGGAGGTGAAAGACCTGCACTCTGAAAACTGTAAGACACTGTTGAGTGAAGACATGAATAAGCAGAAGGATGCTTTGTGTTCATGAATTAAAAGAATCTTGTTAAAATGTCCATACCACAAAAGCAATCTACAGATTTAATGCAATCCCTATCAAAATTCCAATGCCATTTTTTACAGAAATAGAATAATTATAAAATCTGTACAGAACCACAAAAGACCCCAAGTAGGGGCACCTGGGTGGCTCTGTTGGTTAAGCATCTGCCTTTGGCTCAGGACATGATCCTGGGGTTCTGGAATCAAGCCCCGCGTCGGGCTCCCTGCTCAGTAGGGAGCCTGCCTTTCCCTCTCCCTCTGCCACTGCCTCTGCTTGTGTGAACATGCTCTCTGTCAAATAAATAAATAAAATCTTTTTAAATAAATAGTAAATAAATTAAAAAAAAAAAGACCCCAAAATAGCCAAAGCAATCTTGAGAAAGAAGAACAAAATTGGTGGCATCACTTCCCGAATTTCAAAATGTATTACAAAGCTATAGTAATCAAAACAGTATGGTATTGGCATAAAAACAGACACATTGATCAATGGAACAGAAAAGAGAGCCCAGAAATAAACCCACACATATAAGGTCAATTAATTTATGACAAAGGAGACAATAATATACAATGGGGAAGGGACTGTCTCTTCAATAAACGGCATTGGGAAACTGGACAGCCATGTGCAAAAGAATGAAATTGGACCACTATCTTACACCATATGCAAAAATGCACTCAAAATGGATTAAAGACTTGACTTTAGACCTGAAACTATAAAACTCCTAGAAGAAAACAAAGGCAATAAGACCCTTGATGTTGGTGTTGGCATATTTTGGAGTTGACACCAAAAGCAAAGGCAACAAAAGCCAAAACAAACAAGTGGGACTCTATCAAGCTCCCCTTTGCTCCCTTCTTGTGCAACAATATGGATGGATGGACCTAGAAGGTATTATGCTAAATGCAATAAGTCAAAGACACACACTGTATGATTTCACTTATATGTGGAATCTAAAACACAAACAGACAAAACAAAACAGACTCAGCTATGGAAAACAATCTGGTTTTTCCCAGAGTGGAAGGGGGTGAGGGGATGGGCAAAACAGGGTAAGGGAATAAAAGTTACAAAATACAGGCGCCTGGGTGGCTCAGTTGGTTAAGCGACTGCCTTCAGCTCAGGTCATGATCCCGGAGACCTGGGATCGAGTCCCACATTGGGCTCCCAGCTCGGCGGGGAGCCTGCTTCTCCCTCTGACCCTATCCCCTCTCATGCTGTTTCTCTCTCTCTCTCTCAAATAAATAAATAAATAAATAAAATCTTTAAAAAAAAAAAGTTATAAAATACAACACAGGGATACAAGGTATAGTGTAGGAGACATATTAATAACATGTAACAACTGTGACAGATGGTAGCTAGATTTATCTTGGTCACTTGGATAAACCTTAGTCACTTGGATCACTTCCTAATGTATATAAATATTGAATCACTATGTTGTATACCCGAAACTAATAATATTGTATGTCAACTACACGTCAATAATGAAAAAACTAAAAAGCTTCCGCACAGCAAAGGAAATCATCAATGAAATGAAAAGGCAACCTACCGATTAAGAGAAAATAATTGCAAATCATCTATCTGATAAAGGGTTAACATCCAAAATACATAAAGAACTCCTACAACTCAACAGGAAAAAAAAATCTAATTAAAAAATGAGCAGAGGGGGGCGCCTGGGTGGCTCAGTTGGTTAAGCAACTGCCTTCAGCTCAGGTCATGATCCTGGAGTCCTGGGATTGAGTCCCGCATCAGGCTCCCTGCTCGGCAGGGAGTCTGCTTCTCCCTCTGACCCTCACCCCTCTCATGCTCTCTCTTTCATTCTCTCTCTCAAATAAATAAATAAAATCTTAAAAAAAAAAAATGAGCAGAGGATCTGAATAGACATCTTTTTATTGAAGACATACAGATGGTCAATAAGTACACGAAAAGATGCTCAACATCATTAATCTTCAGGGAAATGCAAATCAAAACCACAATGAGGTATGGCCTCATGCCTGTTAACACAGCTATTATCAAAAAGACAAGAAATTACAAGTGCTAGAGAGAATGTGGAGAAAGGGGAACCCTCATCCACAGTTGGTAGAGAGGTAAATTGATAGAGCCACTATAGAAAAAGAGGACCCTCAAGAAATCAAAAATAGAATTACCACACGGTCCAGCAATCCCACTTCTGGGTATGTATTCAAAAGAAATGAAATCATTATCTCAGAGATATCCGTACTCCCTTGTTCACCGCAGTATTCACAAAAAATGTGGGGGGGGGGGTACATATATACACATACACTATGAAATATTATCCGACCTTTGAAAAAGGAAACCCTGTTATTTGTGACAACATGGATGAATGTGGAGGGCGTTATGCTACAAGAAAGAAGTCAGGGGATGCCTGGGTGGCTCAGTCGGTTAAGCCTTCGGCTCAGGTCATGATCCCAGGGTCCTGGGATCCAGCCCCGCATCGGGCTCCTTGCTGAGCAGGGAGCCTGCTTCTCCCTCTCCCACTCCCCCTGCTTGTGCTCTTTCTCTCTCGCTCGCTCGCTCTCGCTCTCTCTTTAATTTTTTATTATGTTAATCACCATACATTGTATCATTCGTTTTTGATGTAGTGTTCCATGATTCATTGTTTGTGCATAACACCCAGTGCTCCATGCAGAACATGCCCTCTTTTTTTTTTTTTTTAAAGATTTTATTTATTTATTTGAGACAGAATGAGAGAGAGAGAGCATGCACATGAGAGGGGGGAGGGTCAGAGGGAGAAGCAGACTCCCTGCCGAGCAGGGAGCCTGATGCGGGACTCGATCCCGGGACTCCAGGATCATGACCTGAGCCGAAGGCAGTCGCTCAACACTGAGCCACCCAGGTGCCCTAGAACATGCCCTCTTTAATACCCATCACCAGGCTAACCCATTCTCCCACCCCCCTCCCCTCTAGAACCCTCAGTCTGTTTCTCAGAGTCCATCGTCTCTCATGGTTCGTCTCTCGCTCTCTTTCTGACAAATAAAATCTTTAAAAAAAAAAATATGTCAGAGAGAGACAGACAAATATCACATGGTATTACTAGTATGTGGAATCGTAAACAAAATGTCGAAGTCATCTAAATGAAATAGAGAAGAGTGGTTGCCAGGGGCAGGAGGGAGGGGTGAAGGGGGAGGAAGGAGAGACTAGTAAAAAGGATACATACTTTCAGCTATGAAATGACTAAGGGCTGGGGCTCTAATGTGTAATATGGTAACTACAGTTGATAACACTGTATCATATCATTGAAATTGGCTAGGAGAGAACTCAAATGTTCTCACCAAAAAAAGGGGGGAGGGATATGAGGTGATGATGGAGGTGTTAATTAAACTAGATGGTGGAGGAATCCTCTTACAATGTATACATATATCAAAACATCACACTGTACTCTTTAAATACCTTACCGTTTTGTCAATTATGCCTCAAAACTGGGCTAAAAAAAAAAAAAAAAAAGACTTTGGCTGGCATTGTCCTCCCTTCCTGGACTTTGTCCTGGTTCCTCTAAATCCCTGGAATTTTACAAGTAACAAGAGTGTGGGCCCCGATGGTTTATGCTAACCAGAGTGACTCATGGTTGCCCCAAGTGAGTTTATGCTAACAGACGATGCAGGATGGGAGTTCCAAAGACAAACCATATGACTGATCAGAGCGTTAGGCCTTTAAGTGATAGGGCACCAGGCCAACCTCTGTGGCAGGAGGCTGGAGATTGAAATCAATCGCATCATCAGTGATTCCACTGATGATGCCTACATAAGAAAATCACAATAGTGGGCGCCTGGGTGGCTCAGTCAGTTGGGCGTCTGCCTTCGGCTCGGGTCATGATCCCAGGGTTCTGGGATCGAGTGCCGCATTGGGCTCCCTGCTCAGCGGGGAGCCTGCTTCTCCCTCTGCCTGTCGCTCCCCCTGCTTGTGCTCTCTCTGTGTCAAATAAATAAATATAAAAAAAAAAAAAAAAAAGAAAATCACAATAGAAACTCTGGACGCCAAAGCTTGGGGGAACTTTCCTGGCTGGCAATACTCTTGAGTATGGTCACACACTGATGTGCCAGGAGGGTGATACATCATAACTCCACAGGATAAGACAAGGCAGCTTCCAGCTTGGGACCCCCCCAGACCTCACCACCCTCCCTTTGGTTCCAATTTATATCTGTTGGTTATAATAAATCTGTAATTTGTAAAGACAGCACTTTCCTGAGTTGTAGGTGTTGTTCTGGCGAATTACTGAACCTAAGTGGGTTGTGGGAACCCCTGACTTTGTAGCCACTTGGGTCAGAAATGAGGGTGGCCTGGGGACCCCCAAACTTGCAACTGCTGTCTGAAGAGAGGGCAGTCTTATGGAGGGCTGCACCCTTCACCTGTGAGGTTTGGATGAACTCCAGGTAGTTGGGGCCAGAACTCCGTGCAGGGGGAGCTCTCGCTAAAGCTCCAGGCCAGGTGCTCACATCTCAAGACACACGTCCTTAGCTTGGCCTTGAGAGGTCAGCTCACCACTGGCTGCCCTGCTCTGACCGCCCCTTTCCCCCATGGCCTCCCTGTCCTCACCTAAATTAATACAAAACGACAGTCCCAGACCTGGCACCCACCAGCCTGTCACGGTCACTACAAACACTTCGGCCAACACTGAATCAAAAGACTAGAAAGGTCGGGGTGCCTGGGTGGCTCAGTTGGTTAAGCGACTGCCTTCGGCTCAGGTCATGATCCTGGAGTCCCTGGATCGAGTCCCGCATTGGGCTCCCTGCTTGGCTGGGAGCCTGCTTCTCCCTCTGACCTTCTCTCTCTCTCATTCTGTCTCAAATAAATAAAATCTTAAAAAAAAAAAAAAAAAAAGACTAGAAAGGTCTTAAAAGCTCTCTCCCCTTGCCTTGTGACCACATGCTCTAAATCTAGGACAGAGTTCTCATGTAAGCTGTGATGAAATCACCTGAGAAGCTCATTAACAATAAACCCAGACCCCCCTCACTGGGGTTCTGTTTCCAAAGATCTGAGGCAGAGACCGAGAATCTGCACTGAGAGGATCTCCTCATGGGTTTGGTCTGGAGTTGCATGGAGAATTAATTATGCTTCCACACTTGACAGTCACACGAAGGTGGATGGTAAATGATTCTTCGATCACAGGGGGTTAGAGAACACTCCCTGCAAATCTGGTACGGCCTATGAACCCCAGAGAGAAAACCTGGCCCTAAGATGTCAAGGTCAGTTAAATAATTGAACTAGGACCAAGTAAATCATGAATCCCAGGCTTCAGGGTACCTGGTCTGAGGAAGCCTGGAAAGGACATATCCAAGAGCCCTTCCTCCCCAAAGAACTAGCTGTGGTGGATGTCTGGGGAAAGAGCAGGAAGCAGGGATTTCGGACATTGCCCAGCAGACCAGCTACCGAATGAGGACATACGGGCCCCAGCCCCTGCTGTCCCCGCATGCCCCCCAGCCATGTCTCTGGGATCACTGGCTCAGAATGGAACAGGGAGAAGGCTCCAACAGCTGTGGGACGTGACAGCAGCGACACTTGTGGGGAACAGGGCCTCTTGGTAGAGGGAAGGGGAGCACCTGGGCTTCACCAGGCCACCATGAAGAAAGCAGGATTCAAGTCAGGGGCACCTTGGTCCTCCCTCACTGGTTAAGGGGCTCGCTCGAGAAAACAGCCAACATGCTCAGGAAACCCAATAGTAAATCATGCTGGGAGACCATCAGCCTCGCTGGGAATCATAATTACGACAATTTGAAGGTACTACGCCAGACCTAATTTATATACATATGTGTATATACATAAATTGTGTGTGTGTGTGTGTGTGTATATATATATATATATAAAAGGGGGGTTTTTTTTCATTCCAATATTAGCTGGGCTATGAGTTAACCGACACATTGATGTAAGACTCAAAACTGATCCAGTTTTTCTCTAGAACAACTCAGGAAGGGGCACCTGGGTGGCTCAGTCGGTTAAGCGTCCAACTCTTGGTTTCAGCTGAGGTCATGATCTCCGGGTCGTGGGGTCGGGCTCCACACTCAGCGTGGAATCTGCTTGAGATTCTCTCCCTCTGCCCCTCCCACCATTCGCGTACATGCATGTGGGGTCTCTCAAATAAAATAATAAAATCTAAAAAAAGAAAAACCAACAACAACTCAGAAATACATAATTAAACCTACAAAGCCAGAGTATCCTTTGCCTCGAAAATTTACCTTTTTAGAAACTTACTCCACAGAACCAAGCTTTAAATCTTGTAAGAGAAAGTCATCAAAAAAAAAAAAAAGAGTTGGGGGGGCCACCATTTTCTCTTCCCAATGCCAAGGCTGGTGCCTGGGGCAGAGAAGGTGCTGGTTATGTATTTTTGAGCAGAATGATTATATGGTTCATAATTAAAGAATCCAAAGAATTTGGTGATTATATTCAAAATCCTACTTTAAAAAGTACCCAAGTTGCAAATGCCCAAAAACGGATAAATGGCTAAAATACATTAACATGATGGAACATCTTAGAGCTATTTTAAAAGACAAACTTAGGACCTGTGTTACTAAAAAGGTGTGTTTATATTAAACACGGCATTTTAGGGTGCCTGGGTGGCTCAGCGGTTTAAGCGTCTGCCTTCAGCTCAGGTCATGATCCCAGGGTCCTGGGATCCAGCCCCACATCGGGCTCCCTGCTCTGCAGGAAGCCTGCTTCTCCCTCTCCCACTTGCCCTGCTTGTGTTCCTCTCTCGCTGTGTCTCTCTCTGTCAAATAAATAAAATCTTTAAAAAAAAAAAAATATGACAAAGCAGGGATGCCTGGCTGACTCAGCTGGTAGAGCATGGAACACTGATCTTGGGATTGTGAGTTCGAGCCCCACACTGGTTACAGAGATTACTTTTTTTTTTAAGATTTAATTTTATTTATTTGTCAGAGAGAGAGCGCCCGCGTACAAGCAAGGGGGGCATCAGGCAGAGGGAGAAGCGGGCTCCCCGCTGAGCAAGGAGCCCGATGTGGGACTCGATCCCAGAACCCTGGGATCATGACCTGAGCCAAAGGCAGACACTTAACCAACTGAGCCCCCCAGGCGCCCCAGAAGCTGGCAAAATCTTATTCTAGAACTTGGGTGGTAGTTACAAAGGGGGTAACCTTATAACAATTCTCTAATCTATGTCTTTATTTTGTATAATATTCTGTGCCTGTTTTATAAAATAAGGGTTAAAAACTGTGGTGTTAAGTGAGAAGTATAAGGGACAAGTGTTATATATAATCATATATTGACCATTTCCTAGAAATACTTGTGAAAAGCACATAACAAATGTATACAGTGACCTAATAACAAAAGTAGATTTTGCTACCCTCCCTTAAGGGGGGGAAATATCTGCATTAGGCTGCTAGGACTGCTGTAACAAAATACCACAGACAAGATGGTTTAAACAACAGAAATTTACTTTCTCACAGTTCTGGAGGCTAGAGGTCCAAGATCAAGGTATTGGTAGGGTTAGTTTCCTCCGAGGCCTCTCTCCTCAGCTTGCCGAGGGCCACCTCCTGTGTTCTCACATGGCTTTTCCTCTGTAAGCATACCCCCCTGGTCTATCTACGTGTGTGCAAATTTTCTCTTCTAAGGACACCCGTCAGACTGGATTAGGGTCCATCCTCATGTCTTCATTTCAATCACCTCTTTAAAAGCCCTGACTCCAAATACAGCAGGTACTGAGCAATGGGGTTCCAATGAGTTTTAGAGACACACAATTCAGCGAATAACACTATTGTTCACCCTCAGCCTTAACCAAAAAAAAAAAAAAAAAAACAAATGGACACCAACATGCAGGACTAGGAAGAACAGAGTTGAGGCAAGACTGGCCATGAGCTAAAAACTGCCGACACTCCTAGATGGGTACTCAGGGCTCATTATACTGCTCCCTCTATCACTGGTCATTACCCATCATAAAAGGGAAGGAGGGATAGAAGAGGGAGGAATAGAAACAGGAGGAAAACCCACATTTGTGTAGGTTTTAGAGGCTGGGTATTTTCTCCATAAAAGTGAGTCATCCAACAATTAAATAGGTGTCATTTATGGTTAAGAACAAAAATTTTTTTTCTCTAATCAGCAGTAAATATACTTTTTAAAAAATTTAATTAGGGGTGGCTGAGTCAATTCAGCATCGGAGTCTTGGTTTCGGTTCAGGTCATGATCTCAGGGTTGTGGGATGAAGCCCCAAGGTGGGCTCCATGCTCAGTGGGGAGTCGGCTTGAGATTCTCACTCTCCCTCTGCCCCTCCCCACCCTCATGTGCGTGCACCTGCTCTAAAAAGAAATAATAATTCATTAGTCAATTAATATAGTGATTTAAGGAAAAGCACTAGAAAAGGAGCAATGGAAGGAAAGATGGGCATCTATTGACCACTGAACCACACCCACAGCTTAGCTCACCTAATTCCACTCCTTGGCCCATTTGTGAGTCTGACGCTCCCTCATCCCCTTATCCCAGGCACAGGATTTGCCTCTATTTCCTGGCCACCCCCTTACAGTTAGGTGAGACCATGTGGCACAGGAGAGCAAGGGATGCCTGTCACTCACAGGTAGGGCTCAGGCCTTCAAACCATGTGCACACCTCTCCACACTCTCCCTCTTCCCACCCTCCCAACCTGGATGAGGTAGCAATCCAGCTTCAACCAACAGGAGCCTGGCCTAGGTCCTTGCATACACATCACCTGGGACCTGTTAAAATGCAAATTCAGATTCACCAAGTCTGGGGCAGGGCCTGAGACTCTGCATTTCTCCCAGGCCCCGGGTGGTGGCCAGGGGACTGGTCTACAGACCACACTTCCAAGTAGCAAGGCTCTAGACAAAGCCTCCCACCAGGGAGGTTCTCCGGACGCCTCAGACACAGTGATCAAATGAGCAGTGGAAGACGCAGCAGGAAGACCCAAACAGAAATAGCCAGCAGACCTGCCGCTCTTGGCCCGTATCACAGGTCAACTCAGACCTATGAGTAACTCCAGTCTCCAAGGACAGCTCACAAATGCATGCCACGAAAGCTGCAGACAGATGACATTAGTGTATGCAATGTGATAGGGACTGGCTGGCTTCTATCAACAACAGAATCTGCCACCCTGAGTCAGAGGACAGAGCTGTCAACAGTGGGATCTGTAAAGGCAGTCACGGCCACTGCACGGAAGCCTCGGCGGCTGGCCTCGGGGGAGAGGACAAGGTCACGCAGCCTCCACCAGCCACATTGCTCTTGCACAGACAGAAGCCCACAGGGAGGCTGTTTACTCCCGGAGGTCACCGCGGTGATCAACAGAGGGTTTGTCTATAAAGCCTCGGCAAATATTTGTTATCACCTTATCCCTCGGCATCCTAGCAGTCCGGTGTTTATAAAACCTGCACGCAAATATCACCGTGCTTGTCCAAAATTTGCAGGGAGCTGACGAGAACTTGGCAGTAACCCCCACGGACACTCTGAGATACTCTGGTTTGCAGTGGGAGCTTCTCAGGTTTGATTTCAAGCTTAGTTAACTTTAGGTTCCTTCTCTATTTATGTAACAGACAGCTGACCTAAGAGAGGCAGAGCGCACGGCTGGCTCTCCCATGAACCTGTAGGAGGGGAACAGGATTCCCTCTGCCCTCAATCACCATCAGTCAAAAGCCTGCAAAACAGGCTGCACAGCCAGGAAGCTCCCACCCACCCAAAAGCTCTAAGCAAGCTCTGCCCACTCCAAAAGAGCCATGTGAATCTCAACTGCCGAGAAATCTAGCTTACTGACTCCTCAAGGAGTGCAGGCTGGTTAGGCTCAGGTACACAGCTGAGGTAACTTCCTTGGGGGAAATGCTCTTAGGGTTCAGCTGAGAATGACGTTAGCAGGGCACTTCGGGTATTTGCAATGAAATGCACTTACCATGCTTTCCACGTTCATGCACCCTAGACTGACCTTTCACAGGCAGGGAAAACAGTGCTTCCCAGCCTAGCCTCTCTTGAAATTACCACGGATTTCATAAGCAAACATGAGCTCTAGAGCAGTCCCTTCTACTCTGAGTGGTCAAGAAGCCCCACGGGGTCATAGGTGGTTTCTACCTTTTCTGTTTCTTCCAAAGCACCTGGTATAATGAAAAGTGTATGCTAGGCAAACCTAAACGCCTTCTAGGGGTGCCTGGGTGGCTCAGTCAGTCAAGCGTCTGCCTTTGGCTTGGATCAAGTCCCGCCATCCTGTGTCAGGCTCCCTGCTAAGCGGGGAGCCTGCTTCTCCCTCTCCCTCTGCTTGTGTGCTCGCTCACTCTCTCAAAATCTTAAAAAAAAAAAAAAAACCCTAAACACCTGCTACTTCACATAGAAATTACACACATATACACAAATGTGTCACCTCATTTATTTTATGTCTTCAAGGCAGACAAGGAAAACACATATTTAGCCCAAAAAGTTCAGGAAGAAGCATCTACTGCAATCAGTTTTTTCTCTAACTCAAGAGCAATTTATTTGAAACAAGTTCCCTCATTTGGAATCTCCCCAAAACTTCCAAACCCTTTTTTTTTTTTCTAAAGTCTCCAAACAGCGCGTGGTGTTATGGCTTTTAGACATTTTCTTTTCCTGGTGATTCTTTCAGCTTTGATGATCTCGGGCCTCCTGCCAGGTAGGAGTAAATTTCAGGGGCAGCCCCACCCTGCCTGGCCAGCATGGCTCAGGTGTGAAGTCCTGAATCATATCCCCCATTATCGCTTCCTTTTGTGCCTGCTCCCCTCCCTCCCGGTCATGACTCTTCAGGCCCACCTATCAGACAAAGTCCTGCCTTCAATTCTCCGGAGAAGATCACCGAAAATACAAAAAGTTAAAATTAAAGGCAACACATCCACGGGGCTAGTATTTGGTACGTGCACATCCTTCTATTCCACAGAGTCAGCAAGGGCCTAAGACTCTGGTTTAGCACCAACGGGCCCTCTCGCTCTCTCGATGCCTCTTCCAGATGACTCCAGGATTTTTATTTTCTTTCAGATTTTTTATTTGAGAAAGAGAGTGATTGCAGGGGGAGGGGCAGAAGGGGGAGGAAGAATGAGAGAGAGCATCTCAAACAGACTCCAAACTGAGTGAAAGTCTGTCCCGGGGCTCGATCTCACGACCCCCTGAGCCAAAACCAAGGTTCGGACGTTTTACCGACTGAGCCATCCAGGCGCCCCTGGGTTTTCTTAACAAGCCTGCTTCGGCTATTATTTCTGTCCAAGCTCCCTTCTCTGATGAGCCATCAGATTTCTCTCTAGATCATCATACAACAGAGCAATTAACATTTAAGGCCCCACTGGAACACTCTGACGGAGACTTCAGCCCCTTGCCTGCTTGCCGTACAATCCAATTTTTTTTTTTTTCCCAAATGGTATGAGGTGTGGAGGGGAAAGACAGGTGGTTGCACAGCTATGATTTTACTTCAAGTAAACACAATAACAATTAAAGTAGTTGAGCCTAGTTTTTCATTTAATTTTTATCATGTCACCACCCTAGATTCTTAGGCAAAAAGGCACAGGGTTAACAAGCACTGATTTGACTTCACATTTCTGGTAATTATCCACGAGGTAATAACAGAGGCTGCTTAAAGTCCACTAACAAAACTTACAAGGTTCTCACAGCCCGGAGGCAAAAGTGAAGGGGTGATGGAAAAACCCCCAGGGCTCCTGCTGGCTCTGAACTTGAAACAGATCTTCCGCACCAAACCAACCCTTCCTCAGGACCATCCTTCCACCTCTCTTCTAGGCAACCATTTGCTCAGAGCTCTCAGCAAGGACTCCAGACCTGGAATACGGAATTCGTCGGCCACATTCTGACAAGCAAAAGCAATGGTACCAGAGAATAGAAGACCAGAGTACCATGTTTTATACACAATACAGAGAACAGCTGTCCCAAACGATAACACCAATTTAAAATGTAAGAACCTCTCCACCCATTATTCAGAGTTAAGGGGAGAAAGCTAATTATAAATCATATACTCTTCTCTTTGGGCAATACTATGTCAATGGATTTTCGGAGAATCCCAGCTAAACCAGTTCATTCTTTGAAGCATTAGGTCAATTACAAACATACCAACCCTAGCTGCGTATTCAGAAAGAACAAAAACATCCTTTGAAAAGCCTCTGTACGTGGTCTTTTAAAGGGCTTATTCAGTAGGAAGTGGAAGAAGGAAAGCTCCATAGGGAATCTCAGGACACACTAAAATAGCTTTCTTAATAATCTTAGGATCTTCTCCCACTCACTTTGAAAAACGTTTCCTATAACCACAAAAACTCAGAAGTGGAGGGGAAAAGAAAGCAACAGCAAACACAAATGGGTTTAGCATAGAATGCAGGGAATCCCATGTAGACATACTCTGCAGATGGGCTGTCACCCCTGGCTTCCATCTCCAGGCCTATACCAACCCCAGCAATCCGGATGCCGTTTCCAGGCAAATCCGATTCCCTCTCGCAAGGCTCTCTGTTCCTCATCCCTTCCACGAAGGTCGCCTGAACATCAGAAGGAAGGGGAGATGGAGGGAAGACGGACCACCCCCCTCACACACACCAGTGAGGACCCAACTGTATAACCTAAGAGCAGAGGAGTCGCCACCCCCTCTTTCTCCCTCCAAAGAGGCCAGAGCCAAATGGCATCTTCCTCCCTCATCCCCATGGAAGCAGCCCTCAAATGCTCTCAAAGCACAGAATGTGTACATGCCTTTATTAAAAATTTTTTAAAAAGATACAACCCACAACTCACTTTTTTTTTTTTAAGATTTTATTTATGGGCGCCTGGGTGGCTCAGTTGGTTAAGCGACTGCCTTCGGCTCAGGTCATGATCCTGGAGTCCTGGGATCGGGTCCCGTATCGGGCTCCTTGCTCAGCAGAGGGTCTGCTTCTCCCTCTGACCCTCCCCCCTCTCATGTGCTCTCTCTCTCTCATTCTCTCTCTCAAATAAATAAATAAAATCTTAAAAAAAAAAAAGATTTTATTTATCTGATAGAGAGCAAGCAAGCACAAGCAGGGGAGAGGGGCAGAGGGAGAAGCAGACTCGCAGCTGATCAGGGAGCCCAATGCGTGGCTTGATCCCAGGACCCTGGGATCATGAGCTGAACTGAAGGCAGAGGCTTAACCGCCTGAGCCACCCAGGCATCCCTCACCGTTTTTTTTTTCTTTTTAACCAGGAATCTCAACAACAGGACTGTAGTAAACAGGAATTTTAACATTCACTAATTCAAATGAGGTCTTAAGTGCTGGTCCACCATGTGACAAGCACTTTCCTAGATTGTCACCCACAGATGGCATCTTCTATGGAGCTCAGTCAGGAAGGAAAGCAGGAGACAACCACACTAAGACAGGTCCAGAACAATGACAATGATCAGATAGAAAATGAAACAGAGATGTGGCTGAGGACGGGAGCAGTTACTCTAGCTGGGGTTGAGGCTGTCAGAGGAGGCCAGGTGTGGACCAAAAGCCAGGTCAGCCTGAGAACAGCAACTGAAAAGCCCTAAGGTCCAAAGCGCTTACAGAAAAATCCTGAAATAAGCATTTGCCTCTAATTGAGCAGAGATAATAAAAGAATGTCCTGGGGCGCCTGGGTGGCTCAGTCGTTAAGCGTCTGCCTTCGGCTCAGGTCATGGTCCCGGGGTCCTGGGATCGAGCCCTGCGTCGGGCTCCCTGCTCGGGAAGCCTGCTTCTCCCTCTCCCCCTCCCCCGGCTTGTGTTCCTCTCTCGCTGCGTCTCTCGCTGCTCTGTCAAATAAATAAAATCTTAATAAATAAATAAATAAATAAATAAAAGAATGTCCTATAGAAGGGAGTGAATCAGGGAATCTGGGGAGAGGTAGCTGGGCTTCAGGACTTCTCCCATCCACCCAGAGTTACTACTAGCATGTTCAACTGACAAATACAGAAACTGGCTGGGACTGGATCTGGCCCAAGGGCACACACTGTTAGTTCATCAGCCAGGACAGTTCCCACAGGACTGCCGAGGTGCCGCTTCGCAGTCTCCACCAGCTCAGCAGACCCCAAGTGCTGGGCCCCACGCAGGGCCGCTCAGAGGCCTCGGCCCACCCAAACTCTGGGACCAGGCAATCGGCTAAGCCCGCCAGGCTGCGGTGAAGGCCCGCGTCATCTCGGGGGGACTTCCAACCTCTCCCCCTTCCCCAGGACTTCCCTGGTTCCCAGACTACTCACCACCGCCCCCTGGCCAAGGCTCCCTGTCCAGCTCGCTCTGCCTTGCACGGCGAAGCTAAATGCTGGACTACAATGGCCTTCACTGGCTGGACTCACACACATCCCAGGACATCCCTCCGGCCCCACAAACCGGACCACCCGTGAGATACCCCCGTCCACGCTCCCATCGCCCGGTGGGACCCTCCAGGGCCGCATGCCCTCCCTGGAGCTTTCACAGCCTGCCTTCTTGCCGACAAGGCACAGGCCGCAGGTGGTTTTCCCAGGTGGGGATGGATCATAGGTTTTCACTAGCCATTACTCCTGGTCCAAGTGTAGCAAACATTGGTATCACCCTGACCACATTTCCTGCCCAAGTTCCATGGCGGGCTTAGGGGGTATAGTTTATGGAATATGAACTTCAGCTCACTTAGAGCGGTATTATTTATCATCCAACCTAACACACTCCTAGGAGTAAAACGAGGTGCTGTTAATCATTACAGTGTGAGAAGGGGTGTAAACCAGGCCTGTCCTGAGCAAACCAAGAGTTAGAATCACATGGCACAGATGAAAAGAAAAATTAAAAACAATGAGACTGGCAACAGCTCTATGACCTCAGGCAATCAAAAAAAAATTTTATGACCAATTTTTTTAAGATTTTATTTATTTATTTGACAGAGAGAGACATAGCGAGAGAGGTAACACAAGCAGAGGGACTGGTAGAGGGAGAAGCAGGCTTCCCGCGGAGCAGGGAGCCGGATGTGGGGCTCAATTCCAGGACCCTGGGATCATGACCTGAGGCGAAGGCAGACACTTAACAACTGAGCTACCCAGGCGCCCCTGACTTATTTATTTTAGAGAGAGAGAGAGCACAAGTGGGAGGGGCAGAGGGAGAGGGAGAAAGACTCTCAAGCAGATTCCCCCACTGAGCAAGGAACCCGAGGCGAGGCTCAATCTCATGATCCTGAGATCAAGACCTAAATCAAAACCAAGAGTTGGACGCTTAACCCACTGCGCCACCCAGGCAGCCCTCAAAAATTTTATTCTTAATCTGATTTCCTTTCAAATCAAGGTAGGATTTCTTTTCCTTTAGTGGGGGGAGAGGGGTAGGAGGAAGGCTACCATACCAAACCACTTCCTTCCGAAATAAAAAGATGCAAGAACAACACTGAGAATGGTGGCCTATCAGAAGACCCAGATATAGGGGTGCCTGGGTAGCTCAGTGGGTTAAGCATCCGACTTTGATTTCAGCTCAGGTCATGCTCTCTGGATCATGGGATCAAGCCCCACGTCAGGCTCAGCAGTGAGTCTGTTTGGGATTCTCTTTCTCTCCCTCTGCATCCACCCACCCACACCCTCTCTCTCTCTCTCTCTCTCGCTCTCTCTCAAATAAATAAATAAATAAATATTCAAAAAAAAAATGGGAAGGGGCGCCTGGGTGGCTCAGTCGGTTGGGCACCTGCCTTCCGCTCAGGTCATGATCCCAGGGTCCTGGGATCGAGCCCTGAGTCAGGCTCCCCACTCAGCAGGGAGTCTGCTTCTCCCTCTCCCTCTGCCCCTCTATCTGCTTGTGTTCTCTCTCTCTCTCTCAAGTAAAATATTTTTTAAAAATGGGGAACCCAGATATAAAGAACAGAAACCCTTCTCTCTACAATCTAACCTAAGACTAAAATCCATCAGGAGCCAGGGGTCACTTGAGAAGTTAAGACTGGGCCTGAACACGGACGCCAGATAGCTAAACCTAGGGAAAAGAAGCCCTCTGCAGCGCAGTAGGCTTCTGGAGGTGCACCTCTTGAGGGATTCGAGGAGCGGAGAGAACTTCTGCACAAACTAAAACACAACGTAGTCAATAAGCACCACCGGTTCCAGGAAGCCTTTCCCGGATCACACCAGCTCCTCAGGCATGGAACTCTCCCTCCTCTGCACATGACTTCCCACATTTGAAGCTGGGAACCAAACAGCCCCATACCCTCCATTTACTAACGCTTTGGGCAAAAAACACACCCTCTGCACCTCAGTCTCCTCAGCTGGAGGCAAAGCGTCTACAAACACTATCAAGGTTATGGTAGCACCCCTACCTCCTGTGATAGGAATTTACCTAACAAGGCGGAAAACTGTTGGTCAAAGTCCTGGAGCGATCAGAATGGCTGTGCCCAAGGTGAAGGGGGCCACTGCCCGGAGGGAAGGGCACGGAGAGAGGAAGATGGAGGGGAGGGGGCAAAGCCCAGCCAGGACTCAACCCCTATCTCCACAAATCCCCAAGCCCCGTCGCAGACAGATTTTTGTGGAAACCAAGGAACGGGGCTGACTTGGCGGGGAGGGCGGGGCAGAGAAGGTTCAAGAGAACAGAGCAGGTGGGAGCACCGGCCAGGAGGAAGTGAGCGCAGCACCGGCCGGAAGTGTGGAATGGGCCCTCCGGCCACCAGCGGCTCCCCAGGAGCCACAGGGAGGAGCCACAGGGAGGAGCCACAGGGAGGAGCCACAGGGAGGAGCCGCGGCCGCCGGCTTCCGGCCCGGGGACCACCGCCACGGGAGAACACGCTAGCCTCACCCGTGCTTACGTCCCGTCGTCCGTACGTCCGTGCGTCCGTGCGTCCGCCCCCCCCACCCCGGCCCCCGGGGCGCGGCACGGCCGGCCCTCCCACGCACGGGGTGCCGCGCACCGGTGTTCACGGTCACCTCTTCCTTGAAATTCCTGCCAGGAGTTCACTGTGAGAGGGAGGAAAGCGCTAATGGCTTTGAACCCGACCTTCTGTCTGTGTGAGCCCGGGCCGGCTGATGTCAACCTGCCTCTGGTTCACGTCGTTTGCCCGTCGGGGTTCAATCCAGCTGCCACAGCCCTCACCCCCCACACACCACCGTCCCCGCGGCCTGACCCGTGAAGGAGTAGCTATCTAGTCACTTTGTTCTGCCCCCAGTGGAAACGCCAATTCCCAGAAATCAAAGCGATGAATTCCCTTCTCGAAAGTGTGTGTGGGTCGGCGGCTCTGCGGGATTCCTTCCTGCTGCACCTCATCCTTCCTGGAAGCCTTTCTTAGAAACTGCGCCTCCCGCTTACAGGAAAGGAATCCCTCCCTCCCGAGGAACTGTGTGCATGAAGCAGCCCTAAGGAATTTCCCTTCAAGACTTCAACTTACTTTCCCAGCGGCCCCTAGCAGAGACGACCAAAATCCACGCGACAAAGAGAAAGAGGCAGAGAGGAGGGAGGAAGGGGATCCTGATTTGGCTTACTCAGAGGGACGAATTCTCTAAAAAAAAGATCTGTTTCAAGGAAAAAACAGGACTACGTTACATGCAAAAAGGGGAAAGCAGAGAGGATTCTTTTTTTTTTTTTTAAGATTTTATTTATTCGAGACACAGAGATACAGAGAGAGAGAGAGAGCATGAGCAGTGGGAGAGGCAGAGGGAAGGGAAGAAGCAGACTCCCCGCCGAGTAAGGAGCCCGATGTGGGACTCGATCCCAGGACCCTGGGATCATGACCTGAGCCGAAGGCAGACGCTTAACCATCTGAGCCACCCAGGCGCCCAGCAAAGAGGATTCTGAGTATGCCTGAGAACAGAGTCCTCCCTTTTTTTCAGCTATTAATACTTGATACACTAAGGACTTGCATGGGGCTTTTTCACAAAAGCAAGATAATTTGGTTAAATTTACATGCAGATGTAAAAGAGAAAGTTCAGAGCACAAGTCTCAGTTACCTCACCGCCTTAAAGAACAGAACCTACACCGGACGGTCCTTCACCCAAGATGTGCAAACCGGGTTCCGGGAACGAACACCATCAGGGGTGATCTCATTTCAGGAGCAAGAATGATACTTGAACACCCAGCCTGCCTGTCCAGGGACAGAGCTCATTCTGCTCCTGAGTCAAGTACTCTGAAGGGTTTTTAAGGGCACTGCCTCTGAGTCTGAAAAGTTTGGGGGATTTTTTACCTGAATTCGACTCAAAATTTAAGAGGCAGCAGGTCAACAGAAGGCTAAGGTCGTGAGGTCAAAGTCCCCAGTGAGTTCAGTGTAATAGAGAAGCAAAGACCACAATACAAAGCAGCTCTGATCAGTGACACAGTGGCACTCACTCCAACCAAGACCTCCACGGGACATGCGGGGAGCCTCAGGCGGCGGGGACCACATAGCAAAGTACCACAGACAGGGTGACTTAAATAACAAAAATTAAGCCTCTCCACGGTTCTGCAGGGATGGAGTCCAAGATCAAGGCATCAGCATCATTAATAGAAAGAAAGTAGGTGCCAAAAGCTGACTTGGGTGGTTTCGGCGTGTTGTTCTGCTGTGGAACTGTTTTCTAGAAGACTTTTGGATAATGTAGCTACCACCACCTTTTAATTTCCCAAGTGCTTCCACAGACAGTGGACCTGTTCTGAGTATAAATTACATTCCCCTTCGTTGCTTTCTTTCTTTTTTTTTTTTTTTAACAAATCTTAATTTCTGTAGCAGTTACTAACCGTTCACTTCTCCATTGGAGATGGATATTACACACCACACCACTTCCACACTCCCTCCCTGCTGACTTGCCTTGCTTCACTGCAAGTGGGGAAGAAAAGTAAGTGTATAGCATTTTATTCACTTATTATACTTAAAACATAAGTTTTCTTTTTTCTTTTTTTTTTTAAGATTTTATTTATTTATTTGACAGAGAGAGAGACAGTGAGAGAGGGAACACAAGCAGGGGGAAGTGGGAGAGGGAGAAGCAGGCTTCCCACTGAGCAGAGAGTCCAATGCGGGGCTCGATCCCAGGACTCTGGGATCATGACCTGAGCCGAAGGCAGACGCTTAACTGACTGAGCCACCCAGGCACCCCAAAACATAAGTTTTAGAATACATCAAGATTGGGGCACCTGGGTGGCTCAGTCACTTAAGCGTCTGCCTTCGGCTTCAGGTCATGATCCCAGGGTCCTGAGATCGAGCCCCGCATCCAGCTCCTTGCTCGGCAGGCAGTCTGCTTCTCCCTCTCCCTCTGCCTGCTGCTCCCCCCCACTCCCGCTGCCACACTTGAGCCCTCGGTCTCTATCAAATAAATAAAATCTTAAAAAAAAAAAAAATACACCAAGATTAAGTTTAATCTTCCCAACTTGTAGAAGAGGATATTGAAGCCCAAAATGATTATGTGTCTTGGCTAAGGTCACACTAGTAAGTGCAGATCATGGACTAGCACCCGGATCCTCTGGCTCCAGTCTGATGCTCTCTCCTGTGAAACTTAATAAAGGAAAACTCATTTAAAATGGAGTCAGGAAGGGTGCCTGGGTGGCTCAGCTGTTAAGCGTCTAACTTCGGCTCAGGTCATGATCTCAGGGTCCTGGGATAGGGCCCCACCTTGGGCGGGGAGTCTGCCTGTCCCTCTCCCTCTGCCGCTCCTCCACCGCTTAGGGGTGTGGGTGTGTGTGTGCGCGCACCTGCACGCGCACACACCTGCACGTGCACATTCTCACTCCTCTCAAAATCTTTAAAATAAATAAAAATAAAAAATAAAATGGAGTCAGGAGGCCAGAGGGGGAGCTCTCACACCCCACCATTCACCTTACGGCTCCAACAAAAAGAAGCCTATATTTGACCTTCCCAGCAGGAGGAAGGAAGGTTTTCTCCTGGTTTGACACCACCCCCCCCCACCCCCCACCCCCCGCCAAGAGACAGGCATAACTCAGCCGAGGAGAAGGAGCTACACTTCTGACTCACAGTTTACTCCAATGAACTTTCTGCTCATAGCAGCCCCCTTTCCTCTTTAAAAGATTCCTGGGGCACCTGGGTGGCTCAGTTGGTTAAGCGGCTGCCTCCATCTCAGGTCATGATCCCAGCGTTCTAGGATCGAGACCCCAAGTCGGGCTCCTTGCTGAGCAGGGAGCCTGCTTCTCCCTCTGCCTGCCACTCTCCCTGCTTGTGCTCTCTCGCTTTCTGTCAAATAAAATCTTTTTTTTTTTTTAGATTTTATTTATTTTTATTTATGTGACAGAGAGAGACCCAGCGAGAGAGGAAACACAAGCATGGGGAGAGGGAGAGGGGGAAGCAGGCTTCCCGCTGAGCAGGGAGCCCGATGTGGGACTCGATCCCAGGAGTCCGGGATCATGACCTGAGCCGAAGGCAGACGCTTAATGACTGAGCCACCCAGGTGCCCCTGTCAAATAAAATCTTAAAAAAAAAAAAAAGTTCCCTCTCCTTTGCTCTCCGTACTAGCCTACAGTTCTGCTATAGCTTGGATATCCCAGATTGCAATTTTTGCTGTTCCCAAATAAACTCATTCTAGCTGGTAAAATAAATGACAGTTTTATTTTTAAGGTCAACATTCCATAATGCCCAGCTTCCTCCTGTTTAAGGTAGAGGTGTCTACATTTCCAAATTAGAAAAACTCAGATTAGGAAGACTAAACTAATAACTTACAATCACTAAGTAAGCCTACTAAGTTCAAGATGCTCAGCTGGCACCAAGATAAAGGTAAAAGACACTTGTTCCTGTCCTCAAAGAACTAACAATTTAGTTTGAAAAGTCACAAAAGAGGGGCACCTGGGTGGCTCAGTCAGTTAAGCATCTGCCTTCGGTTCAGGTCATGATCCCAGGGTCCTGGGATTGAGCCCCACGTCGGGCTCCCTGCTCAGTGGGGAGCCTACTTCTCCCTCTCCCTCTGTGTGCACTCTCGCTCGCACGCTCTCCCTCTCTCAAATAAATAAGTAAATAAATCTTTAAAAGAAAAAAAAAAGGGAAGACCCCACAAGAGCCAGCCTGTGTTCATTAACAGGAAATCATGCTAATTCCTTTCTTTGCAGGATTTCAGAATGACTGCCTGGTACATAAGGCACCTCTGGACTCCCGTAAGACAGATGACATGACCACCCCCCCAACACCTGTGGCCAAGTTCATCTGCTACCCGGCGTTCATGAGTGGATCAGAGGACAGTTCCAGGACCTGTCCTTTCTGGCATTCAGAAAGAAAACTGCAAAAGTTTTCAAAGAACTTTCAACTGACAACAATGGGATGCTGAACTGTGACACCAACAAAATGAACTTAAACAGAGAAAAAAACAGCAGTTTGCGTGGGGATAAACCCCATGGACTGTGATGTCAGTTGACCATGTGTCCAATGTAGCCCAACTGTATACGATGCTCACCATACCCAAATTTCATACCTGCAAAGAGGAAAGGACCCTCATCTGCATTTTTAATGGCATCTCAGAAAATACTGCTGAAGGGGCACCTGGGTGGCTCAGTCGTTAAGCTGTCTGTCAAAATAAATAAATAAAATCTTTTTTAAAAAATCAAATAGAGGGGCACTTGGGTGGCTCAGTTGGTTAAGCGGCTGCCTTCGGCTCAGGTCATGATCCTGGAGTCCCAGGATGGAGCCCCGCATTGGGCTCCCTGCTCAGCGAGGAGTCGGCTTCTCCCTCTGACCCTCCCCCATCTCATGCTCTCTCTCTCATTCTCTCTCAAATAAATAAATAATATTTAAAAATATATATATATTTTATTTGAGAGAGACAGCAAGGGGAGGGGGGGAGGGAGAAGCAGACTCCCCAGTAAGCAGGGAACCCGAAGAGGGCCTAGTCCCAGAACCCTGAGATCATGACCTGAGGCGAAGGCAAACGCTTAACCACCAACTGAGCCACCCAGGCGCCCCGGTAAACATGAGTTTTAACTTCTAAAAAAAATTAATCTTACCCTCTAACTTACATTTTTAGTTATCTCACAGTATGTACATAATATAAAGAGATCTTAGAAGGATTAATCTTTAAATGGATCAATCTTTGGGGTCCCTGTCTGGCTCAGTCAGTAGAGCATGTGACTGTTGATCTTGGGAGTTGTGGTTCAAGCCCCACATTGGCTGTAGAGATTACTTTAAAATATTTAAAAACTAGCGCCCGGCTAGCTCAGTCGGTAGAGCATGAGACTCTTAAAATATTTAAAAACTAAAAATAGGGTACCTGCTCCCCCTGCTTGTGCACAATTCGTCAGCACAGAAACATAAAAAATATTTGCAGGGGCTTAGAGTTCACACAGAGAAGAAACCCACAGAGACATTCTCATGGTAAGAGACAGGGTTTCCTGGCCCCACCGAGAAGTGACAGGCAAGATTTAGGATAAAGGTTCACAGGGTGCATGACATCACTGGGCTCCACATCCCACAGAGCAGGCACAGCCTGGGAGATACACAGGGAGGGCGGGGGCGGGGGGGCTCCCCTGGAGAACTCAGAAAGGCAAATTATCTACTTGACACAGCTGAATGCACACTAGTTAACCCCACTCACACTGAGCAGATGCAGAACTGTAAGGATAAAAACAAACAAAAAAATCAAATAGAGGGGCGCCCGGGCGGCTCAGTCGTTAAGCGTCTGCCTTCGGCTCAGGTCATGGTCCCAGGGTCCTGGGATCAAGCCCCACATCAGGCTCTCTGCGCAGCAGGAAGCCTGCTTCTCCCTCTCCCAATCCCCCTGCTTGTGTTCCCTCTCTCGTGTATCTCTGTCAAAATAAATAAAATTTAAAAATTTAAAAATAAAATAAAATGAAACATAAATAAATAAAACATCTCCAAAAAATAAACGGTAAAACAAAACCTCTCACTGCACTCTCGGTCACTACTTACTGAGAGCCTAATGCAGCCACCCTCTGGAAAGCAGGACAGCACTCAGCATCTGCACTCCCTCCCAACCCCAGCTCTGACAAGTCTCCAGTCTGACCCCAGGGGCAGTCTCAGCAACAGCATTGGCTTTCCAAAGTGACAGTTCACAGACTGAGCCAGCGTCAGGGGAGTGAGAACGGAGCCACTCTCCAGTGGCCTACATGCATGTGGCCATGCACTTCTCTGGGGACGGGTCCTGAGCTGCTAACTGCGGAGCGAGGGTAGACAGGTAAACGTAGAGCACATCTCCAGGGATGCTGTGCACCAGGGGACAAGACAATCTAGGGCCCAGCTGGATAAGCCTACACCACTTATTTCCAATAACAGGAAAGAGGAAGAATTATTCAATAAACCATGATGAGAAATGGGCTATTTTGGGAAAAGTGCGGCTGGTCTTATACCAAATACAAAAGGAAATTCTAGCTGACTTTGTATTAGAAAGAAAATGCTTATGGAGATTTAGATGATGCTGGAATCTAAAAAAGATATATTACAGAAGCAACAGGAAAAACCAGAAAGAGCTCAATGATATATAAATGTAAAACCTCTGATCTAGGGGCACCTGGCTGGCTCAGTCAGTAGTGTGTGTGACTCTTGATCTTGGGGTTGTGAGTCTGAGCCCCCCACTGGATGTAGAGATTAAAAATGATTTTTAAAATCTTTTTTAAAAATTCTTTAAGGGGCACCTCTCAGTCGTTACGCATCTGCCTTCGGCTCAGGTCATGATCCCAGGGTCCTGGGATCGAGCCCCACATAGGGCTCATTGCTCAGCGGGAAGCCTGCTTTTCCCTCTCCCACTCCCCCTGCTTGTATTCCCTCTCATGCTGTCTCTCTCTCTCTGTCAATTAAATAAATAAATAAAATCTTTAAAAAAAAAAGTGAAGACTGGATAAATTACAATTGTTAAATATCATGTTTTGAAGTTTTAATGCCATGAATAAATGTTAACCACAGAAAATTAAGAAGGAACCCAGATGCAAAACTATTTGGGGGGAAGAAACACACTACTTGGTTTTGTAGAAAAGATGTGTATGCATATGAGTTTTAGGGGGAAGACTAAGAAACCAAAGTATCAGCAGGTATACTTGGCTAATGGAAATAAATCATCCATGGGGCACCTAGGTGGCTAAGTTGTTAAGCGTCTGCCTTTGGCTCAGGTCATGATCTTAGGGTCCTGGGATTGAGCCCCACATCGGGCTCCTTGCTCGGCAGGGAGTCTGCTTCTCCCTTGCCCTCTGTCCCTGCTTGTGTTCCTCTCTCGCTGTGTCTCTATCAAATAAATAAAATCTTTAAAAAAGAAGAAGAAATCATCCATATTCCTTTCTTTTTCTGTAGTTTTAAATTCCTTACAAAAATAGAAAAATAAGGGCGCCTGGGTGGCTCAGTCAGTTAAGCGTCTGCCTTCGGCTCAGGTCATGATCCTAGGGTCCTGGGATCAGGTCCTGCATCGGGCTCCCTGCTCAGCAGTGAGCCTGCTTCTCCCTCTCCCTCTGCCTATCTCCCTGCTTGTGTTCCCTCTCTCACTGTCTCTCGCTCTGTCAAATAAATAAATAAATGTCAAATAAATAAATACAAATCTTTAAAAAAAAAAGAAAAATATATATATTCTTTTCAAAAATCCACAACAGGGGCACCTAGCTGGCTCAGTCAGTAAAGCGTGCAACTCTTGATCTCAGGGTGGTGAGTTCAAGCACCATGTTGGGTATGGAGTCTCCTTAAAAAAGAAAACAAAAATCTGCAACAATTACCAACCACCATTATGTACAACTCCTCCTAGGCCCAAGTCCAACCTTTGCTGTGAAAACACCAAAACCCCACTAAGGCCATTGGTATAGAAGTCCATAAAGCTAGTTACTGGCATCATTTGAGTAGATAGCTACCAGTTCACAAGTTTAGAAAGCAGATGCAATTTGAGAAGAAAAGCAAATATCCAATAAGATGAAAACTCGGTTTTTCTCTGCAAGGTGAGCC
This sequence comes from Mirounga angustirostris, assembly GCF_029215605.1. Taxonomy (NCBI): domain Eukaryota; kingdom Metazoa; phylum Chordata; class Mammalia; order Carnivora; family Phocidae; genus Mirounga; species Mirounga angustirostris. The sequence continues at coordinate 15,195,734 of NW_026991711.1, read as the reverse complement.
TTGTCTCCAAGGAGCACTTCCTGGCCAGGCTCATTTCGACTTTCCCTCCTGCATCCAGAGGGGTACACACGGAAATCACTAAGGCGGCCTCCAACTTTCAAATCCCTAGAAATGCAGAAGATAAATAGATACAGGATGGCAATCATGGTCAACAGCTGACTTCAAAAGACCTGCCCCTTTTTTTTAAAACTGGAATAACAATGCCAATGGGGGCAGTGGCTTAAAGCACAAGCCAGGCTCAACCTTCCATCAGAATCACCTGGAGCACAGGTTTAAACCCCACCCCCACCCCAGAGTTTCTACGTAATTTACAGAACCGGTCTGGAATGGGTGAAAGAGAATCTGCATTGCTAACAAGCCCTGGGGTGACTGATGATGCTGAAGGTGTGAGTTCCATGCTTGGAGTAAAGCTGCCCTAAAGCATGGTAATAGGTTTCACGTGCACCATCTCCTCTCCCAAGAGCAATAACTTTAAGAAAGTCCAGCCTACAAGCACAAAGGTGTCTTTGGAATAGCCTTCTCTCCCCATGCATTTAAGAACAAGTGTCCCAACAGGAGCAGCTCAGTCCAGCAGCTGCAAACACAGGCTCAGGAGCCAGACTGCCTCATTGGGGACCCTGCTGTGCCGTGACACACAGCTGTGTGATCCCAGGCAACTTAACTTCTCTCCGCTTCTGTGCCATCAAGTGCAAAACAGAGGTAAAAGCTCCTTCCCCTGCAGCAGGGAAGCTGGAAACGGTGCCTACCAAAGTCATCAATCAAGAGTCCTCATCTGCCCATTTTCATGCACACACCTTGTGAAAAATCCATAAATAGAAAGTGCTTCCAGAGTTCCTTGCACTGCCTGAAGTTACAGAGATGTTTGCCTACTTCATTATTATTTATGATCACCACACCCAAATTCCTTCTTCTACCCATACACTTCTTTCCTTGAGAAGGGCCCAAGGGCCAAGAGATGTCCCCACACACTGAATACACCACAATCAAAACAAGCCTAAGAGAGCACTACTCTCCCCCTCGGGATCTCCTAGGCTTTCCCATAAAAAAGGTTAAATATCAGAATGTGGGAACTTTGATTAAAGCCTTAGGGTTAGTTTAGTGTCAAGAAACAAAAGATCTAATCATCAACCAAGTGTAATTAAAGCCCACAGGTTCAGGCCCACCTAGTTCAGAGTCCCAGCTAGGACATGGAAAACCAGCCACGAGCTTCACCTCTCTGAGCCGTTTTTCACCTGTGTCTTCTCCCAGCTCAGGGACCCTCCAGTGATTTTAGGGCCATAGGACTCCTGGACAGGACCACCCGCATTAAGACCATGGATCACTTCTCTAAAAGCTAGAGTCCGCAGACGACCCCACAGGCTTCAAGGATCCCAACTCCAGAGCGGTCCTCAAAGGTGGAAATGGGAACAACTGCAAAAGGGAAAGCGGCTGTGCAAAAACATACTCCAGCTGTGGTTATGTGCGTCCCAGACAAAAGCAAAACGTGTTCAAGAACAGTGTTCCCATTCATCAAATAAAAACCACAGTGAAATGAAATCTGCCACTAGATACCAGGACACACCGTGTGAGACGCACGCGGACAAAGGGAGAGAGCGAGACATGGACACAAACACAGGGAGCCCGGTGGAGTTTGCAACTCAGAGTCACATAAGGACTATCGGAAGAGGTGGGGACGCGGGGGGGGGAGGGGGGGCGGATGGCAATGGTCCAGGACACTAATTAGACAAGGAAGCTGTTCAGAAGCTGCTTGCTTAGGAAGAAAAAGGTGCAGCTTTAGTTTATGAGAAGGGCGAATCCCTGAGCGGTACTGGGGAAGTCGGCTAAGGGTGGAAGGGCGGGGAGGCTCCTGCCGGTTCTCCCTCGCGGCCGTAATTCTCCCCGGACAGCCTCGGTTCTCCCCCTCCCCACCCCCCGCTCGCGCTCCAGGGGCTGCAGCTCCCGCGGATGCCGCCTGCTCCGGCTCCTCCCCCGCCTCCTCCCGGACACTGGAGGCTGGCGGGGCCGCGAACGCCAAGGCAGGGATCCCCCGAGCCCCCGCCCCCAGGTCCCCGGCCCCGCTGCCGCCGGGCCCGCGCGCCAGGGCGCCGGCGGGGACCACGCGGCCAGCGTGGGGGGGCCCCCCCCACGGCGAGAGGCCGCGCCGTGCCGGCGACCAGCGCTCCCACGCCACGACCCTCTACCCTCCAGCCCCAGAAGGCGCCGGCAGCCACAGGCAGGCGCTCGGCGGCGGCGGCGGGATGTCGCAGCTCGGGCGGGGCGCTCACCAGAAGAACACGCGCGAGCAGAGGTTCGCGTTCTGCAGCGGGTTGGGCTTCACCTCCGCGTACACTGGCAGCATCTTGCCGCCGGGTCGCGCCGCTCCGGGAGGCGCGGGCGGGGATGCTGGAGCTCCGGCGGGCGCGCCGGTCCTCTAGGCGGGAGCCCAAGAGCCACCCGCTTCCGGGAGCGGAGCGCCGGCGGCCCGCCCCGTTCCCCCCCACCCCGCCCCCGGGCCGCGCCGCTGCGGCTGCTGCCGCCGTCGGGAGCCGGGAGCCGGGAGCCGGGAGCGACGCGCCGCTTGCGAGGCGGCGGAGACCACGCGGCGGGTCCCGGCTGCAGGTGCTAGGCGAGGCCGCCGGCGCGTTCGATGTAGGCGGGTAGGCAGAGCTCGCGGCCCGCAGGGCCCGGCGCGGAGGCGCCCACGTGCCCTCACCTGGCTGCAAACTTGGCAGAAGTTCGCGCTCGGTGCCAGAGCACCCGCAGAAGGTGCGGAGGCGAGGCGCCGACTCTGCCCACCCAGCCGCTCGGAAACGCCCCCTGGGCTGTGGCTTTCAGAACACGTGGGAGAGCTGCCGGACCTAAAGTGGCCTTCTGGGCTTGCTGCCCTCATCAGGACCAAACCAGGGTGCTGTGGGAGGTTCTCCGACGTTAGGGCCAAGCATTTGACCTCGGGCAAGAGCAGGACTGAGCACAGATGATCTTTGCAGAGCTGCGAGACCTAAAGAAAGGTAACAGAGGATCGAAAGAACTCCTCTGATTTGGGAAGAGGAATGCACGCCGCCGTCACTGGGGGCAGGCTTTTTGCAGCTCACATGTTGCATTGCACGGAGGAGCTCCAGTCAGCTTTTTACTGCCCTCTGAGACTGGCAAAGGCGGATATGGAAAGAAGAGAGCCGGCCGTATGATTTCTTTCATCGTGCCCTCAGAGCCTAGCAGAATGTTCCGTAGCCAACAGAACATATGTTACAGAGCACTGGTCATGTGCACTGCTGGGGACCTTACCTCATTTCTAACTCTAACAAGGCCAGAGTCAAGAAGGTGTTATCCCTATTTTCCAGATGAGAAAGATAAGGCTGAAGGACAGAACTTTTACATCGTCTTAGAGTCAGTAAATGATGAGACCCGACTGGGACTCAGTCAGAGTCCAGCATGGTCTGTCCCACTGGTGATGGTCAGTGTGCGTGAAACGTGCCTGGGTGGATGAATGAATGATTGCAGGACTTAACGGACAAAATCTCGGACTCCCACTCAGAAGTCTTCAGTTGGGGCGCCTGGGTGGCTCAGTTGGTTAAGCGACTGCCTTCGGCTCAGGTCATGATCCTGGAGTCCCGGGATCGAGTCCCACATCGGGCTCCCTGCGCCGCAGGGAGTCTGCTTCTCCCTCTGACCCTCCCCCCTCTCATGCTCTCTATCTCATTCTCTCTCTCAAATAAATAAATAAAATCTTTAAAAAAAAAAAAAAAAAGAAGTCTTCAGTTGTTGTGTGGTTATCTTACCAGTGCTCAGCAGCTTCTCTTCCCTTCAACGCTAAATGAAGAAAAAACCAAGTACTTAGAGCAAGATAACTTTAAAAAAAAAAAAATTATTTGGTGAATTCTACCCCCAGGGTGGGGCTCAAACTCACCACAAGAGATCAAGAGTTGCGTGCTCTACATACTGAGCTAGCCAGGTGCCCCAAGATCATTTTATTTTTTGATAATTTCCCATTTTCCGTGGTTAAGATGGTGTTATTGATAATGGCTCTTTGGCTACCTGAGGGGAGTTAGGTGGGTGAGGAGTGAAATAGAAGAAAGGAATTAAGAGTCCACTTGCCATGATGAGTACTGAGTAATGTATATAATTGTTGAATCATTATATTGTACACCTGAAACTAATATAACACCATGTGGGGCGCCTGGGTGGCTCAGTCGGTTAAGCGTCTGCCTTCTCTCAGGTAATGATCCCAGAGTCCTGGGATGGAGTCCCACCTCAGGCTCCTTGCTTAGTCGGGAGTCCGCTTCTCCCACCCCCTGCTCATGCGTGTGCGCACTCTCTCTCTCTCTCTCCCTCTAAAATAAATAAAATCTTAAAAAAAGAAAAAAGACACCAGATACTCCAAGGGCACATGTTTCAAACTATTTTTTAAAAAATGTCTTTTCGGGCGCCTGGGTGGCTCAGTTGGTTAAGCGACTGCCTTCGGCTCAGGTCATGATCCTGGAGTCCCTGGATCAAGTCCCGCATCGGGCTCCCTGCTCGGCGGGGAGTCTGCTTCTCCCTCTCCCACTCCCCGTTTGTGTTCCCTCTCTCGTTGTGTCTTTCTCTGTCAAATAAATAAAATAAAAAATCTTTAAAAAATAAAAAAATAAAAAATGTCTTTTCAATTTCTGTTATGCGAGATGAATAAGTGCTGGAAAACTGGTACAGAGCAATGTGACAATCGTTGGCAATACTATGTTGTATACTTGAAATTTGCTAAGAGTAAATCTTGGGTGTTCTCAAAAAAAAATAGTTAAGATGTGAAGTGATGGATATGTTGATTGGCTTGATTAGAAATATTTCATGCTGTCAATGCCTAATGAGTCATCAGGTTGTACACCTTAAATATATACAATTTTTGATTGTCAATTGTACCTCAGTAAAGCGGGGGGGGGAATGGCTTTTAAAGAAAGTCTCACTGTATTCAAACATTTTTTTATAAGTCAAACGTGTAAGAATGGCAAAATGTTGATAATTTTTCATTGATAGGTGATGGGGGTTTATTATACTATTTCCTTGAAATTTCATGTATGTTTGAGAATTTCTATTACAAAAAGGAAGACTATTAGGTCTGAATATTATAAGAAAATTATGATTATTCAGTTACTGCCTTTCTGTGTTAGCTCTTTCTCAGATCATGCAATCTATAAATCTAAATAATCAGCCCTCCCGTTATTACAGCTCTCTTTGAAACTCCCTGAATTTTCCAGCCCTGTAAATGCTCAGCTACCAGGTCTAGTCAAAAATGAAGACCCTGGGGCACCTGGGTCTTACTGTCAGTTAAGCCTCCGGTTCTTGCTTTCAGCTCAGGCCCTGATATCAGGGTTATGAGATCGAGCCCCAAAGTGAGCTCCACACTCAGTGTGAAGTCGGCTTGAGATTCTCTCTCCTTCTGCCCCCGCCCCTCTTTCTCTCTCTCTCTAAAATAAACAAATAAATCTTTAAAAAAAAGTTAAGTGTCTGCCTCAGCTCAGGTCATGATCCCAGGGTCCTGGGATCGAGCCCCACATCGGGCTCCCTGCTCGGCGGGGAGCCTGCTTCTCCCTCTCCCACTCCCCCTGCTTGTGTTCCCTCTCTCGCTGTGTCTGGTCAAATAAATAAATAAAATATTAAAAAATTTAAAAAAGATGAAGACCATTCACTAAAGTTAGAAGTCTAATGACTTCCCTTGTCACCCTGCCCCAGGCCACTCTCTCCAGCCCCTACAACTCTCAGAATGATAGTTAGGCTCCAAATTGCCAAAAACACTCGGTTCCTTCAGCTTCTGCTGAGTTTTTTTTTCTTTTTAACTAGATGTTTTGAAACCTTTTACCATTATTTCCTATACATGAGCTAATATGGGATTTAGAAGGTTGACTGAGAACAAGTGTTGCATTATATAGAGAAGACTGGATTCAGAACCAGGGGACCAAGGAGCTAGACTTTGCACTCATTACCTAAACTTCCTGATCCTTATTTTTCTCAGGTGTAAAACAGGAGTCAGGGGCGCCTGGGTGGCTCAGTCGGTTGAGCTGCTGCCTTCAGCTCAGGTCATGATCCTGGAGTTCTAGGACTGAGTCCCACTTGGGGCTCCCTTCTCAGCGGGGAGTTTGCTTCTCCCTCTGACCCTCCCCCCTCTCGTGCTCTCTCTCAAATAAATAAATAAAACCTTTTTTTTTTTAAGTTTTTTTTTTCATTCATTCAACAAATGCTTAGTGAATACCTTTTCAGTATATGACCTCTAGGCCAGGCACAGAGCTTGCAAAGCTTGACCTGCACATGTTTGTTACCTTAAAGAAATAGTTCAATACTATAACTAAATAGGCAGTAAATGTTGGACAGGATGTGTAGGAGTTGAAAGCTTCACACATTGCTGGTTGGGATATAAAAATGTACAACTGCAAAATTGCATTACCCAGGAATTGCACTCCTCATATCCATTGGTTTGGAACCATCCCAAGAGACACCCCCCCCCCCAGTATAAACTAAAACTGGCCACTGTGCTTACAGGGCAGGGAGAGACCCAAGAAAGAGGCAGGTCATTCCAGTTGGAAAGCAGCAGTGTTAGTAAGTGAAGAGAACTTACATACAAGGCTTGTCTTGGGTGGCAACAAGACAAATGCAACCCCAGACACCAGACAGATCTTAACTAGGTTCAGTCACATAGAACATGCAGGTTCTCTCAACACATCATTATCTCAAGGCTATGTCCCCGGGGCAGCCTCTGGCAGTGGGAAAAGCAAGTGGGGCCCACATTCCAAGGACAGGGAAGGGGATGAGGAGACTCCGATTGCTGGGGTGCAGCTCACAGGTCAACTGGCGGTCATGTCTTTTCAATGACATACCCCAACACTATCTACCCAAGATAAATGAAAACATATGCCCACACAAAAACTTAAATACAAATGTCATAAGCAGCATTATTCATAAAACCCAAAAAATATATGTTGGGGTGGGGGGCAGTGAGAACCAAACGTCCATCAATTCACCAACTGAGGAATGGATAAATAAAATATGGTATTACATACAATGGAATATTATTTAGCATTTTATTAAAAGGAATGACACTAATGCATGCTATAACATGGATGAACATTGAAAATATTATGCTGAGGGCGCCTGGGTGGCTCAGTTGGTTAAGCGACTGCCTTCAGCTCAGGTCATGATCCTGGAGTCCCTGGATCGAGTCCCGCATCGGGCTCCCTGCTCAGCAGGGAGCCTGCTTCTCCCTCTGACCCTCCCCCCTCTCATGTGCTCTCTCTCTCTCTCATTCTGTCTCAAATAAAAAAAAAAAAAGAAAAGAAAATATTATGCTGAGTGAATGAAGTCAGTCTTTGACTAGTGAGGAGGAAGAGCAAACATCTAGGGGGGAGATTCCATCTTCTTCCACTTGATGATTTATTCCCAAACCTCAGAGACATGATGCAAATTTGTGCCTTTACAAACTCTAAATTACTAGATGGTCCTCAGGATCCCTCTCAAATATCCAAAGCATCAAGTGTTACATCTGCAGGAGGAAGAAGCGCTAATAATGGCCCAGCTGAGACAGTGCTGCTCTGGAAATATTTTTCTCCCAAGAAATACGGGACAAGTGGCATTCACACTTTAAACATACTCCAGTGGGGCATACACAGTTGAGCACAATTGCTGCATCAGCCCACCTTCTAGTAAGTCTCCACCTCCCTAACCGCAGGGGTGGACACCCAAGTCAAATTTAGCCAATCATAATATGCCATGGCCATGGCCAAAGGGGTGGGCCCAGAGACAAGTTCATGGCCCAAACCAGTCAACGGGCTTTTTCTCTTGAGATTTTTTTTTTTTTGCTGGAGCTAGAAAGGGAAAACCTCACTTTCCTTTTCTGATCAGGGGGTTAAAAAGATATGACCCGTAACTGCTGATAACCATGTCTCCCTGGTACATGGAGAGGCCTGAAAGAAGAAAGCAGGTACCCAAACGAAAGTCGCACAGTCAACAACTATTTATTAAACATCGATTGTGTGCCACGAAGTGTTCCAGGAAGTAGGGATACATAAGGACAAGATGAGTAATACAAAGGACAGTCTTGGTTATATCAAATCTCTGGGGTTCCTGAAGCTGATAGGATCCTTACTGCTGTGGCAGGAACTATCATTCTCCAGTTCACAGCCTCTGACCCATCTCCAGGTCTAACACAGCTACTCTGCTTCAAAGTCTTTTTCTGGCTACGGAAGCACATTGGGCCCATATGCAAGGCAAGCCAAAACCCTATCATCAATCCCTAAATGATGGGGACCTGGAAGATGAATGCTCTAGTCTCCTCCTCTGACAGCTGAAATAATTGTCTCCCATTGCTGCCCAGCAGGATAGAGCCCAGCTGCCTACCAGCAACTTGCATGCTACTATGCCCCTTCTCGGCCTCCTCCTTTCTCTGTCTCACTTCTCCACTCCCTACAAATGTCCTGGGATCTCCTCCAAAATAAACTACATCCACTCAACTCCTCATCTCAGGTTTGCTACGGTGGGAACCCAAAAGAAGTTACCTTACCAGAAATGCCCTTCTAATCACTGGAAAACATACTCATTGCCTTGCAGAAGTCTTAACAGGGCGCCTGGGTGGCTCAGTTGGTTAAGCGACTGCCATGGTTAAGCGCTCAGGTCATGATCCTGGAGTCCCTGGATCGAGTCCCGCATCGGGTTCCCTGCTCTGCAGGGAGTCTGCTTCTCCCTCTGACCCTCCCCCCTTTCATGTGCTCTCTCTCATTCTCTCTGTCTCAAATAAATAAATAAATAAATAAATAAATAAATAAATAAATAAATAAAAAGAAGTCTTAACAAATACCGTAAACCCTGGGTGACTGTCCCATACAGCAGCACTATTCACACTATTCTGAAGACTGAAGATGCATGTCATCCAAACTGAGATGTGTCGTGAAGTGTAAAAAATACACAGTCGATTTCAAAGACAATACAAAAAATTGTTTAATGTCTCCTTAATGAGACATGTTTTCATTTATTACGTATTGAAATGATAATGATATAGTTTTGAATGCAGGTGTGGTCCAGAGCCAATAGCCAAGAAAGAATTCTTGAGACGTCTTTGGTGCAAAAAGGTGATTTTATTTATTTTTAAGATTTTATTTATTCTTTTGAGACACAGAGATACAGAGAGAGAGACAGCATGGGCAGGGGGAGAAGCAGAGGGAGAAGGAGAAGCAGACTCCCCGCTGAGCAGGGAGCTAGACATGGGGCTCGATCCCAGGACCCCAGGATCATGACCCGAGCCGAAGGCAGACGCTTAACCATCTGAGCCACCCAGGTGCCCCAAAAAGGTGATTTTATTAAAGTACGGGGATAGGACCCATGGGAAGAAAGAGATCCACTGGAAGGGCACCTGGGGGGCTCAGTCAGTTAAGCATCATGATCCTGAGGTCCTGTGCAGTGGGGAGCCTGCTTCTCCCTCTCCTGCTCCCCCTGCTTGTGCTCTCACGCTTGCGCTCTCTCTCTCTCTGTCAAATAGAAAAATAAAATCTTAAAAAAAAAAGAGAGAGAGAGCTGCACTGGGGTTGTGAGGAGCAATTGATCATATACTATGGGGTTGGGGGAGGTAAGGAAAAAGGGAGGTGTCTAAAAGGACTTTTTTTTTTTACTATTTTGGACACACTGGTTTAAAAATATCTTGCTAATACTGATTTCAATTTCACTCATTGTTTTTACTTACAAAGTGACTACTACAAAACTTAAAATTACACACGTGGCTCACTGTGTATTTCTGTGCACAGCATTGTTGTAACCAATAGATAGGCTCTAACATCATTAATTTCTCTCCTCCTCAGAAAACAGATGAATAAGATTCAAGCTATTACACAAATGACCTTGAAAGTGCTCTAATTTGTAAAATGAAGTCATCCTTAGGCTTCAGAACTTTTTTTAACATTTTATTTATTTATTTGACACAGATAGAGCACAAGCAGAGGGAAGGGCAGAGGGAGACGGAGAAGCAGACTCCCCACTGAGCAGGGAGCCCAATGCGGGTCTCGATCCCAGGACCCTGGCATCATGACCTGAGCCGAAGAAAGACACTTAACCCACTGAGCTACCCAGGCGCCCAGAATTTTCTTTTTCTTTTTTTCCCCAGAATTTTCTTAATAGTAATGAAATACTTGGAGCACCTGGGTGGCTCAGTGGGTTAAGTGTCTGCCTTTGGCTCAAGTCATGATCCCGGGACCCTGGGATCAAGCCCTGCATGGAAACCCACATCAAGGCCTGCATCTGGCTCCCTGCTCAGGCGGGGAGTCTGCTTCTCCCTCTGCCTCTCCCCTGCCCATGCTCTCTCTCTCTTTCACTCACTCTCTCAAATAAATAAATAAAATCTTTAAAAAAAAATAGTAATAAAATACTTGTATCACTTCCCTTTGGATCTTAGTCATACCTACATTATGACAGTATCGTAAAGAGCCACTAATAGAAACAGTTAAAACAGCTCACAAAGCCTATTTGGGAGACCATATTTTACTTGGTCATTCTTTAAGATATGATAATAATATTGGAAGCTCAAGTTATTTTGCTTTCAGTCTTTTAGAAAACCAATCCATTAGTGAGATAAGTTGTCCAGAAACTGCTAAATTTGATAACAATGTCTCCAGAAAAAGATACACCTAAAAAGATGAAATCCCTACTTCCAGCAGGCTTGCAGTCTAGAAAAGGAATAGGTAAAAAGGAAAGTACAGCAAAATAATACAAATAATAGATATAGGGGCGCCTGGGTGACTCAGTCGGTTAAGCGTCTGCTTTCGGCTCAGGTCATGATCTCAGGGTCTTGGGATCGAGCCCCCCCCTCCCCCCATGGGCTCCCTGCTCATCAAGAGTCTGCTTCTCCCTCTGTCCCTCCCCCTGCTCCTTCCCCCCGCCCCCTCACCTGTGCCCTCTTTCACTTGCTCTCTCTCTCTTTCAAATAAATAAATAAAATCTTTAAAAATAGTAATAGGGCGCCTGGGTGGCTCAGATGGTTAAGCGTCTGCCTTCGGCTCAGGTCATGATCCCAGCATCCTGGGATCGAGTCCCGCATCGGGCTCCCTGCTCCTTGGGAGCCTGCTTCTCCCTCTGCCTCTCTCTCTGTCTCTCATGAATAAATAAATAAAATCTTTAAAAAATAAAAATAAAATAAAAATAAAAATAGTAATAAATATAAATATACAAATATATCTGTCCTCACCTATCAAATTAGCAAAGATTTTTAAAAATGAAATATCCCATTTTGGGGCACCTGGGTGGCTCAGTTAAGCGTGAGACTCTTGGTTTTGGCTGGGGTCATGATTTTAGGGTCCTGAGATCTAGCCCCGGGTAGGTTCTGCGCTCAGTGTGAGTCTGCTTGAGATTCTCATTCCCTCCGCCTCTGCCCCTCCCCCCTCAAAAAATAAATCTTTAAAATCAATCAATCAATCATCTATTATCAATCAATCATGAGTCACTCTTAAACAAGTACTTTTTGCATACCTACCATACAGCAGATTCCCTTCAAAGCACTGAGGGTCAAATGGTAGGAAATAGAGAGTAAACAATAAGACAGTAAGTAAGTACATGAATGAACAAGATAATTTCAGGTTTGATGAGGACTATGCAGGAAAACTGGCAGTGAAAGAGAGTGCTTGGAGATGGCTGGCGAGCGGATTTACGTTGGGCAGTTAGGAACACTGCTCAGAGGACAGACTTGAGCTGAAACATGAAAACTAAAGCACCAGCCTTGTGCAAATCTGGGAGCAAAAAACCAAAAATCCAAAATTAAAAATCCATGGGTTTAGATAGTATAACATAGGAAGAGAGTGCAGCTTTAGAAAAAGATGAGAGAGAGAATTCTTCTTGGATCCTTAAGAGAGGGGAGGACACACAGCAAACCACCTCTCCCAAGAGTGGGGAGGCAGACAGGTGAATACTGGGCGCCCAGGCTCCCTTGGCCAGAAGGGGCAGGGAGACACCTGAACCCTAGCTTATGAACTGCTGGAGGCTCAGTGTGGACAAGTCTGAAAGTTAAAAAGTCCAGGGGGACCCAGTCATGGAGGGACCCCCATAAGATTGTGAGATTTACTTCGTTTTACCAGGTTCCTACAGTTCGTATCAGAGAGAAATCCCCTCGGGCTTCCTGCAGGGGGAAGGGAAAAGGAGCCATTTTTGAAATACACCATAATGCTCATATCTTAACAAGGCCTTGCCTCTAGAAGAAACAAAGATAAGAATTACATCCAACTTCCTAGGAACCACGCAAACAAAGAGAGTGAAGTGAAAATGTGAAGTGCTGAGAAAAGACAAAGAACCAACCTAAAGTTCTGTACCCTGTGAAATGTTCTTTTATTTATTTTTTTTTAAAGATTTTATTTATTTGAGAGAGAGAGAATGAGAGAGAGCGAGCACATGAGAGGGGGGAGGGTCAGAGGGAGAAGCAGACTCCCTGCCGAGCAGAAAGCCCTATGCGGGACTCAATTCTGGGACTCCAGGATCATGACCTGAGCCGAAGGCAGTCGCTTAACCAACTGAGCCACCCAGGCGCCCCTGAAATGTTCTTTTAGGAGTGAAGGAGAAATATAAAGACATTCTCAGACAAACAAAAATGGGGGGATTTTTTTTTTTTTTGCCAGGAGTCCTGCCTTGCAAAAAATGTTAAAAGACGTTCTTCCGAGAGAAGGTAAAAAATGGAGGTCAGAAACTCAGATCTACATAAAGGAAGAGCATGGAAGGAATAAGTAGAGGGACAGTTATACAAGGGGAACAGATAAATGGAACTGAGAGCTTTGCACAGATGACCACCATGGAATTACACTGACAAAAGGCCTATCTTAAGAGTAGTGGTAAAGGGGTGCCTGGGTGGCTCAGTCGTTAAGCGTCTGCCTTCGGCTCAGGTCGTGATCCCAGGGTCCTGGGATCGAGCCCCGCATCGGGCTCCCTCCTCAGCGGGAAGCCTGCTTCTCCCTCTCCCACTCCCCCTGCTTGTGTTCCCTCTCTCGCGGTCTCTCTGTCAGATAAATAAAGAAAATCTTTAAAAAATAAATAAATAAATAAATAAGAGTAGTGGTAAAAGCAACAGAGAAGTGGCGAGGGATTCTAGCAGAGAGGATGTTCGCCAGTTCTCCGCCTTCACGTCGCGCTTGTGGTGATCACATGCTGTCTATCACCTCATCTATGGACTCAGGATCAGACAACTATTTGACTTGGATATTGATTCATTTTTACAGCACTCATGGCTAATACCTTTTATTGACTCAACTGTAGATTCTGCATTCCTAACATTTGACTATGCCTAAGCTCTGGTGAGTAAGATGGGGTTTTTTTCTTTTTTTCTTTTTTTTTCTTTTTTCTTTTTTTTTTTTACTTCCTACAGTGGATTTCACTAGATTCTTCCTGGTAATGGTTATTTTACCACTGACCACAGTCTGCAAGAAGGAGGAAGTGAGATTAAGGTAGTAGTTTTGGATTAGAAGCAAGTGAAAAAGGACAGTTGGCCTTTTGTCCAAGGCTGCTAGTTTTGCTAAGAAAGCCTGGTATGTTACCTCTTCAGATAAGCTAGTTTATAAGGACACATTTAACTACTGTCAGGTATCTATGCAAAGTTCAGAACCAAACTATGTGGTACAGCTTGCTAGTACCCAGGAAGAGATGCCACTCTCTCTAAACTGAGACCAAATTCTGGACCAAAAGTTACTACATATTTCATCAACTGGGGTGTATGTGTGCAATTTTTCATTTTTCAACAGCCAGACTACTTCAGTCTTTATTTGTCAATCAAAACAGCCAGGCAGACTCTTTCTAGCACTCAGCTGTGTGTGCTATAAGACCTCAACCTTTACTCTGCTACCCTAAAATCATTTTTCTTTTTTTTTTTTTAAGATTTATTTATTTATTTATTTATTTGAGAGAGAGAGCACACATGAGCAGGAGAGGGAAAGGGAAAGAATCTCAAGCAGACTCCCTGCAGAGCGCAGAACTCAGTGTGGGGCTTGATCTCATGACCCTGAGACCATGACCTGAGCTGAAATCAAGAGTGGGATGCTTAACTGACTGAGCCACCCAGGCGCCCCCTAAAACCACTTTTCTTATTTGAAATTTAGACTTTCACCCAGGAACTGAATATCAAACATTGCCATCCATCCCTGCCTACCAACTTGTTCAGTTTCTATAAAACAACCATTTCTGCACTATAAATACAACACTTGTTTGCAGATCCATTTGAGAGTTTTATTATATTTTCCTGCATTGTTTAAAATAAATAAATGGCAGATGGAGAAAATTAATATGCTAACATTAACTAGCAATAATGCAATTAAGGCAAAGATGGAGAGATCATGAAGTGGACCAAGGGAGGTGCCTCTCCAGTCTGGCTTTACATATTGGAAGTACGCTGGTTGAGCATATGTTAAATTCTGAAAGACAAGAAATTTTTTTTTTTAATCTTTGAAATACTTACAGCATCTTTATTCATAATTGCCCAACCTTGAAAGCCACCAAGATGTCCTTCAATAAGCTAATAGATAAACAAACCGTGGTACATCTGGACAATGGAATATTATTTGACACTGAAAAGAAATGAGCTACCAAGGCATGAAATGACATGGAGGAAACTTAAATGCATATTACTAAGTGAAGGAAGCCAATTTGCAAAGGCTACATACTGTATGGTTCTAACTATGTGACATTCTCAGAAGAGTAAAACTATGGAGACAGTAAAAAGATCAGTGGTTGCCAGGGGGTGTAGGTGGTGGGGGGAGGGATGAATAGGCGGAGCACAGTGAAAATGCTCTGTAGGATACCATAACGATGGAGACAATCATTACACAGTTGTCCAAACACATACAAGGCACAAACACCAAGAGTGAACCCTAATGTAAACTACAGACTTTAAGGGACCATGCTGTGTCAGTGTAGGTTCATCAACTATAACAAATGTACCACTCTAGGACAGGATGTTGATAGTGGGGAAGCTATGTATGTGTAAGGGGGGGTGTATAGGAAATCTCTGTACCTTCCCCTCAAAAAAAGAAAGAAAAAGAAAAGAGTTTCTGAAATACTGGTAAAATATTAGTGAAGATTAAATATCTAAAAGGTGAAGTAAAAATCTAAAAGATTAAATATCTAAAATATCAATCTCTTTAGATTGAATATCTAAAAGGTAAAATATTAGTGAAGATTAAATATCTAAATTCCCTCTGTGCTCTCTCTCTATCTCTCTCTGTGTCAAATAAATGATGAGGAGTAGGGCGCCTGGGTGGCTCAGTTGGTTAAGTGACTGCCTTCGGCTCAGGTCATGATCCTGGAGTCCCGGGATCGAGTCCCACATCGGGCTCCCTGATCAGCGGGGAGTCTGCTTCTCCCTCTGACCCTCCTCCCTCTCATGCTCTCTGTCTCTCATTCTCTCTCTCGCAAATAAATAAAATCTAAAAAAAAAAAAAAATGATGAGGCGTAAGTGGGTTCATATTTGTAAATCACTTAAAATAATGCCTGCAACATTATAAGAACCATGTAAGTTTTTTATGTAAGTTGGATTAGAATAAATATATAAGTAATATATTTGTTATGTGGAAAAAATTGAAATGTATATTTCATACCCTCACTGGTATGTGTGGAGTCACACCTTTGGGTTAAGGTTTTTAATATAACGTGAGCAACAAAAATGAAGTCCATTATGTTTCAATATTAAAACAAAAAAATGTTAGGGGCGCCTGGGTGGCTCAGATGGTTGAGTGTCTGCCTTCGGCTCAGGTCATGATCCCAGGGTCCTGGGATCGAGCCCCGCATCGGGCTCCCTGCTTGGCAGGGAACCTGCTTCTCCCTCTCTCTCTACTGTTCCCTCTCGCTCTATCAAATAAATAAATAAAATCTTTAAAAACAAAACAAAAATATGTTAATTTTAATGGGCATTTTTCTAAAATGTATTGCTGATGCCCTTCTATTCTTAAGGTATGCAAAACAGAATGACAAATGTTATTTTTTATTTATTTTTTAAAGATTTATTTCTTTATTTTAAAGAGTGGGGGTGAGGGGAAGAAGGGGGGGAGAGAGAGAGAGTCCGCAAGCAGACTCCACACTGGAGCCCGACTGGGAGCTCAATCTCAGGATCCTGAGATCATGACCTGAGCTGAAACCAAGAGTCTGACACTTAACCGACGGAGTCCCCCAGGCGCCCCCACAAATGTTATTATTTGGTATCATTACCAGCATATGTTATTATGTCATTTGGTAAGTACTTTTAAAGTCTAATGAAACACAGGTATAGGGTTTTATGGATTTACTTACATATATTTAATAAGTGCCATTTAACTCTTTAAAGTTGCATGTCTATTTTTCTTATATTTTATTTCTTCTCCCTTTTCTAATAATATTTCACTTTTCACTATTTTTAAGGTAAGATTTCCTAGGCTTTAAGTAAGGATCTGAGAATCTCTGCTAGGAATAATGATTAGTTTGGGCATATAATTGTGACTATTTATTTATTTATTTATTTATTTATTTATGACAGAGAGACAGCGAGAGGGAACACAAGCAGGGGAACCCACAACCCTGGGATCATGACCTGAGCTGAAGGCAGACGCTTAACCGACTGAGCCACCCAGGTGCCCCAGTACATTGCTTTTTTTTAAAAGTTCAACAGGGGCACCTGGGTGGCTCAGTCGTTGAGCGTCTGCCTTCGGCTCAGGTCATGGTCCCAGGGTCCTGGGATGGAGCCCCGCATCGGGCTCCCTGCTCCGCGGGAAGCCTGCTTCTCCCTCTCCCACTCCCCCTGTTTGTGTTCCTGCTCTCGCTGTGTCTCCCTCTGTCAAATAAATAAATAAATAAAATCTTAAAAAAATAAATAAATAAAAATTAAAAGTTTGACAGGCAACAAAATACAAAACTTAAATTATTATACATAAAAACAGAAGAAGTAGTATAATTCCAAATTGTATGATGGTTGTAAACTAGGACTCTAGGTCTGAGAGTAGCCAACTGAAGTATTTATTGGCACTTATTCTGGCAGAGGAGAAAGGTTCTCCTTGTGAGGGCAAACCATGGTTACGCATGCCTCCTGGAAGTCTCTGTGTAAAGCAGCTGTGAAGGCAAAATAGTGAGTATTGCAAGAACACACTGAAGGAATTAACCAAGTCCATCTAGGAAGGAACAGTGCAGATATAAATATGAAACAGCTGCTGATGAACTTTTTGCAAAGAGCAGAATGTCTTAAAATGTCAAAGAAGTCTTAAAACAATATTGTTATGTCAAAATAAGTGTTTGGAACTAAATATGTTATTGATAATACAGCCTGTAGGGTTGCAAATTCAGAGACCATGAATTTGGATAAGAATCCAAAGCCAGTTACTAGTTCAGATGAGGGGTGCCTGCGTGGCTCAGTCGGTTGAGCATCCAACTGATTTCGGCTCAGGTCATGATCTCATGGGCTGCGAGGTTGAGTCTGAGTCGGGCTCTGCACTCAGCGTGGAGTTTGCTTAAGGTTTTAAGATTCTCTCTCCCCCTCTCCCTCTGTCCCTCCCCCTCTTCCCCACCCCTCCCCCCCACTTGCACACTCTCTCTCTCTCAAAATAAGTGAATAAAATATTTTTTAAAAAAATAGTTCAGGGCACCTGGGTGGTTCAGTCAGTTAAGCATCTGCCTTCAGCTCAGGTCATGATCCCAGGGTCCTGGGATCAAGCCCTGAGTGGGGCTCCCTGATCAGCAGGGGGTCTGCTTCTCCCTCTCCCCCCTGCTCATGCTCTCTCTCTCTCACTCTCTCTCTCTCTCAAATAAATAAATAAAATCTTTAAAAATATTAGTTCAGATGAAAGAAGACTTTTGTGAATTCTGGACCTTCTTACCCTTCAGAAAAAGCAAGTGAAAAATTAATTTGTCCCAGGATCATGAGGAGGCTGTTTCCAAAAGGCCATAATCAAAAGATTTCCCCCTTTCACAAGTACTTGGGAAATGCAGATAGAAGCACTGTCTTCCCACGAGAGAGAGAAAGAAACAACAGTGAAAAAAAAGTATACAGTCCTGGTCTGAACATCTTGGGGTAGTGGTCTTGTCAGATTTCATCTGCTTCAATTCTGGTAAATCTTTACTTTCAGGACACCAGAAGGTGTGCAGATCCAGTCGGGATTAGGTGCTTTTTTTTTTTTTAAAGATTTTATTTATTTATTCATGAGAGACAGAGAGAGAGAGAGAGAGGCAGAGGGAGAAGCAGGCTCCCAAGGAGTAGGGAGCCCGATGCGGGACTCAATCCCAGGACCCTGGGATCATGACCTGAGCCGAAGGCAGACGCTTAACCATCTGAGCCACCCAGGCACCCTAGGTGCTTTCTTTAGATGCATTATGTGAATTCAAGAGTCTCTAACCTGGAGTTTGGCAGCACAAGGGTTGGTTACCAGTTCCTGAAAAAGGGTTCTTCCAGGGAGGTTGAAGAGTCTCTCTGGAGGTATTTCTTCTAACAGATGAAATCTCCAGGCTGCAAGGTATGATGCTTAAGGTCATCTGTCTCCCAGGAGTGCCCTGTGAAGATTGCTCTCCCAAAGTACAGCTATTTTTAATAGAAGCAATTAGGCCTTTACACTAGCGAAATATATCTCCTTTATCAACGTTAGGTCAAAGGAAGCAGGGGCCAAGTATATTGGATATTCCATGGCTATCTCAGAGTTTATGAGTTCTCAAAGGGGTAGGTCTGAGATTTAGGGGGTAGGTCTGAGAGTTTATAAGTTCCCAAGGGGGTAGGTCTGAGATTTAGAAGGACCAATGGCAATGGTTTAGGCCAACATATTTTGCAGCCTACAAACTTTGCCAATTGAGCCTTAATAGGGCCATTAGTGTGTTTGACTACCCCTGAGGATTGAAGATGATACGCACAATGTAAGTGGTATAAAACCAGCCAAACAGCACAAACTTGTTGAAACATGTGACCAGTAAAATGGGTTCCCTGATTCCTATGAAGTTTGAGAGGGATTCTTCAAGTAGGGGTAACCTTTTCTAACAGAAGAAGCATTGACCTGTCTGTAAGAGAGAGCTTTGGTCCAGTGAGAAAATATACAAACAATGAACTAAAACATATTTTTCTATAAAAGGGGGAAGTTGTACGAAATCTAAATAGTTTGTATGGACAGTTTCCCCTGGATTATACTTTGGACAGGTGGGACAGCAAGGTAGGCACTTTTTGTGACCTTATTAATATTTCCCCACCAACAGTGGTTCATGGATGCTAGCATTTTGCCAGTAGACCAATAGTTTAATGCATGTACAGTAGTAACTAGTGGTGGTTTTGAAATTTCTGGTGGGAACAGATTGTTATTTGGTCCAACCAGAGTTCTCTTTTTAGCAGGCCAACATTTGCTAGATTTCCAATATTGCTTTTCCCTCTGGGGCCAGTTGTTGGATATCTCACCAATTTTTCCAAAACTATCATTTAGGAGAACATCTCTTCAGACCGTGACAGAGGTCTGGCTATTGATTTCCTTGAGAGCAGGGTTTTGGGCAGAAATATCAGTAAAATAGTTTCCTTTGGCCTCCAGGACGTTGAGTCTGGAATGCCCAGGGACCTTAATAATAGCCAGAGCAGCCAGCAAAAGTGTGGCATCTAACATAAATTTTGGACATAGGAACCATTTTTAATGTTTTCCCCTCTGAGGTAAGAAAACCTCATTGTTTCTACAATATTCCAAAGTCATAAGCCACCTCAAGGGCATATCAACCATCTGTATAAATGTCTGCAGTTTCACCCTCAGCTAAGGTACGAACTTGAGTAAGGGCTTATCGTTCCACCTCTTGGGCTGAAGTAGCCAGATGTAGAGGTGGTGTTTGAATACCTTCAAAAGGAGTTGCAGTAGCTTAGCCATTACAGTATTTACCATTTTCATCCTTTTTTTTTTTTTTCTTTTTTGAGAGAGAGGCAGTGTGAGAGCTGGGGTGGGGGAAAGACAGAAGGAGAGGAAGAATCTTAAGCAGACTCCACAGTGGGTGGAGAGCCTGACAGGGGACTCGATCTCATGACCATGAGATCATGACCTGAGCCAAAATCAAGAGTTGGATACTTAACCGACTGAGCCACCCAGGCATCCCTACCATTTTCATCCTTTAAACCATCAGTAAGCCGTGAAAAATCTGTATTGAGTAAAGGAGTTTTCTATAAACTATCAGGGGGATTCAGAAGGTAACCTGTTAGCATGAGAAGGTTCACTTGGATCCAAATGTAGTCCTTATTCTGAGATCAGATGCCTTAAGTATTGAACCTGAGTTTGAGCAAACTGTAATTTTATGAAAACATTATGTCCTTTTAAGCCCAAAAGTTTTTTGAGTTTTTTTTTTTAAGATTTTATTTATTTATTTGAGAGAGAGAGAACAAGCAAGGGGGGGTGGGCCAGACAGAGGGAGAAGCAGACTCCCTCCTGAGCAGGGAGCCCCACTTGGGGCTGGATCCCAGGACCCCAGGATCATGACCTGACCCAAAGTCAGATGCTTAACCGACTGAGCCACCCAGTCACCCCAAGGCCAAAAGTTTTAACAGGTGGATGCTGTCTCCGGTGACGAGGTTTGAGAAGGGGAGCAGAGAAGCAACTCATCTACATATTTTAACAACATAGATCCTGCCAAAAACCTTTTATCATCCCAATCAGCGTTTAAGGTGTATGAAAAGAAGGACTCTCTGAAACCCTAGGGTATTACTGCCCAGGTGCATTTCTGTTCTTCCCAAAGGAAAGCAAAAATATTGGCTATCTTTATCAGCTGGAACACTAAAAATGCACTGTATATATCAAGAAAAATTTGCTTTCAGTGGGATTGGATGTAAGTAGCACATGGGACCTAGAAACAACAGACTGCCGAGGGATAATTATGTCATTTATTGCTCAGAGGTTGTGGACAAACCTCCAATATCAGCCACTGGGTTTTCTCAGAGGTAAAAGAGGGATATTACAGTGACTAGTGTAGGGATAATGAGGCCCCGAGCTTTGTAATCTTCTATTATGGGCTTGGGGCCTTGAAAAGCTTATTTATAGAGTTTTGATCAATTACAGGAAGAGGCTTTGAGGGATCTATTTGAATTTAGATGGGAGGTGCACTGGGGATTTCGCCAATATCAGCTGAGGATGTTGCCCATAATGAAGATGGCAGCTGATCCCATAGGAACAAACAGTCCATGTCTCCAGGCTCAGCTATAGAACCATCACAAATGGAACAGATAAAAGATGTCAAGGGGCCATTTGATATACCTAGTTGGCTATTTTGATAATTATGGTCAAATTTCAGCATTATTCCCCCTTTTGGGAGAAAGAAAATTCCAACATGATTCTTTTCTAAGAAATCTCGGCCCAATAAATGAATAGAGGCAGAGGAACTCTAAGGAGAAGAGTGTGTATCTCTCAAACAGCCTCCATAAAAGGGAATAGGTTCGGAGGGAAACCTGTTGAGGTTTGAGCCCCTGCCATATGAGCTGTTTTAGTACTGAAAGAAGGGGTAGCTCTGTATCAGTGGGGTCAGGTGCTGAGAGTGTGGCTTGAGAGTCATTCCCAGTCTGGAGGGGATTCTTGGGGCCAGTTAAGAGGGGAGGATTGGGAAGAGGCTCTGTAGCTCCTCGGGTACCCTGACACTGGGAATTAGGAAGACCCTGGAAAGACTAACCAGAAAGCTGGAGGTGCCCAGGGTGCTAAAATTTGTAACAATCTTTTTTCCAATGCCCTGGATCTTTCCAGTAATAGCAGAAACTAGATGGTTTCTTTCATTTGGATGCAAGGGAGCTGGTTTGCCAAATTAACTAAATGTGAATTGAACAGTTTCCCAGTCCCATCCTGGTCCTTTTAACTAAAAGAGAAGGATCTGGGTTTAGCCCATTAATAAACAGAGTTAAATGCTGCCTGGTGGATTCAATATCTCAAAGGAAGAACGGAACTTTCTGGTTTTTGGTTTTTGTTTTAAGATTTTATTTATTTATTTATTTACTGAAACTCTGTGCAAGCAGCGGGAGGAGCCGAGGGAGAGGAAGAGAGAATCCCAAACAGACTCTGCTCTGAGGGTGCGGGGCTCAATCCCATCACCCTGAGATCATGACCTGAGTCCAAATCAAGAGTCAGACACTTAACCGACTGAGCCGCTCAGGCGTCCCAAGACCAGAACTTTGTTAAAAGACAATTTGGAGGGCGCCTGGGTGGCTCAGTTGGTTAAACGACTGCCTTCAGCTCGGGTCATGATCCCAGGGTCCTGGGATCGAGTCCCACATCGGGCTCCCTGCTCAGCGGGGAGTCTGTTTCTCCCTCTGACCCTCCCCCCTCCAGCTTTTTCTTTCTCAGATAAATAAATAAAATCTAAAAAAAAAAAAAAAAGGGGGTCACAATGCAGAGGTTGTTTTACACGTTCTCAATGTGTAATATCTAATGGAGCAGTCGGGGTGTTTCTCTGAGTTGGGGTATAATGTGCCCCATTCATCCCCAGAGTGCTCTAGGGGGACAGATCCAGACTTTCCCCTCTCCAGGCCCCCTCCCTCTCGTGCATCCAGGATCCTCAGTAAAGCTCAAGGCAATGGAGGATAGTCAGAAGAGAGGCCGGCAGGGACAAGGGGCCCCCGCCCTAAGAGGAAACCACCCTTTAAAGGGTTTTACACGAGCTTGCTTCGGCCGCACAGATACCAACATTGGAATGATACAGAGCAGATGAGCAGGGCCCCTGTGCAAGGAAGACAAGCAAATTCGTGAAGCGTTCCATATTTTTTCTGGAAAAAAAAGGGGGGGGATTTTACACTCACCCTGGAAGGAGCCCTCTGCCCTTTCCCCTGTGAATAGACAAAAACCTGATTGGATGACAGGCGCCTGGAGGGTTAATCAGATCAAAACAGCTCCTGCCAACAAACCCACAAAAACTCCTAGACTTAGAAACTCCAGTGGCCACCTTCTGCCGTCCCCTCCCTCTTCGGGAGGTCTGTACTATCGCTCAATAAACCTTATGTTGCTGCACACCCCTCTGTCGGGTCTACACCTCTTCATTCTTTGAAGCGGTGTGACCAAGAACCTGGGGCACTAAAGAAAAAAAAAAATCCAGCAACAAAAGTTGAGATCACTGGGAACAGGGCCCATTTCTGCCCAGCCCTCCCTTCCAGCTTGGGCTGGCCCAGCTGTTCTCCGTCTGCTGAGGGGAAGCTGGTGCTGGGGAGCCCATCTACAAAGTGGAAAATTACAGAGATTTTGGCTCTAGGAAGTCAGTGTCACCAAGTATCTTAAAACGGTTCTGCCCTGAGAATGAGGGAGGCCTGATCCTCTGCTTCTGGGCTACGTTCAAGGCTGGGGCAGCCGCTGTGCAGAGATTTGGAAGGAAGACTTTCCCTCCACGTCAAGTGGCCTCCCCCACAGAGGCCTGGACACAGAGCACAGCATCAGCTTCCTTGCCTCACAAACCCAACCATGTTACCTGATACTGGCCGGAAGGGCTGGGTCTGTAATGTTCTGGAGTCTGGGGCCCCTCAGTCCAGACCCCACCCTCCCTCCTTCCTCCACAGCAGAGACTTGAAAGAGAAAAAGTCTTGTTAAACTTTATTCGCTGAGACATGGGTCTACACCTTACATAACAATTTATGTGGCTCTAACCTGAGCGACCAAGGTTACATAAATCATGCACAGGACTGGAAGGAGCTATTTACTATACAATTATAGAATTCAGAGACACCAGTTACCTGACTATTATTCTGTACAAAGGAGATCATCTCAAGTTAAACAGTCTTTCTCCCAGAACAATGGAACCTATTCATTTACGGAAGGAGCCAGGCTTGCCCTCTGGGGCCAAGCCTCCATCCGAAACCGATGACCGCACCTGTCAGTAATCTGGGAGGAAATGCAGGAGAATTACGAATCTTGTAAATCACATAGGGTCTGTCTGGAAGAAAAGTTCTGCGAAGAAATTCAAAGGGCTCAAAGAACAAATGAGCTTAAAGATATGACAGAACAGAGAAGGACTAAAAGTGAGTAGGCACCTCGGGGAAGAAAGGCAAAAACCTCCGCTAAGATAATTAAAGTAGTTCGGTGCCAACAAAGTCATGAAATAGAGTGCGCTCTTATTTTGGACAACAATGCAGGAAGGAATTTAGGCTATGAAAAAGACAGCAGCTCCTACTTTTGAAGATACATTCTTCAATAAATGGTGTTGAGGTAACAAGCTAACAATCTGAGAAAGATCAAATTTGATACAAATTTATACCAAACACGTATATATGAATCAAAGATTTAAATATTTTAAAAATGAACCTATAAAAGTCCTAGAAATGAACATAGGTGATTTCTTTTTTTTAAGATTTTATTTATTTATTTGACAGAGAGAGACACAGCGAGAGAGGGAACACAAGCAGGGGGAGCGGGAGAGGGAGAAGCAGGCCTCCCGCAGAGCAGGGAGCCCGATGCGGGGCTCGATCCCAGGACCCTGGGACCATGACCTTAGCTGAAGGCAGACGCTTAACGACTGAGCCACCCAGGCGCCCCGAACATAGGTGATTTCTTTCCAATAATCTTGGCTTAGAGAAGACTTTTGTAAAAAGGCATAAACCCGGCCACCATCCAGAACAAGACTGTTAAAATGGATCCAGTAGTAATAAAAGTTTGCTGCACAGTGAAAAGGGGAAAGTTTTCTCTACCCTCACCGTCTTCCAGCTGCACTACGAATTAAATTTACATGAGGCAGATTGTCAGGGGAAAAAAAAGTTTTATTATGTGCACACAGAGGCCCAATAACCAGAGATATGAAGAAGTGACCAAAGCAGGCAGTTTTTATACTTTTGGGATAGAAAGACAATAAATCTGTGAGAAATTGACAGGATGAGAAAACTGAACTT
This sequence comes from Mirounga angustirostris, assembly GCF_029215605.1. Taxonomy (NCBI): domain Eukaryota; kingdom Metazoa; phylum Chordata; class Mammalia; order Carnivora; family Phocidae; genus Mirounga; species Mirounga angustirostris. The sequence goes on along the minus strand of NW_026991711.1, from coordinate 15,170,979 downwards.
TGGGAGCTTCAGTTAGTAAGGAATTCTAAACAGAATTTTGCTGGGTTAGTAAACTAGGAAAAAAGTAATAAGGATTGTCTGCGGTCTTCTCGGCTCTAAATTTCCCATCTCTGTTGATAAGGATGTCTCTTGACCTACTGGTAAAGGGAGGGTACCTTTCACACAGGAGATTTATTTCCTGCTCTGGGGTGGGAGGGACCCATGAGGGTCTAAATGTCCTTGCACAGTCTCTTAAGTAACTTTTATTTAAAATCATCAATATCCAGGGGCGCCTGGGTGGCTCAGTCGTTAAGCGTCTGCCTTCGGCTCAGGTCATGATCCCAGTCCTGGGATCGAGTCCCACATCGGGCTCCCTGCTCTGCGGGAAGCCTGCTTCTCCCTCTCCCACTCCCCCTGCTTGTGTTCCTGCTCTCGCTATCTCTCTCTCTGTCAAATTAATAAATAAAATCTTTAAAATCATCAATATCCAAGGGCGCCTGGATGGCTCAGTCGGTTAGGCGTCTGCCTTTGGGTCAGGTCATGATCCCAGAGTCCTGGGATCGAGTCCTGGGATCGAGCCCCATATCGAGCCCCCTCTCCTCCCCCTCCCCCTGTGCTATCTCTCACTTTATCTTTCTCTCAAATGAATAAATAAAATCTTTTAAATAGATAAATAATAATCAATATACCAAACTGGTACATTTTGAGGCAGTCTGCCCTTGGCCCCAACAAGGGCAAAAATCACATAAATAAAAATCAAAATGTAAATGACAAGCCAGGAAAAAAAATAATTGCAGGCTCTACACGACAGATAAAAGGGGTTGTTCCTTTAATTTACAATGATAGCACACAAAGCCGGAGGTAAAATACTAGCAACCCGATTGAACATTTAACAAAAGATCCAGAAAGCCCTTCATAGGGCGAAAAATGCAAATTGCTTGTGAACTGGAGAAAGGATGCTCAACTTTGCTCGTAATTAGGGAAATGCAAATTAAAACAATAATAAGATACAATTTTTCACCTCACAGAGTACAAAAGATAAAAAAATGTATAGCGTTGACTAGGGTGTGGAAATAAGCACCTTTATAAATCTTGGGGAAAGTATTTTGTTTCGTTTGGGGTTTTAATATTGTTGGTTTCTTGGGTTTTTGTTTTTTTGTGTGTGTGAGTAAAGCGATAGACATTTATTAAGTGAAAATACAGAAAAAGCTCTCAAGAGTGAAAGGGGTCCTGAAAGGGTTGCCCTTTTTGGGTTTTGTTTTGTTGTTTTTTTTTAAAGATTTTATTTATTTATTTGAGAGAGAGAATGAGAGACAGAGAGCATGAGAGGGAGGAGGGTCAGAGGGAGAAGCAGACTCCCTGCCGAGCAGGGAGCCCGATGCGGGACTCGATCCCGGGACTCCAGGATCATGACCTGAGCCGAAGACAGTCGCTTAACCAACTGAGCCACCCAGGCGCCCCCCTTTTTGGGTTTTTTTGATGAAAGTTTTTGAAAAAAAATCTATCAGAATTTTAATGGACACGTGTTTCAACACAACTTTGTCCTTCAGGAATACATCCTAAAGATGTGTGCGTCAATGTCTCTGAAGAGAGATGTTATCACAAAATTGGTTGTCATAGTGCAGATTGAAAACAACAGGTGTGCTCATCAGGGGAGGACTGGATAAATTAGTATGGGGCATTAACACAGTGGAATACCAGGGCAACAAAAAGACTGAGGTAGATCTCTATGTGCTGATATAGAGGGCTGTCCAAAACACATCATGAAATGAGAAAAGCAAGAGGGCGAATAGTATTTCCATGTGTGCTATTTGTGAAAAGCCAGAACCACTAACATACATCACCCACGCATGCATATGAACAAAGGACTTCTCAGCAGCTAACAGTTGCTGCCTCTGGAGAGGGTGACTAGGGGCGGGGATGCGGGGAAACTTACCTTTCCGTAATAGGTGGGTTTTTGTTTTTGTTTTTGTTTTTTTAATGCACTCAATATCTAAAGTGAACCATCTCTTTAATTTAGAAAGGATTGGGAACGTGCTTTTCTGTAACCATCTTGTAGCAACTATCCAAATAAAAAATATTTTAAGAGCACCTGGGAGGCTCAGTCAGTTAAGCATCTAGGGTCCTGGGATCCAGCCCTCCCTGCCCAGCGGGGAGACTGGTTCTCCCTCTCCCTCTGACCCTCCGCTCTGCTCACGTGCTCTCTCTCTCAAATAAATAAAGAAATCTTTAAAAAAAAAATATTTTGATCATGACTTAATAAAACAAAATGTGTGCTTTGGTGGGGTCTGGGATGGGTGAGGTGGGGTGAGGTGGGACATATGCCAAGAATACAAAGGAATTTGGAACAACTATTTTGTTGTAAAATAGATAGATAACCAGATACCTAATACAGACACCAGATAACTCCTAATCAGTACAGTTTATCTGCTTCCCACATGATTTGATATATAATATTTTCATTTTTATTCAGATATTTTAGGGATAAAATATATTTTGCATGATATGACTATGCTTTCTTTTAGCTAGTATTACCTGACATGTAATTAATGTTCCTGTTTTTTCCCTTTCAACTTAATGGGTCCTTACAGTTTATTTATGTCTTTGTAAACAGTATAGATCTGGCTTTTGTTAGTCATCTGACATAAAAATTTCTTTTTTTAAAAAAAAAGATTTTATTTATTTATTTGACAGAGAGAGAGAGACAGTGAGAGAAGGAACACAAGCAGGGGGAGTGGGAGAGGGAGAAGCAGGCTTCCTGCCGAGCAGGGAGCCCGATGCGGGGCTGGATCCCAGGACCCTGAGATCATGACCTGAGCCGAAGGCAGATGCTCAACCAACTGAGCCACCCAGGCGCCCCTGACATGAAAATATCTTACTCTTATTTGGTAAAATCAATTTTAACTCATATGATAACTGATGTATTTGGACTTATTTCAACCATCTTATTTTTTACTATAGTTTTAAACTTTTCCATGATGAGCAGATATTACTTTTAGAGTGAAAAAATTGGCAAGCAAATTAAAATAAATTTTATTTAAATAATAAAACTGATGAGGACGATGATGAACACCACCATTCCCATTGGCCATCCTTCCTTTCTTCCCGTCCAAAGAACACGAAAGACCTCTAGAGTGTGTTTGCCCGCTAGCCAATCCTTAGAGTAGTGAGCTTTCCTTTTACGTCCACAAACGGCAATGTCCTCACCTGGCCCTTGATTCCTCAGGGCGTGGGAGGAAAGGGGAGGGTTCAGGGTTGGTGTGTGCCTCCCTAAGCACTCAGGGCCTTATCCTGCTATTGAGTCTCCTAGGATATCAGCAGGATATGGCCTCAAGGTTTTTCCTCTCCTGGTTTCCCCAAACAGAAAATGCCATCCTTTGTCTAGACAGTACTTTGATGGATTGTGGATACAACCATTTCAAAACTTTATCTGAATTTGATGAAAATGTCCTGCAGCCACTTAAAATTTAATTTGTGGAGGTAATGTTTTGTTCACTCTTGGTTCCTAGCCTAGATGCAATTTGGCCTCGAATACCTTTTGAAGTGCTTAGTCTGATTTTAATTTCGAAGTACCCTTTATTTTTTGTAAGTTCTTGGCGCTGTTTGTAACGCTTTTCCATGTTGGTCTGTGTCTTTGTTTAATGGAGTTAAAAAAAATTTTTTTTTCTTTTTCTTTAAATATTTTATTTATTTGACAGAGAGAGACACAGCGAGAGAGGGAACACAAGCAGGGGGAGTGGGGGAGGGAGAAGCAGGCTCCCCGCTGAGCAAGGAGCCCGACATGGGGCTCCATCCCAGGACTCATGACCCGAGCCGAGGGCAGACATGTAACGACTGAGCCACCCAGGCGCCCCTTTTTCTAATGAGGTATAATGCTTCCCCAACTTTTAAAAGCTAGGCTACCCTGTAATACAAAAAAATATCATAAATTTTTTTCAAATAAATTAAGCCCAGGACCTAAAAATAAACTGAAGCAAAGAGAAGCAACAGCTTTATTGTTTTAGAATGATACATAGGTCTATCTGGGGCTGTTTGAAAATCGAATTAAGTTCTGGACAAGACCAGCCACATAATTTTTAGAGCCCAGTGCAACATGAAAATGTGGGGTTCATTGTTCAAAAATTAAGACTCCCAAAATGACAACAACAGAGCATTACACCAATCTCAGGGCCCTCCAACATGTGACCATGTGCTGACGGGGAAGTTGCATGCCCACAGAACCAGCCTTGGCTCTGGATACTTCTGGTGGGTCCCACCCAAGATTAGATCACTTTGTACTATCACTTTACTATCATTCAATAAACTTTGCTTTGCTGTCCACCACTCTTCGTCTGGTCTATCTTTTCATTCTTCGAAGAGGCATGACCAAGAACCAGGAGCACTAAAGAAAAAGAAATCCTGTAACAGTGCTACCTACAATTGGGTTTTAACAAAGGAAATGATTGGCAGGGGCTCAGATTCTCATAGCAGATTTCATAAATAAGGCATGTACACATCGCTATTAAAGGAGTGAACTTCCTTTTTATTAGAACAAAGTACTATGTGTTTTTAGCAAGTTATTTAATCTAGGTCAGCCACAGTTTGCTGTCTGTAAAGTAGAATGATGAGTCCTCCTGCATCAGAAGTGATGCTTCTAGCTGAAAATTACTTTAACTGAATTAATTGGCTTAAACAAATGAATTATATCATCTTCATAGGCATAGTTATTATAAGAATGATTCAATAATACCTCTGGGGATCAAGATCCTTTCTGCTTTCCTGTTCTGTCATCCTTGGAATGTCAGTTACCTTGCCTCTTGGTCACAAGAAGGCTGCAAAACCTCCAAACATTACATCCTATCACACTGTTGCAGGATTTCTTTTCCTTCCGTGCCCGTGGTTCTTGGTCATACCTCTTTGAAGAATCAAGAGGTAGACCAGACAGAGGGATGAGCAGCAAAGCAGGGTTTATTGAGTGAAGGTAAAGCAAAGTTTTTTGAGTGACAGTACACAGCTCCCAAAGAGGGAGGAGACCCGAGAGGGTTGCCACCATTTCTAAGGCTAGGGGTTTTTATGGGCTTGTTGGCTGGCTGTTTTAATCTGATTAACTGTCCAGGCACCTGTCATCCAGTCAGGTTTTTGTCATCTATGATGTGGGAAAGAGTGGAGGGCTCCTTCCAGGGTGGGTGTAAAATCCTTTTAAGGGTGGTTTCCTCTTAGGGCAGGGGCCCCTTGTCCCTGCCTGCCTTTCTTCCGACTATCCTTCAACACCAATATGTAGAGGCAGAAAAGGAAAGGAAAAAGCCCACTATCTCTGACTTGTGTCTCTTTTTAAAAATAATTGTTAAAAAGTTTCCTCAAGGGACATCTGGGTGGCCCAGTTGGTTAAGCACCTGCTTTTGGCTCAGGTAATGATCCCACGGTGCTGGCATTGGGCTCCTTGCTCAGGGGAGAGCCTTGCTCAGCGGGGAGCCTGCTTCTCCCTCTGCCTGCTGCTCCCCCTGCTTGTTCTCTCTCTCTGACAAATAAATATAATCTTAAAGTTTCCTCAAAAGTGCCCCCTATAACAGACTTATCTCTACATCTCATTGGTTAAAATTGGATCACATGTCCCTTCTTAAGCCAATAACTGACAAGGGAATAGATGTCCTGAAAGGCCTAGGATTCATTTCTTGAGGTAGCTGAGGTTCAAAATCACAGGACTGCATATAGTATTCTGGTATATAGATACCAGAATGGAATCTGGGCCAGCGGGGAAGAGGGGTAACACCCAGAATTGTCTTTTCACCTGCCCACTTGGCCAGATACCTGCTCGAGCTCTGACAATTGGACTTACCCACACAAGATTTTGACTCAGGAACTAATGATGCAAAGGGGCATGTCTGGGTGCGATCCATTCTTGCCCAGGTAGTGTTACCACAGCCAGTTTCCAGGGTGTGGAGATAATAGCTCTAACAGGGTCCAGCCTCCAGGAACGTGTGAGGGGCTATGTCTGTGCCCAGTGGCAGTAACGAGAGCATCTTTACAAGCCTAGTTGGGGGACGCAATCTTGGACATGTTTCTCCTACGGACACAGCCTCCAATCCTGGTGATCCCCCCTTCTGGACATTCTGTGAACTATTCAAAAGCCTCTCATGTTTTTGTTTTTGTTTTTCCTCAAGTTAGTGGTAGGATTCTGTGGTAACTCTGAACCTGATCATCAGTCCCTTTCTGGGGGGGCTACGTTAGACTACGACATGAAAAGACCATGCAGGACTTAGATGTGCACGTGGAGAAATTCACTTCAGTGATGCTATTTTACAGCTTCATTGTCCAGGAAATATCCTACATATGGGCTATTTGGGGATGTGATGAACCTGTGTATTTGTCAGAGTTTGGATGCATTTGAGAAACATGTTACAGTCTATGCAGACCGAAGATAACGTACTACTACTGGGACAGGATAGAGGTCTCTACTGACCACTGCCACTCATCCCTGAGTATTACAGCCTGCAGTCTTGACTTGGCATCCTTGGGGGATCTTCTGAACTCCATAATGAATAAGGGACAGGTGGCATGGCTGTCCCTTCCATGGAAGACGTTCACAGATTTACAGTTTAACTGGGCCATGTTGGGGCACCGAGACCGCTGCACGGAATGACAGCGTCGCCCACGAGCATGAAGACAGTGCACTTACCTGGTGTCTGTGGACTATGCTCAGCCTTGCCTTTTTAACGTGTGGTGACAGCTATGTCCTCTTGTGGGCAACGGCATGTAAACGTGACCATGAGGCATTTGCTTTGACCTTGCCCAGCTCTCACACGGGGTAAGCCTAACATCTTCTTCGACTTGCTTTTGGTAATTTTCCCAACACGGAAATGATTCCACACTAAAAGTAAATGTTTATCTTGAAAATCTAAGTTATGCAAGGTTTTAGGAGAATAATTTTGTAATAGTTATAAGCAACTTATATCTTAGATGAAAGAAATACTATCTTGACATATGAATCACACCTTTCCAAAGACTCCAATCTGTTGTCACGAATAAATATGTACTTTTATTATTTATAGTAATTGTAAAGCTGCATAGATCAGTGCCTTGCCTGGTTTTAATGTTTACACAAATCATCTGGGAATCTTGTCTAAATGTTCATTCTGATGGCGTAGGTCTGGCTTGGTGCCTGGGAGTCTGCATTTCTTACCCTCTCCCAGGTGATGTTACTGCTGCTGGTTCATGGGCTGTACAGGGTAGAGAGCTTTAATCTATCTTTAACGATTTTATTTATTTATTTTAGAGAGAGAGAGTGAACAGGGGAGGAACGGAGGGAGAGTGAGAGGGAGACAATCTCCAGCAGACTGCCCTGAGCCCAGAGCCGGATGCAGGACTTGATCCCACAACCCTGAGATCATGACCTGAGCTGAAAACCAAGAGTCAGACACTCAACTGACCGAGCCACCCAGGCGCCCCAAGAGCTTTAATCGATCTTTAATCATTATTTCAATGGAGCTTTTAAAAACTCTCCAAAAATTAAAATAGTGGCTATTAATGTTTTCCTCTTACTACTAAGCCGTCTTATTTTGTTTACAATATATTAAATAAAAATTTTGGTCTCTATAGTTATCAGTCTCTTTCTGAAGATTGATAGTACTTATTAGCACAGGAATCCGGGAACTTTATCTGATACAGAAAACCTTTGTTTACTTGAGCTCCAGAAATCAGGCCAGGAGCCAGCGTTTGTAAAGCTGAGTGAGGTTTCCATGGGGAATTTCAGAGCTTTGCCACTTGTGCTGGTAGGTGGGATAGGAAAACTCCAGAATAAACAAACTTACCAGGCAGCCTCTGTTTTTGTTTGGTTCCTCAGCTGCCAGCCTGGTGGGACGCAACTGGCTGAATCCATCTTGTGCCTGCAAGCTCACACAGGGCCAAGGTGGACATGAAAGCCCTTTGTGGGCTAAACCCTGTTTGGCAGCTTCTGAACTCTTCCCTATTATGTGCCTGTTGCTCTATTAGAGGGTTCCTCTTCCCCTTCAACAGTTTCTGATGGGATCTTCTGCGTCCTTGAACAGCTTCTGAGGTCTTTGGGGCCTGTCGTCTGATCTCGTGTGTCACACGCTCATCTGTGTGATCCCTCTTGTCTTCATGAGCACCGATGGGAATGGCTAGTGTTGGAATCTTCGGTATTACTGGAAGGCAAGGCGCCTTCACGTAATAGCCTGATGTCATTTTTGTGTTCCCGTCAGGCCTTTGGTTTCATGTTGCCCTTCCTCCTTGGCATGGAAGAAATACAAGGCCACACAAAGTGCAAACAGGAACAAGGGAATGGGACTCCTGAGTTTTTAGTTTGGAGGGTGCTGACATCAACAAGTTCAACCAAGTTCTCCTCCACGGGAGAAAGATTAAAACCCAGGCTAGAGGGGAGCATAGGCTTGGGAGCTCGAGGCAGAGAGTCGGAGATCCCTGTCACCAGCTGTCACCACCTCCAAAGCTCCACAGACAGGGCAGGGTGAGGGGGTGGGCACCATAGAACCCCTTCAAATATGGCTCCAGCCTTGCCTCCTGATAGGAGCCGGGTGAGCTGCTAGCTCTGCAGAGGACATTCCCCTGCCATCAGCATGTGATATGAGTAAGTCATTTCCAACCTGGGGTCTGAACAATCAGGGAAGGGGAGGCAGCAGGCTTATAGGGATCTGTGAGCGAGGGTAAGACAGCAAGAGAGAAGATGAAGCATGAATTGTCCACCTGGGGAGTGAATAGGGACCCAGATACATCCTTCCTTTGAAATCCCATAGCAGACTTGATTTAGAAAACAAAATATATTTTATTTTATTTATTTATTTATTTATTTATTTTTTTAAAGATTGATTGATTGATTGATTTAGTTATTTGACAGAGAGAGACACAATGAGAGAAGGAACACAAGCAGGGGGAGTGGGAGAGGGAGAAGCAGGCTTCCCGTGGAGAAGAGAGCCCGACGTGGGGCTCGATCCCAGGACCCTGGGATCATGACCTGAGCCAAAAGCAGACGCTTAATGACTGAACCACCCAGGTGCCCCATATTTTATTTTATTTTTAGAGAGGGAGAGAGGTAGAGGGGAGGAGCAGAGGGAGAGGGAGAGAATCTTAAGCAGGCTCCATGCCTGGCCCAGAACCTGGCATGGCGCTCAAGCTCACAAACCTGAGATCATGACCTGAGTGGAAATGAAGAGTCCAGTGCTTCCCCGACTGAGCCACCCAGGCACCCCCAAACAAAATAAACTTAAAAAAAACACCTGCCCTGGAAAGCTGAAACAAGACTTCGCTAAAGTTTAAGGGACAACAATAGGAAGATAAACGAGCTCTTCTTCAATCTAGATCATCTGATTTATAATTAGATCTATAATCTCTGTTCTTCATCCTCCTCATTATACACATAAAGACACGGTTTCCACTGTTTCCATCTTAGCATATCACCTGGTTCTCTACGCACCCTAATGTCTAGGCCCTTTCCCCCCGATTTAACTAATATCCAATCTTCTTCCTCAAAGGGCAGACACTATGGGTTACCACTCATTTCAGGAAACATCACAAAACAAAAAATAAAAACAAACGCAAAATATGATATCTATACTTTCCCTATAAGAGGCCTTCCGGTATAATGGAAAGAATGGGTCTCTTTCCCTTTATGAGGATTGCCTTGAGGGATAACAAAGGAAACAATCATTAAAGGTGAAGTAATCCCCTTAATATTCTAGTAGGGCCATGCTGTGATGGAATAGGAAGAAAGAAGACCCTCTTCTGCCCAACAACGGGGTGTGACATTTCTTAGAGACCTAGATGTAAGGGAGAAACACTAGATTAGTTAAGGAAATTATTTGTTTCTTAAATATGAGTATAGTCTGCATCGTTTCCTTGAGAAGTGCTATCTACCATTGGAAACTTATGCCTCACCTCTTGATAGAAGCTAGGTGAGTTTTATAGACCTACTTGTTCTATCAGGTCAAAGACTTAAAGAAATAGAAACTCACAAACCTCTCAGAGGTGGGATTCTTGAAGGAAATCCATCGTCCTGGAGACCCATACTCACGTTAGACCCCCAAGCCACCAACATCAGAGCATTTTCTCTTTCAGACACCCCTATGCTACTGACCTGTGGCCTGCAGAAGTTCCCACCACCCTGGACCGAGTGGTTTAGACTTGAGTTTTGCACGACTAGCTACCTAAGGGAGTAGAAATTGATTTAGGTGATGATGAGGTGTCTCTATTAGGGTGATGGGTAGAGAGTCACATGAAGAGAGTTGAAGATGGGACCTCAATAAAAAATCAAAGGTAAGGGGAAGAATGTTGGCATGGGGAGTGCCCACTGAGTGCCTGGTGAAGGGCCGAATTAAGGGATTTCATTTTATACTCTAGGAAAAGACAAGTTGTCAAAAACTTTAGTCATTTCTCTCCTGCACTGAAATACATTTTTTAATTTATTCCAACTCTTGAGTTAACTAAATTACAAGGCCCCTGCCCAGTGTAGTGTTGCAGTTTTAGGGAGGCTGAAAGGACAAGATGGTGAAATGGGACAGGAAAATTGTCTCCTCCTCTACTCACTGACCAGCTGGGAAGAGAGCATCAATCTTTCAAGTGGACTGTGACTCAGAAACTCCAGTCTTGACCAACAGTTCCGTGAAGGGTGACAGAGCAGGGAAGTGAAGGGAAAATTCCACACAATATCAGGGAACTCTCCTTAGTGCACAACTCAAGAATTCCAGTAAGAATGAATCAGTTGTCTATTACTAAATAACAAACCACCCCAAGACATCAGTAGTTTGTTTTTTTTATTTTTAATTTTTTAAAAAGATTTTATTTATTTATTTGACACAGAGAGAAAAAGCACAAGTAGGCAGAGAGGCAGGCAGAGAGAGAAGGAGAAGCAGGCTCTCCACTGAGCAGGGAGCCAGACGTGGAGCTCGATCCCAGGACCCTGGGATCATGACTTGAGCCGAAGGCAGCCACTTAACGACAGAGCCACCCAGGCGCCCCAAGACATCAGTAGTTTCAATTAATAGTTACTTAGGGGCGCCTGGGTGACTCAGTCAGTTAAGCGTCCAACTCTTTTTCTTTTTTTTTTTTAAGATTTTATTTATTCATTTGAGAGAGAGAGAGAGAGATGGAGAGAGCACAAGCAGGGGGAGCGGCACAGGGAAAGGGAGAAGCAGACTCCCCGCTGAGCTGGAGCCCACATGTGGCTCTATTCCAGGACCCTGAGTTCATGACCTGAGCTGAAGGCAGACGCTTAATCTATCTGAGCCAGCCAGGCTGCCCTAGTATTCAACTCTTGATTTCAACTCAGGTCATGATCTCAGGGTCGTGATTTCAACTCAGGTCATGGTTCTTTCTTTCTTTCTTTCTTTCTTTCTTTCTTTCTTTCTTTCTTTCTTTCTTTCTTCCTTCCTTCCTTCCTTCCTTCCTTCCTTCCTTCCTTTCTTTCTTTCTTTCTTGTCATGGTTCTTTCTTTCTTTCTTTCTTTCTTTCTTTCTTTCTTTCTTTCTTTCAGGTCATGGTTCTTTCTTTCTTTCTTCTTTCTCTTTCTTTCCTTTCTTTCTTTTCTTTTTTCTTTCTTTCTTTCTTTCCTTTCTTCCTTCCTCCCCTTCCTCCCTTTCTTTCTTCTTTCTCTCTCTCTTTTTTCTTCTTTCTTTCCTTTCTTTTTCTTTCTTTCTTTCCTTTCTTCCTTCCTTCCCTTCCTCTCTCCCTTTCTTTCCTTCTTTCTCTTTCTTTCTTTCTTTCTTTTTCTTTTCTTTCTTTCTTTCCCCACATCAGATTCCATACTTAGCCAGAGCCTGCTTGAGATTCTCTCTCCCTCTCCATCTGACCCTTTCCCTGCTTGCATGCATGCAAGGGCTCTCTCTCAAAAAAATAATAAATAAAATAAAATAATAGTTACTTGTTTGTTTAGTACAATTGTGATGGTTGGTTAGGCAGTTTTGTTGCTGGCCTCACTTGGGCTCACCCATATGCCTGCAGACAGCTGGGAGCTCAGCTGGTGCTGGGTGTCCAAGATGGCCTCCCTTACATTGTAGCCTGAGCTGGCCGGGATGGTTGGAAGAGCTGGATAGCCGGGTTCCTCTCTCCACATGGACTTTCATCTCAGGCTACGTCACAGCATGGTGCTCAGGGAGGGATTGAGCTGAGGTCTTCTAAAGGATTAGAAGGAGGTAGTAAGAGGGGCCCCTGGTGGCTCAGTCATTAAGCGTCTGCCTTCGGCTCAGGTCATGGTCCCAGGGTCTTGGGATCAAGCCCCCCATCGGGCTCCCTGCTCCGCGGGAAGCCTGCTTCTTCCTCTCCCACTCCCGCTGCTTGTGTTCCCTCTCTTGCTGTATCTCTCTCTGTCAAATAAAATAATAATAATAATAATAATAATAATAATAATAATAAATAAATAAAAAGAAGGAGGTAGTAAGCAGGTAAAAGGGGGAGAGGTCATAAGAGGAAGGGACATGGTTTATAAGAGAGAAGAACATGTGCAAGACCCTGTGAGGTAGGAGGAAGTATTATGCTTTCTAGAAAAAAAAAGGGATAAAGTCAGTTTGGTTACTGCACAAGAGACAAGAGGGAGAGTGGGTGCCAGATCAGCAGTTCAAGGAGCTAAGGATGTTCTTTTTTAATCTTCATATTAAGAATAATGGGAGGGGCGCCTGGGTGGCTCAGTCGGTTAAGCGTCTGCCTTCGGCTCAGGTCGTGATCCCAGATCGAGCCCCGCATCGGGCTCCCTGCTTGGTGGGAAGCCTGCTTCTCCCTCTCCCACTCCCCCTGCTTGTGTTCCCTCTCTCGCTATGTCTCTCTCTGTCAAATAAATAAATAAAATCTTAAAAAAAAAAAAAAAAGAAGAATGGGAAACCACTGAGAGCTTTTAAGCAGGATCTGATCTTCTCTTCTTAAGAAAGACCATAGTTGGGGGGCACCTGGGTGGCTCAGTCGTTAAGCGTCTGCCTTCGGCTCAGGTCATGATCCCAGGGTCCTGGGATCGAGCCCCACATTGGGCTCCCTGCTCCGCGGGAAGCCTGCTTCTCCCTCTCCCATTCCCCCTGCTTGTGTTCCCTTTCTCACTGTGTCTCTTTCTCTGTCAAATAAAGAAATAAAATCTTTAAAAAAAAAAAAAGAAAGAGCATAGTTGGGGCACCTGGCTGGCTCAGTCAGTAGAGCATGTGACTCTTGATCTTGGGATCATGAGTTCAAGCCCCATGTTGTGGGTAGAGTTTACTTAAAAAAAGAAAGAAAGAAAACAAGAGCAAAGTCATGTATGTGAGATCCTGCAAGGGAACTAGAAGCAGGGTTTCTAAACCTGGGCACTGTTGGCATTTTGGACTAAATACTTCTTTCCGGTGGGGGTCTTGTCCTGTACATGGCAGAATGTTTAGCAGCATATTTGACCTCCTCACTAGGTGCCATTAGCACCCCACCCCCAAGTTATAACAACTCTAAACATGTGTCCAGACTTGGCCAGATGTCCCTGGAGGGCCAAATCGCCGCCAGTTGAGAACCACAGGGAGCGAATGCAGGGCTCCTGTGAACACTGTTACTGAGATCCAGGAGAAAAATATTCATCGCTGGGACTTGGGTGGTAGACGTGGGGCTGGGATAGGCAGGTGAGATTTGAGAGATAAGGATACCAACTCAGAGTGTCTGGGTGGATGGACCTATCCCAAGGGTCCAGTCCTCAACTTCTCTCTCTGCCTCCCTCCTTTACCATTCCAACATGCTCTGGAAAAGGAATCTGGTCTTGTTCATGTTGGGAAACACTCATGGTCAGATGGTGGAGAGAAAACACGTGGAATACAGAGTTGCTTTGCACTCCTTTGTAGTTTGGTGATGTCATGCTCACATTGGGCCAAAGTCTCCTGGAGGAATTGATTGAAGATCAGCAAGACAGGGTATTTCTGGGCTTGTTTTTCAATGAGGGAAGGCTAGAGATTTGGAGAGCAGAGCCTGAGAAGTGGCGGCGATGGAGAGAAGGTTCTGGAATGGAGTTGTAGAGGTCACCTGCACACTTTACCAGTGAGGGCTGCAGTTGTCTCCTGTCTAGCCACCAACCCCCCTTTCTGCAGAGGCCAGCTTCTTCTTTTTTATTACTAGTGCACTCCTTCCCCTTGGTTTTTACACAAAGACTAATGATCCTCTATCTTTTGCCTGCCTGCAAGGAAGTATTATGAGGGATCATGAGTTCCCAACCCTAAAACACTTGGAATTCATCCACTAAAAGATCCTGCCCTTATTTCTCTACCTATAGAGTGCAGTTTTCTGCGAGAGAGGAAAGGTTGTGTTTTCTACTCCTATGAAGGTAAAAATAGAAACCAAAATCCCTTTCAAATCAAAGTTTTGTTCTTGAGTCAAAGGTACCTCCTGAGCCTCTAGCCAAGTCCAATAAAAAGGCTTTGTTAGATTATCTAAAGCTATCAGAGTTCAGAAAGGTCATCGTCTCATTCATGCTGAGCTCGAGAAGCGTCCTTCCTTCGCTTCTGACAAGCAGGGGAAATTGAATGCAAAATGTTCATTGCGTTTCTCCCCTACTCTCATTCAGTAGTCTGTTGCGTGCGGGCTATTCAACTATGGAAGTGATATCATTAAATTCATGGCAGTGCAATCATATCAAAATGTAGAGAACAATATGAAAAACTGAAAACCAATTCTCTGCAGGGTCAGGAGGCCAGTGCCTTTTCATCGACCTCCGATTTCTTTTCTGGACAAAAGTGACCATGAAGCTTCACCACCAGCAACCCAGCTGGCAGCTGGGACTCAGTCCTCCCCTTCTCACTGAGAAGTGAGCACAAGACTCTTTTTTAAAGTAAATTCCCATTAGTAATTGTGGGAAGGATGGCAGAAATTAGAAAATCACCATGTGGCAAGTCACAGTAATAATAGTTGCAGGCAAAAATAAGTGCTAAGACTAGTAGGTACAAATATGATCAGAAATAGGATATTTACACAGCCTCAAAGACCCTTACTAAGTTCAATGGGAAAATAGTAAATTTACAGTGGGCAGAGCTGTGATCAAGTTGGTATCATCAGTATTGAAACATATCTAGATCATACTAAAACTATCTATATCTCCCAATACGATTTCAACTTGAGGGGTGCCTGGGTGGCTCAGTCAGTTAAGTGTCCGCCTTGGGCTCAGGTCATGATCCTGGGGTCTCCGGATGGAGTCCCGCATCGGGCTCTCTGCTCAGCAGGGAGTCTCCTTCTGCCTCTGATCGTCCCCGTCTCATGCTTTCTCTCTCTCACTCTCTCTCAAATAAATAAATAAAATCTTAAAAAAAAAAAGGATTTCAACTTGACTGGCCCTGGGGGCGCCCAGTTGACACCTTGTTCAGAGCTGAGATTAGTGTCTGAATGGATGGCCTCAGGAAAGTAGGTTGCCCTCCCCAGTGTGCGTGGGCATCACCCAATCCTTTAAATGCCTGAATAGAACAAAAGACAGGAAGGAGGGACTCATGCCTTTCCCCCTGCCTCACCACTTAAGGTGGACATCTCATCTCATCCTCTCCTGCCCTCAGACTGGGATTTGTGCCATTGGCTCCCTGGTTCTCAGGCCTTCAGACTTGGACAGAATTACACCCTTTCCTGGGTCTCCAGCTTGCAGAAGGCAGACGGTGGGACTTCCCAGCCTCCATAATCATGTAAGACAATTCCTCGTAATAAACGTCCTTTTATATATGTGTATATATCCTATTGGCTCTGCTTCTTTGGAGAACCCTGACTATTGTCTATATAATAGATGAGAAGAACACAACACATTTCTATAGCATTCTCACCAAAAATGTATAACCTGGATTTAATCACAAGAAGACATTTGATAAGACCACAAGTCACCAATGACCTTCATATTGCGAAATTCAATAGTCATTTCTCGTTCTAGGTTCTGCTCAACCTATCAGCATCACATAATATTGTGGAACATCTATATTGAGATCACTTTTTTTTTCTCTTGCTCTTTAGGGCGTAACTCTCTTTTGGTTCTCCTACTTTAGTCACCTCTTCTGATTTCTATTTATCTTCCTACCCATGAACTTTTCTTTCTCTCATCTGTACTGACCCCCAAGGTGATCTCATCCACTCCCATGACTTTGCAACTGCAGGAGAGCCAGAGGTTACATGCTTATTCCAGCCAGCAGCAATCGAAAAGGGAAGAGGGATGCCTGGTTGGCTCAGTAGGTGGGCATGCGACTCTTGATCTTGGGGTTGTGAGTTCCAGCCCCACGTTGGGTGGAGAGATTACAAATAAATAAATAAATAAACCTAAAAGTTCTGTTATCATGGAATGAGAGAACAAACATTAAGAAATAACTTCTGTAGGTGGCAAATCTTATCACACCCCCAGTTTAGCCAAGATAGAAGTCAGATGGATCTAGAATAAAAATAGTGGATTATTACAAGGTTAATCACCTATAATCAGATGGTAACTCTAAATATAGCTGCTATGCTAGATAAAATTTTTTTCCTAGAGAAAATCAGCATAGCATCTGATACTGGATATGGAGCTCCTGAGCTGGCAATTTCACTCCTCTATCCCAATAAACAGAGAACACAAAAGGCAGTTGGCTTTTATCTGACAAGAACATAGTATGCCTTCATAATGCCAATATAGGATGACATAAGTTTCTGGCATTATGACACAATTTATCAGCAGGGACTTATCATTTCCTTGTTACACAGATGATCTGTCTGGTTCACGACATTGATAACATCATGCTGATTGGACCTGCAGGGCGGGAAGTAGCAGCTTTGCACAAAATGCTTATATCAGGGAGAAGTCAACCACTTGGACATAATAACAGCCACACTTAAGGACAGAACCAAATGAGTTGATGGGAAATCCTCCTTGTGGGCAAAAATTTGAGTGGTACATACATGTCATTACCCACTTCGTCTGGAAAGCATGGCCTGAGATAAAAGATAAAAGTCTTTGTCATTTCCCTTCATCCCTCCCCCAATCTGTCCCTCCCTCCTTTCCTCCCTTCCTTCCTTCTGTGCTTCTTCCTTCCTTTTTCTATTTAACCTGTTTATCTTGTCTATCTATCTATCATGGCTAAAATAATTTTAGCTAGATAGTAGGATTTAATGGTTGGAAGAACAAGTAATAGGGAAGAGTTATATGGATGAATGGATGGAACTTTGGCGTAGTCCCTCAGTGAGATGGTATCTTTGTCCCATGTGAACGCTCCACTGGAAGTCCTTCACTGTGAGGATGTTTGCTACTGGGGTATCCCCACTCCACGACAGATCTTTGCTCAGCCCCTTCAAGACTTGCTCAGTGAGTTCATGAGCAAAGTGGCAAAGGTGCTAGAGATGGAAGGTGTGTCTGGACTCAGTAACGCAGATTTCCTCTCACCATGCTGGGCTCGCTGCTGTGACTATAGAGTGTCCAGCTTGCCCACAGTGGGAGCAACCAGCCCTGAGACCTCAAAGTGGTATCAGACCACGGGTATGCAAAGCCACCCCAGCCACCTCATGGCATGTCAATACCTTGGACCTTTCCATCATAGCTAAAGCAACAATTCGGCCATACATGTTCTGGATTTGGATTTGATTTCCCTCTGCACCATACTTCTGCCAGCCCCACCATCTATGAGACTTACTGAATCCTTATTCAAAGTCATGTATTACATTCCAAAGTTGATTCTGATCAAAAACTCATTGATGGCAAATGAAGTAATGCAATGAATTGATAATGCCCTTTGGATCCACTGGTCTTACGATATACTCCATCACCGGGTTGCAATTGGACTTAAATAATAGTCTATTAAAAAAAAGAACAGTCTATTAAAAATTCAGTTATGTCCTCAGCTGGGCAACACTTGACCCAGCTCTGTTGCACTTAGCACTGGGTTGCAAATTCTCTGTCAGTTTCACTACATTAGGTCTAATTGGTGCAGGTCCTATATACTTTCTTCCAGCTTCACCCTGCCATCACCCAGACCTTTTTTTTTTTTTTTAACCTGGTGGTTTTGCTTCTCCCTGGAAGGAGCACCTTCATCTATATTACTACCTCCCCCAACCCCCAACCCACTGTGCTAAGAACTGCTGCTCTGTCTAACCTTCAGAACTATGAGAAAACAAATTTTATATATGAATAGTTGATACACGCCACCCAGGTTGTGGTACTTTCTTATGGGAGCCCTAGGAAGCTAAAATAGCCATATTCATTCATTCATTTCAGAAATATTTATTGAGCACCATGTACCAAACACTCTCAAAGACACCGAGGATACAGAAATAAAAAGGATAAATAGGATCCTTGTTCATATGAAGTTTCTAGCCTAGTAGAGGAAGACAGATATAAACAAGTAAACAAACAATAACTTCGGATAATGGGGAGTGCTATGAAATGAATAGAATAAGTAGGATAGAGTCTCTTCTTATAAGGATACCAGTCATTGAATTTAGGGCCCACCCTACTTAAGTGTGACCTCATCTAAACTTGATGACATCTGCAAAGACCCCTATTTCCTTTTTTTTTTTTTTTAAAGATTTTATTTATTCATTTGAGACACAGAGAGAGAGCATGAGTAGGGAGAGAGGCAGAGGGAGAGGGAGAAGCAGGCTCCCCACTGAGCCAGGAGCCCGACGTGGGACTTGCTCCCAGGACCCTGGGACCATGACCTGAGCCGAAGGCAGACGCTTAACCATCTGAGCCACCCAGGCGCCCCAAGACCCCTATTTCCAAATAAAGGTCACATTCACAGTTGGGGGTATTGGTGTTTGAACTTCACGATATCTTTTGGGAATCACAATTCAACCCACAACAGATCAGGACTGGGAGAGGATGGAATCTCTATAGAGACAAAAAGTCTCAAGACCCAAATGATGAGTCATGATACACAGTCCTACTGTAGTTTAGAAACCCAGTTCTAATGGCTCCTGTAAACAACAAATCCAGTGTGAACTAATGGGTTTTCATTGGCAAAATGAAAATCTTATAATTGGCTCTCTGGCTGCTAGAAATGGACCCTCATTGGTGAATCAGAGGTATTCAAGGTATGTGGATAGACTAAAATAATTTACCATCATATAAGCCTTACATGAGCAGGTTGTATATAAGACTTTGAAAGAATTTTCCCTCTCTTCTTTCGGAATGGATCCTGAGGCATGGTTCTGAAATGGTCCTGTGTGTCCAACCATGATTGCAGAGAACTTTGATTGTCAGTGGGTTCACTAATTCTTGCCTTTAAATTGCTATATCTGTCTCAATTCAACCTTTCAGTTGAGGGGTAGTCAGAGTACATACAAGAACAGAGAGCTGAGCTTCATGGAGCTCACAGAACAAGTTAGGTGAACTGTTTTTATGCTTGTTTGCTCATAAATATTTGCCTAATAGGTGACCTTACTTGTGGCAGAATCCATCTGAAATCAACAGTCATTAAAATTTAGTAGGTTGTTGGGGAGAGGTTAACCTTCCTCTACATCTTGACTTTGGCTGCTACACAATCAAACAGAGAAATTCCAGGAATGAGTCCACGCCAGCAAAATCTACTTTGTTTCTCTTTGAAAATCCAAAGGTAAGGATGACTTAGCAAAAATAATTTTGATAGGGGCGCCTGGGTGGCTCAGTCGCTAAGCGTCTGCCTTCGGCTCAGGTCATGATCCCAGGGTCCTGGAATCGAGCCCCCCATCGAACTCCCTGCTCCGCAGGAAGACTGCTTCTCCCTCTCCCCCTGCTTGTGTTCCCTCTCTTGCTGTGTCTCTCTCTGTCAAATAAATAAATAAAATCTTAAAAAAAATTTTTTTTCTGATAAACAGTGATCAGGATTTATTGATTTATAGTGCATTTGTAGATTTCAGCCACTTTCAGGCATACAGCTCTGGGGCATTAAGCACATTCACAATATTGTGCGACCCGTCACCACCATCCTTCTCCAGAACTTCTTCATCTTCCCAAACTGGAACTCTGTATCCATTAAACACTAACTCCTATTCTCACCTCCCCAGCCCTCTGGCAACCACCCTTCTCCCTTCAATCTATGAGATGTCCCCTGAGGAGTCTGCACAGCAGCATGTGGGGCCCTTCTTTCAAATTTTTAGCTCTGGTCACCCCACCTCTTTCACTTTGTTCCCTCAGCCCAAGGGATTTAATCTGCTTCCTGCAGTTACTAATCTCGGGGCTACCTCAGCATCTCCATTTCTGCGTCCAGATTTCCCATGCCTAGGTCATCAATTCTCTGTATTAAGGCCCTCCGTTTAAAATACAAGCATGGTGGGATGCCTGGGTGGCTCAGTCAGTTAAGCGTCTGCCTTCAGCTCAGGTCATGATCCCAGGGTCCTGGGATTGAGCCCCGTATCGGGCTCCCTGCTCAGTGGGGAGTCTGCTTCTCCCTCTCCCGCTCCCCTACCCCTCATGCTCTCTCTCACTCTCTCTCTCTGAAATAAAATAAATAAAATCTTAAAAATATATATTAAAAATAATAAAATAAAATAAAATATGAGCATGGTTTATGTTTTCCCGACTAGGTCCTGACTTCTACAAACCAAGATCTAAGGTGTTAGTACAGAAAGAGAGAAGAGACAGGAAGACGCATGGGGGTGGGGGTGAGGGGTGGAAGAGATTTAACTGGAACCCCTGACAAGGCCCTCCATTCCACCCTGAACCTGGCAGAAGCAAATTTAAAACCACTAGATAGGAGGCGCCTGGGTGGCTCAGTCAGTTCATCATCTGACTCTTGATTTCGGCTCAGGTCATGATCTCGGGGTTGCGAGATCAAGCCCCACATCAGGCTCTGCACTCAGGGTGGAGCTACTTATGATTCTCTCTCCCTCTCCCTCTCCTCCCATGCCCCTGCTTTCTCTAAAAAAAACCCAAACCATTAGATAGAAAACTATTACAAACCATGATACATGGAGCTCCCACAGAGAAAGCAACCTCCATTGAAGGCTATTATAATTTGTAAAACCTCAATTACCAGATTAAATAGCAATTTAGACACAGCTGGAAAATGGATTAGTAACTTGAAAGAGAAATCTGAAGCCATCCAGACTCTAGCACAAAGAAATGAAGAGATGGAACACATGAAAGCATGATTAAGAGAATGGGAGGATGGGCACCTGGCTGGCTCAGTTGGTAGAATATGTGACCCTTGATCTCAGGGTCCTGAGTTCAAGCCCCGTGCTGGGCATACTTAAAAAAAAGAGAGAGAGAGAGATGGTGGATAGAATGTTTGAAATGTGAGGAGAAGTAAGGGAGAATATAGGAAAAGTGGGAATTTTTTAATAGAAATTGAGAATTGCCCAGAATTGAAGAAAAGTAGCAGCTTCCATCTCAAATAGGATAAAAAAATGACAATAGAATATGGTAAGTGTAATGTTTTCTATTTATCATACATGTATTATATGCATTATATTATTATATTTATCAATCACAAGAGAGATTTTCAGATTAGACAAAAAACACCATCTAAATATATACTACTTATGAGAAATCCATCCAAAACGTAATGAAAGCAAAGGCTTAAAGGAAAATGATATACCAAGAAATCATTCCCCCAAATAAAGTTGGGATAACGATATTAAACATTACAGACTGGGGCGCCTGGGTGGCTCAGTTGTTAAGCGTCTGCCTTTGGCTCAGGTCATGATCCCAGGGTCCTGGGATCGAGTACCACATCGGGCTCCTGGCTGGGGGGTGGGAGGGAGCCTGCTTCTCCCCCTGCCTGCCACTCCCCCTGCTTGTGCTCTCTCTTTCTCTGACAAATAAATAAATAAAATATTTTTTAAAAATTGTATACTGGTTAGAAATTAGATACATATCTCTTCAAAATCAAGAACTAGGTAAGGATGCTCATTACCACCACTTCCATTAAATATTTCTATCTTCCCCTTGAATAGCACAAGGGCTTTGAAACTTTATCATTCAGAAAGGTCTTCCCAGTCCCTGAATATACTTACAAATGTACTTTGATAAGAAAAATAAAATAGATTCAAAATGAAAATGCGGGGTCCAAGAAGGAACACAGATAATAAAATTGTCCACCATTTTATTTTATTTTATTTTTTAAAAAAGATTTTATTTATTTATTCATGAGAGACAGAGAGAGGCAGAGCGAGAAGCAGGCTCCCAAGGAGCAGGGAGCCCGATGCGGGACTCGATCCCAGGACCCTGAGATCATGACCTGAGCCGAAGGCAGACGCTTAACCATCTAAGCCACCCAGGCGCCCTGTCCACCATTTTAGAAATGTGGGCACGGACACAATTACAATCCGAAAGCTTAAGGAATTTATTCAACTTATTCTTTTCTGTCCAACAAACAGTTTTCATATTCTATCATGGTAAGTGTTTAAACTTTTCATTTTAGAAAATTTCAAACATACCCCAAAGTAGAGAGAATATTACAATGAACCTCCATGAGACAAGTTTTAGCAATTACTAACATTTTGTCTATCTGTTTCATTAAACTCTCCACTTTTGCTGGGGGTGCCTCCAGCATTTAACACAACTCCTAGATACATATAATTTCACCCACAGACAATCCAGTATGCATTTTTAAGAGATAAAGACTTTTAAAAGGATAGTCACAGTTCTATTATCACATTTGATAATCACTTAATATCTCCAGTCATCCTGGAGCTGAATGAATATATTCAGCACTATATTCTTTTTTTTTTTTTTTTAAGATTTTATTTATTTATTTGACAGAGAGAGACACAGCGAGAGAGAGAACACAAGCAGGGGGAGTAGGAGAGGGAGAAGCAAGCTTCCTGCAGAGCAGGGAGCCCGATGTGGGACTCGATCCCAGGACCCTGGGATCATGACCTGAGCCAGAGGCAGCCGCTTAACTGACTGAGCCACCCAGGTGCCCCTAAAAATAATTTTTTAAAGATTTTTTATTTTTTATTATTTTTTTTAAAAAGATTTTATTTATTCATTTGAGACACAGAGATACAGATACAGAGAGAGAGCATGAGCAGGGAGAGAGGCAGAGGGAGAGGGAGAAGCAGGCTCCTCGCTGAGCCAGGAGCCCGATGTGGGGCTCAATCCCAGGACCCTGGGATCATGACCTGAGCTGAAGGCAGATGCTTAACCGACTGAGCCACCCAGGCTCCCCTTAAAGATTTTTTATTAAGTTTATTTAAGCAATCTCTACACCCAACATGGAGCTCAAACTCATGACCCTGAGATCAAGAGCCACATGCTCTACCAACTGAGCCAGCCAGGCGCCCCTAGAAATTAAAAATAATTTTGAAGAGAAGTATGAACATAGCAAACCCTCAGTGGTGGGAGGATGCTACCGAATGGAGGTCATGGGCCAACAAAGGCAACTTGTCCTACCTGTCACAATTGTAGGGGGCCTGGATCCAGTGAAAACACTACCATGTTTGCCTTTGCTGTATGGTACATATTGTACTTTAAAAATAGAGAGATGTGGGGCACCTGGGTGGCTCAGTTGGTTGAACATCTGCCTTCAGCTCAGGTCATGATTCCGGAGTGGCAGGATCAAGCCCCACATCGGGCTGTTTCTCGGCCAGGAGTCTGCTTCTCCCTCTGCCCCTCACCCCGCTCATGCTCTCTTTCTGAAATAAAGAAATAAAAATCTTAAAAAATAAATAAATAAATAAAAGTCAGGCGCCTGGGTGTTCAGGTCATGATCCCAGGGTCCTGGGCTCCAGTCCCGCATTGGGCTCCCTGCTGAGCAGGGAGTCTGCTTCTCCCTCTGCCCTTTACCCCACTCATGCTCTCTCTCGTGCTCTCTCTCTCAAATAAATAAAATATTTTTTTAAAAGTCGAGAGATGTAACAGATCAATACCTCAGACCATTATGTCATTTCCAACCTCATCCCACCTCCTTGCCCTTCTGAGTAAAGCAAAGCTACCTGAATATCAAGGAATGTGCTTTAAACAACATGCAAGTTGGCTTAAGAAAGATCTCAGCTCTGGAGCGCCTGGCTGGCTCAGTCGGTGGAGCATGTGTGACTCTTGATCTCGGGGTTGTGCGTTCAAGCCCCATGTTGGGCATAGAGAGTACTTAAAAATAAAATCTATTAAAAAAAAAAAAAGGAAAGAAAGGAAGATTTCAGCTCTGAGACAGAACTCTGGGAGACCTGAATGGATCTGAGGGCAAGGTCCAAGGGCAGATACAAGGGCAGACAGGAATAGAAGGGTTGAGCTGATGGAGGGCAGGGCAGGGCGGGGCGGGGGGGGGGGGGGCGGACAGGCTTGGGGGCCAGAGGAGACTCATTCAGACTCTTTATAATCTTCCCTCTATCAGTCATGGGCTCACTCAAAACTCAAGACGCTGGTTATGTAGACACGGCAAGCCTTCTCTTGACCTCAGTCCTGTTCTTCTGGGGAAGGGGGGTATGAAGAATCCCCTGTGTCCCTGCGTGGAAACCGCGGCCACAAACGCATACGCAGTGATGCGTCCAGAAGTTAGGCAGGCCTAGCCCTCAGCGAGGGGTGCAGGGGGAGCGTCTTCTCTCCGTTCTAGGTCTGGGAGGCATTTTGCTGCAGCTACGTGCAGTGTTTGACAGCCTGCCCTGTGACCTCCAGGGCAAGTTCTTAATTCATTTGATCCGCTTCCCCAGGGCGCTGCCCAGTGTGGCTCTAATCCGAGTTCTCCGAGAGATGCCCCTATACCTTGCCAAACTTCGCTGGAGCCAACTTGGGCAAAGGCCAAAGGAACTTCAATTAATCCCATCCTTTCCTTGTCCTGGGTTCATCAATGAAATCAAGACCTTTCTTTCATAAGGAAATTGAGAGCTCTCTTATGAATGAAAACAGAAGCGGCTTGTTAACATCAGTTCTTAATTACCTGTTCTTTGTTTTATGGCTTGGCAAACTTTCCTGAAGTGAAAGAGAAGAGAAAAGGATGTCTTTGCAAAAAAAAAAATTTTTTTTTTAAAGTGCTAGTGCTCTGAACAGTTTAACATACATTCAGTGTTTAATGCTGGTCTGCAGGTGCATAGAATCAGCTTTGTGGGTCTCCTAGTGTCAAACTGGGTAAACTCAGGACCAGGAGCTACCAGGAGGCAGAAGTGATCTGTGTGGACAGAACAGGGCCTACACCTAGTGATTTCCTGCTGTTTGGTATTTTCCCCACCATGTATAAACTATCCAGGCTTTCTGGAGAAGCTCCACAGATCTCTCCCTTTCTTTATTCTTTCCTTCCTTCTTCCCTTTTTCTTTCAATTGTGGTAAAATATACATAATATAAAATTTACCATCTTAAGTACTTCTTTTTCATGGAGCACAACGTGGGGCTTGAACTCACGACCCTGAAATCAAGACCTGAGCTGAAATCAAGAGTCTGATGCTTAACTGACTGAGCCCCCCAGGCACCCCCACAACAAATCTTGATATTGTGCTTATCTTACTTAGTCCAGAACTGACCCTTCATTTATTAATATGTTGGATGTTAGGAAACAGGTTTTTATTCTTAATTCTAGTGATGGATATTAGAAAGTTGCTACTGCCTGGGGATGTTAAAGATGTCTGATGTGTGTGGACATCACCCCCACGCACATCTACCTGCCTTCCGTGAATACAGGATAAGTATTCGCGGGAGCCTTCAACCTACAGCTCTTACAGATGGGGCTGGCGACTTCCTATGTGCAGCCATCCCAAAGAAAAGGCACAGAATGTTGCCTTGGCAAAGTTGCCCAAGTGAACTCTTTGTAGAATTGGAATATATAGGTTGGAATTCCTATGCATTGGTAAGCCTTAGCTAGCTCATGCTATGGTTACAAACAATTTCCTGACTTTCAGCGGCTTATGGTGATCAAGGCTTGTGGTCGACTGAGGCTCTGCTCTTCCTTCCACAAGAAGTCCTCTCTGGGATAGACTGGTCTCAAGGCAGATGGCAAAGAATGATGGTGGAACCAAGGGAAGGATCTTAAAACCTCTACTTCGAAGCAACACATATTGCTTCGATTCACCTTTCATTGGCCAAAACAAATCATGTATGTCCAAGCCTGAGCTTGTTGGGCCAGTAGTAGGGAACAGAGACAAAAATGCAACCTGTCAATCCTACAAGGTCAGAGAATGAACTTGCAGAACTGGCCGCATGAAATATGTTGTGCCTTCTTTGCTAATAACTGTTTAATATCTGTATCTTTCTTTATATATATATATATATATATACACACATATATATTTATTCATTTATTTATTTGACAGAGAGAGAGACAGCGAGAGAGGGAACACAAGTGAGGGGAGTGGGGGAGGGAGAAGCAGGCTCCCCGCTGAGCAGGGAGCCCGATCTGGGGCTCGATCCCAGGACCCTGGGATCATGACTTGAGCTGAAGGCAGATGCTTAACGACTGAGCCACCAAGCGCCCCAATATCTGTATCTTTCATCCTAACTTTGTAGTGAGGCTGTGTGTTTGGGGGTAGGAGTGTTGGGAGGTGAGGTGGGGTGGGGGTAGGGTAGTGGGCGTTGGGGTGGGGAGTCTGGCTTACCTTGACCTTGTGTAATTTCTTTACAGCTGCCGTTTCCTGGCAAAAAGAAGCTCAGTCGCGCACAACCAAACCAGCTCAGGTCAGACCCTTTCCCAGGTTCCCTGACGGAGACCAGTGGCTCCGCAAATGTGCCCAATATGAATCTCATCCTTCCAGCCTTTTCAAAATTTGGCTTCTGTGCTTTTCCCCAATCTCTCTTCTGCATCATCAAATTCTTCCTTTTTACTGAATCATTCCCATCAGCACATAAGCATGCAGAATTTTCTCATCTTAAAAACAAAAACATGGACCTTACAGGCATGATGCGAAGTGAAATAAGTCAGACAGAGAAAGACAAATGCTGTAGGATCTCACTTATATGTGGAATAAAAAAACAAAACAAAACAAAAAACCCTGAACTCACAGATACAGAGAACAGATTGGTGGTTGCCCAAGGCAGAGGGTGGCGGTGGGCAAAATGGGTGAAGGGGGTCAAAAGGTACAAACTTCTGGTACTGAGACAGATCAATCCTGGGGATGTAAAGTATGGCATAATGACTATGGTTAACAATACCGTGTTGTATATTTGAAGGTTGCTAAGAGGGTAGATCTTAAAAGCTCTTAATGCGAGAAAATAAATTTGTAACTATGAGTGGTGATGGAGGTTAACGAGATTTATTGTGGTGATCATTTTGCAATATATACATGTATCAAATCATTTTGTTGTCCACCTTAAACTAATATAATGTTCTATGTCAACTATATTTCAATTAACAAATAAGCAAAAACCAAACTCTTTTAAGCCCTCAGGCCCTATGGTCACTGCCTTACATCTGCTTCTTTTTCCAGAAGAGCATTTTCAAAAAATTGTCTACACTTACTCTCTCTACTCTTTCAGCATTGAGTCATTCACTAACGAACTCAATCTGCCTTCACCTCCACAAGGGCACATAGCCCACGTTTGCTGAGATCACCAGGGACCTCTATGTTCTAAGTCCGGTATACAGTTTTCAGTCCTCCCAGTCCTCTTCACAGCACTCAATGCAAAGGCCCACAGGGCTCATGGAAGCACTCTCTTCTCCATGCTTGCATGACAAGACCCTCTCCTGATTTTCCCTTATCTTTCTAGACACCCTCTTCAGAAGGAAGCCCTGACATCTTTTCTGAGCTCCACACGTTTATGTCCCACTGATCACTTGACCTGCTCACTGGGACCCAACAAAGTCATGTCAAATTTCTTAGTTCCAAATCTGAGTCCTTGACCTCCCCTCCAAAACTTGTTTTCTGCCTTTCTTCCTCATGCCAGTACATGGGACTTCCATATGCCCAGATGCATGCTCCAAAAATGCTGTAATTATTATGGACACTTGCTTCTCTCCCCCATTTCTCTCATAGCTCATTTCCAAGCCCAAAAGTTTCTACCTACAAACCTTTTCTTGACTCTGTCTCTCTCTCTGTGTACCACATAATCTGGGCTGCCATCTTCTTGTGCCTACAGAATTACAACAGTCTTCTCAAAAAAGCCTTGCTTCACCACTAGTGAAAGAGGATTTTGAAAACCCCAAGAGATCTGTTTTGGCCAGAATTTGAAGAGCTTACAATGTCACTATTTGGAATTTGTGATTTGAAGGAAGAAAGGATTAAACACTGTTGTGCTTTACTCGATAATTCCTAGTTAAGTTCCTGTAAAACATTTGAATACACAAACACACACAGAGACGCGTAAACACAGCTGTGCATTAAAGGTGTAGTTTTCGTTGGACCAATTCTTTAAGAGGGGTATTCTGGGTGTGCTGCATTGAAGAGAGAGGAAGTAGTTCTGAGGTTTCCCAGGTGATCTGGGGGGCCCACTCCCACCCCAGCAGGTGTCTTGGGATTCTGACTCTGGTATCCCCCAGGACCCAAGACAAACTAGAGAGTGGAGCTCTCTTCATCCACCATCTGCCAGGTAATTCTCAAACAAAACCCAGAGTACCCTCAGTGATGACGATCGATGAAGTGTAGGCAGATTTATTTTCTTCCTGCATAAATGGCTGCAATTTATTTATTTATTTATTTATTTATTTATTTATTTATTTATTTTAAAGATTTATTTATTTGAGAGAGAGAGACACAGCGAGAGAGGGAACACAAGCAGGGGGAGGGGGAGAGGGAGAAGCAGGCTTCCCGTGGAGCGGGGAGCCCGATGTGGGGCTCGATCCCAGGGCCCTGGGATCATGACCTGAGCCGAAGGCAGACGCTTAATGACTGAGCCACCCAGGCGCCCCAAATGACTGCAATTTAATACTACTTTTCTATTGCCTTCACCAGACAGACAAGACCATGTCCAGCAGTCTAGTTGGCACTGTGGTATTTACAATTGAGTAAATAAGCATCTTGACATATAAAAATTGTTTTTTATTTTAATTTTGAAGAAATGTAAACCACACAAATGAAACCATAGCTTTCATTCAAAATGACATATCAAAACATCAACCAAATGATAGCTAGGATTAGTTTTTCTAGTGAGTCCCTATTTCTATTACAGCCTATGATACTGTTCAATTGTTAATGGAAATGAAAATAATTAAAAATTATTTTTAAAATATGAAAGGGATCTATAAATGATCCAAGCTGTGAAGCCAATTGCTTTGTTGCTTTTATCCACATATATAAAGAAAAGAAGAAAGAAAAAGCCTTGTCATGCTGAGTATGACTCATGAACTTCCTTTTCTTTCTCCTTTTCCTTCCTCTTCTTCAAAATAAATAAATAATTACACTGATAACCTGAAACAACCCCCCTCAAGCACCTCCCTATTCTCTTTAATATGTGTTAATCAATGGTATTTTAGGGAGAGGAGAGCACAGCCCAGTCTTGGCAATCACGGGCGCTTTCTGGGGAATGCGCACTTCGTCCGGGCATTACCTGCTCCAGCAGGATTGTTGACAGATGGAGAGAGAACAGAGAAGAGGGGAACCATTTCAGGGTCTTTATGAACTAGCCATGGGTAAGTCAGTTCAACAGTTCAAGGGATTACGCTTGCAATTTCCCCTTTCTACAAAATGAGAAATATTAGAGATAACGAAGTTAAGAGTCCTTTGTGGAGCAGAATCAGACAGACCTGTAAGTACAGAGAACAAACTGATGGTTGTTAGAGGGGAATGGGTCGGGGAATGGACAAAATGGGAGAAGCGGAGTGGGAGATAAAAGTCATGGGAGCAAAAGGAATATCACCAATGAGACTGTAATGGTGTTATATGGCAACAGATGGTAGCTACACTTGTGGTGAGCATGGCATAAGGTATAGTTTTATTTTTATTTAATTAATTAACATATAGTGTATTATAGTTTCAGAGGTAGAGTTCAGTGATTCATCAGTTACATAGAACACCCAGTGCTCATTCCATCACACACCCTCCTTAATGCCCATCACCCAGTTACCCCATCCCCGACTCCCTTCCCCTCCAGCAACCCTGTTTGTTTCCTAGAGTTAAGAGTCTCTTATGGTTTATCTACCTCTCTGATTTCATGTAGAGAACATGAATCCCAATGTTGTATACAAATGAAACTAATGTAACATCATGTGTCAACTATATTCAAATTTAAAAAAAATTTAAATGGCTGTTAAAAAAAACTTTTTTGTGTATGCAAAGCCTCATCGGTGTTTCCTTCTTTTTTTTTTTAGTAACCCCCAATGTGGGGTTTAAACTCACAACCCCAAGATCAAGCATGGCATGCTCTACCCACTGAGCCAGCCAGATGCCCCACCCGCAGGTCCTCTTATTTTCTCAATAAGAAAACTAAAGTGTCTGGGTGGCTCAGTCAGTTAAGCGTCTGCCTTCGGCTCAAGTCATAAGCCCAGGGTCCTGGGATCTGGTCCCACATCGGGCTCCCTGCTCAGTGGGGAGTCTGCTTCTCCTTCTCCCTCTGCTGCTCCCTCTGCTAATGCTCTCTCTCTTTCTCTCTCTCAAATAAATAAATAAAGTCTTAAAAAAGAAAAGAAAAAAGAAAACTAAAGTGCCTATGGCCTCAGGGCTAGAGAGGTGGCAGGACCCGGGTTGGAAAGTAAGCTCTTTGATCCCAAAGTCTGCATTCTTCACCTCTGCTCTCTACACTGCCTCCATGTTCTCAGCCCTTCATTCACTTCCTCAGCGTCACCATCCTGTCGGTGCCCCTTTTCAGGGTCCCCACCCCTCCCTCATACCTTTCTGTCGCCAACCCAAGCTTGCAGAACAGCCACACTCAGCGGCCGCTGTCGTGTCTTACTGGTGCATGCTGCCACCTGGTGGCCAAACAGGGCAACTGTGCGGATCAACAGTGCATCTCTTTGGGATGCTTGGTGCTTTATTTTGGGGTAACAACAGAGCTCTCTAGCCGTTTTTTTTTTTTTTCCTTTTATTTAAAAAGATTAACATCAGTAGGAATCTTCTTAAATAAATTTATGTTCCCATTTTAATGGACTCATACAGGAGGAAGAAGAATTTCACATGGAAATAGAAAAGGTGGGCTCACAGGAGCCAGAACATGGCTAGAAGCATTTTATTACTCACATAATATTGATGCCTCTTTTCCTGGCATTAATCAAGGACACGGAAGTACAATCATGCATGAGGTGTTGTGATAGTAGCACTTTTCAGAAGAATATAGCATTGTGAGAATAGACTTCCCTGCGTATGTATATTCCCAATTTTAATAAACGTCAAACCTAAGACTGTAGGATCGAAACCCAGTTACATATGTGCTCATCCTTACTTGCACATCTGATAGTGTTCCGTGACTTTTCTGTGGACGTCATAGCTGAATCCCCTGCCTGGGGAGATGATTTCAGGTCAGCATGAAGGTGCTTTGTTCTCTCCCAACCTCTGGTGATTGTGAATGCTGGGAATGTCTTTGATAGAGACCAAAGCTGTCTGTCAAGTACTGTAATGTGTGTTTGCTGTATTACTGTGTAATAGTCACTTCTGCTATAGAAGACAAGACAAATAGGCAAGATGGACAAAATTCCTACGCGGAAGGTATGGCTAGTACATAAGAAAGTCACTCATGAAATATAAACAAAACTAATAGGATATTTTGAACATAGCTAGTAAGTAAGTTGGCAATCTGAAAGCTAGGCTGAAGATAAGTAGAATAAAAAGAATATATAACAGTGCAAACAATATTCATCATAGATAGAAAAATCGAGTTAGCATGCTTACTGTAAGCTCTCACAGCTGCGTCATGTTCACACCCACCACACACTGGTGCCCCCCAGTATCGTCCCATTCTGGCCCGATATGTGCCCCTTGCAAGCAAAGGGAGACGAAGTGCAGTGCTAACTGGCAAGCTCCGGCTGCGGCCAGGTGTGCCTGCCCCTGTGTCCCTGGTCCAGCAGGTGGTGTATTGGTCCCTTGCACCTGCTGTCTGTTGGGCCCCTTGCTCCAGCTGCAGCCCTAGTCCTTGCATCTCTGCTGCTAGGAGGCTGATGCAGGCCAGAGAGAGAGAGAGCACGCAAGAGCGAAGAGGAACTTTGCGTGATCTGGGATTCAGGCAGCGTGGTCCATATGTCCCCCTTACACCCTGTCCTAAGCCTGTTCACCTTTCTGTTTCCTGGGCCCTGGGGTAGCTCGCCTCAGAGGTGCTCTTTGAGGCTAACAGCACAGACAGGTAATTACCTACACAACAGGATAGCTGTAGGAGCACCAGAATTTCTATGTAGGAGGGGCTACAGGATAACAATTTGTTGGAAAAAGAAGCCAGGGGACTGCTTTGAAGGTGCATTTACTTGGCAGATGCACTTTTTATTCAGAGTGATGGCAGTCCGTGGGGCAGCTTTAAGTCATCAGTTACTGAGCTTAAAAACATTTATCCCTGGGTGGGGCGCACCCAGACTTAAATCCCCATGAACCCACAGATGATAACAGGTCCCCTCCGGAGAGCAGCTTGGGGTTGGGGGGAAGGAGAAAAGGGAGTGGGAGAATGTTGATGATGGGAGAAGCCACGAAGGAGAAAGGGAAGGGTAAAGAAAAAAGCCCATCGTGAGGCTGGGAACCTGGCAAAGGCAAAAATCACAACCCAAATCACAACTTGAACTCCTGTGGGTCCTGCTACGTGTCACCTGGCAAGTTTTAGAAAAGAAAATTATTCTGGGCCTCCCAGCTAGAAGTTTAAAAATCGACGTCTTCTCCCAGGTTCCTAAAAAATGTGTTTCTCATCCCAAAGAGACACGGCCATCCCCTTTGGCACTCCTGCTGCATAAAACCTTCCCTAAGTTCCTGGGGGTGCATCTGTCCTCCCACCTGGACTCTGCTGCAGGCTGGAGGGCCGGCAGTTCTGTCTGCAGAAGTCACACATGCTTTCCTGCAAATGCAAGTTGACCCACCCGGGTGAGAAGTCCAGCACTTCGGGGCATCTGGCCGAATGGATAAACAAAATGGGTTATATCCAGACAATGGAATATTACTCAGCCTTAAAAAGGAAGGACACTCGGACAACTGCTATAACACGGATGAACCTTGGGGACGTTAGGCTCAGTGAAGTAATAAGCCAGTCCCACAAGGACAAATATGGTGCATTTTCTCTTCTGAGAGGTGACCAGAGCAGTCAAATTCAAGCCAGAAAGTAGAATGGTGTTTGCCAGGAGCTGGAGGTGGGCCACTTATTGTTTAGTGGGCAGAGTTTCAGTTTGGGAAGATTGATCAGTAATTGCTGATGGAAAAGTACTGAATGCCACAGAACAGGACATTCAAAAATGGCTACAATGGTACATTTTATGTTCACTTATATTTTACCACAATTTTCTTTAAAAGCTAAAAATACATAAACTGGCCCTAGATCACACCTACTAGTAAGTGTGGGTCCAACCCAGTTCTGCCATCCCCAAAGACCCTGCCCATTTCTTGCCATCACTGGACCCTGCTCCTTACACTTACCACCCCGTGTGGGGGCCATAACAGAAGCAGACGTTGACCGAGGTGTACCTGTCATTCCCCCTCTTCACCTCAGTGTCCCCGAGCCTCTCGCTCATAGGGCGTTGCTGCCCATGGCTTGACAATGGGACCAGCATCAAATACCAACCCATCTCCATGTAATGTAAAATGATGTTTTTAGATTCTAGGGTGAGAGTTGATTCACTACAAAACAATCAAGAAAAGACAGTTCCAACACCAAATGATATGGTTATGAAATTATCATCCAAAATCCTGTCTAGAATTTACTCAAATCCATATTAATTCAGAAAGCTGTGTGGAGAGAGGATGAGGTTTTGACAAGCAATCCGGAGAGGAGGATTCATTTTTTGGAAGGAGATTTCCAGTGGTACGAAATATTGAACTAGCATAAACATTTGCTTTGAGGGGTCTTTAATCTTCTGAAAGAAGCCAGAAAGTTTCTTAGGGGAAGTTAGGGAGGTTTCCTGTGAGCTAGCAGGCCGATGCAATGCACACCATAACTCACATTGTTTCTCCCTCTGCACAAGGTGTAGATGCTACACACAGTTCTGGAGTAATCTCACCAGGCTTCACTGCTACTGGGATGAGTTGGGGGGGATCAGCCCAAAGTAGTAAGGTCCAGTGATGTGCTAACCAATGAAGAAGGAAAGAGGTCTGGAAGGGGATTAAAAAAAAATTGGGGGGCACCTGTGTGGCTCAATAGGTTGAGCATCCAACTCTTGGTTTTGGCTTAGGTCATGATCTTGGGGTAGTGAGATGGAGTCCTGGGCGTGCTCTATGTTCCCCATGGAGTCTGCTTGGGATTCTCTGCTTCTCCGTCTCCCTCTGCTCCTCCCCCTGCTTGCACGCTCGCTTACTCGCTCTCTCTTCTCTCTCTAAAATAAATAAATAAATTTTTAAAAAGTTGATCCCAGACCCATATAGACAAACAGAGTCAGACACCTGGGCCAGGTAACTGATATCCGCCAAGAACAACAATTTGGAGATGGATTTGGAGTCAGAAGGAAGGGCTAAATACAAACATGGTGGCCATCAGTGAGAGTCAGAGCAGAACAGTTCTCTAAACGGGGACGGCTGGAGCTCCCCTACTTGGCCTGTGTTAGCCACTCGCAATCTCGAGGTTCTGTTTGAGGCCCTCTCCTGCATGAGTGTTCTATTTCACCGTAAAGAGAAGGAAAAGTGCACCGTATGTGCATAGGACTGGGGCCTGGCATGTTTGTGACTGTTCTGTGTAATTATTCACGCTGTGGTCGATCTCCATCGTGTTGCAGTTCAGTTAGGAGCTAGAGAGGACGCTGGTTGCGGGCTCAAGGTTCTGCCTCCTCTCATGTTGCAGGGTGTCTGTCTCAATGCCTGGGTTGGGGACGGAACCCTATGAGTCGGTGCCGCTCTGGCCCCCACCCACCCTGCTGGGGACGCACAGGGGGAATGTACCCAAAGGGTCTCCATGCTGTGCTTTCCAGGGCAGATTTGGGCAACATTGAACATCAAGAGAACCTGTGCAGCTCATGCTTGTCTGGACCTCATGAAGGCTCTTCCCTGACTTTATGGCCAACGAGAGGGCTTAGAACAACTCCTGATTTTGTTTATTTATTTACAGGTAGAAAGGCCTGAGTCTTTCTGTCCTGGGTAAAGGCCAGATCAAGCAGTTTGAGTCACTACTCATGGTGGCAGCTGGCCAACTTGAACGTAGGAAGAACTGGGCAAAGCCCTTGGCTATTCGGAGAATTCAGTTCGGATCTATAAATCTGGCTCTTTCTGGGTGTGCATCAGACTTACCGAATAAAGTGAAAATAGTTCAATAACACTCTTTTTTATATACCACCACAGTCCTAGATCAGGTTGCTTTGTTAATTTATCCCAGCACTGATTGCTTTAGCAGACGTCCATTCAATTTCCCACCCAGAATGGGTCCATTATATTCACGTGAAAGCCACTTTAAATGAGGGTGGCAAAGTGAAAACACATTTGGCCAGACAATACATTTTACGATTTCCTGCAATAAAACTATAATCATGGCTTGTGATTATATTAGTATAGTATCAGAGAAATAGATATGGGACATCTGCCTCCTGAGTTTAGATAATTTTCAGTGACACAGAAAAGAAATGCAGTTATTGTTCATCACGATTTTCACTAAGGGATTCATAGGATCATGGAAAACACCTCTCTATCTCCCCTTATCTGCCCAGTGTCAACATCTCACCATTTCTCAATCTGACTTCTTAACAATATCTGACGGCGGTCATGTCTTGAACAAAGGGCTTCAGAGATTGATTTTTACCTAAGTCCAAGTAGAGAGTAATTTTTTCCAGGTAATTCAAGACCTAAAAATGAATGTATATGTCTAGAGGTCCACTTTCTTTCCATTTGCCTAGTCCCTTTTAACTTACCGATGCCTAAGAACACTAAAATTTTATTGCACTAATGTTGTGAAGAATTGATAAACTTACTCTAAAATGTATGTAGGAAAATAAAGGTCCACCTGAATCAAGGTTTATATAGTTTTGAGAGCTTTCCTGAAGAAATTAGGTATGACAGTGAATATTTTTAAAAATGAGAAAAGAGGGGCACCTGGGTGGCTCAGTCATTGGGCGTCTGCCTTCAGCTCAGGTCATGATCTCAGGGTCCTGGGATCGAGCCCCGCATCGGGCTCCCTGCTCCGCGGGAGGCCTGCTTCTAGCTCTCCCACTCCCCTGCTTGTGTACCCTCTCTCTCTGTGTCTCTCTCTGTCAAATAAATAAATAAAATCTTTAAAAAAAAAAAGAGAGAAATAAAAGCACAACAAAATACTGGGAATCGGGGAGATTTAGGTCCCTTTCTTGTAAGATCTTTTTTTTTCTTTTTAGATTTTATTTATTTTTATTATTTATTTGAGAGAGAGAGAGTGAGTATGAGCACGAGGGGCTGGGGGAGAGGCAGAAGGAGAGAGAAGAAAGAAATAAAATAAATCTGCACAGCACTCTGTTGTGGTCAGGGAGGCAGAAGAGTACCTACCTGTGGTCACGGAGTGTGATCTCCTTCGCTCGTGCGCTGCAGGATGACCACTTTGTTCCAGAGGAGATGGATGCCTTTACACACAATTCTCAGTATGCATCACGGATGTTTCTATGATTTCCTATTTCTTCTCCCCCTACATTTTACTTTGAAAATTTTCAGACCAGAGAAGTTGAAAGTATCACACAAAGAACACCCAGACACCTTCATCAATATTCATCAAACATCAACACCTTCCTTTCCCCCATTTTTAAAATTTAAATTAATTTAATTAACGTATAAGGTATTATTGGTTTCAGAGGTAGAGGTCAGTGATTCATCAGTCTTATATATATAACACCCAGTGCTCATTACTCACATGCCCCCCTTAATGTCCATCACCCAGTTACTCCATCCTGCCACCCCTGTCCCCTCCAGCA
The DNA here is from genome assembly GCF_029215605.1 of Mirounga angustirostris. Taxonomy (NCBI): domain Eukaryota; kingdom Metazoa; phylum Chordata; class Mammalia; order Carnivora; family Phocidae; genus Mirounga; species Mirounga angustirostris. The sequence goes on along the minus strand of NW_026991711.1, from coordinate 15,134,331 downwards.
ACCCTCAGTTTGTTTCCTATGATTAAGAGTTTCTTATGGTTTGTCTCCCTCTCTGGTTTCATCTTGTTTCATTTTTTCTTCTCTTCCCCTATGATCCTCTGTTTTGTTTCTTAAATTCCACATATCAGTGAGATCATATGATAATTGTCTTTCTCTGATTGACTTATTTCACTTAGCAATATATCCTATAGTTTCGGAGGCACCTGGGTGGCTCAGTCGTTAAGTGTCTGCCTTCAGCTCAGGTCATGATCCCAGGGTCCTGGGATCGAGCCCTGCCTCGGGCTCCTTGCTCAGCGGGAAGCCTGCTTCTCCCTCTCCCACTCCCCCTGCCTGTGTTCCCTCTCTTGCTGTGTCTCTCATTGAAATAAATAAATAAAATCTTAAAAAAAAAATATCCTGTAGTTCCATCCATGTTGTTGCAAATGGCAAGATTTCATTTTTTAGGGCGCCTGGGTGGCTCAGTTGCTTAGGATTTCATTTTTTGATGGCTGCATAATATTCCATTGTGTGTGTGTGTATACCACATCTTTATCCATTCATCTGTCGATGGACATCTGGGCTCTTTCCATAGTTTGGCTATTGTGGACATTGCTGCTATAAATATTCGGGTGCAGGTGCCCCTTCAGATCCCTACATTTGTATCCTTGGGGTAAATACCCAGGAGTGCAATTGCTGGGTCGTAGGGTAGATCTATTTTCAACTTTTTGAGGAAACTCCATACTGTCTTCCTGAGCGGCTGCACCAGCTTGCATTCCCACCAACAGTATAGGAGGGTTCCCCTTTCTCTGCATCCCCGCCAACATCTGTCATTTCCTGACTTATTAATTTTAGCCATTCCATCAACAACATCTTGCCTCCTTGGCTTTATATACTTATTTTTTTGGAACCATGGGAAATTAAGCTGCAGATGTCTGAACACTTCATTCCTAAATACTTCCATCCATCTAAGAACAAGGACATTTTTCTACGTGACCACATTGACATGGTCACACCCAGGCACCTACCATCACTACATTAATGGTGTCTATACAGCCCATCTTTAGATTTCCTGGATTACCCTAATCATGTCATGTGCAGCTTTTAAAAAAAAAAATCAATCTAGGGCGCCTGGGTGGCTCAGTTGGTTAAGCGACTTCCTTCGGCTCAGGTCATGATCCTGGAGTCCCGGGATCGAGTCCCGCATCGGGCTCCCTGCTCGGCAGGGAGTCTGCTTCTCCCTCTGACCTCCCCCCTCTCATGTGCTCTCTCTCTCATTCTCTCTCTCTCAAATAAATAAATAAAAAAATCTTAAAAAAAAATCAATCTAATTCAAGATCTAGTCAAGGATTCACACCGTGTGTAGTTTTCATGACTTCTTTTTTTTAACGATTTTACTCATTTATTTGAGAGACAGAGAGCAGCTCACGAGAGTAGGGGAGGGGCAGAGGGAGGGGCAGAGGGAGAAGCACACTCCCCACTGAGCAGGGGGCCCTGAGATCAGGACCTGAGCTAAGTCAGATGCTTAACAGGCTGAGCCACCCAGGTGCCCCTAGTTCTCGTGACTCTTAAGCCTACTTTCACTCAGGCAGCCCTTCTGCCTCAGCCTCACGCAGACGTACGGGATGTTTGATCTGCTATAATTTAAAGCAATTTTATGTCTTCAGAAACCGAAGAGAAGCAATAGGTTCCACCTGAAGATTGAAAAATTTTAAGGTATGAGCCTGTGTATTTCATATCAAAGACTTTTTATAATATACAATTTACCATTCCTTAATAGAACTGATGTGCTCTAAAATGCTTTATTGAAGGTTAGCTTTTAGAAAAATTTTCCAAAAAATTCACCCCCCCCAAAATATGATGTCTGGCTTTAATAAAATTTCAGTCAAAAACCATCATGTCTTTTTTGTCTTTTAAAAATTACATGTATATGCAAAGTCTTTCTGATAAAACAATAAAAATTATTTGCTATTGAAAAAAAAAAACAACAGAGAGCGAGGACTTTCCTACCAGATGTTAGGATATATCTAGAAGCAGAAGTCATAAAAACAGGGTAATGCTGGCAGAAAAATACACACATGGAGCAGTAAATTAGAATAGAGAAATAGGCCCACATGCATACATGAGAACTTAATATGGGATGAAAGTCACAACAATAATGAGAAAAAGTGGGATTGTTTAGTAGGTAGTGTGGGGAAAACCGGCTCGTTATATAGAAACAAATAAAACTGGGGACGCCTGGGTGGCTCAGTTGGTTAAGCGTCTGCCTTCAGGCCGGGTCATGATCCCAGGGTCCTGGGATCGAGTCCCGCATCGGGCTCCCTGCTCCGTGGGGAGCCTGCTTCTCCCTCTGCCTCTGCCTCTCTCTCTCTATCTCTCATGAATAAATAAATAAAATCTTTAAAACAAACAAACAAAAAAAAAAACAAATAAAACTGGATCCTTACCCTGAATCACACAACAGACTCCTGAAAAGTTTGACCTATATGTGAAAGGTGCATTTCCACAATTGTGTATTTGAAATGCATGTAGCCAGATGTGTTTCGGAATTCAAGCCTTTTCAGATTTAAGAGGGTAAAACGGCATATATACCATATATATGGCATAATACCCCCAACTGGATCTAGTGTAGCATCCCACAATCAAACACTTCAGTATTTCTGTAGTAAATGATATAAAGACCAAAACAGATTCAGCTTGGTTCCAGTAGCATCTTGCCTCCAAATATGTTTGGAGGCTGTGCTAAGTATCGAAGTCCAGTTTTTTTCCTTCTCTATGCTGCTCTCTGCGTGGGAAGCAGCCTCTTTGGCTCCCTTGCCCTCTGGCACAAAGAAGATGAGGAGGGAAAAGAGGGAGGGTGGTGGCTCCTCCCAGCCAGGTTTCCCTGGCTAGCTCTGGCTGCAGCCCCTCACCGCCTTCTCCACAACACCCTGTCACCAGGCTCTGGGAACCATGCCCTTCCCCTCACCTCTTCTTGACATGGAAAAATCTGTGTCCAAAGATGGCCAACTGAGCCAGCGAGAGAGTCCCAGTCCTTGCCCCGGGGCTCTTCCGGGTTCTTCTCCCTGCTCTGCTTCCTGCGCGCACCAATCCGGGTCCTTCTCTCTGTCCCACTTTGCGCACGCGCGGAAAGTGCCAAGTATGCGGAAGTAGAAGTGTATAAATTGCCCCTTTTGTGCTCGGGGCTTAGACCTTTGGAGATCGCTGTCTTCTGAGCCTGTCAGCGTTAACCTCCAAGATCTCCGAGTGCTGCTTGGTTCTTCCGTTGGGCGATCCAGTCCAGGGTCCGTAACATTCTGACTTTGGGGTGATGGCCCTCAGGCTGGTACTAGCCCAGGGCGCTGTACTATCCCGCTTGGACTCTCCACACCAAGGGTTCTCGTCTGGGAACAATGTGGCGATGTCCGGGGACAATTTGGGTTGTCATGACTGTTGGGGGGGAGGGCATGCTGCAGAGAGCAGGGCTGCCGATAAACGGCCTACAATGCACAGGACAGGCCCTCACAATGTAGAATTATCTGGCCTAAAATGTCAATAGTGCTGAGGTTAAGAACCCCTATTCTGCACTTTCGATAAAGTCCCTTATCAAAGTCTCCTCAAATTACCCATGTGAGTGAGCCGTCTGTTTCTAGCTGACGGATACAGTGAAAGTCTGGATTATTGGATTTCAGAATTGTGAACTAGAGATCATGGACTGTAAAAGAAGACACAGGAAAACATCCTGCTTTCCTAGGGCAATGCAGGACTCCTTAAGCAGAACTCGGAAAGCACAGAACACAGAGGAACGTGATCACATTGAAACTGTGAGGCTGTCGGTCTCACGAAGGACACCACAGACAAGTGAATGGATGCCAGGTTGGGAGAAGAGATAGGAAATGCCTAAAACTGGTAAGGGGTGACTTTTTTTTTTTTTTTTTTTTTTTTTACTATTAACGTATAATGTATTATTTGTTTCAGGGATTCGGGTCTGTGACTCATCAGTCTTACACAATTCACAGCAGTCACCATAGCACATACCCTCCCCAATGTCCATCCCCCAGCCACCCCATCCCTCCCACCCCCTTCCACTCCAGCAACCTTCAGTTTGTTTCCGGAGATTAAGAGTCTCTTATGGTTTGAAGGGGCCACTCTTCTTTTTTTTTTTTTGACAGAGAGACAGCAAGAGAGGGAACACAAGCAGGGGGTAGTGGGAGAGGGAGAAGTAGGCCTCCCGCAGAGCAGGGATCCCGATGCGGGGCTCGATCTCAGCTGGGATCATGACCTGAGCCGAAGGCAGATGCTTAACGACTGAGCCACCCAGGTGCCCCTGAAGGGGCCACTCTTGAGAGTATACAAGGAATGCCTGCAAATCAAGAGGAATCCTAAAGGAAAAATGGGCAAAGTCAGAAGAGGAAAAGCAAAACAAAACAACAACAATAAAAAGTTAAAAGCAGGCAAGAGATGCTCAAATTCAAGTTTCCAAATGAATTCAAGTTTCCAAATGAATGCAAATTAAACCAGTGGTATCATTTTACACCCACTCATCTGACAAAAATGTGGACGTTGCATAATGCTAAGTGTTGGCAGGGATGCAGGGACACATAGAAAAAAAAAAAAAAGAACAAATTAAGCAAGAGAGCAGCTTCATGCAGGATGTTACCCCGTGAAGGTGGTGTAGGACTAGCCCAACCTTCCGCACCTAACATCAGAAATGAAAGCTAGACAAGAAAGCACACACACGATGAAGGAAGGAGCGACAGAGAAGGGGAAGAAGGAAGGAAGGAGAGAAAGAACGCATACATCTTAGCTAGGAAGAGCAAGGTCCTAACACTTCCCGGGAGGCAGAAACCCGGTGCGGTTGGACGGAGGGACCGCGCAGGGAACGCGGGCGCCTGCCCTCTGCTGGTCACTGCTGCGTGGTGCGGGGACCACCGGTCCAGGTCTCGCTTCAGCCAGGCCCCTTGAGCTCCAGGTGCCGACCAGTCTCCTCCGGCAAGAATTAACTTCTTTTTGCAGGCGGGTGGTAGTGTGAGGGGACGTAGGGTAGGAACAGGAAATTTGCTGGGCCTGTGACGGGAGATTGTTTGACTGTGAAAAATAGGAATTCATTCCGTTTCTTTCACCCTCCCCCATCCCAATAAAAGCTGAAAACCTGGAACCATTTGGTTCCCCGGGGCTGAGGGGATTCTCGGGATCCAGGGCATTCAGTGCTAAAACGTAGACGGTCTGGGCAAACCAAAAGGGTTGGTTGATAACTCTAATCTCCATATCCTCATTTTTCTAGGAATAATCGTAATAACAGTAGTGATGTCTATTTAGCACTTTCTCTGTGCTCTACACGTATTATGTCATAATCCTCAAACCAATTTAGGAAGGAGGTATTTGTGATGTCATAAAATTTATTAGCCTGGAAGAGATCACGGATTCCATCCTCTCACTACCTTTCAATCACAGCTGGGTCCACAACATCTAACTGACAGCACTCCAGGTGTTTGTGATGTAAACTGGCTATTTCTAATGCTTCTGACTTTGCAGACTTAATGCTTCCCCTTTTATTTTTCTAAGATTAATTACAATGGACTCTTCCCCCCCTCCCCCGCAATTACCCTCTGAATTCCAGGAAGCTTTAAAAAATGATCAAAGAACATTTTTTTTTAAAGATTTTTATTTATTTGACAGAGAGCACAGAGGGAGAGAGAGAGAGAAGCAGGCTCCCTGCTGAACAAGGAGCGGATGTGGGACTCAGTCCTAGGACGCTGGGATCATGAACCGAGCCAAAGGCAGCCGCTTAACCGACTGAGCCACCCAGGCAACCCGATCAAAGAACATTTAAAATTTACTGTCTCTTAGTAATTTTAACAATGGGGCAGTGAACAAAATTTGGTTGAATTTTTCCAGAAAAATAATTTCTTCCTTTCTCCCCAGGGGAAGGTAAGCTAAAAAAGCAGTCCTATGCTCAAAACACTTGCAGACTCATTCGGGTGGTGTATCTAACTCACTCAGTTCCAACTGAACCACCCAGGAGCCCCTCTAGCAGAAATCTTATTTAATGATATAAGAAAATAGGTGGTGGGGGGGTGTTTGGGTGGTTTTTCATTTTTAATTGCTAGATTTTCATCTTAAATGTAGAATTAGGCATATCTTTTCTGGGAATTTAACTCACAGTGTGATGAAGAAAAATATAATGTACTCAAAAAGGAGTTTATCAATCTTATTTTTTCCAAGAGAGCTCTTTCCACTAAAAACATGCAACTAATTTCCAAAAGAAGCTAAATATGAATTGAGATTAGGTAGCACAGCAAAATTTGCACAAGTCTGAAATTCCAGGATTCCCCTCATTTGGGATGGATTCATTTATTGTTATTTCCTGATAGGGTATTTGATATTTTTTTGAAGTAATGTTTATGCCCAATATGGGGCTCAAACTCATGACCCTGAGATCAAGAGTCACATGCTCTACCAACTGAGCCAGCCAGGTGCCCCAGGTTATTTGATTTTTGGAGACATTTTTAAACATAAGTGTTTCTTTTATAACATTTGGTGACTTTTATTTCTGGCATAGGGTGGATTAGATATCCTATATAACCTTCTGAAAACAAAACACCTACAGTTGCTAGAAAAAACACTTGAAAAATATTTTTAAATGCATACCTGAGCTGGTAAGAAAACAAAGGAAATCTTTAGAGGCCAAAAAATGGAGAGAAAGCACAAATACAGAAAGGCAAGCCAGCTTTGAGGCCAGTGGCTACTCTGAAGGATCCCTAGTCACTGAGATTTTAATTCTCAATTGGCCATAACTGGGGATCCTAGTCCTATGCAACACTGTAGTCTGGCTCAGAGAACTCTGCATAAAGTTGTTCCCACCCCAAAGTAATAACTGCAGAGGGCAAAATTAAAAAGCACTGTTTCACCACCCCCATCACCATCTCCATCACTGCCCTCCTGGGTCATGGTAAGGGAACATCCTGTCTCCACCTTGGATCTGAGTATAGGTAACAAGAAGTTACCTGAGAATTCCTAACCACAAGTCAACTTTCACTTGGGTGTAGGACTAGAATTCACACTAATTGGATGGCTAGTAAAAGATGATAATTTAAAGTAGTCCTGGGGCCATGGGTGGCTCATGGTTTAAGCATCTGCCTTTGCCTCAGGTTATGATCTCAGGGTCCTGGGATCCAGCCCCATATCAGGCTCCCTGCTCAGTGGGGAGCCTGCTTCTCCCTCTGCCTCTGCCTGCCACTCCCCTTGTTTGTGCTCCCCACCCCCTCTACCAAATAAATAAAATCTTGGAAAAAAAAATAATAAAGTAGTCCTGGGTTGGGGCACCTGGGTGGCTCAGTTGGTTAAGTGTCTGCCTTCGGCTCAGGTCATGATCCTGGAGGCCTGGGATGGAGCCCCAAGTTGGACTCCCTTCTCAGTGGGGAGCCTGCTTCTCCCTCTCCCTATGCTCCTCCCACCGCTCATATGCACTCTCTCTCTCTCTCAAATAAATATATAAAATCTTAAAAGTAGTCCTGGGTTGATAGCTCACCTAAACAACAGGCAGAAGCAAATATAAATTCTATCTGGGGGAACAAATATCCAACTCAGGCCTCAAAACATTTCCATGAAAAAGTTGCCAGGAACATGAGCTTACAATCACAAATTACAAAGCACGTGTTTTGACTACCATGAGTGACAGGCTCAGTAGAAAAAAAGATCAACCTGCAAAAACTATAGATATGAGAATAATGAGATATAGAATATAAATTAGGTATCTTTAATACTTAAAAAACAAACAAAATAGGACATTTGAATTATGACTAAAGAACAAGAGATTAGAAAAAAGAAACAGGAAGATACAAAAAAGGATAACATAGAAACTCTAGACTTTTTTTTTTAAGGATAGTACTAGAAATTAGAACCCCTGGATGGGTTAACAGCAAATTACATGCAGCATGGAGAGATAAAGTAGTTAAAAATATCAAAGAGAAATTAAGAAATAGGACAAACAAAAAAAAAATCTTATCAGAGTTACAGAAGGAGATAAAGAATAGTGGCAGAAGTAACATCTGCAGAAGGATGAGACCAAGAGTTTTCCAGAATTGATGAAAGATATCAATCATTAGATTTAAGAAGTTCAGTAAATCCCACAGGAGATTACCAAAAAATTCATACTTAGAAAGTCAAAGTAAAACTACCAAAACCAAAGAGAATCTTAAAATCAGCCAAAGAGAAAACATGAATTAATCTATAAAGAAATGACAAACCCAATTCTTGATTTCTCTACAGCAAAAATGGAAGCCAGATGAAAATGGCATTATATCTTCAAAGTTCTGAGTCAAAATAATTGTCAACTTATAACCGTATACCTAGAAAAATTATCTACCAAAATCAAGCACAGAAGAAAAATATTATCTGACAAACAAAAAACTAAGGTAACTACCAACAGCTCCTCACTAAGGAAACCTCCCAAGGGTGGACTTTAGGAAGGAGAAAAACAGTAAACCCACAAGGAAGTTTTGAGAAGCAAAATGGATTAGCAAGCAAAAAAAGAAAAATGACAGTATACAGTAATAATAATAAGAGTGGGGCTAACATCTGTAGAGATAAAACTCTATGGGACTAAAAATCAAACAACATAGAAATAAAGTAATAGGGACGCCTGGGTGGCTCAGGTCATGATCCCAGGGTCCTGGGATCGAGTCCCACATCAGGCTCCTTGCTCAGTGAGGAGCCTGCTTCTCCCTCTCCCTCTACTGCTCCCCCTGCTTGTGCTCTCTCTCTCTGACAAATAAATAAAAATCTTTAAAAAAAAAGAAAAAGAAAAAGAAATAAAGTAATAACATAGGCCAGAAGAGGAGTTATTAATGTTGAAACATCTTAAGGTCCTTATATCATTCAGGAGAGTAAAGACAATGATTGATTTTATTTATTAAGTTATGTATGCACTAAAATTTCTAGAGTAACTATTAAACAGTACAAATAATGTGTAACTTCCAATTTAATAGAGTGGAAAAATTGAAATGTAGAAACTCAAAAAAATGCAAGAAAGAAGAAAAACGATATGTACAGTTGACATTTGAACAAGGGTTTGAACTAAGCAGGTCCACTTACATGTGAATTTTTTTTTATTTGTAAATACAGTGCAGTATTGTAAATGTATTTTCTCTTCCTCATGATTTTACTAATAACACTTTCTTTTCTCTAGCTTACTTTATTGTAAGAATACAGTATATGAGGGGCGCCTGGGTGGCTCAGTCGTTAAGCGTCTGCCTTCGGCTCAGGTCATGATCCCAGGGTCCTGGGATCGAGCCCCACATCGGGCTCCCTGTTCAGCGGGAAGCCTGCTTCTCTCTCTCCCACTCCCCCTGCTATGTTCCCTCTCTCGCTGTGTCTCTGTCAAATAAATAAAATAAAATCTTAAAAAAAAATAATCATGTTAGATATAATAGGTGTTAGAATGAGTCCTAAGTTTAAGAATAAATCTCGCATGGGACACCCGGCTGGCTCAGTTGGTGGAACACATGGCTCTTGATCTCAGGGTTGTAGGTTTGAGCCCCGCGGTGGGTGTAGCGATTACTTAAAAATAAGGGCGCCTGGGTGGCTCAGTTGTTAAGCGTCTGCCTTCGGCTCAGGTCATGATCCCAGGGTCCTGGGATCGAGTCCCGCATCGGGCTCCCTGCTCGGCAGGGAGCCTGCTTCTCCCTCTCCCACTCCCGCTGCTTGTGTTCCTGCTCTCGCTATCTCTCTCTGTCAAATAAATAAAGAAAATCTTTTAAAAAAATAAATAAATAAAATCTTTTTTTTTTTTTTAAAGAATTTATCTGAGAGAGAGACACAGCGAGAGAGGGAACATAGCAGGGGGAGTGGGAGAAGGAGGGAGAGGGAGAAGTAGGCTTCCTGCTGAGCAGGGAGCCCGATGCAGGGCTCAATCCCAGGACCCTGGGATTATGACCTGAGCCTAAGGCAGATGCTTAACGACTGAGCCACCCAGGCGCCCCTTAAAAAAAAAATCTTAAAAAAAAAAAAATCTAGTAAAAAAATGTAACAAGACTTAAAGTATATAACTTTACTGAAAGACATTAAAAATGGGTTAAATGAAGAGACATATGATACTGGGAGGAAGACTCCACTTTATAAAGTTATTTACTTTCCTCCAACAAACATCCCAGTATGTATATGTATAACTTGATAAGCTTATTCTAAAATATGAAAGGAACAGCAAAGAGCCAAAAAAAAAAAAAAAAGTCTCACTCTTGAAAAAGAAGAGCAAAGTAAGAAACATTAACAAGATCTCAAGAAACATTTATAGAATTAGAGTAATTAAGAGAGTATTACATGGGTGCAGGAACAGATAAGAGATAGATGGAACAGATTAGAGAATCCATAAACAGACCATGCAAATATTGATATCTGATATGACTACAAACGAGTAGGGAAACATGGGACTATTTAGTAGGGACAGACAAACTGGGTTCCCATACTAAAAAATGAAAGGTCCTAAATCGTAAAACAGAAAAATCAATTCTGGATGATTTAAAAACTTAAATGTAAAAGCTAAAACTTTGAAATAGGAGTAGAGGGTAATGTATTTATTATCTCTGAGGGGGATTTCTTAATCAAGATCTCAAAAGTACAAATCATTTAATAAAAGCTTGATAAATTCGACTACATTAAAATTCAGAGTCTTTATCAAGTAGCCAAATAAAACACAAACCACAAACTGAGGGAAGATATTTGCAACATGAATAATCAATAAAAGATTACTATCCAGGGGCGCCTAGGTGGCTCAGTTGGTTAAGTGTCTGACTTTGGCTCAGGTCATGATATCAGGGTCCTGGAATTGCTCCCGCTAAGCCTGGAGTCTGTTTCTCCCTCTCCCTCTGCCCTTCCCCCACTCCCCCACTCATGCTCTTGCTCTTGTTTTAATAATTAAAAAAAAAAAAAAGATTACTAGCCAGGATATATATAGAACTAAAAATAAATTATAGGGGCGCCTGGGTGACTTAGTCGGTTAAGCATCTGTCTTCAGCTCAGGTCATGATCCTGGGGTCCTGGGATCGAGCCCCACATCCGGCTCCCTGTTCAGCAGGGAATCTGCTTCTCCTTCTCCCTCTCCCTGCTGTTCTCCTGGCTTGTGCTCTCTCTCTTTCTGTCAAGTAAATAAATCAATTCTTAAAAAGAAATAAATTATAAAAAAGTCAAGCAACTCAGTGGATTCCATGAGCAAAAGCTACAAATGTCATACAATGAACCAAGAAATACGTGACAGTATGCTCAGCTTCATTATTAATCAGCAAATACAAAAGTCATCATAATGTGATACCTTTACACTCATCAGAGTGGCCAACCCCCCCCCCCGCAAAAACCCCAGCAATTCTAAGAACACCCCAATACCACATGTTATGAAGTGAGGCAATGGGGACTCGCCCACTGGTAGTGGGATGGTAACCTGCTAGAACTTCTTAGCAGGGCAATTTAGTATTGTCCATAAAGTGGGAGGAGCAGTTCCTACTTATTTCCTACTTCCTAGCAGTTCTGTTTCTAAGATTACCCTGGAGAAACTCTCACGCAGATGCACAGAGAGAAATGCCTGAGAACCTTTCCAACTGCTATCAAGGGGAGGTGGGTGGGGGCAGGGGAGAAGCAACACAAATGTTCATTTCCAGGAAAATGGATAGATTGTAGTAGATCCGTTTAACAAAGTACTATATCTCAGCTGTAATATTTAATGAACGACGACTACATTCTTGAACACAGATGAATCTCACGGACATAATGTTGTGAAAAAACAAGGTTATAGAATACCTGCAAGATTCCATTTATATAGATCCAGAGGCATGCGAGACTAAAGCAATTGGTCAAATAAGCCTTCACTGTTACTGTATAATTTGTACTTTGTAATATCTGGTTGTTGCATGGTTCGTTAAGCTTCAGGCTAACAGAAAATTAAGCATTAACTATGGTGCCAGGGGAAAAAAAATCTGCGAAGTCAAAACCTTTAAAATCCATCTACAAAATTTTAGTAAATCTCCGTGTAGGAAATTAGAAAGATCATCTTGGGCGATCTTTAAAATGCCATCGGTAAATCAGACTTCATCCTGAACCCCGCCCTTCCGCAGGCCATCCGAGCATGAAATGTGGTCCCCTTTGTGCGTTAACTTGCCGTGACACCTTTCTGAGCGCCAGTCGCCTGCTGCATGCCTAGCCCACCAAAGCGTTCTGTCTGGACAGTGTCACTGGAGAAGGCAGAGACATGTCCAGGGCGCAGATCTCAGCTCTGGTGTTTGGCGTTGGAGGGTTTGGAGCTCTCGTCGCGGCCACCACCTCCAATGAGTGGAAAGTGACCACCCGAGCATCGTCGGTGATAACGGCCACTTGGGTTTACCAGGGTCTGTGGATGAACTGCGCAGGTAACGCGTTGGGTTCTTTCCATTGCCGACCGCACTTTACTATCTTCAAAGTAGAAGGTAAATATAATGGCTTTGTTTGGGGTGGAAGTAAAATGTCAACTTTTCCCCTCACTATGCCGAAGGAGCTGCATACAGTGGGCTGTTAACTCTGTAAAGACTGAGTGTTTCATTAAAGTGCCAGGAATGGCTTAGGAGGGATGACGTCTCAGAATGTGGGCTGAAAGAATGAAATCATGTATTTCATATGGCAGAGGAAAGTTAATAATTTCATGGATCTTTTACAAAGACCTAATGCAAATGATAGACTCCAAGGGACAGGGCAGAAGTGATTGTCTTATTTATTTTTAAAGATTTATTTATTTTATTTTATTTTATTATTATTATTTTTTAAAGACTTTATTTATTTATTTGAGAGAGAGAATGAGAGAGAGAGAGCGTGAGAGGGAGGAGGGTCAGAGGGAGAAGCAGACTCCCCGCCGAGCAGGGAGCCCGATGCGGGACTCGATCCCGGGACTCCAGGATCATGACCTGAGCCGAAGGCAGTCGCTCAACCAACTGAGCCACCCAGGCGCCCAAGATTTATTTATTTTAGAGAGAGAGTGCACACAGAAGGGGGGGGTGCAGAGGGAGAGAGAGAGAATCTCAAGCAGACTCCCTGCTGAGCGCGGAGCCTGACATGGGGCTCAGTCTCATCACCCTGATATCATGAGCTGAGGCGAAATCCAGAGTCAGCTGCTTAACCGACTCAGCCCCCCAAGTGCCCCCCAGAAGTGACTGTTTTAAATAGATTTTTTTTTTTTAAAGATTTTATTTATTTATTTGACAGAGACAGAGAAAGCGAGAGCAGGAACACAAGCAGGGGGAGTGGGAGAGGGAGAAGCAGGCTTCCCTCAGAGCAGGGAGCCCGATGCGGGGCTCGATCCCAGGACCCTGGGATCATGACCTGAGCCGAAGGCAGTCGCTTAACCAACTGAGCCACCCAGGCGCCCAGAAGTGACTGTTTTAAAAGCTAGTTTCAATTTGTCTCACATCATGGAGAAGTCTTTTATATACAGGTTATCCCATGTTCCTATATTTCCTTGGGCCGTCTGAGCATGAAGTACATACACAGATGCATATGTGTATATTCATGTATATATTTAGGGTGATAGAAGCATATGACAAGGACAGTGCTGAGGAAAAATTCTGTTTACAGAGGGGTTTCTATTTTTTTAAATCATATTTAATGATAAAATAGCAGAGCAAGAATTTAAAAAGTAGCTAAGTGAAAGAAAATGCCCATGAACTTTGCCTTTTTGTTACTTGGTTTTATTTTAAAAAAATATATGTAAGCAAGCTTTCATCATTATGCATGTTAGAAGCTCTATTACAAGTATGTGTATCTTAGAGAATTTTTTTTCTTTAAAGCCATTTTCATACCTCAGGATACCTCCAGGGAAACAACTACTTGCTTTTATGTCATTTTAAGAATCACTATCTGCCTCTGCTTTCTGCCTATTTAACGCGTTTACAAATCTGCCGTAAGTTGTGGGTTTATTATGTTAAATATTGCCCGTTGGTATTTTATAAAATATAGTCTTTTCGCCACCAAATGGCAAAACTGTACCTTGGCCCCAGTAAAGAAAACGAAAGAAAATTTTAACTAGGAAGTTACTAAAGCATAATGTTTTATGGGATTTTGTGTCAAGTATTCACGTCATTAGTGCACAATTCGTGCCAAAGGATCAAGAGAGAATGCTTAGTTAAAGCCAGGAGAATTCTAATGATAATCAACGGAAATGTTCAGGCTTGGGTAGCCCACTTAGGTGCTCAGATAACAAACTCTCCTAAGCGCCTATTTGAAGAACCAGTGCTATATTTCTTTTCAGTCCCAACTTGTAAACTTACTTTGGGCTATTTCAGAATTGCTCCTTCTCCTCTGGAAGGTTTCGCTAGGCACAAAGGGAAATTGTAGAAGGAGAAGAGGGTTGTGGGTACCACGGGTGTCGTTCTGCACATCTCTGGGGTTCTTCTCTCTCCATGGCCCCCTGTGTCCACTCCCATCTTGGGCAGCAAGCAGAAGATATGTCACATGGGTAAGTGTAGTCTTTGTTCTTTACTGGGTTCATCTTTTTTTTTTTTTAAGGAGAAATTTTTTTTTTTTTTAAAGATTTTATTTATTTATTTGGCAGAGAGAGACACAGCGAGAGAGGGAACACAAGCAGGGGGAGTGGGAGAGGGAGAAGCAGGCTTCCCGCAGAGCAGGGAGCCCGATGCGGGGCTCGATCCCAGGACCCTGGGATCATGACCTGAGCTGAAGGCAGTCACTTAACCGACTGAGCCACCCAGGCGCCCCTAAGGAGAAATTTTTTTTAAGATTTTATTATTATTATTATTATTATTATTTTTAAAGATTTTATTTATTTATTTGACAGAGAGCGACACAGTGAGAGAGGGAACACAAGCAGGGGGAGTGGCAGAGGGAGAAGCAGGCTTCCTGCCGAGCAGGGAGCCTGATGTGGGACTCGATTCCAGGACCCTGGGATCGTGACCTGAGCCGAAGGCAGTCGCTTAACCAACTGAGCCACCCAGGCACCCTAAGATTTTATTTTTAAGTAATCTCCACACCCAATGTGGGGCTCAAACCCACAACCCTGAGATCAAGAGTTACATGCTCTACTGACTGAGCCAGCCAGGCACCCCTGCTGGGTTCATCTTTTTTTTTTTTTTAAGATTTTATTTATTTGACAGAGAGACAGCAAGAGCAGAAACACAAGCAGGGGGAGTGGGAGAGGGAGAAGCAGGCTTGCAGCCGAGCAGGGAGCCCGTTGCGGGGCTCGATCCCAGGACTCTGGGATCACGACCTGGGCGGAAGGCAGATGCTTAACTGACTGAGCCACCCAACGCCCCCGGGTTCATCCTTTTATTTATTTATTTATAAAGATTTTATTTATTTGAGTGACAGAGACTGCACAGGTGGGGAGGAGAGGGAGAAGCAGGTTCCCTGCTGAGCAAGGAGCCCGATGCAGGACTCGATCCCAGGACCCTGGGATCATGACCTGAGCCAAAGGCAGACGCTTAACCGACTGAGCCACTCAGGTGCTCCGGGCTCATCCTTTTAAAAAAATATTTTGTCTTATTACCCTTTACTCCATATTCCTTAGTGAAACCCAGGTATTTGAAAAATTAACATTCAACCTTAGCTCCAAAGTGGGTTAAGGGACCGTGGTAGATTTCCATATGACTCCAGTAGCTACTTCCCCAAATGCATCTTAGAAAACAGGGAGTAAGATGTGACAGTTACTATATAGTTCATGGTGGCTGAAATAGTCTTCCCCCCTTAAAATTTTATCCCCCTGATTCTGCTTTTCTATATTAAAGATAACGTGTTCTCTATCTGCTGTGTACCCTGCACATGAAAGGTAATTTAAAAAATATGGTCCACTGACAACGCTTTGATTAGAACATGTAAAATTAACATGATCTTTCCCCATTCTTCATCCTGAATCAAAATCTTTATAAAATAAACAAGTTGCTACAGAAATCTATTTTCAATATCAGGAACACTGATTCATGTTTCCAAAGGAAACGGGGGCTCACATCCTTATTCACATGGAGTCATTGCTGACGATGCTGGTGGCTTTTCCTTTACTCCTATTGGAAAACAGAACAGTGGGGGTGTTGGGGAAGGCTCGATGCCAGCAGGCTCTCTGACATCACAATAATTCCACATTGAGAACAGAACTCAGAAGCCAGTGAGAATGAAAATGGGTATATCATGTTGTAAAAGAATGAACTGTTTAAGCCTACAATGTCGATTTGAGACAAATCTTCTTAGACTTAGGTCCGATTAAGCCTCCTTTAAGAAAGAAAAACAGAGCCAGGGTGTTTGTTGGTCTGTTTTTTGCCTTGCTGGTTACACCACCTCACTGCCAGAGTCCTACCTTCTTGTTTCAACCCCCTCAGATGTCCCAGTGTAGCTGTGGTGTTTTAGGGACTCGTGTGGGTTAATAGTGACTACAGCCTTTAAAGATCGGATGTGAGGGCGCCTGGGTGGCTCAGTTGGTTGGGCAACTGCCTTCAGCTCAGGTCGTGGTCCTGGACTCCCCGGATCGAGTCCCGCATCGGGCTCCCTGCTTGGCAGGGAGTCTGCTTCTCCGTCTGACCCTCCTCCCTCTTGTGCTCTGTCTCTCGTTCTCTCTCTCTCAAATAAATAAATAAAATCTTAAAAAAAAAAAAAAATCGGATGTGAGCCAGTGCCTCTCTGGACAAGAGCATTTACAGTTATGGTGAAAAATACAGGCCCTCTTTGACTATAGTTCTGTGGAATGAATTGGAGGAAAATACCCCAGGGATACGTGTAATTCCATCCCCATCGTGGCTGGCCTGCTGCTTGACTCAACTTCAAAAGCCCATCACTGTCTTGAGGTGCAGTATCCACCATAGGCTGCTTCTCTAGTTCTGTCATGTTTTGTCCCTCTCTCATGTCACCGTTAATAGCGATATTTCAACTATGAAAGCCAAGCATCTCTCCGGGAGGGAAGCAGTCATTTCTGACAGGAAAGTCTCAGTCCAGAAAGCGTTGCTACAAGGAGGGACGGCAGGGCATTGTGGTCACCTTGAAGACAGGGACCCGGACCGTGGGGTTCTCCTTGAGCTCCTGGCACACAGGGGGGCTCTGGATAGATATTTGCAACATGGCTGAACAACAAAATAATGAAGGAGACAATGGTTCCTGATGAGGGCAAAATTGTACTCGTGGAGAAAGGCCAGAGCGGCATGAATGGAGTGATTTAGGACATGTACTCAGGCAACAAAAAGGAAGATCACTGAATTGCAATTCAGCGGACCGAACTTCAAACTCTTTTTTTTTTTTTTAAGATTTTACTTATTTATTTGACAGAGAGAGAGCACAAGCAGGGGGAGTGGGAGAGGGAGAAGCAGGCTCTCTGCTAAACAGGGAGCCCAACGTGGGGCGTGATCCCCAGACCCTGAGATCATGACCTGAGCTGAAGGCAGATGCTTAACCGACAGAGCCACCCAGGCGCCCCAAACTCTGATTCTTTTATTAACTAGCTGCCAAGACCTTGACTTTGCAAATGAATCTCCCTGTGTCTCATTCATAAATTTCTTTCTCCGTAAATTGAGAGAGATGGACTCCAAGAGTCCTTTTTTAAAAAATTTTTTTTAAAGATTTTATTTATTTGACAGAGAGATATAGCGAGAGAGGGAACACAAGCAGGGGGAGTGGGAGAGGGAGAGGCAGGCTTCCCACTGAGCGGGGAGCCCCACAGGCTTGATCCGGAACGCTGGGATCATGACCTGAGCCGAAGGCAGACGCTTAATGACTGAGCCACCCAAGCGCCCCTCCAAGAGTCCTTGAAGTATCTTTCAACCTGAAGTTCAATTGCAGGGCTTTGTAAAGCTTCACCACCTCAGGGTAGTTCAAAGAAGAATTACGGCTGTAAAAGTCCCCTTAACATAATTGCTCATGAGATTAGTCCTTCTTTTTCTCCTGTTATCTATTATCTTAGCTGGCTTCCTGTGTTCCTGCTTAGAATCTTATCTGCATCTGGGTGGAGATAGGCTTAAATGACCTCAAATGACTCAATGAGTAATGACCAAGCAAAGGTCATGAATGAAATCAAACATTATTCTGGAAGCTGGCAGTCAAATGATGCTGGCTGCCTATAGGAGCATGAACCTTCTTCTGTCCTCTCTACATATCTCCTCCACCTCTCTCCCCCCATCCCCTTAACAGCCATGCCATAAGAATGGGGATAAAGAGGGCGCCTGGGTGGTGCAGTTGGTTGGGCGACTGCCTTCGGCTCAGGTCCTGATCCTGGAGTCCTGGGATCGAGTCCCACATCGGGCTCCCTGCTCGGCAGGGAATCTGCTTCTCCCTCTGACCCTCCCCCCTCTCATGCTCTATCTCATTCTCTCTCTCAAATAAATAAAATCTTTAAAAAAAAAAAAAAGAATGGGGATAAAGAGGGTGCCTGGGTGGCTCAGTCGGTTAAGCGTCTGCCTTCGGCTCGGGTCATGATCCCAGGGTCGTGGGATCGAGTACCGCATCGGGCTCCTTGCTCAGCGGGGAGCCTGCTTCTCCCTCTCCCGCTCCCCCTGCTTGTGCTCACTCTGTGTCAAATAAATAAAATCTTAAAAAAAAAAAAAAAGAATGGGGCGTAAAGGAATGGCATTTGCTAGAGAAAAGTTTTCTGTGGGTGTTTATTCACATATAGGGAACAGCTGGGAGCCATCTGAGGTCATAACTAGATTTCTTGCTAGTTGATAGGTGTGCCTTAGTCTATGATTAACAGTAAATACATCTCAAACAGTGGTAATAAAAACGAATTACCTTACCAGTGAGGGAAGATTGACTTTAGTGATTCAAATCCTTCCAAAATATTTCACAAATAACACATTTGATAGATCTCTGCACTCTTGGAAGGCATTTCCCTTTCATCTCAGGAGAGGTATCCATTTGCTAAGATTCTGACTGCTTTCTGAGATTTAATTTCATTAATTAAAGCTAAAGTTGGGACACCTGGGTGGCTCAGTCGATTAAGCAACTGCCTTTGGCTCAGGTCGTGATCCCAGGGTCCTAGGATCGAGTCCCGCTTCAGGCTCCTGGCTCAGCGGGGAGCCTGCTTCTCCCTCTACCTGCCGCTCCCCCCTGCTTGTGCTCTCTCTCTCTCTGGCAAATGAATAAATAAATAAGATCTTTAAAAAAATAAAATAAAGTGAAGCTAACATTAATTTTAGATTTATTTTCTTGCCATGTTCCAAGTGCATATAAAGTTATTTAAAATCATATAGAAAAACTCAAGTTTTTTCTTTGGCAGTTTTCACCCCTAAAATAAGCCCAAGAAACGTTTGACATGTTTTTGCCCCAACAACAAAAAAAAAAATGACGATTTCATATGCATACTGACGCGATAGGTGAATTATATTTTCACAGTAGAATCTGGACACGATGAGCCACCATAAAACTGTCTCTATGCCAAAAGCAATGGAATGTGTAGTGCTGAAAGGTGCCCATGATGCTGTGAAGGTGAAGCCAGAGCCAAAGCAGCCACGATTAGTCTCTAGAATTCTACGACCATACGCTGCAGGGTGTTCCTTCATGGAAGCACGGAGATTTCAGAACAGTTGTCTCCATTAATAGTCTCCCTGGGGCCAGGACCTTATCTGATTGATCCTGGTATCCACCACTGTGGCTGGCTCCTAATAGGCACTCGAGAAAGGTTTGTGGATTGAACAAATGGAAGACGTTGTTCATGGAGTTAAATTTAAGAGATGCAGAGGGAATCTGTTGTGTCACCAAGCTCTAGCAAAGGGAGAAGGCCATAGGGAAGTGCTTAAAAGGAGAGCCGTGCATGTTTTTTATGAGATGCAAGAGGCATTTTTCAAGACACATACTGATTTTTTTAAACTTTTTTTTTTAAAGGTTTTATTTATTTGACAGAGAGACACAGTTAGAGAGGGAGAAGCAGGCTTCCTGCAGAGCAGGGAGCCCGATGCGGGGCTCGATCCCAGGACCCTGGGATCATGACCTGAGCCGAAGGCAGACGCTTAACTGACTGAACCACCCAGGCACCCCTAAACTTTTTTTAAAGATTTTATTTATTTGACAGAAAAAACACAAGTGGGGGGCGGGGCAGAGGCAGAAGGAGAAGCAGGCTCCCCGCTGAGCAGGGAGCCTGATGGGGAGCTTAAGCTACTGAGTCACTCAGGCGCCCCAAGACACATACTGATTTAGAGCCTTGCTTCCTAAAGGATGGTCCTCAGACCAGCAGCATCTGTATCACCTGAGAGCTTGCTAGAAACGCAGGCTCTCGGGCTCTGCCACAGATCTGCTGAATCAAAATCTGCATTTGAACATCTCCAGGTGTCTCCTATGCAGATTAAAATTTTGAGAAATCCTTTCTGGTGAGAGGTTGGACTTTGGGTCTAATGGACTCACCCTTTACTAACTAAGGGTCTTAATTTCCCTCGGCTTCAATTTTCTTACCTGCTACATGGTGATTAACCAAGATAGCAGAGGCAAATGCCTTTTACAATGCCAGGCGGAGACACTGAGGGTAGCGGCACTCCTTGCTGTGTGTCTTTCAGCACTGAGAAAGCTAACATCTCAATTGTAGGGGCGTGACTTTGTTCCATCCATTTGCTTCCAGCTGGGACCGCTGTAGCTGCTTCCTGAGATCTGAACCCAACTAGACGGGAACCACTGAACCCTAGGTCATTTTTATAATGATGCAAAGAATACTGTGCTCATCGGACGCACGCTGTTTATGCTTAGGATTTGTTAGACCTCATAGGTGAGACCATATTGCATTTCGAAGTCCGGTTCTCGCTACACATGTGGGGACCTGTTCCTTACGACAGTCACATGTTGCATCTGCTGGAAATGGGGAGAAAAAATCCACTTTCTGCTCCACTCAGGGAGGTAGAGCTTCACCAAACCAAGATTAGGCAGCCAAAAAAGGATAAAGATTTACTCAAATATTGCTAGCCCTGAGGACCGGGAAAAACTCTGTGACAGTTTAATATATTGATTTGAATCACATTCACATTTTACAAAGTGCTTTCACATAATTACTTTTATCCAAAGGATGGTATTCTATAGCCCCCATTATATGGACAAAGTAACTGAGGCTCACAGGGGAACGTATTTGTAACTTTGTATGGTCGTCTACAGATTTTGGGGGGAAATCTTCAGCATTTTGTACTAGCTGCCAAAGCTGTATTTGAGTCCCAGCTCTGCCACTGATTTTTTTTAAAGCATTTATACAGGTGTTATTGAAAATAAATCAGTTTATCATATACTCAAATGTATGCATGACTTTCTCATAGACTTTTTTCTTAGTCTTCTGTAGGTTTTTTCTTTTTTGTTTTTTTTTAACAGAGTATCTCCTGCCCTCTTTAGTCTAGATTTTATAACTACATTTAGGAAAGAGATCTAACTCTATAGCATTAATTCTGACTTCAGCTTCTGTTGCTTCGTGAAAACAGGTCATTCTTGCCATTTCTGGCAGACACAGTTGACAGGAGACAGGACAGGAAATGATATAATGATTCCAGAATTGTATATTTCCCCTCTGCCGTGCTGTTTGGGGAATGACCTTACCGTTAACCAGGAAATTGCCACAAATTTTTGTATGACCTTGTGTAAGTCACTTAAATTTGTTTCCTTTTTTAATCTGTAGGATGAGGAGGGTGAGGAGGATATCTAGTTAATACTTCAAAAGTTTGTGGAACGATCAAGGAAAATAGTCCTATTACATGAAAGACTATATATTTTATTTATTCAAGATTTATTTGAGGGAGACAGAGAGCACGAGCAGGGGGAAGCAGCAGAGGGAGAGGGAGAAGCAGGCTCCCTGCTGAGATCATGCCCTGAGCTGAAGGCAGACACTTGAACAGACTGAGCCACCCAGGCACTGACTAATAGGTTTTAAAATGTAGCTGGGGGCGCCTGGGTGGCTCAGTCGGTTAGGCGTCTGCCTTCAGCTCGGGTCATGATCCCAGGACCCTGTATCGGGCTCCCTGCTGGGCATGGGCACCTGCTTCCCCTCCCACTCCCCCTGCTTGTGTGCTCACACACACACACTCTCTTCTGTCAAATAAATAATAAAATCTTTAAAATACAAATAAAATGTTGGAATTTGTCAGGGATGGTAAGACACAAAATGCTGTCATGAAGGAAGAAGTTTTTATACTCACAGATCCCCAGAAGCAGGAGGCCTGGCTCCCCACACCAGGCTACTGGGAAAGTGCCAGAGCCGGTAAGGGGCGGGGGGGGGGGGGGGGGGGGGGAGAGGCAGGAGTGAGAGGAGAGCAGGGCCAACGCCTTCACTGTGGTTTTCCTGGGAAGGAAGGGACGAGGCAGAGTGATCAGGCTCAGCAGGTTCCGGACTGGCTAGCGAGAATAACCTCAGCGGGCTCTGGGGTGTAGGGCCTGTCTGAAATTGTCCCTACCTAGTCCTGGGTTGATTAGGCCAGAGGTAGAGGCTCGTTGTGTGAAAGCTTGACAAAGAAAGTAGTTGGGGGGGTGGGCTTTGGACCTGTTGATTTGCATTTGAAAGGTGACTTGTTATCGCTGAGAATTGGTTAGCCCTGGGAGGGGAGTCTCCTCTCCCCCACCTGCCACAGCAAGGCTGCGGAAGCCGAGCACCGAGAATGCCACCGATAGGAACGCTGATGGTTAATTCAGTGTGGATACCAGCTCCTTTGGTGTTTGCATAGGTAGGTGTGCAAGGCAGGTGCTCTGCTATTCCACTTCTCCGTAGGGCTTCACATGCTAATCTGATCTGCAGGACTTGTTTTCTCCTGGTAAATATTTTGTGTGGAAAGGGTTCAGGTTTATTTTTCACAGGGTTCACTGCTCCTCGGTCTGCTCATTGCCCAACTGACCACACATGCGACAGATCAGCTCTATCGAGTGTCCTCTGCGCAGTTTCCATGCCTTAGACTATCTCTCCTCCTCAGGGAGACACACTCAAAGGACACTTTCTGGGGAAACACATGCTGGAGCTAGCCATTTCAGAACTGTGCTACTGCCGTGCATTTTTAGGTCATTCCAGAGAATTCGGAAAGCTCTATTGCTCTTCAGTGAACTCGGGATAATTAAGCCGCCTTTCAGGAGCCAGCTGGTTTCACAATTAGGCTTTGGCCAGGTTTTTGTGTGTATTACAGGAAAAATTGATTACCAAAGGTTGACATTTTGGCAACCCACTGTGCTGCCATATTACAGCTACAAAGGAACCCTGTAAATAGTTAATTCACTTATTCACTAATGAGTGCCTTCATCAAAGCATTCATTAGATTCCTGGCACAGAATATAGGTCTGGGGACTGAGTGAGGAAAAGGACAGAAGCCTATCCTCAGTGGGTGTGCTGACAGTCATTTAGCAAACAATTAGCTCAGCATGATAAGTGCTATCTGGTGATAGAGTTCAGCGGGGTAGGCAGACTTCCCAGAGGAACTAGCGCTGGATCCATCTTGAAAGATGGGTGGTGGGGCGCCTGGGTGGCTCAGTCGTTAAGCGTCTGCCTTTGGTTCAGGTCATGATCTCAGAGTCCTGGGATCTAGCCCCGCATCGGGCTCCCTACTGTGCGGGAAGTCTGTTTCTCCCTCTCCCCCTGCTTCTGTTCCCTCTCTCGCTGTCTCTCTCTGTCAAACAAAATCTTTAAAAAAAAAGAAAGATGGGTGGAAGTTTGCCAAGGAGAAAGCTGGGGAGGGCATTTTAGGCTATGGGGACTCAGGCAGCTCTACAACTTATTAACTGCAGGACTCTGGGCAAAATGCTTGACACATGAGCTCCTCCATCTGTAAAATGGGAATAATAGCCTCTCCAGAGGGTGGTGGTGAGAATTAAGTGCGTTCCTTCGTGTGGAGCATCTAGAGCCGTGTCTGGTACAGAAAGCAAGGGCCTTAGAGCAGGAGGGAACCAAGGGCCTGAGGGAACAGCAAGCATTGTGCAGGGGCTGAACCCGAAGTTGTCCAGGGAGATGTGAAAAATCAGCCTGCAGGTGTCGGGAAGGGGGAGCTTGCCAAGGGGCCTTTAAGCTCTATGAAGAAGGTCATGAAGAAGGGGGAGCTGGAAAACTAGTGAGACATTCTGAGCAGAGCATACCTGATAGGGCCCGCATTTTGGAAAGATCCTGCTGTATTTCATGTTAGAACCTGACCGAAGGGGGCAGCAGTGGGAACAGGCCCAGAAGATATTTAGAGGGAGAACTGGTAAGCCAGCAATGGGGTGACTTGTGAGGGACGAAAGGTGTCAAGGACGGCCCTGAGTACCCCTGCTGGGAGACCTGATGGGCACTTACAAAGAAAGCTGCTTGCAGAGCAGGTGGAAAGATTAATGCAATCCAAGGCACCATTAAGAGCATAAGAATGTCAGAATGAGAAGGCAGTAGCCCCCCCGCCCCCTATATTCTGTAGTTAAATTACATAGTGCTGGTGTTGGGCACTGTTTTAAGGGACGTGGACAGAAACCACGTTCACTGATTCTAGAGGACGATGAATTGGAAGATGAGGGATCTTGAGATAAATTCGTGTGGGCAATTATTTTCACCTGGAAAACAAAGGGAAAGAATATGGTCAAGGAGGGGGAGTGGGAAAGAGACAAGTAGCACCACTGGGTAAACTTTGCTATGGAATCAGATTTAAGGGCACTATGAAGAAGAAACTTCTTTAGGAGCTGCCCTAGAATGGAATAGGTTGTCCCACAAAGAACTGGCTAGAGGGGCACCTGGGTGGCTCAGTCAGTTAAGCATCCAACTCTTGGTCTCAGCTCAGGTCATGATCTTAAGGTCCTGAGATCAAGCCCCGTTGTCCGGCTCTGTGCTCAGCAGGAGTCTGCTGGAGATTCTCCCTCCCTCTACTCCTGCACACGTGCTCTCTCTCTAAAAAAGAAAAAAAAAACTAGCTAGAAGTATCCAGGGGAGGCTGATGATTCTCTGCTAAAATGGTAGTAGAAATAATACCAGCACTGGCTAGGAAGATAGAATAGGTAATCTCTAAAGCCATTTCCGGTTTGAAATCTGAGATTCTGTGAACATGTCAAAAGAGAAAGAAATATTTAAGCACCAATCTTCCTGATTTGCTACTGACTTAAGTATTTTTGGACAACTGTTGGGCTCTGTGCTGGGCACTTGGGAACACAGCAATAAAAAGACTTTGTCTTTGCCCTAGAAGGGAACACTGGTTAAAGTAGTAAATGTTATATATGTTGTATTGTGATTTAAACCAATGTACTAATATATGTTAGAGTTAATATAATAAATATATAATTCTCCAACTAAATTAATATTTTAAAGGGTCCTGAGCAAACGCAAGGGATGCCACTTAACCCTTGCCAGGGACAGAATGACTTCTAAGCCCAGGCATAAAGCTAAGGGATGGGGGCTGGGGGATATGAGAGGACAAGTCCTGCTTTTAACTAACTTCCTCTGGATCAGTATTTTCGTTCATGTGTACCAAATATAGTCCATGTCTAAAAACCAGACCAGCCATCCTATTGGGAGACTGATTTTCTCCAGAACACAAAATGTGGAATTTTGGCAAGAGGGGCAGTGGGAAATGAAGGCTGTTTTCTATCTTACTACAGCCAGATGTTCTCATTTAATCCACGAGCAAACACTGAGCCAGTCTTATCTGGGGGTTTCAGCCCGCTCTGTAGGACTCCTATAAATGTCCCTACTAAACTGATTCTCTGCTGTGTCGAGATCCTTCCTTGGCTCTGTGCCCTGGCTTTGTGCTCTTACTGCTTTGCTCAGCCTCCCAGTTCCTGGAGATCAGCTGATGCCCTCTCTCCTGTTTAAACCTGGACCTCAGACCCCTCACTTTGTTCTGCCTGCTAATGTTTGGGTTCCAGGCAGTAGATCTGTCTTATGACTGTCCTGCCTGCTATGGCTGCTCAGCGCTGACCCGATGCCTTCTCTGAGCCCTAAGCTCTGGACTCAACTCATCTGCATCCTGTTTCTGCTCCCTCACCAGAACGTGCTCTTCTCCCACCCTATTCCTGGGAGGAACTACTGGAGTATGTCTCCAAGCTGTGACCGTTTGTGGAGAAAGGAGAAGCAGGTGGGAAGGAATGAAGCAGGAATAGGCGTCCTAGTTAACAAAGGGGAATGCAAACAGTTGGGCCGTGGCCTTGGTAGGGGGTGGAGCCACAAAGAGGGACGAGCCGACCCTATTATAGAATTATCTGGGATCCATTTATATCATCTGGGAAAATACCCATGTTATCGTACTGACAACCTCTATCCCAGGTTCAAGTTAGGACTGGCAGAGTTTTGAGCCTGAGAGAAGGTAGCGCTTTCCCCTCGAAACTTCCTATTCTAGCTACAGCTCCAATTCTATCCTGTAGGGGGTGCCCAGGTTCTTGTGCGTGCAGTAATGTCGACTCTGCTTTGTCCTTTCTGCTTCTGCTTCCAGGGCCTTCATTAATTCTTACTGGGAGTGGGGGAGGGGCGGGGTGGAGGTGAAGGTCTGCCTTTGCCCCGGGTGGTGAGCCATCCAGCTTGTGGTCCAGTTCCCCTAGACTTCTAAAGCAGATTCACACTAGAGTGCTCATACCACGTGGGCACACGCATGTAGACACGGGTCGTTCTCCAGCTAAGTACACATCTGTACCATTCTCACCATGCAGACACCTCTACACATCTCTCTCTCACACACACACAGACTCACATTCACCATGCAGGCTCCACACACTCGTAGACACCCATTCACCCATATACAACCATGCAGGCTCCACACCAAACTGCACCCCCACACCGCTCACCATGCAGAACCTCACACGGATACACAATAGCAGGGTCAAAAGCCAGACGGAGAGACCAAGGTGTTCACAGAAATGTGGACCCACAGGGGCACCTGGGTGGCTCCGTTGGTTACTCTTGATTTCGGTTCAGGTCATGATCTCAGGGTTGTGAGATCAAGCCCCGAGTGGGGCTGTGCACTCATTGGGGAGTCCGCTTGAGATTCTCTCTCTCTGTCCCCGCACTCTGCTTATTCTGTGTGTGCATGAGCTCTTTCTCTCTCAAAGGAAGAAAAATGTGGATCTACTGCACAGAAACAGTTGAAGACTTCTGCTCATCAGCACCAGAATAAGGAGTAGTTCACACTAGAGCAGAGAAAACTTAGCTTCTGGCCTCATCCTCAGTGCCTCTCCCAGCCCCAGAGTACAACCAACCACCACACAGTCCTCGTTGTTTACTAGATGTACTTTCAGTTGCCTTGCCTTCTTTCGGGTCTTCTGGCTTGCTAAGTAATTCCCTCAGGTGGAATCTGGGGTCTGGCACATTGTGACTCCATAATGATCACTTCCCTCCTTTCCTTTCCTTCCTCTTCCCCTTTCCTTTCCTCCTTTCCTTTCCTCCCTTCCTTTCCGAGTGCAGACCTTGAAACCTGACTTCCTACTCACATCCCAGATCTGCATTACTAGCTGTGTGACCTTGGTCTATTACTTAACCCCTCTGCTTCAGTTTCCTTATCTTTAAAATGAGGCTGATAATATCTTCCCTATGAGAAGGGTTAGAGGAGTTGATGTAGGAGTTAGCTATTATTGTTGTTTGCTCCAAGCCGCAATTCTAGCCTCTTTTTTTTTTTTAAGATTTTATTTATTTATTTGACAGAGAGAGAGAATAAGTAGGCAGAGAGGCAGGCAGAGGGAGAGGGAGAAACAGGCTCCCTGCTGAGCAGGGAGCCCGACGCGGGGCTCGATCCCAGGACCCTGGGATCATGACCTGAGCCAAAGGCAGCCGCTTAACCGACTGAGCCACCCAGGCGCCGCAATTCTAGCCTTTGAAGCCTGTTTTGAATTCTGACTCGGTAGTCTTTATATTAGCCACTCTCCCAGCTTAGCATCATCTAAAAACCTTCAGCACATTCCCTGTGGTCTCTGTGGGATTTCCTTCTGTAGAGGCGAAGACCCCTCCCACCCTCCCTCACTCCTGCCCCAGAATTCCAAATCTGGGAGGATGGCCGCACCTCCTCGCTTCCTTGCTTTATTCAGCTGCCTTCAGGGAGCACTCACCCCATGCCAGGCCCAGCGCTACGCAGCGTCTCATTTAATCCCCAGAAGGACCCTCTGAGGTACGCACTATAGTCCCATCCATTCTCGAGATGAGGTAACCGGAGTTCAGAGACGTTCCATAACTTGCTCAGTTTCATGGCTAAGGTGGTGGGGCCACGGCAGGATTCAAATGTCAGTCTGTGGCTCCCGAAGCCAGTGCATTACCTACCCACCAAGGACACCTTGTGGCTAGTTCCCGGCGAGAGGAATGCACCACAGCAGCGCTGACTCCCTTCCGAGTCTCCCTGCTGCAACCAGATTGGACTTCGCGTGTTCTCTTTTTCCTAGTCTGTGCCCGCACTCATTCTGTTTGGGCAAATGCCTTTCCTCATCACCCCCTGTGTCCTTCTCCCTTCAAGCTCCACCTCAAATGCCACCTTTCATGAGAAGCCTTTTTAATCTCCTAACCAGAAGGGACCTTTTTCTCCATCCCCCACCCCCCGCCCCGCCCCGCATTGCACTTGGTACTTTCCTTATTGTGATTTTTTTTTTTTAAAGATTTTATTTATTTATTTGAGAGAGAGAATGAGAGACAGAGAGCATGAGAGGGAGGAGGGTCAGAGGGAAAGCAGACTCCCTGCCGAGCAGGGAGCCCGATGCGGGACTCGATCCCGGGACTCCAGGATCATGACCTGAGCCGAAGGCAGTCGCTTAACCAACTGAGCCATCCAGGCGCCCCTTATTGTGATTTTTGTTTCTCTGGCTTGTATGGTGGTTACTCATGTACTTGTCCTTTCCCACCACTAGAGTATAAACCCCGTGAAAACAGAGATTGAGCAGTGTCTCTCTCTGCCTTGCCTAGAAGAGTACCCTGCACAAAATCTGTGCTGTATAGATTCATGCTGAATTAGTGAATTTTTTGTTGGGTTGAATGAATGGTTGCAAGGATAGGACCACAGGGACTGGTTCACCATCCTTGGTGCCATAACTGAGTCTATCTGGATGGTTACCAGGCACATTTCTCCTCCTTATCCAAAAGCATAACATGAGAGAAGTTGTAAAGCACCTTAGGAAACTCATCACAAGAGGGTCTAATACGGCGTTTCTCGCTCTCAGGAATCGTGCTTGTTCCTGATGGGAGCTTCTTTCTTTAGTAAGAGCTTTAAACCCATCTCTTAAACGATCTATTCTAGAATTTACCTGGGGTGCAATTGTTACCAAGCTTACCAATGGTAATTTCTGGCATGTACCGTTTTTGAAATTCGGGACATTTCCTTAATCCCTAGCCTTCTTCCTGGTCTTGTTTTCCTTCCTTCTAAGATAACATCTGGTCTTTTCACTCAGATGTTCACATTATGAAAAATCTCGGGACCATTCCCAGTGTTCCCTTTGGCCCGTAGAAAACAGCTTATATTTGAAAGGTGAACTGAGAAATCAGAATGTGATAAAGATGACTCTGATTATTCTGAACATTTGAACAGACGCACTCTCTGAGGATTTTCTATCCTCTGAGTGGTTCTGGGCTGAGTCCTCCTCTTGGTAATTAATGACTTTGAGATATGGATGCGGCTGCTGGTCTTGTCCATAAATCATCCAGCCATGCACGACCACCGTCAGCAGAAAAAAAGACCTCTCCGGCTCCTCAGCTGCTGGCTTCTGAAGAGTGGCTGGACCGCTTGGCTATTTCTGTGAGGGCTCGAGTTTCTGGGTGTTATGAGCAACTCGGTAGAAAGTGCAAGGTAAACATAAAGTGCATTCACTGAAAGCAGCCTGAATTATAAGTGCCAACCTTCTGGAGAGAGCTGGATGTCATTTGGGTTATCTGTATTCCAAAGCAGGTCTGAGGATGATTGCTTTGGAAAAAGTCCTGCTTTTACATGCCTTACTTTATTTGAAGTCAAATGGTTGCAATGAGGAGTGGAAATAGTTTTCTAACAATAAGTTATTTCCTTCCCGGAATTTTCTTTTCCTGTCAGGATTTTCTCTTAGTTACCTGGTTCCCCAACCACACATACCCTGCGACTCCACTGCACCTCCTTAGCTTCTTAAAGTATTTGTGATGATCTTTTATTACTAACTTAGCTGACGGGTCTTCTTCTCTTCCTATGTATAAATCTTGACTCTTCCTTTAATCAGTATGTATGTATTACTTTGTAACCTCTCTTATATCTCATATCTTTGATTTTATTTTTCCCATGTGTAGAAGTTATGTTCTCCACCACAGCAGCCTGTGAGAACAATGGTATCATCTAAACATTCATGCCCCAATTCAAGTGCAGTCCAGGCAGGAACCAGACTTTTTCAGGGGCCCTGCTCTCAATATTTCTGAGCTTCCCTGGTGATGCTTATAATTATCTCCTCATCTACCTACTGTTATCCTATGTTTGCTATGTGGATATGGCTTCTAGAAGAGGCCCCCTGCATACCTCTCCCAACAACACTGCTGTGCATAGGCTCCTCCCACTTAGAATTCCAGTGCCATTGTTTCTCCCTCAAGGTCAGATGCTCACCACTGCTGGCCTCGGATGTCCCTGTCTCTACCCTGTCTCCTTCTCTCCTCCCTCTCTATGTTAACTGCAGATAGACTGTCCCAAAGATCCCCACACTGGTAGCAATTTCAGTTCACCTGTGGGTAGGTGTTTCCCACAAAATGCACGCACAGTCAGGATATGGTTCATGTTGGTGCCATATTGGGCCAGGACCCTGCAGTACTCTCTGACAGTTTAAGGAAGGCTGATGCTGGGACCAGGTCTTGGCCTTGGGCTCCTCTCTTTCTCTCTTCCCCATCCTTTTTGGGGGTTGATTGCAGGCTGGGAAGGAAAATGGTGCCCATTCTGCAG
The DNA here is from genome assembly GCF_029215605.1 of Mirounga angustirostris. NCBI lineage: Eukaryota > Metazoa > Chordata > Mammalia > Carnivora > Phocidae > Mirounga > Mirounga angustirostris. The sequence goes on along the minus strand of NW_026991711.1, from coordinate 15,103,633 downwards.
TCTGGCCTCATCTTAGAAGTTCAGGGGTGATGGTAGTAGAGGGGGGTGGTGTGGGCATGTAGGAGGATGCAAGGGGATGTAGGGATGCAGGGAGGCTGTCAGGGTGCCAGCTCCCTTCGGAAAACTCGACTCCAGTGAGAATTTGTGAATGTGAATAGACATTGACAGCAAAGATGCCGTCTAGCTCTGTATGCAATATGTGATTTTCAAATGCAAAAGGATATTTGGGGGGCAAGTGTGATACCTAATTCCATCCCCCCTTCACAATAAAAGTTTGAATTCCAAGCCTACAAGTCCAGTAAAAAAAAAAAAAAAAAAAGTCCTTTTACAGAAATCCCTGGCTAGTTGATTTTTTTCTGCTGGTGGGATTTCCTGCTTTCTCTACAATTTGCTCTGAACTGCCTAGTCCCTGGGGCCACACAAGAAATTGAATATTCTTTGGGGTGCCAGGGAGGCTCAGTCAGTTAAGTGACTGACTCTAGGTTTCGGGTCAGGTCATGATCTCAGGGTTGTGAGATCAAGCCCTGCGTCGGGCTCCACACTCAGAGCAGAGTCTGCGTGAGATTCTCTCTCTCCCTCTGCCCCTCCCCCACTAAAATAAATAAATATATCTTAAAGAAGTTGCATATTCCCATTTCTGGAGGCTTTGATGATTCCTGGGCTCACCGTTCATTTTTTTTTAATTGCCATGTTTCAAAACAGGCATGCAAAGTTCCTGGAAATTTAACAATTGGCTCTCAGAGCTGGTACGAGCCAGGGCAAGTCAGCCCCAGCATACGGCTGGTTATGGATGAATGTACTCTATCTCACCTGCTAGACTGCAGGTCGAGGAGGGCAGGCTCCAGCCTCTAATTCCCTTTGTTTTCCTTTTAGCATCTTACACCTATCAGATACAATATGACAACAGGGAAGTCAGCGAGAGAAAATATGCTTGCTCCTTTGAATCTACCTAATAGGTGGCCAGATTTTTCCTATGCCTCCAATTTTAGACTACTTTTTCTCACTATCACTAGTACATTTGTTTCATTTCTCCTGCTACATATTACCTTTTTATAGCTTAGAACTCAATCTTACTCATGGTCCTGAACTCCTGGGAGCCTCATCATTTCTTGATCTTTTCAGTGATGGACAGTTCACCTTTGTCCAGTCAAAATTCACCTCACTGGCTATGGGTGTCTCAGATTCCTCCCTGTCCAGAAACCCTTCTAGTTCTGTGTTTCACACTTGGGATGTATCAGTTCCCTTCTATTCTCGCCTTTCCTTAGAGTCCTCTCTTAGAATTAAGGTTGTGTTCTCCTTGAGAGCTTATGCCTTCTTCTTTTTATCCTTATAATTCTGACAAGTAGCAGAGTACCAGGAGAACAAGACAGATTCTGTGCAAAGTGCTGGATGGATGGATGGATGGATGGAATGGAATGGAGTACACTAGAGGGAAGTCAGAGCTCACAAGAGTCACTGATAACTTTGGTCTTTAGCACTGGATCCAATATTTCTCTTAGCCAGTGCAGGAGAAACATTAATCTATTCATTCATTCATTCAACAATATCATTGTTCAAGGCACTGGAGATGCAGCAGAAAACAAGACAAAGTCTTTGTCCTCATGGAGTTGGGTCCAGTGGGAGCAGAAGGACACGAGGAGGGTGCAGGGGGCTGAATGTTTATGTCCCCCCACCTCCAAATTCATATGTTGTATCCTAACGACCAATGTGATGGTATTCAGAGGTCAGACCTTTGAAAGGTGATTAGTGAAGGGATTGGTGCCCTTATAAGCCAGGAGTTCTCTGCTGTCCATCATGCGAGGGTACAGTGAGAAGTCTGTGACCTGGAAGAGAAGTCTCACCAGACCTGACTGTGCTGGCTCCCTGATCACAGAATTCCAGCCTTCAGAACAGTGAGAAAGTTCTGCTTGTAATCCATCCTGTCTGTGGTACTTTGTTATAGCAGTGGGAACGGACTAAGACATGGGGACAACGGAGCAGCCCGATACATGCTGTGTATGTATTAATCATCCTGTCTGTATGGATGTGCATCAGCCTTCCCCACCTTAACCTTTTTGGTAACATTCCTTCATGGCATTTCTTTTGCTTTCCATACTGTGTTTCATTGAATCTTGAAGAACTCTAGTCTGACAAACAAGGAACCAAGTTTGGGGCGTAGATGGATTAGATGGAGATTTTCTCAGTATATTTCAGAACTATAGGAACATTTGGTTTTCCTGGTCCATTAGTTTTTACTAAAGGTAATTCTTCCTAAACCTACATAGGCTCATGGCAATGCTCAAAGGAGAATGTAGACTTGCTCTACTGTACTAAGGATTATTTCCTATAGCCCCTAATGGAAACATAGGTTTTAAAATTTCTCTTCCTGTAGCCTACTGGCTAGTGGCCATGGGATTCAATCCAACCAAACACACATATCCATCCAGTGGTGCTATGTCATCTGTTAGCATTTTCCCACACAGAATGTTCAACATCTTAAAGGTGCAAGGAAATTGTTAGTGTTTATTTCTTTGTGAAGTTTTTTATTAAACACCAATATATGTTGAATTTAAACTGTCTATGGTAAATTTTTGATAAAAAATAAAACAAATTCTAAGTTCCTGGAAAACAGAAACAGTAACTTATTTTTCTCTCTGTATTGCACAGTACTTCCCTAGCTCAGAGCATGGCAAAAATAAGGGCTCTGTAAGTTCATTTGTTGGATGAATGAATTTATTTATTCATGAATAAATTCTTTATTCATGAATGAACTTATTTATTTACTCATTACTTTTCTTCCTTTCCTTGCATTTTATCTGCTGTTTTCTTTATTCTTTTGACTCAGTAATACTTTTCATATCAAGTTCAATAAGAGCTGAATAAATTCATATTGACCTGAATTGAAAAGAGAAATGAAAACAGAAAATCTTTAGCAAATTGGACCTAAACTCTCCCAGTGAGTTGCAAATTAATCCAGTGAAATGTTCCGGATGTTTTGGATGAGGGAATTCTATCCCAGACAGGTCACACTCTCTTACTAACCTCGGGTCTGGTTGAAGGAAGATCCCTCTAAGCCAAAACATCCGGCGACGTTAATTTAATTATGAAACAACATGTTGTGCCAGTGAAGTTGGGCTTCAAAATGACTTAGCAGAAAGTCTCTGGTTTGATACTGAAAATAGATGCCATCCAACGCAATAAAAAGGACTGCGTCCGGCCAAACTGTCAAAGACAGGTACAAACAGGCTAGAGGAGGCTTCTTTTAACATGATGTTAGGAGCGATGAAAGTGTGTGTCATCTGGGGTTAAACTTTAATTTCGCATCTTTTAAATATAAACTACACTTGCTATCTGCACAGCAGGTAGATCATCTAGCCATCTCTACCCGCTTGCCTTACTTTTTTGGTCGGGGAGGGGCAGAGGGAGAGAGAGAGAATCCCAAGCTGGCTCCACGCCCAGCACGGAGCCCCATGCGGTGCTGGGTCTCACAACGCTGAGATCATGACCTGAGCCAAAATCAAGAGTCAGATGTTTCACCAACTGAGCCACTCAGGCACCCTTTGATTGCCTTACTTTTTGAAATGCAACTTATTTTTAGGTTCTGCCAACTCTTCTTTCTTATCTTACACATTTCTCTAAATGTCTTAAATTTGAAGGCAAGACTGAAGCAGAAAGACAAGTAGGCAAAGATGGAGCTGACGTACATGCTTGTAAGCCATGCGGAGGCCTGACCGGGCTGCAAACAGCAGGTCCCAAACCAAACACATCATGTTGCAACACAAAAACAAAAAACGCGTCCTGTCCAGCTTTCCTTGTGTTGCTATATGCCTGTTCCTCTGTCTCCAGGTAGCATTTTAGTGTACCCATCTTGTGCAGCTCTGTTGTTGTCCTTCATGCATTTGCCTACTTCTTGATGAAGACTCTATCTTAAACCTGGAATGGGATGGCAGATTTGATGGGGATTATTCTGGTTTCCTGCATAAATAGGGGCTCAAAAGATATTTGTTGAACTAAATTAAATCCTTATAGTTTTACAAAACTTACAAAATCTGCTTCTGATGAAACAACCTCCTTCTACATTGTGGAGTTAGTTTTGGATACAAATGGATCCTCTTCTTTTAAAAGGACAGTTGTGCAGCTCAGGGAAGACCAAAACAAAGGGGTCTGGGGCTCTGTGCTTGGCACATTCTTCTTCTTTTTTTTTTTTTTAAGACTTTATTTTTAAAATTTTTAATGTAATCTCTACCTCCAATGTGGGGCTTGAACTCATGACCCCCAAGATCAAGAGTCACATGCTCCACTGACTGAGCCAGCCAGGCGCCCCTCTGTACATTCTTGATAACTGACAGAAGAGCCTTTGTTATCTGTTTGACCTTGTGTTTGGTCAAGCACATACTAATGTAGGGGGATTTCCTGTTGCTACCACTGTTTGCTCGATTCTACTCTGGCTTCCAATACTTTGCGGGTGGAAATTACCTTGGTTCCTCACAGTTACCAGATATCATTTCTGGGCCCTCCGTTTTCCTGGGAATGCCACTAGCCTGGAATTTGAATGGTTTCCAAATAAAAATCCCTCCCAAACAGGAAAGATAGCCTGGATTTGTAGTCATGGTATCTGACCCTTTTCCCTCCTGATGACCTCATAGGAAGCCAAGCTCCCTAAACTGAACCAGCCATTAATGTAGAAATATTCACAGAGCTCTCTCTCATCTCATAAGGGTCTGATAAAAATGGGATGGCATACGAATTAGCTATTGTCAGAAAATCACTGTGTAACAACCAACCATAGATCCTCTTGGTCAACCACCATAAAGATTTCATTTCCTGCATCTGTGAAGTTTAGCTGGTCTATGCTGGGCTCAGTTGGGGGGCTCTGCTGATCTCGGCTAGGGCTCTCATGCATCTGGGGGCTAATCTGGGCATCTGGGTTGGCCAATCTTAGGTGGGATTGGTTAGGGTAACTTGGTTTTTCTCTACCTGCCCAACCCCTAGGACCAGTGGCTACCTGGGCATATCTTTTTCATGGCAAAAGCAGAACAGAACAAGCTGGATCCCACAGGTGGTTTTGTAAGCCTCTTCTTGCATCATGTCTTCTGACATCCTATTGTCCAAAGCAAGTCACATGACTGAACTCAGAGTCATGGGATGGAGAAATACACTCCTCATTTTGATGGAAGGAACTGCACAATCAAGTGTCCAAGGGCTTGGTTATAAGAAGTCAAGAACTGGAGCCATCAGTGCAATATGTCACTGTTGGAAGAACATTTAGGCAGTGACTTCCATTCATCTCCTTTCCTTTCTTGATATTTTGCATAGAACACTTTTAATATGCGGGATTTAAAGTCTCTTACCAGGTTGGGCCCTTTTCCTCCACATCCTTGTAAAATGGTCAAAGCTCCCCAACATTTTCATATCATCCATGATATACATAGAAAACATTTACCCAGGCTTGGGATTTCTTGTGGGTTGGGGAAGGGAGCAAGGGGAGATGGGGAGACCTTCACAGATGATCACAGCTGGGAAAACAGTTGTGAAGGGTGTGGAAAGGGCAGGAGGGTTACCAAATATCTTTTCAGTGGAATGTTGGATTATGGTCCTTTGCAGGACTGTGTTATCCTACGGAGGTGAAAGCCCTTATGTTTCTAGGCTATTTGACAGCTCTGGGAAGGCAGAAATTAACTTGTGGAAAACTCACAGTAATGCAGGTGATTCCTGTCCATAGCAATGCAAGCAATCCCTACTCAAGGTAACATAAGAAAATTCTGTCAGGTAGAGACTATAAAAACCAGTCTTTTTTTTTTTTAATTTTATTTATTTGACAGAGAGACAGCGAGAGAGGGAACACAAGCAGGGGGAGTGGGAGAGGGAGAAGCAGGCTTCCCACGGAGCAGGGAGCCCGATGTGGGGCTCGATCCCTGGACCCCGAGACCATGACCTGAGCCAAGGCAGATGCTTAACAACTGAGCCACCCAGGCGCCCCTATAAAAACCGGTCTTAATATCTTACCGATTCCTCCACAAGCTAATAATAATAATAATAAAAAAAAACTCATGGGTTAATGATGGCCATTTAATATTTGCATGAGAGTCACGATTTTACCTTTTTAAAAATTACCCTTTAATACGATATTGCTGAGTTGCTTCCAGATTTCCATCCCTGTAGTCACTTCCAATTATTTTGTTCATTCAGCCTGTAAAGCAGTGTGTTTAAATTTATCAACACCATAATTGGCTTTCTTTGATCTTTCTCTACAAATTTTTTTTATGAGTAAATAACTTTCAAAGGTGGAGGCTTTGGTATCATAGGAAACCAAGAGGCTGAGAATGAGTCTGTCGGGAGCACTGAGGGCCGGGATCAAGATGGTTCGGTCACACACTCTGCCTCACAGAGGGTTGGGGGCCACTCACAAGATGGACACGGGGAAGAAAGAAATCAGTGCTTGGTGATTGCTCAGCGCAGGGGTCGGCTTCTAGGTCAGAACACCCGGAAGTGTTTGAGGCATTAAATAATCGGAAAAGTAAACACAAAAACAAATAGTGCTCAAGTACTACCCAAACAGCAGCCGAATTGTATCTAGAGGTAGAGAGAGGAAGGGTTTGTGAAGGAGGGGAAAGCAACCGGTAGTGGGGAAAAGGTAAGCAACTCCAAAGATTCTGTGAGCTTACAATTCAGAGCATTCAGCAGTTCAGTTCCTGCAAGGTATTTGTCTGACCGAAAGGGAAAAAACAACGTATGGGTTCAGGGATACAAAAGAGAAATTCCTAATTTATGCTTGTTCCACTAATCACAGACTGTAAGTTGATTGCCTAGGACTGAGGCCTTCACAGTCTTTTTGTTTGGCTAGCTGGTGCTTCTGAAATGATTTGAATAGAAATGCTTTTTTTTAGACAGGGAATGGCCTCCAATAATAGGTCCCTTCTCTGGAATCGCCCAGATGGCCTCCCTCAGTTGTTTTGCCCATGGAGCATTTGAGTTTGCACCCTTGACTAATAGTTGTATTTCTAAGCACTTTTTGAAGGCATTGACACAGATTTAATGCTGTGACATTATTTATAGCAGTTAGCCAGACTGAAGTGAGTTCAAACTCTGCTCCTGTCTGAACAGTCACCTTTCACAGTGACCCCAAAATACAGGCCAACGACTTGCCTGCAAAATCCTCTATTTTGGCAACACCCAGACAGCACTGTCTTTTCCTTGTGCCATTTATATGTTTACTTAAAAAAAAAAAAAAGATTTTATTTATTTATTTTGTGAGAGAGAGCGCAAAAGCCGGGGGAAGGGCAGAGGGAGAGAGAATCTCAAGTAGACTCCACACTAAGCGCTGAGCCCCTGACGCGGGACTCGATCCCAGAACCCCGAGATCACAACCTGAGCTGAAATCCAGAGTCGGATGTGAACTATATGTTTACCTTCGATGCACAACTGCTGAAGTTGTCTGAACCACATTTCTTTTTTTTTTTTTTTTAAGATTTTATTTATTTATTTGAGAGAGAGAGAGCATGAGAGGGGGGAGGGTCAGAGGGAGAAGCAGACTCTCCGCTGAGCAGGGAGCCCAATGTGGGGCTGGATCCCAGGACCCTGGGATCATGACCTGAGCCGAAGGCAGACGCTTAACGACTGAGCCACCCAGGCGGCCCGGTATCTGCATTTTGCTACAACACTCCCAAGACTTAAAGTTTTAAAAACTTGCCTACAATCACACAGCTATTAATAAGTCTAAGTCTAAAGCACTTGCCTTCAATCGCCAAACCATCCAAAGGCTTTTGAATTATGGCACCCCCAAAATACTCATTGATCAACTAGCAGGTGAATAATTATAGACATTATAGGCAGCAAAGAAGGAACACATACACTTCCTAACTTCAAGAGTACACTCAGCTCTCCTCTTAGATCTTGGAAAAGGCATTCATGCTGCCATTGTTCATGATCAAGGCAGATTCAAGAAGACTCCAACAGATTAAAGAAAACATTCTTCCCAGTCTCGACCCCTGGGATCCAACCACCTTCTAGCCCAAAGGTCTTCCTTCATTATTGTTTGTCATCTGCTATGGTTAGAGACCTTCTAGAACAGGTGTTCTTTTTAATTTTTATTTATTTATTTATTTATTTATTTATTTATTTATTTATTTATTTATTTATTTATTATTTTTTAATGTAATGGGCGTGTAGCCTAACATGGGGCTTGAACTCACAACCCTGAGATTAAGACCTGAGCTGAGATCAAGAGTCAAATGCTCAAACGACTGAACCACCCAGGTGCCCCCAGAACAGGTGTTCTTAATCTGGGGGTCCGTGAATGTGGATTTTGTCAAATGCTTTTTCTGCATCTACTGAGATGATGTGATTTTCGTCTTTCATTCTGCTGATAAAATGCCTTACATGAGTTGATTTTCTGATGTTATACTATATTTGCATCCCTGAGATAAACCCTGTTTGGTCGTGGTATAGAATTCTTTTTATTATTTTACTATGTTTAAATTGTGGTAAAATATATATAACATTTGCCATGTTTAAGTGTGTAAGTCTTATATTTTAGCTGGATTCAACTTGCTAGTATTTTGTTGAGAATTTGTGGGGTCTGTTGAATACAGGTATTGGTCTATAGCTTTCTCTTTTGTGTGAGGTCTTTGGTTTTGGGATCTGGCCTTATAAAATGGGTTGAGATGGGTTTCCTCTCTTTTGCTTTTTGGAACAGTTCATGTGACATGTAGGGTGGAACTTGATTATGATGGGCTTAAAGTGTCAAAGCAGGGGTATCAGCATTTTACCCCAAGGTGATAAAGAGCCATGGGAGCTTCTACTATAGAATATGAATTTCAATAGTTTTTAAAAAAATCACTACAAGTAAGGAAATATGACTTAAAACAAATGGGAACCCTCTTCATGAGATAGAGGAGGAGAGCTAAAATCATATAGTTTAGGAGCAAATGGAAATATATTTGTAATAGACAAAAAGGGATATTGGTGCCTTAAAAATACAAGTCCAGGGGCACCTGGCTAGCTTGAGCCTGTGACTCTTGGTATCAGGGTTGTGAGTTTGAGCCCTACGAGGGTGTAGAAATTACTTAAAAATAAAGTCTTAAAAACACGTATGTAAATCCAGTGTCGAGATAGCATTTGAAAAAAACATTTACTTATAAAAATTTATTATGGAAATAATATACAAAGTGGAGAAAATAGGATAATGAGCCCCCATGTTCTGATCATCTATTTTCAACAATTATCAACACATGACTACTTTTGTTTCTTCCATACCCTCTCTGCTCCTTAGTATCATGCAACCCCCGCTAATTTTTTTTCTTTTTTGGGGGGGAGAGACAGAGAGAGAAAGGGAGGGAGAGAAAGGGAGGGGGAGGGGCAGAGGGCATGGAAGAGAGAGCCCGACACCCAGCGTGGAGCTTGGGGCTCAATCCCACAACCCTGAGGTCACAACCTCACGACCCTGAGGTCACGACCTGAGCTGAAATCAAGAGTCGGACACTTAACCTACTGAGCCACCCAGGCGCCCCCCTGCTAAATTATTTTTAAGCATCAGACATCGAAATTATTTTACCCATAAATATTTTAGTCTATCTAAAAAAAAAGGACTTTTAAAAGCATAGTCTCATAAACATCATACGCCCTTCACATTTATAGTATTTCCATAACGCTATCAAATATCCAGGTAATGTTCTGAATAGCCCTGATTCTCTCATAAAAAAATTTTTTTATAGTTGGTTTGTCCAAATCAGTATCCAGATAAGGCCCCTAATACTGCATTTGGTTAGTAAGTCTCTTAAATCTCTTTTAATCTACAGGTTCCCCATCCCTCTTTCTTCTTTATACAATTTATTTGTTGCAGAACAATAATTTCTACAAGCCTGTAGAATATCCCAAACTCTTTTTGTTGTTGATTATATCTCTATGGGGAGGTATTTCCTATAACCATTTGCCTTGATCCATTATTTCACTAAAGTTTGCAAAATAGAGATATTCCGATTCTAGTGTCCCTCTGTACTTATTAGCTTGAATTCTTCTAAAAGAAGAAATTTATGTCACTATTTGGTTATCTTCTATAACAACTTCAGTACAGTTCTGCAGAAGAAAGAATCAAGCAATTGGTTTTTTTTTTAAGATTTTATGTATTTATTTGAGAGAGAGAGCACGAGTGGGGTAGGGGCAGAGGGAGAAGCAGACTCCCCGCTGAGCAGGGAGCCCAACGTGGGGCTCCATCCCAGGACTGAGATCATGACCTGAGCTGAAGGCAGATGCTTAACCGATTGAGCCACCCAAGTGCTCTTCAAGCAATTATTTTGCCTTTCTGTTTCCCAGTTTTAAAATTTATTTATCATTTTTTAAATATACTTTTTAATTTTTTTTTTTTTTTAAGTAATCTCTATACCCAACGTGGGGCATGAACTCGTGACCATGAGATCAAGAGTTGTGTGCTCCACCACCTGGGCCAGCCAGGTGCCCCCCAGTTCCTTCTTTCTCCAGCTGTCTTCTGTTTAAATCATACGCATCTCTTCAGAATAATGAGTTGGATTCCTAGTTTCCTTCAAAGGAGTGTGTGTTGTAATTGCATGAACTCACAGATTTTTAACATATTCAATGTGTTTCAATATTTTGCAGTCATTCTTTTTGGTGCTGAAATCATATATTCTCTGGTCTATGGGCTCTTCCCCTTGGTTCCTAAGCCTTTTGGGCATGATTCTGTGGTCTTTGATAACTTCCTTGCTTGCTGATACGACAAGGTGTTCCAGGCTCATTCTTGACCCTGAACCAGTCATTTCTCCAAGGAGCTCTGTTCCTTCTAGTGAAATGGTATTTAGAAAGCACAGTCCAGGTGCTAAGGGTGCTCATTGCTATGAGTTAGTCAAGGCATCTAGACCTTTTCAACAGACAGAGCTAAAAAATTTTTTTAAAACCAAAAATATGGGGCGCCTGGGTGGCTCAGTTGGTTAAGCGACTGCCTTCGGCTCAGGTCACGATCCCAGGGTCCTGGGATCGAGTCCCACATCGGGCTCCCGGCTCGGCGGGAAGCCTGCTTCTCCCTCTCCCACTCCCCCTGCTTGTGTTCCTGCTCTCGCTGTCTCTGTCTCTGTCAAATAAATAAAATCTTAAAAAAATAAAAAATAAAACCAAAAATACATATGTATTCTTACTAATATTTCTAATTCATACTGGGATACAGGGTTTTGATCTGATATTTACATACTTTTTTTCCTCTCACTGAAAATGTTGGCTCCTAATTTAAAAAATACTTAATTTCCTTTGCTACTAAATATATTATTCTTTCATAATAACTATACCTTACTATCAGAAAATATATCAGAGGGGAAATCATATTAAAAAGTACTTCCTGAAAATCGTTTGAGATTTCTTTGTACTTTGAGGGTTGTCTCTTTTTTTCCCTTAGTATATACCTTACTAGGACTGGACAGTACAATTACTGTGGTTTAAAAATAAGTATTTAAAAAGTCCAGATTCAGCTGAGAGCCAGGGAGTTTTAGCCAACATTAAAGGCAGAAGTGAGAGGTTATGAGCTGAGTGCTGTAGCCAACTATTAACTCAAGTCTCTGCTAATTCAGGGAAGGATATGTACATAGTTATATTTACAATAATTCCTTTAACTTAACCATTGGTATTTAGGAGGAGTTCGACCCTTGCTAATGATCAGTTACCCAACTGGCTGAGAGTTAATTTCACTCCTGAGGCTTTGGTCTTTAGGAGGAAAGGGCAAAGTCCTACAGCCAAAGAGGGTTAGCGTGCTACTGAACTTAAGCACCTCTGTTTGCAGAGGAGGAAACGAAGATCCAGCAGAGTCTAGTAACTTGCCTAACCTGGCACAGCTGATTAGTAGAAGGGACTAGAAACCATCTGCCATCCCCATTTCATGACACTGCAGTCTGCCCCCTTGCTCTCCTGTGTGAATGAAGAGTATGGTCATTGTTGCAATGAGCAAGGGAGATCCAGTCTGAAAGTTTAGTTTCAAGACTCGAGGTACTCAATAAATGTTTATGAGAATTTACTCAGTCATTTGGTAAATATTTAGTAATTGGCTCTGAGTACATAGTGAGACAGCATTTATTGTCTACTTTTTGTCTGTTTTTGCTTTTTTACTTGTCCAGTAATAAATTGAAGAGAACATGTATCTGCATGTATCTGGTACAACGTGAAGACTGGAGACTATGTCAAACATTTAAAACAATTTTCCCACAATCTTTTATCAAAAAACAACATTACCTTAACATAATTTCTACTGTCCTGATTGTTAATGTTCCTTTGTATTTATTTATCTAATTCAGTAAACCATGACCACATACAGAGCCCTGGGTTTAAGAGGATTTCCCAACAATTAGAATCCAGTATGGAGAGAGCTGCCTTCGAGAGGAGGCTGTGAATTGTTATCAGAGATCTACAGAGAGAATTCCTGCAGAGGTCAGAGGAGGGGACGCAGTGATATCCAGGGTCCTTTCTAACCCTGAGATTGGATGAGAGATTTTCTTCTGATACGTATGATGTCCCAATGACAGTGGCTTTTTTGGGGGTAGACAGTAGCAACCATTTATACAAAGACACAATCTGCGTTTCCCTCCAAGCTCAGTTCTATTTACAGCCTTGCCCACAGAGATGACATATCAAGAAAATAAGAGGAGGTGGTCCCTCTGGGGAAAGTCTCCATGCCACTCTCATCGTAGGGATCCCTCATCACAAATGAAAGGACAGGCTTTGTGGGAATCACAGCAACTTGCTGTTAGGCATGTGCTGCCAAGTTCTTTCCTTCCTTCTTTCTCCAGCTGTCTTCTGTTTAAATCATATGCATCTCTTCTGATACCTCCTTTCACCTGAGTTTTATTAGCACCTAAGTTCTTAGCCCAAGGATAAAAGAAGCAAGTGGACCCACTTGGGACTTGGAAAGTTATCTGCCTAAAGCCTGAGCTTTCAAAGTCATCCAACAAATACTTGAGCCCCTCCTGTGTGCCTCACTCCAAGATAGGTGCTGGGGGTCTAGGAAGGAGACTCTGTGGGTGCTCTTCCAGGCTAACAGAGGTAGGAAGAGGAGAAAGGAGCATATAAAGGAAAATTGGTGAGGGGGAGGTCAGGGAAAGGGAGGGTCCTAATTTCATGGAGGAGGAGGAGTCTTGCTGGGCAAAGGGATATTTCACTTTCCCCCAAAAGGAGAAGAAAGAATTAGTCAATAAAAGGGAGAGGGGAGGGGTGCATGGGTGGCTCAGTCAGTTAACTGACCGACTCTTGATTCTGGCTCAGGTCAAGATCTCGGGGTGCTGGGATCGGGTCCCGGGACAGGCCCCATGATGGACTCCACACTCAGCAGGGAGTCTGTTTGTCCCTCTGCCCCCTGTTCCCCCGCTTGTGCTCTCTCTCGCTCTCTCAAATAAATAAAATCTTTGGCGGGGGGGAAGGAGAGGGGAACTTCCAAGCAGGGGAAAGACTGGTCCAAAGGTCCAGAACAAAAGGGAGTTTGGTGAATTCGAGGATCTGAAAGAGGCTAAGACCTGTTGAGCATAGGCTGGAGAGGGAGAATGTCTTGAAATTAAGAGAGGAGAGCAGGCATCCGATGGTGGAGGGGCTTGTCCCTCTCAGAATGTTCACAGTATTTCCAACTTGACCTGTGGATATATTCTTCAGTCCTAAAGGAGTTCTTTTCTAGCTTCTTAAAGGGCATATCAGGGTTTCTCATTGAGTAGTTAAAAACCAACATTTGAGGGGGCGCTTGGGTGGCTCAGTCAGTTAAGCGTCTGACTCGTGATTTCGGCTCAGGTCATGATTTCAGGATTGTGAGATCAAGCCCCACGTAGGGCTCCATGCTGAGTGTGGGGCCTGCTTGGGATTCTCTCTCTCCCTCTACCCCTCCCACCATTCATGCTCTTTCTCTCTCTCTCAAAAAAAAAAGATATACACATCCAAGAATGAAGAGACAAAAAATTGAAGGCAAAAAAACCCCCACATCGTCAACTCCTTTAAACTAAATTTTAAAAGGATAGGGTACTTATCACTATAGGTAATATGGTAAATCTAAGGCAATAGGGTTCTAATTCCTTTGACAGAATGCTTAATTTTATTTTTTTTTTAAGATTTTATTTATTTATTTGAGATAGAATGAGAAAGAGAGAGCACATGAGAGGGGGGAGGGTCAGAGGCAGAAGCAGGCTCCCTGCTAAGCAGGGAGCCTGATGCGGGACTTGATCCAGGGACTCCAGGATCATGACCTGAGCCGAAGGCAGTCGCTCAACCAACTGAGCCACCCAGGCGCCCCAGAATGCTTAATTTTAAACATTGAGGTATAATTGACATATAATGTTTCTGGTATAAAACATAATAATTCAGTATTGGTATATATTGTGAAATCACAATAAGTCTAATTAACATGTACCATCACATAGGTACAAATTTTTTTTGTGGTAAGAATTTTTAAGATCTTAGCAACTTTCAAATATACCCCATTTTGCCCACCCCCACCTTTGGCAACCATCAAACTGTTCTCTGTATCCACAAGCTTGGTTTTGTTTTTTGGCGCTTTTTTTTTTGTCAGAGGGGGAGGTTGACAAAATGTTTTTTTTTTTTTTTTAAAGATTTTATTTATTTGACAGAGAGAGACACAGCGAGAGAGGAAACACAAGCAGGGAGAGTGGGAGAGGGAGAAGCAGGCTTCCCGTGGAGCAGGGAGCCTGATGTCGGGCTCGATCCCAGGACTCTGGGATCATGACCCAAGCTGAAGGCAGACACTTAACGACTGAGCCACCCAGGCGCCCGACAAAATGTTTTTAAGTTAAGAATGTGAGAAGAGAAACCGGGCACCATGACCACAAGAGTTGAGCCTGACTGTAGCAACCATGGTGCTTGGAATCCCAGGCTTCCTGTGTGCATTGGGTTTCTGCTTGGGATACTCCTGAGACTTAGTGTATACCACCCCCTCCCCCAGAAGGGGATATAACAGAACACATTAGAACAAGGGCTGAGGGAGAGATGGGCAACGGGCACCCCAGGCTGCCATAATGCCCAGGGACTCCCAGGGATGGGGCCCAGAGGACTCTCCCCTCAGCCCGTCAGCACTCCTGTCGTGATTCAGTCTAGGCTGAATAATAATAGCAAATTCTGTGCACATCCTATTTCACTATGTTCTCATTTTTAAAATTCAGCTGATCTCGAAGTGTCTGAGTGTCTATCAGAATCATCTGGAGGGTTTGCAAAGCCTAGACCCCACCCGCCTGAGGTTTCTGACTCAGCGGGCCTAGGCTGAAGCCAAAATTTGCATTTGTGAGGAGCTCCCAGGTGACACTGCGCTGTTGGTCCGGGGACCACACTTTGAGAACTCCTGATGAATTCATTGCACAAAAATTGTTGAAGGGCCTGCTCTGTGCCAGGCTGTTCAGCTTTGGAGGACACAAGTCCCTGCCCTCAAGAGGCTCACCCACTCGTGGAGAAAACAAAAAGAATGACAACAGAAAAGGGCTCCAGTGGAGGGTAGCAGGGGTTGCGATGGGCACGTGGAAGACAAAGGGATAGGTGAGGACAGGTTAGCTGGCACAGAGGGGCTTGGGTGAGAAGCAGGAGGAAGAAGCCACATGTTCACAAAAGGCAGGGGACCCGCGGGCTGTGTCTCCGTGGAACTGAAAAGGAAAGCGCGAGTGACAGCAGGGATGAGTATGAAAGAGATCAGAGACCCATGCAGGGCTCTTATCCGGGGTGAGACCCTATTGGATTGCCTTTGGGGAAGAGCATTCTGGTGGTCGAGGGGATAAGGAGGGGGTGAGGACAGGGTGGTGTGGAGACCATTTGGTGGTACAGATAAGAGATAGGAAATCCTGGGCCGGGCAGGAGCCGGCAGGTGGAGAAGGTAAGGCTGCTGGTCTCCCAGTGATGTATTACTGGGGTAAATCACAAGGCCTGGTAGAGAAGAACATTAACTTGTAGGCACCGGAGTTTTCGGCTTAGGGTGAACTGCTGTCCGCTAAGTGGTCAAGGACATACACCCCCAACGCCGCACCGAGGAACTGGGCCAGTGGCAGGGTATCAGAACATGCTGGAGGCTGTCCCACAGCGGCGATCAGACCCAGCAGCTCGGGGCTAGTGTGAAAGAGCCCCGCGCCCACTCCCTGCTCCTTCACGCACTCCGTCTTCGTAGGGACAGGGAATATCCAAGGGATTATGGGCGCTCCCTGGTGGGAGAAGTAACCCGGTTGGAAAGAGGGAGTGTCTGGAGCTCAGCCATGGCTCCAGAGCCTGCTCTTCTGGGGAACTGAATGTATTCATTTCCTACGGCTGCCTTAAATGTTAAGGCTCAGCGTGGTGGGGACCCGAGTGGAGGGAGGGGCGGGGGGGGGGTCAACGACAGAAAAGTGTTCTCTCCGTCCTGGAGACCAGAAGTCTGAAGTTCTGGAGACCAGTTCCCTGGGAGGGCTGTGAAGATACTCTGTTCTGTGCCTCTCTCCCAGCTTCTGCTGGTCTGTCAACAATCTGGTGTTCCTTGGTCTGTAGATGCAGCACCCCCATTTCCAACGTCCTCCTCACATGGTGTTCATTCTGTGTCCAAATTTCCCCCCTTTTTAAAAGAACTTATTTATTAGAGAGATCACAAGTGGGGGGGTAGAAAGAGAAGCAGGCTCCCCACGGATCAGGGAGCCCGATACAGGACTTGATCCCAGGACCCTGGGATCATGACCTGAGCCAAAGGCAGACGCTTAACGACTGAGCCACCCAGGTGCCCCTAAATTTCCCCTTTGTATAAGGACACCAGTCATATTGGCTTAGGGTCTGCCCTAATGGCCTCGTCTTAACTTGTTACATCTGCACCACTCAGGGTCACATTGTGAGGCAGCAAGGATTGGCAAGTCAGTGTTTGAATCTGGGGGCAGGGAAACACAATGCAACCTATAAGAGGAGCTGACACGTCTGCTGACTCAGCTCTCTGTTGAGTGGCTAAGAGTGGGGAGGGTACGAGCCTCCCTGTTCGCCATCAGATCCCCCAGCCATTCAGAGCCGGAGTGCCAGAACCTGCGCCAGCCCCATCTCAGCGGCCCCTCCGCACTATTGTCATCTGTGGGCTTCCCTGCTCTTCCGAAAGCCCAGGGAAGTGGCCGGCAGGGTTTGAAAGGGTTTGGGTGCCCTTTGCCCCAAGGGTCTCACGGCCTTGGTGAGGCTGCGCTGCTCCCTGCCCTGTAGGGCCGGGGCGCCCAGACTGGAGCTCCAGAAGGTGGCCCCTTGCCCATCTCATGTCTTCCAGTTCCACTTCTGTGGGTGGGGTCTCAGCTCATTATCCTTGCATGCTCCCACGAGCCCAAGCCCACTTGCCCAGGTCAGAGGACCCTGATTTTTTTTTTCCTTTTTGCCCACCGGGGGGTGGGGAAGGAATGTCATACCTCATTGTAACTTGACCATTGTTTGATGTCTGCCTCCCTGACAGGGCTGGGTGGTCTTCTCTACTCACCCCAAGTTTCTGCCAGCTTATCCCGTGCCACCCCCTCCCACCTTAGGTCACCTCTCCCCTCTCTATGTGCCACTCCCCTTCTGGAGTTAATGGCAGGAGGATAGAGGAGGGAAGGTGGTGTCTGGGGAGATGCAAAGGAATGATAAACGTGATTTTTCATGTGTAAATGTGGCATGTGGGTGGGTCGAGGAGCTGGAGATGTACTGTAGGCGTATCGTTGGGAATGCTAGAGGGAAGTCTGAGTTGGGGGTGGAGATGTGGAGGTTCAGAATAGATATGCTTTTCCAGGGAGTGTGTGAAGGGCAAGGCTGGCCTCCTGGGCAACTGTGACCATACAAGACAGAGGACGGAGGATGCCACCGTGTTGATTAAAAGGAGCTTTAACACCTATTCTCTCCTTGGTCCTCACGCTGAAATTACGAGATCAGTTAAGCAGTTGAAGTAACTGAGTCTCAGAGAGGCCGACCCTTGGGCAAGTGCTCATAGCGTCTAGGTGGGAGAGCCAGGTCTCGAACTCCAAGTTCCGAGCATTTCTCACTCCATTGGCTCATTTATCCATCCGGGAGTCACAGACTGAGCTTTCTGTGTGAGTGTGCAGGGTCTTGATCCACACCATGGGCAGCGTGGTGGGGACCCGAGTGGAGGAAGGGGCAGGATGTGAGACAAAGCCGGCTCCTCTTCCCTATAGCCCAGAAGGGACACTAGGGAACAGTGGCAAAGGCCCATGTGCGTAAACAGGGTGCCATCCCACCGACCCTGCCGCAGGTGGGCCATGCACCAGCAGGGGGCAGCACCTGGGAGCGCAGTTAGGCGTGCAGAATCTCAGCCCCCCGGAACCTGCTGAATCTGCAGATGACCAGTATCCCCGGGTGATCTGCATCCCATCCAAATATGAACAGCGCTGGCGCCAACTACAGACAGACTCGTACACGGATGGAGGAGAAGAACGTGTGGTTAGTTAGGGAAGAGGCTTCTTGGAGGCGGCCTCTAGCAAGGAAAGCCAGCTGCCACTTGGGAAGAAATGAGATCTTTTGTCCCCAACAGTGGTTCTCAAACTCGGCTGCAGGGGGGAGTCACCTGTGGTGTTTTAGAAAGTATTGGTTCCTGGGGCGCCTTGCTGGCTCAGCTGGTAGAGCATGCGACTCTCGATCTCAGGGCCGTGAGTTCAAGCCCCATGTGGGGCGTGGGCACTGCTTAAAGAAGAAAAAATAAAGATGAAGACACTAGGATTTAAAAAAAATAACAAATAAAAACTGTTGATTTCTGCCTCCCCGCCCCAGAGATTCTGACTTAATGGAGATAAAACCTCGGCCCTGGGATTGTTCAGAGCTCCCCAGGTGATTCACATTTGCAGGCAAGCTTGTGAACCACTGCCTTTTGCCATATTTAAGAAATAATGGACTATACCTGGATGAGGAAAGTGTAAACAGCGATCAGGTGGTTCCAGTGCGGGACCAGGAGGGTGTGTTAGGTGTTTAGAGGGCGGGGCGGTTGGGGAGGGGGACTCTAGCTCCTGCCGGCATTCCTGCCCTTCCTGTGCTCTTCCTGCCCCCCCCCCCGCCCCCATCTTCCCATGCTCCCACGCGGATGCTTGGATTCTGCTTCCCCCTAGTGGTGGTTTTCAGCATGGCACAGCTGTCTCCAGTTTTGTACAAATTCTGCGCTCATCACAAACCAGAGAGTCCTCAGTGTGCTCTCGATGGGTGGGATGGCCTAGGAATTGTGGACCGTGAGCAGCTTGGCAGTGACTCCAGGAGTCACTCCTTCACGGGAAAGCTCAGGGGGTTCTAGGTCTCTGGTCAGGCACTGGTCTGACACAGGGCTGTCACTGGAGCCTAAGCGGTTTCCTGTGCTTGGGGTTTAGGGAAATTCGTCTTATGAGCCAGTGGCAAGCGCTAGGCTATCGAGCATCAGGAAGCGCAGAGCAGTAAGGAAACAGGCTTCCTAATAAACAGCAGTCCGCCCTTATCCAGCTCTATGCAGCAAGGCTGTGCCTTTACTTAATTATCACATTTAATACTGACACCAGCCTGGGAGATGTTAGGATCCCCATCTTACGGACAAGGAAACAAACCTCCAGAGCTTCAGTAACTTGCTCAAGGCCATACAGCTTGCGCATGACAGATGCAGGATCTGAGCCCTGTCCTTCCCAGCTGCTCCCATGTACCTGCAAGACCCGGGAGGTCTCGCCTGCGCAAAACTTTGCACTGTGGCTTCAGCACGAACTCCGTTTGTGTCCAGAGGGTCCCTCCAGGCGCCCCTACTCCTTTTGCTCCCTATTGTGCGTAGATTCCTATACTTCCCTTTGCAGGGCAGCCCCCGAGAACTCCACATTTGGCAGGAGGACACCCTTGCCCTATTCTGGCAGAAAGCTGCTCCCTGCAGCCAGCTCCTGGGGTGCGGGGAGTCTCCTGTCATATTTTGAAGAGCCTTTTCCCTTGACCTGGCTTCCTCCCTCTTGTCTCCCCTGAAGCTTCCTGCTCACTCCGGGCCAGCTCCTCTCCACTCTGTCTTCACTACAGGCACTTCTATAGCTCTGGTGTTGGTCAGAATCACCAGGGGGAGCTGGTTGGGATGCAGAATCCTAGGCACGAGCCCCAAGATTCTGATTCGGGGGGTCACAAGTGGGGCTGGGGAATCCGGATTTTGTTGAAACAACCCTATGGATTCTGCTGCAGGTGGTCCTCAGAGCACACTTGGAGAGCATCCAACATGGCTGGCACTAACATTTGTGGGGCCCACATCAAGAGCAGAAAGGAAGGCCCATACTATATGTTTAAATATTTCGACATTATAAATCAAGCTAACAAACGGTCAAATATACCTTCATAAGTACCTGGCAGGCTAGGATTCCTGGAGTCTGGAGCTCTAAGCCAGAAGGTGGACAGCAGAGAACAGACCCCAGGCCCCAGCACTCCCCCCTTCTCGTCCCACCTCTGGCTCTGACCCTCTTTGTGCCCTGAGGAATCTGCTGCTCAAGCAAGAGGATGCCCAGCCCTCAAGTCTAAGCTCAGGCTACCTTCTTCCCACCCCACAAACAGCTGTATCTTGACCACCTATCTGGCGAGAGATGGAGCCTGGGAAGAAGGTCTGCTTTGGCTCTGGGAGCAGGAATTTGGGAGTTCCAGGTACTCAGAGTATGGCTTGGAGGGGGGGCGGGGAGCTCCAGGTAGACACATCTCCTTGTCCTTATTGGCCGCCTGCACCCTTGCGAGGGTGCAGCCAGAGGATGACCCAAGCAGAGCCCTTGAAACCAGTGTTCCTCAAACTTCCATGTGAGTAGGAATCGCCTGGGATCTGAAGATGTTGAATCCATAGGGTCTGGGGCACAGACTCAGGACTGTGTGTTCCTAATGCCTCCAGGCAAAGCCAATGTAGCTGGCTCATAGGCCAAGGTGAGAATAGGAAAGCTCCATGGCAGAGTAGGCAAGATTTTTCTGTAAAGGGCCAGGGAGTAAATCTTTAGACTTTGTGACCCCTATGGTCTCTCTGCAAGGCCTCAGCTTTCCTGGTGTGACACAAAGTAACCACAGACAAAATGGAAATGAATGAGCGTGGCTGTGTTCCAATAAAACCTTATTTACGGACACGGAAATTTGAATTTCATGTAATTTTCCTATGGCAGAAATCCTTCTTCTCTTGATTCTTTCAACCAAAAATGTAAAAACTATTCTTAGCTCACAGGCTAAACAGATAGTGTGTCAAACTTGGCCCCAAATCTCTGAAAGATAAGGATGTTTTAACATAACCCAACACCAGCACCAACATCACACCTACAAATAATGAGCAATAATTGCTTAATAATTAAATACCCTTTAGGTGTATGAATTTCTAATTGTCTCATAAAAGATAGATTCACCACTATTCTTAAATACAGAATGCCTGTCCAGTCTTTTTACTTGATTCCTTGTCCCCATAGTAACTCCATGTCTTGTGCCCAATAAATGTGGTCATACTACATCTCACCGATAGATGGCACTAATAATCGTGTCATTTGCTAACTTCCCTTGGCATTTACACAAGAGAGAAAACATCATTTGTATGCAATTTGCAATTATAGGTGAATATAGGAACACACAAAAAAATTACAAATAGGCTGTTTGTTCTGTGTAACATGTATAAAACCTCAATACATTCCAATTCCAAGGAAAAATTATTGACGTCAAAAAATTCTCAATTTGTTTTAAATGAAGAGCATATGGCAAGCTCTATTTTGAGGTTTACTGCTACTATGTCAACATTTTCAGTGTTAAATCATTGAGGCCACTCGTGTTTTTATGTTCTGCTTACGAGAAAAGCAAATTGAATCTGTTTGCACAGTCGATCCGTGTGTGGGATACTCATTACCAATGTACTATCTGAATTGTATCTGAATCTCAAGCAGACTCCCCGCTGAGTGTGGATCTCGATGCAGGGCTTGATCCCACGACCTGAGCGAAATCAACAGTAGGACGCTTAACTGACTGAGCCACCGAGGCGGCCCTCACCAAATATAAGAACTCTGTAAGAGTAGTCTCCTCCCCTGCATCCTTTGTGTTATAGTATTTTTCTTCTGCACAAGTTATAAAGGATAGATTTACATGGTACTCGCTAGATTTCAGAGGTGAAGAAAAAGGAGGAGGTTAACTCAACTCTTAGGTTCCTGACTTGGGCCATTGTTTGCAATTCATCTAGGAAAAAGTGCTTTAAAAAATCATCACTCTGAGGGTATAAATGAGATCATAATTACAGTAATATTTCAAATTTCAATATTCTGTCTTCCCATCTGCTGGATTATAGAGTCTTATCTTTTGGGAGTTCCCTCTGCTCATGTCTGAGAAGCCCCAGTGGGTGTTTCTTTCTCTAGAAATGTGCCCTGATGCTCACAGTGTGGGCTGGCTTAAGAGCATGTTTTAGGTCAGGGAGATGCATACTTTTCCAGTGCATTCTACTCAATAAAAGGGGTCTCTCAACAAAGATGCCCTGTTTCTGGAGGCTCCACTATTTCTGATGGACACAGTCATATGGATGATTACAACGGTGGGAGGTAAAACTCACAGTCTCATCGGTTTCCAGTGCTCACTCAAGCATACTGGTTTCTTCTGGGCTTTAGCCTGTGGTGTGGTTGAACTTGTTGAAATACTTTCTGTCCAGCTCAGAAGAAATGGATTCATAGATGGAGCTTGTATTAGGCCTGTATCTTCAGTATTTCTCTACTTGACATCTCCAGTATGCAGCTAAAGATGTTGATCTCAGAACAGAATTCAGCTGAATGTGTAGATTTGCATAGAGGTGATAATAGAAGCCACAGGATGGATGTCTTTACCAAGAGAGAGAATATAAAGGAAGAAAAATAGAAGGCCAAAGACTAAACCACAGGAAGTGGCTTATGTTGGGAGATAAGAGGCTTTAATAAACATACAGACACGAGATTCTAAAGAATGGGGCACCTGGGTGGCTCAGTTGGCTAAGCATCTGCTTTAGGCTCAGGTCATGATCCCAGGGTCCTGGGATTGAGCCTGTGTCGGGCTCCCTGCTCAGCGGGGAGTCTGCTTCTCACTCTGCCTCTCCCCCTCCCCCCGCTCATGCTCTTGCATA
Source organism: Mirounga angustirostris (assembly GCF_029215605.1). Taxonomy (NCBI): domain Eukaryota; kingdom Metazoa; phylum Chordata; class Mammalia; order Carnivora; family Phocidae; genus Mirounga; species Mirounga angustirostris. Next base: position 15,080,646 of record NW_026991711.1, on the reverse strand, counting down.
CACACACTCTCTCTCTCAAATAAGTAAATAAAATCTTTTTAAAAAAGATTCTAAAGAATGTATTTTTGTATAAGGCCAAAGGAAAGGCTGCTGTACAAAGGAGTGGTTATGGATGCTACGTGGAATTACAGGAAAATGCACGTGTTCAAATACACCCTGGATTTAGAAATTAGGAAACCACTAAAAGTAAAGAAAGCTTGTCAAGAAAACCAGCAAAGTAAGCAAAGATGATTCCTGAAGAAGTATGGCAACTAGAGGAGAGAGAGAAATAGAGAAGGGAGTAGAGGACTTCCCATTTCCAGTTCACAAGTAAAGAGCTTGGAAAGACCACTCCTCCTAACAACAAGTAAAAAACTGAACACACTGAAAAATCAACAACTTTTCTTGGCTCTATAAGAGACGGGAGTCCACAGGGCGAATCCTATGCTCTCCAAGACTGGAGAAACAGGCAGGCCAAGGTAGGGAGTGCCAGCTTACCAGAATACACACTCAGTGAGCAGAAACCACTTCAGGAACCAGAACTCAGGCAGGAAAACCAGAAATGTAACAGGAATTGCAGGAGGCTCAGTGCAGCAAGTCTGAGAGTTAAAAACTCCAGGGAGACCCAGTCATAACAGGGCCCCCACAGTTTTTTGTTTTTGTTTTTGTTTTTTAAGATTATTTATTTATTTATTTATTTGAGAGAGAGAATGAGATGAGAACACATGAGAGGGGATAGGGTCAGAGGGCAAAGCAGACTCCCTGCCGAGCAGGGAGCCAGATGCGGGACTCGATCCCAGGATCCCGGGATCATGACCCGAGCCGAAGGCAGACGCTTAATGACTGAGCTACCCAGGCGCCCCAATCTTCTTCTTTTTTTTAAGATTTTTATTTATTTGTCAGAGAGAGAAAGAGAGAGAGAAAGAGCACGAGCAGCGGGAGCATCAGGCAGAGGGAGAAGCAGGCTCCCCGCTGAGAAGGGAGCCCGAGATGCTGGGCTTGATCCCAGAACCATGAGATCAGGACCTGAACTGAAGGCAGGTGCTTAACCGACTGAGCCGCCCAGGCGCCCCAACACTTAGTTTTTCTTAAAGCCTGCCCTCAGTGGAAACTAGTTAACCAGAGCCTAACCTGCTGGGGCATTATCAGAAAGGGAAATAGAGTGAAGTGTGTATTATGTTAAGATATGGAAGACCATATATGGGCACACTTACAGGCAGGAGAGAAAGAACATTCTCTTCTGTTCTGCCTATATTTTTAATTCTCCCACAAATCCTCTGCAAGAAATACTAATCATGTTTACCAGAACATGATGTGACCTTTACACATTCTTTAAAAGCATCCATTTGTTTAGCTGCATAAATCACTATTGAATATTATTACATCAGAAATTCTCACCAGTTTCAAGGTGCTAAAAATATAAAATCAGATTTTTCTGGATCCATTTCTCTGGAAATTTAGCATAACCCATGAATTTGAAAAAGCAGGCATTGTTATAGCTACATGGTTTATTTATTGCTTAGATGCGTAGAAATATATCCAAGGGATATCTTGGGATGAGCCCAGCGAGGTCTTGCGATTGTTGACTGACTCACTTTCTTCAGTGCACTGTTATTAGCTATCAATAGTATAACTACCGTGGTCTTTGGAAGTTGATTTTGGTTTTGACCCAGGCCAGTGGTCTCTCTCTGGCTTATATTTTTGGCTCTTTGAGAGAAACCAAGATGGCTTTTGGCAGCAAGAGAAGCAAATACCATTTAAAAGCTCTCAACTGTTTGTCAGATTACAGCCGCAATACATTTAATGCAGTAATGAGGGAGTGGGCAAAGCACATGTTTGCAAAGTGAGGTTGGCCTGTATGAATGCTTGAGTGAAATATAACTGACAAATCTAAGTTCACTTGTGGCAAACCCTTCTTTTAAGGCACCGTCTTAAAAAGGGGATGAGTTAATCCTCGGTAGGGAAGGTGCAGGGAATTCAGCCTCACTGCCTCGTGTTTCAAAGGATGTTCTCTGCTGCTAGCCAGTCTAAGGGGTCTCTGCAGCTGCTGGTGTGTGTGTGTGTGTGTGTGTGTGTGTGTGTGTGTAGTCCTACCCCCAAGTCCCTCCTGCTACATTAAAAAAGGGAAGGTTCCCTTTCCAAACACACAAGAACTATGATGGAGTTTTCTTCAGAAGCGTCAGGCAGATCTCAAAAGAGCAAGCCCAGTCAGGATAGGAAGAATAAAAGGTAGACCTTCATCCTTGAAAACTCAGGCCTCTGGAAGGAAGGTGTCCTCCCCATGGACGTTTCTCTCTCCCACCCAATCTTTCTTGCATTACTCTCCCGTTCATCTTATTTCTGAAATCTCAAGTTTTACATCCTGTCTGCTGCTTCTCTCCTCAAGAGTCCACTTCCTCTGCCTCCTGGGGAAGTTCTGCCTTCTCAGCCCCATCTGGTGTCTGTAAACCCCAGTGTCTCAAGCTTCAGCCCTTCATTAATGGCGGCCCTTCTTGCTCAATAAAGGGGAATATGGACCTGGTCCTGTCAATGAAGACAAGTGTTAGTGGGCCAAGTGCAGTGCAGTCTCCCAGTAGCTGATTTCTTTCCTATTTTATCCAGAAACAAGAATGTCTTGCTAACATGAACACTTTTATCTTTTCTGAAGCAAGGAAACACCATTTTCGTGTGAGGTGGCCAGGGGATCTCACATTTCCTTGGCACAGCAAACCACCTCACTGCGATACACTCCCAGGGTCACCATCTCTCCACACCCAGCAGCACTGGTGCCCGGCCCACCCAGTGCCCAGCATCAGTATGAGAAGAGATGGTCATCTGTCTCATCTTGATGAGAGGCATGGGGAGGCACCACCAATCTTGTAAGAAGATCACTGGAGAGGGCGCCTGGGTGGCTCAGTTGGCTAAGCGACTGCCTTCGGCTCAGGTCATGATCCTGGAGTCCCGGGATCGAGTCCCGCATCAGGCTCCCTGCTCAGCGAGGAGCCTGCTTCTCCCTCTGACCCTCCCCCCTCTCATGTGCTCTCTGTCTCTCTCATTCTCTCTGTCTCAGATAAATAAATAAAATCTTTAAAAAAAAAAAATCATTGGAGAGACGCCTGGATGGCTCAGTCGGTTGAGCGTCCGACTCTTGATTTCAGCTTAGGTCTTGATCTCAGGGTTGTGAGTTTGAGCCCCATGTTGGGCTCCATGCTGGGCATAGAGCCTACTTAAAAAAATAGAGAGAAACCAGATCAACTCCCCTTTCTCCCCAAAAGGGAGGTGAGGGGAAAGGGAGGGTTACTATGCCCCAAACTCAGCACCCGCCAAAAGGTGACCTCCCTTTTGTCTCCCATCCCTTCTCTCACATTGGTGTAGAGTCGAGTCTGGGGGCCATAGAGCTCTTGAAATGGAGTTTTTCAGCAGGCCGTGGGGGTTGGGGCAGGTCTGGACAGAGAGCGGCGAGTACTCTGCTCCCTATTTTCTCCTACGGGCCCTGGGAACCTGATGCTACCCCATCACATGTGCTCGCAAAGCCTCAGCACGGTGTTGGTTACCCCAATGAGCACTACTGTCCATGGGCATTAAAAACACACATAAGAAGATGTGTTTGCCGGGGTGCCTGGGTGGCTCAGTTGTTAAGCGTCTGCCTTCGGCTCAGGTCATGATCCCAGGGTCCTGGGATCGAGCCCTGCATTGGGCTCCCTACTCAGCGGGGAGTCTGCTTCTCCCTCTCCCTCTCCCCCTGCTTGTGTTCCCTCTCTTGCTGTGTCTCTCTCTGTCAAATAAATAAATAAAAATCTTAAAAAAAAATTTTTTTTTTAATTAAAAAAAAAAAGATGTGTTTGCCTTTGAAAACACCCAAGTTTCTCCATTGAGAAAAAAAATTCTTCATCAATCCAGATAGGAATTTTAGCTATTATCCTAATTTTTGGCCACTTTCCATGGATAAATGTTTGAGTCGAGGGAAGGCTGGGGTTGGGGCTCAAGTTAAATTCCACCCCCTTTATTCCCACATCCTTTTCTACGTCAGTCAGGAGTGTGGTGCAGGGGAGGTGTGTGGTCTTACAAGGGAATGAACCAGGGTTTGAATCCACGGCAGCCATTAAGAAGGTCTGACTCTGCACCTGGCATTTTAACCTCCGAGTTTCAGCTTCCTCGTTGGCAATTATTTTTAGTTTCTTAGAGATAAACCTATTTCATAGAATAGTTGTGAGAATGACTTAAATGACATGTGTCAAGTGTCTGGCACACCCAGAACTAACAAATATTCAGCCTCATCCCCACTTCCTATCCCCCCATGTGTTTCATATTACCTCTCTGAAGCTGCCTGGCCTGTGGCCACCATTAATGCCCTTGTGGCTATGTCCAGCCTTGCCGTCACTCTCAACCTCTTCTCTGCGTCTGTACCCTTGATGAGGCAACCACCATGAAACGTGTCATCTTCGTCTTTCCAGCCCTACACTGTGGCGCCACATGATTAAGCCAAGTACGTATTACTTCCCTTATTGTATACCTCCTGCATCATATATAACCCCCATACTCAAGCTTCCTTCCCCAGCTACAAAGAAAATCAAGCCCAGGACAAATAATTATGCAAACATGTTTCAAACATCAACTAAGTGCTAAGGAAAGGAGACACAAGGCCAAAGAGGACATGGTTCCTGCCGTGTAATAAGAAAAGCTGACAGGTACCCGACTGTATGATGAGAGTGATTGAAATGTATGCAGGTGCAGAGGCAGAGAGCCCAGAGAGGGGTCAGGGACAGACCCCCGGATCAATCTGGGTGTCATGGATGATTTCTTTTGAGAGGTGATTCTGAGCTGTATTCAGAAGGATGAGTAGGAATGAGCGAAATCGTGAAGTAGGTACAGAGATTAGGGGAGTCTGGTGGAATTCCAGGCTGAAGGTCCAGACCATGCAGATGCACGGGAGTGCGGCACAGCATGACATAGCTGACTGTCCAAAGAACAGGACTGAAGGGTGGCTGTGCAGGGGTTGAGAGGAACATTGAGACTGGAGGAGTAAACAAGCCTTGTTTCATGATGCTCTGTGGGCGGAGATGAGGAACTTAAACTTTATTGTGAAAATTCTAGAAAACTTCTGAAGGAATGGGGGAATGACATGATCAGATTTGGGCTTTCTAAATGTGACTGTACAATGGGGCATAGGTTGGAGGACAGGTAGGCTAAAGGCACAGACCCCACACAGGTAGGAAGTTTTTGTGGGATTCCAGAGAAAAAGGGATGAGAACTTGATGTAAGGCAACGGCAGTCACGATGGGGAACAGGTGCTAATGATAATAAGTTGACTGATTAGATGTGGACAGTGAGGGGAAATAGAGAAACCAGAGATGATACCCAAGTTATCTGGGGTAACTACTTAGAGGATGATGAGCAAGTTTGGAATGCAGGAGAAGAGGCAAGGGTTGGGGGAGAGATCACGAAGGCGATATTGGATGGGCTCGGTCTGTCCGATGGTGGCAAGTATATGAAGGTCCGCCACAAGAATTTTAGCTTCATAAAACATTAGGAGTAAGGCAGAATATCACCAGATTTTTAAAGAAATCTTAATTCAGCCCTCCTATAATACAAAGCTCTAAGCAACTCTACCCTCACCTAAAGATATAAAGTAAGTGGTTCCACACTTCTGTAGGCACATGGCTCTCCTGTTGGTTCCTAGGTCATGCACGCACCCTTCTGGAAAGTCTTTGCTGGTTTCCTGCCACCTTGTGTTTGTTGCTTTGCCTCTGACTCCTTACTCCTTCCTTCGCCCACTCCTATTGACCTCCTCACTCTTCCTGACACACAACCAGCGTGATGGTTCTTTGAGCGGAAGCCGTGTATCTTCAGGTGGTGGGTGGGGGCGCTGATCTATAGCGTCTGCCATTTCTGTGGTGTAAATACTCCCATCCGGGCACATCGCAAGCTACGTGTAGACCTGTTGCGAATGGCCTCTCAAAATCCCGACAAGGTTAGCAATGGGAAAGCCTTTGTGAGCTCCAGCATATGGGGATGAGTCACCTTGAGTCGGGGGTCCTACTGCCACTTCCCCTGGCGGGGGAAGCTGGAATGGAAATGGAGAGTCTGGCTTACAAGGATGGCGTCTCTCAAGGGATGAAGTTTGGAAATTTCTGCCTTTGAGTTTGGCTTAGGCCGATCTCCCCTTTCTCTGCCAACGGCCCTGTTCCCCATCTACCAACCTAACGGAACACTGGCCTCCTTTAGAAGCCTTTTGTGGTTGTCCTGCCCTCTCTGAGCTCACGTTGCCATTTTGCAGAACTTTGTCTTTTGCTCCAAGAGCCTAATTCTTTGTGCTGGCATCTACTGGAGAATGTTTGTTCTCTGTCTTCCTGGGTTAGCGGTAAACCTCTTAAGGGTAAGGATCTTATATCTACACACAACTGATTCTGGAACATTTGATCGACTGCTTATTTGTTAAGCCCTTCCCTGATTTGCCCTGTCCTAATCTTTACTATGCCCTGTATTTAGAATATTATTTTTATGGCTTAATAATAATAACAATATGTATGCATATGTGTACATATTATCTGTTATATACTATGAAAGTTTAACTATGTTTATAGTAATGTAAAAAGTCTTTACACGGTCAAGAAATCTTTCAATATTGGTAAATTCACAAATTATGTTGCTAGGAAATTTATGTGGTAAGGTAAGGCCTTCTGGATTTTAAAAACAGTACGTAAGAGGGGTTCTTTTTCCCTGAAATAAGGAAATAAAAAAAATTTTAATATAGGAAACCTAAGAAAAGAAAAAGGCTTTGAAAAAGAGAACCCTTGTGTGTGAAATGAGCTCTTACCATTAACTCATAAATACTTTTTTTTATGCAAGTTTGTTGGAGATGAACCTCTAGGACTGACTTCCCTGCTCTCTGAGGCAAGTTATTCAAACCTCAGGCCTCCAAGTATAAAGCAAGGGTAATAAGAAAGCTTTCAGGACATTGGAAAGACCACATCAGCCAAAAAACATAAAGCAGTCAAACTCTAAAATAAAGATACCCTATGAATGGGATGTATTTGTCAAGCCTAAGAATTTTATAGAAAATAAAGCATTTTGCACTGCAGGCACTTTTTTAAAGCTCCAAGATTCTTAGAACATCTACAAAATCTAGCATTTGACAACCAGTTTTGCAAGAACCTTGTCCAATCTTTTCATACATCCGAAAGTCAGTCACCTGTAAAAACCAAAAACAGCATTAAGCAGAATAAGATACTATAAATACAGATTAGTATCATTTGTCCAGGCTATTGTGGGATTTTCTTTAGGTGAAAACAGCAAAACCTACAACAGAGTGGCAGAGAACAAAAAGGAAAGAAAAAAAAATGCCTGAAACAAGGCGATCTTTTAAACCTACGTCTGTTTATTAACAGAAACAAGTGTTGAGAAACTAGCATCATCTGAAGGGAACTGGCTTCACAGAGAAGCATTCCTTTGTGCAGGAGTTTTCTGCACGGGGCGTGGGTGAGAAAAAGGGCTGAGGATTCCTCTCGGTGGTGTTCAGACCCAGGTCAGGGGTATAATGAGGAAAAGCCATTTAATGTAAAGATTCTCTCCCTCCCTGCCTCTCTCTTTCTTCTTGCTCTCTTGTAAATGGGAGCAATGTGTTGGGTCAACCCATCACAAGGCTTGGAGGGAGAGAGATGGGTGAACTAAGGCCTGGTGAATGTCTTCACTCCCTTTGAGGTAGGCGATTTCACCCAAGGACAATCACTTCATTTCTGCCACACAGGCTGCTGTCCTGGAAATTTCCCAGGGGCCCCGGGGCGGCGACAGCCTTGTGCCATCCACTCCCAGACACCTGGTACCATCTTCTCTCTGCCGCCCATTCCAAACCTGTGGTTTCAGGTGAGCTGGGAGGTGGTGTCCCTGTGCCTGGGCTTCACGTCCCTACAGGCTTACTTGGGAGAATGGACTGCACTACAACACAGAAACTCTAGCTCTATGCACATGTTTTTGTTTTTTTTTTACCAATGCCTGTTCTCAAAAAATGTTTTATTAACCTGAATTTGGAATTTTTCTGCCATTGTAGAAAGGCCCTTATAATCCAAAGTCAAGAGCTTCTACACTGCTCATTACTCAGTAAATATCTGAGTACCTGCTATTTAACAGGCACTGTGCTAGGCAGTGGGCACACGGTGGGGAACGAGAAATTTACATTTTACATAACAAAAAGCAGGATTTGCTCTACACTGTAGACTTATTTTCTAATTAACATAAAGGCTAGAAGTCATTTCACTGCAGTTTATAAAGTATAAACTCATTCCAGTTCATACCACACCCCTTCCAGCCCTTTCTTCCTCTGTGCCCTCTTCTGCCAATACCCTGTCTCGTTCTTGGCCTTCTGGATTTTAAAAACAGTACATAAGAGGGGTTCTTTTTCCCTGAAATAAGGAAATTAAAAAAATTTTTTTAAATATAGGAAACCTAAGAAAAGGAAAAGGCTGTGAAAAAGAGAACGCTTGTGTGTGAAATGAGCTCTTACCATTAACTCATAAATACTTTTTTTTATAAAGTTGTTTTTATTTATTTAAGTAATCTCTGCACCCAATGTGGGTCTCGAACTCACGACCCTGAGATCAAGAGTCACATGCTCTTCTGACTGAACCAGTCAGACACCACAGCTCATAGATACTTTTTGAAAACTTACTGCACTGATAGGAATTGGGCTCAGGTTGAGATAGACCCTCCCTCATAGGCCTTACATTCCAATGTCTGTGTATTATAAGCTTTAGAGACAAACAAAACAACAAGTGTACAAACAAATACACACTATTAACCGTTTTTCTTGGGTGCCATGAAGGGAAATAGCAAGCATGTGTGATACACAATAACACTCACAAGAGCTGCCTGTTACGTTTCAGAAATTTTGCCAGCTCATGGACTTTACGTTGGTAGCTTCAGTTCAGCTGTGTAGTAATATTTCCACCAGAGAAATGAGCAAGCACTAGCAATCAGGGATCTCTCCCTTCCCTCCAGTGGTTAAACATCTACCAGCACGCCACTGATCACGGGGTAGAGGAACTGGGCTAGTTTAATGTAGGGTGGTGGAAGCTGCCCTAAGGAGGTAACATTTAAATGGAAACCTGAAGTTTGAGAAGAATCCAGTTAGACCCTTTGGACGAAGTTTCAAGAAGTACAGAGGCAGTAAGGCAGGAGGCCTGAAGGGTCTTCTACGAATTGTCAGCAGGTGGGGGTGGCTAGAGAAGAGCAAGTGAGGGGGGCCGAGGCCAAGATGAGCCACGATCACGTGATACTGGCCTTTGTAATTCAAGGCAAAGCATGTCAGTGTTCTTTCGAGGGAACTGGAAAGCCACTGAAGGGTTTCCAGCAGGCAAGGGGTGTGCATGACGTCATGCTTTTTATGTTGGGAGGCTCACTCGGGCTACTGTGCAGAGAATGAATTTTAAGGCCCTGGGGCAAGTGTGGAGGCCATTACGGTGTCTGAGGTGTGAAGGGATGTCACCTGGACTCATGCAGGGGAGGCACCGAGACAGAGGGAGTAGACAGCAGGAGACAGACCATGGAGGAAGAGCTGCAACGTGTACCCATTGCAGTATTTTTCGAGAAAGGGAAGTGTTACACACAAAAACAGAATGACTACTTTTTGTGGCAGGAATGTGGGTCTCTGCTTGAAGTGAGGCTATGAGTCAGCATCCCTGAGGAAGAGGAACTGGAGTACTTGAGAAGCCTTCGGTTCACCTCAGAGCTGTCTTCTCTGCTGTGTCAACCAGCCCCCTCCTTTGGAATGGGGGCACCTGGGATGAGGGGGTCCCCTCATGACTCCTCTGATGTCAGCCTGCGGGGCACCCACCCAGAGGGAACAGGACCACCTGCGGAAGCCCTGGGCCTCAGCCGGCTTAGAACAGAGGTCCTTTCCAGTCCTCCCCTGAACTTGTGCCTATTCGGCTCCCAATTAAAAGTCTACATTCCTTTCAATTTTCTGAGAGAAACTCAGTTCTTTTTTTTTTTTTTCCTTTGAAATGTAAGCACTGACAAGGTGCTATCAGATCCCCACACTGAGGAGACTTACGTGTGAAAATGATGTTGAGTTCCTTGCTCCAATAACCAAAGTGATTTATTTGGCGATTTAATTCTTGTGACTCTTAGTGGCCATAATGCAGACAGTGGGTCCTATATTGCTACTTGACCCATTTTTAAATATTCAACTCACCAGAAGAAAAACAGCTGAAGGAGAACCTGCAGTTTGTTGTTTTTTGTTGTTTGTTTGTATTGGGTAAGGACGGTTTGGCAGACTATTTGGGGGAAGATTTTGTAGTGGTGTTTTTGTAAGGCTTTTCTTTTCAGGAATACTAGGGACTTTTCTGACAGTCAGATCAGTGCATTCTTATTATCTATGGGAATAAGTTTGTAAGGTGACGGATGGTAACTACACTTGACGTGGTAAACGTATTGTGATGTATAGAATTATCAGATCACTGTGTTGTACACCTGAAATTAATATAATATTGTATGTCACCTACACTGCCAAATAAAAATAAGGAAAACAAAACTATTGTATGGGAAAATGGCAGGTATCCCAAGCTGGCCTGTTTTTAAAAGTTATAAAAAATGAAGATGTTGGGCGCCTGGGTGGCTCAGTTGGTTAAGCGACTGCCTTCAGCTCAGGTCATGATCCCAGGGTCCTGGGATCGAGTCCCGCATCGGGCTCTCTGCTCCTTGGGAGCCTGCTTCTCCCTCTGCCTCTCTCTCTCTGTCTCTCATGAATAAATAAATAAAATCTTAAAAAAAAAAATGAAGATGTTTTATAGTTTCAAAATAATATGTGTCAAACTATCCAAATAAATAATTGCTGTAAACATATACCAACTAAACAGTAGGAAAGTTCGAGAACCTCACAGTGATAGGACATTCGTCATGTGTATCCGGTGGTGCGGAGCCATGATATTGATCTAGTATCATTACATTCTATACCTTCAGACAGACTGAACAGTATTATATAATATAGGAAACACCGTGCAAGTCCAGCCCTCTGAGAACTTTGAAGATCACTTGAGGCAGAAAGGATTCTCAGAGAAGGAGCGTGGGCATCAGGTTTGTGTTGCCCAGAGGTTTGGATTCAGACTAAAGGGGACATACCTTCAATAAGTGCCCGTGTTTCAAAAGCACATTACTTAGTGAATGCTTTCAAGCTTTCCTTTTTTTTAAAAAAAAAAAAAATTCCTCTGAAATCCAAGAGGATAATGTTTTTACTAAAAATATTTACAAGGAAATGGGAAACTTAAGTGATCCCCAGAGAAAACCAATTTCCAAAAACCCTTAAAGCCTCTATTATTAGGCAAAACAAATACTATACAGAGATTCTGGTCCCTCTGCCATTCCCAAAGACTTGTTGGGGAGGGGGGCGGACAGCAAAGCCTGCCGGGCAGGGAACAGAGTGACTTTGGATCTTTGTGATCTTTGTGCATGCGTAGATGGGTGACAAAGGAAGGAATCCTATCCTCTTATGGTCTTCATACTTATATTATGAATCCTGTACTGTATAAATTAAGAAATTAATCAGGACTTATGGCGGGAAGGGAGGTTTATTCTTGCCAGATACATGAATAACCACATCCACTAACCATTATGCAGAGTCACTTGTACTGAAGTCATTCTGCCATCCTTTCCTTCCTCCCATCCATCATCCCTCCCTCCCTCCTTCCTTCTTCCTTCCTTCTTTCCTTCCTTCCTTCCTTCCTTCCTTCCTTCCTTCCTTCCTTCCTTCCTCTTTTTCTGCCCTTCTCTTCCTTCTTTCCCAGCTTTTTTCCTTTCTTGCATGGACTTTGGCTGAGCACTTACTCCTACACTGTGCCAGGGGCTAGAGATACAGACATTAATGAGGCAGCACTTGCCCCCTGGGAGCTCTTCCCACAACAAATAATAGGAACAAGGTGGGATGAAAACCTACTGACCTTGGGGATCTGGCGAGGGGAGAAGGAGGTAGGGCCAAGATTTTACTCAAATAGTCCTGGATCTACTCTAACACCCAGAAAAATCGATGAGCTATGTCCCAAAGCTCTGTCTTAGATCATATCCATAAATATTTACATGAACATATTTACCAAACGTGCACTTACCGAATGAAGCCATTAAGGGGAAAAAAAATGCCATACATCGAGTGTCTGATTTTAGAAAGTACACCTTCCCAATGACTGCTCTGAGACAGAGTCGCTGCCCATGGAGACTGCGTAACTCTACAGCATTGATGTGACCAGAGCTATAGAACTGTTGGCAGATGTTGGTCACAAGAAAAATATTTTGGTTTACTGTGTGATCTTGTATCCTATTCCGGACAATAATTAATGAATCAGTGGTTGAGGCCCCCGAGAGTGCATGACAGCCATCAGTAAGTCATGCGACCCTGGGTAAACTGGTTCATCTCTACACGTCAGGTTCCTGGAGAAGGGCTGAGCTGGGGTTGGAGAGTGTGATACCTGTCGGGGGCTTGGCACAGTGCTAGGCACATTGTGCAAGCTCATTAGAGGTGAGTATGTCAGGAGAGTTAATTTTTCTCTGGCTGAACAAGAAATCTGAAGGTTGGTAGCTCAGGGCTGGTCCAGAGGCTTGAGAAGGCAGAAGCAAGGTCTCTGTGACTCTGGACCTTTCTCTCATGTCTGGTCCCAAGATGGTTGTTGTAGCCACTGCATCCAGGCTTCTCGCTTTAGGCAGGAACATCAAAGTCTAGGGTCTGTTAGGTTTTTCTGTTTTTTCTTTCTTTTAAGATGTATTTATTTCAGAGAGAGAGGGAGAGAGCACAGGGGGAGGAGAGGGGCAGAGGGAGAAGGAGAGGGAGAGAAGCAGACATCCCCCCCCCATGCCCCCCACCACTGCTGAGTGTGGGGCCCAAGGCGGGGCTTGATCTCATGATCCTGAGATCATGATCTGAGCTGAAATCAAGAGTCGGATGCTAAACTGACTGAGCCACCCAGAAGCCCCTGGGGTCTGTTAGTTTTTTAAGAAGAGGGAGGACTGATGTGGCAGTCTTCGCTGCAGTTAGCTGTTAATCATGTTCCACTTTATCACACCAGATCTTCATAATAGCCCCGGAGATAGACAGGGGAGGGATTATCGCCATTTTACACATGTAGAAACTGAGGCTAGAGAAGCATTTGCCCAGGGCTGTGCAGCAGTGAGGGGGCAGAAATAGCCTACTAACTCAGGCTACCATGCTTCTTGCTCTTAGTTCATAACTTTCTCCAGAACCCCAAACTGCCACAAGGAACAATACTTTGTTGGAGGCACATGAATGAGTTTTAAGACAACAAATAAAGGGGTTAATAGAAGGCAGTATCATTAAATATAAACTAAGATAATGTGCCATAAAATACTCTGAGCATCTCAGGGTCTCGGTGACAAGGAAAGGAGGGAAAACGTTAGAGATTAAGAGGGGAAGTAAATGAGAGTCATATATGGAAATCCTCTATGCAAACCAGATATGAAAAGCATATGAAAATCTAAAGTGCAAAGAAAGAGTTGCTCTTATAATTCTGACTGTGTTTTCCTTCAAGATGTCGCTATAGCATATGTGTGTATATATAGATGAACATGCATACATGTGCTCAAATGAGTGCTTCCATTTGCCCGATAGACACCACCATGTTAACAAAATCAGAAATGATACCAGATTAAGCTTTCTAGATCAATAAAACTGTCAGCCCATATAGGTCAATTTTATGCAAAAATTCTGTATTAGATTTTTCCATAGGGTATATTACATATATGCTACATTTGATATAATTTAAGCAACTTTTCATATTTAAATACATATTTTCTATCAAAGGACCCCACAATAACAAAACTCATTTTTGTGCATTTTATTTTTTTTTTAAAGATTTTATTTATTTATTTGACAAAGAGATAGCCAGAGCAGGAACACAAGCAGGGGGAGTGGGAGAGGGAGAAGCAGGCTTCCCGCTGAGCAGGGAGCCCAATGCGGGGCTTGATCCCTGGGACCATGACCTGAGCCAAAGGCAGACGCGTAATGACTGAGCCACCCAGGCACCCCTGGCCTTCGAATTTAAACTACATTGTCAATCTTTAAAAAGTAAGAAACCTAGAATCATTCACATTATGGATTCTAACACACTATCCCTGCCTTGATTGGTTTCGTCACAATACTTAGCTGTGCTTAAATCCAGTGGGCAACCATCTTGACCTCTCAGTGGTGGGGGTCCATAAGGAATTTTTCGAACTCAGTGGATGTGAAGCTTCAGCCAATTTCTATTACTTTATACAATGGAGGGAATTCTGTTCCAGTGACAGCCACATCTCCAGAGATTTCCTTTAATCTCATTAGTAAATGCCAGAACTTTAAGCTTCCCAAACTACAGAAGCATTTAGCTCAAACATGAAAGACTAATTCCTCAAGAACTATCAGCTGCAAAGTTCCTCTTATTTTATAAGAAACCTTCCTCTGCAAAGAAAGGGGCTGGGGGCTACAGGTTAGCCTCAGGCCTTTGAAGATTTGGAAAAGCTGGGGGTAAAGTCTTTTGGAATAATTTTGACCTAGTTTGGGTTTACAATTCAATACAATTACAATTGTGCTACCATTTTATTTTAGCTTTTTAAAAAGTTAGTTCATTTTTGGTATCATCCTGATGCCATTTTCATACATAACAGGATCCAAACAAGTCCACAAACTGCATTTGGTTGATATTCCTCTTCAGTTTTTTGAATTTGTACTCATTTCCCCTGCCTTTTTTTTTTTTAATGGCATTTATTTGTTGAAGAGAGCAGGCCATTTGTCTTATAGAACATCCCACATCTGGATTGTTTTGCCTTTCACGTAAAGTACACAATCCACTTGGAATTGGTTCATGTGTGCCATGTGATATGGAGAGCTATTTCATTTTTTCCATATGGATATCCTATTGCCCCAGCAGCATTTATTGAAAGATTTGCTCTTTAGAATCAAGCATCTGTCTATCTATCCATCCATCGATCCATCCATCCATCTGTCCATCCATCCGTCTATCGTTCTATCTGATGTGTTTTTTGGAGTGTTGTTGTTGGGGTCAGGAGCCGATGGCCAAGAAAGAATTCTTGAGACGTCTTTGGTGCAAAAAGGTGGTTTTATTAAAGCACGGGGATAGGACCCATGGGCAGAAAGAGCTGCTGCCCTGGGATTATGAGGAGCAACTCAAATTATATACTTTTTATAACTACAAATTATATAATTTGGGGTTGGGGGAAGTAAAGACAAGGGGACACTCCAAAAGGATTCTCGTATGCTAAAGAAGACTCACAGGATACTGGAGCCCTGGCTATTGTCAAGCTAAGGTAGTTTTTCCCTCTTAGCAAGGCATTAACATTAAGACAGTTGGGAGATTCCTGGAGGAAGGTTATACTCCCTCAGCCTCAAATATTTGTCAATGGGCTGTAGGTTATAAGGACATTTAATTTTATCTACATTTCCTTCTGCCTTTGTTCCCCACATCATATCCATCTATCTATGCGCAGGACTGTTTTTATGCTCTGTATTCTTTCCTATTGGATTATTTGTCTAATACCACTCTGTCCTAATTCCTATATATTTGTAATGAGTATTGTTATCTCGTAGAGTAAGGTGTCCCAACTTGGGGCTTCTTTAAGAGTATCCCAGCTATTTTGGACTTCTGTGTTACCATATAAATTTTAGGACAACTTGTCAGGTTCCACAACAACCTGTCAGAATTTTTATTGCAGATAGCATTGAATTTATGAAACAATTGGAAAGAATTGCCATCTTTATAACATTGAATCTTCCAGTTAATGAACATGACATATGAATAAATATAATCCTCAGACTCAAGGAAATGGGGCCTCTGCCATGGACCCCAATTTCAGACCTGTGGATTGTGCCCCTTTTTTCATGGAATAGAGAGTCTACTGGGTCAATGGGATAGATCACTCAGAGCCATCACTCCCTCCCTCTAGAGTACAACCTGGGTATCAGGATCCTGAAATTCCCTGCCCAAATGGCTTCAAACCCACTTGTAGGACCTGCACAGCCCTCTTCCCCAGGGTCTCCTCCTGAAGACAGAGAAATCCATCCATGTGCACCCTTATTCCTGAGGATTGGTTAAAGGATGATCAAGTGGTGGTCAAGGGATGCAGGTGCTCTGGATGGAGTTTGGATGTGTGGATTGGTGTGTCCACATATGCGCATGAAATTCCCCTCCTGGTGTAGTGTAAGGTAGAGCCAGGGGTGGAAAGAGAAGTGGGATTAGGGACAGCACCGGGCTATGAGCCAGGGGCTATATTCCAGCACAGAATTCTGAAGAGTGCAAATCTCAAAATTCAAATCTGACTTTCCAGGTAGTTATTGTCCATGTAGGAAAATAGATTATGTTTTATTTACCATTTGTTGGCTATATTTATAACTTTTAAATATTTAGATGTAGGCTATGCAGGCCTCCCTTTGTGTTCTTGCCCCAGGTCCCACATAGAGTGAGAACGGGGCTGATAATATATTGTTTTATTTTAATCTTCTTTAATTTCATTCAAGAATATTTTAAGGCTCTTTGCATAAAGATCTTGAACATGTCTCAAAATTTACTTCTAGTTCTTTGATATTTTTAATTCTTTTTTTAATGGAAAAAATCATTTTTTAAAGATTTAAACTATTTATTTGAGAGAGGGAACACAGAGGGAAAGGAAGAGAACACAGAGGGAGAGAGAGAAGTAAACTTCCCATTGAGCAGGGAGCCTGATGCGGGGCTGGATCCCAGGACCCCGGGATCATGACCTGAGCCAAAGGCAGACACTTAATGGACTGAGCCACCCAGGTGCCCCAACCCTCTCAATTCTGTTAGGCAGTTTATTATTTGTGAATCTTATTTCCAGATTCCAAAATTTTATGTTCTCTTTTCCTCCACCACCTCTTTGCTCTTGTTGGTTTTATGCAATAATTTTTTAAAAGTCTGTTTACTTTTTTTTAAAGATTTATTTATTTATTTGAGAGAGAGCAGAAGGAGAGGGAAAGAAAGAATCCTCAAGCAGACCATGCGCTGAGCATGGAGCCTGACATGGGGCTTGATCTCACGACCCTGAGATCATGACCTGAGCTGAAACCTAGAGTCGGGTACTTAACCAGCTGAGCCACCCAGGCGCCCCCTGCTTACTAACTTTTTAGTGGAATTTCAGGAGGAAGCTAATGTAAATATGTATGTCTATCATCTTTACCCAGAAGTCTGCCTTCTCGTTTCCAGCGCTAATCTAAAACAGCCAGTCTGTGGTCAGTGGCTGTCACCCTAGGGCTGTGTGCAAGTCTGTGTTTCTAATGGCAAAGCACATCTTTACCCAGTAGCAGTCACAGCCATTCACTCTAGGGGGAATGTGGCATTCGTAAAGGAAAGGTTTTTGCTCATCAACTATAGTTGAATTGAATGTATGCTGAACGATTGACTTCTAAATTCAGCAGCAACATGGAGATTTTCTGATTCTGTGGTCAAGTACTGTGATCTAAAAGTGTGTTTGGGGTGCCTGGGTAGCTCAGTCGGTGAAGCAGCTGCCTTCGGCCCAGGCCTAGGACCCCGGGGTCCTAGGATCGAGTCCCACGTCGGGCTCCCCGCTCAGCGGGGAGCCTGCTTCTCCCTCTCTCTCCCTCTGCTTGTGCTCTCTCTGTCAAATAAGTTAAAAAATCTTAAAAAAAAAAAGTGTGTTTGGAGGCTCCATGAAAGACTTACTTGCATACTTTGTTCAAAATCTTTTTTCTTCCCCTGTGTGACTGTTTCTCTATACGGCCATTATATACAAGTGAGTCCCACATTTTGGTGTCCAGTAGTTCTTGGTTTTCACATACAGCACAAGCAAAAAAAAGGATATCAGCTAAAGGAAGCCAAGAGCTAGATGAATGAACTGTCTGCTAAAAAATTAAGTTCAAATAAGATATTAGTAATGAGTAAGATCATATAGGAATAAATAAGATGCTTTGCTTCTCCCAGAGGACACCCAAATTGAGTGAAGCTTACTCTAAGGAAAGGGAGCGTGTCCCCACTGGTCAAGTGTGGAGCTCAATGGCAGCAGAAACAAGAACAGACGCCATAGCAAAATCAGTCAGTGGGATTTAACTGCATTAATGGGCCATTTTATTAAATGGGTAGTTGGCAAGAAAAAAAGGTTCATTCAACAAGTTGGTAACTCTAAGTTAAAGAGAGGAATTAGGGTGCCTGGGTGGCTCAGTTGGTTAAGCGACTGCCTTCGGCTCAGGTCGTGATCCTGAAGTCCCTGGATCGAGTCCTGCATCGGGCTCCCCGCTCAGTGGGGAGTCTGCTTCTCCCTCTGACCCTCCCCCCTCTCATGTGCTCTCTCTCATTCTCTCTCTCTGAAATAAATAAATAAAATCTTTAAAAAAAAAAAAAAGAGAGGAATTAGCTAGGTCATTAAGACGCCACACAAACTGATCTCTAGAGCTTGACCATCGCATGATTGTTTACAGAGAATTAGAAAAGGTGCCAACATACATGACTGATTGATGGACAATGGGATGTTTTGTTTCTCTTTGAAACAAAGTTGGAAACAAAGGTTTTCTTTTTTTTTTCTTGAATGTAAAACTGCCCATACCTAGTTTTTTCTAATATATATTTTTGTGTGACTGTGATCATATAGACCCATGCTATTATCAATCGGTTTCTAAATCGAAAAACAGTCAAAATAATCAGGAGAAGAAAATACAGCAGATGCTATTGCAGTCTCTTCTTGCTTTGTGTATGGATTTATGTCTTCTCCCAGTAAGTCAGGGGTACTTTCTTTTCCAGTGATTAGGAATGTTTTCTTCAGAGCTCCTGAAATATTTCTCCCACGGCAAGGGAGATTTCCAACTAATTGAAGTGAATAAACACGCTTCTTTCCGAAGAATGTGCCATGTTACATAGAAAACAAGAAAGGAATTGTTAAGAACCATTAGTCTTATTAACATGCTATTTTTTTGATCTTGTCAAGGGCATAGGGAACTAGCCCTTCGCAGTGGAGTTCTTAGCTTTTAGGTGAGCCTGCCTCCAGGCTGGAATAATTTAGTCACCTGACTTTCCTGTAACTCTTATTATTTTTGGCTTCATGAGGCAGCATTCATGCGCGAGTGGTCCTTTTCCATTCCCCAGAAGTCTTTTGTAGGACACGGTTAATCTTTTTTCTTTCCCTACTTCTCTGCATGAAGTGTGCAAAAAGTGTACTCAGGGCTGATATACAAATAACAGAGACAATTAGGATTCTATTTTTCTATTATTTGTTTCAACATTTTTCTGTTATTTGTTTAACATTATTGTTTCTTGGTTTAGCAAAAGATTGCTGTCCCTCAAAACTAGCTTATTACATATCTGATCACTTGATACTGCTTTTAATAATTATGGTAAGAAAAACATTGTAAATTATCCTAGAGTCAAATCCAATATAATTCTTATGGAAGGTCACTTTTATTATTTAAAACACTGAGTTTGTTATACTTAAAAAAAAAAAAAAAGATACTCAGAGTATCTAAATTTCACATACTAAAACACCAGGCCACATTCATATGATTTTTAATGTGCACCAACACCAACTAGAAAGTTTGTTACTCAGTTCACATTTCCAAACACTCATACTTGTTTATTCTTGAAACTGGAGGGAAGAGAGCGCATCAGAAAGTTTTCACAATGCCCCATGAATTATTTAAATCCGTTTCCTGCGCAGTGAAAGCCCTATGACATTTCTAGAGCTGCTGTTTATTTTGGGATGTGAAGGATGTTAAAATTCTTTGTGTTTAAACCACAACATTGGTGAATGGCATGGGACAAAGACTCAAGGCAGGCAATAAGTGGCCAGGCAATCCCTACCGGAAGGAAAGAAGCTATTGAATTACTGGAATCAAGAGCAGGCAAATTCACCTGGGTTGGCAAGCTTAGCGGAGGCTGCGAAGAAAGACTGACATCCATTGTTCCTCTCACCTGCCCGAGTGTATTTGGTCTACGGAAGCAGTTGGTTTCTTGCCACCTTCATGAGTGCAGAGACTAAATGTCAAATCACATAAAGGAGAATGTTAATACACTGGTTGTAAGCTTTTATACTGGGAGGAATACTTGCTACGCAGATGTGCAAGGAAAACACCTTGTGTTTATCAGCTATCTCATACCATATATTTTTTGACTGTTCTGTCTGTATGTTTTACTAAAGTGTTTCCCTGAAACTCACTAATCTTTACAACCCCCGATTGTAATAGAAACAGTCTAAAAATGACTTTTCTTTCTTCTTTCTTTTTTCTTCCTCTCTTCTTTTTTAATTCAGTTTTTTTATTTATTTTTATTTTTATTTTTTATTTTTTTTTAAAAGATTTTATTTATTTTTTAGAGAGCGAGCAAGAGAGAAACAGCATGAGAGGGGAGAGGGTCAGAGGGAGAAGCAGGCTCCCCGCTGAGCCGGGAGCCCGATGCGGGACTCGATCCCAGGACCCTGGGATCATGACCTGAGCCGAAGGCAGACGCTTAACCATCTGAGCCACCCAGGCGCCCTTTAATTCAGTTTTATTTGACATATAACGTTATACTAGTTTCAGGTGTACAACGTAATGATTCAATATTTGTATATACAGTTGACCCTTGAGCAACAGGGTTTAAACTGTGCAAGTCCACATATGTGCAGGTTTTTTCAATAAATCCATTATAGTACTGTAAATGTATTTTCTCTCCCTTATAATTCTCTCTCTTTTTAAGATTGATTGATTGATTGATTGATTGATTTACTTTAGAGGAGCGTGCAAGTGGCAGGACAGGGGTGGGGCAGAGGAGAGAAACTCAAGCAGACTCCATGCTGTCAGGGGAGCCTGACTTAGGCCTGATCCCAGGACCCTGTTGAGATCATGACCTGAGTGGAAATCAAGTGTCAGACGCTTAATCGATTGAGCCACCCAGGCGCTCCACTCTTCTTCTTCTTAAGGCCACCAATTCCATCAGATTAGGGCCCACTCTTATGAACTCTTCTATCTTTTATTACCCCCTAAAAGCCCTTTCTCCAAATATAGTCACATTGAAGGTTAGGGCTTCAACATATGAATTTTAGGAGGGGACACGATTCAATCCATAGCAATGGGTGATCACTGTACAATTCTTTCAACATTGCTATATATCTATGCCTTTTCATAAGAAAATGTGGAGAAAAAGGAAAGTAGATTTTAAGAGAAAGAATTGGTCTTCCAGTGATCTTTTAGATACACCACTTTCCTAATACTATTTTTCAGAATTGCTTTCTGCTGAGACTATTTTTAATTTGTTCAATCCATTAAAAAATAAATCAGGTTGGTATTTTTGAGTATCTTCCAGTTATAGAGGTATAAGAAGGTAAAAGGGAAGAACCTTAGGTCAAATAAATTAAGAAGTATTCATTGAGCATTCACGATCTGTACACCCTGTGAGATACAAAGACATGGAAGACCTAGATCTTAGCTGCAGGGGCCATGCTGTCTTTGGGCAGCCCCAAAGAATGGAGCAAAGTTCAGGTCTATAGTCAATCCAAGTGAAGGATAAATACCCAGGGGTGCTGATAGTTAGCCCCAGCGTGATGCCTCCCTCCACACTCACCTCCTTCTGACTTTTTCCTATCACAGGTCCTTACACAGACTGCTGGTTGTGTCTGCAAGGCTCTCCCCCTACACCACACCTGAGTATTCCACCTCCTTCATCAAGCCTCAGACCCAGCTCACTTCCTCAGAGACATTCTCCCTGACACAGAGCACAGATCAAGTTCTTTGTTATATAGCTTCAGAGTACAGTAGTCCTTTATTCATGAGCATTTGATTCAGCTCATAATTGTATGGTCACTGGAGGGATCATTAATGTGTAATCTCTACTATATTTTAAACTCTATGACAACTAAACTGTATTTCCTTTTTATTTCCAATCATATCCTCAGCAATTCACAGCATCTGTTAGGTAACATAAAAAAACACAGAAACAGTAGGGTTTGTTGGTTTTTTTCTCTCAATAGGAAAGAAAAAAAACTCATGTTGTTATAACCATATGAGCTATTGCCAGGATAGCTTGTTAATAAAATAAATTTATGAAAGACTTTTTTAAGTCAAAAGAAGGAAAATGTTTGTAGAATCACAGATGTTGGAAAGGAGATTTTGGGTCATCTGGTCCACCTGTTTAACTATACTGTCAAATTTATGTAAAATTTATGAATGTCTTTAGTAAATTTTTTTTTTTAAGATTTTATTTATTTGAGAGAGAGAATGAGAGAGAGAGCACACGAGAGGGGGGAGGGTCAGAGGGAGAAGCAGACTCCCTGCCGAGCAGGGAGCCCGATGCGGGACTCGATCCAGGGACTCCAGGATCATGACCTGAGCCGAAGGCAGTCGCTTAACCGACTGAGCCACCCAGGCGCCCTTTAGTAAATTTTTTTAAAAGAAACTATTTGTATCAAACTTAAAGAATTGAAATGAAATCAATTCTCTATTCTTCAGAAACTGATTATTATATAAAGCATTTCATAGAATTCTTGATTCACAGAAATAATTATGGTACTCATTGTTGGTAATAGCAATATTACTAGGAAACATCCAATTTGTAGTGCATTATTTTTAAAAGAACACAGATTTTATTTTTTTAATTTTTTTAAAGATTTTATTTATTTATTTGACAGAGAGAGAGACAGCGAGAGAGGGAACACAAGCAGGGGGAGTGGGAGAGGGAGAGGGAGAAGCAGGCTTCCTGCTCAGCAGGGAGCCCAATGCAGGGCTCGATCCCAGGACCCTGGGATTATGACCTGA
This sequence comes from Mirounga angustirostris, assembly GCF_029215605.1. NCBI lineage: Eukaryota > Metazoa > Chordata > Mammalia > Carnivora > Phocidae > Mirounga > Mirounga angustirostris. The sequence goes on along the minus strand of NW_026991711.1, from coordinate 15,057,953 downwards.
GCCGAAGGCAGATGTTTAACAACTGAGCCACCCAGGTGCCCCAAAGAGCACAGATTTTAGACCTAAAAACCCCAGGATTAAGTCACAGCTCTGCAACTAACTGGGCACATGGCTTTGAGCAGTTCACTTAATATCTCTAAACCTTAGTGTTTTTTTTTCTCCTGGCATTCAATGAATGGTAGCCAATATGGTTATAATAAAAACCACAATGAAGATGAATCAGATTGTGTTTACTCTCAAAGAGTTTATAGTCCAGTGGAAAAATAGGTAAAAAACTCCAATTCTGTGTAGTAGATGCAACAATGGAAGCATGCCACCAAGAAGAATGGAGAGTAGCTCTCACACCTGGCCTGCTGGAGGAGAAAAGAGTTTTGTGGGCAGAGGAACACTGTGAAGTGGTTTTGGTATAATCCCAATAGAGTATTCCGAAGTCCAATGTGGCAGGAGATGGGCAGCAGATCCTGGGGTATGTTGTATGTCATAATAAAATACATGCATTTCACACTGTGGGTGCTGGAAAACCAGTAAAGGGCTTTAAAAGAGAAATGATCAGATTTATCTTTCAGGAAAGTCACCTGGGGAGTCATATGGCTGGTGGCTTAGAGGGGTGAGGCAAGAGGCAGGGAGACCAGTTAGTAGGCCATTGTGATAGTCAGTGGAAGAGGTAAAGGCCTGGATCAGGAAGAGTCATGTGGGCCTGGAGAGGTGAGAATGATTCAAGAGATGGTTTAGGAATAGAGTCAGCCAGATGGGGTGATGTGGAGTACAGAGAAGTGAGGGGTCCAACATGACTCACAATGAATCATGACCGGGGTGCCTGGGTGCCTTAGTCGCTTAAGCGTCTGACTCTTGGTTTCGGCTTAGGTCTTAATCTCAGGGTTGTGAGATCGAGTCCCCCTGTCAGGCTCCATGCTTAGCACAGAGTCTGCTTAGGATTCTCTCTCTCCCTCTGCCCCTCCCCCTAAAATAAATAAATAAATCTTTAAAAAATAATGAATCATGACTTGCTGGAGAGAGTGGGTAGACAAATATCATTCCATCAGTCAGGATAGAGAATATAGAAGGAAGAAGGGGGGAGGTGGGAAGGAGAGGAAAGCTGAGGTGAAGAGGAGTGGATTTTGGACATAGTGAGTTTGCAGTACCTATGAGCTCCCAAGAGAAAGGAGGTGCCCAAGAGGGAGTGGAAATCAGGACTGGGTCAAGGAATTCCATCCTGGAGCCACTAGTTTGCCTAGCAAAAGGGTATGATGTGCAAAGGGATAAGTGCCAAGCACAGAATGCTGGGGATGCCAGCCTTAAGCAGGAGATAGACAAAGAACCATGGACAGGCAGAGAAACAGAAGTGAGAATAGGGTTATAGGGACCAAAGGAAGAAAGTATTTCACAAAGGAGGAACTGGGCAACTGTGTCAAAATGTGCAAAAAAGTCAAGCAACATAAGGAATGGGGAATATCTACTAAATCCCATTGTATGAAGCCACTTGGCCCCATGGCTTGTGGTGTTTCACTGGAGAGAGAAAGGAAACTGGATTACATTGGCTTGAGAAGTGAATGCGATGGTGGAGAGAGAGAGAGATCATGATGATAGACAACTCTACTGAGATGCTTGGTTGAACAAGAAAAATGAAGAAAAATTTCAGAATGTCCCCCAAGGTATCTTTAAATGCATTTGTATATTTCCCTAAATCTGAAAGAAACAACTCCTTGATATCTGCTTCATCCAGGCAGAAAGATCACCCAAGGGACAATTTGTCCCTACCCATACAAAAATTATAGTCTCCAGAGGAAGTTAAGTGCTTACCACTATTTTCTAGAGAAGACTGGTCCTAAGAAACATTACTTTGTCATTTAACAGAAGGCAAAAATCCCAAACACATTTTGATTTAAAGAAAACTATAGATTCCTAACGCTGGATCCTTCATATGGCCATTTTTGCCTTGCAGTGGCAAAATCTTTGCCTTGCAGCTCTGCTAATATTGTCTTTACCATGTCTTTAACATCTGTTCTTTCTCCTTCTTTCCCACGGTCTTTGAAACAAAACTGTGTTTATTTTTAAGCATTGATTACGAATTTTTAAAGTGCACATTTAAATGTCTTAACAATTTTTATCCAAAAGAGGGCGCAAATTTCTCATGAAATATAGTACAGTATTTCACAAAATTCTCCGGCTCCTAGTTGTATTTAAATTTCACAGCTGCTGTAATTTAATGCAGAAACATTATTTCTGTGGCATATGCATATGAATTAAGTCCCATTGTGTGAGTGCTAATTAAGAACCTTTTGCATCTTAAAGAGTAGTTTCAGAGAAGAGCCAGACTAAGTTGGAGCCAACGTTTTTCTATTTTGGGTAGCCAAATCAAATTAAGATAGGCATTTTAAAATTAAACATTAAATGGGATTTAAAAAACCCAGTTTGTTTACAATCTTCTAATTTTAGGGTGTATTTCCATTCTACCACGGCTCAAAGAACAATTAGTGAAGTAATACAGTTCAGACCTTGTTTGTGGGTTGTTAATAGTGAATCAGGGGGGTTTTGTTTTGTTTTGTTTTGTTTTGATCACAGCTGGAATTGTTCACATTTTAAATACCCAGTATGTATGCCTGTTCTCACATGCAAGAAGCCATATGACTGGTGATCTCAGCTCTTCCTTGAGGTTGAATCTCACCATGACTTGGATACATTTTCTCAGGGAAATGATATGCCAAAGGTGTGCTGAAGTTCTGGTGGGCTTCCTACATGCAAGTTATGGAAATGGAAGTGCAAAGAGGAAGTCATTTTTTCTTTTTATTATTATTATTTTTTTAAAGTAATCTCTACACCCAATGTGGGACTTGAACTCATGACCCCAAGATCAAGACTCACATGCTCTACAGACTCATGAGCCAGGCAGGTGCCCCAAGGAAGTAATTTTTTCAATGGTAGTAACGTACTATAGATATTTCTTACTTAACAGAAATCCCCTTAGCCAAATTCTGTCCTTAAGAGGTATAGATTAAGGCAGAACCTCACTCCACAGATGGCACTTCCAAATCTGAAAATCCTATGCATTTATGAGCTTACTCTTGCTTCTATAACTGGCTTCTCTATCTATAGTCCCTAACTGTCTGGTAATTTGCTGGTGGAAGTAAAAATGAACACTTATCTAGGGGAAACACTATTTTGATTGGCTTCTAGCCCTCAGAATGAAACCAACTATGTATGAGTAGAGAATCACTCAAACTTTATTTGTGAATTGATTAGACACTGAGGACTATGAACTAGGACTCAGACAACTATATCCTCCAATGGCAACATGCAAGTAGCACTAAATGAGAGCAAAAGCTAAATTCATGGTCCCTATTTATGCACCGGTCTACAATGACATTGCCAGCTGCATGTGGATAAGGAACCAACAGGACAATGAGAACCAAGCATTATTTCCAGTTTTCATTTAATTACAAATCTAAGACCCGTTGCTAAATTATTTCTTTTTTAAAACTTTTTTTTTTAAAGATTTTATTTATTTATTTGAGAGAGAGAGAGAGAGTGAGAGAGAGAGCGCAAGAGGGGGTAGGGTTAGAGGGAGAACCAGACTCCCCGCCGAGCAGGGAGCCCAATGTGGGACTCGATCGCGGGACTCCGGGATCATGACCTGAGCCGAAGGCAGTCGCTGAACCAACTGAGCCACCCAGGCGCTCCCGTTGCTAAATTATTTCTAAGAATTACCAACAAGTGCTTGTCCTTACCCTTCTTAGGTTATCACAGAGTGCTATAATTTATCACACTGAGTTCTGCTTATGCCTGGCCCAGACTTCCCTTCATTATGCACACCATCCAATAGCAAGGTCGATGTGTGTACTCATCTAGAGATTCCCATGCTGAAGGAGAAGTCCCGCTTCCTCCTTTTGTGACTCTAAGATCTAATCTCATCATCTTTAGGGCACAGCCCAGACCACATTTCTTTTCTGGATTTGGGGGGCCCATGACTCCTCATTTTCCTCTATCCTTGCTATAGCCAACACCCTTGTTATACCCCTTATGGCAACACCCCTAAGCCCCTTTGATTTCATTCCCTGTAGATTCTACCAAGAAGATGCTTTTAAAATACTCAACTTGTTGGGGCGGCTGGGTGGCTCAGATGGTCAAGTATCTGCCTTCAGCCCAGGTCATGATCCCAGGGTCCTGGGATCGAGCCCCACATCTGGGCTTCTGGCTTTTTCTCCTTCTCCCTCTGTCTCTCTCCCTGCTCATGCTCTCTCTCTCTCTGTATCTCTTTGTCTCAAATGAATAAATAAAATCTTAAAAATAAAGTAAAATAAAATACTCACCTTGTTGGATGATGCCAAATTTTGTCTTGCTTTTCAATGAGAAGCCAGATCAATCAACTACCAAAAATGTTTAAGGATAGCCATGTGAGAATGGAGGGTATGAAGAGTCAAAGACACGAACACATCCTATAACAATACGGAAGAGAGACTGAGGGGGCTGGTGATAAGATTGCATTTTGAATCTGTTTTTGCATTCACTATTTATATTGAGACATTTGGGAATATAACATTTTTTCAGTATGTCTTCTCTGAAATGACCATTTTCCAGTTGGTACATGACTTTTAAAGGCTTGCCACAGTCACTGGTATAAAACTCATATACTGAAATAAATTTGTTTAGAAAATGAATCTGATTTTATAATAAAAGTTAAAAATTTCAGTCAGAAACTGTGCAGCCGGAAGAAGGCTATTGCATTATATAAGGGCCTTAATAATATATAAAGGTAAATAGGTAAGAAAAGCTAACTACGAGATGGCTTAATTTCTTCTTGATGTTATATTTTCTACTTTTCCAGAATATTATCATGACAACTCTTGCATATTCCTTTTTTTTTTTTTTAAGGAAAACTGTGAAAATAAGAAGATGCTCATTATTTTGAGCTCAAATGCTTATGATTCTTTTGGTTCTTATTCAGCTTTCAAAGGATAATCTTGATCCTTTAACAAACATTTGCCTTTAAGAACTGTCTACCACTGAAATCCAGCAGGATATATATTAAGTTACAAAACACTACCTCTTAGTTGTTAGTCTGGATTAGATAGAAAACACATGGCATATTTGAAAATATCGGAAAAAGCTGAACAAAGATTAGGTGCTGGCTAGTGCTTCTGAATGAAAAATGATATTCTTTTTTTTTTTTTTTTAAAGATTTTATTTATTTATTTGAGACAGAGAGAATGAGAGACAGAAGAGCATGAGAGGGAGGAGGGTCAGAGGGAGAAGCAGACTCCCTGCCGAGCAGGGAGCCTGATGCGGGACTCGATCCAGGGACTCCAGGATCATGACCTGAGCCGAAGGCAGTCGCTTAACCAACTGAGCCACCCAGGCGCCCGAAAAATGATATTCTTAAAGTTGGCTCCCTTTGTTACCTGTAAAAATATCATCAAACCTCTAACTTAAGAGCTTGAGTAATCGAGTTAAATTTCGTGTTTGTTGGAATATTGTGTTTTTCCGTGGACACTGACAATATCACTTTACTACCTATGACACTTTTTATTTAGAATTGGAAGCGATATGCAATCCTTTTAAACCTTGGAGGTTTTCTCTCTCTCTAATAAATAAAATCTTAAAAAAAAAAGTAAAGTTTGGAGGTTTGGGCACTTAGGCTCTTTTGAGTGTGTTATGTTTAATAAAGCTTGTTCACAACCACGGGCATAGGAAGGTCCTTGCAGTTGACAAGTGTGGGATTTGGAACGTGTGGAATAACCCCGTGGCACTGTGACCCCTCGGCCACTCCCACACAATGAGAACTCAGCAGCTGTGCATGATAAGCCTGGTTGCAGCATTAATCTGCTGTGGGACCTTCTACAAATTACTTAATTCCAGCCGTGAGAATAAACATTGACACCAATGCCCTAGCATAGATCTAAGGGAATCAGGCTGTTTGCCCATAAAACTGAAACTCGCTTGGCCTTTCCCTCCTAACATTTGGGACAGGGAGGAATTTGGAATGACCAGGCTGTAGGCCACTGTTCTTTGCTTCCCATTAAAGAGGCAAATATAAGCAAGTGACCATGAGTAGGGGGGAGTGGGCAGCTGGGGTAAGGATGAGCAAAAGGTAAGTGAAATTTGAGAATGAAGGGTAAATCCCTGGAGCGGTGAGGAAGATTTCTCGGTGATTCTAACTCACCTGCTGGTTCCCCATGTGGATGGACCACAACTGCATCACACTCTAGCCATTTGTGTTCCGTTTGAACCTTTCTTTCTCTCCTATTCCTCTTTCCCTTTGACTCTCCCGTTCCTTCTTATTTTCCCTTTGTCGACACTGTTTGCAGGGAAGGAGGAAACAGTATTCTCCTACTGAATTTTTTATTTCCTCCTTCTGTGTTTAGTAGCCAGGCACAATTCTACAGAATCTCTTCAGCCCATTCACAATGGGCCAAAGTAAACGTAAATTAACAAAGTAGTGACAGAGCTGGGACTGGGTGCCAGGTCCTTGAAATGCCGGTCCAGGGCTGTTTTCATACATTGCACCCGAGTACGATGATAAAAAACCAAAACACGACAAAAAACTTCCAACATTGCACTGACTTTATGTTTTTCATCTGTAAGAATGATATTCTGTTTGTTACTTTACAACCATAGGAATTAGGGCAGGAGGAGGATGTGATTGTATTCCAGCTCCATTATTTCATCTATGTAAGGATTATTTGATTTAGAATATGAATGTATGTGCTTTAAAAGTCAGTTTTAAAATGTCACAAATGTGGTTCATCTTTGGCCCTGCTTGGCCAGAAATAAAATACTGTACTACTAGAAATACGTATGCTATGTTCAGTAAATAATTTTTTAAAAAAGCTGTAAAGTAAGAGTCATAATCATAACCATAGTTTTTTTTTTTTTAAAGCCATAATCACTAAAGACCCCCATTCACATTTGTTCACTGGTTAGGTTAAGCAAGCACTAGTATATATATGGGGGTCTAACATCCACCCTTTTGAGAAGTCACCTGCCCTGAGACTGAGAGTCAGCTAGAGCTTTCCAGGTGATGAGAAGAGTGCCATTTAAACTAGGGAGGATTGTGGAGATGTATGCTACTTAGAGTTGAGCTTGGTTTCCCCTAAATCAGTAAAACCAAGTGTCTTGAAAGTTAAAATTAATTGGGTGTTAGGAAAAAGGATACAAGAAATTGGTGATCCTAATCTGTGAGTCAAGTTGCCAAGTAGCAATTCTCACTAGATTATAGGTAGTCAACTCAGCTTACAAACAGAGCAAAGCAGGGGTACCTGGGGGGCTCAGTTGGTTGAGCATGCAACTCTTTTTTTTAAGATTTTTAAATTTTTTAAAAAATTTTTTGAAGATCTTTATTTGTTTATTTATTTATTTATTTATTTGAGAGTGAGAGAGAGCACTAGCTGGGGGTTGGGGAGGGAGAAGCAGACTCCCCACTGAGCAGGGAGCTGGAGATGCTGGGCTTGATCCCAGAACCATGAGATCAGGACCTGAACTGAAGGCAGAGGCTTAACTGACTGAACCACCCAGGTGCCCCAAGATTTTTTTATTTTTGAGTAATCTCTACACCCAATGTGGGGCTTGAACTTAAAACCCCGAGATCAAGAGTCATGTGCTCTGCAGACTGAGCCAGCCAGGCATTCCAGGCATGTGACTCTTGATCTCGGGGTTGTGAGTTCAAGTCCCATGTTGGGTGTAGAGATTACTAAAAAAACAAAACAAAACAAAAAACCCCCAGCAAAACCAACAAATGAAAAAACATACTGCATTTTCCTAATTTCATATTGTGTGATTCCAAACCATCTATAGAAAAAAATTTTAATGATGAATATATTATTCATATATGTATATACAAATGGATTTTAAGAGACAAAAAAAGCAATTATTTGAGGATTAAGTTGATCATTTTAAGTATAAACTAAGGCCCCATATTTATTGCAAGATTATAATTTGAAGGAATATGACTTTCTCTTCATTTACTTGAAAGAATGAATAAAAAATAGACATTTATAGATAGTTTTTGAGAGTATGCTTAACATTCCATCCAATACTGTAAGTTGTCCTTTTTGACCAATAAACTAAATTCAATGACTATTCATCGAATGCCCATAATACTGTATATACAGTTTTATAACATTGGTGTTTTTTTAAATTAATTAATTAATTAATTTTAATTTTTAATTAACATAATGCATTATTTGTTTCAGGGGTACAGGTCTGTGATTCATCAGTCTTACACAACACCCAGCACTCACCACAACACATACCCTCCCCAGTGTCCATCACCCAGCCACCCCATCCCTCCCACCCCCCTCCACCCCAGCAGCCCTCAGTTTGTTTCCTGAGATTAAGAGTTTCTTACGGGTTGTCTCCCTCTCTGGTTTCATCTTGTTTCATTTTTCCCTCCCTTCCCCTATAATCCTCTGCCTTCTTTCTCAAATTCCTCATATCAGTGAGGTCATATGATACTTGTCTTCCTCTGATTGACTTATTTTGCTTAGCATAATACTCTCTAGTTCCATCCACGTTGTTGCAAATGGCAAGATTTCATTTTTTGATGGCTGCATAATATTCCATTTGTGTGTGTGTGTGTGTGTGTGTGTGTACACATCTTCTTTATTCATTCATCTGCTGATGGACATCTGGGCTCTTTCCATAGTTTGGCTATTGTGGACATTGCTGCTATAAACATCGGGGTGCACATACCCCTTCAGATCACTACATTTGTATCTTTGGGGTAAATACCCAGTAGAGCAATTGCTGGGTCATAGGGTAGCTTATTTTCAGCTTTCTGAGGAACCTCCAGACTGTTTTCCAGAGTGGCTGCACCAGCTTGCATTCCCACCAACAGTGTAGGAGGGTTCCCCTTTCTCCACATCCTCGCCAACATCTGTCATTTCCTGACTTATGAATTTTAGCCATTCTGACTGGTGTGAGGTGGTATTTCACTGTGGTTTTGATTTGGATTTCCCTGATGCCGAGTGATGTTGAGCACTTTTTTCATGTGTCTGTTGGCCATTTGGATGTCTTCTTTGCAGAAATGTCTATTCATGTCTTCTACATAACATCGGTGCTTTAATTTATTTGATACTATTCCTCTCATCTGGAAATTAACATGAGGATAATGGAGTTTTATTATTTGCTTTTCTCCTCGACGGTATACAAAATCTAGAAACAGACAGAATATCATTCAGGTTGCTTAAACAAATTTCACTGGCTGCTTTATGTACCATGTCAAAAAATTACAATATAATCTTTCACACAGTGTTTTGATTGGAAAACAAAACATTGCTTAGCTCTTTAGGATTACATATGTGGATGAATTGCATGGTGGGGAAGTCGTTGACTTAGGGCATATTTGTTTGTCAGAAAGATTTATGTCCCAAATCCTAGAGGTGTGGCAGTTTGTAATAATCACGGGCAAAACATGACATCAACTTTGTTCTTTAGATCTTTTTATTAATTCTTTACAAACCCTAAATCGAACATAGAAAACAGCTGTTGCTTTGAACCACGAAAAGAGGGGCTTGATCCCAGGACCCTGGGATCACGACCTGAGCCGAAGGCAGATGCTTAACGACCGAGCCACCCAGGTGCCCCAAACACAAATCCATTTTAAGAAAAGTGTTCCAGACACCAACTATGACACAATGAATCAGCATTGCCTGGGACATTGTTCGTTATTTTTAAGTGAATTTTTTTTTAAAGATTTTTATTTACTTCAGAGAGAGAGAGAACACAAGCTAGGGAGACAGGCAGAGGGAGAGGGAGAAGCAGACTCCCCGCTGAGCAGGGAGCCGGATGAGGCTCGATCCCAGGACCCTGGGATCAGCACCTGAGCCAAAGGCAGACACTTCAACAACTGAGCCGCCCAGGCGTCCCCCATTGAAACATTCTGATACAGTACAGCCTCAGAGGATACCAAGTGCCAAAATAAAAACACTGTTTCCTCATAATTTGCAGAAAAATTATATATATATACATATATACACACAAGCAGATGATTAATGATGCAATGATGAGCACGAGTGTTCATTCCCATAATACTCCTATCACTCTGTAGCTTTCATGCTAAGGAGATTATAAATATCATAGAATTAGTGTAGAGCATTAAGATAAACAGAGTCTTAGGGAAAATGGAAGGAAAAACAACACAGATATGCTATTTTACTCTCTTAGTATCGGCATTAATGTCTTCTCTAACATGGTGTAACATTATTTGGCTCCTGGGTAGTTGTTTTTTTAGTTAATACTATATTTATCAGGACTTCAGTTTCTTCCCACCTGATTAGCAGCACCCACCTCACTGGAATCTAGGAAGGAGCTAATGTATACTGAAACCAAATTTGATGCCTAGAAAATCCTTGAGTTGTTAAGAGGCACACCTGTGTTGTTTGGCAGGTGAGTTGAATCTCAAGAATTTCTGCAAATCTCCCGTTCAGTCGGCTAAGCTGGTTTCACTCCTATTGAACAACCCTGGGGGGGGGGGTCCTCTATTTTTTCTTAATAACCATAATAATGCCAAAGAAATAACTTCCAATGCCAATCTCAGTGGTTTGGGTCTCAAAAGTGGAAAGGTTCAGAATATATTTCAGGACGTTAGCTGTCTCCATGTCAGATTTATTAATTTATAGATAAATTAGCATTTTCATTTTGGAAAAAATCTACAGTTTTTTTGTAAAGACCAGATTATTGTTAATTAAGATGTTACTCTGAATAGTTTGGAGAAGTAACTTTCTAACTGTATTCACCTTATATTCAAATTAAGGGTAGATTGTCACAAACAATTAAATAAAAATTTCAGTGAACTGAATCCTAAAGAAAATAAGGAAACATTTATCAGTGGAAAGGTACTCTGTAAATGGGTTTGCAGATTAACTGCAAAGGTTATTTGGGACTCTATAATCTTAAAGTGAAACAGGCCATTTATTTAGAGATTTAAAAAAATCTCTATTCAGCCTGTTTTCATTTTTTAGATATTCTTATGTTGAATTACGTTGTTGTCTGTACTATACTCCGGTTTCTTCTGACTAAACAGGTTTTGAAATGCTTACGACAGAAGACATTTTAAAATAAATGCTTGACTCATCACATAATATTCTTTAGGGACTAAAGGAAGTTAACATTTTCATCTTTTGGTCAGGCATTTGTGGGCTCTAAAACAGAACTTTTTGGCAATTATGCCGTAGGTGCCAGGGAAGAAAAAGAAAAGAGTTTAGGTTGTCCAACCTCATACAACGGACAAAGGATAAAAGTAAAAGAAATGAATCAAATCCACAGGCGTGACGACCCTAGTCTGTTTCAGTGAGCAAAGGAGCTAATAGTGCTGTCATCCAGGTCTTAATTTATGGATCCCTTAAGGTATTTTCAACCCCTTTGAAGTTGAAATTGTGGGCTATAGTCTCTACAGTAAAAGAATATTTCTTTTTTCAAAGTTTTCAACCAAGAGATTAATATTCTTTCTCTCTATAATGCACACCATCTGCTTTACTAAATTAACAATTTATATGCATATATATGCATCTCAACCAGTCAGAGCTGTGGTTCCCAGCCTGATTATACATTAGAAGCTTTGGAAAACTCACTCCCAGAGCTACCCCTAGAGATTCTGGGCTTAAATGGTCTGGTGATGCAGCAGAGAGAGAGAAAGTCTTTCTTGGAGTTCTAAGTTGGAATTCCGAATTTATTTCCTCTGGAAACTATGTTGCAATGGTGATCTGGGTTTATGGATTTTTTTTTTTTTAAAGATTTATTTATTTATTTTAGAGAGAGACAGAGAGAGTGAGCCCACATGAGCAAGGGGAGGGGCAGAGGGAGAGAGAGAATCCACAAGCAGACTCTCCCTGAGCATGAAGCCTGCCCAGGGGCTGGATCCCAGGACCCTGGGATCATGACCTGAGTGGAAATCAAGAGTCACCCACTCAACTGACTGAGCCACCCAGGCACCCCTGGGTTTATGGATTTTTTTTAAGTACAATAGGGAAAGCTATATAATCTGTTAGATAAACATTCAGGGGCTGGTCTAAAACACCAAACCATTCTTCATAGTTCTTTCTTTAAAACAAACAATGAGCTTTTGCTTCCAAACAATGAAATTTATAACCAACCTATTGAAAAATTAGAAACTGCTTGAGTCTTCAGAGTCACAATACTATACTTTTCTGTGTGTCAAAAGCGACTCAGGGTTTTGTCTGGGGAAAAAAAAAAGAATCAATGAATCTAGTGAGTACCTACCAGGAGGAAGACACAAAGAGACTCTCAAACAAGGCTCGAAATAAAGTACAAAACCAAAATTTGTGCAATTTTGAATTTTAGGAAACTCCATAGGAAATGTCCTGGTTCATGACTTTTTGTGTTTTCTGAATAGTAAACTGGGTTAGAAATAGGCATATCAGTCAGAAAAGAATACAGCAGAGAAATAATAGTGGAAATACACTGGAGGGCAAGAAACGAGATGATAAAAGCTTGTTAAAAAGGCACATCATAGAAAAGAATAGTGGACACTTTGTAGTCAATAGTCAAAGGTGATCAATTTGAATGGCAGCAAAGATGAGAAAGATGAGGGGTGCCAGGTGCTTCCCAAACTGTTTTTAAGCTTGACACACCAGGACAAGGTGGGACCCAGAGCAGTATAGAGATGGAACCATGGCTGCTTCCCACCCATATGCACACCATCTTCACCCTATTCCCATTCCTACGAAGCATGACATGACCATGCACACACAACACAGTTCCCTGGGCTGTTGCATGGCTCAAGAGTAGGACTTGCCCTGTGTTGTTTCAGCACAGATGACGGCATTTGGGTGGAAGAAAAAGAGACAGGTTTGGGGCGCCTGGGTGGCCCAGGCAGTGAAGCATCTGCCTTCCACTTGGGTCATGATCCTGGGGTCCTTGGATTGAGCACTGCATCAGGCTCCCTGCTCAGCAGGGGTCTGCTTCTCCCTCTCCCTCTGTGCTCTGTCTCTCAAGTAAGTAAATAAAATCTTAAAAAAAAGAAAAAAGAAAAAAGAAAAAGATAAGTTTGTGTTCATTATACAGAAAAACTTTCTAAAAGGCTGTCAACACAATACAAAACCAAACCAGAACACATGCACTGAACCTCATGGGCCTGAAGTTTTAGCATGAACCGAATCTCAAGAATCTCAAGAAAGGGGCGTGCCTGGGTGGCTCGGTCGTTAAGCATCTGCCTTGGGTTCAGGTCATGATCCCAGGACTCTGGGATCGAGCCCCGCATCGGGCTCCATGCTCAGCGGGAAGCCTCCCTCTCCCTCTGCCCCTGCTTGTGTTCCCTCTCTCACTGTCTCTCTGTCAAATAAATAAACAAAAATAAAATCTTAAAAAAAAAAAATCTCAAGAAATAGAATAATTGGGCTGAGTGTGGAGTGTGTCCTAATGGTCTCGAATGGTCCTTCCAAATGTAAATTTTGATGATTCTATAGTCCAACCTCCTCTTTTCTTCACAGACATCTAATCACTTCTAATTTCATTCCGCACCCATTGGTTAAAACAAAAAGTGACAAGAGCACACTTACCGTGATGAGCACTGAGCAATGTATAGAATTGTTGAATTCTATATTGTACACCTGAAACTAATATTAACACTATATGTTAATTACACTGGAATTAAAATAAAAAAATATAGATATTAGAAAAAAGTGACAAAGAGGAATTGAGAAACTCTTCACAATGAGTGAAAATGTGAAACACAGGGGTAGCAACTAGCTTTAGTGTAGAGGACTGATTTATAGGTCTTAGATCTTTGGTTACTTTTGGCAAGAAGTGAATCCTGAAAGCTCATACCAAGAACTGCAAGAACTTTAAATGGACAAATAATAACCCCACAGGAAAGCCAGTGTCTTTGTTCTGTCATTTATGCCCAGATTTGTGACCTCAGAAACTGAAAGGACACCTTGATCTTTCTGTTTAACTCGAGACAGCAATGAAGAAATGAATGAGTTTATTCTTCATTTAGGTGCAAAAGGCAGTAGTCCTAAAACAAAGTAAAACAAGATACGGAACAGTTTCCACTGTGATAGAGCCATCAGCTGATAGAATAGACTCACAGAACTGGGAGCCTGACAGGACCGTACAGGCAAAATGTCTTAAATGCACGTCCTACGCTTAGTGCATTAGCACAAGCAGGCCAGCTTTGTGGCTGGAACATTCAAGATGGAAATTGCAGCGAAGGCTCCGATGGAGCTTGTGCTCTGCATATGCTGATGTCTTGAATTTAGGCCTCTGCCAAACACCTCTTTACAATGACTCTGCATATCATGGGGCCAAAAAGAACTGCAGGATTTTAGGGCAAGGCCGATTTCAAGCCCAGAACTGCAGTCATCCCTCTGTGACAGGCTGAACAGGGTCACGCAAATGAGCGGAGCATGAAAACCTTTAGAGTTCAGGCCGTGTCCTTTCGGAGCTCACAAAAGGCTTTTTCTTTTTTAAGATTTTATTTATTTATTTGACGCAGAGAGAGAGAACACAAGCAGTGGGAGCGGGAGAGAGAGAAGCAGGCTCCCCGCTGAGCAGGAAGCCCAATTCGGGGCTGGATCCCAGGACCCTGGGATCATGATCTGAGCCGAAGGCAGATGCTTAGCAACTGAGCCACCCAGGCGCCGCACAAAAGTCTTTTTCTGCTCTGCTTTTACACTCTAGAAGCCAAGCTATTTGCCAGGGGTAAGGCTAGGGAGGTGTAGGGGTGACGGTGGGGGTGGGATGCAGCAGATTGTCCACATCCTGCTGCCAGTCTGTCCAACAGGATAGCAGCTTTCCACGGTCCCAGCCCTGAGACAGGGGGGCTGGGGGCGAGGGGCGCGCAGGCCACATTCCCCCCGACCGCAGGCGCCGGGCCAGCTGGTTGGAGAGAACTCGGGCAGCGAGCCTAAGAGCTCCGCGCCAGCCCTCTCGGCCGGGGAGGGAGCGTCCTGGCTTCGGGCCCGTGCGCGCCCCCTAGCGCCGGTCCGCGGACGGGGCGGGACGGGACGGGACGGGGCGGGGCGGGGCGGGGAGCGCGGGGGGCCGTGGCGCCGAGTGGAAGCGAGAGCGCGAGCGCGGCTGCAGCCGGCGGCATGGCGAGCACGGCCTCGGAGATCATCGCCTTCATGGTTTCCATCTCGGGCTGGGTGCTGGTGTCCTCCACGCTGCCCACCGACTACTGGAAGGTGTCCACCATCGACGGCACGGTCATCACCACCGCCACCTATTGGGCCAACCTGTGGAAGACGTGCGTTACCGACTCCACGGGCGTCTCCAACTGCAAGGACTTCCCCTCCATGCTGGCGCTGGACGGTCTGCATCCCCTCGGCCCCTGCCCCCGGCCCTCGCTCCTGCCCGGCCAGGCGGGGTGCCCTCTTGGTCCCGTGATCCCCCCCCCGGCGGGACTCCCGGGCCGGACCCCTCCGAGCCTGAGGGAGCCACGGAGAGCCCCCATGCCCGTCGTCGCCGTGCCCGGACGCGTGTCCCTCGGGGGCGCCTGCCTGAGCCCGGCACCCCGGGGCGGGAGAGGGGGACACACCTGGGTGGGGTGGGCGACTCAGGCGTCGGTGAGGGGGGCGGAGGGAAGCACCTTTGCAGTCCTGAGGGTCGAGGACATGGTTGCGGGATCCCCATCTCTCGGGGACTGTTAGGCCATGGAGTCACGCTTATCTCCTTCACCCAGCACTCCCCCAACGAGCTGGATCCTGATTAAAGTGGTATCATCGGCTTGTCAAAGCCGAATTTGCTTGTCCTCAACTCCCTTTAAGCATTTTGTTAGTTTTAAAAATAGGCAAGGGAAAAAGTAACATATTGCAGGGAGTGTCATCCCATTCCCACCTCCCCCCACCCCCCACTCCAGGGAAAAAAACAACAACAACCCCACGCTTCAACGAATGTGTCCTCCTGGGCTTTAATGCTTCCTCCAAGTTTTATGCAAATAAATAGTCCTTGCCTATGCTGCAGTGGGTAGAGAATCCAGCTAGCAAGAATCTTGTGCCAGAGACTGCCAAGGTCTGTGTCCGTGCCCTCATCTGCTCTCCGGTCTCCTGTTGTTCTTTTGTAGATTGCTTTCTGCTTTGTTCTTTTTAGTTGGGTTCTGTATTGAATTGCATTAGAGCGACAGGTGGATGGTCACATAGAAAACTGGCTCTGTGTTAGTTTCAAGAGAACAGTAGATGTCAACCCGGTTACAATGACTGCTTAAATTCTAGGCTCATTTCTTCCAGGATTTTACAGCACATGACTAAATAGATGCCGCGGTAATGTTAAGGATACTCATTTGCATTATCTCTATAGTTTTGAGGTGTTTTCTTTCCTTTTTAAAAAAAAATTTTATTATTCCACTGCCCGTTTTTATTTGCATAGCTGATTCAATAAAAGACCAGAATTAATTCCCTTAAGATGGTGCTTGCCATGAAAAGCAAACTGTTGCTCAATGTGGTATTTGATAGAACTTCCATATAAACAGGAATATGTGCCTGGTTTTAGATGGGTGACACCCAGGTCTTCGTCCTGTTGTGTAAAAGAAGTAGCTGGGACACTGTTGATCCCTTAGAATTACTGTTGAATTTCCTGTGCTCTGTAGTGCACACATTCAGGTAGATGCTCTGAACAGGCAGGCTCTTGTTTGTGTGGTTTACATTCAGGAATTTGGATTGATGATTACTGCCCTAAGTGCATTCTTCTGCTGTTTATTGTTACCTGAGATAGTATGCCAGATGCGTCTGCTTCCTTCTGTAAGACAGCTGGGGGACGAGAGAGAGGAGTGAGAAATAAATGCTCCGTGAAGAGTGATGGGGTGCAGAATGGCGAAGTTGTCACATTATGTATCTGAGGTGAGAGTGAAGTTGGCAGGGAGACTTGGGGGCAGGTCAGGTAGTGAGGAGGGAGGGAGGCATAGCCCTCAATTATGAGGCTTTGGAGAGAGTTGAGGATGGAGAAAAGAAAGGAGTGACATTTATGTACAACCCAACTTGCAAAACGACCTTTCATGTGTGCTCATATGTCTAGAAAATGACTTTAGGGGCGCCTGGGTGGCTCAGTCGTTCAGCGTCTGCCTTCAGCTCAGGTCGTGGTCCCAGGGTCCTGGGATCGAGCCCCGCATCGGGCTCCCTGCTCGGCGGGAAGCCTGCTTCTCCCTCTCCCCCTCCCTCTGCTTGTGTTCCCTCTCTCGCTATGTCTCTCTCTGTCAAATAAATAAAATCTTTAAAAAAAAAAAAAAAGAAAAAGAAAATGACCCTAAAAAACACAAATGACTTCATATTCCCTATTGTTCTACAATGTTCTAAAATTAAAAACATATCTTTCCAAGCCAAGACATACAGAAATAACTCTTTTTAACGACTGCATAGTATTCATAAGTCTGGACAAACTGGTTTGTTGAAAACCACTTTCTCATTGTTGGACAAT
Source organism: Mirounga angustirostris (assembly GCF_029215605.1). Lineage (NCBI taxonomy): Eukaryota > Metazoa > Chordata > Mammalia > Carnivora > Phocidae > Mirounga > Mirounga angustirostris. The sequence continues at coordinate 15,040,589 of NW_026991711.1, read as the reverse complement.
GGACCCTTTCCAGCATTTCGTTGTTGTTAGTGCTGTACGGAAAATTCTCATATTCATCTTTTTGTGCACATGTGTATTTCTGTGAAGTAGATACTGAGAAATGGTACTGTCAGGGCAGTAGATGATACATTTTAATTTTCAGTTTATACTGCCAAATTACAGTCCACCAACAGCATATGAGAATGTCCGTTTGTCTGCATTCTCACCACGAAGTTTTTCATCCAGCATCATGGGTGACATAGTATCATGTTATCATTTTCATTGGTATTTCCCTAGTTTTTACCAGTGATTTTTACCATCTTATCATGTATTTATTGACCACTTTTTTTCTCTTTCAGACATTGCCTCTCTATATCTTATGCCCACAGTCTGTTGTTTCCTCTTAATATAAATGATTTTTAAGATTTTAAGTAATCTGTACACCCAGTGTGGGATTCAAACATACAACCCCAAGGTCAAGAGTCGCAGGCTCCACCGACTGAGCCAGCCAGGCACCCCTAAGTGATCATTTTTTACGTTTATTTCTCTATCCATGCAATCTCTACACCCAGCGTGGGGATCAAACTCACAACTCCCGAGATCAAGAGTCTTCTGACTCTGAGCCAGCCTAGTGCCCATAAATGATTTGTCTTTTTTTTTTAATTCTGGATGTCCATCCTTGATTTGTTACATATGTTGCAATCTCAGCCCGTTTCTTATGTTTAAATTTAGGATGCCTTTTCTTATACAAAACTTTGAAATGTGTACTGTGATCAGATTTATCAGTTTCTTCCTGCTGCGTCTGCCTTCTGTGGCTTAAGAAGGCATTGCCTATCCCAAAGTGATAAGCCTTACTTTCCTGTGTCTCTCAGAATAACATTCTGGGGGGCTTAATCACACAGCTTTGTTTTCACGTGGAGAGGAGTTGATGCCCCCTCCTGTAAGCTGACCTTCCCAGAGCAGGCCCCTCTGTCAGCTCGCTGCTGTGTTCCCCAGGGCAGGGAACTCCGTGGGATGCTGGTTCTGCAGTCAATGCAGCCAGCATCACGTTGCACATTGGACTTCCTGACACCTCGCTGAAGTGGCAGAGAAGGCTGCATTGCTGTAGGCCCGGGTGACCACAGGCCTGAGCAAGCCAGTCCTCCCCTTAAGCCAGGCAGAAGCTCTAGACTGAAAAGAGAATGCAAGAAGGGAGTGAGAAGGCTCACAGCTCTCTCTAGTCTTAGGTGGAAGGAGCTTCTTGGATGCAGATGATGGAGACATTTTCCCGAATTTTCTACATGAGGTCAAAGCTCTGATTCCTTATCCTCAGGGTGTTATCATCGTAACCCCCACTTCCCTATAAGGAAAATGAGGCCGAGGAAAGCTAAATGTGTAGATTTAAGTTTATGTTAAGACGCCAACTCCAAGTTCTGCTTAGAATCCATCTTAGTATGATAGAAGGGAAGCTTTGGTGAGTTTCTTATCACTCACCAGACAATGTTTCTATGGTTCGTCCTTTGAAGGAGGTGCTTTCTCCCTGTTTTACAGATGAGAACACTGAGGCTCAAGAGAGAGAAGGTCATGTAATCAGGACACACAGAAGGTAAATAAGTAGAAGATCCAGAGCTGAGCCTCAGAGTTCATGCCTTCCTCCTGTTCCACTCCTCTTTCAGAGGATTTGCAAAAAGTACACAAAGCTACCTGCATAAGAAAAGCACATTGTTTTTTCTCCCCTTTATCCAGCAACTCGCTCTGGCTGCTACTAGGGAGTTGTCTCCACCAAGTGGGTGTTTTCATTTTTGCTCCTTTGAAATGTAAAATAAGGCACACACCATTTGGAAATCACTTAACTTTTAAGGGACACCTTGAAGGTTTCCTCCAACGGAATTCATTAATTTAAAGTCCCTGTATTTTACTAATTGAAAATTTGAACAAGCTAGTGAGTTCTGTTTATCTCCAGCTCCTATTCCTTTCAAAGCACTGCGTGAACTTCATCTGAGAATCATTTTCAGCCAGGTTGTTTTTAGTACATGCCATCTATTTTTGTTAGTGGGAATGTTTGCCGTTTCTTCCAAGAGAGTTAACTATAAATTATATGGCAGAGAACTTCTAAGTAAATATGTTCATGCCTCAGCACTTTAATGTGTTAATTAGCTATTAAAGGTGTCAGTAAATTAGACCTGTCAAAAATAATGGCCTCCTTGACTAGGTTTTTACTGCCACTTCACTCGATGGTGTTACTTACAAGTTTTGCCCTCTGGGACTGTTAAAAAGCAAGGTTGTAGAGGTCTGCCTTGCAAAAGATAAACTCTTGAGTTTGTTGGAAGTCACCTAAGGCCTGCGTCTGTGGGTGTTTTAAGGACTGGTAGCCCCGAATTTACACAACCCGGGCTTCCCAACACCCGGATTCCGTCTACAGCCGACAGCCAGGGGGTGCTTTATCCTGCGGAGAACCCCAATCCCTGCTCTTTGCTCCCTGTTTCAGAAAATGTAGCCAGTGATTGTGCTGGTCAGGTGCCTTTGTGCATGCAGTGAGTTAGCGGGTTACCCCTGCTGTTGGAGGCTGGAGGGTTCTGGTTGGTACTGAGGAAGGACCTGAGCACTTCAGACACAGTATTTCTCCTCTCCTGCTTGTTCCAGGAGACCAGTCCTGCTGCAGGCCTGAGGGCTGAGACAGGAGAACAGAGTGAGAACCTCAGAAAGAAGTATTATGAGTAAACGGTTGAATAAAGTTTAAAGACTACTGGTATTTTCATATTAAGTCATATTAAGGATTGAATGCCCCAGCCTGAGATTCTTACCACCATTTACATCTGGGAAAACACATTCCGTGTTCTAAATGATCAGATTGTAGGATTTAGCCTTTTGCCAGGCTCCTGCTTTTTCTGTTCATCGAGCCTGTGTGATTACTAAAGTAAATGCTGAAGTTTTCTAGGATAATTTTTTTATGCATATATTATAGAGGCTACCTCTCACACACGCTGTTTTGTCTGCTTGGTGACTGCAGTGAGTCAGCTAACATACCTCAAAACCAGAGATTACAATAAATCTCTGAAAAAAATGAAACCGCACAGTCCCAGGAGCTCTGGTGGTAAATGATGAGCCAGTTGTGGTTATCTTGATAGATGTTCTTTAATCTTACTGAGGGACTAACGTTAACAGCCTTCCTGTCTGTCTGTGCTTCTGCCTGCCCCCTGGGGTCTGGCTGGGGGACTGAGGGTTGAAATTTTGTAAAAACCTGGGTCAGGGGCGCCTGGGTGGCTCAGTCGTTAAGCATCTGCCTTCAGCTCAGATCATGATCCTGGGGTCCTGGGATCGAGCCCCGCTTCGGGCTCCCTGCTCAGCGGGAAGCCTGCTTCTCCCTCTCCCACTCCCCCTGCTTGTGTTCCCTCTCTCGCTGTGTCTCTCTCTGTCAAATAAATAAATAAAATCTTTAAAAATAAATAAATAAATACAAATAAAAAACCTGGGTCAGTCTTTGGCAGCAGAGACCCAGATAGCCCTGCAGCATGATTATTGCTACCAAAATAGGCCTCCTTTATCCTGTTGTACTAATAATAAATTTGTTTTGCTGTTTTTAATAGCCTTACAACCAGTAGAACTGCTTTGTCTCTGGAAGTAGTTCACATTATAAAATAGATCATTGTCATTGCTGTCTACATTTGTGGAGGCCTAGATTTGTTGCAATTAAACAGAGCATCTTCTGTGTACTCTTCAGACTGGATCCTAGCAATAGGATTGAAACTTAAAATTTCATTTCAAAGGAACATGGGCTGGAGGCGACCTGTCAGCATCATTTCTTGAATTTATAATTACTGTAGTCTTAGAATTATTATTTATTGTAGACTTTGCCAGAACACTAACAGTAAATGACTTGCTGTATTTATGAGTTTTTTCAAATAAGAAAATTTAGTTCCATACGTAAGCCTGATGTACACACATGTTCATTTACTCAACAAATGTTTACTTAAGCCTGGTATATGTCATCACTATTTCAGATTGAAATATGGCACTGTTTCAGGCTGAAATGAAAATGACCTTATGTGCTTAAAATTTACGGGTTTAAATTCTATTGCTTTAGAATTTGTTAGAGTCTGGACAAAAGCCAAGTCGAAGTTTACCCCCACCTTGGCTCTGCAAATAAGAATAGGTGGTTAGGAAAATGGGTGGGGTCAGAAGATGATAAGACAACCCAATCAAACGAGGTTTTCGGGGGCTTGGAAAGCATCCATTTAAATGTACACGGTTAATTTCATAACGATGGAATATTCCTTTAGAAAACAACCCTGCTTGGGGCGCCTGGGTGGCTCAGTCATTAAGCGTCTGCCTTCGGCTCAGGTCACGGTCCCAGGGTCCTGGGATCGAGCCCCGCATCGGGCTCCCTGCTTGGCGGGAAGCCTGCTTCTCCCTCTCCCACTCCCCCTGCTTGTGTTCCTGCTCTCACTGTCTCCCTCTGTCAAATATATAAATAAAATCTTAAAAAAAAAAAAAGAAAAGAAAACAACCCTGCTTTTCTAAACCCAGTTTTCCTCTGTGTGCCCTGAAAATAATAAAATGTCATTAAAATACTTCCTGATTTAGACTCATCATGGTTTATCATGGGATTCCAATCGGTCTCATTTATAAGCTTTCACTAATATCGGAATGCCGTGCTGTCCAATTATAAATTTTATAATGTCAAAACCATTAAAACATCCATTTAGAAGGTCCAGTGTGCAAAGGAGTAGGAGGGTTGAGATAGTGGCAGACGATGTTTCTTATGGAGAAGGATTTTGTAGTCAGAACTGGGTGGAATCCGTTTCAGTCTCTTACTGACTCATCTCTGGTGCATCCTAGAACCTCTGCTGCTTCCATGTCCTTACCCGTGAATGTGGGAATACCAGTGCTCGAGGGATCTGTCCTGAGGATTATGCACACGCCGATCTTAGAAGTGTGTGACATAGAACAGACAGGCAGTCCACATAGATGAATTTGCTTTCCTTGCTTGCTTGTCTTATGATGATGGTTATTTTTTCAGAAAACAGGAGCAATCAATTCAGAAGGACAGTAGAAAATGGGGATTTCTCCCTGGATAGCCACATGTTTTCTGTTAATGTAGATGACCTATTCTAATTGCAGGTTATATCCAGGCATGTAGAGGACTTATGATTGCTGCTGTCAGTCTGGGCTTTTTTGGTTCCATATTTGCCCTGTTTGGAATGAAGTGTACCAAAGTCGGAGGCTCAGATAAAGCCAAAGCTAAAATTGCTTGTTTGGCTGGGATTGTATTCATACTGTCAGGTAAATAGTAACTTTCTCCCAAACAAGGTACTTCACGATGTTAATGAAAGGACACTAACCACGATACTTTCCTTCTGATACTTTGTAGGGTTGTGCTCAATGACCGGTTGTTCCCTGTATGCAAACAAAATCACAACGGAATTCTTTGATCCTCTCTATGTTGAACAGAAGTAAGTACTCTTCTCAATCTGTCTGTTTCTAGCTTACAGGAAATGTATGCAGATTAATCTTCCAAAATAAGATACATAAATTCCTTACACGGTGCACGAAAGTGAGACACTTTGATCAATAGTATTTGATGACATCATTTCAAGAGTAAACATATTCTGTGCTGCGTTGGCAAAGGATGCATTTAGTTACTACATTGGTGTCACGTAGCGTCTTGTCTCTAAAAAGCTCAAGGCACAGGATTTAAAATTCTAAACTTTGTCCACTGGACATCATTCAGTTCGGATCAAGTAGAGGAAAAGTGGAAGAGAGGTGTGAGCGGGGTAGGAAAGAATGATGATGTGTGATAACAGGAAATGAAGGGCTGGCCTTGACTGATGTCCACCCAGATTGATATTTGTCAGCTGCTGGTATGTGGGCCAGAGTCCATCATGGTTTCAAACACTGACATGGGAACTGCGACCTTGCTCCCGAAGATTAGAGATCTGTTAACGACATCTTAATGAAGTATCATTTTTTTCATTTTTAGTTAGCCTTTGAAATTAGCTCCTTGACAAGCTCCACCTGATAAACCTTTATTTAAAAAAAAACAACCAGGGGCGCCTGGGTGGCTCAGTCAGTTAAGCGGCTGCCTTCGGCTTGGGTCATGATCCCAGGGTCCTGAGATCGAGCCCCACGTCGGGCTCCCTGCTTGTTGGAGAGCCTGCTTCTTCCTCTCCCTCTCCCTACTGTTCTGCCTACTTGTGCTCTGTCTCTCTCTATCAAATAAATAAAAAATCCTTAAAAAAACAAAAAACAAAAAAACAACTGTACATGATGCAGGGTTTTTAAAAAATGCTCTGTAACGGCACAGACACCCCCCAGATGTGACCAGTCCGGGTTGCAGGAGAACGGCTCGGCATTTACAGGTCAGTTTGTTGGAGGTGTTTGTTTCCTTAACTATGGGCCATTGGTTTTTACACTTTCCCTAGGCTTATTTCTTTGCCTTGGGAAAACCCCAGGGATACCAAATTAGAAATAATAATGTATGCAGTATTTTGTCTTCCACGACAATATACCCACGTACTTCCGTAGAAAGCCACATCTGCATGCATGTGGATAGTTAGCAGCTGGGCTGGTGATGCTCTTTCAGTCTTCAGGTCAAGCGTTACAGAATTTTTAAAAAAAAATTACTAAAATTGCTGGTTAGGTGTGCATTCCTTTCTTTTCTGGTGGATTTAAGAATCTTCAGGGAATTGATTTTTTAGTTCTGTCTTTAGTGTCTTTTATTGATAAATATTGGATGCTTATATAATGAAATATAATGAAAATAGTAGCTAATACATGTCGAGCCCCTACCACGTACCAAGCAGAGCATGGCAAATATTCTTCTTCTATTTTATTTTATTCTTTTTTTTTTTTTTTAAAGATTTTATTTATTTATTTGAGAGAGAGACTGAGAGAGAGAGAGCATGAGAGGGGGGAGGGTCAGGAGGGTCAGAGGGAGAAGCAGACTCCCTGCCGAGCAGGGAGCCCGGTGCGGGACTCGATCCAGGGACTCCAGGATCATGACCTGAGCCGAAGGCAGTCGCTTAACCAACGGAGCCACCCAGGCGCCCATATTTTTTTTATTCTTGCAACAGCCTGATAAGGTAGGTTCTCTTGGTACGACCTTTTTGAAAATGAATGTGTGCAGTTAATGTGTGCAAGGGAACCTGGACTAAACCAATATCGTCTGATTGGACTGGGAGCCAAACCAGGCATGCTTGCTCTATGACGCATGATTTACAATGCTAGATTTCATAATTTTTGTGATGGTATGCTATATATATTTTTCATTGCGGGAGTTTCTTTTGTATGTTTTTAAAAACTATTTTAAATTTTATTAAATGGGAAACAAAAATAACTGTTTTAGACCCCAGTATAATTTTTACTCCCCTGCCTATGTTGGAAAAATGTGTTCTGATTTATAAATTTTCTCTTAACTAATGTTTGATGATGAGATTTGCACACGTGTACATGACACTGGACATTGAGATGAAGACTGAGACCGTGCTCCTGAAGATAGGAAGCATGTTAATGATATTTAAATGAAATATAATTTTCCTTAAATGACATATTTTTATTTCGGATCCTAAATATACAACAAAACTGTATTTCTCATGGTTTATTTTATTCAAGACATTGCTCACTTTTATGGATTATCTGTTATACATTGCTGTCTTTATTTTCCTGACAATTATTAAGGATATCTTTGTCAGAATCTTAAAATAAAATCATTTTCATTTTTCCTCAAAAGGTCAAGGCTAACTCATATATGCCCCATAACTTAAGCCTGTCCTTTGTGTGATTTTTTTTTTTTCCACTGCTTACTATATGCTCAGTCATCTAATTCAGTTTGGTGCATTGGAATTTCTGATTTTCTTTTAGATTTTGGTTAAACTTAGTTCAGTGATTATGGACTCTGAGAGGTTTTCCTCATTTCCATATTGTTGGTGCAACATTGAACTATCCCATTCCCCCTAATGACCTGTCGGCATTCCTCTCTCTCCCTATTCATGCTCTGTCTACAAGCTCATCTGTAAAATCAAGATAATAATGGCACTCTGCTCGTAGAGTTAATATGGGAATTTGGAGAGTGTGTATGTGTGTGTGTATATATAGAACTGATTAGAGGGAGCCTGGGTGGCTCAGTCGGTTAAGCGACTGCCTTCGGCTCAGGTCATGATCCTGGAGTCCCGGGATCGAGTCCTGCATCGGGCTCCCTGCTCGGCGGGGAGTCTGCTTCTCCCTCTGACCCTAACCCCTCTCATGTGCTCTCTCTCATTCTCTCTCTCTCAAATAAATAAATAAAATCTTTAAAAACGAAAATAACACAAAAAAACTGATTAGAAAAGAGGAAACACTGTGTTCCCTATTACTGTATTGTGTTAGCTATTATTAAGATTCCTTTTTAAATTGTGTGTAGTAGTTAAGACGTGGCTTATCTTTATAGATGTTTTTATTAACTCTTTTCTGAAGTGACTTAAAAGTGTAACACCTGCAATTTGGCAATTTACCTTATGTAATTAAAAACCCAAGAGCGAGGCGCTTTTTGAAAAACAACAGGGCTTATAAATCGGTGGTATTTACAAATAACAGGCCCTTCACACAACATACTGAGAGGAAATACAAACTTCATTAATTAAACTGCTGCATATTGAGAACACCTTGCAATAAGAGCTCACTCACATCTGCATCCCCGGCAGTGCCTTACACAAAGGCATACAGTCCATTTGGGTGAAGGAATTATCAAGGCCTGAGAGTTGTAAATGTGATCAGCTTCTAATTACCCATCATGGTAGAAAAGAGGCATGAAAGGGGCAGGTGACCTCTTCAGGAATTCACAGGCTTCCTTGAACAAACGCACTTCTCTAAAAGCCAGCAAATCAACTCACTTGGATTCATCTTTTATCAACAGCTTTAGTAGCGGACAGAGAGCTGAAAATTAGAAAGATTAAGAAGCTAGAAATTGGGGGCGCCTGGGTGGCTCAGTCAGTGCAGTGCCTGCCTTCAGCTCAGGTCGCGACCCCGGGTTCCTGGGATCAAGCCGCTCGTCGGGCTCCCTGCTCAGCAGAGAGCCTGCTTCTCCCCCTCCCTCTGCCTGCCACTCCCCCTGCACGTGCTCTCTCTCTGTCAAATAAATAAATAAATAAATAAAAATCTTTACTAAAAAAAAAAAAGAGCTAGAAACTGGCTATCCGCACAAAATGAACGAATTCATAGGTCTTAAAGTAGACTCTTTAAAGCAAGATTTTGATTTGGCCTCAGCAGGCGTTTGCTAGAATTTAGTCTCCGGTGCCGGTCACTTGGTTTGTGCATGAACTTAGGGATGTGTTGGAGAATCAAGGCTAAACGCAGGGCAGCCCTTGGTGGGCTGGGATTTGGAGGGTACAGTGCAGGAAGGTTCTAACTTTCTTTGGTGAGAGTAAGCTCCTTGAGGTCAGAAAACATGTATTCCCTCACTGTCTAGCCCTGTGCCTGGTAAGTGAAATTCGTAATCTGTAGAGCTGGTCCTTGCAGGATTAGCGGGAAAGCTTTCTGTTGTCTCAGCCCACGGTGGAGAGGAGAGAGGAGAAAAAGAAGGCACACTCACTTGTCTCTTCCCATCTTTATCCCATTCCCCTCTTCCTAAAAGCAGCTACCACCAAGTGACCTCTCTCCCTGCAGCCCTAGAAGGCATGACTGAGGCACAGGTAGGTGCGTGTGCGTTTGGCCTTTTGGAAGGCAGTGAAGACAGCTGCTTGCATGGGCTCTAGCTGACATCTCGGGTGAGCAAATCGTAGCTGCCCCATACCCGAGTCCTAGAATGCACTGGAAAACAGTCTGGGCTCAGAACCTGGTTTTGTTGTTGTTGTTGCTGTTTTGTTTTTCTTAAGATTCTGTGCTATATTAATTGAATCTTCTCTGTGGATTTCGGGGACATTCCTATGTAGGGCCCCACCTTGGTGGCCTAAGTTAGACACACGACTAAGCTCATCCACAAAGTTCCTACTCCATTCCTACTATGTGCAGAGAACTCAGTAGGCACTTTGCTGATGAGAGAAAACAAGGGGCTTCTAGTGTAGCTGGAGTAAAGATCGAGGCATAGCCATGTCAATAGCATCCCACTGTCTGCTCAGTGGCTCCGTATTCTGAAACCCCTCTTCTCCCTCCACCGATTTGGGAAGTTCTTTCTCCCAGGCTGCTGTCACTTAACACAGCTGCAGTTCTTTCAAGAGTTACATCTGCCTGTGGTCATGTTCTGCCATTTCCCCATTTTTTTTCGCTTTTGTTTTGCTTCTCTGCTTTCATGCAAGTTGTGATTATGTTTCATGACTGCAGGATGGGCTCCTGCAAAGCTTTGGAAACGATTTCCCAACTCTTCCCTTTGGGCTGTTCAAACCAACTTCATCCTTTTTATTAAAATAAAACCCCCCAAATCAAAAAAAAAAGTCTACCTTCCTGCAACCTTATGGTAACTGGTACCCCCTAGCATAATTCATCCAACCAGGGAGGTGAAATTTAATTCAGGTATTCCCACCACCACTTGGTTGTCCAAACCACAAGCTTCCTAAAGGTCTTGATTTGTTTTCTTTCTTTTTTTTTTTAAGATTTTATTTATTTATTTATTTGAGAGAGAGCGAGAGAGAAACAGCATGAGAGGGGATAGGGTCAGAGGGAGAAGCAGGCTCTCCGCCGAGCCAGGAGCCCGATGTGGGACTCGATCCCAGGACTCCGGGATCATGACCTGAGCCGAAGGCAGTCGCCCAACCAACTGAGCCACCCAGGCGCCCTTGATTTGTTTTCTTAAATAAACTGTTCCAAGCAAGAATTTATTGACACAAAGAAACTTCTTTCCAAATCCGTGCAAGGTTGGAGCATTGAACCAATTGCCCTAATTGAGGAAACAGGGCGTTGTAATCTTAGATTTATTCTCTTTTAGTATAGAGATTTATTGTTAATATTTTGGCTCAGATATTCTCACATTTGGGCCTTATCCTCCAGGCTTTTCTGTTATTCTCAGAGTATTTAAAAACCAGAGACGTATTTATCCCTAGCACTCATTCCTGACATATGTTTAGTTTCTGCTCTAGGATTTAAGCTTTTCTCGGGTAAAGTCTTTTCACTATTGTGGCTATTTAGTAGTTAGAAATACACGGCTGTCTATTCTCTAATAAATTCTCTCCTCCTTGTTATCTGTCCAGTTCAACAAACAATGGATAATTCAAGGAGTACCTTTCTAAACTACACATTTTCCTGGGTGAAGTTCAAAGGAATATCGATCTCACTACGTGACCTTGCCATGATATTTGACTTCTCTCTCTTGTCCTTACTATAATTTAATGAATTATGGATGTTTGTTTATTTAAGCTTACTCCACTCAGAAGGTTATTTGGAGAGTGAGTTAATGTTGGTAAACAGCTCACAGATTCTTGGATAAGGGGTTCCATGGACGTGCCAGATATTAAGAACAAAACAATTCAGCAGTTAAATGTTAAGAAGGGCTATTCTGAGCCTTTCCCTGTGTTCAGTAGTGGCCCAGGCCACGTCATAGCACCACAATGGCTCTGATGCTTTTGTTAGGCTAGCGTGACTTCAAAATACGCGTGGAAACCAAGTGTCTGGTACCTGTGTTTTGTTTTGACTGACCGGCACGTGAAGTCGCAATTCCTACCAGTCTGCCGTGCTTTCTGGTGACTCTGCTTCACCCCCGCCCCCCTCCAGGCCCCCTCTCCCTCTCCCTCTCTTTCTCACATGCTGGCTAACTCCCGTTTATCCTGCAGGATGTGCGTTCTGGGGAAGGTGCCCCCCTGCGTGCTCCTGTTTGTTGCACGCACTTGCTGCGCCCTCTCCCAGGCCTGACCAGGAGCATCTCCAAGCAGAGACCACAGCTTGCTCATTTTGGAATCTCTTGTGCCTAGCCTACGCTCCAGGACATTTGCAGCAGGGATGGTCCATCAGCAGTGGCTATGACTGTCTGTATCTCTCCTGGAGGGGAAGGACTGAGTACACTTGTGGAAAAGACTGATAACCCCAGCTCCGCCACTTACTTGTTGTGTGACCTTGAAGAAGGTCCTTATCTTTTCTGGGTCCTGTGTTCCTCATCTATAATGTGGGGATAATAAATAAATATTCGGTGATTTAGAACCGTGCATCAGCACATAGTAAGGACTCAGTAAATGTTAACTATGACTTTTAAGGATAATGACCCTTACGCAGAGTACCTCAATGTTGCAATTCATTACCTTAACGTAGTATATTGAGGTTCGCCATAGAGAGATGGAGCTTGAAATGGTGGAGACATTGAAATGATAACCGTGGTAAGACGCTTGGCTCTCAGATGGAAGGCAGGTTTGAAAGGGACCTAGCATGGAACCATTTAAAAGCAATAAGGCTTGAGTAATTCCTTCTTTCTTTCTCATCACCTCGGTCATAGCGGTGAGTGAGAGACATGCAGCTGCTTGAAGCTGTTAAATGTATGGACACTGTAGAGACCCTTCTCATACCTCTCCCCCAATGCCTGGTTGATTCTAAAATGCTTTCAGGAAGCCTGTGGACGCTCCCGAATAAAATGTGGGATACACGTTTAATTGGCCAAGGCTTTTTTGCTGCAAGTTCATCTGTATATTTTTGTCTCAACACAAACAAATACGCACACCTACCTGCGCACACACGGATCCTTGACCTGCGCTCAGCCACGGGCCGTGTGCTCAGGGGGTGCAAGGCAGCGTTGATTGCTTTAGGAATTTCCTGTCTGGAAGCACAGCCCCCTCCGCGGTGTCCGCTCTGCAGACTTCGCGGTTTGTGTGCAGACGATTTCCCAACTCTTCCCTTTGGGCTGTTCAAACCAACTTCAAACCTACTGCGTCAGCTTTGAGCATCAGGACTCAGCACATCCTTTCTCACCTGAAATCAAAGAAAGCCCCCAGTCAACCCCCCAGTTGTCCATATGAGTGGAACTCAGTGGCATGGACATTGCCAAACAACAGATTTGAGGGGGTTTGTTTTTTGATTTTTAAAGATTTCATTTATTTGTTTGTCAGAGAGAGAGAGAGAGCACAAACAGGGAGAGCGGCAGGCAGGGGGAGAAGCAGGCTCCCTGCTGAGCAAGAGCCCGATGCGGGACTTGATCCCAGGACCCCGGGATCGTGACCTGAGCCGAAGGCCGATGCTTAACTGACTGAGCCACCCAGGTGCCCTAACAGATTTGTTTTTTTTTTTTTTTTTTTTTTTTTTTTTTTTAGATTTTTTTTTTTTTTTTTTTTATTCATGAGAGACAGAGTGAGAGAGAAAGGCAGAAGGAGAAGCAGGCTCCCAAGGAGCAGGGAGCCCGATGCGGGACTCGATCCCAGGACCCTGAGATCATGACCTGAGCCGAAGGCAGATGCTTAACCATCTGAGCCACCCAGGCGCCCACAGATTTGTTTTTGAATTGATCTATGAAACTTTGGGGACAGGAGATACTTCTTTTAGATTGTAAGTTACCTTGGCTAATGTGGGATACACGTTTAATTTATTAAGTTACACTGTGGATTTTTTTTTTTTTTAATTTCCCTGAATACTTGGCAAGAATTGGACTTCTGTAAAGATACTCATGGTGCACTTTACAGGCCATTGGAGAGGGATGGCGGCAGATAGGCTAAGAGGTAGGCTTTAGAGTTAGATCTCTGTTCGGCCCCTGGGCTCATCCTTGCTCCTCTGGGATCTTTAGGGAGATGCAGTTTGTCTGTCTGGATAAGAGCTCTAGTTCCTCCTGCTTCTCCATATTAAGAGGATCGAAGAATATAACATATATTCACCATAGCAGCATGTGATAAGTCACCAATAAGTGTTACCTGTTATTAATATATGCCGTTTGTAGGATTCTGAATGACCTTGTTGATAAGTCATAACATACAGAAAGATCATGCATGCTTGTCTGTTTTAATCTGGCCACAGAAGAGCAATTTAGAATTGGCACCAACAAAAAATCAGTCTTTATTTTGCGTTTCCTGAATGTGAGAATTCTCCATGAGGTTTCCGTGTGTACTTAAGTGGATGCTTATTATTTAAGTTATCCCATCCTACTTTAGCCACCACTTGGGAGGCGCCTGCTACTACTTTAAAGTAAGCCTCCTGGGAAGCCGTGGGTGAGGAATCCTGTGGCATCTTGCAGGCGGTGGGAGAGAACTATTCGCTGAAGGGTTTGTTGGGGGGGAAACCAGACTGGGAGCAAGGCGGGGAGGCGCACAGGCCCAGGCAGGCACTCCACAGCCCAGCCCAGTAGCTGGGCCCCCAGAAGAAGAGTGTGGAATAATGGGGGGGGGGGGGATGTGTGTTTGTGGATCACACCTGGAGAATACTTCTTTAATATAAAATCTATTCATGCACTTATATAGACCTTGGATTATATAGCCTGTGAGTTGAAGAAAGTTTACTGTAGGTAGTCATCTTTAAAAGAATGGCATGCCAATGGAATTCAGTTTTAAAATGTTTCCATTGATAATATATGATATACTTTCTAAACTTTAAACTTTTTTTTTTTAAACATACTCTTTTTTTTTTTTTTTAAGATTTTATTTATTTATTTGACAGAGAGAGAGACAGCGAGAGAGGGAATACAAGCAGGGGGAGTGGGAGAGGGAGAAGCAGGCTCCCCGCCGAGCAGGGAGCCCGATGTGGGGCTCGATCCCAGGACCCCGGGATCATGACCTGAACCCCAGGATCATGACCTGAGCCGAAGGCAGACGCTCAACGACTGAGCCACCCAGGCACCCCTCTAAACTTTAAACTTGATGAGAGAGAGAGTTGTTCTCAGGTAACTGGAATATTTATCTTGGCTGCTAGCACTTTTGGTGAAAATGAGGAGTAGGACAACATGTTTGAAGAAACACTGTCTTAGGCGTCAAAGGCCTGGCCCCTAGCTCTGTGACCTTCAGCAAGGTCACTTCTCCTCTGGGGGGCTTAAAGGAGGAGACTTTTTTTTTTTTTTTCATTTGCTACCCAGTTTTTGTTTTATTTTTAGAGCCGTTGCGTTTTCTTTTTTTTCCAGTCCGACATGCCCTGGTTTTCATTACTACACTCACCTCTTTTTGTGCCGGGTGAGAAGACAGCCTGAGGGGAATTCAGAAGAAATTCCATATCCTGGAGCTTGTGAGCCCCTGAGAAGTCAGTGAGCCGGGGAGAGAGAGAAAACGCCCTTCTCTCTGACACGACAACTAAAGAAGTACATTGCACGGATTGTATTTTCTCAGATTGACAAAAACTTTTTTTTTTTTTTAAAGATTTTATTTATTTGAGACAGAGAAAATGAGAGACAGAGAGCATGAGAGGGAGGAGGGTCAGAGGGAGAAGCAGACTCCCTGCCGAGCAGGGAGCCTGATGCGGGACTCGATCCAGGGACTCCAGGATCATGACCTGAGCTGGAGGCAGTCGCTTAACCAACTGAACCACCCAGGCGCCCGGACAAAAACTTTTATTTAGCTGAAGTATACATAAAGGGAAGAAAGAGTGGTGGTGAAGAGCTTGAGGTTTGGAATCACAGTTCTGGGCTTTAAATCCTGGTTTTACTCTTTACTGAGCTGAGGCATGGGGCACATGGTTTAATTTCTCTGAGCTTCAGATTCCTCATTTGTAAAATGGGATAGCAATACCTATCTCTCGGGATTATAATGAAGATCGAACATAATTATGCAAAAAAAGGAAACGGCGCGCGCACGTGCATGCACGCACACACACACATACACACACACACACACCCTAGTATAGTGAGCTGATGGTAATAGTCGCCCCTGTTGTGGGCATTTACTTGAACCACGTCTCTGTGGATCTGGGAGAACAGATAGTGTTTACTGGGCAGAAACGTGCTTGCTTAGTATCTGCCGATCCCCGCTAGACTCTGAGATCCTTGAGAGCATAGCTGTGTCTCTCTCGTCCACCTTGAGCACAATGCTTGGCATGTCGTTTCTGGGGTGGTGACCCGGGTAGGCCACATAAGCTCCCCGTGGATGGCAAATAAGTCATGACAGGGGTTTGGATGCAAGGAAGACAAAAGAGGAGGTGCAAATGAGAGGTATTCTCCAATCCATGCCTTCAGATTACCGTGAAGGTTACAGGGCTGAAATATGAGTCTAAGTGTGAGATGATCAGAATTAAGGCCTCCTGGTGTGGTACTAGTTCTCTAGGCCCCTAGACACAGCCAGGTGGGTGAGAATAATTTCACCCAGTAGTGCAGAGGACATTTGAATGCGTTGGATCTTTATGGTTCTTTTTGGGGGAACTTTTAAGCAATTAATCTGTGTTTTCATTTCTCTGATTAGAAGTAAAGTTTTCGCCAATTTACTAAATTTACATTCAATGACATAAATGAATTGAAGTCAGGCAGCTTTTGATTAGTGCTATCAACTGAGCGGATTATTTGAGGTACTCTAGAAACAATGTTTTGATCCATGAAACAAAATTCTGTCCTCACCCTGACAATCACGGATCTGTCTGGTGCTAAGCAGATTTATAGCTTTTCAGAATAATGGAAACCCATCGGTGATCATAACAAGTCAGTAAAGAGGGCATGCTCTGAGTGGGGAAGGTTGTCTGGTGCCAGGAGATATTGTTAACGAAAGGAAGACCTGCAACAGAACATCTGAAATTTGGTGATCTTCTGAGGTGTTGAAGTCAGCTTCTTAGCATTACCAAAAAAATGAAGAACAATTACCAAAAAAATGAAGCAGAGACTAAGCTTCCCAGTGAGTGTCAAAGGAGGCATGCTTTGGAACAAATTTGAGTGGATTATAATGCTCTCTCTCAATCCCATCTTTCACTAATACTAACCAGTTTTTGCCAGATCACGCACACTGATAGGTGTGAATTCGAGTCCCTGCTGAGTAAGTTAGCTCTACGTGTCTTTCCACAGAATGAAGAAGGAAAGTCTCTGCAAAAGAAAGAACCAAGTCACAAAAGCCAGCTTCTTAAAAATTACTGGTGTAGACATGGAGTCTCTTGAAGACTTCAGCTCTAAGTTGACATTATTTATTGTTTGTCTCTGACAGAATTCACAAGGAACTCAAATGGAAATGATATTTTTCTTGGAATAGAGTCTATATTTACTGACTTAAAGAAAAATGAGGGCGCCTGGGTGGTTCAGATGGTTAAGCATCTGCCTTCAGCTCAGGTCATGATCCCAGGGTCCTGGGATCCAGCCCCACATCGGGCTCCCTGCTTAGCGGGAACCCTGCTTCTCCCTTTCCCTCTGCCTCTCTCCCTGTTCATGATCTCTCTCTCTCTCTCTGTATCTCTGTGTCTCAAATGAATAAATATCTTTAAAAAATAAATTAAAATAAAAAATAAAAATGAAAATATATTTAAAAATAGGAATACACAAACCAGTTTTTAACATAAGATAAACCCATGATTCTTCAGGAAGTTTCCAGATGAGCTTAAATGAATATAAAGACACACGTCCCAACATTTGGCCTGCCTGAGTAATTTATCCTCTGGTTTGTGACAACACCATATACATGTTTGCATGCTCCTTTGAGTGAATTCACGGTGCCGAGCAGCAGTTTATGATTCCTATCACTGTCACCCTTGATTGACCACTATTAATAATTAGAAGCTTATTTTTAATCAACCGTAGTATCCAGCACTGGAATCCTATTTTAGAAAGCTAAATATTTTTTAAGAAAAACCTCAGACTGTTGCTTCAGGGGGTATTTACACGAAGAGTAATACTAAGGCATAGTTTTAGGAATGAAGACAACCTGAACCTAGGAGGACAAAAATAGAGAAAAAACAGGAAGTGTCACTAAACAGTAATCCCACGATAATGTCCTCCAAGTAGAAATGTTCAATGTGCTCACTTTCAGCTGTGTTTGCCGTGACAGCATGACCGTGGGCATTTGGTGCTTACTACTGTAGGACTTCCAGATTTTTGTTTCTTTGTTTTCTTTTAAGATTTTATTTATTTATTTATTTTGAGAGAGAGAGCGCGTGCACGCACTGGGGGGGCAGAAGGGGAGGGAGAGAGAGGGAAAGAGTCTCAAGCAGACTCCACTTCGAACGCAAAGCCTGACGTGGGGCTCAGTCTCATGACCTTGAAACCATGACCTGAGCTGAAACCAAGAGTCGGACACTCAACCGACTGCGCCACCCGGGCTCCCTAGGACTTGCAGATGTTTTAAAGAGCCTGCACCTAACACCTGGGAGGCACTCTGTTTTATGTGCATGATGGCGTTCAAACATCATAAAAGGGCTGATTGTGGAAATTCAGGATATCCTTTTTTAGATGTATGGCATGACATTTAACGAAGGCATTTTTTACAAAACTGTGAATTTCACCCTCTTGGTCTGGCCAGTTCTTTTTCATTGGTGCACCTCGCTCCTGAGTCCTTTGGGGTCAGCTTTTGTGTGCAGACTGAAGGTGTTTTGTTCCACATTGCAGCAATCTTCTGTTTCTGCCATTGCTTCTGATGGGAGCACTTGGAGACTTTCTTGGTTTCCAGAACATAGTGCTCTAGCGCAGGATGAAGTGCTTACCCCTAGTTGTTCTGCTATGGCTGTTCCTTGCTTTACCGACCACCTGGGTTTCCCAGAAAAGGCAACACAAGAGTGAGAAAAGAAGGGACCCCAGGGCAGCATGCATCTTGTGCATCGCCTCTTCCCAATTGTGAACGCAGGCTATGAAATTACCACCGTAGCCAGATACGCAAATAAGCGAGTGGATCATACGTTCCTAATCTGTGAGTGTTGCTTCTGGCTTCCCCCAGCTGGCGGTCGGGGCCACTCCTCCATTACTGCTGTGACTCACGTCACACCGGAGAGCCTACCCATGCCCGGCCAGGACTTCAGCCAGTGACACGGCACATAGAAACAGACGAGGCAAAACTCGGGACAGGCCCAGGCAGGACGTGCCTGCTGCTCTCAACAGTGCAGTCTGGCCTCAAGACCTAAGCCTGCCCCGGCGCCTGCGGGGAGCCCACCTTGGCCTTGCCTTGCCCCTTGTCACCCTCCCCTCTGACTCTCCTGTCTCAGCTCTTCTGTGGATTCTGCATGACCAAAAGAGACCCCTCCCACTTGGACTTCATTTTTTCCCCATTAGGTTGGGGTAGCGTCCATCAGTCTTTGCCTTGCGGTGGAAATCTATGGGCAAAAAAGTCTTGAGAATCACTTCTTTATTTAAAAAAAAAAAACAAAAAACCCCCCTATTCTTCAAAAGAAGGATAGGCAAACATGAAAACACACAACCCTAACATTTTGGTATACTTTTGTAATTCCTTATTTGTTTTTCTGGGTGAGTACTCCTCCCCTGAAAGGATTTCCTCTAGTCCTCCATGGCAAAAAGTGATTTCCTTTTTCGTTCTCCATAGCATTATTTGTACCTTTGTGTGGGGACCTCCCCAAGGTAGGAGCTGTCTTGTGTATCTTGTGGAACTTTGCATCTGCTTGAGGCATCAGCAGAGTACTGTGGCCAGCCAGATGGCAATCTATCACTAAATGCTGTTATTTTGTATTTATTTCCCACTAGATTATGGTGACAAGCGAGGTAGCACTTTATCTAGCACTGACTTTTTATGGGCTTGTAGAGGAAGAAAAACTTAAATTTCCCCCCCTCTACTTTCCTGGGTTCTCAGCGGGGGCCCTATAAATTAGACTGACAAAAGACAGATTGGGGCGCCTGGGTAGCTCAGTCGGTTAAATGTCAGCCTTCGGCTCAGGTCATGATCCCAGGGTCCTGGGATCGAGCCCCGCATCGGGCTCCCTGCTCAGTGGGGAGCCTGCTTCTCCCTCTGCTGCTGCTCTGCCTACTTGTGCTCTCTCTCTCTGTCAAATAAATAAATAAAATCTTTAAAAAAAAAAAGATTAACAGGAGAAAAAAAGAGCTGGTTAACATGTGCATCGTGGAGACACGTAGGAGTACCCAGTGATGAGTAACTCAAAGTGCCGGTTAGAACTTGGGCTTATATGGCATCTGAATAAAAGAACAATAAGCTCAGAGAAAGGTGACAAGACCAGAGAAAAGGACTTTGAGCCTCTGGGGTGGCAGATCTATGGGGAACTAATGGAAGATATGGCTGGTTTGTCAAGTTTGTTACGAAGATCCCCCTGGTGCCCTTTGTGTGCCCCCCCGGGTGTACTGTTGTCTCTGGTGATTAACTTCTGTCCTTCCTCGTCGGTGGGGTGGGAGGGATGGGGGACATCTTTACAAATTGATGTCCTGCTTTAAGGCAAATGGGGAGGGGCAGAGAGCTTTTCTGGTATTTGCTTCTCCGTTGTTGCCTTTAGCTCAAAATAATTCTCATGCCCCAGTGGACTTTTTGGGGGTGGCATATTCTGCCATCCTTCAACACCTTGTTCATGATTTGCAAATAAATGTTTATTGAATTTAATTAAACTGAAAGCAAAGGCAACCTGCCATTTTCTAACTGGAGTCTGCTGAATAATTTACCCTGTGCAGTGGACTAAATAGATGGAACGCTCTGTGAGCTTCAGACAGGCCCAGAGGAGGAATACCGGCTGAGCCAGGAGGCCAGGGCTCCTCACCCGGCTTTGCCTCTGATTTACCTGCAGGGATCACTTCTTCCTTTTGGGAAGTCGGGGAGACATAATCAAGAGATGGCTAGAAAAACACGTTGAGTAAAGTTTAAAGCGTTATACAGATACAAGGTGTTATTACTTCCTGTAAAAGCTCCAGTAGCAAACGTTTATGATGAGCATTTAGTAAATGTTGGCTCGTTAGCCTTAAATACTGTTTATGCCCCAAATAATTCAGCCATAATACTTGTGCAATACTTCCTCACAGGTACGAATTAGGAGCTGCTCTGTTTATTGGATGGGCAGGAGCCTCACTCTGCATAATTGGCGGTGTCGTATTTTGCTTTTCAATATCTGACAACAACAAACCTCCCAGGTATGAAAAAGAGACAAAGATGACCTGTTAAAATTATTACAGGTGTGGCAAATTATAGATTGTTCACACGATTCTTAGAAACATCAAAAAACTAGGATTGATTGAAGTTAGGGATATATAGTGAATGTACTATTAAATAAGATAAATACAGTGAAGAGAATAAATATGTAGTTAAGTTAATTTAAAAAGTCAGAGCTCATCCTTCTTACCTTCCAGAGCCATTTCTGTGAGCAAAACGATAGGGCTTACCGTGGGGCATATTCTTCACTGTGGCCTCATCGTTTTCACATAGGCAGAGATTCCTGATGAAGGTCAGTACTGTCCGCCAGGGTCCAGGAAGATGAGTTTTAAAAGAGAAAAACTGAACAGATGATGAACAAGCCACGAGTTTCTTCTGCTGAGATTCGCACTGACACACTGTTCAGAAATGACAGGGAGATATTTGCGGGGGCGGGGTGGTGGTGAGAGAGAAGGAGAGAGAGAAGCTCACCAGCAGTAAGCAGGGAAAGTCTGCAGCTTTGCTGGGACAGAAGCAGGGGGTAATGGTTTCTGCCCTCTGTGTGCAGTAGGACCTACCAGACTGTGTTTTGCCTTGCAGAATGGGATACGCATACAATGGGGCCACGTCTGTCCTGTCTTCTCGGACAAAGTATCATGGCGCCGAAGGAGGTTTTAAAACCACAAATCCTTCAAAACAGTTTGATAAAAATGCTTATGTCTGAAAAGAGCACTGCTATGAGCTGTCTTGAGTTATTATAAAAGTGAACTGTTCACAAAATGATCCCCCCTCAAGGCCTTCCTCTAATTCACACTCAAAACTATTTTTAAAACATGAATTTGGAGAATTTGCTGATTGTACGGATGTAAATGTTCTAATCATTTTCTGTTGTGGCTTTCTATAAAAAAAATAAACAGGTTATTTACAGGATTTGTATATATTTTATATATTTATAGAGCATGGGGAGTATTTAGCACCAAGGGATCAAGTATTTGTATTGGAGCCTCCGTGATCATTCAGACGTGGCATTCTTTGTCCCCATTCCTTGTTTCTTTTCCTTCATACATTAAACAGAAGGTGTATAAGAAGTGGTGTCTTGTGAACAGCGTGGGGGCAATCTGAGACTGTTCCTCAAAAGATGTTGGGGTTGAATGGACAGGTTACTGGCTGTGTCGCGACGACTTCCAGTTTCTTACACCTGTTTGTCACCACTGTGATTCTCAGTGACCGCTCAGGAAGGGCTAATGGGGCCAAGACATTGCCTGGCACGTCCGCCTTAAAGAGCTGCTGAGGCTTTTCCGAAACAGGAAGCGGCAGATTCTGGGCTGGAGGGTCAGCACGAGCCTGGCTGGAGATGCGGGTCGCGGCTGACTTTGGAGGCAGTCGAGGAAGGTCCCAGAGCCTGCGTGGCACCTGCCTCGCTCACAGCCTATGGCTGAGTTCTGGTGTGTCTCTCGGGCCCTGAGTGCACAACCAAGCTGGGTAATGGAGAGACTTACCATTTTTCAAGGCATGTAAGTTGCCCCAGTGATCTCTGAACAGCGTGAAAGACTTAAAAAGGAAAATCACATTATTTGGAGATGTTCAATGGGAAGAAGAGGAAATAAACAAGTTTGTTACTAAAAAAATTATATGTATATTATATAGATACATATATAATATGTAATATATAATATATAAAATAAATATGTAATTTATAAAATAGTAAAATAAATATAAGTATAAAAATATATACTATATATATAATATATATATATATAAATATCTCTTCTAGGGATACAAATGAACCGAAAGCCACAAGGGAGGTTCGGTGCTACAGGCCAGTGTGGGGGCAGGATTTTATGGGTGTGTGTTTAAAGCCAAGTTTTTTATTTCAGAGCTGTGCTGGTGAAGGTAATGTTTAGATTGTACTGAAGCATTCTAGCTCCTGAAGAATTTAGGGAGAGGAGGCGGGGGGGTGAAAGGACAGAAAAGCTCTGTTGGGAACCGCAAACATGTTAGCTGTGCATCAGTGAGGGGAAACACAGGGTCCGAAGAAAATCGAACAAACCACATCTCCGAGGACAGCGTGGTAGGACTAAAGAGAGGAGTTAAAGGAGTGGCTTTTGCAACACAGATGTGCCGACTTAATTTAAATACTGGGTTTGTGTAGCAGTTCATCCCATTTCCCCTCCCCTTTCCGTCAGGAGTGAAGACGGGGAGCTTAGAGACCGGGGTAAAGCCTGCTCTTGTCACTTTCAAGTCGTATGGCTTTTGGCAAGTTACTTAATTCTACATTTCTCACATCTTCAGGATGAGGTTATGATATTCACTGTGTCCCAGAATTGTTCTGATTAAATGAACTATGCGTGTTAAAAAAGCAAAAATAGGGGCACCCTGGGTGGCTCAGTCGGTTGGGCGTCTGCCTTCGGCTCGGGTGGTGATCTCAGGGTCCTGGCATAGGGTCCTGCGTCAGGCTCCCTGCTCTGCGGGGAGCCTGCTTCTCCCTCTCTTCTCTGCTCCTCCCCACTGCTCTCTCTCAAATAAATAAAATCTTAAAAAAAAAGCATACTACGCCCATGTAGTTCAATAAATACCTGTTGAAAAAGTGATCGAACGAGCACAGTGGCCCGTGTGCCTTCTTGGGCACGGTGTGGCTTTGGTGTGTTGCGTATCTCTGTCGCCCTGTATGGAGGTTTGATTTGGCATTTATTAAAGCTCTTACATGGAAAGTGAGTGCGTTTCCATAAAATGGCCCCTGTGGGAAGTGCTTAAAAGGGTGCAAGTGGGGCGCCTGGGTGGCTCAGTTGGTTGGGCGACTGCCTTCGGCTCAGGTCATGATCCTGGAGGCCCGGGATCGAGTCCCGCATCGGGCTCCCTGCTCGGCGGGGAGTCTGCTTCTCCCTCTGACCCTCCCCCCTCTCATGCTCTCTGTCTCTCATTCTCTCTGTCTCAAATAAATAAATAAAATCTTTAAAAAAAAAGGGTGCAAGTGGACGAGTGAAAAGGACCCTTGGGGGCAGAAACATAAACTGCTGTGACTTCAGATCAGGATGTGGCATGGTTCACAGGGCGAGCCTAACCCCCAACAAGGTAAGCTTGGCTCAGAACTCATCCTTAATGACTCAGCCACAGTCATGATGATGCAATGGAGGGCTTTACTTGAAAGATTGGCAAATTGAAAAGAGATCCAAAACCCAACAGACTATTAGTTAAAAGGTTACTTTTTTTTTGGAAACCGGAGTACAGATAGCAGCACAAAGTATAAAAAAATGCAAAAAACAGTTTATATGAACTTTCTGACCATGGACAATTGTTAAGAACGGAACTAATTAGTTTTGAGGTATTTTATAATACGGGTTGGGCGTTTGAAGAAAGTGGAAAAAAAACCCACATACACATATGAATTCAGTAATGACTCAATCTTTTCTATTCGGATTCTGATTGAAAACAGCTACATTTTCTTCGTAAAATGTCCAAGGCAAAGATTATACTGCAGAAATGGTATTTAATGTTCTAAAATAATTGTTTAATACAACATGCTTACAACGGCTCAAAGTGGCATATGATACACATACTTCTGGAAAAGGTATTTAATATGGGCCTAGCTATATTTTTATAATTCTAAACTTATTTCTATATGAAAAATAACCAATCTACTCTTAAGATTTCATTGATTTCACTAATTCAAGTTTAAGCATACTAACAGAATTTTGTAATAAAACACTTCCAGTGTGATAACGCACATAAGAAAGATAAAAAAAAAAGTTTTTAATTCAAACCAAAACCTATAAGTTTAAAAAAAATGCACTTAAAAATTAGTTGAAAAAATCCACTTAAACACTAGAGTACCGTTCTGAAGAAAAAACTTTTTATGACTTAAAATGATATATTAATTTTAAGCAGCAGAAGTCTTAAACACCCTCTATATGCTTCAAAATACTGTTGACAATTTGTTTTTCAATACTGAATTAGGCGCTGTTAAAGAGACCCTTGTTCTCTGAATCAGCTTCCTTGTTACTGTGGGAAATACTGTAAGGCAGGAGCGCTAGAATCTTGTGGGCAGATTACTGGAATCCCGTTGGCATCTGCACCTTCTGACTCTGAGGCTGTGGTTATACATCTGAAGAGTCGCTCCAATCAGTCACAGTTACTAAGCTGCTTTTCAGCGTGCTGGATTCATCTTGAAGTCCTGTGGAGGGAGAGACGGAAGGAGGAAGAGCTTCAACGATGAGACAAGTCTGTAAAAATCCCCTATCACTCAGTGTCCAGGTCTGTTGGCTGATCTGCAGGCCCCCAGCTCCCACAGGCTGTGGAGGAAGGTACAAGTGCAATCTGACCACGAAATGGCCACATCTCCAGGATACCATCAGGGGCCCTTGGCTAGAGGCTCCCACTTGGCATCTCTCCTTCCCTTCATTCAGCACAGGGCCAGGATCCTCAACCATGCTCAGTAACGTTCTGTTGTTACTGACTCTGACTGACAGGTGTAAAGAAAGGAGAATAAAAGTATAATAGGCCAAGTAGGAGCTGAATGTTAAATAGGGGTTTTCTAGGATTGATGGGCTTTAATATGAAGCACAGATAACCTAGTGGCGGGCACCATGTAGAAGTAAAGGCACGGCTCACATTCTGGAGGAGAGGAAAGGTGACTTGGAGGGCAGACAGCAATGGCTCATCTTACAAAGTGAGGTGGCGAGAGATCCTGCTGAAAATGGGAAGGACAGATAGGTTTGCACGTACTAATTTGAAGTACAGATGGGGGCACAAAAAGACCCAACGGGGGTCAATGAGAGGTGTCGTGAGTGCGGGAAATGAGCCACACCCCTATCTGTCTTAGCGGGACATCAACAGTTCGTGTCTAAAGTTGATGAGTCTGGAAACTGTAGTCTGACCTACTACTGAGAGATGTGGTGGAACTCGGGGTGCCACACAGACCCGAGGACGGATGCTGCAGCTGGGGGGAGAGGCACTGACAAGCCCTTCTGGACGACCTGGCCAGACCCTAGGACTCAGCCAGGAACAATGTCAACTCCGGGTTTCATCTGTAATTCATCCCACCGGCTATAATGTTGCAAGAGAAATCTTTCTTCAAAGAAAATAAAGAGAAACATTTAATGTGTACAGAGATTAACGAAGGAAGACTGCCAGAAGAATGGCCCCATTCAGCTGTAAGAGCAGAAATTTTAATTTCTGCGAGGCATCTGCATGAGGAGAATATTTGCATGGGCATTTTCAAAAATAATATTACAATTTAAAGACTAGGTCCAAATTAAATAAATATACACAGATTAAAGGACTTTAAAGGGGAATAAATGCGCACAAAGCACACGGTATTTGTTATATCGTGTGCTTTGTGAAAGCGTTAGGTATTTATTATACCAACAGCGTTTCTGTCTGATGATATATTAACATAGCTTCATTAGATATTTATAAAGATGAAACACATAACTGGAAAATGGACTGAGTGTCAAGACACTAAAGCCACGAACCTTCTCCTTTTGGCCCCTTCGGATTAGACGCACCCCATGCGCTTGGCACTTGAGTAGAATTTGACTCATTCTTCACAGGTAGAGGTTCCCTCTGTTCTCTCCCAGTTTTCTTCCCCAGAGATCTTTCCTCCTCTATGGAGGATATGTCCCAGTCATCATCCTCCACATCCGCACACTGAGAGAAAACATGGAGAGCAATGAGGGTTTCTTTTTTTTTTTTTTAAAGATTTTATTTATTTATTTGAGAGAGAGAGAATGAGAGAGAGCACATGAGAGGGGGGAGGGTCAGAGGGAGAAGCAGACTCCCTGCCGAGCAGGGAGCCCGATGCGGGACTCGATCCCGGGACTCCAGGATCATGACCTGAGCCGAAGGCAGTCGCTTAACCAACTGAGCCACCCAGGCACCCCGCAATGAGGGTTTCTTAAACACGCAGTGCATGTTGGCGTCCGTCGGTCATTTTGTTGGCTAGACTGAGCCACTGACACCGAATGATCCGACGTTGGGGAATCTCAGAGATTCCCCGTCTGGTCATTTCTGGAGGGCAAGGAGGCGGACTTGGAAATCTGTGTTTTGCAGGCAGACGGAACCACCTCTTTGTTTCTTGCCACGGAAATGTACACATTTCCTACCTACTCTACCAGCCACGAATTTAGAAAAATCCCAGACACACTACATTGTAGCAGTAAAGTCAGGCTGCTCCGCAAGTAGGAGCTCTTACCTCTGGGATAATCTGACCTTGAGCCGCAGGTGACGTCACACCAGGGCCCAACTGAAAGGAGCACGTGTTCCTATCGCGCCCACAGATGAACAAGAGAAGAGTCAAAGCTAAGAAAATGGTGACCACTACTGGGAGACCCGGTCAACACAGATGAGCTGCACCCAGAAATACAGCAAGAGTTCTCCACGCACAGAAACACTTCGATGTCCCGGCGGTTGGAACCGCTCTGAAGGTGTTAGGGTGTTAGGGTGCCCGGGCTCTGCTCTTGTTTCTCGGATGCATTTCTCCACCCACTCCAGCTCCCAAGCCGGGCTGAACCCTGACGAGTCCCTATCTTACCCCAGGTCGGTCCTGGGGGTCTGGGGTCTGGCCGGGGTCTGGCCGGTCACAAGCATCTGTGTGCCAACTATCTAATGCTTGCACACGTCAGCCAGACACGTGACAGGAGGTTGGAAACCCATCAAGCCTGATAAGCACACGATGCCTTCTTACCCGCTGTCATTCCGGTATCTTTGATTCTCTACGGAAAGGAAAGAAATGCAATGATGCTGCAAACAAGATACGGTGCAAATCTCAACCGCTACTGTCCTAAATATGTTTTATATTTCGCTACAAGAAGTACAATTTATTAAGGTATATTCATTAAAAGATGACCTTCTCTGTGCATGTTTAAAACAGAAAGCAAGAGTGATTTCACCTTTAGTTCTTCTTTGAATTCTTTTTTGATGAACGCCTCAGCAACGTTAATTCCACCAACTGGCTTAGTCACGTTTCTATGATCTGAAACCGTCTTTTCAACTTTTTCAGTCAGTGTTTTAATGGAGGTTCCTGGGTGACCAACAGAAAATAGGTACAGTTTCAAAAAAAAAATTGTTATCTTTCTTCGATTCCAAAATAACCTGAACAGGCGACTTGGAAAGAGTCTAAGCTTTGTGAATAATCATATTTATTAAATTAAAATCAGTTTATGTATGTTGGGGATTGAAAAAAGTTACATTAATACATGTCTAACTCCTTTTAGAAAAATCATGATCTCCTAGACCAGAAGCAAGAAAATGTTCATTTTATTTTATTTTTTTAAAAGATTTTATTCATTTATTTGAGAGAGAGTGAGTGACAGAGAGCATGAGTGGGGTGGAGGGGCAGAAGGAGAGGGAGAAGCAGGCTTCCCTCCGAGCAGGGAGCCCGACATGGGACTCGATCCCAGGACCCTGGGATCATGACCT
This sequence comes from Mirounga angustirostris, assembly GCF_029215605.1. Classification (NCBI taxonomy): domain Eukaryota; kingdom Metazoa; phylum Chordata; class Mammalia; order Carnivora; family Phocidae; genus Mirounga; species Mirounga angustirostris. The sequence continues at coordinate 15,012,384 of NW_026991711.1, read as the reverse complement.
GAGCCGAAGGCAGACGCTTAATGACTGAGCCACCCGGGCGCCTGAAAATGTTCATTTTAAATCAAAGAAGGATGGTCTCATTCAAGCTGTGGTCAGAAACTTTAACTTCAGGGCGCCTGGGTGGCTCAGTTGGTTAAGCGACTGCCTTCGGCTCAGGTCATGATCCTGGAGTCCCGGGATCGAGTCCCGCATCGGGCTCCCTGCTCGGCAGGGAGTCTGCTTCTCCCTCTGACCCTCCCCCCTCTCATGTGCTCTCTCTCATTCTCTCTCCCTTAAATAAAAAATAAAAAATAATAAAAAAAAGAAACTTTAACTTCAGTGAGGCAGTCTGTAGGAGTGGAATATTCATGTGGGTATTTTCAAAAACAATACTATTTTATTTTATTTTATTTTATTTTTTAAAAAGATTTTATTTATTAGACAGAGAGAGAGACAGCGAGAGCAGGAACACAAGCAGGGGGAGTGGGAGAGGGAGAAGCAGGCTTCCTGCCGAGCAGGGAGCCTGATGTGGGACTCCATCCTAGGACCCTGGGATCATGACCCGAGCCGAAGGCAGACGCTTAACGACTGAGCCACCCAGGCGCCCCCCAAAACAATACTATTTTAAAATGGATTAGTTATATCTTACATAATTATATGTAACATGAACATAAAATATATACAATAATTATATATTATATGTAATAATATATAACATAATTAATTAATTATATCTGATATGTTTAAAATATATAATTTTTAAACTGCATTAAGCTGAATTTCTTTTTTAAAATTTTTTATTGTTATGTTAATCACCATACATTACATCATTAGTTTTAGAAGCTGAATTTCTTTTTCAAGAAATGACCCTTAAGCCCCACTTCTCTTCAGCAAATGATCAGCAGTCGCACGCTTGGATCTTATGTTCCTGTAGAATTGCCCCATCTCCCAAGGCAGTACCGTGTATGAGAATATCCATTCTTACAGATGCCCAGTGTATGGGTTGATGTTCATACAATGATGTTCGCACCCCCGATATCTCAGAATGTGCCCTTATTTGGAGATAAGGCCTTTAAAGAGGTCATCAAATTAAAGTGAGTTCCTTAGGGTGGGCCCGGATCCAGTATGACTGGTGTCCTTATAAAAATGGGAAACTGGGACACAGATGCATGACCGGGGGGAGGGTGATGGTCAGCTACAAGGCAAGGACAGAAGCTTAGACCAGATCTTTCCCTCATGGCCCTCACAAAGACGCAAGCTTGCCACCCTTGATTTTGGCCTTCTAGCTTCTGGGATGGAGACAATAAATTTCTGTTTTAAGCCACGAGGTGTGTGGTACTTTGTTCCAACAGCCCCAGGAAACAAATACACCCAGGCATCCCCCACCTGCTTCCTCTCCTTCCACCTGAGCATCAGTGAGTTGCTAAGCCTGTGCATCTTCCTTAGGCAGCACTGGCTTTTGGGTTAGCCCAGTCCTTTCCGTGAGCACTTTCCGAGCTCTGCCTCCCAGTGCTTGGGGCCCCCAGTTGGGGACCACTGTCCTAAACAAACTTTCCAGAAGGACTTTCAATGGCCAGAGCTCACCTGTGGGCTTGGGAGAAATGTCGGAGTCCTCAGTTTCACTTCCCTCGGTCCAGTCAGCGTCGCTTTTGACAATGTTCTTCCCAAAGCTGCTCTTGTTGCTTTCAGACGGCTGCACAGGAAGAAAGTCTGGGGATGCGCAGGCCTGCATGAGGTCATCACCGTCCAGTTCCTCCTCCGAACTGAACGGAGGCGTCCTAAACAAATGAAAACCCACGTGGGGCACTGGTGTTGCCTTTCGGGATTCGGGGGAAAGAAATCTTTTCTGTAGTAAAACTACTCCATCTTTTAAAATAGCGTCATTACAGGGGCACCTGGGTGGCTCAGTCGTTAAGCGTCTGCCATCGGCTCAGGTCATGATCCCAGGGTCCTGGGATCGAGCCCCCGCATCGGGCTCCCTGCTCCACAGGGAAGCCTGCTTCTCCCTCTCCTGCTCCCCCTGCTTATGTTCCCTTTCTCGCTGTGTCTCTCTCTGTCAAATAAATAAAATATTTTAAAAAAATAAATAAATAGGGCGCCTGGATGGCTCAGATGGTTAAGCGTCTGCCTTCGGCTCAGGTCATGGTCCCAGGGTCCTGGGATCGAGTCCCGCATCGGGCTCCCTGCTCGGCTGCAAGCCTGCTTCTCCCTCTGCCTCTCTCTCTCTCTGTCTCTCATGAATAAATAAATACAATCTTTAAATAAATAAATAAATAAATAAATAAAATAGCATCATTACTTATAAGTTACCTCTACACTGCACTTGATGAAGTACTTTTACATACACAATCCCATTTGCTTCATCACATGAATTAGCACCCCATTTTAAAGTGAGGGGGGAGGCCTAGATGGGGGATGGGCATTAAGGAGGGCACTTGTTGCAACGAGCACTGGGTGTTGTATGGAAGTGATGAATCACTGGATTCTACTCCTGAAACCAATATTGCACTGTTATGGTTTTTTTATTTTTAATTTTTTTATTGTTATGTTAATCCCCATACATTACATCATTAGTTTTAGATGTAGTGTTCCATGATTCATTGTTTGTGCATAACACCCAGTGCTCCATGCAGAACGTGCCCTCCTCAATACCCATCACCAGGCTAACCCATCCTCCCATCCCCCTCCCCTCTAGAACCCTCAGTTTGTTTTTCAGAGTCCATTGTCTCTCATGGTTCGTCTACCCCTCCGATTTCCCCCCCTTCATTCTTCCCCTCCTGCTACCTTCTTCTTTTTTTTTTTTCTTAACATATATTGCATTATTTGTTTCAGAGGTACAGATCTGAGATTCAACAGTCTTGCACAGTTCACAGTGCTTACCAGAGCACATACCCTCCCCAGTGTCTATCACCCAGTCACCCCATCCCTCCCACCCCACCCCCCACTCCAGCAACCCTCAGTTTGTTTCCTGAGATTAAGAATTCCTCATATCAGTGAGGTCATATGATACATGTCTTTCTCTGTTTGACTTATTTCGCTCAGCATAATACCCTCCAGTTCCATCCACGTCATTGCAAATGGCAAGATCTCATTCCTTTTGATGGCTGCATAATATTCCATTGTATATATATACCACATCTTCTTTATCCATTCATCTGTCGATGGACATCTTGGCTCTTTCCACAGTTTGGCTATTGTGGACATTGCTGCTACAAACATCGGGGTGCATGTACCCTTTCAGATCCCTACTTTTGTATCTTTGGGATAAATACCCAGTAGTTGCACTGTTATGTTAACCAACTAGAATTTAAATTTAAAAAAATTTTTTAATTAAAAAAAAATTTAAAAAAAAAGGAATTGTCTAGGCATAATGCACATATGGCCGACAATATTATGTACACTTGGAAACTGTTGGGTGAGTGTTTTTTTACCACAATTAAAAAAGAAAAATTAAAAAAAAATTTTAAAAATAAAGTGAGACGTTCAGAGCAGTGTTCGTTCATTCAAGAACATTCTTTGAGCACTTAAATTCCAGACAATGTTCAGTCATACCATGTCCCATGAAATAAGGCTCCTAGGAGACTTTGTACACGGAAAATGCCTTTGAAGGGTAAATAATTTTATTGCCTCTATTATATTCTATTTATACTGTCCCTACTATATACATAATTTATATTGTCTCTACTATATATACGCAATGCCTCAAGAAGAGATACTTATAGCATTAATATCTCCAGAAAAAGTTGATAAAATTCAGTTATGATAAAATCAGTTTTACTTATAATTAATAACAATAATGTACCTATAATTTATTAAGTCCCCATTAAGTGCCAAGCCCTGAGGCCAAGCCCTTTTCTTTTCAAAATATAAAGATTTTAATTTTTATTTTACTTTTTTTTTTAAGTAGGCTCCATGCCCAATGTGGGGCTTGAACTCATGACCCTGAGATCAAGAGTTGCTTGCTCCACTGACTGAGCCAGGCAGGCACCCCCAAACCCCTTTTCATATATTCTTAATCTGTAGAACTATCCTGTGAAAACAGCAGCCTTACCCCCATTGAACAGATAAGAAAACAGGCCTAAATAGGTAAGCAAGTGAATCAGTAACACACAGTTCATGAGTGATGGAGCTAGGATCCTCAGTATCCTAAGAGGGCCCAAGACAGTAAGTTCTAGGGCCATTATTGACTTCTACAAGGGGCAAGCCCACCACGATATCATCTGACTACACTATCCAGGATCTAGCCACTAAAAGACAACATCATTCACTTAATTCACCGTGCTTATTGAAAATTACGGACACGGTGGGGAATAATGGAAATGACATGGGGCAGCGGTCCCACTTCTTAGTGGGGGCCACAAGGTGATAAATGCTTTTGACTTATAGTAAATCTGATAAAGAAACAAAGACATGTCACAAAGGAGTGACAAATTAGTTGTGATGTTTAATAATTAGGGTTTTAGTTAATCGCAGTGCACATACTAATTTACAACAAAACGAATGTTCAGGGGAAAGACCTTTTTAAACGTCCTCTCCCCACTCCCAAGTACTCACGTAATAGTTGAAGATTTTCTGGGAAAATGATCTTCTGTGATATTTTTCTTAACTCTAAAACACAAAAGAAAACGATTTCTAAGTGGCATAAGTGAATAATATAACTTAATATAAATTTCTATGGAATGGGTGATTTTTGCTTTTGAACATTTGTTAAAGAGGATAAGCAGCAAGAAATGGGCTGGTACCAATGACAGGCTGGTAGGAACTGTAAGCGTGACGCTCTGCTGGGTGGGACATTGCTGTGGGTTGAATGTCTGCGTTGCCCTAAAATCCACATATTGAAGCCTTAACCCCCCAGGGGATGCTCTCTGGAGGTTGGGCCTTTGGGAGGTAATTACGTTTATTTGAGGTCATGAGGGTGGGGCCCCCATAAAGGGATTAGTGTCCTTTTAAGAAGAAGAAGAGGGATCAGACCTCTCTCTCTCCCTTCCACGTGGGGATCCAGTGAGAAAGTGACCGTCTACCAGCCTGGAAGCAAGCTGTCACCAGAACTCGACCATACGTCATGCTGCTTTCAGATGTCCAATCTCAAGAAGTGTGAGAAAATAGCTCTCTGTTGTTCAGGCCACGCGGTCCATGGTGTTTTGTTATAGCAGCCCAAGCCAACTGGGATAACCATGAATACAAACATTTTAGGGTCGAAAAGACTTACTTTGGGACAGACGTCCTGTCGGTAAAAACAGGTCTTTGTCTTATCAGCTGTCTGCTTCTGGGAGGAAGCTGTACCGCCTTGGGTATTTCTCCATTTGAAAGGGTATCCACTTGAGGAGGAGCACTGTACTTATCTGGAAGAGCATTTTCATTCATGAGTCTCCATTGCCTTCGTCATCAGCAAGTGAAAAGCACAAGAAAATACTACAATACTGTCTACACTGGCACTCGAAACCAACAAGCTCTTGGCTCTTTTTTTTAAGATTTATTTATTTTAGAGTGAGTGAGAGCAGAGGAAGGGGCAGAGGAAGCGAGAATATTCACGCTGAGCACGGAGCCCGACGTGGGAGCCAAAACCAAGAGTTGGACGCTCAACCAACTGAGCCCCAGGTGCCCCCAGGCATTTTTTAATATTAAAATAAAACCCAAGACTCAACATATAATGGTCCAAACAGTATGAGACTTACCAATGAAGTTCCAAAGTTTGCAAACCATTTAAAAGGCAACAAGACTTTCACTCCTACGTGCAGAAATGAAATGGCAGCCAGTGACGGGCTTACCTGAGGACAGTAAGGTTCTCTCAGTTTTACAGCTGACCTCATCTTCAAGGAATTCTCGAATTTTCTGAATGTTGGGTATTTGTCTTTCTCGTTCATGTCTCGCTGATTCCACAGTTCTTAGCACCCTACTGAAGTGATCGCTTGGAATTCCACGTATATCCTGAAGCAATAAAATGTTAAGCTTATTAGCCTGGGACATTCTTCATTTCATGAGCATTTGTCGGCATAAATTGTGCCAACCTTTTGTCCTCACTGCTGCATGCGAGGGAGGGGACGCCCCGACATATAACACATTATTCTGGCCTCAAGAGGAGCTCCCAGAGCAGTGGGACATAGAGGGGGTGTGTATGAGTGCATGGGACTCGTCAGTGGTGCTAGGCTGTGAGTGCCAGGACCGAATGCACAGAGGGGTGTGTGTGTGTGTGTGTGTGTATGTGTGTGTGTGACTGACCAACAATGCAAGCTGGGCCATCAGGACAGAATGAGTGCACAAGGACAGAACGGACATGCCTTCTTCTCTCCTCTGATCCTTTCCTATTGAGAAAACAAAATACAACACAACCAGTGAACGTTCCTGAAATGAAGGAGCTTACCGCATTAATCCCAAAGGTTTCCAGTTTCTCTAGCAAACTCTGCTCCAAGACACTCCTTATTTCCTTCATGAGGGAGGGGTTACTCTTCAAAGCTTTCCTTAAGTGGATCTTGTTGTGATTTAATTTCTGTTCATTCTCCCTTCCTGAAATAAGGTTTACAAAGTGTGTTAAAAAGTTAAATACATAAAAGCTCTAAGCAGAAAAATAGCAAAACACCACTTTTAAACAGCAAGCAAGCATTTTGTAATGTGATAAGGTTTTTGGATTGTTTAATCATTCAGCTCAATATATGATGCTGAAGTATCACAACTTTTAAAACTACCTTAAGTTGGCCTCAAAACGTCGGTGTCTTTTTTTTTTTTAAAGATTTTATTTATTTATTTATGAGAGACAGAGAGCACGAGAGGGAGGAGGGTCAGAGGGAGAAGCAGACTCCCCGCCGAGCAGGGAGCCCGATGTGGGACTCGATCCCGGGACTCCAGGATCACGACCTGAGCCGAAGGCAGTCGCTTAACCGACTGAGCCACCCAGGCGCCCAAAAATGTCGGTGTCTTTAAAGACTCTCTCTTTACCCCTTAACTGAATCAATACTAGATGAATAATGCAAGAGAAATGTCTCTGCAGAAGCACAGTAGAAAAAATGAATTCTTTAGAAGTTCAATGGTTCATCCTAAAATTATTGTACTACTTTCTGAAGAATTCATCTCACCTAAATTATTAGAATTTATGTTTCATTTTTTGAAGCCTCATTTATACTGAATAATTAAGTTCTGATTTAATAAATTCAGTAAAAATTTATCTAAGATTTCAAAATGTGACATTATCCCTCCCAAAATATTTACCAAAATGAAAAAGAGGTTAACAAAGAGTCTTAGGAAAAGTATATTGTTTAAAACCACCTATGATTAAAAGCAAAGGAAAAATAACCAGCCAGATTCTCCTAACTTTTCCTTCCCTGTTCCTCTTCCATTCCCCCACTAAAAAATGTTGGTATTCAAGAGAATTTGGAGAAGGCGCGTGACTACATGGCCCTGAAGATAGGAGTCCTACGTCAAAGCGGAGGCAGGGCTTGATGGACAAGGTGCCACTGGGGGCTGTTCAGACCCTTAGTGAAGGTCCAAAGCCAGATCTGGGAGAACACAACAGTGCTGTCCTTTTGGAGTCTCTTCTCCGAACAGGGGCATTTCACCCAACAAGGGTGGTGCCGAGTGCCCACGCCGCGTAGGTCTGGGGCTGCAGGGGGCTATGGTATTTTGAGCCCGGCCTCACCCACCCCAGTAGATGGGAATTTTAGGGACCCACAGCAGAAGATCCACAACAAAATGCCCCAATGTCTCAGACATTCTCTAAACCCTCATTCAACTCCAGCAGTAAATTGTATTTCTGTTCCTGAATCAACACTTCTGCTGAGGGCAAAAGTAGTCAAACTACTGCGTGTACATTAAAGAAGAGGAAAAGTCCTGCATGGTAATGCTGTTCTATAATTTGGTACTTCAGTTTGCGAAACCGAAATTATAAAATTTTGTAAGATTATGTATTAGTAAAGATCAGAAGTAATCTTAAATTTTTGATTCCAGCATTCATGCTGCTTTCTCACCAATGTTTTCCAATATTCTGGAGTCACCTTAAAAAAAAAAAAAAACACTTCTGGGGGCCCCTGGGTGGCTCAGTTGGTTGGGCGTCTGACTCTTGATTTTGGCTCAGGTCATGATCTCAGGGTCATGGGATGGAGTACCGCATCGGCTCTGCCCTCGGTGCTGAGTCTCTTATCCCTCTCCCTCGTGCTCCTCTCCACCCCACCCCGCCCAGCTCACACTCTCGCTCTCTCTCTTTCAAATAAGTAAATAAATAAAATCTTAAAAAAAAAAAAAAGCACTTCTGTCCTAGGAACAATACATCACAATCTAGAGGGCTTAGCTGCAGCTGTGGCCATGTCACAGGCTTTGGCGGCTAGCTGGCCATCAAGTGTAGAAAACTAGGGTGAACAACATGAAGAGGTACCGAGAGATTGCCTGGGAGTCATGGTGCTACCACAGAAAAAGACACACCTCCCGCCCTGTTTACCCAAGGGAACTTTCGGGCCAGGACCCAGGGTATAAAAGGAACTACACGGAAGCACAGACAGAGAGGCTCCAGGCTCTGTCTGCTCCAGGACCCGCGTCAAGCGAACTGAATTTGTTTGCTGATTGGGTTGGGTTCACCCTCAACCCTGATGATAAGCTCCTTCTGATGACCAAGTTTCCCAAAATGACTGCAAATTAAACATTTCCCCTCTGTCCTCAAATTCACTTTCTATGTTGATGCTTGCTTTAGATTCCTTTATGGATAAGGCGAAAACTCTTGGTAGGAAGGACTCTTAACAAGGCTGGGGCTGGCTGGGGGAAGCGAGAAAGAATGTAGAATGGACAGGAAAAAGAAAAAGAAAGTTTTTAATGTAATGGTGGAATTAATCACTGGAAAGCCTATCACAACAGAAGATTTTAATCGAAGACAAAACTTTCCCAGGCAGGTAGCCCAATGCACAATAGCCCACACAAATGATCATTTCTATCAGACATACAACGTACCATTTTTGGTGAGCAAATAACTACAGCATAAAGTGAAGAGTAAAAAACAAAACCCAAAACGGAATTCCTGGGTCAGAAGGGACGTCATCATCTAGGAATCAGTCCTCTCATTTTTCACATGAGAACACTAAAACCAGAGAGGGAAAGGCACCCCGCTAGTCCTGGACCAGCCTGCCTCTGTCCCTTTGTTCTCTGCGGTAAACTCTGGAAAGCTGAAAACCTGGACTGGAGTTCCAGCCCTGTCACGAATTAAGCTCAACGACTTGGAGTAAGCTCCCAACCCCCCTGTGTTTCAAGTTCCTGAACAATGAAATGGCCTCTAAGACCCCTGCTGGCCCACATTCTAACATCCCATAGCAAGGGTTGAATATGCCTTTCCGGGACTGTCAAAACCGTAAGGACACAGAAGTGGTCATGCATGTAAGTACGCGTGCATGCATACTTCTGGGTAACAGCCACCATGCTTTGCAAACCACTGCCAAAATTTAGCTGTACAGGCATCATCTGCAAAATGTTAGCCCAGCTGAGGAATTTACTGATGGCAATTAATCTGCCGCCGGCATCCTGGCTCCACGGAGGCACTGAAGGGTTCGCTGGGTCACTGGCTTATGTAACAGTGTGCCTGGGACTCAGGCCTGTCTGGCGGCCCTCGGCCCTCTCCTCTCTGCAACCAGAGCTGTGTCCGAATACACGGAAAGGGTTATTTTCTTTCCCAATCTGGTTCCCCGCATGCGGCAATAACCAACGATGGTGTTCGCTGCCTGTGATCCCAAACTCACACCTTACGTGGTCTGGGTAGAAGAATTTTAAAACACAGGCAGAAGGATGTCATGGGTATAAGTGGGGGCCCCGAGGGGTGACAGTGGACAAAGTGAGGACGGTCTCTTGGAATCTAACAGACTCGTTTTTTTTTTAAAGGACTGTGAATTTGAGACTCCATATGACCGCCGGACACATTTCATAGATTCTGCAGAAAATAAGATATTTTGGACCTCCTGACACATTACATAGATTCTGCAGAAAATAAGGTATTTGGTGTTCCAGACATCAATAAATAACATGTAGGAGGGAGAAAGCACATGACTTGAAAGCAAATGGAAAATAAACATCGCACAGATATTATGGATGTGCCTGATTGAGTCACTTCTCAATTTGTAGCCTTGATTAAAATAATTTGGAAAGGGATGCCTGGGTGGCTCAGTTGGTTAAGCATCTGCCTTCGGCTCAGGTCATGATCCCAGGGTCCTGGGATCTAGCCCCGCATCGGGCTCCCTGCTCAGCGGGAGGCCTGCTTCTCTCTCTCTCTCTCCCTCTGCTTGTGCTCTCTCTGTCAAATAAATAAAATCTTAAAAAAAAAAAATAACTTGGAAAAAGTCATCTAGAGAACACAGAAAAGTTACAACAAATAATTAAGAATTTACAAATTGGAATATACATTTTAATTTTCTTCCTAACACAAATGGTAAAACCAGAGTTCATATAAATATTATTCAAGTGTAACTGTTTCAAGATGTACAAGTCTGGCGTTAGAAAATACTCTTAATAATGTGGAATGATTTTCTTAAACTTCAAAAATGAATTGACAGAAAATAATTTTGAGAGCTGCTGAATAAAAGGAGTAAGCCACAATAACTTTAATTATCTCCCCAAACCTTGAACAGTTCCCAAATTTCAACATGAAGTCATTACCCTGGGGATCCCTGGGTGGCTTAGTCGGTTAAGCCTCTGATTCTTAATTTTAGTTCGGGTCATGATCTCAGGGTCGTGGGATCGAGCGCAGCATTGGGCTCTGCACTGGGCGTGGAGCCTGCTTAAGATTCTCTCTCTCTCCCTCATCCTCTCCTTCTGTCCACCATGTGCCCTTGCTCTCTCTCTATAATAAATAAATAAATCTTTTTTTAAAAAAGACATTATTCTGCACATAAATATTCTACATCAAGAGCATAAATATTATGCTTTTTTTTTGCTGTTAAAATAATTTTGAAATGGGCAGTTCACCCTCTCACAGATTCAGGATGTGAGAAATAGCTACTGTGCTAGGAATATTTTTTTCCCTAAAAAGATTTTATTTGTTTATTTATTTATTTATTTAATTTATTTCTCAGAGAGAGAGAGCACACACAAGCAGGGGGAGCAGCAAGCAGAGGGAGAAGCAGGCTCCCCACTGAGCAGGGAGCCCGATACGGGGCTCGATCCCAGGACCCTGGGATCATGACCTGAGCCGAAGGCAGGTGCTTAACCGACTGAGCCACCCGGGCGTTCCCTAGGAATATTTTTGTATCATCTGGTGCACAATGCATTTGTGTTGACTTGTCATCTGACCAGAAAATATCTGCGTTGACAAAAAGACTTACATTTTTTTCCCCAAGTTCCCCGACATAGGAAGATCTTAGTCACATGCTAAGAATACAGTAAAGCAGGGGAAAATATAACAGCATGTTAAAGGAATAAGGTGACAGAATACAACAGATGGATTGAAAATGTAATCTCCAAACCTAAATGTCTTCCCTAATTTTGATAACGGTGTGATAAAAACCACTGGATTGTAAATTTCAAGGCTTGGGTTTTGGCATCTCAATCGAATCTATGCAGGTGGAAACCCTGAGTGAGCCCTTGGTTACCTTTTTCTTCCTCTGAAAGCTCTTCTATTGGTTCCAGTATGTGCGATGAGAATGCCTGTTCTATTAACGAGGAAAAATAAGAATAGTACAAACAGGACAACAGCAAAGCAAAATTAGTTTCCTTTTAAACAATTTTGAAAGATACAGTTCCACAGTATTTTAATAATGCCTAAAACAGCAGAATTTGCTGGGAAGAAATATGGAGGCGGTCAGTTAAAGCTGGTCCCTTTTTCATGGTATCTGCTCTTTCATGTATTTTCCATTAACTTCCCCTGCCTCAGGAAATTAGGTTTTCAAATAATTATGTCGTTTCTCACTCAGCAACCTCGTGCCTGACGGGATTCTTTTAAGACACAAGGTCACAACTGCAAAAGGTCTTCTTCACTTATCCCCCCAAAATACCTTCCTTATAAAATATTTTGATTGGGTGGTTAAAGAGAAAATTAATGAAACTATTTCAGTTCCCAAAGATAAAAACATGACAAAATGCCCTGGGATTCCCACTTCTCACTAGCCCCAGGGTCTTCAGGTGGGAGGACCAGGATGGTGAAGAACAGGTGAACCCAGCAACACCAGTACGACTAAGACCCCTTCTTAGACACCTCTGTGTCCCTAAACCACGGTTCAACACCTCCTTCTGCTCCCAGAGAGCCACCGGGGCGAGGCTGTGGACAGATGACACGTGAAGAGGGGCTGTTCCCAATCCCACCCCAGAACAGTGCCCAGGGTGGGTCAGGCCTCTGGGTGACTTCCCAGGTAATGTGACTGGGGCTCAAGGAAATCCGTGGGCTGCATGGATAAAGCCAAACGCCATCCTTTCAAGGGGGAAGTGCCTACTTGGGGAAGGTCAGGTTTCTGCAGTCAGGTAGTCAGGCTTTAGACATTGGCATAAAATGCAATTGGAAATCTAGCTGAGGAAGTGTGTGCTTCACTCACCTTCGGCTTGGAGACTGCCCCGGGCCCCCTCCCCAGGGAGCTCCCCACCTGCACCTACAAGGAGGAGGCCATTCCTCTCCACACCAGACCCCACAGTGGGCGACCAGCGAGGGGAGTTGCCCCCCAGCTTGTCGGGCACAGATGACACGCTTTGCACATATTAGCTTAGATTTAACACCTCCCACTTTGAAGTTCTAGCTTTTAATTTACCGAAGGGTATTTCTAATTCTGTTTTAGGGCATCTACAAACATACGCACACACGTATTGGTATACACAAATAAATAAATATATATTATATTTAAGTACACATAAATAGGCTCTTACAGCTTGTTAGCAACCTAGTCAATCTCTCTGACATTGACTGGGAGAAAAGCACTGTAAACTGCTTTCCAATGAACGTTTGGAACACAGCCTATTAGGAAATAGCAGTCCACTTTAATTTTGAAACATGAACATGATCGTACAAAGAGGCATTTAATTCCATCCATGCACCACAACTGATGAACATGAAAAATGTGCTTTCAAGGGGCGCCTGGGTGGCTCAGTTGGTTAAGCGACTGCCTTCGGCTCAGGTCATGATCCTGGAGTCCCGGGATCGAGTCCCGCATCGGGCTCCCTGCTCGGCAGGGAGTCTGCTTCTCCCTCTGACCCTCCTCCCTCTCATGCTCTCTGTCTCTCATTCTCTCTCTCTCGAATAAATAAATAAATAAATCTTTAAAAAAAAAAGTGCTTTCAAATGTGTTATTCAGCATCAAGATTTTAAAGTTATATAAATAAAGAAAAAAAAACCAACCTGTAGCTATATGTGGTAATGGATGTTAACTAGATCCCGTGGTGATCATTTCACAATATATATAAATACCGACTCATTATATTGTACACCTGTGCTAATATGTTATAGGTCAATTATATCTCAATAAAGAATTAAAAAATTAAAAAGTAAAGTTATACAAATAGACTATTTACTAGTTTGAACTGCTGAAAATAGGGATTTTAGGAGGATGGCTAATTTCAATTTTTTAAGTCACATGATTTATATTTTATTGTATTTTATGGAAATGACAAAAATAAAGTAGGAGGAAAAGCTCTATAAAATCTCCCCAAACCATCATATACATATTTGTTATCATTATAAGGATAGTCCTAGGACTTACTTCTCTTGAGTTGAAACAAGGCATCAAAATGGTGACCTTTGGTGCTGGGAGGCAGAGGGTGGGGCTCTAGGGGAGGGAAACTGGGCTCCTATTATAAAAGCTATAAAGGGAGTGAGGTCCACCAGACTTCAGCTCTAAACTAGCAGACTGATGTCCAAGTGTGGAGTGAAGGGCCTGCCGTTCGTATGTTTTATAAGCCACAGGCCCAGCCTCCAAATGACCCAGGTCTTGTCGTAAATTGAGATATCCAGGCTGAGCTGATATACTCGAAGACCCAAGTCTCTCCCCTCTGAACTCTCCAGAGGCTTCCAGAAAAATCCTTATGTCAGTGCCCTACCATTCCCTCCAGAAGACGAACTCCCAGGTCTGTACCTAGCCCTCTCTGGCACTGGCTGGCTGTGTCGGACTTTGTCAGCCCGACCCCGGAAGCCAACAAGGGCCAGTGCTTTCTCAGTGGCTCCTGTTCCAAAGGTCCTGCTTCATTTGATCCTTAGCACAGCCCACCGCAGTAGCTGTACTGTTCTCCTCATTTGGCAGGCAAGGAATCCCAAACCTGTGGCTTCATGAGTCAACTGTGAACCCAGACTGCTTGCTTCCTTTCAAAGTCCAGGCTCTTGGCCAGGAAACCATAGTGCCTTCCTACTGGCAATTTCTGCGTTTGTCTCCCGGACTTCTCTACATGGCACTGTCTCTGTGAGCTCATGGTGTTCTTAACCCGTCCCTCACCCTTGCCCGAATCACCTGCACCTGCAACTTCCACCAGCTCCATGGAACAGCTGGTATATCTGCCCCCTCGTTTCAAAACCTCAACCCCAATTCCTAGGTGAAGAATCACCCAGAGACCATTCCTCGATCCCCAGCTGGTCTGTCCAGCTCTAAATCCTTGAGTACACTCTGGTCAGGCTGAGCTTCCCCAAGCCCAGCCCTCCCGTCTGGCCACGCCCAGCTTCAAGAACATTCAGCGGCTACAGAATGTCACAAGAATGGCCCGACCAGCTAGAGGCTGGTACCGGGTGCTCGCCATGAACGGTCTCAACCAGCCTCGCTTCCCTCAAGTCTCTTCTGCCTACCCTATGCTCAGCCAAATAATTCATCTGCACCACTCATCCCCATCTCGTGCTTTCCTCTGACCTTTTGCTTCTACTTTTTGCTTTGTCTCTGGGGAGGGGAGCAGCCTACACCCCTGACAACCCCCATCTCATAACTGATCCCTGAATCCAGGACAATTCTGAAGAGCCCATCCCAGCTCTAAAGCTGCCAGTGAGGTGTGCAGAGGCCCGCACTGCAGTGCGCCTAGGTTCAGGGCCCCCTTCCACCCACTCCTGCTTCTCTCAGAGGGGTTGGCCAAGAGCATGGCCCAGTAGACCTCCCAGCTGCAAACCTCCACCTCAGAGTCTGTTTCCCGGGGAACCCAACCTAAGACTGTGATGTTTTTCCTGGTGAAGAGCCTCATCAAGCTCCTAGACGGAACAAAAGGAAAGACTGAGAGGTAATTGGGCTAAATAATGTTACGTAATACAGATAAGGCTCCCCGCCCCCGCCCCCTACAGCTGGGGACATTGCCATGGCTGGGGGTGGGGGGGCCAGGTCAGTGGGCCCCCCGTACAAGCCTCCTCCTTGCTCCTGCCCATTGAGATGCTCACAAATCAGCTCAGATCCCAATCCAAAGGCTGCAGGCCTCATGCCAGGTGTGGCTGGCATTTAAAGCTAGCATTTTAATCCCAGCAGATGCCAGCAAGGGGTCATGGCTGGTTCACATAGCACAGTTCCAATCAGGGCAAAGTCCGTAAGGAACACAGTGCTTTGGAACTGATGGATTGGTCAGGACTCGAATCAACTCCAGACAGCTAAACATGCCTACTATAGGAGTCCTTTATTGGGTGCCAAAAATATGAAGCAAAGAAAATGTAGTCCTCATACACTGTCACACAAAAGGCTAATAATAACAAAGTAGCAAAAAAAGAAAAAGAAACCCTAACACACTGCTGAAGTACAGAGAAGTGGCCAGCAATGCATTAGAAAACTCAACCCTGAGGGCGCCTGGGTGGCTCAGTCGTTAAGCGTCTGCCTTCGGCTTGGGTCGTGATCCCAGGGTCCTGGGATCAAGCCCCACATCGGGCTCCCTGCTCCGCGGGAAGTCTGCTTCTCCCTCTCCCACTCCCCCTGCTTGTGTTCCTGCTCTCGCTATGTCTCTCTCTGTCAAAAAAATAAATAAAATCTTTAAAAAAAAAAAAAGAAAACTCAACCCTGAAAAAGAAGGCAAGAGAGAGATTTTAGACTCGACATAAAGAATATGAATAGAGAGCACTTGCCAGGGGACCTCTTCTTGTCTATTCAATATTAAGGCAAATTTACCTAGGTCCCACACACATTTTACCTCTGTTGCCGGTCCAGAAAGAGGACACCTGTATGTTCTAAACACTTGTAAATACTAACACCGAGTAAGTGGGGAGTTGACGCATTACATAGTGCGAACACATGCTCGGGATACTGCCCTGCCTGAAATGACCTCAGGACAAAAAGTAAGGGGCAATAAACACCTTCATGAGTCCGTCCAGTGAACAAAAACAATGGGTACAGGAGGCCATGCTAATATGAAAAATATTTCTGAACACACAAAGTCTGACTTGACTGACCGTGGATTTAAGTCTAACTTGAAGGCTAAAAAGCAAAATGGAAGGAAGTAATCATTTACATTCCAGAAGCACTTGTAGGTAAGACAGAAAAGTCGGTCCCCTCCCATCCCATCTTTTAATTCAGTTAATATACAGCAGACCGTAGGCAAACAATGGACTAAAAACATACTTGCAAAAACCGTAAGTGCCTTAACAGTATAAAAATAAAATATGGCTACCGATATCCCCCCTGTCTACTGGATCACGTAATTAACAATTACCACCCTTGCGCCCTGGTCCAGGAACTGATTCCTGGCAGTGCTCTCCTCCCGTGGCTCCCACTTTTCCCTTTGGTTTCCATCACATGTCTTTTCTAGATTTTTCCAACCAATCACTGAAACTGCTTAAAAAAGGTGACTTGCTGCCACACTGAAAGTTATAAAAACAGTCACGTATGCCCTGTGGCATGTGCTGGTTGGCTGGTCTAGTAGAAAATCACCTTCTTAACCCAACACCTACTACTCTCCACCCAAAATCATACACAATCCAAGTACTGCTCAACGTTAAGATCTCTGCTTGTGAGTCTAGCAACATATACGTTTTTTACTTTATGACTTTGGCAGGTATGTTCACAGTTTATGATAATATTACATAGGAAGACAGCAGTTTTATTAACTGCTCTGCATTCACTAAAACGTCTTCTGTTTTGCATAGTTACCCCACAGAAGCACTTGTGGTTAATAAGTTCTCTGACTCAGGGCAGAAACTGCACATAAAATGCTGAGACTTAGCTGAAACTTACCATGTGCCATTGTGAGACCTGATTTAGCATCCACAGTCTGTGCGGCTGAGGCACTCACTGAAACAGCAGAAAGAGAAAAAGCTCACAGCCTTCCGTAACGAAAGCATAAGCATCTCAACTTGATGATGATCCAGTCCTCCTCAAATTAGTCAAGCTATATACAGATCGTAAGGGACGCATGTTTCAAGTGATGATCACCAGCTAACCTAAACCAATTCTATAAATAGCAATTCTATATACACCAAAAAATAATTTGCCCTTTTAAAATATACAATTCAATATAAAATATACAACTCTAAGTATACAATTGAAATAATCAGAGTGGTGCAACCATAACCACTACCTAATTTTAGAACATTTTCATCACACGCGCTAAAAACACCCATTAGCCATGACTCCCCACGTCTGCTTCCCCACGGCCCCTGGCAACCACGGATCTACTTTCTGTCTCTAAGGATTTGCCTATTCTGGACATTTCATATAGAATGGACTCATACATTGTGGTCCTTTGTGACTGGCCTCTTTCACTTAGCATCACGTTTTCAAAGTTCATCCATGTTGGGGTGCCTGGGTGACTCAGTCGGTAAAGCGCCTGGCTTTTGATTTTGGTTTGGGTCATGATCTCAGGGTCCTCGGATAGCCCCTGCATTGGGCTCCTCGCTCAGCAGGGAGTCTGCTTGAGGAGTCTCTCCCTATCCCTCTGCCACTCCCCCAGCTCTCTCTCCTCTCAGAAACAAATAAACCTTAAAAAAAGAAAAAGAGGTCCCCAGAAGCACCTGAGAAAACCGAGCAGTTAAAACCATTAGCATTTTCCAGTCAACTGGGCCAAATTCCCAAACCCTCTCATCAATGCCTTTTCATAGCTTACAGTCCTGGGCCCACATGAATGGTACCATCACTCAGGGCCCAGCCTCAGCCTGGACCCTCCCCTGGTATTCAGATCCCCGTTCACACGCACGTCCTCTCTTGTCCGGGACTGCTTGCTCCCTAGCTTCCTCCACCCTTACACTTTCCTGAATGGAATAATAAAATAATAAAAATATTTCAACTATTTAACTATTATTAGGAAAACAATCTGTCCATTTCTACACTGTACAGATTATGTCTTTGTGGATTATAGCCAAATCCTGATGGCTCTAAGACACAGACGTGCTGAGCCCACCTCAAGTGAGCAACTGACAGAACGTCGGGTCAAAGCCTGCAAATCTGAGTCTCAGGGATGCTAAAATGGGACAGCTAGCACACTGTCACATTGTTACACAGTGTAATGTCTTGGGAAACCACAAGTTCAAACTGAAGCAATGCCAAAGAATTTATAGCTGTCCCTTGATTAGGTGAACTGAGAATAACAGGTATTGCTAACGCAAATCACCACAAAATCACATGGATATTCACAGTCTGGGGTTTTTAGAACTAGGTCAAAGCCAGGAATCAAAATAGATCATTATGTAATCTCCAAACACACCAGTTTTCAAAGGAAAGCCTCTAAAAATAATAAGTTGTGTATTGTTTTAGCACTTTAAAAATATCTTCAGAATCCTGAGCCTTTTATAGAAACTTACTAGGTACAGCTGGGGCAGTTGGCTTAGATTCAAAAGTTTGCCAAGTTGAAGGATTCCCTGAAATAAAAAAAAAATTAATTAATTAATGACAAAAATCACAAGCTACGGGTTATATTTTGCCAGTGCTTATCTTAATCTTTTCCCCCAGAAAAAAATAAACAAAATTTACCAACATATGGTGACTCACCCAGCTGAGTAAAGACTGAGTTTAACGTAAATCCTTATAAAACTTTTCCCTAAAATTATTATCACTCAGATATTTATGCTAAGTGATTATACAGCTATGGCTCACTACCCGAACTCTCGCTACTTCGAAGAGAAGTTACAGGGAAACTGGCCCTTCTCAAACCTTTATTTCAAAACAAGAAGGAACCAAGTATGTAGGTCAATGAACCCCCTGCGGGGCCCCTAGAAACGAGGAGGAAACACAGCTCACACACCCATTACCAATCCCCAGTTGGTGCCCAAGTAGACAAGTATCCTTTAATGACCTGAGATGAGTGGGAACCACAAGTTGGGTTATTCGAAAGGAGTCTAGGTAAGGCAAGCTGTACGCTTTATTGGGAGATCTTGCATGCACTTCTGGCTCCAGTGTCTCTTCTAGACTCGCTCCTGAGGGAGCAGGAGATGGGTGGTTATCACTGCCACAGTCAGTAGGCTGGATGTGCCCCCACTATGCTTAGAACACACCTTTAACCCCCAACTGTCCCAGCTGACAAGGACGCAGCCAGCCCCTATAGTACGTTAGAGTGACTGAGGTTGGGGTCCTTCACGATGGCTCACCCCCATGAGTGCTCAACAGGTGCAATTTATGTATGTTCCCCATTTAATCCTCATAAGAAGCCTGTGATGTGATGTAGTTACTCTTAATTTTTTTTTTTTTTTAAGATTTTATTTATTTGCGAGAGAGAGAATGAGAGACAGAGAGCATGAGAGGGAGGAGGGTCAGAGGGAGAAGCAGACTCCCCGCCGAGCAGGGAGCCCGATGCGGGACTCGATCCCGGGACTCCAGGATCATGACCTGAGCCGAAGGCAGTCGCTTAACCAACTGAGCCACCCAGGCGCCCTGTGATGTAGTTACTCTTAATGCTCCAACTCTAGAACTGAGGAAATGAAGGCAGACACTCACAGAGCTACACTGAGGCCAGTCTGTCTCTAGACCGAGGGCTTTTAACAGTCACTCCCCCTCATCACACATCAGTCCAGAGGTATGGTTACTGGACATGGATTTTGTGCATAAAGATATTCTGATAAAAAACATGTAGGACCCTTCAATGACAGTCAAGGTATTTAAAAATTCTTCTACTTTCTGGATCAAGGGGACAGATCACACAAATTAAAATCACCACAGGAATGCCATGTTCGTACCCGGAAGCCGCCGGGGGCCCCACATTCTTCTGATGTCCGGTGTACGGTTAGGGAGGCCCGCCTCACCTCCAACACTGGGATCCTGGTCCACTTACCTTTGGGTTCACTGACGCTGTTTAATGGTTTACTGGTAAACTCTTTAATCTGCAAAGAAAAATCGTTTGTTTGTTTTAATGATTACAAGTTTGAAACTAGATAGGGACATACTGGATGATGGACAGATACTGTATTTAGTAAATTAACCTTTTCATGGAACTCCTCCAAAGACAGGGGACAGATGGACTTTAAAGATACGAAGGCAAAAATTGTATAAAAGTAGCATTTGGATTGGGCTGCTTCTCAAAGTAATCACAGAAAGAAATTCTTCTCTACCTTCAAATTTATTCTGAATTCTAATTGAATAAATTTGCTTGCTCTTTACAGTTTTTTAAAAAAAAAAAAACCTTGAAAAAATTATCTTATTGGATTTACTTTTACAACCACAGGGAAGAACATATTCTACCTCCTTTATCTTACCCAACTTACAAATGCTCTAAAAAAGACAGAATGTTCTTCAATAAATTGCACTGCTTGAAGAAAAACAGGGCTAATATCTAGCCAAATATACCTGTTGTCTCTGCGTGATAATCAGTTCATTCTGTTCCTGGAGTCTCTGCCCTAGCTCTTCTATCCTTTTCTTGTAGAAAACATTGCTTGCATTGAGATCGTCTATCATGGAGGTTCGAAGTTTCTCTATATGTGACAAGAGCTGGAAAAAATAAATAAATAAAGGCATGCATAATGTCTCCAATCCGCCATCCGTATGCGCACACCCCGTGTTCTTTGCTGGCCTCAGGTTATCTGTGCACTTCAAGTCACTGAATACATCTTTGGTCACTGTGTACCAAGACCTCAGCTGTGACCTAAGACACAACACTGAGAAGGTGAACAGCTGTGTGCACTTGAGCACAGCACATGACACACCGCAGGGGTGAGCACTGATCCAGCATCGGGGCGCTCCCACAGAGTGGCCGTAACCCCGCGCCGGCCTGCCCCTCAGGCGTCCACATGGACCTGCGTTGAGAGCCCCCCTTCATTATTTATATGTCCAGTGACTAAGTACAACCTCAATAAATCTTTCCTGAGAAAAGGAAGGTGGAAGAAGGGAAGAGGGAGAGAGGGATGCCGAGAACAGGAAGATCCCAAGATTCATAGACAGATTCGTCTTCGAGACTTCATGTCAGGAAAGATCATACACTGGACATTAAAAAAAAGATTCGAAAAGAATTTGTTTTCAATGATTTAGGCAAAGATTCTTAGAACAATTTCACTAGTCGCTTACACCGAGGGGAGAAACACGTGGGTCACTGGAGCTAAGGGCATTCCCAGCCTACAGCCTGGAATGGAGGCCTCGTGCAGAGGGGGCGGAGGGGGCGGCGGCGAGGGCGCCTCGGAGGAGTAGAGAGTGCGGGAGGCAGCACTTCCCGACTCGCTTGGCTCTGCCTAACAAACCCTCACCGAGCACTTCAGCTTGTCGCAGCCACACCACAGCCTATGGATGCATGTTTTCATGCCACCGTCCAGGTGAGGGAACTCAGGTCTAGAGAGAGTTAAGTGGATGGTCCGAACTCAGACGGCGGGAGGGGAGGAGCCCAGACCTGAACGTTCTTGTCTGGCTTCAAAGTACTGCTCTCAGATTTAGTGACTAAGTCACGCAACATCTTAGTAAACAGCACTTGCAAACCATCAAGTAGAAATAAGTTTGCCAAGGGGCGCCTGGGTGGCTCAGTCGTTAAGCGTCTGCCTTCGGCTCAGGTCATGATCCCGGGGTCCTGGGATCGAGTCCTGCGTTGGGCTCCCTGCTAGGCGGGAGCCTGCTTCTCCCTCTCCCACTCCCCCTGCTTGTGTTCCCTCTCTCACTGTGTCTCTCTGTCAAATAAATAAATAAAATCTTAAAAAAAAAAAAGAAAGAAAGAAGTCGCCAAGGGGCGCCTGGGTGGCTCAGTCATTAAGCGTCTGCCTTCAGCTCAGGTCATGGTCCCAGGGTCCTGGGATCGAGCCCCGCATCGGGCTCCCTGCTCCTCCGGGAGCCTGCTTCTCCCTCTCCTCCCTGCTCGTGCTCTCTCTCTCTCTCTCTCAAATAAATGAATAAAATCTTAAGAAAAAGTAAAATAAAAATAAAAAGAACCTTTCATATCCTAGTGGATGCCAAGAATCTCCCCCAGGAGAACGCTGTTAAGAATCTTCCTTACATTTTTACAGACCACGGGAAGAGGACCCCAAAGCAGTTTGGAACACGCTGAGCTGGAAAATAGAAGGAAAAGCCAGTGAAAATGCCCAGGGCTTGGGACGGAAGTTTAGGATCAACAATATGTGGAGTCATTCCAGATCCCCCAGAAGAAAGGGACACAGGAAACACTAAGGGATGGCAACATTTCGATACTGGACTTGAGAATTGACCAGAAAAGCACAGAAAGGAGTTTGCTGAGAGAGGAATGTGATAATCTAAGCAAGGGATAGCCAGAAATTATTTCAGAAAGTTTGTGGCCCTCGAGCCCATTACTTGTGACCTCCTGTCCTTTCAAGTACTGGGTTCTTTCTCTCCGCCAGAGCACAGTACTCAGTCCCTTCCTTCCGTTACGTGACCACCCTACAGGCTCCCAGGCTCCACGGAGTCTTCTATCAGGTCAAAGGGCATGCCATCGTTTATCTGTAACTCCCTTTGAACTCCTACCAATGTTATTTAAAAAAAAAAAAAAAAGACTGCCAAGAACCTAGGTAAAGCAATAAAAAGTTGGCAATCGCAACTTCCCTTCAACAGAGAAACACAATATGTGCATTGTAGGACCAGTAGGCAGCAATCATGTGGAATAATTAATGGTTAGGTCTCAGGCCAAGATTACTAAACCTGATCGAATTCTCCCCTCTGTTTGGGTTTAAGAGAAATTAAGGAAGAAGAAAGCAGCTTCCAAGCTAGCAAAACCAGCAGACAATGACGGACATGGAGCAGCGTAGCCTAGTGGCAGCACGAAACCTCCAAACACCCAAGACGTAGGGCAGCTCGCCTCACTCAGAACCAGGGAAGACCTCTCCTCCTTCCTCCAACCCGCCACCAGGCGGTCCTTCCATCGTGACTTGCGGGGGCCAAGCATACAGATCTGCCACTTGCATTCTGTTCCTGCCAGAGGGCCCCTGAACCGACAGTTCCCACGCCGTCTGGGACACCGGAGGCTTTAAAGGAGCAAGGACTAAACATCCTCCCCTATTCGTCAGGAAGCCTGTCCCTAATACCAATGCTAGAGGACGCCTTGGAGGATTAGAGTAGAACTTCAAATTATAAGGGCAGTGGTTCAAACCGTGGCCCCAAAGCAGAAATCATCGGGGTTTGGTGCTCCCACCGCCCAAAACTACAATACGCAAGCCGCACCCCAGACTGAATCAGAATCTCGGGCAGTGGCGCCGGGATGTGTATTATGGGAAAGAGCCGCTGGTCATTCTCAAGTGCGTCCCTGGTTCAAAACTACTACCTTAGAACATCTCCAAGAGATGCTCGAACATTCTCCCAGAGAAGCAACTCCTCGACGTTGTCACCGCCTGTTCTCCTTGCAAGCTGGCTCAGTGCCTCAAGCCCTACACATGAGCAAGGCTACACGGCTGACAAGCAAGACCCCGAGTTTAAGAGGACCCGGGTTCAAATACCATGCTCACACAAACAGAGGACTCTTTCAACCCTGCTCTTCTAAACCCTACGCTCCGCATTTCTCCACCCACAAAAGCAAGGTTGAACAATCCCCTTGGGGGCCGAATAGCCACCTTCCACATTCGTTCCGCAAATATTTAATGAACGCCAATCACATTTTGGGTACGTTAGTCGATGCTGGGAATACAACAAAAAACGAAATAGGTAGAGCCCCTCCCTCATAGGGCTAGTGATCTGGCTGGTGAGACACACAATAAACAAGTGAATAAATAATCAAATAACTATGTGAGACAGTGATCAGAGTTACACGTGTGAAGTGGTGGGAACAGTAAGGGAGGGGGGCTACCTACTTAGATGGTGTCGGGTGACTTGGAAGCCAAGGCCAGAGGGGACTGAGGCAGGCAGAATTCTAAATGGCCCTCAAGTTTGCATCCCCTGAGTGCACGCCCTGTATAATCCTTTTCCCTTGGCGGAGTTATGAACTGAGTGTCTGTGTGCCTCTCCACCAAACTCATAGGTTGAAGCCCTAATCCCCCATGTGATGGTATTAGGAGGTGGGGCCTTTGGGAGGTGATTAGGTTTGGATGAATTAGGGTAGGGTCCTCATGATGGGATTAGTGCTCTTAGGAGAACCCAGAGAGCTTTCTTTCCCTCTCTCCCTGCCCCATGAAGACACACAGAGAGGGCAGCCACTTCCCAGCCTCCAGAACAGTGAGAAAGAAATGTCTGTTGTTTAAAGCCACCGGTCTGTGGCACTTTGTTATAGCAGTGTGAGCAGACCAAGACATGGATTGGGTGGGATCTAAGAGATGCTTCCACCCCACACAATACAGCAAGAGTGAGGGGACTTGACAGAGGCAATTAAAGTCCCTAATCTGCTGAGTCTGAGTTAAAAGAGAGATTACCCTGCGTGGGCCTTATTCGGGCCAGTTGCCCCCCAGCTGGCCTTAACGAAGTCAACAGCCGGCTAGTGAGCTGTGGAGCTAAGGGTCCTGGTCTACGGTGAACCCGAAGGAACCACATAGTGCCAATAACCTGAACAATGCTTGGTTTGACCCTGAGTCCCGGACGAGAACACAGCCCATCTGACACCCCCCAGGGCAGCTGTGAGACCCTGTGCACAGGACACGGGCAGGCAGTGCCTGGCCTCCTAGCCCATGGACACTGAGGTGGCCAACTGCTGGTAATTTGCTACACTAATACAGAGGGAATGGAGCCAGCCTTGTGAAGAGCCAATGGAAGGACATCAAAAACCCTGTGTGGAAAGAGAAAAAGGCCGGCATGTTCTCTAAGTGACCGGAAGGCTAGTGTAGTCGGAAAGAGTAGGTCCGGAGAGAGGATCTGGATGAGGCCGCAGTGGTGGCCGGCAGCCAGAGGGTCTTGTCTGCTCTTTGGAGGGCAATTGGGAAAGGGGTAGGTTGGAACTGGGAGATGAGTTATGGGGTCCTTTTAGAAATGGCAGGGCCTCGGTGGAAGGGAAGAGCAATGGAAATGTGCAGAAGAACACGGATATGAGACACATGGAAGGCCCTGCCGATGGCTAGGAGCTGGGCACTGAGGGAGAGTTGGGGCTCAAGGCGGGCACCTGACTGCTCCGACCAGGACGCCACTGGACAAAGGAAAAGCACATCATCTGAGACATGTTACACTCAGGAAGGCTCGGAGATATCAGGTCCAAAGCTGGCTAGCCCATCTGCAGCTCAGAGGGAGAAATAAACATGGGCCTTACACCCACAGACAGCCACGACCTCACTTTACAAACTCTCTGCTCAATCCCCAGAGCCCCAGACTATCAGAAATACATGCCTGTTTGTCAGCGACCCGGTCTACCGTATTTTGTTATAGCAGCCGACCAGGCTAAGACACAGAGGACACAAAGGGCTACAAAATACATACAAAGTGAAAAAAGAAACACAAGTTTCCCTGTCTTAAAATCTCAAAAGTACTTTAGGTTTTCTACACCGGTGTAAACACTTTCACACTTAAATTTGTGATGCACTCAGCTGAAAAGCAGTAATATCATCAAACTGTTTTCATTAAAATGATTTTAACGTGAGCAATCCCTGCCTTTCTTAAAGATTATTGAGACTGCCACACTGCAAGGTGGAAAAGTCAGGAACGATGTATTCAACAATGAAGGAATCACTAAATAACTTATGAAACATCCATAAGATCCTTCTCCAGCCATTGAAAAAAATCACGATTTTCATGTCTATTTTAAAACAGGAGAATGTTTAGATATATTAAACAAAAAGCATATACGGTTATAAAGCATGATTCAAAATTTGTAAGACTACATGTATGGGTTTCTATAATACAGAAACACAATATTTAAGGCATTGGACACAGACTGAAAAAAATTATAACAAAGTCGTAGCAGTGGTTATTGAATTATAAGATTTATTTATTTGCAAGAGAGAGAGAGCACGCGCACGAGTAGAGGGGAGGGGTAGAGACAGAGAAGCAGGCTTAAAATTGCTTATAATTCAGGGCAGGGAGCCTGATGTGGCACTGGATCCCAGAACCCTGAGATCATGACCTAAGCCGAAGGCAGACGCTTAACCGACTAAACTACCCAGGTGCCCCGAATTATAAGCAATTTTAATTTTTGTCACACGTTTCTCCACAAATTTTATTCTCTACCTTTGTCATAGAGGGAAAAAAATATATTCTTTTCAAAAATGACCCACTGACAGACCGTTGGCTTCTTAGTCTTACCCGGCCCTTCTCTTTCTTGTGTTCTTGATGAAGAGCTTGAACTCGGGCCGTCCACTTGCTTTCCTACGACACAGGAAAACCAGAGGAATTTATGTGCAGTTGCAGCAATAAAATCAACTTGAAGTGGAAACTTTTTAGTGGGTACCTATGGAACCCAACTACCTCCTTGGTGACATTTTAGCAGGCTTTTTTTTTTAGACTATAAAGCCTCAAAAATGTTTAAACACATCTGCACTTGGTTTTAATCTTAAACTACAGCAGGGGTCAGCAAACATTTTCTGCTAAGGGACTAATAGTAAATATTTTGGGCTCTGGAGGCCACTTGGCTCGATTGCTACTACCAGCAGTAGGAGAACATCCATAAATAATACGTAAGTGGGTGGGCATGGCTGTGTTCCAATAAAATATTATTTTCAAGAATACGTGCCAGTGTGCCAATCTAAGGAGCTAAAAGGCAACACCGAGGTTTCTGAGGCCTGGGGTTCTGATCTGACAACACAACTCACAGGAAGGAAACAAGAAATGCAGGTGGGGCCTTGGGATTTTGTAATGGGGTCTTTCAATTCCTGAGAGGCCAGCTTGCAGGGAGCAACTATTCACAGTTCAGTACCAGACACGATTCCTGGTCCCCTACCACGTCCCAGGGATCTCGCTGGACTGCCGTGGCCAGTGAGGGGAGGACCAGGGGAGACGCACTCTGCCCTGCACAGGAGGAAAGCAAACTTAACAGAGAGTTGCCCCCATCAATGTGTACGTGAGCAGGTCCTGCTTGGGGGCGCTACAGAAATGCAATAACCCAGAGGTCCAGGAGAACTCTCTAGAAGAGGTGTTGCCCCAGCTGAAGGAGTAAGCCAGAGGTCCTGAAAAACTGAGAAGGGCATGACAGAGAAAGCCACAAGGGCAAAAGCAAAACACAGAAAGCCGTGTTCTGGGAGCCCTGAGCCGTTTGGTGCAGCTGGGATCTTCAAGGTAAAGCCAAGAATGGTGGGGGATGACACAGGGTCCAGATCCTCAGGGACTCTGACTACCGGTTAAGGATTCCGGACTTGGTCAGGATAAGACGGGACAGTGACGTGGTCAGCCTGGCTGCAAGGTGGAAGGTGGACTGCGGGGAGGGAGGTAAGACAAGAGTGGCAAAGTATGCAACAGAAGCAGTCGTCTATATTCCAAAAACACATTTACTTTTTTTAAATGTTATTGTTTGTTGTTTTTTTTAACAAAGTCCTGAATTTATAAACTTTGATCTCTATTTGTTTCTTATTTGATCTCTATTTGAAAAACAATGTTCCCCTAAACTAGTATGACGAAAATTGCCGGAATGGCCGCTGATTACAGAGGGCCACTGCGATTAGGTTTGATAAATGAAAAAAGACCATCAGTACACCAATGTAGCCATATATTTATCCTCTAAAAATAAAGTTAGTGCTTCAGCATGTCTTTCTATGCCTTTTGAAAGTGGGACCTATGTCTGAAATATGAAAAATAAACTCTAAGGTAATCCCAAACAATTCAAGGTGCTACCATGTTAGCAAAAAAGGAAACAATTTTGCCAACTGTTCTATAATCTACATCGATTAGTCAATCAACAAGCATCTAATGAACACCTATTATTATGTATCTGGAGACAAGAAGAAAAGAATTAGCATCATGGTCGCTGACAGAGACAAACCCCTTTTCTGTGGGTAATGCTTGCTGTAAACTGCTTCACTAATTAAAATCAGGCCCCTCCTACAGTGACTGCCCGCGGGGACATACCTGACTGTCAAGAAGTTGCATCACATTTTGGAAATCCTGGGGATACTGAGGACGTTCTTCTTTAAATTCATGTGCATCCTTTAACGTGCCTATGTTGGACTTGATCTGCATGTTGGACTTCTGGATTTCTGACAATTGCTAGAAAATAAGATGCAAACCCACTGGTACAGATGTTTGTACTTTTATAAGACGAAAACAGAGAGTGAAATTGGGGAACGTTGTAGCCACTGTTAAATCTGACTATCCTGGGGCACCTGGGTGGCTCAGTCGTTAAGCATCTGCCTTCGGCTCAGGTCATGATCCCAGGGTCCTGGGATCGAGCCCCACATTGGGCTCCCTGCTCCGCGGGAAGCCTGCTTCTCCCTCTCCCACTCCCCCTGCTTGTGTTCCCTCTCTCGCTGTCTCTCTCTCTGTCAAATAAATAAATAAAATCTTTAAAAATAAATAAATAAATCGACTGTCCTACTAGAGGCCAGCTCTGACGGGCCTGGCAGGATTTTTCTGTAAAGAGCCGGGCAGTATTCTGGGTTCAGGAGACCTATAAGGTCTTGGTCATAACCACTCAGCTCTATGGCCCCCACACAAAAGCACCGGGGACAAAATGTAAAGGAACACATGTGGTTGGGAGCCAATATAACTTTATTTGTGGACACGGAAATGAGGACTTCATGTAATTTTTATGTGTCGTGAAATATTCTTTTTTTTTTTTTAAAGATTTATTTATTTATTTGAGAGAGAGAGAAAGTACATGAGAGGGGGGAGGGTTAGAGGGAGAAGCAAGCTCCTCGCCGAGCAGAGAGCCCGATGCGGGACTCGATCCAGGGACTCCAGGATCATGACCTGAGCCGAAGGCAGCCGCCCAACCAACTGAGCCACCCAGGCGCCCTGTCGTGAAATATTCTTATGACTCTTTTCAACTATTTAGAAATACTAAAACCTTTCTTAGCTCGCTGGCCATACAAAAACAGGTAGTAAGCTAGATTCGGCTCACAGGTTGTGGTTTGCCAACCTCTGTGCAAAAGTTCAAGGCGTTTTTAGAAAAGGCCCTTAGCCGTGTTCCAAAAATATCCCTCCATTTTCGTTTGCAAAGCTTGTCCCCTAGAGGGAGCTCAAGGATCTTGCTTCCTTTCCCCAAGGGTGACGCAGGACTGAGCTGCCCATCCAGCTCAGGTAATTCTTAGCCCGAAGACAACAGCCACTGTCACAGAGTTTGAGGTCCCACCCCAGCGAGGCGTGTCTCTGTCTATGCGTGTGGCTACGGCAGTGTGGACCAAGGTTGCTCCCACAGGGGATGGAGGCTCAGTTAGCCACATCCTGCTTGTTCAGACCCCCTGTCCTCCTCACCGGCCAGGCCTGGGATCAGGAAGGGAACTGGGAAAAGGTTCTACTTCTGTCTTTCTGGGTTGGCTTCCACAATGGTAACCCGTGTCAGCGTTTCCAGAAAGTTCCTTTCGAACTCTAAAAGCTTCAAAAATCAGAGTTTATGGCTATCTAAACCTAAACAGCAAAGGAAAGAGAGACCCTCTTCTATGATCTGACCAAAGGTACCAAATATACCAAGGGCTCTTTTTTAAGATTTTTTTTTATTTTTAAGTAATCCTTACCCCCAACGTGGGGCTCAAACTCACAACTCTGAGATCAAGAGTCCATGCTCTAGTGACTGAGCCAGCCACCTGCCCCTCAAATGTATCAAGTGTTCTTCACATGCATTTGGGGCTAAAGCTCCCATTCTCAAAGATGCAACTTTGCTGACTTGCTCTGTCTTCTGCATGTCTCGAGCTCCCTCAGCACTCTTGGGAGGAGGGGTGTCTGGGCACAATAAAGTAATGTCTAGATCTGGGGCCGTAATGCCATTCTAACGCCACTTCTCAAGGCAACAACCCTACCAATACTATGAGGACTTTTTTTTTTTTTTTAAAGATTTTATTTATTTATTTGACAGAGAGAGACACAGCGAGAGAGAGAACACAAGCAGGGGGAGTGGGGGAGGGAGAAGCAGGCTTCCCACGGAGCAGGGAGCCTGATGCGGGGCTCGATCCCAGGACCCTGGGATCATGACCTTAGTCGAAGGCAGACACTCAACGACTGAGCCACCCAGGCGCCCCACTCTGAGGACTTTTTGGCTTAATACTTACATATTCTAATGCTGAATTCTTGGAAGTCAATTCTTTAAACTCTTTCATAAACATTTCCTTGACTTTTTCCATTTCGCCAACTAGTTTCTCTTTTTCTTCTTCTTTCCATCTATCAAATAACTTCAGAAATTCTTCCTCTTTTGTTTTTTGCATTTCATATTCCTGAAATTATTTTAATGCATGGCTTTAAAAGTTCTGATATGAAGCAAATATGCAAAATTTTAAATACATGGACATAGCTTCACCTCCAATGTGGCAGTTAGTACTGTGTGTATAAGTTAGGTTTACAATCACACTTCATATAATGGCCAAGCACACAGTGGTTTTTCCAAACCAAAAACAGCACACAGCATCCTTTTGTCCTTACACCTCTTAAAATACAAACACAGAAGCCCAAAGTCTCAAGAATTCTGTGATCTATGAACTTGCAGAGTAGATATGCAATAATATGTAAAATGTAAAAATACTTTAAAAGAAAATGTCTGTTGAGCAGAAGAATCATTCTCAATACTGTAACAATTTGGATAGAATAGCCCCATCTCACCCCCCAAAAACACAAATTCATATTCATACAAGCTAAATTCAAAGTCTAGTCAATCAGCCTTTGATTTCTCAGTGACCCTCACTTTTTTTTTTTTTTTTTTTTTTACCTAACTGGGCACTTAACACGATAAATAAACTCAGTCTGACAAACATACAGAACACTGAACCCAACAACACCAGAACATAAATGCACATGGAAGATTCACCAGGATAGACCATATGTTACGTCATAAAAGATTCTCAATACATTTTAAAAGATTGAAATCATGCTAAGTGTATTCCCAACCACAACAGAATGAAGCCAGGAATCAATAACAGAAGAAAAACTGGAAAACTCATGAATACTTGAAAATTAAACAACGTACTCTTAAGCAATCAATGGGCCAACAAAAAACTCACTAGGGAAAATAGAAAATACTTTGAGATGAATGAAAATTAAAACACAACATAATGAAAAAAAGAAAAAAGAAAGAAACAGAGAAGCCAAAGCAGTGCTCAGAGGGAAATTTATAGCTGTAAATGCCTACGTTAAAAAAAAAAAAAACTCAATGGGGCGCCTGGGTGGCTCAGTTGGTTAAGCGACTGCCTTCGGCTCAGGTCATGATCCTGGAGTCCCGGGATCGAGTCCCGCATCGGGCTCCCTGCTCTGCAGGGAGTCTGCTTCTCCCTCTGACACTCTTCCTTCTCATGCTCTCTGTCTCTCATTCTCTCTCTCTCAAATAAAATACAAAAAAACAAAAAAACCCTCAAGAAACAAAGAAGGTTATTATATAATAATAAGGACGCCAATCATCAAGAAGACATAAGAATTGTAAATATTTATGTATTCAACATTGTCGTACCCAAATTTATAAAGTATATACTAACAAAACAAAAAGGAGATATAAACAGCAACAGTGTAATCGTAGGGGACTTTAATACCCCACTCTCAACGATGAATAGGTCATCCAGACGCAAAATCAATAAGGAAACACAGGATCTGAACAACACTATGTACCAAACGGACCCAATAGACATATACTATCCAATGGCAGTAGAATGCCCATTCTTCTCAGTGCACATGGAACATTCTCCAGGATAGATTATACATTAGGTCACAAAACAAGATTCAAGAAGACTAAAACTATGTCAAGTATCTTTTCTGACCACAATGGTATGAAACCAGAAATCAGTAATGGAAGAAAATTGGAAAATTTACAAATACATGGAAATTAAACAATACATTCCCGAACAACCAATGGATCAAAGAAGGAGTCAAAAGGGAAGTCAAAAATATCTTGAGATAAATGAAAATGGAAACACACATACCAAAACATAGGGGATGCAGCAACAGCAGTTCTAAGAGGAAAATTTACAGCTAAAAACGCCTACATTGAGAAAAAAAGAAAGATCTCAAATAAACAATCTAACTTTACACCTCAAGATCTAGAAAAAAAAAAAAAACTGCTCAAAGTCAGCAGAAGGAAATATAAAGATCAGAGCAGAAATAATAAAACAGAGAACAGAAAAACAATAGAAAAGATGAACAAAACTAAGAGGGTTTTTTTTTTTAAAGATAAACAAAATCGTCAAACTCTTAGCTAGACTAACCGAAAAAGGACTCAAATAAATTATAAAGAAAAGAGGAGACATTATAACTGACACTATGGAATTACAAAGGATCATAATAGCCTACTATGTACAGTTATATGCCAACAAACTGGACAATCTCAAAGAAATGGATAAATTCCTAGAAACAGGTCAAACTACCAAGACTGAATCATGAAAAAAATAGAAAATCTGAACAGACCAACCAATAATGAGTAAGGACATTGAATCAGTAATCAAACACCTCCCAACAAAGAAAAGCCCAGGACCAGATGGCTTCACTGGTGAATTCCACCAAACATTTCAAAGGAGTTCACACCCGTCCTTCCCACCATACCACCGTTTTCAGAACTCAGCCCCCTACCTTAGAGAACCTGACAGCGTGGGCGTGCTGTGCAGCCTCCAGCTGAGACCTGGTAAGCTGCAACTGCTCCTTCAGCATATCAATCTCACTCTGGAGCTTATCAGTCTGTGCCTTTTTCTTATACTCTGTTGCAACAGAAATACGCCATTAAAATACCACCTCTTCTGAAACCTATCTGAAAACTTATGGGGTACGGTCTTACTGATAAGACAAAGACAAAGGAAAGTGCGCTGACTTTGGGATACTATTACTTTGTCATGCCACACGAGCCAAGTTTTGCTCGGTAGTGTTTACTTAGGGGACGCTGAATTACTTGTAGCAGACTATTTCAGCCACTGTGTTGGATTATCCTCCAGAGACAGTGTGAGAGCCCATTCAGGGAACCATAATGGTGACAAGGAATAATCCTGGGCTCTTGTTGGGGATGCCAGTCTCGAGTAGAGAAAGGAAGCCCTGGCTTCCACTACAGGTACCGCCATATTGGAAATCGCTAGGGTCACTGTCCTTCTGGCTCCCACCACGCTCTCCTGAGAACCCCATCAGTGCTCAGACAAGCAGAGATTGGCATTCAAAATGCAAACTGGGGCCATATGCTGTCCACGGGGCCAAAACGAGGTGCCGAAAGGTTGTAAAAGGAAGCAACAAGTGAAGGGAAGGTACTTATTATGTACATGTACTTACATGAAGATGTGCACATGACTGAATGGATATACATGTGTCTGTGGGTGTAGACATGAAAGGTATGGAAACCAAAGTAGAAAGTCAGAATCTCAAAGATGACCTGAAGAAATAATACTCATTTCAGAGTCTGAAATACTCTCTGAAACGAGTATGAGATAGAATAAGATACTGAAACAGAAGAGAAAGAAGGTCAGTTTCACACTGAAGAATGGTAGTTTCATTAAAATACTTAATCTTCCCAATTTCTCCAATATACTGCTGAATTCTTTCAGTGGTCCATGACTTACAAATGGAATTTTCGGCTGTTCATATTGTTTATACAAAGCTTAGCTGTTTCCGACATAAGTCTGTTTGTCTGAAATAGCAGGAATGGAAACAGACTGGCCCAAAAAGGAGACTGAAGCAAGCACTTATTAACAAGCTAGGAGCACACACATCGAGATGCTAAAAGCATTTAAGACCATAATGAGAACTTCTGTGGGTTACCGGTCTGTAGGCAATCGGCAGAATGCTTTGTCTGCTGATGGAGAAATAAGGCCTGGCATTTATTTTCCCTTAAGAACACTGAGATAACAGGAAATTGCTTCCTTGATAAGCCACAAACCCCTTCCCTCTCTTGCTTCTTTAATTTCCCCCTCTATACCTCAGGACCCAAAAACACCTTCGTATCTCCCACATCAAAGGAAACAAAAATTTTCCCTTGGTTCCACATTTCCCTCCAGACAATGCCTCATGTCTCTGCTGTCCTTCCCAGCACATGTTACTGGCCATTTGCTCACCTGATTCTCAGCTCGGCTCCCTCCCTTTGGGCTTCTGTCCCCACCAATGCACTGAAGCTGCTACGTCAAGGTCAACAGCAGCCATCGTGACAGCAATAATCAATTCTTGGTCCTCATCTTACTCTGTGCCTCAGGAACTTTCAATAAACTGACCACTGGGATCCCTCCTGAAACCCCCGTTTCCCTTGGTTTCCATAACAACACACTCCCCCGGTCTCCCTTTGCCTCCATAACTATTTCTCACTGCCCTCGGCTGTTCTTCCTGAGCTCCTCATGTTGGGAGAACCTTAGGGCTGGCCCTCGGCCATCTTCCCTTCCCTATCTAGGTGAGCTCATCCAGCCCAGCTCTGCTAAGGACTCCTGGATTTATCTCTCCAGCCTGGGCCTCTCCCTTGACCCCCAGACCCCCCACATCTCCACTTGGATGGCGACTGTATGTGTGACTCAAGTTTACCCTGACCAACATGAACTCTCATTCTCTTTCCTTCCTCAATCCGC
Source organism: Mirounga angustirostris (assembly GCF_029215605.1). Classification (NCBI taxonomy): domain Eukaryota; kingdom Metazoa; phylum Chordata; class Mammalia; order Carnivora; family Phocidae; genus Mirounga; species Mirounga angustirostris. The sequence continues at coordinate 14,977,679 of NW_026991711.1, read as the reverse complement.
TTCCGCCCATATGTCCCCATCTGAGAAGACATCTCCGCCATTCACCCAAATGTAGAGGACAAAAACCCAGGATTGTCTTTCTTTACCTCTTGCTCTCACGCCAAGTCACACCTCTGCGGGCTCTGTGTGGAACATGTCCTCTCCATCTTCACTTCTCTGATCTTCCCTGGTACCGTCCCAGTCCTGCTGCCATGTCACTCACCTGGGCTACTCTGGCAGCCCCCCTCACATTTCCACCTGCTTCCACCACTGCCGCTATGCTCTCCACCAGGAGCTACCCACATTCCTTGCTGGGGGGGGCCTTCAAGGTCCCGTGACCCAGACTCCCCCCCCGGCCAACGCCCCGCACACTACTGCCTTGCTCCCTCTACTCTGCTAACCTATCTGTTCCTCAAACACACCGTGCTGCCTCCACCCCCCCCCCCCCCCCATCCAGAGCGCCCTGTGCCTGGGATATTCTTTTCCCAGATTTTCCCTAGGCTGGGACCTCCTCATCATTCTGGTCTCCGATCAAATAGCGCCTCCTCAGCGAAGCCTTTGCTGACCACCTCCAGCCCATTCTCCTGTTTTATTTCCTTTGTTGCATCTGCCACCGTTTGAAAAGAACCACTCATTTATTTGTGTACCTTCTCCGCCCTTCCTAATAGAACGTTAAGCCTCCAGAGGGCAGAACTTGGTCTGTTTCGCTTGCACCCGTATCCCCAGGCCTGGTGCCGTGCGTGGCACGTAGTTGGGGCACAAGATTTACTTAATGAGTGAACAAAGACTATGATACTTTCTTTTCAAAGGATGGAGAGATGCACTGGACCATGTCTCACTAAACAAAAAAAGAAAAAGGTACCAAAGGAAAACGGCTCTTTGAAGTTGAGCTTGTGACTTACCGAGATGAGAATCTTCGGGGTGGCGGCGCTGAATGTGACTTTGTAGAAAAGCTTGGTTCATAAAGGCCTTGTCACAGAAATGGCACTGAAAAAGAGAGAGCAACAAATCTAAGGGTCTGTAATGAGCGTCCCCCCCACCTAAGTTCAATTAAAATTGGGGTATCTAAAGCACCACCTCCTGGAAATTTTCCACCCCTGTAGGGGACACTAAAAGCAGGACTAGAAAGACAACTATAAACCAGGGTGTTGTCCCCAAACAGTGAAAGCTATCTTTTGGCAGCTAAAGTGGCCCATTCTGGTGCTTGCAGGAACCCCTGATGCTGTCCCCGTTAGACAGGTGGTTCCCAACCTGTCACCAACTTGCTCGGGACACTCCAGCCATGCTGGTCTTCTTTTTGTCCCTCAAGCCAACTAACTTCAGCCTCTGCATTGGCTTGTGCCCCGCCTGAATCTTCCCCAGACCTTCTCCGCTGGCTCCTTCTTGACAGGCAGGAGTCTTCCGTGGAGCATCTTCCACACTGGGGAGGAATGGCACGTCCTCAACCAGACCTTTGCGCGCGGTCCTCCTGCCAGTCACCGTCTCATCCCGCTGCCTTACTGTCAACATTGCAACATCTCACCCATTACCATTTCCACATGGACACACTTCATTTGTTTATTGTCTCCTGCCCAGCACCTCTCGGTTCCAGAACGTCATAGTCCTGACAGCATGGGCTCTTGTCTATCTTATTCATAGCATTATCCCCAGAGCCCAGCATTAATAAATGACTGAACACATGCTTAGAAATATTTAGCTTCCTAAAATGAATTTTACTGAAAAAAAAAATCAGTTCTACCAATATCTCCATTTTCCACTTTAACACTGATTCAAATTTTAAGCAAAAATTCAACTTGCTTCATCTATACCTTCGTCCCTGGATTACCCTGAATTAAACCATGGATATTATATATTTTCATTTGTTAGTATTTCAGACTCTATCTCTAAAAGGACTTGCTGCTTTTAACACAATCATAATATTATTATTCCACCTCTTAAAATGTGAAAATTAATTCCTTAATATCAACACATTAAAAATATTATTTTTCTCCAATATTTCACACAATGTCTTAGAAAAAAAATTTACAGTTTGTTTTGAATCAGGATCCAAATAAGGCCATATCCTGCAACGGCTTATCACACCTCTCAACTCTCTTCTGATCTGTAAGTTGACCCTCCAGCTCTCTTTTTCCTTGCAATTCATTTGCCGAAGAAATGGAACATGTGTCCTGCAGAGTTTCTCCCAGTTTGGATTTTGCAGTTTCATCCCCATTGTGCTATTCACATGTTCTACTCATGCACAGTATTGCCTTACTCTGAATCAGGAGAACTGCATGGCAAGTTCACATTCTCTTTCCCAGAAAACCTACAGTATGGCATATTTCTTGGCGTTGCATTTTAGGGAACGTTGAACGTATCTTTCCAGCCTTCTCTGCTGCTGCTGACTGCTTGGGTTTCCTCATAGTCCTTTACGGACTGCCCTGACTCAGGTGTCAGTATGGGCTGTAAGGCCATGCACAGCATTGGAGAAAGGAAAGGATGAAGAAACCTAGAATGTGTGGCTTTTAATTTCTAAAAATGGAAAATAGATATTTTAACTATTTGAATAATACAGAAAAGCCAGGAGCTCAGGGTAAGAAGGGGTTCCTACTCCCACAAGAAAAGCCTGACATTTTGACTGCATCAGGATGAAAAACTTCTGGGGTGCCTGGGTGGCTCAGTCGGTTAAGCATCTCCCTTTGGCTCAGGTCATGATCCCAGGGTTCTGGGATTGAGCCTCATGTCGGGGCTCCCTGCTCAATGGGGAGTCTGCTTCTCCCTCTCCCTCTGCCCCTCCCCCCACTCATGCTCTCTCTCTCTGCACGCTCTCTCTCAAATAAATAAATAAATAAATAAATAAATAAATAAAATCTTTAAGATAAAAATTTAAAAAAGATGAAAAACTTTTATATGAAAAAGACATTAAAACAAAGTTAGAAGACTTTCAGTTTGCAGTTGAATATGCAGGTAAGGAGCTTGAAATTTGCCACTCCCTCCTAACAATAAGTAAAAAGCTGAACAGACTAAAAAAATCAACAACTCTTCTTGGATCCATAAGAAAAGAGAAGACACAGGGCAAACCACCACCTCCAAGCTTGTAGAGAAAGACATTGTACCGGAAGTCCTTGCCAATGTAATACAGCAAGAAAAGGAAACAACAAATATACAGACTAGGACGGAAGACACAGAATTTTCTTTGTTTTCAGATGACACTAATGTCTATGTAGGAAATCCAAAAGAACTGACCAAAAAAAAAAAAAAACCAACCTAGAACTAATAACGAGGTATAGCAAAGTTGGACATAAGGGTAATATACTAAAGTCAACTTTCCTATATTCCAGTAATGAAAAAGTGGAATTTGAAATAAAAACCACACCACCATTTACATTAGCACCCCCAAAAATGAGTACTTAGGTATGAATCCAACAAAATATGTACAAGCTCTATATGAGGAAAGCTTTGAAGTCTGAAGACTAAATCAAAGGAGAACTAAATAAGTGAACATCCATGTTAATGGATAAGAAGACTCAATATTGTCAAGATGTCAATTTTCCCTAATTTGATCTATAGATTCAAAGCAATCCCAATCCAAATCCCAGCAAGTGATTTGTGAATAGCAACAAACTGATTCTAAAGTTTGTTAAAAGACCCAGAATAGCCAATATGGCATTGAAGGAAAAGGACAAAGTTGGATGACTTGTGCTACTCAACTTTAAGACTCACTAGATAAAGCTAGAGTAATCAAGACAGTATAGTATTATCTAAAGAATAGACAAACAGATCAATGGAGCAGAAGAGAGAGCCCAGAAACAAACCCATATAAATCTCATCATCTGATCTTTGACAAAGGAGCGAAAACAATACAATGGAACAAAGATAGTTTATTCAACAATGGTGCTGGAACAACTGGACATCCACGTGCAAAAGAATGAACGTCAACACAGACTTCCCATCCTTCACAAAGTTTAACTCAAAATGGATCACAAACCTAAATGTAAAATGCGAAACTATAAAACTCCTAAAAAATAACATAGGAGAAAACCTAGATGACCTTGGTGATGCCTTTTTATTTTTATTCTTTTTAAAGATTTTACTTATTTGTGAGAAAGAGATAGAGAGCGAGAAAGAGTGCACACAAGCAGGGGAAGTGGCAGGCAGAGGGAAAAGCAGGCTCCCCGCTGAGCAGGTTGGTTGGGGGTGTGGGGAATGAATTAGGTCACAGCGTTATCAGATGCATATTTTAACCTATGTCTCTCTGACTGCAAAATGCATGCTTTTTCTATCCCCAACACTCATCTCCAACTCCAAGACACTGAAAAACTGCAACCAGGGTCAGAAATTCACTGACAGATTCCAAAATCTGCCTGTCGTGCTAAAGCATGGAGAGGAATCTAAGTCTTCCAGCTATGAGAACAAAAGGTCTTCTTAGAATGAGTCTAAGTCCTGTTATGATCCACTGATATCTTTAAATTTTTAATTAAAAAAAATAATTTGATAGCTAGATCACTGGTACACACTGGCCTTCACCCACGGCCATGAGACTTCCCCAGCTGTTGGAAGTCTCTAAACACAAATTAATGACTGCCGGCTAAGCTATTTCAACAAAATCAACTGTCTTCCTGTAAACTTTATCATAGGCCAAATATCCCCAAACACAGGAACTTCGAAGTTGAAATAATTGTAACCCCATGGAACCCCAGGTAGTTTATGTGCCAACTTTTCTTAGCGGCAGTCTTGACGTCCCCTCCCTGAATCACTGATTCTCACTGCAACTGCTTGCTATTCAGCTCCTAGGAAAGGTGCGAGGACTCGCAGAGATCACGGGTAGGCACAGCTCACCACCAAGAGAAGTGAGCTTGGCTCACAGATGAGACGTTTACGGAGACTTCCTTATGCCACACATGCATTATCTCATGGAATTCTCAGAATAGCCCTACTGCTATGGTACCTACTGCTAATGTTCTCATTTTCCAGATGAGGAAAAGGAGGTCTAGGTGTTACATGACTTGCATGGTGGAATAGTTAGGATTCAAACCACGCAGTCTAAATCTGGAACTGTCACCCTAAAGCACTCAACTGCTTAAAGACTCCATCAAGAGATAATGGTAAGCCACCAAAAACAGCAGAGTGTATTTATACTACACTGAGTAGGAAAAAGTGGTCTGATCACCTCTATCTTTTTTTTTTTTTTTAAGATTTTATTTATTTATTTGAGAGAGAGAATGAGAGAGAGAGCAGGAGAGGGAGGAGGGTCAGAGGGAGAAGCAGACTCCCTGCCGAACAGGGAGCCCGATGCGGGACTCGATCCCAGGACTCCAGGATCATGACCTGAGCCGAAGGCAGTCGCTTAACCAACTGAGCCACCCAGGCGCCCCACCTCTATCTTTTCATGGTCACACCTGGGCACGCCATACACCTGACATTTTCATTCAGAGAGTCCGCTGAGTGACCGAGTTGGCAGGTGTCACTCACTTGATAAAAATGAGCCATTACCTTTATTCATGTATATCATTCACACTTTAAAATCTTTGCTGACTGGGCACCTGGGTGGCTCAGTTGGTTAAGCGACTGCCTTCGGCTCAGGTCATGATCCTGGAGTCCCGGGATCGAGTCCCACATCGGGCTCCCTGCTCGGCAGGGAGTCTGCTTCTCCCTCTGACCCTCCTCCCTCTCCTGCTCTCTCTCCCATTCTCTCTCTCAAATAAATAAATAAAATCTTTAAAAAAAAAAAAATCTTTGCTGACTGCTATTTCTATGGTAACTAAAAGAATGAAAAAAATGTTCGTAAGTCTAAAATTTCTCTATGTTATAGGTTTTAACATTTCACTGATTACTACCAAAGCTAAAATATTTTTTTTAAGATTCATTTATTTATTTGAGAGAGAAAGAGAGTGAGAGAGAGTGTGCACACGCTCAGGCACGCACCAGGTAGGAACAGAGGGAAAGAGAATCTCAAGCAGAGTCCCCGCTGAGTGCAGAGCCTGATGCAGGGCTCAATCTCATGATCCCCGAGATCACGACCCGAGCCAAAACAAAGAGTAGGGTGCTCAACCGAGCCACTCAAGTGCCCAAGCTAAACTATTTTTAATGTCTAAATAGAATCCATTCTATTCAATGTATAATAAATATATTTATAAAAGGCCATCTCAGCACTATTTATAAATATGTAGTTTCTAAATGGCATTTATGAAACAAATAGGCAATTAGCAACATCAGGTGTTATTTGAGGATTATACCTCAGGGTTGTGTACGCAAGGCTAAACACTAAGACTTTCTAATAGTATTCTCTCCTAACTGTTCACCTATCTTAAGTACACTTCTCCCAAGGCTCCTGTTGGGTTAGTCCTAAGCACTATGAACCACACCATTAGTGTCTATGGCCAGTCCTCTGCAATCACCAGTCCCTAAGTCCACTGAGGCTTTTTTTTTTTTTTAAATAAACTCTACTCCCACCATGGGGCTGGAACTCACGACCCCAAGATCAAGAGTCGCATACTCTACCAACTGAACCAGCCAGGCGTCCCATTCACTTAGGCCTTTTTACTCATATTTAGCTAAAGTGACTATAATATAAGGGAATGAAATCAATCTTGTCAGCCTGTTGCTTACTTTAATATCTTTATCAAAGATATCTTTATCTTTATCAAACATTGTTGATACTCTAATCATTAAAAAAATAAGTACATTGATCTGTTATACTCAAAAATTACAATATTTATCTTGAGCTCAATGTCTAACCCATAATAGAGATTAAAAGCAGAAAAGCAAGAGGTTTTAATTTTTTTAAATACTGTTGTTTTAGTAATAAAATATATTTTAAATACTACCTGTTCAATTAAAACACACTGTTGTCCTATATCACTAATATTGTTATCTTAGGCAGTGTTCTTGTTCTTAGGAAATGTACACACTGAAATATTCAGGAGTCTGAAACTTACTGTCAAATGGTTCAAAAATAATAGTACGTATATAGAGACTGAGGAAATAAATGAAATGTGGCAAATTTAATAACTGGAGAATCTGGGTGAGGGGTTTATGAAGTTCTTTGCACTATTCTTACAACCTTTATGTAAGTCTGAAAATATTTTGAAATAAAACCCCCACAAATTTAATCATACTACATCATCTGGGGCAGACCTCAACAATTTGTACATGGTTTATTTTTCATTACATCACGCGGAGAAGGACGTGGTTTCTTGAACAACCAGCATTTAGATGGCTTCAGTGAAGCACTGCGGACACTGTTTAATTATTAATTATTAATCCTGTGGTCCTCTATGGAAGGTGATGAACCATGTCACCTGTTGGTTACAATGACCATTTTTGCTTAACTATTGGGAAAAAAGGCGGGGGGGGGGGGGGCGGAGCAGTGATCTAGGAAAGGATTCTGGATATCCTGGCTGGTGGGGACCAAAAGTTTTACTGGATTATGAATTAGAATCACAACGCAGGGTCCCACCTGGTAATAGCTGGCTTTGGCCTCGATCATCAGCTGCTGGGTCGAGATCATCTTTTTCCTGCGTTTACACTCTTCCCTGAGTAACTTAATCTCCCCAGCCTGCTTGGCGAGGAGCTTCTTGTTCTGCTCACCCTCGGCCATACTCAGGCGGAGGCGCTCCTCCAGGTTGTGCAACTGCGACGTGAGGAACTCCTGGGAGTGCAGCAGGTACTCGATGGTGAGCTGCGCCAGGCGGATGAGCTTCAGCAGCACCGGGTCCACCCCCGACTGGCAGTGCGGGCACTTCTCGTCCTCCAGCTTGCAGAAGGTGATGTTCATGATGTTCTCCTGCAGCGTCAGCACGTCCACGGCCCCCGCCACCTTGTCCACGTCGATGGCGCTCAGCCGCCGCCAGTCCACGCTCTCCAGCCGCGGCCGGAACTGGAAGAAGGGCAGGGGGCCCGACGCCGCGCTGTGGGGGGCACTGGCCATCGCGGATCGCGCGGCCGAGGCAGCTGCGGGGCCGTCGGGACCCTCCAGGCTGCTGGCGAGCGGGTAGTAGACGTGCTTCTGGAAGGGCTGCGGGAAGGAGACAGCGTGGCGATGGTGGGGGAGCTGGGAGTCCCGGGGAGTCGCGGCCGCCGCCAGCCCCGCATCCCCAGGCAGCCCGATCTCCCCGCTCTTACCATGCTTGGAAGCAAATCCGCCGCCTCCGCTGGCATCCGAGGAGCGGGCAGTCCCGTCTACCCTGCCCGGGCCGCCGCCGCCCCACCCCTCGGGAGCGGGCGATGGCAGGGTCTCCGGCGGCGGCGGCCTAAGGTCGGGGCGTCCAGGCCGTTGCTATGGCAGCGCCCCCGCCTGGACCTGGAGCGAAGGGCGCGCCTGCCCGGGAGCGGTCAGCGTGCGCCCAGGGCCCTGCGGGACCAGAGAAGACCTCGTGGGCGGGCGCGTCCACCCGGAGAGGGCATCTCCTGGGCGCTGGTTCTCTGGGCCACTACCCTCCCTGGCTCTGGGGCTGACACTCCATGTCCCTAAGGCGTAGAGAGCCACATCCCCCCGGCACTTTCGGTCCCAGCTGCCAGCCTCCGGTTATTCACTCCTGTCCTCGCCTTAGGTTTTGCGATTAGAAATGCCTATTCATCCTCATCTTATACACACAACTTAAAAATCGTTCAGCAACAAAACTGTAAAATTAAATGGGATGGAGGGGAATTGGCAGCAAAGGGGCAGAAAGACACTTTTGCGGTATAACAGGTATGTTCTGTATTTTGATTGTGCTGTTTGTTGATTACCTGGTATATACATTTATCAAAAATTATCCAATTGCACATTGAAAATGAAGGGTGCATTTGTCTATTATACCTCAATGAAATTGCTTAAAAAATGAAATTAGTGGCAAGGCTCATTATATTTGGTGGCAGGTTTTCTCAATTTCTTACACCCAAGACCCTTTTTTTTAAATGGAGTCTTTCTTCCTCTGTGAGTTGCCTACCTAAATATAAGATACTGATAGAAGTACAAATCAAAGAATTTCCCCAAACAGTAATACTTGACTTGTCTTTCCAAAAGAATACATTCTCAAAATGTGAAGGTTAAAAAAAAAAAATTATATGGAGGGGAACTTTACCCATCAGCTTTGTACCATCAAGTTTTAGAGGGCCCTGGTGTTTACCTTAGGAACTTGTGTGGCAGTTGCATTCTGTTATCTGGAGAGGCTAAAATATCTCTAGCAGCAACTTGCAGACCACAGGCCTCTCATTCTTGGGGTCCTTTGGGTGCTGCCTGTGGCTACCACAGAGATCAATGAGCTGAGGAAAAGCCACACATTCCTCAATCCACGGGGGAGTCCCTGCTTGGAACAACCATCAGGAAATTTTTTTTCTTTCCTAACAGCCAGACATGTGAATAGAAGAAAGGAAAATACAGTTCAGAGTAACTTAAAGCAAAGTTGTAATGTCAAATATTTTTAGCACTTTCCAGATACTGTGAACTAGAAAGCAACCCATATAAAAGCATCCAGGAAATAGAGAATGCACATCATATGACTTCATATAAACTGTACATCCAAATAACTTTTAATGGGCCTTTGGGGAAAATAAAAAGAAAAAAACCATTAACGGTTCACTGCACCTGGCATAAAAGACTTACAGACCTAGGTTCAAAGTTTGATTCTTCCATTTACTTGCTGCTTGACCTAGAACCAGTTATGTCAGCCCCAGGCCTCAGTTTCCCAGCCTGTTTAAAGGACGTCAGGATACCGACCTGGCAGGTCTGTGGACTGTGGGCTCCATCCACTGGGCTGCAGGATCAGCGGGAACAAGGGCCGTGATTTCTCTTGCTCACCGTTATGTCCTCAGCACCTGGCAAAGGTCAGGCCCAGAGAGGGTTGAGAATTTGCCAAATGGACACGTGGATAAAGAATGATTGAATGAATTCGGCGTTTAGTTAAGTAAATGTCAGCCCGTATCTCTCCTGTTCTCTGTGTCTCCGGCGTGTGAGGGGGATTCACCCATGCTCTGGGCCCAGGCCCTTGGAGCTGAACGCGGGGGGTGGCTCTCCGCGCGCCCGCACTGCGGTCGGAGGAGGTGCGCGGGGCTGAAGCGCCCATCTACGTTCGCTGCCGCCACTCTGGGCGCAGAGAGCCGCGCTGCGGGCCATCCTTGCCCCTTGGCGGAATCTCGGCCCCAAGATGGCCGGAACAGGAAAGAAGGGGGCACGCTTTCCCGTTCCCTCCGCCCCCCATCCTGGGGCTGGGCTGCAGCCCGGCGCGGCGCCTCCAGTCCCGGGCGCACTGCCGGGTGGGCCCCCGAACCCGCAAAGACAAAGGCCGGATTACACGGGCTCCAGTGAGGCCCCCCCACTGTCCGTTAGAAGGGAAAAGGGGGAGTGGGGGGCTACCGCAGCCACGCCAGCGGGGTCTGCAGTGCCTCGGCTAGCGATCGGGGGAAGCGGGAGGAGGCCCTGGCTACGCCGGCACCGAGATGCCGAGTCTGCCGCGGGCTCCCAAGGACTCCTCGGCTCACCCCAGCTGCGCGCTCCTTGGCGGGCGCCGGGCGCTGCAGGAGGACGGGGGCGACGCTGGGGACCCAGACCCCAGAAGCGCTGCTGGCGCAGGCGGGGCCCACCGAGGCCGAGGAGCAGCCGAGCGGGAAGCGGCGGGCCGGCTCCTTCTTCCAGGGCGCAGGATGAAGCTTGTCTGGTTTGGGCAAGTTGTGGCGCGGCGGGCCTGGCGCCGTTCGGGCCCTCCCAGACTCCGGGTCCGCGGGCTCCTCGGGAATCCCCCACCCCCCTCCCGCCCCCCCTCCCCTCTGCGACCTCCCTCCGGCCTCTCCTCTCTGCGTCCCCGCTCCTCTGGCAGCTGGGCGGGACTGTGCGCGTCTAGACCGCAGCGCTAAAATGCGCTCCGCCAATCCGGCTGTCGGTGCAGACACGTGGTGCCGGGGCGCGCTCTGTTGCTGGCGTGGGATGTTCTCCCCGGGAAGGCTTTTCAAAGAGAAACCAGATTCAGTTCAACCCTGCGGTTGGTCTGGCCCTCAGCTACCTAATTTACTATGGGTGCTTTATGTGAATTTTCTCCCAAGAAGAGATGCATTCTAATCGCAGAAGTCTGCAGATGCAAGGAACCTTGAAGAGGCTTTCTGATGCAGCTCTGCGTTTGAGTGACGTGGAAAACGGGATTAGGGACTCTGCATGCAAGCACGCAAGGATTAAACCCACGTAGGTTTCCGCGTCTTTCGGTTATGTCCACTTTAGGTCGCAAAGCACGGTTCTTTGTTGGTAGAAAGTTTGACAGTGGCGGGGGGAGAGGAGATGCCGTGGGACAAGAGTAGTGTGACTATATTTTTAACCTAAAACTGGAACACTTGGTCTGACAATTGGGCAAAATTCAGTATTTTAATATAAGGAGTAATCCAGAAAGTATGCATATATCATTTTAACAACCATGAGATTGACCTAGATTGAGGAATTTGAGTGCATTGAGTGCAAAATGTTAGTGTCTGTTCTTCACTTAGAAAGGAGTTAACTACAGAATCTTTGCTGGATGGTAAGATGTTAACCTAAAATGCTTTTCCTTGTGCTTCTCCCTGACCAAATCAACTTTGTACCATACTTTATTTAGCACAGGGCTTCAAACATAGTAATGGCTTAATAAGGATTTATGTGAATTCCTTTCTTTAGTTTTTACTTGAAATCATTAGGCCTAGGACAGCCTTGCTAAGATTTTTTAATTTGTTGAATTTTAAAATGCTTCAATTTGAAAGTGAATCCAAGATCCTGTAAGAATCCTCTAAAGTAGAATGGGTAAAGATCTCTCGGTAGAATTTTCAGGCATTATGAAGTAGAAAGGCCATTGCTTTGCAAAGTCTATACTCTGTAGCCCTTTGTGGTATGTGTGAGTGTGTGTGTGTGTGTGTGTGTGTGTGTGTGTGTGTGTGTAGGATGATGTTTAACATTATTTGATGATATACCATTTGAGTTACTTGTATCCCTGATTCCCTACTGTCGGTACATTACCCCATATATGCAGAGTTGGAAGAAATGAACTGGTTGACTTTGGCTTAGCACAGCAGCAATCATACATTCTCGATCCTTTCAAATCTCTTATACCAATTAGCACAGCCCAGCAGGAAGTGGCTATGATAATTAAATAATTCAATTTTACGCAACTATTTAGGGGCGCCTGGGTGGCTCAGTTGGTTAAGCGTCTGCCTTCAGCTCAGGTCATGATCCCAGGGTCCTGGGATGGAGCCCCGCATCGGGCTTCCTGCTCAGCGGAGAGCCTGCTTCTCCCTCTCCCTCTGCCTCCCCCTGCTTATGCTCTCTCTCTGTCAAATAAATAAAATATTTTTTAAAAATTTTTAAAAAATTAAAAAAAAGAAAATCATAAGAGAAAAAACATTTATAGTACTGCCCTGTATTTGTTAAAAAAAAAAAAAATCAGTGTATAAATGGACCCGCTGTTCAAACCCGTGTTGTTCAATGGTTAACTCTGCTCCATCCAACAACAGAAGAATACATGTTCTTCTCAAACTCACATGGAACATTCAGGAAGATAGGCCACATTCTGGGCCATCAAACACACCTTAACAAATGTAAAAAAATAGAAATCATACAAAATATGTTCTCAGATAACAGAATTAAACTAGAAATCAATAGGAGAAAGATAGCTGGAAAATTTCAAGATATTTGGAGATTAAACAACACACTTCTATATAATACATGGCTCAAAGAAGAAATCTCAAGAGAAAAATTTAATTTGGAACTAAATAAAAAAAGAACTTATCAACATTTGTGAGATGCAGTACAGGTAGGGCTTAGAGGGAGATTTGCTGGTTAGAATCGAGTCACTTTGACTCACACCCAAGGGGGATAGCCCTTAGGTTTGCCTTTTGAAGGGAGAAAGCATCAGGGATTTCGAGCCCATATTCTGAACCCACCACAGCAACCCATTCCTCCCTTTGGTGGCTCCTGGTGGCCTGAGCAGTCAAATGGCCTGGTAGCAATTTCAACTTACAATTCAATTGAACCACAAATGTATTATTGCCTTGAACTAACACGGATCTGGAAGATAGGTTAAAAACAAAAACAAAACCCAAACCTAACTGTCGAGGAAGGTGGCTCAGTCCTGGCCTTTGTGGTGGGGTGGAAATCAAATAAGGACGGGGGCGCCTGCATGGCTCAGTCGTTATGCATCTGCCTTCGGCTCAGGTCATGATTCCAGGGTCCTGGGATCAAGCCCCGCATCGAGCCCCGCTCAGCGGGAAGCCTGCTTCTCCCTCTCCCACTCCCCCTGCTTGTGTTCCCTCTCTCACTGTGTCTCTCTGTTAAATAAATAAATAAAATATTTTTTAAAAAGTCAAATAAGGACTTATGGTTTCCGGACATGCTGCACTTTGGAGCCTGATTCATTTATCACAACCGGATACTCACGAGAGTCGGGCTATTTTTACTGGAACCTGATTACCCTGGCCACGGTGCTGTCTGCTAGAATAACCAAGCTCCGTTTACCTCTGGTGGTTAGCAGCTTCTACGTGGGCACATGCATCTTGAGCTCCCCCTGCCCCTGCCCCTGAGATCTGGGAGTCCATCCCAGTGACGGCTCTCGCACCCAGCATTCCGAGTCTAGAGAAGGCTTTTTGTACAGAGCTGTCGCTTCTCATGGGAGATGGGTACAGAATGAGTTCACTTTCCCTTCATGCCCCTTCCTTGAATGTATCTTCCTGCTCTGCTGAGGCTGGGAAGTGAAAAACCATGCTTCCCCAACTCCTTTCCAGCTCATATTCTGGAAGCAAATTGGTTTCTGCTGATTAGACATATTCTTTTTTTTTTTTTAATTCTTATGTTAATCCCCATACATTACATCATTAGTTCTAGATGAAGTGTTCCATGATTCATTGTTTGTGCATAACACCCAGTGCTCCATGCAGAACGTGCCCTCCTCAATACCCACCACCAGGCTAACCCATCCTCCCACCCCCTCCCCTCTAGAACCCTCAGTTTGTTTTTCAGAGTCCATCGTGATTAGACATACTCTTTTTTTTAAAGATTTTTTTTTTTTTTTTTAATTTATTTGAGACAGAGAGAATGAGAGACAGAGAGCATGAGAGGGAGGAGGGTCAGAGGGAGAAGCAGACTCCCCGCCGAGCAGGGAGCCCGATGCGGGACTCGATCCCGGGACTCCAGGATCATGACCTGAGCCGAAGGCAGTCGCTTAACCAACTGAGCCACCCAGGCGCCCTAGACATACTCTTGAATGACCTCAAAGAGAGACGTGAGACAGAAGCTATTTTCCTGCTGCTGTTTTTGCTGGCAGACAAGGCCATGCAGATCCGAGCGTCAGTAGGTAACGGCAGCCGCTGACCTAAGCGTGTCTAATCACAACTTTCAGCACTGTCAAGGGGCGGTTGAGACAGTGGTGGCTTTTCTTCTTATCAGAGGATCAAACTCCAGAACTTCACAGCTCTGGTGCTGCCCCCGCCCCACACACTGCCCCCGTCTCTTTCAGTGATTTTGCAAGCGTCTAGTTGGGTGCAATTATCTTACTGCTTAAACTATCCAGAGCAGCTTCACCTTCCTGCCATCAAGCCATACTGATACCCCTTAACCTATACTTTTCGTTACTAAAATGAAAGTTTATATCAAAGGTGTGGTCAAGATGTGCCTGGACTCTGTGAGCATCATCTATCCAATTCCTTATTCCCTCTTCCTCGAGTGTCTGAATTCCTTCCTTTATACTTGGTAAGGGATTTCTGACTTTTGGGATATAACTTGTTGTGGGACGAGATTCAGTGCACATTTACGTTGGACAGTCTTTCCCCAACTTGTTATACTCTGAATACACAATCTCTGGGAGGTGCCCATATCTACACATTCTGCCAGATAGACTATAGGGACCCTGCTCCTGATCTAGCAACCTCAAAGTCTATTCCCACATTCTCCCAATTTGGGGGGCTGTAAGTTAGCGAATTTCTACAACTTCTTCTAGGCTTCTAACTCTGATGTACCAATATTCGGGATTGCCTCCCCTCCCCCTACCAAGGCCATGAGAAATGTAGCTGGTTGCCCTAGCAACAGTGTGACTTGGCTTCTGAGGGAAATTATTAGTTCTCACATGCAAAGGTGGCAAAGTGTCCTCGGCCAAAGAAAGCAGGGTGAGGAGTTATTTCAGGATGGTTCGAGGTCTTCAGTTCCTTTATGTCAGTTCCTCTCAAACTTTCATCAGCATCCTCTGGAGGACATGCCAAACCCCAGAACTGTACCTACCCCTAGAGTTGCTGATTTAGTAGGTCTGGGGTAGAGCTGGAAAATTTGCATTTCTTTTAAGATTTTATTTTTATTTATTTGAGCAAGAGCGAGAGAGATCACAGAGGGAGAAGGAGAAGCAGACTCCCCGCTGAGCAGAGAGCCCAAGGCAGTGCTCAATCCCAGGACACTGAGATTATGACCTGAGCCAAAGGCAGACACTGGACAGAGTGAGCCACCCAGGCGCCCTGAAAATTTACATTTCTAACAAGTTCCCAGGGGATGCCAATGCCACTGGTCTGGGGACCAGTGCATCTTTGAGATGTACTGCATTCAGTCTTACAGGTCCTCTTAAATGTTGCCTTTTCCATTTGCCAGGATGCACTGCCTTCTGATCACTTCTCCAACCTTCGTATGAAAGACTTAGAAAGACTTGCGAACCCAACTCACAAAATCAGTTTCTGGGTTTGGTTTGTACATCCTTGGCCTTATAGCTTTAGATAGGAATCACTTTTGGTTTTTGTTGTTGTTGTTTGTTTGTTTGTTTCTCAAAGTCACAGAAAAAACTGGAATATCACAAAGGTGAAATTTTGAGATTTGATCTCCTTCTCCTGTTTTAAGTTATATGTTGGGTGGAAAACAACCATGATGCCTGGTTGTCTGCCATTCTTCATCATTTAAATTGGTCAGTGCAACAACTACTAGGCTCCCAGAGCCCCAACCTTAGTGAAAGAACTGGGCCCGTGAGTGTTAATGGAGCTTCAGATTCTTTTGCCTCCTATTAGCCAAATAACTCATTCCAAACACCCAACATTTCCCCAAGGATGCCAATTTTCTGGCACCAATTTCCATGTTAATTAAGGTTCTTTGCTTGTCAATAACAGAAACTGATTCCGTTAAGGTAAAGGGTTGGGGTGACTGGCAGGATAGTGGATAGCTCACATTACCAAAGGAGAAATCAATTAGGCTTCATGAAGGACAGTAACCAGGTGAGCTCCAGAGTTCTCCAGACCCTTCTTCCTCCAGCCCTTTGGAATCCCACTCCAGATTCCAATTCCTGTGAGAGGGAATGGGATGGACCTAGAGTGGGTCATGGTGGTGATGCACTGTGATTGAGATACAGTCAGTAGTCCAGCACTCAACACAACTGCACAGAAAGGAGAGGGAAACTCCCCAAAAGGAAGATATTCCAAGCAGAAGATTAACATGTCTAATACAAACAGTTGTCTAATATGAACAGCACCAACTCTCCCCTTTATCACCCAGCTCTATGACCTTTATTTTAGGAAAGGTATCCTGCTGCTTTTCTTCAAAACATTCTCTCTCCCTAAACTGAAGAGTCAAGATTTGAAGATGCAGGTATCACAGAACAAAGGATAGCACCTTTACATCCCTTTGAATAATTTGGATTTTTGTCTCAGGGAGGTACATCCTCTTCACTTACAGATTCTTTGTCTAGATTCTGGGGTCTTAGCTTCCTTCGTCCAGATACTAGGATCCTAACCAGCTCAAGACAGGACAGTCACTGTTGCTTAGAAAAGGACAGAAGGGTCTCCTGGGTGGCTCAGTTGGTTGAGTGTCTGACTCTTGGTTTTGGCTCTGGTCATGATCTCAGGGTCTTGAGTTTGAGCCCGACGCCAAGCCCCATGTTGGGCTCTGGGCTCCCCGAAGAGTCTGCTTGAGATTCTTTCCCCCTCCCTCTCCCTCCCCCCACTTGAGTTCTCTCCCTAAATAAATAAATAAATAAAAATAAATAAATAAAATCTTTAAAAAAAAAGAAAGAAAAGGATAGAAAACCAAATACATTCATAGGAATTTTCCCATTCTTTTAGGGATATATGCTGTTGCTTGGTGTTTCCTTCTTTCTTGTTCTCCCGCCTTCTAATTTTACCTTCACCTGGAATAGTAAGGGGAGGCAGGGTTCAGAAGCTGGTTTTGTTCCTTGGCCCTGTTCCTTGTGGAAGCCAGTCCTTCTCTCTCTCAAGCACATGTCAAGTTTGTATTCCAAAGGGCAAGATGACTTACAGGAACCAATACACAGTCTAGAAGTACCAGAGTGGCTGGCAACCAGAAATTGTATCAGTTGGCTTTCACCAGATTATGCTGAAGTATCAAACAATCCCCCAAATATCATATTTATGATAGAAAAGTCTATTGTTAATGTTTTCCATCAGTTGTATGTTTGCTGTGGCTTTGACAAGTGGTCTCCTTACAGGACCCAGACAAAAGAAGCAGCCCCTTTCTGGGACATGCTTTTCTTCTGGCAAAATAGCCAAGTCGCATATTGGCTCTTAAAATCTGAGAGAGACTGAGAAACCAAAAGTGGTAAATCAGGCCCTCTGGATGAAGGGTACATGAGGTTATTTTGTACTATCTTTGTAACTCTTTAGAATAGGATATAGGTTCCCCCCAATATCTGAAAATAGGGCATTCCTATAAAATCTTCTGTAAGCCGAAATGATGTAAAGCGAAGAAGCAATTACATTAATTTATATGCAAACTGTTTTGAGCACTCCCAGACCCCAAAATTTACCTCTCCTTAGGCTTTTCTGATACCTTAGGACACATCTTGCTAATGGATGCACAAAATAAACCGAGATAAAGCGCCAATGCTCAGAGACACCTTTCAAAGCGCTGGTGGCTTGGGGCTGCGATGCTGAGTGTAGCTCCTGGGGAAGGGACTTGGTGACATCACTCTTGGAGCTGATGGTGCTCACTACTGCAAAACACATGCTGAATGCTTTTTTTTTTTTTTTTTAGATTTTATTTATTTATTTGACAGAGAGAGAGACAGTGAGAGAGGGAACACAAGCAGGGGAGTGGGTGAGGGAGAAGGAGGCTTCCTGCTGAGCAGGGAGCCCGATGCCGATGCCGGGGCTTGATCTCAGGACTCTGGGATCATGACCTGAGCCGAAAGCAGACGCTTAACGACTGAGCCACCCAGGTGCCCCGCTGAATGCTATTTTTGCTTTTTTTCTCATAAAAGAGAAAATCCTCTTCCGATTTCTTTTGGTTAGAGTAAACAGGTACTAATGTTGGTCTTTTGTAAAAGTGAAGTGGCATATCATGAACTTTTGAGAAGGCGGTGGGGTCGGGGTACCTGTATAAATTTGTCTCATTTAAAGGTGTTGTATGTTAAACAGCTTAAGGTGTTGTATGGAAGTGTTCAATCACTATATTGTGCACCTGAAACCAATAGTACACTGTATGTTAACTAACTGGAATTTAAATAAAAACGTTAAAAAATAATAAAGGAAGTCCAGAAGGAGGCAGTGTGGGTCTGTATACCAGCTCCATGAAGTTATCAGGCACCCAGCTTCTCCCCGCTCTCTGCAACTTTAGATGTGTCCTGCCTCCTTGTGGCTGAAGATGGATGCTGCAGTCCCCACAGTCACCCTCAATCCGGGGTCACTGCATGGAGGAAGGGGAGCGTATCTGTGTAACATTTAAGTGTGACATAATTTAAATTATGTCAAAATAAAAAGTTAGGAAAAACAAGTGATTTGTGTAAGCACATTTCTTTTTAAAATGAAGTTTCAATAATTATTTTAGCTAGGTATCAGAATGGGATTCCTGACAGTGATGAATCTAGCCATTTAGGACTAGAAATTTAGGATTTCTAGAAGTGTGAAAGACTAGAGATTTAGGATTGTGACAAAGGGGATCATTAAAGGGGAAAGAGGATCTAATAAGACGTGAAGCTTCATGAGATTATTTTTCTTGGAGGCAAATATAATATGTGAGTCCAGAAAAAAATTTCTTCCAGAATGACTCATAGGAACAATATTCTGGTGTTCTCGGCATGGTAAAAACAGCTGATCTGTGTCCTTTATTCTTAAATAAGTTTTGCTCAAATGCCTTATAGCATTGAATGCTGAGCAATGACTGACCCAGTCCAAATCTTCTCTCATAAATGGCTTGAACTTTCTGTCTGGCTGTCCATAGTATTACTTCTTTTTCCTTAGAATTCGTCACTTTTACCTGGATAGGTCTCAAGAGTGACAGTTCTGAGACTATTTTTCCTCGGACAAAGTGTGTTCTTTTAATGTACAGATTCAAGGGGGCACCTGGGTAGCTCAGTTGGTTAAGCATCTGCCTTCGGCTCAGGTCATGATCCTGGAGTCCTGGGATTGAGCCCCACCTTGGGCTCTCTGCTTAGTGGGGAGTCTGCTTCTCCCTCTGCCACCCCCCAATACATTAATAAATAAAATCTTTTAAAAAGGTACAGATTCAAGTCCTCTTCTAATCTTAGAGAATTGTCTTATGTATTTATTGATATATGTGTTCTCTTTCTGTATTTCCATTTTCTGCGTTGGGAACTCAAAACTGTGTGTATAATTGGATATTGCTTGCCTGTCTTTCACCTCCATATTTTTTTCTGCCAATTCTTATTTTAATAAGCATTTTTGTTGAGTTAAAATATACCTACGAAAACTGCACAAATCATAAATGCATAGCTCATTGAATTATCACAAAATGAACATACCCATGTAGCCACAACTCATATTCTAATTTTTAAAAACATTTTATTTAATTTCATTTTGCTTTCTTTTCTCATTCCTATTCTAGGTGTTTTTTTTTTTTTTTTAAGATTTTATTTATTTATTTGACAGAGAGAAACACCGCGAGAGAGGGAACATAAGCAGGGGGAGTGGGAGAGGGAGAAGCAGACTCCCCGCCGAGCAAGGAGCCCCATGCGGGACTTGATCCCAGGACCCTTGGGATCATGAGCTGAGCTGAAGACAGATGCTTAACTGATTGAGCCACCTAGGTATCCCAGGTGCCCCAGTCTTTCTAGGTTTTCAGCATGATTCTCCTTCCAGTTTGACCCTCATTGCTGTAATGACTTCTTTTTTTTCTTCCACATTTTTCCTGAGTTCTGTTAGCTTTCAACTCTCATTGCTATTTCTCCATTTCCTTCCTAGGCTCTTTATCTCTACTATGTTCTTTTGGTATATTGTATATTTATAGGAAAAAGCTAGATACTAAGGATACACTGTCTATAATCACACAATACATGCAACATCTAAATATGTAATGATCTGTGGTCCATCACCAGATCACAATACATAACATTTCCAATATATAGGATCCCATATATTCTTAACAGATAATACCCTGTACCCAGAGATAATTTCCATTCAGACCTCTATCACTCTAGATAAGTGTTGTTTCTGCTTGAATTTCTTCATATAAATGGAATTATTCAGTAAATAGTCTTTTGTGTTATTATTTTTAATTGTGGTAAAATATACACAATGAAAATGTATCATTTTAATCATTTTTAAGTGTACAGTCCAGTATTATTAAGTATCTTCACATTGTTGTTACAGTACATAGTCCTTTGTGTTTGCATTTTTAAAATCATTATATGAATGAGTTTATCATAGTTTGTTTTTTTTTTAATCCATTCTCCTGTTGAGACATTTTCAGTCTGTGGCTATTATGAATAAAGCCGCTAGGAACATTATTGTCCGAGGCTTTTTTTGGACGTATGTTTTCATTTCTCTAATACCAATACCTGGGAGGGGAGTATGTTTTCATTTCTCTAATACCAATACCTGGGAGGGGAGTATGTTTTCATTTCTCTAATACCAATACCTGGGAGGGGAGTATGTTTTCATTTCTCTAATACCAATACCTGGGAGGGGAGTATGTTTTCATTTCTCTAATACCAATACCTGGGAGGGGAGTATGTTTTCATTTCTCTAATACCAATACCTGGGAGGGGAGTATGTTTTCATTTCTCTAATACCAATACCTGGGAGGGGAGTATGTTTTCATTTCTCTAATACCAATACCTGGGAGGGGAGTATGTTTTCATTTCTCTAATACCAATACCTGGGAGGGGAGTATGTTTTCATTTCTCTAATACCAATACCTGGGAGGGGAGTTGCTAGGTCAGTGAGCACACGGAGACTTAACTTTGTAACACATTAGCAAACAGTTTTCCAACGTCGTTGTACCATCTCATGCTCACCAGCAACGTAGGAGAGTTAACAGCTGTTCCAAATGCTTGCAGCCCTCGGGGTTGTGGATTGTGTTTCATTCTGATGTACCATGTAATGCAGTAGTGGTACCTCCTTCAGGTTTCAATCTGCATTTCTTTGATGATAAATGATGTTGCACACTGTTTCATGTGCTTATTGGGCACTTGATTCTGTCCTTTTTGATTACATATCTTTGAATGAGGTGAAGTTTTCCTAAAATTGTTTTTGTGGGAAGTTTGTATAGTGTGTGTTCCATACGTGGTCATCATGTTTCTTATGATCCGATTAGTCCAGGTTTTACTTCTCCCGTGCAAAGGGAGACGTGTAACCGTAAAGCTGTTCATCGTGTGAAGTTTCTCTTCTCTCCCTCTGCCATGGCGATGAATTGCTTCCGGGAAATGAGAGATAACAAATAAGTGAGTCGTGTTTCAGGCCCATATCTTTTGCTTCTTGGAACCGAAGTGTGTCCTAAGTAGCTTCTGTCACCAACGAATGCATCTCATTCTTCTTGTTGCAAACAAGATATTTGGGTTCTGCGCTATAGGAAATGCCTCTGACCTTGAAGAAGTCTCTTGCCGCGTTTTTTTTTTTTTTTTTAGATGTACATTCTAAAGCAGGCATCTTCTCTCTGATTCCTCTGCTGTTTGGCATCACTCCCACTTACTGAGGTGAGAGTTGGAGATTCAACATTCTCCTACATTTTGTTACAGGTGTAATTAGCTTTTCTGTTTCTTAATTTACTGCGGTGATGGTGGTGGCTTTGGGTGATTTCCAAGAGGGAAAGGAGATACTGAGAGGACACTACCATCTTCAAAGTAGGAGTTTTGATAAATATCAGTTACCAAGTTAAAGCAGTTTGCTTCCATATTTTGCTGAGATTATTTTTTCTTTTAAACATGAACGAGGGCTGTATTTTATTTAGGGATTGATTATATTAGAATGATTTTTCATCTGCCTGTTAACTTGTTGTATTTCACTGAAAGATGTTCTGATGTTGATCTATCCTTGTGTCCCTGGATCCTATCTTCGTGGTTACCTTTCATTTTTAGCTGCACGAATTTGATTTGGAAATATTCCATTTAAGACTGCTATATCTAGTCTCATAATTGATGATTTCTTTTTCTCTCCAATTTTAGCATCAAGCCTCTTAAAATGAGTCAGAGAGATTTTCCTCTTTTAAAAAATACTCTGAAATACTTTGTATAAAGCAGGGATTACAAATCTGTGGGGGCCAGTGGCTTTTTTAGGAAAAGACACATAATTACTAATTTACTTTCTTTAATAGCTACTAGCTTACTCAGGCATTCTATTTTTCTTTTCATCTCTACTTTCAAATTCGTTGGCATAAAGACATTAAGTGTTTTATAAATTAAAACATCTCCACCATATTTGTAGTTATGTGCTTTTATTTTTAAATTAAATTTTTTTTAGAGAGAGAGTTAGAGCAGGGGTGGGGGGAGGGGCAGAGGGAGAGAGAGAATCTCAAGTAGACTCCATGCCCAGCATGGAGCCTCCCGTGGGCTTGATCTCAGGACCCTGAGATCATAACCTGAGCCAAAGTCAAGAGTCAGCCACTCAACTGACTGAGCCACCCAGGCACCCCAATGTGTACTCCTTTTAAATTCTAGTATGTCTTTTCTCGTTTTTTTTTTTTTTTTTTTAAGCTTGCTCTATTTTTGTTTGTTTTGTAACTTCTATCAATATTGAGCTTTTTGGTCTAGATCTCTCATATTTCTTTGCCACTCCCCATACAGTAATTTCTGCTCATTTTTTCATTATTTCTTTCCTTTTGTTTCTTTATTTCTGTCTTATAGTGTTTCTAGCATTCTGAGCTGAATACCTCATTCATTTCACTTGCTTTAGCAGCATTCCACAAATTATGATAATGTAGCATTTTCATTATCATCTTGTTTTGGGTAATTTGGAACTTTTGTGATGATTTTGTCTTTACCATGACTAATTTAGAGACAATTTTTGTTGTTGTTGTTCCTAAGCACATGACTTGGAAAAATCTGTTTATTGTGGACTTTCAATTTAACTGCACTAAGTCAAAGAACATGAAATATATGATAACAATTCTTAGGAATTTGTAAAACTTTCTTTGTGAACTAGGATTTGGTAGATTTTTACAACTCTTCCATATTTGAAAAAAATGTCTTATTTGGTAGGCAGAGTATAATCTCTCTCTCTTTGTTAGATAAAGTATTAGATAAAGCTCATTAAATTTTTGCTCGCATTTACTAAGATTTTCTAGGAGTTTCCAATCCTTACTAAGATTTTTGTGTGTGCTTGGTCTAAGAGTTTCTGATGGTGATATGTTTTAAAATGTCTTCTAATTATTAACTCTCTCACTTTGTGTTCTAGAGGTTATTCCATCTAGTAGTAGTTCTGTGTGTGTGTGTGTGTATTAGATAGGTTGTTTTTTTTTTTCAAATTTCAGGGGCTAATCTTTTTTTTTTAATTTCTAAGAGTATTTATTAATTGTTGTGATGGGTGAAATAATTCCCCTCACCCCAAAATTCAAGTCTGCTCAAAGCCTCAGAATATGACTTTATTTGGAAATAGGGTCTTTGCAGATGTAATTGGTTAAGAAGAGGAGAGGACATATAGAAGAATGCCACACAAAGATGGAAGCAGAGATTAGGGTGATGTACTACGTGCTAAGGAATGGCAAGGATTGCTAGGGGCCACCAGAAAGGAGGGAAAAGCAAGGAAGGATTCTCTTCTAGAGGCTTCAGAGAGAGTATGGCCCTGTTAACTCCTTGATTTTGGACTTCTGGTTTCCAGAACTATAAGGAAATAAATTTCTGTTGCTTTAAAACTATACACTTTGTTGCAATTTATTATGGCAACCGTAGGAAATTAATACAATATTTTTTGCATCCACCTCTTCTCATTTTGTTTATGCCTGTTTTGTTCTGTACTTCCTTTCTTATATTTATGGATGTATTATATTGGATGTATTGTATGGCTGTTCTTGTACTTATGTCTATAAAGCATCCTTAGTCTATAAAGTTAATTTCCTCTTAAGTGAGTTCAGGTTCAGTTGTTGATTTGTTGCCTGTCTTTCTTTGCACCTCAGTTCTTTTTTTTCTTTAAGATTTTATTTATTTATTGGAGAGAGGATGCACTAGGAGGGGCGGAGGGGAAGAGGGAGAGCGAGAAGCAGACTCCCCACTGAGCAGGGAGCCCGATGCGGGGCTCAATCCCAGGACCCTGAGATCATGACCTGAGCTGAAGGCAGATGCTTAACTGACTGAGCCACCCAGGCATCCCTTTAACATTACAGTTCTTGATGTTTTGAACTTTTATTTTGCAGTTCCATTTTGGGTGGAAAGGGAAGTTTTTGTTTATCTGCTTACTTGTTTTCCCACTTTTCTTTTTTTCTATGCTCACTCTCTCCTGTTGTATAACATCGGTTCCAGGCTGATATTGCAGAGCCAGTCAGGAGCGGCTAGATTCCCCTTTTCTGGGTTTCTACAATTCCATGTAAACAAGTAGTCATAACAGAGCTGCTGCTGGTGGAGTCAGTGCCAGGGAGAATGAGGAGGCTGTCTCTGGGTTACTTTTGGTCCCTTCCTAGATCTAAAACATAGGCTAGTATTGCCACGGCTTCTCCTTACACGTGACTTTGTGGGGGTTTTCTTCCCCCCTACTTTTAGTCCATGGAAATGTTTATCTTGGCTTACGCTCTTGCGAGGTCCTTTTGTTTGCTTGTTTTCTCATTTTCATTTCCACATCACCATTATGAATTTGAAAT
Organism: Mirounga angustirostris; assembly: GCF_029215605.1. Classification (NCBI taxonomy): domain Eukaryota; kingdom Metazoa; phylum Chordata; class Mammalia; order Carnivora; family Phocidae; genus Mirounga; species Mirounga angustirostris. The sequence continues at coordinate 14,952,790 of NW_026991711.1, read as the reverse complement.
AGAGGTTCAACGAGTGAACCTTTTGTGTCCTCTTGCCAGTGGCCTTTTCAGAGCCTATCAAAAATATTTTAGGCTACACTTTTGTATTGCAATTGAGTAGAAATTAACTGAATGAATGTAACCTGATTACTCACCTGGTCCTACTCCCATCTATCCCATCTATTACCCCCCTCCATACATGCCAAATTTGTTGGCTTCTCTCCATCTCTATCTCTGCTGTTACCACCATACTTCAAGCTACCATCACCTTTCATCTGGAACGCGGCAAGTTCCGCCTAACTGCGCGCGCTGCTTATCCCTCTATAATCTGTTGCTTATACAGCAGCGAGAGTGATCGCTTGTAAACCTAAATCCAATCCTGTCAGCCCTTTGTTAAAACCCTCTGGTGATTTCATTGTTCAGTAGAATAAGAGGAAGCCTCTCTTGTAGTGGCCTAGATGGCACTGTAAGATCTGACTTCTGTCTGCCTCCTGACGTCATGTCATCCTGCTGCCCCCCCCCCCCCAGCTTATCACATTTCAACATGCTATTCCTAAAACACACTAAGATTGTTTCCATTTCAGAGCCTCTGTATTTGCTATTTCCTCTGCTAGGCTCCTAAACCAGCTGGCTGCTTTTCCTAAATCAGGCCTCATTCTCTGTCCTCCCCATCTACCCCCATTCATGAGCAGTCCTATTGTCTCTGCCTCCAAGATACTTTCCAAATCCTACCATTTCTTTCCATCTTCACCATTACCATCTTGGGTATAAAACCTGCTACCTGGTAACTCTGTTACTGTCCTTGCTCACTGAAACAGATGTATCAGGGCTTATTGACTATCGACTATCGAGGGTGCCCCAACAGACTCCCTAGTGCCTTTGAAGTTATGTGGAGTCATGTCACTAATTATAGCCAATGGAAATGTAAATGGCATCTGTCACTTCTGGATTCAAGCTCTATTTTTCTTTCCATGCCTGGGCAACCACAAGACGTTGGCTACGTTATTACGGTATTCACTACTTGTAGAGGGTTGTACAGGATTTGCCTTGTAGGGAGTTTCACAGGAAGTATGTTGGAATCTGTGTGCTTTGTGCCCCAGAAATTTTGGTATGTTGTATTTTCATTTTTATTCAGTTCTGATATTTTGTAATTTCCCTCAAGACTTCCCTTTTGGTCCATGGGTTACTTCGAAGTGTGTTGTTTTCAAGTATTTGGAGATTTTTCCTCTTACCTTTCTGTTATTGATTTCTAGGTTCATTGTAACATGGTCAGAGAACATACTTTATATAATTTAAGTTCTTTTATAATTGCAATTATTTTAAATTGGTTAAGGTTTATTTTATGATGTAGGATATTGTTTATCTTGGTGAATGTTCCATGTGCACTTAGAAAGAATGTGTATTTGGTAGAGTGTTCTATAAATGTTGATTATATTCAGTTGGTTGATGAACAATTCTATTGATTTTCCCTGCTGATTTTCTGTCTACTCATTCTAGTTATTACTGAGAGAGGAATGTTGATGTCTCCAACTAAAATTGTGAATTTGTTTCTTTTGCCTTTCAGATCTGCTAGTATTTTGCTTCATGTATTTTGAAGCTCTTTTGTTAGGTGTGTATCAATGTAGAAGAGGACTTTAGCCTAAAGATCAGACCTTTTATTTTAACAGGTATAAATAGGTATTTAAGGTATGCAATAAAATGAGCATGACATACCTGTAACATTTTATTGCTTAGAATGGAGCTAAATATAAAAGCAAGGTGACAAAGAGAAATGTTAAATATAAATAGTAACCAAATTTGAGAATTGGAGGAGTTGTATCCAATGTTACACAACTCAGCTCAGGAAGCACTCATCAAGGCCACATGTAACAGGTATAAATTGAACTGTTATAAGGTCTTCAAAATCTGTGAACACAGCAACAGAACCCACAGTTCATGACAGAGATTTTCATTCCCATAAGTGGGGGAGAACTTAGTCCTGGGCCTTTCACAAGTAAACATCCAGGGGCTTTTCCCAGGTGGATTCGAGATTCTTTTCTCCATCTCAATGTGGTACCCAGCTGTGGCCCTCGTCCTCCTGGCAACGCCCCCCGCCCCCCACCAGGAGGCCCCTCTGGTGACTTTTATAATTGCAATTATTTTAAATTAGTTAAGGTTTGTTTTATGATGTAGGATATGGTTTATCTTGGTGAATATTACATGTGCACTTAAAAAGATAACCTTCTCATTGAATCGACCCTTTTATTATTATGTAATGTCCCTCTTTATCCCTGGTAATTTTGTTTTTCTTTGAATTCTATTTTGTTTGATATTAATCAGTCATTCTAGCATTCTTTCTTTTTTTAATGTGTTTTTCCACAGCTGTACAGAGATTTAGTACATTTTTAAAAATTGTGGTAAAAAATGCATAGCAAAATTAGCCACATTAACCACTTTTAAGCATACAGTTCAGTAGTATAAGTATATTCACATTGTTGTGCAATAGAACTTTATCATAATGTAAAATTGAAACAATAGCTCCCCATTTCTTCTTCCCCCAAGCCCCCGGAGATCCCAATTCTACTTTGGTTCTATAGGTTTGACTACTTCATTTATTTATTTATTTAATATTTTATTTATTTATTTGACAGAGAGAGACACAGTGAGAGAGGGAACACAAGCAGGGGGAGTGGGAGAGGGAGAAGCAGGCTTCCCGCGGAGCAGGGAGCCCGATGTGGGGCTTGATCCCAGGACCCTGGGATCATGACCTGAGCCGAAGGCAGACGCCTAATGACTGAGCCACCCAGGCGCCCCAGCTACTTTAGATATCCACTCCAGGGTTCTTTTGATTAGTGTCTGAATGATAAATATTTTTTCCATCTCTTTACTTTTTTTTTTTTTTTTTAGGAGAGAGAGAGAGAGTGCACACACATGAGCAGAGGTAGGAGGGACAGAGGGAGAGGGAGAAAGAGAATCCCATGTGGGCTCCACACTCAGCATAGAGTCTGATGCGGTGCTTGATCTTACAACCCTGAGATCATGACCTGAGCTGAAATCAAGAGTCAGACACTTAACCTACTGAGCCACCCATGGGCCCCTCCATCCCATTACTTTTTTTTATTTTTTATTTTTTTAAAGATTTTATTTAATTATTTGAGAGAGAGAATGAGAGAGAGAGAGAGAGCCCATGAGAGGGGGGAGGGTCAGAGGGAGAAGCAGACTCCCTGCTGAGCAGGGAGCCCGATGTGGGACTCTATCCCGGGATTCCAGGATCATGACCTGAGCCGAAGGCAGAAGCTCAACCAACTGAGCCACCCAGGCGCCCCCATTACTTTTTTTTTTTTTTTAAAGAACTCTATTGTTATAATTGATATAATTTACCCATTTAAAGTGTACAATTAAATATTTTTAAGTATATTCATAGATATGTGCAACCATTACCACTACCTAACGTAAGAATATTTTCATTACTCTCAAAAGAAAGCCTATACACATTAGTAGTCACTCCCTATTCTTCCTTACTCCCAGCCCCGAATACCACTAACCTTCTTGCCCGTATAGATTTACCTATCCTGGTTATTTCACATAAATGGAAGCATACAATTCTGTGACCAGTTTCTTTCACTTACCATAATCTTCTTCAAAGTTCATTCATGTTTTAGCACGTATCAGTACTTTATTCCTTTTTTTAAAAAAGAGATTTTATTTGAGGGGCACCTGGGTGGTTCAGTTCTTAGGTGTCTGCCTTCGGCTCAGGTCATGATCCCGGGGTCCTGGGATCGAGCCCCACATTGGGCTCCCTGCTCCGTGGGAAACCTGCTTCTCCCTCTCCCACTCCCCCTGCTTGCATTCTTGCTCTTGCTATCTCTCTCTGTCAAATAAATAAATATTTTTTAAAAGATTTTTTTTTTAAAGATTTTATTTATTTATTTGACGGAGAGGGACACAGCGAGAGAGGGAACACAAGCAGGGGGAGCAAGAGAGGGAGAAGCAGGCTTCCTGCGGAGCACGAAGCCCAATGTGGGGCTCGATCCCAGGACCCCGGGATCATGACCTGAGCCGAAGGCAGACACTTAACGACTGAGCCACCCAGGCGCCCTTAAAAAAGATTTTATTTGATAAAGAACAAGAGAGAGCTCCCCACCCCCAGCACAAGTGGGGGGAGGGGCAAAGGGTGAGGGAGAAGCAGATCCCTGCTGAGTAGGGAGCCCAACAAGGGGCTCAATCCCTGGACCCCGGGGATCATGACCTGAGCCAAAGGCAGACACTTAACCGACTGAGTCACCTAGGTGCCCCATTTTATTTCTTTTTTATAGTCAAATAATATTTTATTGTATGGATCTAACACAGTTTATGCACTCTCTTGTTGATAGACACCTGAGTTGTTTCTCCTTTGACTATTATGAACATATAATAGCTAGGAACGTCTGTGTAGCAAGATTTTGTGTGAACATGTTTTCAATTCTCTTAACTGGAGACGAATTTCTGGGTCATATAGTAATTCTATATTTAACACTTTGATGTTTGTTTTCTAAAGTGGCTGTGCCATTTTACATTCCCAATAACAATACGTGAGAGTTCCCATTTCTCCATATCCTCATCAACTCTTGCTATTGCTCATCTTGATTATAGCCATCAAGGTGGGTATGAAGTGGCATCTCATTGTGGTTTTGAATTGCATATCCCTAATGGCTAATGATATGGAGTATCTTTCCATGTACTTATTGGTCATTTATATATATTCTTTGGAAAAATGCCTCTTCAGATTCTTTGCTCATTTTTTAATTGGGTTGTCTTTTTATTCTTGAGTCATACAAACACACACACACACACACACCATCTGGATACAAGTCCCTTATCAAATATATGATTTGCATTTTTTTCTCCCATTCTGTGTATTGTCTTTCCATTTTCTTGATGGTGTCCTTTGGGGCACAAAAATTTTAAATTTTTATGAAATCCACTTTAATTTTTCCTCTGTGTGTGTACTTTTGATGTTGTATCTAAGAAGCCTTTATTTACCCCAAGAATATGAAGATTTACTACTCTTATGAGTTATATAGTTTTAGATTTTACATTTAGGTCTATGATCCAACTTGAGTTAGTTTTTGTGTGTGGTCTAAGGAAAGGGTCCAACTTCATTCTTTTGCACATGGATATAGAGTTGTCCCAGCATCATTTGTTGAAGTGACTACCTTTGCCCCATTGAATTATCTTGGCATCCTTGTTGAAATCAATTGACCATAAAGTGAGGTTCATCATACCATGTAGACAGCTTATAATTGATTCATGTTATTTCTTTTATTATCCATTTTGACATTATCTGTCATTTAATTATTTTGTTTATAACATTTACATTTAATACAATTTTTCTATGCTTGGATTTAGATGTAAGGATATAACTTAGATATGAGATCTGGAAAATAATAAAGCTCTATGATTTGTGTTATAAGAATTTCACAAGAAACCTTTTTAAAGACATTGACTATTAGAATTTCACTTAATTTAGAAAGTTTGTTTTGAAGAGTTGCATTGCATATAAAACATATTGTATTGGGGCGCCTGGGTGGCTCAGTTGTTAAGCGTCTGCCTTCGGCTCAGGTCATGATCCCAGGGTCCTGGGATTGAGCCCCGCATGGGGGTCCCTGCTCAGCGGGAAGCCTGCTTCTCTTTCTCCCACTCCCCCTGCTTGTGTTCCCTCTCTCGCTGTGTCTCGCTATGTCTGTCAAATAAATAAATAAAATCTTAAAAAAAACCCATAAAAAACCATATTGTATTATCATTGATTTCATATAATCAAATCAGAAGAAATAGAGCTTTCTCTGTTTTTAAATTTTTTATTGAGATATAACTGACATATAACATTGTATTAGTTGTAGGTGTACAATGATTTGATATATGTACACATTGCAAAACGATTATAAGTTTAGTTAACACCTATCACCACATAGTTACACTTTTTTTCTCATGATGAGGACTTTTAAGATTCATTCCTTTAGGGGTGCCTACGTGGTTCAGTTGGTTGGATGTCTGCCTTTGGCTCAGGTCATGATCTCAGGGTCGTTTGATGAGCCCCCCATCCGGCTCCCTGCTCAGCCAGGAGCCTGCTTCTCTAGCTTCCTTTGCCCCTCCCCCTGCTTGTGCTCTCACTCTCTCAAATAAATATATAAAATCTTAAAAAAAAATCGGTTCCTTTAGCAACTTTCAAATATACAATATAGTATTGTTAACTATAGTCTCCATATTGTACATTATATCCACAGGACTTATAAACTGGATGTTTGTTTGAACTTTTTGATCACCTTCACCCATTTCTCCCTTCCCCACTTTGGCAACCACCAATTCCTTCTCTATATCCATGAGTTTTTTTTTAGATTCCACATATAAGTGAGATAATACAGTATTTATCTTTCTCTGACTGACTTATTTCACTTAGCATAATGCACACAAGGTCCATACACGTTGTTGCAAATGGCAAGATTTCCTACTTTTTAGGGCTAAATAATAGTCCTCTGTGTGTGCGTGTGTGCACATGTATGTGCATGCATGCCACATTTTCTTTATCCATTCATCTCTTAATGGACACTTAGGTTGTTTCCATGTCTTGGCTATTTTAAGTAATGGTGCAATGAACATGGGGGGTGGACACAGAGCAGTCTGCAAAAAATCAATTATTCATTCCAACTGCCCAAAGATTCATGTGTTTATCATAAATATTACATGAATATTTTTATACTTATTGGTAAACTAGTAAGTTTGCATTGGACAATAAACACAGAAAAGCATTACTCTTTTACTCCAGCTAAAACATCCCTGGTGTAGAGCGTGCACTTCGGATTGTGCTGGGGACGCCGGAGGAAATGGCCTTGAACAAACTTAACGCTAAATTGAGTAACTTGAGTCTTATCTTGTTCAAGTTTCTATCTCTCTCGTAGAGTTTCCTCTGATGAACACAAGATGCAAGATCCGTTCTAACAGGACCCTCCTGCCGCCCCCCGCTCCCAGCCCCCCGTTGACGTGCGCTACAGTCCCCGGAGCCCCTTGCTCTCTTAGCTGCTGCGCCTCCTGGTTTCTTCTTCGCAGAATCTTCCAGAATTGCTCGCTTTCCTGGGCACGCTGGCCAGTGGTGGGGAGGGGTGTTCCAGGCTTCCAAGCCATTCTTCCGGGCCTCAGGTCACCGAGATCCTTCTCGGCTGTCCCTGACCTGCTTCAACCTCCATCAGCTCCTCCTACCCTACAGAGCCCCGGCCTCTGACCGTTTCTCGCGCACTCTTCGGAGGAGGCTGTGCTCCTTCCGAGACGCTCGGCTTGGCGGTAGCAGGCTCTGTGAAGCGTGCTGTGCACCGGTCCGTTCCGAGACCTCCACGCCAGGCGCTCGGGCTTCCTGGGACGACGCTTGGCTCTTCTTTATTCGCGGACGCGGCGGCTTCACCTTCCTCTCTAAACAGCACCCCGGAAAACCTCCTCCTCGCTAACCTACCAGCTCCGGGAGCGACCCGAAAAGGCATCCGCGGGTTGCGCATGCGGACTCGGCGGCCGCCACACAGACGCCCCGCGGCCGCCTCCCTCCGACCCGCCACGGCCGTTTGGAGCTCCCTGACAGCTCCACGACCAGCGGACGCAGCCTCGTCTCGTGCCTCCACGTTGTCCTATCAGAGATGGGGCGGGGCGGAGGCCCCCGCAGCCTATCAACGCGAACCACGACCCCGGCGAGCCCAGTAGGAGAGCAGCCGGGAAGAAGGCGATTGGGCGGCAGCTGCGCTCGGGGCGTAGCGTCGCCCGGGCTCCGCCCACCGCTGCCTTCCTCCGGTGGGCGCCCGCGGCCGCTTAGGCCTGAGCGAGAGCCGACGGCGGGCGGGCGCAGCTGCAGCCTGAGCGCCGGCGGGGCTGGTGGGCCCCGCACCCTCTCTCGTCCTCGCCGCCCGCGCCCTCGGACATGGTGGCCCCCGGCTCTGTGACCAGCCGGCTGGGCTCGGTGTTCCCCTTCCTGCTGGTCCTGGTGGACCTGCAGTACGAAGGTGAGTCCTGTCCTGCCCTGGCCGGGGGAGGTGGGCGCCCGGGCCAGGCCCCCTGGCGCTTCCCCGCCTGCATCCGGGCGCGAGTCTCGGGGCGGCTGGGCGGGAGCCGGGGAGTCCGCGCGGCCCGGCTGGGCCTGAGACCGCCCCTGGGCGGGGGCCGGCACCCGATTCCGGGTTTGTCTGGGGAAGAGGTGGTGGGACCGGCGGGCCGCCCGGCGGGGACGGACGGGTTCGGAGTGAGGAGCGGGGCCGAAGGAGGTCGAGGGGGTGCGGGGGAGCGGGGCATCCGGCACGACTCCTGAGTGTCCCGGGACGCGGAGACCGGAGCAGCCGTCGGGTCCCGGCCTCGCTTGGGACCCTCTGGGGACACTTGGTCGGTGGTGCTGGGAGGAGGCAGTAAAGGTGGCCAAAGGGGAGGTCTCTTTCGCTTCGGAGTTCCGGGGGGCGGGGGGAGTGTGTCCGACTGCGCTTAGTGGAGGGGACAGTGTTGACTGTTCAGAGTTGAGTAACCCTCGCATTACTGTGTGTCGTGGATGGAAGTTGTTAGGTTGGTGCGTTAAGGCGGGTGCTGGCATTCCAAGCTCCCGGAGGGCAAGGCACGAAGTTTGTGGTTTAACTACTCCCGGCATGGTGCCCTTCAGCTTACCGCTGGCTTTCCTTTTCCGAGTTCTCTGAAAAAAGGTCCCCTTAAAAGGTACGGAACGCTTAAATTGTGCTTGAGTCCTACAGATTGGATTGTTGGCTACTCTAACAGAATAGCAAAAGCAAAGGGCTGTCCCATCATAGATGTCAGCGGGAGCAGTAAGAATTAAAGCTGAGGGTGCCAATTGAACTAATGCTTCCATCCTGGTGACTGCAAGAAATATTCGAGTGTGATGTCCTATCACATGCACTGATCTGCTTTCATTCCTATGAAAAGGGCTAGTCAAGGGGGTCACATATTTCAATATGAGACTTAATGTTAGATTTGGAGGGACTGAGGAACCACAGTTGGGAATTGTTTATGGTAAAATCCCCTCAAAATTCTCAACTTAAAAAAAAAGTAGGGCGCCTGGGTGGCTCAGGTGGTTAGGCATCTGCCTTAGGCTCAGGTCATGATCTCAGGGTCCTGGGATCGAGTTCCGCATCAGGCTCCCTGCTCCTTGGGAGCCTGCTTCTCCCTCTGCCTCTCTCTCTGTGTGTCTCTCATGAATAAATAAATAAAATCTTTAAAAAAAAAAAAAAGTAATACACTCTCCACATTTTAGGTCCCATTCATGGCAGTGTTAACGTTGTTCTCCTGGTGACCCCATATCAGAACATAGAATCGTGACAACATTGGGACAAAGAAATTGTCTAGGTTGCCCTAGACAATCTAGGGAATTGAACTTTGAATGCCCGGACCACTTTAATATGGGTCATGTATTCCAGTTCTCTTGCATTTTCTAATGTTAACACCCCCCCCCCCCATGTCACATTTTGTCCAGTTACTACTGGTGATTTATTTTGACCACTTAAGAGAAAGTTCCCTATGTTCTGTTTTATGCTTTTTAAGTTATGAAAGCGCACACTTTTATATGATTTGCTTTCCTACTAGCTTTTGGACTACCTTTTTGGAATGGCTGTTCTGTACGACTCAGTACTTCATTTCCTTCCTAGAGTATTTTCCATAAGAAAAACTTCATTAGAGAGTTTTTCTGTGTAGAAGGCATTCTCAGAGGAGTGCCAGAGTGCTGTTCTTGAGGAGCATTGCCTGTATGAAGTAGCAGAGACTTGGTACAGGTAGTAGGAAAAAAGGGGAAAAGATCTTAAATTCATTAAAGGTCTTCTGTGTGCCAGCCTTCTTTCTTTTTTTTTAAAAGATTTTATTTATTTGACAGAGAGAGATACAGCGAGAGAGGGAACACAAGCAGGGGGAGTGGGAGAGGGAGAAGCAGGCTTCCTGCAGAGCAGGGAGCCCGATGTGGGGCTCGATCCCAGCACCCTGGGATCATGACCCGAGCCTGAAGGCAGACACTTAACGACTGAGCCACCCAGGCACCCCGAATGTTTTATATTTTAATTTTTTTTTTTTTTAGATTTTATTGATTTGAGAGAGACAGAGATAGTGATATAGAGAGCAAAGTGGGGAGGAGAGGGAGAAGCAGGCTCCCCACAGAGCAGGGAGCCCGATGCGGGACTCGATCCCAGGACCCTGGGATCATGATCTGAGCCGAAGGCAGACGCTTAACGACTGAGCCACCCAGGCGCCCCATCCCAGGCATCCTTCTATAAGTGATCTCTCATTCATGGAGGTATGTGATACTATTTCTACTTTACAGATGAGGGAACTTTAGCTATAATGTCACAGAGCTGTTAAATCCAAGAACCATAAATTAAACTCAGTTATTTGACTCTGAAGTTCATCTTGTGTATCATGTGGGCCCCAGCATTTGTAAGTGGTGGCAGCTGAGAGAAATCAGCATTTTTTTTTTTTTTTTTTTTTTTGGTTTGTTTGCCACTGGGGGTAATGAGATGATTTCTTGTCATGTTAATACATCGGTTCTCAAACTTGAGTGTGTATCAGAATCTTAACTGAAGGGCTTTTAAAAGCAGAGTGCTGGGTCCCCCTCTCAGCATTTCTGATTCAGTAGGTCTGGGTGGGACCTGAAATTTCACATTTCTAAAAAGTAATCACTGGTGAGAATCACTGGTCTAATAATTCATATAGAGGAGTAAAGTTAGGTGTCTGCATGTACTAGACACTAAATTTGGTGATGAGGATATAAAGGTTAGAAAGAACCTTTGACCTGAATTGACAAACTGTTAACTCCTGTTTTCCAGAATAAGTTATGTTTGGTTTCAGGAACCTCAGAGTCCTCCAGGGGGATATAGGTCTGAGGTTCAGAGGGAGAGGAAGTGAAGGAGAAGGGTGTGAGAATAGTGAGTGTGAAACACAGAGTTGCATGCGACAGAGAGGGTCACCAGTAATTAGCTTAGTTGGCCTAGTTTTTTTCTGATTTAAAAATATTCATCTTGGGGCGCCTGGGTGGCTCAGATGGTTAAGCGTCTGCCTTCGGCTCAGGTCATGATCTCAGGGTCCTGGGATCGAGTCCCGCATCGGGCTCCCTGCTCCTTGGGAGCCTGCTTCTCGCTCTGCCTCTCTCTCTCTCTCATGAATAAATAAAATAAAAATCTTAAAAAAAAAAAATATTCATCTTTGTACCCCCCCCTTCCAGGCTTTTCTGTTAATTGTGATCCAAAGAAAGAGACTATGTAATAGTCTTATGAATTGAAAGATTACATCTTTTAGCACTCTTTTTCAAAAAGGCCTTTGAAAGAAGTCCAAAGCACTAGGTTAGGAATAGAATTTTTGGAGCAGAAAGAAAACTTTAGTAGTATCTAGTATTCTCATGTTACAGATAACATAGCTATTTTAATTCTTTGCTAATGGTTTGTTCTGTGTGGTGCCTTGAGTAGGAACACAGCCTTTTATCTTTTTTTGTTCCTTAACATGCTTCCTGGACCCAGTTTTTCTTTATTTCACTGAACTGACCCAACTAAACCATTTATTTGGCCGTAGGTAAAGAATAGTTGGAAATCTGTAGGTATAAATGATACTGAAATTTTTATATTCATTTAACCTACTTAAAGTATACTTTGTTTCTCTAGGATTTTCTGGCATTATTTAAATTTGTAAAGACACATAAAGTAGGGAAAATGAATGACTTTCAGTAATTTACACACACTGAGTATTTTAGTAGATGGTCAGATAGCTTCTAGAGTTCTTTTAATATGATAGGTTATAGATAATAGTGTAAAAGTTCCAGTTCACTTGACTAGCTAGCATTTGCTGAGCAAGGGCCTGAAATGCAGTAAAATTTTTTCTGTGGGACAGCGGTGGTTGTTCTGAGATGGGATTCCCTGCAGTAATTATTAGGCTTTATTTTCTCATATGAAGTGAATTAATTGTGTTTAAGTTTAATTTCTTTTGTCATGGTTTTCTTTTGATTAATGTCCAGCAGTTTATCTTTGTTTATATGGAAATATCATGGGAACCCAGTCACCTGCTCTTTAGAACTAAGACATTTCAACTGTAGATTTATTTTTCTTTCAAGATCTTTAGAAAGCTGGTTTTTAAAAAAACTTGTTTATTTCTTGTTTTGTACATCTGATAAGTTTGTGTCATTTGGAGTTCTGGAATATGGGAATCAGTGGAGGCTTACTCTATAGTGCTTTCTGGTGAGATATAGTATAGAACTCATGGTTTTGCCATTGAGTTTATAGACCACTTGAGGGTATAAGACATGCTTTGTGAAGTATGCATGTCCTCTTCCCTCTCTTCTCAGTTTAGATTTATTGGTCCACCTTATAGTCACATCATTGCAAAAATCTTTTAGTTTCCTTGCCCCTGCATTCTTTTGTTTTACTCATGTGGCAAAATTTGACACCTCTGAAACCCAAATTGACCAGCTTGTTTGTTGTATCTCAGAGTTGAACATGGCTGGAGAAAAATGGAAATAACCTTGCTGACTGGTCTCACTGTAAGCATATAATCTCAATTTCAAATGCACACTCAATATTGCCAGCATTCCTACAATTCCCTAGTATGTCCATTCCTGAAAAGCAGCATTTCAGACCTTTTCTTTTCCTTAAATCTCCAATGTAACCCCCCTTTCCTCCCTCTGTACCTCATTCTTTTAGACCTTGTCTTTATTTGAGAAAATGAAAGCCACCACAGGCAGTTTCCTTTTCTTTCTTCCACTAAAGTCACTAGCCTACCTATGTTTATACCCAGTCTGCTACTTTTCTTATATTAAAATGGCTAAAGTGGGCACCTGGGTGGCTCAGATGGTTAAGCGTCTGCCTTCGGCTCAGGTCATGATCTCAGGGTCCTGGGATCGAGTCCCGCATCGGGCTCCCTGCTCCTCGGGAGCCTGCTTCTCCCTCTGCCTCTCTCTCTCTCTCTGTCTGTCATGAATAAATAAATAAAATCTTTAAAAAAAATAATAAAATAAAATAAAATGGCTAAAGTATCTCTATTCCTGGCAAAATCCAATTCCTATACTTAGGCCCCGGATTCCACTTCCTCTCATCTTCTGAAAGTACTGCTCCTGTAGTTATCGTGTCTCTCCTGTGTCATCACTTTGTTTCTCTCTGTGGGATCTTTGACATCAGCACTCCAATGTGTTGTAGTGTTTCCATCCTAAACTGTTCTTGGATGTCATGTGCCCTTCAGCTACTGAACTGTGTCTTCACTTCTTTAGACAGTAGGACTTTGAAGAGTTGCTGATAGTCTCTATTTCCTCATCTTCTGTTCTCTCTTCAACACGTTACTGCACTGATAACTGCAAAGCCTTACTATCTGACTCCTACTTACTTACACCTCTTATCTTAATCTTCCCCTCATCATTAGGCTCCCACCACACCAACTTCTTTAATTTATTATTATTATTATATATAATAATATTATTAGAGGGAGAGAGCAGGGATGGTGTGGGTGGGTTGGGGAGGGGCAGAGAGAGGGAGAGAGAGAATTTCAAGCAGGCTCCATGCCCAGCATGGAACCTTTTGCAGGGCTCAGTCTCACGACCCCAAGATCATGACAAGAGCCAAAATCAAGAGTCGGATGCTTAACCGGCTAAGCCATCCAGGCGCCCCCACACCAACTTCTTTTACTTCCAAATGCCAACCTAATTTCTGACTGATTCTTGCTGTCCCCACCGTCTGGAAAGCTTCACATGAGGTCTTCAAATGAACATTCATATTTCAGAGAGGCCTATCCTGACACACTATGTAAAAAGGACTCTCTTCTTCAGTTAATAGTTTCTGTTTACCTTTTTGAATTTACTTCATAAAACTTCACATTGTCTGAATTATCTCATTTACTTTTCTTTCCTGCCTGTTCTCTCTAGAATATGAGCTTTGGAAAGGGCTCTTGTCTCTACCTGAAACACATTGACATGAGGTAGATGTGCAATAAATATTTTTTAAATGGGTGAGTGAAGTTGACTATTTAAGCTGTTTTTTTTTTTTGCATGGACTCTTCTAAACTTATTTTCTAAGTTGAAACTCAGGGGGTACTGTCAAAACGTTTGTGTTCACAGTTAATTGAAGCAAAGACAAATAATGTCCATTGAAATTGAGCAAACCTGGTTATAACAGATTTTATTTTCCTAGTTCACCTAGGAAGCTTTTAGTGCATTTAGTTCAGATGTACTACACAACTACTCAGTCTTTTCTTCCTTTCAATTTGGCTCAACCACTTTTTGGGTCATAGTGACTGGAAAGAGATGCTTAGGGTTTCCAGCTCAGTTTATTTTTATTGAAACTGTTATGTCATCCGTCCTTAGTTACGCTTAGTTGCACTTCTTGCTCTGTCTTTCTGTGGCCAATTTCCACTTTTTCTGTGTTTTTGCCATGAGACTTCTTTCAGACTCTACCCCATCTTGCTTGAATCTTGGATTCAGATTAGATCTCTTTCAAACAGTATTTTGTCTTTTTTGCCTCATGTGCCTTTGTAGGATGACCTTTGCGTTTTCCTCATCCATCATGTTCTTTTTTTTTTTTTTTTTAAGATTTTACTTTTAGTAATCTCTGCACCCAACATGGGGCTCGAACCCACAACCCCAGATCAAGAGTCACACATTCTACTGACTGAGCCAGCCAGGAGCCCCTCTTGTCCTTCACATTCTGAGTGCTCCAATCTGAATAACCACACTGGGCTTGCTACCTGCTGTGTCACTTGGCCTTAGCTTGAACCTTAGTAATTTGGCCACTAGTTCTTGCCTTTTTCATTCTTGTTCTTCAACTCTTGATTGTGACTCTCACCACGTCATATTCTTAACCCCTTATCTTTACATTTCTTTTTTTTTTTTAAGATTTTATTTATTTATATGCCAGAGAGAGAGAGAGAGCACAAACTGGGGGAGCAGCAGAGGCAGAGGGAGAAGGAGGCTCCCCACTGAGCAGGGAGCCCAGTGCGGACTCAATCCCAGGATCCTGGGATCATGACCCATGCCGAAGGCAGACACTTAACCGACTGAGCCACCCAGGTGTCCCTCAACTTTACATTTCTTAAAATTCTTTATTTCTTGCTTGCCAAAATGTGATGATTCTAATGCTAACTTCATAAAAAGACTTAGCTACTCTACCTTTTTCCTTACACTTCCTGTATATTTTGCTGACCTATGGTTATGCTCATCTAAGGAGAAACTTATTGTTTAATGCTGATTAGGCATGATGTTTGGTTGCTTTATCTCTTAGAAAGTAGGAGATCGCTCTTGTCGCTGTTTCCCAGTATGTGGCAAAGGAATAAAAAAGTACCCATGGCTCAAAACAGGGTTAAGATAGTACAGAAACAGCCACAACTTACAAATAATTTTTTCTTTTTACATATTAATGTCTTTATGAATCTTTGGTAGTATCAGTTTGATTTGATAATTGTTATTATGTACCTTGGATTCTATTCTTTTAAACTTTTACACTAAGTATTTTATTGTATGCCACTGTCAGTGTATATAAAATAATTACCCTTGTGAAATAGAAATTTATGAAAATTTAGAGAGGTAGATTTAAGGACTGATAAAGGTAGAAGTTTCGTGTGGTACCTCTTTAGGGATAAGCTTTTGTACAGGCTTCAAATTTAGTTCTCCTTTGAATATTCACCGGTTCATGAAAAGTGGTTTAGAAAACCATCCAAAGATTCATTTTACTACAAAAAAGAACAGACTTTCTGGGGTCTGAAGGGATTCCTACTTGAAGTTACTCCAGTCAGCAGGGGGTTGTGTTGAATAATCTGCAGACAGAATTGTTTCAAATCTGCAGCTGCCTGGGAAACCTTCAGGTGGTTGAGCCCAGGCTGGAGGAACCAAACCAGACATCAATTCTATTAATCGGATGACTTGTGATACTTTTAAGTCAGAAGGAAGATAGGTACATTCACTCAGTGAATATTGAGTGTACATTTGTGCAGGGTATTGAACTGGGTGATATAAAGAAGAAAAGATGGTTTCTTCTCTCAAACTCACTTTTTATCTGGATTGGGATATCAGGAGTTATGAGAGGCTGGCAAACTGTGAAGGTCAGTGTATTGAGATGGTATTGCAAAGTGAAGTCATGTACTTGTGAGTGTGGTGATGTCATAGGAACACAGAAGGGGCTTTCCCCACCCTCTCACTGCAGTAGTTAGAGGGGGTCTCACAGAGGAGCCAGCATTTGAGGGCAGAATCCTGTTGGAGGAGGAGCAATTTCCCAGGGGGAAAGTGGGAAAGGTCTTTTCATGGAACAGCAAATGCAAAGTGATGTGGCATGAGAATATAGTCTGTTCAAGGAAGTACAACCAGTTCATTATGGTCTAAGGGTCTAGGGGTGTAAAGTAAGAGGTGGAGGAGTGAGGGATGATGAGGCTGGACCCACATCATGGGATCTGATCATGAAGGGTCTTGTTTGCCTTTAGACCTGAAGAGGTTTAGACTGAATCTAGCCAGTGATGTGAAAATACTGCATAATTTTTATTAGGAGTGCATTTTGGAAGGATTGCTCTGGCAGCAGCATGGGGGCTGGATTTGGAGGAAGGTGGGGGGTAGGTCCCAGTTAGGAGGTACACCATCTCTTGCAGGGAGAAAGGAACCTACACAACAACACTTAACACTGTGGCAGAATCTGTTATGGAAATGTGACCAATATGCACTGAAGGAATAATAATTCTTTCTGGATGATTGGGGTAGGCCATGGAAGATTTTCTTAGAGGAGGTTGTATTTACTTACACAATATAAATGGAAATTATATTGGATAAAATTATAACGTAATAAAGATCCGAGTTTTATTCAGAAGGGACAGAAATCTGGATACCTTTTTTTTTTTTTTTAAAGATTTTATTTATTTATTTGACAGAGAGAGACAGCAAGAGAGGGAACACAAGCAGGGGGAGTGGGAGAGGGAGAAGCAGGCTTCCCACGGAGCAGGGAGCCCGATGGCGGGGCTCGATCCCAGGATCCTGGGATCATGACCTGAGCTGAAGGCAGACGCTTAACAACTGAGCCACCCAGGCACCCCCTGGATACCTTTTTTAATCCTAGAAGGTGAGAGAAATTTAGTTTGAAGAGTAATTTCACTTTTGGGGTGACAGAATGACATAACATTTTTGGAGGGCATACCAGATTTTATTTGAAGGAATAGTACAAATGAAATAACTTTAAGTGGATGTTTTGGTACAATTTAGAGAAAAGGTAAAGGTCACCCCAGCGTGCATGCCTGGCCTTGGTGACCAAGGAAGTCAGCCCTTGAGAAGCCAGCCTAAGGCTTAGCTCTTACTGTCCTGTCTCCCAGGATACACTTAGCAAAGAGATACTCTGCCATACCAGATTCCAGGGTCCCTATTCTTTGATGGATTTCACCTGTTCATTCAAGTAATGAATGTCAATGAAGTCACATTAATAGGGGTCATTTTTGTCAGTGACCAGTTGGTGCAGTTCCAGTAGTGACAGATTTATGCTTTTTTCCAAGTGTAACATTTGCACACTCCATTGCATTTAGACAGCTCTCCCAGTTAACCATGGTTTGTTTTCTTGATATCCTGAAGAATTTGGGATTTGGCCACCTTGTTGGTCTGCAGCTTCCTCACTTTCTCAAGCATGTTCCCTCTCTTGAGGTTGGTGAAGAAAATATTTGGCAAAGTTCTTCAAAGCCACACCATTGGGGTCAAAGCAGTAAGGCATGGACAGGTAGACGTAGGAGGCGTAGAGCTCCAGGTTGATCTGGCAGTTGATGGTGTCTGATTCCTGGTTATAGTTTTGGCGCATCTGCAAGAGGAATGCATAATTGTGATGGGTGGCCAAGAAGGGTCCTCTGAGGGCACTTTGAGGTGGTGGTGGAGAGCCAGTGGGTTGAGCTCTGGTTCCTTCCAAGCACTGTGAAAGCAGGAAACCACAATGACTCTCAGTGAGGAATGTCTATCTTGAAATAGCTTGATATAACAGTTCAAAGAACATTGCAAATGCATTCTTGCCTCCCACTAGGCTTAGGTTCAGATCAACCTTGGAGGTTGCAAACCATTCTGCTAAAATGTTGTATTAAATGATGGATTGCATGAGTGAAGCATACAGGGCTTAGTAACTGTGGAGCACCTAGCCTGGATTATAGGGGAAAGGATCATGGGCTGTGCTGAAAAGAAAGCTGGGCTTTGGAATTGAATCTTGTTTTGACAGTTACTGTGAGTCTTCCAGTAGGATGAGTTGGAGCCTAGTTTCCTGAGTTATAAGAGTATGAAAGATGTTCACTTTCTATGGTCATTGTGAAAATTAAGTGAAATTATGATACTGAAAGTAGCACATAATAGGTTCTTAATTCTTTCTGTGTTACATCTTTCCTGTTAAACATTTTCATGGTAGGGTAAGGAAAGCATTTTGACTAATAATTTAGCTCATACCCAAATTTCTTCCTTCCTCAAGTAATAGAATCCTCTATTCAGTGCATTGATCTGATCTTTCCTTTGAGAAAATGTAATAGGGAAATGTTTGAAAGCTTCGTGCTATTTTGAAGACTATCCCCTTCCTACCCCCTGCATTTTGAGAATACACAGAATCCCATCAACATGCCCCTATAATTACTTGTACCCCCTGTAATAGGCTGAATTGTTCCAGAGTTCATATACAGTGCTTTCATCATTCTTACTTGATTCTTAATCATTCGCTACTGTAATTTACCTTGGTTTCCATATACATGTTTCTCTCAACATGAGTGATGCACAGATTTTTGTTTTTACACTAGGAACTATAAATGTTTATGGATGGATAGTTCATATTAGAAATTATATTTAAAAAATGAAAATGAGCTATCTTTAACTTTTTTTTTTTTTTTAAGATTTTATTTATTTATTTGACAGAGAGAGATACAGCGAGAGAGGGAACACAAGCAGGGGGAGTGGGAGAGGGAGAAGCAGGCTTCCCGCCGAGCAGGGAGCCTGACGTTGGGGCTCCATCCCAGGACCCTGGGATCATGACCTGAGCCGAAGGCAGACGCTTAACAACTGAGCCACCCAGGCGCCCGTTTAACTGTTTTAATATCCCCACCCCTAGTCCCTTAAAGAGATTTAATATAAAATTTTATTATGGAAAATTTCACACATTTACAAAAGGAGGGAATGGTATATGAACCCCCAGGTACCCATCTCCTAGCTTTAACAATTACCAACTCATGACTGATCTTATTTTATCTATACCCATGGATTATTTTGAAACCTATCATACATGCCATCATTTCATTCATAAATATTTTAGAATCTATAAAGGCTACGTACTGTTTTAAGTTTTAGGATCTATCTCACCTATATTCTCTGCAGTATCTGATTACAGTGCTGTCCCTTTGAACTATAGTTTAACAAAAACATTTGAGGCAGGGTTTTGTTGTTGTTTTGGGGGGATCAAACCATTTTATTGAGATGCTTTGGGGAAAGGTCAAAGGGTAGGAGGACAATGACATCTGGGCCGGAATCTCCCCAGCTTCACAGTCGCTGAAAGGAGGAAAGGTTATTTTGCTTTTCTTTCTTAATTGCCTGCTTAACTGTAAAATATGTCTGTAGTGTTTACAAATAATCTTTAAGAGTTTTCAATTGCAAGTGATTATTCAATCAGGATCATCTTTAACAAGCACATTCCTCAGTTCACTTTATTAAATTTTTACTGTATTAGTAGTACATTAATACATTTTTACTGGAAAAAGTTAATATAGAATTACATGTTATATATCTATTTTATTTATTTTATTTTATTTTTTTAATTTATTTATTTGACAGAGATAGCACAAGTAGGCAGAGCGGCAGGCAGAGGGAAAGGGAGAAGCAGGCTCTCTGCTGAGCAGGGAGCCCGATGCGGGGCTTGATCCCAGGACCCTCGGATCATGACCTGAGCCGAAGCCAGCCGCTTAACCGACTGAGCCACCCAGGCGCCCCTATATATATTTTTTAAATCATAAAATCAGAGTACATATACTGTTAGGCAACTTGCTATTCTTAGTTCACACTCCCACACTTCTTTCCATCCTGGCCTGCTTTGAATCTCTTCCACCCTGTGGCCACACAGCCCCGGAGGGGATCTTTTTAAAATGTAAATCACATAGTTCCTTGATAAAACCCATTCTGATGACGTCTCTTTTTACTTAGAATAATGTAAGCTTCTTACCAGGGCCTGAAAGGCCCAGTGTGATCTACCTTGCCTATATTCTCTGTCCTTCCTAATATGCTTGAGCCTCCTTTTGATTCCTTGAAGGTGTGTTCCCCCCATCATAACACTAAGCCCTTTGCACTTGCTCTGTGCTCCTTGCCTGGTCATATTTTGGCTTTCTGGAGGCATTTGTCATTCAGGATCCTCCCCCCACCCCCCAGCTCCATTGTCTTTTAACTCAAACATTATCTTCTCAGGGGAGACTTATTTGACCCCTTTGTCTATATTAAGTCTTCCTCCTCCTTTCCTCTGGCAGCTTGTCTGGGCATTTAAAAATGGCTTTATCTGTCTTTTTATCCACTGCAAGAGCAGTAAGTGCAAAAATACTTGGTCTGGTTTTTATGAATGCTGCATCTTTTGAAGTTGTAAGATGTCAATTATATTCATTTTTGGAAATTTTTTTCCTGTTTGTCCCACTCATTTTTTCCCCCTTAATTCTCTTATTTGGTGTTAGTTTCTTAAAGATTGATTTTTATCATCTTTGTAAATTTCAGAATTGCTCATTGCCAATCTGTGAATACTCACTGTTGGAGAAGACTCATTGCCTGGCTGGAGGCTGGGAAATCCAAGTGTTCCTTCCTTTTCCTTGTATCAGAGTTTGGAGCCCTCAAAGAACTGCATCTCAGATCTGTACCTCTGAAACAAATGATGCAATATATGTTAAGAAAGAAAAAAAAAGAAGAAGAAGAATGTAGCAGGAGGGGACAATGAAGGGGGGGAAATCGGAGGGGTAGACGAACCATGAGAGACGATGGACTCTGAAAAACAAACAGGGTTCTGGAGGGGAGGGGGGTGGGAGGATGGGTTAGCCTGGTGATGGGTATTGAGGAGGGCACATTCTGCATGGAGCACTGGGTGTTGTGCACAAACAATGAATCATGGAACACTACATCTAAAACTAATGATGGAATGTATGGGGATTAACATAACAATAAAAATTTAAAGAAAGAAAGAACTGCATCCACCTCCATGGCACACTTCCCTCAGGAAGGTGTTTGGATGTGATTTTGCCCACTAACCCTATCCTGTCCTTTCTATGTTTTTGGGTTTTTTTCCTAAAATTTCTGTTTTTCTGATGGCCATCCTCTTTTAGAGGTCCCCCCCACCCCTTGGAAAGGTTATGCATGTATTCTTTAAATAACTTCTGTCATTTCTGGAATTTGAGCACATTGGGAGATAGGCTCATGTTCTCAGTTGGCTGTCCTGATCTAGTCCCTGTGGTCCACTTCAGAACATTTTTTTTTAATGTATGAGATTTTTATCTGCTGGTTTTCTCTTTATTGAAGGGATTTAAATTTTTTTAAAAACTTGGTTTGGGAAAATCTTAAAAAGTAGGGAGAATAATATCGTGTACCATGGTGTACTTTGCCCAGCTTCAAAAATTATCAACGTATGGCCGATCTTGTTTCACCTATACTTTCACTTTCCTTTCAAGATTACTTGGAAGTCAGTCCCATTCTTTGTATTATGTATTCTATAAAGACTTCAGTATGTTGCAGAGATGCCAGTGTAATGCTCAGAAGTAGTCTGTCTTCCTGCAGTCACTGCTGGGAACCCTGCTGCCTAGAGCATTCTCACAAATGGCTAAAGCCTGGTGGATTCTCCTCATTGTCTCTTTGGAAAAGACCACCCTATTCATCTCTGTTATGGCCACAGTTTGACACATAGTACATATTCAGTATCATTTGTTGAATGAAATACATTCGTTTCTGTAATCTTCGTTATGAAAAGCAGGTTATATTTTTGGATATGGTATGGAATTAGGTGGAACTACAGCTGACCTGTCAGAATAGAACTGGTTTCTGAATCTTTATTACATAGTGAATTTTCAGAGCAAGAGTCTATATTCTCATTTTAAAAGGGAAAGCAAATGATTTCCCAGCCCATTGAAAACTCCAACTAATTTCTCTAAGTGTTACCCATACAGTCTTAAATGGGTTAGATATCTTTATGTTGTTGCCCCAAACAAACAGGGCTCTTCAGGACCCTGAGTTTTTGAGGCCATCAAGTTAAGGTTCCCTCCTTGGCCTCCCTCCCCTTCTTCCCTTTCTTCCTTGCCTGGAGGGGTCCATCAGGCACCCAAGGAAATAAGACACTGTACAGGAACTAGGAACACTGAGAGCTGAAAAAGCTACTTTGTTTAGTAGGGCAAATAGCAAGATAAAGTGAATTTCTTTCAGCTCTTTGCTGTAGTAGAGGAAAAGAGTTCAGTTGCTTTTGATGACTAAAGTGGCAGGCACACATAGTTGCTCACATAGTTGCCGTGGGCATCCTAGACTCTTGTTCTTTCTTCACTTGGCTTCCACATCCAGTTGCTGTAAGCCATGTGTAGTCTTCTTTCTCTCTTCTGTTCTCTGAGCAATCTGTTCTTCTCTCTTTCCATGGCTGCTCCACAGTCAGATAACCATCATGTCACCTGCATGATTGTTACAGATACCTTATGGTTTCCCTCTCCCTCCGGCTGTTTATGAGACTCACCTAGCACCTGAAGTGACCCACTCCAGAATAATGAAATCATGACGGAGAGGAGAGCTACCCAAAATGTAGGACTTTAATTTCTCTGAAAGCCTCATTAATTCTCTTACTTCTGGGCATTTAAATGCAGTGTTCTTCGTGTTTGGAATGTTGGTTTTTCCCTGTTAAGACCTCTTCACCTTGGTGGTATTCCCATTTTTCCTTCAGGTTTCAGGTGAGACCTCCGGAAACCCCCCTTAGTGTTGTCCAGTAGAACTTTCTGTGATGATAGGAAGTGTTCTGTACTGTTCACAGTGTTTTCCTGTGCTGTCACTAGCTTCCCAGCACTTAAGCTGTAACTCGTGTGACTGAGAAATTGCATTTTAAATTTTATTTAACTGTAGGTGTTAGGTGCCCTAACTTGTGTCCTTACACAATACTGTGTGTGTTCCCCCATCATAACACTATATTATATATTTTCCTAAATTTTTATTATTAAACATTTCACAAAGTTGAAAGAATTTTTTAGTGTACATTCCTGTATCCGTCACCTAGATTCTACCATTAATACAAATACCATACTTGGTTTTAACACATATCCATCTGGGCCTTTCTCTATCCATCCATTAATTCTTTTTTAAAAATACATTTCAAAATAATACCAGTACTCATTCCCCTAAATACTTTTTTTTTAAACATTTTATTTATTTATTTGACAGAGAGAGACAACGAGAGAGGGAAAACAAGCAGGGCAAGTTGGGGAGGGAGAAGCAGACTCCCCGCTGAGCAGGGAGCCCGATGCGGACCTCCATCCCAGGACCCTGGGATCATACCTGAGCCGAAGGCAGATGCTTAATGGCTGAGCCACCTAGGCACTCCTCCCCTAAATACTTTAACATGCATATATCATCAACAGCTTTTTTGGATGTAAAGTTTATGTATAATTGTCCATGTTTTAAGTATCTGTTTGCTAAGTTTTGATAATTGCACATCCCAGTGTACCCCATACCTCTATCAAGATTAGAACATTATCATCACCCCGGGAGTTTCTCTCTTGCCCCTTCCCAGTGTGTCTTTTCTCTCAATTTCCCAAGAGATGACTGTTCCGAAGATTTTTTTTTTTTTTTCTGCAGTGTCCATTTAACACCCTGAATAGCTTAACATCACGCTCACTATAAAAGAGAAATGCTTGGCTTCTTAGTTTCCATATGCACCCTTCTATACACATTCAATTAAATTTTGTGTTTGATTTTCAGCTAGATCAGCTCTGTGGCTACCCAAAATAGGAGATTGTTTTAGGGCTGCCGTGGAAGCTCACAGAGGGATACTTGAGCTGAGGGTTCAAGCTAGCAGGTTCTTTCTCTCTGTAAGTGCTCTAGTGCACTTAAGAGAATCCCCCCCCCACCGCAGTCCTTACCTTCCTCACTACTGTCATTGGGATCAAGTGCAGCAGCCTTGGTTTTCCAGTTAGCATGTGATTACTGTCAACCACAAATGGTATCGTGATTAATTCTGATTCTAATACCTGCTATGGATTATTGACATCTTATTTCTAATTGACAGTGAGCTCAGCACTGCACTCAAGAGGCTCAAGGGCATGACCAAACCAGTATCTTTGTGGGTCTGTCTGCTAGGACCACTCCCCAGTGCCAACAGTACATAAGTCTGGGTCCATTCAGGAGACAGAGACCACAGAGTAATTTAAAAGAAGGAAGTTTAATATAAAGAATTGTTAAGTTATGATAGGAGAATAACTATAAAGATGTAAACAAAGCTCTACAGGATATTCTATGACTAACAGATGGTCCTCAAAGGAGGGCCAACTGAGAGGGGATCCCCCTACTCAAGTCTGGGGTTTAGATCTTATTAGACAAGTTATAGGTGCAACCTAAAGTTGCTGATAGAAAAATTTGTTGAGTTGCTGGGACTAGAGCTGGTCCACTGTAGCTGAGCAAGCAGGAAATAACCTTCTCAGGTATAGGTGAGCCCGGGTTGGTTGGCTTGTGAGTATGGGAAGTTGGGGTGCTGTTGTGGGCATGCAGCCTGGAGTGTATGATGTCCTCATTGGGAGATAGTGCCCAGTCAAGCCTGCCAGGTTGCTGAGGGACTGGACCTGTGGGCATCTGGCTAGGTTAGGGCACCACTGGATATCCTCCCATTTGCACCATGCAGCAGGAGCCAGAAAAAAATAAAGACAGCAACAAGATCCAGAAAGCGTCCTTCCTGCAATGCCCCTTTGGTACATTTAACTGTGACAGAGTGTAATATTGTGCTCAGTATAAGGAAGAAATGCTTAAAAACCAGTCCATTTTTAAAGCCAGGTACTGATGGATGAATTCAGAGCAGAGAAAGTAGCACATTGGTAATTGTCGTAGACAGTCAGATCATGTTATTCTACTCACAATTCCTCAGTAGCTCCCCATTTTACCCAGAGTGAAACCAAAGCCAGACACAGTCAGGCCCTCTACTTGACCTCATCTTATGGTACTGTCTTCCTGTTGCTCTGGGGTAGCCATCCTGGCCTCTGCTGGCCTATCTCAGTTTCATGCTGCAGTAGGTTTGTATCTTGGAACCATGTTTCTGGAACATGACCTGCCATGCTCCTGACATAGGGCCCTTGCACTGGCTGCTCCTTCTTGGAAAGCTCTTTTTCTTCGTATCTGCGTGGTGAGTTCCTTACTTTCCTTCAAGTAAGTCTTTGCTCAGATGTCAGTTTCTCAGTGAGGCCCACCCTTGACCACCTTGTTTAACACTGAAAGCCCCAGCACTCCTGATGTCCTCACATGGCTTGACTTTTTCCATGATACTTTTTACCTGCCATGCTATGTGATCTGTGTATTTCTGAAGTCTGTCTCCTCCCTCCATAATGTCCAGTGCTGTCCATGGCGGAGGTTTTTGTTTGTTTTGCTCACTTATCCCAAATACCTAGAATAGTGCCTGGTGCATTGTAGATGCTCAATAAGTACGTGAATATTAGAGTGGACTTGATATACTCATTAAAATGAAATTCTGAGGGAGCCTGGGTGGCTCAGTTGGTTAAGCGTCTATCTTCAGTTCTGGTCGTGATCCCGGGATCCTGGGATCGAGCCCCCACGTCTGGCTCTCTGCTCAGTGGGGAGCCTGATTCTCCCTCTCCCTCTGCCTGCCACTCCCCCTACTTGTGCTCTCTTTCTGTCAAATAAATCAGTAAAATCTTTTAAAAAAATGAAATTCTATTTTAACAAAGCAATTATGATTTTGTTGTTTGACACATTTTTACTACTACTGTGTTATGCAGTTTCCCTTATATTTTGGAGACTGGTTACATTCTTTTGATTGACCAGGGTGATAATGCGTATATTTTGGGGTCACTTGTACTCTGTAAAACGAAGCACTGTGCTTTTTTGTTACCTTTTCTATGTCACTCTTTAGCTTCTGTGACTCTTCTTATCTGAGCAGATTCCTGAAGCAGATAACTATATATATATTTTAAAGATTTTATTTATTTATTTGAGAGACAGGGAGAGAGTGCAGGTGATTGGGGGGCAGGGCAGAGGGAGAGGAAGAAGCAGACTCCCCACTGAGCAGGGAGCCCAACACAGGGTGATCCCAGGACCCTAGGATCATTGACCCGAGCTGAAGGCAGATGCTTAACCAACTGAGCCACCCAGGTGCCCCGTATTTTTAACATTTTATTCTTCAGAATTAAGTCTTGGTCACGGAAAGTTAACTTATTTTTGTTGTTGTTTTTAGGTGCTGAATGTGGAGTAAATGCAGATGTTGAGAAACATCTTGAATTGGGCAAGAAATTACTTGCAGCTGGACAGCTAGCTGATGCTTTATCTCAGTTTCATGCTGCAGTAGGTTTGTATCTTGGAACCAAAAACCCTCAGGGGCCATTCTAGTGAATTATAATTAACAGCTCCTTCTTTGGATAACATTTAAAATAAACATTATTTAATGTTTAAGGAAAACATTTAAAAATATTTACAGGATTCTGGGTGAAATAGATTAATAAAATAAATGCACAACACTTAAATGTGTATGTATCTAACACGAGAGAATTTTCCAGGTAACTTAAGACTTTCTACTGTAAGTACCAAGAATAATTCAAGGTAATTTTGACAGAAAGCTTTTCTCACTGTATTATATAGTTTTTTGCCCTCCTAGAAGATTTCACTGAAGACGGTTTAATTTTCTTGATGACTTGAGAACATTGGTATAATTATTTTACTTTGGGGCCTTTGGGGGATCCTCTTGTCCATTGCCTCTTCCGTGTTGGCCAAACTTCCTCCATCTCTTAGGCTGTTCTGTTGCTCACTTGTATTTGTCTGTAGTGTCAGCTGTCTTTGCACCTTTCAGTCTGTTGGGATTGAGAGAAACGAGATGGCCACAATAAATAGGTTCTAAGTGAGGGCTTAAAGGATTTTCTTACGAGTCACTGCGTACACTTTTGTGCTAGGACTTTTTGGCATTGACTTTTTGAATCCTTTTTTAAATTTATGCATTCTCACCTTTATTTGGGATGGTTAAGAGTGACAAGTTAACTGCGGGGTAATGAGGTGGGGTTTTTTTGTTTTTTGCATATTTTTAATAAGATACAGTTCTGCTCACCAGAAAAATTATCATCCTACTCTTAATAATTTACTTTGTAAACAGAACATGATTAGATTTTGGTTTGGCAATATTATTCTTCATGCTGTTTTGAAAACTCAGATTTTTATTACTGGTGTTATTAGCTCTCTGGAATAATAGGAAACCTAAATTTTAATCTTGGCTATGCCACTTGATAATCCTATGATTATTGGTCAAGTTGTGTAAGTAAATTTTGGCTTAAACAAGTGACCTGCATATTCCTAGCAGTTTTCACTGTGCTACCCAAAAAAGGATTTCTTTGTGAAGGTTAGGTGAAGAATAACGTATATAAAGATCTTTTTGAAAATAGGGTACAATAACACATGTAAGGTATGTGGAAATATAATTTTTATGTCTCTGAAAATTAAGACTTTTAAAAAACAGACTTGATGTGTTAATAGGATTTTCTTAACTATGTGAAGTTTCTATTAGGAAATTTTTTCATTTTGGCAATTAGCTCACCTTGGGAAGTGGTGGGTAATTGGCACAACAATTCACACAAGTTACTTTTCAGTAGAGACCATATACTATGTGACCATGTCATTACTGAGGCCACACTTTTCTGGTGATTTGAACTGTCTTCAGTGCTGCAGCATAGTAATGAAAAAAGATTTCCATTATTGTCTTAGATAAAGCATGTCTTAAAAAAATACTGATTCTTCCCTAGTAGCGCAAGAATATTTGCAGAAACTTATACCTCCTACCTACTTTACAGTTTATTATTTGCTTTCTTTAATCTCACATTTAGCAGAAACATTAGGGCCTGTAATATTGTTACAGTAGTTTAAAATGACTGCCTGTTTTTCTTTAGCTTCAGTGCCATACAAGAATTCTTGAGATGTCTCTTTCCCAAAATACCCAATAAAATGTTGTTGTAGTCGCTGAAAGACGTAAATTAGTAAAGCTAGAACATGGTAATTGATTTGTGGAATTCACTGAAGGTAGAAAGCGAAGCACTACTGTGTATTCAGAGCTCAGAGCAGTGTCCTTCTGTCTGTCATGATTTGGCGGGTTGCAGCCATTCTCAGCATGGTGCCCACGTCATACTTTCTGAGGAGGACCTGTGTAGTTCGGGACATTCGTCATTTTAGTTTGTGTAAAACACTGATCATAGCCAACTTCAGAAAATAAAGTTTAAATTGGATATGACGACACTGTGTGAGAGATAGTAATGGGGGGGTGGTGTCACGGTCCGTTGACTCTCTTATGAGATGTGTATGTGTGTGTATCAGAAAAGAGCTTTAGAGCCTCCGTTTCAATGGTCTCCTTTACCCAACATCAGATTTTATAATGGCCCCACTGGCTGCTTCGGGCAGCGCAGTGAGTTAGTGAGCGCCTCTCCCCAGCAGTGAGCGCGTCCGGGCTCCTGCCTGGTAGACGGGCCCGGCGTGCGCTCCCCGCTGCGGGCCGAGGGGCTGTGCTGTGGGGAAACGGCACTCGCGTCTTCATGCCTTGCTTTACGCGGACTGTATAAAGAGCTCATTAAATGCTTACTCATTTATTATGCTTCCCAACTGCTCAGTTTTGTGATGTACTTATTTCTTTAACTTCTGTGATTAGAAACTGATGGTAGGGTTTGTAATAGAATTTGGCTAGCAGCCTTGTGAGTTATCAACGGATTGTTTTTTTATTATAATGCTATAGTTGACATTATTTATGGTTGTGGCACCCTTCCATTTTCATTTTTGAAAAATTACTAGGTGCATTTTGAAAATTGGGCTTGGTATGTTTTATGATTACCTTTTTAACACAGTAAAAGGTTTATGTATTAAAACTCAGTAGCAGCACAAATGGTTTCTACAGTATGGTACAGATCTATCAGTGATTTGATATGAAGTTTTTTCGTATCTGGCAAATGAATATTTTTTGGCAGGAGTTTTAAAATTTGGAACTGATGGAAACATTCTTGATCTGTTGGAAACCGTGATTTAGGGAAGAATGTTGATTACCACTTTCCACTTAGTCTTCTGAAACAGTGGCACTTACCTCAGTCCTCAGTGTTACGAAGCAGTCAGACACAAGTTTTGTTTAGAGATCTCTCATTAGAGAAACTGCAGTGCAGTGTGAAAGATGCCCTCTTATTCCTGCAGCATGATCTTACGGAGGTAATGAATTCTAGGATCTGAAATCACTTTTTTGATAGACTTAACAGAATGTCTTAGCTCTCTATATCTGGCAGGAATGAATGTCTAAGGCGGTGGATTAAACGGTGGGCATTTCTGAAATGATGGGTTTCCCCATTTGCTTGGTAAGAAAATCAGCATCCCATTCACAATTTGCTAAATCAAAAAACAAAATCCATGTCTACATTTATTTGTCACTTAAACATATCATGATGCTTTCTTACCACATTTGTACCTCATTTGTGAAATGGGGATGGGCATTACTAGTCACATCTAGACAGAAGGAAACAAAGAGTATTTAGTAACTTTCCAGACGTCACATTCTAATTCAAAAGATTGTGAACTTCCTAGGGATAGGTAGAATCTTAGTATTATTGTTATTATCATTATTATTATTTGTATTGAAGTGTAATTAGCATACAGTGTTATATTAGTTTCAGTTGTACAACATTGATTTCACAGTTCTATACATGATCCAGTGCTCACCACAATAAGTGTAGTCATCTGTCACCATACAGTGTTATTACAATATTGTTGACTATATTCCCATGCTGTACATTTCATCTCTGACTTATTTATAAAATGACTAAGTTTGTGCCTCTTAATCCCCTTTATCTATTTTACCCATCTCTCCACACCACCCCCAGAACCACCAGTTCTCTGGATTTAAGAGTCTGTTTTTTTGCTTATCCTGTTTTTTAGATTCCACATATAAGTGAAGTCATATGGAGGGCGCCTGGCTGGCTCAGTTGGTAGAGCATGTGACTCTTGGTCTTGGGGTTGTTAGTTCGCATTCCATGTTGGGTGTAAAGAGTACTTAAAGATAAAATCTTTAAAAATGAAATAGATGAAGTGGCGCCTGACTGGCTCAGTCAGTGGAGCATGCAACTCTTGATCTTGAGCCCCACATTGGGTGTAGAGATTACTTAAAAATAAAAAAAAAACTTAAAAAAAAAAAATAAGTGAAATCGTATGGTATTTGTCTTTTCTGACTTATTTCACTTAGTGTAATACCCTCTAGGTCTACCCATGTGTTGCAATGGCAAGCTCTCATTCTTTTTTATGGCTGAGTAATATTCCTCTGTGTGTGCACGTGTGTGTATCAGCCACCATCTTAAGGATATGCAGTATCCTATTTAGTCATTATTTTATTTATTTTTTATTTTTTAAAAGATTTTAATTATTTATTTGACAGAGAGAAGCACAGCGAGAGAGGGAACACAAGCAGGGGGAGTGGGAGAGGGAGAAGCAGGCTTCCCGCCGAGCAGGGAGCCTGACGTGGGGCTCGATCCCAGGACCCTGGGATCATGACCTGAGCCGAAGGCAGACGCTTAACGACTGAGCCACCCAGGCACCCCTTAGTCATTATTTTAATCTCTGGTAGGTACTCAGTAAAAGTTTGAATGAAGCGGTAGAGCTGGGTTAGCTGGGAGCAAGAATAAACATTTTTTGTATCTAGGCAAGGGTGGTGGTCTTTCTGCTTTCCACTGCCACTGTTTACATCATTTATAATTGGCTTTCTGATGTATTTTCTCCAGTTAGTAGTTGTGGGTTTTTTTTATTATGGCTAATTTTCTTATATTTGAGTTGTTTGGTAGTTTGAGGATTAGGATGAACTCTCATGTTCACATTTTTTTTTTAAGATTTTATTCATTTATTTGAGAGAGAGAACACAAGCAGGAGGGAGGGCCAGAGGGAGAGGGGGAAGCAGACTCCTCGCTGAGCGGGGATCCTAGGTACCCTGAGATCATGACCTGAGCTGAAGGCAGACACTTAACTGACTGAGCCACCCAGGCGCCCCTTATGTTCAAATTTCTAATAAACTAGTATAACAATTTGAATGACCTGTTTTCAAGTGAAATCTAATATTTCTGTATGCA
Organism: Mirounga angustirostris; assembly: GCF_029215605.1. Classification (NCBI taxonomy): domain Eukaryota; kingdom Metazoa; phylum Chordata; class Mammalia; order Carnivora; family Phocidae; genus Mirounga; species Mirounga angustirostris. The sequence goes on along the minus strand of NW_026991711.1, from coordinate 14,921,563 downwards.
GACTTGTGAGTATTTTAAATAATGAACTGCATTGTGTATTGAATGGATAACAGGATAAGTGATTATTTTCAAGGTTATCGGATTTTGTATTATGAGACACTAAGCATGAATTTCTTAAACCAGCCCTTGTTCAGTTGCTGCTTCGTGCACAGTGATACGGGAATGGACATGAGTTCTAGGAACTGTTGGTCTTTTAAGATGAAGACACAGGGACAGCTATTTTGTTTGGCCATTCAGGTGACCCCATACAGCTAAGAACATTGATTCTTGATTCACACGTTGAGCCATTATCATTTGATTCCTCGTTTTTGTAGGTTTATTGTTATAAATTGGGGTTCTAATTCCCACTTCATGTCTTAAAAAATACCTAAAAACTGAAGAATAAAGCAAATGAAAGTGAATGCTCCAGAATTATTTTATATAGACATTTTGAATATATGTGTAATCAAATACTTAATACAAAAGCTGTGTCATATATAATCCTCCTTGGAGGTTTTTCTGCATAGACTGAAATGGTCAGTTTTTTCCCAAAGTGAAGTCCAATGCAATTTTTAGTGAAAGTGCCTTCTTGATAAAATGCCCAATGTTAGCACTAAGCATTCTTCTTTTCTTGAAAGAACTAGATACAGAGTTCAAAATAAGCAACATCTGTGTTTGCAAATCCATTGCTAATTTCATGAGAGAATGATTTGAATATTCTGGTGAGGCACATCTCTTTAAGAGCTATGTCCGTTCTCTCGAATCCCGGAGTGGGGTGGCTGGCAGGGAAAAAGGGAGCCGTGTGACCAGTTGTTTGCTTTGCCTCCTGAATGGAAAGTACTCCAAATGGAAAACTTTCTCGGACCAGTTAGGTCGGAATCTATGAGCAGCTCCTCTTCCAAAAGCAAGTGACAGCGGAGTTTGCCAGACTCTCCGTGCCAGCTCGGGAGGGCTGCTGGGACCAGAGGGCAGGCGATGGAGCAGAGACCTCAGCCCTCGCCGTCTTTGGTCTCCTCTGACAAAAACCTCTTCTGGGCAGAACAGAGTGTGGCAACAAACCATTTGTTCCCCAGGTTTACAGACCTGGCTCTGGAAGGGAGCCACATTCATCCGGAGGCTGGGAAATGTTTTCCTTGGTCTGTGGCTGGGCTGATGTTGTTGTGCTTCCTTCTTGTCCACAGCAGGATGGCACTAGGGAAAGCAAACAAAATAGAAGCCTTTCTCGATGAGAAGGACCCAGGAATCGAGGCCCGAAGCAAGGGAGGAGCTTCTGGGGGAGGGTAGGGGTGAGGAGAGCCTGTGGGGAAGCTGGCTAGCTCCAGGGACCTGCCAAGTATTATTATTACAGTGTCCTACGGAAATGAGAGAAAGACCAAACAAGCTGTGTCCGTTCTGACTTCTTCTAGTCCCTTGCTTGTCCTAGGCAGGTCTCAGTGTTGGCCTTGATTGTGGTGATCAGGAATTTGTTTCCATTTCCTTTTATTTGAGTCCCTGTGGGCCAGGTGATAAGGGAGACAAAAGTGAATTTACTCAAGGAATTTATTTTCTCTAGCTTGAGGTGTATGTATAAGTAATGTCAGAGGGAGTGGTAAGTGTTATGGGCATAGTAAGAGAGGTATGCTGTATTACAGAATGCTGTGGAAATTTAGGGAATGGAAGGTATATTTTCACATGTGTAATCAAATAGGTCATTTAAGCTGTGTCTCAGAGATCGAGTAGGATTTGGACATATGAAGGTGACAGTGTGTGATGTAAACTCCAGGCCTTAAATCATGTAATTTCTAGTATTTATTTTTTGCTTAGTGTAAATAAGTCATGAAAGTACTCCATGTTCATTGTGACACATTTTGGAGTATGTATATACAGTATAAAGAAGAAAACCCGATCTGTCTGCCCAGGTAGCTGCTGTTGACCAATGGTGAATTTCCTTTTCCGTTCAGAGGCAGTCACTTAAGCGTCAGAAATCCTTAGGTATCAAATCATTCTTATGGCCAGACCCACATGTTTAATTCATTGCACATTCTAAGTTGAATATGAACTGAACCTAAAAATAATCTATATCATGTATGCTCTAAGTGTAGTTACTCTGTTTCTTACTTTTTCTTCAGGCTAATTACAGTCTTTTGTAGGAAATACCCTATATACAGCTGCTGACAGTGCTCCTTTTCCCTTGTCTTCCAAGCAAAATTGACCAGGAAAGAAATTTCAGTGATGCTTAGCTGTGATATATGGGTTGTTTTTGGTTTTTGTTTTAGATTTGAAAAAAAAAATTAAACTTTTTTTCTTGTTAAAATGCCCAGTTCTCTTGGTTTTTCAAAAATATAACTACAATAAAATATGTAGTACAATATAATGCGTATTTCAAAATGTACCATTTTGACATTTGTGAGTGTACGAAGTTGTGGCACTAAGTGCATTGATATTGTTGTACAGCCCGCACCCCCATCCGTCTCCAGAGCTTTTTCATCATCCCAAACTGAAACTCTGTACCCATCGAGCAGTTGTTCCCCATTTCTCTCTGTCTGCGTTTCTCTCCTTCCCTCTTTTTTCCTTTCTTTTTATAATAGCCATCTTAATGGATGTGAAGTGGTATATCTTGGTGTGGTTTTGATTTGCATTTCCCTAATGATTAGTGATGGTAAACATCTTTTCGTGTGCTCTTGGCCATTTGTACACCTTCTTTCGTACGTTGTATAGCCTACTCTCTCCTCCTGGTCCACCTTTGCCCAGCAGTACTTCAGGTAGTTTAATGCCACTAACAACTGCTCAAAACCAGGATTTTCAATGATTATATACTATCCTGCCATACAGATTCCCATTTGTCATGTTTTTCAAATGATAAGACCTTCAGGGGTAGAACTTTCGGAGAGTTTTAGTTGTAAATCTTACAATGATGGAACATCTGTGTGCATAAATAAATGTTTATTTGTTTAAGACACATGGCTGGATTTGGTCAAGAACATACATGTTTCAGAATTGCTTTCTAGAAGGCCTGTTTGGCAGCACGAGGTTTGCTTCTAATTGTAGGCACTGCGCAGAGTGGAATTAGCTCAAAACCTAACGTATCCATCTGTTTTCCTTCTTTCAAATGTTGTTAACTCAGTTAGTCCTCTCATTTCCATTCTCCTCCTTTGTCCTAAGATTTGTACCTTTATTTCTTCACTGCCATTTTAGTTGGAATTTGTGAGGGAGCAGAGATTGCACTTTTTTTTTTTAATTTTTTTTTTTAAGATTTTATTTGCGACAGAGAGAATGAGAGACAGCATGAGAGGGAGGAGGGTCAGAGGGAGAAGCAGACTCCCTGCTGAGCAGGGAGCCCGATGTGGACTCGATCCTGGGACTCCAGGATCATGACCTGAGCTGAAGGCAGTCGCTTAACCAACTGAGCCACCCAGGAGCCCTGCACTTTTTTTTTTTTTTTTAAAGATTTTTATTTATTTGAGAGAGAGAGTGCGAGTGAGCATGAGCCAGGGGGAGGGGCAGAGGGAGAGGGAGCCTGATGCGGGGCTCAATCCCAGGACCCTGGGATCATGACCTGAGCCGAAGGCATACGCTTAACCAGCTGAGCCACCCAGTTGCCCCGAGATTGCATATTTACTATGTCAGTTTAATTGGAAGTCTATAATTTTCTAAAGTCCTATGAATAAGGCATAGTCACATTCTCAATCAGTATTTTACTTAAGGAAATTTTGGCAAAGACAAAGACTGAATTGCATACTTATAGAAGTTATGAGTTGAATATAGTTAATATTTTAACCCAGAGGTTGGCAGACTTTTTCTTTAAAGAGCCAGATAGTGAATTCTTTTCAGATAATGAATATTTAAGCTTTGTAGCCATATAGTCTCTGTGTGCATATTTTTTTATTTTTATTTTTTGGCAACTCTTTAAAAATATAAAAGTATTCTTTTTTTTTTTAAAAGAATTTATTTATTTGATATAGAGAGAGAGGGAACACAAACGGGGAGCAGCAGAGGGAGAGGGAGAAGCAGACTCCCCACTGAGCAGGGAGCCTGATACGGGTAAGACTGATGAATCACAGACCTGTACCCCTGAAACAAATAATACATTAGGTCACGAGCCCTAGGATCATGACCTGAGTTGAAGGCAGACGCTTAACTGACGGAATCAGCCAGGCGTCCCAGTCCTGTTCTGGCTTTATTTGCAGTGATCTTGCTACTCAACATGATGCATTATTGATGAAGAAATTCTTTTTTTTTTTTTTTAAGACTTTATTTTAGAGAGAGAGCACTCAAGCAGGTGCAAGAGAAAGAGCAAGCGGGAGGAGGGGCAGAGAGGGAGGGAGGGAGGGAGAAGGGAGAGACTCTCAGGCAGACTCTGTGCTGAGCCCAGAGCCCTATATGGGGCTCAATCCCACAACCCTGAGATCATGACCTGAGCCAAAACCAGGCGTTAGATGCTTAACCGACTGAGCCACACAGGTGCCCCTCCTTAATACCTTTCTTAAGAGAATTGCAAACTCAAGTACTGTTCAGGTTATTTGGGTTTTGAATAAATTACCAAGAGCCAATACTTACTATTTTAATTTTCAGATGGTGACCCAGATAACTATATTGCTTACTATCGGAGAGCTACTGTCTTTTTAGCTATGGGCAAATCAAAAGCAGCACTTCCTGATTTAACTAAAGTGATTGAATTGAAGATGGATTTCACTGCGGTAAGTGCATCTAAACTTTCTTTAAAGGAGAACTTATGGGAATTTGGAAGAGGTAATTTGTCTTTTAAGGTGAGGACCAGCCTGCTAGGCATAGCTGGAGGACAGAGAAAGCAGCTGTGGTGTAGAGGACTGGGCAATAAGAAAAACTCACAGTTTCTGCAATCAAAGGTCTGTGTGAAAAGAGGAACAGTGGGTGCAGCCTCTGATTTTTAGAAGCTTGGCAGTGGTGTTAGCTTTGTGGTTTAGAAAGACCTCTTAATCTCAGGAAACAAACAGAGGGTTGCTGGAGTGGAGGGGGGTGGGAGGGATGGGGTGGCTGGGGGATGGACATTGGGAAGGGTATGTGCTATGGTGAGCACTGTGAATTGTGTAAGACTGATGAATCACAGACCTGTACCCCTGAAACAAATAATACATTATATGTTAAAAAAAGAAGATAGTAGGAAGGGAAAAATAAAGGGGAATCGGAGAGGGAGACGAACCATGAGACTATGGACTCTGAGAAACAAACTTGAGGATTCTAGAGGGCTCTAGGATGGGTTAGCCCGGTGTTGGGTATTAAAGAGGGCACGTATTGAATGGAGCACTGGGTGTTATACGCAAACAATGGATCATGGAACAGTACATCAAAAACTAATGAAGCAATGTATGGTGATTAACATAACATAATAAAATTTAAAAAAAGCTGTTGAATTAAAAGGCTGTCAGGTGACTGATAATAGTTCCAATTAAGGCTGTAGCAGGAGGAATAAAGAAAAGGAGATAGGTCAGTTAAGCAGTGGTTTGTGGTGAGGACACAGTCGTGAATTAGACTGATCCTCCCCTGCACCCAACACAGAGGCTTCAGAAATGGAGGAATTGATAGTCTAGTGGGATATCCTGATGACTGGGAGGTCAGCATAATGGCTTAAAATAATAGGATAGGTTAGATGGTTTCAAAATTAATTTGGTGACTCATTTATTGTTTATATCTTGCCATATTCCAAAAAGGACTAGGGATAACTGATTAGGTGTGGGTGAATGTTTGGTTTGAAATATTGTTTTAGGATGGAATTCCCAAATGTCAAAAGTTTTTTCTGTTACTTTACCTAGCTAAGCACAACCTTTCACAAAGGTTAAGTAGTTCATTTTCCTAGTATTATAGTAGCTATTAGGTAGTTGAAGTGGCTTTCATCTTGCTTTTTATGTGTGTTGATGCACTTAACAGAGGATTAGGGACATTTTTATGTATTGTAAAAGTAATATATACGTTTTAGTGGACTATCAATGTATTTTCTGTCTTATGGTCACGTTGGTCATCAGAGAGTTGGTATCCTTAGAAGAGCAAAGGGTTGTGCAAGCATCACCACTGTCTAGTTCCAGAACACTTTCGTCACCCCCAAAAGAAATCTAGTACCTATTAGCAGCCCCTCCCCATTTATGCCCTGGCCTTTGGCAACCACGTATCCTTCTGTCTGTATGGATTTACTTATTTGGACATTTCATATAAATGAAATTATACAGTGTGTGGCCTTTTGGGTCTGATCTTTTTCACTATGCATATTGTTTTCAGGGTCCATCCATGTTGTAGCCTGTGTCAACACTTCATTCCTTTTTGTTTAGATAATATTCCACTGTATGGATAGATCACATTTGCTTACTGATTTATTAGTTGGTGGGAGTTTGGGTTGTTGCCACTTTTTAGCTATTGCTATGAATATTACATGTACAAGATTTTGTATGGACACCTATTTTCAATTTTGGGGGATATAGCACAAAAAGTATTTTTAAGAAAGCATACTTTAATAAAAGTAATACACATTCAATGGTTCCAGGAATTGTTCTCAAGAGTGCCTTTGTCAAGTGGACATTGGAAAAATAAATATTTCATTAATGCTTTATTAGCGCATTTGGTTTTATTCTTTGTGCTTAAAGAAAATTTGGAAATGCATGGTACTCGGAACACCTTTTCTTTTTTCTAGGCAAGATTACAGAGAGGTCACTTATTACTCAAACAAGGAAAACTTGATGAAGCAGAAGATGATTTTAAAAAAGTGGTAAGTTCAGTTTGTATTTGGTTTTATGAAGATGTTGAACATCTTTATGAAGACGAGTGAATTTATGGGACTTTTTATAGTAAGACATTTAGCAATAACTTTATAGCTAAAAGGGAAAATCATCTGATTTGTGTATATAAAAATCACAGTTTCTGAATTAATACATAGTGACTGACATGAGGGAATCACTTTATTTTTTTTTTTTAATTTTTTAATTTTTAATTTTTAATTTTTAATTTTTTTTTTAAAAGATTTTATTTATTTATTTGCCAGAGAGAGAGATAGCAAGAGCAGGAACACAAGCAGGGGGAGTGGGAGAGGGAGAAGCAGGCTCCCCACCAAGCAGGGAGCCCGATGCGGGACTCGATCCCAGGACCCTGGGATCATGACCTGAGCCGAAGGCAGACACTTAATGACTGAGCCACCCAGGTGCCCGGGAATCACTTTTAATAGTTGGAAGATAAAATATGTGGAAAGAGTATATAATTTTTTTTTAAAGATTTTATTTATTTGAGAGAGAGAGAGAGAGCATGAGAGAGGAGAGGGTCAGAGGGAGAAGCAGACTCCCACTGAGCAGGGAGCCCAACATGAGGCTCGATCCCAGGACCCTGGGATCATGACCTGAGCCGAAGGCAGTCACTTAACCAACTGAGCCACTCAGGCACTCAGTAATACGTAATTTTAATTCAGTTTATATAGCTCACATGTTCTGCTTTGTTTTCCATGAGAATCTAGAGATGTCAGCTGAACTATTCTAAAGTGCTTGGGAAACCCTTCATTTGATTTGAAAGGAATAATGAGACATTCTTAAAACGGAATTTTGTAATTTCCCATATGGCTATTTTACAGTGTGTAAAGTGTTTTGGATTTGTTGGGGGATGGTACAGATTACATGTAATTGAAAAACGATTTGGAGAGAGAGCCAAAGTCTTCATTCCCTCATGAAGCTTATTTTAAGACCTGCATTTTTATTCTGTCTGGATTTGTTTTTGGAGTGGTCTAGAAAGAGCATATATACAGTGGGCCTTTGAACAAAATGGGTTTGAACTGCATGGGTCCACTTATATGTGGACTGTTTAAGTAGTGTAAATGTATATTTTATTCCTTATGATTTTTTAAATAAAATTTTCTTTTCTCTAGTGTACTTTATTATAAGAATACAGTATATAATACATATAACATTTGAAATATATGTTAATTGACTTTGTTATTGATAAGGCTTCTGGTAAACAGTAGGCTACTAGTAGTTAAGTGTTGGAGGAGTCAAGTTGTATGTGGATTTGACTGTAGGGGGTGGGTGGTGCCGTGCCCCTAATAACCCTAAGGGTCAACTGTATAAACCTCATTGTTCATTATTTGCATTTTTGTACTTTATAAAAATGCTCAGTTATGAGATGATAACCACTATGAATATAAAACTGAAATTTCTACTATTTTCATAACCTTTGTCACAATGCTCAGTCATATGCAGAGAAATCCAAAAAACTAAATTAGACTTAATTGTATTAAAATCTAATCAGTAGCTGTCTCATGGTCTCAGTAAAACTGGATGTTCCTTTATGTTTGTCTACTTTTCCTTACTATTTGGGAAGATGCTTGAGAGCAGGCTGAAGGACAGGTGGTGGGGAGGCCATGGTGTTGGGGTCACTTTTCCCCAGCCCAGTTCTTGTACATAACAAGTGTTGTGAGAAATTTGTTGAATGGATGGATGAATGATAAAGCATAAGAATGGGTTTCCTTCTTTTTAACAGATGGTTAAATCTATTACTTAGAACTTTGTTCCAATCACAACATTAGAGTAGCCTTTTAGAAATAACACAATTTAGAATAAAGCTTTAGCAAAAATTAATCCTTACTGGGCAATGGATGTATCTTTTTGGAGAAGTGAGTTCTTGGAACTCTGGGTATGTCTTGATTAATGTCTTTTCTGTGATTGATATTAAAACCTCTCGGAAACAAGAAGGGGGACTTTCATGAGACTTTACACTTTTAGATTGTTTTCTGACAGTCATACTTCCGCTAGTGTGTGTTTTTTTTTTAAAGATTTTATTTATTTATTTGACAGAGAGAGAGATAGTGAGAGCAGGAACACAAGCAGGGAGAGTGGGAGAGGGAGAAGCAGGCTTCCTGCGGAGCAGGGAGCCCGATGCGGGGCTCGATCCCAGGACCCTGGGATCATGACCTGAGCCGAAGGCAGACGCTTAATGACTGAGCCACCCAGGCGCCCACCGCTAGTGTGTTCTTAAAACCACCCCCTGCTCAGTATGTTAACTGCAGTGTAAAGAAAAAGGGTACTGAATTAAACACACACAAAGAAGTGAACACTACTACTAAAACTGAGGAAAACTGAATAGACAGGTAAATTGTATCAATGTCAATATCCTGGTTGTAATATCGTACTACAGGTTTACAAGACATTATCACTGAGGAAAAGTGGGTATTGGGTAAAGGGTACACAGGATCTCTCTGTATCATTAATTACAACTGTATGTGAATCTACAATTATCTCAATAAAAATTTCAACTAAAAATAAAAAATCATTCAGTACAGCTGCACATTCTCATGGAAGAATCCCGTAATAATAATAGCAAGGGTGGTTTTTTGTGTGTGTTTTTTTTTTAAAGATTTTATTTATTTATTTGACAGAGAGAGAGATAGCGAGAGCAGGAAGGATCCCTCCTGTTGCCTCTTTATAACCACACCCACTTCCCTCACATACTATTCCGGCCCCTCATCCATAACTTTGGACAACCACTAGTTTGTGATTCATTTCTTAAATTTTGACATTTCAAAAATGTTGCATACATGGACTTAAAACATTATATAAACTTTTGGCATTGACTTTTTTACTCAGTAGAATTCCCTTAAGATTCATCCAGATTGTTGCATGTATATCACTTTGCTTGTTTAATTGCTAAGTATTCCATGGTATGTGTATGTCACCTTTTATCCATTCATCAGTGGATGGACCTTTGGGTTGTTTCTACTTTTTCACTATTATCAATAAAACTGCAGGGCGCCTGGGTGGCTCAGTCGTTTAGTGTCTGCCTTCGGCTGAAGTCATGATCCCTGGGTCCTGGGATCGAGCCTCGCATCAAACTCCCTGCTCAGCAGGGAGCCTGCTTCTCCCTCTCTCACTCCCCCTGCTTATGTTCCCTCTCTCGCTGTGTCTGTCTCTGTCAAATAAATAAATAAAATCTTAAAAAAAAAACCACCAAAAAACTGCTATGAACATTCTTTTTTTTTTTGCTATGAACATTCTTGTACAGGTTTTAGTGTGAACAGAAGTTTTCATTTTCCTGGGATAAATGCCTAGGAGTACAATTTCTGGGTTGTATCATAATTGCCTGTTTAGTTTTAGAATGAACCACCAAATTGCTTTTTAGAGTGACTGTGCCATTTTATGTTCCTCTGCATCCTTGCCAGTATGTGGTTTTGTCACTTTTTTATTTTAGCCATTCGGAGAAGTTTGTAGTGACAGCTCATTGTTTTTTTAATTTGTATTTCCCTAATGTTTAATGATCTATTCTTGTGCTTATTTGTCATCCTTTTTGGTGTAAAGCTGGTTCATGTCTTTTGCCCATGTTCTAATTGGATTGTTTGCTTTTTTACTATTGTGTTTTGGAAGTTTTCTATGTATTTTAAATACTTTATCACATGTGTGGTCTGCAAATGTGCTTGCCCACACCATGGCTTGTCTTGTCCTCTTCACAGGGTTTGTGAGAGAGCGAATGTTTTTAATTTTGCTGATGTCCAATTTATCGGTTTTCTGTTTTCTCCTATGTATAGTGTTTTTTGGTGTCCTGTCTAAGAACTATTCACCAATCCCTAGGTCCCAGAGTTTTTCTCCTGTGTTTTTTAAATTAAATTAAATTTTTGAGAGAGAGAGAACATGTGTGCAAATGGCAGGGGAGGGCAGAGGGAAAGTGAGAGAGAGAAAGAGAATCCCTAGCCCGGGTGGCTCAGTCGGTTAAGCATCTGCCTTCGGCTTGGGTCATGATCCCAGGATGGGATTGAGCCCCATGTCAGGCTCCCTGCTCAGCCGGAAGCCTGCTTCTCCCTCTCCTCCCTGCTTGCACTCTCTCTCTTGCTATCTCTGTCTCTCTCAAATAAATAAAATATTAAAAAAAATATTATGGTATTATCATAAAATAGATGATTTCTGGGTCTGGTTTGAAAAGATAAATTTTGTGTTATGACTGTATTTTATCTTTACCAATCAAATAATTCTTATACTTTAATTTTTAGAGATTTGTGATTACAGATGATATATAATAACTTGTTTGCTTTATATGTTTTTACTTAAATGGGCTTTTTGTGGTATTAAGGGCATTTACCAGTCTATTAGAGGTAGCAAAGATTTATTCTTACTAATAAAGTGCTATATATACAACCAGGTAAGTATACTCAGCTACATTTTACATAATGGAACAGAAGTTTGAATATACTTAATCTCTTTTTGGGCTACAGTGAGGATCTTGTTCTTTGTTGTATGTACAGGTTACTCTGCTGCTGGAGGGTCTCCTGTAAATAAGCATCACCTCAGGTCCATACCAGCTATCGTGATCCTAAACAGTATCTTACATGGTTTAGTTTGTCTTTGAGCTATCACTGACTCCTGCTGTCCCCAGTGCATTTGGTCACTTGTTAGTTCAGTGAACACTGAGTGCATATTATTTGCAAGGCAGGGTGGTAGATGTTGGAGAGTTGCTGATGAAGAAAACTAGTCTCTGCCTTGGAAAGATTTTACTAGGGTAAAAAATAATCAGGCAAATATGATACCATATAACTAAAGTGTGGTGATTGAGCCCTACAGGAACAGACAGAATGGTCCCCTAACTTGACTGGGATTTGGGAGTCTGGTCAAGAAGGGCTTTCTTAAAGGAGGGGATATACTGGAAATCTGAATGTTAAGAAGGTGAATGAATCTGTGTTAGCAAAGTGGCTGGGAGGCCCATCCTGGCAGGAAGTGAGCATCCTTGTCATTTAAGAAAACGATGCCTCGGGTATGATGAGAGCAGGAGCTGAGAAAACTGGACAGGGAAGCAGTGATCTGATTGCAAAGAGGACATATGTAGGCCCAGGAGCTGGGTTTTTTGGTTTCTGTTTTGTTTTTATAGTCATGGAGGCTTTATGCTGGGAATCAGGGTTTTCTTCCATAAAATCCAGGCTACTCCGGAGAATGGGTTGGAAGAAGACATGAGTGAAAGCAGTCTGATAGTGAAGCTGTTACAGTAAGTAATCCAAGTATGACTTTATGGAGGCCAAAGATTAGACTAGCGTAGGTGGGGATTGAGAGAAATAGGTAGACATTTAGGAGATTGGATCCAGAGAGATACAATGAATGGGGTAAGGGAGAAGGAAGAATTAGGTATGATGCCCAGGTTTCTGGATTGTTCAGATTGGTTACATGTCCATGAGATAGGAGCCCAGAGAGAAATTATGTAGGGGAGAAGGATGGGTAGAGAAAATACAACTCTCTTCTTTCTTTTTTTTTTTTTAGAGAGAGAGAGAGAGACTGTGTGTGTGTAGAGCAGCAGAGAGAGAGGGAGAGAGAGAATCTTAAGCAGGCTCCATGCCCCGTGCAGACCCTGAACCAGGGCTCGACTCACAACCCTGAGATCATGACATGTGCTGAAATCAAGAGGGATGCTTAACCAACTGAGCCACCCAGGCGCCCCTAAAGTTTAATTTCAGTTAGTTAACATACAGTGCTAAATTAGTTTCACGTGTACAATATAGTAATTCAGAACTTCCATACATCACTCTGTGTTCATCACCCCAAGTGCAGAAGCTTTTTATTTTGATGTAGTTCCAATAGTTTATTTTTGATTTTATTTCCCTTGCCTCAGGAGGCATATCTAGAAAGTGACTTTGAGCCACAGAATCCCCCTGTGTGTAAAAGGGGGATAATCCAAAATGTCCTTTAGGTTTTTTGGTTTAGCTTAGAATAGGGCCTGAAGTACAGAAAGCGCTTAGTAAATGTTTTCTCCTGTCATGATTGATCTTCATCATTGCTATCATCCAAAGCAAGACTTCTGGCAAGTTATATAATCATTCAATTTCTTTATCTAAAATTAGAGATCGTACAACCTAGCTCATAGGTTAAATGAGTTAGTATTAAATGAAAAAGAAAAATAGGCATTAATTTTAGGCATTAAGACATATATCCTGTTCTTCAGCAGTTTACCCTTTAGTTGGAAGAAATAAGCCCTAAATATGTGAAAAGTTAATAGCACAGAGATATTTATAAAAAGTGACATATAAGCTTGTCAAGATAACAAGATAAGATTAAGAATGATACATGAGGGGCGCCTGGGTGGCTCAGTTGTTAAGCGTCTGCCTTCGGCTTGGGTCAGGATCCCAGGGCCCTGGGATCAAGCCCCACATCGGGCTCCCTGCTCCGCAGGAAGCCTCCTGCTCCCTCTCCCACTCCCCCTGCTTGTGTTCCCTCTCTCGCTGTCTCTCTCTCTCAAATAAAATCTTTTTATAAAATTATAAAATTATAAAATTTTTATAAAATTAATAAGTGGTATTTTTTACATTTTTGCAAATCTCTTTAATGTCTGGCTTACTTGAAGACAGTCAGGTTCCCAGATCTGATTTATATTTTGGTTGAAGTATTACTGAAGAAAATGTGGCTCACACATTTAAGTGGTTGGAAAAGGAAGAATATTTTAATAATCGTTTTATGTAGTTGTGGATATTCTTTGATGTTATACCAAACTCCAGTAGTTATTGTTGGTTAGTTGCAGTGTGGACTCTGAAATCTTATGAGTGAACTTTTAGTACCCTGTCATAATGAAATCCATTAGTTTATCCTGCACTTTGAATGCATTGTCTTTTATCCATATATACTTTTGTCCCCACAGACCTCTGAAAGGGTATTAAGGGTTCCCGAGGGTCCCTGGATCACCTCCAGTTGCTGCTATAGGGTATATACCCAAGAGGATAGTTGCTGCTTTGAAAGTTATGGGCATTTTTAACCTGGCCAGACAGTTAGGCACTGTCCTGTTAAGTGGTTATCCAGACGTCTATTCCCACCAGCGGCGTAGGAGGGTTCCATGTGCCCCATATCTTCCACAACACTTGGTATGAACAGGGTAATTTTCGCTGGCTTGGTTGGTATAAGAAATGCAACTTGATGTCTTTTGTGTCTGTTTCTATTAGATTCTGTTTATCCAACTGTTTCTTTTCTTCAGTCCACCCTTCTCTTCCCTCCTGCAGCTGATTTAGATTTTTCTTCCTTATTCTGTTCTTTCTATACTGTTATACATACTGTGTCTTTTTCTCTTAGTCATCACTCAGGAATTTCAACATGCATGCTTAATAAGGTTTACAGGTAATCACTAGCTTCCTCTAGAAAATTACAAGTACCTTAAAACACTAACTCAGTCACCCACCCCTTCACTTGCATACAATTGCTTTTCAAAAGTTGGGTCTTACTTTTTTTTTTATTGACATTCAAATTAGTTGGTATTATTTTTGTATAGTTCCCTTAACAAAGATTGCAGAAAGAATTTGTGAAGGCAAATTTTAGAAGTCACTGGGGAATGTTCCAGTATACCTCAAATATTACATATTTTTCTATGTTATCAATTAGTATCAAATGAAAAATGTAAATTTGTGCTACTTACCTCTTAAAACCATAATTAAATTTAATAGAATTGGAAAGATTAATTTCTTGAGCAACAAGTGGTTTGGTGAATGTATTTTATGCCAAAATCTAATTTTATTTTGACCTTGAGTCAAATTTTTTTTTTAAAGATTTTATTTATTTATTTGACAGAGAGAGACACAGTGAGAGAGGAAACATAAGCAGGGAGAGTGGGAGAGGGAGAAGCAGGCGCCCTGCGGAGCAGGGAGCCCGATGCGGGGCTCGATCCCAGGACCCGGGGATCATGACCTGAGCTGAAGGCAGATGCTTAATGACTGAGCCACCCAGGCACCCCAACCTTGAGTCAAATTAAGCTCTTATTATTCTGAGACTTTTTTTTTCTTAAGATTTTATTTATTTGAGAGAGAGAGTGCATGGGGTAGAGAGGGGTGGAGGAGAGCAGAGGGAGAGGGACAAGCAGACTCTGTCTGCACTGAGCACAGAGCCCGAGGTGGGGCTCGATCTCACGACCCTGAGAGCACAGCTGAGCCAAAACCATTAGAGTCAGATGCTCAACCGGCTGAGCCACCCAGGTGCTATTCTGGGACTTTAATTATGCAAACTTTCATAGAGGGCACCCAGTTTAAGTTGGCTGATATGTAATGCAGTGGGAGGGAAATAAATTGAATAGCCATTTAAAGTATTGCATTCTGTCCTCATTGTCAATTTATATACTATAGAAAGTTCAAAAAAGGAGCTTGGAATTTTTATTAGCATTTTTTGGAGTACTTGCTATGTGTTGCATGAAGTATCTTTTTAATTTCTCAGTGACTATTCCTCAGGGTGTAAGCATTATTGATGTAGGAAATGTTGGGGTTCAGAGCCAATGGCCAAGAAAGAATTCTTGAGACATCTTGGTCCAAAAAAGGTGGTTATTATTTATTTATTTATTTTTAAAAGATTTTATTTATTTATTTGAGACAGAGAGCATGAGAGGGAGGAGGGTCAGAGGGAGAAGCAGACTCCCTGCCAAGCAGGGAGCCCGATGTGGGACTCAATCCCGGGACTCCAGGATCATGACCTGAGCCGAAGGCAGTCGCTTAACCAACTGAGTCACCCAGGCGCCCCAAAAGGTGGTTATTATTAAAGCATGGCTATAGGACCCATGGGCAGAAAGCTGCACTGGGGTTCTGATTATATACTTTGAGGTTGGGAGGGGGTTAGGGACAGTATTTTAGAAACAAGGTTTCCAAGGTATTTTGGAAACAAGGTTTCCAGGACCTTGAGGGGGCTTGCCATTGTTAGGAAAAGGTCATTTATTACTGTCTAGTAAAATCTTAGTCATGAGACTCTTCAGATATGTATCAGTGGGCCATATACTTGGAGGATGATTGCTAACATGTATCTTGGCAGGGAGGGGGGTTCAGGTAGAGATAAAGGAAGTTTCCAAAGGAAATTTTTTTTTTTTTTTTAAAGATTTTATTTATTTATTTGAGAGAGAGAACACATGAGAGGGGATAGGGTCAGAGGACGAAGCAGACTCCCTGCCGAGCAGGGAGCCCGATGCGGGACTCGATCCAGGGACTCCAGGATCATGACCTGAGCCGAAGGCAGTCGCTTAACCAACTGAGCCACCCAGGCGCCCTCCAAAGGAATTTTTATATGTTAAAGTAGACTCACAGGATCCTGGGCGTTGGGCTAAGATTGCCTTTTGCCCTTAGCAAAGTATCAACATCGAGGTACTTGAGTTCCTGGAGCAAAGTCACTCTGCTTGTTTCAAGGACTTGTCAATGGGCTATAAATAGTAAGGAAATTTAATTTTTTCTTTTGCCTTTGTTTCCCACATCATTATTATCCCCCCCCCCCTTTTTGGTGAAGATAATGTAAATAATATACAGATAATAAGTGATAAAATCAAGGTTTGGGCTTAGGTGTTTTTTTTTCCCGCCATTTAGACTTTATTTTAAAACATTAATAACACAAAATCTGTTTGGCAATATTCACAATCTAGCCACTGAAAAGTAGTAAAATACTATATTATCTATTGCTGCTAAACAGATTACTCAAAGTTAGCAGCTTAAAGCAACACACGGCTCATGGGGTCAGGAATCTGGGCGGGTTGAGCTGGGTGCTCTGCTTCGGAGTCTCTCCTAGGCCACAGTCAAGGTGTCAGGTAAGCTTGCAGTATTACCTGAAGATTTGGCTGGTGAAAGAACTGCTTCCAAACTCATTTCACTGTAGGCAGGATTTAATTCCTCTTGAGCTGTTAGTTAGACTTGAGGCCTCTTTCTGAGTGTCGGCTATCGCTTCCCTTGGTTCTTTCTTTTGTGGGCCTCTCCATAAAGCATCTCACAGCATGGTGGCTTGCTTCATCCGGGTGAGCAGGTGAGAAGACAAGAGACTGCCAGCAAGAGAGAATGAGTGCTAGTCAGATGGAAGTCACATTGTTTTGTACCTAACTAAGGAAGTGACATCCTGTCATCTCTCTCATATTCTGTCTGTTAAAGGGAGTTACCAGCTCCATTCTATACTCTAGGGGAGGGGATCACACAAAGGTATGAATTCCAGGCGGTGGGGGTCTTTTGGGGCCATCTTAGAAGTCTGCCCACTACAATTATCGGCCCATTGTTTTCATTTGAAGTCCCAGAAATAGGGGTGTATTTAGATTAGAGAGCGGCTCATCCCTTTTAACAAACCCCCATCCCATAGCTATTACGGGTTTTTTTTTTTTTTTTTTAAGATTTTATTTATTTATTCATGAGAGACACAGAGAGAGAGAGAGAGAAGCAGAGGGAGAAGCAGGCTTCCCGCCAAGCAGGGAGCCCGATGCGGGACTCGATCCCAGGACCCTGGGATCATGACCTGAGCCGAAGGCAGACGCTTAACCATCTGAGCCACCCAAGCGCCCGCTCTTACGGGTTTTTATCCAGAAGCTCAGTGATCACAGTAAATGGTAAGAAATAAGAAATAAATTAATGTCATGGGTAGAGGTTTGTCTGAGAGGGTCAGAAATATGAAACACTGAAGAAGAGAAGGGTTATGAAGAAACATGAAAAAAAGAGGAAGGGAAATGCTAGCAGGGTCCAGTCTCCACATGTATATATCCTAGGAGGAGTCCCCCACCTGCAGTAAGAGTGAAAATGTTCATCTCCCTTAACTTACTTTGAAACTTCTCAGGGTTATAAGTCCTTAGTTTGTTTTTCAGACTCCTTTCTTACCTCCTTGCAAGAATCCCCTCCTTCTCTCCTAGCTCCCTCTATCCTCAAAGAGGTCCAGAGGACCTGACCTCACTCCCTCTTTCCCATTCCCGTTGTCTGAGCACTGAGTGAGGTTGAGCCCTCCATCCTCAACCTCAAGCTTTAGGGCTTTCCCTGCTCTCACCTTCCAACAAGGAAAATCGTGTGGTAGAGATCAGACTCTAAAGTTTGAGGGAAAAAAGGATGCAAATCCCATCCAGAAGAGGCAGTCTCTAAAACAGTCTAATGTATTCTGTTCAAAAAGGAGCAGTAATGTACATATAGGAAACAAGTTAATCAATAAATTACCTTTACCTAGAGCAAAGGACATACACATTTGTCTTTCTTCCGACGTGGTCTGCCAGAAGTGTTCGAGACCATCCTGATGATGACAGAACAGTCGTAGGTTAGCATGCCATGGCTTACAGCAACTCCCTTCACCTGGGGAATTCAGTCATGCAGGGACAGTCCTCCTCAGAGCAAGCTGAGGTTGTTAATTCCTAGTTACCTATGAATACTTGGAGCCCTATCCATTCTGTCAAAAGCCAGTGGTTTAAACAGACAAAACAATACCTAAAGTATCCAAAAAACAAAATGGAGAAATATAGAGCCTCTACTCAGAAATAGTATTCTTGAGGTTTCTCATTTGGAGTGTTCTCTACTACCAGGTAGCTAGTGGTGGGGGTGTTTTTTAGCTAAAAGGGGGAGCAGTGTGATTGGTCAGTTGAAGGAGAGACATTTCTAGAAACAATCTACCAATGGTTGTACCTCACCCAAAATAGGAACCTATCAACTACAATTTCCGTCTTTAGTAAGAATATTTGATTTCAGGAATTATTACACATAAACTATAATCGCCAGGAAAAAAGTCCCCCTTTGCCCAAGTCAGAGCTTTTTAATGTAGGCACCCAATTTTTCTAAGCCATGAAGCTTAAGATTTTCCATTTGGAGGAAGAAATTGTTAAGAGTCGCTGTGCCTGAGGCCGGTCTGGGAGTAGGAATGAACTATAAACAGACATAAGGGATCTTAAAAGGTTGACAGAAATGGTCTAAAACCGTGGTAGTGGGTACATACTTGCTAAATATGTTAAAAATCAGAATTGCACACTCAAAATGGATGAGTTTTATGGTATGAATTATACCTTGATAAAGTTATTAAAAAAGAGAAATGTGTAGACCTCTTAAAACTGTAAGTCTTTTTAATGTAAGGTATTACTCTCTCATTTTTCCCCATAAATTCTTCCTTTCTCATTACACCTTAGCCTCTCTGGTATCAAATCTTCGTCCTATAACCTCTAAAAAACATGCCCTCTCCTCAGTTTCCCTGTTTTTCATTATTTTGGTAAAATTATACTTAAAAATACATATTTAGGAAATAGAGCTAGAAGGCAGAATACATGAAACTCACATGACTCTGCTGAGCTGTACCTAAGAGTGAGGCGAGAGCTCTCCATACTTCGTTCTTCTCTGCCCTTTCAAGTTTCTAACTGTGTTTGCTTCCTGGTCAGGTTCGGGGGACCCAGGTCTTTTGCCCCCAGCTTCCAGCTCACGCCTGTGTACTGTCCGCCTGAGTGGAGGCAAAGATGCCCTCCTGCTGGTCAGCCCCACGGCAAGTCCTGGGAGGAGCTGGTGTGGCCAGCGTCTCTTTACCCTTTGCCTCCAGTGAACTTCAGGATTTAAAATGGTCAGATAGTGGTGTGTACTGCACGTGTTAGATTTAAGAGATTGAATATTTCTCATTAATTTCTCATTCTTACAGCTCAAATCTAACCCAAGTGAAAATGAAGAAAAGGAAGCCCAGTTGCAACTTGTGAAATCTGATGAAATGCAGCGTTTGCGCTCCCAAGCACTTGATGCTTTCGAGAACTCCGATCATACGGCTGCTATAACCTTCCTTGATAAGATTTTAGAGGTAAGTTTCTCAGACATTGCAGCTGGCAGGCCTGACACACACTGCTTTTTACTCTAAGGCATGTTTATGCACTTTGACATGTTACGTATTACAAGAAACCTAGATAGGATAAAATCAGGTTGATCTTTGGGCTTTTAGCTCTGAAGTGAAAAGATGGTATTTAGATAGAACAAAATTTGGAACTGAAGTTTTCAGTAAATGTACTGAATGTGCTGTGGAGGAGGAGTTACGTATTTTTATATATTGCTTGCTTTGCTATTTTTGTTTGATTTTACATTTTGTGTTTGGGGGAGAGAACTTGGGAGGTTAGATAATGGGATAAAGGATGAAAGAATTGCTTGAAGGAAAAGGAAAAATAATGTTTGTGGCGAAGAGGAGTGTTTAGAGTAAGTTTCTAGGGAAGAAGCAGATGGAGTTGACAAGGTCCAGAGTTCTAGATAGGAAACCTAAGTCTATAGTTTTCTTGCCTCTGAAGGATTGAATGACAGATGGCTTCAGAAGGAAGTCTACTGAAATATTCCAGTAGAAGCAATCATAATTCATGTTTATTTATCATTTTCATAGCACTTTGATGTATAGTTTCACTTAATCTTGGCAATAAACTTGGGATGTATGTAGAGTAGCTTCTTTGATGATTTTGTAGAGGAAATTATGTGGTGTGGTCTAGTGGAATTCATGTTTTATTACAGTATTTTGTTAATGCTTTATTAAGGAAATACAAAGTTAAAATTTTTACCTTCCAGTAGTTAGACTATCCATTTTGACCTAGCTTATTATTCAAGATACTTAATGTACAGTGTTGATTTTGATGTCTTAACATATGTGAAGAATTGACATGACTGTAGAAAGAACAGCTCTGAGAAATAGTTAAAAGATACAGGCTTTATTGGTGGACTTTTGGGCTTAAGTTTTATTTATTTATTTATTAAAAAAAATTTTTTTTAAAGATTTATTTATTTGACAGAGAGAGACACAGCTAGAGAGGGAACACAAGCGGGGAGGTGGGAAAGGGAGAAGCAGGCTTCCCGCTGAGCGGGGAGCGTGATGGCGGGGCTCGATCCCAGGACCCTGGGATCATGACCTGAGCCGAAGGCAGACGCTTAATGACTGAGCCACCCAGGTGCCCCTGGGCTTAAGTTTTAAAGAATACTAGTCCATTTATGAACTTTGTTGACTTTTTGATAAAGTAGAAATGGTGAAGCCTCAGCCTTCCCACATTGTTTTCCTCTTTTCTTTCTTTTTGTGATATGAGGATTTGATTTCAAAGAGGCAACAATTTATAAAAGAATTCTATTTAGTTATTAGTAGAACAGAAATATTTTGCAGATGTAGAACCTAGATTTTATTTTTTTGAGACTAGAAATTAGAATTGTTGATTAAGTACAAAATCTGATTATGGAATATTCTTTTCAAAATCAGATATGCTTAACTGGGAACAACCTTTTAATAGTAATGCCATGTATTCTTATTTTCAAAGTTTTAAGATTATATAATTGAAGGAAGGAGGAAAGGGGCCTCGTTAGTATATACGGGATATTCCTTCCCTCTTAGACTTTATTTAAGATATCCTTGGAGAAATTATTTTGTCACATCTAAATTGTATCAGACTTTTTAATACTATTTACGACATAGAAATCACATTACCTGAAGATGGTTTCATGTTGATAAGTATGTAGGCAAAATATGTGGGAGGGAAGCATGACTGTGCATAGTTTACTGTTTCTTAAAGTCTAGTTCTCTTGTTTCTCAAGGTTTGTGTTTGGGATGCAGAACTGCGGGAACTTCGAGCTGAATGTTTCATAAAAGAAGGGGAACCTAGGAAAGCAATAAGTGACTTAAAAGCTGCATCAAAATTGAAGAATGATAATACTGAGGCTTTTTATAAAATTAGCACACTGTACTATCAACTAGGAGACCACGAACTGTCCCTCAGGTCAGTTCCAGTGACGTGCACATCTCCTGTCATCTTTTTCTTGTTGGCCGTAGGATAATAATCTCATTTTCTTTTTAATTTTAAGTTAAAACTGTGGTTAAGGCTGTTTTTACATTCTTCATTTATATATTTTGTGTTATCCCTAAGTTATTCTATTTCCACAGTTTATTTTCACAAGCTATGCTTATGAAGCTAGAGATACTGTATTTGCAGAAGCAAAGTGGGGTGTTTTATGTATGACCTATTTAAGTCATTTTAATTTGAGTTGATGTGTGTGTGACAATACCATATGTAAAATGTATGGTAGATTATTAGGTCTGTGTGTTGTGTTTAATTGTTACCAAAAAAATACCTTTTATTGTGATTTCTGTATTTGGTATGGAAAACTACTCATTGATTATTTTGACTTGGAGTATTTTCCTCTTTTTAAATACATGAGCAGCGAAGTTCGTGAATGTCTTAAACTTGACCAGGATCATAAAAGGTGTTTTGCACACTATAAACAAGTAAAGAAACTGAATAAGCTAATTGAGTCAGCTGAAGAGCTCATCAGAGATGGCAGGTAAGAGTACGCTCGTTTGCTGTACAGCCTCCCTTACACGTCTTTTCTGGGCACAAAAGAACAGTTGAACTGCTCGCTCTTTTACTCGTTAGCCATTGAGGATAGAATATCCTAGAAAGCACTGGGCCTTGGCAAAATTACTACAACTGTACATTTTTTTAATATGGCAGAATATAAATAATAGTAACTGCATAGTATTCTTACCAGCAGATTTGTTTATATTTCACCAAATATTTATTATCTCC
Source organism: Mirounga angustirostris (assembly GCF_029215605.1). Classification (NCBI taxonomy): domain Eukaryota; kingdom Metazoa; phylum Chordata; class Mammalia; order Carnivora; family Phocidae; genus Mirounga; species Mirounga angustirostris. Next base: position 14,899,387 of record NW_026991711.1, on the reverse strand, counting down.
TGTGTCAGGCACTGACAATGTACTAGTGGTGTAGAAATGAATATGACATGGTTTTTGGTCTTAAGCTTCTAGATTAGGGTGAGAGACAGACATATAAATTGATTATTAAAAGATAATGCGGTATCTAGAGTGATAGAGATATATACAGAGTATATAGAGATTTTCTTGTGGTATAGGATTCTGGGCTAACAGCCCTTTTGTTACAGCCCTGAAAAATATTGTACCTCTTCTTTGTGACCTCCTTGGTTTCCATTGTCATTCTAATGGTCTTCTCCCTAAAAATAAGGCATTTTCCTCTGACTGCTTTCAAGATTTTTTTCTTTGTCTTGAGTACTCAGAAGTTTAATTGTGTTGTATCTAGGTATGGATATCTTTGTTTTTATCCTATTTGAAGTTTACTTAGCTTCTGGAATATGTAGGTTTATGTCTTGTCAAATTTGGGAGGCTTCAGTCATTATTTCTTGAGTACTTTTTCAGTCTTCTCTCCTTTCCATCTTAGATTCCAACTGACATAAATGTTAGCTCTTCTGTTATAGCCCCTCATGTCCCTGAGACTCTATTCATTTTTCTCAGCTCATTTTCTTTCTGATCAGATTTGGTCATTTTTTATCATTCCAATTCACTGATTCTTTTCTCTGTCACCTCCGTTCTACCGTTGAAGGACACTCAATGAGCTTTTTATTTGGGTTTTTCTGTTTTTCAGTTCTAATAAACAGATTCCATTTGGTTGTTCTTGTATCTCTTCTGTTACTTTGCCAAGGCTGTCTGTTGCTTTCATTTGCTTTAAGCATGTTTGTCACTGCTGCTATTTCCATGGCTGCTTTAAGATCTTTGTCAGATAGTTCTTTTTTTTTATTTTTATTTTTTTTAATTTTATTTATTTATTTGAGAGAGAGAATGAGAGAGAGAGAGCAGGAGAGGGGGGAGAGTCAGAGGGAGAAGCAGACTCCCTGCCGAGCAGGGAGCCCGATGCAGGACTCGATCCCGGGACTCCAGGATCATGACCTGAGCTGAAGGCAGTCGCTTAACCAACTGACCACCCAGGCGCCCCTCAGATAGTTCTAACACCTCTGTCCTTTGGGGGTTGGAAGTGTCTGTTCTCATTCAGTTTGAGATCTTCTTGTTTCTTGGTATGCTGAGTGGTTTTTAATTGAAACTTGGACACTTTGATTTTGTAAGACTTTTTTTTAATTTAAATCTTCTGTTTTGGCTGTTTTTTTCTGACATTGTTCCAGCGAAGCAGGGGTGGGCATTGCGTTGTTACTGTCAGGGAGGTAGAAGTTTCCTACTTGACCTTTGTTGATACTTGAGGTGTGGGGCTTCTCACTACTGCTTGGAGCAGGTGAGAGTTTTGGGGGCTATTTGTAGCCATGGATGAAAGTCCTGGCTCCGCACTTGGCCTTGTGTGCACCACCTCGGTACAGGGCGGGGCACACCTTGGCGCGGCCTCAGCAGGAAGTGAGGGCTGTCCACCGGACTGGCTGGCGTTGGTTGAGGCGGGGCTTTACTCGCTTTCTGTGGCGTTCGGCTGGAGTGGAGCTGTTGTTGTCAAAGTTGCCATCTAGGCTGCCCTTCCCAGGTTTTTTGGCCTGAGAGAGCAGACTCCTGGTGGGTTTTTGATTTTATTGTCTGCACCCTTTGGCATTTCTGAGTTGCTGGCTGCTTTAGCTCCAAATTTGGGGTATAGGAAGAAAAAAAAAAATCCAGGAAGTTTACCATATTATGTTTCCCTCAGGTCCCAAGGTCCCTAGCTGTTGGGTTCCCCCCCCCCCAAGTTTTACCATTGTTTTAGTTAGTGAAACAAAATCAAGATAAATCAAATTATGTGCAACAATGTTTCTAACAGATGTAAGAGGTCAATACGAATTTTATATGACAAAATGTCATACTAGTATTACTATAACAAATTTCCAATAATTTGACAATTATCTTTCAAAAAATTTCCCCCAAATTCTAAGCAAAGTATGCATATTGGAAGTTAACTCTAAACAGGCGTAACTGTCTTCTTATCCAGTTTTGTGTGAAGAGACTCAAGAGTTCAGGTCTGACCAAGATATTGATGGTGAACATAGAATTCTCCCCTCCCCACCTCTAAGCTTCCAGCCCCGCAACTACAGCTACCTGCCCAGACAGGTCAAAAAGAGCAACACAAGTGCCCAGTGTAGAATTAACAAGTATATTAGATTTGTATTATCATCTATATAACTTTATGATTTGTATGCATAAAACATAAAAGCATATCAGCATTAAAAAGAACACAACATTTGGGATTAATTCACTCTAAATGTGCCATCCTCAAATGGTCTACCTTCTTCTCTCCTCTTTCTGAGTTTTTTCATATTTTTACAAATATGTAATGTCTAGGGTATTTTAATTTAATTTTACCTAGTTGGAGGAACTGGGGAAAGTACATCCATTTCACTTTCTCAGAAGCTAACTTTTTTTTTTGTAAGTGAAATGCAGTTATTTTCTAATTGAACTTTTTATTTGGAGCTAATTATAGTTTCAAATGTAGTTGTAAGAAGTAAAGTGAGGTTTTGTATTCTCTGTACAGTTTCCTACAGTTGTTGGACCATCTTGGAAAACTACAGAACAATATCTCACCTACGATTTTGACATTGATAGCTTCCATTTTAAATGTTATATTTAAGTCTGTGTTTTAATACATCAGCATTTAAATGTGAAGATTGTAATGCATTTTGGGAATAATGTGCCACAGTGGTATAAAAATATCTTTTAGTTTGCCATTACTAAGGAAAGTAACTTAGTGTATAACATGACTAATACTTTTCACTAGTTTTTTTTTAAAATGCTGAAATAGCTTTTATTGTTCTTAGAAAGCTGGGAATTCTGCAAGGAACTACATTATACTTAGCTGTGAATATTGACATTCATTATTTAAAATGGCATGTAGCTAATGGGCTCTGTTATTTCATGAAGGTGTGTAGTGACCAAGAAATAAAACCTGATCTCTGTTTTGCTGAAAATGCTTTGTGTGAGTCAGACTTTAACAAGGTGTTTTACTCCGTTTCAAAATTGTGAGCATTTTTCTGTAAAGAAATTCATCACTTTGTTTGGTATTCACAGGTATGCTTTTATTTGTACATACACATTTTCTGTGGTCATGTGTTCTATCTCCCAACTTTTCCTGGCAGAGGTACCTTCTTTGCCACTGTAGATTAATAAGGGAAAAATAGTGTTTGAAGGCACCTGCTCATTCAGGTGAATTGATTAAGTAACATAGTGAAGAGTAGAGGGTCCTTTCTTTAGCTCTAGGTACTCATCATGATCTGCTCATTCATAGATACACAGATGCAACCAGCAAATATGAATCTGTCATGAAAACAGAGCCAAGTGTTTCTGAATATACGATTCGTTCAAAAGAAAGGATTTGCCACTGCTTTTCTAAGGTAACAGTTGATTGGTTCCCAGAAATGTAAAAACTTAATATATGGAATAACAACCATAAATCCTTTTCTCAACATTTATTTATTGTAGGATGAGAAGCCTGTTGAAGCTATTCGAGTATGTTCTGAAGTTTTACAGATGGAACCCGACAATGTGAATGCTCTGAAAGATCGAGCAGAGGCCTATCTAATAGAAGAAATGTATGATGAAGGTAAATCTTTAAGGAATTTGATTTGCAGTGTCTAAAAGTTGATGTATATGAAATCACATGTTTAACATCCTTTTGTTTAGAACGAGTTTGCCAGAGTAGCTAGAAATGTTAACAACTGTAGGAAGATGGCAGAGAACTTGAAAATTATTCTTCCTTAGTGGAACTTGAAAGGTATACCATATGAGGAGAGCGTTCTGCTGTTAAAACCAGTTCAGTGGAATATAAAAATAAAAATTTTAGCCTTTATGTGTTGTAGACAAGTTAGAATAGTTAAATAGCAACATAGAAAATTTAAGTGTTAGATTTCATATCATCCAGAGGTAATCACTGTTCATCTGGGATTTATATCTTTCAGACTTTTTCCTGTGCATATATATTAGTTTATGTTTTATGCATGTGTATGTATATATATATTCTCTGCATATGCATGGTATACATATTACACCTGCAACATACATATATATGTCATATATGCCTAGATATAAAATGATCTCCTGTGACCACTGAGCTGTTGAGTAACATTAGGATAGTTGCTTATCCTACTTTGTTCAAGTTGAAGTAACAGAGTTTCCTGTTAGTTGTTGTAAGGGCCTTGAATAAACAAGGGCAGTATCCTATTTTTGGAAGAGAACTAAGGCGCATACAGTAATATATATTAAAAAGAATTCTTTCATATTTATTGTTTTGTGACTTTTTCATGTGACAGTATGCTATGAACATTTAAGTATGATGGTTTTTAAAAGAAGTGAGCCTTATAGCCCTTATTGCAAAGTTTTCATTTCAAATCAGGTAAAGCATTTTATTTTATTTATTTATTTATTTTTAAAGATTTTATTTATTTATTTAATTGACAGAGAGAGAGAGAGAGAGAGAGACAGCTAGAGAGGGAACACAAGCAGGGGGAGTGGGAGAGGGAGAAGCAGGCTCTCCACCGAGCAGGGAGCCCGACGCGGGGCTCGATCCCAGGACCCTGGGATCATGACCTGAGCTGAAGGCAGTCGCTTAACCAACTGAGCCACCCAGGTGCCCCCAGGTAAAGCATTTTAAATTGAAAATGGTAAGAGTATTTTTCTGGTGAAACTTGGCTTGTGGTACTCTTTTTTTCCCCTCCATTTAAGTGCTGAATATTTATATAATAAAACATGCGGCTGTTAATACGTATTACTGTCATGTTAAAGTAATTATATTATGGTAAGTGGTAATCCTGGATAACATTTTAAATGCACTGAGAATGCATCTGCAACAGTGATAATTTAGGTAGGTTTGTGGTACTCTTTTTTTTTTGAGAGAGAGCAAGCATGCAGGTGGGGAGGAGCAGGGGGAGATGGAGAGAGAGAGAGAGAGAATCTTAAGCAGGCTCCATGCCCAGCGGGGCTCGATCTCATGTTCCTGAGATGGTGACCAGAGCTGAAATCAAGAGTTGGGACACCTAAAAGACTGAGCCACCCAGGTGCCCCTCTTTTTTTTTTTTTTTAAGGCACACTGATCATTCACTTTTTTCCTGCTTTTCACAATTTGTAAAGAATCTTATTCCTTAGCAGTTTCCTGTGAGTGATGATGGCGCTAGTTACTGCTATTTGTGGGACATTTTGTAGTACAGTCAGTCCTTGGTTTGATTGAGGCTTGAAGTGTATGTAATCAAAATGATCTTCAAGAAGATCCTGTTAGCATCCTTTTCTTTTCACTTTTGAGCTACTGTGTCTACTCAGTGAGATTGGCTGTACTCTAGGATTTTTGCATTCCTGTTAGTTTTTGGAACTCTTCATCAAAGGTACTTTTGTCTTCTGTATTTAAATCCTCAGCTCTAATTGTGAAATTAGAGAAGTTGCTGAATATAAAAAGCTTAGCTGTTAAAAGAAGGTTAAATCTTGTAGGCTGCTAAAGATAATTTGAAGATGCTTTTGTAACTTGAATGCTAAACTGACTTGTTTTTTAGGGAAACTTGACAGCTTAATTCTTGAAGAAAAAGATGCTTAGTACTAATCTAATAGAATAGATATGTCTTCGGAGTCTGTTTTTGCCTTTAAAAATATCTTTTAAATAGGAGTTTATTCTTTGTCTTCATTGGTATGTTTGGATTATACACTGGGGAATCTTTCTGAATTTTGGTTTTAGAATAAAATGGTTGTTCAAGTCACAAGTATGGCAACTAAGCAACCTCATGGAGAGATTGAGAATGGGATTGGTAGGTCTTTCAATTTGGGGGGTGGGGTGGGGTGCCAAGGAGGCCTGTATAACTAAAACTGAAGGGTATTACTTGACTTGTTTAGATTTGAGTTGGAGGTTTAGTAAATGATGTAGATGAGTGGTAATCTTACTTAACTAGGCTAAATCATATTTTGAAATCCCGAGCTAAAACATGAGGGCTTTCTATATTCTGTTTACTGGTTTTATCTTTTTTTAAATAAGCAATTTAAAGTGATGATAGGAATGTAATGAATAAAGAAAAACAAGGTTTAGGTTAGTGAATAATGGAACATGGAGATTTATTAATTTGGGGATTATGACAGAATTATCAGGAAAGATATTAGGGGATTCCACTCACTAGAAAGTAAAGTAAGCCTGTTGTTTGAGGATGCCTCTGAGATCATGAAAAATGAAGGAGGCTCTTCAGAACTATATGAGTAATTCTTTTCATAGCTTTTGAGAGGAGCAAACTGACATTGAAGCATTACTAAACAGTAGGTAAAGTTCCTTTGAATATAGGGATGATTCAGGTGTCCTTATGAGATAAGCAGTTATATTGGCTAGAACTTAAGCTATGTGAGGACCTGTGTCTATTTTATTAATCGATCCGTCTCTGCTACTTGTGCCTGGCATGTAGCAGGCCCTCATATATTTGCTGAATGAATGAATGGAGTTAGTTTATCAAGAAGGGCATAGTGGAAAGAGTATGGGATTTAGACTTAGTCCTGAATTTGAGTCTGACTATACTATTTATTTTTTATTTTTACTTGTAGGAAAATTCATGTAACCTAAAATTGGCCCTCTTAGCCATTTTAAGTTTTTATTTATTTATTTGTTTGTTTGTTTGTTTGTTTGTTTGTCTGTCTGTCTGTCTGTCAGAGAGAAAGAGAGAGCGAGAGCACAAGCAGGGGGAACAACAGGCAGAGGGAGAAGCAGGCTTCCCGGTGAGCAGGGAGCCTGATGCGGGGCTCAATCCCAGGACCCTGGGATCATGACCTGAGCTGAAGGCAGACGCTTAACAACTGAGCCACCCAGGCGCCCGCCAAGCTTTTATTTTAATCACTGGGTGCTCATCATGACAAGTGCACTCCTTAATCCCCATCACCTATTTCACCCATCCCCTTCTCCACCTCCCCTCTGGTAACCATCAGTTTGTTCTCTATAGTTAAGAGCCTGAAGGACACCTGGCTGGCTCAGTTGGTAAATCATGTGACTCTTAATCTCTGGGTTGTGAATTTGAGCCCCACTTTCGGTGTAGAGATTACTTTAAAAAAAAAGTGTCAGTTCCTTGATTTGTCTCTTTTTCCTTTTGCTTGTTTTGTTGTATTTCTTAAATTTCACAATGAGTGATATCATATGGTATTTGTCTTTCTCTGACTGACTTATTTCACTTAGCATTATACTCTCTAGTTCCATCCATGTCATTGCAAATGGCAAGATTTCATTCTTTATTATGGCTGAATAATATTCTATTGCAGATATATACCACATCTTTGTCCGTTCATCTGTCCATGGACACTTGGGCTGCTTCCATATCCTGGCTATTGTGAATAATGCTGCTATGCACATAGAAGTGCATGTATCCCCTTGAATTAGTGTTTTTGTATTCTCTGGGTAAATACCCAGTAATGCAATTGCTGGGTCGTAGGGTAGTTCTAGTTTTAACCTTTTGAGGAACCTCCATACTGTTTTCCAGAGTGGCCGCACCGGTTTGCATTCCCACCAACAGTGTAAGAGGGTTCCTTTTTCTCCACATCCTCGCCAACACCTGTTGTTTCTTGTATTGTTGATTTTAGCCATTCTGACAGCTTTGAGGTGAATAACAAACTCATTATAGTTTTGATATGCATTTCCCTAATGAGAAGTGATGATGAGCATCTTTTCAGGTGTCTGTTAGCCATCTGGATGTCTTCTTTGAAGAAATGTCTGTTGATGTCTTCTGCCCATTTTTAAATTGGATTACTTGTTTTTTGGGTGTTGAGTTTTATAAGTTCTTTATATATTTTGGATACTAACCCTTTATTGGATATGTCATTTGCAGATATCTTCTCCCATTCAGTAGGTTACCTTTGAGTTTTATTGATCCTTTCCTTCATTGTGCAGAAGCCTTTTATTTTGATGTAGCCCCAATAGTTTATTTTTACTTTTGTCTTCCTTGCCTCAGGAGGCATATCTAGAAAAAAGTTGCTATAGCCAATGTCAGAGATATTACTGCCCATGCTCTCTTTAAGGACTTTTAATGGTTTCAGATCTCACATTTAGGTCTTTCATCCATCTTGAGTTTATCTTTGTGTATGGTGTAAGAAAGTGGTCTGTTTTCATTCTATTCTAGTCTATTTATGTATGTGTGTATGTATGTATGTATGTATGTATCTATTTATTTGACAGAGAGACACGGCGAGAGAGGGAATACAAGCAGGGGGAGTGGAAGAGGGAGAAGCAGGCTTCCCGCGGAGCAGGGAGCCCAATGCAGGGCTCTGTCGCAGGACCCTGGGATCATGACCTGAGCCAAAGGCAGATGCTTAACGACTGAGCCACCCAGGCGTCGGGTTTCATTCTTTTGCATGTGGCTCTCTAGTTTTCCCAACACCATTTGTTGAAGAGACTCTCTTTTTCCCATTGGATCTTCTTTCTGGCTTTGTCAAAGATTAATTGACCATATGTTTGTGGGTGTATTTCTGGGTTTTGTATTCTGTTCCCTTGATCTTTGGGTCTGTTTTTGTGCCAGTACCATATTGGTTTGATTACTACAGCTTTGTAATTAACTTGAAGTCTGGAACTGTCATGCCTCCAGCTTTGCTTTTCTTTTTCAAGATTGCTTTGGCTGTTCGTGGTCTTCTGTGGTTCCATACAAAGGTTAAGATAGTTTGTTCCAGCTCTGTGAAAGATGCTGTTGGTATTTTGAGAGGGATTGCGTTAAATGTATAGATTGCTTTGGGTAGTGTAGACATTATAACAGTATTTGTTCTTCCAGTCTGTGAGCACAGAATGTCTTTCCATTTCTTTGTGTCGTCTTCAGTTTCTCTCATCCCGGTGTTTTCTCAGAGTACAGGTCTTTCACCTCTTTGGTTAGGTTTATTCCTGGGTATCTTATTATTTTTGATGCAGTTATAAATGGGATTTGTTTTCTCAATTTCTCTTTCTGCTGCTTCATTATAGGTGTATAGAAACACAACAGATTTCTGTAGATTGATTTTGTATCCTGTGACTTTACTGAATTTATCGGTTCTAGCAGCTTTTCGGTGGAGTCTTTTTGGTTTTCTGTGTGTAGTATCATGTCATCTGCAAGTAGTGACAGTTTGACTTCTTCCTTACTGATTTGGATGCCTTTTATTGCTTTTTGTTGTCTGATTGCTGTGGCTAGGATTTCCAGTGCCATGTTGAGTAGAAGGGGTGAGAGTGGACATCCTTATCTTGTTCTTGACCTTAGAGGAAAGGCTCTCAGTTTTTCCTCATTGAGGATGCTGTTAACTGTGGGTTTTTCATATATGGCCTTTATTATGTTGAAGTATGTTCCCTCTAAACCAGTTACTTTGTTGAGAGTTTTTTTATCATGAATGGATGTTGTACTTTGTCAGATGCTTTTTCTGCATCTATTGAAATGATCATATGGTTCTTACCCTTTCTCTTATTGATGTGATGTATCATGCTGTGATTTGAACCACCCTTGCAACCCAGGAATAAATCCCACTTGATGGTGTTGAATGATCTTTTTAATGTATTGTTGGATTTGGTTTGCTAGTATCTTGTTGAGGATTTTTATATTTATGTTCATCAGAGATATTGGCCTGTAGTTCTGTTTTTTTGTGGTGTTTTTATCTGTTTTGGTATCAGGGTAATGCTGGCTTCATAAAATGAATTTGAAAGTTTTCCTTACTTTTCTATTTTTTGGAATACTTTGAGAAGAATAGGTGTTAACTCTTCTTTAAATGTTTGGTAAAATTCCCCTGTGAAGCCTTCTAAGTCCTGTACTTTTTTTGTTGGGAGTTGATTATTGATTGAATTTCTTTGCTGGTAATCCATTTGTTCAAGTTTTCTGTTTCTCCCTGTTTCAGTTTCGGTAGGTTATATGTTTCTAGGAATTTATTCCTTCTGGGTTGTCCAATTTGTTTCCATATAGTTTTCCATAATATCCTCTTATAACTGTTTGTATTTTTGTGGTGCTGGTTGTTACTTCTCCTCTCTCATTTGTGGTTTTATTTATTTGCATTCTTTCTCTTTTTTTCTTGATATGTCTGGCTAGAGGTTTATTAATTTTATTGTGTTTTTTTTTTTTCCAAAGAACCAACTCCTGGTTTCATTGATCTGTTTTATTGTTTTGGTTTTTTTTTTTCAGTTTCTATATCATTTATTTCTGCTCTAATCTTTATTCCTTACTTCTGCTAATTTTAGGTTTTGTTTGTTCTTTTTCTAGTTCCTTTAGGTGTAAAGTCAGGCTGTTTGAGATTTTTCTTGCTTTTTGAGGTAGGCCTGTGTTGCTATAAACTTCCTTTTAGAACAGCTTTTGCTATGTGCAAAGGTTTTGAACTGTTGTGTTTTCATTTTCATTTGTTTCCATGTACTTTTAAATTTCTTCTTTTATTTCATGGTTGACCCATTCATTGTTTAATTGCATGTTATTTAAGTAGCATGTGGTCTTTCCAGATTTTTTCTTGGGGTTGACTTCTAATTTCATAGTGCTGTGATCAGAAGAGATGCCTGGTATGACATCAGCCTTTTTAAAATTTGTTGGGGTTTGTTTTGTGGCCTAATATGTGATCTTTTGTGGGGAGGATATTCCATGTGCACTTGAAAAGAATGTGTATTCTTCTGTTTTAGGATGGAATGTTCTTAATATATCTGTTAAATCCAGGGTGCTGGGGTGGCTCAGTCGGTTAAGTGTCTGCCTTCAGCTCGGGTCATGATCCCAGGGTCCTGGGATCAAGCCCCACGGTGGGCTGTCTGCTCAGCGGGAAGCCTGCTTCTCCCTCTCCGTCCGCCTGCTGCTCCGCCTGCTTGTGTTTGTGTTCTCTCTCTGTCAAATAAATAAATAAAATCTTAAAAATATATATATATGTATATTATCTGTTAAATCCGTATGTTCCAGTGTGTCATTCAAAGCCACTGTTTCCTTGTTGATTTTCTGTTTAGATGATCTGTATGTTGATATAAGTGGGGTGTTAAAGTCCTGTACTATTATTGTATTATTATTGATTAGTTCCTTTATGTTTGTTATTACCTATTGTATGTATTTGGGTGCTCCTGTGTTGGGTGCATAAATATTTACAATTGTATATCTTCTTGCTGGACTCTTCCCTTTATTATTATATAGTGTCCTTCTTTGTCTCTTGTTACAGTCTTTGTTTTAAAGTCTAGTTTGTCAGATACAACTGTTGCTACTCTAGGTTTCTTTTGATATCCATTTGTGTGATAAATGTTTTTCTGTCTCCTCACTTTCAATCTGTAGGTGTCTTTAGGTCTAAAATGAGGCTCTTGTAGGCAGCATATAGATTGGTCTTGTTTTTTTTATCCATTCTGTCACCCTAAGTCTTTTGATTGGAGCGTTTAATCCACTTACATTCAGTGTAATTACTGATATGTATTTATTGCCATTTAATTTTTTTTATTTTAAAAATTTTTTATTGTTAGGTTAATCACCATACATTACATCATTAGTTTTTGATGTAGTGTTCCATGATTCATTGTTTGTGCATAACACCCAGTGCTCCATGCAGAACGTGCCCTCTTTAATACCCATCACCAGGCTGGGGCGCCTGGGTGGCTCAGTTGGTTGAGCGACTGCCTTCGGCTCGGGTCACGATCCTGGAGTCCCGGGATCCAGTCCCGCATCGGACTCCCTGCTCAGCAGGGAGTCTGCTTCTCCCTCTGACCCTCCCCCCTCTCATGCTCTCTCTCTCTGTCTCATTCTCTCTCTCAAATAAATAAATAAAATCTTAAAAAAAAAAAAATACCCATCACCAGGCTAACCCATCTTAATTACTTGCTTTGTGGTTGTTTCTGAAGATTTTCTCTGATCCCTTTTTGTCTTTCTCTCATGGCTTGCTGGGGTTTTTTTTAAGTGATATATTTGGATTTCTTTCTCTTTATTCTTTGTATATTTATTAGTGGTTTTTGATTTATGGTTACCATTAGGTTTGTATATAACCTCTTCTGCATATAGCAATCTATATTAAGGTGATGGTCGTTTAAGTTTAAATCTGTTCTTTTCTCCTCCTCACGTTTTAGGTATATGGTGTCATATTTTTTTAATTTTTATTTTTTAAATTTATTTATTTGAGAGAGAGAGAATGAGAGACAGAGAGCACGAGAGGGAAGAGGGTCAGAGGGAGAAGCAGACCCCCTGCTGAGCGGGGAGCCCGATGCGGGACTTGATCCCGGGACTCCAGGATCATGACCTGAGCTGAAGGCAGTCGCTTAACCAACTGAGCCACCCAGGTGCCCCTATGGTGTCATATTTTATATCCTTTTATTTTGTGAGTTCCTTGACTGATTTTTTACAGAAATATTCATTTTTATTGCTTTTGTGTTTCCTCCCTTCATACTGTCGCTTTTGGTCGAAATTTCCACTCAAAGAGTCCCCTTTAATACTTCATGCTGGGCTGGTTTAGTGGTCATGAACTCTAATTTTTGTTTGTTTGGGAAAGTCTGTCTCTCCATCTATACAGAATGATAGCCTTGTTGGATAGAGTGTTCTTCAATGCAGATTTTTCCCATTTAGCACTTTGAATATATCATGCCACTCCTTTCTGGCTTGCAAAGATTTTGCTGAGAAATCCACTGCTGGCCTTAGGGGCTTTCCTTTGTATGCAGCCATCTTCTTTTGTCTTGCTGCTTTTAATATTTTTTCTTTATCATGTATATTTGCCATTTTAATTGCAATGTATCTTGGTGTGGATCTGCTTTTGTTGACTTTGTTTGGGGTTCTCTGTGTCTCCTGGATCTGGATGTCTGTTTCCTTCCTCAGATTAGGAAGTTTTCAGCTATTATTTCTTCACATAAATTCTCTCTCCCCTTTTCTTTCTTCTTCTTCTGTGATCCTCTAATATGAATGTTACTACCTTTGATGGAGTCACTGAGTTTCCTAAGTCTATTCTTGTGTTGCATAATTCTTTTTTTCTCTTTTGTTCAGCTTGATCACTTTCCATTACTCTTCTATAGGCCATTAATTCATTCCTCTCCTTTTTCCAGCCTGCTCTTCTTTCCATCAGGTGTGTTTCTCATTTTGTTTATTGAGCCCTTCCTCTCTGCTATGTTATCTCTCTGCTATGTTATCTCTGTGTTAATTATCTCTCTGCTATGTTATCTCTCTGCTATGTTATCTCTATGTTAATTATCTCTCTGCTATGTTATCTCTGTGTTAATTATCTCTCTGCTATGTTATCTCTCTGCTATGTTATCTCTGTTAATTATCTCACTGATGTTCTCTGCTCTTTTCTGAAGTCCAGTGAGTAGCCTTATGATCAATCATTGCTTTAAATTCTCCATCAGGCCTGTTACTTAGATCTGTTTCACTTAGATCTGTGGCTGTGGCCTGGTCCTCTTCTTTCATTTGGGGTAGAGTCTTTTGTCTTCTCATTTGTCTAAGTCTCTGTGCCTGTTTCTGTGTGTTAGGAAAATCAGCCCTGTCTCCTGTTCTTGAGGGTGATGGCTTTATGAAGAAGAGGTTCTGCGGGTCCCTGCCGTGTGCTGTCCCCTGCCCCCCAGGGCCTGGCGCTCCCGGGAGTGTGTCCGGTGTGAGCTCTGCTGTTGTGTCCTGGCCGCTTTGTCCTTCAGGCCGGTAGTCTGCAGAGGCTCTCTTTGCCTGTCGTGGGCAGTGTGTGGTCCCTGGCCTGAAGATGGCGAGTTTTAACCCCATGTGCCCTGGTTGGCTTGTGAAATGTGACCTGTTCCCGTTGGGACCAAGGCCTCGAGGCGCACGACTCCCAGAGGGGGAGATGCAATGCTGGTAGGAGTTTGTGGGGTCTCGGGGAGGCTGCCCACCCTACTGGGACAGAGGCAGGCGTGCCTAGCATGGGTGCTTCTTCTGGCCCACGGTGTTGGGGGGACCTGGTATACGCACGTTAGGTGGCGAGTGTTGGCGCGGCCGGGTTCCTGCCAGTGGCTCTGTACTTCTGCTGAATCACGGGGCAGGGAGAGGGCCCGGGCCACCAGCGCCTTTGTGCCCCGAGGGGTCTCTCCGGGAACACAGCCTCTCTGGGACACACTCTGAAATGAGCGAGCAAGCCACCGGCTGTGTGCCCCAGGTGTCTTCAGCCGGGCAGCGGCCGGCTTGCCCTGCCAGTTCTCTGGGCGCAGCGCCGTGTCCCTCGGTGCTTCCTCGGCGCTCCCGGAGCCCGGCACACCGAGCCCTACAGCCCCAGGCTTCAAGCGCCGCTGGTTGGAAGAACTTACACGGTTTGGGCGCTCGCTTTCGCAGCCGATTGTTCTATCAAGCTGCCATTTTTTTCTCTAGGCGCTTTAAACTCTTTATTTCCATTTCGTTAGGGCCTTCTTTTTTTCCCATATGCTTCTGCTTCCTGGGCTCCTTCTCATTTCATCTGTGCTTCTGTGATCGTTTTGGTCTTCTTTTTGAGTATTGACTACTCACGTTTTTATCTCCTCTTTGTCTCTTTGCTGAGTTCTTATTCTGCTTTGTGAGTACCCTTAAAAGAGGTGATTGGATTTTTTAAAAATTCATGCCATAATGTCTGCTCAGAATTTTCATGTATTTGGCTATTGTTCTGATGAATGTTAATCAGGTAAGTTTAGGTGCTCTTTTCCTGTTTCAGTTTAAAAACTGGCTTTGAATTGCTGCTGTACCATTTAAAAAAAATGATCATAGAATGACTTGACTTATCCTGCCCTATTTGTGGGAAAGTGCCTTGGCTGTGTGTGTGTGTGTGTGTGTGCACGCGTGTGCGTGTGTAAGGGAGTGCCAGGCCCAGGGCAGCCTTCTGTATTTAACAGTTGCGGTACTCTCTGCTTCACTGTTTCCACAGACGTTCTGCCTCCTGCTAAGAGGGCCTTTCTCCATGGCCCTGCCCTCTCTGCTTCTCTGAACCCAGACCATGGCCAGGAGGTCATCTGCTGCCAGCCCGGCTGCTCGTCTGCCCACTTCCTTTGCTACACCAAAGGGGTAGATCTTTTGCACTTGAGGGTGAGCCCCTCACCTTCACAGAGCACATGGTTGCTGGGGGTTCCTGAGATGTACTGCCCAAGGCGATTTGCTCTTCTCTTTGTTCCCCCCTCTCTTTTCCCCAGTAAGGCCTCTGCTTTATCTTCACTCTCTGGCTCTGGATTTCATGGTTCTCGTAATATGCAAAGGATAGAGGTTGTCACTCCGGGGTGAGCGCATACACCCAGAAAGTGTATTTTGCTGGCATTTTCTGTGATTTTTTGCCATTGGGCTTTCTCAGTATTTGCTTCCCCCTCTCATCTTGGATTCATGGCTGATACTAGCTCATTTTAGCGGGCCTGGCGCAGTTTGTTCTGCATGATATTCTGGACGAGAAGATGAGTGTTGCGTGGGCATATTTATATTAGGGTCTGATGTGCTCTTTAAAAGGCTCTCCAAGGCCCTGTACTGAGAACAGACTCTGAGGGGAATAAGGACGGAAGCTGGGAAGAGCTGTTCAGGTGTGTTAATGATGGACTGCAGCGCAGTGGTGATCGGGGAAGTGGTGAGAAGCAGTGCGATTCTGGATCTGTTTTGAAGGACAGCTGATGCGGGATTTGCTAATGGACTGTGGACTGAAGGAGGCCAGTCATTTGCAGCCATGCACACCTGTCTTTCAAATGCTGCTTCTGCCATGGGGAGCTGCGGGCAGGGTCTCCGTGGGTAGGACTGCTTCACGGGGAGACTTCCCCTGTGGGCCTTGCCATCTTGCCCAGTTGCCAAAGTGAGCAGCTCCTTACCTTACTTATCTGCTGGGGTCCTTTGGTGTATTTAAATTCTGGGTGGAACTGCTTTTCCTTGGTTTGTTCCAGATCTGTTGTGGAGATCTCGAGTGCCCGTGGGCTTGGTTCTGCAGCTCTTCCTGGTCCCAGCAGCCACATCCGCGGCCCCTCCGCATGCACAGCAGTGATTCAGTCTAGACTCTGGTTCTTGGGCCCCCTGGGGGGCGGGTGCTGTAGAAGCTTCACACCCAAGGGGAGGCTTTAGTCATCCACAGACTATGCCGGTGGTTGCCTTTAAGCTGCTCCTGCTAAATGCTAAACTGAGGATCCTTGGCCAAAAAGAATGGCTCCCAAATCTGCTAGGGCTTCTACTTGGATACTTAGGTTTATTCATTATTAATAGGATCCCATTTGCTTCCTCTCTTTCAGAAATTTAAGAAAATTTCTGGTCTGCTGTTTTCAGTGCTGCCACAGTTCTGTTATTATTAGTAGTAGTAGTAGTAGTATTTTGTCCTTTCGGTGGGGGAGTGGGGTGGAAGGGAGGCACACTCGTACGCTTCCCTTGTTTGCATTGTCCCTTCAGAACTGAGTGGGGGGAATATGGAAGAAAAAGTTTTTCTTAGGCTCAGAGGATAGAAAATGAATTGGCTAATATGTAATAGATTTTTTTTCAGGGCCTTAATGTTTCTGACTTATTCTACTTTTCGTGGATGCTTAATTATGGTATAGGATAAACATAATTGGATGTTATTTACTTTTTCTTTAAAGATGACTCCTTAGAATGTAGAATCTGAGAAAATATAATTAAAAATGATCTATCTAGTTTATGTCTATGGGAAGTTTTAACACCACCCATATTAAATTTCTAATTAAATTACCTACCTGTAATGATATGAATGTAGGAAACAACCTATAATTTTGTATTTTTTCTGGATTGGGAAAAATGTGTCTACCTTAAATTTTAATAAAAGGGTAGGATGTAGAAGACCGCTTTGGGGGAGATACTCTAAACGTTTAAGAATGAAAAACATGTTTTAAATGTAGAGTTTGCATAAATAGCAAAATTGCATGTATTGAAATATTTTCCCCTTGTATTACATTCCTTCAAAGTACATTTCCTTACTAGGTTGTGATAATTTAAACCTCACTACTATGATAGTTTTGTGTACTAAATTGGAAAGGTATTTTATGTTGTCACTGTGGGTTGGGTGACTGTAGTAGTTTCATATTAATATTTAATATTAATGCATTGAGGCAGGAATTAAGATAAAAGCATAAAATGTACTACTCACCCCCCCCCCCCGCCTCCTGGGACCAGAGGTAGTGTTGGTTCATTTTTCTCTCTAGTGCAGGTTAATTCAGTCATTCTCCCTTATCTGCAGGGGATACCTTCCCAGACCCCCAGTGGATGCCTGAAACTGCCAATCATATCCATCCTGATATATACTATTTTTTCTTATACATACATATACCCATGATAAACTTAAACTTATAAATTAGACATAGTAAGAGATTAATAATACTAGAACAATTACAGTATACTACTGTAGTAAAAGTTATGGGAAAGTGGTCTCTCAAAATTATCTTATTGTCCTATATTCATCCTTGTTCTTGTGATGATGGGAAATAAAATGGCTGATGTCTGCGTGATGAGATAAAGTGAAGGAATGACCTACGCATCGTGACATGGCATTAGGCTGCTAGTGACCTTCCAGCAGTATGCCAGAAGGATCATGGGCCTTCCTGAAAGTCGTCTAGGATTAGCTGTTGCCAAGACAAATCCTCAGACCTGTTGTCCAGAGAGATGTTTTTTCCCACGGTGAAATGCACTTCCCTAAAAACTAGAATTTGAATCCAACAGTTCCTTATTTGAGATGTCTGCTTCTCAAGACCACTCCCAGATTTGGTGATTCAGTAGGAGGACACATGGGACTCGGCACACAGTTGTACCCAGGCTAAGATTTATTCTACTGAAAGGATACAGTAACATCAGCAAAGGGAAAAGACACATGGCACAAAATCCAGAGAAAAGCAGGTAGAAGATTCCAAGAGTCTTTCTCTTTGAAATCATAGGACAAGCTGTAATTCCTTAAGACGTGCAAGGTGCTGTCTGCTGGGGAAGCCTGCTAGAGCACCCGTGTCCGGGGCATTCATGAGGGGTTGGTCAGCCAGGCACCTTCTGCCCTGCCAGCACTCAGATTCCCAGAAAGACAGACGATGTGTAACGTAAACCACATTGTCTGTACAAACATTGAGGCACAGTGAGCCATTCTTGCCAGGAAATGGTGGGAACGCTCCTGAAGGCCGTCTTCTGATCTGCCAGCCAGGACCAACCTTGCCAGGAGGCCTTTCTAAGGGTAACAGTCTCAGGCTTGCTACGTTGACTCTTTTCTACATGACTTAGATATCCTGATGCCTTGTGTTCTAGATAGTATTCTAAAATAAGGCAAAAACTGTAATACGGATTGTTACCAGACTTCCCATATCAGGACAATGTCATCTGCTTTGATCGATAGCTTAAAAACAGTAGGTTTGTAATAGTTCCTTTTGAAACCCCTAGATGACTTAGACATTCTGATTGCTGATGGTTCTTCTTGCTCCCTTTCTAAGCCTCTGATTCTTCTGAATTGTGGACCTGTAGCTGACCATGCAGATTTTCTTTGCCACGGTCTTATTTTCCTATGTAACGATCAGTTCAGTCGTAGTGATGGAAAGACTGCTTTGTATAAAGTACGGATATGAAGGTGTGGCGGTGGGAAGATGGGCGAGTAAACAGCAGTGAGTTTTATTGAATGGGAGTAAAAAGCTACCTAAATTCAGCCTTCATTAGGCCTTTTGTAAGTTGGCTAACAAAATCATCACCGTCCCTCTTAGGCTCTTAGCAATAATGGCAAAAGAGTGAAGGGGCTGAGATGGTGACTTGAGTATCAATCTTACAGGATAAGTAGAGTTTATAAATTCCCGTTCCTTTAACAGCATTATCTTCAACATTTTGACAGCTATTCAGGATTATGAAACTGCGCAGGAACACAATGAAAATGATCAGCAGATTCGGGAAGGTCTAGAGAAGGCACAGAGGCTATTGAAACAGTCGCAGAAACGAGATTATTATAAAATCTTAGGAGTAAAAAGGTGAGTTATTTAAAATTTACATTGTTATTTTTAATCAACTGTTTTAAAGCTTCTTTTTTCTCCTCTGATTCGGTTCCTTGCTTTATGTAATTTCAGTCCAGGATTAAACCTAAGCATCTTTCACATCGTAACCATCATTTTGTTACAGGTAGATTTCTTTAGACTAGTTCTGAAACGATGGGGGAGTAAGTAGTTGGTGACAGAGGGATGACAATGTAGCATGAGTAGGCCCTAGCCCAGATTTTTTGGGAAGGGTAAAGAGGAGTGAGCTTTCTTTTGGTGGGGACAGGAGGGTTTTGGAAAAGCAAACTTCTCTAGGCTGAATTATAAAGTGGCACTTTGAGAATTAACTTATAGGCACTGAGATAAGACAAAAGCTGGGTAAATTATACAAGATCCACCTTCCCTGAGCAAGGGAACCATCCGTCTTTCAATCAAAAGTCTGAACCAGAACTAAGGAAGCTAACCAGAAGCAAAACAGGAAGTGTGGTTCAGAGTCAGAGTTAGCTCTTAATGCCAAGAATTGTATCAGGTAGTTTGGAAATCCAGAAAGTTTAAAAATGGGTCTGTGCAGCTTTCTCTTTTTTTTTAAAAAGAGAAAAAGATCACAAAGATCAAAAGTAATTTCTTCCCATTGAGATTCTGAAAGCTGACCAGCTTTAATGATCACCTAGAACCGGACAACATTGGCACGGTTAGGAAAACCAGGCTGCTGATTTGCCAGGGGGATCATAACTGTCTCTCAGTTTTTGGGGGTGGTATGTCGGGCACTTTTTGACTAATGAGCGTTAATTTTAATACTGCTCAGAAACGCCAAAAAGCAAGAAATCATTAAAGCATACCGAAAACTAGCACTGCAGTGGCACCCAGATAACTTCCAGAATGAAGAAGAAAAGAAAAAAGCGGAGAAAAAGTTCATTGACATAGCAGCTGCTAAAGAAGTTCTCTCTGATCCAGGTATTGTTTTGTTTTGGGTTTTTTTTTAAAGATTTTATTTATTTATTTGAGAGAGAGAGAATGAGAGCGAGCACATGAGAGGGGGGAGGGTCAGAGGGAGAAGCAGACTCCCTGCCGAGCAGGGAGCCCGATGCGGGACTCGATCCCGGGACTCCAGGATCATGACCTGAGCCGAAGGCAGTCGCTTAACCAACTGAGCCACCCAGGCGCCCTGATCCAGGTATTGTTTGTCTCTCGAAGTGGCTGAGTCAGTGGTTGGTGACTTACTAGCTCTCTTCCCAGTGTCACATGTGGGGGGTGGCCAAGCTGCCCCCCCCCCCCCCCCCCCCCCCCGGAGCTGGGGTCTGCTCCCCAGCCTGGCAGTTCCAGAAGTCCAGTTTCAGGCCTGCCCCTGCCAGACTCGGCCCCCGTGGGCCCGGTGCAGTGGGAAGACCAGCAAACACGGAAGCAGGAAGCCTGGTTCGACTCCTCTCTTCTGCACAAGTGACTAGGGCTTGTTGAGTCTCAAGAGTCTCAGCTCTTCCACCTGCGACAGCAAAGCACAAAAGTGAGGGGAAGGTTTCAGGTTCCTCCCCCCGCCCCCGACCAATGATGAACTCTTCATACTAAACTTGTAGGAGCGTGATTAGGAAACCGGGGCACCAGGATGGAATGTACTAGCCTGGGGCTGCTTATCCTCTGTGTTCCTCAGGAATCTTGCCCTAAGTCAAATGTTCATTAGATTTTCTGGTTGCTGGAAATGCTTTTATCATATGCTAAAATGGCCTGGAAAATGAGAGAGAAGGCAAGGAAATTAGGTAATAGTGAACAATGTTTAGAGATTTGCAGAGGGAATTGAATATTAAGCTAATAACTACTCCTTCTTTACATCTTTCCATGTCGGCAGGAGCTAGGACTAGGGCTAGACAAATTCATCAGAAATAGAAGGAAATGACATTTTATGCCCATTTGGCCAGTCTTTTTTGAACATCTGCTTCTGCTATGGAAGCGAAGCTTTATGAGCCTCTGTGCTCATTTATGATCCCGCAAGAGAGGTAGAGCTGTACTTACAGAGTACAGCAGGATGCTCTGTTCTTTTACTCAGCAGCTGAGGGCCGGCAGCCCCTTGGTCTGTCCTCCGAGCTTGCCGAGTGCACGCGGGAGGGGGGCGGGCACAGAGGCATCAGGAACTGCGGTTGCCATTACTAAGGGTTCTTTTGTGTTCTGTTGCTTTTTCTTAGCCCCTGTTCTTATTTTAAGGATGAAATAGTTCTTTTGGTCTCTGAGGATGTTAGTCTGCTCTCCTGCCCGCCTGCCCCCCCCCCCCCCCCGGAAGTGTTCCTCTGTCCCATTTGTTGGCATTAGTCTCGGTCTCATCGGAGACCTTCCTCAGGACCGCTGGGCATGGCAGTGGGGGTGGCCTCCTGAGCTGTACGCCAGGGAACCTTAGTTCTGCTCGGATCTAAGACGGGGAGGCCCAGAAAGACGCTTGGAGTGTTGGCGACGTTGGACTGCATTGCTGGGGCCAGGATGGTGACATGGCTCTTTGAGTGGGGACTTTTGGAGGTCTCCTCCTCTGCAATTATTTTTTTTCAGAGAAGAATTTCCTTGGGTAGATGCTTGTGAGGTGAGAAGATTCAGGGGGCCTGAATTTCAATGAATTCCCATTGTCAGCCCTGAACATCAACCCCTTCTCCGTGATGGGTCCCCTCTAGGACCTTTCTCCTGAGACCAAACCTTGGCGCTGGGTGGGAACGGGATGTGTATCAGGCACAACTGTTTGGATAAGAGGAGAGGAAGCCTCCCCCTCCCCGTGCTTAGTGAATACCTGGGTCTTAATTTGCTCCTTTCGTTCCTAGAAATGAGGAAGAAGTTTGATGACGGAGAAGATCCGCTGGATGCAGAGAGCCAACAAGGAGGTGGTGGCAGCCCTTTCCACAGGAGCTGGAACTCATGGCAGGGGTTCAATCCCTTCAGCTCAGGCGGACCTTTTAGATTTAAATTCCACTTCAATTAAACCAGCTGTTTTTCTGCTCTTCTTCCTTAAGTTTTTTAAAGATTAAATACAAAGAAACCTTGTTCCAGGATCCTAATGAAAAAAAAAATTCAAATCTTTTAGTTTGTCCATGACCAAAGAGTTGTTTTAATAGGAAAAATCGTTCTATCCCTTTTAGACTGGAGGTTGATGGGTCCATGGAGGCAGGGAGGCGAAGACCAGGTCTATCTCTGACAAAGCAGCGCCTGTAAGTGTTTGGAGGGCCTGGAAGAACGGTCTGCGGGAGCGCACCTGCGGCAGGGCTCCCGCATGTGCCCGCACTGGAGCCCGCCGAGACTCTTCTTCCCGGCCTTGCAGAGGGCAGCAGTGCCCGCGTGGGTAAGAAGGAGCCAGGAGCCTCATGAGAAGGGGCTGTGTTTTAGGATTCTTAAAGAGAATATCAACATTTTGAGTTGTACGTTCTTAGGGACACCTTTGCTTAGGTTCTGCTCAGTCCAGTTGCTTGCCAATACCTGTTAAATTACAGAGCCTCGGCCAGTCCACATGCGTTTCCCTCTCTCTGCTGGCGTGAGCAGAGTCTGGATGGATGTGGAGCATGTATTTTATGTCTGGTACGTTCAAGAGAACACAGAAGACCACAGACATAGAATTAACCGTAAAAACATATGGGCCCTTTTGTTTAATAACGTGAAACAAATTAAAAGAGAATATGTAACACCGGTTCAGATAATAGAGCAGTGGTGTCACTTAAAATAAGCTTGAAGTGCAGAATGTAATACTTTAAGAACTGAAGTTGTGAGTTAGAATTTCCTGTAACAGGACTGCCTTAGAAATGTAAAGTTGCTCAGTTGACAGAGAATGCCATGTTCCCCATTTTTAATAAAGGCAGTGGGGCAGCTTCTCGTCCATCCTGACCGACCCTCTTGAACTGTAGTCCCCTCACCCCCCCATGTGGTACTGTCTGAGGCGGGCGTGAGACAGGAGACCTGCCTCTTGACCCGACCCTGATGCCTCTGGATGTTCTCCTGCCTAGAAAAAAAATACACGTTTACAGATCTAGTCAGCTCTGGCTATATTTCCACCATCGCGATGGCTCTCTTCTTGGGATACCTTCTTAAACCTTTTAAGAAATGAACTTATTCAGTCTTTGTATACTGGATAATTTTTTCCCTAAAAACTGAGTGTTACTTTAATCAAGAACATTAAATATTTATGGAACTATTGATGCTGCATTTAAACTCTAATTACTTTAGATAAGAATTACTACCTTCATTCTGGAAAGGTTTTTGTTTTGGCCTCAGAGCATTTTGATGAGTATGGGTCTAATATGTTGTTTTTATGAAATCAGGCATTTTAATTTTAATGGCGGGAGGTGTCCTGACCATAGCAGCCAAGTACAGGGCCTTTCCTTCCGCAGTCATCCTGAAACAGACGGGGAGATTTCCTTAAATGGAGGGGCAAAAATCACATAGTTGAGCTGAGCAAAACACCTGTGTGCTTTTTGCATCTATTTAGAAGTCTGTTTCTTACCAATAAACTTAATGCATTTTGAAAATTAGTGAATAGTTCGCAGCTTTCCTTTCGTTTTAAGGTCTCAGAATTCAAGTCAGTGCTGAAGGGATTTCCAAGGGAAATTCCGTTTTGTTTATTCTTTCATCTTCGTAAGCTCACGACTGCATTAGATCAGCACTGTTTGCCAGTCTGGTTCTTTGGTACATGAGGTCACTGTGACCGTTTTGCGATCTAGCAATGGCCTCTACCTACTTTTAAAGTAAGAACTTTCACACAGAATCAGACCGAGGAAATAGGAAATCACTTGCCTTTCCGCTCAGAGAAGACGAGAAGCCGCCCCAAGGAGCCGGAGGGGGTCAGGACGGTGGCGGGCTGGCCGGGGGGCGACGCGCCCGGGTGCTGCCCACACGGCTGTTGGCGGGCTCTGTCCACACTGGCGGTAACTGTAAGTCCCGTTCCTGAAATTCTACCGTGGGTTCAGTTTAGTCACCGTAACTGAAATGCGCAGCTACTTGCTGGTCTTCAGTGGAGAGAGAGGAGCGACGGGGCCAAGGGCCAGCGCCCCAGAGACCCCCGAGGACAGTGCGGCCTGTGACTGCGCCCCGCCTTGACGCGCCGCCGACAGAAGCTGCGTCCCGCCGGCCTGCGGGGCGGCGTCCTCACGCCCCGGAGAGCTCGGGACTGAGCGTTTGACCTGTTCGCGGCTTCCTTCTACTTGCCCGTCTCCTGGCTCTTGTTTCGGGGCCTGTGGCTGTTTCCGGAAAAGTAGAATCACAGGGCTGCCCAGCCTTAGCTTATTAGACTCCTGTCTTAAACTCCTTCCTCCCTTTTTGGGAAGCTCCTGAAATGAAGGAGCCCTTGTCTGTATATTGTGGATATTTTCCACAGCAGCAAGTATTAAACACATCAGCCTGTAAACACGAGACGATTCTAAAAAGAATAAATTTATTGCCCATTTTTGAAACTGTGCTTTCTTAGCATGGATAAATGAAAACTTGAAAACGAAAACTAATAGTTTACTACTGTGAATTGGATGGATGTAATGCTAACTTTAAAATATCTTTAGTCAGTATTAAAAATTTATCTTAAATACCAGTATGAAAACGACTTTTTGGGACTCTGATAATGGAATGTAAAAACTCCCCATAGTTTTTTTTTTTTTAAGGGGAAAATACTGATAACCAAGTATGAAAAAAGTTAATAGAATCACAATTTGAAATTGGCAGCATTTCCTATTCATGGTGGAAAATGGAAGATTTCACTTTAAAGGCATGAAATTGGCCAGAAGTTGTGACATTTACTATGGAAAAAATGCATAATAAGATGGCTTACGTTGAAACCGGTTCCTCAGGTTGGGTCAGAGCTGCCTGCCTTCAAGCACAGGGTGCCAGCAATGGGCCCTGCAAAGGCTCTGAGTACCGTGCGTGGTGTGACCTGGAGAAATTCATGCAACTTCATTGAATGTAGTAGACTTTCCCATATTTATAAAGGAAGGAGGAAGGCAAATGCTAATTTGTTAACAAATACTATCCTTATTCTAAATCAGATCATTCCTTTTGTTAGTAGCAGAGTCTGTTCTGCAATTGCAAAAGATATTAATAGGTGGGGACTTTTTTTTCATGGATGATCTCATTTGCTGAATGATTTAAGAGAACAGTTAGCCACCGCGTGGCTTTATGTATAGTTGACAGGTGTTGCACTCATCCGCGGTGACCTCTTGCCTGCAGCGGAAAGCAGTTGGAGGAGGGAAGACGTGGAGATGTTTGAGCAGTTAAAACTACTCCTACTGTAAGGCTATTGCTGGTTCTGAGACAAGACTAATTTAATCCATCTCAATTTAGTGTTTTAATAAAAAAAGAAACTGAAAATTAATTGAAATGGATCTCAGATATGTCTGCAAATATGGGTACTATTTTTATGCCCGTGTATTTTCACATTTAATAAAAATATTTATGGTCAAATCAGTATTTTCTTGCTTTCGATTCATGAGAAGTCTACCTTCCAACTTGGCTTTGCATGTAGTCCGGAGCTGGGGTGACGGGAGGGCGGCCCGTGTGTGTGGAGCTGAAGGAAAGTCCGAGCACGAAAAGCAGAAATGGTTAAAACCTCTTAACCCCAAAAGTCCTAGCACAGCTAGGACTTTCAGTGGACAGTTCTTCGGTTTCAATACTATTAAAATCTAGTATTTAAATTGGCTTTGTTTGAAGCCTTTGGTTTTTATACCATAATTTGCACATTTCTGTAAAAGTCTTTAAAAGGGGTTTGCTTGGGGTGGGGGGAATGCGGTTTATCTCGATCAAAGTTCTTTTTTCTTTTTAAGTAATCTCTACACCCAACATGGGGCTTGAACTCACAACCCCGAGATCAAGAGTCACATGTTCTACCGACTGAGCCAGCCAGGCACCCTGTCACAGATTTCTAACTACAAACCCAAGCAGCTTTCTTCTCAAGTATTCCACACACCCTAAAATTAAAGGACTAGAACACTTATATTTAGAACCTTCCCAGAAAGTGCAGTTTCCAAATTCTTAATAATGCTATCTTTGCAATATATGAGCACTCAGCCTCTGTCTGAGGCTATGAAAGTCCCCCCAGGCATGAGGGCTGCCAGAAGAGAGAGGGAGGGCAGATCCATTTTCTCTTCCCAGATCCTCAGGACTCTTCCCGGTGTGAAAGATGCTTTAAAGATAGCAAAGGATAGCTCTTCTAAGCGACATTTCACCATGTTAAGTTTTTCTTAGGATTTTATTAACTCTCCCTATCACCTGTTGCAGTGTTTTTCCTGTGGTTTAATGCCTTTTATCACCTCAAGTTCATAGGACCTCACGAGAGTGGAAATTGTACAATTTTAGTGCAAACAAAACAGCATGTCTTCCTCCTACTGGATGCCCTCTGCTACGCTAACGGGGGGGGGGGGGGGGCGGCGTGGGCCGTGGCCTTTACAGCAGCCCAGCTTTATGATGGACGCTGTGCGGAGAAGAAACACGGCATCGCCAAATCCCAGATCAGCCTGTTTGTCCTGGTGTCCAAGAGCTGTGGCCCAACAGACCGCTGTAGAACACACACTCGGCATAAACAGGACCCTCAGGAAACAGTGCAGGCGGAGAGATCCGGAGAGAGCCCCGCCGAGCTATCCTGGGCAAGTGGTAGCAGATGCCAAAGCCCATCCCGGCCCTTTGGACCCAGAGCGCCAAACTCCCCCGTGGGACCCTGTGCCTCCCCGCCTCCCCAACCCTCCTCCTCCTCCCCCTCTGGCTAGCAGGCTTCTCCCACCTCCTTTCATCCCCAGTGTCACCACCTGACACTTTCCCCTCCATAACCTTCTCATTTGGATATTTATTTAATGCCATTTATTCTGATCTGGTAAATTCAAAAGGACACATAGTAGATACTTAGTCACTGGATTGGTCCAGGTTATATGGAGACTTCTACTTTAGCCTTCCTCAGAGGAAGCCTCTTAGAAACATTTTCTGGTAGCTGCCGACTGTGGGAAGACAGAGGAAAAGGCCACGTGCGGGCAGCGCTCACGACTTCTGTAGAAAGGGGTCCGAGTGCGCTGTTCTGGCCTAGATTCTCCACCTATGATGAGTTACGCTTACCTCAACTCACCCTCCTCAGCCCGGCTCGTGATTATGCCTTCTCCGCCTTCTCCCCAGTTTCAGATGAAACATGAGGTTGACCTTTGTCGTTCAAATGTTTTGGTTTTGAACCAGTCTTTCAAAATTTGAGTAATTTTTATTCCCTCAATTCTAATTAAAAATTTTACATTTTAAAGTGGAATCGTATCAGGTAGGAAACAAGCCTGATACAGTTGGGCATGTCCACGGGATCAAAGAAACATTTTAAAATGCAAGTAATTAACTGTAGGGTACAAGATTATTTCCCAAATCTGGAATCTTTGAACAACGTTGTTAACAGTAATTTTTAAGTCGAGAGGTTCCACTCTGGAATTTTCCGGAGAACAGAAGTTTGTGTTTGATGACCTGAGCTTTGTAATCCGCTACAAGACGGGAGCGGCTGTCCCATTTCCAGGATCCCTCCAGACTCCAGAGGAGCGGCAGCCTTGCCCCCACCGCCCCCTGCGCACCACCGGCCCCGCCCGCACCCACGACCGCGCACCGCAGGCCCCGCCCGCACCCACGACCGCGCACCGCCGGGCCACACGATCTCCTGTAAGCTGAGCTCGGGCTCTCAGAGTCTGGGCCTTCCTGCCGCCCCTCCTCACTCTGCCACCGAAGGTAAGATTTCAACAAATCCCACCAGTTCTTTGGAAGTGAATGGATTGCTTTAGTCCTTCCAAGTCAGGTGAGAGAAGCGGGCAAGACAGGGGTGGGACAGTAGCTTAGACTTCGTGGTCCTGAGCCTGATTCATTGGCGCCTTTCATCCCTGGAGCTGAGACCTGTCCGAGTCCTTTGGTGAATAGTCTTACTTGTTCTAGTGGAAAGTTAAATGTCGTTAATTTTTTTCCCCCTGCCCCCTAAATGTCACTAACTTCTTGGAGATACAGCAGCAAAGAAGAAATCGGTCTCAGCCACGCTTTAGTCACCGAAGGGTACCGAGTCGGCGGCTACCTACTGAAGCCCCTTCTGGGGCAGGGCCCGCGGTCAGGCCGCTTCCCAGGGGCCGGAGTCGGGGCCTGGCTCCCGCTTGTGTCAAACTACATTTTTACCATTAAAGAAAAGACCAATTTTATCTAACTCCAGGCTGAGATGGCCTATGTGTTTTCCAAAGTTCTCGCTCTCTAGAGGCTCCACTGTCCTCTGAACTTGATACCTGGAGCCAAAGGATGGGCACTTCCAAAATCTAACCTTTTGAATATAAGCTTCCAAGTGGTACAAAGACTGGATGGTCTTCAGTCTCATATTTTGGGTTTACTTTATGCCTAAAGTTTACAGGTCTTTCCATGATAAGCTCAAAATCTCCTAATTCTTGAATAAACTGTTGACAGTTTCCTTTAAGGAGGGGGAAAGATAAGTGGATTGTACTTCTCGAAGAAAGTGTTTTCTTTCTCTTTCAGGATTTGACTTTTGTTAACGTTTGACAGGGGGCCTGCACCGGGATCCAGAACGGCGCAAATGCCCCAGGCTACGTGTCAGCATTTACAGCTCAGGGGAGCTGGTGGCTTTCCTTGTAAGAGCTGGAGGTCACTTCCCGCCCTCGGCCCCTGAGAAGAGCGGATTTTTGTATCGCACAGCAGTCTATATGCACTTAACGTAGAAATTTAAAAGTGAGCCATTTTATAAAAGAATCTTCCTGTAAAGAAGTATCTTATTTATAGATCTGGATTTTTAAAATTTTTAAAATTTATTCTTTTTAAGTGGGCTCCACGCCCAACACAGGGCTTGAACTCATGACCAGTCAGGCACCCCTTAAATCTGGATTTTTAGATACAAGCTCTTACTCATCTGGAAATGAGACATGGACACTGTGCCCTTCGAATCACAACATACAAACTAGAAGGGGAGCATCAAGACCATTTACATTATTCTGCAATATTAGCTTATACTCCGTGAAATAGGAAGTCTGGCATACCGGAGATGGTAGCTAGTCCCGAGCACGGGAATCAGGTGCCTTTGGCTAGCCGATCCTTCTCCCCAAAGATTCTATGGAAGTGAAATCGAGCTGACAATAAAGGAAAGCACAGTGCCATCTTACCATCAGGTGGGGATTCTGCCCCAAACCCCACGGCACACCTCAGTTGGCTTAGAGAGTCCCTTACCGCTCCCCAAGCCCAGACGTTGGAGGAGTCAGCACCACGGAGCTGGCCACCCCAGGCTAAGTTACCACTCCAGCCTTCCACAGCATCCCTTGGGATCCTTGGAACTCACTCACAGGAATAATCTAGTTCCATCAGGGCAGGCCACACCTGGAACACTCCATTTTACCGCAGACAGAGGGGAACAAGTGACAAAGGGAGGGTGACCAGGAGAGGGAGAGCTCTTGTGACTTCTCATTAGGAATGAAGGAAGCAGCTGGGAACAGGGAGGCTATTTTCAAATACCCTATGGGCCGTGCTGCCGAACAGAGGAGGGCTAGACCCGTTCCGAAGAGCTCCAGGAACAAGAGAGACCCCGGTAGCCAGCTCTGGCTCACTGTGGAGCTCAGATGGACCTGCCTGTCTCCTGAAGCAGACTGCTCCCTATGGCCTGGCAGGGTTCCCAGGTGCACGGGGCCCGGAAGGGGGCCTGCCGCGGTGGCTGGGGCGAACCTCTGTGAGACATTTCCCACAGCACACTCGGCAGCAGGTCATAGGGAGCGCTCCGTACACAATCACGATCGCCCGTGCTCAGTCCCGCCCAACGGATCAGCTTCTTCAGGGGATGGGGTTCAAGTGACACTGAGGTCTCTTCCATTCCCAAGATCCAGATTCTAGAATAAGGGGATAGTTTTTGAACACTATTTCTATTCATCTATTATTAATACATAGCAGGAAAACAAACTTCATATGTTTAGTTTCTATAAAAGTGACTACTTGATATTTCTTTTTATACTCCTTCTTTTAAAAGCATACAAACCTCAGAAGCCCATGAATATAATTTTGTGAAATAAAAATTAGAAACATTAATACAAATACAGCTTAGAATTGTATCATATCGCTTAAGTAAACGATTATAGTATAGTATCACACTTCTTTCATTTTAAAGTAAGTTATAAATGGGCTTAAATTTTTTTTTTTTAATTATTCAGAGGTAACCATGAGTCCTTTTCTTTCTCAGAAGAAAAAAACACAAGAGGTTTCTCTAATTTTAAGTGCATTTTGCGATTAAAGAAGTATGGACGCATAAAGAGGGAATACACAGACGTAGATGGTTTGATAAATCCCAATGAGGACCAGCTAGTCAGTTATGTTCTTCTACTGGGCGATCTGGCAAAGTATCACTTTAATGGGTGAAAACCTAGTGTTTCAAGCAATAAAGAAAAAGAAAGAATCTAGTTTTAAATACTCGATGGCCATTTTTTATATAACTTAAACTTATTCAATACATTAAGTACATGTATTATTAAATAATTAATATTATTTAAATTGAGGAATATGTCACTGATCTTTAAGGAAAGCTCCAGAAGTCTTAGCAGTAGTTCCACACTTCCCCAGCAGGTGGCAGATTTCTTGTCATACTTTCCTCTTCTTTTCCTAGAAGCCAGTGCTAGAGCTCATCATGAGTCACAACTGTAGGGGAGGAAAATGTATTTAGTTATTGAAATCTTAAATATCA
Source organism: Mirounga angustirostris (assembly GCF_029215605.1). NCBI lineage: Eukaryota > Metazoa > Chordata > Mammalia > Carnivora > Phocidae > Mirounga > Mirounga angustirostris. Next base: position 14,868,914 of record NW_026991711.1, on the reverse strand, counting down.
AATTAGCTTATTAGCATATATCTCACCAAATTCAGAGATACAGAAAAAGCAGCATAGGTGCTGACTGAGGATCCTTTCATTTGTTTAGTACCTATTTCCTTCCTTATGTGAAATGCGATTAGTTCTTTGTACATTACGGTACTTATTATATTGTATCACAAGCCCTCACATTTTACCACTTAGAGGGGAGTTCTCATGGGTCACAAGGACCACATCTTTTTTATCTCTGTTATCTCTAAAGCCTAGCACCCTGCCTGGCAATGGAAGCCTTGAAAAATACTGAGAGGTTACTCACCACGCACAAAGAGCCTATGGTTAACATAATGGAACAACAAAGAGCAGAAGCCATATGTGGTCCTCTTCTGAGATGGGAGAGACAAGAGCACTCAAACACTGACAGAAGGTGACACAAATGTGAGGATCAGTACTAGCGAAGACTCTTAGACACCAAAATGGTTTCTTCTTCCGCATCACTGAGCTGTCACATACTGGTCTTAAAACTAACATATTTAGGGCGCCTGGGTGGCTCAGTTGGTTAAGCGACTGCCTTCGGCTCAGGTCATGATCCTGGAGTCCCGGGATCGAGTCCTGCGTCGGGCTCCCTGCTCGGTGGGGAGTCTGCTTCTCCCTCTGACCCTCCTCCCTCTCATGCTATCTCTCATTCTCTCTCTCTCAAATAAAAAAAATCTTAAAAAAAAAAACCAAAAACTAACATATTTAAAATGACATTTTCAAGCAGAAATGTATTAAAGTACGATTTAAACGCATCCTCTTCCATAATTCGAGATGTTAGACTATGTTTCTCTCTTCACTAAATTCCACTTGAGAGATAATAAAGAAATATAAAAGGGAGTAACAATGAGAATGGGGGAAGTGGTTATGAAACATCGTTGGAGCAGAGTTATGAATGAATTTCTAAAAATTGAAGACAGAACACGTAGCTGATACACGAGCATATGGCTGGGAAGAGGAGCTGATTTTCCCGACAGAGGAGGATCTCGTAACAGCAAACACTGGTGGGGCGTGAGTGAGAAGGTGAAGCAGTAACTGAAACACTGTCAGGAAAATCTGTGCCTCTCAGCTTCCCACTCTCATTCTGTCCCTACGTTTCACAGAGAACTGGTCCGGCTGTTTATTCCAAGACAAAAAGTAGAAGATGATTTTTGAAAACAAAAAAAACCCCAAAAACAAAAAACAAAACTGAACAATCTACTGAGAGACAGAGATTGATTTTCATATGAGTGTCAGTGCTATTGAATAAAATGCCCTCATTTTGGCTTTTGGCCAGGCTGGTGTGTAGCATGGCCTTTATCTGTTCCGTGCCCGTACATCCAGAGAAGTCTGTCAGTTCTGCACATGCTAATGCACCTAGAGCTATTGATTAACCCTCCCACTCAGGGAAGAAGCCTATTGGAAAAACAGACATTTTTACACAGAGGAAACGCTTGCCAGCTCTCTGTATTGATCAATCTAATCTTTTACTCTTAAAAATATAAAAATAGCCAAGGATCTCCAGGCATCTGAGGAAGACCAATAGCAAAAGAAAAAAGGACCAAGATGAACAATCAACATACCCAAAAGAAATAAAGGTAACAAAGAGAACCAAAGAGGTACTTAAGATAATTCTAATATTTTCCAGATTATTCTGAAAATGAAATTCGATGAAATCATAAAACAAGAAGATACTGAAATTCAAAGGCAGCAGAGAAAAAGATCTGCAAAAATTAAGATGGGATTGCCCCCTTCAAAAAAAATCAATAGAAGTAAAAAAAAAAAAAAAAAATCCCCTGAACAGAGGGGAAAATTAGGAAATATAAAAAGAAAATATAACTACAGAAATACAAAGAACTGTAAAAGACTACTATGAACAATCATACACCAAGGAACTGGGACAACCTAGAAGAAATGAATAAATTCCTAAAAACATACAACTTACCATGAATATACTGATTCATGAAGAAACAGAATACCTAAACAAACCAATTACTAGTAAGGAGACTGAATGAGTAATCAAAACCTCCTGAGAAACAAAAGTCCAGGACCAGATGGCTTCACTGGTGAATTCTACCAAACATTTAAGGAATAATTAATACCAATCCTTCTTAAACTTTTCCAAACAATAGACAAGGAAGGAACACATCTGAACTCATTTTATAAGGCCAGCATTAACTTGATCCCCAAACCAGAAAAGGACACTACAAGAAAAGAAAATTACGGACCAATATTCCTGATAAACAAAGATGGAAAAATCCTCAACAAAGTATTAGCAAACCAGATTTAACAATACATTAAAAGGATCACACACCGTAATCAAGTGGGCTTTTTCCTAGAGATGCAAGGATGGGTTCCACATCCACAAATCAACCAACACGACACACCACATCGACAAAACGAAGGATACAAATATGATCATCTCAATGGATGCAGAAGAAGCATTTGAAAAAACTCAACATCCATTTATGATAAAAACTCTCAACTAAGTGGATATAGAGGGGACTCTACCTCAACATAATAAAGGCCATATATGACAAGTCCACAGATAACATCATACTCAATGGCAAAAAGCTAAAAGTTTTTCCCCTCAGATCATGAACAAGATAAGAATGCCTACCCACGCCACTTTTATTCAACATAGTATTGGAAGTACTAGCCATAGCAATTAGGGAAGAAAGAAAGGCATCCAAGTTGAAAAGAAGTAAACTGTCGCTATTTGCAGATGACGTGATATTATATATAGGAAACCCTAAAGATTCCACCAAAAAACGGTTAAAACTAATAAATGAATTCAGTAAAGTGGCAGGACACAAAATCAATATACAGAAATCTGTTGTGTTTTTTTACAGTAGTACCAAACTATAAGAAAGAAAAATTAAGAAAGTAATCTATTTACAATTGCATCAAAAAGAATACAATACCTAGGAATAAATTTAACCAAGGAGGTGAAAGCCCTGTACATTGAAAACTATGAGTTGCTGATAAAGACACAAATAAATGGAAAGATATTCCATGATTATGGACTGGAAGAATCATTACTATTAAAATGTCCCTACTATCCTAAGCAATCTACAGGATCAGTGCAACCCGTATCAAAATTCCAACACCATTTTTCACAGAAATAAAACAAACAATCTTAAAACTTATAAAGAACCACAAAAGACCCCAAATAGCCAAAGCAATCTTGAGAAAGAACGAAGCTGGAGGCATCCGGCTCTCCGATTTAAAACTACACCACAAAGCTATAGTAATCAAAACAGTTTGACTCTGGCATAAAAACAGACCTACAGTTCACTGGAATAGAATGGAGGGCCAAAAATAAAGTCAGACAAATATGGTCAATTAATTTATAACAAAGGAGCCAAGAATATGCAATGGGGAAAGTACAGTCTCTTCAATAAATGGTATTGGGAAAACTGGACAGCCACATGCAAAAGAATGAAACTTTGCCCCTTTCTTACACCATACACAAAGAGTAACTCAAAATGGATCAAACACTAAGGTGTGAAACCATAAAACTCCAGGACAAAACATAGACAGGAAGCATCCTGAGATCAGTGTTGGCAATATTCTTTGAATTTGCCACCAAAAGCAAAGGCAACAAAAGCAAGCAAAAGTAAACAAGTAGGACTACATGAAACTAAAAAGCTTCTGCATAGCAAAGAAACCATCAACAAAATGAAAAGGCAACCTATGGCATAGGAAAAAATTGCAAATCATATATCTGATAAGGGGTTAATATCCAAACTATATAAAGAACTCATACAACTCAATAGCAAAAAACCAATCAATCCAATTAAGAAAATGGACAGAGGCTCTGAAGAGACATTTTTCCAAAGATGATATATAAATGGCCAACAGGTCAACATCACTAATCATCAGGGAAATGAAAATCAAAACCACAATAAGATACCATCTTGTACCTGTTAGAATGGCTATTATCAAAAAGACAAACAACAAGTGTTAGCAAGGATGTGGAAAGAAGAGAACCCTTGTGCACTGCTGAGGGAAATGTAAATTGGTGCAGCCACTACGGGAAACATATGGTAGTTCCTCAAAAAATAACAAAAAGAACTACCATATAATCCAGAATTTTACTTCTGGGTATTTATCCAAAGGAAACAAAAACAGTAACTTGAAATGTATCTATGTCCTCACGTTCATTGCAGCACTATTTACAATACCCAAGACATGGAAACAACCTAAGTGTCCATTGATGGATGAATGAATGGATAAGGAAAGTGTGAGGTGTGTGTGTGTGTGTGTGTATAAAGTGAAATATTATTTGGCCATAAAAAGAAGGAAATCCTGCCATTTGCAAAAGCATGAATGGATCTTGAAGACATTATACTAAGTGAATGAAGTCAGAAAGAAAGACAAATACTCTATGATCTTGCTTATATGTGGAATCTGAAATAAAACAACACTGAGCTCACAGATACAGAGAACAGGTTAGTGGTTGTCAGGGGTGTGGGGGATGGGCAAAATAGGTGAGGGGGTCAAAAGGTACAAACTTCTAGTTATAAAATAAATGTCATAGGGATATAATGAACAGCGTGGTGACTGTATTTAACAATACTGTATTATATATTTGGAAGTTGCTAAGAGAGACTTTTAAAGTTCTCATCACAAGAAAAAATTTATAACTGTGTATGGTAATGAATATGAGACTTATTTTGATCATTTCTCAATACATACCAATAATAAATCATGTTATACACCTGAAACTAATATAATGTTGTATCTGTCAATTATATCTCAACTTAAAAAAAGGAAAAATAAAGAATAGTAGGTCATGACCAAGCTGAGTTTAATTCTGGAACACAGGGATGATTCAGTATTAGGAAATATATTAATATAGTTTGCTATATTAATAAATCAAATATAAAAACCAGATAGTCACCTCTATTTCTGCTGAAGAGGCAGTCAATCAATTGCAACCCATTCTTTTTATTCTTTTCAAATTCTAGTTAGTTTATATACTGTGCTAAATACAATTTATTATATTACTGATAAAAACATTTACTAAAATAGGAATCAATAGCTATTTCCTCAACATGATAAATTTTTGTAGTCCAAAGCTATTATCTTACTTAATAGGAAAACACAGAAAGTTGGCCAGGCAAAGTGAGAAAGAGGCCTAGTGCACTACTGTTATTTAACACCATATTAGAAATGTTAGCCAAGGGGCACGTGGGTGGCTCAGTTGGTTAAGTGATTGCCTTCGGCTCAGGTCATGATTCTGGAGTCCCTGGATCGAGTCCCGCATAGGGCTCCCTGCTCGGCAGGGAGTCTGCTTCGCCCTCTGACCCTATCTCCTCTCATGTGTTCTTTCTCTCTTTCAAATAAATAAATAAAATCTTAAAAAAAAGAAATATTAGCCAAAGCGATTAGATGAGAAAAAGCAATGTGAGGTATAACGATTAGAAAGGACGAGGAAAAACCATTTTTGTTTGCAGATAATCTTGGGAGGAAAAAAATCAAGAGAATCAACTTAAATATTACTATAAATGAGAATTCAGTATGATCACAGAAATAAAAATTCATATGCAGAAAATAGTCTTTCTATGTACAAGTAACCACCATTAAGAAGATACATTGTAAGAGAAAATGCCATTCATAAATAGTAACAAAAAGATGAAATACCTAGGAACAAACTTAAAAAGATACGTATAAAGCTTAGATGATTAAAATGTTATGATTCTTGACAAACATAAAACTGAACCTGAACATAAAGATACAACACATGCTTAAATGGGAAGAACAGTTTTCATGAAGATGTCAATACTCCCTAACCTAATTAATAAATTTAATGTAATCTTCCCTCCAGCACCCTCACCCCCCCAAAAAATCCTGAAAAATGTTGACCTAGATAAGATGATTCTAAAGCTTATATGGAAAAATGAACAGGAGTACCGGGAAAACAACAACAACAAAGTAGCAATGAGGGGAGAGAAGCCCTACTCAGTATTAAAACATGCTCTAAATTTTCAAAAAGGAGTGTGAAATAGGCACATGTATAGACAGAGATCAATGGAACAGGATAAAAAATGTGCCAAATGAGACATAAATAATACAGGAATTTAGTATACAATAAAGGTGGCAACACAAATCTCTGGAATAAAGATCATTAATTTTTTTCCAGTGTTGGACAACAATCCTCTAGAAAAAAATGAGCAAAGGAAAAGAATAAACAGGTGGAAAACAGAAGAAATTACAAATGGCCCTTAAACATATGACAATAGCCTCAACTCCATTCATGTTATGGGTTGAACTGTTTCCCTCCAAAATTCATATGGTGGAATCCTAACTTGCAGGACTTCAGAATGTGACCTTATTTGGAAATAGAGTCTTTACAGAGGGAATGAAGTTAAAATGACGCCATTAGGGTACACCCTAATCCAACATGACTGGTGTCCTTGTTGAATGAAGAAATCTGCACACAGACATACAGAGAGAGAAGACAAGGTAAAGGGAGCCAGAGAGAAAATGGCCACCTACAAGTCAAGAAGAAGGCCTGGGACAGGTCCTCCCTCACTGCCCTCAAAAGGAACCAACCCTAATGACACCCGGATCTTGGACTTCAAGTTACCAGAACCGTGAGACAAATAATTTCTTTTGTTTAAGCCACCTAGACTGCGGTACTGTGTTAGAGCAACCCCAGAAAACTAATACAGCTTGCAGTAAGAGAAATGCAAAAGTTATAAAATATATACCATAGCCTTAAAAATGATTGCCTCTTCGTGTTTGAGTAAAAGACGTCTTCCAACTTTATCCTATATACTTCCATGTTGTTTTAATATTTATAACATATCTTACATTTATAATTCAAAATTAAGTAAAAAATTCAATAATCTTTCATAAAGCTTATTTTTTAATCTCTTATTTTTATACAAATACATATGTAAACACATACAAACACACCATTTTTCTTTATGATGGGGTCAATCATATTACAAATATTATTCTATATTTTTAACTTAAAATATGCTGTCAGCAAAACACATTTATCTCAATTCTCTTGAAAGGCTATGCTATATTTCATTGTTTGTATGTAATGATGTTTATATAATCAATAGTCTATTTATGGATAAATTATTTCTTATTTCTTGCAGGGCTTGAACTCATGACCCTGAGATCAAGACCTGAGCTGAGTAGATCAAGAGTTGGATGTTTAACCAACTGAGCCACCCAGGTGCTCCACTGGATAAATTATTTCTATCTCATTAAAAACAATGGTAACAATCATACGTATACATCTATCTTTTTCTTTTTTCTTTTTTTAAAGATTTATTTGAATGAGAGTGAGAGAGTGTGTGTCTGTGTGTGGGGGGAGGGGCAAAGGGAGAGGAGGAGAGAGAATCTCAAGCAGACTCCTCACTGAGCATGAGCCCTATGTGGGGTTTGATCCTGCGGCCCTGAGATCATGACCTGTGCTGAAACTAAGAGTCGGCCTAACCGGCTGAGCCACCCAGGCACCCCATCATTTCTCTTTTTTAAATGTAAATTTGTTAAAGTGAATTGCTGGGTCAAAGGGCACACATATTTTAAATTTTTATACATACCGTAATATTTCCTTAATTTATACAGCTACTGTATGTATGAGTACATGAGAGTGCTCACTTGTCAATACGCTTGCTAAAACTGGATATTATTAATCCTTTTAACTCTTTCCAATATGATAAGAGAAACATTTCATCTCATGTTCTGTGCATTAAAAATTTTTGAGGTAATTATGTAAAATTTCATTTTTCTCTTCCTTTTACTTTCTTCCTTTTCTCCCCCTTCTCTGTCTTATCTCTTTCCCTTCAAAACAGTTATATCACACCACTTACAGAATCTTCTTCTGCACTGAAATGGTGTCTTAATTATTTATTAATTAAAAATACATGAGTGTGTTTTATTTTTTAAAAAAGATTTTATTTCTTTTTTGACACAGAGAGACAGCGAGAGAGGGAACACAAGCAGGGGGAGCAGCAGAGGGAGAAGCAGGCTTTCTGCCAAGCAGAGAGCCCGATGCGGGGCTAGATCCCAGGACCCTGGGATCATGACCTGAGCTGAACGCAGATGCTTAAGGACTGAGCCACCCAGGTGCCCCCGTGAGTGTTTTAAATACTGAACTTCTCAGAAAATAACCACACTAGTTTTGTTAAGGAATACAGAAAGTCAAGATAAAACACAATTTCATGCTTATGTGAGAAATAACATTTTTATGTTTATATTTAACATTTGAACTTCTTGAAAAAATAAAGCTGAGGAAATTAAGAATTTTATTCTGAACCACTGGAAAGAATTATTGTTAAGGATTAATATAACCTGTGAAAGTCTCTAACACGGACTAGAGCTCAGTGCTATTTTTAAAAAAGAGTAAAGAAAAACAGAGAACTAGGCACTGATGAGGAAAGAATTACGAGGCAATCAAGAAGTTTATATCAGCTTTAAAGGCATATTCAACGCTTATTTGTTGAAGGTTTATGCTGAGTGATGAAATGCTCAGGTAACCACAGTTTAATCTTGGAAATGGAAGCACATCGAAACTGAGTCACGCTCCAGCCCTAAGGCTGCGAGAATCAGGAACACATGGGAAATCCCTATGCTGTAGGAGATTCGTTTAGGAGATAGGAGGTAATATTTCTAGTTACTATGTAAGTCTTTTACTAAATCTCAGGGCTTGGATTTTTACCTTTTGGGAAATTTGATATAATCTTAAAGACAAACATTTTTTTCTTTTTTTACACTGTGTCAGGAGGCTAATGCCACAGCACCCGGATCTGTGGTGACATGAACTGAAGTTCTATCCATGGGGGAAGAGATTCTCTATCCATGTTTTTTTTTTTTTTTTTTTTAACGGTTTATTTATTTATTTATTTGACAGAGAGAGAGAGATAGCGAGAGCAGGAACACAAACAAGCAGGGGGAGTGGGAGAGGGAGAAGCAGGCTTCCTGCCGAGCAAGGAGCCCGATGTGGGACTCGATCCCAGGACCCTGGGATCATGACCTGAGCCGAAGGCAGACGCTTAACGACTGAGCCACCCAGGCGCCCCTCTATCCGTTTTTAATTTGTGAGCTTAGTCCATACAAAAAGGAAATCCTTAATAATGTCACAAATTTCTTAAAGAAATTCTGATCTAATTTACATTTAATAAATTCGCCAAGAAATGAGTTTGTAGTCTATTATAATCTCAGTTAATGCAACACCACCCCAGAATGATGACTTACTTGCATTTTTCTTCTTGTTCTCAAGATGATCTAACAGTTGTCGTATCTCAGTGTCATACTCCACCCATTCTGGGACAATCCTCGCAGCAGCTTTTAGCTTGGGTTCTTTTGTTTTGGGATTATTGCACTGAAAGTTTAAATAAAGTTTTGTTAATGAAAAACTATTATCCTTGTATGTTAATTATACTTCAGTTAAGGAAAGAAGGAAGGGAGGGAGGCAGGGAGGGAAGAGGGAAGGAAGGACTGACTGACCATTGTTCAGAAAACATAAAGGAAATGCTTGAGGACATTACTATGTCACTAGAGCAAACAAAACACATTTTGTAAAAAGCTGAGTCCTAAATACTAAATATTTAAAGTACTACAATTAGTTTAATAGGGAAAGGATCAAGTGAAATGACAAATCATTATGTAAGCAAAAAGTGTTTAATGCAAACACCTCAATCAGAAATTTAAACAAAAATTAATTAAAAACATTCTGATGCTTAAAAAGGAGTTTGTCAAACAATTCTGCAAACTGTTTTGACAAAAGATCTAATTACATGACCATTTGTAAAAGAACATAGGAGACTACATTAATAAATATTTTTTTTTAAAGATTTTTATTTATTTATTGAGAGAGAGAGAGAATGATAGAGAGAGAGCAGGAGAGGCTGGAGGGTCAGAGGGAGAAGCAGACTCCCTGCTGAGCAGGGAGCCTGATGTGGGACTCGATCCTGGGACTCCAGGATCATGACCTGAGCCAAAGGCAGTTGCTTAACCAACTGAGCCACCCAGGCACCCAATAAATATTTTCTTATCTTTTCTTTGGACTAAAGTCTGGTTTATATGCTTTATGTTTTCCACAGACAAAAGTATTTGTTAGCCTTTAGAAACTCCTTGAGTTTCTTTAGCAAAAACATTCATTCCCCTTCTTATGCCTCTGTTCTAATTAGCAACTGTGATGCTATTAAAAATCAGTTAACTGGAAAAAAAATCAGTTAACTGGAACTCATTTGTCAAAATATTGATAGATGTGAAATTCAGAGTAGTTTATCAATCTCATGTCTAAAAATATTAACTAGTCTATCTGACAGACACAGTGGGAAACCAGTGGATTCAGATCCTCAGTCATGGTTCCAACTCCACTCTTTCTAGTAGTGCGATCCATACATTCACCTATATGTGTGTCCATGTGTGTTATATGTGTTATGTGTGTGTGTGTGGGGGGGGGTCTAGTGCTTCATCATAGAGGAGGGAGATAATCTCCAGGGTTCCAGTGACACGGGATCCATTTAAACTACTCAATGAGCAATTGGTCCTACTGTGGAGTTCCTTGGGAAATTAAGGGTTAAAAGGCAAAACGTATCATAGGAGAAGGATCTGATTCTGGATGTAGGGGATAGTACAGCTGACAAAGGTCTGCTAATGGGCTGCATGGGAGTTGTGAGGAGAGAGGTCACAGGTGCCCCCAGAGTGTCTGGCTGAAGCCATGTGAAGAATGGAGATGCCACTGGCTGAGACATGAAGGACAGTGCAAGGAGCACAAACGTCCCCAAGCTCCACAAGCCTCGCCTTGCTCTCTACAAGGCATTCACAGAGGATGCATCTTGAAGCTCACGCTCTGTGACATTTTCTTATAGTTGCCACAGCTTGCTTTCTCCTTAATTCCTTGTGGGAAAGCTATTGGTTATAAGCCATGAGCCTGCTGTCTTGATCCTTTCCTCACCAAATATTTTCAGTTCATTCCATTATGGACTTTTTCGATAGTAATATATTCCTGAAGTAAGTGGGAAAAGAGGATTTTCTTTGCAGAAATTAACCTTACAGACAATATGTTCTATAAAGTGAAGATAATGGAAACATTTTCTTTCATTTTGTGTCAGAAACTGTTAAAAATACTATGTTTTCCTTATTTTTTTGTGCTATAATTTTTTCCCCCTCTAATCTCTATCAGTGGTACTTAAACAGGGCTATTATGCCCCTCAAGGGAGCTCTGACAAGGTCTGGACACATTTTGGGTGTCACGGCTCAGGGTGGGGTGGGGTGGGGTGATACTGCCATCTAGTGGGTAAGGCCAGGGATGCTGCTAAACATGCTACAAAGCGCAGGACGGTCCCCACAATTACGGATTATACGGTCCTAAATGTAAATAATGCCCAGGTTGAGAAACCTGATTATTGAAATGGAGCTGAGACAGTATCATGACATTCATAAATGCTCTCCTTCTCACCTTCAATACCATTAATCATGCTTTCTCCTCTTCATTAGGCCATTTCCTTGGGATTTTTCTGCACTCCCTTAACTTTTTCTCCAAGAAGCTGGCCCAAATTAGCATGTTCTCTCATTTTGAAGTGTTTCTGTGGAGGGATTGCTAGCTGTCCACCAAAATTTATGCCACCTTTTCTCTATGTAGACCCATCCCTAGGAAGTAGCCCATCTGGGAATGCCATTTCTCAGCTCTTTTGACATCTAGATGTGGCCACACAACCAATTCCCACCCAAGGGGCCACAGCTTTTAGGAGTCAGGAAGCATTCCTCACACTTCTTACCTCCCCTCCAGATCAACACTTCACAACAGAAATATGTGGAAACTACATATGTCATCTTAAATTTTCTAGTAGCCACATATAAAAAGAACAGGTGAAATAAATTTTAATACTGTATTTTATTTAACCAAATATGTCCAAATTATCAGTCAATATGTAATAAATATAAAAGTTAGTAATATGAGATATTTTTACCTTCTTATTATTGTACCGAGTCTTCAAAATCTGGTATCTTATACTTTACAGCACATCTCAGTTCAGACTAGCAACATTTTAAGTGCTGAATGGACACATGTGGCAAGTGGCCACCATCCTGGACAGATCAGCTCCAGATGGATACAGATGATGACAGGACCTCAGAGGATGAAGTAGCCCCCAGGTAGATGGAGGCTGGTCCCTGAGTCATGATGGACAGGGAAGCTACTCACTGACAGAATACTCACTTAGATCTGTATTCAGGTGAGTGAGAAACCACTGAAATTTGGGGTTTGTCACAGTTAGCTCATGCTAACTATCTCTAAGTATTATAAGTATTAGAGATCCCAAGGAGATCTTGCATCCCTAATGTATGAGTCACAACCTTTTATGTCCCAGCACAACTTTAACAATCTCTTAGGAGTTTCGTTATGTTCTTGACCTCTCTTTAGAACATTCCCTTGCTTTCTTCTTACAAATGCCATCTTACTTGTTTCTGCTACATTCTATCACCTTTGACTGAAACCTAACATACTGGCATGCTACTTTTTTTTCTATACATTTCTATACATACCTAGAAAAATGTCTATTTTATTGTCCTGTCTTATTTTGTTCAAAACTGTATGAATGCTAATATTTTGACAGCTTATTTTTTACTGAAGATCTTGTAAATAATTATTTAAAACTTAAATTAGCACAAAAAACAAGATGGTCAGAAAAAGAATGACAACATCTCGTAACTACCAAAGACAATAAAGTATTGGAATGTGACTTTGAGACAGCTGGAAAATAAATTAGTTTGAACTATTTCACGTTTAGGAGACTTACACTGTGTAGCATAATTAATCTACTTAAAATTAAAATGAAAAAAAAAATTTCTCACAAGGAAGAAAAACAGACATATATAGGATAATTTAGTAGAGACAGAATTATTTCGGTTGTCTTCATTTGGGGAAAATATTGGCAGGAGAACCAAACTGGTTATATATTAAGATAACAGTTAATCCATGAACACTTCAGGCAGCTCCTGGCCTTTCTTTCAGAAGCCCCTGAAAAGTGCTGAAAAGAGTAATGCGGCAAGCCCGAGATCGGATCCTTCGAAAGGCCTGCTTGCAAGGATGGCCCCTGGCTGGCGTCTGGGCACTTGGGTTTCAGCAGTGTTCCCACCATCCCTGGTAAGACTGGCTCACAGTGCCTAAACCCTGCCAACCCCGTGGTTTATGCTGAACCTGCTTTCCTTTTGATTGTTGGGAATTTTCAGTGTTTTTACGTATTAAGTGTCTGGTCAATGCGACAGGCAGGGGGAGTGCTTGTGCGAGCAGCCCCCCTGTAGGAATCCTGGGCCCTGGGTTCCTAACCAGCTGCCCTGGGACACAGCACCTCACCAGTGTTGTGGAATTCCCCACAGCTTACGGGGTTAAGCTGCTCTTGTGTGACTGCACAGGGAGAGGGCTCCTGGAAGCTTGCACCTGGCTCGCTCTGCACTTTGCCCCATACACCTCTTCCCTCTGTGGACATGGATTTGTACCCCCTGGAATAAAGCACAGCCATGAGCAGGACGATATCCTGAGTCCTGGGAGTCCTCTTAATGATTCCTCAAAGCTGGGGGTGGTCCTGGAGGCCCCTGACACAGCCCTGTACTTGGCCGACCTAAGTAAACAGAATGGTACTAACAGACGAAGCAGCCGGGTGCCACAGGGGTGCCATTCTGTCTATAAAAGAGAAACGATTCTACTGGAACACGTTCACACCTGCCTGCATGCAGAGGACAGCGCGCACACTCACCAGATCAATGGTTTTGGCTCTCTGTTTGGAGTCATCATCACACCACGTTTCACACCACAACCAGTCTTGAGGAAGAGACTTAATGGCGACTTGGTAAATCATATTATTGGGAAGATCCTATGGAAACAAGTGATTTAAACAAGGAGGTACAGAAATTAGAGGGAACAAGGTCAATTAGATTAAAAACAGGTTCAAAAAAAACATTCGCAGATCTAAGGTACCGATTTGTAGGCTATTAAATCCTTAATATGACCCAATCATCTTGTGTCACGATGAACCCATGCACTAGAACTACACCCACAGCTGTCCTGGACGTCACCCTGGGTGTCAGGATGCAGCGGGAAGCCCAGACACCCACCACCCCACAGGCCCCCAAATGGACAGGCTCCCTGCCTCCGCCTGCCCCAAAGCAGCGCAGCTGGGCACCCGCACTGGGCCTGCCCTTGCCAATGCTGTCAGAAACCGCCACGCCCTCCCGATTCGGCGGTGACCCTTCATTTCCCTGTTAGGAAACAACGTTCCAGGGATTCTCACATCCCTTCATGCTCCGAGCTTTCTAAGCAAAGACTGCTGGCACCTGGGTTAAAGAAAGTTTCTAAGGCAGATGAGCCTCGTAAGTGGCAAAAGAGCTCGGCGTGCTGCCTGTAAGCACGTGCGTGACCGAGCCCAGTCAAGTCTTCGGAGGAGATGGCCATCCCTGGGTCCACAATGATTCCAGCCTCGTGAGAGACTGTGGAGCAGAACACCAGCTACGTCAGGCCCAGATTCCTGGCCCACCGAAACTGTGTTATTGCAAGCGGTTATGTTTTCAGGTAAGCCGTTAGGGAGTGATAGATAATGAATATAGGGTTGTTGCAGAATTTGGATTTTCCAAATAAAGCTGCTTACAACTATTCATGCACAAGTCTTTGTATAGACATATGCTTTTATTTCCCTTGAAGTAGAATGACTGGTCATAGGGTAGGTGTAAATTCAAATTCATAAGAAACTGCCAACTGTTTTCCAAAACGGCTACAGCATTTTACCTGCTTGTCAGCAGTGTATGTGAGTTCTAGCCGCTCTGCATCCTTGTCAACACTTAGTGTGGTCAGTCTTTTTAATATCAACCATTCTAATAGTGTGTGGAACAGTTCATTGTAGTTTTAATTCTCATTTCCCTAATGACTAATGATCTTCAGCATCTCTCCATGGACTTATTGCCACTTGGTCATCATCTTTGGTGAAGGGTCTGTTAAAATCTGATTTTTTAAAATGAGATGGTTTTCTTATTAATGAGTTTTTTTTTTTTTTAAGATTTTATTTATTTATTCGACAGAGAGAGACACAGCGAGAGAGGGAACACAAGCAGGGAGAGTGGGAGAGGGAGAAGCAGGCTTCTCGCCTAGCAGGGAGCCCGATGCGGGGCTCGATCCCAGGACCCTGGGATCATGACCTGAGCTGAAGGCAGATGCCCAATGATTGAGCCACACAGGCACCCCTTATTAATAAGTTTTAAGAGGTCTTTTATATATTTGTCAATTATTTTCTTATGTGAATCACACTTTTAACGGGTCTAAAAACATCTGCATAAACAAAGGCCACAGAGACTTATTTTCTCCTATCTTCTAAAAGTTTTATAGTTTTACATTATGTCTTTAAGATCTATGATGTGTTTTGAGTTAGTTTTTCCACGTGGCATGTGTTATGGATGGCAGTGTTTGTCTTGAATTAGACGTGGATGTCTAATTCTTCCAGCGCCATTTGTTTAGAAGGCTGTCCTTTCTCCACTGCACTGCCTTCACACCTCTGTCAAAAGTCAACTGTTGACATGTGTGGGTTATTTCTGGAATCTCTATTCCTATTTATGGATTAGAATTATCTATTTTTACACCAAACATTAGCTTTATAGCAAGTCTTGAAATCAGGCAAAATAAGTCTTCAAACTCTGTTCTTCTTCAAGCTGTTTTGGCTATTTCGGGTCTACTGCATTTCTATATGAACGTAATTTTAAAAATGCTATTAGAAATAATATTGTCTTTTTAGTTTCAATCTCCAACTGTTGCTAGTAAATAGAAATACAGAATTGATTTTCATATATTGATCTTATATCTGCAGTATTACTAAATATAATTATTGACTCCATATAACTTTTTAGTAGATTATAGAGGATTGTCTACATAGATGATTCTGTCTGAAAAAAAGTTACTTATTCCTTGCCAATCCAATGCCTTTTATTCTTCTTGCCTTGCTGTACTATCTAGTACCTCTACTACAGACTAAATAGAAATGATGAGTAGATATCTTTTCTTTGTTCCTGATCTTAAGGGGAGAGTATTCAGTATTTCACCATTAAGTATGTTAGCTACAGGTTTTTCATAGGTGTCTTTTTTTAAAAGATTTTATTTATTTGAGAGAGAGAGAGAGAGAAACAGTGAGCACAATAGGGGGAAAAAGCAGAGGGAGAGGGAGAAAGAATCTGAAGCAGACTCTGCACTGAGCATGGAGCCTGATGTGGGGCTTAATCCCACGTCCGCGAGATCATGACCTGAGCCAAAACCAAGAGTTAGATGTTCAACCAAAGTCACCCAGGTGCCCCTCATAGGTGTCCTTTATCAGGCTGAGGAAGTTCCCTTCTTGTCCTAGTTTGCTGAGAGTTTTTATTAGGAATGGATATTGGAATATATCAAATGCTCTTTTGTATTAAGCTGATCATATGGTTTTTCTATTTTTTGGTTTGTTGATATAGTGAATTACACTGACTGGTATTCTTTTTTTTTTTTTTTTAAAGATTTTTATTTATTTATTTGAGACAGAGAGAATGAGAGAGAGGAGGGTCAGAGGGAGAAGCAGACTCCCCGCCGAGCAGGGAGCCCGATGTGGGACTCGATCCCGGGACTCCAGGATCATGACCTGAGCCGAAGGCAGTCGCTTAACCAACTGAGCCATCCAGGCGCCCTACACTGACTGGTATTCTAAAATGGAATGAACCCAGGGATAAAGTCCATTTAGTTATGATACAGGGTCTCTTTTATATATTGCTGGATTTGGTTTCCTGAGATTTTTATTAAGGATTTTTACATCTGTTCATGTAGGATGTCAGTCTGTAATTTTCCTTTCTTGTAATGTCTTTGTATGGTCTTGAAGTCAAGGGAATGTTAGCTTTGCAGAATGAGTAGAATTGGTATTTTTTCTTTAATGTTTGGTAGAATTCACTAATGAAGGTATCTGGGCATGGAGATTTAAACTAAACTCAGTTTCCTCAACTGACATAGGACTATTCAGACTATTTCATTTTGAGTGCATTTTGGTAGGTTGTGTCTTTTAAGTTGCTGACTAGATTAGACTCTTTCTAACTAACTAGGAAACATAGATTCTTCTGAATTGAAATATACAGATGTTCTGTGTATGGGTTTGCCTTTCCTGCTCACAGAGACTTAGCACCATTATCCAAGGGCTTACAGAGCTATCCCACTGAGAGAGGATTCCATTTAATATTGCAGTAGACCAACAGACCTACTTGATAGCAAGGAAAGGAAGCCTGGCAGGGGGCACATGACCAAGAGATCCCAAGGTCCCATCTCATACTACATCACCCAGAAGCTGCTGGCCTGACAAAGCAATAGAATGATTTTTGGAGACAATACCCTGCAAGAGTGGGGTGCAGCATTATATTCTAAATCACCAACCATTATATGGTGCTGTGTTACCACATGGAAAAATGACATGGGTCCAGGGAGCAAAGAAGTGATCCTGCTTATCCTCACTCCCAGTGACCCTCTTGGGGAAGCTGTGTTTGTTATCCCCATAATTCTGGGAGATCTGGGTCATATCATTAGGTTAAGTAACTCTAGAAATTAGTTGGATATTGAGAAAAAAGGTGTTTATCTATTAGGTAAAACAAAATGTAAGGCAGTAGCCATTTGGGACGCAGGACGAAGGGAGTTTGTCTTAAAGATCGGAGACAGAGGGTGCCTGGGTGGCTCAGTTGGTTAAGCGACTGCCTTCGGCTCAGGTCATGATCCTGGAGTCCTGGAATCGAGTCCCGCATCGGGCTCCCGGCTTGGCGGGGAGCCTGCTTCTCCCTCTTACCCTATCCCCTCTCATGCTGTTTCTCTTTCTCTCTCTCAAATAAATAAATAAATAAAATCTTAAAAAAAAAAAAAAAAAAAAGATCGGAGACAGAGACATATTTAACTGATGATGGAAGTGAGTAAGAAAAAGGTACGGTAAGTGAGCCAGGGCATGTGGTGGGATGAAGAGGCCTAAGGATGGAAAAGTGAAGGTAAAATATGATTAGTTTTGAAAATGTTGAGCTGAAAGTGAAAAATAGTATGTAAGTCAAGACAGATGAGATATCTAATACAAAATTGTACCAAGGGGAGAAAGAGGCTGAAAATGTCAGATTTTGAAGTCTACAGGAAGGGAACTGGAGCAGTCTGGATCCATGTCTATGAACATTCTACCTACCTGATCGAGGTTTGAAAGGCTGTTTGGATCTTGACTGAGAGCTTGGTACTGGCCCCGGAGCCTGTCTCCTGCTGCAATTCTCCTGAACTTCTTGAGATCCACCACATACAAGGCGCTGCAAAAGTGAAGAGTCTGTGGTGGCCCATGTTGTTCACGTACTTTTACTCTCCCCCAGTGACGGTCCACAGTAATGGGACTGACTTTAGATCTCCCTGGGTCTAATAATGATGAATCCTTTCATAAATTTTCTCCCCATGTCCACGCTGTTTCCGAGGGGTCTGAACTTTGTTATAATACTGTTAGGATCCATACCCTCGTAGAGTCACCTCAAGTTTTTCCAAGATACCATGAAAGTCATGGCTCTACAAAACAACAGTTTTGAAGACAGTATGCTCATTGTGCTATGTAACAAACCAGTTTATTCTGTAGTGGTGAGGAGCCTCTCACTTGAGTCCTATTACTTGGGTTTAACTGCCGGCTCAGCTATGCACTAACAGTGTAAGCCTGGGAAAGTCACATGAATGCTGCATGCTGTGGTTTCCACATCTGTTAAATGGTATCCGGATAACGGTATCTCAGAAGGCTGTCATAGGGATTTTATGAGTTAATACATGTGAAGTCTTGTAAGAGTGACTGTCATGCCATAAACACTAACTGGTTGCCATTACTGTCTGATTTCTAAGAAAACTGAATATTGTGATCCAGTAAGTTATTTAGTTACTAAAAAGTAAGAATATAAATTTTCTTACCTGATATGGTATTTCCTTCTTAAAAGATGTGATGCCCAGTATCCTTTTTTCCAGAAACGATATCCATCCATTTCAGTGCGGCTATCACAAAATGGAGTATACCCATAAGGTGCTCCACCCAGATCGAAATCTCGGAGTTCTTTTAGGTCATGTCTCACAATCTAAATAATTAAAATAGTTTCTCTGATGAAGACTATAAAATAATATAATATTATGTTGTTATAATATAATAAGTCCTTTTTATGTGAATCTCAAATCATCACCTGATTGTAGAAATAAAGAGAATTGTGTTTTTCTCACAGCTCTTTCAAGTGGTAGTGAGTTTACTAAGTTCCTTTTTCTCTTGTTCTTACAGGTGAAAAGAAACCAGGGTGCCTGGGTGGCTCAGGTGGCTAAGCGTCTGCCTTCAGCCCAGGTCATGATCCTGGAGTCCCAGGATAGAGCCCCAAGTTGGGCTCCCTGCTCAGCGGGGAGTCTGCTTCTCTCTCTGCCCCTCCCCCTGCTTGGGCTCTCTCTCTCTCTCTCACTCAAATAAAATAAAATCTTTAAAAAAAAAAATGAAAATAAACCTAAAATGTATATGCCTAGTCTATACAACAGTGGTCTTACTCATTAATAAGAATAGTTTGTTATGTCATTTTATTTTTTTTTAAAGATTTTATTTGACAGAGAGTATTTGACAGAGAGAGCATGAGTGGGGGAGGGGCAGAAAGGGAGAGGGACAAGCAGATTCCCTGCCAAGTGCAGAGACCGACACAGAGCTTGATCCCAGGATCCTGAGATCATGACCTGAGCTGAAGTCAGAGCCACCCAGGGGCCCCTTGTTACACCACTTTAATCAAGATAGTTTAAACAAAATGTATTTTGGGAAGAGATGAAATATTTCACAAGTACATCAATCTTAGTTTATCAAGGTATAGATTAATAATTCAAAATCATTTTATGATAAATCTCTATTATTGTAATATTGGCAAATATTAGTCTGAATGATAAAAACCTCTTGGTTACCCTCAATGGCTTTAACGAAATAACAGTAAGTTCCTTTTTTTTTTTTTTTTTTTAAGATTTTATTTATTTAAGAGAGAGAGCAAGCACAAGCAGGGGAAGGGGCAGAGGGGGAGGAAAAGAATCCCAAGCAGATTCCATGCTGAGCCTGATGCAGGGCTCGATCCCATGACCCTGAGACCATGACCTGAGCTGAAACCAAGAGTTGGATGCTCAACCAACTGCACCACCCAGGAGCATTTTTTAACAGATTCAGGCCTGCTGGAAAATATCACTATGTAAGTTGGGGGAAGATAGGAGAAATATATTTTATGTTAGATGGTATGTTTGGAAGTGCCTAGTTCATTACATTTGCCTGTTTTCTTAGTTTTTAATTATAATGTTTCATATTTATCACTTTGAAAAATACTACAAAAATACTAAAAGTTTACAATGTAAGTAAATCCTAATATAGGATTTGAAAAATATACTTTTTGCCCTAAATAGAAATTGTACTAACTTGTACACTTAATTTATATAATGTTACTATTTACATTTTACTGTTCTTAAAAATTCTGCGTATTTTTCAAATATTTTTTCCCATTAATGATTACAAAGGCATGCAAGGAAGGGAAGGGGAAAAGTCATAATTTTTGGATATATAAATTTTGAAAGCTGAGTACTATAATGGCTTTTAGGGGCCAAATTTGGGACTTTCTTCCCCCTTAAGTGGTAGAATGAGGAGGATTTGGCTAGTGCCCACGAATACCGTGGGAGGTTCAGAAGGAAAGGAGAGATGTCTGTAATCGTTAATTTTTTCAGCAAGAAGAAATAGCTCATTTTAAATAAGTAGCTCATATTCATAGGAACTCAGACTACTTTTATTGTGACTAGTATCAGTACTTATTTTTTAATTACCAAAATTAAAAAACTACTATTTCAGAGAGAAAACTGCAATGTCCTAAATAGTAAATGGTACTTCTTGCGATACAACATTTGATTTTCCCCTGGAATTCTGACAGTTTTGTTTTGTTTTGTTTTGTTTTAAAGATGCTTTCCTTATGTATGTTGTATATTTTTATGTAGCATGGCAACAAAGATAATAATGAACACCAGCAATATAAACTGAGCCCTACACTCAAACAGAAGTGCAGAAAAAGTTTAAGTACTACTAAAAACAACAGTTAATCTTATTACCTGGTCAGCATCAACAAAAATGATTTTGTCCACCGCTAGAGGAAAAAGGACATCGAGGAAAAGAATTTTGTAACCCCAAATGATCCTCTGTTTTTCAGTCTGCTGATGAAGCCAGCTGGGCCATCTATACTGCACTAGTTCATACTGGAATCCATACTCCTCAGCCATGGGGGGAATGACTTCCTAAAAACATACACATACACACAAATCAAAGAATATGTTCAAGGAAGAGGAAGTAGTTTTTGTTTTAGAGAAAAAAATCAACATTTTAAAAAGCAGAGTTTACTATAAATTGTTACAAATGACTTGGTAAAATGCCTAAACTACTTCTACAACTTATACCTACTAATGAGGAATATGGAAATGCTGACAAATATAAAAATACAAGTATACATGAAACTATATAATCCACTGACATTAAAAAATAGGTACACCATTTTGAATAGCAAGTTTATTAAGTAAAAAAAATGTTCCCCTAGTTTTTACTACCAGTGTTTGACTTGAGAAAGCCTGACTATACAAGGAGAAGCGTCTGGATCTTGGAACACCGATGCGTCACACAGTTTGTGTGTATGTCAACATGCTGGCTCCTCAGACAGACACAACAGGAAGAGGGAGTGCAAAAACCCATAAAATGAGTTGTAAAGTGATAAGTTAGGTTTTCTACATGAGTTTCATGTTTGAGATTTATGACCTATTTAATTCAAGAATTAAAAATACAGGGTAGTCATTATGGTTCTGGATGTTTGGTATTTGGTGCATAGTCTTACAGACTTAGAGTATCTTATTCTGTTTAAAGCAGAGCAGTTAATGAAATGCACTGTTGGCTAAGTTTGGTTCACGAGCCCCAAACTGAGAGGGAGAGTGGTAAAGGTGGGGGTGGGGAGGGAGATGGGTTAGCAAACAGAGAATTCGCTTTTTCCTTCTCAGTTCTCATTTGTAGCTTGTTGCTGGTTATACACCTAGTTTAATTTTCTTCCTGCTTTTGTAAGAACAGTATAGATTTAAATTACGTTCCTTAGTGTAAGCACTGGTTTTATCTGTGAATTGAAATGCTGCAATTATGGCTAGAATGGTTGCTGATAATCATTGTTTTGATTTCAAAACTAAAAAATATATGTATGTATTAGGAGAAAGTAGAAAAGCTCTCTAATCAGCAAATATGCATTAATATTTTCACTGAGCATGCACTAGGTGCTAGGCACTATTTTAGGGCCTAGGGATACAGAAGTGAACAAAACAGATATAAATCATGGCCTTCATAAGGCTTACATTTTAGAGGTGGTAGGTAGAAAATAAATGAAAGAGTAAGTCATCTATAGAACATAGTGCTAGGGGAAAAGTAAAAGGGAGGAAAGCAGAGTGAAAAATCAGAAGGGACTGTAATTTCAGATTGTGCAGTCAGAAAAGGATTATTCCCTAAGTAGGTATATAATTCATCAAAGATTTGAAGGAAGAGAGAGAGATGTTTTGAAAACTGGAAGGAAAGGATCTAGGGTACTAGTAATTTCTGTATAGGACTGCTGGTTACATAGGTGTTTTAACTTTGTAAAAATTCATCAAAGCTGCACACTTATGATTTGTACACATTGTACTTCACTGAAAGATTTCAAAAAGATAAACATTTTGCGGGAAAGGAACGAAATTCCCAAAAGAAAAAAAATATTATTTCAGATATGCTATTACTTTTGGCCACATGGTAGAACAAGAACTTTATGCAGGCACAGCATGTATTTCTACTGAATGGTATCACTGCCTGCTAAGAGAATCTTCAGATTGTACTAGCTCAGTTTATGTAGAATTAATCCCAGCATGCAGTGTTTGCCTAGTAGGATAACATCAAAAATTTGGTAACAAACTAGTATGACTTCTTGTTTGTATTTATAGGTTCTTTTTCGGTTGTCTTCTGCTAAATGAGCATGCGAGGTGGCACTCTTGGTGGAGGTGGCGGGAGAGGATGTGACATAGGGTTAAGCACCTGGGCTTTGAGGACAGGATGCTTGGGATCAGATCTCAGCTATGTTCCTAATTAGCTGTTTGATCTCAGGCCTGGGCTTTAAAGGACAAATCTTGTTCAAAGAAAGGTTGGGCCCTTTGCCCTGCACTCCTGGGAGGTAACTCTACCCTTGCCCTGTCCTGCCTTGGGCCACACCAAATAGTCTATGCTAACAATGCGACTTAACAGCTGGGACTCTGAGCCACAAGGTATCAGCTCAACCTCTGGGGGGCTGTAGGCGAAGGTCAGCCACGTGGCAGTCAGGTGGGTCTATGTGGCCAACCCCCAGTAAAAAGTCTGGACACCAAAGTCTGAGTGAGCTTCCCTAACTGGCAACCCTCCACGTATATTGTTACATTTACTGGGAGAAATAAGCTCTGTCTGCCAACTCCACTGGGACAGGCCAGCTGGAAGCTCTTGGTCCAGTCTCCCCTGAACCCTGCCCTATGCACATGCATCTCTTTGCCTTGCTCATTTTAATCTGTATTGTTTTGCTGTAATAAACTGTAACTGGGAGTATAATGGCTATCTTAGTTCTGTGAGTCCTTCTAGTTAGTCTCTGAACCTAAGGGTGGGCTTGGATACCTCCCAGCTGTATAGGCCGGTTATGTAATTTCTGAGTCTTGGTTTTCTGGGAATAGAACTTTATAAAGAGCAACTAAATAATGTAGGTAAAGCACTTAGCAATGTGCTGGCAATAGGAATAAAAACATGGCTGGCTAGTCTTATTTCTGCTTTTACCACTGGTTTTGGATTAGAAAAAGAAAACTCCTTTGAACTGCTACTGAATGAGACCCTAACTTACATGAAATTTGATGAATCTGTCATGAGAATAGGGAGACATATGGTACACCTTGTGGCAGGAGTGTGAGGCTGAGTAAAGGGTAACAGTGGTTGACCATCTGAAAACTCCCAAGATAAAATGCCTCATTTTAAATGTAGTACCCAAACCATCAGCACAGCAATCACCGTGCTGCACAAAGATAAAAGATCCTTTTTATTCTCAGGATTATCAAACTATTTCCTATGGTACAGTGTTCATATTCTCCAGATACTACTGTTCCAGCCTATCTTTGTAAAATTATGACAGAACCTAATTCTTTTTATTGACAATCTGTGCATATCTTTCATTGCCAAATTTTATTTAATTATTTAATTATATTCATTTCATATTATGAAATAGCACTAATCTTTCTGATTTTGAGCTTAGTTTAAAATAAACCATCTCTTTCTGTCCTTTTAAACACTTCTTTAAATAAAAACAGCATAGAATTTTTCTTTAGATAAAAGAATAGTGAATATCGAAGTTTTAAAAATTGATTAAAAATAGTAATTTAAAAAGACTCATTCTGAAATTATGTGAACTTACAATGATATAAAGAATTTACTATTCAAACATTGAACCATTCTATAATAAAGATTAATGTACTTACTTTAAATGTTGGTGAGAGATAATTTTTTAGAAACCAGAATTTCACGGGTGTTTTGGTGTTACGTAAAACAGAAAGCATCATAATTCTGTATAAAGGAACGTTAAACCCAGTGAGTTAACAATAGGAGTTCACCCTGCTTTTTCTAAGGCTTTTAATTATTATATATATATAATTACTTAAAGATATTCACTATGAATTGTGGAGAAATAGACTGAAGGACCTTCACAAATTATGGTTCCTCATCAAGTATGTAATGTGTAAGGATATATACATACAAACATACACACACATACCATGCAGAATAAACGGATTGCTTTTCATTTTTTCCAATTGACTCTGAAATAGTCTTGTTTAGTTGAACTACACTCCAATCTCCATTCTTTTACTATGTCATTAATATCAGGTGTACAAAACTCCAAGAGCTGAATAACCTGTGTTAGTAAATTCACTGGACAGGTCACTTGTCTTGCTATGCTAGATCTCTGACTAGAGAAGATACAGATGTATCTAAATTTCCATGTTAAAATATCAACACATTTTCAAGTATTTTTGAGGGATTCTCGGATATCCTTCTATATACAAAGTTAAAAAAATAGCCCTTTGTAGTTTGGAATTAAGCTTTTCTCCTCTTATCCCACCCATGTTTTCTATAAAATAAGGAATTTCCTCACCAGAAAAGGGAAATTTACTATATATACTTTTCCTCACTTATAACATATGTTCATTTCCTAGCCATACAGAACAGCAGCATTCTAATCAAACTCATGAAATGTCACTGTATTTCATTTTATTTTATTTTTTTTAATTTTTTTAAATTCATGAGAGTCAGAGAGAGAGAGAGGCAGAGGCAGCGGAAGAGGGAGAAGCAGGCTCCCGCCTAGCAGGGAGCCCGACGCAGGACTCGATCCCAGGATCCCGGGATCATGACCTGAGCCGAAGGCAGACGCTTAACCATCTGAGCCACCCAGGCGCCCGTATGTCATTTTATTTTTTAAAAAAGATTTTATTTATTTGAGAGAGAGAGAGAGATAGCAAGAGAGAGCGTAAGTGGGGAGGAGAGGGAGAAGCAGGCTCCCCATGAGTGGGGAGCCTGAAATGGGGCTCAATCATGACCTGAGCTGAAGGCAGATGCTGAACCAACTGAGCCACCCAGGCGCCCCTCACTGTGTTTTAAAAATATACTGCTTGGTGTACTGGGGTAGCCCAGTCGGTTAAGCATCCAGCTCTTGATTACAGTGCAGGTCATGATTTTCGGGTCATGGGATCAAGCCCCGCATTGCAGCCTGGAGCCTGCTTGAGATTCTCTCTTTCCCTCTCACTCTACCTCTCCCCCTGCTCACGCTAAGTGAATAAAATCTTAAAAAAAAAAAAAAAAATATATATATATATATATATATATATATTGCTCTTATATTTTTAGGTAATCTCAGGGTCACGAGATCAAGCCCCACATCTGGCTCCATGCTCAGTGGGGAGTCTGCTTGAGATTCTCTCCCTCTCCCTCTGCTCCTCCCCCGACTTGCTCATGCACGCTCGCTCTCTCGCTCTCTCTCTCAATCTTTAAAAAAGAAAGAAAAAAGCAAGGTGCAGAACAACATAAATTTTGTTACTACTTAAGTAAAAGAAGTTAAAAATGAAGAAAATATAGTTGCTTATTTACATGTATCTTTGGCAAGATATGAAAATAATAATACTAGTTTCCTGTTGGAAGGAGACTGGGTAATAAGAAAACAGGTGGACTTTTTCACTGTACATTCTTTTATTCTTCTGAACTTTTGAAATTCCTTTTGAACCATGTATTACTTTTCAAAGCATTAGATAAAAATATATACCTACCTTAAAAAGCGTTCATATAAATGGCCAGAAGCAACTGAAAATATGTTTAGAACATCTGCTTCCTTTTTGTCTTTTTCTTTATGCAAACTTCTTGTGAAACTTGGAATAAGAAAGTAGTGATTGAGAGTTTCTTAATATGGATTTACAAACTGTACATACCTAAATACTAAATTTAATATGCAATAAAATTAGGGAAGCCTCTCAAAATAAGCCCCATCTCATATACAAAAGTGACCGAATCTTTTATTTGGGGTATTCATAATGTAAAATTGTTTTTCTTCCTAGGTAAAAATTTTATTCAATTAAAATTTTCATTTTTATATGCACAGATATTTAGAATGACTAAAATTTGGAACAAAATAAACTTATAATCACTACAGATATATTTTGCCAAATAGGAATTGTATGACAGCATTTTTCAAATCTTTTCTTATTGTAATTTCCCAGATAAGAAAAACACAGTTGATACTCTGAGCTGATAAAACTTAGGATAAAAAAGTGAAAGCATTATATTATACACAATACTCATGTGACCGGAGGAGTTACTGTCCCAAATGCACACCTTCTCCTTTTCTAACACAGCAGTATCTGCTTCTGGTACCTTCTGTAGACTTAGTGGCTGTGCTGTTGTTTGATGGTCATCTGTATTCATTCTTGTCTCCACCCTCTGGTTTTAATGGAAGCTAATGGACAATACCCTTTAAAATGCCCACATTCTGCTTCATTATCCTCCCAAACATACCTACTCTCCAAATGATCTCAAAATGAAGGGGCTTGAGCCCTTCTCAATCAGTAACAGTTCAATGTACATAAAGGAATAGGAACACCATTCTTATCAAACAAGAAGTCAACTACAGAAAGAGGCCTAAACTGGGCACAATCCTAAATGATGGGAGTGCTTCTGATTGGCAAAATAAAATCTGCCTAGGTTGTTGAATCTATTTCTTACCCTTGATAAAAATGATCACTGGTTCTCCATCATAAGTCACGTGAAGCTTAGATCTCTGAAACGGACTTTCAAAGTTCTCTACCATGTGGATCTACAGCACACAGCTTTTGTTTTTGCTCACCTAACATCCTTTATATGTCTAGTAACAATAACCTAGTATTCCTCCTCCACTTTCATTCTGTGAGGTCTAGTGGGACAGGCCCTCTCACTGGCTCTGGAGGTAGGCATATGACCCAAGCACGGTCAGAATTACAGTGACCCCCATTTGGGACAAATAGCTAACAAGTGGACCAATGAGTCAGCCTGGGACTTTATGGAAAGAACCAATCTCTTCCCACTGGAGATGGCAAACTTTTTCTTCTAAAACTTTATCTGAAAATGAAGGAGGCACAGAGAATAGAACTAAGACATGGAGGAATAATTTCTAGACCACATCACCTGAATGCCCAAAGCCAGCTCTACTCCTGGACTCTCCACATGCGAGCCAATATAGTCCTGTTTTGATTAACTAATATAGGCCCCAACCTAATTTATAGATTCCCTATTATATTCAATGTCCCAGTGTCTCAGCTAAGCTGGGCTACTTTCTGTTCCTATGAACATACTCAATCTTTTTGACTTCATAACTTCGCTCCATCTCCAACTTCTGAGATCCTGTTCCTCCTTCAGAGCACATCTTAACCACATACTTCTCTACGGAATCTTTCTGGAGGTTCCTCCTCACTAGAAACAGCCTTTTGCTCCCAGGGTTCACAGAGCACCTTACTCTCAGCTGTCTTACAGTTCTAGTTTCCTATCCTGTTTTAGTAATATTTATGTACCGATCTCATCCCACAAGAGGAGAGGATCTGTGCTTTACTTAGATGTTTACAATCTGCAGGCCTGCCACATACTAGATTCCTGATGGATCTATCGTTATAGGTTAAAACATTCACTAGTAATTACCTTTTAATGGAATCCCATATTCCTTTTTTCTTTTCTTCCTTATCAGTAAGGATATCCTCCTTAATTTTGTCTGGCTTTTTTTGCACCTAGATAGCATGGTAAAGGAAAGTCTTAGAACTGTGCAGCTTTAAATATTATGCCACGTGGTTAGAAAGTGAAACACACAGGGCAAGGTGACCCCTGTAAATCTAAGACAGGTGCAATGACAGAGCCAGGGAAGTACGTAACAGACACAATCTGGTTTCAATCATCAGGTCAACCTCTTGCTGGTAGTTCTTTTGGTGGTTACCTCCATACTACTAAATAATGTGCTTATAAACTTGTAATTACTGATTTATCAACTTCAGACATTATCTACTAGCATATCTAGAACCACAGGGTTTAGACCTTTTTCATTCTCTGTGATGACAGAGGAGTAGCTCACTTATATCACTCTTCCTCTCTTTGGAAGTTTTGGCAGTAATATCATTATCATTAGTTCCACTGAGTGTCTTTGTAGCTTCAAATACATAAATATA
This sequence comes from Mirounga angustirostris, assembly GCF_029215605.1. Lineage (NCBI taxonomy): Eukaryota > Metazoa > Chordata > Mammalia > Carnivora > Phocidae > Mirounga > Mirounga angustirostris. The sequence goes on along the minus strand of NW_026991711.1, from coordinate 14,840,140 downwards.
TATTTTTTTGCTCCAACAACTTCAAGTTTCTCTTGTATACTCTGTAAGATAAGGATACTAATATTTCTACCTTTTCCCTCCACCTCCTGCCTTACATTAGTTCAACTTTTACTTTAGCATTGTAAATACAGATAATATCTACATTTATTTTGGTAAAACCTAATTATAACTTCAGCACTTTGCTATGTTTATTCTACAACTTGAAAGTCAGTAGACAGTGCTTATTGTGACAATGTAAATATTATTCACTGAAGAGTCTGCAAGGCCACCAGCACTGGATTACCTCTGTGTAGTGACAGTAACGTGACCACTGTGCCTCTCATGAGAGACTCTCGGTATTTCAAATGGATTCTGCTTTCTCACATTCCTTCAATAGACAAACACTTTTCCTTAGAATTTTATTGCATTTATTTTTTCTTGTGGTGAGATAAATTTCTTCTTTACCATACATCTAATATTTTCCAGTTTATTATTCATGGTCATTGTATGGAATTCCTGTCTTCTTGCAGATATTTTTCTTGGAGCTCAACAATTAACTGCCTATTTCTTTCAAGGCTTTCTTTGTGTTGGTTTTCAGATTAATTCACAGTTTCTCAAAATACCTATCTTCCTCTTTCTTGGTCTTCATCCTCATTGTGCTTGCAAACACCTTCAAGAAGGGGTGTGAAAATAATTTTTCTCCATCTTCACTCTTCAGAAAATAACTTTGTCTTTGTGTTTAAGAATTTGGCTAAAGAATCCTAGCTTCAAAATAATTCTCAGAACACTAAAGGCTTTGTTTTGCTGTCTTGTAACATCCATCTTGAAAATGAAAAGTCCGATGCTAATGCTGGTGTCATTCTATGGCTGTGACCTGCTTTTCCTCCTTGATACTTATTAGGATCTCATGGGGGCCATTTTTTACTCATGCTAATCTGTGGACCCTTTTGACTGAATATTTTTCTCTTATCTGTGAAATATCTTCCCTCCTCCATTTTCTGTTCTTTCAATGTGGGAATTCCTATTCATGGGCTGCTGGGGTTGATGGGCTGATCCTTAACGTTGTCTTTTCTGCTCCTTTTTTTCTATGTAATTGTGAGAGATGGACAGTGAGAAGATAAAACTATGTTATTAAAATCAACTGAAAGACCTAGGTGGTTGGGCTGCAGAAGGTCTGACTCAGGTAGGGCATGATTTTTACCCTCAAAGATTTGGTGGCTATGGTCAAAGAGTTCAAACTGCTCTGTACTACAGACCAACAAGCCAAATTAGAGCCAATACACAGAGTGAAAAAATTCAGCTCAAGAGAACTTAAGTAGCTTTTCAATGGTCAAAATAGCTCAAAGATGGATATGTTCTTTCCTGCGCCCAGCCCGGCAGAAATGGTGTTTCTCTCCTGTTTACAGGACTATCTGGAATACTGTTCCTACAGGGCTTGGACCTTAGTATCTTAAGTAGCTGGTCTGGATTTCATGGGGTTTTTCATCTGAAATGGCCAGAAAGAAATGTATTCAAGGAGAGACTATGTTACTATTGAGAAAGAAAATCAAGGTCAATACAGGAGAAAGAGAATCAAGATAAATGTGAAGCAACATGTATAACTGATCACAGGATAAAGGTGATTAGGAACAGGTTATGATGTGGGATGCAAGGTAAAATTTGGTGATACAGTAGTTTAGAATCCGGGCAATACGTAAGGTGTGAGCTTTGGTGGCCTATTGTTATTGGATCTTAGAAATTACAACCACATAGTATTTCTTAGTTGTACGTGGAAATTAATTTCTACTTTACTGCATTGTAGATAGAGAATGTACTCTGTACGATTTCATTCTTCTGAAATGTACTGAAACTTGCTTTCAACTAAATGTAAAGCTAATTTTTATCAACATTTCCTGTGTATTTGAAAGACTGCTCATTTGGTGATACTGGGTGTTGTGTTCTATATGTGTCTAGGTCAGAATTTCTAATCTGTTCACATCTTCTCTATCTCTTGATTTTTTGGTCAGCTTGTTATATCAAGTACTGAGAGACAGGTATTAAAAATATCCCAGGAGCGCCTGGGTGGCTCAGTCAGTTAAATGTCTGACTCTTGATTTCAGCTCAGGTCATGATCTCAGAGATTGAGCCCTGCATCAGGCTCCACGCTCAGTGAGGAGTCTGCTTGAGATTCTCTCCCTCTGCCCCTCCCCCCACCGTTGCATGTGTGCTCCCTCTCAAATAAAAAAATTTTTAAAAATATCCCAGCATGATAGAAAATTTTAAATTTCTCTTTGTAATTCTATTTCTGCCTCATATATGTAAAATGACCTTCTTTATCTTTAGTAATGTTGTCTAATTTAATCTCTGGTATTAGTATAGCTATGCAAATTTTCTTTAGCTTAGTATTGGCCTACAATACTTTTGCCACTCTTGAGTTTTATTTTCATCTTCACCCTAAAGTTGTATTCTTATGTATTAGGTGTTCTTTCTGCAAACAACACATAGTTGTAATTAAAACAAAAACCCAATATGACAGTTTTTGTCTTTTAATTAGAACATTTAGTCCATTTACATTTAACATAATTGAGTTAAATTCTAACTTATTATTTTGCTTCCTTTATATCCCATATATTCTTTCTTTTTTCTTATTCCATTTATATTAATTTATTTTATTCCATTTTTCCTCTTTATGGCATTATGCTTTCTTTCTATTCTTTTAGTGGTTATCTTAGAAATTAAATTCATATTTGTCCTAAAGCCAGTATCTTCTGGCTTTCATTCTTACTGCTGAGAAATCAATGATCAGACTATCTATAGCTCTTTGAAGGTAATTTTTCCTTTTTTCTCTGATTACTCTCAAGATTTTTCCCTTTGGTTTTCTGCAGTTTTACCAGAGTATAGGTGTAAATTTTCTTTTAATTATCTTGCTTGGGAATCATTGGACTTCTTGAACATGTAAATTGGTATCTTTCATCAATTCATGAAAATTCTCAGCCATTATTGCTTCAAATATTAAATATCTTTTTTTTATAGAAGATTTTATTTATTTATTTAACAGAGAGAGACACAGCAAGAGAGGGAACACAAGCAGGGGGAGTGGGAGAAGGAGAAACAGGCTTCCCGCAGAGCAGGGAGCCCAATGCGGGGCTTGATCCCAGGACCCTGGGATCATGACCTGAGCTGAAGGCAGACGCTTAACGACTGAGCCACCCAGGCGCCCCCTTTTTTTTTTTTTTATAATGTGAGTATAGTTGACACACCATGTTACATTTACCTCACACTCTTTCACCTTTGTCTGGAACTCCACTTAAAATGATTTTAATTATTCAATACTCACAAAGCACTTTACAAACTGAACTATCTTATCCTTATAACAGACATGTAAGGTAGGTTCCATTATTAATCACAATTTATAAATGAGGAAAATGAGACAGAAAGAGGCTAAGCAATCTGTCCAAGGTCACACAGCTAGAGAGTGGTGGAGCCAGGTTCAGTGCAATCCTGGAATCTTTAATTTCTCACTCTATTCTCTATGCCTTTTATGCTCTCTGCTGCATTATCCTCTTTTTTTAATGTCCCTGTTGCATTAGGAATACTTTTTCTAGTCTATCTTCCAATTCACTAATTCTCTCCTTAGCCATGTAAAAGTCATCCATCGAATTCTTAATTTGGGTTATTGTATCTCTCAGTTTCAGAAGTTCCACTTTAAAAAATATCAGATATGCATTTTTTATAGTTTTCTGTTCCCTGAATTGTTTTCAAGCTTGTCTTTTATTTCTTTAAATATTGTAAGCACAGTTGTTTCGGAGTGTCAATAATTCTAATATAGAGAGTGTTTATATGTTTGCTTTCTGTTGTTTCAGCTGGTTTTCTCTATGTATTTGGATACAGTAATCTTATTCCAGAGACGTATAGGAATTTGGCCCTATACAACCTCATCAATCTGGAACTGGTATAGTGCAAATTCAAGGCTCAGAGTTTCCTGGACTACTTGCATGGAACAAATTTGGGCTAAAAGACTGTGTGGAATAATTTACTAGGGTTCATCCTTACCCTGAAGCTACAGCCAGCTTATTGCTGAAAGGGTCTTCTAACAGATTACCCACTTTATATGGGTCCAGGGATTTACTTTCTGTCCCCATCACCCTGCAAATTAAATCAAAATGATAGTTCAGGTGTACCAGGATGGACAAATGTTCTCAGGACAAGAGAAGATTCTGTGCTTGCTTACTTCATTAGGATCTTATTTTCCCTTTAATTTTGGTTTTGTAGTTCCTTGTTATCCTTATTATTTTGTTACTGTCAGCTCCTCATTGCTTTTAAGATGTTTCAAAAACACCCAACATTTTTACTAGTTTTAAGAAGGTGAGTGGTAAGTTGGTCCAAAGGAATAAATCTGCCATCATTAAAAACTCCTCTTCTCTCTCACTCTCTTCCATTTTTGGGGGGGTGGGGTGGGGGGTAAAGGAAAGAAACATCACTTTTTCTTTTCAAGGCTAACTTTTCAACCTGTGTTCCTGAGCTCATCTCTAGAGCCTAATTTGTAACGCTATCTGGTTGGCTATAGATACAGTAGATATAACAGACACATCCTAACTTAGAAAACGTTGTTCCTTTTCTTTTATCTTCAAGCTCTCTGCCTTCCCTTCATGAACTTAATCCTCTTCTACCTTTCATGCCAGAATTCCAATATAACATTTTAGGTAGTAAAATTGCAAAATTAGTTGTAAAATAATATTAATCAATTAAGGGCAAAAAAGATAATTCTTAATACTAGGAACAAAACAGCAAGAGCTTCTGCCTCACACACTTGTACTTCCAGTATTTTGCTCTTGAAGCTGTTTATCACAACAATGACATCTCCCTGGTCTGGTTGAGAGTCAGTTCCTTCATGCCTAAAAGCAGAAAAACATGTAAATGTCCATAATCAGCTCCAGAAAAGACATGTAATTATGATGGTATAAATAACAGAATTCATTTTGCAATAAGCATAAGCGTAAGATCACTGTGTATATATATTTGCTGTTTCTACAGTCAATTAAGATATACTATAATACACTACAATTTTCAAAATTATCCAATTTTAACTTAATACAAATTAATATTGTACAAAAGTTACTCACTAAATTCAATATTGCCTAATCACTGAGCAAGCTCAAATTATTGCTTATCTTTGCTACTATATACCAAGATTATCACAAAAGTCAAATCTATCATGTCTTTGATATATTACAATGATAATTAAAATATGAAATGTTTTTGAGACTTTAAAATAAGTTGTTATATATCATAATCTAAGGAATTCTATACCGTCCAACAACTTTTCAATATTCAGCAGCCATTTTCAAATACCAAAATTTGAAGTATATTGTTAAACCTGTAAGACTGAAAATGTGTCTATGATGGTCACCTGCATCACTTGAATATTTCTATTTTATATTATAACATATTTCATTGTCTGATTTTCAAAACTGCTTAATCAAATATGACAGCTCTGACCAATAATTTTTGATACCATTCTATGTATAGAAAAATACATAAAATACTGTTAAAAACATTTACAAGAGAGTCGAATTTTGTCAAAGAGGGAATGCAATCAGAGGTCAAATTAGTAGATACTTTGAGTTTAGTCAGATTCACAACACACCTGAATACTTTCCTAAAAGGAAATTCTGAGGGGTTATAGGACTATGCTGACTAACACATGCCTTTGACCCCTTTCATCCAACCCCCCAGCTGAAGTGGTTAAACCAAAGTAGAAGGCACACCCACACCCACCAGTTACCACTAGGAAATAAAAAGGGTTCCAACTTATGTACTAGTAATGTCAAATTTCTTAAATTTTTCAAGAGCTTCCAGTCGTAAATGTTGCTCAAGGGCATCAGCAACTTCAGCCATTGAATCCACTGTCCAGCGAGAGTAGGACAGACCCTGGTCACACACACTGTAGCTAGACCCACACAAGATCTAAAGCAAACTCCTTCCATCCAACCAGATGGTAGAGGTAGTAGTGATGAACACTCTTACTCTATTTCAGGCATCATTTCAAGCACTTTAGAGATGTTGACTCATTTGATCCATATAATCATCCTTTGAGGAGGGTACAATTATCCTAGATCCAAACAGCCCAGGTAGCCTGGATCTTCCCAACTGCACCGTTTGATCTTTCTAAGTAAAGCTAAGCAACTAAAACTCATTGCATACATGAGTACAGTCAGCAGCTTAAATGAAGGGAACAAGCTAAGCAAGCAAGCAGAAGACATGGACTTCACTTAGAAAGAATTAATGCAGAAAAAAGGGGGAGAATTCAAATAATTTATATACTCAATGAGATTTCAAAGAAGATCGTATCTCAGTAAAAGCCATTTACCTCAAAATGAAAGGATTCACTACATCTCAGGAAGGATTATATTTTTTATAAAAGGACACACACCTATTTTTCTGGGAATTCTAAATATAAAAATCATTTAAATTTTTGTAGAGGAAAAATAAATCACCCTGCCTCTCATTTCTTATCCAAAAGACTAAAAACTTAATTTACACATAAAAACTTTAAAGTGGTTTATATAACTCACCCAACTATTTGATAAATATCTTCAGATTTTCCTTCACGTAATTTCAGAATCCAAGCACCTGGGTTTGCTTTTAATTGAAAATATCCCTTTTAGGATGAGAAAAATATGATGATAGCTATAGGACTAAAAACATCCAATTGTTCAAAAACGATTATACATGAATGACTCAAGAGAGTGTTACCTAACTGGAGTGAATAAAATCTATAAATGAATTCCAAAAGGGAGATTTTGCAATACCCTGAATAACACATCATGAAAGTATGATTCCCTTCATTTTTGTTTTATTTAATTACCTTATTTAAGGATTCAATTTTGTTTTCTGGGAGCTGTTCAGCAATAGCAGGACAAAATCGATTTCATCTTATTATTAGGGAAACTTAAGAGGATTTCACCAAAATGTGTAATTAAATACAATTGATTAAGTATGTATAATACTTACAAGATTGGCCATCACTATTGTATCAACCACAACAGGTTTATTTTTTGTGCCCAGTGTAAACTGCAGGCCCCGAGGAGGCTGTTCTGTCATTGTATCAAAGCAATGTCCTTCAAGTAGTAGATATTCTAGTTCATATTCTGCTGTAACAGTTCTCTCAATCTGTGGGAAAATAGGTCATTGTTTTGGTATTAGTAACTCTCATCATACAAATTTTCTAATAAATAAATGTAATTATTTTAATATTAGCCAATTTACTGTGGGGGCAACGTCAAGTCTTTTATATGAATGACTTAATAGTTGAATCAATTTCTTAAAGACCAAAACTCAGGATGAGTTTTTTTTTTTTTCCTGTCCCATGACATCAGCTCTACTCCAGCCTCATGATATATGCACCATTATCACAAGCAGGAAAGAGGTCATAAAGTTGTAGTATTTGAAGATCTCTTCAAGGCAGAGTGAGATGGGAAACTCCTCAAAGAATCTGCTTCATTGGTTGTTGCCCTAGAGCTCCTTCAGATCTGGCAAAAAAGCCAACCTATCAACATCCATCACCTTTCTTGTAATTTAAAAAAATTAATGTTTGTGCTCAAAATAATATATGCTCATCAAAAAAAGATTAGCAAATAAAAAAATGTGGAAAAGAAGAAAAACAGAAATCACCGTAGACTAAACATTCCTATACATAACACACTGATTTCTTTTTCTCGTTTCCATACATTTTTTTTCTAAGAATGTATACTGCTTTTTCATTAAGTATAGTTTTCTATGAACATGTCCCTGTCTCTACAAACATCCTTTTAAATGGCTGGGCATTCCAGTTGTTTCCAGCTTTTCCTCTATTGCAAATGTCCTAATATTTTAGGGATAACACTTTTTCTCCACTTCATATGAAAAACATAAGTAAACACAAGAATAAATCCAATGGTAAGTGATTTTTACATAGTTTGGTAATTTTGTTGAACAGATAAGACAGTGATGTTATCTGTATCTTATTTCATTATGAGGTTTTGACACTTTTTAAATGTGTTTAGGCTATAAAGTATTTGAAAATATTCTATATTGTATAGCTGTTTTTCTTTGTAATTACTACAGAAATAATTATAACCCTTGTGTATGTAGCATTTCTCTCTTAAGTCCAATTCTTAAGAACAAGAAGTAAGTACCTTCTTTGACAACAGTGCTTGTTTCAACTTCAGCTGGGTTCTGAATCAGCTGTTGAACTCTTACTAGCCTAGTAATGAGGTTCATATACTTCACTGACTCTTGTTCCCAGTGCTCACAGCACTGTGTGCATGCGTGGATGGAAACATTCACACGAGACAGTCTCAGAATGTGAGAATATTACAAGTTAGAAAAAAGTTGTAGAGCTCATCTAGTTCAACTCCTTCATTTTACAGACAAGGGAACTATACCCCACAGTGGTCATGAAGCTTATATATTTTTCCTTATAAATTAGATATTAGGGCAGAGCCCAAATATGTTCCATCAGGTTGTGACTAATAAAACCTTTATTTTATTTTAATGTGAAACTTTCTCTCATCCCTATAGGATTGTATAACAGACATCAATTCTGTGGATTTACTCAAACCACAACACCAAATAGCCCAATTTGTTTTTCAAAGAGTTCTTTCTAGTGAATATTTTAAGTTTATTGTTGTTTCATAAAGGTAATTTAAGTTAAATTCATTCCTATTATCAAGGTTTATTTTTAGCAAGGATGGGAATTTGTGATTTTTTGTGATGTTTACATCTCCTTTATATATTTAATTATCTGTTCTAAATATTAACTGTTGATATGAGACATGAATTTAATACCTTTCAAGTAGAACTTTGGGTGCATATTAATATCTCTAACAGAAGTGTTTATTGTATTGTTCTGTGGCTAAATAGTAAAGAAGTTAGCTTCTTCCTTTAAAAGAAGTGGAAGTTTAATTATAAAGATTATCATTTGGGTTTATTAACAATTATCTATGGTGCTAAAATAGGAGTTTTTTATTTTTTAAAGATTTTATTTATTTATTTGACACAGAGAGAGAGAGAGAGAGAGAGAGAGAGACAGCGAGAGAGGGAACACAAGCAGGGGGAGTGGGAGAGGGAGAAGCAGGCTTCCCGCTGAGCAGGGAGCCCGATGTGGGGTTGATCCCAGGACCCTGGGATCATGACCTGAGCCGAAGGCAGTTGCTTAACCAACCCAGCCACCCAAGTGCCCCTAAAATAGGAGTTCTTTAACAATTACATTGGCAATGGGTGTCTAAATTACAGCTGACCCCTGAACAGCACGGGCCCACTTACACGCAGGTTTTTTTTTTGATACAGGACAGTACTGTAAATGTATTTTCTCTTCTTTATAAGAATTTTCATTATGTCTTCTCTTCTTCAGCTTACTTTAAGAATTTAAAAAATTAAGTATTAAGAGTACAATATATAATACATATAAAAGGTATTGATTGACTGCTTATGTTATCAGTAAGACTTCTTGTCAACAGTAGGCTATCATTAGTTAATTTTTTGGCTGGGGGGTCAAAAGTTATATGTGGATTTTTGACTGTTCGACTTAGGGGGGTGGTGGGAGAGGTGGGGATGGAGAGGGGTGGGGATGAAGAGGGGTGGGGTGGAGGGTGGTGGGGGTGGAGATGCAGGGGATGGGGTAGAGGGGGGCTGGGGCAGAGTGGGGGTGGGGATGGAGAGAAGTGGGGTAGAGGGCAGGTAGGGAGAGCAGGGGTTGGGAAGCAGAGCACCCAGCCTGCAGCTCTGAGTGGGCACTGTTCCCTGCTTTCTACCTTTTCAGGCTGCTTTCTCTGGCCATGAGTTGTGGGGCAAAACAAGAGCTTGAGATGAAACTGCTCCTTTCAGAGTTAAAAACAAAACCTCAAGGGCAAAACAGGTATTTCACGGTGTCGTTCTAAGTTGCTGTGCATCCATCTCTGTATTCTCTACATTGTTCATCTTAGAGGAGCGCCTGTGAACCAGGGGGCTGAAACCATAAAGCAGGTGAGAGCATCCAGGAATGTGGGAAACTTGGGAAGCTGAATTTGGAAGTTAGAGCAACTCAAAAATCAAAGGAAAGACTGGATCAGGACCTAGAACCATAAGGAAGACAACCGTGCAAGCAGCCACAGCATGATCACACTCTTGCTGCAGTTCCAGGCACCCTGTAATTTGCCCTTTTCCTCTTTCCTGACAGGACTTTCCAGGAGCACTTACATCCTTGAGGTGAATATTATCAAGGTCACAGTTGCTGTGCACTGTTTCAACCAACCAGCCTTCAGGAGTAATCATGTTGAGGGTTAGAAGGGGCGCTTCAGGGATATCCAAGAATGTTGCCACGGGTCCAGTAATGCCATTAGCCACTAACACCAGCTCTGGTTCCAGAACAAAACGATAAAAGCTGTCAAAAGAACATAAATAAAAATACATACTGTGACCAAAATTGAGGTTTCTTCTGTAAACATGACCAAAAAGTCTCACGTTAAAAAAACCAAAACACACTATACTGCAGAAGAGTTAATGCTTATAAACAGTAGACAATCATCTACTATAGGATATTATATATCCTTGTTAATTATTCCTTAATGAACACGATTAGAATGCCTTTAACATATACTGACTTATGTCTGTTCTGCTAGTTTATGATCTGTATTTGCTCACTGATCCTTCTTCAGATTTGACCATGGTCCATTTTTCAGCCATTTTATTGGATCCTAGCACCACTAATCATATGAAGAGAAATGATAACCAGAAAGCAATTAAATGCAAGCAAATTAAAATTCTGGTAAAAGTTCAGTTAAAAACAGGACTGAGTTGAAAACAGCTGCTTATTAACAGAGCTTTAGTGTATTTTGGCCTTATCCCCCAATGAAGAATTAGCTTTATTACTATAAAGAATCGTGACTTTCACTATTTGGAGACAGCAGTCAAGGTGTCAGCTGTGCTGTAGTCAGCTCCAGCCCCTCCCCAGGGGAGGGGACCCACGTTGAGGCCGGTGCAGTGACCCCCTAGGGCCACCGGAAAAAGGACTGCAGCTGGTTACGGCAGCTGTCTGCAGTGTGCTCTCGGGTCCTCGCCACAAGGGCCCCTTCAGCTCGCTCGGTCAGAGAAGCATGCAAGAGCAAGAGATGGAGAATGCCAGCAAGACACCAGTCACAGCCTTTTATAACCTAGTTGCTGAGGAGACCTTCCATTACTTTCACCTCGTGCTTTCCACGAGAGGCAAATCACCAGCTGCAGCCCAAGCTCAAGGAGAAGCTACAGAGCAGATGAATCCCAGGAGACCACGATCCCCGGCAGCCACGTCCAAAGCTGCCTACTGCAGGCAGGCAGAGTGAAAGGGAAGAGGGGTAAGAGGAGACATGGGAGAGAAGGGAGCCATAAAGAAAATGAACAAAACAAATACTCGGTACCGTCCAATGCAGCGGAAATGTCAGAGTAAGAAGTATTCCAAGGATGCTGCCAACAGCAACATGTCTGTGATTTAGTAAAAACAATCCAGCAGCAAAGAGGAAGTTAAAGGCAAGCTGCAGGGGGAGGTACAGTGAATGAGAGATGAACGGGGGTATGAGTAATCTGTGAAGAAGCCGTGAAGAGAAAGAATGCAGAAGAGGAGAAAAAGTCAGGGCTCCAGGGAGAGGAAATTAAGAGAGCAGTTTATTTCTCTTTTTAAATTGAGTAACTCCCAGGATGGAAAGAAACGGGCTGGCAGAGAGGTTAAAGATATGGAACAAAGGGACTATGTGATGAAGGAAGGCTCCAGAACAAGTGGGAAAGCACAGGCTCAAACAGAAAGGGAGGGTTGGCAAGAGGAGAGAGAGCACCCCCTGCCGCTGCCTCGGAGGAAGGCTGGACACACGAGAGACGAGAGACAAGAGACGCAGGAGGAAGCTGCCCATGACCTCTCCCCGCTCTGAGAAGGATGGGGTAGTATTCTAAAAAGTAAAGGCCTGGGGATCAATATGTTATCTTGTTGGCTTGATCGATGCTACTGAGCCAATAATGCTCCTTTGAGTTCACAGTTCCAAACCAGTTTCACAGTTCTTGTGCTGTGCAGAATCATTAACCACTCAAAGTATTAAGGGTCATTTCACCTTAGAGAGGTCAAGTTCTTTCCCTAATGGATTATGCTTGCTTATGTTCAATATTCCTACTCTTTATTATATAATCCAAAGCTTTATAGAGATACTATGGAGAAGATCTCTACTTGTATGAAGAAAAATTCTCTACTCAGAAAGCTAACAGACCTCTCAGTTAGTGGCTAAAATAAGATGAGAGCTTTTGTTTGGATTTGGGACATGATAAAATTTGAAATACACAAGATAAATGAGAAGTCGGAGAATAACATGAATGAAATATGAGGACAAGAGTCTCAGGAAAGGAATAAATGTACCCTAAACTTTCATCTAAATTCTCTACATTTCACATTTTATTGCTTTCCAAATATTAAAAATATTTGCCATGTTTAAAATATCTGCTCGAGGCAATAATCTCTGGTATGGTTATCAATTATAACAAATACAATTTTATAAGTAAACAAGGGATTAACTGAATGCAACTCTTCGGTCTTGTGTTTGCATATATTCTTTTAGAGCTACATAATTACATTATACATTTAAGAAAAGCATATTAATAAGCCCTTTTTCTGCACCATGACACCTGAAGGATACTGTATATCCCTATCAGTAAAAGTGGCTCAAAATGATACCGATTCTGAGCCTGAAAGAGGAGGAAGGGTATATTTCTGTCCCTACTTGAGAGACAATGTTATTTCTTTTTCTTTTTCTTTTTCTTTTTTTTAAAGATTTTATTTTACAGAGAGAGACAAAGCGAGAGAGGGAACATAAGCAGGGGGAGTGGGAGAGGGAGAAGCAGGCTTCCCGCCGAGCAGGGAGCCCGATGCAGGGCTCGATCCCAGGATCCTGGGATCATGACCTGAGCCGAACGCAGACGCTCAATGACTGAGCCACCCAGGTGCCCTGAGAGACAATGTTATTTCAACAGCACATTATTAATGTGGAATATCTGCATACAACAATAAACATTTTCTATATTATTGAAAGATTATTTTACACTAATTACATCTCAATACTCCCAAATAATGAGATGATATCCTAAAGATCATTTTCGTAAGTCAGCTCTAAAATATTGAAAATACAGCTAAACAGGGGCCTCTGTGGGGCTCAGTCGGGTAAGCGTCTGCCTTCAGCTCAGGTCATGATCCCAGGGTCCTGGGATTGAGCCCCATGTCAGGCTCCCTGCTCAGTGGGAGTCTGCTTCTCCCTCTCCTTCTGCCCTCCCCCCACCCCCTGCTTGTGCTCTCTCTCGCTTTCTCAAATAAATAAAATCTTTACAGACAAAAAAAGGAAAATATTGCTAAACCAAAAATGGTTTCATTCAACTTTATTTTCCTCTTGTGTATTTCCAAATAGGTATTCCTAGATCACATTTTCAAAAATACCCATGGACAAACATAAATCCTTGTAAATTCTGCAATTAGATTAGATCAATCTTACTGCTTAGGTTATTTTAGTTTTATATCAATTAAGGTTAATAAATTATCCTTGATCTTCTGGCCTATTTCAATTAAGCATCTTATGAAGAAAAAACCAAACCCAGTAATTATGGTCCTCTTTTTATTTTTGGTCTTAGCATTTGCAAACCTTTTGAAATGAAATTATGTTCACTTAGACTCACCTCTTTAAAGGGGCTTCTGAAAGCTTACCCCTACAGTTCATGAACAATTTTATCTTCATGTTGATAATCTTGCCAAGTACCTATTAGAAAAAAAATTCCCATATTTGATATTAAGTAATCTTACTATCTAACATTTATTAAGCATTTACTATGTACCAGGCACTGTGTTCACACTTGATACTCATTATCTCATGTGATCCTCACGACAGCCTTCAGAGGTAGCTACCTTCACAGCTGAGACACAGAGAGATGTGGTAATTTGCCCAAGATCACACAGTAAAAGTCATGGCAGAGGTCAGATTTGAATCCAAACAGCTAATTTCATGGCTCAAGGGTTACGCTGCCTCCCTTTTGCCTCATGTGACTGTCTTTCATGGTATATAAATTTCTTTAGCATTGAAGGACAAGTAAAGTAATTGCGAGAACCATGACGTGCAAATACAGAGTGGTGGCCTCCCAGAAACAATGGCGAGGGTACCCCCGTCCATTCTGAATTCCACCCACATGGTAGGGATGTAGGAAGTTCCTGGCTACATATGGATGAAAGACACTCTTTTTATTTCCCTGGGGCATATGACATAGAAGAGTTATTAATTTTGGTAGTCTCTATCTCTAGGAAGGCAAGTCTGTGCAGATTTGAAAGATATTAGACAACAAAGGACATAGGTAAAGAGAGAAGGGAAAAAACAGGTGCATGGAACAGAAAGGACGCAGGCTTGAGAAGGAATTAGGACAGAGGACTGAAGAGCTCTGATTCTCATTCTTCACTCTACGTATTTGCTACAATGGAGGTTGCTGAGCCAATGTTTTTCCCAAGTGTTAAGTGAGACCCTATCCACTTCTTCTAATAAATTAATTTCTCTTTTATAGCATAAGTTTTCTTTATAGTAAGAAATAATAAATTATGTGACGTGCTGAGGTGCTCAGGAAGACTTATTATTTCCAATCATGTAAACTGGGATCCAATCCCATATTTTATATTTCTGTATAATCTCTTATTTCTTATTCCTAAATTCTATCTTTACCTAAAAACTTCAGAGGTAAGCAATGTTTTTTTCTGAATAACGACTCTGTAGAAACAGGGTGTGTGTAGACTATAATGTATCGTACTAGCTCCACCCCTTACGGGTATGATTACTAATTGCTGTTCTCTAAAGAATAATCTGAATAATGTATCTCCAGAAGTTCAAATTTGAAGGTGTACAAATGGTAAAAGAAAGGACGGGGTAAGTAAAGCAACTATGGAATTATTTACCCTGGTTATACACTAAATAAGTAGAATGGCAAAGATTTTCCAAAATTATTTGTCCAAACAATGGTAAGAGCTATCGATAATCCCTTTTTCCAGTATGGTTTGGCAGGGCAAACTAATTTGAGAGAAACTGCAGGCTGAAATTTCGCTGGCATGTATACCCATATGACCCAGCTTGATCCCTCCCTTACAGAGTCCATGAGACTTAATGTCTAATCACTTTTGCCTGTTTCCAAAAGTGAGGCCAACTGTCAGAGGACAAATGGTTTCCACTTGAGAATGTTTTTTTTAAATATGTCTTTAAAAGAACCACGGAGTAATTTCAAATAGGAATACCCCCAAATTTTGAACATCACTAGAAAAAATATATAGATTTCCAGTGTAACTAGCTTACGTGATTTACCCGCTGAAAGCTGCATCACAATGTGAACCTCTCAAGTTTTCAGTATAATGAAAAACACATAATCTCCTTTCAGAGTCAGCTAGCTCCCCCCAGTGCTCCTTCTCTCTGCTTTCTCAGTGAATGAATGTTCAGCTTCATGCACAGCTTCTGGTCTCCCTTGTGTCTAGGTGCAGCTGCATGACTCGCTACATTCTGGTCTGTGAGATGTGACAGGACGGAGTATGCCCTTGTTGTCCCCTTCCTGCTCGCAGAAACAGAGGAGAGGAGCCTGACGAGTGATCTCAGACCATGAGCCAGGAGGAGCTTCACGAAGATGACTGAACCACCAGACAGAAGTCGCCTGCGTCCTCATGCTGTGGAGCTGCCTTAGCCACTCCAGGCAGCTCACGCTTGGACTGTGAGATGAGAAAAATAAACTCCAGTCTTGAAGCTGCTGTTACTGCGGCCAGACTTACTGAACACAACCTTCACTCACCTATTTGGCTATTGTTACTTATTAGATCATCGGCTTCTGCAGAAGCCATTCTTCAGAACTCAAGACAGGATGAAGAGGGGAATTAGGATGAATTAGCTCAAAATGCTGTCATAAAATACCACAGACTGGGTGGCTTAAGCAACAGAAATGTACTTATTTTAGATCAAGATGCTCGCTGATTTGGTTTCTGCTGAGCGCTCTCTTCCCGGCTTGTAGACAGCCCCCATGTTGTGGTGCGCTCCCATGACCTCTTTGTGTGCGTGAGGAGAGAAAGGGATCTCTCCCCCTTCCTCTTCTGTGAGGCTATAAATCCTACTGGATTAGGGCCCAAGCCATAAAACCTTATTTAACCTTAATTACCCTCCAAAAGGCCCCGTTTCCAAATACAGTCACAGTAGGGGTGAGGGCTCCAACATACAGATTTCAGGGGAGGCAGGGGACAATAACTAAGTCCACAGCAACACCTAACCTTGGGACTGCCATAACACCCCAGGCATAGCTCTACCATTTCATTTTCTACATTGAGAATATGACACGCTAATTAAAAGCTGCACAGATTAAAGCATCAAGAACACAAATACTTGAAAACAGACCTGAAAGATTAATTATAAATTTCAAAATGAAAATACATAATAAAATGATATAGAAAATATATAATAAAAACATTATATTATCTTACAATCAATAACTGGGCCATTTTCTGTGCTTCTCTTGTCAATGGATCAACAATAGCAATGACATCAAAGAACATGTCATTCTCTTCAGGGTTTATCGTTATAATGCTAGGAAAATAGAAAATAAGATGAGAGATGATCAGTTAAATTAATTATCTAATAAGTCGTAGTCTCAGCTATATACATTCCCTTTTTTTTTTTTTTTTTTTAAGTAATCTCCATCTCCAACATGGGGCTTGAACTCACATCCTTGAGATCAAGAGTCACATGCTCTGCCGACTGAACCAGCCAGGCGCCCCTGAGCTATATGCATTCTTATAAATGGCTTTTTTTTCTTAAAAAAAAAAAAAAAATTGCTTTCTTTCTCACTGGATTAAAAAAAATCCTGGTTACTTCACGGATGAAAATGCAAATTTATTTATTTTTAATTCTAAGTTTTTATTTTAATTCCAGTTAGTCAACATAGAGTGTAATATTAGTTTCATGTATAGAATTGAGAGATTCAACACTTACATACAACACCCGGTACTCATCACAGCAAGTGCCCTCCTTAATGTCCCTCACCTACTTAAACCCATCCCCCCACCCACCTCTACTCTGGAAACCATCAGTGTGTTCTCTATAATTTAGTCTGTCTCTTGGTTTGCCTTTTTCCCCATGCTATGTTCATCTGTTTCTTAAATTCCACATATGAGTGAAATCATACAGTATCTGTCTTCCTCTGACTGCTTTATTTCACTTAGCATAACACCCTCTAGTTCTATCCACATCCTTGCAAATGGCAAGATTTCATTCTTTTTGATGGCTGAATAATATTCCTGTGTGTGTGTGTGTGTGTGCACCACTTACAAATCAAAAGTGATATATATATATATATCACTTACAAATCAAAACCACAATGAGATACCACCTCACACCAGTCAGAATGGCTAAAATTAACAACACAGGAAACAACAGATGTTGGGGAGGATGCAAAGAAAGAGGAACCCTCCTACACTGTTGGTGGGAATGCAAGCTGGTGCAGCCACTCTGGAAAATGCAAATTTAAAAGCCTAACGTTTGTGTTCAATAAATTAAAAAACTGGAAAGAATCAGAGAAAATGAAAGATTTTATGAATGAGTGACTTTTAAAAACTCTTCAAAGAACAATACTATTACAGTGAAAACTCTAATTTTAACCCCCCCAAAATTCTCATGGATCACACAATATTAAAAAATAAAGCCAAGATAACTTTTGTGTTTGTTGAATGCATTTTCTCAGATTTGAGAATAAAATTAACTCTTCAGTAGTTTTATTAAATTTAGTATTTAAAAAATCCCAACATATAACAGGAAAGTTCAGGGGAAAAAAGCCCAAATTGATCATACTTATTTTTGACCCCAGTCACCCTCTCCTAACCTCCTGCCCTTAGTCTCCTTCCTTGTGTCTTTCACTGAACTAAATTCTAAGTTAGAAGATGGAATAATCTTTACTGAGAAATGTTGGGGAAATTAATAAAAGCACAGAAAACGCCAGTGGAAGATAATAAATTCGATATTTACTGTAATCAAAAGTTAAAAGTATATATTTGACTAAAAGTACAGAATATTCCAACTGAATTACTATTTTAACATTGTAAACAAGAAGTCAGTTTTTCAAGATGTATGAATTAAATATCTTACATATTACAAAGGGAAAAAGATTTCCAAATCAAAATGTATACCTGTAAAATTACAGGGACATTAGTCTTCTTTGGTGCAGGAAGACATTTATAAATATCTAGACTTTTTGCAGTGAAAGGATTAATTTCTCAGCAATAAAAGCTAATGTAAAAGTCACTTCAAATATGGGTCCTCTGAGAAAGAAATAAAAGACATTTTATTTTATATGCAGTTGACATGATTTGATTTTGCTAAAACAGGAGTGACAGAATCAGACAACAGGTCCTGCCAGATAACTACTGCTAAAGACTACAAATCAGATGTTTTAAAATTAAAGGGCCTATCTACAGTGGTTAATGATGTTAGTAATCTTGGTGAAAATTTCACAAATTACTTCCATACTTGTAGCATTATTCAAAACTGGTCATTTTCTGTATGCTTTATGAGATGGTATGGTGGCCAAAGTAGGCATGTTTACTCAGACTACTGCTAATTCTGTGAGGTGGTATGTATCAGAACCCCAGAGTGCCTATCATCTACCTCTCTGTGCATTGGTATAGACTCAGGACAATTTTCTGAGCAGAATCCTGAGCCTATCAGTAGGTATTACATTGATTCATCTAAGAATGGAAGTAGGAGGTCTCATTCCTCACACAATATCAACAAAAAGATGCTAACTCTACCTACACCACCTTTTTAAGGCAATGGATTTGTATTCAATTGTCAAGAAACTATTGCTATACTTCATGCCAATAGCCAGGAAGAATAATGCCAATTACGCTGACAGTCAATAATTATTATTTTTATTTTTTTAAAGATTTTATTTATTTATTTGAGACAGAATGAGAGAGAGAGAGAGAGCTCATGAGACGGGGGAGGGCCAGAGGGAGAAGCAGACTCCCTGCAGAGCAGGGAGCCCGATGCGGGACTTGATCCAGGGACTCCAGGATCATGACCTGAGCCGAAGGCAGTTGCTTAACCAACTGAGCCACCCAGGCGCCCGACAGTCAATAATTATTAAAAGCTTAAGTCAGAGAAAGCCATGAAGGGCAGCTTGAGGTATGTGCAGTCTGTCAAGTCTTAGAGATAAACTAAGGACATTTCAAACAGGCCATAGCAATGAGAAGTTACTACTCAGCCAATATCCTATCCATTCCATGCAGAGTTGTTTTACTGAATTAAATGATCAGTTTTTTATAAAGACAGGTCAAACTGTCTATTTTAAAGATGTTGTTGAAAACACTATTCATCCTATAGTATTCCCTCTGTGAAGATTTCTCAGAGAAGTTTCTGTGTCCTCCCTCTTCTTAAAACAGTTACATTTCACCTGAACAACTCATTTATTTTCATTTGTGAACTCTGTGAACCGTGTACACTGGAAAACTTACAGTTAAATTTGGGGTGTGGCATGGCAGGCAGAAAGGCCGGTCATCCCGGCCTTAAAACCTCCTCTCCTTCCTGCCTGCCCTGTGAGCTTCAAGCTCTAGAATCAACAGCCTTAGAGGGACGGCTTCACCAGCTCTCACAACTGTGTAAGGGCAAACCCTACAACAATTCTTGTATAAATAAATCGGTTCTCATCTACACACCCCCATATGCATACGCGTGTGCGTGCACGCATACTCACACACATGCACACATTCGCAGCATCTCTGTGGCTCTGACTGAGCCCTGACTGGACAGTCCAGCATTGCTAATGTGATCCTCTCTACTTTTCCTACAGTTCCAACACAAATCAAATCCAACAAAGTCATTCTTTCTTCATTAAATTAATACCTTCAATTAGGTTATCATTAAGTTTTGCTGGCCTGGATCCTACTTTTAAGGTGGGTATTCACATGTCTCCCCCCAGATTGATGTGAGTTGATTTTATGGTTTAACTTTCAAGTCCAATCCTCTTTCTCTTATTTCCAAGTTTCATTATTTGTCTACAAATACACATAATAGCTGCAATGCATTAATTATCTATTATATTCAAGGCAGTAGGTCTGAGTCTCATAAAACCCTTGTAGGGTAGGAATCAACACTATATTTTATAGATTAAGAAACTGAAGGAATAAGAGGTTACAGGGCTATGGTAACTGGGATTCAAAAACTGGGTGTTTGGACAAGAAAGCTCATGCTATGTCACACGACCAATGCTGACCTAGATAAACATATCAACATGGGTAACCACATAGAAAAAAAGGCTAAATGCCTAAATTATATCCATGAACTCAGAAAATGGCAAATTACTAACTCTGCATGTTCAGAAGGCAGGCATTAGGTGAGGATATTTATTGTATAAACAGAGAGGCATGCCAATACATACATGTTACATGCCCATTTATAAATATTTATAGTAATGCCCCAGAAATAACAGAAAAAATTGGAGAATTGCAGACCACTGTCACAAAGTCCCATCATACTCTTCCACCTTCCATTTCTAGAAAATAAGGCAGTAGGCTTAAAAGCAGCAGATGCATTGACAGACGTGAAAGGTAGAGAAAGAAAGTCAAGACTAACCGACAATAAACGATAAAAGATCAAATGTATCAGACATTTAACACAGGCATAAGTAAGTTCCAAATGTACCAAAATTCCTAAGTATAATATAGCTTCATGGAACAGTCTAGTGACTAATGTTTACAATGACGATTTTGAGTAATCTGTGTTAAATTATTTCAGCGCATGGTATGCAGAAGTCAAAGATGTTTGTAAGAAGAATTCCAGGAGATGTGTTTAAAAATACAAGTACTGAATCTCAGCTATCTGAAAACAATAAAACTTCCTTTCCAACAGTGCTACTTTCTTTAGAAAGTAATCTTCCCCGAGTTTACTCCTGCGTGTGTGTAAAGACCTCTCTCTAAAGACAGACGCCCTGCAGCTAAAGCTGGTGTTAGTGCTGGAGGTACGCATGAGCAACCTAAGACAGCATCTGCCATAAAACCAGCAAACTTACGAGGGAGTGTTAGCCATTCCGAGTCTGTGCTAAAGTGTTTGTCTCAGTTGAGTTTTATAGGAGCGGTGATTAGAAAAAGATCATATAAGGGGCGCCTGGGTGGCTCAGTCTTTTAAGCATCTGCCTTTGGCTCAGGTCATGGTCCCAGGGTCCCGGGATAGAGCTCCGCATCCGGCTCCTTGCTCTGCGGGAAGCCTGCTTCTCCCTCTCCCACTCCCCCTGCTTGTGTTCCCTCTCTCACTGTCTCTCTCTGTCAAATAAATAAATAAAAAATCTTAAAAAAAAAAAAGAAGATCATATAATAAAACATGCCCATAGTTTAATTATATGATGTCTATTTTTTCCCCAATTTTATGTGGTCTGTAATTAAAAACAACAGAAAAGGTTCTCTTCTGCGGACACAGATAATTGTATGTATGTAGACAAAGCTTGGTGAATTTCATTTCGACTATCTTAGAGGAACTGTGTAATATAGTGAAATTACACACTAGCTTATTATCCCAAAACAGTATTTCTCTGATGGCTGCCTTCGGAAATCTAATCTTCATGAAGTAATTTTTAACCAAAAAGTGTTCTATGGATAAGCAAGTTGCACAACTGCTGAATTAACCAAAAACGAACTTTTCTTTCACCTTTAAGTAGATCACATCTCATAACTGTTAGTATATTGATGCATACTGAAAATCTCTCCCTATTCCTTCCCAAGAATGCAGTGTTCTCTAAACTTACTTGACCAGAGAACAGTTTTCCTCTCAGAATATATGTGTCAACATCTCAGAGTAGTGTTCCATTGAACACATCTTGGACACGTTATTGTACATGTCTACATTTTATTTATTTATTCATTTATGTAATCTCTACACCCAGTGTGGGACTTGAACTCACAACCCTGAGATCAAGAGTTGCATGCTCTTCCGACTGAGCCAGCCAGGCGCCCCCGAATTATTAATCAGAATTCTTTAGTAACTGAATCTTTTATACACTGAGAATATAAATGTATTATTTATATATAATGATAATCCCAAGATACTGCAAAAATTCCAAATGATCTTGAACAAGAAAGATAATAAATTATACTAGATAGAACTTACTTGAAGCTTCAGATCCTTACACATCATCCTTTATTTACTAGAATATATAATTAACTGGAATTTCTTTTCCTAATCTTGTCAAATACATTTCTTCTCTAACAATTTTTAATTCTACTTTAAGTTTTGCTATATTATAAATACAAATGGAAGCCATAATTGAGTATGGGATGCAGTGACAGGAAAAACACAGACATTATGTTCTTACCTGTGATTCTCTCTAAGAAATGTGATATCATGGCGAGATGCACGTTTAGGCAAAGAGGAAAGAAGGGCATCAGCTTTCATAACAAGGTCGCTCATGCTAGATAAACGAGACAATGTGTGAGTTTTCAAAGGAGAAAGGTCCACATTTCATGTTACAATTAATGCCCTGAGAAAAGGAAATTGAATTTTAAAATATCTCCAATAGACAAGCTTTATGTAAATAACTTTTCTTCCAAACGTGTTGGTAATTTGTCAGTTTAAAGAGGACTGTTGCTTTAAAAACCATCCTGCTTTTCCTTATCATTGATACGATCTTTAAACACTTGTAATTGGTGTTCTCAGCAGTGTCCATAAGCATAGGGTGAATCATTCAATTCAAGGCAATATTTGCTGAGTGCTGGTTATGTGTCCAAGCAGTGGGGCCCACACAGGAAAGAAAGGGCAGGAAGATCCAAAAAGGGGGAGTTTTTAATATAATTAAGAAGTCCAGACTTCTATGGTCACAAATTAGTTTGAAAACTAATTAAAACTGCATAAAATACCTAGATTACATACAACCAAATTTGAAAATCCATGATGGAGGAAATATATTTTATGTTCATTGATACACTGGGGCAGAAAATGTTGGCTGAACTTTAAGACAAGTTTTTGGAAAGAAAAGGAAAAAGAAAAGAAAGAATAAGCACTTCCATTTTATAAAGAAATTTAGATTCCGAGTGGTTGAGAACCTGTGTCTACTATACCATTTTTTACTGGACTATCAGGTTCTGACATGTAGGACTTTGCTTAATGGCCACTTAATAAACATAAATAAAATGAATGAATTAATCAAAACCAGTCTCTATAATCTCTATTCCTAAACTCCCTCAAAGGTATTTTATCAGCTACATACTCTCTAGTATGTGAAATTGGAGGCACAATGCAGGAAATGTGGTCAAACATGCTCCCCACGTTTCAAGGAGACCAGATGCACTGAGAAGAAGATATGAGGAAAGGGAAATTTGGGGCCCAAACAGCGTTTTTGTAGATTCTCTGAATACTGTGGTATCCAGATTGTTTTTTCTCTTTTTGCCAAGAACTGAAGAGGGGAACGGGCACGAGATGCTCCGCGCCTCCTGTCTGAGGAGCGGGGACCTCTCTGAGAGCCGAGCAAGAAGTAAGCACTCTGCTACTGCACGTATCACGTGCTCCTGGGGAGGTTTCCAGGGACTCCGCCTTCTGCATCCAGAGTCTACCTTCCTAGTTCGCCTACTCTTGGAAAGCATGAAAACAAGGCCACAGATCTTAAGCATATGTTCATATTAAAGCAACTATGAATTTATTCAACCACAGCACGACTTGTTCAGCATTGTGTGTGTGCATGCAACAACTTCAGACAACTAGAGGGGATGTTCTTATAGTTTAATGTTATTGGTTTTTATTGTTTGGGGGGTGGTTTTGCTCTGAAATGCACCTTTAAAGTAGCTGAAATAGCTTCTCAAGCCTACTTAAAACTGTATTTTTTACCAAATAAGGTTAAAAAAATTAGCTCTGAAATGTTAACAATATAGTCATAAAATCCAATAACTACTGAATTATACACTTTCCAACATATACTAGACCTAAATTATTTAACTAAAAATTATAACTTTTTTTTTCTTTTTAAAGCTTTCTTTAGTTTTACTCCACTTGAAAATAACTGTGGATTTTTTTTTAAAGATTTTATTTATTTATTTGACACACAGAGAGAGAGAGCACAAGCAGGGGGAGCAGCAGGCAGAGGGAGAGGGAGAAGCAGACTCCCTGAGGAGCAGGGAGCCCGACGCGGGGCTCGATCCCAGGACCCTGGGATCATGACCTGAGCCGAAGGCAGACGCTTAACGACTGAGCCACCCAGGCGCCCCAGTGGTACTCTGAAGTAAAGAACAGAAAAAGATGTAACAGCAAAACATTAACGCAAAAGAACACTGAGGTGGCTTAAATATAAGATGCCACAGACTTTAAGACAAAATAAATACTAGGAAAGGAGTAATTTATTTAATGATAAAAGGAACAATTCACTAGAAACGTAACAGTTCTGAATCAGGGTATATATGACTATAGCTCAAAATATTTAAACAAAAATTGGCAAAGTTATAAGAATTAAATGATAGATCCATAATTCTAGCAGTGTTTTAACAAACTTCTTTTAGTAACTGACAGATAAAACAAGGTATTCAGTATTTCGATGGCTGGAAAAAAACCAGCATGTTCAGTATGATAGACATGTATAAAATCTTCCACATAATTAGAAAATATGCTTTTAAAAAAATCAAGCATGAGACAATGGTAAGAATGAACCCTGTCTTACAAAATTCAGAGAAATAAATACTAAATAACTGGTTCATACACCATGTTCTCTAATCACAGTCCAAAACAAACTGAAAATCACACACTGTGCCATTTAAAAAATTTAAAGCACATCTTATTCATTTATTTATTTGATAAATATTTACTGGGTGACTAACAAGATCTAGGCAGAATTCTATATAGAGAAGATAAAAACAATAAAATAGACCACAAATTTTGCCTTGATGAAGCCAACAATTTTAAATATTTTAAAAATCTTAAAAAATAAATGTTTAAAAATCAAAACAGAAATTTGAACATATTAGCACTGATTCATAATGAAATATTTATATTTTAAAACTTATGTGATACAACTAAATAAGTGTTTACAGAGATGCTTTAAGCTGGTAATTTAAGGATATATAAGGAAAAAATGTGATATTAATAAGCTATGAATTCAACCTGAGAAGTTTATAAAAGAAAACGGATTAAAGAGAAATAACAAAGAACTGAAACTGATAAAAACAAAACAAAAACAATTGGGAGGTTGTCATGTTCTATATCCACATATATGAAAAGTAAAAAAATAAATTAGTAAAGTAGTTAAGTCTAGTAAAATAGATATATCTTTCACTAAATTAAGCAAACTAAGATAAGAGAAAGGCCAACATAAATGAGATGTTTAAAAGCTGGAAGCTAAGGAACAAAGCTGTTAAAATTCACAAATGACAGGAGTGTCTAATATTTGAAAAAATGTTACAAAAATTGAGAGTCAAGCAAGGAATATCGATATAGAACCTAATATTGTTCCTGTAATTTAGCATTAAACAATTTGAAAATGTAATTTAAAATACACCATTTACAATATGAACTAAAAGCATAATGTACAAGGGAATAAATCCAAAAATACATGTGTAAGTCCTCATGGGAAATAAATAGAAGCTTCACTGAAGGACCCAAAAGGAACACTAAGTAAGTGTATGTAACTATCTACCTACATATTCTCATATATATGTTTATATATAAATTATATACCACAATTATATAACAAATCATCAGTTATATACATTATTTTATATATTATATTAAATTGTATATACTGTATTATACATTTATATAGCTATATACAAACAATACATGTCTATATTTAATAGATGGGTAATTTAATATTATATAAAGATGGTAATTCTCCTTAAACTAATCTATAAACTCAAAGAAATTTCCATAAAAATTCCAGGAACATTTTTTATGGAACTTGTTATGCTGGTCCTAATCGTATTTATACAGAAAAACAAGTAGCCAAAAACAGTCAACACAATTTTGAAGAAGAGGCAGAAGAGAGAATTTCTGCTCTCCAGTATCAAAATCTATTATAAAGCTGTGGTAACTGGAGTGTGGGACTGACACGAGACAGTATACCAGTGGAACAGAATAAAGATCCAAGAAGAATTAAAGATATAAACCAGTAAAAAAAAACCTAAAATTTTTAGAGGAAAATAAAGGAGAATATCTTTATGAACTCAGGCTAGAGAAAACTCTTATACATCTCACACACACACACACACTTGTGCGCGCAGACCACAGACAAGCTATGAAGGAAAAATCCTGATAATATTTTGGTATTGAAATTAAAAACGTCTATGTATCTGGTAAAAAATTACAATAAAAAAGTAAACAGCCATGTCACAAACTGTAATATAATATGTGAGGCACATATAACTGACAAAGATTAGTATACAGAATCACAGAAAATATTTATATATCATTAAAAGAAGAAAATAACCCAACAGCTAAGCAAAAGACAGGTACGAGTATTTTACAGAAGAGTAAACATGAATGAAAATAATTGTATGAAAAGATACTCAACTTTACTAAAAGTCAAAGAAAAGCAAATTAAAAAAGACACAATTTCACATCCACCAGATAGAAAAAATTAACAAGTCAGATAACACCAAGTATTGGTAAGAACCTGGGGAAACAGAACCTTCACATTTCTGGTGGAAGTGTTAATTATCGCAACTATTTTAAAGGACAGAATTTAACAGTATCTGGTAAAGCAGAGGACATGCATACCCTACAACCCAACGGTAACACTCCTGTGCTCTAGAGAAACTCACATTGCACAAGGAGACATACATTTATTTATTTATTTAAAAGATTTATTTATTTATTTATTTGACACAGAGACAGATAGTGAGAGAGAGAGCACAAGCAGGGGGAGCGGCAGGCAGAGGGAGAGGGAGAAGCAGGCTCTCTGCTGAGCAAGGAGCCCGATGCGGGGCTCGATCCCAGGACACTGGGATCATGACCTGAGCTGAAGGCAGCCACTTAACTGACTGAGCCACCCAGGCGACCCGCACAAGGAAACATTTAAAGCTGGTTCATTATAGCATTTCTGTAACAGTAAAAAACTAAAGCCAAGTTAACTGTATCTCAGTATTGGACTTTATAAATGAACTACAGTATATTCATTAAATGAAACACTAAAAAGGAACTAAAATGAAGAAACTAGCTCTACATACATGAACGTAGATAAAGCTCCAGCAGAAGTTGCAAAGGAGCCTACAGTAAATAGCATTTCTCTATAAAAGTCAGGCATTCAACACATCAACACTGATCATGGATATTCACATAAGAAGCAAAAGCACAAACACAAATATGGAATCATGCACACAACACTTAGGAAAATGGTTACCACTCAGGGAGGATGGAGACTGGCTGGGTGGGTAAGAAACAAAGAGGACTTAACATCTATGGTTTGGTGATGGTGAGTATATGGAGGCTTTTCGTTATTTAAATATTCTCCACATATCTCTTATTATATCTTATGTACATATTTGAAACATTTTCTAATCTTAAAAAGAAAAAATAAGATGCAAAATAGCACCCCCCCAAAATGAATTGCTCTTATGATTTTAAATACTTACTTCTTTGAGCTGATTTCCATATTTTCAACAATGCCTTCAATTTTCTCTACTAGATTAGTAAATGTTATTTTTTCCAAGAAGTAAAAATCTTCTGTATAGAAATTTTCATCTAAAGGTCCTAAGAACTTAAAATGAAAATAGTTTTATTATTGTATATCTTCTAGAGGATACCAGTTTGGGACAAATATTTTCTCACCAGATATTTAAGCAAAAACCGATTACAGATTAAACAGATGGTGGCTATCAGTCCCACCATTTACTAAATCTACTGGGAAACAAAGAAGAGAAAAATGTTTCTCACTTTGATATTACAAATAACATCTGCATAAACACCAAAATCAAACTGACAAAATAAAAAAGGAGTAAATTATTTCCATTTGGAAATCTTACTTTGAAACATAATGCTTCCAAAAACCAAAGGCTTTCCATCCTAAGGTAAATTATGAAAGCAAGTGTCTATATTTTATAAATCTTTTATTTTCAATTTGCTTTTCTATTCACCTATAAATTGTGGTCTACACTATGTCGATGCAAGTTAGTACATAAGCAAGGCATAAAAGAGCAAAAAACAAGAGACAAATCACATAATTACTTAAATGCACCAACCCATCTTCATCGAACTGATGCTGTATAATGGTTTGGAGCCCAGCAAGGTCATGCAGGTCAGCTTTAAACCAGTAACTCTAGAGGGGCAAGGTGTCAAACTGCCACATACCTAATTTCATCAGATGGCTACTCCATCACAATGACCACCAACTCGACTACCATTAGCACGCCCTGAGGGAACTAGTACGTAGAGTCATCATCATATTATGAACACAAGCCCTATGTAGAAGGTGAGCCTGACATAGTCTTATGCACTAAACAACTACACTTAATGACCAACAACTAGAATATTGTCCAGAGTATTTTTTTTTTCTTGGTAAAAAGACCAGAATAAATGGTTATAGCAGACTTTCTCACTTGCCTTTCATCTGCTTGTGCAATTAATATTTTCTAAAAATTGATAAAGTTCTTGAATCTCTTCTCATTTGCTGATATCACAGATGATATGAGCTGGGATGTCAGCATTCCAGCTAGACAAATACCATGTTTCACTTTAAACATAAAACACGGGCTCTTAAAAATGCAAAAAATGGGCACTAAAAAACTAAAAGTACACATATAAACATTTCATTGCCTCAAGATTTGGTACTCCTTTTAAGATAACTTTGAAAGCACTTTCAAAGTTGTATTTTATGGACTATGACTAGCAGAGGCTTGAAAAAGAGCTGAATTTTATCTATACTACCTCTAGTGATTGCAGCACTTTTGTTAATAACTAAGAAAAAGGAAATACAATCTCAAATTATTTTAAGGGGTTCATTAGATTGGCTATCTTCACTGATCAAAATCCACCAGAGAAGTGGTTATATTTCACCTATGTAAGTACAGTGTGAAACAGCTGGGAGAAACTTGATTCTTTTGTGTCTTAATTCTACTTAAAGTTGAATGCAATATTTGTGGAATAAGGTAACTTAAATAGTATAAAATTCACATAATGTCCAAGTTGGGAAAAAGGAACATTGAACTTGAAAATCCTGTAAAAACACAATTAAACCTGTGCCTATCCAACCTATCCATCTTTTTTACAACACTTGGGAAATGTGATCTTTCAGTTATACAGAATAACTGTTGTAATAGAAATGCATTACCTCCTTTGACAGCTCATTAATATTTTAGAAAACTCAGAGTGTTCATCCATGTACTGAGCTAAAAATCTCTCTACACTCATGGGGGTCTCAGCAACTGGCCTTGATTCTATTCTCTCATCAAGCGTAATGCAAATCGAGACTACAAATGTATCCACTACTTCTTATAACAGCCTTCAAATATTTAAAAGAGAAAACAGGACGGGCGCCTGGGTGGCTCAGTTGGTTAAGCGACTGCCTTCAGCTCAGGTCATGGTCCTGGAGTCCCTGGATCGAGTCCCGCATCGGGCTCCCTGCTTGGCAGGGAGTCTGCTTCTCCCTCTGACCCTGCCCCCCTCATGCTCTCTATCTCATTCTCTCTCTCAAATAAATAAATAAAATCTTTAAAAAAATAAAAAATAAAAAATAAAGTAAAAGAGAAAACAGGAATTAATATTTATTGAAAATTTACTGTCTGTGGCTGTTTTATGTGCTTTAGGTTTAATAGTATGTTTAATCTCTGACAACTCTGTAAAATAGATATCATCATTCCCTCTGTCCAAATGACATTTCCAAACCAAGTCTCATAGAGGTCATATAATTAATGGTGCAAATGGAATTTGAATCCAGACTTGTTTGGCTAAGAAAAAGGCCTTGCTTGTTTCTCTACCCTCTGCTACCCCTCGTCTTTCACCAATTTGTAAACATGTAAGTTAATAACAGTAAATTTATTGTAATTATAGTAACAGAGTTATTTAGCATTTTATTTAATACTAAAAATAATTTTTTAATTCTTGAGCATATAGTAAGAAAGTATAGATGATTGCTGCCCCCAGTTTTAATCATTACATTAAACAATTTGACGTTGAGTCTGTTCCAGTTCTAACAAACGTTTGGACAGGTTCAGAATGAAGACTCATTCTAAAATGTCAGATTTCAAGCACTGAACTATCTGGTTCAGAGTTGTAACTATCTGCTACAATTGCTGTGATTATTGTGCTTTTTAAGCATTACTCTGAGACAGAGTAATAAGCTAAGTATTAAATGACAGCTCATAAATCACAGTACTTCTTTTCAGATATACTTTTCAATTTGAATCACAGTTCCATAAATAAAAAATAATAAAATTATAATTTTTCTATGAACACAAAAGTCAACATAATTTGACTTAATATCCATCTCCAGCCCCAACCTCTCCCCTGAATTCAACTCATACGTTCAATTGCCAACCCAACAAGCTTCAGTGGAGGTCCAGACCTGACCACTGAACTCTTCCTATGTACAGAATGAACTCTCTTTCCCTTTCCACTCCTCCTCAACAACCCCACTCTGTCTGCAGACTTCCTCACCTTAATACAGGGCAACTCCACTCTGCCAGTTACACAGTTCTCTCACATCCCACGTCAAGTCTGTCAGCAATTCCTGTTCACTCTTCCTCCAAAATATATCCCACAGCCACTCCTCTACTACCTCCACGAGAGCCATTCTGGTCCAAGCCACCAGCATCTCTCCCCTGGACTACTGAAATAGCTCCCAACTGGCTTCCTGATTCCCTACAGTTTATTCTCAACATAACAGCCACTAGAGATCCAAATAAAACATAAGTCAGATTATGTCAGTCCTCTGTCCAGAACTATGTGCTTCATGACTCATTTAGCATAAAGCAGGAGTTCTTAAACGGTCTATAAAACCCTACATCATCTGGTAGGCAGCTACTTCTTGGAGCTTCTCTTCAGACCACTCTCTTTGTACCTGCTATTCCTAGAACATACAGCAATCATCTCACCGTGGGACCTTTGTCCTTACTGTTCCCTCTATCTAGAACATTCTTCTTCCAGATATTCCACATGGCGTGCTCCCTCACCTCCTCTGGTTCTCTCCAAATGACACCTTATCAATAAGGATGTTACTTGTTCTCTGTTGCTGCCCACCAAAATATAAACTTCATGAAAACATGTTTGTTCACTACTATACTCTCAGAACCTAGAAGAATGTTTGGTTCACAGCTGGTGCAAAATTAGGATCTGAATTTTTTTTTTTTTCAAGATTTTATTTAGAGAGAGAGAGGGAGAACTCAAGCAGACCCCGTGCTGAGCGTGGAGCCTGACATGGGGCTCAGTCTCATGACCCTGAGATTATGACCTGAGCCGAAATCAGGAGTTGGAGGCTTAACTGATGGAGCCACCCAGGTGCCCTTAGGATCTGATTAGTTTTGTAAATTTCAAGGAAAATGAGGAGAAACCTTTATTCTAGGAAAAATAAACATAACTATAGCTAACATTTGTTATCACTAAAATTGATGACAACTTATGAATTACATTAAACAATGACAAAGAAAACATAGGGGAGCTTTTTCATAATGTATTACCAAAAGGCAAGGTACTAGATACATCAGGTGTAATTTTTTACTCTTTATCCCTTAAAATGCCAGACAGAGCCAAAGATAGCCACATACTATAAAACTGTTCTAAAAAGCTACATTTCTTCCCAAAGCAACTGTTAAAAAGAAAAAGCAATGCAATTTCTTGGCTTCCAAATACCTCACTATCAAATTCACAAATACTTTGTATTACTGTAATAATATAAGACAACTGTCCTCACTGATTTGTAAAACAGCACTGTACAAAGATGAACCTTTAGGAGCTAATGCAATTAGCTTGAAAATTGCTACACTGAAGCAGATATATTTGATCTGGGAAGTCTTGCAAATATGAGTCCCTCACTATTCTCCAATTCCTAGTGTTTATAGATTCAAGTAAGAAAGAATAGCATAATTTTAAGGGAACATGATATGGTAATAAAACATAGCGAAATGTAGAAAATGGGCGCCTGGGTGGCTCAGTCAGTTAAGCATCTGCCTTCGGCTCAGGTTGTGATCCAGGGTTCTGGGATTGAGCCCCACGTTGTTGGGCTCCCTGCTAAGCGGGGACCCTGCTTCTCCCTCTCCCTCTTCCTCTCTCACCCCTCTGCTCATGAATGCACTCTCTCTGAATCTTAAAAAAATGTAGAAAACAAAGAAAACGTTAAGAGTGTATTATAGCTTGGAAGACAATTTAGGTACATATAATTTGGTAGTTCAAGCAAAGATATGTCAAACACATTGCATTGGTTGATATCTTAACAAATCTAAGCACCAGATTCAATTTTTTAAGACTTAAATCATTCCTGAGAAATAAAACCAGATTCTCATACTCAAAAAATAAGTAGATCTCATCATGAATTCTGTAGTTCTATAAAGATTCTCTAATTAACGAGAAAAATGTTTCTGATGTACCAAGAGAAAAAAGTGATATAAATTATACATACATATATACATAATAGGATTACAATTATGTATTTTTACAAACCAGACATGGCTATGTAGAGTAGAAAAAAGGGTTAGAAGGTAAAACAATAAACTATTAATAATAAATTTTATTAGGAGGGTAGGAGTAAGAGTGACTTTTCTTATAGATTTTAATGATTACATTAATAACTATTACTTTATACCTCAAAAATAACAATTCAATACTTTTGGAAGTTAACAATCAATTGTAGAGAAAAGCTGTAAGAAGAAAAACGTGTCACAGGGTACTTTCTGCCCCCATTACAACAGTGGTTCTCAGTCTCAGTGTTGTAGTGGATACTAAGTTGTTCTTTCTAGCACTTGTATTACAGCAAAACAAAAGCAACCCCCAGGAGACATTCTTACCCACCACATTCAACGATGCCCTCCCTGGGGGATGTGGGAGTGTGCCCTTCCATTCACACTGAGACCTGTGTGGTGCGTCCAGCATAGGAGCCCCATCCTCTGCAAGTGCTGCAGCAGGTGTGTTGGGACAGAAACAAACCTGAGACCCCCATCATAGGTCCACAGAAGAGTGAGCAACCGCTTTTTCTACTTACTTTCCCATTGCTGACAATACCTATCTCTCCAGGACGCAACTTAAGTACATCTTGACAGAACAGCTGATGAGTTTGGAAAATATTCACTCCAACAGTGTTATATTTTTTCTCAAAAGCATTCTTATCCATCCCCTAAAGCATAGATTAAGAAGGATGTAATTAGTAAGAGAAAATATATTAAATCATTTTCTTAAAGCCTACTTTAATATATTGATGCAAAATTTGAAATTATTCTAAATCTTGATTTTTAAAAGTACTATTTTCTTCTGCAACACTAAAAAAAGAATATTTCTTCCAAGTCAATTATGGTATCTGTACATCTTGTTACAAGTAGATATCATATGTCATCCATTCTTTGAAAATTTCAGGTGGATTATTGATTAGTAATATGCTAGGGGACATCAATGTAAATAAAATTTAACATTAAAGAAATGGAACAAATGTTTATTAAATTCTGAACTCAGTACCCCCATTTGGTACACTCGGTAAAAACAACTGTCTAAAATAGAAATACCCTCTCTAACCTCATTCTACCAATCTCACAAAACCAATTTAGTAATAATGCATTTTATTTCTGAAATACACAAGTAACCCTTGGTTAAAGTAAAAAAAATATATGAACATTCATAGAAAATAAACCACGAATAGGTTCTTCACATCTTCACACTAAGACACATTTCTCCTTATCAGTACTTATCAAACTTCAATGTGCCATCACCTGGTGCCTTGTTAAAATGTAGTTCCTACTTCGGAAGATCCAGGGTGAGGCCTTAAATTTTGAACTTTTTTTTTTTTTAAGATTTTATTTATTTATTTGAGAGAGAGAATGAGAGACAGAGAGCAGGAGAGGAAGGAGGGTCAGAGGGAGAAGCAGACTCCCTGCTGAGCGGGGAGCCGGATGCGGGACTCGATCCCAGGACTCCAGGATCATGACCTGAGCCGAAGGCAGTTGCTTAACCAACTGAGCCACCCAGGCGCCCTAAATTTTGAACTTCTAACAGGTTCTTGGGTGTTCCCACGATGGTAGGAATGTTCCACTGCACTGTCCAATATGGCAGCCACAGCCATGGATGGTCACTGAGCACTTAAAACGTGGCTAGTATGACTGGGGCACAGAATTTATATTATTTATTTATTTAATTAATTCTAAAAAATTTATTATTATGTTCAATTAGCCAGCATGTAGTACATCATTAGTTTTTGATGTGGTGCTCAACGATTCATTAGTTGAGTATAACACCCAGTGCTCATCACCACACGTGCCAGAATTTAAATTTTAACTTAATTTTAAGTTTTAAAGAACCACATTTAGCTAGTGGATACAGTAGTGGACAGTGCAGCCTTAGATCCTGCTTACTTCCAAAATCTCCATCTCAGTCATCCCGTCTCTGACCACAAGCTCCTGAATTTCCAGCTCATGCAACCTAGTGTCACCAGACCAACCATTACTCAATCCTTTCAGTCCTCCACCCCTACCACTTATCTACTGTCCATCGTACCTCCCATAGTTTTCCTCCTATATGAGTTACACCACAAAGTCCCTTACCACAACAAAAACCTTCCATGCTTCGCTCCCTTGAATGCTTCCCTGAATTCACATTCACCTGGCAATTCCCCAACTCTGTTTAAACACAACTCTGCTTCCCCTGCAACTAGAACCAAACTGTTAATACAGCTAGAGAAAAACATGCAACTAATACTGATCTCACTTTCAATTTGGGTCACTAACATCAAGTGGGTCCTCAGAAACCTTCCCATGCTAATATATTTAATTCATGTGCTCACTTTCAGAATAATAAAAAATATGTGGCATTTTCTCCTCTTTCCTCAAACCTCTAATAATACCTACTCTTACTCTAATAATTGGCAATGACTGGAATTTCTTTTGAAAATGAATATAATTAGAAGTACTTCATCCTGCTACCACCAAATAAATCTACCCTTCTGCAACCATGCCCACACATTCTGCATTCCTTCTGGTTAAAACAGATGAACAGTTCCTTTTCTTAAGACCAACAGTTAACACTTGTCCACTGGATCCTGGCACCTCTTCTCTACTCAAGAACTTTGCTCCTAACTCTGCTCCCATCTCTCTGTATCATCCTTTCTCATTGTTTGGATGGACTGTGTCCATTAGCATACAAAACAGTGACATCTCCCCAGTTTAGAAATTCTTGACCTCAAGTCCCGTTCTAGATACAAAATATTTCTGTTTGTGGTAAAATTAAAGTTTCTTAAAAGAGCTACCTATACTCACTATCTCTATTTCCTGGTTTCCCATTCTCTTTTCAATCTAGTTTACTTTTATACCTACTATTCCACTGAAACAATTCTCATCAATGACCACCTTAACAAGTAAATGGTCAATTATGAAGCCTAATTTCAGGAACGTCTGGCATAGCTGATCATTCCCTCCTTGAAATATTTTCTCCAACTGACTTTCAGGATACCATACACTCCTGGTTATCTTCCTAACTTGTTGGCTGCTCCATCTGTCTCCTTTACTGGATCATCCTTTTCTTGCATACTTCTATATGTTGGAATGTTCCAGGGCTCTGCTTTCAGCCTCTCTTCTCTCGCCCAACTCACTCCTGAGGTATCTGATCCAGTTTCTTGGCTTTAAGTTATATAGAATATTGGTAACTCTCAAAGTGTCTGACTCTAAAAATACCCCGACAACCCTGAATTGATTTCTACACTCATTAACTCAATTGTCAACCCAACATCTCCACTTGAATGTCCAACAGGAATCTCCAACATGTACAGACTTAACTCTTGATCCCTTATGTGTCCAAATCTTCTCTTCATCTAGACTTACCCATCTCAAAAAAAAGACACCACCATCAACTCAAGCCACTCAAGCTAAAATTTAAGGATATTACATTTTATGTCACATACAATTGATCAGCTAATCCTGTTGACTAGAGTTGTAACAAATACTATGCGCCAACTGCCTCACTATCTCTACCACTAGTACCTAGTCCAAGACACCATTATTTCTTGCCTGGATTATTGCAATAGCATTCTAACTGTTCATCTTATTTCCACTCTTGTCTGCCTGCTACCAAATCTTCACATGGCATCCAGAGTCATCTTTTTAAAGATTACTCACTTCTTCAAGATTCCTCAATGGTTTCCCATTATACTCAGGAAAGACTTCAGTTCCTTACCATGGCTGATAGGTGCTTGAGATAACTGGGTTCTGTTCCTGACCTCATCTCCTTGTACTTGCCACATCACTGTCTCTATTTTGCTCATAATGGTCTTCTGCCTATACCTCAAACCTGGAAAGCTGATCGCTGTAGCAGTCCTTTAGACTTACTGTGTTCCTGAATCTGGTACATTCTTCTCGCAGATTTTCCATGGCTTGATTTCTCATTTCAGACCTCTGCTTAAATGTAAACTCTTTAGAGATGCCTTCCCTGACCACTCCAGCTAAAAGAGCATCCCTCAAACTATCTACCCTCTTGTTTCTTTATATTGTTCTAGTACCATTCAGTTTGTCTGTCCTTCCTACTATCATGTAAGCTTCACAAAAACAGGGACTCAATATATCTGCCTTGTTCACAAGTGTATCTCCACCGTCTGGCAGACAATCAGAAAATATTTTTGAAAGGATTAATGAATCTTCCTTCTTGAGGATCATCTTCCATCTTTAGAATTTCCCTCATACTGGATCCCTTCAGGGAAATACCTATTATTTACATAATCCTTTAACTCCCATTTTTCATTTAAGTACATGTGCTAACCAGAATGCCATCAACTTCAAGGATCACAAAGTGGTAGTAGTAATATTTGGTTTGCTAAAAGCCTTGATGCAAAGTCATATCGTTTAATATTTATCTTTTTCCCGTATGAAGGAATGTTTATTATGCCCAGTTGATTATACTTATTTATTGATGT
The DNA here is from genome assembly GCF_029215605.1 of Mirounga angustirostris. Lineage (NCBI taxonomy): Eukaryota > Metazoa > Chordata > Mammalia > Carnivora > Phocidae > Mirounga > Mirounga angustirostris. The sequence goes on along the minus strand of NW_026991711.1, from coordinate 14,803,111 downwards.
TTTTCAGGAACATGGTAACACTGGCTTACACTTCTTAAATATGCAACAGATACTTATTATTCCAAACAAATAGCTACTGACCTCAGTAAGAAATGTTTTAATTTTTTCTCCGGAGTAAATAGCCGTAGCAGTTTCTTCCCTTGCCAGTTTCCTGAGAAAGTTTCTCAAAAAGCTGTTTTTCTGTGTAAGAAAAGCTGCCAAAACTCCTCTAGAAATAGCTGTGTTCTCTTCATTTATTTTTGAAGTAGGATTATAAATAACCCCCAACCGACTATGAACACTTGTTTTCTGCAAAACACATTTATAGGTGAAAAAGATCAGTATCTCGCATATCTTTGTACAGCTGAACTTTTTTCTTTCTCATCAAGTTTGTTCAGTTTACCACACAGTATGTTTCACTGTAGATGATTTACCACACAGCATCTTTCTATGTGGACTGTCCTGAATGTGCACCTACTAACATAGCCTAAAAACAGCCATTGTAGTAACTCTAAGAGCTTCACCTCTTTGTATAAAGAGTGTTTTAGAATGCAATGTTGTCTAACCTCTTTTTGTGTGTGAAGTAACACATATAAAACAAGACACAAAACATAAGTGTAGAACTCAATGAAATTAGCCCATAAAACTATAATTCGGGTGGAGAAACAGAGCACTCTAGTAGGCAACCTAAAGTCATCTCTCATATACCCTGCCCGTTACTACACCTTCCCACTTTTCTAGAAACAACCACTACCCTGTTATTTATTGGTTGTATCATTCTTGCTTCTTTCTGGTTTATCACCTAAGTTTCATCGTTAAACATGTAATCTATTTTGAACTTCATATAAATATAATCCTATGGTGTGTATTCTTTCCTGTTCTGTTTCCACTTAACATATTGATTGTGAGATTTATCAACATTGTTTTGTGTGGCTGTAGTTACTTTACTTTTTAGGATTGTACAGAATTCCATGATATGAATATACTCTATTTTATCTGTTCTACTGATGCTGGGCATTTGAATTTTTTTTTCATTTTGGTACTCTACAAACAGAGCAAGAAGAATACAGCACCAGCCATGAAGTCTTCTTGCCAGAACATGTTGAAGCTGAATCTAATTAAGCTTCAGACATAACTTCCAGTACAGAGAAGATGTAAGGGCTAAAGAACAAGTTAAAAATACTACAAGAAAACAAACAAACAAACAGTGAAATTCAGAATGTGGGATTTTTCTACAAAGCAACTAGCTTGGTCTCTTTAAAAAGTCACCAGACAAAATGTAGATGTTACTGTTTTACAATAAAAGAAACTAATGAAATTTAATAATGAAATGCATTGTGGGAAAAATGTTTGGGTCCTGGTTTGAAAAAAGAAAAGACATCTTTGTGGGAACAATTTAATGAAGACTTAGTACTAACAATGTGAGAGTGGTATTGCAGTTACGTAGAAGAATACCCTAATTCTTGGAAAATGCATGTTGAAGTATTAAGGGATGATATATGCTGATTTCTACAACTTTTTTTTTTTTTTTAAGATTTCATTTATCTATTTGACAGAGAGAGACAGCGAGAGAGGGTACACAAGCAGGGGGAGTGGGAGAGGGAGAAGCAGGCTCCTCACCGAGCAAGGAGCCTGATGCGGAACTCGATCCCAGGACCCTGGGATCATGACCTGAGCTGAAGGCAGATGCCCAACGACTGAGCCACCCAGGCGCCCCTGATTTCTACAACTTACTTTAAAATGATCTAGACCATTCCTGCCCTTCCCCCCACAAACAGTTAATTAGATAAACCAAATATGGCAAGATGTTAACAATTATAGAATCTAGGTGTTAGGTATGTAAGTGTTCATTACATCAGTCTTTTGAACTTTGTGTAGTTTTGAAAGAAAACATGGTCTTCAAAAAACAGACCCAGAGAACATGGTCTTCAAAAAACAGACCCAGAGAGCCATAAGGAGAGGCCCCAGTAAGATAAAGGCAGAAGTTAAAAACAAGCTGGCTAAAATGAAATGAAAATGAGAGGCTGAAAATATAATACTGGAAAGAATGAAAGAATGAAACTCAGAGCTGATACCACAGATAATTCAATTAATGAACTAGATTCAGAGTCAGCAAATTACAGCCTGTTGGTGAAATCCCATCTGGAGCCTGTTCTTATATGGTCCTCCAGGTAAGAAAATGTTCATTGAAATGATAGAGCAGCCACAGGTCTAACAGAGAGAATCAGAGAAAGAGACAGATGAAAAGAGCTGTCCTGGGATCACATTCATCCCTAAGGGTCTGTAAAACTGCATATATTCTACAATGGCCCCATTTAGGAAAATGGGAATGAGGCAGGGGACACACTTGGAGGCATTCCCTGAATAAACACTGCTGAATAAAAAGCTACTCTGAGGGCGCCTGGGCGGCTCAGTTGGTTAAGCGTCTGCCTTCGGCTCAGGTCATGATCCCGGGGTCCTGGGATCAAGTCCCGCATCGGGCTCCCTGCTCAATGGGGAGTCTGTTTCTCCCTCTACCCTTCCCCCCTGCTCGTGATCTCTCTCTCTCTCTCTCTGAAATAAATAAATAAAACCTTAAAAAAAGAGAAAAAGCTACTTTGACCAGGCAACTCCGAGGAAGGCAGGTTTAAAAATAATTATTAAATCTATTCTGGGCAGTCTGGAAGACTTCATGCCAAAGGCTGGATCTTCTCAGGAGTAATGAGAAAGAGAAATTCCAAGACATTATTCCATGGGTGAATGTGGGGCAAAATCATAAAATCCCTGAACTGGGAAAGTAGCCTTTAAGTCAAGTACACATCCAACAGTAAACGGTGAACATCTAACCACTTACGGGGACTTAAGCACAAACTTTGAGCGGTAACTGGCTTTTGCTGACTCAGAGGCAGTCTCTAGGAAACCAAGATAAAAGATAAAAACAAGGAAAAAAGTCTAAGCAGGAACATCAGAGATAAACAATGAGAGGGAAACAGACAACAGAATTAGCTCAGTCACATCACTAAACAAATAAACGAATGATCAAACAAACAACGGGTAACCCTGGGGATGAGGTGATATTGGTATCCATATGTGCTCTGTATTATCTAAAATGTTTGGTTTTCAATAAAAAATTATGAGATAAGCAGTTAAACAGTAGAGTATGATTTATGCAAAGGAAAAATACCAAGCATTAGAAACTATCTTTGAGGGGCCTTAGATAATGGTCTTAACAAACATATAAATATGTTCAAAGAATTAAAGGGAACCATGTTTAAAGAATTAAAGGAGAGTATGGTAATAATAGTTATTACACTGAGAATAATAAGAAAGAGATAGAAATTATAAAAAAGAACCAAATGGAAATTCTGGAGTTGAAAAGTAAAATAACTGAAATGAAAAGTTCATTCAGAGGGGTTCAACAGATTTGAGTTGGCAGAAGGAAGAGTCACTGAGTTTAAAGATAAATCCATAGAACTAGAATCTAAAAAATAGAATGTAAAAAGAATGAACAAAAATTAATAGATCCTCAGAGAAATGTGGGACACCATTGTAACTATTGGGAAAAGGCAGTCTGTCAGCCTTGCAAAGAACATGCTACCAGAAATTCTTGAGAAGAAAGAGAAGGAAGAAGTGACGTATTCCATAGATCCCAAATACCACTTTTTGGAATGTGCTGGTCTGAAGACCACTTAAAGAAGGCCACAGTATGTTCTGAGATTATCTAACATGACATGAAAATTCTCCTAGCTGATGTTATACTTTGTTTAACATGTATTAACTATTTTTGATGTGGTAGAGCACCTCCAGATGGCCCCTAATAATCCCCACTTCTTTGTACTCATGCTTTGTACTTACTCAGCTGAGTCACTCCTGAATTTTTAAACCCCAGACACTGGGAAAAAGAAATGTTTGTTGTTTTAAGCCATTAAGTTATAGGGTAATTTGTTATCAGCAACAGATTTACACTTAGCTAATATAAAACAATTTCATAAAATGTTTTGGTTTATGTTTCTTAGGTGTTTTTAATCTAGACAGATTTTTATGCTCCCATAGAAATAGAGAAGGTTATAAGAGTTTTTTGGATTTTCTTTGCTTGTTTTTCTTAGAGAGAATGACAGTTGGGAGGGGGAGAGAATCTTAAGCAGGCTCCACACCCAGTACAGAGCCCAACCAGGACTCAATCCCATGAACCCTAGGTCATGACCTGAGCTGGAATCAAGAGTCAGACGCTTAACTGACTGAGCCACCCAGGTGCTCTATATAGAAATGTATCCTACTGAAGTATATTGGTTTGTAATTCTCTAATAACAAAATAATTAAGGTTGATTTAAGGCTTAAAATACTCTTCAGTGAGATAAATTTGTTTTTTCTTAAATATTCAGAGAAATAAAGTGCTGCCTGATAACGTGATGAAAAATTTCTATTACGAATTGCTATTATTGCTATTGGTAAAAAGCAGATTTGGGGTCATCGATGTAATGGTAGGGTCTAGAACCATTCACTCTGATTTAATAGCCTTTTTATAACTGCTAAATCTTAGTTTTGGCTGCTACAACAAAGTAACCACAAACAGGGTGGCAACAACGGAACTGAAATTTATTTCCTACAGTTCTGGAGACTGGAAACCTGAGATCAGGTGCTAGCCTGGTCAGGTTCTGGTGAGGACCCTCTTCCAGGTTACAGACTATTGATTTGTCCTTGTATCTACACAAGATGGAAAGAGAGTGAGCAAGGCTCTCTGACCTCTTCTTACAAGACCACTAATCCCATTCATTAGGGCTTTACCTCATGACCTAATTACTTCCTCAAGGTCCCACTTCCAAATACCATCACACTGCAGATTAGATTTGAACATAGGAATTTTGAGGGGGAGTTCCTGTCTTAAGTTTCCTTAGCAACAACTTGAGGTACTTAAAATGTTAATATGGAGGGGAATAAAGATTTAATGCATGTTCTTCACTTGGCTTTCTCAGAATTAACAAAAAATTAAAATTTTTATAGTAAGAATATCTAAATACTCACCATGAATTTTAATGCATTAAACAGTAGTTTTCGCCCAGATGGTTTGTCAAAATCAGCAATAATCCAGAGAGTAACTGAAGAAATTACATCATCCTCTGAAAGTTTCAAATAGTTTAGTCAAACTACCTCTTTTATTTTTTTATTTTTATTTTTTTTAAAGATTTTCTTTTTTTGACAGAGAGGCACAGCGAGAGAGAGGGAACACAAACAGGGGGAGTGGGAGAGGGAGAAGCAGGCTCCCCGCAGAGCAGGGAGCCCAATGCGGGGCTCGATCCCAGGACCCTGGGATCATGACCTGAGGCGAAGGCAGATGCTTAACGACTGAGCCACCCAGGTGCCCCCAAACTACCTCTTTTAAAAATCAAGCTAAAAGCAGGGAACATTTCTAGTTAACAACATACATTAAAAAGTATTAAAATATTAAACTTAATTTTTTAAAAATACGCAAATATTGTTAAAGATTATGCACACATGCACATACACTGACATGCATATAAAAATACTAGAAGAGTGTTCTATAGGTTTATAGAAACTCAGATGCCAAAAAGAAAGAATAGTCCCTATGGGACATATCTGTGGAATACTTTTATTAGTAGACAAAAATTACATTATGCTTATTATGTTTTCAGTGTTGGCAAGCAAAACTATCTTCCAGCTACAGCTACATTCTTTTTAAACTGATACTTATACCCCACTATATGTAAAACTAGATACAATAAAACTTATCAGTAGATATTAAAACAGCAATATTTTATTAGCTTACAATTCATTTACTTCAAAACGTCTGGCTATCATTAACTTGGTCTAATCTACATCATCTTGTGCCATCAACAGCAATACAGTTATTTTCTTCAGAAAAATTTGAAAATTTGGAAGCAACGAAGAGAAACAATTTTTAATTCTGAAGTCAGTTAAATGGGTTTAATTTCACCTAGGCTCAGCATCTGTCATCTGAAATAATACTTTTCTAGCCATCATTAAAACCTATAGAAAAATTAGTCCCTCTGATCACATGACCTACTTAAAACAAGTGCAAAAAATCTGCTATACCAAAAACTTACTCCTGAATAGAAGTGAGGTTACAGTTACTACCATACTCAGGAATATCTATACAATATTATATAAAAACTGTAACAAAAAGAAGGTTAACATTGAGTCCACATTGAAGCAACTTAAGAGTAAGGCAGTAGTGGTACGTTCTTTTCAAAGAAAAGTAAAGAATTTTAATGCCTTCTTAACACCAGCACTTTTACCATCATAGTAAATTGAGAAATATTTCAGAAGTGCTAAGTAAATTTCTCACAACCATTATTTCTTTACACATTTACATAATTGCAAGAAAGAGGAAAGTAGGTGTTTCTCAGTTAATATTCTTTTAAATTGTTAGAGATTTAACAAAGGGCATTAATTATAGGCTAACTTACTCTGAGAGACAATTTTCGAAATACATCCCAGAACCTGATAAATAGATTTCTCCTATTTTTTATTCCCTGTTTCTGTTTCCTTTTCTCTTCACTAAACATAGTCAGGACCTTACTCTGCCATAACACAGAACTGCATTATATTTTATTATTTGTTGGATTTCTTGGAGACAGACCACTTTATGAACATAAAATCAAGGATCTGTTAGAAAATGATTCTGTGGCGATCTGGTCCACACTTGACCCCACAGCATTATAAAAAACTGGCTGTGTGGCTTCTGCTTAAAACTCTCATATATAAAAATATACCCCTTACTACACAGTTCATCCTATCTTGAGATCACTCTCATTGTTAGATGACTGCTTTATACCCCGAGATAAAAAGCTGCCTTCTCTTATCTTACGTGTATCGGCTCTCATTTTTCTCTCTAGAGCAAAGATGGTCAAACAAAACAAAACGAAACAAAACCAACCAAACTCTACCTTTGTCTATCTGAATAAGTCACTGTCCTCTAATAAACATGCGGACGGACCCACTGCAGACTCCCCTGTCCAGGATAAATCCGTATTTCCAAGTACCTTCCTGTATCGGTCTCCCCTCCTTTGTTATAATCCTCAACATACGCAAAAAATCCAGATGTTGTTTAATCAATGTGTGGAACTACTCTCCTCTGATCTGGGATTTATACTCTTATTCATGCAGTATAAAGTGTCAGTTAACACAGTCCTGAAAGGGTTTTACCACTTTCTAAAAAGGTGAAAAATGGAATAGCTTGCTTTGAGAAAAGGCAAAAAACCAAGATGAACTCTTGTGCATGTATGATCCAGTAGGGTCAAAGGCAGTTTCTCAGCACAATGCTTATATCCTAACAAACTACAGACTCCCTTGAAAACCAGACCCCTAGTCAAATAGCAACATACAAATTCATTATGCAACCACCTTACTAAAATTACAAATTTTGCTACTTTAGGAATAAAGTCAGGAAAATAAAATATGCTTATTACCTTCTTGGGTTAAATAATACATGTTCTCTGCTATTACAGCACTCTTATCTTGTGAATCCAAGAAAAAGAACGTAGAGAAATCTTCAACATCAGCAGTTACTGAAAATTTTCATATTAAATGTTAAATAACCAATTAATAAAACATTCACAACTCAATAAACATTTGTAGAAAGTATATGGAAGGATTATTTTACCTGATGTGGGTATTAAATTAAGGTACTGCCATTTTGTGTGCAAAATCAAAGGATTTAAACGGGGTACAACATTATTCTTTTCCATAAGGAAATCAATTACATTTGTTCGATCATTTAATGTGCCCTACAACAACAAAAATATTACTTAGGTAACCTAGGCAATTTATATGTATATATTTTAAAGTTTTGCACAGAATACACTTAACTACTTCATCTAAAATAATAAATAAATAATGTAGGCAATTAGGATTCATACAATAAATTTTACAACAAATTTGCCTGTAAAAATTTGAATTTTCTTTCCAATAAAGCAGTTGATTCAATTATGCACAGGTAAACTTAATTAACTAATTACTACTTTTAAAGAAACTACTAAGTGATCAGGATGGGAATTTTTGCCATGAAAAGATGTTTTAATACAAAAAATCATTTTTAAACATCATTTATCATGTATTTTCTCATAAATGCTCACCTACCATGAAAACTTCCTTCTGTAAATTTATGGTTGCATCCATCATTCTGTGAAGAACACTTGTTTCCAGCTCTTCAGTATTCCGCTGTTCGAGCTTAAAGGGTTCTCCATTATAAAGGGCTTGAGGCAAAGGACCCAGACCAGTCATCTTATAAAAGCTTGCTCCTTCCTATTTAGTTCAAAAATGCCAGAGAGTTAAACTGAATATGGTTGTCTGGAAAAGAAATGCATATGAAAAACAAGGGACGGAAACTGCCACATTTTTATACGCCATAGAAAAAAATGTGAACTTTGCTGATTTCACTTGTCCTTTCCAAACATTTTTTAAAGGAAAGTAATTTACCCACATAAAGCAAGAATCAGGTAGCTTTTTCTGTAAAGGGCCAGCTAGTACCCATTTCAGACTTTGTGGGCCATCCAAACTCTGTCTCAACGACACAGTTCTGATGCTGCCATCCAGCTGTGATACCCAACACCTGGATGCATACCCACCGCTAGGTCCCAAGAAAACTGTGTATGTAAAGGCAGGCAGTGGGCGGGCAGGATTTGCTGACCCTTGTATAGAGTGTAACATTAAAAAAACAAAAACAAAAACCAAAACACCATTTACCTGTATCAGAGAGTCATTCATCCCTGCATTCATTTGTTTAATAAACATCTGCTGAATTCATGCCATCGGCACGAGGCTACACACTGTGAATACAGAGCTGAAAGTCTGCCCTCAAGCGGTTCACACAGACACAAAATAGATGTATGCACGCGCTTCTCTGGGAGCCAGAAAGAAACGTCTAGCCAAGCTTGAGTAAGGAGAGGAAGGGGTCAGAGAAGCCTCTGGGAAGGAGTGGCATGGAAAGTCTTAAAGGATGAGTAAACATTTGCCAGGAAGATAAACTGGAAAAAGATATTCCATGGGAAGCGAGACAGCATAGCAAGGAATGGAGGGGAGGAGAGAATACAGCATCTTTAGGCAATGGCCAGTAATTTTCTGTGTCTACAGTGGGCAGAGTTACATATGTGGGTGTGGTCAGATACAGGGGCAGAGACCAGATCCTGAAGGTGCTCAACATCTGGATTTTATCTTGTGAGTGATAAAGTGTGACTAAACAATTCATTTGCTATTCAAAACTATGTATTATTATAATTATTATTGCCAACATTCTCAAAATTACTCTGTGAAGCTAAGTACTACCATCACATCCATTTCACAGATGATGACGTATGACCTCCAGCACCACCCAGCTACTGCATTTTATTTGAAAATTTTTTTTTAATTTTTCATGTTTTTACTTAAATTCTGGTTAGATAACAGTTAACTGTAATATTAGTTTCTGGTGTAGAATTTAGTGATTCGTCACTTACATACAACACCCAGTGCTTATCACAAGTGCCCTCCTTAAAGCCCATCACCCAGTTAACCCATCCCCCCACCCACCTCCTCTCCAGCAACCCTCAGTTTGTTCTGTTGAGAGTCTGTTTCCTGGTTTGCCTCTTTTCTACCCCCGCCATGTTCATCTGTTTTGTTTCTTAAATTCCACATGTGAGTGAAATCATACGGCATTTGTCTTTCTCTGACTTATTTCACTTAGCATAATTGCTGTAGCTCCATCCACATCGTTGCAAATGCAAGATGTCATTCTTTTTATGGCTGAATAATATTCCATTGTACATATATATATATATATATACATACATACATATATATATATATATATATATATATACCACATCTTCAGTCGATGAACATTTGGGCTCTTTCCATAATATGGCTATTGTTGATAAAACTGCTATAAACATCGGGGTGCATGTATCCCTTCCAATCAGTATTTTGGTATCCTTTGGGTAAATACCTAGTAGTGTAATTGCTGGGCGTAGGGTAGTTCTATTTTTAACTTTTTGAGGAACCTCCATACAGTTTTCCAGAGTGGCTGCACCAGCTTGCATTCCCTCCAACATTGTAAGAGGGTTCCCCTTTCTCTGCATCCCCACCAACACCTGTTTTTTTTCTTGTGTTGCTACTGCATTTTAGAAACAAAATTTGTACTTAGAGCTCTCTGACCAAGAGTCTGAACCCTTAATCACTATTATCTCTGCAATTATTGGGCACTTATGGTATATTAGGCTTATGAATGCATATAAATAAAATGCAAATTCTATCCTTTAATGTAGATGGGTACATTAAAAACAAGTGTGAACATAGCATCCAGGGCTACCAAGGAGGGCATGGTCAGTTCCGTCTAGAAAGAGGGTAAATAATGATAAGTAATATGATCAGATTTGCGTATTTAAAAAAAGACCACAGTGGCAGTGGTGAGAAAGAAGGGCATGGGAGAGCATGCCCTGGGAATGTTGGTCAGGGACTCCTGCACTAGTGTGGGGAAGAAAAAGCAAGAGCCAAACAGAAATTCATGGTAATGCGCAAGGGGAGAATGAGCAAGTTTCTGAAACATTCAGCTGGCAGGATGGACAGAACCTAACAACGTATTGTTTGGGATGGTATGAGAGAAGCAGTAGGTTAGGATGACGATGAGACTTCTAGCATCGGTAGCCAGGGTGAATGACGATGCTACCCTCTAGGATAGGGCATAAAGAAGAAAAAAATGTTTGGGGTCCCAAGGAAGATGATGGGCTTGGTTTCGGATTCTTTTAAGATGCTTATGGGCAAGCCCCAGGTAGCTGCATACATGGGTATGGACCCAAGAAAGAGGTCTCTGCTAGAAATACAGGCCCTCTTTTGATTTACTCTGTGATTTCTAATTAGGCAACCTGTCCATTCCGAAAGCTTTAATTACAACAAATACCACAAATAAGCCAATGACACTGAATTTTATAATTTTAGCCCTGCCAGACTGAGTTCCTAAACAGGGGCTTAATACCCAATCTAACTGCAGCTTCAGTCTCCCTCAGAAATGTAGTCTTAACCCATCAGTCAGGAATTTTCCCATCAGATCAGTACCAATGAGTCCGCCACATGGGCCCTCTCCATCCCCCAAAGATAGATGAGGTAGTCTGCCTGGTAAGACCCTTGCTTTGCCCCTAAAGGAAAGCCACCTTGCCCGAAACAATCCCCTTTTTTTTTTAAATTTATTTTATTAACATATAATGTATTATTTGTTTCAGGGGTACAGGTCTGTGATTCATTCATCTTACATAATTCACAGCGCTCACCATAGTACTTACCCTCCCCAATGTCCATCACCCAGCCACCCCATCCCTCCCACCCCCCTCCACTCCAGCAACCCTCAGTTTGTTTCCTGAGACTAAGAGTCTCTTATGGTTTGTCTTTTGCTAATAACATTCCTGCCCCACCCTCCTATAAAACCTTCCACTTGGTTTAACTCCTCAGAACATCCCTCTATTTGCTAGACGGGATGCAGTCCTAGTCATGAATCATTTTAAAAAGCCAGTTAGATCTTTAAAACTTACTGGGTTGAATTTTTGTTATTGAACAGATCTGGTGGCAGTGACAGGACCCAAAGGGAACTTCCGGCAGCATTCGGGGACACAAGAAACACATACACGGTGCCCGCACACTCTTGGATTTCATGGTCTTTCTTGCCATTTCTAAGAGCCGCAGGGCAGTTCCAGTCGCCTTCCCTCTTCTGAGCTACAGACAACCCCATACACTTTTACCCTCCAACAATCGCTTCAAAATAACGGACAATGCCCTTTCAAAATAAAGCAGGTCGCAGTCTCTTCATTGCTTAATATCTTCTCAGATTTTTTACTGTTGCCAAGGTGTTTCACTGTTCTGAGTTCAATTTAATATTGTTCACTGTGCAAGCCGGCCCCCTACTTCTCCAGCTCACCCTGTGAACTTCCCTCCACGACACAAACACAACACCTGGCTGCTATCCATACGGCGGCAACACCAGCTTCTCCGTACTTCTTCACGACTCAGGACCTCCTGACATTTTTCTCTGGGAGGTTAATCTCCTGTCACTTTGTTTTCTTGCACCCGGCTCTTCCTCCTACTTCAGGACTCAGAGACGAATTCTTCATGTCCACCCTCAGAGCACTTCTCCCCTCATTCTATGTGCTATGTGTCTGGTGGGCCCCTTCCAGCCAATACTTGTGTCCATCAGTCTCGGGGATTTCATTGTGTTATTTCTCTGATGCTTTCCTTCCTGTTGTTTTCTCTGTTCTTCCTGAGTCTTCTGGATTGAGTCTCTACTTGTTTACCATTTATTCTTATTTTCATTTCTTTGAATTTGTCTCTCTGTTCTATTACATTTTTATTTTGTTTTGCTAAAATTTGCTCTATTCTTTTACCTACTGCGCTTAGAACATTGTAAGTACTCAATAAATATCTCTTGAAAGGGCAGATAAAGTTTAGATGAAGAGAGAAAATTATAGGAACATGAGTTTAGAGAATGAAGGCCTAAACTCATTTCTTTTCTTTGTGATGGAGGAGTTAGAATGATTTTCTAGGCCTGGAGAGCAAGCTGGAAAAGGGGCTTAGGGGACTGATGAATGTCTAGAATGTTTGGGAGGGGCAGGGAGCGGGGGAGACTAAGCATGACTGAAGGGCTCTCAAGTAACACAGAGTCTGGCTTAAATTAGAGGTTGGACAGATTTGGGGAAAATGGGCCAACAGGACACTGAAGCTGCAGATCATCGTTATAGGACAGCCGCAGGGAAGGAGAGCAGTAAAACGGGAGCTTTAAGGGGAAGCGTGTACTCACACACTAAAAAAAACGGAACTTAATATTTCTGAGGAGTGTTCAGTGTCCTCAATCTTTACAAAAATCCTTAACATTTCTAACTTTAGTAGACAATGACTGCAGACACCTTAAAATAGTAACACCACAAAAATACTCATTTCACTATTAACTCTTTAAGAGTAAAAGTGGGTTTCTGATTAAATATGGTAGATTTATCCACACACATGCTCATCTCTCCTCTCCTCACACATTTCACTGAAGTGAGAATATAATAATAGAAAATATGAGCCCACAAGGGTCAAGAAAAAACAGGAGAAAAGATAAAAAGTAGGTAAGCAAAGTAAAAAGCGAAGTCACATCTGTTTAGACAGAAGAGAACATGAACATTTTTCGGCATCCCTGGAGACACTCAGTGCCCTAGAGGGAGGACAAGAGCAGAGTGCCCAAATGGCCGAGAGTCTGCACACAGGGTAGTTGCCTCTCAAGGCCTGTCTCTCAATGCTGCAAAGCCACAGTGTCCTGCTTTTCTTATTCTCTGCAGAAATTGAATCACAAAGGCTAGCCTGGGTGACAGCAGGCAGAGAAAGGGGATGGAGACCAGGCGGGAGATTAAAGGAGAGTGCCCATCCTTCACACCCAGGAGGTGACCACATCCATTCCCGCACATATCCTGTGCCCTCACCTTCGACACGTGCACCCTCTCCACCCTCTTGTCTGCCACATGTACTCCTTCTAAGAGCAAAATAAAGAATTCTTATTTGAAGAATCTGCTTTAATCGAGAAAGTCAGCTCAGCTCCCCAAGTGAGGCTCACCAACTCATAAGAACTTTGTATTTGTCGTCAGCTTTTTAGGGTTTCATACTTACGTGTGGAAAGATAACCGGATATCATAAGACATTTGACAAATGCTTCAAACACAAAAGAGAGAAATCAAAACGAATGAAAAAAGGGAAGCTGTAGAGGGCAGAGGTAATGCAGGGAGAACACATCACAAAATTAACATTCTTAGATTAAAAAAAAAATACTGTGTCCATGAAAGAAAAACTGAATGTTATAAAACAGGAATAGGATAGAAGAAAGATCTCCAGAGAATTTTAAAAAATTGAATGAAAAGGACAAAGGAATACAAAAAGAAGAAAAAGCAAACAGAGACTCACCTGAGAAGATTCAGAAAGGACAGAAAAAAATGAAGGAAAACATTAGAGAAATAAAGAAATTCCCAGAATTGATGGACACAAATCTCCAGTAGAAGGACCTCACCAAATGCCCAATACACTGATTGAAAGAGGATCAATACAAAGACATACCGTCATGAAATTTCCAAACACCAGGGAGAAAGCTTTCAAACTGGACAAATACATAATTAAATAAAGCAGAAAGACAGAGGAATTAAAATCAGAATGATAACACTGGTCTCCGTAGCCTACTAGGAGATAGGAGACAGAAAAGACAGCCTCCAAAACTTGGAAGAAAAAGGATCATCCAGTCCAACTACCAATAAGATGGAAATGTAGCATAAGATTTTTAACCACAAAAGAGTTAAAATATTTTTTCTATCATGCATGTTTACCTGGGAGAGGAATAAAATCAGAAATAAATCATAAATAGGAAAGGTATAGTACTCACAAAACCAGAGATAAAGCAGAGACCTGTAAAATGAAGTGGCAATGGCACACCCAGAAAGGAAGGAAGCTGTATTCATTCAGGTCCAAAGCATGACCAGTTCACTTTAGAGAAAGAGTGGGCATGGCTACGGAAGGGCATTCAAGGGGCTGGTGTGAGTGAAGAAGGTGCTCGTTTGTTAACTGCTGTGTTTATTTGTAAGAAAATTTCTGGATAGGTTATCTGTCCTATCTACTATCTGGATACATTTGCAATAAAGAAGAATACTATGGGAAATGGGTAAAAAAAAAAAAAACGAAGTAATTTTTAAAGTTAAAAAAAACAAGTTGCTAAAAAATGGAAAGACAATCATAGTATTTGATTTACTAAGCAAGGAATATTTAAAAAGTCACACACACTAAGTATTCACTTAACCAAAATGTGTTAAAAACAGACCTGATAATCAGCTGGCTTGCACTGGACAGGCTTTACCACTTCTCGACGTATTGAAATATATCTGTACCAGTTGGTAAATAGCTGCTGTCCTGGGACGGTGATCGCCCATAAGAAGCACTTTGACCTCTTTCCCAGACCCTCAAGGTCAACACAATTCAGCCACTACAGGGTGACCGTCAGCACAAGGGCCTAAAGACTCCACTCCAGCTCGGGATCTGCCTCCGGTTGACTCTCTGACTGGCTGCTCTTGAAGCCAGAACAGTTTTTAAATATTTTAAGTAATGGCCCTGGACTTGGAGAGAGCAAGCGAAGGTAGGGAGGTAGAAGGGAGCTCAAGCCCCAGTTACCATAACAGGAACTCAGCAAATATATCTAAAACTTAGGACTTGCAAATACAAAACTGGAGGAATACAAAAGAATAGGAGTCCTTTTCTTGAAGTATAGTCCAGTTGGAAATGACATTTATATCCACATATGGTATGAAAGGCAAGAAAGGCAATTAATGGGAAACGATGCTATTGGGTTGTGAATTCCAATATTTGAGGGTAATATGGTGTTTATTCAGACGACATTTTTATGGCATCTGATAATAAGTATCATGTTTTGGCTGCGTAATATCTCAAATTCACTTGTATCACAGCAGATATTACTGTTATATTTACCTACAACAGACACAAGTAAATGAATCCATTTCTTTCCACCTACAAGTTAGATTATGAATAATATTTTATTATTATAAATTATTATTATTATAAATAATAATAATTATTATTATTATTTAATATCAATATATTACACTGAAATAAACAGCTTGAATATTTCTTACCAGCTGTTCTTAGGAACGTATTTTATTTTAATGCACTTAACAGCCTCAGGTACACAGGTGTTATAAAAGGCTTTAAATATATAACTGATTTGAACCAGAGAAGGGTTCTTAAGAAACAAAGCATACACAACTTAGTAAAAAATCAGTAAGTAGTATCAGACTCATTTTAAAAGAGGGCAAATCAATCAGAAAAAAATTTTTACTCTCGCATAAGAAGTGGTTCTTAGTATCACCATTATGCATCTATCAGTCATGCTTAATAGATATGACTCTTGCACAAGTGTCAGTCCTTAAGGAAGGTAAGGTCTGAATAGAAATTGTGCTCTACCAGTGAGTAGCAAGCAGAGAAGAGCCCACTTCTATTAAAAAAGAAGAAAGAGAAAGAAAAGCACAGCATGTAAGGTCTAAGTATGGAATTACTTCCAGGTAATTACTTCAGCTGATATTAAAACCCAAATGGTGCAACCTTTTGCTTTCAACCTGTGCAAATAGGATCCTTAATATATAAAAACTCACTGCTTTTCTATTCCATGAGTTTATATAATCACTACAGGAAATTTGTGTTCCTTCTCCCCATAAGAGTACCTGAAGAGTACTTATAAAAAATAATTTTCTTTCTAAATTTCCTTAGTCCGTGATCATTTTATTATAAGAGATGCCTCCATGCAACTTTGGCCCCAAAAGAAAGTTCATCTTGGTTGCTTTTTAGTTTTGTTTTTCATTATATGAAAATATCGTAATGAAAAATAGCAATGAAACTCGTTCTCAGTTTAGAAATTATCATTTGGAAAACCATTCTTACAGAACTAAAAACAATCCCTAATTCCTACCACACTGGCTTTTCAATTGTACTGGGACCCCCAGACCTCTGGCTTCCTGGCTTTGCGGCTTTGCTTCCATTTCCAAGCAGCCTACACATGCCCCAGAGGTCTCCTCACAGGCTCTGGGCCTCTTATGCCAATACCACATCCAGCTCCTAACGTTTCAGCCTCACAGCACTTTATCTAGCTACCTTCCTTCATTCATATGCCTGGTATTTTGGACTTTCTTTAAAAAGAAAGAGACTGATGCTCCTGTAAATTTATGGTAGGCAACTCCAGCAGGAATTCGGCATCATAGCCATTTTTATACATGGCTTCACCGTGCCGCCTTTCCTAGCCCCCAGAGCAGCAATTTCTAAAACCTCACTGCTCTCGTGAAGTTCCATCCTACAACATAACCCTCGTTCTCAGATGGCCCTGCCTCCTCAGTCACGTCATTCAGGAGATGTTTACTGACGACACACTATGTTCCAGTCGCTGGGCACTGGGCCTGCAAGACCCAGCAGGAGACATGATCCCTGCTCCCAGGGAAGATTCAGTCCAGGGAGAAGGCAGGTAATGAACAGCCCACTATAACCAGCATTATGCAGGAGTGTGCAGTATTAGCATGTGGTGCTAGCATGAGCAACTTAATCTCAGGTGGAGGGTTAGAAAAGGCTTCCCAGAAGTTCCTCCCAAAATGTTACTTTTCCCCCAAAGTAACATTAAAGCCAAGAGCCACAGAGAAGCACACACAAGCTAGAAGAGAAGGGAGGCAGGCTGCACGAACCAATGGTGGGAACAAGCACATGGAGGCCCTCTGGTGAGAAGTAGGAACCCATTCGGGAACCTGAACTAGTCTGCCTGCGCAAGAACAGAAGAGCAAGGAAAGAGTCATGAGAGGTGAGACTAAGGAGTTAAACAGGGGCTGAGTCAGGTGGGACGTTACAAAGCCAATGATTCTGACCTTCAATGGTTAGCATGGAGACAGGACCAGATCTGCGGTCTAAAAACTCTTATAAAATGCAAGAACCCATCTAAAACACTTGAAATCTGTATGGGCATGAGAAATTCAGCCCCAGTGATGCTCCATCTCCCCAAGTTTGGTTCTTGTCCTAGCATTTATCTAAAAAGCCAGCTTTCCATTTCTTCCTAAGAAAGTACAAATTACATTCTTTAATATTCTACATTCAGGGCACCTGGGTGGCTCTGTAGGTTAAGCGTCTGCCTTTGGCTCAGGTCATGATCTTGGGGTCCTGGGATTGAGCCCCACATCGGGCTCCCTGCTCAGCGTGGAGCCTGCTTCTCCCTCTGACCCTCCTCCCCACTTGTGCTCTGTCTCAAATTAAAAAAAAGAAAAAAAAATTTCTACATTCAAGTTTCCTATCCTGTAAATCCTGACAATTCTCGTCTCTCATACTTTTCAAAAGGTTAACAATGGCAATTTGAGTACTCGTATACAACTTGCATCATTCAGAGGTGTTAAACTTCCCTTCTTTCTGAGGGTCTAAAACCCAAATCATGAGTTAACTATATTGAGATCATTTATTCATGAGATTATAGTGAAAGTTTCTTGGATCATATTTTTGAAAATTTGCATTTCAACTTACCTTTCTGTCATTGTCATATTTAGAATGAATTCCCAAAATATCCCAAATATTAGCATCTGGAAATAGATTTAGGAGAACACTCTTCACATTGTCTACAGTGAGCATATTGTCATTCTTCACTTTTTGGTACATCTGTAGAAATAAAGATCTTATCATTAATTTTCATCTTATGGCAATTAGTTTTCTTTCTTTCCCTGAGCATGCAGATTTATATAAAATATACTTTATACTTTGTAAGTTCTAAGTATACCACATATGTACATATATACACACATCCCCCACCCACACAGATAAATCATTTTAACCACACAATATATCATCTCCAATAGAAATAGTTTTGTGAATATTCTATAGCTTTCAAAATACCAGAACAAATTTATGTTATGGTCCATTTTGATCAAACTAGACACTGTGATTCCCGGCAAAATAATAGCTCCCTTTTTCTTTTTTTAAGATTTTATTTATTCACTTGAGAGAGAAAGAGAGAGCACGAGCAGGGGAGAGTGGCAGAGGGAGAGGGAAAAGCAGGTTACCTGCTGAGCAGAGTCTCCCATGTGGGGCTCGATCCCAGTACCCTGGGATCATGACCTGAGCTGAAGGCAGATGCTTAACCATCTGAGCCACCCAGGTGTCCCGGCTCCCTTCATTTAAAAAGGTATATATAAAATATATTTTTAAAAGATTTTATTTATTTATTTGAGAGAGAGAGAGACAGAGGTAGTGACAGAGAGCACAAGCGGGGGGCGCAGCAGGCAGAGGGAGAAGCAGGCTCCTCGCTGAGCAGGGAGCCGGACAGACATGGAGCCTAATCCCAGGACCCCTGGATCATGACCTGAACCAAAGGCAGACACCCAACCGACTGAGCCACCCAGGCACCCCTATATAAAATATTTTAAATGGCTTATTTCAGAAAGGCTTTATTTTCATTCCTGATTGCTCTCCAGTAAAGATCTTAACTAGGTTTCCTCTGTACCTCCATTCTTCCCCCCCTGCTCAGATGTTGTAAGCACAGTGGCATGATGTAAACTGTAGCTCCTTTATTTTCTTGCTTCATTTCTCCTTCATTATAGACCCTCTATTATGCCCCAGGCTCTCTGCTAGGCATGGGGTAAGGGACAGCTCTGCATCGAGAGAGAAGGCATCTCCGAGCAAATGACTCAGCTGAGACATAAATATGAACACTGAGTTAGCATTAAGGCATTCTGGGGGAAAACTTCCCAAGCAGAAGAAACTTGTACTTACAAACACCATCAAGTACCATTTTGATATACAGGTGTCTCTCACTTCTCAAAAGATCATGTTAGGCTACTTTTCTTTTAAGAGAGTGACATCAGCATCTGTTTTCACTAACCAAAAGAAATCCAAAGAGGATTTTCATTTTTATGAAAAATGGTAGAAAGTGAAAATAACATTTAGTGTTTGTTTTGCAGTGTGATTGGCCCCGCCATGCTCCTTCCCCAGGAACTACAACTCGGGATCCAGAGTTTGAACCATGTCTGTGAGCATCTGTGCTTTCTTTCAATTTATTCTGTGCATATCATTAGCAAGATGTGTCCTAAGATGTCAGAAAAGCCTAAAAAAGGTTATTTTTTGGTTCTGGAAAATGCTAAAAAATTTTTCCATATCAACTGATGATTACTGCTGTTTTACACCATTTGGGCTTATTACAGAGGTTTCAAGGGAATGCTCTACTCAGAAGCGGGGGAAACCTGCATCAGTTAAGAATGTTATTTTGAAGACGCCTGGGTAGCTCAGTTTGTTAAATGTCTGCCTCTGGCTCAGGTCATGATCCCAAGGTCCTGGGATTGAGCCCCAAGGGGGACTCCCTGCTCAGCGGGGAGCCTGCTTCTCCCTCTCCCTCTGCTTGCGCTCACGCACGCACACACACACACACACACACTCTCTCTCTCTCTCTCTCTCTCGCAAATGTCAATTAAGTCTTAAAAAAAATGTTGAGTCCCAATTCACTTAAGTCATTATTGCCAGAGACAGTCCTCATATGCGGCCTGACGGAAGCCCCACACTATTCCTCATGATAACCTTTTCCTTTTCTCACTGTAAACCTAGTGACCTATTCCTTGAAGAAAAGCCTCAGTCCTATAATTAGGTCCCACAGTTTAATTTTACAAGCTTCTCAATTTATAGGCAAGTTTCCTCCTCATAATCAAGCCGAGCATGCTATGATCTTAGTAACTAAAAAAACAAAAAGCAAAAATTTTAGCCTTCTGTAAAAAATAAGGATTAGAAAAAATGTGATTTTGAATAAGGCAAAAATTATATATGAAAAGTTACTGATATTAGTCATCTTACAAATTAGTCATTTTCAAATAGTAGATATTCTTAAGCTATCTCAGGCAGCTAGAATGTCTAGCATAAGCCACTTAGATATATAATGATTCAATCTTCTTATACATTTTACAAATTTTAAAACTGTTATATAACTTGGTAAGCAAAAATAGCAACCTGGGGTCTTTACTTCTTCATATAAATTTTATTTATTTTTCCCTTTTTTAGCTTCATTAAGGCATAACTGACAAATAACACAGCAATACATTTAAAGTGTACAACATGATGGCTTGATAAATGCACACCGCGTGAGGGGACTCCCACCATCGAAATAACTAATATATACAGCACCTCACACATATTTTTCTTTTTTGGTGAGAACATTAAAATTCTACTCTTAGCAAATTTCAATTATACAGTACAGCATTATCAACCACAGTCACCATGCTGTACATGAGATCTCCAGAGCTTGCTTTTTTTTTTAAGATTTTATTTATTTATTTGACAGAGAGAGACACAGCGAGAGAGGGAACACAAGCAGGGGGAGTGGGAGAGGGAGAAGCAGGCTTCCCGCTGAGCAGGGAGTTCGATGTGGGGCTCGATCCCGGGACCAGGGATCATGACCTGAGCCGAAGGCAGACACTTAACAACTGAGGCACCCAGGTGCCCCAACTTATTCCTCTCATAATTGGAAGTCTGTATCTCTGACCAACATTTCCCCATTTTGCCCACCCCCGGACCAATCACTTTTCTACTCTCTAAGGGTTCAGCTTTTTTAGATTCCACATACACGATATTATACAGTATTCATCTTTCTTTGATATATTTCACTTCGCCTAATGCTTTCCAGGTTCATCCATGTTGTCACAAATGGCAGGATTTCCTTCTTTTTAAAGGCTGAATGATATTCTGAGCTTTGTATACATATATACCACACATTTTCTTTGTCCATCCACCCACTGATGGATACAAAGTCATTTCCATACCTTGGTGATTGTGAATAATGCTGCAACAAACATGGGAGTACAGCTAACTCTTTGAGATACTGGTTTCATTTATTTCATTTCCTTTGGAAACAGGTGAAGTGGGTTGCTGGTTCATACTATCATCCTATTTTAAATTTCTTGAGGAAGCTCCAGACTGTTTCCATAATGGCTGTACCAGTTATATTCTCAGAGGGTTCCCTTTTCTCTGCATCGTGCCACCATTTGTCATCTTATTTGTCTGGTAACACAACCCCCTACAGGTGTGAGGTGACAGCTCACTGTGGGTTTTGATTTGCATTTCCCTGATGATTAATCAAGTTGAGTACCTTTTCATATACCTGCTGGTCATCTGTATGTCTTCTTTGGAAAAATGTCCATTCAGATCTATTGCCCATTTTTTAATTGGGTTTTTTTTTTTTTTGCTATTGAGTTATATGTATTCCTTGTGTATTTTGGACATTAACTCCTTACTGGATAGGTAGTTTGCAAATATTTTCTCCTGTTCCACATTTGCCATTTCGTTGCATTGATGGTTTCCTTTACTGTGCAGACACATTTTATTTTGATATAAATCTCATTTTTGCTTTTGTTGCCTTTGATTTTGTTGTCAAATCCAAAAAAAATCATCACTAAGATCAATGTCAAGGAGCTTACCCCCTGTTTTCTTTCAGGCAACAGTTTCAGGTCTTATCTTCAACTTTTTAATCCATTTTGAGTTGACCTTTGTGTATGGTATAAGATAGGGATCCAGTTTCATCATTTTGCTTGTGGATATCCAGTTGTGCCAATTTACTACAATCTACTCCCTCCTAATCCTAACTTTATGTTGACAAAATATTGAATTTTAAGTTCCAAAATAGATTTATTTTAATCCCCTGTTCCTTTGTACAATTATTGTCATATGTATTATATCTATGTTAAAATCTGTTTTCTTCAAACTTGTGCAATTTAAACGCAATAGAATATATTCTTTTTTTTTTTTGTATGTACCCATATATTTACATTTTATTTACAGCTACCATTTCATTTCTTCCTGTGAATGTGCGTTACCATCTGGTGTCGCTTCCTCTTAGCCTGAAGGATTTCCTTTAGTATTTCTTTTGACGCAGCAAGAATTCTCTCCATCTCTACCTGTGAATATTTTTATTTCAATCTTTTTGCAAGGATAATAGTTTGTGTTAGCTCTTGTTCAGCTTCTGAAAACCGACTTCTTTCATGTATTTTGTCCAGTTTTATACTTGCTTACTGTGAGATGGTTCATCTGTTGTCAATTACCCCATCATAAACAAATGTTGAAGGCTTAAAGTACTTCTGCATTCTCAAACATGCATTCAACAAATATTCATCAAGTACATGACATACATTTTTTTAAATCTTTTTTTTAAAAAGATTTTATTTATTTGACAGAGAGAGAGAGAGACAGCGAGAGAGGGAACACAAGCAGGGGGAATGGAGAGGGAGAAGCAGGCCCCCCTGCTGAACAGGGAGCCTGAAGTGGGGCTCGATCCCAGGACCCTGGCATCATGACCTGAGCTGAAGGCAGATGCTTAATGATTGAGCCACCCAGGCACCCAACATTTTTTTTAATCTTAATCTTGCAAGGTAGGAAGAGAAAATTAAATTAGTAAATTTGCATAGCCACTCTGAAGAGCTGAGATACATAGTCTGATTGTTTTACCATATAAATACTGTACTTACTCTATCATAATTCTCCATCACATGTCAAAAATTTTCATATAATTTTGACCTTCTACATTCTTCTTTCTCCTGACACCATATTTTCAAATTACCTAACTTAGATAAAATAATTTGCTCATTGAAAGTAATGAAAAAATATTAAAGAGATTTTATAATTCACATATTTTAGTAAAAGACTAGATTTTGCTCAAATTATTCTAAATTAGTGAAGCTAAGTCATCTGAAGGATACAATACAATACATTCCCAATAGGATGTTAGCTCAATCATGTTTTGGTTTTCTATGGGTTACAAAAATTTTAGGGTTGAAGCATACATAGTCTGAATAACCACCAACATTTGCACACTTCAGACCCTGGTGGATTCTAGTATGCTATAAATATTCCTTCCTCACACATTTTTCCCTCTTTTTCCTCTAATTGCTTAGTACAACTTGTAGGCTATAGCACATATTTAATACTTTTCATGCTGCGTTGTATGGAAACCTATGGTTTCAAGTACAATTTGGTCTTCCAAGATATTACAGTATTATGCTGAACATCACAGTAGATAATTCAAAAGGCCAGTGATTGCGAAGTACGAATTCACATGCAAATTTATGTCTGATACAAAGCGCTTCCAGAATAGAGAGTCAATAGAGAGAATTAAGATAACTTAGGTAAGGAGAATTTCAAAAGGTCTTCAAGTTTCTTAGTTTTGACTATCATACTGATCCTTTCACGATAAGGTGGCCAGACTTCAATAAAAGCTATGTCAGTCTAAGTCCCTTATAAATTCTTACACCAATCAGTTAATAAAAGTAATAGCCTGAGATACAAAATTGACACGTAATCCACAGCACTATTTTACAGAACAAAGTGTATCCCCAAGTCACTGAGGCTCTGGTAGTTTCTGTGTGGCAGGACACTGAGTTCATGAGGTATTCAGTGGTCTTCCCAGGAGCTATGGAAGCAGGGCAGGGAGTATACAGGGCTTTTGTAATTTCACACTCTCACTTTGAAGAACCATTCCTTGTTATAATAGTGGGTGAAAGCGAAAAGACCAATGAATTTTAAAATGAACAAAAGCTAGTTTTTTTTTTTTTTTTAATTTTTAAAATTAATTTATTTGACAGAGAGAGACACACAGAGAGAGGGAACACAAGCAGGGGGAGTGGGAGAGGGAGAAGCAGGCTTCCCGCTGAGCAGGGAGCCCGATGTGGGGCTCGATCCCAGGACCCTGGGATCATGACCTGAGCCGAAGGCAGTTGCTTAACCGACTGAGCCACCCAGGAGCCCCCAAAGCTAGTTTTTAAGCTATGGTCTGACTTTCTTAATAATAATACAGTTCTTCAAAACATCTGTTTCCACAATGGGCCGTAATAGTTTCAAAACCTCAATTATGAGATAATCTTCCCATTTCTTATTGTTCTTTAAGTTCTTGCCAATTTCTAACTTTTTTTTTATACAATCTCTTTGTCAAATTCAGTACGCATCCTGCTATTTCCACCTAATTTGCGGTCATGAAGTGATCTCCTTCTCCTTTGAAATTCTCTAGGAAGGGTCTGCATACCTTGTCATTTACAATATTTAAGTTTGCAGTAATCTTTTTTATTCATGATTTTTTTCAAGACCTGGTTCAGGAATTCTTCCCTGACTCATCATTTTCTCTGAGTATGTTTTCCTCTAAACTTATATATACAATTTAAATTCTATTAGCAGCTGGAGGAACTCAAGCAAATTCACCTATTTTGGCAGAGTGTCAGTTGCCTAATTTATAAAGTGGGGACAACATTATGTATTTCAACTGGGAGTTGCGAGAATCAAATTCATCGTCTGTATTAATCTCCATGATTGTTTTTTATAAACTTTGAAAGATAAAAATAATAAATGATAATTACAGTAATAATGCAGAAAAACCCACTGTACAGTCTAAAGAAATTATACCTAGTGCACTCACTTGTACTATGGAAATAAACGCTTGTGATACATCACGTTCTTCTGCAATATACTTGAAAGCTCGCCAAAGAGCAACGCCAACGTCATCTGCTCCATCAACTTCATCATCTGTGTTAACAATGAACACAAAACCAATTCTGGGAAAAGAAGGTGAATAAGGAATGTCACAACTACCCCTTGGATCACAACCAACACGATTTTTCAACATTACTAGCCTATAACATCTAGATGGATAGAATGTGTTAATAGGGGGGGAAGAGGGAGTATTATATTTGAAATGGTTTGATTTGTAATGTCTAGTCACCAACATCCGTCTGTCTAATGGATTCCTCCAAACTGTCAAACTCTCTCTGGTGGTGATATTATCAAATGACCATGTTTTTCCAGAAAAATAAAGGGAAAGTATACTCTTAACGCAACCTCAGGGAAATGGATCCAGCTTTAAGCACCCAAAGTGATCAGATCATTCTCTCAGGAAATGAACAGGGTTAACGAGATTACTAAGCAGCTTTGACTAACAGAGTCTACCATAAAGGTAAATGATGTTTCACAGCACAACCATGTTGTGTCAGGCGCTAAAGACCACCCACCACTGCTTTGAATTTCACATGAATACTCCGTGCAATACTCTATGGCACAACATGAACATCACTGGATTTCCTTTAGCTGTTTAATGTTATAAATTGACAATTACCTAAGAGGAATTTTATGATAATAGAAAAGTTCAGCAAGTTTTATAAAATCCAAGGTATATTCTTGAGCAGGATCAATAAACAGAACCTAAAAGAAAGTAGATAGTTTATAATCACTATTTTAACGTTTTGGAATTTTCATGAAATTCAAGTTTAGTTTAGTTTCTGTCACTAAAAGTATGAAATTCAAGGTGCAATCTTTTTTAAAAGAAATTTTCAGCAATTCTAAAGAATTCTATATAAGAGAATTTCATAGGTAATGAAGGATTTCTAAAAGCTGCACATCTGAATAACACATAGAATTTAATATCAGATCACTCATCCTTTTTTTGGAAGCACAGCACAAAGTAAACCTTTTTAATAACAAGTGAAATACCTTATTCTGAATGTGCATTGAATTTTCTGTATTTTTTTTTTAAAAGATAGTAATTGAATTTTGAAAAAAATAGCATTAATATAACTGCTTACTCTACACTGCTGTAGGAAATAACATATTCACTTTCTTTGTGGAGAAAAAATAAAGCCCCAGCTAAGTGTTCTCTGCACATTTCACAGTTGTATCAGGTTATTTAATATTATAAGAGTGAACTCATACACATAGATGATAAAGTGATATCCACGAATTTTCCCCTGAAATGTACTAAACTTTAATCTTTAATTAGTTCTTTAGAACACAGAAGGAAAAAAGTTCAATCAAATTCCTTTCAGAAAATGTGAACGTAACTCATCAATTTCACATCGGAACTATAAAAGCACATCTAAATAAGAAGAGGCAGCTTTGTGGCATTGCTGGCTTTGGAGGTCTCATTGGCCAATGCCACCTCAAGCTTGCTGCATCAGGCAAGTATTTCCCTCCGTATTACACAGATGTCTATTCACCAAGAACAGGCTAATCCAAAAAGAATGCTGTTACCTTTATAAAAGATGTATACAAAATGTCTTATAAAACTCACCAAATTATGAAAATTACGCCTTACAGAAGGTATAGTTCCAGGGAACACGGGCTTCAGAAGCTCCTGGCAACTTGCAGGCCATGTGACATACAACTCATCATTTTCTAGGTCATTAATCCACTAGAGAAGAATCCAAAAATCTGTGAACGCTATATTAAGCTAATACTTAAGTCATTTTTCTTTTTTTTAAGATTTTATTTATTTTTTTGACAGAGAGATAGAGAGCACAAGCAGGCAGAGTTACAGGCAGAGGGAGAGGGAGAAGCAGGCTTCCTGCTGAGCAGGGAGCCTGATGCGGGGCTCGATCCCAGGACCCCGGGATCAAGAACTGAGCCGAAGGCAGACGCTCAACTGACTGAGCCACCCAGGCGCTCCACTTAAGTCATTTTCAAAGCCAGTTTTCACTCTTTCAAAGTAAAAATACACAAAGATTTCTGTATTTCTGATTAAAAATAAGAAGCCAGTTGAATATTCTTTAAATTAAGAAATATATTATGTGCAACAATTTTATATTCCCATGGTCTTTTATTTTTTATTTATTTATTTTTTTAAAAGATTTTATTTATTTATTTGAGAGAGAGAATGAGATAGAGAGAGAGAGCATGAGAGGGGGTAGGGTCAGAGGGAGAAGCAGACTCCCCGCTGAGCAGGGAGCCCGATGCGGGACTCGATCCCGGGACTCCAGGATCATGACCTGAGCCGAAGGCAGTCGCTTAACCAACTGAGCCACCCAGGCGCCCCTCCCATGGTCTTTTAGATTAAGCCTGACCCTCCTCCCAGAACTGACTTCTTCTATTCATGTTTTTCATATCAAAAATAAAATATTATAAAAATTACTCTCCATAAACCACTTGACAGAGATTAAGTGTTTATCTTAATTATCAGCAGTATAGGAGGCAGTCAGGTCCTCCACCTCCCTTCTCAAATTTTAACCCTTAGACATAAGGAAAATAAAACATGATACCTTGGATGTCTGATTCTAACCAAGAGCTAACGGTTTATACTAGACTAAGCCGCCTGCCTGAAAGAATGCTAAGAACTGGGGAAAACATATAAACCACTGTTCAGACGCATGGAGGTAGGGTCAACCAATTATCAAGAGTGAAGGAATTACAATCCTTGAAGGCAGGAAGCATAGGAGACAAGCTCCATGTTCACCTCAATTCTGTCCCTAGGGACATTTTCCAAATTGCAGCTTGGAATAACTCATTCAAACAGCAAGTGACAGTCATATTGGGCTGGAAAGACAGGAGTCAAAATTAGGGTTGCCTAAATGTTAGGAGTTAAAGGGGCAGGGAAATGCAGGAGAGGGGGAAAGTGCAGGAAAGAAACCAGACAGTCCCGTCTCTCTACAAATTCCTCTCATTTGCTGACTAGGAACCTGCACGCACCCATGGCAACATCCTGGCCCCAACACCACCAAAAAAAACCCCAAAAAAACCAAAACAAAACAAAACCACTACACAGTAAGGAGACAGAAGTTGAAGTCTGAAGTGTTAAGACTTTGGCAAACACTGTACTTTGAGAAACTGACAGGGCTAGCTCCCAGGAGTAAGACACAAAGTGGAAGAGCTCCCACAAAGCCCAGAAACATGCCTCAGCAGAGCCAGGTGAGGTCTGGTACTCAGGCTGCCGCAGCAAACCTGAGAAGCATTTGCTTCTGTAACTTTACATAGGCAATTTCGGGCTCCTACCAAAAACTGCCATGCAAAAAAAAAAAAAAAAAAAGGACCAAATATTAAAATGAAAGAGAAATACCAGACAATACAAAGGGACTTAGACAAGGACTTTAAAATAACTACGATTAATATATATTTTTTAAAAAGAAAAAATAGATGGAAAATGTTAAAATAACTAAAAATCCATCACACGAAGAGCCAAAGGGATATTCTAGATTTTAAAACTCTGTAATTAAGAACTGTAAGAAATTCTAAAGAAGATTTAACTGCAGACTGGACATGGAGGAAGACCATGATTAGTCAACTGGATGACAGATCAATAGAATGTATATTAACTAAAGTGCACAAAGAAAAGAAATAATGCAAAATCAAAATGAAGGGTGAGAGAGATGAATGACACAGGCATGTGGTCTAGCAAGTGCCACTGAAAGGCCCAGAGGAGAGGAGAGAGGAGACCAGTGGTGCCCAAGAAATCAGGTGGCCTCTACAATGGTCCAGACATGAGGTTTTGGGGAGTGTTTAATCACGTCAGAGGCAATGACTTCAGAGAGAAGACTGAAATCACTTTGCATAGGCCCAGAGACTGAACTGCCCATTTTTTACTCTCAAGTAAATTTACAGAAGCAGCAACAATAACTGGAAGAGTGGCCTCACAAAGCTGCTTGCAGACCTGGCACTGATATTCCAATGATATATGGCCATTAGTTTTGTTGGCCATAACTCTGGCCTTTGTATCTACTGGGCTACCAAGATATTGAATAAAAGATATTGTCATTAATAGATTAGAACTTATAAGACGATTTCCTCACTGTCCAAGGAGCTACAATAGGTTAGCAAATGGACACAAGATGGGTCATGGTGTTAGAGGATGAATTTCTGAGAGAAGTGAAGAACTTAAAAGACTTGAAATTTACATCTTTTGGCTTTTGTCTAGGGAGTGACATCAGCTAAAATGGCTGAGTAAGGAATTTCAAAACTCCACCCTGACACAAAAGCAGTAAGCAATTAGAATATTGGGGGGAACTCAACATTTTAAGAACTATGAAAACTAACCAAAAGCTTACAGCAACCTTGAGAGCATTTACTCAAGAAAAAGGGCTGAATCTCAGTCAGAACTGTGAGATATGTGGTGTGAAACTTATCCTAGTCCCACCTCGTGCTCCCAAGCTTATCAGTAGCCTTGAAAATGACAGCCTGAATTCCAGTATCAATATTGGAGAAAACAGAATGGACCTCATTCTGAAAGAATTTTAGTTTTTGTTTGAACTGTCTGGTGACTCCCTAGAAAACCCACTAAAAAGGCTTGTCTTTATCCTGCCTAACTCAAAACAGTGTTAGAGCTGCTACCCCATTTTGTGGAAAACAATTATGGGCAAATGTTTTAGTCGCTCCTGCCTGCAGCAATAGAAAACAGTTGGGACGAAAGCAGAGCAACCAAAATCTAGTGAGGAAAGGTTGGGGAATGAGAGGTTTTGGGAAACAGGGCTTTGAGAAGTTCTGACATATTCTTGGGATTCTAAAAGGCTGTGCACAAGCCCAGGGAAGACTGAGAAGCCCCAAGTTCCCTCCTCTGGTTTACTCTGAAGCTCTGTGCAAGCGACAAGTGAAGGCTAAGGGGGATGCAAGCTGCCTGTCTGAGGGTCCGACGTGGACTGCTCCCTCTCCATCTGCCACACACACACACAGCCCCTATGCAAGACTGGGAAGCTTTTGGGGTCCAGGCATTTAAGTAAATCTGTGTCTCATACTGAATAGATGACTAGGTGAACGTAACAGAGACTTCTGTGGCCACACATAAGAAAGAATACAGGCTTTACAAAATTAGTTCAGAGAAGTCACTAAACAAGTAATCAAAACAACAGCAAACAGCAACAATAAACCCAGGGAAGGTAAGAATCTGACTTTCAGAAGTGCCATACTGTAATATTCGAAATGCCTAGTTTTCAACAAAAAATTCAGAGGCACTGAAAAATCCTAAAATAAACATAAGAAAAACAATTCTATTTACAATAGCATCAGGAAGGATAAAATACTTAGAAAGAGGTTTAACAAGTATGAGACTTGTATACTGAAGGCTACAAAAGCTACATCATTGAAAGATAATAAAGAAGATCTGAATAAATGGAAAGACATCCCATATTCATGGATCAGAAGACTTAATATATTAAAATAGCGATATTCCTTAAATTATCTATGTATTCAATGAAATTTCAATAAAAATTCCAACTGTCTTTTTTCCAGAAACGGACAAGCTGATGATGCAATTCATAATGAAAGGCAAGGGTCCTAGGACTGCCAAGATAATCTTGAAAAAGAAAAAAGTTGGAGGACTCAAAATTCCAAATTTCAAAACTTACTCCAAAGCTACAGTAATCAAATAGTGTGGTGTTTGCATAAGGGGAAGATATAGATCAATGGAACCAAATTATGAGTCCAGGGATAAACCCAGTATCTGTGGTGAGCGGATTTACATCATTATGGGGCTTGGACGGGGAATTGCTGTTATAGATTGTGGGGCTCACTGTCAATAGCAAGTTACATCCTTAACCTAGATAAAGAATTCATTTCCTCTGCCTGTGCTGGTTGGTGTTTACTAGTTTTGAATCTTATCACTGTCATCTTGGTGACAAGAATGAAGAATTAGAACTGTTTTGAGAGAATAACAAATGGCTAGGGTGACTTGGGAACTTTAAGGAAAAGGAAATTAAAATGATCATAAGCACCTCGGGAATATGACTAGAGCATGAGCATCACAGGATAGAAAACAGAAAACTGTAACTAGGGGCAGGGGTAATTTAGGTGGAATATGACCAAAGCCCCCACCACTGTGGACTGAAAAGGAATTACAATCCAAAGGAGCCAAACATATAATCATATGCCTGTTTTTACTGACTTAAGTACTAGCGAAACCTGAGGTACCATGGCAAGGCTAAAAACAGGAAATAAAACTATATAAAATTTAAATTGTGTCTTCTCATATCTGGGACAGAGAAACCTAGAATGGTTAACCAGGCATGGGAGAATACCCAATGACTCCCTTGAGTTTTTACTCAACTGTTAAGCAAGCAACTTTTAAGAAATAAACTGCCAAGGTTTGTTTTTGGGAAGGGTATAAATACAGAGGTCAGAAGTAATGTAATTCAGTGACTCAACTTTCTCTGTAAAGACAAAAAGTGGAGGGACAGATCCAGGGGGTGAAAAAGAATTAAAAGCAAAGTATTGCTTTCATTCTTGAATAGCTCTGTTTTAGCATTAGGATGTCCAACAGATTTTCTGAGTGCTTCCTATGTGATAGGACCTGATGGATGTTGAAGATATTTAACAAAGTCCTGGTTTTTGTGGAGCTTACATTCCACTGGAAGGAGAGTATACATAAACAAATAAATGCATAATAAATGCATATCATATTGGGTGGTAGCAAATGCTATGAAGCAAAAATCAATCTTAAGTGTGAATTAATTTTGCTGCTCTAACAGACCAAGGGGAAAAGAGTGCTCAGAACTCAGGGCTCTGCATTTTGTGCAGTTAATTTTATTTTTTTCAAGTAGGCTCCTTGCCCAGTGTGGGGCCCAACAATGGCCTTGAACTCACGACCTTGAGATCAAGACCTGAGCTGATACCAAGAATAGGATGCTCAACCGACTGAGCCACCCAGGTGCCCTGTGTCAGTTAATTTTTTTTAAAGGAATCTACAGAATAAAGTATCACAAATAATTATCTACTGAAAGCAGGCACTTTCCAAGTAGAAAAGTAAAAGCATTTAATTAAGACACAAAACTGCTCTTAATAGTATGCAAAAAAATATTTTAAAAATTAAGTTAGTCTTAAAAAGTAATAAAATTCTGATACATGCTACAACATGGATGAACCTTGACAGCAGTAAGCCTAATGAAATACACCAGGCTGAAATGGACAAACATTCCACTTTTATGAGGCACTCAGAAAAGGCAAATTCATAGGGACAGAAAGTAGAACCGAGGTTACCAGGGAGCTTGAGAGAAGGGAGTGGGGAGTTACTGCTTGATGGGTACAGAGTTTCTGTTTGGAATGATGAAAAGGTTCTGGAAAAATGGATCATGGTGATGATTTTATGACACTGTGTATGTAATTAATGCCACCAAGTCATACACTTAAAAAGGTTAAAAGAGCATATCTTATATATTTTTTACCTCAATAAAAAATTACTTCCCGACACTCTTAGCGGGAATGGAGAAGAACGCCTCCTCAGGCGCCCAAGAGCTGGGCCAGAGTCTGAGCCCTCACAGCAGAGCAGTGGGGAAGTGGACCAGGCGTGGGCGATGGGGACAGCAGCAGGGCTGCTCCTCCCTGGTGCTGACAGGCCTCTGCCAACCTGGGGGGACCAGGGTGTTACTTTATGAATGGAGCTGCAAAGTTTCCTCATAGATGCCTTTCTTCTTCAGTGTAGTCTTGAAACTTACGGCCCTCCTTTCCTTACCGTGGCCCATGCTCCCAGTGCTCTTCTACAAATGTTTAAAAGCATAAAGGCTTAAAATAAAAGTCCCAAAGTATTAAGATTACTAACATGGTCATTCCTTTTTCTGATAAAACATTTTTAGAGAACACGTTTGTTAACTGAGCTTAAAGGTATCCAAGTCAAAGTAAAATCCAGCCAATGAGAGAAGATGGTCTAAAGAGCAGGAAAACACAGTAAGGATAGATAAACAGTTATAACAAGGCACTTAGTGCTCTAGAAAATACAAGGGTAACTAATTCAGAACTTATGTAACTTGCCCTGAGTCTAAGGTCTTTATCCCTCAGGGAATATACAGCATTTCTTTGGTGCTGTTATCTTTCTGTGATTCTTGGAGGGAGGACCAAATTTGTAGGTGGGAAGGCTGGTTGGGTAGGACAAAAGTAACTGTAATAACTGAACATTTCCAAGAAAATCCCTTAAATTTTTACATGAGACGATTAGCAGGATGGTCAGAGAGGTTTTCCCCCCCCCCCTTTTTTTTTTCTGATCATGTAAGTCATACATACCCATTGCTAAAAATTTGGAATTTACAGAAGAGCATGAAAAAAAAAAAACCCCACAAGTACCTATTAAACCACATCACCCATTAATAACAACATTTTATTTCCTCTGGATCTTCTGTCTATCTTTACACATGATATATCATGTAAGTCTGTGTTTCTTACTTAACATGAGAGCACAGTCATTGTTCCTGGTTGCTGAAGCATGATTATAAGCATGATTCTAATGTCTGAATAATATACCCAAGCACATGGATACACAATTTACAATATTTCTGTTATATACTTAACTCATTTCTATTTGGTTTTAAGAATATGCAGCAATGATCATATCTTTGGGAATAAATACTTTTCTCCATTTCCTACTATTTCTTGATGGTACTTTCCAGGGAAATTACTTAGATCAAAATTTATAAACGCGGGAAGGACGCCACAGCCACAGCTGCTTCCAAGTCTGCGCCAATTAATACTCTGTCCAGGCGTCCTTCTATCTTTCTGCATTTCCTCAGTTAAGCTGTAGTTTTATTATTGGTTATTAAGATTATTACATAGTAAAGATATTATCAAGGTATCTGAATTTTTATGTTATTATGAATAAATCACCGTGTTTTCCAAATGGTTTTTGGAAATAAAGCTTTTGACCTGCTTACTGTCACTTCAAACCCATTTTACTAAGGTCTTATTAATTAAAATGCTGTTTTGGAGGAGTTTTAGTTATATAATCTGTCACATAATACTTTTATTTTCTCATTTCTAATAGTTATACTTTTTTACACTGTTAAATCATAATGGTGATATGGACATATTTATATTGATTGTGCTGTAATTAGAATGTTCTCAGAGTTTCATTGTTACAAATTATGTTTTATGTTGGTTTGAGATATTTACTTATTTGTTCAAAGAATACTTATGTTTATTGAGTACCTACTAAAACCAAGGACATAATGGTGAGAAAAAAATGGATAAAATTCCTACTTTCAAGAAGTTTATATAGTCTAGTAAGAAACAAAGACATCAAAGAATCATAGGACAAAATTATAAAATTATAATAATTCACTGTGCAAAGTATACGGAAAGACTGGTAGTTCTGTAACATAATAAATATGTATATATACAAACACACACGTGTGTGTATGTGGAGGGGTAGAAAGGGTTAACTCGGCGGGCCAGCTTGCTCACACCTTGCACATTC
Source organism: Mirounga angustirostris (assembly GCF_029215605.1). Taxonomy (NCBI): domain Eukaryota; kingdom Metazoa; phylum Chordata; class Mammalia; order Carnivora; family Phocidae; genus Mirounga; species Mirounga angustirostris. The sequence goes on along the minus strand of NW_026991711.1, from coordinate 14,768,667 downwards.
CCTAGAAGGGCCTGTTTCTGTGACAAAGGTTCTCTAGGTTGGCTTCTGAGAACTCACTCTTGAAATGTTCTGATACAGTTCCTCCCATGCTGAGGGTCCTGCTGCATGGAGTTTCTGTGAACATGAGGATGAATACCCGCTTTTCCTCGGAGGGTCTGGAGCTTCAGTGACTGAGATCAGTCACACAGGCATTACATTCCCATACGACAGACCCCTTTTCGAACCCTGAACTCCCGGGTCAGGCTAGCCCGGCACGGATTGTCACACATGAAATCAAGCATGTTGTCTACGACTCCGTGAGGAGCAGCTTCTTGGAAACTCCCGCCTGGTTTCCTCTGGCCTTTGCCTCATGCTCTCTCTCCCTCTGCTGCTCTAATAGATTGTAACCAAGGGTCTAACAATTGTGAGGCTTCCTGAGTCTCTTTAGCATATCACTGAGCCTGAGGCTGATCCTGGGGCTCCTCAATACAATGCCTATATGAAAACACCTTCTAATCTGGGTAGTTGAGGTCAGCTTCTCTCAGGAAGTACTGTTTGGAGCAAAACCTGAAGAAAGAGCGGGAGTTGACTGGATAGAGAGGGGAAACATTGCTTCCCTGGCAAAAGAGAGAAGGGAAAGTGGTGAGAGGAGTACTTCACAGTCTAAGAAATGAAAGGAGGGAGAAGGCCACTGACAGCCTCACAGGCCACACTGAGGATGGGACGGCACCCTCGCTGCAAGCAGGGGTGAGGTGAGCAGATTCCCAGTTTCCACAGGTGGTAGCATAGACCAGAACGCTTGGAGGCCCCTGTAAGCTGGCCAGGCAAGGTTCTCACGATAGTAGGTTGTATTCTTACATTCCTCAGATTTTAATTATTTGATGTTTTGTTGCTGTTGTTCATGGGGTTACTTGGTTGTTCGTGTTTGTTTGTTTTTTTAAAGCTGGAAAGGATCCTGAAGGAGTGAGCTCTTGAGAGGAAATGCCCAGAACAGGAAGAGGGGGAGAAAAGATATGAGAATGAGAGGAGGATGAGTCCGTATTTTTACTTTTCTTTTGAGTTCTGCAACCTCTTTCAAAATGCTTAAATTTATTTGAAAGTCTGCCAATATTTGGTTTTATATTAAGTCTTAAATCTAAAGGTTTTAAAAACAAGGAATTACATGAGCACTTACCATTACAGAAGAATGCCTAATATCTAATGCATAGGTATGGTCCAAAACATGTGAGTTTAATTTTAAAAATTTGCTAATATCTTCTTTGTTGATCCCAAGATTGCGGAGGCCATTCATCATTTTTCCTTCTAGTTTCAGCATATCCAAAAGACTTTTAAAGAAAAAAAATAAGTTTTATTTTGATTCGCCAAATTAAAAAAAAAACCTTTAAAGTTTATAGCTTTCTTAAAGCATTAGAAATGAATTCCACTGGTATTTTTATTAACAGCAGGAAAAAATATTATTAAACTCATTAACAAACAAGACAAGGAGTTCTAATTAGTTACCTGGGGTAAACTCATGTTGACTTTTTTGTGTGTGGTGACAAAATCTTGTTATTTAAAAGGTAAGGCAACAAGGTATATTTATTACATTCTTTAGCAAAGAAGTGAAGATATGCTCACCCCTGAGTGAGCCAAAAATGAAGGGAAAAATATCCTAGGTCACTATTTTGGTAAATCTACTATGAAAACAAGGGAAGCTCAAATAGGACCTAAAATATAAAATTTTAGCACAGAAAAAGAGCCATTAAAGCCAAAGTTCACATCTGTTTGAAATACATATAAAAATTTCTAATCATATATATAATACTCTGAGAGCTTTTAAACATGACAGAAAATATTACTGCTAAAAAATAACAACATCAATAAATAACCCTACTGGCAAAAAGTCTGGGCAGTTTGAGTCTTTAAACGCCTACTGATCAAGCTCCCACATGTGCCAGGTAAGTGCCACGTTCTTTCCAAACAGAGCGCCTCTCACAACTCCTCAGGAAGTCCCAAGTGGTGCAGGTGAGGCCAGACAGGTGGTCTCCCACCCAGGTCCCGCAGCTGGTGCACAGAATGGGGATATGAAAGTTGTGGGAAGACAGTGCCTCCCTGTAGCTGTAAAGATAAGGCTTTACCAACTGTGGTAAAGTGTGCTTATGTTTGAAAAGGTAAAACTTTACCAGGCAAGAAAGAACTTTATTACTTTTAGAAACCAAGTGTTAAAATTCATATTTATAATATTAACCTAACTGCTTCCTTAAAAAAATCCAATCATGGAAATCACTTTGCTTTTCAGAAATGAACAGAATCAGAATAAAGCAATATATGGATTTTAGAATACCATTCTCAGGGAGGTCTATAGAGATCTACACTTATTTTTATTTTTAAAGATTTTACTTTATTTAGGGGCACGTGGGTGGCTCAGTCAGTTAAGCATCTGCCTTCGGCTCATCTCCCTCTCCCTCTGTCTGCAACTCCCCTTGCTTGAGCTCTATCAAATGAATAAATAAATCCTAAAAAAAAAAGATTTTATTTATTTGAGAGGGAGAGAGACAGAGATAGCAACAGAGATAGCAAGAGAGTAGGAGCGGAGAGGAAAGGGAGAATCGCGTGGGCTTGATCCCAAGACCCTGGGATCATGACCTGAGCCCAAGGCAGATGCTTAACTGACTGAGCCACCCAGGTGCCCCTAGAGATCTATATTTAAAAAGTAAAGATCTAATATCTGAACTCTTACAAAAGCAGTTTTTTGGTTTTTTTTTTTTAAGTATTTCAAGTTGGCCTGGAGGACTTACCTCTGAACATCTGTATCCTAAGCAGTTCTAACCACTGCTTTACAAAGCACGCTTTTTAGCCTCCCCTCCCATCTATTAGAGGATGAGTGTGGTAGAGAGAGCACTAGCTTTGATACCACAAATCACCCTTCTAATAATAAGATTTAGCTACTTCACGTGTGGCTTCTTGAAGTTCTTAACCCCTTTAGTCTAAATTCTCTTATTTGTAAAATAAGAATTCTGGATTGCATTGCCAATGTTTTCTCCATTTTTAAAATTTTATGATGCTTACTGATCAGACACTTTTTTGGGGCAACAGAACTTTAATAGTCTCCATAGCTTTTGTATCTACCATCTTTGTAATCTCAATCTAGTTTCCAAGAAAAACCATCAATAGAAAGACCAGATCGAGTTACGGGGTACACTGGAAAGAGCATGAGATTTTAAATCCTGCTACTATTTGCCAGCTGTGTCCCTATCTTTGTGTGACATTTGAGTCTTCATTTCCCTGTCTAAAAAAGAGAATGGTGATAATCACTTTATAAGGCATTAAGATTAAATTAATTCCCTACTGGGCACACAGTTGCCCTCAATAAGCATGTTTCTTCCTTGCTCTTTTCAAATCTTGAATTTTGGCTACCAATTAAAAAAAATGGTTCTTTAAATGTGCTAGGTTTGTTTATCAGGAAAACTCCTTATATCTCTGGAGTTTGAAACAATATAATTTATCATGCTTCTCTTTTAAATAGTTACTATCTTTAGATTTGCTCAGAGCCCTTCACTGGCTTCTCCTGCCCTAGAGAGGAAAGGTGAAAATCTGAAACCTGGTTGCACAATCTGCCCCTTGCCCACCTGTGTGACCTCAGCTTCTTCTGGCTCCTCCTCACTCCACAGCCTGGCCACAGGAGTGGATTTTCATTTTCTCAAATGTGTCACTGCTTGCAGAAACCCCCCCCCCACTTTGCCTGATCTGTCCTTTAAGTGTTAGTTTAAATGATCACTTCCTTGAAGAAATCTGACATTTCTACTGTCCCCATGTTCCACCAAGAACTAGTTTAAATCTCTGGAGTTATATACTCCCAGAGCACTACACTTTATCTTTTGTAAACTTACTGCACTATCATTATATATTTACTATCAGTTATCCTACTAGACCACTTATTTCTGTCTTCTTCACCACTACACCCCCAATATCTACCAGTTTCTATAGCATAGTAGGCACTCAGATATTCACTGGATTCAATTTTAATATTGATTTTATAATACTGAATTTTAATGTTACATGCATTACAAATACATATTTAATCGAGAGCCCCAAAGGATTCTGAGCCAGACAACTTCATTAAGATACAGAGAAAAACCACCCAAGTAGGGATATCAAGACACCTTTGTTACGTCTTTCTTTCTGGTAGGTATACTGCGGGGACACAGCTCAAGCAGAATAGGTTGGCTATCAAAATGATTAACATCCACTTTGTACCAGTTTGTCTGCTCAAATCTGTGGTTGAGGTGATTGCTTAGAGAAAAAGATGTGTCAGTGGTTCTAAGGTAGAGATGTGAGACACCATTTATGGACCTCCTCAAATTTACTCAGCCCTACCTGCCTTCCTCCCTGGCCATGGCCTTCTGCAGCTAACCTCCCCGGGGGATGAGAGCCAGGCTTGGACCAGGCCTTGACTCAACCAGTGCCGACCAGCTGGGCCCACCGAGGCTTGGGCCCCTCCCACTACTTCCAGGGGCCGAAGGCAAGGACTGCATCAGTCTTCTACAACCCACAATGCAGGGAGAGATGGGCAGTAGGAAAGAAGTGTAAAATAATTCCTCACTCCCGTTCTTTCCCCAAACGGGTAATTCTGCAATACTAGTCACAGGGGACCTCTCTCTGGATCTAGGATATAACCTCAGGAACATGACATTTTCCTTCCTTCTCCTCTTTCCTGAATCATTCTCTTCCAGGATCCACACTGATTTTTATTCTCCATGTTCTGATTTCTTTCTGGGAATTTATTTTGTGCTAAAAATGTTAGAAGATATAAACATCCTCACATCTTTTCTTGTCCTCCTTGAAGGGCCTCAGAGGAGATGCAGCTAGTGATCACATCAGTGAGGAACAGAATGTGTCACAAGTTGCACAGATCACTACCCACCAGCTGCAGGAGCTAAGGGGGCTGTATTTCCTGAATAACCTGCAGCCTTTCTAAATAACTGGGCAAAGTGTTCCTGCTATGAAAACCTTCCCAAAATCTACCCACCACTTACTCCCTCTCTTAAACCCGTTTTCACCATTCCTGAGCACAGATGGCATTTCTCCTGCTGAGGCTTGCAGGCCAGCAGCTAACAACCGCTTTACTCCTGCTGTGGATAGTGCTTACCCGATGTATCTTAGCTATCATTTTCCCCAAGGATCCAACTAAATAAAGAGAAAAGCCTCATTTGGGCTACTGTATTTCTCAGCCTTTCGTACATTTTCCTACTCTTCCCAAACTGGTAAGAAAAGGAAATAAACATTTAATCAATTGAAGTTCAATGGAAGTATATTCAATTGAATTAAAATTGAATATCTGAACTAAAGTATTGTGTTTACTAAATTTATCTTATAAATATGAATTTTTAAAGTAGTTTTATGCTTCTCTTTAAAAGTAAAATAAATTCAGTTTGGTTTTTCTTCTATTTGGCCCATGATTAATTTGTGGATCAATGCTCATGACAAATACAAGACTTTCTAATTTTGCCCTACAGCATTTTTTTTTAAACATTTTATTTGCGGGGGGGGGGGACACATGAGCAGTGGGATGCGCAGAGGGAGAGGAAGAAGCAGGCTCCCTGCTGAGCAGGGAGACCAACATGGGGCTCGATCCCAGGACACCGAAATCCGGACCTGAGCCAAAGGCAGACACTTAACCAAATGAGCCACCCAGGTGCCCCTGCTCTACAGCATTTTTTAATAATTTTTTTTGACCTACGAAAATACACAACACCCTGAATTCTACAATTTCAAATTTCCTTTCTGACAAATACAAGTACTTTAAACTCTTTCTGTTAATTCCATTCTTCTGGGAAAATGTCCTGTGCTCCTTTCAATTCCTTTCTGGGGGGTAGAGTCCCTGGCTGCTCAGTGCAGTCCCATGGAACTTCCCTGCTAAAGGACAGACCTACTAAGGAAAGACAGTTTCCAAAAATGTGACAACTACAGGCGCAAGGTTTAGAAACTTCAGTTTTCACATCTGAGCAAATGTCTCCAAGGTCTCTCCCAGGTCTGCATCCTAAGACATTTGAGAGTATTCTAGCAAAATAATAGAATTGTTTTGCACAAAAACATGTCTTTGCTTTACCTTTAGAGTGATTATTTGCATTTTGGCAAATACTAAATATTTTCCCTTATATAAATCACAGTTCATATTAATATAAACTAATATACAGTTTTGTATTAGTAATTTAATACTTACCTAAAAGGATCATAAGCACTCATATCAACACGAAGTCCATTTATGAACAGACAAGCATCACCTGGCTGAATTTCAAATCTATCATGAAGACCCTTGAAACAGAGCAGGGTAATAGTCAACCAAGTCATAGAACAACAGCACGATCTATGCCAGGAATCGGCAAACTTTCTACAGAGTTATACAGTAAATATTTTAGGCTCTGCTGGCCATGTCATCTCTGTTGCAACCACTCAACTCTGTTCTGTAGCACAGAAGCAGCCACACAACATGTAAACCAACGGGCATGACTGTGTTCCAAGGGAACTTGTATTTATGAAAAGAGGCGGCAGGCCGGATTCGGCCTATACGTGGCTAGTAGCCTGCCCACCCCTAAGCTAAGTGATGGAAAGCTCATGATAGGTTAGAGACACAAATACCTGAATATTTTGATTCTGCAATATATATTAAAGTTCTAATTCTAGGGCAATTACTTACCTAATACATCTTACAACGTGTGTGTGCATGTAGGCGCATACACACTTAGAATTTGATAGTTGCCACACTCCTAGTCTTTAATATCCCAAGACTCAAAACTTTGGTGTATTTGTAAACACCTGTTGGAGATCACTCTAAATTCATAAAGGTGAAACACATAATGCAGTGTTTCAATGTTCATCTTTTTTTCATTCAGTAGATGTTCCCTGAGCACCTGTTTTGAGCTAGAAACTAATCCAGGCACTAGGGCAGTAACAAAAGTAAAGAATGTAATGTTCTTGCCAGTACAGAATAGTTATAAGATAGTGGTGGGGGGAGGGGGGTCATATCAACTTTAAATCCTAGTCTTGCTATTTAGTCTTGAAGAGTTGGACAAAGTTACTTTGCTTCCATATGTCTCCATTTCCTCATCTGGAAAATGGAGTACTTACTTCTATCTCACAGGTAATAAAGTATAAATGTGATATATATCTGTGTCTGGTCACACAGGCAGCACTCACAAGTGAAGCTTTTATTACTATTATTATTAGGGCAGGCAAATTCATTTAAAAGGAAAAACAACTTCAAAACAGTACATTTCAGTGATGCCACATGGTAAGTGACCTAACAGAAGTTTGTTTAAATTATTCTAGAAAGGCAGGTGAAGCAACTAACAAGAAGAGATTCAGAGAAGGTTTGGCAGAGGTGAATTTTTCTATATGTTATCACTCACCACAACAGTTTACATAAAGAGAGAAGGAACTAAATTTGTAACGGGACAGAAAATATTTCCACTTGATTTATACAGAATACTAGCAAGAGGTTAAACTCTAACATGAGAAGATTCATAGGTGAAATTCTGATTTATCTTTAACTATTTCTATGCCTTTCTATCAAACACTTATTCTATGAAATCTGCATTCTAACTTCAAAATCTACAGATGCCTAATGAACTCATCGCTTATTTTCCCAAAACTTGCACTGAACCCTCATACACATTATGTCAAGCTCTCTCCAGCACTTCATTCATTTTAGGCATCTCAATAATAAGAAGAAAGCACATCAAGCACACAGATCTATACTAAATTGCTAATTCCCTCCAGAATGTTGATGTTGGCTGCAGTGCCTTGAACAAAGATCGTCAAAACAGGGTAACCAATTGAACTCAGTGGATCTGACTGCTGAAATACTGTCTGTCAGTCTACTGGAGACCGCTGCTGACAAATTCTTTCTCATTCCCCTCAGAGGAGTAAACCTCTTACTCCTCTGTAAGGAAAATTACCCAGAGTGTACGATTTAAGGCAGATTTTTGCAAATCAAGAGGTTAAGACTTCAGTTTCCAGCGACAGGATGAACCAGAGATCTTGAAATCCTACTAAAAAATGCTAGATTAAAATATTAATAATGTCTTCTAAATAGATGGTTTATTTTTTATTTTTATTTTTATTTTTTTTGTGGGATGGTTTAGTTTTTAAAAGTAAAGACTTCATTTAAGGGCAGAGAAGAGGTAGGAATATGAGTCCAAGGATATAAGCAAACACTGAAGGCCCTGTACCTAGGAAATCTCAAGCTTCCTAGGTGGCCTAAACCTTGGGGCTTAGAGGGCTGATCTCAGAAGGACAGCAGGCGAAGCTTTGGGCCCACTCAGGGCAGGGAGGAGCGTAAGAGATATCCTATGCACACAAATGAGTCTTACACTCACAGTGAAAGGTGACCTAGAAAACAAATTGCCCCGCAGAAACAGCATAGAAGCTTGCTGGTCTCACCTTGGTTCTTGGTGAGGTAAGAACAGGTCTTCTTTCTTTCTTTTTTTTTAAGATTTTATTTATTTATGTGTGAGAGAGAGCACGCACACAAGCAGGAGAGGCAGAGAGAGAGGGAGAAGCAGACTCCCCATTGAGCTGGGAGCCCGATGCGGGGCTTGATCCCAGGATTGAGATCATGACCTGAGCCAAAGGCAGACGCTTAACCATCTGAGCCACCCAGGTGCCCCAAGAACAGGTTTTCAATAAGAATTCATGACCTCTTTCATCTTCATAGGAGCTTGAGGCTGATTTCACATTATTTTTAAGGTCCAAAAAATATACACCGACCTTTTATTTGAAGTGGAGTTAAGCTGGGAGTGCTCTTTGGCTTTGAGCAGAAACAAACAAATTCCCAATGAGAAACAGAACTTCATTCAAAAAAAAGAGGGACTACATTGCAACATATCCCCCTTTAACAATAGATGGAGCTGGGCCATTACCTGAAGCTAAAAAAATTCCAACTGAGTGGATCTCAGAAGACTGGTTTGAGCTTTCTAATGGTAAATTTTTTTATAACTATGTCTGGAGGCCCTTAAGCTGAAACTGCATCCATCTGAAGTCAGATATATCTTAATGTAGGAGATGTCCTTTTTTTTTTTTTTTTTTCTAGGATGAGTGATGAGAGAAGATAAAATTAAAAAAAAAATGTTCTACAGAAGAACTTTTGGAAAGGATATTCTAATTTAGGGATTTTCTTTAGAATTCTAAAATTTTCATACCTTTTAAGTAATTAGTTCACATAATTAGAAAAAGTGTGAGCTTTTATTTGGATTAGGTATAATCCTTTACTTGGATTTTGTATTTAAATATCTGCATTTGGTTTATTACATAATTATGAAATTGAAACAATAGGTTTCACAACTACTGAAGTAAAAAAAAAGTTACCAGATTACCCTCTCATATCTCCATTTTATTCCCCCAAATGAAAAAATGTTATGGAATTAAACAGCTCTTACAGTAAACAATAACACATACACATTGGACTGACATTTAAAAATCACCAAAAGTAGGGGCACCTGGGTGGCTCAGTTGTTAAGAGTCTGCCTTCGGCTCAGGTCATGATCCCAGGGCCCTGGGATTGAGCCTCACATTGGGCTCCCTGCTCCTCGGGAAGCCTGCTTCTCCCTCTCCCTCTCCCTCTCCCACTCCCCCTGCTTGTGTTCCCTCTCTCGCTGTGTCTCTGTCAAATAAATAGAAAAAAAATCTTTAAAAAAAATAAAATCACCAAAAGTAGATTCTGACCAATATCTGATTAAAATAACAATTCTGAACTTCAAAGGGAAATTTGCTGTACTTTGGAGTGAAAGCAGTTGCCTCCTGAATAAAACCAAACCCAAATTCACTTATATAACTTCAGCATGGTCATATCTTCTGAATAATCTCTGCATGAGTTCGAAGTCAAACCATATAAAAACCTATACACAGGGACGCCTGCGTGGCTCAGATGGTTAAGCATCTGCCTCCGGCTCAGGTCATGATCCCAGGGTCCTGGGATCGAGCCCCATATCGGGCTCTGTGCTCAGCAGGGAGCCTGCTTCTCCCTCTCCCTCTGCCTGCCTGTCTGCCTATTTGTGATCTCTCTCTGTCAAATAAATAAGTAAAAAATCTTAAAAAAAAAAAAACCCCAAAACCTATACACAAAGAATTCTCATGCTCATTCAAGCACCTTTCACCCGGTCTCACGGCCCCTCTTGGTGGCCCAAAGAGGTGATTGGGGTTTTCTCCCCAGTTTCTTATTCATCCTTCTGGTGTTCCTTTATGCAAACACTAAAATATACAAATAAATATCTTGTTTTCCCTGTTTTCTTTCACAAAAGAGAGACTTGCTAACTGAGGGCAATATCAAACTTTTGAATTCGTAAAATCTGGTGTCTCAGTTTAACTCTGATCTGTATTTCTTATTATGAGTGAAGATAGATCATCATTTTACATATTAAAGACCACTATTATTTCTTTTTCATATGTAAAACTTTTATTTATGTGTTGTACGGGAATTGTACTCTTTGGTGTGGATGGATGAGATGTCACAGCAGTGACCTACGTCCAGGGTGTCCGTGTGCCCAGTCCATGCTCAGGAACACTGAAGGGACACCCCAGGGTTCCCGGCCTTCTAGTCACCACCACCCTCTCCTCTAAAACTGGAACTCCAGGTTTTTTTTTTTAGGCACCACTCACACTCATATCCCACGTGGTTGTGGGTAACATGAACTTCTAGTCCGATCGCATTTGGCCAAGATTAATAACACGAAATCCATGACCATCCTTGTCTTTCTCCCGGCACGCTCTGAGGGAGATGGCTAACCAAGATGACCATATACACCATGATTATTTATTTTACTGATTAAATTCAGATTTCTTGCTCTGAACGCAAAGCTATGTCAAAATTATTTCACTGACTCCAAATGGAGGAGAGATGGAGAAGGTGAGGCAGCAGTGGCCCCGGGGACCCTGACCAGGCTGGAGCAGCTGGGGGCCACCACAGATGAAGAGTGACAAGGCATGATGGTTGCTAACAGGCTGTGCTGGTGCGCACGTGGGGCAGGTCCCTACTGCTCTTTTAATGTTTCAGAGTATTCCTATCTTTTTCACATGAATTTTTAGATTCGTCAAGTATCAGAAAAAAAGAAACTCTTGATATTTTTATTAGGTTCTGATTACATCTATAAATTAACTTAGAACTGACTTTGTTGTAATCTTCCAACATAAGAACGCCCATGGGGCGCCTGGGTGGCTCAGTCGTTGAGCATCTGCCTTGGGCTCGGGTCATGGTCCCGGGGTCGTGGGATTGAGCTCCACATCGGGCTCCCCGCTCCACGGGAAGCCTGCTTCTCCCTCTCCCACTCCCCCTGCTTGTGTTCCCTCTCTCACTGTGTCTCTCTCTGTCAAATAAATAAAATCTTAAAAAAAAAAAAAAAAAAAAGGAAGAACGAACGCCTACAAGGAGTGTTTCAAATTCTTCCTTCTATAGGCTTTATCCACTTATTACTAGATGCTGTTTCTTTTGCTATTATGAGTCTTTTTCTTTTCTTTCTCAAATCTTCCAACTAGCTGTCTACAATACATGGAGCCTATTGGTTTATATATATATCGTGTAACCTATTACCTTTTGTTGTGGACTAAAGATGTCCCTCTCCAAATTCAAATACTGAAACCCTAACCCCCACTGTGACTATATTTAGAGATGGGGACTTTAGGGATGTAAATAGGGTGAAATGAGGCCATGAGGGTGGTACGCTTCGTATGCATAGAGGAAAGGCCATGGAAAGACACAGTGAGAAGGTGGCTGTCTGTCTATGAGCCAGGAAGAGAGCCCCCACCAGAAACAGTCTGCCCAAACCACCATCTGGTTAGGCTCCCAACCTGCAAGAAAATAACTTTTTTTTGCAGCCATCCAGGTCGCAGCAGCCTGAGCAGACTGGTACCTCTTTCTATCTCTGGTTTTTGGCTTTTTTAGCGATTCTCTTACACCTCATCTTCCCCAGTGTTTACACTTCAACATATTTCTCTTGACAAATAACGTTGGCTAAGAGCTAATACAATAATAAATTACAGTGACAATAATGAGCCTCACTGTCTTGTTCCTGATTTTGGTGAATATGCCCCTAGTACTTTTCCACTAGTAAGATGCTGATTTTTAAGCCAAGATATACACAAATACACACGCACACACTTTTTTTTTTTTTAAGGAAGAGTTTTGTTTTTTTTTTTTAAAGATTTTATTTCTTTATTTGAGAGAGAGACACAGCGAGAGAGGGAACACAAGCAAGGGGAGTGGGAGAGGGAGAAGCAGGCTTCCCGCTGAGCAGGGAGCCTGATGTGAGGCTCGATCCCAGAACCCCGGGATCATGATCTGAGCCGAAGGCAGATGCTTAACAACTGAGCCACCCAGGCACCCCCACACGCACACACTTTTAATCACATTTGAAAAAAGTATCACTGATTCCCTTATGAAGGTTTTTTTAATTAATTTTTTTACAATCAGGAATAGGTCTTGAATTGTGTAAAATGCTTTTCCACCTCTATGGAGATAATCATGCTACTTTACAACTAATATCTTTTTTTTTTTCCCCAGCTCTGTTATTTATTCATCTTCCACTCGGTCTAAAAAGCCATAAACCTTGCACTGATGGATGCAAATCATCTCAGACAATTAGTTCCAATTGTGTGATAGCAAATTTGAACTCTCTGCAGTTTAATAATCAGAAAGCCTTGGAACTCGGATGGGAGTGAAGTCAGGAAGAAAAGGGGGTGCTGCTTGAGACAAACTGAGGGTTCTAGAGGGGAGGGGGGTAGGGGGATGGGTTAGCCTGGAGATGGGTATTAAAGAGGGCACGTACTGAATGGAGCACTGGGTGTTATACGCAAACAATGAATCATGGAACACTAAATCAAAAACTAATGATGTAATGTATCATAATTAACATAATAAAATTAAAAAAAAGAAGGGCTATAAGTTTACCTTGAAGAATGGAAGATTCAAGGACTCACAAGAGCTGTCTTCAAATTTATGAAGGCTGACACAGGCATGGGGCTAGCCATGTTTTCACAGACCCCAGAGGTTGGTGCCCTGACCAGTGGGAGAAAGATTTTGTCCCAATGAAATGAATTTTCTAATACTAAGAGCTTCTCAAATGGGACCAGTCTCTCAGGAGGAAATAAATTTCCCTTTATTTCAGATGCTCATAATAAGCTGGTTCATGCATGACATGGAGATACAAGGTGGAGGGTTGAGTATCATGTGTCTGTCTGAGAATGTATGTGGGTTTGTGGCCATGTATGGGTTATTCAGAAAATGGGGGTTTAAATGGATGACCTCCTAGGGTTCCTGTGACCCTAGGTGGCTGTAATAACTGTCACGGGCAGATTATTTCTCCAAGTCCTCCTTTTTAACATATCTAGTACATCCAATCCAGTGCATCTATGGATTCACTTTATTTTTTAATAACCAGTGAGTGCATATGGGTGGAAAGAGGCTAGCCTGGGGTTTAGATGTGGGTTTATCCTAATCACTGCCATTACTAGTGGTGTGACCTCTGGCAACTACAACTAATATTTTAATGTTGTTATTATATGAATAGATTTCTTAATATTGAACCATCCTTGCATTCCTCAAATAAACTTCATTTAATTATGATACATTATCCTTTTATTAGTTTTGCCATTTTTGTCTTTTAATGCATTAATTTTTAACATGTATTAATTTCTTCTTTCTTTTGATTTTCTTTATTGCTCTTTTCCTAACCTTTTTTTTTTTTTTTTGAAGATTTTGTTTATTTATTTGTCAGAGAGAGAGAGCATAAGCAGGGGGAGCAGCAGAGGGAGAAGCAGGCCCCCTGCTGAGCAAGGAGCCTGACGTGGGGCTCAGTCCCAGGACCCTGGGATCATGGCCTGAGCTGAAGGCAGACACTTAACTGACCGAGCCAAGCATCCCATTTTCCTAACCTTTTAGGTCCAGTATTAAGTCCTTTATTTTTATTCTTTCTTTTTTACTGATGTAAGATTTTAAGGCTTTTCTCTGAACTTTGTTTTGTGCCCCAAAGATTCTAATAGCTTGTGTTTTTAAACATCATCAAGAAATACTGCAGTTTGGGGGCACCTGGTGGCTCAGTTGGTTAAGTGTCTGACTTGATCTCAGGCCTTGATCTCAAAGTCGGGAGTTCAGGCCCTGTGCTGGGTATGGAGCCTACTTGTAAAAAAATACTGCAATTTTGACATGTATTTTATTTTTCCTTCTACTTAAGAGTAAATAGAGTTTTAATTTCTTGGTAAATAAGCCCTTTCTCCTGATTTTGTTACCAACTTCTAGTTTGACTGCACTGGAATGAGAGAATTCTTTTCTATCATATCTACTTTCTAGATTTTTTTTTTTTTTTGCCATTTATTCCATAAAAACTTGAGAAGAGGTATATTTTCTCTATTATCAGGATACAAAATCTATTATATATCTGGAAGACTTATCACATTGATAATGTTGCTTGGTTGTCAATATCTTTACTTATTTTTTTGACTACATCAGTCTTAGGTAAATTCTGCTTTTCCTTCCATCCCTAGTAGTTTCTGTTTTATGAATGTTGCTACAGTGCTTTGATGTATAGATACTAATACCTGCTATATTTTATTAGTATTATACAGGGCCCTTTTTTGCTCATTAATATTTTTAGGCCTGAATTTGGCTTTATGGTATTAAGATCACTACCCCTGCAGCACAGCATTTGCTTGGTTCACCTTTGCCCCAACTTTAATTTTTAACATTTCTGAATTAGTTTAAGAGTTTTTATTTCACATACATTTATCTGCCCAATGATTCAAACTGAAAACTTTTCTAATGTTAAGCTTATCTACATTTATTGGTATGACAGAGATTAGCCTCAATGATCATTCTTTCCTGCTGTATTTACTCTTCCTAGATATAATTTTTTTTTAAAGAGATTTTATTTATTTATTTTGAGAGAGAGAGGGAAAAAGAGAACCCAAGCGAGGGAAGGGACAGAGGCAGAGGGAGAGAATCTCAAGCAGACTCCGTACGGAGCGTGGCGACTGAGGCGGTGCTCAATCTCATAAGTCTGAGATCATGACCGGAGCTCAACTCAAGAGTCAGACACTTAACTGACTAAGCCACCCAGGCGCCCTGTCTTTCTAGATGTTGTGTTTTTTTTTTAAACGTCATTCACAAATGGTTTGGTCTGTGCGTGTGTGCGTGTATTTTTGTTGTTGTTCTTTTCCTGCTTGGGTAGATTAGACTTTTGCTCCACCAGTTACTATTACACATGTATCATCATGTAATACCCTCAGTCATCTCTTCTCTAAATGGTATCTAATGATTCTATTACAAAAAATAATAAAGTCAGTTGCTGACCTCTTCCTGCTGCCTCTCCTATTGCACGGCCCAACCTCACTCAATAATTTTCTACTCTTTAGTGGTTAACTATGTACTTTTAATATGTTTACGCTTTGAAGCACTGCTTGACTTTTCAGCTTTAATCCAACTGGCTGATTCCCAAGTATCTAAGGTAGGGCAATCAGAAAGTTTATCCTATTTTCGACCTCCCTCATTACCTGTATTAGCTGCAATACTGTATCACGTCAGAGCAGGTGCTCTTTACATACTACATAATGACTCCTTCCCTGAGGTTTGGCAGTTACTCTGCTAAAGTATCTTCAGTTAGTCTTTGGTTGGGAGAAATTCCTCAGAAGGCACTCTTTCCTTAAGTTCTTGTTGTTCAACGTTTTTGTAGCCTACATATGCATATCTACCTGAAAGTCAGGTTGAAGGACAGTTTTTCTTTCCAGGAGTATCCCATAGGTAGAACTTCACTGTCTCCTGGGGTTGAATACTGTTTTTGAAAATCTGATGCCAATCTGGTTTTCTTTCCTTATAATCCTTATTGCTAAATTCACAAATAATTCATTTTTTCCTAAAGCCTTTGTTTTGATGATTCCTAGTCAATTTTCCCAGTTACACAGTGTACCCTTTTAATAATGTGGGTTCAAGTCTTTTATTTCAGAAAATTGTCTAATTACAGTTTTAAAGATTTGCTCTGTCCCTTTCAGAGACTCCACTATGGGAATGTTGGATTTCCTTTACCTGCCTTTTATTTATCATTTTTCTTGAATCCTTTCTATTTCTGTTTTAATTTCTTTGCATTTCTTAATTCTATCCACTATGTCTTCTACTGTGTTTTTTATAAGGTCAGTTCTCCCTTGTGCCATTTGTAATTTTGATTTTCATTTATGAAATGGTTACTTTCAAGATCTTTGTAAAGTGCTTCCAGCTCTGGTTTCACACTCTCTGGTGATCTGAGCATCACTCCCTCTTCTCAGCCCATCTTTGCTGTGAGTCACTGTCATTCTGCATTGTGTTGCTTCTTGGTTTCATTAGCTTTTCAAGCACATGTCTGAATGTCGTGTTGCGATCTTTCTCTGCTTACTGAAGTTTCTTCATCTATAGTATAGTTTTGTTCCTCCTCTCCCCCTTTACAGTGAGATCGTTAGATGGATTTAGTAGTTCTACCTTTCTGATTAAGAATATCTGAATCACTTAGATTTTCTTGGAGTAAAAGAGGCAAAATTAGCCTTCCAGATTTCCTGGCCTGAAGTTTCCTTATAGAGATCAGCAGTTTGGGTGACATTGGTCACCCAATGTAGACAGTCTTCCTTAGATTCTCCAACATTAACCCGGCTCAAAGGCTCTGATCACCAGGCACTTGATTTCTTCACTTTGCCACCAGAGGATGCAGCCCTTATCTCCTGGACAAGCTGTCCCCTTGAACTGGCCAGGTTTTCTTATGTCTGCCACTTCCATGCACTTCGCATGACTCCTCTCTCCACCTCCCTCAGCAGACGTGTCCTCTCCTATTTGTTTTAGTCCCACCTGCCCATAGTGTTCCGACTCAGAGTAGAGCCCTCTCCTCTGACGGTGAGTGCTTGATGCTCTCTGGGGCAGTCATTCTGGGACCCCCGCCATGTTCCACTCTTCCCTCCATGCGACTGTGGCTTTACACTTCAGTTCCACTGGTGCTGGGCATTTCCCCCCATACACAAAATTTAGAGTTTTAGGTTTTTGCCTTCTGCTAGTTTTGCTGAAAATGTTGTTTCATTCTTCTTGTTGCTATGTATGATTTTTAGGAGAATAAATAGGACTATTTTGAATTGGGCTGCAGCCATATTCCTATTGGAAACAATCACTATATTCTTAACAAAATGTCAGCTTAGGCCAGCTTTAACTCAAAATATAACTAAATAAAATTAACCAAAGCCAGCCTCCCTACCTAAGTTGATAATAAAATGCTGAATTATACAAATAATAAAGATACTACAATTTAAAAGATTCAAATAATTCCTAAAAAATGAGGAGATACAGCAAATACTAGGATTGACAGATAATGTTAATCCTAGATAATGTAAATGAAAGATCTTTTTAAATGTGATATTAGAATAACTCTTTCTGTAATAATTCTAACCTTAAACTTGTTACTTTGACTACATTTCCATTATTTCTGCCATCTTGCAGTTGTATATGTTTATAAAATACGCTCACAGATGCTAATCTGAACCGTATAATTACATTTTACAGGAGAGGTTTGAAGAAGATGACTTCCTCAAAGCTAGTACCAGGAACTAAACCCAGAACTTCTGCCTGTTCTTTCTTAATTTCCATAGCTATTTTATTCCTTCACTTCTTCTAATAGCCCTAAAATAATGGTTTCATAGAGCAACAGAAATTATTCTGAGTTTCTTTCAAACACAGAAACATTGTTTTATAGTTTCAAGAGCGTAAGATAAAATGCAATTTAACAAATGGAAAAGTAATGTATGAAATTTAACATATTTGATGATATTACTGTAACCAAGTTCTTAATATAAAGAACTCCCAAATCTCAGTGGCTTACTAAAGGAAACATTTACTTCTTGCTCATATCAATATATTCACACCTTCAAGTCATCTTCGGTTCTACTCTAGGGCCTTTTTCATTTCAGGCGCCAGACCAGGCAAGCAGCCTCTATGTGGGACATGCCTCAGGATAGCAGAAGCAACAAGGCAACTGAACCACAAAAGCATCTGCTTGCACAGATGTGGGTATCTGCTCATTTTATATTAGCTAAAGTGACATGGCATCAATCAACATCAGAGGGAAGAGAGTGACTGTGAACAATAACATAATCCATCTCAATATTTCATGTTTTCCCTCTGCAAAATATCAACCAATGATCTTAAATTTTTAAACAGCCCTTCCCTATGACTATCTACTAGCAATATCAAACCTTTGGTTATGAAGTACTATAGGGAAAATAACACTGTCTCTCCCCACTTTTCTAGCTAGGGTCTACTTCTTGAGTCATCTCTTGCCTTGCTAGAGCGCAATGAGACCACCTACGTCATTATAGCTCAACTACTGGGACTGAGAACGGAGATCCCTTGAGCCAATACCACTTAACTATTACAGGAAATTCTTGTCCAGGAAGATAAAGTTATAGATGAATAAATAACCATTTGCTTCAGGAAGTTCTTGCAAACAAATTGTTCCAGGCAAATCTGGAATAGATGTGCAAAACAGTCTGGTTTGCAAATCTGAACAGTTACCTAATCTGGGCAAAGAGCTTGCTTGTAAGTTTGCTCATCAAAACCATCACTTTTGTGTTGACCGATCCTAAACTACTGTGTTACAAACTCCACACAATCCCAAATAATTCCCTCCACCTTGAAAGACCCAATCAAACCACTTGAACAGAAGCTCTAGAATCTATAAATAATCTACCTTAACATCCTTCATTTGAGAGTCAGATTGTACCAGTGTTATTCTCCCTTACTTCAGTAAGTGATTAAACTCAGCTTTGCTTTATCAACAGGGTTTCCTGTTGGTTTTCATAGAGGAGCTGACAGTCTACATTAGACTTCTCCTACCCCACCTGGTTTTATTAAACACATTTCTCTAAATTTTGTATGTTGTTCTTCTGGAAATAGGAGTCAATCAAGAATTTTGAGAAGAAACAAAAGTAGATCAAATTTCTTAATCTCCCTGAATATCTTTGTTTTCTCATCACCTGGCAAGATGTTTGGCCCTTGAACAAATTCAAAGTGCTTATGAAATTGATCTGAAATGAACTGTGTATCAGAGCATAAATTCTGGTTCTTTTACCAACTCTGTGACCCAAGAGAAATCACTGGATCTCGAGGCGCCTGGGTGGCTCAGTCGGTTAAGCGTCTGCCTTCGGCTCAGGTCATGATCCCAGGGTCCTGGAATCAAGCCCTGCATCGGGCTCCCTGCTCAGCGGGAAGCCTGCTTCTCCCTCTCCCACTCCCCCAGCTTGTGTTCCCTCTCTCGCTGTGTCTCTGTCAAATAAATAAATAAAATCTTTAAAAAAAAAAAAACCTCACTGGATCTCATTTTATAAATTGGGGTATTAATAACTGCTATAATACACACATAATATTTAAAAAACTACCTGTTGCTAAACATTGACTGTATTACAGATAACATTTAAACATTCAACAGTTCTCAATTCAACAAATATTTCTGAGGGAAAGCGCCATACCAGGCACCATACTCATTCAAGCCTCCAGATTCAGAGTTTCCTGATTTCCTCAATTCTATCACCTTCCACTTCCACTCTGCTTCAGCAACCAGCTTTGGCCGTCACCCTATGATTAGGCCATCGCACTGGTCTACCTGTGAAATTTTCCAGTGCAGTGATCTGGGTCTTCAGTCCTTCCAATGACCTCTCTTTCATCCCCACTATATTCTTCTTTAACCTCATGAAGTCCTCCAGCCTTTTGACCCTAAGTGACCACTTGGAGCAAAGCTCGGATGACCAGAACACCCACTTGGGACTGTTAAATGAGCACAAAAATATACTGGATGAAGCCACTTATACTCTGGCATCCTTTGTTTTTCCTCCCTTTTCTTTGCTGCCCTCTCTTCTTTTCCTACTGCAGGTACGTTGTTCAAACAAAATTCACTGGAAATACAGCAACCTTCATTAGAAAACAATGCACTCTGTTCCAAGAGGGGTAACAGCAATTAGGAAAATTACAGAAAGGATACTACTACAACTAGTTTTGGAGGATAAGCAATAATTTGTTAGGTGGTCAGCGAGGCAAGGAATATCCCACACAGGGATGCTGTATGACGGCTCCCGACACCCAGCCTCCAGGCACGGACTAGGCATCTACTTCTTCACTATTACTGTTGGAGTTGTTGGTCACCATCAGAAGAGCTGACATCTATTGAGAGCTCTGTCTCCATGGGACAGGCACTGTTGGCTGGCTAAGCTAACCCACCTCTCCTCGGCTTGCCTCAATTACTAGAAAAGAACACGAGTTTTCTAGCCTCCCTTGCAGCAAGAGATAGCCGCATGACAAAATTCTGGCCAATGTGATGGAGGTAGTCAGCTCAAGTGTTCCAGGAAGGCTTTAGAGAGGATACATGTGGCTAATACCATCCTCCTGCCTCTTTCTGCTTTGAATACAAGTAAGAAGCCCAGAGCTCTGGGAGCCACTCTGCAGCCACAGAAGGAGAAAATCATGTCTGTACCTATCTACTCTGAGACTTCTTTATGTGAGAAAAACAAACTCCTAGTGTTCAGGGCCCTGTGCATCTGGTTCTATTTCTTAAAGCCAAGGCAGTCCTATGTCATTAAGCCGGGCAGTGTTCTAAGCACTTCACAAATACTAACACAGCTAGGGTCATTTGGATTCTTAAGGTAATTTAAGAGACCACTTGGCAGAATCTTATCAAATTACTGATCAACTGTGCCCTATATGACATACGATTCTAATAATGTTCCTATGGTCCAAACCTGACTCAGGCCTCACAAGCTTTTAAAGCAAAACCAATTATGAGAAACAGAATAGTTAACTCATAGTTTTATTCTTTATCCTATAAAGAAAACCATACTACATGGGCAGAAGATCTGGAGTAAGGGTGAATGAAGAAGATATATGTCAGGAAAGATTGGCTAGAATCACAGACTGTAAGCTATATAAAGTAGACAATCTAAAAATGGAAAAACCTCAACTGTTTTAACAATCAAAAAAGCACAAATTATGATTTTCTTTTTTGCATGAAAATTGGACATCCAAAGTCTAAAATAGTGATATTCATGTAGTAAATTAAAAAAAAATTCAAACAAACCTTTTGATTTTCCTGTATTTCCTCCCTCATAAGTTGATTTACAGCAATTCTGGTCAGAGATCTGGGAAAATAAATAGTGATACAATTAATTTTTTCTTAAATGTTTAAGACTAATCTGTAATTCAGTGTAATATAATACTCTGGATAAGAACCTAAAAACTCGAAATGCTTCATAACCGAAAAGTATACATTTCCATGTAGCCTATTTGACAACTGGTACAATGGCTTTCATTTGACAAGGGTGTTCGATTCAGGTGGATTACAGACTGTCAAGAGTTCATGTACACTCTGGGTGATGTATGGAATTGCTGAATCACTGTACTATACACCTGAAACTAATACAACACCATATGTTAATTACACTGGAATTAAATTAAAAACTTAATTTTAAAAAAGGGCTCATGTGCACTAATTGTATGCATTAAGTACTGTCAGAACTTGTTTACTACTAGATACTTATTTTTCAAATATACTTGACTGAAAATGCTATTTTGTGCTATTTGGCCCATACAGAGAAATTTTGTATGAAACTACCAATATCATCAAATGTATCAATGCAAACGGGCAATTTTCAGAATACTTGGACATTAAGATCTTGGTTAACCTGGGACCTCTACCAGAGCATGTAAGTTCTAAACAACTAATAAAACTGATTTCATGTATTCACTCTTGAATATCCCCTATAACGTAAAGACAGAGAAGATGCTTTTTTTTAACAAGTCTATTAACTACATTTATTTGACTTGATAACTCCTAGCAAAATTAGTTACATATTTGTCAATTTTATGCAAATAAAATGATTGAAAAATTAAAAGACTGATAATGTAAAGTTCAGCTTTAAAGGAAGGGAAAAATGAAGGTGGGGAATCAGAGGGGGAGACGAACCATGAGAGACTATGGACTCCGGGAAACAAACTGAGGGTTTTAGAGGGAAGGGGAGTGGGGGTATGGGTTAGCTCAGTGATGGGTATTAAGGAGGGCACGTACTGAATGGAGCACTGGGTGTTATATGCCAACAATGAATCATGGAACACTGATTCAAAAACTAACGATGTACTGTATGGTGACTAATATAACATAATAAAATAAAAAATAAAAAAAAATAAAGTAAAACACAAGCAGAAAGGGGTATCTTAAAACAACCCACAATTAAGTATCCATTATCTCCTAAAATTTGGCAGCATTTGAGAGAAAATACAATAGATAATTTGATAATACAAATTTTTCATTCATTTAGCAAATAGTTTATCATTTACTGATTGTCTATCGAGTGGCTTTACAGATATGCTCAAGCCTATAAATTAGCCACTAAGCAGTGTTACCATAGTTTGCAATTTTTTTTAATGATCAACCGCAAACTAAGAGCAGAGTTTAGCAACACAACCCCGGATTACAACTGTCAACAGAGTGAATAAACAGTCTTCTTAAAACTAGAGTTATTTCACTTAATTTGTATTTGACCTAGTAATTTCAGAAACAGCAGCAGAGCTAAACATTTATGCACATATGCATATTTCTGTTCTAATATATAAATACTGACTTCTCAAATTCTTGACTGTTTAAACTAAAATGAACAGAGTCACAAAAATGCATTAATTCTTAATCTGTAAATAAGGTGACAAACCCCTCTACTTCAGGGTCCCCTGGAAAGGTTCTTGTTATCTTGTGGCCAACTCTGTACTACTTATTTATCTTACAAAGGAAAGAATATCTAGATGTAAATTCAGTGATTTGCACTGTGGACAAATGTACAACCTAGTGTCTGAGACACATAGAGGCACAGCAATCCCCCACAGGTGGAGAAAGGCTGCGGCCACGGCAGGAATGCTCTCCCCTTCCCTTCAGAAAAAACACGGCTGCACTTGTCACGGGCTCTGTATCTTCAAGATAAGCTAACTTATTTTCACTGGTTGCTTATAATTGTAGATCCTGTCAGTCCTAACCAGACTACAAATGCATAAGAGTTTTGTTATTTTGTAAAAGTACGGATTACTTTTAGACATGCAAATGTATTATCTATTGAACTGCCAGATACGTTTAATGTAAAATCTGTATTTCTGGAAGGAGCTCGATTAGGTATCCTACTGGAAAAAAAGCACTCCACAAAATATTGCATTAATAAGACATTACTACCTGTTTAGAATCTGAAAGGGTTAGAACATGATCTAGCCATACTCTGGGCATAAATCTATTTAGAGTAATACTTTTCATCATCCCCTACCTAGAAAAGAGAAAAAAATTTCCCTCATTATTCATTCCTTAAACAAGTTTACCGTATCTGGATTACCATATCACTGTTTATGTTTAAACAACTTTAATAATTTTTCCTTTCTAGTTGCCTCTAATTCAGGAGTTCTATCTTGCAATATACACACACACATATACACAAGCCAGTATTTTCCTCTGATAAAAAAACAACATGCATAATGAAGAAATATCCTGATTTCCTTAACACTATATCTATTAGAATTAATTGATATCACCATGTTAAAATAAAATCAGCTATTTTCATAAAATTTATTTAATGGAAAAAGTTCTGGCTATAATCAAAGTAATAAGCTTTAACATACCTGGCTTTTATGGGGAAGTTCTGTGAAATGTCTTTCATTAATTTTACAGCATCATAAATTGGAGTGGACATTATTTGAGAAGCTGCCTGAAAACTAAGATCTGGAAAAAAAAAATCATTAAGCAATCTAGCATAGTATCAGATCTTTACCGACATCACCATGTAATTTAAATAATTTAGTCAACACTTCTTGCCATGTATGTATATATAGATATTAACACTCTTATATTTAACATTCTTCAAAAGTTTTAAATGGAAGGCTATCACTTATGTCCAAATAAGGTAAGCTTTACACTTTCATGAAGGACTAATTACCATTTTTTTTTTAAGATTTTATTTATTTATTCATGAGAGACAGAGAGAGAGAGAGAGAGAGAGAGGCAGAGGGAGAAGCAGGCTCCCAAGGAGCAGGAAGCCCGATGCGGGACTCGATCCCAGGACCCTGAGATCATGACCTGAGCCGAAGGCAGACGCTTAACTATCTGAGCCACCGAGGCGCCCAGGACTAATTATCATTTAATACCTATTGTTTTCCACAAATTACAGTATAGCTTCAAAAAGATACAGGGAAAGAAATGTTGAGGCAAAACTATTTTTTCTAAGGTTGAAGAAAACATGAAACAAAAAGCTTTGGTAAGAATAACAAAAGGAAAAAAGAGCTTCGAGGAGCCAATTCTGGAAAGAACTTTAAAATCCAATGTGTCCAACTCAGTAAATATCAAACATTCACTTTCTCTTTCAACATGTCTTAACTTTATACCACAATGAAAATAAAATCCTAGACTTTGTATTTTCCTCGATACTACAGTTCGACGGAAAGAAAACCATGGCTTATGTGGTCAGTCTCCAGTATGCCCGAAGCAGTCATTTTTCTTAGTCTCCTTTACCTTGTCAAGATTCAGAAAAGATTTTAAAGCTGAATTCTGTTCATTACAGAACAGTGAAACATATTGTTTCTCTTTAACATTTCACCATGGGTAGAAACCTAGCTTACCATTACTAGCAAAATAACCAGTTTAGCCTAACAAGGTTAGTTTTGTTTCCACGTTCTCAGGGTGGTGAATTGGGCTGGAGTCAAAGCTTAGGAAGAGAGATTCTTATTAGCACAGCTTCCCATGGGATGGAGAGCCTAACAACCAAGGTTCAAATTCCAGCTCTGTATCACTTTCTAGGTGAATAACTTTAAAAAAAAATTTTTATTGTTGTTAATCACCATACATTACATCATTAGTTTTTGATGTAGTGTTCCATGATTCATTGTTTGTGCATAACACCCAGTGCTCCATGAAGAATGTGCCCTCTTTAATACCCATCACCAGGCTAACCCATCCTCCCACTCCCCTCCCCTCCCCTCTAGAACCCTCAGTTTGTTTTTCAGAGTCTATCGTCTCTCATGGTTCGTCTCCCCCTCTGATTTCCCCCCTTCCTTCATCCCCTCCTGCTATCTCTTTTTTTTCTTAGCATATATTGCATTACTTGTTTCAGAGATGAGTAACTTTAAATAGCATTTCCTCAGCCAGCTTCAGCAAGTTTCCAGCTCCAGCACTGCTGTGAAATTGTCAGTGCTTAGTACTATCTCCTGATTGCCAAACACAACAACCATTTCTCAATGCTTATCTCACTAAGATCCTTCTGCAAGAGGATCACTTCCTGCAAAGTACTGACTTTCTATTCAATAAGTGGTGCTGTGAAAACTGGACATTCACATGCAAAAGAATGAAAATGGACCCCTATCTTACACAATACACAAAAATCAACTCAAAATGGGTTAGACTTAAATTTAAGACCTAAATCCATAAGATCCTGAAAGAAAACATAGGGGTAAGCTCCTTGACATTAGTTTTAGCAATGATTTTTTGATTTGACACCAAAACCAAAGGCAGCAAAGTGAAAATGAACAAGTGGGACTATATCATACTACAAAGCTTCTGCACAGCAAGGAAATCAACAAAATGAAAAAGCAAGCTACAGGATGGGAGAAAATATTTGCAAATCATCTGATAAGGGGTTAATAACAAAAATATACAAGGAATTCATGTAAACTGGTATTGCCACTACGGAAAACATTATGGGGATTCCTCAAGAAATTAAAACTAAAACCACCATGTGATCCAGCAATCCCACTTCTGGGTATGTATCCAAAGGAAATGAAATCAGTATCTCAAAGAGATATCTGTACTCCCATGTTCAGTGCAGCATTATTCACAATAGACAAGATGGAAACAACCTAAATGTGCACGGATGAGTGAACGGTTAGAGAAAATGTGGTATATACATACAATGGAATATTATTCAGCATTAAATAGAATGGAAATTTTGCCATTTGTAACAACATGGTGAACCTGGAGGACATTATGCTAAGTGAAAACAGACAGACAAAGACAAATACTGCACAGCATCACTTATATGTAAATCTAAAAAAAAAAAAAAAAGTCAAACTCACACAAACACAGTAGAAAAGTAGCTGCCTGGGACTGGATAGAGGAAAGATGGAGAGGTTGGGAAAAGGGCATACATTTTCAGCTATAAGATGAAGAGGGGATGAGAATCTAACATACACCAGGGTGACTAGAGTTGGTATCACTGTACTGCATAATTGAAATTTGCTAAGAGAGTAGAAAGTAAATGTTCTCACAAAAAAAATACCTGATACACAAGTAGGTGCTCACTATTGATGAATGAATGAATAGTAAAATTACAAGATCCTTTATGTTCGGTTTCTCATTCTATTGTTATTAAAGGCATTTATAAGCAATACAATTTTTAACTGATGTGTATATTTAGGGATATACATATTTTTAGGTGAGAAAACTTAGTCATTACTTACATGACTGAATGGTGTAACAACTTATAAAAGAGGAAAGTGTATGATCAAAGATCTTGCCTGACAGTATTTGGCTGTACATTATACTCAAAAAGGCACAATGCTAGGCAGAAGAAAGAATTTAGACTTTATGACACAGACCTGCTCATTTTAGGTATCCCTGATTTGTGCTTTATCAGATTTGTGAACTTAGACTCATTATTGTATGTGTCCATTTCTTAATTTCCTCATCTGGAAGAGTGGAATATATAACGCATATGAGTTTTTTAAAAAGTAATTAGGATAATGTATATAAATAGCCTAACACTTTGCCAGACACAGTGTTGGCTTTTTTTTTTTTTTTTAAGATTTTATTTATTTGAGAGAGAGAGAGAGAGAGAGACAGCGAGAGAGGGAACACAAGCAGGGGGAGTGGGAGAGGGAGAAGGAGGCTCTCCGCCTAGCAAGGAGCCCAATGGGGGGCTCGATCCCAGGACCCTGGGATCATGACCTGAGCCAAAGGCAGACGCTTATCGACACCCAGGCGCCCCGGCTAATTTTTTTATTATCGTCAATCACCATTGTGATGATCATGGACAACTACCTTTTACTCAGGTTTGAGAACACAACTAGTCTTTTAAAACGTTTTATAACATGAATGTAATTCTTTACATGACCAATTTTATGTGTATAAGTTATTTGAAAGCCCCCTGAAAATCCACTTATGAAATCAGATAGATTATAAATAACCAAATGAATATAGTATTATCAGATTCTATTAACATTTTTTGCTTTGTTCTAAACTGTTCCATACCTATTGATTCATAAGTAACTAAGTCCTACACTTTGCCTATTTAACTGTTTTACCACTTGGATATTTCCAAAGCAGCATGTTTAATAATAACTTTGTGATATTCCTGTCCCATCTTTGCCCAAATCTGGTCCTCTTTAGTCTTCTCAGAAACCACCACTGTCTATGTAGCTGGGCAAACCACCATCTAGTCAAGTTCTTAGTATCTCTTTTTCCTTCATGTGTCCATATCTAACCTCTCACAAAGATCTTTGTGTTCTCTTTAAATAACCCTCCCCCAAATTTATTCCAACCCCTCCTCAGATCTCAATTCAGTCATCACTTCTTGGCAAAGACTTCCCTTTCTCTCCCTGCCCCTCACGCCCACCGGTTTGGATCTTCCTGGCATATACCCTTCTTAATCCTATCTACCTTTGCTTTAAAGCAATTACAACCATAATTTTTATACTGGTTTTCAAAAAAATTTTTTGACAGCAAGAGAGGGAGCACAAGCAGGGGTAGTGGGAGAGGGAAAAGCAGGCTTCCCGCGGAGCAGAGAGCCCAATGCGGGGCTTGATCCCAGGAGCCTGGAATCATGACCTGAGCCGAAGGCAGACGCTTAACAACTGAGCCACCCAGGCGCCCCTCTGGTTTTCAAAATTTTTATGTTTATCTAAGATCCTTTGAAGATATGCAGGGTCTATTTTAGCTCAGTTTATCTTCAGAATCCAGTGTTTTCCAAAATGTCAGTTGGAACCCATTAGTTAGTAGTGAAATCAGATGGATAGGTAATATGAAGTTATTTTTCTAATGAAATAGGGTAGGAAAAAAAGTTTGTCAGAGTGAATAAAATGTAGTAAACATACACACATTGTATGCGGAAGCCTTTTTTACTTTTATTTTTTTTAGTTTTGAGCATATCTATGCATTCTTACATCATACACTTGTATATGGGTCTTGAGGTAAAATAGGTTTCCTACTGTAGCTCTCAGCCAAAAATTATGAAACCATGGATGTACAGACATGGCTGACCTGTAGTAGATATACAATAACTATTTGGTAAATCAATAAAAAAGGAAAAAAGATAGCGCTTACATTCTCTGTCTTGGAAATCTATTTTGTTTAGCTTCTGTAATGTGCTCCTCCACTTCTTCACGGACTCTACTTTCCACACATGGATGAGCACCACAGCGCCCGCCCTCGTGTACCAACTGGTCACTCTACACCACCAGTTAGCTCCCCCTCCTTTGTAAGCTTTTGTGCTAAGATGTTCAGCTCCTTCAATCTTCTCCTTTTAGCTTACAGACTTTATGTTCACCCCATGCCTGGACCCTGTCATCTGAATATGTCACAGTCACTTTAAGCAATCCTTTTAACACCAGTCTCGTTATTCTTGAACTCCATCTTCAACCCCGAAACATACTGACATGTTTTATATTCTCCCTATTCAGGCTCAAAGCTGGAAATCTTCAAGCCATCTTTGACTCCTTTCATCTCCTCAATATTTGCTCAATCCAGCCTTCCTTTCTACGTTGTCTACCAGTGACAGCGTGATCTCTCACCACAGGATTTCAAAGATGTCTTAATGGAGGTCCTGGTTCTGGTTCATTCAAATCTATCTTACATAGTCATCAGCCAGATCCATTAAAACTAAGCTGACTGAGCACGTCCTGTTTATAAGCCTTCAAAAGCACCCCATCACCTCCAATTATCACCTGCAATTATATTTTCTAAATTATGGGTTCCTTGGAGAACATTTTAAAGGAAAAAGTAGAATGGTGTTTGCCTACAACAGTTGGAGAAACTGGAGAGCAGTGGGCAGTGACTGTTAATGGGTATGTTACTTTCCTTTCAGGGTGATGAAAATACTCTAAAATTGACTGTGGTGGCAGTTAAAAAAAACTCAGAAAATATACTAAAACCCATCAGATGGTACATTTTAAAGGGATGAGCTGTAGAGTATGTCAGTTATCTCAATAAGCTGTTAATAGAAAGTTGATGGGAGATGTGATAGAAGTTATGGATTACACAGCAAAATGATGTCCCCATGAATGACTAAAAATTACAAGTAATAAAAAAGAAAATTAAAAATCGAAAAGAACTTACAGTTCAAACTGAATTCTGATCACGAGATATCTGCTTACAGGAGGTCAGCACAAGGCTGTTCTAAGCTAACATTGAAATATGCAATGGTCTATTAAGCTCAAAATTTTAAACAGAAAAAACTAGTATGATTTAGTTCTGTCTTCCTGACTAGTCAGGATTTTTATTCAATGTTATAGATTCCCTGAAATGTGATTTAATACCTGAGATGAACCTACAAGATAAATCAGTGTATACTTTAAAAATGATTAGATAATATCAAAAACTACACTCTGTATAATTTAAACTCTTACAAACATAAAAACATGCTTTGCTTGGTGGATAACCTTTTAATTAAATATCAATTTCTACAAAAATTCACATCAGTAATTATTATCTAGGAAATAAATTTTTTTTTTAAAGATTTTATTTATCCATTTGACAGAGAGATAGAGAGAGAGCACAAGTAGGCAGAGAGGCAGGCAGAGGGAGAGGGAGAAGCAGACTCTCCACTGAGCAGGGAGCCCGACGCGGGGCTCGATCCCAGGACCCCGGGATCATGACCTGAGCCGAAGGCAGCCGCTTAACCGACTGAGCCACCCAGGCGCCCCTATCTATGAAATAATTTATATCGTGTTATATAAAAGCTTATTTATCAGAACAGAGATCAGTTACCAAAATGCTACATTAAAGTAGACCAAAATACTATACCTTGTAGTTCCCAGACTTTCAAAGGTGTCATTTCTTTGTTACTCTCAATCAGGTATTTTTGGAATGCTGTCAGATTATCTCTAAGATCTGAATACCTTTCTCTGCATTAGAATATGAAGTAATGTTAATTATCATCACCTACTACAAGTTATACAAGCAGTATGTTTTTGAAATTAACCCTTTCAAATAATTAGACAAAAACTGTTCACCAAGATCATACCTCATGAGGCAACTTTGTCTGCAGAGCTTAAAAATAATGAGAGCTGTGTATGTGCACTTTTTTCAATATATAAAACAAAACAAACCAAAACCTGAAGGGATAGACTCTCGATTGTTAACATGGTAACATTACCTAAAAGGGACCCAAGGGAGAGGGCAGAATTGTTAGCTTTCATGCTCTATACTTTTTTTTTTTTTTTTAAGATTTTATTTATTTGACAGAGAGAGACACAGCGAGAGAGGGAACACAAGCAGGGGGAGTGGGAGAGGGAGAAGCAGGCTTCCCACGGAGCAGGGAGCCCAATGCAGGACTTGATCCCAGGACCCTGGGATCATGATCTGAGCCAAAGGCAGATGCTTAACGACTGAGCCACCCAGGCGCCCCTCATGCTCTATACTTTTTAACATTTTATAAATTACAGTATTGCTTTTATAATTTAAAACAAAACTATTTTATAAAGAAAACATGAATGCTTCCTATACACTTTTGCCTGATGTTAAACACATCTAGGTATCTTTTTTGAGAGTGCCAAATAATGTAATAGGAATGACATTTTACTACACATAGGACCTCAACTATGGTTTCTTTCTTCTAACTCTTATGAAATCAAGACATGGTGCCATTTTAGATTTAAATAGGATTCTCTCTTAAAAAAAACTTTACCTCCAACACAACTTACAAAATACATATTTTCAACAGTAAAAAGATTTTAAAAAGTGAAATAAAAAATATACAGAACCATATACACAGAAATGCATTAATCTTATATTTAACAATAAACATAGTGTCAATACCATGCAATTTTATTACAGGGACCATGTTTTAAAAACAAATCAGGACTGACTACAACTGTTCTTACAGTGAAGCGAAAAAGCACCAGAACTTCTCCTTTTATAAAAGGAAATTTACTACGAATTAAATTAACCCCTTTCTCAATTTTTTTTTTTTTTTTAAGATTTAATTTATTTACCTGACAGAGTGAGAGAGCACAAGCAGGGGAAGCGGCAGGCAGATGGAGAGGGAGAAGCAGACTCTCCACTGAGCAAGAAGCCCGATGTGGGGCTCGATTCCAGGACCCCGGGATCATGACCCAAGCGGAAGGCAGACGCTTAACGACTGAGCCACCCCAGGTGCCCCTCAAATATTTTAAATCACAGAATATTAAGTTTATAAGAGCTATTGTTGTTTTTCATATTTAACCATAATCTTAACAATTTTCACTGCTGAATTTATGTAACTCAGACAAAAATATATTATTCATATAATATCTCAAAGCAAAGGGTTTTGCCTCAATCGAGTAACTGTGTAAGAACTAATTTTGAGCACTGCCTCTTTTAAAAAACTAATATCCCAGGGCTCCAAAATCTTCTTGTAAGTTGTGCAATTTATTCCAATAAAAAGTTATGTGTAGAAAAGAATTAAGAAAAAAATAGAACTGTGGATTCCAAGATGCTGAGACTGCTGACAATGAAATAAAATGTATTGTTACCTACTAAATAAATACCTTACTTAGAATAAATCTGTTTTATGCATTAACTTCTTAAGGCCACTAGTATGCCACTGGGCCAATATACTTTAGAAATCGAACTCCATCATCTGTATAAATTAGCACAGTCTCCAGAAATGTTCCCTTGCTCTGTAACAATATCTACTCACCAGGAGAACTGACCTTAGTGTCCTTTATAAATACTTAGAATATCAGGCAAAAATTAAAGCTATTAATAAAAACTGGCCTTTACCTTTAATTAATTTTGCCTTTATAATGAAACCGCAAACTTTCCCTTCTTGTAAATAAGGGAAAGCACACAGAAAACAACAACCCCCACTCATAAGTATTCAGAGAGCACTTACCATCCTATTCCTGGTCTTCAATCAGTGATGCAGGAAAAAAAAAGGGGGGGGGGCCACAACTTTAATTTTTGAATGGTTACTTATATATGTAAATGAAATTAAGACCAGATGTTAAAAGGTTTTTAATATGGCACTCCACACACAGAAAATTAAGAAATTAATTAAGGAAATAAATTAATTTAATTAAGAAAATAAATATTTTCTTTTGAGGCACAAAAATTTTGATTATTTCATGCTAATGACCCAAAACTGGCCATGATTTTTCTAATCCAGCAGATCTGTAAGAGATTCTATAATGTTTTTTGACAAAGATAACTTTGATCATTTCCAATTCTTATTTTTCTAATCATACTCATCGTACTGTGAAATTCGTGATTATTTTTCCATTGTGTTTTGCATTAACCATGTATTACTTCTGTAATAAAAAAACCAATTACGGGTATATTTTAAGAACATGAAACACAGGCCAGCATAGCATACTGAGTTCCTTTAAGGACAAACTTAAGAGCACAGCAATACAACTTCATTTCAATTCAGACTCACTTTAGTTTCTGGAAGAGAAATCCTTGAACTTCATTTGTCTCAATCTCACCCTCCACAGTAGTATTGGTCACTGCTGTTTTGAAAACAAAAATATTTTCAGACTGGGAAAGGAACAGGTCATCAAAAATTAGAAGAACACAAACTTAAATTCCTTTTGTTTTACCTTGTTTTTCTTTCACAGACCAGCTCACTGATACACACACATGCACACACTTGTATTTCTGAGTGTGCTCTCTTTTTAAACAGGTTTGGGTTATTAAATATTTAACCAATGCTTTACAGATTATTTCACAGTCGTGTTCTATTTTAGAACCAGAATCATAAACCAAAGTGGTTGCAACAAATCCTTTAGCTCTTAAGCCAGGCAGGAGCTCCAAGCCCTAATTAATATAGGCATGCTTACCTATTTCCAGTGCCCTTAAAGACCATCAGGAAATCTTTAGAAAGACACCAAAACTCATGATCTCAAAGAGTAAGGATACAACATGTTACCATTATTTCCCTTCCCCTTTCCTTCTCCTCTACTCACCAAACAATTATAACATACAGGGTGGCAAACGGTCTATGTGCAGGGTACTTGGGATCACAAGAACTTGTTACGTCTTAGAGCATGGGGCTGCTCTCGGAGTGTGCCTGAGCCCCTCCAGTACGCTCCTCCCCTCTCTCCTGAAGGCCCGCATCCCCTGGACTACAGCTAAACGCCCTGGGTGCTCTGATCCAGTTTTCCTTCTCCTTCCTTTTATTTCTTCATCTGGCCAACATCTACTGGCTGCCTGTTATGCTGTTTCCTGTCAGATATACACCAGGAAGAAGAGAGACAGAAAAGACACAAACTCCACTTGGTAGAAAGGAGAGACACAAATAGACAATTTTAATACAGTGTGTAAACCTTTTATGAAAGAAAGCATAGACTATATGGGATATAGAGAAGAGAAAACCACCCTTGACAGAGCAAAAAGACAGCCAGCCATCTCAGAGGTACTGACAGGAGTTTTAAAAGATGAGTAGGCCTTTGATGAAAGAAAAGGGGGGCAAAGGAGGAAGGTTTCAGGCAGTGGGAACAGCATATGCTAAGGAATAAAAGTACTCTATAGAGGTCATGAAGGCTTAGCATGGAGCCAAACATGGAGGTATCCAGGCAACAGAAAATTATTCTGTATAGTAGTTTAGTGTTGCAGAACCAGCGGGTACAAATGAGAGGCTGAGGGAGAGTGATAAGGCAGAAAGAGGCTGGAGTATGAAAAGCCTTCTTTGCAATGCTACACTACTAGGATTTATGAGGGGGGTTATGGGGACCCTCTGAGGGATTTTAACCAGTGGAGTCACAAAGTCAGATTTTTATCATAAGGCATTCAACCCGAAAGCACTGTGAAGGACACTGATTCATCTATTTTGGGGGGTAAGGAGGACTGGGGGCACAGAAGGCCAAAGATCAGAGAGAAGGCCAGTTAGAAGTCTGATGTATAGAGGGAAAAAACAACTGAATTAAAGGAGTGGTGACTAGAATGGAGAAAAGATCTATTCCACACATATGTTTAGAGGGTGACAAGAGAATTTAGTGTGTAATGTGTAATACAGATCATTCATGTGATCACCTGACTTTTAAAATTTTTTTATCTGACTTTTTAAAGAAAATTCCACAAGCCCAAGGATAGCTAGAAAATGCCTTCTATTACTATTATGACTATTAATGAGATACTAAGTTATAAAACATTGTAAAGCTACATATAAGCTATATAGAAATACATAAAACATGAATATTACTACCTGCACGATACTTTTCCAGCACCCTAACTGACAGGACTTAACAGTAATACAGATCTTTATTCGAAGCACAATCAGGAGGACTGGCCAGAGCTAGGTCTGTGGTCAGAGCAGGGCCTCCAGGACCAGATCCTGAGTAGATAAAGTTGAAGCAGAAGCCACATCTGAGAGCATATAAAAGAACGAACTAAAAACGCTTAACCAGGGGTGCCTGAGTGGCTCAGTTGGTTGGACATTTGACTCTTGATTTCAGCTCAGGTCATGGTCTCAGGGACCTGGGATTGAGCCCCATGTGAGGCTCCCCGCTCAGCCCGGAGTCTGCTTGAGATTCTCTCCCTCTCCCCCTGCTTGCACATGCACGTGCTCTTTCTCAAATAAATAAATAAAATAAATCTTAAAAAAAACCCCAAAGAACTCTTAACCAAGAATCAGGTATAAATAAATTTTGGATGATCCAGGTAATAAAAGATTTTCATAAGAATCTGAAAACTACTTTAATTTCTTCAGGTGTCCAGAGTCCTTTATCTAGAGCATGCAGTTTAGTGTACAACCAGAGATATGGATTTGTAGATCTCAAATCTGATCAAATCTACTTCATCTAAACTAGCAATTCACAGGCCTCTCCCATCCTACTTCAAGGGCAGCATCATCATGCTAACTTCATTATAAATATGTGAGACAAAGCTTCCTAAGACCATGTGTTGCCAATGACTTTCAGACTGAGACACTGACCCCTTAGACGCCCCCTACCCCCACCGCCAGTCCCACCCTCACTCCGCCCCCAGCCCCCGACTGGCTGGGTACCCCCTTAGATACCCCTCTACCCCCAGCCCCACCTCCAGGCCAGGCTGGCTGGCCATATCCGGCTGTCACGATAGCCATGACCAGCCTCATCTACTGCCTCAGCCTGCCTTGCGTAGGTTACTATTTTTTATATGTTGCTGAAAATGGTTGGGAAGCCACCGGATAAAGCAAAACAAGATGCTTTTTCCAATTTTTAAAGAAGTTTTTGAGAGCACTATATTAAATATATTTCTTTCAGATTCATATCAAATTCTAAACTAAGGAGAAACAGGTCTACCCTATCTCCAGCCTCAAATTAACATGTGTAAGACTAGAGTCATTAAATATTTTTGAAAAAGTATATAAGCCTCCAAATTTTTATTCTACTCAAGTACAGAGTAAACTTACTTTTAACTTGGGTATCATCCAAAGCTTTGTATTCTGTACTTTTAATCGCTAGCTCCACACCATAGCCAGATAGGTACATTTTCTGTGAGACTGGTTTCTGTTCCAATACATTTAGATTTTAAAAAAGAGAAAATATTTAGTCATACATCTTTTAAATTCAGTATGTTTGTGTATTAGGACATTAGGGTAAATTTACTAAAATTTTTAAAAATATTTTATTTATTTGTCAGAGAGAGAAAGTGAGCACAAGCAGGGGGAGTGGCAGGTAGAGGGAGAAGCAGGCTCCCCACTGAGCAGGGAGCCCAATGCAGGACTCGATCCCAGGACCCTGAGATCATGACCTGAGCCGAAGGCAGATGCTTAACCGACTGAGCCACCCAGGCGCCCTTACTAATATTGACTTTTTAAAATCACTGTGGAATATTATTATTTGGGGTATATTTATATTCTTTCTAAATAGTATATCAAGGACCCAGAATTTGGTTGACCACCACTTCTTTACTTTCTAAAAGCGTTGTCATGGCTCTAATGTTTTAATTGCTCTTTTACAAAGAAAAAATACCTCATCTTTTTGTGTTATACTATGGTAACTTCCCCATTTCTCCTATGAATTAATTAACAGAGGCTCCAATACAATCAAGTTTCAATAAAACTGTACTCCTTTCAGTGAACTACACAGGATTTGCTAACCCAGCAAATGCTATTCATTTGCTAGTTATCTAGATATAGGACAACTAGAGTGTTGCCAAAAGCAATACTAAAGAGTAGAGGCAAAAGACACAAAAAAATGCAGTGTCTTGAACACCCTGATTAAATTTTTCCTCACATTTCTCAATGATTAAAATATACCAAATGCCACAAATCAATATCTACTCTCGCAACAAGGAGCAAAAGTTGTCTAAAATGGAGTTGTCTGAAGTACTGATGATCGGTATTTTAATACCTAATTTTCCCCTTTCTGTAAAGGGCAAATACAAAATGTACTTGTAGAGATTACCCCATCAAGGAAGAGAACTCACATTTTTTTCAAAAGGTAAGCAACCTGGATGAATATACATAACATTTTTAGAAGATGTCTAAAGTTCTTTCTAGCTTCCAGATGGAAATTCTTATCAATTTTGCTACAGTCATCATCATTTGGCACATTCTTTCACAGCTTAGGAAACTAGTTTAACCTAGTGCCCAGCAAACTCCCTAGAACATGCTATGCATCTCTCTTACTCAAGTTTGCAAGGGGGCAGTTTTGCAATCCTACACATGATAGAGGAAGAGGTGGAGATCGGAGGGAAGGAGAACCTCAATAGTTTTTTTTTATTTTATTCTCTTATTTCCTAACTCCTCCGCCCCCAACCTTAAAATTAAGTATATGACTAGAGTGACTATTCCTGGGCTGTTCTATTTCCAAATAAGATGATATAAGAATTAGTTTCAGATATGCAAAGAAATATTTAACACTGCTGCCCACATGAAAATGTATAATTTCTCAGGCACATGCTATACTGAAAGATAGCACAAGGGAACTGAGTTGCTTATAATTATGGTCATCTGAAAAAGTTGAAAATATTTTAAAGAATTTTCAATTTCATACAGCTCAATTTAAAAATGCATTTGACTCTCCACCAAAAAGACAATCAGCTGGTAGAGAAGCAACTGAAGCTCCAAGTCTACATATTTTGTTATAGTTCATAAAAGAAATGCAATTTCACATAACCAATTTCCATGATCAATTCTGAGATATTATTAGCTCCTCAGGAATAAAGATATATGTTTATTAAATTCATATTTACTGTCTCCATTTGAAAATGTATTAATATAAAATGTGAACTGTAGTCTAATAAGTTTGGATTTGCAAACCAAAAATGCTCATAGACTAAAGTGGTGAGAAGAATCTTTCTTCATTTTTCTATTTCTTCTCTCCCCATAAAAAGGCATCTGTTCCAAAGGCAGCATAAATATGTCCATTTTATTAGAATTACATGTTGACTAGATTTAAAATATAACTACTTTGAATGTACGATATATCATTCATTAAAATGAAGGCTCTGATTTGATGTGACAAAGTGCCCAGATAGTTGTCTAGTATGATTTCATAGTACATTTAATGGTCACATTCTCCAAAAAATAACCTGGGACACTGACTCTTGACCAATGAGCATAACCCCCTGCAGGGCACATTAGAATCACTTGGGGGACATTTTTTAAAAAGATAAACAATAATTTGATCTCCCATTTCCAGTCCTACTCTAATTGACATAAACACTGTATTAGTTTAAGGTGTATGACAATGATTTGATAGAGACAATATGAAATGATTACCACAGTAAGTTTAGTTAACATCCATACCTCAGTATTTTTTCTTGTGATAAGTACTTTTAAGTTCTATTCTCTTAGCAACTTTCAAATATGTAACATAGTATTATTAAGTATAGTCGCCCCAGAACTTATAACTGGAAGTCTGTACTTTCCAACCACCTTCACCCATCATCACCACCTCCCGTTTTCTAGAGTTTGGTTTTTTTTAGGTTCCACATGTAAGTGACATCATCACAGTATTTGTCTTTCTCTGTCTGATTTATTTCAATTAACATAATGCCATCAAAGGTCCATCCATATTGTCACAAATGGCAGGATCTCTTTCCTTTTAAGGATGGATATTATTCCACTGTATACATACACCACGTTTTCTTTATCCATTCATCCACTGCTGAACACAGGGGCTGTTCCCATGTCTTCATTATGGTAGGTAATGCTGCAACGAACATGGGACCACAGATATCTTTTCAAGTTAGTGTTTTGTTTCCTTTGGATATATACCCAGAAGCAGAAATATAGGATCATATGGTGGTTCTTTTTAAAAATTTTTGAGGAACCTCCATACTGCTTTCCATAGTGGCTGTACCAGTTTGCACTCTCATCAACAGTACAAAAATATTCCCTTTTCTCCACATCCTCTCACACTTGTCTTTTTGATAACAGCAATTCTAACAAGTGTGAGGTGGTATCTCATTGTAGTTTCTATTTACGTTTCCTGGTTAGTGATGCTGAATGCCTTTTCATGTACATGCTGGCCATTTGTATGTCTCCCTTGGAAGAATATCTATTCAGGTCCTTTGCCCATTTTTTTCATCAGACTTTTTTTTTTTTTTTTTTTTTTACAATTGAGTTGTATGAGGTCCTTATATAGTTCAGATATTAACCCCTTATCAGATATATGATTTACAAATATTTTCTCCCATTCCATACATTTTCGATTTTGTTCATGGTTTCCTTTGCTGTGCAGAGGCTTTTTAGTTTGATGTAGTCCTACTTTATTTTTTTCTTTTATTTTTGATTTTATTGCACTTTATTTTTGCTTTTGTTGCCTTTGCTTTTGGTGTCAAATCCAAAAAATCACTGCCAAGACCATTGTAAAGGGGCTTTTCCTTGGGTTTTCTTCTAGGAGTTTCATGGTTCCATATTTTATGTTTAAATCTTTAATCCAATTCAAGTTAATTTTTGTGACTGTTTTAAGATAGGGGGCTAGTTCCATTTTTTTGCATGTGGTTATCCAGTTTTTCCAGCACCATTTAAATGAACATGCTTGGCTCCCTTGTTGAATATTAGTTGACCATATATGCATGGGTTTATTTCTTGGCTCTCTGTTCACTGATCCATATATTTTTATGCCAATACCACACTGTTTTAATACTACAGCTTTGTAATATAGCTTGAAATCAGGAAGCATGATGCCTCTAGCTTTGTCCTTTGTCAAGATTGCTTTAGATTTTAAAGCTGTTGCAATTAAAATATATTTGTGTAGAACAGACATCTACATTATTGGAACAGAATAGAGTCTAAAAACAATGCCTATATGAAAACTTGGTATATGATGGCTTAGAATAAAGACTTAACTGTTCAATAAATTATGTGGGGACCAATAATTTTCCATATGGAAAAACTAGAATTGTATCTCTACCTTGCAGCATATTCACATA
Source organism: Mirounga angustirostris (assembly GCF_029215605.1). Lineage (NCBI taxonomy): Eukaryota > Metazoa > Chordata > Mammalia > Carnivora > Phocidae > Mirounga > Mirounga angustirostris. The sequence continues at coordinate 14,729,098 of NW_026991711.1, read as the reverse complement.
CATTCCAGATGAATTAAAAACCAAAACTTAAAAAATAGCATTTTAATTCTCACAAGAAACTACAGATGTCCTTATGTCGTCGTGAAGCGAACCACTAAAGAAAAGTTGGATAAATTTGACGTCACAATTATTACGTGCACTGAACCAAAGATGTCATAAATAGTTTGTTTTAATACCAGAAGACCAGAAATACTATGGAAGATGTTTGCAAAGTATAGAAAAAAAGATTAGTATTCAAAACATATTTTTTAAAATCTGCAGATAAGAAAAAGAGAAACCCAAATAATCCAATATAAAAACATGGGTAGGCAATTAGCAAGTATATCTGTGATGCTTTATTATCTTAAACATTAATATACAAATCACTAATATTTCAAAATAAAACACTCTTTCCATGTTGGGAATATAGTGGTAAAATAAGCAAAGTGCAGGGCGCCTGGGTGGCTCAGTCGTTAAGTGTCTGCCTTTGGCTCAGGTCATGGTCCCAGGGTCCTGGGATCGAGCCCCGCATCGGGCTCCCTGCTCCGCTGGAAGCCTGCTTCTCCCTCTCTCACTCCCCCTGCTTGTGTTCCTGCTCTCACTATCTCTGTCAAATAAATAAATAAAATCTTTAAAAAAAAATAAGCAAAGTGCTTCTCTAATGGTCATTCTAGTACATTTGTGTGAGTGTGGTCGCATGGGGTGGGAGGAATGGTGTGGAGGTATGAAAGAAATAAAACTTGAGATACGGCAATGGGTCCTATACGGTCATTAAACCAGAATACTGTAACAAGAGTGTGACAGCAATGAGAGGTTGCAAGAGTGGGAACACACCATATTTGATCAGAAACTTCAATAAAACTGTAGTCAGCTACCTAAGAAATAGTTAACAGCATTCCTATACCATGCTTCACACTTTGAACTAATATATACTATGAGTCTATCAATTAAATTAGATTTCCTCATCATAATACATTTTCATTACAAATAATTGTATTTGTGGGGCACCTGGGCGGCTCAGTCAGTTAAGCGTCTGCCTTGGGCTCAGGTCATGATTCGGGGGTCCTGGGATGGAGCCCCGCATCAGGCTCTCTGCTCAGCAGGGAGCCTGCTTCTCACTTTCCTCCCTGCTCATGCTCTCTCTTGCTATCTCTGCCTTAAATAAAATCTTTAAAAAACTAATAATAATTGTATTTAAAGGGGGTGCCTGGATGGCTCAGTTGGTTAATCATCTGACTCTCCATTTCAGCTCAGGTCATGCTGAGCATGGAGTCTGCTTAAGATTCTCTCTCTCCCTCTGCCTTTACCCCTTTTTGCCCATGCTCACACTCTCTCCTTTCTCTCAAAAAAACAAAAAAAACCAAACTATATTTATGAATCCTAGCAAATATTATACACATATGGTTTTGTTTTTTATCCAAGTTTTAAATCTGTTTCAGATTTAAGAAGGAATCTGAAGAGAAAGGAGTATCAACAATATACAGAATCCCCATATATTTTTCCACATAAAATTCACATTTGATAGGTGTGTTAATTTAAAAAAATCTTTAATTGTTCAGTTGGAAATTATGTAAAACCTAGTAAGGAAATTATCAAACGTAATTTTTATAGACAAAATAATCTTGGATAAAACCATACCTGAATATAATGCCGAAGAACATACAGAATTTCCCCATTTTGAGCTTTATCAGACAATACTTTGTGAAATTTACTAAATGCTCTGGTACCAATTTCAGCATAGAGTATAGTCACTGGTAAGTTCTCTTTGTTTGTAGGAAATTTATGATCGTCTTTAAACAGATAAGGTCTGGGCCTAAAATGGAAACCAAACACAAACATACATTTATTTATTAAGATTTTAAGTAATCACTACACAAAATGTGGGCTCAACCTAAAATGGAAAGAAAACACAAACATTTATTTATAAAGATTTTAAGTAATCTCTACACAAAATGTGGGGCTCAAACTCACAACCCCAAGATCAAGAGTTGCATGCTCTACTGACTGAGCCAGATGGGCACTGCAAAACACAAACTTTTAAAAGAACTCGAAGAACATATTGAAAACATATCATGACCTTTTATAATTTCTACTTATCAAACAACTTACAGGAAAAAAATACAATATATACACACATATTAACCCATACACATACATACACACACATATGTATATACACACATACATACATATATATACATATACACACATACATATATTTTTTTATATATATGATCACAGAAAAAGAGTTTAAACTTCCTGTGGTGAATTTTCATCCTGTGTACAGGTTAACATAGTAATTTCTGTGGGAGAATTAAAAAATGTAAAGACAATATACCTACAAAATAACTTTCCTTACACACAAAACAATATAACATATGAGACAGAATGTAACATTGAAAATTTTATAGCTACATGTGAGTAAAAATCCACATTTAGTATATGAAATCTGAGGGAATCAATAGAAAATGACTTCTATTCCAGACAGAAATCTGGTTAACCCAAAATTGAATATTACAAATATTTTTTTTTATAAGGTAAACTTTCTTTTTTTTTATTATTTTTTAAAGATTTTATTTATTTATTTATTTATTTATTTTTTTTTTTTTTTTTTTTTAAGATTTTATTTATTTATTTGAGAGAGAGAATGAGAGACAGCACAAGAGGGAAGAGGGTCAGAGGGAGAAGCAGACCCCCCGCTGAGCAGGGAGCCCGATGCGGGACTCGATCCCGGGACTCCAGGATCATGACCTGAGCCGAAGGCAGTCGCTCAACCAACTGAGCCACCCAGGCGCCCAAGATTTTATTTATTTATTAGAGAGCGAGCGAGAGAGAAACAGCATGAGAGAGGAGAGGGTCAGAGGGAGAAGCAGGCTTCCTGCTTTAAATAACATATAATGGCAATATATTTTTCAATGAAAAATTTTTTTTCTTCTATTTGAAAGGTATAATTTTTCATAGCTCACATTTCCTGAAAATGGGTTCCAAATAATTAAAAAACAAAAGCACGCTATCATACAAAGGTTATCAGTACTTAATATGAACAACTCATTGGGGCGCCTGGGTGGCTCAGTTAGTTGGGCGACTGCCTTCGGCTCGGGTCATGATCCTGGAGTCCCGGGATCGAGTCCTGCATCGGGCTCCCTGCTCGGCGGGGAGTCTGCTTCTCCCTCTGACCCTCCTCCCTCTCATGCTCTGTCTCTCATTCTCTCTCTCTCTCAAATAAATAAATAAAATCTTTAAAAAAAAAATATGAACAACTCATGAAATCCTCAAGGATAATCAAAGAAACAGGGAAATCCTATGGTCTGGCCCTATCGTAAACTTTCATACCTTCTTATTTGCTAGGCACTGTGCTAGATTCTTTATACATATCAGTACAGTCTCTTTTCCCAACAATTCCTTTAGATAGTTACTATCATTTAAACTTTTAAGGTTCCTGAGGCTCAGACAAGTTAAATATCCAGGACAAGATCAAACAAAGCCAGGATTTCAACTCCTGTCTATGGAATCCTAAACCCACATCTTTTAACAATTTATACAGGTAGAAAGAAAAACGAGATAATGAAGTTAATTATAACAAAGGTGTTGAGAAATAAATTTTATTTAATGAATTCAGATATCTACAACCTTTTAGTCATTTACTGTCTTTAAATAACAAATATGAAAAAAAGGCGAGAGGGATAGGGACATGAATAACAACACTACAGCATACTCGTGAAAAGACTGTGGGGTTTGAAAGTAGGCAGAATTGGATTCAAGCTCTAGTTCAATTACTTACTAGCTATGTGACTCTGAGCCAGTGATTTGATCTCTCTTGGGCCTATTCCTTTTTCTGTTCAAGAGAAGGTATTCTCACTACCTGGTAGGAGTGTCCTAAAGATTTACCAAAATGACTTGCAAATCGTCTAGCAGAGCATAAAGCACATGCTTGATGCTCAAGAATCATTCTTCTCTCATTCTTGCAAACCTCCCCTTATTTTAACTATTGATCACGAGTACTGTCAAGGAAAAAAGGAATCAAATGTTGGATGGTATACCTCCATTAATGACCAAAGTAGGGAGGGTGCCTGGGTGGCTCAGTCAGTTAAGCGTCTGCCTTCGGCTCAGGTCATGATCCCGGAGTCCCAGGATCAAGTCCCACATCAGGCTCCTTGCTGGGGGTGGGGTAGGGGTCTGCTTCTCCCTCTGCCCCTCACTGCCCCCCCTTAAGTATTTTTTTTAAAAAATGATGAAAGTAGGGGGTATTTATCTATGTAATTATGACTATATATACCTTATTTCCAAAAGGATACACAAGAACTTGATAGCACTGGTTGACTCTGAGGTGAGGAGAAGTTCTAGAAGTCTGGAGTAAAAAAGAATCCTATAATTTGCTGTATGTATGCACTGTATTAATTTTTAATGTTTAAACTTAATGCATTGGGAACATGTCCTTTTGTTGTAAATTAACATAAAATTCATAAAAAAATTAAAGGGACAAATTCTACACTCAGATGAACATACTGAATTGTTAGGTCACTTTCTATTGAATCCCTCAGGTTTCATATACTAGATGTGTATAGGATTCTTTTTTACTTATTGACATAACCATAAAATTTTACAGCATGTTTATATTACAGTCTATCTTATGTTTATTATATTGTTTTGTGTATAAGTTACTTTGTAAGCATATTTTCTTTACATTTTTTAATTCTCCCACAGTAGTTAATTTAACCTGCAGAGTAAGGAAAAAAAATTCTCATCATCAAAATTTAAAATGAAATGGAATCTTTTTATCAAGAAGTAGGATTTTAAATATGAAAAATTTAAAAATAATATTCTATTACTTATTTGAGCTAAGTAGGAACTGATAAAATGGTTTGGTGATAACCATTGTTATTTTATAGAGAAAACATTTCTAGAATATTCATGATAGACTTTCTACAATAAACTATGGTAAATAACATAACTAATTTTTCAGTTTTCTGATATGGCTGGGAAATTGTACATTTATAAATTATATCTTCTAATACAGAAATTCAAATTTCTATTTTAATTACAGAACAAGGCTTACCAATGAAAATGTTAACTATTACATTTAAAAACTGGCCAAACTACTTTTTTTTTACATTTTATTTATTTGAGAGAGAGAGACACAGTGAGAGCAGGAACACAAGCAGGGGGAGAGAGGGAGAAGCAGGCTGAGCAGGGAGCCTGATGTGGGGCTCGATCACAGGACCCTGGGATCATGACCTCAGCTGAAGGCAGACGCTTAATGACTGAGCCACCCAGGCACCCTGGCTAAATTACTATTGTTCCTGGTTATTGACTTATTTTAAATCAAAATCACTCAAGTGCTCAATACTTCTTACTAACAGAATAATGAAAACTTCCACTAATTACTTGGCTTCAAATGTGTTTTATTTCTGGACGTTAACATGGAATACTGTGTTTATTTCAGGTTTATAAGATTACATGAGTTTAAGCACCTTTACAGTGATTTATGGTTTGGCTGTCATTGTAAGTATGCACACTCACCCACCTTACTTTAATAAATTTCTTTTGAAATTTTACACATTCATCCACTTTTTTTTTTTTTTAAGATTTTGAGAGAGAAGGAGTGTGAGCAGGGAGGGGGATGGCAGCAGTGGGAGAGGGAGAAGCAGACTCCTCACTGAGCAGGGAGCCTGATATGGGCTCAATCCCAGGACCCTGGGATCATGACCTGAGCCAAAGGCAGATGCTTAACTGACTGAGCCACCCAGGCGCCCCATCATCCACTTTCATTAACATTTAAAGTAAGATAGGATTTTAAAAATATTACTGTCAATGTTTGGATATTTGAAACATGAAACAAACAAGATTTTATCAGCCCCAAGAGTTGAGTTCACGATTAATCTCTTCTGCAACAGGTGAAGAGACAAGAATGTGCAAAACAAGAGAAATAGAATTAGTTGCCATTCTTCATAGGATCCTATTAATAAACACTAAAGAATGCTAAAAGCATACTTCATTTAAAAAGTAAAAAGGAATCGAACCAGATGAAATTATTAAAATCATTTCAGAGGCGCCTGGGTGGCTCAGTCGTTAAGCATCTGCCTTTGGCTCAGGTCATGATCCAGGGTCCTGGGATCGAGCCCCGCATCGGGCTCCCTGCTCCACGGGAAGCCTGCTTCTCCCTCTCCTGCTCCCCCTGCTTGTGTTCCCTCTCTCACTCGGTCTCTGTCAAATAAATAAAATCTTAAAAAAAAAAATCATTTCATTAATTTTAATTGATACCTTGGAACTCAAATGGCACTAAGTCAAATGGATTATTAAAATTACTGATTTTTATCAAATCAGTACTGTAGAAGTACATTTCAGAATTTATACAGGATATCTTACATTTTAATATTGTCTGAAAGAAGATGTTTTCAAATAATTTATTATTGTAATTGGGAAGGCTGCTAATGAAACAATGCTAGTGGATAAATCTTTAAGTGGAAAATAAAAGGAAAAATTACAAGAAAGGGGATAGATTTTCCAGAGACAAAGGTCTCCTGAGTGTAGACCCCCCCCAAATTCACGCATAAATATGCAGACTGGCACAACTTCATCTTGATGATGCAAACTTGTGTACTTCTGGGCTGGGAGCAGCCTTACGTGAGGCAGCATGAAGACAGAGACTGCAGCTACCAGGTGCGAGTTCAACAGTTTTGGAACTGGAGTGACATGTGCCACTTTCGGGGTTTCTGTCTGTATTTGGGGAAAGCAGGCACAGAATGTTTCCACTGGGGACAGGGCTTGCGTTTGGGGCCTGTTTACTGTCCCCAGGGAATTTCTCCAGTGACAGCAAAGATCAGGTAGGTATAAACTCTCCTGTACAGGTTTTAAGGGATAACAGACTGACATCCGACTACAGCCCATCTGTCTGACATAGGACATACTCCTCCCCCTGGGACTTATTCACAGTCGGCTGAATCTGGGACCCTGTGGGCATGGTTGAGGCTAATCCTGCAGATGGAGCTCTTCCTGCTGCTTGGAGTCCTGTTGAGAGTAGCCTTCATTAAAGGCTTTCTGAGACAGCAGAATGGCTGATGAGGAGCACCGTCACAGAAATGCTGAGTTTGGTCAAGAATTTGTCAGGCCCAAGGATGGACTATTGGGAGAGGCCTTCTGCCAGAGCCATTGACTGTTTTGCTGGAGACATCAAGACTATGATAGGCCATTTCTCAGGGTTTGCAGCAAGAGACTTTGAGGGGTATGTTAAGGTCTCCCTCTGGCACAAACAGCAGGTTGCTTACTGCTTGTTATAAGTCCTAGGTTCCCCAAGCTCCATGTCCCTCAGCTGTGATGCAATCCCAACTGCTCGTGTAGTGTTCTTGTGGGCCCACTTTCATGCCTGGGGAATGTATAGCCATAGGAACTAGTGCCAGCAGGCTAACGCTCATGCTGCTCGTGGCCACGAAGAGTACCGTTCTTTGCTTCTGACCCCAGAGCCTCCTGTCTTGGGCCAGAATCCATGAAACAGTCAAAGGCAAGCTTATTAGCTTGTAGGCAGGACAAAATCAATTCCCCAGCCTGAGAGAAGCTATATATAGCATTTAGGTTAACACATTTTTTTTTTCTTTTTGGGAACTTTAGGCACATAATCCTTGGTTTTATAACCTATGGATATTTGTCCATAGTGGTTGTTTTTTTTTCTTTTGTAAGCAAATAACTTATGTATTTGCATATATATTTACAGTAATATTTTAATTTTTTCCCTCTACAGATGTTCCTCATTCCTAAATTTTCTTCAGTTTTATTTTCTTTCATGTTTTTCAGGTTAGATTTTGTTTTTTTCTTTAAAGAAATTACTGATTAGAACAACAGAAAAGAACAAGTCTATTACCTTTTACATTCATATTATTTTCTTTTCCCTTTGGTTGAGCTGAACACTTGGTTTATTTTTTCCTTTTTTTAAATCATAACACATTTAGGGCATCAAAGCTGTCTTTCTTTTCTATGTGGTATTTTCACCATTCCAATTTCCAAAAAAATATTCCTCAATAGTTTTATTTCCTTGTTGGGGGCGGGGGAGCAAGTAATACTAATTTAGGATGGCGATGACTGCTGTCACTTTCTCCCAAATACATAATACATATGTATTTACATATATAATATCTGTCAAGTTTTAGGGCAGATCCAGAGCACAGATCTTTAAACAGGAGGTAGGGAAGAGACAAATGATTCTACCTTTTTTTGGCTAGAAAGTTCTTGTGTTTGAAGTAGTAAGGGATTAGGTTTTAAGTGGTAAGCAGCTTGACTTCAGACTAAAAGAATGGGCCTAACGCTGTGTACGTTTACAGAAATAACTCAGACTGGCAGATGGGCGGCTGCAATTTATGTCCACAGTGTACAGCCCCAAAGAGTGTGCCTTTACTCTGCCAGTTGGTGGTCTTCCAAGTGGCCGACCAGACGGGCAGGCCACTGGCAACAGTCCGAGAGTCAGCATAAATGTACCAACTTTCACCAAGGGGTCAGAGACTAGTCAGGAATAGGAGCACTGCCTTGAATTTTGTCTGCTGACTGCAGTGACCACATCTGCTTTTGGTGTTACATAGCTGTCGTCGACTGAACAGTAACAGGACCCTGAAGATACCACCAGCTTTAACTTAGCTGAACATAACAGTAACGCAGCCCAGGCATTAAGGGAAACCACTGTGGACTGAGGGCCCCACTGAGCCAGAACTTTACCTGAGGTAGTGGAATAGGGCACAGGGTTTGTCCCAAAGGGTTGCTACCACTTTTCCATGTAAATCGAAGATCATGATAAGGCAAAACAACTATGCACTTGAATATACCATTTTCAATCGACCAGGGACTTGTTGGGTCCCTCTATCTCGTTAGTCACTGAATCCTATTTGACCTATGCCAAAATGTAAAACATCAGATGTTAGAGTCACAAGGCTTCCCTGGGTCAGGCCGTCAGTTTCAGTATGAGCTTAAGAGCCCCCTAGGAGCTGCTTTTTTAAAAAGGAGTGTACTTGATGTCCGAGTCACGCAGGTGGCGCTGTTGTACTCGAAACTGCCTGTGGGTAGTCCAGCCGCCACTCAGACTGTAACTAAAGTTGGGATGGGATTCTGGCTCAACTTTCTCCTCCTGAGATTCTATGCTGTTCACCTGGGAACAGATGGTACATGTGTGGCAGTCTCCCCTGAGACTTCATTAGCATTCAGAGCATTCACAGTATAAACAGAAACAGTATCAGTGCCAAACATGATTCAGTCATGGAAGCCAAAATAATAAAACTTCATCGAATTGGTCTAGAGATCATTTTAAACCCTTGCCCATCATGAACACCTTCCAAACCCCATCAGTTGAGTTTGGGTGCCTTTTCCTGTAGGAACATATATCAAGGAGCTGTGACAGGGTTATCAGAAAACTGCTCCCACCCAGCCAGGAGCAGAGAGTACAAAATGGCAGGGGGAGAGAGAGGAGGGCAGTAGGGAAAAGTTTTAAGTGTTGAGTTTTTGTCTTCCTCCAACCATGTGGCCCTTGTTCTTCCTCTTCTGGAAAGCCATGTGTCCGTCAACATCTCACCCTTGTTTCTAAAACTGTCAAGAACTGTTAAAGATCTAAGGTTTGACTTTACCCTACTTACAAAACATTAAGTTAGGTTTTTATCATTTCCTGGTGGTGGGGGTGGGATGGGCAAAATATGGACCTAAATGGATACTACACAAATAGTGGGTGTACGTTGTAGCTGAGGGACACTATACTTGGGGAACCACTGTTTTATAGCAAGCAGTAAACAAGCCTGCTCTTCTTTCCATAGGGAAAAATCACCTCATTCCTCCAGGTTGCCTGATACAAACACAACCCTGAGAAATGTCTCAGGTAAAGAGCAGTCAGGGTCTTCCACTTTCTACTCATCAGACCAAGAACATGCAAGGCTCACAGGGTCCATTGCAGATGGCCTCTCCCAAAAGCTTGATGTTAACCTCTTTTTAATCTTAATTTTATATTTAATACCTAAATATTTAATATTTAAGAAAATTATAAAGCCAGACATCAAAAATTAATTTTAAAAGTCACCAAAATTGTTTTAAAAATGCACTAGGAAAAGAAAAAAAATGCACAAGGGCTGACAATTTCACAGTCTATTAACGCTATAAAGGGGAAAAAAAAGCTATAAAGGAATTGAAGATCTTGCCATTTGTGACAACATGGATGGATCTAGGGGGTGTTGTGTTAAGTGAAATAAGAGAAAGACAAATATATGATTTCACTTATATGTGAAATCGAAAAAGCAAAATAAATGAATAAATTAAAACAACCAGAAACTGATAAATACAGATAACAAACTGGTGGCTCCCAGAGAAGGGAAGGGGATGGGCAAAATAGGTGAAGGGGATTAAGGAGGTACAGACTTCTAGTTATAAAATAAGTCACAGAGATAAAAAAAAGTACAGCATAAGGAATAAAGCCAATAATACTGTAATAATGTTGTGCGGTGACAGAGGATAACCACACTTATCATGGTGAGCACCGGAGAAAGTACAGAATTGTTGAATTACTATGTTGTGCACCTGAAGTGAATATAACGTTGTATATCAACTATACTTAATAAAATAAAAGTTCAATGCAGACACCCTTAAAACACAGCAGAGGTACTTTTCATAGAAGCTTAATGGATCTAAAACTTAAATACAAGTATCAAAACACCTGGTTCAGACTCCTTTGAGAAATAAACTGCTATATTTAAAAAAAAAAAAAGGAATTGATCATTTCTATGATATACTTTTCTATGACATATATATGTACAAGAACAGAATTTAAAGAAATAACATGGTTGCCTAATTCACTGTATGAAGCTAAAATGATGGTTTTAAAAAGATAGCATTTATAGTTAATAGCTAACCTCATCTATTAAAATAGAAGCATGAATCTTAAAACATAAGCAATCTTAATTTAATAGAAATTAAGATATCCCACACCATAACAAATGCAAAGATGGTACAATATTTTAATATACATTACCATAATACACAGTATGTCCAATGAGAAAAACTTTGTACTCATCTCAATAAATAAATAGATAACTCACTTCTGATTTTAAAAACATAAAATTACAAAACTTTAACATTGTAAAAGGTATGAACAAAAAAAGGTATGAACAGAAGACATACCATGTCATCTGTTGAGAGACTCAATATAATAAAGATTTAAATTGTTCTTAATCAACAGGTTTAATGTAATTCTAATTAAAATCCTACCAAGGCTTTTTAGGGAGGCAATTTGGCAGGAGAAAAAGGACTCTAATGTTATTTTGAAAGCATCAATAACCGCAAAGAGCTAAAAAAATTTGCAGGAAATAAAGCAGCAATGAAATTGTCCTGTGAGATATCAGAATATATTATAAAACAATAAATACTAAAACAGCATGGCACTGCTACAAGAAACAGTTAATGTACTGGACAGCTATGAAATAGAGCATAACATAAATATAATGAATATATAATCAACTAGTCACCTGAAGGGAAAAAGATCTGACTGGATCCTTACCTTTGATAACAATAACTTACATGGATTAAAAGTTCATGGAAAAATGAAAGGAAAAACTTTAGGAAAGCTACTGGAAAATAATAGTTAAAATCTCTCAGGTTTGGAAAAAGCTGTAAGTATAAAAACACACACATAAAAGAAAATTTGGGCTACATAAAATTAAAGAGGTTTCTGTATATTAAAATTAATATAAAATGCAAGAAAATATTTTAAAAGGTTTACAACAACCAAGAAAGTACTGATATGAATTACTAAGTATATATTATGTTTAATATATAAAGAACTCCTTCAAAATTATAGAAGCAACTTTAAAACTTTTTAAAGTATAAATAAATCAGACAGTAAAACATATACTGGTACTAGTAAATTAATAATTTCCTTTTGACTGCCCATCCATATCCATTTGTATTAAATACTTGGAAGAAGTAAAAAAATTTTTAAAAATACATTATAACAAAGCAACTCTGTACTCTGTATTACTGTATTATTATTTTTTTATTCCCAAGTTATACATTCAGTTTATATTTAAAGAGATAGAGTCCAAATAAATGCAGTTTTGTGTGTTTATTTGAAAAAACAATCTAGGATTATATAAAACATATTTAATGTATTTTATGGTATTTTGGTATAATTTATATTCTAAAATCAAAAGCTAATTAGAAAAAATATTGAAAATACTTGTATATTTTAGAAAAGGACTTGAACTACCAACTCAGATTCAATTTTTCAATACAGAGTACATTCTTTAATAAGCAGTATCTTCATTATTAAAAATTTTTATTATAAGAAATTTCTGCTATTTCAACCCTCATCTCTTTTTATAAACCATGTCTTTCACTATAGGCTATCATGAACTTACCTTGAAGTAGCCTTCTTCAGCAGCTTTTTAAGTTCATTAATTTTACAGGTGTGTTTTTTATGGATAACCACAAATGCATCACAGCCATCTGGCGGGGGCTCATCAGCTGCAATCTAAGATTTCAAAGATTATATTTAGCTACAGTAGTTGATAATTACAACATGATCTTTAAAACTCATATATTCCTTTGATTAAAATAACTCATCAACTACTATTAAGCTACTGCTCTAATTAAAGTAAAAAATATCTATACGCAGGCAGAATCAAATACTTGAACAAAATCAACTTTATAGTAGGGACATGCTTCAAAGTCACTGAAAATTGCCATCAAAAAAGAAAAAAAATGCCTTCAAATTAAAATTTTAATTATAGTTAATTTCAATAATCATTTGTTCTCATAATTTCCTTATTCCAAATAACTATAAAATTATATAATGTATTCAATTATAATTGATTAACAATGATAATACAATCAATGACAGGCTATGGAAGCAGGTATAAGTCTATAGGATTTTTTCCCTCAGGGTTTTGTCAGAGCGAGAGCGAGAGCGAGCGCGCGTGCATGCGCACAAGCAAGGGCTACTTCTACATACCTGTTGAAACATCTGAATAGTTGGTGAGTACGCCCTTATAGAGAAAGCAAACTTTAAGAGATTGATATGTAAATTGTCTAAGAATTGTCCAGCTTTCTTCAGGATTAAGTTGTAATGAGAATAAGCTGATTCTAAAAAAAAAAAAAAATTCAAGAGAAAGGATGTTATTTTCATTTTCAACACACTGGCACAACTCTACTGTAAAGCTAACTTAGTATCATCAAATCTGAAGTTTGGTTATGGGTGGTGTTGGAGAAAAATGGAAAATCAAGATCTGGTTTATTAACTTCATTTGGATACTCCAGTGAAGTATACAATCAAGCGACAGGAGTCCAGGTGAAAATAATCCTGCCATTAAAATCTATTTGGAAGATGCCAGCATATCAGATTAATTCACTCAAAGGCTGTGGGGTTATAATACAAGGATAAGATGCAGGGCCTACCTACAATTTAAGAGGAGACTAAGAACAGCACAAAAAAATTAAATATGACTTAATAAATTTTAAATGACACGTATAAATAAATTCCACTCAGATTTAGTACACATAGCCTAGAGCAATTAGTGTGTCCAGAATGCTTTAGGAGACAGAATTTGAAGCAGACCTTAGAGCATACGAGAAATGTCTTCTTGTATACAACAAATAACCTGAACTGCCGTTTCCCTCCTCTAAACCCGTCTGCAAAGGTCCTGAACAACCAAAGAGGATGAATCCTAGAGTGTAAGAACTCCTGGACACCCCTGGGGAGATGGAGATCATGTGGCTGGGAGAAGGACCGCAGAATGGAAGCCAGGAGCTGAAGAGGGCCTGGTGACACTCATGGGGTAAGCGGGGAAAGAACCATCTATTTTTGCCCTTTCCTCTTGTCTGCACCGCCTGGGGTGTAATATCATCTGCACTGTTGCCCCTGTGCCAGCCAGAGGTGGCAGGGCAACAGCACAACAGCTCTGGAGCCAGCTGGCATAGCCCCGTAAGCTGGCCCCATAAGCCGGCCCCCATAAGCTGGCATAGGCCCCGTAAGCCTGGCCCCCATAAGCCAGCATGGCCCCTGTAAGCTGGTCCCCGTAAGCTGGCCCCCGGCCATTCGCTGCTCATTTCCTCACTCCTTTACTCCCTGGTACTAAGTTACCAACTGATAGGAGAAACTTCATTAAAAGAGCAGAGCTAAGGTAGACTCAGATCTTTACCTCACCCACAGATCACAGTTCCTGGATGTGAAAAGGGAGGACAAAAGGAATGTGTAACTACAGACACGCTCCTGTGGCGGGCCGGGGGGGGGTTGCTGCGTGGAAGGAGAAACTTTGGGGGTACTGGGGGAGACTGGACCGTTTGCTGACTGCTACAGTGTCTACTACTTGTTCAAAAGGTGCTGGGCTCTTGACCCTTGGCTCCTCTCCCTACTACAACCCATTCATTCAGGTGTCATCTGGCCTCTATGGTGCCCTGTGGGAAGCGGGGCTCAGGGAACCAGCACAAGTATGTGGACATGGTGGGTGCTGCTTTTTCTTTGAGTAATAAAGTCCTCCATCTCTCATCCAGGGGTTTCAGGTCTTCTGTCAGCATCCATGAAACTAATCTGTTAGCTTGGAAACGGTAAAAATCTGAGATCCTTTACAGTACTTGACAGATCTGACAACAGAGATGGAATGCTGACAGATACACAGATTTTTGGAGGAGAAAAGACCCAGCCTCATGGGTCAACTGAGAGAATTTGAAGGAAGTCCTTATAAATTGATAGTGAATATACTGATAAAATTGTATGGTCAATCAGACAATCAATGGTCCTTCACTTTGTTGCCTATTATTGAAAAGAAAATAAGGAAGAGGTTACAGATCAAGAACTGGGCAGTAGATTCAAAGGCATTTACCTAAATGAGGTCTTAGTTGTTAACTCTCTTCCATGCAAGTGGACTTCCCCACCAGTGGTTCTGTCAGCTTCAAGTACAACCGACTGTGACAAGTACAAAGACCTATCTTGGATTAGAATAGAAGGCCTTCTTCAGACAAGAGCTACGGACATGCATACCTACACGAAGTGAAAAAGGAAGGAAATCTGTTACCACTATAGACAGAAGGCCGGAAAGTCATTAGAACTTTTGCTTGCCTGGCAGAGGAGAGGATGGAGTACATAATGCAGAATTACAACCAACTTACGATTCAACAACTCCTACAGTCTATCACGCCAACCTTAGATCCTTTCAAACAGGACAGAAAAAAGCCTCAAAAGTTACTATAATGGGTTGTGGCTGAGAAGAGAGAGCTGTGGCCCACTTGGGAGATTTCCCTTGGTCAGTTAGAAAGTCTTTCAAGTTCTGATCCAGGACTCTCATGTCTCATGTCTTATGTTTGATCCTTGAAACCATGGGAAGCTAAGTTTTTAGCTTGCAAGTAGGATAAAAAAAAAAACTTCAGCCCCTTTACAGTTCTTGATAAAAAGCTCAAGAATGAGAGAACTAAAAAACAGGGGGATATGCAAACCGTCCTGAAAGAACTAAGGAGAGAACAAGAAAGAATACCAGAAAATACAGACTAAACTAGAGGTAACACAAAAGTAAAAAGAATCAGGAAAAACAGAAATAGAGAATATGCAGGGAAAATGTGAAGAAAGTGAAACAGAAATAAAAAGAACAGAAGATGAAAAAAAGATTTAAAAGTAAATGACAGATGCAGAAGTCCCGCAAAGGGGATCTACAGTATATATAGTTATATCCCTGATGCAGAAAATCAAAGGAATAGAAGAGAATGAACAGAGAACTCTCCAGAATTAAAAGGAACAGTGAGTCTACATATCTAAGAATGAAGACTCAGAATGGTTAGCACTGCAATATTTTCTAGTAAAACTAAGGGACTCTGAAGTTTAAAATCTGAAGTATAAAATTCATGCATACGTAGTCCTGTATGTGAAGAACTTAAGGCCATTATTCCTAGTTGTTGTTCATGAGGCATCAACCAGGGAGCAAGCTTTACCTAACTGAGAAATAACTGGAGGAACTGTAGCATAAAGTTTGATGGTGAGCTCTGAGTATACTTAACTGTAGAAACAAGACCAAATGAAGGAGCTGAGATTTACAGAAGACTATGTAAATGCTGCACGCCCCAGTGGTGCAAAAACGCATACCACTGACTAACCTGCAACAAAGGGGAAATTAAGTGGAAAGTAAAGTAAGCTCGGTAATTCCCCATAAATGTTAGCTGGGAATAAAAGAATATCACTGAAGCCAACAAAGCAAGCAGTAGAAGCTCATGTATACTTAAGAATACAAAGATGAAAACTAAGAATAGTGGTGACCCAAATCAGATGGTGGTGAGGGGAAGAAAGGATCACTAGCTATCTCATCACTGCCTCTAGGGGACCAAGAGACCATACCCACAGAGAGAAGAGGCTAACAACGCTGGGCCTTCACACGCCACTCCTCTGGTACAAAATGCAGAAGGGTAAGCAGTGCATGTTCAGCCAACTCCTATTCAGCAAACCTCAGCTTAAGAGTCATTTGTTTTGGAAAGAGTTTTCCCTGACTCCCAGTGCAGATCCTGTTATACACGCTGACAGGTCCATACCATCTCTAGATCAAGTCTCAAAACTAATGAAAAATTATTTGTAAATTTGTTAATGCTGTCCCTCCCATTAAGCTATAAGCTGTGAAGGCAGGAATCTTTTCTAGGCTTTCAGTTGTACCTTTCTGCTCCTGGCACACCAAATCGGTCTTCAATACATTTCTGGAATTAATGTTTAAGAAATGTATAGGTCTCTTCCGTCTAGGCCGTAAGACATTCCTAATGCAGTACTTTTAAAGAGTTATATAGAATAGGTGTATGCTCATTCACTCCTACTTCTTAAACTATAGATGATTTCTCAGGGACTTATGGTGAGTTTCCCTCAAGAATAAAAAAATAATGTAAGACTCACCTTCAACAGTAAGAGCAGCACAGATCAGAGAAGAGATTTTATCTTAAAAACTCATCTTAAAAAAGATGTAATAGCTACAGGGCCAACAAAAAAATAGCCAGAATTAGTGTAATAGCCTAACTAAGACTGTATCAGTCAAAAAGGGATCAGTCATCCATGAAAACAGAGTCAACAGAAACAAATATGAGTCGTGCCTGACAACAGACATTAAATTTTGTCACCAGTCACTGTTAAGGTCTCTAATGTAGAGATGGATGTAGGGTTCAGGGGTTTAGGTTCTATAATTTAGGCTTAACTTGCAAGATCACCTCAATCACAAGATGGATGCACTGGACTATTTTAGCTGATGTTTTAAAATAACTAAATTCAGGGGCACCTGGGTGGCTTAGTCAGTTAAACATCCAACTCTTGATTCCAGCTCAGGTCATGATCTGAGGGTCATGAGATCGAGCCCTGCATGAGGCTCTGTACTGGATGTGGAACCTGCCTGGGATTCTCTCTCTCCCTCTCCCCCTGTTCACTTGAGCTCTCTATAAACAAATTAGATTAAAATAAAACTCAATCCAGGCTCACCTACTAAACTACTAATAAGGACTTCGCCCTTTCAATATCCTTCCTCTTTCTTCAGCCTCAGGTTTTACTTGATTTTTGCCTACTGGCCTTTAATATACATAAATCACTCTCACCTTCATGGGGGGAGAAAAAGCAGCAGCCTCCACAGTCTGCTACTAATTCATCTTATTTGCTTCACAATCTTTTTTTTTTTTCTTCAGGTGTAGAATTTAGTGATTCAACACTTACATACAATACCCGGTGCTCATCACAAGTGCCCTCCTTAATGCCCACCACCCATTTAACCCATCACCCCACCAACCTCCCCTCTGGTAACCATCAGTATATTCTCTATAATCAAGAGTCTGTTTCTTGGTTTTCCTCCCCCCCACCCCTTGTTCATTTGTATCTTAATTCCACACAGTGAAATCATATGGTATTTGTCTTTCTCTGACTTATTTCACTTAGCTCCATTCAGGTCATTGAAAATGTCAAGATTTCATTCTTTTTTATGGCTGAGTAATATTCCAGTGTGTGTGTGCATGTGTGTGTGTGTATACACACACATCACACTACTTCTTTATCCATTATCACTTGATGGACACTTGGGCTTTTTCCATAATTTGGTTATTGTTGATAGTGCTGCTATAAACATAGGAGTGCACGTATCCCTTCAAATTAGTATTTTTGTATCCTTTGGGTGAGTATGCAGTAGTGTAATTGCTGGGTCGTAGGGTAGCTCTATTTTTAACATCTTGAGGAATCTCCATACTGTTTTCCAGAGTGGCTGCACCAGCTTGCATTCCCACCAACAGCGTAGGAGGGTTCCTCTTTCTCCACATCCTCGCCAACACCTGTTGTTTCTTGTGTCATTAATTTTAGCCATTCTGACTGGAGGTGACAACTCATTGTAGTTTTGATTTGTATTTTCCTGATAACGAGGGATGATGAGCATCTTTTCATGCTTCACAGTCCATCTTGAAAGACTTAACAATATCTTTCTCTGCTTCCAACCTCGACTCATACCTCACCCTACCATAGTTTTGATAACTATACCAGTGAAACTGCTAGCTAAATCACCAATAATTTTTCTGTTGTTAAAACCTTAATATTCACATTATTTGATCTGTCTATAGTATTTGATAACATCCACCACTTACCACTCAATAGTCCCTGGCTTTCATGACATCACACTGTAGGTTTTCTCCTGCCTCTATGGGTACTCCTAAGTCTCTATTGTGTGTTCTTCCTCTGGTTAGTTCTTAAACATCGATGTTCTTCAGCGTTCTGCCATTGGGATCTGTTTTCTTCTCATTCTATACCTCTTCCCTATAGCTTAAATTACCCTCTTAGTGCTGATAACTCCCAAATCCTACCCCTTAGCCTCGATTTTTACCACCTAAATCTCCCACACAAATATCAGCTTACAGAATATCTTCACTTGGATATTCAACAAGCATTTCAAATGTGACACATCCAATCTGCAATCATCCTTCTATCCAAACCCGGTTCTCAGTTATAAGTAACTGAGTTAGAAATGTCATAACATTTTCCAAAAATCTTTCCATTAAAATATATAAGCAACTTTACTTGTGTAAAAACCATTAAAATCTTCCAAGGATTTTGAGAATGAATTTCTTCTATGTGGAGCACATGGGGAAGTAAAAATAAATAGGGACTCTGGAATTAGGTAAACCTTGGTTGACATTTCTAACTCACCACACAAAACTCATAGGTTAGCTAACACAATGCCACTTAATCTTGAAGCATCAATAAATACACAACTCCATAGCAGAACCATATAAAATGGTTGAAAAGTCAGGCAATTCAATTTTTAAAAGGTCTTAATTTGCTGACACATAATATAAAGTGTTCTCACTAAATGGCATGAAACTAGCACCTGAATTCAAAAAGTTAAATCTTCAATATTTACAACTTTTTTAGGCAAGTAAATCACTGGAATTATTCTTCATTAAAGAGTATTTACAGGGTTTTATGGAGATTCAACAACCTAAAAAATTACACGTAACTGAGGATTTAAAATGTTTCCTCTAGGATAATAATATCTTGAAGTAAATTCAGTAAGTCTGACAGTCGACATATTTAACTGCTCATATACAGCATCCTCTCCTACACCTAACAGTATCAGTGATGATGTAGCATATGCATTTGACCCTTGCCATTATAAATAATTTTAATGGAATTCTATTTTCAGTATTAGTAATTCTTATTTAATAGAATTTCTTTTAGGTTCAACCCTGAAATACACACCTCCTATTTTATATGCTTGAAGTAGAGCTTAGGTATTCCTAAGCTTATATTCCAGCTTGTTAATAATCATCTGCCATCAGATTGTCCAGACATGTCATTTCATTTAGGGAAAATACATGGACACATCTAAGCAACTAAAGAGTTCAAAATCTGTAAGAGTAATTTTTGAGAATAGCACTGAATAAGACTATAAAGTATCTACCAAGAACTAAAGATTTGGGAAAGCTACACTTAGGATTTTAGGTGAGGGCCACAAAAGTTGGATTTTTTAACTGTGAGAACCTTACATATTAACCTAGCCTTTTTTACCACAAATACCAAAACTAAAATTATCAGGACAAATACAAAGCCAACCAACAACAGTTTCCCATCAATTTGCCAGTCGACCTGTAAGTGGTCCAAATTCCTCTGCTCGTCTCCCTTCCCTATACCTGGCTCCCGCGGCTATCATCCACACTGAACTTCAACACTCACCACTAGAAAGTCCATCCTGCTCTCTCTGAAGTACTGACCAGGTGCCCTTTTTCATGCACTTCCTTGTCAGCGCGGCCCATGAAGCTCTATGAAGCTCTCTTACCACCTCAGAGCAGAGCGGGCTCTTCCGCTGTCCCCTTCACAGTATTGTGGGACCCGGGGAGTACTGATCACATTTATTCACCTTTGTATTCCCAGTAACTACAGCAGTGCACAGTAGGACTCAAATAATGATAATTAAATAATGAAGCTTTTCAGTAAAAGTTTTTTTAAAAGAGCAAATTACTTGGTTTTGAAAACATTTCAGTTTAAAATATCATGAAAGGCATGTCTGCTCTATTTTTTTTAACCTATCTCATGAAATCCTAAAACTGCTGAACTTCAAGGCCACCTGAGCCAAATGGAGTCCAGTAAATGAACACTTAAAATAATCAAAACTGTTGTTTCGGTAACATTTACATTCAAGAACAAAATTAAACTAATCACCACAGTAAGTTGTCTCTAAACTATTTAATCTCCATAGTTAAGAAGTTCTCCCCATGTCTACAAGGCTAAAGAAATCCCCCTTGAGGGATTCCATGTTAATATTTATTCTGTTCTCTGTAGAGACAGAAAAATAACCTTTCTTTATAATTAGTAATTAACCTTTTAGCCTCTGCTGCTAAAACCCCATTTCAGTATCTTTAATCTACTGAGCTTCTCTCAGAAACATATTAACAAACACTTGTTCATTCTAAAGATATATGCATATATACAGGTATGTAATATGTATTCATATATATCTAAAAAGGAGGAATGACTAACTGCATCTTCTAGATAGTGAAATGAAAACACATAGTTTACCTGATTGTTAAGGGCAAGTATTAAAAAAATCTCTTTAAAAGAATTTTGGCAAAAAAACCCAAAAAAACAAAAAACAACACTACTAGATGCAAAACTAATACTATTTCAAATAAATCTAGGTAAAAAGAAAGCCATAATTCAACAATTTCTAGTTCTCTTTGATATAATGCAATCTGCAAACACTGATAATTATGTGAGAGTTCTTATAATAAAGTATTAAACCTTTATTTTTTTGGAAATGGATGCTTAGAATAATTTTCATTAAAACATCTTTTCAAATATTCAGATTTACTAACCCAATTAAGCATTTACACTTACCCTTAACATTAAAAACAATAAACATATCTAATGTATGCACACAAATACAAATTTTTTAAGTTACAGTATTCACATCACCTACCTGTTCGTTTATAAATTGCTAATTCTTGTACAGTTTCCAAAAACTGCCAAAATTTTTCATTACTTTCTTCTGCCATAAATTCACTATTAAAATAAAAGTAATCAGTTAATAGACAGAAATGAAAAATGAAATGAAATGAGAAACTATACCTTAAAACCAAATTATACCTTAGGGTTAAAATAAAAACCTCCAAAAATTAAAGTGACTGATTTCCATTTACTATAATGCAGAAAGAGAACAAATTAATGATTCTTACATGAGATATCATTCCCAACTTACAAGCATATACTTGTGACTAGAAAAGATTGCACGAGAAATTACTTCTGGCTTTTCCTCATTATTAGCTATAACTAAGAAATGGATAATTTATTTTGTTTCTATACTATATAACCGTTTAGTTAACATACAGTGTTATATTAGTTTCAGGTGTACAATGTAGTGATTCAACAATTCCATACATCACCCAGTGCTCATCACAAGTGTACTCCTTAATCCCCATTACCTAGTTCACCCATCCCATCTTCTCTCTGGTAACCACCAGTTTGTTCTCTACAGTTAAGAGTCTGTTTCTTGGTTTGTGTCTTTTTCCCTTTGCTCATTTGTTTCCTAAATTCTACATGAGTGAAATCATATGGTTTTTGTCTTTCTTTGACTTATTTCACTTAGCATTGTACTCTCTAGCTCCATCAGGGTCATTGCAAATTACTGAGAAGTATAATTTAACAGTAATGGAGTGTTATATAAAGGTAAAGAAAAAAATAGACTGCCTATGTTTCACAACCAAAAACTGGTTTTATAAACATTTTTTTAAAATGTTACTGGGGCGCCTGGGTGGCTCAGTTGTTTGGGTGTCCAACTCTTGATTTTGGCTCAAGTCATGATCTCAGGGTCCTGGGATCAAGCCCGGCACTGGGCTCTGTGCTGGGTGTGGTGGAGCCTACTTGGGATTCTCTCTCCCTCTGCCCCTCCGCCCCCACTCTCTCCCACGCACTCTCAAAAAATAATATCTATTATTTTTATTTAGCTACTTATTTGTATAGACAATCTTTTTATTATTTGAAACAGAAAATACCTTAATGAAAAAATTAATAGGAAGTTGGTGTATCGAATTAGGTCTTTGGCCTTCAAGCCCACTTTGATTTTTCCAGAGTGTAGGTCAGAAAAAATGACCAAAGCCATTTAAAACCTTAGGAGATAATGGGGACAAAAATAAATAAAAAATTAAACCTTTGGAAATAATTGAGAGGTTATTCAGTCCTATACAAAACAAAGTGCAAGACACCCAAAGGCAAGTAGATCCAACTATTTTTTTTTAAAGATTTTATTTATTTATTTGATAGAGAGAGCGAGAGCAGGAACACAAGCAGGGGGAGTGGGAGAGGGAGAAGCAGGCTTCCCATGGAGCAGGGAGCCGATGCGGGGCTCCATCCCAGGACCCTGGAACAATGACCTGAGCCGAAGGCAGATGCGTAATGAGTGAGCCACCCAGGCACCCCAAGATCCAACTATTTAAACTAGAAAGGGAACAGCCATCAAACAGATGATACAGATTTATCATCCATCTTATCTTTCTCTCTAGTCTCGGTGAATTTAAACTAATGCTTAATAAAAATGGAAGGTATGAGGACATCCACGACACATGTAAAGTAATTCTTGTGAGTCTGGTCACTAAAAGGCAAAAGGAGGGGAGAAAAACTGGTTTATCCACATAAATATGATAAGCACAGGAATTGAAAGCAATGCATAAACAACTCTTGCTATTAATGGTGTCCAACTCAATGGCATTTAAAAAAAAAAAGAGAGAGAGAGAGAAGCTAAAAGCAGAAGAAACAATGGGATAAACAGGATGTGACCTGAAAAGGTCAAGGATGGTACAAAATCTTAAGCAAAGCAGGGAGCAACACTTCATACCTAACCGACTTGACTACAACTACAGACACACTCACATACTGTGCAACCACAGGCAAAACTTTCGTATGCCAGAATTTACACATTTAAGTATGATCCTTCCAAGTGTTCACCTTGAGAATGTATTTTCACACTTATTCCCTCAATATACCACCACTCTCAGCACTTTTGGAACTCTTGTGGAATTTACTTTCAGGGGCAATTTGCCAGTAACTCATTAATTTTAAAAGAGGAAATAAATATCCTTGAGAGATCATCGAAATCAGTTCCTCACCTAAAGTTTAAAAAGACACAAAAAACTAGCATTTCCAATTTGTTCACTTGTTTTAAACAATATTTAGCTCCAAATAACAGTGTTTCCCAAAAAAGTTCTACCACAGAGGAAAAAAGTGATCTGCAAAGAAGATAGGTTTAACATATGTATGAAAGAGCATGAAAGTAGTTATAAGTGAAATTCCAAAAAATATTTTCATCAAGAGTAACACCAGGGGAATAAAATGCAGTTTTGATGTAGAAGTTACATGTTATAAAAATTTAGCCTCATCAGTCTATAATTATCCCTAGCAAATAGTCCTAAATTATAAATTTCTTTAGGTAGGGGACATACCTCATTCATCTTTGCTCCCTACACAGTGCCCATCATAGGGCCATGCACCACTAGATAAAAGCTGTAGTGGGAAAGACTTTATATAACAAAGGACTTGCTGACAATTTATATTTGTTCACAGGTAAGTGCATGAGGGAACACTAAGCATCCCGTCTGGATAATGCCATAAGGACACCAGTTTCCACAGGTCAAGTATATTGTAGAGGTAATTCTGATGGTGGTCTGGAGAAGACACTACCTAATATAAATTATATTATATAATATATATAAAATATATATATATATATAAAATATAAATCCGGTGAATCAACATTATTGGGCACCTACTTCTTTCGTACTGAGCCTTGGGAAAATAAGTATAACTAAGAAATACTCTTGGGGCCCCGGGGTGGCTCAGGCAGTTGGGCGTCTGACTTGATTTTGGCTCAGGTCATAATCTCAGGGTTGTGAGATCGAGCCCGTCATCAGGCTCTGTGCTCAGCGGGGAGTCTGCCTGAGAGTCTCTCTCCCTCTCCTCTGCCCCTCCCACTCATGCTCTCTCTCTCAAATAAATAAATCTTTAAAAGAAATACTCTTATTGCTTCTACCAAGCGAACACTTATTACTAATACTTACTGAGCACCTACACTGTACACTGTGCCTTGGCAAAATAAATGTAAATAAGAAATAATCTTATCCCTTGAAGCTCACATTTTTGCAGCAGAGGTTAGCATACATACCTTGCAATAAGAATTATTACAGAAGTATTGACCAAATGCTATGAGAACATACGAGAAAGACATTAGTTTTATCAGGGGATAGGATCAGCCAAAGAGAAAGTAATATGGTAGGTCCATAAATAAGGTGGCAGTGAAGAAAAGACTGTAGTAGAGTACTACATTGCCTTCCTAGGGCTACTATATCAAATTACTACAAACGTAGTGGCTTAAAACAAGAGAAATTTATTCTCACAGTTCTAGAGGCCAAAAGTCTAAATTCCTGGTGTCAGGGTTAACACAACAAGTTCCAAAAGTCAGGATCTTGATTTATCTTTTTTGGGCGGGCCACCATTCAAGCCACTATAGTCCACCCTGGGCTCCCCAGAATCCACATCTGTCTCACATACAAAACGCATATGCCCTATCTCAACAAGCCCCAATGTAATCTCAACCCATTAGAGCATCATCTCTAAGCCAAAAGCGCATGGAAATATCACCAGAAGTCTCACATCTCATCATGTAAATCATTTAAACCAGGTATAAGTAAGACACTGGGCATGCTCCATCCTGGGGCAAAATTCTTCTCCATATGTGGACCTGTGAACTAGAAAACAAGTTGTCTGCTTCCAAAATGCAGTGTTGAGATAGGCCATCCAAATTCCAAAGATAGACATTCCGATTCCAAAAGGGAAAAATTAGAAAGAATAAAGCAGTTACCAGTCCCATACGAGTTCGAAACACAGCAGGACAAATTCTATGAGGTTTCAAGCCCTGAAGGGTTTCATAATCCTCAGTGGTTTATTGCTCTACTCGCTGTGCCACCTGCCATGGCTCTGCCCTCAGTCTCTTGAACGGTAGCACATGTTTGCCGCCAAGTAGTGTATCAGCCAATTTCCTGCCTATGGAATTTTGAAAGTCTGACAGCCCTGTCTCATTTCATCCTGTCTCTGTCTCTTTTGTATGAGCTGGCAATGTTTCTGCTGATACAACGTAATAAAAATCCTTGTAAGTCTCTTGTAGGTCTCACCAGGGTCATGCCATTACAGAAAAACCCTCCACAGATCCTTCCTGCATAAGCCCACCTCTATTCCTGGCTTCTGCTGAGATGGTTGCCATGAGTCAGATGCCAAACCTAATTAGAAAAAGACTGTCCAGCCCTTTATGTGGTCTTCTTTCCAGAGCATGCATTCCCAACACTGAGTTTCCTCATTTCAACACTCTTTGCAATCTGGACAGGTGGAGAAGCTCCCAAGTTATAAAGTCCTGCCTTCCTTTTTCCTTAACAGCTCCTTCTTCAGTTTCTCTTTCCTCTTGCATTTTACTATAAACAAGGAGAAACCAGGAGACACTTTTAATGCTTTGTAGGAAATCTCCTTAGTTAGCTATCCAAGTTCATCACTTACAAGTTCTGTTTTCCACACAACTATAGAATCCAATTCAGCCAGCTTTCTGCCACTATAAAACAAGGATCATCTTTGTTTCTGATAACAGGTCCTTCATTTCCTTCTGAACTCTTACTAGCAGTGCCTTTAATGTTCTTACTTCTACCAACATTCTACTCATGAGGACATAAGTATTTCCTATGACAGAAGCTTCATCCCGATCACACTCCCTGCTTTCCTCTAAGTCCTTAGCAAAATCACCTTTAATGTCCCTATTTCCGCCAACAGCCTCCTTAAGGCAAACTAGGCTTTTTACCATATTTCTCAAAACTCTTCCAGCTTTTGCTTGACTTACCAGCTACTTCCATATTTTTAGCTATTTGTTACAGCAGCACTCCACATTAAGTTATCAAGTCTGTACTGGTTTCCTAGGGCTGCTGTAATAAACTGCCAAAAACTTGGTAACCTAAAGCAACAGAAACTTATTGTTTCACAGTTCTGGAGGCCAAAAGTCCAAAATCAAGGTAGTGGTGTGGCTACACACCCTCCAAAGGCTCTAGGGGAGAACCTTTCCTTGCCTCTTCAAGCTTCTGGAGGATACAAGTGTTCCTTGGCTTATGGCTACATCAATCCAATCTCTGCCTCTGTTCACATGGCCTTTTTCTCTTCTGTCTCTTATAAGGACATTGGATTTAGCACCCATCCAGATCAAGATCCTTAATTACATCTGTAAAAATCCTTTTTCCAAATAAGGTAACATTCATGGGTTCCAGCAGTTAGAATGGAGACATCTTTTTGGGAGCTGCCATTCTCCCACTACAAGTGATTAGGTTGGTACATCACACGGGGGCTAGATTGTGAAGGACCTTAAGGAGCAACCTACAAAAGTTCCAGTTCTAAGACTCAAGGGAAATAAAAATCAGGACACTGCAACTACAAATCTAAGACTGGGAAAAGTTAGACTGATTTGGAATGGAGTATGGGATCAGATCCATGCAAACTCTGGGAGAAATAGGGGAAGAGACAGAGGAAGAGGACACATGTTAGCCTACAATACTTTATTCAATAAGACTATTTTATTACACCTGATATCATAAAATACAATGGATTATAATATACTATGAATTATGTACCAATAAATCAGACAACCTCAAAGAAAATAACTCCTACCAAGACTGACTCACAAAGAAATAGAAAATCTGAACCAATTACAATGAAGGAGATTGAGTCAGTAATCAAAAAACTTCCCGGGCGCCTGGGTGGCTCAGTTGGTTAAGCGACTGCCTTCGGCTCAGGTCATGATCCTGGAGTCCCGGGATCGAGTCCCGC
The DNA here is from genome assembly GCF_029215605.1 of Mirounga angustirostris. Taxonomy (NCBI): domain Eukaryota; kingdom Metazoa; phylum Chordata; class Mammalia; order Carnivora; family Phocidae; genus Mirounga; species Mirounga angustirostris. Next base: position 14,701,785 of record NW_026991711.1, on the reverse strand, counting down.
ATCGGGCTCCCTGCTCGGCAGGGAGTCTGCTTCTCCCTCTGACCCTCCTCCCTCTCATGCTCTCTGTCTCTCATTCTCTCTGTCTCAAATAAATAAAAAAAATCTTTAAAAAAAAAAAACTTCCCAAAAACAAAAGTCCAGGACCAGATGCCTTCATTGGTGAATTCTACCAAACATTCAAAGATGTAATACCTGTCCTTCTCAAATTCTTCCAAAACTTAAAGAGGAGGAAATGCTTCCAAACTCATTTTACAAAGCCAGCATTACCCTGATACCAATACTAGGACACACACACACACACACACACAGAAATTACAGGCCAATGTCCCTGATGACCATAGATGCAAAAATCCTCAACAAAATATTAGCAAACTGAATTCAACAATACATTTAAAGTATCACACACCCATGATCAAGTGGGATCTATTCCAGAGATGCAAGGATGGCTCAACGTCCACAAATCAGTCTACATGATATACCACATTAACAAAGTGAAAAGTAAAAATCATGATTACCTCAATAGATACAGAAAAATCATTAAACAAAAGTCAATGTCCATTTATAATAAAAACTCTCAACAAACTGGGCACAGAGGGAACAAACCTTAGCAAAATAAAGGCCACATATGATAAGCCCAGAGCTAACATCATACTCAACAGTGAAAAGTTCAAAATTTTTCCTCTACCATCAGGAACAAGACAAGGGTGCTCACTCTCACCACTCTCACCACTTTTATTCAACATACTTGAAATTCTAACAAGAGCAATTAGGAAAGAAAAAGAAAAAAACATTCAAATCACAAAGGAAAAAGTAAAATTGTCACTGTTTGAAGATGACATGATGTTATATACAGAAAACTCTACCAAAAATCTATGAGAATATTAAGTGGCAGGATACAAAACCAACATATGAAAATATATTATATTTCTGATACCAAACTATCAGAAAGAGAAATTTAAAAACAATCCCATTTACAGTTGGATCAAAAAGAATAAAATACCTAGGAATAAATTTAATCAAGGAGGTAAAAGTCTATACATTGAAAACTATAAGACACTGATAAAAGAAATTAAAGACACAAATAAATGGAAAGATATTCTATATTCACGGATTAAAAGAATTAGTATTGTTAAAGCATCCATACTACCCAAAGCAATCTACGGGTTCAGGGCAATCCCTATCAAAATTCCAATGCCATTTTTCACAAAAATAGAACAATCCACAAATGACCCTGGATACCCAAAGCAATCTTGAGAAAGAACAACAAAGCTAGAGGCAATAGGCTTCCTGATTTCAAACTATATCACAAAGCTATAATAATCAAAACAGTATGGGACTGGCATAAAAAAAAGACACATAGATCAATGGTGCAGAATAGAGAGCCCAGAAATAAATTCATGTATATATGGTCAATTAATTTATAAGAGAGGAGCCAAGAATATACAATGGAGAAAGGACAGTCTCTTCAAAAATGGTGTTGGGAAAACTGGACAGCCACATGCAAAAGAAACTTCACCCTAATCTTACACCATACACAAAAATTAACTTGAAATAAATTAAGACTTGAACATAAGACCTGAAACAACCAAACTCCTTGAAGAAAACATAGGCAATAAGCTTCTTGACATTGGTTTTGGCAATGATTTTTTGGATTTGACACCAAAAGCAAAAGCAACAAAAGCAAAAATAAACAAGTGACACTATAAAATGTCTCTGCACGGGGTGACTGGGTGGCTCAGTCGGTTGTCGGTTGAGCATCTGACTTTAGCTCAGGTCATGATCCAGTGTCCTGGAATGGAGCCCTGCATCGGACTCCTTGCTCAGTGGGGAGTCGGCTTCTCCCTCTCCCCCTCCCCTTGTTCATGCGCACTCTCTCTCTCTCTCTCTCACAAATACAATCTTTAAAAAAAAAAATGCCTCTGCACAGCAAAGGAAATCATCAACAAAATTAAATGGCAACTTACCAAATAGGAGAAAATATTTGTAAATCATACATCTGATAAGGTTAACAGTGGTAATACATAAAGAACTCACACAACTCAATAGCAAAAAAAACCCCCACTCCATTTAAAAAAATGGTAAAAAGCTCTAAATAGACATTTTTCAAAAGACATACAGATGGCCAACAGGTACAAGAAAGGTGCTCAACATCACTAATCATCAAGGAAATGCAAATCAAAACCATGAGATACCACGTCATACCTGTTAGAATACCTACTGTCAAAAAGAGACAGCAAGTATTGATGAAGGTTTGGAGGAAAGAGAACCCTTGTCACTGTTGGCGGGAATGTAAATTGGTGCAGCCACTATGGAAAACCATATGGATGCTCCTAAAAATTTTTTAAAAAGAACTACCATATAATCAAGCAATTCCACTTCCGGGTATATACTCAGAAAAAAAAAAAAAATGAAAACATCAACTGGAAAAGATATATACACCCCATGTTCATTGCAGCGTTGTTTACAATAGCCAAGATATGGAAACAATCTAAGAGTTCATCAATGGATGAATAAAGAAAACATGGCACATGCATACAACAGAATATTATTCAGCCATAAAAAAGGAAACCATTATGATCTCATCCATATGTGGAATCTTAAAAAAAAAAAAAAAGAGCTCATTTACAGAGAACAAACTGATGGTTGCAGAGAGGCAGGCATTGGATGGGAGAAATGGGTGGAGGTGGTCAAAAAGTATGTGAAAATTAATAAAGGGAAACCTCACTAACATGGAGGGGGGATACTAGAAGAAACTAGAAGGGGGAGTTGTACCACTCAAAGTCAATTACAGAAAAAATTGTCAATTACAGACCTCTAATAATCTTCAATAGGAAAGAATCATCAATTACAGGGCCCAACAGGGAAAAAGGTACCTTGCATCTCCTACAATGAGAAACCATCATCACCCTGAACTCCTGCTTTTCTCCAACAGACTTTGCTTCAAAACAGCCCCTTCCAATTTCCTCTTTCTATAAAATAACATCCCTCTCCTTTGTTAGACTTGCCATAGGTTTTGCCATAGCTTGTTTGTCCCTAATTGCAATTCTTTTATTCCTGAGGAAAACCATTTTTGTTGGTAAAATAACTGTTTTAAGATTAACATTACTTGGTGATCAGAAGTAGGATCCAGAGATGACCCCCAACGATCCGAGGCTGGTGAGCCAAATAATGCCCATACCCACAGAGCCAACAGGGTTCACAGTTTTCTTGCCCACTTTGGAGTTTGAGGGTAAGTTTTCTCCTGGACTGCTAGCCATGCTCTCTTTGTGTTTGAGCTCTCCAAGCTTTTATTTGGGATTTTAAGGCCTTGTTCTTTCTGAGAGTACTCTTTTAGCCTTTGATCCAACTCCTTTTCAGAACCGAACTGTTTCTGTTGGAACTGTACCTTATGTTGGCTTTTGGTCCAATTCCTTTTTGGGATTAGACTGCTCCTGTTGGAACTACACTAGTCTTTAGTCCAATTCCTTTTTGGAACCAAACTGTTCCTGTTAGAACTATGCTAGCCTTTGGTTGGTCCAACTCCTTTTCAGAACCAGACTGTTCATCGGAACTGTGCAAGTCTTTGATCTGACTCCTTGTTGAAACTGGACTATTCCTACTGGAACTATGTTGGCCTTTAATTTGATTCCTTCTGGAACAGGCTTTTCCTGTTGAAACTGTGCTGTTTAGGACTTTTTTTTTTTTTTCTCCTTTAGAAAAAAAGCTTCTACAAAATGGGATCCCAAACATCAAAATGCTTTGAGCTCCCCACCCTACTCCTGCTTTTGGGATCCCGGTTGTTTTGTGTTTAAAAACTATGGTCCCTCCTCATCTACATTTCTAAATAAATGCACCAACTTAACCAAAAGTAATTTAGAACTGCAGTGGCCATTATGTGATCTCCCCTAACACTTTTCTCAAAGCTGAACTGGGCAGCCATGACTCTGAAATGGTCAAAGCTGTGTGGGATGCCTATTTGGATTGGTATTTTGAAGTTTTCAAAGGTTATCAGAAATCTAAAATTGCCTCTCAGCAAAATACGATTTCTGGATTAGCTGAGGCAAACAATTACAAAGACACAAGAGCTTCTGAGGTCTCTCCTTCCCTCCTGCTGTCTTGTCTCAGGATGCGCGGCAGCCACCTTGCCCGCACATTGCACCTCCCATGCCGTCATCCTCCTTCCCCTCCATAATGCCTGCACCTCCTCTACACCCTCATTTCCCTCTTCTTATTCTCTAGCTGCAATTACTTGCCCCCCCACACTTCCCACTCCCTTCTTTCCTGAACCCATTAAAACCTTCCCCTTAAAGTTAAGTCTTCTGAGGATCTAAATAAACCCCAAATTCATTATGTTCCCTGGACTGAGGCTGAATTGTGAGCCACAGTCAAAGAGTTTCCTAAAGTGACTGAGGACCTCGATAGGTCTGCTGAAGAATTTAGCATAGTTGTTCAAACTTAGCAGCCTGGTTTCTCAGATTTATATAAATTCGTCCACATGCTTGTTGGTGAGGGTCAGGCCAAACACTGGATAAAATTACTCCAATGAGAAGATCCTGAAAGGGATTTAGAAAAACAGACACCTAACTTTTGGCAAGATGCTGAAACACTTGCTGGAAATCTCCACTGAGCAAGTACAGTAGCTTTTCCTAAGCCTGTTGATTGGAACAAAATTTAGGCTGGCACACAAAAGCCTGGTGAATCCATTCATGACTATTACAATCAACTCCAAATTGTTTTTAAATTCTGATGTTCCTTTAGATGCTGAATCCACCTAAGTAGCATTTAATTCTATGTTTATTAATGGGTTCTCATTTAGTTAAAAGGACCAGGGTTGAATGGGAAACTATGTTTACTCCAGATTTAGTCAATTTGGCAGACTAACTTGCTCAGATCCTAGATGTGTCACCCCCCTCCAAAAAAAGACCGATAAAATTCTTAAAATTCTTCATTTTCATCTCCAGCAGATGAAGGCCCCTGAACAAAACCAAAAACCTACTCGTTTTTACTATTTGCAAAGAGGCAGGCCATTGGGGAAAAAGTTGTTACTGGGTTAGGAACTCCTGGCACCTTCAGCCCCCTAGCCAGTATTTCCAGAGTCCTCCTAATTCCCAAGAACAGGACTACAAGGAGCTACAGAGGCTCTTCCCAGTCTTCCCTCTTAATCGATCAGAGAAACCACTCTCCAGATTGGGAATGAATCTCTGTTCTTATTGACACCAGAGCTACACTTGGTGCTCAACCCCACTGCCATGGAGCAGCCCCTGCTCTGGAGTACTAAAGTGTGGGGTCTCCAATAAACCTCAACAGGTTCCTATCTCTGAATCTACTCCCTTTTGTCTAAGCACTCTGATACACATACCTTTCTCCTTAGTTGCTCTGCCACTCTTCATTTATTGGGCTGAGAGTTCTTAGAAAAATACACCAGAATTCCTTTCTCCCAAAAGGGGAAATAATTCTAGATTTTGACTGTGGTGATCAAAATAGGCAACCAGGTAAATTAAATGATCCTTTGACATCTTTTGTTTGCTGACTCTGACAGCCCTACAGCTGAGTCTGAGGACACTGGTCATTTGCGCTATTGGGTCCATCCTCTATGGACAAGATCTCCAACTAATATTGGCAGAATCCACAGTGTGCCTCCCATCAAGACTCAAATAGATTCCTCAAAACTTCTCCCTAGAATTAATGAATATCCTATAAATAAAGAAGCCTTTCAAGTACCAAGCACTATAATAGAAGATTACAAAGCTCAAGGCCTCATTATCCCTATTACGTGCCTATTTTACCTACGAAGAAATCCAATGGCCAAGGATGGAGGTTTGTCCAGGACCTCTGAGCAATAAATGACACTGTTATCCCTCAGGACCCTGCTGTTCCTAACCCATACACTGACATCCATTCCCACTGGAGGCAAATTTTTCACTATAATTGATCTACACAATGCATTCTTTAGTATTCCAGTTAAGAAAGATAGCCAGTATCTTTCTGCTTTTACTTAGGAAGAATGGAAAGACACCTGGACAGTAATGCCCCCCAGTTTCACAGAGTCCTTCTTTTCACAAACCTGAGAAGCTGATTTGTATGTTAAGTTTTTTACAGGCTCTACTTGGTTACAATACCTAGATGATTTGCTTCTCTGTTCTCCTTCTCAAACCTCTTCATAGGAAGACAGCAACCACCTGTTAAAACTTTTGGCATTAAAGGGAAATAAATACTCTAAAGAAAAACTCTTTGCTCAAGCTCAGGTTTGATACTTAGGGCATCTGCCCTCAGAAAAAGGACTACATTTGGATCCAGGGAGATTTCATGGCATTCTGAACTTTCCAAAAACCTAAAAATAAGGCCAATTATGAGGTTTTCTTGAACTGGCTGGCACTGTCAAAACTGGATTCCAAATTTCTCTCTCATGGCTCAATCTCTAAATGTTTTACTAAAAAACGTAAAACCTCACCCTATTATTTGGAAAGATCAGGAAGACATAAGTGTCTTTGCATGAGAGAAGGGAATATCCTTGGGAGTACTCACCCAAAAACATAGGGACCCATAGGGTATTACAGTCAACAGTTAGACCCAATGACACAGGGTTATCACCCTGGCCTCAGAAACATTCCTGATGAAATCATCATGGGCTCCCTTTTAACCACCCTTATATTTTGGCTAAGGGCAAAACCGCAGACATTGATACCGAGAGCAGTATGCCTTTGGGGTAGCTCATGACTCTGGATTACGGAAACAAAGTTTTCTTACCTCCAGTAGGGCTAAAATTAAAAATGGCTCTTACGTCCAAAATTTGTTAGATACCACACTTTTGCTGGCTGCCCTGGCTGTTGTTATGGCTCCTGAGCATTCCACACTCAACTCCCTGGAGGCCAAAGGGAACCATCTCATTGATATTTCTGCCCAAAACACTGCTCTCAAAGAAACCAATAACCTCTGTCATGGTCCAAAGAGATGTTCTGCCAAATGATAATTCAGAAAGACCTAGGAGATACCCAACAAGTGGGGCGCCTGGGTGGCTGTCGGTTAAGCGTCTACCTTCGGCTCGGGTCATGATCTCGGGGTCCTGGTATCGAGCCCCACATCGGGCTCCCTGCTGAGCAGGGAGTCTGCCCCTCCCCTCTGCCTCTCCCCTGTGTGTGTGTGTGCATTCTCTTGCTCTCTCAAATAAATCTTTAAAAAAAAAAAAAAAAGGAGATACCCAACAAATTGCCCCAGAGGGGTATAAAAACAATATTGGAAATCTAGTAATTGTTGGTTGGTTCAATAAGAAAGAGAGAACTCTGGTTTGGACCAAAAACCAATCTGGTGCTACCAGAAATCTTCAAGTTCCTACTACTTACCACTATACGTGCATTAAACCATTGTGGTCTACTGACACAAGATAACATTCATGAACCAGTACTGGTGGGGACATATTAGTGAGGTTGCAAGAAGTGCCTACCTCACTTGCCCCACCTGTCAAAAACACAATCCAGGGAAACCTGTTTGTGCAGATGGATTTCACAGCACTTTCCCATCGCATGGATAGAAACAAGTTTCAGTAATGGTCCGTATGTTTTCTCACTGGACTGAAGCTTTCCCTTATAGAGAGGCTGCTGTTTTTACTTGGCTAAAAATTCTGTTAGAAAAAGTGACCCCCAGCTGGGGAGCCCTCTCAAACTTCACAGTGATTGGGAACCCGTTTTAATGACCAGGTGCTTCGACATCTGTGCTGTTTGCCCAGTTTTACAACAGTGTCACGGGGCAGATCATCCTCGATCCTCAGAGTTAGGTGAACATACTAACAACACTATTAAGACTCAATTGGCAAAATTTGTAGAGATCCTCCAAATACCTTCGCCAAAAGCACTGCCACTGGTTCTTCTAAATCTCAGATCCACCCCTTTGACACTCAGACTCTCACCCTTTGAGATGGTCACAGAGGTCCAATGCACTTGGCCCCTACAGCTCCTTTGACCCACAGTAGATGAAAGGAGATATACTTCAATACTAAATAGCCTGATTACTTCTATGAAAAATAACTGTGCTTTGGTAGAGTGATCTTTTTCATTGCCGGGAGACAATGACCTTAAGCATCACATCTTGCAAACTGGAGATTTCATCTGCAGAAAAAGGCACCTCCAGAAAGACTATCCAATCTCGCTGGAAAGGCTCTTATCAGGAACTGCTAATCTTTGTGGCACCAAACTCCAAGGGACAGGCTCTTGGATTCACGTGACACATCTAGAGAAATCACCAAACCCTGACTGGACCTGTACACCATTTGGGGACCTGCAAGCAAAGATTTCCTCGAAAGAAAGTAGACCACATCTGACGATACAGCTTTCTCAGCTTGTCGGGACCAGGCCTGTATACCTTTTCTGCACTGTTTGCTTCTACTACCTCTTCCTTAGAAAGGAAATGCTCCCACGCATTTCCCAAACCCTTGTGAAAGGGAGAAAAACCTCTTGATTACGGCCTTTCAGCAACAGCCTCATCATGATCCCATGACAAATTAAATTTTCACTTGCTTTTTCTGAAGGGTTAGAAGGTTCAGAATTTACAAATGTCTTTCTTTCATCTGCACTATTATGATTCTGAATTCTTATTCAAACTCATGGTTTTTGAATTTGCAACCTTACAGGCTGTATTACTGGATAACATCTGTTTTCGAATGGTTCTTTTGAGATAATACTGTTTTAATACACCTTTGAAGTTTTGCTATTTTTGCAAAAGGTTCATTATTGCCTCATGTTTATACCTGCATGAATCTCTCAAATGCACGTGGTGAATTCTTTCAGTTCGCTCTTACAGTAGTCACTATTTTGCCTTCGTGGCTACTTTAAGTGGGGACTTCCAGGAGGCACACATGACTCTAGGTTTGCCTCCATAGGGAGAACTTTTCTCTCTTAAGTCGGAATAAGTGCCAATAAATACCTTCAGCTGGAAACTTTCTGACCTAGGGGCCCCATTTAGAACCATAATACAATTTGAAAGTTATGTTACTTCTTCTATTTTTGTATAATTATTTTTTTGTATTTAGTCGCCTGTCAAACTTTTATAAAAATGATGTACTCAATTAGGAGAGGATCTCCAATACTTTCTTGAAATCAGAGAGACTTTAAATGGTTAGGAGGGAGAACTCTGAGGCACTTCCCTTCCTTGTTACTCAAATGTGGCTTTAAGTGGTTTCCAACCCCTATGTACGTTCCATCAATGTAGGACAAGACAATCAGGAAAGACCCTTTCTGGCACTGAGGGACAAAACCACTAAATATGAAAAACCTGACTTTTGGTCAGTGATGCTTTCAAGGAAAGATTTTGATCAAAAGGGTGAAATGTAAAAATTATTAAACAGAAACCTCACTGAAGTGGACTGGGGATGGAGAAGGGGGGGGGGGTCCCTGTACCACTCCATGTCAATTACAGGAAGAACTGTCAATTACAGACTCCTAACAGAAAATTTTCAATAGGAATCATCAATTATAGGCCTAATAGAGAAAGATGTATTTTGCATCTCCTACAAGAAACTGACTAGTCCTGCAACTCAGCCAAAGAGAAACTGTCATCATACTGGCTCTGGCTTTTCTCCAAAGACTTTTTGTTCAAAACAACCCCTCCAAACTTTCTCAGTCTCCATAAAATAATGTTCCTCTCCTTTGTTTGTTAGACTTGCCTATGGCTTTGCCACAGTTTGATTGTTCCTAACTGCAATTCTGTATTATTCCCAAATAAGTCCATTTTTGCTGGTAACTTATTTTTAAGGTTAACTGGTACAAACTTTCAGTTGTAAAACCGGTCATGGGTACCTAATGTATAGGATGGTGACTACAGTTAATTGTACTGTACTGCATATTTGAAAATTGCAAAGAGATGTTAAAAGTTCTCAACATGAGAAAAAAAAACTTGCACCTATGTTAGGTGATGGATGTTAACTAGACTTATGGCTATGATCATTTCACAATATATAAATACTGAATATTATTACACCTGAAACTAATATGTAGTGTTAATCATATCTCAATTAAAAAACTGTTAGTATCTTAAATATGCAATGTAGTGCCAGGTGACGGACTCTTCTTAGGACCATAAGCTGCTTCTTGGGCGAACCGACAAAACTGGCGTTAAAAGTTCATGCTGGGGCGCCTGGGTGGCTCAGTTGGTTAAGCGACTGCCTTCGGCTCAGGTCATGATCCTGGAGTCCCGGGATCGAGTCCCGCATCGGGCTCCCTGCTCGGCAGGGAGCCTGCTTCTCCCTCTGACCCTCCCCCCTCTCATGTGCTCTCTCTCATTCTCTCTCTCAAATAAATAAATAAAATCTTTAAAAAAAAAAAAAAGTTCATGCTAACTAAAGAAAGGAACTTTCAAATTCTGTTTAACTTCTAGAACACTAAGAGCAAAATCCAACAGCTATAGGTTTTGTTTCTGCAAAGTGATATCTTACGAACTAATTTCAGGGAAGAAGTAACTTGTGGGAAACCGCCTTCTCCGCAGGAAGCCTAGAAGCCGAGCCTATCAGTGGTGTGGCTATGAAACTAGGTGCTTCCAATACCGTTTCCTAAAAAGAACTGCCTACATCCGTGGAAGTTGCCTGCGTTAAACGCCACCCTCCAGCTCCCGTTCTTCCTTTCTTTTTCGTAAACGCTAATGAAATCCAAACGAGCTGAAGGCCCCGAAGTTTGGAAAACCGTGGGTGAGGAGGCAAAGTAGGAACTGCAAGGGAGTGCCGCGCTCGGGGTCGCAGGGGATGTGGTGACGCTCCGGCGCCCAGCACGAGGACGCCTGCCGCAGCGGTTGCAAGGAGCTGGAGGGCCGGCCGCCGGCGAGACGGGGCCCGAGGGGCGGCAGGCGCCGGCGCGCCCACAGCCCCGCCGACCGTCCCTCCGCGCTGGGCTCGGCAGAGGGGCCGGCCCGCACCCACCTGGCCTCCAGCAGCAGCGGGGTCTCCGGCCACTTCGCGGCCAAGCGGGCCGTCACCGCCTTGGACGCCGAGGCCGTCCGGGCGCCGAGCAGCGAGAAGCACAGCGCGGTGCAGCCCAGGAGCAGCCGCGCCACGTCTGCGGCCTCTGCCATGGCGCGGAGAGGGAAGCGCGAGCCCCTCGGACCCGGCGCCCACAGCCCGCAGCCGCCACGGTACCGCCGGCTCCCCGCGTCGCGCGGCCGCCCACTTCCGGTGGGGGGAGCTCGAGTCCGTTACTCGGCGCTCCGGGCCTGGCGGGCAGCGAGCGCATGCGCGTCCCGCTCCGGCGCCGTCCGGGGAGCCCCCCGGGGCAGGATCCTGGATCCACGTAGGTGCGGGCGGTGCCGGAACGAACCGCCGCGTGGCCGATGCTCCGGCCAGTCTGCGATCCGGGCCTCCTGTTCTCGGGCAAGGCTGTGGGACACGGGGAGGGGAGGCTGGCTCCCGGAGACCGAACTGGGATTGCCGCCGACTAAGGCTGGGTGGACATGCCAAAATTTGGAAGCAAAGGCAGGAACTGTTGTGGATTTTATCCACGTTTACACACGAGGAAAATAAGGCCCATCGAGGTTCATTTGTCTACTTTATGGGCTTCTAAATTTTATTGCATGTTAGAATCATCTGGTAGGGCTTTGAGAAAGCCTGATGCCCAGTAGTATTTAACCCACCCCGCCCTCCTCCCCATCCCCGTGATTCAAGAGGGCAGTCAGGTTTGGAAACCAGTGACATCACCTGGAGGGCTTGTTAAAACCCTGGGTGTTGGGGGACATCTGGGTGGCTCAGTCTGTTAAGCGTCTGCCTTCGGCTCCGGTCATGATCCTCGGGTCCTAGGATCGAGCCCCAAGTCAGACTCCCTGCTCAGTGGGGAGCCTGCTTCTTCCTCTCCTCCCCCAGCTTGTGCTCTCTCTCTCTCTCCCTGTCAAATAAATAAATAAATAAAATCTTAAAACAACAAAAACACCGGTTGTTGGGCCTCATCCTAGTGTTTCTGATTCTGTAGATCTGGTGTGTGTGTGTTGGGTATGGGGAGGGGGCAAGAATTTGCGTTTCACATCTATCACGTTCCCAGGTGATACTGATAATGCCGGCTGGAAACCCCGCTTTTAGCCTTTGGACTAAACGTGGTCCACAAGGTAGAAGCAGCATTACCTATGAGCTCATTAGAAATGCAGAATCTTAGGCCCCCACCCCGGACCTACTTAATCGAAATCCCCAGGTTAACAGGAACCCCAGGTGGTACTGTGCTCATTAAAGTTTCAGAGGATCTGGTTTAGAGGGTGACGGGTGAAAAATGCATGGGAAAGTGACAGTAGCTTATGTCATTATCAGCCCAAATCACACAGCTTTGACTGGGTCTTGATTTAAACCAAGGACGGTCTGACCCGGAAGCTCCTGCATTTACTACATCAGGCTCAAAGACAAAACCTTGCAACAGAGTTAAGTGGTTTTCCAGTACATATGATTCATCAAATCAAAACATTCAGTTTTATTTAACTGGGCAGAGGTGGAGCCTCGAGATTCTGGCTCCTAGTCAGGAATGATTCTTTTTCTCTTCAGAAGGCTGTTAATTTATTATAAATATTAAAATATACAGTAAAGAGAAGGAGTAGCTGGGAAAAGTAGTTGAGAATGCACTGATCCATTCCTTTTTTCCAGTTACTCCCCTGCCTCATAAGGAATCTAGATCTCTTGAAGCTGCTGATCTTTTTTTGTTTGTTTGTTTTCATTTCCCTTCATTTGCTTAGTATATGCCTTTCCTTAGAAGACCTTGCTCTGGAAATTCTACTCAGGTGTCACCTTCTAAGTTTAGCCTTCATTTCCTGATTTTTCCTCCTTGATATGGTCTATCCCTCCTTCAAATTCCCATAAGCTCTTTATTTTCCGGGTCATATATCATTTGTAATTCTCACTTTAGAATTTGAATACAGTACTTACTTATTTCTCCTATTAGAGGTGGTGTTTTCCCTCAGGACTCATGCCTTACTTATTTTTAGCATCCGTTGCAATACCTAGCACAATACATGTTATTGGGGCTCAATAAATATTGAACAGTCCTTGTGTTTTTTTGGATAAGTAGGCAGAAAGCTAAGGCAGATGAGTAAGGAGCTTCATTTTTATCCACAGAACATAATGGAAATATATATTATGAATCTTCCACAACTATTTGCTTTGATTAACTCCTCATGTGCACTTATTCTTGGACTGAAATTTTGACTGAAATTGTAGGATGAAGGAAATAAGATATTTACAGTGAATGTCTTCAATGAAAGCATATCTGATGTTTGCAAATTTTTAAGAAATGACTTGTGGCATGAAGAGTCACATAGAATACACTATGAAAGGACACTACTAAAACATATATACATTCAGTATATTTAAGTTCACAGTGGGGAGGAATGCTACATTTCTCTTTTAAAGAATGAAATTAATCTAATCCAGGGTCATTTATTTACATAATTATTATACCTTTTAGCTTACATAGTATTTTCCTAGAAATTTAAGTGGGTTTGAAATATTCCTTAGACTGACCATCCTTGGGCTTGTTTCCTCATCTGCAGAACAAAAGAATAGGACTAGGTGAAATGCAATCATTGGAGGAGATCATCAAGAGACCTGCTAGTTGACCTCAGAGCCGGACTCGGGCGATGGGATTCCTTACTCTCTCTTCTGTCCTTGGAATGTAAGCTCTGCCCACCGTTCCCACATCAGGAGCCGCTTCGAGGAAGCAGCCTTCGGAGAGTAATATTATTGAGACCATCTGCTCTGTATAGGAGACTGAACTCTGGTAAAGCTTCCGTATAAACTTTTAAGCTTCTGGCAGGTGGGTGCACAGATCTACTTGTCTTGCAGTTGTCCCGAACAAGCCTTGTAAGAAAGTTCCTTTGCTTCTTAAAACTGCCACCTACCAATGTGGAGTGGTCTGCTTCTTTCTTCGATTTCTCCTTGTCCTCTGAGTATGGCAGCCAGTTTCAAATTTCACCCAGGAAACTCTCCAGGTTGAGAGCCTTGAGATTGAAGTCTCTTCTATATGTCATTTCTACGTACAGATAGAAATATTAAAATGCAAAAATTGAATAACTCAGCGAAGGTCACTCAAGTTAGTGGAGCAGCAAAGCATTCTAACATTCATTATCAATAACCCTTTGGCACAGATTGGCTATGAAGTGAATGTAGTTCAGGGACACAATTGTACTTGAATATTTTTTAGCAAAATGTTATTCAAAGTTATTCACATCAGGGTGATATGAATGAAAATTGATGATGATAGCAGTTTTCATTGTATGTGGAAGAAGTGATTAATGAGTGCTTCATAATATGAATATTGTGTTTAATAACATAAATCATCTTGAATTTTTTTTAGGTAGGTACAGCATGGACTATATTTATTTCATGAAAATAGTGGTGCTATGTGAGGATAAAGTTACTACCAAATTATATAATATAATAAAACTTTAATTTTCTCTACCTAAAGAAGTCTCACAGCTGAAATGGCTTTTAAAAAATATTACCCAATAGGTCTTCCAGATTTCCTTTACTATAACAAAGACACCTTTCTCATTTTTTAAAAAAGATTTATTATTTGAGAGAGAGAAAGAGTGCAAGTAGGGGGAGGGGGAAAGGGAGAGAAGCAGACTCCCCACTGAGCGCAGAGCCTGACGCCAGGCTCAATCTCATGACCCTGAGATCATGACTTGAGCTGAAATTAAGAGTTGGACACTTAAACTACTGAGCCACTCAGGTGCCCCACCCTTTTCTCATTTTTTATTTGAATATCTTAAGTACAAGAAAATGTCCTACTCTTCATTTCAGTTGGGAAGAATTTGTAGACTTATTTAATTTATTATATTTCTGCTCCCTAGGCAAGATTATACTAAAATCATAATCAAATGAGTTATTGTTAAGTGTCAGTAAGTTCGATTTTTATAATTTTGCATATTTTATTTAACATCTATTACAAATGCCTCACAAATGTCTAACTCCAGGTATGTTTCAGGAAATTTTTTACTGTAGTGTATTTACTACAGTGACTTTCAAATAGCAAATTAAGTATACAAAATAGATAATTTTTTAATCAATTGGGATGATATAAGAACTTGACATCTACTATTTAACAACATCCTTTTATACTTACATACATGGTCAATATTTTATAATTATGCATTCAAGTTTGCTAAGTCACTATTCTATTGCTTCTATTATTTTGTTTTGTTTCTTTCACAAAACACATAGAATTGGGACATCTGGGTGGCTCAGTCATTAAGCATCTGCCTTTGGCTCAGGTCATGATCTCAGGGTCCTGAGATCGAGCCCCACATCAGGCTCCTTGCTCACTGGGAGGCCTGCTTTTCCATCTCCCACTCCCCCTGATTGTATTTCCTCTCTTGCTGTGTCTCTGTCAAATAAATAAATAAAATCTTAAAAAAAAACCACACATAGGATTGAAACATGTTGGTATCAGACAAACATGTGTCCCGTTTTTACATCTAGGAGAAGTTAGTACAGTTATATGCACAAACTCACCAATTTATTCAAAATATGTTGTTTATCATCTATGGGAAGCTGATTGTATCATATGTTGGGAAAAATACTGAGGTGAATAAAATGGTTAATGTCTTCGAAGGGTTTATGGTGTAGTGAAACATAACATATACCAATAAATTATTACAGAGAAAAGTCAATAAAATTCTATGGAAGTCAGAAGAAGATACTTTTTTTAAAAGGTGTTATTTATTTGAGAGAGAGAGAGTGTGTGCAGGGGGGAGGGCAGAGGGGGAGAATCCTCAAGCCGACTCCCGGCTGAGTGCAGAGCCTGACGCGGGGCTCGATCCCAGGACCCTGAGATCATGACCATGACCTGAGCTGAAACCAAGAGCAGGACACTTAACCGACTGAGCCCCTCAGGCACCTCCAGAAGAAGATACTTTTTCAGAAACCTTGTTGAGCAAATAAACAAATAAAAAGCTTTAGTAAATTTTATCAAATTATTTCATGGATTTGAATCTAGAACTTTGAGAAGCTGCACAAATCCTTTCAGCCCCTAGGGGGGCGTCTGAGTCTACGTCATGAATTACCAGCAACACAAATCAGCATTTGTAGAGTTGCTGCTTCACATTTATGTCATGAAACGTGGTCTCAAACCCTCAGTGACTTTGTCGTCTGGTTGGGAGGGCAGTACAGTACATAAAAGGGGGATTACAATGAGGAGTTTTGTGTGAGAAGATCTAGAGGGCTGGCATGTGACAATAAACATGACAGGAATTAAAGGAGGAGGCGGTCTCAAGAATAGGTGGTGTGACTACAGGCTGAAGGAAGTAGGGATGACCCGTCTGCCATTGTCACATGAATGCAGCCACAGACAGTATGTAAACAAATGGACGTGGGTATGTTCCAAAAAGCTTTATTTAGGGACCTATGAAAATCTCCTATTGTCACATACCATGAACTATTCATTTTCTTTTGCCTTTTTTAAATTTAAAAATGGAGGGGCGCCTGGCTGGCTCAGTCAGAGGAACATGCGACTCTTGATCTTGAGGTCGTGTGTTCAAGCCCCATGATGGGTGTAGAGATTACTTAAAAATAAGTCGATAAAACTTTAAAAAATAAAATAAAATTTTAAAATGTAAAACCATTCCTAACTCACAAGCTATACGTATTTGGCCCATGGGCCCTAGAAGGCCAAACTTTGCTCTGAAGGAAGTTTTGCAGGAAACTTATACAAGAAAGAATTATTTATAGAATTATTGTTTATGATAACAAAAAACTGGGTATAGCTGAAATGTCTATTGAAATACAATGACAAAATGTGGCTTATTTGTTCAATGGAATACTAAACAGCAGTGACAATAAATGAGTCACAGATATGTAGATAAACATGGATGAACCTCAAAAACACAGTACCAGTGAAAAAGCGAGTCAAAATACATACTCTACGATTCTATTACACAGGGTTCAAGGACAGGTAGACTTAACAATATAACCTTTAGAGATACATGCAAACTCTAATGAAAGCAAGGGAATAACTAGCACAAAATTCAGCATATTGATTATCTCTGAGTAAGAAAAAGAAGATGAGATCAAAGATAGGTCTTCAAAGATATTAATAGTCTACTTCTTAAGAAAGGCGGTAAGTGCACAATTTCACTTGTGTGTGACATAGTTCCTAATGTTTACAAAGTGGAATAAAGAGCCACAAAACAAATTATGTCGATGTCTTAAAAAATGATGCTTCTCCATTGCCTACAGAATTAAATTGAAATTCCTTACATATATACTGCTTGACACACTTTTAGATTTTAAATGTTTAATTGAATACTGGCCATGGCTTCTTCATGTCCTGGAAGAGCCTCCACTGGTGTTCTAGGTCCTGTTATGCTGTTTAGAAATCTTCTCTCCAAGAATGAAGTGGGGGAAATCGGAGGGGTAGACGAACCATGAGAGACGATGGACTCTGAAAAACAAACAGGGTTCTAGAGGGGAGGGGGGTGGGAGGATGGGTTAGCCTGGTGGTGGGTATTGAGGAGGGCACATTCTGCATGGAGCACTGGGTGTTATGCACAAACAATGAATCATGGAACACTTCATCTAAAACTAATGATGTAATGTATGGGGATTAACATAAGAATAAAAAAAAATAAAAGAAATCTTCTCTCCAACAGGGCCTGTTAGAGTCAGTTAAGCATCTGCCTTCAGCTCAGGTCATGATCTCAGGGTTGTGGTATCTAGCCCCACATCAGGCTGTCCGCTCGGTGGAGAGCCTGCTTCTCCGCTGCCCCTAACCCTGCTTGTGCTCTCTCTCTCTCAAATAAATAAATAAAATCTTTAAAAAAAATTAGAAATCTCCTCTCCTAGAGTATGTCAGTTTTTAGAGAATCTTTCTATAAATATTTTCTTTTTCCTACATTTAAAAAAAACTTTTTTGTTAACACTCTGACCCCATTATACCCATGACATATGGGTTTGTCCTCAACCTCATTATCATGTTCCTTATTTTTTAAAATTACTTTTCATTTCCTGAATTTTCCAAGGCCTTTGGTGTACTGTTTTATGTGGATGTTGTACCTTTTAGCTAGAATTCACTTTCATTCTTTTTCGTCTGGTCTGACAGCAAAGCCCCTATCTTTTCTATTATGCCAAGATGTAGAATAAGGTCTTTGTCACCATGGCTCTCTAGTCCTTGCATGGGGTTTAGCTTATAGTAAGTGCTTAACAAATATTTATTGAATATTAAATGATGAATAGAATAGAATTGTAACTTCTCTAGAATATTTGGGTTTTCTTTTTCTTTTTAGTGTTTTCAGTGGAAAGAATGTACAAAATGACTCTAAAGCAACGAAGTTAATTTTCAGAATTTACCTATTTTTTATTTATTTCTTTGAGATTTTCTTCTTCTTCTTCTTCTTCTTCTTCTTCTTCTTCTTCTTCTTCTTCTTCTTCTTCTTTTTTCTTCGAGAAAGAATGCATGCAGGGGTGGGGAGGGGCAGAGGAAGAGGGAGAGAGAGAATCTGAAGCAGGCTCTGCGCCCAGCGTGGAGCCCAATGTGGGGCTCAATCCCACAACCCTGAGATCATGACCTGAGCTGAAATCAAGAGTTAGATTCTTAAATGACTGAGCCACCTGGGCACCCCCAGAATTTACCTATTTAAACAATATCCCAGGAAGTCCTTTTTCAGGGAATAGACATTTTATCAGATGTTACAACTGGCAAAAGTATTTTTACATCGTGGTTAAACGTGCATAACAAAAAATTTACCATCTCAACCATTTTTAAGTATACAGATCAGTAGTATTAAGTATATTCACATTGCTGTACAGCCAACTTCCAGGACTTTTTCATCTTGCAAAACTGAAACTCTGTATCCATTTATTTTTTTAAAAATTTTATTGTTATGTTAGTCACCATACATCATTAGTTTTTTCTTTTTTTTTTTTTAAAGATTTTATTTATTTGAGAGAGAGAATGAGAGAGAGAGAGCATGAGATGGGGGAGGGTCAGAGGGAGAAGCAGACTCCCCGCTGAGCAGGGAGCCCGATGCGGGACTCGATCCCGGGACTCCAGGATCATGACCTGAGCCGAAGGCAGTCGCTTAACCAACTGAGCCACCCAGGCGCCCCTATCATTAGTTTTTTCTATATCCATTTAACAACTCCCCAACTCTCCATCCTACCAGCCCCTGGCAACCACCCACTCTACTTTCTGTCTTTGTGAATGTGAGTGCTCCAGATACCTCATGTAAGTGGAATCATGTGGTATTTGTCTTTTTGTGACTGACTTAGCATAATGTCCTCATTATGCTAAGGTTCATGCATGCTACAGCATATGTCAGAATTTCCTTCCTTTTTATGGCTGAATAATATTCTATTTTATGTACACACCACATTTTGTGCTTTCTTCTACTGGTGAACACTTGTGTTCTTCCATCTGTTGGCTGTTGTAAATATTGCTGCTATGAACAAAGTATCTCTTGGTGTCCCTGCTTTTAATTCTTTCAGATTAAAATCAGAAGTGGAATTACTGAATCGTATGGAAATTCTACTTAAAGTTTCTTGAGGAATTGCCATATTGTTTTCCATAGTGGTTGCGCCATTTTACATTCCCACCAACAGTGCACAAAAATTTCTTTTTCTTTTTCTTTTTTTTTTTAATGAGTCATCCTGATAGGGGTGAGGTGATATCTCATTGTGATCTTGGTTTTTTACGTCCCTAATTGGTCAAAGTATTTTTGAAAAACAAGTTTTGGAACTACTTTCAGACCTAATTTATGAGCTATTCAAGTAAATAATTTCTATAAATTATGTAAGTACAAGACATTCTTCTTTGTTGTTGTTCTTTTGCCAATACTTAACTCAGATTATCTCTCAATATATCACTTGAGAGATTTAGTAATTCAAAGGGATACATGTGCCCCAATGTTTATTACAGCACTATTTACAATAGCCAAATTATGGAAGCAGCCCAAGTATCCATCAATAGATGATGGTATATATGGAAAAAGAAGATGTGAGATATATATATATATATATATATATATATATATATATATATATATACACCACATATATATACACCATATATATATATATATATATATATATATATATATATATATAATGGAATATTATTCAGCCATAAGAAAGAATGAAATCTTATCATTTGCAACAACACGGATGGAACTAGAGAGTATTATGCTAAGCAAAATAAGTCACAGAAAGACAAATACCATATGATTTCACTAATATGTGGAATTTAAGAAACAAAACAAAGGAGCAAAGGAAAAAAAAAGGGAGAGAAACACATAAACCAGGAAAGACTCTTAACTATAGAGAACAAACTGATGGTTACCAGAGGGGAGGTGGGTGGGGGGATGTGTGAAATAGGTGATGGGGATTATGGAGTACACTTATCATGATGAGCACTGAGTAATGCAACAATTGTTGAATCACTACATTGTACCTCTGAAACTAATATAAAACTGTATGTTAACTATACTGGAATTAAAATGAAAAACTTCTTAAAAATTAAAAAAAAAAAAGAGATTGAGTTAGGCTGACATGATCAACACCCCCAAAAAGAGTAGTCTGAACTAGCAAGAGATTATATTTTTTTCTCATGAAACTAATAAAGGAGCCTGAAACTGCTTATAACAGCTCAAAGGTGCCCAATCTTTTGTGCCTTTCTGTTTTGCCATCTTTAATGTGTGGATTTTAACCTCACGTTACAGATCACTCCTATATCCCTAGTCATCATCTCTAGATTCCCAGCAGGAGGAAGAGGAAAGAGAAAGGGTAATAGGCAAAACCTGGGTGTCTATAGAGTGGGATCCCCTTAATAAACTTTCCCAGAAGCCTGTCCTCTGACCTCATTAACTAGTTCTTTGCCACCTGGCCACCCCTTGCATGTGGAGTCTGGGAAATGTACTTTTATAGCAGGCACGTTTCCCCTATCTCTCCCAACAAAATTAGGATCCTGTTGCTGAGGAATCAGGGAGTGTTGTGGATTGTGTAGACAACTGGCTGTGTTTGCTGCACCCATGTAATCTCTTTGCTCTCAGTGTTTCATTTAGAGGAAAAGAATTAGCCTGGAAACTAGAGGGGGTGACATTCCAGAAGCCAGAGGACAATTTGTAAGGCAACATCAGGACAAGGACTATACGCCATAAGTAAATATCTTGTAGCCTAGTATAAGTACCATAATTTGTGTTTAATTGGTTGAAGAATCACTTGAAAGTCAAATTGCAGTACGTTAAGAAGTGCCTTTATTTCAAAAATACTGTAATTCAAAAGTAGCAAAATATCAAAATTTCGTGGTGACTGTTGTCTTGAATCTGTTATATTTGCAGCTGCAAACGCTAAAAATCGCTTTGTCTAAAATTAGTTGTGTCAAGTATCATGAGCCAAGAAAATGTACGTCATTTGTATAATTTTGGTTTAAAAAATCCTCCTGATCCAGCAACTGATAGTAATATAATCAAATAACAATTTGTTTCATTTCAAAAGCCAAAACTTGATTATTCTTGCCTAGCTAAGAAAAGGAAGCCAGGGAAATTCACTCTTCCCGCTTACCTTCTCGTCTGCTTCTGAGTGCATATTTCAGCTCTAGAATTAGGAAAGGGGGATTCTAGACAAGAAAGAGGCATGAAGGCTGTTGAAGTAGCACACCAAATAGGGAATTTATTTCTTGTGTATACTGTGTCAGATGGAGATCCTGAGTAGGGCAGAGAGATGAAAGGGAGGGGAGGTTTTACAACGTCAGCAGACTTGGAAAATCTTTTTATTTATTTTCCTTTTTGTGCCCATTCCACTGTGGGGTCCAGTATCATTTTGTTTTCTCTTCCCTCTTCTCCTTTCCCTTTCCACGGTTAATCTGATATCATTCATTTTTAATTTAGTGTGAATGCATTTCTGAACCTAAGCTGGAGTTGCCAGAGTCCTATTTGCAGGAGTGGCTCTGTCTGTTCAAAGGTCATTCACTTCTCCCAGCTGCAACTACCCTAGAAAAAAAAGGGACATGGACATGACCCAAGGGGGCACAGGATACGCGGCTTAACAAAGGCCCTGCTTTATCCATCCTTGGCTTCTATACTCTTTTCCCCGGAGTTCAGACTTCTCTCCTCACATCAACCCCTTTAGCTCTGTGATCCTGCTGCCTCCCTCCCACTGAATAACCACTCACTAGACTAGCCCTTTGGTCTCATGCCCCCGAGAGCTTTTATTTTGAATCATTTGGTATCCAGAACATCTGGGGATGCACCTTCTAAAGACAAGTGGGATGCACGTGGATGTACTTCTCAGAAGCATCATAGTGGGACTAGGCAATAGGTAAAAACAGATCAGAGGGTACATTATGACCAGGTGGGCAACCTCATTCATGTGCAGCAAAATTTCCTGGCAGTTGGTTGCTGGGGAGCTGGATTCAGGACTAAGGCATTTTAGTGTATTATGTTCATATATTAACATATGTGACTCTAATAATGAAGATTAACTTGCCGGTGTGGGCACTTCATGGATACCCAAAAAACAACAAAGAGAGGATAAGAACTCTAAGAACAATGGCACTGACTTAGGTGAACATCTCGTTGTTTTTCTACTTCGTTGTAATGCATCACAAGAAGCATATGTAAAACTACATTAAATAAAATAATGTATATAAACAATGCCTTGTGAATGCCTAGTACATGGTAGGCACATGCAAAGGCAAATCTATTACTAATTATATTATTATGTTATATACTTGTCACATTATATTATTATTATATTATAATGCAATATATCATTTTTTCATTACTAGGTGCTTTATGAGATTATCTTTGTTTCTTACTATTATAATGTTCATGTTCATGTAGCAGAATTTTCTGTTCAGACATTTCCTAAACTGGTGGGAATATTTGTGTGGATTTTTATTAAGTGGTGTTGGAAATTATGTCATATCTTCACCCAAAATTTGTGTTCCAAATTTCAATAATTTAAAATGTCAGAATGATTTCTGCCGTGGACTCAGAAGGTGTCTCTCTGCCTCCCTGTGTCTCTGCTGTTTTGTCTGGATTTATAGTTAAGCATTTGGCTTTCATTTTTATCTCTAATTCAGCCAGGCTGTAAGAATTGAATAGCAATACCAGCTGGAATAGAGTTGAGCCTGCATCAGCATATTGATGATAGTGACACCAAAATGTCTGTCTCACGAAACGGCCTCACACAGGCATTAAACAAGTGTGGTGACAAAGGAGATTTGACAGGACTCATCCCCTAAAGTGGTTGAATGGTTGCCCATTGGAAGAGAGAATGTTTACAATGAGGTGGTACATTATCATCATGGTATGAAACAAATCAGTAGATCCCAACTCCCCATAATACATGTAAGAATGAGTATGCGACTTTCTGCTGGTCATTGAAGATTAACTATTGGGACCAGAATACTTTGGTTCTGAATGTGATTTAAAAAAACAACAACAACAAAAACTCACCATGATGAAGACATTTAGAAAACATTAAAACTGTTGCTCAGTCCTGATAGGGTGATCACTGTCTTATCAATTATGTTTTTATTTAACTTTGTAATTGAAGAAAAACATATATACAGGAAAGTGTCCACATACTTAAACAATTCAATGAATTTCATGTATCTACCACACTCATGGAACCTCCACCCAGATAAAAAAGATGGTACATATCGACAATACTCCTCCTGCCTCCTAGCAGTCATCACCCACAACCTCCTCCCCACAGCTAACCACTAGCCTGAATTCTTATACAATGAATTAGTTTTATTTAATTTTGAACCATACTTCTATGCTACCTTTGAGAGTGGTTTAAAGTGAGGGAGTGTATTATCAGACAAATGTGATAAAAAGATTATTCTACACCAATATGAAGAGCAAACATGAGCCACAAAGGCCACATAAGAAATGATTGAAATAGTTCAGGTAAGAGAGAGCGAGTCAGTAGAGTAGGGCTATTGAGTTTGATGTACCATATGGAAAGGAGATGGGTAGCATTCAAGATATTAGGAAGTCAGAATGCAAAATATCTGTTGGTTGAATGTGTGAGGGAAGGACACATTAAAGAAATAAAGGTGTGGGGCCCCCGGCTGGCTCAGTTGGAAGAGCATGCTACTCTTGATCTCGGGGTCATGAGTTCAAGCCCCAAGTTGGGTGTTGAGATTACATACATACATACATACATACATACATACATACATAACTTAAAAAAAAAAAAAAGGAAATAAAGGTGTGGTGATGATCCCCAGGACTCTGGCTTGGGCAAGTAGGTGAATATGATGGACATTCACTGAACTAGGAGAACTGATGAGTTTTAGTGAGTTTGAGGCACTTGTAAGGAATCCAGATAGAGATAATTAGATTGTTGGATACATGGGTCTGGGCTCAAAATATGGATTTTTTTGAAGAAGATTAAAATAAAATAAGGTATTTCAAAGCACTCTGGAAATTATAAAGTGCTCTGTAGACCACTATTAGCTATTACTTTTTGTTGACTCAGTTTAAAAAGACCCTGATAGTGATATCCAACTAGTCCATGATTAATTGCTTGAAGAAAAACATCATTTGTGGTTTTTGTGGAGGTAAAAGAAGACATCAGCATTTTGTCACTGATAACAATGGCATCATGCCAGTCTTTGCAGCCATTTCAGCCAGGACTCATCAGAAATTATTCACCTAAAGTTTAACTGTGTGGCAATTCAATGCTATAAGAGAGGAAAGTTAATATATTTTTTTTAAATGGTTACTATTAATTATGGCACTAAAAATGCCTTTAGTTGGGTAACTGGTTAAAACTGAGGAACCTTCTGTAGTCCAGGGTGGTAAGCCCTGTGACCAAGAAAAGTTCTTTGCTGGGGCACCTGGCTGGTCAGTCGGTAGAGCAGGTGAGTCTTTTTTTTTTTAATGTTATGTTCATCACCATACATTACATCATTAGTTTTTGATGTAGTGTTCCATGATTCATTGTTTGTGTATAACACCCAGTGCTCCTTGCAGAATGTGCCCTCTTTAATACCCATCACCAGGCTAACCCATCCTCCCACCCCCCCCTCTAGAAACCTCAGTTTGTTTTTCAGCGTCCATTGTCTCTCGTGGTTCGTCTCCCCCTCTGATTGAGCAGGTGAGTCTTGATCCCGTGAGTTTGAGCCCCACTTTGGTGGTAGAGATTACTTAAAAACAAAATCTTCAAAAAGAAAAGAAGGGAAAGTTCTTTGCTATGACATTGTCATCACCTTCATTTTCAGATCCCAGTGATTCACCTAGGAACCAGGGAAGCACCAGTAAGAAAGTTGCATAGTGCTTGAGTTTCAAGTTCGTGGGACTCCATTGAAAAGACCTGAAAAGGCTCTGTGAGGACATCACTGGATGTTTTAGAAAAGCACCATGTCTTTAAAATTCCTGAGGAGGTTATTCTTCCTCTTGCAAAAGAGTGTGGCCCCTTGATGCTTCAGT
Source organism: Mirounga angustirostris (assembly GCF_029215605.1). Lineage (NCBI taxonomy): Eukaryota > Metazoa > Chordata > Mammalia > Carnivora > Phocidae > Mirounga > Mirounga angustirostris. Next base: position 14,676,423 of record NW_026991711.1, on the reverse strand, counting down.
AAGTATGGAACAGAGACAAGGTAGAAGAAGTATCCACCAACGGATGAATGGATAGAGTAGATGTGGTATATACATACAATGGAATATTATTCAGCCTTGAGAAAGAAGGAAATCTTGCCATTTCCTACAACAAGGATGGATCATGAGGGCATTACGCTAAGTGAGATAAGGCAAACAGAGAAAGGCAATAGAAACGCGGTTGCCAGTGGCTGGAGGTGGGGTCAGTGGTAGATAGAGTTGGTAAAAGGGTAGAAACATTCAGCTAAAAGATGAATAGGGTCTGAGGATCTAATGTGTACCATGGTGACTATGGTTGATAACGTTGAAATTTACTAAGAGACTAGGACTTAAATGTTCTCATACACACCAAAAAGATAAGTAGGTGAGGTGATGGATGTGTTAATTAAGTAGCTGGGGGGAATCCTTCTACAACGGATTCATATATCAAATCACCATTATGTACACTTTAAATATCTTACAATTCTTTTTTTTTTTTTAATTTTATTTATTTGAAAGAGTAAGAGAGCAAGCGCACAAGCAGGGGGAGTGGCAGGCAGAGGGAGAGGGAGAAGCAGACTTCCTGCTGAGCAGGGAGTCCAATGTGGGGCTCGATCCCAGGACCCTGAGATCATGACCTGAGCTGAAGGCAGATGCTTAACTGACTGAGCCACTCAGGTGCCCCTAAATATCTTACAAGTCTGTATGTCGATTATACCTCAATAAAACTGAAATAAAAGAAAATGGGGGAAAAAAAAGACCAAAAAAGGAGAACAAATTTGAAGAGGAGAAATAAACTGAACAAGAGAAATCATGGCTTCCTTCCACCAGTCAGAATACATATTCACCAGTCACTATGCTGAGCGTTGGGGCTATCAAGTATAAATATGTGTTCTCTTTCAGGGTCTTACAGGCGGGTGAAGAGACAAACCTGTAAATAATGATCATGCAAAAGTGTTAATTATGGTCATGGAGATATAAGCAACACGCAATGGGAGAATAGGTGAAGAGGGCCCCTAATACCCCCAGTAACAAATACTTCACAGAGAAAGTGGTATGAAATAAGAGTAGAGGCATGAGTTGGAATTCAAATAGGTCAGAAAGCTTGAAGATCCTTCCACTAGTCAAATTAACAATAGCCTGAAATAAAAGATGACAGTAATTAATTATAGTACACTGAGCAAAAAATATCCTTAGATCCATAGTGATATTCAAGAAAGAGGGCAGATGGGGGGATCGTAATGGAGAGGGGTGGGAGAAAGAAAGCAGTAAATATAGAGACAAATGATAACATCTGAAAATCATCATTTGAAATCCCCAATGTAATGCTTGATTCAGATATGACTCATGAATAGATGCTAAAACCACTGGGTAAAATGATTTTGGAGACTGTGATACTTGAACAGTACCAAAGTATCACCCCAGAGTTGACTTATTCATTACAAAAGTAAAATTGTATCTTTACAAGAGAGTGATCTGGGGACACTGCCTTAACAGAGGATCAAGTGTACCGTCCCTTGGAGTGAGACAAGGTGATGGCAGCCGCCTTCTGATGAGATGCAGTGAGATGCACCCAACATCACTTATGAAGTATTTTTGGCTAAAATGCGAAACCCGAATCTATTCAAGCCTCTAAGCTTAACTTCTACTTTAGAGGAAATACAGGGAAGAGAGGAACAAGGTAAACAACATTATGAGAAACAGTGGAACAAATTCAGAATGTGCAGTCCTTCTACAATAAAACTGTGGCCTGATCTTTTTGTAGGTTAATGTCTTAGGGAAGAAAATGATGGTACCGTCCTAGATTAAGAGAGATTCAAGAAACATAACATCACAATGCAATGTGTGAGCCTTGACTGGATCCCTGTTTGGAAAAACAAAAACCAAACCAAATAGCTACTAAGGACATTTTGGGGGAAAACTGGGAGGAAATCTGAATAGAAACTGGATATTCAGTTGTGTTGTAGAATTGTTAATTGTCTTTTTTTTTTTTAGAATTGTTAATTTTCTTAGTTGTAATAAGGAAACTGGTTACCCAGGAAAATAGACTTATTCTTAGGAGATGCATGGAGTTTAAGATGTCTGTGACACACTGTCGAATGATTCAACCAAAAAGATGTATGTATCTGGCAAACATGTTAACAGCCTTCTTCATGATGGCCCAGGGGATTCTGTGTCAGATCTGTCGCTTGCTTCCTGAGCTTAGCATCGCAGACTCTTGGTGACAGCCTGTTGCGCCTGGCCCGACAACAGATCTTTTGGGGCCTTAGACTGATGTGAATGTGGCCTGTATTACTATATGACAAGATGGTTTGAAGTCCCTCCAAGAGCTGCCTGTTATTGTCTGAGTCCATTCCTGGCTCCAGTTCTGTGTCCGCTATGTGACAGTAGGATGCTTCACTTGTCACCACAGAGCCATGTGTCCCAACAGACATCCTCAGACTTTCTGCACTTACTGTAAGAGACAGTTCTTTTCTTAACTTTCTGTAGATGGCTCTCTCATGCCATGTTTAAGTGAAGACTACACCAGACTCAAGCAAAAAGAAGCAGGAACATTTTTCTCTGTTTGCAGCTGTTCCAGGCACCACTGCAATGTCTGGGGGCAGAATGTCCAGAGGGCTTGGGAAAGATGTATCGCCCAGGTTCTAGTATTATATTCAGCTTTCACCAATCCTACCCCTATTACAATCAAATCCTCCTATGTTTTAAGGGGGGGTCAGTAAAACAAAAACCAAAAATACACTAATAACTAAAACCAAAACATTATCAGGCAGTCAGGATATTTGATGCATGCTTTGGGAAATACAATAAGCCACACTCTGATTATAGCATTTCAAATCGGTAGACTAAAGAGTATGAATTAAATACTTTCTTCTAAAAAACACTGAGTCTATGTAACAGTGCATCATTTTTTTGATGTCAAACAGAACATTTAAGTTATGGTCATTCAATCCTTGAGTCCATGCAATGCCTCGTATTGAGTGTAACTATGGTGAACATGGAAAAATTATTTTTCAATAATGCAAATGAATATCTTATATCTTTTCCCATTAATTTGAATATGTAAAATTTTCAACTCAGTTGATTTACATGGGGTCATAATTATAAAACGTCGAAGAAACAGTTTTAAAATCAATGCAAAATATAAAAGGCACACATGAATGAATATGTATAAAAAAACTGCAGCCACAAGCTATTAAATATATAATTAAAATGGATTTATTGCTTTTGGCTTTGATTTTTTTCCTCTCTGTTATTGAATCATTATGGGGATCCCTTGAGTTCAATTATAATTACACACATACATATTATAATGTTTCACATATATAAAGTACATATATAGTCTTTAAAGCTGAACTAATATAATAATATATATGCAAATTTAAATGTGTAAAATTCAGGTAATTAAAAATTATGATTCCCTAAGCAGCATTAACATACAGGTAGTTATGCATCATTGCATTGTACATTAAATTTATATCACAATACATCTCTCTGGCAAGGTGGATTTATTGGTGTATGTGTGAATTCCTTAAATTTCATAACTTACATTCTTAAAGGATTAGGCACAGATTTCCATGTTTAACAATTTTATTCTATATTTGAAGGCTTTCTTTGTGTCCTGAACAGGGTCCCCTCCTAAGCAAAGTGGCCTTAGAGGACTGCTTAAGGGTAAGTGGCTTAGGGACATTTCACGCCCATCTTCCTGTGGCCACAGGTGAGGTAATGGGTGGGTGGGCGTCCTACCAAGTTTTCCCCAATGTGTAGACTTGTCAAAGTCCCAAGGGGGGATCAGAATTAAGGGCTTTGCACAAGAGAGGAGTCGGTCACTTATTAGAATAATCATGTTCTCTCACTGATTTTGAATGTGTGATTCAGAGAAGCTGAGCAGTTAGTAGATGGAACAAAATCATTAAAAAGATGAAAATAAAGATGGTGAAGCATGTCAGTAGGGAATACTGCAACAAAGACTCATAAAATCTGGTTCACTTAGGGGGACAGCAAGGTAAGCTGGTTGCTGAAGCTGATCCTAAACACCCTTGTAGGTCAGACTCGTTGTGGATTGAATTGTGTCCCTGCAAAAGATATGCTGAAGTCCTCACCCCAGTACCCGTGATTGTGACCTTATTTGGAAATCGGGTCTTTGCAGATGTACTCAAGTTAGGATGAGGTCATTAGGGTGGGCCCTAAGCTAATAGGATGGGTGTCCTTATAAGAGGAGAACATCATGTGAAGACAGAGACTGACAGAGAGGAGGTCCTGTGATTGCAGAGGCAGAGACTGAGGGAGGCAGCAGCAAGCTGAGAAGCGCCAAGAATTGCCAGCTAAGAAGAGGTAAGGAAGGACTCTCTCTTACAAGTTGCGGACACCTTGGGTTCTTCTGACTTCTAGCCCCCAGAGGCATGAGATGATGCGCTCCTGTTGTTTTAAGCCACTCAGTTTGTGCTACTTTGACAACACAGCCCTAGGAAGCAAATCACTCACGCAGACCAAGTTTCCTGCTCCCCCACCAGGACCGGCTGTCTGACTTCCAAAATTCCAAGATGGCTGAGCTTCACATGCTCCTTATTTCTGTCTAATGTAAAGTGAGCTGATCTATGTTCCTCGCCACCAAAATATCAGTGTCAGTTGGAACCAGGAGTAGTGCAGTAGGCACATAGGAAATGAAGGACATATGGAATTGGCTACAGTGATGAGGTCATATTGTCCATGAAGTGCTGGTTGCCTGCACTTTGTGGTGATGGAAAAATTAATTAAGCCACACCTAGTCATCTCTAGACACCCAGGTAATATATCCATCAAAGGCAAGTCTTTGAGGGCTTTTGTAACTCTAAAGACTAGATCCAAAGGCCCGTAGGGTTGTAGGGTCAGCTGAATTCCTGATTAGTCCATACTTCCATATAAAGATTTAAGATACTGGGGCGCCTGGGTGGCTCAATCAGTTAAGTGTCCGACTCTTGATTTTAGCTCAGGTCATGATCTTGGGGTCGTGGGATTGAGCATCCCCTTGGGCTCCTTGCTGAGCATGGAACCTGCTTGGGGTTCTCTCCCTTTCCCTCTGCCCCTCCCTCCCTGCTCGCACATGCTCTCTCTCTCCCCCTTCTCTCTCTTTCTCGAAAAAAAAAAAAGATTTAAGACCTAGATGGCAGCGTTTGGAATCCAAATAAAGAGAAAATCTGAGAAATAAGAGAAGTTAAGTGACATGCTCAAGGTCACACCAATGCTATGTTATGTGCATTTTATTGCATATAAATAAGTAGTAAGTAAGTAAAAGCACTCGGCTTATTATGAGTCAGGCAAAAGAAAAAGTAAAAAAAGTTAACTGTATGAAGTGCAAAAAGGATGCATTGAGGATTATATGTGGGAACATTTAAGGCTGAAGTTGGAACAAGATCTGTGCCAAAGGCCTTATATTCTCCACTCAATGTAATCTGTTGGCCCAATGAAGGGCTTGTCCCTGCAGAAGTTTTATTATTTTAAAATAAGTGTTTTGCTGAAATGTCCCTCTAGAGAGTGGGACAAAAAAATTTTAGGATAATCTAATCTTTATGATCTTCGCAGAATAGGTAAAAAATGAAGAGTATCTTACTGCATCTAATACTTTGGAAATATTCATGATATCTTTGGGAGAAATAAAATTATAAAAGACATAAGGATATAATGATCAAGTACTTCTTTGCTTTAACACTTTAACTAAATTAAGAACTCACAGAATTTAGTTCCATACTGTTTACCTGACATATGCAGTCAGTTTCCTCAGGAGAATCCAGCTTTTCTAGCCTATATGTATATACCTTACATATCTCCGGTGTCAGTCATTCCTTAAATGGAGGATACAAAATAAAGGTGGAAACTTTCAGTGTTGTCACTTACTGTCTTGGTCTCATTCTCTGAGTGACTGAACAGAATTGAATATTAAACCTAATTTTGCTTCCTGGTTAAGGAAAAGAGAAGATAAAGGATCCTCTGGTTTTCTTTCTTTCTTTCTTTCTTTTTTTAACATTTTATTTTTAAGTAATCTCCCTACCCAACGTGTGGCTTGACCTCACAACCTGGGATCAAGAGTTGTGTGCTCTACCGACTGAGCCAGCCAGGCACCCTGGTTTTCTTTTGGTAGAATACAAATCTTGCCAATCTGTAACCTCATTCCTTTGCCCCCATATCTAGAGCCAACAAACAAGCCAGCAAACACAAATACTCAAACTAAAAGCTTCTGTGCTTCTTGCGCATCTTCCAGCATTACGCAGGGATTAGTCCCACCCCAGAAAGGAGTTTTTCCCTCTTCGCTAAGGAAATGTAAATTTTGGCCATGCTAACTGGTCAAAGATAGGTGAGAGAGGGAAAAAGGAGAACAGACATTTATCAAAGGACAACTCTTCTAACCTGTTCAATCCCACTGAGTTATACGGAGGACTATCTCCATGTTACAGAAGCAAAGATGTTTATTTACTCAATCAAGACCACTCAGCCAGTGGCGCCCGGGAGGCTCAGGTGGTTAAGCGTCTGCCTTCGGCTCAGGTCATGATCCCAGGGTCCTGGAATCGAGCCCCGCATCGGGCTCCCTGCTCAGCAGGGAGCCTGCTTCTCCCTCTCCCTCTCCCCTTGCTCGTGCTCCCTCTCTCTCTCTCTCTGTATCTCTGTGTCTCAAATGAATAAAAATAAATTAATTAATTAAAAAAAAAAGACCACTCAGCTAGTGACAGATCCATTCTGATTCCAAGCCAGGTGCTTTTTCTCATACATCACCCAAACTCTCCTATTAAGAGAATATTTGTTCATGGTTAAAGTGGTTTTTGCTTCACACTTTCCACAAATACCCTATTGTCTTCAGATCCGCAATAGTTAAGATCCCTTTTCTTAGGATAGTGCATGCACACATTCACTATACGTCATAAAAATGATAGCAGTCTGCTAATTGGTGAGTCCCAAATTCCTAGCTGTCTTTGATATTCTTCATTAGTCCACTTTTGCCAAGGAATGCCTTTTTAGGCACAGAGGCTGGATGATTGATATTTGAAACCATGATGATAACAAATGATAAAGGACCCACTAAGCTGTCTAAAATTTGATATTATATAAAGCACTCTCTTTAAATTTGGAAAATCCATATTTCCAAATGGATGTGTAAATTCTTTAGTAAGCTGATCTTAGAAAAGGGAATAGACCATTATTTAATCAACACATAATGCACACTTTGCTATTTTAATTTCACCATTTCTACTTTCTCTTTTACTTATTAATCAAAACTATTCTGTTTCTTGGCTTGGAGGAGATGATGCTAACAAAATGTACTGTAATTGTTTAGAAGTGATTTTCTCCAGAGATCCAGGAAGCTTAAGTAGTTGAGTTTCCTATTACTTTCTGCCCCCTGGGCTTTACATTAGTTCTGCACCGACTTTCCTGTCTTGTGTATTTGTAAGAGTAAACGATTAGGTAGGAGAGGCTCCAGGGGACTGTTCTTGGCAGTAGCAGGTTGTGCTTAACTACCTTCTACTTGCATGCACCTGATGCTGTCGGTTATTAACAGAGTTTGTGGGAATCAATGGCTACAATATCTCTTTGCTTAATAGGTGCACCAAAGGAAGAAAAGATGTAATAACATTTATCTGCAGGTGCATCCGATGGTCTTAATCCAAGAAACAGAATTTCGGAGAGTTGTTGACAGCTGTTTTACTTGTTCTGTGTTTTCATTGCACAGGTTGAGCCATGAATATTCAAAACATGGTCTGCCTGACTATGCCACCCCTGGGAAAAATCATCAAGAAGGCATGTATGGGGTGGAGAGCAAGGATCAGGGAAGGTTATTGCAAATGGAGTGGTAGGAGGAAGGCATAAACCCACCAGAATGATAGTACAATCAGTAGAGGATTTTAAAAAAGGAAAATGTGATACCAGTGTTGAAGTCATAATACCCAGGGATGCTGTTGGATACTTGGAGGACGCTGATGACCTCCAATCCATCTACACAGTCTGAACCCTAGAGATTAAATGAAGTTTTGTGACTGTTCAGAGAAAATTTAAAGTGTTAAGTTTTTGCATGCTAGTCCTATCATGTTTCTAGAGAAGAAACTACTCACCTTCCTTTTCTTCCTTTTTTTTTTTTCTCCATCTCTTCCTTTCTGTCTTCCCCTTATCTTCCTCTTTCTCTTTTTTCTCAAGCTACTAGGCTTTCTTTGCTGCTGTGTGGGAAGAAAAATTGGAGAAAACAAAAGCCAGATGGCTCTCCATGATGAAAAGGGAAGGGAATGTTCAGAAGGAAAAAAATCTAGTTGAGAGATTGGAGGCTGGAGGGGTGGTGGCCAGCAGGGGGAGAGGGAAGGGGAGGGGAGGTTTAGGTTGGGAAGGTCGGCAGAAGCGTGGAGCCAAATGGCACATGGGACTTCTGGAGAAGAGGAAATGGATAATAAAGATTTGTTGCTATGGGATGCATAATGTAATCCTTACATCTCTATTCCCAACCAAATCCTGGAAAGGTCAGGGGTGTGTGTGTGTGTGTGTGTGCACACCATCTGTTATATCAACACGTGTCTGGGCATTAGGTAAGAGCAGAGCTGACCCACTAAGACCCAAAGAAGAAGCAGAGTGAAAAACAAGTATTGAAAAATAGGAATCACTTTCTTTACTGTCCTGTAAATTATCTCCTACAGCCGAATGAAACTACTCACTGCTTCCTGAACTTCTTGCCCCTCCTTACTCCTGCACTTTTGTGCTTGCACTAGCTCAGCCTTAATACCCTCTACCACTTCCGTTCCCGTGGCTATCTAAATCCTACCAATCTTCCAAAGTCTAAATGCCATCTTTCCCTTACAGCCTTCTCTGACTCCCTGGCTGGAAATGATTTTCTCTTTGATTCTTACTCTCGCATTTTGTTTGCAGCTCTTCCAAGTTCCTCATCATCCACTGCCTTGTATGACAGTCACACAGGCAGGTCTCTCTGGGCTGAGAGAGTGTGAGCTCCTGCTATGAAGATAACCTGTTTATTTATCCCATTTTATTTATTTATTTATCCACCTAGACCCCGGGTCAGTACACTTAGCAGATACTCAATCAACATCGATGGGGGCAATGCATGCCTGGCTCATCAAATAGAGGTTTTTTTGTTTTGTTTGTTTGTTTTACCTGCATTGTCTCTTATAATTCATGGAGTTTTTTTTTAAAAGCAATTTTGCAGGTAAAATTCCTTCCCGTGGTACAACACTGAAAGGTAAATTGGTAATAACAAATTGCAACAGGTGATATAGTTCTAAAACAAGCAAGTTGGAAAAATAATCAAGAAATTCTTTAAAGGATACTACTTGTATTCCAGTAACTATAGTATAATAGGTGCTCATCCATTTGGGAAATATATTTACAAAATAAAATTGTGTGGAGGTGAAAAACAGCAAAACTGTCATTCTAAAGATTTTTATACAAATGGAAGGGGATCCATGCTGTTATCTATCTTTGTCTTAAATTAAAAGAATTATAAAATGCAAATTATTTTAGAATCAGAAAATGTAAGTAACCTGAAGTGATAATTAGAGGTAATTTTCATCCTTCCCTGTGGAAAGAATGGATACTTATGGCGGTACACATTTCTCAGTTTCATATTGTCCCTGTGCTTTCTGGCAATAAGGAAGAAGAGAAATTCTGATTTGAGAATCTACTTGGAAGAAATAATAGGAACCCAAAAAAATGAAGGAACAATAGCCATATAAATCAACATAGATCAATTAAAACACACACACACACACACATTGATTAGTGAAAAAGGAAATCACAGAAGAATACATGCAGGATGAGTCTCCTTACATAAAGTTAAAACAGATAAAACAAGACATGTTGTTGAGAGATACATGAATAATGTTAACACATAAGGAAAATAGGAAATGTTAATGCAAAATATAAGAAATTAATTTAAGGGGCATCTGGGTGGCTCAGTCAGTTAAGCGCCGAACTCTTGATTTCGGCTGAGGTCATAATTTCAGGGTTGAAAGATTGAGCCCTACGTTGGACTAGTGCTGGGCATGGAGTCTCTCTGCCCCCTCCCCGCTCTAAAAACAAGAGTCTCTCTGCCCCTCCCCTTCTAAAAACAAAAAAAGAAGTGAACCTTATATCTCTTTAAAGAGATGGAGGAAAATGACATTTAGGAGGGATCAGAGGGTCTCCAAAGATGCAAATAATATGTTATTTCTTAAGCTGGGTGGTAGATTTTAAAAACTGTACCTATATGTTACATCACTTTTATGTATACGATATAATTAACGTTGACAAATGAGTATTTACTGTAACTTCACAGTCCTGTTGCAAAACTGGTATATAAACAGCAGCTTGGTAGAGAGTTATGTCAAGGGTGATGCAAAACTACCAGATAGACTATTTGAGGCTATCATTTTTTGTCAAAGTGTTTAGGCAAGATATTTTTAAATAAAGCATACTGGAATATTTTATGGAATAAAACAAACCATTTGCATGAAGTTTCCAAGATAAAATGCAAGTGTTGCCAAGTAAGTTGCTGTTTGCAGTGAGCCATTTTAAGCGTGACCCCAAACCATTGTCTTCCAAAGTAATGTATGGTGTATGGAAAGAATCTTGGAAGCTCCAAGGAGTCAAGGAGAGGCGCTTGGCCTGAGCCACCAGGGAGAGTAGACTCATGCCTGATCTGAACACAGCAAAGGGGGACTTATAAATATAACCCTCTAGCATATGGTGTTAGACAAGCTTGTTTCCTTTTTGCTATTTTAGAGAACACTGAGCAAATTCCTTTCAAGATCTTTGCTGAAATAGCTATTATGTTTGGTGCCCCCTAGAGGTTGTTGGGGATACAGTAATAAATTAGTCTAGCTCACCAGTGACATTTGTACTAAGCCACTTTTAGAAGAGTGAGTGAGGGATTCTGGAGAGTTTATAAGGGCAGATAACACACACAGTAGGCTATCAAAAGAGAAAAGGAGGCTTTAGGACACAACAAACAGGCATCCTTAAAACGCTGGAAGACTTTACTAACTTCCTTTGTCCACGTACAAACTGAGTTGTCTCTTGTCAAAAAGGGGAATGTCAGTTTTCCTAATATATGGACATCAAGAAAGAGTAAAAGTTGTCTCTTGAGACAAGCAGAATAAGGATATTAAGAAAGTCTAGATTCCTTCATTCAGCAAATATTTACTGAGTGTCCATTATGTGCCAGGCACTATGATAGCCAATGGAGTGACGGTGATGAGCAAAAGCATTGTCACTGGCCTTTGGGACATATATTGGTAAAAAAGATGGAAATTAATCAAGTGACATACCAATACATGTATAACTGAAGATCGCTAAAATGTTATGGAATGAAAGCACATGTTGCTAGAAAGGAAGTGTTATATAACAGAAGGATTAGATATATTGGAGGAATATATCAGGAAGAACTTCTCTAAAAAAGTGATATTTGAACTAACATCTGATGGATGAGTAGAAATGAACTAGTTGAAATGTGGGAAGGATGTTGTGCTCTAGGACAGAAACAGTATATGCAAAGGTCCTGAGGCAAGATGCAATATTCATGGCATATTCTGGAAATTAAAAGACTAGTGTGACTATAGTGCGAAGAATGAGAGGGGGCAAGGTGAGCATGCAAAGGCTTTGAGGTCCATGCTAAAGATTTAAGTCGTTATCTTAAAGGCATGAAAAACCAGGGACGTATTGTGAAGAGGGGAGGGGTGCCTGGGTGGTGCAGTTGGTTAAGCATCTAACTTCTGGTTTCAGCTCACATGGTGATCTCTGGGTTGTGGGAGAGAGCCCTGTATCAGGCTCGGCGTTGAGCGCCGATTCCGCTTGGGACTCTCTCTCCCTTTGCCTCTCCCCACTGCTCCTTCTCTCTTATAAATAAATAAATAAATCTTAAAAAAAAGAAGGGAATAATATGATCAGATACATGAAAAGAGGGGCGCCTGGGTGGCTCAGTCATTAAGCGTCTGCCTTCAGCTCAGGTCATGATCCCAGGGTCCTGGGATCGAGCTCTGCATTGGGCTCCTGCTGAGCAGGGAGCCCTGCTTCTCCCTCTCCCAACCCCCCTGCTTGTGTTCCCTCTCTCACTTTGCCTCTCTCTGTCAAATAAATAAATAAAATCTTCAAAAAAAAAAGATACATGAAAAGAATATTATGACTTTAGAGTGTAGAATGAGCTGAAAGATGTAGAAAGAGGGATACCAGTTGGAATTGTGAGTCAAAGCCGTGGATAATGGTACTTTAGCTTATCATCCTAATAGAAAGAAAAATGTTCTAAGAAGTATTTAGAAGGTAAAAATCTGCAGGACTTGAAAAAAATGGGATATCAGGGGTAAGGAAGAAGACTTGTCAGGGATGACTCTCAGATTTCTGGCTTAAGATAGTTTTGCCATTGGCTTGGGGCACACATAAAGGAAAGATCATGAATTTGGTTATGCACATGTTGAGCTGGAGATCTTAGGGAAGCAACCAAATAGAAGTATTGAGAAGACAGGTTAGCTACAGCTGGAGCTGGAGAGGGGTCAGAAAGTCACTGGTGTACAGGTAGTAGATTAATGCTAGGGCACAGATGAGGCTTTTGGCGGAGGGGGTTTACAGGGAGAAAAGAGGAGGGAGTGGTCGTAGAGCTCAAATCACCTCTGGAAATTGTGCACAACCCGGCCTTTATAGCTCCAGTGAAGGAGACGGCACAGGAAAATGAGAAAGACTCAAGTAAAAATCATTCATTCATTCATTCAGTTACACAAGAATCACCTACTGAGTGTCATTGAACTAGGTTCTAGAATTAATCTAAAGAAGAGGAAGGCATAGACTCTGCCCTGAGTAGACCATAAACCCATAATCCAGGGGGGAATCAGCTCTCAGTCTCCAGCTCCTCAATTTGATGAAAACAATATGGGGCCATGGAGAAATTCATGCCCCATCCTCACAGAAACAATCACCCCTTCTTGCTGAGCATTTGGATTTCCAAAACACGGTTCTGATCTCTACCACAAATAAGGCTATCACGTTGAATCTTTGAGGAATCATCAGTCCACTGGGCAATTAACACCCAGTTGGAGAAGCCTGGGCCTTTTATATGCAAGAAGGGACAGCCCAAAACAGGGTCAAATGGGGAAAAAGTCTCAATCTTTTGTTTAGAGCAGTGGTCTTCAATCTTGGCTTGGAATCACAGGGGGAATTTAAAACATTCCAAGGCCCACATCCTGATTTAATTGGTCTGGGAAAAGTCTGATATGAGGATTTTCTGAGCTCCCAAGATGATTCTATTGTTCATCCCAGGTTGAGAATCTCTGGCTTTGAGCAATCAAAACTTAAAACACTCACCCTCTATGTCCCTACCAGCTTTTTCTTTGTGTGCTTTACCTGGAACAGACCTGTGATTGTCAATCAAATCTGAGCCTAGCTCACCTACTTATCTTGAGTCCTGTTTATCAGGTAAAACTGATTCTATCATAAGTCTTTATTCTTAGCAAAGCCCATAGCTACAATCTAAGTTTTTCCCCCAGTAATAACAACAACAACAACAACAACAATAATAATAGCAATTTATTACACTCCTGCCCTTGGCCTCAATCCAAAACTACATACTTTATGTACTCTGGAAGTTAGGAAATTAACGCCCCTTTTACCACTTAGGAACAGTCAAGCAAAGTTTGTGCACAGGGTTTGGGAGAGTTTTAGGGGCTCAGGAATGGGGAAAAAGCAAGGAACCAAATTTGGTTATTTCCCAAATGTGATTCATGATCAGATTAGCTGCAATCCTACTTTGATGCTAGTCATTGCTGTGATAGTCATCTCCTGGTCTCTATCAGACAGGGAACACGAGCTCCTGAAAGCTCACATTTTAGATAAATTTCAAGTGCCCTCAACCTTGGAGAAGAGAGAGGGTTCTTGACCTTTGATACAAACTTTTACACTCAGCTACTTTGAGTTTGACATTCCCCAATGATGAGTCCTTAAACACCTGTGGCAATGGACATCCTCACCTCTGTGGAGGCTCACCAGCTAGAGACCACGAGCAGAACACCTGTAGTAAAACAAAAATGATTGTATTGCTTGTTGCAGCTAAGGAGACCACACACCATGACCAACAATCACTTGTCTTGAGTTACGAGGGGTTTATTATAAGATTTCAGCATATGTAAAGTAATTTTGGGGAGGATTCAAAGGAACAAAGGAATGGATTGGGTTCTGTCAGAAAGCAGGACAATTCGGTGATTGGGTATCTTACTACATTTTATCTAGAGAACAGGAGAAATAGAGGAGAGCTGTAGTCACCATTGGAAAAGGAACACTTGTCATTCATATTTTCTGGGAGAAGGAGACATTAGGTTATTTCGTGGTTGCAAACTGTCTCTGGTTTGACTTCTGTTCAGACGTGTTTATGGAGTGGTCTTTTTGTCTTGCTCATAATTGTGGAGGGTCTTCACCTGATATTGATATTATGTGAAGCTGTTTATATTCAACAGGAAAACACCATGGCCTAGCCGGTATAGACTAGGCCAGCTACCAGCTGACAGGTTGTCAGGGCCCGTTGGGGGTCACCAGACATGTTGCGGTCAGGGTAGGGATGACAAAATGGTCAGTGATAACTCAGGGATGAGGAATGGGATGGAAGTTAGGAAACATAAACAGAAAAAACTAATTTAAGCAACATAATATGTCTGCCACCTTTGTTCAGCTCAGAAAAAAGGCCCATCAATCATTCTAAGAAATCAGCTATCTGTTCTCCATAACGAATTTGTACTTAAATGGGGCACAAGAAAAACTCTTGTCCTAAATAGTATATTTCTTTCTCCCTCCTCTCTTTCTTATTCCTTCCTTCCATAACTTAATTGATTAATCTAAACCATCCATCCAACAAATAACCAGCCAATATTTTATTATGTACCAGGCACTGGGCCAGTGTATTAGTTTTCCATTGCAATATAACAAATAACCATAAACATAGTGGCCTAAAAAGACAGTTTGTGGGTCATAGTTCTGTAGGTCATAGGTCCAGGCTTCTCATGGCTGGGGTCTCCACTCAGAGTCTCACCATGCTAAAACCAATGAGTCAGATGGTCATTTCCTGTCTGGGGGTGCTGAGGAAGAATCTGCTTCCAAGTGCATTCCAATTTTGGCAGAATTCATTTTCTTGAGGCTGTGTGATTGAGGAATGGTCAGGTGCTGCTTTCAGCTCCTGGAACCTGCTTGAAGTTCCTTGCCAGGTTATCCCCATGGACAGTTCACAACATGATTATTCTCCAGGATCAGCAGGAATGACGCTCTCTGACTTCTTCCTCTGCAACCAGCTGGAGAAGACGTTCTGCCTTTAAAGAACTCAGGTCTAACCAGGATCACTTCCTTTTTACCATATAACCAGCCAGAATCACAGCTTTGCCCACACTCAACAGAATGGGATTATGCAAGGGGTTGGGGTCACTGGGAGTCACCTTGGAATTCTGCCTACCTCAGCTGGATAAATACAGATATCAATAATCAATAGTGCCTGCCCACAAGGAATTCGCAGTCTCATTTAAGAGTCAGTCATACAGATGTAATTTGAATACACAGTATGGTATTAGCACTGCATGATTGTAGTGAGGTGGAAGAGAGAAAGGAATAGTTAACTTTACCTGCAATAGATGGATATGGAGTGTCCAAATCGATTTATAGAAGAGGAGATATCTCAATGGAGTGTGGGAGGGCAAACTGGATCATGAGGTGGACGGGGTGCAGAAAAGCATACCTTTTCTTTCTTTTTTTTTTTTTTAAAGATTATTTATTTATTTATTTGACAGAGAGATAGAACAAGTAGGCAGAGAGGCAGGCAGAGGGAGAGGGAGAAGCAGGCTCTCTGCTGAGCAGGGAGCCCAATGCGGGGCTCGACCCCAGGACCCTGGGACCATGACCTGAGCCGAAGGCAGATGCTTAACCGACTGAGCCACCCAGGCGCCCCTAGAAAAGCATTCCTGATGGAAGGTCGCCAGGACTAGAAAGTATGTGAGTGTGTGTGTGCGCTGTGCACACATGTGCATACACATGTGCGTGGTGGGGAGGTGTAGGTCTTTGCCATTGGAATGTAGTAGAGTAGAAAGAGGAAGCTGATAGTAGAGTCTAGACTGATAACATATACAGAAAAGTGGTTAAACTGCAGCTGGTAAAGCAGACCCAGGGAAGAGCAGTGGTCAAAGACCCAGTGTTCCTTTTTTTTTTTTTTAATTTATTTATTTGACAGAGAGATAGCACAAGTAGGCAGAGCGGCAGGCAGAGGGAAAGGGAGAAGCAGGCTCTCTGCTGAGCAGGGAGCCCGATGCGGGGCTTGATCCCAGGACCCTGGGATCATGACCTGAGCCGAAGCCAGCCGCTTAACCGACTGAGCCACCCAGGCGCCCCAACCCAGTGTTCCTTTTAATTCTCCACAAACAAACCTCCCCAGCCCACTCCTCCATGAGTGGTGCACCTGATTTGTACAAGTAGCCGTCATGTGATGCACAAGACCATTTTATCTTGCTCTGCTATTTTGCACTTTTAGCAAATAGAACGTCTCACAACAAAGACCCAGAAAGACAGATGTTCCAATTTCCCTTTTTCCAGGGAAATGAGATGTTTTTGCATTTGCTACATTAGGACAACACCTTAGTGCTAGACACTTAAGTGATGTATCATTGCCTTATAAAATCACAAGAACAACATTTAACTAACAATAGTTGGGAGGAATTAGCATTAAATGCTTGAGAGCAATTCACAGGAAAGAATGATCAGTAGACAGCTATACTCCATGGAGGGAAGAAAAATGAAAGAGCAACTGTTTCAAAATGACTTTTTGTGCAAAAACATATATCGAATTTGGGTGTCTGAGCACAATTAAGAATTCATTGGATTAAAAAAACATGCATTTCACAGCATGATTTTAAAAATGACTTGCATTAATTAATTGAATAAAAATGGATACGCATTTCTGGGGTTGTGTGTAGGACCTTGACTTGGGTCTGGGTAGGCAGCTTTACAGCTACATTAAAGTTGGTTTTTTACATTTAGAATATGCTTTCTTGGTAAAATAGAAAGCTAGAACAGTAATGAGCAGAACAGAAAGCTTTAAGAAAATGCTCTGAGGACAATAAGTGTTTACTGCCTAATTCTTTGAGGGGAAAAAAAGGAAATAATTACAAAATTTGGAAGACAATAAGATTCTATACAGTAAGCATTAGAAGGTAGCAAAAATAATTTCGCCTGGTAGCTCATATACTTCCATGGCAAGGTGACCAGTCTTTTTGATAAATGAATACATATATTCATATACATAAGGGAATTTTGCTTTTGTATGGTATAATTCCTCAGACCATAAGAACATCAGTTGAAATCTTAGCAAAAGGTCATGCTAAAAAGACTATCATCAGTAGTAGGAACACAGTTGAATGATTTGCTGAGGGGGTCAGCGCTCACTTCAACTTAGAACATGTGAGTGAGACTTGTCAGGGGTTGGAGATTAGGCACAGGTTAGCAAGGGACTTCGTGGAACTCATCTGGCAATCTAAAATGGGAGCGGATATATTGCTTAACTTATTCAAAGAATATTTATTCAGATGCCTATTAAGTGGAAAGGACTGGGCTTTAAAAAGAGTCGGAAATTAAAGTCTGCCCTAGGTGAGCTTTCAGATCACCTGTCTTTCTGTGTTGTTGGAAAATGCCAGCCTACTGGAGCAAAGAACAGCTACTTGCGCTCTCAGAACCTGCTTTAGATATTTGATTTCTTATAAAGATCTCTCTCTCTCTCTCTACCTATCTATTGAGAGACAGAGATTGAGAGTGAGATAGAGATGTTGAAAGGAAGGATAAAATTCATTGCCAATGTGGAAAAGAGGAGCATTGCATCCTGATTTATCATATGAAACATTAGAAAAGAGGAAATAGTCTTTACAAAATATACTTGTACCTAGACCTACCTACCTTCCCTCCTTTCTTCCTCTTTCTTTCTTTCCTTCTTTTCTTTCTTTCTCTCTTCCTTTCCGATTTATTTATTTGAGAGAGAGAGATTGAGAGCAAGCATGAGTGGGGGGAGGGGCAGAGGGAGAGTGAGAGAATCTCAAGCAGACTCCATGCTGAGTGAGGAGCCCAAGGGGGCGGGGAGGGCTTGATTTCACCCTGAGATCATGGCCTGAGCCAAAATCAAGAGTTGGACGCTTAACTGACTGAGCCATTCAGGTGCCCTTAGACTTTTCTTTCTAAAGCTAATAATTAAACTAAGGTTATCTGTCTAACTACAGAAAAATTAAATTATATTTTTAAAGTCTGCTT
This sequence comes from Mirounga angustirostris, assembly GCF_029215605.1. Lineage (NCBI taxonomy): Eukaryota > Metazoa > Chordata > Mammalia > Carnivora > Phocidae > Mirounga > Mirounga angustirostris. The sequence goes on along the minus strand of NW_026991711.1, from coordinate 14,658,177 downwards.
CCTTAAAATGAAATGTAAATGTTTTGAAGCTCAAACCCATTTGAAAAATGCAAACATTTTGATTTGCTGAGAGAACTAGTACTTATCTACATTGATTTTTCACTCCCAGTCCTTCAGCCATTTCTTCTCCCATATTAATGGCATTGCCATCCATGTAGTTTCCCAACTTCGAACACTTGGAGTCATTCTTAACTTCTTTCCTTCCTGCTGCTTCACACATAGTCACTAGATCTTACTGATTCTACTTCTGGAATATTTCTCAAATTTTTACTCTTTTGTTCTACTGCCATTTCTTTGCGCACGTGTGTTTGTGTTCTCATTTCCTTCTTACACCATAGTAATTGCTTACTTAGTCTTTCACAAATTTTTTTCAAGAAATATTTATAGAGCACTTACGGCTATGTGTTACCTATGTTATTAAAACCACCACCATTTTATCTCCTGTCGTAGCTGAGCTCCAGATCCCATAAACAGCTATTTATTTGCCATCTCCATCTGGCTGTCTCATTAGTATTTCACACTTAACTTATTCACAGCAGAACTCGGAGTTCACCCTTCCTGAATCCTCAGACTCCCAACTTGTTTTGTTTTAGTCTCCCCTTTTCAAAAAGTAAATAGAACTGTCAGCCTTCCAGTAGCTCAAATGACAAACCTCAGAACCATCTTTGATTCATCCCTTGTTTACTCCCCATATCCAATCTTGCAGGAAGTACTATTGATTTGGCTTCCAACATCTATCTTGATGGAATAGATCTCTCCATCTCTGAATCAGAGCACCTGGTTCAAGTCCAAGTATGTCACTTACTAGCTATGTGACCTTGAGTAATTAATGTCTGAGAGTCTTGGTTTCAAATGCAAAACCAGATTTTTAAAGAAAAAAAAGGTGTCATCAAAAAAAAAAAATCATCTAAAAGTGTGGCTTTACCTGTCAAGAGCCAAAGCCTCACTGAATGAGGAAATGTGTACTGATTTGGCCTTTTTATCTCCCCCAAACTGATTTATTTTGACAGGAGGAGAAAGAAAGAGGAATACTTAGATTCTCAATGGAAGTGATTATAAGGACTGGGGGTGTGTGTCTTTACTGGCCTTTATTTGATGGGGACAATGCTAGAATTGTCTTGCATTAATGCGACTTCCTAATATTCTACTATGTTCAGAAATCAGATTAATTTTGATGTGTAGTAGGATTTCAAGATAGAAGGTACATTTTTTTTGAGATATTTTGCATAATAGAGAAGTATTTTGACCCGACACTTAAAAAAACCTACCTCATTTATGGGAATATCATATTTCCCTGTTTTCTTTAATGCCAACGTCCATCTGATAATTTGTCTTGGTGTGTGATCTTTGCTTCATTTAGAGTTATTCCCCTCTTTTTCTTATCATATCTATGTATTTATAAGCCAGGTCTATTCCTTTTTTAAAAAATTTTATTTATTTATTTGATAGAGCAAGAGAGCGAGAGAGCACAAGCAGAGGGAACTGCAGAGGGAGAGGGAGAAGCAGGCTCCCCACTGAGCAGGGAGCCAGATTCGGGGCTTGGGGCTCCCTGAGGGGCTCAGGGCTTGATCCCAAGGCCCTGATATCATGACCTGAGCTGAAGGCTGCCGCTTAACTGACTGAGCCATGCAGGCACCCCAAGGAGGTCTATTCTTAATTGTCCTACCACCATTTTTAATTCTAGCGTCCACTAACGCCTTTTGCTCTTTCAGTTTCTTCTTGGAAGGAATGGCCTCCAATCTCACTTCTTTTATACCCAAACAAGATAGTTAAGAGACACAAGTGTCTGATGTTTTTATGTTGTCTACTGTAGTTGGGTCTGAGCATTTACACAGGGTTCTAGTATTAATTCTTTTAAAAAATATCTCCTTCACTTACAATTGAGGCATTTTATATTAATTTTGCAAAATTGTGTGTAGGTAGGTTCTATTTTCTACGACATTTAAATTGGGACTTTTAAGAGGGACCATTTCAAAATATTTGTTCAACATAAGCAAGTGCTGGGTCGGATGGAGTTGAAAACCACTGATACAGATGCAAAAGTGCTCCAGAGAAAAGGCCAGAGAAGAGCTGAAGGAGTTGGCAGACAGAAAGGGCCTCAGTTCATCTGAGGAAGTGTAGATTGTACAGACCGGGGCTGTGATGGTTGGGGTTATAAATGGCAGCAGAGGACCCAGCAGGAGTCAAGCCCTACTCGTGAGTCCAGGTGAGACTAGCCACACACTGCAGGGAGGGCTGTGGGAGCAGGAAACTCCCCACAGACCACATCTCCTTCAGCCAATGTGAAGATTTTACATAAGCTCCCTTAGCTCAGATAACCCCAGATGAAGGCGAAGAGAACAAGGAGAGGAGACACATGAACTTGAATATTTACCCCAAAGAGATAGAGGTTAACTGAGAAGTGGTGAGCTAACTTAAGTTGGATACTTTTAAAATCCTCCAGTGGCTTTCCATTTCCTTCCCAGTAAATTTCTTATAGGGGCCAACAAGCCTGAACAGGACCCGCCTCCCACCATCCCTCTAACTTCTTCCCTACTATTTCACCCTGCTGGCATTTACACTCTTGAGGGCAAAAACTATTGTCTTTTGTGTTCACCAAAGTATCCCAAGTACCTAAAAGCACTTAGTACATAGTAGTGACTCCATAAATATTTTTGGATTAAATGTATGGATCCTATTGTCCTTATTCATTATTTATTTTTCCACTGTTAGGATGTAAGTCACATGAAGGCAGGGTCCTTTTTGGTCTTGTTTAATATACGGAAAATGCTTAACAAGTTTTTTTTTTTTTTAAGACTTTATTTATTTATTTATTTTTTGAGAGAGCACACAAGAGGGACAGAGGGAGAGGGAGCAGCAGACTCCCTGTTGAGCAGGGAGCCCAATGCAGGGCTGGATCCCAGGAGCCTGAGATCATGAACTGAGCCGAAGGCAGATGCTTAACCGACTGAGCCACCCAGGCCCCCCAATGCTTAACAAGTTCTTATTGGAAGACATATATGAATACCTACTATGAAAAAGTTATTGCCTCTGCTACGCTATACTGAGTTAATGAATACATTATACATACCGGTGGCATAGCGTGTATCCATCACTCATGGCAGCTATCTATGGTGGATAAAGAGTGTTATACAATAAGTCAAAGAATGAATTGTTCATATAAATAGTACTTTATGGGAAGCAGTCTGTAGGGGTATGGTTGCCCCAAAGTTACAATCATGTAGTGAACTGGAATACACTCTGTATATAACACTATTTTTTCTGCAGTTTACCCTGTCTGCAAACTCTTCTACTCAACTTCCTCAGGAAAAAAAAAAAAAAGCCACCGCTTTGCTGCTTATTTGCAAAACTGCTTACCCTGGGGGCTTTTTTTTTTTTTTTTTTGGTTTGTTTATAAAAATGAAAAAAAGTCATTTCAGTGTATAGGAGCACTTTGTGTTCTTGAAGGAGAGATTCATGCTGCCAATGACTTACATAATCTGTTTTGTTTTTCATGTGTATTGAAGGGCATTCGCATCTATACATTCCTGTGTGCAAATGTAGGGGATCCAAAACTATTCTCTGTGATTGTTTGGATTGTTAATCTCTCCAGGGTTTCCTCAACATTCTCCAAGGCAGTTTCTGGCACCAAAGGGAAAATGGAGAAGTTGAGATGCAATTTTATCTCCCAACTGAACTTGATTAAATGGGGACTCTTCTAATCAAAAGTTTGAATCCTAGGGGAGTGCAGCGTTGTTAATGGGTTTGAGAATATTCGAGAAGAACAGGGAAGAAGAGTACTAAAGTCACGGTGGAGAAGGAAGCAGGCAAGAAAATAATTGTAGTAAAGCTTATTAAGGCATAAAATTAGGTGAACAAATTGTTTCACAGATAGTGTTAAGCTCATTGCTAGACTGGCAAAGGAAGTGGAAGAAAGCTCTTTGAAAACATTATTTTTATTATTTTAATAATTTGTGTAGGATTCATAGTAGCTGCAATCTGTTAGCCAGAAACAGTTACCAGCTGGTGTCATCATGGAGTAACTGTAGCAGGCTGAATGCAAACATGTTTTTCCTTTTACCTGGAGTGCATTCAATTTTACAAAGTTTCTATTCATTTCCACCTGAATGTGAGGACTGCCCTTGTAGATAAGGAAACCTGTTTATTGCGTGATTCAAGTACTTCGACTGGGTTCACACCAAGTTCCACAACTGTAATAGGGAGACCACACCTGGGACAGGCAGTGTTTACACAACTAATATTACCTCTCATTAAAAATGCATACTTGGGGGGCACCTGGGTGGCTCAGTCGGTTAAGCATCCAACTCTTGATTTCAGCTGAGGTCATGATCTCAGGGTCCTGGGAGGGAGCCCCTCATCAAGAGTAGGGAATCTGTTTGGGATTTTCTCTCTCCCTCTGCCCCTCCCCACTGCGCTCTCTCTAATAAAAATAATAAATCTTTAAAAAAAGGAATACGTGGGTACATGCTTGAATTGTCTAATTGCTTGATTCTATGCATTGCTTTCCTTGTGGTTACCTCGAGGAAATGGTGGTACTCCATTAGTTATTTTACTGAAAGCAAAAGCAGATTTGCATGTTAAGAGTGTTATTGTCTTTCCCCTGTTTATCTGGAAACTGACAGAGTAGGTGCCAAAATACTGCAGGATGTAGAGATCACTCAGCTTTGCCTATAAAGCCAGAGGGAGAGGGAAAATAATTTAATTGTTCTATTGCAATTCCATTGCCCCTTCCTGCCTCTTGACTCAAAGGGTCTCAAGAGGAGAGAGAGGAAATTATGGACTCTTTTGCGGATGTTCATGGGGTTTCTTCAATGGCGATTTGAATGTATGTCGGGGATGTTAGTGGTTGCTCATCCTGGCTCTGCTTTCTCCTGGTTGTCCTTGGTTCCGCCTCCTCATCTCTGAAATGGGATATTATACTTCTCTTATCTCCTTAGAATGTTGTTCTGAGGAGCAAATGAGATAACATCTAGAAAGTGCTTTCCACCCTATAAATTGCCGAAGCACTCACATTATACATTTGGATAGCTAACAAGGTTATACTTATCCATGTGATATCAAGCGACTTTATAGGAAATGAGAAACGTCTCAAATAAAGCCATATAAAAAAGTATACTGAATTTTTACTTGGTAAAGCAAAGGTGTATATTTTAAAATAAGTAATATCATTAACCAGATGCATTCAGGAAGTGATCTTTGAGTTTTATTTTTATTTTTTATTTTTTTATCCTATCACAATTTCTTGCTTTGGAGAGTAGTGTGATGCCATTAATAGGATTGTAAACTTCAAGTGAGAGAAAAATAAATAGATTAAGTAAGCCCTAAAGAAGCTGATTCATCTTGCTCAACACCTTTTTTACTAATATAAGCTCATACAGTATCAGGAAGGGCACTGTTTGTAGTTGTTTATAGAGTTGAAAAGAGGAAAGGAAGCAGAGGTGGGGAAGCTTTGTTGAGAAAAATCCCACCTGTCTAGAATAAAAATAACTTCCTATGCAAAAGAGTTAGCATCCCTGAAAGAGATCTGGATCCTAACTGATGGCTTGAAGGGGACAGTCTGACAAATGGAAGAGATCAGTACAGTGTCTCATGAAAAGACAAGTACCGCACAGATCCATAAAGAGGCCCGGTGGGAAGGTTGACTGCTCTGAAGGCATGAGATGCCAGGGTAGCCAGGAGGGACATGATGACCTTGGCAAGGGGATCAAATTGCATTGATTCCCTCTTCAACACACTGCCACTCTCCACTTGGGTCCAGCAAGTGGGGGACTGTGAAGGGGCAGTTACTGCCATTTGATGGTACATCCATTCATTACCTGAAAAACAGAAACCATTATTAAACAAAGATTTGATTCTCAGGTAAATGCAAACTTTAGATGTTTGAAAAAGAAAGTTCAAAAAATCTGCACATAAACAAGAGCTTATTTAGCTTATGAAATAGAAGTAAGTGTAGGTCTTATCATCCACATGGGGGGGGTAAGGGGTGAGTCTTGCACATTTAGGAACTCAGTGTGTGTTAGCAGGATGAATTTTAAAAGGTGACCCCTCAGCTCCTCTTGCATTGGAAGTACTGCATGGTTGTGGGCTGGTGGGTACGGTGCTGGAAGAAATGAAGTGTGCGTTCAACAAAGACCCTGATAGCAGGTGCCTAATGGCTCATGGATGGATGCCGATTGAATAAAATTGTAGAGTTGGACACACAAAGTTTGTGGTTAAGGAGGGACCGGAATAAAACTTGGGCAACAGTTAGAATGTCTTGGGTGGGAATTAAAAGCAGTCTGGAGCCAGTTTCCCCAGCCAGCTCGAGCGCAGTCCTGTCTAGGTGGGTCTGCCCAGCGGTGTGCGAGTGTTATCCCTGCACAGAGGCCGGCCAGATTTGCGTCCATCCTCAGAAGGAGAAAGCTGCGCATGTAAAGGTCTCGGTTCCGTGTCGGCGACGCTCTCCTCGGGCCTCTCTCCGTGCTCCGCCTTTGCTTCTCTCCCAAATACCTCCTCGCTCTAGGCTGAAGGGATTCCCACCCCCAGCCGCCTCCTCCGAGCCCCGCGGAGCCGCGGACTCCTCCCCTGGAAACTCCTCCGGGGCTGGGGAAGGCTTCGGCGCATGCTCCGTACCTAGGGTAGGTTTTCGCTGCGGGTAGCAGGGCTCCTGTCACACCGGCTGGCGGGTTGTGGCGGTGCCAGCCAGTGTTTGCGAGTGTGCCTGCGTTCCCGCGCCGGGGCGGACCGACCCGGAGCAGCCGTGCGACTCTTCCCGGGGACGCGGCTCAGCACAGACGCCTCGCGGGCGGCCGCCGCGGGGGCTCCTCTGCAAACTTGCGGCGGGCGCCGTCGGCCCTCGCGGCTCCCGCGCCCCGCGACCTGAGGGCAGAGGCGCCGGCCGGGTGCGCGTCCCGGGCGCGGTGCCCGCGGCTGGCCGAGGCGGCGGGGCCGGGCCGCGCCTTCGCCCTTGGCCCGCGCCCCGGCGAGCCTCCTGCAGCCCCAGCGCTCGCGGCCGCACCGCCCGGCTGCCCCGGGCAGGTGCAGGACCCGAGCCGCGCTCCGCAGCGCCTGAGCGCCTGAGCGCCTGAGCGCCGGCGGCGGGATGCCCCGCGTGGCCTGAGAGCGCGCGCCGCGCCCTGGCCGGAGCGGGGAGCGGGCCACGCCGGGCGCCCCCGGGAGCGCAGGGCGCCCCACGCCGCAGCCGTAGCCGCGCGCGCCGGCGCCCGCCTCCCCGCTCGGCTCGCAGGCCCTGGCGCTGCCAGCCGGGGAGTGCGGGAGTGCCGCGGGGCCGCCAGCCAGCCGCACGCCTCGGCGTCAAGGGCATGGAGGAGCGGCGGGCTCGGAGCCGCGCCACGGAGTCCCCGAAACTTCCGAGCGGGCGCCAGTCCGCGCCGCTGCCGCCGCCGCTTCTTCGCCTGCCGGCCTGAGAGCGGGACCATGGATGAAAGGTTCAACAAGTGGCTGCTGACGCCGGTGCTCACTCTGCTCTTCGTGGTCATCATGTACCAGTACGTGTCCCCCTCCTGCACCAGCTCCTGCGCCAACTTCGGGGAGCAGCCCCGCGCGGGGGAGGCCGGGCAGCCGGCCGCCCCGAGTCCCGCCCGCCGGGCACAGGCGCCGCCCGAGGAGTGGGAGCGGCGGCCCCAGTTGCCCCCGCCACCGCGGGGGCCGCCCGAGGGGTCTCGGGGGGCCGCTGCGCCAGAGGACGAGGATGAGGAGCTCGGGGAGCCGGAGGAGGAAGAAGAGGAGGAGGAAGAGGAGCCGGACCCCGAGGCCCCCGAGAACGGCTCTCTGCCCCGGTTCGTGCCGCGCTTTAACTTCACCCTGAAGGACCTGACCCGCTTCGTGGATTTCAATATCAAAGGGCGCGACGTGATCGTGTTCCTGCACATCCAGAAGACCGGGGGCACCACGTTCGGCCGGCACCTGGTGAAGAACATCCGGCTGGAGCAGCCGTGTAGCTGCAAAGCCGGCCAGAAGAAGTGCACCTGCCACCGGCCGGGCAAGAAGGAGACGTGGCTTTTCTCCCGCTTCTCCACCGGCTGGAGCTGCGGGCTGCACGCCGACTGGACGGAGCTCACCAACTGCGTGCCGGCCATCATGGAGAAGAAGGACTGTCCCCGCAACCACAGCCACACCAGGTACCGTCTCCGGCCCCCTCTCGCTTCCTGCCGCCTCCCCGCCTCTCTCCCCTTGGTCCCTACCCTGGGCGGCCCTGCGCCGCCTGAGCGTGCGTGTGGTTCCCTGGTGTCTTCCAGCGATTGGGGCAGAGGCTTTGGGAGTGGGGTGGGGAACCTCTGGATAGCGCCCTGGTCTTGAACTCACTCTTCCCCTCCCCTCTCCTTCTTTCTCCCCGCCGCTTTCCGATACCCCCTTTCACCTTCAAAGGTGTCCCGAGCAGTCGTGTGTGTTCTTCCTTGTGCCTAGGACGGCGTGGCCTGCCGCCCACCGTGCAATGCAGAGGAGGCCTGAGTTAGACTAGCGAGGTCGGATCTTGCACCTAAATTGTGTGAGTGGAAACCCAAACCCGGTGAAAGGCAGGAGGAACTGGGCATGGAGAGGCAGGGCAGGCGTTTTCCAGGCACGCTGAAGCCAGAAGCGAGTCTAATCCCTCTATAAGTGGCTCTTGGGAGGCTCCTCGCCAGCTCAGGAAACAATCCTCTTGATGTGTCTTTGAAGATACACTTTCAAATTCCCGCTGTACCTCGATAACCCTAATTCTGGAGGTGGTCTTTGTTGCTGAGCAATGCCGGGATTTGGACTCATGCTGTTCTCAGCAAGATTTCCACTCTCCCCCAGACCAATCCATCAACACATTCCAGAAGTACTTGTTAAATGCCTACTGTGGGCCGGGCAACGTGCTACGGGGACAGAAAGATAAAATAAGGAAAATACCTTCCTTTCAGGATAGGTGGTTTTCTCTCTCCACCCCCCCCCCCACTTTTAAATAGTAATACTGCTGAGAATTAGGAAAGTTTGAAATCTTAATAGCCAATGATACTGCTTACATTAACATCCTTTGAGAGAGGCATGAGCTTAAGAATTTGGTTGAATGTTCTTTCTGCCCACTGCAATTTGAAGATTAATCTGACATGCTTGCTCAAGGGACTAAAATATTAAAAGCTTGGAACACTAGTTTATTGAAGTTTTTATCTCAAAGGTTTCAAACAATTTGGTGTAAGGAAACAGGAATTTAAAAACTCAAGCTCAATATGTTGATATCAGATAGCTTTTGCCTTTGACATTATGGGAAGACTTCATTTACTGGAAGCTACCCAGATTCTGAATTCACCACCACTGAAGCATCTAATTCTACTTCATTTCTCCAAGAATGAGCAAAATTTCATTATGGGATTTTTTACTCTGGCAGTTTTTCAAATACTTTCTTTCCTCCCTGCTCCTTTCCCTGTTTAATGGAAATTGGTTAGAATAGGAAACTGGTTGGACTTGGAATGAAGGCATTAGGCTCCTTCCTTAGCATATTTTAAGGACCTTTTACTTTTAAAAATTTCTAATCCTGTAGTGTTTTAGACCCTGCACTTCTGTTTTAGCTTAAAATAGTTTTTCAATTAATTATTACTTTCAAACCTTCTAACAGACAAGACTGTTATTTCAATGAGAGACAATCTTTGCTGCATCTTACCCCAAATTGTACCTTTTGTATTTCGGCCTTTACCTATTAATTACTGACTGACCCCAAGGAGTTTGCTACTCTGATTCCTGGCTTCCATTTCAATAAAACTAGAGACTTTGATTATCACAGAGGAACATGGATTCTACAGTAGGGATGGGCATTTTATTCTGTCAATATATATATAAAAGTCTCAGTGGATAGATGAAGAGTTTTGGAGGAACTAGAGATTATGGAACCCGAAAATAATTGGATTTTTGCTTAGTGATGAAGTGTTCTTCTGCTATAGACCCTACCTGGATTAAGCAGTAAGGTCTCACTCCTATAGGAAATACTCAGTATCTCTCTACTCTGTGATGTGGGAAAATTCCGCCTTGGCTATTTGAACATACGGTTTCTATTGCAGAGTCAAATGCTTTTCTCTGTTTAATGATGGACCATGAACATTTATTTCTCTCTGAATCACAAGTTATCAGATAATCACCCTGCACAGGGTTGCTTTTTTTTTTTTTTAGTTTTTTAATTTTCACGTAGGTTTTTTTTCGGGAGGGGGTGGTTACCAATTTATAATTCCTTTTCCTTTTCTTCTTCACCTTCTCTCCCCTTCTTGGTATTCTAAATTACTTCTTTCGTTCTAGATGTCGTAGGAAGGAATGGTTGTGGGTTATGTGAGGCACCCTGCATCGAACGTTATAGGGAAAAAGTTGAAGGGATGTCCAGTAGCGTCTTCCTCACAGAGAAGATTGAATTACTGGTCTGGCATTGGAATGCCTGTGTACAGCATTCTACAGTCAACGAGATTAGCCTGGATAATGGAGGGTACATTTCCACAATGCAAAATGGCAGATAATCTATCACTACATAATGGGAACAAGGTTCTTCAAATAGGGCTGACTCTAAGCAAACTCGAGAAGTAGATCATGTTGATATTAGTTCCCTAGTCTTTTTGCTTTTGGCCCTTTTGAGGGTCCCCCTCCCCATTTCTCACAGGGATTAGTGCCTTTGTAAGGCATCTAGTGAGCAAGAGCAAGGATTCTGGATCCGGATGGATGTGGCTCTTGTGTAACCAAGAGTGGCCCTTACTAGCTATGCAACCAGGAGTATGTTACTCCTTCTGAGCCTCAGATTCTTTATCTTTAAAGCACAGGTAGTAATTAGTACTTCTCTTATAGAGGTGTTGTGAGAACTAAATGAACAAATGTGTGCAAAATGCTTACCGCAGTGTCTACATATAGTGTAATGTGCTGGAATATAGTACTTACTTTGCAGGTGTATAGTAATAGTTAACATTAGTTGTTAGTTGTAATAACACTGTTTTCCTGAGTCAAGGCCTTCTTTCATGAAAGGATCTGAGGTCCGTTCCTTAGAGCAGCGCATTGTAAATGGGTCACCTTATTTTATAGAGATGCTATTTTGTGATTACTTGTATTGAGGCAGAATTCAAACTTAAGAAATAAATGGAAAATAATGGACATTTGAGCATCAATCAATGCAGGGGACATGATGGAAGACAGGGACACAATATAATTGGGTATATATTCTGTTGGTGATGAAACAAACAAGCAAACAAAAACCAACCTGTCTGGGATGGTGTGAGCAAATGGGAATATCGAGTACCAAAGGCAGAAGTGGGAAGCCAACTCTGAAAGGAGATGCATGGTTTAGATGAAGGAGCCATCATATGGACTGTATGGACCCAGGAAGGGACAAGGCTCTGGGGCTGGCAGTTTGGATCCAGCACAGAGGGCTTTTTTTTAATGTTTTATTTATTTATTCATGAGAGTCGCAGAGAGAGAGAGAGGCAGAGGGAGAAGCAGGCTCCCCGCCTAGCAGGGAGCCCGATGCGGGGCTCGATCCCAGGACCCTGGGTTCATGACCTGAGCCGAAGGCAGACGCTTAACCATCTGAGCCACCCAGGCGCCCCTGAACACAGAGATTAGTTAGAGTAAAATAGGAAGCAAATCAGAAGGTGGCACAAATGAATGATCTCTTCGATCCTGTGACTGATGATTTCTTCTCGTTATATTTTTTTTGCTTTCCCCTGCAACTATCTTTTTGGTAGGTTATTCTTTCTTATTCTTGTGCTGCCTTCTTTATTACTGTTTTTCCTTTTATCTGCATGTTCAGGTCTTTAGAAGACTATTCTTTACCATTGTTGAGTATGGATAGAATCATAGCATTTTATGGCTAAAAAAGACTGAAGAAGTAATCAAGTCCTATAAAATATCTGGCAAATGAGTAATTTAATTCTAAGGAAGTGAAATGATGTATCTAAGGTTTCTTCAGGGAACTTGAATTTTCATTTTAATAAGTTATATTTGGTGTTTTGCCTGTTGTTTTCTTCTATACTTCTATATGCTTCTATAAAAGTAGAGTGGAGAGTGTTTTAAGCACTTATTATGTGCCGGGTACTGTGATAGTTCTGGCAATAGAGTTTTGAATAGTGTCAGTCCTATGGGGCTTAGGCTATTAGGAAAGAAAGACCTTGATCTTCTTTGGTAGGTGAGTATCACTCTCATTCTTAAATAATGGTAGAAAGAGATTTTTTAAAAAGATTTATTTATTTTAGAGAGAGAGAAAGAGAGAGAGAGCGAGAGCATGTGTGTGGGGAGGGGCAGGAGAGAATCTCCAGTAGACTCCACACTGAATGCCGAGCCCCATGTGGGGCTTGATCCCATGACCCATGAGATCATGACCTGAGGCAAAAGCAAGAGTGGGCCACTCAACCAACTAAGCCACTCAGGTGCCCCATTGCTGGGAGGAGATTCTATTCACACCTTTTGTAAGGGGGGGGGTAGTGATTTTTCCCTTTTATGACCTGTTTTCTGTTGGTTCTAGTAGACTAGTTGGAATCTTATGAATATTGTAGTAGATAGGACCTTCTGTGTTGCAAATGATACAAACCTAACTCAAACTCAGTTCAGCCAGGTGGGAATTATTGGCTTAATAACCAGACCGTAGGAAACATAGGGGTAGAGTTGGTTCTAAGAACGACTGGAACTGGAGGTCTGGGGTCTTTCTCCCCACACTCCTTTGGATATTGACCTCATCAGATTGGCTAATTCCATGAAATGGGTAAATGGCTATCATATCTAATAGCTCCACAGGCCAAGCAGGTAGCAAGCTTTCTCCATGTTCCAATTTAAAATCTTGGGGAATGACTCTGATTAGTCCAGCTTGGAACTTGTGACTGTCCTTTCTGCCAGTCCATGTGGCCAGGGCAATGAGGTTTTCGGACCCACCTGGTATCACAGTACCATCTGTGGGACTGGTTTGTGTGTGTGTGTGTGTGTGTGTGTGTGTGTGTGTGTGATGATAAGAAGGGGACCTCACATAGATACAGCTCCCACATAGACCATTGGGTTCTGGATAGTCTTTCTAGTTGTGTCAATTATATGTGTAAGTGAATAAAAAATAAACTTTCAGATCTCCCCTTTGCATTCTTGCATGTAGGAACATTTTCAAGTCAAGCTATAGCTCCAGTTTACTTGCAGCAGCTGAAAACCATGTCATATGAGGAATAATTTGAAGGAACCTGAAGTATTTAATATGGAGGTGGAAAAATTAAGGAGAGATGTAAAAATTGCCTTCCATTAGTCAAAGGAAGATGGTGTGGAAAATGGAGGAAGCTTGCTCTGTATTTCTCCAAAGGATGGAACTAGGATACGTGGGAGACCAGTGGTAGGATAAGGTTTCAACTCAGAGTAAGAAAGAACTTCTTAAAATTTGTAGCTGTCTAGGTGCCTGAGTGGCTCAGTCAGTTAAGCATCTGCCTTTGGCTCAGGTCATGATCCCAGGGTCCTGGGATCCAGCCCTACGTTGGCTCCTTGTTCAGTGGAAAGTCTGCTTGTCCCTCTGTCCCTCCCCCTGCTTGTGCTCTCTCTTTCTCTCTCTCAAATAAATAAATAAATTAAATCTTTAAAAAAATTGTAGCTGTCTAAAACGAGAATGAAATCTGTGCAGCGACATACTACCTAACAGTGAAAACTTTAAATGTGGCTGATCAACCACTGATGTTGTGAAAGCATTTCCTTCCCAGGAAGGGCTGAACTCGTATGGCCTTCTATTTTAAGTTTCCGTGTTCTAATCTAAGCTGAATTCAGGGTATCTTTCTTTGTCCCTTTCCTGCCCCATGCAGAGAAAATAAAACGAGAAAAAAAAAACCCAAAATGATTACAAGTGAACTACTCCTTTCTCAAACATTTGTAGATATTTCTACCAAGGAAACTTTTGGTAGAGCACTGTCTGATGGTATAGACTGTTGTATTCGTTTGGGGCTAAAAGCAATGGATAGGTCCTGTGTACTAGAGCGTCGCTTCTTCATAATAAGTATAAAAAGGTAAGATGAGAAATAGAACTTCCACCGAAAGCTGTTACCACTTTGAAACATCATCTGGGTATTGCTTTTTCCTGTGGACATTGGGCTAAAATATATAAGGAGGCTACAGAGTTCTGTTTCAGACTGTCTAGAATATTATGGCCCGTACTGCTTTCTAAAGCATAATCTTTTTGATGTCTCTTCTAATTAGAAATGTTGAACTGTGAAGAAGGTTAATTTTCACCATCAGGTTTGTGTGCTGTGTGAAACCAAGGAGATAAGAGATTGTTCTGTCTATATGCCATATCCACTTATATGTTCATTACAGAGTCTCTGGAAGTATTGCTTCTGGTCCAAACCACCAATATTTGCTATAAATCAGAAGGAGGTTGAATTAAACCCATTCCTTTTTTTTTTTTTTTTTGAGTTGTGAAGATAAAACTGGAACCAGTAAATGGTGATCGATGATTTATTTTTTCTGCCTTTTTCGTGCTGGTTACCTTGGGATGTTGGCAAGTGTTGATTTTTTTTTAGAGAAATACAGATGCTCATGTAATAATTGGAAGCTAGGTAAATTTAGCCTCTAACAATGTGGATTGGCTTAATCTTAGACTCTTACTTTATTATTCCCCAAAGCTAATTATTATCATCTCATTTTTACTAAGGACAATCAGAAGCTTATGGCATTTGAAAGTTACTTATGTTTGATAATGAATTAAACAGGTTTAATTGAGACTGCCAAATCTTAATGTGATTTTAAGACTCATGAAATAAATTATTGAGCCGAGAAATAGGTTTAGTATGAAAACAATTAAATGGGGAACCCAAATTAATATTTTCTAGTAATCAATTATCTTGTTTTTGAGTTTGTTAAATTATGGATATCATATATAAATTCTCTGTTGATTTTAATGGGCCAATATAACTCTATTTAAATTATAGCTAAGCATTTAACTGCATTTGGGAAGTGTACTGGACAGTTAACTTAGATGGTGTTATTTGTTTATATCTCCCGTAGCATATACAGTTGCTCAGTAAAACCCATGTAAAGTTCCCCAGCACAGAGACCGACCTATAAAAAATGCTCAACACATGTCAGCTAAAAATCTATCATATTCTAGTTTATCTTGTAAAAATGTCAGCATAACTTGACCAGACTGTGGTTTTTTTATGGAATGATCCAATGTTTTATGTCATGACTCTCTTATTTCAGGTGAAAGTTCTAATCATTAGGAATTGCCTTCCATAATTAGCAAGGTGTCAACTGCCCTGATTCTCTAGAGGAGGAGTAAAAGTCAGGACAGAGGCCAGGACTTATTGGACCATTCTAGAAGGTTTCTCCCAGGAGGCAGTATGCTATAAGTCAGGAATTCCTTTGGGTACAAGGTTAATCTCATTCATTCTCGGTTTAGGAAAAAAAAATCAGCCTAACTAGAGAGAATGGGCTCCTTGATGTAGGTTGGGAGGCTGAGAAAAGTCTAAACAATGTGGCCTGGATTACTACTGATCAAAGTCAGACAGTTGAGGTAGTTGTGGTTGGAGATTGTGATATTGAAGAGCATTGGAAGGAGACCCTTTATTAGGAAAAATGTCCTCAAGGGAAATTGGAAGAAATCAATGACAAAGTTATCAGCCACTGAAAATCACTGGAAATTGTGCTGATGCCCAGTTTGTGAGTGTCATTTGGGTGATGTGTACGAGCATGGGCTGTGACGTAAAATGAGCTGGGTTTTTTTTTTTTTTAATTTAGAATATATAAGTCTTTTTTTTTTTTTAATTTAAATTCAAGTTAGTTAACATATAGTGTAGTATTACTTTCAGGAGTAGAATTCAGTGATTCATCACTTACATACAACACCCATCCCAACAAGTGCCCTCCTGAATACCCATCCCCCATCTAGCCCATCCCCCCATCCATCTCCCTGGCTCAGCCTCTTACTTCCTGATAACCCTGAAGTCAGTTACCTGTTCTGTACTTTGATTTCCTTCTCCGGAAAATGGGAGGAATAGTGGTACTACCCCTGGTGAGTGCTAAGAGTGCACAGAGCCTGACCCGTGTAAGAGTTAGCCATTATTTTGTTCTCACGGGGCTTGTCTTACACATCCATGCTGTTGTGCGTAAAAAATAAAACGATGAGAGGCAACTGTACCATCCTTTTTGAAGGGGGAACTTCTCATCCCAAGTGATGCAAAAATGAATTGCAAGCCGTGATGCAAAAGAGAAGCCATAAATGGTAAAAGTGAACATTATTAATTCGTAAGCCACCGTGGACACTCAGTGGGCACTTAATGAACACTGTTGAATGGAAACTTGCCTTCTTTCTTCAGCATATCATTTTATTTTTTTTTATGGGAAATTAATGAAACAGCGGCAGAAATGTTTAAAACACACACAATTAAATTCATAAATGGAGCAATCCTGCAGTGAAATTGAATTAGTTGCCTGTGGGTACATAAATATTTGCAGTTCGTCGCAATTATTAAAATCTTACCATGCTTTTATTGGTAAGTACTGTGCCATTTGTTGTCAGAACCTTGCATTTAACACCGTATGTTCACGGTTACCGCTGCATTCTAGTTTCTTTAAAAACATAAGAGGGTAGAAATGCTAACCTCCTTGCTGTCCTCCAGATTTATCTGTTAGATTTTGCAGAGTATTTTTTCCGAAGGAATCAAGGTTATGGAAATATGACTGTAAACCTGGATGATAGCTTCCATATTTTGGGGACTCTAATTATGAACTTGTAGAATTTTATAGGTTTGCTTAAAAAGTGAAAACACAGATCTCGAGAGAAGGGTACATGTGACTTTAAACATATAAAACCTGTGTGTGGAAGTCTGAAGGAAAGATCTGTGGAGTACAGTGAAAAACAAGGTGACATGCCCCGGGAAGAGAGACCAGACACTGATCATGTGGAGTGTAAATTAGCAGGTTGCTACCAAGGAGGGAGAGAAGAAGGACAAAAGTAGTCAAGGTGAAGAATGAAATCCTAAAAATCCAAATCCTGAAATCCAAAAGAATATTGAAAGTATTCTTACTTTCAATATTCTTGAAATATTGAAGAATATTCTTCACCTGTTTATCTCGTATGCATGGTTGTCTCATTAGTGCATTTATGGGGAGTCCTCCACTATCTAGGCGGCTGTCCGCCTCGGAGGGCTGCTGGGGTTCTTTGATTTACTTACACATTCTTCTTCTATATCACGGGGAGCTGTATTAGTCAGCCTGGCAGCAAACAGAGGCCCACTCTGGGACGAAGAAGGGGCTATTATAGAGGGATGGACTGGTTAAGGTCCAACACTGGACCTGGGGCTCCTTGTCACTCCTAACAAGGGGATATTCTTATCTCTTCTGAGCCTGAAGTGGCAGAGGGAAAAAAACCCTGTTGTCAGCATCCATTGTCCCCTGGAGCCTGACAGGAGCTACAGCCTCAGAGGCAGAAAGCAGCCTCACCCCCCGCCCCCGCCAGAAATACGGAGCCGAGGCAGAGGGGACGGGTGGGGAGGAAATCTCTCGATCACTTTCTCCTCCCACCTGTCCTCCGTCTCCTTCCATTGTCTTCCACTGGCTGAAGCCACATGGAAGCTGAATGGCAAGAGAGCTACCTGTTACAGTGCATGTGCTTTCCCAAGGCAGAGAAAGGCAGAGAATGGATTTGGGCTTGGGGTGGGTGGGGGTGGGATGAAAATGGAGAATAACGTGCACAGTGCCTTTAAATAGCTTGAAATTTCTTCTCATCCACCTTATGAATGTCCCATTCGGTTCTACAAACGAGACCAAGTACAAATATCCATTCCTTTAATACCTGAACCACATGTTTTCTGTATGGACCATTAGTCTACACCTAAAGAATGGTGAATGCAGCAAAGGACATTCGGCAGCAGAACAGTCACCATAGACAAGGGGCTTTCGACCGAATAGTAGAAATAATGCTAAATTGGGGTGTTTTGTCACTGTTGTACCCAGAATCAGCTGGTAACACATTTGGGCAGTTATAGCTGTATGATGATGCATGGTGGACAACACACATTTTATATTGTATCTGTGTGGGGTATTTTATAAATTTGAAGTCATATAGCAATATTAGTTAAGACAGGACAAGATAGTTTGCAAAACTGGCTGTGGTTTGCAAAAGCATGCTTGTGAGATGAGCTGCTTCCTGTTGCTTAGATTTTCTTCCAAGAACATTAAGAACGTTAAAAGTAATATGAATGTGGCTTTCAGTCTCTGAAGGTAAAAGGTGAGGACAGAAAAAAAATTGTATCGGATTTGAAACTATTTTAATGTTTTTGGTTTTAATTTTAAGACTTTTGAAACACTATTTCTGTATTTGTCTTGGGGGAGATATGACAGCTTGATACTCTGCATATGTGCAACTCTCTGCAAAACATTAAGTAGGTGGAATCGCCTAACATTAGATACTGAAAAACAGTTGAAGTTGACATCTGAGAAAACTCAAGTAAGAACTATCAAGTCACTGCTTTAATTCCAAGAGTCAAAATGTCATGAGTAAAACGCTATTCAACGTAAGCATTTGTAGGTGACAAAAACGATATTCAGCGCAGTATTTGTTCCTAGTACATCTGTTGAGCTTGGTGCATATGTGTTAAGTTCATTTCTTCTTTTTTTTTTTTTTAATTTTTAAAAAAGATTTTGTTTATTTGAGAGAGGGAGAGAGTGAGAAAGCTTGTGTGCACGAGTGGGGGTAAGTGCAGAGGGAAAGGGAAAAGAAGCAGACTCCCTGCTGAGCACAGAGCCCATTGCAGGGCTTGATGTGGGGCTTGATGTGGAGCTTGATCCCGGAACCCTAAGATCAAGACCTGAGCGAAAGTCAGATGCTTAACGGGCTGAGTCACTTAGGCGCTCCTCCCCAAGTTCATTTCTTCCATCCCTAGGAGGGAATTTTGCAATGCTGGGAACAGCATCATCCATGAAGAACTTACCCACCTCTTTCCTCTTTTTCACAGCTCCCACTACCACACAACACCCTTTTTTTGTTCTCTGGAACCCCATCATGTGACCTTAAACATGAGGATCATCTTCAGGCCCTTGCATCTGTATGAAAGTTACTTGCCATGATAAAATTGCCTTAGGAAATTTTTTCCACTGGCTATGAGAGTTATTAGCTCTAAGGGGCCTGCACTCCATTCTACTGAATTTAAGTCCAGTTAACTTAAAGATTCCAGGAGAGGTGTTAGAGAAGTTTTTCTTTCCCACATAGCTTCATTGAGTTTGTCATTCTGCCTTCCGTACACTTGATGAAAGAGGTGGATTAATGGGTAGTTCTATTTCTAATGTTTCTATTAAGAAACAGTTCTATCAATACTTCTCTTGATAAATAAATATCAAAAGTATTGTGTATAAAAACGCCCGGACAACATGAAGGAACTCGGGTACAGTGGAGCTATCAAATTTATTATCTGATGTGTATTTAATCTAAAAATATTTGTCAGCTCTCATGGCCCATTCTTTGTCTTTTAAATTCAGACTTAAGCCTACAGCACCACCGCAGATAAATTTCTTTGCTTTGAAAGTTTTATTCTCCAAGTTCCCTATGTGTGCTATAAAGAATAATTAATGTAATGAAAAAATCAATATTGTGTATAAATTATTTAGGCTTTACTATCATTGTAATTTTCTCTTGAACACCTATTGATCGGCGACAATTCATTTGTTAATTTCTTCCTAATAAGATATTCATTGTATTAGGTCTGTCGTAGTGCTGTCCCTGCACCTTCAAAAATAAGTCATGAATTACTAATGATACATGGAGCAAGTTAACCTACTAGTGAGTGCCGTGAGGTGGAAAACTGGCGGAGGGGAGTCATTTGAAATGTGGAAAGCCTATGTAGTCAGACAACTGCGAATAACTAAATGAGTAGACTCTTGCAGGGTATTAATTTGCACTTTAAAATTTTATGTGAGTGTATTTTTCCAGGTACAAGAAGGTCTTCCCATTGGCAGTAGCATTTTCTAGATCTAGTAAAATAGAGAGGCAAAGAACCTATGTTCTGAAACACAACTGGGGTTCAAATCCTGACTCTATTACTTATTACTCTGTGACCTGGCACGAATTGTGTAAGTTCTCCAAGCCTCATTTTTTTTGATTAGTAAAACAGTGATAAAAATATTCCTATTTGGGGGGCGCCTGGGTGGCTCAATCAGTTGAGCATCTGCCTTCGGCTCAGGTCGTGATCTCAGGGTCCTAGGATCAAGCCCCGCATCTGGCTCCCTGCTCAGCAGGGAGTCTGCTTCTCCCTCTCCTACTCCTGGCCCCTCTCCCCCGCTCATGCTCTCTCTCTCTCTCTGAAATAAATAAAATCTTAAAACAAAAAACAAAAAACATCCCTATTTGAGGTTAGTGTCGGTTCGAGACCTCGGGAGCTTCCTGGGTGAAATCTGAAACACCCCTGTACATGGAGGGCAAAGAAAGACTGAAGGAAGAGACAGCCACTCTGGACTGGTAGGTGGGAGGTTGGATGAGCAAGGGAACTTACCTCTGAGGATTGTGTTGGGCAGCCCCAAGATGAGTAGCTCTCTGCACCTGCCTGCCAGAGTCTGAAAAGTTTATATAGAGATCTTAACTGCATTCAGTCCAGGCGGTCTCAACACTTTCCTATCTCAAGGCTGTTTCCTCAAGACTGCTCCTGGCATGGGGATGTAGGCAGAAAGTGCATTCCAAGGACTTTGAAGAGAAACCTCCGAGTGCCCGAGTCCAGCTTGTACCTGGTCAACCAGTGGTCATGTCCTCTAGATGACTTCCTCCAACAGTCTGCAATGACGATCATGTGAGATAATGCACACACACATTTATAGGTGTGTGTGTTTCTTTTTAAAGTTAATTTTAAAATCCACAATTCTTTTGGTTTTTTTTGGGGGGGATGAGGAATAATCTTCCTAACTATCTGTAACAGTGCTCTGAATGCATTGGTTATTAAATGCTGCTTTGATAGTTGTCCACTGAATTTCTTCAGAGGAGTAGGAAAAATCTGAGACCTTTTGGAAACCCAAAGAGGTTTGAGTCCAAGAAATCAAACTGCCAAAATTCCTGGCAGAGACAACTATTGTGTCAGCTTATTTGGACCAGGGAGGCATCTAGATTTGTGATTAAGCGACCACGGTTTGAGTCTAGGTTTCATCATGGACTTGCTTACTCACTTATTGTGTGGCCTATCTGCCAACGTGTAATTTTCCTGAACCTAGTGACTATTTTGTTTCCCTCTGCATCCTCAGTGCTTAGAATAGTGTCTGGTCATAATGGCTATCAAATAAATGTTGGCTGAATAAATGAACGAAAGAAAACAAGCATAAATAAATTTACTAATTTATTGGACAATTTGGATAAGAATATGTGTCTTGTCTTCCTTTTTGGACTTGTTGGAGGTTGAGGAAATGCCAGTGAAAGCACTTTGTAAAGGATAAAGTACTATACAAATTTAAATTTTACATTGACGGTGAGAAGCCTTTTGATATAGAACGGAAAAGGAAGGAAAGTTGGATTTTAGAAATGCAATGAATATATAATTCAGCTTTTACAGAGAGTTTCAAAAATCAGGAACGACAAAGATGCATTTGAAAAATATGCAGAATACACATTCAGCTCAACAACTTGTTAGAGTAATGAGCATTTTCCTTTAAAACAGGACAGAGTATATCATAAAAGGCTTATCAAAATGCTTAAGTTTTTCTCCTTAGACCATCAGGAAACCTAGATTTGGTACAGATCAAGATATAAAAGTTTTGTATTTTTTTTCCCAATGCTTTACCCCTTTGAGGAAGCTTTCCTAAAATTGGTATTTTTAATTTTATATTCATGACTTTATCATTATTTTCATATGACAGCTATAAATTATGGCTTTCGGTTAGTATGTCCTGAAAGTGAGCTGAGAATGTAACTTATTTTCATTTAAGCTGATTTGGCATGTGATAATCCACTGAGCTGTTCTCTACATGCTTCTGAAGCTAATTACAGAGAGAGCAAAAAGTTACCTTAGAAGAGAAAATAAAATCTAAAATCAAGAGTGTGTGTTATAATAAAGATCTATCAGCAGAAGAACTTTGCTTATTAAGTAATGAGCTGGTTTTCATACGTGAGGCGTGCCTGGTCACTTCTAGGAGGATGTATACATTTGCCTGGGTGCAGATCTAAAGTACACAAAGCAACTGAGCTGGGCTGGAGTCTTAGAAGAAGTTCAGTAAGCTGATGGAAAACCACGGTCACAAAAGTGATGACCGGCAGTAGGAGGGGATTCAGAAGATTATTTATTGAGCTCTATGTTAACAGCAATAGCCTAAGGCATGGAGAAGCATCCCCATTTTACAGATGAAGAATCTGAGTATATTTATTAGGATCCTACCAGCTGCTTTTAACAAAAACTCCAGTTCAAATTGGCTTAATAGTAAGACATTTAAAATTGCATAACCAGCCCAGAGAGAATTGGTTGATTCTGTCTTGAGAGCATTTTCCAAATCCAATAAAGCAAAGAGGCAAAGAACCTAAGTTTTGGAGCCCAACTGTGGGTTTAAATCCTGACTTTACCACTTATTGCTATGTGACCTTGCACAGATTACAAGAATTCTTTAGATCTCAGTTTCTCAATCTGTAAAACAGTGATAAAAAGATTCCTACCTGGGATTAGTGTTGAGGATCATGAGTTAATGCCCACAGACATTTAGAGGAATACCTGAAACATAATAAATATTCCTTAAATGGTAGCTATTGCTATTTTACGGAGGACTCAGGTGTTTTTTTCACACCTTTACCCTGTACCTTAACCTTGTTGACTTGGCCCTTAGGCTGCCTCCCTCCTGGTTGGTTGCAAGGATTTTCTGGCCAAAGGGACAATATTTAGAGCAGAAAGGGTCACGTTCCCATCCCTAAACCCATCAGGGGCAATGGGAATGAGACCTCCAGGATTTGTCCCTGAAGATGGGGATAGGATAACCCTCCCCTGAATCACAAGTAGATAGCAGAACAAAAGCAAGGCTCTATCAATGAGGGAAAGGCGGGATGGATGTTGGAGAGCCTATCAGTAGAATCTCCGTCCTGTCTTAGAGAGACCATGTAAAACTGTAAATTCGTAAATTGTAAAACTAGACTTCAAATCCAGTCTTCACTTCTAAGTTCTGGGCTGCCAATTATTCTAAAAAAATAAGTGTTGCTTTTCTACAATTAGTCAAAGATTATTCATTGATTTTTTTCATTCATTTCTTTGTTGGTTTAGTGAACTTCAGCATACATTTATTGAGTGTCTACTATGTATCAGTCACATGCAGTGTACTTTGGGGGAAATCACAGGGTGAAGAAATAGTAATTATTGCTGACACATTTTAATTGCTTACCTTGCTTTAGGCTAAGTGCTTTATTATGTAAGTACTTGCATTAAGTAGGTACTATTATCATCTTCATTGTACAGATGAGAAAATGAGGTTCAGGGATGTTCAGTGACTTATCCATGGTTGCAGAATTAATCATTGGTGGAGCAGCAAGGTATTTTAATCCAGGCGTATCTGATTTCAGAACCATGTCTTTTTTTTTTTTTTTTTGAGCGGAGAGTAGGAAAGACTTTATTGTTTTTTATTCGGGTATACTTAACATGCAGTGTTATATTAGTTTCAGGTATACAATATAGTGATGCAACAATTCTTTACATTACTCTGTGCTCATCAAGATACGTGCTCATCCTCCATGCAGGACCATACCTCTTAATATCTTGACTGTGCTGATATTGTGTAGATATGACTGCTCTCTAGGCAGGTAGGACGAATACCAGCAGGAGCAAGGCAGGACCAAGGTAGAGCTACGTGGGTTGTTATAATAACCATGTTTTCTAGTTTTTGTATTTCAGGCTTTGACATCTGGGGCCTTACTAACCCTGGAGGGATTGCCCCTCCCAGAATTAGCTAATTCCTACAGATAAGAGTACAGGACCATGACTTTGAGCATGTCTTTCACATGCAAACCAATGAATGCATTCAGAGCCCATTCCCCCAACCATTTCCTTATCAAGCTCTTCTACTCCAGACCACTCCCCCAGCCCCAATCACCTGAGGGCCAGGTACTAGACAATTTAGCACAGCCACTATACCCCAGAGCCCACAGCAATTACCCCAACTAGCCAGTCCTAAACCGGCTTACCCTGCCTCCCTTGTTCCTGCCCTCAGAAACCACAATAAAGGCTCTTGTCCAAGCTTTCCTCCTTGCTCCCTCTGCCACCTGACAACGGTGCTTTCCCCTGTGGTCTGCTGTGGCATGCTAGGGGTCTGTGAGTATACAAAACTCCTTCCTTCACGACAGTCATTTCTGTGTCTGCTTTTTTTACCAAACATGATTAAAACAAATCCCCAAGTATCCTTAACACAGCTATCAAGAATGGAACTCAGATATAGGACAAGGAATCTGGTTAATCAAAAGCATCAAAGTGGTAAAGTCAGATCAGAAGCAGAGTAAAAACCAGTGATCAGAGTACAGATGCAAGGTCAAGTTGGGACTGGGTCCTGGATTAGACTAATCAGTGCTCTCACATCCATAGTCAGGACTGTGCATTGGTTGCAGAGATTGGAATGGGACCAAGTCTTCAAGTCAGATGGTTCTGAGCTATAGGAGGACATGGATATAAGAGGATGGGGGGAGGAAAGGGAAGGGCTATAGAGCTGTGACATCAAGTGATCCCTTATAATTTAAACAATGTTGTGGAAACACCGACTGGTTGACAAGAGTGATGTAATAATATTTTATTTCATTTCATTTTTTAAAGTTTTTATTTTAATTCCAGTTAACATGCAGTGTGATACTAGTTTCAGGTGCACAATATAGTGATTCAGCAATTCCATGCATCACTCAGTCCTCATCAGGACAAGTGCGCTCCTTAATCCCCATCCCCTATTTCACCCATCCCCCCAGCCACCTCCCCTCTGGGAACCATCAGTCTGTTCTCTAGAGTTAAGAGTCTGTTTCTTGGTTTGTCTCTCTTTCCCTCTCTCTCCTCTCTCTTTTTTCCTTTGCTTGTTTTGTTTCTTAAATTCCACATACGATTGAAATCATATGGTATTTGTCTTTCTCTGACTGACTTATTTCACTTAGCATTATACACTCTAGCTCCATCCATGTTGTTGCAAATGGTAAGATTTCATTCCTTTTTTTGTGACTGAATAATATTCCATTGTGTGTGTATATGTGTGTGTGTATGTGTGAGCACCACATCTTCTTTATTCATTCATCTGTCATTGGACACTTGGGCTGCTTCCATATCTTGGTTATTGTAATAATGCTGCTATGAACATAGGTGTGCATGTATCCCTTTGAATTAGAGTTTTTGTTATTTAATTTAGTTTTGAAGTGGTTTTATTTCTGTAGCTAGCTGGCTAGATTGATTGATTGATTCATGATTATATGTAGCCCAATACTGGGCACTGTGCAGGACAGAGACTGGGGAGAAGACCTGGTCCTGGCTCTCAAGAGGTGAAATCACAATTTTGTAAGGCATAGACAAAATGACTTGGAAATATTTACATCATAACATTTAAGTCAATTCATGGTATTGTATTCAGAATTATATATAAAATGTGTGGAGCCCAGTGTGGGGCTTGAACTCATGATCCTGAGATCAAGACCTGAGCTCAGATCAAAGTTGGATGCTCAACTGACTGAGCCATCCAGGCACCCCAATATATAAAGTTTCTAAAGAAGATGTGCATAAGAAAGAGTATGAATATTTTCAGTAATAAACAGGCACATAATAAAGGGTTTGTATTGGCTGAAGAGAGGGTGATATTGAGATGGATGTAGGGTAGTTTATAGGGGGCTCTAAATATATACTGGACTGAGGAGATTATTTTTTATTCAGTATCCCATTTAGAATTACCTTAAGTTTTTTTTTTTTTTTAAGATTTTATTTTTAAGTAATCTCTACGCCCAATGTGGGGCTTGAACTCATGACCTTGAGATCAAGAATTGCATACTCTACCCGTTGAGCCAGGCAGGTGCCCCTAGAATTACCTCAAGTTCTTAAACAGTGATGGTTTTACAAATCTATCCACAAATTTTCTGATACTTGTGCCCAGGATTGACTTTAGTGACTTAATTCTAATGAATAGAACACAACCAAAGGGATGAGATGCCACTTCAGATGTTAGGTTATAAAAGGACCATGGCTTCTGTATTGGTGTTCTCTCTCCCCCTCTCTCTCTCTCCATCCCCCACTCTCACCCACCCCCTCTCATTGCTTGCTCTGGGTAAAGTTGTGTCTGAGCACCCTGTGGAGAGGCTTATATGGCAAGGAGCTGAAACCTTCTGCCCACAGCAGTGTGAGCGAGCTTGGCAGGGGATCCTCCAAGCCCCTGTCTAGTCTTCAGAGACTACAACCTTGCAAGAGACCCTGAGCCATGTTTGAATGCGAACGGGAATGATAAAACAAAGACAGGTGATTGTAGGAGCGATATTTTTAAGACAATGACAGATGATCCAGTCACAGAACACAAGATCTCATCTATCTTCTTCTCTTTTTAACAGAAATGAAGGCAGAGTATTTGAGTATAGATACGGGAAGGTTGGTGAACTGATAGTTGAAAGATGAGGTCATTCTAATCCGACTGCATCTCTTTTCTCTATGAAGTACAAAGCAAGGTCATTAGCTGAGAGTGGGGCAGAGAGGAAGGAATGTTGGAAACTTGAGGAGAGCAGAGAAAGTGTAAATAATGATCTCAGAAGTTGGGAAAACAAATTTCCTAGGAAGTAAGCTGTCTGGCAGAATTCAGGTCTGTTTTGAGCCTGTGATTATAAATTTGAAACCGGTCCCATCAGCAACGTTCTGTGATTTTCTTCAGCAACATTAGGCTGCTCTAGTGGAAGCAGTGCATGGAATAAGTGCATGGGGTATTAACCGGGATTAGGGTTTTGCCAGTGGAGGAATAGGAGAGTTATGTTTGCAAGGAGGCATTTATAGCACCTTGTTAATCAAAAACAGAATGGTTAGGAGATATGTGAAGATGCAGAGTGATAGGGTCAATGGCGTGTGTTAGGGTTGATAACGTAGGTCTGCCTAGGGAGCCGTAGGAGGGAAGCTGGACTGTGGTGGAAGTGTGCTGGACCGTAGGAGATGATGGTCAGAGAACAGGGTGTGTGAGGTTGACATGCTGGAATGGGTGCTGTAACTTGCATGATCTATGTGAATAGGCGCTGAGCTGGGGCAAGAAGTGATCCCTGGAGTTAAGAAGGTCAAAGGACGCCAGGGACAAGATGTTGGATGGATTATTCATGGGAATGTTGAAGTCAAGAATGATGATAAATGTGGAGTTGAAGAGGAAAGTAAGGAGCCTGGTGCTGGGAGTCAGGAAGTCAGTGGTGACAAAGAATGACATGTACTCCAGAAGGGTGTGGGCATGCGATTCCTCAAGTCAGGCTTCTATGCTTTGAGAAACCAAGAAGGAAAGGGACAAAGGAGAGAAGGGAGTAGAACATAGAAATAAAATAAAAAAGAATAGCAATAGAAAGTTAAAGAAGGAGATAAAAGAACGTGAATATCGCCCTGCAGAAAAGGGCAAAAGCCTTCTGTCCTCCAATATCCCATTAGGATAATCCCTATAGGGGTATAGGGACTCCTATGTAAGGAGGTCAGCGTGCAGCATTCGATAAAAGGTTAGGGCCTATGACTTCCACTATCTTTATATTTATCACTCAATCACAGTTATCAAGACACGGTTTTTTCAACATTCTCTCTTTATGAAAGCAGTAATGGGAATAATATTTGTAAAATTTTTTGTCTAAAAGCATTTAGAAATTTTAAGCCTTGGTATCAAAGGGACCGAGATTCTGTTGTCTGCGGACTTCCCTTATGAGGGACAGCTCTATCCCTGTATTAGCAGATACATGAGATTTTCCAGTGGACAGATGACCTCACAGGAAATAAGATCTTAAATATTGGCTGTGAGCTGGGCCCCAGAATCTGGAAACAGTGACTCAGCAGATCATATGTCAGTATGTGAGTAGGTAGGTTTCTGAGAAATAAAGGTTTCTCAAGGAGACAGCTCTCATTTGTAAAGGAGGGTTAGACTGTTTCAGACTACTTGTGGTTTTCATGAGATGGACTGGGAGAAGGATGCGTTAGGGGATAATTATTATGATTTCCAAAAGGTTATGCATTGCTTGTATGTGGAAGGGGCCTCATTCATAGATAGGTTGGGCTGTGTTTTGTCTAAAGCTTGATACTTTCCACTTTGGGAGAGCTACTTACATTTATTCAGAATCTGATATCCTCTTCTGTTCTGGAGAAGGGCTAAAGGCAGTATAATAAATTATACTGGTGTTCATGACTTTGAGGTATCAGGAAGGTCAAGAGGGACCAGGGACCAAGGAAGGGTTTTGGAATGAAGATCCAACAGTGGCCCAAGAGATGTAGACTAGAAAGGTACACATGGAGGATGGGCACACAACTAGTATTCAAGTCCTTAAACTTCAAGTTGAGTAATAGAACAAGTTGGGGCATGCAGAGGTGGCTAAGGCTCTGCTGATAAAAAAAAAAGTTCTCTTTTTGGCTGGGAGAGAACAATCTGTTCAGCTAAGATCCAATGTGAGTAGGTTGGAAGTGCTAGTTGCTGGCTAGGTGCTGGAAATATAAGGTGACTCAGACATCATCCCTGTTCTCAAGAACCTTACAGACAGACTTAGCACTGGAAAGTTTCATGATTGTACCAAGGGATGTGCTGGGACAGGTAAAGTAGGGGTGTGGTAAGGAGAGAGGCGTGGTCTGCGAGGACAGGAAAGACATCCTAGAGGTAACGGAGTAACTAGAAAGGGCGATCAGAACTTGGGATAACGAGTGGCTAATTTTGCTAAGGGTATGGTAAAGACCTCAGAAGTTATAATCCAGGAACCATGCACGAGTTACTTAACCTTGTCAGGGAACTCCTCCAAAATCATTTTTCACCATTTCTCACCCATGTGGGTCCCAGATGTGTCTCCATGACATGCTGTTTGCTGCACTTTGACTAGTTATTAAGTTGTATCATAAGTGATTTTATTATTATTATTATTTTTTAATTTATTCTTATGTTAATCCCCATACATTACATCATTAGTTTTAGATGTAGTGTTCCATGATTCATTGTTTGTGCATAACACCCAGTGCTCCATGCAGAACGTGCCCTCCTCAATACCCATCACCAGGCTAACCCATCCTTCCACCCCCCTCCCCTCTAGAAACCTCAGTTTGTTTTTCAGAGTCCATCGTCTCTCATGGTTCGTCTACCCCTCCAATTTCCCCCCCTTCATTCTTCCCCTCCTGCTACCTTCTTCTTCTTCTTTTTTTTTTTTGTATCATAAGTGATTTTATTACTAAAAATATCAGAAGTACCAAAGTTTATGAAAAATGATTATATTTTTCTTTTAAATTAAAGAGGGCTCAAGGTGACCTGTGGGATCCCTCTCACGTTCTCTGATGCTTTCTTAAGTGGGATACAAAGGGATAGATTTACAGTGTGTCCTGAAGGGAAAAGGTTGATTACCTTGTTTTTAGCATATATAATTAGGAACAGATGAACAATACTATTCAATTATCATATAGCTTAATTACTTGTGAATGTGCTTATTAAAGTACATAACCTTCCTAGGCTAACTGCCTACCTCCAAAGACAATTTGAGGTGGATTACAGAATTAAAATAGGACAATTAAAAATACAAGTAAAACAAAAACCAATTAAAAGGAAAAGAAAGATATGTGTGCCAGGCATCTAAGTTTAATTCATTCGTGCAGTTAAACATGAACTTAAGCTTTTAATATCTTGGCTGCTAAGACAAAAAAAAAATAAAATACTTAGAGAGCCTTTGTCATTGGGTTAAGTTTATCTCAGAAAAAAAAAAAAAAGACAACTTGTTTTTTCTGACCTCTGGAAGGAATTTATTGCTTAAAGGGACATGGGATGACATCATGAACAATGTTTTCACGATAGCTTTGCCAGAGGTACAGAAACATTCTTCAAAGGGCTGTTACTTACATCAATTCTATCAAACAGAGATTTTGGTGTATCACTAATAAGTGATGGAAGAATATAATGAAAAAAAAAACTCATTTACTATAGTGACAAAGATATAAAATACTCAGGAATGAGCTTTATTAGAGGATGACTGTGACCCACATAAATGAATGTACAGCACTTCCCTGGAGATACACTTGAAGCATGAATGAACAGAGAAACGTTTCCTGAATGGAAGAATGAATATTGTAAGGATTGTAAACTTTTAGTAAGTTAATTTATAAGTTTTAAAATTAAAAAACTCTGCGAGACTCTTTCTTGACAAAATCGTTCTAAAACATTCCGAAAAAAAAAAAATCACAGGATACCAGAAATAGTACTAAAGAAGAAAAGTGATGAGGTGAAGTTAGTACTGTATACACACACACGTGCGCGTACACACACACGTGCGCGTACACACACACACACACACACCATGTTAGAAACAATAATTCATACTGTATATATTGATGTGTAGCTAGGAAAAGGAAAAATAGGACTTAAATAGGATGAAAAGCTCCAGAATTGATATAATTGTTTTTGTAAACTGAATGTGGGATGCAGTAGTTACCAAAGAACAATAGAGAAAAAAATACTCACTTTATAACCAGATTCCCAACAAACTTTAGAAACACAGTGAACTCTTTTAGGTCTATGTCTCATATTATACAGTAAACTGTGTTTCAGATGAACTGAATAGTTAAACATAAAGGTGAATATAAGCTTGAGGATGATATAATATTGGGCATATCTGAGGACCTTGGCAAGAGGGATCCCTTCCAAAATATGAAGGGATAAAAGAAAGCACAAGAAAAAGCCTGAGAGATTTATCTGTATTAAAAATGTGAAATGTGTATCATGAAAGCAACACAACTGAAGTGAAAGGGGAAAGGAGAGCAGAGTTCCGTGGGTATGGGTTGGCAGGAATACCAGAGATGCACAACTCCACTGTTAGGTTGGGTTACATTCCTGATTTATTTAACGAAGGGTGCAGGGTTTTATTGGGATAAGAAGGTCACACAGAGCTGGAGCAGATGCAGTGGGTCTCCCCACCTTTTCTGTCTGTGGAACTTCTAGTGAGGTGAGTGCATTAGCCCTGTGCTGTGGCACTGTACCCCCTGGGGTGGGGTCCCTCCCCATCTGAGAAGCTCAGGTCTTATTGCCCCCTCAGCTCTTTTATACCTCAGGGCTTAAATCACCATCCAGGGTTCAATCACACAAAAATAGATTCACTTAGACTGAAGGAGATGTTTGCAAAACAGATCAGGCTCTCCTGGTTCTTGAGCCAAACTCAACCTCTTGAAGGTCACTGCTTTGTCTTTGGGCAGAAGGTGGACTCAGAGACCATTTGTCACTGAGCAGCATCTTTGCTTCTTGCTTTCCAGGACCTTAGAATGCTCACTCCCCAGTAAACAGACTGAGGAAAAGCATTTGAAGTATGACAGGAAGGGGTTAATGACTTTCTTAAAGGCATTCAAACTGGTAGAAAAACTATTACATTCTTAATAGATAATAGGACAAAACCATGTACAGAGAATTATCTCATTAAGAACCTCAGTTAGTAGGTAAACAACTAGGAAAATATTAACCTCATCAGTAAGCAATGCAACTAAAATATAAATTTAAAAAAACCCCATAACTTATACCTACTAAATTAGTAAACATTAAAAAATATAGGCATAATATCCAGTGCTCATGAAATTGTAGTGAAACAGGTTCATTGGTGAGTTTGCAACCTTCCATTGCTGATTTTTGGAAAATAATCTGACTATATATCAGGAATTAAAAAACTAGTCATGGATATTTGTACTAGGAATCTCCACTTCCTACTCCACTACTTCCTTAAGATAAGAATTTATCTTAAGGAAGTAATTCAAGAGAAGGAAAAAACCCCTACTAACATAGTTCTTCCACCATTACTTATAATGGCAAAGAAATGGAAAGCCAAGGAGTACCTAGGAAATTGGATGGTAGGGGAATGGTAGATTAAGCTGTGGTACAACAAATCAATGGAATATTTTGTCCCCATTAAAATGATAATTATGAAGATCAGTGTATTATGAAATTTTGAGGCATTGTTAAATTAAAGAAGACAGAAAATAGTATCTATTCAGGGATCAGCTTTGTATCTCTCCTATAAAGTTTTACAAGGGACTATAATAAAACAAAAAAAGAATTTTGTGAAAAGGTGGGTAATTTTAGTTTTATTTCTAAATTTATTAAAAGTGGCATGGAGTAGTGGTTAAAAATGTGGATCCTTAAATTGCTGGGTACATTTACAAGTTCTATTTACTACCTGTAGAGAAAGTTACTTACCATTTTTGTGCCTCGGTTTGCTCTTCTGTAACATGGGGATAATCATAGTGCCTAATTATAGAATTGTGAAGATTATGTGTTAATATTTATAAAGTGCTTAGAGAAGTACCTGGTACATATAAAACACTATGTCAGTATTAGCAGTTAGTATAATGTTGATTCTGATAAGATATAAAAGGGTGTAAAACCCCCCAAATGAACAAAACTTTATTTTCACAAGACACCATCATCCAAGGCTTAGTAAATAGACATTGACTTCTCATAAGTCGTGTAGAGGGCAAAGCTATTGCCACTGGACCATGATTTCCTTTAATACAAGGACTCCAGTTGTACCCATTTCTACAACATGCTGGTTCATGGTAGGCAATCAGTAATTTTTTTTTTTTTTTGACTCATTAGTCAAGCTATATGGCTTTTTGATGATCTGGCTTATTAGTTAGCCAGGGTTTAGGGAACCACAGGAGGTGTTCCTCCCTGACTTGTGACTACCTGAGGCCTTACCTCCCACCCTCCATCTGCGTGTCTCTGTTCAGTGTACTAGTTTTGCAGGACTCTGTTCAGGTGTCGAGGTTGGATCAGGAGCTCTTCCATAGCACAGACACAGAACCCTGTATCTGTTATAGCATTTCTCATATTATAATTACATTTTTGCATTCATTGGAGCTCACCTACTTCCAAGCGACAGAAGCCAGTCTAATTAGCTCACACCAGAAGCAATGCTTATTTCAGATGCCAGCAGGCCACAGCAATATCTCTGGAAAGTAGTCATTAGAACAATAGATTTCTGGTAGAACCTTAAGAATCTGGTCAACTTCCGGAACTGGGCAGCAGGAATGCATGACTACATATTCTCTTCATTCATTGGCTTCTCTTACACTGGTGCTATCTAGCTCACTTCTTATAGGCCTAATCATACATTTTTTGGCTGAGAAATCTGACTGGCCTACCTTACCTGATCCAACTCGGTGGGGATGGTGGGAAGGAGTATTGTGGTGCTGAAGTGCCCAGGGCTGTCTCCTGATCAGTCGAGATGTAGCTTGTTGTTCTTGAGAAGGGAATAGCAGCATGGCAGACTCCCCAAAACATGTTAGTGTATAGCAGTCTCCCTTCCCCTCCTGATTCCCAAACCATAAATTTTTCAAAGGCAGATGAGTATCTCATTCATCTATGTATTCTAGGCAACTGGCCTGGTGTCAGGCATGTGGCAAGTGCTCAATATACATTTATTGAACTGAGCTTTCTAAATTGCGGTAAATTTTCCAATGAATGCCTGCAAACCACTATTTTAGACCGTTGATTAAAGAGGAGGGCTGGAGAGGTGCAGGTGGCAGAACCACGACCCTGCTATGATTTTGTGGGTACCTGAATTGTATTCTCACCATTCTACTTGTGCAGAGAGGCTCAGGGGACTTGAAGGTAGGTAAAACTGTATGTAAGGACTGATGGGAGTTAATATGAAGTCATGGGAAAAGCATGAGTTTTGGAGAATACTAATTAATTTTGACCCTCAGGTTTATCATTTATTATATACATGAACTTGAGAACGTCCCTAACTTCTCTGAGCCTCAGTTTACTCATCTGTAAAATGAGGTAGAGAATTTAACCCATTTTTTTTAGGATTGAGTATTAAATGAGATTGTGAAATGCTGTTTCTAGGATGCAGTAGGTATTAGTAATGTAATTCCCTTCCCTTTCTCTCTCCTTGCTTTTTACCTCCTTAAGTGCTTTGAGAGTTATTCTGAATGGAGTCCTAAGAGTCCTGATTTTTGTAGCATGAAAGAGACAGTTTGGGCCTGAATATTTCATAAGACAAGAACTTCCAGGAAAATGCTAAATGGATTAACATTGTAAGACGCCCCCTGTGGTTTAAACATATCAAAATAATAGCAGAAGAATTACAAAAATCATAGTAAGCATCACAAAGGGAAAATAACCTTTGAAAATAATAAATGAAAATTTAAAGTAAAAAACCAGATCTCATTGTGAAAGTATTTTAACACCAAAGAGGAAGAACATATTTGTAGGACCAGGCTTTTGCACTGGTAGAGGTGGGAAACAAATATCAAGAATCACAAAGAGATAAGATTGAATGATGATATCCACTTGAGAAAATAGAAAAGAAGACATAATATTTATAAAAATACACAGTGATGATGAATGACTTCAGTACATGGAGATGCTACAGAAATACCAGAAAACAAGATAGGCTACAAAGCGTAGGTTTAGAGCACCCGATTAAAGATTTACATTAGTCGTAAACTGTAATGCTAAATGATCGAATTAAAAACATGTAATAGATTGCATGAATACAGAAAATAGATTGAGATAAATCTGTGAAGAATAGGGACACTATTATGGGTTGGATTGTGTACTCCACCAAAATTCATATATTGAAGTCCTAACCCTGGTACCTCAGAATGTGATTGTATTTGGAGATGGGGACTTTAAAGAGGCGATTAAGGTTAAGTGAAGTCATTGGATTGGGCTCTAATCCAATATGACTGGGATCCTTATAAGAAGTGGAGATTGGGACACAGACACACCGACACCTTGATCTTGAACATCTAGCCTTCAGACCCATGGGGAAATACATTTTTGTTGTTTAATTCACCTAGTCTGTGGTACTTTGTTATGGCAGCCCTGGAAAACCAATACAGGTACCAAAAATGTTGGAGAATCAACATGAAAACCAAGGAAGGAAGTAGAGACTTCTTTCTTTCTTTTCTTTTCTTTCTTTCTTTCTTTCTTTCTTTCTTTCTTTCTTTCTTTCTTTCTTTCTTTCTTTCTTTCTTTCTTTCTTTTCTTTCTTTCTTTCTTTCTTTCTTTCTTTCTTTCTTTCTTTTTCTTTCTTTCTTTCTTTCTTTCTTTTTAAAGATTTTATTTATTTGAGAGAGAGAGAATGAGAGAGAGAGCATGAGACGGGGGAGGGTCAGAGGGAGAAGCAGACTCCCTGCTGAACAGGGAGCCCAACGCGGGACTCTGTCCTGGGACTCCAAGATCATGACCTGAGCCAAAGGCAGTAGCTTAACCAACTGAACCACCCAGGCACTCCTTTTTTTTTTTTTTAAAGAAGATTTTATTTATTTATTTGAGAGAGAGAGAGCATGAGCATGAGCAGAATGGGGCGGGGGAGAGCCATGGGGAGAAGCAGATTCGGGGAGGGAGCCTTACTTGGGGCCTGATCACAGGATCCATGAGATCATGACCTGAGTGGAAGGCAGACGCTTAACCGATTGAGCCACCCAGGTGCCCCAGGAAGTAGAGACTTCTAACCTAGAAAAAGAGAAATTATAAAAGTAGAATTAGGAAAAATGTTGAAATTCTTTCAATCAGTAGTTAACAATGTTAGAGATGCTTGCTGCAGGACTATGAATGGAAAAAATATGAAGGACTAGATGAATAACTGATGTTACTAAATGCATACATGATTATGTATATAGAAAACCCTAAGAAATCAAATAAAACTATTATAGTAACAAAGTTCTGCCAAATTATAACATAAAATATATCCCTAACCTCTAGTGCTTCATGCACCTATAAAATGTCATAAAAATCAATCTCTTTATAAATAGTAAAATAGCATTAAATAATTGCCAATTAATTTAATGCAGGATATGAAAGCTATTTAAAGGAATTTAAAATAATGGGAGAAAAACTGGAAAAAAGAATAATTTTTTAAATAAAACTGGGAAAAAGAGAGTAGTATGTTACTCCAGAATGATCTTACTAAGTATGCAAATGATTTTAATATCTCTTTATTAAATGAAATGAAATATAATAGATATTGGTGCACTTTATAAATTATAAAGATTTGGATGCTAGATATTGTCTTATTACTAGAGTTAAGGATAGCAAAATTGAGACTCAGGAATTTTAGGGGAAAGTAGATTTTAAGATGGTCTAAAATACTTAAGGATTGAGATCAACAAAGAATGCCTGGTTGCTCAGTGATCAGTCATTTTGACCCTTGATTTAATGAAATTTGTACTGGATCGCTTCCATTCTCTACTATAGAGTATGATTAATCTCAAAGACCGTGGAACCAGAGGGCTCTTTCATCTGTTATCTGAGTGTCCTTGGGCAGTTATGTAATCTTCTGCTCAAGTTTCACTCTGTAAAATGGGGCTAAGGTTGTTATGAGGACTAATGAGTCCTGAAATACTGCATAAAGATTAAAATTACTTTTGCAGACGGTTTTCAGCATTAAATAGAATAGCAAAAATAAATAAAAAAGAAAAAAGAAAACTCTTTCACCACAGGGGACTATTAAAGACTGAATTGTGGGGGTGCCTGGGTGGCTCAACCAGTTGAGTGTCTGCCTTTTGCTCAGGTCATGATCCTGGGGTCTTGGGATGAAGCCCCACGTCCGGCTCCCTGCTCTGTGGGGAGCCTGCTTCTCCCTTTCCCTCTGCCCCCCACTCATGCTTGCTCTCTCTCTCTAGTGCTCTCTCTCTCAAATAAATAAATAAATAAATAAATAAAATCTTTAAGAAAAAATAAAGACTGAATTGTGTCCTCTCTACTGGAAAATATGTTGGAGTATTAATTTCTAGGATCTCAGAATGTGACTTTGGTTGGAAAGAGTGTGGTTACAGGTGTAATTAGTTTAAGATGAGGTCATATTAGAGTTGGGTGGGCCCCCTAATCCAATATAGCTGGTGTCTTTGTGGGAGGATGGCCATGTGAATGAAGACAGAGAGACACACATGACAACAAAGGCAAAGATTGGAGTTACGGAGCTACAAGCAAAGAAACTCCCGATACCCAAACACCAGAAGCTACAAGGAGGGCAAGGAACAATTTTCCCTACATATTTCAGAGGGAGCAAGGCTCTGCTGACACTTTGGTTTCAGATTCCTGGCCTCCAGAACTGTGAGAGAATAAATTTCTGTTGTTTTTAAGCCACCCCAATTTGCGGTACTTTATTACAAGAGCCCTAGGAAATGAATTCAAGAACTATGCAGTTTTTGCAGGAATTTAAGGCATATTTTTGAATATTTTAAGGATATGAAAAATGCTCAATATATTAATCATTGAAAAATCAGTTTGTAAAATATTCTGTATACTCTGACTCCTATTATCTAAAAATACGTAAATGTATGTATGTATATTCCTCCATTTTTTTTCTATGCATCCTATTTTTAAAACTGGTTTCCTCTGGTTGGGGCATTTTGGACAACTTTTATTCCCTTCATTATATTTTTCTGAATTTTTCAAATTTTATCAGGACACAAAAATCTATAAATGTTATCTTTTTTGAAGAAAAATGTATTTTACTTGGTACTGTCTTCCTGTGACTTAGACAACTGTGCTTCTTCATGAAAAGCACACAATAATAAGCATTTTTTTTCCAATTTAAATTTCTATGCATGGAGCTCAGCAGAACCATAACAGCTCTGGCACACGAGGGACCTAACATGGACAAATCAGTTGTGTAAAATATGGAAGGCTGACATATCTAATGGACACATATCATAAAAGCATTAGAAAGTTATACATCAAGACTCATAGCAGTAAAGCCTTATCTGGAAACTGGATAAGGTTTGGGATAAATACAGGAAGTTCCAAAGCTAATGGAGCTCCATTGACCTACAGTGAAATTATCTGGTCTGGGCTGGATGGGAAAAGTGACTAATAAACCTTGGGCACCAAGAATTTCATTACCCAAATCTCAGACCTCCTAAAATAGATGCTGTTAAAACTGGTCACAGAGGATTTAGATTTGTTTGCACACCTCTCCAAAGAATATTTTAAATTATTTTTAAGTATATTCCCAACTATACTAGGGTTTTAAAAATGCCTTCATTTCCCTTTAGGTTTTAAAAATATGCAATTTCAGAGTTGCTGATTTACTAATACTTTGAATTTACATGTATTTAATTTAGCTGAATTAAGATATACCCAAGCAGGTAGATTCATGGGCTTCTTGGTACAGTTTATTAGCAGCTTATTAAAGAGTCAAGCAAATGTAGAGTAAAGCTAGGATTATTTGAAGTGAAGTCACTCTGAGAGGTGTAGAATGGAGATGTCTGCAGAAAATGCATTCTCTTATTGCTATATTTGATTATAATGTGTGTTGACACCTTGTGGCCATTCTTCCCTCTGGGCAGCTAGAAGACTGATGCCACTGAGGACTAGAGAGAGCAAATGGGGCAGCAAATGACCACAAATGCTAATAGCCCAGGCCAGTTCATAACAGCCACTGAAAGAGTGAGCTCAAATTCCTGCCAGCCCAAGGTCTCTTCCAGTAGCAATACTTATGTGTAAGACATGACAGACTCATGAACACTTGGCTTATTTTTATTGGTTCTAGTCACTCTATTTGGAGGAGCAGCTGGCTTCGGGCCCCCAAAGTTTTCCAGCTGCTGGACTCTCCTAAACATCTCTTGTTTACTACCTAATCCCTTCCCTAAATGAACTCACTGTGTGTTTGGTACTTCAGCCCTCCTAAAATCCATCCCAACCTTGATGACGAACCCATAAGACTCCACGTTACTCCATAGCGATTACTTACTTTTGCTTTATGTACTGTGATTTTTATCCTTTATAATGTCATTAGCATGAGAAGAGAGTCTCAATACCATGGAAATGAGGAGTCAGTCATGTTTGTACAACCCACTGTCACCCAAAATTTTGTTCCCTTTGTGTATACTAACTTATACTCTTTCGATAGCTGAAAAATGTAAAACATTTCCTATCATATGATTCCAAGAGATTTACATGCTGGTAGTTTCTTTAATCATCAGAATAATCCTTTCAAATATGGTTACTAATATTTTATTACTATTATTATCTGTACTTTGCAGATGAGGAAATAGAGGCACAGAGAAAATTTGCCTGAGGTCACAAAGATAGGAAATGGTGGAGCTAGGATTTGATTTCAGGAGTGCATGTACTTACTTATATGCATTTGCATTTGATCTCAAAATCTCAGACACTTAGCTATATGCATTTGCTTCTTCCCAGTTACATCTTTTCGGTTATATCTTTAGTTATCACAAGACAACATTCAAAGACATGTTCTTCTAAATCTGTTATGGTGGTGTATTTCTATTAATGTAATCTCATGATTATATTTTGCAAACCCTCTAACCAGATATATATATTTCCAGCTTAGCCTAATATATTTTCCCACTCACATTGTTGTATGGGAAATTACACCAATGCAA
Organism: Mirounga angustirostris; assembly: GCF_029215605.1. NCBI lineage: Eukaryota > Metazoa > Chordata > Mammalia > Carnivora > Phocidae > Mirounga > Mirounga angustirostris. Next base: position 14,618,755 of record NW_026991711.1, on the reverse strand, counting down.
TGGTAGCCTCCCAAAAGGAGACCGCTGAAAAGAAAGGCTCATGGACAAAATTAAGATGCTCTAATCATATGGTTTACTAAATCAGTTTAAAATATATAATAAGAATCAAGAGGAGAAATATGGGGTAAGTTAAGGCACTTAGGATAGTATGCAGATGGGTGAAAGGAAACCCACTACCTAAATTCTGAGGTATACAATGTTCATCTATCTTGCCTCTTTCCTGAATCACCTTCCAAATTGGTGGTGTGGTTAAGAGGATGAGAGTGGGGTTTGAGGAGGAAGCCCCAACGGACAGATGGAAGGTGTCTGGGGGAAACACTTGCTCTATCAAGGAGAGGCAAGGGCAAGTACACCTGCCAGTAACTTTAGCTTGCTAATTAGTCTGCTTAACATCTTTGGGTTTTATTTGTGTTCTTTTGGAGAAGAACACTTCTTCAGCCAGAGTTGAACCACATTAAAAAGCTGATTTAAGGATAACATGGTTGTCGCTCCAGAATGGTGTGATTTTACCTTAAGACTTAGTCTTTCTCAACCTTCTTCTTCTTCTTTTTTAATATTGATTTATTTATTTGGGGGGGGGGAAGCACACAAGCAGGAGGGGCAGAGAGAGAGGGAGAGAGAATCCTAAGCAGACTCCACACTAAGCACAGAGCCTGACGCAGGGCTTGATCTTCCGATGCTAAGATCATGACCTGAGCCAAAACCCCGTGGGATGCTCAACTGACTGCACCACTCAGGTGCCCCTTTTCTCAACCTTCTAACTGAAAAGTAATACCCTTGCTCATTCCATCATGCATTCCATTTATTCCATCTTTAACATGTCTTACAGGTTACTAACTTCCTATTTATATTTAACAGATCATCTGCCTATGTCTCACAAGCTACTCTTTATACTTAATGCATCCTAAGAATTTAGCCTTGGGTGCCTGGGTGGCTCAGTTGGTTAAGTGACTGCCTTCAGCTCAGGTCATGATCCTGGAGTGCCAGGGTCGAGTCCCGCATCAGGCTCCCTGCTCAGCGGGGATCTGCTTCTCCCTCTGACCCGCCCCCCTCTCATGCTCTCTCTCTCATTCTCTCTCTCAAATAAATAAATAAAATCTTTAAAAAAAAAAGAATTTAGCCTTTTCTCTTAAGCTATTAGTTTACTTCTTATCTATGTGCAACAATTTTTTTGAGTTCTGTACATTCTATTTGTTTTGCTTGCCTATTTTAGAATAATTGAGTATTCTTAAATAATAGAGCAAGCATATATTACTCAAGTGAAATAGATTTCCTCACCTACCATCAACTGGTGCGTAAAAAGTATTCAGATCGAACAGAGTGAGCATTGGACAAATGGTCTTGTGATTGCGGGACTTTTGGGTGGAAGTATCAGAAAAGGTTTTGGAAAAGGAGAATTGGAGCCAATGCTCAGGCTTTTCACATTGGTTAGTTTGTTTTGAAATGCTTCATGTCAACTATGAGAATATTCTGTCACCCTTACAGAGATATAAATAACCGTCAAAGAAATTTCTCTAGTTTTCATTACTGAGGAAAACCATTCCTGGAAATTTGGCATTGAGTATGACTAGAGTACATGTAAATTCTCTTCCCTTGAAGGGGTCTGGAATTCAACTAGGGTTTATTGCCAAAGGAATTTTGGCATGATATTATTTGTGAAAAGGGCAGGGCTCTTGTGGTTATGGTTGTCTTTATACTCAGCTATCTCTTGATTTTCATGAGTGAAGGATGCAGATAAAAGATGTAAAAATCTTTTCAAAGCTTGTTCCAGAAAGCTAGTTTGCTGAGAATTCAAAACAGTGTAGATAAAGATCCTCTATTGTGCTTCCCTCTTGGAAACATTATAGGAAAGGACCACCTGGTTGTTTTAGAAAATTAAAAGTGCAGAGCTTATTGAAATGTTAGTTGTGTGCATGGGCCGATTAGGAGGTTTGGCTGATAGCATAAGGTTAAGCCTGTTGAAGATCATGGATTTAAGTTCTCCTGTTTGTCACATAGGGACTGAATTATCACAGATATTAAAAAGAAAAGAAAGTTAAAACATTCAGGAGCCTTCCTTAATAGTTTTTAGAAGTGGGGCTTATTGCTCTCTTGATGGCAGTTTCTAGCCCGTTGTTCCAATGCATTGCTAGGAATAGCGATTTTAGGTGTGAAATTATTAACCATCTCAAGAGGGTCATCCTTTAGGACAAGACCATTGGGGACTTGAATGGAAGAACTGATTCCAGGCATTAAAGGTGGCTAGGGACAAAATTATTTAGCCAAGCTTCTTTGACAGGCCAGGCCCACCAGTCTACTTCCTTATTTTGGCACTCCTCATTCCTTATTTAATTGAATAGATGTGAAATAAATAACTAAGATAAGATAAAAGTTAAAGATAGGTACTGCTTTTTTCGCTTTCAGTAATGGAAGGTATAAGCAACTTTGACCTAAAAAGCCTATAAGCATCTAAAGTCGGTGAGAATGGATAATTCTTTGGTATGGTGTTTGGAATTACCTTGGATTTCTACTCTTGAGCTAGAGGCCCGTGGGTTACCTGCTGGGGCATAACTGGACAGACATATATTTTGCTAATCCAGTGAGTCATCCACATTAAAACATGTTGTATATAAGCAGTTTCCTCATCTAAGCACTCTTGACTTGTGACTAGCTATTAAGGATCCTTGCTTTTGATGACAGATTACAAATAAGTAGTGGCAGGTAGTATAGAGTGATGATAAGTAACACAACTTATAATAGGTTTTATGTACAGTATGTTATCAATGATACTCCATTGTAGAATATCATTTAGACTGATCAATGTAGTGATGTGCCAAATTCATGGAGGATATTTCACTGCATCATATTCTGCCATATGTAAGAAGGTGGGAGAAAACATTATAGGATAACTTGAGAAATTATTATTAGGATTTGAAATTAAGTGTGGAGCTGGCAATTTTAAGTAGAGGTCTAGTGGCTATCTGGATCACTATTAGAAATGAGATTTCTGAATACTTATTTTTAATTTCTGTTGTATCTACTCCAACAGTGTTTGAGGTGGCATGCAATTAAAAATTCCACAAAAATCTATTATATCAAGGATAAAGAGCAAGATATAAATAATGAAGAAAGGTATTGGTTTTAATAGAAAAACCCAGGTTAAGCATAGTTATTATAATTGGGGAAAATATTTGTTTCCATATTTTTGGAGTTAAGATCCAAATGGAAATGTAATGAGTTAAATAACTCTTCTTGTTTAAAAGTAGGGAATATACTAGTGAGTTGGGAGAAAACTTTCATCTGGCACCAAATTCTAAGAAGAATTTATTGCATTGATCTTAAGGAGCATTAAGCTTCATAAACCAATCTCAATTTCAGTTCCATCTTATTTGCTTAACTTTATTAACCCATTGTTCCATCTCTCTTACTTACCTTAAATTTATTCCATCATGCTATATTTTTATAACTTTGTAAACCACCCAAATCTGACATAGGATAAAGGTGTAGTGTAAACAAAGTAAAATAAGCAAGGTGATAGTACAGCCTTCAATTGCAGTTTTTATAACATATGTGACCTCACTTAATATGGTCATTTATAACCGACTCGATAAAATTACACAAGTAACAACATGTGGTCAAGGTTCTGTTGGGACATTTTAGCCAGTGCCCATGGCTATTTAATTTTAGTTCTGTAAGTGCATGTGCTTCCTTCCTGATGTCTCAAAATTTCACTTCCACTATACCTGTTTGTTGACTTCAAGCAGACCGTTAATCTCTTAGCCTCTCTTTTTTCTCTGCAACTACCAATCAGTCCCCTCTTGACCTCTATTCCTTTCCAGCTGACTAGGGGCCATGTGGTTTATCGTTCAAGCTCTTCCTTCACCAGCACCTTTAGCCGTGCTACACGTATCCTTCTGCTGCACTTCACTTTGCAAAATCTGGAATGGGGTTGATACTACAGTTTGCTTCCTCTCGCCTGACCCTGTCTGCTGAACCCTGTTGGGGCGCCTGGGTGGCTCAGTTGGTTGAGTGTCTGACTCTTGACTTCTGCTCAGGTTGTGGTCTCTGGGTCATGGGATCAAGCCCCGTGTTGGGCTCTGTGCTCAGCATGGAGTTGGCTTGTTCCTCTCCCTCCCCCAGCTTGCCCTTGCGCTCTCTCTTAAATAACTAACTAACTAAATAAATGTCTTAAAACAAAAAAAACAAAAACAAACTACACAACTGTGCAGGCTCTTGTCATAACATTATCATGGAATTCTGGCTCATCCAAGCCGCTAGGCTGTCTTTATACTTGTTCTCTCATTAGTCATGAACTCAAAGTTTGACCTCTGCAGGCTCCCCCTTCAGCCTCTATCCTACTTTGTTTTCTTCTGCTTCGAGAAAATTGGGTCCATCAAGGTTATTTCTTCCCACTTCCACCTAAAAATTTAACTGTGTTCCACCCACCTTTACCCTATTTTTTCTCCAGTTAAAGACAATGAAATGTCGGGCGCCTGGGTGGCTCAGTTGGTTAAGCGACTGCTTTCGGCTCAGGTCATGATCCTGGAGTCCCTGGATCGAGTCCCACATCGGGCTCCCTGCTCGGCAGGGAGCCTGCTTCTCCCTCTGACCCTCCCCCCTCTCATGTGCTCTCTCTCATTCTCTCTGTCTCAAATAACTAAATAAAATCTTTAAAAAAAAAAAAAAAAAGACAATGAAATGTCTGGCTCTCCATTTAATAGCAGTCTACCCAGCCAAGCCCTTGCTTTGGTCTCCCAACTCCTCTGTGCACTTGCTTCACCAACAGGGACCCTTCTTGAACTGGCCGCCCCCGAAGCTCCAATATTTCCTTTCTTTGAAAGGATCTCAAGTGTCTCTCTTCCTTAAAAAATGAATAACAACAACAGCTCTTGGCTGAGTGGAAGTCTCACTCTGTTCTGGTGCATTCCAACTTCTTTATGCTTCTGCACTTGCTTTCAGTCTTCTTACTATGTTTCCATTCCTCCCTGTACTGCAGGTGGATTTCAGCCTCTGCTACTCTAGCAAAATTGCCCTTGCTAAGGTTGCTGGAGATATCTACTATGCTAACTCCAATAAATACTTGCTATCCTTCTGTGTGATTAATTAATTACTGGTTGAAACTATCTGTTAAAGTTATCAGGTTTTCCCAATTCTTCTTCTGTCTTTGCCTATTCCCTTTTTGGTTTTTCCAGAGTTCTCTTTTTCCTTCAGATGCCCTTCAAATGTTGGTGTTATTTAGATGCATGCCCTTAGTTCTGCTCTTATCCTTGACACTTTCCTTGGAGGATTTTACACTTCTTTGTGGTTTCATCAACCCCTTGTGTGCTTGCTGATTGATGGGGAAGCTGAGGCAGGCCACCTTGACATGCAGTGTTCTGGTGATTTGGACTGTTCTAGAGTGAGAGCATGGGGAAGCAAGAGGCGGTGACAGCATCTTCCCGGAGGTTTTGAAGTAAGTTCCCCACACCTGCTGCAGCAGAATCATTTAAATATATTTACCCAGCCTCATCCCTGAGTTTCCAAGTCAGTATGTTTGGGGTGGGGCCTGGGAACCTGTATTGTCAAAAAATTCCCGAGTTGCTTCTGATGCACATTTATTGAGTGCTTATTGTATATCAGGTACTGTGCTCTGTTAGGAAAACCAATGTTTTATTATGGAAATTAAAAGTCCTGTCTGTGTTCTCTAGTTAAAGGTAAGCTTTCTGGCTGCAGGAAAACTCAAAGGCAGGATCAGAGCTTTGTACTGGGTATTTACCTCAAAGATACAAATGTAGGGATCCGAAGGGGTAGGTGCACCCCGATGTTTATAGCAGCAATGTCCACAATAGTCAAACTGTGGAAAGAGCCAAGATGTCCATCGACAGATGAATGGATAAAGAAGATGTGGTATATATATACAATGGAATATTATGCAGCCATCAAAAGGAATGAAATCTTGCCATTTGCAACAATGTGGATAGAACTGGAGATTGTTATGCTGAGCGAAATAAGTCAATCAGAGAAAGACATGTATCATATGACCTCACTGATATGAGGAATTCTTAATCTCAGGAAACAAACTGAGGGTTGCTGGACTGGTGGGGGGTGGAAGGGATGGGGCGGCTGGGTGATAGACACTGGGGAGGGTATGTGCTCTGGTAAGCGCTGTGAATTGTGCAAGACTGTTGAATCACAGATCTGTACCTCTGAAACAAATAATACATTATATGTCAAAAAAAAAAAGAAGAAGAAGAAGATAGCAGGAAGGGAAGAATGAAGGGGGGGAATAGGAGGGGGGGATGAGCCATGAGAAACGATGGACTCTGAAAAACAAACTGAGGGTTCTAGAGGGGAGGGGGGTGGGAGGATGGGTTAGCCTGGTGATGGGTATTAAAGAGGGCACGTTTTGCATGGAGCACTGTGTGTTATACACAAATAATGAATCATGGAACACTACATCAAAAACTAATGATGTAATGTATGGTGATTAACACAACATAATAATAAAAAATAAAAGCAGATTTGAATGTTCTTATAACTAGTAAAGTTGATTAATTATTAGGTTCTGTCTCATGAAGAGCTAGCAGTGTGGTGGCCCAGAATATTTTGGGGATTTTCTGGTTTTCTGTCCCAGAGATGTCCTCTCATGGACAGTCTCTGACTTTGGGCCATGCTGTATCATGATGTGTGCACGGTGGGTTAGCCTTAAAGTGTATCCTGAAATAACCAGATGGAAGAAGTTATTCCTATAATCCAGATGTCAGCTGAGGTGCTTCTCCCTACCTGGTTTCTCCAGAAGAGTGCTCAATGGTTTTGCCTCACATGGGTGCAAAGCTCAGCTTCTTCAAGTGCCCAAAGCCCCCATTTCCTTTTGTTGGTTTCCTAGAGATTGGAGGGTTCAGAGATTGGGGGGAAATTATCTTATACCAGACAGCCTTTCTATGTCTCCAAGTTCTCTCCTTTCCCTGCTTCTCTTCCTTCACTGTCCTCCCCTCATCCCCATTCCCTCTCTCTGCTAGAAGCTATGCACATTCTCCTGATTTGATGTAGAGAGCTTAATAATGGTCATTTTAAAATTTAAATGTACTTGGGATCTTTTCCTTCATTCTAAAAGGTTTATCAAAGTATTTATTTTTTTTTTTATCTTCTTCCTCAGAGGAATTCTGGAAATAAATTTTTTTCTGTCTCACTTTTAAGATGTCTTCTTCAAAACTGTCCCTTAAACATGACAGTTTCGGTGGTTGTTATAGGCAATATTGTGAGTGGCTTATTCTGGCCATGATTGTTCAGTTTCTGAAAGAAGACCATTTCTTGCTTCTTTTTTTTTTTTTTTTTTAAGATTTTATTTATTTATTTGACAGAGAGAGAGACACAGCGAGAGAGGGAACACAAGCAGGGGGAGTGGGAGAGGGAGAAGCAGACTTCCCGCGGAGCAGGGAGCCTGATGTGGGGCTTGATCCCAGGACCTGGAATCATGACCTGAGCCGAAGGCAGACGCTTAACGACTGAGCCACCCAGGCACCCCAGTACAGTATGTTTTAAATTGTAGTTCCTTATGCAGAATGTCAGACTGACTAATCTAGCTCCAGAGTTTGAGGGGACAATAATAGCAAAGAGTTTGAAAAATATTTCCACCAAAAATGAAGGCTATACAATTTTGGGGAGAAGGATGGTAACTTTTTAGTAAATACAACAACTTATCCTAGGGTTTTCCAAATGTTATTTGTTAGGGAGCTTTTTAAAAAAGAATTTTATTTTTAAATTATTTTTATTTATTTTTAAAGATTTTCTTTATTTATTTGAGAGAAAGAGAGAGAGCACAAGTGGTGGGGAGGGGCGGAGGGCAGAGGGACAAGCAGACTCCCCGCTGAGCAGGGAGCCCAATGCAGGGCTCCATCCCAGGACCCCAGGATCATCACCTGAGCCGAAGGCCACCCAGGCACCCCTTAAAAAAGAATTTTAAAGGAGGTAATAGCAGAACTGAGTTGCTTTGATTGAAAAAGCATGTGTGTGCCTGGGAGCTCTTCCCCTCTTGATGTCATCCACCCCTTTAGGTGGCCTGGAACCCTGGGCCTTTTAAGAGACAGTGGGAATACTCTTGGCAACTAATTTGAATTGACCCAGAAGGAACCATTCCTGAGGGGTTAATTAGGCTCTTTGCATGGATTAAGATTTGCTGCCATTGAAGTAAGTTATATTGTCCTCTAGGCAAAATATCATTTCTGGGAAAGTCATTAATGATGTATGTTGTTACAGGGAGGGGTTTCCAGATCCCAGTTGGGGAAGGTTTTAGGGTCTATGAAACATGGGGTGAATCCCATGGGGAGGAATAAGTTACCTAACCAATCATTGTGAACTTGTCTTTCCCTAATTCTTTTTTCTTGAAGTAATGCCAAGAGCAACTATATCCCCAAATCTGCATTCATTATTGGCCCTGTTGGTTAAGCCTTGGGCTTTTCAGTGAGCTCTGTAGTATTGCATTAAAAACTGCTTTATAAAAGGATTTACATTTAATGAATTTCTCTGCAGTTTTCTCTGAGCTCTGTATCCTAGCCTATCTAGTCTGGAACTTCCTCCTTCAATTACCACTGCTCTCAGATTTCCAACTTCCTCCTCTCTGATGCCTCACTCTCTGTAGTTATTGGAAATGTTCAAACCTTCCCCGGCTTCCCAATCCCTGAAACACTCCTTTGGCCCCGCAGCCTCTCTCAGCTGCGTGCATTTTTAAAACCATGCCCTCACTTCCCTCTTCCTCCCTGCAAGCAAGGCATTTGAGGGCCAGTGGATGTCAGGGCTTGGGTGAGCATCTGTCATGAGAAGTGTGCTGTTTTGATCTTCCTAGGCTCTCATCAGCTCGATACCTCAGCTTTCCATTAAAACCATCTTGATATCCTTTGCCAGGAACTGTAAGTCTTGGGCTAATCTGCAGGGGATCTGCCACGTTTGCACCAAACTCTAAAGTTCTTAACTGCATCTAAGAGAAGCATGTATCTTACTTTACTATTTAAAGAACGTCTTCTATTCATTTATACTGTTTTAGTGTATTCTCCTTTAGACTGTTTATCTTGGTTTATGAGCCCAATTAACGCTTAGGATATTTTCCCTTTCTATTATAAAAACGTTCCTGGTTTAACTTAAAAAATCTTTTTGCCGTTTGCTATTGTTATTCTTTTATTTTCTATCATATTAATTTATTATTATAATTTTATTTATTTTATTGCAGAAAGAATACTTAACATGAGTTCTCCCCTCTTAAAATTTTAAGTGTCTAATATACGATTGTTACAGTGTTTTATTGCAGCTCTGTAGAGCTTGTTCATCTTGTTTGACCGAAACTATGTCTGTTGACTAGTACCTTCCATTTTCCCCTCCCCCAGTCCCCAGAAACGCTGTTCCACTCGTGGAGTCTATGAATCTTACTATTTTAAATACCTCATATAAGTGACACATGCAGCATTTGACTTTCTGTGATTGCCTTATTTCACTCAGCATGATGTCTTCAAGGTTCGTCCATATTGTCACACACTGCAGAATTTCCTTTTTTTTTTTTTTAAATTCTGAATAGTATTCCATTGTGTGTATATATACATATATTTATGTACAACACACACACACGCCAGTTTCTTTATCCATTCATGAATGATGGATGTTTATGTTGTTTCCACACCTTGGCTGTCTTGCTATTGTGAATTATGCTACAATGAACATAGGAGTGCCAATCTGTCTTTGAGATCCTGATTTCAGTTCTTTTGGACAAATACCCAGAAGTGGGATTGGCAGATCATATGCTAGTTCTATTTTTAACTTTTTTGAGGAAACTTCAGACTGTTGTTTTCCATAGCGGCTGCACCATTTTGCATTCCTACCAGCAGTGTGCGAGTATTCCAATTTCTCTACATCCTTGCCAACACTTTTTTGTTTTATTATAATAACCACCATACTGACACTTGTGGGGTGACATCTCATTGTGGTTTTGATTTGCATGTCCTTGATGATGAGTGACATTGAGCATTTTTCCATGTATGTCTCGGCTTATAGTTTTATATATTTTTAATGTTTGACTTTCTCTTTCTAATTCTTTTAATATTCTACATAATAATTATTCTTTTTCACTTGTCTTACTTCTTGCCCCCTCTTTTTTTTTGGTGCCCTGATTTTACCTTCATTTATCTTTCATTAATTTTCTATCTTTGATATTTTTTCCTTTGGCTCTTTTTTTCTGATTATTATTTTTCACCCATTTAAGTTTTTCTCTTTATTCTCTGAGGTTTTGGTTTCATCTTTTTTATAGGTTTTAAATTTACTAATTCTTTGCATTGTAATCTCCCATACACTTTCCTGTTATTTATCTATTTCTTGTTTTCCTATTACAGTCCATTCCTTTAACTTCTTTAATTATTATTTTTTAAGATTACAGGCCCTAAGCATTTTGTTGGGCTTGAAAATTGCAAAAAAATTCTTCTCAGTAATCACGGAGTTTGGATGTTTTTCTCCTGACTGTCCCTAACAGTTGTTCCTTTGAGTTTGTAGACTATCTCTTCATTTCCCTTCAGTGTTGGCTCTCCAAGAAAAATAGTATCATCACTGAGACCTGCAGAGTTGCGTATGATACATTTCTTATCCAAGACTGATAATGGTGCTCTTTATGGAAGAGGCACATTTTATATTAGAATTGGTAAGCTTTTCTCTCCATGTGTCCCATATCGACCAACTGTTTATTAGGAGCTGGGTATTCTCACAGCTGTTCTCTCTGACGCCAGCACTGGGACCGTCAAGTTGTTCACCAGAGTGCCACGTTACTCAAAGAAGAGGTCAGCAGGGGAAGGCCACCTCTGAGGCCTGGCTTTGCTGAGGAAACTTCCAGTGAGACCACCAGAGACATGCTTCCGAAATCTGCTGTCTCCATCTGATTTATATATTGAGTTGGACCTAGCACCTCTCTTGTTAGTTAATGAGAGAATCCTGGCTGAAACTCTCTTCTTCCTTCATCTCACACTTTGGGGAATACATTGGCTGTGATTATCATCAACAGGCTTCCTTTTCTTTCTTTCTTTCTTTTTTTTTAACATCAAATAGAAGTATGGATGAATAGAAGTATGGATGAATGAAAGTATACTTTAAAAATAGAAAGGTAAGGTAACTTAAAAATTGTGCTATACTGAGGAAGAGTTGAGGGAATTGTTCAGTCTAATTATAACAGGAGCTGAAAGGAAATTTGCTTGCTATTGGCAGATATCCCTAGGGCTGTCATGGAAGAGGGGTTTGCTAAGGAGGGCAGAACTAGTTGCAATGGGTGGGAATTTAAGGGAGCCAGCTTTGGCTGTGTTTATGGAAGAAAAACAATTCAAATATGAAAACTGTTTAGCTCCAAAATGTGCTGCTTCAGAGTGGACCATGATAGGCCAATTTTATTTATTTATTTCTTTATCTAATGATCTCATCCGTTTACGGGGGGGGGAGGGGCAGGGGAGAGGGTGAAAGAGAATCTGAAGCCGACTCCGTGCTGAGCACGGAGCCTGACATGGGGCTCAGTCTCATGACCCTGAGATCATGACCTGAGCCAAAATCAAGAGTCGGGTGCTTAACTGGCTGAGCCACCCAGGCGCCCTGAGAGTTTTTTTTGAAAGGTTTTATTTTTTTTTTAAGTCATCTCTACACCAAACGGGGGTCTGGAACTCACAACCCTGAGATCAAGAGTGGCATGCTCTACCAACTGAGCCAGTGAGGTGCCCCATGCAATAAGAGAATGTTTAAAAATTATTTTTATAAGCTTTATGAGGCATGGTTGACATTCAGTAACTGTGAATATTTAAAATTTATAAAATTCAATACATTTTGATACATGTTTTACTATGAAACTCTCCACAACCAAAATAATGAACATATCTGTCATCTCCAAAAGTTTTCTTGTGCCCCTTTTAAATTTTTTCTCCTGCCCTATCTTTCCCCTACATCAGCAATCACTGGTTAGCTTTACTCTGTAGGTTAGTTTGGATTTTGTACAGTTTTAGTAAGAAGATATTAAAATAAGTTATGGTACGTTTATTTTATGTTAAAATTAAAATGATCCTTTTGAAGAATTTTTTGTTAAAGATTTTATTTATTTGAGAGAGAGAGAGAGTGCACAAATGGGGTGGGGGAGGGACAGAGGGAGAGGGAGAAGCTGACTTCCTGCTGAGGAGTCAGTCCAGTGTGGGACTCGATCCCAGGACCCTGAGATCATGACCTGAGCCAAAATCAAGAGTTGGATGCTTTTAACCTGCTGAGCCACCCAGGCGCCCCAACTTTTGAAGAATATTTAATTACAGGGAAAGTACTCATGATATAATGTTAGGTAAAAAGTGATTTATAGAAATCTAAATATAGAATAATCTTAAATTTACACACACAAAGTATCTTTAACATGAATAGAAAAAAAGATGAAGGAAACCTATTAAAATGATAGGGTTATTTCTAGGTATGTGGGATTATGGGTGATTTTATTTAATTTATACTATTTTCTGTTTTCTAAATTTAGTATAATCAGAATACATTATTTTATAATCAGGAAAAAAAATCAATCTGTGACCTAGGTGATCTGCATCAACAATGAACTCTTTATATAATGCATTTCTACTTGGCTGAGGAAACTTTCACTTGGGGATTTTAACTGTAAATAGTAAAGAATGTGTTCTCTGTGCTAAAGGAAAAATTCTGATAAAGAAGCATTTCTTTTTCCTGGAAGTATTGGAGTGCCTTGGATATTAATATAATTTCTCTGAGGGGCACCTGGGTGGCTCAGTCGTTAAGCATCTGCCTTTGGCTCAGGTCATGATCCCAGGGTCCTGGGATCGAGCCCCGCATCGGGCTCCCTGCTCCGCAGGAAGCCTGCTTCTCCCTCTCCCACTCCCCCTGCTTGTGTTCCCTCTCTCGCTGTGTCTCTCTCTGTCAAATAAATAAATAAAATCTTTAAAAAAAAATATATATAATTTCTCTGAGTAATCATGTTAATAACTATGGTATGTAAAATAATTCCTACAGTATCTGACTGCTTATCCTCTTGGAACTGAACTGAAAGCATTAAATGAGCTCTCTTGGTAATGAAGGTCACAAATCAAAAGAAAGAATACATGAAAAAAGGATTAGAACAAAAAGAGCTAAAGCCATAACTCTACATCCCTGTTATAATGAATCCTATAATTTGACAAATGTCAGTGGGTAAAAAATGGCACTTAATGAATTAAGGATGAGCTGCTGTTCCCTATTGTCAGTTGGGAATAAAAACTTTTTTCCTGAAATACTGGAAGATTCAGCAAAAAAGCACATATAAATTAAAATAATTTGTTAGATGTAAGCAAGTTTTTTTTTAATAAATAATGTTCATAGAAAAGAGTAATTTTTCTTCTTGAGTTTTGCATAGGGCTCACAGCATGTATAACATAAACAAGAATTTACAAAGTGTATATATTTATTTTTACTTCTTGACTTAACAGAATGGTAACTTCCTAGCATGTGTTAGTAGGACTCTGCTCAATGCTATGAGAAATACAAAAATGAGCAAGTAGTGCCACAGTTCATAAGCCACATAAAGTTTAGTACATTTTTTGGGTGTGGCACTGGGCCTTAAATCAAGTATCTATTTTGAGCCTGGAGAAATTAGTATTTTCAAGTCTTACCACGACAATATTAGAAGAAAATGAAAGTGACAGCATAGATCAATGTATTCTCAACTGCCATTCAAATTAGTGCTTAGGTCATTTAAAAAGACTGTATTTTATTAAAAAAATGTGAAAATAATCGTATTTTTTTCCTCATTTATTTTTAGTAGTGTAGGGAAAACGAGACTGATGGGAAAGAATCTGGGATCAAATCAGTACTTTGTAAGGCAGTGATTTAAGTCCTCAACCAGAGGGTAAACCCATGATGTTACATGCAATAAAATATTCACAAGGACACAGATGATTCCTCACACAATGAGAAGGCTGTATCTTGCACTTCCATTTATCTGTAGTAAAAAGGTATATGAATTGTGCTTCAGACAACTCTGAAACCCATGACCGTATCTTATCACTATATTGTTCTAGAAGTTTATAAATGCAGCAAATACATGTCAGTGACAATGGCATGTCATCAAAGTATAATTAATACAATTAAACATTTTATCCTTCCTTTATGCTTACAGCCTGTTTTTCTTCACACATCCTCCCACTTACTAAAGTGAATTCATTTTCAGAGATGCATTAGAAAATCTAGAAACCGTAATAGGGGATTTCAGTAATGTCTTTAAAAAAGATATTTCAAAGTTAAAATGCTGATGCTTTCTGAGAGCTTAATTGTATTTAAAAATAAATGAAACTCTGATGACTTCCATCTTTCACCTCCCCCACCCTTTCTCTAATATAAATGCTATTTCATAGAAAACTCCTTAAGTAGAACTTGATATCTTTTGAAATCATTCACTATCATAACATAATGTAGTCTACAAATGTTTTTCACTTCATTTGAAATGTCTCTGTGGATGAACACAGATCCTACTGATAGCAGCGATTGAACACGTTGCATAATGAAGCTAATATCCCTATAAAATAAAATAATGAGTTTCAAAATTTACAGAGCTCCCGAAAAACTTTTTCACAGATCGAAACAAAACTTGGAGTAAAAATAGTGATACATGAATGTTCCTTAACCGCTTTATATTTAGGCAAGTGACTCAATATATATATATTAACAGGCAGGGTAATTTCAAGAATAACCTTAAATACTTGTAAGTGTTTTACTGCAAGTGATTAGAATTGAATCTCTAAATTATTTAAGTTGAAGAGATATCTAAAAATAGTATGCTTTAAGTACTTGAGATCATTTTTCACTTTTAAAAATGAATTCAGTTTACTGAAAAAATACTAAAGACTGTTCTTTGTAATTGAAAATAAATTATTTTCCCTTTCTAGACACACACTAAGCAAACCATTTAATTCAGTTTACTCTTGATTGTTTGGGAGATGGTTACCCAAGTTTGTAGATTATTCAGACCTTCTGTGTCTCTTCTTCTCGGGCTGGTATTTACCTCCCGTTCATATGAGTGCTTACCAGCATCTTGATGGCGCTGGGTGATAGAGGGGAAGCACACTAAAAAACAGAAGTTAGATGAGTCAGTGTTTTCCTTATTAATGTTAGGAAAATGTTTTGCTTGAAAGCTGTTAGTTAAAATCAAGGTTTCAATGTACTGTTGATTTTAATTTATGGGATGTGTGTCTTTCACGAATTTAGGGAATCCTAAACTTAATTGAAAACAAAGGCAGCATGATATAGTGAAAAGCTTTGAAATCAGACACAGTGGAGTTCATATCCCAGCTCTGCCATTACTACCCATACGACTTGGGCAAGATAGTTTAATTTATTAGCTTCTCTTTCTTCATCAGTTCATGGAGGATAAAATATCTGTCATACAGAGTTTTATGAGAATTAATAATGATTTATGTTAAAATCTGTTATGTAGCATATTTATACCTTGTACTTGAGTCTGTCTCTCAGTTTATTAGAACATATTCAATACCAGAGGCCCATTACTTGATTATTTTAAGATTTCTAAGATTCTGATAACTATGAAGAGTAGTTATCAGAAATACCAGTGGTCAAAGGTTTATTATATCAATGTAATGATGCATTATTCACATAATTCTGTGAAGCTGGTTATTCTGTCATAGAAAAGCACTTATCACTTTATTTAAATCATAAGGGTTTCCATCAGAATTAGGAGACCACAGGAGAGAAAGGTGAAAGTAGGAACTCCGGAGACATGTTTTTCTTCAGGTTGTGTTCACTATGGAATAATCATGTATAAAAAGATCTCAATTTATGTCCTTTATGGACTAGATGTGATCCTGAAATTGCTTACAAATAAAATGCTTTTTAAAAAGTAGAAATACAAATAGATTAGAAAACCTTTATGTTCAAAGAAATCAGACAGAAACTCCAGATAGATGCTCCCTAATATATTTTTAGATTTCTTCAAAAATACATTATAAATCATGTCATGGGGATCATGTCTCATTCTTCTCATTCCTGCCTCGCTCTGCTTCCCAGGGCTCTCATGCTAGCCTTGGACAAAAGCAATTTTATAAAGTAATTGATACCCAGGTGTAGTCACTGTATGCATAAATCTCTTGGAAAAATTGTTTTTCAAGTAAGTTATGGTTTATTTAAAGTTTTTTTAAAAATTCAGAGAACATAAGGCTTAGTGCCTTTAATAAGGAAGCTGTTGCATTTGCTAGTGTTGAATTATTAAATGGAGTTGAATCATGAATCAGGTGGCATGTGGCATTGACCAGGAGAATCAAGCTGCAAAAGAAGGTGGCTGTACCATTTGTCGTTAACAACACCAGGAAAGTTCATTATATCTTCCAGATGTGGAATTGAGATGCTAAGAGATGCAGCAAAGCCAACAAAGTGACCAAGTATGGTTGAAGGACGTTTTACTTTACTTTTTAAAAGATTTATGTATTTATTTGAGAGAGAGAGAGGGAGGGAGAGAGGGAGAGCATGTTTGCCCGCAATCACATGCGGAGGGGCAGAGGGAGAGGGAAAGAGACTCCCAAGCAGACTTCTGCTGAGCTCAGAGGCCAAGGCGGGCTCAACCACAGGACCCTGAGATTATGATCTGAGTCGAAACCCAGAGTTGGTCGCTTAACTGGCTGCACCACCCAGGTGCCCCAAGTTGAGGGACATTTTAAAAGCCAAACTTTCATTTTCTCAGATTTCTGTACTTACTCCCACATATTTTAATTGAAAAAAAGGGCAAATGTGTTTTGTCATTCTTGATAGTGATCAGTGAAGCACATAATGAAGGATTAACTTAATTACTAATCACTGTGGGGAATGTCATTCATAAGAAATCTACTTTCATTACTAAGTTCACGCTGTGTTTTTCCCATTTTACTCCATATTTTTTAGACTACTCAGAATCACTCATAGACAGTTAATCTGCCCTTCGACCAGTTTATTAGCTATCTCTGACAGATGTTGCCAGGTTTCAGCCATCTTGATAAGTCATGATGAGATTGAAGACAAACAAACCATCATCCTAAGTGTGTATTGGACACAACTATTTAATGAGAGAATCATAGCACAGTCTGTGGATTAAAGGCAAGAGAGTATATGTGGAACATGGTTATAGAAACACCTCTGGGTAGGGTCTGGGGAGAGAGAGCAAAAAGAGGTGAGATTATGTTGGTATTTATAGTTACTCTTGAACTTTGGCCTGTCTACTAGAGCTCTTTCTTTAATGAACATTTCATTTAAATAAGAAAATGCATTTAAAGATTGGTTGTCTTTGTGTAAACTTCAAAGAAGTGAAAACAGCAATCTAAAGAAAATGGATTTCCAGAAAGTCAACTTCCTTAAGCTTAAATAAATGATAAGAACAGGATCTCTAAGTGGAAGGATCTACGCGTACTGGGTTGCTTCTTAGAACAGCCCTTGAAAGGGTGGCAAGAGGATGAAGAGAAGAGGGCGGAACCTTTGTAACTACACAGACCTGCGGATTTGAAATGGCCAACAGAGTAGAGATTAGAAAAGAGTATTGCACTAGAAATAGGGAAATAGGGCATATCAGTGATGGCAGATGAGGGTAAAACCAGGAAATTAATGGTGAATAGAATGTGAAATGAACCAAAAATGACAAGAAAATATTCTTTAGGTCTGTATGAGATGAAAGGAAGACTGAAAAAGCACTTCTCTGTTAGATGCAAAGAAAAAGAGAATTGGTACCAAAAAAAGAAAAAAAGCAGAATCCTGTTGTTCTTTAAGAAAATTTAGCCTTTGTGATAAAATGTAGTGTATTAATTTGGAAAGTGGAATAGGAAACAAGGTGGTTGAAGAGCAGGGAAACAAACTAGACTTGGCAGGGAATTGATCAAAATCACTTAAATAAACAGATTCCAACGACTTTCAAATTAGAACGCCAATTATTGATGATTCCAGCTCCAAGGTGCTAAAAATAACGCCCCCCCTTTTTTTTGTTACAGTAGAAAAATGTTCTTAGTGATTTCTAGATGACTGTGAACTGCTAGTGCCTGCTTCATTATGCTTTATGTCAAAGGACACAGAAATGAAAGTTTATTTTTTTTATTATGAAAGTAGTTCATGATCATTTTTTTTAAAAAGTGCCTTCATTTTTATAGCTTTTTTCCCTTTACAACCACAGTCGTATGACTCCCATTTTCCTGTATCAGGAGGTGAGGGGAAAAAAGTTCACTTCATTTTAAAATAAGTTGCACTCGTGGTAAGAAGTGTAGGTCTGTCTAGGTGAGGAAAGCCCATCTCTGTGTCCCAGACCTGGCAGGGCATCAGGGACGAGTGGAGCAAAAGCAGCACCCCATGTCAGCACCCTAGTCTTATTTTTGAAAAGCAAATCTCTTATTTGGGTCAATTAAAGAATATATAAACTAATGATGTATGGTGACTATCATAACATAATAAAATTAAAAAAAATAAAGAATATATAATGTATGCTATTTTTTTTAAAAAAATCATCTACTCCTCACCATAAAGACAGCTTTTTATTACATCCAGATAGAATACAATGTACAATTTTATATATGTATATATATAATATTTATTTATTTTTAAGTTGTGAAAGTAGCTTTATTTATTTTATTATGTTATGTCAGTCACCATACAGTACATCATTAGTTTTTGATGTAGTGTTCCATGATTCATTGTTTGTGTATAAGACCCAGTGCTTCATGCAGTATGTGCCCTCCTTAATACCCATCACTGGGCTAACCCATCCCCTCACCCCCCTCCCCTCTAAAACCCTCAGTTTGTTTCTCAGTGTCCATAGTCTCTCATGGTTCATCTCTTCCTTCCATTTTCCCCCCTCATTTTCCCTTCCTTCTCCTAATGTCCTCCATGCTATTCCTTATGTTCCACAAATAAGTGAAACCATTTGATAATTGACTTTCTCTGCTTGACTTATTTCACTTAGCATAATCCCCTCCAGTTCCATCCATGTTGATGCAAAAGTTGGGTATTCATCCTTTCTGATGGTTGAGTAATATTCCATTGTACATACGGACCACATCTTCTTTATCCATTCATATTTATTGATTTTAGAGAGAGAGAAAGTGAGCACCAGCAGGGGGAAGGGTAGAGGGAGAGGGATAGAATCCTCAAGCAGACTCCTAAGCACAGAGCTGAGAACAGAGCCTGATGCAGGGTTTGATCCCAGGACCCTAAGATTATGACCTGAACTGAAATCAAGAGTCAAGACGCTTGATTAAACGACTGAGCCACCCAAGCACCCTGTACTACTTTATATTTTATAGTTACAGGGATTTGAAGAATCTGGCAAACTTCCATGAAGATTTGCAAAGTTTATTCACCAGTAGCTAAATAATGCTTATACATGCAATTTAATGTGTATTTTCTCTTAAGATGTCTGAGAATGACTGAATCAATCTTGTGGAGATTAAGACATGTTATCTGAAGATAACTAATTATTGAAGACTTCTGATTACTGACATCTGACAACTAGTTTCACTAGCAGCCATACTGTTAGTGGTAGAATTTCAATGGCATATTTTGAGTTTTTAAAAAATTAGCTGGTAAAACAAATAGATTCTGGTGAAGGTCTACACTTTAAACCTAAGGAAATAATACAAAGATAAAAAAAAGATACGTGTAGGAAATTTCCATCACAATTATGTCCATCACAAAATTATGATGACTAGAAGCAATATTAATGGCCACCACCATGGAAATGGTTAAAATAGTATTTCAGTTATATGTTGTGTAATCAGCACGTGTATCCATGACTGTGTACCAGTGGAAGTATTAATTGAGAAAAACAGAATATAAATTATGTGTACACCATAATTAAAGTTTTATAAAAATATGCATGGAAAAAAAAACTTGAAGGAAAAGCCCAAAGAATGGTAGCAACTGTGACCTAATAGAGGTGATATCATAAATCTTTTCCCCTTTGTACAGCCTCCAAATTTTCTTTGCTATAGTTAAATTTTATATAAAATATTTTATGAAATAAAAATAGAGATTCTCTCCTCATTGAGCTTCACTATTGAGCAAATATATTCTTGTCTTGTGGACAAGTTTATCTTGGCCTCTAGGGCAAAAATTGAATACTTAAGTAGGTATTAATTAGCCCTAGATTTGGTACAAGGGAAGGATGAAGATGTCAGAGGTTAATACAAATTTTGATTGGGATAATTTATACAATGAAAATTCATGTCCATGCTATTCTGGCCAGCTTTTCTTTGAAAAAAGGTTAAGGACTTTTTTTTTAAGGGCTAAGAATGGCAGTGATTTTTAAAAATGAAAAACTGATAATAGAAAAAAGATTTTGGTATATACCAAGTACTTCTGTCTTCCATGGCCAACAACATAAGTATAGTTACTTTATCTTAGTCTGTAATTTATCATACTATTTTTCTGTCGAAATAAATGAAACTTAGGATTCCGTTTAATCTTCCAAAAATGTTTCCCTGAATAAAAAGAGAGGAATTGTAAACATGCTACATTGTTGGCTGAATAAGTCAGAGTCATGAAAACTTATTTTTAAGCTCACTGGGGACCTCCTTTTAGCCAAACCCCAAAGTTACTTTTTCGGTGACTGTTACAGACTGAAAGTTTTTGCCCCGCCCCCCAGGGCAGAATACATAAGTTGGAGCCCAGATCCCAGTGTGGCTGTATTTGCAGATGGGGGTTCCAAGGAAGTAATTAAGTTTAAATGAGGTCATAGGGTGGACCCCTGATCTGATAGTATTAGTATGCTTTTAGTTTTTTTTAATTATTATTATGTTACGTTAATCACCATACATTACATCATTAGTTTTTGATGTAGTGTTCCATGATTCATTACAGGAGGGGACGTATTAGTATGCTTTTAAAGGAAGACACAAGAGAGCTCAAACTCTCCCTCCCTGTGTTCACACACTGATTTCTTCTCTTTGGTGAGAGCTCTCCAAACACTAACCCTGCTGGCACCTTGATCTTGGACTTTCAGCCTCCAGACTCTGAGAAAGTAAATTTCTGTTGTTTAAGCCTCCTAGTCTGTGGTATTTTGATATAGCAGCCTGAGCAGACTAAGACAGTGACCTCCGAAAGCATCAGGCTTTAGAGAGAGGGAGAGAGCACAAGCAGGGGGAGGGGCAGAGGGAGAGGGAGACGGAGAGAAAGAATCTCAAGCAGGCTCCATGCTATGTGGGGCTCGATCTCACAACCCTGAGATCACGACCTGAGCTGAAACCAAGAGTCGGATACTCAACCGTCTGAGCCACCCAGGTGCCCTGTGATTTTCCTTTTATTTCTTTCTTCTCACAATATGGACTCTTCTAACCATCTGTGAAGTATCTAATATTTATTGGGTTTTATTATATAGGCAGGACTATAGGTATTAATTCACTATAGAATCATGGAAGCCCTTTGAGATAGGTAGGGCCATCTTCCCCATTTTACAGTTGGGTAAATTGAGGCACAGAGAGTTAGGTGACTTGCCTAAGTCACATAGTGAATGGCAGACCAGGGATTGGAACCCAGCAGCCTGGTTTCATAGTGTGAGTGCTTTACAACTGTACCCTTCTGTTTCTTAGAGTGACCCTCAGTGTAAACAGTGGCTGGAAACCCAAAGGTGGCTTGGTGAGGACAGGTATTGCAATGTGAAATTTATTTTATTTTATTTTTTTAAAAGATTTTATTTATTTATTTGAGAGAGAATGAGAGAGAAAGAGAGCATGAGAGGGGGGAGGGAGAAGCAGACTCCCCGCTGAGCAGGGAGCCTGACATGGGACTTGATCCCAGGACCCCAGGATCATGACCTGAATCGAAGGCAGTCATCTAACCAACTGAGCCACCCAGGCGCCCGCAATGTGAAATTTAAAGAGGGAAATGTGCATGGCTCTCTGATTAAATGGCATGATAGAAGGGTATGTTTCAGAACATCTTGAAGACCAATAGGATTGAATATGACTTATAACTGAATTTCAGAAGAGTAGAGCCAAGTTCCTGGTGATAGTCTCAGGAAAGATCCTGCTGATTTAGGGCAGCATTGGCTATGTTGAGACAGTAGAGTTGGCTTTGAGAATACATTTACTCTGTTCCTCTAACTGGGAGATGTTGAGTTTGTTTCTGAACTTCAGGTCCTGAGCTTCATTTCCTCATCTGTAAGGCCATAACTCTGCTCTACCTCATATATAACTCATTCAGTGATTAAGTGAAACAAGGGATGAAGGCTCTTAGCATAAATGCATGCAGAGTATAGGATTGCTGTTCCCTTATGGAAACAATTGGTGATTGACCAGGAACCATATGTCAGTGAGCAGAAGCAGTAACCTTCAGGCAGGTCAGTTTTTCCTGAGAAAATTACTTCAGGTCATTCCACCATATGATAAGGGACTACCATTTATTATCTGGGTAACTTTGGGCAATTATTAACCCTCTCTGAACCTTAGTTTATTGATCTGTTAAACAAGGGTAGTGACATTTACTTTGATGAAGATTAAAATGTGATAATAATGGTTTTAATTGCCGACCTACTTTCTCATTTCTTTAGTAGTTGATGCCATTTATTAAGTGTTATTGCTGGAAAAATCTTTAGCTATGATTTTTCCAGTTTTCACTTTTTAAAAAATATATTATTTTTTTATTTTAGAGAGAGAGAGAGAGAAGGTGAGTAGGGGGAGGGTCAGATGGAGAGGGAGAGAGAGAATCTCAAGCAGTCTTCACACCCAGCATAGAGCCTAAAAATGGGGCTCATTCCCACAACCCCGAGATCATGACCTGAGCCAAAATCAAGAGTTGGATGCTCAACTGACTGAGCCACCCAGATGCGCCTCCAGTTTTCACTTTTATGGTCATCTTACTTGGGACTCAATTTCTTCTTCCTGGCCTTCCATGGGATAATGAAATTATAGATATTTTAACTCCCAAAGTTTAGAAATTAGGGGTAGTTTATCAGAGAAATTGTATCCTGAAAAATAACAAAGGGGAAAAAAAGTTTTATAAAACAAAATGTAGGCTGGCAGGAAGAGATATTTCTGTTGGTTTAAAATGAGGCAAAACTGAGGAGGTGTAGGCATCAGCATTGACATTTCAAAAAGCAATGAAGTATTTGCCAGGGACCTGTGAGATAATTTGTCATTTTGGACTTTTAAAGTAGGATTTAAGAAAGCAGAAGTGAGCAGCTGGCTGACTTGCGAAACTGATAGGTGTTCTCAAGAGAATCTGTTTTCGGGGCTCCTGGGTGGCTCAGTTGGTTAAGCGGCTGCCTTCAGCTCAGGTCATGATCCCAGGGTCCTGGGATCGAGCCCCGCATCGGGCTCCCTGCTCAACGGGGAGCCTGCTTCTCCCTCTTTCTCTGCCTACCACTCTGCCTATTTGTGCTGTCTCTCTGTCAAATAAATAAATAAATAAAATATTAAAAAAAAAAAAAGAATCTGTTTTCTTTGTTCAGGGGAGGCAACCTTCTCCCAACAGGAACCTGAAAGGGTTGTATATTGTGATAATGTATTTATATCAGGAGGAAAAAATTAAAATGTTAATTACCTCTTTGTGTGTGTGTGTGTGTCTTACATAATGAATTATCAGTGTTGAAAGGGATTCCAAAAAATCACTTAGCATAAACCCTTACCTCTGAACAAGATTGTATACAAACCTGACCAGACAGATGCATCAGTTAAATAAAACAGACATTTTTGAAGACCTACTATGAGCCTGGCACTTGTTCAGTGTTACATGAGGTAGAATGAGGAATATAACCCAGTCCCTTTCTTTAAGGAAAAATGAAGACAAGCACAGGAATGAGGAGGGACAGGCCCATACAAAGTTACCATGGTATCAGTGTGGTAAATATTGTAAATTACTGGTATGTATAAAGTGCTTTGGGAGCACTGAGGAGGAACTGAATATTCTTAGGAAGAGTAGAGAAAGCTTCACAAAGACAGTGGAAATCTGAAGGTTAAGGGCTCTATCAAGTGAAGGAAAGAATATGTATAAAGGCATGAAAGGCATGGGTCATCCAGGTGAGGACTCTGGTGCACCGCCATGATGACCTGGCTGCATTCGAGAAGTCAGAGGAGGTGGGGCTGCAGAATAAGTTTAGGAAGGGATTTCAAAATGGCAGGGTGATTTTCATTTGGGAGATGAAATGGATCTAAGTTAGGGGAAAAAAGGAAAGGGTTTGAGGAGAAAAAGCTAACATGGCTTTGAGTATTTTGATGTGGCATGTCCTGGGAATATACTGGGAAGAGTAGAGCAAGAAGAAAAATGAGAAGCTTGAACTCCTGGAAGGAAGGGCCAAGGAAGAGACCTGTGAGTAGGACAGAGAAAGAAGGAAGGCTTGCAGAGGAACAGTCATAGAGGTAGGGAGAGAACCGGGAAAGTTTAGTGTTGACGAATCCCAGAGAGAACATCGGAGTGGAGGAGGAGGCAGTATTAGCAGAAGCTAGGGAGAGATCAAGTAGGATGAGAACCGGAGACTAGTAATTAGGGGGTCACCGGGGCCATTGCTGAGAATGATTTCAGAGAAGTGAGTGGAGCCAGGCTGCTTTGAGAGGACAAGTGGGTGGGAGGTGAGGGAGTAAAGGCAGAATGTCAGGAGTCATTAAATGCATATACTATACAAAAGAAAAAGAAAATAATCCATTTTTGCTACAAAAATAGCAATTTCATACAGTTCAACATGATGATAATGCCAAACTTATGAGAATATCTGACCAAATATATTCTTCCAGTGGACACTAAAGGGGGTCAGTGTCCATAGTGGGGAGGAGCCAGGACTATGACACGAGAAAGGACTAGGAGCTATTCCTACCTCCCTCTCTTCTTAGCTGCATGACCTTGGACATATTACTTCATATCTCTGAGCCCCAGTTCTCATTTTTAAAATGCGGCAGTGATAGTACCTAATTCATGGTATTTTTATGAGGAGTAAGTGAGATAATTTACATAGCTCTTAGTAACGTGCCTGGCGTGTAGTAAACAATAAATAGCAAATGAAATGAATAATAAGAGAAATAACTTAAAATCTATATATTTATGTGAGATTTTAGTAGAAACATCTTGTTTGTAGGAGAGGGTGTTACATGTAATGAAAATGCTGAATGGGTAGAAATTAACATGCACTAAATCTGGTGATGTTTATAGCTTTTTAAAGTTCTTCTGAACAGGTTAAATTAACACGGTTGCCCTGGGCAGCTAGAAATGGTTATGCTGTGCTGACCAGTGTGTGGAAGCTACTTTGTTTATAATATTAGTTATGTTCTAGAAGCTCTTAGTATTCAGTGAATGGATGAAACAGAACTCTGTAGGTTAATTAAAGGTTGGTTTTATTCACTACATTACTGTGAGGGTGGTTTCCTTTATGTAAAGAGATCCGAGTTGTCCCATTCATATATTTCTGATCATGGATGCTTCCTATTATATAGGAGTAAAAAGAAATGGCGATTTATTTCAAGAAGCCCTAAATTCTGCTACCAGGTTCCCTTCCCCTGTGACCAGGAGTTCATTTAACTTCCATTTACTCTGATTTATCTATTGGAAATGAGAATAATAACAGCTTTTCTTACAGCTCGAGGCTGTTCTGAGGACAAATAAGGGAAGATGTGGTATTTAAGCATTTATTTAGCCAACACACTTTTATTTATTCTCTGATAAACACTCTATCTGGTTCCTGCTCTCAGAGGGGATATAATCTAGTGGTGTAGACAGATACACGGGCAGTTGCACTTTAGGGTGGTAAATACAATGAAAGAGGCATGCAGGCATGTAAGAGAGCCCAGAGGACTGGGCTATGACTGTGGGCTTTTTTTAGAAAGGGAGGTGGTACTTGGGGCTGGTACACATTCAGAATGTCAAGAAGAGGAAATTTATTTTTCCTACAGTCTAAAGCTAGGATACTGAATCCTAGTTTGAATGTCTTCACTTCCTTCAATTCCTTAATTCCTTGAATTTAGTTTTATAAATATATATTTGCTAAATAGCATTTCTATTCACTGGAATAAGGGTCATCTTTCATTTTAAAAAGGTTCTTGAGTGCCTGTTATATGCTGACCATTGTGCTAGGCACTGCTTGAAATAAGGAAAGAAATACTGAGAAACTTTTATTCTCATGAAGTTATGGCCAAATGGGGATTATTATTATCATTTTTTTTTTTTTTCCAGAGAGAGAGACTGGGGAGGAGAGGGGCAGAGGGCGAGGGAGAGAGAGAATGTTAAGCAAGCTCCACGTCCAGCATGGAACTGATGCAGGGCTAGATCCCATGACCCTGCGATGACCTGAGCTTAAATCAAGAGTTGGACACTTAACCAAGCTAACTTAACCTTTTTAAAAAAAGATTTATTTATTTATTTTAGAGAGAGAGTGGGGTAGGGGCAGAGGGAGAGGGAGAGAGAGACTCCTGAAGAAGACTCCCCACTGAACACGGAGCCCAAGGTGGGGCTTGATCTCATGACCCTGAGATCATGACCTGAGCTGAAATCAAGAGCTGGCTGCTTACCTGGCTGAGCCACCTAGGCGCCCCCTAGTTGGGGATTCTAATGCATTATTAATACAGAACGAGATAAGTACACCGATAGGGATATGGGTAATATCTTAGGTAGGTCCTGATCATGAAATGTCCATAACATATGGAAGGTTTCATAGAGGAGATAGTAGGATTTTATCTGGATTTTGGCAAGTGAATGGGACATGGAAGTGAAGTGAAACCACAGCAAAGGCAGGGAAATGTGAAATTGCATAGATTCTCTGAGTAGTTGGGATGGTTAGAGGGTAGTGATTATGAAGAGACGGAGTGGGGAGGTAAGTTAGAAAAGGATATGGGGCTAAAATTAGGGGTTTTACCTTATATGGTCTTTGCTAAGATTCCTACTCTAGAGTACTTTTTTTCTCTTGAGAGTGAAGGGTCTAGAAGCACATTTTACTACACTTTTTTTTTTTTTAATTGAAGTAGACTTTAGGTAGAAGAATAATACTGAACACAAAGATTGGGTTCTTAGAAGAGCTGTTAAAGATGGCAGTGGTTGCCATGTGACTTGAAAGGCTGGGGAGGACAGATGGGTTAGGAGGTTATTGTCAAAATCCCCCAAACAGGTGATAAAAACCTTTAGTTCAAGACTGATGGAGATATATTGAAATCACCTCTTCCCATACAAAACTCAGACAAATATGTAAAAGAGAAGATTATAAAACCAAAAAATGCATATATCTGGTTGAAGGAAAAAGTAGATGGGATTAAGCATAAGAGCACAAGGGAAAATTTTCTCACATGAAAGAGGAAGTCAGTAGGGAATTACAAAGGGCACCATCATTAAAGAGATCAAAATCTCTTAACACACATAGGGATTTGCTCCCAAGGAAATAGAGACAATAGAATAGTCTGAAAAAGACTTTAAAGTGAGAATATTTAATATCTTCAGGGTGATAAATATCTCCACATTTATAAGACCAAAGTAAGTGTTACAAGAAACCTTGGAAATAATAAAATTCTTAAAATGAAAACATAGCCAATAGGCTAAATAATAGCCTAGAAACATCTGAGTAGCAAACTAGTGATCTGGAAGCTCAACCTAAGGAATTTTCCTGAAATGCAGCAGAGATAAAGATGTGGAAGAAATGATAGAAAATTTTAGAGATGTGGAGGATGGATTCATAAATTCCAACATCCATTTAATGATATGACAGAAGGTAAAAAGACAAAAGGGGGTCTTTTTGGAGTATTGGGAACATAAAAGAAGGAATTGAATTGTTGAATCAAATGGTTGAGCATGTGCAAACCTCAGGGCACTTGTCAAATGTTTGGATATAGAGTGTGAAGATGAGTGAAGAGGATCCTAAGAAGGTAAATAGGTAGGGATGGTACTACTGAATACAGGAAGAAAAAGAAAGTTGTGGGCAAAGAATTTCAGTTGGTTTTGGACATTTGGTTTGGAAATGCAAGAAAAATGGCTATATGGACCTTTTTACCCAGTACTAGAATTTTATGTCTGGAAGCTCAGAGGAGAGGTAGGGAATAGATCACAGAGGTAGTATTTGAAGGAATTCAAATGCATAATATAATGGAAAATGAGATAAAATGTGGTATGAAGAATTCTGTTTGACTTATGATTGTTGTACTATGTGGCTTAGCTTTATCAAATCAAAGTTGATTGTGATACAAAGAGTTTTCACCCATTAAAAATTTATCACAGTTAAGATGAAAGGCATTGCATTTTGTTATCTGGCAGTTCTTTTTCAAATTTCGTGTTGGGATTATGTTGTTTAGTTTATGTTTGATATGCTAATTAACCATTATGTCTGATTATTATTAATGTTTTTCCATGTAAAATGTAATAAGACTTTTTTGTCCTACCCCACCCCCTTCCCAAAAGAAATGCATGATAAAATCATCATAGCTACTAAATTGCTCACCCAAGAGGTCCCCCAAGTGATCTGATGTTAATATATATAAAACCTTATTTTGGGATCTGATCTCAAACTTCTAATAAGACTAGAATCATCACAGTCACCAATTCTTAAGAAAGGAGGAGAGGTATTGATTTTATAGAGTTGTTCTTTTGTATTTGGAGTAGCTTATTGCTTTCATAGGGCAGTGGGCATATAAGCACGATATTTTTTTCTGTGCCATTTCCATGCATTTTGGTATGTAAGTCTTTCTGAGATAATTTTTTTTTAAACCATCCCAGTATGCAATGTTTTCCTTGGTGCCTGTCCAGGTGGGGTGTTGAACTGTAGTGCTCTGTTCAGAAAATGCCATCGAAATAATGGTAGAGGATTAATTTGTAATGATATTTAATGTATCCATGGCTTAATAAAAAACCTCTTTCTCCCCCCAGGCTAGGAATATATCATTATTAAACTACTCCTGCATGACATGATGTACTTAGATCATTCTGTTGTGGTAAATTCTTCTCAGCAGAAGTTCTGAATCTTCCAGTGTTGACAGTTCTTTATTCAAAAGTGTAGTTGCTAGCAGGGTTCTTTTTAGGAGAAGAGTTTAGATATATTACCCATGAATTCTTAAATATGTATAAAACTGGGAAAAACTTTTATGGTTGTGTTGGCAGATATATGATTTGTGTTCTGGGGAATGCAATTCTCAGTCTGCCAGTG
The DNA here is from genome assembly GCF_029215605.1 of Mirounga angustirostris. NCBI lineage: Eukaryota > Metazoa > Chordata > Mammalia > Carnivora > Phocidae > Mirounga > Mirounga angustirostris. The sequence goes on along the minus strand of NW_026991711.1, from coordinate 14,589,696 downwards.
GTGCTCCAGGAATGGTTCCTGGTGCTTTACTGGAGCTGTGCAGATACCATAGCAGTGAGGAGTTGTCCCGTGGTCTTGGGGAAGAATCACTGCAAATGGGAGTAGGCTTTCTGCTCAGCCTTGTTTTGTGAGTCCAGAGGCGTCTATGAGAAATAGCCTGCTCATCTGCTTCTTTGTCACACACACACAGCAACTGTGTTTTATCCGTATATAAAACATTTTCTTCAAACAGGGCTTGCACACTTTCATGCATGGATAGGCTTAAGGATTTGCAGTAACATGCTGCTTTCACGATTCTGTACTTCTGCATTGGTTCTTTTCTAAAACTGCCTGAGAAATTGTCTGCTTTGCACATTTCTTCCCTCACTTTACAAATAAAGGCCTACTCTTCACTGATCTGAAGTGTTAATATGGTACATTTGCCCCGGAATTAGAAATACCCCATGCACCAAAAAAAGATATGCTGAGAAATAGGAGTTTTGGAGGAGAGTTCCTTTAATGATTAATCAAGGAAACTTAAACCTGGTAAGTTTCTTGCCTTTCTGTATCTTACATCTATCGCTGATAAGGATGAAGCTGAGCCTTGCAACAGAAGTTAGTGGTGCCATTTCTTTTAAAACTAACATCTATGTTTTCCAGGACTCACAAAGTTTTAAAGATACATTGGATAAGACTGCAAATACATATTTCATGTGGTTCCTTTTGGATTCAGTGTAGTTTTCAATATGATAGTTAAAATCTATTTTACCAAAGCATGTCACGAAATACTGCTTTCTGTTAAAGTTGATCTCCATCTTATTTTGTCTCATAAAATATTTAACATTTCATATCTTCTATTAACAAAAAATTAACTTTAAAATTTTTTTTTTAAGATTTTATTTATTTATTTGAGAGAGAGAATGAGAGAGAGCACATGAGAGGGGGGAGGGTCAGAGGGAGAAGCGGACTCCCTGCCGAGCAGGGAGCCCGATGCGGGACTCGATGCGGGACTCGATCCCGGGCCTCCAGGATCATGACCCGAGCCGAAGGCAGTCGCTTAACCAACCGAGCCACCGAGGCGCCCCAAAAAATTAACTTTTAAAATTTAAAACTTTGGGCTGACAAGTAAAAAATATGGAAAGGGAGTGCATGTATATTTTAGGAGGAGTGTGAACACAATATTTTGAGTAACACTGAAGAAAGGCCTCCTTGAAACATCACCTGGGATCGTCCGAAGGCCTCTGTTGGCCCCTTATTTCTACAAGCTTACCTCTTTAGGTGCAGTACACATGCTGCTTTTAAAGCCCCATGGTTTACCCAGAGTGCCCTGTGGGATGGCTTGACCAGGAGGACTTCTGAAGCTCACTACTAGTTTCCAGAAGGCAGTGTCAGAGGGAGGTTTCCAGGAGACACTTGGTTCATTTCAGAGCTTCCCTGCTAGTTGTGCTGTGGTAAAAACTGATACCAATATTTCAGTGGCTTACAACTGCCAAAATGTATTTCTTGTTCGTGGTGCATGTGCACGTGCACACAGTGGGTCAGCTACGATTGTGTTCCTATTGTCTTCACTTGCGGGTTCAGGTAGATGGATCGGCTTCTATGTGGGGAAGAGGGAACTGGGCAAACTCTACGCCAGATCCCGCAGCTTTGGCCTGGAAGTGGCATATCTCTTCAGCTTACTTTTCATTGGCCAGAGCAAGTTCCTGGGCCAAACCTGGTATCAGGGGTGTATGTGAGGAATATGGTGGTCCTCTCTTAGGGAGGGGCAGTGAATATTGTCAAAGCCAAATTTACACTGGACAAAGTTAAAGAGGCAAGGAAGACTTGATTCAAGGACACTGCAATAGAAGAGAGAGACCTGAACAGAGTCTACTCTCAACTCTACTGAAACAAAGGGCAGGGGAGGTTTTAAGAGCTGGAGTGGAGGGTAGGGGGTGGGGGTCATTGGCCATCTGTGTTTGCTGTTTGGCCTTCCCAAAAGGAAAAGTAAATTTTCTCATATCTTCATGATAGGAGGTAGTTTTAAAATTTGGAGCAAGGCGGGCGCCTGGGTGGCTCAGTCGGTTAAGCGACTGCCTTCAGCTCAGGTCATGATCCTGGAGTCCCGGGATCGAGTCCCGCATCGGGCTCCCTGCTCGGCGGGGAGTCTGCTTCTCCCTCTGACCCTCCTCCCTCTCGTGCTCTCTGTCTCTCATTCTCTCTCGCAAATAAATAAATAAAATCTTTAAAAAAAAAAAAAATTTGGAGCAAGGCACCCACCTAAGTTAGGTTCCTACTCTCTACCCTCCCACAGAGACTGGAAATAGGAGCCCTCTCTTCTTTGATGATGACATTTCAAAGAGGTGGCTCCCAGATCCTTGAGAAACCATCCCTGGGTTGCAAAACTGGCAAGAGAATTTTAAAAAGGTTTACACATCTCAAAGGGGCAGAGATAGAATTTACAGCTATAAGTTTTTTAAAGTAAATGCTTCTCAGATATGGCAGGTCAGGGGCCTAGAGTCAGAAAGAAACCTGTGTAGAGTTCGGTCAAGCCGAGGGGAACTTTAAGGACATTTTGGTCAATATTTAAGAACAATAATGCAGTCTGCCACAGGGTAGAGGTATGTGTGTGTGATTTGCTTGATGCCCACAACAGAAACCAATGCTGGCTGCCTTACGTGGAAAAATGCCTTTTTGAAGACTATTGGACTATTGGGGTGTGGGGAGGGCACAAAACGGATGGGAGCTGAAGGAGCAGATTTGAAAAACATACACTGCAGGTCCTGACAGACAGTCCCTCATCTTTTGGCAGGGGCGGTACGGTCAGAACTTTGTCACTGCTAGACAAAAATGTGGCCACCACCAGACACTTCTGCAGCTGCAGTGAATAAAGGCTGGCCATGCCTTCAATTTTGCTCCAGTCAGAGTCTGGGCTGGAATATCTGACTGGTAGAGCCAAGACCACACACCTTGGATCATGAGGAGGACATTATCTCTCTTACACACCCGTGCCCTGGCCCCTGGCTGGTCGGGGAGTGGATGAGCTCCAACTCTGGCTTTGGTAATAGGAAGTGGGGGTCATGAGTTCCAGCAAGACTGAACATAACTAGAATTAACCTCTTACCTACCCATCCAAAGAGAAGGTTGGATAGACAAAGCAAAACAAGACAAAACAAAGAAGTAGCATGCAACCACTAATGTCCACTACTGAAGGATGGAGTGGTTGTGGAGAAAGTTGTAGCAATTGCTTACCCATCTCCTCTTTGAGACCCTTTGATGGCCCTCAATGCTCTGACTACCCAGTTCCTGTTGTAATTGCCCAGCTCTCGTTGTAGGGCTCTGAGTGGCTAATAGTTGGAAACTCCCTGTCTTCTAAGCTCCATTGGTAAGATGGGGTGTGTGGACAGGCAAGCTCGAAACCCTTCATGTCTATCAGTTAGGAATATGAAAATCTCTCTTAACATAGCATAGATTTCCTAACTTAGCTCCTTCAAAGGAGAGGCAAGGGGGCAGTTGCAAAAACTAGAGTTCAGGACCCTGCCCCTCTCTCTCTGAGCTCCAGGTTCCCATCAGATTAATGGTGTTTTCATGCATCTTTTGCAGGGAGTTTTGGAGAATGTATCAGATGATGTCTGTAGAGTACACAGAGCTGGTGCATTAATATGGTAGCTATTATTAGGAAAAGGGACATCTTTGACTCGTCTACTTTCCCCTCTGCCAGACTGATTTTGCCACAGCCTCTCACAGTTCCAGTATTTGTTCAGGAGGAAGGACACAGTCTATTTTTGAATTGGCTTCTGGGGGCTGCAGAGTGCCATGTGCTCTCACTCTATCTTTCCTTATAGCCTGAGGATCTCCCATGCGACTCGCCTGGCCTGAATCAAACAGAGCCAGAAGAGGCCTGATGTTCTGCAGAACAGATTGGAGCGTTTCTGCCAGGCTTCTGGGTCATTTACTGAGCCTCAGTGCTTTACAAATATGAAGCATTTTGAGGAAGGGTTTATTAGACAATCTTTACTATGTCCTCACCTTAACGCTGCATTAATTAATTCTGCCAAATCATGCAAGTACCCAAGTGTTTCAGGATTAGGTAATTAATTGAAATGTTTTATGCAAGTGTCATGCATGTGAGTATGTGAAGATTTTTATGGAAATTATTAAAATTTCTATGAAAATTCTCTTGGGCATATACATATATATATATGCCTACGATGTGTAGTATCTCTGATATATAGATATAATGTGCATGCATGTGCGTGTGTGTGTGTGTGTATGTGTGAAATGCTTGATGATGATTAAGATTTTATTGGTGTGGGCTTAGATTATAAAGCTGGAAGTTAATACCGAGAATTTTTCCAAGTGTTGTTAAAACTTAGCACCATTTTTTTTCCCAGTTTTAAAGAGTAACTGTCTTACAAAATTGAACAAATCAGAAGATTTCATTGGCAGTAATATTATTTCTTAAACTCTGGTTGCCTTGGTTACTCTTGGAATATTAAAATAATCTGGGCCTTTAGACAGTTAAGGACTAGTCTCCTCTATTTATTTTGGGCCCACGATAGTGCTAATTAAGCAATCGTGGGGCATGTGAGGAGGAAATGTATGTGCTATCTAGGGGGAAAGATGGCTGTGGCAGCCAGGAGTTTGGATAATTTCTTAGCCCCCAAGGAAAACAGCATCACTGATATGGAGGATCATTATCTTTAAGCCCCCTTTGTGACCTTTTCTGGATGTTTCTGGTGCACAAAGGCACATCCCTGATCAGTTATGTGAAGTTACTATTTTGGAATAGAGAGCAGGGAGAATCTACTGATCCTAATCCACCTCTGTTATTTTTTTCTTTAGTTATTGTTCTCCACCCCACCCCTTTCTCAGAGGTAAGCAGTGCTGAAAGTGGCAAGGGTCCCAGGGCACTTCTGAAGAGGGAGCGGCTCTCCCATGTTTTTGTATGACCTGCTGTTGTACCAAGCACTCTGATAGGCTGCAACCCTGTCCTAGAATCAGAATGTCACTGTTGAGATGAAACGTACACGTTTACTGAGCTCAGCCCACATTTTCTGGATCTGATGACCGATGATCAGATCAGATTTCAATTCTGAGTTCCTGATTTCCAGAGTGGTGTCTTCCTTTCTTTCTGGTTTAGACTGAGGACAAACCCAATCCCACCTTTTCCATGTAAATCGAAGTCCCATATTTAAATAACACTGCTGTAGGAAAATTGTTCGGTAGTGTTGGAATTTTTGAAGTTGTCTTGGAAGAGTTATGGAATCACAGAGTGGAAAGGAACCTTGAGCAAATATGTCATCATCATGCCACCTCCAGGCTCCAATGGGAGTGTTTTTAATACCACACATGCTTTCTGCAGATCTCGTCCCAGCGATGAGCTCTCAAGATGTGTGTGGACACAGTGTGAGGAGAGCAGGGCTCAGAAGCAAGGGTGTTTGTCCAAATAAGCCCATTTTGCTCATTTAGCTTATTTCTGTTAGCCTACCTGGTGAAAATGCTTGCCTATAGTAGTGTTGAAGCATGGAAACATGGCTAGGGGAACAGTGAGATCTAGCTTATGATGAAAATGAAGCTACCTGATCTGTATTTTAGAGTTTCCGCTTGTGGTGTTTCAGGACCATCACGTGATCCAACTAACTCCATTGTTTAACTGATTAGCAGTTAATTGATGTTGAGAGTAAGCAACACAAGAAAGAGGAAGGGAATGATGATGCTTCCTGTGTGCTATGTTCTGTCTGTCCATCATTTATTGTCGATATCATCATCAACATCTTACACATGAGGACACTGGGAGTCAGGAAGGTTCTGTGCCCTTCTCAAGGGGACACAGTTAATCAATGGGGATACTAGGATTTGAATCTGGCCTGCTGCCTCCAACAGAAGAGAAAACTAAGTGGGGAAGAGCATCTCGATATGGGTACAGTTCAGCCTACTTACACTTACTTCCTCTTGCCTAAAAATAAGCCATTTCATGTGATCTTGGTAGTGAGCTTCTCCTGCTGGAGCAAAGACTCAGCCAAGGAATTTCCTTATGTCTGCAGATCTCCTGAAGTTTAAAAATGGTGGGGGAATGTGTGTGTGTGCGTGTGCATGTGTGTGTGCGTGTATGTGTGTGTTTAAGGCTAGCAACTGGAGGAAAGCCGATGAGTAAGGAGAAACTGAAGATACAGATTGATAAAGGCCTCACTGGGGCTGTCAGGGGGAACTCAGTGCTGTGGAGGAGGGAAATGGGGATGAGGAGCCAGTGAACCCACTTAACTGTGTAACTGATAAACACAGAAGTGGTAGAAATGCTTCTGTATTTCGGAAGCCTAAAAGAATGCAACATGATGAAGCAGGCAGTTGACAGACAGCATGTGAGGCCTCAGCATAGCACAGAAACTAGGCGGAGGGAAATGAGCTGAATCTGAAAATAGGAATGATAGATTAAGCAAGGGGCTTATTTAGTATGCAGGCATGTGCACCTGCGCGTGGTCCAGTGAGATTCTATTAAAATCATTAAAAACAGAAAAAGATTGGAAAAGATTTAATGTCAGGACAGGCTGTGGCAAGGGAGATGTTCAGTATATCTACATATAGATTAGATGAGTATCTTTTAATGAAGAAACGTAGACCTTAGATTTTTGGTTAAGACCACTAAATCACCTAGTTTTAGGATCAGCTTATGACAGGAAATGCGCAGATATCTAATTAAAAAGCCAATATTCTACCTATTAAGATGAAACCTTAGAGAAGGTGGTTGAGGGCAAAATACCAATGACAGGAAATGCTGGATTTCCAGCTTTCTTACCAGCCTCCTTCCCCTGCCTTCCTCCATTGACCCCTTCCCATGTCCCGCCTCTTGCATCTGTCCTGCACGGGGGAGCTTCATGGTTCAGAGTTGGCGTGGTGTGTTCAAAATGCCTTTCCTTCCTTTCTTTGGCCACAGGGAAGCATGGCCCAAGCTGTGGGTGTTGTTCCCATGGGATCAAGCATCCTCCGAGAACTGCATCTCACACTGGGCTTCCGCATCCGAGGAGCTTGCTCAAGCCCCTCTGGTTGCTGGAATATCTCTTCTTTGACAATATTCTTCTCTCAGTGGGCCTCCAGGACATCTCCCAATATATCAGGATGTCTTGGCCGATTATATGAGTTTTGTTTTCTGCAATCATGTGATCATGTGGTTTGTCTCTAGCTTATCCAGCAGAGGTTTCCAAACCTCATTGATTCATGCAGCCCTTAGTTTTCAGTGATTTTTTTCCCTGGGGCCCCAAGGCATAAACCAAACAAATAAACTTAATGGTTCTGCTTATTAAGTGGTTAGGTTCAGACAGTTTAATGAATATTTATGTCCAAACTATTGTAACTGTTAAAAAAAGTTCACACACGGAAGTTGAAAGCAGAACTATTTTAATTCTTCCAAATGGAATGTGTGTACCTGTTGAGCACTGTGCCACTTCACGGACCCTGATATCAGACTGGACAGCATCACTCTCATTTTCTGTTCCACACTGGTTTTCATGTGATACTTGTGTTTTCTCACGTCAACTGCCCCAAACCCAGCTTTGTAAAGAGACAACATCATCGAAGGTGTATAATGCAGTCTCACATTGAAAGTTGAAACTGTGAAATTTCTCGACTAGTAGCTCATGCAGTGTCTGTCAGATGGTGCTAGTTTCCCTCAAAAATTAAAAATATCTCCTGGTGCCCTGTGAGTTCACTGTAGTGCCCTGGAGTGCATAGTTTGAGAACAACCACATGGCCTTTTGTTTCACTGACTGATCCATTCAGCATAGAGTTCACTTATTAGTTTCCTTTTACTTAATTGCCCTCAACATTATGCTCTACTTTGATTTTATAACAAACATTTGTGACTGCTTTTTACTAGGAACATAGTAACATTTTTATCTGTGTTTATAAATTATTATTATTTACAATCACTATTATATGCGTTTTTTAAACTTCCTTGAAATAGTCACTGTGGAATTCTGTCCACAGATGGCTCAGGTACATCATCTTGCTTCTCATTGTTTGTTTGTTCATTTATTTATTGACAGAGAGAGAGACAGCAAGAGGGAACAAAGCAGGGGGAGTGGGAGAGGGAGAAGCAGGCTTCCCGTCGAGCAGAGAGCCTGACGCGGGCCTTGAACCCGGGACCCTGGGATCATGACCTGAGCTGAAGGCAGATGCTTAATTGAGCCGCCCAGGTGTCCCTTGCTTCTCATTGTTAAGAGAAGGTCTCATACAGTTAGTGATGAAAAGGAGAAAGCAGAAGAACACATTCTTTGTCCTCATCTCTAGAGATACTGCTCCTCTTGTCTTTTAATATTAGGTGAAAAATAGAAAGTATCAACTCAATAGATGCAGATGATTTCATCAGGTGCTTACTTTTTGCCCAAGCACCAAATGTTTTATATATATTATCTCACTTTAATCTTTGAGCAATGTTCTACATTCAACCATTCATTCTAGAAACATTTATTGAACAGGTGCTATGTGCTAAGCATTGTTTTAGGGGCTGCAGATACAGATGTGAAAAAGAAAAACTAGGTGGAGCTCTATCCTCAAAAACCTTGCAGTCTAGGGTCACCTGGTGGCTCAGTTGGTTGTGTCCAACTCTTGATTTCAGTTCAGGTTGTGATCTCAGGGTCGTGAGATTGAACCCTACGCTTAGCGTGGAGTCGGCTTGTGATTCTCTCTCTCCCTCTGCCCCTCCCCCTCCTCTCTAAAAATAAATAAAATCTTTAAAAAAGAAAACTTGCTGTCTAGTATGGGAGACAGGTAGTAAACAAAGAATAGGTATAATAGAGTGATAGCAGACAGAAAGAAGTGCCATGATTAAGAAAAGTAGATCAGATAAAGGGGAAAGAGAATGATGGAGATGTCATTTTAGATAGGGTGGTCAGGATGTAACTCTGTGAAATGGGTGGTATTATCTCCATTTTGTGGAGGAAGAAACCGAGTCTCACAGAGGTTAAGAGACTCGTCCACCGTAGCACAGTTATAAAGACCTTAGCTGGGATTCATATCACTCTAATCAAGGAATTAATGCAATGCAACCAAGAGTCTTGAATTAATTCAAGGATAAAGTTATTAACATATTTGTCAAAGTATGTGAGTTGAATATTATTGTGTCTGAGTAGCTGAAATGTTCTAACGTTAATTCCCATCTATAAAGAACTTGAGAACTACAGAAAGATCAGTCTCATTTATATACTTATCAAGGAGATAAAACCTATTATCACAAGGGTGGAATTATTAAATACACAAACAAACATTGTCCAGTGTGATAGAACCAAATGGTTTCTTTGAGGACAAACAAGACTTTGTTTCTTAGAAGAGGTAGATTTTCAGGTTGGGAAAAAAATGGCATTTGGAGGACAATAATATTTATCTAGTTCAAGAAAGAGAGATCATTTTCTTGGTAATTGTTGGCTAGTAAATAAGAGAAAAATCAATTGGGAATTGCATTTCAAATTAAACAACTTCATTTCACTTTCTATGAAAGAAAAGTAAAATATTCCTCTCACCTGAATTTTATGAACAGAAAAGGGATCATAGAATAAAGACAACATATAATGGATAGTAATGTACTTTAATTATTATTATTATGACCAGTTAAATGGAAAAAAGAACAAGAGAGTGATGGACAGAAGAAGGAGGGTGAGGAAGCTCCAAGGGGGAATGTGTTAGCTATAAGTAAATCATGCTTGTCACACTGTGTTTTGGACATCAGAGTAAATTATCACCTGTTAACATTACTTTCGGTAGGTTTTCAGCAGATAAGAATAGTCTTCAGTTCCTCAGTGCTCTGAAACATGTTGCAAGTGAAAGCCTGTCAATACCAGCTCACATTTCTTTATTCATTCTCTTATTTTATGTTTAATTAAAATATTATTATGAAAAAATTCTAGGTATGCATGAAAACGATTTCCCAACGCCAGTACCACCCCCAGAGGCAATCACTTCCATATTTTCTGTTTATACATTAAAATTTGAGATAGGTAGATACATAGATACACACACATACACATAACAGGTTACTCATCTATCCCCTGATTAATCAATGTATTTGTTGGACACCAATCACGAAAGAGCAGTTTATTTTACACTTCCTCCGGGGGTATTTCACTCTTGTTCTCTCATTTTCTCACATTTTTAAGCAGTTTATTCTTATTTTATGACTGCAGTATCCTCTTGATTCCCTCTGAGGATACCAATTAGGTTTTTAAGTTATTTTCACTTTCTCTGGAGTCAGTTTCTAATCTTCATGCCTCTCAGACTTCTTGCATTTGTTTTTTATTTTCAAAATTTTTGGTGACATTTATTTCTCTGTTTACATTCTAAAATGAAGGGCTCCCCACTTGTAGGAAATGACAAAAGTATGGAAACATATATGACCAAGGTTATTGTTTATACCACTATTCGTAGTAGTAAAGGATTGGAAAAAACCCACATGCCCATCAATTGGGGGACTGTTTGAATCAACTGTGGAACATCTTCAGAAAGGAGCTTGTGATGCTGTAAAAAAGATATTAGAAAGATGACCTATCTATCTATCTATCTATCTATCTATCTATCTATCTATCTACCTACCTACCTACCTACCTACCTACCTGTTTGAGGTGTGATCTATGGGATATAATGTTAAGTAGAAAAAAAGGTAAAGTGGAGAAAAGCGTGTATAGTATGATAGCATTTACTGAGAAAGGGGAGATATAAATATATACACATGTACTTATATTTTAGTACATAGACGGATGAACATGAAATTTAAAAAATGTTAGCTTTTGGGGAGGGAGGGAATTGAATTATGCTATTTTGTCAGTTTGCCTTTGGAACCATGTACATATTTTACATAATTACAATACAAAGTTGAATTTTAAAGCATAATCCTCTCAAATCAGTAGTAAAATGAAATAGATGAATCTGATTGTATGTTCATTTGGCAATGTAACCACACAGGAATGAGCCATCCCAAGTGATTTAAAACACAGTGATCTGTACATCCTTAGAAGGATGTGCCCCCAAGGATGAAAATAATTGCAAAAAATCTTAAACTGTTTTTAGCAATTATACCATTGAAATCAGACTGTTTGTGTGATATACAATAAAGAAAACTAGTAATTATGTTGGTGCTATTGAGGACTGGGATTTTTGCCATGGAGGATGGATGTTAAGAGATACAAGATCAATGAGATTAAGCTAAAGCTCTGTGGTCCTGGTTCTGAATTGGAAGTGTCATTATGAACTCATGAGGTATTTCGTGTATATGTACATGCATATATTTATGTTACCACATGCCTGCACATATATATGTATGTTTGTGTGTAATACTACCTTTCTCCACCAAAAAAACTGCAGAAACAGTGACCAACTCAGTAGCAATGAACACCCCTAGCACCTAGGTTCTTGTTTCTAGATATCATCTTTATCTAAAATGAAAGGACTTCTTAAAAAAATGGCTGATTCCTGGTCAGAGGTAAGAAGTACACAGAATGAACTGACAGTATTTTGATATTCTAGAGAGCAAGGAAGATGTCAAAGATGGGTAGGGTCATGTCAAAAGGAGTCAGGAACCAACTCGTATGGGCTCCTGCTGGATAAAGCTGGAACAGTTTACACATCAAAAAGAATAACTGCAATGAATTTCAACATATCGAATATGTTTAACTCCATGGATTCCTAATCAACAACTCCCTCCCCAGCTATCCCAAAACTCATGGCTCACTTTTATAAGATACAAAACTCAATTTTTTAAAAAAAATTGGTGAATAAAGGGAAAAATTAGTATTTATCTTGCCTTTCTTATATGCCCGAGAATAATCAAATATTTGATGAGATGGAACTTATCTTTATAGGAGTATTCCAGATAATAAACGAAGAAGGAATGATTGAATGAGAGTATCATCTTTATGCAACCCTAATGAATTACTTGATTTAGACAGTGATTACCGATACCAACTTTGTAAAAAGAGAGCCAGATATTATGTCCCTCCTGATGGAAGTATACACGCTATATTTGAAGTGGTATTGCCCTCGGCAACCCAAATTGAACCAGTATCAGACAAAGCTTTCAATAAAACTATCCATGTACAAGAAATGTGGATGGTAGAGGAATATGTTAAGTGATGCTATGGAGAGGCAGTCAGTAAAATCTAGACTTTGAGACACTCTACTGAACAAATAATGTGATTTCTCCAACAAATTAAATTGCAGGGAAGAAAAAAGAGGCAGAAAGAAAATCTATAGACTCTAAGAATCAAGAAACTTACCAACCAGTCATAATGTATGTTCCCTGTTTTGGTACTGATTCAAATAAACAAATGGTAATTTTAAAAAGATCATTTATAGGATAAATCAAGTATATGAACAGTGAATGATGATATCAAGGAATTGTTGATTTTGGGGGGCTGTGACTTAGTTATTATGGTTATGGTTTGAAAGGGGGAATATTTGTCTTTTAGAGAAACATACCTTATTTATTTATTTATATATTTTTTAAAGATTTTATTTATTTATTTGACAGAGAGAGACACAGCGAGAGAGGGAACACAAGCAGGGGGAGTGGGAGAGGGAGAAGCAGGCTTCCCGCCGAGCAGAGAGCCCGATGTGGGACTCGATCCCAGGACCCTGGGATCATGACCTGAGCCGAAGGCAGACGCTTAACCATCTGAGCCACCCAGGTGCCCCAGAAACATACTAATTTAACGATGGAGTAGTATAATGTCTGGGAATTTCTAAACAATTTTGTGGATTGGGGAAGTAAATTAGGGTATGTAAAGATCAAGACTGGCCATGAATGAATACTTTTGAAGCTGGGTGTTGGGCACATAGGGATGTCTACCTTTGTATATGTTTGGAATTTTCCATAATTAAAAGCACAAAAGAATAAAGAATGAAAAACCAGTCTGGGTTGAAAATAGGTAGCCAGCATGTATTTCTTTGGTGAGTCAGTGGAACTTTTTAGCTGTAAGACTTCTTTCCTGTAAGGAGGGCTGACTTTGAGCTCCATGTAGTTAGGTGGGGGAGTTCTAACTGACAGACTTCACTTGAGGGTGTGCAAGATATGCACTGCTTGTTCAAGTGCAAAAAGAAAGAGGGCTTCTCTTTGGGAGTAGCCACCCCTGCTCCAGAATTATATCTGTCTTGGTAAATTCTTTGCAGAGCCAGTCTTAGGTTTCATTTCAGAGTAAATGTCCTGGCTATCAGTCTCTACGAGGGTGGGGAGTGTTCCAAAAATATGTCTTTGAGGAAGTTAGCCTGATTACCATTATGTAGCCCACTGAGGACACATTTAATCTGAGGTCTCTTTGGAGTAAATCTATCTGTTTCCAAGCATTATTTCCATCAGACACCTGGGAGACGGCTTTGTCTTTGCTCTTTTGCAGACCAGGAATACTTCTTTACAGGTAGGAGTAGAGAAGATGGAAGGTTGGAATTCTCTTCTGGGAAAAGATGCTGTTGCCTCATGAAGTACATGTCTGACGAGGTTAAAACTAGAGCCTGATCTTTCGTGTAGATTTCTAATAGTTATTGACCAGGTTTTGTATAGAGGACTATGTTAAAAGCTGACATATATTGGCTTTAGGCCAAATACTATGAAATGGAGAGACTGGCTCACACTAAGGAAATGAATGAGTCTTTCAGTGGATGAAGTTAATGGATTAATAAAATAAAATAGTGCAGAGACTGTCAGATTTTTTACTTAATTAAGTCAAGAGACAGGCTTGAGCAGTGAAATTTCCAGATTGGGAAATGACAAACTCGATTAAGTAGTAAAATATTAGTGGACAGAAAAGGGAGAGTTGAGTGTGAGTGAGCCCTGGGCAAAGTATCTTTAAAATAAGAGATACAGACTTTATCTGTAATAGTCTGAATCCCATTTAAACTGGGTTCTTTAACCACAGTACGGGGACTGCACTGTGGAAGGCCATTGTTAACTCTGTGTTCTGCAAAAACATGGGCGAACTCATGCATCAGTGACCAAACTCTTTATCTTTTTCCTTCTCCCTGCTGCAAACTAGCATCATCTTTATTTAGCATCTGTTTTTTTTTTTTTTTCTATTGAAGTTCCTGGTAATGCTGTCTTTGCACTCCTTGTGCTCATAATCTCGAAGGCATTATTTATCCAGGCATTCATTCAACACACATTTATCAGTGCCTACATCCACCAGGCTCTTTCCTAGGTGCTGGGGATACTGCGGTGAATGAGATGATGGTGGTGGTCCTGGCATTCATGGGGTTAAGAGTCTAGCAGAGATCACTCCTGGCCCCCCTCCTCTCCCTAGGGCTAATGTACAGGGTCAATCCAGTTTCTCTCACCATTATCACCTTTTCCTTGGCATCTCTAAAATCATCCTCACCACAGTCTGTCTTAGATTATAGTTATGTGTCTATCACTTCCATTAGGTTAGGAACAGAATTCATTTCTTACGTATTTTTCTTTCCCATCTTCTAAACCCTCATATATGTTTTATGTTTTCTGGTTTCAAGATGCAATTATGTGATTTCTGAACGACAACACACACACACACACACACACACACACATCAGCCAACTTACAAAACCCCTTTGTGTGCAGTGGTGAGGGACTTTAAAGCAGATGACCAGATGCCTTACACAGCACCATACCTCTCTCAGTGGCAGCTTGATGCCTTCCTCCATATTTGTCAGCTTCCTACCAGGAGGAGAGTGAAAATTACATCTGCCTCCCTTCTCTGATATTGTTATTGTTAGAACTCTTCCACCTCAATTACAATTTTTGGGGGTGCTTTCAAAAAGAAAAAAATAGCTTCTATTCATAAAACTTCAGGGGTTCCTCCTGGAGAAATAGAAATAATGAGTGGTTAATAAATATTTATAAAAACTTTTCAACTATTCTTAGTGATATCAATAGAATCTCGAAACTGGGAGATTAATTGCTGTAGAGCAAGCATCTGACGTAGAAACAATAAGAATGATTGAGTACTTCTAGGTACCTGGCACCAAGCCAAGTCTTTTATACAGAATAACTTATTTAGTCCTCACAATTGTACGAGGTAGGTATCTTTCCTATCTCTATTCTACTGCAGATTAAGACCCTGAGGCTTGAAGACATTAAATAATTTGTTCATAACTATCAAGTGGTAAATCTGAGATTTGGACTAATCATAATTGTATGGAAGTATCAAATAGAAAGCTTCCTTGCTTGCTTTTCCCTCCCTCCCTCCCTCTCCCTTTCTCTCCCTCTTTCTCTCTCTTTCTCTTTCTTTCTTTTGTGGATAGCTTATCAACAGGTATATGGAACCAGAATGTATGACCACATTTGGTGTGGTGTTATGGACACCATGACATACTTAATTTTTAAAAAACAATATTCTGCTTCAGGGCACCTGGGTGGCCCAGTCAGTTGAGCGTCCAACTCTTGATTTCAGTTCAGGTCATGCTGTCAGGGTCATGGGATCGAGCCCCGCATTGGTCCATGCTCACCAGGGAGTCTGCTTGAGATTCTCTCTCTCCCTCTCCCTCTGCCCCTCCCCTCTCCCCCTCCTCTCAAATAAATAAATAAATCTTCTAAAAAATAATACTCTGCTTCAGATACTAATATTAATGTCCTAGTATCACATGCTTTTATTATTAGTAAACAGTGGTCACCAATTGAACTTCAGTTGTTGAATTTTACTCTGTGTGTAGTAGAGAAATATGTTGTCTTATTACATAAATTACTCAATGCAATTGAATTTGGAGATTTTATTTTCTGTAATTCATGGCACTATATTTAAAAAAAATTCCCCAACTCTAAATTTGTGGTATATTACAGAACTTTTTTTTTTAACTTGCAACTGTGAGAAACTTTGGAGGCACATTTTCTCAGAAGAGGAGCAATTGGTCTTTGAATGTATGCCCATTTATATTTCTTACTGCAAGTCATTTACATTTACATGTTTCACTTATTGAGTCGTGCTTCTAAAATGTCAAATGCAATTATTATAGTCCGCAATGACTGGAAAAACTTCCCTCCAAATATTTTCCTCGGGAAAGAAGAGATTTCTTCTGCCTTATTTGAGCTCAGTAGCCAGAAGCTTCCAGGTTATCTCATTGTCCTCTGGCGTCTTACAGACCTTCTCCATCAGCGTTGCATACGGTCTGCTTTTTCAGAACCTCTTGCTGGAAATCCCTCTCGTGAAGCTACACGGGAGGTGTGATATGCTCTGGAAGGCTGATCTACACGGAGATCCTCACTTCCATGTCAGGACTCTTGTAGTCACCAAGACTTTCCTAGAACAGAATTCATATCTCCAAACTCTACCCGTTGAAAATTGTCTCTAGACTGAAACAGAGCCTCTGGATTTATATCTGTATCTCTGTGGACTTCTACTTGATGATTCTTTACCCAGTAGTTATTTTTTTACTTAATAATACCTTATAGGTTTAGTAATTTGTTTTTTTTTTTTTAAAGATTTTATTTATTTATTTATTTTGAGAGAGAGAGAATGAGAGAGAACACATGAGAGGGGATAGGGTCAGAGGGCAAAGCAGACTCCCTGCCGAACAGGGAGCCCGATGCGGGACTCGATCCAGGGACTCCAGGATCATGACCTGAGCTGAAGGCAGTCGCTTAACCAACTGAGCCACCCAGGCGCCCCGTAATTTCTGGTTTTAAAAGCATTCCACACCTACCCTCTTTTGTTTTGTCTGCTCCATAAGCCTAGGACTTAGGAAAAGAACTATTATTAGAAGAGAAACTGCAGCTGGGAAGAAGTTTGGGGACTCATAGAATGACAAGGCTAGTTGGCAAAGGGATCAAAACATCAGCTTTGAATTTGTGACTATTGGTCCCCACCTCTTGAGACTAGACCATGCTGCTCATGTAGTACATTTTCAAAATAGCACGCTTCATAAATTGGTCAGTTCAATTAATTTGAGTTTCTGACACTTTGTTGTATTGCCGACCCTTGGCTTTTCCTAAAATGATATTGAACCCCACAATTCATTATAGCTTCCAGGGCACAGCAATTGCAGAAGCTGCTAAAAGTATGCCAGGACATAAAGGCAATGTCTTAATGATTTAAGACAAGAATCCTTTATTCCTGAAATAATTCTGTTCACTAATGTGATCAGGGAGCTTAATTTCAGTTTGACAAAGGTTTCAAAATAGAACTTCATGAGGGCAAACTGCAATTAGATATTCATGGGTAATATTCTTAAGTTTGTGAAGTAGAATGTTAATGAGGGGAGTACTGATTTTATTTTAGCTTAATTATACTACATTTGCTGTTATGTCTGCTACAGATTGTAAAGAACTTGATATTATTACTTTACCTTCTCTTCTTGTTCAGGACCTGTTGTGCTTTAAGGCATAGAACTCTGTAGAGTTCATAGAATCTGTAGCAGACATAACATTAAATGTAATATACCCATTGTGAGTAAGCAGATAAAATCCTTAACAAAATCCTCGTATTTTTAGTTGCAAAATAATGTCATTGTCTTTACCTTCTTATACTGGAAGGTTCTCGTCTGAACTATGGACCTCTGTGAGATTAGGAATCAAATACATAGAATAGCAGAAAAATAGCCAACCCATCATGCCACTCTAAATTATTAGCTTCCTTTTCAAAGTCTTCTGCAATTTCTTTCTTTATCCAGTATTTGGAGATTAAGAATTTCCATTTTGTGGGGGGTAGCTGCTGTCAATAGGCTCCTCCTGGGTGAATTCAAGAAGTGATAGAAGTGATAGAAATTGTTTGAGAGCTGATGCCAGATAGTAGCAGAGACTCACATGAGACATGGCCCTGTTGTTTTTCTGTTACCAAATGTTGTGGATAATAACAATCATTTTGATAACCTCCATTTTCTTAGAAAATGATTGAATTGAAAATATAAGCTTGGAAATTACAGAGTGCTATGTGAAAGCTTTGTGGGGAAAACTTGTATAGAAGTTGATTTTTCCTCACCTTTTCTATTGTCTTGGTCCAGCTTCATGTTCCATGAGGGGGAGGCTAAAGCAAATCATGTGGGTTTCCACAGGGTCATGCCCCAGTGCCAGTAACCCAAGAAACCTGGATGTTTCAGGGTGGGAAAGTCTTTGGATGATCTTCACTTTACTCACTATGTCTTAGGGGAGATTGCTGTGGGTACCTGGGGGTGTTTATCAATTTTCCTCCCTGGTCCTAACAGTTACAAACTAACCCCATCCTCTTTCAGTTATTGCCCCATGAGAGAGTTTTGCCAAGCACAGGTCATCTCTGCCTATTTCAGTGTGAGGCCCAGATAGACCTAGTTTCAGGTTCCATTAGTCCTTCCTTGGCCCCCTCGTAAAAATATCCTCTTCTCAAGGGAATTTGGACACCTGCTGCAACATGGATGAATCTTGAGGATATTATGCTCAGTGAAATGAGCCAGACACAAAAGAATACTGTGTGATTCCATTTCTGTGAGTTTCCTAGAACAATCAAATTCACAGGGACAGAGAGTAGAAGGGTGGTCTCCAGGGGCTGGGAAGAGGTGGGGGATGGGGAGTTACCACTTAATGGGGACAGAGTTTCAATTTTGCAAGGTGAAGAGAGTTCTAGAGATGGGTGGTGGTGATGGTTGCATGACATTGCAAAAGCATTTAATGCCACTGAACTGTGACACTTAAAAATTGTCAAGATGGTAAAATGTGTTATGTGTATTTTATGAGAAATAATTTCAAAAATCTTCTATCATGCCATTTATTATGTCTAGATTTTCTTGCCTCAACTAGATAATCTCACCTTTTCTAATTGTTACCTATAAGACATTCACCCGGTACTCAGATGTAGGATTTGTATCCTCCCTTTCCCCCATCCCACACAACCAGTCCATTCCTGAATCCAAGTGATTTTACTCTCAAAGTATATCTCCATTCTGTATGCTGATTTTGGTCTCTACCACAATGAGTTTAGGCTAGACTACCATCCTCTCTCCCCTGGACTCCTCTGGCACCCTCCTCACTGGTCTCCAACTATGTCTTTCCAGCCTTTTTTTGCTGTTCCTTCTACATGAAATGTTCTTCCTCCATTATTTCACTAGGCTGGCCTTCTCTTCTTTCAGATCTTCCTGGGAAGGTCCCATCATGCAGAGCGCTTCTCATCCTCTGTTCTAACAGGTCCTTCTTCCCTCCCCTTCCGTGCTGGCCTCAGGGATTCTCTCTGCTCCCTACTTATTTTCTTCAGGACACTTACCATCATGGCCTTTTCTTGTTTACTTGGTTGATTATTGACTATCTTTTCGAGGAGAATACAACCTTCATGAGGTTAGGGATCTCATCTCCTGTGCTAAACCCACAGAGCCCAGAGAACATGGTAGATATTCAATGAATTTATTGAGTGAATGAACAAAAATATATAGTTGTACAACATTTCTCACTTTCACAGTTTAAAAATAACAAAGTTTTAGATATATTACATAGTTCACTATGATACTGTAAAAACACGGATTTGAAGAAATTGTGTACTTATAGTTTGTTTTGAAGGTATTTAACATATAGGATAAGGAGTGCACTTGTCATGATGAGCACAGGGTGATGTATGGAACTGTTGAACCACTATATTGTACACCTGGAACTCATATAGCACTGTATGTTAACTCGCTGGAATTTAAATAAAAAAATAAAAAAATAGAGTTCTGGCAGAGAGCGAGGTGAGAAGCGCAGCGCGGCTGTCTATCCCGGGGCCCTCTAGGGCCCCCGGCCTCAGGCCGGCGGGTGCACTGCGGGACCCGAGGACAGGTCGCGGGCTCTGACCCGCAGAGACCCAGCGCCCTTGCCGCAGCGGTCCACTGGCCGGGCCCAGACTGTGAAGCAGCCGCGAGGCTCTCCCCGCCCCCGCCCCGCCCCCACCCGGCCCCGCCCCCACCCCGGCCCCGCCCCTGGCCTCACCCCGGCCCCGCCCCCGCCCGGCCCCCCCCCGCCCCACCCCCGGCCCCGGCCCCGCCCCACCCCCGGCCCCGCCCCCACCCCCGGCCCCGCCCCCACCCCCACCCCCACCTTGGCGCCGCTGGCGGTGGCCCCTCGGAGCCCAGACCTCGCCGGCTGCCCGCTCCCCTGGCCCAACAATGCGGGCCCCGCGCGCAGCCCCCGCCCAGCCAGCGAGCATGCGGCGCCTTTGGAAGTCGAGTGTGTCGGGGGGAGAAGGACGGCGGCCACTCGAGTGCCGCGGACCGCCGTTGGGGCCTCCGAGGGCCTGAGAAGGCGGGTCTGCGAGGATGCAAGCTCGACCACCATTGGGCCTTGGGGCCCCACAGATCTGGGCCCCGGATGACCTCTCCGTCCCCATTGGACAAAACCGCACCTTCTCCGGAGAACCGTGGACAGAGGCCCTACCGGGCCCGGAAGGCGAGCGAGGACCCGGTCGACGACGGGTGGAACGATTAGCGGGCCATGGGCTGCTGGGCTTCGTTCCACCAGACGTTGATGTTGGAAGATCACAATGGGAGAATTACGTACCGCGTTTGGCCGATAGGAAGACCACCCTTTGGGAGGACGTACTGGCCATTTTTAGGAAGCCTGCGTATATGATGTGGAAAAGCTGCTCTCGAAAACTTTCGCCCCATCTAGGCCTTGCAGATGCAAAGAGGTTGCCGACATATGATAAAGTAGAGTTAGAAAAATCACACGTCTTGTAAATGCCTATTTGCTTTTTTAAAAAATCATAGAAAAGTGATGTCTTTTGGAAATGACTTTGGAAATGGAATTGTTAGGCCACTTCCAGAAGCGACATCAGGAGCGACACACGTCCACGTTTGTTCAGTGGGTAAGAGGACATGAAGTAGACGACCTTGAGGAGGAAGAAAAGAAGGTTCTGTGCCAGACTGGTCATATTTAGAAGACATTTTCATATAACCATTGTTTTGTGTGTGCATTTTGTTCCTCAACTACTGTATATATAGTTGACAACGCTAAGTACTTCTTTGAAGTATCTAGTCTTTCTAGATGTTCTGAAGTGCCTGATACATGTTAAAAATAGAGGTAGTAAAACGACATTCTTGTAAATACCTTTTAACATTCATATGAAGTGCTGTTTAATTTGGGGGCAATGGCCAAACCACCTCTTTGAATAGTACACGTTGTTTGTGCACTGGTTCAAAGGAGGAGGGAGGAGAAGGAAGCGCAGAGAGCTCTGCCGGTGTGTTTATAGCGAGGAAAGATAAACCATTGTCCTTTATGTTCCTGCATTTGGTTTTACTCAGCTGCGTATGTATATAGTGTATATACTGGACAAATGAGTCCTTATTTTCAACATCTAGTCTTCCTAGATGTTAAAGAGGTTGCCAGTGTATGACAAAAATAGAATTAGTAAACTAATACATTGTGTGCACTTTGTGTTTAAATTCACAGGAAAGACTATTCTGAAAGCAACTAGAGGAAGTGAAATTGTTAAAATCCCCTCCAAGCATTACAGATGCTTATACTTTCCACTAGGTTGATAAGAGATGAGAAGAGGAAGGGTTCTAGGCCAGAATGTTCTTTCAGTGCTGCTATATATGTAGTGGGCAAATTTTAAATAACTCCTTACTTGAAACATCTAGTGTTCTGGATGTTTGAAAGTGAACAACATGTTAGAAGTAGAGAATTAGAGTAACAACGCCCTTTAAGTATTGTTAATTTACAGGAATGTCTGTATTTGGGGAATGGAATTGTTAAACTTGATGTCTTGGAGAGTATGCTGAGTGTTCACTGGGTTCACTGGGGGACGGGGCCGGGGCCAGGGAAGGACGTGAGGAGAGAAGAGTTCTGGGCCCGTGAGTCTTTAAAATTCTGTATGTGCATTTTAGTTAATATTGCTGTGTGTCAAAGGATAAACAAGTCCTAATGCCCAAAGTATATTAAAAGTAGAGGTAGTAAAATAATCCCTTTATGAATGCCCTTTTGTTAGTTTTTAGGAAGGACTGTTCTGGGAGTGTCTGTTAATCCACCTCTTAGAGCTAGATGTAATCCTATACTTAGTCATTAAAATGGTGGAGGGAGCAAAGGAGGGGTGAAGGGGAGGGCTTTTTGCTAGTATCTCCACATCTAGAAGACCGTTGTAGGTTATAACCATAGGTCTGTATGGGCGTTTTTATTAAGTACCTGTGTTTGTTGTGGACAAGTTTCATTATTTTGTAACATCTAAGCTTTTGGATGTCCTGAGGTGACAGTGTATGATAAAATGTACAGCTAATGAATTAACCAATTTATAAGTTTCCTTTTGTTATCACTGGTAGAGAAGAAGCATCTTGGATGTGGAATTGTTAAGCTGTCTCTGAGAAATGTCAGGACTTTACTAGGTTGGCGGCAGAGGGGCAGAAGGAAGTATAGAGGGAGAGATGTACGCGGATGTGTTCATATTTACATTGTAATGATAACTGTTAATGTGTGTGCGTCTCTTTGGCTGTTCTATAGGAATAAATTGATTCAATGGAAACGTACCTCCTTGCTAATATTTGAATAGTATAGATTGGATAATGAATTCTTTTTAGAAGCATTGTACGTTGTGTACTCTTACTTTGTCTCACTTTTAATTGAACATTAAGGGAATGCAGTATTTTAATTGTAACTCTGCCACTATCTTTATCTAGAGGCCTGTTGCCGTTTTTATCTTTTATGAAATTTTTGTAGCCAAGAAAGGCAGGATTACATTTTTTTTCTTTCAGATGGAGTTGGTGTAGTGTATTCTTGGTTATCAAAATACTCAAAAGTTTGGGGACTTTGAAATGGTAAATATTCATGGTGATAAAAAAGCATGATACATAACTGTACGATCTTAATTACATTAAAATGCTTACTTATGTAGATACACACATGGCACCTAGAAGTCAAACTGTAAACTGCTTGTGATTATGGATGACTTTGTTCTTTGCTTATTGTGTTTTTCAGTTTCTTTTTATGCACATGTTAACTTTTAAAAAATTAATTTTTAAAAACTTAATTTTTAAAAACCTAAAAAAAATAAAAAATATCTGTGATCTTTTATTTTTTTTTTATTTAAAGATTTTATTTATTTATTTCAGAGAGAGAGAATGAGAGAGAGCACATGAGAGGGGGGAGGGGCAGAGGGAGAAGCAGACTCCCTGCCGAGCAGGGAGCCCGATGCGGGACTCGATCCCGGGACTCCAGGATCATGACCTGAGCCGAAGGCAGTCGCTTAACCAACTGAGCCACCCAGGCGCCCCAAAATATCTGTGATCTTAATAGCTAATAGTACAAATGAGGAATTGTACTTTAAGACAAGTGAGCTAGGATCAGCTGGTCACCAATTTGGATATTGCAGAATGCTGTCTATCATATGAACACACTGAGTTTCTTAGTGTGAAATTGGGATAACAATAACTATTGGGGGCGCCTGGGTGGCTCACCTGGTTGAGCATCCAACTCTTGGTTTCAGCTCAGGTCATGATCTTGGGGTCATGGGATTGAGCCCCACGTGCGGCTCCGTGCTCAGTGCAGAGTCTGCTCGTCCCTCTCTGTCTGCTCCTCGCCCCTGCCCCCTGCTTGCACGCGCTCTCTCTCTCACTCTCTCTTTCTCAAATAAATAAATAAATAAATAAAATCTTTAAAAAACAATAATACCTGTCCCATCCATTTAGAGTAGTTAGAAAGATTGTTTTTCTGTTTTTAATTTCTTATTTGTAGAGTGCTTTAACATTTACAAAGTGTTTTCTTATTTGTGCCTCCAAGCAACCCGGTGACGCAGGTATGCTTATTTGTCTTTTATAGAAGAGGATCTTGATTTCTGATATTCTGGAGCTAATTAGTGAGTGGTAAAGGTGCAATCAGACTGAGGCCGTTGGTTGTGTATTTGTTATCCTGTCTTTGCCGCGGCAGCTGCCTGCTCACTGTACCGCAGCCGAGGGACAGAGACCATTCTGAACATTCTACGGTGCTACGGAAAACATCTATTCTTACTGTTACAACTTTTAACCTTGCTGAGTTTCACCTATATCAGTTTGCTGCATTTTCTTACATATTAATTGATTAAGCACCTGGGCGGTATACAAAAACACATAAATCTACGCCGCACATAAATTTTTCAGTAGCACTTGTTCACTCCCCAAATGTTTTATTTTGCTTGAATTTAGAGGTGGTGAAAATAAAGGCACTTGAAATTATTTAGCTTTCTGAATTTGACTCTGTATCTCTGTTTGCTTTTGCTGATCATGCTTTTGGTCATGTGAGGGTGTTTGCCATGTGATGTTTGCTTTTGGAAGCACTTGTTCACACATATAGAGTCCATCTGCTCTTCCCAAATTGGGCAGCGATGCTAAAAAAAGTGGAGTTGGTCTAAATGGAGTCATATACAGTATGTGTGTGTGTGTGTGTGTGTACTTATATGTGTGTCTATATCTGTGTGTGTCTTTTATGTGTATAAATGGCACATGTGTGTACGTATATAATGTGCATACACACAAATACACATATATACATGCATGCACACGTGTACATATATATGTGTATATGTAATTTTTTTCCTTTTGACAATGAGCAAACAGTCTGGCTATTTTTTCTCGAGGCATCACCTTTCATATATGCACTGTAAACAGACGAGGCTCTTCAAAGTGTGTTCCCTTTGTGCAAAAAGAAAGAAGAAAAGGAAATTGGCTCAGAGCGCTAAGAATACCTGCCCCATCGTTTATGTTTCACGCTATAGGGAAGGTGGAGTTCTGGGGATTTCATTAGAATGTGCCCTACTCGGTCTCCTCAACCATAGGAATCCTGAAGGAGACAGCGTATGTGATTGTGGGCAATGACTGAATGGTTCTTTAGCCTGTCTCTAGTGACCTTTCTCCTGCTGAGCCTTACAGCCCACGTACACAAGTCTAAACTTTGACTTGACATTATTATGCACCGGCTGGGTGTTATGTGGATGGGTCTTGAAAGTTTGATGTGATTCTAACTAGTGTCTGGGTGTCTTCTCACTAAGGAGACCTTTGTGTGTGGGTATAAAACACCCCAGGACTTAAAGCCTTATCTAAAGATACTTGAAAATCTAAGTAAATTGTGTACATCAGGGTCACTACTTTTTTATTATTTTTGACTCTGTGGGCAAATGTGTAAAACACTTCTCTGAGGGAAGCTGTGCATTTTTTCCCACCCTGAATGTTCCTTCAAGTATCTATTTCTAATCAGACTCTATGATATATAAGCCTCTTTTCCTTGTTTAGTTCTATGTGTGGATACTCATAACTCTCAGCATCTGCTCTTCACCTTTACTCACAGCGGAGTAGGGGCTGCCCCTTCAGGGGCAGAGATGATGCCATGAGGGTGGATGGGTGGATGTAATCGAAGAGGCCACTTTGATGAACAGATTCGGTGATGTAATTTGCTATGAAAACTGTTTCTTGGTTTGTGGCACAGGGCTCTCTGAGCTATGATAGATCTGATTTACTTTCATTCCCACAATCTGTCTACCACCGTTGCTACCAGGGAGGCATCTCAACACGTTCTCTAGCTACATGGAGTGGCAGCGGCTGCTTATCGGCATTTTGCTGGGAAAAGCACACTCTTTGAGCTCATGCTTCAGCGTGCCTTTAAAGTGCCTTTCTGCTGTCTTTTGTACTTACCTGAATTTGTTCACCTTGAGGCAACCTTTGTGATATCACATTTCTAGACCCGATCTGGTCGAGTAAATATACTGCCGAGAACACCATTTCCAAGCTGATCAAATGATTTATAACATAAATAGCTGTCATTTACTGAGCACCTGCTAAGTGCTAGCCATCTCACCGATGCTATCTCATTATTCTTCACCAGAAATGTAAGACATGATCCCCATTTTTCAGATGAGGAAATCGAGATTCTGGGTGTCGGTTTGCTCAAGATTCCCAGTTAGTAAGTGGGAGAGTCAGTGCAGGACCAATGTCTCTCTGATTCCAAAGCCCAAGTGTTCTGTGATGTGACCATAGTGCTCCACCTTGGGCTGTATCACAGGCTCTAGCACTTGATTTTGGCTCTCTGACTCTCCTTAATGAAGTATGACTCCGTGATTCTTATGACCAGTGTTCAGGACTCTAGTTATGGTAGATCTCTACCACCTCGATGCACTGTGGATTTGACACCTTTGATCGGCAGATCAATGCCATGTTGGTTTTCCTTACTGTCCTCCAGCCTGACGAAGGACATGTTGACTTTTCTGATTGTGGCTGGCAACTTCTTTTTTTTTTTTTTTTTAAAGATTTTATTTATTTATTTGACAGAGAGAGAGATAGTGAGAGCAGGAACACAAGCAGGGGGAGTGGGAGAGGGAGAAGCAGGCTTCCTGCCGAGCAAGGAGCCCGATGTGGGACTCGATCCCAGGACCCTGGGATCATGACCTGAGCCGAAGGCAGACGCTTAACGACTGAGCCACTCAGGCGCCCGGTGGTTGGCAACTTCTTTATCTGTCAGGCTACTGTCTAAGAGCTCGCTCCCCAGGTAGCAGAATTTCGCGAGTCTCTCTTTGTTGATAATGGACACCTGTAAGCTGAGTTTCCATTATCCTAAGCAAGGAGTGGTATCTCTGCTGATCCGCCTTGGGCAACAACCAACTTTTAGGCATTCAAGTTGTAATAATTTCATTTGTAAAGTGCTGCTGGTGATACATGGAATCACTTAGGTATGCAGTATTAAAAACAGGTATATTCCTGTTTTCTGGTGTGCCCCCTTTTTTGTATCAGCACTGGCTCATGGGAATGGCATCTGCTCAGATCTCTGGGTTGGTCACTGAAATCCTGTCACAAGTGATACTTACCATATATTCTATTTCATTTAACAAACTTTAGAGAACCTGACATACTGTTGTATATAGGGCTATGGTTTGAGTAAGTGTGATGCTCATAGTAACTTTTAGATAAAGTTGAATATTAGTCTTCACTATAATTTACATATAACATTGTTTCTGTTTCAAAATCAAAGTAAAATTTCTAGAAAATTAAGTAAAACCTTGGCCAAATTTTTAAATCTTTTCTGAGTCATTTTCCTTGTCAGTAAAACAGAGATAACACACATGCTTCTTATTTAGACATTGTCAATGCAAGGAAATATATATAAAGTGCCTTGTATGGTGTCTGGCATATTATTGCTCTAAATGGCATTTCTCTTCCTCTGTAAACTGCGAATCCTGCAAAGTAATCCTTAGCCCATTTTCTTTGTATGTTACTTTATCATTATAGTTATCAATATGTAATTGCTATTGTATCAGATGACTGCATTTAGGAGACTTATTGTCCTTTAATTGTCATTAAAGAATATGGATGTGAGAGTCTAGGTTACTTTGTATGTTAATTTAAAAGCTTTCTCCCAATATAACTAGTTTATATTTTAATTTTTGATACAAATATTAACATCCATATTGTCACATCAAAAAAAAATATGTAGCTATAGCCAGCAAGGATAAACTTCTTAATACAGGTATTTATATTGTCTTACTTGAGGGACTCATTTTGATCAAGCAAGAATGGAAAAAATGTATTTCAGTTCATTTTTCTTCACCTATAATTTTCTATAAATAAAATTCCATGACTTGATTAAATCCATAGGAATTATAGGACTGTGAAGGAAATGAAAATTGATTATTTTTATTATCATTACTTTAATTTTAATGCTCCTTTATGTTTATAGTTTTATTGAGTTTTCTTTCAGAGGAGCTTAAGAACTATAGGCTTAAAACTGAAAACATTCAAGACAGAGGTAGTGAGTGGGGGGCTGAATACAAGATGGCAAAGTAGACCACACAGGTCATGATAGAGTCCGTAATAGCAAATTCAATCAAATCTCACTTGATAATGAATATAAATTCCTGGATTATTCATCCTTTAGTTTTCAGTTAGACATATGCCATTATGTAAGGTGTAAATCACGTCCTTGTGGCTCGAACTCCCTTCTAGGAAGGGTTGTGGGGTTGTCTCTCGAGAGTTGTTTGGTGTGGAATTTGTCTAGGAAGACCTTGTCTTTGAGGTCTGCACTCCCTTACTTTCATCCCAGAGGCATTCAGTGTCTTCTGGGGATCCAAGAATCCGTCAACTTCTGCAGCAGTGATAACCCTCACATCTTGGTGGCTTACACTAGCAAAGATGTGTTTCTTGCTCCTGTTACTTGTGGCTGTGGTGGATTGCCTGTGGGTCTGTATATCATACCATCTGGATGTCCAGGCTGCTGAATTACTGTGGGTCTGTTCCACTTGTGTTATCATTCTGGAACACAGACCAAAAGGAGCAGCTCCTATCTGGGACAGCTCCTGGCAGGGAGAATGAACCCAGGAAGCTGAGTACATAATTGGATTTAAAGCCATGACCTGATGTGACATACCTTGTATCTGCTCACAGGCCATTGGCTGAAGCAAATCACATGGCCAATCTCACAGGGCAGGGGTAGGTCAGGGGCAAGAGGGGAAAGTGGATACTTGTGAGCAGTGATGTAGTCCATCCCACATTGACACAGATCTTCTGGACCCTAGATGTTAAGAGATAAATTAGGTGATAAAAATTTATAACATATTGTGAATTCCCTCAGTTGGCATTCATTGAACCATGCAGTAGACTATAAGTGTTAAAAACATAAATGGTCCAAACTTGATGTCCAAATGAAACTTATACAGCATTTTATAGGATCAAATGTGTGTGCAAGTAACTGTATCCATCCGTTCATTTGTTGATTTGTGCAATAAATACTTATTAAGTATTTACTGTGTGCCAGGTACTGTTCTAGGTGCTGGCTCCCTTGCCTTCTTTGCTTTACTCTCTGCCTGGTCATTTTCCTTCAATCCCAGGGCTTCAATTCCCATCTGTAGATGGATGACTGAATCCGTTCTCAGACACAGACTCTGTTCTGAGCTGCATATTAAGTACCTTCTAGATGGTAACTATGCTTTTATTGGTAATGCCCATCTTGTACCTCATGTCAAAAATTGAACTCTTTGTGGGTCCCAAGCTTCCTGTCCTTTGCCACCCATTTATGCACTCACTTATTTATTCATTAATTTATTCATTCAGCACATATTTACTGAGTACTTACCATATGCTAAGTGCTGCTTGAGCTGTTGGAGTTTCAGCAGTGAACAAAGCAAGCTTCTCGCTTTCATAAGAGCATACAGTTAGAAGTGGGGAGATAGCAGTTAACAGGTGGTAAATAACAAAGAAACTAAGTGCAAATAATGAGAAGTACTATAAAATAAAAATTAAAAAACACCGACTGTGTTGTCAAGGAAGGTCTCTTGAGGAGGTGGCATTTCCGGAGGGACCTGATGGACAAGAAGGAACCAGCAAGGTGAATCTGGAGAATGTCTACTTCGGGTACAGGGAGCAGTTGGTGAGAAGAGGTAAAGGTGGGGACAAACTTGAGGTATGCAGGGGAGTTCAGCAGGGCAGTCTGGTGAGTGACACTGGGCTGGGTGGCCCAACCCAGACTCGATGGGCTTTGAAGGCTGCAGTAGATGTGGTGCAAGGGTGATGAGAAGCCATTGGAGTGGCCTTGCCATCAAGCCAGAAGCCTAAGCCTCATTCTTGATTCCTCTTTTTCATTCCTGTATCCAATCTAATGTCTATGACTGTCTCTCTCCCCAAAACTTCTCAGGTCTGTCCACCTCACTACCTCCTATACCTCCTACTGCCCTTCCTCCCCAGTCGGTGCCATCATCGTTCAGGGTGGCTTCTGGCTGGTCTTCCTGCTTCTAGACTTGCCCACTTCCAGCCTGGTCTCCATCTCACTGCCAGAGTGATCTTCCCAAAATGCAACTTCGTTCAAGTCAGTCTCAGCATAAAGACATTTGGTGCTTCCAATCGCCCTATGCTCCGACGCCCTTCCTGTCATGCGTGCGCGCGCGCGCGCACACACACACACACACACAAGCTTATCTTTCAGCCCTGCTGCACTGCAGACCTGTCATCCTCTGAAGGACCAGTTTCCCTCCATGACAAGGCACAGTTAGTCCCTGTGCATTCTCTTCCTTCTGTTCCCGTTCCCACAGTTGGATGACTTCAGGTCACCTTCCAGGTCCTAGCGTAAGTTTTCCTGACAGCTCTGCCTGGGTTCATCCCCTCTCTTCTGTGCCCTCACTGTCCCCTGTATGTTTTCTTCCCATCGTCACATCATTCCACAGGGTACTCGTCTGTCTGCCCGTCAGAGAGAGTGTGAGGTCTGTCTTACTTCCTTTTGTTCCTGAAGGGCTTAGCACATGCCCAGAACTAGTAGCTGTTAAAAAAAATTTGTTGATTGAACAAATGAATATATATGTATAATTCGAGCAGCCAAAAATGTTACTCTTTCGTAGAACACCTTCTATTTGTAAATAGAAGATGCTCTACAAAAAGCTAACTGAGTTAAATAAAGCTGGGGGACATGAGTCATTTCTTGTCACAGAAATAGGAGTAGGTGAATGGAAAGAAAAAGGGAGCATCCCTTCAAGATAGCAAAGGTAGCTCAGTGCGGCAGAGAGATTATTGAGCCTGGGGTCAGAATACTAGAGTTGAATCTTTAATATGATTCACTGTGTAACTTTGGTCGAGTAACTTACCCAGCACATTCTCAGGAGCCAGAGAACTGGGTTCAAATCTGGCTCTGGCACTTTCTAATTGTGACCTTGGGCAAATTACATATCCTCTGGAGAATGGGGAAGACATTGGTATCCACCTTGTAGAACTGCTGTGAGGATTTTTTTTTTTTAAATCCAGCTTACTTGAGGCATAATTGACAAATAAAATGGTAAGATTAATTTAAAGTATACATCATGGTGATCTGATATATATGTGTACATTGTATAAAGAGTCTCCTCATCTAGTTAATGAACGCATTCATCACCTCACATGTTTATTTATCTCTTTAATTTTTTGGGGGTGGAAATATTGAAATCCTACTCTCAGCAAATTTTCAGTTATACAATATAGTGACCATGTTTTGCATTAGGTCAGACCTTACTCATCTTAGAGTTGAAAATATATACCCTTTTACCTGCCTCTCCCTACTTCCCCTACCCCAGCCCCTGGCAGCTTCTTTTCTACTCTCTGTCCTACGAATCTGACTTTCCCCCCAGCTTCCACATAGAAATGATACCCTGCAGGGGAGCCTGGGTGGCTCAGTCGGTGAGGCAACCCATTCTTGATTTCAGCTCAGGACGTGATCTCAGGGCCGTGAGATCGAGCCCTGCGTCGGGCTCCATGCTCAGCGGGGAGCCTGCATGAGATTCTCTCTCTCTTTCCCTCTGCCCCCACCTCTGCTCTCTCTCTTTCTCTCTCTCTCGTTAAAAAAAATCAATCTTAAAAAAAAAAAATGATACCGTGCAGGATTATCTTTCTCTGGCTTATTTCAGTCAGCATTGCTTTCAGGATTAAATGAGATAAGGAGGTGCTTACAGAAGTGCCTGATAAATATTACTGCTGTTATCATCAGTACTAAAATAGAGATAGGAATATTTTCACTAAGAGTTATAATGTTGACCAAGTATGATGATTTTTAAAAAGCAGCATTGATAGTAAGTTAGTATAAAAATATATTCACTTATAATGAGTATAACGGTAGGAAGAAGTGAAAAATAGGACAATGTGTGGCAAGGTTGAAGGAAAGAGTTTTTGCATTCTCTCAGAAGTATTGTGTTGCTCAAGAGTCTTTCGAGAGGTCTCTGAGCATCCTTCTGTGTCCTCTGGGGCTGCTTCTCTCCTCTCTCCAGCAGATCACAGAAATGCCAAGTCCATTACCTTTTCCATGCCAGCCCTATCTCTAGCCTTTCTTCTGGTGCTCTCATACCTTTGGCTGCAGGCTTCTGTTTAGAGCCACAGGACAGAAATCAAGGTTGCAACGGTCCATAGATCTCTCTTCGGTTTTGGGAGAAATCGGATGAACCCAAAGAGTTTTCTGACCTTTACCCTGTTCCTGACCAAACTGCTCATGCATCTATGAGTAGACTCATCCACTCAAAGCTCAAGGAAATCAGAAGGAACTTGGCCTGACAGTTCAATTCCATTCAGCCAGCATTTTCACGCCCCTGTAGGGGACTTCATTCTAAGTCTTGCCGATATCATTAAGGGAGTGTAAATAAAATATGGGGAGTAAGTGGTTGAGTAAAGACAGAGGATAAGAAACATGAAGGGAGCTTTGGTGTCAGTTTTGTCAGAGAGGTGTGACTCTGGTGATGGGGAATTGGAGAATAAACAAAAGTTGTGGACTCTCGGAAAGGCAACTGATTCGAGGAGGTTGGAGGCTGTGTTGTGGATATGTCATAAACATTTAGGATGATACTGATTATGGGTATGCTCTTCGAAACTGGAGATAGTTCAGACTGTAAAGAGAAGTCAGAGGAGAGAGACAGAGAGGGAGGGAGTGGGAGAGAGAGAGAGGTAAGGGAGACTAAAAATGATAATGACCTAGCCTCTGGTTTCGAGCTGGCGGGTGCTTGGGCAGTATTTGAGTGTGCATTGTGTAAATGCACAGGGCATTTAGCAAAAGGGGTAGTGAACTTTCTTCTGGGATTTCATTAAGCCCCTCTCTAACCATCTTATTATTTTGGAAATTGAATAAACTCTTTCAGGACACCAGAGCTAATTAATACACTTGGTAATCTGCGACTTCATTAAGTGGAACTCCTTGAGGATCCCGTGAAGCTTCAAAATGTGCATTCTAGGAATAATTGTGTTGCTTTTCAGTAATAATAACAATAGATGGGAGCTGTTGGACATTTTTAATGTGTGAGGCACTGTGCTCAGAGTTTTATCTAATTCTCTGTGAATCCGCACAGCCATCCTGGGGGGATGATTGTCCCCAGCCCATTCTCAAAGCCTTTGGTCCCCTTATTGGCTGCCGTTTCACATTGCAACTGTGTCCCTGGCGTCCTCATCTCATTATATAATATTGTAGAATGAAGAGGACCCACAAATCTGCTCACAGGAAATGTATTGTGTCGCCTAAACCCAATTGCCATGAAACCAACCCAAAAGTCGATGTGAAAGACATGCAACACACTTGACAATATTTAGGCCTGGTCTCTGAATTTTCAAAATATTTCCTTTGATGCATGTTGTCAGTTTTCACCCCAAGGAAATATGGAGGTCTCTGTTCTTTAGGCTTTGCTTTTTATTTAAAAAATTCATCTTATTATGTTCCTCTTAACTTCTTTTTATTCCCTTTAGCCTCTTGTGCAGTGGTTATCTATCATTCCTATTAGGTAAATTGATCCCATTTCCAAACTTTAATTAGCATTTTGTTATTGATTAAGCTTAGAGGTCATGTGCTATTCATGGAATTAATGAGAATATTATGTGTAATGGTTTTTTTAAAAGGCAATTTTATTGATTTCAGATACAAAGCCATTACATCCTTCAAGAGAGCAGTATGTTGTGGGGAAGGGGGAAATGATGCCTTCACTGTTACTAGTTCAAGATTTGTCTGCTAGTTTCAAGGATTTTCTTTTTGAAATGTCAAAACTAAAAAGGGAAACAAAAATAACATTAACAGACCCACGTAGGAAATTATATTATTTGAGGATGTCAAATTGGAAGATGGAACATGTTTTTTTGCAGACTTCCCTGCTTCCTGAAAATAGCAGTGAATAACAGAGACAATCTTTAATGCCATCTTTGAGCTTTTGCTTGATAAAAAGAAATGCTGTAGAGCTTTGAAGGTTTTTTTTTAAAAAACAAAACAACAAAAAAAACCAACAAAAAAACCCCAACCCTTTGCAGAAATAGTTTATCCTTTCCAGAGCATCTTCTTGTCTCCGTGCATAAGTGCACTCCCAGTGGCATGCTTAATCCATCTTCACAGCCCTACATATCTTCAAGTATGTGCATAAATTCTGTCAGAAAGGAACTACGACCTCGTTGTGAGTAACTGCAGGCAGCGCCGAGCGTGGGGCTCTATTGCCTGATGTAAAACATAGCCCTGGATGATCACTCTCTACGTTGTTCATGAGGGTTATGAGGTTGGATGGGAGCTCCTCGCCCTGGTGGCCGCCATCACTGAGGATATGTTGCAGAGCCCATGCCCAAGAAAAGCATTGCTTTCTGGAAACGGTCATCCACACCCCCCATCACTCCAGGTGTTCAGAGTCAGCTTAAAGTCATTTCACCTGTCTCTGCCTCAATTTCCTCCTTTGCCAAAGGGGGGTATTATCATGTCCCCACCATAAATTCGTTATGTGATGAAATGAAATAGAGCACCCAGAACATCTCCAGCACCGCATGGCACGTTGTGAAGAAATATGCTCTTGGTAAATGGGAGTTTAAGGCAATTTTTGTCTTGGTTCTTCAGAATAGGACTGAGTTCATCAATCTCAGGAATCACATGATTTCTTTCTATTTTAGATCTGCTTTTACTTGTGTGCTTTTTCCTGAAGTACAAGGCATAATTTTGTACTCTTCTGCTATGTTCCTGAGAGCACAGATGTGAGTGAACGTGAAGAGCGATTTAGTGTGAAGTGTCACGCTGGGTCAGCCTGTTAACTGCTTCCTCTCTGCAGTGCCTGTAAGAGGCTGGGGCAGCCGCACAGGATGGCTGGAGCCAGTCTCCCATAGAAGTGCCTGCCTTCCAGCCTCCTATTCAGATCTCTCCTCTTAGCGGGTCTCTGCCGTCCTTGTCCTTGTCACTTTGGTGGTTTCTCAGCTGCTCTGTCCCTCTCAGTCTCCCGTCTTTGGATTGTGACCCCTGTCTGTTGCCTGTTGGGTTTCTGTTGGGCAACTCTTTAAATGCCTCCCCTCAGGATGTCCCCTCAGCTCTCTACTATCTGGAAGGTAAATGAGACAGGAAGGGGGAAGGTGCTGTGTTGACTAAAATCCTCACAAGAGCCCTAATACTGTAGGCATTTATTATCCTCTTGTGCAGTTGATGCTCTAAACAGCAGAGAGAGAATAAATAACTTCCCAAGGCCATAGGACTAATTCATGATTTTCGGGGTCTTGAGGACCATGGTTGACGACAGTTGGTGACTTTGGTAACTGTGCAGGGAATTAGGAAGACAGTAGTGTCCCTGCTCACCCTATGGCATGGTAGTGCCATGGGGGCAAAGCTCTCATAGGCAGGCATCAGGGATCTCAGAAGGATCTTTGCAAGAGGATCATGAGTCAGACAAGGCTCCACAGATGAGGAAGATGTGGCTGGTTTCCACCCGGTAATCATTTCTCCTTCTGTCTTTGTTTCAGGATCCTGATACTTAGCTACCCCTTTTGCAGTGCATACAAACAGCTTTTCCAGCATTCCTTGCCACTGGGTGTGGCCATGTAACAATTCTGGTTGGTGGGTCGTAAATTACCCACCATAAGTGTTGGTGAGGCTTTTGAGAATCGTGCATCCTCAGTAGGATGCCTTTTTCTGTTCTGACTTCCCTTCTCCTGGCCTGTGACTCAGACAGGACGACCTTGAGGGTGGAAGCCATGTGCTAGCAAATTGTTTCCCTGATGACACCACGAAGCTTTCACACCAGACCGGAACTGCCTCTTGGGACTATGTTAAGTAAGAAAGAAAAAAACTTCTGTGTTTTTCATCACCAAGTGTGTACAAGAAACACAGTTAAGTCTGTGTTATGTCTACAGTTAAGGAAATCAGCATTTAGAAGAAAACTATAAAAATATAAGATGGGAGAGAAAAGGCATAGGGGGCAGTGTAAACAGGCATGAAGGGCCAAACAAACAGCAGAGAATCTGCCCAAGGACACAGTCGTCCTGAGGAAAGGACAGAGGAGCTCTTGGCATTCTAGAATCCAAGGTATCATGGGGATAGGTGAGCTGGCTTTCTGTATCAGCCACCACTGGGTCCAAGATCTAGGAATCAACTCTGGGCTAGTGGCTCACCCATTCATTGCCTGACCCCCTTCAATCATGAGGCCATTGAGAGTGACAGCAGTGGACCCAGCATTGGGAAGTGCCGACCACATGTGCAAACAACCTACCTTTTGGGCGAAGGACCATGTGGCTTATATTTGCTCATTGCTACCAACCACCACTGCCGTGGACCCTGGGAAAAATCAAACCCCAGCTTTCCCGCCATAGCTGCTGGGCCTCTGGCATGGGCCACAGTGGAGTCCTTTCCAGACTTACTGTTCATTGCTCCCAAACAGTATGGGGCTAAATTTATTCATGCTCCGTATGCCTGTTTTATTTTGGTCAATGCTACAGACCCAAGGCCCTCTGGTCACGCATCACATCCAAACTATTACCTTCATGAACTGACCATCCACTCTTCTCTCTTCCTGTTCTTTTTACATCTCCAAATATTTTCCCATCTTCTTGACTTGAATTGAAACCTGGCTGGTCCCCAAGGCCGCGACTTCTCCCATAGTCCTCTCAATGGTCAGCTGTCAATCTTCTCACAACCTTTGTTTCTCAGGGTTACGAAATGCCTTTCTTGCTCTGAAATGCAACTTTCTGACCAGTGTGTCTGCACCATCCTGAGGCT
The DNA here is from genome assembly GCF_029215605.1 of Mirounga angustirostris. NCBI lineage: Eukaryota > Metazoa > Chordata > Mammalia > Carnivora > Phocidae > Mirounga > Mirounga angustirostris. The sequence continues at coordinate 14,553,422 of NW_026991711.1, read as the reverse complement.
CACGTTGCTGGCTCTATTCCTCTTTCTCCCTATGACCTCCAGGTGGATCTATATGATTCATGGAGGACTGGTTCATTGGCAGTGATCTACATATATTGAATAAGTAGATGATAGGAATTTTCTTTGGCTTGTAGGGCTAAAGTACAGTTAAATGCTAACAATGTATAAATTAATTTGCTTTATTGAGTTAAAATGGGACTTTAGCAACATGAAATTGTATTCTCCGTGTATACAGCTGAACGATTATGGTGAAGGCGAGATTTTGTATATAGGGTATAGATTGCTTTACTTAAAAAAAGAATGACCATAGAGGATCTCTTGATAGTTACATATCTCAATTATATTATTTATAAAATTAATTATAAGGCCATCGGATAGGAATGAGTGGGCGATTATGTGCCAGGTACCTAGTCAGCATTAATTCATTTTAATAATTGAGTATTAGCTATAAAGAAATGAGAACCATTAAACATCTATTGATTTTTTGGGGGGTTCTGATTCCTGCATCACTTCTGTGTATACAATTTCATTTTTAATTTTAGAAGGAGTGGAAAAAAAAATTTCTGACACTGATAATGAATGACATCTATGTGTCTCAAGTCTCCAGATAATAACTATAGACCATGTTTAGTTCTGTGCTGTCTGTAGGACTGTAACTTTCATTCATTCCTACCCTGATCCCATCTTCCTCTTTTTGTGTGTGTTCTAGTGTTACCCATAGGCCTATCAGGACAAAGCCCAGGTCAGAAAACTTATGGCTGTGAGTTCATGGCAGGTGGCCATGGTATTCTGCCTGGTTATCTCTGAGATTAGAGACACAGTTGATAAATGCCAGCCTGCCAAGCATTTATTACCACATCCCAGCTGTGTGTGGGGCTGGGTGTGCATCCCTCGGATGGCTGTATGCAGATGCACCTGTTTCACTCTGAGCTCTGGCATGTCTCAGAATTTCTGATGATAGTGGCTAAATAGATGGAGCTATTTGGGGCCTGATGGAAGGGGCAAAATTCCTTGCCTAAAAGGAAGCTTGGCCTGCAAAATGGATCATCAGAAATTCAGATGAGAGCATATCTGCTTTCCAATTAGTTTCCATTTCAAATTTGTAAATCCCTCGCATGGTGGAAACCATCCTAGATGAGGTTGGTTGGAATAATGATATCTTACACCCCAGGTTTCTGTGACTAATATTGGTCTTTACTTGTGAAATCCACAGGAAATTTAACAAAACAGGAAATTTTAGAAATTGATATAGAAACTGAAAATCCATCATTTTTATGGAGAGTTGTGTTTTGGTCCCATTGCACAAATGATGTTACATTAATTTTTAATTCCTACTGCATAATTTCTCTTCCAGTGCTCAAGGTACACAGCTCTATGAAACATATAATATGTTGGTGTTAACACTATTCTTAGAGTGTAAGTCTCAGATGTGACTGGAAAGATACCAAAAAATGACCTGATGACTCTCTATATCACTTGCTTTTATAGCCCTCAGCAAGCACCATATGGAAACCACATGAATGCATTGCATGAAATTGATGAGGGTGGATATTTAATACTTACTAGGTAATAAGAGCAGCATAGTTTCATTATAAAATAGATTTCCATCTATATGTTTGAACTTGTTCAGTGTAAATGCACAAAAATACTTGTATGTATATGTGTACACACACAAACACACACACATTGCAGTGGCTATAAAGATTTCATCCCCTGAATCCTGTTTTTAATGTCTTTTAAACAATGAATTGATCTGACACCAATGAAACTTATAATGAATCACACCAGAGAACTGCATTTTAATGCCTTGTTACGTCATGAAACAATTAGAGAGAGTGAAGAGGAAATGTATTTTTCTTATTCGGGTACTTCTCACATCTGTTTGAAATTCCTGATCAAAGGTTTTAATGCTTTCTAGCTACCCCTCTGCAGTCCACTTCCTCTTCATGTAACTGCAGTGATTTCATCAAATGCCTTAGTCTTTACTTCCTATCCTAATCCTCTATGGCCATTCACACTGCTGTCCCCTCACAAAGTGATAATGCAGGTTATATCCTTCATCCCATCCCACCTTGCTGACCACCCTGTGACATGCTGTGTGTCAGGATCCCCTGTACAACCCTAGGACATTGAACCAGAGCAGCCACTCCCCTCCCAGGATTCCCCAAGAAGGTGGACGACTCTCTTTCCATCATGTCTACGGTCCCAGGAACCCTCAAGGACTTTTCACGTCTTAAAATTTTAGGAACCGATCTCAAAACCAGTTTTCAAAAGCAGAAAGTAATTTACATGAGGAATTAAGGAAGTGATAAATGCAAGCCAAAATATTTCTATTTCAGAGTGTTCCCCTGTTGGTAAACTTTCTAATGTTGAATGTCCTTCACCTAACCTGTGGTTACTAGGAAGAGAAGGGTTTTTTTCTTATAATCTTCTTGGGGGACCCACTTCTCTGCTAGCCACTGTTAGGTCGGGGTCAGTTTTGTCATTTTCGGCATGTCCTGAGGTGTCACCTTGGGTCCCCAGAGTATGCAGCAGTCCCCAGCTCACATACCCATAGCCTGAGCAGAAGTTAAGGAGAACAGATGTTGTCTTTCTATATTTTTTCTTTCTATGACACCAACTTCCTCACCCATTTTTGTCATCATCATTATTATTGTTGTTATTACTTCTATTTTAATTATTATGGTTATTGTTTGGCTGGCAAGACAAACTTCTGTCCTTGGGCTTATGCAGACCTTACCATCATCAGTTCCCAGCCAGTCCTGTCTCCCCCACTCACTCCACCCCAAACCCCGGTCCACCGCACCCCTGGAGTTGGGTCAGCAGTGATCACCCCAAGTGACTGCACCACGGCCACAATTCTCAGCCTGCTCTCTCCTTTTTACATAAACAGATGTATAGCAGGCGTGTGGAGTCCCAGTTCAGTCCTTTGCAGGACTGAATTAGATGCTCCAATTTTTAGAGAACAGAGTTACGTACTGTCTAAATGTCTTTTATATTGTGAGAATGTCGAAACTCTTTAAATATATTGTTTTCTGTTATTTTATTAGATACTTTATTACTCCAAAAATCTTTATTTTCTTCTCTTCTCAGAAAAAGAAAGATAATAGAAAGGATGCTGTTTTCCTGGGGAAGTATGGCACCATAAGTGGCTGTCTTTATATTGTGTTTGTAGGAAACTTAAAATTTTACATTTGGGTTGTATGAAAGTCACCTAAATGTCTACACAGTGCGGTGATATACTGCTGCTTTTCTTCCACTTACCCTCTCTTTGTCAAGAAAACACAAAACCTTTTATAAATATTAACTCTCAACAACCCCAGAGGACAAGATAAATGGCAGCTGGAAAGAAAGTTACAGGATGGATAGACGATTTTCTGGACATCATAGAGGACACCAGAAACAAGAAAGGTCTGTTAATTTCACAGTTTCTCAAACTAGGGTATTTTCTGATTAGGATGAGTCTCCCAATTTGTATATATTCCTCTAACTGGAAAGCTTACATCAAAAGGAACTTTTATCCAACTGGGCACTTGCTGTCAGGCACACTAATAGGAAAATACCTCTAGGGTAAAATTTAAAAGAAAGCATTTTGTAGAATTTTAAATATATTATAAAAAGAGGAATTGAATTGAAATACTGGCATCAGTTTTAATGCCTGGGTATTATAGCAGTGCATATAAGAAAACATGATTTCTTTATCATTACATATGCTAGGCACATTGTAGGTACTCAATATATATGTCATTGCTTTGAAAGTTTCTATGAAAGCCTATTTCCATTGTGGATTATTTGCCTGTAATTTAAAAGTTGAAGTCACATTTCACTTAGTTTCTTCAAAAGATGTGTATTAACAGTGTATAATGAATCTCAGTGCACATCTCTTTCAATAATAATGTCTTCCTACAAAATTTGAGAAAATTAGAAAATTCTCTGAGTCTGTTTGTAGAGCTAGTCCACATGTATTCGAGTTATATAAATGTAGTCAATGTTATATTTTCAAAGAAAAACAAAATATATTCAGGGTTGAATTTGGGTCTCAAATGCTAATTACTTTCTGGAGTTCAGATTATTTTATTCAAGGGAATATTTTATAATATAATGTAATATAAATATCATAAAATATTTTATTCCCTTGAATAAAATAATCTTGCCCTTTTGCGGGGCAAACAGGGCAAGAAGTTTGGAAGCAGGAGGACCAGGGGAGAGTGTACTGCAAAATAGATGTGATACAGGTTTGCTATTTCAGTGGTGAAGAATTCTATTCCCGAACATGGCCAACTTACATGTTCAAATAATAGTATTTCATTTTTCATTGCTCTATATAGTAAGTGACTAGATTAACTATTGAAAATATATCTTCTTTCTCCAGAATCCAAAGAGAGAAGAAAATTTCACCAGCTAAATTTATTAACTTGCACTGCTAAAGCAGATGGTATGATAGGAAAATATTGATTTTTCTATACTGACAGAGCAACTGATAACTTATTTTTGGTTTGACTTAATGTATAAACTGTAAGTTAGGTCAAGGGATTTTTATGCTATTTTGTACTGGCTTATCTTGGACTTTACAAATCCAAATATTGACTTTTCAAGGGAAAAAAAATTAATTTAACCCATTGGGGTTTTCATAAGACAGCCACAGATTTCCCTTAAAATTTGGCCTCCTTGGGGAAGGACTTGTCATCTATTTCCCATCACGTAGCCATAAAAAGGGCACCATTCAGGAGGGGAAGATAGCCTGGCTGTGTCCACACATATTACTCTTTTTTGTGGTCCCGGTGTTCCTTTGCTGTCTGAATTTGCTGGGGATAAATTCTTCACTATTTGTTCTGTCCATACCTAAAGATTCTGCATTATGCTTCTGCGGGGTCTCCTTTTTTTCTGTCTGTGACATGGTAGTTGAAGTGAAGACCAAGGTAAGTGAATGAATGTTCCCTACTCTGTGGTTTATAACTGACTCCCGCCTCAGGGCAGGATGTTTTGATGTCCACGAATGGTGAATCTCAGTGCATCTGTCTCACTCACAAACAGTGCCCCTCTACGAAAGAAGGCAAACTTAGGAAGATCTCAGGAGTCACTTTTGTATGTGGACCTATACCTATGTGTTTAGGTTACATACATTTAGTCATTTTCAGAGATAAGCAAAATACATTAATTTTTGCAAGTGGATCCCAAATGCTAAGTTTGGATATTTTGGTAATGGAATAATATTATAGAGCATGTGTGTCATGGACCTCATGTCCTTATTTCACTGATGACACTTACTTCCATTAGTGGGGTTCTTTTATTCTCTATTTTTTTATTATGAAATTTTTTTTACCTATATAAAAGGTTAGAGAATAATGTAAAAATATCCTTAAATCCCTGGTGTAAGGAAAAAAAAACCTAACAAGTACAGTTGAAGATCCCTGTGGATCCTGCCAGATCGTTAACCTTTCTCCTAGATGCAAACCTAACATAAGGGTAGTGTGATCTTTTTCTGCATGTTTGTATACTTTTACTATGGGTGCCTGCATATCTAAACAAAAAATGAGACGACAATTTTGCGTATTTAAAAAACTATGTAAAAGGCACGAGTTTTGCGTATTTAAAAAACTATGTAAAAGCCACGATGACACCTGCTATGCTTTCACAATCTGCTTTTTAGCTTAACATTGTTTTTGGAGATTGAGTACATTAATATGTATAGATGTGGTTTATTCTTGTTGCACTATACTTTTGCATTGTATGAATTTATCTAATCCAATTTTATTTATCCTTCCTCTTGTTGATGGGCATTTTGATTTTCCCAATATAGGCCGTTGGTGAAGTCTACCTTTCCACGCGCACACATCTGAGATTTTTCTCTAGGGCATCTACCTGGGAGTGGAATTCCTGGGTTGTAGGGCATCCATATCTTTAACTTTACTAGATATTGCCAGATTGCTCTCCAATTTATGCTTGCATCAGTGGTGTATAAGATTTCTAGTTGCTCTATATCCTTGCTAGCAGTGGTAGAGTCAGATGTAAAATTTTAGTTGTCAGTCTGGTGCATACAAAACAGGATCTCATATTTTTTTATATTTTTATTTACTTTTTTAATTTAGAGAGAGAGCACACACGTGAGCAGTGGGAGTGGAAGGGGGAGAGGGAGAGAGAGAATCCCAAGCAGGCTCCACACCCAGCATGGAGCCTGACGCAGGGCTTGATCTCACAATGCTGAGATGGTGACCTGAGCCGAAATCAAGCGTTGGACGCTTAACCAACTGAGCCACTTAGGTGTCTTGGTATCTTGTATTTTTTATTCACTTTTCCCTGATAACTAATAAGGTTAATCATCTTTTCATATTATCGGTCGTTTAAGTTTTTTCTTCAGTGAGTTATTTTGTAAGCCTTTGCTTTTTTTTTTGGTGGCTGTCTTAGTTCAGGTTGCTGTAACAAATATACCATAGACTGAATGACTTATAAACCCTGGAAATTTATTTCTCAGAGTTCTGGAGCCTGGAAGTCTGAGATCAGGGTGCCACATGCTTGGGTTCTGGTGAGGGCCCTCTTCCAGGTTGCAGATTGCCAACTTCTGGTATCCTTACTTGATGGAGAGAGAGGGAGGGAGCTCTCTGAGGTCCCTTCTTTTGTTTCTTTTATTATTTTATTTTTTCCAAGAGGGAGTGGAGGGAGGGGTAGAAGGAGAGGGAGAGAGATAAAATCTTAGTAAGGCTCCACGCCCAGCAAGGAGCTCAACCTGGGGCTCCATCTAATGACCCTGAGATTATGACCTGAGCCAAAATCAAGAGTCTAGATGCTTAACCGACTGAACCACCCAGGTGCCCCTGCTCTGAGGTCCCTTTTTAAGGACCTTCATAATTCCATTTATAAGGACTCCACCCTGGTGACCTAATTACCATCTAAAGGCTCCACCTCCTAATAGTGTCACACTGGGCATGAGGATTTCAATGTATGAATTAGGTGGGAAGGTTTTTGTCCATAACAGTGGTGATATTTCTTATTGTTTTGTAAGAATTCTTTATATATTCTGGGTTCTAATCCTTTGTTACATGTATGGCAAAGATCTTTTTCCTAATCTGTGACTTCTCTATTCATTTTTTAAAAATTGTGTCTTTGGTTGAACTGTAATTTTTACATTTCATTGATCTATTTCACCAATTTTTTTCCTTTTAGTTTCTTGTTTAAGATATCATTCCCTAACTTCAGGTCATTAAGAAACTCTCCTAGAGTTTTACTGTCTGCCGTTTCATTTTTGTGGTTTGTATTTTCGTGGCTACATTCTACTTTTATAATCTCATAAACATGTCACTAGTGGATAAGTCTGCACCAGTCAGACCAGGATCCAGAATTCCTCCTGTAGACCATTTCTATATGACCTCTGCTCATACTCAGCATTTTTGTGAGCCAGTCAGTTTTGCAGGATTTCCTTTGGGTGAGTGGGATCCAGGTGAGAGAGGAGGAATTACATGGAGGTACAGTTGCTCACGTATCCCACCAAGCCCCCAAGAAGTATTATCTTACCTCATCTCTGACTATTTCTTTCTTGGGGAGTAGCCCTTCCATGGTGTTCTATTTCCTCCAGACACCTGGAGTTCTGGTAAATAAAATTTCTCATCTCATTACAATGATTTTTTTTTTCTTATATTTTTCTTTTTTTTTTAAATTTTATTCTTATGTTAATCCCCATACATTACATCATTAGTTTTAGATGAAGTGTTCCATGATTCATTGTTTGTGCACAACACCCAGTGCTCCATGCAGAATGTGCCCTCCTCAATACCCACCACCAGGCTAACCCATCCTCCCACCCCCCTCCCCTCTAGAACCCTCAGTTTGTTTTTCAGAGTCTATCGTCTCTCATGGTTCGTCTACCCCTCCGATTTCCCCCGCTTCATTCTTCCCCTCCCGCTACCTTCTTCTTCTTCTTTTTTTTTTCTTAACATATATTGCATTATTTGTTTCAGAGGTACAGATCTGAGATTCAACAGTCTTGCACAATTCACAGCGCTTACCAGAGCACACACCCTCCCCAGTGCCCATCACCCAGTCACCCCATCCCTCCCACCCCACCCCCCACTCCAGCAACCCTCAGTTTGTTTCCTGAGATTAAGAATTCCTCACATCAATGAGGTCATATGATACATGTCTTTCTCTGTTTGACTTATTTCGCTCAACATAATACCCTCCAGTTCCATCCACGTCATTGCAAATGGCTAGATCTCATTCCTTTTGATGGCTGCATAATATTCCATTCATTACAATGATTTTTTAAAAGCCTTTATTACTTATAAAGTCTGGATTAACTGGAAAGCCTCTAAGAGTGGGCTACCTATCCCCCCAGAATGATTATTTTAATGAAGTTTATTAAATACCATGAATGTACATCATCAAGGGCCCAAAACTGGTAGAAATTTACCTGGGGCTGGAGCCGTGAGTATGAGTAGCTAACCTCGTGACCTGAATATCTCTTCAGTTAGCATAATTAGGAGATCTACAGATCATAGAAATATCTATCTCTAAAATTTTAAAAAGGAAATCAAGCAAGGAGTTGTATTATTTGAAAGTAAATGAAGATGACCATTATAACTTCAAGAGCAAAATTAGGGATTTGAGGCTGAGACCAATGAAATACAACCGAATTCTGAGAAAAAGAGAAACATGCTGTTTAGCTTGGGAGCTGAGCAGCAGCTGAGAAGGTGCCAGCCTATGTGTAGTTAGTCCAGTGAACCGTTTCTAATCCCCACCCCTTCCCTCACCTTGACTCCTCCTCCAGACCCTTTGTCCCCCGGTGGGGAGCAGGTGTTCAGAGATGTAGGAAGGTTTCCGGGTGAGGCGAGGTTGGTGGTAAAAGCAGCTTGCTTCTCACACCCTTCGTATCTCAGTCTAAATGCCTGCATCACAACAACAGCTTCAAACTATCATGGACCTGCTTTGTCCAATTTGCGTTGTGGCATATAAGCAATATTCCCCCAAAAGGCAGGAGGCTGTTTTTGTGATGTGTCATGTGCCTGTCTGTGGCTTTCCGCGCACCCAGTGATTAGTAATTCCTGGTTGCTAATGGGTAATGAGACACAGCTCGGATAGCTTGGAGAGAAAATCATTGGTCATCCTATTAAATTGAATTCTAGATGAGAACTGCCAATGGCAGTGGGTGTAGCCAAACAATCATATGGAGAAATGTTACCCTTCCTGAGTGTTGCCAGACAGAATCACTTCTTGGTGATAGGAAGTTGCATATAGCCTCTTACAGTAATGTGAGAAAGGAATATGAAAGAAGACTTAGTGGAATGCTGTAAGATGGGAGTTTAAAATTTGTTTTTTATTTAAAATGTTCCATTACTTTACATTTTTCATTGTGAAAAGTACCTTTTCTTTTGGACTTTGTCTGTTTTTTATTTATTTATTTATTTATTTATTTATTTATTATTATTATTTTTTATTCTTATGTTAATCCCCATACATTACATCATTAGTTTTAGATGAAGTGTTCCATGATTCATTGTTTGTGCATAACACCCAGTGCTCCATGCAGAATGTGCCCTCCTCAATACCCACCACCAGGCTAACCCATCCTCCCACCCCCCTCCCCTCCAGAACCCTCAGTTTGTTTTTCAGAGTCCATCGTCTCTCATGGTTCGTCTGTTTTTTTTTTTTAATTTAAATTAGGGACACCTGGGTGGCTCAGTCAGTTCAGCGTCTGCCTTTGGCCCAGGTCATGATCCTAGGGTCCTGGGATCAAGTCCCACATCGGGCTCCCTGCTCAGCGGGGAGCCTGCTTCTCCCGCTCCTCTGCCACTCCCCCTGCTTGTGTGCTCGCTTTCTCTGACAAATAAATTAAAATATATAAAAAATTAAAAAAAATTTAATTAAAGTAATATATGCTTATTGTAGTAGGTTTAGGAAAGCAAAGAATTAATGTGTCCCATCATGATTAGGACATGGGCTAGGATTTCTCAGTCTCTGGCTTTGTGTTTTTGGGTGTGTTATGTAGACCTCTCTCTGATGAGTTTTTCATCTTTTTAATGGGGTTAATAATCTATACCCACAGGGTTATTGTGAGGGTTAACTGAGGTGATTGCTGGCCTTAACAGTTGGTACCTATTGTGATTATTGGCCTCTTTCTGGGAGGTAGTATAGCACCGTGGTTAAGAGCATCTTCTAGAGTAGACTGCCTTAGGCTCAGATCCCACTCCTGCCACTTCCTAGCAGTATATCCTTTGACAAATTCCTTAATTTCTCAGTTCCTCTGTTTTCTCATCCATAAAATGGGGATAATAATAGTTTTTAGTCATAGGTTTTTTCTGAGAACTACATAAATTCACATAAACAACATAAAATAAAACCTACTGTGTACATAATAAGTAAATGTTAATTGTTACCATTGTGCAAGTTCTGAGCAGTCAGTGCTGACTTCTAGCATATTTTGTGTTGCATGTACATTTTCTGTTCTGCTTTGTCACACCTGTAAGCAGTCCTTTTAATGACTACATAATATTCCATGGAATGGGCACTGTGATTCCCTGAGCCTCAATATTGGCCTCTTAAAGTTTCTTTCCTTCCCCCCCGATAAATAATAGAGAAATATCATAGTGCATACCATTTGTTGAAAATTCTGATTCTTTCCCCAAAGCAGAGATTCATCTTAATTTTTACAGCACTTCACACATACAAAGAAGTATGGAAGGTACTACGAGACACCACAACCACATTCATACAAACTAATGTGTTACCGTATTTACTTTTGATTTACTCTTTGCTGAGAAATGATGTCATCATGGGGTGGGCAGAGGTAAGAAGTGGTGGGGGGGATGTAATCTGGCAAACAGCTCCTCTTAGAAGCACTGAAGGCTGTCTCCATCCCACACCCCTCCCTCCTACCACAGAGGTGACCTCTTACTGTACATTATCCTGGCCTAAGTGTGGGTCGTCTGCGGCTTCTGGTTTTCTCTGAGCACACTAAGACAGGTCGTCATTTCAGAGGGACTTTGACTAAAAATAAAGGGAAAACAAAAAGGGAAGGAACACACAGGAAGCATAGCAGTCTAATTTTCTGCCAGCACTGGTCTTGCTTTCCCTACCCTCCGCACTCCTGCCCCCTGGGCCCTGACTCCCCTGGTCCCCATAGCCCACAGAGTCGTCTGTCTCCACCCTGGTTTCTCTCTAACTCCGGACCCCGCCTGCAACTCCAGGATGCATTTCTCGAACCTGTTTGTCACATTCTCTGAGTGCCTATCCTCTCCTGCCTTGGGGCCATTGTGGGAAGTCAGGGAGCAAAAGGGAAGCCAGCAGTGTTCCTAGGGTCAGTATAGGTGAAGCTGATTTTGAACATCATATCTAGTCTAAGCGCAAGGAATCTGAAATCACAAAGAAAGGGATAGAAGACGATGAGCCTTTATTGAATGATTCCTTGTACAAGGTGTTTTACATATATAATCTAATTTACATCTTCCTCTAACTGCAAGATAGGGTTTATTTTTCTCACATTAATAGATGAGAAAACTGAATCTTGCATAATTAAAGTGCTATGCTTAAGATCATCATTGCCCATTTATGATATAACTGAGTCTGCTTTATTTTTTTAAGTTTATTTATTTGATAATAAATTGCCCATTTATGATATAACTGAGTCTACTTTATTTTTTTACGATTTTATTTATTTATTTGAGAGCAAGCGAGCACGAGCAGGGGGAGGGGCAGAGGGAGAAGCAGGCTGAGCTGAGGAGGGAGCCCAATGTGGGGCTTGAACCCAGGACCCTGAGATCATGACCTGAGCCGAAGGCAGACCTTTAACTGACTGAGCCACCCAGATGCCCTGTGCATTCTGTACTGTTAGTAACTACGTTACAAACACTGCAGAGTAGCAGTATGTGTGTGTGTTTGTGTGTGTGATTATATGTGTGTGTGTGTGTATTTCTTTGCCTATCATATTTCTGCTGTATTTCCAGCACATAGAATAATGCCAAGCACACAGTAGGTGTTTAATAAATAGTAGCTGAATGAATGAATAAATTTATACAAGTCAAGGTCCCAGTGTAAAAGATATGAAGGAGATGGTGCTCTAAAATTAAAATGATTCAAGATGAATTTATTGATAAAATGATTCACTATAGAGATACAGGATAGAAGACACGCAGTTAATCCAGTTTCGGGACTGGAAGCAGCCACAGTCTTTACATTTCTGTGTCCACAGAGAGAAGGGACTGGGGTGGGGGGCAGAGTACCAGAAGTTCCCAGAAGCAGGGGAGAGAGTTGTGTAGAGCAGACCACCTTGAGAAGACTATCAGGTGAGGGACACAGCAGCTGGAGGGAACCCTGTGAGGAGGAAGCCAGAAGAATAAATACCCAGGCCCCACTCTCCTCCCCCACCAACTCTTGTCTCCTGCCAGGGCTCCCCACCCATCTGCTAAACCCAAACAGAAGCCAAGGAGCAGGGGGCCCCTCACTCTAGTCTATACAGTTGAGCCTCAGGGCAGTCAACAGGGAGGACAGGGGTGGAGAGAAGACCTGGAAGGGCCAAGGGATGAGATCTGCCAGAGAATGACTGTCTATGATGTCTTCCTCTTTCTATGAATCTGGCTCTTTCCATAACTTCACATTTCCTGTGGGAACATGCCAGTTACCAAATGTCAAATATCGAAGTCACGTAGAGCCATGTGGGGAGAAGGCAAGCATGAGGGATATGTTTAAAGCTTACATCAGAAACTGGCCAGAGATGGAGACTGCAAGGAAGGAATGTGGACTGGCCCCACTTCATTAAGAAGGCATCTGTTAGAAGACTGGGGTTTAAGGAGTATTTTTGTCTTGTGCTATCCGATATTATTTGCTGCTGTCTGTCACTAGACAGATGGGCTTTCCTGGTGCTGAACCAAGCCTGGATGTGCACCATTCTTTCTTCATGATGGCTTTGCCTGCTCTTGGCAGGGACAGTCTTTATTACCGCTTTTGTTTTTCCCTCCAGTCCCTAGCTCACATGACTTGTTGGTGGACATTTTCAGTCAAGAACTGAGAGCTGTTGCTCACAGTTGGGTCTGGTGCGCCATTTTTTTTTCCCCTGCAAAGGCACCAATGGCTCCCTCAACACCCCCTTCTAGAGCTGCATCTTTTCACATGGGACAACTGTGACACCTGGAAAGTTCTGTACATCTTCCTCTTGGATAATTAAGACCTTTACTATAGGTATATGCTTCTAGAACTTCACTCACTCAAGGAGCTTACCTGGCTCCCAGATCATCTTATTCTCATTCACCCCTGCCCGAAGTTCCCATCTTAGACAACTGCCCTGTTAAATTCTTGGCATTTTTCTTTCCTTCTCTTTTGTCCATTTTCCCTTCCAATATAGTTTTATCAGCCTTGTGAAGGTATTTTAAATGTGCAACATCCTCTACATAGTATGAATCAATTGCTCTAAGTCGTAGAGGTTGCATTTCATGAGAACAATATTATGTGGTGATTTTGTCCTGTGACTGTTTTGAGCCTCATACTTTCAGCATGGCATGTTGATAAAAGAATTTGAATGGTGGAGGTAGATGGACCTGAGCTCACATGACTGTAGGCACTGAAACTCTAGTAGCATCATTCATTCATTTGTTGATTCATTCCAAGAACATTTATTGAGTGCATCCTGATATGAATATCAGGTACTTTTTAAAGCTCTGGCAAAATGGAGATAGACAAAGCTGACTGCAGCTGCCTTTATGAGATGGTGAAAATAGTGTCTCCTGGAGGGTGGTGCTTAGGATGAGATAAGATGGGGTATGTAAAGTGACCAGCAGAGAATTTGGTACATAGTAGTTGTTTATTAAACCGTATTTGTCATTCTTTCCCTGCAGATAATAAACATGATACTAGATACATTTTTAAGAATTTTGTGAAAGATCATCTGGAGGAAAAATATTTTTGAAAGGCCTTTTAAATAGACAAATTTAAAGCATCATTAAAGCTTTAAATTTTCTGATTTGTTTCCTTGGCTTTTAAGTTGTAAGAAAAGACACCTTTTTTTTTTTTAAGGGTGTAAGGTAGAGCAGTCATATCTCACAGTCATCTTAAGTCAGCTTCCTTTTTTCCTGCCACTTAAAGACCTTTAATTAGAAATCATGATGATTTTCCTTTTCTCAAAGCTATCAGCTTATTTGAGCTGGTTAGGTTCTTTGTGATGATCTGTTTCATATGGACACTTTACCTTAAAAACTTTTCAAAAATATTTTTTAATAGATTTTATTCATTCATTCAGAGCATGAGCAGGGGTAGGCACAGAGAAAGAGGGAGAGAGAGAATCTCAAGCAGACTCCCTGCTGAGCCTGGAGCCCAACAGAGGGTTGATCTCACGACCCTGAAATCATGACCCGAGCCAAAGTTAAGAGTCAGATGCTTCATTGACTGAGTCACCCAGGCGCTCCATCTTAAAAACAAAACAAAACAAAACAAAAACGCTTTAACTTCTTTTCCTGATAATCGTTTTATATCCCCTAATAAATCTGTGACATTTTATCTGGCCCAGGGCTTCTATAAATTCACATATTAGATAGCTAAGCCATATGATATAAAATTTTAAGTCTGTTCCATTGGCTTCGTGAATTTAATTATGTAATTGTTGAAATTAATGTGGTTTGCTAATGTCATGATTTTCGCATTTTTTTTTGCCTCAGGACTGAAGCATCCTGTTTGGGGTAAATGTATGGATACTGAAACCATGACAGTCTACTACAAAATACTAATCTCATTCAGAAAGTAAATATCAAAAAATATTCTTAAAGCCATAATACTACTGGAGCACAGATGAACATTTGTTTTGCCAACTCCTTTAAAATATTTTACTTGCCTGTTAATGGTGTTTGGAAGCTGGCAAAAAAAATTTGAGGAGGCCTTCTTTTTTTTTTTTAATTTTTTATTGTTATGTTAATCACCATACATTACATCATTAGTTTTTGATGTAGTGTTCCATGATTCATTGTTTGTGCATAACACCCAGTGCTCCATGCAGAACATGCTGAGGAGGCCTTCTATCCTTAAGTGGCTAACAGAAACTCGGTACACAACATATTTAGCAATAGCACATTTTCTGACTGAATTAATAATTTAAATATCAACCAGTTCACACTTTGAGCCCTACTATTGATAACTTTTAATTTATGAAAGATATCTGAGCATGCTGAGTATTGTCTGCTTGCCTCCTGAGATCCACTTCCCATCCTTCTCCACCTGCTTTGTTTCATTTTGTATTAGTTGGCTTAGGCTGCTATAACAAAATAAAGTAGACCAGGTGATGTAAACAACAGATTTGTTTTCTCACAGTTCAGAAGGTGGGAAAGTTCAGGATCTGAGTCCAGCAGGGGTGGGTGTCTGATGAAGGCTCTTTTCCTGAGTTGTACTTGGCAGCCTTCTTATTGTAGACTCATGCGGCCTCTTCTTGGTGTGTGTATATGTGTGTGTGTGTGTGTGCACACATGTATGTCTCTAATACTCCTCCTGCCCTCTCCCCCACCATAAAACAAAACAACAAAACAAAACCATTTTTATTTTATATTTATTTAGTTATTTAGGCATGAAGCCCAACATGAGGCTTAGACTCATGACTGTGAGATCAAGACCTGAGCTGAAATCAAAAGTTGGATGCTTAACCAACTGAGCCATCCATGCACCCCTTAAAACATTTTTTTAATGGGGAAAACAGGTGATGCTTTGTTGATGGGGAATAGGTTTGTGACACCCTTACCTTTTGATTGGTTAGAAAGCAGTTAGGGTTAGGGGAAGTCTTTTTGGGAAAAAATAATCAAATGACCTCTATCTGTGTGGGGCAAATAATATTACTCAAATTACTGTGAGGTTATCACCACTCCCTCAAATTGTCACTTATTTATTTGCTTCATTGCTTATGGCTTATTCCCATCTATAGAATTCAAGCTAATGATTGTGATTGTCTTAAATACTACAGTGTTCCAGGCACGAAGAACAATGCCCATGGTAGCGTCCAATAAATACTTGTTGAGTGATTTTTGTTATCCAAATTCTGTTGAACTGTAATGGAATAGAGAGTGGAGAGGCAGGATTTGGGGGGAATGAACTCAAGTTAATGCCCTAAATAAAGTCCATTCAGCAGACAGCAAACAGGAGAAGGAAAACATGGTACAGAGGGCAAGGAGTGGCATGGGTAAACTGGTGGCCTCCAGAGTCACTAAAGTGGTTCCCAAAAGCTCATAGATCAGGAGGAAAGAGGCCATTGACACTTGGCGTCCTGGAACTCTAGACAGTTGGAATGTCTATTGGCATGTTGTAAGATGTAAGCTACCTGGCAGATTATGTGGACTGAGGTGCTAAGATACAAAAATGAATAAGATGTAGTCCCTGACATTGGGTTATTTGTCTCTTTAGCATGGATGACTGAAAGAAATGATTATATTCTCCCCTTCAAAATGGAAAAAAATCAATCAACTTCAGTTATAATATGAAATTTTCTTTTTGGATGATAAATTAAGTGCTATTTTAAATTTTATAATTGATTCTAAATGATTGAACAATAAACTGTAGTGTGTTGACTTGAAATTTGCTCATGTTCTGAAATACAGATAGTGAAATTGACAATACGATTGGATAAAATCAAGGTTATTTTTCCGTGGGTAACCATAAAATACCAATCTCAATTCTTTATTATTTTTTTTAACTTCATAAGACAATCTAGAGATGCTGGAGTAAATATGATTTTCCTCCTAGCCACTTTATGATGTAACAGGGAATACATTGATTTCCTTTCTAACAAGGTACAAATCACATAAGCCAAAAAAAGTTAAGGCCTTGAAACAGACTTTAATAATTTCCAGGCCTGAGAAGATGCTACAGATGTCTGTGTGGAAAGGTGATGAGAAACATTTCTTATGGGTCCACATCACCTTCATTTTCCCTAGGCTGAAGATTAATCACACAGGAAATTCAAGAATGTAGTAAAGCTTAGAGAAAACCAGAGGCAAAATTGTAAGGTCAATATCCAAGCAAGGAGCTAACAAGATCAGTGAAAGCTAACATGAGTCCCTAACTTTCTTTAATGAAAATTGCCCACTGAACTCATACCAGGTAAATGGGCTTAGTTGCTCTACCTGGTTCTTGGAGGATTTTGCTTCTTGAGCACTACCCTTTAAACGGGAGCATATTATTCAGGCCGAACAACTAGTAATTGCTCCAATAGCTGAATCCATAATGGAATAATCAAAAATAAACTTATTTACAGAGAATTACTGTGCGTGTGTTAGTGATCACTATTTTAGAGGAATAAATAGGGAGTTAACACTTGGGATCACTAAGCCATTAATTTCTTAGATTTCCATTCCTTTTTTCTCATAAACTAATTTTTCATTTATCTGAAAGCATGCTTTAGCTCACAAATTTTAAGGATAAACTTCTTTTCCTTTTTTTTTTTTTTTATGGAGGGGATGACTCTTCTTGTAGCTTGTGTATGTGTATTTCAGTGGCATTTATGGATATCAACTTGGTAAAAGATGTCAAACCAGGAGCTTCGTTGCACTGTTATATCTGGAAACTGCAAAATTGAAGATGTTATGTGTTTTGGTTTAGAAATGGAGTATAGCCGGGGCGCCTGGGTGGCTCAGTTGTTAAGCGTCTGCTTTCAGCTCAGGTCATGGTCCCAGGGTCCTGGGATCGAGCCCCGCATCGGGCTCCCTGCTCAGCGGGAAGCCTGCTTCTCCCTCTCCCATTCCCCCTGCTTGT
Source organism: Mirounga angustirostris (assembly GCF_029215605.1). Lineage (NCBI taxonomy): Eukaryota > Metazoa > Chordata > Mammalia > Carnivora > Phocidae > Mirounga > Mirounga angustirostris. The sequence goes on along the minus strand of NW_026991711.1, from coordinate 14,535,719 downwards.
GTTCCCCCTCTCACTGTGTCTCTCTCTGTCAAATAAATAAATAAAAATCTTAAAAAAAAAAAAAAGAAATGGAGTATAGCCATGTACTATGTCCTAGTATTTGTTGATGATTTGTAAGATGCATTTGTGGGCTAAGTAGCCATGCTTGTTTTAGAATATTTTATTTCATCAAAGCAGAAAAGGTAGTATTTTATTTTCTGGTTTGAATTTTCAGTATTAGTATGTCAGTTGTGTAATCCGATCAGGACAAGAATGGATCAGTCGGGAGCAAAGTTGGAGGAGGGACGTAGAGATGGATAGGATAATGAGTCACCCTTATTTTGCAGTAGGAAATGTGATAGTGGCTATTTAGCAAATGGCCCGTTGCTGAGGTGATAACACGTAGGCGTTCTTGTCACACTGACAGCACAGCCTCCAGCGCTAAAGCAAGACAACCTGTTCCAATGCCCTTTGCGGTATGGTTGCCCCCACAGTTGCTCAAACCCGCCATTGATGGCATCCAGCTAATTTCCACATTGGTGTTGGCAGCGTTGAGGTACACAGAGTATCTTTCCGATGTCCCAGTCTGGGCCTGAACCCAAGAACCAGTTCTAGCATTGCCATTCATGGATGCGACCAGGGCAATTGTGTTGGGAACAGAATACCTATACTTTGTGGTGACACAAAATAACCCCTTGGAAGTTCTTTCTGGAATAGATGCAGGGGAAAAAAACCTTTCTGTTTTTCATTTTTTAGGTTATTCCTGGATTTGTGTCTAACTTGGGGAGGGTAAGAGAAGGAAGAAAATTGCTTAGATGTTGCAATAACATATACACTACAATTTTTGGCAATAACTACAAAACTGACCCTAATAGTTGCTACCATTAAAGGTCAAAAAAGCTATCCTTGGATACCTAGTTGAGAAACTCCAATTTCTCTCTCTAAACTATGGCAATTGCTTTCAGACAGAAGCTCAAACAGAATATTCCAATTACTTCCATTCTTCCCTTGCCGCCTCTCTCTTCTGCATCCTGCCCCTTCCCCTTCCCCCATCTCTTCCTTTCCCTTCTCCTCTCCTCCCCCCTCTCCTCTTTTCCCTTAGCAGAGCGCAAATTAACTGAATATATATGGGCATGACTCAGCCCTGTAGCAGCAAGTTGTCCATCCTAGTGACACACATAACTCCTTTTGCATGTTACCTATGGGTTTGTAAGATGTTCTAATTTCTATGTTAGGATATTAGCCTCTACGGCGCTTTCAGTTATTCTGTGGTTCTTAAGGCTAATGATTGCAAATGGGACTCCAGAGCCCTATCTAACTGTGAGCACTGCTGGTTTGGACAGGGAAGATAAAATCTTCAAGCTTGCACCAAATCCTAACATGAGAATGAATTTGAGATTAGGAGTTTGGCACCTATTAGAAATTAACAAAACAGTCTTGCATTTTTATATATGTTCATAGTCCTGTGTTCTAGACAGAATATAAATTATCTTTGTTTTAGGATAAGTGAGTATAGGGTTAGAGAAAGTCAGTGCTTGGCCCAAGGTTACAGGCCAGCTAATTGTTTCCTGATTCCCTCGACCAGAGATCTTTTTCCGAGTTTCTTTTGGTAAGAATCTTACAATCTCTTAAAATGAATGTCCTCTCCATCATCCATTACTTAGATTTCTTGTAGGCTGTTCTTAAATAATTTGGGCACACTTTTATGTTTGTTTAAGTGCAGCATGTTTGCATTGTTACTGAGAGCGTGTTTAATTTTTCCAAAGGGTAATTGAATTATTCTGAAGTTGAATGCTTGGTTTATGCACAGCAATATATTAGCTTGTAAGTTGGCAATTGAGGGAGTCACTAAGAATAAAACATTTCCTCCAAGCATCATAGTATTTTGGTAGCTTAAAATGTAAATTTTAATCACAGACATCCTTTGTAGACAACAGACTTAATTGGTCGTACATGACAGGTATACCCATATGCCTGGCCATTTGAGAAGTAAATGTGTATCAAACTGAGTTTGGCCTAATTAAGTTATCTAGGGGACATAAGTGTGTAGAAATGCTGATGCTGTTATTACAGATCGCCTACACTAGGAGGTGCAAACAATGAGTTATTCTGGGAATATTCCTTTTGGAAACCTCTTCATGAATTGTCAAATAATTTCCAAAGTCCATAAATTAAGAAACAGCAGACTTCAATATTCTGAGTCATGTTTCTTCCCAAAGTGGAACATTTTTACTGGAAATAAACATCCTACTTTAAAATATTTTTTTTCACTGCATAGATAGGATTATTTTAGATAATTACATTGAATGTGTCCCTCTTTTATGTATGTATTTATTTATTTATTTTTAAAGATTATTTATTTGAGAGAGAGAGAACGAGAAAGAGAGCACATGAGAGGGGGGAGGGTCAGAGGGAGAAGCAGACTCCCTGCCGAGCAGGTTGCCCGATGTGGGACTCGATCCAGGGATTCCAGGATCATGACCTGAGCCGAAGGCAGTTGCTTAACCAACTGAACCACCCAGACGCCCCTCTCTTTTATTTTTTTAATGGAAGGGACAATACTGGAAAAGGCAAAGCAGTATATCTGAAAGTTCTTGTATACCCATCCCTACCTGCATCAAGATGTACCTGGTATAACATTTCATTTTAATAACTATAATTTCCTGTTTTTATTATTTTTTATTATATATAATTTTCCTACTTCCCTGTTTTTAATAAGTGATCAGTTTACAACCTGTTTGCTACTTTTCTTTCCTGTGGTCTCTTTCTCTGGCACTGCTGTCTACCCAGATTTTTCGGTTTTCATGTATGTATTTTCTTTTCGCTATCAACTAAAATTGATGATTACTAAGTCTTAAGGTTTAAGAAAGAAGAGAAAAATGTACTTCAACCAGGGGAAAAATAAAAGGGAAGCCTAGAAGAGCAAGGAGACTTTGTAGAAAAGTGGATTATAAGCATGGAATCATTTATTACGGTAAGTCCTGGGGAATATGGTAGGAAATTTGGTTTATGGTCTTGCCATGACCTAGCTAATCTTTGGTAAATAAGTGCTTTTTGTTGCATCTCTGGGCCTCTGTGCTTCCCTAAGTGGTAGGGGGCATAACTAAGTGAAGATATGGCCAGAAGTGTCCCTTTAGTGTAGAATGACGAGCTTTGGAGAGGGCATAGTGCTCTTAAAAATGGTTTGATAGGCTAACTTAAAGATTTTAGAGCATTTAAAAATAACTATCATACGGTTTCACTCATGTGGAATATAAGGAATAGCATGGAGGACATTAGGAGAAGGAAGGGAAAACTGAAGGGGGAGAAATCAGAGATGGAGATGAACCATGAGAGACTATGGACCCTGGGAAACAATCTGAGGGTTTCAGAGGGGAGGGGGGTGGGGGGAGGGGGTAACAAGGTGATGGGTATTAAGGAGGGCACGTGTTGTGAGGAGCACTGGGTGTTATATGCAAACAATGAATCATGGAGCACCACACCAAAAACTAATGGCGTACTGTATGATGACTAACATAATAAAAATAAATAAATAAATAAAATAACTAATAGCAGGATTTATATATATTTCAAAGGAGAAATACCTTGAACAGTTTCAGGATTTAGATGGGGAAATTAAGACCTGATGTGGTCTTTTGTCTTGTCTTTGCTGTTGTTGTTTATATTTTTGTCAAAAAATGTGAACTCTCTTTTAAACACAAACCGTTTAAATGGGACAACACACTCTGTAGTTATAAGCTTTGTCATGTATAGTGTAATATTTTTCTGTTTAACAAAATATAATGGCATGGTTATTTCCTTGGAGGCCTTAATCTAGGTTAGAGGCCTTGGTGTGAATGCACATAAATGGCACTTACATACGGTAAAATGAAATGTTAAACCAAGATAGGAGAGGATATTTTTGTCAGTTACATTACAGGCAAAGCATTTTAGTGGTGGATGTTATTGATAGGGGCCAGCTCATCTGACATCATCCACATCAATCTGCTGATCCTTAGACCATCAGGAGCTTCATGATGCTCCTTGGTGACTTTTATCGAGTTAGTGTTCTGCATAAATATTTTTATGGTATTGAATTTGTGCCCAGTTAAATCCATGGTTGTTGGGAGTAGTCACTCTATCTTGACGAGCTGGAACTACTTTTAGCCAACCTCTTTGAAAGAGTAAGCCCTAAAACGTTGATTTTGCAGGATTCCATCTTTTGTATGTCCCATGCAAAAGTCAAAATATGGTCTGACTTTTTCGGTGTGGTTGTTCTTAACATAGGAGACATGTTCCTTCTCATCAACCTACTATATTTACTGCAATCTTGGGGATAACTATTTACCCATCTTTTGCTCTAAAAATAGGCACTTAACAGCGTTTGTGGAGATCCAGCAGAACAACAGTAATCAATTTGATCTGGCCTCTAAAACAGGTGTCATTTTGATAAATGGTCCTAATTAAGCTGAGATCTCAGGTAGGAAGCCAATGGAGTTAATGCATTGGCACCTGTAGGGCAAGGGCTGTGCAAGTACAGATGTTACAGTGAGGTAAAGGCGGTGCTTTGTTCACTTAGTCAAGTCTCCCAAGTTTTGCATCTCTCATCATTTCCTCAAAATAGCTCTGTGTTGTGACACCATTGGCTTCAGCTTTCATCTGCTTACAGTGTTGCAGGAGGCGAGGCAGCTGTGGAAGTCTCAGCTCTTTTAGGTCGTTTTTACTGATCCCTATCCCGTAGTGAGAGACAAGTGCATTAAAATGATTAATTAGACAAGAAACCTCATTATTTCCAATCCATGATTCATATTCCTTCTGCACAACATGGGTTTAAACTGCTGGAAACAAGGCTCTTTTATGTCTTCTTACATTAATTTCAGTGGAGATTGTCTAGGTAAAGAGTGTGCAGGATGCCTGCACTGCGTATTGCTTTGTGTCTAGAGAGACTGTCAGTGCAAAAGGATACAGGGACATGACCTTCTCTCCTGGATTAGCGATGCTTTGTGATCTCTTATTATCAGATTATGCCATGGATGGCTCTGTAATTGGGTTCTCCAATAGAAGACTTGTGATTTTCTTCTTCATTTTTTTCTACCTACTCATTTTTAAGTGTTGTTTTTTTTCTCTTCTTGGAGGGGAGGTATTTTAGGTGAATATTTCAATAGTCTCTGTGAACTTCATTCAGTTGCTTCAACTTATCAGCAAACTTTCCGTAAAGGATTGAATAGTAAGTATTTCCAGCTCTGTGGGCCATATGGTCTCCAATGCAACTACTACATTGCAGTTGGGATGTGGAAGCAGCCACAGACAATGCACACAAGAATAAATGTGGCTGTGTTTCCACGTAACTCTATAGAGGCTGTTATTGGAATTTAACATAATTTCCCCATACCATGAATATTCTTCTTTTCTCTTTTTTTCTTTTGCAACCAATTAGAAATGTAAAAAATATCCTTAGCTCCAGGGCCATAGAAGAATAAGCAGTGGGCTGGTTTTAGCCAGTGGGCCACAGTTTGCTAATCCCTATCTAATGCATTTCATGAAATTCTGTGCTATATAATTAGTGCTGTGTTTAGTGTTAGAGTAGACACACAGAAAATATTAAGTGTTGTCTCTGCCTTCAGGAGTTTTTCATTCAGATGGAGAAAAAGTCAACTGCATAAAGACATCAATATTAGAAACCAGAATGTAATTAAATGCTAAAACCCAAACCATACTAGTTCTCTAGCTAGCTCAGAGAGAAGGAAGAGGGACCAGGGAGAGGGAGGGATGAACTTATTTCTCATAGCTCTGGAGACCAAGATCAAAGTGCTGGCAGATTCAGTTTCTGGTGAGAGGCCTTTTCTTGACTTGCAGACAGTCATCTTCTTAGTGTCCTCACATGGCAAAGAGAGAGGGAGAGAGAGAGAGAGATCTGGTGTCTCTTCTAATAAGATCATTAATCCCATCATGAGGGCCCCACCCTATGACCTTATCTACATCTAATTACCTCCCAAAGACCCCATCTATAAATACCATCACACTGGGGGCTAGGGCTTCAACATATGAATATGCTGGGGGGGGGGTGCACATTTCAGTGCATAACAGCTGGGTACTGGAAATATAAATAGTAGAATAGAACATAATCACAGCCTTCTAAGGGATCATCATCTCAAGGGGAGACCCCATTTTAGGCTCTTAGTACATTGGAATGATAAATACTAAAATAAAGGGACATAAAATTTGCAAGGGGGAACACACAGGAAAGGTGCTTACTTCTGCCTGGGGGCTTTGGAATGGAAATGATTCATAGAGGGGGCAACATTTGGACTGATCTCAAAGGATGAGTTCAAATGAACAAAGTGGGAGAGAACAGTCTCAGCAGCAGGGGCAGAGTTGGGAAATCATAAGGTATATTCTGGAAATACAAGTCACTCAACATGGCTAGAGCATGAGAAGAACATGTTGGGTTGGCAGGAAAAGAGTCTAAGAAGGTATCAGAAAGTTTAGGATTTTGAAAGGTCTTTCAGGTTACGTTAAGGAGTTTGAGCTTTACCCTATGAGTAATAGTGAGTTGTTGAAAGATTCTGAGTGGAGTAGGGATATGACCAGTTTGGTCATCTATTTGGGCACAGTGTAGAAGATGGACTGGAGTGGGTATCAGGCTAAGGCAGGGAGACCAGTTAAGAATCCATTGTCTTAACCCATATGAAGTGATACAAAGTTAAATAGACTGTGGGAATGAGCAGGAGGGTATGGAGGAGTCTTAGAAAACTCTCAAAGTACTGGTTTGGAAACTGGATAGATGATGTGCTCATCAATACCCCGTCAGATCTGGATCAGTGAATTGATTTGGTGGGAAAGAAAAATTCAGTTTTTGGAGACATTTCATGTGGGGTTTCAAGTGTAATTGTCCAGCCCTCTGGGTGAAATATGAGTCTGGAGATGCACACTTTGGGAATCAATCAACATGAAGTTATAGTTGAAGCATTTAGACCTGAGAAAGTGTCCAGGGAGGGTGAGTCATGTAGAAGATGAGGTCCAAGGAGAGAACTTTGCTGGAGGCCGACATCCAGGGAAGAGCAGAGGAGCTACAAGGAGGCCAAGGGAAGATGGGGCAGGGACAGAGGAAGTGGAGGCATGAATATAGATGTCTTCTAAGAAACAAAATTAAAGAGAATGACAAGGTAGAGGTTGTCATGAGAAGCTTTGTAAAAGGTAGGCAGTATCTGAGCATGTTTATAGGCTGAGACAATGGAGCCCATCAGAGTGAAGACCGATAGGTTCCTGACAATGCAGAGAAAGGAGAAAATTCCTGGAGCAAGATGCTGAAGGGATTAGAGGGGAGAGGAGGGCTTGCCTCGGATAGGAGGGGAATCCAACATGAACAGCAAGAGATGAAGATACTTGTGGAGACTGACAGACTTAGGGGCTGAAGATGAAGAAGCTGAGGGAGCTCCCACCTCATGACCTACCTCTTGTCTATAAAGGAAGTAATAAGGCTACCTACTTCAGGTGAGGTGGAAAAAGAGGTGTAAAGAAAAAGGTGGAAGTAGCCAATTAGGAGAGTGGATAGGGTACTGTCCAGCGAAGCTCCTATAACTTCTATACTGTGTGTGCGTGTGTGTGCGCGTGCATGTGTGTGTTGTTGCAGGGGAATTGGACAAAAGGGCAGGTGGGGCCTGGGCTGTGCTTCTCAACCTTTAATGTACTTGTCCATCATTTTGGTTCTTGTTAATATGGAGATTTTGATTCATTAGGTCTGGGGTGGGGCTTCATATCCTGAATTTCTTACAAGCTGGTAAATCCCAGGTGATGCTGATGTTACATGTCATATCACCAAACTTTGAGTAGCAAGACACTAGGGCATTTTCTAGAAGCTGTTGCATGTACTCACTGTTTTTAACTTAAATTGTGTGTTTACGTGGGGGAAAGACTTTGATGAAGAGTGCTGATACAGAAAGGGGGGTTAAGGACTTCTGAAGCTAGCCTTAGCCCCTTGGCCCATTATAAAGGACAAATAAAAGCTGTTTTCTCCCCTGAAGTTGGAAATCAAAACATTGATGATACCAGCATGAATGATTGTGTGCTGTTTCCAGCAGTGTTTGTTTTCTTGGGTGTAAGTGGGGTGAACATGGATAGTTGGACCAAAGGGGTGTGGTAGGAGTCTTAAAGAAATATGTCATGTTGATCTAATACTGATTTGGAAAAAGGTAGAGCTCGTGGTCTGGGGAGGGAGGTTTAAGGTGTAAGGGTGAGAAAACAGAATGTCAGGAGGTTGTGTTCTGAGAGAGTGAGTTCATAGTCTGATGACAGAGGTCAGGTAGAGCAGGAGATGACAGTGGCTGTTGGAGCTGGTTGCGAAGAGTGTTCAGATGAATGTAGATTTGAGGACGGGAGAAAGACAGATGCCAAAGCCGGCCTCCATTGTTAGAGTGATTATAGGATCATAATCTCCAGGTAAGGAAGATGTTGAGGATGTGATAGGCTGATGCCATGAGCCTCTGAGAAATGTGATAAAGAGTGGAAAAGTAATGGTTTAGAAATGCAGACAAAATGCTATGCAAGAATGCTTGTGTATGGAGTGTGTGAGGGTGAGCAATTTCCTCGAGAGAGGGCTACAAGTGGAAAATGAATCCTTAGAAAATCAGGATCTAGATAGGGTAGGGAAGAATCTGAGAATTTTTGCATTTTTAAAAAAGATTTATTTATTTATTTGAGAGAGAGTGTGTGCGAACAGGGGGTGGGGAGGGGCCGAGGGAGAGGGAGAGAGAGAATCTCAAACAGACTCCCTGCTGAGCACAGAGCCCACTGTGGGGCTTGATCCCAGGATCCAGAGATCATGACCTGAGCCGAAATCAAGAGTTGGCTGCTTAACTGGCTGAGTCACGCAGGCGCCCCTGAATCTGAGCATTCTGAGAAGAGCTTGAGAATACAGGGGTAGAGTTAGGGGGAGAATGGGGACTGGCAGGGCTGTTTCCAGCGAGCTCAAAGAACGGAATTGGAGCAGATTGGCTGTAGAAGGGGCTGGGAGGAAGGAAGAACAATGGGAGAAAATGGTTGGTATCTAAGGCGATCCCCCTTGGGCAGTGCTGAAAGATGAGAACAAGGAGAAGGGTAGAGATGCTGTTGACTGGTCTTGGGTTCTGGCTGAGGCTTGGGTAAAAGAGGTTTTTACAAGGCTATGGGCAAACCTGTTCCTGGGGAGGATGTGTTGGGGATTTAGGCTCAGTATCTTTCATACTGTGTGTGGTCTTGTCAGCCAAAAAAAGGTCTGCTTATTTTATGCATACCAAATAAGATGTTAAGGGATTCATTCCATAATTTTGATAAGCATGTTATGCATTCTTTTTGAATGACAGTGCAGAACAATTACTTGATTTATATATCTGTTTTCCCTTATTGAAACATTGGACTTTATTTTAGATAATGTATTTTCCTCTAATTGTGTGGAAATATTTGCTTCCTACAAATTAGAAAACAGAAAATTACAGTAGAAAGGAGTTCTAACTTCCTTCCCTAAGTGGGACCACTATCAGGCTACCAAGACTAGAATTTCCATCCAGAAAAAGGCCCTTTTCCTTTTGAAGCTATATAACATAGCACATGCAAAAAGACTTGTCATGTCTATCAGAATGGATAGGATATTACAATATTGCAATATTGGTTTTTTGTTCTTTTATTCCTTTAGTTTTGTGTAGTAACTATTACTGTCCTATTGAAAGCAATAGCCAGTGGGAAATGTAATTTTGAACTCGACAAATACAGAGCATTCATTTTATTATAGAGGGTTTGAAATACCTAAGAAAGAAACTATAGTTTGAAGAGCTCCAGCAAAATAAATCTGAAATGGAAAGAGATACAGTGATGAGGACTGGAAAAGATACCTAATAAATCAAAATGAAACCAGTATGAGGAAAAGGGAAAACACAGTAGGAAATTGGGAAAATAATAAGAGATAATGAAACACAGTAGAAAAATATGAAATGATAGCAATTTGTATTTGCCTGGAAGCTTTAATCCAGAAATTAAATTTGATAGGAGTGCAGGCTTAGAGGAGAGGCTGGGAAGCAAGCTGATAATGACTTGGTTCTAGGAGGTTAGGGATGGGGTCTGAGCAAGTCTGTAAATAGGAAGTAAAAATTGTGAAGGAATTTAATCTAGGGAGCTTTGGGGGAAATTCTGTGTAAAGGACTGACATGGTCAAATGAGAGCAGGGAAGATAATCAGCATTCAGAATACAAGAGCAGAAAGAAAGGCATCTTAGGGAAAGTGTGTGCAGTGAATGTTTCCTGTTGCATGTTGGAACGGGCGCACCTTGGCACATCAGCACATCCAGGTTCTGGAAAGGTCTGAACAAGACCTTTTCTTTTGGGTCCTCATTTTATCATCTATTAAAAGGACAGAAAGAAAGGAAACAGACTATACCCAACCTTGGCAAAGTCCAAGGGAAATCTTCAATGCTACTCATACAACATTTTTGGGAAGATAATTGGATGATATATCTCAAAAACCTTAACATGATCCACTTCCTAAATAATAGCACTTCAAGGCACTTATTATAGGTAATAATAATTAGAGATGTCTTCAAAGATTTATGCCTATGGATGTTCACTCTAGCATTTTTTATAATATCCCAAATTTGGAAACCACCTAGACCTAGAACAATAGCACATTGCTTAAGTAAGTCTCAGTTGATTTATTGATGTCATACGATGTATTTATTAAGATGATGTTGTAGAAGAGTATCTAATGTTGGAAAATCTTTATGATACATTGCTAAGTGGAAAAGAAGCAGTTTCACAGGTAGTTTGTACAATATGGGAAAAATGTATATGTCTGAATGTATAGACAGATACTGGATAGTCTCTCATTACTTATGGTTACTTATAGAAAAATGTATATTAGAGGACTATCTGGAAATCTGGCTTATAAGAGGTCCTGTGATCGAGCTGCAAGATAACAGGGATTTGTACTAGGTAGAGTAGGCAGTCAACTGGTGTTTGTTGAAGGTAGGCTTCTTTCTAGTCCCATCAAGCAGAATTTTTTTCCACTTACAGCTTGAGGCTGCTTTGGGGCCAAACAGAGAGTCAGGAAAGAGAAGGCCACGTACTGGTTCCGTCAGATGGGATCATCCTTCATGGCAGATAAATTGTTTCTATCCAAAAGACCAAAAAAAAAAAATGTAGAAAATAAATTTTAAAAACCATGGAGAGGCACGGTTGTTTTTCCCCTTGTTCTCTCTTACTCTTTTCAGACCAATTCTTCCCTACATCAAAAACCCTTTGAGTGTTACATCAAATAGATATAGCACCTTCACCCTCAAATCCCTATGGTCATCTGCTGATCTTCTGGTCATCTTTCTTCATTCATTGAAGATTTTAGCTCCTACTGCATAGTGTTAGTCCCCTCCCTGAACCCTGTCATTAGTCTCCTCTCAGGGACGATAACACCCACCCACTCTTCCAGCTTCATTCCTCCACCTTCTCAGACAATCATCTTTTCTACTTTCCCCTCCTCCCAAACCATTCCCACTGTTCATTCATCACCTCCAGCACCCTCTCTTCATTTTTCTCATTTTCATTTTTCTCAGCTGAGAGTTCATGGTTGTCTAGGATAGTAGCTCCATTAAAATATTCAACTCTCTTACCTTTCTTCCTCTGTTATTTATTTCTAGAAAAACTCTGACACTGAATTTGCCCTTTACTATCTCTTTGCCAGCACCCAAGCAGCTGAATATTCCTAGAAAAAAAAACAACACACACAAGAAGGCTGCCTGGTTTAATTTTAAATGCATGATCACAAACCTAAAAATTGCGATCCTACCATATTTCTCCAGTAGACTCACTTTCCCACCTCCTGTATTGACTATTTCCTATCATCTGCTCTCCTCAAATCGCTCAGACCTCTTCTTCCCACCTCTCTAGCAGCTGGTGACCTTGTTTCTTATGTCACTGAGAGGATGGAAACCATCAGGAAGATGTTTATTTGTCTTCTCATTACCAAATCTGTAAACCCACTTGCATTATTATTCTTCCCTCTTAGTACAACAGAGGAAATATCTTCCTCCTCCAACCAAGCCCGTTCTCGGATTCCATCCTACTTTTCTGCCTTCTGCAGGACTTCCTTCTCTCACTTACCCTTCTCCCTGGATCACTGATCTCTTACTCACTACCAAATCAGTGTGTAAAAACAAACTTACCATCTCTGGCCCATATTTCTAACATTTGCTCCTTTCCTGTTTTAGTAATACCCCTCCTTAAAATCAGAAGGCAATGCTAATGCTTTCCTTCTGATGCTGTTTTTCACCCCAACATTCAGTTGTAACTGCTCTTATTAAGGTCACAAATGACCTTCACTTGGTCTAATTCACTGGTCACATCTTTGCTCTTTTTGTTTTCAGACTTCACTCAGCACTAGACTCACTTGGCCACTCCTTTTTTCCAAAAATATTTATTTATTTATTTATTTATTTATTTATTTATTTATTTATTTATTTATCTATCTATCTATCTATCTATTTATTTATTTATTTATATTTATATTTATTTAGGGGGGCAGAGGGAGAGACAGAATCCAAGCAGACTCCCCGCTGATAAAGGCAGGGCTTGATCCCAGGACCCTGAGATCATGACCTGAGCTGAAATCAAGAGTCAGATGCTTAACCAACTGAGCCACCCAGGCACCCTGATTACTTTTTCTTGAAACATCTCATTTTGACTTCTTCAACCTCAGACTCTCCTGATTTATTCTTACCTCACTTAATAGTTTTTCATTTCTCTGCCTCAGAATCTTGGCATTCCTGTCAGCTAAATCTGAACCTTCCCCCAACCCTCACACTGTCTCTCTAAATAGGTCTTACCCTCTACCCATGAATCTCATATGGTCTCCAACTGCCATGTTGATACCTCCAGTTGATCGTCTTATAGGCTTATCAAGCTTATTTCCAAAAATTGAACCTTGGATTCCATCCTCTCTTCCTGTTTTATTCTTCCCCATCTCAGTGAAGACTGCCACCATCTTCCCAGTTGTTTGAAAAAGAACACTGGGAGTTAGCTTTAATTCATCCCTTTCATCTCTCACATCCAATTTACCACCAAAATCATTAGATCTCAAAACCTTCTATTACTGTCCATTTTTATCATCAACATCCTAAGCAACACCACATGGCCCCTTACTTGGACAACTGCTATAGCCTCCTCAGTTTCCCTGCTCCAGTCTTGCCACCTTTCATCCATTCGTCAGCCAAAAGTGCCTTCTTTTTTTAAGTTAAATCTGATTTTGCCACTTAGATGCGCTATGGGCTCCTTACGACAATCCACAAGGCTCTTTTTTGGAATTTGTTTGTTATTTTTATTGTTTAAAAATTTAGTTCCAGTATAATTAACATACTGTGTTACATTAGTTTCAGGTGTACAATATAGTGGTTCAACAATTCTATATATTACTCAGTGCTCATCATGATAAGGGTACTTTTAATCCCCATCGCCTATTTCACCCATCTCCCACTCACCTCCCCTCTGGCAACCACCAGTTCTCTATGGTGAAGAGTTGCCTACAAGGCTCTTTTGTCTATCACTGCATTTGTGCCTCTATCCCCTTTGCTACTGAGATGTCATTCTTTAGGTTTCCAGATTAAATGTAGTTAATTCCAAGAGGTTTCCTCAACCTTCTGATAAGAGGAGATCTTCTCCATCACTAATCTCTAGCACACAACCATTTTAGTTTTCTTTACAACATTTATGATCTCGAATTATGTATATTTATATGTTTATTGCATTTCCTCAGCTAGGTTGGAGGCCTCTGAAGTCAAAGTTCAAGTCTCTGATCACTGTTTTATCCCAGTACCTCGCACAGTGCTTATGCATCGTAGAGAGCGTGTTTTCAATAGATATTTGTGAAATGAACGAACAAATGAATATTTGCCAAGTGTTGATTTTGTTTGGTGCTGATGTGAAGAGAAAGTATAAAAATGACCTGGGTTGAAAGATGATTATCGTGGTGCCTGGGTGACACAGGACAAGTGGGAAGGATTGGCAGCACAGTATAGGGAAATGGGAAATCCAAAAGCAAGGTTTAGAACTTGAAAAATGACGAAATGGGGGCGCCTAGGTGGCTCAGTCGTTGAGCGTCTGCCTTCGGCTCAGGTCATGATCCCAGGGTCCTGGGATCGAGCTCCGCATTGGGCTCCCTGCTCCGCGGGGAGCCTGTTTCCCCTCTCCCACTCCCCCTGCTTGTGTTCCCTCTCTCGCTGTGTCTCTCTCTGTCAAATAAATAAATAAAATCTTAAAAAAAAAAAAGAAAAATGATGAAATGATTATATCTTTGTGGGAATGAGGAAATAGGACAGTGGAAAGATCTGAGGAAAGAATGCTAGGAGCTCAGGATTCTCTACATTTTGTGGGGGATCTTATACTTAAAAAAATCTCTTCAGGCAACCTGCCTCAAAAGTAGAATTTATGAAAGTACTCAGGATAGAATACAGAGTAGAAACCCCAAAGATATTAAAGTTGAGAAAGTGTGCAGATAATGGGTCCTCAGTATTTATATTCGTACTAGTGAGTACATGAATGCAGACCATGGAAATGGTTAATAGGAAGTTTAATTATTTTCATGACTGGTGCTTATTGATTATTGAAGAATTCCCTTGGTGATTGTCTTATGCTTTAGAGTGTTGATATGAAAGACGTCTCTTCATCCGGCTACACAGATGAAATCAATAATTTAACAGCAGTTGGCTTATCATATTGCACTACTTTGTATGAAAGATGCTATCTATAAAGGCAATTGTAATGGGCGGTTTAATAAGGCAAACACTGTTAGAGAATACAATTTAACTGTGTTCATAGCAAGTACAGTGCTTTTTGCAATGCACTCATTTGTTTTATTAAAGCCAATTATACATTTGTTTTTGCTAATTTTTACTGTACAAAAGAAATTTGAAATACTTAGTAGTCAATTACTGTGAGCATGCAGATAAAAATAATGTTATCACACAAAGAGTTTATATAGAAGAAGCAAGGCAAACACAAATATGGTATGCAGAAATTTGTCAGAAATTAATAACTTCTATTTTAAGCCCCTTCAGAACCTTCAGGGAATGAGACCCTTTAAATTAACATAACTCCTACCTGGGTTCCTCTTGATGACTGACATGATTCTATCTAATTGGAATGCTGGTAAAAGCTACAGCATCCTTTCACAAGAGCTGGCTTTTTCCTTAAGAGCATCTTTAACACAATAGACAAGCAAACTCTTGGTGCTTAGGTCTCTATATTTAGTTGCTTTGGAGTATTTGATGCTTTTATGAGTCATCAGGAAGGAACTCTGAACTTGCTTTCAAGTGATAATGGAGAATGATATAGTTCAAACAAATTTTGTGTTAGAGAATGATAAATATACTGATAATAAAATTTTGATTATGTATTAATAAGAATGTTTTCTTAAACAGCAACTATTCATTTATGTATCATTTATAATATTTCAAGTTCAGTACTATGTATATAAGATATATATGGTCCTGGCAGTACAAAGTTGATAGTCTCAAAGTCAAATGAAACATTAAACAGGTTGCTCCAGTGACACAGGATATGTCCTGTGATAGAGAAATTAAGAGTACCACAGGAGCATTTATCTGTGAGGTCCTAACCTAATTTGGGGATCGGGGAAGGCTTCCTAGAGGTAAGAACAGTTAAACTAATCCTCTCATTTAAGAAGAAATTAGGCAAAGAGGGCAGAGGAAAAAGTATATATGTATGTAGGAGCCTCTGAAAAATGGAAGGAAGCCCAGATTGGCTGGAGCTTAGCGTGTTAAGAAAAGTGGCAGAGATGTGTCCAGGAAAAGGGCTGAGACCAGATTTGGATTGCCTTGTGCGTCATAATACAGAGTTTCTACTTTATTCTAAATGCTGGGACAACACTAAAGATTTTAAGGAGATTCAGAACATGATCCAGTTTTATTTTATCCTTTTAACCACTCTCTGTACTGTGGAGAATGGGTGGGAAGGAAATAAGACTGGGGTACAGGGAGATGAGTGAATGAGGATGTTAAAATGGCATTGCAGGAAAAAAGTATGGGCCAGGGCAGGGGGTTGAGAAAAATAGATGGATTCAGGAAATGTTTATGAGTTAGGATGCCCACTAGGTTGGTAGATAGGTGGTTTTGAATCTCAGGAGAGTGGACTGACCTGATATATATTAGTTATCAGCACTTAGACATTTGGTAATTGATGTCATGGGAATCAGTGAAAGTCCTATAGCCGTGGTCTTCAAATTGATGTACCTGTACTTCTGGGGATACATAAAGACTCCAAGGTTTATGTGGGTACACAAATAATTTTAAAGAAATCCAACTGCCAGGCTCTCAGCTTTCGTATGTTGTCTTTCTAAGATCAGTATTCCTGAGGATCCTTCTGTGGTCAAGTAGATTCTTCTTCCCCACCTCTCCTTTCAGAGTTCTTTTCCCATTGGCAAAAGAAGGGCAGACCTGCAATTTAGTCCTACTTGACATGGTGCCTCTGTGGGCCCCACACAAAAGCAATAACATTTATACAGAGAAAATGCATGACCCAAATGGGTAATATATCCTTTTGTAACTCGGGTACCTTCTCTTTCTTTCTTTCTTTCTTTCTTTCTTTCTTTCTTTCTTTCTTTCTTTCTTTCTTTCTTTCTTTCTTTTCTTTTCTTTTCTTTTCTTTTCTTTCTTCTCCCTTCCTTCCTTCCTTCCTTTCTTTCTTTCTTTCCTTCTTTCTTTCTTTCTTTCTTTCTTTCTTTCTTTCTTTCTTTCTTTCTTTCTTTCTTTCTTTCTTCTTCTCCTCCCTCCCTTCCTTCCTTCCTTTTCTTTCTTTCTTTCTTTCTTTCTTTCTTTCTTTCTTTCTTTCTTTCTTTCTTTCTTTCTTTCTTCTTCCTTCCTTCCTTTCCTTTCTTTCTTTCTTTCTTTCTTTCTTTCTTTCTTTCTTTCTTTCTTTCTTTCTTTCTTTCTTTCTTTCTTTCTTTCTTTCTTTCTTCTTTTTCTCCCTTCCTTCCTTCCTTCCTTTTCTTTCTTTCTTTCTTTCTTTCTTTCTTTCTTTCTTTCTTTCTTTCTTTCTTTCTTTCTTTCTTTCTTTCTTTCTTCTTATTCTATGAAATGAAAAGAATGCTTAATAGAACTGTCAGCTAGTAGATCATTAAAAATACTATGTGATTCTAGATTACTATTTGATTTTTATCATATAATCAGGAGTTAAATAATTGAGTGATGTTCCTATAATAAAACTCTTTCCATTTCTGTCTACCTAATATGTAGGAAATGTTTTAGGCACAAAAAATTAAAAACAGGAGTAAACCTGATGCAGAACATTGTTCCATTATGGCAATATGTTATATTATCCATGGACCCACAAATTAATTGAAAAAGTAAAAACCACCTTAATTAATTAATAGTTCCATCTAAATTCTGTTTTATATAACTAATAAATATCTGTCAAATGTAAAATATGTTACGTTGTGTTTATCAATTGGATATAATGGTAATTTAATGAGAACTCAATCCAGAAGAAAAATGTTATCACTTAGAAACGTATGGTCCCAGGTGATTAAAAAAAATCAAATTTATCAACATATTTTTTTTCAGAGATGTAGGATAAGGTGATCAATAAAAGACTTCCAAGCATAAAATATATTACATTAGGTTGAAATTTTGTTGGAGAAGTAGAACAGATTTATGAGTTCCAAGAGAAAAAGGAATTATATAATATTTTCTAATGTTAAAGAAGAGCTTATTTGTGTTTTTTTTTTTTTTTTAACTAGATGAAGGTGGGAATGAAATCCCTAGTGATTTCATACGTTTTAAACATTGGACATGTTTAAAAGAATGAAGTAATGCTTATATTTTGAAACGTTGTTACAGAATTTACAAAATGGAGGGAATTATATCCTTTGCCAATGATACCTATATGAAGTTATATGGTAATTTTTGGATGTCAACTTGAAAGTGTTAGAGGGGTGTTTCAAAATCATTTTAGTGAGCCTATGGGAATATAAGTTTGAGGACCACCAGTCTAGGGAGGGACGTAGGCTGAAGCAAGAAAAGGGCATAGGTTCAGTCCCTAGAAGCATAATGTCATTATTCAAGGATCCTTCTCCCTTCACCCGTTTACAAGGAAGGGAAGCAAGAAAGGTCTTGCTGGATGTGAGTTTGTAGGTTGTCTCTGTGGGACTGGAGATTAGACCATCAGTGAGATAAGGAAGGTTGGGGGAGGATGGCCAAAGAGAGCATAGTGTATGGACTGACTGTTGTGGAGAGTGGGAACTTCAGCTGATGGCTAAGAAGCTGATCTCAAGGTTGGCTGACCATGACCCTAGAGGGATACCAATCTGTTTGGTATGTGATGTTCTTCAAGCACTTCTTGGCAGAAAATTCTTTTTATTTTTGTAAAGATTTTATTTATTTGTTTGAGAGAGACAGAGTGAGTGAGAGAGAGTACGAGCAGGGGGGAGGGGCAGAGGGAGAGGGAGAAGCAGATTCCCGCTGAGCAGGGAGCCCTACGTGGGGCTCGATCCCAGGACCCCGGGATCATGACTT
Organism: Mirounga angustirostris; assembly: GCF_029215605.1. Taxonomy (NCBI): domain Eukaryota; kingdom Metazoa; phylum Chordata; class Mammalia; order Carnivora; family Phocidae; genus Mirounga; species Mirounga angustirostris. Next base: position 14,517,220 of record NW_026991711.1, on the reverse strand, counting down.
GAGCCAAAGGCAGACACTTAACTGACTGAGCCCTCCAAGCACCCCTTGGCTGAAAATTCTTGAAGTCAATAGATAACTTGGCATTATGAAAAATACTAGAAATTCATAATATTAGGGGACTGTGGGAGATAATCACAGGCAGAAATGCTAAGTCATTTATACAAGGTTACCTTTGGCAGATAGAATCTCAGCTTCTCACTTTTTTCACTGAAGGTTTTATAAACTTACCTTGTACTTCTCTATGGTATCTCTTACAGTGAGTATGCTTATAAAGTGTGTCAGAAGTGAGAGGAGAAGTTAGAAAAAGGGTATATGTGTGCCCTTCTGTGTGACCCCAAAACTTGGTCTCAACCTAAATATCCAGACCCTCAAATGCACTTCCTGGCCAATGTCCTCTCTGCCCCTAGAATTTTACATTCCAGTTCTCGCCTGGAACATACCTACTTCCCAATTCCACCTGTCCAAGTGCTCTGTGTCTATTAAAGGCCAGCCCCTCCCTGAATATTCCCAACTTCACTTGTACTGGCCATCTCTATCAGCAGAAGGAAAAGAATAATCCTGAATGTGAATTACACATGTAATTCTTATTTTTCACCTAGGTACATTTACAAAACTAAAAAGAAACAGTTGAAATTCATTTTAATGTATTTTATTTTATATCCAAGATATTATCACTTTAATGTGTGATCAGTACAAAATTATTAATGAGATATTCTATATATTTTATGTAAGTGTTCAAAGTCAAGTGTGTATTTGACATTTATAGCACATTTCAGTTCGGATTGGTCACATTTCAAGGGCTAATTGCCATATGTAGCTAGCGACTACCATGTCGGACAGTGAAAATTTACATGACAAATACTAGATACTAGTACTAAAAATTCCATTTTGATTTGCTGATTATTTCAGGTTTTGGTTTGGTTTGTGTGTTTTTGTTTTTTTGTTTTGTTTTGTTTTTAGCAGACCTTAAAATCCTTAAGGGCAAGGATTATATTTGAAACTTCTTTGATATTTATAAGGTGAATATGCTCAATACTTTGGCTGAAGATGAATATGAATATACGATGGCTGACTCACTGTTCAGCCGTGGTAAGATAAAATGATCTACTACCTTTGTTGAATTATTTTGACTAATGAAAGTTTTTGTTAAACCACCTTGATGATACCAGTCTGTTGACTGGCCCTTTGGGAATAGGGTAGCTCTTTTTGGAACAAAGAGCGGTCAGAGTTTTAAATAATTGACAAGTCTGCTAATAGCTGCTGCTTGTATCATTAGACCATCATTTAACTTTGTGAGCATCCTGACGGTGGGACTGTGGTGTCTTTTCAGCTATATCCAGTCACAACAGCTTTTATTTTAAGTACAAATATCTTTACGCACAAATTAATAGTTGTTTGGAAGGCATTAGATGCTCTTTTTTTTTTTTTTTTAAAGATTTTATTTATTTATTTGAGACAGAGAGAATGAGAGACAGAGAGCATGGAGGGAGGAGGGTCAGAGGGAGAAGCAGACTCCCTGCCGAGCAGGGAGCCCGATGCGGGACTCGATCCCGGGACTCCAGGATCATGACCTGAGCCGAAGGCAGTCGCTTAACCAACTGAGCCACCCAGGCGCCCGGCATTAGATGCTCTTTAAAAGAAATTATGAGTTTAAAATTTCCCTGGGGTGCTCGTAGAGTTGGTTAATATTATCATACTTATATTTGACTTATCTGAAAACCTAGGTTGAAAGTAAATTGCCTTAGCCATTCCAACCGGTCTCTTAGAAACTTTTCGCTTTTTTTAGGGGGGGCGGAGAGGAGGGGGTTTGCGGAGATTCTGAAAATGTCATTATCTCTTTCTGATAAGCCTTTATGTTGAAAGTGGTGGCCTTCAGGATAAACAAAGTGGAAAAACGGCCCTTGAGAATCTTAATTTGTTCAAATTAAAATGAACGTAGGAAGATAATAAAGCTGTTTTAAAAAGCTGGTCTGAACTTTAGCACAGTATTTTAACCATTCCTTTGGGGGGAATGACATCACCTTTAGTGCAGGGTCGATGAAAATGCAGTAATTATTCAGAGTTGCAGGATTTTTTTTCTAGTTTCCACCATTGTGAATGCAATGATATGAATTTGATAGTGCAAATTCTGGAACGGCCACTCTATGGCATTAGAAAACCTCTAGGGTGTCCTGGGTAGGGAGGAGGGTTGACAGAGTGATTTTGTTGTTCTAATGACTTTATGCTAAAATAAATTTATCATATCAAAATCAGTTTTGTAATAGAAATCCTAGTATCAGTTGCAGAATGGAGGTCTTTTGCATGAAAGGAGATTTTTTTTTCCTCTGTAATTATGACCACTATGTTAAAGCAATCAAGAAGGTGTGCTAATTTACTTCTAACTGATGCAGTTGATTTCCTAAAAGCTTTATGGGAATAGGCGATGTCATTGTGATGAATCAGAAATGCTTAATCCTATCACCATACAAAGCAAATTGAGTTGTTATACATTCCATCTATTTTGGTATTAATCAAAGGAGGAAAAAACCAACTGTATTCTTCCTCTGGTTCTAGGTAACTTACAGATGGGAAGAGGATTATGTAAGCTAGTTTTAAACTCTCACCAGAAGACATTGAATTGAAGTTTGAAGCCTCTGGTGCTAATTATTGAGGTGCATTCTGCTAGTGACTTAAGTCTATGGGTGGCTCATAACGGAAGTCTGCCAAATATCATCTGTTTTGTGCAGAGACAATGAGCTGTTGTCAGTGCTCCCTCAAGGGGGATCCGGATATATTGCATTTTCTTTTTAAGGTTGGTGTAACTGTGTTTGAAAATAAAATTGTTGTTGCTGCTAATTCCTGTTAACTTTAAATATTACTCACTGTCTATGTTAGGAAGTCGCAGCATGTGTTGAATATTAATTGTAATCTCTTCCAGCAATACTGAAATTTTACTTCATAACCCACTTAGATGAATGTGATCAGCTACAGTGGCACTAGTTTTGAGTGCTGTTGCTAAATCATCTCAGATGATGGAAATCAGGCTTCCAGGGCTGATTTGGAATCAACAGGTGATGTCACAATGAGGTTATTCTTGGACTCCCTAGTGTTGGCCCCTCAGTCATCATGTCTAGTTTGGACTTTGCCACTTACACAGGATTCTGAGAATTGAGTCAGAGAAGAGTGCAAGAGGTATGGTATTAAGACCACAACCTCAGGGTCTGCACTAGATGTAACTCAGTTATTTTTCCATTTTGAGTCTTTCACCAATTCAGGGTAGCTCAGGTGTTCAGAATTTCCTGATCTGGAAATCCTGTCAGTTCAGAATTTCCTTAGTCAGCTCTTGGCTTCCACTTTCTCACAGGTTCCAACTAATTTGGAGGGACCTTGCAGATGCCAAGGCATGAAGGTCCACACAGATGCTCTCTCTGGTCCCTTATGTGTTGGTCTCCACAGCTTGCTGCAGACCTTCCTTGTTCTGAGGATAAGGTCTATAGGATCTCCCACAGAGCTGCTTTCTTCCCATCTGGTACTCCTGGGCTTGTTGAGGGTGTCTACACCCATGCAAACTGCAGCAGCCTCTTGGTAACTTGGGGAAATAGCATATTCTTCTTCCAGATAAGTCTCTTGCCCATGCTCCATCCTTGGCCTTTTAGTTGCAAAAGTCAAGAATTTGCCTCTTTGGTTCTTCTCTGGGCTCAAAACTCCCAAATGCCTACCTGTCTCCTAGATTGCAGTGACCAGGGAGTGAGGGAGTTTTCTGGTCGAATAGGAAATACAGAGGGAAAAATGAGTTAATATGTTAAATCAGTTGATATGTCAAAAGCATTATTCTCTACAAGAACAAACAAACTGAGTGGAGTTTGGGAGATGTCAAAAAAGAGTAGGACTGGTCAGTCAGTAAAAGAAATCTACCTAAAGTACTAATTTTATCTCTATTTATACTAAATACATATGTACCGATTATATACATAATGAGTTCATTGTATATGTAAAATGTGTTATATATAACTAATATGTAAATAAAATACAGGATAGTTATGTATATGTACACCACACAATACAATAGTACATACATATACGAATGACTATTTTGTTTGGCTTGTGCTCACCAGCTAGTTACATACTGTTTGAGCACTTGCCATACCTTAAAGATCAGTAATCTAGTGTAGTAATTTATTTTAACAATGAGGGAACAGAGACCCATAACTAGTATGACATCACACAGCAAATGTAGCCAACCAGAATGTGAAACCAGGTCCTCTGACTTGCTCAGAATTCTTTGCTCGTTTCTTCCCTCCCTGCCTGAGAATGATAGTATCTTGCAATTGAAGAAAATTAGGTTAGCTATCGGGATGAACTTTTTGAGGCTGATAGGTTGAAACATTGAAATACATTATCAAGGACATTTGCAGTGGTTATTTTTAAAAATGGTTAGGCGGCTACCTTTTTGCTCTGGCCTGGGAGCAGTCCTGTGGAATCAGGGAAGATACGACTTATTGAAGTCGATTTTTAGATTATATGATTTTAAGGCAGATACTTCAAAAAAGGTTTACAAATATAGACTTGATCGAAATATTTACCACAGGGTCTGTCCCTGTGGCTTCTCTGAATTTACTGTGTTATTTCCTGTGTGTGTGTATGCGCACACGTGTGTAGGAAACATCAGTTTGCCCTTTCCAGCAAATGTAAGGATTTTTCAAGATCTTTAAAAACAGAAGAGTAAAATTGTCTTCAGATCCCTAGAGAAGATTGGACTGCATAGAACTTTAGCTTCTTCCTTGCAATGGAATGGATTTCTATTGGGAGAGGATTTATAACTTTATGGGCCAGATAGTGTAAAGGATGTGATAGGTTTCAAAAATAGTTTTACAGTGCGACTATTTCTTGGGAATGGTAATTGATTTTGCTTAGTGTCTGCTAAAAACAAACCTGGAAGACTGTTGCATTAAAAAAAAGAAAAGGTTAAAGCAAAGTATTCACGTTTTTGGGAGGATGTGTGGAGATTTAGACAGATTTTGGAGAGATTACTTTGTATTTTATTTCTCCCTGATGAAGAGAGCTACATTTTGGAAAGCCAATCAGACATTTCCTTTTCCTATGGTAATATTTAAAATCTTAGCTTTCAAGAAAAATCTTCCAGAAGAACTTTTCTTTCCCAGACTGTACCCCAGTGTATACTCCAGTCCTTGGGTCTTTTCCTTTTGGTGGCAGTGTGTCTATTTAGACAGGATTTTTGATAGGGGAAACACCTGTTTAAATGCAGCCTCTCTTTCTCTCCCTCCCTCCCAGCTTTCCTCCCCCTTTGCCCTTCTGCTTTGTAGTGAATGACTTTGAGCTGCAAAATCAAATAACATGAAAACATAGCAGAGCCCATTTTCCCCTAGCTTTATTTAGATATAATTGACACATTGTGTAAGTTTAAGGTGTACAACGGGATGATTTGATGCACATGTATACTGCAACATGATTATTGCCAAAAGGTTAGTTAACACCTCCATCACCTTACATAATTACCTTGTGTGTGTGTGTGTGTGTGTGTGTGTGTTGAGAAGATTTAAGATCTGCTCTCTTAGGAACTTCCAAGTATATACTACAGTATAGTTGACTCTAGTTGCCATGCTGTACCTGAGATCCCCAGGACTTATTTGTCTTACAACTTGGAAGTCTGTACCCTTTGGCCAACATCTCCCCATTCTCCACCCTCCAGCCCCTGCCAACCGCCATTCTACTCTCTGTTTCTATGAATTTTGCTTTTCCGATTCTACGTATAAGTGAGATCATACAGTTTTTGTCTCTCTGTCTGACTTATTGCACTTAGCATAAAGCCCTCAAGTTCATCCATGTTGTTGCAAATGGCAAGATTTCCTTTCTTTTTTATGGTGGATTAATATTCCATTGTGTGTGTGTTTGTGTGTGTGTGTGTGTGTGTGACATTTTCTTTATCCATTCATTGGTAACAAAGGCTATTTTTAATATGGTTGAATGTGAGAATCTAAAGTACATACTTTTAATGAATTTGAGAATCTCAAGTACATACTGCAGACCACAGTTTCATATATTAGTATATTCAGCTAATCTGAGGGCACTTTTAATTTTATGTAATCTCTTAAGGTTATAATAATAGGGTTAGTTGTTGGGGCACCTGGGCGGCTCAGATCATTAAGCGTCTGCCTTTGGCTCAGGTTATGATCCCAGGGTCCTGGGATCGAGCCCCACATCGGGCTCCTGGCTCAGCGGGAAGCCTGCTTCTCCCTCTCCCTCTGCCTCTCCCCCTGCTCATGCTCTCTGTCTGTATCTCTGTGTCTCAAATGAATAAAAAAAAAAAATAGGGTTAGTTGTGTTTCCAATATACCCTCCAGCTGGGTTCTCACTCTGTGTCAGTTCTGTAACATTAATCCCTTAGAGACAGAAACTAAAATTTGAATTTAATTTAGAATTAATGTAATGTAGGAATATATTAATATTAATATAATAAGGTAATGTGAGAATAATTCCCTATGGTCTGTTTTTCTTTTAAAATATACAGGTGTATATAAACTCTCATTATTTAAATATTTTTCATAAGGATTTATAGGCACTTTTATCCAAAAGTCACTGGGTGAATCAACATCTCACCATAATCAATATGCATAGGCGTATAATAAAAAGGTTTGTTGCTATTGAAATCACGCAAGAGGATGTAGAGTGAATGGGATGCAGGCTTCAGCCTGTTCTCAGGTTGTTTGAAAGTGTTTACATGGTCCCTGATGATCTTCCTCATGCTTTGCCCTGAGCATTCGGCCCTTCCTGCATCTTACTTCCTTTCTGCCAGAATCTGGGAGAACTTCCAATTTAGGCAGAGTTTACATAGGATCTTTAGTATCTCTAACATATTATGGCATTGTTTACTTATGTATATGTTTCTTGCACATGTAAAAGGAAAATATTCCCATTTGGTACTGTAAGGAAGGACTCCACGTATATCTGTGTGCAGATATACCCACCATATGCTTCATTAGGTATTAAAGAATTAGGTAATTGGTGTTTTGATTATTTAATTTATATCATTCAGAAATCCCGGGTGGATTTGGATTGCTATATAGATGTTTATAAGTGTTTTATTGATATTTGGGGAAACTGGATGGGTAGATGAATTGGGAACCTATTAATTTTCCCCATTAAAATAATAGAGCAATACGGTCCCACCACCTGAAAATTGCTATGTAACATACTTGCAGAAAAAGATTGAATTCAGATGAGGAATGCCAGTCTTTCTTCTCTGAGCACATGCATGCACATATAATTCCTGTAGGAGCTGATACTAGTGAAGTGATCTTGAAAACTTCTGCATGACTAATTCTCGTATTTTCCATCTAGTGTAAACAATGTGGCTACCTGTTCTATCAACCAGTACTCCTATGACTTTTAGTGCATTTCTTGACAGTTTTCTAGATTGCTGGCTCTGTCTTCTGAAGGGTCTCTGTCCTCTGGTCTCCTCTTTCCTCCCTCCGCTGAAGGCCATTTTGTTCTCATTCCTCTGCTAAAGTCTTCATCTCAAACCCTGTTCTCTCTCTCATCCTCCTGTCCCTCATTTTCAACTAGCTGCTCGTCTACATTTGTGTCCCAGTGCCACTTCCGATGTCACAGAGCAGGGAGGGCCCCAGAGATCCATCTTGAGAGGCAGTGGGCTTTGCCTAGAAAAATGCCCTGTAAGTCAGTCAGTGCTACAAATTGGGACCCTGAGAAAAAAGGTTGACAGAAAACAAGGTGAGAAATGGTAGCTGAATGACCCTGGATACATCATGACCAGAAATTTGTGGTTAGAAGGGAAGGTAAGGGCAGGGGAAGGAGTGGGAAGAGGGAGGAAGGAGAAGGAAGGGAGAAAGTGGCCAGAAAACTTAGAGAGAAGCAGAAACAGAGTTGGCAGAAAGGGCCAATGGACTTTATAAGGACAGGTTGCTTTGATAATCAAATTTTGGTTGTTGATATTTTTTGCAGTGTAAATGTCTTCATCTCTCCAGTACAGTCTGCTGCATTCACAACAGCCTTCTATCGGTGACTTTTTCCACGTCAAAATCTAGAGACAATTAGAATAGAGCAGCATAATTCCCAACAGCCCAAAAGTGGAAGCAGTCCAGATACGTATCAACAGATGAATGGATAAGCAAAATAGAGTGTAGCCATACAATGAATATTATTCAGCCTTATAAAGGGATGAAATTCTTGTATCTGCTACCTGATGAATCTTGAGGACATTATACTAAGTGAAAGAAGCCAGACACAAAGGGAAAAATATTGTATGGTTCAACTTACATGAGGTATCTAAAGTAGTCAAATCTATAGAGACATAATATAGATTAGAGGTTATCAGGAGGTGGAAGGAGGGTGAAATGTGGAGTTATTGTTTAAGGAGTACAGATGTTTAAGGAGTTCAGTTTGGGATAATGGAAATGGTTTTGAGGTGCATGGTGGGGATGGTTGTACAGCAATGTCAATGTTCTTAAGGCCATTGAACTATACACTTAAGAATGGTTAAAATGGTAAATTTTTATGCTATGAGTATTTTACCACAATAAGTTTCTTTTTTAAAAAATGTGGAGATGGGGTGCCTGGGTGGCTCAGTCAGTTAAGTGCCTTCTGCTCAGGTCATGATGTCAGGGTCCTGAGACTGAACCCTGCATTGGGCTCCCTGCTCAGTGGGGAATCTGCTTCTCCTTCTGCTCCCCCTGCTTGTGCTCTCTCACTCGCATGTTCTCTCTCTCAAATAAATAAATAAAAGCTTTAAAAAATGTAGAGATTGAGGCTGTGTGCCATGCCTGCACAATTTGTGCAGGATGGAAGATGATCTAGGAACGGAATCGCTTCAGTAGAGGTTGGGTTATAGAACTAGAGAGAGGAAAAAAAACCCATAAGACCCCTGTAGTGGGTTGAATGGTGGCCCCCTAAAAGATGTGTCTATGTCCTAACCCCTGGAACCTGTGAATATGACCTTATTTGAAAAAAAAGGGTCTTTCCAGATGTAATTAAATTTGGATCTCAAGATGAGATCACCCTGGATTACCCAAGTGGGCCCCCAATCTAATGACAGGTGGAGGAGAAGAAACAGAACAGGAAAAGACCATGTAAAGATATAGGCTGAGATTGGAGTGATGCCAAGCAGTGCCTGGAGCCACCAGAAGCTGGAAGAGGCAAGCAAGAATCCTTCTCTAGGGTCGTCAGAGGTACATGGCCCTGCCAACACCTTGCTTCTGAACTTCCAGCCTCCAGAACTGTGAGAGAATACATTTCTGTGTTTTAAGCACCAAGTTTCTGGTAATTTGTTACGGAGCTCTAGGAAACTAATACAGCCTCCATCTCCTCCATGCTCTGGAAAATCTGACTAGTCACTGGCAGTTCTAAGAGCTCCCACTGCAGAGAAGATTGACTTGTAGCCGATTCCATCAGCATCCTGAAGGCGTCTCTACTGACTTCTAGGTTATAGAAAAATAGAAACACTCTTACTAGGTCTGATTAATGTTCACAAAAACCCAAAGAAGGTAGGCATTAACATGTGTGTTTTTAGATGGGGAAACTGAGGCGCCCCCTGCTCAGTGTTTGTCTTAGTGTGTGTGAACTGTGGACCATGTGCATGAGAATTACCTGTGGTGTTTGCTGGAATGCAGTTTCCTGGACCCTGTCCGAGAACTAGTGAATCAGAAACTGTAGGCATATTCTCCAGGAATCTGCATTTTGTGAGATCATCTTTCTGTAATACTCATGCATATTGGATTTTGAGAATCACTGCTCTAAGTAGTGATTTGCTTGATGTGTAATGGCTTGTAAAAGGTGCAGTGAAGGTTTGAATCCAGCTCTTGTTGTCTAGGCAGCATTTGTCCTTTCCAACAGAAACCAGCCAACTTTTCTTTTTTAAAAATTTTTTAAAGATTTTATTTATTTATTAGACAGAGAGTGAGCATGAGGGAGGGTGGGGCAGAGGGAGAGGAAGAAAGAGAGGGAGAGAAGCAGACTCCCCATTGAGTGGGGAGCCCGATGAGGGGCTTGATCCCAGGACCCTGACATCATGACCTGAGTGGAAGGCAGATGCTTAACTGACTGAGGTACCCAGGTGCCCCTCATTTTTCTTTTCACTCTAAATTCCTTTAAGGATTCACTGGCACCGGTGAATAAATTATTTGCTTTCTAAATATTCAATAGCTAATATTTATCTACTCTTTTGGTTCCACATCAAAGTGATGATAGTACAGCTAATTGTGTGTGTGTCCATTTCCCTGCGATCACGAACTGTTCCATGATGGGGCCATGTTCAATTTATCCTTGTATCTCTGGTCTCTAGGGCAGGGCCTTGCATAAAGAAGGCATTGCATGCTGAAAAAGCCTAACCATTCTTTCATTACAAAAGAAATATGTGCTTATTATTAAAATTTCAAACAATTGCCCAAGTGTAGAAAGTGCAAAGAGTGAGTGTTGCCCTTAATTCCAACATTTGGAATGTATCCTTTCATTCTGTGGGTGTATACAGATTGTTATAAATTATATTATAAATAATATATTATTATAAATATAGTTTTTCCACAAAAGGGCATATTGCTTTGTAATATACTTTTTCTTTTTAACAAATACATCATGGACAGCTCCTCTTGATTAGTGCCTCATTATCTACCTTATTATTTCCAAAAAGCATGGCCATTTAAAAGGACAATTAATCTTCATACTTCTTGTCAGAAGAGCTCAAATGGGATCAGCTGAAAAAAGTGATGTCATTTTAGGCCTGAAGGTGTAAAGATGTCGAAAAGCTCAAAGGGATGGACAGACTCCAGAGAGAAGCTTAGAAACTGTCTAGCTCAGAGGAACCAAAGAAAGGAGACTTTTGCCTCAAAGGAAAAGAATTTGCTTTAGAAGAAGGAACTTCAAGTTGTTCCAGAAAAGAGAAGGCTGTATGTTCTGAAAACCCGGAAAAAAAAAAGCTGACGATGTTGATTCCTGACCTTGTAGCTTTCTCCGTAGCAGTGAATAGAAAGCCAACATTCAGCGAGAATTATAAGTGGATTTCAGCTGCTTAAAAACCAATTGCGAAAGAGCAAATCAAAGTAAAAATGGCGCAAGTTAGGTTGGAAAAGACATTCTATTTTTCTTACTTTTGGAAATATTCTTAACTTTTGGACTCTTTTTAAAATTTATTCAACAAGCAATTAATATCTGCCACTTCGCAGGAACAAGGCCAGGCATGAAGACTCAGAGAAGGCAGTCTCCACCCACAGTGAGTTAAATTAGGCCTGTGGGACCTCCCCTACCACAGGCTTACTGTGAGAGCAAACAGTTTTCATTTTATCCTATTTTATTGCTGAATGTCTTCCTGAAAACAAGGGTGGAAATCAGATATAAGAACTGAGTAACACAGACTGGCTGGTTAATAGTATGGAGTTGAGGAGAGACAACTCCATGGAAGTGAAAATGTTATAAAATCCCTAATGATGGCATCAAGCATGGTATACGGGCCCTAGGTTTTTCTTTGTAAATTCTGCAATGTCTATATGATTGTCAGTGGCACTAAAAGCCATGTTAAGCCTTAAATATATGTAATGTGAATTTATTTTAAAACTAATTTCCTACCTTGGGTTTTAGGTTTCTGAACTTACTTGGTGTGACTTGAGGAGTTGGAAAAAAAGTATTTAAACAGCGGGGTGGGCTTTTGGGTGGTAATTTTTCAGGGGACTCAGCAGGCAAGTTTGATGCTGACTTTCATGGGACTTACCAACTTCCATACAAAATTTGTTCAGAAGAGTTGAAACTAGCCTTTGTCTTTCTTCCCTTGATAAGAAATCTGTAGAAAACTTCATCCATATCAACAGCCCTAACGATTTCCAAGTCTCCCTTTGCATCTGAATCACTTAAATCCTTTTCTGATATTGATTCTTAATCTACAAATTTATGAATCTCTCCATTTTCTCTACCCCACTTCAATTATAGACACAGGGTTTTGACCCCAGTCCATCATTTCATGTATGTCCCTGAAGAATTGCTGTTTCCTTCACAAATAAACTCACCATTGACCAGCTTATGTCCCATGAGCTTTTGCTGTCTTGCTTTTGGTATTCTTTTTTTTTTTTTTTTAAAGATTTTTATTTATTTATTTGAGAGAGAGAATGAGAGGGGGGAGAGTCAGAGAGAGAGAGAGGCAGACTCCCTGCTGAGCAGGGAGCCCGACGTGGGACTCAATCCCGGGACTCCAGGATCATGACCTGAGCCGAAGGCAGTCGCTTAACCAACTGAGCCACCCAGGCGCCCTTGCTTTTGGTATTCTTGATGATAATTTGCATTTCCTAAATTGTATTAGCACCAGTATTAACATTTTCATTTTTCTGTCTTCCACTGTGTTGTATAAAAACAGGAAAGAAAAAGCAATTCAATTAAATATTCAAATATTTACGCAAATGCTGGTGTGCAGACAATGTTGTGCCCTCAGGTCATACTTTAGCCTGGGGTTTCATGAGCTGAGATGGGCACACAGAATTGGTCCTAGAGAGGGAAGAGGGTTTCATTACATAATAAATGCAAGTAAAGTTTGTGTGAACCTCCAACACTCTTGTCATGTGTATATTAAAACATTCTGTCATCTCAAGAGCGTGGTAGGGATGGGAGCTAAAAATTCCATGTTATTTCAACAGGGTCCGGATTATTAATTTACTTTCTCAGTTCAACAGTGACCTCTGAGCCTGTTTTTCTTTTTCTGGAAAGAGGGTCCTGATGCTTATCTCACAGCGTTTCTGTGGTTACTGTGAGGATTAACTAGCTGCATGGTGGGGGCCAGCAATGTAACTTCCGTCTGTTCTCATCCAGTGGATGGCGCATACCTGGAGGACAGGGGCCACGTCTCATCTTGCATGCCTTTATGGGGCTTTGTACAGGTTGTTACATAGGGATGAAGCATTTTTAAAAAATTTGTTAATCTTTCTCTGGGATGTGGAAGGCGATTTAGCCATTGGGTTTTAGATGAAGGGTTGTGAAACAGATGTGGCAAGTTTGGACATTTTCAGAGAAGCCATATATGCTCATCTGCAGAAATCATTCTTGCCTGGATGTATTAAGAGTTACCACCAACCCTTGGCTGTCCGTGGTGAGGGTTCCAGCATATGCTATCACCCAGATTGGTATGCCTTTGAGAGCGAAAGAGCTGCTCTGTATATTTGCACTTGAATCACAGTTGAAATCTGGAATTCTCCCAGGCAAACAGAGATACATGGCCACCCTATTAAGGGTTGATGTTCTGCATTTGGGATCTGATTGAATTTAAGGTGGAGCATTTCTCAAAAGGGCTTCCCGTTTCTGTTGAATTAATATCATAACCACATTCTAAGCATGAGTGGACTTCTTCCTGAGGATGGCCTTTCTCACAATGTTAGGGATCCTTCTGGAGACAGGTGTTTAGCACTGCTTGACTGTCCTTAAATGAGCAATGGTACTGGGACCTTGCGATTAATGGGTTTATCAGGAGAACATAGGATTCCCCTCCCTTAATTCTGATACCTCTGGCCCCAGAAGAACCTTCCCATCTACCTACTGTGTATCCACTGGAGATTTTAATTAGTCTTGCAGTAGCACTTGGAATATAAAGCTGTATGATTCAAACTCAATGATTATTCATATATTACTTGCAGTTTTCTAATGACCCATGCTGACATTCCTTTCTAGGATTGCTATATGGATTATCAAATTTATCTGAGAGACAGATTATCCTGGTACTTAGAATCAAGACTCTTGCTGCCAGATGGCCTGGATTTGAACCCTTACTTTACCCACATCGATTTTGTGACCCTTGACAAGTTATTTAATTTTTTTCCCTTCAATTTCATTAGTAATATGAAGATAGTAATAATACCTACCTCCTAGCAATGTTGCAAGGATTAAATGAATTAATACTTGTAAAATGCTTATCACAGTGTGTGATGCTTAGCAAGAACTATGCAAATGTAAGTAAAAAAATATAAATAAAACTTCTACATATAATTGGGTATTGGTGATATTAAGCTTGAAATGCTCATCACCATAAATATGGAACTAAAGAAAAGAACAGAAGAAAAAGTGAGGGCTATGAGGGCTACAGATAGTACTGGGATGTTAGAGAGAAGAGTAGGAAATACATTCTTCAGGAGATTTAAAGATGGAAATCTCTGTTACCAGAGCTAGTGTTTTATTGGGTATCATGAACCTGAGAGACAAACATGATTTTTCCTTTGCTTTCTTCTTTGAGCACTGTTGAGTTTTTCTGGGGTGCACTACAATCGTTTTAGTCATTGTTAATATTATCATCACTATCATCAATATTTTGATAATTGTATAAAATATTAAATTCCATTTGATTTTGGCAGTTCACTATATTATTTAAAATAGTGGTCCAGCCTCAGCACTTAGAGGTTCTGAATTGATAGTTTCTTTTCTTTTCTTTTCTTTTTTTTTTTAAAGATTTTATTTATTTATTTGAGAGAGAATGAGATAGAGAGAATGAGAGGGGGGAGGGTCAGAGGGAGAAGCAGACTCCCTGCTGAGAAAGGAGCCTGATGTGGGACTCGATCCCGGGACTCCAGGATCATGACCTGAGCCGAAGGCAGTCGCTTAACCAACTGAGCCACCCAGGCGCCCTGAATTGATAGTTTCTTACTGAAGTCTGGATGAGACCTCAGTGGATTCACTTATGTCTACTGCTGAGTTTTCTGAATGAAACAGGAAAATGGAAACATTCATAGAGCTAATGGCCCAGCAGCTGGCGGTGAATGACTGCTTCTATATCCTGGATAGAGTGGTCTGAGAATCACTGCTTCAGAGTGATGTGAACAAGGTCATCTTATTATCCAGGTCCCAGTTCTCATGTCAGAAGTAAAAAAAAAAAAAAAAAAAAAAAAAAAATTAACAACAAAGAATCCAAGAAGTTTAAACCTTAGAAAAATACAAAGGCACAGAAGAAAGGGGTTTGGAATTTGATAGACTTGTATCCAAATTTTGACTCTGGGATCATTTGTTATGACCCTCAAGAATTTGTTAAGCTCTCAGATCCTAACTGTGAAATCGGATTAACGCTCCCTCATATAGTCAGAGTAAGGATTAAATGAGATCATATATGTCAAAGCAGCTTTTCTTAGAGGCACTCGGTATAGGCAATTTCCTTCTCCCTACCATTTACTAGACCTTTTCTTGGTCTTAGAGATCATGCCTTTCTATTTGTATATCCCCAGCACCCAACACAGTGTCTGACGGATAGTAGAGATTGAATGGATATTTATTCAATATGGACTGAATAATGGTCTAATTAAATCCATCCATTCATCAACCAGTCATTAAGGAACCAATCTCTGTCAGTTACTATGCTAAGAAGTTGAGAAACAGAGATGAACCTGGCATAGTTCCCTCCTCATAGGGGCTTATGGACAGGAAGGAGAGGATATACCCGATAATGAGTTCATTGTAAAGTCTGTACAAGGCATATGGCTGCACAAATGAGGAAGTGCCTCACTCCAATTGGGGAAGTCTGGGAAGGCTTTACAGAAGAAGCGATTTTAAGCTAAATCCACTCAGCAGATGTAGTGAGGGGAAGGGCCCTCTTCATAAGGGGAATTGCCTGTACAAGCCCTCAGGGGGAGGGGAGCATGTGCGTGATCTGGAACTGCAAGTGTTTGCACATATCCGGAGAGCAGTGTGTGTGTATGTGTGGGGGGTGCTGGTGAAGGAGGGGCTTGGTGGAATCTGGGGTGGAAAGCTAGGCAGGGGTGCAAATCATGACTGGTCTTGTAAGATTTGTTCAGGCCCTTGAACTTTATTGTAAAGGTGATGGAGAACCTTCAGAGGATTTTAAGCAAGGATGGACAGGACTGATGTAAATAGGGCCCTCTGGCTGCCACATGGAGGGGCAACTAGGTGACTATTGTGGTATTCCAAGTGAGACAGAGGGGGACATGGGAGCACACAGTGGCTCTGGGAAGACCAGTGGGATGGATTCAAAAGGACTTTGGGACTGATTAGATGTAAAATCTAGAGAAATCCAATCCTGCTTTGAGCTGTATCAGTAGAGATTCTTCTATATTTTAAGAACCATAGAAAATAGTTTGTATTTTCATTACATTTTCTGGCTTAACTATAAAGATAGTGTTTTTAATATCTGAAAGCCACCACTCTCGTCTGTCATCCTTTTAATTTTTCTTTGGTTCTTTCTAGCTCATGTCCTTACAAACAATTGGCTTCGAGCATTTAATTTTGGATTTTTCCATTGGTCTTCTCCCTTTTCTACCTGCAGTTGATTAATTAGAGGGAAAAAGTAACCACTGATTAGCATCTCTGTCAGAGAGGAGCCATAAAGAGCAGGAGTAAAATTTTGTTTATTGTTTATATTAGTTCCAATTAAATTTATATTACAATATGAAGTTTAAACCAATGACTTATATCAAACCATGATTTGGATGCATAGCAGTATTTTCCATAAAATTGTTTTCTTGGTTGTGCCCTCACTTGGTGGTGAGTTTCCATCTGAGTTCTGTAGATACACAAAATGAGTTAAGAATCTGAGCCTTTCATGTATTATATCTTTGTTACTACCACCACAAACAAAGCAAAGTGTTCAATACTACCACTGTATGTGACTATTCTTTGATGTCCTTGCTTAAATCATTTGGTTGCTACTTTGCTAGGATCCAAGCTCAAATGGCCTTTTAAATATTTTCTTTCCATTGAGCAAATTTTCTTTATAGTGTAGCCTGTTTGCCCTTTTACAATGGCTGACTTCCTGGGCTTTGGAGTAAAAGCCAAACGGGATTTATTTATAAGAACAGAAATTCATATATTTGGGGATTTTTTTTGAAGATTATTCAACTTAACAAATCCATTACTTTCAAAATGTCTTTGAGTTGCACCCTAAAAATTTTATATTTAGTTTCACAGAAATTCATTAGCAAAAAAATAGAATGGGAATTGATTCTTTGTTTAGTAGTTGGATAGTTGGAAAGCTAGTACACGCACTTTAAAGCGGTCCAGTTTTGCAGGTATAGATTGGTATGTACGGTAGGCTTCCAGTTGTTGCGCTGTAATCAGTTATAGTAAAGCACCAATTGAAAAAGGGGATATGGAGCTGTGAATGAAAGAAGAAAATTGGCTGTATGCTGCTGTCTTTAAAGTGTTAGCAAATATCCTTGATGATCTTTTTTTCAGTATTAAATGTCTATGAATACAAGAAAACACAGGGAGGGTGAGGAAGCAGCATGGTGAAATGGAAGAGGCACAGGGAACATGTTTTCCTCAGCTCGGGCAGCTGGATGGGTTTGCATGAGTCACTCGACCTGCTTAGGTCTTTACCTTTCTTTATCTACAAAGTCCGGAGATTGAAACATTTGAACTTTGGCGTCTTTAAAATGTGATTCTTCAAAGCTTGGGAAGTTGTGTGAAGATAGAAATACGTGGAGGCTGCGGATCTATCTGGTCCCTGATTTTTTTTTTTTTTTTGACATTGAAATATCAAATTGAGGAATTTTGTGGTCCCAGGCTAATCCTCTTCAGCCAGGTCTAGTGAATGTGTTAGGGATTTACAGCAGGTACCTCACAGGTCACTTGAACCAAGTTTCTCATAGAAGAAACTGATAGGAGAATCAGCTGTATTTATAAAGGTACAATGAGACCTGGAGTCATTTTAAACATGCAAAGATTTATCCCTTGTGGTGTTTACCTGGGATGAATGAAGGTTGTCAGAATGGTGAATGGTAACTGTCATTCAGGAATTAAAAAAAACTTTTTTTTAAGAGAGGGAGAGAGAGGGTGGAGGAGGGGCAGTGGGAAAGAGAGAACCCTGAGATCATGACCTGAGCCAAAATCATGAGTCAGACACTTAACCCACTGAGCCACCCAGGCGCCCCAGGAATGTTTGTTGAGAAGTCAGATGGCAACAACATCACAACGAGGTACTTTTGTTCCCAGAACACTGAGAAGGACCATGTAACTACATATTTGACTCTCCTGAAATGAAGATAAGGATAAAAGAGATAGTTATTAGCAGGTGAAAAATATAAAGAAAAATGAGATGAAAGAAAGTGAACATTTCCTTTTTAAAAAAACCCAAACAAACTGTTAAGGCAGAGGGAACTTTTGTCCTAGTTTGGGCTTTTTGGCTGAATAGTCACAGGTGATTAAGTGCCTGGATAAGTCTGAAACCCATGAAGAGCCTAGGTGGATATTTCTGGCCCCTGTAACTTATGTGTCTGAAGATAGCATGTGCTTTTTTGGGGGAAAAATCAAAGAAATTACGATCAAACCTTGATTGTAATTGTTCCTTTACACAGTAAATGATTTGATTCTTTTTTTTTTTAGGATTTTATTTATTTATTTATTTGTCAGAGAGAGAGAGAGAGACAGAGAGCAAGCACAAGCAGGGGCAGTGGCAGGCAGAGGGAGAAGCAGGCTCCCCGCCGAGCAAAGAGCCCGATGTGGGACTCGATCCCAGGACCCTGGGATCACAACCTGAGCCAAAGATAGACACTTAACCAACTGAGCCACTCAGGCATCCTAAATGATTTGAGTCTTAACCAGATTTAATGAAATGAAAAACCAGGCAGCAAAGAATATAAGAGTAAGATTCTCTGTGAACAGTCTTCATGAACAGCATGCTCAGTTATGTATCCATCTACCTATTCTGGGTCTATCATGACAGAAATTTGTCCTTATCCAACCCATCTGACTCCTATGTCATGCACCTACCAGAGAGCTGGGAGGGTTCCTTTCTCTTCAACTTTCAAGAGAGGATACCATTTTGGTTTTTTCATGTTATGTGCAATGTGCTTTAATTATTTATTTTTATTTAAGTATAATTACCATACAGTGGTAGTATAATACCCTCTAGGTCCATCCATGTTGTTGCAAATGGCAAGATATCATCCTTTTTTATGGCTGAGTAATATTCCATTATACATATATATATTATGTATATGTATAATGTATATCTTCTTTATCCATTCACCTATCAATGGATGCTTGAATTGCTTCCATATCTTGGCTATTGTAAATAATCCTGCAGTAAACATAGGGGTGCATATATTGTTTCAAATTAGTGCTTTTCATTTTCTTTGGGATTACTGGATCATATGGTAATTCTATTTTTAATTTTTTGAATAACCTCCATACTCTTTTCCACAGTGGCTGTACCAATTTGCATTCCCACCAACAGTGCACAAGGGTTCCTTTTTTTCTGCATCCTTGCCAACACTTGTCATTTCTTATGTTTTTGAGTTTAGCCATTATGACAGGCATAAAGTGACATCTCATTGTGGTTTTAACTTACATTTCCCTGATGATTAGTGATGTTGAAGATCTTTTCATGTGTCTGTTGGCCATCTATGTATCTTCTTTGGAAAAATGTCTATTCAGGTCCTTTGCCCATTTTTAAATTGGGTTATTGGGTTTTTTTGGTATTGAGTTGTATAAGTGCTTTATATATTTTAGATATTAACCCCTTATCAGATATACCATTTGTAAATATCTTCTCCCATCCAGTAGTTTGCTTTTTTGTTTTGTTGATGGTTTCCTTTGCTGTGCAGAAGCTTTTTATTTTGGTGTAGTCTGAATAGTTTAATTCTGCTTTTATTTCCCTTGCCAGTGGAGATATATCTAGAAAAATGTTTCTACAGCTAATGTCAAAGAAATAACTATCTTTGTCTTCTTCTAGGAATTTTATGGTTTCAGGTCTCACACTTAGGTCTTTAATCCATTTTGAGTTTATTTTTGTGTAAGTGTAAGAAAGTGGTCCAGTTTTATTCTTTCGCATGTAGCTCCTCCCAAATAATACCTAGGAATAAACTTAACCAAGGAGATAAAACACCTGTACTCTGAAAACTATAAAACACTGATTAAAGAAATTGGAGATGACACAAATGGAAAGACATTCCATGCTTATGGATTGGAGGAAACAATATTGTTAAAATTCCATAGTATCCAAAGAAATCTACAGATTTAAGGCAATCCATATCAAAATATCAACATTCTTCACAGAACTAGAACAAATAATCCTAAAACCGGTATGGAGTCACAAAAGACTCCAAATAGCCAAAACACTCTTGAAAAAGAACAAAGCTGGAGGTATCACAATCCCAGATTTCAAGATATACTACAAAGCTGTAGTGATCAAAACAGTATGGTACTGGCACAAGAATAGACACATAGATCAATAGAACAGAATAGAGTCCAGAAACAAACCCACATTTATATGGTTAATTAATCTACCATAAAGGAAGCAAGAATATACAATAGAGAAAAGACAGTCTCTTCAACAAATGGCATTGGGAAAACTGGACAGCCGCATACAAAAAGAAAGGATACCTTTTAAAATGAACTTGAACTAATGAGAATTGAAATCTGTACTTAATTAAAAATGAGTCACATGATATTATCAAATATTTAAGCGTTTGAGTATAAAAAGATTTTTTATTTTTATTTACTTTTTAAAGATTTTTTATTTATTCATTTGAGAGAGAGAGAGAAAGAGCACAAGCTCAGGGGAGGGTCAGAGAGAGAGGGAGAAGCAGACTTTCTGCTAAGCAAGGAGCCTGATGCAGGACTCGATCCCAGGATCCCGGGATCATGACCTGAGCTGAAGGCAGACACTTAACCAACTAAGCCACCCAGGCACCCTGAAGATCTTTTTATTTTTTTGTTCTCTCCCTGTATTTATTTATGTTATTAAATATGAGCACCTAACCAGTGATTCTTAACCTCCTTTGTACCTTGGGCCTCTTTTTTGGTCTGTAGAAGCCTATGGATGACTTCTCAGAATAATGTTTGTAGGTGTATAAAATAAGATAAAATATGTGGAATTACAAAAAAAAATCATTTGCATTAAAACACTATTTTCAAAGTTGTACAAAATAGGTGACCACAGTTAAGAATATTGTATTGCATACTTGAGAATTGCTAAGACAGTAGATGTTTAAAGTTCTCATCACAAGAAAAGAATTTTGTAACTGTGTGTGGTGACAGATGTGAACTAGACTTACTGTGGTGATCATTTCACAATATATACAAATACTGAATCATCATGTTGTACACCTGAAACTAATGTGGTGTTATATGTCAATTGTACCTCAATAAAAATACAACTTTTAAATATCATTTTTTTAAATTAATAAAAAGTTTTATAAACAAAAAAATTATACCAAATAAAACTGTGATGTGGGGTTGGTGTCTTAAGTACCATGATTTTTGATTTTGAAGTAACGATGAATATAATTGGTTTTGCGAGACAGCTGTTGCAACCTAATGTGATATGAAAACTTATGTGAATGCTATTGGCAACAGTCACAGGATTGACTAATACTGTGATGATATGTTGCCTACATTCATAATTGAAGGAAATGGTAAGTTTTCACTGAAGGTAGAGAAAATAAAGATGCAGGGTTTTGTTTTTGTTTTTTTCCTATCCCAATTAATGGATTCCTTGGGTTTTCTTCTTGAGGGTTCCAGGATCCCAGGTTTAGAACCATAGCTAGAATGTTTTCCTGGTCTGTACCCTATAATTGACTTAACATTCACAGAGGAAGGAAAAATGGATATAAGTCCCTACATTATTATAATACATGGAAAATAAAGTAATCCTGTAATATTTATTATAATTGGAATACTAGGTACTGATAGAAAATACTGATGTGTTTGGGTATACCTCTCTAGCTCTACTTTGTTTTTAAGACATAAAATCTTCTGTATAGTTTGTGTGGAAAATTATTAAAAAGCTGTGGACAAACTTCCAAAAAATGAGGGATTTCTTAAGTATTTAATGAATCACAAAAGATTCGGTATAGATTATAGGTGGTAGGAGCTAAGATTCAGACATTTGTTACATGGAGTCAACTGTTGGCTTATAAAAACCAGATCTGGACACGAACAGAGCAGCCCCTGGCCCAGGTCTAGGTCTGGATATTTCTTCTCACTTACAGTATTATTTTGATTAATACTTTCCCAGGGGGAAAAACATCTTTGACAAAGAGCTTCTAGTTGGTGAGGGGTCGGGGGATTCCCTATGGAGATAGCCACAAGTCTGGGCTCAGGGTGGGGTGAGAACCATTTCATGGCCCACCTCCTGGGGCTAGGAGCCAGCCAGGATGGGAGATTCACCTCCATTTTCCTCCCTACCCCTAGACGGATGAGAATGTTTGGGAGTTAGTGGCTTCATCTGGGTGGTCAGATGGGGTGCAATTGGGTGGACACAAACCCATGCCTATGATAATTTTTTGTTGTTGTTTTAATCTCAAATAATGCAGTTTCTCCTAGTGAAGAATATGAAGAGCCCATCTTCCACATTCATACAGATATCACTATGGCTCCCCGAACTGGCTGTGTCAATCGGAAGAGGTGTAGAAGTTAGCAGATAGGTGAAATCTCCAGGATAATGATCCTGGCAGGAGAGGTGTCTTTTGTTCAAGCAGAGCCATCTTTAACTAGCTTTCATTGAAAGGTGTTTCTAAGGCTGCACAACAAATTGTCAGCTTCTCCCTACCTACATAAAATCCTCAAATTTCTAGGGAAGGGCTCTGACTAGTCCTGGCTTGTCCACACTTAAGGGGCAATTCACACAGCACATGGACCACGGGAAATTAGGTTATTTATATTTCTGGTACCACCAAACAATGAACAACCTGGTCTGTTTTTAAAGACTCCCTGACCCTCACGGATGGCTGTAAACAGAAAGTAAACTCATCTACTCTGAGTTCAAACCTTTGGAACTCTTAATACAAGCCCCTTTCTCAGCTTTACTTTACGATACAGGGAAGTGAGTTTTGGGGAGATGAGAGGCTTTACAGTTCTCCAAAGCCACCCAGGGTCACTGTGGGTTATTTCTAAAAGGCGAGAGTATAAGGCTTAATTTGTACAGCTTTTTAGAAATTATTTGCGAGCGTTATAAGTTGACATTTCAAAATGCTGAAATTTGAAAATAACTTTAAAAAAGTTCTAATTAAGCAGTAATAAGTAGGAATTGACATTTTCTACCATTCACTGAGAAGCTACCCAGCTAATAACCCCTTCTTTTCAAATTTTCAACCCAAAGCCATTATATAAATATAAAATGATGTTGTGATGCTGTGTAGGAAATTGGGGTCTTAGCATCTAGCCCACTTCCCCTCCCTCTTAGTTCCCCTGCAAAGCGCTATTGATATCACCCTACACAGAAAGAGTTGCTGTTCCTTGGAAATTTTGAATAGAAATTGACTTTATTTAAGCAATCCTAATTTAATTAATATACTACAACACTATTGACTCTAATTCATTTAGAATCCCTTGAAACACTCCAGCTACTTTTATAGTATGCAAAGTGAAAATTTGTACTTAAGAATTTTAAGATGTATAGACACATAGGCTGATCCAAAAGTAGCAAATCTTAATGAAGGAGTGATTTAGGATTATGGTGATATAGACATGCTTTGTTAGAGGAAGAGATCAAGGGACAGGACCAGAATGATCTTCCTCAAGTTTTTGCCAGGACAGAGCCAGTTTATGCTTGATGTCATAGTACTTTCATTTTCAAAACGCATCCTCATTTGGTTAATGAAATAGACGGTCATCCTGTTTAATTGTCCAGCGAATTCCATGGTTTCTCAAGATATGGAAAATGAATGAAGTAGAATCAAAACATTTGTCTTCAAATCTCTACTAACTGAGGAAGGTTAGGTGGTTGGCTTAATTTCTCTGTGGCTTTTTCTTTATGTCTAAAATGGAGATAACAATCCCTAACTCACAGAATAGCCCAGATGTTTGCATAACAACCATGGATGCAAGAGCACCACAGTAATGCTTGGCTAGTGGTAGACACAAGGTGTTTTAGTTTGGTTGGTCTGAATCTATAGCCTCTTATTGGGACTCAGGGTACTTATATGTTGATTCATCATATAAGATGTTCTGGGAAAAATAGAGGTCATTAATTATTCTTCTTTGGACACAGTTCCGGTTGTTTAATTGACAGGACTTAAAAATGGGAGACCCAAGTTTGAAGTCTGCCACTCTCTCTCTGTTTTGACCATGGGCACATCACTTGGATTTCTAACATCTCTCTTATTTTCAGTAGTTGTGAGGATTGGCTAGAGTGGATACACAATAGTGAACATATTTGACTTCAGATTTTGATTAGACATTCATTCATTCAATGAATATTTATTGAATGTCTGTTCAGTAAGGGCCTGTATGCCTGTATGTATATATCCCAGTGACTGATACATCAAAAGCAGACAAAAGAAATATGGTGCCTACCCCAAAGGAATTGCCAGTCTGTCTGTCCTGTGATATTTTCTACGTAGTCCTGATAGACAGGCATCTCTTTTCTTACAACAGGAAAGAATATTTTAGATTTCTTCACCTAATCCTATATAACAATTTCTAAATCTTTAAATCTAACTAAACCTCCTCTGGTTTCAACTTGAGCATTTTCCTTTCTGTTTTTTCCACAGCAGGAAAGGAGAAAATCTGTTCTTCAGACTACATGAATATCTTTATGTTATTAAAAATCTGTCAGGCTTTTTCAGAGCACTCTAAAAGTGTGATACCATGTGGTAACCTTAAGTACCATAATGAACTCAACTATTAGGTTGCATTTTTTTCATTTTCTTCATGGTAATACAAACTGTTTTGTAAAGTTTAGGGTATGATACCAGTTTTGTGAATGCTATATTGTAACATTTGCAAGGTGGTTCCATTTAGGGTGGGAAATTCTTTTAGATGGATCAAGAATTACATGTGTGTTGAGGAGGGTACTGGGGCCACATTGTCCCTGCTGGGAGATTGGTTGCTTTTATGATGAAAATGTGGGGACCATACTGATAGGAAGGAATGGATATGAAACATATTCTGGGTATTTAGGTCATGAAAGAGCCCAAAAAAGGAATTGGTTTATCAAGGGACAGGTTGGGAGTGGAGAAAGAATCAGGCTTTAAGAGAGATAACTAGGTATAGCTGACCTCCCACCATTGACCCAAGAACACAGTCTGGTTGCCCTTGGCAGCATTCTGATGAATCTTGCTGGGAGGAAGGGATTGTGGTGCAGAGCCAGAGACCAACAAGGCTTATCAGGTGGTTCTCCAAGCGGCTGAAGTAGTTGAATAGAACAGAGGGTTAGGCTCAACAAAAGATAAAATCTAACATAGCTACATTTTGAACTGCCAACAATTACTTACATTTATCGGACTGCAAAGGACATCAGATCATCTTGCTTATCCTCTTGCTTCCTGGCAAAATTGCACATTAATGATTCTGGATGGAGGTGTGACTCACATATCAAATGACTTTAGAATGAAAGCTCAGCCAGAGCTAAAGACAACTTTCCTTTGGGTTTAGTGCACCCTATGTTATTTTGTCAATTCCATCTTGGTAATACTTCAAGGAAATGGACACAATTTTTCTACTACAAGTTATTTAAATAATGGCAGAGATGTACATTTCTGAACAGGCAGGAACAAATGTTTCTTGGAAAGCAGCACAATGATCCCCCCACCCTGCCTCTGGGTTTACAAGATGTCCACGCTTCTCAGCTGTATGCACGACGCAGCCACATTTTATGTGAGGAATAGGTTCATAAAGACTTTGCATTTTTCAAAACTCACATAATACAACACTAATTTTCTTATTGTAATAAATTGTAATGCAGGGGATGCATTCCCAGACCTCATAAATCTACCACAATTGTAGTGTAATTTTACTTTTAAGTATACTTTTTATGTATATCAAATAACGTAAAAATAACACATGAATAAGTAAACTATAAAACCTTGACCCTTTTCATAGCTTTTTATCACATGTAATTTCACTCCATGGCTTTTGATTTGGGGGGGTGGCACATTTCACAGCATCACAATTCAATACATTTTGGGATATTGTATGGGATATAAACACAATTATAAATTATAATAGTACTGGGCATTAAAATAATAGTACAGTAGTAACAAAAGCATTCAGGATGTTCCCAGGCTATAACGCCAAATGTGGTTCATGGGATACTTTTATTTGTTATTTATGCTTATCAGCCAAAGTGCTGCTACATTGTAGGAATGAGAGATGCTGTCTGTGGTCAACCTACTTGGCTGTCTGCTTTGAAGGGATGTGATTTGTGGATGGTTTTCAAAGTTGTGTGTGTGTGTGTGTGTGTGTAGGGTTCTATTATATAATGTATAAGATGTAGCATATCCAGTAGTGGCTATTATGATTATTGATGTAGTTTTAGAAAGGATTTCTTTGTATTCTTGCACCAAAATATCTGGCATATGTTGTTATATTAAATTATATTAGTATACACTGAATTGTGTCCCCCTTCCCCAATAGTCACATGTTGAAGTCCTAACCCCCTTGTGACTGTATTGGAAATAAGAAATAAGGCCTTTAAAGAGGTGATGAAGATTAAATATGGTCATGAGGGGAATGCTGTGATCCAACAGATCTGCTGGTGTCCTTATTAAAGAGGAAGCGATACCAGAGATCTCTCTACCAGAGAGCTCTCTCTCTACACGTGTGCACGAAGAAGAAGAGGTCATGTGAGCATAGGGTGAGAAGGCTGCTGCCTACAAGTCATGAGAAGAAGCCTCAAAATGAAACCTACTTTCCAGCACCTTGATCTTGGACTTCCCAACCTCCAGAAATGTGAGAAACACATTTCTGTTGTTTGAGTACCCCTTGTCTGTGGCATTTTGTCATGGCAACTGGAGCAGACAATACACACATCATCTTTTAACATTGAATATGTTTAAATTATTTCAGGTTTGGTTTTTCTCACTCATAGTGCATATACAGAGTAAATGTATTTCACTTAAAACCTATTATTTTTGTTTAATTTAAAAAGTTGAATTATACATTTTATCTTTATTTCTGGAGAAGTTCATGGAAACAGATGGTTGGGTGCAGTTGACTTGTAGGAACCTACACAGAAGCTGTCTCAGAAAAATCTCCTAGTCTCATGGGAACTGCCACTGCTGATCCTAGGGATTCTTAAGAACTAGACTTTTGTCCATGAGTCTGCCCACAACTTCCCCAGAGATGTCAAAATCCCCTGAGGACTTCTGTCATGGGATGGCTCTAACCTGGTACCTACCATACTTAGGAAGGGCATCCTGAAGAGTCTGGTTTCTGTGTTCTCCTCTGCAAGGCAGAGTATCTGTAGAAGGGAGCAGAGATGATACCAGGTTGGTCATAGACGATCTATCTCTCTTGCCTACTAACATATCACCAGCACCTAGAATATTCTCTTGTGCCTAGGAGGTGCTCAGTTTATGTTGGTTAAATGATTGAAGCCCAGATGTTGAAAGTGTATAACACAGCCATGACAAAGAGTTATTGACTTTAAAGCAAAGGATTTATTTGGACACCTTACTCAGTTATCTTCACCTGCTACCTGTAGCATTTAGTTAAACCAACGTATGAAATAGTATTCTGAAAGTTAATGTATAACTTTGGTGCTTGGAATTTAAAATGTATTTCTGACTATAAATGGTGGGGAGGTCCCTAGACTGGTCCATAAAAGCCCATTTCACTCATAATATTGCTGAAATATAGCACTCATAATGTAGTAGCTCACCACCTTATAGAATATTCTGCAAGAAAAACATACTTCAAGTTCCAGTTCTGATGCCAGATCTACAGTTTCTGCTTTTGCATGTCTGGCAACAATGGTATAAATTCCTCCCCACCCTCCCCCACTCCCGATTCCTGTTCAGGCATTAAGCAACAGGAATAGGAACATCTTGATGTAGTTTCAGCCCTAGTTGTAACGGGGCAACTTAAGTTCTGAGTGCCCTGGTAGCAGGAGATAGAAAATTCTGGATGGGGAAGGGAGTTCCAGTAGCTATAATGAAAAAGTCAATTCTATGTAAAGGACATTGCAAGTGCTTTATACTAGGATTTTCTGTATTATGCTTATTTAATTAAGATCAGAGTTTTCATTGCATAAGGATATAAGCTATAGAGTTAAAATTAAATTAGCAGAATAAACTATATTAAATTTGCATAGAGATTTTCCTTAGAGGTCTTACCAGGTGAGTGAACCATACCCTGGGGATATTAACTCTAGCAGTTCTTAAAGGAATCACTTAGTAAATTACTAGTACAATGAACTAAAAGATACTCTAAAGAATATTAAAATTGGTGTAAGTTTCTGGGGGCAGGGATCATGTCTTAATCATTGCATTATCCTTCAAGAGTTAGCACTTTATTTAACAAACAGGGATCCAATGAATGTCAAATGAAATGGTGCAGGTTGTCAAAGAGGTAAATTTAGAAAAGGAAGCATAAACTAAAATAATCTAATCTTCATCTAAAGACCCACATAATAGTCCATTAGAAAAAAATGAGTAAGATAGATTTACAAATAGGAAAACCAAGACACAATAAGAGAGAGTGAGAATTTGGAAGTCATGAGTACTGCTGACCAAATAATTTGACTTCTTGGCCCCTTGCATTGAGGTGGAGCTGTGAGTAACTCTGGCCAGTGAGTTGTGAGGAGACATGAGACATCTAGATGATGCGTCTAATCTGGAGCATTTCATTGCCAGTTTAAGACACTTAGAACTCTCTTTTCCTTCTACTATGTGGAGTGGCAGCATTCCAGATAGTGATCATCCTATCAGCCTGGGCCTCCTGTGATGAATGGGTAAGGTAAGTGAGAAATAGATAGTGTGACCATGTAATTTTTCATTCAAAACAGATCACTTTTGAGACTCAGAAGAGCCTGTACTAATAACTTGGCCAAGATGAGAGGCATAAACCACAATTGTCCTGAGCAAACAGGGACATACGGTCATTTAGAGCTAACTCTTTTTTATTTTATTCTACTGAGCATGGAGTTGTTTGTTACTGCAGTGTAACCTCCAGACTGATACATGGAGTCCATGCCAGGGCTAAAACTGACATTCTCTTTTTTGATTCATTGCCTGTAAATGAATGCGTATGTATCATTTGGATTGCACGTGACAGAAACTCACCTCAAACTTATTGAGAGAAACGAAGGGATTTAGCAGTGCTTGGAATCCAAGAAAGGTTAAAAAATAAAACACTAGGAGGGTACAGATGGAGCTGAGCCTCAGGGAAAGCCCGAGCCGTGGGATGGGACTGAATGCTGCCAGCCCCTTTGCCTCCACCTTCTGTCTCTACTCCTCTCTGTGTGGAGGCCTCATTGATTCTCACTAAAGCCAAATTTCTTCTGCAGGGGGTCAAATTAGGGCCACCAGCAGCTCCTAAATTCTAAGTCTGATTGCTTCTGTCATCAAGAAAGATAGACTTACAGATGTTCTTTGAATCCGATTTCAAAAATCCCAGGCAAGGATTTCTGTTTGGCTCAGTTTTGGAAAGGTGTCAACCTCTTAACCAACCAGCCGAGGCCTGGAGGTTGAGTCAGTTAGGACCAATGCAGTGTCCCTGGAAACTATACTGGGATAGGGGGAGGAGCAGCTTCAAAAGAATAGGATACTTAAGAAGACAAAAACACTAGGTGTTTATTTCATATGTCCTCATGGATATGGGCAGACATCCTTAATAAGGCACTTGCTTAGAGGTTTTCTGGAGTAACTGTTGGAATTTGTAAAAATTTATAACGTTCGTCCCCTCCCCCACCCCCTGTATTTTCTTTTGTGATTCCTTTCAGATAAAAGCCTCACATCTGAAAATAGCTGGGTGAAAAAAATGATGAGTTATGGGGCCAAGAGACTGAGTAAAGCTAACTGACCCACCTGAGCATTGAACCAGAAATTCTGTTCTCTGTAGAATTATATTCTAATCAACTGAGCTGAGCTGTGGGAACATTAATGACATAATGACATTCAAAGTGACTTTTTAAAGCTGACCATAAACTTCATTATCTGCAATTAGCTAACTTAGTCCTTTAAAACACACACACACACAAACTAAAGAGACTACATCATAGTAAGCCTGCCTTCGAAGGTTAGACTGTGGGGTTTATGATTCAGTTATAGGCTCCAACACTGGGTTCACTCCCTATTGTGCTTTCTCCTGCCTCACCTGAGTCTGGTGTCTCACATATTTTCAATGTAAATTTGGGGGATATATTTCCAACAAGGTTACCAGCCAAACTTGCCTACAGCTCTGAAGGTACTTATGATTAAGCGCTGTGTGGTGATGAAAATAATTGCTTTAATTAGCCATTAAGCAGGCTTCAGGGTCAACATGACAATGGGTTTCTTTCTCTGTTTGATTTAGTAGAAGAAGTTAATGATTTCGTTTTTATTATCTTTACCCCCTGCTTCAGAATTATTTACTTAGCACATGGAAGGCAACAGATATTTGTTATTATAAAATCAATTTCATGCCTGACTAGACCATCTCTTCCACCTTTGTCATTACTCTTTGAGCTTTGGGTATTATCTTGGACTCATTTATGTTTATACAACTCTATGGCAAGGACTCTACCAATAATTATTTGGGGAATTTGTGTCATACAGCAACAGGCAGTGCGTTTTCATTCTCATTCTTAGAGAATTTCCATGTCTTTATTTTTCTCCGCTTCTATTGAAATTTCTAATCAATAGAATAATGTTTCTACAGTAAAAGTATTAGATCATACTTTTCCTAGTTAGCTAGATGATGTTAAGAATGGTTTATGTATCTGGAGTAAAAATTCAATCTGTGAGGACTGAAACGCATATCCATAAGCTATCATTTTGGTGAAAAGCATCCTTCTCTGAAATCTTTGTTTACTGAAGTTGTGTTCTTTTGTTTTACCTAGCTTTTATGTAAGGCTCAAGATGACAATCATGACTTTTCTGAAATGTCAGTAGCTGTGAAGTTAACTAATCTAAATGCCACCAACATTCTTTCTTTCTTTCTTTTTTTTTGTAGTGGTGATGGTTCTGAATTAATTCTGAAACATACATACAATTAGGGCTGCAAAATCTCCTCAAGCTTGTTAATCACAAGCTGGATATAGCCTTGTGGTTGTGGGGTAGGAAAGAGTTGGCCTAGTTCTGTTAGGATTAGCCCATTGTTCCCATCATGCCTTGCTGTTCCTAATTGTGCCTTGATAGCCTCATGCCTCTGCTCAGTTGCTGGCAGCACCCAGAACACTATCCTGACTGGTACCCTGCTTCCAACAGGACAGTTATCTGGACCCATAATGCCACTTTCTGATCCCACTGCCTAATCTTTCCCACTAATTAGCTTTGACCTTCAACACCCTACAAACATTTATTGAGCATGTACCCAAACCTGGCTGGGAGCACTTCCTGGCTATGTGATGCTCAGCAAGTTGCAAACATTCTGAACCTTACTTTCTACATTTAGAAAATGGGACTAATATAAATATTCACCTTATCTACTGCACAGTTGTTTTGAGGATTCAATACAGTAAAGCATGTGAAAATATCTTTTCTAAGTTGCTGTATAGAGGTTAGTTATTTCATTTCATTGGAGGTTTCTGTTGAAGAATAATCTCTGTAATCTCAATTAGTTGATTTCTCCTAGAAAGTTCTAAACTGGTCTTATAGTTTAACATTGGCATAAGTTATATAGAAGGTTTCTGTGCTTTTAAGCATATCAGAATCACCTGGGGTGCTCTATAGAGGTAGATTTCTGGGTCCCGTGCCCAGAGATTCTGGTTTTAGGTTTGCCTGGAGGACTTGGGAGCATGCGTTTTTAATAAGCACTATGGATTAGTTTGCAGTGACTGCTATAACAAGGTACCACAAAGTGGGTGGTTTGAACAACAGAAATTTATTGTCTCACAGTCTGATGGCTAGAGGTTCAAGATCAAGGTGTTGGCAGGGCTGGTTCCTAATGAGAGCTGTGAGGGAGAATCTGTTCAGGCCTCTCTTCTAGTTTCTGGTGCTTTGTTGGCAGGCTCTGATGTTACTTGGCTGTAGATCTCTCACCCTAATCTCTGTCTTCATGTTCACATGGTGTCCTCCATATGTACGCCTGTCTCCAAATTTCCTCTTTTTATAAGGACATGGTCATATTGGATTAGGGCCCATCCTACTGACATCCTCTTAACTTGATTATCTGCAAAGACCCTATTTCCTACTGACATCATCTTAACTTGATCATCTGCAAAGACCCTATTTCCAAATACTGCTACCTTCTGGGGTACTGGCAGACTTCAGTGTATGTACTTCAGACTTCAATATGTGAATTGGGGGGACACACAGTTCCACCTATAACATGCCCTAAGTGATTCTGATCCAGACGTGGATTGTATTCCATTTCAAGAAACACTGGAGAGGAGACTGCAGACTAAGCAAGAGAATGAGGGGCTAGGGGCTGCCCAGTGCTGTGCTTTCTTTATATTTGAGAGAAGCAGTTGAAATGGAATGAAGTGTGGTAAGTAGTGTGGCTGGAGAAGAATGCCCCTATAACTAATGGGAGGTGTGCAGAGACCTTGGGGATTGCTTCCGAGTAACTTTGGAGGAGACATTATTAACACTCCTGTTAAAAGTAGAAAGCTGTTGGGCCATATCCTCAACCCCGAAACGGGGCTGTGATCCTTCGAAACCTAGCTCAGAGTCCACACTCGAAATCTCAGCTTACTTGGATAGTTCTTCTGAATTATTTGGTAATTCCTCCCACAGACCCATGTTTACTCTAGAACCTGAGGCCGCAGTACCTAAGTGTAGACCTTTCCAAAATATTATCTCTCTCCATAGACAGGCTGGTCATGGGAAAATCTGAATACATGGTGACCCATCTAGGGCTTTCCTCATGACATCAGTTATCACCTTCCCTGAGCTAAACCTGTGGGAGGGCATTCTGGAAGGTACCTGAAATGAATGGCTCACTCCCAGCTGGTATGTATTTGGAGAGCACTGCTTTATAATTTGGAATTGATAATGAGTTTACATTTTAGCTCTAATACTGCTAGGCATATTTTCAGGCATATTTCCAATAAAATTAAAAAAGAATATGTATGGGTACTGTGGTCTAATATTTGAAAGTATTCAGGATTTTTTTTTCTTAATGTACCTCCTTATCACCCATTGCTCTGCCTGGGCCAGGTAACTAGAGCCTTCTAGCCCCATGCCTCAGGAGAGGGCTGTTATAGATGAGGGGAGGTGACACATAGGCATTGGAACATCATGGCAGACATAATTGAGAGATTTGCCCTAAAGGTATGAAAGAAACAATAGATTTGGAAAAGTGCATTATGATATAGAACAAAGTTTTTTGTTTATTTTTTTAAAGAGATGTAGGTCCTACAGAGTGTGAAGGGAATTGGGGAAAAATCAAGGTAGATGGGGGCAACTCTCCATGAGAAGGGTTCCCATCCTCTTACCTGTTTCCTTAGGTCAAATCATAATTCAAGACCCAAAGATAATCATTTTTATTTTTATGTCCATATTTACATTTTACTTTTACTTTATTTTTATAATGTCTATATTTAGTGGTTTATTTATAATTGTACATTTTGTGTTTTACTTAACAACATATGATGACTATTTTCCATGTCATGATATTCTTCATGTTTTAATGCCTAAAAAATAGAGCAGGTAGTAGCTATACCCTAATTATGTTGTGAGTCACACCTATGTATTGCAGTGATTATAATGAAGCTACACAATGAAGGGAAAGACCCAGGGATACATTTGTAAGGGAGGGATTACCAATGAGTCTTTACCTCCTTCCCTACTCTTGTTGGACACACACTGCCAAGGGAGTAGGTTTATTCACCTACCCAGTTCTCTGTCCTTGATCCCCACTGACCCTCACAACCAGAAAGTATGAAATGCCCACTTACAGGTCCAATCCTGCTTCAGACTAGGACAGATTTCACCACTCTTGCCAAAGCTCTTGTTTTGATATAGTCAAATAACATTTTCTCCTTCTGGAATGCTCTCCTGACATTTTTCTGCCTATCCAAACATTCTCTCTTCATATTTCCAGGCCCCACACAAGTTTGACCTGCCCAGTGAAAGCTTCCTTAATGAGCTTTCCCCTGAAGTTCTGGTTGAATTTTATCCTCTGTTTTATTTTACCTCATCTGCTATATTGTAAATTAGCTGCAATCGGGAATCGTGTGTTTTCCTTCTGGGTATTTCTTACCATTTCTATTATAATGTGGAATCTCTAGTTGGCAAATACCATCTTTTAAAAATGGAAGTCTTTGGAAAGATGACATTTTCCAAAAGTCCCTGGAAAAGAGTGATGGTTACAAATATTGTACAAATTAAATGGAATATATGCATTCATTAAAATCATAACTGTGGTGATTATGTATCAGCATGAAAATGTCACAAATTCTATTTAATTTTAAGTGAAGAAAATAGAAGATAAAATTATATTTATATTATAATTACAGCTATGGGAAAACATGAATAAAGTCTAGGAGAGAATGTAAATATAAAGACAGCTACATTTAGGTGATAGATCAGTGGGTGAATTTCTTTTAATACTAGAATACTATTTTTACAATAATTGGGAAACATAGAGCAATAGTTCAGACTGTGGTCAGCTATGGAAAAAAGTAGTCAGTTTCTGGGAATGAACAATGAAATGAATTACATAGACACTTCAAGAGCTTTCAGTGCATAAACTAATTCAGATAGTTTGGTACTTTTAATTTTTATCTAAACAATAATGAATATTCACTTAATACTGGAGGTATTTTAAAGACGTAGCTACCATGTCTTAGGAGATCCACCTTGAAATCCTGCCATTTATATAATAAGCATCAATTTCATCCCCCCCCCCCACAAAAGTATAACTGCCAGGAGGATTATCTGGAATTCAAGACCTACCCTGAACTTCTTTTGTTCAAAATCCACATCTTTTGGGGGCTCTCATATTTTGTTTGCATGAAAGAAAGAGTTCTGGTTTGAATCATCATGTCCTTTTCCCACATAACAATGTCATGTGGGGTTTTCATCAGGGAAGAAAAGGCAGCACACCAGATAAGATTTCGCTATGATTATCTCATCATCTCTTTTCATTTGCTGTGCCACTGGCAAGACTCTTTTTTAAAGAAGGTTCAGCAAGATGATTGGCACTCGGTAACTGGTTGATATTGAATAGGAAAAGCCAAGAGCTAATTTGAAGTCTTTATATAATGTTCTTTGTTTAAAAAAATGAAGAGAAAAAATCCAAAATTAGAATACTAAGAACTAGAGCAGTCTTGCACCATACTGTTTTAATTGGCTGTTGCTCATGAGAAGAATCAATAATTTCTTTTGAAGTTTCACATCAACTGCTTAATTTTATCAAGTCTTATAATTAATCAGCTGTGAATAAAATGAATCAGCTGTAATTTTAACCTTAGGTTTTTTAAAAAAAATAGCTACTGTGATATAAGTAATAGGTTATCTAATCTTATTCAAAAATGTTATAAATGATTTTAGCTGTATTTTGGAGGAACTGCAACTTATCAGTTTACTCCTGAATTTCAGCAGTCGTGTTTTCAATACCTTTTCAGAACACATTTATTGAAATGTTAATGTAATTTTGTGTTCTTCGGGTATTTTACCTGTTTTATTTTAACCACTGAGTAATAATATAGGAATACCTAGTGTATTTCCAACACTGTGCCAGGTACCACGGAGGCAAAGAAGTGAGTCAAAACCAGCATAAGGGATGGATCTTATTCTCAAAGACCTTCTCATATAAATGGAGGAACAGACAGACTGGTCATACATGAAAATATCAAGAATAACAGACTTTCAGTGTCATCTTAACTGATTATAGATAAAGTAATTTCAGAAAAGTAGGAAAGCTTGAGTAGTCTGAGCTCCCTGGAGGACATGAAACTTGGGTGGAGACTTGAGGTGTGGTGTGGCTGAGTCTACTGCTTTTCTCTAAGACCTGTTCTTCCCTTCTTAGATAGGAGTAGAATTTAGCTGAATGCTGCTAAATGTTGCACTTCTCAGTCCTCTTGCATCTATGCGTGATCACGTTCTGTAGAGTGGGTTGTAAGTAGAACTGTGTGTGTAGCTTTCAGATCATGCCATTATAGCAGGAAGGATGTCTGCCCCTTACTACTTTTCAAGTTATTTATTTATTTATTTATTTATTTATTTATTTATTTATTTGAGAGAGTGGTTGCAAGCACAAGCCAGGGGAGGGCCAGAGGGAGAGACAGAAAGAAGCAGACTCCCCGCTGAGCAGGGAGTCCGATGCAGGGCTCGATTCCAGGACCTCGGGATCATGACCTGAGCCGAAGGCAGACCCTTAACTGACTGAGGCACCCAGGCGCCCCCTGCCTCTTATTACTTTTGTCCATCTTACTGGGTGGGACACAGATTAGACAGCTAGAAGCTGGAGCAACCCTCTTGGGCCACCCAGGATACTGGAGTCGTGTGAATATGGCAGATAACAAAATAAAAGGAGCTAGAGCCCCTGTCAACCCCATCAAACAGAGTTATTATGCCAGCTAAGAATTTTATACATAAGAGAAATAAAATAATGTCTGGCTGAAGCCATTGTTATTTTGAGTGTCCTTCTTACAGCCAACTCTATATCCCAATATAAATGGATAGAATTTAGATCAGTGGAAGAGTGGAGGGAAACATTTCATGGAAGGAACTAGCTGGAACAGAAGCCTTGGATAGGGATGATTCTCTCCCTCAGAGTGTCTCCAGCTTAAAGAGTGAGTAGAGTTATAGTTACTACTTATTTAACTTTATGTGGTCAAAGAATACACTTTGTATGATTTGGATCCTTTAAAATTTATGGAGACTTGCTTTATGTCCTAACATATGGTCTGTCCTGAAGAATGTTCCTTGTGTCCTTGGAAAGAATATGTATTCTGCTGTTGTTGTGTGGAATGTTCTATAGATGTCTGTTCGGTCTAGTTTATCGTATTGTTCAAAATTTTCTGTTTATCTTTTGTCTACTTGTTCTAGCCATTATTTAAAAGTAGGATATGGAAACCATCAACTAGTATTCTTGCATTGTCTATTTCTCCCTTCATTTCTGTCAGTTTTTGCTTCATATATTTTGGGGTTCTATTGTTCACATAGGCTTATAATTTCTTATAGTTATATATATTACAGTTTCTCATAATTTTATATATTTTCTTGATGGATTGACTTTTTTGTCATTATAAAATATCCTATTTGTCTCTAGTAACAATTTTTGCCTTAAAAATCTATTTTATCTGATATTATGTAGTCATTCCTGCTTTCTTTTGATGTAAAGCCCACCGTATCAGTGATTATATTAAGTGAATGAACACTCCCATTAAAGGCAGAGAATGTTTTTAGTCTTTAGTTTTCTATATGTGTTGTCATTTTTGTTCCCATCTTTCTCCATTACTGCCTCCTTTGTGTTAAGTAGATATTTTCTAGAGTTCCATTTTAATTCCCTTGTCATTTCTTCTACTATGTGTTTTTCTATATATTTTTGAATTGATTTTTAGTGGGTGCCCTGGGGATTACAATTAATACCATAATTTATAACCCTCTAGTTTGGATTAATACCAACTTAATTTCAGTATTGTAAAACAACTTTACTCCTATATAGCCCTATTTTTCCCTTTACAGAGGTTTTTACTCTGGCATTTTTGCTTAAGTCACTCTGGCATCCACCTTTATGGCTTTTTATAGGTATTACTTGTTATTGTTTGGGCATTTTTAACAAGTGATTTTTCACAAATTATTTGAAAGCTCAGTGGGGAAGTTTTACTTTTGCTCGTACAGTTATATTGGCCCAGAACATGTCATGCTGGTAGTCTGTTATACTTGGGAATACCATATTTGGATTCATGGTTAACATATTTACAAAAATTAAATTCTTATTGTTGACAAACAAATACATGATTTATTGACATTCATATATCATTATTTAACTAATACTTATATAGTGATTAATATGGATATTTACTATTCTAACCACTTTATAAATATTGATGTATTTAATTTTGATAACCTTGTGAGAAGAGTGCCATTATTAACCTCACTTTGAACTGAGGAAACAAAGTCACAGATGGGCTAAGACACTTGCCAAAATTCGTATAAATAGGGAGTGGCAGAAATAGAATTCTGATCCAGGCAGCAGGCTCCAGTTTTTGCCTTTAGTCATTACACTTCCTCTCCAAATACTTATATAATGATTATATTTAATTCATTTATTCTAATATTTTTTGAGCATATATATACCATATGCTAGTTATTGTGCATTTGGAGATATAGTCTCTCCCGTCACAGAGCTTATAATTGAGCAGCAGGAGAGTATAAACTTTAGACAAAAATTATACAAATTATGAGTGATACCAAGGGTAAGTTTCAGGGTGTTTGAGAGCACCCTGAAAGTGTCATGAGGAAAACGTCAGCTTATTTAGAGGGACCAGAAAAGGTTTGTTTCAAAAGGTAAATGGCAAATTGAGAACTAAAAGCTGAGTAGGATTTATCTAGACCCTACCCAGGCCATCCCTGCCAATGAATTCTACTGCTTCTGTTAGTTGCCAGTCTACTTTCTTCCCTGCTTTGTTCTCCTTTCTTCTTTCTTGCCTTCTTTATCTCATAACTCCTCTTTGGTCTTTGGAATATCACATAAAAGGGTAGTCATTGGCATTCAATCAGTATGTTTCTTTCATTCTGCGTTGGGCATAATTTGGCAGTGGTTGGAAATTTTTAATTGTGTCTGCAGTTGTTTGGTGCTTAGGGGTTTCTTCTCCATGTCACCTCATAAAATCATATTTTTGTGCTACTTTAACTTAATTTTTAAAGATTACTCGTATTTAATTTTTATAAGAGATCCAATACATTTTGGAAAATGTTTATGGCAGGGAATCACAACTCCCTAAAGTGTTGTGAATTTTTGCCTTTGTGGCTTTAATTGTAGGTGGACATAGCTTCTGAGCTTTGTCAGTTCTTTGCCTTGGTGCCCTCAATCAGTAGCTTGGCAACATATTACACTGGCAGGTTCTTATTGTCTGTCAACACAAAGCTTGTTTTGTGCACAGTATTAGCTCCTGGATGGTTCTGCAAAGGTGATGTGTCACTGAAATTTTCTTTTTTGACATGTCTTTTACCTGGTGGTTAATGGCTATGATGAAATATTTGTTCTTCAAGAAATGAACCATTTTTTCTTGGCCATATAGTCTAGTTTTTGATGATATATTTGCCAAAAGATTGCCAACGAAACCTCCCTTTTTTTCTGTTCATTTAAAAAATATCTACCATTTCTCCATTTTAGGTTTATTATTCCTATCAGTAAAGTGATATGAAACGGCAGTCTATCAGGCGTTCTGTTGTAAACTGATTGATTGATTACCTGCCGCATGAGGGACTCTGTGTAGAGAAAGAAGAGATGACAAATTCAGGATGTGTTCTATCCAGCAACAAATGAAATAGGAAAGTAGATTTCTCCTAAATTCTTTGAACAATCAGAGAGTTGTGGGAGAGTATATATTTTGTAATC
The DNA here is from genome assembly GCF_029215605.1 of Mirounga angustirostris. NCBI lineage: Eukaryota > Metazoa > Chordata > Mammalia > Carnivora > Phocidae > Mirounga > Mirounga angustirostris. The sequence goes on along the minus strand of NW_026991711.1, from coordinate 14,477,923 downwards.
AATATAAAGTGAATTATGTTTTTGTCTGTCTTGTATCACATAACACAGAACCTGCTGGGTGTATTTTTGGCTAGAGAGTAATCTAGAGGATAGGTCTAATGTAGTTTATCTTAAAAGAGGTTTTGTGGCCTAAAGAAAATTTCTGCAGGGGTACTTCAATATGATAGTCATTTTCTGAAATAATAAGCTAATACTGAGATAGAATAATGGGTCCACGTGACTGACATTCCAGAGAGATGAACCACACATATTCAGATGTCGTATCTTTATAAAACAAATGGTGGTTTTGATATAAGTTTCAAATCAAAGTAACAAGAACAGATGTTTGAATTGTAGGTATTGGTTTCTGATAGTGTTGCTTCTCTTAAGGGCAGCTGTATTTAGCATATTCTAGCACAACAATAGTACAACAATATGAATAATAGGAACTCTAACAGTGGTTAATGCCTTGATCTTTGGGATGGGAAAAAAACCCAGCCAATCTCTCATAAATCTGAGTATTGCTGTAGTGAAGAATAAAAACAAATGTGCATGCTTTTTTTTCAGTTCCAACAAAAGAGAAAAGGTAAAATTGCAATAAGAATGATTTAGAGAACCATGAAGAGAAAGACCAGTAGAAATATCACTCTAGCACAACAGAATTTTGAGGGCCACTGTGGAATTTTTGTCCTGGTGGCTGTAAAAATAGCTTAGTGTCACCAGTCTGAAATAGTTAAATTGACTGCATTCAGAAGTATTACCAGACATCGTAAAATTACTGTAATTATTTTTACCCTGAGACTTGGATTCTAGTTCTTATGGTTAGTAGTTAGTTATATGATCATAGATGTATTTTAAAAATGGAAAACAGGGGGGGCACCTGGGTGGCTCATTTGATTGAGTGGCCCACTCTTGATTCCAGCTTAGGTCATGATCTCAGGGTCCTGGGATTGAGTCTGGTGTCGGGCTCCATGCTTTGTGGGGAATCTGCTTGAGATTCTTTCCCTCTCCCCCTGCCCCTCCCCCCAACTCATGGTTGCTCTCTCTCCTCTCTCTCTCAAATAAATAAATCTTTTAAAAAATGGAAAACAGGGGAGTTATATTGGATTTTTTTCAAGGTTACCTTACCTAGAGCTGTGAGTTCTTTTGGACCTCCCTCATGTAGCATTCAGTAATTACGGTCACGTTATTTTGCATAGCTCTCTATTGTTCTCATGGAAATTAAGTTCATATCTAATCAATGCCACAGGAGAAGCTTAAGAAAATTTGCAATAAGAATCTTCCAGTGGGGCGCCTGGATGGCTCAGTCCTTAAGCGTCTGCCTTCGGCTCAGGTCATGATCCCAGGGTCCTGGGATCGAGTCCCACATCGGGGCTCCCTGCTCAGTGGGAGGCCTGCTTCTCCCTCTCCCACTCCCCCTGCTTGTGTTCCTGCTCTCACTGTGTCTCTCTCTGTCAAATAAATAAATAAAATCTTTAAAAACAAACAAACAAACAGCATCTTCCAGTGGGTCTACTTGGTGACACAGCTGGACGTAGGACCTCTGGTTGTGATAATACTTGGGTGAAATTCTAAAATTCTGTCATAGTTGGGAAAATAATCAATTTTATGAGTATTTTTGACAGGTTAACCTCTGCTGTATTCTAATTTCCCAATTATTCTCCATAACTCTTCTAAACTTTTCAAAATGCCTTCACAGCTCGTGTCTACTTTGGTCTGCAAAAATGGGAATACAGTATGCCATGAATTCTCACCTTGGGGCCAGTCATGTATAGGTGTGGGATAAGCTAGATAGGGGTGGAAGGAAGGATGAGATGACTCTTCGGGAGTCAGTATCCCCTGGGAGAAAGAGAAAGTCAGTGGTCAGGAAGCCTAGCCAAGGTCAGGTGGCTGGAAGAAGTCTAGCTGACCATACTTTGGCAGAAGCACAAACCAAGAGCCGGTGAAGGTTGATATCCAAGAAGTCAGGACATAGTGAAGTAGGTGACGATCAGGGAAGATATTTCAGGAGATACACTTGTGCCTAATGAATGTGGGGTCCATGTGTTTAAAAAATCTTGGTTTGCTTAGTTAACCAGTGAGGAATGCATGGGCGTTCGTGGGGTGAGCTAACTTACCCGAGGTTTTCTTCCCCAATCAATGGGATGCCAAGAATCAAACCTGTAAGTTTTGAGTACGTTATCTGTTTAGTTTCTCCTCTACTTCTCATTGTCAGGATTAGGGTGCTCTATGGATGTTAAAGAATATGTAAATTCTCATATAAAGTTTTAATGAGAAGCATGTCATCCATGGTTTGAAGATCCACTTTCTCATCAGGCACCAGACATGAGGTCAAGTCTGTGACACAATGTACAGGTTAGGATCATGAAAACCTGAGGCTGCATATTTGCACACTCAGGTTGCTTTCCTTACAAGCAGAGTGTTAGAATTTACGGTTTAGACAAAGTGTTGTTGTAAGCATGATTTTTAAAATATGGTATTGATTAATGCAAAACTGCAAATAAGGAACACATGCCTGGTTACCTGAGGGCATCACTGTTGGCTGGAAAATCCATTCACTCCACATCTGTCCCTAGTTCCAAAAGTCCCCGATGGATAACCTGGCTCAGCATCTCCTGAATATCTCTTCCTCTCTGTGCTCCAAGCATCTGCGGCCCCAGACCTACCATTTCCTTCGCATGTTTCAGAGAGATGTTGGTGATGCAGGGTGGGTTTTTTTTCCTTTGATGAAAAATGCAAACAAATGCTCGATCTCATCAGTTTATGTATTTGTTATTTGTTACCTTTCCACTCTTAAGTAATAAAGCATTCTTTATTACCCATCTGGATTATTTCATTGTTCTTCTTGCTTAGTCATTCCCTACAAGGCTGCTAAGTCAGTCCTTTTCAATTCTCTATATACTTGGCCTATGCAAAAACTGTAATTTTATGTCTACAAAACATTATTTTTATTCTAGTTGAGATTATGTTTCCTCCCTTTTGAAAATGTTTATTATGCAATATTGGAATATACAAAATATATGTAGCATAATAACAGGAACACCTGTGAATCCACACTTTCAATTATGAACTAGGATGATACTATTGAGTCTTATCTTGTCCTCCTTTCCTATCTGGTCTCTCCCTCTTCTGCCCCCAGAGGTAACCAATGCCCTAAATTGCTTTTTAATTTATACTTTTAATCACATAAGTCTGAATCTCTAAACAATATGCCATTTAGTTTCGTTAACTTTGTGATCTTAAAATGGGTATGAGGTATACAATTTTCTATGATTTGCTTCTTTTGAGACAAAATTATGTTTCTAAGCAATTTCTGTGATTTGCTCCTTAAAGAGCAGTGCTTTTTAAACTTCAACGTGCACACAAATCATCTTGGGAGCTTATTAAGATCTGGGTTTTGATTCAGGACATCCACAGTAGGACCTGAGGCTCTGCATTTCTGTTAGGCTCTCAGATGTTGCTCATGTTGCTGGTTTGTGTCACACTTTGACCAGCAAAGTTATGGAGGGCACAGATTATTTATAATTAATAGATGTGCCTGACTCAAAGATAGTTTATTAAGCTCAGGCATGCCTTCCTAAAAAATACATATTTTCATTACATTTATTTCTTCCCCTAAACCTTAGTGGAAAGATGGAAATTAAGAGAAGAATTATGGGACTGGCTCCCTTTAACCTAAGAACAAGGTGAGCGATGCCCTTGGCTGAAACCCACTTGGTTAATATTAAACTGACTTTCCCCCTGCAGATGCATTTGTATGCTAGTTTCTGTAAAGAGAATGCTGGTCTTTTTTTTTTTTTTTTTTTTTTAGAAAACTGGGATGTTTGGGCAATGATAATGTATATTGGCTATGGATATCTTTCTGTGCGGGATCTCTAGGACTGAATGTATATTTTTACTTTCTTTGTCTTGCACTTCATCACTTCATGAACCTTTGGCTTTGGGAAGGTCCTAATAGTGTGAGATAACCTGGAAGAAAAGGGCAGGAAGCTGTGTGACAGAACTTTGGGCATCTCTTCAGTCTGACTCAGCTGAAAGATGGGCAGCTCTGATATGTAGATGATTTATCATCCTTGTGTCCCCCAGCGCATACATTTCAAGGCACCCCTGGCCCTCCAGATCCTCTTAAAGATACACTACCATACAGCAATCTTTTTGCTTTCAGAGAGACTAAAAGATACTTGTTAGTATTATTTATTCTACTTCTGAATTCACAGTGTTAAAGTGTGAAACTACCATCAACTTCCACTTTACGAAGAGCAATTTTGCCTTTGAGAAAATGGAAAATGTGGCCACATATTACACGTTATTTAATAAAGTGGGATAGAAGGGGGAATTGAGCTCTTTGGTTCTAATACTTGTCTGCCTTAGTGAGAGAAATTAGTGTTCTGAGGAATAAGTCATGAATTCTTTCACCCACTATTTACCATTACTCTAAATAATGATGAATTTGATAGGTGTGTTGTGTATTTGAGAGTCTTCAAGGCTTGTCTGGAGATAGAAGTATTGATGTTTAATTAAAGGACAAGGTGTCTTTTCATTGCAAATGACAGGAACTCAGATTATTTTAAAGTGGAAGAGGAATTTCTGTGCTCATATGACTGGCAAATTCTTATGGTTTTCTAGCTTCAGTCAGGGATAAATCAAGGACTTAATGAAGTTACCAACTCTCTCTCTGTAGTTCAGTTCTGTTTTCCTTGGTGTGCCCAAGGGAGTGGTCAAGTTAGTCACCTGCAGCTTGAGGCTGATGTCATCTATTAAGTAGCAATCTGGGAGAGCAGAGTGGCTGCTTTTTGGGTAGCTTAACTAGTTAGTTTGCCCCTCTTATCCTTTGTTTTAACCTCTCTCTCTTCTCCTTCAGCTGTTTAACTTAATCTTTTAACTCTTCAATCAATCTAATTGAGAATGTCCTATTTCCTTCTCTAATGATTCCCCTCTCTTTCTCTATGTGCCTAAGATGATTGAAAGCTCTGGGTGTGTGTCTGAGGGTGAGACGGGGTTTGTTGGTGTAGCCATTTAAAATAATATAATAGGGCGCCTGGGTGGCTCAGTTGGTTAAGCGACTGCCTTCGGCTCAGGTCATGATCCTGGAGTCCCTGGATCGAGTCCCACATCAGGCTCCCTGCTTGGCAGGGAGCCTGCTTCTCCTTCTGACCCTCCCCCCTCTCATGTGCTCTCTGTCTCTCTCATTCTCTCTGTCTCAAATAAATAAATAAAATCTTTAAAAATAATAATAATAATAATATAATATTTAACATCATGTAAAAATGTTCACAATACATTAAATAGAAAAGCAGATCCTAAAATAGCTATAGACTGTGGTATCTTTTAAAACACATATGAGTAGAATATCTAGATACATAAGCATAATAATATATAGGCAATAGCAAAGGAAAATAGAAAATATTCAATAGGACGTACTCTAAAGAGTTAACAGGATTATAACTAAGTCAATTCCAAAAATTTAGCGTAGTATCCTTAAGTCTTTTCTCCTGGGTAGTTAGTTCGTATTCCCAAAAGAAGGCTCTTTCACTCACCTGATAGGAGATTTGCTTGTATATGCAAATATATTTGCTTATACATCCTTTACCTTGGAAGCTGAGTAGAGCAGAAGACTGGGAGCTCTAACACTGGGTATGCAAACTTTCATTTAGTGCTCCTGAGTTCGGGATGGGACACATGCCTGCCCTTATGCATGAGGAGGGATGCTGTGTGTGTGTGTGACTGTGTGTTGTGAGGAGTTGCCAGGCTGAGCATGAGAAGCAGAGAAAGAGACATGGGAGAGAAATCCCCAGGTGAGCCTCTTCTCTGGAAGACCTCGGAACACAAAGAGATCTTTGTTGCCAAGGCACAAAACAGTAGAAATTGACTCCAACAGTCATATTCCCTAACCCCCAATGTTTTCTCATAAAAGTAAATCAGATGAGCTTCTCTATAACATCCTACAAGTCCCTGTCTAATTCCTAATTAAAAATTTAAATGAATCTTTTTTTTTTATTAAGGTATACTTCCAAATGTTTAACATCTATGAAATAAATCTGAGTTACCTCATTTCAAGATGACTCAACCATAAAAATATACAGGAAAATTTTATCTAATACCTTGAAATATTTTAATATTTGGCTATTTTAAGGACTTTAAGGAACATTTTCTCTTTAGAGATATTTTAAGATCTTTAAAGAGTATTATCCACATATAGCTCTATATAAGTCATTATGTAATATCAAGCTATATGCAGGGAGTAACTTCGCAGAAATTCCAAAATGGAATAATACCTAACATCAAATTTAAGGTGACTTTGGTGATTTATTTTATTTTTCTTTTCAGGGAATTTAAGAGTCAGGGCTGAAAATCATCACGGTATTTTTTATGCTCACCTTATGCAGGGATGACTATACTCTTCTTAATTTAATTCTTCTTGCCATTCATTCATATATTAGATATTGACACAAAATGGCACTAGTCCACAGGTGTTGGGTGCTGCATTCCTCTTCCTTCTCAGCTCTTCTCCCCTCTCCCTCCTTCCTCTTTATTCTTTAATTCTTTACTTCCCTAGTGAAAAATAACGAACATTTATTTAATGTGTACTAGGTGCCAGGCTCTGTTTAAATGCTTTACATACACTAGATTGTTTAATTATCATGCCAATCTTCCAAGGAATGATGGTTTTCTCCTTTTTTCAGAAGTTGAGGCTGAAGCTTCAGAGTGTAAGCAATTAGAAAGTTGAAAGCTTTGAGTGTCATGCTGCCCAGGTTCTCAAAATGTGCCCCTGAAACTGCAGCAACGTCAGCATCATTTGGGAACTTGTTAGAAATGATTATTCTTAGGCACCCTGGATTTACAGAATGAGAAACTGGGGGGGGGTGCCCACCAGTCCGCATGCTTTAGCAAGTCTGAGGAGTGATTTTGATCCATGCTGATGTCTGAGAACCGTTCATTCCATTCTTCCCTGAACTCTGTGTGAAAATTACCTTCTCTATTGTTGACCTTTCCCTTTGTTATAAATGTACTCCTATGAATTTGCTCTTGTAGGGTGTGTCACATTTTATTTTACCTCTTAATATATTGCTGAAAACTCTTGGATTTAAAAAGGTTTCTTATAGTTTCTTCTAGGGATTATTTTTTAAAAATTTTGTATTTTAAACTAGGCTACTCAAAATGTTACCAGCTAGAATCTAGCAATGCAGTCATGTATTAAAAAATATGCACTATGACCAACTAGGTTTAATTCTAGGAAGATAAGGATGGATCGGGTATCCAGAAAATTATTAATATAATTTCCTGCGTCCACAAACTAAATGAGAAGAATTCATACATTCATTGAAAAAGTTTTTGACAAATTTAGCAGCCATCACTAATAAAAAAAAATTAAGCCAAATAGGAATAAAAGGAAAACACTACATTATGATAAAGACTATTTACTAAGACCAATAGCAAACATCATCCTAAGTTCAGCCTAAATAATAAAACACTAAATTTATAGCAACTGAAGTCAGGATAGAAAAATAGATGTCTTCTATTGCTGTTATTATTTAATATTGTTTTGTTGGTTGAAGTAAATGCAAAAAGTCAAAGAAAATACAGAAAATAGAAAAATAGCTATAAATATTTTAAAAAGTAAGGTTATTAAGTTATTTTTGAAGATATTTCTTCTATAGCTAGAAACCCCAAGATATGTTAGTAAAGTGACTAGAATTGATAAGGGAACTTTATAGAGAGCCTGGTTATTAAAAAAATATATTAAGGGGTACCTGGCTGGCTCATTCGGTGCGCGGGACTCTTGATCTCAGAGTTGTGAGTTCGAGCCCCACATTGGGTGTAGAGATTGCTTAAAAATAGAATCTTAGAAAAAGAGAGAAAAATACTAAATTATTTATATTATTAATAGCCATTTAAAAATGGAAATAGCAAAGATTTCTCAGTCTTGGGAATTACAAAAACCATAAAATACTTAAGTATAATTTTTAAAAAGAAAGTCACATAATCCATATAAATGAAATTACAAAGTAGTATTGAAAGATATAAAACAAGACATAAAGAAGAGAACTAATATCCTATTCATAATAATATATAAACTCAGTGCAATTTCATTTAAAATTTCAAATTACTTTTGGAATTCAATGAAAAATTCAAGGTTAGGAAAAATCAGTGTCTGAGAAAAAATTAAAATATGAAAAAGAGGAATAATGAAGAGCCCTTTTTCTTACCAAATACCAAAACACCATAAAGCAACTGTAATAACAGCTATATGGTCGGGAATAGAGGGGTAAACTAGGACAAGTACTCTGAAATAGTTCTCAGTATATATGGAAACTTAATATATGATAAAGCCAACATTTTATTTCACTATGAAAATGATGATTTATTTAATAAATTGTTCTCACACATCTGGAAATCACAGTAAATGGCTATCACTACTACATACATATATAAAATTAATTTCAGTTGAGTAAAAGACTTAAATTTAAAAATAGAATTCTAGAAGAAAATTAACTGTTCATGTGGTAACATACAGGTTGTGGAGACCTTTCTAACAAAGACAAGAAATCTAGAAGCTACTAAAGAACAATGAAAATTTAGAGGATGGCAGATGCTACAAACACAATAGATCATAGCTTGAGAAGTTATTTCCAATGTATATGATAATGTAAACATCATCATTATCATCATCATTATCATCATCATCATCATCATCATCATCATCATCATCATCAAAGAAGTCTGACAAGTTGATGGCTCCCTTGGCCCACTTTCCAAAGAAAGTAGAGTCTGAGGCAGGATTAAAGTGCTAATGCTTTATTTATGAGGAGCTAACCCAAGTTACGAGGGTGAGGATTAAAGGAAGAGAAGCAAGGGAAGATGTGCTGTGATCCAAAGTGATGTATTACTGCTGCTCAAGGCACAGTAAGACACAGCAAGTTGTTTAGCAGGTGTATTACTCAGCATATGGAGCTTCTCAGATGAGCTGCAAAGAGAACTCAGCTTTGGAGAAGTCCATGGGAAGGATGCTGGAGAGGAAAAATCTGCCTAGTACCCTTCTGTGTCTTCTTTCCTATTGGCCAAAGCTTACCCAATGGGCAATTAGCTTTTCAAGTGTGAAATGAGACCAATTTAATGGCTCTGTGTGCCAATTCTCATGTCCCTCATTGTTTCATTCTAGTCTGAAAGTAACAAAGCAATCAAAAACTCTGAACATACAGCTGGTCAGCCCAGTACAACAATGACCACAGGGGATGGCCTGACACATGCAGGACTGGTGACCGCCTGGAACCCAGTGGTGTTAGTGGGGTCTAAGAGACAGATAGTAGAACAATGGGGATCTGAGGAGCAAAAGATTTGTATCCAATACAATAGCAGAAAGATATAAAAAAGCATTTCAAAGAAGTTCAAATCTAAATGGGCAATAAGACAAGGTGATTGACCTCAGTAAATATATTATTCAAAGCATCTGCCACGGTAAGAGTTAAGAATTGCCCAAACCTTGGAGTTATTCTAATGCATGGATTAGGAGGAACTAGACTTTAATTGGCCTCCCTACTTCTTTCTATTCTCCCTTCAATGAATCTATTCTCACTACAGCAGCCAGAGCAATCCCATTACAATAGAAATAAGGGCACTTTATTTTTGTGCTCAAAACTCACCTCAGAAAGTTAAAAATAGAGCTACCTTACAACCCAGCAATTGCACTACTCTGTATTTATCCAGAGGTTACAAACAGTGATTCGAAGAGGCACATGCACCCCAATGTTTATAGTAGCAATGTCCACAATAGCCAAACTATGGAAAGAGCCCAGATGTCCATCGATGAATGGATAAAGAAGATGTGAGATACATACACATATACATATGTATGTCTCCACAACCTATATTCTTTTTGTTGGCTCTATCTATCTGTCTGTCTGTCTATCTATCTATCTATCTAATGGAATATTACTCAGCCATCGAAAATAATGAAATCTTGCTATTTGCAACAATGTACATGGAGCTAGACAGTATTATGCTAACGTAGGGGAAGGGAATGAAAAATAAAATGAGATGAAAATTGAAAGGGAGGCAAACCGTAAGAGACACTGAACTCTAGGAAACAAACTGAGGGTTGCTGGAGGGTATGTGGGTGAGGGGTTGTGGTGATGGGCATTAAGGAGGACACTTGATGTAATGAGCACCCCTAGAGATGGGGAACTTGGGTGGCTTAGTCAATTAGAAACAAAACAAAAATGCCAAAACTCACTGTGGCTTCCTATCTTCCTTAGAGAATAAATTAAAGTCCTTAAGATAACCTGTAAATCCCCATGTAACATGGTTTGTTACCTCTCTGATCACATCTTCTACCACAATCCCTTTGTTTTTTTAGCTCTAGTCATTGTTCCTCCCACAGGCCAAGAGTATTCTATCCCAGGGCCTTGGCACTTGCCCTTTCCCTGGCTGTTTGGCTTGTTCCTTTCCTGTCTCATCACTTACACAAAAGGCACCTTTGCAGTAAAGCTTTTACCGATCACCCTTTAAAAATTTTCAAATTCCTACCCATGACATTTTATATCCCTCTACCCTGCCAATTTTTAAAAAATTTCTAATGTTTATCAATATAATATTCTGCATTTTTTACTTACTGGATTCTGTTTATTGTCTGTTTCTCTCATTGAAGGTGGGCACTATGAGGGCCTCTATGTTTCATTCACTACTGTATTCCTAGGCCTAGAACAGTCTCTGACATATAATAGATGCTCAATAAGTATTTGTCAAATGAATACATGGTCATGATACAAGAGTCAGGTCTGAGTGCTGCCAGTCTTAGTCTTATTTAGCATTGCTGGGGAGGGTTGGTGGTGGTGGGAGGAATTTGAAAGAGGCACTCCTGACTTCTTGGCATCACTGGTGTGGGCCCTGCTTTGAGATATGACAGGAACTGTTGGCTTCTTGAGTGTGGATTAGGTAATAAGGGAAATTGATGTGTTGGGGGGAAGATAGAGGAATCTCATTGGGAAAATGAAGTGATTGGGATTTAGTTTGATAATAAACTTTTGTTTTTAATAAAACTTGATGGTCCTGACAAGTGAAAATGCATTTATTCAAAAACTTACATTCTCGGAAGGGAAAAACTTTTCTTGATCTAATGATATGAAGAGTTACTGAAATATTGTTTTGTGCTATGACAGAGCTTTCTGTCAATGACTTAAAACTGGAAAGAGAAGTGCAGCTTGCAAAACCAAACCAAAACCATGATTGATTTTGAAAAGCTCAGGATTCTAATCAAATGAAGTCAGTGTAAAATAATGAGCTGATTCACCATCCAGGAAGATGCCAATGATTGTTTTTGTTTTGTTTTGTTTGGCAAAAAGCACATTCTTGTTCATACCATCGAGTATTTATTGAGTACATACTCTTTGACTCATTTGTCAAACTGGTGTTCCATGGAAAGCAATATTGCAAGATGCTAAGAGCTGGACAGCAAAAAATTTCCTGTGATTAACTATGTTTAGAAAACCTTGACTTCTGAGATTATAAATGTCTAAGAGGGGCTTTGAAATATAATTTCCATATAATGGAATAATTTTATTATCAGACACTTGTTAACTTACTTGAGAATGATATTCTATACAAACCAATTTAGAACCATTCTACCTAAAAGACAGTAGTCGTCTGGTTATTTTATTTTAGGAAGGTAGGTTTTGGTATAGTCGTTTTAATTTTAATTCTCCTCCAAGCAATAGAGTGATTCATCATGGATTTGGGGGCTGTGTGTGTTTAAATGTTTGTTACTACAGTAGCTATTTAAATTAAAAGTGCTTTATTAAAGCGAAACCACTTTTGATTATTCAGGATATTTTTTAATCTATAGAAAGAAATGGATGTATTTCCCGTTCTTAATTCTAGTTAAATTTTTATTAAAAGGACAAAACCATGATAATATATAGTACTTCAGCAAAATGAACAGTCCAGTTGACAAATACTTATTGAGCTTGCCACCATGCCAGGGACTATATAGGCCACTGGGGTGTAGGGGAGAGAAAATCTCTGTCCCCAAGGTGAATTCATTCTAATGCAGAACTCATCTCGATGAGTAAACAGCAAGATTATTAGAATAACTTTAATCTTCTTCCTAATTATTAACTGTAAAAGAAAAACAATTTTTCTGTTTTGTTCCATTTCAAGTGATTTCAAATTTTAGACTGAAGATTCTAAATTACTTAAAATGTGTCTTAGACATAATAGTTTATGCTAGTTTATTAGTTGCTGCTTTTATATGTTGTATTATCACGTCTTACTTTTCAAGTCACAGGCTTATTTTATGACTAATGGATGATGACCTTCAGTGATAATGAACCCCGTCGTTTCTCTTTAAAACTGAGAGACTGTAGGGATATTAAGATGGTATGACAGTCTTCCTCGTCAATCAAGATTTATAGTATTAACAAAAGATAAGATAGATATTTATGGAACAATAATGCCTTGAAATAGAGCAAGCACAACTTGTAAAATTATTAAACAGTTGGGTTCAGTTAGGAGCTTAAGGACTCATTATATTTGGGGATTTTATTTAACAGTTATTTGTTATTCCTTCAGAAAAAAATAGCATCTCTAATAACAGTTTCTGAAGCTCAGGGCTATTGATGGTCTTTTACTTCAGCGTTGGTGCATTTATTTATTTATTATTTTTTTATTTTTGAGAGAGAGAGAGTGGGGAGGGGCAGAGGGAGAGGGGGAGAGAGAATCTTAAGCAGGAGACTCCACACCTAGTGCAGAGCTCAACGTGGGGCTTGATCTCATGACCCTGAGATCATGACCTGAGCTGAAATCAAGTCGGACCCTTATCGGACTGAGCCACCCAGGCGCCCCCAGCATTGGTGCTTTTAGAGCTTGTCAGTAATCTTAGACCTTATTTTTGAAGCTCAGAGCAAGGGTCATTGGTAGATTTCAACACTTAATATATCCAGCTTACCTTTTCAGGAACCCCCTTCAGGTACAGAGAGAGCATCATATGCCTGATTTATGGTATAAAGTAATATCTGAACATGGCTGAAGTTACTACAATATCTGGGTTCCCAAATAATACCTTAAGTTAAAAGAAAACAAAACAAAATCCGTCACTTTCTTGTCCCAGTGGATGGAGTTAACCTAAATAGAACACTATAGATGGGTGAAGAAATTGGTGGAAATTGTGTTCAGATGAGAGTTTGCAAAAAGACACTGCAATTATAACCTCATATTTTTATATAAAATAGGCTAAACAAGGTTTTTTATTCTGTGACCATTTGTAGGGTAAGTTACTTTTTAGATACTTAAAGAGTGCTGTATGTTTTAGGTTGTAAAACTGTGGATGTTGGTAATGAAAGTGGTTTTTTTTTCCCCCTGAATGAGGAGTGTGTATTTATATAAGTATATTTATAAATACAAATGTAGAATGAAAGCATGTGATAGAAACCCCGCCTGGTCCTTAACAGCATCACTGTGATTCTCTGAAATTTAAATTTTCCTTTGTTGTGTGAATAGAACGAAAGTCATCTTAAAGGATCCATAGCAAGAAACAAAAGGATTGGATTTTTATAATCATTTTTTTTAAATAAATAGTATGTGGTTAAAACCAGGGTCAGGGAAGCAATCACAAGAGGGTGATCAATGGACAGGCTTTACACTCCAGCTATTTCACCAGATGGCCATTGCCAGTATTTTTGTACCTTTTAAATAGGTTACATGTAATAGCGTGAAAATACTTCCATTTAAACCTTACCAACTTGATGATAATCTCTCAAATGTTTTCCTTTTCAGACTTTTTAACAGAGGTGAGGTATCTTTAGTACTTAATAGGTTATTAACGCTCACTTAAATTATTAGTTTTTTTTTTTTTTTTACAAAGAAAAATATTCAATATCAGAACACAGAGGCGCTTTCCTTTTTTTTTTCCCTCCCAAGTATCATTGTGATTTAGAAGTGGTTGCTGAGGAGAAGTCATGTTAACATAACAACAGTTGATGCAGTTGCAAATCTTTCCGTTTTAAGGCTCAGGATTGTCCCCAAGGAGCAATCTTGGCCTGTTGTGCAGATGTTGAACTCTCTTAAAAAAAAAAAAAGTGCTGAGCCTGATACAGATGTTCTCACATTGCCCAGCACTTTGATTAACCTCTTATGAAGTATCTGCCTACAGAAATCTGGATTAGTATGTTCCCATGTGTCTTATTAAAAGCCTGCCAGGCTTTATTGAACATGGTCTTTATACTTTTTGTTCTGTGGACAGTTTTGGTGTCTCGTAATTATAAAATGGAAAGCATTAGCCTCCACTAACAAGGATGTCTGATGCCGACTTGACTTTGAAATGGAAACCATCATGGTTTGATTTTAGCAGATTGTTATTACAGAATAACTGCAGTAACGCAGATAGGAGGGGCTCTGATTTTCCATAAACAAGTTGCTAGTGGAGGACCTAATTTTACTTCCTTTGGAGCTATTATCAGACTGTTGGGTTTGGGTTTCCAAGCGTGTGCCATACTCTAGTCTAGCCCTGAGCCCTCGATGTAGGAGCCACTAGCCAAATGTAGTTATTTAAATTTAAATAAAAATGAAATATAATTCAAAATTCAGTTTCTTAGTCACACTGGCTTCATTTCCAATGCTCCATAACTACATGAGGCAAGTGATTACTGTATTGGATAACACAGACATAGAACATGTCCATTATTGCAGAAAATCCTACTGGACAGCATTGGTGTGATCTTAATTTTATTTTTTAAAATATTGCATTTATTCGAGATAGAGAGAGCACAAGTGGGGAGAGTGGCAGGCAGAGGGAGAAGCAGGCTCCCCACTGAGCAGGGAGCCCCATGCAGGGCTCTATTCCAGCACCCTGAGCTGAAGGCAGACACTTAACCAACTGAGCTACCCAGGCACCCCCTGGTCTGAGCTTTAAATACTTGAGTGACCGATATGCTATGGGGTTCCCATTTATTTTCTACGTTCTTTTTTTTTTTTTAAGATTTTATTTATTTATTTGACAGAGAGAGACACAGTGAGGGAGGGAACACAAGTAGGGGGAGTGGGAGAGGGTCTGCTGAGCAGGGAGCCTGATGCGGGGCTCGATGCCAGGATCCTGGGATCATGACCTGAGCCGAAGGCAGACACTTAATGACTGAACCACCCAGGCACCCCTATCTTCTACGTTCTTAAAAAGATTTCTTCAATGGGCTTGTGATTCATTAAAATTTATAGTATTAATGAACAGGGAGCCTGATGCGGGGCTCGATCCCAGGACCCTGGGATCATGACCTGAGCCACCCAGACACCCCTATCTTCTACGTTCTTAAAAAAGATTTCTTCAATGGGCTTGTGAGTCCTTAAAATTTATAGTTTTAAAATCAAACGCATCATCTTTTCCCTAGAGGAATGATCAGTTCCTATTCTTTCTAGTTTAACATTTCAATCTTTGGGTGATAGTTTATACTTAGAGATTTTAGAATAGATTCTTGGAATAGCTGATTTTTTTCAGAGACTTGGATAACCCTAAGGAAGAGACTCCTGGAAATAGATGGTAGATGGCGTATCCCTGAACTGCAGAACTATGGGAGAAAAGCTGGCACAAAATTCAGAGTTTAGGAAATACCAATGATTTCCCAGGCTATTTATTTTATTTTAATTTATTCTTTTATTTAAAAGAATAAAATAATTTTATTCTTTATATAGCTATTAGAATAACTTTCAGTGGATAAGATCATGATTACTTTACCCTGAAACTCCCCCCCCTTTTATTTTTTTGCCTATTTTGAGTGAATGGGTTCAAATATTTTCCAGTTTTCCAACTTGCATCTCTTGTAATATGAAATATCTTTTCAAGTGACATAGCTTCATTCAGATGTTTTACAAGGAATGCTTGTGTTAATTTTGTTGGATCTGCTCTTCTCTGTATTTGAAATTGACTATGCTCTGGTTTATTAATCAATCAGATATCCTCATCTCTCTCTTAGCTTATTGGATTGGACTGCAAACTGGTTTTGTCATCTCCAGTTTATCTCCTCTCCTCAATGCTGCTTCTAGCGTTGTCTTCTGAAAATGCACCTTGGATCGTGTTCTGTCAGAGTCTCATGGCTTGCTCTATCAGAGTCAGAGCCCTTTTGTTCAATGGCCTGTCACAGCCTGGCTCCCATCTCCTTCTAACTATATTTCCAACAACACCCCCCCCCTTTTTTTTTAAAGATTTTATTTATTTATTTATTTGAGAGAGAGAGAGAGTGCACATGAGAGGGGGGAGGGCCACAGGGAGGAGCAGACTCCCTGCTGAGCAGGGAGCCTGACGTGGGACTGGATCCCAGGACTCCAGGATTATGACCTGAGCTGAAGGCAGTCGCTCAACCAACTGAGCCACCCAGGTGCCCCAGCCCCCCCTTTTTAACTTCCCTCTTATTTTATAACATATTTCTAGTAAATCCATAAGCCTTCATAACCAACTTTCACTTTCTGCATAAGTTCCCAACCTCAACTCTATCTACTTGCTCTCTGCAAGGACCATTTCATTTTACTGTAAGAATTGAGGTGATTTTTCCCACCTTTCTGCTTCTAGATTTCTCTGTATTTCCCCTATGTTCTTTTTCTTCCACCCTTCTCAGAGGAAGAAATATCTCTTCCATTCAATTACCTCAACTAAAGCCAAACTCTGAATCCTTACTCAGAAAACTTCAGTGGTTTCCCCTGTAGAGGGTAGGTTCAAGTGGATAAAGCTCTTTGCTTGGTGTTCAAAGCACGCCATGATATGGCCCAAACCCACTTTGCCAGCGTTGTCCTCGGGGTGTTCCCTCCTTCAGTGGTCCGTGCAAATGGGACTAATTCTCTGTGCTTTGCTTTGCTTACTCCCTTGCCTTGTCTAATGCTCTTTTTTCTAAATGTCATGTTCCTCTCTCTTCTCTGTAATGATTTTGGGCATCCAGACAAAAGCTGTGTCCCAGATGAAGACATTTCTGATTCCCCCAGTGTGCAATGCTCACGCCTCATCTGCACTCCTAGGACACTTTATCATCACTTTTGCTGGCATCCATAAGCTCCATACCAGAGGAGGAGCTTCTGGGTAATAATTTGTTGCTGATTTGGCTTTTCCTTGTCCCCACAATGCCTACCACCCAATCTTGTATTTAGGACATGCTCAAAAAATGGGTGATGGGTATTCGGGAGGGTACTTGTTGTGATGAGCACGGGTTGTTATATGTAAGTGATGAATTACTAAATTCTGCACCTGAAACTATTATTACACTGTGTGTCAACCAACTGGAATTTAAATAAAACGTGAAACTAAAACAAAAAATAAAATGATAATTAAAAAACATGTTTTGAATGAATAAATGAATGGAATCAATTATTTTCAAGCCTCAACATTTCATTAAACATTATTTATAAAACTACACCTATTTTAGATGAAAATTTCTTAGAGAACCTATTTACTTGGCTGTTCATTAATGAACTCTGGATTAGGATGGGGAGTGATTAATTTTTTATTTTAGCTGGTTGGATGTGATGTGTTTAGACAGGTTCTGAAATGCTCAAGTTGGTTAGATTTGAACATAGGGTGATACCTTGCTTAATAGGGCTTGTTTCATAGATTCCTCTTTAGTGTGCTTAAACACCAAGATGTCAGGAGTTTTGACGAGGTAAGCAGAGGTGTGTTTACACTTATGAGACTGTGGTGTTGTATGTGCACACGCAGAGCACATCATGCATAGTAGAAGGCAGTGGAGAGATGGGAAATGGGAAAGGACGAGAAACTATTTACAAGTTTTGAGAAGGTCTGATGCTAAGATGAGTATTCAAAGTGAGTTTACTCCTTAGACTCCTTGACAGAGAACATTAGCTCTAAGATCCAGCACACAGGCTTGTATTTGTTCATTTTACTGAGGGTCCTCTAAGGCTGAGCACTTTGCCCTCTTCTTGTGCACCTTCTTTGAATCCAGAGACATCTCTAATCATCTGCTACCTAAATCAAGATAAAGTAGCACCCAGATTGTTCTACAGCAATTGCAAAAATTTTTTTTATTACCGAGCTCCATTTCAACTTTATAGATATTAGTTGACCTGTCACAAGGAACGAGGTTATCATGCTTGACCTTTGTATCCTCTGCCTGTTTTAAGGGCGGGAACTAACAGCTCAGCAGAAGTGAAGCTGAGTACCTATTCTTTGTCATGGCAACTTTCACTTCTGCCAAACACCTGGAATTAAGTGGAAGAGCTTTCATACTGCAGGGGAAAAAAATATGAAACTTAGCAACACTATTGGAGATGAGAGAAAAACAATATTGCAACCTTTTCAACCTGTAAATTCAGTAGTGGTATCACAAGATTGCATGGCAATGGGTATTGTAGTTTACGGATGATGGAGATATAAGTTGATCAATCCGCTCAGAAGGGCAATCTAGCAATGTGTATCAAAAGCCACAAAATTAAAATAACAACAACAACTTTTTCGTGCTTTTTGACTTCACAATTCGCTTTCTAAAAATTTGCCATGGGGAAGTAATCAGATTGTTGTACACAGATCTATGCACAAGGAGACCCATTGTCTACTTATTTATAATAGCATAGCAACTTGAAAGAAATGTCTGGTGTTAAGGGACAGATTAAATAACTTATGGCATATGCAGCTGATGATAAAATTACGTAGCCTTTTAAAAGTATACTCTTGAGGATTATTTAAGGATGTAAGTAAACGCTTTTGAAAAGTTGTTAAATAGATAAATGGCTCACAAAATTGCATAGCTGGTATGATACTTTGCAAGAAAGTGCATATATACTATGAAAAAAATTTATACATGAAATTTATACATAATGACTACAAGGTTAAGTAGCAAAATGTTAACAGTAGCTATCTCAGTGTCATGAGATTAGAGGGAACTTTTGCTTTCTTCTTGATTATTTTATTTGGAAATCTTCAGTGGAATGCTTATGTATTTTACAAAAGACAGTAATTGGTTTGTAATACCTTTGATTACAAGACAGTTGCTAAGCTAGATAATTTATAGTGTTAGCTCTGGCTCTAAGGGTCTAATAATCCCATGATTTTATCTTAGAACATGGTTTGGCAAACTACAGCCTTCAGATCTAAATCTGACCTGCTACCTGATTTTGCAGATGAAGTTTTATTGAAACACAATCTTGCCCATCCATTTACATATTACTTCTGGCTATTTTCGTGCTATAATGGTAGAACCAAGTAGTTCTGATAGAGACCTTATGTCCCACAAAAGCTAAAATATTTAGTATCTGGCCCTTTACAGAAAAAAGTTTTCTGACCTCTATTCTAGAATGTTGAGTTGGAACTTTCCATCCCTTAAAAAGCATGCTAATTCAGTTAAAATATAATTTAATATTGTAATTTCAGGTAAATTTTGATGCCTTAAATTCTGTAAAGATGTGTACTTTATTTAAATAGTTTTGTGAATATTAAATTCACAGGACCAGGAAAGAGCAAGATTCAGCTTGACTCTCTTATTGAAGAGTCAGAGAAGTTTAGAGATGTGGGCCTTCTCTCATCCTTCTGTGCCCTAACCTTATGGGCTGCAAACTGATTTCGGGTCTAGTTTTGTGGGGGAGAAAAGGGGCTATGTTTGCTTTTTTTGCCAAGTGGTTAGCCCACTATCCAGCTGAAGGTGAAATGCTATCTGCATTTCAATAACACGTACTTATTGCATGAGGCCCTCTTTGGGCTTCTGTGGAGGATGCCTGAAGACCTCCTGACCTTGAGGAACAGGAACAAAATGGAGAGGGAAGCACGTTCTGGATAAGGAGAGAATCAAAGTACCTGTAAGGCACTGAAGGCTATCTGAGAACTGAGGAAATATTGTGGGCATTGTGTACCTGGATCTTACTATGACTGGAAAACCTAAGGGCTTTTTTATTTGGAAACAAAATTATGGGAACACTATTGATAACGATAAACTTGGTTGTCAAATAATGTGATTCACATTTGCTTGATATATTTATAAATATTTCTGAAAAATCCATATTTATCCCTGAAGTGAACATTTAGTTTTAAGGCACTTCATGAATGTTTTAATTTTTATATTTGATAGATAATATATTTTGATAGCAAGTTTTTGTTGAAATGCAAAGAACATATAAAATGCATCATTTATGGAGTTTCCTACTTGTATTATTCTTTATTCTCATCAAATTTTAGACAGCTCTGTATTTTCACAAATTATACAATTTATGCTGTGGGATCTGTACAGATTCTACTGTGTAGCTATACATACTGCATCCAGAATTTCTCCTATATATGAAAATGAAAATAATGTAAGTTCTTTTACATTACTATATTTGTATAAAAAATATGTAACTAATTTTAGAATCTAATACTGGGTCCTATGGAAATCATTAATAGTTTAATATCTTTAGTGATTATTACAAATAAAGGTAATGATTAGTGATCTGTACTGCAATCTACATGTATTCCACTAAACATATGTAATATAACTTAGACATAAATAATTGGTTCAAGATTGGTTTGTTACTTGCCCTGCTGTGAATTGTTATCTGGCTCATGGTTAACTATTCCCCCCTTAGTGAAAATGAATCCACATCATTTTTGCTTATATGACCTGTATGAAGATGAGTTAAATACTGTTTCTCTTAGAACAGAAGAGTTAGTTAGTAGTTTATCCTTTCAGGAGAACCGGATGAGTCCCGTTGACTGAGTCTGTTTCTCCATGTGCTTGCTCTGCACATAGGCTCTGCCTGCTCCACTGTGTAAGTCAATAGCTACTTTTTGTGTGCCAGGATTTCTATCAGGAAGTGTTTAACCCCGTAAATAAGGTCTTTGCTTTTAAGAAAAAAATACATTTCCCTCCCTATAAAACTGGATTCTAGAGGATAAGAAATCTTGACTTTAACAAATAATTTATGTCACTCTCATCATTTGTACCAAACAGCTTTGAAAGTGCCTTATCTGGAGCTGGTCCTAGGTTGGGTGCAAAATAGACGGGCAGCATTGATTCAAATAAATAGAAGGAAGATGCAGACAGCTCAATCAATGTTAAAATAAAAAATGCGTGCGTCAGATAGATGATTTAATAGCATTATAACCCTCAGGGGAATAATTATATAGGAAAGGGTGGTAGTAAGTGGTAGGAAGCCGTAAAATTTGTTAGTCTTCTATATTCAATTAGTCTGGAGAGGCTTTAAGAAAGAGGAAGGATTTTAAGATATGCTTCAATGAAAGAAAGTGCTCTCTCTAATAATGTATTTTGGATAGGAAATTACTCTTTCAATATTTTGCCTGCATTCATAATCTTGGGCAATTATTTAGACACGTAGACATAGTGAATCTTCAAAACTGAAGGAGCAATATTTCTACATTTCTGCAAATAGGAGTCATTATTACATGTGGTTTCCTGGAAACATTAGAAGTTGGTAATATCCTAATTGTGGACATTTGGGGACACTATAGATAGGGTTTTTAAAATAGTACTTTTTTTGCTTTTTACATGTGTGTGATGAGTCTGTTAAAAAAAAGAAACTACCAAGGTATACTTACTAATATAATACCTTAGATATGTTTGAGATTATTCCTGAGGATGTGGTGTCCGTTAATTTTGTTCCTCTGACTGATTTATTATGACATAGGAAATATTTTAATTTATTGTATTTTGAGTTATTCAAAATTTCTATAACAAGATAGCTCCTTCAGTGTCCAGTGTTTGTATTATGAATCTGAATTTGTGATACAGAATGGGATTTAATAAAATAAAGTTTTATTATCACCAAGAACAAACTCCTACTTCATATACATATTTTCTTAATATGCTTTATATGTGCTACTGCAAGAATGCTGTAATTTGCTTTTTGAAATTACAGCTCTTCACGATGAGAGGGAAGCTTGATTTGATTAATTATGCTTACAAGCTGTTAGAGAGGGGGGAAAAAAGAAAACGGTTTTGACTTTAGTTTTTGCATAATTACTGCTTTTTGGATTTACATTACTTCCATCAGTTGTTGAGAAATGAAGAACTAATTTATTTTAAAGAAAAGAGATAAAATGAAGAATTGAGGGCATCAACACCGAGAAGTAATGACATTTAACTACTACTTTAATATGGTGACCAGTAAGATGAGAGAAAGCATTTATTAAAATGTTAGTGTCATACTTTATATTTTTCAGTCTTTAAGAAAATAGTTATTCTTATATTTAGCAGACTGATTCCTTAGATGATTTTCATTTTACTTAACTGACAACATTAGGTGTTACATTAAAAGGAACACAATCGATTCCCTATATATTGCTTCATTGAAAGCATTTGTGATGATCTTCGAATTTGGTATTCATTATCCTACTAGAATGGTAATTGAGATTCATTTCAGTTCTTCTTAGTCAAATAATTATAATAAGACCGAAAATATTTATTGCTGGTACCAAGATAGTGCTGTAGATTGAAGCATTAGGAAAACAGAAAATATAAGGCACCTGAGTTGTAGACAGTTTAAAAATTAAATCTAAAAGTCATTAAAATAATCAACATTGTTTCCTCTTCTCTGTCTGTAATTAATTAGTAGGTATTGCATCAGGCAGCAGACTTATGTAAAAGACAGGGCATGACGCTTAAATACTGTAACTGACTCTGGGAAATGAGAGGCTAAGGTAATTCCTGAGGTGCCATTTTCATTCTTGTTACTAGTTCCATTCCCTTTCATTCCATTCTTATTCCCTTCTTCCTGTACTCTCTTAAGTCTGGAAGCCAGCAAGAACCCCTCTCAACAGCCATGTGTGGTTAAGATTAGCTTGTTCTTTTCAAGTTCGCAGCTTCATAGATATGCATGCTATTCTGGGAAGCAAAGATTCTGTCCATGACAATTTGGTGTCTTGTGGCATGCATGATATAGTCTGTTACAATGGGGAAATTGCATACACATGTTGACTGAAGAGAGTTTCACTGGTAGGAAATTTCACTGATAGGAAATTTCCTGGGAAGATTAGGAAAATTCACCTCTGTTTAGAGGGAAAGAAAGAAAAATTGTATTTGGCATGTTTCTCCTATATTTGTACAAAATATTTACATAGCCTTCCACTATAGGGAAACTAATTTAAAATATTTTCTAAGTGAGTTTTCTGATCAAACATGCACTTGGCATAGTTTGCAAATATTTATTTTTCTCAAGTTTTGTTCTAAAATTGTTCTGGCACTGGGATGCCATAGCACTTTGATCTACTCTTAACTTCTCATTTATGACTTTCTGGTTTTATTATTTGTTTTTCTTACATAGTCATACATTTCTGAGGGAGACTGCATTGATTTTAGCATCTGCTTGGTTCCATGCTGAGCATGACACATAGTGTTCAGTAAGTACTGTTTAATTGAAAGATGATAGACAACATTAGTGATGCTCAAAACGACTGGACACATCATTTTTAACTGTGATAAAAATGTAAAAGTAACATTTTTAGAGACTGGTTTTAACTTATCTTTTAAAAATATTTCTTTGAATTCCCATTGTAAGTAAGGTTAGTTTCTTTAGCAGCAAAATTTTCACATATACCTGCATACTTAAATCAAGTTCTGTAGTCCGCTGGAGCTCCATAGATGGGTTTAATATTGATACAAATTCTTTGAGATAGTTGCACACATGCATGTGAGTTTTTCTGGAGAGAGGATCAAAGCTTTTATTAGATTCTCAAAGAAGTCCTTGACTTAAGATTAAAAATGACTGAGTTAAAGAGTAGTTATTTTGGTGAGAAGTCCAGATTTTGTTAGTTATCACATGTTCTCTCTGTGCTTTATCATTTGAATTAAATTTTGATTAAAAAATGAAATAAGAACATATGTTCCTATTCAACATTGTATTTGATATTTTCAAATTTAAAAATGCATTAATGTCCTTATTTTTAACTATCATAAGAGACTTTAAATGAGAGGAATATTGGTAGAAAAAAATCAATAGCTAAACTATTAAGTGGAAAAGTAGGTTACAAAACATATATAGATGAATAAATTATATTAACTTTGTTATTTTCATTCAAATTGTTTTATTATCTGTTTTATTTTATTTTATTTTTTTTAAAGATTTTATTTATTTATTTGAGAGAGAGAGAATGAGAGACAGAGAGCACGAGAGGGAAGAGGGCAGAGGGAGAAGCAGACCCCCTGCTGAGCAGGGAGCCCGATGTGGGACTCGATCCCAGGACTCCAGGATCATGACCTGAGCTGAAGGCAGTCGCTTAACCAACTGAGCCACCCAGGCGCCCTATTATCTGTTTTAGTTTACTTGTTGCTGTTGTTGTTTGTCATCACTTAGTTACTGAAAGATCTCTGTTAAAAATCTTCTAAAATTATAATGAATCTTTTAAATTCTCTTATTAGTTCAGTCAAATATTGCTTTATTTATTTGGACTTTATGTTATTAGCTGTATACAAGTTTAGAATTATTACATCTTTGAGGATTCAATCTTAGCATTATATACTTATTTTCTTTTTCACTACAAGTCCTTATTGCCTTCAAATGTAAACACATTTTAAGTTAATGTAAGTTTAATATCACTTTCCTTTGGGGTAATGTTTGCTTACAGACTGCTTTCCATCTAGGTTACTGGGAACTGGCAAGTATAGTATAGTTGCTGGGTTGAGAGCCTGCTTATCACCTTGGATTCTTGTTCTTACTTTCTATTATCTTCTTGGGATTTACTTCATTTTCTTATTGTCTTACAAGCCCAGACATGCATGAGAATGGATTTTTTTTTTTTTTTTTTTTTTTTACAGAGAGAGAGAGAGACAGCGAGAGAGGGAACGCAAGTGGGGGCGGGGGGAGGGGAGAAGCAGGCTTCCCACTGAGCAGGGCGCCCGATGTGGGGCTCGATCCTAGGACCCTGGGACCATGACCCAAGCCAAAGGCAGATGCTTAACAACTGAGCCACCCAGGTGCCCCAAGAATGGATTTTTAAAAAATAATTTTATCCATCATTTTAAGGAAGTTTCTTTTATTTTCTATCTTGTGAGAAACAGAAATTCTCCTCCATTGTCTACTTATTTAGATCCTTATCATTCTGAAATGCTCTAAAGCTACCTCTTTAGAGAACTCTTTTGTCAGACAAATTTAATCATCCTTTCCTCTGGATTTCCCCATATTATTTATACTTCCACTTAGCATTGATTTCATTCGACCACAGTCAATTCTCATTTATATATCTTAGCTCATGCAACTCTTCATGCAACTCTTGTGCCCAACAATGTGTTCCCTCTTTCTGCCCATCTTCTGAAATGCCATAAATTCTAAGTCTAGCATAAATTTTATGTCCTGCCTGATGGTTTCAGATATCCTACTCCTCACTGATGTATTCCATTTCTGAACCCCTATTACTTTCTTACCTAATGTCACAGAAATAACACCTTATGGTTCATAATCTTTTCTTGTTCTCTTGTGCTAATCTTGTGATTATCTCAAATATTGTCCATCGTCTTATCCTAATTTTATGATGTTCCCAGATAGAAACCAGGAAGAGGTTAATATATTCTTGTTCTATCACACCCAGATGTCAGCTGGAGTCTCCTTGTCTCTTTAATTGTAGGTAAGATTGACTTGAACTACCATTGCACACTGAGCATGTGTCCTCTCTGAGCTTTTGGGCCTTTTCCAGGCTGGAGTAGAAGTATGGTTCTCAAGGTTACCTCTGTCCCCAATCTCCTGTTGTCATAGGCTTATCTGTTTATGGGTCATATTTATATGCCATGCTTGCTATTTGTGTTCTCCCTGCATCAACTCAGATATGAAATTCAGTCTCTTAATTTCCACAAGAAAACCTACTCGCCCATGCAGTTCTTGTCTATAATACACTTTACTAAGATTCTAGGAGATATGTATCCAGCAATGCAAGTAAACTTAAATTTATTATTTTCCATATCTTTTCTTAAAAATCACCCATCTATCCCATCATCAGGAATCATGTTCATGAATACCTTTACCCCAAACATTGCTCCAACCTTACATCAACTTCCTGGCTTCTCTCTTTTCCCCAACTCTTCTCCTAATACCCTCAATTTTTAAAAATTATTTTTAATGCTAAGTATTAGAAAAAATTTTCACTTTGGCAGATCCACACTCCCAGGTTCTCATGAATCCATCAAGTAACCTATCAAGGTATTTTCCTAAATCCAAATCTCTAGGGCAGCTGTTCATTGACTCCTGTCCTAACTCAAGAATATCTTCTTCCAGCAACTCAAAACTAACTCTTTTATAAACCCTCTTTTAGCAGTGTGGTCACTAGGACGTAAGAACCCAGGTGGCAAGATGCAGCTGGTGTTAGCTATTTCTGGTGGTGTGATGGTGCAGGAGAAAAGAACTATATAGCATTTTTTTTTTTTAGCATTTCTTTTTTTTTAAATTTTTTTTTCTAGTTTTCCCCATCTCTTTATTTCTCTCACTCTTTTATTTATTTATTTATTTTTGATGTAGTGTTCCATGATTCATTGTTTGCGTATAACATCCAGTGCTCCATTCAATACGTGCCCTCTTTAATACCCATCACCAGGCATTTATTACTTGGCTCTACCTATTTTCCGAACCTGGTGCTGTACCTTTTATTTTTTTAGAAAGATTTTTTATTTATTTATTTTTGGGAGAGAGAGAGAGCACGTGCCAGTGGCACTGGGGCCCGAGAGTGCTCAAGCAGGGGGAGGGGCAGAGGGAGAAGCAGACTCCCCGCTGAGCAGGGTATACCTTTTGTTTTGTTCTAAGCATTCCAATATAAGAAAAACTGAAATAGCTCTACAAAAAATGGCTTATTTTTTCTTGGAGGGGGCTTGTGGGGGTGGGGTGCAGGGGAAGAGGAAGAATGAGAGAAATGGAGAACTATATATTTCACGTCTATGAAATCATGGATCTCAACATTGCTGGGTTCAACAGACTGGGCCCTTTCATCTAATGCTTATTCTATTTCAAAGAGGCAGATCAGTCTATATGTCTTTGAAGGGGGTAGGTATTTTGTGTGAAAACGAACCAACATCATGAACAATAGCTACACTCATCGACATGGATGTATTTCAAAAAACATATTTTCTCAGAAGAGAAAATCGTATTATTTCATTTAAATAAAGTATAAAAAAACAGGTAAAACCAAACTATGAATTGCTTTAGGTTATATGCAAGAGTAGTAAAAGTAATTTGAGGATGTATTGGGGTGTCCTACTTATTGGTCTGAAAGTCAGGTGCAAGTATTTTATTTAATTACTGTTCTTTATACAGTAGCATTTATATATTTTCATACACTCTTTTGTATGTGTGTTATATTTCAAAGTATAATAAGTACAAAAATTAGAAAACAAAAACAAAAAACAAATAAAATACATCAACAGTACACCCATATCACAAAGCAGAATGTTCCAGAAACTGTATTTCCAAAGTCTGCATTAGATCTATCTGTGGATGAACAAATCTTACCTAAATGTATTTGACCTTGGGAAAAAAAATAAAGTACAATTGCTACTAAACAAAAACTCTTTCTCCTTGCTGAATATATCAACTGTAGAGGAGAAAATCAGTGACTCATATCATACTACACCCAGTGTCTGCACAAAGGATTTAGATTAATTATTCTTGGGAGGTTCAGACATATTTTTCTAAGATCTTGCAACCGATATTGGTTGGTTATGACCCAAGCCATTACTAAGAAACGGAAAGAAACAGACCATCATCATTTCTGTGGAAATAGAAAAGTTTAAATATAGCCAATTATTATTAATAGTTGCAGAATAAATAAGAATAAACATAACACATTATTTAACTAGATACTTAGGGATCTGTTATTTGAGGTGCAAGAATCTGCTTTTATTTACATTCAGAACAATCACTGCACTGTTTACATTCAGGTTTTTAGATAGAATCCTCTTTCAGAGATTAAAAATGAAAAAAAAAAAACAACAACAAATCTTTCCATACAGAATGTGTCAAAGCTCATGAGGAAATTAAAGCTTTATATAACATAGAGTGCAGTTTCTCCATTTGTATGCATTAATTTCTGTACTTTTTACTTGATTCTCCTTGTCACCCAATATAACAAATGAAAATGCCATTTTGTTTTTAAAAGACTTTTTGTGTTAATCATACAATTATATGTATTTTCACAGACTTGGTATCTTTCAGCTGAGGTTGTATTCCTCTGCATTTTCAATAGCAAGCTTGCGAGTACTTTGAATAGGTAAAATAGATACCCAAGAGAGATGTGACTTTTTCCAAGTCATATATGAAGTCAGTGGGTTTTCTTTATAATAAGGCCATGTTCCCTTTTTTCCTTTTGTAAGAAAAACAGGAGTTGACACCGCTGTGGAGCAAGCCAGACATACTTTAGTGCCTGGCTTCTTTCCAGAACCCTGGAGTGTTCACTTCTGGTTGTATTTTTTAAATTATCATTATTGTGTTAATATTTACAGTTTGTATTGAGCAAATATTTGCAGCACATATTTAAGTGCTGTTTTGTTTTCTTAAACCAGTATTTGTGGACCACTACAGGTATAAGATTACCCATACACACCCACCCACACACACATACACACACACTCATGTGGGTATGTGTAGTGTGTGGGGGTGTGTATGATTGCAAATGTGTGAAAGCCTCTTTTTAAGAAAGAACCAAAAAAGAACAGTCAAATAAAGAAAAAATAACCCCATAATTTCCCTAAATTCCAAGCTATCCCAAGGTGCTCATCTCCATTGCCTCATTGGATTTTCTCCAAATACAACTTATTTATCATATATTTGGAATATCTGGGAGGAAGTGTAGTTCTATCGATGGAGAGGGTCTTTGTCCATCCGAAACCATAAGGCCACCCTTCAGGGGAGAAGCCCACTCTTCTGGAGTTACCATTTGGCCTCTTCTCTCCTAAATGATGAGAAAATTGCAAGTCACATCCAGTTTGTTAGTTTTATTTCAATTATGATAATTTTGGCTGAAAGCTAAATTAGAGCTTAATTTTAGTCACAGCCAGCAGGAGCAGATGCTACTTTTCTGGCTTCTGGACATTTCTTCTCCTCATAGGAACAAACACGCCCACCCCCTTTCTCTTTTTTCCCAACTCTCTGTATTATATATAAAGTAACATGGGAAAAATGGACAGGCATTCTTAAATCACAGAGAATTAATCTTTAGATGTCGCTCACCTGTTAAGTCCAAGTTCTAACGATGACATTAAAAAAAAAAAGTTTTTTGGCACGTAGATATTCATAAAGGAAAATGTTAATTCTGGCTTAATATCTGGACTTAGCTTTCTAAAATAATAGTTTTATTGAGATATAATTAATCTATCATACATTCATCCATTTAAAGTGTATAACTCAATGGTTTTTAGCATATTCATAGGATCATACATCCATCACCACAATTAATTTTAGAACATTTTCATTAACCCAGAAAGAATCCCCTTGCTATTAGCAGTTACAGCCTCCCCCAGGCCCTGACAATCAGCAGTCTACTTTATGTCTCTATGGATTTGCCAATTTTGGACATTTCATATTAAAGAGATAAAAAAATATATATAATCTTTTGTAACTGGCTTCTTTGATTTATCAGTGTTTCCAAGGTTCATCCATGTTACAGCATATACTGATACTTCATTTTATTGTCAAATAATATTCCTCAATTATATGCCACAGTTTATTTTTCCATTCATCCGGTTGATGGAGATTTCAAGTGTTTCCATGTTTTGGCTATTTATGAATAATGCTAGCATGAACATTTACGTACAAGTTTTTGCCTGAGTATATGTTGTCATGACCCTTGGGAATACCTAAGAGTGGAATTGCTGAGCCACATGGCAACGCTATTTTAACCTTCTGAGGAACTGCCAGTCTGTTTCCCAAAGCTGTTGCACCCTTTTTGGTTGCTCTTTGTCCTTTGCTTTTCATTGGGCTTTTGTTATTGAGCCATGCTAGAATAAAACTCTTATACTTAGCTCAGCACGACAGTGTCAACACCAGAGCCAATAAGGATCAAACTTGTTAGGACTTTTGCAGGTGCATTTTAAAAAATTGGTTATATACAAGCATTTGAGAGAGGTCTTTCTTTCTTTCTTTCTTTCTTTTTTTTTAAGATTTTATTTATTTATTTGAGAGAGAGAGAATGAGAGATAGAGAGCACGAGATGGGGGAGGGTCAGAGGGAGAAGCAGACTCCCTGCCGAGCAGGGAGCCCGATGCGGGACTCGATCCCGGGACTCCAGGATCATGACCTGAGCCGAAGGCAGTCACTTAACCAACTGAGCCACCCAGGCACCCCTGAGAGAGGTCTTTCTATAGCTCTTTGCTAGGAGTCAGAAAATTTACCAATACCAGAGCTCTCTGAACACTGGAAAAACAAGATTACCGCCCTAGAAATTGCTTTTCTTTGTTCTCTGAGGACATTAGACCTGGTTTTGGTTTCTGATGAGGTTTGCTCTGAGTGCTTCCTTGATGGTGGGCTTTTCACTTACTTCTCAAATGACTCCTTTCAAAATAGAAAAGAGAGAGAGAGAGAATCTATCAGAGAATCTCTGACATACTGTCTTGGTGCTGTTTATTGGGGAATTAATATGCAGCTTCCTGTGGAATCCTCCTCCTTTTGTCCTGAAAAGTCATTTGCATGCCTAAGTGAACACTTTGATCTTTTACTCACAGTTTTCTTAGCAAGATGCTTGTCTTATGTTCTTCCCCTTTGGATTCTGAAAGTGTTGTTTACTTTTCATTCACAGCTCCCAGTACATATGAATGTGTTTCTTGACCCCAAATTGAACTGTTGGAGGAAGAGATTCCAAGCCTTCACAGTGCCTTGTGTTCTCTTGTCTCCCACCCTGAAGTTTGCATTGAGATGTGAGAACATTCAGTTCTAATAAGTTTTACTCACTCTTCACAATTGGGCATCACAGTGTTGTTATGGAAATAGAGTGTGTTGAGGCATAAATATGTACAGAAAGCTGACAAAGAAACACAGAAGGTTTGAAAATGAGCTTTGTTATCTTTGAGATTGAGTTGAGAGTCACCATAATGCTGATTCCCACTTCAAATTTTCTCTGAACTCAGAGTGTGTATTTATTTATTTTTATTCAGGACTGCATTTCAACTGACTTCACCTGAAGCAGCCACCAGCCCCACCATGGCCCAGGGGCTGGTTGAACAGCTTCGGGCTGGTTCTCAACATCCCAGAGTCAGAGAAGAGCAAGGATGCTGGGATCCCGATTTCCTGTCATGCGTGGGATCTTGAATCCACATGTAGTCTAGAGCCTGTGGTGCCTTGCTGAGCTTGCTTCATTGTGTTGCTGCCTCTGTTTCAAGGCCCATCGTGCCTGGTCCTGACCAGACGGACATCTGCCTCACACCTTTGACTATTATAATGTGGGATTTCTGACCCCTTCCTAGGGCTGACGTATGCAGCAGGGTTGATGTCTTGGGTGCAGGTCCTACTCCTTTTATGATTACTCCTCGTCATCCCTTCCTGGCTATGATGAATAATCGGTATACTTTTCTTTGACTCTGTCTAGTAAATTCAACTTTTAAAAAATGTAACATAGGGTTGTCTTCTTTTGGCTTTCTTATTTAATGCAAGATAATGCTAAGGAAAAAAATATTCTCTAATCCCTCTGTTTTGAATCTCATGCTCTGACTAAATTACTCATGAGCTCTCCATGTTGAAGGCGTCTCCCTATCCTCAGCTCATTCTTTCTCAGTATCTGTGAGGATGATCCTTTCTATATTCTTGCCTCTAATTTCCTTTATCACCACTCCTCCTCTGATGATAATGATTTTTCCCTCCAGTTTTCCCCAGCTGGTCCAGTCTAGATCTTATTATTACTATTAACTTCAACTCTTCCACATCTTAATTTCGGGAATCTCATTCTCTGACTACCATGTTCTATGTTTCTCACTTATTTTCTCTGGAACATAACTCTAGGAATTCTTCAACTTCTCTGGAACTACAATCCATTGACCACCATGTTTTCATTGTCTCTAACCTCCTCATGCCCTACTTCCCTCCATACTCTGTGTAAATTCCAGTCAGTCATTGTATTCTTTCTTTTGCCTTTTGTCTCAATGTCCTGCTTCTGTGTCACTTCATTGGTAAAGCTACAGTCCTCAGTAGATTCTATTCTCTGCATCTGTACCCACGCAGGTGAATGGGGACAGGGAAAAATAGGCAATCAGACTGATAAGTTTCACTTTCAGTCGTGACCATGAACCTTAAATGCACATGTACCATGCTTTCCTAGTCCATTCAATTTGCACTTTCCTAGGCTATTTCATACCTTTTCCCCCTCAAAACTCATAATACCTCTTCTCCCATCTTCATTCTCAGCTGACAACTTTATTTCTACTTCACTGAAAAAAAAAAGAAAGCAATCAGAAAAGAACTTCCAGACTCCCATTATCTCATCGATCTATTCACATACTCTGCCTTTATAACAACTACCATAGACAAACCTTTTAGCCTCTGTAGCAAGCCAGTCCCTCAACCTATTTAGTCATTTCTACTGCTTTGTCTATTCAGGAACTCCAAAAACTTCCCCTTTTCTGACTTGCGTCAGCTATTTTCCCTCTCTATTTGACCATCCCCATCAACATATAAAAATGCTATTTACTTCCCCTATTAAAAAAAAGAAACCCTCCCTTGACTCACCATGTCTTTCAAGATTTTGCTGTTCTTTTTCTCCTTTCCACTTTATAACAAAACTCCTGAAAAGGAGTGTCTGAAATTACTGCCTCCATCCCACTCTTTCCATCCTTTCATAAAGCCTCTATAATCAGGTTTTGTTTTGTTAAAAAACAAAATTCACGCAAACAATGAATCATGGAGCACTACAACAAAAACTAATGATGTACTATATGGTGACTAACATAACATAATAAAAAAAATAAAAAAATAAAAAAAACGAACAAAACCAAAATTCAGCCAACTAAATTTTAAAGATTGAACTGGCTTTATTAAATGATTCATGAATTGGGCGGCATTCCATCTAGCAACTAGAAAGGAGCTCCATCAAACTGCAGAAAAGGAAAGATTTTTAAAGGTAGAGAGGGAGCAGGAAAAAGGAAATTATTAGCAAAGAATCCATTGTTTTAGTCAAGGTTGCCCTCTTAAGGGGAAGGGAAGGGGTCTGTCAGTAAATTTCCTAGTGCTGATCAGGAAATTCCCATGCTGACTGGTTGAAGGTTACATTCCAGGGGGGTTGAAACTGCAGTTAGGTTATGTATTAAGTCTTGGTTTACTGACTTGGGGCCTTAACCTAAGTGGCTCCATAATGGCCCTGTGGTTTTCTTGTTAACAGTTCCTACCACTCCATTGAAATTGCTTTGTTCAGGCTGTTGATGACCTCTGTGTAGCTAGATTATTGCAGTCAATTGCCAGTTATCTTGCCCTATCAGCACCCTTGACACAATCCATCACGTCCTCCATTTTGAAACACTGTCTTCACTTGGCTTCTGGGATACCATACTAGCCTGGCTTTCCTCCTGCCTCACAGTTGATTCTTCTCAGTCTCCCTTGCTAATCTCTATTTACCTCTCCAACCTCCTTTTATTGGCACATCACAAGCTCAGTCCTTGGACCTCTCCTCTATTTCCACCATTGGCGGTCATATCTGGGCTCATGATTCTAAATACCATATATATTTTCCACTTCCAAAGCTGCACCTCAAGACACCACATCTCCCATCATTCTGCATCTATCTAATTGCATATGTAGCATCTTCTCTTGGATAACTGAGAGATTACCTTGGTTTAACACATCCAAAACAAAAATCTGGACTTCCCTCCAAATCCGCTCTTCCCACCATCTTCCCTTGCTTCATAAACAGAAACTCTTATCTTCCAGTTGCTCAGGCTAAAAGTCTGGAGTCATCTTCAAGCTCCTTTTCTTTCTGAATTTCTCACATTCAATCTTTAAGCCAATCTTTGTGCCTATCTGTCTTCCAAATGTATCCAGGATATGAGTTCTTCTCACCACCCTACCCCCTAGTTGAAGCCCATAGCTTCCTAGCTGGTCTCACTAAGCCCACTTTTGCTTCCCTAAAATTTATTCTCAGCATAGCAGCCATAGTATAACAGAGCATGGCACTCTTTTGCTCAAGGTCTTCTGGTGGCCCCTTCACTCTGTTCCAGCCACACTGGCCTACTTGCTGTTCCTGGAACACAAACTCTCTTCAGGGCCTTTGCTCTTCCTATTTCTTCTGCCTGGAGGGTTTTTTCCCATATCTTCTTCCCTTCTTTGTTCAGCATCATCTTCCCTGAAGAGCCTATTTAAAGTTGCAATCTGCTGCCTTCTGGTACTTTCTATTTTCCTTCCTTCTTTATTTTGTATAGCATTTATAACCATGTTAGATGGTTAGATGTAAAATATATTTACATCTTATTTTGTTTATTTTCTGTCCTTCCCCGCAAAAAAATGGTCTTCGTAAGGGACTTTTGTCCATTTCATTCAATGCCGACAACAGTGCCTGGCATAATAAGAACTCAATAAATATTTGCCACATGAATACCATGTGGATTTAAATTGGACCTTCTTTCTTATTATAACCTACCTCTTTCCACAAACTGCATGAGGTAACGAGTCTCCCTTAAATGAGCCACACTGAGAAACTGAAGGGTACTTTAACAGTCCTTCGTGCCTCTGCGCTAGCCATGAAGATTTGTAGCAATAGTGGGTAGAAAGCTAGACTCTCAGAGAGAACTTACAGAGGCAGCTGTTTAGCACAA
This sequence comes from Mirounga angustirostris, assembly GCF_029215605.1. Taxonomy (NCBI): domain Eukaryota; kingdom Metazoa; phylum Chordata; class Mammalia; order Carnivora; family Phocidae; genus Mirounga; species Mirounga angustirostris. The sequence goes on along the minus strand of NW_026991711.1, from coordinate 14,443,280 downwards.
ATAGGCTGACAGAAGTTGCAGAAAATCCTTCTCCAGACGTCCTCGAAAGCTTTATTATGTGGCTAACAGCTTCACTGATAGAATTGATGGCCTCATAGATATCTCTAGGATAGGGGTGTAAATAACCCTTTTCCTTAATTGTAGAGGATTAAAGAATTCTAAGGGAAGTGATTACCAATGCTACAGGATTTCATGATATTTAGTTAATACCTCTAATGGGTTGCATTGTGTCCTCCTCCCAAAAGATATATTGGGGTCCTATTCCCTAGTACCTGTGAATGTCACCTTAATTTGGAAATACGTTTTTTTGCAGATGGTCAGGTTCAGATAAGGTCATTAGGGTGGATCATAATCCGATAAGGACTGTGCCCTTAAAGAAAGCAGAAATTTGGACACAGAGACACACATAGAGGGAAGACAATGTGAAGACACAGAGATAACATCATCTGCAAGCCAAGGAATGGCTGAGGGTACCAGAAGCTAGAAGAGAGGCATAGAACAATACTTCCTCAGCCCTCAGGAGGAGACATTGGCATCAGCTTTGATGCCGAACAAAGAAGGGAAGAAGATATATAATAGCTGCCAACACCTTTGTTTCAGGTTTCTAGACGCCAGAACAGTGACACAACAGATTTCTGTTGTTTAGACCACCCCGTCTGTGTTACTTTGTTATGGCAGCCCTAGGAAACCAATATACTACCTTATTTTAATTTTATGATTATGTGTGGGTTAGGCATATTATTTTAGATTTTAATTATCTAGAGAAAAGTTTCATTTATTTCTTATTCCCTTGTAAAATTGTGGTATGTATGGTAATATTCTCAGACACTTAATGAAAAGAAGTATAATTTTACTGTTTTTTAATGTGTCATTTAGAGGGAGACTTTACAAATAAAAGGACAGATTATGTTTATTTAATGCTAGACTTTAAGAAGTATTTTTGATAAATACTGCTTTACAAATGCAATTTATATAAGTGATACCCCTTCAGAATTTTCTGAGGTTAAGGTAATATTTTTACATAATCTTAAACATTTAACATTAACTATTGAGACTATGAATGGAGTCTGGAAGTAAGGGTTATTCTTTGAGGGGTTAAAATTAGTCATTTAAATTGGTTGAGAAAGTTTTTAAGACATTTGAAATTCGGGCACCTGGGTGGCTCAGTCGTTAAGCGTCTGCCTTCGGCTCAGGTCATGATCCCAGGATCCTGGGATCGAGTCCCACATCAGGCTCCCTGCTCAGCGGGAAGCCTGCTTCTCCCTCTCCCACTCCCCCTGCTTGTGTTCCTGTTCTCGCTGTCTCTCTCTGTCATATAAATAAATAAAATCTTTAAAAAAAAAAAGACATTTGAAATTCATTTAAATTGACAGACTTTAATATTAGGAAAAAGTGGCTTTGTATGTTAAAATCTTTTCCCGCCTATATTCATTATGCATTTTAAGATATGGTAATATATACACAAACTATATTTTTAAAATACTTAATTTAGTTTGAAATTATTATAAGAAAAGAAAGATCTAAGAAGAGATCAGTGGCTTAAAATTCCATAATGATAATGAACTTGGAGAGAACCTTGTACACTAAGTGAATTATATACTTAAGACAGTGGGAAAACTACTCATGTAATAATGTTGAATATCATCTAATTTGCTCTATTTATGAAGATCCATAACTTTAAACATATCTGAGATATTTGATTACTTTCTTTCATGTTTCAGGTTTCTTTCCCCCAGATTTTATATCATAGTTTTAAATTTTGTTACACTTAAAGATACATGACAGTTTTGTACAATCCATAAAAGTACTGAAGGTCTGAATATATATGGCTCTTGTAGGCCTTGTAAATTTTGGATCTTAGTTGTAGCTCTATTTTACTACCAAGTAACTGGTGACCTTGAGAAAGTCTCTACACCTTTTTGATTTCATTTTTGTCATCTATAAAACTCTAACAGTCTGTTTAATTTGCCTCTTGACAGTCTTTGTGGAGCCTGACAAAGTTTAGATAAGTGATTCTTTCTCCTGAGAATTTAGAGTTGTGGCCCTGTTTGAAATGTTCTCTTGGTTTAGGTGGGCGTTCTGTCTTGCTCTGCTACCAGCTTTCATTTCCTTTAATCATTAGAGACCCTCTTTGGACATCTCATTTGAAAAAGTACTGCTCAATCTGTAAGAATCTGGAGAATGCCAGTATGATTTAAGCGCCTGCAATGGAACAAAATTGAAGGCACTTGACATTTTCTACAGGGGATTGCTTAGTATTGAAAACATGCATTGACTTGTGTAGTGCCCACTGATATGTTCTATCAGCATCACATAGGTAAACACTTGTTTGACATCTACTCGAGGAAAGCAAATGGCAATGTGGTCACATTGCTGGGGCTTATTTTGGGTCATAGGTTGATATTTAGGACCTTAACTGCACTAATGTCATCTGAGTCAGACAAAGATTCTGTGTTTGTGATTTAGGGTAGTGGGTGCCTAGAATATTTGTGTCCTTTCTTGGCAGTTCATTAACCTAAAGTAATAACTCTTAAGGGTTATCTATTGTCAGGACCTGTGGTAAGGTCAGGTGCAAGCAAAGGAAAGGTGACTAGCAGGAGGGAGGCATTCTGGGTGCCAAGTTTCTCCTCTCTTTTTGGAGGTCTGCAGTGCTGGATGGTCCTGAGGGTTTTGGAGAAGCCTGTACCTTTCCCCAGGAGCTGACAAGCTTTTGGAGTAACAGTAGTTCTGGGATTTGCAGGAGACATTGGCAGGGGTGGAAGCCCTCGTTGTGTCCAAAGCAAAAGAATACGGTGTGTCACCAAAAACAAATTCTGTAAGATACGGATTTGGGGGGTAGATGCTTTAAAAGTCTTTTGATGGCAGGACACAGCACATTGACCCTTGGATAGATGAAGGCAGCACTCATTGTTGCCTACAGCTCCCAATTGGAGCAGGCTGCCAAGCAGGGCTACCCAGGGGGTTGTTCCCAGGGACAGGGTAACAGCAAGCCAGAGCTGCAGGGGATAGCTTATGTATGGCAAGTGGACGGTGTTAGCTAGGTTTCATGGGTTCTCTGTGGATTTGATAATTTGAATAATTCAGTGGGCTATGGGGCATAGGGTCTGTTCCTAGTTTTCTGTTACCTGGCCCTGGGGCCATTAGGATAGATGCATTGTAGCCCAGGGTGTGAGAGCCTGATAAGGGAAATGGTTGAGGTATAGACTTAATCAGCTGGGCAAGAAGAGTTGGCCAACCTCTATCCAGAGTCTAAAAACTGGATCAAGACTGTATTTAAAAAAACAAACTAACTATGGTAGGTATAAATTCTTTGTAGCTATTCAACTACCTAGTTGATGCTTCTTGTCTCTGCCTTGGGTTGGTGAATGGCAGGGGAAGACTAGTATAAAAGAAACTCAAAGACCTTAGAGAGCACCCCCAAAAACTTCTGTGCAAATTGGGCTACGTGTGGCTGTTGGGCATCTTGATGTTCCGTGGAGGCTGAGCATCTTGTTGACAGGGAGGGTGTTGGTTGTTGCTAATTGGGGGTGGCTCGTGAAGGAGATGTCATGTACCTATCGAAGGACATCCCCACAGTCGGGAGATCCTTGGACTATGCCAATGGTAAGGTAGAAACCATATTCAGGGTAAGCTGTCACAGGAACACTTGAAGGTTGAAAGGGGTTGGGAAGTCTTTGGAGTCACCCAGGCCTGTTCTTGACCAAGAAGGTGTCCCAAGTGGAGGTTTATTTACCATACATGTCATGCCAGCCGTTCAGTGGTTTGAACAAACCTCAGTGATTAGCCCAGGTCATACTGTGGCCCCAGTGACTTGACTACTGGCTTTGCCAACTGAGCAGCACAATAGCTTGTCCTAATAGCTCCGGCCTCCCTTTTCATCCCCTGTGTCTTTCGCTCTCTGGTACCTCCGTTAATAGGGCTCTACTCACTGCCCACAGCAGCAGTCTTCTAGTTATAGCTGCGGGGAAGGTTTCCATGGCAATTCTAACTCCTGGAATGAGGTATCTGTGAGGGGGCAGTTAGGGCAGGCCCACATGGCCCCAGTGGACTAAGGTGCTGCCTATGGAATATAGTTTTATAAATCAGATGGGAATTGGTGTAATGCTCCTCTCTGGAGTTATTTCCCCCAGCCTTTAGGGTCCTCTTTGATAGGATACTAATGGCTTGCATAATTTCCTCCTTTGTGTTTTCAAAAGATGTATAGAAAACAAAGAAAAATACTCCTTGTGTGTGTGTGTCAGTGGTAGAATAATCTCTTCTTTGATCGGGTTTATGATGTCTTATAGACTTGGCCTTTCTTTAGATTATTGGTGCCTGGGAAGTAATAAACCTAAGTGTTTGACATTTTAAAACGCTGTGAGTTCTGGTTAGTTTATCACCATTTTCTTACTTATTTATGCTTTAAGTGTTATAAATTATTGCTCCCCCAAGCATCTGGTAATAAGCTAAAAATTTTGACTAACTGGTAGTGATATATTTTTGGCTATTACTCACATTTTCATAATTATTTTTATGTTGAAATACTCTAATTTGTTTTTTTTAATTGTATTTAAATATGTGCTTTTTAAAAAGACTAGTTCTGTAAGATTTATACCACAAAAGCAATTCCCTTCCATTTTCTGTGCACCTGATGCCCACTCTGCAGAGACAAGTACTTTGAATTCTTTCAGCTATTTTTATTATTTGCTTCCATGTTTCTAATAACATGATTTTTCACTTTTAGATTATTATTTACTAACCTATTGGTTGTTACAGGCTGGATTGTGTCCTTCAAAATGTTGTGTATTGAAACCCTCACCCCAGCACTTAAGAATGTGACCGTGTTTAGAGAGAGCCTTCAAGGAGGTAAATTAAAATGAGGCCATTAGGGTAGGCCCTCATCAAAACTGAGTGGTATCCTTAGAACCAGAGAAGATTAGGACATGACCATGCATAGGAGGAAGGTCATATGAAGACATTGGAAGAATATGATCATCTATAAGCCAAGGAGAGAGGCTTCTGAATGAGACCAACCCAACTGATGTCTTGATCTGAGATTTCTAGCCTCCAGAATGCAGGGGAGATACACTTCTGTTGTTTGGGTTCCCCATACTGTGGTGTTTGTTATGGCAGCCTGAGTAAAAAACACACTTCTCCTGTGTGCCTTCTGTCCTGTTACTACCACACTTACAACACTCTCACACCAGGTCTGTCAGCTTTTCCCATTCAAGAATTCTCTGTGACAGTAGCTGGGTGTCCTACAATTCAGTTCAATTCTGACACAGGTTAAGTTAGCACTGACCCCACAGATTAAGGACTCAGTCCCATGAGACTGCTCCCCACTTAAGATACCAATTTCAAGCAGGAGGTCCCCAGATTACTCAACTTCTCTCTGACTTGTCTATGAATTGGAGGTTCTCATGACCCCCTCCTTAGAATCGATTATTTGCTAGGACATCTCACAGAACTAAAGGGAAGCAAATGCATTTACCAGTTTATCATATAATAAAGGATATGATAAATGATACAGATAAATAGCCAAATGAAGATATACATAGGGCAAGGTATGGAAGAGTCCTGAGTACAGAAGCTTTTGTCCCATTGGAGTGGGGTGCGTCACCCTCCCAGCATGGGGATGTGTTCACCAACCCAGAAGCTCTCTGAATCTTGTTACTTTTGGAATTTTTATGGAGACTTCATCCTATAGGTGTGTCCATTTCCCAGTCCATTTTCCTTTCCTGGATGATAGGGGGTGGGGTGGAAAGTTCCAAGCTTCTCATCATGGCGTGGTCTTTCTGGTGATCAGCCCCTGTCTTGAAGCTTTTCACGAGCCCACCAAGAGTCACCTCATCAGAACAAAAGACACTCCTATTACCCAGGAACTTTCAAGGGATTTGGGAGCACTGTGTTAGGAACCAGAGTCAAAGCCCAAATGTTAGAACAAGAGTTGCTCCTAGTGCTCTTATCAGTTAGGAAATTATAAAGATTTTAGGAACTCTGTCAGGAACCAAGGCAGAGACCAATATATGTATTTCCTATGATTTCACACAGCTCTAGCAAATTAATAATACAGTGGTATGAAAGAAAGATAAAATTTTTTGCTTTCTTATGCTTCTATAGCTCCATCCTGAATTTATATACACCAACATCTGAAGTTATTATATCCTTGTATTAATAAATCAATCTTTGGGATTGTAATATTATAAAAACTATTACTTACAGATCAGCCAAGAAATATATCATCATTAGATAAACTTTTTGTTCTTTCTGAAATTAATAATTGTTTCATTCTCATTTGGTCGGTTTTCTCTGACCAGTTACTACCGGTAAATAATGGATTCTGATGGAAGTATGAATCTCTTCTCAATACATCCAAACACATGAAGTAATTAATCAGTTGAGCCACCCAGGTGCCCCCAGAAACATACTGTCTTTGTCTAGGGACTGAAATTGTTTAAAACGCCAAATTCTCTCCCTAACACAAGAAGAGTTGGATGCTTAATAAGAGATGAAATGGGGTAGTGAACTTGAGGATCTCCCAAGTCCCTCTGCTGGAGCATTTGGATCTGCAAGGTGATCAGGCCTGAGGGGAAAGAAGGAATTATCAGTGGTGCATCCCTGCCCAAGGTTATGGTTTCGAATTTCATCAAAGTAGAGGTCTTTAAAATGAAAGCCAAATGATGGTCAGGCCCCCAAAAGCCTGTGGCAGGAAGACAGGAATTCCCAGAAGCAAAGATTATTTAAGAATTAAGTAGATCAGGAGTTTATTAAATAATTGAAGAAGTGGATTGCCAAAGAAATTCAAACCAGTGAATTAGAGCCTAAAATTGTTTATCTCTTATACTCCTCAGGCCACTACCCCCTCTCAATTTGAACTAGCAGTGGGTTACTATTGTTATTCAAATCTTGAGAAAGGGCTACTTCTTATCTCCTGTGTGGATTTAGAGAACAGTGGAAAGGAAGATGCTGCTTGTGGGTATAAGCAAAGATCTTGGAAGACAAAGGATCAAGAAAATCCCCTAGAACAGAAATGAGGTTGTTAAGTTTGCTTATGAAGAACCTACTCATGTCCAGAGAGGAGTCCTGGCTCTTTCTGTCTTGCTGAGTATGATTCGTAATGTCAGCCAGGGAGCTCTGTGCAATGTTTCCAGGATTACTTTTTCTGAATTAGGGGTTTTTTTTTAGCTTAAAAAATTGCTGTTATTGGGTCCTTATTGACTATTGTATGTTAGGTATGTTGGAAATAGATAATTTATCGTTTAGATGTATGTTGCCGAATCAGAGAATCCTCCCAGATTCTGAGAAGTGAACAAGGTGTCACCCAGAGGTCCTGAACTTGGAACTGGTTGCAGAAATGAATTCAATGTATGAAAACAAGAATAGCACAATCCACAGGCACCTTACATGCTAGGAGCAGTTGGTGGTTGATTCAGGGCAGAAAATTTGGAGATGGATGGACCCTGTGCAAATCTGAGCTCTGTCATCTACATTGTGTACCCTTGGGCACGTTGACCTATCTAAACTGCCTATTTTTCTTTTTTTTTTTTTTTAAGAATTTATTTGTTTATTAGAGAGAGAGAGTGAGTGAGCCCACAGAGGGAGAGGGAGAGGGAGAAGCAGACTCCCCGCTGAGCAGGGAGTCTGACCTGGGCCTGGATCCCAGGACCCCAGGATCATGACTTGAGCCAAAAGCAGATGCGTAACTGACTGAGCCACGCAGGCACCCCTAAATTGCCTGTTTATCAAATATAAAGTATTTCCATTCCAAGGGATGGAAATAATCCCTACATTGTAGATTGATGCAAAGATCACAGGGGGGTTAGTGTATGTGAAGTATGTAGCAGAGTGCCTGGCGTGGAGGTGGTACACTGTCTGTTAGCTGTGTTGATCCCGATTCTGATAATGGTCATGCTGCAGAGACAGACATGCTACTGAGCTAGGTACTGAGATGTGCGGAAGTAGGTGGCATGGTTGGGGTCCTTGGAATCGGTCTGAGGTTTCTTTAACTTGTCAACACTTTTCCCATGGGGTCATTTCATTTGTGTGTCAGTTTCTCTTATCAAACCCTGTACTCCACCTCCCCATCACAATTCATTTTATAATTCTAGTCTCATGGCTGAACACAGTGCTGTGTAATAGACGCTCAGTAAATGTTTTTTAAGTGAATATATGTTTATACATATATGTGTGTGTGTATATATATATTTATGTATATATACTTATCACTAATTCTTTTAAGTCAATATTTGTACACACACAGATTTATATTTTAGAGAAATGTTGGATGTTTTATTCTCAGACATAATGGCTAAACTAACAAAGAAAGTCTTTGAAGTTCCATCTTTTCTGGTTGTATGTAGAAAACTCAGCCATTTATTCCCAAGTAGGCTTCTACAGTGTTGTGGGGAAAATGGTATTCTTTTTCTGTGGAATAAAAATAATCTGTATCTTTTCAGTTTAGATCTGTGTGTGTGGTATTTGGCCAGTGTTCAAAATGGGAAGAGAAAATCTGATATATTGCTTTCAAAAACATTTACTGTGTTTAAAAAGTAGTTTAAAATATTAATGGTGTTAATTTCTAGATTATGTTTCAATGTATAGATTAAAACAAAAAAATAAAATTTAAGCCATTAAAAAATCACACTACTTTAAACTCGAGCAATGCTTTTGCCTATTAGGAATGGCTCTTATTTCATTTTGTAGGGCCAGTTTTTCCTTCAGCATGGCATCTTGCAAGATGAAGCAATTTATAATATATATAAAATGAAACAATTTATAAATATATATGCATGTATATGTAGATAGTTTTCAAATATATCAGATGCAGCCCATATATAAATTTATTATATTTTAGAAATTACATTTGTACAAATTCCTTTCCACAAAGAGACCATTCTAACAAGTTCTTTATGGTGCTTTTAAAACTGAGATATTCTTATTCTGGGGATATATGGTAATATGCCAGGGGTATTGTGTAGCCCTAGGGTAAACATGACACTTGGCATATCTACCTGGGGTGTCACTTCTGCTGGATTTTTTTCTCTTTTTTTGGAGAGATACAAGGCTGAGAAATGGAGGTTGGGGGGCTAAGTTAAGGATTTATTAAATGTCAATTAAAACACTTTTTAAATGAAAAAGTAGATATATTATGGAATTGTATAAAAATTCTTATGGAGTTTTTAAAACTAAAAACTGAGACTTTGAGAATGTGTCGATTTGGGCTCCCAAGCTCTGTGGGATGCCTCTTCATTCTCCTTTACCATTACTGTAAAATTTTTTATAAACTTTGCTAAAAGATAATTATTTAGTATGTTTATTTGAATTACCATATGTAGAGGTGATTTGCAATTTACATATCCTCAGTTGATATAAGATGCCCTAAATCAAGGGTTCATATGTAACATCCTGAAATTGAATGCAACCATATGTGAATATGTTTGTATTTGGTACCCTTTCTCCACCATCTAACCTTCCTTTTATCTAAAAGGAATTATGTACTGATAGAAGAACTTTCTTATTCTTCAGCATCAATGACAACCAGACTCAGTCTTCCACCCAAAAAAGATCCATGATTTTCATCAGATTCATGAAGGTATCTATGGTGAAAATAGTATTAAGAACTTACTGATTTAAATTTTTTTTGAAAGTTTGTCATTCACAGATTGGGGGATCTATGGGCAAATGGTCACTTTCCAAATTTGGACTCTTACGATTTGAGACTCAATAGCAATTTGTATTTCTTTGCATATTATTTGTTATATTTATTTGTTTACCATATCTTCTTACTCTAGACTACGAATTTCATGAAAGGTAAGGACTGTGTCTTATTAGCTTTAAAGGCTAAGCATCTAACAGTATGTCTGGCTCAGTAGTAGGTGTTGAGTGGAACTGAATAACAAACATTCATATAGCTCCCGTGAAGCATTGCCCTTGTAACCAATAGAACATTCTGTTGCACATTAGTTTGAACTTAAATGATTCAATTATCATGTTTACTTGCTAATGTCGTCCTATCAATTGTATTTTAGAGTTGGATGTTTTGAAGAATAGCTTCCCTTTAACAAGACAGAATCCAGACAAAGCAATAATCTGTCTTTTCTCAACCCAGACTTAATATGTTAATTCTGATTTAATTTAATTTTCTTCTGCTCATGGCACTGAAATTTTCAAATGGTTCATTTGGTGCTTAATTATCAGCTAAAAATTTTACCCTATCTAGAGAGAAGCCATGCTGTGTCAAGTGCAGATAATTTATCTGGGCACAGTTCTGTTCTTCTCACTATTGTTGGGCTTTGTGTTATTCAAGAAGAAATGCTTCCATCTGTGATTCTAGTTTAGAGATTACTGATATATTTCAGAAAGCATTTCTAAATTTCAGGGGAAAATGCCATGTCTTCAGATTCTGTGTCTGTATTCTGTACTTAATATTGTACTGTTTCTCTCTTCTCTTAAAGGGACTTGTCATAACTGCCAAAAGGCCAGAGGGTCATGGAACTTTTCCTTTCATCTGAAGGAAGTTGTGTACTAAAAGAAGGGGTTTCTTACTCTTCAGCATCGATGACAGCCACACTCAACAGTCTGTTCCTTTGCTGCTTGAGAGATGTACTATCTTGCTTTTCCTCACCCTTCCTGTACGTTTCCTATTGCTGCTACAACAAAATACTACAGACTTAATGGCTTAAAACAAAACAAATGTGTAATCTAGAGGTCAGAAGTCCAACACTTTTCTCACTGGGCTAAAATCAAGGTGCTGACAAGACTGCATTCTTTTCTTAAGGCTCCAGGGGAGGATCTATTTTCTTGTTTTTCCAGCTTCTAGAAACTGCCCACATTCCTTGGCTTGTGGCCCCTTCCGTCTTCAAAGCCAGCAGTGAAAGTTCCAGTCCTCTGCATCACACTGACCTGCTCTTATGACTCTCTCTTTACTTTTAAGGACCCTCGTGATTACATTGGGCCCACCTACCTAATGCAGGATAATTTCTGTTTTAAGGTCAGCTGATTAGCAACCTTAATTCTGCTTTGCCATATCACATGACACATTCATAGGTTTTGGAGATAAGACATTGACATTTTGGCTGGGAAGTGGGGGCAAGGTAATTTTTCTCATGATCACACCTCTCGTTAACTTTTCCTTCTCTTAAACTTTTAATTATCTTTCCATATCCCTTATTTCCTCTGTGTTACTCCTTATTCATAGTATCCCTCATTCATCCATTTATTATGTTGCATTTATTTTTACTTTATTTAACATACACTATATGCCTGTGTGTTTGTGTTTGTGTGTGTGTGTGTGTGTGTGTGCAGGTTCCAGCTGAAGCCTTTTAAAAATATTACCACTTTATAAGAGCTCTATAAGATTGTCCTAAGATAGGCACTATTTTCATCTCATTTTACAGATGAGGAAATTGGGCCTCAGAGAAAATAGTAATTTGTCTAATTCTTCAGCAATCAATATAATCCTTCCTTATTCATACATTTTACTTTTGATTAAAAGAAAAACAACTAAAGAAATAATCAGGAGGGAAGAGACACTTATCTGAATGTCTTCTGTGAGGTAGAGGTAAAATTGTCATCTTTTCCTAGATCGAGTCTCAAAACTGAGAGGACCTGCCCAAGGTCAAACAACTATATTGGAACACCAAAGCTTATGATCTTTGTGTCATAGGACACTATCTTGCCCAATGAATATTTATAGATTTGGGTATGCATTGCCATTGTTCTTTCTCTTTGTTACTGATTGACTAGTTTTTAAACATAGTGAGTGTGCGTATTGCATTTTGGTATGTGTTTATTGAATTTGTATTCACTCTTGTGGTAGTTAGTAGCATATCCCGACCCTGAATTGTCATTTACTACAAAGAAGTGTTCAGTTTGTATTTCAGTTCCTCCTTTTTATGTTATTTTCATACTGGATGTTTCTGTTTAATGGAGGTCATTGCTTGTGAACAGTGTCACTGGTCTTCTGGAACACCAGTCTAAGAATCAGTGTGATGAGCCAGCTGATTGAAGTATTATAAGAACTCCTGTTTTTCCCATAGATAGATGAGGAATTTCATTTTCTTTCTTTCTTTCTTTCTTTCTTTCTTTCTTTCTTTCTTTCTTTCTTTCTTTCTTTCTTTCTTTCTTTCTTTCTTTCTTTCTCTTTCTTATGTTTAAGATTTTATTTATTTAGAGAGAGCATATGAGCGGGGGGAGGGGCAGAGGGAGAGGGAGAGAATCTTAAGCAGGCCCCACGCTGAGCACAGAGCCCAAAGTGGGGCTTGATCCCATGACCCCGAGTTCATGACCTGAGCCAAAATCAAGAGTCAGATGCTTAACCAACTGAGCTACCCAGGTACCCCTAGATGAGGAATTTGATGACATGATCTTTTGGCTTTCTCCTTTATTATTTTCTTGTCCACATGTAAATAATAAGGACAGACAGGAAATTCTTTTTCAATTGTTTGAGGATCAATTTTGAACAAAAGTAATGGAATACAGGTATATTTTCTAGTAAAATTATCTTCAGGTTTTATATTGAAGAAACTTTTGGGTTAGTAATAATCTCACCCCACAGCATGGATTAAGGTAGCAGTTTAGAAACACACTAGAATGAGGGGTGCTGAGAGACATTTTGCTGTTTGTTTTGTTTTAGAGATATATTTGCATTGAAGTAGGCAGGCTTTGGAGGAACTCTTCCTTAAAGTGAGCTCATAGTGACTTGTTTTTCATAAGGCTCTCATCAATCCTTGAAAAATGCAATTACTTACAAAACAAAATATAGCCTCTAGCAATTTACCTGAAATATTCCTATTCATATTGTTGTTTCAGAGCATTGTTGTTTTCAGGCTAGACAGGTTTTTTTCTTGTGCATGTTTGTCTTATGACTAGATTAATTTTTAAGTGTGTGTGTGTATCTGTTTGTGTGTATATCTAGTGCCCAGTAATATTTATTGGAGCAGCATGAGGATATTATATTGCTAATGGATTTCAAAAACCACTAGGTGTGCAAGAATTTTATTTGGCTGGTAGAATTCATTTCTACCACACCCATATTTACCGTTTCCATTTTCTACTGTTTCCTTCATGTGTACTAGAGGACAGTATTTACCATAGTGTTCAACCGAGTATATTTGATTCCTTATCTATGATAAAATCCTTTGTTGGAACCAGCTGAGCTTTGACCATACTAAATACTACTTATAAAAATAAAACCAAGAAAAAACAGGTACTGTAATTCTGTGTTTGTATATTCTTGCTAGGGGTTTGGAAATGTGCTAAAACTTGAGCACATTTTACCCTGATCTGTGACACTGACCATCAGTCAGCAGGTAAGGCAGACAGCCTGTTATATGCCACCCCCCACCCCCTTAATCCTAGCCTCTGGGCATTAATGGGCCTTGTGTAATCCCCTTCCCTTGAGTAACTTTCTTCTAACATACAGAATATGGTAACATTGGAGAAATGTCCCTTCCATGATTAGGTTACAAGAGATTGTGACTTCTGTCTTGATAGTGGACTCTATTGGCTTTTCTGCTTGTATACTTTGGTGAAGCAAGCTGTCACATTGGAGAGGTCCCTGTGTCAGGAAAGGGAGGATGGGTTCCAGCCAACAACCAGCAAGGAACTGAATCCTGCAAACAACTACATAAGCTTCAAGTGGGACCTTCTTAAGTCAGGGCTACAGCTGAGACCCCAGCATTAACACCTTCATTACAGACTGTGAGAGATCCTGAAGATCCTGTGAATTAATAAGCCTCATTGTTTTAAGTTGCTTTAAGTTTTTTGCTAATTTGTTACGTAGAAATAGACAGTTGATATAGCCTGCTTCCCTGGATTTATCTGCCCAAGCTTCCATTCTGTCTTGAAATGTACGATGACATTGCCAACAAAAGCGTGTCATGGTTGACCATTCATCCCAACCATATTCATGCCTCATTATGTTCTTTTGCTGCCTTTATTTTCGCCTGAAACCCAGGCTTGATGAAATTAATAATAATTTCATCAGCCATTGTTCAGAAAATTGAATTTTATAAATCAAACCAGTTGCCTGACGAAAGCATCCCTGTTACCTATTCCAACTTTGCAATTTGGGGGAATTTTAAAATTTTATACTACGGGATCCCCTAACATTTGGAATCTATAACAAATCCCTTCCTTCTGACTGGATCACAGTTAACATTAATAGAGATTAATAATATAATCAGAAAGGATGCTAGCCAGGGAGACCATGTTGCTTTTGGACTTAGAATTCAGAGGAATGGAATATATTACACAATTCTGTGATTAGGAAAAATTCCACTTCTATCCTCTGTTACCTTTTGCTAGATCTCTTTGTTCCCAGTCACTTTATAGGTCTCAACTGAATGATACCCTCTGCAGGTACTTCGGCGGACTCCCTCCTTCACTTTTCTCCTCCCACCATGAGTAAACTGGGTGCCAGCATTCTGTTCTTTCCATTCCAGAGTTCTTACACTGAAAAGCTATCATTTAATTATTGGTTGCCCATAAACAGAAATTTATAAACTTAAATGAAAGATTTGATTCTTCTTTGGTCGAATGTTTGACTTTAATTTTCTCCTGAATTTGCAATAATCTTAAAGCATTAGTACAATTTCCAGTGAACATTTTCTGAGTTATTAATGGGGTTTGGACTGCTGAGTTAAAGTTAAAAAGTAGAACAATGGGTTCTTAGGTTTTCAGCTTTTTTTCCATGATTTGAAATACACAAATCAAGTGTGTTTGTGGTGTTCTATATTAAATTTCTAAGGAAGGTGTTCCGGTGGTGGTGGTCTGTTTGTTTGTTTTAGGATATTGTTCTTTGGTTAAGTTTATTTCTCTCCCTTTCCAAACAACTCTCTCCAAAAGTGCTGCATAACATTTTCAAAAATTTAAATAAAATGTCACAACACCTTCCGAAAAAGGAAATATCCAGGGGTATGATATTTCAACCCCATGAAGATTGAGATTCATTCCACTTCTGAAAGTATATTGATGGTGTAGCTTGGTGCAAGTTTTAGCTTGCCAGTCATCTTTCTTTAAAGCAAGTTTATTTTTCAAATATGTGTTGTTGAACTTTATTGCAGCATAAGACAAAAATTTAAACCACTGTGTCCATTTCAGTTCAGCAGAAGTAAAAGAGGAAGAGAAAAATTTACAAAGAAAATTCAGTTTAGTTGTTAATGCCATGACCTTGATATGTTTGTTAAGCAGACTAAGGAGAATCTATTCATTTGAAAACCAAATAATGTTGGTGTAAAAGTTGACTGGAGTTGTGATTGGGGTTCAGAAAATCAACAAACTATTTATTTTAAAGGAAACCATTTAACCCCAGTTCAGATGGTACAAGAAGTGAAGATAAAACCCTTTCTTCTTAGTTGTTGACTAAGGTGCTACAATAAATCTTACACTGTGCTTCTGAAGAGATTAGTTGGGTATTTGAAAAGAATATTCTCCCGTGCCCTAAGGGAAGACCCCAAATCTTCAGAGTCCCGACAATCACAAATTTCCTCACCCGGATTAAATAGTCTTTCTTGTTCTTGCCATTACTCATGTCAATCCTATAGCTATACTGAGTCAGGCCGCTGAAATTAGTATTGAAATGAATCCAGTTTCCCAAGTCTATTGTTTTTCATCATGCTCGTAACATATGTTAAGACTTGAAAAGGTTTGAGCTGAACACATCGGTGGTTCCAAGTTAAGCACAGAAAAAGCCAGCTTACATGTTACTGTCACGGTCTGTACTCTCGTAAATCCTATAATGTTTGGTGTGAGATGATTCTGCTAGTGTTGATCAAACCTGCTTATCAATGTGGCATTGTGATAAGACTTTGGAAAGTCTTGGCATAACATTTGCCTGGGAAGCACAGAAGAGGGTCTTCTCAAGCAGAAATATCATTTATATGCAAGATGATGTTTTTGGAATTAGAATAGGGAAAATGTGGGTCTCCAGCTTGAAACTTATATGTTCATTTGCCTTCGTATGAAGTGCAAGATGTTCTTCTGTTAGACATTGGTAAGGGGAAAATTGACACTAAACAATTCTAGGCAATAATGAACTTTTTACTTGCCTAGGTGTTATTTTGGCTTTCCTTTCCTTCACATGAATATAATAATGAAATTGAAAATCCTTGGAGGGTGTTTTAGCACCTGCTAATGTATTCTCTTAGTGCAGCACAATGAAGAGAGAGGGTTTGCAAGCTTCTAACATTATTAAAAATCAATTTACCAGTTACCCTGTAGTGTTCTCATTTTCCTGGGTCTCAAAGATGTTCCTCATTGCTTCCTCCCTGTCCTGTTTTATCTGGAAATTGTTTTCAACTTAAATATTTCAGAAATTGCATTACTTTGGAAAGTTATTAATAGGAAAATTTATTTGGGAAGATTTTTTTTTCCTCAGCAATCTCAAGATCTTGCTCTCTTTTATATTAACCTTTTTCACTGAGAAACATGTTTTTATTTATTTCTGTAGTTCTGATTTCTACTTCCCGTGGGTTAGGAAGATAATCAGATCTTTTGGTTAAAGGTCAAGTAGGATTAAGGAGAGAAAGTGAAAGATCGTGAACTGTGACAATGACTAGCATCTTTTAATCATTTTTTTTTACATTTTTTAATTCATATTACTAAGAACTTGAAAGCAAGGTTTGATTTGATATAATTAAAAAAATTGTTAATATTTCTATTAAAATGAGATGTTATAAAATAAAAATGTTAACCATTTCAACACAACTGGGGAAGCTGGCAGTCTTTAACTGCAAGAATGTTCGGAATAATGGGGGTGTCTGGGTGGCTCAATCAGCTGAGCATCTGACTTCAGCTCAAGTCATGATCTCAGGGTCCTGGGATGGAGCCCCTCATCCTGCTCTGAGCTCAGCAGGGAGTCTGCTTCTCCCTCTCCCTCTGCCTCTCTCCCGGCTCATGCTCTCTCTCTCAAATAAATAAATAAATAAATAAATAAATTAATTAAAAAAAAGAATGTTCAGAATAATGGAAGAAATCAAACTGATAAATATTAAGGGCTTATAATATCTTCTGCCATAATACATTTTTAGCACTAATATTTATTACTTCAGCCAATGCAATTAAAAAATAATAGCTATAAAATAATAATAGCTCTAAAGAAAAAATAGCTATAAAAAGGAAAATATAGGGCAATGTTATCATTATTTGTAGGAGATATGATTACCTACCTGAGAAATCCAAAACTGTCAGTTGTCTAGCTCCTAGAAAAATGACAAAATTCAGCAAGTTGGCTGAATTCAGCAAATTAATAGATGATTAATAGCATTACAATTGATAGTATCAGCACAATTTAGGGAATAAAATAGAAGGAAATATAATAGCAACAAAAATTATATGAGAAATGTACCAGGCATAGATGAACAAGACTTATAATATCTACTGGGCTGGCTTGCTTTCTTTTTTCTTTCCTTCTTCTTCTTCTTCTTCTTCTTCTTCTTCTTCTTCTTCTTCTTCTTATCTTTCTTTCTTTCTTTCTTTCTTCTTTCTTAAATCTTGACTCAGTGGAAAGACAGAAGTTCTACTTGGATAAGAATGTTCAATATTGTGAAGAGGTCAGCTCTCTATAAATGAGTGTATAAATTCAGTGCTTTCCCAATAAAATTGCCAATAGGAAGATGTATTAGTTATATATTGCTGCATAACAAATTAACCCAAATTTAGTGACTTAGACCAACAATAAGGGATTATTAATTTAGACGGTTTCTGTGTGTCAGGAATTTGGGGGCAGTTTAGGTGGGTGGTTTTGGGTCGGAGTCTCTTATGAAGTTGTCGGCAAGACTGCAGTCATGTGCAGGCATGACTTAGGCTGGAAGATCGCTAAAATGATTTGTTCTCATGACCACAGTTGTTGGCAAGAAGCCTCAGTTCCTCCCATGTGAGTCTCTCCGGAGGCGGCTTAAGTGTTTTCAAAACATGGCAGTCACTTTTCCCAGGGCGAGTGATCCAAGAGAGGATAATGTGGAAGAAGCAATGTCTTTTATGACCTAGTTTTGAATGTCACACACTGTTACTTCTGCAGGATACTATTGGCCACACAGATTAGCCTTAGTTAAAGTGAGAAGAGACTACCTAAGGGCAGGAATTCAGGGAGTCATGGATCACTGGGGACCATCTTGGAGGCTGGCTACTACAGAAGGTTAGAATACGGGGAAGTCAATCCTGATAGTCATATAAAGAAATGAAAATCTGAGAATAGCCAGAAAATCTTTTGGAAAGAGAAAAGTTAACATTTATTTAAAAATTACTCTCTACCAGGGACAATTATAACCATTCTGTATGAATTATATCAGTTACGCCTCCTCATATTCCTACAGGATGTTTTTATTATTATTATCCCTATTACAGATGAGGAAATAGAGGCACAGAATATGTAACTTCGCCAAGGTCTTACAGTAAGTGGCAGAAGCAGGATTTGAATCCAGGCAAGTGTGGCTCTAGAGCTCAAGTCCTTAAGTCTAAGTGGAAAGGGCAGGTGTGCCTCCGAGACCCAGCACATGTTTCAATCTACGATAATAAAAATTGTTCTGGGATAGAAACAGAGAGAAATTAATGGAAACAAATAGAGACATAGGTTCAAATCCATGGGAGAATTTTGTGGAATGTGGGTGACATTTCAAAGTAGTGCAGGAAGTTCAATAAATGGTATTGTGATAGCTTGGCTAGCCATTTGGGAAAACAAAGCTAGCTATAATCATTCTTTATTTTAAACCTCCATGGATAAAGTACTGTGATATAAAAATATGAGGGGTACCTGGGTGGCTCAGTTGGTTAAGCTTGATTTTGGCTCAGGTCATGGTCTCAGGGTTGTGAGATTGAGCCCCTTTTGGGCTCCATGCTGGGCATGGAGCCTGCTTAGGATTCTCTCTCTGCCCCTCTCCCTCTAAAATAAATAAATAAGTCTTTAAAATGTTATCAAAATTTTTAATAACCAGTAGGGGAAATTCTCTCTTTTCTTTTTTAAGTAGGCTCCATGACCAAGTGGGCCTTGAACTCAAGACCCTGAAATCAAGAGTCGCATGCTCTACTGACTGAGCCAGCCAGGTGCCCCAGGAAAACTCTCTTAATCAGTAAATCATATAACAAGACAGCAATTATTTTGACTACATATGCAAAACATGCCATAAGCAATCAAAAGATAAACAACAAACTAGGGAAAAAGATATGCCTTCACTTATGCAACTGACAAAGCTCTAATTTCCTCTTTAAAATGAGTTCTTACAGAATTGTAAAGGAAAGACATATAATTCAATGAAAAATCACAAAGATAGTGACTGACAAAAAATATAAAATATTCATAAACAAGAAAGATGCTCATCCTCCTATTTAAAGAAATTAAACTTAATTTGCACTTATCACATTGGGCTATGGCAGAGATTTAAAATTTGCTACTTTTTAGTATCACTAAGGATGTAGGGGAGGAGATAACTCGTATGCACTACGGACAATATCTCTCAGATAAAAAGCCACTCTGATCTTTTGACTTAGTATTTTTATTATTAGATATTTATTCTAAATGGGTGCTTCCATCTGTGTCCACGCACACTTATGTTTATTGCACCATGGCTGGAAATGGTAAAAAACAAGCAAATAAAGGTTTTTACCAGGTTATAGCTACCTGATAAAAACAAACAACAAACACACAAACAAACCCCCCAAAACTAGGCATGTATCTGTTAAAGAGGGTTAGCTACCTGGGATGTGCTGATAGGAAATGAAAAGTTCCTCAGATTCCATATGGGGAACTAGTTAAATGCAGAACACTGGCTGTTATAAATTCCCCTTTCTTTAGCAACAAGAACAACAACAACAACAACAAAGGATTTAGCCACACTTATGTTTAAGAATTTGAAAATTCTGGAATTCCTTTCTCAAGAAGCTATGAAAGTGGATGGTTTTGAAGAGGGACAGATAGTCTTGAGTAGAAGGAAAATGTGATTTCATTATATTTCATCTTAGACTTTTTGACTTTCTTTTGTCATGTGTCTGAATTGCATTTATAATAAAAATTAATTAATAATTAAAAAATGTAGGCTGTAGTTAGGGTTTGGTTTTATGATACATGGTCTGAAACTCCATATATCACTGAGTTTTATGTCTGGTTCCTCTGAAAAATTAAATGTTACCATATATTAGGTGAAAACAACAAATAATAATATGTATTATTCTTACATCAATGTAAAATCTATAGAGGTGACTTAAAATAGACAAGGTAATTTAGAGGTTGTGAGATTCTGGGTAATTTTCGATTTTTAATACCACTTTACCATTAGCATTAAAAGTTTTATTTAAAGTACTCTGAAATAAACCCTACTAAAATGGAATTATAGAACTGGCTTTCAAATACACAATCATATTGTATGTCCATATTTCTAAGTATACTAGCCCAGACTACTGTGATTTAAGCTATTTTCAAATGATCACTAGCTTACCCACGTACCTAAACTATGTAAATTGTTCCTCATAGAAAATGTCAAAATCCACTTATAGTGAGAGTTCAATGAAAAATTTAAGCAACTCCACAAAAAACTAAAGTAAGAATGTGTCCACCTTTAGGAATTGGCATGAAGTACATTTAACTGGCTAAATTTGGACAATTTGAACATCAAAAAAAATATGATAAGGGATTATAACACATTAAATAAAAAATAAAAGCATGAGTCTATAGTGGTATATATGTACATTTGTGTATGTGTACCTATATATGTATAGAGAGATCCCTTTTTAGAAGAACCCCTTTATTAGAAGATCCTTTTATTAAAAGAATGCTAATAATTATGGAAGAAGAGATAAAATAAGAAAATCACAGTTTTGCAACCCCCAATTCAATATTCAATCCATCAAGGATCATCAGTCAATGCTAACCCTTTTGGAGAAAGGTGGTTGGGAAAGGATATTCACATGGTCTCAAAGTATCTCCTTGCAGATTACTTATGTTTTTATAAAGTGAAAAATTTTGTAACTGTACAGTGCAGGTCACCTTATTCATGTGATCAAACTTAGTACCACCAGTAATAGAACAATCTGATATTATATGTCTCCTGATTTGATGTAATAATACCTAGGTAATATTCTTGCCAAATATGTTAAACTGAATCTAGTCATAGGGGAACAATCAGACAAATCCAGGAAGTGGGATATTGTGACAGATAGCTGGCCTAGATTTAATAATAATAATAATAATAATAATAATAATAATAATAATAATAACATGAAACACACACACAAGAGCAGAGGGAATATTTAAAAAGAATTAGGGGCACCTGGGTGGTATAGTTGGTTAAGTGCCCAACTCTTGGTTTCAGCTCAGGTCATGATCTCAGGGTCCTGGGATCAAGCCCCATGTTGGGCTCTGTGTTCAACAGTGTAGAGTCTACTTGGGATTCTCTCTCTCCCTCTGCCCCTCCTGCTCATCCTGTCTCTTTCTTCTCAAATAAATAAATAAATAAATAAATAAATAAATAAATAAAATCTTAGAAAAATGCAAGAGGAGGCAAAGAGCATTTATATACCAGAAATTTATAAGTGTTTGACTCAGAGATGAAAATATTATTGGAAACACTATCTATGTAAGAATGTATATTACTTAAATAAAAGTGATAGTATGAATAATTAGGCTATTAATAGCTAATGAGTTGATTATCCCAGTTTGGAAAGTGCTTTGATATACAATATTTGATGTGGTGCCCCTGTGAGTAGTAAGGGACACACTTTTATCCCCATATTGCAAATGAGGAAGTTGGGGCTAAGAGTAATTACAAGACATGACTCATCAGTGGAAGATGGTGATTCCAGCCCAGTCTCCTGGGGCCTCACTTTATCACAAGGCTCTGCTGATCCTACTAAAAAAATGTTTTTGGCTCTTTTTAAATCACTTTATTTTCTCTTATTCTGAATAACATGTAATAGAAAAAATGTAAGAAGATATTAGAGATTTCTTTAAAAAGCTGTTAGGGAATGCTAAGATGGTTTCATTCTCCCATGTCTGAGTTTGGGTCATAATTCACATCATTTTAAAGTCACACCGAACTAGCCTTTTCCCATCTGACAGCATCAACTCTCTGAAAAAAAACGCAAGGGTGAATTACTCATCTCATACCGGGGAAGTGCTGAACACAGCAGGCTGCTCCCTTGTTTTGGATGCAGAGTTTCTTGCTTCGCGAAGAGGTTTGAGGAGGTAACCTTTAAGTCTGACTGACAAGATTCCATGAGAAGCTGGAAGCAAGTAGAAAACATAAACGATAACCAGCAAATAACGATAGCAAAACCCAGTTCCTCCAAGCCAAAGCAGATGCTGTAAAGTGTGGCTAGCTAATGCAGCTTCCTTGCTCATTAGAGACACACTCAAGTACGTAGGCGTTCAGGGTCTCGTGGCTCTGGTTTGAAAACATTGGAAGTTTATTTTCCCGATTTTCTAGATCAGCGGTTCTCAACATGTGTCTCCTAGACCAATGGCTTTAGTATCACCAGGGGAAACTCGTTAAAAATGCAAATGGACCAGCAACTCTAGGGGTGGGGCCCCACAGTCTGGTTTTAACAGCCTTCCAGGTGAACCTGGGTGCAGCTTAAGTCTGAGAACCACTGTGTTGGGAATCGGGAGAGGAGTTACATAGGCAGTCTGTTGGGAGAGTCATATTCAAGGAAGGCACGAATGGAATCAAGCCATTGTGTTTGGGGATCCCTTAATGTGGGGAATTACCTGCCCAACCCATATTACTGCGGTGATAATGCAATATGGTGATTTTATTTTACAAATAAGTAAATAACTAAAGTAAATAATGTTTTATAAAGATTTCTACCAAAATAGTTACAATTTTCCCCAAAAGTTGTTTTTGAATGTAATTTATTTACAAAAAAATCGATTTCATCCTTGGGTTAGAATATATTGTATTCGTTGGGCTTCATTTAGTTTGTTAGCTGTTTAGACAAAATAGGCTGAACTTCTGTAAGACCTAGGCTCAATAAAAGTTTATTTCTGGCTACTTAGCATCCAAGGTGGGTATTCCGGAGCCATAGGAGGCTCTCCTGCACTCAGTGATTCAGAAACCAGGCTCCTTCCATTTCGTGACTCTCTGTGTCAGCCCCAGTGCCCTGCTGTCCTTTGCGTCCCACTGGTGGAAGGGAGAGAGAGTGGAGGAGGCACACATGCTTATTAAAATGCTTAGCTCATGGGCATTTATGCGAGTGAAATGAAAATGCATGTGCATTCAAAAACTTGCTTATGGCGGCTTTATTACTCATAATAGCCCAGACTTGGAACCAAACCACATGTCCTTCAGTGAGTTAATAGTTAAACAAACAGTGATATATCCATACTGTGGGATACTACTCAGCAATAAAAAGCAATAAACTACTGATATATGCAACACATTTGATGAATCTCAAAGGCGTTATGCAGAGTGAAAACAGCTGATCCCAAAAGATTACATACTGTATGATTCCATTATATGGCATTCTTGAAACAGCAGACTTGTAGATGTGGAGAAGAGATTAGTGATTGGCAGGGGTTAAGGATGAGAGGGAGGTTGTGACTATAAAAGTGCAGCGTGGGTGACAGAACAGTGTGGGTGGCTTGACTGGGGTGGTGCCATTACCACTGCATGAAGCTACCTGGAGGACAAAGTTCCATAGAAAGACACACACACACACACACACACGAATGCTTGTAAAATATGAATGCACTCTATGGATTATGCCAACGTCAATTTCCTCCTTTTACTATTACATTAGAGTTATACAGGATGTTACCAGTAGGAAAGGCTGGGTGAAGGGGGCATGGACTTCCTGTACACCTTTTCTGGCAACTCCCCGTGAATCTGGAGTTATTTCGAAATTAAAAAGTTTAAAGGAAAGAAACTTGACCCAGTGGTGACACCCATCATTCCCTATTTAAGAAGTATCGATTGGACTGTCTCTCTTTTTCTGCTCTGTGCTGGGCACTGGGAGTCATGGGTCAAAAATGAATGATTTATAAATAAGGAGTTCAAAATTGTGCCTGTTATATTATTCTGTTTATATTATATGGCTCTCCTTGTGAAAACACTGTCCACCGTAACACGTACTATGCACCATGTAGTTATTATTTCTGAAACTATTGTCTAATGAGGAAGATGAAGGAGAGGCCATGAGTATGAAATGTGAGTATTTTCAAGTTTGGTACCTTTATCAGGGTAGAAACTATGATTTCCTTCTAAGAAATATGGTCGTTGTGTATACAGAAGAAAAAGCAGATATTTGAGGAAGAAATTTGTGATTCTTGTGTTTTGATTTCACGACTAAACTAGCTAATTTCATCTTGGGTGAGTCAAAAGCCCTGAATCTAAATTTGCATTAAATTCAAAATTGGAGTCAAAAGACTATCTCACAGAGTTGTGGTCATATTAAATGAGATAAATTACAAAGACAACCTTTGATAACACTAAGGCATTCTAAAGAGTTATTTAAAATGATCATATCTACCATTGAATTAGTTCTGCTCCTTTCCTGGGTGGAGAGACTAAGGTTAGGAGGATACTGGATTTTGTCATACAGTTGAGTATCTTTAAATCCTTTTCAGATACATGTAAATCAAAAACATTTTTTATATTCTTATAATTTATTACATTTATGCATCACTTGGTGGGCCTGAGGCCTGATAAGATTCTAGGACCCATCTCCAGAAATTCTTTAGTGGGTCTAGAGTACTGATTCTCAATCTTGAATGCACATCAGAATCTCCTAGGAAGTTTTAAAAATTCCCCATCCCCAGGCTGCACCCCAGACCCATTATATCAGAATCCTGGGGATGAGACTCATGCATGAGTGCCCCGCATAACTCTGATGTGAGTACTTTAAGAGCCATCCCTTAAGAAACACGGCTTTAAAGAATAAGTTGGTAAACTAAGCTGTGAATGATTACAATATGCATTTTACTGTTGTATCAGGAAGATACTTGTCATAACAGATTAGTAGCAATATTTAAAAATATTTTTGTAAAAAAATCTAAAGTAAAACAAGTATCTTATTTCTGTATGGTAAGACTTTATATAACTCTAGGATTATATTCTTAGACAATGGTGCTGTTATAAAAACAATACTTATTGAAAAATGAATGATACAAGGATGAGTATTTTTTTATTATGTTAATCACCATACACTACATCATTAGTTTTTGATGTAGTGTTCCATGATTCATTGTGGGCATATAACACCCAGTGCTCCATTCAGTACGTGGCCTCTGTAATACCCATTACCAGGCTAACCCATCCCCCCCATCCCCTCCCCTCTAGAACCCTCAGTTTGTTTCTCAGAGTCCATAGTCTCTCATGGTTTGTCTCCCCCTCCGATTTCCCCCCTTCGTTTTTCCCTTCCTACTCTCTTCTTTTTTTTTTTTTTTTTTAACATATAGTGTATTATTTGTTTCAGAGGTACAGGTCTGTGATTCAACAATCTTACACAATTCACAGTGCTCACCATAGCACATACCCTCCCCAGTGTCTGTCACCCAGCCACCCCATCCCTCCCACCCCCCACCACTCCAGCAAAAACCTGTTTGTTTCCTGAGATTAAGAATTCCTCATATCAGTGAGATCATATGATACATGTCTTTCTCTGATTGACTTATTTTGCTTAGCATAATACCCTCCAGTTCCATCCATATCGTTGCAAATGGCAAGATTTCATTCCTTTTGATGGCTGCATAATATTCCATATATATATATGCCACATCTTCTTTATCCATTCATCTGTCGATGGACATCTTGGCTCTTTCCATAGTTTGGCTATTGTGGACATTGCTGCTATAAACATCGGGGTGCATGTATGCCTTTGGATCCCTACATTTGTATCTTTGGGGTAAATACCCAGGAGTGCAATTGCTGGGTCATAGGGTAGCTCTATTTTCAACTTTCTGAGGAACTTCCATACTGTTTTCCAGAGTGGCTGCACCAGCTTGCATTCCCACCAACAGTGTAGGAGGGTTCCCCTTTCTCTGCATCCCTGCCAACATCTGTCATTTCCTGACTTGTTCATTTTAGCCCTTCTGACTGATGTGAGGTGGTATCTCATTGAGGTTTTGATTTGGCTTTCCCTGATGCCGAGCAATGTTGAGCAGTTTTTCATGTGTCTGTTGGCCATTTGGATGTCTTCTTTGCAGAAATGTCTGTTCATGTCTTCTGCCCATTTCTTGATTGGATTATTTGTTCTTTGGGTGTTGAGTTTGATAAGTTCTTTATAGATTTTGGATACTAGTATTTTTAAATCTTAATTACAGGATGATAGTGTTCAAATTTATTTTTGTAAATCTGATGTTTGTGTGTTTTGTTTCCTGTGCATAACATGTTTAATTAAATATTGATCCGCACTTTACTGAAATCATAGTTGTTGACTGTGATGCTGGTACAGTCTTACTATGCTTATTGCTTATTTTCTGAGATAAACTCCTAATTTTTTGCTTCTCAGTTCTTGCTGGCTCTTTTAAGACTGGTTCACCTCCTAGGTGTTAATAAAGATGAAATCGAAAGGGATGTGAATGCGATAATGTGAGAGCTTTCTTGCAAAATGTAAGAACAAAAACACATGTTTCCTATTATTATTGTTGTTGCAAACAACTCAGACTGTTCTAGAACTCAATTACATGGAAGTCGCAGAGGAGGAGTGGCTCGCAATATCCAGCTTGATTGGCTGGGCTTGTCTTGAGATTCAGTGTATTTTATAACCGCCCACTTCCCTCTTTTTTCCCTTCTGAGGACTCTTCTGACTATGCGCCACCAAGCAGGGCTCAGTGTCTCATGTTTCTATTGATAATTCAACACAAACTCATTTCATGATTTTTAGTACCGCCTCCCTCCACCTGTAAATGTATGAGATCAAAGAGGGAGTTCACAGAGCACAATAATTTACTCCAAAGAGCCTCCAAAATTTCCTACATCTTGCTCAACATTTCCTATGGTTGTTTCACCCTCTCCCCACCTCCAGCCCCAGCCCAGCCCACCCCACATTGCTGGCTACTTCGTTTTTGTTTTCCTCAGACATTCTACGTTTTTCTCTCCTTTATTAGGCATAATAGTTCACTAAATTCAGGTCCCACTTCTACACTTACAGGCTGAATCCTATTACCCACTCCAAAATAAAGGGCTCTCCTGGCATGGTCCACCCTATTTGAATGGAAGAATAGAATTTTCAGAACTCAGTAATCATAGAATGGCTGCTTTGTATATAAATGCCTATTAAGCCTTTACTGTATTTGAAGAATACATGTTTTCCATCCAGCTGGTAGACATGTTCAATGAAAAAAGGACTTCTCACATCATAAGCATTAATCCAGGCTCTAGCCAGCAAGCCTGATATTTGGAGCTGTTAAAAAACCATAATTTTCTTCTTTATTTTAAATTACATGGTATAATTTAGGATCTACAGTATAATTCTTCATTTTAACAGAAACATAATAAAACAGTAAAAATTCTATTTTTTGCTTCCATATTTATGCATTTCCTCTTAGTCAACTATCAGTTATTTAGAATTTGTGTGTTGTGGACTATTCCATTTTCCTCTTTCTGTTTTGAGTTTAGACAAAACATTGTGGATCCTCCAGGGAAATGAAAGGAGCCTAAATTCAAGTGAGTTAGTTATGATATTGTAAGGGTTGCATAAATGATCACGAGCAGGACACACTGAACTGTTAACATACATGCCAGTGTTTATTATTACCAACACTCCAAGTCTTTGCAAATTGCCTAATACTTATTTCTTGGTGTAAATGCATAAGGACACGTTTTGCCTTCAGGATACCTTTATCTTAATATCGCTGGGATCTGGGGGAGACATACAGTCCCATCACAGTGTAGTGTGTATGGTCTTAGGATTAAGTTTGTGAGCGAAAAAATGGTGGCTCCTTGAGGTTGTGTGTTAGAGAAGGAGCGTGGGAGGCGGGTGTGTGCACCCATAATCATGGAAGGATGGTATGGACCCAGTGCCTTTCAGCATGGTTATCCCTTCCCTTAGAGTAAAAACCAAATCCTCCAGAGGGTTAGTGGGGGCTAAGTCTCCTGCAGCGTATTAGAGAGAGGAACTGAAGGTGCTTTGGGCCAAACTACCAAGCAACAACTGGTTGACTCCCTGTCAGAACAAACTGCAGGAGAGGCATGCAGAAGGCTTTTTGGTTATTGAATCAAAAGATCACCCCCTCCTTCCCCAGTTTTCTGCAGATGCCCCAACATACCCAATTGCCTTAGGTATTGTTAACAGCTGTCTAATGAGTTCATGGGAGTGTCATCTGGGATCCCACGATATGGCCACCGTTTGAACCTCTATGCTACCTTTCTGGGCACAGCCCAGGGAAAGAAGATGCTGCAAGTTCTATTTTTAATCTGTGCTCCTTCTAGCCAGCCCTGCACATTTGTCAGTCCCTCCCTGGCCTCTGTCATCTGGGCAGCAGTTGCACAAAAAGACTGATGAGCTCCAGGAAGAGGCTGTTAGACACCTCTTTGGGGTGATTTCTAGGGTTTGACTGCACTTCAATAAGTACAAAGTGGAGCCGAGGATATAAGGCAGGGAGGGTTCCTCCCACCCACCCAAGAAAGGGAGGGAAACATGATGAAGCTTTATGTAATATTTGCCTGGAGAAAATGTGTGAGGAGAACACTGGTGACTATTTTCAGAATGAGATCTTAAAATGTACTCTTTCCACCACTTGTGCTTAGTTTTAGTAAAAGTTGGGTGAAATTTCCTGACAGTATAGTTGTATTGGTGACTTAGCAGTTGGTTTCAAGCTTGAGCTTTCCACTCAGATAGCCAGTCACTTCTCTCTGGCCTCAGTTTCTCAACAGATAATAGGAGGTTTGGTCTAGATCAGTGATTTGTCACCCTGGCTGCTTGTTAGAATCATCTGGCAAATGCTGAAGGCAAACTCCAAAGAAAACAAACATACAAACTGATGACAGGTGTCCTGCCCCATAAATTTTGATTTATTGAATCTCAGGCAGGATCAAGGCAGAGCTCTTTTAAAAAAATCTCTACCACCCTGAGTGATTCTAATGTACAGGTAGGGTTGAAAGTCGGAGGTCTATAGTTAAAGTTATTTTCAGCAGCAGTATTTTCTGTTCATTTGCAATTTTTCTTTCTTCCCTTAGAACACTGAAATTTCATCAGTTCCTTTGTTTATTCCAACTTCTACTTTAAGAAATTTCCTATGTAATAGTTGTAATATATGAAACATTTATGTAACGTGTATAAGTTTTGAGCATAACAATAATATGAAAATCCATGAACATATTATCCAGCTTAAGAACTAGAGGTGTTACCCTAACTATTGAACTTGCTTATGTTTTCCTCTAAAATCTCCTGATTTCCTCAAGGGTTATCAGTGTTAAGGATTTTGCCTTCATTTTTGCTGTTTTTAAAATATTTATTGCTTTATGCCTGGGTACCAGACAATATGCTATTTAGTTTTGCTGGATTTTGAACATTATAAAAATAATACTATGCTCTATGTTATCTTATCCAATTTGTTTTTTTTTTCACTTAATATTATTTCCATGTCTTTCCTGATGTACATAGCTATACTTCATTCATTGTCATTGCTCTGTAATATTTTATTTGTGCAAACAAAGCACAGTATGTTTTAGTCATCCTCCTGACAATGGATATCGGGTTACATGTTACTCTAGTCCATATGGTGAACACATGCTGTTGCAAGCCTTCAGGGTTCTTAGTTTTTTGTTCTGTTTTTGGCCAATCTAATGTGAATAAATTGTTATTTCATGGTAGTCTTAATTGGCATTTCCCTGATTACTAAACATCTTTTAACATGTTTATTTCCATGTAACAAGTTTTCATTTCCATGAAAGACAGTTCAGGCTTTTTGCCCATTTCTCTAATGGTTGTTTTTATTTCCTTATCAACATGTAATACTTCTTCATACATTTCTGGTATTAATGCCTAGCAAGCCATATATGTGGAAATATCAATTTTATGTGTTGCAAAGACCACTCTATGATGTCTTGATGAGAAATGATTAATTTTAACATGGTCAAAACTATCAATCTTTTCTTTTTATAACTATGCTTTCTGTAGCTCTTGTAAGAGATTGTTCTGTACCCAGATGGCCTATCCAGCCATCTTGCTAAAATTCATTCATTCTACAAATCTGTAGATAATTTGGGGTATTTCCTGTATAGATGATCATATCATTTGCAATTATGATAGTCTTCTCTCTCTTTTTTTCAGTCCTGTATTTTCTTTTCCTTATTTTGTGGTGCTTTTTGGATTTCTGGTGCAATGTTAGTAGAAGTGGTGACAGATGGTATTGTTTCCTTGTTGCCAGTTTCAAAGGAAATGCTCCTAACATTCTACCGACGAAGCTTGATATTTGCTATAGTTTTGAGAGATGCCTCCTATTAAATTAGGGAAATCCCTTTCCATTTCTAGTTTGCTAAGAGTTCTTTCTTTGTTGATCGGACTTATCAATTTATCATGTTCATAAAATATGTTGACTATGTTTTATCAGTTTACCTCTTGGCTATGATATAAACCAAAAGCCTACATACTTTATGTTACTAC
This sequence comes from Mirounga angustirostris, assembly GCF_029215605.1. Classification (NCBI taxonomy): domain Eukaryota; kingdom Metazoa; phylum Chordata; class Mammalia; order Carnivora; family Phocidae; genus Mirounga; species Mirounga angustirostris. The sequence goes on along the minus strand of NW_026991711.1, from coordinate 14,412,767 downwards.
AGCATTCCTAAGACCTGGAACAGTGCCTGGTACTTAGTAGTTTCAAGAAATACTTGTTGGGTGACTGACTGATGGTTCTCTGTCCATAATTCAGCAATGTTCACAATGATGCAATATTTGCATCAAAAATATCTAGGACTTGCATCTGACTGTAGTTCTCTGTCATTTATTAGAATAATATAAGAATCAGTCCAGACCTTCAAAACTTGCAAAATACTTAAGTAATTATATAGTGTGTCAATTCAGTGGAATTTATACAGAAATTAAAATACATTCAAAGACCATTATAGGCACAGTGAAAATGCTTATGATGTAATGTTTAGTGGGAAAGGACAGTGAAACATCATGTGTTCAGTTTAAGTACAGCAATGTAAATATATGGGCAAAGAGTCAACAGGAGTATACTAAAATGAAAATGCCTGCTAGATGATTAAATGCCTAATGATTTGTCTCGATCTTCTGGTCAAAACTTTCTTTAATGTTGCAATAGTGCTTTTGTAGTCATTAAGAAAAAAAGCAGAGGGGCACCTGGGTGGCTCAGTCAGTTAAGTGTCTGCCTTTGGCTCAGGTCATTATCTCGGGGTCCTGGGATCGAGCCCCGTGTCGGGCTCCCTGCTCGGCAAGGAGTCTGCTCCTTCTCCCTCTTCCTGCCATTTCCCCTGCTTGTGCTCTCTTTCACTCTCTCTCAAATAAATAAATAAAATCTTCAAAAAAAAAAAAAAGAAAAATAGCAGAAAATTGCTGTATTAATTTCCTAGGGCTATGTGGTGGCTTAAAACAGAGAATTTATTATGTCATAGTTCTGAAGGCTGGAAGTCCAAAATCAAGGCATCGGCAGAGCTGTGTCCCCTCTGAAATGCTTGCCTTCTCCAGCTTCTTGTGGCTCCAGGCATTTCTTGGCTTTTGGCTGCATCATTCCCACCTCTGCCTCCATCCTCCCAAGGCCGCCTCTTCTTTCCATACTTTTTCCTCTGTGCATCTCTTATAAGGATACTTGTCAGTGGATTTAGATCCTTTTTTAAAATAAGATCACACTCATGTTAGGTTCCTGGAGGTTAGGATGTGGACATATTATTCTGAGGGCCACCAATCACCCCACTAGAAACATCTACCTTACTGTAACTAAAGTACATGACCTTCAAATATTCCAATATTTGGATACTACGTATAGTGTACACTTAAATTGAATAGCACTATATACACATTTTTAAGAAACCTACTTTATAAAGGGATTTGGGCTATGTATTATTTTTATTAAAAGAATTGTTGCTCAAGTAATTTATAAATCTAACATTGGAATGAAGCGTCCTGACGGGTAAGCTTTCTATTTTCTCTGTCTCATTGCTTGCTTTCCTCACCAATTTGAAAACAGGGCCATTTAGACCAATATGTGATTTAAGGAGATGTAAGAGGACTCTTTTATGTGAAGCTGTGAGTGTTAAGCAAAATCTTCCTCAAGCATTCTCTGCTTATTTCCATCATGTCTGTTCTCATCAATTTGATTGAAATAAGTGACTGGGTTTTTTCCATTGTAATCCCAGGGGTATACAAATCATGGTTTGCCTGACACATTGATAGTGGCATTAAAAACACTGCTGTGTCTGACTATCACAACTTCCATGTTGCATTTATCTTATTTTGTCATGATGTTAGTTTAAATCTGCTTTCCTTCTCTCTTACAGGATTTTGACCTTGTTAATCATGCTCCGCATTCAGGGAGAACAAAATGATTCTGTTTGTTATAGGGAGCATTAATTATAAAGTTACTTGGTCTAGCTTCTTGCCCCCAAACAGGTAAACACCTTGACTAGACCACTCGAAGCTCTCTTTCCAGAAATAGAGGGCCTGTCATAACCCTTATTAGTCTATTCCTCAAGTAAGCATCCTATCGTGTGTCCTGATATTATTATATTATTGTTGTACTCTCTATAGTATTTTTATTGGTGTGTGTTGATCAGTTAAAAAAAGAATGGAGAAGGGTTGCAATTGGGAAGAGACTCTGACCTAACTGACAATCAATAATTGGAAATATTTTGCTAATATTGAAATTTAAAGGTTATTTTTAGTATGTTTTTATACATTTATTTTATCTCTCTGGCAAACTTCATGTCTTTCCCAACTTTAGCTGTTGGTATCTGCTACTTGAGGCTATTTCACCTGTGGGGTTCCCCATTCTCTGTAATTTCATCAAATTTCTCTGTCTTATGGCACTTCCTGGGTCCTCATCCCTGTCTATTTCTGTAGATCCTATTCAAGGCTGTAGTTTCTTTAAGAAAGAGTAATTCATGAGGGCCTTCAGGCATTCCTCCCATGGGCATGCAGTACTGCTCTTTGGTTCTTTTTCATTTCCATCTTCTGAGAAAAGTTTGAGTGGCTTTCTTTAGCTGCTAGATGTTTACAGTGCACGGGGTCTGGTAGGAAGCCATTAGAGTCTTAAGTGGTAAAAATTGTAAGCCTGCAGGTGTCATGAAAAGGTCACTAGACATCAGGGAACCCAGAATTCTGACTCCCCTCCCCACTGGGTCTTCATGGTTCTATGAAACAAGGGGTAGAATAGGTAATCCATCAGTTTCCCTCCAATTCTAAAATTTTATTATTATTTTTTTTCTTTGAATTCACTAGCAGGCCCAGATAGATAGCATTAATTTTATATATCAACCAAGTTACAAGGAACTTTACTTATCTTTATCATTTCTAAGTCTTTCATGTCACACAAGGAAGATCTGCCTCCACTCACCTCTTTAGCTGCATCATAGGCCATCCTCCTTGCTCACAACACTCTAGCCACACTGGTACTCTTGAACATAGAAAGCTCTTTATTGCTTCAGGCTCTTTGCATTTGCACTTCCCTCTGCTCAGCACATGGTTCTTCAGCTCTTCCCTTGCCTTGTTTCTTCTCATTGTTCAAGACTTAGCAAAAATGCCACCTTCTCAGTAAGCGTTGCCTGGCTTCTCTACATAGACCTAAACTCTCATCCACTCGCCTCTGACTCCTAGTTGCTTCCCATCACTTTGCTTATTTTCTTTATAGCTTTTATCATGATCTGTAATGAGCCTTCTTTTCTTTTTTTTTTAAGATTTATTTATTTATTTATTTGACAAAGGGAGACACAGCGAGAGAGGGAACACAAGCTCCACTCTGCATCCCAGCGTAAAAGTACTTTGAGGGTAGCAAAGATTGCTAGAAGATCTCTGGGTTATTTCTGCTGTATCCCAGTGCCTAGAAGGGTATATAGATACATGTCCAAAAAAAAATTCTTTGAATGAATGAATCTTCCTGAGTGGATCACATTGCTCTTCAATAAAACACATTTAATAAATTATCATGATCACTCTAAGAATCTTTATATTCAAGTCTGTGACCTGGGTCAGTGTGTATAGCAGGGTGCTTATTTTGGTTCTCAATTATTTGTCTTTGTTGCTGATTAATATCTCTCAACATGAGATAAAAGCCAATTAACATGTGCCACCAAAACTCTAGAAAATTGTAATATACCAACTACACTTGACCTTGAAAGAAAATTGATTGCTGGTATTTACTTGATGTGGAAAATATATCCTATGGACTTAAACAACTTAGACGTTCCTGGTGGGGTTTTTTTTTTTTTTTTTTTTTAATGAATCTTACTGTTCATGACACTAACATCTAATTAGTGATGCCAGAGGCCCTGGGAAGATAAAAGCTTCCCTGTGTATATCTTTTTAAGGCCATATTTCAATGATAATTTCAGCCAACATTTCTCTCTGGATTTATTTACATATTTTGTATTCAGTATTTTGAGTTCCTGGCATTTCATTTCCTTAATAATCTGTTTTCTGAGCTTTGCAAGTCAGGCAATATGGTAACCATGCCCCCAGAAGCATAAGGAACCCCGAATGATCAACATAATCTAAGCTTCCACCAAGTAGGTGATGTGACTTGAGTCGAAGAGCAGATGGAGTGGAAAAGGGGGGATAATAATATCCTAGGGACTAAGCTAAATAAAGAAAAATAAACTTGCCATCATGGCTTAACTAAGATATAAGTATATTTTATCTTTTATAGAACATATGTGCAAATATGCTACAAGTACCATTTGCGCTTTTTATGGATTGATATTGAAAATTGGTTTTGGATTATTAACTACAGATGCTAATTTGTTACTGTAAACTCATTTAAGAGGCTTTTGGTAAATAGACAAATGCTTAGGAGCCATTGTGTTATTCTTCATGTCAAGCAGACAGAAAAGTATTCAATCTAGAGATAAATCTGGTCTTTTAGTGTTGTATTCGCATGACATTGGTATGTCATGATCTGAAAATGGATTGTGATGTTTAGAAAAAATTGTATTGCTTCAAAAATGTCCACGCCTGGTAACATGACAGAGCCTGACATACCAGGGATTGAATCCTTGATCTGCCTTTTACCAGCATCTACAACATGTATTGATTATGACATTATTTATGATCTCCAGCAAGTTCCTTCCCTTTTATGAAACTCCTCATCTGTAAACTGGAGTGAACAATACCAACATCACAGAATTATTTTCAGGATGTTTTGAGAAATATTGTAAATTTCTGGAGTATAGTATATACTCAATAAGTGCTTATTTATTCCCTCTTTTCTGTTCTCTGTTTCCCTAGAAATGTGGCTTTTGAAAGTTAAGGGGTATTTTTTTTTAAGAAAATGTAGCTTAACTCTAAAAGCAATCCTCCGCACGTGTATAATTATTGGTGGTAGTTCTCAAGTATTTTTGCTGTATTTAATGAGGTCTCCTAGACACAACGTTATGAGTACTAACAATTAGTAGGAATTTACAAAAGAAATAAAAACAGTAGTTCTTGAGATGTTCTTTCTAAGTAAAAAAGCTACAATTCCTACAATGACTGTAAAATATCTGTAAAATAATGAACCAAATGGTACATTAAGGCACAGTCTTAGCATACAGGTGCTGACATCTGTCTCTTTCCATCTGGTACACATCTTCCATCAAAACAATTTAAGCACTGTTATAAAAAGAACAAGGAAATTAAATTACTGTGACAAAAAAAAAAATGACACCACTGAAGAGGGAGAGAAAATCTAGGATAGGTATACAAAGCAAAATCTTGCAGGACCAGAGTTAGTCAAAATCAGACAAATGCTTTATTATAGAATAACCTGCAACTTGGGTCAACAGAAAGGGAGATACAATAAAATGCCTGGTAGAATTTTCCCTCTTTTACAATTGGGAAATCTCCAAAGGAAGCCTATTTTACTTTATTTGCTGAGTTTTGATGGGATTAATAGAATAAATTGCCATTTCTTTTTTTTTCTTTTTTTTCAAGTTTTTATTTAAGTTCCAGTTAGTTAACATATAGTGTATATTATTTTCAGGTGCAGAATTTAGTGATTTATCACTTACAAACAACACCCAGTGCTCATCACAAGTACCATCTTTAATATCAATCACCTCCCCTCCAGGCTAAATTATCATTTATAAAGTTGGTCTTATTCATGTTATTTTACAGTACTAGGAAAGTAGATAACAGAGAACCCCAAATCATGTTTTCACAAATGAGGTGAAGAATATCATTGAAGACTGGACTTCAGGCATCATAACAACGTGCTGGGTGCTGGGCATAGAGCAGTGAATGAAACACCATCCCTGCCCTCTTCCGTCATGTGGTCTGGTGGGAATTACCTGTGGCTGTTACTCTGAATCCCACAGCAAAGATCCCTCCCCTAAATGGGTCCTCACTTCAGTAATATCTGACCTAGTGTCAGGCAGGGTGGTGAGGCCTTCCATGAGGTTTGTAGGGGGCCTTTTAGGAAAGCAATCCTAGAAGAATTCATTATGCATGTAGGCAACCCATCCATCAATTTCCCTCACCGTTCCTGAGAGTTGTCCCATTTAGTGAATTTGCCTCCTTTCTGTTCGAACCACCCATTGCCAAGGCCACTTCCTAAATCTCATTAGTGTCCCTCTGGGCCAACTGCACATTATTCTTTACATGAGGACCCTTATTTGAGGGGCAGGTGGGGGCTTAAATCCAGCCTTTGTTATGTTTCCCCAGGTGTGGCTGGCACAAGGCTATGTTTGCTCACAGACTGGAGCACCTTCTAATTTGCCTGAAGGAGTTTCCCACTCACCAAGCTGTGCCTAGAGGTGTACTTCTACATAAAATATGGTGACTTTTCCAAAGTTCTACAGAAATACTCTATGAACTGGCAGTATCCCTGTTGGTTTGTACAAGTCCCAAACTTGACTAATAACCTGTCTCACTTAGTAACATCTCCAGCTTGTCCATCTGCAGAGCTTGAATTCTAGAAGTTAATTTGTCCTTCACTATTCCCAATCTTATCCCAACTCTCTTCATCCTGCTTTGCCTAACTATTGAATCACCAAGTCTTATCGATTTAGTTTGTGAATATTGAACCTCTTCAGTATTTTTCTTACCATCCTCCTTCCATCCTATACTCTTCTTCAATCCTGCATAAACTTTTATCTGGATTATGGTAACAGATTTTCTTGACTACAACCTCTTTCTCCTGAAATCCTTCTCCACACCACTGCAAATAGTCTTGCAAAAATCTTAAATTTAGGTTTGCTATTCAAACTTACTTCACATTTTCTGAAGCAATATTTTTCCTAGTTGATAAAACCCATGAATTAGACAGGACCTGATAAAAATCTAGACCCGTTAGCCACATCCCAGATCTACCGAATTACAACCTCTGGTGTGAGGTATGTGGGAGGTTTACTGGGATCTAGGATCTGCATTTTAATAACCTCCCTAGGGGATCTTACAAACTTAGGTTTGAGAAATGGGTTGAATATTGCTTCGAATGAGACTGTGCTTTATCATAAAGTTTCTTGCAAGGAAGATTTCTAGAATTTTGGACATAGCCTAGTACATAAAAGAACATTTTTTTTTTTTGAGTAGAGAATCAAAAGGGAAGAAAAAATACTCTAACACTGTTTAATGTTAGAATAATAAGATATTTGTGGTTTCTGTAAAACCATGTCTTATAGTTAAAAATGCTTTTGAGAAAGAGGTTTTTTACGAAGGCAGAAATGTTTGATGAATGGCTACTGAGCACTCTCTTTTCTGTGAGGAGTTCACTGCTTCATAGAAGTTCTGTTTCAATGTTGATCATCAAAAGTTTCTGTTGGTTGACTGCATGTACACGGGACGTGTGTTTGTGTTCATAAACAACATATGAATTGCATAACAGATATTAGTTCCAAATTATCACACTTTTTTAAAAAGATGACAAGTTTTTAAAAAAATTATTTTTAGGGAACTACTTTATTACTTAGTATGAAAACCATAAATTCTGTTCCAAACATCTGTCAGAATGTTCAGAAAAAAATCTAGCCTCTAAATGAAGAACTAGTTTTGGATAAAAATAAAGTAGCTTCTAACACCTTGACATTTTTTTAGAAATAAATGGTTCCTTGTTTGACCTTATTTATTTTATATTCATTTATTGACTCATTTTCAAAACCATTGAGGGACTGAGCTAGATTTTGGTGATATAAAAAAGAAATGGGTAAAACCTGGTCACTAATCACAAGCAGATCATAGTCTAGACTGGGGAGAAAGATATGGACATAATGAAGTTAGACTGAGATGTTCAGCAGGCAGATGGATGCATAAAAGCTGGATTCAAGAAATCTGAGGAGAGCTAGCTTGAACTAGACATATTATTGTGTATAATTATATCTGTGTTTGAAAATGAGTATAGCATAGAAAAAAGGGAGGACCTAAAATATACTAAGCTTTTTAAAAATATTTAATAAAAATGATGACTCTGGAGGATAATAATATCTGGATTGTGTGCTCCTTTTCCTTAACCATGCTTGAGGCAAGTCTTTCTTTCAGTTTGTACACTCAGTAGATATCGCTATTTACTTAGTGGTGGTGACAAATCAGACAGACTTTGTAAACACAACTTTGTACTCATAAACTTATACTTTTCAACTCTATTCATCTGGTGGCAGAGTGTTTCTATAAAATCCATTTACCAGGACACTTGGTGGCTCAGTTGGTTAGGTGACTGCCTTCAGCTCAGGTCATGATCCCAGAGTTCCAGAATCGAGTCCCACGGGGAGTCCTGGCTCAGCGGGGAGTCTGCTTCTCCCTTTGACCCTCTCCCCTTTCATGCTCTCTCTCAAATAAATAAATAAATAAATAAATAAATAAATAAATAAATAAAATCTTTAAGAAAAAAATCTGTTTACCAGAGGACTCATCCATTGGAAAGCCAGTAGTTCTTTTGGTAGTGGGGTTTGGCTGTGGCAGGCTATGAGATCTCAGCTCCAACACCCTCTAGTTGATCACTCAACTTCTTTGTGCTTCAATCTCATTGTCTGTAAAATGGTAAGAATAATGGTACCTACCTTACAGGATAGTTGTGAGACTTAAATGAGATAATCCATGTAAAGAGCTCGGCACAGAATGTGGCACATAGAAATTTGCTCCTAAGTGCTGACTGTCATCATGTGGTGGGTATAACTCTGGGGACTGGAATAGCAGATGTTGTGGGGTCAGAAAGTTTGGCTTGGAACATCCTCTCTGCCAAATGCTTGCTCTATGTTTTGATCACCTCCTCTTCACCCTTTTGGTGAGTGGAGGGATCTTTTGCCCAGGGTTATTGGGATGGCCAAACACAGGACACCTGCTACTAGATACACAAGATGAAGACCAGTTTTTTAGTTACATGTGCTCACAGCCTGAGGAGGAGGACTGTGTACCATGCAGGGTCACACTGGATTTCACTCAAGATCAGAATGAACAACCAGGAGCTGTGGGAGGCAGGCTTTGTAGTATCAAGAGGGCAGAGTGTCTCCTTGTTCTTGTGGGAGGATGTGATTGGCTTGTTTGAATAATTTTGTGGGCTGACAGGGAACTAAACCCTGCTACTCAGGGAGAAGCAAAAACTGGACTTGGTCCCTTTAATGAGGAGGGCTATTAGGCTAGAACACTTTTTCTATGGATGCAGTGTAGGGAGGGGGACTTATAGTGAGGCTAGTCAAGGCCCACCCGATTTTACCAGATGTCAAGTCAGCATATAATATTGAACCTACATTATAGGTCATACATCACACTCTGATGCTGAAAAGTTCACTTTCATCCCATTGGAACTATGCTTCTTCCTCTATAAACAAGGTATGACTTAAAATGAATGTGTCTTACTAACTGCATATTCCACAAATATGCAGTGTTATTAAATAAGCTATTACTGAATATGATTTAGAAACTGTTGCCTGTATTTTGACTGTAATGTCCTGAAAAAAATATCTTAGTAAACTCTATTGCAAAAGTCAAGGTCTTTCTTACATCCTTATTAAAACTTCTTTCTTTCTTTTAGAGTCAAAGACAATGTTCCCATATAGAAAATTATGAGTTTTAATAAGATTTGTGATAATGTAACTAACATAATTGTCAAACTTAGTCATATCACTTTAGTAATTGAAGCCCAAGGGCCATGCACTTCTAGTAAAGGGTGAACATAATAAAATTTACCTTGTAGATCGCATACATCAGTTAATGTTTCTGGCTGATCATGCTATTTTACTTCTCAGATCAATATTTGCATCTGACAAATAATGTCAAAATTATGAAGAACTATATAGTTAAGGACATTTTTCTCTTTCCTTATTTACTTCCCTTAATCCAGGATTAATTTATAATTAATTTTTTTCAGTACATTACATTCATGGGAATGAATAGTCAGATAAAAATGAAAGAATGCCTACGTATATTTAATTTTTTTGGTTTTTTTTGCGGGGTACCTGGGTGGCTCAGTCGGTTGAGCATCCAACTCTTGGTTTTGGCTCAGGTCATGATCTCATGGGTAGTGAGCTGGAGCCCTGTGTCAGGCTCCACACTCAGTAGGGAGTCTGCTTGAAGAGTCTTTCCCTGTGCCCCTCCCCCAACTCATGCGCGCGTACGCGAGCTCTCTCTCTCAAATAAATAAATCTTAATTTTTTTTTCTGTGTGTTTGTGTATGAGTGTGTATAAAGTTTATCCTTGTTGAGTCTAAAGCATATCCTTGACTAGGTGTGAAAAGCCAACAATCCACCTTCATACCGTGATGTATATTTTTATCTACTAATTTATATGGGACTAAGGGGTCTAATGTAGAAAAAAAAGTATCAATGATTGAGATTCAGTCATACAAATTGAGGTTCAGCTACATAGAGGCAAGGCTGGGAGGCAGTAGATGCTGTGAGGATGGGAGAGAAGAACTCAAGAGAACCCAACTACAAAAGAGATTACAAGGATTCATTCTTGGAGAATCATTTCTGGAACAACAAGGCACACTGGCAGAGGAATCAGCAGCTCAGAGAGAGCTGTGTTTCTGGGTCAGCTATGAGGTTGTTGATTGATCTTGCTGTTTGCCAGTTTGTGTCTGAACTGAGGGATGAACACTTTTGGTGTCAAACCTAAAAGGGTGAAATCCTGGGGGCCAAATAGCTCAAGGAGTGGAGAACACAGAGGAAAGGGAGCAGATCCCAGTTGGGCCAGAGGTGAACACGAAGTGGTTGAGAGCAGTGAGCTGGCTTCAGGGTGAATGTTGGTGGAGGATAGTGTCTGAGGGAGATCAGAGGTCAGGATGAAGCCCAAGCCTGGGGGAGACCTGAGCCTCATAAGGCAGGTCATTACAGACTGAGAGAGCATCAGCAATCTGGGGCAGAGTTTCTATGCCCTAGAGTGGCCTGAGAAGAAACACTGAAAAAAGGAAGGGTCCAGGGCAGATGGTGGCTCACTGCAGTGCAAAGGTGGCACTGAGGTAGCTCCTGGGGGAGGAGAGCCCTGACCTCATGGGAGACACCTGTTGAGAACTCTCTAAGCTACCAGAGGCAGAAGCAAGCCATGAAAGGTGGAGGCTATTTGAGACCCTGAAGTTATATTTGTGGAAAAGGGCCTCTGCCTGAGCCATAGTTGGGTCTATTAATATAATATCATATGATGTTAAAATGAGGTGTCCTTAGTCTTTCAGGCTGTGACTACAAATAACATTATATTTTATTTTATTTTATTATTTTTTAGAAAGAGTTGGGGGAGAGGCAGAGGGAGATGGAGAGAGAGAATATCAAGCAGGCTCCATCCATGTCCAGAGTGTGAGCCCGACGTGGGGCTTGATCTCACAACCTTGAGATCATGACCTGAGGCAAAATCAAGAGTGAGACGCTTAACCCACTTAACTGACTGCACCAACCAGGCACCTCACATTATATTTATTTTAATATTCAAATGAGAACTCTGAGTTCCTGCCTTACTTGCAGTAAATGTAATTTTGCTTCTCCTCAGGAACTCCTCCTATCTTGTGTCCAAGACTGTCAAGGGTGGCTACTGAAAACCAAAGGCCAGTCCTCCTTGGTCTTGTCTCTACTAAGTCCAGGCAGCTGGGAGTATTGTTTCCTTTGCCAATGAGAGTTTTTGCTATTGCTGAGCAGTCCTATTGGCTGCTGTGGTTGTGGCAGTGGGTGGGAATGTTTCTTCCCTTCCCTGGTGTTGCCCAGCCGGAGGTGTTCTCTTGCTTATGGTGAATTGGATCAGGGGCTTCTCTGACTTGGCCTTAGGGCTAACTCAATGAGGTTCAGTAACATTGAGCATCAGAGAGAAGGCTTTGAGTTCTCAATACTTGCCATCCCAGAACACCCCTAAGCTGCAAATGTGTACAACCCCTTTTTAACAACCTCTAATCTCCATATACCAGTGGCTGTAGGTAAGGGACAAAGTGATTCCATCCACTTACTACATCAAGCTTAGATTCTAGTTAAGCTTGTCATGTTGTATATCCCAAAGATAAAGCATTGGAAACTTGCTTTGGATTTATGTAATTAAAAGAGCTCTTAAAGTGTTCTTTTCAGATTAAAAGAAGTTTTTCCTAAGGAAGACTTCTAGTTTCATAATAGAATATGTGTTGGGGCGCCTAGGTGGCTCAGTTGGTTAAGTGCCAGACTCTTGATTGTGGCCCAGGTCATGATCTCAGGGTCATGAAATTGAGCCCTGCATCTGGTTCTGCGCTCAGCATGGAGTCTGCTTGTCCCTCTCTCTCTGCTTCTACCCACCCCCCCACACACACTCTTTCTCTCAAATAAATAAATAAATAAATAAATAAATAAATAAATAAATATCTTTAAAAAAATGTATATGTGTCAGTATTTGTCAAAAGACATTTCACTGACTTAAAAAATATCTTTCCCTGTCCTGGGAACTCTTTCATGTACATAAAACCTCAGTTAACATCCCTTTTTGCTAACTTGTTCACACTGCAGCATAGTATTGGTTGTAGGAATATGTTAAACTCACAGCACACATTGGTCATAATTCTAGCTCTTCCCCAGATGGATAGCACTGTGAGAAAGTGGATAAAGCACTACCTGGCTTAGAAGACAGAAGACCCTGGATGGACTGGATCTCTATCACTTACAAGCTGTGTGATTACAAAGAAGTTACTTAATCTCTATGGAATTTATAGATGAGAGGAACTTGGGCAATGGTCCTCAAATTTATTCTTTTGAAAATTTTTGTCCATTTCTTAATCTGTAAGTGTATAGTAATGCTATCTTTGGTCGTAGGGTTATTCTATGTAGTGAAGTATAATTAATACTAATGACAATTATAGTATAACAAGAATTATTTTTTTGGATGTGTACTATTTTTCAGATACTGTAATTTGTGTAAGTTATCTTTTTTTAAAAAAAAGATTTATTTATTTGTGGGGGGAGGATGGGTGGGAGGAGGGGCCGAGGGAGAGGGGAGAGAAAATCCCAAGCAGACTCCATGCTGAGTGGAGAGCCCAACGTGGGGCTCAGTTCCAGGACCCTGAGATCAGGAACTGAGCCAAAATCAAGAGTCAGATACTTAACCAACTATGCCACCCGGGTGCCCCTGAATGAGTTATCTTATTTAATTAAGGTGTGTATAAGGTGTATATTAGTATATCCATTTTATAGTTGTTAAGTGACTTGTCCAAATCATTTACCTAGTTAGTAGCAGATAAACCCAGGTGTATATGGCTCTTATTACGTACATATATTGCATGCAGAAAAATACACAAACCAGTGTTCAAGCATAATTGGTCTGTAAGGAAACAAATTAAACAAAAATGAATTAGATAATAAGAAAAAAAGAGATAGGAATAAATTGTATAGAAAAGAAAAAAAATCATAGGAGAAAAGGCCCTGGAAAACTTCTTCTTTTTTTTTTTTTAAAGATTTTATTTATTTATTTGACAGAGGGAGAGAGAGCGCACAAGTAGGCAGACAGGCAGGCAGTGGGAGAGGGAGAAGCAGGCTCCCTGCTGAGCACAGAGCCTGATGCGGGGCTCAATCCCAGGATGCCAGGATCATGACGTGAGCTGAAGGCAGACGCTTATCGACTGAGCCACCCAGGCGCCCCTGGAAAACTTTATAGTGACACAAATTGACCAAATACCTTCAGGGAAAAAGCAACAAGATTGATTTGTGTGAATAAATATTGATTTGACAAGAAGTTAGACAAACTAATTATGTGAGTGAGTATATCTACAGTATTTTAAACAAAGCAGCCCCAAAAGCAATCTGGGAAGAAAACTGTTGCTGTAGACAGTTACCGATATAACTTCTCCATCCCACTAACATACTCTCACCTCTGAAATAACATGGAGAATGACACCTTCACCTGAAGTAAGCTCTCCTTCTAGATGTTTCCCTGTCTCTCAGCCTCCATGTTAGAAATCTCACAAGCATTTTGACCTCCTTCTCTCCTTTGAATCCTGTTTGTCACTTTCCTTTTTATTTTGTGTGGATGCTGGGCATTAATGTTGATCCAGATAGACACTTGTTTCTGGAAGCTTGCTGTTTATCGAGGGTGACTTGTTGTTGAGGCTTTGAATCCTGTGAGAACAATCCTAGCCAGTGTGGGATCTTGCTTTGGTCAAATTCTAATGGAATCAGAGCATCATCAGGAGAGATGAAAAGGTCTGCCTTAAGGTTTTAGGGGAGGAAGATGAGAGAAATAATCATAAAGAATTCACATCCGTGTAAGCAATCCCCCCCACAATCTATATTTCCTACTGGTTCTTGGAATTGTCTTTGTCTTTTCATTCCTCTGCTTCTGTGAAGCCAAAGCTTTTCTTTCAAATGTCCCCTTTGGTTATTATGAGAGACTGTTCTAATCGGCCTTCAAATCATTCCTTTTTTAGTGCTTTCTGCCAAGTGCTGCCATACTTATTTCCTCACATATGAAGTCATTGTTTTACTTTTAAGTCAAAGACTGTCGTGTATTCTGTGTCCCTGCTCTTTTTCCAAGTCAAGGCCAAGTTCCTCATTTGACAATCCAAGGATCTCCATCAGTTGTTCATGCTTTCCCTCTTCACAGATCTTAGCCTCCGTCCCCTCACTTCTCAGTGCCATCCATCCTCCTAATCTAGTCCCATCTGACTCATTATTTTTCTCCCCACAACTATTTATTTCACTGAGATTCACCAAAGCCAAATTTGCTTTATCTCTCTTAGTGGGTGTGTGTTTATTTATAGATTTGTTTTTTCACTGAACTATTTGAGACTAAGTTGCAGACATGATACATTGCCCCTAAATACTTCAGCTACATCTCTTAAAAATAAGGATGTTCTCCTACACAACCATTATCACATCCAGTAATTCAGCAATGATTCAGTAATATTATCTAAAATGCAGTCCATATTCACATTTCTGTGATTTAGGGGGAAGAATTTCAGTACAGCTGTTTTTCCCCTCTCTAGGATATAATTAAGGAATTGAATTGCGTTAGATTGTTATGTTTCTTTAGTATCCTTTAATCTAGAACACTCCTGTGTGTTTTATCTTTTGTGACATTTGTATTTTTGAAGTGTTTTATAAGATATCCTTCTATTTGTATTTGTCTATTTGTATTTGTCTTACGATTATGTCCTGGTTAAACATTTTAGCAAAAATCCTATATAGGTGATATTGATTTGTTACTTTCTTTACTTTTCTTTCCTTATGTCATTCTCTTAGCTTGAAAGTTCTTTCACTTCCATTTCATTATTGCAAACCCTATACTCCCTTCAGTTCAATTCAGAAAATTGTTACGTGATCCTTGCAGATCGTGTGCCAGGTGATCTGGACATGTGAAGGAAGAGAAGAGTCTCCTTTCAGGGCAGCCCTATGATCCACATCCTCCAAGAAATCTTCTCTGATGAGCCCTGCTTAACAGTGATCTTATCTTCCCTGAATTTCTATAGCACTATAGTCTATAAACTGTAAGCTTACTTTGATTAATAATATTTGGCCTTATAAGATGCTGTAATTTTCTTTTTTTTTAAAAGATTTTATTTATTTATTTGAGAGAGAGAATGAGAGAGAGAGAGAGCATGAGAGGGGGGAGGGTCAGAGGGAGAAGCAGACTCCCTGCTGAGCAGGGAACCCGATGCGGGACTCGATCCTGGGACTCCAGGATCATGACCTGAGCCGAAGGCAGTCGCTCAACCAACTGAGCCACCCAGGCACCCAATGCTGTAATTTTCTTAATGTATGTGAATGTATTGAGTAAGTCTTGTTCAGTAAGACTCTTAAGTTCTCTTAAGGCTGATGTATGTCTTTTACCATTTTTTCTCGTTTGTTAAAGAACTCAGCACTGTGGTAGAGCAAAGGCAAGTGCTTAAGAAACATTTCTGAGTTGATTCTATTTTTGTGATGCCTTTTTTGTTCTAAAGTCTTTTGCTTCATTTTCAAATGAAGGTAATTCTTGATAGTCTTCTGCATTGAAAAGAAGCTGTGGCATAGATGATACATTAATATATAGCTTTGGAATGCATTAGGTGACCTTTGAAAAATCATCCTTTTACATCATCCTTATTATGTTTGTCTAAGACCATGATCAGTTTGTGTTCCTTGAGTATAAACTTGAACACTGTCGAAAGATAACCAGAGGTGTGTTGAGTGATTCCGATTTTTAAATTAACCATGGATGATCTTCAAAGCAAAAGTAATCATTTAAACCCTTTGTCCACATATAAGATAAAATGGCTGAACCATTATGCTATTCTGTATAGGAATTGCTCTTCTCATGGAGCTACTTATCATCCATCTGTGCATGTTGGTTAAAACATTTTCTTTTGGAAATCAAGGAGATGGCTCAGAATGCAGAGAATTATAATACAGTCAAAATCCATGTTGAATAGAATCCACTGAGGAGGCTGGTATTTTATTAAAGTACAATTTAAATTTTGCATTGTACTTTATTATTTTCCTTTAGGGGAAAATCATGTTGACAGTCATGGACCAACTGGATTACTTCAGCTACCCCAAGATCCCAACTATTGCCTGAATCAATCAATTACTAAAAGTAAAGCTTTCATGTGTTGCTGCTGGTTTGTTTATTCATTTATTTATTTATTTTGGAACCATCAATGCACAGAGGTTTTGCATGATGCTCTCAACAAGGAGTTTCACGAAGCCTGTCTTTTGTCCCACACTGTGCATCAGGAGCCATTTGCAGGTAACTGTGCCAGGTCATTTGATTGCTGGCCATCTGGTGTAGCCTTGGCCTCTGAGTCTTAGAGCCATGGAGCCCCCAGCAGTGGACTTACCACCCATCCTGGTATAGAACAATCATTTGGCCAACTTTGTTGGCTTTTAAGCTGTCAGGTGCCCTTTGGTATGCCTTGACTGCCATGGATTCATCTGTGTTTTGTTTGCTGGTAAATAAACCTCAAGATATTTAATCATATACTTTTAGTCACATCCAGGTTAGGATGTATTACATTTGCATTTATGGAGTTTAATCATAGAGCAAGTGTGAAAGACTTCTATATGGATACGCAGAATGAATCAAAATAGCCATGTTGAGTTATTTGAGTAAAAGTTAGACATGGTTTTAAGAGCAGTGAGTCCATGGATTGTAATTAGAAGAGTTTAATATTCACAAGGATGGTGTGATATAGTTTCTAAAGGGTTGCCATCACATTTATGCCTAAGAAATATATTCTTCATGAATATGCGCCAAGGCAATATTAATTTGCTAAATGAGATGGTAGTTACAAGGAATAATTAACTAAAATGATTTCAAAGGATTCTGCAAACAAAACAGGTCATGTAAATAAACCCTCAAATTCGAATGGGCCCATTGGTTTAGAGCTCATGAAAATGTGATCATACCTAAAATCTGACAATAGTAAAGGAAAAAATGTCACTCATCCTATACTTTTTGAAAGTTTATGAAACTTCTTACCATTGGCTACATCTCCTGTTCCCTCCCCCCCACCCCAGCCCCGTTTTACTGACATGTAATTGACATCTATCCCTGTATGAGTTTTGGGTGTACAGCATAAAGGTTTGACCTACATATATTGTGAAATAATTGCCACAATAAGTTTGTTTAACAGGCAGCATCTCATAAAGATACCATAAAAATAAATGGGAAAAAAAGAAAAAATGTTCTTTTTCTTGTAGTGAGAACTTTTAGGATTTGCTTTGTTAACTTTCCTGTATATCATAGAGCAGTGATAACTATAGTTATTAAGTTATACATTCCATCCTTAGTACTTACTTATCTTATAACTGGAAGTTTGTGAGTTTGGGCCTTTTGACTGCCTTCTTCCAATCTCTGCCCTTCTCCGCCTTCACCTCTGGTAACCACAAGTCTGATCTCTTTTTCTAATCGCCTACATTCTTAAGCTAACAGCTGGGAAAGATTTGTGGAAATCCTATTGATTTGTTAAATACTCAATCAACTTATAAGTTAGAAATAAATGTGTATACCAGATTGATATAAATAACAGTTAATTATTTTAAAAACCTGTTCCAATGTATATATATATTTCTTCTCTGTATGAAACCCATTGATATGCAGGCCTGGCATTTAAAAAATTGAGGCATTTATCTGTAAGGTAATTAGTGCATTCCAGTCCTCTAAACTCACCTTTCCTTACAAAAAGCACTACATATGGGAATATGAATATGTAATATTTAAGCTCTTAATTAGCACAGTGGATGAAAGACTGTAAGAAATGAATGGATTCTTATAAACCCTCTAGCTGAAATCTTTATTTTATAGATGAGAAGACTCAGGACCAGATCACTAGAGGGACCAAGATGTTAACAGTGACAGAGTCAATGTTTGCACTCTGCTTTCCTCTCTCTCTGGTCATTATTCTTTTCACGTTCCAAGAGAAAACAGAACATTCAAAATAACTTAATGCTAACTGAGGACCAACTCAGCAAGGAGACAGACTGTCACTTTTGAACTGGGCTTGAAATTTCTTACTTCCTATACTTTTTTTGTAGTGTCAATGACAGTATCTCTTCAGGGCTGAAATGAGTTATTTTTCTTTGCCATTTTAATTTCAATAAAATGTAAGAATGTCTTTAATATACAAACTAAGCCTTTTAATTTAAAATTATCTTTAATTTTAGTATCATTTGAAATATTGCATAGGATATTTAATTCAGCCCAATAAGCATGAACTGAATGATCTTCTTCCATGAGAAGCTCATAATTCACATCTAAGGACTCTTAGATATTAAAAAAGTCTTTGTAGATCCTTAAAAGTGCCATGTGGTATGCTTAGATCATTCTTCCAGTCTTCAACAAACTCTTCCCTTTCTCTCATCCACCACACTCGATCTGTCACCAAACTTGGTTGACTTTTACCTCTTACGTATATGCCAATGCATGTTCTCCTCCTTACCCTGTAACTGCGCTAATTCAGGTTGTATCACTTCTGGGATGACTTTTGCAACAGCCTCCAGTCTCTTACCTCTTCTCTTAATCCCAAACAGTTCAGCTTTCTTAACATACAAGTTTAACAAGTTAAATTGAGACAGCCAGAGCTTAAACAGGCCAAGATTTCTTCTTAGTGGATGAGGTCAGTAGGTTAGCATCTCAGATACTAGTAACCATTTCTAGCCTGTGATGCCAGAAAATTATTTAATAACGAAAGTAATGGTGGGGCAGGAATGGTCACAGTCCTATGTCATATGAAAATTTTTATAAGGTATCAATTTTAAAGATTAGGCAAATATGGAAACACTGGAGTATTCTTTTAAAAAATATTCTCCTCCAAAAAATTAAAAAAATATATTTTCCACCTCTCTTGGCAGATTGTAACCTCTGTGTTCTCTTAGCTTCCTCTCTCAAATATATATGTGCTGAGGAAGCCGGGTAAACCAGATGTCTGGTTGTAGGTGTGGCTCCTTTACTGCTTAAATTTCTTCAAGTCTGTTCTTATGGCCCTTAATGCCTACTGAGAAGACTGCTTCCGTTGGAAACAGGCTTAGTCAGTTTTCCCAATTTGTTCCAGAATAGAATGGCCACAGCTGGTAATCAAGAGTTCAGTGGTATTTAGGGCTCTAACACTTCTTGGGATAAGGGGTAGGCCACTTTTTTAGGCTCTAGTCAGGGACTGAGCTTCTCTTTCAATCTTTTTTTTTTCTTTTTTTTTTTCCTGAAAAGTTTTTGATTTTATTTCCAAGATCAAATATTACAACAAGACATTTACATGTATTTATAAAAAATGCAGCAGTTGAATGTATAGATCAGAGATTTCCTTGAGTTTGGTCCCTCTCTCAGCATGGTGAGCTGATGTCTTCAAAAGACTTACCCAACTCCCCTCCCTCCCCTACCTGATATATCTATAGATACACATATTCTCTTTCAATCTTAAGTCTTATCCTGTTTTCATGTTGACTCTCTCAATAGGATAAGGGCTTTTATATCTTTTGTAGTTTTGGTTTAAAATCAGCATAGTATCATTTTTGTAAAGCTACACCTAAAGTTTGATAAATTAACTTTAGAGGTGACATGGTTCATATCTGGTAGAAATATGGTTTGTATGAAATATGTAATCCTCATTGTGCAGGACATTAAGAAAGGCATGAAGTTAGCTTTTTGCCAATAATCTTTGTAACAAAGAGCTTAGAGTGTGGTCCTGTTATTTGAGTTTCCCCTACCTTATGGTACATTGTTTAGCACTATGATAGAGAATAGTTAAGAATACTGCAGATTCAAAATCATTTTTGTACAAAGTGAGGCTTAGATCTTTTAAAGAAAAAAATATACACAAAGGTGAGAGAATTGTAATATCAAACACTCAGAATCATTCAGTTTTATATACTATGTGAAAACTAATTGATATATTTAATTATTTTATTTTATTGACTGTAGAAAAAACAAGTGGTGAAGGTGGCTAAAACATTAAAATATTACTGCCTCTCTATATTTGCACCAAGAAGATCTTCTTGTTAAGTTTTCATTTATCAATTTTTGCTTTGTGGTCTCCTTGAAAGGAAAGCTTTTGGCTAATATGCTTATATTATTTGGAAGAGTTCTGTGCGCTCCAAAGGATGTGGGAAAGACTCTTTCTTTTCCAGCATCCGAGTTAAAAGATAAATTGTTTTTGTAATAATAATAGTATTGTAAAAAATTTTATAGTATTTCTGGAGAACAACAAAGAGCGGTGTCTATTACAGTATTCCAGTGGAGTTTCTAGCAAGTGTAATTGTTCCTATTTTGTAGAAAAAACAAACTATGTTAAGTCAAATTTATCATTAATAGCCGACTAAACTCTACTCTCAATTTTAAGTAAATGGTCTAGTGCTAAGTCTGCTGTTGCAATATGAATATATTTTCTCTCTCTCAGATCCCATGTGGTTCTTTCTTCCCAGTGTGTCCTGTACTTGGTTCCAGGCACGCTGTCTTGAGCATACCAAACACTAGGTGAACATAGAGTAGAGGAGGGCCAGTAAGGGGTAAAAGGAGGGAGAGAGGAAGGAAGGAGGGAAGAAAGGAAGGAAAAAGGAAGGAAGAAAAGTAGGGAAGAGTCAAGGAAGGGAGGAAAGGGTGGAAGGACCTGCTCCTTACTAGCTATGAGGACGTTTGCCTGAGCTGCTGTTTTCTTATTTGTAAAATGGGGGAAATGATACTTACCTTTTGTGGTTAATCAGGGATTACCTGAGAGAAAATTTGTAGAATGTATAGTATGGTTAATTACTTTCTCTTTAATTCTTTCTTTGAAAAATTCTATACTTCCTCCAGAGATCTTCCCAAGCCCAGTTTGGAAATTCCAAGACCTCAGCATATAGATACATAGGTTACACTACACTAAATTGAATTTTAACGTTCTCTCGATGGCTTCCTTTTGATCTTTCACTAGGTCTGTGTGGTGTGCTAGGGAACCATTTCCTACCTCTTGATCATTGACATCCTATTGGTAGCTTGAAATTGGCCATAGAAATTGCCAAACCTATTTTTCCCTCAGCTATTGTCGAACATTTACCAGTATAGCACTGTCCTATAGAGGCCCTTGGGTATGGGTAATGGGTATCCCATTGGTATCCCCTATGAGAAGTCAACACTTATAGATGGTGGCAGCATTGATTTGATTAGTAACAATTAGAAATGAAAACAAGTGGCAAAGATAAGCCAAGGAATTCAAGGAGAAATATATAGTCATCTCTGGTCTCAGAAATAACTGTCTTTTTCGTCTAGACAATTAACAATATAGGTATCTAATTTTTAAGCATGTAGATTATAGATTTATTAAGGATGACTTACCTTATGTAATGTTCTATAATGTTCTTACTATATGATTAAATATTTCTGAATATCTTGTTTTTTCTTTGATCCACTCATTCTTTTGAATAATCCATTTTTGGCTAACTTAATACTTTACATTTTAACAAAGGCTAACTCTAACATTCTTATCAGGCAGATAAGCAGTCTATGTCTTTGACCCATAAACAGGAATTGTTAAAAAAATGTATTTTACATTTCAATTTATTGGTGGATAAGAGTTTTATTTCTTCTCCTACAGAAGGATAGATGGAATATTTTTTCCTCTTTATTCCTCAAGAGCCTTTTAAGCATAGAAAAGTAGTGGACTGATTAGTAAAAAATCCTAAAAATTCCTTGCCAATTAAAAAAAAAACCCACAAATAAGACATTAAAAAAAAACCCCATTAAACTTATCATCCTTACCTATACTTTCATATGTGTAATACTTCAGCATTTACACAGCGCTTATAACTGAGCATTAATGATACCATTTATTAAGCACTTACAGGTGTCAGTTTTTCAGTGAAGCGCTGTACATATCCTATTATGTATGTATGTATTTTATCTTCACAACAACCTTAGGAGATTTCTAGATGAGGTATCATAATAGTCCCCATTTTACAGATAAGAAATCTGAGTCTCAGGGTTATTATGATCTGCTGAGTAATCTAGTTCCTAGATTTGCAAAATGCCTAGACATTCCCTTTGCTGCTGTACAGAGTTCTGAGCAGGTTCTGCTTTTTTCTAGCTGTGTGGACTTGTGCAAGCCACTTAACCTATCTTTGCTCATTTTACTTACTGTAAGATGAGGATAATAACCCCACTTTACAGATTTATTATGGCTGTTAAAGGTGTGTAGTGCCCACTGCTTAGAAATGCTGAACAGAGGCTTTGTACTGTTATTCTTGTCATGGCGACTATTACAAGATGTTTTCCAACAGTAACCTTCCATTCTCATTTTACTTCTTAACTTTCCATTAAAAAATATATTTTAATTGACTGAAGGAACTTAGGTGGCTGTAGTAACACAGTTGTTTCACATTTCACATTGTTAAAACACACCCTAAGGTGACCCTCAGTGAGTCATGCCTTTGTATAATCCACCCCCTTGAATGGTGGGTAGAAGTTGTAACTTACTTCCAGCAAATAAGATTTGGCAAAAGTGATGGGATGTCCCTCCAGCTGGCCCTTCAGCATCATGGACAGGCTGTCATGTTGTGAGAGACCAAAGGAGAAGGCCACATGGCATACAGACAGCCTCTAGGAGCTGATGGTGGCCACCAGACAACACCCAGCAAGTAGGATAGCAACCTCAGGAATGGGATATTCCCATACCACATGAGCTTGGAAGAGGACCTCAAGCCCTAGAAATGAATGCAGCCTGGCTGACCCCATAATTATAGCCTTGTGAGAACCTGAGCAGAAGACAATATGCTGTGCCCAAACTCCTGACCCCCCAAAATTACCAAATAATAAATGTCTTTTTATCTAAGCCACATTTATTACCACATTTGTGGTACTTTGTTATGCAGCTGTAGGTAACTAACTGATAGATGATGCATCTATTTCTGAATTACCTGTCTAACTTTGACCCATTTTTGCCACATTAGTAGTAGACATTAAGGTATATCTTAAATTTAATTTGTAATTAGAGCAAAATAAAAGCTAGATTTTTAGGTTTTTAAAGGGCCATTAATAATTTTTAATTATCAACAAATTTAAAATGTGAGTGTGATTACAGAGCTAAAACAAACCCTTGTAGACTCAAAGTGATGTTAGAGTTTCTCAACCCTTTTATTTTATAAATGAGAAAATTGAATCACCTTTACACTACATTCCATTGCCTCTATGAATTATGAAATTCTCACTGAGATTTTTCTTACCTCACTAAATGAGATTTCCAACAAGGTTTCAAAGGATGTTGAAACAACATTCCTTATATTTTTTATTTATAGGAGGGAAGAAATGCCCAAAGTTGCTCTGTACAAAGAAAATACTTTAATGTTAACAAGAGCCCTACCCATTATAGAAGATCACTGATAGTTGCCAGAATGGAGACAGGCCTAGAGGTATCCAAGAGTCATCCATGTCCACTGGCTGGTGCCATCAGTCATGCTCTTCCTCTTCTCATGGGCTATCAGTGGGTTGGCTTCTGATTTAAGATTGGGTGACCCAAGTTTAATAAGTTTACTTGTGTGTCTACTGCAGAGAATGCAATATTTGGTTAAGTCATTGACTGATGCCTATAGAATAAGTAAACACTCTGCATCTTCCCATTTAAGGTCTTTCCTCAGTGATCTGGCCTAATTTACTGCTTCAGTTCTGTGACACTCTGCTCCAGGACTCAAACTTTCTTTTCAAGGGAGACTGGTCTTGTCATTTCCACCTTTGGGTTTTGGGCACGCAACTCACTACAAGTTTGAACTCTGCTTTTCCTTCAGAGAGGGAAGTTCAAATCTTCCATCTCTTCAATGGGGGCTGCCTCTGCCTGTCTCAACACACTGGGAATAGTACTGAAATCACACACACACACACACACACACACACACACTCATACCTGTGGCTCCCTAAACAGACTGTAAATTCTTTGAGTTGAGCAAAGAGTGTCATATACCAATTTTCATCCCCTGCAGTATCTAGTAATGTGCCTTGATAAGTATTAATTTGATGTTTATTAACTGATTAATTAATTAATTGGTTAGTGGGTGATGGACATAATTAGAGGGATGATAACAGGAACTTATCACAGTTGATGGGAACTAGAGAGTTGGAAAAGACTGTAATTAGAGACCTAATAACAGGAGTGTATTGGGAAAGGGGTACTGGTGAACAGGAGGCCACCGGGGAGGAGTGACAAGAGAAGAGGCATTGAGACTGTGGCAGAGGGAAGCTCCCTGCAATGGCGTAAGGCTGTGTGGTTTTGGGATTGGGGGTATAGGATAATTCTTTGACTAGGAGCAGAAAAATATGTTGTAGTTTGTACAGGATATTTTCCTCTCGTCCATGTCGTGTCACTATAATGTCCTTGACTTATACTCCATCACGATTTCAGAGCATTTTCTTTTCCTCTTCCTAACAGTAAACTTAAACCCTGGTTTCCAGACCCAGAGTGTCAATTTGAAGATAATGAAGATAATAGAGAGCTAAAATCTAGAAAAAAAATTTTTTAAGGCATATCTTTCTGGAATGAAATGATATGAATGTGAAACTGAGTATCTCTAATTTAAAATGTGTTGATTATTGCATGTTTAATTATTTTAAGCAGGGATTGGGAAGACATGGAAGTAATTAAGTGGTGTGGAGACCAGGTGAGGAGACACAAGAAGCTACACTCTCCTTTAACTGGGCATCTTATAACAGAAGACTTTCCTTTTCTTTTGTACTTATGTTTTTTTCTTCATTTCCTTAATTGAAAAGATCTATCTTTGTTACTATGGAACATCATTCTGGTTTTAACTCCAACTTGTAGGGGTCATTTGACACAGTGTCTGACCCTCTAAGCCCTCTAAGTTGGGTGTTAATACAGACTTAATAAGCATCCTTTTTTTAAAAAAGATTTATTTATTGGGCGCCTGGGTGGCTCAGTCGTTAAGCGTCTGCCTTCGTCTCAGGTCGTGGTCCCGGGGTCCTGGGATCGAGTCCCACATCGGGCTCCCTGCTCGGCAGGAAGCCTGCTTCTCCCTCTCCCACTCCCCCTGCTTGTGTTCCTGCTCTCGCTGTCTCTCTCTCTGTCAAATAAATAAATAAAATCTTTTTTTAAAAAAAAGATTTTATTTATTTAAGAGAGAGAGAGGGAGGGCATTGGGGAGGGGCAGAGGGAGAAAGAGAAACTCAAGCAGACTCCATGCTCAGTGGAGAGCCCAATGCGGGTCTTGATCCCAAGACCCTGAGATCATGACCTGAGCCAAAACCAAGAATCTGATGCTTACACAACTGCACCATCCAGGTGCCCCAGCAGCCTTTGTTTTTTCATAATGCAAGTCACAGTTCAACATGCCAGTGGTAGCAGGTCCCAGGTCCCTGGTTCCCTTGCTGGATGGCCCTTAGTAAATTGATAGCTCTGCCAGAGCTGCACACACCTGTTCTGCCTGTAAGGATTGGAAGTGCCTGAGTGCACTCAATGAGTCTTGGTAAAAACTATCCCTTCTCATGTTCATAGAGCTTTATTTGTTGAGTGTTACAATTGTGATGAGCATACACATTCATGAGTCAGAAATACTCTTTAACACCCTTTTTATTTACTGTGTAAACTTGTGTAATAATAATTCAATAATTTGTGCGTTAAAGAGCACATCAACCCAAACTCTCCAAACTACTTGGGACTCTTTAAAGTTGATATAACATATGTTTAACTTACTGTCTATATAAGGGACAGATGGATGCATAAGCTATGAGACCTTGGGTCAAGTTATTTAGCTTCTTAGATTTTCATCTATCTAATGAGGACAATAATAACATTCACCTCATAAGATCGTTAGGTGGATTTAGTGAGATAATATACATAAACTGCTTAGAACAGCCTGGAATATATGAATAGCATACACATCTTAGTTGTTGGGTGGTCTGAAATGGTCAGTGTTAATGTGACCATTCTCGGTACTGTATTTGTTAACTGAGGCATAATTTACATGCAATAAAAACGCACAATTTTAATTGTGCAGGTTTTTTTTTTTTTACTTTTGACATCCATGTATGCTTACATAATTCACACTTCAACCAAGATATAGAACATTTATGTCACCCCAGAAAGTTACTTGTGCCCCTTTGCAATCAATCTCCTGTCTCCTAGAGGGAAAAAAAAGATTCTGATTTCTGTCACCAGTGATTAGTTTTGCCTGTTCTAGAACTCCAAATGGGTGAAATCGTAGAATATGTACTCTTTTGTGTCTAGCCTCTTTTCTGCAACATATTTTTGACCTTCACTTACGTTGTTGCAGGTGACAGTTTGATCCTTTTCCTTGCTGAGGCATATCATAGTACATGAATATACGATTTGTTTATCCAGTCTCCTTTGGTTTATTTCCAGTTTGGGGGTTCTTATGAATGAAACTGCATATTCTTATATACATCTTTTTGTGGATATATGTTTTCCTTTCTCTTGGGTAACACCTAAGAGTAGAATCGCTAAATCAGTAGGTAGGCACATGTTAGCTGTTTTGTTTGTTTTGTTTTGTTTTAGAGAGGCGGAGAAGAAGGGCAGAGAGAGAGAGAATCCTAAGCAGGCTCCACACTCAGCATTGAGCCTGATGTGGAGCTCGATGTCATGACTCCAAGATCATGACCTGAGCAAAACCAAAAGTCAGACACATAACCGACTGAGCCACCCAGGCAGCCCGGCATGTGTTTGCTTTTTAAGAAGCTATCCAACAGTTTCCCAAATGGTTTTGCCATTTCTGTATTCTTACCAGCGGTGTATGAGATTTCCAGTTGCTTCATGTTCACACTGATTTCAGCCATTCTAGTGGGTGTAAGAGGATCTCATTATAGTTTTCATTTCCATTTCCCTGTTGACTAATGATGAGGAGCTTCTTTTCATGGGCTTACTGGCCATTTGCGTATCTTCCTTTGTGAAGTGTCTATTCAGATATTTTGCGAATTTGTAATTGGTTTGTTTGTTTTTATTAGTGATTGTGTTTATGCGATTTCAATACTTGTTAACAAATTCTTTGTGTACGTACAGGACATTTACAATGTATTTATTCCATTTGTCAAAGGAAGGAAATCACTGCTAGAGTGGTTTACTTGTCCTCAAATAGACTCAGTAAAGTATCAATAACTTTGTTTTAGAGTTTCACACCAACCAGAGCCAAAGCAGGTGTTGCTACCACCTGAGAATGATAATCATTTGCAGATGCTACATATGGTATTTCTACTAACTCAGATCCTACATTATGTAGTTCTCTACATTTTTACACTTTTGTGACTTAATCATTTCCTTCCTACACTTGTTTTAACTGGTCTCTTCAAGTAAACACAATCCCTTTGAGAATATGAGTTTCTATGAGTTTCTATGAATTGGGTATATGCAACCAATTTTTTTTAGGTAAGGGGAGCAAATGTCTTTTGGGGGGGAGTTATTGCCTTCTATGTACAATAATGTAGCTGTGAAATTCGAATGCTTTCATTAGCTTGTATCAGGGTCATTATAGTAGTGACAGCTAAGAAATGTTAATACATATGTAGAAAATGTGTTTGTTAATGGTTCTCAGGCAAAGACTGTGACAGAGCTGCCCTTAATTCCATAAACATAAGGTGTATTAATCCCTTTAGTTGACAGGTGCTTAAATGGGCAGATTGGATGAGTAATTGGGTTGTTCTCCTAATCCTTAGCTTTGAATATAAATGAGAAATATCTCGATATTTTTATTTGTCTTCAGTAATGTCTTCTAATTGATTTATTTTAAAATGAACTGTTTCTGTAGAATGGTGATTTCTTTTAGCATCTGTTGTTCATAGGAGAGGGGTTACAATTATAAAACATTTCTAAAGGAACATACCTTTTAACACTCAACTGTGTTTCTAGGACTGAGGAAGTCATCCTCCAATTATTTCTTTTTTGTTTTTGTTTTTTAGTTTTGTTAAAAAACATTCAGATAATTCAGGAAATAGGGGTTTGGGAGTGGTGGTGATAAAAAAGAGGGAAGTCATGGGGTGGGAGTTGGGGGTCAATTATTTCATTTTAAATAACGTTATTTTAGGGGAAAAACAACTATTCCCTAGGAATAAGATGAATTCCTTTGGAGGCTGCTCTATGCCTTATATGCCCCCAGGATACAGTTCAGTTATACTCTGTGACCCAAAAATTTTAAGATAGTTTCCAAAAGAGTCTAATGTGCTCTCAGGACGCAGTGCTTGTCCTGGAAAGACCTGGCTCAATATTCCTTTTTACTTGATGACAAGGAGAGAAATTACTTAACATTTTAAAGAGTGGGCTGGTATATTTTTGAACCTTTTGTTGCAGTCTCTCATCTGTCAGCGTGATGAAGGATTGGGGAAAAATTTTAGAGTAAGTAAGAACTGTGGCATGAGAGACATTTTGTGGAGCACATAGGAAGCAAAGTTTGGAAGGAAAAGTTGGGGCGGTCTTCAGTGCCAAATCAGGCTAACCAGCCAAGAAGCTCGCAAAAGGTCAGTACCTTAGCAGCAATGGAGTAGGCAACCCCTCACACCAAAGCCAACGTGAGTCAGGGAAGGACAGTGAAATGCTGGCGAGTGAGGTCAGGTAATGGAATATAGTATATCCAGAGAGACCCAAGGGCAGAAAACATCTGAGTAGCCCAAATTTTGTTTTGTATTTTCCCCCAAGTTTAAGTGTCTTTCTATATTTTGCATCCATATACACCACCCTTTGTACAAACATTTGAAAATCTAGTTCATAAAGACATGTAAATTTTTAATTGGTTAGCATTGGTTATGTTAACAAATGTTGACGTTTTATTATGGGGGGTGGTGAACAATATGAAGGTTTTACTATATGTGGAAATACGATGTTACCATGTTTGGTCATGGTTGATGGGAACTCCTAGAAGGAAGGATCCATATATCTCTTCATTTTTGTACCTTCTGGATCTAACATAGTGTTTTGCTTCTAGTAGATAGACAAGGAACATCAATTAATGGAATAAAATCAGATTTATGAGATTTCTACCAGACTTGGGTACTTCTTAATAATCATCTTTTTTGATGGGATGTGACAAACCCCTTTTCTTAAATAGTATGTACATCCAACAGTGTTGCTACATTTTTTTACCTCCTTTGCTGGTATAAATTACCTTCCTAATGCAGAAAAAGATTACCTATGGCGTAGCAAATCAAGAATCTTTGGAATGATTTTTTCCATTGGTGTTTAAGGCCTGGAACACAGAAAGGGACACGTTTGGAAATACAATGGGATTTCAGAGGATTATTTACATTTTCTTGCAAGTGCCTTTGGTATGGTGTTTAATTACTTTTTTTTTTTTTTTTAGAAAAAGAGCAGGTATTTATTTTAACACATCCTAGAGAAAGAAATAAAATAAGCACTGCAAAGACATAGGTGCAGTGATACTATTTCTTAGGATGAAACCAAAGCCGGTACAAATTAGATTAAATACTAAAATAAGAATAGTACAGATAAGAAAGGTGAAATATAAATATTAACATGTATAAACAATGTATTATACCATGTTGTAGATGTTTATAATCCAGAAAATGGTTAGGACAAGTATGATACCTATAAAACCAGATACCAGTTAAGATAGCATAACTATGACTCCCGATGCTCTCCTTGAGCCACATATTGGAGGAGGAGCCAGGATATCTGGTCTTTTTTTTTTTTAATTATTATACCTTCCTGTTTTTCTTTTTTTTTTTTTTTAATTTTTATTAACATATAATGTATTATTTGTTTCAGGGGTACAGGTCTGTGATTCATCAGTTTTACACACTTCACAGCGCTCATCATAGCACATACCCTCCCCAGTGTCCATCACCCGGCCACCCCATCCCCCCACCCCCCTCCAATCCAGCAACCCTCAGTTTCTTTCCTGAGATTAAGAGTCTCTTATGGTTTGTCTCCCTATCTGGTTTCATCCTGTTTCATTTTTCCCTCCCTTCCCCTATGATCCTCTGCCTTCTTTTTCAAATTCCTCATATCAGTAAGATCATATGATACTTGTCTTTCTCTGATTGACTTATTTTGCTTAGCATAATACCCTCTAGTTCCATCCATGTCATTGCAAATGGCAAGATTTCATTTTTTGATGGCTGCATAATATTCCAGGGTGTGTGTGTGTGTGTGTGTGTGTGTGTGTGTGTGTGTGTGTATGTGCCACATCTTGTTTATCCATTCATCTGCTGATGGACATCTAGGCTCTTTCCATAGTTTGGCTATTGTGGACATTGCTGCTATAAACACTGGGGAGCAGGTACCCCTTTGGATCACTACATTTGTATCTTTGGGGTAAATACCCAGTAGTGCAATTGCTGGGTTATAGGGTAGCTCTATTTTCAACTTTTTGAGGAACCTCCATACTGTTTTCCAGAGTGGCTGCACCAGCTTGCATTCCCACCAACAGTGTAGGAGGGTTCCCCTTTCTCCGCATCCTTGCCAACATCTGTCATTTCCTGACTTGTTCATTTTAGCCATTCTGACTGGTGTGAGGTGGTATCTCATTGAGGTTTTGATTTGGCTTTCCCTGATGCCGAGTGATGTTGAGCAGTTTTTCGTGTCTGTTGACCATTTGGATGTCTTCTTTGCAGAAATGTCTGTTCATGTCTTCTGCCCATTTCTTGATTGGATTCTTTGTTCTTTGGGTGTTGAGTTTGATATGTTCTTTATAGATTTTGGATACTAGCCCTTTATCTGATATGTCATTTGCAAATATCTTCTCCCATTCTGTCAGTTGTCTTTTGGTTTTGTTGACTGTTTCTTTTGCCGTGCAAAAGCTTTTTATCTTGATGAAGTCCCAATAGTTCATTTTTGCCCTTGCTTCCCTTGCCTTTGGTGATGTTTCTAGGAAGAAGTTGCTCCGGATGAGGTTGAAGAGGTTGCTGCCTGTGTTCTCCTCAAGGATTTTGAGGGATTCCTGTCTCACTTTAGGTCTTTCATCCATTTTGAGTCTATTTTTGTGTGTGGTGTAAGGAAATGGTCCAGTTCCATTCTTCTGCATGTGACTGTCCAATTTTCTCAACACCATTTGTTGAAGAGACTGTCTTTTCCACTGGACATTCTTTCCTGCTTTGTCGAACATTAGTTGACCATAGAGTTGAGGGTCCATTTCTGGGCTCTCTATTCTGTTCCATTGATCTATGTGTCTGTTTTTGTGCCAGTACCATACTGTATTGATGATTACAGCTTTGTAATAGAGATTAAAGTACGGAATTGTGATGCCACCAGCTTTGCTTTTCTTTTTCAACATTCCTCTGGCTATGCGGGGTCTTTTCTGGTTCCATACAAATTTTAGGATTATTTGTTCCATTTCTTTGAAAAAAGTTGATGGTATTTTGATAAGGATTGCATTAAATGTGTAGATTGCTCTAGGTAGCACAGACATTGTCACAATATTTGTTCTTCCAATCCGTGAGCATGGAATGTTTTTCCATTTCTTTGTGTCTTCCTCAATTTCTTTCATGGGTATTCTATAGTTTTCTGAGTACAGATTCTTTGCCTCTTTGGTTGGATTTATTCCTAGGTATCTTATGGTTTTGGGTGCGATTGTAAATGGGATCGACTCTTTAATTTCTGTTTCTTCTGTCTCGTTGGTGGTGTATAGGAATGCCACTGATTTCTGTGCATTGATTTTATATCCTGCCACTTTACTGAATTCCTGTATGAGTTCTAGCAGTTTTGGGGTGGAGTCTTTTGGGTTTTCCACATAAAGTATCATATCATCTGCAAAGAGTGAGAGTTTGACTTCTTCTTTGCCAATTCAGATGCCTTTTATTTCTTTTTGTTGTCTGATTGCTGAGGCTAGGACTTCTAGTACTGTGTTGAATAGCAGTGGTGATAGTGGACATCCCTGCCCTGTTCCTGATCTTAGGGGAAAAGCTCTCAGTTTTTCCCCATTGAGAATGATATTCGCTGTGGGTTTTCCATTGATGGCTTTTATGATATTGAGGTATGTACCCTCTATCCCTACACTGTGAAGAGTTTTATCAAGAAAAGATGCTGTACTTTGTCAAATGTTTTTTCTGCATCTATTGAGAGAATAAGATCATTCTTGTTCTTTCTTTTATTAATGTATTGTATCACATTGATTGATTTGTGGATGTTAAACCAACCTTGTAGCCCAGGAATAAATCCCACTTGGTCGTGGTGAATAATCCTTTTAATGTACTGTTGGATTGTATTGGCTAGTATTTTGGTGAGAATTTTTGCATTCATGTTTATCAGGGATATTGGTCTATAGTTCTTCTTTTTGATGGTGTCTTTGTCTGGTTTTGGGATCAAGGTAATGCTGGCCTCATAAAATCAGTTTGGAAGTTTTCTTTCCATTTCTATTTTTTGGAAGAGTTTCAGAAGAATAGGTATTAATTCTTCTTTAAATGTTTGGTAGAATTCCCCTGGGAAGCCATCTGGCCCTGGGCTCTTGTTTTTTGGGAGATTTTTGATTACTGCTTCAATTTCCTTACTGGTTATGGATCTGTTCAGGTTTTCTATTTCTTCCTGGTTCAGTTTTGGTAGTTTATATGTCTCTAGAAATACATCCATTTCTTCAAGATTATTTAATTTGCTGGCATATGGTTGCTCATATGTTCTTATAATTGTTTGTATTTCTTTGGTGTTGGTTGTGATCTCTCCTCTTTCATTCATGATTTTATTAATTTGGGTCCTTTCTCTTTTCTTTTCGATAAGTCTGGCCAGGGGTTTATCAATCCTATTAATTCTTTCAAAGAACCAGCTCCTAGTTTCGTTGATCTGTTCTACTGTTCTTTTGGTTTCTATTTCATTGATATCTGCTCTGATCTTTATTTCTTTTCTCCTGCTGAGTTTAGGCTTTATTTGCTGTTCTTTCTCCAGCTTCTTTAGGTGTAGGGTTAGGTTGTATATTTGAGCCCTTTCTTGTTTCTTGAGAAAGGCTTGTATTGCTATATACTTTCCTCTTAGGACTGCCTTTGCTGCAACCCAAAGATTTTGAACAGTTGTGTTTTCATTTTCATTTGTTTCCATGAATTTTTTTTAAGTTCTTTAACTTCCTGGTTGACCCATTCATTCTTTAGTAGGATGCTCTTTAGCCTCCATGTATTTGAGTTCTTTCCGACTTTTCTCTTGTGATTGAGTTCTAGTTTCAAAGCATTGTGATCCAAAAATATGCAGGGAATGATCCCAGTCTTTTGGTACAGTTGAGACCTGATTTGTGACCCAGGATGTGATCTATTCTGGAGAATGTTCCATGTGCACTAGAGAAGAATGTGTGTTCTGTTGCTTTGGGATGGAGTGTTCTGAATATATCTGTGAAGTCCATTCTGGTCCAGTGTGTCATTTAAAGCCTTTATTTCCTTGTTGATCTTTTGCTTAGATGATCTGTCCATTTCAGTGAGGGGGGTGTTAATGTCCCCTACTATTATTGTATTATTGTCAATGTGTTTCTTTGGTTTTGTTATTAATTGGCTTATATAATTGGCTGCTCCCATGTTAGGGGCATAGATATTTAAAATTGTTAGATTTTCTTGTTGGATAGATCCTTTAAGTATGATATAGTGTCCTTCCCCATCTCTTTTTATAGTCTTTGGTTTAAAATCTAATTTGTCTGATATAAGGATCACCACCCCAGCTTTCTTTTGATGTCCATTAGCATGGTAAATGGTTTTCCACCCCCTCACTTTCAATCTGGAGGTGTCTTTGGGTCTAAAATGAGTCTCTTGCAGACAGCATATTGATGGGTCTTGTTTTTTAATCCAATCTGATACCCTGTGTCTCTTGATTGGGGCATTTAGCCCATTTACATTCAGGGTAACTATTTAAAGATATGAATTTAGTGCCATTGTATTGCCTGTAAGGTGACTGTTACTGTATATTGTCTCTATTCCTTTCTGATCTATGTTACTTTTAGGCTCTCTCTTTACTTAGAGGACCCCTTTCAATATTTCTTGTAGGGCTGGTTTCGTGTTTGCAAATTCTTTTAGTTTTTGTTTGTCCTGGAAGGTTTTTATCTCTCCTTCTATTTTCAATGACAGCTTAGCTGGATATAGTGTTCTTGGCTGCGTATTTTTCTCTTTTAGTGCTCTGAATATATCATGCCAGTCCTTTCTGGCCTGCCAGGTCTCTGCCAATCTAATGTTTCTACCATTGTAGGTTACAGTCCTCTTGTCCTGAACTGCTTTCAGGATTTTCTCTTTGTCTCTGAGACTTGTGAGTTTTACTATTGGATGTCAGGGTGTTGACCTGTTTTTATTGATTTTGAGGGGTGTTCTCTGGACCTCCTGGATTTTGATGCCTGTTTTCTTCCCCAAATTAGGGAAGTTATAATTTGCTCCAATATACCTTCTGCCCCTCTCTCTCTTTCTTCTTCTTCTGGGATCCCAATTATTCTAATATTGTTTCGTCTTATGGTATCACTTATCTCTCGAATTCTCCCCTCGTGATCCAGTAGTTGTTTATCTTTTTCTCAGCTTCTTTATTCTCCATCATTTGGTCTTCTATATCACTAATTCTCTGTTCTGTCTCAATTATCCTAGCAGTTAGAGCCTTCATTTTTTATTGCACCTCATTAATACCATTTTTTACTTCAACTTGGTTAGATTTAGTTCTTTTATTTCCCCAGAAAGGGTTTCTCTAGTATCTTCCATGCTAGTATCTTTATAATCATCATTCTGAACTCTAGTTCTGACATCTTATTAATGTCCATATTCATTAGGTCCCTGGCTGTCAGTACTGCCTCTTATTCTTTTTTTTTTGAGCTGAGTTTTTCTGTCTTGTCATTTTGTCCAGAGAAGAATAGATGAATGAGAGAACAAAATGCTAAAAGGGTAACAACAACCTCAGAAAAATATACACTAAACAAATCAGAAGAGACCCGAAACTGGGGGGAAAAGAAAAAAAAAAAGAATATGATCAGGCTGGTGAATAGAACAGAGCCACACACTAGATTTTGTGTGTATTTTGGTCTGTTAGAAGAAACTGCCTCTCAAAATTTTAAAGAAAGAAAAGGTTACATATATATACAAAAATAAGGGTAAATACGATGAAGGGGTGGAATATGACTGTAAAGATGAAAATTAAAAAAGATTTTAAAAAAGGAATTGATAAGATAAGAAATTGGTTGAAAAAAAACAAAAAAAATTTTTTAAAAAGGAGAGAATGTCATCAGGGAGGAGACTAGGAAAAAGTCAGACACTAGATTTAGGGTATATTTTGGTCTGTTAGAAGAAAGTGTATCCCAAAATTTTAAAGAAAGAAAAACTTATATATATATACAAAAAATAAGGGTAAATACAATGAAGGGATAGAATATTACTGTACAAATGAAAATTTAAAATGATTTTTAAAAAGGAATTCATAAGATGTTGGTTGAAAAAGGAAAGAAGAAAAGTGAAAAAAAAATAGGAATAGAAAAAAAATAGAGAAAATTTTAAAAATTAACTTTGAAAGACTAAAGAATCATGGGAAAAAGCCATAAATTCTATGTGCTGTATTCCCCTAGTGCTGGGGTTTTGCCATTCTCATTGATGGTAACCTTGGTCTTGGATGGATGTTCTTTCTTATCTTCTGGGGAAGGAGCCTGTTGCTGCGGTTCTCAAGTATCTTTGCCAGAGGCGGAATTGCCCCGCCCCTGCCTGTCCAGGCTAAGTAATCTGCTTGGGGGTTTGCTCTCCAGAGCTTTTGTTCCCTGCAAGCTTTCCATACAGCTTTGGAGGACGAGAGTGAAAATGGCGGCCTCCCAATCTCCGCCCTGGAGGAGCCGAGAACTTGGGGCCTGCTCCTCAGTGAGTCCCCAGAGAAAAGCAGTCAATCACTCCCATCTCTCCAGTCTCCAGCCGCACTCCGTGCTCACCCAGACTGTGACCGAGCGTTTCTTTCTTTTTTTTTTTTTAAAGATTTTATTTATTTATTTGAGAGAGAGAATGAGACAGAGAGCAGGAGTACGAGAGGGGGGAGGGTCAGAGGGAGAAGCAGACCCCCCGCTGAGCAGGGAGCCCAATGCGGGACTCGATCCCGGGACTCCAGGATCATGACCTGAGCCGAAGGCAGTCGCTCAACCAACTGAGCCACCCAGGCGCCCTTGTGACTGAGCGTTTCTAACTCTAGCACCTGACCCCGTTTGGAGTCTCTAAACCCAGCAGATCCCTGCGGTGCACTCCCGCACTACTCCTCTGGGGGAGTGGAAGGGGAGTCTCCCCAGATCTGCCACTTGTTGGGTCTCTGCTGGGAGAGCAGTGGTCCGACTGTGCTGTGGATCACGGTTTATGGCAACCCCGAGCTGAGAGCCCGTGCCTCGGCTCCTTCTCTGCAGCCGGCTTCCCCACTCAGGCACCCCTGGTCTTTCTGTGACCCTGAGGGTCCTGAGACCACACTGTCCCGGCGAGGGTTCCACCCCTCGCTTAGCCACTGGAGCGACGTCCCTCAGCGGAGCCGACTTCTAAGAGTTCTGATTTTGTCTCTGCTGCTCTATCACTTGCCGGTAGTGGGTGACGGAGGCCCCCTCCCCCGCCATCTATCCTCCCATATATCACCTTGGATTCACTTCTCCCCATGTCCTACCTTCCAGAAAGTGGTTGCTTTTCTGTTCAGAGAGTTGCTGCTATTCTTTTCTTCGATCTCCTGTTGAGTTTGTAGGTGTTCAGAATGGTTTGATCCCTATGTAGCTGAATTCCTGGGACCAGACGAAATTTAGATCTCCTAATCCTCCGCCATCTTGCTCCTTCTTGTTTAATTATTTTTTAAAGAGATTCAAATTCAGAAACTCTTTATAGCTGAGATTTAGACCACTTTACTTTTCCAGCAAGAAAGGGAACCTTCGAACTTTGGAAACTTAGAACTATAGAAACAAAAATTCTCGTTTGTTCACTAGACTGGGGTTTTATTCACTTTTCAGCTACATGGTTAATTTAGTTTCTTTGGAAATTTGTTATCCTTTTTGCCCTAGGTGCCACAACTTTTTAAGGAGCTGGAATACTAATGGAATACTAATGGAATACTAATACTAACTGTTGTGTTTATTTTGGATTAGTTCAGTTTAATTACAGTCTTTTCTAACCGGTTTTATATTTTTACTCAGACATTAATCTGGTATCACACACAAGATAATTATGACAGCTTCTTAATATAAAAAAAAATTCAACTAGCTCTTCAAAGAGTATAGGACCTTGTACCATAATTCTTAGGCTCAGTGATATTAATTTCTTCCTTCTCAAACCCTGGTGAATACCACCATAACTATTCCTGTACATTTTGCTTAGCTTCATGAAATCATGGTACTTACTTGGCTTTCATACTGAAAATATCCATGCTCTCCATTAATAATAAACTGGAACACTAGAGTGCCATGTGTATCCATCTTGCATTGGAACTTTGGAATTAGCAGAATGTTTTGTCTGTCATTTGCATTTCATGACCAGGGAGCAGTTCAACCCAGACAAATCTTATGGGGAGGTAGGAACTGGCTCTGTATTCATTCTCAATTTTCTTTGGAATGACTTGATTTTTTAAAATGCAGCTAGTGTTCTTTTTAGGGAACAGGAATTGTGAACTGTAAAAGAGCAACATCAACAACTTATTTAAGCATAGCATGTCTTCATGCCCTCAAGGGTGGGTAGAATGTACATCTTTGAGTTAGATAAAGGTACATATCAGGGATTTAGAATCTTCAGTTGGCAGAAGTTACTCTAAATAGGTTTTTGATTTGGCAGAGGCTATCCTCTTTTTGGGGGATGTTGTGGAGAAATCTCTTCCTCTATTGATTCATTAGGTCAACATTCATTAAACATTTTCTGCAGACAAGATACACATACAAGTGTACGTTTGAAATGTGGTATTCTTGTTTTCAGTGGGAGCTGCATCCTGATAATTATTCTCCACTTCAGCTTCTACATATTTGTATTAACATTCTACAGTGTAGTCATTTACAAAAAATTGCATTTTTCTTATCATATTCGATTTTAAATCCAGGGAATGTCTTTCAAATGAATATATTTGTTAATATCGAAACTTAATGCAATAATTTGTTAATATTGAAACTTAAAATATTGCTTGTGAAATTTAAAGCTTAAAAGGAGAGAACTACTTATATGTTTCTATCAATTTCATCTGATACACCATTTATCTCTTAGGTGATAAAGCCTGTATGTATATTTACTTCTATAGGCAGTATACATACTGGTTAAGATGTTAAACTTGGCTTTTGGATAGATTGGGACCATATTTTTGCTCAGCTATTCACTGCCTGCTTAAATTTAAGCAGCTTTTTGTTTGTTGTTTTGTTTGTTTTGTTTTTACTGATGAAATGGGAACCATGATAATATTCACCTTATAGAACTGTATTGATAAAATGAGCAAGACCCTGTGAAGAGCCCCATATAGAGTACATATTAGAGGCTCAGTAGATGTTCATCTTTTATATCCCATACCTGGGACAGTTTATTGCCCATGCTCAAAATTACTTATTGAATAAACAAGTGAGTGCATTGAGGTTCTGAATACAAAATTGATTTTGAAACACCTGGCTGGGTAGATTGTATTCACTTTGGTAATCTGTTACACATATCCCTGAGTAGAGTGCTAATTACTTGAATCAGTAAATAAGATTTTTGATGACCTAGCAAGATCAAGAGACTGTGCTAGGTGCTGTGAGACATACAAATAAAAGAAGAAATTGTCCTTGTCCATAAGGAATTTACATTACAATTACAGATGGGGGATAAGACCTGAACATTTGAAAAGTTCAAGGGTAATATTGAATTTAAGTAACAAGTGAAATGATAAAAGGAAATAAGACTCTAGTAAGTAATAGAGATAATAAAAATCTTAGGTGTAAATTAAAATTTCAAGTCTCTGGATTTAGGGAAGATTGTTACAACTCAAAGCTTTAATATTGAGAATATTTGGGATTTTTAGCAGTTTTTAATACTGATAATGGTAAGTATGTCCTATTCTTCCCCCAATATTCATATTTCAAAGTAGATAGTATAAATATAAATTGTAATATTGATGCTTCACCACATGAGGACCAACACTGCCAACAGTTGGATATACAAAAATGGATGAAAAATATTCCCCAACCTTGCAGCACATTGCACAAACATACATGTAGCTATGATATGACATGCAATATGATAAGGCCATTCAACTAACATATCCTAAATGAGGAAAGAAACTGAGTGTCATTTGTAGGTGCCTTTTTTTTTTTTTAAGATTTTATTTATTTATTTGGCAGAGAGAGACACAGTGAGAGAGAGAACACAAGCAGGGGGAGTGGGAGAGGGAGAAGCAGGCTTCTTGCTGAGCAGGGATCATGGGATCATGACCTGAGCCGAAGGCAGACACTTAGGGACTGAGCCACCCAGGCGCCACCCCCCCCCTTTTTTTTTTAAAGATTTTATTTGTAGGTGCTCACTATTGAATGGTAATGGTTTGCCAAGGATGCAAAGGTGAAAAAGATACAGCCCTGACCTTGAGGAGGAGGGAGTCTAAAGGGAGTCTAAAGTAACAGGCATACAGATAAACACAATATCCAGACTAAAATGCCCTAATTGAATTTTGTACGAGTGCTCCAGGAGGCCAGAGGGATGTGCCACTTGAGTGGATATAAAAGAGGAATGAAGAGAATCGGCAAGAGGGTTCTGAGTAAACAGTAGTGGCCTCTAATGGGGAAATCAGGGGAAACTTCATGAAGGAGGTTTTTGAGTTGAATATGGAAGGGAAATTATCTCAGTGAATTCCCCAATATTGGTTCATATCTGATATGTACAGCATCAGGTCTGTGTGGGGAATCCTGGGCAAAATACTCCATGCTTATATTCAGCCCCTAACATTGTATCCAATCATAGCAGGAGCTAATAAATATTTGGTTGAATAAATAAATATTGCATTTACATTGTGCACTAACAGAAGAGGCAGGGGTTAGAAGAATGCTGAATAGCACCCCTATTTCTCATTTATCTTTGTATCCCCTACAGGGCCTAATACAGTGTCTTGCACATTGTAGGTGCTGAAATATTTGTTAGATTTATGACCATTGGGTGGGGTGGGGGGTATTGATAATTAGGCTTATGTAGTAAGTAAACATGTCAGAGTTTTCCCATGGCTGATGTGTCAGAGCATATGGTAAATTTCAAAATTGTTTGTCATTGTGGTACTGGCCCAAGATGAGATACAAATCAATTAAAAAAATGAATAAATAAAACAATAAATAGGAACTTCTGTTTATTGAGTGCTCCCAAGTTTACATGTGCTGTGATAAGCATTTCATATAAATCATCCCTAATCTTTAAAATGATCTGCAAGTAGATCCAATGATCTGCAAGTAGATCAACTCTGTTTTATAGGTAATGGAATCAGACATCAAGAAGTGAACTGACTCATTCAAGGACACAAAATCAGTAAGACCTGAAAATGAGTCTAGAAACAGAAAGCTCCTGAAAGGAGCTATTACACAAAAGAAAATAGACTATGATCATGTGATCTTAAAAGAAGTACAAAAATAGAGATTTATTCAATAAATAGGAATAAGGTCTTAATTTTAGTGGAAAAAGAGTTCCATTCCTACCTGAAATAGTACTTCAGGGTGAATGCCAAATGGAGTACAGAGTTAAATGTAAAAAAAAAAAAAGAGAATAAAGAATAAAGAAATTATAAAAGTACCATAAGGTTGATATTTTCCTCATATGCATAGGTAGAAAGACATTATGAATAGAAAAAGGAGCAACAATGAAAATAATGATGGATTTGACTACATAAATATGTATAGCTTCCATAAATCAAAAGAATAAAAGAATACCATGCACAAAGTTGAAAAGCAAATGACAAATTGTAAAAAACACTTATAAAATATGCATCAAGAGATTAAGATCCATGATATAATAATACATAATACAGTATAATATAATATAGCATAATATAAAAATGTCTTACAAGTAAGAAAAATACAAATTTCCCATTTAAAAATGGGCAGAAGAAATGAAGAAGCAGTTTTCCAAAGAAGTACACATAAATAAGCATATAGAAACATGTACAACCAAACTGATACTCAAGAAGTAAAATTTATAGCCATAATGAGATGCCTCATATTATCTATCAAGTTGATAATGATTTAAAAAACAAACAAAACCTTTGTCCTGGGGAGAAGTTCTGGGAAAAAAACCACAACCCTCTAATATACTGTTTGGATATTTGTTGATAGTGTAACCTCCAGCTGTGAAAAACTGAAAACAAATCTATAATA
This sequence comes from Mirounga angustirostris, assembly GCF_029215605.1. Taxonomy (NCBI): domain Eukaryota; kingdom Metazoa; phylum Chordata; class Mammalia; order Carnivora; family Phocidae; genus Mirounga; species Mirounga angustirostris. Next base: position 14,371,392 of record NW_026991711.1, on the reverse strand, counting down.
GAGAAGTGCTAAATTATTGTTTGTTAATCATAATTATTGTTAGCCAAATTATCCCAATTATATCCAGTGGAATATTAGTTAACCAGTTAGTTATAATATTTAATTATACAAGAAGTGCCTTATATTAAATAGCACATACATAAAGGATAATATCACTTTGTTAAAATAGGAATATAGATAAATAGAAAGATTGGAAGCAATGCATTTAAATGGTAAACATGGTGGTCTAACTTTGGAAGATCATATTTTCCAAATTCACTGTAATTAAGGAATGGTAGGAGAATAAAGCAATAATTATTTTTTAAAAAGTGGTGAGAGATTCTTAGCTACACAGTTTGAAGTTTACTGTGAAGCTTGGTGCTCATAGCTAGTAATGGGGATATTGCATTTCCAGAGTAAAGTTCTTCAACCCCGTTATCAGAGAATACACAAGTGTATTAGGTAATATATAAATGTAAATGTCAAATGTGATAGAAACAATAGGACTAGGTGAGAAATGAAGGGGGGCGGGGGGTGTGTGAGAGGAAGAAATAGAGTGACCTGAAGTTTCAGGGTTAGGGCACAGGGGAATGAAGGAGCTCTTTATACAGACAGGAGAAACCAGCTGGGACGCAGAGAAGGGTTGGTGGTATGCACAGTGCATGTATGAGGCATGTCTAAGAAGGGAGGGCCAGGAGTGCACTGAAAATGTCTTCGGGGCCCCAGAAGAAGATCTAGATTGGAGATAAAGATTCTAAGTCAAGGGCGAGAATGAGAGCACATCCTGGGAGAGTTTTTGTGGAGAAAGAGGGTGGCTGAGATAATGGCGGGCAATGTTGAGATTTAGAAAATAAGATGGATTGAGAAGATGCTCAGAAAGATGATCAGGTGCAGGGGTGCCTGGGTGGCTCAGTCGATTAAGCATCTGACTCCTGATTTTGGCTCAGGTCATGATCTCAGGGTCGTGGGATCAACCCCTGCATCAGGTCCTTGCTCAGCTTGGGGTCTGCTTGTCCCTCTCCCTCTGCTCCTCCCCCACCCGCCCCCCCTCAAATAAATAAATAAAATCTTTAAACAAAAAACAAAAAACACAGAAAGATGGTCAGGTGCAATGTCCAGACAGCTAAGAGGAGAATCAAGAGAAGCTATTCTAGAATCATAAAAAAGAGAATTTTTGCAATAAGAGAGTGTTAAAAGCCACAGAGGAGATTAGTGAGAAAGATATTGGATGGTTTTGATTGGATCTCTTTCTTTCAGTAATTTATAGGATTTCAATAGAAACATCTGCAACTCAATTTGAAATGATTAGTCTTTATAGGGAATAAATCCCATTAAAACCTGCAAATTTCCATTTTGAAATATGTTTTTGCATATGTAATATATACACATACATAGCAATGTAAATATAAACCTTATGCATAGTGTTGGAGCAGTATTTATGGAATGAATAATTGAACACAAGTAGAAAAGAAGAAATATAAAGGGACCCCTTGGGCTCTATCCCCTCTTCCTACCTTTTTCCAAATCAGTCTGGCCCTCTGTTACTTCCTGTCTGCTCCTGAGGGTGGAAATGGACTGCCTTTGTTTCAGTCACAGAGAACATGACCATCATAACAATGTCGATGCATGGACACATGGCTGTGTTACCTGGCCCTCTCTCATTGGAAAGGCCTTTTGGGAGGTGTGCTTTCTGTGTTTTACTGTCATTTTCAGCTGGCATTGTTTTTAATTAGAATTTGGGATTCCAGCCTCAGACTCAATATTGTTTCACCTCTTCATGAATATTATTCATTGGTTTGTCCGAGTATTTCTTAAGTTTATGAATAACAGTACCTTGAACACATCTGAAAATCAAGTAGTCTGGAAATCAAGAGAGAGGGGGTCACAGTGTAGAGTTTAATTGGTTAAAGCACACAATGTTATCTTTAGAAGAGCAGAAAATACACTGGCACCACTGTGGCATGAAGGATAATCTTAGTAAATGTGGCCAGAGAAGAAATTGGGGTGAAAGAGATAGGAAACCAATGCATCATTTTATGTAATATGTCTTAAGAATTTTTAGGCTATGGGGCGCCTGGGTGGCTCAGTCATTAAGCGTCTGCCTTTGGCTCAGGTCATGATCCCAGGGTCCTGGGATAGAGCCCCACATCGGGCTCCCTGCTCCACGGGGAAGCCTGCTTCTCCCTCTCCTACTCCCCCTGCTTGTGTTCCCTCTCTCACTATGTCTCTCTCTGTCAAATAAATAAATAAAATCTTAAAAAAAAAAAGAATTTTCAGGCTATCCATTAATTCTTGCAGAATATTAACAGGAGAACTTATAGAGGATATTATGGCAAAGCTTAATTTTTAGAAGAAAACTTTACTATTTGATTTCAGCAGCATCCAAGTATCTGCTGCATGTTAGATTTTGTTTTGCTTTTCAAATCCTTCTTGAATTTGCTTATAAAGGTTACAGGTGTGCAAATAATATAATATTTGGTGGCTACTGAGGGCTTGAATATAGATCATGTGATAATTGTTATGATTTGTGTTTTGGGTCTCTATCTCCTAAGATTTGCAAACATTATCAGTCTTGAACTTACCAGCTAATGATGCCTAATATAGTTGTCCTGTGAATAACTTTGATTACTGCTGCTCTCTTGCATTTATCTTACCAAGATCCATGGTGGAGTTCCTTTCTTCTTCTAGCTTTTTGATGAGATGAAGAGTAGATCGTTGGAGCTTAGGTTTCAATTATGAATGCATATCATGTCTGAAATTATGTTAAACACAAGCAACAAAGTGTTACATAAATTAAACTGGACAATAGCCAAATTTCTTTCAGAGGATGGCAAAGTCAAAACTGAGAAAGAGGCTTTCAGTGCCTCTTCAAACCCATATGGTGAGTTTTGCTGATTTTGTTACAGTTCTAAAATTCTTAACTAATGGCCTTGTTTAGTCATATCTTTAAGAAAGAAGGTATTCTAATAATGCACTTTAGGAGATAAATTAAAAAATAAAATAGGATTTTCACATAGATCAGCCCTGCAGAAAGAAACTTGATTTCATTGTGGTTTGCTAAGTATTAAATAAAACAATTGAGTTTTAGTGGTTTTTATTCATATTGCTCCTTAGCTGATTAGAATAATGGAATTAGGAACTTTGAAGAGATCTTAATATCATTTAGCCTGACCTTTTAATTTGTATATGCAAAATATGTGGAGACCAAAGAGGTATATTTACTCAAAGCCAAATTTTAGCTAGCTTTGTGATTTCAACTTCAACTCAGATTCCTAGATTTATATTCCAGTTCTCTTGCTCAACATAGTGCTACTTCTTGCTAAATAAATATGGGCTTGTTTTCATTTTGCACAAAATTGACACGTAGGTGTTTTAAAAATGGTGTATTTTATAAGAAATGATGGAGGCTTTCTTAGGACACTGTGATATTTGAGCAAGAAATTTAAGTCGTTGGCCCTTTAAAAAAGAAAATACCACCACCAAAACCCAAAACATGTCTTGAGGGTTCAACATATTTTATTTTCCTAAATTTAGCCTTCTTAGTTATAATAATTAACTCCTCAAAAAGGTAGATTTAAAAATAGGATATTTTACACATAACTGAAAAAATTCAGGCTAGGATATTTCTGTCTTACAATTATGGTTCTTTAGGGAATGGAATGACCTGCTCAACCATTTTGAATCTTCTCACTGTGTAACATTAATCAGAAAATTACAGTTCCTGAGGGAACTTGTCTGGGAACATGATGTTCAGTACAGATGGGATGGGAGCAGATGAGGAGCAGGAGAGAGGTAGAGTCATCTTACTCCTTCGCCCGGGAAATCTCAGGCATCTGTGAGGAGCCCCTAAGTCGTGTTGATGTAGAGGACACAGTATAACACAACTCTTAAGCCTCCTCTAGCCCAGTGATGCACTTCCATTATCCTCTTGCTAAGCTATAACAATTTTTATTGCCTTTTGGTGGAAAGAAAAAATAAAGTGCTCTGCTTTTATTTGGAAGGAAGGGCACATCATTTCCTCACTCTGTCTTCGCTGGTTCTGCCTAATGAAGCAGCTTCGGTACCACGTGACTGGAATAGCCGGAGTTGGGGAAATAAAACCAGCTTGCGTATTGGCACGGAAGACCTTTGATTGGCTTTAGAAAATAATGGTTGATGTTCTCTGTGGATCTTGCAAGGAAATCTTACTGAAAAAGACATGTTTCATTTATGCCACTTCCTTCTGTTCCTGGCAGCCCTGCAAATGATCTGGAACAGGTGGGCATACCAATAAGCAAAGAATATGCTTTATAGCTGTCATCCTCCACTTATCTTATTTTGATGAAGATATATAAAGGGAGGATCACATTTGTACTTGATCTTGTGTTAGGAATCTGTAAAGCACTAACAAAATAAAAAGTACAATTTCTCTTTGGTAAGTTACTTGACTATTAAAATTGAGAATAATTTTCTTGCAATTTCACAGTACAGTTTTTCATTGATGGCAGTCATCATTTGGGGCAGGAAAGGGAGAAGCAGCCTATCAAAAACAGATAAAGAAAAGCCACCCCACAGCCTGCTGTTTCTGCTATTTTGGATGATCGAGCTTGTGCGCAAATGAAATCATGACAGATTCATTTATATGAAATGGCCATTGCTGATCTCCTTGCCAGAAATGAGATTGCTTTTTTATTTAGGAGATTTGCAGAGCAGTCCTTAGCTTTTTTAGTTAGTGGCAAAATGGCACCTGGCCAGACTGCCTCTTCTGGTGTTGCCAATATCTTGGGATGCAGGCATTAAAATGTATTTGTAGTCAATTGAAAGAAGAATGTTTCCATTTAAGTTTTTTAATCATTTGCATAGTTGGGTTGGGGGATTCCCCATTTAGCCCACTACGAAGATTAATAGCTGCAATGGTATCAATTTTGCAGTCGATGAGCATAGAGTTATGAAGAAAAAGACGACAACACAAAAAACCTATGGATGGTTTTTCATTAATGGTATTTACTATTATTGATCATATCAGACGTACTTAAAGTATTTTCATTGTTGGTTACACAGGCCAAATTTATTGAGCAACCAAACTCAATAAATTGACTGATTGGAGAACATAAAGGTATTTGGTAGCCACAAAGAAGAATCCTTTAGAACACTAAACTAGCCAAGCATGTTTTTGGATAGCTCATTTACCAATTTCCACTGTCCCCTAGAGAGCCTGCCTGCTTGCTTATCATAGGCTAATCTTCTTGCTGCCAGCACACATTCAGAAATTCTTAGCAAAGACAAAGGAATTAGAAGAATTGTTATCAGGTAAGTGAATATATTTTGCAGTTTTATTTTGCAGTTTGCTTCTGTTCCCTTTTCTTACTGGTGCTAGCTCTTGGTGTGTTCAGTGGACGAATAAATTTATTCATTTATTAGACTCTGTTACGTACAAGGTACCCATGTTAGGAGCTAGGGGTTCAGAGCAAAATTAACAAAGATCCCTGCCCCATTGAGCTCACATTTGAAAACATTGCTCTACTTCATAGCCAGTTGAGAGAGAGAAATCAGTGAAGATAAACACATCAAGTTTAACTACTGATGAAGCTGATTGGAGAATGTGGCTTTGAACTTAGCAGCCCGAAGGGGTTTGCTAATTAGTATTTTACTCCTTTTACTAGACTTTAAGGTTCATGAGAGGTGAAGCCATATCGGTTTTGTTGACCACCAGCTGTACAGAGCCAACATAGTGAAAAGTAATATAACATCATATAAGTTATATATATATGTATAGATGTAAAATATAATCTATTTTATGTTCATATAAATATATTTATATATGTATATATAGTCAATTTTACCTTATACATAATTGTATGTATGGACTATATACATATATATAGAGAGAGAGAGAGAGGGAGAGTCTTCTCGTTATTTGTGGTAGTTGTGTTCTATGAAGTTGCTGTGAACACTGAATTAGTGAATATTAATTACTCCTAGGGGAAATGCAAGTTTAGATTCCTGCAAGCCTCTGGTCACACAGCAGTTTCAACTGATCAATACACAGTCTTGTTTTATGTATGTTTCTGTTTAAAGACACATATTTAATATCTATTATTTGATTCATTAACATTGAACTCATGGCCGAGTGCGCTGTAACTTCTGCCTGTAAGGAAGTTTATCTAACATGTGTATTTTCTCCATAAGGCACATCCCAGCCTTATTGCACTTAGGAACACCAGACAGCACTTGCGCTCTACACTTGGGGACCATTTTAAGCAGCAAAACTACCAAGAAAAAGCACAAAAATGTAAAAAACATGGCACTAAATAGAGCATGATAAAGACACTTGTTTGCACTATGAGAGCTGAACCAAGAAGGCAGAGCAGAGTGTTGCCTTGTTCAACCCCAGTTGGGAATGTGCCCGTCGGGCGACTCAGAATTGTTGCTGCTCTGAGCATGTGGTCTGAAAGATCACAAAGGCACTATGAGTGTTGATTTTGGTGTTAACAAATACATTTTAGCGAGTGGGTGATTTTGCACATATGGAATCTGCAAATAATGAGGATTGGCTTTATACGTAGATACAGATTAAATTACACCTTCTGTCTTTCTCAGTGAGTTCTGAGCTGTGGATTTAGCTCTGGACCAGTTGCAATTCAAAGCTGGGAATGCAGTCTCCAGCTCAGAGCAGGGAGGTGAGATAGGCCCCTCTCCCTAAGGGCTGGGTTCTGCAAGCCAGACCTCCTCTCTCTGCCTTTAGCCCAGTAGGCATCAGAAGAGATGCGATGCAATGACTCCATCAGCCCCAGTGTGCCTCCCGACCGTGTCCCAGCAATGGTGAATACTGAGCTGGAGAAGAAATGGCTGGAACAGAGGACACAGACAGCGTTGCGTGTGCAGAAACACAGGAAAAGCAGCTGTCAGAACTCCACCAGGCGGCAGTGTGGCCTCGCTCTCTGTTTTGGGCCAGATTCCTGTTTCTGGGCTGTAACTCCAGGCTTTGCTGAGTCACTGCACACTTAGAAGCCTGCCAGCCCCGGCCTCCTGAAGACCACATCCTTCCCAGCTGACTGGCTGTCCTTTCAAGGACACGGGACCTGACCCATTGCCCTGGGAGCCTAAAGTTCAGCACCAATGCATGGAGGGCCCCCCTAAATACCTTTTTTGATTAACTATCTTCAGGCTTTTTACTGATTTTTAAGTTAGACTTTTTTCAAGTATTGGTTGAATAGGGGGATGCCTAAAATTCCTTTATTGAGGAGGGAAAAAACCCTTTCATTCCAAAATACAGCAGCAAGGAAAAGATCACAGAAATACTCATTTGTAACAATTTAGTGTGAATGCTTTTCCCTTAAAGTGCAATTAGTCAACAAATGCACGTTATTAATTATGAGTTTCTTTTCTATTTTGATGTGAAACCATCCTTCAGACATCTGTAGCAAAAGGACACCTTAATATACTGAAAAGTGTAGGGAGAAAATGGAACAGCCAATTCAAAAAAAAAAAAAAAAGTAAATTTGACTGGTTTGCATTTGGTGGGGCCTGGACAGAAAATATAACTGAGTTCTGTGGCATAGTATTTACTAAAGCATCATCTCTGCTTGGCGTGATATTTTGATGACGATGATAGATAAATAGAGAGGCAGGTAAATAGATGAATTTGTATGAGAACGTGTTTTAGTTTCTTAGCACAAAGCAGGTGGCTTAAAACAATAGAATACAGATCTGGAGCCTAGGCGTCCAAAGTCAAGGTGCCAACAGAGCCATGTCCCCCTGTAACATGTAGGGGAGAATCCTTCCTTGCCGCTTTTAGATTCTGGTGGTTGCCAACCATCCTTGGTTTTTCTTGACTCGTAGAGACATTATTCCTACCTCTCTGCCTTTACTGTCGCCTGGCGGTCTTTTGCCCCACGTGTCTCTGTGTCCATCTGGCATCTCCCACTTCTTCTGACACCAGTTATATTGGAATAGGGCCCATTCTAATGATCTCAACTGATGACATCTTCGAAGACCTTATTTCCAAATAAGGCACACTCCCAGGTCCCAGGAGTTAGGACTTCAATGTATCTTTTTGAAGATGAGATTCAGCCCCATCACAGCAGGGTGAGGGGATGATTTTTGTTGTCCATGAAAATCTTGGAATTAACTTTGGGGCACAACCTTACAGTCACGGATCGTCTCTGGGTTTCTCCAGTTCTCTCCTGTTGGGGTGTTCCTCAAATTCTCGAGCCAGCAATAGCTGCCATCTGCATTCCCTGGAGTCATGTACTCTCACCAACTGCATTCTGGCGAGATGGGGGAACAGTGTTGGGAATTACCTGATGAGCACCTGGATTTCTATGAAGGGATTTCCAATACATCTTTGAGGAATAAGAGGTCACATTTTTTGTGTTTGGAAGCATCCGTGTGTTCTATCTACTTTCCTGAAGATCTTTATACATTTCCCTCTTCCTTATCATCCATCCTTTATGCCATCCGGTTTCTCTATCAGATTCACGGTTGACTGAATCTGAATGCACTGTAATGTAACATGCAGAAGGACTCTACTGGGTGAGAAATTTTCATTTGAAAAATTTATCTTACATGGTTTAACTATTTTGCCAGTGTGGTGAATATTTGGGAAAGAGCTATCTTTAGATCAACCAATACACTTTTTAAATATTAAAAACAGTTCATAATTGATGATCAAATATGTACGAGTATTGGATTTATGACTGTTTTATCACAACAGTGCCCATGTTTGCACTTTTCATGCCTCCTTATGTGATGTACACTGATAGAGGAGGTCTTTATAACCTAGGTATTTTGTGCTTTTCACTTATAAGCATGTTTTTCATTTGGTTTGGGAAACAGTTCTGCATAGTCAGGAGGTAGTATAGTTATTCCAACTTTGTCAGGAAGGAATAAAATTGAGAGAGTGTGAACTGAGATTCACCCCCTCAGGAAATGAGAATGTGTTTTTTTTGTTTTATTTATTTATTATTTATTTATTTATTTATTTATTTATTTAATTTATTTATTCCTTCATTCGAGAGAGTGGGGGAAGGGCAGAGGGAGAGAGAGAATCTTAAGCAGGCTCCATATCTGGTGTGAAGCTCTGCATGGGGCTCGATCTCACAATCCTCAGATCATGACCTGAGCTGAAATCAAGAGTCGGACGCTTAACCGACTGAGCCACTCAGGCACCCTGAGGATGTGTTTTGAATCTTGTTCTCTTAGCTCCAGTTTGGCCTTCTTTCCTACCGCCCTATCACTTTCTTTGCAACTTAACCTTTGTTTTTGTCCCACTTTTTAGAAAATTTAGCCACATCTGATTTACTCTTTGTGATGCTTTATTGAGAATTTCTGACCAATACTAGACTCCATTATGTTGACTCCACTGGAGGTTATTTGCAGTGGAAATCAGAGTTGCAGAAGACAGCTAGTCACAAACATTAATATTGATTACCATTAAATTATTAAAACCCCATTTCTTTAGTTGTTGCACAGAGGCACCCCTTGTGTAGGTTGGCTGTAAAATTAAGATTGTTTTATCATCATTGATAGAAGAGAAGAGGGAATTAGTAAAATATTAAGTCGTTCATTCATTCACGATTTTTTCTCTCCTCTATGGAGAACTTTAGGGTATTGTCAATACCTCAAATTCTCAGGGAAGGGAGAAGGACCATACTGCTATATAGTCTGTTTTAGTTGGATTGAAAATCTGATCATAATACTCCCTTATTTAAAATATTTCCATTTTACTCAAGATGAAAACCAAGTTCCTTCTTAGCATGGTATTGAAGGCCCTTTATGATCTGACCTCTGCTACACTCAATGACATGCAGTCACCTGAATGCACCATTCTCTTTCTCACCTTGGAACATGCTGTTCCTTCTATCTGGAAAGACCTCTTTGCCTGATTCACCAGTCATTTGCAATCATCTCCTTAGGTTCTGTTTTAGTAATCTTTAGTAAAAGTGTTCCTAACGAAACAAGGAGAATTGATGTCTTCCACCTCCATGTTCCCAAAGTATTTTTCATACAGCTCTAGTAAAAGAGTCAATGTATTGTTTATTTCTGTATAGATTTTTCCATAGTAGATTGCAAGCTCTTTGAGGTCAAGGAATAACATTTTCTCATTGTCATATGTCTAGTTTATAAATCCGGGTATTGGTTGAGTGCCCCCCTCTGGCACATAGATACATAAATGTTTATTAAATGAATGCATGCTTTCATGCCTGGGCTCATTTTCTCCACAATTTGGTTTTTCATATTTTTATATAATTGTTTTATCATTCGTGAAATAATTATCACCTCCTTCTGAATATATTGCATGTTTCATGCTTCCCTGAGTAATTCTGTTTCATTTTAGTACTATTTATCATAGAAGTGTTTTTGTAATTAAAACAAAATCACAATACCCTAGATATAGACTCTTTGCCGTGCACTTTCCGCCAGGGAGTGTGATGGCAGGCTGTGCCTTACGCTCCTGGCCAGACTACATTAGCACATAGCCTGCACATTCTCTCAGCCAATGAGCCCACTGCACTATTCTGAGTTGAGTGGGTTCTGCAACACATGTAGTTTGGTCTGGAGTGTTCTCTCTCTTTGTCACACAGTTTGTACTGTGGCAAACATCTCTGCAGAGCAACAGTGTCCTTTTTGATGTTGAAATGTGGGTTTTATAGTGGCTTAGAAGTCCTCCAAGTAACGACCTAGGAAACAGAGGATAATCTTTATCAGGAAATTAGGGATTGGTAGAAGTCCCTTGACATTATGGAGGGCATATATACATCACTGTGGACTGGGGAGGATGTTCAACAGAAGATTGGAATCTAGAAGAAACTATGGTGGAAGGTGTGTCATGATTCCAGGAGACTTTGAGGAGGATGAAGGAGCAATTGTCACTGTGTGATGCATCTCCACAGGGGACAAAGATATGACTTCAGGTCATGTGAATCGCACTGGAGCTAATTCTCTTAGGGCTCCGATTGGGGAATGTACCTCCCCATCCCCCCATCCTCATTCCTATTCTTAAAATGAGATGTGTATTTACTCTTAGAGTTAGATGCAAGATAGCAAGGCATGTGATAGAAAGGATTCAAAATAACAAATTAGCAAGAGGTAATAAAAAAATAAATACTCCCATTTATCTTCTTTTTAAAGCATGTTTTCTCCTTTTTTCTTGCTTTTTAAAGCATTTGGCCCTCCCACCTAGCTTATATAATACTATCATAACATTGTAAGTAATATACCTGTAAGGTGGACATTAAAGGAGGCATGCATATTTAAAAGTAAATAGCACTAAAATGAAATAAATACATAATTGAAACAAGTCTTCAGTGGACAATAGAGAAATTGCAACGATTTTTCCTTTCTTATTTTTCAGGACTCTGTATAGTTTCCCTAAGATTTATTGGATTTTGGGAAAGTGGTCCTCCAAATAGAATCCATGAATCTGCAAACCCTGCTTTCTTTAAGGATGAAGGTTCCATTTTCATTCTGATATTTCACTTTACATCAAAATGGGCTATTCATTCATTGACAGTCACTCAGTTTTTCAGATTCATTCATTCCCTCATTCCAAAATTTTTTAGAGAATGTCTTGGCATTGTTCTGGGTCCTGGGTCCAAAAAAAAAAAAAAGAAGTCCCTTCCCTCAGTGAATTTATTTTCTAGCAGGGAGGACAGGAAACAAGCAAATAAACAGCATGTGCTCTCAGGGAATGAAAAGCAAGTGAGAAATAAAATGGGTCAGTTGCCTGGAGAGAATGCTCCAGGGGTGGGATAAGGGTGAGTCTGAGATGCGGTGGATGGCCGAGGCCTCTGGGGATGTGACATTTGAGCACCTGGATGAAATGAGAGTTCCAGCCATTTGAAATTCTTCAGGAAAGCACTGCAGGCAGAAGGAACAGCAGGTGCAAAGGCTCTTCGATGGGGGCCCACGTGGCAAGTGTGACGCCATCATGGCTGGAGCAGAATGAAGGCTGGATCTTGCTGGCCACTGTAAGGATTTTATATTTTATTCTCCCCTACAATGGTACACCTCAGAAGACTAATCTGACATACATTTGACTGGCTGCTGTGTTGAGAATAGATTACAGGGGGTGAATAACGTGAAGTTAGGGAGGCCAATTAGGAGGCTTCTCTGTAGTACTGCACAGTAACACAAACTTACTTCATTCCCCAAACATGCGATGGTATCTTGGCTGCAATAATCCAGATTATTTACATGCATTAAGTACTCTAAGCCTGTTACTCCAATTTTACACTTCATGAAGACTGGACTCAAAACTACCACAGGGACCAGTCATGTTCATATTACATGGGTCTGTTTCCTACGAAGCATCATCATTCTCCAACGAGATCAGTATTATGAAATTCAATTCCAATGACCACATTTATTAAAGATAAATTTTTTCCCACAGTTGACATTCTCTGACCAATGAATTCTGGCAGTGGAATCTTTCCAATTAAAATTAAGACATTTCGATTTATATTCAGTTTATACTCACTCTTATTTTGATAAAAACGTGAGTTCAACCAATTCTTGTTTAGTAATTATACCTGTAAATGCTTTCGATTAATTGGTTTCCAAACACAAAACAATAAAATTGTTTAATAAATTAAGAGAATGATACTCTCTAACATCATTTGCTAGCATTCCATTTAGTAACACAGTACACATTCAATGGGCACATCCTCATGTTCTTTTGACAAACATTCTTCTCCACAATGAACTTGAAATAAACCCTGAAGTGATAAACATAATAAAACAAACATAATATATGCCTGTCCGGAAGATGATGCCTCTCACTTTGTTTTCATTGAGCAACACGTAGGATAGCTGCTAATAACCTACTCTACAGATCAAAATAATGCACAAGTGGGTTATGTAATTCTGGAATATTATTGTGGTTGCATTGTCGTTTGGCTGGTGTGAGCTACCCACGTGAGGCAGGCGAGTGGCGGGTCTGAGCACCTGTTCTGGAGAGAGAGCCCACAGAAGACAGAGGTCAGGCTCTGCCTTTTAAGAAGCATGTGTCTTTGGTAAAGGACCTATTGAAGCCTCTCGTTTCTCAGCCAAATGGAATAAACATGGTACCAGTCTGTTAAGATCATTGCGAGTATTAAATAGCTAATATGTTTAAAGCACTAGAACAGCAAACATGGCAAGCACCAAATAAATGGGAGCTTTTATTACTATATCCTGCAGTTTGCTCCCTGCAGCCTGGAAGAACTTTGCCGTTCTTCTTTTGAATGAAACTTCCTATAGAAATCTCTCTTTGGCATATATGAGAAAGATCTGCCGAGTCCATATATGGCTTTTCAAAGACAAAATGTGTGCCATAGGAATTCACACACAGGTGTTCATTACTAAAAAAAAAGTCAGTTAAGAATTGGTTTGTGCCTTTCTTGGGGATTGTTCTTTTTTCCTAGATTTTTTTCTTATATCTACAAAAATGAAAGATCAATCATTAGCATTTGTAAATCATGCATATGTCAAATTGCTCATTACAAGCTGTGTGTGTGTGTGTGTGTGTGTGTAAATACAGTGGGGGACTTCTAACCCCACTGAGTTTCCAAAGCCCTCTAAGACAAATTGGGAGGGACAGTAAATAAGCATTCTCTAAAAACCCCAGACAGCCGATTTGTAGGTACAATTTGGTATCTGGGCCAATTACCAGAATGTAATGTTATTTGGTATATAAATCACAGATGGTGGTTTCCGGGGCTTCTCAATTTGTTAGATATTAGAAAATATAGCTTTTCTCTATAGCTAGGTGAGTTTTATTCTTTTATTGTATATGCCTTTACTGAGCTTGCTCTATTATTCACAGCTCTGCGGGTGGTGCTATGGATGTTTCAAAGGCTCTAGAAAAAGAAGTCTGTGCCCCTGAGAAACCCAAGGGAGATGAAGGAGATCTTCATATTGTAACTCAAAATATGGAATTGCCATTTTTGTAGGCCAAATATTGACAGTTCCGTATGATTCACCCTAAATTGTATTTTTTCAAAAGCTAAAATACAAAGGTGGCCCCCTCACTCCAAGGCCCAACAGTGAGGAGGCACTGTTCCTCAGGCAGGGAGCTCATCAACCTGTCATAGCTGTGTAATTACATAAAGCTAATAAGTTCATAACCTCATTTCAGGGTTACTATTGTTTGCATTGCCTCTATTTGTGTTTTTAGACTCCAGCTCGTAAACCCTATAATTAGGAAGAAGTATCAAAGTGCCTACTTACACACTTTTTATTTGTTTTCTAGGGTTGTAATTGTCTGTAAGTGCTTGCCTGGCTCACAATTCAGCAAGCGGAATGGTTTCCCAATCCCCACATCGCAGCCTTTCTTGATAGTGCTTTCTGTTTCATTCCTCACCTTGAAGCTATTCAGTTTTTTCCCAGCTTTAATTCCACTCAAAAGTAGGAAAATGTTTATTTTCAATTAGAGTCTTACATAGCTTGATAGTTTCCCTTTGCCATTTTAAAGGGACCAGAGGAAATTAAAATCAAAGACAGTAAGTCATTCGACTTCTACTAGTCAAAAGATTGCTCCTGAATTCCTCTCTGTCTCGAAAGAGTTTTGAGATTTTTATGTCTTAAGTCAACTGCCTCTAAATTCTTGGCACACATGCAATTAGCTGACGGCAGCCCTTCTAAAACTGGTCCCTGTTCTCCATGTGTCTTCGGAAGAATTTCTACTTCTCTTGTTGTTCCCATAAAGAAAATGTTGCACGAGTCAGATTTAATTGATTTGATGATATGTGCTTACTCCCAAACAAATGAGAGATATGATTGTCCTGTCCTTGGGAAGGTTTTAGTTCTGTTCTGCGTGACCCTAACATTGATAAGCTAGTAGAGTTCTCTACATATTGAATCCTCTGGGGAGATTTTTTAAAATCCTGAAATCAGATTGAACCCTAAAACAATGACATCAGGGTCTTGACTGGGGTGGGATCAGGGCCTCCGGAATTTTTAAAGCTCCCCAGGTGATTCCAGTGTGCAGCCAAGAATGGGAGCCTCAAAGGCAGAACAGATATAATTGGATGAATGTTTAGTTGGTGGAGAGGCCAGTAGAACGAGCATGTGCATTGGATTTAAATGGACTTAAGTCTGAAATTCAGGCCTCATACTTGTTATGTGACCTTGAATGAGTTACTTAAATATTTTTGAGCTTGTCTCATCAGCTGTCACATTTTATGGATGACAGTGTTGTGAGGATTAAGTGCCTGGGTCTATCATCCAGTAGATCTCAATGAATAGTAGTAGCTCCTTCCTTCTCTCCTGCTTTCTTTAATAGAGTTTATTTCAGAGGATACTCCAGTGTTTAAATATGTGGTTTTTCTCTTTAGTGGTTATTTATTGGTTCATTTATTTTATTTATTTACATTTTTATTATATTATTTATTGTTTTATAATATATATATTTAGAACATAGAATTTTTGTAATACATCACTTATATGTTATTTATTGCTATGTGTTTATTATTTAGTTTTATTTGGAAACAATCTTGGGATTCCCAAAGTATTGCAAAGGTAGAACTAAGAGTTTCCATGGACCCTTTGCCCAGGTTTCCCTAATGTCAACATTTTGCATAACAGTAATACTTTCATCAAAATGAAGAGATCAACATTGGTACAAGGCTATTAATTAAGAATAGACTTACTTGTGAATTCACCAGTTTTCTACTAAGGCTCTGTTCCTGTCTCAGGATTCAATCTGGGATCTCCACTGCATTTAGTTTTCATATTTGCTTAGTTTCTTCCATTCTGTGACAGTTCTTGGACTTTTCTTGCCTTCATGCCTTTGACACCCGAAAGAGTACTGGTCAGTTGTTTTGAAGAATGCCTCACAATTTAGGATTGTCTCACACCTACTTCTGGATAGAGTTGATGCCTTTTTGGCATGAATCCCACAGAAGGGATGTGACCTTTTCAGGATAGGGGATTTTCAGTATGTGTGGAATTCTTTACATAATTAATAATATGGTTCGTGAAATGAGACTTTTGGAGAGTTGTGCTAGTTTCCCAGTGCTGCCATAATAAGTACCACAGACTGGGCAACTTTAACAGCAGAGACTGATTTTCTCACCATTCTGGAGGCTAGAAGGCTGAGATCAAGGTGTTGGCAGGATTGGTTTCTTTGAGGCCTCTCTCCTTGACCTATAGGTGACTGGTCTTTTTATCGTGTCTTCACAAGATCTTAATTCTGTGCATATGTCTGTGTTCTAATCCCTTTTTATAGGGACACTAGTCCCATTGGATTAGAGCCCACCCCAATGACTTCATTTAAACTTAATTACCTTTAAATGCCCTAATTCCAAACACAGTCCCATTGTGAGGAACTGGTGGTTAGGGCTTTAACATATGGATTGGGGGAGCACAATTTAGCATATAACAGGTACCTCTCGAGTAGATACATACACTGTAACAGAAGAGGCAAAGGATTTTACCAGGATGGCAAATGATCTGCAGTGCTCCTTGACAAACAGAAGCAGCTTCTTGGCACATTGGAGAAAACGGTCCCAGCAAACATCATGAAACTCAATGAGGACAAAATGCTCAGTCAGGGGAACCAAGCTGCTTAAGCATTAAATAGAGGACAGTTGGTTAAAGAACATGACGGGAGTGGGGGAAGGGTCGGTCCTTGGGGTTAAAAATGATTCCCCCCAAAACCGTGTGCCAGTATTCCAGCTGTAAAAGTCAACACAATATGGGGATGCTGCAGGATATTTAAGGGTACAGAAATCTTTTTAAGGAAACATCGAAAAGGGCTTATTCAGCCAAAAGAAGAAATCGCTGATGGAGGATTTAATTATCTCCAAGTACTGTATGTGAGGGAGTTCTTAAACCGAGGACAGTGACCAGCTGTTTCAAAACTTTACAAGAACAAATTTCAAGTAAACAGGCTTAAATGAATGAGGTTTAGAATAGGATAAAAATTTCCTGACGGAAACAATGGCTAAATATGAGAAAGGTTACAGATGGGAGAAACATGATACTGTAAAAAGAACAGCAATGGCGGAGGTAGTAGATACGTTGGTTTTAAATACCAACTCTACCATTCAGCTGTGTGAACTTGGACGATGAACTTAACCCCTATGATAACACTACCGGCCTCATTATTTTTAAGGACTAAATGAGCTACTGGAAGCCATTTTAGCAGAGTTACTGATGTCAATTGAGCAGGTTGAGATGGGAGCTTGCCACTCAATAATTGTTAATTAGGTTGTTACTTACTCTCCTGTAAAATTTCATTTCTTAGATGTGTCTAAAGAGTACATTGTTCTCTGCTCATCCTGAACTGGTATATATGGTACCATTTCAAGTCCAGGGAAATGATATTTCCAGTCCTCTTTAGCTCGAAGACTTTACATTTTCTATCACAAAGTGGTTTGGGGGCTGAAATTCCTAACCCTCTAAGAATCCAGATAAAGCAGAGATATGCTGTAGGTTCAGTGGAAAATTATAGGGACTAGGTAGACTCTTTTTGCTGTCAGAATAATGCAGGGCTTGTGTTTGGGGAAAAGCACGAATTATTTGACAAATCATAGTTTATAAAATTTGGCTATGGTTAACCACTGTGTATTACTGGATTTCACAGAAATATTTTTCTATTGTCAATTTAAGCCCCTTAACAGATAATAAACCCTGACAGAAAGGCATGGTAAAATCTCGGGGCTCATTCATAGAATCCAAATTGACGTTGATCACCATGCTTCCGCAATTTGATGTGGTGTGCCTGCTGGGTATGCCCTCTCTCTCCCTCTGAGACAACACTGCTGCCAGTGTCTTCGCGTCACTGTGAATGTTAGCAGCTTTGGGCTCTAATTTGGGGTATTACCCTTTTTAGTTTGAGGAAATCTCAGTCTTTAAATTTCCCATCTAGGAAATCAGAAGAACCCTAATTTCTGGCTTCAGAGGAGTTTATTTTAAATGGAATGCAGATGTCTCCCAGGTCTCACCAGCATGGGGAATACAAAGGGTGTCACATTGAAGTTAAATTCAAATCCAGCTGCTAGGTGAACTCTCTCCCTTCTGGGTTCTTCAAGGTCACCTCCTTTGGCTAATATTGTTTCCAGGACAGTGCCTCTGAGAACTTCTGATGGCAGACTGGGCCCTGGCTGGCCTTTTGCCCCACTGCAGACAGCTGACTTCAGGTTCTCCTGGGACCATGGTCTTCATCGTTGCCATGATGGCAGCCTCCACCCCAAGTATCTGCTTGTGGTGGCACCTGGGCTCCTGCTGCGATCTCCTTGCCCTCTGTGCTAGTCCCAGAGGGCCCTACTCTTCTCTTTACCACCTCGGACTTGCAGTTATTACCTACAGCACAAGCTCAGAGATAGCCTGGGGGGAATGCACTACCCAGACCAACTTGCCATTGGCCAGTAACTCTGGCTCCGCTCATAGGTTAGAACCTTCTTCAGCCTTTCCAGCTGAGCTGCTTCCCTGCTCAGGCAAATAAGGTTTCCCTGCTTGACCAGAGGTTGTGCTTTTGCCAGCACTCCGCTGCCCATTTGCATCTTTCAGAGGCATATTTCCTCCACTCTTTATGTCTGCCCTTGAGATAGATTCCTTCGGGTCCAGGCCTAAGAAAACAATATCAAGAGAATTTTCCTCTTCCCAGCTTAGTCCCACCCTCCAGGTCTTGCTGTCTCAGTCTCCAAGGTGACTGAGAGTGAGAATGTCCAGTTCCTTTAGATCCTACCCTCTATTCATAGGGCTGGCTTTAACTTTTCTCCGAAAAACACAGTCACTCTCTAGAAAGCTGTAGTCTTAAAATACTACACCTCTTTCTCATGTGTTCTCCCTTCTAAATTACAAGGACAAAAGACAGGTCATTTCTGTGGATTTCATTTTTATACACCACCCTGGATTGGACTTGTAGGTGAGCTTTGTCAAGCCTGGTCTAGTTCTTTTTCAAAGATCTTCTGTCATCTGAATGTTTTCAGGCTTTGCTTACCTATGAGCAGACAGCTTTAATAAAACATACACTTGCCCACAAGAATGAGCAATGGTTGGCACACAATATTTCTCCAATTAGAAGATCATGTTCAGAGATGCAGATCTTGCCTATTACATAATCATCTCTTGCAGACCAACTTAGTTCCTCAAACTCTAGCTTCTCAAACTTTCCACTGTACAATATGTTCTTTGTTTTATATTTGCATGACTCAGTGGTCGACACTTGTGTCTTTCCCAGAACAAAGACGTGGTCAGCACTAAGTACATGTCACTCATCCCACTTCATCCCTCCATGGTACATGCTTTGAAATTAGTGGGGTTTTTCCCCTCTGAAGATTCCAGGTTCTAGTTCTGCTACCCAGAAGGGGGTGTTACTCTAACCCCTCCCCAGCACATGGCCTAAAAATAGGATCTTCTATTTTGTTTTGCCTTTTTTTCCTTTACATTTGGAACGTAAACATTTCCCAAAACGATACCCTACCTTATCCCTACCTTGGGCCTAATAGTGTGCTCTCTTATGTAAGAATTAATAGATTCACAAAGTCCTTCAAAACTGTGGCTAATGAAGCCTATAGAAATATGCAAATTGCCTTAGTGGGCATAGATTACATTTACTACATATTTTAAATTGCTGACCTAATTCTGAGAAACTTTATTGTATTATATTTAATGATGTATGTCATCTCATCTTTAACAAAAAATGAGAAATTTTATTTTTCCTCTTATCCCTCTGTTCTTTCCTTTTAAATAATATCTTCTCTAGTATATTGTTAATAAAGGAAAAAAAGCATTATACTGAATTATGGTTCATTGGCTAAAAGGGACTCCATATTATTTGAATTATTTACTGTTTTGTAGCATTAGCCTTCTCTTCTGAATTTAAAAGTTTATTTGTAATGCAGTAATATTATAATCAGAGTTATTCTGAAAAAGCTAATGGAGCTAGAAAATAAAAGTTTTCCAGGCCTCAATCAGGATGAAATCATCAGTTTTTTTCATGGTAGATGTTCTTTCGCAAAAGGTCAGCAAACTCATCTTCTTTCTTATAAAATGTGGGCAGAAATGAGAAGAAAGTGAGAGGACAAAAATGAGAGAATCAAAATTACTTATAATTATATCTCTATGCAGTAATAATGACTTTATTACTATGTTGCATATGTGCTTTGACATTCTAAATGAGCTATATGAAATTAATACCAATGAAACTACAAAGACAATTACGGGCAATTGTATAAAATAAAAAGTCTTTAAGCTCTTTTTAACATATTGAAAATCGTAAGTGAAGAGAACATGGCAATTTTCCCTCCTCTTTTTGACTTTAAATCCTAAGTAGGCTTATTTAGCTAATAAATAGTAAGAAAAATGAAGCTGGGAACTAGACAAAGCCGCAGATTATTTAAATTTGTTCTTTTTTTTAAAAGCATCTTCCACTGATTTTCTGTTCTGTGTTTTTATTTGAGGTAAAATGATTGGATAATAGTAAAGGTCTCAGCTCTGATAAAAAAGAGCCTATAACAAAAGTTGTACTCAGTGTTCTGGGTCCTCGACTGAGCGAGGGTGATATCTTTATAGGGTGGAGAAGGTCATCTGAATACTGCTGTATTTTTCAAGACTAGGCAAGTATGCCTATGATTACATTTTGACCAGAAAGATTACCTGGTGAATTTTTCAAAGAATCCTATGATTACCAACGGTTATGGGCTGCGTCATTCCTTCCCCTCCCAAGTCATATGTTGAAGTTCTAAGTCAAGTGCTTCAGAGCATGACTGTATTCGAAGATAGTCTTTAAAGAAGTGATTAAATTAAAATGAAGTCATTATGGTGAGCCCTAATCCAATATGACTGGTGTCCTTGAAAGAAGGGAAAATTTGAACACACAGACATCCACAGAGGGAAGAGGACGTGAAGGTACAGGTTGAAGGTATCCATCTGCAAAGCCACGGAGAGAGGTCTCAGAAGAAACCAACCCTACCAACACCTTGAACTTGGCCTTTCCACTTCTGCAAGTGTGGGAAAGTAAATTTTTATTGTTTAAGCTACTCAGACTGGGGGACTTAGAATGGCAGCTCTAGCAAACTAATATACCACCTGGGTGTTTTCTTCTTATTTTGCTGCATGTCAACCTTAATTACCACCTGATTGCCTCAGCTCTCTGCCTTCCTTGAGCAGTGGCTGCCTCAGCCTTGGGCTTAGGTGTCCAGATGGCTTTCTCAAGCACTCTTGCTCTCCAGTCAGATGACTGGTTGACTTCCTAATACAGGTCAGGTTCACAGCCTTGAAGACTATTCTGAAGGGTTACAGATGCATCCATATCACAATCCCTTTTTTTTGCTGGTGGCTTTCCTCTAATCTTGCCAGGTGTTGACCTTACCAGCTCTACAGAAATCCATGATTTTCTCCCCAAGCTTCTCACACTTTCTCTGGAGTTCTCTTGTTTTGTTTTTGTTTGCTTTTTGGGAAGTGATCTGATCCCTAGATAGGATTAACTCTACTTTGATTGTCTTTATGAGGACTGCACATGTACTTCTCATACTCCAATTTGTACATCAGTATTTTTGGTTCATATTTAATATCTCCTGTGAGATTGTTTATGCCTTGACTAATTCTCATCGTAAATTATGAGGAGGTTAATTGAAATAATTCTCGTTTTGATGCCTTCTTGTTTGATCAAATAATACCTGTTTGTACCTACAACTGAGCTGTTTGTCTTGATGGACAGCACCCTTGTTGTCTGCCTGATTTGAATTTTTTGCCTTTCTCTCTTGGTTAAATTCTCAAACCTACCCTCTTATTTCCTTTCTTCAGTACTTGATGCTAAACTGCCCCTTCAAGCACTTTGGCAGTTTTAAAAGTGAACATTCACAATGTGAATGGTTATATTTGACCACTAGCTCATGTGGTTTAAGAAGAAAATGGCAAAAATGGGGTCCCTTAGCCATAATGTCCTCTCATTCCCCTCCATTTTCCCCAAACTTGACCATATTGTTTTCCATGTTTTCTGTTTTTTCTTCTTTGAATTATGGAAGTGTCTCATTCCTTTTCTAGGTGAACTTCCCTCTGGAGTCTATCTGTATTCTTCATGATTCTGGTTTTGCTTAGATGCTTCTACATGAAATGCCTCATCTCTCCTGTTAACCTGACACACTGCCCATCCTGCAAGCCTCAGCTCCAACTTTCCTTCTTTGAAAGGAAAGGCCTTCTCAGACTCCTGAGGACACATCAGTGCTCCTTTCCTTGTGGGTCTTCTTCAGTCGGACATACAGCCATGAAAACAAATAACTTAGGGTAATTGTCTCTATCCCCACTAATCTAGAACCCCTTGAGGACAGGTACTGACAAACACAGTGCTAGGGGTTTCTCAGACATTGCTTAAGGGAACCATTGGAGAATTCCCTCATTCCCTAGTTCCCTCAGCCCTACTTCTAAGCAGGGTTCTTTCTTTAAACCTATAAACAAGCTCTAGTTTTATCACGAGAGAGAGAGAAGAAAAAGAAAAGGAGGAAGGAAAACTTCCTTTGTTTGGTCTTCCCCTAAGCCACCATGAGATTCTCCAGTGGTCAGACTTAAAAAAATCACGAATTCTCTACACTTTATTTCTCATTCATTTCCCGATCCACTAAATCTGTCTTTAACTGTCTCAACTTTTCTGGCATTGCTCTTGTGAAGGTGGAGTGAACTCTGAAGTGTCTTCTCAGGCCTTGTTTGGCTGATCTGTTCACAGCAGGGGGCTCTGGGTTGACCTCTTCTTCCAATCTTGAATCTCTTTGGCTGCTACAGTGTTCTTTCCTAATTCCTCTTTCTTCAGTCTCTTTGGATACTTCTTCTTCTGCCTCAAGCTAGAATCCAGAACACCCAAATCCTAATCCATGGCTCTTTCTACTACATTACTCTGCTTTACATTTCTCTAGGACAAAGTCCTTTGTTTTTATCAAAAAGCCTTATCACCAAATTATCTTTTGAGATATTTGATCAGTCCAGTGGAAGGGAAGTAGAAGGTTGATTATCATCTCCTGGTCTAAATTTGTGACTCCCCTGTCTTGCAAGATTTTGGAGTTTAATTGTTCAAATTGTAATGTATTTATTTGTACTTTTATATAAGTCTGTATTTTAATTTTTTATTTTCTTAAAGCTTTTATTTATTTATTTGAGAGAAAGAGATGGAGAGAGAGACAGGGAGAGAGAGTGAGAGGGAGAGAGAGAGAGAGCATGAGTGGGGAGGAGAGGGAGAAGCAGGCTCCCCATGAGCAGGGAGCTTGATTCAGGGCTCAATCCCAGGACCCTGGGGTCATGACCTGAGCCGAAGGCAGACGCTTAACCTACTCAGTCACCCAGGTGCCCCTAAATCTTATTTTTAAATCACATTTCACATTTACAACAATGTCCACTATATCATGTTGTGTTTACTATATATAGTTTTCAGTGTCATTCTCTTATGATTAAAAAACATAAAATACATATTATTGGCTGAGTTATTTTTCCTTAAATTCATATGTTGGAGCCATCACCCCCAGTATCTTAGAATGTGACATATTTGGAGATAGGATCTTTAAAGAGCTTATTAAGGCAAAATGAGCCTCTAGGGTGGGTCTTAATTCCATCAGACTGGTGTCCTTCTACAAAGAGGACATTTGGACACACACAGGGATACGACAGATATGTGCACAGAAGAAGGACCATCTGAGGACACAGCAAGAAGGCAGCCATCTGCAAGCCAAGGAGAGAAGCCTCAGGAGAAACCAGCGTGCACATAAGTTGATTTTGGACTTCCAACCCCCAGAACTGTGACAAAAGAAGTTTCTGTAGTGTAAGCCCCCAGTCTGTCCTATTTTGTTGTGGCAGCCTGAGCAGACTCATACAAACTTGTAGCAAAAGCAAACACTCAAATATATGTATTGATAGAGTTCCAAGTGGAGAATATTAAAGGGGGGTAATAAAGGCCTTCTTTTCTTTTCCACTTTTGTCCCTTCCTATTATCCTCACAGATTTACTGTGGAGATAGACCTCAGGACAGTGGTCTAGAAGGCCATGGTAGTTACCAAATATGTCATCAGAATGTGCCAAACCACTTACAACACCTGTGGTTCATTCCATCTTTGTCCCTTTACTAACCTATTCTTAGTTTGGCTTGTTGAATGCTAGTCAAGTGCTGAGTTTACCAACTCAAGATTTCTTCTCACTCCTTCACACATTTCTAAATCTGGCCCATTCTGCATGACCTTAATTTTCCCTCCTTCCTGGAGATCATCCTGATTCCCCCAGTCTACACTGATCCCTTCCCTTTCTATCTGCAGTTCCTTGCTGTTCATGTAATTCACCGAGGTTGCTTCCTCATTGGTGAATGCCATTATCAGCTGTTTTCATTATTTAGCCTCTTCAGTATTTTGTCTTCCTTGTCTTAAAGGAATTTTCTATTTCCTGGATGCAGGGAAAGTGCTATCACTTCTCTCACTTCCATCCTTCCCAACCATCTCTGCTTTGCCCCCATCCCAGATGGGGGCTTATGTACCACTGAACACATGAGGATGCTTAATTATAGAATTAAATTAAGAGGATTTGACCATACTTTCCCCCCTATGATTTATTTATTTACTTGGGGGAGAGAGAGAGAGAGAGCGCATGAGCGGGAGAGGCAGAGGGAGAGGGAGAGAGAATCTCAAGCTGACCCTACACTGAGTGGGACTCAATCTCACAACCCTGAGATCATGACCTGAGCTGAAACCATGAGTCAGTCGCTTAACCGACAGCACCACCCATGCACCCTGGATTTGACAATTCTGATTCCTCATGGCTGTTTGGGGTGGAAACCACCAGAAATAGTGTTGGTAGGAATATCAACATTTGTTTTCTGAAATGAAGAGAATGTCTGAATGCAAAGAGATTTATTATGCTAGATGAAGCCTTTGCCTTCTTTTGTTTGGTATCTTTCTTGATGTAGTCAGTTCATGATATGCCAGGGAACAGAGAACTGCTATTGACAGTTTGATACAGCTGATGAAAAGACCCTTGAATTATTTAAGGGGAACTTTTGTTTCCCCAGTAACTCTGCTGGGGATACTTCTCATGTTAAAAAGTATGAGGCTTGGTCTCTCTTCTAATTTTTCTTTCTTGCTTGTGTAAATGCACAATAAATTCCTTTGATGGTCTGAGGCACAGACAAATGTTATTGAAAATCTCCAACCTGTCTTTGGGAGGAGTAACACTTTTAACAGTGAACTCGCTGGGGTACACTCTGTTATGATGTCATGACTTTTTACTCTTTACAAATGTCAGCAACATTCATCTTTTAAGAGTTTCACTGCTCTAAATATATATTTCTTGCCCCTTGTTCATTCATTAAGTATATACTCCACTGTGTCAAGGGACTGATGTCTGTTTTCAGTTCCAGCTGCTTCTTCTGTCTCAATACACTCCATTCATTGTATAACAATTTGATTTCTTTCCTCCTCCACTGTTGGTATATAAAACAAGAGCATTTTGTAGGTTTAATATATACATAAATTTTAACCATATTCTGACAAAAATCTCAGACCGTGATTTAGGATTTCATTAAGCTGTTTATTCTCATATGAAGTTCTTATTTTACAGATAAGGTCCAGAAAGGTGAATCAACTTATTTAAGGTCTCATAGCTGATTAGCGATGGAACGAGGATCCACATCCAGATCTCCTAACTTCTAGTCTTGTGTTTTCTTTTCTCTCTCTCTTTTTCTAATTTGGCTCCTGTTTGACCTGTGTTAGCTCCTAGTGGGCTCCTTGGGCACTCTAATGTTATTCACATTTCTTAAGCAGATGAGTCGGCTTACCATGAATGGCACTTCAATAAAAATGTATTGACTCCATTGAAAGACCTTGCAAGTATTTCAGACCAGTGCTGCCTGTAGCTGGGTGATGCTAATGAAGCTTCTCGAGAATCTTAAGAAAGCATCTGTATGGCCGGGTGGTTCAAAATTCTGAGGCCTTTTCTGGTTTGAAATATGATATATGTGGCCTCTAGAGCAGTGGAAGCTGCAGTGGCTTGAACTAAAGAAATTTAGCAAGACTATAGCCTTAGAGGCCATCAGAAGAAGGGGTTGAAAAAGAGCAATGGAGCCACCAACAGGGACCATTAAGTAGATTAATTAATCCCTTCACCGCCACCCCCTTTTCTCCAAGCTTATTACTAGGTAGATGAAAAATAGAGAGTGAACTTAACAAAAAATTGAACACACTTTTTTTTGGGAGGGAGATAACTCAGAAAACAAATGGAGGGGTGGTTTTGCCACACAGTAAAGCTTTCCATGTGGTAGGACTTGGGGAGCTGTCGGCTCAGTGACTGCTATTCACAGGCTCACCCTAAAGTGGAGTTTTCCAGTTGGCGAGTCTTACCCATGAACACAGAGGCCCCATTATTATTATAAATGAGCAACAGAGAAGCACAAGATAGCTGATAAGGTCTTCAAATTAGAGAAAGACCTACAAAAAATATAAGAAAACAGACCCTACAGGAAGCAGGTAATTTAGAGTTCAGAACACATGGAAAATGAAAAAGTTACAATTGGTCTCCTCACAGAGATTTAAGATGTTCCATCCATAAAAGGAAGAATATACTGTGAAAGTGAATAATCAGAGAATGCGAAAGAGCTCCTGAAAATAAAAAATATACATATTATTAATATACAAAGTACAGTGGGAGATTTGGAAGTTAAATTTTAGGAGGCCTGTAAGAATAGAGAATGAAAAGACAAACATGAGATAAAGGTAAGGGACATAGAATTCAATCTGAAATATCCAGTGTTCAACTAAGAAGAATTTCAGGAAAAATAATTGATGGGAATCAATTTCGTATAATATAAGAAAGTTTCCAGAGTTAAAGCTTGTCACAGATTTTCACATTGCAAATAGGGCTGAGCAGAGGAACAATGCCATTTAAAAATTTTAGGCATCAAGGTTAACAGAGAGAATTAAACTTATTACCTAAAAGAAAACATACCCAATTTTCCTTGCACTGCTCATTAGCACACTGGATCCTAGAAGTCAATGGAACATTGACTTTCAAATCTGAAAGAAAAGGTTTTTGGTCAAAATTCTGTATTCTGATAAATTATCAGTCAGAAAGCCAGGATGAAGTCATTTTCAGACATGTACTCTTAGGAAGTTACTTGATGATGCACATCAGCAAAAAGGTGAGACTTTTTTTAAAAGGTATGGGTTTTGGGGCACCTGGGTGGCTCAGTTGGTTGAGATCCGACTCTTGATTTTGGCTCACGTCATGATTTCAGGGTCATGGGATCGAGCCCCTTGTCAGGCTCCACGCTAGAGATTCTCTCTCTCTCCCTCTCCTTCTCCTCCCCCCCCCCCCGCTCTCTCTCTAAATAAAATCTTTTTTAAAAAAAGTTGTGGGTTTCAAAAAGCAATGCATCCAAGGGAGGTGAAAAAATTAAAGGATGACATTTCTGTAGCACACCCTGGGAGATCAGATGGGAGAAGAGAAAAGAAGATCTCAAGGAGGGCGGTTCTGGGAAAACAATGGATTCAATATACTAAAGAGTACAATGAACAGGAAGAAAAATATTTGGGAATATAATAAGAAATAGACCATAAAATTAAATTTGAAATTCTAAAAAAAATTTTATGAGAAAATCATGGTTCAAATATGAAACAACCAGTCCAAATTAGACTAGGACATAATTGGGCTTTGAGAAAATGGAAAAATTTTCAATCAACAGAAAGAATGGGTAAATTGGATGATATTAGGGACAAGGTGAGAAATTATACATCCAACAAGAACAAAGAAAGGAAACCAATACAAGGAAGCATTATGTAAATGTGAAGCTCACTAAAATGTCAGCAGATTTTGAGCAATCATAGACTGTTAAAAAGGAATCATTCTTTGTTTTTCTTCAAAAGGCACAGGGCACAATAGGGGAACCATAATACCAGTTTCTATTTAAGATTGTATTGTTTATTTGTTGGCTTATTTATTGTTCTTACTAGAACGTAAGCACTGTGTTCGTCTGATTCACCACTCTATCTCCAGTTTCTAGAAGAGTGTCCGGGTCATAATAGGTATGCTGTTGGAATGGAGAAGTAAATAGTTTCCCCATGGTTCTTTTTTTTTTTTTTTTTCTCAAAGATTTTATTTATTCTGAGAGAGAGAGAAAGGAAGAGAGAGAGAGAGAGCACAAGCAGGGGGAGCTGCAGAGGGAGAGGGAGGGGCAGACTCCCCACTGAGCAGGGAGCCCGATGTGAGACTTGATCCCTGGACCCTGGGATCATGACTTAAACTGAAGCCAGACACTTAACTGACTGAGCCACCCAGGTGCCTCCTCCCCACGGTTCTAATAAGTGTCCTTTCCTAAAAAAGTGTTCCATTTCTGGAGTTGATCTGTAGGCAAGGAATTAATCCTAGTTATAGGACAGAATATAACTTATATTTCTTGGTATTGTTGGTCCTGATAATGTAAAAGTCATGATCATCACAAGATTACACTTACATAGTGGATCCCATGCTCCTGACACTGCTTCAAGTATTTATATGTATAAACTCATTTACCCCTTACTCTGAACTGCTTGCACCGTTATTATTCCCGTATTATTGGTTTTCACTTACTGCTGGAAGAAGCTGAAGAGAGAGGTGGAGACAAGTATGGAATGGGGGGCAGGAGCTTCTTTTTACTTTAGATGCTCCTGGACTACTTGCTTTTTAAATCAAATCACTTTGATCAAAATTTAAAACCAAATTACCTAATGCAGTGGGTACACAGGGTTGGGGTGTATAAAGGGGAGCACTATACAATGTGAAGCAGTTAGCCCTTATGGCTTCTTGGAAATGCCCAGAGCCTGTATCACACAGCATGTGGATTTAGAAGCACTAACCAGTTATTCTGCAGTGGGTCCTGGTGTGGGAAAAGGCGAAAAAGGAAGTTTTATTATAATGAAGACTCCCCACTAATGGACATTGCCTGTTTAATGAAAATTGACTGAAAGCATTGAGGTCTCACCCTTGTTTTTGTGAGCTGAGCGATTTGAACATCAAGAATAGCCCAATAATGAAGTGATTCATCTTAATTTCTTAAGACTAAAATCTTGAAGTTTTTATTTTCACATAGAACACAAATGGGTGTGTATGTAATTGACATTTTACACGCTGCTTTCTGGGTTCAATGTGATCCCTAGATGGTAGGGTTTCTTATGTAGGAATCTGTTTAGTGGAGTTCACCTTTTTATAGGCAATAGAAGGATTTGAACATGATCAAGTATACAGTTATATGGTATATAAAACAGATACAGTGACTGTGCTATTTATATGTGACGTCTCTCTGGATAGTGATGGGAGACAAGGTTTCATCTGCTAGTTTCTTATAAATAGACTGAGAGGATGGCATCTGCTGAAACAGCATTTTTAGAGTTTTTTTCCCCCTCATTTTCAAACTGCACTTGAAGCTCGTAAACGTATTCTTTGAAGATCAGAAGATTTAGAGCATACTATACCCCATCTAAACTACAGCATAATCTAAATGTAAGGAGTTGTTAAAAAAATGGGGGTATCAAATGTAGTGAATGACCGCGGTGTAGTTAGGGGTCGATTGTAGAATCAGAAATGAATTACCCTGCATTAGAGATGCTGGATGCTACAATAGGTTGTGGAAATTGGAAAGAAATAGGTAAAAATAATAGGTCAAACCTATTACACTGGCCTTTCTTTGGTGTAATTTTGTGCTGAAAAGCACTGAACCAGATATCACCCAGTGTTTACTGAAGAAGAAAACCCTGTTTTACTTTTTTTATGAAATAAAACAATCAGTTGGGCAAAAAGTGTGTCAGAGGCATGCTTGACATCGGTATTGGAAACCAGAGTATATGACAGCCAACTATGTTTGTCCGTTTATAGGTAACGTTTATTTATTTATTTTTAAGTACTTTGAAGTCTTATAGATTATAGTTTGTTAAACCTAAAATGCCTTCTTGAGAGAGCAAATAAAATCCATTATTACCAAAACATTACCAAAAAAGATTCAAATAAGCCCCATGAGAGTATACTATACTATATATTTTCCTCCATTCCACTTTGGTAGAAGTAATAAAAAAAATATAATGTTAAACTTTTTGAAATAAAAATATTTTATTTATGGAATCTGTGCCAGATGGCTGTCAGTCTTAATATCTATATCTTTTTATAAAAGAGGAGCTCCAAAGTAAGTTAAATTTTTTTTTTTATATGTAGGATTTCTTCATAGACCGGTGAACTGGGGCTGGATTTAATCAGCAGCATCTTATTGTGCATATTGACCTATCCAACAGTAACACCTTTAAATATGTATGCTTTTCTGTGACTGTTTAATAATGAAGGAATTCTCTACCTCTGAGAAGACTGGTGTGGGGTTGTAAGAGAGTATTTTCCTCCCTTTATTAATGATAAGGGAACATGATTGACAAGGTCTGTGGTGTGACCTCCCTCTTAAAAAAAGAATACTTGGCACCCCTAATGGCCTTGAACTGGGCTTCATTATTCCTATTCCAGAAGTTTCTTCCTTTTTTTTTTTTTTTTTTTTGCTGAATTCAGACACAGGTTTGGTAGTGGAAAAGAGAAAGCATGTTGATAGGTCCAGGAGAGCTGTGGGAGTGAGATCCATTAGTTGAAAATGGAATGTTCTTGATGAATTCCTATTTTCAGAGACAGCCAACACTGACGTGGACGTTAGGCTGCACCAGGACAATGCCCTTGTTCCACGAATGTGAAGAAACTGAGGGCCAGAAAGGCAAGCAGTTTGCCCTCCAAATGTGGTCCTTCTGCCTTCCTTAGTTTGGTTCCTGGGACTAGCATCCGCTTTATTATCCAGTCAGAAATCTGAAATTCCTTCCTTGCCACACCCTTTCTTCTAGGTGTTCCCAGCTTGTCCATTTCCTCACCACAGCCCTCAATATCTGGTTCCCAGATAAGGGCGCTCAGGAAAGCGTTAGTCTCACTCAACAACTTTACCCACTGAGGCATTTCGGGAGGTGGAGGTCACTGACGTGGCAGGGTATCAGCTGTCTTGTATGCTCTCCATTCATAACTGTCCCAAGCCAGTCGCTACCTCCAACCCTTCTTCCTCCTTCATTCTTCCCTTTTGGGTCTCGATTCTCAGCTCCCAGAAGGCCTACCCTTGTGTACTATCTCCAGAAGTGTTTACTTCATTTCCATCCTATATAGGCTGAAGAGGTGGTGCTCTTCCTCTTGAGGATGCAGTGGGGTTTTGCCACCGAGGAGACCCTTCAAGTAGTTTTTCTTGGTACAGTAAATGCAGCTGGGTGAAGCCAGGCTACTACTCTGCCTGCATCCTTTAATCTTTAGTTCTGATCTAAAAACTTGAGGATTGTGCAATTTGTTTTCTCTCTTGGCACAAAACTTCTGGGTTACTTTTAAAAACCAACCCGTGAAGCATAACATTTTACAGTCTTAAATTCTAGGCTTCTTGTACAGACCCACGTATCCCACGTAGCCCTTAAATAATCAACCGTTGTCATCATCTTCATATGTGCCATCAAAATGTCTCTTTCCAGTGCAATTATGATTGTATTTTTCCCTTGCCTAAAATTTTTCAGTGTTTTTTAAAATTTTTTTTAAATTTTATATTTTTTATTTACTGTTATTATCAGTGTTTTTTTTTAATCACCTACATGGAAGGCCAGAATATCTTAGAATGGCACCCAGTGCTTGTTCCATTCTGTCTCTGATTTAACTTTCAGTCTCCTGAACACAGCTTTTTTTTTTTTTCCCTTCTGGATATTTCCAATGTCTATTGTGGTGCCTCAGAAATACTAAGAAATGAAATCGTATCCACCCAAAACCACTTGTGCTTCTAATGAATCATGTTCTCTTTTGCCACTGTGCCTTTTCCCTTCATCTAATGCTCCTGTAGTTTCTCTTTCTCCCCATACACTTGACTTTCTAGATTCAACTCTAGAGCGCCCCTCCTGGGGAGCGTTCCCATCCAATGCCCAAATCTTCTCTAGCAGAATGCCTTTCCTCTTTATTTCTGTAGCTCTAATGTAGCACTTAGGTTGTATTGCAATTAAGTTTAATTGCCTGTCTCCATTAGACTATGAGAATATTTGTTTTTTTGTCTTTATATGTCATGCCTAGAACTTTAGCAGACATAGATTGAGCATAATGTTTGGATGAGGTATAATTTTATGTCTCCTTCCACCCCCACTTTTGGAATGAATGGCTATAATCTGGAAACCTTTAGACTGGTTGAGGGCTAAATAGGAACTATTGTCCAAAGTGGGTCCTCTCTTCTCTCCCATCCCAGGAAGACACTGCTAATGTTCTTTATGACCTCAACCATGCCAACCTTGGAGAAATAAAATTATGTCTT
This sequence comes from Mirounga angustirostris, assembly GCF_029215605.1. NCBI lineage: Eukaryota > Metazoa > Chordata > Mammalia > Carnivora > Phocidae > Mirounga > Mirounga angustirostris. Next base: position 14,339,165 of record NW_026991711.1, on the reverse strand, counting down.
TGCCACAAGTCTGCATGATTCCAGTTCTTGTAGAGTTCCTGTAAGAGAGGATGCCTCATGTGACTCAGTCTTAAATCTACCTCATGGACAGTGACTCCATGTTACCAAATAATACTACTAAACAGATCTCTTTACATACACATATACATGTATTTATCTTGAGAAGATTATACTTCCATGTGTGTATGTGTATGCATATATTGACCTATATCTACCTACCTATCTACCTATGTACCTACCTATGTTTAATCCTTTAGAAGGCTGTACCAATCTAGATGTTCTTTACTAAAGACAGTGCAGGTATAGTGGGCTATCTAGCTATTTATCACAGTAGACTTATTACTTAGGAACATGTTCAAAGACACTGAAAAATGTTGGGTGCTTTTGTTGCCTTTCTCCCATATAGAAAGAGATCATAGAATTTGAAAGTGAGAATTTTCTACAGATAAAAGGTGTTATGCATTAATATTATATTGCTTGCTAAAACTCTAATTGGACTTATGAAAACCACAGATCAGGTATATAGCTTCGATTTTTTAAAACCCTTAATGGAGCTGCCCCAGGTTAGCAAGTGATTTTTATTCCTGTTCTTTCCCCATGCTTATGCCTTCTGCTCCCAGAGACCCCACCAGTCCTTCCGCTAGTGGTGCCTGCCTTGCTCGGACTTCAAGCAAGTGTTTTGCTAGGAAACTCAGTCTTCGAGAGATGGGTAGTTCTAATAAATGAGTCGGTTCGAAGAAAATCATTTTTTCAGGGGGTGTACGATTGGCTTTTTATCAGTTTTATGAGCCTTTTTGATGGACTGTTACTTTCTCGTTTTCCCAGTGGTATTTGCCATGGGAACTTTTATGATTTGTTTTGAGACTTATTTAAAAACTTCTCTATTGATCTCAACAGAACATTGATATTTGTGAAATATGTCACCAAGTTGACTCTTTATAGAATTATTGTTGAGATCTGCTTATTTTTCGTAAAGAAGTCTTTAAGCATTTTGTGTTGGCTAGAGACTCCTGTTCGCCTACCTCTATGCTTTTTTTTTTTTTTCCCCTGGCTGGATTGGAATGACTATCAAGTATTTTTTCCATACCCTGGAGACTGGCCATCTATCTCTCATTCTTCAGTATAAATATTTACCAGTCCCACCGGAAGTTGAGATGGTTGTCTTGAGCATACAAATTGCCCCAGAGGTTTCTGGCTAACTTGTCCTCAGGAACGGTGCTTCTGATTAACACAAAATGATGCTCAGGCCATATTTTTCTCTGCTGAGGGAGAGGCAGTGATTATATGTGCTCATTATGAAGTAGATATGGCTGAAAGTGCAGTTGTAGTCTGTCACAGAGCATTTGGCTTCTCTGCTAAGAGGTAAAGTTATGCTGTTGGCAAAACAGTCTGGGTGGGTATCAAGTGCATGGCGCTAGACAAACACTAGGCTGTGGCTTGTGAAGTCATAATGGGGACTCTCCAAACCCCCATGTGAAGACCCCCGCTGGAACCAACAGCCAACTTCTGCCACGTCAAAACACCAACCAATATTATGGAGGCAGATTTAGTCTCCTCTGGTTGCAGCTATACTTTTGTAATTTTATTTCTGTTTTTTTTTCTTGTTTCAGAGGACATTATTTCCTCCAACATATTAAAAAAAATCCCCTGACATTAGAGGAGAAAAAAAGAAGGGATAGATGGCAGTCACATTACCCATTTTTCTACAATTAAAAACACCAAAACCCTCAATGATGTTCACATAGGTAACATAACTTCATCCTTAACAAAAAGCGAAAGTATGCTTTTATTGTGAATTTCCAGTATCAGAAAGGATCATTTTTCACACTCATGTTTCTTTTTTTTTTTAAAGATTTTATTTGACAGAGATAGCGAGAGCAGGAACACAAGCAGGGGGAGTGCGAATGGGAGAAGCAGGCTTCCCGCTGAGCAGGGAGCCCGATGTGGGGCTTGCTCCCAGGACCCTGGGATGGTGACCTGAGCTGAAGGCAGACGCTTAACGACTGCGCCACCCAGGCGCCCCTGTGTTTCCTTCTGCTGAGTCTATGGTCGTATCATCCAGCCCTGAGTGTCTAGAAAATGTAAAAAATGCCTCATCTTCGCTTTCCAAGCAATAGTATTGGTTTAATTTAGATGCTGCACTTCAGAATTTTAGCTAGATATTGAAGTTTGAATTCTCAGCTCAGGCTTCATTAGTAGTGATTAGCTAACACAAATGCATCTCTGATTTATGCATGTCTAAAAATGATTTTGAAAAGCTGTCTTGTGCAGGGTTGATTGTTATTGTGCACAGTTTTGTCCTTCTAAGAATTAGGCTGTCTTCTTCCAACAATCCGATCAAGTAGGCCACCTTTGGGAAATGACACTGGCAGACTGCTGGTACTCTGCAAATTAATATTATAGATACAGTTCTAGAAATTGAGAAGACTGACATTTTTGTGATAATGAGAGGTTGGGACTAAATTTACAGAAAGGCAAATTTATACTAGGAATGTTTTTTTTTTAAAGAGTGTAAATTTTCTAAACGAATTTCTGACATTTTGAAATGTTTTGACAGTGCTTCATTTGTATAAAGCTTTATGTGTAGCAGCCTCATTGACTTGTTTCTGTTTAGTCTGGTTTTTATGTGATCATTTTTACCTCTGTTGAATTGGTGAAAAATAATTTAACATTTTTTTCTAGGCTCTGGCTGGCACAAGAAAACTCTGAATCCAGCCAGGGATTTTTCTATGGCCTAATTTGTGCATTGCAATGAGCATAAAATTTGCATCTAGTTTTATTTTTCACTCTCTTTACTGGTATTTATGTAATGCAAAATTAAATGTTGCAGAGCGTTAATTAACCAAGGAGAACCATAATCATCATCAGAATCTGTATAGTAAACCTGTGAAATTAATAGAGGCTCAGAACTTGAGGGTAAATAGCCATCTTTTGGAACTATATCATTGAGTTTGTACTCCAACCAAATGACACAGCTGAGCGGTAGAAACCCAAGTGTTGAAGGAGACATTTTTCCATACTCCAGAGAATTATAAAGGTTTCCCGTTCTCACTTCAGAAGACTGAAAAAAACCAGTCATAGGAAAATGATTGAACTTAATATTCATATTTTGTGGGCAGCCAGGAAATTAATATGGGGAAATAAAAAACTTGATTTTTAATGTCATTACGATTTTATTTTTAAATGAGTTTTAAGATTTTCTTAGTTTACTGAAGGTGTCTTAATTTTATTTGAATTATGAGCTCTTCTAATTCTATCAGGAATCAAAAAAGGAATCTAATGTCTTAAAATAATATACATTTTTCTAATGTACAATAAAAGGAATTATTAGATTATTTGGGGCAATATGACTGCCTCCAAGGTCTTGAAAAAGTTCTTTTCTAGCTGACTAGTTAGTCTTTCGGCATCAGAACTACCTATATGGGGGATCCGCCATCTGCGGTGAAACTGCCGCCAAGATGCAGATTTTCGTGAAAACCCTTACGGGGAAGACCATCACTCTCGAGGTTGAACCCTCGGATATAATAGAAAATATAAAGGCCAAGATTCAGAATAAGGAAGGAATTCCTCCTGATCAGCAGAGACTGATCTTTGCTGGCAAGCAACTGGAAGATGGACGTACTTTGTCTGACTACAACATTCAAAAGGAGTCCACTCTTCATCTTGTGTTGAGACTTCGTGATGGTGCTAAGAAAAGGAAGAAGTCTTATACCACTCCCAAGAAGAATAAGCATAAGAGAAAGAAGGTTAAACTGGCCGTCCTGAAATACTATAAGGTGAATGAGAATGGCAAAATCAGTCGCCTTCATTGGGAGTGCCCTTCAGATGAGTGTGGTGCTGGAGTTTTCATGGCTAGCTACTTCGACAGACATTATTGTGGCAAATGTTGTCTGACTTATTGCTTCAACAAACCAGAAGACAAGTAATTGTATATGGGTTAATAATAAAAGACATGAACTAACAACAACAACAAAAAGAACTACCTATATGGGGATAAGACATATTCCTATTTTTTTTTTCTAGGGAGATGGAGAATCCATAGCAACTTTCTGCCCTGCTATCTGGGAGGATAGTCTTATCCTTCCAGGGATTACTCTTTTTTTTTTAAAGATTTTTTAAATTTATTTATCCATTCATGAGAGACAGAGAGAGAGATGCAGAGGCAGAGGGAGAAGCAGGCTCCCCGTGGAGCAGGGAGCCCAATGCAGCACTCGAACCCAGGACCCTGGGATCATGACCTGAGCCAAAGGCAGATGCTTAACCGACTGAGCCACCCAGGCGTCCCCTTCCAGGGATACTCTTAAAGGAATGTTATTTTACTCTACTTGCAAACTAACAAGTTAGCCTGCCACAGTTTGGATGCTGGCAAAAGACATAAGACTCCTGGGTCCCAGACAAAAGACTCACTCATGGCACCACAGATGGTGGGAGCTTCATGCTTGCTTTTATTCCCCTTCTTCCCTATTCTCCCCCTTATACCCAAGTCCCATGGGAGTGATGAGGAATAGCCCAGCTAGATGTTGTGCATCCAGTGGATTTGTGGCACAGCTGAGGACCCCTAAGTATAGGAAACCCAGTATTTTATAACGGACTGTGTGTAACCTGACCAACCCATGCCCTGGAGAGAGACACTATCTTGATCTTCTAGGACTGTTTGCCATACAAAAACTCCTGAAAAGTGAGGGCAGAACAAAAGCTGATACAAGATGTGCAGAAACACCTTGGCGATTTGTTTCTCAATGCTGCTGAGTGAAAATGACCGGGCTCTGCCTCAAGCCACTTCTCCACGAATAGCGTTATCTGCAGCGTTCTTTTAGCAGTACGTGGAGGTAGAAGAAAACCAGTTCTAGTATATTTTTATTGCAGCCACAAGTCATCTCATTAGCTGTTGGTGACTTTGCTCATTTGGAAGGCTGCCAAAGTCATCACACACCTGGAAATCAACAACAGGAAGCTAGGATTGCATCCCAGAACCCCTGGTACATAAAATTTCTTCTTACCCCTACCTCTGAGTAGTCTAGAAAATTTAAATATTTCTCGACCAACTTTTGCTGGTTATAGTTCAGTCAGCCTTAACTGAAACATTGATAAAGAAATCAGTGTCTGGGGGCACCCGGGTGGCTCAGTCGTTAAGCGTCTGCCTACGGCTCAGGTCATGGTCCCAGGGTCCTGGGATCGAGCCCCGCATCGGGCTCCCTGCTCGGCGGGAAGCCTGCTTCTCCCTCTCCCACTCCCCCTGCTTGTGTTCCCTCTCTCACTGTGTCTCTCTCTGTCAAATAAATAAACAAAATCTTTACAAAAAAAAAAAAAGAAAGCAGTGTCTGTCATAAGGGTAACTGTACTCCCCTTTCTGGGACTCCTTCCCTTAATTTTACTCTCCCTATTTTGCCCTGTTGGATATTATTGTAAGGAATTGTATAAGATCCTTGAGAGAAGTTAATAGAAAAGGGGAAGCATTTCTCCCTTCCTTCCATACTAGCTCACCCTTAGCCTTCTAAGCTCAAGGTGTCTACTCTCTTGTAGTGTTGGCTCTTTGGCAAGTAAATGCTGTTAAGCATTGAATGTGTTACACTGCGTCCTTTTGTGGGGTCTGTGGATCAGAGTCTGGGGATTAGGGCATGTGTTAGGAAGTAAATATGCCTCAGCTCTGGGCCACCAAGAAAACCATAGTAGGTCTGTGTTGATGCAGGGTGGAAGTGTTCACCAGCCACAGGAGGCTAAGATTTGATACCTTGGCCTTTTAATTTTTTTTTATTAAAAAAATTTTTTTTTAAGATTTTACTCATTTATTTTAGAGAATGAGAGAGAGAGTACGAGTGGCCTGGGGGAAGCAGAGGGAGAGGGAGAAGCAGGCTCCCCACTGAGCAGGGAGCCTATGGTGGGGCTCCATTCCAGGACCCAGGATCATGCCCTGAGCCGAAGGCAGACACTTAACCGACTGAGCCACCCAGGCACCTCTACCTTTGCCTTTTTAATCAGAGCTACTGGGTATGATAGCAGACATTGACTTTGGGGGTAATTTAATGAAAAGTGTAGTACTATGAAAATCTGATTTTGCTGTGTAAACCTAACGTTAATTTTTGTCATTTGTGTGAAGGACTTAGCATTTATCCCTAATTACCATGCAGCACAATGATTATTCATAATACTAAATATGTGTCAGATCAATGTTTTTAAGTTGCATTGATTATAACACTAAAATCTGCTATATATGATGCTCCATCTTCTTTCGGATGGTCATCTACTAAAGTATCAGGGCTTTCTTCTTACAACTTAAAACATTTAGGGTTTGGTTTTTTTTTTTTTTAATGAATGAGGAGATTCTTTTGCATTAGAAAAGATAAGTCTGGGGCACCTGGGTGGCTCAGTGGTTAAGCGTCTGCCTCAGCTCAGGTCATGATCCCAGGGTCCTGTGATCGAGTCCCGCATCGGGCTCCCTGCTCGGCGGGAGTCTGCTTCTCCCTCTCCCACTCCCCCTGCTTGTGTTCCCTCTCTTCACCGTGTCTCTCTCTGTCAAATAAATAAATAAAATCTTTAAAAAAAAAAAAAAGAAAAGAAAAGTCTGCAGCCAGTTTGACTGTGGGTCACTATGGGCAATAGAATCCTCATATCTTGAGGACAGTGGTAGGAATAGCAGGAGCACCAGCATTTTAGACTTTGAGTCTAGTAGCTAATTATCTAGTTCTCTTCTTGTTTTATTTCTGCCACTTGTCTTATTACTGAGGAATGATATTATTGAATTCTAAACAATATGATGTCTACCCTCAGGCCAATCAAGCAGAGGCATATGCAATATCTTTGATATGCCGAAATAAATTGAAGTTCAGGAATTAGCTGTGTCGGTGTATGGCTGTGAGGGATAGGTGATATAAATTCCTCCTTTTCCTACTTTATGGATGAGGACTCAGCTTTCTCCTCTACATTTTTGTCTGTCAGTCTGACTTGCTTTCAACACTGTGTATTAACCAAGACCACTTTGCTTTAAAATTTATTCATTTGCATGATGTTAGAATGAAGTAAAACAGAGCAAGACATCTTAACGGGATGTCCTTAAGAGGATCCCCAGTAAGCATTAGCTCTATAAATAATGTTTTCCCCACCTCAAGGGGGTTGCTTGAACATCAGTCTATCAAACACATATAGAATATCTGCTGTGTAGGCAACACATTTGTGTCCCTAGCCCTTGATAGATGAAGTTTAAAAGAAATTAATTGCTTATAAGGTTTGAACTTGAATGACTACTTTTAGTAAGTACATTTTGTATTGTTTTTGAAATAATATTTTAGTGATTAGATAATTTATAACTTTGTCTTTATTGTAAACCAGAGTGAACTGTTTATCCATGGTCAAGTGATCTCCTGGATTTAAGGTTGGTTTAAAACTCGTTAATGCTGGGGTTTATAATGGAAACAGAAAGCCTGTACTTACGTGAAACAGAACTAACCAGGCCAGTGGAATTATTGTAAAACAGTAACTTTTAAATGCTGATGATTAGACCTTAGCCTCTTGAGTTAAATATAGCCTCTCAGTTGTTCTTGGCAGAGTGATGAAGCTGTGTTATCTTTTGTGGAAGACCCAACCTCTCTGAATGCTTTTTATGACAACAGGTATGTTTAGTTGGACTCTGAGGCTTCATTGGAATTATAAAAACTTGGCTCTTGTAGGTAAATTTTTGAAAGAACAGATTTATTTTCTGTCTTATTATCTGGGTGTGGTAAGATGAACACAGTAAGTATACCACATATAAAGTGACAATGTTTTGATCCTTTTGTCATAATTACCACTGTGGAAAACTGAAGACGACTAGATTCAGTTAGCTGGATAATCAGCATTTTGACCCTTTGTTGCAAATCATTTCTGTTGTGTAAAAATGAGGATAAATGGATTAATCAGACCACGTGTTATCCACTTGCAATCTGTTTTCAGATGAGACAGAGTGGTCCCCTATATCCAGCTTTGAACGTCCAACAGCTCTCTACTCCAATTACACAAATTAGTGATGTGTAAATTCATGTTCCTAAGTGATAAGCAAGTGCATTTTTCTTCGTGATGTGTTACATATTGTTTAATCTTAGTTATATATTCTGTAATATATGTGTCTATTATGTGTATCTACTATACATATCCTTAACTTTGTCAGTTCTGATAGTCTAAGATTTTGGGTTCCTAGGGGATAATTTTACTTCTGTGTAATTTATTTTAAAGTCATCTGAGAAACTGACTTATGTAATTAGAGACAAATTAGGCAAAAGCTTTTTTCCCCTCAGTGATGGTGATATTTAAACTGAGATTTTCTTGTTCTAATCTGTTTTTCCCTACAACTTTGTTTATATGAAATTATAAAACTTTACTTATATTTATATCTAATTTTTTGGGCACAAGTCATGGGTTTGACTATGCAGACCTGACTTTGTAATATTTTTTTTTTAAGATTTTATTTATTTATTTGACAGAGAGAGACACAGTGAGACAGGGAACACAAGCAGGGGGAGTGGCAGAGGGAGAAGCAGGCTTCCCGTGGAGCAGGGAGCCCGATGCGGGGCTCGATCCCAGAACCCTGGGATCACGACCCGAGCTGAAGGCAGACACCCAACGACTGAGCCACCCAGGCACCCCTGTAATATTTTTTCAATCTCAGATTAAGCATTTGGTTTGCTGTATTTATTTGGTTTGCTTTATTTTTTATTTTTTTGAAAGTGTCGTCATTGTACATATTTATAGTAATTGCATATTTATGAAATAAATTAATCTCTTTGAATTTTTACCATAGCAATCCTTACTTAGTACATGCAGATCATTTTTAATCTCTGGAATTTATGATTGAAATATTTTAATAAAAGAGCAAAATAATAAGCAAAAAATGTTGATGTGTATAACATTAAATTCTATCAATTACATGGAAGCTGATTACAATTAGTTTAATGACCCTGGTTAGAATTCCTCCTCTTATTTTGTCCTTGCTCTGAAAGGTCAAACACTTAGTTATCCTCTTAGCCGAAATTTCTATCATTTGAATATGGCCAGATTGGCATTTATCTTTAAAACACTTATTGGAAACAGCCTAAATTGAAAAAATGCTTAACGTCACAAGCTTCATCATCCCAGGATGGGCCTCTTTAAAAGAAGCTCAAACGTCAAACAATATGAAGTGATTTCCCTTAACTTATAAGATAGCTGGTAGCTCAGGCAGTAGAAAGAGAAAACGGTTATTTGCTTGGTGACGATGTGGCAGTTACATAAATTTCATGTACAAAGTGAACACATAAATAGTATTTCAGAAACAGAGAATCATCTGAGTCCCTGTTGATTATACTATAGATGCTAGACATTTTAATGGAATTGTTTCTTAATTACTGAACTCTCTTTGATAGCCATGAAAAAAAATTGGATTGGACAGTATTGATTTCAAGCACTTCTGTTCCTCTTTAGGGATATTCTGAGCTGGCCAAACACATACAGATGGGCAGACAAGACTGCTTAGTTTGCCCTGTGCTGAATTTGATCCATAGGAACCTATTTCTGTATCAAGGAGAAGTAGCTCTGTTAATTTAGCCCTGGAAATCTCATCATTAGATACTCTTGAGTAATAAGATTTAAAATATTTCAGCTAAGATAAAAAGTGCATGTTGGCATTTCTCACAGTAAAATTTATTTTTCTTTATCTTTTTTTTTTTAAACATGTCAAGTGTTTCTTTGAGTTGTTTTTTTCCTCCATAAGAAGGCTAAGAGGGCATTCACTAGTAGATAATACCCCTATTGCACCCTATTCTGCTAGCTAAAAAAATTTTTTTTCTGTAGTACAGCATTTTCTATTTTATTATCTGGATGAGGTAGGATGAATACAGTAAGTATTCCACATATAAAGTGACTGTATAATCACTGTTTTGATCCTTTGGTTATAATTACTGCTGTGTAGAACTGAACAAGACTAGATTCAGTTAGCTGTATAATCAGCATTTTGACCCCCTTTTTATAAATCATTTAGGAACTGGGGGAAAATAGAATAATAAAAACAGAACCATTTTGGCTAATAACATGGTAACGCTTTTTCTTTTATCATTATCTGGGTTAACACAACTCCTGCTTTGTATTCTGTGTTCTCTTACTGTGATATTACCTTTATTCATTCAAAAACTATTTACCAAGCCTTACTATGCTCAAGGGTAACTGGTTGATAACTTGGAATCAAGAATACACTGCATATTAGGAATGCCAAATTTTATTTTCTATTTTAAGCATTTATACATACAATTGCACTTGCAGTAACAAAATTATATAAGGTGTATGGATTGGCTGTGTGACGTCTGATTTAGGATATTTCCATCTCATAACAAAGCACCCAAAGCAGTTTTTCTTTGATGTTTACTCCTCAGTCCTTCTAATGGAGCCATTTTTCTAAGTGCTAAAATAAAGTTCAGACTCACTCAAAGAAGTAGGAAGTAATCGAGAAGGGACAAAGCCTTGGCAAGCAGCACATTTCAGACTCAAGGTGCTCTGGCTCTGATTTGACTTTCTTTTATAACGTTTGGAATAGGTTCTAAGAGACTGTCCTGCCCAATCTGTTACATTTGTCAGGTTCTCAAGACAAAAAAAAAAAAAAAAGATCTTTGAATCGCAGTTTGAGATTTGAAATTCCCAGATCATATTTCCATTTCCTGATATACGTATTCTGAGGGAGCTGGGATATTATTAAAACCATCAAGGAAGTGGAGACTGCAGTAGACACTGATAAAAATGAAGCAGTTTGTAAGAAAGAGGTGATGTAAAAAGAGGGAGACAATTCAGATTGCATTTGGTCTTGACAGGAGAGACCCTGCAAGCTGGTGGTAGGTGTTCTCCTGAAATTATATTCATGCTCATTTGAATTTTATTAATTTTATCATAAATAAGGAAGAAAAAAATAAATTCCTTAAGGAGTCATCAAAACAAACAAAAATACATACGTTTTACCTTGTTCTGAACCCAGAATACCTGCATAACCTCAAAAAAGGGATGTGAAGGTCATCATTGAGTTACTTATAAAGATGGTCATCTTGGTCATTGCATTGGATAAGTCCTACAAACTGTGAGAATCATACGGATTTCAGGGCAGAGTATAAAGCAATAAGGAGAATACTGAGTATATCTGGAAATACAGGTACAATGCCAACTAGGTCAGCCTATATCTCTGATATCAGGACTAAGCGTGCAGTTTTGGAATAATGGTGGACTCTGATATTTATACTGTTGTAGTGTTGCAATGTGTTCACTCCTACATATTCACTGGGATTCAGGAGTGACTTTAATTGTGTTCTTGTTTTCGGCAATTCTTGGTACGATTGCATAGTATGTTCCTTTCCTAGCTTTGGGCACACAAATGGCAGTAACTTTTTCCCCAAGAATGATGCTCTCCAAGCTGTAAAGGGATTGATCAGTGTTCACATTTGCTTTTGTAACTTAAAAATGATAAATTGAATAATGGCATAATTAAGATCTGCTTTAATTAACTGGTTACAGTGTGTGCCTGTATTTGGAAAATAAAAAAGTTGCAGGAGTGATTTGAAGTTTGACCTGAGAAACATTTTGAAAGGTTATTTGCTTGATTCTTTTTGTAACTGTAATGATGATTAATGAGCATATTGGTTTACTTTAAATACTTTTCGAGTAGCTAAATTCACTATATTGCAATTATTAAAAGCAAGAGTCTCATTAAATTCTTCTACTTGGAGATCAAGATAAGGCCAAAATATTATACATGGCATAGCAGCAAAACCATCAGTTCTGTGAGAGTATTGCTTTCCCCAGGATTGGACCATTGTTCTGTATGTTTTTAACCCAGCCACTGTGCCATTATCAGTATGTGGGAGAGAAAGCAGACCCAACAATGGACAGAGAATTCTCGTTTCGGACTATCAGACATTTACCAGGAGTTTAAACAAACTAAAGGAGTTGAACTGTGAAAGTAATTTATTTGTTTGGAATTCTACTTGTTATTTAAGTTTGTTGATGGTTTTATATATAGAAAGAAATTTCTTTTAATTTGGTAACTAAGCTTCATTTCAGAGCACTTTCCTTCTCAGGGCTCATATTTTTTGTAAGACCCCATAATGTTTTGTAAACATGTATTTAGCTGGTTTATATTCCCTGAGCTCTGGGGTTTGGGAAACACACTGCTGTTTTCAGACTTTGACCTCAGCAGGGTCACACAGCCATTGGCCTGGTCCATACAGGCTTTAAGACTAGATGCTTGGTTATTGCAGATGCATTTGTCTTTCTTCAGAGAAATATGTGTGCTTCGGTATTGATTTTTTACGTCTTTATACTTAGCAGTAAACTATGGGAGGCCATTACTTCATGTAACAGTGGCTTTAAGAATTAGACAGCTCATACGACTCTAAATTCAATTTGCAGGTAGTTTTCACTTAAGGAAAGAGGTCTGGCAGCATGCCTGCTTGGCACAGGGCTACTTGAATCCCCTCTCTTTCAGTGGTGAGGTCAGAGCATCTTGTCAAGAAGTGTAACTTATGTTCAAATAATGTATGTGAGCTGGACATCTACTGCCAAAACCAAGCTGCCTGGGGGCAGAAACAAGAAAAGCATCATAAGTGCTATTGAACAACTCACTGTATGCTTTTAATTATCTGAGATTTACATAAGCAACTCCACAAAATGGGAGAAACACCCAATTAAATGACAGTAAATTTACTTTGCTGCAGAATTCAATAATTTACATCTTGGTTTCCCTGCATTGCATTAATTACCGATTTGGTAGCAGATTAAAAGGCATCTGGGTAAAATTTAACCTACATATATTCAAATTAACTACCGTGATTGATATATCTGTATTCACTCATTTATTCAGTATATTTATGTGCTAGTTACTGGGGAGAAAAAGACGTATAAACAGATATATACAGCTCCTGTCCTTCAAAAGCTGACCATTCAGCAAGGGTGATGAACACCTAAGTAAAAATTATCATGTGTTGTGATAAGGACAACAACAAAACATGGGATATCCATTTCTGTCCGTGTGAAAGACCACCTGATCAAATAACCATAGGGTGGTGAAAATGTATTTAAAAATTTTTTTTAAATGCATTGCTGAATGAACACAAAATGAAGCAGAGGAAATTAAAGCTGAAGCAAAAGTTGGAATTCTGCAAGGTGGATGAATTCCAAAGCTGGCTTTCACCCTGAGGGGTTTCTGCCAAATCCATGAGACCTTGAACCTTCACATCAGGCCAAGTGACTCTGCCAGATAGCTGGGGAATGGGTAATGCCTATGTTACAGAAAGTCCTTCTGAGAAGAAGGAAGAGGGAGCAGTCTCAAACTTATTATATGAGGCAAGCAAAATGATGGAGACAAGGAAGCACATAGATTAGAAGAAAGAAAAATTATAGGCTACTCTTCTCATAAACATAGTTGCAAATATCTAGTTAAAGTTGTAGCACATGAAATCCAGACACATCTAAAAACGATAGTATATAATGTTATTTCAGTAATGCAAAGTTTACTTAATATTAGGAAATTGGTTTGTAACATATTACCCAAACCCGTTGAAGAATTTCTTAAAACTCCCAGTGGTTTCAGGAAAAACTAAATTTGATAAATTTCGGCATCTATTTATGACTTAGAATAATTCTTGGTAAAAAAAAAAAAAAAAAAAAAAAAGAATAATTCTTGGTAACTAGGAGGGTAATGAAATTTCATTATTCTGGTAAAAGGAACTTATACAAAACCTACAGCAAACATCCACCTAAGGTGAAATGCTGAAAGCACTCTCTTTATAATCAAGAACAAGATAAGAATACAGACTATCACCACTTCTATTCAATGTTATTGGAAGTGTTAGCCAATGTAATAAGACAAAAAAAAAAATAATTGAAAGGCAGAAACAAAACTGTCATTGTTCAAAGGTTATCTGTGTAGGAAACTCAAAAGATCTATAAATGAAATACTAAAGTTAACAAGACAGTTTAGCAAATTGATGGATGTAAAATCAAGACATAAAAGTAAGTTGCATTTCTCTATATGAACACCCAGGAAGTCAGTGTAACAACATATGTAGAGTAACAAGAAATAAATCTAATAAAAATTTTGTAATATTATATTCCTATTTGAATAATGTGTGAGGTTAGAACTAGGGAACTAATATAGAATATCATAAATTATATTGCAAAAGATAAAGAAAATCTAAGTAAATGGAAAATGATATCATTCTTCTAGTTAGGAAGATGCTAATTTTTCCCAGGTTGGTTCACTGCCAGTTTAATAGGGTAGTATGTATTTGTGTAACTAGATAAACTTAAAATTTTTTTGTTTGAAAAAGGAAAGTGCAAGGATTACCAAAGACACCCATGAAGAACAGTAAGGTGAGGCAACCTCTTTCAAATAATCCAGCTTAGTTAACTTTATATTTCAATTTTGCCAGTTAACAGGGTTGGCTATGTAGAATTATGGGGTGAAATGTAGAGCACCCCACCAAACGCAGGCATATATGAAAACTTTATCAAGGTAGCATTGCAGAAAGCGGTAAATGTAAATGGTGATAAGGCAAGTGATTAATTAAACATATGATAAGATTGAAGTTGGATTCCTATCTTCCTCCAAAGTGATTAAACTTTTAGAAGTGAAGGAAAAAAATATAAAATGTTTAGAAGAAAATGTAGGATTATATTTTTATGACTACAGGGTAGAAAAAGATTTCTTAAACAAAGACACAAACAATGCAAGACACAAAAATGCAAAACCATTAAGTAGGGATTCAATTTGACCATATTAAAAGTGAGATATTCTTTATCAGAAGATACTGTAAACAGTGAAAAGACAAAATGCAAAAACATCAAAGTAGCAAAATGTACAACTGGCAAATAACTAGTATCCAGATAAAAGAACTTTCTCAAGAAATTAGAAAAAGAAAAAAAGAGAAAAGAAGAGGAAATTGAAAGACTCACAAACATATGACAGATGTGCAATAACATTATTTTTCTGGGAAATGAAAATTAAAAACATGAGATAGCATTACCTACCCACCAAAGCTCCCAAACTAAAAAGTGTCATGAGGTTGTGACTGCAGTGAGAACCTTAATTCACTTTTGGGATTTCTTAGTAACTTTAAACACTCGCACACTTTCATGATTCTAAATACGACTTTCTAATATACATCCTAGAGAAATGCTTGCACACTCCCGTACAAAAATGCTCATAGCATCATGCTTTGTAAGAGCTACTCTTGAGAGATAAGAGTAGAGCATATAAATAGTTATATATTATTCCATGGAAAGAGAGGAACCACTTTTCTAGTTAAGAAGTGGTCTCAGTAGAATTTGATCACCTGCTGGAAGGTAGCAGATGACCTACCTTCCGGAAGGTAGAGTAACAGAAAGTGAGAGCAGTAGAGTGATTTCTACTTCTAATTTGGCCAATGATGCCAATAGTGGTCCCATTGACCATGGTACTTTTTCTAGTTATTGCTATATATTTTTTAATTTTAATGGCCAGAGAAGTGCTTCTTACCTCTCTCAATTTAAAAACAGCACATAGTTATCCATTGTGTCCATAGTAAATTCAGACAAGACATTGCACATACACACTGTGCGCACACACCCACACAAACATACACAGAGAAACTCAAATGGCAAAGCAGATTGAAAAAGATGCTCCAATTCAATAGATATCAGTGTTAAAACTATACATACCCACCAGATTGGCAAAAACTAAAAGGTTGGAAAACACTAAATGTTAGGTTGTAGACAGAGACTCTCATTCTACTTCTAATGGGAGTAGAAACTGGTATAAATACTCTGGAAAACACTTTGATATTACCTAGTAACTTTGAACTTGCCCATAACTCATGAACCTAGAAAATTCATTATTAGGTAGAAACCCTAGAAAACGTTTGCATATTGTCACCAGGAAACTTGCATAAAAATATTTTTAGTGGCAAACATAGAAACACCCCAGATAGCCATTGACAGCAGAATCAAAATATACATGGGGGCTTACTCATTCAATGGGATACTACAGAACAATGAAAATAACTGAAAAGAAATGACACACACCATGTTATCATTTTTTAAATTGGGAACAATTATTTGATGGGAGGGTGCACTAGGTATAAAAGCTTCCTGGTCATAGAAGAAAAGGGTGGTGTTACCTGAGTGGAATTAGATTTTTTCATATTTCTTAGCAAGAAATGTTAGGGAAAAAAAGCTAGAAAAAATATGGTGTCCCTGGAAGCCAGTTTCCTTTGTTTTAATTATTTTACCTTTATGTATATGTTTGTAGTCTGTTGTTCCTGACTCCTACTTACAAGTTGAATGGGAGACAAACTTACTGGACTCAGAGTAAAACTGGAGTTTTCTGAATTTTTAGCTTTTTCCCCCTTAACTTGACATCACACCCTACTTTTCATTTTGGGTGGAGAAAGAGGTACAATCTGGGTAAATATTAGGGGGTCTGTCTAGGGGCTTGTTTGCATATCAGTGGTGGTACTTGTCAGTTTTTCTTCTATCTCGAAGTCTACCATGCTTGCTTGAATTCAGTGTGTCACATGCATAGATCTTTTTGTTGTTGTTTATGATAATTTTCAAAATACGATTATACTTTCCAAATCTCCTTGTGTTCCATCTGCCTTTAAGTGGGAAGGTCTCTCGGAGCCCCTGGGCAGCTCAGTCGGTTAAGTGTCTGCCTTCAGCTCAGGTCATGATCTCAGGGTCTTGGGATCGAGCCCCGCATCGGGCTTTCTGCTCAGTGGAGAGTCTGTTTCTCCCTCTCCCTCTGATCTCCTTCACACTCGTGCTCTCTTTCTGTCTCAAATACATAAAATCTTTTTTTTAAAAATGGGATGGTCTCTCAAACATCTCTATTTGATATGATGTTGAAAGAAAAAGATGGCAGGACAACTCACAGGAACGCCATATTAGCAGCTGGAACCATCTTCTGCTTAAATCTGTCCTTAGTCCCATTTTTCTTTAATTAGTCTCATAGGAAAAAAGAAGCAAGATCATGCTGCAAAATGGGATATTTTTGGAATTCTCATTATTCTTTTATAATTGTGCCCCTGGTCATTTTTTATCTTTACCTCAGTAGAGTTTCTAATAAAAACCAGGGGCTAGATAGATTTAATTTATTGAGCATCTACCATGTACAAAGTATTGTTTGGACTACACAAATATACAGGGCCTGCACCTTTCTTCAAGGAACCTATAATTCAAAGGGACAGAAAGTCACGATAATGATAATAAGTCATTGTAAATAATGTGGCAATGAACATGGATGCACAGATATCTCTTCAAGGTATTGAGTTCATTTCCTTTAGGTATATACCCAGAAGTGAGATTGCTGGATTACTTGGTAGCTCTATTTTAATGTTTTGGAAACTCCATATTGTTTTTCATAATGGCTTTACAAATTTACATTCCCACCAACAGTGTATAAAGGTTCCCTTTTCTCCACATCCTCACCAAGACCAATATTTATTATGTTATCTTTTTGAAAATAGCCATTCAAAGGTGTGAGGTGGTATCTCATTTTGGTTTTGATTTGTATTTCCCTGATGATTAGTGATGTTGAGCATCTTTTCACATACCTGTTGGCCATCTGTCTGTCTTAGGAAAAATGTCTGTTCAAGTCCTTTGTCATTTTTAAATTGGGTTGTTTGGGGGGTTTTTTGCTATATATTTTGGATATATATTTTGAATTAATTGTTTATTAGATATTAGGTTTGCAAATATTTTCTCCTATGGTTGCCTTTTCATTTTGCTAATTGTAATTTTTGCTGTGCAGAATCTTTTTAGTTTAATGTAGTCCTGCTTGTTTATTTTTGCTTTTTCTGCCTGAACTTTTGGTGCCATTACAGCATTATTCATAATAGCCAAGATATGGAGACAACTAAGTGTCCATTGTCAGATGAACGGATAAAGAACTTATGATATATATATATATATGGGAATATTATTCAGCCTTGAAAGAGAAAGAGATCCTAACATTTGCAACAATATAGATGAACCTGGAGGGCTTTGTGCTAGGTGAAATCAGCCAGACACAGAAAGAAAAATGCTGCATGATCTCACTTATATGTGTAATCTGAAAAAGTTGAATACATAGAAGCACAGGGTAGAATAGTGGTTACCAAGGGTGAGGAGGTAGGGAAAATGGAGAGATGTTGGCCAAAGGATACAGCTACAGAGGATCTAGTTATGTAGGAAGGTTGCTGTTATATAGAATGAATAAGTCTAGGGATTTAATGTACAGAGGATGACTATAGTTAATAATCTGCATTGTATACTGGTAATTAGCTGAGAGTAGATTTCAGGTTCTCTTACCACATAAGCACAAAAAAGGTAACCGTGTGCGATGGATATGTTATTTACCTTGACTGTACTAATCATTTCAGTATGTATATGTGTATCAGAACATCATGTTGTACACCTTAAATATATACAATATTTATTGAAAATAATAATTGTTATAAGAATAAGCAATAGCAACCACAGAATTAATTTGAGCATTTCCTAGATGATAAGCAGTCTCCATATGTTAACTCACCTTGTCTTCCTAAACAACTACATCACATGGGTACTATTTGGCACCATTTTGCAGATGATGAAATTGAGACAGGGAAGTCAAATCATGTGCCCAAACTCATATAACTACTACAAGGTGCAGTCAGAAGTTAAAAAAAAAAAAAAAACAGGTAGCCCAATTGAAGACCCACTTTTTTGTACCCACTGCACACATGTCATTTAAGTTCACTGCAAAATAAAGCCAAGAACAAGGTTGGCGCAGGGCTAGGTATGGATTGAGAACAGCACTAATCATGTTGAGGTTCCACCTGATACCCAGGAATTTGGAACTGACTTCATTAAAGACTCATTCCTGGAGTGGTGTATTTAGTGTTATTCAGTCCTGTGTTTCTTTATGTTGACACCCAAGGGCTATGTCTTCCTAATGATTAAAACTTCTGTTTTCTTGAAACATACCTTATTGTTGACTTTTCCCAGCAGCTATTTGCATTTTAAAATGTCAGAGACTGCTGCACACGATCCTAAATGAGAACTTCAAGCCTCAAGTTTAGGAAAATGACAAATGAGGCTTAGAAACAAATGTATAAACAATGTATGCCATGATGCGCAGGCATCTTGAATGGGCATTTTTCCTTATAAATTATGAGAAGACCCAGAAAGCCAGAAATTGGATGTCTTTATATTGAAATAAGTGTGGATAAGAACACAGAAATTGAACTGAAGGAACATTTATTTGGTTATGTGGTCATTTAATTGAATGCTTTTGTGTGGTCATTTGAATTTTATTTAAAAGGCTATACACACACACACACGATGCGATCGATCAATCACATCTCCTTTCCCCGCAAGGAATACAAGGAAATGGAAAGAAAAAGGCATGCCAATACAAGGCTGTGTCTGAGTGGTCCTTCCTACAGCATGTGTCAGTCCACTCAAAACACATGCTGGGGCAAGGGGTGATCAGAAACAACAAGGAAAATCTAAGTAAATATACTAAGGAGCCCTGTTTACAGAGGCTACGGAAACTATAATTGAGAATTTTAAGTGTTTTTAAGAAGTAAAAATATTTATCTTGGATCTTTGGCATTACATATAAAATATAACCGTTCACAGGAAGATACGACCTGACTGATCTCCTCTCTTTGGCAAGACCTGAAAAAGACGATTTCGATTCCTTTTCCACATTGATCTTCTTCCAGTAAGCTAGTAAATAATTTCAGCACCATTGTTTTCTTCTTGTTTATTCATGTCTTTTACTGGAGAAAAGAAATATTTGCTAATGGAAGAAACAAAGCAAAATATTTACACCATGCTGTGCCTTTCTTTTTGACAAGGGTAGGTGTGGTAAGGAAGCTTTCTCTCTCATAAAGTTGTTTACACGAAACAGTGGGAAAGAGCTAAAGAATAACAGTTTCCTTTAGCAGCTGGAGGTTGTCTGAATAGAGTCTTCTATTCCCATGCATGTTTTGTAATGCAGATGTCTTTGAAAATGGTCTTGCCAGTGCACCTTAAATACATTTTCGAATTATTTTACCATGAAATTAGTTTTCTCCATCATTGGCTTAGTTGAATCCCCCCTTTTTTTTTTATCAATGCCGGGACATTAAAAATAAAGCCCTGGCTGCACATGCTATTTTTGTAAGTTCCTATCAAAAATCCATCCTGCAGCAGGCCAGTGTACTTTCAGAGTCAGGTCATTATTGCAGCGAGGCTACTTAGAATCCTGCTCCTCCACCTCTCACCCCGAGGCTTAGTTTTCCACTTCTGCCCCAGCCACTGGCCTGCATTTTTATGTTTATTAAGCAAATAAAGAAGGAGAGGAATTTCAGGAGAAAAAGCAGCATTGAACTGTATTGCAACTGAATGAGTCTTATCTGAATTGATGATTCCAATTGGTGGTTCAGAAACCATTCTTGGAAACTAGCTAGTGGTGATGACGTTGGTAGAGGTGATGGTGCTGATGGTGATGTAGATGGTGGTAGGAATGGTAGTGGAGACGGTTTACTGCTGGTGATGATGGTGGTGATGGTGATGATGATGATGGTGGTGATGGTGATGATGATGATGGTGGTGATGGTGATGATGATAATGGTGGTGATGATGGTGGTGATGGTATGATGGTGGTGGTGGTGATGGTGATGTAGATGGTAGTAGAAATGGTAATGGAGATGGTTTATTGCTGGTGATGATGGTGATGATGATGATGGTGATGGTGGTGATGGTGGTGATGGTGGTGGTGGTGGTGATGGTGATGATGGTGGTGATGGTGGTGGTAATGGTATGATGGTGGTGGTGGTGATGGTGATGTAGATGGTAGTAGAAATGGTAATGGAGATGGTTTACTGCTGGTGATGATGGTGATGATGATGATGGTGATGGTGGTGATGGTGGTGGTGGTGGTGATGGTGATGGTGGTGTTGGTCATAATGGTAGTGATGGTGGTGGTGGTAGGGGCATAGCAATGGCTTACAAACATCCCAAATAAGTTTCTAGGAAATGTAATTGGTGCAACACTTTACTTCTATGCTCTGCTCATTTCACAAGTGTTCTCTTTCTCTGCTAATATTTTCCTGTGTCTAAAAATACAACTAATTTCAATAGGACAAGTCTGTATTGGATGTACTGCATACATATAGAAGATTCTTCAAAGTCAACAAAATTCATTTTCAATTATTTGTTTGGTATGTATTCAATACCCTTGAGAAATGAAGAGTTGTGAAAAAGGAAACCAATGCTGTCAATTTAGTAGAGTTAGAAATCTCCATATTCACTTTTCCAATTGCTATTATACCTGAGATCATTGTCTCTGTGTCATTGCTAGTTGTTACATTATTTTTTCATTCCATACTTTGAGCTAGGAATCTATTACAGAAAGAGCATGTTGGTGAGGCATTGAGCATGAATAAGTTAGGAATAGTAATTAGTTTTCAGGCATTCCATTGAGGATGGCAATGCATTTTTCCCCAAAATAATTTCCTCCCAAGCAGTTGGTCTATAATAAACTTACATATTCTGAGTGGCCTGTCTTTATCTTCTTGACACATTATTTCCTAATTTCATTGTACCATTCCTTCTGTTCATCATTTCCCCTCATCTAGCCCTTTCAAGATGTATCAGCCGATATTCCCATGTCTGGGAAGTGAAGCCTTTCTTTTCCACTTAGACAACAAACAACTTTTCAATTCCATCCCACGTATCCCTCCACCTAAACCCTGCCTCTTTCATAGATATGGTTCTGGAAAGTATTGTAAGAGTTGTCTTCCCTTGTTTCTACTTCCCACTCTTCTCTTCACCCACTGCAGTCTGGCTTCTGTCCTGACCACTCCTCAAAATTCCTCCCAATATTAGCCAGTGGCCTTTTTTGGGCTCAACTGAGAGGCCATTTCTTAGATTCTTACTGGCCACCTAGATGGCATTTGACCTTACCAATTACACCCTCTCCCATAAGCTTTTCAACTGATATTCAGCTTAAATATAAGTTCCTCCAAGATGATTTTCTGGACCCCTCCATGTGTGGGAAAGTACTCCCCTAGCATCTGCGTTTCCAGCGTAACTTAGAAATTGTTTGAAAATGTCTATCTTTCCTGTTTCTTTGTACCCCTCATACCTTGCACATATAGGGCACAAAATAGTCACAATTTTCCTCAAGTTTCTTTTGGTTTGAGGTAACAGATCTTTTCTCAAGCTTAAGCAGGTGGAGAATTTATTATTGTGATTCAGAGTCACATTTTGGGTCAAAAGGCAGGAAGTGCAACTAGGCCTTGTGAGGACTGAGAATAAGAGAGACAGCTGTGGAAACCAAGGCAATTTATCTTGGATGTCCTCTGCCCTCCAAGGCCAAATAAATACTAGCTTCTGCTGTTTTCTGTGGTTTGGCCCCATTTTTTTCCCTGTCCCTCCTCTGACATCGTCACTTCCTGTCCTCAATGCTGAGGGAGCAGGAAGGAGTGGTAGAGACATGGTGTTCCCTGAGGGGGCATAGGCTGCTCACTGAGGAGAGGATAGGAGTGGGGCAGGCACTCCAGCATAGGTCTGTTTCAGTGCTCATTTTAAAAATGTGGCAAAAGATTTGAGTATCTATTTCTCAGTATTTTCTCATTCCTTTAAGCAATCTAAACTCCCCAAACACCAGTATTTCCCACCAAGAAGGAGATGATTTTATCCAGGATACTTTCCACATTCCTCTGCACTTTCCTTATTCCCACACTGGGCTGTATAACCCTTATCAAAAGGGCTATTTTTATCTAAAGTGTGTGTTCCTTATGGAGTCTGAGTGGACCATCATTTTATTATTTTGCTTAAAAAAGTGGAGAGAGGGGCGCCTGGGTGGCTCAGTCAATTAAGCATCAGACTCTTGGTTTCATCTCAGGTCATGATCTCAGGGTCATATGATCGAGCCCCTCGTGCTCAGCGGCGTTGGGGGGGGTGGTTCTGCTTGAGATTCTCTCCCTCTGCCCCTCCTCCTACTTGCACTCTCTCTCTCTCTTTTTCTTTCTCTAAAATAAATAGATAAATCTTTAAAAAAAGTAGAGAGAATGAGCTCAGTACTTATGTCAGTCAGTTATTGCTACAACAAGGCAGAGTAATAAACAATGGCCCAAGTCTTAGGGGCTCACAAGAAATGCATTTATTTTTCTTGCTCATAGTTCTGTAGGAGCTGAGGTCTGGCTGATTTGGTTGGGTTTGATGTAATCAGGTTTGGGTCTGTTCATTTCAGGACATGGGCTGAAAAGACAGAGGCGACCGGGGGTTTGCTCCTCCCAGGCAGAATCCTGAGCAGAAATATGGGGTGTTTCTTTGGGCCTGGGCACAGAAGGGGCAGTTGTCCTATTGTTTAAAGCCAGACACAGGGGCGCCTGGGTGGTTCTCAGTAGGTTAAGCGTCCAACTCTTGGTTTCGGCTCAGGTCATGATCTCAGGGTCATGGGATTGAGCATGTGTCAGGCTCTGCGTTCAGTGGGGAGTTTGCTTGAGATTTTCTTCCTCTCCCTCCGCCCCTCCCCCACTCATTCTTGCACTCTCACTCTCTCTGTCTCTAAATAATTCTTTTTTTTTTTTTAAAGATTTTATTTATTTATTTGACAGAGAGAGACACAGCGAGAGAGAGAACACAAGCAGTGGGAGTGGGAGAGGGAGAAGCAGGCTTCCCGCGGAGCAGGGAGCCTGATGCGGGCTTGATCCCAGGACTCTGGGATCATGACCTGAGCCGAAGGCAGACGCTTAACGACTGAGCCACCCAGGCGCCCCTGTCTCTAAATAATTCTTTAAAAAAAAATAATAAAGCCAGAGACAGGGCAAGCTCAACCACCACAGTCCTTAAATGCCTAATGATTTCAATGAATTTTTAGTTTTTAAGGTAGAGTTCAAGTTCCTTAGCAAGGTGTGCTAGATTGCTGGGTCTATAACTGCCTCTGGCTGATGTCTGGAGCCTCACTTCTCTTTCATTGGCCCTTCAATTTGTTGAACCTGTCCTTTTGTTTCATACCTTCTCCCATGCTGTTCTTTTGGACTTTCCTTCCGTTCTCTAACTAACTCCTCCTTAACCTTGAAAACTAAGGTCAAGAAAAGACTTCCTCCCAGAAGCCCTCCATGATTCCATTAAACTGACATTAATGCCCCTCCACTGTGCTTCTTAGCATCTTGTGTTTACCTTTATCATTGTACGTATCCCTCAGTGCCTCATTGTTGCCTTAACTCTGTTCCTCCAGACAGAGCTGAAAGGGCTTGAGGCAGTTATTCCAGGGCTCTGGTAACACTTTAGTTGACGTGCATCCCCAGGAACTAGTGCAGTGCCTGACAGAGGCGCTCAATCAATGTTTGTAAAAGGAAAGGAGAATGACAAGGTGAGAGGCTGGAAGGAAGGGAGGGAGGGAGGACAGAAAGAAGCGAGGAAGGATGATAGCCAGTTACTTGTGGGACAGGTCATTCACTGGGTGCAACCAGTAAGCTTATGCTAGGAAGGTAATTAAGAGATGCTAGACCTTAACCCATATACCATTGTATACCATTGTTAGCCCAGTTTTCTAGGCAATGTTCTTACATGGCCTGCATCTAGGCAATTAGTACTGGATGCACATGCTTAAATCACACATCCCTTTCCAAAGCCAAGTTTGTGCCCTTCCCACTTCCCTGCAATTTCTTAGGCTTCTACCTTGCCTAGTGGTGTCTGCATGAATGTGGGCAGGCTTCATTACACAGGAGCACTCTTGTTATTGACTGATATGTAGTTAAATGCACAGCCTTGTGTAGCCCCTCTAGAATGCTAATAAGGAAACGGGGACTTGGTTGTTATTTCGGTAATTTTCCTTTTGATGAAACAAAGGGCAATGAAGGTGGCCCGGGTTGAGTTTCCCCTTATTCCAGGCAAGTATCAAAAAGTTTATCGTTATCTGAGCTTCTCCAGAGCCCAAGTGACTGTGTGACACATCATGGTAAATAACTTCTTCAAAAAGTATATGCTGACTTGTTTTAGAATGCGTGTGCTGTTTAAAAATAGGTAGGGAGTTTGACACATACCTGATTGCCTCGGAGATGGAATCCGAAGCGTTGGGCATTGCAGCCTCTTCCGGGAAGGTTCCCATCAGCTCACCTCTTGTCTCCAGCTGCTCAGCAGCGGTTAGGTTACAGAGGCGGCATCCAATTACTCAGAATATCTGCCCCTGCTCTTGGCAGGGACTTATACTTCCCGGCGTTTGCAGATGATGGATGGCACTTTTTGTAAAATGTGATTTCTCTAGAATACTAGGAGGTTGAATCTGGAAGAGGGTAGGTCTTGGTTCCCACAGGACAGCAGATCTGAGATGGTGGCCAGATAAAGTGAAGAGGCCATTGAGTGAGGGCCATGGTGTGACTTCTTCAGGCTCCAGTGAGGACAGCTTGCTCACAAATGTGCTGGCTGCCATTTACTAAGAAAGAATCTCATTGTTTCCTCAGTGTGCATTTCTTTCTAGTATGTTGCCGTACCCGGTGGAATGGAAAGGGCCTGGCCAAGTGTTGTGAGCATTTCACGTTGTTGTGTGGCCTCCCTGTGAACTACAAAGAGTGGAAAGTTGCAGAAATGGCTGTCAACATACAATGGGCAGTGAAAATCAATGAGAGGAAAATGGTCCATTTTTGCTTTATTGATTTTCCTGGTCAATGAATCCTCTTCATTTTATGTACCTCCCCTTCAGTGTTTTTCCCCTGTTGGGCACATCTTAATGTTAGTGCTCTGCATCAGACACGGAACTGAGAGTGACAGGTTCCTTGAATCATAGAAGGCTCTTAGTGATGGCAACGTGGTAGGTTTGAAGGAGAGCTCGGGGAGATGACACCAAAGCTTGGGGAACGTGATGCTTGCTCCTGATGTTGGAGAGAGTGTCTGATGCAGGGGGTGGCTGGAGGGGGCTGATGGCATTAGGATTGAGTAGCTTAGCATAGAGACTGTGGTGATTGTGTCCAAAGGGATAAGAAATATTTAAAAGGCAAAAAAGGATGGTGACAGATACCATAGATGAAGAGCAAGTGTAGTACCCTGGGAAGTGAGTGGTGCCAAATTTGTGTGGGCCTAATGATAGGATTTCAGAGGTACCCTTTTGCCAAACACAGTTACAGCATCGATGTTTCTGTGTGAATGCAAAGAAAAAAAAGAGCATTTGATTTCCAGTGATATAAGTTGAATGTAGTAAGTTAATCATGTTTTCAGTCACCACACTAGGTAGAAGAATAACTTGGCTATCCTGGGGAAAAATCAGAAACCCAGAAATCATGACCTCTCTGGAATGTTTGCCCCAGGGAGTCCTGTTCACATTAAAGCAGAAAGGATCAAAAGAAAATTTTAGTAACCTTCAACAATTACCATCTTAAGCTAGAGACTTGTTTTAGTTATTCCTTTCAAATAAGCATTGGATGGTTCTTCATATTTTTAATTTTCAGGTGAAACTATGGCACAGAACATTTTTAAAAAAAATTGTGTAACATCAGATAGAAGCTAAATATAATGCTTGGACGAGAGCTCAAAACCCTAAACATTTAGTCTGTTGATTGGCTATTGAGACTTATTAGCTTGTAGTGAAACAGTTGACAGAGGACTTTCCCCAAGTAGAAAAACCAAGGTTCAAGGCTAAATCGCAACTCTCTTCTCACCAGCGAGGCTATGTTTTTGTTCCTAAATAGACCTTTTGTATCTTGCATTTGGAAAATCCTGCTCCAGTATTTAACACCAAAGGGTCCTGAACATTCTTGGGTTTAGAACATTTTCAATTCTCTGAGCTATCCTTACTCTTCAGCCTTCTACTTTTTTGACCAGAAATGTGGGCAATTACTTAAAAGCCTGCTCTCTCTGGTCTAAGCAATGCCTTTTGATGGGACAGTATGTACTTACATAGCTTCTGGGCACATGAAACAGGGATGACAGGAGGTTGATAGCAGTTATTAAAACAAATTCCATGAATGCACGTTTTCCTTCCAGCCTTGGGCAGCAATACAAACATAATAGCTTAGTTGTTTGATAATAAATATGTAGTGTGTTCCTTCAGCTAGTTGTCCCAAGTTTTCTTTTATTTCCCTGGAAACCTTTTCCTGCTCTTTGACCATCAGCAGTCCGTGAAGTCACACGTGGGCGGATGCTATTTAGCTACAATATAGCCCTGAGAAAATAGCAGCGTTACCCATCAACCAGTTTTCCAGAGAGGAAATGAAGTCTTGGACTATGCTAAATTTGTTTTGCTAGTGGTATGAACTAGTTAATTAGGGACTTTACTCATCCAACAATGGTCACAGAAAAAAAAAAATGAGATGAAATCATTATAACTTTGTCCCTTGGTAAACCTATTAAAACACAAAGACATTTGTGGTCGTATTCCAAAATGAAGACTTCAGAGTTGAAATGGAACTTACGATAATTAGCTTACCTACATTTAAAATCTTCATCCAAAAATGGCCAAAAGGAGGAAAGGCAGAAAGAACCATGAAATAAAACATAACCTCACCTGCTGAGATGGCATAGTGATCTTGGCAACTGGTAGATTTTTACTTGAAGAAAACAAACACCATCTGAAAATAAGAGGGAACTATCCTTTTGTTGGAAGGGATGGATGGTGCTTCTTCATAGCTGGGGAAAGCTCTTAAATTTAAGGAATAAATGTGACAGACATGAGAAAAAGAGGCTGTTTTCATCTTTGCTGGAGACTGAACACTCCTAGAACACAGATAATTAGGTTAATTTCCTCTATAACTACTCAGGATCCCTTGACAAATCCAGTGATGGGTTGACCAAGAAGACAGGGAACTAAGACGTGAATCATTCCTTGAGACTGTTTAGTACCTGTGGTGACATTAGATCTTGTGAATGTTGCCAAATGTGGCTCACTGGGATGGGGTATATTTGTGGTGTAGTATCTTGGATCAAACTTTAATCATCAGAAAGGGAAATCTATTCATGCTGTTAATGATGGGAAACCAATCTCTGAGGAAGGGTTCCTATCAAAGGATGGTGCAGTAGAGCTTATAAGGATGCCACCTTGATTTGATGGTGTCCTTGAGTTCCCCTAAATAATTCAGAGCAATTCACACATACTGAGGGTTGGAGTAAGTTGTAAGGAGGAATTTCCTGAAAGGGCTGTTTAATATTGGACATGAGTTAATGAGGAGAGCTAGTAACTTCGTGTGTGTGTGTGTGCATGTGTGTGTATTTAAATCAATTCTTTTTAGTAAAACATTGGTCATGTAGCATTTCTTTCCATGTCCTCATGAGGACCCAGAGTCTGATAGAGGCCAGTTCTCCCTCACACACCATGGGAAGGCCAGTCTTTAGAATTCTTGACCAGCATCCTGCCCACAATAGTATTGCCTCATTTAGTTTATACAGAAGGCTGTGGGGAGTGGGGGAGAAATAGGGGAAGAAGAAAAAGGTATAAACTGACTTTTCATTTTGGTCATCAGATCTCGGTAGTAATGAGAACCTCAAGTTACACAAAAGGAAGTTAAGAAATCACCATGTCATTTAATCTGTGACCATGCTCTTGCTACACTGACACCTATGAGATTTTTAGGTGAAAAAGATAAATGCATTTATGTATTGACAGGTTCAGGTTCTTCGAGTATACAACGAACGTTTCTGCATGCATGCCCTCACATCTGGTTCAATCCAAAGAGTGGCTAATTTTCATGACTAAAATGCAGGTCTCATATATGCCCCAAACCAAATTCTGTGCTACCAACGTGCTACGTGATCCATTAACAACAACAATACCACCAAAATAGAAACCCTTCTGTCTGCCTGGGTCCTGAGACAGCCTGAGTATGGAAGGGACTGGCTCTTCCTCCAAGAAATTTTACTCTCATCGCTATGCCCAGCAGTTTGTAACTAATTAATTCTTGTTTAGAGAAAGAAATAGCACCTCGTTCAATGCCCCAGGCCTAGATCTGTGGGCACTCGATCAGGGTGTGTGTCCAGTAAATGACTGATGTGGGCTCTGGAACACCTGGAATTAAGACTTAGTATTTTCAGCGAGGATAGATTGCTCTGTCTCATTTGTGTTCATTAACAGCCTGCTTCTTCTTGGCCAGGAATATAAAAAAAGGGAAATGCGCAGAGAGGAGTTTCAAGGATGACAAGAGAAGAGAACGTGAAGAGGGCAGGGAGGAATGGCAGGAGTCCTAAGAGGCAAACGAGGAAGGAACTTTGGGAGTAGCTTAAACATTAATGTATTTGGGAAAATATAAAGGATGAGGAGGACAGATGAAGCTGGCAGGGGAGTAGAGTAGAAGTCCATTATCCCCCATGTAGTTCCCTAGACTCATTTCTCCTCTAATTCTTTACTCTTTGTTCCTGCTTGAAATGGAAGCTGATCTCACTTTCAAGTGAAGTGCATTTCCATTGCTGCCATCAGACTAGTTTTTATATGATCAATAATAATAAGAACAAGAATAATATTATACCTCCATTTATATGTAGCATTTGCTTTGCACCTCTCATTCTGTGGCTGCTTTATGTTCACAAGTCCAATTTTTACAACTCTCTAATGGAGGTGCGATTACTCCCCTTTCACAAACGGAGATTTGGGGGCTGAGAAAGATTAGGTTATTTGCCTGGGATCACACAGTTTCCAAGTGGTAGAGGAATAATTTAAAGCCAAATTGACCAGACTTTAAGTCGTTTCTCTTTCCTTTTGTTCTGTGCCTGAGCTAACTGAGGAGGGAATGGTCACAGAGAAGGGAAGCTGGGCGAGAGGGGTCTGGGATTTAAGCATTCATTTATTCATTTGACAAATACTTGTTAAAAGGTCTGTTGTGTTCTAGGCCCTTCAGGGAGCTCTCACTCTAGCAGAGGAGTGTCAAGGAGACAGGCAGTTGTATATCCTGAAGAAGTGACCAGGAGTGAGCAGAGGTTGACTCTGAAACACTCCATTCAGCCTTAAGAAGTCAAAAAAGTAGGTGTTGCTCGAACAGGTTCCTGAGGAATCTGTCTAGAGAAAGTTGAGTAAGATGGACAACAGTGTTCTTGGTAATTCCAGGGACATCAGATGTTTATAGGATTGAAACATGGAGAGTGGGATGTCCAGAGATGAGGGTGGAGAGGTAACCAGAGGGCCTTGAAAACTATGGAAAGGTGTTTGCATTTTATCCTCAGAGCAATCGGTGATATTGAATGGTTTTAGGTAGAGAAACATAAGGCTCCAGTTTGCACTTGAGAATGATGACTCTGGGTGTACAGGAAATGGATTGGGATGGATCAAGCCCAGAAGCAGGAAGACTTTTTCCACTGATACAGGTAGGAGAGATGTAACCTGATTTAAGGTAGGTGCAGTGGTTAGAATTATGTGGATTTGAGAAATATTGATGAGATGGAATGAAGAGAACTTGGTGATTAATAATATGGATGTTGGGACTGAGTCAGGTAAAACCAAGTTACATTGCTATAAAAAAACAGCACCTGAATCTCTGTAGCATAACAAAAGCTTATTCCTCTCTCATGCAGAGTCCATGTAGGTCCAATTCTCTTTCAGGCAATTATCCTGCATGCTCTGTGATCTAGTTGCTTCAACCTGTGTTAGCTCTTTCTCCACACAAGAACTGCTCTGCCATCACCTTGATGAGGGAGAAGACGACTTGGAGTGTGTGGGAGCTTTTCACCACCTCAGCCCAGAAGTGACCCACTTTATTCTGCTTCCATCTCATTGGCTAGAATTAGTCACATGGGCCCACCCAATGGCAAGAATGCACTAGTATTGTCTACCACAAGGACTAGCAAGTTCTGTGCTTTAAGAATTATAAGAATGTATGTAGGGGTGTGTGGGTGGCTTAGTCAGTTGAACAACTGACTCTTGGTTTTGGCTCAGGTTGTGGTCTCATGGGTGGTGGGATCAAGCTGCATGTCGGGCTCTGCACTCAGTGAGGAGTCTGCTTGAGATTCTCTCCCGCTGTCCCTCCCCCCAACTCGTTCTCTCTGATTTTCAATAAATAACTTTAAAAGATTTTAAATAAATCTTTAAAAAGAAAAAAGAATGTATGTATGTGTGTGGAGAGAAGAGAGTCTATCCAGTGTGGCAGCAGATTAACTTCCCAAGTTTTGGGCTGATTCATGAAATGGGGAAGGGCATACAGGTCTTGGTGGCTTTTATGGATTTGGCTGCTTTGTCCTGAAGACAATCAATGTTTATTAGAGTGTCTGTTTGCATATCGCTAGGTCCTTTAGGCTTCTGCAGCTTGCCCTCACTACTCCCCACCCCAGTTCCTGCCCACCTTTTGCCATCTTGGCATTAAGTGGTTATAAATGCTTTATGGGGAAGTTTCATGCAACACTGGGAAGTGACTCACCAGAAATCCTCAGTCTTTGTGTGGACGGACCCAGATTGTGGGTTCATCTGAGTGTGGTCTCAGTGTCTTCTGGAGCCCACAGTGCCAGGTGCTTATGAAATGCGTACATGCACTTGAAAATGGCAGTGTGCTGAAGAGAAACTAAGTGATTCGGACACCTTTGGTTTAGATTAAGTCCTAACCATAAACAAGATTGATTAATCACAAAAATATCTACTCCATCTAAAAACCTTTATTCTCTATTTTATAACATGGGATTTAGGGTTTTAATAGGGAATGATAAAGTCTTTACTTTCTCAGCTTAATAAATTTCAGGATCTGAATAATCAACCACCAAGTATATCATGGACATCTTCATCTTATGCTTTAGACACCAATTAAGTCAAAGTCAGACAAACTTTCTGAGACCCAAGAGCCCCTGATTTAGAATTCTTCTCAAGGCTTGTTGAGAAGAGTTTATGATGCAAAGTGAGAAATTAAAACATGTGTTTGTTGATTACAAAAAGCCATCACAACAAGAACTGTGCTTCCTACTTTTCCTCCTGCATAAGCAGAGGGAAGTGGTGCATTTTTAGAGAGGGATACAGGGTTCTCTTTTCTCTAGGGTGGGCCCATCCTAGGCCTGCAGGAAACATTTGTAGAATGAGTCAAGAGTAGAAACACAGGACTTAAAGGATTTCTGCTTTTCTGGCAGCAGATCTGCAGGCTCACACTCTACCAGTCGCCCTCCCCACATGCGTACCACGGACAGAAACACTGTAGATCCCTCCTGCTCCTCGCGCACTGGGTCTGGGATTTTGCATCCTCTCTGAGCCTCGGGTGATCAAGACAAGGGTGGTGATCCCTGCTCCGCTGGTCTCACAGGCTTGATGTGAGGCGGGGTAAAGTCACATGTGCAAAGTGCTTCAGAAACTGGGAAACAACTTACAATGAACTCTAAAGGGAAACGAATTATTTTTCAGAGTTGTCTTTCTCTGGCCATAGTACTCCCACCTCTCCTTTGCTTCTTTCTTCTCTTCTTTGTTCTCTCCGTGTCCCACTCGCCTCTTCTTCACACCATGCTGGCTTCCTCCCTGTCAGATCTCCGCCCTCTGTCCTTCATCAACCCACCAGATAAAAGAATACAAATGGGGAAAACCTGTTACTACAGCTGAAAGTCTCAGCAAAATGCTCTTTTCTCTTTCTCCCTTCTTGTCCTCAAGTGTATTATTCACAGCACCTCTGTATACTGTGGATGCTTTATAAATATTCCTATTCATAATAACCCACAAAGTTCCCTCTTTCTACACCGGCGATGAGATTTACCAATAACCTCTAACACTGATCTTCGGGGTCCTTTCTCCCGGGGCAAATGCAGGTTCATTATTTTGGTCTGTCAATCTGCTTTCTTTGCTATACCTCCCAGCAGAGACTGATGGGGAGGCTGGTTATGAGACTGAGATCATTCGCTTTCAAATCTGGCTCTTTGAAACCAAAGAGAATGTATTTTCTGCTCAGGTGACAATATCTTTCAGTATCTTAGGATTCACATTCCTACTCTTGTATTTTCCATAAAGCTCAGCTTGGATATAGCACTGTCTGTCCTGCGTGGACTAACTTTTTATTTGGTCTCTTCAGCAGTGCTTTTAGAAGCCCATAACAATCAAATGATTTGAGTACGGTCATTTCCTAGACTGAGGCAGCTTAATCTGTCTAGATCCTGAGCCACTTTCAAAATGACTTGCCTTCAATCCCATACAGCAATGGTGTTTCCCCAGTTCAAGCTCAATCAAACATTAAATACAAGGAAATAGGTAAAATAGGAATCTATAGGAAAGTATAAAACTAAACAGAGAGATTAGTCTGCATGGCTATGTTCCTTTTGGTTATTGATATCATTATGTTCAAAGGAAATCCTAGGAAAAACTGTTAAATGGAAATAACTTACAGTTATGGTCATCCCTTCAGTACTGATTACCTTTTTCTGGCTTCTCTGAGGTCCACCAACAAATGTTCTTTTTCCCTCTGGTGTTACTTCTAACACACCATACATACGTAAAGAGGTTCTTAATCCATCAACAGATTTGATATAAGCAGTGTTTATAGAGAACTTACATTGTGCCAGATACTAGCTCTGGAAGATCCCATTAATAAGCAAAAGCAGATGCAGTTTCCATCTTCATGGCACATATAGTCATTAATGAGATAATCATACTCATGGAAGTATAAAGGCAAACTGAGATCTAACTTCTGAAGGAAAGGAAAATGGTTTTATGAATGCATTTCAGCCCAGAAAATGACCAGATTTTGAGAGCATGGCAGGCAGGGAAGTGATCCTAGAGATGTGAAGAGTGAGTAGGGATTACCCAGATGAAAGATGGAGCTGATAAGGAGAGTATACCACACAAAGGGAATAGCAGCTGCAAAGGCCCAGTGGTGAAAACTGAAGAACTGAAAGGAGGACCGTGTGTTTGGAACTCAGAGATCAAGGGGGCAGGGTTTGGGATGAAGTGGGAGAGGTAGACAAAGCCAAGGCACCTGAGGCCGTACAGACCATCCATGCACAGTCATGTGAAGTGGCTATAGTATTTTCAGTAAAAATTAAGACATAATCAGATTTTTATTTTTAAAAGAGGTGTTCAGCTTCATAGTAAAGAATTGATAAAATACACTCTCAGAATTAGGAAATATATGGAGAAATTTGGAGTATATGGTTCTTTGGCTTACTGTTATAGCACTCATTACATTATATTACTGTGTATTTTTTGGGCTATTTGTCTGATTCAAGAGATGAGCATTCTTAAGAGGAGAATATTTTTGTCTTGTTTCTTTTTACACATTAGTCCCTAACACAGTGCCTGGAAAATATTGGATGCACATGAAATTGTTTCTGGGTAAATGGAGGGAGGGAGAGATATGAACAAGAATGAACGTTAATGTTATGAACACATATGGGATTGTACTTATTTAGTTCATATAGTCTGAGTTACCTCAGAGCTCTCCAATTCTTTTTAGAAATCTATGTATTTCCTTGTTTATTCTCTATACAGTAGGAAACCTTGAATATATAGTTAGAGCATAGAGTGACTAATATCAGTGGCTGGGGAGTCTCCACCTGATCTATGACATTCTCAGCTACAAAGGCAGTAGAGTGGGATGACTGTATTTGGGAGCAACAATGCCATTGGGTCAGACTTTACAAATAGGTAAAATTTTTGGTTTAGAGAATGTAAAATCTGGCAAAAGTTGAATAAAGGGACAGGATCACTGGGAACTTTAAGAGGTGAGACATTATTTAAAAAGGATCCATATAAAGTGACTAAGGATAAGGTGGATAAAGTTAGACCCTATTCCATCATGGTCAGTGTGTTGTTAAGTATCTCAATCCCACTGGCGTTGGCATTTTGTTTTGTTTTGTCTGTTCTTAAAGGGAGACCTGACTTCTTTTGTGCAGGTTCTCCTGTCCACCCCCCTCAAACAAAATAAAATGGTTAAGAAAATGGAAAAAAATAAGAAAACCCTAATAGAGCTATGTTATTTAGAAAAGTAAAATTGCATGGGGTTATTTGAGGTGTCCTAGAGCACACGTTGTTGGCTTGGGGTTGTGAGCCATTGCCTTAGAGGCTTGATAGGTAACTGATAAATAATTTTAGAAAATATTGGATGCCTGGGCACCTGGGTGGCTCAGTTGGTTAAGCGACTGCCTTCGGCTCAGGTCGTGATCCTGGAGTCCCAGGATCAAGTCCCGCATCGGGCTCCCTGCTCAGCAGGGAGTCTGCTTCTCCCTCTGACCCTCCCCCCTCTCATGCTCTCTCTAGCTCATTCTCTCTCAAATAAATGAATAAAATCTTTAAAAAAAAAAAAAGAAAATATTGGATGCCTAAATTTCATTTCTAAGTGTGATATCCCTGTAAAGTAAACAAACAACAATTGAATTTTAACAGGGACTAATGTTTCTGGGTGGAGCTGGTGTCAGAAGATCCTACTGGTGATCCCCAAATTCAGAATTCATGGATGATCTCTAGTTTATATGATATTTATTTATATGATTTACATGACATTTATATGATATGAACATTTATATGGTATGAACATCACATTCATATAGAATATTAGATATTAAAGGATAGGGGCTATGCTTAGTATCTGTATGTTATAGTTCCCAGCACTGGCTCCTAGAATATTTTACAGATACAATCAATATTTTTTAAAAGCAGAGCAAATAATTAGATCCTAGGTCACATTAAGACTGTTCACATTTGGCTTATAACCCTTTTCAATGTGATTTTGAACATGACTGCAGAGTTTCTGCAGCTGAGGGCGTGTAAACTGATACCATGAGGCATGTTCAATGTTTTCTGTATTGCCAAGTTATGTTTAAAATGTGACACTGGTTATGTACATCTATCATTGTGAGTAGATGCAGCTGTACCACCTAAGAGTGTCTAGTGTGAGAGATCAACCACATTATAAGCAAATTAACTTGAGTTTACTTGGCAGAAAAAAACAAAAACAAAACAACTTAACTGAATAAATCCACATAATCAGATGCCTTCTGTATGGGAGGAGTATAATTATCTTTGCAAAATGTTTCATTTTTATTGTTACCCATACTTTAGTTTTACCCCAAATGATCCTTTGTGTTTTTTCTCCCCCCTTTGGCTTCCTTTCTTTGGATGTGTGTGGACCCCGTGAACTTGACTCCTTCTCTCCCATGACAGGTAAGAAAGGACAATTTTGCTGCTTATATGTTCTTCCATGCTTCAGTTATATTTAGCAAGAAACATCATTTGTCTGTTCCACTGCTGTACTTTAATATGCTGAGAATATGCTCCTAAACTTGAAAACTGATACCTTTTAGAATGCCTCTGAGATGAAACCTTTAAATTATTGATGATATATGCTGCATGTTGTTATTTAGATCATGTGTTGGTATATGTGTATCAAGGCGTTTCAGTAAGAAGGATGGGTTCCTGAAAATCAGACTGTAAATTGATTCATCCTTCCCCATTGACTCCTGTCATTAACTTCTGATGGGCAGTGCTGCCTTATGTTTTCAAAGCTAAGCTTCCTTTGTTTGCTAGCTTCATGGCCATCAAGTATTTGGCTATTTATAAAGATCAGGAAAATGCACTTGGTGAGTAAGGACATGACCATGAAGCGTTTCGTCAATCAAATCATCTTTGATATTATAATCACTACCATCTGTATGGTAATTTGTTTTTTTTAAGCGGAACATATATGTAATTAAAATAATATTCTTGGTCACTTTGAATGCTCCCACATCAATTTTACTTTTGGTATAAGTGAATATATTTTATATCACTCCCCCAAAATTTTAGAATCCTTAAAAAGCATTTTTTTAACTTCTTGAGGAAAATAGATTAAAAAAATTTCAAGCATGTGTGCATAATAGTGCTATATGTCTAAGACAGCCTGTGTCTTAGGGGTATATGTCTTATATACGGAGGAGGCAGAGTAGCAATATATGGTAATCCTCAGAAGTAGTCATGAGAAATAATACATGATATTACAATGGGCATGTTAACCAAGCCATTCCGTTAGGTTCTCTAAGATATATCTTTATATTATTGAAGTGAGAGGAAATAGCATTTCTAGCGTCTATTAGCTTTCTTCCCCAAAGAACTGCCTTTGAAGTTATGATTTAATATTACATCTCCAAGCTTTTAACCAGGCAAAAGCAAAATGACTATGTACAGAACAAACTACAGTTAGTAAATAGCTCTTCATGTTACTTGATGGCTCTTAATTCATCAAGACACACAATAAACTTACAAGATTTTGTGCCAGGATTTTTTTTTTCTGTATATAGAAACATGTATCTTTTTTTCTCAAATTAGGAAAAAATAAAACAAAATGGGTTTCTGTTTTTTACTGCCAACTGTGAAACTTAGAATTAAGTTTTGTTTTTGATTATAGTACCTAGTCCATTGTAGTTCCTGGTGAAATTCTTTTTTTTTTTTTTTCAGTAACTTTCCATGTTTTCTAAAAACACCCTTTATTTTAAGAGCACTGCTTATGCTGTATTATTATGCTATTTACTAACTGTAATTTGTTCTGTATGTAGTCATTGTTGTAATATTGTGAGTCTCTGTATTTAGCCAACATTATAAATGATAAGTAATATTAGTATGGACCATAATAAGACCTAACATTCTTTAAGAGTTTCCCGAGTACCACACCCTGGCGTTAACTTGTTTAAATAACACGTGGGTACTCCTATGCTTTGTATCTGTTTGGAGCAGGTTTTGTTGATGTTTGGGGGAAAGAGTACATTTATATCATAGCGTATCAGATAATACTATTCTTAAAGTATCCTCCTCCATATAGCTCAGGCAGTCTTTTTTCTCTCTTCTCACTTCTGTCCCTTCCTTCTTATGTATAAATATAAATTTCACTCTGTTTTCTTATGTAGAGCAAATCTGCTCCATTTGGCCGTTCCACTTATACTCAACTCTGAGCCTTCCCTTGCATATTAAAGAAACCTGGAGATGCATTAAATAGGGAGAAGTATTGCATTTCTGAGAATTTGGTCTTTCAGTTATATTGGCAGTAATTATAATCAATGGTACCAATTCTTTAAAACATACTTGACTTGGCAGTAGCTGAACTTAATTCAATAGGAAAACATACATCATTAGTTCAATCGCAGAATCTTAATTCTAGAACTGTTCCATGTTTGTGACATACAAGAGAAGAAGGGCATCTGACATGTGTTTTCATGGTAGAACCTGAACGAAGAAAGTAGAACGTGTGCACCCTAATATAAACCTCAGAGTGTGAACTGAAGTCTGAATTGTCACAGGGAGTTCAACCATAGACAAATATTTCCAATGTGTTTTTAAGGGTCGTACATAGAAATAAATGTGTGAGGCAGAATTTTAGGGATATTAAAATGAATAAAATGAAAACAGTATTACAATGCTGAAAGATTTATGAGATGCCTATTTTGCATTGACCAGACAAAGAATGCATTTAAAATATTAATATGGGTACATATTACAGTACTGAAATGCTGAGGATATTTAAATGACATGGTTATAGACTCTGTCTTTCTGAGTACCAAGGAACTGCATTTCATGGCTATGATATCACTTGAGAGACCTATTTTATTGGCTCCCCTGTATCATCTGATCTATAAATAGAACTCCCTAAAATACCTACAGAGTGGTAACCTTAACACTACATCAAAACTAATGATGTAATGTGTGGTGATTAACATACCATAACAAAATAAAATAAAAAAAATAGGTTTCTTCACAGCATTTATAGGGTAGTAAGCAAACTTGTAGCTAACCTTATGCTCCTGTTCCTATTATTGTGTTAATACAGGCAAAATTGCTTCAAATTTGGGGTCATGTTGTGCTATTTGTTGTCTTAGCAATCAATATTGAATCACAGCTGGACAGTGTGGGTGAGCCAACCATGGTGAACCGTACAAGGACCCTTAGAGCTATTGTGTAGTTAGGACATGAGTGTGTGGCTTGTGACTGCTTGTGAGCTACTTCTGAATACTTATCCTAATGACTTCCTTGATAATCAAGCTGGGGTTACCATAGGGTATAGGTTAGTTCTTAACATAATTTACCTTCTTGGACCAGTTCTGATGAAGACCCATGTTAATCTGAATATTATACTTTAGCTAATTAAGTTCAAAGAGATTCCATTTATTTGAGTAAATTATCCCATTATTTTTGCTAACTAAATGCATTTTGAAAAGCTTAAAAAAAAAAAAAAGATTACCATTGCTGGAAGTTATTTCTGAAACCATATGCATGCCATCTGGTATTTATCCTCATGGTTATTGTTTCAGTATTCTGTGGTAGGCCGGAGGGACTCAGGGACACATTTCATACCACCATTAATAAAAGAACAGGAAAAGTGGAGAGATATTTTGTTTTCAAAGGGTAGAAGGGGATTTTCCTGTTACATGGTTATTACTGACTTCACAATTATATTAATGAGCATAAAATACCCAGAACAGTGCAGATGTATGGTTATGAGACTTTGACAGGGGTATGGTAGAAGTGAGGGTTCCCAGTGGCCTGCCCCTGAATATGCCATCTTTCATAAGTGGATAATCTGCTATCACCTGCCTGCATCCTCAGCTTGCATATTAATAGGCCTGTGGGCCCCACCGGACCAGTTATGGTGGTAAGTTATGCTCTAGCTGTTAGCAATATTTCCTGCTAGGCAATCTATAAACACATACCCTCTTCCAGTCTCAGTCATATGCTAAACCCTTCAATGAGACCATGGTCATGATACACCTTTGCTCATTTGGCCTCATTTCCAGATCTCTCAATCCCAGCCACTCTTGCTGAAAAGTGTGTCTCAAGGATCTCCTGGACAACTTTGATATCACTTGCTTCTTGTTTCCCATCCAGAGAATGAATTCATTGTACAATAAGAATCATAATTAATGTTGATCAATAAATCCTTCCACCGTACTTCCCCAACTATTCTCCTTCCCCAGGTAATCAATATGAACATGATGAAGTTTTAGAATATATGTGAGGTTCAGTGGGGTGAGGTCCAGAGCCGACAACCAAGAAAATTCTTGAGACATCTTTGGTGCAAAATGGTGGTTTATTAAAGTACAGGGCAGGACCTGTGGGCAGAAAGAACTGCTGCATTAGGGTGGGGAGGGGTGGCTGATTATTTCCTGTGGGATTGGGGGAGATAAGGAAATGGGAGGTTTCAAAAGGATTTTCATATGCTAAAGAGGACCTACAAGATACTGGAGGCCTTGCCATTGTCAAGTTAAGGTTGTTTACCCCTCTAGTAAGGCATTAACATTAAGATAGTTGAGAACTTCCTGGAGGAACATTACACTCTGCCCGCCTCAATTATCTGTCAATGGGCTGCAGGTTATAAGGGCATTTAATTGTATCTACATTTCCTTCTGGAAGCAAGGTTATTGATGATAGGATTGCTTTGTTCTTGTAGATTGCTAACACATTTGTAAATGAGGGAGTCTCCTGTCTTGCAGGATTGTGATCTTCACAAGTTAACTATTAGTTTTTCCTTTCCTTAGCTTTAGGGCAGCCAGGAGTGCCTGCGGAATGTCACATATATCCCTTGGGGGGTGGGGGTTGTGGGGTGTCAGCTTCTGCTTTGTCCTCAGCTTGCCTTCTGTTCCCTCATCAAACACATACACACCTTCCATTTCCTTAGAGTCATGCCTCATTCTGACTGCTGCCCAAGAATTGGCTGTAGCGTTCAGCGTTCACCCAAGCTATGTTCTCATCTTGTCTTCCTTCCTTGTCTGTGCCTCCTTTGGGGGTACTTGGTACATAGTTTTCCCAGCACATCAAAATTGAGTTCACTTGAATAAAAAAATCTCAATACAACATCCCCTTCCAGCACTGGAAATCTCACACCTCTCTGATAATTGCAACTGGACACTCCTGTACTCGTCTGCTTCCCATGTCATTAGTGTGTGATCCATAGAGACTTGATGGCCCATTGTTAGTTAATATGTCCTATTTAGCAAGCATTTATTTGTGTCAGTCTGGCTACCCAATATTGTGAAGGTATGGTCATGAGAATGAAGGTTACTGTCTTGTTGGGTCATTCCTGTCAATCTTTACAGTAGCTTCATAGGTATCATCATCCCCAGTGGTTTTTCTTCTCCCATGTGTGACAGAAACATTATTAAAGTTTTCTTTTCTTTTTTTTTAAAGATTTTATTTATTTATT
Source organism: Mirounga angustirostris (assembly GCF_029215605.1). Lineage (NCBI taxonomy): Eukaryota > Metazoa > Chordata > Mammalia > Carnivora > Phocidae > Mirounga > Mirounga angustirostris. The sequence continues at coordinate 14,298,159 of NW_026991711.1, read as the reverse complement.
TGACATAGAGAGACATAGCGAGAGAGGGAACACAAGCAGGGGGAGTGGGAGAGGGAGAAGCAGGCTCCCCGCAGAGCAGGGAGCCCGATGCGGGACTCGATCCCAGGACCCTGGGATCATGACCTGAGCCGAAGGCAGTCGCTTAACCAACTGAGCCACCCAGGCGCCCTAAAGTTTTATTTTCTAAGTCTGTACCCAAAAGAAAAATTAAAAGCTAGTGTAAGGATGAAGTGGGTAGATCTGGTCTCAACCCAAATTTTGTTACTGGGGCTCCAACTTCTGACTCTTCTAAAAGGTGTATTTACGTACTAGAGGACGAAAACTCCTGATTTTTCTTTTCTTCTCTTACCTGCAGATTGGAGGTAGGTCAGGTTGCTTTTGTTATTGGGGTCCTGCTCAGTATAGCCACTGTGTCTCAAGTCCTATTTCCAAACGCTGTCATTTTGTTGGTTAGTCCACACTCTCTAGAGATTTGGTTCATTCTTACGGCCTTTCTGCTAGATCCACACTTTCTCCAGGCATTCACACTCTTTCTGTGGCAACTGGACAGAATCTCAGTTCTTTCAATCAATTGAAGAGAGATTAGCCTCTCACTTTGCTTCAAAACATGTTCTATTAAGGAACATACACCAGTTGTCAAGAAGCTGGGATTAGGGCTAATGGGTGATACTATTCTGTGTCACAGGTATGTCTTCCTCCTTGGTCTTGACTTGGTCCTGTATTAGAGTGAATACCCTTCAATTCCACCTTAGGAAGTTGAGGACTTTGCCTTTTGGGGCATTCTGTCTCTCTCTTCTTCCTTGAGAGTTTTAGTCCTAGTGTCTACAGATAGATGATCAGTCCCAAAATACCTTCACCATTTCTAACAGGGAAATTTAATTTTTTTGAAGGATGGCCTTTGCTGAGACCCTAATACATGTATGTGGGCATATATCTGAGTTTGAACTCCTGCATGACTTTTAAGCACAAATTAAAATTGATTTGAGTCTTCTTATATATTGACAAGAAGTACCGTAGCTTCCCTTTTGGGGATCCTCCCTCTCTTAAAATTTCCATGACCTGAAGGCTTATCCGATCCAAATGGGGGCTGAAAGGTTAGTTCAATTTCCATTATAAGAGGGGAGAGATTGAATCCTCTTCAGTTTGCTAATGCTGTTGCTTGAGGCTGCCAAATTTGGTGGCTGTTGACAAAATCATACTCCCTGCTCTGACAGATGCTGCTAATTCACGTCTCCACACTGGCCAAGGGCACTCTGCCAGTGTTGACTTTTGAGCGAGGACATAATTTCTCAGAACCATGCTCCGAAAAAGTTGCCCTTCACTTGGCTTCCCAAGGTCATTGTTCGTGCCGTTCAGTTCACTTAGTCCCTTTCCAGACCTAGAACCACCGTTTTCTAACTGCCCCTGGAGACCTGTACCAAGAGATTGGGCAACTTTTCTCTTTTTGTTCTTAAAACACAGAAGGTTTCACTGTATCCATTTCCCAGACAGTTCCCCATTCTCAAGAGATTCCCTTAATGACTGCAGGCATCCCTCTATTCATCCTTCTCAAAGTTTCCTCAAGGATTTCAAAATAATTCTCTGACACTTCTCTTAATAGAATATTAAAAAAAAAAAAAAAGAAAGAAAAAACCAGAATAGAGCATTTGGCTATGTATATACCTAATAATAATCATCATTTAGGTTTTAGAATGTTTTTCAGGGTTTAAAGTGACTCATTATTGCATTTATTCTTCACAACCATTCTCAAGATCAATGTTACCATATTCCTTTGTGACAATATGTGGCACAGTTGAGGGTGTTGGCACTCATCAGCTCAAATAAATGAATGTTACCCTCTTGACCTTTATAATGATGGGGAAAAGTTAGTATCTTAACTTATGAACTGAACTGCATGTTTCCTCAATAGCAAAATATTAATTATACTGTGATTTTGCTTTGCCAAAGAGCTCTGAAAAAAGAATAAGTTTTCTTGATCTTTTTTTGTGTGTGTGGTCATGTCTTTTTAACTTCAAATGACATGTGCTGGAAATTAGAGTAGAATGATAAAAAGATAAAGGCAAGTATAGAAAGTTATGAGAAATATGATTTATTAAAGAATGAATGTCAATATCTCCCATTTTGAAACAAATATAAAAATTATTATTATAATTTTTCAGAATGGCTAAGTGAATTACTGAAGATCTCATGGTCCTGCTTAAAAGCCATCAGCTCAGGGTCAGAATTCAAACATACTGTCCTTACTGTCTGTACAAGTCTTTCCACTGTGCCCGTGACTCTCCGTCTTTGTGATGTATCAGAATAACCTCAGGAAACTTTTGGGATTAAAGGTGCCTGGAACTGCCACATATATAGTAAATTACAATCTCTGAAGATATGTATGGTCCAGGAATCAGTGCTTTTGTCAAGGTCTACTGGAAATTTTGCAACATCATTTTGGAATCACCAAAAATACACACACACACATGAGGGGAAGTGATAAGAAAAGAGAAATGCTTTTGAGTACATGGCCCAGCACATATACTGGAGGAACTCCATTAGTATGGGTATTCACGAAGGGGCAGTGGGACGACTGCTTCCTTGCTACTGGTCTCACTAATAATCTATGCTTCAACATAACCAGTATTGTTGGGAGACCTTTCTTTGAGATGTCTCTTTGGTACATGCTTCCGGAATATAGCAATATGAAGAATAACTAGAAATATTTTTGCCCCAAGGACAAGTTTGACTACATATGGTGGATGTTTCTGGTTACTTTACTCCTTTACTTCATCCTCTCTATTTCTCCTGTCCTCACTCCTGCTTCTTTGTCTCCCCTCATCAACCTGCTACTTTACTTCTCTTATTCTGTGTTGACATCTCTTTCATTCCTCCTGACTGATATTATACTGTTTCCTTTTTCACAATCACCTTGAAGGAGATTTTTATGTTTTCTCCCACATCCTATTTATAACACCCAGTTCTTATTAAATCGATTCAAGAATTTATTGGTGCAGAATTCATTAATGGAATGAGATTCCCTCTCTTTTAGTACTAGCTGAGGATACTATGTATGAGGATTTTTGTTTTGAGGGCTGTTGCCACTGGTAAGAAATATCCCTCCCCTTTTGTGTTTATTTTTATTTTTGGCTAGTTAGCAGTTCCCCTATTGTCAATATTTTATAATGGTCTTCATTAAGACAAAGACCCTTAACTCTGCCATTACCTCCTTGGAATTTTAACAGTGCCTTAAACACTGAGCACTTGTGGTTTTCCATCTTAGGTGGAAAGAGTTGATGAGGAAAATAACCACAGAATAAGTGGGGAGATTGTTTTTCTTTTGTTGATGGCTTCTTTTAGTAACTTCTTTAGTCTTGCTCGAGCTAAGATTACTAAGAGCTTAATGAAAGAGCATATTGCCTCTTTACTTAAAGAGCCATTTAATGAAGACTCTAATATCATCCCAGCCTGGGGCTGTTGGAATGTAATTGATATGACTTCATAGGGCCACATATTGGTAGTTGTGTAAATGTGTGGCCAAGACCTAAATCTTAGTATTTTTTAATCCAAGTCTTTGCATACCACTGATACTAGATTTGTGAGAAATATATAGAACAAAGCATGCTTTTTCTGTTGTAACTCATTAAGGTTTGGACTTATTCTCATGTATCTGTTACCCTTATGAATAGGCCTGTGGTTCCCTTCAGCATGACGCCTGGACACAAGGCAAGCATGAGCAGCCTGTCCTGAGTCCAAGACATCCTTGGCTGAATTTCCCTGGGTAACTGGGACGTCCCGGGGTCATAGATGGAGGCAGAAGCACTCATAAGTGGGAGGTGGCATCAGGACTGCTTTGCTGTTTGGGCCACATTAGAAGAAGATGGTAAGAAGAAAGGGCAGTGATCCAAAGATCACTCACCAAAGCCAAGAGTTCCAAGGACAGGGCTGTGCTCCAATCTAATTCCACCTAAAATCCTTTTTATCCCATTCCTGAAAGCTCCACCCGTGACTCCAGTGGCCACATTCTTTTCTTAGTACTTATTTTATCTTTGACTTCGGGCAAATTTCATTCTTCTTTGAAATGGAGTGAAGACCATGGGGACAGAACATCTGAAGTTCCTAGAAATCATTCTGCTCTGCAAACTTGTTTCCAAAGTTGATGGCCACCATCAACTCCTCCCAACTTGTCTGCTCTAGCTGCTTTATCCATCAAGAGGTGGAGTCTTTATTTCCTGTCCTTGAATGATGGGCTAGCCTTCTAACAGGCTTGAACCAGAATTTAGCAGATGTGACATTCTCGGTCTTCTTTCCTCTTGGAAGCTAGCTGTCAAGTAAGAGATGACAACTTGAGACCAGAATGCCTACATGAGTAGTTCTAAGGGAGAGGCCATGTGGGAAGAGGAAGGCCTGCCCCACACCTCTCTCTGACTTGTCCAGCCACCACGGTTGAAATGCCAGACATGTGAATGAAAATGAACTGGGTTGTTCATTTTCTGCTCCATGTGGTGCCTCCTAGTGTTGAATGTCTCAATAGATTTGCCTATTTTGGACATTGCATATAATTGGAATCATACAATACATGATCTTTTGTGACTGGTTTCTTTCATTTAGCAACCATTTTGTAGGTTTTGAAGGTCTATGCATGTTGTAGCATATATCAGTACTTCATTCCTTTTTATTGCCTAATAGCATTCCACTGTATGGATATACTGTAGTTTGTTTATTCATTTATTAGTTGATGGACATTTGGGTTGTTTCTACATTTTGGCTATTATGAGTAATGCTGCTGTGAACATTCATGGACAAGTTGTTGTTGTTGTTGTTGTTTTAAAGATTTTATTTATTTATTTGAGAGAGAGAGAGAGAATGAGAGAGACAACATGAGAGGGGGGAGGGTCAGAGGGAGAAGCAGACTCCCTGCTGAACAGGGAGCCCGATGTGGGGCTCGATCCTGGGACTCCAGGATCGTGACCTGAGCCGAAGGCAGTCATTTAACCAACTGAGCCACCCAGGCGCCCCTCATGGACAAGTTTTTGTATGGATGCATGTTTTCAATTTCTTGGGTATACACTTGTGAATGGAATGACTTCTGTTTTAAAAGTATCACTTTTGTCTGCTCTGTTGAGAATAGACTGAAGGGGGTCAAATGTAAAGGTTATTGTGCCAATCTAAATGTGAGAAGATGGCGACTGCAGGTTATTGACCAATCACAAGTCCTGGGATATAACTGAGCTGTGGACCCTGGTGACAGTCACTGCTCAGGATGGTGCCATCACAACATGTCAACATATCAACAAGTCTGCCTGCCATCCTGAAAATGGCATGAAAAGCCCCACATTTAATGTATTAACACTCTGTGGCATGTGTTTTCTAGAGAGAGTTTCTATTCATAGATCTAATGATATTGTACCAGATCAACATGGAATCTATTAAAAACAACTGTCTGATAATATAAGAGCCATAAAGCATAACTGTAGTAGCTTGCAAAGTATAAGTTTGTGGCCATATTATTTAAATGCTTTCACCAATTGTAGGCTTCCTCAGCTGTGAAATGCATTGCAATTTATGATTCTTGGCAATCTCAATTTCTCTTTGGTAGAATGAAAGTTTGGGAGGAAGGACTTGTGGGAAGAGATAGATAGGGATAGAAAAAAATAGATCCCACACATCTGACTCTAACATGTCTTCTGGAGGTGATGAGAGAGAGAGAGAGGGAGGGATGTCACAACCCACATCTGTCAAGTTCTGATGCCCACGGTTGATGACATCCTTGGCACACTGGGTTTATGCTGTGGTTTAGAACCTAATGGTCTGTTTGCTTAACAGAGGAGTTTCTATTCTTTGAGCACCCACAGTATACAAAATTGGTTTCTAAATAAGGGAAAGTGGCATTAAATGTGTCGAGTGCCTACTAGTGTGTATATTTTTACATGTTAACCTTCATTATACTCTCTGAGCAGATGCTGTGGCCAACAGAATGGATTCTGGAGCCAAACTGCCTGGCTTCCAATTCCGGCTCCTGCCATTTATTAACTGCTGATTCAGGGCATGTTATGTAACTGTGCTGTACTTGTTTCCTTACCTGTAAATGGGGATAATACTGATAACCTACCACCTAGGGTAGTTGTGAGGATTAATATATGCAAAGCATTTAGAGCAGAGCCTGGCCCATAGTGAGTCTTCGATGGCACCAGTGTGAACTGAGTTCTGCCAGAGAGCCTGGCTCATCTCCTTTCATCTTACACGCTGCTTCTTTGCAACGCATATAAGAACAATACATCACACATGATTTATTGCTTTCCTAATTTATCTGTTACACTTCTGGTATGCTAAGAAATCCTGATGAATGTAGGGACCTAAAGCCCTCTAAAGCATCACATGAGTCTAGTTGAATTTGTTGGTTGATTAGGATTTGAGCCAATTTGTGAACTTGACCTTTGACACACACCACAAAACTTTTGTAGTCTAGCGTACAATCGTAATGGTGAATGAAGCAAAATTTCATGGAAAACAAGACAATTTTTTTTTTATTTTTTTTTTAAGATTTTATTTATTTGTGAGAGAGAGAATGAGAGACAGAGAGCATGAGAGGGAGGAGGCTCAGAGGGAGAAGCAGACTCCCTGCTGAGCAGGGAGCCCCATGTGGGACTCGATCCCGGGACTCCAGGATCATGACCTGAGCCGAAGGCAGTCGCTTAACCAACTGAGCCACCCAGGCGCCCAAAAAGAGACTTAATTTATGTTGCTTCTTATACTCCTGCTTACATTTGTTCTACCCTTTTCTTTTCTCCTTAAACTTATAACCAAATATAAGGACCATAAATCATGACTGTTTGTTAAGGCCCTATATGATAGATATCTAACTTTTCCCCTCAAGAAAAGCTGAAATAGGGGCACCTGGGTGGCTCAGTCGTTAAGCGTCTGCCTTCGGCTCAAGTCATGGTCCCAGGGTCCTGGGATCGAGCCCTGCATTGGGCTCCCTGCTCAGCAGGAAGCCTGCTTCTCCCTCTCCCACTCCCCTTGCTTGTGTTCCCTCTCTCTCTGTCAAATAAATAAATAAAATCTTTAAAAAAAAAAAAGAAAAGCTGAAATAATAAATAACAGTGTTCTAGCAACTCTCAGGTACCCTAACCTCACTGTGTAGACTGCAGTATTCAGTTAGCCTACTGTTCCTGACCAGATTGGAGATTTATTTTAGGTGATATCTGAAATGCCAATTCCTGATATCTTACAGTTTCACGGTTCTGGGCACGTAGCAGGCACTCAGTAAATATCAGTTGATTGATTGATTTGATTTCCACAGCTTTCTGGTTAGTAAAGTGCCAGCATATCCTGCCTCATCCATGTGTGTGCACATTTATATCACATTATTTTCTTTCATTTGTCAGTTTTGGACACTCTAAATGGGAATAGATCACAAATTTCGACATATAGAGGGAAATGGTACAATGTACTGGTTCCCTCCTGACATTTTCTCACAAATGAGCTTTTTTACTATTATTATTTAAAAAACCTATTTATTAGCAAGCAGGGACAAGGCGGACAAACAGCTTGCTCTGGAAGTTAGGTGAATCCCTAGCTCTTCATTCTTTTTAGGGTCTGCAACCATGACCTTGCCAGAAAGAGTCACTGGAGTTAGATACACAATATCCCAAAGTAAGGATTTTGTAGAAGTTCCTGTAGGTGGCTTTATGCAACCAGAGGTCTTCCAGAGCCAGGTCTGCACTGCCCCTCAGAGTGTAGGTTATAGGCTTCAGTAGTTCTTATAGCTTGTTCTTTCAAGAATGGGAATATTTCTAAGATATTTAGTCAAACCACATATCTTGAACATATCCTAGTGCAGGTGAACAAACCATGAATTTCACCAATGAAAACCCATTTTGGGCATTCGTTATACTAATGAGCAAAACTTCTGGTGTTGATTGAAATGCAGATAACAGAATCTCCTCTATAGGGTTGGTGGATTTGTTATGAGTTCCCTGGATTGGGAATTCCTGATTAGGTCAATTGACTATACCTTGGTTGTAACTTAACTAAATTATATACATGCTATCTACCCACTAATCTCTGCTATTCACAAAAGAACTTTCTATTTTAAATGTGCTGTTATTAAGCCTCATTTTTTCCACTTTGTGTGTGTGTGATAATTGGAACCCCTCCTGCATTTATAAAGTTTGTTTTCTAAATGCTTGGATTGCATAAAATGAAAAAAAAGACAATTGGAAAGCTGCTTTTTCTCCTTCTTCTTCTTTAAATGCCCAGAATACTCCTCTAGGATGTTCACAAGGGAGTGAACTAACACCTATTTGGAACTACCATTGGTCAGCATCTGCCACACAAGGAGGGTCAGGGCAGTGCTGCTCCTGGCATTTAGCTAGGAAGGTAACAGGAATACTTGGAAAACAACTAGAGAATAGCACACTAAAGTGTGTATAATGAAAGGATATGAGAGTGTAGATGACACAGAAGTAGTGGGAGAGCACTGTGACCTGACATACCCCAGGAATAGCTTAAGGTGGAGGTGAGTGTAACAGAAAGGGTAGGATTTATAAATGAAAGAACATGGGGAAAGCATTCTAGATTGATGGGATAAGAGATCATCATGGGGTGAGGGTGGACATGTGGGAGCATGGTGCGTTTCTAGAACAACAAAGAAACCAATCTGAGTGGGGTAGTAGGGTAGAGGGGTTTGGGCTAATAATAATAGTTCATATTTACTGAGCACTTATTATGTGCCATGTCATATGCTAAGTACTTTATATCTATGAATACATTTAATGATTCCAAAGTCATTGTTAAGTAGTTGCTGCTGTTATTCCTACTTTACAGAAAATGAACTAAGGTATGGTGAAGTGAAGTAACTTGCCCAGGGATCATATAGCTGTTAACGGACAGATGTGGGATTTGAATCCAGGCACCGGACTCCAAACATTGCAACACTCACATCTGTAACTACTATACAGTTTTGTCTCTCTGGTGGCCACTGGCTGGGGTAGCTGGTGTATTGTGGGGAGTCTTGGGTACTGCAGATGTTTGAAGCCGATTCTGATCAGGTGTTAGCAATTGCTTAGCTATGAATGTTGCTAGTAGAATTAAGTAAGGCTTAGAATGTAGATAGGAAAAGGAGACCTTGAGTGACAACCAGTGACATTTAGTGGCACCCTTGCTCTCCATTCCTTCAACCTAGTCCTAAAGAACCTAACGTAATTAAATATGACCTTTCCCCTTAGAAAATGAGGCTCCCTCTCTCAATCTCTCTCTCTCTCTTTTTTTTTTTTGGCTTTCAATGTATTTCTTACGAGCATGTTGTGATTTAACACAACTTCAAAGAAGTTCAGTGGTGATAGAATAACTTACAAAAGTGTTCGAAATGTATAAAATTCTGTTGCATAATTCCTACACAACAGGAATAAAGTAATACTAGAATTTCAAGGTGAAACTGAGAAATGTAAAAATAAAATTCAAAATAATAAAAGACCCAAAGTCCAGCTTTCCTGCCTGACACTTTGGGGAAATATTACCCCAATGAGACAACTCTGACCCACTATATTATATACTCAAGCACTAAATTTTGGTGACATCCTCCCTATGAGGATGTAAATAATGCTTATTCAACAAGATGGAAACATTTCCAAATTTTTCTAAGGAATCTCCAAAAGCAGCTGAAAATATCTTTAATGTGGAACAAATTTATTCCTTTGTAATTGCTATTTTACATCCCGTGTAATCACATGGGAGAATTCCCAAAAGATTGGCAGGCTGCAGTTTAAATCCATCAAAAACATGCGAGAAAATATGAACAGGCAGGCTTCCATTAAAATGAAAAAGCGCTAATAAGTACAGCAAGTGGGTCACGAAAGTGGATGCCTTTGTAGGACAGCAATGAACCCTCTTAGGTGGAGTTCTATATTTGGAAAATATTTCTAAGACTTCTCAAAGTATAACCCAGGCTGGAAGCTGGAATAGTCCACAGGTTAGGTGTGTTGCCCCACTGTGCCACGTGGCTACCCAATTCACACATGTCTTTCGGCCACGCATCACCTCACAGTCCTGTCCATCACCCAGAGAATACTGACTTCTGCAAAGCACTCGGAAAACCCATCAATGAATTGAGGGAAATACATTGGCAGGAAGATACTTGCTTTGCCTTCATCTGTTCTAAAAATACATTGCAAATGAAGACAACTTCACAGGGGTAGACCTCTAGTTATTCGGTGAAGAAATTGTGCGGGCTTTTAAAAAATGCTGTCATAAGCACAAAGAGAGAATGCATACATAGAAGTACATCTCTCTTGCTTACTCTCAATACAAAATATATGTCACATCAAGAAATCGAAAAGAATCGGAAAAGAGAAAAATGGTCTGTGCATGCTTTTTCTGCAAAGGGCTTCTCTAAGATTTTTACGGGGCTAGTGTTTTTATTTTTATTTTTTTATTATTATTATTTTTAAAGATTTTATTTATTTATTTGACAGAGAGACACAGCGAGAGAGGGAACACAAGCAGGGGGAGTGGGAGAGGGAGAAGCAGGTTTCCCGCGGAGCAGGGAGCCCGATGCGGGGCTTGATCCCAGGACCCTGGGATCATGACCTGAGCCGAAGGCAGACGCTTAACGACTGAGCCACCCAGGCGCCCCTGGGCTAGTGTTTTTAATTGAGTGTTTTTTAAACGTAGAAGCTGCTGGTTAAAGGCTCTGTCTGATATGAATGGTTCCGAGTTTCACTTTGCCACTGTGGGACGTGGTGCACAGAATCAATATTTCTGTTTCTTTAGCTGCTCTGCCATTGTGTGATCTTGAGGAAGTTTCTTATTCTTTTTTTTTCCCATTTTTTTTGTATTATTATTTTATGTTAATCACCATACACTACATCATTAGTTTTTGATGTAGTGTTCCATAATTCATTGTTTGTGCATAACACCCAGTGCTCCATGTAGAATGTGCCCTCCTCAATACCCATCACCAGGCTAACCCATCCTCCCACCCCCCTCCCCTCTAGAACCCTCAGTTTGTTTTTCAGAGTCCATGGTCTCTCATGGTTCGTCTCCCCCTCCGATTCCCCCCCCTTCATTCTTCCCCTCCTGCTGCTTCTTCTTCTTAGGTCTCAGTTTACCCACCTCTAATAAGAAGCTAAATAATGCAGGATTTTTTTTGGTAAGATCTGAATAATAGATGTCTGAAAAAGCGTTTAGATTTGGGATTCGAAACCACTGTATCATTGGCGGTGATAATAATAGTACTAGCTTGGATTCACAGAACTTTTCTTCCAAACGCTCTAACCACTTTTACATTATTCTTCCATTTGCCCTCAAAATACCCTGTCAAGGTAAGAATGAGGAAGTATGAGCTTCCTTATTTTGCAGATGAAAAAATGAGGAAGAGAGATGGTGGAATGAGTACTAATTTTCAAAGACAATATTTCTGATTCCAGGAGGTTTTTCTGATTTTAAAATGGCACGTGTATTTCCACTACATGTTCTATATGAGCAGAGAAACATCCCCTGAAGGCTACCTCTACAAGTTGTGTGTGTCATTCATTCATTCCTTAAATCGGATAAGAAATCTTTCTTTGCAATGACCCCTTATTTTCCTATTGAATGCTGCCCTTCCATTTAGATGGTGATCATTATTTCAGTGCTCAATGCCATAAGGGAATGGAGAGATCCATGTTATTCCTGCCCCCCGTGAAACTGATTACATTGCCGTAGTCCTGAATAAGCACTTGTAGGGTACGTACACATATCATTAGGCTGCCATGCAGGTTATCCATATGCTGGCATCACAGTTTTCCGATGACTTCCCCCTGTAACAGTGTGTAACTGAAAACCAATCATTCCTCTCCTGAGAACATCATAATTTCTGCTGCCGAAATGGAAATTGACAGGAGGAGTTAGATACAGCTGTACCTGATCGTCGAGGGATAAATTATTTTGTGTAATTGTTAGAGCCTGGCTAAGACCTAATGGAATGAACCTGTTGTTTTCCACACCCGTGGGTATGGATCGTCCTAGCAAATATTGTGTGCTTGGAGTTAAAGATGTGGGAGTCTGTCAGCCTGTTGACAATGAGAAAAATTAATTTGAACTGCTGATAAGGAAGAAAAACATACCCAATGAATTAAATTTAATAGACTGAAAAAAAAATAGGTTTCTCCGTACTGGTTCCATGTGGGAATGTGTCAGACTTCATTTAACTCAAATAACTAAGGATATCAGAGACTGTTACACCGCAGCCTTTGTTGGAGAATTCTGGGTGGCAATTTGGTGCATCCGTCATGGGCACTATCTTGGTTAACCTTACCTTTTAATGTAAAATGTAATGATGTGTGTCCCTAGCAGAATAGAGAGTGGTTGGCTGTCAATGACAAATCTGACATTGTTTCCGTTCACTGTCTCCTATGGTTTTGCCTTTCTAGTCATGAGTAGTGGAAGAAGGTCAGACCCTAGCTGGGCTGAGACTTTCTGAGATCCTAAAAAGATAGATCTCATCTCTGGAGGAGGAAGGAAGGTTTTGCAACCAGGAACTCACTCAGAATAACATGTTTGCTCTCAGTTGTCTGCAATTAATATGTGGTCCTGGGAAATCTTGGCATACAGAGCTTGGTTTCCTTGCCCTGTATCTCTACTGACTTGTGTCACCCAGCAGCTAATCAGCCTGGTTCCTGCCGTGGTCCCCACGTACTCACTATTTTCCTCACATTTTATTTGCAATAACTTTATGGTTCCTCTAAAGAAGTTACAAGCATCGTAAAATGTAAACAATTAAAAAAAGACAAGGAAAATGAACAGAAACTTTCAAGTGTAATCATCACTAACATTGGGTGAGCATTATTCCACACGTTGCCCTAAGCAGATTGGTAGAGGGACTGATAAAAATAAAATCAAGATAACTTTAGAATGTATTACACCATTTATACAATTTTAAGACTATCCAGTTGAATTTTAGTTCAGGGTAACAAGAGAAGCTGAATGAACCCAAAGGGGTTGAAATTCAGGTAAGTCTTTCACGAGGAATATTGGAAACTGAAAGGATCCAAAGTTAGTAAAGAACCAATGAAAAACTTTAAAAGTTGAAATTACAGGGCTTATTTTAGCTACATGTTTGAAATTTAGACTTTATCTATTGACTTCCTGCTGTGAAAACTGAGGAAATTAGCACACTTTTACCCTTTTATACCCCACGACCCACTATTTTTATTAGTTACATGGTTAGGTTTTCCATCATCGAGGTTTATCGCATTTACCTGTTGCTGGGTAGCATTCATCCCCGTGGTTTCATAATCATAATGAGCATTTAAAGGAATGGAATGCTCAGCTCAAGCCCTCCCACCTCTGGTCTTGCATTTTTAGTTTTGCTTTGATTTATTCCATAATTGGCTGGATCCCTTAGCAGTGGCCATCCCCCCACCCCCATCATTTTGAACTCCGTTCTAGAAGCTGGGTTAATCCTACTCCTCAGTTCATGGGACACAGTCTCTCTTTTAAAAAAAATTATTATGATAATTATTTTGTTATTGTTGTTATTATTTATTCTTTTAGTCCCCAGTTTCATTTTCCTGACACTAACCCATAGACAATCATTCTAGTGTGTTTGATGAATATCCCATGTGTTTGATGAATGAGTTTGCTTCCTTATAAAACACGTAGTGTTGTATTTTTACATAAATGACACTGTGCTAAGGACTTCATTGAATTTCTTCTTCACTCAAAATGGTATTTTTAGGTTTTATCCACGTTCCTGTGTGTATAATTCGTGGCTTTTCTTTTCTTTTTAAAGATTTATTTATTTATTTGAGAGAGAGAGAGAGAAAGAGTGATTGGGGGAGGGGCAGAGAGAGTCCCAAGCAGACTCTGTGCTGAGCATGGAGCCTGGCACGGGGCTCAATCCCATGACCCCCAGATCACGACCTGAGCCAAAACCAAGAGTCAGACGCTCAACCGACTGCACCACCCAGGCACCCCTAGTTCGTGGCTTTTATCTCTGTAAAGCATTATGTGTAATTTATTGTCCAAAATGGAACACTGTTGAGGCTAAAACACTGTATTCATAATTACACCAGGACCTAAGCATACACTGGGGCTGACCCAGGCCACTGAGGTTCACGGTCACCTTATCTGTAGTGTACCTTTTCCACATTTTATATTTTCAGGGCTGTATTCATGGAAACTTAGGTTGAGTCCAACTTCCTGCCACCACTAACCACACTGAAATGGATAAGCTTGTATGTGTCCTCATGCAACCATGTGAGAATTTCCTGGGAATTTATACCTAGGTGTTGCTGGGTCAGAGGTGTACCTATGATTAATTTGTCTAACTAGCCAGTTTGCACTCCAGCATGACTGCAGTGTAAACTTTATCAGTAAATGAGGATTCTCAGATTCCCACACCCCTCCAACTGCTGACCCGAGGCAGCTCTCTCGTTTTTGGCAATCTGATGCTTTAGAGTCATAGCTCAATGCTATTTGAATGTGAATTTCTCTAACTACTAATGAGCTTGAGCTTGCTATCCTTTGAGTTTCTTCCTCCACTGAATGGCCTGTACATATACAGAGCCTGTTTTTTTTTTTTTTAAGATTTTATTTATTTATTTATTTGAGAGAGAGAGAATGAGAGACAGAGAGCATGAGAGGGAGGAGGGTCAGAGGGAGAAGCAGACTCCCTGCCGAGCAGGGAGCCCGATGTGGGACTCGATCCTGGGACTCCAGGATCATGACCTGAGCCGAAGGCAGTCGCTTAACCAACTGAGCCACCCAGGCGCCCAAGCCTGTTTTTTTTTTTATTGGGTTTCTTGCTTTAGTTTGTTTGATTTTGACTTGCAGGCATTCTAGATAAGATATCTTTGCTGGTGTTAGATTTCAGGCATCTCTCAGTTCTCTCATTTTATTGTTGTTGTCATTAATTTTGCACATGGTGTCCTTAGTTAAACAGAAATTGTTATTTTTATTCAATCAAATCCATCTATGTTGCTTTATTTAAAATGTGCTTTGAGGCTTATATTTAAGAAGTCCTTCTGTATTCCTAGGTTACAACAATCTTCTCCTACATCATTTACTATTAACTTTATTGTTTTAATTCCCACATTTTCTGAGATCTACTTTTCTATACACTATATAAGGGCATATAGTTTTATTTTTCTCCTCGTAGTAAGTCAATTTTCCTAGCATTACTTTTTATACAGACTACTATTTGTCAATTGAGTTAAGGTATGAACTTTAGCATATAAAAAGATATGATTACCTAGCCTCTTTTTCTTGTTCCAGTATCATATGGCATTTATTACTGTAAGTTTGTTTTAATATTTTTAAATTAAAAATTTGTTTTAAAACTTTTAAATCTCTTTGGGCAAGGCCCCTGTCTTTGCTTTTCTTTTGTGGTGTTGAGCTGGCTATTCTTGGAACTTTTATTTAAATTGTAAAATAAGTTTTAGATTGAGTTTATCTAAATTCAGCTGGAATTCTGATTTTGGTTGCACTGAATTTTAGATTGAAGAGGGAAGGACTGACTTACTATTAAGTGTTCCCACCCAAGAGTTTAAACCATCCGTTATATCTTCTTTAAGTCCTTCAGGAGATCTAAATTTTTTCTTATACAAGGGACTTAGGAATTATTTAAAAATTCCTAGACAACTCCGTTTGTCTATTGTTAATGCAAATGCTATCTTAATTCTTAGTTATATTTGCCAGTAGTTCATTGTTGTAGAAGAATGCTACTGTTCTTATAAGTGGATCTCGTATCTGTCAACCTCAGGAAACCCTCTTACTAATTCTAGTCGTTTGTTGACTCTATAGGTTTTTCTTTGTGGGCAATTACATTATCTATAAATAATAATGATCATGTTTTCGCTTTCATTTTTATAATCTTTAACCTCTCCTTATTGTACTTAAAGTGTGCACCAATCTTTCTCTAAGGAAGCAGGGATGGTGCTGCTCCCCAGTAGTTGGAAGAAAGCTTCATGAAGTTGCATTCCCTTCATTCTTGTAAGCTTGAGAACATCTTTCTGTTACTCTAATTGGATGATTCTAAAATTATGGTAAAACCTTTTCTTTCCCTTGAAATTCTATGGCCTGCTGCAGGGTGACTTCACAGTATGTGTTGCTGTGGATAAATCTGAGACCAAACTATAATTTTCCCTGTTTACATGCCTCTTCCTTCCCACTCCCCCGCCTTTATTGGATATCCATATCATCTCTCTCCTTATCCTTGAAGTTCAGTGACTTTCCACAACACATTCTGGCTTTGATCTTTCTGTGCATTTTTTTTCCTGGGATAAGATCTGGAGATTCAAGTCTTTATTTTAGGAAAGTTTTTTTTCTATTATTTCATTGAACATTTTTTTCATTTACTTGTTTTTTGTTTGTTTGTTTTTTAACCTGTTCTCTACTTTCTAAATACCAATAATACTCATTTAGCGTTTTTCTTTGTTTTCATGCCTCTCCTCACTGCCATAAGCATTTAAATATCCTGGCTAATTTCCCTTTTGTCTTGTGTGATATTCACTGTTATCCTCACTTTTTTATATGCATTAATTCTAATTTTTATAACTTTTTATATGCCTTGCCCTTTCACTTCTTGTCTGAGCTCTGCCAGCTTACTTTTCATTTCCTTATGGTGTCTTAAATATTCTTTGAACTCCTGAATCTCTTTCTGGAGCTTTTTTTCGTTAGAGCCATCATGCTGTCAATAATTTCTTTGAGGCAGCAGAGAAGTCTCTCAACCTCACCTCTGGATATTGTTCCCTTGGATATTGGTGCCTCTTATAATAAATTTTCCCCGGGTGCCTTTGTTTGTGTTCCTTTGCTTTTCTCTTCTCCTAGATTTTATGCATAATTGGGCCACTGGATCTTTTTAGAGGATTACTTACATAGTAATGGGGTCAGCTACTAACTGAAGGAAAGCCCATAAATACAATGAAGGCAGGGTGTTTAGGGAGCTGAAACAGTCTGAAACCCCTTATACTCAATCTCACTGGGGATGCGTCTCTCGATTGGGAGTTCAGAAGGTTGCTAAGGCTCAGGGTCGGACACCTTACTGTCACCATGTGGCTCTTGTATGTCTGTCTCCTTCATTCCCTCCACTTTGTCAGCCATGGTCTCTCTGAGAAGAAGATAGATGGTAAATAGTAGAAATAGATGAGTGGCATGTTTCTCTCTCTCTCAGCAATCTCTCCCTGATTCCCTGATTCTAATTGTGATTCACAGAATCATCACCCACTCTTCCGGCCCGTGACCATGACTCTAGATCTCATCACTCTGATCCAAGGATCTCTAATATTTTTTTTCAAGATCCTATAGGTAAATTGGAAAACATCTGTGTCCTGCCTGGGTTCGGAGGAAGTATACACCAGTTCTCAGGTGATTCCCCTCCCCCAGCTAGGTCTGGACTCCACATTATATAGCAGATGCATTCATAAAGTCTAGTGGATACTTTATACAAAGTACACTTGTGTAAGTAAGGACACATTAATGTGAAACTGTCAAGAATTATTCATCCTCATGTTTGCTGAGCGTTTGTTCATTACAGGTTAGTACAGTGGTTCTCAAACCTTTTATCTGTGGCCCATGCTCTAAGGTTCTACTTTCCAGTGGAAAAATAACTAAAAAGAAAACAATACAATGATGAAGTAGGAACAAATGTGAAGTGTTATGTTTGCATCTTCAGTTCAGGAGTGAGGAATTGGATGGTTTATATTTGAATCATAGCCCATATGGGCAAACAGGAGACAACTGAGATTAGATGACACAGGCCTGAATTCAGCTGATAAGAGTGCAGCAGGGTAGAATTTACTGGATTTAGGTCCTATATTGAAGGTAGAGCCAGTAGGATTTGGTGATAAATTCAGTGTGAGTTATGAAACGTTGGAGAGAAGACTAATTTCAAGGTTTTCCTTGGCCTGATCATCAGAATGAATGGTGATGCAGTTTACCATAGGTCACTGTTATGGACTGAATTGTATCTGCCCCCAAAATTAATATACTAACTCTCAGCATGACTCAATTTGGAGATAGGGCTTTTAGGAGGTAATTAAGGTTAAATGAGATCTTAAGGGTGGGGTTCTAATCTGGTGGCCTTATAAAAATGGAAGGAGAGAGCTCTCTCTCTACCGTACAAAGAAGAGGTCATGCGAACACACCACCGTATCATGGTGTTGACAAGCCAGAAGAGGCCTCAGAAGGAAACCAACCCTGCCAGCACCTTGTTTGGACTTCCAGCCTCCAGAACTATGAGAAATACATGTCTGTTTTTAAGTCACCCAGAACCCCTAACCCATGGTATGTTGTTACAGGAGCTTGAGCACACTAATACAGGAACCTTGAGTGAAATACCTTTACTTAGTTCCTTAGTTCCTTAGTTATTTTGAGGTGGTGTTATTAATCAGAGAGTTCAGTTTTTGACAAGTTAAATTTGAGATTCTATTAGACATGCAAGTGGTGTTATCTGGTAACAAGCAGTTCAGGGGAAAAGTGTTAATAATGATGAAAGTAAACTAACAGTAATTTGTAATAAAAAGCCTCGAATAGCAGTTGAAAGTCAGAGCTACCTCAAGGCAACTCCGATTTTGCACTAAAAACAAAGCGTTCTGTCTGAAATTGGAAAGAATTCGATCTATCTTTATGTGTACCTTCGCCTTGGAGGAAGGAGCTTTGCAGTTGGTGTGGGAGCCGGCCTCCTTGTTATGCTCCTTCACCGGAGTCCGAGTTAACTGTAGGGATAATATAATTTTCTATTATGAATACCAAATATTGGTAAACTTGAATAAATCACTAAGATGCACCTCAAATAAAAATAAGATCTGTTGCGTTTCTTATAATTCCTTTATAAGAATTCAAGAAGGCAATTACATTTATCAGATCAGTATGCAGTTCACCAGGAAGGCTCTCTTGGTTCAAATTGTGGGGAAGCATCAAGGTGGTGAGGTCCTTGCTAGCAGTAGGCCTGAGGGGTTGGCCTTGTTTCCCTGTTAGTATACTGAGTCGCTCCCACCTTATTCATTCTACACATGCTGAGTACATTCATGTTTCATGCCTTTATATATGCTAGAATGCCTTTCCCCTACTCTTGTATTTGCAAATTCTTAGACATCTTCCTACCTTCACCTTAAATGTCTACCTTCTCTAAGAGACTGTCCAGACTCCCTACAGTAAATGGAGGCTCTGGGCTGCAAAATCTTATTTCAACTTTGTGCCGAGTTCCATTTTAGTCGTTACTATATTACATCGTTATAGTACACTCTATTGTTTGTCTAGGTGATTATGAAGATAGCCACAGCATTAATATTTATTTCATACTTACTATGGGGCTGACTCTACCCTATTTAGTTAACCTGTACTTCTCATTTATATATTTTGACATCTATTGAGCACTTACTAGGTGCTCAGTAAATAATCTATTAAATAGCAAAACATTTTCCATCCCTGAAATATTTTGCTGAAATTTAAATGTTCTTAAATTTGCATAATTTTTTGAAGAAGGATTTTTTTTAAAGATTTTACTTATTTATTTGACAGAGAGAGAGACAGTGAAAGAGGGAACACAAGCAGGGGGAGTGGGAGAGGGAGAGGGAGAAGCAGACTCCCTGCTGAGCAGGGAACCCGATGTGGGGCTCGATTCCAGGACCCTGGGACCATGACCTGAGCTGAAGGCAGACACTTAACTACTGAGCCACCCAGGTGCCCCTTGAATAAGGATTTAATTTGTGTTTTCAGTTTTATTTTCTATGCAGAGGGAAAAATAATGGAAGAACCCTTATTGGTTCAGAGCAATCGTTTGCATTAGAACCTTAATGAGCACACTGAAAAGAATTGCGTTTATTCTATTCTAGGGGTATTGACACCCTAAATAACTTTCAAAGCTATTGGTGTTAACTTTAACTACTGCCACAATAATGCAGTGTGACAAACTGTCCTAAAATCTAGTGGCATGCAACAGTAAGCATTTTTTGGTCACAGATGGATCTGCAGGGTGTTAGGGATTCAGTGATCAGATGTGGGCTTAGCTCGTCTTCGCTCAAAGCCATGGTGAGGTACAGGTCAGCTCCTCATCTTTCTCGTTCTTTTGTGACCAGCAGGCTACCAGGGATAAGCTCTATTTTGTGGCCATGGTTGGAAGCTCTCAGAGGGGCAAGAGGACTTGCTCAGAACTGACATATCATCACTTCCACCTGTGTCCCATTAACCAAAGCGAATATTATGGCCAACCCAACAACAGTGAGGCAGAGAAGAATACGCCCCTAATTTGGGTTCTGGGACCCAATTCCAAATGTGTGTGTGAGGTGGGGGTGGATGGGTTTTTTCTCCACACAGTCAAGCAATGCTCTGGACACAAGCTGGGTGTCCTAACAATTCAAATCAATTCTGACACTGTCTATGTGATCCCACCGGTGAAGGGTTCATTTGAACAAGACTTCTTTCCCCTGTCACGTGCATGCTTTCAGTCATCAGTCACAAGCCCGGGCTGTTACCTGTGCTTCTGATCAACTGGCTACAAATGAGAGGTTCCCACAACCCCTACCTTGGGTTCCATTAATTTGCTAAAATGGCTCACAGAACTCGGTGAAACACTTTACTTGCTAGATCACCAGTTTATTATAAGAGAATATAACTCAGGAATGGCCAGATGGAAGAGCTGTGTAGGGTAAGGTATGGGGAAGGAGTGTGGAGTGGCCATGCCCGCTCCGGGGGGCCACTCTCCCAGCACCCCTACTCGTCCACCAACCCGGAAGCTGTGTGAACCCAGTCCTTTTGGATTTTTATGGAGGTTTCATTACATAGGCATGACTGGTTAAATCATTGACAGCTGGAAATCCATCCAACCTCCAGTCCCTCTCTCCTTCCCAGAGGCCAGGGAGTGGGGCTGAAAGTTTCAAGCCTCTAATCACTTGATTGGCTCCTCTGGAGGCCTGTCCCCATCCAAAGGTGGGCTCTCAAGTCACTTCATTAACATAACAGAAGACACCTTTGTTACTCTCTTCCCTTAGGAAAATTCCATGGTTTTGGGAGCTTTTTGCCAGAAATGGGGACATAGACCCAATGTATATTTCTTATTATAAATCATAATATCACAGCCTCCTGTGGAGGTTAGGGTTGGGGACCAGGAAGGGGGGACAATAATCAAATCTACCACATTGGGCTTTTAAGTTTTACTTGACATAGAAGCTAAGATAATTGTAGTGGCCCACGCACCTTTATTAAACTCTAATTTTCCTCTGCTCATTTTGGGTTTCCTTGAAATGCTTCCTTTTCCATGGAGGCAACACTATCTCCTAAGCAGATTTTTATTAAAAAGAAAAGCAGTGGTACCTAGACCATTTTGAATTTCTTTTTTATTAAGATCATTCAAATGTTAATTAAATATATCTTACATGAGTGGAGGGCATGACTGCAAATGAATTCTTATTCTCCTTTTTATGGGAAGCAGTTGGAATGGTACTAGTTAATTTAGTTGCTTAGAGCATGATATTCATTAAAGCAGTACTATTTATTTGATCTATGTAGTATGTTAGGTATGTTATATAGCAACTTTGAAATTATTTATAAAAAAATAGTAAAAGAATATTATACCATATACACCACCTGTCCTCCTTCCCCTTTGGGTGGTAAATAAAAAGTCAGCAAACATTCTTTTTTATTACTTGCTTGGTGTAAGTAGCTATTTATCTTAAATGAGTAGTTAACCACATATTTCAGTTGTAGGAATTCAGATGTCTGGATTAAGATAGCAGTAATTTAATTATTCATCTATATAATGTTCCTAGTAAAGGCAACTGTCAAGTGAGAAGGAAGTGTCTAATAGCATTTTTGAACTTCTTATTTATTTGGGTACATTTTACAATGCCTATCCTTCAAAGTCATCTTACAGTTTTCAGGTTGTTTTATGAAGCAGCATTCATGCTAAAATCATTCCACTTATTTCTAAAAAGGACAGATTTCTATGTTCTGGAACATTATCTCTATCCTTTCTAGGTACAAGCCTTTAGAAAACATTTATTTTCACATTTTGGCTGAAAATGACTTTAGAATAGATAGAGAGTTTATGATCCAAATATGTGCATTCTGTTTTATTTTATTTTTTTATTGGTAAGTTGTCTAAAATAATAGAACACTTGTTTAAAAGCTATTTACTTAGCACAAGGTAATAGAGTTCATTCTCCCTGGCTTTCAGAAGATGTGTTCTTAGTGGGCAGGACAGAGAAATGCCTGGAGAATCCTCTGGGTCTAAAGCATGGTTAATGCTGCAATTGAATCACTTTGTTAATGACTGGTGGTCTCAGTTCCAATTGACTCCAGCATTTTCCTAATTGGTTGGTAGGTAATTGGTATAGTGCTTGATAGTCTGTCTGCTAGAGAAGAACTATGGCTTTACTCAGTGACCTGTATACTTTCCATAAATTATAGGAGAGAGATGGGCTATTTTGGGATAGGTCTTGTTTCTGTGCTTTGAATGTGTCTAAACTGAACTCTTGGGTGCACTGACCCGCCACTGGGGGACAGAGGAGCAAATGAATGAATATTTCTGGGCATGTGCTGCCCAGTAGACATTTATTGGGTTCCAATGATGTGACTGGTAATGAACTGACCACTTAAGAGTATATGAAGATGAGTAACAAATAGCTCTGCCCTTAGGCAGTTTAAACTTACTTGGAGAGACAATGTTTATTGGTCCATTTATAGCTTAGGAGATAATATGGTGTAATGGCTATAAGCACAAGTCAGGCCAAATGAGTTTATATCCCCCTTATGTGATTTATTAGCTGTGAAACTTTAAACAGATTACTTAACCTTGCTGTGCCTGCATTTCCTCCTGTATAAGTAGGCAAAATAATAGCACTTACCCCATTAAGTTGTTTGAAAATGAAGTTCCTGGTTCTGCTGGTGATAATCTCCGTAATGCTAAATTATGAACATATATACTTACATCTTGACTTGGAAAATTTAAATGTTACTTTTTGACCTCTTAATATGAAAAGTGAAGGATTACTTGGTTTCCCCCAACCTTTCTTCCCTTTACTTCACTAAACTAAGAACTGCTTTAATATCACATTTAGTAATTTTATTGGTTACCTTTTAATAATCAATTTGAAACTCCATTGCTTGTTGTTCCGTTAACTTTAGGCAATATTTCACGATTCCTCACCACAAAAGCTGAAGGAAATGACATCATTACCTTTCTCCACCCCTTCCTCTAACTCCCAAATTCTGTTAGCTCTACCATTATTTTCATATCATCTAGGTTTATAAAATTTACCCCTTCTTCTGAAACCGTCATTTAAATATTTTATTTTGTCTGTCAGTTAGTACTAAATTATTATTATAATTTATTAATTATATATTAAATAATATATTAAACTATATTATTATGATTATAGAAATGTGGTTCATTGAAGAATCAAATGGTGATTGATCCTATAGAAATATGGAAACTGATACCTCTAGTCTTATACTATCCAGGAGAGAACGTTTCAGGCTTCAAGATGAAATGCATCCTTGTTTTAAAAATGACATTAAAAGTTCAAAAACGTGCTACATTTTATTTCATTTCTTAAGACTTCCTTGATTAACTTTAAATTATTTTTATTATTTTTTATTTTGGGGGCCTGTCTAATTACCCTTTTTTCCCCTTACACTTTTTCTTATTACTAAGGTTAAAAATAACATTAGTTCATCCATGTATCAATCTATCTATCTATCTATCTATCTATCTATCTATCTATCTATCTATCACCTATCATCTTCCTGAGTCTACTTTATATCTTCTTTTTAAGGATTTATTTATTTGAGAGATAGAGTGCTCAAATACACGTGAGCACCAGGGGGGGGGGTGTGGGGGAGGGACAGAGGGAAAGAATCTCAAGCAGACTCACCAATGAACAGGGAGACCAAGGCAGTGCTCGACCTCAGGACCCTGAGGTCATGACCTGAGCCAAAAATCAAGTGTCAGATGCTTAACCAACTGAGCCACCCAGGTGCCCCTGAGTCTACTTTGTATCTTAAGATATTCTCTTAAAGCCTGCCCACTTCCTCCCAATGTGGATAGGATTCTTTCTAGGTCTGCAGCCCAACATCAGGCAGGAAACAACTTTTACTGATATCGGGGTCATGTCTTATATTTCTAGGGATCCCTGTTCTTATTTTTCTTTATAGTTTTTTGGTTTCTTTTACTGTGTTCTTATCTTTATTTGACAGGTACTTTTTTTAAAGAGTTTATTTATTTGACACAGAGAGAGACATTGAGAGAGGGAACACCAGCAGGGGGAGTGGGAGAGGGAGAAACAGGCTTCCCGCTGAGCAGGGAGCCCGATGCGGGGCTCGATCCCAGGACCCTGAGATCATGACCTGAGCCAAAGGCAGATGCTTAACCGACTGAGCCACCCAGGCGCCCCTTGACAGGTACTTTTTGAGCACACTATGTGGCAGGTACTTTTGATACATTTGTGTATAAAAAAGACAAAATCCCTGTCTTTGTGCAGGTTTCCTTGAAGCCAGGAAAACAGAAAATAAACAAAAAATAGGTAAATTAATTCACATGTTTAGAAGGTGACGAGTGAGTGATACAGGAAAAAAATAGACAATGTAGATCAGGGTAAAGGAGACCAGCATGGTTGGTGAGGGGCTGGGTTACAATTTGTTTTTCTTTTAAATTAACAAATTTTATATTTTAGAGTAGTTTTAGGATTATAGAAAAACTGAGCAGAAAGTACAGAGAGTTCCCATGTACTACCTCCCACTGACAGTTTCTCTTACTATTACTATCTTGCATTAGTGCAGTGCATTTGTTACAATTGATGAATGAATATTTATACATTATTATAAGCTAAAGTCCACAGTTTACATTAAGGGTCATTCTTCTTATTGAACCTTCTGTGGATTTTGACGAACATGTAATGTCCTATATCTATGATTATGGTACACGTCAAATAGTTTCACTGTTCCCCAGTACCCTGTGCTCCATCTATTTATCCCTCCATCCCTTGTCCCAAACTCCGGTGATTACTGATCATTTTACTGTCTCTACTGTTTTGCCTTATCCAGAATGCCATAAAATTGGAATCATATGGACTTGCTTCTTTCAGTTAGAAATATGCATTTTAAGATTCCTCCATGTCTTTTTGTGGCATAATAGCGCATTTATTTTTATTGAGGGTTAAAATTGTTAATAAGCCAAGCAACACAGGTTGCTTTGTTGGAGAACACACTCTCATAACTTCTTATGAAAGGGTGCCTGGGAGGGAGATTTTCTGAATCCTTGAATGCTTGAGCATGTCAGTGTTTTATCCTCACATAACTGATAATTTGGGTTGGCACAGCACTCTAGGACAATGGAATGTCCCCTCAGTATTTTGAATGCATTGTTCCATTGCCTTTTAGAATCTAGCGTTGGTAATGAAAAGTCTAACACTCATAACTTTGTAGATAATCTTCATGTTTTATTTTTCCCCTGGACACTTAGGATTTTCTGCTAATCTTCATTGTTCTGAAATTTCACAAGGATGTGCCCCAGAGCTGAATTTTTTATTTTCATTCTGGTCTTAAAATTTTTCTTCTATTATTTATTTGATTATATATTTCCCTCCATGTTGTTTGTTCTCTCATTTTGGAACTCCTATTGGTTCAATATGGGCTCCCCTGAATTGAATCTTTTTCTCCCTTAAATTTTATTTCATGTCTTCTGTCTCCTTCTATTTCTAAGCTACAAAATATTCTAAATTTTATCTCATGTCTTCTGTCTCCTTCTGTTTCTATGCTACAAAATATTCTAAAAATAATTTGTCTTTATTTGAATTTTTATTTTGCTAATTATATAATTATAAAAGATAATTATATTCTTTTTTTCACATAGCATTCTTCCTCATAGCATCCTATTTTATGGTGACAATATCTTCTTAAATGGCTACAAGAATAATAATTCATTTTTTGAAAGTTGTGTTTTGTTCTCTGAATTACGTTTCTTCCAGCATCAGTTAAATTTAGAGTGTCTGGGTGTGAAATAGGCTAGCAAGTTGACCCTCAGTCCCTCTATCTACTCACACCAGTTTGTCACGGGCAAATTATTTAATTTCTGTTTAAAAAGAGAGGTCCTTAGTTTGTTTTGCCTTGGGGTGAATTTTGATCTGCTCGTTGCTGGGGACTGGTCTGTTTCTTAATTGCCCACCTCAATATCTGTTTCATTCTCCACCCGTCCTGGTTACCAGTGGACTCTGAACTTTGTGGCCACCGTGAGGCTTCATCAGGAGAATTGCTCTTACTTCCAGAACCAACAGGGCACACCAGCTACTGAAAATATACTGAGACAAAAGCTTTGAACATTTTCTTAATGTTTCAGGTTACACACACACACACACACACACACACACACACACACACACCCTAAACTTAATTTGGGGTCTTAAAAATCTGTTTAACTATCAGTTATTTCAGATGTAATCTGTGACTTTGAATGAACTTCACTTGGAATTATTAGGTGCCTAGTTAGAATGGTTTTGTGTCATTATCAATTTTCTTTTGTAATGTGCCTATTAGTTGTAAGTGTGATGAAAGTCAGTAAATGACAAGCCTAAACATGAATTCGCTTGTTCTACAACTATGTATTGTGTAAATCATGAACCAGGCATTGTGTTAGGGCTCTGGTGACAAAGTAATGGAAGACATCATTCTGATCTTGAGGATTTTGCACTTCAGTCAACAAGGTGGACGAGTAGATCTACAATGATAGTGCTATGTATGCATTAATCTAGAGGTTTCCAGGACGCAGGGACCCATCATTAGGTAAACCAGGGGGAGAGGAAAGGCTTTTACTAAGTCGCTGAGTTGAATTTGGAGACTTTTTGGAGTTGGCTTGGAAAGGGGAAGATACAGTATATTCTGGGCAAATGGCATGGCTCAGTGAAAGAAGAGAGAGGTTCCTGACCAGGAGAACGTGTTTGGTGTGGTTAAAGAGTGTGATGCAGATGGAGAGATGGAGATGAAGGTGAATGAGGAACGAGGGAGGACACAGCTGCTCACCCACAATGAGCCTGTGTGATGTGCTGATGAGCTCAGAATTTCTCTGGAGGATGAAGTGCACAAGTGAAGGATTTAAAATAGGTGAGTGTCATGATCAGAATTGCATTTTAGGAAGGTTACTCTGGATGCTGTGTGGAGACTTAGAATTATTCCCTTGGATCTTTGTGGTGCTGTGGGGGATTTATTTTATTTCTGCTGAGATCCAGCAGTGATAGTTAAGGGCTGGGCTGCCTGCTTACCCGCTCCTTCTAATCCTCTCCAAATTAGGAGGTATTAGTGAACATTCTCAGCAAACTGGTAACTCACCTTCTTTTCATAGTACCAGTTCTAGGGACTGAGTGGGGATGGCTAGAAGGGTGGGGCTATGGCAAATTCTCTGCCTCATTCATGGACGCCATTTTTGTATAAGTACCGCACGCTGATTGCGCCACTGGAGCTCCATGCCTTCATTTTCGTAAAACGCATTGCATTAAGTTGGACTTTGCCTTTATTTGGCTGCTGCTGGTAATTATTATTTTTCTTCTTTGCTATTGTTCATAATTTTTCTCTTCATTGCATTAAGTTTGAGAGATGGCAAATACAATGATCTAGTTTCCTCTAATTTTTCCTGAGATTGTGCTCCCTGATCGGAATGGAAATGTTCTGCAAATGTAAAATTACACACCAGATTTAAAAGATTAAGTAAGAAAAATAAGAAAATATACTAATAATTTTTATATTGGTTACATGTTGAAATCATAATATTTTAGATATATTGGGTTAAGTAAAATAAACTATTAAATTATTTTCACCTGTTTCTTTTTACTTTTTTTTAGAGTGGCTAACTAGAAAATTGAAAATTATATCTGTGGCTCACATTATATTGTTATTGGACAGCACTGACTTAGAAGACTCTCTTTTATTCCTTTAAAACAGTAGCAAAGGTATTAAGGGAATTTTAAGTAAATTAATTTATTCATAAAACAAGTACTTATTGAGCACTAGATATCAAACACTTTTCTAGGCATCAGGGCTATAGTGGTGAATAAGACAAAGTCCTAGCTCTCATGGAGAATATATTTTGGTGGGCGTGGGAGATGATCAACAGGTAAGCAAATAAATGCCTGATGGAATTCTGGTTAGTGATGAGTCATGCGAAGAGCTAGGGCAGGGTAAGGACTAGAGAATTTCCTGAGGCTCTGCTGAAGAAGATGAAGCCCCACATGGGTAGGGGGATTGGGGAAAGCATCTTGGAGGGGATATCATTTCAACAGAAATGAAGTGATAAGGAGGAGCCGGCTAGGTGAACATTGCAGGTAGGAGTGTCACCAACAGAAGGAACCGCAAATATAGAGCTCGCCACCCCTGAGGCAGAAACAAGCTCAGTGTGCTCAAGAAATGGCAAGAAAGCCAGTGTGGCGGGCAAAGTGAGGTGGGTAGTAGTAAGGAGGTGGGGTTGTTCTGAAAGTCTGCTGTGCAGACCCCTGGGGAATCTCAAGACCTTTCAGGGGCATCTGCAAGGTCAAAACTATTTTACTGTGTTAATATTTGCACTCCTGATGGAAAGGGGGTGGTGGGGCCCTAGTGCTCATCTAGGCGGGGCACCAAACTGTACTAGTCACTGTATTCTTCATTGCCATTCAGGACCAGTACACATAATGCCAGGTTCACTTTAAGATTGACCTTGCTAAAGCAGTCTAATTATTAATTGCATTAAATCTTGAGATGTGAGTACACATCTCTTTAACAGTCTTTCTAATGACATAGGACGTACTTATTAAGCAATTGTGCTGCAAGCCCAAATCTGATGGTCATCTCAAGGAAAAGCACTGGCACAACTGATTGTGAGCCCACCTGAGTGTTTTTGATGGAACATCATTTTCTTTTATTTGAAATAATGTCTTACACATTATGGTTATTCAGACTCAGGTATTTGGCAGAAATGAACCTATCACTTCGAAAGTGAGTCTGGCACTTCAAGGGAAACAAACAACATTACTTGTTGCTAATGATAAAATTTGAGCTCTCAGGAGAAAATTAGAATTTTTGGAAGACCTGTATCAGCCTCCATGAGCTTGACAGTTGCCCAGTACTGATGAGCTTTGTGGTAATATTAACATGTAATTTTTAAATACTGTTTAAGGAAATATGTTAACATTTGACGGTTCTGCATAACCCATTGAACTAATGACCAATACATAATGTCAGAAACATGCCTGAATTAAGATTCATTCACATTGCAAGACAGAGCAATGTATCTTAGCACAATACCTTTAAGTGTTTATTGATAAAGCTTCAGATTCCACATTGCAACTCACCATGAAGACACTACCACTCGTCAAGTTTACATGTAGTACCAAAGAAAAATATCCACAATTATCTAAAAGTGACTTGAAAATATTCCTGTTGTTTCCAACTACATATTTGTGAAAGGCAAATTTCTCATATCCTTCCACCAAAATAACATATCAAAACAGATCATGTGCAGAACAGATATTATAATCTAACTGTCTTATTGATAATTTGTCCCCATATTGTTATTGGTCTCCCACCTTTCCCGGCCCTGCTTGAAACATTAATCTCATACTATCATCCCCATTTTTAAAGACATAACCAGCGAGTGCTTCTAAAAGCTTAAGGATCATTAGAATCACCTGGGGTCTTGTTAAAATGCAAATTCTGATTTAGTAGATCTGATGAGTCTGTGTTTCTAACAAGTTTCACATGAATCCTATGCTGCTGGTCCATTGGCCATTCTGAGTAGCGGGGGTTTAGAGCACTCCTCATGGCTTATCAACGCCTCACCTTCAGAGCAGCATTCAATGCTCATCAGAAACCCTCAAGTCTATATTGCTAGCCACATCTCAACACTTTCTCCCTCCACTTCATCCTCCTATCTGCCCTCATCATTGTTCTAGTCACTCTCCCAATAAAGAGTGAATTTATTTGTGCCAAGTAAAATTTTGCACACCCTCTATCCCCCACCTTGTCCACACAGTCAGACTTTGAGAGATTCAAATTCTCTTGGCCTCGTGGCAAATTGATATTTGGAAAAAAAAAGATTTTCCTTGGATTTAGCCATGTTCTACAGCCACGTTTTAGACATACTGCAAAAGATTTGATTCTTTTCCAACTCGTCACTATAAGATCACTATATGCTCAAGGAAGGGGAATGGTCTGGGAACATCTCACTGCTGACTGGGTGTTAGCATAAATTTCAATTCATAATAATTATGTTAAGCCTTGAACTGTTTTTTATATTTATTGCTCTTTCAGTGCAGGTCAGCAGGGCAGAGGATGGATGGTGATCCATTAGTGCTGTTGTTGTTTGTTTGTTTTTTTCTTGGTCTTTATTTTATTTTATTTTTTTATTTTATTATGTTATGTTAGTCACCATACAATACATCATTGGTTTTTGATGTGGTGATCCACGATCCATTGTTTTCGTATAACACCCAGTGCTCCATGCAGTACGTGCCCTCCTTAATACCCATCACCGGGCTAACCAATCCCCCCTCCCGCCTCCCCTCTAAAACCCTGTTTGTTTCTCAGAGTCCATAGTCTCTCATGGTTCATCTCTCCCTCCAATTCCCCCTCCCCATTTTTCCCTTCCTTCTCCTAATGTCCTCCATGCTATTCCTTATGTTCCACAAATAAGTGAAACCCTATGATAATTGGCTTTCTCTGCTTGACTTATTTCGCTTAGCATAATCTCCTCCAGTCCCATCCATGCTGATGTAAAAGTTGGGTATTCATCTTTTCTGATGGCTGAGTAATATTCCATTGTATATATGGACCACATCTTCTTTATCCATTCATCCGTTGAAGGGCATCTCGGCTCTTCCCACAGTTTGGCTATTGCGGACATTGCTGCTATGAACATTGGGGTGCATATGGCCCTTCTTTTCACTCCATCTGTGTCTTTGGGGTAAATACCCAGGAGTGCAATTGCTGGGTCATAGGGTAGCTCTATTTTTAAATTTTTGCAGAACCTCCACACTGTTTTCCAAGTGGCTGTACCAACTTGCATTCCCACCAACAGTGTAAGAGGGTTCCCCTTTCTCCACAACCTCTCCAACATTTGTTGTTTCTTTCCCTGTCCATTTTGGCCATTCTAACTGGTGTAAGGTGGTATCTCAGTGTGGTTTTGATTTGGATTTCCCTGATGGCTAATGATGATGAACATTTTTTCATGTGTCTGTTAGCCATTTGTGTATCTTCTTCAGAGAAGAAGATACACAAATTCATCTCTTCTGCCCAATTTTTGACTTGATTATTTGTTTTTTGGATGTTGAGTTTGAGAAGTTCTTTATAGATCTTGGATACCAGCCCTTTATCTGTAGTGTCATTTGCAAATATCTTGTCCCATTCTGTGGCTTGCCTCTTTGTTTTGTTGACTGTTTCCTTTGCTGTGCAGAAGCTTTTTATCTTGATGAAGTCCCAAAAGTTCATTTTTGCTTTTGTTTCACTAGCTTTTGGAGATGTATCTTGAAAGAAGTTGCTGTGGGCGATGTCAAAGAGGTTACTGCTTATCTTCTCCTCTAGGATTTTGATGGATTCCTGTCTCACATTGAGGTCTTTCATCCACTTTGAGTTTATCTTTGTGAATGGTGTGAGAGAATGGTCGAGTTTCATTCTTCTGCATGTGACTGTCCAATTTTCCCAGCACCATTTATTGAAGAGACTGTCTTTTTTCCATTGCATGTTTTTTCCTGCTTTGTCAAAGATTATTTGACCATAGACATTGAAGGTCCATATCTGGGTTCTCTATTCTGTTCCACTGGCCTTTATGTCTGTTTTTGTGCCAGTGCCATGCTGTCTTGGTGATCACAGCTTTGTAATATAGCTTGAAATTGGGCAACGTGATGCCTCCAGCTTTGTTTTTCTTTTTCAACATTCCCTTGGCGATTTGGGGTCTTTTCTGAGTCCCTACAAATTTTAGGATTGTTTGTTCCAGCACTTTGAAAAATGTCATTGGAATTTTGATTGGGATGGCATTGAAGGTATAGATTGCTCTGGGCAGCATAGACATTTTAACAGTGTTTATTCTTCCGATCCATGAGCATGGAATATTTTTCCATCTTTTTGTGTCTTCTTCAATTTCTTTCATGAGTGTTTTGTAGTTCCTAGAGTATAGATCCTTTACCTCTTTGGTTAGGTTTATTCCGAGGTATCTTATGGTTTTTGGTGCTATTGTAAATGGAATTGTTTCTTTAATTTCTTTTTCTACAGTTGCATTGTGAGTGTATAAGAAAGCAACGGATTTCTGTGCATTGATTTTGTATCCTGCCACATTACTGAATTGCTGGATGAGTTCTAGTAATTTGGGGGTGGAGTCTTTTGGGTTTTCCACATAAAGTATCATGTCGTCTGCAAAAAGAGAGAGTTTGACTTCTTCTTTGCCAATTTGAATACCTTTTATTTCTTTTTGTTGTCTGATTGCTGTTGCTAGGACTTCTAGTACTATGTTGAACAATAATGGCGAGAGTGGGCATCCTTGACGTGTTCCTGATCTTAAGGGAAAGGCTCTCAGCTTTTCCCCATTGAGGATGATATTTGCTGTGGGTTTTTCATAGATGGATTTTATGAACTTGAGGAATGTTCCCTCTATCCCTATACTCTGGAGAGTTTTAATCAGGAAAGGATGTTGTATTTTGTCAAATGCTTTTTCTGCATCAATTGAGAGGACCATATGGTCCTTCTCCCTCCTCTTATTAATGGGTTCTATCACATTGATTGATTTGCGAATGTTGAACCACCCTTGCATCCCGGGGATAAATCCCACTTGGTTGTGGTGGATGATCCTTTTAATGTATTGTTGGATCCTATTAGCTAGGATTTTGTTGAGGATTTTGGAATCCATATTCA
The DNA here is from genome assembly GCF_029215605.1 of Mirounga angustirostris. NCBI lineage: Eukaryota > Metazoa > Chordata > Mammalia > Carnivora > Phocidae > Mirounga > Mirounga angustirostris. The sequence goes on along the minus strand of NW_026991711.1, from coordinate 14,265,339 downwards.
TCAGGGGTATCGGTCTGAAATTCTCCTTTTTGATGGAATCTTTTCCTGGTTTGGGGATTAAGGTAATGCTGGCCTCATAGAATGAGTTTGGAAGTTTTCCTTCTGTTTCTATTTTTTGAAACAGCTTCAGTAGAATAGGTATTATTTCTTCTTTGAATGTTTGGTAGAATTCCCCAGGGAATCCACCAGGCCCTGGACTCTTGTTTTTTGGGAGGTTTTTGATCACTGCTTCAATCTCGTTACTGGTTATTGGCCTATTCAGGTTGTCAGTTTCAACCTGTTTCAGTCTTGGCAGCTTATAGGTTTCCAGGAAGGCCTCCATTTCATCCAGATTGCTCAGTTTATTGGCATATAGTTGTTGATAATAATTTCTAATAATTGTTTCTATTTCCTTGGTGTTAGTCGTGATCTCTCCCCTTTCATTCATAATTTTATTAATTTGCGTCCTTTCTCTTTTCTTTTGGATAAGTTTGGCCAGTGGTTTATCGATCTTATTAATTCTTTCAAAGAACCAACTTCTAGTTTCGTTGATCTGATCTACTGTGTTTCTGCTTTCTAATTCATTGATTTCTGCTCTAATTTTAATTATTTCTCTTCTAGTGCGTGGCTTAGGTGTTGTTTGTTGCTTTTTCTCTAGTTCTTTAAGGTGTAGAGTTAGTTGGTGAATTCGGGATTTTTCTGTTTTTTTTAGTGTGGCTTGAATGGCTATGTATTTCCCCCTTAGGACCGCCTTTGCATTATCCCATAGGTTTTGGACCGATGTGTTTTTGTTCTCATCGATTTCCATGAATTGTTTAAGTTCTTCTCTGATTTCCTGGTTGACCCAAACATTCTTGAGCAGAGTGGACTTTAGCTTTCAAGTGTTTGAATTTCTGCCAAATTTTTTCTTGTGATTGAGTTCCAGTTTTAGAGCATTGTGGTCTGAGAATATGCAGGGAATAATCTCAATCTTTTAGTATCGGTTGAGACCTGATTTGTGACCCAGTATATGGTCTATTCTGGAGAAAGTTCCATGTGCGCTCGAGAAGAATGAGTATTCTGTTGTTTTAGGGTGGAATGTTCTGTAAATATCTATGAGGTCCATCTGGTCCAATGTATCATTCAAAGCTCTTGTTTCCTTGTTGATTTTCTGCTTAGATGATCTGTCCATTGCTGAGAGTGGAGTATTGAGGTCTCCTACAATTAACGTATTGTTATGAATATGACTCTTTATTTTGGTTAACAGTTGGCTTATGTAGATGGCTGCTCCCATGTTGGGGGTGTAGATATTTACAATTGTTAAATCTTCTTGTTGGATAGACCCTTTAAGAATGACATAGTGTCCTATGTCTCTTATTACAGACTTTAGTTTAAAATCTAATTTGTCCGATATAAGAATTGCTACCCCAGCTTTCTTTTGAGGTCCGCTGGCATGGAAGATGGATCTCCATCCCTTCACTTTCAGTCTGGTTGTATCTTTAGGTTCAAAATGAGTCTCTTGTAGACAGCATATGGATGGGTCCTGTCTTTTTATCCAATCTGCAACCCTGTGCCGTTTTATGGGAGCATTTAGGCCATTCACGTTGAGAGTGATTATTGAAAGATATGAATTAATTGTCATCATGTTGCCTGTGAAGATGTTGTTTTTATAGCTTGTTCTTGTAAATTTCTGTTGTATATCACTCTTGGGGGTCTTTTTCCTTTTAGGAGAACCCCCCTTAATATTTCTTGCAGGGCCGGCTTAGTGGTCACATATTCTTTCAGCTTCTGCCGGTCATGGAAGCTCTGCATCTCTCCATCCATTCTAAATGAAAGCCTTGCCGGATAAAGTATTCTTGGCTGCATGTTCTTTTCATTTAGTACCCTGAATATGTCTTGCCAGGCCTTTCTGGCTTGCCAGGTCTCTGTGGATAGGTCTGACATTATTCTGATGTTCCTCCCTCTGTATGTAAGGAATCTCTTCCCCCTAACTGCATTTAAGATGGTTTCCTTGGTTCTAAGATTTGCAAGTTTTACTATTACATGCCGGGGTGTTGGCCTGTTTTCCTTGATCTTGGGAGGGGTCCTCTCTGCCTCTAGGACTTGAATGTTTGTTTCATTCCCCAGATTAGGGAAGTTCTCAGCTACGATTTGCTCAAATACATCTTCTAGTCCTCTCTCTCTCCGCACTCCCTCCGGGATTCCAATTATTCTGACATTGGAACGCTTCATGGTGTCACTTATTTCTCTGATTCTATTTTCGTGGATTCTGAGTTGTTTTTCCCTGGCCTCCTCTTTTCCCTTTTTATCTATTATATTGTCTTCCAGGTCGCTTATTCTCTCTTCTGCCTCAGTTACCCTAGCTGTTAGGTTATCTAGATTGGATTGGATCTCATTGATAGCATTTTTAAGTTCTGCCAATTCACCTTTTATTTCTGCCCTTAGAGACTCTATGTTGCCATTAATTTATTTCTCCATTCTAGCCATTGTCTTCACAATTGCTAGCCTGAGTTCCATCTCCGACATCTTGGTTATGTCTGCATCCATTTGTAAATCTGCAACATAAGTCATAATCTCTGAGTCTTTTCTATTTTGGGGGCTCCTCCTCCAAGTCATTCTGTTGATGGGTGTTTGAGGGAATGTATAGAGTCCAAATTATTGACCAGAACCCAAACAAGATGCACCTGTTTTCTTGGGACCTTAGGATTGCTGGCCTCTTGTTCTCCCAGCCTGTCTTCTGGGGGCGGGGCCTGCGCACTGTTACTCAGGCAACCCTGTTTGGGCGGAGTTGCCCTGCACCCCTGTGGTGGGGGATGGGCTCAGTGGGAATCAGTTTTTGGGGGCTTTTGTTCTCTGGTGCCTTTCCCTGGCAGCTTTCCACGTCTCTTCCGTGAGTCAGAGCAGAAGAGACCATTTCCAACCCTCTGCCTCAGAGCAGAGAGACCTCAGTCTGTTCTTCAGTGAGCTCTCCAGGCCACACTGTCTCCGTTTCTGTCCGTGCTGCTATAAACTGCAACGTCCTGGTTGTGCACCCCTCCGCAGCGCTCCCCGTCCTGCCTCCAGGTCGGGGCACGTCTCTGCCCTTTGTGCTTCTAAAACCGCCAGCTGCTCCCAGTTCGCGCTCAAGCGACGCCACTCTGGGATTCTGCCCTGGGGGCTGCAGTTGGCAGGTGCAACCCTGCGGCTCCGGGTTTCCGACCCGGGGGCTGCAGTTCCCGTGCGCGTGACTCTGCGGCTCCGGGTTTCCGCCCCAGGGGCTGCCCTGGAGTCCTTTCCCCGCCGCTACCGGTCTGCGAGTCTGCCCCGTCCGCAGCGCAGGAGGCTGTCGCTCACCGGTGGTGTAGGATCCCCACGGCCAGGGACCCTCCAGCTGCCGTTTATCCTCCGATATCTGCCCGCAGAATCACGGCTCCCTGCTTGGAACCTGAAAACCAACCACCTACGATATTCTGTTTGTAGAGATCCAGATCTTCTTTCATCTCAGGTTGGTTTCATGGGTGCTCAGAGTGGTCTGGTAGATATCCAGCTCAATTCCGGGGACCAGTTGAAATAGGGTCCCCTACTCCTCTGCCATCTTTCCCCCTCCCTCTAGGCTAACCTTCTCCATTAGTGCTATTGTAGCTAGGACCATCCTTCTGGCTATGACAGGGTCATTGGCCAATCCATGGTGATCTTTAGAGCAAGCATTATGAAAATGCCAGCTTCCCTAAGGTGCAAGTATTTTGGCAGCAAGATGCTTTTGAGCAGGGAAAGTAGCACAGTGGGCTGGGGTCATCATGGAAGTTGAAGAGAAACCATACACTGAGAAATCCAAGGGACTTTCAGAATGTGGGGCGGCTGTTGCAGAGATCCCTCCCCTCTCAGACACACGAGAATAAAAATGCAATGTGTGGTTGTAGAAAGTGCACTTGGGTGGGAATTACAAAGCTTGTTTCTTCTTGTCTTGTATCCTAAGTCTTGTGAACTTAAGCCCATCACCAAACATCTGTGAAACTCAGTTTCCTCATCTGTGAAATGGAGGTTTTATTTGCCCGACTTGCGGACCTGGGGTGTCGTGAAGGCTAGGTGGGACAAGAAATGTCACTCCCATTTTGTATCTCATGGAGTCACTTACTTTTTATGAAAGCCACTGGAAATGGCGTCATTGGTATGTCCACTCATCCCTGTTGGAGCGATGTGTGTAATAAATAATTCATGCTGCACCTCTCCCCGGTCCTTTCCCATTTGAGGAATAAACACCACTGTCAGATAGCAGTTTCATTACCCTGAAAGCTGGGGAGAAGAACACACCATGGACTGGAGGCCAATTATGTGATTCTTTCTCTTTTTCTCCTGAATACAACAGACCCACCTCCAAAAGCTGGTGAGCTAGACATGGAAATGCAGGCCGTTCCAGACATGGCAGCCCCGTATTGTCCCCACAGAGGTAGGATCTGCCTCAGCTGGATCCAAACAGTAGCCTCATGGCAAGGTCGCCCCTTTTCTGACTGTTAAGAAGACTGATAGCTGGTCCCCAAGACTTTTGAGAGAGGGTAATTGCTATCTGATGCATCACAAGGTGGTAACTGATGGAGGGAGAAAATGGTTTCCTCTACACATACATTATTCCATCCTGGCACCTGCAACTTTGACATCAGAGGTCTTCTTCCAATGAGAAATAGAAGGGTTGAAGAAATGGAAGGGTTAAAGAGCTTAAGAAATGTGCTCAAGGGCGCCTGGGTGGCTCAGTCGTTAAGCGTCTGCCTTCGGCTCAGGTCATGATCCCAGGGTCCTGGGATCGAGTCCCACATCGGGCTCCCTGCTCGGCAGGAAGCCTGCTTCTCACTCTCCCACTCCCCCTGCTTGTGTTCCTGCTCTCACTATCTCTCTCTCTGTCAAATAAATAAAGAAAATCTTTAAAAAAAAAAGAAATATGCTCAAGTTTCTTCAGCCAGTGTGGATATGCAAGTGCGCTGCCCACTCCCAGATTTTCGGTGATGCAGAAGGTGTGAGGTCTGTGGCTTCTCTCAGCAAATATATTTCAGGGCGATGCGGGTGGTTGGCAATGAGTCAGTTCAAAAGGAGAGTTGATGGAGGCCTCGGATGTTCTAAAAAAGACTCCAGGCAAGGTGAGAAAATGCTTGGTGTGAACTTCTGGAAGTAAAAGAGTACAGAGGACAGGCAGGTCTGAGTTTGGGAGCTGGACTGGAAGGGGACCTCTGGTGCGAGGGTAATAAGAGGACCCTTCCAAATATGACAATGACCCAGATTTTATACTTAACACCACTGACTGGGGAAAAGAACAAGCATCGACCTCACACTCTTGCAGCTTCTGCTTGTCTCTTGAGACAGCCCTCTCCTGTGTTCCCCCAAAGTGGAGGCCTTTTCCAGGCAGTGGTCAGCAAGAAGCCTTTCTAAGCAGGAGGTTAAAAGCTCTAACATAAGAGGCATACTTAATGTGATTTTCTGCTTCATTCTCCTTTAAAGATAAACTGGGAAGCTAAAGTGTCAATGTCTGGAGCTTCCTTCTCCATTGTAATTGGATGCTGTTGTTTGCATTTGAAATGGGAGCCAAGTGAAGTGAAACTAAAAAACTTCTTAAATGGTGCTTTGATTTTTCAGGGGAGTGGGGACATAGAGACAGATGAGTTATTTGGATCTTCCTAAGAAAATCCCCCGCCGTTGTCGAGCCCTCAACGTGTATTTACTTAAAAACAAGTTTCCCATTCCTCAGAGTTTCAAAAATGATCCTGCATATTATTGACAAATAATAATTTAATGGACAGCCTGATTAGATGGACACAATGAATTAGCTATTGGTCTGACAGCCATGTAAGCATTATGTTCTGTATCTGTTTACTCAGCACTAGGTGAAATGCAGAAGTCTATTGAAAATCAGATTTCCATGCTGCTTTGTCAAAGCAAATTTAATCACAGCCAGAACATGTGGCATCCATCATTTCCACTTCAGAAGGCATCAACGGGGACGGATCAGCAACAAGGAGCCTGGCTGCCATGGCTGTCCTCCACTCACAGGAAAATTAAATTTAACTATAGATCCTTGATAAATGAGGCCTCCGAAGCCATCAAACATGATGACGAAGTGCTCGGTATTAAAGTAATCCCCAGAGGCTCCCAAACTGGAAAGAAGCACAGTCTCATTTGATCTGGCCTTGAGGTCTTTGCACACATTCACACCTCTGCTCTGGACAGATAAATATAGGCTTTAGCACACGGCCCCAGGGATCCAGAGATTATTTTTCTAGAAATCTGTATACTTGGTCTTGGCTTTTCCAGAAGTTTTTGCCAGAACTCTCCCAGTCACTTAGCCAATCTGTCTTTTCCTTATATACCTTTGCCTTTCTCATCATTCTTCACCCCATCAGGCATTGATCATCCAGGCCCCAAAATGACTATTGGATCTTGATTGCTTTTAAAATGCTCCTTCTCTACACTATCCCACACTAATTCCCCCAGGCTCCAAATCATAGGAAATAAGGCTATAGATATAATTTTGGGGGGAATGCCAAGACTGTCAGCTGTTTGAGGGCAGGGACCATATGTTTTTGATTTTCTTTATCCCTAGAGTTTAGAAATTAGCATATGGCACATAGAGTTGGCTCAGTTAGTGTATATTGAATGAATGAGTAAATGGGTGATCATGATACTCAGCTGAATATTCTTATCATAGGATTAAGAGTTATGTATTTCTGATTGTGAGCCGGATGTATATGCTGACTCTATTAGTAAATATCTCAAGGATAATAATATACCTACCTCTTTGAAATTCACGGTTTTTAAAAAGATTTTATCTATCTATTTATTTATTTATTTAGAGAGAGACAGTGTGTGAGCAGGGGGAGGGGCAGAGGGAGAGGGAGAGAGAAAATCCAAAGCAGACTCTGCACTGTGCATGGAGCCCGATGCGTGGCTCCATCTCATGACCCTGAGATCATGACCTGAACTGAAATCAAGAGTCAGACGCTCAACTGAGTCACCCAGGTGCCCCTAAAGTTCAGTTTTGATTAACTGACTAGCTAATCAATGACCTCATATGCCTCCATTTCTCATGCTTGAAATAATGTATTTAACCTTATCTCTGGATGTTAAGAGATTTACATGCAATAAATTATTGACATTGGATAGCATGGGGCCTGCCCCATAAGCAAAGTAGCAATATAATTAGTTGCAACTTAGTCATAGTCATCATCATCATGGTTGTCATAGCTTACATGCTTCTTGCTCAGCATCAGTCTTGGCATTGTAGAGGAGGCAAGAGACATCAAATTTGTTCTTTTCCCGGAAGGAATCTCTAAGGGCCTGGGACGACGAGAAAAAAGACACACAAAAAGGAACAATATACCAGGGAAATGCAGAAAAGACCATAAATGCAAAGACTTAAAAGTAGGACCTGCTCAGGTATGTATGGAGAAATCTGATGTGGTGGGAAAGTATCTAGGTCTTTGAGGGCAAGTCACCATAGCAGAGAGTCCTGAATGACTTGGGGGATGGAGGTACACCTAGGAGTGGACCCCAGGGATATTAAGTAGACTAGTCCAACTTGACTAGAAGGTTTGATTGGGGGTGAGTAGAAAATTAAATTCTGTAGGTGTGGGTGGAGCTAAATTCTGGACAATCGTGAAAGCTAGGTAGGATTTAGACTTGTGGCTTGATACATGTGCCTAGAAATCCATTTTGTATTCTTTAGCAGGAAGTCACATGTAAAAGTGAGGTTCTTGGAAGAGTAATAAATATGGCCTGGGATGAGAGGCCGGGATGGGAGAGATGAGTGAAGCAGAGTTCTGCAGCAATCCCATAGGAGTTAAGGGGAGATGAGTAAAGGACAAGCATGAGTGTCTTTCTGCATCTCTCAGAGGAAGAATCTGTGGGTTTGGGCGACTCTTCACTTTCTATTGCCAGTCAATGAGAATCACATCACTGGTGAAGAGCAAACTTTTTCATGATGCTAGTAAGAGAAGGGCAGGGTGAGTTCCCCTCGCTTTAAACTGATTGACTTGCTGGGATCATTTTAAGTGTTAGTAATTGAGAATAACTCTACAGCCTGAGAGCACTCTGCACATGGAGGTGTATTTATAACTCTTCTTAACCTCATCAAATGTCAATTTAAAAACTTACATAGTCAATAATCAAGCACATTTTAGCTTCCCTGAAAAAATTATATTGCACACTTAAGCATACCCCTGCACTTAAATCTCCAACATGAAGCATGCAAAAGGAGGAGTTGGGACTAAGTAAGTGTACTGTCTACCTCCTTAACAGATTTACACAGAAATTTTTCAAACTTGTTATGAAATTGTTAAAGCATTTTCCTTGTATCTCTTGGAAACACTTAGAAGCTTTGGCAGAAATCATTGTCTTTGGCCTAATCACATATTTCCAAAGGCAGTTTACAAACATGTTATTTTGCTATTTGCTAATTATATTTATTTGATCACTTAATAGCCTCTGGCTGCATTTACAAATAGTATTGAAAAAGCTCCCGCTGTTACACTTACAATTTATTATAGACAACATAAAAACAAGATGCTCTCTCTCCACATGAATAACACATGCAGGGATACTTAGAGAAAAACTGTACAGATCCTGAATGATCATATATAAAGGGCATTCTTAGCTGAGGGCGTTAGTTTCTAGACAGCTGGAGATTGTGGCTCTTGTCCATCTGTCCTTAGGGAGAGGAGAGGCAAAGCGATGCCTAGAATGCTGACTTTGGTTGGCCAAAGAAGGTGGAAAACTGTGGCCCTTGAGAGACTGGTTGGTGCTTGCCATCTTCTTTTTGGAACAATCTGAGTCAGCCAGGTAGAATGTGGTCCTAGGAACTCTCGAAGCGTCTGTGATGAGGAATACTTTCTTCCTGGATGATCATGTAAAAAAGAGAAGAAAAATTGTCAGAAAGTGTGGGAGGCTACCTAGGCTGGGTGGTTTCAGAAGCATCAGTAGGCCAATAGTCTACTTTTTTGGGAGAGATTCTCCCACCTACCTGTGTACTTGATGGTCTTCCCTTTTGGTCTCTTCTCATTTAAGAAATCATTCTTTAAATGTTTAGTAGGGCCTTTGCTCTGTGTATGATGTGAAAAGCCATTGAGAAGCTCATACTCTTGTAGTTAGACTTCTCTCTTGCCTCCAAGACACGAGGAGGACTCTACAATGGGCCAAGATTGAAAAGGGGTCCCCATTCCTTATTACATCTACTTCCATGTTCATCTTATATTGGGCATTTTATATTTCTGTGCTGGTCCCCCATTCAAAATAGTCATTCTGTTACTCGTATACATTTCCTTCTTTCGCTGGAGATCGTAAGATCAAAAACATCTCTGAGGACAAGGGACATATTTCATACACTCCTGTATCATCGACTTCCCTAACGACTAGCAGGGTGCCATTCACATAACTAAATGTTAATTATAATGCAACAGAAAACAGTTGTCTTAGCTTGGATCAGTTAATTTTATTAACGTGTCTCAAAAAACAAGGGTACTAACGAATAAACCAATGCCAGGACAGATCAAGTTTTGATGGTAGGTTGGATGTCAGAAGTCTGTTTTCTAAAGGAGAGTGAGGGAGAGTCTGCCTCTGTTGGCAGAGGCTTATGGTGAGACACAACTTCAGCATGGTGCGAGGTGCGGGTGGGTCATTGTGCTTTCAAAGGGGAAAGTAGGCACCAGAAAGCATGGAGGAGAGAGAGAGATTCTTCCCTTCAACCTCACAGTTCTGCTGAAGCCCTGGTGTATGTACCTTAAAGGTGATGTTCCACAGCTAATGGATGCAGATGAAGTGGATGCTCATGCAAGTGGGTTGCTTACACTCTATACTTCAAAATACGATGAACCAAACACTAATCACAGCTTGGGATCCCTTGTCTTATGTGTTATCAAAACATTTTAAAGGAACTTGGCTGCACACTCCAAATAAGTAATATGATATATGTCAAATGAGATGCTGTTTTATTATTCTAGCAGAACATGTGAATAATTTATGAAGTAATTCTAATCACACTTTGAGGAAAAATAGAGACAGTGGTCATGCCCCTCTCTTGCCTTATATATTAATTATAGAGATCTTTTGCATTGTGCATTATTAACAATTTGGAAGGAAAATAGTTTTAAAATATTGGGGGATATCCTAATGAAATATTTGGGTATGTGAGAATTGAGTTTAGCAATATTTACATCATATCAAGAGTTCAAGACTTAAATTAGGAAAAATCTTATTTCTAAATTTTTACTAATTCTGCTTTTTCAAGTGGGGTTTTTTATACCAGTTTTACCATTTCTTGGTGAGGGTAGGTTACAGAGGACTTAGGTCAGAGGAGATCCCAAATCTCCAATTGGTCTATAAGTTCTCTTTGGGCAGGTCCCTTGTTCGGTTTTTGTATGATCTCAGCCTTTTTGCATGATCTCAGCATTTTTCCTGCCCCAGTGCCCCTGTAGGTTGTGATGTCATCGTATCGCAGGCATAAAAGTGGTCCACTTCAGGGGCGCCTGGGTGGCTCAGTTGTTAAGCGTCTGCCTTCGGCTCGGGTCATGATCCCAGGGTCCTGGGATCGAGCCCCGCATTGGGCTCCCTGCTCAGTGGGAAGCCTGCTTCTCCCTCTCCCACTCCCCCTGCTTGTGTTCCCTCTCTCACTGTGTCTCTATCAAATAAATAAATAAAATATTAAAAAAAAAAAGTGGTCCACTCCTCCAAGTTTGCTCAGCACAGTATTTCTCGACAGAGAATGATACCCAGGCCATCTAGAAAAGAGTGGTTGGTACAAAGTAGGTGCTTTTCACTTTGGGCAGACTTCTTGCAAAATAGGGAAATGATAGATGTAAGAAAAGTCCTTCTCAGTTTATGTCCTGTCCTAGCATTCATCGTTTAACTAGTTTTCTCTATAAATTTTAATCTGGGGTTAGATTTGTATCTATCATATGACTACAATGACTACGACATCTAGCTCAACAAAGCATCTGCAGGACTCAATTTGAGTGCTCACGTGAAAGTCTGTTTATCTTCAAGTGGTTCTTCATTGTTTCCATTCTGTTTTAATGTATTCCTGCAATTGAAAAGGAAACCCGGGGCGGGCGCCTGGGTGGCTCAGTCATTAAGTGTCTGCCTTCGGCTCAGGTCATGATCTCAGAGTCCTGGGATCGAGCCCCGCATCGGGCTCCTCGCTCTGTGGGAGGCCTGCTTCTCCCTCTCCCACTCCCCCTGCTTGTGTTCCCTCTCTCGTTGTGTCTATCTCTGTCAAATGAATAAATAAAATCTTTAAAAAAAAAAAAAGAAAAGGAAACCCTCTACTGGATAATTGGCTGATTAATAACAGGTGTTGAGTCCCCTCATGTAAGCGGGGCCAGGCTCAGAAAGCCACAGTGGTTCCCTCTTGTATCTCGACACATCCACTTTCTCTCCCAGTTCCCTAAATAATATCCTCAACTACTGTTCTGATTTTGCATTTCCCACTTCCCTTGTGGCCTATACCAAAAACGTGCTTGGTATTTTCCTGTAGCCCAGGGGCTGGATCTTTCCCAAATGAAAATATCTTCTTGATTCCTTCTCTGTCATGGTTTCTCTGCTTCTCAAAACTAGAGCAGAGTGTTGGGTAGAGGTCATTGACAGGCCTGGCAAGAGGGCAGTGGCTCTTAGCTAAAACCCAACGTCTATGGAGAATTCCTTTACGGTGATACGACATTGAGAACTAACTTTGGGATGACCGGGCAGAGTTCTGAAATTTCCTGGTACGTTGGGTCTTGCCATGTGGGGAGCATTGCTCTAGACCATCATACGTAATGGATTCTTTGGCAAATTCATCCTGATTGCGTTTCTTCCCCATACTTTCCAATATATGCTTTGTATTTATTTCTTCTAAGCCACTTTCCAAAACAAGGTCTACCTTTCCCTGAATGCTCATTCGGAGGTCTTTATAGCACTTGGTGGATGTCAAACTGATTCAAGATTTCCCAAATATTTATTGTGTGCTGTCGGTCCAGACATTCTTTCTTTTTCTTTTTTTAATTTGCCCCTTCCCTAAATGTTTGATTCATTTTATCTGCTAAATTATAAGCACGTGAAGGGCAAGAAACATTTAGGGACATTTTCTGACCTCCTGTATCTACCTCAATATCCCCAGGTGCTCCTCAGCAAAGGGACCTTGTCAGCATTGTTTAAATTTGGCTAATGGATTCCTCGTGGAGGATAATCTCTTACATTGATGTTTTAAGCTGTGCCATTAATTACTAACTAACATGCTCTTGTAACTTAATGCCATTTCCTTCCCTTCACTCTGCAAACCATTTTTGTTCTAAAATAAATCTCATGAAGGAATCACTTCTCTTTGCTTAGCTTGGGACATCTAAATTAGCCCTAGGCATTCCTATTTAATTCTGGTTCTGAGTACCTTATGGAATTAGATTTGGCATGGGGTCCTCCACAGGGAGCTGTCAGCTGAAAGGGCCAGGATGGATGATGCACTTAAGAGAGTGTAGAGGAAGAGTGACCTCAGGAACAGATTAATCCATATCTATGCACAGATATATGTCAGACACATCTTCCCGAGAGCTCTGATACACAAGACCTGAAAAGCTTAGAGCTGAAGAGGATTTTAGAGGACATGTAGTCCCATCTCAACCTTTTATCCAGTAGCAGACAGAGACCCAGAAAGAGGTAGCAACTTCCCCTAATCACAGAGCCAATCAGGGGGCACCCTGGTATTGCAACCCAGGCCTCCTGGCTCCTGAGAACGTGCACCGGTTTGAGTGCTTAAGAATTTCAGTTCTCCGTGCTGATTTTAGGGTTTAGCGCATAAGGAGACCAGGGAGTTGACTAGCCAAATTGAAATGCCTGTAATAAATTAACAATGTATAGTGCCTGGGAGCTATGACTACGGGTGCTGTAAAAATGCAAAATGCAATGAGAATGATAACTTTACTGAGAAGCTTCTGAAAATGGGATGATATGATGCCTGCCCAGGGCCAGATGGGAGGTGTCTCCTCAGATCAACCTGTACTGTATGACCTGGAATCTTGAGGAATGTTAGCCCAATACCATTAGCTCTGGCTTGCAACCCTGATGCCCAGAATAGTCACCTAGGGGCCCAACACATAAAGTATTTTCATCAGTGCTAAATTATTCATGGAGTGATTTTGTTGGTAGACTACAGCTCATTGTATCCTTTGGTTTAGAGGCAGTTCCACAATTAACAACTGCTCTTCTTATGTCAGCTGCATAACACAATGTGAGTAAAGTTTGACATCGTGCTCATTTCCCGAGTTTTTTGTTTTTACATTTTTGTTTTTACATTTTTTCTCAATATTATTGAATCAAAATATTTTTTACTTCCTGTGGTGGATTAGTTATGGATATCCTTAGACCTGAAACCTTTTTGATTCAAGGATCCCTGGGGGCAAAAAAACCTCAGGAACAAATAGTTGACAAATTATGTTTGAACAATTACATAAGAAAAAGATGGTTCCTGGCTCATTAAGAACAAGACATGACAAAGATACTTCCTCACATTTGTAGATAGGATTACTGGGCTGGCAGATGAAGGGAAAAACCATTAACCATAGAAACAGTATATCTTTATTTCATTAAGATATCCAGCAGCTTTTCTGCTGGTATGGATATATAGGCCTGTGGTGAGTAGGGAGAGATTGGAAGGCATGATAATAGAGTCACATGCACCCTTTGATTGAACACCTATCTGTAAAGTGTTAGATTCATATCACCTTAAAGATCCATTTGGGGTTTTTATTCATGATTATGCAAATGCATAATTAAACAAAGTAACAGCCTCCCACTTTTGTAAGAGTCTGTCTCTTCTTAAGAAGAGAAGTATTCGGGAAGGCAGAACTTGATCTCATATTGCCAAGGCAGTTAGGGGCTTTTCCTTCATTCCTGTTCCCTTTCTGACACCTCCTGACCACAGTCCCCTATATTTGCTATTTCTTCCTTCTCACAAACTTCAGCAGCATGGTAAGTGTGGAAATGGCTGCATTCACCTTTCTCAATCTTTAATGGAGATTTTCTCTCAGGGATGTAGTCTAGGTCCTTGCTCTGCCACTTTCAAGTCCTCCCCTGTCTCCATCTGCCTTTCAACACATCATTACAGTCACACATGGTAATTGAGAGCCTCTCTGGGCACCGTTCTAGGACACATGAGAAAAAAAACAAGATGGCAATTCGTGCTCAAATGAGATTTACATTCTGATGGTAGGAGAGAGACAATTAAAAGTAATCAAATAAACAAATGCTTTCAGATAGGGATTAGTGCTATGAAGAAAAAGACACTATAGTTTTTAGTTCTTCACATGTCTATATCCATATCCTCACACATTCGTGATGGAATCCCTTCAGGACTCACAGACAGGACTCTATTTCTCTCCCCATTTCCCCTCCAGATAGTCTGGGACACAGCATCCCCAGCAGCATTATTGGACACCCGATTTATTCAGTCTAGATCAATCTGCTGGGACACTTTAGCCACCCTCCTCTACCAGGGCTGGTTGGTTCCCGGTCTTGCCCGCATGTAGTACAATAGCTCTCCTCATTTTGGTCATCAACCACTGGGTGATCACTGAACCCAATTAGGCTCTCAACTCCAAGAACAATTCTCAGAGACAGGACAGTCAAAACACATGTTGAGAAAGAGAAGCATAATCTTCACAGCTGCCCCTACCCACAGCAGAGAGATCATGAACAACTTCATGAACCTTAACTGATTTGCAGATCTTTGCTCTTTACACTGAAATCTATAGGAATCCAAAAAAAAAAAAAAAAAAAAAAGGAACCATTACAGGACCCACTACTCCATATGGACCATCTCTTCGCTATATAAATATTGAGCAAACACTTTGCAATTAATGTATTTTTGCTTGAATCTGGGGCCAAGCCAATTTCGTGACCGGAACATCTTCCTGTAATCTTCATGTGAATGGAATCAGTTCCAGGATCAATTCTTCTTCTGTCTAAGTAACACTTCAGAAAAGTGGGAGTGAATTGTGCTTCAATCACACATCGAAAACACACTTCTGAGTTACGTGTAAGACACAAATTATGAAGGATGGCAAGTAAGTTTTAAAACATGTCTTCATATGAGATATTCTAAGAAAAAATGTTGAACAGGCCAAAGCCAAAAATAGATGACAGAATCAAAATTTTTTCTTAATAGGAAGGAATCATGTGTTTCAACCATGGATATGAAATATGACGAGATGAGATTAAATGTAAGGTACTGAATTCTAAACCTTATCCGTGCTAGCTCAGGGTTGGAAAGACCTGATGTGACTCTCTAACAGTTGAGATGAAAAAAAGACCTTGAGGGGTTCTGGGAGATCACGAGCTTACCTGGTGTCTACAGTGTGGCATGGCCACAAAAGGGCAAATGGCCAGAATGAGGGAAGATATAGATCCACAGACATCTGCACTGGTAAGCTGCAATCTGGAATATTGTGTTGAATTTGGACACTATCTCACTCACAGAGATATATACAAACCACAGAGCATTCAAAATAGGTTGACTCCAATGGAAGGGCATCTGAAAACTGTGTAATAAGCTGTTTCTGGAACTAAGGAATTAAACACAGAGAGAGAAGGCTTGTAGTAGACATCATAAGTTTCTTTAAATATTTATATGGGTAGCATATGGAAGAATGAGTAGATAGAACTGATGTCAGGCAGATGGGACTTCTAGAATAATCTAATAGTGGAACAAACTCCCAAATAAAGTGGTCAGTGCTTTCTCACAGAAAATGAGCAAGTAAGAGCTTGAACAAATCTGCAAAATGTAAATCACTGTTAGTTATCTTGGTTTTAGTTATTATTATGATCTTTAAGACATCTCATTGTCAGTCTTCCTCTTCGAACCATACTATGGAAACATCCAAAATATGTTAATAGTTTCCAGCTTTGAGTCCATCTTTCTACCTTCCTGTGCATGCATCACGTTTGCATCAACTTCCACAGTACCATCTTTGCTGGTGGATGTCTGAGGGAGTGTGATAAGTAGTCCCCTGCTGGCCAGGAACTCTTCCCAGGAGTGAGTTGGGCACTCAGAGAAAATCTGGCTCATTCTACTATTTAAAAATGAACCTCGTTGGAAATTCACATCTGTATTGCTTTGAAATGAAGCTTGTACTAGAAGAAGTTTGGGGAAATAATAACAATAAAGAAACTACTTTCAAAATTGGTATTCTAGAGAGAATCAAATGGATCTTTGTTAATTAAGAAAGGGAAAATGCACTCCTTGCCTAGTGAATATATAACAGACATATTGGAGAACATCTCTGTATACTGCTAAGCCTTGCTGGCATAATTTATGCAGCCTGTGTCAGCCATGAGAAAGTTGTGGTAGCTTCTGTGCAAGACTGAAATTTGTTTTTCTTTTGAATCAATTCTTGCTCAAATTTCTGCTACTTATTTGGATTGTGAGTTTGATATCTCCACTTATTGTCCTCATGTTCTCCCATGTAAGAATGGAGCAATTATTTCAATTTACCTCATCAAACCATTGTGAGCAGACTTCTCAGCTGAACATAGTCAAGAGAAATTAAATGACATCTTACAAATGATGCTGGCATATTTACTATTCTGTACTCCCTTTATAGCCAAAACTACTCTTTTGAAAAGCTTAGGAGATATTTTAGAGCTGATCTCAAATTATACTCAAACCCACATCAATAATCATGGGAAGGAGGGAAGTGGTATAACGCAATACCCTACTTCTGATGGAGAGCAGACTGTTAGTATCTTAAGAGTGGTCAGTATAGTTTGTGTTGAACTTTTATTTCTCTCATAAACTTCACAACATAGGGTCAAATCCTCATGAGGAAATAATAGTTCCTATTTGTCTTTCAGGTGGTTCTTTGAAATGTTAAATAGTTCAGAATTGGTTTATTACCTGTGTTCTTATGGCTCATATAAAGATATATGAGTTCACTTATTTTCATCTTTATTCGTGAGAAATTTAAAAACAGGAGTTCCAAGTAGAAAAATCCAAGACCTACTTTAAGAACCACCTGATATGGAAAGTAAGTATCGAGAATGGGTAGAATATTAGCCAGAATACAGAAAGTAGGAAGAGCGATGCACAAATATCTGCTGAACTCTATACTCTGTGAAGATAGGCATGTCCATATTATTCCGGTATCTGCAGGGCATCCTGTGTGGCTGGCACATTGTAGGTACTCAATAAATACTTGTTGAATTTGCTAACATCATAAATCGCAGGGCGAATTAGAACAGCCTTATAGGGTGGTCTCTGAATTTATTCTTCAAGTTATTTAACAGGGGGGATTTAAATTCCATGTTATAGCTTTGCCTATAATAATAATCTTAAAATACTTTAATATAGTAAATCTCAGTCTAGGCTGTATATTTGCTTCACCTGGGACATTTGAAAAATCTCAGTGCTCCAGACTACCCACCCCCCCAAACCAATTAAAACAAACGCTCTTGGGGTGGAACCCAGGTATCAGAATTTTCTCACACCCTCCAGGAAATTCTAGCATGCAACCGAGTTTGAAGACCATCATACCAGTATGGGGCGCATGTGTGTGTGCATGTGTGCATGTGTGTAAGGGAATTTAAGCACCACGTTGTGAGTTTCACCGGATACCATTTCTGTCCTGTGGTAAGGGCAGAGATTAGGGGCATGGAGGGGAAAACTTGTACCACACTGCAGAAAATACATAAATATGAATGGAAAAAGTTGGTGCGATAAATCATATCACTATTAATTATGCCGTGGCCTGTTTTTATGTTCACTCTTCTTTATAAATGAGATGAAATAGCTTTACAATGTGCCTAACATCGTTTTAAAATGCCACATAAATTCACTCCTGTTTTTATGGGGTCGAAAAATTTTAACACAAAAATAATTTGCCTTGCTTGAAGAATTTGCATAAAACCATCGTAGGGGTGTGTTAAAAATTACTCTTCTTCCCTTTAATGTAAGAACGCAAGACAGGATGGAGGATAGATTTCATTCTTATGGTGCCCCAGGTGAATCTCACATTTGCATATTAAAGATTCAATTTCAAATAAACTCCCAAGTCACAATGGGCACTTACCCTACAATACATATTTCAGCATCAGCCTGGGATCATGTAAGGAAGATTCCTAGAGGGCTAGCAGGGTCCACAGTCATCCAGCCATGTGGCCCTTGAGTACTCTGTTGTAATAGGAGGAGGAGAATCTGATCTGGGTAGTCTACCGCTGATGCCAGAGAGAAAACAGTAAATTACAGAAGCGGGAAGCTATACTGATTTGGATTTCACTTCTTAAAGTCTTGTGGCATCATTGTCCCTGGCAACAGCTAGGCTTTTTATGGGAGTTAGGTGAAAACTTGCTAATATTAACAAGCACCATGGGAACAGAAGGGAAGTGAGAAAATACTGGGGAGAGCTCCTCTCAGTAGGGTACAATATTTTCAGAAGAAATTAACCCTGGAGAGAACACCTCGGGGGGATATAGGGTATGGGTGAAGGTTAAGGTAAGCTCAGGTATGGCTCAGGCAGCTATTAACATTAGGATGTTAACTTGGTACCAAAATCAGCTCATAGCAAATCCATGAGCTGATTCTAGCATCTCTTTCCTCCTTTTTGGGTTTGCCTAGCCACTCAGACTAATATTTCTTTACTCCTTAAAGGGCATTGGAGACAGAGAGATATCAGTAGATATCTTTCATCAGGGAGAAATTAGAAAAACTCCATTAATGTGATATTTATTACTTTCTTAGTATTGCTTTTGAAACTTAAACACAATAGAATAATTTTCCTTAAGATTATCCTTAGTGGTTCCCTTGTTGCCAAAAAAGTGAAAGCCAGAGAAAGAGAGAGAATTCAACTTAAGTATTTTAATGCATTCTGCCCTTTATACAGTCTTAATGCTCTATCTGCCGCCTTGATTGTGTTTTGCCTCATCTCCGTTTGTCATCTGAGTTGCTTGGGGTTTGGCCAGTGTATCTATGAGTAGTGTGTTTACCTGCTGAAATGGGAAAGGTTCCAGTTTTAGGTCTTAGGGTTGCTTGGTTTGTAGTTTGTTTTTGGCTTAAAGGACTTGCAGTATCATGGGTGTTTTAAGGCCTGAGAATCCTTTTTTTAATCCTAGAGATTTGCTTAAAAGATGAAGCTGTCACAGGGGCACCCATGGAAGTCATAACAATTCCCTTCCACTGTAAAGCTTTATTTTAGGAGAAATGCAGAAAAATGCAAAAGTCTCAAAATTGTAATGTCTAGAGAAGGACAAATCCAGTCTTCTTACATTTTGTTTAATAATTCTGTTTTACTTGAAGTGTGGCTGCCCCTTTCTACCTTGGCCAACTTAATTGGTAACTCAAAATATTTTCCAGTTCTTATGATTCAAAATTGTGTTCGTATGGAGGAGCTCAGTCTTCTTCAGCCTGTGACCGGACCCAGGGCCCCTGGACTCTTCCTACTCTAGAAGGTTATACACTGCATCCAGACACATCTTTCTAAAAAATTATACTAATTATATCCCACCCCTCTCAAAGGCATCCAATGATGTGGAAACCTGCAGGAATC
Source organism: Mirounga angustirostris (assembly GCF_029215605.1). Lineage (NCBI taxonomy): Eukaryota > Metazoa > Chordata > Mammalia > Carnivora > Phocidae > Mirounga > Mirounga angustirostris. The sequence goes on along the minus strand of NW_026991711.1, from coordinate 14,245,861 downwards.
AATCTCGTGGCTCCAGTGTAACCATTCCATCTTCTACTCTACAATGCCCTGGTTAGAACTCTCCTCCTATAAACTGACCTATCCATTGTCAACCAAAAATGTCTTATACTCTCTTGATTTTTCATGTTTCCTCATGATATTCCTCCTTGGTTATTACTTCCTGTATTAGTCAGGTTCTCCAGAGAAACAGAACCTATAGGAGATCTCTCTTTCTCTCACTCTCTCTTATAAGGAATCAGCTCACATGATTATGGGGGCTGGCAAGTTCAAAGTCTACATAGCTAATATTCGAGCTGAAGCCCAAAGCTGCTGTAGAACCAGGAAGAGTTGAAATTCAGTGCGCAGGCTGTCAGGCAGGAAAAATCTCTCTCTTAATTGGGGGAGGCACATCACTGTATTCTGCTTAGATCTTCAACTAATTGGATGAGACCCACTCACAAGAGGGAGGGCAACCTCTTTACTCAGTCTACTGACTTAAATGTTAACCTCATCCAAAATACGCTTACAGAAACATCCAGAATAATGTTTGACTACATAAATATCTGAGCACCCTGTGGCCCAATGAAGTTGACATGGAAAATTAGCAATCACCCTTTCCCTACAACATTTGAAGACAGTTATTATTATTCCCCTTGATACACAACTCTTCAACCTAAACATCCCAGATCTTCAGTCATTCCTCATACAGCTGAGTTTGAGGTGCCAGTGTCCTGGTTGTGCTCCTGTGAATCACAACGCACCTTGTTCCCCGCTGTCCCTCATCCCCACAGTCCAGTCCCCAAGGAGGAGAGTTGTTTCTTCTCCATTTCTCCAAGGGTGACCAGACCTCACTTGTCATTTTGGTTTTATTCTCCTGAAGCACTCAGTGGAAATTATTCTTGGGTGTGCACACAAAATAAAGAACCTCCACAGCCTCCACAAGCCACCATTTCTTTGTTGGTTGGATGTGTGTGTTAATTTATTTGTTTTTCTCAATACACAGTGGAGATGGTTTATCAGATGGGGGCGGGGGGGGAATGGTGGCATGGGGAATTTTTGATGCTGGCTTTTTCAGAGTATAGGAGATTAGAATATTAAATCCTCACTGACTCAAGGAACAGCTGTGGCTCTCATTTGATTCCAGGCTTAGAGAGAAATCATCAAACTGTGTTTCTGGAAGTAATCAAAAATACTAGTATTTGAAAAGAAAACTCTTAATTGAACTTTGTAAATGATATAGTAAAAGATCCTCTAGCCTTGATTAAATAATTGTAAAAAATCAACATCAGTCCAATAGTAATTTTTCACTTAGATGACTTGCAGAAGCATTGTTTTTGTCTAGATAACAACAGTTTATAAGGAAACCTGAGGAAAATCCTGATGATGTCCACAGCACTCTTCAGCGTTCCTTATCAGCTGTACCAGAACATTGGTGGGTTGAGAACACGCCATGTTCTGTCATGCTTCCATGCCTTGACACATGCTGTTCTGTCTGCCTGGATCACCCTCTCATGCCTGGCATGATAACGCTTCGTCCCAAAGGTGCTTCAGCCAAACAATGGCTCCTGGGAGAGGTCTTCTCTGGTCTCTGCAGGCTGACTTAGGCATTCCATCCAGGCAGTGTGCATTGTGCTCTATTCCTTTGTTACCTCACTTATCATGTTGTGTGTTGGTGTGTTTCCACATTGGTCTTTCTACAGCACCTTGGGAAGCACCACACACACCCACACACACGCATACTTATGAATACTGCTGCCATTGGACATTCCATGTTAAGCAGCAGACCCTGGCTTGTACCCTCCTGGAGCTTCAAGCCTGATGTGAACCCAAGTCTTGGCATCTGTAAATACCAGTGCTTATGAAATCAACAAATAAAAACCAACTCCCCATAGACTCAATGATAGGGACAGTATCTTATGGGTTGTTTTGTTTTGTTTTTGCTGTTGTTGTTGTTGTTGTTTTGCATCCCCAGAACTTAGCATAATAAACAACACACACCAGATACTCAGTAATTATGTATTGAGTGAAAGAAAGAATGATTAATTTAAGTAATTTCATTGTTGACTTTCAATTTTATATGAGCAAGTAGCCTTTCAGAGAAACCTCATTTAAAGGTTTATGTTAATTTCTTTTCATAAATGCTGTTTTGAAGTTGATAATTTTAGGGGTAATGAAAATTCAAAAGTCAGGTCATCTCCCAGGAAAACAAGTTGGAATCATACGACACTTTTTACTAGCACAGGATATTTAGACAATTCTAATCATAGTTTCACTAATTATAAAATTATTAATATCAACTGCCAGTTATATTTAGACTTTCAAGGTAGAATTTAACCTTTAACTCTGTCCAAATCTGTCATGTAAACAAGCTAAATTAACTATCCTTTGAGATCAAAAACTAATATCATACAAGGATTTACTCAGAGTGTTCTGGTTCTTTGAAGCTTCCTGGAAACCGAATTCAAATTCAAGACAATTAAATGTTAATAAATTTCTAGTGATCAGAGAGACAAATACAAGGAGGATTAATATTCTTTCTCATGCTTAAAGATGGGCTCTCAAAGTGATAAAATAAAATGTTACCTTTGAAAGTGACACCTTAAATTACAATGCTTGGGTATCCTTATATAGAGAGTGAATGGGCAATTTTTTTTTCTTTTTTTTAGTATTGAGTAGGTGCTAAGGTTGGTGAGCTCCCTTGAGAGGGTCATAGTAGGAATAAAAATGTATTCGTTCATTGAACAAATATTTACTGAAAAACCACCATGTGTCAGACACTATTCTTGATAGTGGGATTATGGTCATAAACAAGGAACCCAAAAATCTTGTCCTGGGGAGTTTACTGCTGGGGCATAAGGAGATGCAAATACAGAGGAAAACAAATGCCAAATAATTACAAAATGAAGACATAATAACTTGTGTATACTCAAGAGAGCATTCTATTTCACAATTCATATTTTGACGTTTCTTTGGGAAGGGATTTAGCTGGAGCCTTGAGTTGGGGATTTACCTGTAAATATTTACTCTGCATGAGCAGTTTGCCTTGAGCACGGGAGCCCACAGCCCACCATTTCCCTATTGCTCAGCTCACACATCTCCACCCCCAGGATCACATTTTCTCACTTTAGAAAATAAAGCTAATGTAGGAAATATCCAGCCTCAGCTCTCTGCCAGCTTTGTATTGACCTTGTATGTTCAGCTCTGTAATTTTAAGACTTCATAAATACAAAAAAATACTTTTTATCTTCAGTTTGGCTTTAATTTCTCTTCTCTGTGAGAACTGTAAACCTGCCAACTTTGAAGTTAGTTGATCTATTTATTCTGAACTATAGGAATACAAAACAAGTCAGTTGTTATTTTTTTAAAAGTTAGAGCAATCTTAACGGATATGCTACAGAAAAAAAGTTTATTGCATGCATTAAAAATGAAATTTGCTTTATTTCAATGGTTTGGAGCAATCCAAAGTGCATGTATTTATTGCTTAGATGCATGCTACATACCTATTATAGGAGTAGAGAGGCTTATGATATTTTCAATGTCTTTGCTCTTAAAAATGTTTAACTTTTTTGAAGTATGTTCCTTTGTATTTTTCTGACCACAGCCTTACCGGGTTACCTGAGGTCAGATGCAGCTAGAGGCAGGGGATCCTGACTGTTCTGAAGGGGGCATGGTGTTCGTGTTGTATGTTTCTGGGTTCTCTATAGCTGGCCTTTCACCAACTTGTTATATCTGTGGTCAGTGCCAGGTCAATAGAGCAGGAAGGGTCAGAGGGCAAGAGTCCAGGGCTCTAATCCAGACCTTCCCATCTGGGCACCATGGGCACTGTGGACATACATCCAGCTGCTCGCTCTTGGAACAAATGTAATGGGGCTGCCAAAGTAGATATCTGGGCCAGCAAGAGCCAACACAGGACAGACTGCAAAGTAAGGACCTATAGGGGCATCTGGACAAGTGGCTGGAGCACTTTTTCAGGAGTCAGTACTTGGTATCAAGAGCTACTTCAGCAGGTAGAGGACACCTGGCTAAGGTTCAAGTTTAGGAGTTTATACTAGAAGAAGTGTGAGGGTGGCTCTGAGAAACACAAACTAGAATCATAGAGGGGACAGGGAAGATTAGTAAGCCACAGCCATAGCACAAAGTGAAAGAATACAGCTGCCAGCCTGGAACATCAGGTGGAAGAAGAGTTAAGCCTAGTTATAATGGCTGAAATAAAGATTCTGAGCAGAACTTGGAGCAGACACCCTTGGAGTCTAGCAGGGGTTTGAGTTGTCCAGCTGCAGGGACAGGGGTAACGTAAGGGCTGAGAAAGGATAAACCTGACATTAGGGATCAGCGGGTACTCCCTGAGGTGTGGACACTGGGGTCACATGAAACTCAAAGTGTATTTGCAGGGGTTCATTGTAACTCCCACACGTACCATGTATTTATGTTATCCCCTGTCAGTTATGGATCGGGATCTCTCTATTCCTTGGTTTAATAGCACTTCTAGCCTCTTCCTGGGAACTCAAATGTCCTTTGTTTCAAAATTCAACATGTGCTTACTTAGCATCTACTATGTAAAGGCCATGTGCTGGATGCTACGAGGGTCACAGTGGTCAATAAGGCATGATTTCCATCTCAAGATGCTGACACTATGGTGGAGAGGTACAACAATGGTACAGATGAGGACAAGTCCAGGTTCTGTATCACAGATGCATTGTGAGTGGTCTAGAATGCTACAGTAGTCAGGGGCAGAAAAAGAGCTTCCCAGGAATGTTCCCAGTAAGTGTAGATGAAGGGGATAAGACTGAGGAAAGAGCAGGGGTACAGACAGGAAAGTATTTTTTAGGCTTGCTGGTATTTAGGACAACAAGAAGACAAAAGGTGAGCATGGAAAGGCAGCCTTATGTAGACATGCCTACATGTTGGTACATGTCAGATTAATTCTGCTAAATTACATTGAAGCTTTGTGTGGTAGTTCCAGAGCCTTACTGAATATTTTATGCATAAGATTAATAGAAATCAAGGAGGTGCTTAGTTTTACCCAGACTGAATTAAATGGAGACTTAAAAGAAGAAGGCCATGTCACAAAGCATATGCATTTGTGACATCATCATAAAGTACCCATGATGGTAACAATTTGGTGAAAGAGAGAAAAGAATCAAAGATAGCTATGGATTTGAATTTGATTGACTCAGAGAATATTGGCACAATGAATAGCATTAGGGAAATTAGAAAAAGGAGTTGGCCCTTTGTATTTGTGTGTGCGTGTGCGCATGCACACGTGTGTGGGTGCGTGTGCATACTTGACTAGGCTGGGTAATGAATGCTGATGACAGTAATACAAATACGTTGATTAGGCAGCTAGCTGGAAATGGATATCAACATGTTGGGGTAATTAGAATATGGTGCCACAGCTCGGGAAATATGTTAGGGATTAAAACAGAAGAGAGGTCAGAACCTCAGGGTTCATCCTCATTTAAGGGATGGAAGAAAAATGAGGAATAAAAGAAAGAAACAGAGAAAGGACCATTCAGAATAGTTGAGAAACAGTAAGTATAAGTGTCACCAAACCAAGAGATGACAGCTTCATGGAGAAGGTGTCATATCTTGCTCTCCCTAAAATATATGTATTTATGACTTAAACATGTTTGGATAAATTAACTACAGTGGGATATAGATAGAACAGTAAAAGTCAACAGATGAATAAGAAGTATCATAGCCAAACAAGTACATATATCCATTAATATCCGTTTTCAGTATGGGAACAGTTGAAAAATAGCTGATAGAAATCCCGTCTTTGCTATAACAAAGCCAGTCTTCACTGTACAAGTAACGTTCTATTTGGGTTCTCTGCTGGAGTCTGGGCACAATCTCCTTATATGTGGGCCTCTGGTCAAGGAAGGAACCTAAAAGATGGTAGTAAAGCCCATTTCATCAGCTTCTGGGCACAGGAGCCCCCTCCCCCGCCTTCAGCAGCCCACACTCTCCTCCAGGGCATAATCCTGCATCACGGTCCCAACCTCCCTGAGGCACTTTCCGTCACAAGCTAGGAAAAGGCGCTGTGGGATTTCATGGAGTGCAGTGGTTGAAAAATGTTACAATCTGCAGAATAAAGTGAGATGCTGTGTGGATATTTGTGAATAAAGAGTATTAGACTTAATTCTCCTTCGGTTCTTTTTTTTTTTTCTTCTACTCTTTTGAATACCAATGGAAACAGGGCCAGTGGTCAAATGGTTCATGAAGAAAAAATGGGCTGAGTGAAAACTTTCCAGAAAACGTATGCCTTAGGTTGGAGTCAAATACGATATTATTAAAGAAAACAATGAAATAAAATAGAGATTTATAGTGAGAATAAAATCATAGCCTTACCGCAGAGTTCACTAGACCTAATGGAAACTCTACAGGGACATTGTATTCTGTTATCAGAGCTTCTCTACCCATGATCTTGGTGTTAGCAAACATGGCTTCCATTTTGTACAAATTACTTGGGTACGTATGTAAATACCACTTCTATATTTAGATTCTCATGTTAGATCCTGCCTAAGCTCCATGAACAATTTGTTATTAGAAAATTTATGATCTGTAATTTGTACACATGTCAAAAAATACACCAAAAGGAATTAATAAAGTCCTTTAAACAGATGGTTCTTTATTTAAAAAAAAAAAAAAAAAGTCCTGAATGGAATACAATGCACTGAACTGGAGCGAGATGTGGGAGACAATACATTCTTGTCTGAAAATCTTCACAGATGTCAATGACAATAAATGCTAGACAGAGACAATAAATTCTAGATTTTTTAGTGGGAAAATTGCATCAAACAATTTATTTTCCCAGGATCTCAGCTACCTTAAGTTAGCACCATAGATTATTAGATGTTGGTCTCTGTGTGTGTGAATTAAGGAGAAATGGCAAATTTCAGAAGGGTCTAAAGGGTGAGATGGCTCTATGCTTTTGCCCTTTGAATCTAAACCATTCTTAGTATAATGGAAATGAATTTTTGGTCAACCCACTACTGGCCATGTGCCTTTCCTAGGCTATTCTTACATTTGGAGAGAGGTATACCTGGGTTTTCCCTAGTATGAGGGTAGGAGGGGCTGGGTTGCTCATAAAATAATTGGACTGCCTTAGTCTTTCATGCCCATATATTTATAATGCTTAAAAAAAAAAACTGGACTTGGGGGAAAGAGACTTTGAATTTATTGCTAGTTTTTGTACTAACTAGGCATGTAGCTAGGTAGTGTGAGTTGTGGCTCCCATTTCCTTAGCTTTAAAATAAAGTTCTTTTCCAGAATAAGCAATATATTTTTTAGGCTTTACCCTCATTCTAATGAATCTGTTCCTAGAAATTGATATCTAAATGGGCATCTTTGGTTCTCCAGAACCACCCTCAGATTTGGCCAGAACTCATTATCCCTAAATTTGTCAATTGGAATTACTCCTTGACCATTAAAAAAAAAAAAAAAATCCTGCTTCGGTGTACTTTTGGGCTAATTGAGAAAATGATTTGCTTTGAAAATATGACTGTATTTTAATCCTGGTTGATGAGGCTTGATTTGACTATAAGCAATACAGGTAAAACAGTTTTCATCCTGATTCTGATACCAACACTTTTGTATTTTTCCAAACCGTCCACTTTTTTTTTAATTTAAATTCAACTAGCCAACATATAGTACATCATTAGTTTCAGATGTAGAGTTCAGTAATTCATCAGTTACGTATGACCCCCAGTGCTCATCACATCATGTGCCCTCCTTAATGCCCATCACCCAGTTACCCCATCCCCCCACCCCCATCCCCTCCAACAACCCTCAGTTTGTTTCCTGTAGTTAAGAGTCTCTCATGGTCAAACCATCCACTTCTATGAGAACAGTGAACAATGGTAACTACATTCCAGGCACAGGTAAGTCATTCCTCATAAAAAAGACAGAAAAGCAGTTTCCAATGCTAAAAGTGACATTAATGGTATATAATAATGGCTCAGGATATTTTGAAGGCACTCATTTTTGTCGGCAGCAGCAGCTACGGCTCAGTGCCATCGTTGGGTATGCTGAGACGAGATAGCGTTATATCTGATGTCATGTCCATTTCTTAAACTACTTAATCCAGGTGATTCATAGGTCATCTTTAAAGTTGAGATGGATTCACCAACAATGAGGGTCTAGAAACAGTCAGTCCGGCCATTCATAAGTCATATTTTCTCCTAAAGTCCAGATTCAATAAATGTTTATATAATACCAGATTATTTTCACAGGTATAATCTCATTGTACCTTTGCACCTACCCTGGGAGGTAGATCCTATCGTACCAGTTTCTGTAGATGCAGATGTACTCAGGGAGGTTGAAGGTCACATGGCCAGCCATGGTGAAGCCCGTTCTGAATAAGTTCCAACTGCAGAGCTCGTACTGAGGGGCTTCAGCTGTTAGGGACTGTGTGGGAAAGGCAGCCGCTGATGGACAAGCTGAAGTGGCATTGCTCATGAGTAAGGGGGGCAGGGACTAGCATAAGGAAAACCCTGAATGATGCCACACTGAAATGGAAGCCCAGCAAACTCTGCAGCCAGCTCTCCCAGAACCTCTCTGAACTTCCAGTGAAAGGGCAGTCCTCATAAGCCCGATGTGTGGAAAAGATTGCTGGGAGAACTTAGTGTCTTTCAGCCACATCACCCACCGTAAGTGATCCCTCAACCATCTTGGGAGGTGAGTGAAGAGCCGTGTCTACGTTGTATTCTTATCATCCCCAGCTCTTAGCAAACTGATACACTGAGCTGGTATGTCCACACCACAGCACGCTCGGGCGATGTTTACCCTCAACACACATGTCCTTTTGTTGAGTTATTCAGTATGTTCAGTGCCCACTCTACCTCTCGGCTGCCTTTGACCACCAGCTCTGACTAGGAATATAATAGCACGGAGTAAGGGCGCAGACCCTGGAGTCAGACAGCCAGGATTTGAATCTCAGCTCCGTCACCTACTGGCCGTGTGACCTTGGATAAGATACTTAACGTTTCTGTCCCTCAATTTTCTCTTCTGTAAAATGGGGACAGTAACAACAATAGCTATCTCATAGGGTTAGCGGGAGGATTAATAACTACAACCATGTTCTCTCAGCTTTGGGCCCCACAGTCATTGTCCACAAGCTGATACCTGTATATGCATAAGCATCATTAGTTTCCTTGAAATCCCTTTCTGATTTCCCTTAGCTTTTCCCTTTGTCTCTTTTCCTCTCTCTTTCCAATGCTCTTGTTTCCTGTTTTATAGATGAGCATGCCATCAAGTCCATTCTCTCCTGACCCGTACCTCCAACAATCCCGTCTTTGAAAAGAAAGACTACATCCACAGCTCTAATTATCATGGAGGTTCTGACAATGCTCCAACTGAGATGCATAGTAAATAGGTCACTTTGAGAGCTCCCTATGTGCCAAGGTCTGTGAGAGGTCCTCCGACACACTCTTTTATTGCTTTCTCAATAGGCAAGTATGTTATTATTTCGATATTAAGAAGAGAAAGGGAAGTTTCAGAGAGATTTACTAACTTGCCTTAAGTCTCACAGCAGGGAGATAACAGTTATCGCCGCCTGCTGCCTGCTGTGCGTAAGAGGTTCATTTTTCACAAACCATTTACAGATTCATTTACAAAGCGTGTAATAATGTTCTGGAGAATTGGGGCAGTATGGTGAGTACCAGGTAAGGGGACAATTTTAACTTAAAAAAAAAAAAAAAAAGATAGCCCTAGTATAAAAAAGCCTGGAACCAGTTCCAAATTCTGGCTTGGAATCCTTTTTTCTTTTCTTTTCTTTTCTTTTTTTTTTTTTAGCTATTTATGCTCTCTGTCATCTCAGGCAAGTCAAGTCAGGGTACTCTTTTTGGTCCTCATTTTCGGCATCTGAAAAACGGGAATCATAATATTGTCGAGGTGAGGGTTTAAAAATGGAAACAGACATTAAAATCACCTGTAGATTTTATATCACAATATAAATGTAAGTTTTATTAATCTGATTATTTGTTTTTCAGACCAGGAGGGTTCCACCTGTAATCTTAGATGTGGATTGGGGAATATTAATTGTCAGGCAAGATGCGTTGGGAATGCCTGATAAAATTTTGGCCAGGCAAAAATGAGGAATGGTGGGCTTCTGCTTTTCAAAAACTGTGTTCTGACTTTAGAAGGCAGTTCTGTTAGCATCAGACTGAATTTTGGGGTCATTTTGACCAAGTTCTAAGTGGGAATATATATAGCCAATTAAATTTTATTGGTCAATAAAGCTATGTGTCATTCCACTCCTCTATTTCACAACCTATTTATTGCACTGATAACTAACTTGTTTTTGAAGGTTTCCATCATAATGAAACTAGACCACAGGAAGACATGTGTAGATTATATCTTTGGTTCATTTAATGGGTCAGGAAAAGGGGGTGTAGCTGTCTCTTTAATCAGCAGACCTCAGGCTTGTTTCAGTGAGAATAACCCAGGTGCTGATCACCTTAATGACAACACTATTTTAAAAAGCATTTTAAACACATTATACTGTAGATTATTCTATTTTTTTTTCCCCTAATGGAGCTGTCCTTGAAGGACCATTTTGCCATTCCTTTCAGATGTTTAATAAAGCACGAGATTATAATGATCATGCTTGAGAATAGGTTTTGTGCAGCTGGGTATTGCAATATAGCAATCTTCTGTTAAATCATTGAGATGCTAAAATGTATCTTTAGAGGAGTGGTGATGGGCTTTTATTAAATTGCTCCAATCAGTATTCCCTATGATCATTCATACCATTTTATTTTTAATTATTATCATCCTGATCAAAAAGCATGTATTCAAAATTCCTTTGTGCTTATTCCTAAGTTGAGATCTAGGAGCGTTTCAGCCAGGCCCTCCACAAGCTTATAGTTCATTGGAAACAACCCTGAAGCTTATCTAACCTCTTAAACGAGGGGCGAACACATTATTTATTGTAGAAGGTGTTGGTGTGGTGGGTTGAGTGTGGGCTTCTGAATGTGCTGGTTTGGGTTCGAAGACATGCATTTAATCTACTAGTGGCCCCGCGTTGGACATGTTACCTAATCACCTCTGAGCACGACAGCTACCTTGTGAGAAATAAGGTGTGTGAAACAGCTGTGTTTCACTGTGTCTATGCACCAGGCAGGGGAACTGTGTGACTGGAATCAGCATCTTCCACCTAGAAATAAGGAGCCGGGAGCGCTCCTTGTAGCAGGTGGTGGAGGGGCAGAAGTCAGGTTGCAAGAGGAGCCTTGTTTGTGGTTCACCAAAGGCTAGGGAAGCAGAGAGAGAAAGCAGCAAACACTGAGATCAGGGATCCAGATAGAAACTCTCAGGTTACGGAGGTCTGGTTAAGAAAGAGAAAGCAGAGCTGGTTCCTGGAAGTAGGGCTAGACGGAAAAATGGAGTCAACTAGAAGAAACAGCAAAAGAGCCTCAGGATGGAAAGCTCGTTAGCAGTTCAACCAGTAAAATATTTTCTTTTGATCTCGATTTAATTTTTCTAATAAATCAAACTTCTAGTCATCTCATACAGAAATTTTAATAAGAAGGATCCCATGACGTAGGTCTGACAGTGGCTGGGTTACTTTTACGTTGTTTCAGACGTGTCCTGATTAAATGGGGAAACCTATCACTCTTATGTCTATTTCAGAGGAATGAAAAAAAACCTTAAAAAGAAATCAAACCCCAGGTGTCTTCGATGGTGACAGAGCAACAGCATTTGTTTTGCTTTGAAAGTTATCTATTTTTTTTGATCCCTGCTCTTTTAGAATGAACACCCATTAGTCTTAAACACTTTTTTTTTCGAAGCTGCCCCATCTTCAGATATGTATTTTTATGCTTGAAGAAGTCTCGTAGCAGTAGGGAAAAAACATTTCAAGTTACATTTGAGAGGAAGAATTTAAAGTACGTAAGAAAGGGAAGGGAAGGCTGGTCACAATCCACAGGCCTTAATGGCAGAAGCTTTAGTGGATATACAGGGATGGGGCCTATGATTGTTCCGGAGAAGCCCAGAAATAGTCACTCCACATAGAGCTGCTCAAAGGTTTGGAAAATGTGCCCTGCTCTTTAGTGTAGCATCCCAGCATGATCATGACACCCAATTTAATGATCAGGATCCGCCACATAGCATGAAAGGAGGGATTCGAAGGAGATTAATTGTGCACCTGTTAAGTACAATGTATTGTACTGTCTCTGTTACCTGGATTGTAACTCTCTGTCAGTCTTCATGGAGTCCCTATGAAGTATGTATTACCATACCTTTCTCTCATAAAGTTGGGTGACTTGCTAATATCCATGTTTTGGGGAGGCATGCCTGATGCCAAAATTCATCACCTTCCTTTATGATACAGCTTCCTTCTGGTTTGATGGGCTTTTGGAAGAGAATTGAGCCCAAAGAGCCTCTCATGCCCACCTCTCCACCAGATCCCCTCCCACTGCTTTGGCCCCAAGTCTGTGCTCTATCAGTATGGTCAGCCTGTGTGCAAACACTGTCTTGACTTTTCTCCTGCCTCTCTTTGTTGCCTGCCCTGCAGATAACAGGAAATAATATAATTGGCTATAGCCCTCTTCAGATATAAATGATAATGATACATATCTAGTTTATGAGCTTACTCATTTCTCACCACCCAAAAATAGGAAGAAGAAACTACTTTGTTGTTCCTTGTCATTGAAAATAAACTAACAAGTTCAGCAAGTGGTGTGAACTGCATTTTGAAATTTTCGGGAGAGCATGAGTAATTGGGCAATTTAGCACAGTACTTTTGGCTGATGCATTTTGTAGAACTTTTCTTCTACCTATTCAGGAACTCTTTGTTTGGGGAAAAACTCAGAGGGCATGCAGCTTATGTGTTTTTAAGTGAAGATAGTACATACTTGCTATTCTTTTGTCTTATAAAATTACTTGAGACTATTTTGTTTTCCCCTTTGTGTTGAACTGCTATAATCTGTCTTGGAAAGTACTCTTAAAATACCAAAGATGAAGTTCTGTTTCCTTCACAGATCACTGGGTGCTTTGCCATAGCACCTTGCATAATGAATGTCTCATTGGCATACTGCTTAAGCATCATTTAGTCACACAACCAGAAGAAATTCCCTCTTTGACTAGGAGTGACTCTTTAAAACCATAGCAATAAACACAGGAAAATAAAAGAAGAAGAAAGCACAAGATCATGAGAATTTATGTGGGGATCTTTTCTCCACGAAATGATCTGGGCAAATCTAGAATAAAGAGCTCTTAATTAAATTTGCAGAAATGATAGACTGTCTCATTAAACTGAATCTTCCCTCATCCCCATCCCTAGTGTTAAAACAAGCAGGATATTCCTCATTACCCGAAATAAATACTCAACTGCCTTCTGGGATAGTGCTCAAACATATCAAGACTAGAACAAACAAAAAATCCAAATTATTTAAAGAACTCATAATAACAAAATTCATACTAAATTCATGGAAAATGCTCATTTTCCATGTGCATTTGCAGAATAAAAGTGTTCTTTCCACCTGCCTCTTTGGCGAGAGAAGAAATCAACAGTGCTATGGTGGATGTATAGTAGAGGGACGAGGTCAGAGGCCATGGCAACATTCCTGGTGCAGCTATATGCAGATAGCACGTATGAGAGGGCATAAGTTCATACGTATGACAGACCTACTTCATACGTGAAGAGGATCTTAATCATGGAGGGCTCAGGACTTCTAGTTGACATAGTGAGTTGGGCACATACCTTTACATCCTCTTTCATTCCAAAACCCTTATTAAATGAGACTAAAGGAAAGCAGGAATTGGGGTGCCTCCAGCTTGGTTCTTCTTTCTCAAGATTGCTTTGTCAGGGTCTTTTGTGGTTCCATACAAATTTTAGGATTGTTTTTTCTATTTCTATGGGAAATGCCATTGGCATTGTGGTAGTGATTTTATTGAATCTGTAGATTGCTTTGGGTAGTATGGACATTTTAACAGTGTTAATTCTTCTGACCCATGAACATAAGATATCTTTCCATTTATTTGTGTCTTCTTCAGTTACTTTCGTCAGTGTCATATAGTATTCAGCGTACAGATCTTTCACCTCCTCAGTTAAATTTATTATTAAGTATTTTATCTTTTTGCTGCTATTTTAAATGGGATTGTTTTCTTAATTTCTTTTTCAGGTAGTTCATTGTTAGTGTATAGGCACAGGACTAATTTTCATATATTGGTTTTGTATCCTGCAACCTACTGAATTTCTTAGTTCTAAGAGTTTTTTTGGTAGAATCTTCAGGGTTTTCTATGTATAAGATTGATTATGTGAGTTTAACTTCTTCCTTTTTGATTTGGATGCCTTTTATTTCTTTATTACACAACTACAGTAATCAAAGCAGTAAGGCATTAGTGTAAAATCAGACACATAGACCAATGGGAAAGAATAGAAAGCCTAGAAATAAATCCACACATAAATGGTCAACTAATCTTTATCAGTGGTGACAAGATACACAATGGGGAAAGAATAGTTTCTTCAAAATGGGGAAACTGGATAGACTCATGCAAAAAAATGAAATTGGACTCTTATGCTATACAAAAAAATTAACTCAAAATGAAGTAAAGATGTAAATTAAGACCTGAAATCATAAAACTACTAAAAGACAGGGAAAAATCTCCTTGGACATTGGCAATGATTTGTTTTTGTTTTTTGGGTTTTTTTTTTTTTTTTTGGATATAGCAACAAAAGCAAAAATAGATAAGCGGGATTACATCAAACTAAAAAACTTCTTCACAGTAAAGGAAATCATCAACAGAATGAAAGGGCAACCCACAGAATGGGAGAAACTACAAACCATGTATCTGATAAAAGTTTAATATCCAAAATATGTAAGGAACTCCTAAAAATCAATAGCAAAAACCAGAAAACAAAAACAACTCAAGTAACCTGACTAAAGAATGGGCTTGGTTCTTCACAGGACCTTCACAGACATTTTTCCCCCCAAAAAGACATGCAGATGGCCAACAGGTAAATGAAAAGCTGCTCAGCATTACTAATCATCAGTGAAATGCAAATCAAAACCACAATGAGATATCACCTTATACTTCTTAGGGTGGCTATTATCAAAAAGATAAGAGATAACAAGTCTTGGTCAGGGTGTGGAGTTTCCTTTTGGGATCCTTTGTATACTGTTGGTAGGAATGTAAATGGGCACAGCCATTTTGGAAAACAGTTTGGAGGTTTCTCAAAAATGAAAATTCAAACTTCCATATGATTCAATAATACTTTTGGGTATATAGGCGAAGGAAATGAAATCAGTATCTTTTAGAGATATCTGCATTTCTATGTGAGGCACTGGATGTGTGAACTTACTTGATTGTGCAAATCATTTCACAATATATATAGGTAGATTAAGTCGTCACATTGTACCCCTTTAAAAAATCACATTGAACTCCCTAAATATATACACGATTTTAATTTTTCTTTTTCTTTTTTTTTTTTTAAAGATTTTATTTATTTGACAGAGAGAGACACAGCGAGAGAGGGAACACAAGCAGGGGGAGTGGGAGAGGGAGAAGCAGGCTTCCCGCCGAGCAGGGAGCCCGATGCGGGGCTCGATCCCAGGACCCTGGGATCATGACCTGAGCCGAAGGCAGATGCTTAACGACTGAGCCACCCAGGTGCCCCACGATTTTAATTTTTCTACCATACCTCAATAAAACTGGAAAAAAAGAAAATGAGGGTAAAAGGATAAAGAGGCATCAACCCACAAGAACCAACATATGTATGAAAAAACTTAGAAAGTCATATGAAATAGAAAATATCCCAATAGAAAAACGAGCAAAGAGAACACATAGGCATTCTTTACAAAGAGAACGGCTTATTGTGGCTAAGGAACATACAAGAGAAAGTGTTCAAGTTTAATCTCATTGGGAATCTGGGAAGTGCAAACGAATTAAAAAACGAGGTCCCATTTCTCACCCACCAGAATGGTAAAAATTAAAATGTCTTATCATATCATGTGTTTATGGAGAGTTCAGTGAAACAAAGACTCTCATATACAGCTGGTGGGATTTAGTACAGCCATTTTGGAAGGTAATTTGGCAGCATTTAGGAAAATGAGAAATGTGCGTATCCTATGACCCAGAAGGAATTCTGCTACTAGGTCTCCAGCACAGAGAAACGGTCAGTAATATGCTCCAGGAGGCATGTATTTGAGTGTTACTACCACATTATTGGAAATATGAGAGAAGGACCTGGTTACATATTCGGTGATATAGTCATACTATGGTGTTTTTAAAAAAGCAAATACTGCCACTTGACTCTGGGAATCTTTACATTCAAATGCCTGGATATTATGATTACTATTTCATCACATACTCCATTTTTAGACTCTAATATAATACCATTTCAAAACCAGGTCATATCTGAGAACAGTGGGTTTGGGAATGAATTGTACATACCATATGTGATATATGATATATTTTAACTGTAGCGACTATGATTATGTTTTGGATTATGCTATGTTTATCTTGCTGAAATTTTATTCTAGATATCTCAGGTAACCCTTGGTTTTTATCCACTGCAATCTGAAATGCATTCTGCATTGCTGAGCTTTAGTTACTTCAAGAACAAGGTCACTGTAGCCTACAATAAATGGATTCATTAAAAAAAAAATCATCCTTAAGCATGGAATTTATAAGTATGGAATTTATTCTGTTCTGCCAGTGAGAATGAGGCAACACTGTCTAACTGTATCTGGAGATTCAGCTAGGGCTGGGTTAACCTCATGGAGAGTGTTTCTGTCCTGACTTAAGGCTCTGAAACAGATATACTTGATTTTCTGTATTAGTCATCATTCCGCAATGAAAGGCGGAATGGATTTTCCTTTATACTTCTTTTCTTTCTATGACTAACAGTTCCTAGCATCATACTGGACTTCTAGGCATTCAATAGCTACTTGCCAAACTACCTTAATAATGTGACAGAAAGGAGGAGATGCTTAGCTAAGTTGTTGGCTGTTTGCTTGGAGGAAAATGATGACGTCATCCCAGCAGATTGGAAGTTATGAGTCCGATCTTTGTATTCTCCATTGTGCCGTTGTACCAAGACAGCCATCTTCTTCCAAATCTGAAGAACAGGCTGACACCCAGGAGGGCAGGGCCGAGAGATGGAAAGAACCTGGGTCCTTGATGATACCTTTCACCTGAGCCCATCCCCACTCTGCATATCCTAGTATATGAGGTAATACTTGCATGAGGTTAGACTTTCTATTACTTGAGGCCAGAAACACCAAAAGGGATACAATTTTTAAATAAACTGACTTTGTAACTAACCAAAAATGCTAAAAAAAAATTGTATATGCTTTTATCAGACCACCAACCTTTTCCTCTGAGTGAGGAATAAGAGCAGGGAATACAAATCTAATCAACCTTAGAAATAGAGATGAATGAATATTCATTGAAAGGACATAAAGATAAACTTTTCTAGTCCTTTCATTTAAGTTGAGAACTTTAGGCCCAGAGAAATACAGACCTTGCTCATGGTCATTCAGTAAGTTGGTGGCATGTCAGGAAAGTATCTCAGGGCTGGATCAACCACTTCATATTGTCTCTATATGGTGTTAGGGTCAAAGAGAGAATATTTAGTAAGAGAGGATACTGAGGTCTTATTAACTCAATAGATGCCATTTCTAGTGGTCATCAATGCCTGCCCACCTAAAACTTCACAGGATCCTTTTTCAAATGTATCATTAACTTGAAGAGATTGTATAAAATTGAGGCATTATTATTTTATGTTTCATTATGTAGGAATATGCAGTGTCAACACTTCCAGTGTTGTTTATAAATAATTAATAATTATAGGCACTTTAGGGAGTTGAGAATATTTTTTAAGCAATAAATACGCCTCTGGTTTGGTTTATTTCCTTTTTGATTAATGCACAGTCTATAACACTTGTTCATTTCATCCTTTTTTAATTGTGAAATGTTTTAGCCTTAATTTTTGCTCTAAGTTTTTACACAGTACAATCTCTTTACTCATACTTCTTTGCCTAGTTAATGTTTAATGTCATTTGTATTTTTACACCTCTGAATATTAACCCACAGACAGGTTTTTCAATGGTATAAATTATAGCTTCTATCAAAAGTGCTGGTAGAATTAATATCCCAGATTAATGTAAGGCTGAAATCTAAGTGGACAGTCCATTAAAAAAAAAGTAAACAAAGATCCATGAACTCTGGTTTGCAGCATAAATGAAAGGTCAGGGAGTTGAGACTTGGGGTCAATGCATTATGTTTAGAAGGGTTTTCATGACACATAAATCTGGCTACTGATTGGATCCTGATTATCTATTGGCCACGTTCACTCTGGTTCAGTCAATAAGCATTTATAGAATACCTACTCTATGCCCATCAGTGTGCAAGACACTGGGAAGCATATCGGCAAGGGTCAAGTGTAACGGGCAGGTGTCGAAGGAGTAGCAGAAATATAACAAGGAATAACACAACAACCCAAGCCATGAAGAATGTGCCATCTAATGGGTGAGAGGTAGCTAATCGTAATTCCAGCACATTATGGTCAGTGTCATAATAATGGTTTTGACCAGCCTACTTTTGAATACAGAGGAGTGCACATGTACTTCGGGATTCTCTGGGAGGTGATGTATAATCTGGGTCTTTAAAAATTAGTAGATTCCCACCGGTGGAGAAGAAAAAGGAGAAAGGGGCTTTATAGGTCAGGAAGTATCATTTGCCAAGGAATAGTGTAAGCAAACTGTTGTTGAAGCAACCAGGAGTAAGTAGCTAAGGAGGACTGGGGTGGAGGCTATGCATGGTGAGAAATCAAGCTGAAACATCTTGATGATAAAGGACTGAGAGAGTGATGTCAGGAAGGCTCATTTAATCCACTCACAGCATTATTGAAAGCTCAAGGTGTCTTTCCTCCTCTCTAGGCACGTTGGTCCTCTCCCGTGTAGATCAGCTATTAGTGGATCTGGTCATCCTAATCTGCGGTCACAAGGCAGTTCTACATGTACACACACTTCAGTTAGTATCACAGATGATGTGGTTTTGTAGTGTAGATTGTTGGGATCCGGAGCCAACGGCCAAGAAAGAATTCTTGAGACATCCTTGGGGCAAAAAAGGTGGTTTTATTAAAGCACGAGGACATGACCTGTGGGCAGACAGAGCCGCTGCACGGGGGTTGTGAGGGTGGCTGATTATATACTTGGGAGGTGGGGGCGGTAAGGACAAAGGGAGATTTCCAAAAGGACTTTCATATGCTAAAGAGGACTTACAAGATATTGGAGACCGGGCTCTCCTCAAGATAAGGTTGTTTGTTTTTCCCTCTAGCAAGGCATTAAGGTTCAGATAGTTGGGAGCTTCCTGGAGGAACGTTACGCTTCTTCTTCCTCTCTCAAGTACTGTACTTATCAGTAACCTGGGCTGCAGGTTATAAAGAAATTTAATTTTATTTACATTCCCTCCTGGCTTTGTTTCCCACATCACTAGGAATGTGATGCGTGATGTTAGAGCTCTAGGAAGTCGAGTCTACGAGTCTCTGGAAGTTAGGCTATTGATAAGAACGCTCTTTCCTTATAAATCATGAGGACATTTGTAAACTGAGGGAGACTCTTGTCCTGTAGGACTGTGATCTCCATCAGCTAACGGTTTGTTTTTCCCTTCCCTTGGTTTTAGGGCAGCCAGAAATGCCTGCGGAAGGTCACACATGGGGAGATGCAGGGTGTTCGCTTGTGCTTTGCCCTCAGCTTGCCTTCTGCTCCCTCATCAATATAGAAAGGCTAAGAGGTGACATTTTACTACTAAAAACTTCAAACTGAGCCTTAAGATCATATCTATATCAACATGAGTAGGCCAATCATAAACATAATATTGGCACACACACAAGATAAGGTGCAAGATTCTACAGTTGAACAAGTACATGTTTATTTTGGCTTCCTCTTCAGTAATAAGTTGACAGCATAAAGATTTTTTTTTCCTTATCCTGCATGTGTTTCTTCATTTAACAAATTAATCTCCAAGATTCTTTCTTTGGGTGTCTCTGCCATGCTTGCCAAAGTGAGGCTCACAGTAGCTGTTGCCTGAGAAGAGATTATCCAGAGGTTTAGCTCTTGGTAATGTTAATGGTAGATAAGGAGCTACCGTTTTCCCCTGCTGTTACAGTAACTAAGGGATAGTTGACTTAGTTTCCTTTATCAATTAAACTCAGTGTTTAGGAAAAAGATAGTTTGAATATTTATGCTCACCTCGTACCAACAAGGATTTAAGGTAGTGAACGCAGGGGGCGCCTGGGTGGCTCAGTCGTTAAGTGGCTGCCTTCGGCTCAGGTCATGATCCTGGAGTCCCGGGATCGAGTCCCGCATCGGGCTCCCTGCTCAGCAGGGAGCCTGCTTCTCCCTCTGACCCTCCCCCCTCTCATGTGCTCTCTGTCTCTCTCATTCTCTCTGTCTCAAATAAATAAATAAAATCTTTTTAAAAAAAA
This sequence comes from Mirounga angustirostris, assembly GCF_029215605.1. Taxonomy (NCBI): domain Eukaryota; kingdom Metazoa; phylum Chordata; class Mammalia; order Carnivora; family Phocidae; genus Mirounga; species Mirounga angustirostris. The sequence continues at coordinate 14,225,448 of NW_026991711.1, read as the reverse complement.
AAAAAGGTAGTGAACGCAGGTACCGATCCACAAAACAATGAAAACAGCCCACTGAAAGGCGATCAGAGTCCCTGAAATCCAGTGAAGTGAAGCCTCAACTGCACCTATGTGGATTTTGTACCTTTCTCCCTGAGGTCAGAGTTCACAGAAAGCCATAGAAATGTAGACTCTGGAGGTCTTGGGCAAGTCTTGTCACGGCTATGTACCCTCAGGGCACAGAGCTCTTGTAGGGTACAAATTAGAAAATACATGTGGACTCCCTATGAGTAATAGAAATGAATTATTATTACTATCTTTATCACTTCTTATAGTAGTAAGAGCATTAGTACCATGAGACTTTTTGATAATTTAACTAGAAATAGTCTAATTTTTACCTCTGTACTTACTCCCTGTAGGGAAGAGTTTTCCATGTGAAGTTTGGAATAAAAAAGATTCAATGGCACATTTTTAATGTGCTAAAGCATTTTCAAATGCTTTCTGATGCCATTTGCATATAAACAATTTGTCTGCTAATTACAGATGAGTTATTCAGTTATTAAAATAAGCCCTACAGGACTTATATTTGGCAGTATTTAAGTGAGTTACTTTTACTTACTTCGAAATAATTGATTTGTATTTCTTCAAAAGTATTTCATTTTAGATTTTGTTTTTTCACCAATGCACTTGCCCCCATTTTGTACTCCATTCCTCCCAAATAGTCTGAATCAATGAAGCTTTAGTGTAGTAAGCTCAGCCAGTGCTTGACACAACTCTTAATTCTAAAGCTGGTGATTTGTTGATGCTGTCTGGGTTCCTGTTTGCCCATGACGAACTAATAATGCATTAAAGACACACGAGAATATCCTAAAGCAATGGTTGTTTATCCATTCTAATTGCAAGGAGCAATAATAGACACATTGTATAACACCGAATAATAAAAAAATCATCTGTATCAGAGTTTGGAGTGTGGTGTTTGCATTTATATTTAATATGATTATCTTATTCAATGAAGAATTCCTTTTCAATGTTACAGTGAAGCCTCACCCTGAAAACACAAGTCAAGGACAAGATGCAAAGGAAAAAATCCTAGACTAGATGGGTATATGGGGCTCAAGTCCCATTCCTGCCATCAGCTAGCTGCGTTGACATGGGGGGAGCCATAGCGCCTCTCTGGACCTCCCTTTGCTCATAGATATTCAGATGAGATTAAAAGCGAAAATCTCTTAGAGTCATTTTTCAATTCTATCTCTTGCTCAATATCTCCCAGTCCACTCTTGACGGGAATAGTGTTTTTATATCCCTGACCAAAGAGCCCTTCAAACCTCTCCCAGACTTTCTTAGAATAGATAGAATATTTAGCCTTTCATTTAAACAAACAAACGGAGAAACCAACAACAAGCAAGATGTAAGTAGGACAAGTAATTAGCTAAACTAATTCAGGAAGTATCAATATTTCTTCTGAAGCAGGAAATCCAAGTTTCAGCCCTTTGACCTTGAGCAAGTCATTGTATGTGGTTTTCTTGGTGCTCTTTCTAGAGTGACAGGTCTTAGACGCTATTCCAAGTGCTAATGTGATATATGATCCTATGCAAATGATATCAGTAAGTCATGTGATGTGATATGAACAATATAATCTCCCTTGGATAATTAAGGACTGCTATCTTATATTTGAGTTGATCATTAATTTTCTCTGTTTACTGATTTTTTAATATTTTCTTTGATTTTTTTATTCACTATATGGTATCTTACAATTTAATCTAATCAGAAACTAGTGTATATATATATATAGAAATTTCCCCGAAAATTCCTCTGTATTGCTCCAAAGAATCAATTGCTTGAGCAGTGTTTTTTTTTTCCTATTTGTTAGTGAATAAACATCTTCCAAGCCATATATTTACCTATATATTTATATATAAATTTACATACATATTAAATTTATGAACAATACAATTCATATTTCACAGAGCATATCAACACACGAGCTTCTCCTAAGAGATTTGTCTATCATGTTATTTTCACTTTCACTGGCTATAATGAAAGTGACTAAAAAAAAAAAGTGGCTAAGCCATGCATGTTTGCTATTTTATTCAGTCCTTTGAATTGTGTTTGTGTGTGTGTGTGTGTGAAATGGTTGTACCTTATGGATGAGTTCTCGGCACTAAGCCCATTTAAAATTTGTCATGCCTCATGATCCTGACAACACATCAAGAGGAGCTGATTTAGGAAAACACAGATTGTTTTTCAGTATAAAGATAATACTTTTTTTTCAGTATAAAGGTAATACTTTTTCAGTATAAAGATAATCCCTACTGTGAGTGGATTTCTTACTAATTATTTTTTGACTTTGAACCTTTTAAAAATATTCTTTAAAGGTAATTATTATATGGAAAGAATTTTTTTTTTAATTGAGGAAATACTGCTTTTCTGACCAATTTGAATCTTATTTTTTTTAAGGTGTACAATTAAAGTAAATTATTTAAAACTCACTGCCTTTTTACCAGTTTACCAGTTTAAATAGATTTTGGTATCTGCTCACATAGTTATTTTTTTTCCTTAGGACTCAGGTTTCTCATCTATTCCCTTGTGCTTTAATAGATACATACAAACCCAGAGAATGCTTTATTTCCTCATTTCAAGCTTTTAACATTTAAATAATCAGCCTTCTTAAAATGATAGAAAATTGGATCTTTGAGTTTAATAATCTCATAAGAAGTAAGGGCAAAATGAAATTTTTAGTTTTTATTGGTCATAGAATCAAATATATCTACGGAATAAAATGAGATAATGTGGTTTAATACAGGGGCTTTATTAAATTACTTTAAACAGAACTTTAAAAGAGCTTTTCCAGTTTCTATTTCTTATGTGCTATTTTTTAAAATAGTTGATGTCAGGAAAAATGACCAGTTTCAAACCATACTGGTGTACCATTCAGAGAAGGAATAAATTCAGGCCCACTTTTCTCTTTCCATGCTGATTAGATTGTGGTATAGTCATTTCATGCACCACCTACTTTCTGAGTGCTTCTGGAAGCTAGTAGAGGTGGTAAGGAAGACTCTTGTCCTCAGGGAGCTGACACAGTCATCTTGGTGAGAAAAGGCAAGGTCCTAGGAAACACCTACAGAATATCTGCATGTTAACTTTCAGTAAGAAAATCCAGGTAATGAACAGTGTTGGTAAGATTGTACAGAAAACCTCTTATATAGGGAATCAACAGAAAGACGAAATAATCAGAACGGTGGAAGAGAATGTGGATTCAGCCTCTGGTGGCTATTGGAGGTGAAGTAACAGGGAACAAAAGGAGATTGCTGGGGCTATTGGCCTAATCCAGAGTTGGACTCAATGGAGAACAAAAAGAACTTTTGGAGGTCTCCAATGCTCACTATGGAGGCATCTGAATGTGATCCAGTGTCAGATCCCATCCAAGTCCCCAAAACAGGCAAGGACGTACATGCTCTGTCTAAAGAAGGAAGTTTGCTCTCAACTCCAGCTGTGGTGGTAGCCAGGTGTGGCCAGATCTTCACATCTTTCAAATGCAGCCAGATGCCCAGTTTTTAAAGGAAATGCTCCTAATTATAAATGTTTACTCTTCTTCACTATTATGTGAGCCAAATTAAAGATACCTGCTGGCTTGATACAGCCTAAGAATGACCTGTCTACAACTGCCAGGGTAAGGGAATTGGGAAGGTTTAACCCTGACAGTGACATCATGAGAATCGCGAATAAGAGAGAGGATCTGGGCAACCACGCAAGAAATGAGCAGGAATCAGATCCAGACAAAAATGGGTCTCTAGAAACTGGAGTGGAGGATCTAACTTAAGAGGAATTGCAAAAGAATTGACAGAATTTGGAAATGTTATTAGTTCACAGATGAAAATTAAGCCATGAAAGAAGCCTACCCCAAGGTTTTGAACTTGGGGGTCCAGGTCGATGGGGACAGAGAACAGCTTAGGGCCAATGAAAACCAATTTATTGTATATTTTCCTGCTTTCATTAGATTTTAAACTAATGAGAGGGAGACATAAATGTCAAAATTGATTAGGGACTTAATTGATCTCCTATATAAACACTATCTATTTGAACACATCCTTCTTCTACATATAGAAACCATTCATGCAGAACCTTTTATTTTTGAATTTGAGAAATGTAGCAGTTGGCTCATTTTTCAAACACGCATTATTCTCTGTTTACCTATGCAGATATTCATCCATTCATGCATGCATAGGGTTGCCAGATTTTGCAAATAAAATACAGGATGCCCAGCTGAATTTGGATTTCAGATAAACAACAAATAATTTTTGTATAAGTGTATCCCAAATATTGCATGGGGCATACTTACACAAAAAAGTATTACTTGTTTCTCTGAAATGAAAATTTAGCTTGCCATCCTGTATTTTATTTGGCAACTCTGTGCATTCACCATCCTGTTTCTCTTGGATTGAATCTTCTTTCTCACTCCATTGGTTCCTCTTTGGCTCTTCTACAAGCCATTCTTTACAGAACAGGCCGGTTGATTTTTAAAAATGTGATTATGGTCATCTCCTTGCTTAAAACGTTTTAGGGGGGCGCCTGGGTGGCTCAGTCATTAAGCGTCTGCCTTCGGCTCAGGTCATGATCCCAGGGTCCTGGGATCGAGCCCCGCATCGGGCTTCCTGCTCAGCAGGAAGCCTGCTTCTCCCTCTCCCACTCCCCCTGCTGTGTTCCCTCTCTTGCTATCTCTCTGTCAAATAAATAAAATCTTAAAAAATAAAAATAAAAATAAAAAATAAAACGTTTTAGGGCCCTCCCTTTGTACTTAGAATAAAATTCAAACTCCTTACCCTGATTTGCAAGGCCCTAAATGATCTAGTCCAGCCCCTACCCCCCGCCCAAACTGTTCCTGCATGTACAGTCATCTGCCCAGACTCATCTTGAATACACTGTCCCTCCCCCTGGCTAAGGTCAACCCCTCTATCCTTCATTTTCTTCAAACCACCGACACTGATTTGCACCTTAGGGCTTTGGCACTTTCTATTCCCTTGCCTTGGAATCTTCTTTCTCCAACACTTTGCTCACCCATCTCTATCATCATTCAGGTCTTAGTTCTAATGGGACCTCCTCAGAGAAGCTTTCCCTGGTCACTCTATCAAGTACAGTTTCTCAGCCTCAGAACTATTGACAATTTGGGTTAGATAATTCTTTGTGTGAATGGGTTGTCTTGTGCATTGTAAGATTAGTTTAGCAGCATCCTTGGCCTCTTCCCACTAGGTACCTGCAGTTGTGACAATTAAAAAGGTCTCATCAAATGTCCTCAGAGGCAAAATCACCCCTGGTTGAGGACCACTGAAGCAACCAGCCCCCTTCCACTTTTTTTCTATCATATGGTCCTATTTTCCTAACTTCACTCTCTGCAGTTTTTCTATTTGCATTTATTTGTTACTTGTTTATCATCTCTTTCTCTCTCACTAGAAGAGAAATAATGTCTGCAAGATTTGATCTGTTTTACTCACCTCTCTATCCTTATTGTCCAGAACGATGCCTGGCACATAAAGGTGCTCAATAAACATTTATTGACTATATGCCAGATACATTTAGATGACCTTTATTGAAGAGTTAGCATGCCTCACGCACTGTTAGGTTTAGATGGAATAACAATGAACACGACATTATGCCTGGTCTCTTGACTCTGATATCTTATACTGAAGCTCCATCATGAACTCCAGGTTACATGTAGTAAGAATGACAGGCCCCTACAGGCTTACTGTCACCTTGTGTAAGGTCCATGGAAGCTAACCTTGCCACAGTGCTTGGATCAGTTCCATACAACAAAGAATTAGCGTACCCCAATGAGAACATTGTCCCTGAGAGAAACACTGGCTTGAGCCATTCAGCACTCACCAGCTGGTGAGAATGTCATTGGGCACAGACCATGGAGGAAAGTTGGGGAAAGGAGTGTCACAAATTAAAATTAGGTTACTCACCAGAAGGAGGAAGGTCCATTGCTTGGGAGAAATAACACATGTCTCCTATAACAGGGTAGAGGTACCAAAGAGAAGTTCCTGAAGACTCTCTTGGAATACGGAGATTGGAGAATTTTTAAAAATATTTTTTATGCTTTATTTTTTTATTATGATCAATTAGCCAACATATAGTACATCATTAGTTTTTGATGTAGTGTTCAACGATACATTAGTTGTGTATAACACCCAGTGCTCACCACAACACATACCCTCCTTAATACCCATCACCCGGTTACCCCATTCCCCCACCTCCCTCCCTTCTGTAACCCTCAGTTTGTTTCCTGGAGCCCAGAGTCTTTCGTGGTTTGTCTCCCTCTCTGATTTCTTCCCATTCAGTTTTCCTTCTCTTCCCCAGTGGTCCTCTGCACTATTCCTTATATTCCACATATGAGTGAAACCATATAATTGTCTTTCTCTGCTTGACTTATTTCACTTAGCATAATCCCCTCCAGTTCCATGCATTTTGATGCAAATGGTAGGTATTCATCCTTTCTGATGGCTGAGTAATATTCCATCATATAATGAAGCACATCTTCTTTATCCATTCATCTATTGAAAGACATCTTGGCTCCTTCAAAGTTTGGCTATTGTGGACATTGCAGCTATGAACACTGGGGTGCAGATGCCCCTTTTTTTCACTACATCTGTATCTTTGGGGTAAATACCTAGTAGTGCAATTGCTGGGTCATAGGGTTGCTCTATTTTTAACGTACTGAGGAACCTCCATACTGTTTTCTAGAGTGGCTGCACCAGCTTGCATTCCCACCAACAGTGTAGGAGGGTTCGCCTTTCTCCGCATCCTCACCAACATTTGTTGTTCCCTGTCTTGTTAATTTTTATGAAAAAAGTGATCAGATAGTATTTGTTGTATTATATCACTTGTGTTAACTCTGATAGTATATAATTCTTGCTATTAATCATGGCATAATTCTTTATGTGGCACTGATACAGAGGACTTTTTCCTTTCTTTCATAGTGTCTGTTTAGCTTCTAAAGTAAGCTTCAAAAAAATTGAAGTCAACATACCTACTAAGAAGTTTACAAATCCTTAAATGTGGGGCGACTGGGGCTCAGTCATTAAGCGTCTGTCTTCAGCTCAGGTCGTGATCCTGGGGTCCTGGGATTGAGCCCTGCGTTGGGCTTCCTGCTCAGCGGGGAGCCTGCTTCTCCCCCTCCCACTCCCCTTGCTTGTGTTTCCTCTCTGTGTGTCTCTTTCTGTCAAATAAGTAAATAAAATCTTAAAAAAAAAAATCCTAAGTGTGCTACTCAGTACTTTTTCACAATAGGAATCTACCCATATAACAACCTCCTAGATCAGGAAATCCCAACACCCCCAAAGAGCCCCCTTCTGTTTCAGTGCCTGTTCCCCACTTTTCCACCAGAGAACTTGTGTATGTTGAGTCCCATCATCACAGAATGATTTTTGTCAACCTTTGAAGTTTATATATATGGAATTATATAGTACATGCTTTTGTGTTAGCCTTCTTTTGCTCGGCTTTGTGTTTGTGACATTCACTCAGGTTGTTCTGGTAACTTGTTCCTTGAGCTTCATTTCCTACATCATACCACTGTATCAGTATGTCACTATTTATTTATTGATTCCATATTGGTTTGAGCTTTTTCAGAGAGTGCTTCTGTGAATATTCATATTTGTGTCTTTTGTAGGTATGAGTCTGCATTTCTGTTGGGTATATAACGAGGACTGGAATTGCTGGCCCGTCAAGTATATGTATGTTCAGCTGTAATAGACACTACCAAACACCCTCCCACAGTGATTGATTCAATTTACTTGCATGAGCGTTCCATTTGCTCTACATGAGAAAAGAATTTTTTAAAAAGGCAGTAACTTGTAAGATCAGGATATGATGAAAAAAAAAAGTGTTGCCTTAAGAGAAACACTGCCTACTCTGTAATAATTTTATGTATGCTTGGCATACTTAAGCGTTTATAACAAAGTTGATCACTTCCTTTTGTGAAATTTTACCCATGTGCCCACTTGAACCTCCTTCAGACCAGATAATGATGGCAAGGATCTACTGAGTCTAGGAAATTCAAATTATCCCCAGAATATTGGGGATATGGGAATAACTTCCTCTATAAGTGTATAGTGCTCCTTTAACTAAATCATAAAAATCATTGCTGTGTTATATGAAAAGTTTATGAGGTCACATGAATGCTTGCTTACTGTGCATATGGTAAGAGCTGTGCATTTCAAGTTAAATATAGGAGCAGTTCTGGCTGTAAAGAAGTAGTTTAAGAAATCAAGAGAACTATAAATGGCCATCTGCTCTCTTCTCCATTTTTATTTGCTGAATTAACCCAGTGCAATATTTTAATGAATAATGGTTTGGGATTCCATCTGCTCATTAATTTTTTTCACACTATACAATAATCCATCATTTTTACCGAGTGGAAACAATTTGCTACTTTGTAAAAATATTTTTAAAATAAAGGCAGTGGGTGTAATTCAACTTTCCATTAATTTCAAGTATATTTTAGAGATGGAGATACTGAGAGCATCATTAGGGTCAGGGTGCTGGGAAAAGAATTTCAGTTCTTTGGGATGACGCTGCATGTTAGGTGGTGTGTATCCTTGTTTCATAAGATATGTATGTTTGGGCTTATTTGAAAAGAACAAGAAGAGGACCTTTCTCCGTATGACCAAAGGTTGCAGAGATGTAAATGGCATCAGTGATAATGGACACTTCGGCAGAAGAGTACGAGGATTAGTTCTTTGAAAATAATGCAAAGCATATGTCACTATCAGAATGGAGCTTCTGGTATTCCGATTCTGTACTCAATGCTATGCATCTAAAACAAGTTGAGCATATTGATGCGTGTGTGTGTGTGCGTGTGCATGAGTGCACGTTTAAATTAATTAATTAGATTAACTTCGATTTCATTTAAGTACATTTTTAATTCGTTTCTGTTTTCTTGCGTCTGTCCTTTTATTTCTCTTAAGTTGGCATGGCACATTATATGCATTATATGCTTTTGGGCCATTTAAGGCTCACGTGTCTGGGAGCAGATGTCAGTTTAATGGCATCTTTAATGCCTGCTGTGTCACATCCACAAGTAGATTCACTGAAACAGGGTTTGGCCAGAGGGTTTCACCTGACATTTGGAGAATTGATGAGTGAGGTGAGAGGTGGGGAAGAAAAGGGAAAAGGCTTTAAAATATTCCGGTATTGATGATTTTTAGGATTTCTACATAATTTACCAAATATTTTCTCTTCTGGTGGTTTTCCAGCTCAGTTGGTTTAAATAATTTATCAACAAATTTTTAAAAGCCTCCACTCCAGTTCTTATAGGTTCTGGGACCTGAGGGTATTCTTACCTATCAGTAGAGATATATTATTCCCTTTAAAGATAAGGGGTATGTTGTGCAGAGAGTATGGAAAATGATTGGTAACAGGGTTCCTGTGGATTACAAGAGCCTAGCCTACATTAATATTATTTTGAAATAATCACTAAATTCTGAAGAATATGACGATGCACTAATCATCATGTCTAAAATAAATGAACCATCTTAGAGGCACACATTTTAATCCCATCAGATTTCACTTGTATCTTCTTTCTATCAGATTGGAAGAATTAAAGCGGTAGCTTTTTATTTACTCCTTAGAGTTTGTCTATGAAATATTACACACTTATATTTTCCTAAGACTCTTGGGCCCCATACATTTGTTCGTAGGAGCTCCCATACCCAATTTTCCCCTATATTACTAACCAGAGGATCTGGTAAAACTAGCATTATTCCATCCCAATACATAAAGAAAATGATATATTGGGAATTTTTTTTTTTGAGAGAGAAAGTTCCATTAAAATTTAAAGACCAAGCAAAAAAGAGACTCAGAAAAATTAAACTAGTCAATATTTTAAATGGTCCAATATAAGAAGTTAAGGATTTCTGTTTGGTTGTATATGAATATAAAAATGTCTGGACAGATAGCACCAAGTTGTAGAGAGGTTTTCTCTGTGGATTATATACCTTGGAGGAATTTTATTTTTCATTTCTTACATCCTTGTAAAATTTAGTTTCAAAACAGACTATATGGACATCTTTGTGAACGAGTGTTCAGAGAGATGACACTTCAAAATGTTTCTATGAGCTACAAAACATAAATAATAAATGAGTGTTTATTGACCACAATCTGTTATAAACTGAGGCATGCATACAATGCGTATTTTATAGTGGGGAACAGGCTCTATTGTGGCAACACCAGGACCAGAACTCAGCTGACACTGGTTCCAAATAGGTGCCAGTAAATTTATCAGTAAGTCCTCTCAGATGGAGTCAAGATCATAGAAACATTTTCTTTAATTATGAAGTAGGAATGTAACGGGAAAAGTCATTATGTTCTATGAAAATTTACCCGTGAATTTATGGAAATAATCCCATTCAAACGTACTTTCATTTGAAATAGACAACACATTAATATTTCTAATACAATGTGATGATGGAAAATGAACTAGGAGGGGCGATATAGCCTTCCTCTTGAATCTTGAAGAAAATATACACCATAGAAGCCAGGCTCCAGGAGAGCAGTTACCGAACTGTTCTCCAACAGCCCATCCCTAGTGACAACACAGGCACACAGGAAGGTCTCAGGAAATAGACTGTAACATACAGATATGACTCTGTACATGGATTCTGGCATCAGGTAACCTGGGTTCAAGTCCCAGCTCCATATGTTAATGACTTCTGTAGCCTTGGGGCAATTACATAATCTCTGTAAACTTCAATTTAAGCATGTGGGGATAATATTAGCTATCTTCTGGGCTATTGTAAAAATTAAGGTTTTTATATATAAAATGTTCAGTTCCATGCCCGGCTGAGTTTGTGCTCAATTAATGGTAACTATTTCATTTAATAAGGTTGGTGATCTTTCTGCCCCCACATAAAATTATTTATTTTTAAGCAAAAATTTGGGTGGAAAGTGAGGTTTATGCACCAGTATAAAAAATGGTAAAGGATTTCTGAGACCCCATTATTGATTCCCAGTGTCCCTGGTATGATTTATTCTAATCAGCACCTGGAAGAGTTGGGGACTGGTGTTATTCCCTTATGTAGTCAGTCAATTGTTAGCTAATTTATAAGTTAATGTCGGGTTCTTCCTTTGTTCTTTTGCCTTAATTGTATACCTTGGTGTCCAGAAAAGAGAAATAGCACGAGAAGCTTGAAATCCCTCAGAGAGTAGAGTATGTTTATCAAAATCCATAAAGAATGTTCGATTATACAGTCTCTTCCAATGAAAAGGACTGTGCTGATTATCATGTTAATTAGAATACCTTCCACTCTACTGAAATGTTGTATACAATCAATGTTTTACTTCCCTGTGTCTCTAAGCACATAATTTGTACTTTTCTGAAGTGGGAGAGACAGATAGTACCAAATCTTTGTGTTACAGCTGGTTCCCCAGAGAAGCTTGTAGCTGTGCTGAAAAGAAAAAGAAAAAAGAAAAACTTAAGGCAGATTGCCTGAACTATATACTAGGATATCATAGAAAAAAATTTACACTTTATCATGTGAAGCTCAAGAGTATTACCTTCATGATCAGCCAAAGAAATGTATCAGGCTGAAAACAAACACAAAAAAACCAGAGACACATCAATCCTCCCTTTCCATTTTCCTTTCCTTTCCTTTCTACCTATCAGCATTTTATAAACAAAGAAAAAATTTTAATTCAATGTTTATTTGATGAAATAAAAAATAGCAAAATTGTGAAATCAACATAGTTTGAAGAGAGCACTTGCTTGTTTTCATATCAAAAGACATTGTAAGTGATACTCATATTAATTTCATTTCAACAAAAATTTGAATGTTTTTCTTAATGCAAGCGGTGTGTTAAGAACTATGGACCTATTGACATAAATAAGAAATGATCTCTACCTTCAAAGGGCGTTCAGTCTACTCAAAACAGGACCATAACTACGTAAAGTAATTTAATGTGAAATGAAGTATGTATGACAAGAGTGGGGAGCCCAAAGCCTTCTTCCCAGAAATATCAGAGAAGGCTTCATCGGAGAAGTGGAATTTCGAGTTAATCACTGAAAGATTGAGTAACCTTTTCTAAGGCACCTAAGAGGAGGAAATGCTTCCAGGAGAGAGAAGATCATGAAAAAGTCATCACATTGTGAAAGTTTGGGGACCAGTGATGGGTGGTGTGGAGTGTGGCTGGAGCAGAAAGATCGTGGACAAAATGGATGGAGCACAACCACAATGGTAGCCGGCAGGACCTTGATTGAGTCCAATGCCCAGAGGACTGGACCTACTTTACAAAGTAAGCAGGGCCCACTGGAGATTCCTGAGGAGGAAAATGATCTGACCTATGTCAGATAAAACTTTCCCTTAGTTTGCACATCTACAATGATAGCAACTTCATCATTGCAGAAGCTTAGACCCAAAACCTTGGAGTTACCCGGGACTCTTCTCTCTCTCCCTGCTTCTCCCAGTCGGGAAATCCTGGGCAGTATACCTAGAAACTAACCGGAGACTGGCCACATCTGATGTTCTTCTCTGCTACCATCTTCATCGAAGACAGACCATCTCTCACCTAGACTGTTGTCTGCTTGCTCACTGATCTTCCTGTTTTACTCTGGGCTCCCCACCTCAAAGTTTCTACATAGCAGACACAGTTGTCCTTTTACCACAAAAACCCAATAACATTAATCTTCCATTCTAAATCCTCCGGTGGTTTCTCACCTCGTGCTCATTAAAATGTGTGGTCCTGCCCATGACCTGCAAGGCCCTGTGGGATTTACGGTCATCCCCTCCTTATCCCCGGTTTTGCTCAGCTGTGCTTTTTAAGGTTTCAGTTACCTGCAGTCCAGAGCAGGAGAGCAATGTCATTCCTCCTCACTTCATCTCATGCAGGCATTTTATCATCTCACATCATCACAAGAAGAAGGGTGAGCACGGGACAATAAGATTCCTTGAGAGAGAGAGACTACTTTCACACAACTTTTACTACAGTATATTGTTATAATTATTGTTCTGTTTTATTATTAGTTATTGTTGTCCATCTCTTACTGTGCCTAATTTATAAATTAAACTTTATCATACATATGTATGTATAGGGAAAACATGGCATATATAGGGGTCGGTACTATTTGTGGTTTCAGTCACCCACTGGGGGTCTTGGACCGTATTTCCCGTGGAAGGCGAGGGGCTACTCTTCTCCCTCAGTTCCGCTCTGAACTGGCCTCTGGCCAGTCTCCTGCCTCTTTATTCCCTCTGATTCTTTCAGTGCTCCAAGCATAAGATAGCAGTGGCCAACAGCCTCTGTTCCCTCTGCCTCCGAAATCTGTCATAGCAGTTGTTCCCAGATGACCTATCCTGTAGGGATGCCGTTTTGTGCCTGTCTCTTTTTTGGTAGACTTGAAGCACCTTGAAATTTTGTCAAATGCTCACATCATACATGTGTGCCAGGCACTCCTAAAAGAACTTTCCAAATACTAACTCATCGAATTCTCATAGCCCCACAACATAGGTAGTAGTATTCCCATTTTCTAGACGAGGAGATTGCAGCACAGAGAGGTTTAGTCAATTATATAAGCTCTCACAGCTCCTACGGAGTGGAGCTCAGTCTCAAACTCAGGGAGTCAACCATCTTCACCATCACTTCTGTCTTTCGAAGGCAGAGACTTCGTTTTGTTCACTGTTATGCTGCTTCCCTGGTACCTAGGATGTGGCTTGGCTCGGTATTTAATGAATAAATAAACTTTGGCTTTATTGATTTGAGGTAGTGGTACATCATTTCTTTCTTGTGTTCAGAAACCAGTGGAAAAAATAGGAAGATAAGAATCAGAAAGTTTGTTTTTGTTCAATCACCAAATACTATTTCTTTTGAGAGTATCACTTAAGTTGCTTTTTTTTAAGCTGTTATTTTTTTTATCAGCCTGCATGATTCCATTTTCCATTAAAACACTGTTATTGTAAACTCAGCAGTAAATACTAAATGTTAAATACTTGACTGCTTTTCTATGATCACGTGCTGAGTTGAGTAAATTAATCAAAAGAAAGCTTGTCTCTAAAAGTTCCTACTTTTAATTGCACTGTGGGAAATAGTCAATAAAAAGATATTTGATGAGGAATGTTAGCCTTATCAAACTAAGCAAGCTTATATTGATTGTGGCAAGTGCCAAGCAGTGTGCTGTGAATATAAAGACCTTTATGATGTCCCTACATCTATGGAGTCCACTCTGTGGTCTAAGAGATAGACTAGTAAATATGTAAGTACAAAAATGATCACTCGGGTACAACAGAGGCATAGATCTATATGTTTGGAGAATTGGGTAGAGTGGGAAAGGTGACAAGAAAGGCTCAGTGGAGGTGAGGGAGTTAGGTGAGCATTTGCAAGGCTGACTTGGTGGGGGCTACTTAGGGGCAGGGGTATTGGTGGCGATGGTGGGTAGAGGGCTTTCCAGATAGGGAAAAATGCAAGACTAATGGAAACTTACCATATTGTGAATCTTTGTTCAAGTTGGTCTTTCATGGTGAAAAAATCTATTAATTTGTGAAAAACCAATTTCTTATTAATTCTATAAACTGACCCAAGCATATTGAAGGTTCAGAATTGCATATGTATAAAAATTGCTGATAGAAAATAAAATAATGTACTATCATTTTATAGGTGGTTTAAAATGTATTCCCATTTAATTATGAAAATGCAAAATTATGGTCTTATTTAACTCCTTCTTAGAATTAGCATTTTGGTGCAGTTCTTGAAAGCAGCCAAATTTCTACAAATGCTCTTAACTTCTGGCTAAACTTCAGGTTTGTTTCTATCTCAGATACATTTTTGTAGTAAGATTATTCATAACACTTACTTACAATATACCTTTTTTTTAAAGATTTATTTATTTATTTTAGAGAGAGAGCACGCACCTGAGCTGGGGGAGGGGCAGAGAGAGAGGGAGAGAGAGAATCTCAAGCCAACTCCCTGCTGAGTGCTACACGGGACTCTGTCTCTCAACCCTGAGATCATGACCTGAACCAAAACCAAGAGTTGGATGCTCAACTGACTGGGCCACCCAGGTACCCCCAATATGTCTTTAAAATGTACCCGATCAGGGGCACCTGGGTGGCTTAGTCGTTAAGCGTCTGCCTTCGGCTCAGGTCATGATCCCAGGGTCCTGGGATCGAGTCCCACATCGGGCTCCCTGTTCGGCGGAGGGAGCCTGCTTCTCCCTCTCCATTCCCCCTGCCTGTGTTCCCTCTCTTGCTGTGTCTTTCTCTGTCAAATAAATAAATAAAATCTTTAAAAAAAAAAATAAAATGTTTCTGATCAGTTTATTTGTGGGTAAAACTTGGCATAGATACTTTGTGGTATTCCATGCATTTTTAGCAAGACACCTAGGTTTTTCTTTAAGAAACTTTCATATAACAACGGCTTAGGTTTTATGATCTTGAAAATTCCTTATATCTGCACCATGCTTTATAGTTTACAAAGACTGTTGCTTTAACAGTTTATCTACTTTGTATCAGTTGTTTCTAGCAATAGTTCTTTGAGTTAGCAAAGGCCAGTTGGTCCAGAATTCCATGTACAAATTTCTGCTTCTCTTCTACTTGATCTTCAAATGTCTGGATGCAATGCACTCAGATAGCTGTTGAGAGCATGTAATTCCAAAGAAGGTGTCAGGGCACCAGGTAAGATCATTGATCAAGGGGCACAGTGAGAGCGATGCAGATGGACAGTGAGTCATGTGACCAGGGATTCAATTAATCTTGGCTCTTTCATCACCCGGATGTAAACCCTGGACATATCGCTACACTTCTCTGTGTCTCGATAAATCGTATCTGAAAGTGAGTTGGAAGGGAAGGGACTAAATCATGTCCAAGGTTCCTTTTAGTTCAAAGTTTTGAGACTTGATGTGAACTTGAAAGTCAATGAAGCAGAATAAACACAACCGTTAGAGGAATCTGTTAGAGGATTTTGGTGAAGTATGGTTTTAAGATGTGACACCAGTGAAGTACATTTGGACAAGTCATCATAGGCATTTTGCAAATGGGCAACATTCCTCATATGGAATGTACTGGAAGTTGGTTTCATATTAACATGGGCACTTTTTGACATATATGACTTGAAGCTTACTTTGGTAAGGCAGTTGCACCATTTAAGTGATCTGCTTCTATTACAAATTTATGATTTCCCTTAATTATACTAAATAAAAATTTTCTAACAACTTTAAGACAGGATCAAAAGAATTACTTCCAGATATTGCAGATTAATAGAAACACTGTTGATACTGGCGAGGAAATGTTTGTGTTTTCTGGGTTTTCATTTCTTTGTTTTGGTTTTTTTGGTTTGGTGGGGTGTTTTTGGTTAAACGGTATTTTTTAAACCATCTGCCTATGAAATGTGTAGTGAAAATAAATTTATAGAAATGGCATCAAAGCCATTTTTAGAAAGCAAGAATGGTATCAAATGTTGATATTATAAACATATATTTATTTTCTTACAGAATTTCTTGTAAATGAAGGTGCCTGTAGCCCATAATTGTTGGGAATTCATTGTTTTCTTGTATTCTGGTCCCTAAACTAGGTAATTGACTGGAGGTCAGAGCTAAGATTTATTGTCACCCTTGGTACATTTTCTAGGAAAATGCAGAACTTTCTTGCATATCATCTTAGATCAAAGGCTAAATTTTATCATTAGTACTTCAGAAAATCTGTGGTTCTTTTTCCAAAATCTGTGCTTCCACTTGGAAAAACTCTAAATTTCTTTTCATTCTCACTATTCTTTGAACAATTCCTACACAGATGCCAATGCAAGCAAACCCTGCCTATGAACCTCTGTTCCTCAAAGTAGAAAGTGTTGTTCTAACCGGGGCCCATATTCACACACACAAAAAAATTTTTTTTTTAGAAATTAGTCTGTTTATCAATACAAAGATCACTATGTGAGAAAAGTATGGCTCTCTGAACATCCATTTTTATAACTTCCATGGAATTAGCAGAGGAAAAGTTCCATGAACCCAAAGCTCAAATTATTTCTCTCTCTGACATGACTTACTGATAGTTATATTAATAATTCTACTTTCTTTCTTCCAATAAAAGTAGACAAAGAAAATAATGTAGTCAACTAATTCTTTGAAGGCTGGATCAGTATCTTATTAATTTGTGTATCTTTGGCACCTAGTAGGTGTCAGTAATTCTTTGTTGAGTAAACAAAGTGCCTCATAGGCTTTCAACCCAAGGGCAAAATATACAGGATGCTTACTACAGAATAATTCATGAGATGCTAGTGACCAAAAGGGTCATTTTTTCTTTCCGTGAACATGTTCAAGAGACATAAGAGTTCAGAGTGAACTGAAGTCTTTCAAATCTTAATATACTTAGTGCTGGCATCTTAAAATAATTTATGGATGTGATTTTTGTAGTATGTCATAGAGATAATTTGTCTACAATCATTTCATAAGTATCACTGAATAGCTGTCTTGTAATAAAAGTCCATCATTATTATATTGAATCAGACTTAAATACAGAATGTAAGTTGTACTCTGTTGTAGAATGCATTTAAATACCTTGATTAAATCCTACTAACTCAATTTCAAATGACATTTCATGCCCTTAGTCTCTTAGTATTATTTTTCCACCCCTACATGGTGATTGTCTTTCCCTGACTTCTTACCATATTCATTGATTTTATTTTTCTATTAGTTTGAAGAAAAATTAGGTTATTTATATGAGTTTACATTAACTACAATTACTTAACAATTTTAAATCGGGCTATAGTGAAGCTAATTTAAATACACAGTTTATCATGGTTGAATTGTGTTTTAGGAATCAGTCTGTACGTCTGACATAATCCTTCACTAACGTTTTTCCTTTTCTGTATCTTTTGGATTTCAGCCACTGTTAATCCAGCCTAAGGCTTTCATGAAGGGCTGGGGTTAGCTCCGTTTTAGCTGAGCTGGTAAAAGTAAACCTGAATGATAGTAGTTGTAGTTTTACCAGAGGAAGACAACAGATGCACAGAATGCTAGAATTAACTCAGCTTCTCTAGGTCCGTGTCTGAAAGTATGGTTCAGGAGCAGTAGCATCGACGTCCGCTGGCGGAGTCCCAGGCCCCGCCCACACCTACTGCGGGAGAATTCCTGGAGGTGGCAGCCATCCATCTGTGGCTTTCCAAGCCCTCCAGGTGACTCTTAATTCATGCCCAGATCTTCCCTTGATGTGGAGAATTCTCTGGGGCCTAAAGCAACTAAGAATACCAGCCCATCTCAAGGAGGTCCAGGCAATACAACCCAAACCTTCATCAATATAAACTGAAATTCATGGGTTTCAATGTAGACAAACTTGAGCTTGCATCCCAAGGAATGGATTCCTAACTCCTCATCCGGGGTAACCCATGTAAGCATCAGGTTTGTCATCTGAAGAATAATGCCCACCTTGCTTGGCTGTCGTGAGGATTAGAATGATATGTAAAAAGCAAGACCCAGAGATGCTTTTACCACATTGCAAATGAGGTTTAAATGTGGGGCCTTTACTTGTTTAAGTCCCTTCTAGGTAATATTAAGTTCTGAACCAAATTTTGTAGGCGTTTTTTTTTTTTTAAGTTTGTATTCTTTTCTTTTTTAAAAAAATTTTTTATTTATTTATTTGACACCGAGAGAGAGAGCGCACGCACAAGCAGGGGGAGCTGCAGAGGGAGAGGAAGAAGCAGACTCCCCGCTGAGCAGGGAGCTCGATGTGGGGTTCCATTCCAGGACCCTGGGATCATGACCTGAGCCGAAGGCAGACGCTCAATTGACTGAGCCACCCAGGCGCCCCAAAGTTTGTATTCTTTTCTTAAGGAGGACACTCAAGTTGGCTTAGCTTCAGAACCCACAGAATCCCACTATGCGCTCCTGCCTTATTACAAGGCTTGGCTTGTAATGGTCCTGAGGCTCAGGAAGTGGCAGTTCTTTGAGTACTGAGTCTACTCCCTGTTCCACCATTTTCTGTCACCTACATATGAGCCCTGAATTGTATTCTGGAATGACTTCCCAGCATAGAACATAAGCCAGGTGATGGGTGCATAGTATACATTTCTGGATGCCAATGAGTTTGAAATGTGTTTAGGAAACACAACTTAAGTGCGGAGGAGTGTCGACTCTCACAAAGCAAGAGTCTGCTTGCTTGTCAGGTCAGGCGAACATTGCAGCCACTCCGTTTACATTTATCTAGTACATGGCAAGCAAAGAGTATGGACAGTTGAGTTTTTTAAAAAAAAATTTTTTTTTGAGACCACAACCTTTTTAAACTAATGTGAAGTTGCTTAAGATTCAAATGACAGTTCTCTGAAAGTCAGATTGTATTCTTTGCCCTCTCTTTGACAATGATTATAGTAACTGAACAGAATATAGGCTTCTCCATTGAAGTGTATGAATGTAGACACTTAGGTTATATTTCCAAAGTAGCATGTGTAGACTTAGCCGTGTGTCTCCTTGTAATACTGATGGTGTCGTGCAAAAAGTGTTTTTGCTCACTGGCTTGAAAATGTATCCCAACGACATTAATGCAGGTATCCTTCAGCATCATCAGTTATCCCATTTCTCTCTACTTCTTTTCGATTCTTTTCGATTAATTTCCTTCCAGAATGTAGAGTTATCTGAGCAGTGATTTTGTGTGTGTGTGTTTTAATTATAGTAGTGCTAGCATTTTCAGTATTTATCAAATGCTGACTGAATCTTTTTGGTTGAAGAGTTGGTTAGGAAAGTTGCTGTCAAGCTCACTCACCACCACAGTAACCGAATTCGAATACCTTCTGGGGATACAGACATGTACGTAATCTAACTCTGTGGCACCGAGGCACAGTATGTAGTGTATTTATGATTGAACAGAAAGTTTCAAACAGCAGCCTGTGAAATTGGATTTTAGATGTAATGTACCATAAATAAGTGCTATAAAGATTGCCTTTAATGCTATAAATCAGATTTTATTGGTTTCAGCTATCTCATTCTGGTTATTGTATTACCCACAAAATCAGAGGAAATCAAAGAGCTGGAATATTTTTTATTTTAATATCCCATATTCTACAGTAATGGCACATGAACCCTTACAGCTTCCTTTTTGGGTAGGTTGGACAAAGTGGACAGGTGGCAGGCCCTGGCAACATATCAGTGGCAGGATCGATGTAAACAACCAAACTTTGGGACTTGAAACCTTTTAAAATTTCCTGTCTGCGAAATATACAAGGGAGGTGAATTGGCAGATCCCTTTCCTATCTGAGAAGCTGGTTGTCATATTCTTCGTGCAAGGCGGACACCTGTAAAGATTGGCAGGTGAGATGTGCTTTGCATCTTTGCCAGGTGGATGGAGTTTGGTGATGAAGCTATTCATTGGGGATGGGGGTACCCGTGCATGACCTATCTGAGGTATTTAAAGCACCCCAAACTGTTGCTATGAAAGAAAGTGGTGTCCTCAATCTCTCAATGTTCCATTTAGAATCAGCCCTTCCCTCATCCCCCCCCCCCGCCCCCACCACGGATACTTTGATGTTTTGTTTTTTTTTTAAAGATTTTATTTATTTATTTATTTGAGAGAGAGAGAATGAGAGAGAGCACATGAGAGGAGGGAGGGTCAGAGGGAGAAGCAGACTCCCTGCCGAGCAGGGAGCCCGATGCGGGACTCGATCCAGGGACTCCAGGATCATGACCCGAGTCGAAGGCAGTCGCTTAACCAACTGAGCCACCCAGGCGCCCGATGTTTTTTATTCAGTATGGTTTAGTCAAGAAAATCAACATACTGGCATTTTAAAAAACGCTTAGAAGAGCATACACATGGACTGGTAGAGCCCAGGAAGCTATAGTAATTTAAAGGTGAACTAGTTAGGACTAGAACAGTTTTCAAGCTATTAAAAATGTAACTGTTCTTGGTTTATGTGTAGTTTTCCTTAGCGTTTACTTACATAAGTACCCCACATTCAAGACACTGACACTCGGGCCTCATGGGTACGACTTTCATTGTTCAAGGTCAAAGCCATAGGACCCGAAGAAGGCAAGAGGAGCAAAAGGGGTTTCTTGAAACTGAGGATATCAGAGAGCTACATCTTCACTGTGCTTCACTTTTTATTTTTACTGCAGCATTACACCAGATATTTATTAGTTCCCCCACCTGAAAACCATTCTTAGCCGTCAGAGAAGGCACGAAAATGCTGTGCTTTGTCTTGATTACAAAGAAATCTAATTCCCCCAAATGCTTAAATAATCTTGAACCTGCTGGTGACAAAAGCTACAGATAATGTTAATACTACTAATATTATGCCAATCTGAGTTCAGCAATTATTTTTTTTTTCCAAAATAGGAAATCTTCCTGATGCCACCTTTACTCGATGCGAACTAAGCTGGAAGAACTAAGGGGATTATGTTGATCAGGGCTTGACATTTATGATTGCCAGTTCTCTGCTGAAAATACAGCCCAGGAGCTCAGCCCTAGCCCTGGGAGGCAGCTGGATCCCAGAGTGTGCTTTGTCACCTGTTTTAGACTGCACTCAATTTTCTGGGAGCTCCAAGGGCTGCCTGCATTGAACAAGAAACTGTCCCCTGTCTGGAAGCGTACATGTAGTTGTGGCGGGGGGGTGGGGGGAGCTTTTTCTTTAAGGACCTCTGTTGCTAGTTCCATGTTCTTAATGGAACAAAGGGAACTTCTCTTCCTCCAAAACTAGCCTTCTCCAAGAAGCTATCATCAATGAAAACCCTCCCTATTTAGTTACAGACCAACCAAATGATCCTATCATTTGTCTCTTTTGTATTCCTCTCTGTATGACTCTCTTTAGGCAAATGCTAAAAATATAATTTTATATTTTGGTTTATTTGGTTTGCTTTCCCTTGCCTCCTGGCCTAGCCTAGTTGGCCTAAGATCACCAGAAATGAGCTTTTATTCAGCAAAGTCAGGTTTATCGTGCCATTGCAGTGAGAGAGACCCTCACCAGGGAAACTGTGGGGCATCTCACTAAAGAAAGGAAAGCATAGGAGTTATTACAGGATTTTGAGGGATAATGGAGTTGAGGTTAAATTTAAATAAAGCAGTGTTTGGATAGGCTCAAAGCAGAGCAGGGCTGTGTGCAAAGGGTTTAATATCAAGTCTGGACTGTGAAGTGCATCTAAAGTCCTGTTTCCTTGGAAACTACAAAGTTAAGACACACGTATAATGCAGTGTCCTGAAACCCCTTATTGGAAGCTCTGCACCAGGATTGGAAATTGAGGCTGCCTCTGGGTCAAAGTGGCATAGATCCTCTAGGTGAGAGTGGGATGTTTCATTTTTACTGATACAATGTCAAAAAAACAAAGTTTTGATAGTTAATGATTTTAGAACAAAGTATCCAAGTGAGTAAAATAACAGTAGTCACCCAAAGGTGTTTGTTGAGACACTTTACATCTGTAGTTTGTACTTGGGAGAAGTATGGTTTCCTGTTAACTTTCAGCTGGCTTTATCTGTATCTATTTTTCTAGATGTTGCACGTAGGGGTACATTTTTTTACTTTCTCAATTTAACTATTTTTAATTTTCTTACTCCCCATGTCAGTTAGAAAAACTTAATTTGCAAAGAAAAAAAAATACTCAACACAAATAGGGTTAAATAATTAAGAAAATATATGGACTAACAACAGAAAGGTTGAGGAATTGAAAGGGCTTAGGTAAGGTTTGATCAAGCACCTTTTGAAAATCGCTAAATGTCTTATTTCTTTCTCTTCCCATGGCTCTCCATATTGTCTGCTTTGCCCACATCTTACAGCTTCTTTTGGACCTCATAATGATATTGGTCTTTATATTATAACCTTTACGACTCTTTCATATTTTATACTTTTTTCTTAGTCCTGCTTTCTTAATAATTTTATCCTTTCTGTATTTCAGTTTATGAATTTTGTCTTCATCTAGGTCATATTTAGCTGTTAATCTGTCTCTTGGGTTTTATATTTCAATTATTTTATTTCTAGAAATTCCAGGTGGTTGTTTTTCAAGTCTGCCTGACTTTGTGATAGTGCTCATTCCTTTTAGATATTTTCAACTTCTCCTTTTATGTCCTCAATCATTTTTTAATATACTTAACTTTTATTCTGTATCTCATAGTTCTTTTATCTGAAATCTGTTTGGAGATCCACTCTTATTTATCTGTTGACTTTTACCTGATGGATTTTTTTTCCTGTGTTGTTGTTGTTGTTGTTTTGGTTTGGTTTGGTTTTTTTGGTAACTTGGGATTGTGAACTTATGTCTTTTGGGGTTTTATTCAGTGGAATCCTTTACAGCCTGGGTTCAGCATTAGAGTGGGGCTGGGTATGGGAGTCAGGAATACACTGGCAGAGAATATTCTATGTTAAATATCAGACTGTAGGTTCCTAATCATGTTGTAGTAAAGATTCAGACTCCAAATCTATGTGAGAGCATACTTATATTCTCTTGGGTATATATTCTCAGGGAAACTTTTATTCACCCGGACCCCAGTAGATCTGTGTGTGCGTGTGCATGTGCGTGTGTGTGTGTGTGTGTAGGTGAGGTCATATATTTATTTAATCCACCATTTTTCAAAAGATTGGACCTTAAACTGTATGTATGGTCCCACTGGTACATCATATGGTTTGCAAATAACTTATCTCAACTTCTGTTAGCCCCAGTGCTCTAGGATTATATTTATAATGTGAAGTTCTTAATTTTAGAATAGTCTAATTTATCAATATTTTCCTATTTTTGAGATTACAAATATTACTCTGTAGCAATTTTACAAAGATATTCTCCCATATTGTCTGTTAGTATGCCTAGATTTGATTTTTTGTGAATGATGTGAGATAGGGAATCCAACTTTTTTTCCCTTAGTTTTTGGTGTAGTGTTCAGTGATTCATTAGTTGCGTATAATACCCAGTGCTCATCACATCATGTGCCCTCCTTAATGCCCATCACCCAGTTACCCCAACCCAGGGAATCCAACTTCATTTACTTAACATTTTCTCCAGCATCCTTTATTTCTCTATAGCTTTTCAACCAACTCTGCCAGTTATTAGTTTTCATAGATGCTTGGGTCAGTTTGAAAGCTGTCAGTTATATTTCTCTGGTTTATTTATATGTACTTGAATCAGTGTCTTACTGTCTTATTATACAATAAGTACTAATACGTGTTAGGTAAGTATTCTCAACTTATTTTCTTCAAGTGTATTTTGGCTGCTCTTGATTATTTGATATTCCATATAAATTTTAAAATTTATTTGTGTATAGAAAAATTGGGGAAGACCTGTTATTTTCATAATATTGGGTCTTTCTATTAATGAATTTGGCGTTCCTATCAATTTTTTTTGTAGACTTTAATTTTTTGTTCGAAATGAGTAATTTTTTAAAAGTACTGCATATCATTGGTTAAACATTTCTTGGCACTTAATATGATTTGGTACTATTTTAATTGGCATATTTTAAAATTTACCTTTCTTATTGCTGCAGTATTGGAAATATAATTTAATTTTGCGTATTTATCTTATATCCAACAGTTCTGATAAAATTCTCTTATTAATTATGTTATCTGTATATTCTTTTTGTGTTCTATGGATGCACTCATATCTTTTGCAAATGGGGACAGTTATATCTTTTCCATTCTGATTCTTGTATTTTTATTTATTTGTATTTCTTACTGGCAGAGATTTCTCAACCAATTTTTTTAAGTTCAATTATAATTGTAAGCTTAAGGTCTACAACATGTTGATTTAATACATTTATATACTGTAATATGATTATCATTGTTAGCATTAGCTAGACCCTCTATCATGTCATATGATTTAATCATGAATGCATGTTAAATTTTAACCAGTGGTTTTATGCATCTGTTTTGTAGAAGATCATATACTTTTCTCCTTTAATCTTTTAATGTGGTGAGTTAGAATAATCAACTTTCTAACAATTTTGTACTTCTAGGAGGAAGACAAGTGGCTACAGTGAGTGTATTTTTAATATAATGCTAGATTTTGTTTGCTAATATTTTATTTAGGAATTTTGGAACTATGTCCAAGATCTGTCTGGCCTATTATTCTCACATACTCTTCTCTTTTTGTTTGTTTGTTTGTTTGTTTGTTTGTCTGTTTTTTAAGGCTATATTAGCCACATAAAATAGGTTAAAGAGTGTGCGTTTTTTTTATTCTATGAGTTTCCTTATGCCTTGTATTTTTTATTTATTGAGTGTGTAATAGGCTTCTCCATAAAGTAATTTGGGCCTGGCGTTTTCTTTGTGAAAAGATTTTAAACAATGGATTTAATTGCACTAATGATTATATGACTGTTAAGGCTTTCTAATTCTTCTTGAGCCAATTCTGATAAGTTGTATGTTGTAAAAGTTTACCCATTTCAGCTGTGATTTCAAATGTCTTGGTACAAATTTGTTTATAATAACCTTTCATTATGGTTTAAATCTCTTCTATATCTGAAGCTATGCCTTCATTCTCATTCCAATTACTTTTCATTTGTACTCTTTCTCCTTTTTAAAATTAATATTACCAGCAGTTTTCCTATTCAGTTGATATTTTCAAAGAATTGACTTGGTGTTTTGATCCTTTCTATTGTATGTCTGGTTTTTCATTCTTTATGGATTGCTCTTCATTAATTCTTACATCATGTTTTATTTGGATTTATACTGTTGTTGTTTTTCTGTTTAAGTTTGGTACTTAACTCATTTATTTAAAGATTTTATCCTTCTACAGGTGCCTGGGTGGCTCAGTTGGTTAAGCGACTGCCTTCGGCTCAGGTCATGATCCTGGAGTCCAGGGATCGAGTCCCACATCGGGCTCCCTGCTCAGCAGGGAGTCTGCTCCTCCCTCTCATGCTCTCTGTCTCTCATTCTCTCTCTCGCAAATAAATACAATCTTAAAAAAAAATTTAAAGATTTTATCCTTCTTCATACATTCATATAGATGTATAAATTTCCCTCAGAACTTATTAGCTGAACTTATTAGCTGAATCGCACAAGTGTTAATATGCAGTTATTGTAATTATCATTCAGTTCATTAAAAAATTTTCCATCATGATTTTTCTATGATTCATGTATTTTTCAGAAACATATGCTTTTTTAAAATTTCCAAATATATAGTTCTTGTTCTACATACCTTTTGTTTTTTATTTTTAACCTAATTACTATTTATAGAATACCGTCTACCTGATATCAGTCTTTTGAAAAATATTGAGATGTACTTTGTGGCCTCTCATGTGGACAGTTTTCATAAGTAGTTCACATGTTCTTAAATGAAAGGTAAATTCTGAAGTTGTTTAGTTCAGTGTTCTGTATTACATTTATCCATTTAAATCAAGTATGCTGTCCAGAACTTCATCTCATGCTGGCTTTTTTTTTTTTTTTTGCTGGATCTATCAATTTATTAAATGTTTTATCATTATGAGCAGACCTTATTTTTCTCTGCTCACACTTTTTTCCCCTTAAAGTCTATTCTTTTTGTGATGTTTTGGGTTAGTATTTGACTTAACTGATCCCTTTGCATCCTTATTTGTTCAGAATGGGTGTGTATGTATGTATGTTTGTGTGTCTGCATATATATATATATCTATGTATATATCTCCATATATATATGCACATATATGTGTGTGTGAACTCTAATAATCTTTTAAAAAATTCTGGATAGATTATTTCATTGGAACTTTATTTTACCTTTTTTTAAATTTATGTCTGCTTTGTTATTCAATTTTTTCTAATTTCTTGCTTTCTTTTGAATTTTATCTCTGTACTCATTTAAAAAATTTACTCTTTATGCCTCTTTTTAGTGGTTACTGTGGATTATTTAACATCCTTAAATTGGCACAGCTTAAAATTAATCATAGCTTTACTCTCATCCCAAATGATATAAAAACCTTAGAATGCTTTAGCTTTATCACTACCCTCCCAACTTATATGCTATATTGTCCATTTATTATGTTCTATATTTTTTTAACCTTCACAAATTAAACTGTTTTATACATCAGTATTTGTATTTACCATATATTTACTGATACCATTGCTCAGAATCCCATCTTGCATTTTAGGTCTGACTAGATTTCTTTCTTTCTGAGGTATATCCTTTAGAGTTTTGGTTAGGGATAGTCTGTATATGATGAAAACTTGCAAGTTTTACTTTTCTGAAAATGTCCTTATTTTGCCCTTGTTCTTGCAAAGTTACTTATACTGGGTGTGAAATGCTAGGGTGATGATTGCTTTGTCTCAGTGTATTGTACTCTGTCTTCTAATGTCCGAGAAGTCAGTCATCAGTATAATTGTTCCTTTATAAATGATATCCCTTTTTTTCCTTCTGATGCTCTCAAATATCTCTTCTTTATTTTCATTGATATATATTTTTACTTTCAATATGTCTAGGTGTGGATTTCTTTTTATTATTTAGTATGCTTGGAAATCATTAAGCTTTCTGGATATGAGTTTAGTAGTTTCAAAAATTATTGAAAACATTACTTATCTTTTTCCAAATTTCCTTTTAATTTTATTCATTATGAATAAATGAAACTATGAAACTCCATGTAGATATACTTCAAATTTTCTCATATCTATCTCTTTTTATCTTTTTTCTATTTTTAATATTTTTCTCTCTGGGTTGATTATTTCAGGTTTATCTCCAAGATCATTAATACTCTCTTCGGCTGTGTTGAATCTCCTAATTTATCCTACTGCATTTTAAATTTGATTTCAAAAATTAATAAATCCAATGTATACTTTTAGAAATGGATTGGTTTTAAAAGTATCTTAATTTTTCATGTTTTTGAATCTTTTATTTCTTGGAGCATGTTAAATTTTTTTATATTAAGAGGATTATGTATTCAATATTTGAGATCTTTGCAGATTATTCTGTCATCTCTCATTCTTAGTGTGTTGTTTCTTGTGTGTGTTGTGATCCTTTTTATTGTGATTTCCTTGTTTTTCTTAGAATTACCTGTGAGAACTAGTAGAGCTCCACCACCGTCCTTTAGAGAAAGGATGTCCAAGATTAATACCAATCTGGCTGCACATTTAAATATTTTCTATGCTTGTGGTTTTTCAATACATACAGAAAGCACAAATGTGGGCCAGAAATCCCAGATTGTCCATAAAGATTGATTCGTGATTATGAATTCTCCGGGAGATTTATTTTTCGTCATACTTAGTATCAAGTTTATGGTCGGCAAGTTCCCTTACTCTCCTTTCCTGATGGTTAGGATTATTTATTATTTACTCTTCCATTTTGGAATCTTAGCTCTGTGTAGAGCTCTGTTAAGTTCCTCACTCTAACCCAGACCCTGGCTCTGATCTCTTACTGCCTCCCATACCCTAACAATCCATCCGAATAGAGAGTCAAGGTCACACAATTGGGCCAATACCCTCAGGACAGCTGAGGCTTTGATGCTGGTTTACCTCTCTGGGACCGGCTTTTATTTCATTTTGGGGATTCAGTTTATCTGGGATTCCTTTTTTTCTCAGGAGCTCCAAGATGGCTTTAAAGAGCTATGCTTTAAAAAAGATTTTATTTAATCATTTGGGGAGCTTTCAAAGGGAAACAGAAAATTTAGCCTGCCATACTTTCAGAAATGGGAAGCTCTCCCCAAATGGGCTTTTTCTATGGTGCTTGTTGGAATAGGGATATGAATGAAATTTACTTCATTGAGTTTGGCATTTTTTTTGGAAATGCAGCTCACCATTATAATTAGAAATCAATGGCTTTCAGTACTCTTAAATGTAAAGTCAAGGCAGAAACATTCTAAATGTGAGAGTACAAATGCATATGGGATAGAGATTCTTGCTAATTTCCTACCAGGAAATAAAGGTATATAGAACTGGGTTGTAGTCAAATGAGCTGGGAGGTGGAGGTGACATTTCAGACAGGCCCCTCTGGTTTCAAAGGCAAGATAAAGCATATACAAAACAGCTCATTTTTTCCCAAACTTTTCTTCAGAGTAGTTTTATTCTGGCATAGATTATGGGCCTTTTCTCTCCTTTGTGTCTGGTTATCATCTATCCATTCTTCTCTGTTTCTAAAAATAAAGTAGCACCCGTGGCCCTGTTTAGATCAAAGGGCACAGCAATAATAAATGTTTTTATCATGAAATAACAGCAATGAATACTGTCAATTTCATTCTCAAAAGGCTGGTAACATAAGACACTGACTTTGTCCAAGAGTTGTACATTTAATGAGGTAAACAAGAATGTTCTAAGAGTAAACAATGTTGTTTGTGTGGAAAAAGAAATAGCCATTTGTTCTATTTTTCTTTTTCTCTGCACCAACCCATACTGCCTGTCATTCTGTTGGGAGATTCTGTTACCATTAGGGACTGGTTTTCAACCCCAGTCCATAGCATCTTATCTACTGATATCCCAGACATGTTGCAAAATTCTTAAAATACAATTAACTGCAGTATACTTTGGTTGTATGTCATATTTTAAAAACATCAACTAAAGGTTTTCTCCAGATATCTCCAGATAATACTGCAAATTCCTCAAAAAGCCAATTAATTTCTAAATTGACTTTGGTAAAGATGTCATATATTTCTTAAACATTTCTTGCAATGATAGGATGTCGGAATCCTTTCATGAGCTCTGGGGCTCATGAAAGTCTCCTGGAAAGAAAACCAAGGGAGTGTGAGTGCCAAAGCAGAGTGGGAAGGGTTGCCATTTGGCCAGCCCAATGGAGACCTATCTGGAAATACACGCAAGTTAGAGCTCCAACTAGTTGAGATAAGAGTGAGTTGGCTGTTCTCTCATTTGAACATAATGGAGAGCTTTTCTAATTCAAGAATATCAAATAGTAGGGGGAGCCCCAGAATATCTGCTAATATAACTTGATTTCTGAACATCAAACATGGCTTGCTTTCTGCAATTCAGTCTTTTAAAATGCCTTTGCAAAGCAGTTGCAGAGCACCAACCCTTGGAAACAGAGAATTTAGACTACCAGTAAGGATTTGGATGTATGTCAGTGGAAGAAGATGGGCTTGCTGCTTTTGTTATTTAGTCACTGCCTGGTGAGCCCAGAGAACCGTATATAACATACACAGGATCCCTGCCCTTAGCAGCTTCCATACTGAAAGCAATTCACTGGTTTTCAGCAGCAATACCATTTCTTTTTATTGTTAGTGTTGGCGAGGGAACTTTGATAGTTCAGGCTGTACACTACACTAAGGATTAAGGAAAACATTGCCTCTGTCCATATGGTGTGTCATCTGAATACGCCAGGCAAGACATTAGTAGATATAAAAATCTGGAAATACACGATCGGGAGAGGGGCATGTTTACAGTGACATTGGCCAGGTCATTTGTTTGGATTTCTCCTCTCACTGTGATGCAAGCCACACTTGTAATCAGAACCTCTCCTGATTCTTTTCTTCTTCTTTCATCTTGCTTTCCTGTCACTCTTCTAACAGTGGAAGCTGTAGGGTTGGCAGCGTGCTCCTTCCCTGCGGTGAGTCAAACATGGAGGAGCGGATTTCGGTACCATTCCTTGGATCAGTCAGCATGTGTGTGCACGCTGGCAGCAACCAGTGTTTCTCAGACTTCCAGAGAGAAAGGCAGGAATATAAAGTGAAGGCACAGACACGACAGAGAAGGCAGAAACGAAGAGCAACCACAGCAAGCAAAATAACTCTCAGCTCGGTTCAGAAACAAACAGCACACGGTGTTGTTTGCCAAAGTATAAAACTTTCCGTCTCAAGGGACTGAATTAGTGACTGAAATCTTTGCTGAGCACTGACTGAGTGAATATAATATGCTTCAAAGGCATCCGAGAGAGAGAGAGTATCTAGAAAAACTTTAAAATGGAAGAAAACATAGAAAGTCCGTTAGTCTGTTGCTTCAATTCAAGGAGGAGGACATGCGAGCCCAGAGATGTCTTAGTGGGCTTAATTCTAGGCACTGAGCTGGGCAATGAAAGAGCTAGGGCTGAAACTTGGATCTTGTGGCATCGAGTTCTCAATGTTTCCAAACACGGACTTGTGGCCCTAAATATACATGAAATGTGGAAGTGGGTCCTGTTTGTACAAGTGATGAAGGGAGCTTGTCCCTGGATTCTGCATTTCCACCTTAGCGCTCGCCTCATCTATCATTGCTAATATGCAGGGTGGCAAGGCATATGGAGAGGAAAAGTCAATAAGAAAATGACAGAATGACTTATTCTCTGTCACCAATACTAAGGAAGGGTTTATAAGGCTAGAGATTGGGCTCCTCTGAAACTCAACCTTCACCCAACAAATCAAGCCTCATTCTGTATTTCCTAAGGTGACAGAGTCTCTGGAGATTTGGTGTCATTCATTCATTCATTCATTCATTCATTCATTCATTCATGTATAAAGTAAGCAATATATAGGAGTGTCTTTACTACAGAAAAGGTGTTCAAAGACTATTTTATTGCCAAAATTATTCACATTACTTTATGTTTACTTTACCACAATGTGGTATTGACACTGTTCTCTGCCTTTTCTATGAGAATATTTACTGCCGAGCCTCCAGGATTTCACCCTATCTTTGTCGCACACGTAGGTCTCTGAAAGGTCTCATCACCTTCAGAAGCACCTGCTCTTCCCACCCCCCCAAATGGTATTTTTCCCCAAAGATTCCCAGCTACTGTTTTTTTTCTCTTCTAACAAGTTCTTCGTGGGGAATCTCATCCACTCTCAAGGATTATTTTGACTCCTATAAATTTTGGAGGCACATAATATAATCTTAATCTCTCACTTTTCTCTGAGCTTCAAGCTCACATAACCCAAGGCCCAGTGAGTACCTTAGGCCACTCACTTTCCAGCACAATATCCTTCCCATTCTGCCTTGTCAATGTTTCTTGCATAGCCTTACTCCCAGGCCTAATAAAACTGCCCTAACACAGGCTCCCCTGGCCTTTCACCAAGATGATTAAAATTGTTCCCCAGTTGGGCTCCTTGTTTTCTGTCTTGCACAAATAAAATCCATATCCTTTATTAAATTCCCAATTCAAACTGTTTAAAACACAGATATGAGCCTGTTTTCTCAGTGTTGAAATTATTCAGTGTCTATCTTTCTAAAAATTTATAAGATTAAAAAGAAAATCCTTGGTTAGTTGGACATTGCCCACGTCTCCAGTTTTAATGGCCTACTCTTCTCAGCCTGGCCCTTGAGATTTGCAGGGCAGACCACATGCTGTTCCCTGCCCTCTTGCCTTTGAGCATGCTATTGCCCATGCCTGGAACTCCCTGTCCTCCCTGCTCATTCTTGACGTAATTCCTACTTGTTTCAGGATTCAGCTCTGGCATAGTCCTCTCCCAGTGGTCTTCTTGACTATACCACCAGGATTACACACACATCTGTTGTACTCCCTTGGCACCCTGGTCATACTCTACATAACCTCAACTCACATTGTGCATGAAATGTTATGCTTAAGCATCCGTGTCCTGATTAGACTCTAAATTCCTCCAGGGGTAGAAGTATGCAACTCCATTGTATCCCTGGGCAGAGGTGCAGTGCCTAACACTGAGTAGGGAGAGAATAAATTTTTCTTGACCTCACTGCCAGACCCCATGCTACATGCCAGCAATATGGAGATGCACACTACATTGGCCCTGCCTCAGGGAGCTCATTTTGGACAGTGGGAGACTTAGGTACCTGGTAAGTCCCATCCCCACAAAATAGGATGTGAGATGCACACAGGAAGTGGAAACCCCCAACTCAGCCTGAGGAAGGAGAGCCGAGAGAAGGGTCAGAAAATACTCCTCCATGAGATGAACCTTCAGCTCTTTTCTTCACTTACCCTCTTCTGCACTTTTACTTCTTCAATTAAGGGCACACAATCCCTTTAAAACCTGACCAGAGAAGCATAGGACTAGTTCATTGACGAGCTCATGAGATCCTGAGCTTTCCCTGGGAGCTGTTGCTTTCATCTGGCTTCTGCAAGTGTTTAAGCCAAGGAGAAAGTACACTTGTGTTTGCCAGGGACTTGCAAAATGTGCTCCTGACTGGCAAAACACAAAAAGCTTTAAAAAGTGGGGAAATTGTACTGCAAGCACTGCCATCTGATAATAGCAAACAGGCTCACGTTTGTGCAGAAACTGGTAGAAAGGCACTTGCTACATAGTAAGTATGTGGCCGATAAGAGAACTAAATGCCAGTATTGCCAAATGTCACTTGTAGATATGCACTTCAC
This sequence comes from Mirounga angustirostris, assembly GCF_029215605.1. Classification (NCBI taxonomy): domain Eukaryota; kingdom Metazoa; phylum Chordata; class Mammalia; order Carnivora; family Phocidae; genus Mirounga; species Mirounga angustirostris. The sequence goes on along the minus strand of NW_026991711.1, from coordinate 14,192,387 downwards.
ACCTACTGACTTTGGATGAAGTTGCCTACATGGAGCTGAGGGAGGATTTGGCTCCAAGTGTGCAATTTGTCCACGGCTAAAACTCTGACTGTTGAGAAAACAGCAGCTTGCAATTGGAGGTATGGTCTGGGCACATCAACTGGATTTCTCGTCCTATCTCTCGGGCTCCCTCATGCCTGGAGCACAACGTAGGCCATTTTATTTACTTTCAGGGCTGTGTGGTACCAGACTTGCAGCAGACCAGCCCCAAAGGGGAGCTCAGCATATTTTTCCAAGAGTCCCCATTGCTAGAAACTCAGAATGGAGTTGACACAAATCTAATGAAATGAAAGAGCTCTCTTATCCTCCCCTGAATCCCAGAAAGCAGTAGCATTTGGAAAATTGTGTTCTAAACGAGTTGACAAGGGCAGGAGTTCAGTAGAAGCTAGCTATGAATCTATATATATTTGAAGATTTCAACTCACCTCCCTTCTCTCTGCTGTTTGAAGATAAATCATGTTCAGTTTTAGGGAGTTTAGTTTAAATATCATGCATGTACACCTGAGGATTCTTTTCAAAAAAAGAAAAGAAGAAGAAGAAAGGAGAGCTTTAAGAGCCATGTTGGTAATGGACAATAAAATATAGAAATTTAAAAATGAATGAAAGTGGTTTCCTTAATCAAGGAAATTTCTATCCTTAGAAATTAGAAGAAGAAACAACTTTGGCAAATCATATGACTATGGACTCAAAATTTGCTGGTGCCTGCGGAATTCAGAGGTTATTATTACCACTACTATGACCTTATATAACTCTGTGTTAACTTGAATTTTATTAATGAGAGAGGGGCCCAGCTGAGACTGCCTTTATGCCAGATATGAAAAATATTCAGCTAACCAGATTGGTATGATAAACAATGTTGGAAGCGTGGAGAAGTGGTCTATATAAGGAACATTTGTGAAGCATCTGATATTTTGTGCTTTACACTGTGTGGACACAGAAATGTTTCTTGCCACAAGCATGATGGAGTTGGAAAACTATAGCACACATTTGTGGAACAAATATAAATTAACTTTGAGGTCTTGGACAGATTTAATCTCTCTTTTCTTCAGTTTCCTTGTCTAGAAAATGGGGATAGTTGCCTCAAAAACTTGTTCTGTCAATTAATGATGATAACATCATGCCTGGGATGCTGTGAGTAAGTCATACCATGAGCTTGCGTTACTATTAAGGCAGGAGAATTAAAGTATTACATCAAAGCAGGTAATAAATGGTGATTAAGAGCAAGGCCTTAGAAGTTGCATGGTCCCTATTTCAAATATGTATTGACTACTAACCAGGTGCCAGGCATTAGCTACATGCTGCTTATTCAATGGTGAACAAAAGTGTGAGCCCTCTGCTCTGATGGAGTAAATAGCTTCCTGTCCACAGCAGGAGAATAAACAAGTAAACAAACAATAATGGTACCCAAAATGGTAGTTCCTTCTCGCAGAGTTTCTGGTTTTTTTCAAAGCCTGGGTTGAAATCCCAAACGTTTCTGTGTGTCCATGGTGACTGAGAAGCGTGCCTTGTAGTGGGTAGATACAGAGATGCTCCTGTGGTTTAGAAGCCACTTAGGATTGTCAGGGGAGGAGGGTTGGCTGTGGCTCTCATGTCTTGCTGATAGCTCTGATCACTTATGGAGGGAATGCCTTGTTTTGTGGCTTCAATGAGGAAACACTTGTAGCTTGTTTATTCCTTAGTGTGACCAACCACCCTGGCTTCCCGAGGGCTGAAAGGATTTCCAGTACTTGGAACTGTCAGTGTTAACCCTGGGAAAGTCTCAGGCAAACAAAGACAAGTTGTTCACACTAGTTATGTTATCCATTTGTCCATCGTCAGATCCAGAAATATATAATTTCACCTTGTGAAAAGTTCTGTAAAGAAAGAGAATAGGATGCTATAAGAGTGAATTGCAAGAGGGACCTTGTGTAGACTGGGTGGGAATTATCTCTGATGAGACAGCATTTAAGCTGAGACCTCAGACATGAGTAGGGCCTTAAGTTTAGCTCCTTTGTTTCTTATGAATTGTTCCATCTTAGGGAAGTCATATAACCCTTGCTACTGTAGTTTCTTCATCTGTAAGAAGTGGATAATCATCATACCCAATCATGCTTCTTGAACCCAATCATATCATACTTCATTCAATATTTTTGAGAATTAACTAAAATAAATCATGTAAATAACTTAAAAGATTACCTGGCTGTTGGTTTTTGATTCATTCCATTTTAGTAAAATAGACTTAAAATTAATGAGACTTGTTTTATGGCCTGACATATGGTATATCCTGGAGAATGTTCCATGTGCACTTGATAAGAATATATATTCTGTTGTTGAGTGTTGAATAAATGTCTATAAGGTCTAGTTGTCTTATAGTGTTGTTCAAGATTTGTATTTTTTGTTGATCATCTGCTAATTCTTTTACCCATTTTTGAAAGTGGGTTATTGAAATTTTCATCTATTATTGTTGAATTGTCTATTTCTTTAATTCTGTCAGTTTTTTTTTTAGAAATTTTTAAAAGATTTTTTTTTTTTTTTTTTTTTTACAGAGAGAGACAGCGAGAGAGGGAACACAAGCAGGGGGAGTGGGAGAGGGAGAAGTAGGCTTCCCGCTGAGCAGGGAGCACGATGCAGGGCTCGATCCCAGGACCCTGGAATCATGACCTGGGGCCAAAGGCAGATGCTTAATGACTGAGCCACCCAAGCACCCCTAATTCTGTCAGTTTTTGCTGCAAGTATTTTGGGATGCTATTGTTAGGTGCATATACGTTTATAATTGCTATATCTTCTTGATGGATTGACTCTTTTATCATTGTAAAATGTCTGCATTTCTAGTAACAATTTTGGTTTTAACATGTATTTTCTCTAATATTCGTTTGGTTTCTATTTGCATGATACATCTTTTTACTACCAACCTATTTGTGTCTTGAAAGTGCGTCTATTGCAAACAGCATATAATTGGATTATATATTTTTCTGAATTGGATTGTTCAATTCATTTACATTAAATGAAATTACTGATAAAGTAGAATATACATCTGCTGTTTTGCTATTTGTTTTCTATATGTCTTCTGTCTTTAATGTTTCATCCATTACAGTCTTCTTTTGTGTAATATGGATATTTTCTAGTGTTATTTTCAATATAATTTCAGTAGTATACAAATCTTTGCTCTTATGTAGCTCCATTTCCTCCCCCTCTTTTTGCTACTATTGTCATGGAAATATCTTTATCCACTGTATGTTATTCAACACATATTTACAAGTGTTATTTGTGCAGTTGTCTTTTAAATCAGATAGGAGAAAAAATGAGTTACAAGTGAATAAACAAAAAGCTTATACCATGTTTTATATTTACCTATATAGTTACCATTACCAGTGCTTTTTATGACTTTATGTAAATTCAAGTTATTGTCTAGTGTCAACTTTTTTTTCCAACCTGAAGGGCTTCCTTCAGTATCTCTTGTGGGGCAGAAAAGCAAGCAAATAAATTCTCTCAGTTTTTATCTTAAATTCTACTTCATCTCTGAAGGATAGTGTTGCTAGATAGAGAATTCTTGGTTGACAGTCTTTTTTCTTTTAGCATTTTGATTATATCATATCACCACTTTCTGGCCTCTGATGAGAAATCAGCTTGTTAGTTAGTCTTATTGAGGATCCTCTGTGTATGATATGTTGCTTCTCTCTTGATTCTTTCACGATTCTTTCTTTGTCCTGGGCTTTCAGTGATTTGAATATGATGTGCCTAGCTGTGGATCTTTTTGAGTTTATCTCACCTGGAGTTTTTTTGAGTTGATTGGATATATAGATTGATGGTTTTCTTTAAATTGGGAAGTTTCAGCATTAATTCCTCAAATATTCTTTCTGCCCCTTTCTCCTGCTCTCTTCTCTTCCTCTGGGGCTTTCATTATGCATATGTTAATCTACTTAATGCTCTGAGGCTATATTCATTTTCCTTTATTCTTTTTTCTTTCTGTTCTCTAGACTAGATTATTTCAATTGACCTATCTTCGAGCTCACTAAATTTTTTTGAAATCATTTTATTTCTGAAATGTACATGTATATGAGTTGGTGATAATCCTAGACACCACTTCCCCAAAACTCAACATCACACACACACACACCCCCACACACACCCCTTCTCTGATACCTTTTATATCATGAAATGCAGATTATGTTTATTGTTATTATTATTACTTGTATATCTAGTATAATTGACATACAATGTTACATCAGTTTTAGGTGTACAACATAGTGATTCAACAGGTTTATACACTATCCTGTGCTCACCACAAGTGTAGCTGCCATGTCCCCATACAACACTATCACATTGCCACTGATTATATTCCCTTTGCTGTACCTTTTATTCCTGTGATTTATTCATTCCATAACTGGAGGCCTGTACCTCCCACTCCCCTTCATCCATTTTACCCATCCCCTCACACCCTCTTCCCCACCAGTAGCTCTCAGTTTGTTCTCTGTATTTATAGGTCTGATTCTGTTTTTTGTTTGTCTATCTATTTGTTTTGATTTTTATATTCCACATGTAAGTGAAATCATATAGTATTTGTCTTTCTCTTACTTATTTCACTTAGCATAATACCCCCATAGATCTATCCATGTTGTTGCAAATGGCAAGACCTCATCCTTTTATGTGGCTGAGTAATATTCCTTTGTATATGTGTACCACAGCTTCTTTATCCATTCATCTATCCATAAACACTTGGGTTGCTTCCACATCTTGGCTATTGTAAATAATGCCGCAATAAACATAGGGGTGCAGATATCTTTTCAAATTAGTGTTTTTGGTTTTTCTTTGGTGGGGGGTAAATACCCAGTAAAAGCTCACTAATTTTTTATTCTGCCTGCTCAAATCTTATGTTGACTTCCTGTAGTCAGTTTTACATTTCCTTTATTATACTTTTAATCTCCAGAACTCCTATTTGGTTTCCTTTTATAATTTCTACCTTTTTATTGACATACTCTCTTTGGTGACCATTCTTTGACCATATTTAAAATAGCTAATTTTGAAGTTATTGTTTAAGTCCCAACATTTGGCCTGCCTCAGGGACAGTTTCTATTGATTGCTTTTTTTTCCTGTGTGTCTATGGGCCATAACTTCTTGTTTCTTTATTTGTCTCCTGCTTTTTGTTGAAAACTGAACATTTTAGCTAATATAATGTGGCAATCCTGGAAATCAGATTCTTCCTCCCCCCCCCCCCGCCCCCAGGGTTGCTATTGGTGTTTATTGTTTTTTAGTGACTTTTCTGAACAAATTCTGTAAACTCTGAATTCTTTTTTGTGTATGACCACTGAAGTCTCTGCTCAGGTCTCTTAATGGTCAACTAATAATTGGATAGAGATTTCCTTAAATGCCTGGAACTAATTAGTCCCCCAGTTTTTGCCAGGAGCTCTAGGTATGTACTGGGGAACACCTTCAACATTCAGCTAGGCTACTTCTTCTTAATCTTCATTTTCTGCTTGCAGAGAATGTCAAGTTTAGCAAGAGGTTAGAGTTTCTTAGGTCTTCCTGAACATGCACACGGTCCTGGCCATATATACTACACATGCACATGGGCCTCTAGATTACTAGGAATATGTTGGGGATTTTCATAGCCTCCCCGTCTTTTCCTTTTAAGCTTTTGCTTAGTCCATTGTCTGAATTATTGCCCACTGCCTCAGGTGGCTACAGTGTTAAACAGTTGCCTCTGATTCTTTTTTGGAGGGGGGCAAACACCCTTGGGACAAAGGCTTTTCACACTAAATGAGCTGTAAATCATGTCATATAAAGATAGCCATGCAAATAGGGTCTTCTGAGGAACCCCTAGGCAGGTCAAATAATGACCAATTCTCTAGGAATGGGGCTTTGAAGAAGCTCCAGCTCCATTCTGCCCCTTGGGAAGGCTGCCAGACTGCTGGCTTTAGCAGTGATAGTGGCTGTCAGTTTTCAAGAGTGCTGTAAATTTAGGGCTGGGGGGTGGAAATAGGGCAAGTTAAAACACCATGAAGCTTGCTCTTTTTTTTTTAAAGATTTTATTTATTTATTTGAGACAGAATGAGAGACAGAGAGCATGAGAGGGAGGAGGGTCAGAGAGAGAAGCAGACTCCCTGCCGAGCAGGGAGCCCAATGTGGGACTCGATCCCGGGACTCCAGGATCATGACCTGAGCCGAAGGCAGTCGCTTAACCAACTGAGCCACCCAGGCGCCCTGAAGCTTGCTCTTCTTAACAAGATTTATCCTTTAACAACAACAAAAAGTTCTATGAATTGCTACAAGTCTTCTGCTAATATTCAGTTATAAAGAAGTAAATTCTGATAATATTTGCCAGTGTTCTCATTGCTTTTATGGAAGAGAGACTTTTTGGAGCTTACCAACATTTTCATGGATGCGACCTCTCACTATTGAGTGACTCAGTAAATGGTGTTTATTTATTGTTATCAGTTAGCAGAGGAACCTCATGAGATGAACGTCATTCTCATATTAGAAATAATAATGAAGCAAAAAGGAAGCAAAATATTTGATGTCTTCCACCCCCTTTGGCTTCACTTTCCCCATTTCATCAGCCAGTATGGCTCCCGCATCAAAGTGGCATCCTCAGGAAGAAATTTGATATTAGTCAATTTTGTCAGATTAATCAATTATATAGATTTCAGGTCATATGTTTTCCCAGGAAACTGTGTACTGAGTCAAAGCATGTCTTTATTCTCTTAAAGCAATTTGAAGCATCAGTTAGAAAAGTGGAATTTTGTTTTTAAGGCAGGGAAGCCCTTGAGATGCCTGAAATAGCATTATATGAGCAGGAGACCTTAGTCTTGTTAATGGGTCCAGTTTGGAGTCCAACTCCACCCGTGGGCATGGAGATCAGCCAGGGCTCCTGTGAGATGATTAGGGCACTGCCTCAGGGGTGTGGAGTGAAGGGAGTAGAAATAGCCTGGAAAACCGATTGACATTCTTGGGGGGATGTAGTAAGGACTGGCTTCATAACATGCAGCCGACAAACTCAAAATTGGATGTGAAAATCAATAGCAGAAACCCATGGCTGTACCTTAGGATCAGAAATGTCCTAGGAGCATCTTACTCAGAAAACCAAAATTGTCAAACCCTCTTGTTCTCTTGTTGGTATAGCAAACAGACAATATTTCAGAAAGCAAATCTCTGGAAATGATTTTCTTCAATGGATCTAGCTGCAGAAATGATGTACTTCCATAAATGGCAATTATTTGAAGGATGATCTCAAAGAAGACTATTTTAGGTGGAGGAAATATTCTATCTCATAACCTGGACCAATCCTGTACCAGAAATACTAACTGTCCAAATTCCAGTATGTGTACTGTGGTCACTAGAGATGAACCATGCAAAGATCCAGAAATCTAAGACTTGAGAAACATTTTTAAAAAGATATGTATTGTTTAATAGGGTTAGAGCATCATCAGAGCATCTGAGCAAGGGTTGCCCCAGTAGTGCTTCTCACTGCTAGCAAATATTCTCATAGTGCTTGGGAAGCAGGCGTGCCAGACTGGGAAATTCAGCACCATCTCAGACACAAACTAGAGCCAGCTGTGTCTTTGCCACCTTTTCCACCTTTATTTTTTTGCTTTGCATTGTTTTGCTTTGGGAGAAGAGGGAGCAAAAGCCTGCTGTGAATCTGGTGTTTACTTGTAGTGACATAGACCTATGGGATCATATGACTTCATAAATAGTTTTATGAATGAGGAAGGTGAAGCCCAGGGGGTTTGAGTGACTATCTAATAGAATTCAGAAGAATCAGAGAGCTGGACTTAAACCCATACCTGTGATTCCTTTTGGCCAGTGCTTGTTCCATTTTCCTGCTCTACCTTACATAATCCATTTGGGTGAAATATAACATAGAGGTGAGAGAGCCTGAACATGCATGGAAATCTCCGTAAGTGTGTTTGACCTTATTATGTGCACTTCGGTTACAGGATTCACACTACCTGAAAAAAAAAATCAAGCGCATATAATAGCGAACATCACTTAGTGTGGACCCTCTGTTGACACCAAAACAATCTGTGTTGAACGATACTCCTTTAGTTCATAAATAAATATATTTAAGGGGGCGCCTGGGTGGCTCAGTCGTTAAGCGTCTGCCTTTGGCTCAGGTCATGATCCCAGGGTCCTGGGATCAAGCCCCGCATCGGGCTCTCTGCTTGGCGGGAAGCCTGCTTCTCCCCTCCTTCTCCTCCTGCTTGTGTTCCTTCTCTCGCTATGTCTCTCTCTGTCAAATAAATAAATAAAATCTTTAAAAAATAAGTAAATAAATAAATAAATAAATAAATAAATAAATAAATTTAAGAATGATGACTCACCTTGATTGTTGATTTGTTGGAATTAACTCCAATTCAGGCGAAAGAACTTGGACCCCATTTACCAGATTAAAGGGAACGAAATACCATGCAAATTGCTAAGAGAAGTTCTGGGTCTGTTGAACATGCAAATAGTTTATTAATAATTTGGTAGTTTATTTCCCCTCTAGCTCAGTTTGCTCATGGTCTGCTTGAAACTAAGTGACCTTTCAGATTTCTTCAAAATCTATGATGCTTGATTGGATGCCGTTGCAAAAAAGATTTGTTACTAATAGTCAAGATGAAACTCAACAGACTCAGAAAGATGACCTCATAGCTGACAGTACTTAGGATTTTCAATGATAAAGAGGAAGACACAGAAGGACCAGTATTAAAAGCTCCTGTTTAGAGGGTTAAAAAATAAGTAATGTAGCGTATTATGCATTGTGATTATAAACTGCTGAATTGGCGTTTGCTGTGACAAGAGTCTCCAATTTATTGGATGCATGTCATTGGAATTTGCCCTTTCTTTTATGTGTCTTTCCATGATGAATGCCAGTGCTGGGAAATGAAGAGCTCTTACCCTTTTCATACTTTGCTGAATGCTGGCGAACTTGCCAATTGATGCTTCTATAATTTTTGCTTCAAGGTCACCTGAGGGGACAGAGTCATCCAAACAAGGTCACTGACTATGTTGAAAGCTAATAGTTGTTTCTTGAAAAGAAAAGTCATGGAAAAATTAGGACATTGTGGGAATAATTACTATAAGATGGAAAATGGATCAAGAGAATATTTTCTTTCAATAATGTAATTCATTTACAATACAATGTGATAAATAGTGCTTGGACAACTAAGGTCATTTGGTCTGTTCTGAGTAATTCAATTAGGAGAAATCTGAAAGTGGTAAGTGCATGGTAGGTGGGAGCTGTAAAAGCACTGGACTGTTAATAATTTGAGACTTTCTCATCCCTTTATGTGGATGAAATTGGATCAATTATGTGAACATGCAGGTCTCCGTATTGTCCTCATTTTGTGTATGGGTCCTGAGGGAGATTGCACAAGGACCCCAAATGGTGAGGCAGACCTTTGCCTTTTGGAAGAGGTTCACTGTCTTCAATGTGATTTTCAATCCAGGAAAAATGCAATAACTGTTTTTTTTTTTTTTTTTCTTTTCAAGTCATAATTTCAATGTCCTGAGAACATAGAGCTCTTTTGACTCAGAGTGGCTCCTAAGAACTAGGACAAACATTCAACTGCAATTTGGGGAAACTTATAATATGATAGCAAGCTTGGGCTGGCCAAGCTTTCCTGAGAGTGCAGACCCAATGAGCATGGGGGTTAGGCTTTTAGTGCATTTTCCACAAGGAATCCTTAGATTTAGTAGGCTTCTCTCTACCATCCAGCAGACTGGGGGTGGACTCTAAATTTAATTTAGCCCAAGGCAAATCTGCTAATAGTGTTCATGTTTTTCAAATGGAAAAATTAGAATACATGATTTGACAATTATAAATACATTTCTGAGGACAATGAGATTGTCCCCCAAAATTCCAGAAATGTGATCAGCCCACATATGAACTGCACTTCAAAGGTACATAGAACTTTTAAAAATTTGTATCAAGTATCTGATTGTTATAACATATATCTACTTATCTATAGCATGACTTGTATCTAAATGACTATGAATTAACTATACTCTTTTGATTCTGTTCTTCATCAGTGAAGCTAAGTTGCACACAAAGCAAACTGTCTAGACACCACTGTTTCCTAATGGCTTTTCTTAGTATTAATCAGTGTAGCAGGGCTCTTGGCTGTTAAGTGCAATGCCTTGTGCCAAATGTCAGTTGACTTAAAAAAATTTTTTTGAACATGTCTGAAAACCCACATTGATCATTTGGAAAATCTAAATGGTGTATGTGTTAGAGTATGCAGATCTCCTGATGACATTTTATTTTAAGGAGAGCTGAAAGTGGTTAAAATTATTTGTAAAATAGTTCATACTAAAATTCTTGTATAGATATGGAAAAGAATTTGTTGTGCCCATTCTCTCCGGGGCTAAAAGAAAAAATTCTTATCTGAGTCTGATATACTTTCACCTACCAGGGAAAAAGTAGGAAAAAAGGAAAGAAGAAATACTTTACAACAGTAGCAAAATGATCCTTGTTTATAAAACCATTCTGGAAATTAGCTTCTTGCTCTTCTTTCTTCACTTGGAAATCTCTTGAGTTCCCTTAAAATGGACATTTACCCACATCTTGCCTTCAGTTTTCTCCTGTTTATCACAATTTATCCTCTGAAGATTTCATCCTTTCCTATGACTTTAATTGTTTCCTCCCTAGAGCTGATTTCTCCAATCAAAAACTTAATAAATTTTTGTTTTGGGTCTTAGTCCTATATTGCCATCAGCCACTAAAATGCAGTGACTTCAAGTTGGTAGCCCAAAATTGGAGGTGTTGGGAACATATACACCAGAGAAATTGGCAAAATCTACAAATTCCACTCCCCTCCCCTGAAGGCAGTTGTTTAATATTTACCTGTCACTTCAAACACAACATGTATAAAATAGAATTTGTTTATTAAACTAGCCATCTTTCACCACACTCAGATTATCGCTTGTTGCCTTATTCTACCCAATTTCTTAATGTTGATTGCCTGTGGACCCAGTCCTTGGTCCTCTTCTCTTCTCTGCCTCATCTCTACTCGCTCCTTTGGTAATTTCATCCTGTCTCGTGGCTTTATGTAGATTATATGCTGAGCACATTCCCAGTTATGTCTCCATCTCAGACCTCTCTGCAGACCCCTACATACCATCACCAATTGAACATGGTGAACTTGGATAGCTAATAGACATCTTGAGCTTGACATGCACTGAACTGCATGCACACATCTGCTCCAACCTCAGTCCTCTCTATCTTAGTTTATAGCAACTCTATCTTTCTAGTTGTCCAGGCCAAAAAAAATAAAAAACAAAAAACAAAAACAACAAAAAAACAAAAACCCTTTGACTCATCCTTAACTCCTGTCTTTCTTTCAGTTTGTCAGGAGGAAATCCCATTGGTTTCACTATGAAAATATATCCTGCTCACTTCTGACCACGTCCTTTGCTGGATCCAGGTGTGACCATTGTCTTGTCTCACTTGGATTCCTGCTGTGCCCTCCTCAGGGATCTCCCTGTTCTATCCTTGCTCCTTTATAATTTTCCTCAATGCACCCTCAGCATATTTCCCTTAAAAATGTAAGTCAGATCATGTTATTCTTTGAATCAAATGCTCCAGTGGCTTCTATTTTACTCAGAGGGAAAGCCGAAGCCCTAATGATGGCCTGTAAATGCCTTCAAGATTTACCCCAGATTTACTGTGATTTCATTTCCTATTCTACCACCTCTTGCTTACTCTGAAGTAGGTATACTACCATTCTTGTTGTTCATTGAACTTGCTATATATGCTCCTGTTATTCCTTCTGCCTGGAATATTTTCCCCCCAGATACAAGCATGGCTAATTTCTTCCATCTCTTTCATGGCTTTCTCTTATCACTCCTCTTCAATGAAGTAAACCCTGACAACCTTATTGAATATAGCATCCTGTCCCACCTCTTCCCTCAGTGCTGATACCCCCATACCCTGCTCTACTTTTTCCATAACACTTAACATCTTCAAACATGCTACATCATTTCTATTTTCATGATACCTATTGTTTATTTGTCTCCCCCACCTAGAAGTTACATGAGAGCAGGACTGTTGGCCGTTTGCATCCCTGATTTATGTAGAGCATGAAGAGCTATGACTGGCATGCAGTGGAAACTGTATAAATACCTATGAATGAATGATCTGCCTTGGAAGACAATTCATCTTTGACATTTATTTCCTTTCCATTTTCAATCTATACTGAAATCCGACCTTTTCTAAGTCCTTCCTTGGTGGCTTTTCCTCTAAAGAGCTCAAAGAATAGGATAGGTTCTAAACGAGGCAGCCACCTTTAGGGTTTTGGTCCAGAAGCTGAGGCTGGCATGAGGGCTATGTTTATCTGAAATAGTCAAGTACAGGAAGAGTACAAGAATGAGTGCTGAATATCAAATCGGGAAGTAGAACTTACTTTAAGTCCAAGAGGCATGTGGAACTTGCCTGGAAACAGATAACAAAGCTAAAGGGTCAGAAGACTGGACTACAAGGATGATGCAGCAGGGGAAGCGAGGTGTGAAGACGGCAACAACAGCCATAAGTAGGCCTATGGGTATATTTCTGTCAGCCTGCAAACCCTGCTATGTGTGGGTGGGTCGTCTGATAAAGCTGTAATAGTGGTAGTTGGTTCTGTCTTTCCGATGGTTCTCCCATTCATTCTGTCCTTTATGTTCCTTCTATTACCTCAACCCTGGCAAACGTGAGTTGGTGATACAGGAATAGCCTGTTCTTTGTGAGCACAGCTCTCTAACCCAACATTTACCTCAATACCAGATTCATTTTCCAGATCACAGTGTCGATTCTGTCCCTCCTTCCTTTTAAAATTCTTTAGTGTCTCCTCATTGGCTACTGGATAAGGGCCTGACTTGTTAGTCTAGACTTCAAGGTTTGACCCCAACCTAGATTTTGAAACTTCTTTTTGCCTTACTTCTCTATAATCATGTGTTTAGTAGATATATATGTGTGTGTGTATACACATGTGTGTGTATATATATAATACTGTATTAAATCTCTACCATTTTATATAATACAGTCATATAGTACAGTCTTTCTGTAGAGATACATATAGAAATACATCTCTATATATACACACACATAAGCATGTATGTATATATATAAAATTTGGCATGCAGTCCCTAGTACATAATAGAAATTTAATGCCATTGCCTTCCCTTGGGCTAAATGTATCAAGAAAGCTCAAGAGTTAAGTAACAGGAAGTACAGGTCAGAGCATCATGGTCTCATGGCTGTCTAGTGCAGACCATGGGCCACGTGTGTGAAAGTGGTGACCTGGGTGGTGTTGGCAAAGGGAACATGCTATGAGCTGTGAGAGTATCTCATAAGCTTCCCGATGGGGTCAGAAACAATGGTGCTTTTCCAGTTCCTGACCTTGTCCCTTTGTCCCACATGTTCTGACACTGTGTCTGTCAGGCCAACCCTCTTATTAGTTCCTGACTCTCTTTTCATCTCAGGGAGCGATCGTCTCTCCAAGAAGAGGTTAGGCCTTCTGGAACACTGGCAAAGGTAGTGCCAGGGCATGCTAGATGACTCTTCTGTGTGAAAAAAGGATTTCCCTGAGTGTAAATTCATCCATCCACCTGACCCCCATTCAAACATAGATAAGTCACTCCCTGCCAGTCACCACATCAGTGAATCCCCATCTGCAGTCTGAGGCCCAGAAATAGATGCATAAACACACGTTTTCTTTCCTTTCCACCCTCCTCTTCTCTTCCTTCCCTCCTATCCTCCTCTCCTTTCCTTCCCTTTCTGTCTGCCCACCTATCTCTTGCCTTCTAGTTCCTTAAGATATGGCTCTGCTTTGATGTACTTTGTACACACAATACAACATTCTGATGGTTAAAATAACCGTTGTCACCTTCTATTGAATTGTTGATATGAAGGCTTATGGATTGAAAGCATCTCACCTATTTGCTCTTGTTTGTACAGTGCATTAGAAATATTTTTTGTATGCTTCTTTGGAAGAAAGATGGAATTCAAACAGGTAATTAGCAATCTGTGAATTATGCCTCTAGTCTTTGAAGACCTTTGTGGGCTATGGTTCTGAAAATATTGCTGCAGTCAGCAATAGGACTCTTGATTACTCTAAAACTGAATTTAAAAAGGCATTGCTGGCCATGTTTGATCTCATGTTTGGTAGCTCTTTAGAAATGCCATAAAAACAAGCAGCACTGCTAGAGGAAGTGAGGAGGATTTTCTAATGGTATCACAAAGTTCAAATCACATCATAATAATCATCAGTGGATTGACAACCAAATTCTCATGGTTGACTGCTGTGCAAGAAAATAAAAATGCTTTTGAAAAGACATTTTTTTTTAAATGTCACTACTATTTGGGGTCTGGTGTTTGTTAAAATCTTTTCTGAGGTAAATGTGAAGTCAGGAGATCCTCACTTCATTACTCATCCTGGTCTTGAACCAAGAAGTTTGGAAGGACCCAATTGTCTATTCATGGAGCATGACTGATTGTTACCTTCCACCCCTTCCCAAAGAAACTGAGGCTGAATTGTAGGCAACGTATAAAACTTTAGAAACTTTTGTGTTTAAAATCACCACCTGCAAAAAATAAATATTCTGATTGAAGCAAAGGAAATCTATAGTGAACCAGACCCTCTGTGGTCCATTTTTAATTATGAATGTAAGAACACATTCCATCTTTATCTCTTTTACACATACTAGATGTGCCTGTTCCTCAAGCCATCATTATTAGGAAACAGCCTGGAGTTAACGTGTCTGAAGCAATTATTTAATTTGACAAGGGCAGTATCAGTTTTTCCCCTCAAGAGTTTACATTACAAAATGTTGAAGAAGGAACTTCTTGGTTGAGTTGGCTGGCTTACCAACAACTTTTGTTATTTTTAAGGTGTTTATAAGTGAGGTAATAGCTCACCTGAGCCCTTAGGACACTGTTGAATTTATATTTTCTCTCTGCCAATATCTGTAAGGGGAGAGTAAAATGAGCATCTTAGTTCCTTACTGTACGCTTTTCAATGCAACTGGTCGTCCACCTTCCTTGAGGGGGCTTGATAAATCAGGGGACATTGCAGATGTGCTAAAAAACGTGCTTCAAAGTCTAGTTCAACAGGGAATACCAAAGCGTTTAGAACACCCAAGATTACTGCTGATCTCCAGGAGGGTGAATGCATTAGGAAATATCATTACTGATGTTCAAAACATCATTGAGTTCTTACTTGAAACTTGTAAACAGGCTGCAGAAGGGAGGCTTGCTGATTTTTGTTTAGGTTTTCTTCATTTGTATCTATCCCAAAATAGTTAGTCTTCTTGGAAGTCTATAAAAACAACAACAACAGCAACAACTAGTCCTTTCATTTACAAGATTGTTCGAAGACCGTCTGTTATATCAGTAATGAGCTGTTTCCAGGAAGAAAAAAACTGATTGTATGCACTGGAGAGTATCATTGCTAGTGCTGAGAAAAACCAGGCATTGTGGGTGAAGAGTAAAATGAAACTCTACCAAACACACACAGATCTTGTCCCTCCCATATGTGCCACATGCACATTTTGGTCCTGGAAGCTGGGTGAGGATGGCTGGGAAAGAAGGAGAGACAGACAATTTGATGATAGAAAGTAAAGAAGTGTCTTCTAACGCTTGTTTACTTGTCAGCCTTCTATCGTGCTGTTCAGGGCTCTCTACAGATTCTGGAAGAAGATCCAGCATCTCAAGAACAAAGAAGTGGGCTGAGCATAGTTCATGCTAGTAAAAGATGTCACTCATTTTCATTGTTATTATGATTACCACAATTATAATTCAGAATCTGTGGTTGCCAAGAGGAAATTAGATAATGTATAAAACATAGCAATAGATATAATCCCCTCCAGAGCTTCCAATTTAGACTCCTATTTCTGTGCCTTTGTTCATAACCTGAGAGAATTATGAAGATCATCTTTGGTCTATGTTTGAAAAAGCATTATTACAAATAACTCATGTCATTTTTAAAAAGGCAGGAAAAATAAATTATAGCAATGGGACTAGATGCCAGGTATAGTTAAAAGTTATACGCTGAGTTGAGCAGAGCAGACCACTAATGCAATTAGTAATTTATTCTCCATTAATGCTTTCCATCCATGATTTCTCAGAATACTTTACAATATCCCAGTTATATCACACACCCTTTCATTTATTATAGGGAAACCTCATTTTATTCCTATCACAAATCAGAAGTTCAGATCTGTAAATTATTAGATAGTGAACTGATCTTCAAAAGATAGACCAAAAATACATTGTTGGAACTCATTCTCAATCCTATTTCAAACTTCTACTCACTTTGGGACTAGAATAAGGATCAGGAACCTAAATGAAACCTAAGTATGATGGTATGGAAGAGGTGTGTTTGGGGCCAAGGCTCTGGGCTTAAAATAAGGGCTACCATAAAGCTTTCTTCTTCTGGCGAGTGCTCCGCTCTGAGCCATTCCATAGTAGAATGGGAGAGAGGGGCGAAAGAGGGGCAAAAGAGGGATGCTGGTTGGGTCCTTCAACAAACTGGCTATACTGAGAAACTAGGGCTGATGTGCCTGAGTTCCAAGTATTTAGGTGGGTTCTAAATCTTAAATCTCATAGCAAACTGACTGGATTTATGTATATTATACCTAAAACAATGTCATTATTGCTCTAAAGCCATATTTGGAATGCCTCTCCACTGGATGCTGGTTGTCAAAACCTAGATGTGTTAGAGCCAAATGGATTACTCAGACTTCCTTTAATTGTGTGTGTGTGTGTATGTGTGTGTGTGTGTAAAAGAGAGAGAGAGAGAGAATGCATGTATCTCTATGGCTGTTTTTTGTTTTTGTTTTTGTTTTTTTTCTGGAACATGCCTCACATAGTAAAGCAAGAAAAGAAGAAAGGTAAAATTCAGCCAGCTCTAATATTTATTCAGTACAAGCAAAAAGAGACACTCTTTTCCTATTTTCATTTATTACAAGGCAAAATTGTAAAAATAGTAAGGATAATTTTAGAAAGAGAAAGACATCTAGAACTCATTCACTTTTAAGATAAAACAAGAAGGAACTGGAACAAGAATGCAAAAGTGTATCTTGTCATCGTTGTTTCAAAAGAAATTTTTGGGGAAGGGGCGCCTGCGTGGCTCAGTCGTTAAGCGTCTGCCTTTGGCTCAGGTCATGATCCCAGGATCCTGGGATGGAGCCCCGCATCGGGCTCCCTGCTCAGCAGGAAGCCTGCTTCTCCCTCTCCCACTCCCCCTGCTTGTGTTCACTCTCTCGCTGTCTCTCTCTCTGTCAAATAAATAAATAAAATCTTTAAAAAAAAAAAAGAACGAAAAAAAAATTTTGGAGAAGTCTGAAAAGTGTTTTGCTGTGAGTGCTGGTGGTTTAGAGATGCTATTGGCAACTTTTGCAGAAGGAACTTTTGTGAAGAAGCTGCCTGGCTGTGGTCATGCTGACACCAGAAGTGTTCAGTGGAGTCTTTCAGATTGTGTATGGCAGTAGACGTGGAAAAAGAAGTGGAGAGAGAGGGATGGGAGCACGTCTGTTCTAAAACTCTATTTTAACACGTGCAAGTTCAGTATTCAAAGCTACCATCCAGACAATTGTGAAGAAGAAGGGGCACACCATGACCAGTAATGGAACTCAGGCTTTCATAAAATGATTAAGAGGCATTGGCCATAAAGAAGCACATCAAAACTGAAGCAACATCAGTTGCATGCAACTTCACCCACATCAAGATTAAGAACATTCCTGGCATTCTAGAATGTTCAGTTGTACACTTCCCCCAGAGGTACTAATGATTTTTTACTTCTATCACCATTGATTAATTATGCCTTATTACTGATGTTGATAAAAATGAAATAATACTGTGTGAACTTTTTGTGTGTGTCTGGTGCCTCAACATGATATCTTATGAGATTTAGTCACATTATTTTATGTATTGTTAACTTGTTTAATTTTTAATGCTGTCTACTAATTTTATGTCACAATTTCTTTATCTTTTCTTCCATTAATAAACATTTGGGTTGTTTCCAATTTCTGGCTATTATGAATGAGAATTCTCTGAACATTCCCATACATGTCTTTTGATGGATATATGCACTTGTTTCTCTTCGGACTATGCCTAGGAGTGTGATTGCTGGATCATAGGGTAACAATGGCAAACAGTTTTTCAAATTTGTTTCCACCAGTTTGGCTTCCTCAAGGAAGACATGAATGTTCAAGTTTCTCCACATGCTTGCCAACAAGTGATATTATCAATCTTCTAGATTTAGCTATGCTAAAAGGAATGTTTAATTTTCATTTCATTAATAATTAATTATATTGGTTTTTGCTAATTTGTTATGTGGATATTCTTTTTTGTATAGTGCCTGTATGTTGTATACTTGTCCAATTTAAAAAGTAGGTTTGCGGGGTACCTGGGTGACTCAGTCGGTTGAGCATCTGACTCTTGATTTAGGCTCAGGTCATGATCTCAGGGTCATGAGATCAAGCCCTCATTGGGTTCCGTGCTGGTTGTGGAGTCTCCTTGGGATTCTATCTCTCCCTCTCCCTTTCCCCTCCCCCTCCTTCAAAAAGAAGTAGGTTTAACTTTTTCTTACTAGTTTGTAGGAGTTTCTGAGATATACTAAACTAAGCTTTGTGTTGGATATTTGTATTATAAATATCTTCTCTTCCTCTTGGATTATTTTTCATTCCTGGTATCTTTTGATAAATTAGTTCTTAAATTTAATGAGCTATAATTTATCATTTTTTCTTTGATATATATTGCTTTTGCATACTAATTAAGAAGTTATTTTCTACCCTAAGGTATGAACATATTCTGTTTTCTTCTGGAAAAAAAATTTTTTTTCACATTTGGTTTCTTGGGCTATTTCATGTTAGTTTTTAAATATGGTGTGAAATAATGGGGCAAGGGTCTTTTTTTTTCCTCATATAGATACTCAAGTTCTGTAGAGCCATTTCTTGAAAATAATTTTTTTCCTACTGAATTTTAGTGGCATCTTTGTCAAATCAATTGACTGTATATGTGTGCATCTATTTCTGGACTGCCTATTCTGTGTACGCATAGTCTTTTGCAAATTTCTTTTCCACTTAGTATATTATGGTTATATTTTTATGATAATAAATATTCAACATAATGCCCTTTTAATGAATAGACAGGATTTAATTTATAGATACACTAAAATTTACTTACTCCCCATGGCTTATGAATTCACTTATTAAATTTATTTTCTCTCTTATGTATACTGAATCATTGTGAATTTTCCATAAAAAAGCTGTAAGAATATCAAGACAATTAAATTTTTAATGAAGAGAAGCTCTATTATATACTGTGAAGTGCATTAACATAGCATCAAAAGAACTGCATTCCAATGAAGAGTCTGCCATTTTACTTGGTCTCATCTATAATTTGGGCACAATAACACCTACTTCTCAGAATTATAACAGAATATAGCACATTAATGGACATGAAAATGCTTTGACAATTATAAATTATTATAAAAACATCTTTCCTTATTGATAAATAATAAAAGCTTGACAAGCATAATATCATTTTAGCTTATTTGACAAACATAAAGTCATTCAAGCTTGTTTATGAGGAAATGGACCTTACCTGGGACAAGACTCTAATGTGGAAGAGACCTCCAATCTTCAGTAACTTTAAATTGTAGTAACCTTTTAAACATTAAGTACGTGTCTTAGCTCCAAAATTGGGGCCATCCTAAATCTGTAATTGTTAGGTTAATCAAATAAATGATTTCAAAGTTTCAAGAAGTACTTCCGCTGTGTTCCTTGTCATCACCTGATGAGGCATGGCAGGCAGACTTGCTCGCCTAGATTGCAAAAATCAATGAAGGTGTCTCAGACATAAATTCAAAGACCTGGGAAAATGATGAGAATAAAACAGCCCATAAATTTACTATGGTTGGAGTCAGATAATTATGCATTGCTTGGACACAATGACATTGCAAAAGGATGGTCCTCTTAGACATTTTAGAATGGTTTGCAGGAGACATGATGACCTTGACATCTTCAGCCTTCCCAAAGTAGAGAGCAACAAAGAAGTGTCTGCTTTTGCTCATTCCAAGGTGTTGCTCCTCACACTTAGCTCCTTGGATAGTTCTCAGGCCTACATTCCTGAGTTTCAGGGAAATATGGATTTATTCAGAGCACTAGTCCCAGTCCTGTGACATTTTAGTTAACACAGTGTCCTGCTTGTTGCATGTTAGCCAGTGGAAATAATAACCTAAATGACATGGAAACAGTGCATTTCCTAAAAATTGAATGACTGGAATTGGATGCAATTCTATTCATAGTGAATACAATCTATCATTACAAGTGTTTTGAAAGCACAGACTTTGGAAAAAGAGTACGTGTTATTGGTGGGCAAGGAGAAGATAAAATGTCCACAATAAGCTGCTGAAAAGAAGCAATGAGTCATTACTTGTAGGTGCAGGGTACAACAGAGTCATGAAATTGTTGAGGGTAAAATGTCACATATCTGTTTTGTTGGCATATCAGTCACTGATCTGGTTCACAGTTTTGTGAACAATAAGAAAAAGGGCACTCTCCTTTAGTTTTAGGGGAAGGACTATTATGACAAGAATAGTGAAACATTCTTTAAATTTTCCTTGTATCCTTAGAACTAATAGGGTATCTGAAATCATCAAAACCATAGTAAAAGAAGATAAAGTGACTGAGAAACTAAAAATCACTTATCTGTGTTCTCCCAGAATAGTTAAACATTTAATTCCAAATTGCAGAGATAACCTAAAAGGAAAGCTATCCAAAGAATAGGGTGTTAAAACTTCTTTATCTCATTACCTATTCTCACAACTGTTTAGTTAAGGTGGAGGGTGTCTTCATGAACTTTGTAATTTAAATCCTTGACGTGCTAATTAATGAGGAAAAAAAGTCACAGCTTCTTTGGTGTTTTGTGGTATCTATGTACTGTCTAGAAGAAATGCAACTTAGATGCAGACACAAAGAGCTTGAGAATAAAAGGGTTGGAAAAAGATTCACTGTGAAACAGTAACCATAACGGATCTGGAGTAGTTATATTAATATCAAAAAAAGTAAACCTCAATATAATAAATATCGTTAGAAACAAAGAAAGAGATTTCATAATGTTAAAAGGGTCAACATGTTAGAAAGATATAATCATTATAAATGTATACACACCTAATAATAGAGACCTCCAATACTTAAAGCAAAAATAACAGAGTTGAAAGGAGAAATACACAGTTAAAAAATGGTTGGAGATTTCAGTACTGCACTCCAATAATCAATATAACATAACAGAAAAACAGCAAAGGTATAAAAGACTGAACAACATTACCAACCAGTGTTACTTAACTGATATTGTAGCACATTTCACTCAATAACTATAGAACACGTATTTTTGGAATGGAATATTCGACAGGATAGACTATATGCTGGCCCATGCAATAATTCTCAGTATGATTTTTAAAAATTGAAATCATGCAAAGTGTATTTTCTGACCACAACAAAATTAGATATCCACAACAGAAAGAAATATGTGTCAAATATTGGGGTACTAATATACTTCTAAATAACCCAAGGGTCAAAGAAGAAACCAAAAATGGAATAAAAAATTATTTTGAGTTGAATGAAAACTAAAACAAAGCAGGTAGAAACTATGGAATGCAATTAAAGCAATGCTTAGAGGGAAATTTATAACTCTAGATGCTTATAACACCAAAGAAGAAGGTTTCCAATCCCAATAATCTAAGCTTCCATCTTAAAAAAGAAATAGAAAAAGAAAAGCAAACTAAATCCAGAATAAGAAGAAGGAAGGGAATAATAAAGATTAAAGTAGAAAACTGTGTGTTTACAAATTACTGAAATGGACTCAAGAAGAAATAGAAAGTCAGAAAAGATGAGTAAGTAATTACAATTAAATTACAAGTAATTTAATTCGTAATTTAAAATCTTCCCACAAACAAAAGTCCTGTCTCTTATGTCCTCAATAGTGCATTCTGTCAAATGCCTAAAGTGATAACAATTTTTACGAACTCATAAAATAGATGAAAAGGGAACACTTCTCATCTCATTTTTTTTTCAGGCCAGAATTACTCTGATACCAAAGATAGACAAAAACATCGCAAGAAAAGAAAACTATAGATGGATGTCCCTCAAAAATATAGATGCAAAACTCCTCAACAAAATATTAGCAAAACAAATTCAGTGGCATATCAAAAAGGATTCTATACCATGAGTGTGTGAGATTTGCCTTAGGAGTGCATACTTGGTGTTACAGCTGAAAACCAACTAATTGAATAACCATATTAATAGAATAAAGAACAGAAACAACATGGCTATCTCAATAGACACAGAAAACACATTTGGTATATACATTTCTGGTCAGGGGTATACATTTACTTTGGAAAACATTTTGGGAGCTTCCTAAAAAGTTGAATATATCCTTACCACACAGTCTTGTAGTGCCAAGTTCCACTTCTAGGAATCTACACAAGAGAAGTAAAAAAATATGTACACACAAAGAATTGTATGTGAATGTTTACAGCAGCAGCATTCATAATAGTCCCCAACTGGAAGCATCCCAAATGCCTATGAATTTCAAAATGTGGTGTATCCATATAATTAAATGCTATTCAGCAATAAAAAAGGAACAAAATACTGGTACATTCTACAGCATGGATAAACCACAAAAACATTACCCTAAGTGAAAGAAGCCACACAAAAACACAAATCTCTATAATATTTGATTCCATTTATATGAGATGTCCAGATCCTGAGACAGAGAGGAGATCAATGGTTGCCTGTGTTCGGATGTTGAAGCAGGATTGAGTACAGACTCGGGAATTTTTTGGAGTGATAGAAATGGTCTAAAATTGACTTGTGATGGTTGCCAACTCTGGAAATTCATAAAAATCATTTAATTCTACGAATGCAATGGGTGAATTTTATGGTATGTGGATTATACCTTAAAAATGATATAAAAAGTCTTAATATTTTCATCTGTAAAAAAAGGGATATACACATTGTGTGTGTGTGTATAAGGAATGAGATAATTCATAGAAACAACTCTACAGTGTTTGACAGAGTAACAGTGAGTCCACATTTGTTATCATCATCATCATCCTCCTCTTTCTCTTCCTCCTCCTCATCTTTATACTGAACCTAAACATCAGTCTTCAAGACTGTAGTTTTGAACTGGGCAGCAGAAAATACTATCCAAGCTGGTATAGATTGGTAACGTTCAAAATTAATGGTCTCTAACTGGCTGAATGCTTTGATGCCTCGTGGCAGTTCTCTGGCTCTCACTTTGAACCTTCTATTCTTTTCACAAAGCTCTTCAAAACCCCATCTCCGTCCTGCTACCTCCTACTTCACGGAGAATAGCATGTCTATGAAGGGATCCTTTGAAAATATTTCTGCATCTCCAGTGATCTTTCCATCTTCTTTCTCCATCTTCTGTCAAAATTTCCCCTTCTCCTTTTCTTGGGCTATTCTTGCTTCTGCCCTGGATGAAGTCCTTTGACTTCCTCAGAGACCTTATCAGCATTTTTCCATTAATAAACAATATCAAAAATATTTGCCAATCCAAAGCTCCTTTTCATTCTTTGTTTGTCCATTCATGCCTTCACTGATGTATCCAACAAATTTTTATTGGATGCCTACATTGTGCCAAATACCTTCCCAAGGTTAAGAGACATGATGGTCAGTAAGAGAGAAATGGCCCTTGCTCTCATGGAGCTTATACACTTCAGTAGAAACAGTAGTTAAAAATAGTTAGAAGAAGGGTGCCTGAGTGGTTCAGTCAGGTCATGATCCCAGGATCGTGGGATCAAGCCCCGCGTCTGGGCTCCCTGCTCTGAGGGGAGCCTGCTTCTCCTTCTCCCTCTGCCGCTCCCCCTGTTTGTGTTCTCTCTCTCAAATAAATAAATAAATCTTTAAATAAAGTAAAAATAGTTAGAAGACTAATTAACTAACTTTAATTATTAATAAGTACAATGAAGGAAAAATATGGGAATACTGAGAGAATATATAGTGGAAGCTCCAGGGATAGATCACTGAGAGTTATATTTAAAATGAATTGTGAAGTATGAATAGGATCTAACAGGCAGTTGGAGATGTAGGACAGGGGGGTAGGGAAAGGAATTCCCAGCAAAGGGACCAATATGTACAAATGTCTTGAAGCCAAATATAGGAGAATTGCCTGGGTTTGGGACTAGAGAGGCATAATTTGGGTCCCAGCTCTGCCACTAAGTGTCATGATGTGGTCATGAGCTATGAGTGACAGAGCCCATCTGAAGATCTAAGAGCACAGTAGTCTTACTATCCTGCATGAATAACTTCATACTTTTCATACATTATCTCGCCTAGTCCCCACAGTAACTCTAGGTATTATTACCTTCACTTTGAAATGTGGGATCAGAGATTCATAGGGCTTGATTCGCTCAAGGACATTGACTAGTAAGTGTTAACACAGGCTTTACTAAGTCTTTTGGAATAAGTTATGTTACGGTGATTTTGGCATACAGCAAGAGCTCGATCTGATTTCTTTTTTACCTATTTCTTTCTTTTGCCCTTTCCTTTGACATCAGAGGACCATCATCAATTCATTGAAATACATTACATTCATGCTGATTTTTTTCTGGTATTCTTTTCTTTCCAATATTTTTGTTAGATTAAGATTTTGCTACTATTAAACAGGGATATGGTTAATTTTTTAAGTGGCTGAGTGTGTTTTCTTTTTCTCTTTATGATCACTGCTGTTTAATATCACAGTTAGAAGGGCACGGCAATATTTTTGAGCTTCAGCTTCCTTATTTCTATAACACAAGGGGTTTGATCTAGAGAGTAAGTATGGTCATTTCTATCTCTAATAGGCTGTGAATGTATCTTCTGGACTTATGTGTAACTTCCGAAATTTTACTTCTTTATCAAATAATAGTTATACTTTATACCTTCATGAGAATAAGTAGATGAAAGTCATTCATATAACTATTTCATCTTGTTTCAAGATATAGAATTTGTAGATAGGATGATGCATCTAGTTAGGTGACATTTTTATATAGAATAAATTTATGAGCCAAAACATTTGAAGTTTACACTGTAAGACATTTAAAGTGTCTTAAAGGATAATATCAATACATTTTAATTATACAATGTCATCTGTGATGAATTACACCAGTATATTTGCCGATTTTTTGTTATGTAGGATGACATTTAATCATGGAATCAAAAACGTCTTTCTCATGCTAAGATAGATGGTCTTTTAAGCCAAGAGAAACAACAGATTTCCATTTGTATTTGTTTTATTTATGATACTCACAAGATACTATGACTATGGATTGTGCATAGAGTAATTTATATTTTGCTAATGCCAAGGTCTATAAACAGTATTGAATATGAAGTAAAAGTACATTTGTAAGGCCGTATTTAAACACAGAAATAGATAACCGAAAGTTGCCACCACTTCAGGTAGATTTTTCTATTCTCTTAATATCTAACTTTAACTTGTAACAAATGTTCTGAAAGGGTCAGTATCCAATTAAACTCTTGTACTAAATGTTGAATGCAGAAGCAGTTGCTTCTTTACAGAAAATATGCCTTCTGGAAACTTCTAAAATGCATGTCATCTTTTGAGTATAAAAAAGCACATTTGTTATCCTAGTTCAGAGATAATTGCTTGGCATTAGGTTGGTTGGGACGTAAATTTTACTCGTTTCTGTCAGCTAGTGTGTCAACTTCCTAAACTCCATCTCCATCTGCCCCTCCAGTGACAAGCCGAGTATCATTCTGCCTTCGGCCAAGATGATAATGACTCGTAAATGTAAATTTCATTGAAATCACACGTGTGGAAACATTTATTAACTTTTCTTTCTTTTTTTTTTTTTTAAAGAATAGAGAAATCAGATGGGTTGATCCTAGTTCAATAACATTATATAAAAAATCCCTTCCAAACTAATTTGCTTTCCTTGTTACAATGGTGTAAACATATTATTGGTTTCCTCCCCCCCTCCTTTTTTTTTTTTTTTTTTTTTTGTAAGAATTATACATGCATTTGGCTGTCAGGGCTTTAGATATAATAGTCTCATAGAAGAGGTACTTACTATGCCTTCCTCTAGGTTGAGGGAGAGAGGTAGGGAGACTAGCCACCTGCGTATGTCCTTATGCCAGGATTCTTGTTTCTAAGCCCAGAAGCCACAATTTAACACCACAGACGGTGACTCTAAGGGAAATGCCTTTAATAAAAATGGCTGTTATTTTCAAAGTACCGACTGCTTTTGTTTTTTTCCTAATGTTCACCAAGTCCTAACTATTTGCCATGCTCTGTTTTAAGCTATTTGAACATATTAACTCCTTTTAATCCTGACAAGAACGCTTTGAGATAGATACCTTCATGACGCCCATTTTGCAGATGAGAAAACCAAGGCACAGATAGGTCTCTCACACACACTCACGCATAGCTGGTGAGAGGTGAAGCCAGGATTTGAACCCAGGCAGTCTGGTCGGGTGGAACCTACCCTTTTATACACGACATGTTGGTTTTGTGTTTGTTTACCTTTTAGCATACTGTCTTAGTCAGTCCTGAGAAAAACCTAATCACGCAGAATGAGAAAACTGATGATCAAAAAGTTTAGACAATGTCCTTGAGTGTGCACAGCTAATGGAATTAAGTGGCAAAGTGATGCCTAGTTGACACTAAGGCGCATGCTCAGAACGCGTTCTGGCATCCTAAGAAGCGCCACCCACTGGCCCATTCTCTGCAGGGCATGGCGCTGCTGAAGGGGGCAGGGTAGGAAAACCTCTCAGTGTTACTGTCCCTGCATCCCATCCTATGCCTGGAAAAATCCTGTCTGGGGGCTGCTGAACTGGCCGGTGCACGCTCAGTGCTGTGGCCCACCAGTTCTGGGAAAAAGGGAAGGCAGAAATGGGAGGTGAGCACACAAGTGTAACTCGCCCCTCCTCCCCTGCGCCTTTTTTTTTTTTTTTGGTATTAGGTACATTTGGTATTATGTACATTCAACCTGTTCATCCAGCCTTTAAAAAAAAAGAAAAGAAAAAAAAGGCAATGTAGTTTTCTTATAAAGATATGAGATCCTGGCACATTAGTCTTACATTTACCCTTGAGGATAAGAATTCTTGCTGATAAGAAGTGAGCTATAAAATATGGATACCATGTCTCTCAAGTATTTAAGGATAAAGCGATAAACATGCAGATGGGGCCATTAATGAACATTAATTGCTTTAAATTAGGTTTTATTGTGCAGTGAGTAAATTGGAAAGTACACATTTGCATTGGTAATAGAAAATTAATTTAAATGCTTCAGGAAGCAAAATATCACCTGATGTGCTAAAACCTGTTATTTGTGGTAGACTTAAAAGAAAACTGGAAGGGCACTGTGTATTAAGATAAAATAAAATAAAATAAAACTATGTTAAACAATGCCGGAGGCACACACATGTGTAAATATCTCCTTAGGTGTAAACCCTGGCTAGCTACTGAGTTTGCTTAGGCCAAGAAAGGTCCCAGATGGCAGCTGGCTTAATGTTACGTGTTTACTGCACTGTGTCGATAAAGCATGGTGGTAACGTAATGGTGCACGGTAAATCTAGGAGTTACATGGGCCCTCAGGAGGTCATTGGATCCTTCCTCCTCCCTCCAGGGAGGACATGTCTTGAAATCTTCCAGAACAGATTGTTACCAACCCACATCTTATAAGTGCTCAGAGGGATGATGTGGCTCCCCTTCCTCAGTGGCCCATTTCTAGCCAAGACCCAGCTGCGTAAGGAAGTCCTCCTTCATGCACCTCGTAGTCTCTCCAGCGATAGTTTAAACCTCTGTTTTCTTATTTTATTTCTGAACAGCTGGATATAAGATTTGGTGGCTCTTCAACTTTCCTATACTTGGCTATACTTTTCTTCTCTTGACCACTTAAAAAAAAATTTTTTTTTTTTAAATATTTGTATCGTTTTGCCCTGGATCCGGCTCTGAAAGGGATAGTATTTAAAAATGTTAAAATTTCAGGCGCCTGGGTGGCTCAGTTGGTTAAGCGACTGCCTTCAGCTCAGGTCATGATCCTGGAGTCCCTGGATCGCGTCCCGCATCGGGCTCCCTGCTCAGCAAGGAACCTGCTTCTCCCTCTGACCCTCCCCCATCTCATATGCTCTCTCTCTCTTGTTCTCTCTGTCTCAAATAAATAAAAAAATTTAAAACAATCTTAAAAAAAATTGGAATAATACAGTATGTAACCTTTTAAAAAAAATGTTAAAATTTCTCTAGCAGCTGGAGGAAATTGTCATCAGAGTTGTCATACTGACTTAGCCAGTGGTGCTGGTGTTCCTTAAGACCAGGAAGAGTGAGAGAGACGTGGGTCTGGGAGACAGAGCAGGGAACTAAGGATTAAGTAGCAGAGAATACACTGATGTGGGGTTGAGGGGACAAAATGAGGCTAGAGACTTAAATGTGAGAGCCGTCATCAGTTCATAGATTATTTTCAAAACGGTGGGATTGAATGAGCTAACTGAAGGAGTAGATGTAGAAAGTGAAGTTACATATAAAAAGAACTGAGCCTCGAGCCTCGGGGCACTTTGGCATTTTGAGATCTGAAAAGAGAGGGATGAACCTGCAAAGAAGACTCAGAAGAAGTGAGCCAGAGATGAATGGGAAAATTAGGAGAATGTGGTGTCCTGGAAACCAAATAAAGAAATGCTTTAAGAGGATGGGAGTGGCCAGCTGTGTTTGATGCTGCTGGGAGGTCAAATGACAGAAGGTCCTTGTTGACCTTGGCAAAGTCATTTTTAGTGGTGTAATAGGGACAAAGTCTGTTTGAGGTAGATTCAAGAGACAACGGCAGATGAAAAGCAGAGCTAGGTGAATACAGACATCCTTTTCAGGGAGTTTAATAGAAAGGGGAATAGAGAGCAGGATGGCAGCAGAGGGGAATGTGAGATCAAGAGTAAATGTTTTTCAGGGATGAGATCTACCAGCAAGAATGTATACTAGTGGGAACAATTCAGTAGAAGAGAGAAATGACGATGCTGGAGAGAAAGGAAATGCCAGGGAGGGGATGGTATCCAGTGCACACGAGTGGAGTATTTTGACCCTACATCTATCCAGGATAGTTCATCTATGCTTATCAGATGGAAGCTAGATATATGAACAAAGATGGAGGAGGTTTAAAGATTGGGCTCATTGAATAATATATTGAACTCTTCTTTATTGATATTTGAATCAGATTTGTTTCAGGTAATCAAATATTTTCTTAGTTCTTTGAATAATCCATTGGCCCTTGGTAGAGGGCCTGCTGTGCCAAATGG
This sequence comes from Mirounga angustirostris, assembly GCF_029215605.1. Classification (NCBI taxonomy): domain Eukaryota; kingdom Metazoa; phylum Chordata; class Mammalia; order Carnivora; family Phocidae; genus Mirounga; species Mirounga angustirostris. Next base: position 14,163,101 of record NW_026991711.1, on the reverse strand, counting down.
ATAATGAACAGCTAACATAAAAAGAATGTATTGTGGTGTTTGTGCAGCCAAAGATCTTATAAGTGCTTTTTGCCAGGCATAGCTGTCCTCCTTGGGGTCCACCACTGATGCTCCTTGGCCATACCATCCTATACCTGGGATCAGACCCCCCAGTGCAAACAGGAACAAGCTATGAACTTTAACAGGGTTTTCCTGAACACTTAGAGAAAATGAAGGCAAATTTAAGCTCCACATAAAACAAAATATAGCAAAAGAAAGGAAACATAATTCCTTTCTGGATTGTCTGTGAACAATACATAGTGACAGTAAAGTAAACATTGACTAACCATTTGGCAGGATGGGAAGTGTGTGTGAGTGGTACAAGAGAGTAAAAGCTTTATATTCTACACTATGGAGCCAACACATAATATTTACAATGAAAAACTTAACAGAAGTATGAACATGGTGTTCAGAAATGTGGGCATAAATGACAAGGAAAAATATTTGAAAGTGGCTACTGTGGAAGAGCAACTATTAGAGATGGAGCTGGTGGGGCAGGGAGTGCTGATTTCACTGTAAGTTATGTAATAGTCTAACTGTTGAAACTATTATTTTGTTTTTATTTTTACTTTATTTTTTTAAGGATTTCATTTATTTATTTGATATATATATAGAGAGAGAGAGATTGAGTGAGAGAGAGAAAATGCATGAGTCTGGGGAGATGGAGAAGCAGACTCCCCGCTGAGCAGGGAGCCCAATGAGGGGCTTGATCCCAGGACCCAAGATCATGACCTGAGCTGAAGGCAGATGCTTAACCAACTGAGCCACCCAGGCACCCCTATTATTTTGTTTTTAGATGTTACTTTGATAAAAATATTTTAAGACTGAATAAATTATAACAGCATTAAGGGCTGAATTGTGCCTGTCCCAAAATTTATATGTTGAGGTTCTGAACCACATTACTTCAGAATATGACGCTATTTGGAGACAGGTCGTTTAAAGAGTGATTAAATTAAAATGAGGCCATGAGGGTGGAGCCCAGTCCAAGAAGACTGGTATCCTTAGAAGAGGAAATTTGGACACAAGACAGAAGGAAGGCCATGTGAAGACACAGGCAGAAGACACCATCTACAGGCCAAAGAGAGAGGCCTCAGGAGAAACTAACTCTGCCAGCATCTTTGACTCAGACTTCCAGCTTCCAGATCTGTGACAAAAGCAATGTCTGTCGTGTAAGCCCCCCAGTCAATGGTACTTTGTTATGGCAGCCCTAGGAAACTAATACGCTTGGGAACTCCTTTATGGCAGTTGTCCTATGGAGGACATGGATCCAGGACCCATCCTGGTGATTAAGTATTGATTCAGTTGAAGGCATTTGCCACTGTCAGTCCTCTGGGGGGACAGGGTAACTTCTGGTGCAGGAAATGAGCAGTCTTGAAATACATAAGGCCAGCATCTTCAAGTCTGTCTCTGCTTTGTCTTCACATTACGTTCTTCTCTGTGTGTTAATTTTCCCTCTGCCTCTCTCTTATAAGGGCATTTATGGTTGCTTTTAGGGCCCACTGGGATAATCCAGAATAATCTCCTCATCCCAAGAGCCTTAACTTAATCACATTTGCAAGAACCCTTTTTCCAAATTTACCATTCCCCAGATTAGGAACTGATATCTTTGGGTAACCATTGTTCAGCCATCTAGAGGAGGTAGCTAGTATTTTATTGCTCAAAGCTAATAGAATCTTCCCTTCTGAAATTTCAAAATGATGTGCTTTGGTGTTAGTTTCTGTCAATCATTTGCTTTGTAGGCACTTTGTGAGCAATTTAATCTGGAAACTCATGTCCTTTATTTCAGGGATATTTTCTTTATTGATTCTTTGAACTTTTTTCTCCTATGTCTTCCTGATCTTTGTCAAGAGTTCCTACCTGTCAGTTTTGCAACCTCCTGGTTCTTCCAGGTGAATTCTGTGGTCACTTAGGTTTTCTCTTGTCTTTTCTGGTCCTTGAACTTTTTGCTCCAGTTCCTCGGAGCATTCATCTTAGATCCTCTAAACATCCTATCGATATTTTACATTTCTGATATTAAAATTTTAATATCTAAGAATAGTGTTCCTGACTTTCATTATATCCAATTCTTGTTTCATATCCACAATATTTTTCATCTCCAAGGATTTTTTTAATAAATTTTTTTAACTTTCCATATCATCTTTTTTTCTCCCAAGGGCTTTAAAAATTCAGTTTGTTTGTTTTTAGCTCTCTCACTTATGTGGGAAGATTTCTTCAATGCCTGGATGTTTGCTCAAACTTAGTAGTGAAGTAATGCACACTTATAAGGTGATTACAGTGAGTCCGCTCTTTTGATGGGTGACCTCTGACCTCCAAGTGTCTGTTTCTATAACTGTTTTTTCCCTTGAGGTGGTCTTTGCTCTTAGAGAGAAACCCTCTAACTTTTTGGGGGGGGCGTGTGAGTGAAGCTGCTAGTATTGTGGGAGCTGAGTGGGGAAGGGGGCCAGCTTTTCACCACATATGAGCAGACTTTCACTTAGTCCTCCATGGCCCTCAAATGGACTCGTTGTTCCTGAGTTCACAGGCTCTGATTTAGTCTCAGCAGAGAGTCAACATTCCTTCTTTAAGATGGGGAAAAGCCATGGAAACACATGGCACCTCCAACTTCTGAGCCTTTTTCCATTCAGCAGGTGCTCAGCTGCTTGCTTCTTCTTGGCCTGGCCCCATCCCCTCCCCAGTCGTCCCTCCCTCACACACAGATGTGCAGTGAAGCTCTGCTCTCAAAACTTGTGTTGATATTCTTACTTGCCACTGTGTCCTTTTCCATTCTCAAAAGATATGTCCTTGTGCGTTTATGCCCTTTTTTATTCCTTTACTATTTTTCAAAATTTTTTTAAAAATCATGTTTCAGGAGTAAACAGAGATGCACGCCTGGATTCAACTTACCATGTTTAAGCTTAGTCTGAAATAACAGTAAATTTAGCACCCAAATAATCCATTCTAGCTTTAGCTCTGCCATGCCTAGCCTTCTTCCAGAATAACATGAAGAGAAATTCAAACTTGCATGTCTTATCTTTGGGAAGCTAATACTTGGACAAGAATATAAAAAACAAACAAAACCAACACACACACACACACACACACACACACACACCCTTTGTATAAATTGTAATTTTAAGTATAATTTGATTTTATAAATTAGATCTCCCTTAAACTAAAGCTAAATCTAGATTTGAGAAAATGTATTTTCTAATTTCGAGAGGGAATCATTCTTCACTCTTTTCTAAACATATATAAAATCTCTCTTTCTATTATATACTTTCTATTTATATACTCCCTTTATATATTCAATTTCCAACTCTAAAAGATATATTTTCTATCTCATTCTAAAGAAAGAGCATTTTGGGTATTTCATTGAGTGTCAGGCTTCCTCAAGAATAAAATGGTAAAATGGGCAGGAACTTTCTCATATTTGCAGAATGAAAGGTCCCACTTTTTAGAAGAGAAAAAAACATTTTTTTTTCCAACTCCAAAAAACAGTTTTTCCAGTTTCAAAAATGTTGTAAGATCAAGTCTCTCCTGGACATCTAGTTATATAAAAGTGTTTTAAGAAAGCATTGCTCATCATCAGGAAAATGCAAATCAAAACCACAATGATATATCATTTCACAACTGTTAGAATGGTTATCATAAAAAAGACAAGAGATAAGTATTGGTGAGAAAAGGGAACCCTTGTGCACAGTTGGTGGAAGTGTAAATTGGTGAAGCCATTATGGACAATAGTATGGAGGTTCCTCAAAAAGTCAAAAATAGAACTACCATATGACCCAGCAATCCCACTTCTGGGTATATGTCCAAAGGAAATGAAAACAGGATTTCAAAGAGATATTAGCACTCCTGTGGTCATCGAAGCATTATTAACAGGCAAGATATGGAAACAACCTAAATGTCTGTCAATGGATGAATGGATAGAATTGTGGTATATATACAAGAGAATATTATTCAGAATGAGAAAGAAGGAAATCCTGGTGTTTGCAACAACATGGATGGACTTTGAGAGCATTGTACTAAGTGAAATAAGCCAGACAGAAGAAGATAAACATTGCATGGTATCACTTATATGTAGAACTAAAAAAAAAAAGAAAAGTCAAACTCATGACAACAGAGTAGAAGCATGGTGGCCAGAGAGTGGGAGATGGAAGAAGTAGGGAGAGGTTGGTAAAAGGGTACAAACTTTCAGCTATAGCATAAATAGGGTCTGAGGATCTAAGGTATATCATGGTGACTAGAGTTGACATCATTGTATTGTATAATTAAAAATCACTAAAAGAATAGAACTTAAATATTCTCACCAGAAAGAAGGGAAGGAAAGAAGGAAGGAAGGAAGAAAAGAAGGAAGGAAGGAAGGAAGGGAGTGGGAGAGGGAGGGAGGAAGAAAGAAAAGAAGAAAGAAAGAAAGAAAGAAAGAAAGAAAGAAAGAAAGAAAGAAAGAAAGAAAGAAAGAAAGAAAGAAAGAAAAGAAAGAAAGAGGGAGGGAGGAAGGAATGAAAGAGAACAAGGAGTGAGACAGGAGAGATTATTATAAGACTAAACGAAGATTGGAATCAGATTTGGAAATTGGTCTGAAGCAGCTTGAAGGACTAACATATCTGTCCAGTTTTCACGAACAGACCACATGGTTGCTCCCTATACTGTCACTTTTTTCTGTATGGGTCTGTACCTTCTTTAGATTTTGACTATGAATCCACTGTACCCACCAGTGCAAGTGCTGGGATGAGCCACCCTGGTTGGGTAGCTTATTATAATTGTCCCATTGCCCGAGGAGCTGTGCTCTCAGCACCATATAGGATCAGTCAGCCTTCGATGAGTTACCCTGGTGTCACTTGCTAATCCCTGGTCCAGCCAGAGCCACCTGCCCAACACAGGGGACCCAGGGCTGCTTCTTGGCACAGAGCTCTGTATTAGTCGGCTCAGGCTGTCGTAACAAAGTACCACAGGGTGGCAACAGTCAGAGCTGCTTGAACCAGAAGCCAACTCTCAGGGCGTAAACACCATCACCTACACGCCCAGTGCAATGTTCAACCCCATTACAGTTCCATTAAGCGGGTGTATTTTGACTGAATCGAATGCAGTCAAATTGTCCAAGATCAGAATGCCTCGTATCAATTACAGGTAGTACCAGGCTCAATAAATTTCCCTGACAAGTTGCTTTATGATTTCCATTCTACCCCAGGAGACAAAGGCAACTATTGTTTTTTTAAAGTCCCCTTTCCCAGGTTGTAGTTGTCTCCCTTAAAGTTTTTGAGGTCTAAGTCATAATTTTCTAAATTATTTATGATTGTGTTCTTCAGAAAAGACCAAGAAAAGTTGACAAGTCTTGTGAAGTCAAGATAAATGACACCTTGTGCTCTCTTTCATCTGTAAGATCCATTTCTCTGTCAAAGGAGTAATTTAGATGGCTGTGATTTGTTCCTCAAAAAATTATTTTGATTTTGCCAGCACCCTCTTCTTGGGCGTGGTGGTCAGCAGGTTGTATTTGTTCGAACATCTTTCTGAGTAAACTCGAAACAGGACAAGGGCAAGGTCATAGTCAGTAAAGCAAAGTGGGCTTTATATTTGCCTTTCTTCAAATACTGCTCTGAGGTAGAGCGCGGGTCACCTCTGTGGGTGGTTAGGGAGGTTTTCAAATTAAAAGAGAAAGTTGTGGGCGCCTGGGTGGCTCAGTTGGTTAAGCGGCTGCCTTCGGCTCAGGTCATGATCCCGGAGTCCTGGGATCGAGTCCCACATCGGGCTCCTGGCTCAGCGGGGAGCCTGCTTCTCCCTCTGACCCTATCCCCTCTCATGCTGTTTCTCTCTCTCTCTCTCTCAAATAAATTAATTAATTAAATAATAATAATTAAAAAAAAGAAAAAGTTGTTTGCCACATCACTGGGTCTTAGATTACAGTAAATGGAGGTAAAGCACAAGAACCTCTATGTGGTTGTCTCTTGGATGAAAGCAGGTGGTTTGGATTGGTTTGCATTTGGTAGGGTATACTTTTCTCTCCCAATAAATATGAAATAAAATGTCATATTAAGAAATAACCATTAAAAAAGGAGGTAAGTGAGTCAGATTTCTGTTGATTATATTTTGGTGGGCTTTGTGTTCCCCCCATAGCATATGTGATGTATCTGGCTGGATCAAAAACCTCTCCATTAAACAGGATGTGAATGTCTCTTCTTCCTATAATGGTCATAAATGTTTCTTGGCATTTTAAATTTCAGTAAGGCGTCTGCGTGTGTGTGTTTGTGTGTGTGTGTGTGTGTGTGTACAGTTGACTCTTGAACAACGTGGGGGTTCAGCCCCACATTGGGCTCCATCCTGGGTATGGAGCCTACTTAAAAAAAATAAAAGTCCAAATATAAGTGGACCCATGAAGTTCAAATCTGTGTTGTCCAAGGGTCAACTCTGTATATACATGAATATATATGTATGTATATACATCAGACATTTTTTGTCGTTTAAGAAAAATTAAAGTGAAAGAGAAGGTTACATGTCATTTTCATTCTCTGTGCTGTATTTCTTTTTAAAAGAGATTTATTTTCAGGATATTATTAGCAGCTCTGTGCCTATATCACTTTGCGCTCAATTTTCTTATATATCTTATGACATTGTGTTGTAAATATTTGATTACATCTTTTTTCTCTCCTCAAGAACTTGAGTCGTGCTAGATTCACATAAATCTCATTTCAAATTTAAGTGAATATTGTACTTGATCAAAATGTTTATTTATTTATTGTTTCATGCTGAGTTCTTTAATGTGGAGAAATATTTTTAGGACTTAGGCCTATACTATTTGGTGATACTCCTAGTTGTAATACATCACTGTAGTATTCTGATGAAGAAAAACCAGTTAAAAGCAAGATTGGCTATCTGACTTCAAAAGCAATACGAAGAAGTGACAATGATATAGAGTTGTTTTGATTCCGATTTCAATTTATCTCATTAACTGTGCACCTATTAACCATCACACTGTGCACTTCGTTATTTATTTGTTTTTTGTAACAATTCAGCTATTTGTGCAGCCTGCGCAGCCTTTGGCAAAAGGAACAAAGAATGCAGAATTTCAAACAGGTACTTTTGCTACCTATAAAACGATTTATTAAAATGTCAACCCTGAACTCACCCTCCTGAGTGTGGAGATGATAGGAAAATTGCATCAATTTCCTCGAATGCTCATAGAACAAAGGGGTCACTCCTATAGGGACCAGAGGAGGCAGCTCCCTGGCTCTGCTTTCTTAATCATCACGCCCTCAGCCCTCGGGCTGACCTTAGCAAAGTTCTCCTATGCTTGTTATTTCCTTTCCACACGGAGATATAGAATCTGCAGATACCATCCTGCTTCCCTGGATGGGGCCGGGACCTCTCTTGGGGTTCTGAGCATCTTAGTAGTAGCTGCAGGACGCTAGCATCCCAGCGTCTTCATATGACAGTCACAAGTTGACTGAGGACTGAACTAGTTAATTAATTAATGATGAGAAACATAAGTATCACTTTGAAAGCCCACTGCAGCATCCCTGCCTGCCTCACCACAAAAGCCTGGACCAGGGAATCCTCCCTACCCTGCACACCAGTGACTACACAGATACTTAACGTGAGAGGATTGCACAGCCAGATGCACACGTGCATATTTGGATCCCTTTATTTGGGAGCTTTATCCCCCCTACTCCATCCCTTCCATCACCCACACCCACTTCAGCATTCAAACCCCAGCCCACCTGAGCAATTGCTGCAAGGCAGAGCCAAAGACACTTCCCCCTTAGTCCTTGTTGCTGCTTCCCGGTCTTTGTCGGGTGCTTCCTTTTTATTTTCCTGCGAGGACTCAACTCGAAATGCTGCTGTTTCTTAGCTTCCTGCCCCCACAGACACCTTCTTTTAGGGAGGTCACCCACTGGTTACTGTGGCAACCACACTGCATGCAGCAGATTGTTCTCTGCCATTTCTTTCTTTGAGCTAGACATCACACATTCATTCATCAAACATTTAAGGCTCTGGTATGGACTAAGATACAATAATGGGATCAAAAGGTCCAAGAGAACAGGTCCTGGCCTTGAGAACATTATACAATCTGTCGGGAGAATTTGGGCATAAGAAACAGTGTGCCCGAGACCCCAGAGGCCCTATTCCAAACCGAAAAGCGGAAGTGGTAGAAGCATGGGAAGGAGTGCAAGTGGGGGGAAAGGGATACAGCTCTGGGTTGTAAGGGAAGAGCCTCTGAGCCCATCCAGCACAAGGCTCCAGGACAGCCTTGTCCACTGGAGATGCCACTGTCTATGGATGGGAGATTTGCTAGGAAAAACCTTGTACCCATCCTCTAGCATCTCTTTCTGGACCCAAGCAGGCTACCACACAGTCCTTGGTCACTGCGTGGTATCCATGAATCTTGTCACCTCATTATTGCATGAGTCAACCACACAGTCCCCTAACCCAAAAGATATCACATTGCATTAGAACCCCTGCAATATGGATACCTGTAGCCAGGCACTCCTCCCATACATTTGTAGGCTATATGAGATGGCAGGACTCTGCTGAAAGGGTAGGGAGAATGAGTTCAGATTAAATGTTATTAGAAGCCAAGCTTAGTTCATCCCCTACTCAGGGATGAACTAAGACACTTTAGTGCACTCCAATCTGGGGACACAGGGGAGAGGACACTTCTATTACACAAGTACAGTGAGATGTGTTTCCACAGAGGTGTAGACAGTATGCTAGCACAGCTGAGGAAGGTTCTAGCACCACCATATTCCTAAGAGATTAGACCAAAGCTCTTGGTCATGTCTGCATGGGTCCCCACAGCCAACTTGTGAAGACTGTTACACTAGGGGGTTGACCTACCATCTTGGTGCAACTGTCCCCTCCTTCAAACCTGGGCGTAATTTTCTACCCACTACAGGGATATTTAAACTTCCAGTAGACTTTATACTTCAGAAAAGTCATTTCTAGAATCCCAGGCATGATGAGAAATAATAGAGAAGTGTTGGGAGCACATAGGTAGGTGGTAGGGGATGGAGAGTGTGATGGCTTTAGAGCTTTAGAGCTCATAAACGTGATTTGGAATATAGGTTTCACCACTCGTTAGCTGTATGACTTGGGATAAAGTATTTAAATTTTCTGGGCCTCAGTTTTTAAATCTTTAAAATGCAAGGAAATTACTTACCATCATTAGGTTGTTTTTCCTAAAAATCACCAAAATGTGCCGTATAGGTAGCTGCTGACTTTGCTTAGTTGAGATAGTGGCTCTGCTTCTATGGGTTTTCCACAATTAGGGCTCCAATAAGAATAATAACACTTGATCATATAAATTTTGTTTAGATTTGTTATATGTATGAATGTTAGAAATGAAACTAGTCCCCCCCAAATAAGCTTTACACTGATCAAGAATGACACCTGTTTTCAACCAATCCCCTTTGTCAAATCTGGGAAAACAGGGTAGCCTGTTCTTTTTCTCTCATCCTCACAGTCAAATACTTGACAATACTTTCTCTCCACCTAGGCTTCCTTTGCTCTAGGTTCTTGTGAGCTCTTAGTTTCTGTTATTCTGCCTGCTGCCCGCCACAAACCATTCTCCACCCTGCTGCTAGTAGACTTATTTTCCGCAAAAGCAGAACTGATCATATCACTAACCATATTACACCCTTCATTGGCCTTATTGCCCTAAATTCAAGTCCATACTTCTTGGATGGGCATGCAAGGCCCTTAGTTAACCTAGATTCTTTTTAGTATCATCCATGTTCCACCATGGACTAGGTGCTGATAAAGAATTAATTTTCTAATATGTTTTCTTCACAGTAGACTACTTCTTCAAAGAAAATCCAATTTAAAGCCTGATATGAAAATGAATGAAACAGGCTGTCTCAGTTGAGTTCTGGGTATGGGGGTGGGACATTCATACCCATTCCCTTCCTTTGCTTTCTCCTGCACTGAGAGATTCTGTGTCACCCATGTTTTAAACCACTCCAAGTCTGGAGTTGCTGAACATGTCGGTCATTTACTGACTAGTTCTTGTTGTGTCATGCTTCATCTAGAAACCTCTTTTCCTCCTTTCTCTTCTACAGGGTCCCTGTGAAAAATACCTCCTCTTCCTTTGGTATTCAGTTCAGCTTCAAAATTCACCCCCCACCCCCACCCCCGGCCCCACCACCCCATGCAAAGCCTATGCTGACTACTTGGGCAAAATCAAAGGGCTGTTTGAATGTAATTGCTTGGATATATTCTTTTTTTTTTTTTTTAAAGATTTTATTTATTTATATGACAGATAGAGAGAGAACACAAGTAGGCAGAGTGGCAGGCAGAGGGAGAGGGAGAAGCAGACTCTCTGCTGAGCAGGGAGCCGGACGTGGGGCTCGATCCCAGGATCCCAGGATCATGACCTGAGCCGAAGGCAGCCGCTTAACCAACTGAGCCACCCAGGCACCCCTGCTTGGATATATTCTTATCTATCCCATAGACTGAGCTGCTGGAGACACCAGTGAAATGCATTATTGGTCTTTGTGTGTGGACCATCGTGGGAGTCTCATAAATAAATAAAACAAAATCCATAAACATATTCATTATTTTCTTCTCCAAAAACATTAATTAATACACAGAGCTCAATCTGGATAATAAGGATACATGTCACCATGCAGACATATATGTATTTGTAAATGAATATATGACTCTTTCTATTCACAAATACATTTTAAACTTCCTGAAATTGTGTTTGTGCACAAATATTTAGGTGGCATAGTAACAACTTTTAAAAGCATGCAATCTTCATATCATTTATTTTCTCTTCATATTTACCATGCTCAGTAAAACCTTGCCTTCTGAAAGTGAATGTTTTATTCCTCTTCTATGTTTCGTCCATCCTTTGTTCCTGTGTAGTTAGGTTTAAAGATTTGTAGAAACAGTGATTCTGTGGTATGTGCGGAATTCTCAGGAGAACTCCAGCTGTAAATTGGACAAATGAGGACAATGATTTTGACTCCAGAGGCCACCAGTGACCCTTAAGAACTGAATGCAGTGCACTGCATATAGACCCTAGAGCCTTGGTACCTGGATTTTAGATCCAATACAAAAGAGACTTCCTAATAGCAAATTTTGTTCATTAAGCTAAAGTGCTTAAGGTGAATTCATGGTGGAAAGCTCATTAAAGGCCAATAAAGAAAGAGGCTCTTATATTGATATTTTTAAATAAATGATGGGTTTATTTCTTTTGTCTTGATCATAATGCAACCCTGCATTAGTTGATCGATTTTTTTCCCATGTCTTTTGTTACTACCGAATGAAAATAATTCCAGAAAAGCACCTTATTAACATTATTAAAAAAAAATCCTTGACACACTTTCAGAAGCAACTTTATATTCTCCCATTCCTTTTTATAAGCCTGAAATTAAATTACTTTCAGGGATTCTATGGGAGGCTTTTCCCTGCACGCATGGAATGGAAGTGATTTCATGAAGGTTCGTTTCATGCAACTAAGGTTTATTTACATCACTTGTGCTCTCCTCTGTGCCATGTATATTTAAAGTATCTGCTTATCCTTCTTAACATTGACAGTGCATTAGTGAGGGGAGCATATAATATATCGTTTACGATATTTAAATGTCAAACACTTGTTCATCCAGCTAGAGTCCAGCTATATATAACTGCTCCCATTAAATCTGTCTTATCTGTGCCTCAGTTGGAAATGTCAATTAAAGTAGGAATCTAATCTCATTAGAAAAGCTCAGTGACAATGCCATGATATCTACATTTATCTGTCAAATTGTGTTTCTCCCTCTCATTTTGATGTTTTAATTAAACCTTGGTATGCCTTGGTGGAATTTTTACTGATGGAGACAATCCTCTAAAGCAGTCTCCTTTTCCTCCTTAATGTTCATTAAGGCATTGTGGAATCATGAATACTAGCGGTGTTATTTCATCATTGGTATAGTACATTCATAATTCATCTATTGTCATTTTGGTCCAAGCAAGTGCTAGTGAAAGCAGAGGGGAAACAAGATTGGTAGCCATTTGTACTAATAGATGTTGGTTAATTTGGCTAAGTCATTGCATTGTTGTGAAACAATCTTCAGTCTTTGGGAAATACTCTCATCATCTGTTTAATTTCTGTTGGTGTTATTGGGCTATTGTTTGCTTGCCCAAGAAAGAGTCTTATGTTTTTCGGTAAGGGGAAGATCTTCAGTAATGATAATAACAACAAAACCTAAACAATTCCTAAGTCATTTAGCATAACAGAACACAATTACTACTATTTTCAGTTGTATAAAAACTGGTATAAGAATTACCAACCGTGGAGAATCTGAAAACAAGTGAAATGTGGGTGGATGGATTTGAAGGCTGTGGTTTTTTTTTTTTAAGATTTTATTTATTTATTTGACAGAGAGAGAGAGAGCACAAGTAGGCAGAGTGGCAGGCAGAGGGAGAGGGAGAAGCAGGCTCTCTGCTGAGCAGGGAGCTGGGCGTGGGGCTCGATCCCAGGACCCCAGGGTCATGACCTGAGCCAAAGGCAGCCTCTTAAACTGACTGAGCCACCCAGGCGCCCCTATGTTTGTTTCTTTTTAAAATAAGTAGGCATTTCTGTTCCACATTACTATGCGTACCTCTCTGATTGGAATGATCTTTGTGTACTGGGGAATCGGAAAGGTTATGTTGACCGCTAAGTCACTTTTTGCAAGTCTGCTAATATTTACTTATATAGAAATAGTTGAGCAGTTTAATTCTGGAGAAAGTAGATTCAGGTGGCACAGATTAAACACTGAATTTACGCATGCATTTGTTGCCCCAATAACTAAACTATTTTGGTCAGAGTAAGCATTTCTATATTTTTTGTCATATAATTTCTAGGAACCTGGGTAAAATAATTATCTTTTCTCTTCATCTCTCTTTGGTATTTTGATTTTTTTTAAATGTGCCTTTTCACTGGTTTCTATGTGGATGCTCCAAAAGATAGTCTCTTTTAAAATACATTTCCATGTATCCAGAGCTACCAAGGGCGGGGGCAAAAGGAGATGTCTAATTTTTGAACTGTTTTAAGTAGCTGAATTAAATGTCGGCATTAATATTTGATACCATCCAACACTTTTGAAATGAAGTCTTCATTTGCAGTCAGAAATGTAAGTGGCATCAGGACCGGGAAGTGTATGTGTATAATTAGAAGCTTCTTGAAAACTCAAGCCTAAGAACAAAGTTCTCAGTTTGCACATATGGGGGTGTGAGGGCGGCGTGTGACGAGGGCCAGTTGATCCTAGAAATAAATTCCTTTGCCACGGTAGCCTGTTGCTTGATAAAGGACAAAACTTTGAATGCCTCCTGGATTCAAGTATTCCCATTGTGTTGTCATCTGCACTTAAATATCCTTTCATATTCTTGACACTTGAACTGACAGCCCTAACCTGTTATCACTTGGTAGTGCAGCTCCATGACATGAAACGTAGAGCTAATTACAATGCACTTCACAGTGGTAGATGACAGCAAGAATGCCCTCAGAAGACCCATCCAAGCAAGAAGTTACTAGGTGCATTTGAAAGCTGCTTGCCAGGGCAGTCATAGTAGAAAAATGCTCTGTGCGTGTGCGTGCGTGTGTGTGCACGCGTGTGTGTGTGTGCATGTGTGTGTACACGTATATACATATATACACATACACAAGCATACCTGCACAGCATTTGTATTTCGTTCTTTAGCCTTCAGCAAAGACATATGGGTGAAAAAAAAATGATCAATACATAAAAGGAGTATTCAGCACACAGCACACGGAAGCGATCTACTTCGCCGGGGCTGGTTCTTCTAATCTGACAGTCCTCTATTTTTAATGGTTAAGTATCATCTCACTGTTATTCTCTCGGCCACGATTCCAAAACCAACCAATGAAAAGTGATGATGCGCGTCAGACCAGTCATTTTGGCACTAAGTAGACCAGAAATTGATGATTTTACTTAAGTCCAAAGGATCATATGCAGATAGTTTCTTTCTCTTATTCCTTCATCCTTGCTTTTGCTTTTTTGTCATGAAAAAGAGGGAAATAGGGTGGCTGGTGGTGGTTGTCGAAGGAGTGTTAATTCCTACACAACCAGCACAGAGATTGTGTTTTGTGCTTTACTCAAGTTTATCTCACACACACACGTTCATGTTTCCAATCAGTCATTGATGCGGTGGGCTCCATACTACCATGGGCAGTATGTGTGTTAAGATACAACGAAGAGAATAAACACAACAGGAATTCACTAATTCGATTAACATATGCTGAGCATCCACAATACTTAAGGCACCATGCAGTTGAGATCTTCCATTCTGTAGGAATGTGACATGCGTGAATCATATCCCCCCACCTAACCGTCTATCTATCCCTTAAAAAGGAAAAGAAATCGAATTAGACGTCCAATAGATAAAGCAGCATCCCTTCTACACAGATACCCCATGGGAAAGATCACAACAACCGCATTTCATTTCCATTTTCCCTCCTCTGCCCAGAATAACTCCCCAGAACTTCCAAGGAGCTGAGAAACATGGTCTACATCCATGTTTCCCCACCAGATCGTAAGGACCAGAGAGGAACTCAGAGAATGAGATGTTCATTTTAGGTGCTCGGTTAATGACAGTGGCAGATGAAATTGCAGGTATATAGATAGCATCGGGGTTATATTTTAAAACTGAAAATAATTTGATTTTTGGAGTGTACAACTGTGCTCACCTAAGTTATTACTTTCCCATTGGAAAAGTAACCCATCATTAAAATTTCATACAAGGAAGAAGGCATTTGCCTGCAGTTACACACAACCCATCATCACACTTTCTCATTACCATACACATCTCCTCCAATTTGGGGTCTCATTTTCCTTCAGACGCAGCTTGAAAAGCTTCCTCTTTACCTATTTATTCAAGCAAATGATGACCTTTTGAGCCAAGAAAACAACTGTCACAAGTGAAAAGATATTTTTATTGATGTGAAGACCAGATTGTGGTTTAGCCCACAGCAATGCATTTATTCCCCTTTAATAATTATGGTTTATTACCTGTGTAAATAGTGCTGAAATGGTGCTGAGTCATACAGCTCAGAGGCCAGAAGCCATCTAAAAAATGTCTTGAGTTGTTGTAGTTTCTTACTGAAGGCAAGGTAACTGAACCTCTTCGGGTTTAATGTGCTATCCTAAGTTGGCTGGGCACATCTGAGAAGGATTGATGGTCATTTATTTTTATTGCTGTTGTTGTTGTTTTAATTTAGTACATCTAATAACTTCCATTCCTAAGACACTGAATGCACAAGACAGCCCCTTCCATCAAGAAGCTTGTGATCTGGAGGGGAAAGATGGCGGAGGAGTAGGGGACCCTATTTCAACTGGTCCCCGGAATTGAGCTGGATATCTACCAGACCACTCTGAGCACCCACGAAACCAGCCTGAGATGTAAGAAGATCTGGATCTCTACAAACAGAATATCACAGGCGGTAGGTTTTGAGGTACAAAGCAGGGAGCAGTGATTCCGCGGGCAGATACCGGAGGATAAATGGCAGCGGGAGGGTGCCTGGCCGTGGGGATCCTACATCGCCGGTGAGTGACAGCCTCACGGGCTGTGGACGGGGCAGACTCGCAGACCGGTAGCGTCGGGAAAGGACTTTAGGGCAGCCCCCAGGGAGGAAAACCAGACCGGTGGGGTCGTGTGCACGCGAACTGCAGCCTACCAGACGGAAACCCGGTGCGCCAGGGTCGTGCCGGTGAACTGCAACCCCCGGGGGTGGGAACCCCAAGCGGTGGAGTCGCCCGCGCACAAACTGGGAGATGCTGGCGATTTTAGAAGCACAAAAGGCAGAGACGTGCCCCGACCTGGAGGCAGGACTGGGAGCGCTGCGGAGGGGCGCACAACCCAGGACGCTGCAGTTTATAGCAGCAGGGACAGAAACGGAGACGGTGTGGCCTGGAGAGCTCACTGAAGAACAGACTGAAGTCTCCCTGCTCTGAGGCAGAGGGTTGGAAACGGTCTCTTCTGCTCTGACTCGTGGAAGAGATGCGGAAAGCCGCCAGGGAAAGACGCCAGAGAACAAAAGCCCCAAAGACTGATTCCCACTGAGCCCATCCCCCGCCACAGGGGCGCAGGGCAACTCCGCCCAAACAGGGTTGCCTGAGTAACAGTGCGGCAGGCCCCTCCCCCAGAAGACAGGCTGGGAAAACAAGAGGCCAGCAACCCTAAGGTCCCTAGAAAACAGGTGCATCTTGCTTGGGTTCTGGTCAATAATTTGGACTCTATACATTCCCTCAAACACCCATCAACAGAATGACTAGGAGGAGGAGCCCCCCAAACAGAAAAGACTCAGAGATTATGACTTATGCTGCAGATTTACAAATGGATGCAGATATAACCAAGATGTCAGAGATGGAACTCAAGCTAGCAATTGTGAAGACAATGGCTAGAATGGAGAAATCAATTAATGGCAACATAGAGTCTCTAAGGGCAGAAATAAAAGGTGAATTGGCAGAACTTAAAAATGCTCTCAATGAGATCCAATCCAATCTAGATAACCTAACAGCTAGGGTAACTGAGGCAGAAGAGAGAATAAGCAATCTGGAAGACAATATAATAGATAAAAAGGGAAAAGAGGAGGCCAGGGAAAACCAACTCAGAATCCATGAAAATAGAATCAGAGAAATAAGTGACACCATGAGGCGTTCCAGTGTCAGAATAATTGGAATCCCAGAGGGAGTGGAGAGAGAGAAGGCTAGAAGATGTATTTGAGCAAATCGTAGCTGAGAACTTCCCTAATCTGGGGAATGAAACAGACATTCGAGTCTTAGAGGCAGAGAGGACCCCTCCCAAAATCAAGGAAAACAGGCCAACACCCCGGCATGTAATAGTAAAACTTGCAAATCTTAGAACCAAGGAAACCATCTTAAGGGCAGTTAGGGGGAAGAGATTCCTTACGTACAGAGGGAGGAACATCAGAATAACATCAGACCTATCCACAGAGGCCTGGCAAGCCAGAAAGGCCTGGCAAGACATATTCAGAGTACGAAATGAGAAGAACATGCACCCAAGAATACTTTATCCGGCAAGGCTTTCATTTAGAATGGATGGAGAGATGCAGAGCTTCCACGACCGGCAGAAGCTGAAAGAATATGTGACCACTAAGCCGGCCCTGCAAGAAATATTAAGGGGGATTCTATAAAAGGAGAAAGACCCCAAGAGTGATCTACAACAGAAATTTACAGGGACAATCTATAAAAACAACATCTTCACAGGCAACATGATGACAATTAATTCATATCTTTCAATAATCACTCTCAACATGAATGGCCTAAACGCTCCCATAAAACGGCACAGGGTTGTAGATTGGATAAAAAGACAGAACCCATCCATATGCTGTCTTGTGCCGAAAATCAACAAGGAAACAAGAGCTTTGAATGATACATTGGACCAGATGGACCTCATAGATATTTACAGAACATTCCACCCTAAAACAACAGAATACTCATTCTTCTCAAGCACACATGGAAATTTCTCCAGAATAGACCATATACTGGGCCACAAATCAGGTCTCAACCAATACTAAAAGATTGAGATTATTCCCTGCATATTCTCAGACCACAATGCTCTAAAACTGGAACTCAATCACAAGAAAAAATTTGGCAGAAAATCAAACACTTGGAAGCTAAAGACCACTCTGCTCAAGAATGTTTGGGTCAACCAAGAAATCAAAGAAGAACTTAAACAATTCATGGAAATCAATGAGAACGAAAACACATCGGTCCAAAACCTACAGGATACTACAAAGGCGGTCCTAAGGGGGAAATACATAGCCATCCAAGCGTCACTCAAAAAAATAGAAAAATCCCGAATTCACCAACTAACTCTACACCTTAAAGAACTAGAGAAAAAGCAACAAACGACGCCTAAGCCACGCATTAGAAGAGAAATAAATAAAATTAGAGCAGAAATCAATGAATTAGAAAGCAGAAACACAGTAGATCAGATCAACAAAACTAGAAGCTGGTTCTTTGAAAGAATTAATAAGATTGATAAACCACTGGCAAGACTTATCCAAAAGAAGAGAGAAAGGACCCAAATTAATAAAAATATGAATGAAAGGGGAGAGATCACAACTAACACCAAGGAAATAGAAACAATTATTAGAAATTATTATCAACAACTATATGCCAATAAACTGAGCAATCTGGATGAAATGGAGGCCTTCCTGGAAACCTATAAGCTGCCAAGACTGAAACAGGAAGAAATTGACAACCTGAATAGGCCAATAACCAGTAACGAGATTGAAGCAGTGATCAAAAACCTCCCAAAAAACAAGAGTCCAGGGCCTGGTGGATTCCCTGGGGAATTCTACCAAACATTCAAAGAAGAAATAATACCTATTCTACTGAAGCTGTTTCAAAAAATAGAAACAGAAGGAAAACTTCCAAACACATTCTATGAGGCCAGCATTACCTTAATCCCCAAACCAGGCAAAGACCCCATCAAAAAGGAGAATTTCAGACTGATATCCTTGATGAATATAGATTCCAAAATCCTCAACAAAATCCTAGCTAATAGGATCCAACAATACATCAAAAGGATCATCCACCACGCCCAAGTGGGATTTATCCCCGGGATGTAAGGGTGGTTCAACATTCGCAAATCAATCAATGTGATAGAACCCATTAATAAGAGGAGGGAGAAGAACCATATGGTCCTCTCAATTGATGCAGAAAAAGCATTTGACAAAATACAACATCCTTTCCTGATTAAAACTCTCCAGAGTATAGGGATAGAGGGAACATTCCTCAAGCTCATAAAATCCATCTATGCAAAGCCCACAGCGAATATCATCCTCAATGGGGAAAAGCTGAGAGCCTTTCCCTTAAGATCAGGAACACGTCAAGGGTGCCCACTCTCACCACTGTTGTTCAACATAGTACTAGAAGTCCTAGCAACAGCAATCAGACAACAAAAAGAAATAAAAGGTATTCAAATTGGCAAAGAAGAAGTCAAACTCTCTCTTTTCGCAGACGACATGATACTTTATGTGGAAAACCCAAAAGACTCCACCCCCAAATTACTAGAACTCATCCAGCAATTCAGTAATGTGGCAGGATACAAAATCAATGCACAGAAATCAGTTGCTTTCTTATACACTAACAACGCAACTGTAGAAAAAGAAATTAAAGAAACAATTCCATTTACAATAGCACCAAAAACCATAAGATACCTCGGAATAAACCTAACCAAAGAGGTAAAGGATCTATACTCTAGGAACTACAAAACACTCATGAAAGAAATTGAAGAAGACACAAAAAGATGGAAAAATATTCCATGCTCATGGATCGGAAGAATAAACATTGTTAAAATGTCTATGCTACCCAGAGCAATCTATACCTTCAGTGCCATCCCAATCAAAATTCCAATGACATTTTTCAAAGTGCTGGAACAAACAATCCTAAAATTTGTATAGAATCAGAAAAGACCCCGAATCACCAAGGAGATGTTGAAAAAGAAAAACAAAGCTGGGGGCATCACGTTGCCTGATTTAAAGCTATATTACAAATCAGTGATCACCAAGACAGCATGGTACTGGCACAAAAACAGACATACAGACCAATGGAACAGAATAGAGAACCCAGGTATGGACCCTCAACTCTATGGTCAAATAATCTGACAAAGCAGGAAAAAACATGCAATGGAAAAAAGACAGTCTCTTCAATAAATGGTGCTGGGAAAACTGGACAGCCACATGCAGAAGAAAGAAACTTGACCATTCTCTAACACCACTCACAAAGATAAACTCAAAGTGGATGAAAGACCTCAATGTGAGACAGGAATCCATCAAAATCCTTGAGGAGAACATAGGCAGTAACCTCTTTGACATCACCCACAGCAACTTCTTTCAAGATACATCTCCAAAAGCTAGTGAAACAAAAGCAAAAATGAACTTTTGGGACTTCATCAAGATAAAAAGCTTCTGCACAGCAAAGGAAACAGTCAACAAAACAAAGGGGCAACCCACAGAATGGGACAAGATATTTGCAAATGACACTACAGATAAAGGGCTGGTATCCAAGATCTATAAAGAACTTCTCAAACTCAACACCCAAAAAACAAATAATCAAGTCAAAAAGTGGGCAGAAGAGATGAACAGACACTTCTCTGAAGAAGATACACAAATGGCTAACAGACACATGAAAAAATGTTCATCATCATTAGCCATCAGGGAAATCCAAATCAAAACCACACTGAGATACCACCTTACACCAGTTAGAATGGCCAAAATGGACAGGGAAAGAAACAACAAATGTTGGAGAGGTTGTGGAGAAAGGGGAACCCTCTTACACTGTTGGTGGGAATGCAAGTTGGTACAGCCACTTGGAAAACAGTGTGGAGGTTCTGCAAAAATTTAAAAATAGAGCTACCCTATGACCCAGCAATTGCACTCCTGGGTATTTACCCCAAAGACACAGATGGAGTGAAAAGAAGGGCCATATGCACCCCAATGTTCATAGCAGCAATGTCCGCAATAGCCAAACTGTGGAAAGAGCCGAGATGCCCTTCAACGGATGAATGGATAAAGAAGATGTGGTCCATATATACAATGGACTATTACTCAGCCATCAGAAAAGATGAATACCCAACTTTTACATCAACATGGATGGGACTGGAGGAGATTATGCTAAGCGAAATAAGTCAAGCAGAGAAAGCCAATTATCATAGGGTTTCACTTATTTGTGGAACATAAGGAATAGCATGGAGGACATTAGGAGAAGGAAGGGAAAAATGGGGAGGGGGAATTGGAGGGAGAGATGAACCATGAGAGTCTATGGACCTGAGAAACAAACAAGGTTCTAGAGGGGAGGGGAGAGGGGGGATTGGTTAGCCCGGTGATTGGTATTAAGGAGGGCAGGTACTGCATGGAGCACTGGGTGTTATACGAAAAGAATGGATCATGGATCACTACATCAAAAACTAATGATGTATTGTATGGTGACTAATATAATATAATAAAATGAACAACTACAAAAAAATAAAAAATAAAATAAAATAAAATAAAATAAAATAAAAAAAAGAAGCTTGTGATTTGTGCAACTATATAATAAAATAGAAAAGGCTCCTTGATAAAGCAAGCACGCTTACAGTCAAGGAAAGTTAAAATGCCATATGTTTGTTCCAGTCCTCTAATCTCTGTCTCTGTGTAAAATTATAGCTCTGGAGCTTGATTTTTCCATTGTGGAAACAGACTTAGAAGTTAACTCTATCTAACACTGGTGTTGAGGAATGGGATTCACAGCCATATGCCATAAATACATTTTATTTGACATCCATTGTCTATAGTTACTTTTTACACTATTCCCCGTTGTGGAGTCCAATGCATGTGATAATCAGATATATTAAAATGTGGATTTGGGTATTTAATATTCACGAGAGATAAACGTGCAATTTAATTTATGCATACTTGCTGCTCCCTTTCCTCCAGGCTCTCTTTTCTCCTTTTCGTTAAAGAAACACTGAGCAAGTATCAAATAGATTCAGAAACAGCCAAAAGAAACTTTATTTTTTTTATAAATATGATGGTAAAAATGTTCATTTTGTGAATAATTTTAGTATAACAATTACACAAAATAATTCTGTTTAAAGAATAATCTGTTCAGGGAGACAAATTTACACCCTCCACCCCCAGTGAATACATTATTTTTATCCATCGTAGAATATGTGTTTGGTTTCAAGGCAGGCTATTAAAAGTTTCCGTGGGGTGGGAACTTCTGAATTTGGGGTGGGTTTTCATGCTGTAACACATGGTGTCTTCTTTTTTTGTGTGATTTGGTCACAGTTGGATGAAAGTCAATTAGTTTGAATTTGGGCAACTTGAGTTTGTAACACATCTAGACAGGGTGCATTTAAAGAATGACTACAATATGCAGAATGTCTCTAAACATGCCCACAGTTGAGCTCACTTTGGTATATGAGATTTGTAGGAAATGAAGGGCAGAAATGATTATATATTTCCAACTCACGTATCAGCCAATCTCTGAAAAATCTGAAGAACTTTTCATCTCTAAAATGATCCAGTAGCGTGCATGTCAATCCAAGAGGCAGTTCACAGGGATGACCTGGCATTATCTAAATATCCCTGAGGAGGAGGGTGGGCAGGCCCAGTGGTGGCACTGGGAATAGAGTAGTAAAAGCTGTGTGTGTGTGTGTGTGTGTGTGTGTGTGTGTGTGTGATATCTAGGGTTGAGACCCTCTGTTTTTTTAGGGACATGGACAAAAAAACAAAGAGGAGAAAGCCAATGAGGCACAATGGCTGGCATAATGCAATGTCTCACAAAAAATTGGTTAAGACAATGAATGAGATAGTCAAACACGGCTTTAGTCCTTATTTGTACCATTTGGATACTAGATCTGTGAAAGGAATGGATTTTGTCCAGCGCAAATCTTACCAACCAAAACCTTTCAAACTTCCGCCTGGTGCTACTGAGCTAGGCTGTGGGAGCGTGGCTGGATGCTGTGCTTTTATGCACAAATAAAATTTGTTTTTATTTTTTAATGGATTTTTGTGATTTGTGATTTATGTGATTTCACCCAGCTGGTGGCATGAAGAGGTAGGATTAGTTTAGTGTGGATCCAAAAGATGCTAGATCGAAGGCACTTTCTTCCTTCTGTTTTTAATTGCTACCCCCACATTTTCAGGTCTTGGAGGACACTACTGAAGGAGTAATCGAGAAGAAACATTCACTCGATAGAGAAGTTTATTCTAACCTGATCAGCTGTCAGATTTACAACCTCTGAATTTAAGTGTGTTTTTGTTAATGACTTTTTTCTTGAACTTATGAATCTGTCAGTTGTGTAGGAACTCTCTCTACTCTTCGGTGACCTGTTTCGTGTGATGAAATAGATTCATATCTTCATTAAATAAGCTGCCCATCACCATGCAAAGGGTCCCACCAGTCCCTGGCATGTATCTTTTGTTAGCCACTGTGGTCGGCTTATGACAGACCAAGGATGCTTTGCTAATTCTTATTTACCCAAGGACTCCCCAATTTAAGCATCCTTCCACTGCCACCTGTTTATCTGAATCTGACTTGTGCTTTAAAATCCAGGTGAAATTAGGGCATCTGGGTGGCTCAGTCTGTTAAGCATCTGACTCTTGATTTCGGCTCAGGTCATGGTCTCAGGGTTGTGAGATCAAGCCCCTCATTGGGCTCCACACTGGGTGTGAAGCCTGCTTAAGATTCTCTCTCTCTCACTCTGTCTCTGCCCCTCTCCCCCTCACTCACACACACTCTCTCTCTCAAGAATAAAATAAAAAATAAAAATAAAATAAAATCCAGCTGAAATCTTGTCCTCCTCGAAGGCTTTCTTATCACCCTAGTCCAAGGAATCACAGTTTATAAAGCACCTGTTCTCTCCACGTCCTGTCCTAGGTCCTTGTACTTCCTGCGAGAAAGCCGGTGATGAAACAATGTAGGGCAGTGCTATTGATGTGTGCTTCACCTGTGAGTCCTGGTGTCATACTGTGTAAAATGGGGATCATCAAAATACAGTCTTTTACAACCCTTCAGGGTTGCTCTGAGGGTTACATAAAATGGCATCCATAAGGGTCAGCTCAGCACACGTAGTTGGCACCAAGCAAATGATTATCACTGCCAATCCTCATAGGGGTCCAGGAAGGTAGGTATCACTGATCTCTTTGGCCGCTAATAAGTGTTGGAACTGGAATTTAGAATCATATTTGTGGGACAATAAAGTCCAGGCTCCTCTTTGTTTCTCATGTCTTGCCCTCATCTAAGTTCCTAAAATACTGATCTCTAGCAAATTCAGCTTTATTATAAACTGTATTCTGGTGTGGTTTATGTATATGCCTTATATCCCCAACTGTGTTGCCACTGTCATAATGACAGGCACAATTTTGTGGTTTATACTTATGAAAGGGTCTCCAAGAAATGGGTTAATTGTTGTTTAGTCATCAGGATCATCAGTTGTATTCATGGGTTTGTGTTTTGTTTTGGTTGGTCTTTTGTACTTGACTGTGTGGTTGGTTGATACGTAGAAATTACTATGCCTACTTATGTATGAAGGAAATACAGTACAAATTTTGGCTCATCTTCCTCCTAGAAAAAGGAAGGCTGATTCCTTGGTTATTCTTCCTTTACTCAGCATCTTAAAGTTTGTCAATCAGTGTTTGTTGAGAAATATACTATTAACTTCAAATGATACTGGCCACAGCACTTCCTTTTTTATGATAATATGCAGCATCCCTGTTTTGATTTTGTATCAATATCAAGAATTTAGTTATATTATAGACCGGTTGCCAAGTTGAAGAGTCACAGGAGAGGGGGTATTAGCAGGGGAAATTGACTCATTTTGAGAAAGGCCCTAGAGGTCCTTTAATTGCTCATGTTTTGAATTATAATGAAGAAAACCATGATGGTTACCATGGACAGAAATCGCCTCATACACGCTGAACATTGCTACATGACAGATTTGAGATTTGACTCAGTCCTTACCAAGGGAGCTTCATGCCATCCCATGGATTAGATATAATAGTGTAAATGAATCTTCAAATTAAGCAAAATAGAAACTTAAAGGGAAAAAAATTATCTTAAAAAAAACTGGAAACACAATCGATGGACTCCAAACCTTAGGCAAAAGTACACAGATACTTGAGCATTTGGTTTCATTACTCAGGTTATAATTTATATGCAGACGTAGTATGCTGTGTATGATTTACTATTCAAAATGCAATCAAGTCATCTTTGTTTGATAGATTGATATTTTGAGTTTTCATAACAAAAGCTTTTCGAGACACTGTTGCCTGAATCCCTTCCGACTTGGCATTTGAAACCAGATAATAGGCTATCTTATAAATGCAACGTAGACATCTCTAGTGTGCTCCCTAAGACCTTCATGGATCATCAGAAATGAAAGTCCTCTCCCATGCCAGGAGGGACTACTGAGGCAATACTCTTGGCTCTGCATCTTGTGATGCTTACCTCTATTTAAGTAGACAGAGACTACCCTCTAAGCAGTGGCAAGGACTTCTGAAATTGTTGAAAGACATTTTTGGATCACTTTTCAAAGTGCCTCTGTGCAGAGACCATTACTCTGCATGAAAACTCCTCAGGGATAGGGAAATAAGAAAATACATTTCGAACACATGGGAAGGTTTGGCCCCTTGTGGAATGAATGCCTGCAAGAGATATTAAGAAAAAAATCTGACTCTGGTTTTTATTCTTCTTACTGCCACTCTTCAGCTATGGTAGGTTTCAGATTTTTCAACTCCCAAGTTGGAAATGAATGCCTACCTAAGAGATTATTATAGGGAAGCACAAAATGTAGTCTAACACAGTCCTGGGCATACAGCAGGTCCTCTGTAATTTCCAGTTTCCTCTCTGTCCCATGAAGAATACAATCACATTGGTTGACTCTTACTGTGTCTGCCCAACAGCAAATACTACATCAGAAAGTAATACATCAACACACATGACTAGTAGTCTTTAATGGATCTGCTTCATTTCACATCTCAGCAAAATGTTTATTTCAAATTAATGTGTCCTGACATAAGGAGGGGGTGTTTTCAGCCAAAATATTTAATTTGCAGCTGTCTTATAATTGATAAGTTGTCAGAGGGCCGTGTGTCAATGATTGCTCTGGTTACAAGCTACTGAAGATGAAGGACCAGAACGGGGTGTTAAACGTGGGACTTGTAGCTACCTTCCGCCTGGCTCTGCCCTTGCTCACTCCAACTCCATAGGCTCACACCTGGCTGGCCAGTGAAGGAAACCTGCTGTATCTTTTCTTCCTACTGGTAGTCCTAGAGAGAGAAGAGAAGGAAGAGGCAATCGGTTGGAATTGACATAAGCATGATTCTAGTTTTTGACTCTGTAAGCCGGCAAAACTGGCCTCACACCTTTTGAGTTGGCCGGCCAGCTCAGGCAGCTCTGCTTCGCATTCCTTTCTTACTTTTCTTTCTCCTTTCCTGTTCTCTCCCTTTTGCGCTCTTTATTTCTTTTCTCTTGCCTCTTCCATTTCTCATCCTGTATCATTGGAACGACCTGATCCACCAAGTCAGCACAGAGACGATTTTAAAGAAAAATAGCAAATTTGGTGGTTGTGTATCCTAACGACATTAACTCCTACTTGAGTATCCGCTCTTAACTGACTTTTCCTCAAGGGACTGTTTCATCTCATTTAGCTCTTACCCTAATTCATCACCATTAGCTAAGGCATTAATATTCTGACTAGACGGAAGGAAAAACGGATGGCAGAAGTCAAAGGATGCATCTTCAAAGTCAATCAACGACGTGCAAGTAAGAAGCAGCATTCAGACTCTGGGGAGTTTACCTCCACCGCCCTACCTGAGCTAATCATGTCTAGTGTGACGAAGAAAAAGACTTAACACTTACAGGGCAGAAGATTGATCATTCAGTAATCAGCTAAAAATCGAAATTTTCAGATTCATTCAAACAACAAATATTTCCAGGAAAGAAATACCTTCTTCCTGTCTGGAGAATCATGTAGCCTTGGGGGCCTGGCCGATTTCACAGTATATTCAAGGACACTTGCCACTATTAAGACAACTACAGATTCCTGAATCTGTGGGGAACTTTAATCACAGATTGTTTTCAGGGAGCTTGCGCAAATCCTGAAGATGGAAATAATTAAACCCCATTAAGATTCCATACTGAATGATTCAGCAGCAACTATTTCTATATGAATATTAATAAGATTTCATGGAATAACAGATGTTCATTTTTCACTTCTTTTTCTTGCATAGCTATTATTGGTCAAATTACGAAACAGAAATGTGTATTTTTTCCATTCACTTATTTACTAATTTTGGTCTCCTATTAATTCTTTTGTGTCTTATTTATCTGTTGTTTTGTATGCAGAATTATGCAAATCCAATTACTACTCCCAAAAATTACTGTGTAGGAGAAAATACGTTGTGGTCAGACTGCTGCATTTTCTGATGTGCTATTTGAGGGACGTGGTGTGGCATGTATTTTACCAAGCTTGTGCTGGAATTTTTGCTTGGAAAGGCCATTTGTGGCCAGATGATAATTCCCATTGGAAAAATTAAGTTTCCTACTCAGGTACAATGACTCCCTAGTATTGATGTCCACCTACAATCCTAATTTACAATTTCATTTTGGTTCTCTAAGATGAAATTTACCCTTCATCTGGTACCTCACTTTTATGTAGATAAGGCTGTTTTCTCTATGCTACAGGTGGCAGACAAGAAAGCTTATTGTTCTGCTTCACCTGTTTTTAATAAAAATGTGAAAACAGATTCCAACCTCATCATTGAAGATAGGACAACCTTCTCTAAGGCCAAAAATATATGTGACTTTGTTCTTCCATTTACAAAAATTTAGCCAGATTTGGGCACCTGGGTGGCTCCGTTGGTTAAGCATCTGCCTTCGGCTCAGGTCATGATCCCAGGGTCCTGGGATGGGGGGGGGAACTCCTGCTCAGCAGGGAGTGTGCTTCTCCCTCTCCCTCTGCCCCTTCCCCCGCTCCTGCTCTCTCTCTCTCTCTCTCAAAGTAAATAAATAAAATCTTAAAAAAAAAATTAGCCAGATTCTTTAGAGTTGCATTGGAGTTACTGCATAATCCAAAGTATTTCAGCTATTTATTCTTGTGGTAAAATGATGATTGGCTATAAGCATAAATTGGAGGAAATTAGGCAGAGCTAGTGGGAGACCATTCCTCACAAAGGTTAAAGCCAGAAAGGACTGCTTTCATATTCACATTCTCAACCTCTGAACATCTTTCATTTGGAAATTGGCTCTAGCCCTGTCACAGAGACTCATCTTTAAATTAAAGTTACACAGGCCCAGATTTGACCCTTACTACGCATTCACTGCTGCCCTCAGCAGCCATTTATAACCTACAGATCTGAAACTCTGAAAGCAACTAAGCTTAAGCAGTAATATCCTTCTCCTATCTGCAGGCAGTTGTGTCTTCTTTCCCTAGTCACAGTTTTTAAACCTTATAGAGAAAAAAAAACCTTGTATATGAAAATAAGGAATCCATACACACACTCATATGCGTACGCGTCTGCACAGAAACACAGACATGTAGAAGCTCTGGGTTGGAAGTATCCTGAAAAATATTTTGGTTCAAAGTTCCAGCTGTTTGGGGGCACCTGGGTGGCTCAGTTAGTTAAGTGTCTGCCTTCGGCTCAGGTCACGATCCTGGAGTCCCAGGATCGAGTCCCGCATTGGGCTCCCTGCTCGGCAGGGAGTCTGCTTCTTCCTCTGACTCTCACCCCACTTGCGCTCTCTCTCTCTCTCTCAAATAAATAAAATCTTAAAAAAAACAAAGTCCCAGCGTCCCAGCTGTTTGATGTTTGAGAACACCCATTTCATCTAAAGATACTATTATCATGTTTAAAAAAATTATTTTTTATTATTTTTAATTTTTAAAAATGTAACCTTCTTTCTTAGGTTGGCCAGGAAAAAATAATCGTGCCCTTTAGATTCTACTCATTGGCCCTAGTTTGCTTCTTTGAGACAGAATATTGAAGACTGTTTTCATGTACCACTTGCATCTCCTCCAGGTCACACCTCCCTGGTTCTTCTGAATATGGGACATCTTCAGATTCTTTACTTTGTCACGGGCAGTCCCATTTGAAGGGGTTCTGGTTCCACGGCCCTTCAAAAAGTTTGACAGCCACCGTCACACACCGCAGGCAGGAATGAGAAATAAGCATAGAATTCCTGAGGACAGTTTGGCAATATGCAACAAAAGTTTTTAAAATGTACTTACTCTTTGATGCGTCAATTCCTCTAGAGGAATTTAGTGTAAAGAAATCCTTATACCAGTTAGAATGGCAAAAATTAAGACAGGAAACAACAAATGTTGGTGAGGATGTAGAGAAAGGGGAACCCTCTTCCACTGTTGGTGGGAATGCAAGTTGGTACAGCCACTCTTGAAAACGGCATGGCGGTTCCTTAAGACATTAAAAACAGAGCTACCCTATGACCCAGCAATTGCACTACTGGGTATTTACCCCCAAAATACAGACATAGTGAAAAGAAGGGGCACATGCGCCCCAATGTTTATAGCAGCAACGTCCACAATAGCCAAACTATGAATGGATAAAGAAGATGTGGTTCATATATACAATGGAATATTACTCAGCCATCAGAAAGGATGAATACCTACCATTTGCATCAAAATGCATGGAACTGGAGGGGATTATGCTAAGTGAAATAAGTCAAGCAGAGAAAGACAATCATATGGTTTCACTCATATGTGGAATATAAGGAATAGTGCAGAGGACCATTGGGGAAGAGAGGGAAAACTGAATGGGAAGAAGTCAGAGAGGGAGACAAACCACGAAAGACTCTGGACTCCGGGAAACAAACTGAGGGTTTCAGAGGGGAGGGGGGAGGGGAGATGGGGTAACAGGGTGATGGGTATTAAGGAGGGCGTGTGTTGTGATGAGCACTGGGTGTTATAAGCAACTAATGCATCATTGAACACTACATCAAAAATGAATGATGTACTATATGTTGGCTAATTGAACATAATAAAAAAAAATAAAAAAAGATTGAGATGTACAAGGTTGATATACAGTGATGTACAATGCAACATTAATAATAGTAATGATAAATAATAATCATGAAAACCTGGGAAAATCTAAATAATAAGTGAATTAAATAATTGCAGGCTTCTGGCACCAAATGGTAGAATTTATGTTCAGGTCTTCTTCCTTCACTATCATTTACTGAAATATAGTAGTATAAATTCATAACAGTAAGGAGAACTATACAGGGAGAGGAGTCTCTGAGTGGAGGAAAGAATTTAACACTTTTTAAAAACATATCAGTCAGGGTCCAACCAGAGATATAGGAGATATATAGTAAGAGATTTATTGCAGAGAATCGGCTTACAGGACTGGAGTCTCACTGGGTAGGTGTGCAATCCACCATCCAGGCTCAGGAAGGGTAGACTGGATCTCTCAGGTATGTGCTGAAGCAGCTGTCAGCAGGTAGATTACCTCCTTTCTCAAGGAAGCCTCAACTCTGCCCTAAAGCCTTTGGATTAATTGAAGCAGGCCTACTCAGATTAGCTGGGATAATCTCCGTCATTTAAAGTCAACTGACTGGGGACTTCTAATTTCATCTACAAATACCTTCACAGCAGCTGCTAGATTAGTCTTTGATTGAATAGCTGGGAACTGTAGTCTCACCCAATTGATACATAAAATGATGACTCTAGAAGACACAAATGGATGAAAGAATGTATGGGATAAATCAGAGAGGAGGAGGGCCCAGCATAGGTAATACACTGATGGGATCAGGGTCAGGGGAGGGACCTGATGAGCTTGACAGAACCGCGGGGACGGGTTTTAGGGCAGACTGGGAAGTGAGGCGGAAGAGTGGATACCTACTGAAGGTCAGATGACCTCCTCTCATCTTTCTTCCTTGGGTTCTTGCACAGTGACATACAACTAACCTTTAAACCAAGGCAAAAAATGGGAGAGTTTTTCTCTAAGGAAGCAGAACTAACACCTGGGAAGAATGAGGACAGCCAGTGTGGGCACTGCCAGATGAGAGTGAAGCCTGCCTCATTGAGCGTGTAGAAGAGGCACTTAGCCTGACAATGAGTTCAGGATCTGCCCGCACTAAAACGAAACAGTGAGCAAAGTGCAGTCCACACACGCAGACACAGCTCTCAGGCCGCCCCTCTGTTTTCTCTTCCTTAAATATAAATGGCCAGCCAGAATCCTCAGACACTTGAGGAAGAAGACAGCAGTTTTTAAAAAAAAGAAATAGCAGGGAGGCCTGGGTGGCTCAATCAGTTAAGTGTCTGCCTTCAGTTCAGCTCATGATCTCAGGGTCCTGGGATTGAGTCCTGAGTCTATTGAGTCCTGAGTCGGCTCCCTGCTCAGAGGGGAGTCTGCTTCTCCCTCTCCCTCTGCCGCTCCCCCTGCTTGGGTTCTCTCTCTATCTCGCTCTAGCAAATAAATAAAATCTTAAAAAAAAAAAAAAGAGCACATGGAGAAACTGCTCCAGAGAAAGAAAATTCAAGAACAAGAATAAGATGTTATGAACAAGAGAAAGAGACAAAAAAAGTATCCTGATATATATATATATATATAATGTGTGTGTGTGTGTGTGTGAGAAAGAGAGAGAGAAAAGAAGGAAAAAAAGTCCCCAAATCGTAAAATTTTAACAGTAGGAAAATATGAGGAAATATTACAGACATTGAAATCAATCTCTGCCCTTGAACATATGACAATTAAAAGTCCCATTAAACAAAAAGAGAAAATATAGCAGGAGAAACTAAAGACAATGCAAGAACATTCTGAGAACTAAGGAGAGGCAAGATCCTTCCAATTAAAAGTTTTCACTGGGTGTTGAAGAGGATGAAGGAGATAACACCCACAGTTAGACACATCGATGTGAACTTTTAGAACACCAAGAGGAAAGAGAATATCCTAAAAGTTCCCAGATAGAGAGAAATTTTTTAAATTACAGGTAAACTCTGTGTATGCCTGGGTGGCTCAGTCGGTTAAGCGTCTGCCTTTAGCTCAGGTCATGATCAGCTCAGGGTCCTGGGATCGAGTCCCAGGTCCCACATTGGGCTCCCTGCTCAGCAGGGAGTCTGCTTCTCTGCCCCTCCTCTGGTTTGTGCTCTCTCTTGCTTGCTCACTCTCTCTCATAAATAAATAAAATCTTAAAAATTTTAAAAAAACTCACAAAACTACAGGTAAACTCTGAAGGAGTTTGAAGACAATGGTACAATGTCTTTAAATTTAAACTATAAGGGAAAATAGTTTTGATCATGAATTCTACTAGCTAATGGTTACCTTTGCGTGGTGAATTGCTGGATTATTTTATTTGGTTTTGGAGCATTTTTATATTATACCTCTGATATTCTCCAGAGACTGGTGTAATATGTTTTTATATATTTTTAAGTGTGCATCACAGAAACAAACACAAAAGACCATATGTAGTGTAATCAGTGCTTAACAGTGCAAGTTTGTTACATAACTCATTTAAAATACTTTATTTCTACTGAGCAGTGAACTGAGATTGCATTAGCCTCTTTGGTGACAGTAGTTTTTGCTGGATCCTTTTGAATGCGTTGGCAGTCTAAGCCCCTAAACTATTTTTCATTTGTATGTCCCTAAGGCATATCTCCCTTGCTCAGAACCTCAGCATTTATTTCTTATTTGTTTGTTGGTAGCAATGTCCAAGGCTTTGCATTATCCCTTTTCAATTTTTTGTATTCTGGATCGTTGTCACCATTTTTGTGGATGCTGATTTTTATCTTAATATACGAAACCTAAACTAATAAATCTGTTAGTCCTAAAGCGAAAAGAAACAGCTTGAATCCTTTGCTTGTCATCTTATGGTATCTGGGTCTGTGTAGGAGAGGAGGAAAAATTATCCAATGTAAGGAATAAGAGGACTTAATTCCTCCTGGTTCCAAAGGGACTGCTTGTCGCACTGGAAAAGGTCATTTGCAAAATTGTTTCCTTTTGGCCCAAAATAGATGACACACTTCCCCTGGAGCAAATGATTCACTCTCATTTCATTGGGTTTAATCGTTAGGCTAGATAATGACTTAATAGTGTAAACTCCTTACTCCTGTGAGGCAAGGACATTGGGACATCTGGGTCTCATTTAGTTCACCCAAAGAAACAGTGGGGCTAGTGGAAATTCACATCCTGCGATGACCTGGTCACAACTTTAGGGTGAATGCTTTATCCACAGAGTTGGTTTGATCGTCATAATAAGCAGAACAATTTTATTTGGGCTGATTTTGGGGAGAAGAGAAATGGTGGATAATAATCAGCTATTTTAAATAGTTGGGTTGACCTATCAATCAAAATTACCATCTAACAAAAGAAGTACTATACTTACCAAAGTCATAACATTTCTATCCAGACAACTGGCATGGCGTATTATTAAAACCAGCCTTTCACTTTGTTTTCATTTCTTCTAAGACACTATACACAATTTGAGACAGGTGAAATGTTAATTACTGGTCTGAAGATGGAGAGAATGACTAATCGAATAGTGTGGTAGCTCATTGAGATTCTACATTATGTATAGACAATTCCTAATGATGGTGTTTAAGAATAAAAATAGAAGAGGCTGGATTTTAAATAACTATTGAAAGTGGTTAAATATACATGCTTAACTTGCCTTAGACTTTTTTTTTTTCTGGGCACAAAAATAAAATTTAACACTATCGAACTCACAAAGGTGGGAAGAAAAGACAATCAAAATTTAATACTCAGAACACTTTACTGGATCCTGGGCACTTGATGGGCTTAAAAAAGTGTCCCCATAACCAAACTGTTTATCATTGAATGAGGAGGACAAGAAAGATGCAAGAATTACCTATAAGCAAAGGGAGGTGAAAAAACAATGCACAGACAATGGATGTCAGGACAGGCTGGATCAAGGTGATCATTGGACGTCGCAGGCAGATGGAGGGAGAGAGGGTGTGAAGAGGCAGAGGATGAGAGGAGCATGTATGGCTGTGCAAATATCTATGGGATTAGATATTTAGGTGAAGTCAGTTGGAGGCAATATTTGTTTGTTCCATTTTAGTTGTGGGGAGGAACCATAGATGTAGAAAACACCATTAAAGAACACGCAATCCATTCCACATAGGTTGAAGCTGTCCGCAGTCATCCCAGTAAGATAATACAGAAGCTATCTGGTTTATTTATAGAGACTTCCCTGCCTTTCCGAGAAACCATTCTGGTGGTTCCATTGTTTAAAGTAGCCCTCTGGGGACAATATTTCTGGGTAGTCCATTGGCACTTTTTAAAGGAAATCTCAGTGAGTATTTAATGAATACCCAATTCAGTGCATATACCCAATGAGTACGCCAATGAACCCAATCAGTAATATTACTCAATAGAACATATTCCTACCTTACTTTTAAAGTAACTTTTAAAGCACCTGTCATTTTCTGGTGCACCCTAATTAAAAATGGAAAATGAAAAATTACTGGGGTGCAATGAGGATTGCCCACTCCTTTCTGGATGATACCACTTGGGCATCAGCACAACTGTATCAAATCTTCTGCCCATGTCTCTATTGAAAACCTACAAAACAAATCTCTTGCTTCTGTATACAGAAAAAAGAAATGTTGAGGGACTCCATCTTTTCATTTCAGAAAATATACAAGAGAAATAAAACTAATATAATTGGATCTCTTTAAAGAGTTTTTAAATATC
Source organism: Mirounga angustirostris (assembly GCF_029215605.1). NCBI lineage: Eukaryota > Metazoa > Chordata > Mammalia > Carnivora > Phocidae > Mirounga > Mirounga angustirostris. Next base: position 14,128,918 of record NW_026991711.1, on the reverse strand, counting down.
CTCCATGAAATACCATGAGTATTCAAGTTCACAAGGTGTATTGGCTGGATCTGGAGCAAAGCAAGTGAAAGGGGAAAGAGTAAGTGACCTGGGCAACTCAATGAAACCTCAGTTTCCAGAGCAGAAATAATACCCTGATCAGTGTTTTTATAAAAATTAACAAAACATAAGGTGCTATTATTATTGTTATTTTCTGCTCTGTAACTTTGAGCTAGCCCATCCAACTAGTCCAAGACTTCTTTGTTTAATAATATGATTGAACTATAGGCTCTCCAAGGCCTAGTCTCTTCCAGGTTTTAAATATTCATGTATCTTGGACATATTTGCTCTCCAAATTGCTTCCATTAATGATAAAATCAAATTCTAAAACTGGGCATAACCTCTGTTATCAGGAAGAGTTTCTGCTTCCAAATAGCAAACTCTGTGTATCTATGAGATGGCTTCCACTAAAGATGAACTTTTCTAAATGATCTATTGAATTAGTATTACCCATCAATTGATGCTTTTACTTAGCTTGCTTAGGAACTGTATTTAACAAATGGCACCGAGAACTTCTAGCGTCAACCCGTGAAGCGGCCCAGCTCCTCTGCGTTTGTTAAGGTTGTAAGAAGAGTAACCAACCTGTCAGTTTCTGGTGCATCCTAATTAAAAATGGAAAATGAAAATAATGTTGTGCTCTCATCAGAGGCCCTTAGCCTGATTGAGCACTTGCTTTTTGTTCAGCTAAAATTGCTGCAAATATTTTCACATGTCTAAAGTGGGGATAACAAAGAAAATGCAGCAAATTCACAGGCATCGATGTTACTGCTACTTACTGACAATCTCTGTATTATGCTTGTTTGCTGGATTTGTTGGGATTACTGATTTCACTAGCACTTAACAAAGGGTACTAGATATCTTCCGTTATAAAAGAATTTGTCTTAAACATGTTGGTATTAGTCATTGCTCTCAAAATAGTTCTAAGTAGGCACTTTGGATTGGCCGCAAATATCTCAGGCAACTCTACAACCTTGCCTAGAACAAATAGAGATGATATCAGCCCACATCAAGCCCTGTCTCCAGTCAACGTTACACAGATCAGATGGGACTCTGTTGTGACGTTCTCCAGAATAAATCCCAACCTGGAAGTCTTTTGGTTCTCCATACACAATCTGGATCTAATCTGGATCATTTGTAGGACTCATTCCCCAATTAGCTTGCTGAGGGCAAACATTAGCAGTTAGATCAGTTAGGTTGATATGGATGCTTCAAGGAGGAAGATAATTAAAGATTAATAAATTATAATTTGGTCAAGAACAAAGACCAGAAATGACAAGTATTGAATCTATCTAGAAGCAGTATGTCTAACATTCTATATTGGAATGAAGATGTTTCTCTTGCGCTGATTTCTCCAGAGCCTGGGCTGAAGAGCAGGGTGAGGAAGAGTCAACTTCTTGGGGCTTAGCAGAGAGGGAGCCAGGTATGAGGGAGCAGGATGGAAACTAGGAAAACTGGGACACCAGCCACAGGGAGATTTGAGTCTACAGGGGACTAGAAGAGCAAGAAATTCCCTCAAGTTCCTAAATGTCTGAAACTGCAAATAAGCTTAGTGGGTAACCTGAGGTCTCTATCAGGGATGAGAAAGGAGCTATTAAGGGTCCAAATGGCCCAGGATCCCTTGGGTGTGCTATCTGGTCTCTTGTGAGAAAGAGTGCAAATAATTTTAAGAGATTCTATTAGGGCATTTTTAAAAATAGGCTTTATTTTTTTAGAGCGATTTTAGGTTCACAGCAAAATTGAGCAGAAAGTACAGAGATTTCCCATATACCCTCTGCCCCACCACACCATCCTCCTCCACCATCAGCGTCCCGCACCAGCATGGTACATTCATTACAACCAATGACCCTACAATGATTTGTCATTACCCCTGAAGTCCAGTTTATGTTAAAGGTTCACTCTTGATGATTCTGTGAGTTTGGATGAATGTATTAATGTCAATACCCACCATTATTGTATCATACAGAACAGTTTCACTTCCCTAAAAACCCCCTTCTCTGCCTGTTCATCCCTCCTTTTCCCTTAACTTTAGGACTTTTAAAATTGCCTCTGAATCAGTATAAGAATCACTTTTAGAAAGGTAAGAACAGCCAAAAGAATGAGTCAGATGAACTCTTCTGTTAATGGGATTCTTAGTCACATTCTTCCACATGATACCATTTGGTACATTTTAGCATAGTTGCCTTCCTGAGAGTATTTACATCAGATGTTACATAAGGATGCTGCAAAAAGACACGGGAGTTCACTGGGCCACTCAGTGTCCCACCCTTACACCCAGACACTGATGGTCTTTCCACCAGCCCACATGTGATACTCAAAGGCAGGTGGCTTCTGGCTCAAGCCTCCAAGTCCGGTCATGACTCACATCCTCAGGGAGCTGCTGTGTTCATTCTTTCCCCAAAGCAAGTCCTTGCCTGCGGTGCACAAGAAACCTAACAGACAGGCAGGAAAGCAGCCTGCTCAGGCTCCAGAACTTCCCCCAGGCCTCGACCTACCCACAGTCTTGGCACTCAGCACGTCTGCACAGGCGACAGAGGTCTCATGGAATCTCCAGCCGTAGGTCCCATCATCAAGCTCTTGCTTCTCTCACCCAAAGGACAATGACAGGGACAGATACTTCTCACTGGTCCTTACCCTGTTTTCTTCTTTCCCTTCTAGATATATGGCTTGTTCTTTCCCTCCTATTTCTGGCTTGTTCTCGACTTTTAGATTGTAAGCCCAGGCTCATGTAGGAGTCTTTTCTTTCAGCATGATCCATTGCCTCCTTTCTTTGAGGCACTTCCTGCAAAATATAATAATCTCGAATTGTCTTTTTTATTCTTTACAAATAAGGAGACTGACTTCTTTTTCATATCTCCATCCCCTAAGAGCAGCAAGGAAATAGGTATGTTCTCTTTGCCCAGGATCAGATGCACGGAAAATGAGCAGGCGGCCCCCAGAAGCTGTGTTTGGGGTCATGTGTAATACACCGAGATGGACTGAGGAGCAGGCAGAGCTGTTAGTAGCCTGGGTCTCTGAACAAAAAGTCATGGGAAAAAAAAAATCTCTGGAAGCTAAGACATTACTGGAAATGGAACAGCAAGGACTCTGCATTTTCAAGTCTCCACATGGCATTGTGATGGATCCAGACAGGCCTGCGCCCTGCAGTTTACAGGAGGGCCCCTGCAGCATACTGGCTGTGGTTCATGGTGGCGGGGCCTCCTTCTGCTTTCTACGTGCGCTGGGAGCCAGACACACTGACATTTTCTTCTTGGCACTGTGTGTGCTCAGTTCATGTAGGGATGCCCTGACAATCCCAGGGCTCACGTACATGTAGGAAAAATGTAGGAAGGTTCTAGGATGTGTTGATTTCTCTCTCTTCTTCTTTTCCCCCATAGAGAGCCAAGCTAAGCATGCAGTGAGAAACAAAGGAAAAGTATTCACTGTCAGTCCTCTGAATGAAAAGAAGTTACTAGTGAACCATCTCAGGCCTTGCATTGATCATTAATGATCTAAATGAAGAACTAGAGTGCGTGAGGTTTGCTGATGGTATAATCAGCTCCAGTCAATAAGAGTTGCAAAGGAATAAGGGCATTCCAGATGGGCCGGAAAGTTAGGAAATCTAATGAAATAACTCCTGGGGATATTGGATTTGTGAACCCTTCAGGCAGCCTTCAGAAAAACACTAAGTGCTGGTGTCATGAGTTTAAGAAAACAGTGGCCAGAAATCATTCTGGGACTCTTGTTTACATGTTCGCTACTTCACAGTATGTTTGCGGAAAATGAATAAACATGGCACTCAGAAGCCACTTTACTTTTTTTGCCATAATTATCTGAGAGCAGCTAATGACTTCGGATTAGGTTTCTGAGAAACATGAGACCACGTGCGAGTCTGGACCTCATATTTTAGTGTGTAAATGGAATTACGGAATTTTCAGCATGCGCATTCTGACTTTGCAAGGCACGGGCAGGCCAGGTTGAGAATGCATCATTCTCCTCCTCTCTGTCAGACGAATTGTCTCAATGAGGAAGGTCAGGAGAATATTGATGCATGATATCAATAATATTCAATTTGCTTAACACATCCTTCACTTGCTTCCTCATTGCCCATTCTACTCTCTTCTCTCTTTCCCTTCCTCGTTTGGTCCCTGCTGTCTCCACACACGTAGGTCAGGCTTTTATTTAACTAAGCAGCCCTTATGCACAGCCTTAAGTCTGATTCTCTCCAAGGAGATGTGGGTCTCTAGAGCAAGAAGGGCCCAGTGATGAGGGATCCCAGGATCCTGGGCAGACCAGACCAGTTTGAGCTGGAGGAATGTGATTGTTTCTTTCAACTCCTCTGTGGAGCAGCTGTCTAGGACAACAAATTAAGGGAGGAGATACAAAATGATAGGCCTGTCAATGCAGGATAAGGGAATAGAAAGGTAGCATCACAAAGTAGATGCTTTTCAGTGGTTGATAGGATGAGGGAAAGGATAGGAGAAAAAAATGACGTGTGGCTACCCCTCCCCCCATTCCTAAGCACCACTTCCCACTGCCCCACCCCCATAACATCTTCCTTTCACGTTCTGTCTTTCTCACACTCACACACACAAGCACACACGCACATGACCCTGGTTTCTCTCAGTGTAGGAATTCTTACTTGTCTGTATATCCCTGGAGGCTTTCCCATGGACAAGTGCTGTGGACTGAATGTTTGCCCTTCCCCAAAATTCATGTGTTGAAGCTCTAATCTTCAATGTGATGGTATTTGGAAGAGAGGCTTTTGGAGATAATTAGGCCATGAGTGTTAAACCCTCAAGTATGGAATTAGTGCCCTTATAAGAAGAGATGGAAGAGACATGATTTCATGCAAGGATATAGCAAGGAGGTGGCTGTCTATAAACTAGGAAAAGGGTCCTCACCAAAACCGTGACCATGCTGGAGACCGATCTCAGACTTTCAGCCTCCGCAATTGTGAGAAATAACTGTTTGTTGTTTAAGCCACCCGGTCTATGGTATTTGTTACAGCAGCCTGAGCAAAGACTGTAAGCAATCATTAAGTGTCAAGTAGATTACTCAAGGTGAAGCATTTTAAGATAGTGTTTAATTTTATTATCTACATAAAGTGGTAAATTGAAATAGAAAGCTCCATCTTCCTTATGATGATTACCATTTTGTAACTTGGAAAAGATGTAAAGAAAATATTTCATAAGTCAAACAAAAGGCTCCAAGCAACAGATCCATATTTGGACTTGAGTCTCCAGTCCCTGTCCCTAACTGCAGCTCTGCTGCTTCTCAGTCCCTTGCAGAGGTAAGGGAAGGTACAGGAGCTGACACAGGTCTGGTGCATAGTAAGTAATCACTTGGTGGTATTAATGTCTATTGCAATGACTATTATTCTAATTTTCTCTGCTATGTGTAATTAGTCTACTCAGTATATAATTCAAGGTTTGGAAAATGGCTAAAAAGATAGCCAAAGGAAATAGGATGAAGTATTAAGCAGTGTAATTTAACCATGAGTTTAGAAATGAAAGCATAGTGCAGACCCCAGCCTTGAGCTGACCACAGTCACTTGGGGGTCTGACTCAGCAGAGTTGTGCCCAAAGGCAGCTGGCTTTGGGTCACCCCTGAGCCCTCACCTACCAGGAAGGTGTCCTTCCTGAACATAGCCCACCCCGAGATGGTTGCTTCATATGTTTCTCCGGTAAACATAAGTAACAGTGGACATTCTCTCTGTAAGCAAAAGCACAGACTCCTCTTTCATTGGTAATTCAACAAATGTTTATTAAATACCTGCTAAGCCAGGCATAGTCCTGACCCCCAACCTCCTCTTGCTACCAAGAAAAGCGGGCTGACCCCACTGTGGCGGGATGCACATCATCACTTCTGCCTCCTGCTAGCAGCTGCCTCTGAGGCAACGTCTCACCAGTCCAAGCGGAAAGACCCCTGTGTGCAGGGAAATGCTTCTCCAGTGGAGAAGGGAGCCTCATGAGAATTCTGAATGGATGCAGTATCTCCTGCTGCCCTGGGAAACCAGGCTAGATGGACAGTCTCTGCCCTTGGGAAGATGAAGCGAGGGGCGCCTGGGTGGCTCAGTCGTTGGGCATCTGCTTTCGGCTCGGGTCATGATCCCAGGGTCCTGGGATGGAGCCCCACATCAGGCTCCCTGCTCAACGGGAGACCTGCTTCTCCCTCTCCCACTCCCCCTGCTTGTGTTCCCTCTCTAGCTATCTCTCTCTCTGTCAAATAAATAAATAAAATCTTAACAACAACAAAAAAAGAAGATGATGTGAGAGGTATCCCAGAGTGAATTTAGCCAGCTGGACCTGAAGGAACCATGCTGGTATCAGAATAGAACATTTTTCTCAGACTTCTCGATGATTCCGTACCTACCTTGACTGGTCTTTTGCTAGTCTTACTGACAAAAATGTACCTTTTGTCCTAAGTCTGTCCTACGTCTGAACCTGCTTGTGCGTAACCTGCCTCTTGCAAAGGGAGGTGAGCAACCTGTGTTCCATACTCAGCTTTGGCATCTTTCTTCGACCTTGACCTGCCCCTGGCCAGCAACCTCAGCCTGACCTGTCTCCCCCCCAGCCAACCACATGTCAGCTCAGCCTGAATGACCCACCCTTCTCAGAACCTGGCCAGCCAGAACACCCAGCAGTCATATAATTATGTGGTGAAAATAAAATAACCAAGCACTCTAATGATACATAATGCATAAATGCCTAAATATATGTATAATTTATTAATAAAGTATTATGTGGTAATGAAATAATAATAAGAAATAAAGAAAGAAGCACTTTCACATGGAGAGGAATCATTTTTTATGTGGGAAGTATATAAATTTATTAAGTAATTCTCTGTAGGAAAATACAGTATGAGCAGTTATGACAAGATGGTCCTCATCTTCCCTGTCTTCATTCTCTCTGGCTTTTGTCACATCATGTCCTTCTATGAACCTCTTAGTTTCTACTTTGCATATGTATGTTTTTTCTCCTAGTCTCTAAGGATGTCTCCTTAGTAAGCCACCATCCAAAGCATCAATTAAGCACCTGCTTATCCATAGGAATTTTTCAGGGACTGCCTTCCCACATATTTTCTATTTATGTGTCATTGCGTGTCTCTCATTTCAGACTTTCCATGTGTTTCCCAATCTATTTTGTGCCACATTCTCTTCTGTGGGTTATTCTTTATATCTCCGTGTTTATTTATACTTCCACCTGTGATTCTATCATCGAGATTGTGATCAACCTGAATTGTTTTATAATTTCTGGTACAACCTCTATCAAGAATGACATCGAATTTGATTGTAATAGATTGAGTAGATCAGTTAGTATTCTATCGGTGAAGTTAAGATGTCTTACTATGATTCTCTGCCCCCACAGAATATAAAACATACGAGTTGTGTAGAACTCTAGTTTTCTGGAATAACAGATGGCTTGCTGTATTATGGGATACATGTCCAAAGGTACATAAGCTAGGAATGAATGGTTTGATTTCATTTCTTGTCTATTGTGTAAACCAGTCCTGATTTTCTTCACTTCATTCAGTGACCTATAGATCAGTGATCATGTAAGGGCTGCCTAGACTAGTGAAAAATGACTCAATTGAACTGAATTGAACTAGGGTGAATGGTAGAGAGAATTAAATAGAGTTTTAAGGCATGAACACTAATGAACACTGAGAGATACAGATTCATCTTTCTTGACACCAGTATCTGTAGGTACTTCCTGGTGTGATAGCCTCCTAAGAACTTGGAACAACAATAAAGCAGGGAACGGATGGATTGGGCATCACTTGATGATTTAGGGCTATGGAATTTTCAGTTCCATGCTGATAGACTCTGTTATAGTGGAAATCCATGTGCTGAACTCATTGAGGTATCAGGCTCACCCACGCAAAACCATACGGTCTCTACTATTCCAGGGTAGGGGTTGAGGTGTGTTGTGTGGCCAGATAGCAAACAAATGAATGAACTAGCCTCCAGAACTGCACCTAAATGCTTTGGGAATGTCAAATAGCCATTTTACCAGAATAAGGAGTATTGGCTTACCATCCAAATCAATCAAGATGACTTCATTTCATATGTTGATAGGCAACTGTTGGGTAACTTCCAAATGTCCCCCGCAGTGTCCTGATACTCTTTAGCCAATAAAGACTTTCCAGGAATCTGACACAAATTCTAGTTCTATGACACCTTCTCCCTCCCCAGACACCCACTGCATTTAAAGGATTCAATAGGTGTGATTCTTTCATTCAAACAATATAATGGAAATGTAAGTGATTCTAAAGGGAGAAGAGAACAGAAATAGAAACCAAGGACTGTGCAAACTGAATCAAGTGAGATTTTTTAAAAACAATCAATCTCCAAAGCTTATTTTCAGAAGAAATTGTCTTCAAACTGACTCCTACTGAGTAACATAAAATGAAAATCCTTTTGAGGCTATAAAAAGGATGCACCAGCTTTCCTTGTTTGGTACCACAACTTTACTATTGTGAAATGTCATCCTTTTCTGTGCTACATTTTCTTGGCCTTTTTTTCGTGTGATGTTAATGGGATATTTTCAAAATTCCACATCTGTCCCAAGCTACAAAGAAGCATTTATAACCATAAGTTTGTAGGCTTGCTTGTTATAAGAGGTTTTTTTTTGTTTTTTTTTTTTAAAGATTTTATTTATTTATTTGAGCCAGAGAGAATGAGAGAGAGAGAGAGAGAGCACATGAGAGGGGGGAGGGTCAGAGGGAGAAGCAGACTCCCTGCCGAGCAGGGAGCCCGATGCGGGACTCGATCCTGGGACTCCAGGATCATGACCTGAGCCGAAGGCAGTCGCTTAACCAACTGAGCCACCCAGGCGCCCCGTTATAAGAGTTTTAAATATGGACTCTAAATATTCTACATCTTTCAAAACCATTGATCACCATTGATCAAATAGGACTAAACTGCTTTTGAGTCTCTTTGGATCCCTTGCATAAATACATATTGGGGGGCTGTTTTAAATGTCCATTAGAGCTTAATGTTTCTCTTTAGAGCCATTACCATTTATCATATGACTGTAAATATAGATTCAGGGATGTTTAAAACACACATTATTTACCTGGCAAGGCTTAATGGCTCCAAACGATGCGTTAGAGTCCATTTATAACTCCTCTCCAAGAATAGATCCTCAACACCTCCCATATATGAATTTTATTTCATACTAAGGAAGGAGATAATGCCACTGAGTCATTTACCCAATGTTTCAAATAAAATATATTTTCCAAGTCATGTGCATTCAACAGTTTGGTGACTCTTTGTAAAAGTAATTTGCTTTGAGTGGTGCTTTGGTAGAAGCAGCCAGCCACGGTTTCACTGAAAGCACTTTTTTCTTCTAATAGTGCCACAAAAGAAAAACGAAAATTCTTTACCTTTATTTTTTCTTTAATTAAGTCTTTTTTATTGAAGAATAATTGGCATATAATATTGAATTAGTTTCAGGTATACAACATAGTGGTTTGACACATATATATGTTACAAAACAGTCACCACAATAAGTCCAGTAACCATTTGCCAACATACAAAATTGTTACAATATTATTGTATTATAATTTATAATTTATTCATAATTATAATGAGCATTATTTATAATTATAGTATATTGTATTTTATTCCCTATGCTGTACATTATTACATCCCTGTATCTTATTTATTTTATAACTGGAAGATTATAATCCACTTTGCTTCTTTTTTTTTTTTTTTAAGATTTTATTTATTTATTTGAGAGAGAGAGTGAGAGAGAGCATGAGAGGGGAGAGGGTCAGAGGGAGAAGCAGACTCCCTGCCGAGCAGGGAGCCCGATGCGGGACTCGATCCCAGGACTCCAGGATCATGACCTGAGCCGAAGGCAGTCGCTTAACCAACTGAGCCACCCAGGCACCCTCCACTTTGCTTCTTTTGTCCACCTACCCCCTCCCCACTGGCAACTATCAGTTCTCTGTATCTGTGAGTCTGTTTCTGTTTCGTTCTGTTTTGTCTTTTAGATTCCACATGTAAGTGAAATCATATGGTATTTGTCTTTGTCTGACTTATTTCACTTAGCATAATACCCTCTAGGTCCATCCATATTGTCACAACTTGCAAGATTTCATTCCTTTTTATGGCTGAGTAATATTACATTGTGTATATACCACATATTCTTTATCCATTCATCTATTGATGGAAACTTAGGTCGCTATAAATAATGCTGAGATGAACATAGACTGTAGATATCTTTTCAGATTAGTGTATTTGTTTTTTTCAGATAAATAGCTATAAGTGGAATTGCTGGATTGTATGTTAGTTCTATTTTTCATTTTTTGAGGAACCTCCGTACTGCTTTTCATAGTGGCTGCCCCAATTTACTCTCTGCCTTTAGAGAAAACATGATTAGATTTTCTATTTTTATTAACATTTATTGTTTTGAAGTTCATCTATATTATGGTTAAAATAAATATTCCAGAAGACCTGGTGATGAAACATAGTGATTACTGGAACAGGACGAAAAGCCTCGTGACTTCCTCCACATGTATGGGACCTTGGTAGGCAGAGTAGCATTTAAACCAGGGTGGAAAAAAATGGGCTAGCCAATAAATGATACCAGGATAATTGGTTATCCACGAGGACCAAATTAGACCCTTCCCTTACCCTGGGCCCTAAATAGCTACCATGTGGATTAAAAAATTAAATGTGAAAATGGAAAACATTAAAATTTTTAGAAGAAAGCATCAGAGAATATTTTGGGTAGGAAGAGATTTAAGGTACAAAACCCCACAAAGTTAAAAGAAAAAATAGATAAATTAGGCTATCTTTAAATGTATAACATCTCTATAAAAATGTGTACCAAGTGGAAACATCATCTAGAAAAAGCCTGTGTGAGGTGCATGCGGACCTGCGGGCCTCCCGAGTCAGCTGCCTCGGCCCTGTTCGCCCCTGCCCCACACGGCCCCGTGGTCCTGGCCAAAGGCCTTCTTCCCGTCCCAAGCCTGGGGAGGGATTCCAGCTGTGGAAATAAAACTGTTAACAGTTGTCATTCAAAACAAACAAACAACAAAAAAAAACCCCGTATATTACGTAACGTATATTACAACAGAGGATTAGTAGCCCAAGCATATAGATAACTTCCACATATTACCAAGGAAAACCAAATAACAGAATTGAAAATTGGGTAAAGGGCAGGAGTTACGATAATCGTAAAGGAGGAAACCCAAGTGTCCAGCAAACATATGAAAAGGTGCTTTCTCTTCCAGGATGATCAGGTAAAGGCAGAATAGCCCACAGGAATGCCATTTTACCTCATCGAGTATGCAGAATTGAAATGTTTGAGAATGCCAAAAGTTGGAGATTGTGAGGCCACAGGAACACTCGTGTTGCTGGTGGGAATTTTAATTGTCCTCACTGCCTTAGATGTATGAATCATATTGAAGGTGTGCATTCCTGACTCTCTAGCAACTTGCTGCTAGTTACATAGCCTAGAACAACCTTTGTACCTCTGTATCAATACACAAGTAGATGGCTAAGGATACTCATGATTGTTTATAATTGTGAAGATCTGGAAATAGTCCAACTGTCCATTAATTGGAATTGTGGATAGTCATTAAATACAAATAGCATTTTGCTAAATATACTAATAGCAAAAACAAACAGACATCCTGAGTGGAGTAGAGCTACATACGTCAACATGGATAAGTTTCAAAGAAAGAAAGAACGTCGAAGGAAAAATGAACAAACTGGTCATTTAAAGTTCAAAAACATGCAAAATAATCCTTTATGTGCTATGGATTTATACATATGAAGGGGAAAACAAAATATTCAAGGGGATGAAACACTGACCCCAAGCCAGTCCTTAACTCTGGGGAGACAACTGAGAGAGTTACATTGGGTTCTTCAATTTTATTTTACGTTTGCTTTTTTCAACATTTTTCAAATTAGAAAAAATCTGGAGCATATATGGGAAAACACTAAATTTGACAAAGTTGGGTGTATTTGGATGTTTATTATGTCATTATCCTATCTTTTTAAAATTCTTGAAATATTTCCCATTTAAAACAATTTCACATCAGTTTCCTTCCCGACTCCCTTCCATTCCATGTAGAACTTCCCAGAGGCAATCCTTATGAACCACCTGTTTCTTCTAGCAGTTATTGCTCCATCTTTATCTAGTTAAGGTAGAAATTTGTCTAATTGAAACATTATCTATTTCTCATGATGAAAGCTAATGATTGTCTTCACTTTTACCACGTCCTATCTTCCCTCCACATTTTTGAGACATAGTTACATCAAGATTTTTAGTTCCCTTATTGATCGTATTGAGTTTTAGGAAACATGATATACTTAAATCTGAATTTCTTGTGCCATCAGTGAGAGAGAGTGTTTCTTACTCCTCTACTTTCTAAGACGGGCCCTTCTTACTGTTTCCCTCCCCTTCCCCCTCTGAGACTTTTTGTTTTGTGCTTTGACATTATTCAGGTTGATAACATCTACATTCTGCTCTGTAATCATAATTAAATCTTTTGTGCTTTGTCTCTGAGCTAATTCTAAAGGATCAAAATCAATAAGGAATATTTATGTTATTGTGATTATTTAATGTGATTTAAAACAGATCCTAGCTGTGTATCATGGTTTTATTACTTTTCTCATAGTGCTTTTGTTTTTTCTGGAAGTTTTAATTGTCTTTATTTCTTGAATTAGCTATCATTATTATTTTCTGAGTTGTTCAAATATCCCATAAGCATTCCACTTGAGAGGCTGATATGATTAGAGAAGTTTTTTTTTTCTTTTCTTTTTTTAAGTAGAAGTGAATCCGGACAGATAACTAAAATAGCCTGCTAGCCTACTAAGTACAATGTAATTTCTGTCTCTAGCAATAACCAAGAGGGTATACATAACTGATCTAGACTCACTACCAAACAGTCCTCCTATTTCATGTCATTAAGTAACTAATTTCAACTAATATTTTAATTAATGTAAAATGCCAGCAATGATGTCTGTCTGTCTATCTATCTACCACCTATCTATCTAATCTACCTACCTACCTATCTGTCTGTGTTAGTTTTGTGTTGCTACATAACAAATCATCACAAACTTTGCTAATAACTCTGTAGTTTCGAAGTCTGGTTGACCTAGGTGGGTTCTTAGGGTCTCACAAGACCAAAATCAGTGTGTTAGCCAGGCTATGTAGAGGCTCTGAGAATGAATCCGCTTCAAAACTCATTCACATGGTCAACAGAATTCCGTTCCTAGTGGTTTTAGGAATGAAGTCCCATTTCCTTGCCGGTTGTCTTTGGACAGTTGCTGTCTGCTCCTGGTGGCCACCAGTATTTATGTTTCCATGGCTGGCTCCATCTTCAAACTTGGAATCTCTGACTTCTAAACTGTTATCAGTTGAAGAAAGCTCTCTGCTTTGAAGAGCACCTGTGATTAGATCAAGCCCATCTGGGGCTTTAATTACATATGCAAAATCCCTTCAAAGCATCACCTAGATTAGTGCTTGATTGAATAACCAGGGTAGGAAAATCTTGGGGGTTAAGGGCATCTTTAGAATTTGGCCCACAACTCTATCACCTTCCTTCCTTCACCTACCTATCCACCTACCTACACCTAATCTACCTATCATCTGTCTGGCTGGCTAGCCATCCATCTTTCTAAATATATGCCCATCTCTACGCCATTTTATTTCTGGTTTTGTTCCAGAAAGGATACAAGTTAGTTTTTGGACTTAGAGAAGACAGCATGCAGTAAAAGTAAAGTTAAAAGAAAAAAAAATGCACAGATAAGGATAACAAATGCTCCTGACCCCTCCATCAGTGTAGGTAAGTGGGCCAAGTAAAGGAGCAAACATCAGCCACAGAGGTAGTGGACTACATCAGACTGTAATGGAAGAATGCCTGGTATCACTTTCCTCTATCTAGATGAGCTAGCAGCAGATCCAAAGTCTGCAATGTGAAGCTCTGATGGGAAATTGTGTGAAAGCTGGGCAGCACAAAAACCTCTAGCCTTTGTGTCTGGGATGCCAGTAAACATCCAGGGAGTAATTTGTAAGCAGTATACATTGATCAATTTTTGAATCCTTTTATCCAAAAACATGCAGTCAAGAAAGAAGGATAAGTTTATAGAGTAGGGACACTTGTGTGGCAGATCAGATGATTCTGCTGTCCACCTGTATGAACTCATCTCTGATAATGCATACCAGGGACTGGTGTTTAGGTAGGCAAATGGAGAGCATATAGGCCCTTCTAGAATTGATAGATTATGCACTTAGAAGAAGCAGGATCTGGGAAGAATAAGTGTCTGGTCCCAAGTAAATGTGAAGTACCATACTGCTATGCTTTTTTCAGTTTTTTTTTTTTTTTTTTTTTAAGATTTTATTTTATTTTATTTATTTGAGAGAGAGAGAGAGAGCATGATCAGCAGGGAGGAGCAGAGTGAGAGGGTGAAGCAAACTCCCTGCTGAGCAGGGATCTCAATGTGCGGGGCTCGATCCCAGGACCCTGAGATCATGACCTGAGCCGAAGGCAGATGCCTAACTGACTGAGCCACCAAGGTGCCCCCCCAACAGTTTTTTTCTTCCTAATACTATTGGAAGTATACAGCATACTATATGCTTTCACATAGTGAATGATACTTAATCCACACATGAGCCCTTGTGAGTATGTATCCTAATTCCTGTCATGTGGAGGAATAAAAAAGAAAGAGATAAGGAAATGGAAATATAACCTGTGTTGCATGGCTGTTACTAAGTACTGTACCAGGTGCCTTTCATATTTAATTTTATTTATTCCTCCCAACTCCATTTCACAGGTGGGGAAATCAACACTCAAAAATGAGATAGAACTTGCCTGGTGTCAAGCTAGACTTGGTGAACTTGGACTGAACCCTGGCGTATGTCCTCAAGAACTTCTCTGATGGGAGGGCAACTTGGGGATCCCAGAGAGGTGCTTTAGAGGTTCCATATATGTAGGGGAAATTTTCATTTTTTAATGCATCATTTAGCTGTATGTTAAAAATACAATCAAATACACTCAGCAGTATGATATTCCAAATTTTAACACACTAGAGATTGCATATATGACTACTGCCTGCCCTGCAAAATGAAATGATAGTAACAAACCTGCTCTACCAGGGTCCCCTGTCTCAGACTCTTCTCCATAGCCCTTAGCACCTCCCTGTTCCAAGCCTCTAATGCACACCCAACCAATCAGCCGATTGTGAGATTTCCTGAATCCTCAGCCTGGGTCAGCATCCCAGCTACACTCACATAGCACCTATTACAATGATAGTTAAACAATAATTTGTGTAATTAATTTCATTTAATGTCTATCTTCCCTGCCAGATTTAAATTACGCAGGGATTCAGAGACAGTTTCTCACCACTGTATCTCTAGCGGTGACTTATTGAATCTATAAATAAATGCCAGGTTAAATCATTTTTGTACAGACCTCAGATCAAAGCTTTCCTTCCATCTCTATTTAATTGAAGAGCACCCTGAGATTACAAGACATGCTGTCATGCAGTTAAGGAACTGTTACCAACCGTGACTCCTTTTCAGTATGAATCTAAATTTCTTTTTATATTATGAAACCACCACCAACAAAAAAACGGGAGGGTTGGCAAAAAAAAAAAAAAAAAAAAAAAAGGATATTAACTTCCTAACTACCGATCTCAGATTTGGGGGTTCATGAAAACAGCCATATTGTTTGGTGATTGACTATATAAAATAAAGATTATAAATTTGAAATTATGACATATATCTAGCTTCCTAAAACCCCTCTTTAATCTGTTTTATATAGACAGTGTAAGATTTAATTTGAAACAGAACTGAATAACTACTGATGTAACTTTCAAAAAAATAATGCTGGGCATAGAAGAGGCCCTAATTAAAACCTAATATAAGAATGAATGAATGAATGAATGAATAGAGGAATGAATGAATGCTCAGCTTGGTGTTAGAGACTGGATGTTTGTGTACCCTCTAAAATTCCCATGTTGAAACCCTACCCTCCCTAATGTGCTGCTCTTGGGACGTGGGGCCTTTGGGAGGTCAGGGTAAGATGAGGCTGTGAGGGTGGGGCCCTCATGAATGGGATCGGCACCCTTATAAGGGTCAGGAGAGCTAGCTTCCTCTCTGCTCTCTGCCACGTGAGGATACCATGAGAAGTCAGCAGTCTGCAACCCAGAAGAGGCCCCCCACCAGACCTGCCCATGCTGACATCTGATCTTGAACTTCCAGCCTCCAGAACTGTGAGAAATAAATGTGTATGCTTTATAAGCTCCCCTGTCATAGTACCTTGTTATAGTTGCTCAAACATACTAAGACATTTGGTGAATGCCTACATCAGCCATTGTGGCTACTGTTTTCCACTTTATTCATCACCATGTTCCTCCTTTTACTTTGTATCCCCTTCTCTCTTCCCAGTTACATCTTTCCTTCAGTGATGAAGCTTTATAAAGCTGTAGTAAAGGTGTACCTTTGTAAAGAAGCTTGTTCCTTTAGAGATAGCTTCAATGTGTCCCATGCAAATTTCTCTTCAAAATCTACTTTAAAAGGGCAACTAAGAAGCTCCTACTTCAAGAAGCCGGAAAATGTGAGACCACAAACCTTCCTTTTGGCTTACAGACAACAGAAAAAGCAACAGAGGCTCTTTTATTTTATGAGGTTTTTTTGTTTTTTGTTTTTTTGTGTGTTTTTTTGTAATGTTTGTGTTTTGACTTTTAAAATTATTAGGATTTTCATAAATATTTGAACCCTGTGGAAATAATCTCATCAACATTCTATTTCTAGGACTATAAAGCAATTACAAGCTTGAAAGTGCTATTTTATTGTAATAAAAAGGAGAGTATTGGTGATATGTGGTTTGTGGTTTATTAAAGCCAGCTTGCTTAGACTTTAAAATGAGTAATTGCCAGCATAATTACTGTTTTACATTACGTGATCTGCACGGAGCTGTTTCAGTGAATCCGTCTTTCTACAGGTTTATGGTGCTCTTGCTTGCAGGACTAAAGAAAATGTAGTTAAATAATTTAGCACCTCTGCCGTTACCTATAACTGTAAATCTACCTTCCACAAAGTTGTCCTAGAGATTCTTTGAGTCAAGCCCAGACAAGAAAACCCACACACTCCTGGCTGCCTGAGAGCCCAGTCTCCTAACACCCTCTCTGTCCTCTGTGTCTGCGGAGAACTCCCAAGGTCCCAGGTAGCCACATCTCTCCCTGGCCTCAAGGGGGCGCCCTCTTGCGCTCGCTGAGGACGTGTTGGCACCTTGCAGGTGTGTGTCTTCCCAGCGCCACATGCCAAGACGCTGGTTTGGCTCACCTGTCCTTTCCCAGTGCTCCTCCTTCCTATCTTCCTCTTTAGGTCCCCCGAACACTGGAGGCAGTGATAAAAGAAGTCACTCAGCTTCTGGAAGCGACCTAAATATTCTCTTTCTCTAAACCCCTCTACCGTGTATCGGTTCCAAGACCCTGTTGTCACACATGTGTACTTACTATAGAATTTGTTATGTTCTTGCACTTTCCTCTCCGAAAAATAGATCACAAGCTCCACGAGTCCATGGCTATCTTCTTCCCTTTTGTATTACTCACAGCTACTTGCCTATCTATAGTAGGTGGTAATGAACTGCACAGAGACTATAACCCTGCAGGCTGCTTCTGCTGGGTCTGAAGCAGCTGCTGAAAGCCCCGGGGCTGGGGGGAGGGAATCAAGCCGGGAGAGGCACGAGTCTGCTCTCCTTCCTTCCCTGGGTTTGGTACTAGCTTTCTTTTTTTCTCTTGCAGTTTATGGGGGTCAGGGGGAAAAAAATGAACGGACAGAGAGCTTTTTAATGACATGCTAGTCATCTTCCGTGTTCTCTCGAATTTCTTTTTAGGTGAGCTAACATAGCTCCTTAGTTATGGTTGGCCTCACTGATGAAGCCCCCGAGGGCCTGCTTTGGTTTCTATTTCACCATCTTCTGCTTTCCTCCTCATCCTGAAACGGTAAAACGGCAACACGGACTGTGAACAGAAGTCTCTTCTGTTGATGAGAAGCAATATGGAAATAAAGATTTTCTTCTTTTGTTTATAATCCTTGTATCTTCATAGGCCTCTGGCTCCTCAGACGATGACATAGATGTGCCTGGTAGTATTTTGAAGTTTGCTGCTCACTTAGGAAATAGTGTTTTATGTCATTCATATCGCACGTTTAAGGGTGTCATTAAAAGAACAATTCACATTAGCACATTTTCCTGTTCTCTCTTCATTGCGTATCTTTGTAAGAGCTCAATGAAAGACTATGTAATGATAACCACTGCGGGAACTGAAGAAAAATCATACAGTTTGTACAAAGACACATGGTGAGCAGATAGTCGAGACCTAGAAACTGAATTAACGAGCAGACTCGGCAGCAAAGTTTTAAATTCTTCAAAACCCTCTCACACTGATTGCCTCTGTACTGAGGCTAATGATAATTCCTCTCCAAGAACAAGGTGTTTATGTGTTTTTATGGTGCATATCACCTGAGTGCGAGGTGCTTAGACATATTATTTTAGAACAAGACACAGCATTTTTATATCTTTATCTACTTAATGACCTCATATTTGCCTCTGCGGGTGATTTATGTTCCAGTCAGGAGTCTTCAGGGATTAACCACACATGAAGTGTTGTCTCTGAGGAAGATTTTTCTATAACCAAATTAAGCCAAGCTAATTAGAATGTTCGCATAAATCACAGTATTTGTCTAATAATAATAATGTCTAAGAAATTTATATTCAAGGTAAATTTACAGACACATTCTCTTTATGGAAGAAAACACACCTCAGGTACTGACTGACTGAGCTAAAGGCAAAGGAGTGCATCGGGTCCTGGGCTATAATGATCTATTACATACTGATAACGGATTTCTTCCGTCATCCCTGTGCACTTCCACGGTTATTACCTTAGTTGGTTTTTTCAGTATTAGGAGGATTCTTATATAGTCTACATTACCTTATCTGAACCCTTGGAGTCAGATGTATTTCTTAAACAAAAGGTTTCAGACTTGTAAAGGTAATATTATACATGTATCACTTATTACATAGCATCCGGGGGATGCACAGGAGGTCCCTGTGGTCAAGCTCATTGATATTGCTGCAGTGAAGCTCATGAATAGTCACACCAAAGAAGCTAAATAATAAATTTAAAGTCTCTCATATCAGTTTAGATCAGGTTTTGCCAATAAATGATTTAGGGGAAAAATCGGTTTTCAGAGAGTGGGGATTTGGCATATAAGTAAGGTGAAGAAGCTATACAAAATATATGTCAAAGACCCATGTTTCCACTAACAAAAGCCAAAAATGTTCCATAGACATCATTTATTAATTTCTCATTAAAAAACCCCCAAATTATCAATACCCTGTCCTATTTTTCATAAAATTTTAATCATTCTGCTTGGGCCTGCTGCCTTCTTTTTGCATTCACATTTATATTCTTCTCAAGAATCTTTACCCTGGGATCATGACTCTTAAATTTCCAATTTTTAATAGTGAAAGGAATATATGCTGTGGAGCCAGACAGATCTTAGATTTTAATCTAATTTTAATCCTACTGTGACTGTCTGTAATATACTTGACTCTTGATACCTCATTTTCTTCACCTGTAAAGTGGGAATAATAATATTTCTCTTACAGGGTTTGCAAGGATTAAATATATATATGTATAATATATATTATATATATACATACACATACATAAGATACACATATATACATATTATATGTATATATATCTATATATATCTACATATTCATAAAATATGTATATACATATATGCATATAATAGATACACGTATAATATAATACATATATAATATGCATATATATAATATGTAATGTATATATTATATATATTATATATATATATATGTTTAGCCTAAAGGCATTTTTGGCAAAGACTGCTAATTGTGTACCCAGTGTGCCTGTTCTCTTCTTGCTTATTGGCAGAACCTTAATTCTGTGCCGCTTCGTAGCCACTTTTAGGCTGACTGCCTCTCCCGGCCTTCCTTGAAGCTGGGTATGTCTGTGACACACAATCACTGCCAATGAAATGAAATGAAAGCAGAAGTTCTGGACAGCACCTTCCAGGAAACAGCAGTGTGCACCCTTTGTTCTTTTCCCTTCGTTCCTTCCTCCACCCTGTAGGCCTCACAAGGTGCTCCAGTAGACATCCCTGGACCATGTTGGAGGATCCCCGGCCGCCCGGGGATGGTGGCAGAGTGAGCAGAAGACAGCCTGGCACTGGGAGCAGGTGGGTGGAGCTGGCCTTCCAGCCCGCACCGCCTGCTTCCGGATTTCCTGTAGGAGACAGAGAAGCCAGCGTCCATCCTGTTCCACCGCTGCTCTTGTGGGTATCCTGATGCTTACAGACGAACCTGATTCTAACTGACAAAGCTTTCAGGAAATGTTGGTTCTCCCAACCTGTCCTCACAATCTGCCCTTCATCAGTACCCAGAAGACTCTTTTTGCAGGTCTTCTGAACCTTCCAGTTGGGACATTCCTCCAGTGTGTTCCCAGCCCGGCTTCTCCCCATCCCCTCTCCCGGCGCTGGCTTCTTCCTCTCCAGGCTTCACCATGATCTTGACTTACCCAGCAGTCTGTCTGTAAGGCATTTTTCATGACATTCCCTACCTTCATTTCCTCCAGCCTCTTAAAGAGCTTTTTAATGGTCTCATCTTAAATCCCTTTAATTTCTATTTTATGATTCTAGAAATCTTTTGATGTTTCATTGTGAAATACTTTATTAGGCCTCCTCTTTTTGCCTCCTCTCTTCCAAGGTCTTCATCACATCTTTGCGTGCTTTCTTTCTTTCGTGGTGTTACTTTCCCATTTTAGAACAAGTTGCCTCTCCATTGCTTTATTCTCCCCTTGGGATTAGACTGGCTTCTTCCCAGAAGGCATACAGTTTCAGAAGCAAAGTTCATATATCCTTCACAGTGCTCTAGTGCACGTTATATTAACTGTTATGTACACTTAAAACACACAAAATAGAAGTCTATATTGAATGGGTACACAAAAATGTAGACAAAGTGAGAAAAACGCACTGAGTAGCTATATGTCAACTTTGATAGTGATTATTTTTGTGGAGGCAGGGAGGGAAATGGGGTCTTCTTTGGTTACATCTGTAACTTTTTAAGCAGCTTTATTGATGTATAATTCACATACAATAAACTATACACATATCAAGCATACCACATGATCAATTTTGACATACGTATGCACCATGAAACCACAATCAAGATCATGAACAGATCCCTCAACCCCCAAATTCTCTTTGTTCCCTTTTGTAATTCCTTCCATCGGCTCCCCTTCTCACCCTCATCCAGGCAAACACTGACCTACTCTGTGCCTAGAGATTAGTTTTCATTTTTGAGAATGTTATGCAAATGAAATCACAAAATACATACTTTTTTTGGGGGGTCTAGCTTCTTTCACTGAGTATAATTGTTTTGAGTTTCATCCATATTTTGTGTGCATCAATAGTTTATTCATTTAGTGGTGAGTAGTAGTTCACTGTATAGATTACCATAATTTGTTTATCCATTCAGCTATTGGTGAACAATTTGGTTGTTTCCAGTTTGGGGCTATTATAAATAAAACTGCTGGGAATATTTTATGTGAGCCCTGAATGAACATTTGTTTTTATTTCTCTTGAATAAAAACCTAAGAGTGGCATGACTAGGTCATATAGTAGGCACATGTTTAACTTTTTCAGAAACTACTGAACTGTCTTCCAAAGCAGGTGTATTACTGTATGTTCTTAGTACCAGGGCGGTGTAGGCTCTGATAGGTGTGCAGTGGTAACTGATTGTGGGTTTGATTTGCATTTCCCTAACAACTAATGATGTTGAGTATCTTTTTATATGCTTATTTGCTATTTATATATCACCTTTAGTAAAGTATCTCTTCAAATCTTTTGCTTACTTTTTACTGAGTTATTTGACTTTTTATTATTGACTCTTGTGAGTTCTTTATATATTCTGTATATAAACCCTTAGTCAGGTACGTGATTTTCTAAGATTTTCTCCCAGTATTTGGCTTGTTTCTTTAACTATCTTAGCAGTATCTGGAAGAGCAGAATCATTTAATTTTGAATAAGTAAAATTTATCATTATATTCACTTATGAATTATGATTTTGGTGTATTAAATGTGAAATTATCACCTAACCTATGCCACAAAGATTTTCTCATATGCTTTTTCTATTAGTTTATAAATTTGGGGTTTTATATTTAGAATTATGATCCATTTGATGTTAATTTTTATGTAGGTGCAAGATATGGATAAAAGTTAAAAATTTCTTGCCGAGGGATATCCAATGTATTCCAGCACCATTTGCTGATAAGCTAATTCTTCATTGAATTTCCTGTGTGTGTGTGTAATAAGAAAAAGGGAGAGAGAGATTTCTGACCCTCTGTTTTGTTCTGTTGACATATTTTTCTATCTTAATGCCAGTACTCTACTGTCTTGCTTATTGTAGCTTTATAATAAGTCTTTAGTTCAGGAAAAGTTTTCTTGTTATTTAGGTCAGTTGCATTTCCAAATACAGTTTAGAATAGCTTTAATATTTCTACAAAAATGCCTGCTGGGATTTTTTTTAAGTTTTTTTTTTTTAAGATTTTATTTATTTATTTTGAGAGAGAGAGATAGTGAGAGAGAGAGCATGAGCCGGTGGGGGCAGGGAGGGAGAAGCAGGCTCCATGCTGAGCAGGGAGCTGGATGCAGGACTCGATCCCAAGACCCTGGGATCATGACCTGAGACAAAGGCAGATGCCACCCAAGTGCCCCTGGGAATTTTTTAAGTTTCTCCTTAAATTCTAGTTAGTTAACATACAGTGTAATATTAGTTTTGAATGTACAATATAGTGATTCAACACTTCCATACAACACCTGGTGCTCATCACAAGTGCACTCCTTAATCCCCATCACCTATTTCACCTATACCCACCCTCAACCTCCTGTCTGGTAACCATTAGTTTGTTCTCTATAGGTAAGAGTTTGTTTCTTGATTAGCCTCTCTCTCTCTCTCTCTCTCTCTCCCTTTTTTCCCTTTGCTCATTTGTTTTGTTTCTTTAATTACACACAGGGGCGAAATCATATGGTATTTGTCTTTCTCTGACTGACTTATTTCGCTTAGCATAATACTCTCTAGCTCCATTTATGTTGTTGCATATAGCAAGATTTCATTCTTTTTTATGGCTGAGTAATATTCCATTTAAGTTTGGAATACAAATTTATATACTACATCTTCTTTATCCATTCATCAGTCAATGGGCACTTGGGCTATTTAGAACTACCCTATGATGCAGCAATTGCACTACGAGGTTATTTATCCAAAGAATACAAAAATACTAATTGAAAGGGATACATGCACCCTGATGTTTATAGTAGCATTATCTACAATAGCTTGCTGGGATTATTTTTGAAATTATTTTAAATCTATAGATCAGTTGGGGGAGAACTGAAATCTTAAAAAATATTGATTCTTCCTATCCATGAATGTGGTATAACTTTCCATTAAATTTTTTTCATAAATATTTTATAGTTTTCAGTGTACTGGTCTTGCACATCTTTGGCTAGATTTATGGCCAAGTATTTCATATTTTGATATTGTAAATGATACTGTTTTTAAATTTAAAATCTTCAGTGTTGCTAATATATAAATAGTAATGAATTTTTAAATATTTATCTTTTATCATGAGACCTTGCTGAACTCAATTATTTTTTTGTAGCTTTCCTTCTAGATTCCATTGGATCTATTGGCAAATCCATTGGATTTTCTTCATAGACAATAATGTCATCTGGAATAAAGAAAATTTTACTTCTTAATTCCTGTATGTCAATCCATATTGCCCTCTAGTATCATTTTCCTTATGCCTGAAAGACTTCCTTTAACATTTCTTTGAGTGAGGGTTTTTGGTGATGAATTATTTCACCTTTAGTATGACTGAAAGAATGTTTTACCTTTATTTTTGAAATATATTTTCACTGTAGCTAGTTTTTATTTTCTTTTAGTACTTCAGGGTTTTTGTTGCATTTTATTCTCATTTGTGTTGCTTGCAAAGAGAAATCTACAGTCATTGTTTTCTCTTCACTCTTTGTTATATGTTTTTTTTCTCTGACTGCTTTTAAGATTTCCTCTTTATCACTTTTTTTGAGCAACTGGATTATGATGTACTTTGGTGTAGTTTTCTTCATCTGTATGTGTGTGTGTGTGTGTGTGTATTTTTTCCTGGCAGGGTTTGTTTGGGGTTTTTTTGAGCTTCTTGGATTAGTGTGTTTAAAGTTTCAACTAATATTTCCTCAAATATAATTTTAGTTTCTCCTACTACAGTTACATATATGTTATGCCTCTTGAAGTTGTCTGATATCTCATGGATATTCTTCTTATTAAAAAAAAAGTCATTCCTTCTTTGTTTCATTTGGATAGTTTCTATTGCTATATCTTCCAATTCACTAATCTTTTCTTCCACAATCTCTAATCTGTGGTTAATTCTATCCAGTACACACTTTTATCTCATAAATTGTTTTCATGTCTAAAAGTTGATTTTGAATCATTTATATATTTTCAGTGTCTCTACTAAAATCTTGAACATGTTAAATGCAGTTATAATAGCTATTTTAGTATCCTTATCTGCTAATTCTAATATCTGGGTCAGTATTGGGTCTGTTTTGATTGACTTTTCTTCTCATTTTGGTGGTATTTTCTCACTTCTTTGCATGTCTGATTATTTTTGAGTGGCTTCCAGGCACTGCAATTTTACTTGTTGGGTGCTGGATATATATATATATATATATATATATATATATATATATATATATATATATATATATATATATTATTTTTTTTTAAGATTTTATTTATTTATTTGGGGGGGGTGTGAGCACAAGTGGGGGGAGGGGCAGAGAGAGAGAGAGAAGCAGACTCCCCACTGAGCAGGGAACCTGACGTGGGGCTTGATCCCAGGATCCTGGGATCATGACCTGAGCTAAAGGCAGCCACTCAACCAATTGAGCCACCTGGTTATTTTATATTCTTATAAATATTCTTAAAACTTTTACTTGGATGCAGTTAAGTTACTTGGAAATAGATTCTTTTAGGTCTTGCATATAAATTTTTGGGGGGAGGGTGGCAGAAAATAGTACTTTACTCAATAACCTGTGAATTTTGAGATTATATTGTGTTTGACTTATAGAAACAGTCACAATTCCCAGCCCTGAATGAGAAGCCAAGTCCTATTCCATCTAATTTTTTTGGTAGTTCTTTCCTTGGTCTTGGGTAGTTTCCTTACATGTATGTGCTTTTGGATAATTCCCTCACATATATTGTCCAGCTATACTGATTATAATTGTCCATTTTCTTGAATGTCTCCTCCATGGATTATAAATTCTTGAAGGCAAGGACAGTACCCATAACACACTGCCTGGCAAAATGTATTCACTCAATAAATACTTGTTCAATAAATGAGTAAAATAAAGTAAGAAGGACAAAGATATAAATACTGTAAATACAAGATAGATAATCAAAGTTTACTTTTAATATCAAAGGTGAGAGAGATTACTTTCAGCCAGTGCTCAGTAAATATTTACTGAATGAAAAAAGAAGCCCATATTATATTCATTTACCTAATGTGTGTCAGACCTGTCTACAATTCAGGTTCCAAGTCATCTAGGTTGGGGAGGGTACTTTTCATGACATCATTCATTCTTCTTAAAATATAGATAAGAGATACCCTAGCAGTGAGATTAAACATAACTCAGAAGTGCCTTAAATATTAACAAAGAAAATGTTCCTTTTTTTCCCCTAATACTTAAAATTATCTTCTCCTGAAAGGAGAGGCCACCTACCTACTGTTTGAGTATTTTTCTAAATGTTACACTCTACAAAGTATAAATATAATAGTGAGTCATTTTCAGTGTTATAAGGTCAATGTTCTCAGCTTCTTTTTTTGTTACCATTCTCATAGTCTAACAAGCTCAAATGTTGAAAGGCTTTATCTGGGAACCCAGTGACTGTGGCACCTTCCCACAATTAAGATTTTAATTGATCACCCCTGGTCCAATACATGAAAAATCATCACATTCAAGGGAAAATGGCAATTTTTTTTTCTGGGTCTTGTTAAAAGAAGTGCTCTCTAAAAATGGAGTCAGTTATTTTTATGTCATAATATTGTTATGGAACATAAAAGAGCTAATATGTGCAAAGGGCTTGGCATATTGTAGTTGCTAAGTAAAAGCTAGTTCTACTTTTAAAAAAGGCACTTTTTACCATTCATCTTACAACCAAACTATGAATCAGAGTGGTAATGGTAATGGAAATTACCTCCTTTATTTGGTGGAGGTGGGAAAGAGAGAGAGAGCAAAAGAGCCAGATAGTTGCTTAATATCAAATTGTGAATTTTCATGCTTAGGTGAGTAATACATGACTTACCAAGCACTGTGAATCATCTGTGAGAATGTACACATGGTGCCTGAAGAGCAGGGCTTGAAGCCTCCTTTCATTGTCTAATCCAGGGAAAAACTTAAATAATAAAATTAGTATATCGGAAAGTGGGGGGAAGAGGTTTCTAGTTTCAGTGGTTAATGACAGTGCCCATGCTGGGGGTGGGTTATAGGGAGATCTGTCCTCTAGAGTAATAAGAAGAACACCCACTTAGGCTGGACTTCCAACCTCCAGAGATGCTTTGAAACAAACAGCCTTCACTGACTAAAAAAAGTAGTTCTATTCTTGCATGATCTCAGCTGATAGGGATACAAAAAGAAGCTCTGCCTTCAAAGGAGTAGAGAGAAGGCATGGACCATCCTACACTCTGAACTACAAAACCCAAGAAGATGGAGCATAAACTGGATGGCATAAGATGCTTAATTCAGTAAACTCTTTCAGTCTTGACTTCTGTTTCACTACCTGTTTTGAGGGGCTTTAAAAATGGTTTATACTTTCTATCCTCAAAACGTCACAAAATATTTTTAGTTCATTTGGTTAGCAATTGGTTTTCCAGCTTCCTCTTCATTTTCTGTGTATATAACACCTTGGTATCTCCAGCTTTTATTGTTTTACTGCTTTATTTCACCTCCGGTATATGTTCAATCCAATTGGCATGCATTTATTTTTTGAATATTTATTCTTTATGTAGAATATGGAGATTTTTAATGTAGAACTTCAGCAGTAAGATCTTTTCTGTATGCTTAACCTTTATTTCTTGCTGTTATTAGCCTTTGTATATAATATTATTTCTCTGTTTTCACTGGTGTGCTTGACAATTCCCTATTTAGTATCATTTGGAAATTTCATTAATGTACGTCTTCTTCCAGATCATTAATAAAGTTGTACCTCAAACTGAACCTGACATTTATTCCCATGGC
Source organism: Mirounga angustirostris (assembly GCF_029215605.1). NCBI lineage: Eukaryota > Metazoa > Chordata > Mammalia > Carnivora > Phocidae > Mirounga > Mirounga angustirostris. Next base: position 14,101,538 of record NW_026991711.1, on the reverse strand, counting down.
TCCCTTCTGGTCATCTCCTTGCAGCTCAATACGTTGCCCTTCATCATAGTATTTTTTTTTTTTTTTTTAGGATTTGCCAGCCACTTTCCAATCCTCCAGATATTGCTCATATCTAATCATTTAAAATTAATTTTGTGATCGGTGTTTCAGAATCTAGCAAAGTGCCTTACATATAATAAGCACTAGATAAACATTAGTAGAACAAAATTGGGTCACCAGATCAGCCATTTGCTTTTGTGTGTTTAGCAACCCCACCCCTACCAAAACCAAAACAGAATGAAACAAACAAGCCAACTGAAATTGTAAGTCAGGCCCTAGGAAAACTCTTGGCCAGTGATGGGCTCTAGGCATCCTTCTGCCACCTTTCCCTAATCTCAGGAAATAGCTCCTTCTACCCCATTGCTCAGGCCAGAAGTTCAGAAGACACCTGTGATTGGCTTCCTCTTTCACCTCCATATCCCCAAATAGCAAGCCTTGTTGCCATTTCTCAAGAATACCTCCGTTCCACCCACTGCCACCTCAGTACCTTGCCCCAGGGTCCCTGAAATGGACTATGACTCCCTGTTTCAACTGAGCCCTCTTCCAGTTCACTGCCTACAAAACCATCAGATTTAACCTCTTCAAGTGCAAATCAGATCTTGCCACTCCGTTGCTGGCACCTTGCAGGGACGTCTCTCTGATTAGATATAAAATCCAGCCCCTTTGCTTACTCATGATCTGGCCTCTGCCCTCAGACCACATGCTCCACGTGGACAGGGACCAGTCTGTCATTGCAACCAGGCAGTCTCGAACACACAGGAGGCCCTCACAAATACTTGCTGGGTGAAGGAAATACCCTGCACTATTGCGGCAAGGGAAAAGAAACACTTTTCTCCTAGCTTGGTCACAGACTCTCTTCTTATGTCAGTGTTCTAAAATAGATTGCTCAAAGATGTTTAGCTGTGACCAATGGTAAAACTATGATTGCTCCTATATTGTCCCCACCTCTGTTACCCAGACGCTGACATTTAATAATCATTGAGTATTCAAGAATGCAGTTCTTACAGATTAAAGCAACTATTTGTTAAAGAGGAGGGGACTGAAATTAAAATGGAGAACCTTTTGATGAACATTATATTCAAATCATTAGAATTTCATATAGATGTAATTGCTCCCTCAGAAATAGATTATATATACACAGCATTTTAAATGACATTTTTACATTGTTAAAGCACAGTTGATTATAAATTATGAGTATTTTAAGCCAGGCATGTTTCCTCTCCATCAATCAGTGTTATCACGGCCATCTTTTTAATAAGATTATTTGCTAATGCAAAACTAAAATGAGCAATGCCTGAAGCACCATTAAGGCAGAGAATGATCAAGTGACAGCAGCCTCCCTCACCCCCGCCCCCCAACCACCATTTGATTCTTTCCAGGACATGGTGTCTGGAGAAATTTGTTTTCCTTCATTCACACACCCCAGTGTAGCTTCTGCTAATGGGTATTTTTTTTTTCAGATGAGGAGTCATGAGTGCCTCTAAGCTTTGAGGTGCTAATCATTAGCAGTTAAGAAGCATCTCAGAGAGCAGACTCTGGCATTCTCCCCAAAAGCTGAAGGTTGAGATGCTGCGGGGCTATTTTGGATACTGGATTTTGATATTTATACTCATTCAAACCAATAACATAATATACTAAGTTGACAAAGAAAGTAAAGTCATCAGGCTTTCCACTGTGCAGTGGAGTAGACTGCTCAGCCAAAAAGTTCTATTGTGTGACTTTACCTGCACAATTTTTTTGAAGAGCCTAGGATGATGTATGATGAGCAAAAAATAAAGGAATGCACAAAATCTCTAAAGGCAAAATTATTTTTATTTAAAAAACCTGAGAAGGGCTGATGTCTTCTGTGTGTTGGGGATGGAATGGGCACATGGGAAGGGAACAAGCAAGTTCAGAAATGCTGAGACTTATATTAAAAGTTATCAGAAAAGCAATATGTTGATCACTCGCATCACAGGAGTTACCTATACTTATTGTTGATTAAGTAATTCTTATTCATGAAAAGCACTCACTATGAAAGAAGCATCAACATATATGAAAGGGACACCTGGATGGCTCAGTCGGTTGAGCATCTGACTCCATCTCAGCTCAGTCCTTGATCTCAGAGTTGTGTGTTCAAGCCCCACGTTGGACTCCACGCTGGGTATAGGGCCTACTCAAGGGGAAAAAAATCATATATGAGGAAGAATATTGAACACAAAATGTGAAAACTTACCCAAGACAAAGAAAGGATATTGGGTCAGAACACAGAGTGTGGAATTCTGAAAAATAAATAAATAAATAAATAAATAAATAAATAAATAAATAAATAAAAAGAGCCAAGAACTACATCCCTGGCATTTAAGAATGGGCCCAGTCTCTCCAGACTTCCAAGATCTCTGTGCTAAATTAATGGAACCTGTGCTCTCTCCTCCCATATGCCAAGTGATTAAAAAATAAGTAAAAGCAGTAAAAGATGTGAGGTAAGACTAAATATAGCTATCGTATAATTAAGTGTAAACTGGTTAAACTCATCTAAGAGGAAGACTCTCAGATACACAACACAAAACCCATTTACATTCTGTATGAAAGGAAGACTCCAAAAACCAAGTGATGGACAAAGGAAGGAAGTCACAGGAGACGCAAAGACGTCCCAGGCGGATGCAGACAAAAATAAAGATTGGCCACTATGTTGACCAGATGAATTTGAATCCAGAGTAAATCTAGACAGAGAATGGTACTTTATAAAGATACAGAGTGTAGCTCACAACAGAGTTCTCCCACTGTGGAGACCTAATCAACAAATAATACTGATTGAGATCCTTATGGAAATCATCACAAAAATAAATTTTATAAAAATCATCACTATAAAAGAAATATAAGGCAAAATTGGAGAATTTAAGTTATTTATTAAGGTTATTAATAGACCAAATGGGCAAAAAAGTAATTAAGGGTACAGAAAACCTAACTAAGAATAAGATGGATTTCATTTATATAACTATATTAGACCTGCTATCCTGAAGACAGAGAATACCTTTTTTTTTTCAGGTATTCAAGAAATATTTGCAAAAAATAACATATTGGCCATCAATAAAACTTCAGCAAATTCACCAAAGCTGGAATAGGACCAAAAACATTCTTTGATCAAATGTAATAAAATGAGAAATTTCAAAATATAGCTATTTTAAAAAAACATAGCCACATGGAGATTTTAAAATTTTTCTCCTAAACTGTTTTTGAGACAATAAGAAAATCAAAATGCAAACTGTAATATGTCTAGGAGAGCTTGATGAAAGTGTGATATGCCAGAATGTCTAGCATGCATCTAGTCATGCTCAAAGAAAATCACAACACTAAATAATTCACTAGTTAACAGGAAAAAAATGTAAACCTCTAACTAAGAAAAGCAAAGAGGGGTGCCTGGGTGGCTCAGTCTGTTAGAGTCTGCCTTTAGCTCAGGTCATGATCCCAAGGTCCTGGGATCCACCCCGTGTTGGGCTCCCTGCTCAGTGGGGAGTCTCCTTGTCCCTCTCTCTCTGCGTCTCCCCCCAGTGGTGCTCTCTCTCTCTCTCTCTCAAAAAAAAAAAAGGCAAAGAAATACTTAAAAAGGATAGAGACAGATTTTCATGAATGGGAAAATTGAAAAAGCTAGAACTAATAAATAAGTCTAACAGCTGGTTAACAGAAAAAAAGAAATTATTAGCTGACTTAATCATAGAAAAGAGGGTAAAGCAAAATACAAAAAAAAAATTGACAGTGAGTGCCAATGCAGTAGAAATTTAAAAAATCATGTCACTGTTTTGCTCAGCTCTATACAAACAATAAAGAATATGGATGAACAGGTGAATTTGTAGGGAATTACAGAATATATAAAAAATCTATACAGACCAACTTTTCTATAAGAGAGATAATTTCAAAGCGCAATTTTACTGATAGCTTAGATAAGAGAGAAGTCCAATGCTGTTCAGACTGCTTCAGAGTATAGAAGAAAGGACGACACTTTCTGTGTTATTTTAGTCATACCGTCATCTCTGGAGGAGAATCTGTTTCTTTGCCTTTCCGGTTTCTCCAGGCCTTCATTTTTGGCTGGTGACCCCCTTCTGTCTTCAAAGCCAGCAACTCTACCCCTCTGCCCTCTGTTTTTCTGACATCTCTTCACATCCCCTTTTCTGATCTCCTGCCTCCCTCCTTCGGTTATAAGGACTCCTGTGATTACATGGGGCCCACCTGCATAATCCAGGATACACTCCCCCTTTTAAGATCCTTAAGTTAATCACCCCGTCCTCCTTGCCGTGTAAGGTAGTAATCACATGATCTATGGATTAGGATATGGGCATCTTTGGGAAAGCCACTATTCTGCCTCCCACACCATATTGGCAAAGGTTAGCATATTTAATAACGTCATATATTGGATGAAGGTGGTCAACAGGCATTCTCAGACAATGCTGGGGGTTGGTAAAACCTTTATGCACAGCCATTTGGATTATTCATAAGATTATAATTGCACTTCTAAGAATTTCTCTTTCCAATTCTCCTAGACAAGGTATAGATGATTATATATCCAAGGATACTCACTGCAGCATTTTTGTAACATTATGGAATTGAAAATAAATCATCACCAAAAAAGGACTGGTTAAATATGCTATGGTACACTGATAAAATGGAATATACTGCAGCCTTTTGTGAAAGACACTTTTCTCTTTGTACTGAAATGGGAAAAAAATTGCCAAGAGGCTGATCATATGTCATTGTTTATAAGAGGCCCATTGTTTATGAGGTAATTTTTGGGGGGCTCCCCCCAAAATTTTTTTGGTTTTTTTTGTTTACATTTTGAAATCAGGATGTGTCTTTCAAATAATGACCTGTCACTTTTAAATGGTAGAATATGTTTTTTCCTTCATAGGAGTGAAATAATGATGTGTTTTCTGGTTAGTGAGAACTTAAATATGATGGAATACTGTAGTTAAGTGGGAAAAAGGTTCAAATAGCATGTAACTGTATCATATGTGCAACAAAATAATTATGTGTAACACACATACAGTTTCCCTCTTTATTAGATTGTTACCGTCAGCATTCAAAAAAGCTTTTTATTTCTCCTATTAAAAAAAACCCAAATCTCCTTTTGATCACATTTTCTCTGTCTAGTTAATACCTCTTTTCTTGACTTTCTTTCACAGCAAAACTCCTCAAGAGATTTAATCTATACTCATTTTCTCCAGTTTCTCTTTGGCTTCTTACTCCTTAAATCCATTCTGATTCGTTTTTGTCCCACTAAAACTTCTCGTCAGTATTACCACTGACCTTGATCTTGATAAATCATTCAGCAGCATTAGACACAAATTGTCGTGCCTCCTCCTTGAAATATTTTTCTTCCCTTGGATTCCGGGACACCTCACACTAGTTTTCCTCATCCCCACTGCAGTCCCTCCTAGGTCTTTTTGCTTTTTCCTCATGGTTTTCACCACTGTGACAAGACTGACAGGACCCCAGGGCTCCGTCCTTGTTCCCTGTCTCTTCTCCATCTGAGTTCACTCTTGTGGGGTCTCTTCTAAACTCAGAGCTTCGAATAGCATCTATTTGCCTTTGACTCTCAAATTTTTATGTCCTGCTCACATTTATTCCCTGATTTCATACCATGTATCCAACTGTCACTTAGCATATCTAATTTTGGTGTCTAATGGGCATCTCAAGCTTAGGATATCTAAGACTGAGCCTCCCAAAGTTCCCCCCAAACCTGTTTCTTCTTCAGTCTTCCTATCTCAGGTGTGACAGTTCTGATCTTTCAGTTGGCTGGCTAAAGTCCTTAGAGTCCCTTGCAGCCCACATTCAAGTCTTAGTCTATTTTTGTTGCCTCTGCCCTTAAAGTATGTCCAGAGTCTGGCCAGTTTCTGGTTCCCTCTACTGCTGCCATCTTGGTCCAAGTCACTGGTCAGTCTTTGGCCTGTGTTACTGCACTGTCCTGCTTAGTGTTCTACCAGCTCTTGCTTCTCTTCAGGCTGCCCTCTACAAGATATCCAGACATCCCGCCAAAATGGAATTCAGACGGTGCTACTTCTTTTTTTTTTTTTTAAAGATTTTATTTATTTATATGACAGAGAGAGACAGCGAGAACAGGAACACAAGCAGGGGGAGTGGGAGAGGGAGAAGCAGGCTTCCCGCTGAGCAGGGAGCCCGATGTGGGGCTCGATCCCAGGACCCTGGGATCATGACCTGAGCCGAAGGCAGATGCTTAACGACTGAGCCACCCAGGCGCCCAGATGGTGCTACTTCTTGCTCAAAATCCTCCAATGCTCTATTTCCTTCAGAGCAAAAGCCAGTCTTATTATAGTGACAAATCATAGGCTGATTTGGTCCGTTATGGACCTGGACTTCATTTCCCACTATTTGCTCCCAAACTCGCTCTTCCTGGATGCTCTTCCCTGGTATCCACAGAACTTACTACCTCTCCTCCTCCAAGTCTGCTCAAATGTCACTTTGTCTCTGAAGTTTTTTTCTGACCACTCTTAAATTTTGCCACCTATTTCTACACCTTCCAAAGATTCCCTACCACCATTCCTTGTTTGGATTTTCTCCATAATACTTACCGTCTTCTAATAGACTACAAAATTAGCATATTTATCTTATCTATTGCCTGTCTCCCCACCCTAGAACGTAGACTACTTGAAGGAAAGGAATATTGACTTATTTGCTCACTGATGTATATACACCATATTCAGTGCTTGACACATATTGAATGCTAAATACATATTTGTTGAAAGGGTTATTAATTCCTCATATGGGCACAGCATACTTCTAGAAGGATACACAAGTGAATGAGGACAGAGGCTTCTCTATAGAGGGGAAGTGGATTTCTGGGGGACAAATAGGGAAGGGGAAACATTTATTATTCTACACATTTTGATCTTTTAATTTTATGCTATTTATATATTTAAAACAATAAAATAGATCATTTACAAACAATGAAAAAAATATTAGGTAAAGGCTTTGTCTCAGCTGGGAGTTGGGGCACAGTAACAGATTTTGAACCGAGAATGTGAAATAGCCCATACCCATTCGAGGTCACCCAACACTCTTTGCTCTGGACATGTCTCTGTTAATCATATGGTAATTTAATGTAAGTCAGTAAGGAGGAGTGTTGGTGATATTCTCCATCATTAGATCATTCTTTCTCATTCCATTAACTCATTTCAGGGGGGTGGGGAAGGAGTGCTTTTTATTTATTTTTTTATTAAGTTTTTCTTTATTTTAATTCCAGTATAGTTAACATACAGTGTTATATTAGTTTCAAGTGTACAATATATAGTGATTCAGCAATTCTGTGCATTACTCAGTGCTCATCATGACAAATGTACTCTTAATCGGCTTCTCCTATTTCACCCATCCCCCCAATCACCTCCCCTCTGGTAACTGTTCTTCATACTTAGAGTCTCTTTTTGGTTTGTCTCTTTGTTCATTTGTTTTGTTTCTTCCATTCCACATATGAGTGAAATCATATGGTATTTGTCTTTCTCTAACTGACTTATTCTGCTTAGCATTATACTCTCTAGCTCCATCCATATTGTTACAGATGGCAAGATTTCATTCTTTTTTATGGCTGAATAATATTCCATTGTATATACCACTTCTTTATCCATTCATCTGTAGATGGACACTTGGGCTGCTTCCATAATTTGGCTATGATGAGTAAAGCTGCAATAAACACAGGGGTGCATATATCTCTTTGAATTAGTGTTTTCCACTGATAGGTTTTCTTTTTAAGAGAACTTGCAGAAGAGTAGTGTCCAGAGAGACAGGGCTCTTGAGATCAGAGTCAGATTAGCTCTGAGCTGCAACAAGATTCTATCTTTCCCTCCAAGGGGAGACAGAGGCCAGTCTTAGGACAGCAGACAACTAGTTGCTCACAAAGGGGTGACTCAGTGTGTCTGGCAACAAGACGGAGACAGAAACAATACTTGATTAAACAAGTGCCAGATACTAACTAGCATGCTATTGTGGGAAGTTAGAAGTAGCAGTTATGATGTTGCTAAGCAAAGGCACTTTGTTAGCATTAAGCATTTTCCCCTTCGACTGAAATATAAACCCAGAAGGAGAAACAATCCATTCTTTATTATTTTTAAAAGCAGTTTTCTGTCTGGAAAACAATTTACTGCCCACCAGAAATGTGCCTTCTTTTAGAAAAGTGTATAATTGGCTGCCATTTGACATTATGTGGCATTATTAAAGTCTTGAAATTCTCTTAATGTACTTTTTTTTTTCTTGCCACTGAGCAACATTTTCACAATTCCAGATTCCCTTCCTGTCCTACCTGGCATAATCTATTTTGAGAGATTTGCAGCCAGAGATAATTTTGAAAGAGTCAGGTTCTTGGTACAACTTTATAGAATTAAATGAGTCAGACTGATAGAAAGATAAAATGTATTATTACTTTGGATTAATTTTTATTCTGCAAACCACACTTGGAAGGCCTTGTCAACTAACATTGGAACTACTGGTCTATGGAAATGTAGACCCCTACCTGCCCCCTTCCCCCATTCTAGAGCAGCTATCTACCTCACTGTGGCAAACATTTATGGATCACCATTACGTCCAGAATTCACAGGACAGACCAGGCAAGTGTGGTCATGCTTCATCTTCATCTGAAAGAGTGCTGCTCGTTGACAATGCAAATCTCCGGGCTTCCCCCATGACCGTCAACTTCCCCATGATTCTGCGGCTCACTTAGGTTTGAGAACTACCAAGCGAGGGGATGAAAACAAATAGAAGACCATGTCTTTATTTCTTTGAAATGCACAGTGTAGTTAGTGGAAACAAACCCCTTGCATAGAAAGCAGTTCAGTTTTATTCATCAAGCAATATAGAGGCACTCGGCAAAGAATACACTTGAGTACATGGCTGGCTGAATGAACGAATTCAGCACAGACCAAGTATGGGAGCAGAACGGGTATACTTGCTTCTTTCCTATGCTCCTCTGCCTTCTATGTGGTTCTTCGGTTTTGCAAGGTTAGCAAAACATGCCACGTCTCTTTAGGCAAGATTGGGCCTCGCCACCTTTGAAGCTATACCAGCACATGCTGTTAAAAAATACAAAGTGCTTCACTTAGTCTCAGCAGATCCTAGTTACTAGATATGGCTACTAGACACTAGAAATAGATCGTGTCACGTCCTAACCAGCGGCAGGGGGAGGGGGAGTGGAATTTAAAAATTTGAATTAAAAAATGTGGCCAAAAAGGAGAAAAAAAGTAAAAAGAGGTAAAATCAGAAAAAATAGGAACAACAAAATAAAATGATTAGAAATAATTCCAAATCTGTTAATAATCTCAAAAGGCATAAGAGGGCCAAACGCTCTAGTATAAAGTATGGAGATATTAGTTTGAATAAAAGAAAACCAAAATTCAGCTCTGTTCTCTTTACAAGCAACACACATAAAATGACAGAGCTAAAACATAAGGACAGAGAAAGATTGAAAGTGAAAAGAGGAACAAAGATATACCAGGCAAATGTTAATGATAAATGTACTTGAGGCCATTGCAGTCATATTACTCTGTTCCCTGTAGCTGTAAGATTTCTAGCTCCTGCACATTTTAAAGGAACAAGAACACATAATTAAATACCACGGTTTCAGGTGCACGATAGTTCAGCTGAATATTCAGGTTTGTTTTAAATTCTGAGCTCATTTTTCCCCCTAGAAAATGCCAATTTCTGAGTTTACTTTCATAAGAGTTATATTCCTATGATTAGAGATCTTAATTTCATTTTCTTATTAAAATGCTATAGATGAAGACACATTCTATATGAAACATGTTTTCCATAGGAAATTGCACCCTCTGTCGCTATTGCTCATGAACTTGAGTCGTTGCGAGGCTGTGAGCTAAGTGCCGCAGACATTAACTGATGGGAGGCTAAGGACTGGCAACTTGCCCAGTGGAGTCCAGTTCAGACTGCCAACACTGGGGTGGAGAGAGACTCTTTGCAGGAAATTATGGAGGCTCCCCTCTAACATTTGTGGTATCCTCCAAGCTTTATAGAGAAATGTGGCTGGGTTTTTTTTTTTATTATTTTTTTAAGTGGTAATACCTTTCCACATATGGCTACAGTCATGTGTATGAGAGCTCCAAAGGGACCTCCAGTCTTTCCATGCTTCACTGCCAACCTTGGATTATCAGGTCTGATTTTACTAATCCTGGGGGACATGGTGGGTCTCCTTCCAGTCGAACCAGTGGTTAAATTATGCTGTCTCAAGTCATTGTTTTTTCTGAGTTATTCATCCAGAGTGTCTCAAAAGAAAGTCATTTAATGTGGAAAAAGTGAGTGCAAAAAAAAAAAAAGAGGTTCAAAATTCATGCTTTAAAATTATTGAGGATATTGAACAGTCACTTGGACTGTCCCCGTATTGACTTGCCCCTGCCTCTTCGGCAGTCTTGGCACTGCACGTGTGTATTGGGAGGGAAAGCTTCTGAGGTGACCCAACTTTCCCTGGAGAACACGGCCATTAAACATCCTCTATTCTTCTCTTGTGGGAGTGCTCCATACTGTGAGTAAAATCCCGTAATGACGGTGGAAATCCTGCTTAGCGAATAACTGATCTTTCTATTATTTTTGAAGTGGGGAAATGGGGGCATGTTTCTTTATAGTTTTTCTGGGGCTCTTAGTCCTTGTACTGTATGAAATAAACCCAAAACACAGCTTGTGGTATTTCCTTTGTTAGTTTGACAATGAAGGTGTTGTGAATCAGGACATTTCAAAACCGCTCTCTGTTGTAATATACATTTGGGGGTAGGGACTAATTTTTGAAGATTTATCAATCTGGTGCTTGAAGAGGCATATCACAGGAAACGTTTTGTACCTTACAACTCTTTCCTGCCTATGATTTATTGGACCATGGCACTATAAATCATGCTTTCTGATTCCCTCTTCTCTTTCTGAAATAAGTGACTCATTCTGTAGGATCAAGCCTGTCCTTTTTTCTTTTTTTTCTTTTTTTTTTTTTCATTTTCACTGAAAACCTTTTCTTATCTGCCCCAACCATGTATATGTCATTTTTCCTGGTAATTCTCCCATGTTCTGGGAATGCCCATTTAAAGAATATTTCTGTAAAAGTCATATATTATCATCTAGGAAATGCAAAAGTAAAAGAATTTAAAATATTTGAGTCCTTAAGAAAATGCATAGGTTTCAGTATATAAGCCACATTATTGCCCATAAACATGGTACAAATGAAATTTTATCTTATTTTGATTTTTCCCCCTCTTTCTGTAAAGACTGTAATTTTCACTGGGCTTGGAAAATATGAATTCAGATTATCAGTCAGATCATAAGCAATGTTTACTTTTTTAAGCCAAACTCCTAGAAAACTGGAAGGAAAATAATCATATTTTTTACAACACTACAGGTAAACAACAAACATATTTAGAAACTAGAAGATTTTAAAGCAAATGACAGGGTAAATCAATAACTCCCCCATGGAGGGAAGAAATGATTTTCTATTCAGGATATCAAACAAAACTAACGTGATTTTAATGGCTGAAAGAGCAGACTCCCCAATTGCACTTGCATGAGGGGGAGGTTAAGGATTGGCAGTTGCTCATATAAATCAAGTCTGGTAAGAACCGTATGAATAAGTGTTTGACATTTTCAGTTGGAAAGGAGCAGCTTGTCTTCAGTTCTGAGAAGACTTCCCCTTGTGACAATCATTTTTTTCCCTCTTTTGATGAACCAGATTTTTAATACCAGCTTCACATAAGCAAATGCACTGTAGTCCAGAGGGCAGAAGTTTCTGAGATGGCAAGGTAGCCAAGAGGAAAGGGGAAAATGTGACCATATTTGTCCATCAGAACCAAATCTGTTGCCTGTGTTTGCCAGCACATGTTATCTAAGCTCTTTCTACTCACTTGTGCAATGTTTCACAATTCCCAAATCCAAAGAAGCAGGGAGAAAGTGGTGACATATAAATCAGATTGCTTTCTACTTGACGTCAACTTCACAGAGGATTCTATTTTTTTTATAGATCAAATGTCTTAAGTGGAAATTACTCATTGAACAACTACTAACTCAACATTTATTGTTGAAGGCCTACTAAGTGCCCAGAAAATTATGTGATTCGTATCCAAGAGAAGATATGTTGCCTTGTAGTACAAAAGACCACTCAAAACATCTCAGTTCTTCTCCTATCTCTACCACTAGTAATATGACCACTACAGATCACCCAATCTCTTGGCTTTTATGAAAATGAGGAAATTTAAATAAATAGATTCTAATGTACCTTCCAGTTCAAACACGATAGCATCAGTGAACTTAACTGAACCTACATACCAACCTCTAGAAGAGGAAGTAAGAGGAGACCAAAAGGCATAAAGTAAACAAATAAAGTGCAAAACAAGGGGAGTGACAAAACATGCTAGGATTTAAGGCAGTGCCCAACCAAGGTGTAAAAGTGATGACTTCTCATTTGAATAGACATACATGACTCCATGTCCATTTAAAAGAGATGAACCAAATCTCTTTGCGAGCTATGTGTCAGAGTAGAGCGGGGGGACATTTATGCTTTGGCAGTGCACCAAAACTCATGAAAGTAACCTTAACAGGGTCACAGTTTCCTGAGTGAGCTGGCTTTGGCATGCAGGAAGAAGGCAAGACTCTCTCTTTGCGGAGGGCAAAGAATTTCCAGGATGGGCCAATTACACTTAATACTTATTCAGTATCTCAGAACTCATTTTAGTGCATTACATGTGTGAGGTCTCTGGCTCGCCCCTCTCTAGAGGTGGTTTGACATCGCCCCTGAAACGTCCTACTTTGACTCCAGTCATGTTCCCGTAGCCATCTGGCTGCTGGCCATGATGCAGAAGCACATTCCCTCTGGGACTCTGCTTCTACTCGTTTGGCCCTGTTCCTGCTGCCTTGCTTTCATCTGCCCGCTTTTCCGTTGCTGCAGAAAGGCAAGCCCAAGCAATGCGTCATAGCAGCAATTTCTGGGTGAACTGCTCTTCCCCACTGGCCTCAATAATCAGCTCTCGTGAAAAAACAAAGCAGGCATCAGTAGGGAGTCAGTCCCCCAGACTTAGGACTAGACGCAAGAAATGCATTTGACTCTTCGAAGATGCAAAAAATTTCACTTGACAATTATCCAGACCCACTCCCACTTTAAAGAGAGAATGTATTTTCTTGCCAAGACTAAGGGAAAGTAAAGGGACTAATCCAGGCACTTTTATGTACTTACGTATCTAATCTTCTTAATAACCTTTAACATTATTTGATATAATTCCAATTTTGCAATGAGGAATTGAAGATTTAAAAGGTTAAGTAACCTGCCTAAGGTCAAAGACTTAATATGTGATAGAATCGGATTAAAACCCTTGAACTAAAAATTCTATTTTTTTTCCACCAGGCTATTGCTTTTTGCAAGTACATAGAATAGCAATTACCTTAGTTCCTCTCAAATTCTAAAGATCAAAGAAAGGATAGTAAAGGAAGGATATAGATACACAAGGAAAGTAGAATGGAGTAACTATATTCGACTAACTAAAGAAAACCATAAGTGCTTCCTCTGTGATATTGGGCTTCTATCTTTTTTGAATATCAAGAATAACAAGATTTTGGCTTCTGTATTAATCTCATATGAAATCATGAGGCATCGCTGTAAATGTTTGGTTCATGAATATGAATGATCATTTTTTATAAAAATATAACATTTAAACACTTGCTCTATAATTAAATGTTATTTTGAAGATTTTCCATTTCCAGGTTAAGATTTCCCCTGAAACTCTAATCTAATTAATGGTGTTCTATCATTTGATTTATAAAGTGAGGGACTCACCTATAAGAGAGTCAGACTTCCGGTCCTGCAAGGTCTAACTTCATTGATAAAAAGCAAACAGCCAGTGAACATCACTGAAGACTGTAAGGTTCTCATGCCACTGATTCTTGCCATGGTACCAATAGATGTTTTTGGCTTTATGTCAGTTGTTTGTCAAGGAATTATAATAATATTTTTCAGAAAGCTTTGCTGTGACTTCCATTATACTGAAAGACTATTTTTTCCCCAACCTCCCTACCATCTGTTTTGATTCTACACTGGAAAATCTCCCTCGTATTCCATCCAGAAGGGCTAAGTGAAATCAATATGGCAACAGCAGATTGCTGATACATTACAGCTTTTAAGTGGGATGTTGTTATGATTAACAGTGGCCCAGCTCTTACCTCTCTATTATCCCAGTGCTATCTCAGAACATTTCGGTAGCTCATCACATTCAATTAATTCTATATGCTTCCTAAACATGAAGCATAAGGCTAAAAGAAATGTGAAGAAAAAAAGATCAATTATATTTAGCTTTCGGCAGGATTGGAATGATATGGTTTTCCCTTTTTGTCTATTTTGGTTAAAGACTGATCAATATATAAGAATACCATGTGTTTTAAAATAGGGGCAATGAAAATCATTAACAAGATCTATTATTTTACATGCCATATGTTTAGCTAGAAATTATATTGAACACTTGAGCTTTTTTCAATATTACTATCCCAAATAAGAAAAAAAAATTTTTAACTTTTGGGGCGCCTGGGTGGCTCAGGCGTTGGGCGTCTGCCTTCAGCTCAGGTCATGATCCCAGGATCCTGGGATCGAGCCCCACATCGGGCTCCCTGCTCAGCGGGAGGCCTGCTTCTCCCTCTCCCACTCCCCCTGCTTGCGTTCCCTCTCTTGCTGTGTCTCTCTGTCAAATAAATAAAATCTTTAAAAAAAATTTTTTTTAACTTTTATAACTCCTAATTATATTATGCAATCTTTCACTGTTGATTTTTCATAATCTAGCCACTAACAAATATGTGTATCTCTGCAATTAAGAGCACTTGGGTTATTAAGGATAGCATTTTATAGGTGCACAGTTCTGGGTAATGACAAGGATCCAAGGGTGTTTGAAGTAGATTGAGAGTCAGGGCCACTGCAGATGCTATAATAAAAAAATAGTGATGCTAGCCTGTTGTGTGAATTCTTCACATACGGAAGTCTCTAAGGAACAGGGTAGATATTGGGAAGATATATTCAGGAGGTATTTGATTACAAGAGTTGGAAATTTTGACTAATGCAAAAAACAAAGTCATTATCTCATATAAATGGGAAGGCTTGAAGCGTATCTCACGTCACACAATGCAGGGCATTTTTCGTGATCCATCCCTCATCGTAGCTTGTCTCTTTCACTCTTATGTTTACTTCATCCTTGTTGTGAACAAGTATTCTCCATATGGCAAGAAAGATGGCCATGAGCATCCCCAGGTTCCAACTGCTTTGTTTAGCAGAGTTTAAAGAAAACTTGTGTCTTACAAAGCCCACATACAACTTCCAGAACAAGATTTCTGTAACCCTGGTTGGATCTTGCATCCTCTCCTGGACCCATCACCAAGGATGGAGGAATGGGGCCCCAACGCTTGTTTGAGTGGGCTTGGGTCAGGGCTGTGCACCCCTGCGATCCCAGGGTGTTATGAAAAGGTGATTCAATTGATACAGAGGAAAAACTTCTGATCCAAGCTAATTAATTAATCATGGCTAATCCTATGTGGGACTAATCAGTCTAACTCATGTACTTATATTTAGCTACCTGGAGCTAATCTAGTTTGCAAATGTCTCACATGCAGTCCTTAGATACTCTTTTGTGTGCCTTCTTTTACATAAATGTTTTGCCTGGTCTCATTCATTATAGTGTCGATTTCCAAGCTTCATTAAGTGACTGTGTCCTTCCTATAGCCTGCCTTATAGTAGAAACTTAAAAATGTTTGCGAAATGTGCAGGGGCCATGCTAATCTTCTCTGTATAATTACGATTTTAGAATATGTGGTAGGAATATAAATTGGTATAGCCACTGTGGAAAACAGTATGGAGAGTCCTCAAAATATTAAAAATAGGAATACCATATGATCCAATCATTCCTCTATTGGGTATTTACCCAAAGGAAAAAAACCACTATTTCAAAAAGATATATGCGCCCCTATGCAGCAGTATTTACAATAGTCAAATATGGAAGCAACCTAAGTGTCCATCAAGCGGCAAATGGATAAGGAAGATGTGGTGTGTATAGACACATACATACATACATACATATGTATGAAACAGAATATTACACAGCCATAAAACTAGATGAGATCATGCCATTTGTGACAACATGCATGGACCTAGAGGGTATTATGCTAAGTGAAATATGTCAGATTGAGAAAGACAAATGCCATATGATTTCACTTATAAGTAGAATATAAAAACAAAAAGTGAACAAACAAAAGGCAGGATCAGACCTATAAATACAGAGGACAAACTGATATTTGCCAGAGGGATGGGGGTGAGAGGTTGGACAAAATGGTTGAAGGGGAGTGGGAGATACAGGCTTCCAGTTATGGAATGAACAAGTCAAGGAACTAAAAGACACAGCAGAGGGAATATAGTCAATGATATTTTGGTAG
The DNA here is from genome assembly GCF_029215605.1 of Mirounga angustirostris. NCBI lineage: Eukaryota > Metazoa > Chordata > Mammalia > Carnivora > Phocidae > Mirounga > Mirounga angustirostris. Next base: position 14,085,080 of record NW_026991711.1, on the reverse strand, counting down.
TGATGTATGGGGACAGATGGCAGCCACATTTATGGTGAGCACAGCATAATGCATAAATTTGTTGAATCACTATGTTGTACACCTGAAACTAACATATCATGTGTGTCAACTGGACCCAAATTTTTTTAAAAAGTTTGTGAAATGAATAATAATCATGCTTTTTCTCTTTTGTGGAGCAACCAGTAGAGTTTGATTGGCACTAACTGTTCTGTCACAGTATGAGTTCTTGCCATTTTGTCTTCTTCTGTGTTGGCATTCGGTACTCTTCCTCAAATTCCTGGCCTCTCCACCTCCCTGCCTCTCCTATTACCTCTTAGTTTAGGAAATAAATAGCCCAGACATTTAAATACTTTAAGCTCCACGGATCTTTGGAATTCCCTCCCGCTGCCCACCTTCTCTCCCTATCTTAGTCTCTTACTGAGATAGAAAATTAATAGTTGATTCCACAGCTGCTTGGGGATTTATTCAAACTAGCATAAAATGAGTAACTGACAAGTGTTTGGTTTTTTCCTAATACCAACTGCATATATGCTCTGTGTTCGATACAAATAAATTAATTCTTTATTTTGCCTTAAATTGGTGATTTCAGTGGAATACTATGCAACTAATTAAATACTATTGTTGAAGATGATAAGAAGTCAAGATATTTTTTCACACGTTAAATGAAAATAAGCGGGGCGCCTGGGTGGCTCAGTTGGTTAAGCGACTGCCTTCAGCTCAGGTCATGATCCCAGAGTCCTGGGATCGAGTCCCACATCGGGCTCCCTGCTCTGCGGGGAGTCTGCTTCTCCCTCTCCCACTCCCCCTGCTTGTGTTCCCTCTCTCACTGTGTCTCTCTCTGTCAAATAAATAAAATCTTTAAAAAAAAAATGAAAATAAGCATAATATATACAGTTTATTAAGTCTTGTCATATATATATAATGATATATAATTACACACACACATATATATACACATATAAATGCATATGTATGTTAACTAATTCGCCAATACACTGCTAGATACTTTGTTAGCATTTTATTTAGGATACTTGCACTTAATTAATAAGTGAGATTAATTTTAGATCATATGTATATGTGTATGTGTGTGTGCATGAGAGCTCTCCTTGTCCAGTTTTGGAGTCAATATTACATAAGCATTGTAGAATGAATGTGAAATCTTCCATCTTTTCTAAACTCTGGAATAGTTTAAGTAAGATAGCTGTTTTGCATTGCCTTGGGTTTTTTGGTATTCATTTGTAAAATTATCTGGGTTGGTAGTCTCAAATTAGGTATAGAGGTTTGCCTAAGTATTAATTTTGTCTATGATCATTCATCCACTGAACTATTTTAAATCTTTGTTCAATTTTGGTAATTTATAATTTTATTTAAAATTGTCCCTTTCATGTATATTTTAAAATGTACTTGCATAAGGTTGTGCAGAGTCCTCTCTTACAATTTTTTTAAAAAGATTTTTATTTATTTATTTGAGAGAGAGAGAGACAGAGAGACAGAGAGCATGCATGGGGGTGAAGGGCAGAGGGAGAGGGAGAAGCAGACTCTCTGCTGAGCAGGGAGCCCAATGCGGGGCTCGATCCCAGGACCCTGGGATCATGACCTGAGCCGAAGGCAGACGCTTAACTGATTGAGCCACCCAGGCGCCCCTCTTTGCTTCTATAGTAATGCCACGTTTCTATTATTTGTATTTCCCTCTTTTTATCAGATTAGTCAGAATTCTGTATATTTCACACTTGTTTACTTAGCTCTCTTGTCTTTTAGTTTTCTACTTTTATCTTTTGTCTTCTCCATTCTCTTTAGCTTTATGTCACTACATTTATTATTTAACTCATAATAATATCATAATCCAGAGTATAAACTGATAAACTGATTTATCAATTACCCTAATCCACGGGCATAGGGATAAATCAAACTTAAAATTCTTGGCAGTCAGTATACTATTCTATAATGAAATCGAAGAAGATATTATTTTGTGTAAAAAATTTTTAGTAACTGCAAAATCTCCCACAAGTGTTTTGCCTATAATAAATGCCATGACTTTAACAGGAAGACAGTTGAAATAATCAGAAGTTCTCAATTCCTTCATTTACACATTTAAATTATCCTGGTACCATTAGAGAGACCTTATAGCAGTTACCACACATTTTAAGGCTGGCAGTTGGTAAAAAAAAAAAAAAAAAAAAAAAAAAGTCACAAAGTGATAGTTACATGGCCCAACTAAAATTACTATCCTTTGAAAGTTGCTGCTATACAATTCTACTTCACTCTGCACAAATCCCGAGGAAAACCAGCAATTATGAGAGATGCTGCATTTTCACTCCTGCAGCCCCCAGTGGCCTAGGACCAGTGGCCTTCACATCGGGTCCAGTCCTAGACCACCACTTCCTTACTGGGTGGCCTTGACAAGCCACAGCCTTGTCTGTCTGTCTTTAATCATGAAGTGAAGACAAAGGCATGGCCACGTACTTCATCCCAATAACTCATTCATGATATCATTACATCAACAGGAGTGTTATTGTTAATGAGATAATGCTTTTAAAATTCTTTGTATGTCTTTGACCAAGCAAAAATAAAAACAAAGAAGAAGCTATTTTTAAAAGAAGAAATGCTCCACTGGCCTTGGACTCAGATCTGAGTCTGACCCCTCTGCTTCCTGTCGAGAGGGCGCAATTAACCATGAAGACATTCAAGGAAGCCTGGAAACTTTGCCTAACAGGGGAGGCCGGCCATGGCATAGTGTACAATGAAGTATCATCTGCGTCCTTTAAAATTTTGTCACCCTGAGTTGAAATGTAGGTGAAGATTTTAAAATATAAGAAAGAAACATGTCAATAGCATTTTCGTGTTAAAGAGAAAAGAGCTTAGTTTTTTTGTGTTTAGAAAAAATTAGAGGCTCATTGAAACACCTTCACACAACACAGAAAAATGTAAAATCAAACCTGCTTTTTCTCACACACAAAATGAAACATAATCTCGCTATGCCCTTTCCAGACATCTGTGATTATGTTGTCTATATTTGAATTAAGGGAATCACACAACTGTTTTGTCCCTCATCATACATTGTGAACATTATCTCAGATTTTTAAATAATCTTTAAAATAAAATGGGTATGGGTGACCTGCTGTTGTGGTTTGAACGGTGCCCCTCTTCCCAAAATATGTCCACTTGGAACCTATGAGTAGGACTTTATTTGGAAAATGGTCTTTGCAGCCATAATTGAGTTACAGATGTTGAGATGACATCATTGTAGACTATGGGCCATGAATCCAGCTTTGTCATTATATGAGAATGGCAGAGGGAATTTAAAAACACAGACAAGAGGGCCAGTGAGAAGAGACAGAGAATGGAAACATGCAGCCACCAGAAGCTGGAAGAGGCAAGGGACAGAGCAGGGCATTTAAGGAATCATAGCTAATGCAACGATTTTTTAAAATTTAAATTCAGTTAGCCAACAAATAGTACATCATTAGTTTCAGGTGTAAGGCAACGATTTTATTGAATATCGTGTTTAAAAGAACAAAAGCTGATTTCCAGGTTAGAGATACATATTGTATGTATATTGTATACTGTATCCTCCCTCTTTAAGAAGAGTATGTTCTGTGTATCTGCATATAGTACCTATTATATATATATATATATATATATAAAACAAATATACACACATAATCTAAGGTGTGTATCTATATATAGAATTATTCTGAATTACAGAAATATAGCATCATTTGTGTAACTTGCATATAGAAAAATTTTGAAGCAAATAAGTTAAAAAACAATCATAAGCTGACCAATAAATTTAAGGGCAAGATTATTACCAGTACCGTTAAGCTACTTGAGTGGTCTTCCTGCTCCCACATAACCCCGAAATGTAGCTACTCTCTGACTTTTTAAAATCATTTCTTGTTTTTAAAAGTTCTAAAAAATGTATGTTCTCCTAAATACTGTATTGTTTTTCTTTTGAGTTTATATAATGGTATTATACTCAGTGTAGTCATTTTAGAGATGCTTTAATGAACATTTCTAAGAGTTATCCGCATGTTACCTTCATTTGTGCATGTATTTTTTCTGGATGGACTTTGGAGCTATTTGAAGCATTTTGCTAATAGTTGTTGTTTACAACATGCTTGTGCATGTACCATTGTATATAAGGACTTGCAGATTCTCAGGGTGCGCCCATGTTTGGGGTACCCGGTAATGTCAAATTGCTTTCCAGTGGGTTGACAGCAATTAACCCTTCCTCGGGCAGTGTACGGAACTTTCCTGTTGTTCCACACACTCTCCAAAACTTGATAGCGTAAGGCTCCTTTATTTTGCCAAACTAGTGAGTATAAAATGGGATCCAGTTATGATCTTATTTTGCATTTCTCTGATTAATAACTGAGTTGAGCATTTTAAATCATTTATGTTCTCCACTATGTGAGATGTTTATTCACATCTTTTGCTCATTTTTCTACTGAATCATTTGTCTTTTTCATATTGACATTTAGGATTTCTGCACATATTTCAGATACCTTATCAATTATATAGGTTGTAAATATCTTTTCCTCCTTTGTAGCTTATCTTTCACCATCTTTAGAATATCTCTTAATGATACAAGTTCTTAATGGAATGTTATTAAATTTTTCTATTAATACCTTTGTTTATTTGTTTGTGCCTTTTAAAAATGCTTTCCCACCCACAGTGGGACAAAGATATTTTCCTGTATTTTCTACTAAAAGCTTTAAAAGGTTTACTTTTTATACTTAAAACATGTAGAATTGATTTTTGTGAAGGGGGTGAGAGGTAGTGTTCAAATTTCATTTCTTGGGGCTCCTGGGGGGCTCAGTCGTTTAAGCGTCTGCCTTCAGCTCAGCTCATGATCCCCGGGTCTCAGGGTCAAGTCCCGTGTCGGGCCCCCTGCTCAGGGGAGAGTCTGCTTATCCCTCTGCCCTTCACCCCGCTTGTGCTCTCTCTCTCTCTCTCAAATAATAAAAATCTTTAAAAAATAAAAAAGCAAATTTCATTTCTTTCCTCATGTCACCAGCCAATTGTCCCAGAGCATCTTCTTAAAGAGGCATCTCTGTTCTTAGAGATTTGTGTTGCTATCTGTGTCATAAATCATCTATCTGGTCTCTCTATTCAGTTTCACTGGAGTTTGTTTTGTTTTATATATCTCTGTAATTATCCTACAGTGTTTTCATTGCTATTGCCTTCACCTGGTCTTATGGGGCAAGTCTTTCCAACTATTTATCTTTTTCAGTAGTCTGGGTTGCCATTTTGCTTTTTAATGCACATTTAGAATCAACCTAAGTAAGTTGCTTTAAAAAAGAATGGGGTATGGATCTTTAGATAAATTTGGAGAGAACTGTATCTTATAATAGTGAGTCTTCCTATCTCTGAACATGTTCTATCTCTTCGTTTAGTTAGGACTTCAGTGTCTTTCAATAAGGTTGTAAAATTGTTCCCATAATGGCCTACATCTTTAGTTAGATTTCTGGATGCTATATATTTCTATTGTTATTTTAAATGATATCTTTTTTTAAAAAATACATTTTCTCAATCGTCACTAATGGCATAGAGGTTAAATATATTGATCTTATTTCTAGACAGACTGCTAACTTAATATCTCTAATTATTTTGGGTTTTTTGTGTGGATCATTATATCATCTGTGATGACACTTTTGTTTTTCCCATTCCAATTCTTGTATTTTAAAATTTGGTTTCCATGTATTACTACATAAACAAGAACCTTGAATACAACTTGCATAGAAGCAGAGAGTGTCCATACTTCTCTTGCTCTTGATTTTAAAGTGATTGCTTCTAACATTTTACTGTTAGGAATGTTTTCGATCTAGATTTTTGGAGCTACTCTTTTTTTTTTTTTTAACTACTTTTAATTAGGTTCAGGGAGTTCCCTTTTATTTCCAGCTTACCAATGATATTTATCATGAGTAACTCAATTTTATCACAGATTTTTCTTCATCTTTTAAGAGAATATATGACTTTTTCTTTCTTTTTTTTTTACTTATTAATGTGGTGAATTGTACTGAAAGACTTCTATCAAAACCACCTTTGCAATTTGGGGAATTTTTAAGTGATGAATGGTATTAAATATTGTCATTGTTTTTTTCATCTATTGAGATGATCATATACTATTTCTCCTTCATTTAAAGAAGATAGTGAATTATATTGATTCATTTTCAAATGGTAAACAAATCTTCCATTCCCTGATAAACCATATTTGCTCATGATATATTATCTTTTTTTATATATCAGGGATTCACTATCACTTATATGTGAAGTCTAAAACACACGGAACAGCAACAACAAAAACAAACCCATAGAAAAAGATGAGATTGGGGGTTACCAAAGGTTGGGGGATGGAGGAAGGTGGTCAAAAGATACAAACTTCACCTTGTAAGATAACTAAGGGCTAGGAGATGGAATGCATGATGACTGTAGTTAACACTGACAAAGAGCTAAGAGGAAGGTTGTTAAGACGGTAGATCCTAAGAGTTCTCACCCCAAGGAAAAACAATTTTTTTGTTTCTTTTTTATCATATCTGTATGAGAGGCTGGGTGCTAAATAACTAAAATGATAGTGGTGATCATTTCACAATATGTGTGAGTCAAGCTATTTTGCTGTACACCTTGAACTTATACAGTGATGAATGTCAATTGTATCTCAATAAAACTGGAAGAAAATGAAGTCTGTATATATGTAGTGCATATATATGTAAACTAATGAGATTGAAGTCACATTGCTTGCAATTTCAATGCATAGATAGTTAGGTATATGCCGTCAAATGAGAGTGGAGGAGGTGTTAAAATTGTTCTAAATATTGACAGTGGTGAGGACGCAAATTCTAAACTTTCACATTGGATTTGCTCAACACAGAGAGGGAGGGTGGTGTTTGCCCTCATGCCCATCTCTCTCCTAGGTGATGTCTGTGGATTTCCAGCTGGAGCCTTACTCTCTCTGCTTCAGGTTGTCCTTGCCACGCTGTGAATAAAACTAACAAAAGATTATTCACTGGCTCAGCGGCCTCACCCAAGACTGCTTCCTTTTGGGAGAATAAGGTATATTTATTTGAAGGCCAACCTGTGCTTTAAAAACTCAAATCACTGACTCTAAATAATTAACGCTTACTAAATCTGTCCTGTGAGAACTGAACATTTTAAGAGGCTCTGCAAAGCTGACAGGTTGTGTCTTTCTTACATTTCCTTATTCCTTCTGTCATTCTTTCTCCTCTTCCATGGATCTCCTCCACCCGTGGCTTGTGTCCACCATCTTTCCATTTCCGTCCTTTACATTTCAGAAACAATAAAGTAAAAAAACCAAAACGAACAAACAAAAAGAACCACACCACACAGACACTGGTACTGATGTTTTCTCCCCATTGGGTCTTTGTCCCAGTGACAGTTTAGCTCTTTTTGAGACAAATGACTCACGTGTATGAGACTCTTTGGAAATGAAATGAGTGTGGGTACAAGGCATGAGCAAGGAACATGGAGAAAAAAATGTGGCCTACTAAAAAGTTTCTCAAGCCAGTTAATTTTACAAAGACTAGTTTTAAATTTGACATAAGCGTATATAGAAAATGAGGCCGCATGGTCTAGCGGTTGAGAGACCCAGACCAGCTGTTTTCATTCCCCAGCTTCACCGTGAAGAACGCCAGGGCTGGGACAAGATTCTTCATCTCCTTTGGCATCAGCTTCCTCCTGTATAAGTTGGACATAAGAACAGTACCTACCTCCTAACATTGTTGAGTAAAAACCTTAACATTTGTAAAGTGCTAAGAATAGCGTTAGATATATAGCAAGCACTGTATAGTTTCCTAAATAGATGAAACTAAAAGAGTGGATGGAGAAAAAAAATTGGATAGGAAAGTAACACACAGGTCATATTACAATAATGTGCTTTTGAAAGATAACTACTCTAAAGTAACCTTGAAGTTAGAAAATAAGCACATTTTCTGGCATGCAGAAAAATAGTAGAAGTGAAAGAAATTACAATAACTTGCAATTATACCTCCAGAATCATAATCATTTGAACTTTAATTAGGAAGAGTTCAGGTTATTCTTAATTCAACGTTTACTCACATTTACTTCTTCAGATTCTGCAGACTTCCTCACACAGTCCTGCTCCTTCTTTAAATATTGTAAAGCTTTTTCTCTTGAGTACACGAACAACACTAATTTTAGCTCCAATTGTTATATTTTCAGAGAAGTTAAAAAAAGCATTAAGCCTGAGTGTTTTCAAAGGATGATTCTATAAGAAGACATGAGGCTATGGTTAGAAAGTGATTGGTCTTATTAACTGGGGAGAGAAGTATGGCCTGATAGAAAAGGAAAAAGGGAACAAGCGACGATGATATCTTACACTTTCATCTTACGCTTCCCCAAGCACCTGAAACCAAGTCTCATTACCATTTCTTCAAGCCGACGAAGCAAGTGAGATAGCCAGTTATGTGTGCTTCCCAAGGTCGTATTCCAACTTGCTAACATAGCGATAAAAATCCAATATACTTGATTAGTGTCCGCTGCCCACTCAACCTCCCAGCATCGATTCTGAGCGTGATGTGCAAGGGAGATGGGCAGGATGATCTTCTCGGTCTTTCCAACCTCGCCATCTTACTCAGTGGCTTCCCTTTTGTTCAGCCTTGATTGCATCTCAACAAGCTTTCCTTCACACCATGTCCGTTCAGGCAGAATTCTCTCTGGTTGAGGGGTCAGAATGACGAGTGTGTTCCCTGGCTGGTCTTGGGGGCCACTTTGGTTCTTTGTCACCCTTTGTGCACCTTGTGGGGCAGAATTTAAGTCCTCACAAATGTTTTTGTGTGTTTTAGGTCATTGTTTCCTTGATCGCCTTCCCTGGGAATGCCTGTCATGTTCGCAGATGGTTTCAGAAGGTCTTGAGGATTTCGTTAATTTTTTTTTCCATTTTTTTTTATAATGTTCAGTTAGCCAGCATATAGTACATAGGATTTCGTTAGTTTTGAATGAGTTTTGTCCTTTTTTAATTCGAGTTTTAACCCCTTGGCCAGGACTTTAAACCCAGTTGAAGAGAAAGATCTAGAAAGGGCCTCCGACCTGTCTCCGACAGGTAGCCATATGAGCCTACTGAAATTGAAGTTGGAACTTAAAGTAACCAAAATTTAAAGTTCATCTCTCAGTTGCACTAGCCATATTTCAAACACACAGTAGCCAACGCATTATCTTTCTCAGCTTCCGCCTCAATCTATTCATCTCTAGAGTGGAAAGGCTGCATTAGGTGACTCTAAGAACCCTCCTGCACTAGCATTTAGTAATGTTTCCAGTAGATGACTGTAAGATCCCTCTGGCACTAACATTCTGTGATTTTTTTTTTTTCCGGCATTTTTCTTGGGCTTGGCAGTAGTGCCTTGGGTTCCGTGAGCAGTGGCTCGCTCGCTCGCTCTCTTCATCCAGCAAAGTGTACCTTTCTTCTATTCACCTTGTATGTTGGAACCAAAGGCTTGACAAAGAATATGGTAATGTATTCAATAAAGGCTCTGTGTACTAAATATAGCCTCCGAGTTTTAAAGAGCTTTTTTTTTCTTTTATGAGTGTAGGCAGCTGTTTCACCATGAAACAGGTCTCAGATAGAGAGGAAGACACATTCTATTTTGAGATAAAAGCTTCATCTGAGATGTAGAAATGACACTGTAATAAATGCTATTATAGTTAATGAAATCAGGGTAGCAACTGATTTTTGTTTGATTTGTATGAGGCAAATTCTTCCAAATTTCCAGGTACACATTCTGAGCATAAGCCAGCAGTAGATCCTATTGTCAATCAGTCAGAACTACAAGTTGGTCTCTGTTCCTTTCCTTTTTTTTTGGAGCCCAGAGGTTATAAGAAAAATATATGTTAAAATCACAGAGACTAGAATTTTCCTTTCTCTTCCTGCTATCTACAGGAAAGGGCAGCAATTAATTATCCAATGGGAAACATTTATCAGCCTCAGTTTACAAACGAAAATCATATAACACAAAAGTTCTGTTTATATCCCTTTGAAAAGTAAATGTGACAATATGGTGTTAATCTAAATCTTTAAAAGGGATTTTTAAAACCTCGAAGACGGCAAATTTCCAGAGTGCTGATTATATGTGCTAATTGTCTTTTGCTTGTTATTTCAGTCCCTTAACTAGGAAGATTCTTAGCATATGTCTATTGCCCCACTACTTTCTTCAGGCGGAAACTCCCTTGGGTAGAGTTGCCTGACAAAATCATTAAATAGAAGTTTTATGAGCCTAGGTGGGATAACATTTGGAGATGACTGATTACACGATTGCAGCTAATTGTTTGTGGGACTTGGAAAGTCTCTAACATCTTTAAGGGGAATCCTTCCACTTGTAATCCATCAAAAGAATTGCAGCTTTCTCTAAGGATAAGCTTCCTTTGGGGTGTCACTGAGCAATATTTCCAAGGCAAACTTGCACCAGCTTTGGTCTTTTTTTTTTTTTTTTCTGATGAAAATAATCACCCCTTTGTCACCAAAATACAATTTATGACCACAAGGCCCTCCCCTGCTGGGATGTTTGCCCTTCGACAAGATTATTTGAGACCTCTTCCAGTTGCATGCCAGAAATTATGTGCTAACTTTGTCTTGTTAGATCCCTACTGATACAGATACTTAGCGCACAGGTGTAACTCACTCCAGCAGTAGTTTGCTTTTTTTTAAATTAATTGTTATGAATAACATACATACATTTATTTGTTTGTTTGTTTATTTATTTTTATGATGGTAAGGACGCTTAACAAGAGATACCCTCTTAACAAATGTTTAAGCGTTCAATACAATATTGCTAATTACAGGCACAGTGTGGTACAGCTTTTGAGCTGAGGCGATCCACGAATGAAGTGCCTTAGGCATTTGTAACTTTAGTGTATTTTTATGCAGAGTATAATTATTCCCCTATTTTTTTACCATCTATTCGTCAAAGGGTTCGAGTGACTTCCCTGAGTTATAGTTAATAAATAACTGTTAACTGTGAGATTACAGTGATGGTCGCGTTCCTGGCATCCTCAGCCCGATGTCAAAGTCCTATCCATGCTCTTCTCATTTCACATCTGCTACAGCTCCTTGCTAGTTAGGTACCAAGTATCCAACAAATATTTTCAACAATTCATTCAACAAACAGTCCCCACAGACTCCTCTATGTGGAGCACTGTGACTAACACTGCACCCCACCCTAAGGCTTAAGAAAATGAAGATCATCTGTGTCTCAGTCTATTTGACCAAAGCTCTGTCTGCTCGTTCTCATTACCGTTACTCTGGGAAAATGTGTGATATTGAGCAGTTATGAAACAATGGCTTTCCTGGGGGGTGGGGTGGGAGTTGTAAAAACACAAACTGTTAAGAAGATGTGGTGTATATATACAACGGAATATTATGCAGCCATCAAAAGGAATGAATTCTTGCCATTTGCAATGACGTGGATGGAACTGGAGGGTATTATGCTAAGCGAAATAAGTCAATCAGAGAAAGACATGTGTCATATGATCTCACTGACATGAGGAATTCTTAATCTCAGGAAACAAACTGGGGGTTGCTGGAGTGGTGGGGGGTGGGAGGGTTGGGGTGGCTGGGTGATGGACATTGGGGAGGGTATGTGCTATGGTGAGTGCTGTGAATTGTGCAAGACTGTTGAATCACAGACCTGTGCCTCTGAAACAAATAACACATTATATGTTAAAAAAAAAAAAAAAAAAAAAAGAAGATGGCAGGAAGGGCAAAATGAAGGGGGGGAAATCGGAGGGGTAGACGAACCATGAGAGACTATGGACTCTGAGAAACAAGCTGAGGGTTCTAGACGGGAGGGGGTGGGGGATGGGTTAGCCTGGTGATGGGTATTAAAGAGGGCACGTATTGAATGGAGCGCTGTTATACGCAAACAATGAATCATGGAACACTACATCAAAAACTAATGATGTAATATATGGTGATTAACATAACATAATAAAATAAAAAATAAAAAAACAGCACAAACTGTTGCCCATTTGTAACCTGTTATACACATTGCGTGAGGCTTCCATATCGAGCTGATGAAATCTTGAATTGCGAACCTGAAATAAAGCTGGGTGTGTGCCCGCTGTGGCAAACATGGATTTTGATAAAATTTCTGCCCATTGGAAGTCTGGGTGGTATTCAGTGGTAAATGGTGGCTGAAGCCATGTGGAATGGGTCGGGGTGGAGAAATTATGGATCTCAGGCTGTGGCGTGAAGCCAACCACATTCATCTCACATATTAACAAACCTCCATCAGCCCAGAAATTAAGGCAAAGCAGGCAAGAAACTGTACACACCCTGATCTAGAAGTGAAAAAAGAAAAGCATCGGATACACAACTTTATTGAATAGATAGCCCTCACCCAGGCCTGGCTTAGAACCAAGGATACCTAGAGTCCTTGGAAGGGGCTTCCAAGGAGGTAGTATTAAAAACGAGGTAACATCAGGGCACCTGGGTGGCTCATTCGGTTGGGCGTCTGCCTTCAGCTCAGGCCCTGATCCCAGGGTTCTGGGATCGAGCCCCGCATCAGGCTCCTTGCTGGGCAGGGAGCCTGCTTCTCCCTCTCCCTCTGCCTGCCATTCCCCCTGCTTGTGCTCTCTCTCTCTCTGTGCCAAATAAATAAATAAAATCATTTAAAAATTTTTAAAAAATTAAAAAAACAAGGCAACTTCCTTGTTCTTCTCCCTCAATTAGAAGCCTTAATATTTTTTCTCTCCCATCTTAGCCAAGAAGGACGAGGCCAGGGACTGGAAAGGAAAACCTCTCCAAGGTCACTCCGTACCTTGTTTTCTTTTCTCTCTTCTCACTCAGGCAGACAGAGTAGAGTCTGAGATTGTCATCCTCTTCTCTGACAGCTTGAGAAGGCTGTCATGATTTTTCCAATCATTAGCTTCGACACCCTCTCTTTGTTTACCTTGCCGATGCTTGCAAGGTAGGTCACACTTGCTCGGCATGCAGACACCACTCTTGACTGCCTTTGAGACAACAGATTAAGGGGAAGGGGAATGAACACTGTCTATGCAAAATGGAGCATGCTCAGTGTCCCTCCCTCAGCTAGCTGACCATGTAGGAACATAACTGCCAACAGTGATGTGGGGCCTGAATTTTGCAGGCAGTACAGTTAAGTACATACATAAGCCTTTCTTAGCAAATGAGCACAAACTCCGACCATGTCACTTTTGTATTCTTATCTGGCATTTTCTTCATTTCTCCTCAGACACAGTTGTTTGAAGGAATAGAATTTTAACATGAATACTCAAACTCTATTTCTTGTAGTCTGACTGAAGTGTGATTAAACTCAGAAGAAAATGAATTATTTCTTGCCACATAAGCCACAATGCAGGAGAGGGACAAAAAGACTCTTAATACCACTTTACTTTTTTGGATCCCATGAGCATGTCCTTCATAAAAGTCACTATCAAACTCTTCCGTTCCTGTACAAGCAATGCCATTGATCCTGTGGACCATTTATATAAAATCTAAAATGCCAGCGATCACATTATGAAGTCTCTGGCACCTGCTTGATTATACCCACTCTGTTCACAGCACAATATTGAGTCAAGAAAAACTCTAGACCGACAATTCACAAACTTCGGTGAGCAAACACATCACCTGCAGAGCTTGTGAACACAGATTCCTGGGCTCCCCTCCAACAATTTAGTAGATTGACAATGGGAAGGACCTGAGAATTTTCAGCTCTAACAAACTCTGAGGGCGTGCTGATGCTGCTGGTCCATGAACACTGGTCCTGCGGAACTCCTCACAATCGCGTGCCTGACTTAACACACACACACACACTCTCTTTCTCTCTCTCTCTCACACAGACACACTCTCTCACACACACATACACACTCTCTCATACACACTCTCTCACACACAGAGGCACGGTCACACACACACACACTCTCTCTCTCTCACACACACACACACACACGCACACGAGTCTGCCTTTATTTAAGGCGGGGCATTTGGTAGGTTCATTTCAGCACAGAGGGGTAACACATCTTCTTTATAAGACACTTCAACTGCCTTCAAGGAAATAGCAGAGAGAGTTAGAGGCCATTAGGATGGACCGTTGAGAACATCCCTGACTTTAAAACCCCACACAGAGAAGAAGCCGTTAATGCAAACATCCATTCTGTACTTACTAGGAACACAGTATTGCTGACACATGGCTTTAGAAGGACCATTTAAAACCGTAGTCAATTGGTAATTATTAATATTTATTACTGCTCTGATGAAACCCTCAGCATATATTTACGTTCTAAAGGCTGGTAATAAAATCAGATAAACTGATAAACAATTAGTCATTTGGGGCACTTTCTCCCTGTTTAATTTGTTTCTCACTCCTATCCTCTCCCTCTGTGTAATATATGTTATGTATATGTGCATTTGTATATATGTAACGTATGTATATGTATATTATGTATCATGTGCATATGTATAGATATATAATAGAGACAGATGCTTATATAGTTTTGAAGAGAATATATATAGGATATATATTTTATATATGGTTTTGAATGCAATTCTGTAATATTATATATGTGTATATATTATAGTTTTGCCAGCTAAGTTATGAGGGAGAAATAAATTATCCTCTCTACTCTACCCCTTTCTTATTTGGAACAACACAATTATATCATTAAGCTAATAATGCCAGCAATTATAAAGGATCTAGTTATTTGGGAACAGTTATTCATAATGAATTGTTCCTTAATGCCTGTACACATGGATTGGTTTGATGGGAGAGAGGGAAGTCTGTAGGTCAGTACAGTATTTCTTGTTGCATTTTGCTGTCGGAAGCTTTCACTCCTGCCCTTGAAGGGCTGAGAAGTACTGGATAAACCACATTATGCCGGTCCTTATCTTTCTTATGGGTATTAAGGACAGATATTCTCATTAACTCTCAGCCTGTGAATTATGGGCCAGCCATTTACTGTACGGAATAATAAATTGTCCAGAACTACGTGTGCACAGAGCTATGGCTCTAAATATTGGCTTTCCTGCCCAATGCAGTTCAGTTGTTTGTAGAAGCCAGTGGAAGAGCTTATTAATTGAAAATGGATCCTGATTGTGTTTTTTCGTCATTTAGCAATTCTCAAACAATTTCTCTTTAGTGTCATTTTAATGCTGGCTTATTCTTATTTTTTTTTTAAAGATTTTATTTATTTACTTGAGACAGAGAGAATGAGAGAGAGAGAGCACATGAGAGGGGGGAGGGTCAGAGGGAGAAGCAGACTCCCTGCCGAGCAGGGAGCCCGATGCGGGACTCGATCCCGGGACTCCAGGATCATGACCTGAGCCGAAGGCAGTCGCTTAACCAACTGAGCCACCCAGGCGCCCTATTCTTATTTTTTTAAATGATGAGACACTTAGATATAAGTCGAACTTAACACTTTCCTGTTTTCCTTACATACCTGCCTTACAGAAGTAAGGGATTCTGGATTGGACATTATATTTACTTCATAGGAGTCGTGGTTTTATAAGGCAACAGTTTGCTTGCCACGCTACGTAAAAAACTATAATGCAAAACAAAGAGCGCGTGATTTTCTTGGTGTGGATGAAATGGGAGATATCAGGGGGGAAAAACCTAGTAGATTCTGTGGCACAGTGAGTACTCAACAGATTGGTATTGAATTATGGATTGATTAATTATTGTGTCGTAATGGTCAGCAGTCAATAGAAGTTTGAAACAGTACTCACTTGGGTCAAGCTTCAGTTAGGATCTGAGGTCATCAGCTAGGGAGCTTTTCTGCAGGTGTTCTGGTCACGCCGTCAAGAGTAGACTGGATGAGGTGACACGTGCTTGGTCCGTATGTCTCGGAAAGGAAGGCCGTGCTGCAGATGATGGTAGTGAACCCATTGGCAGAATGGCTGGTTAGATCAGCAAGTTTCAAGGATACACGGACGCCCCACTTTTCTAAAGTCTTTGTTACGAAAAGCCCTACATGGGTACGTGTCTTCACTAACCGAAAGAAATCCGAAGAGGATTTTCACTTTTACAAAAAAAGGCCAAACAGGAAAATAGGTTTTGGTGAGCGTCTTCGGAGGCTGCACGCCCTCTGAGAAGAGCCCCCAGCGTGGCGCCACCTAGCTCCTTACCTGGGAACCACACTCGGCATCTGGGCATCCAGCCGCCAGAGCTTTGAACTTCAGTCTGTGAGCATCTGTGCTTTATGTCGACTTATTTTGTACATCCATTAGCAAGATATGCACTACGGTATCAGAAAAGCTTAAGACGGGTGATTTTTCAGATCTAGGAATGCTTGAAAATTTTCCTGTGAAAATTAGTGGTAATTGCTTCTTCATTTCAGGCCATTTTTGCTCATGAAAGTTTTCATAGGAACATCCTACTTTCAGATAGCGAGGGCAGCTTGTTCATTGAAAGCAAGATTCAGCTTTTGAAAGAATTCAAGAAACCTAGGTAAGCATTCTTTTTTTTTTAAAAAAAAAAGATTTTATTTATTTATTCATGAGAGACAGACAGAGAGAGAGAGAGAGAGAGAGAGGCAGAGGGAGAAGCAGGCTCCCAAGGAGCAGGGAGCCCGATGCGGGACTCGATCCCGGGACCCTGGGATCATGACCTGAGCCGAAGGCAGACGCTTAACCATCTGAGCCACCCAGGCACCCCCTAGGTAAGCATTCTAATGGGGTAATCACTCAACTATTCACAGAAGTATAAGATAAGCTGACCAAAAATGGCTGAGGGGTTCAGGGAGTAGAAACCTAATGATTCCAGCCCCAAATCCCAGAGAGCATATGTGCATTTTAGGAATGTTGTAATAAACAAATGTTCATCGCTTCCTCTATCAAGGTGCCAAGCTTCCCGAGATGTTGACAGCTTTGTCCTGGTACGCAGAAGGCATTCCATCCTCTCTCACGCAGTTAGAGAAGATCTTGACATGATTGCTTTTGATACTCATAACCCCAACTTGACTAACAAAAGTCCTCAAGAGATTAGGCATCAACCTTAGACAAGACTACCAGGAAGTACTATTTATATAATTTATATATATATATATATATAGTGTGTGTGTGTGTGTGTGTTTTGCAAGGAGGCCATCTTGCTCTTAACTTCTACTTCCAACAAGGATGGGCAATGAACAGCAATGGTGAAGTACTAGCTAGGAAATACCACAAGTCTATAGGGTATAATCATGACCAAGTTTAGGCTTCTTGTTCTTTCTTTGTTGTATTTTTGTTCCTCTTTCGTATTTGGTGAAGTCTTTATTGTTTGTTTTATTTCATGGTGTTTCAGCTTTGCTTTGCTAAGGGATTACAAGGGAAGACGGTTGGGTTCCTGCATTAGCCAGACTTGTATATGGATAGTAGCACACATCTGCAGCCAAGATATGGGTGCAGGCCACTCTCCTCAAGGTGAGAGGGACCTAAGATGGAAGTGAAATTCAGCAAAGCTGTCAGAATTGGTGCTATTTAGACCAGCTGTTGCTGGCCCCCTACCCATCCCCAATTTCTGGAGATTCACCATCCAGAGGTAAAGGTTTGCTCTATATTAGTGGGATTTGTGAGATGCCTAATTCTAGCGCATATCAGAAACATGGATGGTAGATTCCAGTGCTATTCTGTACTCTAAGCAAACACAGTTAAGGAAAAACAAGGAGAGCAAATAATATGTTTGTCAGAGGAAGAAAATGGACCTCAGACCAAAAAAAAAAAAGCTGTGTGGTTGTTGAGCCATGGTCACCAAACGCTCAGAATATTATGATATAAAAATATTTATAATAAATAGAAATAGAAATCAAAGATTCTATGTTGGAGTTAAATACTGAAAAATTGTCCTCAGGGCACAGGTATGAGGAAATAAAATGATATTTATTAAGCATCTTCCGTGGGCCATGCATGGTGCCAGAAAGCAGCAAGTTATACAGGTGCATCATTAAATTATATAGATCCATTGATATTTATGAATGGCCATGGAATGTACATTCAGTAAGAAGAGCATCCTTCCAAGTTATGGTTGGCAAAAGCATGGTCCTCCCCCCCTAAAGTAGACTGCGGTCTCAAATGCTATCTTGAGAAGTTTGGAGTTTGTTCTCTAGGACCAGAAGAGGTTTGGATGAGAATTCCTTTTGCGGGAAGGGATATAGAATTCACTTTGTGGGAATTTGTTCTATGGGAATGGAATGTTACTGGAACTTTCTGGGGTAGCCAACAACTATATCAAAGTTGCATATTGGAAAGATTGTTCTGACGATAATGTGAAAATGCATCTGAGCTTACGGGCCATTTTGGAAGAAGACAGTGAATTGAGGGCTTGGACATTTTGAGTGTGAGGAGCTAGCAGAACATCCATGCAAAGATAAATGTAATCCTTGTTGAAAATGCAGGAGGTACAGAGAAGAGGGATAAAAATGTACAGTAGTGGAGTGCTCCACTCACGGGGTAGGAGTGAATATGAGGGCAGATCCACAAACACAGGTGATGTAACACACGGCTCTTTGATGCATGGGCTTGCCCCAAGATCAAGCAGGTGTATTTGCTTTATTTGAAACCTCTGATCTTACTTACACTGTTTTTTTTTGTTTGTTTTTTTTTGTTTTGTTTTTTGGGGTTTTTTTTGGAAGGACATTTAAATCCTTGTCTGGCTCACCAAGATTGCAATTCACAATGAGGTACTGGGAAGAAGCCAAGATGAATCATAAACTACAGGCCTCAATGACCTATTGTCCAATCCCAGAATGGAAATGTGGTTATTGGAATGTATTGCTGAATAACATGATTAATTTTAAAAGCCTGTGCTTGGAGCAGGAGACTAAGGCAAAGAATTAGAACCGTGAGATCAGGAAGCAGAGTGGGCAGAGGGCAAGCATGGAGATTGGTCTCAGTGGCAGGCATGGAGCACAATTCCTAAGCCAGGGCTGATATCTGGAACTCTAGCAGTTAGAACTGAGGGAGAATGGATATACCAAGTGGAAGAAGTAAATAAGTATCTAGGAAGAGAAAGTGGATAGTAGAGATTAAGGATTCATGCAGAGGACCGACCGCACATGTAGAAAGCAGCAGTTGATACTGTTGACACTGTATGCCAAATATTTGCTTCAGCTCAAGTTAGGGGCGATTACCCTGCATTAGTAAGAACCAGCAGCCTTAGTTGGACAGCCCAAGTCTTATAGAAAGAGATAAATAGGAGGCAAAGAGCTGGACAGGGCAGTTCTTGACACATTCATTCCAGATCAGAACTCCATTTCCTGGAATAAGAGAGAACTAATCTTCCCCAATTCCTTCCCCGTCTCTTGAGTCCAGAGCTACGGGTCTTAACCTTGGGGTGGGAGGCACTTTCAGAATGGAGCGAATGCTAGAGACCCACTCCTCACAGAACTGCAGAGGCTCACAAACCCTCAAATATTTCCCATCATTATAGCAGTTCACAGACTCCTCTCAGCCTGAGAACACTAGTCCAGGATAAGAAGTCAGCTCTTCTGCAGCACACCTTAGCTTCTCTGGGGAAAAGTTAAAGGCTCTGCCTCCCTATCTTAGTGTATGGATGGCAGACAGAAGACAGAGTGGGGTTGAGCTGTGTCCTTGCCTTCCGAGTGTTCCTAGCTGCACATCTATGTATGGGAGAGCTCATTCTGGCAGAGGGACAAGCCTAACTGGGAAGTGGGGGGAAGGAAGAGATATTCATCAGAGCACAATAAAACAGTAGCAGTAGCAACTGCAACAACTACCACGAAGCACTGCAGGTCTGTTAACTACCAGCCACCATAGGATACACTTTACCTTGCTATATAAACATTATTATAGCTAATTTACTGATAAGGAAATAGTCTGGAAGGAGTTTTGGCTTAGCCTGAGGTCGAGAGCTAGGTCTGCCTCACTACGAGGAATTCTTCCTTCCATACCTACAATCCCACATCTTGCTTGTGGAGGCAGTCTCTTCTTTCTGCACCTTACAGAGCAAAAATTTATCTTAACACGTGAGAGTTTCGCCAAGCTAAATAAAGGCTGACATGAGTGCATAAATGCCTCTCTGAGAATTAGGAAAAGGCACTCCTTCCTCCAGGTGGATGCAGCCCAATGCCAGGACACACAGCTGTGCAAGTGAAGCATGGGCCAGATTTCAGCCCCCTTATCTCTTGGCCAGAGGCCCTTGTGCGGTGAACAACCTACCCAACTGTACATAGCAGCCTTGAGCCAAATTCTCCAAAATGCTATCAGAGGTGAAGAGCCAAGGACAAAGCTTTGTTCTCAGGAAAAAGCTGTATTGTATTCACAACAGTTTCTCAGCGATCTTGATATTCAGTAGCTGTATCTTCTTAAACAAATTGCTCTGGAAGTTTACTCTTTTGAAAAAGCATACACTATAAAAATGGAAAGATAAAACTCTCAACAGAAAACCAGAGAAGATCATAACTCTGCTGCAGTTCAGCAAATGAAAATATATCAATAATGAGATGAAGCCCAATTCAAAACAACTTATGTTGTCTTTGGGTCTCAAAAATAATCTCTTTCCCATTATTAGGAAAAACGTGAACCTTTTTTTCATCTCTCGCAAATCCAAATCTTGTTTTCAAGAGATGATCATGTTTAGCTAAAATTGCTTCTACTTAGCTATTATAGTGGAATGACAAATATGTTATTGTTGGTGTTTATTGGCATTATTATTAGTCAGTTGTCAAACCTTGAAGGAAAAATCATGAACTAAAACCCTAAAAAAGTAATCTTATTTTCATAAATATGTTCCCAAATAATTATCTCGCGTCCAGTATTCACATAGCCTTAATATAAACTTCTCATGTGGAACAAGAATGGTTGTAGATAACTTAGAAATCTGTTAGGGAAATAAATAGAAATTTAAGGCATATTTTGTGATATATTAGCATCCATATTGCTTGTGAACTTTCAAGCTTGTCTCGGCTACACTGTTTGTTTTTCTAGAGTCTGCTGCTTTTCTTCGGAGAACACAATCAATTTACCAATCTAGCCCTGATGCTGCCTCAAGTTTCCTCTGGTTATATATGTTGATGTTCAAGCAAAGAAAGCCATTGAATTATCTAAGAAACTGAAGGCAGTAAAATATCCCGGAGTTAAGGATTGCCAGTTTTCTCCATATTCTCCAAAATGGTTGCCACGAACATGTCACATCATTGCCAGGGAAAATGAATTTTCTTTATTCCTATCCAGCTTTAGTGTCTTTCCTTGCACGTGGATGTATGGCCATGGGTTGCTGAGTGGCCATTGGCCAACTCTAAAATAGTGGACATAAAAGGGGGATTTGGAATTTGGGAAGCTTTATTGAATAAGGCTAATCTGCTAATTCACTTAAAATCACTCCTTCTAAGTGGAGGGAGGAGGAACCCTCTAAATACCTCAATACTAAAATTTCTGGATCCCTATGGTGAAGGGAGAAAAAGAAAATGCACAGAAACTATCTATGGTAGGAAAGATAAACTCTGAGAAAGGTCAGAAATTCTCCTCTTGAAGAACGGGCAGAAACATTAGACCCAGAATAATTTATAAGTAAGCTGAGTAAATTATTTCAAACCATGTGCTCAGATGAGGACAAAATAGAACACATTATTTGTTGAAGGAACAAAGAGGCTTAGGAACTAAAAGTTGTAGGTGGATATGTGGATATAATGCAAAAATATAAAAACAGAATGGATGGCATGAATGAGTGCTTACTCTCAATGCACAAAGGCTGTGGGTTGGGATCACTTCTTTCTTAGGAACCAATGGCTATAGCTAGTCTTTGGGGTCCTGACGTGGTCTGATTTGTCTCCATAATGGGTATGACTCTGCCTTCCTAACCTCCCATCCCATTTGGGCATCAGCACTCTACCAGCTGAACATCACAGAAGCAGGCTGAAGTTTACATTTTTTTATCCAATGTTTTCGTGTCATACAGGCTGTAGCAATCTCTGACATGTTCTACCTTGTCTTCGTTTCTTTCTCTGGGTTTGAAATTCAAAACAGTTTCTATTTTTCTATTAGGAAATTGTGAATCCCACAACCCATTACCACCACCATGCCCTGTAACTATGGGGTAGTAGACACATAAAAGGTACTTATTCTCTCTTGTGAAAGGATGAAGAATCTTTGAGGGGTTTGGGCAATGATATTTTAGTTTACGGGCAGGCTGGAGACACTGACTCTTTGCAAAGCAATTTGAGACAATATAAAGCAATTCCTTTTGCTGGGGGATTAGCAGCACAGTGTTCAGTCATGAGAACTCAAATAGGAAGAGGAGACATGATTAAACAGAGCCTGGGAGCAATGTGCGGAAGAACTTTGCATCACAAGATCACATTAAAGCTGTTATTGATTGGATTAAGAAGAGGGTGCCTTAAAAAAATCATCATATTT
Organism: Mirounga angustirostris; assembly: GCF_029215605.1. NCBI lineage: Eukaryota > Metazoa > Chordata > Mammalia > Carnivora > Phocidae > Mirounga > Mirounga angustirostris. The sequence continues at coordinate 14,062,744 of NW_026991711.1, read as the reverse complement.
GTTGTGTCATTGATCTTCACTCTGAACTTCCACCATGCAACACCTCAACACTTACCAATGAGCTCCACGACCACATCCCGAAGAAAGAAAGACTCAGTCAAAAAAGCAGAGGAGAGCCGGGCCCTGGAGGCCTCCTAAACCTTAATATTTTCAAGCTCTCCCTGCTGTAGTCCTTTGATTCATCACTAATGGGAGATTGGAGACTGAGGCCAAAATTCACTTCCTGCTGAGAAGGGAGCTTTGATATGAATAAATAAGTGGCATATTTATTTGTACTGATATCTGCTTGAACTCCTCATGAGGATCTGGGGAAAGATTAATGGTGGTAATGAAAACCCTTTGGAACTGAATGTGACCTGCTTAAGTGACCTGTCTGGGGAAAGTCGGTGCTTTGGGATGTGGAGTTAAGCAGATGTAGCACAGGGCAGGAGAAAAGAGAAGGAGTTGCAATCTGCTCTTCAGGAAATGAGCTTTCGAGATCTGTAACTTTTTAAATTTTTACCTGTTTATTTTTATTTATTTTGCCAAAATGACATCAAGCATTATTTTGTCATGCTAAACTATAGTACTATATGTACACCTACCCTTAACGTTGTAGGACAGCATTCAGCTAACACACAATAATGTTATTCTTGCTCATGGACAGATAAAGTAACTTGGCTTTGCTTAGAAAGCAGTGGAGAATAGATTTCTATTTCAAACAACTGATTAGTGGGCTAAAAAGCATTGTTCAAAATGCATTTTATAGATGTTACACATTATCCTCAAGGAACCATAAATTAGGTGCCTCAAATTGAACATGAAAACTAGAACTTTATCAACTGACTGAATTCGTTAAGACTTGATTCTCTAATCCTATTGTACCCTCTATCAAGCCTATCCTCAAGGAAGTGATAGAAATAGTGTTTCATGCAATGAAACCATAAAATTTGCCTAATAAAAAGATAACAAGGATTGAAAGCTTTTGATATAGAGTACAGTATTTGGGAAAGTTCTTTTGTATATCGGGGCTGTGACTCTGGAAAGAGCCTCCCAGAAATTTGTCGGTGATTGAAGCAGTTTGCAAGAGAGATGGATGCTCACTTATACCAGTGAGAAAGACTATGCTTTTGATCAGCACGGGCTTCATTACGGAATTTAGAACCATAATGGGTCTCAAAAATAATCTAATCCATAGCCGATGAAGTAACCACCGAGATCCGCGATAGTCATGTTTTCGTGCGCTGCAAAGCTCAGTCCCCTGAAATTGGTTCAACCTAATTCAATCAGTTGTGATCTACCAACACAGCCGCTTCATATGGTTCACCCAAAATGAATCTGAGCTGTGAGTGGGCAAAGAGAACAGAAACCAGAGGCTTTGACCATGCTAGTGCATGAGGACTTGCTCAGGTTTTCCTTCCAAGGTCACACAGAGTTCAACAAAAGATAGAATGGCAGAAAAAAGAGACAGAAGCTCACACAAACAGAAGAGCAATAAAGGGGTACACATACACAGAGAGAAAGAGACACATAGAGAGAAGGGAAGCCCATATCTTATTGAGCATCTTCTGTAACCTGCGCAATTCTCGACACACACGCACGTGTACATTTCTCACAGAAGTACTGCTCGGTAGGTATTACTCCCATTTGGCATATGCAGAAACCGAGATTCAGGGTTAAAAGAATTTTCCAAAGGTCCCATTGATAGCATAGACCAGATCATGGCTGCTCCCTTGCTTAAAGAAGCAAAAAACAACCACAAAAACCAATGGCTGCCCATTGCAATGAAAATCAGCCAGATTGTATACCATGGTCTTTTGAGGTTTCATGACGCGGCAGCCTCTCTGTCTCCTCCCAGCACTCCAGCCACATTGACATCTTTACTGTTCTTCGAATGCACCAGAGACTTTCTCCCCTCTGCTCTCTCACACTCACTGTTCCCTACAGCAAGAATGCCTCTTTTCCTAGGGCTCTGCACGGATGGTTCATGGCCATCCTTCAGGTCTCAATGTCCCCTCAGCCCCTCCTTCACTCTTCTCTAGGTCATCACCCTGTTTATTTTCTGGATAGCTCTTAACAGTCTATAACCATTTTATTTATCTACTATCATGTTTATCTGCTCACTGTTTGAATTCGTCATGAGATTTTAAGTGTCTTGTTGTCAAAACATCTATTTCACTTGCCCTTCTATTCCTAGAACCCAGCACATACCTAGCATATAGTAGGTGACTAATAATTAAATAAATTTGGGATGCAAGAATTCAAATTCTGATTTGCCCCCAAAGCGTCTGTTCCTTCCATTAGACTGGAAGGATCTCCTACTGGTGATTGCACAGATGAATGGAGAATGACACACAGGGACAAAATGCACACACACACACACTCACACACAAAACCACACACACTTGCATGAGAAAACTACAAACTTAGGAAAGTTTGACATGTGATCAAAAAAGACTTTTTAAAAATTTATATAAAGTAAAATTGACTTTTTAAAAAATTTAAATCCAATTAACCAACGTATGGTACATCATTAGTTTTTGATATACTATTCAGTGATTCATTAGTTGCATGTAACACCCAGTGCTCATCACATTACATGCCCTCCTTGTTGCCCATCACCCAGTTACCCCCCACCTCCCTTTACGCAACCCTCAGTTTGTTTCCCAAAGTCAAGAGTCACATAGGGTTTGTCTTCCTCTCTTATTTCTTTCCCTTCAGTTTTCCCTTCCTTCCCCTATGGTCCTCTTCACTGTTCCTTATGTTCCACATATAAGTGAAACCATATGATAACTGTCTTTCTCTGCTTGACTTATTTCACTTGGCATAATACCCTCCAGTTAAAACTGACTTTTTTTAAGATGTACAATTCTGTGAGTTTTAGCACGTGTATAGATTCTTGTAACCATCTCCACAGTCAGAGCAGAGAACAATTTCAAAGCTGTTACATAGTTTAAGTGGAACCTTTCCCCTAATCCAACTCCTGGTAACCACTGATCTCTTCTCTGCCACCGGAGTTTGACATTTTCAGAATGGCATAAATGGAATCATATAATATATAACTTTTTGAAATGGACTTTTATTCATTTAGCATAACTCCCTTGAGAACCATCCATTTTGTTGTGTGTATTGTTACGTGTCTTCATTAAGTAATCGTTCATTGTATGGGTGTACCACAGTTTATCTGTTCACCTGTTGATGGACATTTGGGTTGTTTCCAAAAATGGACAGTTATGGATCCAACAGCTGTACATCGTGTACAAGTTTCTGCGTGAACATAAGTTTTTATTTCTCCGGGGTGAATGTGTAGGCATGGGATGGCTGGGTCAGTCCATTCTTACCACAGGAGTGGTATATGCATGTTTAGCTTGGTAAGAAACTGCCAAAATGTTTCCCAGATTGGCTGTGCCATTCTGAATTCTGAGCAGCTGTGCATGAAAGTGAGAGATGCTCCCCATCCTTACCAGCTCTTGGCATTATCATTTATGTATGCATGGATGTACATGTGAATGTACTTACCCGTTTTAGCCATTCTAGTATGTGTTTCATGGTATCTCATTTGGCTTGAATTTGCATTTCCTTGTCTTTTCATGTGTTTATTTTTATCTCTCTATATTTTTTTACTGAAATGTCTGTTCAGATATTTTGCCCATTTTAAAAATGAGGTTTTTGTCTTATAATTGCATGATAGGAGTCTTTTATATGTTTTGTAATTGGGTTTTTTTTTTGTGAGGCATGTAATTTGCAAATATTTTCTCCAGCCTGTAGCTTATCTATTCATTCTCTTGGCAGTGTTGTTTGCACTGTCAAAAATTTCCAATTTTGATGATACCCAATTTATCCATTTTTTTTCCTTCATGGATTGTGCCTTTGGTGTCTGAGAACTCTTTGCTTAACCCAATGTCAAGAAGGTTTTCACCTATGTTTTCTTCTATATGTTTTCTCAGTTATGTTTTATATTTAGGTTAATGATCTATTTTTAATTAATTTTTGTATAAGAAATCAAGTTTAGGTCAAGGTTCTTTTTTTTCTTTTCTTTTCATTTCTTTTCTTTTCTTTCCTTTTTTTTTTTTTTTTTTTTGGTCTATGGATTTCCAATTGATCTAGTACCATTTGTTTTTTGCTGTTGTTGTTTTTTAAGATTTATTTATTTTAGAGAGAGAGCACACAAGTTGGGGGAGGGGCAGAGGGAGAGACTCCCAAGCAGACTCCCTGCTGAGCACAGAGCCTGAATCAGGGCTCAGTCTTATGACCCATGAGATCATGACCTGAGCTGAAATCATGAATAAGATGCTCAACCAACTGAGCTACCCAGGCACCCCTCCAGTAGCATTTGTTGAAAACACTATTCTTCCTCCATTGAATTGCTTTTGTGCCTTTGTCAAAAATCAGTTTAGCATACTTGTGTGGGTCTATTTCTGGGTTCTCTGTTCTCGTCCACAACCTGCATGTCTACCCCTTTGCCAAACCACACAGTCTTGACTACTATAGTTTTATAGTAAGTCTTAGAATCAAATAGTGTGAGTTCTTCAACATTGATCTAGCTTTTAAAAATTGTTTTGACTATGCTATTTGTCTTTCCATTTATTTTTTTTTTAATTTTTTTAGATTATTTATTTATTTATTTATTTGACAGAGAGAGAGAGAGCGAGAGCAGGAACATAAGCAGGGGGAGTGGGAGAGGAGAAGCAGACTTCCCGCCAAGCAGGGAGCCCGATGCGGGACTCGATCCAGGACCCTGGGACCATGACCCAAGCCGAAGGCAGACACTTAATGACTGAGCCACCCAGACACCCCTTGTCTTTCCATTTAAATTTTAGAAACGACTTGCCTATATCTGCAAGACACCCTCCTGGGAATTATATTGGAATTGCATAAAATGTGAAGATTAATTTCAGGACCATTGGTGTCTTTACTATATTAAGTCATCTACTCTATGAACATGGTATGTCAGGTCAGTTATTAGTTCTTTGATTTCTCTCATCAGCCTTTTTGTAGTTTTTAGCATACAATTTTGCTGCTCTTTTTGGGGGTGTTCTGTAAATGTCAGTTAGATCCATTGGTTGTTGATATCATTCAATTCTATATCCTTGCTGATTTTCTATTTACTTGTCATAGTGATAGGTGAAGGAAAAGTCTTGAATTGTGGATTGTCCATTTTTCCTTTCTGTTCTAACAGTTTTTGCTTCACAATTTTTGAAATTATGTTTTGGGTACATACACATTGTGGATTGTTATACATCCTGGGTGAACTGACCCTCTTATCATTATGTAATTTCCCTAACAATGGTAAATTTCTTTGTCCTGAATTCTACTGTTTGAAATCAATAAGGTCACTGTTGCTTTCTTTTGTTTAGTGTTTCTATGGATATCTTTTTAAATTACCTATGCTACTATATTTAAAGTAGGTTGTTTAAGACAACATATAATTGAGTCTTTTTTTTTTTTTGACATTCTAATAATCTTTCACTTTTAATTCATATATGCCCTGTTTACATTTGGTGTATTATATGCTTGGATTTAGGTCTACCATTTTTATTATTTGATTTTTGTTTGTTTATTTGTTCCCTTGGCTCTACTTCTTCTCTTTTCTCATTCCTGTTTTCTTCTTGATTATTTGAATATTTTTTATTATTCCATTTTAGTTTATCTACTGAATTTTAAGTATTTTGCTTTTGTTACTATTTTTTTGTGTTTGTCTAGGGATTACAAAATATATACTTAACTTTTTATAGCCTACTTATAATTATTATTTTATCACTTCCAGTGGAATATGGAAATTTACTGCCATTAAAGTCCTTTGGCTCTTCTCCCTTTATGTTATTCTCACTATTCATTTCAAGATCATCATAATCCCTGTACATTGAAGCTCCAGTTAGATAACATTCTAATTTTTGCCTTCAACCATCATTTATATTTAAAGAGTAAGATGAGAATAGTCCATTAGATTAACCAGATATTTACCATTTCTATTGTTCCATCATTCCTGAAGTTCCAAGTTTCCCACTGATGTCATTTCTCTTTCCCTTGAAGAACTTTTGTCTTTTAGAGCAGGTGTGCTGCTGATGGATTCTCTTAGTTTTTCTTCTGAGAATGGCTTTATTTCCTTTTTATTTCTGAAGCATATTTTTGCTGGGTATAGAATTCACAGTTAACACTCTTTTCTTTAAGCATTGAAAAAATGCACTGCCTCTTGGCCTCCATGGTTTCTGATGAGATCCCTATTGCTGTTTGCATTGTTCTTCCTCTGTATATAATACAACAATTTTCCCTCATTGCTTTAAAGAATTTTTTCTTTGTCTTTAGTGTATAGAAGTTTGATTATGATGTGTCTGGGTATGGACTTCTTTGAGTTTGTCTTGTTGGGATTTATGAGCTTCTTAAATCTATAAGTTTGTCACTACCAAATTTGAAATTTGTGCAGCCATTAATTCTTCAAGCAAATTTTTGCACCACCCTTTATCCCCTCATTCTGGAATTCTGATAATACAAATATTTTCTGGTATTGTCTCATGGGTCCTTGATTCGCTGCTCAAGTTTTTCAATTTCTTTCCTCTCCATTTTTCAGATTGCCTACTTCCTGTTACTCTTTCAGTTCACTGACTTCACTCTGTCATCACCACTCAGCTATTGAGGGCACTCGGTGGTTTTTATTATTTAGGCTATTATATTTTCTAATTCTAAACTTTTAATGGAGTCATTCCTTATATCTTCTATATCTCTGCCAGGACTTTCTATCTTTCCACTCATTTCAATGATATTCATTCTTACTTCTTAGAACATGGTTATAATAGTTGCTTCAAAGTCTTTGTTGATAATTCCAACATCTGACAACATCTCTTGTCATCTCTTGATTGTCTTTTTCCTTGAAAGATGTTGACATTTCCCTGATTCTTCTCATGTTGAGTAACTTGGGATTGTACCCTGCACATTTTGGATGTCATATTATAAGACTCTGTGGAGAATGTATGGAGAATGTTGATTTTTGTTTGGCAGGCAATTAACCAGATTATGTTCAGGCCAAAAGTTCTTACCTACCTTTTGTGAGCTGTGGTCATATTGCTAGTTCACTTTTAAAAATATTTGCTGTGTTCTTTGGATCTGTCACATATATAGGCTTCCTTATAGCCAGTCCAGGACCTGGGCAATCATCTACCTCATACTTTAGTTCTCAAAGCTTTGGAAATCTGTCTAGATTCAGATCCACATATGCCTGGCTTGGTGGTGAGCTCAGGAGATCATACACAGCTTTATGAGATCACTTTCTTTGGCACCTCATCTCTAGGATCTCCGTTATACATTCTTGCTTCCAAGGGTACCCCTTCATGGCATGCTGGGGAGAAACCCAGGACTTAATTTGGCCTCTTTGTCATAAACTCCCTGTAACTGCATCCACCTCTGGGGCCAAGTAGCAAAATAAAAGCAATAGGAATCCCTCCCCCATGCCCTCAGGACCACAGTTCTTCTGGTCAGAGGGAAAAGTTACCCCTTCTCAGAGTTTTAGGCTCTTACCTAAACCATAAGATTGTCTGGAAGCTTGGGCAAGAGAAAACAACAAAAAACAAAACAAAACAGATTTCTCCCCACTCTCTCTGACCCACAGGGCAGGGGTTTCTTTCCCACTCCTCAAACAATAAAAAGAGGACTTCCATTGGAGATTTTTCTGTCTGTAACTAGTGTGCCATTCCGGGTGTTTTAGATGGCTTTTGAGTCCATGCCAGGAGAACCAGAGGCAAGATCATTAGGAAAGTCCCCACTGATTTGATGGTATGTCAAGATCTGTCTTCCTTCCCCGATGTGTCTGTTATCATTTATTTTCCTGAATCCTCGAATAGTTGTTCCATGTATTCTATCAAAGGTTTTGAGTTGTATTTAGTAGGAGACACAGGGTAGGGTCTGCTTAACCCATCTTAACCAGTGCTGGAACCTCAAGAAAGACTTTTTAAAATTGTGTCATGTTTTCCAACTCTAGGCAAAACTATAACCAATAAGTCAGATTAGCTAAAAATGGGCTCTGAAACTAGTAACAAGGGTTATTGTTTCTAATCCTAAGCAAAAGAAGGCAAGCAAACGATCAGCTTTGGTAGGAATTCTGGGTTGTAAATTTTCCTACTCTGATCATCTCATCTTTTTTAGAAAAGTGTCAGACTGAGCAGTGGAAACATTGTATGTCCCTCTTCAGTGATAAGCGCTGCCGCAGTCTGGCCACTCAGCGGACAAGTACTTCTGTGTTTTAAGATTCATGGTTTAGGGGCACCTGGGTGGTGCAGTTGGTTAAGCATCTGACTCTTGGTTTTGGCTCAGGTCATGATCTAAGGGTCTTGAGATCAAGCCCTGTATCTGGCTCCATACTCAGCAAGGAGTCTGCTCAAGACCCTCTCTCTCTTTCTCTCTGCCCCTCCCACCCTCTCTCTCTCTCTTTCAAAAAAATAAATAAATCTTTTTTATTATAAGCTTGTTTCCTGGAAACTAATTCTATAATCCGATTCTAAGACACACACACACACACACACACACACCCCTCTTGTACACTATATGCCCCACTTATTTATAAATATTGTTGCAAGTGAAAGAAAAACTTAAAATCAGTCCCAAGAGCTAACTCAATATTTAATTTTAGGAAGTCTTGAAAAGTAACTCAGGATTCAGATTCAACTGGCATTTATAGAGTCCTGACTTCATGTTTCCATATATAAGTGAAATCATTTGGTATTTGTCTTTCTCTGTCTGATTTATTTCATTGGGCGTAATACCTTCTAGGTCTATTCGTGTTGTTGCAAATGGCAAGATTTCATTCTTTTTTTTATGGCTGAGCAATAATCTATTGCATATATACACAACATCTTCTCTATACATTCATCTGTCGATGGACACTTAGGTTGCTTTTATATCCTGCCTATTGGAAATAATGCTGCAATGAACATAGGGGTCCATATATCTTTTCAAATTGGTATTTTCATTTTCTTTGGATAAATACCAAGATGTGGAAATGCTGGAAAGTACCTTAGTTCTACTTTTAAAATTAAAAGTTAAAATTAAAAACAAAATTGTAATACTGTTTTCCAGAGTGGCTCCACCAGATTACATTCCCACCAACAGCACACAAGGGTTCCCCTTTCTCCACATCCTCACCAACACCGGCTTTTCTTTTCTTCTTTTTTTTTTTTTTTGTCTTTTCGATACTAGCCTATCTGACAGGTGTGAGGTGATATCTCATTGTGGTTTTGATTTGCATGTCCCTGATGATGAGTGATGTTGAACACTTTTCCTATACCTTTGGCCATTTGCATGTCTTCTTTGGAAAAATGTCTATTAAAATCCTTTGCCTTTTTAAAAAAATATATAGTTGTTTGTTTTTGAGATTAGTTTATGTAAGTTCTTTATATCTTTTGGGTATTAACCCCTTATTGAATGTATGATTTGCAAATACCTTCTCTTCTCCCATTCAGTAGCTTGTCTTTTCATTGTGTTGATCGCTTCCTTCATGGTGCAAGAGCTTTTCAGTTTGACGTAATCCCTTTTTTTATTTTTTTTTATTTTAGCGTTTGTTGCCCTTACTATCCTTTAACCTCTGACCTTTGGTTTTTTGGCATCTTGCATGCTAATATTACATTCTTTATGATCAATAGTAAACATTCAATAAGCACCAGATTAGGCACCAAGTGAGTCATGGCCAAGTGTATAAAGTGTCATCACCATCTGCCAGTCTTGTAGCCAGAGCAAGAACTATTTGTTGATTATCTTTTTTTAAAAAAAGATTTTATTTATTTATTTGACACAGAGAGAGACAGTGAGAGAGGGAACACAGCAGCGGGAGTGGGAGAGGGAGAAGCAGGCTTCCCGCTGAGTAGAGAGCCCGATGTGGGGCCCCATGCCAGGACCCCGAGATCATGACCTGAGCCGAAGGCAGATGCCTAACGACTGAACCACCCAGGCGCCCCTGTTTGTTGATTATCTTTGGTCTCTGACCCAGATGCAGCTTTGGAAACCTTCTCAGTACAGGGGTCCAGGTAGCCACTTCAAGCCCTCGAACTTGACACATGGGATAAGGTTTAGTTGCCCTAACTATGTCAGGCTATAAAAGGTAATAATAAGTATAATCTGGGAAAAACACCTGTTTACATTCTTATGTTAAAAATCTTTATTTTGTATGGCACAGTGGATCAGGAAAGAGTGTCTTGATCCTGACCATGACCACCTCTTCCTTTGTCTGTCCTCTTTCACCTGCTTTTATCTCATATTTCATGCCATTCTTTAGTAACAGCATGTATTTTAGATCCCTGACATACTGCTACAGATAATTGTTTCAAATTAATGAGAATGCCCTGTGAGTCCTTGGGAGGCGTTTGCCTGTCTACTTTTTATCAACATAATGGTTTTATGAGGCAAAATAATATAGTTATTATTTCCCTGTGTCTTAATATATATTTATCTATAAACAGCACACACACATACTATACCATATATATGTTAACATGTAGGCATCACAAACAGCATCCTACATCTCAAGTGAAAAATGAAGGATCAGTCAACCAAAAATTCAAGCAAATGGAAAAATTAATAATTATCTTTTGTGGGCGAGGAGATTAGATGTTCTGTTTTTTTTAGCCCTTAATAGTCTTTGTGAAAACAGTTTGCCCACAGTTTCACAGCAAGTTTTAAATGAATGTTCAGTGATGGATTTACACACGTGAGCTGTGAAATGGAAATACACGTTGATCCTGAATTTGAAACACAAACCATGGTTCAGGTGGTTCCCTGGAAGCTTACAGCCCTGGCCTGTTTTGACATTTTGGGAGAAAAGAAATTTTGAATTGGCCATGTATGTTCCCCTCTGGGGTTCCATGGAGCCCTTCCTACATTTGTTACAGTGGTCTTTAACTTTTGTGCGGTTACCCTATGAAATTGTTAATCTGTTCAGCTCCCTGGCTACCCATTTCTGGCAAGAGTCTCTAAAATAGTTCCATATTTGGCTTTAGGCATTAACTTAGAGACCAGGATGTTGCTTTGTCCATATGAGCATAGATTGCCAATTGAGAGGAAATTTTATAATCTGTATTTTGGCCTGGACCGAGAGACTTTGGTTCCATGTTCACTTTTCCAGAAACAAAGAGGACTGTTTACTTTGGGCATAACATTTCAGGTGCAGTAAGGGCCGCTTTTCCCATCTGAGCTGGCATGGCTTTATTTATCCAGAGAGATTTTGCTCTGTGACAGCCGGGCAGTTTGACTGGGAATTTTTGATTCTCCATTATCATGCCTCTTGTAATGAGAAACTTGCAGCGACATATGTTTATTAATCTTAGTTAAAAGACACCTGCCCAGATGGTTTATACCTGGAAAACACTTGCAGTCATCAATCCTTCTCTAATCAGCAAGTTTTCCTTCCCTCCTGGCGCCGCACCAATTTGTCAAGATGACCAAGAGTTGCTTCCTTTTGGTCATGTGTGGTCCATGCAGGGTGAGTTAGAAGGATGGAGGGAAATAAAAAGAGATCGCTTGGTCTGAGAAGTAAGTGAGTTTGTGTCTTGCCGACATACCCTAGTGGTCCCAACCTTGGCTTGAAGGATCCATTTCACCTCATTCTTGACCTTACAGTCTGAGAGTCACGGCGATGAGGTGCCCTCTGTGTGCCATCCCACTCCAACAGGCTGCATGAGGAAGTACAGCTGTGCACCAGGGCTCTAGTCACCAATTCCCAGGGTGGTGGTGGGGAGGACAAGACGTGGAAGCGGGGGCTGTTTTTGGATTGCAGAGGCTCTCCTCGTCATTCCGGCATCTCCTGTCCTTGTGTCCCTAGAATTCCCTGGGTGTTTGTTGCTTGCAACAGAGGCCAGACTTCGATAAACAGAAGCATTATTCTGGGGTGAAATTAGCCAAGGTATTAAATTGATCCCATATGATGGTGAGCAGACCGGGTAGCTGAGAGACAGAGAATAAGTAGCAATCATCTGTGAAATACAAAACAGCCCAGACATTAGAGAAGGAGAGGTGGTGAGTTGTGTGCCCACCAAAGATAACATGATAGTTCCCTGCATCCCATTATGTCAAAAGGGGATTTACTGGATTTTTACCTCATGCTTCCTTCCAGTGTGTGGGCAGGAGAATTGCAGTGTGCGCCTTGATAATTTAAACAACCATCATTAGGCAATGCACATTGGGCGTCTAATTAAATCTCTCATACTGCGGGATCACAACAACACTTTGTCATCTGGAGATCTTTACGGTCTGCTCCATACCATAGCAAGCAAAGATAAATAAATCTGCAGTCAATTCTCAGAAGACCAGAGTGCTAGGAATTTATTTCCACTACAATGCTCTAGGACTTCTATGCTAGCTTGAAGTAATCCCTCGAGAGGGAATAAGGGTATGATTATGGTTCTAAGAGTTCCTTCCTTCATAAAATATTGTTTAAAGATAATAATGCATTTCATTTTAGTTTTTCATCATCACCCAAATGTTTTCTTATTGATTGAATATGACACACTAAGAAGGATTGGAATCCTCGAGGAAGATTTAGGTGTGCATTTACGTGACTACTTTTGTTTCTACTAATTTTGCAATTAGGACAGTTTCCACTAAGCCAAATGGCAATGGCCACTGATTTTGTTATCTTGAGACCAGACACTTCAGTGTCATTCCTTATGTGAGTTCCTTTATTTCAATCCCTGATGATAGATTAAACAGTAAAACTTTTGGTCATTCATCTTCTTTGTGAAAATGTAAAGCCCTGACCTTATAATTAGGCACATGAGTTCTATGTGTGTGCAAAACTGTCTGATAAATACTCCTCTGTGCAGATAACAATTCCAGGAAACCGTGTAATAAAAGGTGGGCTTGATTCCACAAATTCACAATCTATAAAATATAGACGTATTTTAACAATGGAGAGTATTTCCAACATTTAGATTTCCTGAATATTTATGGCCACGCCTCCAAAAAGAATGTATTTTAAGATATCTCTACATAACTTCAGCATTCTGAAAACAAAAATGAATCTTCTGTTTGACAAATTACTTTGACTGCAAATAAGGTATGTGACCAAGTGTGTATTTTTTTCTCCCTTATTTCTTGGGCTGATAAGTAGACTTATATTACTGAATTCTGGTGTTGATTTCTGATAAGAACTTGAAAGGCGAAGAAAGGAAACAGTCTACATTGTGGCAGATTTTGGTCACCGTACCATCCTCTGGAAAAAAAAAGAAACTAGGCGAAGAGTGTTGTTTCAGCCCACAATTCTTGATTTGACGTACAAGGTCATGAGATGAAACATGAAATAGAGATGGGCTTTCTAACCAGCTGTGTATTTTGGTTCCAGCTGACTGACAGTACAAAGAAAATGTGTCAGTCATGAATATTAAGTTTCTTTCTAGCATTTTTCTTCCAGATGGAAGCCACATGCTCATCGTAGCAATGCTTCTTCCAGCTGATAAATTTTCTTATGTATATTTTTGGCAAAGCATATTGATTTTCATCTGTGACTTCCACCTTAGTATCCTACTGTGTGGCTTTAAAAATGATCTGCTTAGTTTCTTTTAAAACACCCCACCTCCAAAACAAACCTATTTATATCAGAGTCATTCCTGCACAAGTCCTTTTGTTATCACTCAAACCCTTCACTCTTTCCCATCCTCCTTATTATCTTTGGAAATGCATGTTATAAACCTACCTTTCTAACTGACTGATGACATTATTACCCTCTCTTGTCATCCACAATGCTATAATGATATTAATAATCAATTTTAATATTGAACTCTACTATTTCTAATGTTGTCTTTGTGCCAGGTATTTGAAATACGCTTGATATTCATTATGGCTCTTAGATTCTTCCAACAGCTCTCTAAGCTAAGTATTATTATTTCCATCCTACAGTTGAGATACTCAAGACAAAAGAGGTTAAGTAACTTCCCCAAGGCCACATAGCTAATAAGTGGCAGATGCAGGATTTGAAGCTAGTCTCTGAATCCCAATCTCATTCTCTTAACTGCTAAGCTATCAAAATTGTATAAACTTGATGCTGCTGCTACTCCTTCATTAATACCTGCCTTATATTTTTCAAACAAAAACCCAATAAGACTTAACTATTAAAAATGTGCTTAAAAGTTGTGCTCTCATTCCGATTTCTGACGTTTTTGCAAATTACTTTCAGCCTGGCCCCCAGAGAGCCCAAAGAGAATTATATCTAAAGGGAAGGGTTTTATGTTGGGAGACCAGTTTTCATTGAACAGGTCTTTTCCTGACTCTTATCCCCATGGCAACAAGCATCTGACTGAATTCTCCTTTGCAGTCTCCACCAAATGGCAAGGAGCAGCGCTTCCTCGAGGGGCTGCTGCTCATTGGGGATGAGGCACAGTCCAGCACGATGGCGCTCACTGGACTTGTCCAGCTGTGGTCTTTCCTCTCTGATGTATCTGTTGACAGCTTTGAGATGATGGGAAGGAAAAGGGCAACACAAACCCAAATTAACATCATCATGATCCTTGATGTTACCATTAGTATTGATAGAAGATCTGTTTCTAATCTGTCTGTTACCTTCCCGAAGCATTAAGATTCACGTATTTTAAGAGGCAGCCATCGCATCTAATTTACCTGGCATTTATTCAACCTTTAGTTTGTCTAAGTCAATCACTGAAAATGAAATCTTGCCTTTTGATTTGTTGCTGGCCCTTATTTGAAAGGGAAAAGGAAAACTTCACATTTGAATATTTCAAGCCTCGTCATATTTCCCTTTTCCACATGACAGCGATAAACAGATCTTGGCAAAACCTTAGACGCAAAAGAAATTTTTAAAATGAACCATACTGTCACTTCTTTTGACTGATATGGCAATAAACCAATAATTCAAAGGATCACTGAACATCTAGACTTCTAAAACAGGAGAGCAGTTCAGACTATTGGTATAAGAAAGCAACATTCAGCTTAATGAAGTTTCAAAGGGTAACTTTTTAAAGAAAACTCATATTTTTGGAATGTCAGTGATGATTGGCTGAGAGAAAATGTAATAGAGTGAGAAGACATGAGGCTTAGAGATGGAGAAGCAATCTCAGACACTTTATAATTCTGAAACCTTGGATACATTAGTTAAATTCACCAAGCTTTGGTTTCCTAAGTAATAATTGGCAGCTTGCTGTGTTAATATAAGAAGTTACAGAAGGGAAGGGGGTGGAGGATGGGGTAACCAGGTGATGGGTATTAAGGAGGGCACGTGTTATGATGAGCACTGGGTGTTATACACAACTAATGAATCCTTGAACACTACATCAAAAACTAATGATGTACTATATGTTGGCTAACTAAACATAATACAAAAATAAATAAATAAAATAAAATAAAAATAAAAAACATCTTTCCTTTTTGCAGAGAGTACTCAAAAAAATAAATAAATAAAGTAGTAATGCCAATAGAAATATGTGAGCCACATGTGTAATTTTAAATTTTCTAGTAGCCACATTAAAAAGAAACTGGTGAAATTAATTTTAGTGATATATTTTATTTAGACCCAAAATATTATCATTTCAGACCATATGATCAATATAAAAGTGTGCGTCATTTCACACTTTTTCTGAAAGTCTTCAAAATCGAATGTGAATTTTGCACTTAGAGCACATCACTAGACACATCTCAAGGGCTTGCCAGCTACCTGTGGCTAGTGGTTGCTTACTGTATATGTAACAATACACCTGTCTGAAAGATTACCTCAGGAACCAAGGATTAAGCATATTATGACAATTATAAAAACAAACACTAGATGATCTAAAAAATGGAAACTAGACATGTAATATTTTCACCTAGTTGTTGAGCTTTTGTATTAAATTGATGTTACTAAATACCCAGTAAAGAAGAAAGAAGAAGAAGAAGAAGAAGAAGAACTGAAGTATATAAGAATACAAAGAAATGCCCCATCATATGATAGTTGTTCAAGAAACTGCCTACTGCTGTTTTTCTCTCACTGTTATTTCCTGATGAGTCATGATCATTATTACCTGCCCATGAGGAGATCCGAGTGGGTGAAACTTCTTCAGTAGGGGACCACTTTCCACATATAAAAGTTGAGTCTAAGTTCCCTGACTACAATTTGCCAGACATTCAACTATGCAAATCAATAGGCTGAGGACATCTGCAACTTTTCAAAGCCCTCATGTTTTTGTTTTTGTTTTTTTTTAAGATTTTATTTATTTGACAGAGAGAGAGACAGTGAGAGAGGGAACACAAGCAGGGGAAGTGGGAGAGGGAGAAGCAGGCCTCCCACCCAGCAGGGAGCCCAATGTGGGGCTCCATCCCAGGACCCTGGGGTCATGACCTGAGCTGAAGGCAGACGCTTAACGACTGAGCCACCCAGGTGCCCCCAAAGCCCTCATGTTTTTAAAAAAATCCATTTATGACATGGAAAGGGTTGGCCTCCAAGAGAAGACACTCAGAAAATGAGATCCAGTTGAATGAGCCTTTTAATTATATTTATTGACCCTTCAACTGGAAGTCACACAGTACACAGGCATGGATGCACAAGGGAGATTTGAGGCTCCACTTTTAATGGAAGTGAACGGCTGCAGGGGGAAAGCAGAGAGCGCAGATGTTTGCAAGCCACAAATGAGGTCCCAGTCTGCACCGACATGGCACCATCCAGTTGCAACACTGTCCAGTAAACAGGGTCCACTCGAAGTTCTGATCTAAGCACCTCATTGAAGAATTGGCAAGCTGCAACCCCCTAAAGTGATCCCAGCTGAGAAGGGAACGAAGGCCGAGAAAATAAACAATCTGGTTAATTGAGTTTGAATGATAGAATTGCAACGAGGGACCAATAAA
Source organism: Mirounga angustirostris (assembly GCF_029215605.1). Classification (NCBI taxonomy): domain Eukaryota; kingdom Metazoa; phylum Chordata; class Mammalia; order Carnivora; family Phocidae; genus Mirounga; species Mirounga angustirostris. Next base: position 14,045,962 of record NW_026991711.1, on the reverse strand, counting down.
AGGTATAATAAGAAGGATGTTTAAAAATTCTAATAAACCTTGAAGAGATAGTGGTGTAGGAGCTCTGAAAATAACAACAGCAAACAGCTATGAAATCAGAGCATATAAACTAGGAATCTAAGAGTGTGGTTATGAGAAAGTTTTTTTTTTTAAATTCTGTTTCTATGACTTCAATTTTTTACAATTAACTTTAAGAGGGATTCTAAAGTTAACATGCACTCTGTAAGAATTTGCCTCATACATGACCTTGAGGAAGTCACTTCATCTCTCTGAGTGTCAGCGTCCTTGTCTGTAACATGAGGATAACAATACTTATCTTGTCAAGTTGGAGTAAGGGTAAGAGGTTTTATAGATAAAACAAAATAGGGCTCCCAGGGCTGCTGTAACACAATACCAGAGACTGGGTGGCTTAACCAACAGAAATTGATTTCCTCACAGTTCTGGAGGCTGGAAGTCCAAGATCAAGGTGTTGGCAGGGTTGGTTTCCTCTGAGGCTTCTCTCCTTGGCTTGCAGATGGCCACCTTCTCCGTTTCCTCACATGGTCCCTCCTCCATGTGCACGCACCCCTGGTGTCTCTGTGTATGTCCAAATTCCCTCTTTTTATAGGAACAACAGTCAGAGTTGATGAGAGCCCACTCTAATGGCTTCATTTTAACTTAATCACTGCCATAAAGGCCTTATCTCCAAATACAGTCACATTCCGAGACACTAGGCTTAGGTCGTCAACATATAAATTTGAGGGGGGGGGGCATGATTCAACCAACAGCAGTATATAGAGAGACTAGAGTTTAGGATAACTGTCCCAAAGTAGGCACCCAATAAGTAATAGCCCTTATTACTATCAGGGACATTATTATTGTTATTCTCATATAATTTGATTTTCATATCAAATATGTTAGATACACATTACCATAATAATTTTATACACAGGTAGAGAAACTAAAGTGCAGAGAAGTTAAAGTCCTGGCCCAATCTTACATAAGGTATGCCAATTTTAAAGCTGGAAGTGCACCTCATTTCTTCCAACCCCAAACTGTTTTCTTTCCACCATATTGTGCTGCCATAAAGTAGTTGGACAATTGTCAGAGAATTATTTTCCTGTTAAATTCAAGACTATCCTGTCCCAAGGCATGTATACTGCCTCTATGCCAAAGAAGCTATTCATCCAGGCAGCTCAGTGTCTGAGCAATTAGAATATTCTCTAATTAAGCCAAATTCTGCTCTTCCTTGTTCAGAATTTGCAGATTTTAACCTAAGGTCAAAACTTTGAAATCTAGAACAAGGGAAATGTGTAACACTTTTCCATCTCTGGGAAGTTCTATCTTTTGACTTTTATATCTTGTTTTCCATTGTCCAAGATGGAAGCCAACGGATAGAAATCCATTAATCTTCCAAATCACCAAAATCCCTGCATCTGTCTACATACAACCATACCTCCCATCTAACTATAATGAACAAAGTTTCCCAGCTCCTACCTAAGGCCGGATATCTCATTGTTATGTCTTTTTCTTGAGAACATCACTTCACTCTTGGGATCATCCCCCTTCTCTCTCTCTGCTCTGTCAGTTTCTGCTCTAGCATCTCTTATCTTAAAAGAAAGAAAGGAAAAAACACCTCTGGGGGCCCACCTCTGGGGGCCCACTGCCCCATTTCATTTTAAACTGCTCTAGTAAAATAGAAAAGGTACATATAGTCATTGTCTCCAGTTTTGCAGCCCTCATATACCACTCAGCCATTCCCACCATGTCTCATCATTGTCCTCCGTGGAAATCCATATGTTCACTTCTCTGTTCTTATACTCCTTGGTCTCTTAGCATCATTCAGCACTGTTGTCCACTCCAGACTTCATGAACATTTTCTTCTCTTGGCTTCAGGGTCTCAATATTCAATTTCTTCTTGCCCTACTTATCATCACTGGATATTCTATCTCAATCTCATTGTTTGATCCTTCTCTGTCCCTCTCAAGGACCTGAAACAATGAGTTTTCCCCAGATCCTAGATTTCTAAGGGATCCACCCCTCAGATTCTGGGTTCCTAGGGGACCTGAAAAGAATACCAATATTTTTGCACTTAATCATGGATTAGGTATAAAAAAAATAAGCTTTAAATTCTCTACTCAGCTGTCGTCCAATATACCATATGTCTTTCTAGTTTTATTTATCCTGCTGCTTGAATGGTGTTTATTTTCTCACTTGATTTGTTTCCTATTTGAAAACAGCTGTCAGAGTTGCCTTTAGAATGTATGCATGCTTGTATTTCAGATACTTATTGAGTACACTTTGCACGTGTTCTCTTACATAATCTTTACAAGGGCCCTAGGAAATAGTGGTTATTATTCCTTTATTGACAGAAACTTGAAGCTTAGAGAGTTTAAGTGACTTATCCAAGTTCACACAGTCGATGGCAAAGTCAGGCTCGAACATGTCTGACTCTATTCCTATTGCTCTTCATAAATGTGCAGGGTTACATTTAGCATTTCTAGAGTGAACAGGAATTTGGGGTCATTTGTTTTGGATTTGTAGAGTGCCTTTGACTGCAAGCAACAGAGAACTCAGTTCACCTGGAATAAATAATGGGCTTTATCATCTTCATGAAAGGAACTCCAGAGCTGTATCATAGTAAGATCAGTAGCTCAGAATATCATCAAGGGTCCAAGTTGCCTCCAGCTCTCATTTTGCTGTCCTCTGTGTTGGCTTCATCTAAAGGCAGTTTTTCCTTACAACTGTAAGATGGCTGAAGGAGTTACAGAAGCACATCAAAGTACAACATCATCCAGCAATAGAAAAGGAGATATTTCTGAAATACCAGGTATTTCAGAAATATCTGACTTATGAAATGTATCAGGAAGGAAAACTTTCAGAAGCCCTCCAGTAGACATCTCTTCACATCTCATTGACTACATACCCATCTGTGAACCCCCCACCTTGGCAACCATTGCTAATGGCTGAGATTTATCAGGACCTCCTGATTCCTGGGGAAGGAGAGAGGATTGGAAACTGGAAGAAAATCAAGGCTTGGACATTATGAAAGAAAGGAAGATGACTACTGTGTAGACAACCAAGAAGGTCTACTCCATATCTCAAGGAGTCTTTCAAGCCCACTGTGTTTGTGTATATTCCATTTTGAAGCCATTTTCCCTTAAAAAACACAAAACCCTGGGGTGCCTGGGTGGCTCAGTCGTTAAGCGTCTGCCTTTGGCTCAGGTCATGATCCCAGGATCCTGGGATCAAGCCCCACATCGGGCTCCCTGCTCCACGGGAAGCCTGCTTCTTCCTCTCCCACTCCCCCTGCTTGTGTTCCCTCTCTCGCTGTCTCTCTCTGTGTCAAAAAAATAAAATCTTAAAAAAACAAAAACAAAAACAACCAAAAACCAAAAGCTTTCTTTGTTAAGAACAACTTTTCAGCTGTTCTCCATACATATCTTTTTTTTCTAGAAGTCTAATTAGCTACTTGGTTGTCAAGAGCTTTAAATAAAACATGCTTCCTGTGGAACCAGGAATGGTTACTTATCCATCATTTTGGTCTGTGACTGTTCTGTGTACAATTTCCAATTTTTCAAAACACACGGGTCTGCAAAGGGATTGAACACATTCCCAAACCATCCAGAAGCTCATGCAATTTTAAAGATTGTCCTTAGAAACTCATTGTCTGAGCTACATAATCTCTGATCATAACTAACAATTTGAACACCTTCCAGTGACGTTCCCTTGTTAATAGTATCTGTGACTCAGATGCCCCGTGCGGTCTCACCTCATTCTTATTTATAGAATGTTCACATTTTCAAATACTTTCCCCTTGGTCTTTCCTTCAGCTCTGAAGTGAACCATATTTTCAAGTGGCATTATAAAGCCTCCCTCAAAAGTACCTTGCCATTCTGCATATCCAGTTTTGCTGCAGACCAAATCTTTCTTCAGTTCACACGTCACTACATAATCTTTCTCTCATTCAAAGACATGGAAACTGACAATTACTCTCCCACCCTGACTCTTCATTCTACTTTTAGGACACAGTCTTTCATGTCAAGAGGGCTTTTATACGACGGATTCCAATCTCTTCCCAACACTCTGGCTGTCAGTTACCCATGGGATAGAATGAATGGTCTCATCCCCCTCCCTCCCCTAGGAAAGGCTGGACAAGAATTTGTTGACAAGAGCCTACACTTTGTGTCACACTCATCCAGCATCCTTCAAATCCTCTTAACATGTACTCCCTATAGTTGTTAATCCTCGAGAATTTGATAAAGTGAAAATAACAATACTTCTCATCTTGCAGAGTTGACAATTAACTAATTAGCCAATTAACTCATTAGCCAATTAACTCATTGAGCCAGATTTGTCCCAGTAAGTTAAGGGCTTTGGAGGTATATTAATCCTTGAAGGCCACTGGAGCAACATTTGCAGCTAATGGGCCCATATCCCTAACTTACTACCAGGGAGGGACTAGGGTATTGTTAGGGAATAGGAGTCATTAATCCTCACTGTGCCCAGAGGGGCAGGTAAGAATGACTTTGCACAAATTGATGAGAAAATGTGTTTCATTTTGTTTTTCGCTTTTAAGACAAAAAAATAGACTCTGAGTTAAAAGCCAAGATTGGAACTCAACATTTTCTGGCAAACAGGCTCTATTGAAATTTGAAATCTTGCCAGAATTTGTTTATTTGTTTATAGTTTGAGATCCAGTACTGAGAGTGGACAGGCAAGAAATTTTGTGCTGGGGCATGGGTAATTCTATCATTGGAGTTTTTGACAACAGCAGAGGAAAATTAGGATTCCTTTTCGTTCTATACTCTGCTTAAATGAGCACTTATTAAGTCATGTGGAATGTTAACTCTAGAAGGTGTTTGTGCTTTGGGGGGGCGGAGTGTACAAAAAAAAAAAAAGAAAAAAGACCTTTTCAACGTGGTTCCTGATCTGTAGAACTGAGAAGACTGTGGCCATGAAGTGGGTCCTGCCCTCCAAAGGCTGCAGCTTATCTGAAGGAAAACTACTGAGGACCCATCTCTCCCTCTGACTGTAGCAGGAGGCTGGACACACCTGTTTGCATATCCTGGGCACCTGGCATTGCTCAAAGGGTTGCACCTGAAACACGGGCTTAGCAGCTTGAAGGCTGAGCCGTAGAGAAGTTACCTGTGTGGGTATTCCTGGTGGGGTTTCCGGTTCTCTCGTGCCAAGGCAAATGGTGTGGAGTCAAATTACCAAATCCAAACGGAGAAAATAGGGGTGTAAAGCCAGAGATTGGGGTGGTAGTGTGGGGATGGAAAGATAGTCAGCTGAAGTGATCAGAGGAGAGAAAAGTCAGTCTCTGTAGAGGAATGGAGGGCAGATGGCAGCCCCAAGTGTCCTTTATGTGGCTTCTGAGCCACGTGGTATAAAGAGGGAGGAGGGAAGTGTCTTGAGCGTTTAAGGGTAGAGCCTAGGGCTTACAAATGTATTTATACACTTACGTTCGTTACACATACAAAGCCATAAATCTTCAAGGGCTCTGTGTCTGGCTGCTCCCTCTTCTTACCTCCACAGATTAATCGCAGCTACCTTTGGGAATAAGAATAAATCGACTTTTTCTTTCTTTAAAAATAATATTAAAATCCCTGCTCCTAACAGTTTGCTATGCGATATTTAGGTTACCTAGGCAGTACGCAACACCCCAGGAAGCCTTTCTTTCTTTCCAGCTATTGTGGTCTGTCCTCTCAGGGTCCGTCCTTCCCTCGATGAAGTTTCTGCACCAAATAAGAAGGAAAGCTTTTATTTCAACAATAAGCAGCATGGAACGTGGCAGACAGTACATCAAACTCTTTGACGGGACTGCGTAGGAATTCAGCCAAAGAGAAGCTTCAGTGGCCTAGACAAAATAGGGCCAGAGCTAAGCTTTAAAACACAAGAATTCTTTCTGCTTTGCTACTTTGAGTTCAAGTCATTCCACTTCTCTGTGATCCATCTTTGCCCTTTGAAAACTAATGTACGTACTTATGTGCGTATTGATAACTCACTTGGTTCCACAAAGATCGTAAGCCAGTGTCTAATAGTATGAACACAAAAGTACTTAGAAATGGGTAAAACGACAAAAATGAGAGAAAAAAAAGAAATGTGTAAATGAGAAAAATGGTTCAAGGAAAAAGTAAGAGTAAGAAAAATTAGGATGAAGTTAAGGTTACTTTGTCCTTAAAGTAACTTCGCTTGGGAGGGGTGATCAGGAACGTGCTTTGGGATCTTTTAGTCATTAATGCCAAGAGGGTAATATGACAGTGATGCTGGTGACAGTCAGTACTTACTAATTACTTACCATGCACCAAGCACTATGCTAAGCAAGCATTTTATTGCTGTTATCCCATTTTATATTGTCCCAAACTTTCTGAAGTAGATAGTATTATTGTCCTCATCTTTCCAATAAGGAACCAAGACTTGACAATAGGATAAAAATAAACAGATTTCCAAAGGAAGTAAAATATGGAGCCTAGGATTGCTCCATGGGTCACTAACAAGAAGTCACAATGCAATGTAGTGACCAGTACCCTCAAAAATAGTTTTCTGGTGAATCTTACTGAGTTAAGAAGCATTGGAAAGACTATTTAGTTGCTACAAAGTTACATTTATATCCAAGTGAAGTTTGCTAATGAAATTCTAGAAGCTATACAACTTCGTTCCAGGTATGCGGGCCTTTACTGCAGCAGTCTAACCCAAGGATCTATTTTAGGGCATCTAGAGGCGTGAGTAGTTCTATCTTCAAAGCAATGTTCCACAAATTCTACTTCAGAGTGTTTATGAAGTATTTATGCTCCCTGAAAAATACCTGGAATTGTAGATGTCTATACCACTTGTTAAATACAGCCCATAGTTAGAAGAGGGATTGACTCTGTCTTGTAAATGTGGTGGAGACTAGCAAGGACACATAAGCAAACAGGTCACTATAAATTCACGCAGAGCATGTCCATGGGTAGAACCAAAACCCTTCTCATAAAGCATTTTTGAGATTTTCCAAGTCCCAGAATAATGAATAATCAAAGTTCAATTAATTTATGTATTCAGGCTCTCATGGAAACGTTATTGAGATGTGCCAGGTATCAGACGCATTATGGAGACAAAACATATCCAGCCGTTCTCATCACTGAGCATATGATCTACTAATAGAGACTGATAATTAAATAAGCCATTAACATGAAGCACAGTAGAACCAGGATCAGATAGATTTGTGGTGCAGGGCAGCACCCATCACAGGTAACTGCTTTATTTTGGGAGCAAGTGGAAGACTTTCTGAGGACATGGTATTTAAGTTGAAATTGAAAAAGAATATTAGGAGGAAGTCACGTTATAACCACAATAATTCTGGATTGGGGAAAAAAACATATTAAAGCAAATATTACAAACTCTTTACCTGGATCACTTAAGCAAAAAAAAAAAAAATCAGCACCAGTAAAGCACTCACTGCACCTTCCATCTTCCTGGTTATCAGACTGTCAAGTGTAGTCTTTTTTTTTTTTTAAGATTTTTAAAAATTTATTTATTTGACAGAGAGATAGAGAGCACAAGTAGGCAGAGTGGCAAGCAGAGGGAGAGGGAGAAGCAGGTTCTCCGCTGAGCAGGGAGCCCGATGCGGGGCTCGATCCCAGAACCCTGGGATCATGACCTGAGCGGAAGGCAGATGCCTAACCGACTGACCCACCCAGGTGCCCCTGTCAAGTGTAGTCTTAATGAACTGGATGGATTGATGTACATATAGGATAAAATAACCATGAATCCATTGAATGTTGACTATTCAATTGCAGTTTATAATTGTTCAATTATGTTCTGAGATTTGGACAGATTCTAGGATGTCCAAGCTTTTTCTAAGCTTCTATTTGCCAAATCTGTATCTTCACCTGATACAATTGCCTATTAGATCCCCTCTTATGTGGACTTCCCTGCAGGAGGAATATCATAAAGGTTGAGAGCAAGGGTTCTGGCTCAGAAATACCTGGGTTCATCTGCTCCTTATTAGCTGTGTGACCTTGTGCAAATGATTTCGACTCCCTCCAGCTTGATTTCTAAGCCTCTGGAAAGTATGAATGCCACCTTTAATCATTTGTTAAGCATCACTTGTGCAGAGTGAGTGAACTCCAGCACATGAAAAAATGAACACAGTACTTGGCACACGGCAAGCACTCAAGAAGATGATGGTTGATATTCCAGTTATGTCAGAAACTGAACTCTATCTTCCCCCATCTATCTTCCTAAAGTCCTCATTGAGTCCTGATCCTCCTATTATGGGTTAAATTATGTCCCCTCAAATTCATATGTTGAAATCCCAACCCCCAGTACCTCAGAACATGACTTGTTGGGACATAGATTCTTTGCAGATGTGATTAGCTAAAATGAGATCATCGTGGGCTCCTAATTCAATGTAACTGCTGTCCCTATAAAAAGGGGCAATTTGGACAGAGACACACACATGGAAAGTGTCATGTGAACTGAAGGCAGAGATTGGGGTGATGCATCTACAAGCCAAGAAACACCACAGATAGCCAGCAGAACACCAGAAGTTGGGGGAGAACCTGGACCAGATCCTCCCCCAGCACCTTCAAAGGGAGCAGAGCCCGGCCAACATCTTGATCTGGGACTTCTGGCCTCCAAACTGCCAGACAATAGATTTCTGTCATTTGAGACTCCCAGTCTGGTGCTTTGTTATGGCAAACCTAGAAAACTAATCTGGTACCCCCCCATTCCCAAGCCGGAAACCCGGGAGGCAACCTGACCCTCTCCCTCTTCTGTCAACCACCCCATTCAGTGACCATGTTCAACCATCCCTGGCTCTTTCATCCTGTACCTTAGCTGATGTCTGTCCCCTCCTTCCAAGTGCATTTGGCAGAGGCCTAGCTCAGCTCACACAGATGGATCAATTAGGATTCAATCAGGGAAGTAAACCACTCTGCATATTAAGGGATTTGTCGTAGGAATAAGAACTTTCACAACAGTGAGAGAAGCTAGGAAAAGTGAAGATCTGAAAAGGAGAATTTAAAATCAAAGGAAAATCACTGACCAGTCTTGGTGTGGCTGAATGGGTAGAAGCTCCCAAGGAAATCCTGAAGGAAGGCACAAGCAGTTGCACAGTGGGGCCATGAGGTGGTTGGTGACCTTCAGGTGTAATTCTGCCTCAAGTCCAACTCCAAATCTCACATCATTTGCTTTGCAGAACCCTAACCTGGCCCATCCAGAGAAAGGGATTCTGAGCAATGTCGCTCCCAAAGTGACAATAAAACATACAGCTAGAGCTGTAACAAATTATCACACACTTGGTGACTAAAAATGACAGAAATGTATTCTCTCACAGATCTAGAGGCCAGATATCTGAAATCAGTATCAGTGGGCCCAAACCAAAGTGTTAGCTGGGCCGCCCTCCCTCTAGAAGCTCTAGGGGAGACTATGCTCCTTGCCTCTCCAAGCATCTGGTGGCTGTGGGCATTCCTTGCCCTGTGACTGTGTCACACTACATTGTGATTTTCGGCTTACATCTGTGTCTCTCCCATGAAAATCTGGGCTTTTCATGCATTTTGACCTGTTGATTTCTGCCTTAACTGCTCAGTTTGGCCCATAGTAGATAAGAAGTCAGTGTTTGGAGAACTCTCCCTGGTCATGGGCTATATCAATTAGTATTATACTCCCTGATGTACCAGTCAGTGAGCCAGTTCATCATTTCTACAGGCTTCCTATACCTCCTCTTCCCCCCAAATTCCCTTTCTGCCTAAGTCAGCTAGAGTTGGCTTCTCTTGACTCTCCAGCCAAAATGCTGGAAAGTTTTAGAAATATCAATTGCATCCTAAATCAAAACAATATCCCTTTAACAGTTTTGGTGAAAGAAGCTTTATTTTGTTTAAGAATATTATACTGCACATTGTTTAGCAAATTTCTGTAAGCCTCAACCCATTTCTTCATCTGTAAAATTGGGATACTTTCTCTTAGGATCATTTTGAACATAGAATGAATTATTCAACCAGTACTTGTTGGATGCTTATTTTTTGTCAGTCACTGTCCTGTGTGTTTGGGATGCATGTAAAACAGGAGAAAACATCAAATGAGTGTTTGATAAAATATGAGTGCTTGATAAAACCAACAACTAAGGATATAGTATTTGAAATGATTGTCGTAAAAATTAAACTGGGTAAACAAAGAGTTCAAAGCTCTAATGTACAGTGGTACAAAATGAAAGTATGGTAAGACAGATGCCATATTTTAAATGTAATTTAGAAAAGTAATCAATGCCTACATGTACTATTAAACATCTATTATGTGCTCTTAACTGTGGTAGATTAGGTGAATGATTTCCAAAAAGACAATTTCTGGTCTCAGGAGAAATAAGACACATGTACGTGAAATAATCACTTAAAATGTGTTTGGATTTGGGGTGCCTGGGTGGCTCAGTCGTTAAGCATCTGCCTTCGGCTCAGGTCATGGTCCCAGAGTCCTGAGATCGAGCCCCGCATTGGGCTCCCTGCTCCGCGGGAAGCCTGCTTCTCCCTCTCCCACTCCCCCTGCTTGTGTTCCCTCTCTCACTGTGTCTCTCTCTGTCAAATAAATAAATAAAATCTTTAAAAAAATATGTTTGGATTTGGCCATGCCAAATAAACAAAACAACAAATACAAGTTCTAAGTGAAGGGAAAAAGACCCCGCTGTCATCCAGCTGGGCTCTGTGGGAAAAGCAACAAAGGAGGTATCTGAGTACTGATAGAATTTGAAAAAATACTTCTGCTGGTCATGAATGCTGTTTCCTGATATTTTTCCCATTTGAGCTGCGGAGGGGATTCTACATCCTGATTTCTCTGTGGCTGGGTGGGACCACGTGACTAGTTCTAATGAATGAGTGGAGAACAAAAGTGACGTGTGTCACTTGCAGGTCAAAGCACTTAACTGCCCACGTGAGTCTCCCTGAGCTCTCTTCCTCCCCTGGCATGGCAAGCAACAGTGTTGAACATGACTACTCTGCCTGCTGACTCTGCAGTGTATACGATGAGGCCAGCTCCGTGCTAACTCCTGAGAGGCACCTGACTGGCGCAAAAAGGAATAAGCCTTTGTTGTTTTGAGCCACTGAGAATTAGGGGTTGTTTTGTTACTGCATATAATCAAACCTATTCTTACTGATTTGGCGCTTGTGGGAGAAAAAGCAAAAGAGAAAGCATAGTTATGGGAATGTAGAATCTTAAGTAGGTCAACACCTTGAAAAAAAACTTAATTTTGAAAGGAAGTACATTCTATAAAAAGGCAAAGGAGCCCAGATTGCGAATTTTGCATGTCAGAGTAAGAAGTGGAGACTTCTTTCGGGAGCCTGGTACTGGTTTTGAGAAGAGGCTTGCTGTGAGAAGTTAATGTGATGATTCATATGAAGGCAGTGGTCCATGGGCATTCAAGAAGGGAGCCCAGCCAGGCTTCTGCAGAGTGCAGATGGGATGGGAGAAGAGTTTTCCTAAACTGGGAGCATTCCTTTCTTTTAAATCACACACACGAAAAAGGCAACCACTTTCTGGAAGATAGGATGTGCGGAGAAGTGAATTCAAGGCGATATTCGGGAAGATAGACAGCAGGGGGAGGGAGCCTCCATCAGCAGCTACCGGCAAGTGATAGAGCAGCGGAGCACAAAATCGGAACATTTAGAAGCCTGCTCTGCTGAGGGACGTTGCTCCAGTGGCTGAGTGGAGGGTGGGAGGGAGTGTGTCCCCCCGGGGACAGTGTGGTCTCAGGACCCTCGGGGTCACAGAAAGACCGGGGGTGCCTGGTGCGGCAGAGCTCCCAGGTATCGGAACGGGGAAGCCGGCTGCAGAGATGGAGCAAGGAGTGGCCTCTCAGCTTGGGGTTGCCATAAACCGTGATCCGAGGCACAGTCGGGCCACTGCTCTTCCAGCAGGGAAGGAGGCAAAGCTGGCGGCATCACAATTCCAGACTTCAAGCTCTATTACAAAGCTGCCATCATCAAGACAGTATGGTACTGGCACCAAAACAGACACATAGATCAATGGAACAGGATAGAGAGCCCAGAAATGAACCCTCAACTCTATGGTCAACTAATCTTCAACAAAGCAGGAAAGAATGTCCAATGGAAAAAAGACAGTCTCTTCAACAAATGGTGTTGGGAAAATTGGACAGCCACATGCAGAAGAATGAAACTGGACCATTTCCTTACACCACACACAAAAATAGACTCAAAATGGATGAAAGACCTAAATGTGAGACAGGAGTCCATCAAAATCCTAAAGGAGAACACAGGCAGCAACCTCTTCAACCTCAGCCGCAGCAACTTCTTCCTAGAAACATTGCCAAAGGCAAGGGAAGCAAGGGCAAAAATGAACTATTGGGACTTCATCAAGATAAAAAGCTTTTGCACAGCAAAGGAAACAGTGAACAAAACCAAAAGACAACCGACAGAATAGGAGAATATATTTGCAAATGACATATCAGATAAAGGGCTAGTATCCAAAATCTATAAAGAACTTATCAAACTCAACACCCAAAGAACAAATAATCCAATCAAAAAATGGGGAGAAGACATGAACAGACATTTTTCCAAAGAAGATATCCAAATGGCCAACAGACACGTGAAAAAGTGCTCAACATTGCTCGGCATCAGGGAAATCCAAATCAAAACCTCAGTGAGATACCACCTCACACCAGTCAGAATGACTAAAATGAACAAGTCAGGAAACGACAGATGTTGGCGAGGATGCAGAGAAAGGGGAACCCTCCTACACTGTTGGTGGGAATGCAAGCTGGTGCAGCCACTCTGGAAAACAGTATGGAGGTTCCTCAAAAAGTTGAAAATAGAGCTACCGTATGACCCAGCAATTGCACTACTGGGTATTTACCCCAAAGATACAAATGTAGTGATCCAAAGGGGTACGTGCACCCCAATGTTTATAGCAGCAATGTCCACAATAGCCAAACTATGGAAAGAGCCAAGATGTCCATCAACAGATGAATGGATAAAGACGATGTGGTTTATATACATGGAATATTATGCAGCCATCAAAAAACCCAAAACCTTGCCATTTGCAACAACATGGATGGAACTGGAGGGTATTGTGCTAAATGAAATAAGTCAATCAGAGAAAGACATGTATCATATGATCTCACTGACATGAGGAATTCTTAATCTCAGGAAACAAACTGAGGGTTGCTGGAGTGGTGGGGGGGTGGGAGGGATGGGGTGGCTGGGGGATAGACATTGGGGAGGGTATGTGCTATGGTGAGCGCTGTGAATTGTGTAAGACTGATGAATCACAGACCTGTACCTCTGAAACAAATAATATGCTATATGTTAAAAAAAGAAAAAAAGAAGAAGATAGTAGGAAGGGAAAAATGAAGGGGCAGAAACTGGAGGGGGAGATGAACCATGAGAGACTATGGACTCTGAGAAACAAACTGAGGGTTCTAGAGGGGAGGGGGGGGGGATGGGTTAGCCTGGTGATGGGTATTAAAGAGGGCACGTTCTGCATGGAGCACTGGGTGTTATACGCAAACAATGAATCATGGAACACTACATCAAAACTAATGATGTAATGTATGGTGATTAACATAACATAATAAAATAAAAGAAATAAATCATACACACACACACAAAGAACAAAACAAAATACATGCTAATCTGAGCAGAATTTATAGATTCACCTCTAACCATTTGAGCTATTGGCTTAATATTTTAGACTCAAGGAAAAAGCTCTTGGACCTCTGATTTTGCATTCATCACGCTTGAGTAATGGTCCTTGTTAGGCTTGTAATAATGTCCTCTTTTTTAAAGTGAAGCCTAGTAATAAAATTTTTATTGTAATCCGATGCTAACATGATTCTTCCTAACTAAGAATTATGTTTGGTGGATTTAAGCAACCCCAGAAAACATTCAGGCCAAGAATTTAGAAAAAGATACATTTGTTGAAAAGAACACCCTTATGGATGAATGTTTTAGGAGGATTTCCTAAGAATATGCTATTCCTTATTCTGTCTTGCCTTTTACTTTTAAATTTAAAACTAGTAGTTTTCAGCTTTTAATTACTTTATGAGTCACTGGTGACACATTAAAAAAAAATGTAGAATCCTCAGATCTGCCTCAGAGTGATTCTAATTCAGCGTAGATAGGGGAGGAGCAATATTAAGGACTAAATGTTTATATCCAGCCCCCAAATGTATATGTTGAAACATAACCCCCAATGTAGTGGTAATGGGAGGTGGGCCTTTGGAGGTGATTAGGTCATGAAGGTGGAGCCCTCATGAATGGGATTTGTGCCCTTATAAAAAGAGACGGCAGAGAACTCTCTCATCCCTTCCACCCTGTGAGGACACAACAAGAAGACAGCCATCTATGAAGCAGGAAGTGGATCCTCACCAGACACTGAATCCAACTCCCCAGCCTCCAGAACTGTGGGAAATAAATGCTTATGTTTAAGCCACCCAGTCTGTGGTATTTTTACTATGGCTGCCTGAATAGACTAAGACAGGGGCTAGGAACCTACACATTAAGAAGTAGCTCAAGTCATGTATGCAAGAGGTCTTCAGACCACACTTGGTAGGACACAGTACTGGCCCTGAGCTTCTAGACTTGACCATAAACTTTGTGAAGTAAGGGCTGTGTTTTAATTATCTTGATATCCGTGGCAATAATTATGAATCCCAGCACATTCAAGGCAGGGATGAATAAGGCTTATAGACACTGGCTTCACAGTTAAGCAGGCCTGGACTTACATGCTGGCTATAGCCCTTATTAGTTCTGGGACAGATGTTGTAACCTCTCTAAACCTGGCGTGGTCTTCTGAAAGTTGAAGATAATGATGCCTTCCTCCCTGAGGAATATGGAGCTTATGTGAGGTCATGTTTCCATAGAGCCTGTTACGGTGCCTGGGGCCAGAGATTGGAATGAGATCTTGGTACCATTAGGATGGTATTATGGCCAACACACGAGAATGCTACAGTTAGGTTTCCTGACCAGGGAAGAAATGCCAAGTAGGAATCAAAGTTCCTCTTGATTAAGGACTGAGATGGCATCCAACACCTTGTGGCTAAAATCAGGTCAAAGCTGATTTGGAGAATGTGATGTAGATCTAGAGGCCGCAGTGAGACAGCATGGCTTCCCCCCCCCCCCCCCCCCCCATGAAGGAAGCATGTACAGGGTGGTTTCACCAAGGTGGCTTCCTTTGAAGGTCTGCTGGCCCTTCTTATCAGGAAAGCATGGCTTCATCATGTTCTGGACTCAAACCAATTGATTAGAAATCCCTCTCCTTCCTTCAGTGAGGGAGACAAAGACGTGGAAAAGAAAAGGAGGAAGCAGATCTATTTTCTCCCCTCACCAGGCACATGGAAGTGCTCCATGAAAAGTATTTGTGTGGGTTGTTTTCATTTTATTATTATTATTATTCTAAAATATAGTGAATGATGAGAATAGCTGACCTTCATTTAATGCTTATTATGTGATAGGCTCTGTGCCAAGATTTTTCCATATTGGGTCTCACTAAATCCTCAAAGGAAACCCTATGAGCTTGGTACTATTTTTATCACCATTTAGAAACAAGGAAAGTAAAGCTCAGAAAGGTTAAATAATTTGTTCAATAAGTGGTGTCACAGCTTGGATTCTGTCTAATGAGCAAATCTTCTCAGGAAAATTTTAAAAACGGATTAATTGTGAAATTGAAATAGAGGGAAATATAAGTTGCCCTGACTTTGGGGAATTTGCTTGTGTGTGTTTTGGGGTGAGGGAATCTGCTTTGCCTTTACCTAATGGAAAACTGTCCACAAAACACAAAACAAAATAACAACAAAAGCGTAGCGAAAGAGCTTAGGCAATTTTTCTATTACTTGTGTTAGTCAAAAATGAGAAATTACCATTCAAGTTTTCCTGCAGCTTAATTATAGGCCTCTGTGCTGTGAACAATACACTAAGTACTAATAATAGGGGCCATCCAAAAACAAATTCTCTAGAGACCTCCCAACTCTATTGGGTCTGTTTAGGACAAGTGATAAGGAAACAATGTTCAGTATGAAGGAACAGCAGGCCCCTAGACAGTGTGAATCTTTTCCTTGTTAATGAAGCAAAATGAACATTCTTAGTGGTGTAAAACCAACAGCAGAAATGAAAAGCCATTCTTGTTACTTACCTTGGGGCTGCAAAGGAAATCTCTTCAGCATGTTAGCTAGGAAGTAATAAGGGACCATCACGAGACCCTGCGCTGCTCTGCTTTGGCAGAGAGGAATCCGAAAGAAAGAGTCCTATTTTTAAAGGGCTTTTCTCCTTCTGATATGATTTGGGCCCTGTTCCTAAATCATCTTAGAATCAGAATAGCAATTCTTTTTTACCCACTTGGCTGGAGTGTTAAAGAATCATTGGAAAATGTTCAATAAATGTCTGGAGCTCTATGTAAATAGGAAAAGTGCAGTTATTTGTAAAAAGAATACCAAAGAAAAAGCTTAATATTATTCAACTTTTTTATTTTATATTAGGAAGCAAATACATTGTTACAATGTACCAAAGGGTGGAATTACTTCATAGACTAGAACATACAGTGGTTGCAACGCTGTAGGTATGTAAGTATCTGTGGATTGAATTAATGAATAAAAAACATGAATAGGAGTCCCATTAAAAACAAATTAGAAAGTCGAACACATATAATAAATAACCATTTGTACCTACCACTGTAATTTAGTCTATTTATACCCAAAGAAAGCCTTGTTTAAAATATGAAGAATATCAAAGCTTGAAATCCAAGAGGGAAGTGTAGGAGAACCAAGAATATCTGGGTCCCACGCCCGAGTCACAGCCAAGCTAGAAGATTCTATTTCTATTAGGTCAGAAAGAATATGCTCAGAATGGACTTTGGTCATTGGGGAATCTTGGTCAGAGAGTATACGTGCTTTTGGCGGCGGGGGCGGGGGGGAGCAGTAAGTTCTACCAGGTGGGCTGGGATCATACTGTCAGAATCAGGGTCTGGAGGTTGGATAGGCAAGGGAGCACATATCCTTCCCCAGGTCTTCTATGCACTGAGAGAACTTCATTCCTTTTCAAGGTTACCTTTGGCTCTGATGGCCTGAATTCAGTGGCATTTCAATCCTAGCTCGGCTAAAGAAGTCAACCTCTTGTCCTGGATTGCCCCAATCCACCACCCACACAAGATGTTTGTTTGTATACCAGACATTACTGATGGCTTGGGGTGGCAAGGAGGGCTTACAGTACAGAATCACAAGAGATCAATTTAAGAGTTAATATTAGTCATCTCTTTTCTGCAAATCTTTCAACCACCCTGCCATCAGAAACTTCCTGCTGGCCAATATTTCCCTGCAAGCCTCTACCATGAGGCCTCCACTAAGCTAGAACAGTTCTTTTCCTAAGAAGAATTTGGAAGTTGAATCTTAAAATTAACCTTTCAACATTTTTTTTTCTTCCCCACTGGCACATAAGAACAATGACGTTTGCATAGAAGGGCAGTTTGCCTGCTAACAGTTGTCAGCTTGCTATTCTTCAAGCCTGGAGATAATCAGTTACTCCCAACTATTAGGTGAAGCTCTGCTCATTGTAAAGTTGTCAACCAATCATGGTATAATTCTAATCCTAATTACTATGTGTGGGGGGTTTTCCTACTCCACCAAGTAATTCTCTGATACCAGCTGGGTGTCCTACAATTCAATTCCATTCTGACGCCATCTACCTGGATATAATAGTATCAAATCCCACAGGTTAAGGGCTCAGTCCTACAAGACTGCCTCCCCCACCCCACCACCACTTTTTCAGACACCAGTTGCAAGCCCAGGCTGTTAACCCTAACCTTTGTTTCTAAGCAACTGCCTGCAAATCAGTTTCCCTCCACCTCCTCCTTGGGTTTAATTAGCTTGATAGAAAGGTTCACAGAACTCAGAAATATTTTACTTACTAGATCACCAGTTTATTATAAAAGGATATGACTCAGGAACAGTCAGGTGTAAGAGATGCATAGGGCAAGGTATGGGGAAAGGCTGCGAAGCTTCTATGTTCTAAGTAGCCACTCTCCACATATCTTCTCATGTTCACCAACCCTGGAAGCTCTCAGAAACCGGTCCTTTTTTTTTTTTTTTTCTTAATGGTGGTTTCATTACACAGGCTTTTGATTGATTAAATCCTTGTCCATTGGCGATCGAACTCTTCCCTCCTGAGGGGTCATGTCTGATACTGAAGGTCCAGATGGAACTACTCACATGGTTGGTTCAACCCTGGCAACCATCTCCCATCCTTAGGTTACCCAGGGGCTTTCCAGCAGTCGCCTAATTAACATAACAAAAGACACCTTTATGGGCTCAGCACTTCAGGAAATTCCAAGGGTTTAGGAGCTCTGTTCCAGGAACTAGATGAACACCAAATACATATTTCTTATTATAAATCACAATATCACACATGGTGTCTTTTCTCCTTCTGAATAGGAGGAATTATCTTTGTGTTTAAAAATGAACACAAACCCCTCTTAAGCATTGATATTGGATATATTTTTGATACCCTGATTTAGGATTTGCTGGAAGGTTTCATGTTTTCAGTTGACTCCTGCAGATTTGAACCTGAAGGAATATGGTACAGGGTTATCAGCTTCTTATCTTTAGAGTTTCTTAGGACTCAGGGCCTGCTTCCTTCTGGTCTTCTCTGATCATAGTACCTGTGAGATCAGGCTTGCCTGTTCTCTAATCAGATATCTGGCATGGCACAGGAACTATATATAAAGCCCTTGGTTCTGAAGTTAGTTGGCCATCAAGATAAATTTGCAATTTGCTTGCAGAAAAATAGTAGCATATGTGTATTTCACACTATCCCAGGATGTGATAAGAAGAAAGAAAAGCAAAAATAGGAAAGAAAATGTAAAAAACACAGAAAAAGGTATGGGGTGGACTCTACATCTGACTTTAGGAGAACCTCTCTCATGTCATTTCAGCTGAATGCAAGGGTGGGAAAAGGCATCAATGTGCATCTCTCCTTCTTGAGAAGGGTATACTCCATTATGCACTCTATCACTGATGGTGTCACTGTGCAATAGGGAATAAGACCCTGGACCACAGCCTCTTTACTGGTGTGCCACTTCTACTCCTGGCCCTGCTATGTAGGGGCTCAGCAAGTATTTGTTACTCAATGAATAAAAGTTTATTTCTTTCTCTCCCTCCAAGAGTTGTGTTGACTCTCCATCATGGAAAATGGGGACTTTAAGGTACATTTAGTTCCCTTTGTTCCCCCTCAAGTCACACCACCCTCAACATCTGTTGGCCTTACCTTCATTTTGTAAGGCTTTTATGAATATTTTCATTCTGGCCTTCAATGAAACATAGGCTTTGGAACTTGTTCTGTAAGATGATTCTAAAAATTAAAAATTAAAAAACCGACAGTAAACAACATGCCTAATGTGACCATGTAAATATTCTCAAATAGTGTGATTGAACTCACGAAAAAAGAAATGTACACAGGTTCCTCCAAATCACACCAAGTCAAATGGATTCTCCTTTCATGCATTCTATTTAGTCCTTAAAATATTACCATGTTTTAGTTTGCCTCACACCTTGTGACTTTCTCTTTCAGCTTTTTGTTTTTCCTGGAATTGTCAATTGTCTTTCTTTTATCTTATGGAGAGAATTCTATGCCTCTTTCATCATTATTGTCTAAAATATACAATCCATGGATACTGGTATTTGTTGAAAGGAAACCACTTTTCTCTCACTTCATCTCTCACTTTCCTCCTCTTCTTGGAGATATATGAGTTGTCATCTTAGTAAATCTTTCCCTTGTAGACTGTTAATTCACTGTCTTAGATCCCACCTCTTTTTCATGGATTTCTTTTTACTTATGTTGGGATGTTTTCTAGAATATAGAATTTTCTTTCCAGAGAGTATAGAAGAGGTAGATTTCCTGATTTTATTCTACACTTAATTGATAGTTTGACTAGGTAGAAAATTCCACTTTTAAAAGTCATTTTCCCTCAGAATTTTGAAGTCACTGATCCAATATTTCTAGCATTCAGAATTCTGATAAGAAAATTGTTAATAATTTAATTTTTATTTTATCCCATCTCTTTTTAGATCCCTCCTCTCTGGAAGCTTTTGGTCACTTCTCTTTATCTTTGGGGCTCTAAGATTTCATTTACATTCCTTGAATTTCACAGGACTTTTCAATTTGAAAATTCATGGTTTTTTAGGCTTAGGAAATACTCTACTTTTACTTTCATTATTTCTTCCTGTAGTTTCTTGTTTTTTTCTTTACTCTCTAGGCAATTTTTTCTAGACAGGTATTAGAACTATAGTATCAATTTCCTTGTCTCTTAATTCTTCATATTTTCCACATCTGCTCCCTCCCCATCTGCCAGGTTTCCTGGATCCTATCATTTATTCCATCTAATGATTTTTTTCAGGTCAAACACATATATAAATATAAATTAATTTCTAAGAACTCTTTCATGTTCTTTTTCCTACTATCCCATTCTTATTTAATGGATGCAATAACTTTTCAGGATAGTCAGAATAATACATTTTGTTTATTAAATTGCCTATTTCTCCCAGGCAGTTATTCTGTTTATTCATTTTTTCCCTCCAATGTTTAGTAAACCTTAATTGTCCACCCATATTTATAGAGGAAAAACTAGGCTTATTAATGTGGGTAGCTAGTGTGGGTTTCCTCTGCCATTGTGTTCTTCTATTTCTGTAATAAATATCTCCCCTCCATTAGTTTTCCAGGGCTGCTGTAACTAAAGTACCAAAAACTATGTGGCTAAAACAACAGAAATGTATCGTTTCACAGTTCTGGAGTCCAGAAGCCTAAAACAAGATGTTGGCAAGGTTGATTCCTTCTAGTTGTGTGAGAGAGAATCTGTTCCATGCCTTTCTCCTAGCTTCTGGTATTTTCAGACATTCCTTGGCTTGTAGATGGTCATCTTCTCCTTGTGTCTTCACATTGTCTTCCCTTTTCACATTGTCTCTGTATTAAAATGCCCTCTTTACAAGGATACCAGCCATACTGGATTAGCCATACTGAAGACACTAATGACCTCATCTTAACTTGATTCTTTACAAAGACCTGATTTCCAAATAAGGTCACATTCACAAGTATTGGGGGTTAGGATTTCAACATCTTTTGGGGCAACATAATTAAATCATAACACTTCTCAATGGGAGATCAGTGATGGGTTTTGAGTTGATCAGTGAAGACAAGCAGTTGGGCTCATGAATTCTAACTTGAGAAAGGTTTGTCCTGCAAAACCTCAGCCCCAACCCCAGCCCATCATGGCAGATCATTTAGTCATTTAATTTCTTTAGAAAGCGGGTTTTAGCATGGTCAGATATGTTGCAATGGATATTCTATGAGAGGGGAAGGATGGTGGACAGAGTGTTCCCTTATTTTCTCAAAAACACCAACCTTTGCTATCTTGATCAATTTGGGCTATTATAATAAGATACCATAGACTAAGTGGCTTAAACAACAGGAATTTATTTCTTACAGTTCTGGAGGCTGGAAAGTTCAAGACCAGGGTGCACATTTGGTGTCTGGTAAGACCTTCTTCCTGATTTGCAGAGTGATGTCTTCTTGTTGTATCCTCCTATGGTAAAGAGGGCAAGCTCTGGTCTCATTTTCTTCTTATGAGAGCACTAATCCCATCATGGGGGCTCCACTCTCCTGATCTCATCTAAACCTAGTGACCTCCCAAAAGCCCTGCCTTCTAACACCATCTCATTGGGGGTTACAGTTTCAACATGTGAATTTGGGGTGGTGGTGGCAGCAAACACAATCTATAACATTTGCCTTCTGCTGAGAGGTGGGAAATTCCATCTCTTTATAACCTTGAGTGATTTTAAGTATATAGATCAAAATATATTTTAAAATATATACTTAATCTCGACTAGATGTGCTTTGTCCAAAAACAAAATGCCCTGGGATCAGTTAAGGGTATGTTTCTACCTCCTTACTGCTTGACCTCCTCCTTCACAAGGTCTGCCTCAGTCCTAGTTGCCTTCTGGAAGGGGAGGGCTCTGAGTCAAAACCAAGCTGAGGGCCCTCATGTATCCACCTACCTAAGTCCTAGATTAAACTTCAATCCCAGGTCATGACCAGAATGTTTTAACAAGCGATGTCCCATGAGAAGGTCAACTTTCTGAGGTTGTGTGAATGAAAGTATTCTGGGATAGATGTGAGACAACACAAAAGTAACATGTAAAGTGATGAAGAGAAAGGATTTGAATGGAATTCTGGATTAGAACTGAAAAGAACATGATCTCTCAGGAGGCACCTTTTGAAATTAAAAAAAAAAATGATTTAGGCAAATTAAGAGGGACTACTGCTACCTAAACTGGAAATTCAACTTGGGGAACCACTGAAATGCAAATCAAAACCATGAGGAGATATCATCTTACACCTGTCAGAATGTCTAGAATCAAAAAGACAAGAAATAATAAGGGTTGGTGAGGTTGTGGAGAAAAAGGAACCCTCACACACTGTTGGTGGGAATATAAATTGGTACAGCCACTGTGGAAAACAGGATGGAGTTTCCTCAAAAAATTAAAAATGGAACTACTCTACTATCCAGCAATTCCACTACTGGATATTTACCCAAAGAAAATGAAAACACTAATTCAGAAAGACATAGGCACCCCTATGTTTACTGCAGCATTTTTTACGGTAGCCAGGATACTGAAGCAGCCCAAGTGTCCATTGTTAGATGAATGGCTAAGAAGATGTGTGAGATATGTATATCATTGAGATTGTGAGATATATATTCATATATATCTTATAATGAAATATTACTCAGCCATAAAAAAGGACGAGATCTTGCCATTTGTGACAATGTGGATGAACCTAGAGGGTATAATGCTAAGTGAAATAAGTCATAGAAAGACAAATACTATATAATTTCACTTATATGTGAAATATAAAAAAAGAAGGACAAAAAAACTAATAAACAAAAACCGGAACAGACTCATAAATACAAAGAAAAAACTGGTAGAGATGGATGAAATAGATGAGAGGGATTAAGAGGTACAAGTTTCTAGTTATAAAATAAGTAAGTCATGGAGTGAAAAAGCATATGGAATATTGTCATTAATATTGTGGTAACTGTGTGGTGGCAGACAGTAACTCCACTTATGCTGAGCATTTCACAATGTATATAAATGTTGAATCACTATGTTATACACATGAAACTAATATAATACAATTCATCCTTGAACAACAAATTCACTTCTAGCTGCTTTTTTAAAAATAAATGGATAGACAGTACTGTAAATGAATTTTCTGTTTCTTATGATTTTCTTAATAACATTTTATTTTCTCCAGCTTACTTTATGGTAAAAATACAGTACATCATACGTATGACAAGCAAAATATGTGTTCATCACCTGTTTATGGTATCGATAGGGCTTCTGGTAAACAGAAAACTATTAGTCAAGTTTTGGGGGAGTCAAAAGTTATAAATGGATTTTCAACTGTGCCAAGGGTGGATGCCCCTAACCCCTGCGTTGTTCAAGGGTCAGCTGTATTGTATGTCATTTAAACTTCAATTTAAAAAAACTTGGAGAACCACTAACTCTAAAGAGTGTTATTTAAAATGTACACACTTTGCACAAGGTTCAGTTCAATTTGCATTTGTGGTGTATGCCAAGCAGTGTAGGATTTCATGAGAGAGAATTTCTTTTTCCATAGCACATCCCTTGGGTGCCTGAGTCAAAGGCACAACACTGGCCTTTCCTGAACCAGGGACTTCCTCTATGATAATTCTTAATTTCAGAAATAAATGAATGTGTGGAAATTCTGATCAGGAGGGACAATTGAGCTGTCCTAGCTGGTGTCCCCCTCCTCCCTCAACCCTCTTTGTGTTGCCAGTTCTAGAGGAGAAGGTCCACATCCCCAAAATGCCATGGAAATACTCCTGCCCTATGGCAGTAAAGCTGTTACCAATCCTTACCCTTCACTGGGACTATGTCACCATTAGAGAAAAGGCAATTATCAAAAGCCATTTCATATCAAAGCTCAGAGGGGTTTCCTGAGTTTGTACAAAGATGATTTTGATATTTTAATGAATCTGACAGGATGTTTTGGGAGCACTTCTGTTCTCTTCCCATATTTTGCCCAAGGTAGGGGTGATAGGTGCTATTCTCTTCTGCCAGAGCTTTGGAGAAAGCGGACTTTCCAGTCTGTCCTTATTTGCTGAAACCTCCTTTTCTGCCCATGTACCACAGTAGATCCTACGCCTGTCTTCCGGCTTAACAGAGAATTAAAATACCCTCCTTCACTGCAAGCGTCTTTTGTGGTGTAGGCTGCAGACATCAACACCATAAAGTTCTCAGCATGAGCCAAAAACCTCCAGGACTAATGGCTCTAGCAACTGCTCCCCGGGCCCCAGGAAAGGGTCACTGCGTTTTAACTTTTGTGTATCAGCCTCCTTGGCTGTTTGGGGGTGCACGATGTGGTGGAAGGAGGCAGACAGCCTTTAAAATGCACTGGAGGTCAATGTATTCCATTATACACACAGTGCTTCAGATTCAGTTCTAACCTTTGATGAAATGTGCAGTGTTGGGATTTCTTATGCTAGAGCAGACACGGGAAATCACAGGTGCAACTCATTTTGTTGTTGTTGGTTTTTTTTTGACTTATAATCACTGTAGGCCCCTAGAATCTTTATAGGAAATTCTCTCTTTAACTTGAGCATAAAGTGTCAGAAGTCTGTAGCTTGTCTCTGTAATGGACGTTAATAGGTAATACTGATTTGTGGAAATTAATTACTAGAAAAACAGTTTTCAGCCCTTCCCTAGTGTTTGGAAAGATTTGAGGGCCCTCTTGTGGCCGTAATAAACTGAAACTGAAAGCTGATGGAACGCGTTTAGCTGGGTTTTGTTGATGTGTTGTGCTGATTTTTTTTTTCTTTCTCTCTTTTTGGCTACATTTGTTTGCCTGCGTTATGGCTTTGAATCGCTTTTCATTGGAGATTAACATCAGCATATTTCACATCATGTCAATGGAAGACAGGGATGGGAACGGTGTCAATTTTTAAAAGACAGACTCCTTTTTTTCCCCTGATTATTAAACTCGGATTCTTACCACCAAGAGAAATAACAAATGCAGAGGGGGTATGTTGAGGGAAGTTCACAGAGCAAGGGCATTACAGTTGCATTCTTCTTCCTTTTTTTTTTTTTATCTTAAGGGATGCGTCCTCTTATTTTTAATCCAGGTATTGACTGTACAAAGGTAACACTAACTCTGGCAGCCCCAAGCTACATTTATTTTGAACCTCTTAAAGATTATTTTCTCTGATTTACATATAGCAGAGTAAAGTGGGAAAATAAGTATCCTCATTTGAGTGTTTTTAAATCTCTAAGAAATGCACGTTGAAAGCTATTACCTCTCGGATGCTTCAATCACGCCTGAAGAAATATGTTTGCAACTTAAGGTCACTGTGCTCCACACTTGAATTGATGAAGGGAGCACCCAAGGCAAAGTTTAGACAGAACGAATTGATTTTCTTCCCTGGGAGACCTAAATTATCATGCATATATTTTTCTCAATTTCAGTCATTGCTTTATTAATTAGGCAGAATTACAGCAGGGCTTTAGAGCCCACTGCAGCTGGAAGATCCCATGGAGTGTCCACGTGATAAGCTGGGCTTCTGGAAGGAGCTCAGGCTGTTATTGTGAATAAGCGGATTTTGAAGAGAACCTGATGAGGGCTCTGTGTTACTTCCAGCATAATTTGGTTTCTCCTAGATTAGTTTGTGGAGTGAAATTGGCATCCAGTCACAAATGAATCACTAGCCCTGCCTATTGTTCCTAACACAGACGAAAATGTCATGTATGTGCATTGAAGAAGGAAAAAAGAAGAAGAAATGAGAGCAGAACCCCCTGATGTTTGGACCTAGATAGGACATGGGAGAGTTAAAGATGGTGTCTGGTCTGTTTCCCTTTCAATGCTCAGGTGTAATTAGCAGAAGCGGCAGTTACATTGCCTGGTTGGGACTGAGAGAGGTAACACTGGCCAGGAGGAGAGGTAACGCAGGCCAGGAGGGGAGGCTGAGCAGCAATCATTTTGTTCTGTAGGAGCGGTGGCATATTTCCGGCTCTAACTCCATCTTTCTTGGTCTTTGTCAATATGGAACTTTGGCAGTGTTCGAGATCCTTTAAGAATATGCATAAAAGGCTTACAAGGGTTGTATAAAGGGACCCAGGTTCCATCTTGAATAAGCTCCGGCTGGCCAAAAAGTAGAGAATTTGAACATCACATAAGTATAATGACTGCAATGTATTGAAACTCACTATGTTTAAATTCACATGCTAATAATGATATAAAAACAAACAAATGACATCAACAAAAAGCTCTTCTGGGGGATTCTAGGAAAGCCGTCTATGATTTTGAAAAACAGGAAATAACATGAGTCAAACCTTCATCTACCTTTCCTATCTATATCAACTATACCTTGGGGGATCAAATAGTGGATGGGGGAAGTTTCTCCTTATAGAAGCATTGCAGCTAACAAATGAAGCAGAAATGATGGAATTAGAATATCACCATCTTGCAATCCTTTAATGATCACCTCTTAATGATCTACTGGCATCACAGAGAGACCACCATGCATTATGTGCCTCCAGATTGAGGTCCACAACACTGCTGACTTAGAAATACCAGTCTATTATTTCAGAATGATTTTTTTTTTCTACAACTTTAACTATTACCTGAAGGTATATCCGTATCCTGGCATTTCTGGCTGTTTCTTCTGGGTCCCCCTTTTCTGTGCGTTTCAAGGAGAAAATGAGCTAATACACAAATCAGTGGAAACTCCAAACTATAGAATAATGTGCAAATTCCATGGTTTCTTTCCAACTTGACTAAGTTGGAGCAAAACACAACAGTGTGGGATCATCAAAGAAGGCTACATAGTCAATGCCTTGGGGTCAGGCTGCAAGACCTTTACATCCCAACATGTAATTACATCCCATTACATCCCAAGAACCTAGCACAGTGTTTGGCATGGAAGACATAATCAAAAACTATTTTTATATCAACAAATCAATGAATAGAGTGGCTGGAGAGGAAAAGAAAGAGAAGTCTCACTGCCTCTGCCTCTGAGTTCTTTTACCTCCGGAGGGATCATCCTTTCGTATCCCCGGGTGTCAGCCTCCTCATCGGTAAAATCCTGCTATGATATTGTCTTTTCCTGATGATCAAATGAAATAAAGGATGAGGAAAGTATTTTGAAAACTGTAAGCATGTTCACAAATAGGAAAGCATTCTCATTTTTTTTTTTTTTGTTATTAACACAGCTTGTTTAATACTTAAAACTTCACCGTTTTGGGGTTGTTTCTGAGGCTCTGATAATCACGGAGGAAGGACAGTTATTGAAGGTGAGGATGTGCATGCATGTGGAGGGGCTGCTGTGCATCAGCTACATTATTTTATTCTGGCAACTCTGTGAAGTAAGCATCTATACCCTGGCTATTTCGATGAGGAAACCAGGGCTCCCAGAGGTCATGTCAGCTAACCAGGTTACATGAAGAATGAGGTGGATCCGAAACTGAAATCCAGATCTTTCCGACTTCAAACCTATTCTCTTTCCACTGCACGTTAAGTGAAGTTTCCAGCATGCTTGAAAGTATGTGCTCTTGCCATGTCCAAATGAGTAGAGCTTGACTTGCATTTTCTCGAATCTGCTCTTCCGAAATAAAAGCCAACTGCAGGATTCAGCAACCTCCTTTGAACACATGTCTGAGATTTCGTAGCCGATTGCGTTCAAAAAAGGACTTATTTTAAAGCCAGAAAGAGAATTATGGCATTGCATGAGCTCTGGCTTATCTGAATTCTCTTGGGCCGCAATTTCCAACCATCCATTATTGTCCTGAGCTTACTACAGCTTTTGGCTTCTAGATTCCTCAGGAGTGTTAAAAAGGGATGCAGCTGCCCTGCAGTCTTTCCCACTAGTCTCTGTAGCTCAAGTGCAAATCTGTTATGCAGTTTCGTGTGCATGCTGAGGTCAGGAGAATTGTTTCTGAAGTGCTAAGCTGTGACTATCTAGAGGACCCTCTGGACCCATATACTCCAGAGGTTGAGAGAAGCCCTCTGCCCTCCCCGACCCTCATTTCCTGCTGCCCACCCCATCCCACCCCCAGGTAACCACAAACCCCTCACCCCGAGATGCTCATTTTGCTTCTAGAGTTTGAATTCAACAAACCCGGGACCACTGCAGCATTAAGTTACAAACTGCATCTCTAAGACAGCCTGACTCCTACAAGAAGACCATCAGAACTCTCTTTGTGAGATCTTTGTGAAATTACAGACATCATCTAAAAGCCTGTGTAACTCAAAGGGTTATTTTGTTGACTAAATTGGTTAATGCAAGTACAGCACTTAATAACTATATCGGGACATAGATGACACTCAATAAATGTTAGCCATTGTACTGCTATTAATACCAATTTTTGTTCCACTTGGAACTTTGCATGTTTTAGGTTAGCTTGCTCCTTCTTCATTGCTTGAGAGATGAGCTCCAAGTCACTCTTTCTTTGAGAACTGGCATGGAATGGAATCAAGCAGGGATCTCTCGGGTATTTCGTGAACTATCCTAAAATGATTGCCAAGTCCTGATAGCAGAATCTAGGAAAATCCTAACTCAGAAGAATCTTTTATGGAAGAGCACAGCAAAATCTGGACGGAGATGACTTTTTTTTTTTTTCTTTAAGTTCCTGAGATATTTTAGGAAAATCTGTATCAAAGCTGTCAGATATAAACCTAAATATTGAAGCACGTGCCTTGCTCTTAAACATCCTGATTTACTTCTTTCCCTTTCCAAATTGGCTAGAGCAAAACAATTGCAATGGAAACACCTCGTTGCTTCTACCCTGTGTAATTCTCACATTTGTTAAAAGCAGCGTCTGGGAAATTAGCGAAGAAGAGAGCCCAGCTGAACACGCGTGGCCCTGATAACACAATCTGAGTGTTCTATCTGGTGTTCTGCTTCGCCCGGCTGGGATCAGACCTGCAAGTGGGACGCAACTGGGCCTTATCTCACTCCGGGGCGGCTCCAGGCTGCAGGCGGGTGCCCACATGCATAAACGACAGCTCTGCAGAGCAGAGAGCCTTGAGCCGTCCTCACGCAGAAATCTCAGCAAGGCAGCTCAAAGCAGGGCGCCTCTGAACCAAATAATCACGGAAGTCACTGAATAATGCATGAGAGCAGGACCCTCCCTGGCACATTTGGAACTGTACTGCAAGGAACTGTACTCAGCAAGATAGCAAAAGCCAGCCCCTGGAACATGCACTCCCTGAAATTTATTCTTGCAACAACCACTTGGGGGAAAGTGAAAGCCAATATGACAACCACCTGAAAATCGTGGCATTTTAGTGAGTCCGGGGCTCCTAGGGTTCGTGTCAGTATAAAGCAGCAACGTGACAGGATTTAAAATTCTATCTTATTGATAAATGCTACCTCTTCCTCCAGGAAGGTTGGAGGGTGGGCTGATGGTCGCTGCGAAATGACCAGTATGATCCAGGAGCCGCTTATTCCACCATTTGGTTTGGTTGTTTTGGTACGCTGTGTGGCTTCCCATAATTAAAGTTAGTTGACATCTAAAAATTGCAGAAATGCTGCCTCTCGGGAGGCTGCTTCTTGGAGGCCTGGCCCCAATGTAATCAGCGAGGAAGCTCCATCTTTCTGATCCAGATGTCGGCTTTCATATAGCTGCAGTAGTGATGAGTGGGCTTTGATGCCACAAATGTCTTGTCTCTCGTTTGATAGTCCAGCTTCTCATTAAGTGCAAAATAAACAAATCTTTTTGGAAGAATGTTCCTACACCACTGTGTCACAAGCCCCCCCACCCGGCGGTCCTTGATCATCCATCTTAGATTGGTGTTCTTGGCAGGGCACCTGCCCGGTCCAGCCGGGAGGGAGCAGAGCCAGGAGCCTGCTGCATAGCCCTGCCTCGCGTCCAGGTAGCCTCCTGATGGCAGGCCCCACCGAATGGCCCTGTCCTCTCCTATGCTAACGATGGTCAGCTATATTTCGGCATTATGACTGTGAAATGGGGGCAATTCTCTTGGCTCAAAATTCTACTCCCAGCAATTTATTCCCTGCATAAATATTTATGGTTTAGGCTAGTCACCAGATTATTGTTTACAGTATCCTCCTTCAAACAGAATCAGCCTAATTGTCCCAAACTGGGAGATTAGTCACATAAATTATGGTACATCTATAATTGGAATATTATACTCTTAGAGAAGAATATTAAATAAAATAGAAAAAGTGTTCACTCTGTAGTTTTGACTTACAAATACAGGTTAAAAATAAAATGTTCGTTTATGATCTCAAATCTCTAAAGGAAGAAATAGGTATTTAACTGTGGTTATCTCGGAGTGGAGTGATTATAGATAATTTTAATATTTTTTTTCTTTTTTGGTGTTCTGCATTGCTCATATTTTCTATAGTGACAATGTATTGTGTTTCTAACTGGGGGAAGGGGGAAATCACAGATTAAGAAAAAGAAGAAGAAAAAAAAGCCAGATCAGCTACATCTAAAAGTATTCTCCCTCTAAAGTTACCAGGTATGCGGGCAAAAAAGGAAAGAGAAGCGTCTCTCCTCCTGAGGGAAGCACCTCGGGCTATGAGCATTCCTTCCCTCTCTATCTTAGCGACTGAAAAGAGTCAAGATCTCAGGGAGTACATAAAATAAAAATGCCTTAGCTAGAAGGGTCTGGCTGCTTTGTAAGTGGCCGGGAGGGGGGAGTGGCGGCCGCGTGGGGGTTGTGGGGGGATGCGTGGCTTCTGTTTGAAGTAAGATAACCACCCACATGTGCGTGTCTCCATTTTCTCATCACAATACTGGACATCCTTAGAAGCAATCGCTCTGACACACACCATTATCAGACGCCGAAAGTTCTTTATTACCATACTTAGCAGTCATAGTTCCCAATTTCCCATTTGCTTAGAACATCATTCTCAAATTCGTTAATTTGTTTTCAAGGCTTGAATAAAAAGCCTTTTCATCACCGTGTCAAAGGGCAGCCTGATTGCCAAGCTCTAACTGCCACAATGCCCCCTATCAGATACAGGATAGTGCCAATAATACTCTACAGAGATAATGAAGAATGGGTAGCCCATAATGAGTGTGCAGCTCTAAAGAGAGTCAAGAAATTAATCCCATTCTGAGCCTTTGGAAAATGGCTCCAGCACACAGTACAGCGGGGCAGAGGGGGAGCTAAGTTTCACTATTTGAAAATGCACACATCAGCTTGTGTTTAAGATGTATACGGTTAAATGTCTGAACTACTCCCTGGGAGGGCCAAAGATCTCCTTCAGATGACCCCTAAGTCTACCTTACAACTGCTCACAGTGTTCTTTGTGAGATACGGAGCTTTGGCAAAACCTGATTATCTAGGGAATACTCTGTGAAAAGTCTTCGGGGCAAGAGGAAGGTAGGAAATTGATTATTTCCCATACATTTCACAAGGTCTAGGCTAAGAGAAACCATTAGCCTGGGCAACTTTTGTTGGTTAAGGCAGCAAGTTCAGTTTCCTGGGGACAGGACTATCAGAATCCCTAAAATAGTAGCTGATAAAATATTTATTCATTCCACAAACACTGAACAACAGAACATCCCTGTTGTATAAGGTCGTGCATCATGTGCTCTGGGGGATAATGACTATGGCATGAGGCCTGTTCAAGGGCTAGGACAGTCACCAGTCACTGCAATAGACATAAAACATGAGTGGCATGGGTTTCAGGGGAATAGAAATCCCTTCCTCAGATGACATCACAGAGGGCTGGCTGGAGGAGTTTCTACTTGAGCCGGTTTTTCTGAATGCACAGAACTGTGGACCTTGATGATACTAACTTTGTTGCTTGATTTAACGAGGGTTAGACTAGTGGTGGAAGGAATACATTTATTAAATCTCCCTTGTGAACGTGGCATTTTGTAGGCTCTTCCAGATGTGTTTTCATTGGCCAGGCAAGTGATAACCTCATAAAAGTGAATCTTTTTTGAATCACCACAGGCAGGGTGATTCCAGAGACCTATACTCCTCATTCCACCATTTTGATGAACATACTGGCTCTGCCTTCTTTCATTGAGGAATTGAGAGGGAAGGATTAGGTAGAAGGAAAGAAGAAAATACAGAGGAGGAAAAGGTAGTTTGGAGAAAGCTGGCAATGCGGAAATGGGGAGGGAACAATGACACATGGGTGCATGATACGAATCTGTCCCTGATTTCTTCCTTATCAATACCAACAGTTCTGGGCTCTTCCCCACTGGCCCTTCACCATAGCTACCAAATGTCTGTCCTGGCTCTGCCTACTTTGTCCATCCTGAACCCTGTTGCCTAATGAATCTTCTTAAATTAACACTTTTCCCATTTTAGCAATTGACAGTTGTATTCAGAGCCCATGACTCCTTGGGTTCCGCATGCCCTTCTCGCTTATGCCCTCCTACCATCCATTCATTTATTAAGCAAACATTTTGTTTAATGCACAACATGAACTTCCTGGTCTAATTAGACCTCTCTGCTCTCTGTACATTCTTAACTCTTCTCTTCAGTGTTGCTTGTCCACTCTTTACCTCCGTAGCTTGCTACCCAGTGTCTTTTTCTAATCTACCATCCTTACACCCACAATACATGAGGGCATTTTATTCTTTTTTTTTTTTATGTTCTCCACATTTGCTAGAGCCGATCCTTACACATAACAAACCCTCGATAAGCATGTGTTAATTAAATGGCTTGCTAATTAAAGAAATGAGCAATTATACAATAAACTGCTTGGTGAAATACAGGTTCTTAAAGCAGTAGGGAAGAAAACTAGTAAGCTCACATTTTTAAAAAGCCACCTCATCGCTCCTAATTACCTGGTGTTTGAAACCCTCTACTTTTTACCCAAAGTCTGTGTTGAGTGTCTCCTTCTCTGCGTGTGGACCATCACAATCAAATGATGGATACGTTCGTAGATTATGTCTCTTTCTACTCTTTTCACACATTTTAGACAGTCAAAAATAATATCAGATCAGTTTTAGGAAAGGACAGAAAGTATTTATCAAAGGCAAAATTTGGGGTGCCTGGGTGGCTTAGTTATTAAGGGTCTGCCTTCAGCTCAGGTCATGATCCCAGGGTCCTGGGATCGAGCCCTACATCGGGCTCCTTGCTCAGCGGGAAGCCTGATTCTCCCCTTCTCACTTCCCCTGCTGTGTTCCCTCTCTCGCTGTGTCTCTCTCTGTCAAATAAATAAATAAAATCTTAAAAAAAAAAAAGGCAAAATTAACCTTAGTCATTAAAATACATTTATCTTCTGTGATGATAATCTCTTTTACGGAGCATTGGGTGTTGAACCTCTGCCATGAGTGTGACTTTGGGTGAAGTGTTCTGGGACGTGAGGCCTGAGTCCAGTTATCAAAGAGGAGATTTAAGGGTTGAGGTGACCAAGACGTTCACATGGAAGTTAAAAGTGCAGCAAGTGATGCAGTAAAACCCTCAAGACTGGGAAAGTCAGGCAAGATGGATAGGAGGCTTGAGTTGGGCCAGAAAAGACCAGGAAGTTTTTCGCAGGATGCAGATGAGCAAAGGACAAGGCAAAGACGGAGGGAAGGCGGTCATGCCTCTGTGCTGCATTCAGAATTGCACGATATAATTACTTCACAGCAGAACAAGACGCTGAAGCAGCCATGAAAAAGTGTGTGTTCTGTGCCTCTGAACTTGAGGACGCCGCAATGGCCCCTATGATCATTATCCGTTAAAACGATTGTTGAACTAACCAAGGTGCCCTGTTCACTAATCTTCCTGAGTACACGTGTATTTGCCATCATTACCTTAGGGCCCCAAGAATGACAAATTTTTTTTTTTAAAGATTTTATTTATGTATTTGAGAGAGAGAGAGCACATGAGAGCGGGGAGGGTCAGAGGGAGAAGCAGACTCTCCGCTGAGCAGGGAGCCCGATATTGGACTTGATCCTGGGACTCCAGGATCATGACCTGAGCCGAAGGCAGTCGCTTAACCAACTGAGCCACCCAGGCGCCCCCCAAGAATGACAATTTTAAAGAGCTGCAATTGCTTTACAGATGCCCTTAAATGAATTCACCCAAACTCTCAGTGAAGGAAGTGGCAAACAGCTGACCTGCTGATAGGACGCTGTCACCGACAAATAGTTATCTGTCTTGGAGATTGCTCTGGTCCCAGGAGATTGGTAGAACATACCCTTAACGTGGTAGTTGGCATTTCTTTCACTGCACCAAAATCCCTGGGTGCTGGCGATCCCCTTGAGGGCAATGTGTTAGTAATCTCTGAGTCCCTGATGCCTTGCCCGGGTGGTTGGCAAACACGAGGTTCACTTAACTTTTGCAGAATTAACAGATTCCTTTGCTGGAGAGCTGCTTGTCCTTCTCCGTTCATTGTTTTATCTTCCATTGCGCTGTTGAGCAAGTAAAGCCTAAAAAGGGAATCTTGCAAATTCAAGTAGTATAGAACCCTCTAAGATTTCTCCCTAGAAACTGAATTGGGTGTTTGGAGAGCAGAAGAAAATGAGTTCGCCTTGTTTTGGAGATTCAAAAACTGGAACAAAACTTGTATACAACAACCACCAATGACGTAGCCATCATTTCAATACTGATCTTTGCAGTTTTTTATCTGAAAGTAGAGAAGCAAATGAAAAAAGAGAAAAAAATAGAAATGAGAAAAGGTGATTCCATTGATCAATTTTAAGTGTTTTTGCTTTCTCCAATAGTTGAGTGCTCTTCAACCCTGTTGGCTTATTTTTCCTATTTTTCTAACTTTCTATTTTGCCCCCTTGGCAGGATTTAAACAAATAAACAAAACATACATGAGAATATGTCTGACTAAAGCCATATCCAAATGCTATATGAGCCACTCCATTCCAGAACCACGAGATGGGACAGGTTTATACTTCATCAATATAAATGTCCCACCAGTACATTTTTGTGTCTTGATGTCAGAGTTTTATTTACAAATTGATCTCTTATCAATTCAATCTCCAATCATTCAATTGGCTGGTAGACCTTGCAGACATTTGGGATTTATTTTACTCATGTAAGCATCACCCTACGATTTGGCTAGTCATTGTTAAGTGCAATGTTAAATTGAATGAAGTTAAATTTGAAACCAATACCATTTTAAACCACGCCAGCTTCAGTCAGCTTTGAGACAAATGTAAGTTTCCAACGGAATGAAAGCCCCAGGAAGTCTATGGCCAATTTTTCCCGAGTGAGACAAAAGCGACTAAGATTCCACGAATAGGTTCCAGATAAACCTTTATGTCATAAACCATTGTAATTCTTGCCCCTAAAATCCTCCAGCTCTTATGATTATTTTAAAAATCAGGATCGTTTCTAAATCTGAGACACATGAATAAGGTTGAGACTTACCCATTGACCATCATCATCTTTTTTCCTTAAATCCTCTTTTTGTGTTATCTGTTTTGCCCAATTATAGGAAGATTATAAACTTCCCATTTGTGACTCCATGTAAAGATCTCTCTGATTTAAATTCTCGTGTCTGGATGTGTTTGGCAGCCTTAACGCACCTGAGTTACATCACTATCATCATTCCTGTGTTTCTATATTTATTATGCACTTGCTTTGTGAAATAAAAATCAGTCTCTGCTTGTAAAATTGAAACATGGACAAGTCCTGACATAGAAGCAAAGCAAGATTAATAATGACCTGTCATATAATATTCAACCATAGTAACAGCCACTCCAAATAAAACTTTCCCGTCGACATTTCCTTGTGGAGCCCAGAAGCTGTGTCAGTCCTTTTCTGCCTTCCCTACTGACCTTTCAGGAAATTTCCTTCCACTGATGAAATTGTCATTCTGTCACTACAAAAGACAACAGAGTAATGTAAAATGACGATTGGCAAAAGCAAGTGATCAGGCTGGCCTGTCTGTGGCCGTTTCAGCATGTTCCTCTTTCTAATTTAAAGAAAAGCTAGCGTTTCTTAAGCTACTGTAGTTCCCTTAGCACATTTCAAGACGGTCTGGCTAGGCATTCAAAAGAACCAAATATAGTAAATGTACAGTTTTAAATATTATAGTTCATTGGGCGCCTGGGTGGCTCAGTTGGTTAAGCGACTGCCTTCGGCTCAGGTCATGATCCTGGAGTCCCGGGATCGAGTCCCGCATCGGGCTCCCTGCTCGGCAGGGAGTCTGCTTCTCCCTCTGACCCTCCTCCCTCTCATGCTCTCTGTCTCTCATTGTCTCTCTCACAAATAAATAAAATCTTAAAAAAAAAAATTAAATATTATAGTTCATTGATTCCTTTTTTTAAAAGCAGCATAAAAAAGCACTACACCCTTAAAGCCCTTCTGTTTGTCATTGCTTTTACTGGGTATTAATTTTTTTTAAAAGTCAGTTTAGCTTGGCCAAGGGAAGCATGGTGTTCCTTTCACAGCTCTTTAGGATCATGTGTGTGCTCAGGGGACCCCCTCTGCTCAGGGGTCCCTCCTGTGACAGCGGTGGGTGGGCAGCCTGTTCCGTAGGCAGGCTGTTCAAATTATGAGAAGGATTTTCCTCGTTTTAAATCAACAGTTACTTTCCTCTAATGCTTTGTGCTGTGTCTTTACCTGTCGACTTTTCCAACTCTCTTATTGCCTCTTTACACTTTTCTTGCCCCTTGAAGCCAGAAGCACCCTGATCTTTACTGGATCATCCTGAAGCTAACCATTTAAAAATATATATATATATTTCTTTTCAAGGTTCCATTTGATGCCATTAGATAAGATCTGTGATTATAATAACCACAGCACCTGACAATAGGCATTCAATACATATTAATTATATTTTTGTTTTAAAAATATCAATATGGTGCACAGGAAAGCACAGAGGCATTAAAATCAATAGGCCTAGACTCCATTGCAGTTCACATATTAATTTGTCCTAGGATCTTGGGCTATATTTTCACCTTTCTCAGTCTCTATGTTCTCAGCTTAAAAAAAAAAAAAAGTAATAATAAAGCCCATTTTACAAAACTGTGCTGAGGATTATCAGTGCTAGTATCATAAAGCACCTATCACAGTTCCCAGTATGTAGTAGGTGCTCAATAAATATCGGTCTCCACACACAACACATCTTCCCCACAACCCCACCTACCTTGTAATGCAGAACAGCAGTGTAAACAGAAAAGACTAAGGAGCCTTGGCTCCCAGCTTTGCCCTTTTTAGTCCCATAATCTTGGATAAATCACTTCACCTCCTTGCATGTTTCCCTATCACATAGTCCCACATCTGCTACAAATAAAATATTGGCTGGGGAATAACTTTCAAAAATCTTGGTGTGTTTTCTTATTGTAAGGTGTGTTTTCTTATTATTTCCAGTAGCAATTTATCAGTGAATAAACTGCTGAATGAATGAATTGCCCATTGCCCCCACTGCCTCCCTCCCCACACTGGAGCAGGGAGGAAAAATCAACAAATGGTGTTGAAAACCAGTCCACGCATGTTTATAAAAACACGCACATATGGGAGCATTTGCCTGATAGGCGCAAATGCAGGCAGCCACTCTCAAACGAATATTTGGCAGAAGAACCCGTTGACTCAGTGCTGCTATGAACACTATGGAGGTTCAGAATCCCAGCGCTGTCATTGTCAAGGCTGATGCTCTTCCTTCTCATTTCTTTCAGGAATTTCTATTACATCACCATGTTACGGGACCCAGTGTCGCGCTACCTGAGCGAGTGGAAACACGTCCAGAGAGGGGCCACGTGGAAAACCTCCCTCCACATGTGTGATGGGAGAAGCCCCACCCCTGATGAGCTGCCCACCTGCTACCCTGGGGACGACTGGTCTGGGGTCAGCTTGCGGGAGTTCATGGACTGCACCTACAACCTGGCCAACAACCGCCAGGTGCGCATGCTGGCCGACCTCAGCCTGGTGGGCTGCTACAACTTGACTTTCATGAATGAGAGCGAGAGAAACACCATCCTGCTGCAGAGCGCGAAGAACAACCTGAAGAACATGGCCTTCTTTGGGCTCACGGAATTCCAGAGGAAGACACAGTTTCTCTTTGAGAGGACATTCAACCTCAAGTTTATCTCCCCCTTCACGCAGTTCAACATCACGCGGGCTTCCAATGTGGACATCAACGAGGGCGCCCGCCAGCGCATCGAGGAGCTCAACTTCCTGGACATGCAGCTTTACGAGTATGCGAAAGACCTCTTCCAGCAGCGCTACCACCACACCAAGCAGCTAGAGCACCAGAGGGACCGGCAAAAGAGGCGGGAGGAGCGCAGGCTGCAGCGGGAGCACAGGGGCCACCGGTGGCCCAAAGAGGATGGGAATACAGAGGGGGCAGTCACTGAGGACTACAATAGCCAGGTGGTGAGATGGTGACCCCCTGCCCTCTCCTTCCTCAGGAGGGGGAGGATGAGCAGGTGCACTGACCTTCTGTGGCGTTGGTTACCTTGGAGGATGATGGGCCGTTCTAAGGACATCTGGCTATATGTGGCTTGATTTGGACACCTGCTTCCTCTTTGTCTTCATCCTATCCAGCTGGAGATGATCTGTCTTCTTCTTCTTTTTTTTTTTCCTTGACATATTTCCATCCGTGATATTAAGTAGGGTAGGAATGCATCCAACAGAGACGTCCTTAGGAGGTCAAGGAGGGAAGCACCAGAAAGGAAACTGTTCTTGAAGACATCCTTTGCAGTACCATGGGAACCCACAGAGGCACACATGAAAAGCCAAATTATGGCTTGGATGTTCTGCTGAAACTGGTCTGTTTCACACTGTCTCTGTAATGGAAATATTGGTCTGTCCAGAGAGAGAGAGAAAGAAAGAGTCCCTTTCAGCCCTTAGATGAGGTTTTCTGCCAACCCTCACTTGAATGTTGGCTCTCATCTTGAACCCTGTTTGAATGTGGTTTAAATAATAAGGCGCAGTGTTTTGTTGTTGCAGTTGTTTTTAAACAAGATTACCCTATTGACCATCACTCAAGACTTACACCCCACAAAGCCCCTGCATCTTAGCAGGGAGCCATGCTTCTTCCCCCATCTTTAAGGGACCAGCTAGTGGAATTGGGACGGGAGTGCCTGGCCCCTGAGAAATGAACATTGGTAAGGGCATTTAGGAGAAAATGTGCTTATTAACTAAGGTCTAAGGAGATCACACGTTACCGATTTCATTTTCATTCAAAAAGAATTGACTAATAAATTAAGGGCGGTGGGGTGGGGGGAAGCAGGAGGAAAACTATATGATGTTTCACATTTCCAAATGGGCTACAGAACTTTTAGCTTTTTTTCCAGGATATTTCTGTTTTACCTCTTTGGAGCAGTCATCTTCTTTGATATGGTACTGCTAAGTTTGAAATTCTGTTATCACAGAGACAAAGAAGTTTAAAAAGAATTTGGCCCAAAGATTAGGAGTTTAGCTGGCCCTTCTGCAAAAGATCTTCAAGGTCACTAAATAAATAACTGCTTTAGGCCAGGAGATGCGGAACTCAAGGGGCCGGTTGTCCCAGGAGTTTAGACAGACTCTACCTCCCAACACCTTGAATATCTCCAGCCTGCTGACTTTCTTCTCCCCACTTGATCTTTGCCTGTGGTTCGGCCATGGCTGTAACTGGCAGCTTGGGCTGGAGGACAGGAAAAGATGCCTCATTGCCAATTGCGTCTTATTTTCAATTTTTCCCAGTCACAACTACAAGAACACAAAGTCTGTCGAATAATCAGGGGAGAAGTTTGGAAAAGGGAATAAAAAAGCCTTGCCTGGCATTCAGGAGCCGGATCAGAGTGGGTAGAAAGTTTCACAACATTGATCTGATCAATCCTTTCAAGGAGCTCAAGGCAAAATGAGTGAAACCCCTAAATCAGATTGAAAAGCCTATTTCATTGATATCTAGCATGTTTGATGTTTAAGCCAGCTTTACATAAGCCACATCGAAGCCTCCAGAATACTCTCGCTGGGGTTGAGAGTCCATCAAACCACAAGCATTCATGGAGTGCATGCCTGTAGAGAGGGGGGCCCAGGGTCTCCATCAGAGAAAGATTTGGAGAAGCGGCTTCGATTCTTCTCTCATTACCCTTGGCTTCATCTGTCACGTGAGGGAAGGCATTATTGGGGATCTCCCTTGTGTCACTTACTGTGGGAGGCCCTATTCATACCTTAAATCTATTCACAACAAGGTAGATATTATTAAGTCCAGTTACGTAGATAAGAAAATTGAAACCCACAGACAATAGGCAGCTTCCTTGTGGATCGTATGCTAGGTCTGAGCGACTGCAGAGTGCAAGCTCTTTTGACTCCATCCTGTTTTCCATGTGGGACAAAAGCTTCCTGCCAGTCATGCAAAAAGCCAGCTATTAGAGCCCAGAAGGATTTGCCGCTGACCCATGCGCAGGGCACAACTCTTGACGACCCCGAGCCGGCCGTGACCCAGAGCCATGCTGCCTTGGGTGAGTCCAGCCCTCTCCACCTCCATGACCCACCAGCAAGCTGAGAGATTGATGATTTCTTAGACACTTGTACTTTTTGAGACCTATATGTTAAAGGGACCAAATCAATATTGCTTGTTAGTGGGTAGAAATTAGACTCACAAAATATTAGCATTTCCCTTATCGCTGATTTGTTCCTGAGGTTGAGAGGGAAGAGAATACTGCTACAATTAATGAGCAGCTAGCTCTCTCTCTCTCTCTTTGCATTTCAATGTTAAGATCTAATGTTCTGCCTAGACTGGCAGAGCTGCAAATTATCCCTCAGCCTGCCGCTGTGATACACACGCACACACACGCACACACACACACAATAACAATCCAGTGTTTTGTCATGTGGAAAATCAAAACAAGTTAGAAAGCATGAAAGCATTTGGGTTGTTTCTTTTAAACTCACTTTAAATTTTTTGGCAGGGAATTCATGCATAGCTGAGACTTGGAGGCAGCCTCTGCTAACTTCACGCTGCTCCTTAGGCATCTCGGGATTTATATCAAAAGGCTTTCCTCAGCCTGTCACTGAAGGCGTGATGTATGGTGCTCCACTTGAGACCAGATATCAGAATGTTCACAGGAGAAACCATCTCTTTGTGTTGGCCCGAGGCCAGTGCTGAGCAAATTAAAAAGACCAACACGGGCTTCCTCCTTCATATCATTTCATTCTAAAGGAGCACGCTTGTCATATCCCAGGGGTTCTATGTTGATAGAAATGAAGAGGTAGGGACACAGTTTGTTCTTCAAAAATTGACTGCACACCTACATGCTGAGTGATGCTCAGAGGAGGGATGCCAACAGAAGACATCTGGGCCTTGGGATCCATGGGGAGTCAGCAGCTTGAAGATCCAAAACCCAATCGATTCCAGATACATTGGTGTTAAGAGCCCAAAAGGAGGGGGAAGAATTTCTCCAGGGACTTCCACATCCTACTGACCCCTACAACTCCCAGGTAGACATTCCTTCCCTTCTCTTGACAAGGGCAGCCCCAGATTGGGATGGGGTGACCTTGTGTGCATGTTTGTATGTGTGTTTAAATTATCATCATGGACATACTATCTCTTCTGTCTCCTTATAACTTTTTGGCAGCCTACTCTTGGGAACCAGAGAAAACCTGCCCTGAGAATTCTTTGGATACTCCTTCTAATAACTAATAACATTAGCAATCAGTGTTGGGCAACAGCTAAGGATATCATGTGTGCTATGGTTTCTTATCATCTCAAGGAGGTAACTTTTTCATAGTTTAATCAAGGGTTTAAAATATGAGGACTTGTTCAAAAGTCTGAGTAGAGATAGTATTTATATGGGGAAGAAAGTCTACCAGAAGGAGACCTGGCAAGGAGATGAGCATAGATCATTAAAAAACAAACATTAAATCCATAGGATAGGATTCCCACTTGGCTACTTTAAGAGAGAAACTCAAAATAATAGTGACTTAAATGAGATCAAAGCCGTTGTCCTCTCATTTAAAAGGCAAACTTGTTGGATAGCTCTGGGGAGTGACATTAAAGAAGTCCAGGCCCCCTTCTGTTGCTCTTTCATACTAACATGTGCCTTCCAACTTGTGGTCCAAAGTGACTGCTGAGGCTCCTGCCATCTCATTTGTATTTCAGACAACAGAGAGGACGTGGGAGGAAGTTGCAGGTATCACTTCCACTTACATCTCATGGGCTAGAACCTAGTCATTAACTACAAGTAAATGCAAAGGAGGCCAGGAAATGTCTTCATTATTGGCTGCCATGTGCCTTGATAAACGGGGGGGAGGAAAAATTAATACTGATAAAACCATCAGTCTCTGACACAAAAGGGAATTGAAAAATATTTCAAGTGCTTTTCACAGTTATCTATTTCAACATACGTTTTGCAAAGGAGAAGATTAAAATTCATAGCTTTGTATAGTACTTAATGCTTTCAAAACATTTGTACATTTAGGATCCCGTTTGATCTTCACTACTTTCTCGTATGTTAGATACATAGGACCTCTATGCATTATCCCACCTGGTAGTTTCCAGTGGAGCTTCAGGGATGTGAAAAGATTTCTCAATTCGAGTTCATCAACAAAAAAGTTGCTGAGAGCCCCCAGTCTTGACTTCATAGCCTTCCCTATGACTTCATGCTGCTCAGCATCAGTATCAGGATTGGGAATTGCAAGAATATGAAATCGAAGTCTTTATTGATTTATGTCTTTCCTTACCTTCTAGTAGAACTGCAGTGACTTAGAAGAGGCCAAGGAGACTGGTAGAGTTGGCTCACTACCCCTGCCTCCAGTGAGGAGTCATCTTGTTAGGAGTGAAATGTCCCAAGAGATGGGCAGTGTTTCAGGGGAATCTGCGAAGCACAGACGCTCCAACACCTCCCACTGGCTGTTCACCCCAGCCAATCCGAAACTGATTCAAGATGAAGGCTGAGGGAATGTGCTCACAACTCCTTAGGGAAGTTCAGTGTCAGAAATATCTTGAATCAGTACCAGCCTGAATAGTGAGATGTAAGGGATGATCAGTAGAACCCTGCTCAAAAAAAAACCAACTCCCTTCCTCCCTACTTCTCAGGTCTCTGGAATTTTATCAGCAACTTACTGCTTTGGTTCTTAAAGGTTTTATTTGGTGTTAAGAGTCCCTGTGCCCCTGCTCATTTGCCAGAGAGAGGAAATGCAGGAGTTGCTGTCTTAGGCTAACATCTTCACACAGAGTTTATCGGATTCCTCTCCCACCATGACCTCTAGCTGAGAAGAAAGTCCTGTATAATGGGATCATGCAAGGGTGGGGGTTAGGGAGAGTAGGGGTAAGTAGAGAGGAAAGTAGGGCTCCTAAAAAGGAAGCAGGTCTTTCAAAGGTGGAAAGATGAGGAATTAAATATGTGCCAGGAAATCCTGAAAAACAGAAAAATGACATACGGTTTCTGTCCTCGAGAACAAGGGCAGACTGGAGACATGTGGACTGTAATTCTTTGGGCCATTTCAAGGAGCTGACAAGGGCATGAGGCTCAGGAAACAGGACCAGAGCGTTGGCAGCATTTTAGGGACTGAAGTAAAGGCTGAATGAGTTGGTGGGGTCGGATCCAAGGGAAAGCTGGACTGAGGCAAAGGGTACCCCAGTCTGATCACAGCTGTGTCTCCAAGGCTTTCCTTTCTTGTAATTAATGTGCCTCCACTGGTCATCAAAACTCCAGCTGAACGTCTCCCGGCTGGGTCTCAGGGCTGGCTGAGTCTGAGGACTCCGCCCCCCCACCAGCCACGGCACATCTGGGGAGCATGCAGCCTTTCCTTCTCCAAGTCACCTCCCTTTGTCCCCTCCTCCATTTTCTATGGGACATTATCCTGCTATGCTTTCACCATATTCACCTGGACACATCCGAACTAATTTCCTAAAACTTTGAATGAGCCCTTCTGGGCAAGTGGGCAGGTTCTGAGACCTGTGTGTTTTGTAGCCTCATGGATGGAATGGACATGGACCCATCGCACCGCACATTGACAGAACCAATCTTCCTTGCAGAAGTGCTGAGACTTCCAGAGGACTCACCTTGCCATGAACACCAGCAACATCTGCAAGACAAAAGCCCCGGGACTTCCAAGCAAGGACTCGAGGTAACCTAACAGAACTCCCCATCTGAGAACGCCAAAGCGCCGATGTTTCTTAAGCCTGTGTTCTAAGTTGTCTATGGAAAAGACTGCAACAGTCATCCTTTGACGCATTACACGTTCTGCTGCTCTGTGGGAACTCATCAAAGGGCCAGATGTCAGTGCTGAGAAACCTCAGTTCTTGCCGGGGAACACCGTGTTCTAAGGAAGCAGAGTTTGTGTGATTTAGTTATCGCCATTATTTGCCTTCCACCACCCTCTTACGTTTCTAATTTCTTATGTTTTAATCCTTGTTTTTTTGTTTGTTTGTTTTTGTTTTTTTGCTTGTGTTTTGTCCCCCTGGAAGTACTTTCTGGGCTTCTTTTGCATTATTTTTCATTTAATGTATCAAAGATGAAACATGTTGGAAAGAAAAATCTAGACTTTTATCTGGTGCCCCACTTTAGATGTAAAGATAGTTATTCAATAGATAGTAAATTATTTCACCTACGAGATATTTCCTTTTGTTTCTGTGCAATAATATGTATGAACTCGGGTACTAGGAGATTGTATTGTGACATTATCAACCCTTATTGCTATTTAAAAAACGATAGTTTGTAGAACTGAGGATCTCCATTGATGTGAAGCACAATTTAATGAATAAGTTAACATATTAAACTGTTGTGATGTCAAGAACAATTGTTTTCCCCTGTGATTTTGTTAGACATTTTTGCAAAATGAGAGAAGTTGGTCAAACACTTTAAGGGATTTATGGAAATTGAATCCACGGGATCAGCTTTGTCAAACTCTAAAAAAAAAAATCCATGCTTTGGATACAAATGTGGCTATTGAATGTGAAGCTTCAGAAACATAAAAGACAAAGAAA
This sequence comes from Mirounga angustirostris, assembly GCF_029215605.1. Taxonomy (NCBI): domain Eukaryota; kingdom Metazoa; phylum Chordata; class Mammalia; order Carnivora; family Phocidae; genus Mirounga; species Mirounga angustirostris. The sequence continues at coordinate 14,001,148 of NW_026991711.1, read as the reverse complement.
ATATAGATTGAAACAATTTAAAATCTCCGAGGCCAGGGAGGATTTCACAGGCTCTCAAACACATAAGCTTCTAGAAAGGTGCTTTTCAGTGGCCCTCCCTGTTTTTCGCCCACCCTGACACATTGAAATTCACTTTGCCTGGAGAGCAAGGGGGTGGTGGGAGACAAAGCGGGAACTGAAGCAAAGCTGTCTGGCACTGACTCGAAAAGAAAGAAAAGAGAAAAGGAAGGAAAGGAGGGAGAGAGGAATGAGGAGACAGGGAGACAAAACAGAAGCAGAAAAATACAACAATGGCAACCACTGTGGGTCTCTCCACAATTTCAAAGTGTAGCATTGGTCCACATCGATTTTTAAATCAATATCTAGCTCCTGTAACAAATGCAAAGAAAGAGAAAATTCGTTTTTAGAAGAGAAAAGTCCCTTCATTCAAAAATCCCTTGAATGGTGGGTGCCTTTTATCGTTTTCTGTTTATTCTGTAGAAGTGGGATTTGTGGATTCCTTCCTTGCTTATAGGTTCGTGAGATTTAAAGCCTTAGAAAAATGCCATTTGACCATGTCCCTCTAACTCATGGGAATCATAGGCAAAGTCACCTTGACTCCAGAGCAATCGCAGTGGCCTTAGGAGAGGTTCCAAAGACAACAGAAGTTAAAGCCAAACACCCGTGCGCGCATGCGCACGCCTACCCCAACCCCCTGCCCCCAGCACAGACGTTTTGCGGGCTTCTGTCTTCCAAGAAAAAAAAAACCATAAGTTGAGAGAAGAACTAAGAAACCCTGAAGATTTACTTCTTTCCCCCATTCACCATGAAAATAGTGTTCAAGATAAGACTTGAAATGTCAAAAGTATTATTGAAAATCTGCTCTCAATATAGTAAGGTTTCCCTTTCACAGATCAGTTTTCATACAAAATAAATTTGAAAATTAATAGAATGTAATTTAGCATAATTATGTCTTTATTTTATATATAATGTTAATTTTTTATTAACAAAGTAATATGTGACCTTAGATCATTTGAAAAAATGTGAGAAGGAATGCATATATAAAAGAGCCAAATCCTGACATAATTTTGATCTATTTCCTTTCTTTTTTTTTTTATGTATTGGCAATTAGAGTAAAATTTTAAATAACAAATGTTTTAGGGATTTAGAAGCAGACATTCTATATAATGGAAATACATATTTTTACCTCTTAATGCCCATTCTTGAAAACATAATTTTAATAGCTGCATGTAATTCTACCGTTCTGATATTCTGGGGGCATTCTGTTCATTTTCAATGTTCCCACTGATGTAACTGACACTGAAATGAATATATTTGTACATAAGTAGCATCTCTGTGTCTCTGTATACTGGTGGGAGAGAGGAGAGTGGACCCTTGATTGTATCTTCCCAACAACCGAGAAAGAAAAAATATTCAAGATTGTCAAAATTGCGTGCATGCAATGAATTGTGGAAAAAAATCAAAATGAAAATTATTCATCTACTCAAGGAAAAATAGATGTAGCTCTCCAGAACCACCTTTCTGGCCCTGGATGGAAGCGCTCATTCCCCCAAGAGGCTGGGAGTGTGGCTGCTAACTGAGAGGTGTCATCTGAGTCTCTCTCGAGGACCTGCCACCCCCCAGGTCATGCCCCCTGTCGAGGCCAGTTCATCTCGAATGACGTGGCTGGGGAGGCCAAGGCCAGGCCTTTTAAGTGGGGACTTCTCAGCTCCAAAGCGCGCGCTGTAGGGTCAGCTGAGGATGTCACTGTAACGCGCCTTTCTGCCCCTCCTGCCCCCTCCCCTCCCCCGGCCAAGGTTGTTCCCAGTTTTCCGCACACACGCTGACAGCGCAGACTCTGCTCTCCCGGCACCGAGATTTGCCCGCGTTCTAGCCTCCGGGGCTCTCTGTTCTAGCTCCCGTCTTCTTTGGAGCTTAGCTGTTGTGAAGAGTTATTCTGGCATATTTTGTCCAACATTTCTACTTGTTTGTGGTTCAGAGAGGAATCTGTGTTAGCTCGGTCTGACAAGTTTCTAGAAACAAGTCTGTTCTTAAATTTTTCAATCTCCTTCACTTCTCTATTTCCATTGCTTTTTCATTATTCACCTCTTCATCACGTTCTATTTTGAAACTCCGGATTTTCACAAATAAACTTTCACTCCCTTTCTGCTTTGGGGGATTCTCCTCTGTGTTTGCTCAGCCCTCTCATAAACCTCTCTGTTGTAGTCATTCTCTTTAATAATATTTTTTTCTTTTCCTTTTAATGCTTATGTTTTACTTTATCATTCCACTTCTTAATTTTCAAGTATTAATCTTACATTTATGTTTGCATTTTTCATCTTAACTTGTTTTTATTTATAGTTTTTTCCATTGGTCTAATTTTTTATCTTTTATTTCAAATCCCACCAATTTCATCTAACTCGTAGTGCTTCACTTTTACTCAGTTTTCTATAAAAGTTTATTTCAGTTTGTCATTGTTGGTTGTAACTGACCCTTTCCTTTACTTTGAAACAAACTTATTTATTCCTATTGTCATGGATAAACATGTTGTGCTCAGATAAATCTGCCTGCATAGTTTCTGCTTTCAAAACTCTACCGAGGTTCCTTTGGGGCTTCATTTTTTTTTAAGGTTGTATTTATTTATTTCAGAGAGAGAGAGCATGAGCTGGGGGTGTGGGGAGCAGGGGAAGAGGGAGAAGCAGGCTCCCCAGTGAGCAGGGAGCCTGACACAGGGCTCAATCCCAGGACCCTGAGATCATGACCTGAGCTGAAGGCAGACCCTTAACTGACTGAGCCACTCAGACGCCCCACCTTTGGGGCTTTATAAGTGATCAGTTTTTGTAAAATTTCATGGATATCGGAAAAGGAAGTGTATTGCATTATCAATTACACACATACACACACACACACACACACAAAGTATACATATATAATACATATATATCCTGGTCAACATATGTATCTCCTGGTATATAATCAAATGATTACTATATATGTATATATATAATTATGTGTATATTATATATGTATACTCTGTGTATGTATTTATATTATATAGAGATATCTTTACTGTATACATGTATGTGTCTGTGTGTATATATATATCTCTGTGTGTCTGTATGTATATATATATATATATAAATTCTCAAAGACAGAGTGCATACTAAAATGTGTGTATCATTTCATAACAGTTTTTAGCTTATATAGTTTGGTGATTTGTTATTTAGTATTTATGACTTCCATATTCTTTATTGATGAGGCTACCATTTTCAATATAAAATGACCCCTTTTGTATCATTTAATAATACTTTTGCTTTCAATCCTACTTTCATTTTAATATTGTTTTCAACTTTTTGTAATTTGCAATTAACATGTGGTTTATTTTTTCTTCACATAGTTTGAGTCATGGTCTTAATTTGAAAAGTGTTATAATTTATAGATTATAGTCTTCTGTATTTTATGATTTCTACTACTTATGCTTCTTTTCTGTTTCATTTTCTGTTGTTTAATAGGCTATGATTTCTTTGGAATCAGTGGTAAGAATGCAATCATAGTTACTTGGCTTTCCTTGTGTAATTTGAAGATATGCACATTTATGTAAATGCAAGCATTTATAGGTTTCCCTTATCCTACTTCCAAGTGTTTATTTTATACCTGAAGTAAGAGCCCTGGATTAGAAATAATCTGGGAGTTTAGATTCACATTGTCACTGCTGTTGTCATATCGTCATTAGAGTTAGCATTGTAATTCTATCAAAAGGAGATGGGAGAGTGAAAATTAGGCAAAGTGTTAGTTCTGTCCTAATCTGGAAATACTGAGTTACTTTCAAAGCCAAACTCTTCACACTTCTGGCTGAGGCTTGCATGTATCTGAATTTAAATTATTTAAACAGTTGTTGCATGGGAAATAAGAAGATAGGACAATAAGAAGGACATTAGGGACCTCACAGATTGGTGTTTGAAAGCCATGGGGATAGCTAGCTTTCAGGATGTCATCAGTTCCTGTGAATAATATGTTTGCTCAGTGAGAAAAATTAAAAAAAAATTAAAGGAGTAAAAATTTTATCAGGGCTCTAGAAATGCAATTGTCCTCAAGTTTAATTTATTACTAACTAAACCCATCCTAATACACATAAAAGGGGGACTTGAAATGACCTTCTGTAGTAGGTAGCAGGGTTTTTGTTTTTTTTAATTTAAGAATATAATTTAAAATATTCCTGAATGAAAACACTGGCAATCTTAATATCAAGGTAGTAGTTATTGAATGAATAGAACATAAAGAATTCGTTTCTAAAAAGGTAGAGCCTTCACAACTGCACGTGGCTCACTTTATCTGGGGCACAGCCAGGTGTTAATGCCCTCCCCCCAACCCCCATCTCTCTACCTACAGGTGTTGGATGACAAGAAGTCATTAAGTCTTTGCAAATCAGGGCATCACTCCCAGGAGCTCTGCCAGGAAGTCTGCCAGTTAAGTTTTAAACAGAAGCATATATATTACTGCTTTAAGAAGTCACTGCTGATGGTTAGTATTCCCACGTGCAGCTGCAAGTCAGTCAATAATCCCACCGCCACCCCCTTGCTGCTCCCCATGTGGAAGGTAGACCAGCAGCCCAGGTAGTAAGCTCCGTCATGGCTGAAGAGCCACAAACCTCATCCCATATCATCATATCATCATTTTATTTGCTCTCTAAGAGCGAAAGCCATCCCTAGGTAAGAGTCTGAACTTTAGAAAAGGTGCATGAGACGTTCAGCATCAGACTATGACGTTGCACATCCTGGTGTTAATAATTATCAAATAATAATTATCAAAATAATAATTATCAAATTCACTCAAAGTCACTGCAGCAAGCTTTCATTAAATTTCAACAGACCTGAAACTCAGATTAGCAACCTTGTGTCCCCCTTAATAATTTCTATGATTGGGTTGAAGACCAGTAGAGATTCCATAATATCTTTACCACCTTCTAAATCTACAGAATTGAGGACAATTTAACTTTTTTCAATGTCTTTCCTTCCTTTTTATTGTTCCTTTGTCTTTCCATTTTAAGAAGAGTTCACTAAGCTTTCTAAGAGGTAGACATGATGCTTAAAAGTTAAAAGAATAGGGTGCGTCTGATGTTTTCAGCAATCTCTTTAGCACTCACAGGCCAAATGACAGGTGTGCTGGAAAAGGCTCTAACCTTGCCCCCAGCCGTACCTCCGGAAACATCTCTACTCTCCCGGCCATCTAGACCTGCACATGCCACCTTTCTTGTCCTGGGTTGTACACAGTTTATTCTGGATCAGCGTTTGCTCTGTTCTCAGACACTGTTAGCTTGGACAGTCTTCCCTCCTCTTGTGCCATGACCTACAACCACAGAGCAGCTCTGCCTCATCCCATGCCTGGCTCAGCACCCTGGCATCCAGCCCACAGACAGGGCTGGGCTTCTGGCTGCCCAGGATTGAAGGGCAGGGGCATCCTTGGCTCCCTTTGATCCTAAATCCTGATCTTGAGGATCAGGGACAACTTCTGTCTTTTCACCATTGTTTAATAACAATGACCTTGCACATGGTAAAAAGTAGATATTTGATGAATGAATTAGATGGAAGAATCAATGAGAGAGTGAATCCAACTTGTCCTCTTGCACAAGCTAAGCAAATCCCATAGTGACCACAATGGCCCATGTTCTGATGAGTCCCAAATAGATAGTGCCCTCTAGATCCCTATCTCCCTATCTTTAGTGAACTACTGACCACCTACACCTAAATGTTTTCACTCATCCCTCAATTCAAATTATATGAAATGAAACTCATCTGCTCCTTTTCCATCTGAAATAATCTGTGCTTCCTGCCTTACACCCCACTCAGTCATGAACTGTGCAGCTTACAGGGTGGGGTCACTCAAGATAGAAGGCTGACTCACCCTCAATTCCTCTAACCATTTTTGGTGACCCTGTCTCCAGCATCCATCCCCTGCTCTCCATTTCCACAACCACAGCCCTGGTTTAGACCTTCTTCTGTCTCATCCAGTCTGCCAATAGGAGCTTCTTATGCCCATTTTAACCTTCACAGCAACACTCTGAGGCATTACAACTTTTTTCTAATTAGGAAATTGAGTTATCAGAGAAAGTAAATAATAACCACCGAATGGATACATAGTTGAGAAATATTGGAACTGGGATTTGAGATCAGCTTTGCTTCGACCCAAAGCCCATGTTCTACTATGAAATAATTGTTCTCCCAGCCTCCAAACCCTTTTATCTCAGCCTGACTCTACTTTTTCAAAGACCTGGTCATATCACTTCCCTGTTCAACCTTCCCAATGGTGATCAATTGACCTTAGGATCAACACTGTAGCATGGCATTTAGGGCCTGCCAACCTTCCCCCCTACACACTCTCCCATGTCATCGCGCTCTTTACTAAATCTTTCTTCTCCTCTAGTTACGTAGAATTTCTGGAGAATTCTACCAAATGGTCTTGGGGGAAAAATACCTTAAGGGGATTATTGGGTGAGTAAGGATGGAGTTGATTAAGAAGATAAGAGAAGAAGTTAAAGGACAGCAGAGACCTACACATTCTTCAGGTGCAGGGACTTAAAAAGCAAGATAACCATTTTGTCTGAGTAGACAACTTTTATTCTACCCCCAACACAGAAAGCAGAGCAAAAACTGGAATTCTCTAGTGAAAGAGAATTCTTTGGTGAGCTCTACACTCTAGAATGACAATAGTTGAGAAGATCGAGACACTATCACAACAGTGAAGCCATGAGTTACCCATAGGGGGCCACGTTTCTGACTCTGCCCAAGGAGAAGTTCCTGTGCACCTCTCTTCAGTCATAATAAGACGGGGACCACTGGGGACACATCTTGTCCTACTTCTACTGCTTAGCCAGTCTTTGCAGGATAGACCCTAAGTACATATTAGCAACTTAAAAAAAATAATAATAAAGGCAATCTGCCAAATTACTGAAGTTGGTAACAAAGAAGAAAGGATATAATTACACTTGGTATAATTTTAGTATTATATAATAAATATTATGTTATATTACAAATTATAATAACTTAATTCTGTGAAGACAGATAATCCTAACTTAACATCTGGTTAACCAAACTATTTGTATTTCCCATGATACTGCTATCTTTGGATTCTTTTGTCCAAATAAGTGGAAGTTTATCATGAAGCGATACCTTTTAGTTTGAGTTCAGCTTTTTAGTTTGTTTTCCTGCTTTAGGACTCAATCTTGTTAGCATGTAGTTCCCTGGACTGTCTACGGATTTCTTTGATGAAAGCTTCAAGGTAAATTGGTTTGCTTTACCTCCTGAGATGGTAATTTAGATAGACAAGAAGAATCAGACTCTTGAACACTTTCATTGGCCTTTCATGATCAAATCTTCCTGTAAACAATCAGAAATAGGTGACAGTGGCTGATTAACCCCTTGCCAGCCAAAAGAAACCTATTCTAGACTTGGGATCTGCCCATCTCCAACCTAACTCTACTGTTACCTCCCAGAATGCCCAATCATGAGGCCATCCCCACATTTTCAGGACTAGGGGCAGCATTCTAATAGAGGCCCTGGCCTGCTAACCCTCCTGCTCCATCAGCCACTCCCCTTCCACCCCACACTGTGAAGAGGATGGTGTCAAGTCAGCGGACACCTCAGGCCAAAAGTCCCAGCTATGACCAGCTCTACCCACCACTCACCCCCTTGGATGGACTCCTATCAGGCCAGGTTGGACCTTGGGAAGAGGCTTATGCTGTTGGGGGTTGTTTGGGTAGGGAATTCTGGGGTGCTAGGCACCTGGAACATGGAGTAGAAGGTGGGAGGGTCACAGGCTTCAGTTGGACACATCCCTCCTGGCTCTGCAGAATCCTTCTTTACAGGGTGGGGCATGACTGTCAGAGGCCCAAAGTAGGTCCTCTAAGCAAAGGGGCCCCCATTGCCTGGGTCCCAGGGTGGTTCTGCCAATCAGTGTTCATGCTCAGACGCTCTGTCTTCTTCATCTCTGTATCTCCAGGCTCTGAATATGTAGTCAATATATAAATGTTAGATAAATGTAATTGACCACAAATCCCTAAGTCAGATCATGTCTCAAGGACTTCTCTGATAACATCTGAACACAGAGATGGATCAGACTGTTTTTCTGCCCACGAAAGGTAGGAGGGGCCAGCATGGAGAGAGGGATACATACACTGCTGTTGGTCAGTGGCTGGTGTGACAGATTCTGTGGCACACCTGTCCTAGTAATAAGTCAGCCTCTCCTGAGGCTCAGGCGGGGGGACAGGTAGTCCCATCCAAGCAGGAGGGGCTTGCCCTCAAAGGGGCACCTCTCCTGCATAATCACCTGCACATAGGCTGCATGACCCTCCCAAGAGGCCAGTGTGGTCCTGTTGTGCCTTAGCTCCAGGAACCTGCAGAAGCAAGTCACAGCTGAGCGCACCATTAGCTGTTGTCAGGGGTGTGGAAACATCTGCTCACTCTGTAGTCTCTGCTCTGGCTCCAGTTCCAATCGTCCTATTTCACATAAAGTTTAAAGCAGATCCTGCCTCAAATCTTCCTAGAAGTAGAGGAAGTATGAAGTCTGAGTACGTCAGTCAACATACTGATGTTTCTCTGTGTGCAACAAGTTACATAAGCTGGAAGGAGAAGCTTTGGGTTCTTATGTTCTTGGTTTTTTGCAAACAAATGAATTACAGGATGAAGATGCTGTGTACATGCAGATAGAGAGGGAGAAGTTGCGTGGCCTGTCCAAAGAGAGCCACAGTCCCAGGGGACCTCCGTCATTGGGTCCTTTACTCGCGCCCCCCCCCCCCCACCACCAGCCATCTTCTGTTGTAGCAATTCCAAACACTTTTGAAGTTCTATTTCTGCTGTTCTGGGGGGGAACATGTGACCCTTTATCACTAGTGAGTTACTTGGTTCTGGCTTTTTTTCAGCAAACCAAAAAGTGGGATATTTGAACGCCTTGCTATTGCAGACCATCAGCATTTGCATGTGGCTTTGAACCCTTCTGAGACTGGAACGGTAACCTATGGTAAGAGGCCAGACGTGGGAACACAGCCCATAGAGCTTCTCCTTGGGCAGTTGCTAATATATTAACTTTCACTTCAGGGTTTAAACACGTTATTGATTGCCAAGCACAAACATCACCTCCTAACTTGTCTCTTCCAAAGCAAATACTACTGTGGATATCTTTGCTTTGTCTCTGCTTTCAAAAAAGAGCATGAAGAGGGGTCCACAATCCTCCATCTATATCAACAATCACTAGCCAGAGTGAGCAGCCCACTAACAGGCTCTGCTTATTTCAAGAGCACTGAGGAGTTGAGACAAGGAGCAGTGGGGTCAATGGTAGACTGTGTAACTGTTCACCAGTGCCTGTGCCCCTCACTCGGCGAGGGTTATGCTTCTGTGCCCTGGTGAACTCAGGCATGGTCAGTGAAATGGGAGCGGAGTGAAATGGGTCACTCTGGGCCAGTGCTTTAGGATCAAGCAAATGCTTCAGCATGCTTGCCTTTCCTCTGGCCCAGCAGTTAGCAATGCTCCAAGGGGCAGCTGTTCCATCAGCCCAGGGCGAAGGGTGCAGATGATTACAGGGGTGACTTAGCGGGCAGAACCCCAACTGACCTGGGATGGGCAATCTGCATGAGGGAGAAAGAAACCTTTGTTATTTTAAACCACTGAGATTTTCATAATTTATCTGGAGATACAGAGTCCAATGTGGGTTATTTCCAGAAAATGGAGAGTGTGTCCCAGCTTTTCCTCAGAATATTTAGGCTTTAGTTCTGCCTCTTCCTAAAGCTTAGATTTTTAGCCAAGTGAAACCACTTTGTGAATCTCTGCCCAGGCTATCAACCTCACAGGGTCATTGGAAAGAACAAAATCGAGGTAGCGAGGTGCCTCTGCTTTTCAGAGATAGGTGTTAGCAACAATGAGGGTCTCCTGAACCTGAAAGAGCCAGATTTAGGCTTCTTTCGCTCTCTGAGTCCTTCCAAAGACTCTCCTTTGTTAGGGCCAGTGGGGGAGGGAGTGATGTCCACCTCACATCTGACAACTGAGGGTCTGTTGAGGATTGATGGTGGGAAATTGGCAAAGAAAGAGAGGGAATGGCTCCTGTTCTTAGGGTGCTGGCCCCTGGAAGAAATAACACAAAATGCCCAAGAAAGGTCTTTAGGACACCTTCGATGTAACAGAGGGTAGGGCAGAGCGTGGGCCACTGGAAACGGGTCCTATGAACTAGAAGGGGCAGGTTGCAAACGAGATGGCAGACAGGAGTGAAGTCCATCAGGGCAGGCGTGCTGAGACACAAGGAGGTAAGAAGGAAAGGCGCCGATTTCTACTTGTGTGATCTGTGTGCCTGGCGTACATTCTCTTTCTCTCTCTGCCCCCCTCCCCCTTATACAGACACACATCACCTCACACAGCACTTGATGAGGTCATTGTCATTGTCATTGTCTTTATGGTTTTCAGTGAGAAAACAGACTCCAGAATGAGGATCCCACTGCAGGCCTGAGTGGCTGCCGAGCCCGTGTCTCCTCTCTCCGCCCAACGCTCTTGCCTTTTTGAGAACTGTTCCAAGAGGCGCATCCCATCAGCCGTGGACCTGGAAGTGCCAGTGGCATATTCCATTAAAGCCTGTGCCCTCTCTCCTTCCCTCCCAAATTAGGTGGTTAAATTTTCTCTTCACAGGGCCTTTGGCAGCTTCCACTGCCTGCAGGGCCTAATTGAGCAGGAGTCTCTCGGGGGCTCCGCTCTGCTATTTCCTGATGAGCAAGGGGAGAAGAGAGCAGAGAATGCGACCATTCTTATTAAAGAGGGACCCCCGTTTGTCACGCCTCTTATCGGCATCATCACTATTTTAATTAATCCTCTTCACCATTGGGCCTGCAAATAATTGTTCTCGGTATTGTTCGAACCACTTGCGTGGATACCTTTAAAGGTGCAGCCTTCCACCTCCATCAGCCATTGCTAATTAGAGCAGGAAAAGCTGTAACTCTCTGCAGAAGGCCTGCAAGTCAGGTAGGATGCAGCCCTCATTAGCCCAGGGAAGATTACAAGCCCTGCTGTTATTATCCAGACCCTGGTCCCTCTTCTGAAAGTCACTGCTTGCTAAGAGGCAGTGTTGATCTGATGTAGATTTTTGCCCAGTAGAGCTAAGTTACAAGATAATTTCTTATTCTCACAATAGGATGAGATAACATTTACTATGTGGAGAGTAATTTTCCAGTTAGCAGGTGAAAAGGCAAAGAAAAAAGAAAAAAAGAAAAAGAAAACCTCCCCTAAGTCTGACTGTGAAAAAAGACCATAGTAAAGGGGTCCAGCAAAGAAAGCTACACTGCAACTCAGGACGATGGAGGTAAAGACTCTCCTGGGACTTGTTCTAGAAAAGAAGCCGCAGTGGGAGGAGTCCACTTAAATTTTGGCTCTGTGGAGAGCCACGCGGCCGAGAGCAAGGCGGGTTCTATGAAGGCAGGTGTAATGAGGGAGCGGCATTGCACACCTGCTTTCAGACCCTCATGAAAGGAGAAACGGGTGTGGCTAATACATGGTCACCAGCAATTTAAGTCGCACCAGTGACTTGTCATAGGTCCAGATTTCTGGAGCACGGTACAGCCACGCCTCTCCCAGTGGTATTCATTTATGGATTTACCTGGGAGCCTGTGAAAAAGCAGCAGGGGCTCCTGACGCTGTCCCTCCGTGACTAGAGATGTCCCAAGTCGAGTTGTGGGGATCTCCTGGACCTGGTTTTTTCATAGATACTCTTCCTTCTGAGAGACTGAGGATACAAACAGACGATGGCGGCCAGACCATATGTAAAAATGAGACTCTGACCTACAATCTGCAGCAACCAGCTGGTTATCTATGCTAAATCGTCCAAAAGGCCAGTCCGACCACTGTCTTTATCAACAACCCAGGTAACCAAACAATAATCCCTACAACAATTGGCCCCGAATGGCCAGGACTTGATAAATAAGCGCCAGATGTCCTAATTTTTGTCCTCACTTCTAACTGGGGACCAGCCACAGAAAGCCTCGTGTGCACCCCTAACCAGGCACACAGGACTACGGGTTCCAGTTAGCCCCGCCTCCAGCCTCCCCAGGCCAGCACGCTCCGATCAGGGCACCCGCGACCCACCCACCCCAGCCTGCCCCTTTCCTCTGGGAAGCTCTCCCATCCTCTGCTTGCCTTTGAGTCTCTGCCAAACGCGAATGATGGTCAACCTCTCCCTTGCTCCCACCAGCTCTGCGTAAGTAGCCTCCACTTTTCTCATTTAGTTGGTCTTCATCTATTCCTACACTTGTCCTTCTGTTCTCTGCCCCAGTGCCTCGTGAGGCCTCCTTTTTTAGCTTTTCTTCCATGTCAGAGACACATGTTTGGTAACAACACAGGTTCATTATGTAAGATCCTTCATTTCTTTTCCTCCAGAACCATCCCAGGTTATCCTACGTTAATCGGTGTATTAGTTATCCGTTGTGTAAGAATTTATCCCAAATGTTAGCACCTTGACATAATAACCGTTTATTACCTTACATTTTCTGTGGGTCAGGAATCTGCACATGGCTGAGCTGGGTGCCCCCGCCCCCAGTCTGTCACGAGGCTGCAGTCAAGGGCTCCCCTGGGGTGTAGTTATCCCAAAGCTCACCTGAAGCAGGGGCTGTTTCCAAACTCCCTCAGTAGTGGTAGGCAGGCTTCAGTTGCTTATGCACCGGTGGGCTCCGGGCCTCAGCTTCTCCTGAGCTGTCGGCTAGAGGCTACCCCTGGTTCTCGCTCCTCAACCTTCCCCATAGGGCAGCTCCCAGAATGGCAGCTGGCTTCATCAAAGTGAGCAGGTGGGGTGAGGAAGGGCCGGCAAGACGAAGTCACCCTCTTTAATGATCTAATGTCAGTAGTGACCTCTCATCACTTTGGCCATCTTCTGTTCGTTAGAAGCAAGTCACTGTCCAGCCAAGGACCAAAGCAAAGAGATGACACAGCAGGCATGCAAGGGACTTCAAGGCCCACTCAGGGATTTTTCTGGGGATCCTTGCTATATGCTTTAAAAATGCAAAGACAATTTATAAAGGTGCTTATGCACTTATGCAAAGACAAAATTCACAGGTAATGCAGTCTGCTTGGAGAGGGTGGCCGATCTGAGGAGGCTGGGAAATTTCTCACAGCCCACACTACTCTCCTCCACCCATCCCCAACATTCGTGCTCCTCCTGCTGGGCCATTTTTATCTCCAAGTATTTCCGAAGCTCTCCTGGTGCTTAAATTTAGAGATAGGAGCACTATGTATTGTAAAAATCATTATCCTTGGCAAAATCTAGAAGTCTCACTTTAAAATTAGCATCAATATCCAAAATCACTAGCTGTTTCCACAACTTCCTGTCCATGTCCTCCTTCCCAAGTGGCAGAGCTAAACTGCTTCTGGAATTCTAATGATGGTTCATCCGAAGATCAGTGACATCTCCAGATCCACAAGCCAAAGCCAAAGTCATTCTCTCTCCTGCCATGAATCTGACTGCTACTCTGTGTCTCCATCATACGCCAATCACACGAAATACATTGAATTTGTCTCCAAATTCTGTGGCTTGTTCCTCCAAAACTTCTCTCACCGTGATTCCTTCTTTGGAACTCACAGACCCAGTCTTGGTCCTACATCCTTGTCTGTTGCCTGGCTTGTTGTGGTTGGCTTCCGCCCGCCCTCCAGGTGAAAACCAAGTAATGCCTTTGCACATGATTTCTAGAATGAGACAAAGATCCTCAACTTCCATCTTTCCTGCGTGCCCCATATCCACCCTTCTAACAATTCAAAAGACATCAAGAATTCTACCATTTTATACCACCTCCACTGCTTCTACCCAGACCCAAGCTGCCATCAGCTTGTTCCTGGATCATTGCAGTAGTCTTCTATCTGGTTTGCCCTCACCTCCTGCATTCTGTTTTCATCATGGCAATCAGAGTGACACATCTTTAAAGAAAAATCAGATCATATCATAACTCTCCTTAAAACCCTCCAGTGGTTTTCCTTCTCACTCAGAAGAAAAGCCAAAAATCCATAAGAAAGCCTAGAGAGCCCTTCACAATCAGCTCTCCCTTCTCTCTGCCTACTGTTATTGCTGGGTGGACTGGGGAGATCCCCAGCTCTGAGACCTCCATTCAGCTCTGGGTCTCATGGCCAGAAAGAATTCAAGGATAGAGCGGTGCAAATAGGAAAGTTTATTAAAGTGAGTACGCTCTTGAGAAGTGAGAGTCCGTGAGCTCAAAGGAGAAGTTGCACCTGGAGGTTGGGTCTCTATCTTTTATTGACAGTTGTTAACTAGTGGGTGGAATGTTTATTACTTGGGGAGGGGATTTTTTTTGAGAGCAGGGTTTCACACCTTTTCTCCCTTACTTAGGGTCTCCCGCCTTCTTTGTCTTGGTCCTGTCCAGTTTGATCCGGCTCCTTGGGGCTTTGTTTCAGGAGAGCTGCCAGGACAGGCCTCTTGACTTTCCTGATAGCTGACACTAACTGCCCCCTTGCTGGCCTCCAAGCATCCCATGAAAAACCTAACTAACTGCCCACTCTAACACTATTGCTGTATTAACCTCATCTCCTACACTCTTTCCCATCTCCCTCCTGCCATGCTGGCCTCCTCTCTGTCCCTCAGAGGCCCCAGGCAAAGTCCATGCTCAGGGCCTTTCTGTTTGCCTCCCCCTCTAATTGGAACACTCTCCCCCATTTGGCTCCCACCCTTGCCTTCTTTGGGGCAAGGATCAAGTGTCACCTTCTGAGCAAAGACTCCTCCAGACAGAAGCACTCTCATGGGCCCTCCCTATTCCTCTCCTCAATCTTAATGTCTCTCCTTGGCATTTATTATCATCTGACATCCCCCATATTTCATTTGTCTGTTCATTTTCTACCCCCTGCTAGAATGTAAAGTCAAAAGGAAAGGCATTTTGAAAAATTAGTTTGTGACTGATGAACACCAGAACTTAAGACGCTGCCTGGCACCCAACAGGTACTCGATACACAGTTGTTGAATGAATAAGCAAAACATACAAGGGGACCAAAAGAAACCCTTAGAAATCAGCTCTTGCCACACCTTGTCACAGACTTATGTTGTTGTATAACTGCCCTGCCTCCAAAGAGTCACAATTAAAATATGTGTACACATGCATGTATACATATATTCCTTTGCTTATGTTATTGTTTTTTTCCTATAATGTGCTCCCAATGAACAAACTCCTATTCATCCTTCAAAACCCAGCTTATAAGTCTTCCCTTGCTGTACATTTCCCCTTTCTTCCTGTCAACTCTATTTACTTGCTCCTTTGTCTCCCCCATCACAATGTTTTGTGCAAACCTCTATCATATCCCTATGTCATGCTATTACTGTTACTGTCCATCTGTCTGTCTGACCTGGCTTCTTCATCTTTGTGACTGCTACAGCACCCAACCCAAGAGCTAAGCGTTTTGGTAGGCCAGGTGTGCAGTAGACATTTGTTGCATCCTCCATGACATTGAGTATGGGGGAGAAAGGGGCTTGACAGGCTGTTTCTTATATGCTGAGTATATCTGACAGGACCAAACACAACACTGGGCGCAGAAATAATAGGCTTCAGAAGGACTTAGAGAAACACTAATCCAGTGTGTCCCAACCTTGCCTACTTATAAAAAAATCACCTGGAAACTTGTCAAAAATGCAGATTCCTAGGATCTACCCCAGACCTACCAAATCAGAATCTCCAGGGGAGAGTCCAGAAGACCTGTATCATTCACAAATAGCACCCGTGGGAATCCTCTGACCGCACAAGTTTCCTGAAACCCTGGATAAATTCACTGCAACTCATGCTGGGGCCAAACGCTTATATGAACAGATTTTTGTTCTGTTGCCTCACGTATTTGCTTTAGATATTTGGAGGGAGGATGAGAAGTTTTCCTGACGCCATCCAATCTTGATTCCTCCCTTAAAAATTCTGGACCACTGCTCTGAGCCAGCGGGAGCCGAAGCATAGCGGAGCAAAGAACCACAGGGTTTCCTTAATGTTTTCTCACGGATTCAGGAGTTAACTTTCAGAGACTTGTCTTCTGTTGGCCTCAGTTCACCCAGCTGTAAAATGAATATGATGCCACTTCCTCACAGGGGTATTGAAAGATGTAATTATATTTTGAAATTCTTTGCATCTGCCAAAGAGTAAAGACGTGCAAGGTCTAATTACAAACCGTGAGCTAGTATCCCTGGGTTATCATGCCACTGATGTCATGTCTGCACTTAAATTCACAGAATAAAGAGCCCCTCGGCTTTCATTGTAAATAGTTCCCTTTCCTCTTGCTTTCCATGTGTGGGGGGCCCTACCTTGGAGCCCCTTTTAGGCAAAGGGGTCTCAGCCGTGGCATTTCTTGGTCTGTCATTCCTGGCGTCTCTTGTGGGTCAGCCAAGCCGAGCCCTGAGCTGCCCACTGACATCTGGACAAGCTCCCCCAGCCTGTTGCCTCGCTTGCAAAATGGAGCAATTTTAACTCCAAAGGGCTATCAGTGAGGGTAAGAGAATGGGAACTGGATCAATGGTAATTTTTTTTTTAAGATTTTATTTTTCCTTTATTTGAGAGAGAGAGAGCATGAGCAGGGAGGAGGATCAGAGGGAGAGGGAGAAGCAGTCTCCCCACCGAGCAGGGAGCCCCACACTTGGGCTCAATCCCAGGAACCTGAGATCATGACCTGAGCCAAAGGCAGACGCTTAACTGACTGAGCCAACCAGGTGCCCCTCAGTGGTAATTGTTTTTTTAAGAGCAAAAGAATAATAAGAGACCAAAGATTGAGTAGTGAGAGGGAAAGTTTTGCTGCTAAGGAACCCACTTCTGTACAGGGTGTAGGTTTCCAGGGATGCCGTGTGGAGGAGGAGAAATGCTGTGAGTCCTTAAAAACTGAAGGACCCAGAAGGGTCTCTTCCCATATCAAGAAAGCCAAGTCCCTGCATGCTGCCAACAGGATGGGGTTATCTGAGCTCCTTTCTTAGGTAAGCAGTGGGTGGCTGGAAGTTGTCCAGGGGTGTGGGGCTTCACTCGGGTGCCCCGCTACACATGGGAGCTGCTTGAGTCGGGATTTGCTTCTCTGTGACTAGATGGCCAGGTTGGGGCTTACTGATCTTATGATGATGATCATTCATAGTATTGTCCAACATAACAAAGCATCTTCCTTGCATCTTTTCACCTTCCTTCGAGGCATCCCTCGTAGCTCCTGTCTCATCCCATTCGATTGCCCTCATCTGCTCTTACCCCTGAGGGCTACGAGCATTACAGTATAACTCCATTTTCAGGAATCAATATTATGTCTCTCTCTTCAAGGTCCAGGGCCCACCCAGCCAGAAAAATTTGCCAAGCTAATGACCTAATGGGTAAGGATACTTCTATGGCCTTCTATAGGTGATGTTGTCCCTCTCGGTGACTTTCCAGAATGAATTTGCAAGCTGACTGGTAGACGGGGGGATAAAGAGAGGAGGGAGATGTTTGAGGATGGGCCATCTTTTGGCAACCCTTCAACCACACCTCCTGGGGAGCAGCCTATCTCCCCTTAACTGTAAGAGTAAGATGCTTGCATTAGTTGGATTCTCCAGAGAAACAACCAATAGGGAAGTCTGTCTATATAGATAGAAAGAGAGAGTGAGAGAGGCAGCGAGATCTTGCAAGGAATTGGCTCATGCCATTGGGGGCTGGCTAGCAAGTCCAACATTTGTAGGGCAGGTGGGCCAACGGGAGACAGGTAAGAATTGATGTTGCAATCCTGAGTCCAAAATCTGCAGGGCAGCAGGCTAGAAACTCAGGGTTTCTATGTTGCAACTTAGAATTTCTTCTTTTTCTATTTCTACAATAACAAATATATATTCAGGTTTTCACCAATCCTGGTGCAGAACTCCTAAAACACTTGAAGTTTCTGAAAGGATGAAAGCATAAAGGTGTCTTTTGTTATGTTAATGACACAGCATTTGAATGCCCCTAGGTCAACTAAGGGTGAGGACTTGTCACCAGACAACCAAGTGATTAGATGGTTGGAACTTTCAGTCCCACTATCTGATTGCTGGGGAGGGGAGAAGGGCTGGAGATTGAGGTCAATCACCAATGGTCAATGAGTAATCAGTTAATCAGTCTAGTCTGGGTAATGAAACTTCTGTAAACATAGAAGAGGACGGGGTCTGGAGAGCTTCAGGGTTGGTGGACACAAGGGGCTTTGGAAACAGTAGGGCGCTCCAAGAGAGCACAGAAGCTCTTCTGGGACTGAACCCCTAACCTGGGGGATCTGATGTTATCTTCAGGTAGATAGTGTCAGAATTGAGAACTGAGTTGAACTGTAGGACATCTGGTTGGCATCACAGGGAATGGCGTTGGAAAACACACATTGGAATTGGTGTCAGGAATTGTATCTACTAATTTAAATGTTAATCGTTTCTATTTTTTTAAAATTTTTTATTGTTATGTTAATCACCATACATTACATCATTAGTTTTAGATGAAGTGTTCCATGATTCATTGTTTGTGCATAACACCCAGTGCTCCATGCAGAACGTGCCCTCCTCAATACCCACCACCAGGCTAACCCATCCTCCCACCCCCCTCCCCTCTAGAACCCTCAGTTTGTTTCTCAGAGTCCGTAGTCTCTCATGGTTCGTCTCCCCCTCCGATTCCCCCCCCTTCATATCTAGAAAAATACCTTCACAGCAACACCTTGATTGGTCTTAGACCAAACAGCTGGGCACTGTAGGCTAGCCAAGTAGACACAAAATTACCCATCACCATGCTCAATTCTCTTCTTATGCCGCCATCCTGCAGGGCTAAAAGCCCATTGTTTCCCCCTTCTTTCCTCTGAGTTGTGGAGCCTCTGCTTCTAGTAAGGCAGAATGTGATAGCGAGAGCAAGTATACAAACAGACGGAGGAGAAAATGAGGGGCAATTTAGCGTGTATGCAGAGCTATTGTTATTTCCAAAGTTATTCCAAGTCACTTTTTAAAATATGAGCTTTTTTTTTTTAATTCTCAAATCCAGATGAAACGCGGGCAGACTTTGGCACACAGTGAAAGTCCCACTTGCTAAGCATCTAGCCCAACTCCTCGATGGGTGATGGCGCTACCTAGCCTGGAGAAGAACAATTCTCTTATCTTCTCAGACCAGCTGCCTCGTGGTGTTCTCCCGGCAATAGATCAGAGAGAGTTATTTCCAGCCAGCTCTCAGCTTCCAACCAGCAACCCAAGGGCCTTCCTACCTCCCTGCTGCCTTGCTAATTTCGCTCGCTCCACAGCCAGTGTTCAAGATGGGCAGTGGGGGATTTCTTGCCGGTGTGAGGGGCTGTGTGTGTACAGCCCCATTTTGCAGATGGAAATATGAAACATGGTGATGAATTGCTCTTCACTGACAGAGCCAGAAACAGCAGCTACAATAATAGTTGGTCTCCCCACTGATCAGTGCCTCAGGCCAGGCTGTGAAACTAACTCAGAGCCAAACTCAATTCCAGTTCTCAGCCATCCAGGCAATAACCAGCACTTAACTATTGGGCTCACAGCACTTGGTTACTTTCGGGCTGTCTGGGTGTAAATGGCGAAGGTGATGAGGAGGAGGATGAGGATGATGATGATACCACTATTGACTTAATTGCTTTGAAAGCTATGTGTGCAAACTATACATGTGCATCCATTAGTAAAATTAAGGTTGATTTACCCGATTTTGAGTTTGCCACATTAAAAATCTGTTTCACACAATCTTTGACTTCAGACTTAAAGGATGTTGAAGCTAGAGTGTGAAGTCACTATTAATGCAGGTGACTCACACTATCACACATCAGCTTCATTATATGCGGAAAATACCTGACCCTAAAGGGAAAGTAGGGAATGCGGAATTTCACAGAAATTTGCTCCCTGATTGGATACAGGGAACGCTAAAACTGGGAAACCTACGCAAATAAATAAACAAGTGGAAATGACAACAACCAGAAGTGTCCTTTAGGAGCTGTCCTAGGTACTGTCACATCTAGTCTGTCAGGAAGCTGACCGCCATCTTGTGCCTTTTCTCACAGAAAGACTTTCTTGTAACTCTCATTTATTGTAGGACTTTTCCCTGTGAAAACACCCATTCAACTTCTTTTGAGAGTTCACATAGGAAAATAGATTTCCTTTTACCAAAGAAACTGCCTTAGAGTTATCTTTACTGGAATGCATGTGTTCTGTTAAGTGATAGATACTGAGATATCTTGGTGGGCCCAGAAATTAATTTCCTTTATGTTTCATGGGCCTTGCACACTGGTTCCCACTGTTGACTGTTACTCATACATCACTCCTTCCAATTATGAACCCTGCTTGAGAAAAACTGGCTGGAGAAAACATAAAAGTAGATCAATCATAATATTTATACCTCCTGGGAAGGAACCCATTCCATTTTCCTGGCCCACAGATACAGTATTAAATTAACTTTCCTTTAATTTATCAAACACAAGGCATTTATTCATTTATGCACTTGACAAATATTTATTGAGTGCCTACTACATATCAGACCACTGTTGAAGTGGCCAGAGATGAGAGCAACAAATCTTACAGTCAAGTATACTTGTCTTCATGGAACTTACATTCTAACAACACACACACACACACACACACACAGAGCACACACGTGCTTGGTTCATTTAGATGTGAATAGATTATAACCAAATGTTAAGACTTGATGGGTTGAATTATTTAGCAAACTTATTTGTTAACTTCCATAGCATAAATAATTTTAAGTAGAATTTTTTAGTGTTTTTTATGGTGAGTGCTTTTTATGTCCTGCTTAAAAATTATTTTTGCCTTAACCACAGTCCTAAAGAGATTTTTTCATTTATGGCATAAGCCTTACTACTTACATCTACAATTTACTTGGCATTAATTTTTGTATATAATATCAATATAATCTCAGGTCAAAATTCATTGTTTCCCCACTTGGATATTTTGCAATGATAATTTTTTGAGGAAAATTAAAAAGATAACTAGGAGAGGCAGCAAAAAATATTAATATTTAATAAGAAAAATAACCGACACTTTACCACTTACTATGTGCAAATACTGCCCACCACATTTTACATATGCCACTCATTTTATGTACTATAGCTTAGATACTATTATTATGATCCCTCTTTCAAAGATTACAAAACTGAGGCTCAGAGAGGTCAAGCAATTTGTCTGAAGTCACACAGCTAATAAGCGGCAAAGCAAACATTTGAACTCAGGCATTCTGGCTTTGGAACCAGCTCCCTTAACCACAGGGTGATGTCACCTCTTAATAAATCTGACATCGTTTGCAGTCAGTTATACAAGTGGGGTTATAACTGTCTAAACTTGGACATCTTATTTACATGCTGCAAATTATATGACTTTAGACAAGTCATGTACTAAAGGAACAAAGCGGAGTTGCAGGAGATAAGCTCTGCTTATCTTCCCACCACCCTCTCCTTTTGCCCTGATTTTGGTGCCTCTTGCTTACATTTCAGGCAGACAGAACTGCTCTGAGGACAGGTTTTCTCTAATTTTAAGGAGCATGCCACTGTCTTAGTGTTCAGGACACAAGGCATGCTAAAAATGAAGCATTTATGTCCCCTTTCCCATTATGTCCCTCTCCCGCAGCAGTGGCAACCAGGAGCCCGAGCACGGTTTCCATCTCAACTTTCTTTGTTTCTGTGGCCAGCCTTTAAAATCCATTTCGCTTGCCCTTGACTCCAGTGGTTGAATTTGCATTTGATTTCTTTTCTTATTCTTTCTTTCTTTTATCTTAATCCTGGCTTCCATTCAAGACATGGGAGGAGAAAGAAAGAAAGGGGCCCCAACCTTCCAATACGGATCCACCAGTAGGCTGTAAAGTTATCGGAGTCCCGCACACAGAGACCGGGGACCGGCAGTCACAGGGGCCTCGGGGCGGGGCTGCCGCGACTTCCCTTAACAACACACACCTCCACCCATAAGCAAAGAGAGGGAGCCGAGGAGTAAGTTTGTGCTTTGGGACTCTTCGAGGGAGTGCATCATCATCAGGAGATGGAATCCACAAACCAACCTGGTGAGGAAAGTACAATCTGTCCTTCACAAGCAATTAATCAGCCTGCCTCCTATGGAAGCAATGCAAATGCTGGAGGTGACCAAACTGTAATACAGCTCTACTTAGGTTCCCAATCCAGTAGCCCATATGACTAAATGGTTTATAAATAGAACTTTAGATGTGGAAAACAGAAGCACAATGCATAAATCATGACTGACTGAGTTCGATTTAATTAAAAGTCATTTGAGGTGGTGCTGGGGGAGCTGCCTCAGCTCTGGCACCTGGGGAGGGCACTGTTCCTCTTAACTTTGCAGTAGAAACTTCAAAATGCAATTGTGCTGCTGGAAAAAAAAAAAAAATCCCTGTACTAAGTGGTGCGGGCTGGGAGAAGCCCTTGCGGGCTTCCAGGAACTACCTGTATCCTGAGGGGGAAAAGTAATACCCAGAACAAATTTTTCAGAAAAAAAAAAAAAAAAATCGGGAATTTTAAACTTCTTTTTGTAGTTAAGAGGTTGGAAGGTATTTCAAGACCCTGGCATTTCTGTAGTTCCTGGGCTCTCGCTTCTCTAAACCCCTGAGGGAAGGAAGGCCATTTGAAAATATCTTGGATTCTGCTCTGACTCAGCCTCTTGGCATTCATGTGACCTTGAGAAGGTCATTTCTCTGACTTACAAGCTTCTCAAAGGCAGAGGCATGTGTTGGTCAACATAATCTCTAGCAGTGGCCACTCAGATTTTTGTTTAGTGAAAGAGGGAATGAAGGAAGAATCAAAGAGAGGTGCCTGAGTGGCTCAGTCGTTAAGCGTCTGCCTTCGGCTCAGGTCATGATCCCAGGGTCCTGGGATCGAGTCCCGCATTAGGCTCCATGCTCAGCAGGGAGTCTGCTTCTCCCTCTGCCTCTCCCCCCATTTGTGCTTGCTCTCTCTAGCACGTTCTCTCTCTCTCTCAAATAATAAAATCCTACAAAAAAAGAAAAGAAAGGAAGAACAAAAGAGGTAAGCTGCCTTTCAGTCTTACTAGTCTATGTTTCTACATTGAAAAATATCTTACAATGACCAGTTCAGGAACAGGCTAACCTCGATCCTACACTCAAGCCGATGGTTTGATTTGCCCCGGCATGATTTAGAATTGCAACTACATGGTGATAATGAAATGACTGACTTTGTTTATTTTCCTATTCTTTCAAAATTGTGTAGTAACAATGTAGCCACTTACCTGGCGGATCCCACTGCCCTGTGTCTCCCATGGCAGGGACTCCAGCTTCTTCTTATCTTTCCTTACCAACATCACAAACGTGATGAAAGTGTTTTGTTTTGTTTTTCTCCTCGAGGCTTTCCAAAGAGGAGCCAACCAGATGAGGTAAGAGGATAGCACACCATGAAATTATTTCCAGTGGTCTGAGCTGGTAAGCCCCAACACGAGCATTCAGGGAAAGCAACTGCAGAACATACTGGCAAAACACACTCATAAAATGGCTCCTCCCAAGAGAGTTAGCAGAAAGGATACACTGCAGGGTCTTTCGAAGTTCTTAGAACCAAAGGATGCTATGGGAAGCAGTGGCAACGGCAGTGTTGGTGAAATGGGGTTACACTCGACCCTTGAACAACCTGGGGGTCGGGCATTGCCCTCCTGTGAAGTCACAACTCCGAGCGTAATTTTTGACTCTCCAAAAACTTAACTACTAATAGCCAACTGTTGACTAGAAGCCCTACCGATAACATAAACATGTGATCAACACATATTTGGTGTGTCATAGGTATTGTATACTGTATTGTTTAAAAGATTTTATTTATTTTTATTTGAGAGAGAGTGAGCACAAGCAAGCACAAGCAGGGGGAGGGGCAGAGGGAGAAGCAGACTCCCTGCTTAGCAGGGAGCCCAACTCGGGGTTGATCCCAGGACCCTGGGATCGTGACCTGAGCCGAAGGCAGACGCCTAACCTACTGAACCACCCAGGCGCCTCTATATACTGTATTCTTACCATAAAGTAAGCTGGAGAAAAGAAAATATTATCAAGAAAAATCATAAGGAAGAGAAAATACATTTACAGTACTGTCTTGTATTTACCGAGAAACATCCACATAGCAGAGCACCCACGCAGTTCAAACCCATGCTGTTCAAGGGTCAACTGTTTATTAAACCTCATATTTCAGTTTAGAGAAATTGGCCATCACTCTGCTGTGTGCAGCACTGCATTCAGGTGCCTGGAATGCACACTCTAACTTCCTAGCAGCTCCTCCTTGCCTTCTGCATCCTCTTCCCTGACCGCCACCACCAGCCACATTCCACCCAAGGTTCTGAATTCACTTTCAGAACAATCGGACATTGTTCAGAGAGAGTTTATTTAATGAGAAAATGGAAGTAATTGGGTTGACTCTGGATTTGGGGAGAAAAGGGTATTTTTGCTTTAGTGATTGCATTCCTTTCTTGCATTACCCCATTCTCGTTCTCCTGTCTCCCCTCCCAGAGGCTGACAGTGTCCAAGTCTTCCGTAGCCTGCCTGGGGTGACAGAATCACGGCCAGGGCAGAGTGGCAGGTGGTGTCCCTTGCCCCCCACTACCCCCCAGACCTCCAGCAACTAGCAACTGGCTGCTTGTCAAACACATTTCTCCAGCCCCTCTCCAGCTCCATCTCAGAGAGCCAGCCTCAGATAAAGCAGCTCCCAATTTATTTTGAAGACAGAATTAGGTTAAATTAATTGGTTTCTGAATGATAAATTTATTCTTTGAAGGGCAGAAATTCTGTGGCAGCAAGACTGATTTACACATAGGCATTGACAGGAGGTTATCTGGGCCATGAAGAGGCCTCCACGGGCAAATATATTCTGCCCAATCCACATCTCATTCTCTCTCTCTCTCTCTCTCTCTCTCACACACACACACACACACACACACACGGATATACTGCTAAGGAACAAGTACATTTTTACTGAGTCTGAGACATAATTACCCTACAGGTATTTCAATCTAAGTGCTTTGCATTGATATACCTCATATATCCAATGCTCTGCTAGGCACTGGGCTTTGGCAGGGAGAGCAGTGAGACCAACAACACAAACAAGCCGAGCCAGCAGAGAAGGAGGAGTTGGGCCTAAGGACCCCGGGCAGGCTTCCCAGAGGAGGTAGCACTTAAGGTGAGCCTTAAGAATGAGTCTGATTAATCACCTTGAAGAAGAACAATACTATAGCAGGAGAATTTACTGGTCTACTTGACAAGCCTGTCACTACCTGGTGTCACTTCTCAGAGCCCCAAGTTAAAGGCACATAAGATACATGACATTTACCGGGGGGATGATATTGAGAGTTCAGGGTGGTGGTTTGGGGCCCTTCTGGGGTGTGGGGCAGGTGGAGAAAGCAAGTGAGCTTGATAGTGAGAAAGAGACTTCCTCCTAACCCACCCACAGCCTTGGTGCAATAGAAGGAGGGGGGAAAAGTCTCCAAAGCTACTTCACATATGTCCTTGGGCTGAGCTCTATAGAAACATATTTCTTTTTATTTTATTTTATTTTATTATGTTATGTTAGTCATCATACAATACCTCATTAGTTTTTGATGTGGTGATCCACGATCCATTGTTTTCATATAACACCCAGTGCTCCATGCAATACGTGCCCTCCTTAATACCCATCACCAGGCTAACCCTTCCCCCCACCCCCTCCCCTCTAAAACGCTGTTTGTTTCTCAGAATCCATAGTCTCTCATGGTTCATCTCTCCCTCCGATCTCCCCCCCTTCATTTTTCCCTTCCTTCTCCTAATGTCCTCCATGCTATTCCTTATGTTCCACAAATAAGTGAAACCATATGATAATTGACTTTCTCTGCTTGACTTATTCACTTAGCATAATCTCCTCCAGTCCCATCCATGTTGATGTAAAAGTTGGGTATTCATCCTTTCTGATGGCTGAGTCCATTGTATATATGGACCACATCTTCTTTATCCATTCATCTGTTGAAGGGCATCTCGGCTCTTTCCACAGTTTGGCTATTGTGGACATTGCTGCTATGAATACTGGGGTGCATATGGCCCTTCTTTTCACTCCATCTGTGTCTTTGGGGTAAATACCCTGGAGTGCAATTGCTGGGTCATAAGGTAGCTCTATTTTTAATTTTTTGAGGCACGTCCACACCATTTTCCAAAGTGGCTGTACCAACTTGCATTCCCACCAACAGTGTGAGAGGGTTCCCCTTTCTCCACAACCTCTCCAACATTTGTTGTTTCTTTCCCTGTCAATTTTTGCCATTCTCACTGGTGTAAGGTGGTATCTCAATGTGGTTTTGATTTCAATTTCCCTGATGGCTAATGATGATGAACATTTTTTCATGTGTCTGTTAGCCATTTGTATGTCTTCTTCAGAGAAGTGTCTTTTCATGTCTTCTGCCCATTTTTTGACTTGATTATTTGTTTTTTGGGTGTTGAGTTTGAGAAGTTCTTTATGTTACAAGGCTCGAATGCTTCCTAAAGGAGCAAGCCCAAATCATTCTGTATAGAATTATGACCTACATTACTTTTTTTTTTTTGAAAAAAAATTGAGGTGAAACTCACACAGAATAAAATTAACCATTTTAAAAAGAACAGTTCAATAGCATTTAGTACATTCACAATATGGTGCAACCACCACCTCTGTCTAGTTCCAAAAGATTCTCATCATCCAAAAGGAAGCCTCATGCCCATTAAACAGTTCATCCCTAGTCTGTTCTTCCCCAAACTCCAGGCAACCACCGAATTGCTTTCTGTCTTTATGGATTTACCTTTTCTGAATATTTCATGTAAACGGAATCATACAATATGCAACCTTTTATGTCTGGGTTCTTTCCCTCAGTATAATGTGATTGAGTTTCATCCATGTTGTGCCATATATCAGTACTTCATTCCTTTTTATGGCTGAATAAACTGCATTAATTGTATATACCACAATTTATTTATCCATTCATCCACAGATGGACATTGAGGTTGTTCCTAACTTTTGGCTGTTGCAAATTATACTGCTATAAACATGCATGTACATGCATTTGTTTGAATACCTGTTTTCAGTTCTTTTGGGTACATACCTAGGAGTAACATTCCTGGGTCATATGATAATTCTATGTTTAACTTGTTGAGGAGGCATCAAAATGCTTTCCACAACAGCTGCCCCATTTGACATTCCCATCAGCAATGTACAAGGATCCCAAAGTCTCCATATCCTTGACAACATTTATTGTTTTCTGGATTTTTTTGTTTTGCTTTATTATAGCCATCCTAACAAATGGGAAGTGGTATCTCACTGTAGTTTTGATTTGCATCTCCCTGATGACTATGTTGAGCATCTTTTCATATGCTTGATGGCCATTCAGATAGCTTTTTCAGAGAAATGTCTATTGCAGTCCTTTGCCCATTTTAAAAATTAGGTTATCTTTTTATTGTTGAGTTGTAATGGTTCTTTATATATTCTGCATACTAGACCCTTATCAAAAATATGATTTGCAAATATTTTCTCACATTGTGTAGGTTGTCTTTTCAGCTACTTGATAGTATCCTGTGATGTGCAAACGTTTTTAATTTTGATCAAGTACAGTTAATCTATTTTTTTCCCTTTGTTTCTTGTGCTTTTGGTGTCACAGCAAAGAATCCGTTGCCAAATCCAAGGTCATGAAGATTTACCCCTGTGTTTTCCTCTAAGAGTTTTATAGTTTCAGCTCTTTTATTTAGGTTTTCACTCCATTTTGAGTTAACTTTTATATATATTGTGAGGCAAGGGTCCAACTTAATTCTTTGCCATGTGGGTATTCTGTTATCCCGGCACAATTTGTTGAAGAGACTATTTTTTTTTTTCTCCATTGAATGGTCTTGGCACCATTGTCAAAAATCAATTGGCATGGACGTATGGGTTTATTTCTGCATTCTCAATGCTCACAAACCCTTATTTTTATAGAACTTCCATGGTGAAGATTTCAGATGCAGTAAGTTCCATTTTGTTCATTTCTCTTGATTACAAGACTTTTGAGAGATTTCCGGGCCATGCATGTAATCATACTCTCATCTTTCCTCTCTCATTCACTAAAGATTTCTTGGCTTCTTTTCTACTGTACTACCCAACAGCAGAATAACTCCTGAAGACTAAAAAAAAATTTTTTTTGAGTAGTTTTTAAATAATAAACGTGGCCATTGTGATGATGTAGCACTTACAGGGCTAGTCCAGGATGAATGGAGGCCTTCACACATTCTTGCATTTGTTCTCTTGCGTTCTATTGACGAGTAGCCATTTATTGGAACTTAGATTATTCAACGTCCAAATTCTTCTCTTGACAAAGTTTTATTCTTATGAAATGTCACTTCTGTAGCTTTCCTTTTAAATTTACTCCACCTGTGACATTCTGTGTCTGGCTCCACATTTGTAGTTTTTTGGCCCAAGCCTTCTGAATGATTATTTACCTGTTGAAATATTTACATTGATTCTTTGAGGCCACAGCTGCTCCTGGCAGAATTACCTCTTAGCCCCCATGGGCCAGTCTCTGAACTTTTCAATTGAAAAGGTCAGGCAGTTATGGGTACTGATAATTTTTAATTTTGTAACCTCTGTAGAAAGCTGAAGGGGGCAGACTTGAACAAATAAGTTAGTGTGAGCTGGCCACAAAATTCACTGAAAACAGCCATGGGAGGAAAGAAGAGGCATTTGAACTCCAATAAATACAGAGGGGTAGTGGGAGTTCTTATGACAACATCAAGCTGTGCCATCCCGTGGACTGGAAGAAGTTTGAATTATTAATCCCTTAAATATCCTGCAGGCCTTGCCCAGTTAAGAGCTCTCAGCTGAGGTTCACTCAGTTTATTCTGATCCAGAGATTATTTACTGATTTATGATGTCTCAGAAATACTAATGTTGGAACGTCCATAGAGACTCTGTTTTCTGTAGGATGTTCAAGAGCTTTGCAGTCAAAAAGCTTCTAGGCTTCTTGACCACAAAGAAGCCTTCATGGGAATTTTGTCTTTCATCTGAAGCCACTTTCTGGTACTGCTACAAAATAGGGAAACATGTCCATGTTATCTCCTAAAGATATGGGGATAGCACTCAGTCACTATAGTTCTGGAATCCTTCCTATGGACAGTGGAGAGGGAATCCAAGGCACCCCAGCTCTATGAGGAGTGAGAACAAGACCTCTTTCAAATCAGACATTTTCTGTTGGTCTTGGGAAGAAGTTTGATTCTTTTGCATTCCCTACATTTAGTCTCTTGAGATTCATAGGACAAATTATAGTAAAAGAACTTTGTCATGTAAGTGTCACAGAGGAAGTCACAGAACGCCCAGACTACTATTTCTAATGTATCTAGACTCAAGAAATATAGAGTTGGAGAATGCCTTATGGTATTTCTTCAACTCCCTTCTATTTCCCTCCTTCTATAAAATCAGGCTTCCCTCCCTACACCTTTCTGCTCTAAAGAAGTTTCCATATGGGCTTGACCTTCTCGTGGGTTATCTTGGGCTTCCTCCCACACTTACCTCTACCTATCCATTCCTAAAACAATTGCCTTCTTTGAGTTTCAAAACATCAGTATCTTCTACTTCTCCTCTTACTTCTCTGATTGCTTTATCTCAGTCTTTCACTGATTTCTTGTCTTTTGGCCCCGAAGTCAAAAGTTATGAGCTTCATTTTCTCTTCTTCTCACCCAGGGTATTCCTTCTGGAAGACTCCATCTTGGCCCCTGGCTTTAGTTATCACCTATATTCTGAGGTCTCTGAATTCAGTAGTTCTCACCTGCCCCCAAACTCCAGGCACATTTCAACTGCCTTCTGGACACCACCACAGAAATACCTTATAAAATATCCATGCTAGTACTTAGTATATCTACAACATACTCTCCTGAAAACTTTCTTCTTATTCTCTGTATCTTACCTTGGTTAAAAATAGTCACCTATATTACTACCTTCTCTCAGATCCCAAGTTTGAACATCCTGTTAATTGAACTTCCAAAATATTATCTCACATTTCCTACCTATTTCCACTATCATTGCTCCACTGAAGGCCACAGTGGTCCCACAGTGATCTAACCATAGCCTTTAAGCTCTGTGAGGACAGGAATTTTTGTCCATTTTTGTCCATTTTGTTCACTGTCTAGTGTCAGCATTTAACATAGTACCTGGAGCATTTTAGCGCCTTATAAGTATTTGTTGAATAAATGAAAAAAATCTATTCCTATATTCTCTCCCCTTTAACTCATGCTATACACCCATCAGAATTAACCAAACAAAGACATAATCATATCATCACTTCTTCTGAACCTTTCTATGGTTGCCTCCCATTTGCTACAGAATGAAGGCCACCATATCTAATTGAAACACTCAAGACCTTTCACAGAGTGTCCTCAGTTTAATTCTGAGATCTCATCTCCTACCACTATTTTCCAGGACCCTACTCACTAGATGGACTAGACTATTCCCATGCCTTTGATGTATATTCCCATCTCTTTGACTTTGCTCCTTCTGGGCTCTCTGCCAGAAATATATCTCCCTCCTTTGTGTCTGATATGGGATGGTCTTTTATCTGTGGTCCTTTGAATGGTCAACTTTGAAAAAACCAAGAATTAATAACAGGCAAATAAAGTTAACATAATGAGAACTTTAGGGTGTAATTAAAGGTTAAGAAGAGACAAAAAGGCTGTCATTCTGAATCTCTGTCTTTAAAAATAACCCTTCTAGCTTCCTGCACTCTTAGACCCAAAGTTCTTCACATCCGCCTCCTGACCAACCCAAAGCAGAAACAAAGGGAAGAGCAAACAGAATGACTCACACACACATCGAAGGTTTCTGAAACTGAGGAGAAACAGTGAGGAAGGGCTAACAAGAGAGTGGTGGAGATCAAGACTCCAAGGGATGGAGGGAGTTAAAGAAAGTCCACATGCTGTTGGAGGCACCAGGGTGGTGGGGACAAAGAGACCATGGGCCGGGACAAGCATTAGACATGAATGCATGAGAATCTCCAGCTTTGTGCGGGGCATTCTACCACTGAGAACTGAAAGCAAATGCATGACCTTTTCTGGAGTGTGTGTGTGTGTGTGTGTGCACCTCACTGTGTATCATGCAGAGGATGGAGAATAGATCATCACCTCTCCCAACCCCTAGAAATCACCTGCAAGCATTTGAGATCGTTAACCATAGACTACAGAATGGAAGAGAGCAAAGCTGGGAGTTAAGCCAACCAGCTAACCAGAAACACTGATTTCACTGACTGTTCCTGGAAGCCCTCACCACCAGCCCCCAAGGAACAGATGCTAGTGACTCAGTTACACGCCTATCAGTTTCCTTCTCAAACTTCATCAAGCGTTGCTTCCCCAGACAGAATTGAGGCTTCTGCTGTCTTTCATGGGCCTCTCAGTTCTGCTCAGCTAGATCCTGTCTTCTCAACTGGAGGCTGAATTCACCAAGAGCAAAGCTGTTGACATTGCCTCCCTATCCTCACTCGGGGTCTTGCACTCTGTGGCCACGCAATAAATATTATCAACTTGGCTTCTGCAGATGCTGTCGCTGAGGCCCAAAGCAGCTAACTGGTTTTCCCAGTGCTCCATGACTTGTCAGTGGCTAAGCTGGAATAGGATAGCAGCTTTTTCTTTCCAACAGAAAACTCACTGTTTTCAGTCTGAAAATATCATTTCTTGACATACATTTGCATAGAAAGGAATTACAGAATGTGCACTGTGGTTATTTTCTTCAACCACATTATAGTCCAAAGTGGCACTTTTCAAATGGAAGGCAGCCTCATCCACAAACAAACACAGGCCTCAGAATCAGAGGGACCTTCTCATGAGGAGCTTGCTGCAAGTCCATTCACTTCCCCAGCTCCCTTTCCTCCTCTGTGGACAGAGGACACCAGTGCACATGCCCCAGGGATGCTGCGGGACTAAAGAAGACAGAGGGAGCTCCAGACAGCTACTTCGCTCTTCCTCAAGTGTCTCTTTTGGGTAACAGCTATATCAACTATTCATTGGCTCTATATTTTTTTTACAACATGAAAATTTACTCAAAATAAGAAATCACACCAAATGACAAAATATGAAAGCAAAAACCTACCTCAAACATCACAAAATCCAGAAAAAAAATCCCCACAATATTTATATTAATCCCTGACATACCTTTATCATACCTGTCCCTACATATTTTGTTTACATACTTAACAGTTTTTTTTTATTATGGCAAAAGATATGTGACACAAAATTTGCCATTTTAACTGTTCTTAAGTGTACAATTTAGTGGCATTAATTATATTCAGAGTGCTGTATAACCATCACAACTAGTAGTTTCTACCATGTTTTCATCTTTCCAAACAGAGACTCTGTAGACAGTAAGCCCCAGTAACTCCCCATTCTCCTCTCTCCCTGATTGCTAATCTACTACCAGTCAGCCAATTCTAGGTAAATGTAATCATTCAATATTTGTCCATTTGTGCCTGGCTTATTCACTTAGCATAACGTTCTCAAGTTTCATCCATGTTGTAGCCTCTGTCAGCCCTTCATCCCTTTCAAAGGCTGAGTAATATTGCACTGCCTGTATGCACCGCATTTTGCTTACTCACTTATCTGTTGATGGACATGGGTTGTTTCTGCCTCTTGACTATTGTGAAGAACGCTGCAGTGAGCATACATGCAAATATCTGTGAGTCCCTGATTGCAGTTCTCTTGGGTGTACACCTAGGAGTGCAATTGCTGGGTGAGGTGGTAATTCTATATTTACCTTTTCGAGGAAGCACAGAACTGTTTCCACAGCAGCCATACCAGGTCACAACCTCACCAACAATTTGCAAATGTCCCGATGTCTCCACATCCTCACCCACACTTGTTACCTTCCATCTTCTGTGTTACAGCCTTTCTAGTAGGTGTGTTCCCTCTATCTTATTTGTGGGCTGGAGGGATTTTGAGGTTTACTTCTCCTTCCCTGGATATCCTTATTTTTTTGCCTACATGACCAGTTCCTTAATTAGAGATTCATTCCTTTGGTTTGGTATTTCTCACCTTCTATTAAGATGCTGAGAGCAGAAGCATCTTGAGTCTTTTTGGTTATTGGCAGCACAGGACAGCTCGTGTCCTTGGGCAGTTATAAAGCAGCTGGGACGGCTTGCAGACACTTAGTAGGCTCTGACTGCCAGAAAACAAGCTCTTCTTCGGGCTCCCTGTGTCATTCTGTCCACGTCACCATCATTCTCCTGGAGCCCAGGGTTTGCAGGGATGCTCCTTACGTCCACCTACTTCACTCTCCCATATAATTAGGCAAAGTCCCAGAAGCCCTCCCTTTACAAACCACCAAGCCCATTGTTCCTGCCCCACAGCCTGCATTCTGGTTGATACCTTGAGCCACTTCACAGCTGAACAACTTCAATACCCTCAACTAGAGCTGCTTCCACTGTCCCCCCGGTCAACCCCACCAATGACAGTGACTCCATCCCTATGTGCTAGGTATTCAAAATGAAGTGACCCAAGGCACCTCCTTGTTGGCAGAAAGTTCTCTCAGTTTGATCCATGCTTATGGTCTTAGGAAGATCAACCCTACCTTCCCCGTTCTCTGACCTGAGGCCTCCTGTTCTCTCTCATGTTAGAGCCAGTGCGCACAGAGCATTTACAAAGCACCAGGCACTGCTGTGGCCACCTGGCCCCTGCCCCTTGCAGCCTTTGCTTCTGTAGATTTATAAACGCCGGAGAGAGCTGTTCATCTACAGCACCATGTGAACACTACTAGCCCCTTGAGCTGTCCAGCACCAAGGCCCAGAATGGGCTGCCTTCTCTCACTTTCAAACTTTGGCGCAATGTTTCCCTCTGCCCCAGACTCCCTATTTCAAACCTTTTCACCTCCTGTTTTCCTGGTACTCCTCCCTATTTGATGGCCTCCACCTGGGGGGGCATTTGAAACCCTTATGGAAACCCCCAGCTGGATGCCACCCTCCCACCGCTCTGTGCTCCAATGCTTACCCGATTATAGCGCTTTTCACACTATTTTGCTTTCACTGGCCTGTGAGCCCTTCTAGAATGTGAGCTCCCCCAGGGCGAGAATTGAAGCCCCCCCACACTAGCGACTGACACTTAGTGGGTATTCTATAAATGTCTGATGAACCACAGAATGGAATGGCCAGTCATCTACCCTGGAAGTTCATTTTACCCCACGTTATTTCCCTCAAATCTGTTCCTTCGTTCATCAAATGCTTACTAGGCTTTTCTTCTATGAGCCAGGCACTGGTTTAGACCCTGGAACTATAGCAGAGACTAAGAAACAAGAATCACTGACGTTGCGGAGTTCGAACTGTAGTTAGGGAGTGGGAGAGGGTATGTGGAGATGCAGAAAAGAAACGAACGAGGAAAACATACAGCATGACGAACAGATCCATCGGCAATAACACATACGTCTAAAAATTCAAATAGAGCTCTGAGACAGAATATGAAGATGGAGGGAGGGAAAATATTGGGGTGTGAGGCTCTGTGGTGGAACATAGGGGATCAGAACAGGAGGTGTGGGGCATCAGAAGAGACTGGGAGCTCTCCCTGGGGATGGAGGAGAGGAAGGCCAGGGAAATGAACAAGAGCCCAGGTACCGAAGACAGTATCGAAGTCTGGCCCTGGCTCTAGCATTTAGGGGGGAGAAAGAAAGTGGGAGACCTATGGGAGAAGGACCATGGGATTGTTACCATGGGACTCAGGAAGCTAGCTGGGAAGAAGCTGCTCTTCCGGAATGTGGTTACTCCACGAAAACTCTGACCTACTGCTTTCCTGCTGCAGAAGGAAAAGAACATGTGGTATAACTTTTCATTGGTAAGGGTAGTAGTGTGGGAAGACTGTCTTCCACGAAATATGACATCCACAGTCCTTTAACTTGAACTATGGAATTAAAATTACT
Organism: Mirounga angustirostris; assembly: GCF_029215605.1. Lineage (NCBI taxonomy): Eukaryota > Metazoa > Chordata > Mammalia > Carnivora > Phocidae > Mirounga > Mirounga angustirostris. Next base: position 13,966,337 of record NW_026991711.1, on the reverse strand, counting down.
TATGTGGGGTGCCTCAGTCGGTTAAGCATCTGCCTTTGGCTCAGGTCATGATCCCAGGGTCCTGGTATCAAGTTCCGCGTTGGGGCTCCCTGCTCAGCCAGAAGTCTACTTCTCCCTCTACCCCTCGCCCCTGCTCATGATCTCTCTCTCTTTCATGCTCTCTCTCTCTCAAATAAATAAAAATCTTTAAAAAATAAAATAAATAAAATAAAATTTCTTATGTCAAAATAATCGCTTTCAGATGCTCTTCCAGAAAAGACTGTGAGCCATTTGAAAACAGGCCAGGGCTTTCCTTGTCTCCTTCCCAGACTCCAACACAAGGCCTAGGACAGGGTGGACTAACAGACAAGATAAGCCCAGAATGAGAAGAACAATTTGTTATTAGGACTCTTCTTAGAAATACCTTGCCTCTCTGTTTTCCTTTTATACTTGAGACTCTAATTTTCTAATTTATTATAATTTTTTATTATAAATGCATTTTCTTTATATGTAGAATGCTCAGAAAATAGAGAAAATATGTAAATTTCTCCAGCTCACACCCTGAAAAATTATTAACAGTAGTAATTTCTATTTCCCTGGTTCTTTCTCTTCCTTCCTAATGCAAATTCTCAAATCCCTAACCAATTATTGTCTGCTCCATCCTCTTATTTCTAGATTAGGAACCCAAGAAGGGTCCAGGAGATGATGCTCATAATTTAGTTTGGCCCATCATTTCTAGCTTTTGACCTATTTCCCTTCTACATCTGGCCATACTCAGTGATATCAGCTGCTTACAAAACTAAATGAGTGGACCCCGAACTCTTCTTTTTTTTTTTTTAGATTTATTTATTTATTTGAGAGAGAGAGAGAGCGAGCGAGTGGGGGGAATGGCAGCTGGAGAGGGAGAGAGAGAATCTCAAGCAGACTCCATGCTGAGTGCAGAGTCTGATGCAGGGTTTGATCTGATGACCCTGAGATCATGACCTGAGTGGAAACCAAGAGTCAGTCGCTCAACCGACTGAGCCACCCAGGTGCCCCCCACCCTGCCCCTGGCTCTTTACATGACCACTCAGACTCCCCTCCCTACGCACTTGGAGCTCTCTAGTCCTCTAAGTTGCCAAAGGATGCCCAGTGCAACTAACACTCTGAGGTTTCATGCAGATAATCAGGAAAGCAAGCTCCATCCCCACCCCCAGCCAGACCTTCTGACTGAGGGCCTAGCACACTAGCAAAGGACTTCTTGTCTTCTCACTGTGGCCCTCTCTCCCTTGGCCTAAGTCTTACAGCCAGAGAATGGGTCTTTAGAGGTCACTTATTACCCCTTTGGTGCCTAAGCTGTAGGGCTTCTTCCATGAGAACATTGATCTGAATACAATCTGAATTTGCTCAGTCCATCCCACCCCAGCCCACCCCACTCCACCCCAGCCCACCCCACCCCACCATGCTCAAACATCTTCCAATCCCAACAGCTGGACACACTGTATGCCAGACTTTGGCACCCAGCTATAAATACGAAGGAGGCAAGTGACAAATCATCATACCAAGATGATAATTTTAACATTTTAATGTTTTTCTTCCCTTCCAGTGTTTTTTTGCACATTGATTACAAACTTGGAACTATGTGGTGTAAGTGTGATATTGGCTCTTTTCTTTTTAAAACCTTAGGTACCAGAGCATTGAATTTATTATGCGTTTCAGTTATAGAGCATTTCATCATTGAACATCCATCTAAGCAATGTCCTTTTCTATTGTAATTATAAATTAGGAATAGTAATAATAATATTTATTATTCCCTTCTAATAAAGATGCTTCCCTACCGATTTCTTTTTTTTTTTTAAAGATTTTATTTATTTGACAGAGAGAGAGAGAGCGAGAGAGGGAACACAAGCAGGGGGAGTGGGAGAGGGAGAAGCAGGCTTCCCGCTGAGCAGGGAGCCCGATGCGGGGCTCGATCCCAGGACCCTGGGATCATGACCTGAGCCGAAGGCAGACGCTTAACGACTGAGCCACCCAGGCGCCCCCCTACCGATTTCTATATACCCACCTGTTCTTGAAAAATATGCTGCATTGTTTCATATATGTTTTCTTTAATATTCATTTGTACTAAAATCTCATTCTGTTTTAACTTTTTTCATTCAACCCTTTGTATTTCAGATTTATTGATGTACACATAATCTAAATGTTGTCATTTCATAGCGTGCATTTACTACATTTTGCTCATTCCTTCCCCAGTGTTGAACACTTGGATTATTCTAACTTCTTGCTGCCACAATCAATATTATGACAAATGTCTTTTCCGTGTTCCTGTAGAGACCTGTGTAAGAATGTCTCTGTGATTTTTGTCCAGGAGTGCGTGGAATTATTGGGTGCTGGGTTCTCACAGAGGAAACTTCTCTAGGTACCGCCATACTGCTTTCCAGTGTTGCTCAAGTTCCCATATTCCCATATACTAAGTGACATTTTGTATTATATACTCCTAATTTTTACTATTTTGAGGCTGTAAATCAGTTTCTCATTCTTATTCATATTTGTATTTGTCTCATTGCTCTGGTGTTTCAACACTTTTTCATCAAATTGTGTACCTTCTTCTTCTTTGGAATGTCAGCTTTGCCCATTTATCCTATCTTTGCACTTAACATTACACCTTGAATATTTTCTGATACTGTCCATGAACATTATTTATAATGTTATTATTTATAATATTATTTTTATTATAAATAATATTATATAATGTTATTTATAATATTCCGTAACATGCCATATCTTGGTTAATCATTGTTCTTTTATTAGACCTTTAAGTCGTTTCCAATTTTTGCTAACTGTGATAAGCATCTCTGCACATAAAATTTTCTCTACATGTGAGATTATTTCCTTTGGACCGTGTCATGGAAAGATAATGACTGATTCAAAGAACATTTGAAGTTACTCAGTATTTATTGCCCAATCACTTCCCTAAAAGCTTACAGCATTTACAGTTCCATTTACAGTATATAAGAGTGCTTGTCTTACCATACACTCACGAATACTTTCCAAATCATCATCAACCTGAGACATAAAGTCTAGCTCATTTTTTTGCTTTAAAAAATTGTTCACTAGTGACACCTGAGCCTATTTTATGTAGATTAGAGATTTGCGTTTCTTCTTTTGTAAATTTGCTGTTTGTGCTCCTTGCCTAGTTTTTCCAGGCTATTTGTATTATACTGTTGATTCACAAGAGCTCTTTATAAGAATAGTTTTTATGTCATTTTGCCTCCCGTGTGTATGGCATGTGGTGAAAGTTCTTATAAAAGGAACCATGTTATGAAAAGATGGAAGTTGTTTGGGGCTTGTCTTCTGTGGGTGTCTAAGAACATTGGTTTGCAAGAGCACTGCTGGACATCTGTGAGAGTAAGAAAAACAGCTGTAGGCATGAGAGGAGCAGAACCATGCAGCCTTGTTGCCCCGTCTCTGGTCTCCCCAGGAAGGACTGACTATTGCCTCTCCACAGGGAGCTCCAGAGAATTCCTCCAGCTCTGAATCTCAGTTCATTTGCCTTACCGCTGCCCATGTTTGCATCTCACTGACTAAGGAATTTAGGAGACTCGTTGAAAACAGAAAGCCCAGAGCCTTTGAGGTAAAGCTGGAATAATGAGGATTCAGTAAATTTGAACTTTAGGACAAAGGCTATCTAGGCAAAGACAACTTTTCCTTAATTCTGGTTTTAATGTGACTTACACGTTGTTCCATTTTACGCAGTCTCCAAATCAAATCTGTTCTACCATAAACCTGTTTGTAATTCTTGAGTAGTTAATAACACAGTACCTTGTTCTGTGTCATGTCAAATCTTGCTGAAAGCCGGTGCATTAACCTCCGGAGAAGGATTGAAACTGTGACCAGGGCTCTCACTTGCAGTTAAGGCTGGACAACTGTAAGGCTAATTGTAGAACCGTGTAGCTGTCATGCTGCAAGGAGCACCGAAATCCTGCCTAATTGTATTTTACTTCAGGGGTAGCTTACCCTTTCTCCTGAGAGATGAGAGTACGCATTTAGCTTCTACCTGTTTGTCAAATGGCTGCAGAAGTTCTGTCTCATCTAAGTAACGCTTGACGCTTGATGCTTGATTTTTTGTCAAATCTTCAGCTTGGGTAAATGTCTGCTCAGTCCCAAGCCCTTCTTTCTTGGATGCAAAATGCAGGACCTATTCCAGAAGAGCCTCTGGAAACTTCAGAAAGATCAGTGTTTGCTGCTGGGCAGTAAGCCACTGGGCAATAATGAGTCATTTTCCCTATTGAGTGCATTTCTTTCTATTAGCCAAGGGAAGATAGTCACATGCTCTAAAAACCTAGACGAGATACTCATCTATCTTATTTTTTTTTTAAGATTTTATTATTTATTTGACAGAGACACAGCGAGAGAGAGAGAACACAAGCACAGGGAGTGGGAGAGGGAGAAGCAGCCTTCCCACTGAGCAGGGAGCCCGATGCGGGGCTCGATCCCAGGACCCTGAGATCATGACCTGAGCCGAAGGCAGGCGCTTAACGACTGAGCCACCCAGGCACCCCTTATCTATCTTATTTATCTGAGTCTGATTCACACTCATCCTGTCCCTTTTATGCCATAGCTTCAAGTTCTTGATCCTATTACTGCATGTTTTCATAGATGGGGAGGAGGAGGCATTTCTTTAGAATATTTTTAAGGGTGCCTGCGTGGCTCAGTCGGTTAAGCGTCTGCCTTCAGCTCAGGTCATGATCTCAGGGTCCTGGGATTGAGCCCCACATAGAGCTCCTTGCTCAGTGGGGAGTCTGCTTCTCCCTCTTACTGCTCCCTGCTCATGCACTCTTTTTCAAATAAATAAATAAATCTTTTTTAAAATAAAATATTTTAGGGCGCCTGGGTGGCTCAGTTGGTTAAGCGACTGCCTTCGGCTCAGGTCGTGATCCCAGGGTCCTGGGATTGAGTCCCACATCGGGCTCCCTGCTCTGCAGGGAGCCTGCTTCTCCCTCTCCCACTCCCCCAGCTTGTGTTCCCTCTCTTGCTGTGTCTCTCTCTGTCAAATAAATAAATAAAATCTTTTAAAAAAAATAAAATAAAATATTTTAAACTATAGAGATATACAATAAAAATGCACAGATTTTAAATGTAGTTTGAGGAGTTTTGGCAAATGCATATATCTGCGGAACAACTACTTCTATCAAGATACAGAACATTTCCATCAGCCCAGAAACCTCCTTCCTGCCCTTTCTCATCTCAGGCCCTGCTCCCCGTCTGATTGTAAGAAGCAGAAATTGATTTTCTTTGTTCTAGAACATCATATAAATAGAATTAATTACATAGTATAAATTCTTTTGTACCTGGTTTCTTCACTTTGCTTAGCAGTAGTCGTGTAAAAATACCATAATTTGTTTATCTAGTAAATTGTTGATGGACATTTGGGTCATTTCAAGGTTTTGCTTATGATATCATCTTTGTGGTGGTATGTTTTAATCAGCACATAAAAACCAACTAGAAAAGACTGATAAACAGAACTACTTCAAGATTACGAATTTCTGTTGATCAAAAGTCACATTAAGAGAGGGAAATGCTGGGCGCCTGGGTGGCTCAGTTGGTTAAGCGACTGCCTTCGGCTCAGGTCATGATCCTGGAGTCCCTGGATCGAGTCCCACATCAGGCTCCCTGCTCGGCAGGGAGTCTGCTTCTCCCTCTGACCCTCCTCCCTCTCATGCTCTCTGTATCTCATTCTCTCTGTCTCAAATAAATAAATAAAATCTTAAAAAAAAAAAAAAAGAGAGAGGGAAATGCGGGGCACCTGGGTATCAGTTAAGCATCTGCCTTCGGCTCAGGTCATCACCCCGGGGTCCTGGGATCGAGCCCCCCGATGGGCTCCCTGCTCAGCGGGGAGTCTGCTTCTCCCTCTCCCTCTACCCCTCCTGTGCCCCTCCCGCACCCTCCTGCCCCCATGTACTCTTGTGCACTCTCTCTCTCAATAAGTAAATAAAATCTTCAACAACAACAAAAAAGGGAAATGCAAGCTGCAGAGTGAGAGGAGATAGTTGCAATAATGCAAAGAACTACCACAAAAAACTGCTATGACTTATTTCATTTTTTCTGAGTAAATATCTAGGAACAGAATTCCTATGTCCTATACTAGGTCCACATAGGCTTTAAATGATGATGTTAGCTATATGATTTTTGTACATCTCCTTTATCATACTGAGGAAACTTTCTCCCTCCTTAGTGTTCTGAGAGTTTTTTTAAAAATTTATAAATTGGTGTTAAATTTTGTTAAATGTTCTTCTGTACCTGTCGAGCTGATAATGTGACTTTATTCCTTTATTCTAAGTAATGTGGTTAATCAACTAGGTCATTATGTAATATACCTGTATATATTGTTGAATATCATGTGCCAAAATTTTATTAATACATTTTTAATCTGTGTTCAGGAGAAATATTGGTCTGTAGTTTCCTTGTAATGGCTTTGTCAGGTTTTACAGACTGATACTAGCCCCATTTTCTTTGCAGGAAGGTTTTTCACTGTGAATTTAACTTCTATAATAGATACAAATCTATTTAGGTTGCCTTCTTGAATGAACTTTGGTAGTCAATGATTTTCAAGGAATGTGTTCATTTTATGTAAGTTGCCAAATTTATTGCCACAAAATCATTCATATTATTCCCATATTATCATTTTAATAAATGCACTATCAGTAGAAAAGCCCCACTCTAATTCCTGATACTGGTAATTTGTGAGTTTTTTCCAATTTTTTTTTCCTAGCTATCTTGGTCAATCTGGCTAGAGATTTATCTTTTTTTTTTTTTTTTTAATCTTCTCCAAGACCCAGCTTTTGGTTTTATTGACTTTTTTTTTTTTAAGATTTTATTTATTTATTTGAGAGAGAGAATGAGCTAGAGAGAGAGAGCATGAGAGGGGGAGGGTCAGACGGAGAAGCAGACTCCCTGCCGAGCAGGGAGCCCGATGCGGGACTCGATCCCGGGACTCCAGGATCATGACCTGAGCCGAAGGCAGTCGCTTAACCAACTGAGCCACCCAGGCACCCCGGGTTTTATTGACTTTTAAAATTGGTTTCTATTTTATTAGTCTTTCTTCTTATGCTTTTTATTTCGTTATTTCTGCTTGTTTAATTTTAATTTGTTCCTCTTTTAGATTCTAGAGTGGAAGCTTAGGTCATTGATTTGAGACCTTCTTCCCCTTCTAATATTAGTGTTTAGGGCTATTTCCCTCTAAACACTGCTTTAGCTTCATCCCATTATGTTTGATATAACATGTTTTCATTTCTACTCACTTCAAAATAATTTCTAATTCTCCATGTGATTTTTTTGGATGCATGGATTATTTAGAAATATGTTGTTTAGTGTCCAAATATTTAATGAATTTCCACATATCTTTCTGTTACTGATTTATAATTTAATTCTATTTGATCAGATAACATATTTTATATCATTTAGAACTTTTCAATATTCTCTCAACCAGTATATGGCCTAACTTAGTAAATGCCGCAGGTAAATTTGCAAAAATATATTTATTTTACTGCTGCTAGGTAGAGTGTTCTACCGATATCAGTTGGGTCAAGTTGGTCAATTGACTTCTTCAGGTCTTCTATCCTTCTGTGTACATGTTTCATCAACAGTTGAGAGAAAGATTTAAATATTCTATATAATTCTAGATGTGTCTATTTCTCCTTTCACTTCTAACAGTTTTGCTTTGTGTATTTTCAATTTTTGTTACTAAGTTCATAAAGATTTTTGATTACTGTTGGGAGAGAAGTGACCAGGGATTGCTTGCATTTCTGTGCATTTTCTCAACAGAGGAGAATTAGTAACAGTTTATTGGTTTTTGTTGTTCTTATTTTATTTTTTCCCCTAGCTGTCTTGTTCAGGTTTCCAAGCACATAGACCTGGAAGATAGAAATGTTGTTCTTCAGAGAAGAGACCAAATTTGTTTCCTGATCAAGATAATAGAGATTATGTCTCTAAGACAAAGGTTGGACATATTTCTTGCAGCCCCTTTAGAAGATCAGAATTTCCTAAGCTTGGAGTTATTTAGTTGCAACACAAACCCACAGTGTGAGTAGCTTCCAACTGGGCCATTCCACATTGGTTTTATTTTGCTTTCATTTTTTTAAAGGTATTTCTGCTGGGTATAGAATTTTATGTTGGTAGTTCTCCCCTTCCAGATGTTAAAAATATTTCTATACTACTTTTTGCTTGTATTATTTCTGAGCCTGCTGTCACTCTCAACTTTGCTCTGTGTACAAAATGTTTCTTTTCTGCTCTCGTGGTTGCTTTAAATTTTTTTTTCCTCATTAACATTAGCTTTAAATTAACAGTGGTTGATTATGATCTGCCACGGTATAATTTCTTTTGTTTCTTCTGCTTGAATTCTTTGAGCTTCTTGGAAAATTTGGGGCCATTATTTCTTCAAATATTTGTTCTTCCTCAACTCCTTCTCTTTGCAGGATTCTGATTACCTGTGTGATAGGCTACTTAAAGTTGTCCCACAACTCACTGATACTGCTCTTATTTTGTGTGTTTTGTTCTGTGCATTTGATTTTGAATTGTTTCTATTGCTGTGTCTTCAAGTTCACTAATATTTTCTTCTACAGGTAGAAGCTGTTACTAACTCTGACCATGTGTTTTTTTTTTTAATCTCAGATTATATAGTTTTTATTTATAGAACTTCAACTTGAGTCTTTTAAACATATTTCCCAAGTCTCTTCTTATTATGTGCATGTTTTCCTCTACCTTCTTGTACATATACTTTATGTTTACACTAGCTTTTATAATATCATTCTCTACTCATTTTACCACCGATGTCTGTGTTAGTTTGCTTGGGCTGCCTTAACAAAGTACCACAAAATAAGTGACTTAAACAATAGAAATGTATTATCTCACAGCTCTAAAAGCTAGAAGCCTAAAATCAAGGTGTCAGCAGGATTGGTTCCTTTTTGAGGACTATGAAGGAAAAATCTGTTCCAGGACTCTGTTCTTGGCTTGAAGATGGTAATCATCTGTGTTTCTTCACATCATCTTCCTTCATGTCTTCAAATTTTCCTTTTTATAAGAGCACCAGTCATATGGGGTTAGAAACCACCCTAATAACCTCATCTTACCTAATTATATCTGCAATGATCCTGTGTCCAAATAGCCTCACATTCTGAGGTACTGAGGGTTAGGACTTCAACATATGAATTTGGGCGGGAGGACACAATTCAACTAATAACAATGTGATTTCTGGATCTTTTCTATTGATTTATTTTTGTCCTTGTTATAGGTTAAACTTCCTGCTTTTTTGCATGCTTATTAACTTTTGGTCAGATGTTTAAATTTAACATTATGATTTGCTGGAGAATTATGAATTCCCTTAAATAATGTGGGGATTTGTTCAGTGATACACTTAAGTTACTTGGAAATAATTTGATCTTTATGTTTTCTTTTAACCATTTTTAGATAAGTTCAGAACAAGTTTTATTCTGGTTCTTATTTGGCCAGCATTATATTTGATGATCCAGGTGTTAAGAAGTCTTTCCACTCTGGCTAGTGGGAAACAAACTATTTTTGGCCCTATGTGATCACCGGGGATGGGTCCCATCTGATCCTTCCAGCTCTTTGTTCCTGGCCTCATGTAGATCTCTCATGCATGCACTGGCCAGTACCCAGCTGAAGATTCAAAGGGAATCCTCTGCAGATTTCCAGAGAGCTCTTTCTCTCTCCCTCTCTATAAACAGACACATAGATATAGATATATAAATATATAGATATCTCCTCTCCATTACTCCTCCCTATGAGTTCTAGCCACTTTGAACTCTCCAAACTCTGTCTCTTTGTCTCTTCAACTTAGGGATTCTGCTGGGGCCCTCCCTGCATTACACCCTATGAATGATCTCAAGGCAGTAAACTGGAGCAATCTCGAGTCTCATTTTGTTTCATGTCCTTCTCCCACAGGTATCTTTCCTGTGCTGCCCATTATCCAATATCTGGAAACATTATTTCCTATATTTTTCCCCTTTTAATGTTTTTCTAAGATTAATCTGGTCCCTCTTACTCCACTATGGTGAAAGTAGAAGTCTTCAAATTTGATTTTATATTTCCGTCCCACACTTATTGAGTGGCTACTACATGCCAAGTGCTGCTATACATGCAGGGGATGCATCAGTGAACAAGAGCATATAAAACTCCCAAAGAGCATATAATGTGGAAAAATCAAGCCATAGAAACAAACACATCAACAAGTCGATGTGCTACAAAGCAAATCAAGGCAAGAAAGGTTATAGGGAGTGCCGGTGGTGGAAAGGGATTGTAATTTAAAATAGAGTGAACAGAGGAGACACCACTGAAAGGGAATCAGCACAGCAAAGATCTCAGGAGGCAGATAACCAGTCATGGAGCTATTTGGAGGGTACACTTGGACTGAAGGAAGAGGAAGTGCAGAGGCCCTGAGGCAGGAGCATGCCAGAAGTGCGTGAACAACGACAAGGAGGTGGATGTGGCAAGGGTGGACAATGAAGGAGCAGCAGCAGGGGAGGAGGTCAGAGTGGTTATGGCTGGAGGTGGGGAGGCTGCTCTTTAAGATCTTGAAGGTCACTATCAGTCTTTTGGTTTTTGTTATGAATTATACACGGAAGTGAAAAGTTACCATTTCTCCTTTAGTAGGATCTGCTTAACTATTGTATTAAGAATACAAAGTGAAAGTGCCAGGGAAGATGTTAGGAAGCTTTTCAAATAATCCAGGCAAAATATGATGGTGATTAGACCCAAAGGAGTTACAGAGGGGGTGGTGGAAAGTAACTAGATTTGGGGTATATTCTGATGGAAGAGTTGGCAGAATTTGTTATTATTAGGTTATAGACTCAAGCAGTCTCCTCTCCCTCTCAGAAGGCTCAATCTTACCTTGAATTATTACAAAGAGAAGAATTATAAGGCCATACTCTTCATGTTATTTTACCCTGCTAGCTTAAAACCCTCTGGGATTGTCCAGAGACTTCCTTCAGAGACAGTGACAGAAGCAGCCTTGAATGTACTTATCCTAGCAGCATAAATCTGTCACTGGCTTCATTTTCATTACACACAGATCCCAGTAAGTCTGTGTGGTAGGGCTTTTGACTACCTGGAACAGTAGGAGGATTATTTTTTAAATCAATGTGCAAATGAAGATGGATTTATATTTTCTTCCAAATTTTACCTTGAGTATTCATTATAAACACCTAGGTAGTATTTTAAAACCGTCAACAAAATATGTCCTCAAAAGCTATCCACATATTCTATCTTTGGGGGACCTTTCTGATTTTTTTGAACTTACCTGCATTTGAGAGTATTTGGTGGGGGTTTCAAAATGATTAGTGTACTGCCTCTGGTTTTGCTATTTAAGTTGAATATGGCTAAGTTGAATATTTCTGGAGGTGCGATCCACTCATTTTATTTAATGGACATTTATTGAACAACTACTGTATCCCAGTCCCTGTGCTATGTGCTCTGAACTAGGGCTGTTTCTTTTCCATAGTTTGCAAAGTCCTAGTCCTCAAGGAATTTATGAATGTGTATGCAATTGTAACATACAATGTGGTGAAATTAGAAATGCTGGCAGGAACCTGTTTAGTGAGAAAATGGAGGACTTCTTCTATCAGCTCTGGGGGTGAGTTTCCTAGTTGAGGAGCTGGTAGTACAGGGAGAAAGGAGTGAAGAGTGAGTGGATGTTTCCTGCAGCAGCAGCAACAGACATAATGGCTGTAAAGTGAGAGAAATCACAGTGCACTGGGCATTTGCAAACACTTCAGAAAGATTGGAGCTTTCCATTAGGATACTCAGCAGTGATGCTGAGGAGTCCAGCACAGGGCAGATTGTGAAACTCCAGTGCTAAGGAGTTTGCATTTTAATTGTGGAGCAATGGAAAGCATTGAACATCTCTTTTAGCAGGAGAGTGGTATTGCACTGTGAAAGGTCACTCTGGCTGTGCTGTGGAGAATGGACTAGAATCCTGTAAGATCAAAGCATGGAGACCTGTCCATATACGGCTGTGGTAGTCTGGAAAAATGATGCCCCCAGCCTGAATAAGGCACTGCCAGAAGCAGAATTTAAAAAATAACAAGAGAAAATCTAAAGAATACATGTGGTGAGGTGTGGTGTATGGGAAAGGAAAGAGTGGAGAAGAATCCAAGACTTAACTACTAGGTAAAACTATAGTAACATTGATTAAGATATTGGGCATAGAGAGAGAACTAGATTTGGATTGTCTGTAATGAATTCAGATTGGAACAAACAAGAGTTTGAGGTGGCTGGGGTTATCCACCTAAAGATGTCTGCAGGTAATTAGACATGTGGAGCTCAGGAGAACCATCGGAGTTTGAAGTATATTTGAAAGTTATACTTGGGCACCTGTTAATATTTAATATTAATATTAATATTAATCAATATTAACTTAATCAAATATTAAGTTATTATTTGAAAGTTATACAGGGGCGCCTGGGGGGCTCAGTTGGTTAAGTGGCTGCCTTGGGCTCAGGTCATGATCTCAGAGTCCTGGGATCAACTAACCCTGCCTTGTGGGCGGGGGGGGGGGTCCCTGCTCAGCAGGGAGTCTGCTTCTCCCTCCTCCCCACCCCCCTGCTCGTGCTCTCTCTCTCAAATACATAAATAAAATCTGAAAAAAAAAAAAAAAAGAAAGTTATAGCACACAGATGGTTGTTGGAGTTCGGTGGTAAAAGAGATCACAGGAGGAGAGAGTCTAGAGGATTGAGAGTGGGACCTGAGGAGGGCTGACATATTTAAGGACCTGCCAAAGAAAGAAGAGCCAGCAAAGACGACTGTGTTGTAGCAGCAAATGAGGTAGAAGAAATCCAGACACCAAGGCATCAGGAGAATGAGGAGCTGGGGAAGTTGAAACAGGTGAGCCTTTCCAGAAGTCGGGGGTAGGTTAGTGTTAAAGCCAATGTTAAGCCATGATGAACAGTCAGGTAAGACGCAGCCAGAGCAGCCCATAGCAGAAGGAAGGCATCCGCGGTTCTCAGCAAGAGCTGTGTCAGTGAAGTACTGAGGGTGAAAGCCACACTGCAGGGCGGACAGGAGACCGCACACGGAGGGAGTGGGCGGAGGCAGTGGTGGAAAATAGGGCTCAGATCCAAGCCTGAAGGGGATGTGAGGGCCAGGGAAAGCTTTTCTTGTTGCAGCTGGTTCTTCAGAAGTGAGAGAAGTGAATTTGTTTAGAGGCTGATTAGGAGGGTCGATATAAAATGAGCAATGGCACCTAATGAAGAGAGGTGCTTCTAGGGGAGGCAGGAATGGTTGGTCTCCAAAACATCTGTGGAAGGAGGAGCCACATGGAAGAGAAAGGTACTTCTGGAAAGATCAGCATGGAGACCTGTTATGGATTGAATTGTGTCTCCCTAAAATTCGTAAGTTGAAGTCCTAGCCCCAAGTACCTCCAAATGTGACATTACTTGGAAATAGGTCCTTGCAGATGTGATTGGTTAAGATGAGGTCATACTGGGCATGGTGGACCTCTAATCCAATATGTCTGATGTCCTTACAGGAAGAAATTTTGGCAGAGACACGCACATACAGGGAGGATGCCATGTGAAGATGAAGGCAGAAATCACGGGGAGGCTGCAGACGCTGTCAAACCACTGGGCGTTAGGGGAGAAGCCTGGAAAGGTTCTTCACTAGCACCTTCAGAAGGAGCCCACCCTTGATCTTGGACTTCTGGCCTCTAGCACTGTGAGACAACACATTTCTGTTATTCAAGCCATCTAGTTTGTGCTACTTTGTTACAGCAGTGCTAGCTGACTAACGGGTACCAGCCATGCTAAGTTTATATGTGACAGAAGTCAAGGGGTTCTGACTTGGTGGTTGCTCCTTGCACTATGACTTTGGATTCAAGGTCATCTTTGGGGAGTCCATGCGGGAGGTGGCATGGGTGCTTGGAGACTTGGGGAGAAGACCTGAAATAGCCACTCTGAACAATGGAAGGCAGCAATCTAAAAGGAGATATAAGGTGACAGGACAGTACTCAGACCCCAGCTGAGTTTGGATCTCCGTCATTTCCAGTGTTTTTTTTTAAAAAATAGCTCAGCCCCGTGTGATTATTTGGGGAATATATTTTCTACCACGGAAGTCAAAGCTAACTATCTTTCTCTGCCCTGCCTGCCTTTTCCTGGGCCCTAAGTCCTCAGCAAAGGTACAAAGTAATAAAACCATTTTATTCATAGGAAAGGTCATTAAAATTACTGAGCAGGCTGCTTGCCCATGTGACTCACATCCTTCTAACACCAAGAATTTAATCCCCGGGGTTTAGCCAATAAAACCCATGACTAAAAAATGTTTTTGTCTTTCATCATCACCTTTCTCAGCGATTTGGTGGCTCTGAGCCATACTCTGTAGCTGAAATGTCTCCTCAAGGCATTTTTCTTCACCCTTACGTTCAAGATGTCTTTAGAGGCTTGTATTCTCTTCCCATGAATATGAATCAGGCCTCCTCAGGGTCTGTAACGAACCAGTCCTGAGGAAGTGCAGTAACATGGCTGATGGAGGAAATGTGTCCACGTAAGACCTTGCAATGGTACATTTTTGTTTTCCACATGAAGCATCGATTTCTTGAGGTAAAATATGGCAACTTGCGTGAATCACGTGAAACTCATGTGAAATACAACAGAGAAGATGAGACTTGGATTTTTATGAAATTTGTATTAGTCCCACTGCTACGGAAGCCAGTTGTATTTTAGATCCTATGCTCTGAGTAAGCAGCTAAATTCAAAGCCTGCCAGAGAACGTGAGGAGTTTCTAAGAGATAAGGCAGGAGCAGAATTGCAACTTCTGGGCAAGATTCATTAGGAAAATGGAGAAGAATGGAGCCTGGACAGCTCCAGGAGGAGAAAGAACTAGAGGAATGGTCAGAGCAGGACACAAGCAGTTGTGGGCTAACAATCTGGGTTGGCCTCAGAAAGTTCCATAGGTTGCCTATGACACCGCCCCCATGAGTACCCTCCCCACCCTGAAGAAGTCAACAGCTCAGACCCTGCCTGTGAAACCTGGCTGCCTGAGCTCCAAGCTCCTTAGGAAGCCCTCCAATTCGGAAGGCACTTCGAGATAGATTTGGAGTCAAATTTACCTCAACTCCTGCAGAAGTAGTTCTGAGTCCAGAGCAGGATTTACTCCCAGCTGCCCTATGTCAAAGGTTTCCTTTTAGGGGGAGAAGGGGAAGTGGTAATCTTGATTCTCACTCTGTAGCAGGGACCTCTCTGCTTATACGTATGCCTCAAACCCGGAGCATTCCACCTTATTCAACTGCACTCTCACTAAACTCTAGTTGGACATTAACGATGAGACCTCAGAGTCACAAAGGTGAAAACATGGAATAATAAAGCTGCAGCAAAATTTGGAGATGATGTACCCAATCTCCTCCACCCCACTCCCTCTCTCCATATACACGACCCCCAACACGATTGCCATCATTATTTCATTGAAATGAAAATACCAACTGAAACCCAGGGCTTAAATAACTTGACCATATGGTTTATTAGTGGTGAAACAGGTATTAAGCCCGAATACTTTGATTCTGTATTCAGAGATCTTTCTCCTGCACCACTCAAAAGGGCCCTGAGCCTAAAGACCACCCATCAGAAAGAAGGGCCCACTGGAGTAGACCCAGTAAACCCTGATAACACAAAAGCAGCTCTGATCTGCATATTAAGAGGCATAAGAAAATGACTCATAATGGCCTCTTCTAATCTAGTCAATTTCTATTAAGAAGTATTTAATACGATGGATATCATTTTATCTCTACTTCATAATTTATTTCAAAGCCCTCTCTTCCACTAGATTTCATTTAATTCTTCCCCTCCAAAAAAAAAAATTGTAAGAGAGAAAGAAAAGTTTGGTATGATGATCTCCCTTCAGAGATGAGAAAAATCAAGGTCAGAGGAGAGTGATAGACCCAAGTTCACAAGGTTAATAATAATCATTAGCACTGTGACTGGATCAGAGCCTTTTGCCAATTTCTAGCCAATTGTTAAGTTCCCACTATATGTCAGGACCTATACCAGAGCCAGAGGCATTTGATATGTAGCTAGAAGATGCTGGATTTCGAGGACCTGGAAGCCTGGTGGGTAGTTAGATAAGCAAACAAGTGAATTATGTTCAGTGAAAAGAAAATTATTAACTTGTGTCTACCAAAGAAGTCATCTAATAACTACTATGAGCCTCCCTTCCCTCATCTGCAATAATAACTCCTTTGCAGGACTGTGCAGAAGAGATGTAATGCTATTTTAAGATTTCATTTTACTGAATGCAATATTACAAAGCAGCTCAGAGAGCAAGCACAAGATGCTAACATTTGGGGGCGGAGAGGGAGAGTTCTGGACAAAACAGAAATTTGTTTCCCTGAACTTAGAAGAACCGACTGCCCACGGATTCCTACAATGCCTCTAAGGCCCTGTAATCTTTAGGGGTAGGGACCAAAGCCTGCAGAGTGCCTCCACACAGTATAATAGATCTTGGAGAGATCTATTCTAATTTGAAATTTGCTCACATGCTGAATGAATAAGAATAAATTGCTTACTTTCTCTGATTCTGGGCCCCTGGAGGGTAGAAAAGCATAATTATCCCAATAAATAACATGACATTATAAGTCAATGATGTGATAGCATCTTCCTGGCAGCTAGACTGTAATCGTGTGAATTCAGACCTTGAGTTTGCCAAGGTTCTTGTTACTGCACGGTTACCGTGGGCTTATTATATTCTTTTGGTCCTGAAAATGGCTGTCTCTGCAGCTGAGTTCGTTAGGTAAACAGCTGTGGTAATTGATAGTGTGAATACCATTTCATTTCCTGCTGCTTTAAAATAATTTGCTCTGAGCTGGAGGAAAATGACCAGTTCTGCCATTGTGAGTTCTGGCCAGTTTTCCTTGAGGAGCCTGTCTTAGCCTGAGTGTCTCCAAGATGTGTTTTTCCCTTGAAGAGTGCAGAATATGGGAGGAGCCTATTAGCTCCTCTCTTTCTCATGGCAGGGCTGGAGATCAAGGTCAGATCTCATTGGGCTCTGAAGAGTTTTACAGAGAGCTCCCCTGTCCTCCCTGGAAAGCCTTGGCGATGCCGGAAGGACCAGTGGATTATTGACCAGAAAGAAGAAAAATAAACTATTTTACTGCTGTCAGCCCCAGCCTGAGATTTCTAAATGTGGGAGGAAAGGTGTCATGGTTTTGTGGAGCTTAAAGCATATTCGATTTGGGGGATGATGTTCTTTGAGGAAAAGAAAGGGATATGAGATCTTACTTAATGGAAAGAAAGACTCTTTCCCCAAGTTAATTCATAAGTTTGAAGCAATTCCAATAAAAATCTCAGAAGGACTTGTTTAACTTGACAAAATTATTCTATGGTGTATCAAAAGAAAAGATAAAATAGTAGTCAAATTTTATATAATCAAAATAGTAAGATGTGACTTACACCTGCAGCAAATAAAATATACTACCAAGTAGTGGTGGGCCTAGAACAGACATACTTATCAGTGGAAACGAACAACCCAAATGAAAAGAAGCCCAAATTCATATACGAAATGCAGTGCAAAATAACATTATTTTATATCACAAATGGCTATCAACAACTTTTGCCTTCTTGGGTGAAGAGATTGGGAAGGACATAAACATAGCAAGTATAATTCATATCAGTGGGTAACAAAATAGCTATGATTAACTGTTGAATAGCACAGAATGCCTGGAATGGAACTTTGAGAGTTCCATTTTTTCCTACTGTTTTTTTTTCCCCCCTTTATTGCAGTGAAAGGGGCATTTTAATAATGATACTAAAGGCAAGTTACATAAATGGAAAGGTTGCTTGGTCTACAAAAAAAGAAAAAAAGGAAACATCTGAATTTCCATTAAAAAATATTAAAAAGTACATGTTAAACTAGGGAAAATATTTATAATGTATATTATAAAGAATTCATGTCCCTAGTACACAAAGAGTCTAACAAAACTAAAAGGGAAAGATAAATACTCCGATGTCTTAAATGGACAACCTCAAGAGGTAGTCACGTACAACACACAAAAATACAGAAGCACCAATATTCACATAAACAAGTGTGTTAACGTCACAAAGTTATATCAAGGAAAACTACAGTGACATTTTTGCTTATGGAATTGGCAAGCTATAACTTTTAATAATCACTGTTGAGGAAGCAGCAAAATGCACATCTGATAGAAACATAAATTGGTACATTTTTGGATAGCAAAATATTGGAAATTGGGAAAATGTTGATACCTTTTAACCTAGCGAGTTCTCTGCTTGGCATTTATCCTGTGGAAATTATTATAGATATTGACAAAGATTGACATGTAAGCATTTTATACATTGTATTCATAATTTAGAAACAATAAAGACTATAATATGGGACTGGCTATGTAGCAGGAGCATACAATGCAAAACTATGCATCTTTTGAAAAGAAAAGCACAGTGGAGAAGGATATTTAATGATATGGAAAATACTCTTTAGTAAATTACTTGGAAAAAAGTTTACTTGCCTACACCATAACAATGATTTTTCACTTGGTGGTAAGATTGCTGTGATTTCTTTTCCCCTCTTTTTTATGCTTTCTTATACTTTCTAAACTTTCAACAATGAACATTTGATGAGTTGTAAATTTAGAGGCCATGATATTCTTATTTCCTCTCTAGAATCCTAACAGAAAAATCCAAAGCATGTTATAGTATGAACTTCGAGTGACCATCTGTTCATTTCATTTTTTTTAAAGATTTTATTTATTTATTCATGAGAGACAGAGAGAGAGACAGAGGCAGAGGGAGAAGCAGGCTCCCCGTGGAGCAGGGAGCCTGATGCGGGACTCCATCCCAGGACCCTGGGATCATGACCTGAGCCGAAGGCAGACGCTTAACTGACCGAGTCACCCAGGCATCCCCATCTATTCATTTCATTATGGTGCCGGTGGGGATTTGTGCCTGCTTACAGCGATTCCCTATTATTCCTGTAGAAAACCACTTCTGCCATACTTGCGCTCAGTTCCCAGGACTGCAGGGTACTTGCGGTAGAGACTATTCCAATCTTACCTTCTAGGGTAGACGTAGGCCTATGACCTAGGCCTGGACCATCAGAGCATCCCTTCTTCTGGCCAGGTGGTTGGATCATGGAGAAGCAGGTGACATAAGTCAGTCCATCAGATCCTATTGGGATAGTCCCAGAGTTTTTGCCTGCATGGCCAGAAAGAAGGTATTCTTTTTTTTTTTTTTTTTTTTGTGCCATTGGACTTTAGATCCAGGAACTGTCTCCAGCAGCCATTCCCCAACCAAAAAAAAAAATTTAGTTAAGGGAGAAAATAATTTAAAAAACAGTACTTCTAGCCACTTTGGGCTGGTTTTGAGTTGGCTTCTATCAACTTGCAAATGAAAGAGACCTAATCAACACAGAGCTCAAAGAGCTCACAATCACTCAAAAATGCACCAGGGAAACTTTATGGACTGGGATCAAGTGTCCGAAGTCAGAACAACTCACCTTTTCCTCTTCTGAGCTGAAACAACCAACCTAGCTAAAGGGACTCAACAGCTTTCCTGAACTGTCTCCACTTAACCAGTTCTCATATAAATAAGGAGTACTTACAAAAATTACCAGACTTCCAAAGCTCCCTATGCCACTGCTTGGAAAGCACACACTTCATTCAGATAAACCCTCCAGGGATGGGGCCAGTGGCTTGCTGAAAATGGATAACTTGCAATGTTTCTTGCTAATCACATCTATAACGTAGACCAGTGCTTTCTGAGTTGTAATGCATTGCTAGTAAGGGTTCTACCAGGAAAGTAAAACCACATTGAGTAATAAAGAGTAAGGGGTTGACTACAGGAATTGAACCTATTATAATTGTAGGATGAGCTGGGAAGTAAGGTCCGGTAAGTGGAAGCAGAGAATTAGAGAGGTCACTGTGGAAACTTCCTGAAGCTTCGGCATGCGTGAACGAGTCGGAGCTTTCAGGGAAATCTCGGAAGCCAGTGGGAGGAAGGGATGCTAAAGTCTATGGAAGGCTGTTGTTGCTGGGTCTGGAGGTGGACTTGGAGTTCCTTTGATTAGCAGGGCTGACAGTGGAGAGAAGAGCTGGAGATGGAGGTGGAGAGAGCAAGGAAAAGCGGGGACCCAGCCGCATGTCTGTGGGGAGAGTGGCAGCCAGGAGGGCCCTTGGAGCAGGATGCACCCTAATTTGGGGCCATTTTATCCAAACTGACACCGTTATAAAGCCACCACAGATGTGTATACAATCCATCTAGGGAATCTGTTAAAAATGTAGATTCCGAGGCAGGTGCTCTGGGTGACAGTTGCTCCTGGCCCAGACTGCACTTTGAATAGCAGGCCTTGGTCCCTTGGACGAAAATGAAAAAAAAAAAGGCACAATAATGAGGGTCAGTATGAGGGAGGCTGCTCTTACCAGCTTCACTTTATTTCTTTTTAAAATAATAAATAGCACCTAAGCAGCCCTCACGAGAAAGCAGAAAATTGGCTCGCTTGTGATGATCAAAGGACCATTTTTAAAACTTTCTTAATCTTTGGCTTAGTAGTACATTAAAGGAGACTAAGGAGACCCCTGGTGCCTACTTGAGACTGGATATTTGGGCTTCTCTTTGATCCAAATGGCCCTTCGCCACCTGGCATTTCACGCATCCCCGGTAGGGTGCTGGTCTCCATCTTTCCTCCTTGGATCAAGAGCAAAAAGGCCAAATTCAGAAACCTCCTGTTAGCACAGAAAGGAGATATTTTTTGTGCATTTCATCAACTTGCTTCTTTATGAAGAGCTGTCCCAGATTTTGATTTGTGGAGCCCATGACCAAGTAACAAATTAGGGCACAGAGATCTCATTATATAAGAGATGAGTTATGGGAGCAATAAGCACGTGTAAATAGCATTTCCATATTTAATGATCATTTTATTCTATGGCAATTTTGCATTAAATATTCAGAAATTATGTTCTCTTTACTCATGTAAAAGCCTTTTGTCAAGTGCATTATTATTCTGGGAAAAGAAACTCTATTATGCCATTATATGACACGTGATGAAATTTAAGCTCTCATTTCTATGTCAGTCACCTGGAAGTCCTCACCTCAGCCTGCCTTTTGGGGTCACCTTTTCTTGTAATAGTGAGATGGGGTGGCTGGAGCTTCGCTCCCCCGCAAGGAATAACCCTGGTTCCCAGTTTCTCCATCCCCCACCTGCCACAGGCCAAGGAGTTTCAAGGGCTTTTCTTTCTTCTTATCTCCTCTTGCTTCTGTGTTTTATTTCAATTTCATTCCATTTCCCCCGAAGTTCACGTTCTCTGACTATTCATTTCACTCCTCTTTCACCCCACTAGCAACCCAAACGCAGAATGCTAACCCTGTTTGGTTTCGTGGTACTTTGCTTTCAAAACACTACTTGCAAAAGCCACTCGTGTTGAGAGAGATTTTTACTGATGAATTTGGTGGTGGAGTGAGCAAGCATGAAGCTGTAAATGCACAAAGCCGCAGGTAACTTTAAACAGGGCATCAGCCAGGCTCCCCGAGCCCCAAAGGCACTGGTCCTGTTTTCCACCTTCCCTATAGCATTCCCTCTTGTGCCCATTCTCCAGCAGGGCATCCCGTGCCTCGTGGCAACGTCCTGAAACTCACAGCTTCTCCCCTTTCCAAGGCAGCGCACCGTGCCTCCCTCTGGTTTGCCCTGACTATCCAGGCCACGATGGGTGCTCACTCACTCCAACCAAAAGGACCCACCAAGGTATCTCCCTACAAACACAAAAAATTTCTCCATCCCAGTAGAAAGGAATCCCGCCACCAGCTGATAGACCAACAATAGTTTTTTTTTTTTTTTTGCAGGGTGGAGGGTGGTGGTTCTGCTACGTTCTCTCGGCAAAATCTTTGCAGCCCCCATAAGGGTATCTACTCCTCAAATTTTCACCCTGAAGTAATGTGTGGGGAGGGAGGAAAGAAACACATCGTTTATGTGGGGAATCTGAATAGTTGTTTGCGCTGATCCCCAAGAGAAAATGGTTTTTATACATCAAACAGTGTAAGTGCATCATCCATATTTTGTAGACCAGAAGCCCTGGTTGTATCTCACCCTAACAAATACTCGGGGGCTCGGAGGCAGGAGTCTCTCTGCACTGGGGCATTTGAAGTTCTTGCCCAAGACATTGATCCAGTGTAGGGGCTCCTGGCTTTTCTGTCTCAGAGCCAGGCCACTGTGGCAGCAGACGTTGGTGTATTCTTGCCCTGTTTCAACACCCTCCTTTCCAGTTTCTGCCACTCCCAAGACAAGCCCCAGACTGGGGTTGCAGGCAGTCTGCTTCAAGGGGGATCCTTGCTCAGTCCAGTGGGGATCCTTTTCCAGATCAGTCTGAAGCCTTCCACCATCAAAAAATAGTATTATTTCTTTAAGAAATTCTGTGACTATAGGTGTTGGGTTATACCTTATCATCCGAGCAATTTGCCGGTTAACTCCCTTCCTTGGAATATAACGAGGCATGCGTGTCCTCAAACAGCATCCTTTGCAAAGTTGGAAGACCGATTTCAGAGGAGTGTTCCAGTGTATAGCTCAGGGTTGGGACTAAGTTATAGCAAGTTAGGTGTTTCAGACACAAAACTGGAGGGGGCACCAAACACTTCAGTGATCAAGATAAGTAACGCTTCTGATACATACTATTTAGTGCAGTATATTAAACAATCAAAATGAACCCAAAACTCCATGATGAACATAACACCAAAGTTTTAAATGAAGACAGGCTCAGTATCACTGGTTTTTTCCTTTGCCTCAGGCTCTACTAGGGTTAGGCCCACAGCTGTGACTGATTCTGTTTTTATTTAAAACGGATTTTTATTTTTGCTTCCGTTTTGGCTTCTTCAAATATTGCATTTAAATAGTACTTATCTTGATTACAGAGTTTTTTGGTGTCCTAGCCGTGCACCATGCTCCCCTTGTCCTAATCCAGGTTCTAGCCTTACCTTCCTTTTGGGCAAAACTCAAAGGATAGCCCAGCCCAGGCCCTGCCCAGTTGAACTTCTGAGCCTTATGCTGGAATACTCTTTCCTTAAGGTTCGAGAGCAATAGTAATGTGTGGCATTGAGGCAAATCGAAACATTGGACATCTTGGTTCTCCCCAGAGGACCACTCTGCACGGTCTTGCACATGCTGATGTTACAAGTTCTCTCTCTCATCTCCCGGATGCTTTAGTAGCTGTCTTTCCATCACTAAGGCAAATGAAGGAACCTAGCTAATCAAGACGTGTTATTTCACGAAGAGGAATTTGACAAACAGTTTTTAAGTAAGCATTTCCTCTTTTCTCGCTAGGGCACGTTAATTTAGCAAAAGATTGTGCCTGGCTACTAGTGACAGGTGCTAGTAATACAAAGATCAGTACAACTCACACCTGGCCTTCAGGAGCTGATTCTCCCTCTCCGTGGTCCTCATCAGACCTTGCCAAGGTCTAACCCCAGACCCTAGGAAACTGAATCTCTGGGGGTGGTGCCTGGGCATCTGTACTATATAAGGTCCTCGGTGGATTCCAAAGCACAGCGAGGACTGAAATTCGCTCTTCTAGCTGAAGAGCAAACACAAATACTTGCCAAAGAATAAAGTGCACCATAACAAAAGGCAAAGTGGAATGGGAGAAAAGTGGAAGGAACATTAGTTCTGCCTGGAGGGGTTGGGAAGGTTCTCATAGAGGATGTGACATTCTAGTGAGACCTTGAAAGATGAAAAGAAATTGCTTGCTACCCCGTTAGACTATGAACACGGGAGAAGTGTTTATTTAGTTCTGGCAGAGGGAAGGGACTGCGGGAGTCACTGTCAGAAATGACCCACAGCTTGCTCAACAGGACACCAGTCCTACAGAAGGCCTCTGTGTGTGTGTGTGTATGTGTGTGAGAGAGAGACAGAGAGAGAGAGAGATTGGGAGAGAGGGAGGGAAGGAGAGGGAGACGGGGCTGGCAGAGGGGATGGAATCTGTGGCCTGAGGTGTCTTGAAAAGGCTGCATATTTATTTCCCTTCTCAGAATTTCATGTTCTATATTGGCATTTTGGAGGTCTAAGGGGGCCCACAGCAACGTTTTTGAGAGCAAATAGATTTAACATTCATTTGGGCAACAATACTTTTTTATTGTTTTGCTTTGTATTGTTACCATGGAATGCCTTAACATCCTAGACCTAACTAGTATACCATGAAACACACCTACGAAGGAGTTCCCTTCCCAGAGACCAGGGACTCCCTATTGCTTCTCTGCAGGGCAGTTGTTCCAGAATTAGACTCCACGGCAGCCATGATTTGACAAATAACAACAAAGAGAGACCAACCAAACTTCCGCCAGTAACTGTTGATAAATATTTTTTATTTTTGCATTTTTTCTCATCATGGTCCATATAAATACATTTGAAAATTTGTAATCATAATATAGGTGATATTTCATGTTCTTCTTTTCTCACTCAAATTTAACTGCAAATCTCTCTTCTTACTGTTCCATGGTTTTAATAGTTAATATTGTTACTGACTCACTAAGGAAATGGCATAGTTTATATCTCACTCCCCTTGGGTGACACAAAGGTTCATCCTAGTAGTTCTGCAATTATGAATAATTTTGCTGCAAAGAACAGGTAAAACTATATTTTCTTCTCTAGAATTATTTCTGTGGAATAAATTCCCTCCAGTGTGATAACACAGTTATGGGATCTGTGATATTATCCTAATGGAAATATTTGGTCTTGATGGAATTAGTAAGTTTGCATCTCTGGAGTGAAGCTAAGGAATGGATGAAAGAGTTGTCAAGCTGCCTTCTACACGATTTACTGAAATCAGACTTCCCAGTGGGCGGACTCACAATACAGAAAGACCCCTCATACTCAGAGCGAACAGGGCCTTTACAACACTTTTTCTTTTTCTTTTTTAAAGATTTTATTTATTTATTTGACAGAGAGAGACAGCGAGAGAAGGAACACAAGCTGGGGGAGTGGGAGAGGGAGAAGCAGGTTTCCTGCATAGCAGGGAGCCCGATGCAGGGCTCGATCCCAGGACCCTGGGATCATGACCCAAGCTGAAGGCAGAGGCCTAATGACTGAGCCACTCAGGCGCCCCATACAACACTTTTTCTTTTACTATTGTGTCTATAGAGACAGAAAGGTGAATATTTGAAACATAATTCTCAGACAACCTGACAACCTCTGTTTTTGTTTTCTCCTGGTCTCTTTGACCACAGGAGCCCTTCTGTTCTTGGCAGGGAGGCACTTATAAGCTGCTCCCCACTCTCTGACTCTGGAACTGGAGATAAATGCCAATTTGGAATCCATCTTTTAAATAGGGAACTGCCTGTAGCTGAAAGGCTTTAGCATTCTTAGATCTACAGTTATGAATTCCAGATCTCAACACCCCAAAGAATTAAAAAAAAACAGAAAAAATATATATTTCCTTGTGAAAATTCATCTCAACAAAGTATAGGTACATGCATCTGGCTACCATTACACTTTGAGCTTGGGTTGCCAGTAAGAAAATTTACAAGAACAACAATCTTTTCGGTGGTTTTTTTGATCCTCTGGAGTTGGTAAAAAGTGATGCATTCTGGCTTTTAATTCTGAAACTGAGCAGAAGGGTCATGACTCTACACTTTCCCTGCTCTGGAATGCTGATTTTCCATAGTCTGAATCAATGTTTTAAAAGAGTTACTAGTTCATAATATAAGTTCATAAGTTCATAATATAAATATCCTTCTAGAAAAAATGTTTGCTCATCCATTTGGTTCCAATGATTGCATACCCCTTCCATTTAGGGATTCCGTGACAACTCAATTCTTTCCTGAAACTTCTGGTTGAATCAGGACTTTAGAGATAGGATAAAAACTTCAGTGTGGTCCACTAGAGCTACAAGAATATCTCAACTCACGTGGCCACAAAGGGGACATTGAAGTAGAAGAGTACCATGTGTATTTCAAGAGTTTCAAGACACTTTTGTAGTCTTGTGGGTTTATCTGTTTTGTTTGTGTCTTTATCCTTCTGGAGAACCTTCTGATCAAAATGACACTACTGAACAGAAAACATGCACAGACTGAAGTAGAAAAGGAAGGAAAAACTCTAAACTGAGTATTTGAGGTGAATGAAAATATAACTTAATTAAAATAATTGGAAACATACTCTTTACAAAACATCGAATAGGACAACAACAAAACAAAGTTGGAAAAATGGAAGAGAAAATATAAACAATTTAGACAATCAAGTCAGGACATCAACATCCAACTAAAAATGCCTTCAAGAAAGGAATAAGAGAGGGGCGCCTGGGTGGCTCAGACAGTTGAGTGTCTGACTTGATCTCAGCTCAGGTCTTGATCTCAGGGTTGTGAGTTTGAGCCCTGGGAGTCTACTTTAAAAAAATAAAAATAAAAAAGAAAGGAATAACAATGTGGCTCAGTCGGTTAGGCATCTGCCTTCAACTCAGATCATGATCCCAGGGTCCTGAGATTGAGTCCCACATTGGGCTCCCTGCTCAGCAGGGAGCTTGCTTCTCCCTCTGCCTTCAGCCCCTGCTTGTGCTCTGTCTCTCTCTGACAAATAAATAAATAAAATCTTTAAAAAAAAAAAAAAAAGAACAGAGAAAATGGACAAGTTATCAATGAAATATGGTAGATTTCTGAGAAATGAAGAAAATGAGTACCCAGTATAATTAAAGCAAGGACGGCAACATGAAGCTATATTTTTGCCAAATGTCAAAACATCACAGTGTAATGAAATGTTCCTAAATGTTGCAGGGATAAAAAGCAAAGGGTAAGGAGTCAGGAGGGCTTTAGACTTCTCAACACTACCATTACAAGCTTAGCCAATAGTGGAGCATCACCTTCTAAGTTGAAATGAGAAATCATTTTCAATCCAGAATTCCATACCCACCACGTGATCAGTAAAGTATGAGGAGGGAGTATAAAAGGAGTTTTCATTTCCCTCATTTTAGAAAGCTGCAGGAAGATGTTTTTGGCAAAAGAGGCCAGTGGCTGGATGATCACTAAGAAAGCAGGACAGCTGTGCCCTCACTGGACTGATAGATTCTCAGTGATGGGTTCTGAGGCAGCAAGAACCCATGCTCCTTGAGCAAGATTTGTAACGTGTTTTCTGAATGTTGCCATTTTACCATGAGCGCTGGTGGTACTAGTGTCCCCTGGGACTCCTAGAAATGAGAGCCATAGAACTTGAGAACCAGAGGGAACCTTCAAGATTTTGCTAGCCATCTTCCTTATTTTAAACCCAGCTTAGAGTAATGAAGTCCAGGAGGAAAACCCAACCACAGAGAACTGTTTGGTGGCAGAACCAAGGGAAAATCTGACTCTTGGACTCCCTCTGGTGCTCTGTTTCTGTTTAATGCCCTCTCCACTTTAAGGACTTTAAAGCTTTTTCTGACCCCATCCTGTCATCCCTTGCCTGTCTCCCATATCCCTAGATCCCTATACTTAGGAAAGTATTTACAAACCACATAATATAAATATCCTTCTAGAAAACAATTTTAAACTACATCTTGAAGAGGTGAAAAAATGTTTCAATGATGGGTTGAGCTATGATTACTAGTTGACCTGGGTCTATAGTTTCTTTTCCCATGGTGAGAACATGGGGCCTTCCTTAGAACAAAGCCCCAGGAAAGCCTTCTCCAAGCTCACACATATTTTATCCAATTTGGGATTTGCTCCTAGAAACTAGCATAGGTTCATAAGAGGTGGGATGTTGAAATTTCTGACTTTCCATCAAGCTGCTAATTAAATTATTTTCATCATGATCCATGCTGGCAGCTTTTTTTATGGTGTAGAATCATAAGCAGGCAACTGAGCCAAAGCAGAATATAGTGGTCACAATGGGACACATGGTCTAAAAAGAATTGTCTGTATCATTAGAATCTGAGTGGGCACTAACCCAATTTCACATGCATAGCAAATTGTGGCCCAATATCCTTGGATCTCAATCTGCCATGTGGCAGCAAATACCTCCCCCACAGACTAAATGATGTTGAATTATGAAATTGGAGGTATATTCTTCAACGTAAACTCCTGCCATGACTAAAATGCAAATAACCCCAGATTTGAAATCTGGCCATAGATCAATGGGAAGGATAGATTTTGTGGAGGATGGGGAGTTGGACAGAGGCTCTTGTCTGTGTCCCTCAAATCAAACTCTGTATTTGCCTATTTGCTCTGCTTGCTTGTAAGATTTACACTGATAAGGAAACAGAACCAAAACCTCTTACTGTGACACATCCAAATAACCTAACCCTGTGATAGGGATCAAAAGGAGTTCAGGTGGATTTGTACTCCACAGGTATAATATTTGCCTTGTCTGATTTGTCACCGTGCACAAACATTGGCTATTACTTTTATGGCCAGTAGAAGGGCAGAAGCTAAGGCTTTGGCGGAGAGTAAATAACATATTCCACAGTGACGGAAGAAGACATTAAAAGGCTTATAAGCAAGGAGTCGCTGTGTGCGGAGCCCATCCTTGTGATTTACAGCATTAATGCTTGCTGCACACAGCCCCTCCCTGTAATTAGAAGCTGGCCTTTCTTAAAATGGGGAAATTGTCGTAGTTTTACAGCCTTTATTGGGGTCTATTGTGTGTGAAAATGCACATTTGAAAGAGAGAGACCTGGAAAAATGGCGCTTCTGGCCCACTACACTCAAGAGTGTGTTTATCAGCACATATGGTCCATGACCCCTGCCTTTGAGGCAGCCCTGTGGAAGGCCCAGGGGACTGCAAGGACCAATTCAGACTCCTCATGCCAGATTCAGATTCCAGTCTCTGCATGCTCCACAAATACCACCAAATACCACATAACAGGCCTGCCCACTCACCACGGCCTCCCTCCCCTTGGAGCTCTAACTGGGTTTGTCTAACCACTAAGTTCAGGTATGAGAGGGGCCCCACCTCAGCATTCTGCAGGGGTCCAAGGATTCCGGGAATGTGTGTGCATGGTGGGGTTGAGAGGTAACACAATAACAGTATACCAAGCAATGGTCTAGAAATTTCATGTGCATGGAAGTGTTCAATTTTTACAATAATCCTACAAGGCATACACTATCTCAGTGGAGGAAACAGAGCATAGATGGACAGAGCTAGGAAATGGGTGGCAGAGTCAGCATTCAAACTCAAGTAGTCCGACTTCAGAGTCTGGGGTGGACCAAAGGCACGTGGCATTGATACCCCATTGCTCCGCCAAAAGCCAGCTGGTTCCCACTGTCCAGGCAGATGATGATGACTTGGTAGTTCGCTAGCAAGGACTAATTCATCAGTTCTAGAAACCTGAACACATTTTACCTGGCACACTCTACAGGCATCCCTCAGGCAATGGCCCCAAATGCGAACCACTCTTTTATCTGGGATGCGAGTTTCCAATCTCTCCTCACTTAGGCTCCCCATCCACTCCCCTTCATCATCTAATGTTAAAGCCCTTGTCTCCCTTTCCATGTCACTCATCTAAGGACCTGGGGTAAAGAGACAAAGGAGCCCCTGATGGCCCAACAGCTGGCCAGGCACTCACAGCCAGGCCTCAATATTCTCTTGTTGAATACAATCCATCTCACAGACCACCACCATCAGAGGAGACGATGAAGTGCAGTAAAAATAAGACTAGTCCATGATCCTGTCAAAGCACAGACAAAACAAGGGTCCCTGCACCACCCACAAAAATGGCCAAATGTCTCTATTTTTGGGTTCCTGGACCCAACTCCAGTGAGACAAGGCCACAGTCCAACAATCCTTGGACACCCTGCTGTCCCAGAATTCAACTCAATCATGACACCATCCCACAGAGACAGCACTAGATGCCACAAGCCCAGGGTGTCACCACTGCTTCTGACCAATCAGCTACAAATAGGAGGTTCCAACCACCCCCTCCCTGGGGACAATTCAGGATGCCACTCAGTGAGCTGTAGATAGTAAGGAAATTTAATAATTTTTCTTCTGCCTTTGTTTCCCACATCACCACCATTTTGCTAAGAAAAGCAGATGAGTCTTGTGATTGGAAAAACCGAACAGATGTGACTGCATTTGTTTTCCACTCTTGTGTAGTGACTGGTGTGGATTACATTTCCATTCAACCATGTATTCAATGAACATTTTTAACTTCTTCAATTTTTGGGACATTTAGCCTAGTAAGGGAGAATGTGATGATGAGTATCAGGTTTTACAAAGAAAAGTTAAATATTCAGACATTCCCCTGTGGACTTTTTAAGTATCAATATCTAGATTTATCAACTGTACCTAATATTTTTTAAGGCACTTCACGAAGTTATTTGTAGGTATAAACCCCAAATTGCAATACAGTATAAGTATCATGATATAAGTGAACCCAGATGACTAAGGAGCACAGAGGAAGAGAATTTTGTTGACATGGATAAGCTAAGGATAGACCATTCCTAGATAAGGTGATGCTCTTGCAGAGTTAAGTAGTCATGAGCCAGGCATGTGATCTACAAGGTATTCCAAGTAGAGAAAGCCACTTTGGTAAAGGAAAAGAGGTCAGGCTCCTTATGAGAAATTTCTGTAGATCAGTTTGACTTCCTTCAGAAAACTTCCCAAAGCCTCAGGCTGAGTTAGTGTGTTTCTGCTATTAGAAAGCACGTGATATATTTATATGCCAGTATATTTTCTATGCATTTGTTTCTTGTACTAGAGAGAATGTTCTGGAACATTCCTGATACCAATATGGGTAAGTGAGACTGAGAAGAGGGCTTTTGTGTCAGATAGAACTGGCAATGATATGTATATCATGCAACTTAGACAAGCATCTGGCAGCACAATGCAGGTGCTCAGATATATTTTTGAATGAATATATAAAGTCATTTAACCTTTTTGAACTTTAGTTTCCTTGTGTATAAAATAAAGACAATACCTATGTGGAAGAAGAGAGATCATTGAGGGGCTGATGGAATAATCTAGAGAAGTAATGATGTTGGCTTTCCTTTGGGTAGTAGTGTTCGAAATGGAGAGAAGCAGCTTGATTTAGGATGTGTTCTGCAAGAAAAATTTTCAGAGCCTTCTAATGAGTTCAATATGATGGGCAAGGGAAAAGGAGATTCCATCTTGTTTTTGACTTTCAGTTACAAGTGTCACTTACTGATAGAAGAAAGACTGGGGGATATATTGTGAAGGAAAGGTACTTAGTAACCAGTTAGATGGCATTTAAAAGATTTAAAAGGAGCCACAGATCGACTTCCCTCCGTCTGTGGGCATTTAAAAGATCTACATATTCACAAATGTGAGACTTCTTATCCTATAAACGACGTTGAAAGGAGATGCTTGACACTACCTAGGAAGAGTATGGTTGGGAGGAGAAGGAGTCCCAGACATATCCCTGGGAACATTCCAACATTCAAGGGCCAAGCTGAAGAGCAAGGGTCAACAAAGGAGACTAAGAAGGAGTGGATCTGGGCATGCCTGGGTGGCTCAGTCGGTTAAGCATCTGCCTTTGGCTCAGGTCATGATCCCAGGGTCCTGGGATTGAGCTCCACATTGGGCTCCCTGCTCAGCGGGGAATCTGCTTCTCCTTCTCCCTCTGACTGCTGCTCCCCCTGCTTGTGCTCTCTCTCTCTCTTTCAAATAAATAAAATCTTGAAAAAAAAAGAATGAGTGGCCACAATGAAGTAAAAGGGAAATCAGGAAGGTGTGATATCACAGAAGCCAAGGGGAAAAAGCATTTGAAGAAGGAGGGAATGTCTGACTGCATCAACTCTTACTTGGAAATCGGGTAAGGCAAAAAGAGAAAAAGAATACGGCAAAGTCGGGGTCATTAGGGATTGTAATGAGCAGTGTTAGTGGAGTCCCAGTGTGTAGTAAAGACAGGAACTCTGGACAACTCTTTCAAAAATGTTTGCTTGGGGAGGTACCGAAGATTAATAGATGGGTAGATTGTCAAGAAAGGATCCTGTGGTTCTGTCTTATATTGTATTAAAGATTGGAGGCACTTTTGTTTCACATTAGAATGATCTGGTACAAAGAGGAAACTAATGATGCAGGAGAAAGAAGGGTTACTTACACGATGATGTTCTTGAGAAGGAGAGAGATGGTTGACATGTGGTCCACAGATGCAGAGATAGTGTATTCATTACCCTTGAAGGGAAGGGGGGGAGCTTAGATTCATAGTGAATTTAGTGGACAGAAAGGGAAGGAATTCCTATTTCATTGTTTCTAATTTCTCTGAGAACTTCAGAGCAACGTCATTTGTCGGGGAGGAGGGGAAGGGGGAGGAGGGGAAGCAAGATGTTTGAGTAAAGAGGGCAATGTGTTAAAAAGTCACTTTAGGGAATGGGAAAGAGACCACTAGGGATCTATAATAAGATTAGCAAGCAGCATTGTATGCCCGTTTGAAATGTATGAACATGAATTAAAGTGAGGCAAACACATGAAATTATGTGCTTTGCTAAGCCAATGTTTGGCTACTCGGCTGCAGGAATGGAATAAGTGGATATTTGGTTCCTCCCTTATTGGTATCGACCAGGCTGGTAGAGAGCAAGGGAATTAAAGGTGTTTGCAAAGAAGGTGGGAACAGTAGGGGCATGGTGGCTAGGGCTGGATAAATATCTGGTAAATGAATGAATGACTTAGGACAGTGAAAAATTTCAAAGTGGAAATATGCATCCTTATTGAATTACCAATGAACTCTATATTAATTTGCCTTTTCTTCTGCCATTGCTACCAAATGTGGGCAGTCTACACCTGGTGGCCTGACACTTGGGGTCTCAACTGCCCCCTCGCAGCATGTGTTTGGGAAAGATGCACACGGCGTCTGGATGGCTTGGAGTAACCAAGGAGACCAAAAAGATTCCTGCAAAAACCTTGAGTGACATTTTCAGGGATGCAATCCTAGCTTCTTCCTAAGATGACTATATAAATTATAGGTTTGCAGGCTCAGAAAGCCCATCACTAAAAGGTCTCAGAGCCAGAGTGTGGGAGTTGGGGAATAAGGAAGGTAAGAGGACAAAATAGAGAGAAGGAATCTGCGAATTGTTTCTTCGGCTTTCTGAGCCCACAGACAGAGGGAAGTCGATCTGTGGCTCCTCGAAGGTTCTCCGTCTTCTTCCCTGTCCCAGGGCCCAGGAACACTGGCTTACCTACAGCTCTCTTTTTGAAAACACCTTCTGGTGTGAAACACATGAGACTCCAGATTCCTGTCTATTCTAAAAATCCGTAATGCCTTCTGTAATCATCAGGAGCCTTTCATTACTCTCAACTGATCATTTTGTTTTCCTTCCCCCAAAATGCCTCTTTGTTGTTGTTATTTCAAATACCCTTCTGCAGACAGGATGCTCACAAATAAAAACAGCAAACACACAGACACCTGTGTCTCTATTTAGAAGCATCATGAGTGAGAGGAGGGTGCCCGTTGCCTGGGGCCCCTTTTGATTCCACTTAGCCTGACTACTGAACTGGCAAGGGCAGGTAACAGCTTTCTCCTGGAGTCTCCGAGCACCGTGACTTCAGAATGATGACTCTGCTTGGAGGGCTCAGAGCTGCCACACAAATGCATTTGTTGTTCCTGAGGAAATGGTATATGAAGTGGGTTTTTTGAGTCCAAGAAAGAGAAGGCTAAAAGGTGCTTTAATTTCCAGGCTGCCAGGATGTGAAAGTGTGGGTTGTTTTTTTCCCCCCTTAGAACGGTAGCTTGCATACAACAAAAGGTGATGTCTTCAACGTAAGGCAAGAAGTCCTTCCATTGGGCGTAACCCAACCCTAGCCTTTAGTCTTGTGGCAACTCTCCAGTGTGCTACCTGATGTGGGAAATAAAGGCAGAAGAAAAATTATTAAATTTCCTCACTACCTAGAGCCCACTGACAAATCCTTGAAACAGGCAGAGTGACATTCCTCTAGGGACTCAATTGCCTCAATGTTGACACTCTGCTAAGGGCCAAAGGCAATCCAAACCCCCCCTCCCCGGATCCTGTAAGTCTACTTTAACATATAAAAATTCCTTTAGAGATTTCCTCTATCTGTACCCCCTCAAGATACGTGTTGGCAATCATGCCCCAAGCATAAGGCCCACCAATATACATCTGAAGGGGTCTCATGATGAAGGTTTTATTAGACGGTAATAAATGACCTTTCCCCAACAACAGCTAGTCCCCTCAAGGTCCTGGAAACCTTGCTTCCAAAATTCCTTAGAGACTTACGCTATCCCTAACCCCCCCCCCAACTTGAAAGTATATAATGGGCCACTCCTCATGACCCCATTGCAGCTCTTTCTGCCCATGGGTCCTGTCCCCGTGCTTTAATAAAACCACCTTTTTGCACCAAAGACATCTCAAGATTTCTTTCTTGGCCATCGGCTTCGAACCCCAACGTTTTCCTACATCACTACCCAGTAGATTTGCAACGTCTCTGTCTCTGGATATAGCATCCATGTGCTCTGTAAACTTAGCCCTTCACCTTTCTGAGCACAGGGAGTAGGGCCTCTTCCCAAATCGTGGTCCGATGTGCTTGTCCACCCTTTGGAAATGAATGTCCCCCTCGGTCCGTCCAGCATGACCTGCGCATCCTCTTCTGGAAGAGGGAGACGGTGGGATGTATATTTAGGGAGCACCTACCCTGTATTCAGCACCACGGATGAGAACAGCGATTCTGAGGCCGGAAGTCATTTGCTCAAGGGCTCTAGCCCGTCTGACCTCAGACACCAGCATCACCACCCTGCCGCGCATTTCTGAAGCCTTGAAAATTCGCCCCCTCTTGTTTTGCAGAGACTCTCTCTGCCTGGCCTATTTGTTCCAGTTTGATGGCAGCTTTATTTAGGTGATAATCAAAGAGCCCTGCTGTTCTATGAGGCGGTAATCCAAGCCCTGTGTGGGTAACTATTCTTTTAGGTTGAGTGGTTTATCCCTCTGATAAAAAGAGGTAGATTGTTGTTCTGAAAATCCAAAGTCTTCCTTTCATTCTTGCATTAGATAAAGACACTTGCATATTTACTTTTAGCCGAGGCCTCAGAGGGAGCCCCAAGCTGAGATGAGTAAGCCCGGCTGCCCAGCAGAGACCAGACATGGGGACTGTTCTTCCTTCACGGTTGGCTGAGATTTGAGGAAATCACCTGCAGTTGTTGAGAATGGCTCCTTTTCCTTTTATTTGAACTTTTAAAGGGTTACAGGGCCATCAACTGCTCCATTTGGGGGGTGGGGGTACTGTCCCACTTTTAGCACCCAAAATCCTGCATTCTAGAACACCCCAGTCCTGAGCAAACCAAGATGGTTAGTAACCCTAGCTAAAACCTCGGCTCGGGGGGTGCCTGGGTGGCTCAGGTAGTTAAGTGTCTGACTCTTGATTTTGGCTCCGATCATGATCTCAGGGTCATGAGATGGAGCCCTGCGTTGAGCTCCTTGCTGAATGTAGAGCCTGCTGGAGAGTCTCTCTCTCCCTCGGCCCCTCCCTCTAAAAGCAAAAACAAAAACAAACAAAAAACAAGATCTCAGCTGGAAGAAAGGATTGAAAGATAGGAAAGGAGTGGGAAGCAGCAACTAAAGCATATTTTTGTTAAAAAATGGTTTACCGTCCTAGTGACATTTGAAGCCACTTTCATGTTTTTTTCTGGTGACAGAACGGGATCTTTTGAAGGCCCAGGAAGACAACCTAGAAGTCCATAAAATAGTACAATGTGGAACCTCAATCACTAAGGAAACAAGACAGCCTTAGAAATTAAGAGAATTGGGCGCCTGGGTGGCTCAGTCGGTTGGGCGACTGCCTTCGGCTCAGGTCGTGATCCTGGATCCCGTGATCGAGTCCCGCATCGGGCTCCCTGCTCGGCAGGGAGCCTGCTTCTCCCTCTGACCCTATCCCCTCTCATGCTGTTTCTCTCTCTCTCTCTCTAATAAATAAATAAAATCTTTAAAAAAAAAAGTTATAGGGGCGCCTGGGTGGCTCAGTCAGTTAAGCGGCTGCCTTCGGCTCAGGTCATGATCCCAGGGTCCTGGGATCGAGCCCCACGTCAGGCTCCCTGCTCAGTGGAGAGCTTGCTTCTTCCTCTCCCTCTTCCTGCTGTTCTGCCTACTTGTGCTCTCTCTCTCTCTGTCAAATAAATAAAATCTTTTAAAAAAAAAAAAAAGTTATAAAATACAACACAGGGATACAAGGTATAGCGTAGGAGACATATTAATAACATGTAACAACTGTGACAGATGGTAGCTAGATTTATCTTGGTCACTTGGATAAACCTTAGTCACTTGGATCACTTCCTAATGTATATAAATATTGAATCACTATGTTGTATACCCGAAACTAATAATATTGTATGTCAACTACACGTCAATAAAGAAAAAACTAAAAAGCTTCCGCACAGCAAAGGAAATCATCAATGAAATGAAAAGGCAACCTACCGATTAAGAGAAAATAATTGCAAATCATCTATCTGATAAAGGGTTAACATCCAAAATACATAAAGAACTCCTACAACTCAACAGGAAAAAAAAATCTAATTAAAAAATGAGCAGAGGGGGGCGCCTGGGTGGCTCAGTTGGTTAAGCGACTGCCTTCGGCTCAGGTCATGATCCTGGAGTCCCGGGATCGAGTCCTGCATCGGGCTCCCTGCTTGGCAGGGAGTCTGCTTCTCCCTCTGACCCTCCCCCCTCTCATGTGCTCTCTCTCTCAGTCTCTCTCTCTCAAATAAATAAATAAAATCTTTTAAAAAAAAAGAAATTAAGAGAATAGATGTATATTATAACCATGTTGAATAATTTCTAAGATTGGAGCAAAAAAAAAAGAAAGAAATATCTAAATCTTTTGCACATGTTTACGATTTATGGCAGGGTAGTGTATTCGTTTCTTATTGCCATGCATCCATGTTATTACAAACAAGGATTAGAACTATGCATGTTTATTATCTCGCAGTTTCCCTGTGCTAAGAGTCAGGGAATGGCTTGGTTGGTTTCTTTCTAAGGGTACGGTCACAGTGACAGGCAGACACATGGGTGCGGGAATGTCCTAGGAATCTACCTGGAAAGCAAATGGCTATTAACATCTCATAGATTCTCTAAGTGGTCCACAGACCAGCAACACTGGCATCACCTTGGAGCTTTTGGGGAATGCAGTTTTTCTTCCCACCCCAGACCTACTGAACCAGAATCTGCATTTTAAAAAGATTCCAATGTGGGACCCCTGGATGGCTCAGTTGGTAGAGCATGCAACTGTTGATCTCAGGGTTGTGAGTTCAAACCCCACATTGGGTGTAGCGATCATTTCTAAAAAGAGAATAAATAAATAACTAAAATAAAAAGATTTGAATGTATTCCAAGTTGGGAAGTTTTGAACTAGAGCACCATGCATACCCAGAAAAACTCACCCACACCTTCCAGGAACTATCTACACAGGAAAGCTTATTGCAGTGTCATTTATAGTGGCAAAAACAATAAAAAAAAAAACAAACCTGGAAAAAATAAAACTAACTGATTATCTGTAGGGGATTGAAAAATAAGTTGCAGTGTATTTATCAAAGGAACACTCTAAGAAGTTAAAATGAACAAACTATAGCCACATCTATCATGGATATAGAGAGAAGTGGATATATGGATAAATCCCCAAAAGATAACAAAAACAACCAAGTTCCACAAAGGAATGTACAATATAAGATCATTCAAGTAAAGTTCAAAGACTTGGACTGTGGACAATTATGTGGGTAAGTAAGCATCAGAATGACAAACACCAGGGGCGCCTGGGTGGTTTAGTCGGTTAAGCATCTGCCTGTAGCTCAGGTCATGATCCCGGGGTCCTGGGATCGAGCCCCGTGTCAGGCTCCCTGCTCAGCGGGGAGCCTGCTTCTCCCTCTCTCCCTGCTCCTGCTCCTGCTTTCTCTCTCTCTCACTCTCTCTTGTGTGTGTGCACTCTCTCTCTAATAAATAAATAAAATCTTAAAAAAAATGATAAACACCAAATTCAAGACAGTGGGCTTCATGTGGAGGATCTTCTATGTGCATGCTTCATGCTGGGCAGTGGATACATAGATGTTTGTGACATTTTCCTTGTCTTTTTTATATACTCAAAATATTTCATCATAAAAAAGAAACAAACACTTAGCTTTTCCAGAGGATACAAAGTTCTCCTTCAGAATGTGTATACCAGTTTCTAATCCCACAAGCAGTGAATGGGGTCCCCATTACCCCACGTCCCACCCAGTCGCTGTTGGTCAGACTTCTAATTTTTGGCCAATCTGTTAGACAGGTGTGAAATGGCACGATACTGCTGCTTAATCTGCTTTTCTCCCTTTATAAGTGGGATGTGCTTATTGACCATCAGCTTTCCTGTTCTGTGAGGAGCACCTTCACATCCCTTGCACATTTCCCTGTTTGTTTTTCCTTA
This sequence comes from Mirounga angustirostris, assembly GCF_029215605.1. NCBI lineage: Eukaryota > Metazoa > Chordata > Mammalia > Carnivora > Phocidae > Mirounga > Mirounga angustirostris. The sequence goes on along the minus strand of NW_026991711.1, from coordinate 13,928,075 downwards.
TTGATTTGTAAGAAAGACTAATTAAGAGCACTAGGAATGCAAGTTGATGTCCTTTTTCTGTTTGAGTTGCAAGTAATTCTCAAGCTGGAGAGAGCACAGGCCAACGGGAGATGTATAGTGGGATTCTTGATCCAAATTGGGTCCCTCCTTAGGTTACCCCTCAATATCTGACAATTTCAAAGGCATGTCACTCTTCCTGCCTTTAAAAATATAATTAAAAAATCAATTCACCAACTAGATATATAGCATTAGCAACTCTTTACATGGTTTTCCATGGTAAGTTTATTTTAACTTGCAAAGTTTCTCAATAATGTTTATTTTTGCTGCTGTTGTTAGAGGGAAAAGAAAGAAGTAACAGCGACATAAATTAGCAAAATTTAAGATTTTCCCACTCAGCTAAATTTGTATTCACTTTTTTTTTTTTTTTTTGGACTTTAAGAAAATGACAATCTCTGGAAATTACTTAAGGGAAGAAATTCTTTTTTCTGTGTGATATAGTACTTGTGCAACTGTCACTGTTTATACCTGAAAAGAGAGACACATTTTATTATTTAAACGGAGGGGAATCAATTTCTTTAGAATGCTGGAAAATCCTTGTGCTTAAACGATTACGAAAGCTCATCTATGTGATGGATGTTCCTTAGAAAATTTTTGGTTGCAGCCCAAGGAGAGCTGTACTTCCATTTATAATGGGAAAGGTAGTATCACCTTGGTGAGTGAGACCTATTTCTTCAAGGAATAATGGGCTTTCTCTCAGACCCAGGGTGTAAATGGGATTTTTAAGCGTTGCAAAACAGAAACCCCACAGACATGTGTGACCTTGCTCAAATCTGAGGTCTAACCCTGTCTCCAGGACTGGCTGTCTTGCTCCAAGATTTCAGATATGTCTAAAGCCTTCAAGGACCGTAGATCACTAGATCACTCATTCTCATCCTCCAATACTGACCAGTGAGGCTTTGGTTTTGTTTGTTTATTGGTTTGTTTTGGTATCAGTATGAGTTCATGGGTTTAAACATATTCGCTGTGTGTTCTGGAATGAATGCATTAGCTGAGCCCCTCCCCCCCCCCAATTCACATGTTGAAATCCTACCCACTCTTGCAATAGTATTAGGAGGTGGAGCCCTTGGGAGATAATTAGCATTAGATAAGGTCATGAGGGTGGTGCCCTCATGAATGACATTAGTGTCCTTTTAGACTCAGGAGAGCGCTTGCGTCCTCTCTGGTCTCCTCCCTGTGAGGCACAGAGAGAAGTCAGTGGTCTGCAACCCAGGGGACAGTTCTCACCAGACCTGCTCACACTGGTACATTGGTTTTGGACTTTGAGCCTCCAAAGACGTGAGAAATTTCCGTTGTTTATAAGCCACCTGGCCTCTGGTATTTCTGCTAGAGTAGCCCAAACATACTAAGACATTGTGTTTGAATCCATTGTTCTCACTAATGGTCAAATTTCTTCATCTTTGGCCAGGAGGAACTCATCGAGATAGGCTCTTTTGGTGCAAAAAGACATTCCAGGCTCATTTTGTACATACTCTGGCCTAAGACCTAGGATAATTTCTTTCTCCCAAGATCTCTGTTTCCTTTCACTATTTATGGATGACATTCTGGGCCCTAATGGTATCATGGCAAATGGGTCGGTCATTGTTTCTAAACTTTTCATTGGAGGTAGCAGAAAATAATGTATTTTTTCTTAAATAAAAAATACAGCATAAATTTATAGTAATGCTTGTGATTCAAATTCAGGCCTATAAAGTTTTCATTTAACCTCATTGATCTAATATTTATATTTTCTTTCAACTCTTCTGAAAAGCTCACATAATTACTTGTTTGATATTGTTCCTAAAACATACGGAAAACAACAGCATCATTATATTAACATTTCCTCCAACAGAATGATGGCTAAAAACAGCTTAAGGATTTTTTCACAGTGCTTTTTTCCTCAAGGTCTATCCCACAAGGGTCAGACAATCAATTTATTGTTTTTTAAAGTCACTTGGAATAACGCTTCTCTGTGTGGTTTTGTCTCCAAATAGATATATAGCTAAGGTCATCCATTTAATTTTACTTTCAATTTTAACTAATTACCTTTTCATGTATTTAAACGCGGCTGAAATAATTTACATGGTACCAAAGTAAAATCTACAATATGGGGTGTATTCCAACAGACTCGTTGTCTCTTGCTCCTCTTACATCAGTCTGAACCTGGCACTCATTATGGTCTTTTCAAAAGGCAGAACTTGTCACCCCTGCCTCCCACCCTTTTTGCTCAAAAACATTTACTCACTGCTCCAACCACTTTCCTATGGTCAGCTGAACTCTGCAGGAGCAAGCCCTGGCCTGCCCCTCCAACCTCATTCCCCACCCTTACTTCTGATGCTCCAACTAAAACGGAATTGACTCAGAGCCTTGGAAGTACCAAAATCAGTAGCACTTTTGAGTTTTTATCAGTTTCATTCCCTCAGTCTGAAACCCTCCCATTGTCCACATTCTGTGTGTGAGTCTGTCTAGATCCTACTCAACCTCTGGTGTTAGGCTATTTTTCTGCCTTCTTCAGCCTCTACCTGGATCAGAGTCCTCTTGAGTGTATCCGTGGCATTCCACATATGCAATATCCCACACCCTGTTATATAAGTGCCTGCCAGTGGGTCTGCATGTTCCACTGAAACATAAGCTCTGTTAGGAGAAGGATTTTGTCCATTTGGTTCACCATTTTATCCCCAGAGCTGAAAACCTTTTCTGAATCTAGGGCCTCCACTAGTTCACATGGTTTCTTCGTGAGTAGCCAGGGGTTTTTGTACAGTCTACACATTGCACAATCATACATGGCAGACCTGCCTGGCACAAAGTATTCGCTCATTAAATATCTGGTGAATTAATTTTAATCATCTTTAGTTTTGATATTTACTTATTAATAGCTTTATTGCTGATCCTCTTTTCCTTCAAAAATTTTCTTTTAACTGTTTTAGAGCATCCTTGAACAGTTGCTCTGAAGATGATTGAACTACCATTTTCCAAACAAGAAGCTCAGGCTTCTAATATCACTTCATTTGGGAAGGCATGCAACTCACTCCTCCTCGCCAAGAGGTTTTACCTGGTCCCACCAAAAGAGGGCATGTGCTTTTTATTTGAAACTTGACTCTACCATCAGTTCTTTGAAGGAATAAGTGGCTAGTTTGGGAGAGGACACAGTTGGAATCATTACTGTTTGTTTTGCAGACAGCAGACCCCGAACTTCATCTACTCCAAAGCTTAGAGGGATCTGGAAGCATGAAGTTTACAATCACCACCATGCAGTTTCACCCTCATTGTCCCTTTCATTAAAGCACATCCTTGTGGCTAATCCACATTGTGGAACTCAGAACCACCTCCTTCCCCCGAATGCCCAAGTGGTACTCTGCCTCACCCCAGGGGAAGACCCTTTCCACAGGCGGAGAACCTTTGGAATAGTCAAGGAAGTAAGCCATTTGTGCACAAAGCCTTTTTTCTCCCACGGTGTTGAAAGAATTGTCAAAAGGCCACTTTTGTCATAATTAAAGTTCTTCAAAATACCAAGATGTTTATTTTGAATGCTCCCTCCTTCATTCCATCTCAACGTAGCCCTGCACTATGATGAGAGCGCAATGTCCCACACATGCCATAGACTAGGGACAGAGCAGTTCTGCTGTCAGCCCCTGGCTGGGCCTGTTTTAGACCCTCTCTAGACAACACTTCAAATCTGGAGAGATTGCGCTGATGAAGTATTTTTAGAACTGTGTTCAAAGAACAGGAAGAAAGAATGTAAGTGTCATAGGAAAAGAATCTGGACTTAAATCTGTATCCTCTTCAAGAATTCTTTCTGAGGCTTGTTGGATTGCTTCCTGAAATATTTATATGAGCAAATATCTTGACTTACCATAAAGAAAGTCTGGGATGATATAGTCAAACAAACTCGTCTCTAAAAGGAGATAAAAGCTCCCAGTGGAAACTGAGGTGGCCAGCTGCCATTCAAAATTTAGATCTGTTAATAGTAGTAAGTAAATATTAGTGAAAGCAATTTTTTCATTGACTCCAAGAACTGGGTAAATACATGATCATGGAAATAATTCTCCAAAGAGCAGAGTTAAAAATGTGTGTTGCAAAGACAGAGGACAACTGTTTCATGGGGTGCCTAAAGCGGGAACAAGCCTCTGAGGTTCTCTTGGAGATTCACTTTTCCTTTTCTGCACTTAGCTGTTTTTTGTTTGTTTTTAAAACAGCTTTATTAAAGTATAATCAGCATACAATAAACTACACATATTTAATGTATATAATTTGATGAGTTTGAACATATGTATATACCCAAGAAACCATCACCACAATCAAGGTAATAGACCTATCCAACACTTCCAAAGTTGGTTTCTGCCCCTTTGGGGATTTTTTTTGTGGGGGGGGTGGAGTAAGAATACTTAACCTGAGAACTACGCTTTTAAATTTTTAAGTGCATAATACATATTGGTGACTTAGGCGCTATGTTGGACATCCGATCTCTAGAAGTATCTTGCATGACTGAAACTTTAGACCAGTTGAACAACTCCTCATTTGCCCCTCTCCCTGGTCCCTGATATCCACCATTCTAATCTGTGCATCGAGTTTATTAGTTTAAGTACTTCATGTAAGTGGAATCATACAGTATGTGTCCTTCTATGACTGGCTTATGTCACTTAACAAAATGTCCTCCAGGTTCATTCATGTTGTCACAGGTGGCTGTATTTCCTTTATTTTTCAGACTGACTAATATACCACGTTTTCTTTACCCATTCATCTGTTGATGACCATTTTTTGTTGTTTCCATAACTTGGCTGTTGTGGATAGTGCGGCCATGACATGGGAGTGCATATATCACTTAGAGATCCTGATTTCAATTCTTTGGGGTGTATGCCTAGGAGTGGGATTGCTGGATCATATGGTATTTACATTTTTAATTTTTTGAGGAAACTCCATACTGTTTTCTACAGTGGCTACACCATTTTACATTCCCCAAAACAGTGTATTAGGGTTCCCTTCTCTCCATATCTTTACCAACACTTGTCTTTTTCTTTTTTTTTTTTTAAATAAAAGGCATCCTAACTGGTGTGGGGGGTGATATCTCATTGTGTTTTTGCTTTGCAGTTCCCAGATAATGAGTGATATTGAGCATCTTTTCATTGGCCATTTGTATGTCTTCTTTGGGAAAATGTCTGTTCGATCCTTTGTCCATTTTTAAATTGGGTTCCTTTTTTTTTGCTATTGACTTGTATGAGTTCTTTATATATTTTGGATAATAACACATTACAAGCTATATGGCTTGCAAGTATTTTCTCTCATTCTCTTACTCCATAGGTTGGCTTTTCATTATGTTCATTGTTTTCATTGCTGTACAAAACTTTTTAGTTTGAGGTAGTCCCATTTGCCTATTTTTGCTTTTGTTGCTTGTGGTTTTGGTGTCACATACAAGAAATCATTGCCATAACCAATATTTAAAAAGATTTTTCCCTATATTTTCTCCTAGGATTTTTGTAGTTATGTTTAAGTCTTTAATCCATTTTGAGTTGAGTTCTATGTACGGTGTAAAATAAAGGTCTAATTTCATTCTTTTCCATTTGGATATCCAGTTTTTCCAACACCATTTCATAAAGACACCATCCTGTCTCACTGTTTATTCTTGGCACTCTTGTCAAAGGTCCATTGACTGTATATATGTGCGTTTATTTCTGGGCTTTCTATTATGTTCCATTAATTTTGTGTCTGTTTTTATGCCAGCACCATACATACCTATTTTATTACTATAGCTTTGTAATATAATTTGAAATCATTTGCAGTGGCATTAAAGAGACTAAATATTTTGGAATAAATTTAACCAAGGAGGTAAAAGACCTATACACCAAGAACTATAAAACATTGATGAAAGAAATTGAAGAAGACACAAATGAATGGAAAGATATCTCATATAAATGGATTGGGGAAATCAATAGTGTAAAAATGTCCATGCTAACCCTGCCCCGAAATCTCCAGAATCAGTGCAATCCCTATCAAAATATTTACCGCCTTTTTCATAAAAAAAGAAAAAGCAATCCTAAAATTCATATGGAATCACAAAATACCCTGGATAGATAAAGCAATTTTGAAGAAGAAAAACAAAGCTGTAGTCATCACACTTCTTGATTTCATTCTACATTTTTTAATTGGAGAGCTGTATCCATTTATGTTCAGAGGAATTATTGCTAGGTAAGGACTTAGTATTGCCATTCTGTAGTTTTTTTTCTGTCTGAATTGTGGTTCTTTCATCCCCGCCTCTTTTCCTCTCCTGACATCTTCCTTTGTCATTTGTTGACATTTTTCATGTAGTGATATGCTTTGATTCCTTTCTCTCTTTTTCTTTTGTAAATCTACTATAGGTATTTTCTTTGTAGTTACCATGAAGCTTACATAAAACGTCTTGTAGTTACAACTGTTTATTTTAAGGTGGTAACATCTTCAATTGCATACAAAATCTCTACATGTTGGCCCTTCTCCTTGATGTTATTGATGTCATACCTACATCTTTTTGTTATGTTACTGATATCATACTTATACCTTTTTTTAAGTATAGTTCAAACACAGTGTCAAGTTCGTTTCAGATGTACAACATAGTGATTCAACAAGTCTGTACATTATGCTGTGTTCATCACAAGCCTAGCCACCATCTGTCACTGTAAGACACTATTACAATACCATTGACAATATTCCCTATGCTGTCCCTTTTAGTCCACATCCTTACATCCTTTATGCTGTATATCCATTGGCAAATATCTGTATTTGTAGTTATTCTTAATACTTTTATCTTTTAATTTTTGTATTAAAGTTAAAAGTGGTTTACATACCTCCATTATAGTATTTCATACGTAACTATATATTGGCCTTTACCAGTGAGGGTGATCTAAAGAGGAAATTGAAAACAAAGATGGCCAATAAAGAAATGAAAACTGGTAACAATGGAAGTGAAATTTAAATCAAACATAAAAGGAATTATAGAAACAATAGCTGGACACAGGGATGTTGATTCTGCCTCCATTTGAGAGACTCTGGATGTGCAGCAAGGGGAACTTACTGAAAGTGAACTTATCAGCATAAATGAGGACAGTGGTTGTAATAAAAAGATAAATATGTCCCAGAGGAAGCAAAGCTGGCAAAAAAACTTTTCATGAAAGAAATTCTCAGAGGTGTTTCATGACATTGAAGGCATAAAGAACACAATGTTGAAAGCAGATCCAAGTTTTGAAAGGAGGATAACAATTCAACAGGGCATAGGAAAGAGGCTTACTCCATGTTCTCAGTTCTACAATGAGAAAAAAGTAAGCACTCTTCAAACTACTCTTGATATATTTTTTACAAAGAAAACACTTTCAGTCTCAATGTTTCTGATGTTTTACAACTGACATAAGGGAGTTTTTAATGTTTCAACATAAATTTTTAAAGGCCAAGGAACAATCATGATTTTTTCCTATTGATTATTCAAATCACTTTGCATGGTTTCAGTGGCTATCTGCAAAGGGAGGACTACTTGTATCCAAAGGAATTTCAAAAGCTAGGGAGTGAATAGTAAATGGGCTTCAACTATAAAACACAAACTGAGATGATTCAAAATGTTGGACATCTTTTTTCAATGTATGTCAGGGAAAGAGCTTTAATTAAGGCTCTTTAGCTGGCTTACAAGTCCCATGGGGAAAAGCTAAAGGCATGAGAACAGGAAGGTGCAAGAAGAGGACTAGCTTTGGAGAACCAAGAACCAGAACTGAATATTGGCTCTTTTGCTCATCTCTTCTCCAGTCTTGAGCACTCATTCACTGACGCTTTTGCCTCATCTGTAAAATGAGGATGGTAAAACCACAGAACAGGATAGTTCTGCGTATTAAAAAAAAATGTGGGTATATACATATGAAAAACTATGGTGAAGAGTGCTTAGCAGACACTGGGGACCCACAAGCTGTTGCCATATTTTCTATAACCGCAAAAAGAATCAAAACATAAGTTATAAAAGTAAACCTCCAGTGGGGGTGGGAGAGCCCTTTCCCACCCAACAAGGACAGGAAGCTACCATTTATTACAGGCTTAGTCAATGTCAGGGATTTTGACAGAGAAGATCTTAGTCAGTACAACAGCACAGCAAGGTGTGACAGAGAGCACTTCCAAAGGCAGCCTGCTGATTTGGATGACTCTGAACTTTCCAGTACAGAACATTGCCAGCTCTGGGTGATTATGGTTAGGCCAGTAGCTAGGTTAAACTATGGGGCATCTTGGATTTTCTAATAAAAATTACAGGTATTCCTGGGGCACCTGGGTGGCTCAGTGGATTAAGCGTCCGACTCTTGGTTTTGGCTCAGGACATGATCTCAGGGCCGTGAGATTGAGCCCCACATCTGGCTCCATGCTCAATGCAGAGTCTGCTTGTCCCTCTCCCTTTGTCCCTCCCCCTGTTCCTTCTCTCTCTCTCTCTCCCTCAAATAAATAAATACGATTTTTAAAAAAATTACAGGTATCCCAGAAAAAAATTTTAAACCCTGCAGTTTCTTTTCACGTCTAATTATTTGCCTGATTCCACATTCATAGAAAATGTACCTTAGCTTCTCTGCCTCTCATTTTGTTTGAATATACAAAGAGAATCAAATCTTAATAATTAGTATTATTATGTGTTTACGTATAATGAGGCTATCTCCATGTTCGCACAGATGGTCTAGAATAACTAAACATCATTACAACCAGTTCTTGTAAATGTGGAGCGTCTCTTCTAGTTTCTTTGATCTCTATCAATAAAATATTGTTATTTTGATAGTCATTTTTATAAGAAGGTTTTATGCTACACTAGAAATTTGCTAGAATCATAAATTGTTCATGTTTCTTTCAGAGGAGAGTGGGGAGAAAGGTTTTGATGGTGAGAATGTCCTCTCCTAGAGGTTGAATACACAGATTTGGGTAGATCATTAGTTGGGTTAGCTGGGATCCAAGAAATGCGTAGATGCAGAATCGGCCTTAGAAAGAGCCCCGGGCCCTGTTTGTCTCTTATTCTCACCTCCTGTCATTCCTCCACACATTTTTCCTCTAACTCTCCTGAGTTAACATTCCATGTACCTATGGTATCATGTTCTGACTTGTCTCTGTACCTCAAAGTGATGTAATAGTCCAAGAAAAAGATATGGCAGCCATGGTCATAGCAGAGTGGATGGACAGTATGATCCGTAGAGAAGTGAAAGATCCAGGGGAGCAGATCCTGGTACCTGTGCTCCCCACCTAACACTTCACCATGACATAAAGACCCTTTGCTGTCTGCCCCTCCACCTGTCTGCCTATTGTTCTCTTCCACAGCCGTAGGAACTGTGAACTTCAGGCACCCTCCATGCCCTACAGATTGCTGCTTGTTCTATATTCGCCTCCAGGTAGCTCTACTTGCCTGACTGTGCTTTCCTCCCCCATCTTGCCTCCTTCATTTCCCAGAGCAAATATTGCCAAACATGAGCTTTCCTAAGAGAATTAAGCACTTTTGCCTCGTTGTTCAAAATACTCTTTAATATATTTCAGTTATGATATAACTGGGTAAAAAAAAATAGTATTATTTTGTTGTTGGCACCAGATTTCCTGTTAGGAAAAGAACCATTTTTATTTAGGAAAATACACTGAAAAGCTACAGCTAACAGAAAATAAGGGCCTCAAGAAAAAGCAGAAACGTGACAGAGACAGATGAAAAAACTGTGACCCACAAAAAACAATATGGAGCTGGGAGAGAAGTGAGGGCAGAGAGCTTGGGGGATGGGCTGAAGAGATCAAGAGAATGGGGTGGCAGTTGGGAATGTATGTCACCAGATGAAGCAGAGATGTTTACAAAAAAAGGATCTAATATTCAATTTAAATTCGTCTACCATGTGGTCATGAGATGCAATACCCCCATGCCGTGGGTACCACTTACCTCCAGTGAAAACCTCCTCTGTGACACCATGACATGAGTGGAATTTTGGAGTGTGAAGGAGACAGAGCTGTGACCCATCATGTGACCGAGACTGTGAGAAAGGCACAGAGATCAGAGAAAAAAGAACTCTGAAGAAACTGGGTCACCAGAGTTGGCAAGGAAATTTTTTAAAAAAGAAATAGAAATAGAAATACCATCCTTCCCCCATTCCAAATCCCTGCCTGAACCATATACCCCACGTGACCTGATACCAGTAATTTTCCCCACCTGTAAAATGAGAGGGAGAAACTAGATGGTCCCTCAGGGCCCCTCCAACCTTAATATTCTATGAATCTAAATTTTCCATTGAGCTTGGGGAAATTAATAAAAATTATGTCCTATTGGGCGCCTGGGTGGCTCAGTCGTTAAGCGTCTGCCTTCGGCTCAGGTCATGATCCCAGGGTCCTGGGATCGAGTCCCGCATCAGGCTCCCTGCTCGGCAGGAAGCCTGCTTCTCCCTCTCCCACTCCCCCTGCTTGTGTTCCTGCTCTCGCTGTCTCTCTCTGTCAAATAAATAAATAAAATCTTAAAAAAAAAAAAAATTATGTCCTATTGTAGAAAAATATTTGGTGCTCTGGATTAACTTGATTAGGCACTGGAGATGACACAGATAATGACCGTCATTTAACACCTAGGTGAGGGGGAAAAAAGCAAATTAAGAGAAGTATTTTCATGGCACCAAACAATGACTTGTTCCGATTCTTCTGGCACTTATATAGCGTCTGTTCTAAAAATTACAATGTGTTTTGAAATTACTACTTGAGTGCATACGCACTGTGTGTCATACATTTATGTAATTATGTTATTAAAATGAAGTTTCCAGGGCGCCTGGGTGGCTCAGACGGTTAAGCGTCTGCCTTCGGCTCAGGTCATGATCCCGGGGTCCTGGGATCGGGTCCCGCATCGGGCTCTCTGCTCCTTGGGAGCCTGCTTCTCCCTCTGCCTCTCTCTCTCTCTGTCTCTCATGAATAAATAAATAAAATCTTTAAAAAAAAAAAAAAGAAGTTTCCAGTATCTGTGGATACAAACGTGCCAACATAAGCAAAAATATCAAATGCCCCATTCTCTCCAAACCCAGCAATTAAAGCTGGTCAACATAGGCTGTCAAGTATCAAATGACGCTGAGGGCTTAGTCCAATCAATTGATTAAAATGCAATTATTTGGAAGGAAAATATTAAATTGTTCTCGTTTATCTGCCAGAGGCAATTATCTGATTGTGTTTAAGTAACAACAGTCCCAGAGAGCTATCACGTGGAAGAACAAGCATGGGTTTGTCAGTCCTACCCTATTTCAATGATGACAGGTCTGTCTGTTTTGCAAACAACAAGAGAGAAGACACTGTTGTAATTTCTCAACTGAGCAGATATTGATGTTATAAAGTCAATTCGCCATTAGTCATATTTTAACTGGATGAGTACAGAACCAGCGGGGTCCTGCACAGAGCTCCTTGGGAGCCATTATAAAATATTTGGCACCAGGAGTAGAAGTTAAGCCCATAGAATCTGGAAATAGCCTGAGTTCAAGTGCTGACTCCAGCACCTGTTGGTTGGATGATCTTAGTTGCTATCCATACTTCAGTTTATTCTTGTGTAAAACGGAGCTCTATATAATGGCTCCTAACTCTTGGGTTTGTAGTCGGGATTCAGTGAATGAAGACAGATGAAGTATGGAGAACCATGACTAGTGCATAGCAAGCACTATATTAATGCAAACTGTCACTTTGGTTAGAAGATTTTGTCATAAGGAGAGATTGAGAAAGAGTATTAATTAGGAAAGAGATACCCCTATGGGGTTAAAAGGATTTAAAGACAATATGATGTAATGGTAGGGTGGATACCAGTCATCTGGGTAAACAGACAGGAAGAAGCTACTGGGTATTTCTTGCCTACTTGATTCCAGACACTGGGCTAGGCACATTACCTGTGGCAACCTACACCAGCTTTCTAACATTCCTGGAAATAGTTATTATTCTCTCTGCCTTACAGGTAAAGGGATGGAGGGCTCACATCCTAGTAAGTGGGCAGTCATGATCAGAATCAGGTCTGCAGACTCCAGCCCTATGGTCTTGGTGCTGGAGGGTGGCGCGGTCCTCTGATGGCATGGAGCTTGGGGCCCCTAAGGCCAACTGTCTGAAGCAGAAGTCTTTAAACTCTTTGGTCTCAGGACTACTCTCACTCATAAAGAAGTACTGAGGACTTCAAAGAGCTTTGATTCACATGGATTATATCTATCAATGTGATACTAGATATTAAAGTTAAAAAATTTTTAATTTATTAATTTAAAAATGACAACAATAAACCTATCACATATTAATGTAAATAATGCATATTTCTGAAAAATAACTATATTGACAATCTTTCCTGATTGAGGAGTTTCATTAGGTTCCATCAAAGTCCTAGAGTTTTAAATTAAGCTCTACTTAAAAATGACTAACGGGAGGGAAACTTACCTTCAGAGAAAGCTCCAACACTTTGTGATTGATATCTGTCTTATGAAAGTTTCTGGACTGCTTGACAAGAGCAAATTGTCTACAGTCATAAGTATGAGGAAAAGTCTGGAAAAGGAAGAAGATGTGGAAGTCAGATAAGGCAGAGATGAGACGTGCTGAGTTGGTGATACCAGTTGTCTGAACTTGTTTTCTGATTGCCCCAAACCACTCCTTCCAGGTGACTAGGAATCTAAACATTTCTGGCATGTTCTAATATGAAGAACATTGTTGAGATCTGTTTCCTTAGAATTAACTATTTGAGATATTACTGTATATTTTAAGATACACAATCGGTATGAAACTGTGCACAGATATGGGTATTTATTTACTGCTCTTTTATGAGGGCATTCTTCTTAACCTGTGCAAGGGTCCATCAGTTGGTATGGGACACCTGAACTACAAGGGTTTACAGGCTGCTACCTTTCATTCACACAAGTGCTAATAGACAATAAAGTGATATAATATAATATAATAACAGACAATAAAAATGCTAGCAATTTATTTATTTATTAGAGAAGCAGTTTGGCTAGTGGTTAAAACTGTAGACCTCGAGACAGATTCCTTGAGGTCAATTCCATTTCCACTGTTTATTACTCCCGTGACCTTGGGCGAGTTCCCTAATCTCTCTGTGCTTCAGTGCCATCTATAAAATGGGGATAATAATAGTAACTTCTAATTTGTAGAGTCGCCGTAAGGATTAAATGAGTTAATATATGTAAAGTGCTTACAACCAAGCACTCTAAAGAATTTGCTGTCATTATCATAATCATTACCATCATCATTATTCTATGGTCTAATGGTTCCTCTTAACTCTGATTTGAAATGTCTCCACTATTGTACATGCCAAGCAAGCACACATTAAAGACTCAAGCATAAGGACTGCCTTTTCAGGAGAAAACTTAATCCTCAAAATTTCTGCTCACTCAGGATGCTTCTGACACTCAAGGGAATTTTAGATGAGATCCCACTGACTTCTTTGGTCTGGAAAGCCTACCTGTTGCTAGAGATGAGAGTCTCTTCCAAAAGCTTCTCCACACTTCATCTATGTTTCCATCCCTAAAGACAAAAGATAAGAGCCGTCTCCATGCTGAAATATTATTGACATATGCCCTATTATAACGTGTTATCTCCTTTGTTTCATTTTTCATTCTCCTTTTCCTTTCCATTCTGCCACAAGCCCCATGTAACCAAATAACTCACGAGATAACTTTTTATTCTTCCTTGACAATTTCTCCTTTGACTTCCATTTCCCCGCATATTTAAAACAAATGATTATCTGTTGGAATAAACCAAACTTGCCTCAGCATCTCCTCTCCAGCCCACACCCTCTGCCCCATTCTCCCCCAGGCAGGTGCCTCGTCTTCCTGATGCATCAATACTTATTAAGAGTTTGCTTGTAGCTCACGCTGATTTCGACAACCTTGGGGTGTTTTGTATCTCAGCAGACACAGAAGGAATGTAGTTGGCAAATGAAGTCATAGCATGACTTAGCAATTCATTTTTATCGCAAGGCAGGATTCCAAAGCTGATATGCATTTCTTACATTCTGGAGAGAGACCCACAGACCCAAGATGAACACCACCACCACCTCCCACCCCTCCCACCAGCATCAATGCAAACAAGGACCATAAACCAACCAGACGAAGTATTAGCTAGCTCAGGGATCATTCCTTTATATCCCAGTGAGTTCAGTGCACAATCAGATTCCTAAAACAGATGATCCTACTGTCTCCCAAAAAAGTCTCCACACACTAGACCCGCACCTCTTTTGGTTCAGGGGTCCCTTGGAATCTTCCAAGCACAATGAATTAGGAAAATATTGGTTTTGTAAACCAATAATGCTGTAATGTTTAATAGCCACTTTCTGGATGAAAACCACTGACATCTATGGGCTGATCTAAATTGTAAGGTAGGTTAGAAATTGTTTCACATCAGTGGGAAAATGAGCCCATGTACTAATTTTGTCTATTTAATTCATATTCCAAAAGAAGGATCGTATTTTCTAGAAAGAGATTGTATTTTTAAAATGCATCCTCACTTCGCCTTTCCCAGCTGTCTTTGGCTAAGATAGCATTTTAAGCTTTTCATTTTTTCAGATATTGAGGGTTTTCTCTGAGGCACTTTTATTTCTCATAAAGTTTTCTATGCCCTCTAGTGGTTGTTTTGTTTCTGGCGTTTGAGGCAAGGTACTGTGCAATTAGGGAGCAAAATTTTCCTGAGGGGAATAAAGGAGAGCCTGCCGGGCACTCATTGTAGTATTTGAAGTGGTTTAGGGAGTGCCTTCCGAGAGAAGGAAATTCTAGAATGGCTTCATCTCATGTTCCACAAAGACAGGTGCAAACTTCCAATTTATTTTTTCCAACCTCTTCTCCTGTGCTCCCCAACACAGGGTGTGTAAAATTCTGCCTCTTTTAGACTGCATTTGATAGTTTATTATAAGAATTGGTTATTTCAGTTTGAAAGTTGACAGGGAAGAGCCTATTTCTGTCCTTAAATCCTGGCTGCTGGGGAAGGAGCATTGAAATTCACTCTTCTAAGAAATGGAAAATGAATTGTGTCCGTCTTTAAGGCACCTGAGTACAGCCGTATGGCATATTGTGGGGCTCTTCTTCCCATTTTCAAGTCCAGTGCACGAGGTAGGAACCAGGCTCTTCTCATGATCGGGCTTTCAAAAAGCCAAGGTGATTTGAAAAATCTATTCTGAGAGGTAACATCTGTGGCCGTGTGTGTGGTCAGAGGCAGATTTATTTTGCTAGAGCCTTCAGGCCCTCAGTGCACCTTCTGTAAATTCGGATCCCTCGTAATTATTGGAAATGACACCAACTCTTCTTAATTAACCCCTCTGACATGAACAGAAGGTGTGCTTCTTCGGCTCTCTCCTCCTTTGTTCCCCGGGACTCAGAAGATTGAAATGACAGGGTGGAATTGTTCAGTCTGGCATTTCACATCAGTCTGAGAAGATGCTAGTCATTGCTTATCCAGTGATAGAAGAAAGGGCCACTTCTAAATAGGTAGGCTGGTGCAAGAGGCAGTGTAAGAAGTCACAAATATGTCCAATGTAACTGACGTGTGACCACCATCTTTTCCGTCATTCTTCCATTGTATTTTCAAAAGTACTGTGTTAAATGTTTATATCGTGAAATAGCTCTCTCTCTCTCTCACACACACACACACATATTCACACAGTTTACTATTGAATAATGAGAAAACAAGACCTCCATACCCACTACCCTTATGAGGCAATGGCAATCTGTTTTTACAAATTCGCTTGTGAATGTTTTTTCCTGACAGTGCTGTAAGAGAATTCACTTTGCTCCATCTCCTCACTGATACTTTGCGTTGTCCAACCTTTAAACACTTAACCAGTCTGCTGGATGTGAAATGGCAGCTGTCTGCTGTCCAATTTTGCATTTCTCTGAATTCCAACGAGTTCAAGCAGCTTTGCACATATCTGTTGGCCATTCGTGCTACTTCTGGGATATAGCTCTCTATGTATTTTTACTTATTGTTTCTACTAAATTATCTCTTTTGTTCACTTGTAAGGACTTTTTTGTGTATTCTGGATACGTAGGGTCAGCTGTTTCTATAGCAAATGCCTTCCAAGACAGCTTTTCAACACATTTGAGACCTGTCTTGTGCTCTCTTTACGGTGTGTTTTGATGAATAGAAGCTCTTCGTTTTTTACGTAGTTGAATTTATCTATTTGTTTATGGTTTGTAACTTTTGTGACTTGTTTAAGAATCCTTTCCTTTTCAGATTTTTAAAGATAGACTCCTTTGCCTTCTAAAGTGGTTACTGTATTACCTTTCATATTTGTGGCGAGGAAAGCTGGCTGCCTGCAGGCTCCCCCTAACTCATGCCCCGCTCCCCTTTCTGAGGGTAGTTACTGTGGGGAAGTAGCTGCTTAGTCGGCAATTAGTTAATTCATCTTTGCATGGAGATGGAGCTATATGACCTGCTCTTGACCATGGAATATGTGTAGACGTGATGTGACACTAATAGGTGTGCGTGCCTTCTCTCTTTCCTCATCCCCAAAGATGCAAGGACTCTGGGATACTGGGATTTGGTGAAGCCACAGATGGAAGGAACAAAGATGCTTGAATCCCTGCATGCAGGTAAATAGGCTGCCAGCCAGGAACACCGATATTGTGCAGTCACTTGAGCCAGAAAAGGACTTGTGTTATATTAACCACTACATTCGGGGGCTATTTTGTTTCATCAGCTACCATTACCCCAACCAGTTTGGAAACTGGTATCTTGAAGTCAGAAGCCCCCTTAACAAATTGTAAAATTTGTAGCATTGACCTATTATAGTTGGGTGGGAGGCAGCAGGAAAACAATAAAGCAAGACAGAAATACAGAGAGCTCCATTCCGTGGTAGCATAAAGCTTTGCCTGCTGTAATTTTGAAAGCGTATCTGGTGCCTACTAGATGTGTAGATCTGCAAGCAGTAGGTGGAAGGAGCTAGAAATGTTAGTGTGTTGGTTTCTCTTCACTGCTTATAGCAAAGAAGGTAAGTCCCAGCAAATAGCGGTTGGCTCAAGAACAGAGATGGAAAGTTATGGAGAGAGTCCAGAAACTTGGACTTGGCAAAACTGTTTCTGCACTCTAAACCAGGATTAAAAGTTGGAATGAGGGGTGCCTGGGTGGCTCAGTTAGTTAAGCCTCTGACTCTTGGTTTTGGCTTAGGTCATGATCTCATGGGTTGTAAGATTGAGTCCCGAGTCAGGTTTCTGGCTCAGTGCAGAGTCTGTTTGAGATTCTTTCCCTCTGCCCCTCCCCCTGCTCTCTCTCTCTCTCAAATAAATAAATAATCTTTTTTAAAAAGTTAGAATAAAAAGGACTTTGAACAGCGAAGGTCCAATAGGGGTTCTTAGTTACACGAAGGGATTAGGCCCTGTGGCAAAGATCGCATCAAAGTTATTTCTTTCCACCTCAAGGTTATTTTATGGCATAGCCTCAAGATACCTGTCATTGCATTGAGTCAACCATGGGAGGTGGGGAGTAGAAAGCAAAGATACGCATCAGAGAATTCTATCCAGGGGAGAATTAATATGGTTATTCATACATGGGATTTACTGGAAGCAAAGAGATGAGGAATCTAGTGAGTATCTGTGGGAATGATCTTGCTAAATCAACTGCAGTCTGGTTTTAAAAATGCCCGTGACTGTAATGTGGCTCTCATACTCCAAACTTGCCCCTGTAGGAAGTTGGCAATGAAAACCACTCCCTCAAGGAGGACTTACTCCTCCAGCCCGTTTCAGATGGGGCTTTAAGGCAGTGGTTCTCCCAAAGTGTGGTCCCCAAACCAACAGCTTCACCATCACCCAGGAACCTGTTAGAAATGTAAATTACCCAGACTCACTGAATCAGAAATTCTAGGGATGGTGCCTTAGCAATTTGTGCTGCAGTAAGCCCCCCGGGGGATTCTGATGCTTGCTAAAGCTTGAAACCCTTGCCTCAGAGGAGAAACAATCAGGAAAAATGTCCTGGACAGTGGGGAATGGTGGAAAGGAAGTTTCTTCTAGAGAACGTAATTGAGCCTAATCAAGGTAAAGAATGCCACAGCCAGGGAAGAGAGTCTTCCCAATGCCTGCATGGCAGGATTCCAACATTCCCATGACGATTGTCTTCTTTCTTTTCTTTTTTCTGAAGGAGCTTTTACATTGATATTATCTTTAATTTATTCTCTTTCTAGGTATTGGAGTGGGGATGGCTGCCATATAACAAGTCTTTTAATTCCTAAATAGCCAGATAATGAGGATCTACAACCAGACCATTTGGAGAGAACCGAGACCAGTTACTGCTGATGGAATGTGAGAAAGGTGGTAAAAAAAAAAAAAAGAAGAAGAAGAAGAAGAAGATAGCAGGAGGGGAAGAATGAAGGGGGGGAAACTGGAGGGGGAGACGAACCATTAGAGACGATGGACTCTGAGAAACAAACTGAGGGTTCTAGAGGGGAGGGGGGTGGGGGGATGGGTTAACCTGAGATGGTATTAAAGAGGGCAAGTACTGCATGGAGCACTGGGTGTTATACGTAAACAATGAATCATGGAACAGTACATAAAAAACTAATGATGTAATGTATGGTGATTAACATAACAATAAAAATTTAAAAGAAAAAGAAAGAAAGAAACCTCCCAGGCCCTGGGCAGCAGAGGCCTCATGAGATGAAAGGCTGTTGGGTCCCTGAATCACTGTGTGGACACAAGCGACCTTCTGACCAAGAACATCCACACAGATTTTTTTTTTTTTTTAGTGAGTAATAAACTTCTACTGTTTTGAGACAATTTCTAGTTCGATTTCTTTCATCATTATAATGATGTTGCATTTTTTATTTTTCCATAGGTTAGTAAGTTGCTTTGTGTCTTAGATGTGTCTCTTTAAAAGAGCATACATTATATTAAATGAAAGTGTAGTCTGAAAGTCTTATGTTTTTAACTGGGATATTTAGTTTTTTCACTTTTATTGTAATTACGGACATATTTGTATTGATTTTTCCACCTTATTTTATGGCTTTTGTTTGTCCCACATGTCTGTTTCTTTTTCTCTCTTCTTTCTTGGCTTCATTAGGATAAGTTGATATTTATTTATTTGTTTGTTTATTTACTGGCTGGCTGACTTCCTTATCTTTTATAACTCCCAGGTGAACAGAATTGGATCCATCATAATCCTTGGTTTATGACAGATTTTCATCACTGTGTGTGTGTGTTAGAGGGGTGGGGAAAGGCAGAAGGAAAGGGAGAGAGAGAATCTTAAGCAGACTCAATGCCCAGTGCAGAGCCCAACACGGGGCTCGATGCAGGGCTCGATCTCAGGATCCTGAGATCATGACCTGAGGCAAAATCAAGAGTTGGACGCTTAACCCACTGAGCCACCTGGGTGCCCCTTCTTCACTGTTCTATGCAAAGCCTTCCTCTGTATGATCCATTTATTTGCTTGTCAAGCAATACAAAAAACACTTATGACCTAATTGCACAACTGTTTTTGCTTTTTTCCCCATTTTCTTTTCCATCTCCTTCTGAAAATCTGCTCGTGTATATGTGGGGCTTCTCAGGCTTCACTCCAGATTCCTTTCTTATTTTTCATTTTCTTTTTTCTTTGGGTTGCATTCCAGATAGTTTTTTTTTTTCTTATCTCATTTCCAATTAATTAATTCTCCTTTTGCTGTGTTCAGTCTCTTGTTTTACCAGTCCATTAATATTTTTTTATTTCAACATATATTTGTTATTTCTAGAAGTCTGTTTTTCTAAATTTGCTCAATCATCTTATAGTCTCATTTTCATCACTCCTCTTCTCAAAGCTTTCTTAAAATTTAAACAAAATACACATTCTATTTTTCAACCCATACCTGATATTTCTCACATAGGGAACCTTTTGACAGTATGATTCTTCTATCCTCCAACTCTGATGTATTTCACCCATTGTGCCTTTTTGTTAGCATTTCTTGTGATTTCTTTTTAAATGTGTTTCTCATTTTCCTTGGAAACTTTACCACTAGGAATTCTTGGAGACCTAGGTTAAAGCTGTGTCCCCTCCGAGAGGCCTCTCATATGCTCTGCCAGTTGCCTGGTGGTACTACTCATCTGGAAATCACTTTAAATGCAATTCTCCACTTGAACTTCAATTTTAATGTGCAGATAACAACAAATTTACCATGAGGGCTTGATACTGACTATGATTTCTCAGGGACAGATTTGTTTTCCTTCTATCCAGTGTCAAAATAAATGCAGGCTATTTCACATGCTGCTCCCTACTGCTTTGTAACCTTATTTATCATTCTTCCTAACATGGAGAGTAGAGCCCATTAACATGCAGAGTTTTGCAAGATCTCCTATTGGAATCTCTACTTTTTTGAGTTTCCTACATTATGTCCTACCTCATATAGTTAGGATATATCATTCAAGACACTTCTAAGAATAAAAGTGGGTGCTATTAATAATTAGACCAGGGCAACAGACATTAACTAACGCTGTCCTAAGAGGGGAGGAAGGTGGGGGGATGGGTTAACTCCGTGATGGGTATTAAGGAGGGCACGTATTGCCTGGAGCACTGGGTGTTACACGCAAACTATGAATCATGGAACACTACATCAAAAATAAATAAATAAATAAATCTATCTTTAAAAAAAATAACTAACACTGTCCTGGGTAAACCAGGATATATGATCACCCTAATTATCCCAACACAGATAGCAAAACTTAGGCTCAAAATGCCAGATACTATTTGGAAAATTACTGCTTTTGCTGTTTGCTGACTTCTGTTTTCCCATCTTTATATGTATTTTTACCCTTTGTGGATTCTTTAGTTTCCTACCAGTTCAGTGAGCATTTTTACGGGTGTGTATGAAAATATTTTGTTTAGCCATTTTTGCTGTTTCCAACTGGAAGGTTGGAACAACAGTCTTCTCCCTCATCTTCAAAGGCAATACAAAGACTCACTTTAAGCATGAATTTTCCATATCCAGAAACTGGTCAAGTAAGAATTGGGATCATAAGCAGATATTTCTTATTCTAAGAAAGGCTCGTTTTTGTTGTTGTTCCATATATCATACCTTCTAGCACATTTCTAGGAGCTGGAGACACAAGTAAATGTGACTGTGAATTAGAGAAATTAAAATCTCACCAGCAACCAAAAGGACACAGGGGCATGGAAGACTGGTAATACAAATCCTGTGTAATAAAGTGGTCAAAATGCTTCAGGAATAGAAAAGAGAAGTTGTAGGCTGGCTATGCTAGGCTGGATGGTTGGAGAGAGGTTCTCAAAGGCTAAACTTTAGGGGCACATGGGTGGCAGAGTCGGTTGAGCATCCAACTCTTGGTTTCGACTTAGGTCATGATGTTGGGGTCCTGGGATTGAGCCCAGCAAGGGTGCCATGCTCAGGATAGAGTCTGCTTGAGATTCTAGCTCCATCTCTCTCTGCTCCTCCCGCTCGTGCTCTTTCTCTCTCAAATAAATAAACAAATAAATCTTTAAAAAAATAAGCTAAACTTTAGCAGTGCTTTAGTGAATGGTTAAAAGTTGAATAGGGGCCTTAATATTGGCCTTGTTTTAATTCCTTAATATGAAAAATATCTGGGTTTAGAGGGGGAAAACAGCACTATTATTTAAACTTTTAAATGGACTATGTGAA
The DNA here is from genome assembly GCF_029215605.1 of Mirounga angustirostris. Classification (NCBI taxonomy): domain Eukaryota; kingdom Metazoa; phylum Chordata; class Mammalia; order Carnivora; family Phocidae; genus Mirounga; species Mirounga angustirostris. Next base: position 13,906,483 of record NW_026991711.1, on the reverse strand, counting down.
TCAGAAGATGTTTGGCAAGAGGAAGGTAATTTGTTATTTGATACAGAGAGCATCATTTGTGGTGCATATGTAGATTTTTTTTTTTTCTTTCCTGGTGTAAAATTCAGATATTTATAATGTTGCCTCTGATAATGCGATAATACTAAATATTTAATACCAAATATTGTGGTATTGTTGATCTCCTAGGTGGATTTAAACAGATAAATGGGGGCATTTAACCATGTACAATTAGCACCCTAAGATATGTCTGTGGATTTGCCATTTAGAACATCCTTTAGAGTTATTGGTGAGAGAGATTTAGATAATTGTATATGTTCCTGAAATAATCCCTTTGGATTGAGCTCTTCAGAACATAACTAGAATAATGATAAACTAGGATGCAAAATGAATTGGATAAACATTTTACTGAGATTTGGTAAGTAAATGCAGCATAGCATGAACAATCAGCCTAAAAGGTACATATGAATAATGCCGCTGGTTTGCAAGATTGCAATATCTTTGAAAGTGTTCTTGCTTACCACGAAGGTCTCTGTCTTCAGGGGGGTAGCACAATGGCATAGAGGTTTACAAGATGCTGGTGTGAGTTAACCTGAATAGAGTTAAAACTGATATTGAGTCCTAAACATGCATTCCTCCATTCTAGAAATCCCTGTACTCAACGAGCAACAATATAAATGAAGAATAAAGATTTTTCGTATCTATGTTTTATTTTTTAAATGTTTGTGGAAGGCATTGTGATAAATCCAAAAAAACGCATCATTTAGAAACATTAAGGTAGTGTTAGTGAGCATTTCTAGAAAGAAAAACATGTGTTCAGGCTATGAGCATATTTTCAAATCACAGAAAACAAATTCTATGCTATTATGTAATCACATAACATCTACTCTTATATTATTCCATATCTAATCATAGAGACAAAATAAGAATAAGGAAATAGAGGGGTGCCTGGGTGGCTCAGTCGGTAAAGCATCTGCCTTTGGCTCGGGTTGTGATCTCAGGGTCCTGGGAACAAGCCCTGCGTCGGGCTCCCTGCTCAGCGGGAGGTCTGCTTCTCTTTCTCCCTCTGTCTCCTCCCCCCTGCTCATGCTCTCAGTCTCTCTCTCACTCTCAAATAATAAATGGAATCTTTAAAAAAACAAAACAATGCTTACCTCACTCACACATTCAACCTAGGTGTCATCTCACACCATCATAAGAAGGGTGAGTACAGTAAAATAATAATAATAATAATAAAAGAATAAGGAAATAGAGCAATTCCAAGAAACTCAGTGGTTTAGGTGCACCTAAAAGAAATCCCACTTTCCTAAAACCTCTGAAATGCACACAAAACAGAGAACGCTTCACCTGCACTGAAATCAGGCAATCACCCTGGCATCCTGTGACCAGCCTCTTAGACTTTCTTCTGCTTATCAAACAGAATACATTGAAAGGACATGCCAGGAGAACTCTCAACTCCCCAGTGCAAAGTACGTGCCAAGTTGTGGGTCATTAGTGAAGGGCATGTGGACTAACCCCACTCATCTCCCCCAGCTCAGTATCCAAGAGCTCTTTGTTGTTCTTTCAACGGTCATTCTTTTAGAATCTCCTGGTCTATTTCAAAGATGTCTCACAGAGTATTAATTTAAAGGTTTTTTGAAATCTTCTTATGCTCGCTACAGTGTTTCTGTTTCCCAATGTGCTTTTTTTCCTGTTTGTTCATTTTGGAGTCCCTGATTCTACCATAGGCTTTCATTGTTTGCCCTGTTATGTGTGGCTGTCCCCTCGTTCTGAAGAGTAAGGCACTAAGAAGTGAGTTGACAAGGGGGTCAACTAGTGCGCAGCACCATGGGTGAGCAGGCTGAGCTCTGCCCCAACTGTTAGCATCTAGAATTTTCTCTCCTTTTATGTAAGTAAGTCAGGAGAGTGTAGTGGTTCTGCACGTGGGCTTTGAAGTCAGATTACCCGGGTGCATGAAGAAAGCAGAGAAAGAAAACGGAGCCCTGTGCATCACTTGTGTTAATAAGTTACATTGGTTATTGGCATATTTTCATTTCCATAGAGAAGAATGTGCCAATATTCTGCTAGGAAATGCAAACATGAGTTTCCGGTGATATCACAGCCACATGTTTCTATCAGCTCTTTTGGACCTCGCTTTGATGCTGCCTTCGGTTTTATCTGTTGTCCCCGAGAATCTTCCTGTTCAACATCCCCAGAATGAAAAGCTTCGAATTCTGGTGTGGAAAAGGGTCAGTCATTGGTTTGCAGAGGAGAAGGGGGAGTATCTAGAGATGCCCTTGTTTCTTCTTCAGGCTTTAAATCAAACCCCTTGCTGTCAGCCCCACTTACAACCCTCTCTGAGAAGTAGCTGGGAGCTCGAACCCCTGAGTATTTTGTAGTTAGGTGGAATACATTAGCGTGCTTCTGGATTCGCTGCATGACCAGCTTTGTTTTCATCTGGCTTCACCATTCAGCCATGGGCTTTCAGTTTCTAAATTGTCTAACATCTTTATAGTTAGGTTCCTGTTGTTATTTTAGTGTCATTTGAGGAGAGGAGATGAGTGGTTTCACCTCCATGTTTAAATTAAAATCTCCCACAGTTTAGAAGAGTGAACAGTGGAAAAAACATCCCCCATGGATGCCACTCCGTCACGTGGCACAGATTATAGTGGAACAGAAGGGAGATGCTCTCGCACCATTAGCAGCAATAGGAATGAACAACACATATGATCCAATGTCATCAGGCTGGGACCATAGACAGAGCAATACAGTGAGCCCCACAGTCACCCCCGATCTCTGTCGGGGCATAATTTCCTAACTATGGTGCAGAGATCAGAAGTCTAGGCAGAGGACAGCGGTCCTGTAGTCCCACTGAGCTAAGGAGATGGAGGCCAGAGTTTGGCATTGCCGAAGTATCTGAACTATTTGGAGCAGAGCACCAAGGATGACGAAATCATGGGGAGCATAAGGGCAAAAATATACGGAGATTTCCTGTGATCCCTGGGCCAAGGGCTGTGTTTGCAGGGCGAGATCTCTTGAGATTGACCAGCAAGAGGCTGCTAAGGCATCAGAGAAACTAGTATTCGAGCAGTGCTAGGGGACGTTGCCATTCTGACCCAGCCAGGGAAGAAAAATGTCACTCACTCACTAACTAATAACTAATTTCACTGAGACAGCAGAAAACTGCATCTTAGTAGTAAAGAACATGCCCCAAAGTAAGGTTGATTTTAAACATGCTTTGGGGAAAAAAAAGCCTAAAACCAAGTCTGGACAAGACCAGAGGAGAAACAAAATTTGGTATTTGGGGTCCAGCTGGATTAGAAGGGTGTGGAAAACATCTTGGGCTTTTCACAAATGTGTTTTTAAAAAAATTATAAAACCAAGTCAACACAATTTTAAAGTGATTAACAAGTAATTGATGTGTCTACAAGAGAAAAGTCAACAATATTCAGAGGACAATAATAGAATCTAGAGTCTCCACAATGATGTATTCATTGTCTAATATTCAGTAAAGAAAAAAAAAAAAGATTAGACATGCAAAACAGAAAAATGTGTCTCACAGCCAAGAAAAGAAAAGCAATTAGAAATTAGCCTCGGGGCACCTGGGTGGGCTCAGTCAGTTAAGCATTCGACTCTTGATTTTGGCTCAGGTCATGATCTCAGGGTCGTGAGATTGAGCCCAGAGTTGGGGTCCGTGCTCAGAGTGGAGTCTGCTTGTCCCTCTCTCTCTGCTCCTCCTCCCACTTGCGCACACTCTTGCTCTCTCTCTCTCTCAAATAAATAAATAAAAATCTTAAAAAAAAAAAGGAAACTAACCTCAAGGTCACTTTACATTGTTACTATTGTTATATTAGTCAGTCGGTCTTTAAAAAACCATTGTGGGGGCGCCTGGGGGGCTCAGTGTTAAGCGTCTGCCTTCGGCTCAGGTCATGATCCCAGGGTCCTGGGATCGAGCCCCACGTCAGGCTCCCTGCTCCGAAGCCTGCTTCTCCCTCTCCCACTCCCCCTGCTTGTGTTCCCTCTCTCGCTGTCTCTCTCTCTCTCTCTCTCTCTGTTAAATAAATAAATAAAATCTTTAAAAAAAATAAAATAAAAAAATAAAAAACCATTGTGGTCAGCTACATGACAGCCTTCCAAACATATCCTTGTCCTAATCCCAAGAACCTGTACATATGCTACATTATGCAGAAAAAGGGACCTGGAGGATGTGATTCATTGACGGGTTTTGAGATGAGATTATCCTGAGTTATCTGGGTGGGCCCAATGTAATTGCAAGAGTTACAATAAAAGGAAAGCAGGAGAATCAGAGTCAGACAGAGGAGATGGACAGCTAGAAACACAGGTCGGAGAGATTCCAAGATGTTGTGCTGCTGGCTTTGAAGATGGAAGGAGGGGCCGTGACCCAAGGAATGCAGGTGGCGGGCATCTAGAATCTGGTTAATGAAAGGAAATGGCTTCCCATCTAGAATCTCCAGAAGTAAGGCAGGACTTCTGACCTCTGAAAGAAAGTAAAGTTGTGTTGTCTTAAGCCACTAAATTTGTCGTAATACATTACAGCATCCAGAGGAAAGTAATACAAACCAGATGCTAGATTTAACAGGCAAAGATGTTAAAGGAGCTATTTAAATACGTTTAAAGAGTTAAAGGAAAGTGATATATTTAGTGAATGAGGGGAAACTTAAGAAGAAAAGTGGAATTCAATAGAAATTTTACAATTGAAAAGTAAAATAACTGAAATAAAAAACCTCTCAGGGGAGCCCCTTTGATTCCTTTCAAATGCAATTTCTGTCATTCAAGCGAAGATTAATGGACATGCAAGGAGACAAGATCACATGACCTTTGAACATGGGTAAAATGGCGGGCAATAGAAGCAGATCCAATGGTTATATGATACTGTAGTAAACAGACAAAGACTTTAAAATAACTAATTATTCAGTTCTAGAAAATATAGGGAAAGGAACAAAATAGATCCAAAGACCAAAAAAAAAAAAAAAAACAAAACTTCACAGGAGTGGTAGAATAAAGATAACCAAAAGTCCATTGCATAAATTAAAAAAATACAATATCTGAAATTAGGAATTCAATGCATGAGTTTCATAGCAGATTATATACAGTACAAGCCAGGATTAATGAAAGATAAATAGAAAATATTCAGATAGAAGGATGCAGAGGGAAATAGAATTGAAAGAAAACAGATCAATGTGCATAATAATTTATTTTCTTCCTAGGAACTCAGTCACAGAAAGGGTTCTACCCCTTCAGGGATTTTTGCATTGCTGGCCTTGTATCCTTTGATATCATCTGGACTCATTGTGTTTTTTGTTGTTGTTTTTAAAGATTTTATTTATTTCTTTTGAGAGAAAGAGAATGAGAGAGAGAGAGCTTGAGAGGGGGGAGGGTCAGAGGGAGAAGGGAGCCTGATATGGGACTCTATCCCGGGACTCCAGGATCATGACCTGAGCCCAAGGCAGTTGCTTAACCAACTGAGCCACCCAGGCGCCCTCATCTGGACTCATTGTATAGCATCAGGTAGATTATATCAAACGGTGTTGCTGGGTAGAGCTTAAGAATAAAATTAGAACAGGAAATGAACATTTAACTTCAAGTGCTACATGGCCTTGTAACTACTAACGTCTTGTTCTACCTCTTCTCAGAGCTTTCTAGGGGAAAGTTAAACTGCCCTGCCCTGGTCCAAGAGGACACAAAGGCACGAAGGTGGGTTTCTAGAAGCATGGCAGCAGTGAAGCAAGCTCCTTCCCCAAGGGTGCAGCTCTAACCCTGTGGATCATAGGCATGGCTGTTAACCCCGAAGAGTTAAAGAACAGAAATATGGCCGATATAGAAAGAAAATGCTGCCAACGCTTACACTCCCATGGAGAGAGCACTGGAGGGGCAGCTTACCGATCTCTTTTCATCCCTTACTTGTGACTTCCCAAAGAAGGAGGAGGAGCTCAGTTTGATCAGTGGGTCTGCGCTCAGAGTGGATGGGTAAATGATAGTTGATGGGCCAAAGATCTTTACAGAAAAGCCGTAATGAACAAAAGCAGAAGAGTGTTCGAATTTTAAAATTCACCGTTGTGAAAGCCCTAGTGGGTCCAGACAAGAATTAGCAATGACTGATAAACTATGAAAGGCAAAGGAGGTTGGAGATCTTTATGAGATGAGCATTAGGCTGAAACATCCTGAAACCTCTGCTCAGTTGTCCAATGGAGGGCAGTGAGACATTGAAGCTCCTGAGGCAGAGTACTGTTGTGGTGGAAGGAAAACAAGGAGGAAGGGAGGGGGGAGGGGGAAAAAAGAGAGAGGGAGGGAGAGAGGGAAGGTGGCGGGAAAGAATCTGCATCTAATCTAACCTCCAGCTCTGCCTTCCAATTTCCACCAAATACAGGGCATGGAGGGACATGACAAACAGCAGAATTGAATTAAGACAGGCGAACCCACAATCAGGAAAATGCCACAGGACGAATGACACAATTTCTGCAGTAAATAGATGACAATAAATAAAAGAAACAGGAACTCTAATAGATTAAAAGAAATTTATTAGACCTCTCAACCACATGTGATGCATGGGCCTTGTTTGGACCCTAATTTGAAAAAAACAAAAAAACAAAAAAAACCCCAACTGTAAAAAGACATGTTTGAGGTAACCAAGGGAAAGAAAATAAGGATTAGATATTAGATACTATTAAGGAATCATTTTTTATTTTGTGTCGGTTTTCTGTTTTTTGAAAGAGATCAATGTTGAAGCACTTATAGGTGAAACTACTGTGTTTTCTAGGATTTGCTTTTAAATATTCTAGCAAAAAAGCGTGGAACGGGATAGATGAGACAAGGATAGGATGTTAATTACTGGTGAAATTCAGTCATGGATACGTGGGGTCATTTTGGTACTTTCTCTTATTCTGTGACAGTTTAAATGTCCATGATATACAGATAAAAACAAAGTGGAGGGGTTCCTGTGACTCCAAAATTTGGAACAGGTTTTTCCGGATTCCCTGCCCTCACGTGCAATGAGCCTAACTTGAACTTGGAGTCCTTACTGTGGTGAACAGCCCCAGCACCTCCCTCTCTGGCAGAGTCAGAACTCTGCTCTTTTGTCCTCATACTTTCTTGGCCTACCACTACGAGGCAAGGTCATTCGGGTCCCATTTTAGTCTCAGAAGAATCATCAATCTCTTTTTTTGGCTTCCATTCCAAACACAATTAGCCCAGAACTCTTTACTTTGGAAAATAAAACTCACCCTTTGAATCCAATTTGGCTTGGATCTTTGTGACCATATTCTATGCGCAGAACCCCGGAGGGCAGACAGTCATCTGCACCTGACCCCAAACTGCAGGGAGCAGGTCAGGTATAAGAGAATGACAACACAGCTGAATAAAGGAAGGTAGTTTGAGGATAAAGGAAAATTATGCATGTTCCCAAACTAAGATCGGTTATCCAGGGTAATAGAAAGGTTAAAAATTTGAGAGAGTGGGATTAAGTGTCAGAGCAAGGTCCCTAAGAGAGCAGAAGAAGGACCAAAGATGCAGCAGAAGAATTAGTATCAGAAAGAGAACCCATTTATTGTTCTGAACATGGGTGTGAAAAAGGAAAAGGAAAAAAAAAGATTCTACAGGGACAAGTTGAGATAGACATAAGGGAGGTTGAGGTGGCTTTTTTCCGGTGGGCAAAATCTTTGAAATAAGAAAGGAGAGAGACCGAGGGAAAGGAAAGGGGTTTGTGTCCAGGGTTAGAACAACAACAGCTATGGTATATAGGCTAACTAACCCGGCCACACTTTGGTGAGGGCCCCGGAGCTGGGCTGGGCATTTGGGAGACAGGAGAGGGGAGTGACCCCACCTCCAGGTTTCCAGTGGACCTCGGGATGCTGCCCCATGCTGTGCAGTCAGCATACGTGAGCACGTTGAGCCCTCCAGTCAAACAGCTCATTCCTTATGCTATAGAAAGGCCCCAAAGAGGATGGCTCAGAAGGCGGGTGGTGAAGACAGCGCCATCATCCAGAAAGGTCCATGTGCAGAGCCACTGCCTCCCCCCCATCCCACCCCCACCTGCTTGGCACAGGTTCCCCCCATCGTCCTCACTTAGGTCTAATGTTCTAGAAGCACCTGAAAGTCACAAAGCATTCCCATGGTACTCATTCTTCTGTTTCAACCATCTATTCCAACCTTATTCTAAAACTGATTCTTAAAATTATTTTTTGCTCCCTAAACACAGAGAACATAAGCTTCATGTAAATAGAATAATGGTAAAGCTGCGTTTTCACAGAAAAATGTTACCAGCTTATTCAGTGATTTTAAATTAGTTTATTAATTGTATCAACACATTGACTAAGGTTTTAAATATCCAGACTAGGCATTTTCTCAAATATTTATACTTAGTGATAATTAAGCACACACATAACTCAAAAACAGCCTTAGCTGTTACAATAAATAGATAACATATTTTCAAGAGAGTCACAAAAGAGAAAGGTATCTAAAGAGAATTGGTGTTTCCTGGGATAATTTTCCACAGAAATCAAAACACTTAGATTTTACTTAATACCCAATATATACATGACATTTCAAAGTACTTCTGTTCCCCCAAAAGAGGCCCCTCCTCCCTTTCCAGGGATGTGTTGGTAATTACTAATACAACTTGATAATTTTTCTCAATTCAGTAACAACTTCTAAAAATATCTACACCAATAAAGACATAATGCCTCCAATATCTTACGGGCATGTAAGTCATTCATCTGCATAGACATCTTTGAATTGTCTCAAGCATATTGTATCAGTTGGCTTGAATCTAAACTGATGAAAGCCTAGTGAGAAACACAGTTTAATGATCTCAAAGCAAAGTTTGAAGAAAAAAAGTCTTAAGGACATGAAATGAAAATAAAGAGAATGCTGAGAAAGAGACAAATAATGCCTTGCATAGTCTAAGGGTTCAATACGGACAGGCCCGAGTATGAAGGAGCATGAAACCAAGTGTGAGAAGAGTGTCTTTCTTCAGTCTTGGCACCTAACTTAACTGGGGCAAGTGGGTGAACTTTCGATTTTATAAAACTACTGAGACTCGTAGTTTTATTTATACAGAGTAAGTTGGTGAAACTAGATATCCTAGATTTTTCAAGATGTCCCTGAGTTCCAATAGTTTCAATCCCACACGTGAATCCTCTACTGATAGGTGTGTATCCCATTCTTACGTCGACCCTAGGGAAGATCTCAATAAATGGGTTGCACAGAATTCCTGGTGGCCCTGTCCTGGCTTTGGCACGTAATTACCTGAACATACAATATTTACTGAGAACCACTGAGGGAGCTATTCTGGACTTCTTAGAAGTTCAAGTCTGAGCAGGCTCTTCTTGGTTGACTAGCTGAAGTATGTCAAGGGTTGTTTGAGTAACTGATTTTTTTTGCTTGCTCTAGGTCCGCACTTGCGTTGCATCTCACCATGGAGCAGATGGCCTGCTGAAAGTTGTCACTGACCACCACGTACAGTAGTAGGTTACCAAAGGTGTTCAGGGCAGCCAAGGGTCTAGAAACGATGTAAGCTTCATGGATCTGGTTCTCAACAGAGCAGCTGATTGAAAGCAGGCGAGATTCGATCCGGATGACCCTCAAGATGTGGAAGGGTAAAAAACATATATAAAACACGAGGAGTAGCAGGATGGTTAGCCTTCTAGCTTTCTGCTTCAGGCAGCTGTGATTGTGAGGTCCTTGGGTTAGGGTGTAGATGATCGTCGTATAGCAAAGTGTCACTATCACCAGGGGAAGGCAGAAAGTAGTGGCCGTCAAAATTAGATTGTACCATTTGATGGTGGCGAGGTCATCCGAACTGGTGAGGTCAAGGCAGGTAGATCTGTTGGTCCCGGTGGTTGAGGTGATCAGGAAGGTCATAGGAACAACGGCCACCAGTGAAACGATCCACACCACAGCGCAGGCCACCACGGCCCATCGAGTTTTGTGAATGGAAAAGCAGCTCAGGGGGTGAATGATCACAAAGTACCGGAAGATGCTAAAGCAGGTGAGGAAGAGGATGCTGCTGTACAGATTGAAATGGAATCCAAAGCGGATAAACTTGCACATGAAAGCCCCAAAGATCCAGTTTTCATCGCTGGCGTAGTAGTGAATCAGGAAAGGGAAGCTGGTCAGATAGAGCAGGTCTGTGCAAGCCAGGTTCAGCATGATGACAGTGCTGCCTTTCCAGGGCCGCATTTTGAAAATGTAAGTGGAAATTGCTACTGCATTCCCTGGAAAGCCCACCAGGAAGATGATGCTATAAATAACAGGGAGGTAATGCCTCTTGAGTGGGATTTTTTCATCAGTGCAATTTCCGAACGGCGCTGCATAATCGGGGAAGTCAGAGGCATTTGCAAAACTGTCTGGTGGCTCATTCATGGCTGTCTTTCATCTTGCAGGAAAACAGGAGTTCGGCTTGGCAGTTCAAATCGGCTTCGAAATAACTCGCTGATAAAGGAAAATAGAAAACATTAATGATGGGGTAATGAAAACAATGATCTTCTTTTAAATGAAAATTGCTCTAAGATCCTAAATTTGCCACTTCTTTCTCTTTAATCTCAAAGAGACCCTGTGGAGAAGAGATTGAATTTCTAGGAAAACTGTTGTGAGGCAAGACATCTAATAATAATATAAAAGTTAAATTACCACCAGAATGAAAATGAAGGATTGGAAAAAACAACTGCGCTTAGCTGTGGAAAACAATTTGGCAAGGTTGCTGTTTGGGGACGCCGTAGGGTGTCACCATTAGAGACTTCACCAAAGACCCGCCATTACTCAAGCACGAGGCACTTCACCATCGTGTTACCTCTAAACTTCACAAGATACTGAGAAGTGTTTCTTACTTTCTCTATTTTACAGAAGAAACAAACACTGAGGGAGGTTTTGCAACCTGTCCCTGCTAAGGCATCTAGGGGCAAAGCCGGGGTTCAACCTGTGTTAGTCTGATTTAGAAGCCATCCTCTATTCTGCCTTACCTCACTGTGCTGTCTCTCCATCTGGATTCCCCCAAATACCTCATGGAATGTGAAATGGGAAGGCATGAAAAGACAGAATACCGGCCATTTTTTAAATGTAGATTTCGTGCCTTGCACCATCACGTGTATGGTAGATTTCATTTTCAAATGTCAGCTCTTCCAACCTATTTACTAGCTAACATAATTTGTTCATGGGAGGGCATGTGTGTCTGCCAGGGGAAGAAGAGCAGCAGATTCATGCAGCATTAAGAGCTTTGGGTTGTGTCGCCAGCCTGCCTGACCTTGATTCTCAGTTTAGCCGCTGAGAACTTGAATGTCCCTAAGCACCTTGCTGAAGCCCTCCAGGGCTAGGATCAGTGGGATTTTCACTTCCTTCTTCTTACTTATCAGTGTTTTCTAAAATTTTGTCAGTGAATTTCTGCAATGAGAAAAGCATGAAGATTATTTAAAAGAATTACTTACAATTGGCTTTTTATTCAGATGTAAATAGATGCTGGTAAAATGCATCCACTTACACATTTATGGAGTGCCCACTGTGTATTAATTAGGCACTCTGCCAGCTCTTAGAGATACAAAATGAATAACACACACAGATGTACAAGCACTATCACAGTCTACTGGGGGAGATGGACATGGACATAATTTTAACGAAATATAACCCTACCGCATGGAGCTCTCAATATATTTTTTAAAAAAGCAAGACAAACACTTGGAACACTACTGGGCATATGATAAGTGCTCAATAAATGTCGGGTAGTTGTTAATCACTAAGTCCTTTGATAGATGAACAGCACAAAGCTACCGAGATCACAAAGAAGGATGGGAATACCTACCTGGAGAACGGGGGAGGACACTAGAGGAAGGTCATTAGGAAGGAACATTTAAGCTGAAGGTAACAATAGGAAGGGAAAGGCATTCCAGGCAAAGGGAATAGCATGTGCAAAGCCACTGACATAGAAGGCTCAGGGGAGCTCTAAGTAGCTCAGTGTGGCTGCTACATTAGGGAGCAGTGGGAGATGCAGCTGGAAAGAAAAAGTAGCTGATAATGAAAATAATAGCACCTCCTGTGGACAAAGCTCTACTACTCTAAGTGTCTTCCGTGTATAAATTCATTCAATCCTCACAGCAACCTGGCGAGGTAGTTCTGTGATCATGCCCATTTTACAGAGGAAACTGAGGCATGAAGAAGCAGTGATTTGCTCAAGGTCACCCTGCTAGTCAGGAGTGAACCAAGATACAGACTAGGGCAGTCTGTGTGCAGAACAAGGCTGCCCCTCACAATACATAGGCAAGAATTGAACTAAGTGCCCTAAAATAACAAGGCTGAATTAGGCTTTATCCCAGAAGGGCTAAGTAAATCAAACATCATAAATTGTGTGATGCAGGGCTAAATTGTCAATGATAATGGTACTCAGCTCTTTGGGTTGAGAGAGGTTAAATAAGTTGATATGTTAATGTACATAAAGTGTTTTGAAGGATGCCTGGCACATACTAACTGCTATATCATTGTCGGCCATCATCATTACTATTACCTGGTACGAAAATCTACACTTTCATGCTTTCCCTCAGTGTAGCAAAGAGGTATATTTCAGACTGGCCCAACTTAACTAATCTGAAACTGATAAAATCTTCCCCTGTTCATTGGCCTTGAATATACTCCTCCAGCTCACACTTCAGGGGCAGATCAGGACGCCTTTAAATATTTATGACTTTTATTCCATATGAATTGGGGAAAGACTAGCCTAGGGATGGGAAGCATGCCACTGGGCAGCCATTAGGATCGTCCGGGGGAGAGGCCAGTACTCACTGGGATGTGTATTACAGACGGAAAGCAAATGTTTCCTTCCTTGTCAAGTTAATTTACTCTCACTGGACACAATATTCCTTGAACTATTACCTACACAGTACGGCAGGTGATAGGAGTCAGGTCCTGCTGACCAGCAAGGGTGCTCTGAGCCCAGGAAACTGCAGCAGAGAGCTTTTTCCTCGGCCAGATTCTTTAAATGGACTCATGGGCAGGTATTTAAACCCGAAAGCAAGGGGTCATGGTCAGAGAGTCCCTGAGGCAGCACTTCCAGAAGTCACTTCTTAATAAGTCCTGATTCAAGGCCACACTGTTTGTCTGTCAACTCCCTGAAAGCAGAAACATAGAATCACCTTGTATCCAAGGGCCGACTAGGAGAAAGTGCTCAGTATATATTTGCTTAAAAAAAAAAAAGAACAATGAACAACATCAGCAGAATTTTATCTTAGGCTCAAGGGTTAATGAAGTGGCAAATATTATTTTTTTAAAAGTTTGCTTCTTTAACCACTTTTAAAGCAAGAAGCACAATTATAATTTCTGTTATTGCCAAATAACCCCCTGGCCCTGGTATGGGGCCATTTTAAATAACGATCATATCAGGAAAAGACAGGTTGTAGGTAGAAACAACCACCTTACTGTTTTGAAAAATAACAGTTCAACTGGGGATTTAGTGAAGACTGACTGACCCGTTGTAAGGGAGGAGGGGTTAGCTAAGAAATTTAACCCCTCTTCCATAAGCTTCAGCAAAAGAATGGTTGAGTTTACAAAATATGGGTCAAGTTTAGAGCAATGGACAGAACTGGGCAGGGATGTGAGTGAAGTAGAAGAGGCAGGTTCCAGAGTCCTGTGAAATTCACCACCACCACCCAGATGTCCACAAAGGACTCATTTACATTCAAAGGACAGTAAAGAAAAATGTGATGTGTCCCCTGTTTTTTGCTACAACAGTGGATCTCAATCATAGGGAGGTTATAGACCACCTAGAACTAACCGACTCTTCATAAACTGGCAATAGTGATCTATTAAGTTTCAACATAACCAGATACATACATGTGAACTAAACTAGTGTTTAAATAAAATAAAAGCAAGCGCCAATAATTTGGGATATTTTTATAAAGAAAAAACACATCATTTTGGCTCTATTTTTTTCTGTGAAATTGGGAAGAGAATGTGATTATTTGAGGCTAGTTGCAGGACATCAGTGTTTTGGAAACACACAGCTTGGGGACCGCTATCCTAAATGCCAACTTGCCCATGAACCTCACACACTGGGATACCAAGCTTCTGCAGATAGGGAAGATAGGAACAGAAATAGCATCTATTCAAGTAGCAGCATATACCACTGTATGTCCATGGCACACTCTTGCCCATTTGGTGGGAACAAGTGGGATTAAGGATGAAATGTGATTTTCCTAAGGTATCTGTTAATTTTGTAGTAAGCTCCAAACCCAACTTCCCGGACCCCACCCTGTCAGAGTTCTTTTCCCTCCAGACTCACGCCCTAGGTTTTTCTGGTGCTATTCCAAGGCTGAGTTAACATTCATTCTTTCCTCTTCTCAAGCTGCCAGTGGACCAGGGACATAGAAACTTGTAACCCTGAACCTCTCACATTCCTTCAGAGTCCTCGGAAACTGCAGCTGGGGCTGCTTTTGGTTATCAAGAAGAACCGTAGATAGACATTTCATTCACAAAGATCCATCTTCGTTTCCTCCTCTACATATCTGTAAACTGATTTGATTTCGTACTAGTGAAAAACAGACCAATTCTTAATCCAGGCAAATTTGAGAGGCTCATGAATGTTGTCCTCCCAGAATTTGAAGGAATCCCTCTCTCTAACCCTTCCCTCAATCCCAGTTTTCAAATAAGAATCTGCCACTCAGTCACCCTAAAGACTGTTAGTACTTGCCATGTTGATGGGGCCCAAAGCTATGATTTTAGCTATTTGATCTTTAAATAAAGTCTATGGAAGCCCTCCTGGGAAAAATACATGTACGGGCACACAGAAATTTTACATACCATTTGGAGATTTAGAGACAGTACTAAACTTGTTCATTAAATCCACGGTGACAAAACAAGACAAAAAAAAAAAAAGAAAGAAATGCATGGGGGGCGGGCGGTGTTCCTTCACTTGTTGGGAAGACTGTGGGGAAGTGTCTTGGAACCTTTGCTAACACCAGGAAGATGCAGTAAGAGCTAAGAATGTATCCAGAAGTCAGAATCAATCAGTGTCAGAGATGAAAGCTCTCTGTCCCCAAAGTACCCCCACCCCCCAAAGACACCCATGCTTGGTCCTGAAAAAGGCACAAGATGGGATTGACAGTTCGGAACTTTTTCAGGCCTCCCTGAGATAAACCTCTGGCCATCTTAGGCTTTCCTTTTCCCTGCGGGGATGCGGGGTACTCCTGCTGCCTGCGAGAGAAGTCAGGGGCCCCTGCTCTGCCCGCGCCCCTGTCCTGCCTCAGAGACGTGCCCGGGGGGCTCTGTTCCCCAGGCTCAGGACGCCCCGTGTCCCTCCCGGATCAGCGCCGGACCCCCGCACCCGGCCCCCGCCGGCCCTCTGGCCGCTCCCGGATCCGATCTCCGCTCACCTGGCGCCCGGTGCGCGGCCCCCGTGTGCCCCGCGTGGCCGTCGGAGCGCGGCTGAGCGCTGGCGGCGGGACAGTCGGAGCCCAGGTCCCGCGCACCGCCCCTGCCCCTGCCCCTCCCACCCCTCTGAGCCCGGCGGCGGGTGCATGCTCCTGGTCCCGCCCCAGCAGACAGCATCCTCCCTCGCCCGCTTTGGAGGCCGACCAGGGGCAGCAACTTCCACTCCCGGGGGCTCTGGACATCCTCCATGCCGGCTGGTCGCGAGCCTGCACAAAGGGAGTATTTGCAGAGGTGGGCTCTTGCCCCAGGAGGGTTGGGGTCCTCTTGCCGGGCTCCAGAACTATCGGCACCATCGCCTGCTTGCCCACAGTTCAGGGCCTTTTATCTAGCTTGGAATGGAAGCAACTTCAATCTGACCCTCTAAATTAAAGACTTCCACTGAAGAGTCTTTTTCACTGTATCCAATTACAGGCCTGTCCTCCACCACTCTGCAAAGTCGTTTAAAAATAGTTTGTAACTGTGTAAGAAGAGCATTTGTCTGGATCTCCAGATCTAGGTCGAAGCCCTCTTGCCATAGGACTTGGGAACAACAGCCTCTTCGCTTCTCTGAAACTCAGCCACATCATCCAAGATAACAGGGCTCTGAGTCATTGGACTCGACGGTCCCTTCCAGCATTAAAGAAGAGTTTTGTGTACTGCCGAAAAGGAGATGAGTGGAGAAAGTGCCTTTCACGCTCTGCTGTGAATGGGCCTAGAACGCCGGTCTGCATTTCCATGTTGGTGGGCAGTATCACGACCAGTCCATCCTGTGGGCATGCAAGCCTGCTTGAGCAAGAATGGCAAACCTGGCATTCCAGAGCCCAAGTGAGAAAACTCCCCTAGCTGATGGTTGGGATAGTAGGTTTTTAAATTTTATGCTTATCATTATTATTATTTGGGTCCCAGCCTTTCCAGGGAAATACCTTGCATTAGGAGAAAAATTATTCTCCAGTCTTACTGTTTTTAATCACTTCCTCAATCCCTCATTTGGAACTATTTGACCCTATTTTGTGCCAATCCACCCACACATTCATTCATCAGACACTTGCTGCTTGGTTATTCTATATAATCAAGGCACTGAGGAGATAAGGAGGAATAAGACATGATCTCTAACTTCTAGGAACACATGTCCTAGAAAAAAATAAACGATTAATGTTGACACTGGTAAATTAGGGTGCTAGAACATGCATAACCCAGGCATAAGAGAAGGAGAGATCAGAAAAAGCTTCCTGGAGTAAAAAGACATTTGAACATTTTTCCATGATGAGCAGGATTTCCAGGTAAAGAGGAAAACAGCTGAAAGAAATGATTTAAGAACAAGTGTTAAGTCCTAAAATCTTAAATGCGCAAGGAACATTTTAAAATATCCAGTTCTGGGAATATAAAATGGTGCAGCCACTATAAAATACAGTATAATCGTTCCTCAAAAAATTAAAAATAGAATTGCCATGTGATCCAGTAATTCTACTTCTGCATAAATACCCCAAAGAATTGAAAGTAGAGATTCAAAGAGATATTTCTACCTATGTTCATAGCAACATTATTCACAATAACCAAAATGTGGAAGCAACCCAAATGTGGTTTGTACAGATAATGGAATGTAATTCAGCTTTAGAAAGGAAGGAGCTTCTGACACAGGGTACGACATACATGGATGAACCTTAAGGACATGATGGTAAGTGAAAAAAAGCCGGTCACCAAAGGATAAATACTGTGTGGTTCTGCTTGTATGGGATCTTTAGACTAGTCAAATTCATGGAGATAGAAAATAGCTATCACTTTATCAGAAAACAATGTCTTACAACCTAATACTCTAGATCTTTTTTTAAAATTTTTTTAAAAGATTTTATTTATTTATTTGACCCAGAGAGAGCTAGAGAGAGAAAGAGACAGAGAGCAAGCACAAGCAGGGGGAATAGCAGGCAGGGGAGAAGCAGGTTCCCCGCTGAGCAAGGAGCAAGGAGCGACATGGGGCTCCATCCCAGGACCCTGGGATCATGACCTGAGCCAAAGGCAGACGCTTAACAACTAAGCCACCCAGGTGCCCTCATAAATAAATCTTAAAAAAAAAAAAAAAAAAAAGAAGAAGAAGCACTGACATCTTAAAGCCCCATGCTCCAAAAAGCTCCAAGAAACTCTATGGAGAAGGCAGATTCAAGTAGCATTCTCCGAAGAGCCATTAATTACTGAGTTGGGGGCTGGCAGGGGGAAGGAGTAACACATGAGTTCTCGTCTTAGCTCTTACTCAGTTGAGTGAGAAAGGGACAAATCATTGGTGAAAATAGAGACCATCCTGTTTCTTTCTCCCCTGGTTATCCTGATACAATCATCAATGATCATGTTTCCAGATAGTAGTATCATTCCTGACCATTCGTATTAACCATGTGTTTTCTTTTCTATATTCTGATGCTTTGACATTTGGGGCTTTGCTGACCTGGGAGACCGTCTCCCAGGGTTAGCCAATTTCTAGAGAGAGTAAACTCACCAGAGAGTGTACTTTCAAATGCACACCAGTCAGTCCAGAGCTCATAACCCCTACCACCTCCTTTTTCAGGCTCTCACACTCTGGGCCACTATCCCTCTGCTCCAATCATTCCCAAGACAGGTACCAGACAAAGAAGGACAGTCCCTATGCTCCAGAGCCTGCTGAAACTATTCCAACTAGCCAGTCCTAAGTCTGCTTCCTCTGCCTTGCCTGTTCGTTCCCATGAGAAACTACAATAAAGTTCCCTCTCTCCTTCTGTCTCTTGGCCAACCCCAGTGCTTGCCTGTGTGTCCTAACCCCTGGTGTGGCCTGCTCCCTCGTCTTGGGATCTGTGAGCATAAAAAACTACCTTCTCAGTCATTTCCTAATCTGTTGACCTCTCCATACCTGAATAATAACAAACCTTTATAGCCTTGTCAGACTTTTTTGTAACTTCAGCCACAATATATCTCTTGGTATGATAGCAGTATTCTCATGAGATTAATTGTCTTGATTTGAAAAAAAAAAATGGTTAACTTCTTTTCTAATGCCTTTAAAATGGATTGCTCGGTGAAAATGCACTGTTTAAAAAAAGCAAGGTTTTGATCCATGCTCTCCTAGGCAACAAATTCAATTATTGAGATGCCTTCCAGATTCCTGCAATATTTCTCCGATGAAGAAGACATTATGGTGTAGTGGACAGAAGCCCAGAAGTTTGAAGCCTGAATTTTAGTGTTTAGAAAGCAACT
This sequence comes from Mirounga angustirostris, assembly GCF_029215605.1. Taxonomy (NCBI): domain Eukaryota; kingdom Metazoa; phylum Chordata; class Mammalia; order Carnivora; family Phocidae; genus Mirounga; species Mirounga angustirostris. Next base: position 13,887,889 of record NW_026991711.1, on the reverse strand, counting down.
CAGTTAGCTGGGAAAAGAAATTCCCTTTGTAGGCTTCCATCTAGGAAAAACAGAGGTTTGACCAGACACTTTCTATGGCCAGTTCCAGATGAAAGGGATTTTAGTCGTGAAAACCTAGGAAAAGCTCAAAGCTTTGTTTCTTAGAAAAGTAGGTATGCTATTGCTATGCCAACATGAGTCATCTGCTATGCTTCTATGTGAACATCGTCTGATGATTTTTACATGTTTTCAAATGATGTGTTGTTGTGAACACATCTTTGAAAAAGAGGCTTTTCTGGGAAATATGTGACTGTTGGGAAAGAGATTGATTAGATTGACTATCTTTAGATCCAATCCCAGTAAAATCTGGAAGATGAGTAGATACCTAACAGAGTGTTCTAGGTGGATAAAGAGTCAGGCAGTTAGTACAGCCAGACTGTTGAGCCAGAGAGAAGGATGGGATTGCCACTCTGCTCAGGAGGACTTTTAATGTGAAGTATGGTGACCAGTGGAAGCAGGGAGAAACGGATATTAGAGACAAAGAAAAGGTGGTATAGAAAAGTCAGAGAAGAAGAAAAGGCATCATCAAGAATTGAACTTTTTGCCTCTCCTGATCCCCGTATCCCATCTTTCTGACCATACTAACTACTCTATGACTCAGAAAGACGTTACAAGACTTAGAGATATGACAAGGTCTAATAAAACACTAACTACTTGATGAGTCTCTTTGCCCAGAAGTACTTTTTTTTTTTTTTCTGGGTACTTGCTGTACTTGTAGTCTGTACCATATTATCCAGCATTTATTCATTTTTAAATTCATTTATAAATAGTTTACTAAGTTTAATAAACTGTAATTGTTTTATTAACTTGAGTCTTGCCTAAGTCAGCAAGATTGTCTCCATGTTGTTGGAGGGGACTTTACAGTCTCCTCCTTGGATCTTAAATAGCATGTTACATAGATACATAGCAAGCAATAACAATTGCCTATTGTTTTGGTTATTACTATAACCACGATTCTGACTCCTCATTTGACCTTAATTAATACTAAGTTCTTTAGGTTTCTAGTTACAAGTTGAGATCAATCAGTTTCCCACCGGTGTCTGGCCAATCAGTTGAACATATGAAAACAACAGAGGGAGACAGTGGCCAAGAATTGAACAGAATGCAAACTAAGCTGAAAGATTGAATGGGGTAATGAGGAACTCACCGGGGACTGGAGAACCACTGTAGTCACGTGCTAGGGGCTGCCCCTAGTTTGTGCAATGCGCAGAAGAGTAGAACAGGAGGAGAGAAATAAAGGTGGAGTTTGAAGACTGACATGTTTAAAGGAGAAGTCTTTATTTATTCTTTCTTTAGGCTAAAGGTAACCTAAGCATTAGTGTAGACTGAGGAAAATTTAAAAAGCCAAAGGAGAAGAAAAGATTGGAGAGAGATAATTAATGGATAGGAGATATAATCACGATGGGGAAGTATTTCTCAGCAAATAATAAACGTGTTTGAATCCTGGCTCCTACCCTTACAAGCTGCATAACTTCTCTCTTTAAACCTCATTTTGTTCATTTTGTCAAACTGGAATAACATGATTGTTGTAAGACCTAAATGAGATAATAGATAGAAGTCATTAGCGCAGTGTAAGCTTTCATAAAATAGTAGCTATTATTAAGTCAGGAGCCCAAATGGAAAGGAGAAAGGCCACCAATTCCTCTGAGATGGAAAAGGGGGGATAGGGGAAGATCTGCATGAACTTGAGGTGGAATTCCATCATTTCTGAGTCCAGAGGTTCTCAACTATGGCAGAATATCAGAATCGACGGGGGAGCTTCAGAAATACTAGAATGCCAACATTCAGAAATGCTTTCCTCCTACCCCAGACCAATTATATCAGACACTCTGAAGGTGGGCATGACTATTGGTATTTTTTTAAAAGCTTTCCAGGTTCACCATACAAAGTTGAAAACGATTAGGAGATTAGGATAAATTTCGTTTCTCAAGTTTGACTAAACATTTTTGAAGTAAATACTTCAAAAATTTTAAAGAATGTTGATGGCAGCCATGGAAGAATCTCAGAAACATTGCGTTGAGGGGCACCTGGGTGGCTCCGTCAGTTAGGTGTCTGCCTTTGGCTCAGGTCATGGTCTAGGGGTCCTGGGATCGAGCCCTGTGTGGGGTTCTCTGCTCAGCGGGGAGTCTGCTTCTCCCTCCCTCTCTCTGCTCCTCCTCCATCCTCCCCCCACTCGTGTTCTCTCTCTCTCTCTCAAATAAATAAATAAATCTTTAAAAACAAAAAACAACAAAAAAAGTTATATCGAGCAAAAGAAGCCAGAAACAAAGAGACTCACTTTATATGATACCATCATGATTCCACTGAGATCAAGTAAAAAAAAAAAAAAATCTATGAGGATAAGAGTTAGAATTTGCTTCTGGGAGGGGAGAAGCATTGGCCAGAATGGACAATTGAAAACCTTCTAGGTTGATGTAAATGTCCTGTATCTTGACTCGGGTGTCGGTTACTGACCTAAATACATTTGCTCAAACTCATTGAACTGTATACTTAAAATCTGTGAATTTTACTGTGTGTATTTATACCTATATATCTAACTACACAGGCATTGGGGAGCCATTAAGAGTAGTTAAGTAGGGAAGCGTAAAGCATGATAAAAGTTATTTTAAATGTGTTTAGCACTTTATTATCCACTAGTTTTTCTGTTGAGCAGGCATTTAGTTCAAATCTCTTATCAGCAAGTTTCTACTACGTAAAGGGGATGTCCCAGGAAACTGTTGGGAGAAAGGAACCAACTTACTGTTTTCAGTTTAGAGATTTAATCTTTCATATTCTTATATTATTTAGATATCATTATATATAGTATATATTATATGTTGGTTATTTGTTCAGCTTTTCATCTTCTGGCATTTCCATCTGTGGTTAAGATTTTAGTTCCTCGGGACCCCTGGGTGGCTCAGTTGGTTAAGCGACTGCCTTCGGCTCAGGTCATGATCCTGGAGTCCTGGGATTGAGTCCTGCATCGGGCTCCCTGCTCAGCAGGGAGTCTGCTTCTCCCCCTGACCCTCCCCACTCTCATGCTCTCTCTATCTCATTCTCTCTCTCAAATAAATAAATAAAATCTTAAAAAAAAAAGATTTTAATTCCTCGTTTTGTTCCTTGGACCTTTGAAAGGATGGAAAGAACGTTGGGGCAGAATCATGTGGTTCCTTAAGCTATCTTCTTGTTTTATGAAAGATAAACAGATTCAGGGGCCAGTGCCAAGTCTCTCGCCAGGACGAGGAAACTTAAGGATACCAGCATAGCGCGCAAGCACAAACACGATCTTTGTCTTTACATCTAAGAAGGAACGCCCCCCCACCCCCCACCCCGGCCACCTGTGCACACACACCCAGAGACTCAGCATATAGAGCTCCCCTCATGCTCTGTCCTCCCCCGAGGCCCCCACAACGCAACGTGTGGCTTTTGTGAGTCCCAGTGTCGCTACTGACAACCAGCGCAGGACGGTCAGTGTGAAGCAAGTAGAAGAAATTGGTCCTAGCTCTGCTTTACCTCCTGTAGTCCCCACCTTTTCCCATTTGCCCTGTGTATGGAACATTAATCACATTTACACCCTAGAGGAAGTTTAGAGATTCAAATTCTTCAGCACTGAAGTACCATTTGTTTGCGTGTTCTATAGCAGCCAATGGTGATTGCATTAACTTCAACCCACACTAAAAAAAGTAATTCATTACCAGAGATTCCATTCCCTTCCTACCTCCGTTCATATTTCTCCTGTCTCACTAGAGTCTTTAGGGAACAGTAGGCCACCATGAGCTGTTAAAATTCATCTCACTCCGGGCTAGTGTCATGTCACTTCTCCCTCCCAGCAAGCATGCTGAGCAACATCGTCTTATTTTCTTTGTCAGGCTTCTGCGTTTGAATTAAAATGCACACATAACAGGCTTCCATCATTTCTTTTTTTTTTTTGACAGAGAGGGAACACAAGCAGAGGGAGTGGGAGAGGGAGAAGCAGGCTTCCCGCCGAGCAGGGAGCCCGATGTGGGGCTCGATCCCAGGACCCTGGGATCATGACCTGAGCCAAAGGCAGACGCTTAACGACTGAGCCACCCAGGCGCCCCCCATCATTTCTTTATTACAACATTTTCAATTTCTTCCTTTTGACCTTTTGATATTGCTTTCATGGTTATTTTTTTCTAGGGCCCTGTTGACACAACAGACCACTGAACTAACCTATTAACCTTTTGAAAAATCAAAGTTGAAATCTGATTTGAGTGAGAAACCCAAAATAGTTTCCAACTAGCCTGGGCTTTACCAACAATAAGCCAGACACGTTCATCTCTGTGGTGGACCGGCTCTGCATGCGGAGAAGCTGCCCAGCAAGAGGAGTTTAAAATGAAATGGGACGTAAAGATAGCATTGGGTTTAATCTTAGAGTGGCTCATCTTAGTCCTCACTTTTAGAAAAAAAGAAAAACACACGTGATTTAACCAAGAAGTGGTTTCTTCCTTTCTCCGACTTTGCATAGACAGTCTTCTGGAGTTTCTGCCCCGTCCACGATGCTCACGGATGTATGATTGCCAGGTGAAATCAGTAAGCTCTTTCTGTTTCCTCCCTTCCAAATTATACCAGACTGATATTTCATGAAACTGGGGGGAAAACTTTTTAAATCCCCTTTCACTGTAAATCCTGCTTTAATCCCAATTGTGAGTTTAACTGTATCCGGACTTCTGTGACGTTCTCGCAGCTGCCCAGTGATAATCGATGAGACAGGCATGCTCTGTTTGGTTAAAAGTCTCCACTTTGAGAACAGATGCCTCTCACTCATCTCTATCCCATCTTCAAAAGTGGTCTGTGCCTGGCCTTTGCCAACCCCTCTCACCCCCGTGTCCACGTGAAACATACCGATCACTGGTCCTGTGTGGTTTTACATGACTTTTGAGTCTCCAGGGCGAACCTTTCTGTTTTACTATATTTTTAACTATTTTAAGCAAAGGGATCGCCAGAATCCTAAAGTGATATTCTATGAATAGATACACCCATATTTGGTGATTTTATCGCATATTTATTCGAAAAGGAAATATGGCCACTCCGTTCACTCGTAATTGCTTTCAAACTGCTTTGCTTTATTTAGGGTCTGTTCATTCTGCAGTGACGCCTTCTGGGCGGGAAGGGGCAGGGAAGGGGCGGGGCGGGGCTAGGAGCCCGCGAAGCTCCAGGCGGGGGCAGGAAGCCTCCCCTGCTGAGAAGCAAACTTGCAGAGCAATTATGACCAAAGAGCAACTCCAGGGAAGCCTTCTTATCATCTGTGCACCTTGTGGCTTCAGCTACTTGCACTTTGAAGGCTGAGTTCTTGAGCGCGGTTGCTTCCTGACATTGTCACCTGAAGGGGACATTGACAGCAGGCACGACAGTCCTGTGCACTTATGAGGCCTTGAGCAGGGTCAGCTATATCATTTGCAGGGTCCGTTACAGAATGAAAATGTGGGGCTTCTTGTCTAAAAAGGAGAGTGCTCACTTAGGCAGCACATACACATACTAACATTGGGACGATACAGAGAAGATCAGCACGGCCCCTGCGCCACAAGATGATGCACAAATTTGTGAGGTGTTCCATAAAAAAATAAAAGGAGAAAAAAATGCCTTTAAAGCTATTAAAATATAAAGTTTGTCCTTTCTTCTGAGGTCTCCTTTTGACTTATCATTGTATTGGGGCTTTTTTATTTGCTATTTAAGGTCATTCTAAATCAAGAAAAATCAACATTTTAAATGATTAGCATGAAATTTGCCATTCATCTTTATGTGGTGCAATACCAGTGTTAAATGCAAATAGGGGAGCATTCAACTCATATATAGCACCCTCGGAATGACACAAGCCATATTTCGAAGCTCATACGTGTACTGCACAAAACGAACTCAGCTTTTCATAGCACACATTCCACCAACTCTATTTTCAGTTTACTGAAGAGTAGGGAAAGGCTGAAAGGAAAAGAAACCATCGCCTTATCTTTTCCTTTCTTTCTGTGTCATCGTTTTCAGTATCATTGGCCGATTCAAGAAAGTAACACAAGTAAAAAAAATGGGGTGATGGGGCTCCTTGCTCGTTAGTGTTCATTAGACAGCCATTGTCTTCCTCTGGGCCTGAAGCAAGTTCTTGTTTAAACAGAAAGCCTGGCCTAGAGGGGTTGTCAATGACCCCTCTTACCCAGTCACAGACCCAACATGCTGCACTTGCTTGGAGTCACTGAACTGCCACGCCTCATGGGTCCCCCGGAGTGCTTGGCTGTTTGTAAATGCCATTTGTAAATCAGGCCGCAAGGAACGGCATTCACTCGCATATGGCGTGGAACTTCTCTGTTCACACACATGCTCCATTGTCCCATCCTATTTCCCTTATAAAACACAAGCTCAAAGAGAGCATTCTTAAGAATTTCAAGATAGCAACCACAAGGGACCCTTTGGAGCATGGGCTCGGGGCTACTGCCTAGGCTGCACATCCCCGAAGTCAGCCCTGGCCTTGAATTAGGACATGACTTGTTTAACCGACTCGGGTTCAACCGTGGAAAAGTTATTAAAGTCAAGAATATTTTCAGAAGCCTCAATTAGGAAGAGACATTTAAGTTGCTGTTTCTTATGTGTGTAGACCACCAGAGATATCAAAATCTGGGTATCTTTGAATGAGTTGTACCACCTCTGGTTCCCCGTTCTATGCCACAAAATAATTTTATAAACTGTGAAGGAGATGGATTACCTCTGGCTTCTGGTGGATCTTCAATCTCTGAATGGTTACAGACACATAAGCTCCTCTTCTTCTTGAGGCTTCAGGTTGCAGAGCCACCCCCTCTTATTCATTCTGGGTCATTCCTTCTCAGGGCCTTGACTGATGATGTCTTTTGGACATGGCATGTGTGATGTATTAAAGGCTTTGATTCTGGGTGGACTTTATCTGCAGCGCCTGACCCTCCATCCACGAAGGGACAAAACGTAGACAATGAGGCCTTGAGAGACAAAAGAGGGACTGTGGAAAAAAGACCTTTGCCCAAAGGAGTCATATAATCATCCCGCAGCATTTTGTACACACGCTAACACACACACACGCACACGCAGAGGCAGGGCAGTGAGGGAACAGTAACACAGATTTCTTCCTCAGGGACTGACAGAGCGAGCTATCTCTTTGGAACTGACATTTTTAAAGTTGGCTCTGTGCACAATTCAAGCTTTTGTCTTATGAAATTACTGACGATAGGGAGGAGACTCGGGCTTTGCAAATAATCTGTTTTCCTCAGACATATCAGGACAGTTGCCAACCACTCCTTACATCTTTCACTTCTCTCAGAGAGTGAACCTGTTGCAAGTTAATAGAAATCACCAAGGGGATGCCTGCTCACATTTTTCTAGTGAACCGCCCCCGGGCTGCGTCCCCACAGTTTTCTCCTTGTGTCCTGTGGAGAGCTTCAGAAACACACCCTCACCCCTGTGGCATGGTCCTGCGAGCAAGGCATGAGAGCCCGCCTGTTGCATGCAGGGGCCTGGTGTGCCAGGCTGCACGGTCCGAACAGCGGCGACCGTCCTTCCTCTCCTCGTCCTTGGGCACTGACCTCAGCCCTGCACGTCTGCAGGGCTCAACAAAGACCAGTTTGGACCTGCCTCTGCTCTTGCTATCAGTCTCTCTCTGTGACCTAGCCTTCGGCCACAGCAGGGGGCCAGAGGCTTTGTGCCTGAAGCCAAGTGAGTGGAGTGGCAGGGCTGAGTCTAGAACACTGTAGAAAGGCGGGATGTCCTCATGCCTCACAAATCCTCCTTGAGGGGCCTCTCCAGGCACCCAAAACTCACCCGTGACTGTGTTCCTATCAAGCAACCAAAGCAAGCACAGGGCAGCCACTGTCTTTGAAATAATAAAAACCACAGTTCAGAGTTCGGCTTTGCCTATTTCTAACCGGATGACCGTAGACCAGTTATTTAATTCTGGAGGCTTTTGTTCTCCATAGTCAATTAGAGATGAGAGTACCTCCTTGCCTAAAACACGGTTTAGAGATTGAACAAGGTTTAAAACTGCCCGTACGATAAGACACCGTAAGAAAGCTGTTAAAGTCTATTGCAACAGGGCGCCTGGGTGGCTCAGTTGGTTAAGCGTCTGCCTTCAGCTCAGGTCATGATCCCAGCGTCCTGGGATCAAGCCCTGCATCGGGCTCCCTGCTCAGCGGGAAGCCTGCTTCTCCCTCTCCTACTCCCCCTGCTTGTGTTCCCTCTCTCTCTCTCTCTGTCAAATAAATAAAAATTAAAAAAAAATCTTTAAAGTCTACTGCAACATCAGGCATTACTACCAGGTACCTAATCCCGTGCCAGGCAGCGTGGAATAAAAGGTAACTAAGCCTGCATGCTTATCTGAAATCAGCTCACAATGTGGCTGGGAGGCAAGGCTCTATGTGTGGTACAAATACACTCGTTTAGATCTCCACATATGTATTGCTGATAACAAAGAACACTCTGTCTAGGAAGTTGATTCTATGATTATTCCCATTGTACTTATGAGGTAATGAGACGCAATGGTACCACATACCGTTTGAAGGTCCCATGCATAGCTGCAGGAAAACGGCAAACCCAAAATATGAAACCTATGAAGTCCAAGTTCAGACTCCAAACTTCACCTTGACACCATGCCGTGTCCTTTTATTGGTATTAAATATTTAGTACGGGCAATAAATGAAGCGGACTTCGTTATGGAAGAGATCAATATGATAATCCTCTTAAAGACCCTATGTATCGTTCCCTCAGAGCCCTACTTTTAGCTTTATGATGAGCTACACTAATAGCCTAACCATAAAAACTAAGCCTTCTTAATGTGCTCTCCTTCTGAAAGTTCTCAAAATCTGTCAGCTTAGTTAAAGTGTGGAGCTTTTGATGAAGGCTTTTATGGGATGCTCAGACCTGAGCTTCTGATGCTGGTGGAGAGGGGGTCTTCAGGAAATGGCCAAGCATGTCCCATAGATACCAGAGCTCTGCTCACACGTGCGGCTAATTCTGCTGATGAATACCATCTTTACTCGTATATTTTATTTTTATATTTTATATTTATATTTTAATTATTTTATGTTTTTAAAGATTTTAAAGATTTTATCTATTTATTTGACAGAGAGAGACACAGCGAGAGAGGGAACACAAGCAGGGGGAGTGGGAGAGGGAGAAGCAGGCTTCCCGCTGAGCAGGGAGCCCCATGCGGGGCTTAATCCCAGGATCCTGGGATCATGACCTGAGTTGAAGGCAGACGCTTAATGACTGAGCCACCCAGGCACCCCTACTCATATATTTTATTAGGACTGCTTCATTGTGCCCTCTTGCTTAAAAGTACTGAACTGTAGCCTCGTTCCTTTGAAACAATATTGGTCCCAGAATAGAATTGAATAGTATTTCTGGCTCTTGGGGGAGTCAAAAGTGTATGTCAGATTATAAAGAACAATTTGATCACACCAACGTAGCACAATAAAAAAAAAAAAAGAGGTCTTAGTGAGAAGGCTGATCTGGAACAGAATACTTAAGAGCCAGCCCATATTCCTTCTTCAAATATCTGGGAGAACTCACTGGTTCCTGAAACTCACTGGTTCACCTATGTCTTTTGATCCCTCCTTCCTAAACTAATAAAATCTTGATGTGACTATTCCTAACTCTAACTCTGCTAATGACTCTCTTGTGTTCATTTTGGCTCTGTCTCCCCACACGGCCCCATGAAACATAGAAGCCATATTCTAAGGGCTTGGAAGAGCAATGCTAAAACTCCAGAGATCTCTTGCTATCAGAAAATGGGGTATTTTTCCCTGAATGGCTTTTTTTTTTTTCATGAATTTTCTTCCTGAGTTTTCATTTAATGTTAAGTGTTGACGAGTGGTCTATTCAATCAGGCTCCCAGCACACTTTATTGAACACTAATCCTGTGCAGCTGAACTTGGTGTTCGAGTGACCCCTTACTGATGGCCATTTACCAGTAGAGATTTTAGAGATCTCTTGGAGATCTGTGCCTTTGGCAGAGTGCTCCCTCGGAACCAGGCATCCCAGTGGGAGGACTCCCAATCAAACGATTTCAGAGCACTTTCTTTGGTGAGTTTCTAAAAGATGGAGAACAAGTGGACATTGAACAGTTAGCCAGGGATGTGGTCAGGGAACCCATGGCGGCCAGCAGAAGCCAGGCACCCTGCAGCTGCAGCCACGTGATGCATGCTGAGTTTCAGATGTTTGTGCTCCATTAAGAACAAGCTTTGGACTAAGACAAGCCTTTTAAGGATCTCACGAGGAACCCGAGATCAGCCCCAGGATGACCTAAATGCCAGTGTTTTCTGGAAGTTCTAAACACAGTGAGATGCAGAAGGATCATCACACATTTGTCAGAATTGGCCTCCCCTATTAGGCTATAAGTCCGTGTCTTGTTGATCACTCTTTGCCCTGTGTCTAGTCCAGGCTCTGGCATATGGTAGCCATTCAGCAAGCTGGACTTATTTCAGGCGGTGTATGTCTTTAGGGACCAAGCTATAGGATCTGACCTGGCGAGGCATCCTCAGGATCCAGCCATTGCCCTGTAATATACACTGTATATTAGCAAACCCCAATGTTTCAAGCCACCCCTCTCCTTGGGGCCAACTCTTGTGAGTTCTGAGCATGAACATGCCTCAGGAAAACAGAGATGAATCTCTGTTTCTGTAGCCTCCTTCAAGTTGAGCAAACGTGGTCCAGCTGTCTCTTAGAATGAGTCCCAATTTGTTTTCATTTTAAAACGGAGGTCATTAACCTAAATGGAAAAGAGTGAAGCAGATGACCAGTGACCCTGAGTTTTGTGGGAAACATGCTGTGAGTCCGAGAGCAATAAAAATTCCCAACCCAGACAAGTCAGAGGCCGCAGAGGTACTTTCTCAAAGAACTGAAGCAGCCCCGTGATTTCGGTGTTGGCATTGTTGATGTTTCCTATAGAACATTCTTTTTATTTTAAATTGGCTGCTCTGTTTTTCACTTCAAGTTCAGTTTGTTAGGAGGGAGGCTGAAAAGATTAAGGATTTAAGTTAATTTGGGTATTTGGAGGAGTTACTGCAAATGTAGCATCTTTTCACTGGATGGATTTGTGGGGGTGACACATAGGTCCTCCCCACCTCCAGATGCTGGGACTTTAAATTGTCATGAGAGCTGACATTTTATCGTGCTCTTATGTCTCCAAAAGAAAGGTGGGTGTGCCATAAATTCCCTCAGAAAATCAGGCAACTTTTCCTTTGTTTCAACTCATGTGGAAAATATTAAACATATGAAGAGACATCGTAAGTGGTGGGGTTTTTCCCCAAGTTGGAAGCTAAGCCAACTATATGCATTTCACATACAACCTCCCAACAGCTCAATGAGGCCCCATTGTATTATTATCCATCTTACATGAGCAGAAATGAGCATCCTAGAAGTTTTTCGGCTTGTCCAAGTTCTCCCAGGCTGTACCTGTTATTAGTTTAGTACCTCTGAGCTCCACACAGTGTTCTTTATTCTGCTTTGTGAAGTGGGGACTCCAGGAACCTCATTTCTCCTCACCTGCCCACAGGTGGTCCCAAAGGGAGGCTGTGGGCTGCAAGAGGAAGAAAAGACGTGAGCTAGTTTTCTAGGACTGCCATAAACGACCACAGATTGGGTGACTTACAACAGAAGCTTACCCACTCTTGGTTCTGTATCCTAAAAGTCTGAAACCAAAGTGTCAGCAGGACCATGCTCTCTCTGATGGTGGTAGAAGAGAATCTGTTCCAAGCCTTTGTCTTGGCATCTGGTGTTTCTGGCCGTCCTTGTAGTTGCATCACCCCAAGTCCACACATCACCACACACATGGCCATCTCCCCTCTGCGTGTCTGTCTTCACATGGTGCTCTCTCTGTGTGTCTGACTCTGTGTCTCTCCTTTTCCTAGAAGGACACCAGTCACATTGGATTAAGGACCCCACCATACTCCACTATGGCTTTATCTAATCCTGCATCTTAATTACATCTGCAAAAACCCTCTTTCCAAAGGAAGTCATATTCACAAGTACTAAGGGTCAGGACTTCAGCATATCTTTGGGGGAATGAACTCTACCCACACAGGACTATTCTTTTTCTCTGTTTTGGTTCTCCCTGTGACAGCCACTCACAAGGCAGCTGTGGTCCCAGCAGAGTTCATCACACTGGTTAGGGCTCTCGGGCTTCAGAGGCAGGTCGTCTCCAGCGACTTACCTCTCTGAGGAGTCTGTACCCCCACTGACCACTCCTTCAGCCCAGAAGTCTGAATGTCATCTCTGAAGGGCCGTCCGCAACATTTCCAAATCCCTTCCTTGTACTCTGTTCCCTCAGCTGTGATGTTTGTAACTGCCATCCGCCATTGTTGCCCCAGTTAAATCTTGGAGTACTTTTTTTTTTTTTTAAAGATTTTATTTATTTGAGAGAGAGAGAATGAGCGGAGTGAGAGGCAGAGGCAGAGGGAGAAGCAGACTCCCCACTGAGCAGGGAGCCTGATGCTGGGCTCGATCCCAGGACCCTGAGATCATGACCTGAGCCGAAGGCAGAGGCTTAACCGACTGAGCCACCCAGGCACCCTGTGACGTTCTTTTTTACTCCTTCTTATAGTTAATCACCTTTTATCCAGTCAACAATTCTTTCTATCAAATTCTCTCTGTTAAAATATTGATCTCCTGACTGGACCCTGCTACGTGGGCTGTGGACTGGGAGGGAACTCATACTTCAGGCAGCATGGTGTTGGGTTTACACAGCTGAGCTGTGTCTTAGGAGAAAGCACTGGAACTTTGACCAGGCCTCAACTTTGCACTGTTCCTGTGAAATGACATGGATGAAAGTCCCCCATCCTCGCTAGTTTTGAAGCCAGAATAGGTCAAATAAACTGAAGAATCTTCTGGTCTCTAAATGTCTCCAAGCAGTGAAGAGCACCACTGACATCCCACTTCTATATACCCCCAGCAATCCACTGCCTGGTCGTCACGAGGGCTGTTTGCAGGTACCCCATTTTCATCTTCTATGTGGGAACATGGTAGCACGGCTCCTGCCTACCTCTTTTGAAGTTAACTGTGGCCGTGACTTCCTTGGACCAACGAAATGTGAAAGGAGTGGCCTGCGTCATTTTCAAGCAAAGCTTTAGGAGCCAATGCAGGAGGGCATCTTCCCCTGTCCTGTCAATCATGGAAGTGCATGTCAAAACAGAACTTCCGTCAGGCCCTGTCCCTGGGTGACTACAATGAGCAGGGCACCCAGCTACCCCGAGCTGCACATGTAGCATGAGGGGGGAATGAATGTTTGGTGGACCATTTGTTCAGGCAGCATAAGGAGCCTGTCCTGATTAGTACACACAGACTCCTGTGTCCAGGGGCAATCTCTCAGCTCATACATTTTTAATAGTTTATTCATTTGCCTCCTGTGACATTGTGCTTCCCTGGTATTCCTTCACCCTCATTGGTTTCTCCTTTTTTGCAGCTTTGCTGGATCCTTCTGCCATTCTGCCCTGCAAATGCTGAAATGCACGAGGGCTCACTCCAGTCATCTCTTCTCTATCCACACTCTCTCCCTAGAAAAATCCCATTCAGTCCCACAGAATTAATTCACATCTGTCCGGAAATAGACCTTCGTTACCAAATGCCTATAACAAACTACCTATTAATTGTCTCCATCACGATGTCTCATGGACCACTCTACATTCCAGATACCCAACAGAAACTCTGATTCTGCAGCACACCTGCAAAATCTTCTCCATCTCATTCTCATACCATCCAATTGCTCAGACCTCAAACACCAAACTCATGATTCTACTCTTTCTACCGCCTCTCCCAGGTGCCCGCCCAACCCACCAGTAGTTGGCTCCAATTCCAAAATGCTTACCAAATCGGATCACTGATCGCCACTCCACCCACCTGCATCTGAGCCCCCCCTCTGACATCTAGTAGGCTTCCACGACCTCTTAATCAGAGTTTCTGTTTTCACTCCTAGTCCCCAACATCCACATTACAGACAGCAGTCATCATGTTCTTTTTAAAATATGAATTATGTGATATTGCTCTCCTCCTTCAGAAACCACCAATGGCTTTCTGCTACACCTAGAATAAAATCAACTTTCTGTAGGAAGAGTAAATTATGAACCCCACAGTTGCTCATTCAAAAAATGTAGCTGAAGCTGGAAGCCATGTGCCTCCCTTCAGAGTTTAATAAGAAATCTTGAAAGAATGGAAAGAAGACAAACTATTTAACCAGCATCACCTGTTGCTAGGTAAATAAGGAAAATGTAGCTAATATATATACATACTAGTTGCCCACAAATGTAAGTGATGTCTCTGCTTATTCTTTGGTCTTCCTTCTATTTGCTGAGGAGGTCAAAGACCTCACCTGTTATCTTGAAAGGGTCCCTAACAGTGCCAGGACTCTGTTGACATGTGTCCTTGAGACTAAAAATGTCTACTATAGGAAATCACATTTGTAAGATCATTTTGTAGTTAAAAAAAAAAAAAAGCTATGTTCATTCACCTGAAGTTGTTAACTGATTTTGTCATGGGAGATGGATTTTGCCCACTAGTCTTTTCTTTTTTTTTTAAGATTTTATTTATTTATTTGAGAGAGCGAGAATGAGAGAGAGTACATGAGAGGGGGGAGGGTCAGAGGGAGAAGCAGGCTCCTCGCTGAGCAGGGAGCCCGATGCGGGACTCGATCCCAGGACTCCAGGATCATGACCTGAGCCAAAGGCAGTTGCTTAACCAACTGAGCCACCCAGGTGCCCTGCCCACTAGTCTTGTGATAATTATTTTACTCTGACCTCTCTCCTCTATCTCTAGGGAGACCTCATGTAAAAGGACTATAGAAGATTCTTTTAAACCTAGGAAGAACTCTAAGAAGCATTTCTTCCTTGTAATAATTTGTAAGTAATAATAAATTCTCTTAAAATAAGCTGGCATCAAAACACATTATTTTGTGTCCCAATCTTTCTCAGTATCCCGTGCCTTGGCTCACAAGGCTGTGTGGGATTGGACCATCATCTACCTCATTCACTACCTCTATGCACTCTGGCCTTGTTGATGTTTCTAGACCACAGCAAGCTCATTTCAAATGTAGGCCCTTTAGGTTTGTTGATCGTTCTGTCTGGAATTCATTTTGCCTGATCTTCCCATGACTCTCAGTACTCGACAGGTGGTTTTGGTTCAAATGCCACCTCCTTCAAGAAGTCTTCCCATATCATTCTATCTAACCTTCCCCCTTCCCCCCAGGCCCATCAAATCTCTCATTACCTTGCTTCTTTTCTTTATTTTATTTATTACATGAAACTGTGTTATTTGTTATTTATTTATTTGTCTTCTCCCACTAGCATCCAAATCCCATAAAAGCAAGGACCTCATCTGTCTTATTCATCAGTTTCTCCCTCACACATGAACTTAGTGTCATCTATAATGGATCATATAAAAGATTGTGGAATGAATGAGTAAAGGTTTATAACTTCAAAAGCATTTTAACAGATAGTAATAGCAGTCTTACATTACATATCTAGGTGAATTGGGGCCAAGGACAATTTTATAATAGGAAAATCGCCTGGTTCAGGCAATATTTTAGCATGCATCTTCTGCAGGCTACAGCTGTAAGTTGGTTTAGCTGATGTGCATGTTTTACAAAAAAAGACCACTTGAAAATCATCTGCATTGAATGAATTAGCAAGAACTCAACCCACACTTCCCAAGTTGGTAGGTGATCCTTGCTGCTGTACATTATGGATGTTAGACTGAGCTGGTATAGGACATACGTGCAGTTTATTGAAATAATTAGGGTTCCTTAAACCCTTCCTGCTAAGAAAATTCTCAGGATGTCTGTCTGCAGATCAAGAACTGTACCTGAATAAAATCTGATAGATGCAGAAGGTTGTGGTCTCACCCACTGGCTTTAGTTGGGTCAGCAGCTCTGACTGAGGGTGTGGGCAAGAATTCACACCTTACACTGAACCAGGGTTGAGTAAAGGACACATAAACCCAGGCTGGTGTTAGGCCCTTGGATATGGATGCATGAGTCAAACTCTAAGCAGCTAGTTGTAGGGAACATTGGGATAATCCTTCCATATGAGAATTCATGTTGCTTGTTCTTACTAGTAGAGAGTCAAAGATGGCTGCATAGAAGAGTACAAAGAACACTTGATTTCTACTTTTGTAGAAGGCCTTGAAGATTATCTGTTCTTCAAACAGCTGGTGGGAGGGCACCTGGGTGGCTCAGTTGGTTAAGCGGCCGACTCTTGATTTCGGCTCAGGTCACGATCTCAGGGTCCTAGGATCGAGCCCCACATTGGGTGGGCTTCATGGAATCTGCTTGAGATTTTCTCTCTCCCTCTGCCCCTCCCTGTGCTTGCACTTTCTCTCTCTCTCAAATAAATAAATAAATAAATCTTTTAAAAAAATAAAAAATAAAAGCTTGGTGGGATGCACCTGTACAAAATTTTTGGCAGGTGTTTTTGGTTATTACAATGACAATATTTAAAATGGTCTTTTAGCCCATTTGTATTTTCTGTTTCGATTTCTCCCTGTGTCATTAAAACATCATTTTTGCTAGAAATTTATCTTTTTCATTGAGGTTTTCAAGGTTATGGTAATTTAGTTATATAAGCTATACACATAATATATAGATAATATTCTATATATTGTATATGTTTTTATATACACACATATATACATATATGTAAAATACTCTAGGTGTGTGTATGTATATGTCACATGGGTGTTATATATGTATTATATATATTTAAAAAGTTATGTACACGAGGTAGAATTTGTGTAATATTTTAGTTATTTCTCTCTTTTGATTCTGCTCGTTATAGAGCTGTATCTTCCCTCAATCTTACAACTCGCTCCTGGCATCTGCAGGCTGGTCAGAACGCGCCAGGGAACTGACGACCTGTGCTTAGCCGAGCATTCCATCTGGGGTTATTTTTGCTTGCTTTTTAAAAAGTTTTGCCAACTGTTCTATTTTTACTGGCCTTTGCTATATACCGTCCAAATCAAAAAGACCATTTCCAATGGACGAAGCCGTGACTGCTGGAGTATTTTGATGCATGGGCTTGCCGTCACTAATGGGCCCTGCCTGCAGATACCTGCTTCTTTTCCAATTTCAAAGTGACTTTAATTAGAACCTGACAACAAACTCACACACTTCAGTATTTCACCAGGAAATTCTTTACGAATTGATTAAAATCATTTCATATGTAAAGCAAAAAAATAGCAAAACACCAAGAACTTGATTTCTATGCTTTCCTGCAAATATTGTGCACGTTGGAGTAACCTCCGTTGATCAGCTAACTGTTCAAGCTTATGCTTGGAACACATTAAAATTTGGTGTTTGAGTTTTTTTGATGGGACCAGTGTTTTTTTGATAGGCTGCCTCTCTCTCTCTTTTTTTAAACCTGAAACAGACTTAAAATCGCTTTAGTATAAAATGGCATCACTGTTTGCCCTCTTACATCAGTTTAATATTTCAAAGTAATTCTGAAAATGACCTGAATCATTCCATTAGATAAAATGGAGACATGGAATTCTGCTACCTTTATTCATGCATATGTTTAATAAAAATGCCAAAGAAAACCCTTACCTACATTGTTGACTTTTTAAAAAAGTGTTGACAAGACACTGCTCTGTTTCCCTGTGAGTCTGTGTACCCCCAACATAGCTCTGCCCCCAGGGTATGTGAATCTCTGTGTTATTTTATTTTTTAAAAAAGACATTTATTTATTTTTGAGAGCGAGAGGGAGAGAGAGTGTGTACTCAAACGCACTTGCAGAAGGAGAGAGAAACCTAAGCCAACTCCGCACTGAGCGCAGAGCCCAACGCGGGGCTCCATCTCATGACCCCAAGATCACGACCTGAGCCAAAACCAAAAGTCAGTGGCCTAACCTCAATGAACCTCTGTTTTAAAACAACAAAGATGGGCGCCTGGGTGGCTCAGTTGGTTAAGCGACTGTCTTCGGCTCAGGTCATGATCCTGGAGTCCCGGGATGGAGTCCCACATCGGGCTCCCTGCTCAGCAGGGAGTCTGCTTCTCCCTCTGACCCTCCCCCCTCTCATGCTCTCTCTCTCATTCTTTCTCTCAAATAAATAAATAAATAATCTTTAAAAAAAAATAAATAAATAAAACAACAAAGATGTGTCGACTAAATCTGTACTAACCTTGGGTGACTGTTGTTGTGGTAATAGTTCTCAATGTTTTGGGGGTTTTTTTTCCCCCTCTTACTGTAGGGGACGAAATATTCTAATCAATTCTTAATTCAAGCCATGTTTCAATTCTCAAAACAATACTGAGGTGGTTTTCGGTATTAGGTGAGGTTTCCAATAACGTGATTCAAATGATGCCCTTTAACATAGGCTGGTCTTGAGGATGTGTTTGTATTGAAGATAAGATTTAATATCTGTTCAACTTGAGAATATAAAGCTACTTTAAAATTATAAAAACCATTCACTTGGAATTCTAAAAGAAACAGAACTCTGTCTTCATGCACAAACATGATTTTCTATTTTTTCTCTTGATCTTTTTCAGTATATCCACTGGCCAGTAAAAAGAAAACAATTGGTAAAACTTTTAAAACAGCAAAAAATTTTTCTAGTTTTACATGTGCAAGAAGGTTTGTGAATTTTAGGATTGCCTGGCAGACTCATTTTGCTTTCATGTTGATTCTGATGATCTACGTAACATTTCTGGAGTTCTTTATTTTCTTTATTTCACCCACACGTGTTCTCCAGATAATCTGGATTACTATGAAACAGTTGATAGCACTATTTAAATAAGATAATAGTACTTAAAACTCAATAGGGTCCTTACTATGTTTTAGGGACCATGCCAAGCCCTTGCACATATTAGCTCATTTAATCCTCATGACAATGCTATGAGGTAAGTATTATTATTTTTATCCCTACATTATAGATAAGAAAACTGAGCCACAGAGAAATGCAGTTGCTTGCCCCAGGTTATAGCTGTTAATTTGCACAGTTGGGATTCAAATCCAGACTCCACAGCTCTAGGAGTCCACACGTCTAATCAGGAATTCTATATCACCATGGTTGAGTGTGATGCAGGTTTGTTGTTCATTTGTTTGTTTTGTGTCTTTCTAGAACTGGAAGTGGAAATTTGCTTTACATGGTCCCAAAATAGCTGGTAAATTAGTATTTTTCAATTTTAAGTAATCTTAGAAATGTGGGATCCTCTGGGCAATTCCCTGAGCTGTTCACCCATTTTGGTTAGAATCTCCTATAGTTATTGAAATAGTGAATAGCATATCCTAGACAGTAAAAATATACAACACTTTAAAAATAAAATGATTATGGCCAGTCAGGGATTAGATCTGTTCTTATTGGTCAGTGCTGTCTTGACCTGACTGTAGAGTTTCATAAACTCTGAAAGAAAAGGAAAAAAAAAAAAAAAAAAAATTAGCTGTGGCTGGAAGTGTTTCCCTTTACCAGCAGATGTCACTGTTGCCTCTCAGCAGGAATGTTCAGCATCCACGGGAGATAAACATGATGGAGAGCGGGAGAGTTATTTTACTAAAATCTCTGAAAGTCACTGGGTACAACCATGTTGCTTTGGCATGAAGACAAAGGATTATGCAAGAGAGAGAGAAAGAGTGTATCTCTCCACTTCTACAGAGAACAGAGAGTGTTTCAGACAACCTGGTGCCTCCCTGATACCTCAGGGAGGCTGAGGAATGTGGGGGAAGGAGCTCCTCTGCAGTCAGGGCAGAATCATTCTCATCCCACTTAGCCAGCAGGGCTCAACCAGAGCATGAGTGCTAGAAAATAGCCAAAGCCGCAGGCTGGGAGTGAACAGAACTTGTTTGCGTGCACATGTAAGGCACATTCTAGTAATGCCTAGAAATAACTGGAAGAGAATTTGCAGAGGCTGAAGGTCCTATATTGGCAGGTGGGACCAAAAGCAATGGAAATGAGACTCACCCAAAGGCATTCTGAGCATCTATCTCTGCTGGGTTTGGGAATGCAGAAGTAACAGGGCATGGACAACTCTGGACCTTGTCTTCACCCTAAAGGCAGAAGGAATGCACCAACAACCCTGGCAAACCAGAAAAATACGGCTGTGAACTTTGTACACTTTTTCCCCCTAAAAAAGAAATCCTACTACTTTAGAAAGTTGCCATGATCACTGCTGTCAGCAATATCAAAGTAAGTCATTAATTATTTTTATGATTCCATAAGCAAGTAATAGGATACTTGTTAAATTATAATTGTCTTCAGAGGCATCAATTATTTGGATTTTTAAAAATAACTCTTCCTCGGAGGTGTCAACATATTCTAGTAAATTCTGTTTCCTAAGGTAGTCAGGAAATATATTCCACCTAAATTTTAAGATGTAGTTATGGAACACTTTTCCAAGATCAATCAGTACCCTTTTCTAACTTGGTCCTGTGATTTCAGAAGCTCCTTTGACAACAAGGATAGGACATCAGTCTTTGCTTCTGGATATGGGCTATGTTTTGGTCAAAGTGGTTGGCAGTAAGAAGACACCTAGAGGGTGATCCTCAGTGGTAGGAGGGGAACGAAGAGTACTCTTCAACTTAAACTGATATTCAGAATCCTATCTCTTAATTCCTAGGTCACAAATAGTTGAAACTGCATGGTGAACCCATACATTCCAACTGCCTGAAGAACGTTACTATTTGGAAGTCTCCAGGCATCTTGAACTCATAGGGTTACCAGATGTATCAAGTAAAAATACAGAATTCCCAGTTAAAAGTGAATTTCAGATAAAAAGGAATACTTTTTTAGTAAAAAAGTATTGTACAAAAAATACTATATATACTAAACCTACAATATGTGCTGTATACTGAGGTACTAAAAGTATGCACATTCCCTAAGTATGCCTGTTTTTATATTGTGGATTCAATTTGCTAATATTATGTAAAGGATTTTCACTTGTCAGTTCTTGAGGGATATTGGCTTATAATTTTTCTGTTTTGTAAAATCTTTTTTTTTTTTTTTTTTAGGTTTTGGTATCTAAGTGATGGTGGCCTCATAAAATGAGTTAGAATGTGTTCCTCCTCTTCTACTTTCTATAAGAGTTTGTACAGAATTGCTGTGATTTCATCTTTAAGTGTGTGATAGACTTCACCAGTGAAACTACTTGAACTTGAAGTTTTCTTTGTGGGAAAATTATTGATGGCAAATTCAATCTCCTAAATCAGATTTTCTATTTATTTTGCATCAGGTTTGGGAAATTTTATTTTTCGTTGGAGTTTATTAAATCTATTGGCATGAAGTTATTCATACTATTCCCCTTTTTTATCTTTTTAGTATTGTAGGATCTGTAGAGAGATGCACTTTCATTCTTGATATTTATAATTTTTGTTTTTTTCTTTTTTCCTGAGTCCTACTATTTATCAATTTTATTAATCTTTTCAAAGAACTGTCTTCTGGTTTTAATATTCTCTATTGTCTCCCTTTTCCCTTTTTCAATGATTTCTGCTCTTATTTTTACTATTTCATATCTAATCCTTTAGATTTAAGGTGCTATTTTGGGGACACCCAGGTGGCTCAGCTGGTTAAGTGTCCAACTCTTTTTTTAAAGACTTTATTTATTTATTTATTCGAGAGAGAGAACGAGCTGGGGGGAGAGGCAGGAGGAGAAGGCAGACTTCCCACTGAGTCGGGAGCCAGACGTGGGACTCGATCCCAGGACCCAGAGATCACGACCTGAGCCGAAAGCAGACACGCAACCATCTGAACCACCCAGGCACCCCTAAGTGTCCAACTCTCGATCTCAGGTCTCAATCTCAGGGTCATGAGTTCAAGCCCCAATTTGGGCTCCATGCTGGGCATGGAGCCTACATTTAAAAAAATAAAATAAAGATGCTATTTTGCTTCCAGCTTTGTAAGGTGCATTGAAATCATTGATTTGAAATTTATCTCCTTTTCTAATATAAGCATTGACCCCCTAGTGCTATGTTAGCTGCATACCTCAATTTTCGATAAACTTTCTTTTTATCATTATTCAAAATGTGTTCCAATTTCCTTTGACATTTCTTCCTTGACCAATGGATTCCAAATATTTGGGTTTTAAAAACATATACTATTGTCATTTATTTTTCAACTTAGTTGCATACCCTGTAATCTTTTGAAATGCTTTAGGATTTATTTAATGGACCAGCACATGGTCTCTCTTGGCGAACATTTTATGTTCTCTGGAAAAGATTCAATGTTCTGCCATTGTGAGTGTAAGGCAAGATGAGTAATGTTAAAATCTTCCATATCTTTTCCAATTTTTTGTCTGGTTCTACCACATTCTGAGAGGGGGTGTTAAATCTCGAATTTTGATCATATGTTCTCTATTCTCCTTTCAGTCTTGTCAATTTTTGCTTCATGTATTCTGAAGCTCCGTTATTGGGCATATACATTTATGGTTTTCATGTTCTTCTGATGAAATGACTCTTTATCATTGTGCCATTTCTCTGTGTACCTCTGGCAGTACTTGTCTGGAAGTCATACCAAGCTTTCTTATTCTTAAATTTTCCAAGGTACAGGTTTCTCCCCTCCTTTTTCCTTCTGACCTACCTGTGTCCATTTCAGTTATACCTTTGGTGACTGAGAAAATGAGCACTGTGATCCGTGGACCCACTGAGAGCTGGTCTGGACCAGAACTCCATTTATCAAGCTACCGAGATGTTCTCACTCCAACAGGGCCACGGTGATGCTTCCTGTCTGATCAATATCACCCTGTCCTTTCCCCAAGGAATCTGTGCCATTTACAGAGGTTTCCATACAGCAGGAGAGGGGAACACCTGGACAGCTCTAGACTACAGGATCTTGCAAGAATGACTTTGTCTACCTTTCTAAACTCATGTGGCTACTCACCCCCGAGACAGGGTCCTCCAGCCATGCTGACGTCAGTCATAAGGCTGTCTTGTGTGGAGTAGCGCCCTGCTGCCTGGTTCCTTCACCTCGCTCGTCCTGTACTGGGATCTTCCTTAAGCCCTACCTCACTGGTGTGTTTTGTTCATACGCATACACATACGTACGCTTAGCTGTCAGTGTTTCTATTGAATTGAGCAAAAAAAAAAAAAAAAAAAAATCACAGCCCAGTTTTCGTTTGTTTCTTTACTTTTAATTTAACGGACTGCCAACTTTTTGGTTTCTCTTTCAGGTTTCTTTGCTTGTTTCATCAGGTCTGCAAACAATTATTTGAAGTCTCAATCCTGTTTCCCGAAGGTTCGTCCATAAACGTAGGCTAGTCTGCTCCCTCGTGTCAGGCCCTGCGATGCCCGCAGAGGCTATTTGTGCAGAGGATTTTTGAGGCAGTGGTCACCAACTGGCCAGGTCAGACCGTGAAAGGGCTGTGTGCTCCATCACACTCCAGGAGCCCCACTCCACGTCACACCCTCACTCTGCACAGAGAGGACTCGCACGTCCCTCTCTATCCAGACCTGAATCTGTTTATACAAAGTCTTGATTACCTCTGGGGTGAAAAAATGAAATGGAAAACATTTTTAAAAAATAACTTTCGTAACAGCTTTGGTCTCAAGGAGGTCTGTCCCATGAAACCATCGTCCTAGAGGAATTTTGACACTTATTTTAAAGTTTATTATTAATAAAATAATAACATATAAAAATATTTTGATAATAGCCCTTATTCACGTTTCCAAACTGCGTAAGAAATCATTTGAGGTCGACATTGTTTCTTCTGTGTTATGATCATTTTTGTGGTCTAATCGCTGTCTTTGGATCTGGCACCAACCCACTTTCTAGCATATCTCCAATCTGCTGAAGGTTTTTTTTTTTTTAAAGATTTTATTTATTTATTTGACAGAGAGAGACACAGCGAGAGAGGGAACACAAGCAGAGGAGTGGGAGAGGGAAAAGCAGGCTCCCGCCGAGCAGGGAGCCCGATGCGGGGCTCGATCCCAGGATCCCTGGGATCATGACCTGAGCCGAAGGCAGACGCTTAACGACTGAGCCACCCAGGCGCCCCTGCTGAAGGTTTTAAATGGGGAGTCTAAGGGGGCAGAGGGGCCTCCCTTCTCAAATAAGTTTTTCAATATAGCTCTAATGCTTGGCTCATCCTGAGAAAGTATGAAGACCTCAGCATCTTCCCTCCCTCCTAAAGATTCACAGCTGCCATCCAGAAAGAGTTTCCGTCCAAGCTATATAGTCTGTTTTGTATGACAAAACAATCATTTCCGTTTTCTTTTTTAAATACAAACTTGTGTTGATTGTTGCCTTGCCTACCCCTGACCTCCCCACTGCCACAACCAAGGCATATCACTCATCCTGCATTAACTACAGATATCTTGTCCTTTGCTGATCTCAGAAGATTCTATGAATGGATCTAAGCAAAATATAATCTGCACATTCTCAGGTATCATGAACGATCTGCAGCTCAAAGCCTGATGTCTTTCTCAAAGAAATATTTCATTTTCATGCTACATTTATTTTTATTTAGTATATATTGATCAACAAGCGTGGCAGACACATTACTACGGCCTTTGCGATTGATCTACCAGATGGTGCCTGCCCCCACGTTCTTTCCACCACTTGAAGCGAGGTGAGGCCCAGGGAGAACGAGGATTGAGGGTGCCTGATTTGCACAGTGGTTGGTCAGTGCTAAAGAGGTGAGAATTTAAAACTTTTTTAGTCATGTACATGGCCACTGATGTAGAAATTTCATGTAAGTCAGGGATTCAGCTTTTGAGAAGGTGAGAGTTTCAAATACTCCAAAACTCAGCTAGTTAATTCCTACGTTTTCAAAAAAAAAAAAAAAAAAAAGGAGACATCTTTTGGGGGAGAAGGAGAATGGAAAAAAAAGACAAACCAAACTTGTAGAGGAGTTATTTAAGATAACTCTTTGAATTTTATATTCCAAATTGCACTCGCTTAAAGTATAAATCTTAGCCCACTGAAAATTGGAAAAGCTACAGCTAGGTGAGGTCATTCATAATTATTGTGTGTGTGTGTGTGTGTGTGTGTGTGTGTGTGTGGTATAGCAGATGCAGGTGAGGGGTCTGATGGAAGGGTGATGATTTGGACAAAAAATTTTAGGTTAAATCAGTGAAAATAAATATTTCCGGTATGGATTTCAGTGCTTTCTGCCTAATGGTTCATGCAATAGCCACAAGGTGGGGACATAACACAATCTTCCTTGTCTGATGTGGCTGACAAGTAGAAAACTCAAAAAAAAAAAAAAGAGCAGTTTTTAAAGCCAGGTGACTCTGCTTCTAGGCTCATAACAGGTTTCCTCCCTGTTTTCCCTTTGGATTTAATAGTAATTTTGACCCTATATCGGATACAGAAAATATGCTTGTCAAAGAACGCATATATTTTTGAAAGTCGCTTGCTTTTAAAAATAATTTGCACAACATGGCAACCAAAACTTGCTTCCCTGACTTAACCCAGGTGGAGGCCACAGAATCCCGGAGTCACTGGGTCCTAGATGAAGCCTGGTGTATGGACTTAGAAGCTTTAGTCCCTGGTCAGCATTCTCGTAGCCAACTGAGTCATTATATCAAAGTGGTTCTCTCTTCTTTCCTCCCATATTTTTGAGTGAACTTCTCATCTTTTATATTTGTGTTTAATCAAAGAGCTTTTCAGAATACTGAATTTCAGCATTTTGAATAAGGATGTACCAGTTTCTCTTTACCATGGTGACTTTTCAGAGGTAACAATCTAGAATATACTGACATCTATTCTAACCTTTTAGAATATCAAGACGTATGTGTTATATCTATGAAATATCTCCATACAGATAAAGTTGCGGATATAGAGTTATCCCCATTCCGTATGTATAAATTCAATACATAAACATGCACTCAAGTTCTCATATAAGGTTATATAAACAATATTTACTGATAAATTCATCTCTATATAGGTATGAAAGATAAACGGCATTTTCACATGAATAGTTACATGTAGCTATGAATAAGATTGTGTGTGTGTACATATGTACCTGGCAATTTTTGTCCATATTTACAGGTAACTTTCTACAGCAAACTTTACATTTATCTGACTGCTCAAAACATTTCCAACTGGATATCCTCTAAGCATCATGTTTACAGTTGAACTCATTACCATATCCTCACCCCCAATCTCTTCTTATTCCCCTGTCTCAATGGGTGGTCCTATAAGCCATCCAGGGATTGCCCAGGGATCTTGATGCCTTCCTATCCTTCACCTTGATCCTACAATCAATCACAAAGTCTGATGGACTGTCTTCCAAATATTTCTCAATCCCACCCCCTTCTCTTGTCCTTCCATAAAGTGGGCCTTCCACCTGTCCCCTGGCCTCCTTTGAACCCATTCCTGACATGGCCATCAGCCTCATCTATGTGGTCATGTCTCTACCCTAGTTAAACTTTCAGTGCTGTCCCCACCCCACTGCCCAGATATTCTGGACACTTCTAAGGACCTACAAGGCTCTGAATTACAGAGCTGATCAGGTATTTCTATTCCTTAGCCTTTGCTTATACTGTGTTTTCCACGAGGAAAACCAGCCTTGATGATGCACCTTTAAATTACATTCAACTTTAAAATATATATTAAATGATAATTTAAAATAAGGATACAGTCTACGTGCATGTATTTTCATTATATATATATCTATAAAAATTTAGGTATGTAATAACTGAATCTATATTAATATGGTCATGAAGCAAAACTTCTGCTTGACCCTGGTGATAATTCAACACTGCTACATATGTTCATTCGTTCAACAAATATTTACTGAATTCTCACGACATGAGAGATGCTTGGGAGACATTATTAAATAAAATGGGTAAAAATTCTTGGCCTGGTAAAGCTTAACTTCTGGAATATAGAACATTTATTCCTTGTCTTTAAAAAAAATCCATTTCTGAATCTTTTAAAAGTGAATAGCTCTTGGATGCCTGGGTGGCTCAGTTGGTCTGCCTTTGGCTCAGGTCGTGATCCCAGGGTCCTGGGATCGAGCCCCGCATCGAGCTCTCTGCTGAGCACGGAGTCTGCTTCTCCCTCTCCCACTGCCTGCCGCTCCCCCTGCTTGTACACTCTCTCTCTCTGTCAAAAATAAATAAAATCTTAAAAAAAAAAGTGACTAGATCTTAAGAAATTTTCTATTATGAAACTGAAACTCTCAATATTTGCCGAAATCTGGAGTAGTGTTACTAAACAAATTATTTGCTCCGAAGGTAATTTTTGTTTCTAATCTCCTATTTTCCGAACATTTTAATTAATTGGTTTGTATATATTCAAACATATCACATACTCAGTATTCACCGGCTAAGGAAACCCGTTATGTGTATATCACACAGGATTAGATTCAGTAGTGTGTGATAGAAGACAAAAATAACTTTGACCCAAAAAAGATAGTTTATTTTTCTCTCGTGTGAAAAGGACTCTGGAGGCAGCCGGTCTGGGGCTGAAGCAGCAGAACTCTTGTTCCTGAATTAGATAGCCCCTGTACCCAGTCAAGGGTTTGAGCCAATTCTCTTATGGGATATAAAGAGGAGCTGTGATAAAAATGATCCCCTGTTGGAATTATACCTTCCAGGTGTCTGGTCAACCAGTAGGCAGTGGGAATTAGCTTGAAGACTTGCACATCATTTGCTCCAGAACTATGGATTATAGAAGAATCTTTGACAATAGTGGCTATATTTTGGTGACTATGAGGTCTGAGAACAGTTCCTTTTCTTTAAAGACTGTTAAGTGGAAAATAATGCAGTTAAGAACATGGACTTTTATCAAGATTTCTTCGATTCATAACAATTCTTTCAGATAGACTATAACCCGCCAGAAGACAGGGATCATGCGCTGTTCAGTTTTTGCATTTACAGGATCTTCTAGCACAAGATCCTGCATGGTCCTGCTCTTGTTCACCTCTCCAGCTTCATCCCATCATTCTCTACCCTTCCCTCCATCACCTTTCACTTGAGATTCTTGGAAAGAGCACATGGCCTTTAGTATTGGAGAAACTTCTAGATTTCAGAGAAAAGTCATGCAGGTATTGACTCTCAGGGGTCCCCAAACAAAAGAAGTTGGGTCCCTGAACTACAATGGTCCTTCACCCATTTCCCTTCCCCCTTTTCCATCATAGAAAGCACCTTCTTAAAAAGGTGGCACAGATGAAGAAAAGTCCAAGAATCTTACAAACATATAGCCCTGGGCATCACTGAGCCTCTATCCACATGCCCTGTTATGTAAGAAAAATCCTGATTTTTGTATTCTTGTTTGTGGATAGTCTGAGTGTATTCCTAACGATAATCCAACATCTGCTTATTAAGAATTACAGAGGAAAAAGAGACAATAGACGGGAGGGTATTACAAAAAAAATTCCAGAACAGAAGGACAGAGGTCTGCAGATTGAAAGAGGTCATTAAATACTTAAAACAATGAAGAAAATTAGAACTTAATAAGACACATCACCAGAAATTTCAGAACACTAGGTATATTTCTAAAAAAAAAAATTTAAACTAACAGAGAGGAAAAGAAAATCAGTTACACACAAAACTTTAGGAAGTGTAATGGCATTTGTCTTCTTCACAACACTGAAAGCTAGAACACAAGGAAACCATGCCTTCAATGAACACCTGTGGAGGAAATTATTTCTACAATACAATTCTGTATCAGCCAATCTGGAAAACAAGTGTCAAGGTGAACAATATTATTTTCCTATATTCATGGTCTCATAAGGTTTACTTCTTGTGCACCTTTCTCAGGAAACTCCAGGTGGAAGGGAACCAAAGCAAGGGAGTGTACTCAGAGAAAAGACCTGGGATCCAAGGAACAGAGTCTTTGGGAGAGAGAGGCAAATGGCACTCACCAATAAGGTAATGGAAAAGTCCCCAGAGGGGAGTGGGTCAACAGATCTGAGCATAGCTTTTCCATCCTGGAGCAGGACAACAGAGGTCGCCAAGAGGGATGCCCCCAAAGCAAAAGCAGTGGTGTTTAGCTAGAGGAATTGTACTGTTCTCCTGGAGAGTTTAAAGAAAAATTCGTTGGACAGACATGGCCAACTCAGCAAACAAAAAATAAGGTAAGGCAGGGTTAATTACAGGAAAACAGAAAGATGTGCAAGCAGAAAAGTGTAATAATTGCACAATGTGGCTCCCTTGTGAATATTTGTAAGTCGTAATAATAGAAACTATGAATATTGACTTAATGAAGAATTGTGGAATTTTGGGGAAATGGAGAGAGAGGTGGTAGAGGACTAGATTCTCATCTATTATTGTGAGAACCCATAGACGTCTAAATCTACAAATTGAACAAATAACATGATGACACTGTATCTTCAAACATGATGTAAGTTCCTGTAAAAATGGCTTAAAGATTTTTAAATGAAGGTTAAAAAAAAAAGGACAGGACAGAAGATCTCTATTTTTCCTCATTGGGAATTTTAACTTTCAAGAGCATGTGCATGTTTTATTTTGCTACTAATTAAACTATTATTTATCTATAAATAATTGAGGAAAGCATGAAAACAGATCTTCTTGAGTTGCAATAAAGAAAACTGTAAAAGCAAAAATGATTATTTGTTTCCATGTTCTGGTTTTGTTTCCATGGTTTTTGAGCAAATATTTCTGTATGGTTTGAAATGGACCTGCTAAAACCCACTACAGAAACTAGGTGTTTTAAAACATGAGAAAGGTTTCTGGCAGGGGAATTTAAGCATTGGAAGAGATGAATTTGCTAGAAAAACCTAAGAAATCTACTAATCTGTATAGTAAGTTTTCAATCAGTTCATGCCCTTCCCTTCTTTGGAATAACAAAATTATAAACTCTGAATTAAAGAAAATCTTTCAATTAAGGGATGATCTTCACTTTTTTATAGCTTTTTTAGTGATTTGACCATAATAATTTTATAAATTTTGTGAGCCCTCAATTGAAATGCCATTTTTCGGGAAGAAAGGCTCCTCATGAAAATTTGACTATGGTCCTGGAATACACAGATCATTTTTACAATAAAATTACATTGACATTATGAGTTTCTGATAAATCTTATGACCATATTTTCAAATAAATTATATTTTAAAGGGATTGAATATGTATGTGTTGCATGCGCATATGTGGGCGATGGGGTGAATATATATGTGAACAAACAAAATTATTTCTTAAGTTCTTTCAACTTTAATGAAGTGAAAGACCTCTAGATAAATATACCAGGGTATGGCACCATGCAAGTCAGAATTTTTCTTGTACAAAGTTTTTGCTTTAAATCAATTTATGTAGCTCCCCGCCCCCTCCATTCCCCTTCTTCTTTCTTTTTATCCCCATGCAAAGTCAAATGTTAACTCTGCATAAAGGGTATGTTCAATAATAGGTTCATGCATATAGCAACAGTATTAATTATCTGAGCTAATCGCCTTAATAAAGACTGGGTTGATAATCCTAGTTAACTATGTCTGAAAAGCAATTTCTTGTTCAAAATAATCTTTATTGGGATACATCCTCAAAATTCAGATTCCCCTAAATATAGTCCTATTTAAGAGTTTTGTATCTTTGCAAGACTTGGCCCCTCATCTGGAAGAGTTTTCTTCCTAGTCCACAGAGCAAATTTTAATCATCTTTTAAATGGCTTTGGCATCAACTCCTCTGACATTAGATGAATGCTCTTAACAACTTCCACGCCTTAGCTTTTCATATTAAGCAGCATGTCCCTTGCTCTGCAAAATGCCCACTGCACCCCTTGGGCAGCTTTCTTTTGGGGTGTTCTTCAGCGCTCCATCTGGCTTCTCCCATCATTTTAGCACGTACTCACCAAGAGTCACTTCGAACCACTTACGCCAGCGAAGTGTGTTGTAATCGTGCAATTCAAGCTTACACAAACCAGGAAAATGTGCATGGGCAAAAGATACATTTCTCTGAAAACTAATTTGAACACTCTGTTGAAAAGACTTGGTGAAGGTAAGTCTTCAAAAATACAAAAAAAAAAAAAAAAAAAAAGCAAAACAAAACCCACCACGTGAAAACGAATAGGCAAAACAAGTGTGAAAATTTGAGAAAACAATGAAATATCTAGAGGGATAGGGTACTTCAGAAGAACCTTTTTTGGCTCACTGCTCCGTAATACATTGAAACTGGAAATCACTGAAGATTCATTATAAAGGTTTGCACCAGCTCCAAACTTTATTTTATCTAAAAGTTCTAATACTTACACGCTCTTAGGGATCAATGTTGTGACTTATAATTTGTAGATTTGTCTGCCTTAAATCAGGGGATAGAATTAGAACGTTAAGTATATGTGATTTTATTTTAATGGAAAAAAATAACAGCATGATTGCACAATTACTTATTAAATGGGGCGTTATTTACCAGGGGAAGGACTTCCACAGCAAGCACCTACTTGCAGAAATCTGCACCACAGTCAGCCCTCAGCAGGCCTCCAGCACACATGTTCAGCAAGGAAATAACCTCACAGTCATGCAAGTGCCTTTTAATGAATCTCTCTGCACAAAAGATGAGTCAGAGAAACAATTCACTGCTAGTGGGGAGGAGGGGGGGCTTAAGCTGTGATTCTTCATATGTTGCTGGGTTCCTGCTCACACTTAACACTTTAATCCTGTAATAACAGACTGGAATAGACATAAGGATTCCTCAGAACAGCTTGCACTTTTAACAAGTTTTATTCGGCTCAAAAGCTCTTTATTCTCACCCAGCAGAAAAATTAATGAAAAGTCATATATGAAGCCATAATCAATTATCTTTGATACTTTCATCTTAGAGATCTAGATGCTCCTCCCCAACTCTGTGATGGAATCTGATTTTTGTCTCCAGGATTTGTGCCCAAATGGCTACAGTTGTCCACATGTCCCCAACTATATCTGCTCTGTCATCTGGCTTAAACGTCAGGCTTTGATGTTTCTGTGCTATCCACGGATGTCAAGATTTCTTTAGCAGATGGTAGAGTTTCACACTTCGTTTCTCAATATAACTGGAGCAGATATCTGGGTAACATGCAGCCTTCATTTACTAAAAGTACAGCCACCTTATTGTTTTTCTTGAGAAATTTAAAAATACAGAAAAATACAAATAGCATATATCGAGTATCCATGAACTACCACCCAGCATTAAATGTTAATATTTTTGACACATTTGATTCAAATCTTTTTTTAAAAAAGTAAACATAATAAAGCATGATGGATAAAACTGAAGTCACTTGTTCTCAATTCCTAGTCTGAACTCTCTTTCTCCAAACGTAGCCCTTGTCATGAATTAATGGGCATTATTTTCTAGCTTATCAAAAAAATGCACACACACATTTACTTCTGGGAGCATAAAAGAGCACTGATTTATATGTTTTTTAATTCATGTAAGTGACATGTTATTCTGTATTTTTTATACAAAATTACATACTTTGAAACCTATTTATATAGAAGTATGTATTAAATCCCTTCCAGTGACTATATGGCATTCTATTCAATCAATATTCCACAATTTATTTATTCATTCACTATTGATGGACTATTAGATGGCTCCTAATTTTTTGCCATCATAACATTCTGTAATTGTTTTACTTCTTGCACATGGGCAAGTTTCTCTAGACGTGTGGTCCATAGACTGGCCATGGTCCATGGCAAGATAAGGAGTCTATCGAACCATGAGAGACGATGGACTCTGAAAAACAAACAGGGTTCTAGAGGGGAGGGGGGTGGGAGGATGGGTTAGCCTGGTGGTGGGTATTGAGGAGGGCACATTCTGCATGGAGCACTGGGTGTTGTGCACAAACAATGAATCATGGAACACTTCATCTAAAACTAATGTTGTAATGTATGGGGATTAACATAAGAATAAAAAAAAAAGATAAGGAGTCTATAACAGAGCAGTCCAACTATATCACAAAGCACACTCTGCGGTTCACATTTCACAGCAAGACTTTTTTAAGGAAGGCAGTGATGCTCGGATTTACATTCCGGTACAAGCTCTTCATCTAATCATGGATTGGGTGGTACTGCTCCAGATCACACGTAAAAGTGAAATTTCTGGGTCAGGGAGTATGTGACTTTTCCATTTTACTTTGTACTCCTAAACTCCCTTCCACAGTGATTGTCCCAATTGACTCATGCATAGTATCTGAAAAGTTTCATTTTTTCCATTCTTTCCATTCTTACCCACTCTTTTTAAAAATATTTATCATAGTTTGAGATATAATTCACAAACCATGCAATTCACCCATTTACATGATACGAGTCAATGGTTTTTAGTATATTCACAGAGCTGTGCATCTACCACCATAATCAATTTTAGAACATTTTCCTCGCCACTGCCCCCCAAACCCCTTACCCTTTCGGTATCACTACTACCCCTCCCCCCACCTTCCCATTCCCCCATTCCGAGGCAACCACCAATCTATCTTCTGTCTCTACAGATTTTTCTATTCTGGACATTTCACATACACAGAATCATACACAGTCTGCATAATCCATATTGACTCCTTTCACTGGCATATTTTCAAGATTCATTCATGTCGCAGCATGCATCATTACTTCATTCCTTTTTATGATCAAATAATATTTCCACTGGGGGTGCAGCAAGGGGGCCACGCCAGGCCCGGAGTCCAGGTGTAGGGCATGCCCCCCCTTTCCCTCCTCCATACAGTGCCAAGGCCCAGCACACCACCCCCCCATCCCTCCTTCCTGCTGCACCCGCCCCTAGGGGCAAACAGCACCTGACCAGCCAACAGCGCCACACTGAACTGTAGGACCCCGGGGAGGGGGGGAGTCGGACCCCGGGGAACCTGGCGTCCGAGAGAGCCCTCTTCCAACTCAGGGTGGTCAGGTCAGCCGTGCTGCGATATCGGGGCCACAGGGAGGCTGTCTGGCACTTCGGAACCGCTCAACGAACCGCGCCTGGCCCGCTTTCCTCCGGGAGACGACCTGCGACTTCACCATCTGCGCACCCCTGATGGCCTGGCTGCGCTGAGCACGCGGACTGTGCGTGCGCGCGGGGGGCGGGGCCGCGGTGCACGCGTCTCCCGGGCTTCGCGCACGTGACCTGGCGGCGTGGTCGGGGGAGCTTCCAGTTCAAGGGCGGGGAGGCAGGAGCGTGCGTGACGACGGAGGTGAGGGGCTCGCGGCAGTCGCCTCACCGAGCCTGTGGCGGGCGCCCACCGGACATGCTCAGTGCGCACTCAAGGTCAGCCTGGGCCCCGGGCACCGCGTGGGCGGTGCCCTTGAGGCTCGAAGTGGCCGGGGGGGGGGGGGGGCGGGTCACTGCAGGTCGCTCCCAGACTGCCGGCGGCTGGTCGCGCTCCTCTGGAACCTTCGACCCCCCAGCCGACCTGTCTGTATTGGCGACTGTCTTCCTGGGGATGGGGCTGGGTCAGGGTGCCGCCGGCTTCTTGACTTCTGACCTCATCTGTTCTCCCATGAAAACAGGATTTAGGCTGGGATTCGGGGCAGCTCTTGGCATTTCTCCGGAGTGTGGCTGTGTCTGGACTGGGGTCTTTTGTGGGTAGCCTAGGGACCTGCCCCCGCCCCGGGGAGTGTTATTTCTCTGACAACATAGACCCTAGTTCCAATAACAGACTAAAGAAACACTTAAAGAAGAAAGAGCTTTATTGAGATAAAATTTCTTATCCCGTACAGTTCACCTATCTGAAGTGTAGAACTGAGTAGTTTTTAGTATATTCACAGATAGGCAACCATTACCACAATTTTAGAGCATTTTCATCATCTCGAAAAGAAACCCCATACCCTTTAGCTATCATCCCCCCATGCCGCCCCATCCCCTCCTCCCCTGCCTCAGCCCAAAGAACTGTTAGTCTGCTTTTCTGTCCCTATAGGTTTCCCTATTCTGGACTTTCATATGAACAGACTCATGCACTATGTGGTCTTTTGTGACCGGCCTTTTTCATTTGGCATAGTATTTTCAGGGTTCATCCGAGTCATAGCACATAATTCCTTCATTCGTTTTTATGGCCAGTTCCATTGCATGAATATGCCATATTTTGTTTATTCATTCGTCCATTGGTGGACATTTAGATTGTTTCCATCTTTTGACTATTACAGAAACACTACTGTGAACATGAGCGTTCGGTGGGTGTACCGCGTTTTATTTACTCATTAGTTGATGGATAGTTAGGTCGTTTCTACTTTCTTGCAGTTACGAGTAATGCTGCTATGAACATTGTGTACAAGCTTTTGTGTGAACGTATGTTTTCATGTCCCTTGGGTGTATCTCAAGGAACAAACGGAATTGCTGGGTTGTGTGATAAGGTTGTATTTATCCTTTTGGGGAACTGGCAGACTGTTTTCCAAAGACTGTACGCCATTTACATTCCCACAAGCAGTGTACAAGTCATGAGTGTGTAAGTTTTGTTCTGATTTCTCCACATCCTTAGCAATCCTTGTTATTAACTTTCTTATTATATCCATCCTGGAGTGTGTAAAGTGGTATTTCAGTGTGGTTTTGATTTGCTTTTTCCTAAGGACTAGTAATGCTGAGCATCTGTTGATGTGTTTATTGGCCGTTTGTCTCTATCTTCTCTATTAGAGAAATGGCTATTCAGATCCTTTACGCATTCTTTAGTTGGGTTATTTATCTTTTTATTATTGAGTCATAGGAGTTCTTTATATACTCTAAATACAAATCCCTTATCAGATATCGGCTTTGCAGTTTTTTCCCAATTAATGTGTTCTATTGATGTTTTTATAATTGTAAATGAGGTATAATATACATCAGTACAGATCAACTACTATATAAAAATTTAATATATAAAAACTGGCATGTGTGTTATATATGTGTGCATTTACACATGTATATGTGTATATCTACTCTATATAGCCTGCTAATATTATATATTTCTGGATTTGATTTTCTAATATTTTCTTAAAGCTTTTGTGACTGTTTTCATGGGGAATATTGGTCTGCCCAGTTTCCGTTTCTTATAAGCTCTTTGGGTTTGTGCCAGCCTCCTAAAGTGGCTGTTTTTTCTCAAGAGCCTGTGAAGGTTTGGTATCATTTATTCCTTAAATGATTGATAGAATTCAACAGTGAAGCCATCTGGACCTGATATCTTTCTGTGGCAAGAATTTGATTACAAAGTCCTTCTGTGTTAGATGCTGGGCGTAGTGGATTTTCTATTGTTGAGTTCTGGGTTTTGTTATCTTCCTACAAACAATGTTGGACTTTAAGAAGGCGCTTGAGTTACTTGTGGACCAGCTGGTGAGTTTGAGGCTGACTTTTGTGTTTTGTTCCCGTGGGGTTCCAGCAGTCTTTATATAAATCTAGCTGAGGCCTGCCCCAAAAGCTGGACTCTGGTGTCCTTATGGAATGCCTGGGCGTGCAGCAGGAGCTTTCCCCTCGGGCTGGTTGGATCTGGAAGTTCTCTCATCCCCTGTGAGCTCTGAGATTGGATCTGAAAGCTGAAAGCTCCCTGGAGGTTCTTTGGCCAGTTCTCAGGGTTTCGTACACATGCAAAACTTACTCTTCAGCCTCAGACTGAAGGGGAAGCCTCTTCACTGTTCTGGAGTTCTTACTCCCTGTAGCACTTTCTTCTCCATTACTCTGCCCTACAGATTCCAGATGCTTCATTCCTCCCCAATACTAATCTCTGTTGCCTTGCCTCTAGGAGATCACTGTGCTCTCGGTGAGGTCCCCCTGTCTGCACTCTTGTGCAGAAAGTCTCTCATGAAGAAAGCTGAGCCTCACCTCGTTTGTGTCCCTAATCTCGGGGATCACTGTCCTGCCCTGCCTGTTGTCCAATATCTGGACATAGTTGTCTTGTTTATTTTGTCTGGCTTTCTCTCTGTTTATGGTGGGAAAGGAAGTTCCTTTCCGGTTACTCCGTTATGGCTGAAGCGGAAGTGTCCACATAAAAGTCCAAATTAATAAGAATACCAGCCTTTATCCATTCTTTCCCCCCTTGGAACTCCTGCTTGCAATAGTGGGGGGCTCTTGCTCAGTCCAGTTCAGGACTGATTTCTGTCTTATTACCTAAGATATGAGCAGTAAATGTGCTCAGTGCCTGTCTGCAGTGCGTTTCGCCTCTGAGGTGGATCCTTTTCTGCCACCCCTCTCTCTCCACTACAAAATGATCTTTAGTAATAGGCATGAAAGAAAACGAGTATGTTTCATATGTGAATTAAGATTTTCACTTGCCAAACAAAAATATTACACCCTTCGGTGAGCCCTCTGCTTCCCACAGTTTTAAACTCCAAATAAAAGGTCCAAGAAATCACACGATTTATAGAATTAAACTAATAGTTTTGTTTCTTTGACTTTATAATCATTCGTACTATCATTGCTTGTATATAATTTACCGTTTAAGAACTGGAATGTGTCCGACCACTGAGGTGGGTGACACAAGGGAGCTCAGAATTTCCAAACCATTACAAACTTACCCTTGAAAAAAATCCTGTGTAGCTAATTCCACATGTTGATGGCTTAACTGCATAACTCAAAGCTCTCTGAGTTATGTAAAATGCAATATTTATTAAAGGACAGGTAATTAAAGTGTACATATATATAAAATTAACTCCAAGGGGAACTTTTTTTTTTTTTCACAAGAGAACATTTTATCACTGGGGTTAGAATTTCAGACACTTGGTGATAATATGAAGCAGACTAACTTGTAGCTATTTGTTTTATTGGTTTTTTTAAAAAAATTTATCTGAATTCATGTTAGTTAGCATATAGTGTATTATTAGTTTCAGGGGAGAGTTTAGTGATTCATCAGTTGCATATAACACCCAGTGCTCATCACAGCAAGTGCCCTTCTTAATGCCGATCTCCCGTCTAGTCCATCCCCCACCCACCTCCTCTCCAGCAGCCCTCCGTTTGTTTCCTAGAGTTAAGAGTCCCTTATGGTTTGCATCCCTCTCTGTTTTTATCTTATTTTCCTTCCCTTCCCCTATGTTCATCTGTTTTGTTTCTTAAATTCCACATATGAGTGAATTTATTTTGACTTATTTTGGTTAGCATAATACCCTCTAATTCCATCCAGGTAGTTGCAAATGGCAAGATTTCATTCTTTTTGATGGCTGAATAATATTCTATTATATACATATGCATATGCCCCACATTTTCTTTATCCATTCATCTGTTGATGGACATCTGAGCTCTTTCTATAGTTTGGCTATGGTAGACATTGCTGCTATAAACATTGGGGTGTAGGTGCCCATTCAAATCACTATGTTTGTATCCTTTGGATAAAGACCTAGAAGTGCAATTGCTGGGTCGTAGGATAGCTCTATTTTTAACTTTGAAGAACTCCATAAGAGGGTTCCCCTTTCTCCGCATCCTCACCAACATCTGTTGTTTCCTGACTTGTTAATTTTAGCCATTCTGACAGGTGTGAGGTGGTATCTCAGTGTGGTTTTGATTTGCATTTCCCTGATGATGAGTGATGTTGAGCCTTTTTTCATGTCTGTTTTTAAAACTGACTACAAAAAATAAAATAAAAATAAAATAAAACTGACTCCAGGCAGTTCATTTCCTTATTTTCCTTTACTCTGGGTGCACATCACCCTCCTTGATATGCCATCTTCAGCAGCCCTGTGTGGTGCCCCCTCGCTGAGGAAGCACTGTGATCATTACAGCCCCATAGTTTGAACCCATGCAGTCCAATCTAGGCTTTGCCCATCTCTGAGACTTCTTTGTGGCCCATGACTCCATAGCCTTCAGTCCAGCGGAGGTTCTTCAGGGTGTTAGGAGTGGGGGCAGATTATCTCCTTTGCTTCCACACAAAAGTAGGCTCAGCTGTCAATATCCAACTTCTTAGTGACATAGCTCTCACTTACACACACACACACACACACATGCATACATGCACACACACATACACACACACAAGGCTGGATCAGAAGGGATCTATCCTGTTGGAAATACTTTATTTAGCATTGTTATGTTCATTTATATTCAAATTGATTTGTGTTTATGTTTATATTCAAAATGATTGGCATATTGGTTGTTTTTTTTTTGTAAAAATTGCCTTGTTTTGGTATCAGTAATGTGTCATAGAATGAGTTGGAAATTTTCTAGCTCTCTGTGTTATAAAACAACCTAAATAGAGAAACTCTGCTTCTTGAGGTTTTAGACCTCACCAATAAAATCCTCTGGCTTGGAGCTTTTTGGTGGGAAAAATATTTGACTAAAATTTTGTAATAAAATAAAAATAAATTTAGCTTTTGTTTACACATGCCACATAAAGAATTCAATTAATGCAGAAAAGGCAAAGATGAAGGTAAAATACTCAGATTGCATCATCCATGAATAATTATTAACATTTGGGTTTTCATAAAAGCAGAGTCATGTATTTTTCAATAAAAAGTATTAAATGTAATTTATCTGAATTTAATAGAAGGAAGATAAGCTGAAGTAAAACCAGAGAGATCCCTAACCTTCACATAAATATTTTTTCATTCCATGAGATATTTCTCAACAAAAGATCCCTCTAAAATTGAGAAAAGAGACTAAATAAAACCTTGAAAATGTAGACTCATTGTGTCTCACTTAATATATAATATAATATTAAGCAGTATCAGCTGATTACCTGCAGGGCTAGATAAGTGAATTAGTAATTTTGTCCTTCCTCTTATCGTCAAATAGATATTTTCTGTAACCGTAATTCTCAAAGTTGTTTAGTATTTGTTTTATATATATAAACATCATATGTATATATGATATACATATGATAAATTCTGTTTTCACTGCCACTAGAGTTTCTTCATTTCTTAGTTCTTTGCTTTACATCATCTCTGGGTTTTTGCCATCAAATAATTTGCTGAAGAGGGTTCATCCTGTATTTCGTATGTGTGCCTGAGCATTTCCTTTCTACTAGAAAGCAGGGCCGGCTTCGTGAGTGTGCAGCCTGTGCTTCTTACTGCCCTGGGTCCGGCATTCAGAAGGACCCCGTGCATGGTTTTGTGTTGTTGTCGCAGCCTTAAAATTCTTCATGTTCTTTTAAATAAGGGGCCCCGCATTTTCATTTTGCTATGGGACCCCCCCAGTTATGTAGCTGGTTGGCCTTCAAAGACAAGGTATTTGCAGATACTAGTTCGGAGTCATCTTTCCTTCAGAACATGGCACCAGGGTCTTCTGGCATTCACCATCACTGGAGAGAGTTGGAGGCCAGCCTGACAGCTTTCTCCGCTTAGGTCATATGATATCGCTGCCCGAATGCCTGAAGAAATCCTTCATCTTTGAAGTTCAGCCACTTCACCAGGATATGTCACTGTGTTAAGCTTTCTATATTACAGTTTTTTGGAACACGGTATGCTTCTGCTTCAGTCTGCAGATTTGTTTCAGAGAATGATCCTTATATAATATATTTAGGTATTTTTTTTTTTTTTTTTAGAAAGTAAGAGGCAGACCTGGACCTCCATCTGCTCTTTATTAAGTTGCTCCCCCCTTGGATCTCAAACCTCCAGCCAGCACTGAAGAGGAGGCTCAGAACCTCTTCCTCCAGGAGCAAGGGGAGAGATCCCTTAAAAAAGCAAAACAAAGCCAACCCTGACCCCAAATCCCTTTCCAACGAATTATGGTAAAACTGCTTGAAAAAGCTGTCTGTTACTACTGATCCCGGCTTTGGAGTGGTGGTAGCTTCCTGCGGCTGCTAATCTCTTGGCTCAACAGCACCCATCTGTCATTGCAAGTTTTCCATCACATGTGTAACCAATTTCTTGCACTAAATCCCCTCACCCCTTGTTGCAAAGACTTAGAGTGGTTTCTGTTTCCTTGGTTGACTCCTGAGTGATAGATACATGGGTGAATATTTTAGTTATATCCAGTAGATTGCCCTTCTTATTTGTGTTGTTGAAATCTTGTGTATCTTTTCTGATAGCTTTTTTGTTTGCCTGGTCTATCAATTACTCAAGAATTGAAACGGTTTTCATTGTGTTGGTAGGCTTGTCCATTTCTCCTTATAATTCTATCATTTTAATTATTTATTTATTAATATTATTCATTCTGTAAATTTTATCATTCAGTGCATACAAGATTAAAATTGTTACATTTTTCCACTTGGAACTCAAAGGCAACTCTTGCTTTATGAATTGCATGAGCCCTTCCAAGTTTAAGTGGCCAGAGGGCTTCACTGGGGGAAAATGTGGTTTTAGTATGCACATATCTTTTCTGCGTGTAATATTTTTCTTTCTCTGGCTTCTGTGCCCTTCTGTTCCAGTATGCTTTTTCTTCCAAACATTGTTCAGACTTTCTGGTTCTCTAGTTTCACACTTTTCCCCCCACAAGGTGATAGATGTATATTCTTCTTCAGTGTGCGTGTGTGTCGGACACACATATATATATTTCCATTTTGATGGAAGGAATAAGGTAGCTTTACAGGTTTTTCCTTCCCTCGACTGTTGTTATGGTATTGAAATGGTCTGTTTAAAAGCAATGGCTGCTAAAATCATCATGGCTTAGTCTCTTTGGAAAAGTAATTCTTTGATAACTTCATTTTTTAATAGTTCTTCTTTCTCCAGCTTTCCTATTTTTTCTCAAGTCATTGTAATAGTTTATATTTTCTATAAAACTGAGCTTTTATCAAGATTTTCAAATCTGCTAGCATTATTTTAATTCTAATTTAATTTAAACAATTTAAAACTCCTTAGTTTAATTTTTCTTTTGGCTAAAGAGAGCCAATGGTTTATTACATTGATTGTCACTTTTACTCTTTTACAAATAAATAAATAAATATTTTTTTCTGCTTTTAAAAAAGTTTTTATTTAAATTCCAATTAATTAACATACAGTGTAATATTAGTCACAGGTGTACAATATAGTGATTCAGTACTTGCATACAACACCCATCATCATAGCAAGTGCCCTCCTTCATCCCCATCACCTATTTCACCCATTTCCCCCACCCACCTCCCCTCTGGTAACCATCATTTTATTCTTTATGGTTAGGAGTGTGTGTCTTGGTTTGCCTCTCTCTCTTTGTTTTTCCCCTTTGCTTGTTTTGTTTCTTAAATTCCATGTATGGTATTTGTCTTTCTCTGACTTATTTCACTGACCATAATACCCTCTGGCTCCATCCATGTCATTGCAAATGGCAAGATTTCATTCCCTTTTATGGCTAAATAATATTCCATTGTCTATATATGCCACATCTTCTTTATCCATTCATCAGTCGGGCTGTTTCCATAATTTGGCTATTGTAGATAATGCTGCTATAAACATTGGGGTGCATGTATTCCTTTGAATTCGTATTTTTGTATTCTTTGGGTAAATAACTAGTAGTGCAGTTGCTGGATTGCAGGGTAGTTCTAGTTTGAACTTTTTTGCAGAACCTCCATAGTGTTTTCCAGAGTGGCTGCACCGGTTTGCATTCCCACTAGCAGTGTAAGGGGCTTCCTCTTTCTCCCCATCCTCGCCAACACCCGTTGTTTCTTGTGTTGTTGATGTTAGCTATTCTGATGGGTGTGAAGTGATACCTCGTTGTAGTTTTGATTTGTACTTCCCTGATGATGAATGATATTGAGCATGTTTTCATGTGTCTCTTGGCTGTCTGTATTTCTTCTTTGGAAAAATGACTATTCACGTCTTCTGACCATTTTTTAACTGGCTTAGTAATTTTTAGGGTGTTGAGTTTTATGAGTTCTTTATATATTTTGGATACCCTTTATCAGATATGTCATTTGCAAATATCTTCTCCCATTTTGTAGACTGCCTTTTAGTTTTGTTAATTGTTTCCTTCACTGTACAGAAGCTTTTTATTTTGATGTAGTCCCAATAGTTTATTTTTGCTTTGTTTCCTTTGCCTCAGGAGACATATCTAGAAAGAAGTTGCCGCAGCCAGTGTGTTCTCCTCTAGGATTTTTATGGCTTCATATCTCACATTTAGGTCTTTAATCCATTTTGAATTTATTTTTGTGTATGGTGTAAGAAAGTGGTCCGGTTTCATTCTTTTTCATGTTGCTGTCCAATTTTCCAAACACCATTTATTGAAGAGACTTTTTCTCGTTGGATAAAAACTGTCAACAAAGTAGGATTAGAGGGAACATACCTCAACATAATAAAAGCCATATATACAAAACCAACAGCTAATATCATCCTCAGTGGGGAAAAACTGAGAGCGTTTCCTCCACAGTCAGGAACAAGACAGGGATGTCCATCTCACCACCGTTATTTAACATAGCACTGGAAGTCCTAGCCTCAGCAGTTAGACAACAAAAAGCAATAAAAGGCATCCAAATCAGCAAGGAAGAAGTAAAACTTCCACTATTTACAGATGACATGATACTACATATAGAAAACCCAAAGGCTCCACCAAAAAACTGCTAGAGTTGATAAAGGAACTCAGTAAAGCCACAGGATACAAAATCAACATACAGAAATGTGTTGTATTTCTATACACCAATAATGAAGCAGCAGAAAGAGAAATTAAGGAATCAATCCCATTTACAATTATACCAAAACAATTAAGATACCCAGGAATAAACCTAACCAAAGAGGTGAAAGAGCTATACTCTGAGAACAATAGAATACTTATGAAAGAAATTGAAGAGGACACAAGAAATGGGGAAAAAAAATCCATGCTCATGGATTGGAAGAACAAATATTGTTAAAATGTTTGTACTACCCAGAGCAATCTACACATTTAATGCAGTTCCTATCAAAATACCATCAGCATCTTTCACAGAGCTGGAAGAAACTATCCTAAAATTTGTATGAAACCACAAAAGACCCCGAGTAGCCAATGTGATCTTGAAAAAGAAAAGCAAAGCTGGAGACATCACAGTTCTGGACTTCAAGTTATATTACAAAGCTGTAGTGATCAAAACAGTATGGTATTCACATAAAAATAGACACAGAGCAATGGAACAAGATAGAAAACCCAGAAAGGAACCCACAATTATATGGTCAATTAATCTTTGACAAAGCGGGAAAGAATATCCAATGGGAAAGACAGCCTTTTATAAATAAATAAATAATTTAAAATTCAATTTTATTGAACACATTTTTATTAATAACACATCTTTATGTTTCATTTAAAAAATACAAGATGCATAGAAAAAAAGTTAATACTCTTCTCCGCGTTCCACCCTTTACTGCCCTGAGATAATGCTAACAACCTGACATTATATTTCCACTCTGTTCTGCAGAGTGGGGAAGGACAAAGACACACTTACCCAGGAGTTTGCTTGCTTTTTGTTTTTACAAGAAAGAGATACACTATACACATCACTCTCTAACTTCTAATT
Source organism: Mirounga angustirostris (assembly GCF_029215605.1). Taxonomy (NCBI): domain Eukaryota; kingdom Metazoa; phylum Chordata; class Mammalia; order Carnivora; family Phocidae; genus Mirounga; species Mirounga angustirostris. The sequence continues at coordinate 13,843,800 of NW_026991711.1, read as the reverse complement.
TTCAATATTTAGATATATTGAACACCCTTTCAAATTAGTAAGCTTTTTTAGGCATGAGTTGTAGTGCTATTGGCCAAGTTCAATGTCAATGAATCAATAATATATATTAAATAAGGTGTCTTTAAACAGAAGTACACATAAAACATGGTCATGTATTGATCCATTGACAGAAATGTGTCCAGATGCTCACAGGAGCCTAACCTTATGTTTCTCCCAGGAGCAATGAATGAGTATTCACTAATTCAGAGTTCATGGTGACTTTATAAAACATAACTCCCATGAAAAACAAGAATCCACTGTATTTCAGACAGGTGCAGATTTTGAGAACAAATACTTGTCACTCAAACCATTTTTAACTATATTCACACAAAATAGATAAAATAAGGTCTGGCTAGTTACTTTAGTCAAAAATCACACACACACACTCATACTCCACACTCCCCAACTGGTAACCCAATTGGTGCTTTATTTTCCTTAAAGATTTTATTTATTTATTTGACAGAGAGAAAGAGTGCACAAGTAGGGGGAGTGGCAGAGGGAGAGGGAGAAGCAGACTCCTCCCTGAGTAGGGAGCCTGATGTGGGGCTCGATCACAGGACCCTGAGATCATGACCTGAGCCGAGGTCAGACGCTTAACCGACTGAGCCACCCAGGTGCTCCCCAAATTGCTTCTTTAATAGCTAGGAACCATCATTGTCTCTGTCCTACTAGACCAGTGCTGGAGGAAGAGGTCTGGGCTACTGGAGGCGTATTTCCAGTTGAAGCTGTGAGAGCAGTTGTCTTAGAATCTGTAAGTTGTTAAAGATATCTTTTTAAATGTCTTTGTTTTCTGCAAATAGTCATCCAAAGTGGATCCATTTAATGAATTATTCTTTCCATTTTATTAATATTGAAAGTAAAGCACAAATAATCAAAAAGGATATTTTGAGATCTATTGAGCAGGCTACACACACACACACACACACACACACATGGCAAATAATCCAAATCAACACAATGAAAATGATCACTTTTGGAGTAGGAAGAGGATTCTTATCCATGGTCTCATGAACATTGCAGTAATAGTCATTATTAAGAATCTGAACCCAAGTCCTCTGTTTTCTTTTGAATGTGTATGTCTTTTATTACTTTAGGCAGCATTTAACGAGAACTGGGGAAAAATAAGAGTATTTCATTATTTCTGCAAAATGTAAATACAGCAGTCATTGAAGCATCCCCTGGTTAGTTCAAAATGTGGGTGCTCTCATCTAAATAATACTAATTTTAAAGAAATGATGGATAACTCTTCAAACTATAAACGTAGGCTAGATTTGGGGTTTATTTTTATGCCTAGACTTTTCCTCTGCTGTTAGAAGAGTCAGAGTCTCAGTTTAGATTTATCAGACATATATATAGTGCACACTAACTATTAATTATGGAAGAGAATTTATTTTTTTTTATTTTTATTTTTTAAAGATTTTATTTATTTGACAGAGAGAGACACAGTGAGAGAGGGTTAACAAGCAGGGGGAGAGGGACAGGGAGAAACAGGCTTCCTGTGGAGCAGGGAGCCCGATGAGGGGCTCGATCCCAGGACCCTGGGATCATGACCTGAGCCGAAGGCAGACGCTTAACGACTGAGCCACCCAGGCGCTCCAATGGAAGAGAATTTAATTAAGACTACGTGGATGGTCCTCCGCAAGCCAGGCCCAGCCTTGAATCCCTTTACCACCCTTCTCCTCTCTTCTGGTTGCTTTCACCTTCTACCCCCTTGCTCTGTCTGCCTCCTACCACCCAAATCTCAAGGACTCCTGGGTTCCCCTTGTCCTTAAATTATCTGGAACTTCTTCCTTCCAAATCCTGTCTACTTCCTAGAGCATCCCAAGAACCAGCTGAAAATGTTTCCTCCCTTTCTTGACTCCTAACTTGTACTGATAATTCATCCTATACATTTTATTTTAAAGAATAATGTTTCCCTTTGTGTGTGTGTATATTTAATATACCCCCATGTAATCACCTACGTAAGACCTGCCTACCCAGTAAGAGTTTTTGAGAACAGCCTTCTTGTCATCTTGTTTTTTTCTTCTGTTAGCCTGAGCATTAAAGCACATTTTTCAACTGTGTCATGTGTGAAATACAGTAACAGTGGTATTTCTTTTTTTTTTTTTTTTTAAGATTTGATTTATTTATTTGACAGAGAGATAGCGAGAGCAGGAACACAAGCAGGGGGAGTGGGAGAGGGAGAAGCAGGCTTCCCACCGAGCAGGGAGCCTGATATGGGACTCGATCCCAGGACCCTGGGATCATGACCTGAGCTGAAGGCAGACGCTTAATGACTGAGCCACCCAGGCACCCAAGAATGGTATTTCTTAAAGGCTGTAACTACAGGGGCACCTGGGTGGCTCAGTCGGTTAAGTGTCTGCCTTCAGCTCAGGTCATGATCCCAGGATCCTGGGATCCAGCCCTGCATCCTCCCTGCTCAGTGGGGAGCCTGCTTCTTCCTCTCCCTCTGCCCCTCCCCCTGCTCATGCGCTCTTGCTCTCTCTTAAACAAATAAAATATTTTTAAAAACCCAGCTCTAACTACAAATCAAGTGTGGGAGAATTAGGCTAAAGGTGCAGGGAGATTTTCCAGGAGGAAGTTGAGAATAAAACAAAGGGTGAAAGAGAAGAATTTTACTTCAACTATTTGAAAATAATAATGATGTGATTCCTTTCGTAATCATCTGTCCCAGGTTTCCTACTCACACCCTACACTGCAGCCAAACTACACATTTCCCCAAATACTGTTTCCTTCCTCTGTGCCTTTGCATGGCCTTGGGCCTTTGCATAGTCTACTGCGCTGGGTTCGAATTCTGGTTGCGCTACTGCATCACTGTCCACGATCTCGTTTCCTTCTCTGACAAACGATGATCATGGTCCCTGTAGCCTAGAATTTCTGGAACTCTCAAGTGATAGTAATCATGCAAGGTACCCCCACCTCTGCCATCCTTTAAAGCAGTATTTATCAAACCATAGTAGACAATCATTGGGTTGTGAAATAAACTTCAGGGGTTCCAATCATGATTTCTGGTTAAGCGAACCAAGTACAGCAGAGTAGAGTAGGATACAGCAGACTTCACTGGCCCGTAATAAGTGAAAATATTGCTCTGTAGACATTTTATTTCATATATATGAATATGTGTCCTACACTGTGACATGAAATGTATTTCTCTCGGAAGGTTCTGGAAAAAACACAGTTTGAAAAACACTTTTGCCATCAGTTTAAATTGCATGTCATTCGTGGGACTTTTCCAGATTCTGTGACCCAGACACAAACTTTCTTCCTTTGACCTTGGACTCCTGCCTGGCAGCCACATTCTGTGTGGCTTCAGAGTTGCTTCTGTAAGTATATCATTTTTATAACAGGTTCCGAAGCTCTTTGAGCATCTAGGACGGGCCTTGTTTATCTCTGCATACTTAGCAGGGCTCTTAGCATATTTTTTTGCACATTATTAATATTAAATACATATTTTGTTAATAAATGACTAAGTTTTACCCACATTTAATTCTGGAGGTGACACATTTCACAAAGAAAGCCTGGGAAGAGAGACTAGATCCAAATATTCAGGAATTTAACTTCAGTCAGAGGAAAAACCCGTATCTACTTATTTGTTTTAATGAGGAATACCTTCTCCCTAGCAAAATATTTCCAAACTTCTTGAAAGGGGCTTGTGTTATTAGATAAGGTATTTCCCTCTTAATCTATGTAGGATGGGACTTCTTAAACTGGATGTAATGGGTGAGTTTTCAGAGTACATAAGCTTTCTGAAGTTATATATAAAATCTGTTATATGTATGTGCGTGTGCGCGCACACAAACACACACACACACACACCCTGGAGTGTAAGAGTCCAAAACTTTATTTCTCAAGGGGGTGTTTCATGATCCAAGAAACCACAAATATAAGTCTCTGTGTGATATATCCCTATCAGTAAAGAAGAATTTCCCAACTATCTGCATTTTCCTTTAGCCTCAACCCACTTTCCTTTTATCTTAGGAATCATCCAGAGAGGATTAATGATCCAGATTCTCTCCCTGGTCCAAAGAGCACCCTCTGCTATTATGTTAGGTACGGAGGGAGGCACTGGGACTCTTTCAAGCCATTAGGAAATCATTTAGTCACTGATCTCCTGTGTCCTGCTCCCTCTAGTAATCTCTTATTGGTTTTCCACAGCAATAAATCAACTGTTTGCTCAGCATCTCGACAGCTCTTGGAATATGTGACCATCATGCCTATTCGCCTTCCTCTGGTGTTACAGAATCCCAGTGGGTGGTGCGGGGCATCACTAATGTTCAGTTTGCTTTTGGCCTTTCAGCTTGATAAGGGATGAGCACAAGGCAGGCCACTGCAATTAATGGTTATTTGGGACCTCCCACCTAATGGGCTCCCTAGGCTGGGGAGCAGGGGTCGCTGGGCCCAGAACAATGTGGAGATAAATGCATCCAGTGTTTAAGTGGAATGTGATATCTGCACTTTTGTTTGCAGCCATGCCTTCTAACTTCCCCCAGCAGTGGGACCTCTTCCAACACATTCTCCCAAAACAAGCAGGAGTGCCCAGATAGCCATCAGGGGAATGGTAAACACTCTGGATATTTAAACAGCTCTTGCCCTTCACCTTGAAGCTCATCCTCTCTCTTTCATACTAATTCGCACCATTAAAACTGACCTTGCTTTCCAGAAATGAGATGCCAGGGCCCCGGGGAACCTGACCTAAGATTTAGAAACCAGGTAAAGATTTCCAGCCAGCCAAGGAGGAGCACAGACAAATTACCCTCTGATTTTCTGGGCAAAGGGTGCCACCTCTGTAAGGCAACATGGTGATTGTATTTCAGTGCTTCTCCAGAGCTGTCCTATAGGCAGTCAGCTTCAAGGACAGTGGTCCAGGTTGGATGCTAGTTCCGGGAGGCTGGCCTCTCCCAGCAGCTATAACCTGGACGGGGGTGGTGGTGGGGGGGGGGGTGGAGGGAAGCATCATCCTGGTAGGTTAAAGAAACAGTTGATTCTTGATTTTTTTTTTTTTTTCTCCTGCATGGAATCTAAAAGCCTGAAACATTAATCTCTCCAAATGCAACTCCCCCTCTGCCCTAATTGAGCACTTATCTTATGGGCAAACAGCTTAGCGGTGAAATCAAATCACTTAAAAAGTGACTCTTTTTGGAGGACAGCATCTTAGGCCAGTAGTGATCTCCATTATCCATTATGCACTTAAAGTGCAGTTTTCTGTTCTTGGCTGAGTTTCCATTTTTTCCCCACTCCCATTACACTTCATACTGTTTGGCTTTCCACAGCAGGAGCTATGGTGCATCTGAACTTGGAGTCAGGCCTCTCTTCTTCCATTCACAAGAGCCCCCTTGCTCCTGGGTAAGCAGGATATTAATTCTTCACACAGCCCGACGAACTGAAAACACAGGAGGTGGAGGCCATTATGAATTCCCCTTCACCAGTGGGCAGTTTCCAACATTGTGTCTGCCAGGACTCTGATTTTCCATACAAACTGGAAAGGTTTTAAATCCGCACCCCAATTCTCAGCCCTTGGCAGCAAGGAATCTTGTCTCTCTCATGGTCAGATGGCCATTCTAATCGGTGACCATAGGGCTGGTGCCATGGCTGATTACCCTTCTGCCTGACCTGGAAATATCAGGGATAGCGGTACAACGAGGAAGGTTTTTGCAGATACCTGTTGTCCCTGTTTTCCAGCTCTTAGTAGGCCTGTTTTTTTGCTCTTTGTAGAGGTGGTGATAACGAATGCTTGACGTTGGGAAGTGTGCGATCCTCCATCACCACGGCCCTGTTAGCCTCCAGGCCTGCACTGGCAGAGCCGGGAGGAGCCCAGAGCCTTAGGCTCCTACCTCCCATCCTGTCCCTCCCCCACCCTCAGCCTCACAAAGAGCAGGACGGCCCGGGGACTAATCCCATCTGTCCACCACAGGAGCCCAGAGACTGCCATGTCCTTCTTCAACGCTGGACCCTCATGCCCATGAGACCCTCTGATGTGACCCCATCACAGACCCCTCCCCTCCACGGTGCCCTCTGAACAGACTGCTCAGTAGCAGAAGCCGCTGTGTCCTCAGTCTATTGTTCTAAGGAGATGTGACTCAATCTTCACGAGGACAACACGCTCCTGGCAGCCCCTGCTGGCGGTTTCCTCTCTCTCAGCCCTCAAGGTTCTGACCCTGGGCTTCTCATTGTCCTTTCAGAACATTCTCCCCCTTCATCTTCAAGGCTCATGTGGAAGACTCTACCACCAAGCCCTCCTCCACCTGGATGGTCTCCTTGGTCAGTGACCCCAGGGCCCTCCTCTTTCACAGGAAATTGTAGTTTGGAGTCCACGAGTCAAGCGCTGCTGTAGTTCTTGGTGAGAGAACAGACCAACTTCCCAGCTCTCTGCTGTGTCAGCTCTCTGGCTTCCTCTTCACCTCTAACTGTGTCCTCCGCCCCCTCCTAGCCCTCTGCCCCCATGGCCATACCTTGCACCTTCCCATTATGACATACCCCACCTCTCCCCTACCTCAGTTTCTCCACCCCACTTGGAGACCTCCACCTCTTCTTGTTTGCCAGATCCCTCCCTCCTACCCCCCAACCCAAGAACTTCTCCCATCCCACCGGAATTTGCAACCCACTGAGCCTCTGACCTCTCCACTCCCTCCACCTGCTCACAGCGTCACTGACCTTGCCCAGTTTCACTCCCAAGGCCCATCATAGATGCTTTGCACAAACCCATAGTGCCTTCTCTCTCTCCCTTCGCCATGGTCGTTTGGGAAAGCCCAGTCCCTGGATTAATCCAACTCCCTGCCTTCTCATCACCTGCACTGCAGCATCTGGCTGTGGCTGGAGGAAAACATAAAACCATGTTTCATGCCACCCTCTCTCCATGATGCTAAGCTTGCGTGTGCCCTCAGGCCCCCCAGCTACTTGTAGTTCACTCTCCCACTCTCCTGGTCTACTGCTGTTTCATGTCTTTTCTTTCTCCAGACTTCCACTACTTTGTCTCATCCTCACTCCTATCAGATAACCCTTCTTCTGTTTCACTGCAAATTAGAAGCAGGCAGAAGAGAAATTTCATGTGTCCTCCATCAACCTGCCTGAAGACACCTTGTACTCTGCCTTTCCTCCCACTCCTAAGCCAGGACCCACTCCCTCTTGGTTCTCCTGCTACCTCTCTCATCCCTTCTTCTTTGTTTCCTTTGCTTTGTTTCTCCTCATCTTCCAGAGCTCTGAACCTTGGAGTGCCCCCAAGGTTCTGTCCTCAGTTCTTTTTTTCTGTCCATATGCACCTGCTTGGTGCATCCAGTCCATATGCACCTGTTTCGTGCATCCCGTCCTGTGGCTTTAAAAACCACCTGCATCTGTATCTGTAGTCTGGACCCCTTCCTGAATGTAAGGCTCAGGTGTGCACCTGCATGCTCAGCATTGCCACGATGGATGTCTAATAAGCATTTCCCACCTAACGAGTCCATATTGGAACCTCTAGTTTTCTCAAGTTAGAAAGTAAGGCTGATCTTCCTACATTTTTTTTACCATCTTGGCAAATTGTTAACTCTCCTTCTAATTTCTTAGGAAAAAAAACCCTAGGATCATGAAATTCCTGATTCATATCTCTCCTCCTAGCCACCCATTTTCAATTCATTAGAAAATCATCCTCTTACCATCAAAATATTTCCCAGATATGTCTACTCACTTCCTACACATTGACTCCTGCCACCCAGTGTTTAGACCAGTGCCCACCATGTGGACAGGGTTCTGTGACTGTGTGTTGAATACTGAAGGCCTTGAGACCACGCAGAACGGATAACTTATAATTTTATAGATTAAAAAAATTGAAGTGACATGACATCATCAGACTTTTCACAGAGGTTGTTGTGGAGGCAGAGGTGAGAGAACCCAGTGATGGGTTTTACTATATTAGAGACTTGTCTCCACAGCAATCTCATGGCCTGCTTATTTGCACTTCTTTCTCAACAAAGCAAGAAGTTCACATTCTTCCCTAACCCCCTTTACACATAATGTGTATTTTTAAATATAGTATATCATTCATTGAGATATACTGGCTTGGGTGGCCGGGTAGGAATTGTAGAAAATTTGGAATGTGAAACCTTGTTTACAGAATTGCAACTTTATTTTTGACAACCTGTGGTAGTTCCAAATATATAACTGTTTATTTTCTCATTCTTTACACCCACTTCCTTCTACACACACAATCCTTCAAAATGATCAATCAGATGCTTCACAGCATTGATACCCACAAAGGATAGCCCTGGGTGTTTTCAATGTCAGACTGGAGCATATTTCAGTCTGATAATACTGGTGATCACAAAAATGAGTTTGATTGCCCTGTTGGACATTAAATGGTTTTGTCTCCAACTCAGAAAATTATTTCAATATGTTGTCTTGCCTGGTGAATTTTATAACCACTGTTCCCCTAATTCTTGTTTCAGCTGGCTTTACCTTTTTACTTGTTCCCTCATGTTGAGTTATATAAATGTAACTTGTATGTTTGTCCTGTATTTATATGAGAGTCCTGCCTTTAAGTAGTTTGTATTGTGACCAAGTGTATAACATACCTGGTTATGTTGCCTTTGCTTGTTTGTAAACACTTCTTATTGATGTGTAGTGCAGAGTTAAACTTAATATAAATTATATATTTATATTTATATTTATATAAATATACAAAACTATATATAAACTTCATATAAATAACTTTATATAAACTTTATATACTGTAGTTTTTGGGTATCTGGTTTATTTATTTATTTATTTGTAAAGATTTTTATTTATTTATTTGGCAGAGAGAGAGAGAGACACAGCGAGAGAGGGAACACAAGCAGGGGCAGTGGGAGAGGGAGAAGCAGGCTTCCCGCTGAGCAGGGAGCCCAATGCGGGGCTCGATCCCAGGACCCTGAGATCATGACCTGAGCCGAAGGCAGACGCTTAACGACTGAGCCACCCAGGCGCCCCAGGTATCTGGTTTATTTTGTCAACACCCTTCTGAGATTTATTCAGGTGTTGTGTGCCGCAGTGATGTATTCACTCATTGCCTTAGAGTATTCCACAGAATGAACATAACGCATTTTATCTACCCACTTTACTACTCATGGACATTTGAGTTGTTTCCAGTTTGGGATTATTATGAATATCATCGCTTTGAAGATTTTTGTTAATGTCTTTTTTGGTATATATGTAAGCATGTGTAGGAGTGGAATTGCTGGGTTCTAGAGTGTGCCTCTGTTTAGCTTTACCAGATACTGCTAAAAAGTGCTACATCCCTTTATATCCCCACGCACAGTGCACATGAATTAATTACTATTGTTCCGCATTTTCACCAACTCTTGGTGATGTCAGGTTCAATTATTATAGCCCATCTGCTAGGTATATAGTGGTATCTTGTTTGAGATTTAACTTGCATTTTCCTGATGACTCATGATGTTGAATAACTTTTAGTATGTTTGATGGCCTTCTGGACATCCGTTTTTGGTGAGATGCCTATTCAAATCTTTTGTCCATGTTTTGTTTGAATCGTCTGTGCATTTCTTATTAGTATGTAGAAGTGGTTTAAATATTGTGAATATGAGTTCCTTGTCCTTGAAAATAATCATTTTCCTGTTGTAGTCCTCTCTAAATGATGTCTTTAGAGGAACAGAAGTTTTCAATTTATTGGTCTTTGACTTTATTATTAGTGCTTTTTTGTGTACTGTTAAGAAATCTTTGCCTATCTCAAAATCCTAAAAATGTTCTCCCATATTATCTTTTAGAAGCTTTATTGTTTTATCTCTCACAGTTAAGTCAGTCTTCAATCTATCTGAAATTGACTACTTGGTAGTTGAGTGTAGTATATATATACAAGTTCAGGGTGTGATACTGATAACTTTGGAGTGTCGGACATCTAAAGGAGAAAGTCCTAAATATCACGTGTACAAAGACTATGCCAATAGATACAAAAACATCTCCTCAATTTAGGGCAAAACATCTGTTAATTCCATGGTTTGGTATCATGTTGACCAACTAAATGAATGATATTTTGACTAAAATCGTTCAGTTGCAATTTGATTTTGGCATTGTGGAAACATAGCAACAGGACTGAACATGAAAGTCTACTTAGAAGAAGAGAGTGATCTTGAAATTGGCTTCTGGCCCAGAGCTAATTATTCCCAAGATACACCTGTTAACAAAATTAGGCTTGATTTCTTTAGTCACCTCTTGTTATCATTGTAAATTCATCATTTTCCTGGCAGGGGCTGATTTGGGTCCATTAGGTTTCCTCTGTCTTTAATAGTCAATGACTCCAGCTTCTCTCAGTTCCAGGCAAACCAACTGATTATTATAAAAATTAAAATATAAATAGGTTTAAAATGACCACAGGCCACAACAGATAATTTTAGATTTTGTGAAGGAGGCAAGATAACTTTTTAAGGTCCTTTTAGCTCTAAGAGTTGATGTGTATATGAGTATGCATGATATTAATATATACACTTACAGACATACACATACACGCATTCACAGACACACAACACATTTTTGTGTGTATATAAAATCCTAAGCATTTATCTATTAGCAAACATAAAAATTTCTGTGAAAGAATCAGGTTATGTTCTTATTTATTTTACCTAACCATTACTAAAGTAACCTAACATTTCCTAAACTCTAGAGAGCAGACATCTATAATCCTATCACTCAGATACTACCAATTTTATCATTTTAGGGGTATTTCTTACCAGTCTTTTCAAAATCTCTAATGGAGAAATATGTTTAATAGAGAAAAATGTCTATAAATATTTTTTCTACCAGTTATCAAATTTTACAAAAATTGAGAAGTAGCATTGGGATGATTTAACTTAAAATATAGGTCATGAAACATACTAAAAAAAAATTCACTTTGTGTTTGAGGGTGAGGGTGGAGCATCTCAGGGAGATTTGTGGTGGTTTTCCAGAACAGCTGATATTAAGGCCAAAAACAACTGCCAATCAGGCGAGTCAGACCAGAGTAGTTAGATACGCCATGGATCAAGCAAGCAACAGTGTCTTCAGACATGGGCCCCAAATAAAAGTCCTGGGTGGAGGTGGCAGCACTTGGAACCAAGAAGATTCCTGATTGGACAGCTCATGCAGCAACTCCCAAGCAGCAGGGATTTATTTAGTCAATGGCCGTCAAGGCTTCTCCTGAGAGTCTAAAGGCTACGTGGGAGCTGCTTAGTTGTAGATCACTGAATTAGTTAAAATATTACCAACAGTCCATATTTTAATTCTTGTTAGTTTCCTCTCCCCTCTCATCACTGAATTGCCCTGATGGCACTCTTAATACCAGTAATTTATAAAATAAAGAGCCCTAAATATTTGGGAATGGACTTGGCATTAGTCTCTCCATCCTCTGCCCCCAACCCTCTATTCTTGGTCCCGAAATAGCCAACTTGGACAATGGGGGGGGGGGGGGGCGTGTGTTTCTAGGATGGAAGTTAAATGGGATGTCCATGACTTCTCTTTCTTAGACTATGTCTGAGCTCCATTGTTAGACTTAAAATTTATGTGGGGAGTCTGCATCCATCTTTGGCTGGTAGCATCATGAGAATAAACAAGATATCTTTTTGTGTATTATGATTCTTCAGAGAAACGGAATACACACACATACACACGAGAGAGAGAGAGAGAGAAAGAGAGAGAGAGATTATAAAGTATTGGCTCAGGGGGTTATGGAAGCTGATGTGCCATCTGCAAGCTGAAGACCCAGGAAAACCAGTGGTAAAGGAAGGCCTGAGAGCCAGAAAACCAATGATATAGATGCCAATCCAAGTCTGAAGATCTGAGAACCAAGAGTGCCAAGAGCAGGAAATCAATGTCCCAGCTCAAAAGTCAGGCAACTTTCCTGCACCTTTTTGTTCTATTTAGCCCCTCAGTGGATTGGATGATCTTGATCCACATTGGGTCTTTTTGTGAGATTTTTTTTCTTACTAGTTTAATTTCTTCACTGGTTATAGGATTGTTCAGGTTTCTTTTTGAGCCAGTGTTGTTAGTTGAAGCCCTTTCTATGAATTTGTCTATTTCATCTCAACTGTCATATTTGGAGTATAAAATTATAAAATCCTTTTATGATCTTTTGCAATGTCTGAGGGCTCTGTAGTGCTATTAGTCAGTTGTGTTTCCTCTCCTTTTTTTCTGGTTTTGGAGTCAGCGTCATCAAAGATTTAGCAGGTATATAAGGTTTTTTTCAAAGACCAATAATTGTGGGTTTTGTTGCTCCTTTCTTTTGCATATTTGTTTTTATCTTTATTTATCTCTTTATCTTTATTTTATTTATCCTGATTTTATTATCTACTTTCCTTCAGTCTTACGGGCTTATTTGTCTGTTACTTTTCCAGGTTCTGAGTTGAATACTTAGCTTACTAATTTGCAGCCTTTCTTCATTTCTAACACATTTATTTCAAGACTACATTTCTCTAAGTGATGCTTCAACACATGCTTCTCAACATTTCTAGTGTTTTATTGTTGTATTTAGATCTATCTCGTTTTAAAAACCCCCACAAATGGTTGTATTTTGTTTTGTTTTCATCCACACTGACAGTAGTCAGTCAAGTAATCCATTTATGTATACATTAACAACTACTGATATATTGGGATCAAATCTACCATCTAATTTTGTGTTTTCTAGTTGTCTAACCTCTTCCATGCTTTCTCTTCTCCTTTCTTGACTTCTTTTGGGCTGATTTTCTTTTTAGCATTTCATATTTTTCTTCTACTTACTTGTAATTGTATATCCGGCTTTTATTCTTTATTTTTAATTTGGAAATTGAAATGTAGGTTAATTTATCAAGTCTAATGTTAATTAATACTTTTATCCTCATCTTGAACAATACAGGGATCTTTTGAAAATTCTACCATTAATAAACCTCCTTTTATCTTTTTTAAATTCCAAAAAACATTGATTTAAAATTTTTTTTTTACAGTCAAACTCACTTTGAGTTACCTATATATTTCCCACTTCCTTTGCTTTTTATCCCTTCTTATATTTCAGATCTTCCATCTGGAATCATTTCTTCTACCTAAACTATATGTTTTAGAATTTCCTTTAATGAAGTGCTGGTGGTGAATGCTTTCAGTTTTTGTTTGACTGAAAATATCTTTTTAAGACCAAGATGAAATAAAGATATTTTCAGTGAGTTTGGCATTCTAGCTTGCTAGTTATTTTTTATTTTTATTTTTTTAATTTAATTTTATTATGTTAATCACCATACAATACATCATTAATTTTTGATGTAGCGATCCACGATTCATTGTGCTGTTTTTTAAATGTACATTGTAAATATCATTCCATGAACTTCTAGATACTATTATTTATGTTGAGAAGTCAGCTGTCAGTATACGGTAGCTTTTTAAGGATACTCTATTCTCTGTCTGCTCTCACTTTGATTTTCGTCAGTCTCTCCATAATTTGTCTGGGTGTGGATTTCTTCTTCTCTATTTTGCTTGAGATTCATTGGCTTCATGAGATCTGTGGACTGGTGCCCTTTATCGTGTCTGGGAAGCTCTCAGTTATCACATCTTTAAATAATGATTATGTCTCATTTCTTCTGTCTTTTTCTCTTGGGACTGTGATTTCACATATGTTACATATTCCTGCACTGTCTCATATCACTCATGCTCTTTTATGTAACTTCCATTCTTTCTTCTCTCTGTGTCTTCAGCTTGGATGTTTCTGTTGACCTGTTTGCCTATTCATCAATCCTGTCTTCACCAAGTCTCATCTGCTATTAAGTGATGCCTCTGTCCCATTCAATTTATTTTCCCCTTCTTGGATTCTAATATATATCTATATATTATATATATTATAATATTACATAATTATATAATATATAAAAACATATATTCTAATTATATATATATGTATATAAAGTTTAATATAGATACTAAGCTTTTTCATTCTGTGTTCCATGATTCTCATTCTGTCTTCTGCATTATTCCCAGTTTTGTTTACAACTTTGTGCTATACTCTGGATAATTTTTTAAATTTATCTTCCATTTTAGTAATTCTCCCTTTTGGTGTTTCTAATTTGATGTTAAAGCCATCAATTATTTCTAAGTAGGTTAATTTCTTTTTAATTTCTAGAACTTCTATGTGGTTATTTTTCAAATGCACAGTGGGACATTTTTATAGTTTTCTGTTTCTGCAGGTATCTTTAAGCTTATCTGGTATTTCTTTATGCATAGTCTAGTTGTTTTACAGTCTATGTCTAATATTGTCAATATATGAAGGCTTTGAAGGTATTTTGTTTGTTTTATTTTGCTGGTTTTGTTCATGAAGACTAATTTTCTTGGGTATCTGGTTACCTTTGGCTGTGTATTACATTGCATGTGAAAAATTATTTGTAGGAATTACTTGAGGCATATAGTGCAGGTGCTTCCCTCCAGAAAGAATTTATTTTTACTTCTCCAAAGTGCCTAGGGTCACTATAATTCCATGACCTCCTTAAACCAAATCCCAGGCTTTACATTACCTGTATAACCAAAGGATTTGAAACTGTGATGAAATTCCCCATGAGCTTTGCCATTTTGATTTGCCCTAACCTTTGAGTGCATGGCTATTTGAAGTCTCGGCAACTTTTTGGGAGGGATGGTGGAGAGAATTGGCTGCAGAGAGTTTCTTATAGCATGCCCCATCTTGGACAGACTCTGGGATTTCTTTTCAATCTCCTCTCGCTTAGAATCCCATCAAAAATAAGATTCTAATATATTGGGATACCAAATCTTCAAGGCAAAAAAGACTTCTATGCTTTCTTAACTTTTGTGGTACTCATTTATTTATTATTTATTTGGGACTTTTAGTAATATACTTTAAAAATCCATCCATTTTTTTTTTAGCTCCTGAAAGTAGCAGAAAGCTATATGAAACATTCTTTTTCCTTATAATGTTGAATAAAACTTGGATGTATTTTGGGATAAAATTTAAGTTTCCAAGAACTTTTAAGATAAAACAAAAGACTTAAAACATTTTTTGTTCATTGCAGATCACTTGATATTCTACCCCTGGTCAGAACCTCTTCTTCATCTTCTGCCAATTACCTTACCCTACTCCTCACTATGTATACACAGATGCATACAAATATACTTATTTTCTGTTACTGTTTTTCTCTGGGAAAATGTATGAAAAGCACTGTCCTATTTTGTTTATATTGTATCTCTTGGATCTATTCTCTTTGCTTTTTATATTTTTCGTATAGTCATTACTTGTGGGTTTTGTTTTGTTGTTTTTTTGCTCTAGGAGGATTTCTCAAGCTGTTTATCTAATTTCTTGATTTACTATTCATTCTGTTCTTTAGAGCCTCCACTATATTTGTCATTTTTAGTATAACAATTTCCCTCTGAAAGTAATCTTCATTGCTCTCAATTTTTTCCTTTTTCATTTATATAATATCTTAGGGAATCATATTGAGAATATAAATTAGATTTGAAAAACAGTTTTCTCTTGGATTTTGCTTGGTGCATAATCTGTTTCACCACAGAACGTTTCATCTGATAAAGATGCATGCACTTCTTTTGAACTACAGGATTTTTTTTCTTGTGTAGTATGTTCTTTGTTTTCTTATCCTTTCAGATGCTTATGTACATCCAGTATGTGGAGCTCAAATAAGTTGTCCTGAAAATGTATTTATTGAATATATATTTATATATTCACATCTTTATACCCTTAAAGAGGAACAGGAAAAATCTATTTCTCTACCTACCTACCTACCTATCTTCTTTTTGCCTTCATAGAGTTTCCTCTACCTGTTAAAAGAGTTGTGCAGGAGAGAATTCTCTGCTTATTGAGGAGGTTCTTACCTGTGTTTGCCACTGCACTGCTCACATTAGGAGTCCCTACAGCTCAATGAGCACTTGATCCATCCTCACATTCTCTGGAGTTCGGAAACCAGTTTTCTTCCCCCAAACTACAAGCCAGTTTTTGCTCACACTGAACGTTTTTGATAATATCTCACAAAGGCCACCACTAAAGAATATTTCCCCTGTTTGCTTCACCCATGTTTTCTGTAAAGTGCTGCCCTTCCCTCTGGTTCCGCTCTGGGAGTCCAATATCTCTTCTGTGTGTTTAGTCCTTCCCCAAAAAGCAGGAAGAGTCGAGGGCTTTGGTTTTCGGCTTCAAAAATTCTTTAGGCAAGAAAATAGTAAGGGCTTTGCTATGTGCTTGAAATTGGAGAATCAAAATATGCACGGAGTAAAATACAACTTAATAGCTCCTGAAAGGTACCTTGCTGGAAGGTATCTGACTACCAAAATAGAGCAAGTAGAGGGCATGTTTAAGTAAATGTTGCTTGAAAGAAAAAAAGAAGAAAAGAAACACAAGGAAAGAAAGTCACTTATTCCTTTCCTTCAGGAAGCTCTTTGACCAGTGTTGGGCCTGGAACTGTTTTATTTAGCCTGTTAATAGAAATCAAAGCAAATGAGCACATAGTTATTTTTCAACTACATAGGCTAAGAAGATGAAGAAAATACTTTTCACTAAATGTGTGCATCAAGTTGATCTGTCACCATGATGACATTAGCCTGATGTCATCAGCAACTCAAGGAGTCAAGAATGGGTTTTGCTGAGTGCATAGGTGTCTAAGTTATGATAAAATAACTAAATCAGACGATTGTACTGGAAGTCAGGGATCATCTCTATATTTTTGAACATTTCAGTGGGAATTTGGGAAGATTCAGAGTGCCGTAGTGAATCAAATTCCTAATGTGGCTGTGCTATCATTACTAAAAACTGTAGGAGATAAGGAGATCACTGGGACAGACTACAATACTTGACAATACTGACAGACTCCAACATGCTCCTTAAGTACTAAGTTGGAGCTCTCAAGTACATATCATGGTATTGTGTATTACCTTGTATTGAAGTTAAAGAGAAATCTTCCTAAAGAATTGTTTGAACATTTGTATAGTTTCGGATACTCCTATTAGAAGTACAAGAGGAAATAGATGCTTTAATCTTAATACCATGGCCAAAACTAACATTACCCATCCATGAGATAGAAGAGAAAAAGTTAAACTAACTCAAAACCCGGTGGATCTCTTCATCTTTGGCACGCCATCTTAGATAGCTTTATCAAGTAAGTTGGACAAATTGAGATGGTGGGCCCCTAGATTATTTTCAAGTGGTAGCGTGCTACTTTTGGCTTCTTAATGTGTAGTTGAAAAGCACAAGAAGCTCAGTTTGCCATATAGTTAATTGGCAACTTGCCAATTCAACCTCGTAGAGCTGAAAATTTTTGACTACTAAGAGAAACTGCTGGTACCCCATGCATGATGAAGAGGACATATGTCTCTGAAACACAGGCTCCCCCATCCAGATATCGAACCCTTACAAGTGTGAATAATCACTGACATTTATGTAACTATTATATCATCAACTTGATGATTAGAAAACTTAATGGAGTAATAGCATTTCAGATAATAATAAGAATAACTGACATTTACTGAATGCTTTATAAGAGTTGCCCACTGTGGTACATCACATATTTTTTCCCCCTTATTTAAGCCTTCTAAACCTCATGATCCATTTTACAGAGGAGACTGAGGCTTCAAAAGCTTAGGGAGTTTACTTTAAGTCTTATAGTGGACACGTATCAAAGCAGGGATTTGAACCAAATTTTTCTGATTCTAAAGTTGGTGTCCTTTCCAATTAAGCCATGTTGCCTCACGTATAAACCATCTGTGTAGGCTCTCTTTTCCTCTAGGATACAGCTGACCGTCGAACAACGTGGGGGTTAGGGGTGCTGATGACCACACCGTTGAAAATCCATGTATACATTTTGAATCTCCCCAAACTTAACTGCTAGCAGCCTGCTGTTGACCGGAAGCCTGACAGATAACATAATCAATTGATTAACACCATTTTGTGTGTTATATATATTATGTGCTGTATTCTTACAATAAAGTAAGCTAGAGAAAAGAAAGTGTTATTAATAAAATCAAAGGGAAGAGAAAATACATTTACAGCACTGTGCTGTGTTTATCCAAAAAATTTATGTACAAGTGGACCCATGCAGTTTAAACCCATGTCGTTTGGGGTCAGCTTTATTTACATTTGGGTTTCTGATTTTCTTACCTTGAAGTGGATACTTAAAAGGAGTCACAGTCAGTGCATAACGATTTTTCACACAATCTTATAATCTGTCATACCTCCCCTTAAGTAAAGATGGGTCAACTTCACACTATGTGTAAGGAAAATATTGGGCATGTTTTGGTGTAAAGTATACAACAAACCTGGAATAATTTTGAACATGTGAGTACAAACTGATGGATGCTGTGAGTTTTAAGTGCTGCCAGAGTTATCTTTTGAGCAAGATAACTGATTCAATAATATTTACCTTTCAACGACTGTAACTGTGCCTCAGGAGAAAATAAAGCAATGAGGGATATTCCCTGACTTGGATACAACAGCCAAGCAGCTGTGGAGAAGAGAAACTGTCTAGGAGCAAGTGGTGTGTTAGAAACATTTTTGTACTGTCTTGTGAGACTTGACTAATAAACTTCCAGGAATTTTGTAAGCAAGGTGTGAAATGTAGCTATTATTAAAAATTAAATTATAGAGTCTTGCAATTAAATTACATTAAAAGCAAAGTGATAAATACTCAGCAACACTTCCTAATGATTTTGTTACAGTTTGGTGTTATCTCCCTTCTTGCAGTTGTTCCATTGTCTCTGTATGGTGGAAATTGACCTAGGGTTCTGATACTGCATATCTCTTCCTAACTTTGCATTCAGTGATGCCGCATGAGTGTTCTGAAATTGACCACAGTGGGAGTATTTCCATGAGACAAATTGGCAAACCCTACATGTCAAGGCTTGATTGATTGTTTTGCTGATTGCCTAGGCAAGTTTTGGCAAACTGCAGCCAGTCAGCCAAATTCAGCCTAAGGTCTGTTTTCATAAAGTTTTATTGGAAAACAGCCATGCCCATTTATTAATGTGTTATCTGTAGCTGCCTTTTTTTTTTTTTTTTACAACAGCAGAGTTGAGTAGTTGGTGAGAGCAACCCTCTGTCCCACAAATCCTAAAATATTTACTATCTGGCTCTTTACAGAAAATGTCCTCCAGCCCCAGAATCTAGACTTATTAGGAAACTGACAGGGAAAATATTTGATAAGACACGGTTAAACATAAAAGGACATCGTATGTATAGACCTTGCATTGTGGCTAGCATGAAAACTTGTAAAAATCTTCCAGGATTCAGGGGCACCTGGGTGGCTCAGTAGGTTAAGCGTCTGCCTTTGGCTCAGGTCATGGTCCCAGGGTCCTGGGATCGAGCCCTGAATAGGGCTCCCTGCTCCGCGGGAAGCCTGCTTCTCCCTCTTCCACTTCCCCTGCTTGTGTTCCCTCTCTCGGTGTCTCTCTCTCTGTCAAATAAATAAATAAAATCTTTTAAAAAAACCTTCCAGGATTCAAAAACAATTATCCAGTTCAGCAAAAGAGTTGCTCACGTGGTAGACACATGGGTGAAGTTCCCATATCTGTGTGTAGTGCTGAAGTGGAAGTTTCATTTTAGTGAATATCATTTGTTTGAGATGGAGAAATAGTTTAACAGTCGGCAGTATATCAGATTTAATGACAATGTATTAAGGAAAGAATCAGCAGACTGGAATGAAATTTTATCAAATCATGATTGAATTGCAATAGTGGATTGCCTATGGATGCAAGAGTTTGGAGAAAATCGCTGAAAGCATTCTGTGAGAATCAATTGGCTATGTAAAATTTATAATAAAAAGTACTGCACACTTTATTATATGTAAATGATGTGCTACATATTCTTAATATCAGTAAAATTAACAATAGACTTATGCACTTACCAGTCTATGATTTTCTCCAAAGAACCAGTTGTTAAACTTTTACCAGTGCACCACGAAGCAGGCTGGCAGCAGCATGTAACAGCTCTTTGCCCCAGTGATGTTAGGAGACCCAACTTGTCACGAATTACTTCCCTTGTAGACAAAACCAAGCAAATCAAAATGGAACAGGAGGCAGTAGTAAATTGAACAGTAATAAAATTGGCCAGGGCAATAGACAAGACTTGGTCCCCAAAGAGTCATAAGCATCATATCCTTCACAGCTACATCCAACTGAAGGAGCACCTGGTATGATTTACCTTGAGACCAACGTAAGTAAAGTCGGGGGTCAGGTGGTGGCTACCTGTGTTGATTAGGAAATGAAGACAAATGCTCTTATGAATACCTCCACGGGCCGAGGGATTTACACAGCTTTCGTTTTTGCTCTTCTCACCGTTCAGTGTGGTTTGGGGATTGGAAGTATTGGCCCTGCTCAAGCAGAGACCCAGGCTCTTTCCACTGAGGGGCTCTGCCATCACCGGGGGACTCAGAGTCCTCGTGGGGTGTCTGGTATCTGGTCGGCCCTCGAGGAGAGCGCATGGTGGTTTCAGCAGGTGGCATTTCCAATCCCCATGTCTTTAGCCAGAATTGAGGTGGCAGGGGAGAGTGGGGAGAGGTGGCCTTCTTGCGTGCCTGGGAGGGACATGAAATAGGAATTTGTGGACGCATGGTATGACTACTGCCACTACTTCCCTCTTTCCCTTCTTGGCCTGGCAAGTCCCAGTGTGCGCAGGACAGTTCACCTTTCACAGCGCGTGCCAGTGAGGGTACTTGATTCTGTTGAACTACATGGTAAACTTGAAACAACTTGGGTCCACTGGTTGTTAGTCATCCATTACAGACATGCAGGCTTGTAGGTGGTCCCCAGGTGTTCTGATATAGGCATGTTGCTGGAAGACTCTGTGCAGGGGATGAACTAGGAAGTTAAAAAGATTTTCTTGTTCTGGTAGGATTTCTTTCTTCTTTGGCTTTACAACATAACCACTCGAAGAACTTGGCCAATTAATGCATATATATTTAGGTCAGTGCCTTCCTTTATGTCATTGCAATCTCTTGGGTTTTTGTTTTTTGTTTTTTCCAAAACTTTATATGAGGGAGGGTAAGGGCTAAAGAGAAGTGTTAGCCAAGGTGTATGAAGTGTAAAGAATGCTGAGGAGATGTCCCAGATAGACACTGCAGAGCTTCTAATTGCATTTTTACAATTGCAAAGACAAATGCTCAACAGTGTGAATTCGTGGTGATGTGCTTGCGTGTGAGCATTTTGTGTCCCTGTGTGTGTGCGGGAGTGGGAGTGACGTGCAGAACTCTGTTTCTGGAGCACAATTCTATGGGCAGCACAGCAGGCTTGTGCTCCTGGAACAATGTCAAGCAAGCAGGCCACCTTCCCCTTCCCAACCTGGGTGCCAGTACTGACATATATGTGAGGGAGGTGCTTCCACATGCTTCTTCCCATCTGCTCGCTAGGCTTTGTGAACAGAATGGAGATGCTGAGAGGCACGACAAAGCCAGAGCCACTGCTGTCAGTTGGCCCAAGGACACCTGCCCTCATGGTGTTTGGCACAACCTGGCTCATCTATGCTTTCATGAGAGCAGTCCAGGACTGTCCTCTCTAGGAGCTGCGCATGCCCTAACGGACTGTTCGTCATAAGTTTTTATCCTTAGTGAAGCAAAGAGGCCACGAAAAGATGGAGACAGTTGAGAATCCAGAAACTGGAGTGTAAGCAATACCTAGCATGCGGTGAGGGTCCACGTTAACCCCTTGTTTCTTAGCCATGGGAAGGCTCCCACCTGTGGAGTCCCTGCCTGCGATCCTCTTGTGGGTCTCTCCTAGTGTGATCCTGCCATCTGTCATGCAGAGTATTCTGGGAGAGACCTTCCTATTCCTGTAACCTGCAGAGGAATGACAGATGAATGTGGGGGCAGGGAAAACACACGGCCCCCTCTCTGAGTGGGCTTGTGTGACTTCAAGGGGAGCAGAGCTCCCTGCACATGAGCTTTGGAAAGGAATATACTCCCAGTGTCAAGGGTTTCATCTTCCCAACTATGTCTCTGTTTCCCATCTAACTTTTTTCCTGACATATATTTTTTGGTAAAAGGGGAGAATTCTGTTCTAAAAAAAAAAAAGGAAAAAGAAAAGAAAAACTTGGAAGTAGGGGTGGGAGAGAACCTGACTACAAAAGAGCAGCACAGAAGAATTTTGGGGGTGTGAGAACTGTTCTGTGTCTTGATTTTGGTGATGACTACATGACTCCATGCATTTATCAAACCTCACAGAATGCTACGCCAACAAAGGGACATCTGCTGTTTACACAGTATAAAGTACATTTATAAAAAGTTTCAGACACGTCACTAATCTTTGTAGCTCCCTTTATGAAAAGGATAATAATATCAACTAGAGGGACCAGAAAACATTTATTAAAATGTACTGAATGGTCCTGTTCCATCCAGTATGGCAGCCCCTAGTTACATGTGGCTACAGAGTACTTGAAATGGACAATCAAGTTGAGATGTGCTATCTGTGTAAAATATACACCAGATCTCAAAGATTTCATACAAAAAAGAAGGTAAATAGCTCATAAATAATTTTTATATATTGATTACATGTTGAGGTGGTAGTATTTTGGATATATATTATTGAATAAAATATACTATTAAAATTAATTTCATCAGTTTATTTATTTATTTTTAAAGACTTGATTTGTTTAGGGCACCTGGGTGGCTCAGTTGGTTAAGCGTCTGCCTTTGGCTCAGGTCATGATTTTGGAATCCCATGATTGAGTCCTGCATTGGGTTCCCTGCTCAGCAGGAAGTCTGCTTCTCCCTCTGATCCTCCCCCATCTCATGCTCTTGCTCGCTCTCATTCTCTCTCAAATAAATAAAATCTAAAAAAAAAAAAAAGACTTGATATTTTTATTTGAGAGAGAGAGAGAATGAGAGTGCATGCACGAGTGGAAGGAGAGGGCTATACAGTTGTGGACCTGAAGTTGAGAAACTGATAAACATTTGTTAATCTGTTCATTGATACAGCATTGATAACCTACCATGTATAATTCACTATGTTAATTTTTCTTCTGAGTAATCTCTACACCCAACATGGGGCTCGAACTCACGACCCTGAGATCAAGAGTCCCATGTTATACCGACTGAACTGGTCAGGCACCCCACTATGCTAAATATTTTGAGGAAGATAAAGTACTTTATCCACAAAAAAAGTAACAATATGGTCCCATATCTACAAAGATAAAGTAGATATGGATCTTGAATTCACCATATTTATAGAGCTAAGACATTTGTTTGAAACAGAATAGGTAATCAATAATGTCATAGTAAGGTAATCTAAGAACAGATGGTGAAGAGTAATAAGTGAACTATGGATGACTTCACACCTATTTCTTTGTTTCCAAAAGCTGACATGATATTTCTACTTGGATATCCACAACTAAAATTTAACTCATCAACTTTCCCTATAACGAACTATCCTCTAAGTATACCATCATTATTTTAATCTCTTAGGTTAGAAAATTGGGAGATAGTTTTGACTATCTCTGCTGGCTTCTCCATCTCTTGTCAAGGTTTTTAAAACTTTCTCTAACTTAGGAGTGCCTGGATGGCTCAGTTGATTAAGTGGCCGGCTCTCGATTTTGGCTCAGGTCATGATCTCAGGGTCCTGGGATTGAGCCGCGCCTCGGGCTCTGCACTCAGCGAGGAGTCTGCTTGAGGATTCTCTCTCTCCCTCTCCCTCTGCCCCTCCCCCCAACATGCACATGTGCACATAACGTGCTCGTTCTCTAAAATAAGTAAATCTATCTTTTAAAAAAATTCTCCAATTTAGTCAACCTAAATAATTTTGTTTCCTCCTCTTCTTTTCCAACTGTGGGTAAACAATTTTAGGGGGCATACCAGTACATTAAAAAGTATAAATATAGGGCGCCTGGGTGGCTCAGTTGGTTAAGTGACTGCCTTCAGCTCAGGTCATGATCCTGGAGTCCCGGGATCGAGTCCCACATTGGGCTCCCCGCTCAGCGGGGGGTCTGCTTCTCCCTCTGACCCTCCTCCCTCTCATGTACTCTCTCTCTCTCAAATAAATAAATAAAATCTTTAAAAAAAAAAGTATAAATATATAATGTGCCAATATATCATCTAGTGGAGGGAGTATGTGATCTCTTGAAATGCCAAAAAAAGATGACTACCACACAGGTTAAACTTAAGTGGCAGATAAATAGTAGAGATTCTGAGGAAAATAAGATAAATATAAAAATATGGCTTCTGTGAACAATTTGCTTGTTATTCTAGTCATGATTTCTCATAATTCTATTACTGAAATAGTTTCCTCTGCCTTCTGTTCTAAACCCCTAGATGTCATTTTTGGTTTAATTTTCCTCAAACATTTCTGTTATCGTGATTATTTCTCCTGCTCCAGAGTCCATAGTGACTTCTTCTTCCCTAAGGTATTAAATACTTGGCAATTTGACCCAACTCCACCTTTATTTCTCACGATCCCCCATCATGCAAGCACCACACCAGCCTGGTGGGCCCATTCACACACCCTTGCCTCCATGTGTTTGTGGGGCTGTCCTCCTCCACTCCTTTGCTGATACTAAGGCAAGCCATCTTTCCGGTCCATGTAGTCTCCTTGAAGTTTGCCTTACCACGCTAGGGCACACTGTTTCCCATCTTTGAATTGATTTGCACTCATAATAGACCCTACCCAACACAATATTCTTATTCTCTGGGAGTTGCATCCATAATCAACACCATCCAACACGAAATGTTCTCATTCTATGGGAAGAAAGAAGCCCTGCTTTGGTGTCCTTCCAATTCAATTAAATAGTCCCTAGGAGATACTCAATACTCCCTACCCTGTATACTGCTCAAAGAGAGAAGCATTGATACTGTGCCTTTGGAGAAGTATTGCTATGATTCTTGTATGAAAGAGAAAAAAGGTATGTAACCGATTCCTTTAAGCAAGCAGATCAAATAGTCCTTCCACATGAATGTTGCATTTCAATATAATTAACTTGAAAACTACACACATAGTCTAATTTTTAAACTTTGCTGGTCCTCCTTTTTAAAGGATTTCTTGGAGAGCCTGTGGCACATTCTTTTAATATATTCAAAGGTTATAAATCTTAATTCTGTGAAGGTGAACTTGCATTTCCAAACTGGTATTTAGAGCCATGTCAGAGGATTCAGATGGGGGAAGATGTGTGGTATCATAAAGGGTCTGAAAAAAAGGATGTGAGTGGAGTCAAGAGACTCACCTTTTCTATTGACACTGGTTTTAAATAAATGCTGGAGTGTTGACTCTCAGAGGGAAGAGCCCTGTCCTGCACAGGGGGCCTCACTGACATGACTAAGTCAAGATTTCTGTGGGTATCTTTATCCACCCTGTTGGCTGCTTTGTGCTTCTCTCCAGATTTCCTTCACCGATAAAGCACACCTTCAGGCAAGAAAAACGTGTGATTTACACCCCCCAGGGAAGCCCTGCTCAGTCCAGGGCAGCCATGATAATGGACTGAATGGGTGTGGGTTGAGCGCCAGGTGCAGCCCTGTTCAGGTTTTCATTGACAAGTTTTAGGATGTAGTGACTGCTCAGTGAAGCTAAAGGATGGTAAACAGTGGTAATCAAGACTTGAGAGGTAGAAGCTCTGTTGTGAAAGTGGAGCTACCTTTGCTGGGGAGAATGAGACTGTGTGCGTATGTGTGTGTTGGTGGGTAGAACAGGGGGACTCAGAGATGGGCCTCAGAGGTAAATTGCCTATGATGTCAAGTACCAACATTTAGACTTCTAACACTATGCATATTCAGTCCCCATTCGTCAAGCTCCCAGCACAGTTGGCTGCTTTGGCATATAATAAATTGGATTTTATGTACTACGAGGCATCCAGTCTTTTTTGAGCATTGACCAAACTTACAATCTGGTACATAGGTCTCAAATGGAGGGGAACAGGTACTTTTATTGTGTAGACTTTTCTTATCACACATTATTTCTTTGAAGACTCACAGCGGCTTTCTGAGGTAAATACAGTTGTCCTCATTTCCACAAAACGGGGAAGTAATCTTGGAGACTTTTAAGGATTTTGATCAAGGTCAGGTACGTAGTGAGTGTTTGAATGGAAGGGAGGATAGTAAGGGGCAACTCCAGGCCCCCGAGCCTTCTAGAAAATTCTAAATCCAAATATGTGAGTCTTCCTGAAAAAATCTGCTGATGTACTCTTAGCAGGGTTATATATTTCTGCTGAGTCATTTTCAGGATGATGACCTGCTTTGATGGACTGCCAGGATTCAAAAGTTCTTTGAATTAGGGGCTCCTTTCATCCTGTTGAACATTATCAATCCTGGACTAGTGATCCTTCCTTGTTTTCTAAGCTCTAAATGAGAGAGAACAATGCAGTCACATTTTGATATTCTGTAGCTTTTCTCTGCTTAGTCATGCCACTAAGCACCTTTTTGTGTGAGAGGCAACATATAAGCTATTTGCTGAGTGCATGAAAATAGGCTTATTTTCCTCCTCTCCGTTTATAAAGCATTTTCACATGTAACATCTAATTTTATTTTGCCTTGGCAAAAGAGACGGTGCTGAGGCCAAACGTTTCCACAGCCGTGGTTAATCAAGGTTACTCCTTTTAAATCATTTTTACTTATCTTTGCACTGAAGGACAGGCATGAAAGAGAAATGTGTTTAATAACTTACTGATAGGGCAGGCAAGGAAGCATAAACATGCTGTCCTAAACCAGGGCTTCTCAAGCTGCTTCAGATCACCCAAGGGTGCTTGTTAGATATTCTAGGCTCCTGTCCTGAACTGACTAATCTGTCTCTGAAGGCAAAACCTGGGAATCTGCATTATTTTAAACAGCTGTCCTGTGAATCTTTTATATAATATTTTGTATTATGATTGCCCAGCCAAAGGTCTTAAGATGGAGGTCACTGTACAAAACAATGTCTTACTATCCTTCTGGCACTGTTTTCCATGATCTGCAATATTCCCCTCCCTGAGACCCAGGTGACTGTTCTGCCAGACCTCCTGGAAGACTTCATTAAAATTAAAAAATTGATTCTTAGGCTACTTGGAGTGCAACTATCTTTCTGAACCTGCTGTGGTCTCTGCTCTGTTCACCACAGTCTGAGAACTAACACTGGCAATGATTTTGGGTTATTTTTAATTAGAATTTTTTTCATTCATTATCTAAAATTAACATGACTAGATTGCTTCAGAAAATGGAAACATTTAGATTTGGAAGGAAAAAGTGAAATTTTTAATCACTGGGACATTGATACACTCTCCATTTTTGCATTAGGTTTCATCAGGGAAATAAAATGAAACACATTGAGCTTTGTGACACCGGGAGAGTGAGTGCGGCCAAATTTGGTTACCAAGCAAAGCCAATAGGTGAAATGGTGTAGGGCGAAGCAAAAAGTTCTCAAATAGGGCATTCCATTAGTTAAAGAGATTTGGGCTTCTGAGAAACATAAATAGCCTGACCCATTTGGTTAACTAGACAACAAAATGGTTGTTGTCTAGGATGGAGCTGTGAGACTTCGTGCACTAAGTCTAAGACTTGAATATTCAAAACACAGAAAAAGGCATGCATACCAGTGTGCTTTATCTTCACTCTAAATCGACACCAGGGATTTTTAACCTCTGCCCTCCTGACATTTGGGGCTGGAATGTTCTTTGCTGTGAGGAGCCGTTTTGTGCATTTTAAGATTTTCAGCAGCATTTCCGGCCTCCACCCACTAGATGGCAGTGGCTAGATTCCCCAGTTGCCATCACCAAAATTGTCTCCAGACATCCCCACATATCCTCAGGAGCAAAATCACTTACAGTTGAGAACCATTGAACTACATGCACGAGTTTCTTTTAATTTTAACTTCTGCAATCACACACACACACACAAATTAAATTGAAGGAATTCTTTAAGATATGTTTTAAAATAACTCAAAATAAATTTATTTAAATATTTGAAAAACACTCCAAAACTCTATCAAGATCAAAGATGTAGAAGGGTGAAACATTCTGATCTTGTATATAATGGAACAACCTCCGTTATGAGGTGACATGGATTTATATAAGTGGTAAATGAAGACTCAAACTGTTAATACTGGCAGCAAGATTAGTTCAGTCAGCTTAGATTTCCTTCCACCCAAGCAATAGGACAGGCTTTTGATATGCAAAATAGACTCTGGTATTATCAGAAGAATGGAAAGGGCAGGCAGAAGAACATGCAGTCTCCCCATTTTAAATGTGTTCTCTTGTCGTTCAAATGTAGGAATCTCAGAAAACATTTTGGGTCATCCTGAACTTAACCCCTGGGTATATCCATGTGTCTGTGCCAGGACTTAATCCCCTGGATGCCCATTCTCACTTGATTCCCCAAATCGGTGAAACAAGGGACTTGATCCATGCCATGTCTCACTCCCTCTCAGTTAAGGAGCGTGTAAAGTGAGACTTCTCTAGGTCCCAAGGCCTCAAGTGGTGGCCAAGAAATAAACTTCAGGGAGAGTAAGATCTTGATGGACTCCAGGATAAGGGGCCTGGAGGAATGGAAACCTGTAAGCACCAAGGCCTCCCACTGGTGAAACCTCTTGAGGAATATTCTTCAAAACATTTTTTTTATTATTATGTAGATAATAAATGCCCATTTTAGGACCTCCAAGGATTTAAAGGAAAAAGTTGAAAGACAATCCAATTATCTTTCTTTTCTGTGTAGTGTTACCATCTATGTGGTATAAATTCTTTAGGTTTGCTTCGCTTTTAACTTTTATATAAATGGAATCAATGGTATATAATTTTTTTTTTTACAATTTGGTGTTTTCAATCCACATTTTTTTTTTTAAGATTGATTTATTTGAGAGAGAGAAAGAGCATGAGCTAGTGGGGGTAGGGGTGGAGAGAGAGAGAGAGGGAGAGGGAGAAAATCTCAAGCAGACTCCCCACTGAATATGGAGCCCGATGCAGGGCTTGATCCCACAACCCAGAGATCATGACCTGAGCCGAAACCTAGTGTCAGTGCTTAACCAGCTGAGCCACCCAGCTGGAATTAAGTTTTAAGATTCATCTGTGTTGATGCTTGTAATTGTAATTTGTTTTCACTGGTGTTTAATATTGTACTATAAGAATATATCACATTTAGTTATTCATTCTGTTGTTGATTTTAGTTGGTTGTTTTGTTGCCTATTACAGATGAGGCATCTATGACTATTTTTATGTGTCACTTGTGGAAAATGTTCACGAGTTGTTCTTACTTCTTACATGTGAGGGTGAAAATCCTAGACTTGGGGGATGTATGTTTCCAAATGTCTAGATAATGCCAGATTGTTTTCCAGATTGTTTGTACCATTAAGCTCTTGCCCGCTCACCATCCTTACCAACACTTGAAATTGATGGGTTTTTTAATATTTGCCAATGTGATAGTATGAAAAAGTAGTTCATTATGGTTTTAATTTACATTTCCATGATTATTAGAAAGCTTAAAATCTTTCCATGTTTATTTGGGATTATTTATGTTCCCCTTTGGTAATTTTTTTGGCCCATTTTATGTTTCATTATTTGCCTTTTTCTTATTGATTCATGTGTGTGGTTTTTTTTTTTTTTTAATATTCTGGATATAAATTCTTTTTCCAGTTCCATAAATGTTTGCGTATATGTGCCAGTTAGTAATTTGTCTTTTTATTCTGTAGAGTTTATTGATGAACAATAGTTCTTAATTCTAATGTAGTCAATTTTACCCATATTTTCCTTGTTTTATGCTTTCTTACCTGTTTTAGGAAATTCCACTCTCCCTTGAGGTGTTAAACTACTATCCTGTATTTTCTTCTAGAAGTTTTAAAGTTTTGCCTTTTACTGATAGGTCCTTAAACCATCTTAAAGTGATTTCTGTGAATGGTATGAGATATACAACAAACTCCATTTTTTCCATATGGATGCCTAATTGCCCAGTGTCATTTATGGAAATATTTATTTTTTCTACACTGATCAGTCTTCAAGTGGACAGCTTTTGTAGCTGGGAAAGCATGCCCTCCCTTAGATTGCAAAAGGCATCCCATTTGGATGAGCCAATTAGCAAACATGCGTTCTTCTAAGCATATCTATTAGAACAAGATGTCCTTTCCTCCTAGAAGATGGTGCCTTGACAGGCACATGACCTGCTCTACTTGGGCTGGTTCTCAGTTCCACTTGAGCTAGCTGCCCTCTAGGAAGCTGCCCTGTTCTGTTGTATTGATCCATGTGTGTATCTCCATACCATACCGCATCATCTTAATTTTATAGCTTTGTAATAAGTCTTAATATTTCAGAGGGCAGATCTCCCCATTTGTTCTTCTTCAGTTGTTGCAGCTTCTCTTGACCCTTTTATTTCCACATAAATGCTTGAATCAGAGTATCAAGTTCAATGAAAAAATCCTGTTTGTGGTTTGGTGGGAATGGCATTGAATTCATAGACCAAAATGGGAGGAATTTAAATCTTTTCATTATTAAATCTTACCCATGAATACAGATATGTCTTCATTCTTTCAATTCAGTTTCATATTTTTTTACCTAATGATTTTACTTTGTCAGACTTCTAAGATTCTTAGTACTTTTGCTGTCTTAAATTATTTTAATTTCATTTTCTAATTCTTGGTTGCTAGTGTCTAGAAATATCTTTTTTGCTCTTCATATTGATTTGGTATTTGGTAAATTTGCTAAACTCTTATGCTAATTATTCACGTATAATTTTGGTGGGGTTCTTTATGGACAGTCTTACTATCGACAGATTACTACAGATTTGTTCTTTCCTTCCCAATTCTTATGATTCATTTTATTTTATGTTCTTACTGTACTAACTAGTTATTGCAGACACTGACTAGCTCTCCACTGAACCTGCTTTTCCTGTCTTCCTCGGAACCCACAGCTGAACTACATTTCCCAGCGTCCCTTGCAATTAGGAGGTCCACATGAGTAAATTCTAGCTAAGGTAATGTGAGCAGAAGGAAAGCATGCTTGTTCAAGAGCTGCCCATTAAAACTTCCCAGGCATGATGCTCTTGTTTGTTCCCCTTCTGCTAACTTGATACACATGAATGTGTCAACTATCAAAGCTAAGTATTAAAGACAGAAGAAGCCATGATGTGAAAGGGGTCCCAATCCCTAAGTCAACACAAAGAGAAGAGCTGCCCGCCAATCTAGAACACCTAAGTAGCACTTTATTTGAACAAGATATAAGCTTCTACTCTATCTTCTCCACTGTACATTTTGGAGGTTTTCGTTTGTTTTGTTTTTTTAATGCTAGTTTTACCTGCGGGTATATACTGGGAATTCTAGTACGGAGTAAATTAGAAGTGGTGATAATGAGCACCCCTGTTATCTTCAATTAAAAAAACAAACAAACAGGGCGCCTGGGCGGCTCAGTTGGTTAAGCAACTGCCTTCAGCTCAGGTCGTGATCCTGGAGTCCCAGGATCGAGTCCCACATCGGGCTCCCCGCTCAGTGGGGAGTCTGCTTCTCCCTCTGACCCTCTCCCCTCTCATGCTCTCTCTCACTCTCTCTCTCTCAAATAAATAAATAAAATCTTTTAAAAAACAAAACAAAACAAAAACAAAAAACTTTTAAAGTTTGACCACAGAATTAGATGTTTACCATAGCAGTTTGTTTTCCTAATTTGCAAAGTGTTTGTACATGAATTGTAGATTTTTGTCTGTGCTTTTTCTGTGTATATGTGGATGCCTAGTCTCTTTTCTACATTTAACCCTTTAATACATTTAGAAGTTGTTTTGGCCAGCACTTTTACATAAAGATCCAAATTTATCTTTCCCTACCAGCTACCTGTAGGAATAAGGATTAGATTTGGCCGCATACAACAGAGAACCCAAAATAGCCATGACTTGAACAAGATGGAACTTTATTTCTTCATCATTTAAAAAAATGTTCAGAGCTAGGCAGTCCAGCCCCACTCTGTGGCGGCTTCCTCATCCCTGAGAGTACTGGTTTCTTATTCCATTCTGTTCTACTATTCTAGTACATAGAATAGTACTATTGTATGTACTAGACTTCCAGCTTGAAGGTCCCCTTCTGGCTTACATAGATACTGAAGCTCAGCCACCACTTCCAGCTTGAAGGTCCAGCTTGAAGGTCCCCTTCTGGCTTACATAGATACTGAAGCTCAGCCACCACTTCCATACTCCAGCGGAGAAAAGAAGGTAGGGATGGGGGTGGGGAGGATGGAACAAGAGTCCACCTGTGGCTGAGACAGCTGTCTTCAACAGTCTTCCTCAAAATGCCACACAGCATTTCCACTCATACATCATTGGGTAGGATTACACTGAGGCCCACTGCTGGACATAAACAAAGCTGGGAAATATAACCTGATGGTGAGACACATAACCACTCCTAAAAAATTGAGTCTTTGCCACCAAGGGAGAAGGGAAGACTGAAAGTTGGGTAGCAGCTAGTGACTTCTACCTCACTAACTAAAATCCTAATTTTAACAATTGGTGAATTAGACCTTCCCTGTTGTCTTGTAATGCTTTTTTTATTCACTTACGTTTTATATATCATGAACCTCTAAGGTGCTCTTCTGTTTCAGTAATCTATCTATATTTTTTTAGTAGTTGCATTTTGACTTATTTATTATCATTTATTCTATGCTTTTCCTTTTTGGGGGGGTGCTGGTGGTAATCCATCAACATCAATTTCCTTTTTCAATATTTTTCTTTGCTATTTTCACCTGTGGATTTTTCTACATACTCTGGGATTATTTTGATAAATTGCAAAGAAAACTCTTAGATTTTAGCATTGGATTTTGGCAAAAGTCCTCAAATCATCACAAAATTAAGTCTTCCCATCCAAAAATAGAGTAGGTTTCTCCATTTATTTAAGTCTTAACATCATATGTACATAAAGGTCTTATATAATTTTGATGTAACATTATTTCTACATATGTTATGGGTTTTTTGATATTATGAAGGGTCTTATTCCTTATATTTTAAATTATTTGTGATATATGTAAAAAACAAATGGATTTTTAGAAATTTGCTTAATATCCATTCATTTTACTATCCATGATTTATTTTGGGTGATTTGTATATTCTGCAAGTAATTATAATTTTTCCTCTTTCTCAATGATTATTTAAGTTTCATGAATTAATGTATTGGCCATATCTTCCAGAATACTGTTAATTAATCATGATGCTAGTGTGCTCATTACTCGTGGGCCTGATTTTAGTAGTAATTGGTCTAGTTTGTACTATTACATATGCCTGTTGTTCTGAGGTGAATATTCTTTTTATTTTTGAGAAATGTCCTTCTGGTCCTCTTTTAAAAAAAATTATTTATTTTTAGTAATCTCTATACCCAACATGGGGCTTGAACTCACAACCCCTGAGATCCAGAGTCACATGCTCTAACAACTGAGCCGGCCAGGCACCCCCCTTCTGTACTTTTTTAAAGAAGGAACGGACATTGAACAATATTTATTGAATGCCTTTTCAGTATTTAGTATTTTTTATCTGACATTAATATAATGGGCTATACCTATGTATAGATACATATAGATCTTATTTTAAACTATGATGACATTTTTGGTTTAGTGACTTATTAGTCTACTACATTTTAAGTTTTAATTTTCTAGCTTTTTGTGGGACTTTTGTAGGAGCTTTTGAGCTATCAGTTATTTTTGATCAATCGTTACATTTGTGGGGGGGGGGAGGGAAGGATAGAGAGAGAGATGTGTCAGGAGTTTTTAACTGATTATTCTGGCTTCATGAAATGAATTGTTCTTAGATCTAAGAATGCATTTCATAAAGCAAAAAAGGGAGCAACATAGCGCACTCCATGTGCTTTGTCTCTCCTGAGGCATGTCTCCAGCTTGGATAACAGACATTCTCCCCTGCCCTTGGTCCAGCCTGGGTGAGGACCCAGAGGCTTGGTCGGGAGGAAAGTGACTGACAGGAACCTAGCTACCAGTACTCACACAAAGTCTCCTCTGCCAGCAAGTGAGCAGGTGTGTGTAGGACAGCCGCAGTTCAATTCTGTGGCAGTGGAGAGGTGGGCCTCACCTGTGCAGCCCCAAACAATGAGAATGGACCTCAGTGGTGGTGGCCCTGCTCCCCTGCGCTGGGGCGTCATTGATAATGCAGATTCCAGTTGCTGCCCTTGCCAGAACTCTGGTCTTTATCCCCTTCCCAGGCTGCCTTCCTGAGCTTCTGTCCTCCAGCATCATCCAGCCGGTCCAGGTTCCTGCCACCTTCCCCCTGCTCATGCTCAGCGAACTCGTCTAATGCCGTCAGCTCTTCACTTACGCACAGCACTTCCTGGGAACCTTTTCGGACTCTCAGAGTCAGGCTTCGAATCTGTGCTCATGTGCTAGGTATTAACTCTCTATTCACTGGGTTGTGTTGCTTCCAATCAGCCTGTTTCTCTGTGTCCCTCTCTAGATGGAAAGCCTGATGCGGGGAGGAGACACATCCACTGGTCTTCGTCCTGACATCCTCAGTGCCTGGCCGAGTGCACAGCCCAAGGTAGGAATTTGATGACTATTCTTTGAATGAACGAGTCAACAGATGCGCCCATGACGGTTCTTCTCCAGTTAGGAGCAGACTGAGCCTCAGATCTTTTGGAAACACCAACAAGTGGCCTCTCTCAGAACCCAGAGAACAGTAGACTGCTCTCCATCAGCTGTCCTTCACATCTGGGATTAATCAGCCCAAAGAGAAGTCTTCTGTTTTCTTAACTGAAAAATTGTTAAAATTGCCTGCTGCCATGACTAGGCTAAATCAGATCTTGCTCCGGCGTGCCACCGATGTGTTACAGGTGTGACATCGGTGCCTTCCGTGCGGAGACCTGGAGCCGTTGGCCTCTCAGCCCCACACTGCTGGTCCTGAGCAGCCTCATCTGCTCTCCCACCGTGTCACCCAGATGTTCTCGCGGTCTGAACAGGCTTACAAGCACTGATAGCCACCATGTTGGCGGACTGGCCTGTAGTAGGAATGCTTCTGTTTAGCCATTACGAGCTCTTAGTTAGATGTGTCTTTAGGTGGGAAGGCAAAGGAAGCACCTGTTTTCAGGCTCTGCAGAACTTCATGGCAGTCCTGGCCCCCCGGAGTCCTGGAATTTCTCCCAACTTACAAAAGACGGAAAGGGGAGTACATGATCGTAGCAGTGGTAATAGCAGTGGGAGTAACAGTGGGAGTAACGGTAACGGGCAAGTTACTAGTAGGGGTGGCGGTGGCCGCGATAGCAGAAGTACTAATCATATCCTCAAGGCAGAGTCGGATGGAATGAACTGTCTAATCTGCCATTTTTCATATGTGGGCCGCCAAGGTGCCAGGGGGCAATAGCGGGAAGCAATCAGCTACAAAGAAAGAATGCCTTTAAAATTTAGTACCTTATCTTTAAAACCCACACAGGTTTACTTGCTACTTCCTAACATGTCAGTGTCCTCCCTTCTTCCTCCCCTCCCCACAGAGTAAAAACTGTGAGTTACAAATAAGCTCCTGGAACATGGGTCAAGTTCATCCTGGGGCTTTAAGAATCCCCCCATCTCACCCCCTCACTTCCAAGTGCCCTGGGAGGGGGGCAGTGCTCGGTCCTGGGCAGTTTCTTTGCTGCTCCTGATGGGATGAAATGAAACACAAACCACAGAAGTTCCATGTTAATAAGGAAAACAGTGGACAGGACTGAAAAATACCCAACCAACAAAAGACCAGATTGAAACATTCATTTTTTCTTTTTTTAAGGGAAAAAGAGTAGGAGTTTTCTCTAAGCTGGGATGATAGCATTCAGGGCTTGCAGCTGGACCTCCCAGTATCTCCCCATAATTCCAGAATGGCTGGGAATCTTGTTCTAACAGCATTGCAGTCTGTCAGTGGTCCATCACTGTTTATCATACTCACATTCAATTACACTTGGCATGTGCTCTCAGTCTGGAAATTCTGCCAGATACCGTCTCCAACTGCAACTTGGCTGCCTCTAAAGAGGTTTGATCAGTGTTTGATCGGTATTTTATCATCAGTTCAGGGGTGAACATGGCTTGGGCCTCCGTAGGTAGTGTGCGGTATAATGTTTCCATGAGACAGGAATAGCTCTCCGGGAGCCATGTTCGGAGGCAGAGCTCCGGGAAAGGCACTAATGTATTTTTGGCACTAGACCTGACTTTCTTAGCTGGGAATATAATAATCAGGCTGAACCCTAACTTTCTGGTGGCTGCCCTGGTTCTGTGTTGACTCAGCTTTCCTAATGCCTTCCTGCCGGTGTATGAAAGGTACCATCCAGAGCCCCGGGAAAAGATGCTTGGTCCCGCTCTTTCTATTGGTTTGCTTTGGGTTCTGTTTTATTGCTTTTAAAAAATTGTTTCTAGAGGACTATCCTTATTTGGACAAATAGCTCAGGTTGTCATCCATAAAATAAGAGAATAGGATCATATAATCTCTAGGGTGCCTTCCAGTGTTCGTGTTTTTGGATTTTGAAATTTTCTGTCAAATTGTCTGAGAGGCAGAGATGCTTCCTGGCCCCGTGTGGAAAAAGAGATCCTTAAAATATTTTACGACCTGAAGATTCCAGTGAACTAGAAAATGTCCTAAATCAGTATCCAAACTAGACTGGACTGAGATGTCCACCCCCTTCAGACCAGTAAAGAACCAAACTGAAGCTCCTGAGGATTGATGCAGGCTTGAAAGAAAGTATGCCTGAAGTAAAGAGTGAGTGGCAACAAACAGAACAACACCAACAAAATATGGGGCGGAAGGAAACTTTTGGAAGCTATGGATACGTTTATGACGTTGATTGTGATGATGGCTTCATGGGTATATACTTATCTCCAGACACCAAGTTGTATACATTAAATACCTATACCTTTTTGTATGTCCATCATACCTCAATAAAACAGTTTCTTAAAAAATACAAAAGGTAAATGGAGAATATAAAAATGTTTCTCATGGACTGATGGGCATTAGATGCACCTGCTTAGTTTGTAGTATTCCTTTCTCTGCAAAATAAACTGTATCTTGGACAGGCAAGGCTGACTCTGGTGCATTTCACCGCTGGTCAGATTTGCAAAGCTTGAAGGCTTGATTAGAAAACACAACTCTAAGCCTCTGACATAATCTGGAGGAAGGCAGAAGCCAGGTAGCCTCTGGAGAATATGGCAGGGGACCTGCTGTGCTTGGGACTGCAGAGGAAGGGTGCAGTTGTCTCCCAGTAATTATGCTTGATGAGAAATGCATGGTCCCCTGGGGGGAGATGACCCCAAAGTCCATTTCTATGCAACAAGAACAACTAGTAACAAAGGCTTATATTCAGAATGTGAGAGCTGAAAGGGAACTCAAGAGTTTACCTCATTCAACCTCTCATTCCGAAAATGAAGAGCACCAAGACCCAACACGACTGGAGTATGTATTTGGTCCAGCTCCCACAGCTAATTAACCGCACAGCCAGGTGTGGGAACTTGGTATCCCCACGTCGGAAAGGCCCTAATTCAAAACCGGGCCGGGGCTCTCCGCAGCTATGTTTCCCTCGGTAACGGACCCAGTCTCCCCTGAGCCTCAGGTTCCAAATCTACACAAAACAGGAGCAATCCACCTGCTTTTTAGGGGTCCCACGCAGACCCCTAATTCAGGTACATCGCTTGGCGCCTTCTGCGCTGCGAGGGCACTGGCTGTCTCGCGGCCCTCCCGTTCTCTCATCACAGGTTTAATGGAAGCGCCATGAAGTCAGTGATGTCCTTTTCTCCGACGTGCTCTGGCTGCAGTCGGCTGTTGCGTAAGCTGCTGGATCAGGACACGGGTCCCCCGGGAGCTGGCGCGCTGTGACCAGACAGGCTGGCGCGGGCTGCGCGTTCCGTCCAGCAGAGGGCAGCAGAGCTCGGCCAGGCGCTCCTCCGCGGCGGCGCGGGCCCCCAGCGAGCCATTGCGTGGCCCTTCGCGAAAGGCCGGAGGCGGCGCGCCGGCCGCCCGGGCTTTTTCGGTGCAAGCAGTTTTCCTGTCTCCTTGCAGTGAGGACGCAGTGTTTTGGCTCATAGGTGCCCAGGTTCTTTGCTTTTGTTTTTCTCTCCGTGATTGCTTGGTTCGGTTCCGTTTTGTCTGGTGGGGTCATCATGACATTTACTAAACGTGTTCCCCGCCCCAGGCACCGTCCTGGGCACCTGACCTGCGGTGTCGCAGCCATTCCCGATGTAGAGGTGACGACTGTGTTATTCACATAATTGAGGAACGGGTAACAGACAAAGGTTCTTTCTAAAAAAGGCGAAGAGGAGGTATTTTATGTTACTGTGTCTGTCCAATATATTAGACATTTATTAGGTGTTCCATAGGAGGTAGGCATTTTTATAAATGCAGGGGAACAGGAAACGGTAAAGAATAGGGCAAGGCTTTTTCGTGATTTTGAAGATTTTTTCCTCCTCTGAGCAACTAATTTGGAAGGAGGTGGGGCTTGTGAGCAATGGGAATCCCAGGCCCCATCCCAGATCCGCTGGATCAGACTCTGTAGCTTCACAGACTCCCCCACGTGAGTCTTGTGCCCTTTCAAGTGAGAAGCAAGGCCCAGAGGACAAATATTTAGAGGGCCAATATTTGAAAGAGAGGGTGTATTTGTTTTGCTTTGCTCTGAAAGGCTGCTTTGGGTTTAATTAATGTAAGCCACAAGAGAAGGAGGTTTGCAAATCCTTAAAGAGCGGGGGATTTGGAGTTGGACCTCATCCCAAAGTTCACTAGCTCCCGACTAGTCACCCAGGTGGGTTAAGCTGGAGAAGAACAGCTAAACCATTTCTCTCAGGTCCTTCCTTATCTGTAAAAAAGGGAGATCTTGCTGTCCAAACAACTGAAACTTATTTTAATTCATTCAGATAATGATTCTGAAAGTGATCTGGGCTTTTTAAAATACGGTACACATGTCAGTCATGACTCTCCCCAGCTGCAGTAGCCCAGCGTGCAGTAAGTAGCCTTCCTCGTGAGGTGAGCGCACGTCCTCATGACCTGGGGGACAGAGCGAGAGGGTGTATGGAAGTATTTGTGGAGCTCTCAAGAGATTGCTTATGGCGGGAGCTTGTGGTGCACATGGGGACGGGTGTGTTTGTGTGTGTGTGTGTGTGTGTGTGATGAGAAGCTAGATGGGAGCGCCAATGGCAAAATGAGGACTGGAACCCAGAAGTTGGCTCCTTTCATGTTTATTGTGTCACGAGTAAGAGCCACGTCTCCCAGTTCCCCACTCCTCAAACTCTTGGCTCCTGAGAACTCATGTTAGGTGGCGTCTGGTTCGTTAGGAGCCTTACCAACAACCCAAACCCTTCGAGTTAACTACGTGCAGGAAAAGGCAGTCTGTTTACTGTTTCTTGCTGCTTCTGCATCCACCCAATTAGGAGCAAGTGGAAACAATGTGGAGAAGAGCCAGCCCGTAACTCGGTTGTGACCACTGCAGCCCAAAGCTGCACTTGTCTTGTCTGCGCTGTGCTATTAAGTGGGAAGGAAATGCCTCTTCTGGAAGGCATGTACCAGGCCTGGGAAAGCAGAGGCCCTTGGCCTGTGGGTCCTCCCCTTGGAGAGCAGCAGAGGGCACCCGAGGGAGGAGAACGGGCCTGGGGGCTGCACGCGGTGGGCCCTCCAGGAGGGCTTGTGCCGTGACCGAGTGGAAGAGTGACCCAAGAGCAGAAACTCAGCCATCAGCTCGTTTTCATCCCTGTGCCCCTCCACACACGCGCCCAAGACAGACACGGAACTTCTGCTAGCTTCGAATAGGTTGGGCCTCCTTTAGGCCTTTGATCTGACTTGAAGAGCCTCTCTCCGACACTGAGGAAAGGGCATCATCCCGAGATCCCTGGTCTGTCACCTTCTGAGAATGCTCGTTAGCCCCACATACGACGTTTTCCTCTAGTTGCTGTCTGCTCTTGGATACACGCATCAGGCTCGACCCCACAGGGACCCCGTGTTTGACCTCTCTGGTTTTTAAACCACCTGGTACTTTGTCTCCCAAGGTGGAGAGCTGGAGTGGGGGCAGCATGGCTTGGGCCAGTGAGGACGGAGCCGAGTGCCAGCCATCTTTGGTTATCGTCCAGGTCG
This sequence comes from Mirounga angustirostris, assembly GCF_029215605.1. Lineage (NCBI taxonomy): Eukaryota > Metazoa > Chordata > Mammalia > Carnivora > Phocidae > Mirounga > Mirounga angustirostris. The sequence continues at coordinate 13,803,901 of NW_026991711.1, read as the reverse complement.
AGACAACGTGGTCAGCTCTTTTGAGGCCTGTTTTGCCGATTCAGACCGTTTGTTCCTAAATCAGAGCAAGCCTTCCCCTCTCCCCTTCCCTTCACACCTCTACCCTTCCCTCCCCTCTCCTCCAGCCCCTCTGCGTTGAGTCTTTGTGGTATCCAGGAATTCCTCCATATGCTGTGTGTTCCAGGAACAGGCAACGTCCAGTTCGTTCAGGGGAGGCAGGAACTCAGTACCATCTGCTTGTCACCACTTTTTGCCCTAAATAAATACACTCAAGGGTATTTTTGTCCTTTCCATTTGAGTTTCCACCTGAAAAACAGATGCCCATCTCTTTTCACATTGTTGACAGTTCCATGTGGCTTTTAAATTTCTTCCTCTCTCTCGGATTTTCTCATTACTTTTTTTTTTTTTTTTTTTTTTTAAGCATGGTGTGATAAAGAGTGTGGAATTTGGAATCAGGATGTCTGCTTGTGAGTTCCGGCCTTGCCCCTGGCTAGCTGGCCAACCCTGAGGACACCACTCACCCTCCGTGAGCCTCGGTTTCCCCATCAGCAAGCAGAGACCCTGCCAAACTCCCACGAGCTGGGTTTCATTCCTTTACTGTGTCCTTCCATTTGCTTTCTCTAATGTTCTCTTCTTTTCTCTCCTCAAAACTGGCATTTTAGAAACTGTTACTGTTAAAATGAGTACTTGCCTTTTAAAAATCTTCAAGTTGCTAAGCAGCATCTATCTCCCCCCCCCCCCTTTTATGCAGCCTGGTTGCCATAGTATCATCTGAGCATGGTAACAAGAAGCAAAGAGCAATCATTTTTTTTGCTAAATAGGGTTGGGCAGACAGATAAACACGCCGAAATGTTTCCTTACAACCCATCTGGAAAAAGTGGGAAAACTGCTTCATAGTACACCCCTCAGCTTCTTTAACCAGCCACTACCTGGATTTCCCGTTCACTTACAGCTCTGCGGCACACCTGTAACTCCCTGGATGTCATAGAAGCCCCTGGCACAGAGCTGCCTACAGAAGCGTTTCGAGGGGTGCTGCTACTGCTCCTCCCTTATTTGTAGCTACGTAGGACTAAATGCAGACTCAGATTCTTCTCAGATGGTTGCTAAATATAGAACATGAAGCGTGAGTCACGTTTGCGACTAAAGGTACTAGGGTTGTAGCAGGTTTGGAGAAGATACAGCAACGTCATCAAAGTGACATCAAAGGGTGCTCTTAAAAAATAGAAAAGATTAGCAAAGATAGAAAATAAAGGGCCGACTTGGAATCTAACACGTGCTTAAGAAATATAAATCCTGGCCTTCTGTTCTTTCAGCTGAAGGTCACAAGGTCAGGCACTTGATTACCAAGGATGTAAACGGAAACCCAGCCAGAAGTGACTTTTCCCCTTTGGTCCATGAAGCCCTGGATGGTCAAGTTTCCGTAGACAGGATACACAGGGGCAGCTTGATTGGTGGTTAAGACGTTGCCGTATTTCCATAGTGGTCGGTGTTTCCCGTCGCTCCCAGAGCATCCTTCTGCTGCCCAGCCACCCGTGCTCCAGCTCTGGGACTCTCCAGGCCTCCCCACCATCCAGAATCTCGGGGGTTAACGCTGGCACACAAGGGTCTCCAGGAACAGAGGCCAGCATTGTTCTGATTGGTCAGTGTCCCTATTATACTTGTTAACTATTTGGAGTATCAGCTCTTAAAGCTTTCCTTCAGACCTTTTTCTAAATAATAAAGTCAGTGTTTTCTTGAGAAAGTGAAACGTACTCCTGGAGAGTAAGCCATCCCGGAAATATGCCGCCCTCTAGGAAACTCGGGCCTGCACTCAGCCTTCTTTGGGACGACATCGCCTTTGAACTTAGGTCACAGGAATGAGGTGAACAAGCCCCATTGTTGCCTGCACTCTCATGCTTGGCGGCCCAGTGACAATGACACACAATTGTCAGGCAGCTGGTGAAAACAGGAAGTGCACTGTGTGCCCCACCCTCCTCCCCGTGCTGTGTGTGTTCACTGTCTGAGCTGGGCCCTACATCTTAAACACATATGGCTCAGAAAGACTTAGACAGGGCCTTTCAGGCAACGGCAGGCTTGTCCCAGACCCGTTCAAAGAAATCAACTTCTCCCTCAAAATGGAACACTTCCTCCCATTGGGTTGTAGGGCCTTTCTTATTCTGCATGTGATAGCTTCCACTCTTCCTAAATCTCATTGGAAGCTACTTCAGAGTTAATAACATGTCTTGCCAGAAGAGTCTTAGGACCCAGGAAGGAAGCAGAAGAGATTTTCCAATCCTGGCTTCAGTCAGGAGGGAACCACAGACATCACAGATGGATGGTGTCCATCCGGAGCCTCTCAGAAAGAACTTCTGCCGCGTCACTCAGTTGCTTAGCCCAGAGCTTGCTGACCCTTGCTCTAGGAAAGTTCTCTGGGATGAGTAAGGAATGTGTTGTTGGAGCCCATTTTTCTTCTGTTTGGAGTCCAACAGAAGCAGAAGTTAGCTGTCAGAATGACCTGTATGCTGGTCCTTCTGAGCCCCAGCTTTCTCGGCTCTCCCAACTCCTTCCTTTATCTGTCATCCTTGGCCAAGTGAGAAGGGGTCCCTGCTCCATGTGTGAGCAGTGACTGCCACATGGCCCTTTTCATATCGACTCTCGGATCCCTTTTGTATGGCTGTTGCTCTGACTACTTAACAAAGGTGTGTTTTCCAAGCAGAAGGCCTCCCTCTTTCTGGATTCTATACACTTCCACACAGTCCCCTCCCCCCCCCGACTGCTCAGAAGGCCATTGGTCAGAGCCTCACGGGGCCTTGGCAGTTTTGCTGGCCACATTGTCTTTGGATTAAGTTCCAGTGGTATGCTAACAAGTGTTTCATAACCAGCTGTCTGAGGAAAAAAAAGAAAAGGCCCCGATTCGTGTGGCATTTGCCAGTTTCTACGGTGTAAATACTCCCACCGTGGCCAATTTTGAGCTGCTAACATGAAGCCCCTGAATGCAGACTTAGGGAAAGATGTGCCCACTTCTTCCTTGCAAGCTGGCACATACGGGCTGGCTCCAGCCTGTCATGGAAGTAATCCCCGTTTCGGGGGAATATGACCATTGATCTTTTTTTCATGTCCCATTCTGTGTATCCTGTTTCTGTCTAACATCTAATTCTGTCCAACATACCGATCCTTTAAGTCAGTGGTTTCCAAACTGTTTTCCGACCAAAGGTCTTTATGTTTGTATCAATAAAGTACTTAAAAGCAATGCCAGCCTGAATGAGGGATTGGGAAGGGTTTTAGGCCCCATACTATCCTATAGTTACGGCGATCACTCCTTTTAGGGTTTTTGATGATTGGAAACAATCAGAATTATATGGAAAATATTACATGGTTCTTGACATATGATTGTTTTCTTGAACTCTTTGGAATAGATTGAAATGAGCAATGCTTTTGGTCCACTTGGAACCACTTGTAAAGCCCATTGCTTTTGGCTAGGAGGGGCTCTTGGGAGCCCTATTAATCAACATACCGATAATGACCTCATATGAGCCGTAGGACAGGCCATTGCGGTGGGAGCCCCTGCTCCACCAGGATGCCTAATTTAAGTGTTTGTCTGCAGCTCTGAATGTTCTCTGGCTTCAGCTGTCTACCCAAAACTGAGAGCTATGAGTCACACCACTTAACTGGCTTGCGGGTTTTCAGGCCTGCTTTTTTCTCAGTCAATACCTTTTCTCTGTCTCTTGTTTTCGCTCTCTCCAGGTTTTCTCACAGAATTATTTCATGTAATTTAGATAGCCCTAGAAGATTCTTTTGTATATTTCCCTTCCAACAGAGTGATTCCATTTTTATTAATCTGTCCTACGATGTAGATCATAATTTCATGGGGATGTATCATTCGATCATAATGGACTCATGATTCGAGCTGATGAACTCTTTTTGTTTTGATGGGAGAAATAGGTTTGGAATTGCCTGAGATTTCAGGAATCAAGTTTTTAATAAAGAAATAAAAATTCTGAATCGGGAAAGGAGCCTGTGAAGACAGAAGAGAAATCACAGGAAGGTTCTCTCTATCTGTAAACCCTACCTGTCTCTCTGACAGTCCTGGCATAATGTAGGATTGAAACGTTCTTCTAGCTCCATTTCTTCCTGGCCATGCTTTTAGATCTGAAAGCAGCAGTGAGTTGTAAGTGTGACAGAGAAATGCTCCGACTGTGTTCTGTCAGGCCAAGCGGCAGATGGAAATGGCAATCCCATCACCCATGCTGCATGCAAGTACAAAAGCTTGACTTTCACATAAAGCAAACAACATGAAGTGCTGATAGTTGGCTTTCAGACATCAAAGGTGGTGAGGGAATAAGACTAGGAGACATCCAGTGTCACATGTGTAGGTTATCATTACTTCCATCTGCGAGTAAAATATATCTTGTTGGTCCACAGGAATGGGTCAGACCAACCTGACCCACATCCCCATCTTCAGTAAATCACTGGGCCTCTCCATTTAGACATCCTAATGGCTTCACCTTGAACAGACCCAAACAGAACAACTCAAATCCAACTTCTAAACTGTGTTCAAGTAGTATATCTGTAATACCATTCACAAGGTTACCCAGATCACAAACCAGGGAGTCCTGTTTGGTCTCTTTCCCCTCCGTACTATCCACTGAGTTATCAGCTTCCTTTTAAGTGGCTCGAGTTTCTACCTCTTTCCTTGTAGTTCCAACATCACTGCCATACTTCAGGCTATTCTAATTTTTGCCTAGTCTGAAATAATTTCTTTATTCATAAAACCCTCTCAATAACTATCAGTTGAATGTCTGGGTTGCTATAGAGTCTTCCTCCTAACTTGCCTGCGCCTCAGTTGTGTTTTCTGTCTCCCATTTATGCTCCACACTCCAATGAAAGTTCTTTAAAAAAAAAAAAAAGATTTTATTTATTTATTTTGAGAGAGAGCGAGCAGGGGGAGGGAAAGAAGGAAAGGGAGAGGGAGAGAGAGAATCTCAAGCAGACTCCATGCTGAGCACCGAGCCCCATGTGGGGCTTGATCTCATGAGCCTGAGATCATGACCTGAGCTGAAATCAAGGCACCCCTCCAGTGAAAGTTCTAAACAGAACGTGGGTTGTGTCACTTCTGGAGGTCATCACATTGCACTTGCTGTGTTGCCCCTGTGGCTTGTCTCTCCCTATGTGGTCCCACACACTTGTCAGGCCATCCTTCCATTTGGCTATGTCTATGGAGTCTACTGGACTTTGCTTCCCAGCATCAGTCTTACCCAGACTCAGCCTTACCAAGTTTCTGGGTCAGTCTTACCAACTCATTTCAGGATCACATCTCCACCAGCCAGTGGGATAGTATTAGTGTTTAGATCTTGTGCTGCATCACCTCTATCCCCTTTCTGTGTTCTCCCAGAATCACATGGGCTATAAGATGTGGAAACTACATTTCCCAAAAGCTTTCTAAGCTTAGATTGTCCCAAAGGGAAAATCTCAAGTGAGATTTGAAAGTAGAGAAGAAGTTGACGTCAACGTTGTTCCCGTAGCACCAGCAGGGAGCTTTAGAGGCCTTGACCATGGCTTCCAGGAGGTCTTCTGCGGTCACCTGACACAGGCATCTGAAATCACTGGCTAGAGGTTCCCACAATTCCTGCACGTCCTCATTCCTTAAACTCTAAAAGCAGCTTTCACTGACCTTTCTTCCCCTCGTCTCCCAAGGGCTTTATAAGCCCTTAACGCCCTGCATGGAATCTTGTCTTCCAGAAATATCTGGAGTAGTTTCTCTTTTCCTGATCAAACCTTGACGAACACAGATCAGGAGCCAACGATCTGGAAATGAGTCGAAGCCAAGCCTCAGATACTGAATTGTAATCTGAATCTTCTGCAAGAATACAATGCCTGCACTAGATCTCAGCCCACTTGGCTCAGACCCTGGTACCTTTCCTAAACTTTGCTGGATGATCATCATCTCAAGAAACTCACTGTGACCTCTTATCTACTCCACCTCTTGGACTTGTGCTCCAAACTAGACCACCTCTCTGGAACCACAGGGCTGCCAATACCCAAATTTGGTATTTGTTTCTGCCTGGAAACTTCTGCTTTCATTCTATATTCACGTTTTGGCTCCAGCCAATGTTGGTTGACCATTGACTTCTTGCCCCAACTCTCCAGGTGACAAATCATACAGCCAAGTTTGCTCCCATGGCCTGGGTCCTACCTCATCCCTGTTTTGTTTCCTTTGTTCTACTGCTTACCTAGTTTTGAAGACCCATCATGTCCCTTAGTTGAGCCTGTCATGATTATAGTCTGAAGCTAATGATGTATCAAATGCTTAGAAGTATGGCATTTTTCTATCCCTGTCATTCTACTTCAGGTCCCTGTTGTAGCCAACTTCAAGTTAGGGTATAATTCACAAATACAAAAGGAAGTCTCGAGGATCCTCATGAACAGACATTATATTATTTAACATAGAAGCATAAACCAGTTCGTCTGGTCAGAACTACTCATCACAGATCTTCATATTGCTCAAGTCACCTGCCCTTTTCCCCCTACCTATCACATTAGAGTAACTTGTTTTACCTTTTTCTGATGGATACTACTTGCTGTCCCAGAGAATCTCTTATTTCATATTCAGGTAACAGGACGTACACTTATACTCTGCTTTTGAATTAGCCCTCTGTAGCTTTTATGTGCTGCTGAAAGAGTTCTTTCTTTCCTCTGGCACACTGTCTGCTTTTCCTCTCTGGAAAATTTTTGTAACCACATGTGTACATTTAGTACTACAGACTCTTCTTTAAGAGGTAATTTATGGAAAACCAATCCGTGTGCATTATGAGTGCCAATGTTATAAGTCCGTGTAATCATATAATTTCAGAGTGTGTTTCAGCCAGAAAACAGGGAAGTCAGTCTTCGGTGTGTCTGCACGATCCTCATGTCCATATTCATAAGGGAATACTTTATATAAAACAATCATGGCAGCAATTGTTCTACCTGCCCCTACTCTTCTTATTTGAGTGGAGAAAGAATTTCGGTTAAAAATTAGATGTGGACACACTATCTATTCTTCTTGGAAATCTTTTAAAAGAGATTCCACCCACCTATCACATTGTTCTGGAGGATGAGTCATGAGCACTGCAATGCCATAAAAGGAAGATTCTAACACATTTACTCATAGACCTCCTGGCTGGACAGCTCTGTCAGGCTCCAGCCCTGTAACAGTGATGTGCACACTCACGGGCACAACCATGGCACGTCTTAAGTATCTGCCTTCATGTGGGGGCTTCAGCCTTTCCCCCTCTCTCTTGCCATCAAGTCTTCCTTCATCCAGTTTCCAGAATCCAACCGCACTGCTTTCCAACGGGAGTTTCCATGACAACTTCTGTTTGTGGTGGTGTTGACTCCGGCGCTCCATTTCATCTCTCCTTTGTGGCACTGAGCTCTTCTCTCCCAAACATCCCTGGTTCTTCTCTGTTCTTTTATTGTGCTTGACTTTGACCTCAGCCTCTCTGAGTTCAATTTACATATTGACGAGTTTTGTTCTCAGATAAACCAGAGAGAATCATAATTAAAGTCATGGTTTTTAAACCCTGCCCACCACAGAGAACTAGGTCAGATCAAGAGTCTCCTGCATTGTATAAGTGGTGGCCCTTAATTTTCTGCCCTGGAAAATAAGGATTAAATAAGAAAAAGAAATCCAAGGAAATCCAACCCCACCCTCAATAAACACAAACACTTCTAAGGTTGGTCACCTTTCAAACTAATTCTACATGTTTAATCAGTTAAAAACTCATTTAAGATCATCTCTCTCTCTCTCTCTCTCTCTTTTTTTTTTTCAGATGCATTCCTTGATAGGGAATGTCTATTAGTCATTCACTTCTTAGTATAAAGTGACATTATCATTCAGCAACAAATTGGCAGTCCTGGATAAAGGTAGGAGATTGAAATTGAAATCGAGAAGAGGGGTCATTTTTAAAGGTAAGAGGCAGGCAGGCAGATTCTGTAGGGAAACATGCTAAGAACAAAAAGATCCCAGAGCCTGAGGATATGAGATAGCACTTTGTATGAGCTGGTAGTGCCATTGATGAAGGGAGGTAGGAGGGCAAAATGACCTTTTTGCAGATTTCTTCAGTACACCGTTGGCAGCACCTGCCACAGACCACCGCGAGCCCTTTCACCCTTTGCCCTTGGCGTGTTGTGGTAGGTTGCGGTGCCTCTGCGTGTGAGGTCCTTCTTCACCAGATGCAATTGAAATCCAGCTTAAATTCTTAAAGCATAGCAGACACATATATGCAGCATATCACACTCCGCTTAGAACACAGACTCTGCTCCTTCCTCATTCTCATCCTCTTTTTCTTCTCTACTTTAATCTCTTCACTGAAAGGGCTCATTAGGAATCATTCCTACAAAGTTCTGTTGGTTGCTTCACCATTTGGAAGCATGTAGTTAATGACAAACATAAAAAGGAGAAATGGACACCAATTCTACAGAGTCACAGAGGAGAAATAAATCATTTGAAATCTGTAAAACACCAAGCATCTTTATATACTGGAGAGCGGAAATGTTCTGGACTTAGCAAGGCCCGAGTGTGGGTCCTTACCCTGCCTCCTGTCTAGCCAGATGCTCTCAGTGCCTTACTTAACCTTTTGGAGCCTGAGTTTACCCACAGAAGGGGGAATAAAAATATCTCCCTCTTAGGGTTTTGAAGATTATGAGATAAAGTTTGTAATGTATCTGGCAGAGGGTTAAGCCAAATTCCATTTCAATAAAGGATTCTATATATATATATATATATATATATATATATATATATATATATATACACATACATATATATATACACACGCAGACACACATCTATATACACACACATGAAGATATTTTTAGTTTTCTTGAGCTCTTGTTCAAAAAACTTTCAATATTCATCTAAAAATTCATCTAACAAAATAATTACTGAATGACTAATATGTGCCAACTAGTATAAAATTTGATATAATTTCTTTTTATGGATTTTTGAGGATGTGACTTAGACTTATTTTGAAACCAAATTTTTGGAACAGAGTCACCTTTATTAGACTCATGATGTCTGTGCTCTTGTTGGCTGGTTTGGAATTCTGTGCTTGCTTACTGTATTAAAAAAAAAAAAGAGTCATGATTCATCTTACAGTCCAAATTCTCTGGAGAGTCCTCAAACCCATTCATTTCAATGCAGTCAGTATTTATGTGCTACTTCCTATGTGCAGAGGGCAGTGCTAGAAGCTGGGAGTAGTTAAGGAAGAATAAAATACTGTTCTGTTTCAAGGAACAGTAAATATGGCTGACAGCCAAAGCATCAGGCAAATGACTGAGAGAGAACCGTGAAATGAATGCAGTGAGCAGATGATATGAGAAATGCGGGGAGAGAGGTTCATTCTGGCTGGGGGCACCAATTAGTGGATGAGGTAGCATTTGTACATGGCCTTAAAGAATGAGCAGGATCTGACCTGGGAAGACAGGAAGATAAAGAGACCTGGGTAGGACAAGAGAGTTGAGCATCTAGGTTACCATATTCAGGGAGACAATGAACTTGGCTAAAGTTATAGCTTTGGAAGCATAGAATCACTCTTTTATAGCTAGAAGGGACCCTAGAATCCAATCCACTCATTTTAGCAGCATTTGTTAAAGGGGATTATGGGAAATTTATTTAGGAATGTATGTTGGTTTCATTCGTGAAGAACCTGGAATGTCAGTGGAAAAGTCTGGACTTCCTACCACAGGTAATGGATATTTCTGGGGGGTTCTGAGTAGTAGAATTGAATGTATTTGCAGCCCTTACTCTAATTCTACAGCTCTTCTGGATAAATGTTTGGAAAGCTTGTCAAAACATTGGTTGTTGCCCCCCACCCCAGAGTTTCTGATTCAGTAAGGGTCCAAAAATCTGCATTTCTAAGAGGTTCACCAGCTGATGCTGATGCAGCTGGTCTGGAGAACCATTGTTCTGTTGTGTGCTATTGGTTCTCAACTCTGGAAGCCCATTCAAATCATCAGAGGAGCTTTTAAAAATTCCTGAGGTGTGTGCCCTACTCCAGACCAGAGGATGAGCTGCTGGTAATTGTTAAAAGCTCGCATGTGATATCTCAGGTCAGCACTTCTCAAGTTTGCTTATGCATATAAATCACTTAGGAATGTCAGCAGCAGATCACTTTTTCTGCAGATCTGTGTTGAGGTTTGAGATGATGCATTTCTCATGAGCTCCCAGAAGATGTTAATGCTGTGCTGGTCAGTGGACTGTACTTGGAATAGCTAGCCTCTAGATTTTTATTTTCCTGTTTCTCACTTTTCTCTCTAAGCTTTCATTCAGTGGTTATTCAGTCTCTCTTCTCTGCTCCCAGTGCAGTGGAATGACATGCCATTCCCAAATCCCTACTGGTATTGTGCCTAAGGAAAAAAAACCATAGAGGGATGGGGTGAAGAACCCTGGGTTTGGTCAGCAGCTGAGCCGTCCTGGAGATGAGACTCCGGGCAAACTCCGGCTTGGTGGCATGAAGCCTGGCGCAGTGCAGGTGAGTATGAGCCAGCAGCCCGGACCTGGATGTGTCCATCTGAAGCCTTCTGTCCCCACCAACTGCTGTGCTTGGCAGGCCACCCACATGCCTCATGCTCTGCCTGCTTCGCTGCTCTTCCTTACACACTCCTGAGCTCCGTTTGCCCACCCTCTCCCAGCAACTGGCTCTTTTGCACAAATTACTCTTTGTTATGAGCATAATTCCCAGAGAGAGAATAAGAAGCTTTCTGACATATCTATTAATCATGAAGGGGTTTGAAAGCTGGGAATAAGGAAAGGGAGAAAAGAGACATACATATAAACTAAATGGAAAATGCCCATTTGAAATGAAAATTCTCTGACTCTCTTGACGACCCCCCACCCAGCTCCCATTAGGACTTACATTCCTATAGTTAACTTAAATGCCTTCCTCCCTTTTCTGTGTGTGTGTGGGGGGGGGGGGGGGGCAGAAGGGCAGGGGGTGGGGGGAGTTTTTCCCCTTGATTTTCCTCAGTGAATTCTGACAATGATTTGAAATGCTCTTGGCTTAGAAAACTATACTTGGAGGAATAAAAATGAAAACATTCCAAGGCTGTAAGGTGAATCTCCTCCTCTTACAACCTTGGGTAGATTGACACTAGGACACCAAAATTATGTCAAATTAAAGGATGATATCTGAGCACAAGCCACACTGTTCCGTCACTGCACAAAGAAAGAAAACAGTAATTGTTTTGCTAAGCTGTGTTTATATTAACAAAAGCCTCTGGAAGAGTTTAGCCCTTGAAATTTTTCTTCCTGGGACCTTGAAACATTACCACTTAGGAGCGGAACTGATGGTTTATTTACTGATTATATGTGAGTGAGGAGATTTTTGCAAGGGTTCCAAGAGCGACTTCCGAATGGACATGAACGCAGATAACATGCGAAGAGTTTGGGGAATTCAGGCCAATTGTGGTACTTTGTGATACTCAAATTTGGGTCACTCTCTCAATTAGTTTAGCTCCTCATCTGTGTGAGTACAGAAACAAAAGCTACTTGGAGCCCTTGCGGGTTGGCAGAGCATCTTAAAATACCCTCCTAAAGAGGCAGTGCTGTAAATTCAAAACAGACTTCCAAAATAAACTCAGCAGGGCAGCGCTCTGGGAGTTTGCAGCGCCAGCCCCCCCCCACCTCACCCCCCCCCCACCCAATCCCCAGTTCTGGATGCTTGAAACTTCAGTACCATTGAGCATTAGTCTCCTTCGATGAGCCCCGGCTCCTCCTGGGAGGAATCAGTCATTCTGAAGTACAGTCAGGATCTCCGCCATTCCAGATGCAAGCTTTCACGAACCCTCCTTTGTTAGTCATTATCCACATCTCCCTCGTGGTGGTGGGGGGGAATCAGAGGTACTTAACGTGCTTGCACATGCATGTGCATGTGAAGGCCAAGCATTTGACAAGAGGGAGTCGGGTCAGGACTTTCTTCTCGGAAGTTGCCTGGGACGTGTGTGATGTACAGTAACAGATATGATTCTCTCAGAACTGAATCCAAATTCTGTCCTGTTTGTCTCAGCCATTTCTGCCACCAGAGCAAAACTTGTATGGTTTCGAGCATAAGTACAGATCATCTGTTGTGCTTTAAAGTGGGTGGTTTTTTTTAAAGGAGCTAATTTGGTTGTGCAATACCATCAAGAGGAGCCACTTGTAAATTATATTTAGGTGTGTGTATGTTCTTTCACTTGCAGTGATGATGAATCATATCCATCTTCGTTTTGTTATGTAACTCCACACTCAGAAGAAGGGTTCCAAGACTCTGCTGTGCAGAGAAGCCCCTAGCCATCCACACGCCAGCCAGCAGAAGGGCCTCTGCGCCTCCCTCCACCTGGCCTGGCCTTTCGGTGGGGAAGAGGATAGAGTGACCAACTCACCTGGTTTGCCTGGGAGTCTCCTGGTTTTAAATGAAAGTCGTGTGTTTCAGGAACTACACCCCCACCCCCCTTCGTCCCAGGCCAACTGGGATTGCTGGTCACCCTCACAGGTCTGGCTGCTTGACCGTTTCTGGCCTCAGGTGTGGTCATTAGCCCTGGGTCCTGGGTTCGACACTGGCCTTCCCTCCCCAGCAGGAAATCAAAAAGCTTCTATGCCTTGGAGTCAGGAGACAGGTTTGGGGCACAACGAGGTCAGCTCTGGGTCATGAAGAGGACAGTTCTCCAAGTTACTTCTTCTGGATTGCAGAAAAAGGCAGTAACCTCGGCTTTTTGACCAGGTTTATGTTCTCTCTAGAAGGATATTACATATACTTCACGGACATAGAAGTTATGCACTGTAATTAGGATGTGTAGAAAACATTTTTCTATAGCTGAATTGAATTTCCTCATGAGCCTTCCTCTGATGGAGGGGAACATTTTGCCTTTTGAGGATTGTTCAGCTCAAGACTAGACTTTTTCAGGTGAAACTCTTGGTCCAAATTCAATCTGTTGAAGATCGTGCTCTAGTCCTTTGTGTTTTCTTCTCCCCTGGGCAGTCGGGGTAAATGTGTGCCACTGGCCTTCAGAGGGGATGTCTGGTCGGAGTCCTCTGTTCTGGCTCATCCTGGACTGGCCCACACACCTAGTGGAGGTGGCTGGCCCCTGCCCAGAGTCCTCCTGCAACCCCAGTCATGGGTTCATGACTCCTTCTTAGCCTGCCCCAGACCTCCGCAGCCCACTGACCCTCTCAGCCTCTCGGCTGCCTGTCCTTACACTTAACAGAGAAGAGTCAGTGAACATATCTCAGGCGCTCTTCACCGCAACATGCAAGGCCATCCTGTTGGCTCAGAGCATAATGCAAAGTGTTCCAAACCATCCAGGGTTTCAGTCCGATGGTGGGCATGAGCCCCTAGGGTCACAGATTCCTTCTTAACCTCTTTGGTGTTTCTAACCTCTTATCGGGCTCCTCTCTCCAACACAGTTTCAGCTGTGGAATGGGGCTGGATCCAAGCTACTCAGGGATATTGACCCAATTCTAATGTTCTTCTGTGCAACACTTTTCTTAGTTCAAGCCCCAGCCCTTTCTATGCAGAGGAAACTGCTTATGTCATGCTTACATAATGTCCTAGGTACTTCTCTATTCTAGGCTTATTGTAAAAATTCTGCAGTCTGAGTCCTACAGGCTTGACCTTTCAATCTTCCAAATGACATGCTTTTCAAAACAAAACCAGCTCTTTCTTTTTCTTTTCCTTTCCTCTCCTTTGTTCTCCTTCTTTCTCCCCACTCCCCTCTTCTTCCCTCCCCCCCCCTCTCTTTCTGTCTCTCTCTCTCCCTCTTTCCCTCATCCTATCTCTTGCATATCTAATGTGCTTGGGCATTCGAGCAGTTATTACTCTCTGTGTACTCATTAAAGTAAAAACAACTGTCATAACAAATCAGCCCCTAAATTTCAAGGGCTTAACGTAATGGAAGTTTGATTCCCACTTTTGAAACAGTTTGATACAAGTGAGTAATGGGGTATTCTGCTCCACGTGGGCATTCAAGGACCCAGGAATTCTGTCATCTTCAGTACAGAGTTTCTACAAGAAGGTGACGAAGGCACATCCACCTGTCTTGGGAGGGACACATATCACAGAGTTCATATTCAGTTGGGGAAAACTAGTCATATGTCCCCACCTAGATGCAAGGGAGCCAGGGGAATGTAGTCCTCACCTGTGTAATCACTTCCCAGCCACCATTCTAACTAGGAATTGTCCTTCTATGTGCTGAATTTTGTGGACCTCTAGAATGCACTGTGCTGGGCATTTGGCAGAAAGATGATTAAGACATGGTCTTTACCCTCAAGGAGCTTACCTTAAATATTGATGAGCTCTTAACCTCCCCATACTGTTCTTTGCTGTCTGGAAAATAAGATTTAGCCTTTTGGCTTGTCTTTATTGATGTGAGAGATAATTAATAGAGAGTGTGGGGGTGGGGGGACAGAATCAGCTAATAACCAAATTTAAAACTGAGAGAGGTCTTGGAGGTCATCTGCACAAAAACTTTTGCAGAGAGATAAGAAAGCGTGAGACCTAGAGAATTGAAATGACTTGCCCAAGTTTTCCTAGCCGATTAGTGCCAGACCAAGTTAAAATCCTGCTCTTTCCATCTTTCAGTTCTAAACACTTTTCAATATATCAGGATCTTTCTGATAACCATGCAATGTATAAGAGTTTATGAGCTCACAGATTTTTAAAAATGTGTTCAGGCAAATGGGACTGCGGCTGAGTGCAGTTTCCCAACATGGTGCTGTTTGTTGCTCATACAGTCAGCGTTTGCCATTATACCCACAGAACATACGTGGATCATTGGGAAATTATGGTGCCTCTTTGGAGTATTGTCTTTATATCCATCTTGGATTCTCTTGCATTCAGCCACACTTCAGCTCACATACCCAAAAACTCAACCTTGCCTCAGGTAATAATGTCTACCAGGTTTTAATTTGTTCAACTAATGGTCTTGTGGGGCTCAGATACTTGAACAACATTTTGTTTCAATATACACTGCTCTTTACCCTGTACCCAGAGCCACTGGCCATATCTATAAATTAGTTTAGCTTGTATTTAAAAGCGTAATTATTGTGACCTCTCCCCAAAGACCCAAGTACATTAGCCTAAATGGCCACGTCAAGTATGTTCTGTCAGTGTAGTTGGATTGGCATTGTCAGCTTTTACTCAGAGATATAACAGGGGTTTGAGGGTTTCTGAGAGTTAATCCTGACCTACAGATCTCTGGGCAAGAGGCATACCCGGTATGCAGTGTAATATTTTCCTTAATGGAGATTTCCTTTTTTTTTTTTTTTTTTTAAATATTTTATTTATTTATTTGACAGAGAGATACACAGTGAGAGAGGGAACACAAGCAGGGGGAGTGGGAGAGGGAGAAGCAGGCTCCCCGCTGAGCCGGGAGCCCGATGCGGGGCTCGATCCCAGGACCCTGGGATCATGACCTGAGCCAAAGGCAGACGCTTAACGACTGAGCCACCCAGGCGCCCCTGGAGATTTCCTTTGATGGAGATTCTCCGGACCTGAAAATTTTTAACTCTAGAAACTCAGACTCAGTGTATACTTCTCAGATATGCACTGACCTGTGAGGCTGGCACTCATGCTATTTCTGAAGATTCCAAATCTCCATTCTCGAGAACTGAGAGTAGTGGAGATATGTCAGAGTAAAGAGGGAGGGGAAAGTTTACCAATATTTCAGGTAAGCTCCTTGAGAATAAATGCCATGTCTTCATTGCCTCTTTTTTCACAGTTCCCCAGACTGGGGCTATTCAGTGAATTCTGCTTCTGTTCACAATGGGTCTGGCAGCTGTGACTCTGGAACAGCTTAGTTTTAGGTTCCAAAACTAAGGAGAACCTATACATACCATATGCCATTATGAAGCTACTCTTCCCAGACAGTAGATCTTCTCTGAACCAGAGCAGATTACAGAAGAATTTCTAGACCAGACTAGTTCTGGGACTTCGGAGTAAACACACCCTCACACACACACAGCCCATAAGCAACTAGCAAAAGCTAGAAAGTCTATCATCACTTTCCCAGTATGTAGATGTCTCTGCTGCTGTTTATGTAGCTAAGTTAAAATTCCCTGGAGAGATAGATAGATAGATAGATAGATAGATAGATAGATAGATAGATAGATAGATTCGTTCGTTCGTTCGTTCGTTCATTCATTCATTCATTCATTCCCTGGAGCATCTCAGACTCTCCTACAGTCTAAAACCATGCACTCAGCTGTTCAGCAGGAAGAAACAGTGGGATGGGAACCTTAATTTCTTAATATATAAACACAATTAAGTTTTCCTACAGTCCTAGACTTGGATATTTTAGTACAACTAAGTAATTACTTACGTTGCCTCAGAAAGCTACTAGGACACCATTTTACCTTCCATAGACTTTTTTTTTCAACTATGCTGAAATAGCCAAATTTCTCCTAAGTTGACCAAAAAAGAAAAAAAAAAAAAAAACCCAAACAAACAAAAATCCATTCCATGTGGCTGGAATCAGTCTCACTGAGATTTTTACCAAGAGCAAAAATACCTTGTTTATGTACCAAAAACAGTTGGAAAGAAATGGCTATGTTTTTCTGCACCAATATCCTCAGACTAATGGCTTTCCAGTCAGTTAGTTGGCATTGTTCTTTTTAGGGTGTATTGTCAGAAGGGCCCAATTTAAACTGACTCAAGAAACGTGTCCTTTCTTTTGGATTCTAAATCTGAATGTCTAGTTTAGGTTCTTGCCCTTTCTCTTGCTGACTTTTGATGACTTCATCCAACTGTTCACTCAGTTACTAGGCTGAGACTTATTGAGAACTTACAATACGTAGGGCACTGTGATGGGCATTAGGAATTCAAAGATGAGTAAATCATGGGCTTTACAGTTAAAGAGCTTAGCTTAATGTCTGGTGGAGATAATTTTGTTATCAGATTATAGTCATAGTGGGAGAGTGACCAAGTTCACTTAGGATGGCATGTGGTACTGCTCTATTGCACACCTCCAGAGGGATCATGTACATGATTTGCTATGTGAATCATGGCCCTTAGGGTTGCTATGAGTGATTGCCTGGAGATGTGCAACATGGCTGTTTTGGGAAGAGTCACTAAAAGTCTTCATAGAGGATGAGACACTTGAGTTAAGCCTTGAAATGATGAGTATGTAGACAAAACATCAAAAGACATTGCAGGGAATGACCCAGGCAATGGGGTAAAATATGGATAAGGTAAGTGGACAAGAGGAGGTGTGGTAGGAGATGAGGTTCTACAAGGAGATGGAAGCCAGAAAAGAAGTGTCTTGCATGCCATATCAAGGAGTTTGAAATGCATCCAATTAGTGCTGGAGAGTCTTTAAATATGATGGTGACTTGCATTTTTGAAAGTTCACCTTGGAAATAATGTGGAAGATGGATTTGTATAAGGAAAGGGTGGAGGGGTGGGCTGGAGGATAGGGAAATAAGTTAGGGGGCTATTGAAATAGCCCAGCAGAAAAGTGATGGACATCTGACTTATGGTGATAAAGTGCACAATGATTCAAGACATTTAAGAAATGAAATCCATGGGTCATAGGTCATAGGTCTAGGTGGCTACTAAGAAGTAAGGGATAAGCAAAGAGAATTGCTGGGGATGAAAGCCGTATGAATAAATCATAAATTATTTAACCAGGGTAGGGGACCTACGGAGGTGACTTTGGGTCCAAGGATGACTTTGGTTTGGGGACATGCTGAGTTGGAAGTTGGGACCACAAGGAGGGCTGCAGCAATAGGTCTGGGGTTGAGGAGAGATGTCTCGGGCCACAGAAAGCCATTTAGAGCCATCAGTGTTTAGTGTGTGGTAGGAAATATTCTCCTAAAATCCTAATTTCTCTCTTCTCTCCACTCTAAAATGACCTCTGATGACCTTTCCTGGTGATTTAACTTTTTCAAAGCCATCACTTGGAATCTAGTCAGTCTTAGCTGTCAGATTGAATTACCACTTACATGGCTCTCCACTTGATTATTACAACTCCAGGTCCCTTCCTGAGGTTTCTCTGCTCTTCTGTTTCCCTGATTGCTTCTAGTTAAATAGTTGAGTAGACTTTCTCCTGGGCACTGGTCCAGCACAATGCAGTGAAAATGTTGTAAGACTGATTCATTGCTCTACCACTTTCAAGCCATGTGGTCTTGTGCAAATTATTAAACTTCTCTGAACCTCAGTTTACTTATTTCTCCAAGAGACTGTAATAATAACGTGAGTACGATGTTTTCTGAAGTTTAAATAAGACAGAGTGCAATAATGTTTGGGATGCCACATCGGTAGATGCTCAACAGACATTAAATTTGTTCATTCATCAGTTTTGTAAATCAGAATCTATTAGAGTTGGAAGAAATCTCTCATCTAACTCTATCTCATTGGAGGTGGGAGAACCGGACTCCGGAAAATGGTAATGACTTGACCAAGTTTACATAGCCAGCAGTCTTTGACACTCTTTGGACTCCATACACTCAGGTTTAACCCCAGGTCATGCTCCTTTCTTCCAGCTTGTTTTGGAAGAGTCTCTGACTCCCTGTATTACCACCACTTTATCATGCTTCCTCTGGAAAGATAGAAAAATGAAGGTTATATTAGCTTTCTTTCACTGCATAACAGATCACCACAAACATAGTGGCTTAAAACAGTGCATATCTATTATCCCACCATTTCTGCAGGTGAGAACTCCCACCACAGCTTAGCTGGGTCCTTGCTCAGAGTCTCACAGGGCTACAGTCAAGATGTTGGCCAGGTTGTGTTCTCATCTGGAGGCTCAAATAGGGAAGGATTCACTTGTAAGCTCACTTGGGTTGCTGGCAGAATTCATCTCCTTATTGGTGTAGGACTGAGGTGCCCATTTGCTTGCTGACTGTCAGCTGGGGTCCACTCATGGTTGATGCCATCTGTCCGTCTCACAACATAGCACCTTACTTCTTCAAAGCCAACAGGAAAGAGTCTCTAGCTCCCATCACTTTGCCATTTTCCATTAGTTAGAAGCAAGTCCAGGTCCTGCTCATGCCAGAGGGGAGGGTATTTTACATAGGGCAAGATACCAGGGGATGGAGATCATGGGGCCATCTTAGAATTCTGCTCTCTGTAGATACCATGGTGAGTTTCATTGTGAGGGTGTCACAGAGCACAGTCAGGTTGGCCCTCAGCATTTTCTAATCACAACCAACACATTGCACTGCTTTGGGGGGAGCTGGATCTACGAGGGCTCTGGAATGACTATGGGAGCCTAACTCAAGGTGTCCTCAGGAGACCCTGTCAGGCCCATAGTGACACCATAGGGTAGAGTGGTGCCAGTGCCACTAGGAGGAGAAAATATGTGTGTGTGCACGTGTGTGTGTGTGTGTGTGTGTGTGAGAGAGAGAGAGAGAGAGAGAGAGAGAGAGAGAGAGACAGAGGAGAGCCTTCCTGAGAGCACATCAAGAGATAATGCCTGCCATTCTGGCATTTTCTGAAGTGGCTTCTTCCTGAATTGTTGGTACACTCCGTGACATGAGTCATGCTGTCTCTTTATTAAAAATCCATCTTCTCCAGCTGAGGCAAAGCAAATATTTACCCATATCTAACTCTGGTCCTAGCCATGACAAATATCTGCACTTTCTCCATGGAACTGTCCAAACCCACTTGGCATGGCTAAAGGAAGGAAGATACTCTGTTTTTCCTCAATCCTTCTGGGAAGTGAAAACCCAGACTTCGATCTCTGGGCCCCTGCCTGGAGTGAATCCTGCCCACCACCACCTGACAAGTCATCTTGGAAATCTGTTTTCACCATGCTGTGGCTGTTCCTGCCTGAATCTACACACCTCCTCTTTTCCTTTAAGATCTACTGAGCTTTGTAACTCCTTCATTCACCACTTCTTTCCCTTACATCCAGTAATTTCCTACTGCTACTCAATACCCAGGACGTATTCCACCTGAACACTGCTAGCCACCATGTCTGCTAGTGTGGTTCTGCCATCCCCCTCCCATTGCACCCAAAGCCCCCTCCTTATACTAACTAACATCTCTTAGAAGTATGGCAGTCTTCTAAACCCCACCTCAAACCTCCCTGCCTCCCTGACTGTCCTGTGAGCATTAGTCAGCACCAACTTTGACCTCTAGAAGCAATTGCTAACGGAAGCTAGTGCCTATTTTAGACAATTTATTATGTTCTGTGTTATAGTTATTTCATGGGAGTGTGTCTTGTTTTTCTGGTGAGATTATAAGTCTCTTGAGGGCAAGATTGACATTTTCCCACTTTTTCTTTTTCTCTCTCTTTCCTTTTCCTGCTGTTTAGAGTTTGGGGTATGGAGCTAGATGGACCTGCATTTAAATCTCAGCTCCAGCACTTTCTACCCATGTGAAACCTCTGTGGTATTCATTTTTCTCGTGTTTAAATGAGGATAATAGCTACCCCTTCAGTCGTTTTGAGAACTCACTGAAATAGCACATGTGAAGAAACTAGTATAAGTATACATGCCTGGCACATACTAAATGTTCAACTAATGAAAGTTATGATAGAGTACTTAATTGCACATTCGTGAGCATTTCTGTTCAATCCAGCAAGAAATATTTCAGCACCTTTTGTGAACCTGATACTGTGCGTAGGTGATGGAGGGATGTCAGGAAGCCAAACGACCATGTTCTCATGTACTGTGGAGGCTTTTAAGGCTTCTAGGAGTTTGTAGACTGACCCGAAACCCTAGAAGAAACCAAAGTAGATAGTAATTATTTCTAAAAATTGACGAGAATTCCCTCATAGTGGTGTCATTTTTTTAAGGCCCTTTCAGTGTATAGTGTATACCCATTAGCATCCGCGATGAGAGTGGCCAAGGGCTCCCAGAGGCAGGGTGTTTCCTGCTTTTTCCCCCTCCATGCAGTCCCTGTTAACACATTGGAAATGGAGGCTGCCCCCGAAGAACCGATGACCACAGGGCACTGGTTTGATGAGTTGTTGATGAGATGAAAGATGGGGTGTCTTCCCATTCTGCCTGTGAGTGGAGATGGGTAGGCAGAGGGGCTGATCACCAGCAGCAGCCTCCCCTATCCCCCCAACTTGTCCCCTCCCCACAGGTGTCGTTCATGCTTGTCGGAGGGCCTGGGGAAATGTCTCGTGCTGCGGATCCCTTCTAAAGCTCCTGGGAGCCCCACACCCCGGTCTCAGGATGGTCACTGAGTGTGGAGTGTCTAGTAACTGTCTCCTAAGTTGAGTGTCTCCTTTTTTCCGGCAGCTGATGCCCCAATTGGAAGGGATCAGCCATCCTGCTAAGATTCTGCTGCACTAAAAGTTAAAAATGGAACTTGGGAAAACTGTCTTAAAGCTGAAGCGTAAGTGTCTATCTGGGTTATTTTGCTGGAATACGAACTTTTAGAGGCATTCAGGGCTTTCTCTGCTCCCTTTTGTGGGTGGCTCAATAAAATAGGAAACCTTCCACATTAATTCCTGTCAGAGTAAAACTGCAAGTGGTAGAATTCATTGGTTTTCCCTTTTACAGAATGCAGAGTGCCTTGATTATTGAAATGAAATACCGCATTATGAATGTCCCAAAGGACCACGAGGTTTCTTGTCTGAGAAGTGCCCACTGAGCTGGTTGTGGTAGAGGGGAGCGCGAATGCTTCAGAGGAGGGAGAAGGCATTCCATAATGTGCCTGACTCCCTGAGTGTCCCACGGTAGATGCATCAGCATTTCTCCACAGCATTGCGTGATGTTCTGTTTCTCCGCCCTTGACTTGGCTGATTACTAGATTCATTGATGTCAGTTTGTGCCATAAACTACCCATTAAACCATATTGCCCTCAGACCTGCTGAGTTCAGGTCGCGTCCTCTAGGGAGTTTGGAGGTGGAGAGAGAGCTCTGGGCCCCTTGAGTTCTGTCCACACTGTGGCCACAAGTAAAGAAGAGCACAAGGAGTCTGCATCTCAGAAGACTCCGACCCTGTGGCACTGAGGGGAAGGATGATTTCCATGTTAGTTGCTCTACTCCCCTTCCCTGACCCATCCTTGGGGAATTTTGGACCAATGTTCCTGACCCCCATATAGCCACTGCTTCTGATGGCTTTCCCTCACCCTCGACTCTCTCAAAAAGTCTCCTGGGAATGTTTAATGGAAAAATATAGGACAAGAAAATGGCTCCTTCGCTCAGTGCAGGATTTAGCCATAGTAGCGACCTCCTGTCACGCTCTTACTGTGGGTCTGGCACTGTGCTAAACGTTGTTCACACACTGATTTGCCTGGAAACCCTCCTAGGGAAGTGGCCTTATTATTGATAGTTCCTGTTGAGGAGGGAGGGTCCAGCAATGTTAAATTAGGTATCTCAGGGCAGAGTCAGACAACGAGAGCTGGAGTGTCCTGGTTTTAGAGTCTACACTCTCAGGTCCCATGACAGATCACTCTACGAGTTTAAAGATAAAGTTTCCCCAAATTCCTATCTTTATTTTGTCTCTTCCTCTCTTCCTTTCACCTGAAATTTCTACTCCTCTGCGTTCTCTTTGCTGCTTACTGCCCTCCGCCCTCCCATCAAACCAAAGAGCAGCTGATATTAAGTTCGTTTGTTCTTAAATATAACTGTGTCTTGGCACCCGAGGTGCTGGAAGTCTATGAATACTTAGAGCTGTCACTTACTGCTGTCAGTCATGTGGGCTTATTCCGGGCGAAGCACAGGAAGGCTTGCCGGTGGGCAGTGCGTTCCGAGGTTTGGGTGTTAAGGATGGGGTTTTGCCAGAACCGTGTAGCTCAGATTACCACACCTTAACTAGCAATCCGTTTTTGCATCACGAGCCATGGGACAGCACGTGGCTTCTGCTGCAGTTTGCTCGGAGGCTTCATTTACAATGAAGCCGTTGCATCAAAACTGTTGAAACAAAGGTTTTATCCAATGTCCAGCACACGGGAGACAGAGGGCTTAGGCACAAAGGGACGCGACTCAAGGGGCCAGTTAATTAGACAAACCCAGGAGGTGGGCATTCCCAGGGCCCCTGCTCACCTCTTCTGCTACCTGCTTCAATAACGTGAAAATAAAACTGCAGAGGTAGGAGATGCGGAGGAAGCCTGCAAGAGTCAAAGAGCATAAAGACACGTAATGACCACATGCAATTAATTTGCGGACGTTGATTGGGTCCTGCTTTGAATAAATGAGTCCTAAAACACATTTGTGGGACAGTGTGGGAAATCTGAATATGGAACGAGGACTGTCGGATTTGCAGGTACTGTTGTTGATCTGGGTAGATGCAGTTGGGGATGGTGGTTATAGAGGAAACTGTCCTTAGTTTTTAGAGATGCTACTGAGGTCTTCAGGAGGAAAAGGTCATGAAACTTACTTTAAATACTACATCAAAAAATAATAAAGTAAATGTGGCAAAATGTTAATAATTGTTCGTTCTTGGGAATGGGTCTGTGGTGTTCATTATACTATGCTATGGTGACTGATAAATCTAATGAAATGGAAAATTACCACCTTGGTTTAGCGGTGTCAATGCAACGTAGTGATTTATAAGACCTATTTACGGGATAATTGCCACGTATACAATGGCCATTAAGCCTATTGTGAATATGTCAGATTCATTTTGGTGAGTCTTTTTGATTCCCAAGCCACTGTGCTCAAGTGCACTGGGAAGGTTGTCGTACGTGGCTGTTACGTGGCTCCAATGTTGTGCTCCAGCTTAAGAAGCACAGAGAAGGAAGCCTGTCTGAGGTTCTGACGACCCCCAGAGCCAGGGGGCTCATGGGCCTCCAATGGGCAGATCTGGGAGGCTGTCCAGCCAATGAGGCACCCAGGGTCAGCCCCTGCAGAGCAAGGCTGGGAGGGTGGAGGCTGTCCTCCCTCCGCTTCTCTTTCAGTCCCTCCTCTGGCCCTTCACCTCCTGTTCTTGCCTGCAGCTCTTAATGTAAGTATATCCAGGCTGGACCCATCCTCTGGCTCCTCTTACCCGTGCGCGGAGTCTCTCGCTTAGCATAGTTCCTGCTAAATTTTTCCAAGTCAGCGCCACTTCCTGACATCTTCCGCCATTTCACCTGTCCTTTCTTGAAGCTTTTCTTGTTGAACTTTTACGACTCCTCCCGTTTTTACTCTGCTTAAGGATTCACCATAACAGCTTTGTTTTTCCCAGTCGCATCTGCCTCTTCGTAGAGGGCTGGTGATGCAGAGTCACTCCCAAACGCGTACGCACACACCTTTGGTGAATGTCAAATTTGAAATTGTTCATGTGCTAAGTGACACATAGGAACATGCTTAGAATTGTTCATCAAAATCGGACTCTGTGCTTAGCATTTGGAGCATGTCACTGAGTTTCGTTTTTGTTGGCCGTCAGAGTCTTTTCCTCCCAGTGGTAAGAGAAGCTCGAACTCACCTTCCCCTATTGCTGAATTCTCTAGTTGTTTCCCTTACGTTGCACCCTGGTTTGTTTGGGGTAATTTAGGTTTTGAGCATTCTTCTCTTGTTAGTCTCTAATGCCTTTTCTAAATTGAAATTCTTCCTTCAGGGAGCCAAGAGCTCTGATGTTTCTAAATTTACATCTGGGTAACAGATTTGCTAGAGTTGGAATACTGGGGAACAAATTCAGTGTTTCAGAAATTTTACAAGAGTTACATTCCGCAAGGTCTCATCCAGTGAGTTTCGTCATCAGGGACAGATGGTCTACTTTAAGGATGATCAGGAAGTTTCAGAAACATGACATAATGTTTATCTCTCTTAACATTTTTCCTTTTGGTTTGGCTTCTGAGAAACACTCTGTGTGCCCGTCTTACTCTTTCTCTGTCTTTGGCAGATTCTGGTAGAAATAATGTCCAGAAAGGCTTTTGCATTGTTTTTTTTATACAGAGAATATATTTGCTTCTGATAATATATTGGCTATACTTCTCCATCTTTAGATCATAAAACTCCATTTTTTTCTCTTATGAAAAATAATATGCTTTATTTAGGAATAAGCAGATAAACCATAAGCTCTCTAGGAAAGACTATTATAGGAGAAGAACCCAAAGGTAATCATTTTGACCCTAAGTTGTGATCAAAATCATTCTTCATACCTGCCCTACATCTGACATTTAGACACAGCGCTAGCAGCAGAATCTCATGAGCTTGCTCCTAGGATGGCATATAATAGGATGGGTCTGATGACATGATGTATGTTGAGTGATTAAATTAAAAAATCTGAAATGCAAATCAATTTTAAACCATCTTCCTAAGAGTAGGAAGATGCCCAAACCCAACCATGTCAGTTCCTTTCAGAAAGCAGTATTTACTTAGAGGCAGTAAGGCATGTTAGAATTCTTTAAATTGTTGTGTATGCTGAATATTCTTTATTTAAAAGTAGCACACGTATTTTTTTCCCTCCTGTCTCGAAATGTAAGTATATTATGCCTGCAATTTGTTTGAAGCATCTGTGCCCACTACAATTTACACACACTGTCGTCACTCCTCCCTTGCATTCTGTAGATCCTTTAATAGAGTTCAGAGTCCTCAAAGCTTGGGGGTGAGGTGGGGTAGGGAGAGCGTGTACTCCTAGGAGTACAGAATGACACCTCTGTGTCATGAGTCACTCCTGTGCAGATCTGGAGTTGTTAGCTATTACATGGCCTGTGGCTGTTTGCTCTGGAGGCAGACGGAGAGCAGGCTTTCACAGAGCAGGAAGAGCTATGGCCCAGGAATGATGGAGCATTCTCTCCAACAGTGGCGGCCAGAGCCAGGTCACATTTTCTCCTTGGGATTTACATCTCTGCGTATTTGGCTCCCTAAAATAAGGCCCTGCCAACACTGGTCACCTAAGGAACTAAGCCAAAGAGAAGGTTGATTTGCAAAACAAAAAAGAAAAAAAAATTAAGTAACAACTCTACATAGAGGGGATAAAAAGGAAGCAAAACAAAAGAGGTGGAAGCCCAAGGGATGCTAGCCTTCTCATTTAATGAGAATTAATGCATGTGCTTATTGTACTATTTATTATTAATTGTATACAAAATGGTAGAAAGTGGTTGCCTTAATAAGAAACTTTAGTAAAAGTAAGATATTGATAATTCTGCATTTTTTCATTTATTAATTGATAGTACTTGATTTCCTACAAAGAATGGAGCTTGGCTCATCTTATCAAAATAAGATACTCACCTCTGGCTTCTCAATTGTAAATAGAATCATGAAATACTGAATGCAGGGGCCTTGTCTCTAGCCCTTAATTTTTTTAATTAATTAATTAATTAACTTATTTATTTTTAGAATGCATCTTTCAACTAACATCTTTTTAAAAATTTTTTATTAACATATAGTGTATTATTAGTTTCAGAGAGAGAATATAGTGACTCATCAGTTGCATATAATATCCAGGGCTCATTATATAACGTGCCCTCCTTAATGCCTATCACCTAGTTGTCCCATCCCCCACCACCACCTCCCCTCCAGTAACCCTCAGTTTGTTTCCTATAGTTAAGAGTCTCTTATGGTCTGTCTCCCTCCCTGTTTTCATCTTATTTTATTTTCCTTTAAAAACAACCCCCACCCCAACTGTGTATTGGAAAGTGTCTGTAAGTACTATGAAAACTCACACATTCTCAGGTCTCAGTTCCTCAAAACCTGGAGTTGAATAAGCCAGACATACTGCCCATGAACTTGAAATAGTTATGGGCTGGCTCAGCCTGGGTCATGGGTGCCCCCGTATCCGCATCGCTCTATGCCCTCTGCTTTCCTGTGAGTATCTCCTCCCTGCCTGACCTCCGTGTCAGCTTCCTGCCCTCCATCTTGGAACTCACAACTCGAAGGGACACTCCCAAGGGAATTGAAACATGTTTACTTACCCTAAGGGGAAATCTGGGATATATCTTGTGGCCCAAGGGATAGGACTAGCATGCAGCTTTGGAAAATTTAGTTTTGTTTCTGTGTCACAAAATTTTCTAGTTTGCCTTGAGAAAAATCAGAGCTGTTCCTTGGGGGAAAATGAGAAGGTGGTAAATCTTGGTTTTGGTCTTGGTTTCCCAAGAATTACCAGCTACCTCCTCTTAAGATCAAGGACTCTTCACTTCCCCCATACTACCTTGTCCAGAATTATGGTATCAAGTAACCCTACAATACCATGGTAATTGATGATGGTTTTAAAAAAATTAATATTGCGCCTCCCAGGTAACATTTTTTATTGGTTCTTCTGAAAGCTTAAAAACAAAAAACAAAAAAACAAAAACCTTAGTTCTCAAGAGAATAATCGTCTAGTTGTAAAACTGTGTCAATTTAGTGAATGTTGGGGGAGACATTTGAGAAGATTTCTTTGTCTTTTATCATCTCATCGAAGCGGCCATTTACATGTAACCACTCCCAAGCGAGCCCAATTTGTCTCTGATCATACAACGTAGCCCATAGCTGGTCTGGGCCATGGCACTCCAGGTAACACAAAAAAAGTTTCTGAAGAATCTTCTTGCTGTCAGTACCTCACAAATTCCTCCATGTTCCCCTGCTGTTGAGTGCTACCCAGGAAAGAGGTCTAAGATGCAAAACTGCACATGACTTTCAGCCAGTTGGGGAATAGGAGCTGGTAGAGTAGACATGTTGGCTTCTGGTTTACTGGTCCCCAGTGCTATCTGACTAAACGGATGAAGTGAATAACATTTATATTCAAATAATATGAGAAGAGCAAGTGCTCTTCTTCAGCTCTCGGTACTGTTTTATTGATAGGTAAAGTTTGGCTTTACCTTAGAGATTTCCTTATAATTCTGCCATGCAGCTATTTCCTTGGATTCGTTATAACTATAATCGATACTACGTAACCGCCCTTATATTTTTGCTTTGTGCCTTTATTATATATTTATTAAGTATAGTGGGAATGGTTTTGCCCTGACTTATTTTAGGGCAGCTAAGTGATGGTTATGGAGAAAGAGTTTAAATGATTATTAATGTGAAGCCGTGTAGAATGGGAAAAGGTAGAGTGTGCTCCACGTGAGCCTTAAGCAGCACAGCTTTATCACCAACAGTGGAAAAGACCAATGTCTGTCAGGACTGTCCCTTTCAGGGAGGGAGGGGCCCGACCAGGGCCTGACAGCTTTCTCTTCTGCATAGAGGCCTGTCATCCTGTTACACCAGGGATTATGCATAAAACCAGGACACTCCCCTCTCTGCATGTTAAGTGATATGACTATTGTTGGTGCTTCTACCACACGATGGGCTGAGGAAGAGGAGGGAATCGGGAAGGACCTCAACCGGGGACAAATAAGGAGGAAGAGGAACAGGGCTGGAAGGAAAGAAAATTAGAAGCTGAGGAGTGGGAGGAATCTGGAATAGATCTGCAGAGTTTACTTAATGAGTGGTACTCATTGGGGGCATTTCCATAAGTTTGGACTTTCTAACCCACGGGCACCTGGTAGAAGTGCACTTCACCCACCAACTTAAAGTGTGTCCGTATAAATTGCTTTGGCAATGAAATAGGAGGCAGGTGATATGTCTTTCATGTCTAGGTGGAAGCTTCCAGAGACAATGTATGCCCCCCCCCATTCTCTTTTCGTTCTAGCAACATTTGAGAAAATGGTTGCTCCATCAGCTGGATCCCCAGATGACTACCATGAGCAGAGCCCCCTGCCAAACTGCAACGGACATGTGGAATGACTGAGAAATAAACTTGCAGCTTGAGGCACCTGAGATTTGGGGGATGTTTGTTACTGCCATGTAGCCTAGCCTAGCCTGACTGATACAGAAGGAGTAAGCAGAAGCTGAGAAAAGACCAAAAGCAAACATAATAAGAAAGAAAGTAAAAGAGTTAAAGATGAAGAAAAAGGGGAGGAAAAAGATCAAGGAAGATTTGGGGAAAAGGAGTGAGCAAAAAAAAAGAAAGAATGTAAGAGAGAAGAGAAAGAATAGAGGATGGCAAGAAGAAAGAGAAATGGGAAAGTGGCAAAGGAAGAAGAACCCAGGTGATGGAGGGCATGGCTGCCCAGGATATCTGGGGTGATAACTTGCTGTGTAAAGTGAGTGTATCGGTCTTGATATTACTGTGCATGTTCCTTTATTTCATAAGTGGTTGCTAGCTAGTATCTTTGTAGTTTTGCCTCTAATCTGTATATTTAAGACTGGCATTATTTTTACATGGAAACCAACTAAAACACATGGGCATGAGATGGTGTTTGAGACTGGACAGTATAGCTACATTATCACATAACAGTTTGTTGAAGGACAGAGCCTGACAAATCATCTGATTCTGAGTTCTTCAGACCATCTTCCCAAGCCTTACCTTGGGAAGCCCCAAGGTAAGGCTTCAACGTAGCTATCTCAGGGGTTACGTGGACCAAACAATTGAACTACCTTGGTTTTCCCCAGAGCAGTTGCACTTTTACCTGATGTGTATAGCAGGCTTCCATGCAAAATTTTATTTGAAGAAAGGGTTTCTCATTTTAAAAGAAAAAAATTTTTCTAACAACAGATCCAGTCCATCATGGACAAGATATCAAAACATGTCTCTAAGGGCGCCTGGGTGGCTCAGTTGGTTAAATGTCCAACTCTTGATTTTGGCTCAGGTCATGATCTCAGGGTCATGAGCTCGAGCCCCATGTGGGGCTCCCGCTGGGCATGGAGCCTGCTTAAGATTCTCTCTCTCCCTCTCCCTTTGCCCCTCCCCTGCTCTCTCTCTTTCGCTCTCTGTCTCTAAAACAAAACAAAACCCAAAAAACACTTCTCTAATATTCCCTCCAAGCATCATGTATAAAATTAACTCTTCATTCAGAATGAAATGACATTTGCAGTTGAAAAATACGACTTCTTAAGGGAAGGTTGCTGGCAGCCAGGGATCTTCATTGATCAAGGGGCTTTAAGAATGGTCAGTGGGAAATGAAAGATCTGTAGTGGGGGTCCTGTGGAGGGAGGACCCTTTATGTTGCAGGAATGACTGGAACAGGAAAATTGCCTGGAGCTCTCACTTTACAGAAAGCCCTTTCCCTGTTCAAAATCCAAAGCTATGTTCTAGCATTTTCATTAGAATGCATGGCTAGTCTCCGCTCCTTCCCAAGGCCAGGGGCAGCTGCCCGGATGGGCCTGTTCCCCAGGGACCATGACCAGTCACCCAACAACAATAGGGGTGAGGATGAGGATGAGGTAGGGGAGACTAAAATGATGCCTTAGAGGCTGCTTCTGGTGTGGATCTTTCTCTCAGGATAAGCCACACTGGCCACCTCTCTGTGGGAAAGGCAAGCCTTGGGTCTGCAGCAGAATCGGGGAGGCTCCTGCTACACTATGGACCACGACAGACCCCTGTGGGTTTGGGGTAATTTGGTAGGAACGAGGTAAGAGCAGTGTCAGCCAGAGAGGAGCGTCGCACATCAGGTTTTATTGGAAAGGGAACATAATGGCAGTTATCCAAACAGGAGCCGAGACAAGAACAGCATCTGGAAATTTGAAAAGTTAAGTGAAACTATTGCGATGGGCTCCCCTGCTCCCTCGGTTGCTTGTGAAGCAGGCAAGTTGCACAAAGCATGAGAAATTCCTAACTGTGCTTCTAGCCCTAAATGCACTGTCCATTCACTTTATATTATCCCAGACTTAGATACTTGAGGGAATATTTTTCATCTGTGGATTGGTGAGATTTCTAAACTCAGAATGTATGGAGGTAATTTGAGCTGTGTTTATATAATACATGTTCGTGTTGGCATTTGTCCCTAACTCTGTTTCTGTAATCATGCCTCCCCACCCGGCACTGTAACTTTGGCTGAGTGTAAAGCAATAGCCCACCAGTGGCTAGGAATGGTCCCACGCGGACAATCTAGAATGATTTTTTCCTGCTAACTAAATAAAGAAATGCTCATATTTACCTGATTCATCAGCTTGCAAATGAAATAGTCCATTTCTCACATTGGTTATAGTTGAGATATTTGGCACTGTAATAATGTATTGGAGCCAATGAAAACCAGAACTTTCTCTGCCCTTAATACCTGGAGAGGAAAGAAATTGCATTAAAACCAGTGTCCACTTGGGTACCCAAGGCAGGAAGGCAGAGATTGCTTTGTCTCATGTCCAGGGCATGTTTTCCAGGAGGAGAAAGAAGAAATTCATGGTTTGAAGAAAGGGGGGTGCCTGAGAGTGAGTGAGGGAAGCCCACAGGCTCCAGAACTAAGGGGCAGTAAATAACCAAAGACATACAGTGCGTAGAGCAGGAGGGGAGAGGGGCAAGAAATGCCAAGGACTCCCTGGCTCTGGGCAATGACAAAGGGAACTAGAGACGAGGAAGAAATCACAACAGAATCAAGCATGGGTCAGGGCTCCATTCAGCCCAGCCTGCCAGTGTGTGAGCTTGACCGTGGGAAGATCCAGAGTCGCGTGCTTGAGGATGGATGGTTGAGAAACAGGGAAGCTGAATGACTGGGTACAGGGAAAAGAGTAACCACCCAGGCTCAATCCTGGAAGACATACTCATTGACTGACAATGTTCACTGGAGACTTCCATGAGGACTTTTTTTTTTTTTTATGTTGGAGCCTTGTTATATCATTAGAAAATGTTCTGAATAGAAGGGTAGCTCTGTGTGTTGTTTTTTTTTTTTAAGATTTTATTTATTTATTTGACAAAGAGAGAGCAGGAGAGCACAGGCAGGGGGAGGGGCAGAGGGAGAAGCAGGCTCTCCACTGAGCAGAGAGCCCGATGCAGGACTCAATCCCAGGATCCTGGGAGCATGACCAGAGCCGAAGGCAGACGCTTAAGAGCTGAGCCACCCAGGCGCCCCTAGCTCTGTGCTATTCTACCTGTGGATCCTGGGGAGAAAAAATCTGTATTAGTGTCCTAGTCTTTCAATTCAGTAATGCCAAAGAACCGTTAACATCATCGATGGACACATGTCATTATACATTTGTCAAAACTGATAGAAGGTACAAGAGTGAACACAAGGTACACTATGACTTTGGTGACTGTGATGTGTCCGCATAGACACATCCCTTCCTCAGGTTCATCAGTTGTGGCATGCGTCCCACTCTGGTGGGGTGTGTGGATAGTTGGGGAAGCTATGCGTGTGTGGGGGCAGAGGGTATATGGGAACTCTCTGTACCTCCAGCTCAATTTTGCTGCAGACCTAAAATAGCTCTAAAAGTGAAGGAGCACTGGGTGTTATACGAAAACAATGGATCGTGGATCACCACATCAAAAACTAATGATGTATTGTATGGTGACTAACATAACATAATAAAATTTAAAAAATTTAAAAAAATAACAAAAGATAAAAGTAAAAGTGAAGTCTATTTTAACAAGAAAAGAAAGCAATCCGTGATCATACAGATGAAGAAGTGAAGAGACCGCATCAAATAAGATATGGATCAGTACTACTTAATTATTTACTATCTTCGGTGGAAATTTTCAAGATTTTTATGCTAAGGTAAATATGCCTTATACCTGATATTGTCAGAATTAGTGAATGTCTTGCAAAGGATGTAATGGAATCCAAAGAGATGTTTGGGGTAATAATGACTACTCTTGAAAGTGGAAGTGGGGTAATTAGGTCCATTAGTATAAATTCCTATGCATTCCTATGCACTAACACACATATACTTTTACACACACACACACACACACATAAAGTTTCACCATTCAAAACATATTTAAAATGCCTAAAGAGGAGCAAAGACTCACACCTAGCTTTGAACTTGGGAACTTTCCACACAATATGTTTGCTGTGTGTGTGGATTTGATGAAACGTGCCTGTGCTCAAGCCAAGACACACTGTCACTGGGGCTGTGTGGCTTAGAGACACAGGGCTTTGCCAGTGAAGTGTGTGGGTGTAAAACAAGGGAGAGAAAGTGATAGGGCAAGATTCAGCTCTGGCAGGCATTAAAGAATGTAATATTATGCTTCCTGAGGTACCTTCTCATTAGTGATTCAATGAGGACATGTTCATGCTTCAGATGGATGTTTAATGCCTTGTCTTAAGTTAAGTGAAATGTTCCTGGAGATAAATCCATCTGCTTTCTCATGTGCTCTGGATGCTTAGTAAATATTTAATGTCAACTCTGCATCTTCCTCAGGTTCACTAAGTCATTCTCTGCTTTCTCAGGGAACAGCCCTGGCACTTCCTCAGAGAGTAAACCCTGCTCCTTGATCTGTCCCTTCCAGAAAGGCCACCTTCGCATAACTTGGAGCTGACTGGAGGCAGACGTGTCACCCACAGTAACAGCCCACAGTAGCAAAGTCTTTGTGGGCTGCCTGCTCTTCGCTACTCCCAGCAGCTTCTCCAGGTAATTCTTATGGTTACTTCCATTTTATCGACGAGAATGAAGCTGAGAGGGCCCAGCTGCCCAAAGATGAATGGCTAGGAACTGGTGAGCAGAGGCTGGGACCGACATGCATCTAGCACCAAGCACACATTTATATAATGGACACTTTACTCTTCTGTCCCTGGGAGGCACCACCTTTATCCAAGAATCATTTATTTCCTGGGTTCCCACACTTAAAAGATGTTTCTTAAGGGGATGGAGGCCTTTCCCTCTGGTCTCAACAGGGGAGTCATTCTCCCAGAACTGAAGTTGGGGCCCCACCATGTCACACAGCAGCTCACTGAGAACAAGGTCTCCTGAGAGCCCAGGCCAACAATTCAGAGCATGTTTTCCGATTGTATGTTGGCGCTGTGTGGTTGCCTCTGGTGCCAAGAGTGTTTTTTGTCTCAGAAATTGTTGCCAATTTTGTAACCGAAAGTGGAAAAGGTTTCCAGTCGTCAATAATCAGGCAGCCTACAGTACCACTGGTAGGTCCACAGGGCACAGAATGAAAGGAATCAGCATGGCTTTTTCCTTGCCCTGCACACGTTTTTTTTTTTAAGTGATCAGCCCAGAAATGCCATTTGTTCTTCAGAGTTACTCATGCTGAGATGCCTTCTTACCTCTTGGAGCTGAAAAACTGAATTTAACAAGATGAATGGTGTGAACCTTGAGGCTGCATGGAACAGGAGCAAGATTAGTTATTTCTCAATTGCCAAATAAATTCTAACCAATTTATAGACGAACAGGTAATGGCTCAAATCCACGGGATCTCTTCGGGTTGCCCTGGTACTTGGAAACTTTTCCAAGAGGAAATATGTGTGTGTTTTACAAAAGCCAGGAAGAGGGAGTTTCAGGAAGTCGAAGTTACCAAGTTTGTAGCAGGTGACCAAGCCCTGAATAGCATCAGGCAAATACTTAGCAAACATACATGGTAACTTCATCCTCTAATGTGCTTCTGCCCCTGCCCCCAGGGGCTACGCTGACCTGCATATTATTAACTGGAGCACCAGAAAGTCCTCCTTGGCTGTGGGGCCTCCCTGAGTCTTGGGAGGCCCTTCTGGGTGGGCCCAGGATAGGAGGAGTGTTTCTGGACCACTCAGATTCGTGGCCTGCCCCTAATACACCGTCAAGTCTTCAGTTGGATTTTCACGTTAAAAAAGGCAGAAAACTGAAGTACCATACAACCCAGTAATTCCAATTCTGGGTATTTATCTGAAGAAAAGGAAAACACTAACTCAAAAAGACATATGCACTCCTATGTTTATTTATTTATTTTAAAGATTTTATTTATTTGAGAGAGAGAATGAGAGAGAGAGAGAGCATGAGAGGGGGGAGGGTCAGAGGGAGAAGCAGACTCCCTGCCGAGCAGGGAGCCCGATGCGGGACTCGATCCAGGGACTTCAGGATCATGACCTGAGCCAAAGGCAGTCGCTTAACCAACTGAGCCACCCAGGCGCCCCACTCCTATGTTTATTGCAGCATTATTTCCAATAGCCAAGATATGGAGCAACCCAACTGTCCATCTATGGATGAATGGGTAACAAAAGATGTATATATTGTGTACACACAGACACACATACACACACACACAGGAATATTACTAATCCATAGAAAAGGAATGAAATCTTGCCATTTGTGACAACATGGATGGGTCTAGAGGGTATTATGCTAAGGGAAATAAGTCAGACAGACAAAGACAAATACCATATGATTTCACATACATGTGGAATCTAAAAAACAAAACAAAAGAACAATGACAACAAAAGAAACAGACTCATAAATACAAGGAACAAATCGGTGGTTGGCAGAGGCGAGGGAGATAGGGGGAATGGGAGAAAATAAGTTGTAAAATAAGTAAGTCATGGGGATGAGAAGTACAGAATAGGGAATATAGTCAGTAATACTGTAAACGTTGAATGGCGACAAAGGGTAACTAAACTTACTGTGGTGAGCATAATATATATAATTGTCACATCACTGTGTCATACACCTGAAACTAATAGAATATTACATGTCAGCTATACTTTAATTAAAAATAAAAAAATAAAAATAAAAAGGCAGATTGAGCTCCTCCCTCAGACCTCTAAAAGGAGTGTAAAGCGTTTAAAAAAAAAAAAAGATATAAACCCCAACAAAAAGGAGACCACAGAAACCGAATTTTGCATGTTGCAAAACAGATGGATGAATGGCCACTGACTTGGCAGATCCCAGGAAGCTGAAACCTAAGCCAGCAGCAGGTAGAGACAAGAAGCAACCTGATTGTGCTTCAGAAAACCGGGAGTGGTGGTGCCAGGTGCTTTTCAAAGTGGGGGTGAAGCAAGGGCTGGAAACGGGAGAGTGGGTTGAAAGTCTGAGAGGCAGATAGATGCTAGGCTCCTTCTCCCCTTCCCATTCTGCATAAACCCATGAGCATGCCCCCTTCCCCCAACCCCAGACAGGAAACTAAAAGTGTGTTTTTGGAGGGGTAAGCCAGAGGAGTTCTGGCGTGGGGAAAACCCAGACACAGCTCGGGGCAGCCGTAGTGCGCTCCATGGAGCTCTGGTTCTGCTAACAATCAGCTTGGGCTGGGGAAGGGGGGGATAATTTGTAGTCGCTGCCAATTTCAGAGGGATAAATACTCCCACCAAAGCTAATTTTAAGTTAACAACATCAAGTCTCTGATCATGGAGTTGGAAAGAGTTGCACATAATTAGCTCTTTTGAACTGGGCATGCTGGCTCCAGGACCACCAAGAATGCTACAAATAGAGGTATTAAATGGAATTTTACACACCAAACTTCGAGATCACCTCCACCTTCATTTCTTCTTCTATTTAATGCCCATATTCAGACATCCTGGATAATACCTTATAAGGAGTAAATTGAAAGTTTTTTCCCTTGGAGAATATGACTGGTTGGTAAGAGATAAGGGGACCTGGCAATACTTATAGTCATGAGTGCCCTCATGAAATGGCCAACCAGATTGCTCCATAATGAAGTCCATCTGACAAGAAGCCCTCCCTATAAAAAGCTTTCAATGGCACTTTATAGACTTACTCATATGTAAGCAGACATCCAATGATGACCAGTAATTTTAGAAAATAAGCCAACTTTAAAAGCCAGAGGTGGAAAAAATTGAGAGCAAAAAGGAATTGGGAATAAAAGAGAAAACAGTGTCATAGAAAAACACTTCAAAAAGACTGGGATGGATTTTTACATTCATGAAACAAGAAAAGGAAGGCTTTATAAAGGAAGATTTAGAAAGCAGAAAGAAATCTTAAAAATTTTTTTAAAAAGGTATGATAGGAAAGCAGGAAAATATCAACAAATAAGTTGAAAGATAAAGTTCAGGAAACTTTCTAGAAAGGAGAAAAGGCAAATAGGAGTTTCATGAAGAAAGAAAGAGGAAGCAAGGAGGAGAAAAGTATCCAACAAATGCTACAAATTGTCCAGGATGGAAGTCCATGAGTTTCCATAGTAAAGGGGCTACCAATTGTGAGCAAAATGGACAGAAAAGGCCCAAGCCCATGCACATCACTGTTAAATTTCAGAACACTAGAGACAAAAAGTTTCATGAAGCTTTCGGAAAGTAGAAACAAATAATCAAGATTCAGAATAGCATTGAACTTCTCAATACCATGCTGGAAAGTAGAGATAAATGGCCAATGCATGCCTTCAAAGTATGGAGGGGGATGTGATTTGCAATCTAGTACTCTGTTTTCAGCCACACCATCCATTGAGAGGATAAAAAAAGACATAGTCCTATATTCAAGGTCCCCAAATTTTCCTCCCTTAAAAAAAATTAAACCAAAATTTTCTTCCCTTGTACCTTTTTACAGGAAGCAATTGGAAGAGAAAACAGTTTAGTTTAGTTTTTAATTTTTTTTTTTTTAGGGAGAGAGAGAACACAAACCAGAGTGGGGGGTGGGGGGGAGGGGCAGAGGGAGAGGGAGAGAGAATCTCAAACAAGCTCCACACTCAGCATGGAGCCCGACACGGGGCTCCATCTCATGACCCCAAGATCATGACCTGAGCCAAAACCAAGAGTTGGATGCTCAACCAACTGAGCCACCCAGGCACCCATGAAGGAAGAAAAATTTTAAAACAAGGGAGTATATAAATTAAAAAAGAGATTGGATCCAGAAAACAAACAATCAAACATGGAGTAGCCAAGGCAATCCCCAAGGGCGATGGTGAGAGATCCTGGAAGGACATCTCAGCAGTAAATCTAGAGAACTTAACACCAGATCCTAGCAGAGAAGGAAGCACAGGGCTCTGAAAGAGTGGCTCAAAATAGAAAAATCAAAAGCATACTGAACGTATGTCTGTTAAGAGGAGATTTACATACATGGTAAAGCATTTGGGGATTAATTAGTAATAGGTACATAGAAAACTGAGCAACACCCTCCACCAAAAAAAAAAAAAAAAAGGAAAAAAGGAAGGAAGCAAGGAAGGAAGGGAGAGAGAGAAAGGAAGGAAGAAGGATGGGAGGCAGGGAGGGACGGAGGGAAAGAACTCCAGGGACTTAAAAATAAATATAAAAAAGGAAATGTGACAGTAGTTCACTATATGGCTCAGCTGGAAATAGGGTTCTCTAACATCATAGCAACATAAAAGGCCATATATTGATCCAAACCAACTGTAATATCATTGTATAGGAAGAATATGGGAGGGAAGTGTGTGTGTGTGTGTCTGTGTGTGTGTCTGTGTGTTTGTGTGTGTCTGCAGGGAGGAGAAGGGCTAAAAAATCAATTCTATTCTATGGAGAACTAAAAACAGTAACGAACACTTGAGCACATTATTTAAATAAATGTAAGCATAATCAAAAGGCATAATCAATAGCAGTCATCAAATAGAAATAGTTAACAGTTAAAGTAGTTGAGAGGCAGGCGAGAAGAGGCTGCTGGGATTTTATTAAATGAGACTTGCAGAAAAAAAATTCATTTTAATGCCATGAACACATGTAATTTTGATTAAACAATAAACATATAACAAGAAAGAAAATAATTGTATTTAGAGAAGATGGAAAACTTTAACAAGGCTAGAACTACCTGTGAATACCTGAATGTTCTCTAAATGATTGGCACGAAAGATAGTGTTCACTGTTGGCAGAAGCAAGCCATAAAGTGTCATGCCCATCCCCAGAGGTCTGGTGCCCATTCACAAAGGGGTGGCAACAAGGTGGCCAACAATTTGACCATGTCCACCTTATCATGAGATTTCCTAATATTTGGAAAACTTGCTAATGTGCTGGCATCCAGATAAAGTATGCCTATAAATTTCTCCCATATGCTACCATTACCCTTTGACATACTTCTATGTAGTAGGGACTTAACCGAACTCTAATGACCAAGTTCTATGTCTGTCTCATTCATTAGATGTTGACTTTGTGAATTCAGTTTCACATAGTAAATATTTCTAGAGGACAAATACTCTGTGCTAGACCATGCAGTGTGCTCAGGAACCAGAGCCCAGCTGGCTGGCTGGCCTGCCTTCCTTCCTTCCTTCCTTCCTTCCCTCCCTCCCTCCCTCCCTCCCTCCCTCCCTCCCTCCCTCCCTCCCTCCCTCCCTCCCTCCCTCCCTCCCTCCCTCCCTCCCTCCCTCCCTCCCTCCCTCCCTTCCTTCCTTCCTTCCTTCCTTCCTTCCTTCCTTCCTTCCTTCCTCCTTCCCTCCATTCCTTCCCTATTTGCATCTAATATGTGTAGGAGCTGGGGAAACTTGGTAAGCGAAACAGAATTTCTTCCTCTTGGAACCCATAGTCATAAAAGGGAACTGGATGTGTACAGAAATTAGACTGGAGATAGATCAGTCTTCTAATTCACATAAGAATCTTGGATAAGGCTTTTAGTTTTCACAAGAGGATGTTAACCCTATTTTTCACCCAGTTGAGTTTTGAAGTGTATGGATTCACATCAGCATTGCAGAGAGGGAGTGATTAAATCTGTCTGGAAATAGCAGGGAAGGCAACACTGAAGAGAAGCACATTATAGTCTATCCCTAAAGCCTAGGAGAGTCCTTGGCACAATGTTGGTAGACCTAAATGTTTCTTGAATGAATAAATGGTGGAACGATGGATGGATGGATGGATGGATGGGTGGATGGATGGATGGGCTAGTTCATCTGAAATTCACCTTGGCTTATTAAGAAGGTGATTCTAAGAGTACAGAGACCATACACGAGATTGTCAATAACTCGGATTGATCCCAAAAAAGAAAAGTTTTGGATGGATCTGATTCTAAGGCTTCTTCTGTACAGTCAGGACATGAGTATTCCAGTGCCTTCAGCTTCCATAAGTACAATTTTGAGTTGGGCCTAAACTCCCAGGGGTCACACGCTTTTAAAAGTGTTCATTTTTAGAGCTCTTTGTTTCCCTGGCTTAGATTTCAGGGAACCACTGGACTGGTTACACATACAGACTTAGGAATTTCTTTTTAGATATTTTTTATTTGAGTTAGAAACACATTTTCCATGCTCTCATTCCAGGTTGTTCTCTTTACCGAGGTTAAAATATATGTGTGTGTGTGTATTTTTTTTTTTTTTAAATACAGGTTTTAGGGGCGCCTGGGTGGCTCAGTTGGTTAAGCGTCTGCCTTTGGCTCAGTTCATGATCTTAGGGTTCTGGGATTGAGCACCACGTTGGCTCGCTGCTCAGCAGGGAGTCTGCTTCTCCCTTTTCCTCTGGCCCTCTCTGCACTCCTGCTCTTTCCCTGCCTCCCTCTCTCTCTCTCAAATAAATAAATAAAATCTAAAAATGAATGAATGAATCAATCAATCAATGAGTCATTCCAGGTTTTAAATAACTTTTCCATCCAAAATAAAATTCTGTTCCACTCATTCTCACCCTTGTCTAAATCCAAAGTCATTATATGTATTGAGAAGGAAGTTATTTTCTTATGTTTAAAAGACAATAATAGCTGTTAGGAGACAGATCTCTGTTACAGTGTTAACTCTGCAGTGAAAGAGCCTTCTGGAATCAAACAGTTGTCTCTCAAGGCAGCCGAGTGATTTCAGTTGAGTTGTAAGGATATTTCAGACTGCATTTAGCTCACCTTGCTGAGCTGGCTGTCCCCTGCTCACTGCAGAAGGCAAAAAGAAACTCCCTTAATAAATCTCAGGCTGCTCTCATTGAAAGGAATCATCACTTCAAGGAAAGAAGAAATGTAGGGCCACCAAAACAGGATGACTTCTGCTTACTAGAAATAAAGAGCAGACATTTCTTTGTTTCTAATTGCATTTAGTTTGCATTTAACTCTTTGAAACTGTGGAAAATGAGGTAGCACTAACTTCAAGAGTTTGATTGTGAGGTACCAAAACACACACACACACGCGCACACAGGTGAGCCCATAAATATGCTTAAAAGGTATACGCCAACTATAAAGGCATCTTTTTGAACGTTAAAAATATTGGATCCCTCAACTGGATCCCTCTTTTGGATCTCAGCACTTCACTCTCTTGGCTTTGTAGGTGAGTAACTCAAGGCAGCGTGTGGACCATTGTTTTTATGGAACGCAGTTTATGAGGCAATGACAAACCATTTAAGCCAGTTCTCAGCCCCCACTTATTCTCTGAGGGTGGACGTACTTCCCTGCTTGCTCTCAGGGCCTCCGACGGGTGTTGCAAAGGCGTGCAGCCCTGGTTGGCCACAGTCCGTCTGCCCGTGGTGCTCACGCGTCTGCCGCGGCCTGGGGGGCTGCCCCTCTGCTTCATTAGAACCATGCTAACCGTATTTATTGGCATTGGCTTTTCGTTCTCAGAGATAAACACCTTGGAATGAAAATCAGGAATCTCCGCTTTCCAAACTTGCTCTCACTAGCATGGTTGCAGCCAGAGGTTGGCTTTATGGCCTGTGGAAGAGGGGTTTATTTTATTTCACTCAACAGTTGTTTACTTTTTAAAGCCCATTTTTTTCTGACACCATGGTTTAGGCAAACGTGAAAAGAGGCAAGGCAGTTCACACTTAATTTTCCCACGGAGATGGAGAATGTCATGCAAAGTTGTGTCGTGATATCGAAGATGGGATTTTTTGGTGTTTTGGTGGGAGAGGTCTGTTGGTCCTTGCTACTCAAATTGCAGTCTGTGGACAACAGCGTCAGCATCACCTGGCAGATTTTAGAAATAAGGAACCTCAAGCTCTCCGTCTTCTTTTTAACAAGATGCCAAGCGATTCATATGCACAGTAAAGTATGAGAAGCACTGGGTAGGATGTTGTCTTTCATTGATACCAATGCAGATTTATTCCAGTGGCATTTGTCATCGAAAGGAAAACCAATCCACATCATACTTTGGTTTTAAGAACCCAGCATCCTCTTTTGCCCACACACCTCTAGAGACTTTCAAGTATTTGGCTCGGTTCCCGTTGCTTGTTCATTAAAATCATTATCTCAGCTCCTTTTGCAGCTAAGTTGTACCTCATGAAAGTGGGTAACGATAGTCTTTAAATGGGTTTCACACAAGTGTTTGGACTTTAAGGTCTGAAATTTCCAGAGCATGTTGGAACTTGCAATTATTCTAGTAACTTTTACTACTTTTACTGGATTCCAGTAGTTTGGGGCAAAACTTGTAAGGGTTATTAGGAGCTTACATTATAATTAATATTATAACTGTAATATTTTTATGAATGAACAAGTTAAGCATCACATTGAAACATATCTAAAATATGCACGTATAATAGAACAGCATACTCTAGCTGACCATGAATTCTGTCATTACACTGATAATAAACCTTCCTATTAGAACTGGGGACTTAAGAGCAGTTGACAAATGAAAGTTTGCCATGGCTTCAGCTGCCCCAAGTTTTGAAAGTTACTTGGAATTGGTAGACACCCTTGCATAGTGTTTGGGATCCATTTTTGAATACAGCGAGTGGATATTTTTTAAAGATAAAAGCTCTATATTTTAACACAAGGGTACAGGGTCTGAGGAGTACATCCAACTGAGATCTATATCAAACCAGCTCTAAGAATGAAAAGTCTGGGGGGGAACAGGAAATGGACTGGTTACTGGGCTCTCACCTTGCGTAAAGTGGAAACAGTATGCAAGCAGTGGCTCATATATGTGAATTCTTGCAGAGAGGGCTCCTAGGTGAAGAGATGAGTGTATTTTCTATATAACACCTGTTACTTTTAATACACACATCCACACACATAAGTTTCTATGTGTTATGACTGCAATTCCTGCTGCCTGTGGTTTAGGGAAATTATGAAACTATGAAGCATAGGTCCTCTTTGGAAACTCTGGAAAAGATAGGCATCTTGTGCTCCTCACTGTTTTTTCATGGTCCTCAGGAGGAAGTCAAGACCGTCACTAAGGAAGGAAAAGGACATTGGGCAACTCAGCTTCTCCCCACTGACTCAGACTGGTTGGAGTCAATATACTTGTCTTTGCATATTGCTCCTGAGAGAGCAAACCTATGCAAAATTGTATTTTTTAGTAATTTCCTTTTAAGATCTAACATAAAACAGGTTTATTCTTAATACCTAGTTGAGATCTAGGTGACTAGAGAAGACTATAGATTGGGTGGGGGAGATTGGAAAGTCAGGGCAATGGGGGAAAGATGGCAAGAAACAAAAAGTCTTAAGAAGCTCTGGCTTCGTAGGTGGGGGATTTGGACCTTCAGAGGAAGAGAAGGGGACACCCCAGAAGATAATTTCCATGCCAGTCTGAGTCTGGGCCCACCTTCAGCTGTAAACCACCACCACCACCACCCACCACAATGACAACAAAATCACAACAAAGAAGATGCTCTCTCCTTAAGGGTCAAGGGAGGGGAACAGAGCAGTAAGCATCTCCCAGGGAGTGCTCCTTGTACACCTTTCAGGTCCTGGCCTCACCTTATTCCCCTCTGAGCTATAATATTTGTGCCCTGAGAGCCGAAGACAAATGGAGGTCTGATACCAGGTATTTAAATCTATAAATTATAAAACCCAGTCCTGTGGCTAACGGAGCCATGTGGCTCCCAGGACAGCCTTGCCATGAGGGAGCCTCCCAGGGACCTGGAACACATCCGCTGGGGTAGGATGGGGGTAAGCTGGTCCAGGCATGGGAAATATCCAGGAGGGGGCTGCCCTGCACAGCTCTGTGAGGTGCTGGGCCAAGCAGCTGCCCCTTCTCCACACTTCATGTTTCCAACTCAGGATTCCAAATCAGGCAGTTCTAAACCCCTCTCAGGACTTTGCCACCTGAGCAGTGGGTCTGCAGCTATAAGAGGAGCCCAGTTCGCCTAAACATTGCCTGAGTGATTGGTGTGGCCGACGTTAGACAAAAGCTCCCACTGTTCCTCTGGTTCCCATGGGCAGAGGCTGGGATTGTCTCCTCCCTCTGCACGCACATGCACACTCTCGGCAACTGCCCCCCTGTCCTCGGGCTTGGGCGCCCAGTTTGTTTCCTGTATCCTCCCCAAGTCATTCCTATTTGCTCGACCGGTCAACAGCTTGCAGAAAATTTCTTTTACATTGAAAGGAAAATGCTTTGTGTTGTGGTGTGTCAGATACGTGGGACCACTGATGTGTCGGACCCAGTGCGACATGGTCTGGTCCATGCCCAGGTTTAAGGTGGCACTCTAGTTTCATCTGGTGTCACTGCCAACAACAAATTCCTGTTCACTAATGGTGCTGCCCTTGCCTGGAATGCCTACCACCACACACACACACACACACACACACACACACCTCGCACAGAGCATTTCTTCCTTTTTTGGCAATTCCTGCTCATCAGTCAGGACCCAGATCAGTTTTTACCCTCTCTGTTAAGGGAGTAACTATTGAAACCCTAACCCCCTCCGAATATGCCCTTATTTGGAAACTGGGTCACTGCAGATGTAGTTAAGTAAGATGAGGTTATATTGGAGCACCGTGGACCCCTAATCCAACATGACTGTTGTCCATATAAGAGGAGAGAGAGGCAAACAGACCCAGCAAGGAGGATCCTTAGGAAGACACAGACGGACAGAGGGAAGGTAGTCATATGACCAAGGAGGCAGAGATTGGAACTGTGGGAGGACACATTGCTATTGTTCTAAGCCATCCAGTTTGTGGTACTGCTTATGACAACCCTAGGAAACTCAGTGACCATTCTTAAAACTCCCAAGCACAGTTTGTTAATGCTTCCCCCACGTGGATATACTTACTAAGGCACTATCCCATTGGGATCGTTAGGATTTTCATGCCTATCTGTACAACTAATTAATTTGTGATTTCGTTAAGTGTTGCTACCCTGTCATATTAACTGATATCTCCTAGCACAGTGGTACTTAATAAATACAGAATGAGTCAATGAATGAGCAATTGAGAAGGTTCATGCAAAGTGAAGAAAAATTAAATAATGATGAGTTTGGGTGAAATAGCACCCTGTGAATATTCCTACTGTGTTGTAGCCTAACAAAAAATTTTTCAAAGTATTGCATTCACTTCTATATTCTCCCTCTTTTAGAGGGATCCAAATTCAGACAAATTTTCACAATGAAAAAGCAGGTGATTAATTTTCCCAGTTCCTAATAATGCCAACAGGAAGAATGGCTCTAAGTTCTGAGGAACCCCAGTTCTGATTTTGCCCTGATGTGATCCCATCAATGACCAGGTCTCCTGACCACTATAAAGGTCTGGTGTGGGCCTCCTGGGGGCACAATAGGACAGTTCTCCTTGCTTCCCACACTGAGAAA
This sequence comes from Mirounga angustirostris, assembly GCF_029215605.1. Classification (NCBI taxonomy): domain Eukaryota; kingdom Metazoa; phylum Chordata; class Mammalia; order Carnivora; family Phocidae; genus Mirounga; species Mirounga angustirostris. The sequence goes on along the minus strand of NW_026991711.1, from coordinate 13,759,129 downwards.
AAGAAAACAAGTTCTGTTTCCGAAACAAACTCTAAGGAGCAATGCAAAAACATAGCCTGAGGGAAATGAGAAATGAAGGTTTTTAAAATAATCCCTTAAAGGGGGAAATGTCACCTTAATTTAATTGGGGCTTTGCTATTACATTTCTTCTCTATCTGTGACACAGTTAAAGTCTATTATCTAAAGCACTGACCCAAGATGAGCTACTTTTTCTCAAAAAAAAAAAAAAAATCTTCCTGACATCATTTTCCAATGTCTTTTGTGAGTCCTTTGGTTCTAAATTAATTATTCAAAGGAAAAGAGAGTAAATCAGAATTTCAGTTGGAAGGCTGGGGGCATGAGTAGTTTGAAAACCATATTCAACATTATGATACAGATTTACCCCTAGAAAAAAATGTTTACATGTTTTAATAATACAAACTATGGAATATAAAGAGTGACAAATCCTCACCAGTATGGGCATACAAAAGACAGACATCTGAATACAAGCAGTTCACCCACGGTAGGGATACTCCCCAAAGATGCAATTTATCAGTTTTGAACTTGAACACCATGTAATATATTTATGTTTATTGAAAAGAGGCATGTGCTTTAAAAATGTTACCACCATGTCTAATATTCTCATTTTCTCTTCATAAAAATCACACTATCTATGATATATAGATCTGCCCTTGGATGTCAGGAGCCTTGAAATCTGTTCCCATACCTGAGAGCTGTAACCTGAAAATGAGGCCTGAGGAATGAGTGCATTCTACTATGTCTCAGAAATTATCTACATTATTTTCTCTAAACCTATATATTTATCAAGTTTTAAATTGATGAATTTCTTACCATATTAGCATACACCATGGCAAGCGAAAGAGGAAGCTTTATAATTTTTGCTGGTGTATGCTTTAATTAAAAAAAAAAAAAAGTGGTCCAGAAGTTTAAAAAGATCAGCTTCAAACTCATCAAACACAACTAATTCCCAAATTAACTTTTACCTTGTGGCTCCCCAGAACTGTCAACCAATGAAGAACAGTGAAGAAAGAACAGATACTATGTAAACAGGAGAGACTAGAAATATTATATGAATACTCCACACCCCATCCCTATGTCCTTTTCCTACTTTGTTTTTTTCCCTATTGAACTGGGTACCTTCTAACATTCCATAGAATTTTAAACTTTGTTTATTGTCCTGACCCCTGCTGGAAAGTAAGCTTCATGAGGGCATGGAATTTTTTGTATGTTTTATTTTCTGATGCATCCTTAGTGCTCACGCAGTGCCTGGCACATAGTGAGCACATAGTAAGTATTTGTTGAATTAACAAAGAACTTCAGATATCCTGCAAACTCCAGAGACCCCATTTTCTGTCAGTGTTTAGTTAGAACAGAATGTGGTTCTGTGTTTTCTCAAGGCCTATTAGGTTATGCTTTACAGAAACAATAAACTGAGTAACATTTCTATGACACTTAAGCAATTTACAGAGTGCTTTCTCATGCATTGTCTCATTTGATTTTCTAGCAGCCTCCTAGGGAGCTTTTTTTATTCTCACCATGTCACGAAGGAGGTTACTGAATCTCAGACAGGTTAAAGGATTTCTCCCGAAACATCAGAGGCAGAAAGTGTTAGCACCCAGAGGGGAAGCTGTGCCCTTTGAAGGCAAAGATTATCTACTTTCCCCTCAGCCAGATGACTTCTCATTTCTGGATTCCTCTCAGGCTTGTGCAGGCTGCACCCAAACTGCCCTCTATTCAGTATCCCTGTAAATGGCCATTTCAGTGACCAATGACTTTTTATCATAAATGCATCTAGGTCAGATTGTTTAATACTTCATAATTTCAGGTAACTCTTACTTGACAACCATGTTCTTATTGCACACTACTTTATCAAATCAAATAGAGGGGATAGTCATCCCAGGTGGTTTCATTTTCTTTCATTCATGTCCTACAACAGTTGATCAAAAACAAAATATATAACATTGTGTCAGACACTCCATTATACATTAAGAGCAGTGATGAACAAGAAAGGCTTTTAAAAAATGATTTCCATGGGGGAAAAAAAAAACCTCTCAGTAAACTAGGAACAGAGAGAAGTCTCCTCAATTTGAGAAGGAATATCTACAAAAAACCCCATAGCTAATATCCTACTTAATGATGAGAAACTAGAAGATTGCCCACTAAGAGAAGGTACAGGCAAGGATGTCCCCCTCTCAGCCTCCTTTTTAACATTTTGCAGGAAGTTCTTAGCTAATACAGTAAGACGATAACAAGAAATAAAAGGTATACTGATTGGGAAGGAAGAAATAGAACTACCTCTGTTCAGAGATGACATGATTGATCTCTGTAGAAAATCTGAAAGAGGAGGGGAAATTGGAGGGGGAGACGAACCATGAGAGACTATGGACTCTGAGAAACAAACAGGGTTCGGGGTGGAGTGGTGGGGGGATGGGTTAGCCTGGTGATGGGTATTAAAGAGGGCATGTTCTGCATGGAGCACTGGGTGTTATACGCAAACAATGAATCATGGAACACTACATCAAAAACTAATGATGTAATGTATGGTGATTAACGTAACATAATAATAAAAATAAATTAATTAATTTAAAAAAAAAAAAGAAAGAAAATCTGAAAGAATCAACAAAAAAACTCCTGGAACTAATAAGCAGTTGTAGAAAGGTGGTTGGATACACGGTTAATCTACAAAAGTCAGTCACTTTCCTATATACCAACAATGAACAAGCGAAGTTTGAAGTTAAAAACACCACTATTTTCATTCGCATACCCCAAAATGAAATGCTTTGGTATAAATCTAACAAAATATGTACAAGATCTATGTGAAAAAAAATGACAAAACTCTGATGAATGAAATAAAAAAACTAAAATAAAAGATGGTCTATGTTTATAGATAGGAAGACTCTGTATTATCAAGATGCCAGTTCTTTTCTACTTGATCTATAGATTCAATGCAATCCCATGAAAATGTCAGCAAATTACGTTTGAATATCAACAAACTGACTCTAAAGTGTATATGGAGAGGCAAAAGACCCAGAGCGGCCAATACAATATTGAGGGAAGAACAAAGTTGCAGGACTGACCCTATGTGACTTTAAGACTTACTCTAAAGCTATGGTAATCAAGACAGTATGATATTAGTGAAAGAACAAATAAATACATTAATGGAACAGAATAGAGAGCCCAAAAATAGATCTCCATAAATATAATCAACTGATCTTTGATAAAGAAACAAAAGCAATACAATGGAGCAAAGATAGTTTCTCAACAAATTGTGCTGAAATAACTAGATATACACCCATGGGGAAAAAAAATCATCTAGACACAGACTTCATACCCTTCACAAAAATTAACTCAAAATGGATCATAGACCTAAAGTAAAATGCAAAACTATAAAACTCCTAAATAGTAACATAGGAGAAAACCTAAATAACCTTGGGCATGGTAATGCCTTTTTAGATATAATACCAAAGATACAATGCATGAAAGAAATAATTTATAAGTTGGGCTTCATTAAAATTAAAAACTTCTGCTCTAAGAAAGATAATATCAAGAGAATTAGAAGATAAGCCACAGACTGGGAGAAAGTATTTGCAAAAGACATATCTGATAAAGGACTGTCATCCAAAATATACAAAAAAATCTTAAAACTCAAAAATAAGAAAACAATTCAGTTAAAAAATGGGCCAAAGCCCTTACCAGATGTGTACAGATGGAAAATAAATATATGAAAAGATGCTATCATATGTCATCAGGGAAATATAATTTAAAACAACAAGATACAACTATACACTTACTAGCATGTCCAAAATCCAGAACACTGACAACACCAAATGTTAATGAAGATAGGGAGCAACAGGAATTCTCATACATTAGTTCTGGGAATGCAAAACGGCACAGCCACTTTGGAAGACAGTTGGTATTTTACAGAACGAAACCAACTCCTACCATGTGATCCAGAAATCATGCTCCCTGCTATTTACCCAAAGAAGCTGAAAACATATCCATGCAAAAACCTGCACAGAGATATTTATAGCAACCTCATTCGTAATTGCCAAAATTAGTAAGCAACCAAATATCCTTCAATATGTGAATGAAGAAATAAAAAAAAAGACATGAAGTAACCTTAAAGCATATTTTTAAGTGAAAGAAGCCAGTCTGAAGGAGCTAAATATTGTATGATTCCAATTATAAGACATTGTGGAAAGGCAAAACTGTGGAGGCAGTAAAAATATCAGTAATTGCCAAGGGTTGATGGAGAGAGGGAAGGATAAATAGCCTGAGTGCAGAGGATTTTTTTAGGGCAGCAAAACTACTCTGAATGATACTGTAATTGTGGATACATGTCCTCATACATTTATCCAAACCCATAGAATGTACAACACCAACAGTGAACCCTAATGTAAACTATGGGGATAATGATGTGTCAATGTAAGTTCATCAATTAAAACAAATGTTCCTACCCCACTAGGGAGAGGATAATAGGGAAGGCTATAAATCTGTGTAGCTGGAAGTATATGGGAGATTTCTGTGCCTGCTCTTCAGTTTTGCTGTGGACCTAAAACTGGTCTAAAAAAATAAAGTCTTAAAAATACACACATGCATGTGTATACGCACACACACACACTATGATGGTTTCATTTCTACCTAATCAGTGTTTGGGCATTCCCCCAAATGTTGTCAGCCAGAGATAGATTAGAAATTTTGCAAAAGTAAGATTTCTCTGCTTTCATAGTTTTCTGAGAAAATTCAACCTGGCTGAAGCCAAACGTATTACTGTATTTTGAAAGCTTTTTCTGTCCCCAAATGGCATCATGAATGCAAAATAACCATGTATTGTCTTTTGCACTTAAAATTCTCCATCTTCCCTGGTGTTTATGGTTTATATGTGAAAAGGTCAAGTGAGAAAGTTTTAATAACAGAGCCAACACTTTCCACCACCCTTACAGCCATTATGACTGGGGCCACCCTTCCCAAACCTTGTCTGGTGCATGTGTGTAACAGGAGCTCCCCTATTTTATTGGGCTGCTGACAGGGTGGTGTTCTGAGAGGTTGTTTCCCTAAAATGCTGCCATATTGTTTGATGTGGCCTTTCAACATGGAACTCATATGGTACATTCAATTTTACAACTTTAATCACAATGAGATGCCTTCCATTTAGCACATTTTGGAAAATAAATGCAATTGCTAATAAAGAAGCTTCTGGTCATTCTTTACTCACATTGCCACCACATCCTCATGACAACCACCTACATCATCAGAACTCCAAGGCTGAAGTTCTTAACATTTTAACAGTGGCTCTTCTGGTCATTCTGACACTACACATTATAGGGTTATCCTGACTCCTTTCATTTGGGATACTATTCTGTGACTAGGACATCAACTTCTTACTTGCCTGAGTTCATCCTAAGTTCTAAATGCTATGAGACAGTCAAGAGTTACATGTAGGTTTGTGATGTTATTTAAAGGTTGTGTATGTGAATGACACTAGTAATTATCACTCCCATTTAGGACAGCCCCTGTACTCCCAACTGTAGGATTTTCTCCAGAGTTCAACCATGTCCACTTAATTATAATAATAGTTAATACATAGCACTTAGCACTCATCATGAGCCAGGCGCTATTAGTGCTTGTATTTTCTGTCATTTAATACTCATAAATAAGGTAGGTGCCATTATTATAATTGAGGAAATTGAAGCATAGAGTGATTAAGGATCTTGCCAGAAATCACACCGCTTGTAAGTTATAGAATTGGAATTTGCAATCAGAAAACCTATTGCCAGAGGCTTACTGATAACCCTTACGTTATATTGGCTTTTCAGTATAACAAAAAATACCTTTGAAGATAGTTCTGCAAAAGAATTAGAACTGTAAAATTTTTCTTTGAAACTACCTAAATGTGATCCATGTGTATACATAATACACTACACACACACTCACACTCACACACATGCACACACACACAGATGTTTGCATACTTCACACCCCTTTCTTGAAGTCTTCACTATATGACTCATTTAAGGTTGGAAACATACTAAGCTGAATATATCCCATCTGTCTACAGAGAATACATCTAGAACTGTGCCCCCTTTCCCACCAAACACCAAACAGCACCAAACCAAACAGGATAAAAAGGGGAATCAACCTGTGTGCAATTCATTTTTAGCCTGCCACCTCACCTTCATTGGTCCATTCCAGGATGAGGGTGGAGATCCAGGATCACAGACAGGGATCCAAGGCACAATGTGCTCAGGGTACTGCCTGACAGCAGTCCTGCTCTTGTTCCAGTGTCCTCTTCCACCTACCCCTGGGCACATTCCTCTCTGTTTTGTTCTCCACGTAAAATGCTAGAGATCTATTTAGGGCAGAGCTCTGATTTGGATGTCAAATAAAACTGATTGATTTTATGATTCTGTAAAGGTTACCTCAAAAGGTGAAATGGGTTCTGCTGCAGAAGAGCACCCATAAATCCAAGCTATTTGTGACAAGTCTTGTCCCACAGTAGGAAGATGGATTCTTGGATCTGCATCTAATCTAGACATGATAGCAAATTTTCCACTGGAGTTGCCTCAGGGGCTCCTGCTGTCTACGTATTACAGAAGTTTACATATATGAAGACAACATGGTTAAATGAGAATTCGTTGCTTCCTAGAGTAGTACCATGAGATTGAAAAGTGAAGTCACCATAGTATTCCATTGGCAAAATAAAACAACACACCCTCCACCCGTTGGTTGGCTCACTGCCATTGGTTAAGAGCCCTAAAGCATGTTGCCTGCAAATGATTGAGAAAGTCAGTGCATGACCAGAAGGCTTCCAGCTCTCTGAGCCCTTCCAAAGCTCCAGGAGGGCAAGGAGTTTTCTTGTTTGATGTCATAGAGTGGGTGCTCAAAAAAAATTAAGTCAAATGGGTACACAAATCTTTGATACATCTTGAATTTCTGGATATCCTCAAAACTCTTTGGGATTCTTGGCCCAGCAGATGGAGGATGGGAGCAATGGACAATGGTGACTATGGTAGAAAAGTAGGGGAGAAAACGGATGAATGGATGGTGTGTGGGTGTGGGTGTGTGTGTACACTTGTCTATAGACATAAGGCAACAATGAATGGCTGGGCTGTGATGCATACTAATCTAAAGCAAGAAGATCCACTGAGCATGTTTACTTATCATTTCTGTTATCCTAAAATGACTACCAAAGACACAACAGTAGGGAAAACTGGAAGTTACTTAAAGACATGGGGTGAGGAAAGGGAGTGAAATTACTGCTTATGTGCCAAGCACTACAGTAGGCCCTTCATGGGACTGACTCTCTGATGCGCAGAATTAGCCGCAAGGCAGAGAGTGTGGATTTGCTCTGCAGGAAGAAGGCTGAATGACCTCGTGCATGGATGACTGGCAGCATAATGACTCCAGCCTGGTCTTTTGACTGCAGTTGCTATCCTTTATTCTTCTCAATTCTTACATTTACCCACCCAGTTCAGGCCCACATTGCCACTTGCCAGTCTGCCTTGGCCTCTCTTTACTCCTTATGACCTAAGCCAGACCATATCAATATCCAAATCAGACCATATCACTCTTCTTTAATTGTTTGAAATGGCACCAAAGGACTCCCCAGATCCAGCCCTTGCACCACATAATTAAAGGCTAAGGCCTCCCCCAACCTCCCCACTTGCCCTCTCTGCTTTATAGTTCCCCACATACAGCAGGATATTTCTCACCGCCACATTTCTGGCTGTTCTGTCACCCATTTCTGGAATTTCAGTCCCTCCTACTTTGCCTGGCTAACTTGGAATCATCCAGCACTTAGCTGAGACCTCAGTTCCTCCAGCAATCTTGCCTGATTCCCAGGTTGATTTAGGGACCCTTTGCTTTATTTCCACACTCTAAGTTTCTGTGCTGTAAGAACTTACCACATTATGTTAAAATAGTCTTATGTCATCTGTCTTACTAGTTGTAAATTCCTTAAAGGCAAGGGCCACATTCTACACATTTTTGTATACACAGGGCTTTGTATGCATTGCTTGTAATAAAGCAAATTTTTAAAATTGCTTTTCTATATTCTGTATAAAAGAATAGAAAAGGGGAATTTAATAGAGTGGAAATGTCATCACAAACTGTTTCTGGAATGATACGGGTGGATGAACCGGGGGAGGGTGGGGGTGGAGGGGAAGATAGGCTTACAAGAGGAAACAGGAGAGCGTTCACGAAGGAATGGTTTCAAACCCAACTCTGCAGCTACATATTTATCACTGTCACTGACAACATTCAGCCAGTGACTGAACATTTCAGGGACATGAGCCTGCCAGGGGACTCTTCCAACGGGCAAGATTTGATCAGAGACTTCCAACGGCCTGTCCAAGATGTTCCCACAACTGCACTGTGATCTTGAGCTCTTCTTATCTGCTCCTTCCTTTCCTCTCTTCTCCCACAGGCACTAGACCTGCCCTATGGTCTGATGGCTCTTCATGCCTACCCCGTTCCTTCCTCCTTCATCCTTTATAGGTGCTTCCCCCAGTACATCTCTTGCACATCTAATCCTGCCCTGAGGTCTCTTCTCAGAGGGCCTGACTGACAAAGGGGTACTAAGTGTGGTCTGAGAAAACAGGTACTAAGATGGGGTTTGGAGACTAGTTCATTCATCACCTGGCTGGCGAGGAGAACCCCATCCTGAGTAGAATGTGGGGCATACATAGTCCTTGGCATGAGGTGGTGGCCCTTCTGCTGAAGATTTCACTGGTGGTGACCTAGAAAAATATTTCAATTAGGAACAATCGTGCCTCAGATAAACCTCGTTGGCAGAAGTGAATGCCCTTTGCTCTTGCAATGATTCAAGAAAATCACATATTTAAAAGCTAAGAGGGGAAACAATGCCCACAACCACAGCAGAGTTGGCTAATAATTACTAATTTGTATTGGCACCCTATAGAGGGATGATGAGAAATTGAAGGTAGTAACCACATAGTTAAAGGCTAAGTATGAGAGTTAGAGAGACTCTGGTAGCTTACAAAGAGGCCCTTACCTTGCTGCAATTAAAGAGTGGACAGAGCTAAGGAGCAAACTCAGGACCTCATAGAGTTGCAGACCTCCCGAGATGCTTAAATGCAAGGCAAACCAAGTTGTTTATGCTAAGATCAGGGCTATGGTCAGGAAAACCTGGAACCTTAAAACATGCGATGGGGATATCTGGATGGATGACCCCAAAGATTTTGGCTCTGCAGATGCCCGTGAACACTCAGAACCTTCTGTACCCTCCCATTCTTAGTAAAAGCAATTACTTCTGCAATGCTGAGGATGCTACAGAGGCTTTTCCCTTGCAAGGCAACAAATGCTTCTCTCCTTTCTTGCCTGCCAGGTGGATAACTAGAGTTAAATCCCAGCATAACCTGGCTGGGGACATATTGGGTCTAATAAAGGAGGGAAGAGATTACTCACCAAGGAGCTGAAAGAATTAGCTAGTGTGTACTGGGAGGATCCAGCCGAGAATGCATGCCTGAGATTAGAATTTGAGGGTGATTGATCAAGGAGGCTAAAATAAATCTGGCTAAGTAAAATTACCTTGATTTGGGGGTACTTTTTTTGCAACACAGGATTAAATACTCTGGATCCCAGAGGTTGGGGTAAACTCACTGTTAGATAAGCCTGAACATGTGTGTCCCACACTGAGTAAAGTGGAAATGCTTGGGTTTCCCTGGCAGATGGTGGAGGAAGGCATAGAAGGCTGGAGTGTAGGCCTGCTCGAGTAGATAAATTACATGAAACCCAAAGTCCTTCTTGAGGTTTATTCCCCTCTAGAGGACTCAGAAGATGCAGCTGTCACCCAGGCCATCAGGAATGCACTTTCAATAGGGTAAATGGCATCATTAAGAAGAGCAGCTTATGCTGCGTAAGAATTTGCAAATGCTCTGAGGGGAAAAATTCCAAAGAATGCAAAAGTTCCAAAGAATGCAGGGGCTTACCTCAAAATGTTTCTCTTCTCTCAGAGATGTTGGTTCCTGAAGTCCTAGAGACCTTAGTAGCCTTCTGATACCTCCCAGCAGATGTTTGATGTATATTGTCTTATCTTTTTCAGTTACACTTAGTAGAAGGTTAGTCTGCAATGATCTACTTAGCCTTTATAGAGATGATATCCCTTTCTTTAGTACCTAAATATGAGCATAAGCCAGTAAATAATGAATATAAACCAATAGTCAATAGATAATGAACATGAATCAGTAGTCAGGGCTCCACAGACAGTTGAGAAAATTCATTAACTTGAGAAGCAGGGATAAAACAAACAATAAAGGAAAAACAAACTGAGAAACAGATATGAAGCAGGGGGCAAAAGAATAAAAACATGGTTATCCTTACCAGAGAAACAGGATAAGCTATCACAGCCATGAAAGAACGATAGGATATTATCAAAATGGAACATCTGAAGAATGAGCAGAAGCTTTTGAAATTTAGAAATTATTATAATACAAATCAATAACTCTGTAGAAGTTTAGGAAGATAAAGTTCAGGGTAAAATAGAACAAAGGAGCAAAAAAGAAAAGACAAATAGAAGAGAAAATAAGAACATAGGGGATCAGCTAATTAGATTCAATATTTCAGAAATAGAGAAAAAGGAGAGAAGAAAATTATCAAAAGACTAACTAATATTTTTCCAAAATTAAAAGAAATGTCTTCCTAGGAAATGCCTAAAGATAAATGACTGAAAATATAAATAAGACTCATTATCATTAAACTGAAGAATACTAAGGATAAAAGGATAATCTGAAAAACCCCCATAAAGGTCAAATGTGTCACATGTGAAGGGCCAAGAATTACAATGGCACCAGAATTCCCAATTACAATATTAAGAGCTGGAAGAAAATGGAACAAGGTCTCAAATTCTGGTGGACAATGATTTTCTACCTAGAATTCTCTAAGATAAACTATCAATTAAGTATGAGTATAGATTCCTTACATTTTCAGACATTTGAGATTTCAAAAATGTCCCTCCTATGTATGTGTTCTTAGAAAGCTACTGGGGATATCTGGATGGATGCCACTACCAAAATGACAGAGGAAACCAAAAAAGAAAAAGACATAGAATCTAGGCAACAGGGGCTTGAATATATAAACAGTCTGTGGGAATTAATCCACAGGATTCTGGTAAAGAAAATGCCAGGATGAGAGCCCTTGGGCATAAGGAGAGAATTGGGGCAGGAATATGAGGGTGGCAGTAAGGAAGGCTTCAATGCCACTAACATCTACTAAAGCAGAATTGATTTATCTGTGTGTTTGACTAGCCTGAGAGGAATACACAATTCTTTTGGAGAGGTTGGGTAAGAATTCATGATTAGCACAGAGAAATGTAATGAAAAAACAAACTGTCCAAGAAAGAAAAAAACAGTAATAGTGTACTTTGTGGCTCAACATGAATACTGATTACATACTAGATGCTAGATATTTAAATAAAAATTACTATATAAACTTTTTGGGAAAAAAAGAGGCAAAGGAATGTGTATGTGGGTACGGGAAGTTTCTCTGAGGGCTTCCACCTCATCTTTCATAATAAGGAGTCAATGGAAATGTCCAAAATGAACATTACTTAGACATACAATGGCAAATATCAAAGCAAACAGCTAAAAACATTGAATGTGTTTCCAGGGAATAAATCTTGGAGGTAGAAGGTTGAGACAGGGGAATTATGTTTATTTTTAATAGTCTTTAAGTCATTAGATTTTTTTAAACTTTATACATGTATATATTTATAAAATTAAAGACCTGGCTGGCTCAGTCAGAGGAGCATGTGACTCTTGATCTCGGGGTCATGAGTTCAAGCCCCATGTTGGGTGTAGAAATTACTTTAATTAATTAATCAAAAAAAAAAAACTAGTCATTTCCACCATAAGAAAAAGCAATGAGTAATTCACAAACATTTAAGCATCTACCAGTCTCTCCTATCTTAAGACAAAGAACACCACAAACCTTCCTTGACATTTTGGTTTCTTCAACCTGCTGCTCCATTTTCTTCTCTTCACACACCACCTTCTTCATGGTGATTATCCTCACTGTCCCCATTTACTTATCCATCCATCATGCTTGTGGACCTCTGCGCTGGTCAATCCCATGACTTCTCTTTCCTTATTTGACAGGGTCAACAGCCTTCTCTTGAGGCTTATCTACAACAATTTCTCCTACTTTCTGTGCTTCTCTGGCCACTCCTCCCTCTCTTCACTCCCTCCAAAGCTGCTGCTTTCTCTATTTAACATGCAAATGTGCTCCATGTACCTGTAACTCAATTCCCAGGTCATTTCCCAGGTTCTTCTCTGTACCTGTTCTGGGACTGACCTTTAGCGGGGTATCTTCTCTCTGCTTCCTTGGACTTAATTCCAGACATGCTTGACTCCTCACCTGCTCTCATCTAACAGGAGGTTACCAAGTTCCCTTGAACTGTGGCCTGAATCTCTGGCCTTTTGCTCACTCTTCTGCCCAACCCCAATCCCTGAGACTGCTGCCTGGGCCAGAGATTCTAGTTTCTACTTGTCCAGGCAAACAAACAACGTGGCCCTAAGGAAGGAAAGAACACATGTCAGAGGGACAGCGAAAAAGTCCAGGGAAGAACTTCAGAAGGTTAGAGAAGAGAGCTAGGGATAAGGTTGGAGCAGGATGCTAGAGCTACATGGGGCAAGGCCTTTTATTCAGTTTAAGGATTTGTGTTTTATTTAAGACCAGTGGAATTGTTTGGAGCATGAAATACTTTTGGTCATATTTCCATAAAAGATGAATTTGGATGAAGTGCAGAGAATGCGTAAGATGTGGATGAGAGAAAAACAGGAGTGGTGCAGGTGAATAGTAACAGTAGTTGGATTAGGGTGGTGATAGCTAAGATGGAGAGATGTCTTTGAAACAGGGAGGGATTTAGGAGGTAGAATCAACAAGCCTCTGTAATGACCTCCTGTTAAGGGTGAAGAGAGAAAGGCATCTCTCACATGAGCCCCACATTTCTGGCTTGGATCTTGAGTAGCTGCTGGTGGCAATCAAAGATAAGGAGGACGCTGGATAAGGACCAAGTTCTGTGGAGAAGATCATTAGTTTTTGAGCTTGACATGTGTTTGAGACAGCTAAGTGATGATTTTTAAGAAGCCAGTTGAATATACAGTTCTGGAGCACAGAAGAATTATCTGAAGTGACAGATAAAAATGGTGTAGTCACAGGTGTACCAACTTCCTATCACTGTGGTAACAAATTGTCACAATCTTTTAGTGGCTTAAAACAGCACAGATCTATTATCTTACAGTTCTAGAGGTCAGAATCCAAAACGGAGGTCAGAAGTGCAAAATGGGTTTCCCTTAGCTAAAATCAAGGTGTTGGCTCTCAGGATGACTCTTTCCCTTGCCTTCCCAGCTTCTGGAGGCCACCTGCATTCTGCATTCCTTGGCTTGTAGCTCCTTCCTCCATCTTGAAGGCCGGCAGTGTGGCATTTCAAATCTGTGTCTCTCTCTTCCCACTCCCTACTCTTTCTCTCTCCGACCTCTGTTACTATGGTCACTTTTCTCTTTATGGCTCTCACCTTCTGGCTTCCCTCTCATAAGGACCCTCACGGTTTCATTGAGTCCATCTGGATAATCCAGGATGATCTCCTCACCTCAAGATGCTTAGTTTAATTATGTCTGGGGGAAAAAAATTCCCTTCTGTCATGTAACATGACATGTTCACACGTTCCTGGATAGGATGTGGACATCTCTGGGGGATTATTCTTCTGTCTGCCACAGGTATACAACCCTGCAAATGTTTATTGAATAGGTGACTTAAAAAAAAAAAAATGAAGTATTTTAAATGACACGTTTTTCCTCTCTCCTGTGACAGAATCAAACTCAGAAAGATAGAGAAGTATGATGGATGAGCTAAGGAAAATAATGAAATTTACAATACTGCTGAAATCCAAGTTGTTTTTACCCAAAAAGTTGTAGGTGTTTTTGATCCTAAAGAAATTGCCCCTTTTGAACATGTCTAGGAAAAATAAACAATATCTGAATCCTGGCATCTTGAGAATTTGTTCAGCTTCTTTATGGAGGCATGCTAACCTAGAGTTTGGTGAATTGTATATGGCATATCAAGTTTTGTTAAGATATCATGTGGTAGGGGGGCTGCTTTTCCTAATCTGCTCACTCTAAGTACTAACATCTTGACTTTCTTTGCCATAGTCGCAGGACACAGAGTACAGAGCCACCATGAAGGTGACATGATTATGTCCTGTGAGGTACTCACATAAGTGTTGTTTCCTGCCCCTATAACTCTGAGATGTACTGTTTGAGACCAAGAAATAGCAACGTCCTCTTAGTCTGGTTATGTCATCATGCCGCTGGACAAACAAGCAAAAGAAGGGTTAGCATTTAGGCTGGTAACTTTGACCCTATCAAGAGACAAAGGGTGGAAGGAAAATGTGTGGATGGAACCCAGGGAATCCCATGGATGCTGCATTATGATACCATGTCCATTGGATGACTCATGCAGGCTAAACAGAGAGACCCACCTAGGACTCAGAAGGATATGCATGGCAAAAGACTCCAGCCAAAGGGAAGAAGAAGTGGAGCTGAAAGAAGGAACTCAAGAATACTCGGTTCACACTCAATGGCAAGTTACAGAAGTAAAAATGGCAACCATTACTCATTTTTTCTTCATTGCCATGGTATGCATATATTAAATGTTTTACCTGGGTTCCCTTCCCTTTCCTTTTCCTGAGCTCCACTATCATATATAGTACTTATTAGTGGCATATATGCCACTTAGCTTGTGGGTGGAATGAGAATGATGGAACACAACGGAACCAGGGGAGGAGTGGGTGTCACTCAGATAATCTAAACTTAGAGATGGATGGAGTAACTGGCAAGACTCTGGGTTCTTTTCCTTTCAGTGCACTTTTGATATGTGAGGAGAGTTAACTTATGTTAGCTAGTTTGGGCATTTTTTTGAACTGTCAAGATGGGAATAATGATGTGGTGGATTTTAGGCAACCAAGTGGACCATATTAAGACTACATCAGCTTTTTTTTTTTTTTTTTTGATGGCACAAAATCATCACCTTTCCAAGGGTATGCTGAATTCCTTCTGTGGAATTATTCCCCTCCATTGTGTATTTTGTCTTGGCAAGGAAACGGAGTTAATCTTGGGAAGCCAACAAGCCAATCTTGGCAGCCAACAACAAAATAAAACTAAAAAGGACAAATGTCCATAGCAGGTTTCACCAACTATAGATAGGTCTAGTGCCATATTTGGAGAATAATTAAACTCAAGATTTTTATAGTGTCAATAAGAGTGTCTAATTTCTCCACGAAGGAGGAAAGTGTATGCAGTTTACCGTACAATTACTATATGAATTCAGGTGTATCAAAATCAAACATTATAGGGGAGGGTTATCTCATAAACTGTAATGTCTTTTTTACAAGGATTTGAGGAAAATTTAATCTAACTGTGACTACAGGATGAGTCTCCAATTTGGTTTTCTCTTCTGCTTTGATTGTTCAGTACCAATGATCTGTCTGCGTGTATCTGTTTGTCCCAGCCATTCCCTCCTTCTATTATAATGGAAATTGTAGCAAATTCTCTCTCTCAGAGAAAATTCAGCAGCTGTGTTTCTGGAACCCCATCTACCTCTATTCTTAGGTACACAGAAGGAGATTCTGTCTGTTTCCAGTGTACACATAAAATTCCTTCCCTTCATTTATTGCCCAAGACTAGGGTTCTTCTCTTTGGGGGATGAAGTTTGTCAAATGCCTTCCCATAGCCCCACCCCTTTTTTCTGAGCCCTCCCCAGTATCCAGCAGGCTTCCCTCTCTGCCCAGATACTCATTTGTGTTTCTTTTCTTTTCTTTTTTAAGATTTTACTTATTTGAGATAGAGCGAAAGAGAGAGAGAGAAAGAGCATGAGTAGGAGGGAGAAGGGGCAGCGGCAGAGGGAGAAGCAGACTCTTCACTGAGCAGGGAGCCCGACACAGGGCTCTGTCCCAGGATCTGGGGATCATGACCTGAGCCAAAGGCAGACACTTAACTGACTGAGCCACCAGCCACCCCTCATTTGTGTTTCTCCTAAAGGCACAGTGGCAACCACCTGGCATTTGAGAATTTCATGCCCACAGTTGGGTGCACCTCAGAAAGCTCCATGGCCTGCCCTGACTGAAGGTAGATTCTGCATCCTCCAGTGAATGCCCTCACTTTCTCCTGTGAGGGAGAAATTTTTCTCTTAATGATAATTTCTGATCCTTGCCTAGATGGATGGTACTCACCTGCCTCCTGATATTATTAAGATGGAGAATTTATTGTCCTATCTCCTGTACCATTGCCATTTTTTTTCCAGTTGGTGGGTCATTTGCATAAAAGTGCTTCTAGGCAAGGGAGCCGATTGTTTGGCTTGCATGGGAATCAGACAATTGACTATGAAACCAAATCCCCAGTCTGTCTTCAACATTATGCTTTGGTCTGGTCACTCTGAGAGGGTGAATGGAGCAGGAGATTTCAGAGATGGGTATAAACTATTATAGCTTAAGTGCTCCTTAGAGCCCATCTGATCCAAACCACACATGTTAAAATGAGGAAACTGAGGCCCAGCCAACAGAAGGACCTTCCCACAATTGAGAAGAGACTATTCTCACATTCATTCCCCTACCAGCCACTGTTGCTCTTTCCTACAGGATGCAGGCCATATCATCTTAGGAAAATTTCAAGTGTACATTCAGTATAGTTTAGCTCTTGTTACACAGCTCTGCCTGATGCTTTGGTAAGACGTGAGAGTCCCTCTCTTCTCTTTAAAACGACGACTTCACTGGACAGTGACGACTATTTCCTGGCTTCCATGATGTTTTGCTCTCATCTTCCCCTCCACCCCCAACCAGTGACCTCTAGCTGCTGTCCTGTGGACTCCAGCACTGTCCTGCCCTGTCTTGCCTGCATTCCTGCTGCCACCTCGAGACCTCTCCTCCACCACCAATGGCCAGTGACCATCTCATTCCCAGCTCCTGTGAGGCCTCCATTTCCACCATTTCACCTCCTTTTTGCATTTGGTATTAATGACTTACTCGCCCAACGCCTCTCTGAGTCAGATATATATGAGTTCTTTTGTATGACACTTTTTAGAAAGAGTTTTAAATTATTTTTTAAATTATAGAAGGCTTGAGAGAGAAAAGGACCAAAGTATGATTATATTCCCATATTTCTAATGAAACAATTATTCAATTGCTGTATTTCCTTCTGATCTATTTTCACATTTTACATATATTATCTCAATTATTTTTTGTATCTCTGTGTATTTTTCATGCTTTTACTTGTTGCATAGTATTGAGTAGAGTGTTCATACCTTAATTTACAATGATATTTGGTATCCATAATAAAGAACAAAATTCACATCCATGATAGACTGAATTACTCTAAGAAAATTTCCAAAATGGGAGCAAAGTACAAAGTATGTGACCCACAGTTGACATGCAGTATTGTTCACTGAATAAATAATAACTTAATTTTATAGAAGAAAGATTTCTTGAATCTGGAATGCCTCTGAATGAGAATCAGGTTTTTCTAGACTCTCTCTACATCCTTACAGTAGGCTGAGTAATCACTCTCCCAAAGATGTCCGTGTCCCAGAGATCCCTGGAACTTATGAATATGTTATCTCCCGTGGCAGAAGGAACTTGGCAGATGTGAGTAAGTGTAGGATCTTGAGCTCAGGGGATTATTTTGGTTTATCCATGTTGGGCTCAAGTGTCATCACAAGGGTCCTTCTAAGAGGGAGGTAAGAGGGTGAGAGAAGGTAATCTGGCCATCAGAGCAGAGATCGGGGTGATATGCTTTGGAGGTGGAAGGAGCCATTGGCCAAGAATGCAAGCAGCCTCTAGAAGGTGGAAAAGACAAGGAAATGGATTCTCACCTAGAATCTCCAGAAGAAATGTGGGTCTTCCAACACCTTGATTTTAATATGTAGAACCCATTTCAGACTTCCAGCCTACGGAAGTGTAAGATAATAAATCTGTTTTGTTTTAAGCTGCTAAGTCTGTGGTAACTTGTGACAACAGCCACAGGAAACAAACACTATCCTCTTCCCTCTCAGGGCCCAAACTCTAGAAGCTCTGTACAAAACATTGTCTGGTGACTCTGGGTGTCCTTCAGAACTCTACCTCCCACCTGTCATTTCGCTGCTTCTCCTCATTTCGCTGCTTATCTCCCATGCCTTGTTTTTTTTTTTTTTCCCTCTGTACCTAGCCCCTTTGAATTTTGATGAGTGAACCAAGCTGACTTACGTGATCCTCTTCCTTGATAACTCGGCTTTTGTCTTTTCAGTGTCTGGCCTTACCTGGAATCCTGGGCCAGAAACAGCACCTAGTGCAGCATTTGTCCAAAAGAGGAGAGTAGACAAGGGTTTCCAGATCCATAAGACATATCCCCAAACTTCCCTGAGCTCTAGATGCATGTGTCCGATAACTTATGGGCATGCTACTTGGATGTGCCCATAGATTCTTAAACTCCACATTTCTAAAACTAAACTCACAATGTCCCCAGCTCTTTCCTGTTCCCTTGCATTGTCCATCCTGGCTCTTGGCAATACCCAGTCATCTCCTCCTCAAACCTCAGTCTTACTTGAGATCCTTGTGTGTTTCTGTAGTGTGTATGCCATTCCCATGCTCAGGCAGGGACAACTGCTCACTTGTTTACTTTGGGATATTTATAGTTTACACGTCCATCAAGGGCTGTGGTTAGAGTAGAGCTCTTATTTTTTGGTATAACTTAGCTGTCATCAGCTGTTAACAAAAATTACATATAATTTTTATATGTAAATAAATATGACATTAAAATTGGTTTGTCAATTAATAAAACAGGCAGAGTGACAATCTAACCATATGCAATGCATGGGTTCTTCGCTAGAACCACACTCACTAGAAAACTTCCCTGGACCTTGCCAGTCTAATCACCGGCTCTTTTCCCTCCTACTGTGAATACTTTTCAGTGCTTCTGGAGGTCATAGCAAATCCTCCTTTTAATATCAGCCTAGTGTTACAGAAAGGTTTTTCCTCTTTCCAGGTTACCCTGATGATAGCAATAAAAATCATCACTGTAAATCATGATATAGACATTCATGTTTTGCTCATATGCAGCAAAAGAAGGGGTAGCATTCCACACTTGTCACCTCCAGTGCTCAAAAAGTGTTACTGGGTTGAGATGGCATATTGAAATTGGATCCCTGGGGTTCACCTTTTGATCACTGAATGAGTTTGTTTTGTTGAGACCTCCTGACTTCCACTACTTTATTTTGACCCTCAATAAGAATAGCAAGAAGTCTGTCTCCAAAGGGTTCCCTGATTGGGCACTTTGTCCTACTGGGGATGAGATTCTTAAAGATCTTACCTGATATTTACTAAAAGATGAGTATTTAGAGCTTAGACAGGACAGGCAATACAGAGATGGACAAACCATGTACTTTTGGGAGAGTAGACTAGAAAGTAAGTAATTTTTATTTTTCCAAATGGGATCCAGCCTTATTGTTTTTCTGTCTGTAAAAATATTTTTTCATGACAAAGAAATGAAGGTAAGTATAAACTAAGATATAAAATAAATACCATCTTAAATCCACCGCTAAGATTTTGTCACTGTTTACATTTGGTTCGTATTCTTCCAGGATTTTGCCTAAGCAGCAAGTAACTCAAAGGCTTTTGTCTGTGCCAAAGGGGGAAAAATGAAACAGAGAAGCTAAAAGTGTCAAAAATAGGAGAAGCAATCTTCTATTTGTGCTGTGACAGCAAACATAAGGAGTCAGAGCCCAGAGCCACACATAATATTCCCTAATGTAATTAGGAAGCCAAACCTATCTGTTTCCTTCTGCCATTGGGAACCCTCAAACTATGCAGTATGTAGCTAAAAAAAAATGAAAATGAAACTGACACAATATCTTTCTTTAAATGCACTGAGGACTGAGATATTAGCCCCTAACCCGTGGAGAATTGATGTAGCCCTTGATTTACTAGAAAAATCTGCTGGGGAACACTGTGTTTTCTCATCGCCATCCCTGACAGATTCATGCTTGGAACAAGGCCGCTTTCGATTGCAGAGGGAATATTTTCCCTAAATTCACCCACAGCATAATTGTCCTGAAAATGAAGCTACAAAAGGTGAGAAGGTCCTTAGGAGGCATTTGAGCTGACAGATGGCTCCACCGCGGCCCTTATAGAAAAGACAGGGTAATTCCATCAGCTTTCCAGATCTTGGCCTCCTCCTCTGCATAGTGGGGCTAGAAATCCACGTTCAGGACCCCTCCCCAGGATGTTTCCCCTGATAGCAAGTGGACATGAGGGCTGGGATGACTCCCGTCATACACGAATATCAGGAATTATCATCCCTCCTGGAGCCATAATCACCCTGCCTTCTCAGGCTTCCACACCATTGTCCACACATGCTCCTCTCCCACTCTGGGACTCTCCTGTCCCCATCTGGTGATACCACCTTATCCTTTAAACAGCTCGTGCACCCCCTGACCGAGCAGGCCATATCCTATCACTCCAAAGTGGGCAATGTGCTCCACACTGCTTATACTTACCTCATCAGAATACCCATCCACTGAATTCTCAGGACTCAATTTAGTCGCCTGGGTCCCTCAGTGTTGGAGTAGGGGACGATACCTTCCATCTTTGTCCTACAGGTACTTGGCATGTGCTAGCATGCAGTAAATGCCTATTGCAGTAAGAAGGAAGGAAGGGAGGAAAGAAGGAAGGAAAGGAGTTTGCTCAAGATGGAAACAGTACATTTTGCTTTTTTAAGATGAAACTAAATGTTTTGATAGGAGGAGAACCAAAATAGTTGTTTCTGTGGGGAATGAAACACACACATGTGTGTGTTTATGTGCACATATATGCATATGTGTATATATATGCATACATATGCATACATAACGTATGTGTGCTTTTATGTATATACACACAAGCATAAATATTCTAATTTTCCTGGATCATCTCTCAGCATATCTGCAAGACCCACAGTGCATGAAAATGAAATTAATATGATCGCAACTATGGGACAGATAAGGACTTTTTTTTTTTTAAGATTTTATTTATTTATTTGAGAGAGAGAGCACATGAGAGGGGGGAGGGTCAGAGGCAGAAGCAGGCTCCCTGCCGAGCAGGGAGCCCGATGCGGGACTCGATCCCGGGACTCCAGGATCATGACCTGAGCTGAAGGCAGTCGCTCAACCGACTGAGCCACCCAGGCGCCCCCAGATAAGGACTTTTAACCAGTTTTCAGCAAACGGTTATCGATGTTGACTTTTGAACCCATAGCATGTGCAGCTGGTGACACTCCCTGGGCCACCTGCTACCTAGTGCTTCTTCAGTCGTGCCTGGTTACAAAGATGAGGGAGGGAAATACCAGATAGCCCAACCTCATATATATTTTGTCACTTAGTCTGTGTTTGGGCAAAAGCGTCCAAACCATGTGTGTCCGCGGTGTGGGAGATGGCATGGGGCTCTGGCCACCTGCCACAGCGGATCCTTTGCTTAGTTTCCATGTGCTGTGTTAGCAAGACAGAAAGCAAATCCAACTGGCCACAGGAGGTGACGGGAGTTGAGGCTCAGCCCTTCCTGAAACCAACCCATGGCCTCGCTGGGCTGATAGTGTTCCGAATAAATTTTCCAGTTCCCTTGTCCTGTGTAAATAAATTTTATTTTATTTTTTTTTAAAGATTTTATTTATTTATTTGAGAGAGAGAGAATGAGAGACAGAGAGCATGAGAGGGAGGAGGGTCAGAGGGAGAAGCAGACTCCCTGCCGAGAAGGGAGCCCGATGCGGGACTCGATCCAGGGACTCCGGGATCATGACCTGAGCCGAAGGCAGTCGCTTAACCAACTGAGCCACCCAGGCGCCCCTGTGTAAATAAATTTTAAAAAGAAGCAGTCATCAACACTGATAGAAAAATGTTTTACAAAAACCAGAATAATTCCTTTTCCTTTGGATGACACTTCACAAATTGTTCAGTGTTTCGCACATTATCATTTTGTTTGCTCTCCACAACAATGTTGTTGTTGTTCAAAAAGCAAATGAAGAAAATGAGAATAGAGAGGTAAAGTTGATTTCCCAAAATGACTCGAGATAAGCCTGGAAAACTGATTGTTTATTTTGGATGAGATATTTATTCCGAAACAGAAGTGCAATACAGTGGAAAAACAATGAGCTTAGGGATAGAAGGTATTTAAGTTTGTCCACATGCACTGATAGAACCTGGACAAGTCATTTGCTTTCTCTGGGCCTGCTGTTCTCACCCTTCCCTTTGCACGTCCAAGGAGTTGGTGTACATGCAAGAACATTGTCAGTTACGAAGTGCTCACTCCTCTAGGGGTGACTGCCACCATGGCGAATGGTTGTCACCCCCTGTGATTGTCGTGCTGCAGGAGGCCCATGTGACAGTTTGAAGCTGGAGGCTGAATCTGTGATATCATGAGATTACATCAACTCCTAACACTCTTATGCAAAGGAGAGCATGGGACACATTCATAAATCATGACCTGGTTTAATGTCTTATTGTAACTTATCATCTGTTGACTAAAATCACTCCTGTTGCTTTGATTTCGGGTGATAACCCAAAGTTTTAGTAAGAGATGGGCACTTTCATTAGAAATTCTCAAATGAGAGGCGCCTGGGTGGCTCAGTCATTAAGCGTCTGCCTTCGGCTCAGGTCATGGTCCCAGGGTCCTGGGATCGAGCCCCGCATCGGGCTCCCTGCTCCGCAGGGAAGCCTGCTTCTCCCTCTCCCACTCCCCCTGCTTGTGTTCCCTCTCTCGCTCTGTCTCTCTGTCAAATAAATAAATAAAATCTTAAAAAATAAAAAGAAATTCTCAATGAAATGGGCAGTTTCTTCATTTAGTTGGAAAGTAGCACCTGTAACAAAGTCATGCTATTGTGTATAAGACAATAGAATGAGTAGCTCTGATGAAAGAGTTTTCACCTGCACCAGAGGTACGAGCATTTTTAATTTACATGAAGACTGTTCCAAAAGCTCCCTTATATGTTGGTTGTTTGAGATTTGTAACTCAAGTTACACAGTAAAGCATGGTATCAATGTCAGGCCAGCCCAGCCAATGCCTACATAATCATAGTGTGGGCAGAATGAAGAGTAATAATTCTGCTGTATTTGGAATTAAAAGGAATTTTGTGGACCAGCATGGTTACCCATGGACTATGGGAAAGTGTCCTCATGAATGGCAACTCAAGGTGCTGTGAGTACATGTTCCTATTTTCACAAGAGCTGGGGAAGACCCATACCCCACTGCATAAGAGGAGTCCCCAGGGGAAGGAGACTCTCTCTGCAGCTGTACTGGGCACATGGCACAGGATGAGAAGGGGTCTTTCACCTTGCCTCTGCCATGGTGTCTCAAAGGAAAAGAAGAAAATGCTCCACCTATGCTTTGGGGCTTAGTACAGGACATTCCTATTTATAGGACATTCATAATTTAGGTGTTTATAGGTCAGGGAGTGACTATGATGCATTTCCTAATTTTTGTTCCCTGTTGTAGACATATAAGACAGGCAGTCTTTTATTGTAAAATCTAAAAAGCAGAAACAGAAATAACCTGGCCCCAGGATGGTCAGCCTTGTTACTATGGCAGTTTGGTTGGCCTTTTCAGGTTTAACATTCAAATCCTCAAATGCAAGGAAACAGTGTAAGAGACTAACATCTTCAGAAATTGAGGCAGACATGAGATTGAAGGATACTTATTCAGGGAAAAAAAGAAAAAGAAAAAAACTTCATTGTTCATGCTTTCACAAAAATGAACCAGTTATTCAGTTTAGCTTTTATCTGACCCTGCCACTATCTTTCCAATGTGATTTTTGCTGCTAGGATGGGTAGGACCCTGGACTGGATCTGAACTGCCGCTGGAAAAGATAAGACCAGACCTGATCCACCTGGCAGGTATGAAGTGCAAACAATCAGAGGCACAAGTGAGACTGCATAATTTGGAATTGAAGGCTGGGCTAATCCCACAGCTTAAGAAAATCCTTAATACTTTACGGGGTAGGCCATTGGGAAAGCTGAGGAAATTGAGCCCCTCAGTATAGACAAAGGTGCCCATGAGTTGTTGAATTTGAACAGTCTCAGAGGTGCCCAGGTGGGCTGCCCTATTTACTGTCAATGGTTTGGCAATCAGGAAACCAAGATCCTGAGAAGAGGCCAGGGAGAGCTTTTATTCACCAGAGGTTAGAGTTACTCCACCTGCAGAGATTCTGATTGGATTGATTTATGGCAGGCCCAGGAACCTGTGGGCCACACTTTGAAAAACAGTGGACTAAAGCATAGTTTTAGATTTCACCCCCAAGCTAGTAGGTCAGCTGTGGCACCAACAAGGAAGTAAGTTAAGATCACGGGCAGGTGAAGTCAAAGTGTGTACGGATGCTCAGTATCAATCAGCAGCTTCCCATGCAGGTTGAAACATGCTAAGGAAGCCAGCAGATGAAGAATAAAAACTAGAACCATTCTGAACTTTGGTCCCAAGACAATTGAATCAAGAAGGACTTGGTGAGTATTTTGATGTGATAACTCTGCCCCAAGCTGCTACCCATCCCCACCACTCCCAAGTCTGAAGAGTCCAGACATGATTTTAGCTGGGTGATTACATAGAAAACAGGAACTGTTTTGAGAGAAGTTGCAGGCAACAGGGACCTGATGTGGAGGGCTGGACTGGGCGTAGATCATCAAGAGGAGGTCAGAAGTTGAGAAAGTAACAGCAGCACCACTGTCCAGAGATGGACACATTCCTCTAAGTACTGTCTTCCTTGGACAAGCCAGCCCTGGGGAAAGATGCACTCAATCAGCTGGATTTGGTTCTGCCCAGATGGTGGGCACACCCTGAGGGTCCTTAGGATGGTTGAAGGCAAGATGTGGCCTCGCTGGAAAGGCAGGACACTGAAAGTCATGAATGATGGGCATTGAGCTGATGGGGACACAAACTGGCTGGCTTCTCCCGGGATTAAAGCTGGCAGAATGGGAAGGAAGTACAGCATAGGGGCGAAGAGACAGCTTCCACAGCCAAACTGAGTTTGGATCTTGGTGTTCAATAACTTCTTGGCTTGAGAAACTATGGGCAAAATACTTGAATCTTAACTATTTTATCAGTAAAATGCAGATTGATTACAGTTTCTACCTCTTGGGTTCTTGTGGGGATTCAGTGCGACCATTGAGGGAACATGGCTGGAAATGACTGAATAGACACCCCTGATGGTGGATGTTGCTGCATCATGAAGTTCTTCGACTTCTCAGGCCTTTCTCTACCCATCCACCTTCCTTTTGAAGCACTCCCTGACCACTGACTCGTTCCTTGTAGCATATACTATACACTGCGATCTGCTCTGTGTTTTAACACTCCAACACAACCTTGCTTTACAATGAAGTTGAAGCTGAGGGTTACGGAAGGGGATGTGGGTTGGGGGGGGATGGGGCAACTGGGTGAGGGGCATTAAGGAAGGCACGTGATGTGATGAGCACTGGGTATTATACGCAACTGATGAATCATTGAACACTACATCTGAAACTAATGATGTACTGTATGTTGGCTAATTGAATTTAAATAAAAAAAATTTTAACAATCAAATAAAATAAAATGAAGCTGCTTGAAAGATTCATCTCTACTCTGTCATTTCCTCACCAACCATTCACCTGTGCTCTACCCCCTCCCCACCTCTTCAGCTGCTCTTGCCAGGGCCTCTGACCAACCATCTAATTGCCAAATCTGTGGGCACTGCGCAGGAGGTTGCCACCCCTGGCCCTGGCCCACTCCCTCATTCTTGGGCTTCTCTCCCTCCTTGCTGGCCATCCTACCAAGGTCTCCACTTCATGAGCAAATTGTACCTTCTCGATGCCATGAAGCTGTCTCTTCCCTGCACCACCCTTCCCCTACCCTTTCCAGGCACTCTGAGTTTCTCACCAGGGTCTGTCTATCTCTATTGTGGCCATTTCTCCAGCGCGTTGGGGCAGCCTTCTTACCTTTAGAATATAGAACCTTTCTGTGTCTGGAAGTCTTCCTGCCTCCCACACCCCACAAAGTTTAATAGATCCATCAAACTACAAGCAAGGTTTTATTTTGAAGGTATAAATCTATTATGTTTCCTGTCCCATGCCCATCCACAGTTATTCACATTTCAATAAATGGCTTCATGGACATGGTTCCAGGCCATAAAGTTAGGAATCATCTGTGATTAAATGCTTTCTCCATATCCCACAGCAGTGTTGACAGAAGACAGAACAGTGCTACCTCCAAAGTATATCCCCATCTTGCCATCTCCCCTGCCACCATCCAAGCTACCATGACTTCCTTCCTGGACAACTGCCATATGTTTGCTCTTCCTGCTTCCATTCTTGCCTACCTGCAATCCATTCTCTACCTAGTAGCCAGAGTCATGTCATGTCAGCTCACTGCTCACTGCCTTGAAATGCCTCTTTTTAGCATTTTTAATGCACATTAAAACCTCTTGCCTTGGACTTCACAGCCTCCCCTGATCTGACTCCTGATGACTTTTCCAGCATCGTCTTGGGTCCCTCTCTTCCCTCTTGCTATGCTCCAGCCTCACTGGTCTTTTAGTTTCTGGAGCAAATTTAGCTCCTTGCCTGTCTCCAGGCATAATGTTACCTGGAGCATACTTCCGGAACATTCTTCTGCCTAGAACATTCTTTACCGTGCTCTGTGTATAACTTAATCTTTCTCAGGTTTCAGCCCTTCCCTTCAGTGACACCTCCTTAAAGACGTCTTCTCTGAATACCTCATTGAAAGTGCATTCCCCTGACCCATCATTCTCAGCACCACCTCTTTCTTTTTAGCATTAGTCATAATTTGTACTTATTGTACTCATTAAAACTGGTTTTCTTTCAATGCGCACCACACCTCCTTTAGAATCTAAGTTCCCCGAGGATAGAGACTTGGTTCACCTCTCTGACCTCAGTGCCCAGCACAGTACCCAGCTTGTGAGTAGGCTCCTTAAATACTTGTTAAATGACCAGACTAATTAAACTTATTAAATTCAGTGGTCTCCAGAGATTACACAGCACAGATCAAAGCCCTTGGCACCCATCCAGGCCCCTCTGCTAACATCTCTAAGCTTGGTGCTGTGGCCATAGCAATCCCTTGGCAATCTCTAAATGGAACACCCTCTCTCAGGATAGTACTTCTTTCTGAATTATTTTGCCTGTGTCCTTGTCCTCCTCAAGAACTCGGGCATCATCTCCTTTATGATTTCAACCATCGCTTCCCACCAAAGATGACAGCTGACACCCTCATACCCCTCATATATCTCCACGATGGCATGGCTGCCTATTTGGAGCTATTTGTCTCTCCCCGGTCCTGCTCTCCTTTGGATTGTATGTGCCTCAAGGGCATATTTGTCACCATATTACCAGAATCTAGCACCTTATATAGCACATAATTGGTACTCAGAAAATTTTGTCCTATAAATATCCCTCTCTGGAAGCTTCTTAGAATAACTATATTAGCCCACTCGTATATTAGTGTTACTGAAGTCAATATGTTGATAATTTTAGGCTACAAATTCAATATGGCATATAGGGTGAATTAGCATGATGTAAGCCATGGTACTAAAATTATATATAATAGCATCATTAAACCTGGTATCAGATAATTAGATGTGATAAGTGACTTGAAAAGGTTCTAGGTGCATTTTCACTAATGGTTGATTCTTTGTAATCATGGGCATTTTTAATATTGCCAATTGACATGTTCCTTGGTGATAATCCATTTGCGTTGTGAGAGCTTCATATTCTACAGCATGTTGTCTTTCTCTCTAATGCTACAGCAAATTTGGCTTTACACATTCATTACACTGGACAGCATCAGTCAAAGATAACTGGAGGATCATCTCCCAGGGTTTCCAGAGTCTCAGCAAGACAAAGGTGTATAAGTGGCCACGTTTGTCTCAGCCTAGAGAACATGAATTTTCAAATCATGTGAATCTTAATCTTTGTTTTGTCCAATATTAATTCCATAAAGCAATAACATATAAACCACCTTCTTGTGCCAGGCAAGATTGGAGCTCTGCTCCTCCAGCATGCTCTGTGGACATGACCAAAATCTCAAAGATGGAGGAATGACTGTCTAGAGAGGGAGGTGGATCCAGTGGATATGGGAAGTGAACGGCTTTGCATAGAGCCTATAATTCATCAACAGTTTTTACACAAAAATACCAAGATTGCACTGCATACGAAGTACCACAGACGGTGTTCTGGGGATTATAAGAGTACAGAGTCCCTACCCTTTAATTTTTTGTTGCCACTTAAAAATTGCTTAGTGCTCCTGTTATTGAGGGAAGCAGAATCCAGTTTAAATGGTTCAGAAGACTTTAAAGAAGGTGCTATCTACAAAGGTGAAGGCCCCGTAAAGGTGGCCTATAGGAGACATGAGGCACTAGTGGGAAACCATTCTCTCCTCTCTTGGGGGCATGGAGGAAGGGCCCTGCCAGCACTGGACCTATGGCAAGTCATGGTCACTTCCAGAAATGCACCTCCTTCTAGGTGTCCAAGTGATTCAGTCCATAGAGAATCAACTCCAGGGCACAGAAAGGTGGGGTTGAAGGAGAGGCAAGAGGAGAATAACCAGCTAAATTCCACAATTCTAATTACCAAGCTCCCCTCACACACTTTTTTTGAACCTTTCCCATTTCCAACCTATTCTTTGCCACCATATGGTTCTGAGAAGCAGCAGCCTAGAAACATGCAATTTAAATTGAATGTCTCTCTAATGTCCCTTTTGTGATCTTTGTTATTCAGATTGTTTACATAGACCAAGGGTCACCAATTACTTTGCCCCTCGAGCTAGATTGTGGAATGCCAGGAAATTGCTTTCAGTGATACTGCAAATTAAAAAGCAGAGTCACAGAACCTCAAAAGACATAGATTATCCAGCCTGCTATTTGACTGGGGGAGGTCAGATAGCCCCCATATTTACTCTCCTACCTGTAAACTCAGCAAAACGTTTTTCTCTAGTTGCAGTAACAAGTAACACCATATTTTGCATGTAGATAGTCTTGATACCATGCTTCTACCTTTATTAAAAACTTTACTGTTCTTTGCGTGCACACCCTGTCTTCTTTCCTACACTTCCACTAAATCACAATGAACTGCAGAATGAATTCATAATCTCTGCAGTAGATTCATATTTTTGTAAGTGAAATTAGGTATTGCACATCCGTGGCTAAAAAGATGATTTCTGCTATTCCTAGTTATTGCGTTTTTATGTTTATCCCATTAGTGTGTCAAACTCAGCTTTCTGTTTATTCATTTTCCCGGAATAGTACTGATAATCTCTTGAAAGTTTTCTGCTGTAATCTGTCTTCTTTTCATTTGCCATTAAGATAGTTTTTCATTGGTTCAAGCACTTTTGATCAGCCATTTTTTCCAGTCAGTCATGCTCATTCTCTAGGCTCTCTTTCTTGTACTTTTAGCTTACTGATAAAAGTCATATGAACAAAATATTTGTGTTCTTTGATCTACAAATGCACCACTACTTTATTTAAAGTATTTAGAATTCCCCTAATTTTGATTTTACTAATGTAATGTTTCCTTAGAGAATAATATTAATGGGTATTTGGATTATATTAGGATCCAATTAAACTAGTTAAACATTTGCCTAATTTTTACCCTTAGTTTTTGTGGGGTTTTTTCCCCCACTGTGATTATGCATTGAGCCCCTAGTTATTTGCTGGAGGTTAAGCCAGCACAGATCCTGCTGTCAGGAAGATTCTATTATAAATAAGAACCCCCCCCCACCCCAAACTGTGTCACCTGCCCAGACCCCTGCACTGAATCTCAGACTCACATTCAGCTGCCTTCTACTGAGTGTCCAGTGGGTATCTCAGACTGAGCATGTGACCAGATTTTTGACTTCCCTCTACTACTCTACTTCTCCCTTTCTCAGTAAATGGCAACTCCATCCTTCCAAGAGCTCAGGCCAGAATCCTTGGAGCCATCCTGGGCCTTTTTTTTTCTATCACATTCCACAGCAATCCTTCAGAAAGACCCATTGGTTCTACCTCCAAACTCCCCATTCTCTTCCAGGCCACCACTTTCTCTTGCCTAATACAATAATCAATAGGCTTCTCATTGGCCTCACTGCTCCCACCATTGTGCCCCACCTTACAATTATATATGCACTCTTTAACATAATGTCTTCCTGCTAGAATGGCAGATCCAGGAGGGCAAGGAATTTGCCTGTTTTCCTCCCTGCTGTATCACTAGCATGAAGACCAGTGCCTGGCACAAAATGGGTACCTAAGACATAGTTTAAAATTCATTAATTAAATTAAAAATAGAAATACCATACTTCCACCTCTGGGTACTTACCCAAAGGAAATGAAAACACTAATTCAAAAAGATACATGCTCCCCAGTGTTTATTGCAGCATTATTTATAATAGCCAAGGCATGGAAGCAATCAAAGTATCTACCATTGACAGATGAATGGATAAAGATGTGGTATATGTGTGTGTGTGTGTGTGTATATATATTATATATAATATATATGTATATATACATGTATATAATATGTATATATATAATGGAATATTATTCAGCCATAAAAAAGAATGAGACCTTGCCATTTGAAACATGGGTGGACCTAGAGGGTATTATGCTAAGTAAAACAAGTCAGACAGACAAATACCATATTATTTCACTTATATGTGGAATCTAAAAAGCAAAACAGATGAGCAAACAAAAAGAGACTTGGATACAGAGAACAAACTGGCAGCTGTCAGAGGGGAGGAAGTGGGGGTAGTGAAATAGGTGGAGGGGATTAGAGGTACAAAATTTCAGTTATAAACTAAGTAAATCGCAGGATGTAAAGTACAGCATAGGGACTACAGAAAAAAAAAGAAAAAAATCACCGTTGAATGAATGAATAAGCATGAGCACGGACAACCATTGTTGAATGTTGAACGTATGATTGCTACACAAGCCGTCTGAGACAAGTGCTGTGCGTGTGGACATGAGGATTACTTCTGCCTAAAAGACCAAGGGCAGGTCACACCTGAGGAACCTCTGCTCCACTTTATGATCGAATGGAAGGCTGATAGCACAGTGGTTGAAAGCTCGGGCTTTTCATCAGACATGTCCAGATTCAAATCCCGACCTTGCCCTTTACAAGTTACGTGACCTTTGGCAAGTCACTTCATCTTTCTGCCTCTCCATTTTCTTACCTGGAAATGTGGTATTAAGGCCTGTTTGCTAGAGTTCCCATGAAGAGTGAAGGGGTTCGTATATCACATCTTGACAGAGCCTGGCATGAGAGGCACATGTTAGTGCGTTGTTGGTCTTGCTGGACAAGTTCCATGGGTGCGAAGATCAGGCAGAGCACAGCCTGTGGCCTATGCCAAGCAGAATGTCTGATCTTTCTGGACATGGGGGGCACACACAAGGAACATGAGAGAAAGATGAAGAGGAGATGGTTGTGACCAGACCACTGAAGACCTGGGATGGCAGCCACAGGTGTGAGCTTTACGCAGAGGCATGAGGGAGTCATGGAAGGCATTGCTCAGGGGCATGGCTAGAATGACATGATCAGGATCATTTGATTCTAGTTGGTGTGGAAGAAGGATATCTGTATGCAATTTACTAGTGCAGCATGGAATCTGGAATAAGACAAACCTGGACTCCAGCCCCAGCTCTGCTGTCTGCCAGCAACTTACTTCATCTCTCCAAGACCCAGTCTGCTCATCTGCTTCCTGAAGGCAGTCATAATGCCTACATCACAGAGTGGATATGATGATTAAATGAGGTATTATTAATAAATAAAAATCTTAGATTGTTCTGATATGGGGAGAGCACTCTGTGAGCTATTTTCTGAGCCTCACTAGGGTAGTGACATTAGGCGAGAAAGAAGAGGACAAATTCTGAAGACGTTTTGCAGATGAATTGTAGAAAGACCCAGGTCTTCCTACTACTTAGAATTGAAGAGCATTCTCTTTGCTCTCAGGTGCCTGTAATCAGCCAACATTCTTTTTTTTTAATTTTTTATTTCAATCAATTTAATTGACATATACTGTTATTATTAGTTTCAGAAGTAGAATTATTTATCAGTTGCAATCGGACAACAAAAAGAAATAAAAGGCATCCAAATGGGCAAAGAAGAAGTTTCACCCTTTGCAGATGACATGATACTCTTATGTAGAAAACCCTAAAGACTCCAGCAAATAATTGCTAGAACTGATACAGGAATTCAGCAAATATGCAGGATATAAAATCAATGCACAGAAGTCAGTTGCATTTCTATACACTAACAATGAGGCAGAAGAAAGAAAAATCAAGGAATCGATCCCACTTATAATTGCATCAAAAACCATAATATATCTAGGAATAAACCTAACAAAAGAGGTAAAGAATCTGTACGCTGAAAGCTATAGAACACTTACGAAAGAAATTGAGGAAGACACAAGTGGAAATGGAAAAACATCCATGCTTGTGGATTGGAAGAACAAATATTGTTAAAATGTCTATCCTACCCAAAGCAATCTACACATTCAACGCAATCCCTGTCAAAATACCCATCAGCGTTTTTCACAGAGCTGGAACAAACAATCCTAAAATCTGTATGGAACCACAAAAGACCCCGAATAGCTAGAGGAATATTGAAAAAGAACCCAAAGCTGGAGCCATCACAATTCCGGACTTAAAGCTGTATCAGCCAGCATTCTTACTTACAAGTAAGAGAATCTGCCCTCATTGGATAAAGCGTTTAATCCTGCCTACCTAGCTCATAAAATCTTCAGAAGGTTCCAAGAATCAGGCCCTGAGTCTGTTTAACAGGAACCATGCACAACGCATCCTGCAAAGACCCTACCGCTGCCACTGGGAGCAGACACCACAGTTCACACCTCGGAGCTGGACAACAGAAGCCAGAACCTCTACCCTTGCTGTCCAAAGGCATCTAACTGCCACCTTTGCCAGAAAGTGAATTTTAAATGGTGCCTACTCTGTCCCATTGGTTCCCTCGAAGTGGAAGTCTTGCCTGGCTGGTGCTGGTGGTGGTAGCCTGTATCAGACACCTTCACCAGAGCAGCAAGGAAGGCCAGCAAAGAAGTGTATTTAAAAGAGGCTCAGAGGCCACAATTATGACAAGTACCAATTTCTACTGTTCACAGAAATTAGGAATCAGGAGAAAGAGGTTGGAGGTGAAGAGATACTGAAAAGCTGACTTTGGAGTTGAGGTTCCAGTGGAGTAATTCAATGGCATACATTTAGTGGACATATGAATGTGGATTTGGAGTTTAGAATGGCATTATGGGGATGGTCACACAGGTGGAAACTGCTGAAGCAAAGCAAGCACGTGAAATCATGTGCTGAACTCTTACGGTTTTAGGACATTTCTCCTTGCTTTTGTTTCTTTAATTTTGAGAATTTATTTATAGCTGGCAAAGTAAAAAATACTCAATGAAGCTAAAAAAATATATTGTATTTCTTTAAGCGACAAATTTATCTCCCTATAAATCAAATAATTATTTAATTCAAAATTTAATTCATTTAAAATAATGATTTTATTAAATAACAGTTACTCAATTTTTGAATTAGAATTATTTCATGTTTAACATAATACATAACCTAAAATTATTTAATTTTTAGAATTAATTTCTTTTTATTAAATTAACTAAATAATAAATAATAATTATTAGAATTCTTTAATTTTCAGAATTCTTTAATTTTGATCTTGCAGACTTGAACAGAATATTGATTAACAAATATCTTGGGGAATCAAGAAAGATCAGATATAATTTTATACACAAATTTACATTGTTTGCCAATTTGGGGGCCTTCATGAATTTTGGAGAATGTGTTTTCCTTCAAGCAGTGAATGAATTTTAATCTCTGAATAGTTTTCTTACCTCATAAGGTTTTTGTATCAGCCAGTATTGGATCAGAAGTCAAAGCAGAATTGCTATGTATGAGAAAACATATGGGATCTATTATAGGGGTTAGACCTATAGGCAGGTGCAGAAGCTGGTGGCACCGTCTCTGTGGGCTGTGTCTCTGCACTTGATGTGGAGCCTGAAATGTAGAGCCTTTGGTCAGCCAGATGGATAAATGGGGAAGAAAGCTGGATGTGGTTGAGAGCAAGAACAAACAGCAGCCTACATTGATGAACCGGCGCTCCCACAAAGTTAATTAGAACATGCAAGAGACAATTTGGAGGCTACATCTGCTCCTCATCACCTCCATCGACCTCCACCACCATCACCATGATGCCATGGTGGGGAGAAGCTGGTGTCCTTCTGCACATGCACCTGCTCCAAACCTTGGAAAAGCTGGAGGGCAGATCTTACAGGAGCTGGAGGCATGATGAGTTGGATGAGGTGCCACACCAACCAGGCCAGCTAGCAGGTCTGACATAGTATCTGGATTCTGACACCGCCCTTCAGCTTTGGAAGGAAATATGGCTGTTGCTTCACTTCCACATTCACATCAGATGTCTCTCGTGGCCACCACTAATCCAGAACCTTTCAAGGAAAGGAATCTGGGAAACAGTTCCAGCTTCGATAAATCGAGACAGCACAGTTGTAAGAATTTATACTCACAGTATTTACATTTTATAAGTTATCTCTCTCCCACCTATAGAATGGGTATGATAGAAAATTAATAGGCATTGGATGACAACAACAAAAAATCTTTTGGATTACATTTTTCATGATTTTGACTCTAAACAGCTTTAAATAAATTGTGGCCACATCTCTTTTAAATTTGCAACTTACTTCATCCCTCCAAAATTCCTTGTATTTGAGTATCTCACTTAATATTCTTGCACCTACAGACAGCACTAAAAGATGAATGAAATAATTATGGAGTATCTTAAACTAAAGGACTTACTGAATTATATGGTAATGAGGCACACTGCTCTGCTCTCTATTCCTGCAGACAGGGTCCAGATGCTTTAGGGAGGGGAGCTAAGTGGCTCCTTCCAGAACCCAGCTGTCTGACCTCCTACCCAGGGTCCCGCCATACTATGTTCTTACTTATTTCCTTTTAAACTCTACCTTTGTTTATGAAAGTTCATTATTCATTATCCGTCTTTGTCCTTTTTCCCTCCTTTTGACCTCAGACTCTCTTCTGTCTCTGAGATTATTTCCTCCCTCCTGCTCATTAAGCTAATAGACTAGCAAGAGAGAAAAAAAAAAGTTCTTTGAAAGGCACTTCTTCCTTGAAGCCCTTGAATGATAAGCTTTTAATGATCTACCACTTTCTTCTTGGTAAAACGAGGCTGGGGGTCAGAGTCATCTGCCTATAAGAAGAAAAGTAAGACTTCAAAGACCACCTTATCTTTAGAAACACATCAGCCCTCCTGTCTGATTCTCCTCTGAGTTTGTCATTGTTTCTTTCTTTCTCCATATTACATAACAAAGCAGTCATACTTATATCATTCGTGTGCATGACTAATGTTTTGGGTTCTGTGAAAAATAATAGCTTCTTTTCACATATTATTTAAAAAACTATTTTTAGACATATCTTGCTAGATATATAGGTAGGCACATGGATGGATGGATGGATAAATGGATTGGTGGATGGGTAGGATATATAAATAAATATATTGAGTGTCAGAGAGGAAGGGGCTACTTGAAATCATTTATTTTAACAATGATCAATTATTAGATAGTTAATATTTTAATCAATTATTTTAACAATGGTCCCACCTTTTCAAGTTAAGAAAGATTTTTCTCCTAAGAAAATCTTATTTATGAAATAAGATCCTTTTGGGCTCTATCTATTTATAGAAACTATAAGCTTCAGAAAGTTCTAGAATTTGAGAATTCTGAACTACAAACCACTGAAACCTCTCATTTTATATGTAGAAAATTGAGACCCTAAAACGGTAAGTAACAAACTTAAGCATAGGAGCCAAAACTCGAACCTAGATTTTCTAAATCCTATTGTTTTCTCCTCTACCACTTAGAGAAATATATGGCCTACGCAACTTGCATGTAAAATAGCCTCATTTGATCAGACACCATTTAAGTGTTAATGCTGGAATACAAATGATGCGATTAGGGGGCTGGTAGATTTACTTCTGCATCTGGACCGAATCATATTACACCTATAAGATTATGGCCTTGTAGTTAAACCACAGCTTGAGACTGGATATTTTATGTTTTTAATGACTTATTTTTAATATTTTTAGATGTGAAATTGGTATTGTGGTTATATTTTTTTGCAGTTCTCTTTTAGAAATACATACTGAGATGTTTATAGATGAGATGATCTGATGTCTTGGATTTGCTTCAAAATAAAATAGTTTTGGGGAAAAAACAGATGAAACCAGACTGGCTGTATTTGGTAATTATTGAAACTGGGTGATGCATACCCAGGAGCTTATTAAGCTAGTCACTATTCCCTCTACTTCTGTTAACATTTGAATTTTTCCATAACAAAAAGGTAGTTTTAAAACAAAACACTGCTCCTGAAGCATTAAAGGTGAGAAGCCCCATCTCTGGAGTCAGAATAGGGGAGATTTCCATCCCAGATCTGCCACTTACCAGCATCCTCTTACTCCACCTATAGAACCGGCATAAGGTAGCTTCCTCATAGGGTTGTAAAAATGAAATCAGATCATAGTAAAACCCTTAAAACAGCTCCTAGCACATTTGTAATCACTCAGATTTTACCTAATATATTATTACTGTCATTGTCTCCATGGTCTACTGTTCCCTCTCCATGCCTACGACAATGGTTAAAAAATAAATGTTAAGGGGCGCCTGGGTGGCTCAGTGGTTAAGCATCTGCCTTCGGCTCAGGTCATGATCCCAGGGTCCTGGGATCGAGCCCCGCATCCAGCTCCCTGCTCAGCGGGAAGCCTGCTTCTCCCTCTCCCACTCCCCCTGCCTGTGTTCCCTCTCTTGCTGTGTCTCTCTCTATCAAATAAATAAATAAAATCTTTAAAAAAAATAAAAAATAAATGTTAAATAAATAAAACAAGTGAATACTATTATCCCAGGATCTGAGCTAGGAGGAGGGCTCGCTGAAGTGTTCAGATGACATGCAGCAAGGAAGGCGAAAGGTTAGACCACCAGATGCAGAAAGAAATTCTCTTGATTGGAAAGATGAACCTGTACCCAAATCACAGCAACCTTATATACCCCACTCAACTGAGAAATGGGCACCGCAGGTGGCTTTGGCCTGGGGCTGGACCATGTGTTGTCTGTCAAGGCCAGGAGATTTGGCTCATTGCCAAAGGAATTGTTCTATTGCCTTCAGCTACTCCTCTCCTCTTCTGTGCTTCGCTTTCTTCCTCAGTCCCCCTTCCACCACTGACCTTCTTGTCCTTTCTTTCTGGAGAAGTGCCATGGTAGAATGGTGGGTAGACCAGAAGGATCTGTCTGCAAGGGCTGTATGGGAGATGGGACCGTGATGGGAAAGGATGTCTTTGCCCAGAATTAAGGAACAGCACATTAGTCATAATAAAGCCCACTTGTAATAAAAAGGTCAAGACCCATTGCTTTGCAGAGGACTTGGGGGGGGGGGGGGTCATCACTCTTTCGCAGGTGCCCACTTTAAATGCTGTTAAGTGTATGGCTTTGGAAACAAAAACCCGGTATTGTTAATTTACATTTGCAATGATAAATGCAGAACAGATTACTAACCCTATGAATAGAGGCCCAAGTCTTTAGAATATTATGAGTCTGCACACTGGGGCACCATCCACCACAACACCCACCCCCACATGGTAACCAGTCCAGCTTCTGCACTAACCACCTGCATCACCCCCGCAGCAAGCTCCGGGTAAGCAGGCCCATGCTTCAAGGTCTTCTTGCTTCTTTTGCCTCCACCTCAAAAACTGTCCTCTCTGGTATCTCCCTGGCCTGCTTCCTTAGTGTTTGATCAAAGACAGCCTTCTGGGTGTGGCCTTCCCCGACGGCCTTCCCCGATGACCTTCCCCAACGAGCTATCCCTGCAAATCCCTGCCTGAACCCGCATTTCCTATCCTTTTCCTCACTTTACTATGCTGCATAGCATTTATGACCTTTTAACACACTATGTAATTTTTTCACTTAGTAATGAATCTCTCCCACCCAGTGCAGGCATGTATTCGTATCTGTTTTCTTCTTTAATAAATCCCCAGTGACTCAGTTGGTTACGCATCTGCCTTTGGCTCAGGTCATGATCTCTGGTCCTGGGATGGAGTCCAGTCTCTCGCTCCCTGCTCAGCACGGAGCCTGCTTCTCCCTCTCCCTCTCCCTCTCCCCTTCCTGCTACCCCTCCCCCTCCCGCTGCCCCTCCTCTCTCACTCTCTCACTTTCGCTCTCTCTCAAATAAATAATCTTAAAAATAAAATAAATAAATAAATAAATCCCTAGTGCCTAGAACCTTACCTGGCACATAGTATTAAATAAATATCCGTTTCATTGAATGAATGATGATGAATGAACAAACAAGGGAATTAAGTACTGGGATACATATGAAACTTTTCATTACAAGGTGTCACGCATTCATTTTTACCTGACAAAGGCCACTTTCCTCTCCTGCCTACCTAGGGTCTGTCTTTGAAGTTCCAGCTATCTGTCTGAGGATCTGATTTACCCTGGATGTTCACAGCAGTGATGGATGTCCCCATCCTGGAGCACTGCCACATGACCTTCTCCTCTAGCCCACAACAGGAGAGCATCTAAGTCAGTAAACACTACTTTCACAGGAGAGACACACACATGGGGTGGAGACTGTACTTTGTTTGTTGGAGAGTCCCAGAGCTTGTCTGGAGAGAGTTTTCAGGACAGCGCTTGGATTTAAAGCCTGGGTCAGTTGTCAAATGTCTTACGAAAAGGCTCCTCTTGAAATAATACACCATCGATTTTAAATACTTTACAAAATATATTCAAAAGAAGACGATCTTGTTAATGTAAGCACATAGAAACCATTCAAGCTGTTAACAAAGTCTTTACCAATATGAAGAACTCCTCGCTTTGTTTCCTTGAATGCATACAGTTCATTTACCATGGATGCATTTACTTGTAGAGACTGTTTAAAGTTTCTGATTAAGGAAGAAACCAACTATACTTTCTTAAGAATGTTGAAAAAAAATTTTAAACCATGTCGCAGTTGAATGATGTATCAACTTATTTAAGGAACCTTTTCTTCTGAAAGAGCAGGAAGGGGTTGTAGCTCTCCCTATTTCAGCCTGACACCCTAGGCCTTAGAGACATTGAGTCCTCAAGTCAATGCAGTTGTCTATAAAGTAACTGGGTGCT
Source organism: Mirounga angustirostris (assembly GCF_029215605.1). NCBI lineage: Eukaryota > Metazoa > Chordata > Mammalia > Carnivora > Phocidae > Mirounga > Mirounga angustirostris. The sequence goes on along the minus strand of NW_026991711.1, from coordinate 13,719,924 downwards.
TTCTGCAGAGTGCTTTCTGCATATAAAGTACGTGACAGGAGCACCGTGCTCCCCCTGGACTCTTCCCTTAACAATAAGTTGGCATCTTATAAGTCCTGCGTTTTATAACAGAGTATCCTATTAGAAGAGTCTAAATATGACACTTCTGTTGGATTACAATTTATGTCAATTTTCCTCTTGTAAGAAGAAAACTCTCACTCAGAGTAAGATTTGTCAGAAGGTAACAGCTGTTTTTTGTTGGACATGGATTTAAGTAAACATTAAAGACAGTGGAGCTTTTACTAAGATGATTTAATAAAGCTCATTAATGTGGTTGATTTACATAGCTGACCTAAATAGAAGACAAAATTCATCTCTGCTGCAGTAATGTGTCATCAAAATATATTAATGTATCAGATGCACTACCAGTGTTAAAGTTTAATTTAAATGTAATCAAACTTGTTAAGACAAAAGGCAACTCGAAGGGAGACATGTTAAAAATAGTAGAAAATAGTTTACATTTATTTTCCTTTGTTTTTAAACCATGCAAGTGCTCAGTCTGCCTCACTGGGAGAGTATTAACAGCATTTCTCTGTTATGGAAAAAAAAAAACCCCAACACTGAGTTATTTTTGAGATTATAGATCAAAGCTATTAGATCAATCAATGTGAAAGCCAGTGAGTAGTCGGAGCAGAGCTGTAGCTCTCGGGAAACATCCCTTGGTCTCTATCAGCTATATTCGCAGTAATGAATCAGCAAGAAAGCACTTGACCCAGCAAAATTCACCCGTGCATCTGAATTGTGACTCATGATTCTGAGCCTCGGAGCACAAGGCTCTGAGCGTGTTTTCTGCCTTCTGCTTCCACGCTCAGCCCTCCCACTCACTCTTCCTTTGCCCCACAGTGACTGAGGATGTCCTATGGTCCACTTGCTGAGTATGTGATTTTTCGCCCATGAAGACCTCTTGGCCCTCTCGCAGCTTTATGGGAAAGGCGGGACAGGGGAATTACACCTCAAGTTCGGTTCCAGTCGTTCCTGACAGCTGAGTACAAGGCCTTGGCTGTGCAGTCTGTGAAATGGGAGAATTCAGCTATGAATAGTAAATACAGAAAAAATTGGCCACAACACCCGTGTTTATTTGAATATTGACGGGAATTATTCAAAGCATTTTTGGAACACTGATTCCTTACCTTCTCTCAAGGATCTGGTGAGGATGACCATCCTGTTGCAGAGATGAATCCTAGGCACGGGGATTGTGGGCATGGTCACATGCTACTCATTGGGAGAGGTGGGACTTGAACTTGGGAATGGGTTAGAGCCTGCGTTCAACCACCGCATCATGAGGCCTTTCAGATGGTAACAACATTCATGATCATGTCGTATTATGCAAAATGTAATGAAGTGGAGAGCATGGGGTTTGGAGTCAGTAATGTGGCTTCCTGTTAAAGCTGTGCACCCAAATAGTAGAGGGAACTAGAGCAAGTTATTTAACTTATCTAAGCCTCAGTTTCCCCTTATATAAGATGGATTTACTAAAACAGGCCCTATAACAGGGTTACCTTTGCTCAGTTCCCTTTGTCACCTGTCTGGCTCTCTTCCCTCTACTCATCTTTGTCTCCCTAACCCCTGTATCCCTCCTCCTCTTTCCTGCATGTACATTGTTGCAAAGTGCAATTCACTGTATGGTGAAAACCTGCGAAGTGCTCAAGAAAACCTGTAAATGGTCTAGGTTGTGCTGTGGCCACTGTCATGGATGTTAAAAACTAGCTAATTCATGAGGGCGAGATCAGGGAAGAGTCTTAAGTCAGGTAAAGGAACATTGTTTGGAGAACTTGTTTTTCTGCAGATTTGCATTTCCCAGGTGCATTATTGATACTACTAGGAGTTACCAAAAATAAATAAATAAGTTTGGGGATAAACAAAATTCAACAGATTTATTTCTTGCAGGACTTCTCAGATCCTTTAAAATGCTAATGAACTATATGAATCTTCAAGTAGACAATATAGTATGCAGTGTTTCCCAAACAAATCTGTAAGGGAATCCTTTTGATTTTCCCAGATCGTCTTGTAGGACTAGGATTTAGCAGAAAAATATTTGGGAATGTTTTGGACTCCAGTGACACCAATTAATAAATGTAAGACTCAGTGCTTGGGATTGTTTTTGTGACTTAGGGAGTAAGGCAATGAGACTAGGACCATACCTCTGATTCCATTGTGGAGCTGGAACTCGAGCCTTTTGAGGAAGCTGCAGCCTGGCCCAGATTGTACAACAGAACTAGATTGTTCTGAGAACTCTAGAAGTAAAAGCTGATTCATGGATTTATCTTATCAATCTCCTGGGATATAGAAACTCTAGTTACTAGTCCTTAGGCCATTAGGGACAGCGTAGTGAAGTCTCAGTTGTAGAAGTATATGGGTCAGAGGCTTGAGAAAGAGTTGAGAAAATAATGACAAGATTTTCTCAGATAAATAAATTAAAAAAATCTTTAAAAAAAAAAAAGGGGGGGCGCCTGGGTGGCTCAGTTGGTTAAGCAACTGCCTTCGGCTCAGGTCATGATCCCGGAGTCCCGGGATCGAGTCCCACATCGGGCTCCCTGCTCGGCAGGGAATCTGCTTGTCCCTCTTATCCTCCCCCTCTCATGCTCTCTGTCTCCCATTCTCTCTCTCAGATAAATAAATAAAAAAAAATCTTTAAAAAAAAATAATGACAAGATTTACAAAAGGCTAGAAAAGAGTCAGAGGAGAAACACAAAGATTATCTAAAAGTGGTAAGTCTGTGACCAGCCCTATTATTATCTGCCCACTTACTCTTAGGCTGAAGATATTAACTGGGAAGACATATATGGTTGAGTAGGTTGTGTACTGCACATCTCCAGGGATGCACATATTTCAAGAATGGTGACTAGAATATTGACTGTAACCTGAATAATGGACGGGAGATTTGCCAAACATAACCTCCCTGGTCATACACAGTGGCCCTGGACACTAACCTCAGAGATTAAGTAAACTAACTGAAAATATGTTTTTACAAGGTATCATTTTGGTCTGTCAGTCTCTAACTGGGTTGTCCATTTAGCAGAGTTCTTAAAGGTAGGGGCAAAAAATCAAACAGGCCACCCATGCAGCTAAAAACACACAAGAAATCAATTCAAAATATTATAAAAATAGGATTTGAGTAACTTAATTAAGAATTTTTAAATTAAACCTCTGTATTTCCTTTAGAACATTTTGGGAAGTTGTCTATATTTCCATGTTTCCAGGAAAATCTCTTCCCTTCTTATATTCTTCTACATGAATGCCAAGAACCCACCAAAATTTCGCTCACCAACTCCCTGCCAAAGCATGTCAGTTGAGTATGATTCTTTGCTCAAATTTTAGGATGAAATTGTGTCTTGAGTTGTGCCACTGAGGGACCTAAATTTTGCACAGAATCCGGGTCCATCACCCACCTCGGCCAGTAGGTTCTTTAGAAACCCAGGATAAAGTTTTCAACCTTCTGTCCCTCAATGTCCCTCCTTGTAAAATGAAGATAAAGACAGTGACCTCCCAGATTGAATATGAGTATGAAGTGATAAATTATCATAAAGTGCTTTTCAAAAGAGATAGTGCAATGAATGCTTAATAATAATCTTTCCAATATTGAAGACATAAAGATAAATTAGACAGCCCTTTTGTCTCCTCTGAGAACAATGACAGAATCCGTATTTGGGTGTCAGTTAGTCTAATTGGGGCAATAAGTACTTGTTAGTTGATTCAGTATGAAAAAATGTGTTCTAATTGCTCATTTGGTAAAATTTACATTTTTTGAAAAGTTTGAGAATCTTTTGTTTTGCTATTTTCAGTATTAAAAGGTCTTCTAAAAGGAAGATATTGATTTCTAACCAAAAGGCAATTTCCTCATTAGACTTAAATGTGAGATCTTGAGAATAGAGAATTTTTTAAAGTGTGGTCCAAATTATTAGCTCAGTGATGTTATATAACTCAAAGTATATATAAAGCAAAGTTATAAATGCTTAATTATGTTAAAAATAACTTTAAGATTAAAATAGATTAAAAATATCATCTGTGCTTCTTAGTCAGGGATCCAGCAAATTGAGAACTTTGCAAATTACTTCTGGAGCATGACGGTTAATTTGTGATAAAAGTGATAAAAGCTTATGAAGGAAGTCTTTGTCTTGGTGGCAGGGCCTGAGGTTTCCAAAACTGAGAGCCCGATTTTGCCCAAGTGTCAGATGTATGTGGATAGTTTTCCGTTCATTGACAGCAAATATTTCCCGTCAATATATACAAATGTTTGTTCCTATAAATAAGCATCACTTAAATGACTCCCCACAACTGTGAGTTTTCAAATGTTGTTTATTTTGAGACCAAAGCCAATACTTCAACTTCTAAGTGGAGGAGTCTCAGCCCAATTTCTGGTGCAGGAAGGATTCCTGGCACTGATTCAGCAACTTGGGTGTGTGAATTTTTGTGTGTGGAGGAGCCGGTGGGGAGGGGCAGGGGGGAGGGAGGTAGCGGTGGGGGAGGGGGCATCTGATGGGGCGGGGGTTGGGGGGCTGCATGGTCTGCCACTGTGTGAGGGTCCTAACTGAAATTTTGAGGAACCACAAACTTCCAGAGGGGTAGAATCTTTTCTGTGTTTTAGCAAAAGCCAACCATTGTGTTTCTGTCTCCTCGCCTTCAAATAAGGGACTAGAATCTAGATGAATAGTAAGATTTCTTCCAGCTCTGGGATCCATGATCATAATCTCACCATAATCCCTTCAGGACTGGACTGTTTTGCAAAACAGAATAATTACATTTGTAAGTGACCAGGCTTGTTGAGGAGGCTGGCAATGCAACAGGTTGGGGACACAGAGAGGGAACTTGTGGGCATCAGCTCGGGAGATACGAGGGTGTGGGCAAAGCAGTGGCAGAAATTGGAATGAGTTCAAAAAGAACAATTCTCATTTTGTTTTGCTGGAGCAGAGAGACCTGATGACAGAGTTCAAGATTATAATGACTCAGTGAATATTTAAACACGGTTATTTCTTCCTTTTTCATTAAGCCTTTTAAATGTAGAGATCTATAAAGCTCCAAGGTTTTTAAGGTTTGAGATGTTAGAGAAAGAAACACAGTGACATGAAACCAAATGATGTAAGGTGATGTACATCAGCGTCAGAAAGCTGTTGCTAAGGTGAAGTGGTTTTTCTCTCTAATCCAGATGGAAGGCTCAATAATTGCCCATTTCTGGTAAAGAATATATCCATGACATGATCCCTTTTCTGTAGCAGATAAAACAAAGCCAGATGCTTTCTCTTTGCACAAATTATTTTTAAAATAAAGATTAAAATTTTATTATAAAACACAACACATGTTCTTGGAAGAAAATTCAGAACATTTTATATAAGTTTGAAATTTTTCATTTATCAAGAATATATACTGAGGTCTAAATGGATAGCAGAAGGAGATCATTTGATGAATCAACCTGAAAAGAGGTAGCCATATTTTTGAATTTAGAAAGGGAAGATAGGGAAACATCTAGAAGTGAAAAGAAGGATCTGGCCCCTTATGATTGCTGATGGAGGGATGGTGATGAGGGGTGTTCTGGGTGTGAAGAAAGAAAGACAGAAGCCAGACTGAATCAGACTGAAGAGTGGATGGAGCCGTTAGTACAGAGAGAACAGGGCATCGTCAAGAAATAACTATTAAGAAACAAAGGGTAAAAAAAAAAAAAGAAACAAAGGGTAGAACTTAGTGACAAGTTGGTGGCCAGCGCAGTTGAACACAGAAGTCCCTCTCACACTAATGTCTTCCAGAGTTCTCCCCGGACCCTGGAGTGTGCATCTTCTGCTTGGAACACATTTCTTTAGAGGGCCCATGACATGCTTCCTTGACTTGGCTAATCTCTATCATGGGATTTTTCTCAACGTGGCCTGTCCTGTTTATGCAGTTATCCCCCCAACTCCTGCTCAGATTGTCTGATTCCCCTTTTGCTGTGTCCCACTGTTCCTTCTATTTTTTTTTCCCTTAACAGTTAACACTTTCTGATTCCTGTGTTACCTGTTCTGTTCTATTTAGAGCCAGCATGTTGCAGTGGTAAGGAAATGGACTGTGGAGCCAGCCTGCCTGGGGACAGTGGGCTCCACCACTGGCTAGCTCTGTAGCCCCGGAAAGGTTACTTAGATGCTCAGGTAACCATTCCCATCTGTAAGATTGGGATAATAACAGCGGGTATTTCATAGTGTTGTGCTCAACACATAGTAATTGCTAAGTAAATGCTTAATAAATAAATCATCTCTACCGGCCGCCAACCTCCAAGACTAGGAATTCCCGAGAAGCACTTGTCATGAATGGCATTTGGTGGAGGAAAGGGATGAGTAACATGTTTTCTATAAATTGGTGTTTCTCTTGGAACATAGAGTTTAGACGGGATGAAGATTTGAAAGGGTAGTTATGCCCCTAGGTCCCTACACAGCCACCAGGGGCCCTCTGCTGTCCAGGAATACCTGGGCAAATGGTCTCCAAGATTTGACTGAGGAAGAAGGCTGTGAAGGTCTGGTCCAGCCAGGATACCCTGGAGCCACAGGAACTTCAGGGTAACTGTGGTGCTAAAAAATGACTGGAAAGTAGCATCGAGTCATGGTAGATGCTTCACGAGTTGTTGACAAAGTTGAGGACCTTTTTAAAGTAGGAAAATGGAGCATCAGAAAGAAGATGTTGAGTTGAATGAGGCAAGCAGATATGGGTATGGCCCAGAGAACAGGAAGGAAAAAAAAAAGATTTATCTGGACTTGTGTTTCCCAAAATGTATCCCCTAGAATATCATACCAGTTAGATGTTTTTCAAATAAGAGGGCTGTGATAAAATAAATCCTCAAACATGGCAAACTATATACCCTTTTTTTGGAGATTCACAAAGCACATTCCCAGAATAAAAGCTCTGAGAAGTCCTGTGGTGAAAGCACATGTTTAATGGCTCTTCCAACATTTCCCGAACCTCCTTGGCTGTGGATCCTTTTCTTTGGGAACATTTTGAGACGAGCATCCATAGATCTTGCTTCTGGGATCACTGTGTCATTCTTTAAGCTCCTCAGGGTCATGCCTGTATCTTGCTCATCTTCAGATCGTCCCTGCCTTGTTTGGAATCAATATATGGCAAGTATTCGATAAATCCTAATCAGATGCGTAAAGAAGGGGATCCAGGTAGGGTGGCAATCCTGGGAGAACCAAAAAGAGGTGGAGTGGGGACTGGGAGCTTTGGAAAGAGTTTCATATAATGGTAGTAGATCAAAACCAGTTGCATTCATTCTTGAAATGCAAGCTTTAATCCAAGTTGCACCTGTTATTTCCCACAGCTAGTCCAACCTTTCACTCAGGGATGATGGTGTCTCCTCTAGTCCACGAGCTCACATACCCTGAGCCCGTGACCTCACCAAGATCACCTTTTTCGTCAAGCCCACCCATTTCTCAACCTTCTGGAAAAGAGGACACTCCTGTTCCATTAAAGACCCTGTCTCTGGAACTGGGCTGCTCATGGAACATCAGTGAACCATAAAATCCCAACTCTACAACAGCATACGCCATTGAGCGGCACTCAAGTTGTTCTCGATGGCGGGGTGGGGGGGGTTGACTCTTCCTTGGTTTCCACATGCATGACTCCCAACAACCCTGGGAAGCACCTAAGGAGGTGCTCTGATGCTTGGCCTCAAACACAGTTTCTTACTCATCCTCTACCATAGTTCAGTCTGCCAACATTTTTTTCATTTATTTAACAAACATGTATTATCAGTCCCATGGGTCAGGTTCTATCATAGGCACTTGGAATATACCAACAAACAAAATAGTAAAAGCCCCCTGCCTGTGGGGGGCATAGGGGACTTATATTCTAGTGGAGGGGATCGACAACAAACAGTAAAAGTCGATTATACGTTATGACAAATGGGGGCAGAAGCTATGGAAAAGGAAGGAAAAGTAGAGGAAGTAGTTCTCTTCTCATCCAGTTGCTGCTGGACCCCTGTCCAGCTTGACCTCTCATTCAGAAGATGGGCAGGAGGTAAGGAATGAAAGAATCTTCCAAGTTGTCCAACAGGGGCAAGAGAATGCCAGCCACCTGTAGCATTTCAGGTTTGGGGGATTCTCTTCCCTGTCGTAAATGCCACATTAATACAAAGAGGTGGAGACAGGGTCTAAGAATACTCATCCTTTATTACAAGTAAAATTAGATTATAGTGCATATGAAGGAAGCATGGTAATTCCCCAGCCTGCCTAAGAGAAAATAGGGATGAGCAGCAAAAGATATGTGTGGTCTTAATGAAGAGGACTAATAGGGAAAAGTCTCACCGTTCCTTCCTCTTTACACTTATTTCCAGAATTCACCATTTTAAAAGACAGTGGTCACTGGCAAGTGTCTTTCACCATCAATAGCCAACAGTATCATCATCCTCTTTGTCTCCTAGTCTCTTCTTTTTGCCCCACAAGCATCTGAAATTCTGGAGAACTGTAAGCCTCACCTGCATCTCAGAAGCTTGTTTTCAAATGACCTCAGTTTCAGGGCTGGCATGTCCAGCAACCTTTGACCCGATCTTCTTTCTGCAACTTCAAGTGCTCTTGGACCTCAGGACAGAAGGCCTGATGCAAGTATCACGCCAGAAAACAAACACAAAACCAAAAACAGTGGGACAGTTGACATTGGCCAACCCATGCCTTAGTGCGTGGTTCACAAACTGTGCTATGAGTCACCCTGGGGAAGCTGCAGTGAACTCGCAGGGGTTCCGTGAGACATTTTCTATTTCCAGGGAAAACAGCAGTACTCTCAAAATGTGTCAGATGGTGTGCAAATTACTAATTCAAGGTAATTCAGTTTCAGTATGAGACTCATGCTACATTCCTTTCAATGATACCATCTATCTTTGCAAAGTTGGATTTTTAGCAGTGAGGAATACGAAAAGCAAGTACTGCACAAAAATCATTGTGGACCGGTAAATGAAGCGTAGTGGTTCCAGTCTGATTTCAGGCTTTGAGAATTGTATGCAGTGCCCAATAGGCACGCACAATCTATTAATAACTCATTAGGGTTATTTAAGAATGAAATAAAAATATTACTTTTTCTTCCAAACTTTTTCTATTAATTTTTCAAACAGCTACAAAGTTGTTAAATATAAACAGTCAACTAAGTTGTTAGGACCTAATTACTTATTAAATAGAACATTTAGGTATTTCTTTTGGCCTAGGAGCATTGTGAAAAAAATACAGGATGTCAAAAGTGCTACAAAGCAGGAAAGTGTGGAAATCTCTACTTTAGTGATCATGTTTTGACATAATCACTCTTCAGTGAAATCTCACTAGAAATCTAGAACCTAAGGATGATGATAAAATCAGCAGTAGTAATAGTAGTAGCTAAGATATATTAATAATTAATTATGTGCCATGTTTTATGAGGTTTTCTCAGACATCATTTTATTATTTACATGCTTTATGCAATTTATTTCATTCTGTTTTCCTTACCCTAGAAATGTTAGTCCTGATTTTTCCCAGAGTCTTCTGCCCCTGGACCCATGGAAACATAATAGGAACCAGTTGATCTTCCTTGCAATAAATTCAATTGAAAACACTATAACTTTTTTTCTGACAATCATAAAACCAAGTTTTCTATTCCTTGCTACATTTTCAACAGTTTGCACATTAAAAAAAAAAACAAGCAAACAAAAAACTACCAATCTTTTCTAAAGTATGCAAATTTTCTCCAGTAAAAATCCATCAATCAAAATTAATTCAGCATTGCTCCATGCTAGGCACTGTGGAGGATACAAAAAGGTTTTAGTGCATGGTCTCTGCCCTCAAGGGACTTGTGGTAAGGTTTCCACATAAAACAACTAGAGGAAAATAAAGAACAGTATATACTAAAGGACCAAGTGGACACATGTAGGCTAGAAAAGCATACCGGGAGATTATACTGAGAGAGACCAAACTGTCACAGACCAGGCCCATCTGCAGTGGGCCTTTCTGTCTCACTTCTCTCTTGGCTGTAAACAACCTTCTCCTCCTTTTAAGCCCTCTCTTCTGAAAAGTCAGCACTTCCATCTGTTCTAGGACACCTACCCTTTTCCACTCAAAGGAAGATTTTGTTTCTATGGAAATCACCTCCATTTTAAACATCATCAGAGATGAGTTTCCTCTTGACCATGAGCTTGCTAACTTTGGTACATCCAACAAAAGGAGTGATCTCCTAACTGCACTGTGCCTTTTAGCTTTTATATTATTTCCTCTTTCCCTTCTCTAGGCTTTTTTTTTTTTTAATACGTATGTAGGCTACATCCATTGTCCCTATGCCTTCCGTGCCTTCAGTGTCGATTTTTTTTTTTTTTTTTTTAGAAAGGAGCACTCGAGTGGGGGTGGGGAGGGCCAGAGGGAGAGGGAGAGAGAGAATCCCAAGCAGGCTCCAGGCCCAGCGCAGAGCCATACACAGGGCTTGATCTCACAACCCTGAGATCATGACCTGAGCTGAAACCAAGAGTCAGACGCTTACCTGGCTGAGCCACCCAGGCGCCTGCCCGTTCACTATCAATTTTTTGCTTGAACCCTGCATTTCTCTTTGCCACTGTGTTACTAGTGTTATTTTTAAATTTATCCATTTAACCATTCAACACAATTTAGTGTCTGCTATTACATCACCACATGTTCTAGGTACTGGGGATAAACTGATGAACAAGAAAGACATGGTCACTTCTATCACAGACACTAGTGAGATCATAAGTAAGGAAACTATATTCACAATACACTGTGATAATTGCTATGGTGAATACAATGTCAAGGGGCCAAGGAAGTCATGGTGGTCAGGGAAGGCTTCCTGGAAGAGGTGGTATGTACATTGAGTATTGCTGGATGGAAAGATGTCAGATGGGCATAAAAGGAATCAGAGCTGTTTTATACAGAAGGAATCCAGGCTGTAAATTAGCAAGAGAATAATACATTCTAGGGATTAAAACTGGTTTAGTAATACTGGGTATTAAGTAGGAGGGAAGTAAGTTCAAGAGGAGTGGTAAGAGAATATACTCAAGAATTAGGCAAGGAGTTTGTCCTGAAGATAACGGGTGTCACGGAGTGACTATGTAGATAATGACATGATAAGATTTGTGTTTCCATTTGGCTGTGGTATGGCTGTGGTATGAAAAGTGAGGGCCAAGATTGGAAGCAGGGAGGTGAAGAGAAGACAGAAGAGGATGAGGACTTGAACTAGGGACACAGCAGTGAAGATGGGGAGACATCAATGAATTCAAGAGATAGGAATCTATAGGACATGGGAGTATTTGCATGTTGGTAGTGAGACAGAGGCAGGCATAAAAGATGGTGGCCCCATTCACTAACGTGGGAGACATAAGAGCAATGTGTTCTAATAGAATAAAAAATAAGTTAGGGACAAGGTGAAAATGAGTTATCTCTGGTCCATTCAAGTGATAAATTGGGCATAGAGGTCAAGAGAAAGGGACAGAGTTATAGATCTTGAATTCATCAACCTGGAGGAGATAATTGACAACTTCTGTTGGACAAGTATCTATGGTTTTGATTCCTCTGGCCACCTTCTTTACTTTGACACAGTTCATCACCTTCTTGACACTTTTTCTGTTTGGTTTCTCAACATTCTCCTTTCTATTTAGTATATCATGACTTCAATAAACATTAATTTTCTTTCCAGAGTTTCAAGGCTTCCACAATTGAGTTATAGACAGAAGGAGGAAGAGAAGAGGAAGAAGGGTCAGGGGAGAGGGGGAGGAAGGGGAGGCAGATGAGAAAAAGAAAAAGAAAGAAAAGTCCAGCTTGGATCTGCAGTATGTTGTATTGATCAATTCATTAATTCAAAACACTTATTTATTTATTTATTTATTTATTTATTTATTTATTTATTTATTTAGTTGTATGGTTTTATTAACACAAATATGATGTGCACAATAAGCCATCTATTCATTTTCTTCATTGCACAGCCTGGCATTGGGATTGGTGACTCTGATTGCCAGCTGGGCTGCTCTTTCCACAATAGCTTTGTGGTTCTTGGAGGAGACATTGTGAGCAATCTCTGCACAGTAAGATTTGTTGCACATCAACAGCACTTCAAGCTCCTTGACATTGTAGACTAGGAACTTCCGGAAGCCACTGGGCAACATGTGCTTTGTTTTCCTGTTGCTCCCGTAACCAATGTTGGGCATCAAGATCTGGCCCTTGAATCTTCTGTGCACCCTATTGTCAGTGCCTCTGGGTTTCCACCAGTTGCGCTTAATTTTGACATAGCGTTCTGACTGGTACCAGATGAACTTCTTGGTCCTCTTTTTAACGATCTTGGGCTTCACCAGAGGTCTGAGGGCAGCCACGATGCCCAGTAACAGATGGCTGCCACCTCCGCAGGCAGCGCCGAGGAAGAGCCAAAACACATATTTATCATTGCGCATCTCCTGTCAAGTGCCAGGCACATACTCAGTTGGATGTTGGAGAGACAGTAGTGGCTTCTGATGCTGGTCAGCTGGCTGAGAAGATAGATCTTATGTAATTAACCAAATAAACGTATTCCCATGCCCTATAAAAAGTGCTATAAAGTAAACAACATCTATAAAATCTTGCTACTCAAAGAGTAGTCCATGGACCAGAAGTAGCAGCATCACCTGGGAGCTTGTTAGCAATGCAGAATCTCAGTATCCACCCAAGAACTACTGAGATAGAATTTTAACAAGATCCCTGGGGGATCTGCATGCACATTAAATTCGAGAAGCACTGCTCTGGAGTGCACAGGCTGGGAGAGAAAACAACAGGTGGGACCTAAACTCATCGTGGGGTCAGGGAAGGGCTCCCTGAAGAAAAGGCCACTGATTAGGCTAGAGAGGTAGGCTGGGGCTGGATAACATGGGACCTTGTAAACCACGCTGAGAACTTTTATCTTGTTCCCCAGCCCAGGCTGCCATAACAAAATGCCCTGTGGACAAATGGCTTTACCAACAGAAATGTACTTTCTCAGGGTTCTGGAGGCTGGAAGTCTGAAACCAGGGGACAGTATGGTCAGGTTTTGGTAATGGCCTGCTCCAGGCTTGGAGATGACTGCCTTCTTGCTCTGTCCTCGCTTGGGTGAGAGAGAGAGAAAAGATCTCTCTCCTTGATATCTTTTCTTAGAAGGGCACTAATTCCATCATGAGGGCTCCACCCTCATAACCTGATTATCTCCCAAAGACCTCATCTCCAAATACCACTCCACTGGGGCTTAGGGCTTCAACATAGGAATTTGGAGGAGACACACCTTAGTCCATAGCAAAGATTTTGGGCAGAGGACTGTAGGTAGAATAATCAGAATTCTACTTTTGAATTCTTATGTTTACTGATATGTAGAGAAGGGACTGAAGGGGTCAAGAAAATATGCAGGAGGCCAGCTAAAAGTCTGTTTCATAGTCATAGTGAAAGATATGGATAGCTTGGACCAAACCGCATTGGTGGAGACAGGGCGAAGTGAAACATTTCTAAACATTTAGGTGCCGAACCTGACAAGCTTTGATAATGGATTTCATACGGTGTTTGGGGAGAGAGGATCAAGAATGACCACCAGGTTTTTGCTTGTGCAAATTGGATGGATAGGATACCAATTCTTGAGATAGGAATCATGAAATCAGCAAGTTTACTCATGCCATGCTGCTAGATATGACAGAAATGTAGAAATAAATATGAGTGGCACATTGATCACGTGCCAGCCGCTGTATAGATGTTTTAAGTACATTATCTTAATATACCGTGCAAACCTTGCCTTCTGGGGTGGGGAGATCAGCTCATCATTAGGGGGTTAATGGGCTGGTAAAATGAACAGTGCCAGCATGCTTTCAGAGGAGAAGAACATCAGAGAAGACGATGTGAACAGAGAAGCCATAACAGAGGAAAGAGGATGCAAGTTGAGGTCTAAAGGTTGGATGAGATTTTGTTAAGTGAAGCTCTTGGGAGTCAGGTCTAGGGATGGACTGCGGGAGCCAGGTCTCGGAGAAATAAGCGTGACTCCAACAAAAAGTTCACTTGGGAAAACAGGGTAGAAAAAGTTGAGTGGAAAGAGAGAGGCCAGATTATGGAAAATCCTTCAAAGTCTGTAATTTGGATTTTAAAAGAGAAGACTTTGAATATGAAAGGAACGTGACTTTACATGACGGGAGAACCCGTCTGGCAACGGGAATCTCGAACATGGGAAGGCTTGTGTCCCAGAAGCCAACTTACAAGCATTTGTACTATCCAGGTAGCAGGTCAGAGTTCTGAACTAGCCCGGAGGGAAAAAAATCAATGAGATCTAGTTTCATTGGATGAAGGTAGGAGAATGAGTCAAAGATGACTAAAATTTCAGGAATGAAATGAAGGTCATGGTAGTCTCATTGTCTGAATCAGGGAGATGGGGAAGAGGAGATTCGTAGACCTGTGATTATCCATTTGCAGGCAGTATGATATTAAGTATATCAATAGCTAAAAATAATTGTCTACCTGTTGGACCACAGAGATTATTTAAATTTTCAGTAAAAATTATAGTAGGCAAAAGCCTAAAAGTTATATGTGATGGATTTACATCAGGATGAAAACTGTTGTAATCCTCATTAGAAGTATAAAATCCAAGGGGGGATAACGCATGATAGTCTATTGAAGACATAGCCTACACATCATATGAAACCTTGTGTTTCAAACTGCAGTTAGCAAAATCAAAGGAAACCACTACCTTCCACCTCAACTGTGACATCCACTGAGTAGTTGCTCGTAAACAACAGTGCATTGGTTCAACCTTTCAGATGAATGGGGCTTTGTTCCTGCTTTGGTTTAGTCATGGAGGCATGACACTTCATTTTTTAAATTCAAAATGTTGTGTTTCAGTGGAAGGAAAATGTATGCTTTTTGTGTTCTCCAAATGCCATATGGGTTGTTTTGTTTTGTTTTGTTTTGTTTTGAGAGCATGCAGGAGTACTGTTGACTGGGGGAAAAAATAAGTGACCCATCCAACCTTTCTGTTTCTTTTTTCCTGCTTTTTCTCGGGGAAATTCAGCACCTCTAGACAACCTTTGGGGAGTGGCACCCAATGGTGCCCCTTGGGTCGCGTGCCGTATGCATTCCCCTGTGACTATCTTCCTGTAATCACTGCTTCATTAATGACAATATGGACCAATGCACAGTATTTATCAAATGGTACCTGAGGTCCCTTAGGATTAGGCGAAAGCACACCTAATCCTCTCTGGGGTGCCTGCCAACAGGACAAAAGGGTAATGTGTAGCTATCAGTTGTATTGTTCAGAATCCCCTAACTGAAGACCCCAGTGGTTGGAAAAACTTAGATGAAAGCTCTAGGAGCTACAGGAACTAAGCACTGCAGTCACAGCTGTTCTTCAGGGAAACTGTGTGCGAAGGGGTTAAGCATGTTTTGATTTTGAATATGCACTCGGGCTAACACCGTCTCCCCCGCTAAGAGAAATCATCTGTAAAATGCTCTGCAAGGTATCCCCGCCCGTGGTCGACGTGCGGTTCCTTCCCACCCACCCCCACCCCCACCCCCACCCCCACCCCCACCCCCACCCCACCCCCCGAAAAACAAATCCATGCTTTGTCAGCCGGGAGCATGACTTCAGTTTCCTGTACGACCTGGATCCCTTTGGAATCTGCGGAGTTGGTATTTCCGCAAGTATTTGCAGTGCAGCCCAAGCTTGAGGCTGGCTGTCTTCAAGGGTGTTTTCTCCAGCTACCCCTCTCTCGGCTCTGCCAATTATGTGCCACTTTGTCTTGGTGCTCTGATTGCTTTCTTCTGAGAGGGAAATTCCTCTTTCATCAGTATGGATGCACTGTTTTCACACACGGCCGGCGCTGTGTTGCTGTGTCCGTCACCCTATGAGGGCCGGGCTCAGACGAGCAGGGCT
Organism: Mirounga angustirostris; assembly: GCF_029215605.1. Lineage (NCBI taxonomy): Eukaryota > Metazoa > Chordata > Mammalia > Carnivora > Phocidae > Mirounga > Mirounga angustirostris. The sequence goes on along the minus strand of NW_026991711.1, from coordinate 13,704,066 downwards.
GACGAGCTGGCCGGCGATTGGCCGCCCGCCCCGCCGCGGGGCGGGGTTTGTCGGGAGGAAGGGCTGCAGCTTTACAGCAACAGAGTTTAGACTGTCTTTGCTTCATCATCTGAAGGCAAAATTTTCCAGCTACGGCAGACGGCTCTCAGAGTACAATACGCAGGGAATGAGGACTATTTACATGGAAATTTCTTCCTCATGATGCCGCGGAGAAGCCTCCTCGGCCGCCCGATTCTGCCAGATGTTCCCGGGGTTACTGTAAACGGGAAGAAGAGGCAGAGCTAAACAAGGTAAGAGAATCATCCCCCCCCTTCCCCCCCCCCTTTTTTTTTTTGAATGTTTAAAGAGTTTGCTGCAGTATGCTGCATTCCATGTGTGTTCCTTCGGGAAGCCAGGGAAACCGGATTCCACTAATTCAAATGTAATACTTGCAGGGGACCCTGGAGTTTTACGTAACATTCTGATTTGAGGGAAAGACATGGCAAAGCTTGAATCGATGCCGCCTGTCTGGGGTGAGGCATAAAACGAGTTTTTATTCCAAGAACAGATCTATTTATTTCTTCAACAGAAACCATTTGAATTCTTGGGAGCGTTCTTATTTTCTCGGTGGAGAGCGTTCTCACACTGCCATCGTTAACTCCCGAATAAATAAAGTTTACGTTGATCCTATTATTTGAAAAACGGGCTTGTAATTAAGAAGAAAAAGAAAACTTCGCAGTGAATCATCATCGGTGGAACGTTTAGCTAAAAAAAAGAATATATATATATATATACACATATACATATATGTGTATATATATATATACATGTCTGTTTGTTAGAAATTAGGGACCTGCCTCGTTCTGTAATGCCAGGGCGTTGAGTTTCAAAAGCACATTTTTAACAAGCTAGCAAGAGGTAGCTTTCTGACAAGTTTTCGATACTGTAGTTCAATGTTTACATTTCTTTTTCTGGCATGTCTGAGCCTTTGTTTCCAGCTTAAAAGTGGAACCATTATATTCAAAAGTAAAGCTGGGTTAATAATGCTTACTGCAATTATCTGATCTTTATGCATTTTTAATGAGAACACACAGCCAGCAGAATAATTTAATGAGGGCAGGCTAGCTTTTAAAGCTGTGTCTCACTATGCCGAACCATATCAACTTTCTTGCCGAGAAGCAGCAGGGAGAAATGATGGAGATTTATTTTTAACACACTTGGCCCAAGAGAAGGAAATGATATATTTGTTAAAGAATTCTTTCTGCCCTTTTCCGTTTTAAATTTCTGCCAGGCATGAGGAAACTGTGCTTTTTTGTTAGGCCTCGGAAGCATGTGTTTACAATAAATGTGTAACATTTTTAGAATAGTTAGCAAGCACTGAAGCGAAGGAAAAAAATCTGACTTGCCTAACCACTACCACCGTGAATGTTCTTCAAGAAACATCGCTGTCCTTTTAAAAGACAAAGGTTAAGTGGAAAGATATTTGTTAATTTGTTAATACGTGAATTTGGGGGCTAATAAAGTAAAAAAGAGAGAGAGAGAGAGAGAGAGGAGGGCATGCTTCTAATCTTTCAATAAGATGAAGTTTCTCCAGCTACCCTGCCTGTTTTGTGAGGGGCTGTTCAAATATTCATTTAAAGAAGGGCAGTGCCACGTAGATTCTTCTAGACCCACTGTTTTTACTTTCAAGGAGAAGTGCAGGACACTAGCCCAGAACTTCTGACGTCATCCCCCAACTATTTCTGCTGTGTGTTCTTTTATTCAGGCTCATGGAGAGGAATATTGCTTTATGTCCTGGCCAGGAACATTCTGACTCTCTCTTGGCAGGTCTTGAGTTATGTCTTCACAGCGTAGCCCGGCCTTTCTAAACCCCCAACCAGTCTCCAGCATAACTAGGGCATCTTCTTCTACCTGCCTCTCCTCGGGCGGGTCTGAGCAGGTTCTCTGCAGGGTTCTGGCTGCGCAGGCAAAAAACGGCAGGGAGCGGAGCATGGCTTTGCTTCTGGCCCAACTTCCCCTTGGCACAGCCCAGTACTGCCACCTGGGTGGACAGTGCCTGTGGCCTCATTCCCAGTTCCCCTAGAGCCACTATTGAGGACCACGGTTATGCCACCAACTCCGTGGCCGGTTGTGATGGTGGGAACAGCTGCTTTTATAGAAAGAGCACGATGTCCTAGGGCAGATGGGCTGAAGGGAGGGAAGGCCAATCCTGCGGGTTGTTAATCCATGTCACAGGTGGTAACCTTGGTCACAGAGCTCAGGGGAAGGTTAGTTTCTTAACACAGAGCCTTTTAAGAGAGAATTTCCATCAGAACAGACGGGAGTTTTCGGGAGTTCCTGGTTCTAGTTGACATTCCCTTTCATGCTGCCTGTGTAGCCTTAATAAGCAAGCACCCACCTCAGTTTCTCTTTCTCTTAATAGAACTGAGTAATACTTGCTACACTTTCTCTCATAATTCTAGCATTTTGAGAGGCCTTGACCTTGTACCAAAAAAAAAAAAAAAGTCATTTGTCTCTTGCTACAATGAGCTATTTAAAGTACAAAGGATAAAACCTCTGTATTAATGAAACTGTTGGCAAATGCCGTAGGGTATTAAGATAGTCATATTTCCAGAACCCTTCACTCTACTTCATGCTCATGTCCATTTTCTAGGGATATTTATCCTTAGACCAACAAACAACATTTCCAAGGAAATCAGAGCGTCGGTGTTTGCATTTTCTCCATCGATCTGGTCTAATATACTAGAAACTGTGCCAACCAGACTATTTCAGACGTAGACCTTGTAGTGCCCAAAGCATTTCGTGCTCTTTTTGCCTTGACTTTGCATTAAATTTGTGAAAGTGGAATGAATAAGACAGAAATTAAGAGGAAAGGAGGAAAATATGCTTGCAAAATATACTGGTTTGTAGCTTTACTGGTTAACAGCCTGCCTCCTCTCTGCTAGTTGTTTTAATTTGCTGTTGCTATGGTGAAAACAAATCAATATCACATGGCTACCAGCCAGTCCCGCGCTCAGGGAGTGCCATCGAAATTCAAGATCAGGTACTCAAGATTCCGAGCAATAATTGGGAGAAGAGCATTTAGATTCGAGTTGAAGAGAATTCCTGACGGTAGATGGACTAGGCTCAATCTCACACGCATTTTCTCTCCCTTCCGTCCTGCACTTTCTTACCGATAACAAGAGAAGATGGAGAGAAAGGCATAGTGATTTGTTTACATTTTCCGAAATGACAAAACATATCATCAACATAGAAGTAGGTTGGTAACATTGCAAGGGGATTCTGATTAATGAAAGGGGCATGTGGGGCCTGTTGGTTGTTGAAGACATAGTTTGGGGGCCTTTAATGTCCAGGTACAGCTGCACCTGAGAGCTGACAGGGTCAGAAACATTTTCGGCTGTCGTGTTAGGCAGAGAAATCTGGCAGCTCTAGGGAGCAGGTGGGCAGTGGAGGTGAGGGGCATGGCAGAAGGGCGGGGAGTGTAAACCATCAACGCCAGCCAGGAGCAAAGTCAAGGGGAAGCCATAGGTCCAGGGTCTGGGCCAGGTGAGCACGGAACCCCAGGGGCCAAGCAGAACAGGGTAAAGGGCACTTAGCTCTTTTCACGAAGTCCTAGCAAGGAAAGAGAGGAAGGGGCTGCGAAGAGAAGCGAGGGGGTCATTCACACAGGCATACTTTCTGGAATGGTCAGCTGAATCGGATGGGCAGAGATGTGCCTGGCTGTGGGGAGCCGGGAACTTGATATTTCACGCTTCGGTTTCTCTCGGAAGAACGAGGCAGAAAGACTTAGCTGGGCTTTGTAAATTAGTTACAATACTGTGTTTCTCTCTCTCTCTTTTTTAATTTTACTCAGCTCTGTTGTTTCTTATGTTTTGTTTTTTAATGTGTACAAACTGTGAGTTGCAGCCGTGGTAATATTCATAGTAAGGAGTCCGAGGGGCGTCATGGTTAGGTCTGCATCAGGCCTGTGTCTCCAACACCTCTGCATTGTTTAGCTGGGGCAAGTCCCCCCTCTGTTGCTGAGAGTGAAAACAGGTGTGAAAGGTAGAGCCCTAGGGTTTCTTTTGTGAACCTGAGCCCCAGGCCCGTGGACAGAGTTTCAGCTGGCTTCCTCCCCTCGACATGGCAGAAATGTTTGGTAATAAAAGCGGACCCACCGACTTACCTTAGTGCTCTGACAAAGAATGCATTGTCTAGGAGATGCGAGGTCAGTATATTCCATCAATCAGTCAACAAGTGTTTATTAAACACCTCTTGGGTTCTCTGGCTTTTGCTCTTTGGTTAGAATGAGTCAATTCCCTAATACCTGACTTAGTGTACGTGCAAAATAAAAGGCAGGAAGAAATGATGCAAAATTGTAAGTTTTAAAGACTTTAATAATAAATTTACTGGCTAATGTTAATTTCACATTAACTACCAGGCATTTATTGTAGGTTTCAGACAGTTCTTAGTGTTGGGGGGGGGGAATAAAGGAAGGAATTTTGAGTTTTAAATGTCTGCATATACTTTCTTCACCTCTATTCCATTTCTTGGCATAAACGCTGTTTAAATAACATGCAGAGATGTAAGAGGAACAGCAGACATAGGAGAATGCTCTGAAAAATCCCAAATATGAGGCTGCTGAGAGCAATCACACAGTCTCCACCGGCCGAGATTCAGTGCCGAAGTGACTGGGGGAACATGGATGTGTCATCTAAAAAGCCTCCAAAAGTCACCAAAAGGAAATCCTAGACCCTCTCCCACAATCCCAAGCCTCAGGGTACTTGGGGAGCCCCTGATGCAATTATCTGGCCATTCCCAATTCCAGCAAGGAAACCTGATTCCAGACCCTGGAGGATTAAACTACCCCCGCCCCTGCCACCTTTTTTCCCCTTAAAAACAGTTACTTTAAAAATATATATATTTCCCCTTTTAAACACAGTTTTTGCTTTGTTTTGTTTTGTTTTGTTTTGTTTTTTTACCCTAACATCTCTGTGTATTTTCTGGGTGTAGACAAGCTGCAAGGTTAGGAACCCAGTTTGGGGGAGAGCTGAGAGGGCAGACCGAGGACGTAAACGAGCCTCAAGAAGTCTTTTTAGTTATGAGTCTTGGCAGGCAGATGGGCAGTGCTAAGGTTTATGAGCATCAGTGCAAGCTGACTGCTCTAAGAGCTTTGGGGGTGGTGAGCCCCCCTCAGAGGACAGAGGGAGGAGGCAGGAAACACCCAGCCAGGCAGGTCCTGGGCCTTAAGCATTTGCAATCCACAATCGCCAGGGAACAAGATACTTACAAACAAGATAAGAATAGGTCAGCACACAAATGTCTTCAGAAGGATAATTAACATATGTATAGTTTCTTACACTTTACAAAGGGCTTTCACAGACATTATCTCAATTAACAGTTCAAAAAGAGGGTTTAAAAACCAGGAGCCTAAAATTAGAGCACTAGGTAAAACTCCTGGAAGAGATGAGTTATAACCTGGATTTAAAAAAAGTATTTGTTTTTATTTTGTCTGTGGTTAGTTGACATGAATTTTGAAGAGCAGGAAAAACTTCTCAGTGTCCCTGGTACGTGTATGCATGTCACTCTCTCCTGTCCCCACAACTTTCTTGGACAACCCCTTATAACTAGTACTGGAGGCAGCCTAGTTGCCAAGGCAGAGCAAGAAGAGAGGTTGATTGGCTTTGCTTTCTCAGCTCTGACTGCTCCGAAGGCAACAGGGGACAGAACCTCTAGTGGCTTCATGCCCCGACCCAGCCACACAGCAGCAAGGTGAGTTTGGCTATGGATGGCAGGCAGGTGCTTCTAGAACATAAAATTCATTAATGGTTGCAAATGGCTTGCAGACCTGGGGAAAACCAAAGTCAAGAATGAAACCAAAATTCAAAGTATTCCATTTGCCCATGAGACCTCCCATGCCTGTAGGAGGTCAGTTATTTTTAGAAATCACAGATATACCTGATATCATTTACATTATGATGCAAAAATGCTGGGTGTGATAATAATAGCAACATCTTACATGTATAAACCATTTCAGTTTTTATCATCTCTTTAATGGTCACAAAATCCCCTTTTTGTTCCCATTTTATGAGTTAAACAGAAACTGAACTTGTGTGAGATGAAGCAATGTTTTCTGTAGCCAAAAAACAGAAGAGTTAGTCCTCAAAACTATGGGAATCTGTACACATGATATTCAGCGAGATAAAGCAGTCTTTAAATGAAATCACCCTGCAGTCTGACAAGGAGTTTTCTTGTAATGGATGTTGCATAGTGCATAGAGCCCAACCCAAGCAATTTTGGAAAGACAGTAATGTTTTTAATTAAGATATTGAATTGCTTTAAAAATCTATAAATTTCTGGCATCCTGGATGCAAGCTTCAATTAATCAACTAAGAAGTATTGGTGAAGCATCTATCAGTGATTTACTATTTGTAATTTTAAATGCTCTGGTAGTTTGGGAAGGTAGAACTCTGTTTGGGCTGGAGTAGTAGATAACTTTATTAGAGGAAGAGATGCTTCCTGTATCTCTGGACGGATGTATTTTGTCCAGATCAGTGGTTCTGAAGTGGAATGTCTATACCCCAAGCCTAGGTAGGGCAAGATTATTCACTAGGTGAGGAGTAGCTGAACTTGCATCTTATCCATTATTTAGCTCATCCTTTTAAAATGTCAATTTTCATATGTTTGATAATGTATGTGACATATTAATATTGTTATGCAAGTATAACATTTATAAGTAAGTAACAACCTTATGATAGTTGTTCCTGCTCCAAAGTATTTTTCTGATGGGGGGATATGTTCAAAAAAGTTTGGAGAGGACAGTAATCAAAATCAGAGAAGGGAAGGTCATCTCCAGAGGGAGGAACAGCATGACGTGATGTAGGGGCCAGTGTGGAAACTTGTCTTTGGAGAACAGGGATGACATGTTGGGGAGCAGTGGTCAATAGGATTAGTGGGGAAGTCAGTATACGGAAGACCCGAAGAGCTATGAGGAGGAGTTTGATTTTGTTACCTATAACATCACATCTAATGCTTTAGAAGTGTTCAATTAGGACTTGTAAGATAGAGTTAGAGGTTTGAAAATTTGTAACAAGTGATGCCACTGGCAAAAAAAAAAAAAAAAAAAAGGCAGTGCTCTAGGTATGATGTAGGAAAGAGTTGGATTAGACCAGCAGTGTGAGGATAGAGGAGAAAGGGCAAATCCAAAAGGTGTCTTGAAGGGAAAGTAAGAGAAGCTAGTGAGAGCTTAGAAGAGCCAAAATGACACTGGGGTTTCTATCAGGAGAAATATCAGTGGAACCCTAACAGAAAATCGAGATGGATGGGAAAAGGGACCAAACAATAGGAATGAGGTGGAGGAAAGGAAGGAGATGATGAATTTTGAATTCTGGTCATGGTGCTTTAGCTAATGACGGGTCATCCAAGTGGGCTCTCCCACAGACATTTGACAGTGTGGGAATGGAGAACAGCTTAGATGCGAGGTTTCAGATGTAAATTGAGACAAACCTATGTTGAAATCATAATTGAGGCCATGGATGCTTGTAACCTTCAGGAGACAGGCAGATGACCAAGGATGAGCCATGGGGGAGGACTGGCAGAGGCCTAGAAGAGAGTAAGAATTAGCAAAGGATCAAGAAAATAAATACCCACAAGGGAGCAAAATTGCCAGCCAAAAAAAAAAAAAAATAGTACTAAGACTCTTAAGCACCATACCACAGTCTCCTTGGTTCCATGGATGACAGAGCAGCCTCCCACACTGTATTATCCTACTGCACATAGTTTACCCTCTCTGGCCCTTTGAAGGCAAATATTGGTTCACTGTAACGGTGAGAGTCACAGAATATTGGATGGAGGGGGAGCCTGGGTGGCTCAGTGAGTTAAGCGTCCAACTCTTGGTTTCAGCTCAGGTCATGATCTCAGAGTCATGGGATGAAGCTCTGCGTTGGGCTCTGCACTCAGTGTGGAGTCTGCTTGTTCCTTTCCCTCTGTTCCTCCTCCTCCTCTCCTCTCTCTCTCTCAAATAAATAAATAAAATCTTTTTAAAAAAGAATACTGAATTGATAAGGAGATCCTCATAGCTGTGTTTTTCATATATACAGTTGACTTTTTAAAAAGTAGGTTTTCAGTAATAACCACAAGAAAACACTTAAAGCCAGCAGTTATCAACTCCAACATCTGTATCTTGAAATACACATTTTGGGGTGGTGGTATTGGTTAGGATCGGAATTCCGGAGAGATTGGAGATTTCCCTGGACACTGGTCATCCTATTCTCACAGACCCAGAGGTCCATTTATTCTTGAATCTAGCAGGTCTCTGCTGAACCCAGCCATAAGGACTGCTCAAGAAAATGAAAAAGCATTCAAAGTAGGCAAATGGTGGTTGTCCTCATACCAGATACCTAGAGCGTGTACACTGCAGAATGCCTCTCAAATTTCCGTGTGCATGGGCGCCTGGGTGGCTCAGTTGGTTAAGCGACTGCCTTCGGCTCAGGTCATGATCCTGGAGTCCCGGGATTGAGTCCCGCATTGGGCTCCCTGCTTGGCGGGGAGTCTGCTTCTCCCTCTGACCCTCCTCCCTCTCATGCTCTCTGTCTCTCATTCTGTCTCTCTCTCAAATAAATAAATAAAATCTTTAAAAAAAAAATTTCCGTGTGCAGAGGGCATCACCTGGGGATCTTATTAAAAATGTACATTCTGTTTGGGTAGATTTGGAATGGGGCCTGAGATCGTGCATTTCTAACAAGCTCCCAGATGATGCTAGCGTCAGTGTAGATGGTGGCAAGCCATTGGGTCTGGCATGATTTTAAAGGAGGGCTCCACAGGGCTGGGGGCCAGGACCTGCCTCCTCAACACAGTAAGCCTTTCCAGGATGCTCAGGCTCTGAGTAGGGTGAGCCTTATCTCTGACCTATCCCTTGAGCCTTGCCCCAAAGCTTCTGTGGTCAAGGGCGAAAGGCAGGGACCTGCACGGTTTCCAGCAGGTTCTGTGGCTGTGGGCTGCAGGTCTGTGGATGTCTCCCTGTGCTCGTGACGGCTGTCTTCTCTGTGGACAGGGACTCTTAGCAATTCCCCAAGAGATTTCCTCGCCAGTCTCCAGGGAAGGCTAGTGAGTTTGTTTACCCGTCTCTGTTCCAGAGGTACTTTTCTCCTATGAAATCTGTGTTCGAAATCAGCCTTAGACTCTGTTTCCTCTGGACAGTGGTCGGAAGGGGGACCTGGGCGTCTGACATAGCTACTCCAGTCCTCATGCCCTCGGTGGATTAGCTCAGGGAACTCTGACAAACTCATCATCACCCTTAATGGTGCAGATAATGCCATTCTCTCGTCATGCTCTCCAAAGAATACGAAGAGTAGAGAGGAAGGGTTGTTATATGCAGTTAAAGTTTCAAATGCTAGTTTTAACATTTTGCAATAGCAATGAAGACAATTTTAGAAATGCTACTGTCTAATGTGGTGGCTTAAGTGAAATGGCCAGGCCTGACTGTGGACAGTTTTATATGTTGCTACAAGTCTTACACCTGGTTTTGTGTCCATCTGTCTCCCCTTGCTTGAGTGCTTCGTTTTCCGGTCTGTCCCACATGTGGCCCCACTTTCCTGGCCCAGGAGTGGAGCTAAACTGATTTAGAGGAAGTCTTCCCTGCCCAGATGCCCACTTACTTCACACACAGATGGCCAGTGTTTTTATGCATTTTTAATTTACCAGTAACCTTTTAAGAATGAAAGGAAACACGTGTCTATTCAGTTTATTGAGTGCCTACTGTATGCCAAGCCCTCTGCTGAGAGCTTCATGTACATGGACTCAGTTAAGCCTCTTTATGAAGAACAGAAAGTCCAGGGAGGCTGAGTTACTCGCCGGGGTCAGCAAAACCCGTCGGTGGTCTCCAAACACCCAGGCCTTTTCCCAAGGTGCTTCCTTGGGGCTTTGCTTTAGAGAAACTTCTCGTACATCTGCACATACTGCTGGCCCAACTCCCTCAACACTGAGGCAGAACACAAACAAGCAATTGCTGGTGTAACCATGCAGACTTGAGCTCAGTTTTAGCCAGGAGCTCCTCCTCACAAAGGGCCTGGATCCATCACCAGGGATGGCTAGAGCTTTCTCTCCGTTATTCATTGTCATTAGTTGGCCTTTTCTTGAATCTCGTGTGTGTGTGTGTGTGTGTGTGTGTAAGAAGCTTAAAGACCTAAAGATGTCAACTTATAGATACCTTAAATAGACACCATATGTAAGAGCCCATTATCGGCTGTGAGGCCTGTGAGGAGGCGAGATGTGTTGTGCTGTGGCCGAGGCTCGAGGCCCGGGGTGGCCGTCTCCTGCCCCCGCTCAGCCTGCTCCTGAGCTAGCCCACCGTCTCCTCTCTCTTGCTCCGCTCTCTGCCAAGGTTGTCCCTGGCATCCGTTCTACAGGGCACACATAGATGCCCGCTGTTTCTGGGGTTCCCTTCACACCTGGCTCTGAGCTGGTAGAAAGGTCTATTTATTTGCCCCCTTAGGAAGCCCATCATTCTAGCCCTAAAGTATCAGCTTCCTGGCAGCCACCACAAAGACCATCCCCTCAGGAAACAAAACAAACCCTATCTCTAGTTTCCCTGTTTCTTTTCTTTAAAGTTCCCTGGTGCAACTAGGCTGCAATTAAGAGTCAGGATCAAAGGGACTAGCTGCCTCTGGGGCTGCAGGGACCCACGGAGAGCTTCGGTCTCCTTAACTCCTTACTCCCCGTGACCTGCTGCTCACCTGCTCCTTGGTTCTCTGGTGCTCAGGGGGTGGGAGGGCGGGGGCTTGGGGAGACGCGTCGGGGCCTGCGGAGGGGCCCCTCACACACTCGAGGGTCTAACAGCCCCTCCTCCAGAGAGCCACCCATCTGACAAAACCCATAAGCCTAAGATGCAAATTGGGGGGAATCCCAAATTGGGAGGAATTGGAGGGATTATCTAGCACAGTTCGTGTCTACCTTCTACCACAGCCCTGGCAAGCAGGTTCTCAGAGCGGCTTTTCCCCTGTGTTGACTGGACAGTCACTACCTCAGAATGCTTACAGACCATAACATTTTATTGTAAAATTCATCCTTGTGCTGAAATGAAATGTGACTCCGGTGACTTTCACTCCCCAGCCCTCATTTGGGCCTTCAGAGTGACCCAAATGCCTCTTCACAAATTAACAGATAGCAGTCAAGCTTCCTCTGATAGGAGCAGTTGACAGCTCCCTTATTTAGGCTATAATACCTTTATTTATGCAACTTAAGACACTCTTTTGAGTTTCTCTTGTGGACCCAAATCTCTGTCCTACTTGAACCTTGAACCAGCGGTGATCGAGGGAGGGGTGGGGCACTGCGCTCCCTGAGCTCTGTTAGCACAGCGTGGAAGAACTGAGGGGTGGAGGTGAACTTAGGGGGGACAGACATCTTCCCCAGTGATGTGGAATGCTTTAAAATTATCTTCAATCCCAACAATAGGCCGTAGACACCTTTGGAAATACCTGGCAAGTTGTTAGACATTGACTTGCAAAACCCATAGGATGATTGATAGATTTAGATGGATATATATGTACATAGGTAGAAATAGAGATTAATAACAGATATAGATACGTAGATACAGATTTAGATTAATATAAGTAGAGATTAATACTTATATATCCAGATAAAGATATTTAGATTACATGTTATGTATTTAGATTGATACACACACACCCCCGCAGATCTATACATTAATATACATACACACAGCAACAGATATAGGTTGGTGTATATACAGATACAGATAGAGAATCCACAATTTGAAAACCACACTAGAGCAGTTTTCAGAGGTCAAATACATGTTTTGGGTGCTCTTTTGTTGTTTTTTTTGTTTGTTTGTTTCTGTTTTCGGCTCCACAAAATGGTGATCACTTTAGCTGTGGCTCCCAGTCCTCCCTGGTTCCTCTGTGGCTCTCAACACAGTCCTCAGCAGCTCGAAGACACGCTCCGCCATCAGTAGAGGCCAAGGTCACCAAAGGAACTAATTAATCCCAGCTCCAGTCAACAGTGATCTGCACGAACCTGTCCTCCTTCCTCAGAGAGGGAGAAACCAGGAAGGATTTTCTCCCTCAGTTCTGCCCAGGGCCCCTACTCAGGGCCACCCTGAGCAAACAAAGGAAGGGCTGGTCAACTATTTCCCGACTAGCTGGCCAGGTTTTCATCTAGAGAAAGCCTGTTCAAAGGCTCTCAAACTCCAGAGACAAGTCTGCCAGTTTTTTCTTAGGAAAATCGCTAGGTTGAAATTTAACTTAAAGATCCCCAGGCCTCCTCTCTGCCTTTTTTTTTTTTTTTCTCTTTACTACTAGTTTTACTAATGTCCATAAACCCAGCCAGCACTCTCTTCCAAGCTGAAAATTTGCCTTTTTAATTAAAACTACAAATTTCCTAGATGACCACGAGGGAGCATAAATTCCCCGCCCCCGGGGTAAAATTTATGTTGCATAACCCAGACCATGATAAATAATTGATCAGAAAAAATAATTGAGAGGAGGGGTTATTTTTGGAAACATTGACAGCCAGGAACCCAGGGAAGTTGGAGAATGTTGCTGTTTGAAACATTGTGGAAACCAGAGTGAATATCAGTCTCCTTAGCCAGATACATGTCGGGTCTTGAGTTAATGGTTCTGCGCCTGTGTTTTTATTTGATGTTCTGATCTCTTCCTTCCAGCCTGAACGATTAGTGCAGAGAGTCACGGGAAGCAGCAACATGGGGCTGTGTGCTTTGTCAACAGTACGGAGTCCCTGTCTTAGATGTGGTCAGTGCAGTTCTGTGTGAGCCTGTGGCCCTCTGTGGCTCCCCCCGCGGGCCCTCCCCCCCCACCCCCCGCCAAGCTGCCAAAGTGGGAGGGCCATCGGCATGGGAGTTGGCTTCCCTGTAGTTTGGCAGAACCCAGCAAATTCTGGAGTTAGCTTTGTGACACTCTCCATCTTGCTCACTGGCTAAAAACAGAAAGAAAAAAAAAAAAAACCTACCCAAATCAAAACCATATGTTCCATACAATATCAGGCTTCTAGAGAACACCGTGCTATTAAATAATCACCATCAACCTGTCCACATATTTGAAGGCTACGGGAATAGGAGCCGACCTGCTCCGGCCCCAGCTGAGACAGGTAGAGAAGGACAATTCCGTTCCATTCCTTTCTCAAAATGGCATGTTGCTGGAGCTCTTTCAGCTTTAATGGGGGACGCAGAAAGAGGCTGCATTTACTAACTTATTTCCCTTCTTCCCGTCTTCCTTCTTCCCCTCACATTTTCAGGATTGAAAATTAGAAACACTTTGCTCCTACACACAAAATTACTCACACACACGCACACACACACACGCACACACACACACACACTTTTCTCCCCCCTGTTTTGAAATGGCAGTAGCTGCCTGAACAGTCAAAGGGTTCGTTTAGAACGTAGCCAGCTAGTGCAGTGGAGTAGCTGGTTCAAGAGAGGGGTCATCCTTTTGGGGAGGGGGCTTCCAGGGTCCTGCTAATAGGGCATTTCTCCATCTGGGGGTGGGTCACACAGTTGTGTTCCCTCTGTGAAAACCCAGTTAGCTGGACGCTTCGGATGTGTGGCCTTTCTGTTTCTAATAAAATTTTTAACATGTACTGCCTACCTAGCGCTATCTCTCGTAAGATAAAAGGAAAGCAAGTCGGAAGGGGTCCCGTGTCCTTTCCCCCTGCAGCCTCCCCTCCCTACCTGTGTCTCCCCTACTTTCTGGGCTCCAGCAGGGAGCAGTGGGGTTCCATTCCCCCCTAATGATGAGCTCCGTGAAGCTCCTACCCCGGGGGCAGTGGGAAGTTAATGCTTCACACTCAGACTTGAAAAGATCATCAATGTTAAATAAGAAGGATAATAACAATGCCACTTTGTCCTGGGGTACAAAGCATGTCCTTTTCTCTCCTTGTGCTTATGTTTTATGTTTTATAAACACCTGCAAGTTTTGCTTTAAGTGTTTTGGGGGGTTCTTTTTTATCCTATTGGGTAAACAAGACTTGCGGAGAGAAGGAACCACCTGGGGACTGCAGATGACCATACCCTTTGCCCTTTCTTGCCCTGCAACCCTAGATTTGTGGGAGTCCATATAAGTCAAGGGAATGTAGGTCTCAAAAAATAAACAAGGATGGTAAGGATGGCAAGAGTGTGAAGCTCGCAGGTACTCAACAGGGATTTGAATTCTAGATTTTCCAACTTCAGATGAACAAAAGTCACCAAAGTCACTTGGAACTTCGATCTCCTGGTTGGCACAAGTCAAGGGGATGGTGCCATGTTTCAGGATTTTGGGGAAGATTTGGGGCAACAAGATATTGGAAGTGCCCCCCACACAGTGAAAGCCCTTTGTCGATGGGAAGGGGCTGATCACTGTTTTTGTTTCATCTTTACCTGTTCGGCCAGGGCAGATGCATTCTACTTAGTGACGTTTTCTTGGGAACAGAAACATTTGCAGGAGGAAAAAAAAAAGAGTACCGTGTGAAAGGTTGAGGAAGTATATCTTAAATTTTCCTCAATTCCTTTCCTCTCATGGAATTTATCTACTGGTAGGACAGATAAGGTGTATAAATAAACCACCACGGTAAAGGTAATCCATGTCACAAGGGAGGTATAAGGTTCTCTGTCAGTAGGTAGATTCCTGCTGTCCGGGTGAGGCAGGGACGTCTTCCTGGAGGAGGCGGCCTCTTACATGGCCTGTGAAGGAAAGCAAGACCATAGTGCCTGCACTTGGAGAGCACCCATGCAGGTTTCCCTGGAGCGTGGGGCAGAGTCTAGAGAGTACTTGTGGGGGGCACAGCGGAAATGCTTGGCATGGCTGCACCTCAATGATGGATGATCCTGAATGCCAGACTTTGCATTTTGAACTTTATTCCAAGTGCAGCAGAGAGCCACCAAATGTCTGTGATCTGGTGAGCGAGGGGGTCAGACACTGCTTGGGGGGATAATTCTGTGGGCACAGTTTAGAGCTGAGGACTGTGGGCCCCCAGGAAGTCATGATGGAGAGAGCGGGGATAGTGGTGACAAGGATTCGGCAGGAGCAGCTTCCCAAAGGCTGGGGCAGGACTCATGGAAGCCGAAGGAAAGGGAGGGAGTCCGGGAAGACCTGGAGCCCATGAGTTTAGGTAACAGAAACTTTCATGACACCGGGGACAGAAACATGTGGGAGGATGGGGGAAGACAGGCGATTGGTTCTGGTTGTTGGAAGTTTGAAGTTGGAATGTTCTCCTGGAAGCATAGGTCTGGGCTTCTGTAGAATGAATACAGAGCTAGATGTACATTCAGGACTCATCCATAGAGGAGTGGGATTTGAAATCAGAGAGGAGTTTGAGATAGCTAAGGAAGCAAGTGTGATCTAGAAAATGGTCAATGGCCCAGCCTTGGGGAATGCTGACATTTTAGGGGATTTCCTAGGCACATTCCAGTGGCACGGAAGCCCAGAGTGAAGAGCCTTGTGGAGAGATGGCCTTGGGACAGGTGTGTGGGTCTCAGGGCATTTCTTTCAATGCCTCTGGATCTGTGAGAAGCGATCATGCTATTCACTAGGTCCTAGAAATGACATGGGTCGGCAAGGTAATACGGATGAGTATTCAGTTTTCCTAAAATGAAGTGATAATGGGAAAGAAAGAAAGTTCAGTGAAGATGAGGACTGAGCCTGGTACCTTGATGTGCAGAAGTGAAGACAGTGCCCTGACCCTTGGGTGACACCTGGAGAGTGGTGGCTGGGAGGCTGAAGGGCAAGGTGCCAGAGAGTGGAAGGGAAAACATTTAGAAGGCATGGAGTATTCAGGGCAATCAAAGGGATGATGGAGGGAAGAGGAGAGGAATCAGGGCTAAGATGAGACTGTGTGGGATTGAGGAAGGGTTGGCTAGGCTGGCGGAGAGCACCTGGTGCAGCTTTGAGCCTGAGGAGGCTGCTGGGGATGGATGGGATGAAACCACCGGGTTTTTTGAAGATTTGTAGGAACAGGTGTGATTCTGCTATAACAGAAAAGGTGAAAAGCATCCGATAAATTGGAAGGAAGGTGTAAGTTGAGGACTAAATGCTTCTCCAGAGAGACTCCCAGGAGCCTTTGCCTTGACATGAATCCTGCTCTATTCAAAATAGCTGTAGTGGGGAGGCCAACATACTGCATCGATCCTCAGTTATTAATTAGAGATTGGCTTTGCATCATTGCAGGCTTCTCGGTAATACGGCGTCTGCCGCTTCTTCCTAAGTTCCAATACCAGTGTTGTCTGTTGTTCTTCTGTCTTTTTTTGTCATTTTCCTTAACTTTTGCCCTCATTTCACTGGGGACACCAAAAGGCTAATCATGGGCCTAGCACTCTTCCCCTAAATAATAATCTGCCAATATAGATACTACAAATAAAGCCTCCTTATCGTAGCAATCCCCCATGCATTTTAAACTTGAACCTGGCAGGTAGTAGATGCTCAGTAAATGTTCGTGGAATGCAAAGGAATGATTGAAGTGTCTTATTACTAAGACAGGCTTTTGTATAGATGATTATTAGCTACGGTTCATACTCACAGGTGCACACAGTTCATCATCCACCCAAAGGCATCCAGAAGTTTCTATTACAGATGAAGAGAAGATGCATTCTTTCCCCAGAGATTGCACACATGGCCATGTAGCTGTACTATAGTGCTGGAGAGAGGCCAGCTGAGCCTTAGCCCCTTCAGCCAGGGTCCTTTTTTGCATTTAAACTTCAGAGAAGTTGGCTGATGAAGGCAATGGGCAGTCAGAGACTTAAGAGCAAAATTCATCAACTGGGGAGTGATCTGGAGCATGCTAACTTTTACGGGAAGTTTTAGTTGCTTAATTGCTGTAGGACACACGCTTCTGGTTACGATCAGCTGCACAATGTGTACAGCACATCTCACAGAATGGATTGACCTATTTACCCTTGAGGGCCACTTCAAAACTAAGTAAAAGACAAGAATGCCTACAGTCAAGACCAGAATGAGCTCTTACAGCCACTGGGACAAGGTTGTGTTGCTCCACTCCGTTCCCTGCCCCACCCAACTCCAACCCTGGGAGAAGAAAGAAGTTGTGTTTTGCTTCCCAACCCATTTCAAAGCCCGTACCAGTTACTCCAAATGCTGGTTTTGTTGGCTGCGCACAAACTCTCGGGAAGCTTCTTAAAAAAGCAGGCGACAGATTCTTAGGCCATGGCCCCTGAGATTCTCACTTGGGATGTGTGGGGCAGGGCCCAGGAATCTACATTTACTGCAGAAACAGATGATTTGAACACAAATGATTAACCTCTGGGCACAGGGGTTAAGAGACAATTTAAATCCTGCATTGAAATTCTGGCTGTGCCGCAGACTAGATGAGCCATTTCAGGCAAATTTTAACATGTACTTGCCTCTCATTTTTTTAAAAAAATGTACTTAATAATGCCCACTTCTCTGGGCGATTATTAGGATTAAATGAGAGCCCCTATGCCAAGAACTCTCTATCCTGCACAGAATAAACGCTCAATATATCATGTTGGGATATATTTCTTTGGGTGAACTTGAAGCTACTGGGGAATAATACCCAATTGATGCTGCAGACCCTTTCAATTCTACAAAGAGTAGGGACTCCAACATGACTATTTCTGCAATTTCTTAAAGTCTTGTTATCACTCACAAAGACATCACTGGTTTTGCCGCACAAACGCAGGAAGGATATTCTACAAAATAATCTTATGCCAGACTTTTGGGAACACTTATATTTGGTAGGGATGGTAGACCAATGGACCACATTACCCAGAGGAATGCAGTTGCTTTTGAAAACAGGAGGACTGGGCCACATTTGGAAAGCTGCACACAATGCATGTGTGAAAATGGAGCACTTGACCCAGCTCCATGACAGCCCATGCCTTGAGCTGTTTTGGCACAGATAAAATCGATTCTGTCCCCACTCGGGCCGTTTTTAGGTCATTCAAGCAGATGGTAACTGGCTCACATTGGGACCAAACTCCTGAACTTAAACTTTTGGAAATGAATGAATAAATGAATGAATTTCCTCTGGGGCCAAGAAACACTCCTGACATCTGGCAGTCCGTTCTGACCTTCTGGTCCCTGGGGAAAAGTTGGCCCTTTGTGGCTTAGAGAATAAATAAGCAAGGTTTGCTCCAAGGTGTTTCCTGCAACCATGCGTTCCTTCCTTCCTGGATGTAGTGACCCAGTTGCCTGTGTTGGGAGACTCAATATGGCATGGCCTTTTCTTCCCTACAAGAACCCATCGACCTCAGAGATATATTCACAAGTTAGGTGCTTGCTGGTGCTCCAGGTCCTGAGATTTAGGTCACACACACACACACACACACACACACACACACACACGAAAGAAGTGTGGTATGGAGTCCATTTATTTGATCAGCACCCAGGGAGAAATAAGGACAGAAAAGTGAAAAAGAAATACAAAAATAGAGGAGGGAGTACAAAGAGAAATTTATGATACTCTGGGCTAGAAACGTCTCAGTTTCAGCTTTCAGTTGAGAAAGATTTCTAAATGTTTCCAAATCAAAGTATATCTGCAAATCTGCAAATCCATTGTGAATCGTTTTCCAAATGCTCATTCCCTCCATTCAGAAAGCACTGATTAAAATCCCAACTGCATGCATAGGACGCTGATGCTACGTAAAGCAAGCACAACAAAGATGATTGGTAGCCAGCAGTCCCAGCGAGGGGTGAGGACACACGTGGGCACGCACACAGGTGCACACTGCGAAAGCCAGTGGGGACCCCTGGGAAGAACCCCAGACACTTAATGCTTAATGGAAGGCGGGAGGGAGGGAGAGGACTTCGGAGTGCGGCCAGTTAGGCCTGACTCCCGTTGGAGTGGGTCTTGAATTGAGAAGGATGCCTGGATTTAGACAACTGCCAAGGAGAGCGGAAGACATCCCGTATCAAAGGAAACTGTTCAAACAAAAGCCAATAGGAGGAAATGAGCTCATATTGTGTGCACACACGGGGTTCCACGGAAAGGAAATTGCCTGATTCAGGACACTTCCGATGCCTCCTGAAGCTAGCAACAAGGAAAGGCTGGGCCTGTGTTCCCACAACCTGGAGAAAGTGCCTTCCTCAACCCAGGGCTGGCTACAGTGAAACGGGTCGGATTTTAGCAAAACTCCCTACATTCTTAGACTTCCAGAAACTTCAATTACAAGATGTGTCCTTGGGAACCCGCAAGGCGATTCCTTGTGCTCTTCCTTGTGCTTTACGGTATTTGGATCTAGGAAAAAGTGGGGAGCAAGCACTGGGCTCAAAGGTTCTGGTCTCTTTATGGGTAAGGCTCACTCATTCTTCAAGCTCCATCAGCCAGCTGAGGCACGGCCTGTGCGTGCGCCTGGCAAGAGCCACGTCTCTTCAGGGCCCTTTCTCGGCTTCCTGGGCTGGGCCAGGCCAACTGGGAGGAGGCTCCCTGATGGGCTCAGAGCCATGTTCCAGGCAGGCCCCTCAGCCAGACCAACAGTGGTGTCCACAGCTTTGCTACCTGCCATCCTCTATCCAAAATACAATCCTGACCATGAGCTTTTGATTCTCTAGGGTACAGCCTGGTGCTGCCTGGTGCCCCATGGGGAACTCAGAAACAGGCATGACATTGACAGTCCCCAGGGATCTTAGGGACTAGAAGAGGAGCATTCATTTCAGTAAACATCATAAGAAATAGGAATTTCGCTGCCCCCTGCCCCCGAGAGCCCCTGGTGTGTGTGGGGGCACCTATGAGTTGTTAAAAAGCCTGGAATGGGCAGGACTTGTGGGTTTTTTTGGGTTTGTGTTTTTTTTCCTCTCTCTCTTTTGTGTTGCCTGATTGACAGTTTGAGTACAGTTAAGCTTGGATCTGTGGGGATGCTATGTAAGTGGCACGTATCATGGAGGCCTTTCCACTGACGTCATCCTCTGGAAGTGGTGCCGGCGGAAGGCAAAATGCAGGACCAAGGAGGGCTCCATGCGGTAGTGGGGCCCAGCAGTGTGCTCCCCGTGACGGAACCTCCCTCGTGCTCTCGCTCTCCCTCTGCCTCTGCATGCACCCCGAGAGCTAGGGCATGTCTCAGGCATCCTCTGTCCGTCCTTCCCCGGGTGATTGTCTGCAGCCGGCATGCGCAGCGGATGGAGGAGACCAAGTTGATCACAAGACTGTGCTCCCCGAACACATCAAGTTCCACTGCGGTTTAGGTAGATGGATTTTCGGTTTGCTCAGGGGGATGAAAAATTAGGGTCCTTAAATCATGTTCTAGCCAGACACAACAGCCACAAGGTCAACTCCAAGGACGTGAGGAATAGAGAGAGGGGCTCTCCAGGGCCGTGGAGACGCACCAAAGGGCAGCCAGCAAAGAAAGGCGAGAAGGGTGTTACAGTCTCCTTCTAATTAGCATGTTCCTTCTAATTAGGGGCTTCTGAGGCTTATCAAGCCTCATCTATAAACTAAAGCTAATAGGCAGTTAGGTGGGGGTTTTTTGTTTTGTTTTCTTTTTGGGGTTTTTTTTGTTGTTGTGTTGTTTTTTGTTTTTGCTTTTTTCCTCCCGACCCTTCAAGGGAAAAACACACGAATTAAGATTTAATTTGCCAGCAAACAGCATAACGTGAATGCACAGAAACAAAACTATTTTATTCAGCATGGATAAGGCTGGAGATTTAGGGAGATTTCTGTCCTCCAGCATAGATCTTGTTTTGTTATCATTCATCAGAAGCTGCAAGATAAAAAAAAAAAAAAAAAAAAAAAGGTAGAGGAAAAACTTGTCCGAAGATTCCTCCTTGTTCTCCTCACATCTCTGGCTCCTAAAGCATCAAAAAGGCAGAAGCGGGAACCACACCCTTGTCTTGGCCACAGTGTGGACAGTATTTTGCCCTCCTTGCGGGCTAAAAATGACGAAATAAAAACACAATTCATCTCACATGACATTGGATAATGGTGGTTTCCAAATTCCTCATAGTTTAAAGACTGATTTACAGGATTAGGTCATAGAAATGCCTGTAAAATTCCAATGTGATTATTTAGTTATGTGTAGTTTGTTGTAAATACTACCACACGCCCCGAGAAAAACCCCACTTGTGAAGATCTTTGAAATGAATTTGTTTGCTTGCACGACTTTTTTTTAGCTGTCTTGAATAAACACGGGCTGTAATTTTGAAAGCAACAAATTAAGGGATGGGGGGGCCGGGGGGAGCAGGGGAAGGAGGCCAGTGGCCAATAACACTGCTGAATAGATCAGGATCAGGAAAGCTAAGAAAAATCTGGAAACTAATAGAGACAAGTCAACTTACATTCAGAACGGTCCCACAAACTATTGATGTTCACCAAGAACCATGAAACTTTGGCTTTTTCATGTATTAACGGACCTTTTGTGTCATTGTTTTACAATGTAGACCAGCTGATAATGCGCCTTGTTCCTCATTGACTTTGCAATCTCATTCTTTGCCACAAATATAATGGCCTGTTTGTTTTGCTGCGGGTGCACACGGGCCAAAGAATCAGACATTTGTTTCATAGTGCTTGTTTTGAAGAAATCAGTTCTGGGTACATCTTTACACTGCCCATAAAAATAGAGGCTTATCTGGGTGAAAGATACCCCAGGTCTGCACTGGGTAGGCGACCATGGTTACACTACTATAGAAAATGAAAATGGAATATAATAAAACTCCATTTCAATCCAATTACTAAAGAGCCTGAATTGTAGACTGTTCATGAGGATGTACACTTTTATTAATTATAACAATATACAGCAATTTGAACTGGCCAAGAGTATTTCTCATAATGGCTCTTAAGAAGTTCTTACTAATGAAGAGACAGGAATGATTTATAAGTAGTGTTACAGGTATTTATATCTAAATGATGGTAATGAAATGCCTAAGAAGTTTGGTCTCATAAGGAGGGTAAATAATCCCATTCGAATGATGTTAAGACTGTTAATTTATTCAGCAGGCACACACCCCCTCTGCCCCCTTCTTTCATATGCAATTCAAAGGTAACCTTTAGCCTAGTCTGGGGGTGATTTCAACTCACAAGGGAACTCTGATCGGTTGGTGGTGGCTGCCTGCCTGGAAACTTGTTTTGAGAAATCTTCCAGCGCCAGGTCTAGATTCATAGGGGAGAAAGTACCAGGATTGGTTTAGTCATGCCTGCTGTGGACGGGCAAGGTGGGAACAGGGAAACTGAGTGACATCCGTTTGCTGCCCTTGGCTGGGGTGGTTCAAAAGTGGTGCACGGCTGGTGTTGTCACAAAATCATCTCCAGAGTAGATTGCAGACTGGTAGTCGGTTCAGTGATGGTGGTACCATTTTCTAGGTAGCTCCTAAATCCAGTAGTTAAAGGTTCTTTCTACCTGAATGGTAGCCATTGAGCCCCCTTAATTCACTTAAACCCCAAGTGAGAAAAGTACGTTGAATTTACTAAATGTAGCTATGTGAATGCATTTTTATTTTTTCTAAGTTTGAAGAACAGAATTATTTTTGGGACCCTTCTTTCCTACTGAATGTGATGCTTGGGGAATGAAGAGTGCAGGGTGCTGTTACACTGAACGAGCCCTTTGAAATGGTATTTTGGTATTTTGTTTTAATTTCATGTGTAGCCATTACATTTTTTGGAAAGGAAGTAAACAAGTGCTTGTTTCTCTTCACTAAAATCTGAAACTCAGGGCCAGGTCCCAGAGCACCACAGTTTTGTTTTATTTCTATAATAAACAGGACAGAGGAAGGCAACTAACTCTTTTTAAAGCACCTGCTTTAAAATGTTCTAGGCACCTTGACAATTGCTTTCAAAATGTTAAAAGAATTTTTTTTCTAACTTAATGCTCCCAACTTCCCCGAGAGATAGCGAATATTGTCCCATTTTATAGATAAGAAGAATGAGGTTTAAGAAGGTTAGACTGCTAGGTCAATATGGAGCTTAAATTGGAACCAGCTTCTAAAGCAGGCTGAATTTTCCGTGTGGAGTACAGAATTTAAACATAAGCCACTTCTGCCAACTTTTAAACAGGACTTTTGCAGGGACATTTTATGTATTGACTAATAATTCTAGAACTTCAGCATTTTAAGAGTCCTCAGTAAATTTTGGCTACTACTGTTTCTCCCTCTCCCTCTCCCTTCCCCTCCCCCTTTCTCTCTCTCTCTCTCTCCTCTCTCACTCTCTCTCCTTCTCTCTTTCTCTCTCATGTGCACATATATGTATATAGGTGTGTGTGTCTATGTAGAGTGACTGCCTATTGAACTTCAAATGTTTATTGCAAACCACTTTGCCTTTTTATTTTTAAAAAAACGTGAACGCCTGCTTTTTATGGTAGAAAATTATCTAAACCTAGAAAGGGTAAATTTTTATAGGAGGATAAAGACTGTAAAGTATACAATAAAATCAGCAGTGTGTGTAAGAAACCAGAATATCATCCTGACATTTTATACAGTATGTAAATTGCAGTTCTAATCCAGAGGAAGTCTGCTTTTAGTTAAGCGCTGTGAATAAACTCCTGTTTCTAAAATTCTCCCTCTCTCTTTTGGTGGGAGGGGGGCAGTATGTTGGCGGTAGAGAGAAACTTTTTTTTCTTCTTTCTTTTTTCTCTGAGAAGGCTTTTTATTAATTTCTTTTGCTGAATTTTTGACCCTGTAAAGAAAAAGAGAGCTATTGTACCAAACCACACAACAGGACAGGCTCCCCCAGAAGGGATTTTTCCTTCCTGCTGAAGGACACAGGATATCAGCTTTATGAGCTGGTTACAGTCAGCTTTATCGCAAAGCCAGTAGATTTTCTTAATATACTTATTGCTGTTCTGTAAATAGCACGGGGACAATCATGAATCTGAATCACTTGCAAGGTGAAATGAGGCTGATATTGGTAATCTTGGGGAGAAAATATTGAAATTAGTAATTGGAACTCTTTCTTACTGAGCAGGCTGATGATAGTCTCCACGCCAATCCGCTGAGTACCCATTGTCTACCTCTGAAATTTATTGAGATACTGCATCCTGGAAGCACTTTATTCAGAATACTGTATAAAATTCTCCATAAATACAGGTGATAATATTAATGATCATAATTGTATTAAAATTTTTAATTAAGACATGAAGAGAGCCCCAAGATTGTCCACCATGTTTCTTTAAAAAGATACACATTAAAAACTGCAGCATGCTTTGTTTTTTTCGGTATGGTCAAGAATATGTACAGGGATAGGCATCTGAATCCTGGCTATATGTGAATCCCATAAAAGCCATCAGAGAACAGACTGAGATTTTTTTTTTCTTTAAAATGGTACGCTACCCTTATTTTTAAAATTCTGAGTTGTCTTTTGATTCCCTGTGAAAGAGGGACAGGAGAAGGGATATTTCCTAAGATCTAGGACAGCTTTTAATTCTAGAAGAACGTTACTGTAGTCCTTCTCAGAGCTCTTACGGAAGGCATCATTTCTCTCCTGTTTCTCTTGCTTGTTGGCTGAACTTAATGATACGACCCGGGACACTGCTGTGTGGATTCAAACGTAAAGTGTCGTGGTCATTGAAGCAGTGGTACTTTTCATATGAAAACTGTTTAGAACTCTAGATGTTTTTAGTTCATTCATTAGTCAGACAGCTAAAAGAAAGAAAAGAAGCGTGGTTGGAAGATTAACAAGGTCACCTGCTCTACATTTTAATCACATTTTGATTGGGAGGTTATTATTTGTATCTTAAACAGTTTATAAGAAGTTAATATTTGAATCTGCAGACCAATTACTCTACCTGTG
This sequence comes from Mirounga angustirostris, assembly GCF_029215605.1. Classification (NCBI taxonomy): domain Eukaryota; kingdom Metazoa; phylum Chordata; class Mammalia; order Carnivora; family Phocidae; genus Mirounga; species Mirounga angustirostris. The sequence continues at coordinate 13,679,415 of NW_026991711.1, read as the reverse complement.
ATTTTTACCCCAAATCATTGCTGTACGCAAATCTTGAAAACATTTAGTCTGCGTCAGAGCCGACAGGGCAAATCCTTCATTACACTTTTTAAACCTAAAATAATGTGTCATCAGACAATCTCATTCTAGTTCAATATTTTTGTGTTGCACTAGAAACAATGTTTCTTGGCAAATATTTCTTCCCATATTTATTAGTAGTCCTGGATTTAACACGTAATTATTTACTCATTGCATAACAATTTACTTTTCGTAATATTTCATAGACGTGTTTGAGGCTCTTGTACATGGTTGAATAGCTTAGTTGATTAAAGCAAGAGACAATGATTACGGGTCGCTGATATCATGGACTCGTGCTTCATCCCAAGCCTTAGCCAACCCTTCTAAAAATATGTGCTCTGAGTCCCCAAAAGGATCAAGCCACGGCATAATATTTTTAACCATGTAAAATACAAAAAGAAACTCTATGTTCACTATCACTGTTAAAAATAATAAAATCCAGATAATGTTTTTTTTTCTTAGAATCCCCCCTTTTATTCTGAAATCCTATAAAATGAAAGGAGGTGAAGAGAAGGTGGAGCTGTATCCTAAATGTAATGTTAAAACTGTCTCATGTGGTGCCTTAGTGGTTAATTTTACATTAATTATGTTTTATTATTAGAAGTAATAATAAGGAGTTATAATGTAATATTTTTATGCCAAGTTCTATGAAAAGTGTTATGCAAATTTTACTATATTAGGAAGCTACAATTTGCAAGCCATTGTCACTCTGTTCATTCTTTTATTTAATCTCTTTTCTTAAAAGTTGGCCAGCCCCCTACCAAAGCCTACTCACTGTGAGTTTGAATTATTCAAACTAACATCAAGTTGTTTAAATATTAAACTGTATTTTACTTGTGACTTATTTTTCAGTCACACTTATTATTATAATTTCTGCTGAGCAACTTGGACAACAGACTATGATATGCAATGTGCTTATTGTATCAACTAAGTGGGCAAAGTTCACATCAACAAAAATGTGTCCAAATTTAACAAAATAATGTGATTTCCCTAGTTCACTACTTTCCTTGCATTTTATGTTGTTCAATCTGGAAAGTATATTCACATTTTATAAATGATCGTCCCTAGATCTTCGTGACATTTGACCTATTGTTCAGTTTTAAATGAGGAAATGACATGGTTGCAAGCATAAAAGCCCAGGGGGCATTTTTTAGAATTCTTTGAATTTTTTTGTTTTATTTTATTTTCTGATGATAAAATATTTGCTTCCTGAAGAAAAGATACAAAATATTTTCTATCACATGGTAAGCATTTGGATCTGACATTCTACATTGTTAGAATTTAAGAGATGCTTACTATCTAATGATATGAACATACAAGAATTTATTTTAGCATTTCCTGTCACTTAACATTGACATTGATTCTAATTTCTTATTTTCATAAATTATGCTGTGATTAATATACTGATACATAAGTATTTAATCCCATACCTGATTTTTTTTTCCCTGTAGGATATATCCTTCAAAGTGGGATTCCTAGGAACTGTATATTTTTTGATGCTTTGAATATTGGAGAATTCTTTTCATTTTCATGTAGGAAATATATGACAGAGTATGTTATCTGGAGTAATAATTTCCCTCAACATTCTATGGATATTTCTCTATTGGCTTTTAATGTTTTATACTGCAAAAGAGAAGCCAATAAATTTGGTGTTATTTTTTTTAAGATTTTATCTATTTATGTGTGTGTGTGTGTGAGCGAGAGGGGGGTGTGGGCAGAGGTAGAGAATTTCAAGCTGAGTGTGGAGCCCAACACTGGGTTTGATCAGGACCCTGAGATCATGACTTTAAGCCGAAATCAAGAGTCAGTTGCTCAACCGACTGAGCCACCCAGGCGCCCTCTATAGACATTTTTCTATTGGCTTGTAATGTTTTGTACTGCAAGAAAGAAGCCAATCAATTTGTTTGTAGTTAACTCTTTTTTGGGCAGAGGGCCTAAATCATTTTAGAAACTTGCCCTTGTCTTAGTGATTACTAGAATGTTCTAGGTTCTCAGAGCTTTTCATTGGCTTTGCCTAGGACATGGAAGTCTCTTCTTTCTTGGCTCCCTTTGCACTTACTTCCCCCAATTTTCTGGTCTATATCTTTTAATTCTGCTATTTCATCTGTTCTTTTATTTTTATCTCTCCTGGGACATGAGTCATTCTTTGTTTAGATTTTTGTTTTCTGACCTCTGTGTCTGTGAGCAGCTATTGGATCATTTCAACCTCTTTTTCCTTTTCCTCTCTGTTATATAAATATAGCTCAAGTGTATTCTGCGCCTCAGTGACTCCATTTTGTGCACTGTGAGTGCACATTATCGCATAAAATTAAGGTTTTAATTCTGCTACTGAAATGGTGATTTCCTCACTTTCCTTTCTGATGCCAACCAGGCACCTGGTTCTTTCAGTCCCTTTTCAGTTCAGTCTGTGGTCTCTTCTTACCATCTTCACTTTCCTGTTTCAAAGCTTATGAAGAAAGGATGGGCGTTCCTGAATTTTATCGAAAATGCGAAGCAAGATGCTATCTTAAAATTTCTTCGTTTTCTTTTATGATAAGCCTTGAGCTCTCCCTCTTGACCTTCATTTTTTTTTTTAATTTGCAGAATCCACTGGTGTCATATTGGATCTTTATTGCATATCTAAGTTTTTGTTTTTTGTTGTTTTTTGTTTTTTGTTTAATTGGAAAGAGGCCTGTCCAGGCTTGGTTCTTTTTATTCCAGACAGGGCACAGAAATCTTTTTATAGCTCCCCACTTGCCACCTGACTATCAATAGAATCGTCTTACCAGATAAGCAGCAGAGGATTCCTTGGGGTAAGTTTGATTGCGTTCAGTGGTGCAGCACGCTCAGCGTAGCCAGGAGGGAATTCCAGCCAGGAGGTACCCAGCACGGATGTGTCCTCTCTGCTTCACTTTCTTGCCCTAGGGATTACTGCTCTCCACCAACGTTGCCTCTGCTTAGCCTTCATGCCAAGCATTCAACTCAGCCAGGCCTCCTTGCTGTGGCCTTTCCCACTGCACAAGGGAGACAAACCATTGAAATGCTGGTTTTCAGGTTCGTGTAGCTACTCAGTAGAATGTTGGATTTTTCAGTACAACTGGTAGCAAAGAGACTTCAAAACATGTAACTGACACAGTTTCCCTATTTCTAGCACTCCAAGTTTTCTCTTTCCATATTTTTATCAACCTATAGTTATTTCACTGGGGATTTGGGCGGGGGAGTTAGGTAGCTCCTCCTGCTGAAGTTGATATTGTACCAAGAAGTCAGAAGTTTTCCGTTAAAAATGTATCGAAGTCATTAAAACTGGATTGACCTTTTTGCTGTTTGCATTGTTTTTTATTCTCAGGAAGACTTCCATGCCTGTTATCAAAGTATATTCTTTTGCCCTTTTGTGGAATATCTTTTTAAGCAAATCAACATGTAATTTATTTTGGTGAAGAGTACAAGTTGAGTTAATAAATTCAATAAATTCAATCAATTTATTCTCCACTTTCCCCCCAATTTTCCTAAACAATGCTTACCGAATAAGGCATCCTTTCTCCATGTGTAGTACTTATTATCTTGGATCCTGAGTTCTTGGGTATACTGACATCCCTTTCAAGATGCTTTTAGTCAATTGCATTGATTTGTCTGTGGACTCTTCAGCAGAAACAAACAGCTTTAATTGTTTTTGATTGATAGTACATGAATCCATTTACTAAGGTCGATCCCATATATTATGATTCTTTCTATGAAATTTATGTTCTGTCCTCATCTATTTCTTCTTCCAGAAAAATCTCAAAATCATTAAGTTTGTTCCCATACTCAAACCAACCTTCTCTAACAAGAACAAAATATCCTTTTGAGACTTTATTAAAACTGTTGAATCCATAAATTAATTTGGCAAGAACTAATACTTTTAAATGATAGGAATGTTAGAAATCTCTCTCAATTTTTTTTAATGATACTTTGTATCTCAGGTAAAGTTCGTTAATTTTTTGTCCAAAACATTCTCAGTTAACATTATTCCCAATTGTTTTATGTTTTATATAGCCATTATGAGCGATATATTTTCTATTACATATTCTACCTGATTATTGCTAGACAACAAGAAAACTATTGGTTTCCATTTAACTTTATTTCGTTATCTCATTTCTGGCAGCTTAACGGGACTCACTTTTTCCTTGTGAGATTTAAATTTAATTCTCTTGAATTTTCTGGGTATATAATCCTATCAAATCAAGATAATGACAACATTTTCTCCTCTTTCTCAACAGTTACACCAGATATTTCTCTTACATATTAATGTATTGGCTGCACTATTTCTTGACTCTTAAAAAATTTGAACAGCTAATCTTCTGAAAATTCTCAAAAATGAGTGGTTAGTGACAGAGGTTTCTCTGTATTTTATATCCTGCCATGAATGCAAGTTTCCCTAGGGAATTTTAAACTAATTATAGCAACCAGCAGTAGATCTTTCATCTTACTAACTGAAATCCAAGACACTTAAGTATCTCATAAATATTAGTTTCATGATATTAAAAAATGCAGGGTGGTACATTTAGACTGATGGCACATAAGTTTCTTGCTTCATAGGAAATACAAGTTTGAAATATAAATTTAAAGAGAGCCAACTACTTTTTTTTGCTTTGCCTCATCCATCCATACATTAATCTATCCATCTATCCATCCATCCATCTACTCAACAAATATTTCTTGAACCCTGTGCTTAAAGCAAAAAGAATGAAGAAGTCTAGTCCCAACCCTATAGAATCTCAGCTTACACTTACTAGGGATGCATCGTTCTGCTCACATAACTGCACCCAAAAATGTTCATGGCTTGATTAAATGATATCAAGTGAGTACTTACATACTTATTAAGTTCTTATTACACTAGTTATATGCTTATGAGCTAAAACTTGATCCTCTGAAAAACAAACATTTGTGACATGTGAGTAAAACCAAATATTGCTTGTGGATCCTGTTCATCCATTACTAGAGGGCTTCCCTTTCTGCCTGTCCAGTTCTTTTTTCCCCTGAGCTGAAGAAAGTCTGCAGCTATACAGGTGAATGCAGGAGAAGTAAACATGTTTCAAGTTCACGGGTTTTCACACTCATCAAAAAAAAAAAAATCCTTTGGGAATCCTCCCTTTGTAAAATGGTGATGCACAAAAATTCTCTTTTTATAGTAACACCATATTTATTTTTAATACTTATTACAGAAGTTATCATATAGTGTTATTTGGAAGCTTACATGCTCGAAAATGTACTAGATTTTTCTTAGGAGTTTTCCAACAAAAAATTTTCAAGCATATAAAATTTTGACTGATAAATGTTGCTGAGTAAGAAACATTTTAAATATTTAGATTAAAATATTATAACACTGACCATCTCCAAATGTGTTAATATTTATGATTTCTCTTTGAAAAATAAACTATGAGCCACACCTAAAAATAAAATAAAACATAATGTATTCTAATTTTCTTAGCATGCTGGAAGATTTTGTTACATTATGATAAAAAGGAAGGCATTTAGTGATATTCTAGGAGTGGCTCATGAAAACTTTGGTTGCAAAAGTTTAATTAAAACAAAAACTGTTATCAACTTACTCTAACACATTTCCTCTAACTTATCTCTAAAATGCCTTCTGCAAAGCATTTGCCTCTATTTTGAAAATATATTTTTCAGTCTAACCATTTGATTTGAACTTGCCTTTTTGACCTCTTTTGACCCTAAATCTAGTCCCCTCTTTAATATTTAATTCTTATACTTGTAGGAATATAAGATGATCTACAATTCCAAATACATATTATCCTCAGTCATAGCGTGGACTCCTAAGAAAAATAGTTAATTTGATGGATTTCCTAAAGCAAGATTGATCTTGTCAAGTGAGAGCCAACACAATTGAAACCAAATGGACGCAACTTTTCAGTGACATGAACAGCCCAGGTGCCCTTGGCTGGCTCTGATATTGTAGTAAGTAAGTGAGTACATTAGATTTCCCAGCCCCAGAGTTGTGACACTAAATCCAGAGTATGCCCCTATGATCATTTTAGGCACGGGAATGATCTGAAGAAGCACTGTTTTTCTTCTCCAAGGAGGGTTAGCGATTCAGATGAAATCTTTAGTTTTAACTTTGTGTTTCTGCTGCAGGGTAACAAAGCAAACCCCACGGGGTCACAGGTGTCTCCCCAGAGATCTTTGTCACTACTAGGCAAGAAACATGACTCCTAGCGTGTCCAAGGCAGAGGTGGCCCTAGAGACCCTGTTGTTCAGTATTTCTCGAGTGTTTCCACTGAGGCATCCTTAAAGCAGAGGAGAGAGGAATTGGTCTCCTGAGGCTGAGAACGACTAACAGAAGAAGGTTTCTTATTTATCTGAAGACTCTAAATGGTACCTTCTACTCCATTGTGTATGTCTTCTCTAATATAAAAAATTCAAAATTACTGACCCCTGAAGTTACTTGACTTTCCCTTTCATCCCAACCCTTTTTAGTAAAATTGATGCTTTCATAAGCTACACTCTATGTTTGCCTTCGGCTGTGGGGCTACTCACACCTGAGTCAGACAACCATTGCTTGGTCCAGTGTCTCCTTTTCATGGTTGGGTAAGCAGAATCCTAGAGAGGGACTGTGACTCGCCCCAAATCTCCTGCCCCCTCCCCAGCCCCACCCCGTGACTGTGAAGAAACTAACTCAGCGCTTCTAACTGCCAGTTCTACCCACTTGCTGACAATTAGGCAATTAAGCTACTCCCCAGGGTAGTCAAGTGTCTTTCAGAGAGCCTTTACTTCTTATACTTTGCCACTTTGGAACAAGAAGTGCTGATGGCCCTTTCCTTCTAGAAACTGCCTGTGATCTAGTGAGCTAAATGTGTTTTCGGCAGGGGATGAGGTGAGTGAGCTAGTTACCTATGAAGTGTCTGCAGTCTACCCGGGGACTTGTGTATTCAAGCACTGCATCGTCTCCCTGACTCTTGGTAACCAAAATGCTTCTCCCTCTGAAGGAGACCATTGGAAAAGCCTAAAGCATTGGCCTAAGACATATGAGTGAACCCTTAAAACTGCTGGCTTGGGGACAAGATCTTCATCTTCAGTGTTCTCTGAAAACAGAGCAACTACCATTTGAGAAGCTGGATGAATCTCAGAACGCCTGTTAGCAGCAGAGTTGATGGGGAGTTAGTTAAAGCAACCAGCACCGTGAAGAAGTTGTAGCCAAGCTTAATAGATATTTTCTGCTGCTGAGTCATTCTTACTGGAAAAAGTAGTGCAGACAGGATCATCTCTGCCAAGTGCTTGCAGAGGTTATCAACGTGGCCTCAACCAAAATTTCCACCATCAATGTTGCAATTTCCTGCCCTGGGTCAATGAGGAACCTAGGGATGAGATGCCTTCTACTGGGGCTCTGCTTCAGGTCCTCCAGATTCCTTCATAGATGGTGTATCTCTTGGGTCTCGGCAACAACAGAGTATAGATGGGGCAATGGAAGTTCAAGTTCGGTGGTTTGCTCAAGGGCAAACTGCATCTCTTGACTCTTAGCAGTTGTGGATTTAAGTTGTGGATTTACATTTCTCATTTATACAAGCTTTTGTTAAATCCTAAGAAAGTCATGTTGATTATATTTCAATCAGCAAAACATCATTTACGTCTGCACATAGAGTTCTATTATAGTCATAAAAATTATTTCGTATTTCACTGCCAGTTAAAAAGAGACTTCATTAGCAAAATAACGCTTTACATGTAAAAGCACTGTTAATATGGACAAGTTGCTTTTTCATACACACTGTTAATGACAAAAAATTGGGGGGGGGGTTACTGGGATATACAGAGTATAAGTAGGTAGCCATGTGATCATTTGCATACCAGAAAAGGTATTGTTCAGACTCTCTTTTTTCCTTTCTCTCATTTTATCTTGTCAGAGTTGGTTTGACTCAAAGCTACTGGTTCTCTTAGAGAAGGTCAGACCAGTTTGAGGAATAAGCAGCTTTAGAAGAGCAATTGAAGTAGGCACATGGGAACACAGGTGATAAAATCGTTTTGGAAAATAATGAACAAGTAACTTGAGAGCTTGTCGTGAGGGTGGTATCACAGGTTATGCCAGGTTATTAATTTTCCAACTCAGCAGTATGCCTCTTAAAAAACACTTAAAGGAAAATGGATACGTTTCTGAGAGAAATGCAGTTGGTAGAGGAGATTAAGGAACCCAGTGAAGTCCACAGGTCATTAGACCCCGGAAAGCAAAAGTATGTACATTTAAATAAGAATTGCATCTTTGGGAAGATATGCAAAATAGGTAGTTGAGAGAGCAGCCTTTTGTATATTAAAGTAGACATCTAAAGATTTCATGGTTCATCTACAGAATACCAAAGCAGCCCCTCTCTGTTTGTTGTTTGTTTGTTTGTTTGTTTCCCTCACACCGCCTCTTAGGGAGATGACCACGTCCCAAGGGAGCCGAACCCCTGGTGTAGGCGGTGACCATCAGGCTTTGCTCTTTGCTCCTACTTTCACAGGAATTCGGGGACAGCACCAGCCCCTCAGTTTCCCCTTCCAGAAAATGGGAAGCACGTTGGCCCCTTCAGAAGTTGCTCGTGACCAGGAGCAGCGCAGCCCATGACTTATTTTTCCCTTTCCCCCCAGTTTCCCTGTTGCACTCCTCGGAGTGGCGGCCCGCTGTTGCCATGGTAACGGCACTGGGTGCCGTTGCTTAGAAATAACGTCACCTGGTGGCAGTGGGGAGGCAGAGCCGGGGTGGTGATCAGCCAGGGAGGAGTGCCCCATCTGCTGGGGAGGGGCCGGGGGAGGGGTGCGGAGGAAGGAAGGGGCCGGAGCTGGATCTGACAGACCGCACGCTTGCGGTGCTACCTGCCTCCAGGGATTGGCGTCCTGTTACCTAAGGATGCTCGCCTGGGCTACATCAGAGCGCCTTACGTTTTTATAGAACGTGCACTTTGTTGCCGGGGTTGTCCTATCTATCTATTTATTTATTTATTTCTCAGAGCTCCAGGTTTTAAGTGCAGTAAATATTGGTTGTTGATTTCAATTCTAGCAGTTAGTTCAATTTCTTGAAAGATTAAGAGGAATCGTTGACTCAGACTCATTTCTGTAGCCTGCTTTATCCTTGGGGCTTGAGTCATTCCTTGTCCACAGCGATTTTAAAAACTATGGCAGGAAATTGTTGTTTTGTTTTTTTTTAACTTCTAGGGTGAATGAAATGACATTAAAATAAAAATCCTTTTTTAATAGATGGACCGCTCCCTCATCCTGATTTTCTGGGTTCCACTTTTCTGCTTAAGTCCCACAGTGTTTTGTAGAGAAATTTTTATTTTGTTAAATATTAATGAAATACCATGGCCTTGGCATGTCTGACCCTGGTGGTTATCTTTTTATAGTGTTCAAACAAACCAGTAGCATTCTGCTTCCTTCTGGGGTCTTCTGAATCTTTGGAATGTCCAATCCACATACCCCATATCTGGTTCCATGCCAGAATAACCGTGCTCTGCAAAGTTAGTGGGGTGGGGTTGGATGTGAAAAGAAGTTGCAAAACTAGAAGGTTCTTCCCATCAGAACCTCTCTGGGATGTATTCAACCAGTGGGTTACACATCTCAGGGAGAAGGGGACCAGGCTATGGCCACCGTCTCAGGGGACGAGGGCAGAGGAAGATTTGCTCTCTCTGCTCTGCCTTCAGAGATATGTTCAACCCCCGGAGTACACTGTGTTGAGGGTCCATGTGGCTCAAAAATTGGGCCTTCACTTGCTACACAACTCCAGGGCCAGGGATGGCACCACTTGGAGCCCAGACTTATCAAGGAACATGTTCACATGCACTTTCAGCAAACTTTTCTGCTGACAGCCTTCAGGAGCCAGTATTGCTCCCACTCAGAAAGTTTGAGACCCTCCTTTAGGTCTGAGACTCTAGCAGCTCCCACTACCACACCCATGGAGACTGGGCTGGGGGTGTTGGTGAGTTCTTGGTGCACAGTAGCATTCTATGTGCTGTTCTAGTAGAAAAGAAAACGTTAAGAAGTATTAAACCTCTGGAGTGCTAAGACCCTAGATCTGTGTCCTTTTTTTGCAGGCTAGCGCTTAAGTATTCAACACCTGCTCCATCCTGGTGCTGAGTGCAAAACCCTGTCACTTCTCCGTCCTACCTGGGTGCCCCCTCAGATGTGGACTCTGGGGCAGGAACACAATGGACTCTCCAAATCCTCCCCCATACACCTGCTCCTGTTAGATCTCACAGTTCAAACAGCTTGCTAACAAATCTAGGCCAAACCCAGCAGAGCTGATAAGATTTCCAGAAGAGTGCCTAAAAATACATCTCTCCTTAAGTCAGCCTTGCCGATCACTGTACAATCACAGACCTTTAAGGCCTTAAAATTTGTTGCACCCCCCTCCAGTTTAAAGCTAAGAAATTGGAGTCCCAGAGAGCTGACATAATAACAAGAACAACAGTGGTTGAGGAATCTTTCAAATCACATCATGAGGATGGAACAAAACATACCATAAAGACAGACACAAACTATGAGCTGTGTAGTGTACTCATTCATTTATTTGTCCCTTCATCCGCACACTCATTCAGCAAATATTTACTGAGTGCTTACTATGTCTTAAAGTTTCTGTGTTGCGCTAGCTGTCGGGGATACACGCAGACCTGCCCTCACAGATGTTACATTCTGGTTGGGGGAGAAATTGAAAAGATAAGTACATATGTGAGTATCTAATAACGATAAGGACTTTGGAGGGAAATAAAGCAGGGTGAGCTGGAGTGAGGAGGTAGGACTGAAACCATATTACATCAGGAAAGTCCCCCCCCCCCCCCACAGGCTGACATCTGAGCCATATGACTATCTGGGAGAGGCACATTCTCAGCAGAGGGAACAGTGAAGTCAGAGCCCTGGGGCAGGCCAATGTTTGCTGCTCACGGACCAGCCCCAGGCAAGGAAGAGTGGCTTAGGGGGAATGGACAAGGAAGCAGAAGGTCAGGGAAGGTGGGCTGCTCATGAAGGTCAGCATGGGCTCTTGGCTCCTGGCTTTTACACCCAGGGGGTGGGGAGCTACTGGGATTCCCCCAAGCAGAGAAATGACATGATCTGATCACCTTGGCGGAGGATCTCCCAGAATAATGTGTTGATACGGGACTGCAGCGGGGCCTGGGGGAGAAGTGGAGGAGACTTGTCAGGAGCCTGTCACGTTAATGCAGGTGATGGTGGTTTAGAGGAAGGAGGCCGCTGTGTGGGTGGTGAGCAGGGGCTAGATTCGCGATCTGTTGGAAAGGCAGAGCCAGAGGATCAGATAATGGATCAGATGAGGGCTGTCAGAGAGAGGCAGGAAGGGGAAGGAAGAGGAAACAGAGACAAGAGACGAAAAAAGGGCACAACTCTGGGGAGTCGTCACTGTCTGGTGGGCTTAGAGCCATAAACTGGGGGAGAGAGTGGCAAAACAGAGCCCTGTGGATTTTGCAACCAAACTGCCTGTGCTCGAGCCTGTTCCCCGCTCCCTCCGCATTCACCAGCCTCTGCTAGCCTCCGCCTCCTCCAGCTAACCCTGGCCACCAGGCATAAACTCTTTGATCTCTCGGCTTTAGTACCTTTCATCTCAAAAACATGCTGGCAAAAGGTCCTCAACACATGTTTGTTTGAAGCCAGTACCTGGGTCTTATCTCACCACTAAAGACGTCCCAGGAATCTGTCAGTCCACTCTAAGCACCTGCCTTTTTCTGCCCATTGAGATGTGAGCACTTCTCACAACTCCTTCTCGGCGGCTGCTCAGGCTCAGGGAAGCCGCTAGCTCTGCTCTCATTTGCAGAGCTCGTGCGAACTGATCCAGTCCCTCTTGGTAGGGGATACTTGCCGTTCCCACTTCGGATGTCACTCACACCCACCCCCAAGACACTTTACACACCTAGATGCTTTATGATGCACACTCAGAGAGCAGGTACAGTTTCCACAAGGAGAGAAGAACAGCCCTGTCCCCCAGGTCCTCAACTCCAGTCACCTCCATGGGTACTCTTGATAGAACTCAAGCCTTCTTATTGCTTTAAATTGTCCTGTCCCCACGGCCTTGACTTTTGAAATTGACAGTGTCCCTTCTCTGCCCCAGCTCTCAAATGCCAAGGGCAGATGGAGAAAGGGATGAAACCATACTTTCATTTTCAGAACAAGCGCATGCTCTCGCACCGGGGTCTTGCCTCCTGGGCCACTTGACATTCTCTGGCTTGATCTCGTGTCTTCTGCTGCTGCCCGCAAGGGCCACCCGAAGCTTCAAGAGCTCTCTGTAAGCCCCAGCCCCACACCTGCCTGTCCAGGCAGGTAGAACATCTACCAGACTCAGAGGGCGGGGGCCGTGAGACAAAAGCTGCCCCATTTCATTTTCCTGCTCTGCAGCTGAAAACCAGGCTGTCTCCTTCACCTCCCACCTTCTTTCAGCCCCGCGTCTGAGAAATGAGCATCTTCTTTCTCGAGGGCCCTCCGCTAGAGCTGGTGGTCTCTTCCCTCCTCGTCCTTTGGGCCAACTCCTGCTCTCTGGCCCACAGCTCCATCCTGCCATTTCCCCACGCTCCTGTTGTGTTTCCCTGCTTCCACTCAGGAAAGAAAGGGGAGGCTGGTTGGCAGCGAGATGGAAGAAGCAAGCTCTCTCCCACTCTCCCGGGGGCTGCACTTCGTGCATTCTGTGAGCCAAGCGCAGGTTCACAAAGGGTCACCTCCCCGGGAGCGCACAGGTAATCAGTGCCCATCAGACTGCAAAGAAAAGAGAGTTCCAAACTTCCCCTGTTGCTAATGGTGTTCTTGCAGCACCAAATACTCCAAAGAGCTCCAGGCACTGAGCATCCATTTCCCAGTGGTCCTCCCCTCTCCCCCCGCAGCTGGGAACTAGGGAAACTGCCACCTGGAAAGTCAGCCATGACATCCTCGTTATGACGTCTGTCCACGTGCCCATGGTCTCCTCGTGGCAGTGGACCCTTCTGGCTACAACCTCCATCTTGGAGCTCTGAAACTCTCTCCAGCGCCCTTGACAGTGCAATATTCAGAGGATCTTTTGTCCCTCATTATTCTTCTTCTATGGTTTCGCTTGCTCCTCTCCTTTCTGTCACCTCTAAGTAACTGAACGGACTGTCCTTGACTCACTCAAGCCTTTCTCATGTCTTCCCTGGATGGATACACAGATGTTGATACAGACATAAATCTCTCTACCTCTCTCTTCAACCTCAATGCCCCTATTTCCAATTAGCTTCCACTTCCTGACATCCTTCCTCCTGGGCAGAGCATCAGTGTCCACACAGATCCAAATTTTGAAGTCCTCTTTGACTAATCTCTTCCCTGCTCTCTTCATTCCTGAAAATGATCGGTTTCTAATGAATTTACCCCAACCACACCCTCTTCCTTTTCCTTCTCACTACTGCAATATAATTTTCCACCTCGATTATGCCTTTTCTCTGGACCATTGCTATGATCTCTAACCAAGGCTAACCGCCTGTGAGACCTTCTCATTCTGATGCATCCTGGGTGAATCTAGAGAGAGAGCTTCCTTCAGCTGAGGTCTTGTCTAGATCCCTCTGATGCTCCCCAGTATCTACCATACTAATGATCCTGATAGTTTATACCTGAGTCTACTTAGTCAGATTTATGCAGGCTATGACCTTACGACACTATTCTCCCTGTAAATTTAAGGAAACATTTCTTCAGAAATTAAAGGGGACAGTTTTCCCCCATTGTCCACATGACTAGGGAGCATCTCTAAAATGTCATGGGCAGGAGTAAAGCATGTTGGCATCTTACAGGGTCCGTGACTCCCTCAGAGCGAAGAACCGGCCTGTAGCTCACGACTTTTGAGTGTCCTGCTGGACATTCACAGAGATAAAAATCCTGTTCATAGTGATCTGGGTCAAGATCTTAACTGTGCTTTTTTCCACAAAGTATTTTTTTAATTTAATTTTTTATTTTTTAGACAGTTTTAATATAACTGAATTTTTAAAGAAGGCAACAACTGTGTAAGTTGCGACAAGATTTCTTTATCTTGTTAGGAACTGTAACAGGAATTGTTTGACATTTTGAACAGTCACATCACTTGTCATACCTCTGTTAGTCTGCATTTGTGCCGGTCACTCTCAAAATCATGGTACATGCATGCAGGGGTGAGCGTCTGACCACCTCATTCTGTCTTCTAACATACGTGTACCTAAGCACTGAAATTTCAAAATATGCGTTATTTGTTTTATTAAACATTCACTTCCTTTGACATCTTAGTTATATTTCCGTGTGGTGGTATATTGCTTTTTACAACATGTGAGCTTGTTGGCTCTATGATTTGTTATTTTCATTTGGTGATCATTGAAGTTATGTTACAAAACTTTTGTCCAGAAAAGGAGGATTGGCATTTGTAAGGCGTATAGACAGATAAGACAGCCGTTCGGCTGGTGATATTGGAGAGAGAAAAGGAAAAAGGTCAGCTGAAAAGCAGTCCTGTCCACGGGGGCTGTGGCCGGGGAAGGAAATGGAAGTTCTGACAAAGACTTCTCTGGGAATTCAGGGGCTAGATTGCAGCCTGCAGCTCAATAATCATTTTTTCTGACTGCAGCCACTGGGTCCTGGACATCCAGGAAACCGGTAAGTGCGGTCAGTCTTAAATGGTATCTAATACAATTGCTTTTATTCTCATAAGAGCGTCTCCTAACTGAATTATAAATGTTTAGATAGAAAACACAGACACAGTGAAAAAACATAATTTGAATACAAATATGTGTTGAATATATTATATCCTGGCTGTCATTTCAGGAGTATATTTAGAAATTTCTCCTCTTCTAATTAGAGATGGGATTTCTTTCTCTGCCCATTCCTGGAAACTGCAGTGAAAATGGACTGGAAATTTTCTTGTGTTGAAACGAGACCTGGATTTTATGAACCTTTCACTTGCATTTTAAGATAACAGGAGAAAATTTTTAGATGGGAATTTCTCCTTTTATTACTGTTGTCTTGAACATTGGCTTATCAGACCCGCCATTGTGACCTTGGGTGGCCAGTGTCTTGATTTCTTCAAGGAAATGCATTTGAAAGTGTGTTCCGAAGAAAAAGTACCATGTGAGATGAAGGCATCATTGTTAGCCTTGGTTCTTTCTCTGCTTGGAATGCATATGTGTTTGGAATTAGTCTTAGAAGAGCATCCATCAAAAGTTTGTCTAACTAATACTCTGGGAAGGACTTCCTAGAGTGTACCAACTTCATAGCAAGGACCTTTCTACTTCCTATTATTTATTTATTTTTATTTATTTATTTTTTTAAGATTTTATTTATTTATTTGAGAGAGAGAACGAGAGACAGAGAGCATGAGAGGGAGGAAGGTCAGAGGGGGAAGCAGACTCCCTGCCGAGCAGGGAGCCCGATGCGGGACTCGATCCCGGGACTCCAGGATCATGACCTGAGCCGAAGGCAGTCGCTTAACCAACTGAGCCACCCAGGCGCCCGACCTTTCTACTTCCTATTATTTAGATTTCATTTGCTTTATAGAAATTTATAACTTTTAGTGAGTGGAAGTTATTTCCATCTGTCACGTGTGTGTGTATGTGTGTGGTTGTGTGTGTATGCATGTCGTGTGGGTTGTGTGTGTCTGTGTGTGATTGTGTGTATATGCACATAGATGTTAGGCATATGGGTGCCACAGCTAATGTTGATAAGGGATAGATACTGTATAGAGAGCACTTACACTATTTAATCTATACTGGTTGCAGTACATATATTTATGGCTTTTGTGCTTTCAACCCCTTGATTCCAAACAGGAAGCTGGAACTCGGAGAGCTCAGGTGACATCACACAGCTAATCAGGCTAGAAGAGCACCTAGAGCCCCACATAGAAAAATTGATTCTTACCCCTAAACCGTGCAGAAGTCTCAGAATGCCATTTCATGTATATTTTCAGTAAATTAAAAAGAAGCCCATTTCAAGGTTCTATAAAGAAACATCTTTTTAAGGACAGCCTACTCTTCTTCAAAAAGTCAATGAGGTCCTTTTCTACTTTTGCAGTAGGGCCTCTCAAGTTCCCGTATTTTTATTGGTCCATCAGGCTTCTTGTGGGAAGGCCCCAGTGAGGGACCTCTTCTTGGAGGTGGCTGTGATTACAGGGCAGGATTACACCCTCTCCTGGAGGTCAAGTGGCTCTCAGCCCAGCCCTCCAGCTGGCAGCTTCTCCCGTCCGTCCCCCGCCCAGGCGTCTGCATCTGATAGGTGCGGGAAGCGGCCAGTCGTTGATCAGGGAAGAGAGCCCACTGAGAGCTATTTTAAATCAAGCTCCAGAAATAGAAGTGGGGATGCTCAAACGTCAAGCCGCTCGCAGGAAGGAAAAATCATGCTTTAAACATATATTCGGAGAATTTTAAACATTAAAAAGAGGAAAACCGAAGATGCTCAAAATTAGAGATTAGGAAATTCAAGGAGACCTAGTTTCTTTATGGTAATGAGATTTATGGAAAATAAAATTAAAGACATCCCATAAATTACTTAATGGGTAATGAGTTCTTGACTGTCTGACTCAGAAATCGGTTTGTTTTGCAAGGACCCTTTGATGAGCTCGCTAGGAGGCCAATGTCTGGCAGAGAGCTAAATGCCATCGGTGACCGAAAGTGAACTGTTTTCCTTAAGGCAGTCTTAAATTTTGATCAATCTCAGCCTCGAGATTGGGCATGATTGATGTTTTCCCCTTCAAGAATGTACAAACTAGCTCCAAAGCATCAGCAAGGTGAGGACACCCGGGGTCCCCGGCCCAGGCTTGTCTGGGAGCTGAGGGGTGTGGAATGAAGGGAGGTCGCCTCGCTTGAGCACGGGCTGGGCTCTGCAGACGGGCCTGCTGCACCCTCCCGCAGCTGTAAACAGACGTGAGCAGCCCATTCTTTCATGCAGTCCAAAGCCACAACTTTCTGCAAATTGAACACCTAGAGGAGTTTTAAATGTATTTTGAAAAATGAAGTGTCATGTAAGTAAAGACTGTAAAAATAGCTTGCGATTATTTTGTAGAGTTAGCAGCAAGTCCTTTGGTATTTCGGGAAATACTACAGAACTTCGTTTCTTTATCCTTGAACTTCAATCTTGCTTTTCCTTTGAAGATGGGTCCTGAGGTGAACCTCGATATTCGTTATATCCAGGCGCTACAAAGCAGCCCCTCTGTAAAGATCTCCAGCAGGAAGGGGCTGAGCGCTGAGCTGCTAAGACCTGCTTCATCCTGAACAAAACCTACAGGCTCGAAGTTAATTTATTCTTGTAATTTTCATAGAATGACGTCTTGTCTGGGACAGATCTCTCAGGTGTCTTTTGTTTAGTTGAGTTGTGCTTTGATCCATCAGAAACACAGCCACTGGGAGAAGCCCCCAGCCAGCCCTCCTGCAATTATTTCTTTTGTTTTTGTTTTTGTTTTACGATTTTATTTATTTGAGAGGAAGAGAACACAAGCAGGAGGGGCAGAGGGAGAGGGAGAAGCAGACTCCCCTCTGAGCAGAGAGCCCGATGGAGGACTAGATCCCAGGACCCCGGGATCATGACCAGAGCTGAAGGCAGACGCTTAACCGACTGAGCCACCCAGCCAGCCCTCCTGCAATTATTTCTGTGGGAATCCATGACCCCGAGATCCTGTGATCAACTCAGGGCTGACATCCTTATTCCCTTGGTACAAACAGGGGGACTAGCGAGAAATGCCTACTACAGCAGTTCTCAGACTGGAGCAGGCTTCAGAGTCACCCTGGGAGGGCTTGTTAAAACACAGCTTGCTGGACCCCACCCCCGGATTTTCTGAGTCAGTGCTTCTGGGCGGGGCCTGAGAATCTGCATCCTAACCAGCTCCCAGGAGTCGCTGCTGTGCTTGCCCAGGTATTACCCTTTGCAAATCGCAGGGCTAATGATGCTGGGTTTTGAAGATCAAATAATTTCCCCCTGGGGCAGATCCTCACGCTCACCCCTGACCTTGGCAAGAAACAGGGTAAGCCAATGACACGTGCTCGCATTTCCCTTCCAGGATGGTACTGACATTCCCTATTTAGAACCTTATTCCCTTCGTTTTGACTTTGGTCCGTATTACAGTGCAGATGTTCGTTGGAGGGGGATCAGGAGTTTGTTTGACAAACATTTGTTGAGCATATTTTTCACACCAAGCACTGAACTGAGTTCTGAGGACTTGAAACTAATGGGGAAGGTCTATTACATATACAGGGCAAAACCTGGAGGAACTTATACCGGGAGCAGGTGGTTGGATAACTCAGTAGTTAAGTTGTTGAGAATTAGGGGGTCATACTTAAAAACGATCACCAGGTACTGTCAGAAAAGTGGGCTAGAGAGAGGTCATCAGAGGGGGCAATGGGGGTCCTGGGAGCAGGATTTCAACATGCAGGGACACTGAGGGCTGGCCACATCAGTGCTCAGCCCCCAAGGCCACGGGCATCTCCTCCTCCCCGAGGGGCTCAGAAAGCCACGAGGGGGAGAGAACACGAGACTGCCGAATGCCCGAAGAGGACAAGGAAAGGAACACCAGTGAAGAAAGCAGGCCAGAGAAATCACTGGGAAGAACTACTTCTGAGTTCTGCCTGGGTTCTGCGCCGGAAGGAGCTAATTGGGATAACATTGATTGGGACGTTGGAAATAAAACTGAAGCACGAGTCAAAAAGAACTGAGAAAAATGGCTGCACGAGCAGAGCCTTGGGAGAAACATAAAACAGAAGGAACTGGAAAATCACGTAAGCAGGAGACCCTGGTTCCCAGTACAGCCCAGAAACGTCTGGGAAAGGTAAAAGGGAGGACCAATGGCATATAAGCAGGACCAATGGCAGCATACATGGGACTTTGTTGAGAATGAGAAAAAGGTGTCCTCTCCACTCAGACACATCTTCCCAGGGGCCCCTCTGGGCAGATGAACTAGAAAATGCTGCTCTCTCCTCCCTACACACCCAGAGCACTGGGGAATGGCCTCCGCCTCTGTGTTTCCAACAAGCCCTCAAACCAAGGAGGCTCCCGAGCAATGCTTCCCGAATACTTGGGCTACGCATCACATCCGGGGTGACTGCCAGGGGCCCCAGAGTGTTTGATTCACTTCTGGGTTAGTAGCAACTGAAGGAAGAAAGCAGGCGTCAGTCAGGCTTTTGTGAGAACACTGTGGGATTTTTACTTGGGGAAACTTCTCTGTGGGTTCCCTTCGGGTGCAAAATCAATCAGTCTGAGAACTGAGGGACGCTGCAGATAAGTGGCCCCTAGGACCCCGTTCTTTTGGCCCCTTTGATCTCGAAGGCCGTGTCCTGCTTTCGGCATCTGTGGATCTGCAAGAGGCCGTTGATGCAGAATCCTGAAAGAGGATTTAGTCAATAAGTATTTATAGAGTAGCCTCTCCTTTCATTGCCTGGCATTGGGACAGCATGTCACTGTATACAAAGTATTTTCTGTTTCCTCCATCCTCTGTCCTTCATGGCAGCAACCATGACATGTAGGTAGGAACCGTTACCCACATTTTACAGATAAGGAAATTGGATCTCAGAGAAATCGACTTACTCAAGGTCACATGAAGGAACCTTGGCCAAATGAGGGCTAAAAGCTGGCTCATAGGACGGGGTACTTTTCCACCATTCCACGACATTCTGTTTTGGCTGAGAGAAAAAAAATGCAAACCTCTGAAGACATTGCCATCAATAGAAATCTAATGGCAGCTCCATACAGCTCTGAATTTTGGAGGGGCTAATGAGAAGCAAGTGAGTTTAATTTTCATAGTAATATTTAATCCAGTTAGTTAAAATATTAGCAACTCACTGTGTAGTAAAATATGAGACAAGATTAACGAGATATTTTCACATTATTTTCTGTATGAAGTATTTGAAATCAGTGTGAATTTCACACATAAAACACAGCTCAGGAGCTGAATTCATTGGAAATTCTTGATCTGGATTTAGAGCTCATAAAATGTACAACTAAAAAGTGGATTTATGTACTTGAGTCAGTCCAAGCACACTTGAAAGTTTTCCAATAACTAAATTGAGGATCAATGTTTAAGTTAAAGTTACATTAATTAAGAATAAATAGAAATTTAAAATTAAGTTCCTCGGTGACACTAGCCGCCATTTCAAGTGCTCGGAAGCCACATGTAACCGGTGGCATCCTTCCCGGAGAGCAAAGCCCTAACATGTCACTCCTCCTCCCGGGAATCTATAGTCTGGTAGATCCAATATGTGTTTTGGTCTGTGTGTTAGCAGAGTTTAGTCTCCTCCTTTGATAACAGTGTCAAAAGTTGGTTTCCTCCATCCTTACCCATCATTAGCCATCTCCTTTGGTGGCCTTCCTTAACCTCCTTCAAATCTGCTCTCTCTTCCTTATTCCCACAAGTGCCCGCTTGTACCCATTCCAGGAGGTGGAGGTTGTGATGGCCTAAGGGAGGCAGTTTCTTTGATAAGAGTAGCTCTGTAACTTTTAGGATAGAAACAGAACAAGCTGGAAGAAAGAGGGGACTCGTGAGAAGATAGCAATGTATTGAGGTACAATATGATGTACTTCTGCTTCCTTCTGGAACATCATTGACTTACATAGGACTCTGGCCATCTGAAAGCTTGGCTCATCTGCTTTTTTTTTTTTTTTTTAAAGATTTTATTTATTTATTTGAGAGAGAGCAAGAATGAGAGAGAGCACATGAGAGGGGGGAGGGTCAGAGGGAGAAGCAGACTCCCCGCCGAGCAGGGAGCCCGATGCGGGATTCGATCCCGGGACTCCAGGATCATGACCTGAGCCGAAGGCAGTCGCTTAACCAACTGAGCCACCCAGGCGCCCTTGGCTCATCTGCTTTTAAAAGCAAGTTCGTCTCCCTAAAGTCTGACCAGCTAGATTCTGGTTGGATTTTCATAGTAACTAGAAATGGCAATCTGTTTCTCCCAGGAAAATAATGATTTCTTGCCCAAAAGTATAAGCAAATGGGTACCCCAATCACCGGACTGGGCTGAGAGCATTGTTCCTGCGTGGGTTTTAGGAATACTTGAGTAATTACTCATTTACCGTCTGTGCATAAATACATGTTTGCCTGTTTCTTTTCCTGCACGTGAAGCCATGGCCAAGGTGGTGCTGCCTTGGAGGATGAGCTTCTCCTGCATCTTTTTTGTCCTGTAATCCCATCAGACCCTGGTCCATAGGGCTCAGGGATTCTATGAAATATTGTGTAAATCTAAACTGGATGCGACCAACCTATCATTTGCAACCTCATTATTAGTGTCTTGGCTCCACTGGGTACACAGGCAGGAATGTTTTCTTGTCCCTTGTTTCCCTCATCCTTTGTTCTCCACCGGGGTTAGAGATGGGGGTTGAGGTAATGAGGATGCAGGTCCAGGCTGGTCTGCGAAACCTGACCCAGAGTAAATTTGGTTATTAAACTCATCTTCTTGAACTGCCTAGTTAAGCGAGCTGATGTTAGCTGCTGGGAAAACAGTGCTGCCAAACAGACAAGCAGGAGCCTGCCTGTCCCCTCAAATATTTTATAGTCGGAGTTAGGTATGTTCTCTCAAGGTGGCCGGATTCCTTACATGCACATACAATTATTACTCATTCAAACACTTCTACTAACAAGTAAAAGAAGTACTGGGATGAAGTAGCATTTCCTCCTAGTCCCAAGAGGTGTCCTGCTGAATAAATGTTCCATGATCAGATAAGCTTGAGAGACACCATTGTTTCTCTTCCCCTATTAGAGACTCACTCAAGAGCAGACAAAAACAAAACAAAACAAAACAAAACCCTATGGCAAGGAAGCCTGTTCGGCCTGGTTTACCTGGAGTTAACGAAACTTAGCTACCATGAGACCTATTTCAGGGAACATTTGTGAGCCGTGCAAAAATTATTAGTGTCTGAACTTATTTGTACATGCTGATTTTAAATAATCGACTTCCAGTTTCCATTAAGTTCTTATTTAAAATTTTTTTAGAAGGACGTCAAGGCTAGGCATGCGGTGGATGTGGCTTGTAGCACATACAATCTGTGAAAATGATCAGCGTCTGATATTCAGTCCTTTATTCATCCTGGACCCAGCAATGGGAAATTTCTAATATTTTAATGACTCCATAATCCTTGAAAACATTAAAAGCAACGAAATATGATGATTTTGGAAATCTGAATTTACTAATTATATTTTTGTTGTAGGTATGTGATTTAACTCCGGCATTCCCCGGAATGGGGCAGACCGCGACTCCATTAAAACCTAAACCGAACTAAACTAAAACTAACTTGCATTCATCCCTTGAGTCAGTGAGGCGGTCATCAGTGAAATCGGTCAGTAAATATTTTTTGAGGACCTAATGGCCATGAACTAAGGCACCAGGGACACAGAAATGGCAAATACAAATAGTCCTTACCCTCCGAGCGCTTACAGCGTAGAGGGAATTCTAACATGAAGCAGATAGGAACAGTAGAGAGGAAACCTAAGAGACCTAAAAATAAATATTAGGAAGCTTCTACCTATCCATTTCTAAGTTCAAATCTCTGTGAACTGGAAAGGATGCAAAGAATAAGAGGCTCATGCTTCATCCAAAATGCCAATACCCTTATTGTATAGGAGAGACACAACCCGAATGATTGTTGATAGCATTTCCAACAGTAAAATCAATGGCCTAAATGTGAAATTAATCGGAAGCCACGGTTCTAATACACTGTTTTGGCGATGAGGCACATTAGATGGGATTGTTTCGGAATGCCTAATTATTGTGTCTGCCACACTCATGTGTTTGAGTCATTCCTAACTTTTGGACTGCTGCCTAGATCATTTCTGCAATCCGGTTGCAGTTGTGTATTCTCTCTCTCTCTCTCTCTCTAATGCATAACTTTCCTCACTAGCCTCTAAGCTTGAAGCTCGAAACTGCACTTCCGCAAATTCTAGTTAAGAGCTGAAACAGTTTGTCAGAGCGTTGATTCCAGCGAGTTTGGGTGTAAGTTGATGTTTTCTTTGTGTCCTGCAGGTTCATGATTTCAAAGTGCCTGTGCGAAGTTACTTTTGCTGGAAACTGCAGCCTGGGCTCTTGTGGTGTTCAAATCTTTCTTCCGTCAAATACACGTTACCCTGACCTTACAGTGGATGAAGATACCTCAATGGTCCGACTTTGCCTATTGCTCAGTTTCAGCATTTAGGAAGGCTGGGAGGAAAGAGAAATCCTGCCAAGATCTGAGCATCTTGGTGACTTATTTTCCAGCACCATCAATAGCTGTGAGCGTCAACTGAATATTCTCCCAAGGAGTGCCATGATCTTGAAGTCACTTTATTAAAAACGGTTGTGTCTGCAGATCGGTCAAGAGACTCGGACGTTTACAGCCAGAGATGACACTGAGCGTGCTTCTGCTGTGGCCTGCAGTCTTCATGGGGGGCATATTGATTGATGAGTGACTGCCTGCCGATAAATCCTCTTCTCACTGCTTCCTGGATTGGACTTCACTAGGCAATCTATCACTTACCTTCACACGCACATGTGGGGTTTTTCACAACAGTAGTTTCAGAATCACTGGGACCTGGATTGATTTCATCATTTGACGGAAACGAACAGAATCCCCGGCGCCTGAGCACCATGGCCTTGAACGTGGCCCCCGTCAGAGACACAAAATGGCTGACATTAGAGGTCTGCAGGCAGTTCCAGAGGGGTACCTGCTCCCGCTCCGATGAGGAGTGCAAATTTGCTCACCCCCCCAAGAGCTGCCAGGTGGAGAATGGAAGAGTCATTGCCTGCTTTGATTCCCTCAAGGTAAGGGGATGCGTTTCCCGTGTCACGTCTGGGTTTCCCAATGGAAGGTTTTCTGTGGTACTTGTAGAGGAGTTCCAGTCGTTTCTAGGTCCTGTTTTCTTGTTTGTGGTGACTACTGGGATATTTTCACCCACTTTTTTTTTTATATCAGGCATACATAAATTTTTCACAGATCCATGTTTAAATTAAAAATACATGACGATGTATTTTGGGTCTGGCATGACATTCATGTACCCAAGAGTTTTAAATCAAAGTCTGGCTTGTGACAACTGAAGATAAATATTTTATTAACATTTGATCTTCTGGAGGTTATATAAAGGTGAAGAAATTGAATGTGTCACTTTTATGTGCCAGTTACTCTGCTTCTCCTCTCGAAGAATTTTCTACTCTTGTGGCTTTCTTTCTTGACCAAGGGTTTCCTAAAATACTTCTTAATAGGTTTTTCATTCTCTCTGACAATTTGTCATGGCTAACAGAAATTATTGAGTACACACTCAATACTCCTGAGAACCCACTGTGTGTAAGTTAACCGATCACAGAAGACATGAATGTGATTCAAGATGGCATCCTTGAGCTCGCTATCTGGGAGGGGAAATACAGCACGTCAGCAAATAACTATAATACTAGACAGGAAGGAACATGTGCCTTAAGGGAGAAAGAGACCTCTGTGGGGATCCATAGAAGGGAGAACTGGCTTCCAGCTGGCCATTTCAAGAAATTTTTTAGGAGGTCAGCAACCTGAGGTATACACTGAGTCCGGTGGGGTTTGGACCTGCAGAAATAGGGGAATTATAATGAAATCTCTAATTGAAGGAAGTAGGGGTGACTTAGCCCATAATTCTTTGAGGTTTATTTTGCCCTAAAATAGGATTCTATGAATCCCAGATTGCCTGAGACAGTCCTAACATCATCATGATATTGTTTCCACTGGATATAAGATACATGGCTTAAAAAGAGCTTAATGTTTATATATCTGCAAAACTTCATATAAATAAGCTTACCAAAGAGTTTAAAAAAAAAAAAAAGTTGATCCATGCTCTTGGGAAATCTTAGTGCTGTGAGTTTACAGAATAGTGACGTTAGCCTGTTCTTGGATATTGAAGGTTTGGGTATGTTTTGGGGGATGGTTTTTATCTTAAACTAAAAAGTTATGTCTTATGATATTTGTAAGTCAAAACTGAAATATAAGACTTCATACGTTTAAGTACATCTTAAAGGGACAATTTGTCTATACACTAAAGGCAGAAGGATACATTTGTAGCCCAAGAGAAGTTTTTTTTAAGGGTTAGAGTTTGGAAAATTAGGTATGTTATTTATCTCAATAACTACCCCTATTTTATTTCTTTTCTCATAAAAAGTTTATTAGATTAGACTTTAAAAGTATGAATTATTTTGTCTACACAGAAATAAATAGATGGATAATCACAATTATATAAAGTGTAACAGTACAAACACATTTTTATATTAGTATTTATTTTGCTTTTAGTCAAACAAGTAAACAAAGTATGTATTTGCTTCTCTGGTTGTCACCAATGGAAGCATTCACTATAAAAAGCAGTATAGATTAAAAACTAGATCCTAAGAACTTCAAGATATGGAAACAGGTCAGAAATGAGAAATTCATTGTCCAGGTCATCCCACTTCCTTCATTTTATTAATCCAAGCCTTCTCCGATTAATCCAAGCCTTCTCCTATTTACTATGAAACCAACATTTTAGGATGTTTCTTAAAACTTTTAAATCATTAAATTAGTTAAGGAAGTATGAGGGAGATATGTCCAATGTATCAAGGCTAAGTATTCCTTGAATATCAAGAAAACAACAACTCCCAGATCCTTACAATTTATTACCTCACTGTGGATTCACCAGGACCACAATTGTTTGAGGATTCCAACCCATGGAGAAAGGATCCAGAATGGTTATGTTTAGCATAAAAACATGAACCAAGCCATGAGAATATGAAGCTTTAAAGATCATTTTCAGAAGTGTCTAGTAGAATCATTTTCAAGTGTTGAACCAGTTACATATTGCCTTGAGTTATCTGTTCCCTTTGAGAATTATAAATTTTCAGATTATTCAATTTGAGTGTGATGTTATTTATTTTTAAAGTTGTCAAACTGTAAAGAATGTGAAAGGAGCCCATAGCCAGAAGAACAAGACAGACCCAAGAATAAGACCCGACCACTTCTCCGCTTTGGGTGGGTCACTCATCACTTCTTAGCTTTTGTCTCATGGGTAAAATGAGGATATTCACCAGTGAAATTGGCTCAGGCATGCACAGTGCCCAGCACCATGCTGGTCTATTCACCTTGCGAGGTGGATGTAAGAATTACGAGTTCTTTTGGGTGCCTGGGTGGCTCAGTTGGTTAAGCAACTGCCTTCGGCTCAGGTCATGATCCTGGAGTCCCTGGATCGAGTCCCGCATCGGGCTCCCTGCTCGGCAGGGAGTCTGCTTCTCCCTCTGACCCTCCCCCCTCTCATGTGCTCTCATTCTCTCTCTCTCAAATAAATAAATAAAATCATTAAAAAAAAAAAAAAGAATTACGAGTTCTACGATTAGGACAGGCAAATAAAAAAAGGCACTCAAAAGTGGTAGCTAAAAAGAAAAAGTGTGATGACAACATACTTAAGCTGTTTAATCTTATTTCATTTAATATTTTAAATAAAACCATGTCGCTCAGTGGAACCAGCCTAAGACAGAAGTGCAAGGGCTTTGAGTCAAAGAACTCTGTCTGGTTACAGGTGAGCTCTCATTTGAGACAAATTACTTTACCTCCTTGATTTCAGTTTCCTTTTATTTAAGATTGATATAATAATTCCAACTTCATAAGGTTACTAAAAAGACTAACCGGCCTAAGATATGCCAGATGCCTAGCATAGGGCAAGACATGGTAGGGACTGGTCATGGTAGACATTGATTTTGATGACTGTCTTTATAGGCAAGACGTGTCCAACCCATAAAGCGTCCAACTCTTCATGTGTCCAAACTCTTAAGAATCTATGGTGTGGGTGATAATAGCTCAGTGATACAAATTAGTCATGACATTACAAGAAATCAAGTTTGAGGCAGGCATTATTTTTGTTGTTATTATTTGTTACAAGGTATTTTCTCAAACACTGTGGAATATTTTTATGCATAAAAATAAGAGGAAACTGTGTTGGCATATCTAGACCAGTCTACTATAAGCCTGAGCTATTCTTGTTTTGTTTTGGTTTGTTTTTTGTTATGCATTATTTGCATCCATGAGTAAACATCCATAAACACATACTAAACAAATTTGTGGGTGGTTAGAAAAGAGATTTGCTGAGGTCTTTGGAAAGAGAATTGTACATGTATAAATACTTTTATAAAAGATATTTCAGAAAACAGAGCAGAGTTCTTACTGATGACAACTTGTACTTTTTTCACAACTGTTACCTTGTTGCAGTTTAAGTGAAACCACGGAGCATGCATGGCATTTGTGATATTTTTTTAACAGTGGATTTGCTTACATTTTTTCCGGAAGGCCAGAACATTCTGGAACATTGTGTTTTACAAGCTAGGTTAACTTGACAAAATGCAAATTGCTTCGTGAGCAACTAACTTCCCTGCAGCCTTGACCAACCCCATCTCTGTGCCTTTATAATCCATGAAACCGTCTCCCTCACAGTTGAGATGTTTGAGATTTTTCTTTTCAGGTTCTTTTCCCTCTAACCGAGTGAGGAACTAATCTGGCTTGTTTTGCAAATTGAAACATCCAGAAAGGAATAAACGAATTAGCTGTAATGCTTATTGAGACGAAAGGTTTTGGCATTTACCACTTGATGAAGTATTTAATATATTTGCTTCAACATGTTAATTCAGACTGAACTTAAAAAAGGAAACAATTTTTTAAATCATGTTGCTAGTTTTGACAAAACAGAAACAAAAAGCACTCCTAGAGTATTTGGGGAAATTGTTTAGACTTTACATAGTAAAAATTTGTTCAAAGACAGCGTGATTCTTTCAATACCTGAATGAGATAATGTCACTCCCCCATTCAAGGCCTTCCAGTGGCTTCTGATCTTACCTGAGTAAAGACCAATCTTTAGGAAAGCTGTTTAGGCCCTAGGAGATCTGCTTCTCACCTCTAGTCACCTGATGTCAGTCCTACCCCTGTCCCTTCATCCACCCTGCCTCGTTGCTGTCCCCTGGGTGTACCAACTAGGTTTCCACCTGACGGTGTTTGCACTTGCTCTTTGCTCTGCCTGGAATATTCTTGCCTCAGTTGTATGAGCAGCTTGTCCCTCATTCCCTTCAGGCTTCAGATCAAAAATGCCCACGGTGAAGCCTTTCTGCCAACCTTATATCAAATAGTTATTTCCCCATTGCTGTGATTCCATTTCCTCACCTTGTTTTACTCTTCTCCCTAACAATGATCGCCTTCTGATAAACTATACCCATACTTAGTTTTTGTTCATTATCTACCCCCCCATCCTTTCTGCTAGAATGTAAGCTCCATATAGATGAGGATTGTATCTTTTTTGACCACTGTTGTATCCCCAGAGCCTAGAACAGTGTCTCATACGCATTAGATGCTCAATAAGTATTTGTTGAATGGTAGAGCATGTTCATCAGGAATGTATTCAAGCCTCTCAGATAGGGCTGCCGCAATATGGCTGTACAGTAGGGGTACATTTCTCAACAGTCTTATGTGACCGGCACCCCCTGGAGTTGTGCAGTGCACAACCTGTGCAGCCATGTGGTTTGGCCCCATTCTTAAAATCTCAATAGATTTCAAAATCTATTTTGAAGGGAGCTCTGTGCAGGAATTGGAGACACGAGTGTGACTCTGGAAGTGTAATACAACATTGGAGAATTGACAAGTAAATTATTTCACTTTCTCTGAAGCTACACATGATGCAGAAACTACTTTTTATTGCTCTCTCTTTGGTGCTAAGTTTCAAAAATGTAAAAAAAGGTAGATCCTGCTCACTTATTTACAGGATGCTGGCTATAAGTGGGCTGATGGCAAATAAAATTTTAGTCTTCATATGTATGGGTGAAAATTTCAAAATCGAAAATGGTAGATAGGTGACCATTTTGGACAGTTCTTAAAAACATACTAAAAAATGTATGTCATTGGCCTTGACCTTAACTTCATGTTCTTGAATTGCTTTCAAATAGAGGGAAATTCTTTGTAGGAATTGCTTGAGTATTTTTATTTTAAGTTATATGCTCAATTCTGGCCTGATTTGAAAGTATCTCAGACAATTTTGTCCTTACCAATAGAAATCCCTGTAGTCATATAGAGCCCATTATCTGCCAGGCATTTTTCATGTATTATCAGTTCCTTCCGACAACTCTGTAAGGTAAATATTATTCAGCCAACCATTGTCACTGTGGATGCAGGTTCAAAACTGTAAGCGACTCACACGTAACTCACATGTAACTTGTAAATTGTGGGGAAGGGACCTACTCAGAGGTAAGTGTGACTCCAAAGCTGCCCCTGTCCCTTCCCCTCCTCCTAATTCCTTTTACAGAATAAATCATTGGTCTAATGAATTCTAAATCTCCTAATATCTTAATAATATTCATGTTTAACAAGTTTAGCAAATTGAGGTGTCAAAAACATTCTAAAAAGAAGCTCCCAGGAATAAACCAATTTAGGTACTAAAATTAAATATTTGAAAAAGAGAGAAAGCAAGGCACGCATATTTTTGTTTGTATTTATTTACAAACATTATACCATCACTTACTAGGTCTCAGTAACAAAAGTGGTGTTCGTCCAAGGTATCGGTGTGTGTGTGCGCCCATGTGATTCTGATTTCGGATGTTATGATAAAGTGCAGGACAGGTACTACTTTAAGGATTCTTGGACCCACCAATTCTACTTCCTGCGTAAGAGGTCCATTTCCCTGTCATCTGACTTCTGCCCTCCAGGGCAAATCAGCCATTTGCCCCTTCCTGGCATTATTCAGACCTCCATATAACAGTTTATCCCTATAAGTGTGTGTCCCTGTATAAGCCCATAAGCTTCCTAAAGGTGGGATTGCGTCTTACTCATCTCTGTGTCCAAGCACCTAGCATGGTATCTGGCACGTAGCAGAAAGGCAAGAATAACCATTCACAGAGTGCATAAATTAACAAAGGAGTCCCCACAACTTGAACTTCAGATCCCAAACTTCTCTGCATGGCTGTTCATCATTGTCTTTAATTTCTCTGTTTTGTTCTGCAAGCCTGATCAGCCCCTCCTTTGGAATTCTCTCCTGCTCTCCACCCCCCTCCCCCACTGGTACACTCCTCGTTCTTCTACCACTGCAACCTTCCTTCCTGTTTCACCTCTAATGCCACCTCTTCTTCTCCTCGCTCCCTTTTTGTGGATAGCCACCAGGACTCAGCGTTGGCCCTTCCTAGGTCAGGTCAGTGATCAGTTCTGAAAGGGTGTCTGCAACTCAGCATTCAGTTCCCACTTCTGTGCCCATCTGTCGCCATTCTGTGTGTGTGCCCTTTCCCTGCCAACTCTCTGGTTCCAAATGCCCACCAAACACCCCATATGCGTGGTCCATACTCGCCTGTAGTTCCACACATCTAAATCCAAACTCTTCATCCCGTTCCTGCCCCAAGTCATCAGCCCACTCCATCCCCATGCCTTTTTCCCCAGGCACAAAACCTTAGCTTGATACTGACCACCATGCTGAGGATCCTTAGTCTTTCTTTTTCGTTCTTGTTCTGATGGTAGGGAAGTATAACATCTTTAAGAATTAATAAAAACTATGGAATTTTTCCCTAAATACAGACTATTGCAACAAATCTCAAGATCCTGAGGGTTTCATGTTGGCCTCTAGAAACTCTCTATGGCCTGCAAGTTAAACTCTCGTCTACACAGAAGTCTCACACACGAAAGTGGGCACAAGAAGACCAGAGGGTCATTAAAGATACTTTGTGGTTATTTCTCTGGGGCCAAGATTAGCACCTGATACTTGCTGATACTCAAGATATTTCTATGCTGAGGAAGAGTTTACCTCTAGCTTCTGGGACAAGAGGAGGGCCATTGCTCCTGTGAAGGGCAGGTGGAATCCACTTCAGTGCCTTTAGTGAGCAAAGGAAGGAGGATTCTCAAGCAATGTGGCATCTGCCTCCGTGTCCTACTTAGGGATAGCACACACGTGGCATGTATGAGTGATGCCACCTTCCTGGGGACACAAGGTCTACCATCGAGAAACCTACATTCAAACCTGTCTAAAATTAAGAGTTAGACAAAATAATCTCTGTATTCGTTTCCCAGGGCTGTCATAACAAATTACCAAAGACAGGGCAGTGAAACACAACAGAAATGTCTCACCTGTCAGTTCTGGGGGCTGCAAGTCCGATCAAGTGTTGGCAGGACCATGCTCCCCCTGACACTTCTATGGGAGACCGCTTCCTTGCCTCTTCTAGTTTCTGGTAACTCAGTCTGTTCTCTGGCTTATGGCAACATACCTCCAATCTCTGCCTCCAGCTTCAGACGTCTGTCTTCGTGTGTCTCTCTTCCCATGGTCTTCCCTCTGAGTCTGTGTCTGAATTTCCCCTTCTTAGAAGGACACCAGTTATATTAGGTTAGGGCTCACCTTTTCTGGTAGGACCTCATCTTAACTAGTGACAAATACCTGCAACGACCCTACTTCCAAATCAAGTCACCTTCTGGGGGACAGGGATTAATCCTTCAATTCATCTTTTGGGTGGAGGGGGGACATAATTCAACCATAAGAAGAATATCTAAACCTAGAAAACATCAGAAATCAAACACTGTAGTCTAATTCACGAGCCCAGATTGGTTTCAGAATCCATCTCTACACCCTGCCCTCGATAGCCACGCACCATCATCAGAGTTGGCAAGAGAGAGGAGGCTTGAAAAACTCCAGTCTTTGGTACTGAGTAGAAGGAAGAGAGATGATCAGCTGACATTCTATAATTACAATAAGCTGCGTTTAAAACACATAAAAATAGATAAAAATAATTCACAGAGAAAAATGGCAAAACTTACTTTCTCTAAAAACCAAATGGAGTTAAATATCACTTTCACCTTAATTATATTCTTTAATAATTACATTTGTTTATTATTCACTTTGCCTTGGGCGGCGATGCTAACTTTTGTTAGTCTGTGTAGCAGTTTCTCATGACACCATTTTTTCACCAAAGCTTAAGGAGAAAGACACATTTACCGTGATTTAATATTCTATTTTTTTCCTCAAAATGGAAATAGCATGTTGTCAGGACCCCTCCTCCTTTCATTCAGACTTTCGGTTTTATTTTAGGACGTTTTTAATACAATGTACGAAGCAAAGATTTTAAAGTCAAAGCCCTGACCTGGGAGTCTGTATCTGAGCCCTGGCTTTCCTGTGGGTCATCGTGTATTTCCCCTCTCTGAGCACGCTCCGGGTGCCCTGTCAATCAATATTCATTCATTCATTCATTCATTCATTCATTCATCCATTCATTCATTCATTCCCTCTTTCACTAAATAAGATGTGCAAACCAAGATATGCAGGACTCAGGAGGAAATAGGAGTGAGGCACTCCGCACTCACTGCTAGGGAAACCTGGGGACCAGTGCAGGCTGCAGAAGGGAAACTAAAGAGCTCATGACCCCATTGAAGATGGCAACTGCCAATCAGCCACACACAGCTGCCTTCTGAGAATCCTGGGGATTTTTTTTTTTTTAAGATTTCATTTATTTATTTGTGTGAGAGAGAGCATGAGCAGGAAGGAGGGGCAGAGGGAGAGGGAGAAGCAGACTCCTCCCCGCTGAGCAGGGAGCCCAATGCGGGGCTCAATCCTGGGACCCTGGGATTGTGACCTGAGCCAAAGGCAGACGTTTAACTGACTGAGCCACCCAGGCACCCCAAATCCTGGGGATTTTTAAAAAAAGAACCAGAGATGCAGTATTTTGGTGTGAAGTTTCCCAATTTCTAAACTTTGGCAACAATTAAAATATTTTTAAACCCTGAAGTTCAAACAAAACACACCTACAGGCTGGATTCCATCTATAGGCTGCCATGTTTAACCTCTGTTCAAAACCAAGAAACAAGTATTGATCGTGGGGACAGCATACACCCCTTCTTCCATCAGTAGCGATCACAGAGGGCAGACCGAATTTATCACCTGCTCTGAATCATCCCTGGAAGACTTTATGGGCATCGTGTTGGTGAATCACTCTGGTTTCCCCTTACCTCACTGGCCGGTCCTGCTCTGTCTTCCTTCCTGAGTCCTCCTTCTTCTGACCTCTAAATGCTGGCATCATTCCAGGCTTGGTCTTTGAACAGCTCTGTGTTTCCTCACATCCACAGTGACCACCTTACCCTTGTAACTCACCAAGTGTGATCTTGCCTCAGAACCTTTGTACTTTCTGGCCCATATTCCACAGAACTGGACTCCCTAGATGACCTCATCCAACCCAATGGGGATACACATCTTTTGTATGCTGAACATTTCTTAATTTCTATCTCTGGCCCTGATTTCTCCACTAAGCTCTAGACTCATGTATTCGATCGCCCCCTCCCTGACATTTTTACCTGGATATTTAAGTGACCTCTCCCACTCAGTATGTCTATTAATAAGTTTTTGGTTTCCCCTTCAACCTACTGTTCCCATTGTCCCTATTCTCAGATGGTGCTGTTTATTCACCTGATCAAATAAAACATCTTGAAACCCAGCTTCAGTCTTCTCTTCCTATTACCACCATAGCCAGTCCATCATAAGCCCAGCTTTCACTGCCTTCAGAAGATATCCTAAATTCGAGCATTTTCCAGCACTCTTGTCATGACCGAGCTGGCCCAAACCACCACATGTCTCGTATGCACTTTTGTAACAGCCTATATAATATCTCTGGCTTTCACCACTCCCTCCTTGAGCTGAGTGACCTGTAGGTCACGTCACTCTCTCCCCCAAACCTTCCAGTAGCTGTCTGTTCCATTTCCTACATCACAGCCCTTCAGGCCCCCTGTGCCCTGGTTCCCTGCTGCACTCTGGCCCCGTAAGTCGACCACGCTTCTCCTCACCCCTGAGCTCCTAGCACACTGGCCTCTTTGTCCCTCAGGGCCCTCTGCATTGGCTGCTCTCTCTACTTGGAATGCTCTTCCCCCGTGTAGCTGTAAGCCTCAGGTCTTGACTTGGGTCTGGGCTGAGACAGATGGCACACATCTATCCACAAAGCCAGCTCAGAAATTATCCTTAAGGAGTGTGATCTATCTCTGTGTCTCCTCTGGGTCTGTCTCCACCGTGACAAGGTGAGGCTGTAAGGTGGGAATCCCACTGCTGTATCCTTGTATCCAGCACTTGTGGGTGCCCCATCATATTTGCAAGTGCATAAATGTATCCTTAAGTCTTACACTTCTAAATGCCCCTGCTCTGACAAAATTCAAGTCACTTTCCTGGCTACCTACTGCTTAATACTTTCCGTCAATCTACAGACAGATAAAACCTCAAAGCTAAAGGCTTTGTACAAATAAGCTCTTTGCTTTACAACCTGAAAGGTGTTTCTGGGTCATGCTCACGTTTCTGGCTGCCTTGATAGACAGATCACATGGAGACTTGCTCACAAGTGGCAGCTACGAGTTACTAAAATTCACGGATTGGCTCATTTTGCCACTGTGGGCAACTCAGCAGTTCCCAAAAGCCTGGATAGAGACTTAGGCTGGTACTGGGCAATATTTCCACTACTCTGCTATAAAATAAGGACAATGAAATACTTTTGTTTCAGTTTTGTTTCATTTTTATTGGGGTAAGAACATGTGACACCAGATTGCCCTCTTAACAAATGTTGAAAGGCATGACACGGTGTTGTTAACTAGAGACACCCTGTTGTCCTGCACCGCTCTAGAATTTATTCATCTTGAACAACGGAAACTGTATAAAATACATTTTGCAGGAAACTATTGGGATAGCAGAATTCTGAAGGGAAATTCTTTCAATGCAAAACTTTTTTTCTTTTATTCAGGGATTGTTTCTTCTTTTTTTTTTGATGATCAAAATATTCCTTTTGTTTCTAGAGAGGTTTTCTTAATAGATGAGTTTTATTGCTCTTTTTCCCTTCATAGCCTTACTCAGCCGAAGAAAAAGTGAGCAACTCTGTGTCAGTTTCCCATTCTTCTTAGGAATTATTACTACTCCATAAAATTCAAAGGTAAGGAACCTACCCATCCATACTCTCCGACTCACCACCATCAGACTCACTTGTTTGAGTCATGCACACAGGAAAGGCTTTGTCATTAGAAAGTCACTGGTAGGTCCACATATTACCTGAGAGGAACCCAGAAGTTCCTCAGGCCTTTTTGTGTTAGCAAAGGAAGACAGTTTGAGATCCATCAAATAGGCAAATTTTCATGCGGGTGGGCGTGGCTGGAGGGAGGTGGGGAATGAGCCTGACCAGAGACTTTGAAACCTGGAACAGACCTAGAACATGTCTGTTTCAGTGTACGGGAGCAAGTCCCCAAGGATCCAAAGGCAGCAGGTATCCAGTGCTAAGGTCTAAATCACAGAGGGACTTGCCCTGGAGCTGGGGAGACCAGGGCTCCTCTTGGAGACCTTCCCCAATGACAGATTGCACCTGATTTACAATTTCCTTGTGAACTGACCTGCTAATACTAAGTAGCGTAGTCTTTCCACTTGGTTGGGTTCCATTTCCTTTGGCTCAAAGCTTATAGTCTAGTCTCTATTACTCTTTCTCAGCACCGTCATGACCAAGAAGAATGAAACTGATAGAGGACGGATCCTCCCCCCTGCCCCGAGCACCTACCTTTGGGATTCAGGGGGTGGATGTTGACATATTTATTTGTGATCAGCCATACCTGGCCGTCCTTCCCGACCCACTGGCATCTTGGGGCTATGTCTGATGAGACCATTTTCTTATGACCGAGGTGGTGGTCATGGTATGGATAATGGGTGGTGAGCCCCTTTGAAGATGAGATGTTGCAGGAGAAGGAGGAAGGGACAGTGACTCAGAGGTTTTAACGCAGTTGAAGCAAAACACAATGACTGGTTTCAGCTTGAGTCATGTTTATGTTTCACTTAGTCTACTGTCATCTTATTTGAGTGACATTTTGTATTCTTAAAAATTATCGGTTTTGGTTTTCGACTAAATAAGGGATACGGATACCAAGGTACATTCGGGATCCATCTTAATATAAAAGCATGTTTGTTAAAAAAGAGAATACAGCATATCTAGGCTTTTTAAAAATACCTGTCTGGTCCACATCTCAAATCTCATTCAGAAGAACGTTTCAAGTGCCCCCAGCCCTCTGTAGAATCGTTAATAATGACACCAATGATATTATTTCCACACCTGCCATGAAACGAAGCATTGACCCAGATGCTCGGGATGTAAAATTAATCAGCAGCAGCCTCATTTGAGAAATTTAATTCATACCGCTTCTCCTCTGCTCCCGTTGGGCACTTGGTTGTTAACAGGCATGGTGATCGCGGGAAAATACTGGGATAGCGGAATTCTTAATGAAGAATTCCAGTAGATCCAGATGTTCGGAGTGGTATATAAAGCCACAGAGAAAGAAGTTTCATTTCCTCGAGAACTTCACTATCTTTGTTCATTTATTTATTCTAGAGCCCTCACTGGCCCGCCGCTGAGTGCTGAGCACTGTGTGTTTTAAACAACACGCAGGCACCTTGTTCCCGGGGAATTCACAGTCCAGTAGAGGAAACAAAAGGAAAGTAAACAAACTAATCGAAGAATCACAACTTATCCAGACTGCTGTGAATTCAGGAAATCCTGAGTGCCCACAGAGTGGCAGGCATTGGGCCAGGCCCTGGCAATACAGCTGGTTATAAATTCAGCAGTTTCTGGACCTCACGGGGTTTTTGTTCTAGTGGGAGTGATAGAAAACAAATGGCCAGAAACAGCACCCCCCCCCCCCGCCCCCAGAAAAAAAATTCAGTTATGTTCAAGCCGTGAGAAGTGCTAAGCAGGAAATAAACTTGGATAGAACCCAATGTGATCGGGGAAGAATTTCAGCAGGAAAGTTGGCCTGGGATGTGTTCTTCAAGGAGCTGCTCTCTGAGCAGAGACCCGAAGGACCAGGAGGAGGCAGCCAGGTGGAGAGAGAAGAGCTTTGCCAGGCACAGGGGAAAGGGAGCCCTGAAGCCTGGAAATAAAAGTACTTCCCTCTTTCTGGAAACAGGAGGCAGGGCGACCAGAGCTTGATCAGTCTGTCAGGGGGAGAGGGGCCTGAGACAGTGACTAGGAGAGAAACCGTGTAGGAGTCTGAGTCCTAAGATTTACACAACAGGATGACATGTTCCCGTTTGCCTGGTGAGAAGGCTACTCTGCCTGGAGAAGGAGTTGCAGGAGAAGGCCAGGCCCCAAGATCATTTGAGAGTTTTTGCATCATCCAGATTGAATTAATTTTAAAATCTCACTTGTCTTTGATATTTTTTAACAAGCCTACATAACTGTCCAAGGAACCCCTTCATGCTTATTTTGGAACTTTTATCAGGGGCCTACAGTATCCTCACTGTAGACTTCATCAGATGGTAGAATTGCACCAGAAGAGAGAATTCATTTACCTCTGGTGCTCCAGGTGGGCTAGAAACGCAGGAAATCCTAGGCCTCC
Organism: Mirounga angustirostris; assembly: GCF_029215605.1. NCBI lineage: Eukaryota > Metazoa > Chordata > Mammalia > Carnivora > Phocidae > Mirounga > Mirounga angustirostris. The sequence continues at coordinate 13,642,128 of NW_026991711.1, read as the reverse complement.
TGGCCATGTTTATATAACATCGTCTTGTGGATGACTGCCTGGTACCTCCAAAGATCAGGTGTGATGTGAGGGGAGAGACCAACATCCTCCGTGAACTCTAGCACTTACACTGGGTAGCAGGCCACAAGTGCAATGCAGAAGGAACTTTTTTCAAAAGAAAGGTTTCTCTAATCTCCTTCATCTTAAACTTTTCTAGCTGGCCTCCCGCATCTCTCTCCCTTTTGTCTCTGAACTTCTTCTTCCACTGCCCCCTAAACCTCTCACCAACCCATCCATGGCTGTCCAGCCTTGTGCCATATTCCTCGAGAGACATGGACGTGTAAGATGTAGTTCCAGCTCTCATGGGTTTTATAAAATAACCGGGGAGACTAAGAGCCACACAAAATTAACAACTAAATACTAAACTATTTGGCACTAATTATTTCAAAGAGCCTTTTTCAGAAAAGAGTAGTATGGGCTGCAAAAGGCGGCCAAAACATGTCATGGAAAAGAGCTTTCCGGGCTAGGTAGAGATCAGCTCAAAGGAATGACTGACCTTCACGTTGGATACCCCGTATCTGTGGCTTCCACATGTTTTTTTGTTTTTTGGTTTTTTTTTTTCTTGGGGACTTCTGGAAGCATCTATTCAGTAAGTCTGAGTATAGATACCAGGAATCTGTATTTTTAGAAGCTCTCCAGTGATTCATATGCAGGGCCAAATTTAGAAAATATTACTCCAAATGATCTCATCACACCCTGAAGCTGTTTGTTCTCACACTGCATAAACCTAGGAAGCCTCCCTGAAGGTCTTACTGAAAGTTTCCATTTGTCTTCCAAGGTTCCAATAAAGGCACAAAAGTCTGGTGTCTCACAGGTGGTATTGCCCAAGTCAGGATAAAAACGATCAGGCCCCTGTCCCATACCCTTTGACTTCTTATTCCTATGCCCATTTTAATGGAAATATCCAACAACATAACAGCGCCCGAGTGATTAACCATAACTGTAAACTATAAGCTTGGGATTTGTATTGTGTCCTTTAAAAAGTTCTATGCCCGGGATATTGAAAGGCAGTCTCGGGCAGAACTAATTATTTAAATGGCCAATCCAAGCTTAGCAAGAGAAATTTTCCCTGGTATCAGTGGTGGAATATTTGGTTGCCTGGCAACCGGCAAATATCTATGATGCAATGGAAAATCATTAGTTTGTGTCTGGGTTGATTGTGTAGTTCCTAATACCACACTTGGTTCATTTCATTGATGATACGTATTCCTGTTATAGCTTGTTACATATCAAAATGGTGCTGAGCTGCAACTTTACCCAGTTCTAATCTTTACCGAACACCAGCCAACTGCCTAGTCTAGCCCAAATGCACACGGTAGAAATAGATGTTTGGTCCATACAGAAGGCGACAGGATAAGAGAGTGAGAGCAGAATAATTTGGAGATCCGTAAAACTGCTAAGTAAAATGAAATCTAGTGGAGTCCTTAGAGTGATGGTACAACTTTAATCATGAACTCTCCAACTTTGGAATTCTGTGGATTTCTACCATATGACTAACACCAGCATTTAAGGTAAAGAACATAATATATAAGAGACTTTAATCATAACTTTCCAATCACAGTCTCCTAGAAACTGACAAAATATATGTGGATAGTTTCAAAGTTTGATCTCATTTATAAAGGGCTGCTTTGGGCGCCTGGGTGGCTCAGTTGGTTAAGCGACTGCCTTCGGCTCAGGTCATGATCCTGGAGTCCCTGGATGGAGTCCCGCATCGGGCTCCCTGCTCGGCAGGGAGTCTGCTTCTCCCTCTGACCCTCCCCCCTCTCATGTGCTCTCTCTCATTCTCTCTCTCTCAAATAAATAAATAAAATCTTAAAAAAAATAAATAAAGGGCTGCTTTACATTATAAGAACCAAAGAACTGCTATTTGTCAAACTTCCACATTAAACATCTGCCAAGATATCTTATTAGGTAGGTTTTCTTAGTGATAATGAATGGGTGCATAAAATAAAACATGCAACCCTGTCATTGTCAGATTCTATCCACACTAAATAACGGAGACATTCATTTCCCCTTGTCAAAAGTTCATAAATAACAGAAGTAAAACCAGCGAATTGCTGAAGTAGTCATTAGTGTAAGATTATTATGCACACAACCAAAAAGACAGTTTGCAAACCAGACCAAAACACTGAGGCTCAGGGGTGCATTGTTGTAAAGTAGTTCTAGTGTGAGAAAGCGGATTATTCTTCACAGTGACTGGTTACAATATGAGAAGTTTCTTGAATCATAGAGAACTCGTTAGTGGTTACCTCCCTTCAACCTTGGGAAACAGTTCACATTTTGCTCATGATGTTCTGAGACATAAGCAAGAAGTGATCCAGGTCAAGTTAACCTTGCAAAATAAGATAAATTAAACTTTGTTTGTATGACTAACCTGGTTTTGTCTGCTCAGGAAATTTTCAAGGCTGGTCTTTGATTGTTTTTTTTATTTTAACACCCTCTTTTGTTTGACCTCTCAAACCCAAATCATAATTTTTAAAAGTGATTGATTTTGATTAATTTCTCTCTCTCCCCAAAAGATTTAGAATTGCTTTAGGTAACTTTTTATTAGCCAGTCTAGGACATTTGTACAACAATATAATTAATAGCATTTTTAATGAAAATCATGGTATATTAATTGGTAATTTTTGGATGAGTGTTCTTCCTAATTACTTATTAACCTTTAAATCAGATATACACAAGGGAATGGAGCAAGATTCACGTCTTTGAGTATCTGAAAGCTTTTTCAAGGTGGTTTTTTTATAAAAGGAATCCAGAATAACTGTTTTTTCCCCCAGAGGAAACTCAAAATTATATCAGGAACTAAGTGTGGTGTGATGCCTAACACATTAATATGCTATAGAAGTTTTTAGTGTACCTATTCTTGGCACTTTAGTGAATCATCACTAATAGAAGTATGGCTTAATAAGATAGTAAAGATGATGCCATCAATTTTTCTTTATCATTTAAATTTGCAGGTAGTTGCAAATGGTGCTGTAAAGAGAAAAAAAAATTATTATTAGTTGAGATGTTCTATTTGAGTATTTCACTGTATATATTAGAAAATGAAGAAGCCTAGACCCACAGAAGATCTCTAGATCTTTGGCCCCAAGTATCAAGTCTGACTCCATGTAACTAAAAAAGGCTTGATAGATAAAGCATGATGTGAACCTGGCTCATCGCCATTTAGACAGTAGGTCCATTTAAATGGCTGAACATAGACTAGGTGAAGAGACAAGTGGATTTCAGAAGGGAAGAGTCCAGTTTCACCTCCTCTGATGGGAGAGGTCATCCCACTCTGGAGGTCTTCTCTGTGGCCCTGCCTCTTCCCAAATTTCTCTTACGCTTTTCTATCTATCAGCACTGTTGAATAACAGTCACTGTTTGAAGGTCTATGTTGCTTTTCACTCTTGGTGGAGATTCATTTTGTCCTTGGGCTTTCCCTCTAGGCCTTTGACTTGTTAACTTTTCTGCTTTCTCTCTCTGTCTCTGCCTAATTCATTCATGAAACAAATGTACTGAAGCCTGATATGTCCCAGGTACCATCTTTGCCATAGAGAATCCAGCAGTGAAGACTTCATGTTGGTGATAGTTGGATGGGTGGGGGTGGGGGCGGGGTGGATTCAGAAATGAGTATGAGGTAACTATCATCCGGTGTGATAAGTACTGGGAAAAGTATCTCTGTGCCCTGGAGCATGGAAAGTTCCAGGGTATGTGCTCTAGAAGCATCTTAGGAGCTGGCCAATTCAGACTGGGCACTGGGGGAGGTCAGGGAAACTTATCAGACTTGACTAGGAAAATGCAGGTGGTGGTAGGGGCTAAGAGAGTGGAACATGCCATCTCTGAGTCTTCCTTCTCTGACTCCATGAGGCCACCTGTATTCTTAGTCAGCCCATCTCTGTCCTTTTGCCTGGGTCCATTCGTTTCCATCTTCCATGTCTCCCTATTGGATTGTCATTTGCTTAAAGAGCAAGCCCTGTGAGGACCATCCATCAAACCATTATGGGACAATAAAGAATATGCTCTGCTTAAAGGCCCTGCTGCAGGTCAGAGGAGGAGTCTGGCTATTCATTCTCCCACAGGGATTCCCAGAGGGGTCTGTATGCAGTTGTAAGTGAAGTTTTAACTGTGGTTCTGCTCGCCATTCCAAAAAAGAAATAACGATTATTTTATTTATTTCTTATTTTAAAGATTTTTTTTTTAATTTATTTGAGAGAGAGAGAGCACGAGCAAGGGAGAGGGAGAAGCAGGCTCCCTGCCGAACAAGGAGCCCAATGCAGGACTGGATCCCACGACCCTGGGATCATGACCTGAGCCGAAGGCAGATGCTTAACTGAGCCACCCAGGCGTCCCAAAGAAGTAACTTTTATTTTTTATTTTTTTTTAAGATTCTATTTATTTATTTGACAGAGACACAGCAAGAGAGGGAACACAAGCAGGGGGAGTGGGAGAGGGAGAAGCAGGCTTCCCGCCGAGCAGGGAGCCCAGTGTGGAGCTCGATCCCAGGACCCTGGGATCATGACCTGAGCCGAAGGCAGACGCTTAACGACTGAGCCACCCAGGGGCCCCCCAAAGAAGTAACTTTTAAAACGAGAATTAAGACAAAATGCTAATCTGTAAAAAGAACAGCAATAAATACATACACACATTTAAGAATTTTTAAAAAATGGATAAACAAAATGTTTCTTGAAAGGAGAAGAGACAAATGAAAGAAAATCATCAGCAGCATCATGGCTGCCATTTTCTGAGCATATCTACACATTGTCAACTGTACCAGCCATTGTCTGGGTACTACATGTAATTCTTCAAACAATTCTGGAAGGCAGGATTCTCAAAACAAGTCCTGGAAGGGTCTTCGGCACAAAGTATGAGCTAAGTAACTATTTCCTAACTATTTCCTGAATCAGTGAAGACATCAGTGCTTCTAACCACTTGGTGTCTGTCTCTCCCCCTCCCTCACCCCCAGAATATAAATTCCTTAAGGGCAAGAAGCTTGTTTTGCTTTCTTCCATATGCCAAGCACCTAGAATGGAGGCTGGCACATGATAGGCATTCATTAGATACGCCACCTCTAAAAGACAAGAAAACAGAGACTTAGCTCAATTCTGGATTTATGCAAAATCACACATAAACTGGGACCATTTAGGACTTGACCCCATGTCAACCCATGTTATTCTTCCCTTTACATCACACCAGTCAAGCCTTTCCTTCTGTACAATCATTCTCTAATTATCTCAGGCCTGCTCTGGAGATACTTTTCCGTCTAAACATTCACCAATATGGTTTTGTTTCAAGGACTTAGCACAATAGCATATATTGGTGAATATTTAGCCCAAACCTATTAATAATGTAAATTATCAACTTTCCTAAAAAATAATTGGAGGGGGGAACAGAAATGGAAAACTTTATTCCTCCTGCTTGTGCTGGGAAAACCATAGGGGAATGCACGGGCAAGAAAGGATTGCCTGGGGGCACCTGGGTGGATCAGTCAGTTGAGCATCTGCCTTCAGCTCAGATCATGATCTCAGGGTTCTGGGATTGAGTCTTGCATTGGGCTCCTGCTCAGAGGAGGTCTGCTTCTCCCTCTCCCTCTGTGCTCTCCCTTTCCCTCTCTCTCTCTCTATCTCAAGTAAATAAATAAAGATCTTTAAAATAAAAAAGTAAAAAGAAGGGGTTGCCTGTCCGCTGCATCTGCAGTGGGGTTTCAGCTACTGGAACATTGCAGCTTAGTCTCAAGAGAATTTATTTACATTATTAACATGTAAAGACAAACTCACTGGTGTGTTACGACTCATCCTCATAATGAAGGTCATTATGGTAAGCAGGCATGTGTGGGCAGACTGTAATCCTGAGTACAAGAGCGTAGTGAAGTGCCTAACTCGTCACAAACCTGGCAGGTTTGGAAGAAAGGCAGCAATCTGTTGTGATCATCAGAATAGTCCAGGTGTCTCAGTTTCACGAAGTGTGATCATCGAGGCATTGGGTGGTTTATCACACGAAATTGCAGCTCTAGATTTTTCTGGTTCTTTCTCTAATAGTCGTCTCTCTCCATTTTTCCCCATTAGGGGGGCAAAATTAAAGATTCCTAATATTGAAAGCGTTATAGAGTATGATGCACTCCCATATGCTATAGAAATATAAATTGGTCTTAGACTTGTTGGGGGACAATTTGGAAATACAAATTATATTCATAAATGTTGATAGTATTCAAGTCAGCAATTCCACTTGTAGATATTTTTACTAAAGAAATACCTATATGTGTGAATAAAAAGGCATGGACTAGGGTATTCATGTCAGTAGTATTAATAACAGTGAAAAGTAAAAACAATCACCAAACTAATCAATAAAGTCGTCCAGGGAGGGTTAAATAAACTATGCACCCCTATACTATGAAGTACACGTGACCCATAAAAAAATGAGGTGGGGAACCACTCTGTCTGTTTGTCTGCTGTATCAAACACACACACATCGAACTTGGAAAAAATCTCCAAAACATATTATTTAGTAGGAAAAAAAAGCCAGTTGCAATATTTTGTACACTATAATCTGTTTGTACTTAAAATGCATTCCAAAAGATATATTTCTATAGATACATATATAATGTATATATTATATATGTATTGTATATCACATTATGTTATAGCACGTTATGTTATATAATAGATAATATGTACATGTGATGTATATTACATGATTGTATCTAATATTATATATATGCTACAGTTGAGTTGCAACAGCTAAGCTGTAACCAGAGACACGATCATCCTACGGCTTTTAACCACATGACATAGACCAATGAACAAGAAGTTCATGTCACTCTCATATGGGATGTGGTGGGTGCTCCACAGTCATTCAGGGCTGGGGCTCCTCCCATATCATGGCTCTGTAATTCTTTAAATCTTAGAGTTTTAGAATCTGCATGGCCAAGGCTGGGTCACTGCTATATCCAAGTCCCAACCAGCCTTAAAGGAAAGGAGAAAATATGGAAGAACCCCACTTGCTATCTCAAGGGTCCCAAATTGGAGATAGCACACATCCTTTCCACTCCCAATCTTTTGGTGAAAACTTAGCTAAACATCCACCCCTTATAGCAAGGGAGGGTTGGCAATGCAGGCCCCCGCTAGATGACCACATACCCAACCACAGATTATTAGGGTGAAAGTGAAAGGGAATAATGTTGGTGGACAGCTAGCTGTCTCCTCCACCATATAGAGAACTTAACACAAATAGAAAACAGAGGGAACATGAAGTTTTACTCTCAAGTAAGGATGAGGCAGCATGTCAAAGGAAATCTTTGCTTTCTCAGTGTTCTTGGAATTGTCTAACATGAGTAGGAGAGATTATGACAGCTTGACAGGCAGGGAGGTCAGTTGCCTAATCTGTCCAACTCTGGGTGATAGCTCCCTGCAGCCCACTTGACCTCCCACCTGACCTCTCATAACTCGTGCAATATTGCCTTTCTCCTCATCTTACTCTTTGCCTCCTATATCTTTACTCCACTATCCATCCATGCTAGCCACCATTGAAATGCTCTAAGATTTGGAAGCTCAACACCTACTGAACTGTAATTGTATTAAAAAGATAGGTTGCCCCTGGCCTTTATCCCTGCACTGAGATTTGCCCAATGACTCTGTAGCTCATGCAAATATATTGAGCATTTATAACAATGCGAGCTACAGTAGGAAATAGAAGTGATGAGAGAAAATTTTGGTTGACACTAACCTTCCCCTTCAGAAGGTCTGTCTAAGTGGCCAAACAGCACATTGGCATCTGAATGATGAGTACCAGTGGCTGTGGGTATGCCCAAGTTAGCAGAACAGCCATTAAGGTAAGAAGGACTTCAGAATGGTGAATGCGGACTGGGGCGGGAAGTTTAAGAAAAGACCTCTCAGTGAGGTGAGACTGGAATTGGGCCCCCAGGCATATGTGGTAGTTGTCAGGACATAAAACCATTCACGTGTATTCGAGGGATGGAGGGGTCCTTTATTGTTCACCTACTATATGCTGTGTACTGTGCCAGGTAATGTTGCATGCATTATTCCACTTATCCTTACAACACATCATTAAGGTAGAGAGCCTCATTTTACAGATAAGGAAACTGAGGCAAAGAGATCTTATAATAGTAATTCAGGGTCTCAGAGGTAGTAAGTGGAACAGGTGCAATTGGTGTCCAGACCTATATATTTTCTGGATAGATCTAGATTTGTCTGGTTTCTCATTAGCTCACTGTGTCTGAGAGCCTTTCGGGCAGGAGGAAAAGCAGGGGCAATGGAGCTGAGTCTGATCTGCTGAGGGACAGGGAAGCGAGCGGGTTGAGTCGCAGGATGTCATTCCATATGCTTTGGGGCTGAGGCCACCCTGGTGTCTGAGCGCTCAGGTACAAGAAGATTGAGTTCCTGGTAGGAAATGCTGTATCACATGCTTCGCTTAGCATTGAGTTCTCCCCCAGCCCCGAGAGAGAGAAAGAAGCTCTACAAGTCAGTCCAGCTCCACTGGCCCAGTTTAACAATTTAACCAGTTTAGAAAAGGGGTTTCATTGGCAGAAAACACCCCCAGCCTCTAAGCAAATGGTGATGAGAGCCCTGCATTACTCCAAGCTACTTGTGGTCACCAGGAGCGAGAACAGGCAGGGTCTTCGTGTCCCTGACCTATGGGGGCTCTAAAGGAAGCTCTGCTACTTCTGTCACATTTCTTCTGGTTGGACCCATTCTCAGTTCTTCACGAGGTGACAGTATTGCCATGTTTTCTCGGAGCTTGCACCCTTTGAAATGCCTCTGGGTTTCTGCAGATTCTCTAGCACATCCTCGGCCTTGGAGATTGCTCAGCTGTCTCTCCCTGGTACTGCAGGCATCGTCATTTGCCTCTTCCTCATGAGGCCCCTCTCAGCTGGAGAGCCTCCCCAAAAGCTCTCTTCCTACGCTAGGTCCCCTTCTTTCATTCTCGGACCCACGCCGTAGACAAGCCCCAAATGCTGTTTGAAGAGCTTTCCTCTAGAAGGGCCTCATTATTCTGATCAAATGGGAGAAGATCATCCCAATCAATTAGAAAGATATGGCAGGAGGATCCTGTATTACAGAGAACCCAAATGCCAAATGGAGTACTTCATATTTTCTCCTAAAGCTATTTTGGTTGGGGGTGCAATCCCCCGGGGAAAGCCTCGGAGTTCCTTGAGCAGGAGAACGAGAGGATAAAATTGAAGTTTACAACCCGTAGTCTGGTAACAGTGTATAGGATTAATTGCAAGTGAAAAAAAGACTGTGTCTCACAATTCTAGAGTATTAATATATGCCCAGCACCATGCCAGGCTCTTGAAAAGCATTATTTCACTTAATCCTCACTACCAACCCTCTGAGCTTGTGCCCATTTTGTGGATGCAGCAACTGAACCCTACAGAGAATTTCCATGTTTCCGTTGGCTGGTAGGTGGCAGAGCCGAGTCCCGTGCCAAGGATTTCAACCCTAATACAGCAGGCACAGACAGGTCAGTAGAGTGAAGCCAGAGAAACTCCCAGGAGGCTGGTGTGGAGTCCATACTCTATGAGGCTCCAGGAATAATAGAACAGAAAGGAAGGAGAGAGCATTCACAGGAAGGGCTTATGGACTGAGAGCAAAAAGGAAGTCAAAGAAAAGAGAGAGAGGACACTTAGTCCAGGCACATGTCAGTGGTCATATCATCAAACTCCACAATAACTTTTGTTTAAGATTAATTTATTTGAGAGAGAGAAAATGAGTGTGGGGGGAGGGGCAGAGGGAAAGAATCTCCAGCAGACTCCAAGCTGAGTGTGGAGCCTGCCGCAGGGCTCGATCACACGACCCTGAGATCATGACCTGAGCTGAAATCAAGAGTCGGACACTTAGCCGACTGAGCCACCCAGGCGCCCCTCTCCACAATAAATTTGTGGGAAAGACCTTATTTTTCCTATTTTGTGGTTGAGGAGATGGGTTTAGAGATTTGCAGTGATTCTACAGTACCTGAGTAGCGGCGCAGGGATTCGAACCGTGCCCCAAGCACCCCCCAATCTGCTGCCTTTGGTCCCTCATTGCATTGCTTTAAACATAGCTTCAAGCTTGAGCCCTGGGCATGGGGAGGAATCACAATGCCATTCCCAGAAGTGGGGGAATCGTCAGGGAGAACAATGTGTGAGTAGGCATTGGGCACAATAAGTTTTTTGGGGGGTGAGGTGGCAGGTATATGTTCAGGAATGAATTTCTTGAGTATCTGGAGACTGGAGCCACCATGCCCATTTGAGTGGCGGAAGTCAAGAGACTGATGCTGACCCCTCAAGGAAAAACAAGTGCAGTCAGAAGAGGAGGGCACTGGAGTCTGGGGAGCAGGACTGCCCACAAATAGAGGCCAGGAGAAACGACAGGTGACAGCAAAAGAGATGGAGAAGTCACGGCACCCGAGGGGAAAATAAGAGGGCGCCATGATCCGACACTTTCCAGACAGAGGACGTGTAAGGAAGGTTCTGAATCCAAGCATGTCTCAGCCAGCCGGCTGTCTGTTCACTGCAGCCTGCCCAGGCTGCTACCATGATGTTTTGAATCATGTCACATTCATAAAGAATATATTACATTCCGTTAAATGCTGTAACCACAAAGGACAATGAAGGCTTTACTCTCTTGGGCACCCACTGCTTTGGGTGGTAAATGCCCTGTTTTCACAGCAACTCCCTCGAACTGGTTCTTGTTTTCCAATAAACTATTTGCTGAACATTTGCCTTACATAAACAAATAGAAAAATAATAATAGTGTATATTCCCTCTGAACATTATAGGAAAGTGTAGGCTTCCACTTAATGAGGTTTGGAAACAAAATAGCAATTTTGATGTCCTGTCAGGCTTGTTAAATTGCGATTCTACCAGGATTTTACATTGAGCCAGAACCAGCACATCCCAGGGTATAAATTAGGCATAATTGGATAGGCACCGATTCTTTCGGGTCACTGGGATAAATTTAATGCTCTAATTGAATAAATGATACTGTTGTAGCCTGAAAAGCTCTTTCCCAAAACTTCTAGCTCGCTCTCTGGCAGTAACTGGGGAAGTTGAGTCTCTTTCACGATTTTATATGTGTTTTACAAACCTAACCCCACATCTGGAAAATGGCTCCAATCTAGACCTATTGGTTTCTATTTTCCACTGAGGGAGGAAGGATTTGCATTATTAAGAAAGTTCTCTGATTAATTCTGTTGGAAAGTCATATTTAGAAAACACAGTTCTATGTTATTCAGAGAAGAAAGCTTTGTCATGTATCTTATCTACCTAAACTTTGTAGGGATTGACCTAGTTGGGCAAAGTAGAGAGGTTTTTATTTGATCATCGCTTATACCAACTGTAAGTTAAAAATTTATATTAAAAATTTTTTGTACCTTTTTACATAGCTCAAACATATGAAAACAAATTTATTTACTTTTAATTTAATGATATTTGCTATTGTCCTCTTGTATATTGTCCAAATTCTTCAATATACCCGACATGAGCCAGGAGTGTAATGATCTGACAAATGAAGGATTTTATGGTATATCAAATATAAGAACTCTGAAGGACCTGGCTTTGGATTCCAGATCTATACCGTTGATAAGCTAGGTGACTTTAAGCAAGTGATTTGCAATGAAATGGTAACACTGCTAATATCTAGTCTGCTTGTTAGCTCATCGAATTTTCATAAGCATCAAATGATGTTACAAAAATGACAGTGCTTTGAAAACTATTAAATGCTTACAAATAAATACATTGCCATATGGAACTAAACTAATACATTCTATGTTGTTACCTCCAGGACAGTCCCTAACGGGAGGAAAGTGAGAGGGCTTCTAACCCTGCTTAATGTGGAGAAACTCTGTTCAACTTTTCTACCTTCTATCTGACTTACACATTGGTTTTCTGCATAAGGCTTCTTTGGAAATAGGCTGCTGAAAAAAAAAAAAAGGTTGAAAATCACTCTTCTGTGTCCTATTGGGCTTTTTGCCCATATTCTTCCTTCTTTAACTGCCAGCCCACCCTTAAGCAAGTAACTGCTCATTATCACCTTTACAGAAATTCTAAAAAGGTAAAATTCGTTAGGTTCCTTCCTTGACTTCTTATCAGGAATTCCGGTTAAGTTCCTGGGTTGAATTTAAAACTAATGGTTAAAGTGTGTTTTTAGATGAATTACTATTATTCTTTAATTTTCTTTTTATCCCTGTGCATAATTAAGAAATTACTATAATAAGAGAATTCCATTGTAGCTAATTATAATCTATTACATTACTTGGAAATAAGAGTGAAATCTTAGACTTACACATGTATCAGATAAAATGAGCAAATCGGAAAACTGATCAGTACCCAGTGTTCAGCTAATATTGGGTTGATATGGTTTTAAGTTAACTGTTTAAAAGCCTAAATCATTACTTCAAAATTTCAAATCATACAACTGCAGGCTATCTATAGTTTTTGTAGATTCTTATAGTAGGTTTCTCCCAAAGAGTTCAAGACATTTGACAGCAAGTTCCTCCATCATCATTTACATTTCTAAGAGGGACTAGGCAGAGGAAGAGGTGAAGAAGGCACAGGAAAGGAATAGAAGGAACACATCCTTTCCCACGTGCCTGCGTGCACACACACGTGCAGGGGCACGCACACACATGCGCGCATGGGTGCATGCATGCACGCTCATGCCTGTGTGCATGCGTGCACTGCTTAAGGGAAAACAACAGAACAGAACTCCAGTGGGGCTTTCCCCGCCTCAAGCACGGAGGCATGCTGGCTGAGCAAGTTCCGCTGCTAGTCTGCACATACTCCATTTGTCTCTTTACACAGAGGAAGGGGGAATCATAGAGAACATTTCTATAACCACTTCCCAACCCTTGTTCTCTGCCTCGCGACCTGACTGCGGTTCCCAGCGCTCCACCAAAATTAACCTCGAACGGATCACCAATAACTATTTAAATGCCATATTCATTGATCATTTTTGCAACTTTTAGTTTTCCTTGACCTTTCAGCAGTATTTGACAATGTGGGGCACTTTCACTTTCTCACCTGTTACCACTTTGTCCAAGCCATACCTTCTCGTGCCTTGCCTTTCCTTCAAGACCTATATTTGTAGACCCTCTAATTACCATCTGAGACTAAATGGTGATGGCCTCTTCTTGCCACCACTGTAACTTAAGTGACTCATATTACATGATATTGCAGCGATTTGTGGGCACTATTGGGAGTCTGGCCTTGGGCCACCAGTGTAAATGCCTGGGACATAAATGGGAAGCCAACTCTTTGGTGATCCTCATTTAACTTTTGCCCCCTCTGAGCAAGGAACAAAGTAGCAAATGCTTTCAGAAAAACCTGAAGGGATTCCCAACACCAGGAAGGGAGGGAGAAAAATAGGTGTCCTACTTATTAGCTCATTTTCCGTGTGGAAAAAACATGCATGGTAAGTAGAAAGCCTTTGGACATTGGTCTCCTGGGGCTCAGTAGAGACTGATGTTGGTTGCCAAGCAACAAGAACAAGGCTCAAGGACTTTCTCTTCTAGCTGGGAAGCATATCTGGATGGGTTCTCAAACAAGATTTCTGGAATTTATAGGGAGGCTCAACCTTGGTTAGATCACTCAATGTTCATGAGTCCTCCAGCACGCCTAGCCCTTTAGAATCTTGATTCTTGTTGTCAGCATAGCATCTTATTCAGTATTTGTTTTGTGCATGTTCCTGTTATCTTCCTAGTTAAATTGAAAACTCTTTTGAGGGATAGAAAGGATGCCTAAATCTTATGGATCCTACCTCCCAGCATTCAACGTATAGTGTATCTTCAATAAAACCGTATTAATTGATTGATGGATTATTTGAGCTACCAGTCTAGTTTGTTGTCAAAGATCTTCCTTTTATTTTTCTTAGTGGACCTAAATTTATTGACACTTGTAGAGGCCAGCTTTACCTTTCAACTTTTTACTTCCATTGATTTTTCCATTGTGTGTGCCAAAGCCTTAAATTGATTCCAGTTGTTTAAAAGAGATGTATATTTTTCTTCTACACATTCTAAGGGGGAAAAAAACTTGAATGTGTTTTCCCTAGACTAAACCAAAACCAGATAGTTTTTCCAGAAATGTATGAATAAACAACCAAGTGATTACTTTAGAAGCTGACATGCCATTATATTGGATTTCAGAGAGGTCAGGTAATTCCATATTTCATGTGACTCCAGGTGAAAGAAAAAAATATTTAGTCAGCAAGAGGAAAAGGAAAAGTAAACCCAAAAGCTCTCTTGTTCAGATTTGTGGTATAAAAACTGAGCAATTTAATGTAGAAACAATATGGCAAATTATATTAGTCAGGGAATCTGTTGCTTTTAAGATAAAAGGGATATTCATAACATTTTTTGCTGTTTAAAGACAAAATAGTTCTCCTTTCATGATCATAGAATCATAAAATCTTGGATCTGGAAAAGACTTTAGAGAATTAAATTATTTTCCATCAATGCCAAGACGGTGACTCCTTTAGAGCAAGGATTGTATTTTTTACTTCCTCTTCAAAATGTCCGCAGTGCTGAGTCAAGAGATGTGCATTCATCTCCCTTAAATAACAGTCCATGATGTGGATCATTGGTATAGATTCACAGCCATAGGGGGTAAAAGGAAGACATCAACTTCACTTTCTGGAACTGTCTTTCTCTTTGGTAACAGCCCATTTTGACCCACAGAGCTATTATAATAATAGGGATTATATCTTTGGGATTTTCCCTGTGTCACTCATCAAAGTGTCATGCAAAGAGCTACACTGGTGCTTTTGTTGCCCGACAAGCATTGGCTGGCTACCGGCATGCCTGCAGGCCCCAGTTCGTAGAGAACTGCGCAGACCTGCCCATTCAAAGATTGTTGCGAGGGCCTTGCCTTGATAGCCCCACAGTACAGCCCCTTACAATGATCCTAGATCAATACTCACAGAGTTGTCTAGGAAGTCCTACCAGCTGTCACTTAAGGGTAATTAACACATCTCTCTCAATTATGCATGCTGGTAGAAGAATTTCAAACATTTGGCTGGATAACAAATTCATCCCCTCCATTAGAGAAAGGTCATTCCTCTGGCCATCTGGATATTTACTTTTCTTTAGAAATGAACTTCATGGAATTTTTCTGTCAGGAGGGAAAAATGATGAGGACAAAGGGAATTTCTTAATAAAAATAACTCCTGTTCACCGTGCCCACAAACCACCAATCTTAGATGATACATCCAGTCCTTATTTATTCCACTATTCATGTGTATCATGCTTCAGGGGCATACTCTTATGACAAGAGTTGCCTCCCATGACCCTTAGGTGTTCTTATTGATATCTATAGCAGAATATCTCTTTTTTCCTCCTACGTGTTCATAAAAGGCACCTGCAACTATGTTGGGGGAAGTTAGAAAAGAAAAGGTGCTAGGAGATGGTGGCTAAGTCCTAACTCCACGGGATGATACAGGCTAGCAGGAAGGAACACAGAATAGTTGTAATACAATGATCAGATCCTTCCCTGTCAACCAGGCACACAAAACGAAGCCCTGTGGGAGGAGGAGACATGCCTGAGTGGGACTAGGAAGGCGTCGTAGAGGAGAGGGTGCCTGAGATGGGCCAGTGGACATGGAGGAAGAGGGCATTTGAGGCAGAGGAGCCTCACAAGCGTGGGCGTGCAACCAGGAAAGTGGGATGTTTGGAATTCGAGAAGAAATACAGGTGGACTGCCATGTAGAGGACTATAGGGCATGGAGGGAGAGAAAATAATAATGATACATTGAAACAGGATTGTGGGAGGGCCTGAACAAAAGTGAGGAATTTGGTCTTAAGTCTGTATGACAGGACCATGAAAGATTTTGAGCAGGGAGATGAAAACTTAGCAAAATGACCTTCGTGACTGTTAGAGGTTGAATTGCATCCCCCCACTCTTATGTTGAAGTCCAAACCCTCGATATCTCAGAATATGGCCTTGTTTGGAGATAGGTCCTCACAGACCTGATGAAGTTAAAGCAAGGTCATTAGGGTGGGCCCTGATCCAGTGTGACTGGTGCTCTTATCAAAAGGGAAAATTTGGGGGCACCTGGGTGGCTCAGTAGGTTAAGCATCTGACTCTTGATCTCAGCTCAGGTCTTGATCTCAGGGTCGTGAGTTCAAGCCCTGTGTTGGGCTCCACACTGGGCATGAAGCCTACTTAAAAAGAGGGGTGGGGACTTAGACAAAGAGACACAAATGGACAGGAGACAATGCAAAGAGACGCAAGAAGATGGCCATGTACAAGCCAAGAGAGGCCTGGAACAGACCCTTCCCCAGAGCCTTCAGAGGGAGGGTGGCCCTGCCAACACCTTGACCTTGGACTTCTAGCCTCCAGAACCGTAAGACGACTCATTTCTGTGGTTCAAGCTGCCCAGGCTGTGGTCCTGTGTTCTGGCAGCCCCGGTGGACTCACGTAGCAGCCGTGTGTGAGATGGGCTACAGAACGCGTGCTCTGGGAATGTAGGAAGGCGGCCTCACAGGACGGTGATGATGAGAAATCAGACGAGGAGAGAGAGCAATGGCAGTGTCTTAGAGGCGCTTCCTGATTGAGCCCCTGGCAGGAATGTCAAGGTGTCCTGTATAGCAAATAATGTGCTCCTGGTGCTTTGTTCAGGGTTCGGATTGGGCGTGAAAAGGTCCTAGTTGGTCCTGGCTCTGATACCAGCTGGTGGTCCCAGGCAAGTCCTGCCCCCTCTCTAGCCCGGTGTGCCCATCGTGGAGGGAGGGAGGGCACCACGTCATTGCAGATTCTGCGTCCAAGACCATTTGGATTTTATGATGCTAATTACATGAAATTTGATGTTTGAGACGAGTACACATTTGTGTGTGTGCTTGTGTGTGTGCGAGTAAGCTTTATAACCCCACCTGTTTCTAAAAGGAATCTGAGGGGACTTTCAGAGTTCAGCATCATTGTTTTTAAAAGGGACAGCAAAGTAGAAAATCAATGTGAAGGAAATGAGAAACATATTACAGTCACCTGAGGTGAACTCACTACGGTATTGGATTTGAACTTTAACTCTGAGTTTCCTGGCAGTTACGGCAAAAAGAAAAACCTGGGCTCATTGTCTGATAAAAAGCAGTGTAATATGATTAGTTCTTGAGAAAAACATCTAGATATGCTGACTGCTCAGATAAGATCACATTTAAGAATACGCCGATTCAAGATACACTAAGCGCCGTGCAAAAATCCATACTTTTTAATCCAATAATTCCACTTACACCGAGGAAATAAAAATGGCAGGGGGAGGGGCTGTGGGAGAAAACGCTTGTCACAAAACTATTTATGAACGTGTAAAACTATAAAGAACCAAAATGGGAGGAATAGTTACTTGTGATGCATCCATGCAGGGAGTATAAGGTACGCGTCATAAACAAGATTCCCCAGCTGTTGAGGGGAACAAGTTGATGGTAGCCCCCATGAGAATAATCAAGAGCTAAAATTATTTCTTCACCAAGATTATAACTTCACCAAGATTATGGAAAACCTCAAAGGGAGTCCTCAAACGTAGTAATAATAATAATAATAACTCTGAAGCGTGATCACCCCCATATAGCCCCAATTTTTAATAATGTTTACAATTAGGGGCGCCTGAGTGGCTCAGTTGGTTAAGCGACTGCCTTCGGCTCAGGTCATGATCCTGGAGTCCCGGGATCGAGTCCCGCATCGGGCTCCCTGCTCAGCGGGGAGTCTCCTTCTCCCTCTGACCCTCCCCCCTCTCATGTGCTCTCTCTCATTCTCTCTCTCTCTCAAATAAATAAATAAAATCTTTAAAAAAAAAATAATAATGTTTACAATTAAATTTAAAAGAACAAGCCAGCTCACATATTCAAATTTTACTCGTTGGCTGTGCTTTATGGGATCTCATTTTTTAGCTAAAAGGAAAGGAAAAGATTTCAGAAATTCAAAAACAGCAAAGTGAAATTACACTATTTGGAAAAGGCTGTTAATTTCTTGAAACAGATTTTGGTTTTCAGAAGTGATTTTTGTAAACATGCGTGGATGTTGACGGTCACGCAGAAACCCTCCGTGCTTGCTTCTGAGGTCGCTGCAGCAGGCGGCATGAAGCATGCGCTAACCTACTGGTAAGGGGCTAGGGATGGGTAGGTCCATCGGTCCTCTGTCCACGGCGCCCTCACAGGCCTCCCCACCTTGGTTAAGCTCTTCTAGTGACCCAGCCACCAGTATCCTCCTCCGATCACCTGCTCGTTGCTCACTGCTGATAACGAATTCTCTGCGTCACTCTCCATCTTGCTTTCTTTCAAGAAAGGAAAAGAGCTTGGCCCCCTGGTGTTCACTTGAACGAAACCGACTAATTATGACCAAGAACTAGCTCTTAACATTGAATTGAAACATTGAAAATGTTTTCATTTTCAAATTCCCACAGCATGGGAGAACAGTCTAGAAATGAGCCAGCCCAGGCCATAACTTGAGAAAAATTGGCTAGAAGAAAAGTATAGGTACACATATCACAAACTGGTCCAGTCTCTGGCAAAGCGCTTCCAAACAACACGAAAAACAATCCACGTAATAAAAACTACATTAACAGCATGAGGGGTGGGGGGGAGGAATCACATTATTTCAATTGATGCAGAAAAACCGCTTGATAAAATTCAGCACCCTCTCGTGATAAGAAGAGGTAAGTTCCTCTTCTGCTAGTAGCCCGTTTCCCTCCTCACCTCTCTATTCTAGGTTCTTCTAATTTCACATTTTTTGTTTTGTCGACTATTTTCTTTTACCTGCACAAAGTGATTAAGAAATTACTTCACACTGAAGTTTTCATCATTTCGGGGTTATTTTCATTGTCAAAGGCCTGGACCAGAAAAAAGTAGGAAATATCCCCCCAGAATGAGTCTCTCGTGGTGAGGTCAGACCCAGGAGAGCTGGATGCCCTTCTTTCCATTGTCTGGCTGACTCCTAGTTCACTCCAGCAACGGCCATTGAGTTTCGAATTGAAATGTCAATAGCCTGCAACTTACATTCATTTATTATTTATCACTCACTACTTACAGGTTTTTGAAGAATTAAAATTCCTTTTTGAGCACTGAACATTTTTTTCTGAGCCTCCATGCTACCAGTTATGTTTTTCTTATCTGTCTGTTGAGAACACACCTTCCAAAGGTTACTGTGAATTCAATTAACTATCGTGTGTTTGAATCTGCATTTTGGTCCCAACAACAGCATTTTATGACCTTGGAGGCTGTTTATTCACTGTCAGGCAGTGTTGGGTGGCGCATACGTCCATGTTCCCCTGGCTAAGGGAAACATTGATCATTTCAGAGTAAAGTGAGTTCCAGAAAACTCTTAGAAGGAATTGCATGTATGTATGTTAGAAAGAACAAACGACCCTCTGTCTCAGGACTATGAACTTGAAGATGGAGGCTCGCAGTGGTGCATCCTGACTTCTAAAGGTCTGATGTCTCAGCATCCTAGCCTTTGCCAGGCTAAAGGTGGCTCCAGTGTGTTCACTTTAAATCCTGAAAATGGAAAAAGCCGTCCATGTGATTATCCTGAGGCCAGTTTTCAGTGGTTTTCTCTGCTTTTCCTCTTTTCCACACATCCGGCTGCACGCCTGCCCTCTCGCGACGCACACTCAGGCCCCTTCCCAGAGGGAGAAACCCACGTTCTAAAGAGTCGATGTTCTCTTTGTGGGCTACTCATCAAATTAAGGGAAAAAGAAAAGAAAAAGATCTTATTAAACAGAACGGCAAACTGGAGGCAGTGAGATTTGAGGATGATTTTATATTGTAAGGTGTAAATCAGGTTGGCAGAGGGTGACCAGGACTCTTTCAGAGCTCTGTCCAAAAGACCTTTTCTCCTCTTGCTGTTCTTCTGAGAGGAGCATCTGCGGCCTGTTGCTTGAACAGACTTTCTGGACGGCTTTATCCCCCCAGTGCAGACGGCCTGGTCCATTCCCAGCTGTTTGGATTTTGAGGCTGAGGTGGAGGCTTCAGGAGAGCCACCCATTTCCTTTCAAGGAGGAGAGTGGGAAAGGTCTGGGGGCTGGGGGGCTGGGGGCATGGTGGCCCCCACTCCTGGGCCTCTGCTATTTAAGCCCTTCAGGCTGTTGCAGCCTCAAGCCTGCTGCCTGATCACAAGAGCAGTGCTAAATGGGGATCTGTATGAGATCAGCAATATTTAGTGATTGGGAGTCTGACATAATGCACTTTCTCATAATTTATTAAAGTTGCTAATACATTTGAAAAATCTGTGAAGAACATGGAAACCTCTGGGTAGTATCGTCCAGTGCATTAACCCTCCATTGATTTTGCATCTCAGTCAGAGTAAAAGTCCTTCTGATGACCCGTGAGGTTCTCCACCCTCTCTCTGGTCACCTCCCTCCCCTCACGTCTCCACTCAGCTACCACTCTTGGCTTTGCTCTGCCCCGCCACACTATTCTAGAATACACTAGGCACACTCCCGCTTCAGGGTCATTGCACTTCCTGGCCCCTCTTACCAGACTTGTTCCCGTCTGGAAAGTTCTCCTTGAGACCTTTTTCAGACACCCTAATAAAAATTGCAAAGTTATCCACCCACCCACTTCTTCTCCCCTTTAGATATATTTTTTCCCTGGCACTCTGCATTTTACTTACTGACTTTGTTTAGTGTCTGTCCTGCCCCATTCAAATGGAAGCTCCCCAAGGGTAGGGACTTGTGCCTGTTTTTGCTCATTACTCGTTCTCTGGTGCTGAGAGCAGCGCCTGCCACAAGAGAAGTATTAAATACGCATTGAGTGAATGACCGATACAAAATAGTAGTGAATTCCGTCCAGGGACATGCGGATTGGCAGCATCTGCCATAACGTCTCTCCTCTACTGAGAAAATCAGCAACTTAGACACTGAGGTCAACAACTCTAGGGCTGGGGGCTTCCCAGGGGAGGGGAGGAAGCCGGGCAACAAGGTGCAAGGAGCTTTGCCCTTGGCTCTCAAGAGAGTTGTTAGAATCCTAATTCTACCACCTGTGAGCTCTGTGACCCCGGACAAGCTGTTCAACGTAGGTGAGTTGTTTCTCTCACTTCACTCAATCTGTGAAGGAAAGCTCATTATACAGAACTCCAGGGTTGTTGTGAGAATCAGGGTCAGTGTACATAAAACATCTGGCGTATAGCAAGCCTCCTTGAAAATGAAAGCGATTTTCATATATGTTAATCATTTGTATTAATTTGTAGCTGTTTGCCTTATGGGTAAAAGTGGAAATTCACATGCTTGTTGGCATTTTCATTTTAGGGAACACATTGAGTCTATTTTAAAACTCCTTGCAATAGTATTTTTGTCCTTATAGAAAAACAAAAGCCTACTACATACACTTCTATTAGGTTCCAGTGTGGATTCGTATTATTTAAGGATCCTTAAATGGGAAGAAATGACCTCTGAAGCAGTGGAAATCATCTTCTATCTATTCCCCTCCCCGCGCCCCCCCCCCCCCCCCCCCCACCAAGCCAGATCTCTTCCCACAAGGTTTACAAGGGTCTGGACTTGCAAAATCTATGTCTTCCGAAGATTCACTTGTTAAGCAAACATTGATGGCATACATGTTCTTTCCACGACTGACTTTTCTGAGCACGTGGGAGAGCCTCCCCTCAGGAGCAGCTTATAAGAAAGCCCTGAGACTGAGTCCTAATGATAAGAGCAGCCATCGGGGGTTAGGTGCTGCCCCAGAAGAGCAGGGAAGGCAAAAATACTTCCTCAAGGGTGGCTGGGGACGGGTTGGAGCATGGTTCACATGGAGGAAGGTCAGTGAAACTAGGCCTGGGAGGGGAAGTGGAATTTGGACAATTTGAAATGAGAAAGAGGACAGAGGAATGGAAAAGGCTTGAACATAGCCAGAGAGGAGGCAGGAAGTCATCGGGTCTTAGGTTTCCCAGCTTCAACTGGCGTTGTATCTAGGCTGCATGGATCTCTCGGAGGTGAGCTTGGAAAGGAAGCTCTCTGTCTGACAACATGGGGGGCCTTGCTCACAGATAAGGACATCTGGACGTGACTCAGGAAGGAAGGGAGTTTCTGTGGGGTCCTGAGAGGGAGGAGTAATACGCCCAGGGCTCTAACGGAGGAGGTTCGTTCATGGCCGTCAATACCTTTCACATGCCCAGGCCTACCAGACAGGCATCACCAGACTGCACCTATCTCCTGAAATTGGGATTCCAGTATCCAGTTGCTTGCTTGAAACCCCTACTTTGATAGGCAATGGGCATCTCAAACTCAATACGTCCAAAACACAATTCCTACAGTTTCCCCAAACCTGTTTGAACAATGCCTTCTGCCTCTCGGTTGATGTCAGTTCTACCCTTCCAGTGGCTCAGGCCCAAACCCTTGCTCTCCTCCTTACGGATCTCTTTCACGATCCATATCCAGTGCCCTGGGGAGTCCTGTTGGGTCTTCCTTCAAGATATCGCCAGAACCCAACACTTCTCACCTCCACTGCCACGAGCCTGGTGTAAGCATCATGGTTCCTCCCCGGGATGCACTGACACAGCATACTCGGTCTCCCTGTGACTACTCTGGCCCATCTGTCTGTTCCTAAAAATGTCAGTTAGATCCTGTCACTCCTTTGCTCAGAATCTCTATTCCTTCAAAGTAAGCTAAGGCTTTCCAATGGCCTACAAGGCCTTACATGACCGAACTTCTGTTATTTCTCTGACCTCCTTTTCAGCTCTGCCCTGGCTCAGGGTACCCAGGGCCATGGGCTCCTGGCACACCTCCTGGTTCCCTGGCCTTAGACGTGCCAGACATGCTTCCTCCTTGGGGCACTTGTAATGTCTGTCCTCTCCACCTAGAACGTGCTTCTCCCGGACACAGGCCATGCCCTGCTCTCCACTCCCTTGGAGTCTTTGCTCCAAAATTACCTTCTCCGTAAGGCTGGCCCTGCCTACTGAATTGTAAAGGGCTGCCCACCCCCCTACAGCACTCCCATCCCACTTACCTCACCTTTTTCCCCTCAGAACTGCGCACATTCTACTCTATAACTTACTTATTTGTAATACTCATTGCTTGTTGCCTGTCTGTCCTAATTAGAAGCTAAGTGCCATAAAGACAGGGGTACTGGTGAGTTTTGGATGAAGGGCAGAGTGCTGCTGGCAGGGAGGGGGGTGAGGGTCTGTTGTCAGCATCAGGCCACACTCAGTGGCTTGCCCTGGCAGTGAGAATGAAAAGCTAGCGACGGCGCAGGGGACCTAGTGGCCATATATCCAGGGCCAGACCACCTCACGTGGGGGACGAGGGGCTTTGTGGTAGATGAGGCACCAGTCATAGGGTCCAGCCCGTGTGGTCCTGTGAGATTCACTGCGCTCCAGACCCAGTGACTGTCCTTACTGATCGCAGAAGCAATCAGGTGACATGGAGTAGATAAAAATGAACAAAATCCTGATCCTATAAAAACAGCTCAAAACCGCCCAAGGGACCCCACAAAGTGTCAGACCCTGTGCCCTGGACAGGCAGAAGCTTCATGCTGGAGTCATCCATAGGACGTGGAGAGCTCCCTGCCCTACTCTTCCTGGGGAAACTGCCCTCCACTGGGGCTTTAGGCCTTTCTGATAAGCAAAGAATAGATATATGCCTCAAACACGCATGCATAATTCTTAAGCTATAGTTTGATATACACATAATCCATTTATCTCCCTGAAATCCAAGGGCCTCACCTCCTGATTTTGAAAGCTTGTGATCTCCTCAGCACAGGGTAGCCCTTGGGGCTATTGGTGGTCATCCCGCTACTCTAATAACATGGAGATGTGCTGAGAGTGGTCTGCGTTGGTTGTTCCCTTCAACTATTAGTTTGATGTATTAAAATTCAACCATATTTATAAAATGTACTCAATCACTTTAATTGGATTTGTGAGAATGTATGATTTATGAAACATTACATAGATCCTTCCGGCTAATGCTAGACTTAACTATTACTTATTACTCTGGTTTCTTCCCTTTCTCCTAATCATGTGTACATGCATTGCAAATCTACGTATGTAGGGTTACTCAAAGATAGGAACAATTTGTTTTTCATCTTTGTATTCACTTGAGCCCAGCATCATACCACACATAAGGTAGAAATCCATAATTTATATTCTTAGAGCATGGCAGTTTTGGAGTCAGGCTAGGTAGGTTCAAATCTTGGATTTTCCCCTTACTAAGCTGTGTGACCTTGGGCAAGCTACTTAACCTTCCTGAGCCTTAGTTTCCACATTTGCAAAAGGGAGATAAAAATAAGACCTACTGCAGAGGCTTATTATGAACACCAAAAAGATCATTCACGGACAGCACTTAACACCATGCTTGGCATATCATAAGCATTCAATAAACATATAGTTTTTATGATTATATGAATAAGTGAAAGAAACACAGTGATAAACAGCAGTGGCTCAGGGGTCACACTGCCTGCGCTGAACTCCAGGTTCTACTTCTTGCTACTTGTTTGACCTAGGACAAGATTTCAATCTCCCCAGGGGTCAGTTCTCCCAACTAATTATAAGGAGGTATTACTGGTGCCTCCCTTACCCACAGGTCTGTCTGAGACCGTGCACTTGAGACACTTAGCGCAGTGCCTGGCATGTATATAATAGTAAGCAGTCAATAATAATACCTACATTTGATAAATGTTACCAAGTGTTATTATCATATAAGTAATTATCTTTTTAAAAAAACATTAGGTTCTTTAAATAATGGATGGATTCACTTTATACATAAATTTGACCAGCAATTTCTGGACTATCACAAGCTTAAGTGAAATCCAACCAGTAGCAACGGATGGGAATATTTGGCGTTCGCTGAGAGAAAAGACTTCTTCCATAAACAGGTTATGGGGAGGTCCTAAGAGGAAGAGGGAGAAATGCCGTATCTCAGTGTTTGGCCAGATCTGACGAGAAGGGACCCCAGACTCTGAAGACAGCTCTGCCCACTGGACCAAAGAGGTGCTGCCCCTGAGCCCAAGAGTTCTAAACTCCACCCTCCTGGGTACATTTTGGAGAAACAGTAAGCTGCAAGAAGTCTGAGAAAAATTAGCAGGGCAGCTGTCCCCTGAAGGTGGGTGACAGTGGGGGCAAACCCAGGAAGATGATCCTTGGTGGGTGTGTGGATGAGGAGCAGATGGCCCTAGTGGGCCGCAGGCCCCAGCCTGGGGGCAGGGTTTTCCGGATGCAGAGTGCAAGTAGAGCTCCCATCAGGGAAGGAGCCTGAATGGAGGCAGGTTCTCAGACCCTGAACTTGGAGGTAAAGAGAGAAGCCCCGGGGTACTCTCAAATGTAAGAACTGGGACATCCAATGGGTGAACAAGGCCAAGAGCAAGACAGAAAGTTGGAGCTTGGGTCAGAACAGCCATGTAGCCTTCAAAACTGGGGATACTGAGTCATTATCAGCCAGAGCAATGACCCAGTCTCAGTTCAGGATTTGTCTTAGGAACCCAGGAAAGGAGCTCAGGAGGGTGGGATAACAGGAAACCTGAGCTGAACACAGCAGGCCCTTTTTCTGTACACTCTTCTCTACCACGTTCCCTCGGTGAATCAAAGTCCCTGTGAAGGTGACCTCGCTTCATGAGGGAGACCACAGAAATGCATATCGACCTTTGTCAAAGCAACTTCAAAATGCTGGCCAAATTTACACATTTTCTTTGACTTCCCTCCTGCTTCACTGAATGATTCTCCCCCCCCCCCCCATGCAATTTTAATATCAAGGACAATTTTTATCAAGTCTTTCTCTGTAATCAGGATATAAAAATTATCCCAACATTTCTCTTTGAAAATGGATCTTCAGAGACTCAGTAGGCCTTTATGCATTACTAATGAGTTCTTTAGTGAAACATTTTGTCTTTTACTAAAATAAATCTCTCCTATTAAATCTTCCATATGAAAAATCTGATAGCATTTAAGCTGGCTAAGTTTCATTTGTGGAAAATCATCATGCTTGTGAAGGATTTAGGAGTCCTTACAGTTTGTTTTTGATCAAGCAAGGGGATCAACATCTGAGTTGGTGAAAAAAGTTGGAATACACATTCGCAGAACGGAATCTTTGTGTTAGGAGACAGCAGGGTGTTTTGCTGGTTAAGCCTCCTGACTTGTGAGGCACAACATTATCTAGCATTTCTTGGGGGTCTCTGTATTAGTTCCTCAGGCTGCTGTAACAAGTAGCACCAACTAGGTGGCTGGGGACTACAGAAACTTATTCTGTCACCGTTTTAGAGGCTGGAAGTCTGAAATTAAGGAGCATCTGCACCACCATGCTCCCTCCAAAGAACTAGGGAAGGACCTATTCCAGGCCTCTCTCCCAGCTTCTGGTCATTTCAGACATTCCTTGGCTTAGAGATGGGCAGCTTCTCCCTGTGTCTGTTCACATCATCCTCCCCCTGTGCATGTTTCTCCCTGTGCCTAAATATTTCCTTTTTTAAAGATTTTATTTATTTATTTATTTGAGAGAGAGAGAGAAAAAAAAAAAAACAGCATGAGAGGAGAGGGTCAGAAGGAGAAGCAGACTCCCCGCTGAGCCGGGAGCCCGATGCGGGGCTCGATCCCAGGACTCCGGGATCATGACCTGAGCCGAAGGCAGTCGCTTAACCAACTGAGCCACCCAGCTGCCCTAAATATTTCCTTTTTATAAGGACACCAGTCTTACTGGATTAAGGCCCACCCTAATGACCTCCTCTGAACCTAATTATCTCTCTAAAGACTCTATTCCCAAATAAAATCACATTCTAGATACCGGGGCTTATCCTTCGGGGATGACACAATGCAGCCCCGTAAAATTGAGTCTCCAGTATCAGCTCCCTAATGTCCATTTTCACACAAGGCTGCTCATTCTGTTCTAAACACCTCTTTCATAAGTTGGGCCAAAAAATTGTTACCCATAGCTCTTCCACTGACCACGAGGGACAGTGGAGAGGGGTACACTTTTTAGTCACTTGGGGCCAGAATTGAGTCCTGGCTGACTCTGACGTGGCCTTGGAAAGTACCTTCAAAGCCCTCCGAGCCTCATTTTCCTTACCTTTACATTCCCTTTAAATACCTTTAAATTACCAAAGCTGTAATAAGATACTGTGTTTCCAGAATGCTTTTCAAGGTGTGATACAAACGTTCTCTTGGATTTCTAGTCGGCAGCCTCGGACGCTGGGCTCTGCCATTTCTACCTGTATGATCCTGGGAGGTTATTTGCCCCTGTGTGCCCCCCTTTCATCCCATCAAATGAGAACATTAGCAGTACCACTGTTAAGATCTTGTATTGAAGATTAGAGTATAATCTACAGAAAGCACTCTGAGGCTGCCTGGTACGTGATATGCACACTGTTACATAAGCCTTAGCTATTTTTGTTGAGGGTGGGACCACGTCTTAGTACCCGGTGCGTAATTCCATCCCAGGCCCTGGCACAGAGCAGATGCTCCCAAAATGTTTGTCGAACGAATAAAGGAAGGGAGACCACAGGAGCAGGCCCGCACCTCGGCCGTGTAGCAGCTCAGCTCCTACCCCAGCAGGCAGCGCGGCAGGCAAGCGAGCCCCTGTGCCTACATCTTCCCAGGCCGTGTCTTCCCGAACGAAGTGCAGCTTCCTTCTGCTGTGGTCTGGTGGGCTGGCCAGGCCCGCGCCACCAGGAACTGCAAACCAGCCTGAGAGAAGTGTTCCCTTCTTGTGGGGCTAAAAATGAACGCACTCTTGAAAGGACACTTTATCTTTCCATCTCCTTCCTGAGCTTCTTAGCCAATCTTCCTCTGCTCCCTGGTGTCTTTCCTCGCCTTCCTCCCCTTGCTGCCCACTCCTCCCCCATGCGCCCGTGCATTCCTCACCCACCCTTCTCCCACCTCCGAGAAGCCTTCCCAGCTCCAACACCAGGAACCAGGGCACTCTGGCTGTGTTACAAGTATATTTATAATCAGGTGTGATGTGCAAAATATTTTAAGATAAATACCTCCGGACGCGCAGGGAGCAGGGAGACAACACCAGAGCTGGGTTGTGTGGGATTTAACAGTTTGATTCTAGGGAGTGTATGGGGGAGCGGTGCTAGGATTCAGGGGCGTGGCCAGAGCGACCAGAGAAGTGGGGAAAACACCTGAAAACGCCACAAGCTTGGGACAGCGGCTGCTTTCTAACCAGGACACGAGTACTTCCTGTCTTTGGAGAAAAGGCACAGCTGTTCAGGAGCGTCTCCCCTAAACACCAGCCATTGAGGCTGATGGTCTATCCGTGTCCCAGTTCCAGGAAGACCTCAGTGGCGGTAGGTGATTCACTGCTCGGTTTACGGATCAGACTGAAAAAGACTATCTGATAACAGAAGATGTATAGTGACATTTTATGTCTTTGGAAAAATGTCACTTATTTAAAAAGTGGCCAGCTTCTGGAAGCACTAACAACCAGTGAGAATAAAAATGGCAGCCAGCATTTACTGAGCATTTACTTTGTTCCAGGTGCTGTGAAGGCCTTTCTAAGGCTTCAGGAATTTAACTCCCACAGAGTGATTGTGAATGAGTCTGGCTTGTTTTAATTTTCCAAATGGCCAAGTCTTCCTCCCTACCCATCTCCCCCTCCACATACATCCAACTGGATAATCTGAAGTCAGTAAAGCATCCGACTCTTGATTTCAGCTAAGGTCATGATCTTAGAGTCATGAGATTGAGCCCCTTGTGGGGCTCCACACTGGGCATGGATCCTGCTTAAGGTTCTCTCTCCCTCTCCCCCTACCCCTTCTCCTGTTGGCTCTCTCTCTCTCTCTAATATATATATACGGCTTGGCACATAGAAGGGGATCAATAAGATTTGTCAATGAGAAGAAAGGACAATCATGTGGTGCCCTCTGTGTAAGGGTCCTTGTACTTCTGGGCTTTGAGGAGAAGGTATAATAAATAGACTAGAAACATGTGCCCTTCCCCACAGGAAAATTCCTACTGCTGTGATATTAATATTTCATAGAGCTTCTGTTTCACCCATGGCCATGGCAATGCACACATTTATGAACGTGATGTTAGGAAATCTAGACCCTGAAATCAAACAACCGCTAACCTGGTTTTGTGTTAATGTTGATATTTTCTCACAATCCACACTCACCAAAGTACCTCTGTGACAAAAGACATTCACCTTCCAGTCAGATAAAATTATTTTCAAATGAAGCATCTGATGCCCAGAAATCAGCTTCCTTAAATCTCTCAAGAATGCAGGGGCAATTTTTAGTGTCACTGATTTATCTTAGTTGGCACATTTTCAGTTAACATCTGAACTGAAAAGACCAGTAAAAACAGGATGTGGCTCCTGAATTAAATATGACAAACAGCTCTTTCCAATCACAAGACAAAAATGGTACAAGAAACTAAAACTGCATAGGGAACCAAAATCCATTAAAAAATAAAGATTTAAATATGCTTTGAAATGGCAAACTACAATCAACCCTCTTTTTCTCTCTTCCTCGTTTATCAGTTTTTATGTTTTGCCTACCTAAAATGGTTATAAAATTAGGTCCTAATTGCACTCACCACTAGTGCTTGAAGGAGTAAGGCAGTTGTCACAATGAAGGAAACCATCAACAAGACAAAAAAAGCAACCTACTGTATGGGAGAAGATATTGGCAAATGAACTATCCAAAATATATAGGAAACCTATACAACTCAATACCAAAAAAATAATAATAATAATCCAATTTAGAAATGGGCAGAGGACCTGAATAGATATTTTTTCTATAGAAGACATACAGATGGCTAACAGACACATGAAAAGATACTCAACATCAGTCATCATCAGGGAAGTGCAAATTAAAACCATGATGAGATATCACCTCACACCTGTCAAAATGGCTAAAATCAAAAGCACGAAAAACAGGTATTGGTTAGGATGTGGAGAAGAGGAACCCTCTGACAGTGTTGGTGGGAATGCAAACTGGTGCAGCCCCTGTGGAAAACAGTATGGAGTTTCCTTAAAAAACTAAAAATGGAATTACCATATGATCCAATAATTCTACTACTGGGTTTTTATCCAAAGAAAACAAAAACACAAATTCAAAAAGATATATGCACCCCTGTGTTTACTGCAGCATTATTTACAATAGCCAAGTTATGGAAACAACCCAGTGTCAATTGATATGTGAATGGATAAAGAAGATGTGGTGTAGACATACAATGAACTATTACTCAGCCATAAAAAAGAATGAAATCTTGTCATTTGCAACAACATGGATGGACCTAGAGGGTATCATGCCAAGTAAAATAATTCAGTCACAGGGAAATACCATACCATTTCACCAATATGTGGAATTCAAGAAACGAAAGGAAGGAAGGAAGGAAGGAAAGAAAGAAAGACAAGAAAAACAGATTCTTAAATACAGAGAAAAAATGTGATTGTCAGTGGGGGGTGGGGGGATGGGTGAAACAGGGGATTAAGGGTACCCTTACCATGATGAGCACTGAGTATGTACAGAAGTGTTGAATCACTATATTGTACCCCTGAAACTAATATTAACACTGTATATTCATTATTTTTCAATTTAAAAATTAAAAACTAAAAATTAAAAAAAAAGGAAACAAGGAAGGGGGCAGTTGCATGAGTCCCAAATCTATTCACAAAGTGCTGGTGATGGCCCTAAGGTGCCCCCAGCCCTCTATTGATAACAAATGACCCTAAATGCATTATCTAGAGATGGGAAAACCCAGAAGCACTCTCTAAGGAAGGTAAAAGCATTAGCACTGGGGGAGGGCTCTGGGGGTCACCCCACAGTCCGGGTGCCGCAGTGGAATGACAGGTAATGCTGGTTCAGGTGGTTTTCTGGGTGGCTCAGTCGTTAAGCGTCTGCCTTCGGCTCAGGTCATGATCCCAGGGTCCTGGGATCGAGCCCCGCATCGGGCTCCCTGCTCCGCGGGAAGCCTGCTTCTCCCTCTCCCACTCTCCCTGCTTGTGTTCCCTCTCTCGCTATGTCTCTCTCTGTCAAATAAATAAATAAAATCTTTAAAAAATAAATAAAAAAGGAAGAAAAAGCAAACTCAACTACAGTTCCCACTATCACTTGGGCCAGTCATCTACTCAATGTGCTTCAGACGTCCTCCTCTCCCCCACGCCCCCATAGCTGTGCACTCGTTGGCAGTGGGGAAAATTGGAAGTGTTGGTTACTGCCTATCAGCATTTGTGATTTTTCCCTAGTTTCCCCATCTGGCCACTTCTCCAATCTTCCTTAGATCTTCCTACACGTTTCCTCCATCCCGTGGGAGCAGGAAATAAAGGAACACTCCCCAGAAAAGGGAAGATCAGATCGTAAATATGCCCTTTTTAATCTGTCTTTAATAAGTACAGATTTTATGCTCTTGACCAAAAGAGTATTGCATACAACATGAGTTGTACTATAAATTGAACTAAATTACTAATAAACAGAAAGAGCTTATTTTAAATTCATACATAATATTGATGATCCGGGCAACTGTTCATTTTGATGGAAGTTCTGGTTATCATTTGCTTGTAGCGATTCCCTGAATTCAGTTTCCTCTAATTCCAAAGTCCTGATGTGGTTGTATTTTATTTGCTCTATTATGTAGTTGGAACTAATAATACAAGGAGCTCATGTGGTTCAATTAGTTTATTTAAATTCAAAAGAAGCTTAAAAGCCTAATCTGTCACTTGCCTTGGAGTACAGCTATATCAGCTGCATAGTTAATGTTATAAATTAGGCCCTGATGTGAGTAACCATTTTATTCCCCTACACTTTTACTTGCCCATATCCTTCCGGAAATGTGCTGCAGAAGGAAGAGAAGGTTCAGGCCAAATGTTCAACTCAGCCTTTTGCCACCTGACTTAAACCCATAAAAATGATAGACCAATATAAATCTGCTGCCCTGGTCAAATCGAGGCCTTTCTTTCCCACCCTCCCTCCACTCTGAAAAAACTTGAGAGTTTCTGAAACTCATCCAGCCAGTTCAGTCCCTTAGAAATGTCTGCTGGACAACTTACATGTCACGAGGGCCAAAACGGTGGTCTGTTTGATTGAATTTCTCACTTTCAAGCTGCGTACACTGTAGGTACTTAATAAATTCTCCTAGACTTCATCAATTTTGACTTAATTCGCCACTTCTGCTGGTGTGCCCCATGCCTCGTCTGTCACGTAACTTCTCAACTATTCTCAGAATGTGCCCGGGCTGTTGCCAGCTAAGTGTCTGGTGTCACTCTTTACTGTAACCGTTGGTAGAAGTAGCCTTCCCCTTTCACTAGATTAGGAACATTCAAGAGGAAAGAGATGTGGAATTGACAATGTAGAACAATGTTTCCCAAGCAACTTCTGCTGTCTCTCGAGCTGTCACAGCCAGCAGAAGGAGCCGAGATATGGGAATATGAACGCACCCATTCGACAGATGAGAAAATTGAGACACAGACCATTATAATGATTGGTAAAAGTTCGCATAACCATTTGGGGATGAAGCCACAACCAGAATTCCAGGATTTTCCCACTGGAATGCTTACTTGCTTTAACGTCTAGATGAGTCATGCCATGCCCATCAGCGTGGTCAGGTTTGAGCAGGAAAAATATCAAAGCGAACCAGATCTGAGGCTCTTCTGAAGAGAGAAATGGCCAGTGTTGGCACTGATTGTGAGAATAAGAGTAGCAGAGGGTTAAAGAGCTTCATAGCTCCTGGAAGCACGGAGTTAGAGAAACCGAACGAGGATTAGAGAGGTGATTTTTAATACCATTTCTTTTTCTCTACTATGCAGCGAAGGTGTTATTAGTAAGAGTGATGATGAGGATGAGAATGGTAAGAGTAATCATATCAAAATCTTACGGAGGCCTCACCGTGTGCCAGAAACTGTTCAAACACTTCACGGGCATGAACTCTTCGTCTGTACCAAAAGTCTAGAGGGAGGAACTCCTGCTGTCCCCGTCTTGGGGACAGCTGGAGGCCAGAGAGTCCCATGGCAAGAACAGCAAAGCTGGATTCGGAGCCAGAGCAGTCCAGGGAAAGAGTCTGTTCCCTTTACCACGAGTGCAAACCGCTTCTCCAAGAGAGGTTCCAAGACAGACCAGGTCTCAGGAATGTAACTCCAGGACGAGAATTTGTCGTCCCATCGGGAGCTCGTTAAGCTGGTCTCACGTGTATGGGATGCAGAGGAAGCTGAGAGCCTCTTCCATGGCCAGCTTTGGGGTCCAAGGCAGACTCCTGGACTCAAAGGACCCCTGCAGGCCACTCTCAGAGCACATACATCTGCCACCAGTCACCAGAGTCGGCACTTGTCCTTCCAGAGCCTGGCCTGCTCACTCTGAAACACTATTGTGTACTGAAAACGGGGAGTGTCCAAGACCCAAATGCAAGAGGCGAAATTCAGTAGGTCAGACGGTGACCCCAAACCTCAACTGGGATTACTCTCCCCCAGAAGGACCTGTTTTAGAGCCTGCTGATCAATGACTCAGCCCACACCAAGACCCAATTCAAATTACCCCCAAGTGATACATGCAGCAGGGGCCTAGGAACTGTTTGAATTGTACATCCTATAAAATCCATACCTTTTCCCATGGAAAATGAGTAGGATATATTCTGTCGGCAATTCCTGTAGGCAAAAATTCCTGTTGTGAATCACTTTAACAATCTCCTAATTAATCTGTTTTCTTTTCGGCGTCCATGTTTTAATTGACTTTTTCAATTAGGAGCATACTAGAAAAAGATTCTAAAAATTACTTGTTTTAAAATAAGCATTTAGAAAATCTCATTTTCCAATTATGTTTCCCCCCCTCACACCGACCTGATTCTGAAATCTTTTCTTAGCCACGGCTGAATTTATTCGATCCCACGCCATGGAATGTAATGGCCGTGTAATTCTGATGGCTCCGATCTGTTGTCCTGCCAAGTACAGATTCCAGTTTAGCATCTTTCCACATTCCGGTGAGAATCGACATGGGTCCTCTGTATTCGAATCTTCCATGGTCGCTTACTTTAATAAACTTAATTCGGCTTGACATTTTTACTTCTAACCAATACTCCCTAATCTAAAATTCCTGGAATAGAGATTATTTTTGAAGGTAGAATAAACTGCACAAATTCTGTGTAGATGCTGGCAGAATTCTGCTTTTGTTTTTAAATAAGTGGTCTCCAAACAATGCAAACTATAATAAAAGTAGAGAGAGTAGTAAATAAAAGTAGTATGAAATCGAATAGTCAGAGTACAATTTTGCATGTAGTTAGCATAAAACGATGCTCTGCTCCTGCTTAAAAACTCCGTGGCAATGAAGTTCAAACCCCTCACCCTGGCTCCGGTCTGCTCCTGTTTGCTGTCTCCTCACCCCTGCTCCGACGTGCATGCCCTCTGTACTCCAGCCTCGGGAAACTTCATGCATGACCCCTGATGTTACATTCACCTAGCACATTCTCCTCTCACGTTCTGTTCCTCTCGTTCTCATTGTGTGTTCTCTTCCCTCAACACACACACACACACACACACACAGAGGCACCACTCACTCACTCCCTTGCCATGTTCCTTCTTATCCTTTGGGTCCCAGTTTAAATGTCACTTCTTCAGCATCCTTCCCTGACCCACCACCCTCTCTCACCATTCTCCTCAGAACACATAACACAATTTATAATTGTACATTTATCTGTGTCGTCCTTTGGTTA
Source organism: Mirounga angustirostris (assembly GCF_029215605.1). Lineage (NCBI taxonomy): Eukaryota > Metazoa > Chordata > Mammalia > Carnivora > Phocidae > Mirounga > Mirounga angustirostris. Next base: position 13,607,582 of record NW_026991711.1, on the reverse strand, counting down.
AATGGTGCCATGCCTGGCACACACATGGTAAGATCTTCTAGCCTGAAAGTACACCAAGGACAATGGTGAGTATGATCCAGACCACTTGTGGTCTCCATACCCCCAGGGGTGAGCAAAGCACCGGAAGGCCTGATGTCCTCCGGAGTTTGATCCCCACATTGGCCCCTTGGATGGGCCCATCTACCTGCCTTCGCCTGGGCTCCTGTGTTTCATTTCCAGAAGACTCTCCACATGGACTCCGCCATGGCACCCTCCCATCCCCATCCCACAGAAACCATGCAGTGCTCTTCTCTAGAGGCCGGACCCTACTTCTTTCACTTCCCCAGACACAGTGTTTAACCAAGAACTAAAAAGGAGGGAGAGTTGAAGTAAAACAAAAAACAATCCTAGAGGCCACAGGAAGACTTTTCCAAGACATTTTTATTTTTATTTCTTGGACTAAAATCGGGAGACACCACTTTGGATGCCGCTGTGTGTTTTACAATGATATACAGAGACGCTGTACATTTCTGCACACTGCCCTCTCCCTTTTGGTTATGACAACTTGCTATGATAATCAGCAGTTTTTGTGTGATGATTCATATCCTGACAAATCTTACGCCTTCACAAAAACTTCCTTACAAATTGTTTACTGTGTCAGATAGCTCATTATATTTTGACAGTTGCTTTTCCTTTAGGATTTTAGAATCCTGGAGGATCCTTTACTAAAACTCTGCCTAGATTTTCCCGGTTCTTGAATTAGTATGCCTCAAACATCCATGGTGCAACATACTTCACAATATTAATACTAGATTGAACTCTGGTGCAGGGCTGTTTATTTATTTTTTATTATTTTTTAAGATTTTATTTTTTTATTTGAGAGAGTGAGAGCAAGAGCACGAGTTGGGGGGGAGGGGCCAAGGGAGAGGGAGAAGCAGACTCCCCGCTGAGCAGGGAGCCTGACCTGGGGCTCCATCCCAGGACCCTGAGATCATGACCTGGGCCACCCAGGCACCCCAGGTCTGTTTCTTTAAATATGCATACTTGCAGAAATACCCCAGAGACCTGAAAATAATTTTAAATATAAGATACTTGAATAAGTATAATTAAGTAGCTTTCATCATGTTTTAAAGTAAAACTCCGTTCTACGGAAGAAACAAAAAGCCATAGAATGCAACTAAATCTGTGATCTGCACGTCCTGTAAACAAAATATCATATACAAATATTTTCTCCTTCTTTGGTAATATTAACAACATTTACTCAGTGCTTACTATGTACCAAGCGTATGTACCTCTAAACTTTGTGCATATACTAATTCATTGAATCCCACAACAGCCCTTAGAGAAAGCACAATTCATGGTTTTTGTTGTACAGATAAAAAAAAAAAAAAAACTGATGCACAAGAAATTCAAGTAGTTTGCTCAAAGTTACACAGATAGGAAAGAGCAGACCAAGTTATGTGCCCAGGAGTCTGCCTCCAGAGCCTGTGAGCTTAACCATTTCTCCATCCCCCTACAGAGGGATAGACCCAGGCAAATAATCTTTTTCCATTCGCAAATTCTCATATATATTTTACTATATTTTAAATTGTGTTATGCATCCCTATTATTATATATATGCACCCGTATTATCTTATCAAGGATAGCACTAGATTTTTATCTTTCCTAGATTTTAATTATTGCTAATAAATAGCTTGGTGTAGTGATGTAATTGAGTCAGGTCGACGTGAATTTAGAATCTAGCTCTACCGCTTACCGATTATATGACCTCGGAAAAGTTCCTTAATATTTCTGAGCCCATTTGCTATTTTGTGAGATAGGTACCCTTATAGCTGTTGTAAGGGGAAAATGAGATAACCATGTATAGATTGTCTGGCACGTAGGTGATCAATAATATGCCTTACTCCAAGTATGTAAGTAAGGACACTAGGAAATTGCATTAATTCTCATGAAAAAGAAGGTTCCATCAATAAATTACTAATTCAATGCTGTAAATCATGTTCTCTTGGCTGAACATAGTTTATACAGTTCCTTAAGTGTCCCAATTGTATCAAAAGATAATAGCATTTACAAGAAAACCATATTTTTCTAGCGTAATCGAAAGTTTTACATGTAGCTACAAAGGATTACGTTAGAAGACTAGTGAATCAAAGGGACGGTTATATGAATGAGCAAAAATGAAGAGCCAAACTGGTAGAAGTGTGACATTTCACAGATTCCATCACCATTGTATGGAACTCTCCTTCCCCAATCCCCTCATTAGGACGAGCTGTATGTTTGTGCACACAGGCCTATATGGTTATCTTGTATACCTGAGCCTTTCTGGGTGTCAGCCTCCAGGTGAAGTGATGGTTCCTAAAGAGGGTGTGGGTTGAGGTTGTCAGAGAGAAGTCCGGGGTGCATACTTTCTGTACGAGAAATGTCATTCTGTTTAATCCTCTCCCACCCGGGCTGATGGTCCATAGCTACGTCTTGTATCCCATGAACCACCTCCCATCATAGATGATAAGAGTATATTTGGGCACTTGGCCTACACGCACCCAATCCAGAGACTGGCCACACACCTGTGTTGTAGGAGCTGACCCAATACGCACGCTTCTTGGAGATTTGATTTTAGCAAACTCAGCAATTGTCAAGGGAGAACATCACAAAACAAAGAGCAAAGGAAAGTTAGGATAAAAACTATCTCCCCGGGCGCCTAGGTGGCTCAGTTGGTTAAGCAACTGCCTTCGGCTCAGGTCATGATCCTGGAGTCCCTGGATCGAGTCCCGCATTGGGCTCCCTGCTCGACAGGGAGTCTGCTTCTCCTTCTGACCCTCCCGACCCTCCCCCCTCTCATGCTCTCTCTCTCTCAGTCTCTCTCTCAAATAAATAAATAAAATCTTAAAAAAAAAAAAAAAAACTATCTCCCCAAAACTGCAGAGACAAGTAGATGGAGAGAGAAAGAGAGAGATTCCTAGGCCTTTTGGATTTAGATTATTTTTCATTGTGGTTCCAGTTTACCTGTGTCTTTATAACAGACCTTCCAATGGTTGCCCCGGGATGGCTTTTTCACACATAGGAAGCTGCAGGACACATTCAAACTATGAGCTTGCGACTAAGGAGACATACTGACCCGGATGCCTGGGTGGCTCAGTCGGTTAAGCATCTGCCTTCGGCTCAGGTCATGATCCCAGGGTCCTGGGATCGAGCCCCGCATCGGGCTCCCTGCTCCGCGGGGAGCCTGCTTCTCCCTCTGCCTCTGTCTCTCTCTCTCTCTGTCTCTCATGAATAAATAAATAAAATCTTTAAAAAAAAAAAAAAAGAGGAGACATACTGACCTATAACCACTGTTACAGAATTTTATTAACAGAAATGGGACCAATTCCTTTTGATGTTCCCAGTACCTGCCTGTGTCCTACCTGCAGAGGGTGACACGACCTCTAATGCTAACAGTAGAGCCTCAGAACAGCATCGGTTGATGAGCCCAGACCACAGGGACCAAGCCTGCCACTGACATCTGCCCTTCTCCACCGCGGCAGGGGAAGGTTCACGCTGGAGAGGGGCTTACACTGTCAAAAGTGCAGCTGACATTTGCGGGAAACGGAGGGAGAACTCCAGATGTTTAGAATTAGGATGACTATAAACAAATTTGTCTCCCCAGATCCACTACGCTTGCCATTTAAAATTATTTTTATATCTGGTAAACAAACCCATATTCTCTTTTCTTGGTTGCAAATAGACTAATTCTTTAGGGAATGATAATACTCACACTGGTTAGCACAGTCTGCTCTTCTTTCTCCAGGAATTGCATAATTCACACATCAACATGATTCTCTCAATCAGTAATTTTGAAAACTTGGGAATTCAGTATGAACACTCCATTTGCAACTATTCTTCGAGACTGGCTTTATGCACACCTGTCACCTAATTAATTTTTTTCACTGTGCCGACTTTAACGTCAAAATATTACTTTAGCCATAAACACTCTTCACTGTGTCATATCGTGACATTAAATTTGATACAACTGTCATGGGAGTGGGGCAGGGACATGGGGTAACAGCTTTTGTGTACCAAGCTAATTAGCTGCAGGTAATTATCTGAGTTTATGCCTGGAATTTTCACTAATGCATCTATTACTAAGAAATATCCACTCCTATAGGACCATTGTCTCTTCTTCAGTGATTTGGACTAGGGGTATCTTCAGCCAATCTGGAACATGCATTTCAAGAAGTTCTTATTACTGTCCCCACTGCACAAATTCGGCACGTCATCATTCATTTTTGGTTATCACCCCAGCATGCACAAACCAACATAGAGCAAGTTCAAAGAGTCCTTTTGATAAGTCCCCATAAAAATGCTCCTCTGGTTGCCTTCCACACCGCCTAGAAGGGTCTGCCTTTACTCCTAGCACTCAGGTTTCTTTAGAGTCTGTTGTCAGAGTTGGAATCCATTAGACAGAACAAGGGCAAAAAAATCTCAGGAAGCTTCTCTGCTGAACAGGTTTGAGCAAGGTTGATAATCATCTAATGCCTGATTCAAGGCTGTTGTACGTTCCAGCATGCGTGCGCATGCGCACGCACACGCACACATGCACACACTCGCACGCACGCACAGGATCCTTACCTTTGTATACGTGGAGCAATTGTGAAATGGTTGACAATAGATGACGGCTACTCCTAACAGTCCTAAAACCAAAACATTCGTTTTACAGGGCCGTTGTTCAAGAGAGAACTGCAAGTATCTTCATCCTCCAACACATTTAAAAACTCAACTAGAAATTAATGGGAGGAACAATTTGATCCAGCAAAAAACTGCTGCTGCGATGCTTGCCCAGCAGATGCAATTTATGTTTCCAGGAACCCCACTTCATCCAGTGGTGAGTACGTCGCATCTAATGATGGGCTTGATGATTAAAGTGTTGGTACACGCAGGGCCACATTGACCTAAAATGGCCTCCCCCCCACTTTGTCTCTGGCTACAATTAAAGCGAATAGCTTTGGAGCTAAATGGATGCTGAAAATAGGGCTTTTGAAATTACTTAAATGGAAAAAATGTGTGTGGACACAGTAGGCAAAGACAGTTCCTAAGCGGTACCTGGGAAATCTGTGTCCCTCCAACTCTTGCTCACCGGTAAACTCCGCGTTGGAACCATCTTAGAATGGAAAGAGTTCTGCATTTTCATGTAGCGTGTGAAGTGATGATCCATGTAAAGAGGAGGCGTCGATGCCTATCATATTGTTAGCAACTTAGCAGATAGTTTCGTTCATTGGCATCATTTTATAGGGTGAGCGAAGTGAGAGACCGGAGAAGTTAAGTGATTTACCCAGTGTCATGCAGCTAATAAGCAGGTGGGGCTGGCACTGGGGCTCAAGACATCCTGAGCGGGGCGCTCTCCACAGTCAGTTCCCCCCGGGAGTCCCACAGCATCCCCAGAGAAGGCTGTCTGAGCCACGCACGCCCACCCTCTCTCTGAGGCCGGCCAAGGGTGTGGCGGCTGTGACCAGGGCCACAGGATTAAATGCTCAAGGGAGTTCAGTCTTTGAATACGTATTGTGTCATATTTTCTCCCTGATTTCAGTGTTTGAAAGTACTTCCTTAAAGGTCTGGGAATTGTTTTAGGAACAAGGCCCTGGGGAAAAGGAGTGCATTTGGCTTGAGGGGATTTCATTTACATTGGTGAATTATTTGTCAAAAACAAGCTAATTTTTTTTTTAAAGAAACAAAGCCAGTAAAGTGAGCAAAATTTGCTTTTATAAAGAAGTACATACACAAAAGACTATTATTTAAAAATTAGTCTTTATTGTGTGAAAAGTCTATGTTACTGAAAGCTGCTAAATTAAAAAGGATAGCTACCCCTGAGATGTACTTGTGATGAGATGGGGAGGGTGGGAACGGCCGGAAGAAGGAGAGAATCCGGGCAGATGGTTAACAGTTCTGCTTGTCTCCAGGTTTCTGCTCAGCAATGGTGGCACAAAGTAGCCAGGGCCCAGCTCTGCCCAGAGTTAAAAAAAAAAAAAAGTACCAGGTGCAGAGGGCTCCACCGTAAATGAGATACAGTCTTTTGGGAGTAGACAGAGTCATGAGACAGGCAAAGTAAGATTCAGGCACAGGGAATTATGATTTTGAATGAGGCAGGAAATGCTGCTTGGAGGAGGTCCCAAATAAGTATATCCCAAAGGATGAGTATATCCCAAAGGATGCGTAGGGAGGAGCCTAGATGTAAGGAGAGCATAGACAGAGATCTGAATACATTTCACACCGTATAGAGGCATTTAAGTGGATCTATTTAAAACCACACACATGTATAATTTATGGTTCTCTATTGATATATGTGTATAAATTATTTTATTAAATTACCTACAGCTAAAATAATTTTTATTCATATTAAATAATGTCTGTAGGAATAAATTTAGAACCACCAAGGTCAACATAGTAACACTGCATTATGTGTCTGTCTCACTCATTTTAATCATTCACTTCTTATTTATTTAGAATTCATAAAGATTGACCCTGGTACTTAATAATGGCAGTGTTAATAAGAAAAGTCCATTCCCGTTGTTAACTATTAGTTGAACTTCTTTTTGGAAGTTATATTTATGTATTGTCTCAAATATTAATTAGAAGTTAATAACCACAATTCGTCTATGAAAAAGGAATTGTACATTTAAATATTTCAATAGATGTTTTAAATCCCAAGAAATCCCAGAATAAGAAATGTGATGCACTTAAAAATCATCAACTCTACAAACAAATAACTTCAGAGTCTCAGGAATGAATTAGTGACCTAGTACAGTATAATGGGCCAAATAACAGCCCTGGAAGGTACAGGGAACGTGTAAATGTCACCTTATAAGGAAACCAGGTATTTGCAGCTATGAGGAAGTTGGGCATCTTGAGATGGGACAGTGCTCCTGGATTAAATGCAATCACAAGGAGCCTTATGAGAGAGAGGTAGGGGGAGAGTGGGCACATGTGGAAGAGGAGAGGGACAATGTGCCCGTAGAGGCAGAGACAGGTGGTGAGGCCAGAAACCAGAGAATGCCAACAGCCACCAGAAGACAGAAGAGAAGAGGAATAGATTCTTCCCTGGAGCCTCCAGAGGGAGCATGAAATGCCAATACCTTGATTTGGTCCCGGTGAAACGGATTTCAGGCTTCTGGCCTTCAGAAAAATGCAAGGATAAATTTGTGTTGTTGTAAGTTGCCAAGTTTATGGCAGTTTGTCAGACTGGCCACAAGAAATGAATAACACATGGGAGTTGCTTAAGACAAACACACTGATAAACACAGAGTAGCAGGTACCACTCCATTTTAGGTCTCCTTCTAGGCTAACCTTCTCTAAAGAACTATGGATTTTTCCACTCCCTCCTAACTTCCATCTACCCTAAACCTAGTCCCTTGATTATCTCACCAGTGACCTCTGTATTGCTAAACCAGTGGTCTCTTTTGTCTTCACTGTGTTCGTTTGACCTCTTAGCCATATTCAACCCACATAATCAATCTCTCCTTTGCGGAACACTCCTTTCCTCTCTAATCTGTCTTCCTCCCTGGGAAAAGGCTGGAGATGTTGCCCATTGTGTTCCTCTACTATATGTGGAGGCTGCTGCACATGGAGGTTCCTGGCACTGGACGTTTCCTTCATGGATCTCATCCATTCCCATGGCTGTAAATCATATGTAAGCTGCGAACTCCCCAGTACATGTTTCCAGTCCTCTCCTCGGAGCCCCGAGTTTGCATATCTAACTTCCTACTGGACTCATCTTTAAATTGCTCACAGGAACCTGACATGTTCAAGCCCAAATGTTCCCATTTCAGTAAATGCAACCAGCAGTTTCAAAACCAAAATTAAGCAGATTCTCTCACATCCAGTTCATCAGCAAGTGCTATCATATCTGCTTTCAAGTCTGTTTCCTTCTCCACCTCCCTAAACCTGCATCTGAGCCTCCATCAATCTTTTATTCAAATATTTCCTTTCTAATCTGTCAGTTTCCACTCTTGCTTTATTCCAGTGTATTCTGCATACAGCAACCAGAGGAATATTTGTAACACATAAAGGCATCATATCACTCCCTTACTTAAGACCCATCAGTGCTCTCCCATTTCATTAGAGACAAAGCCTAAACATTAACCATGACTATACTCTAGAATGTCATCCGTGGGCTGGTCCCCACCAGCTCACCAACTCATCAGGGGCCACTCTTTCTGTATTCACTGGAACCAAACTGAACTTTCAGTTCTGTGAACACACAAAGCTCTTGCTTGCCTCATGGTCTTTGCTCTTGCTGGAAGTACCCTGCTGCTCTTCACATGTTAACTTCATCTTATCCAGAAGGACTCCGTATGCATCCCCTGTGACCCACCACCAATCTCCATCACAACCAATGAGGCCTCCTGATTTCTGTTTATCCATAAAAATAAATTGTAATTTTGTTTGTTCTTTCTCATTAGGGTTTAAGTTCAATAAATATGCACACAGTGGTCTGTACCAAAAAATACTCAGTGAATGAAAACACAAATCGTTCTTTCCTCTCATAACTCTTCTGTCTCAAATTCACCATATTTTAAAAGTCCCCTTCAGTTTTTCCTCCTGGCAGTTTTTCTCTCCCCAGTTCCTAGTAGGATATAACAGTAATTCTTTTTTTCCTTTCCTTCCTCACACACTGCACCCCCCATCCAACGCACAGCCTTTGTGTGTACACTCAAGGTAAAGAAGTGGGTGGTTAGACCTAATAAATGATTTTAGTAATACTGCCGGGTACAAAATCAATACACAGAAATCTGTCATGTTTCTATACACTAATAATGAACTATCAGAAAAATTAAGAAAAAAAATCCCATTTACAACTTCATCAAAAAGAATAAAATACCTAGGAATAGATTGAACCAGGGAGGTAAAAGGCCTCGTACACTGAAAATTTTAAGATATTGATGACAAAAATTGAAGAAGACAGAACTAAGTGGAAAGATATTTCATGCTCATGGATTAGAAGGATTAATATTATCAAAATAGCCATACTACCCTAAGTGATCTACAGATCCAAATAATCCCTATCAAAATTCCAATGGGTTTTTTCACAGAACTAGAACAAATAACCATAAAATTTGTATGGAATCACAAAAGACGCTGAATAGCCAAAGAAATCTTGAGAAAGAAGAACAAAGCTGGAGGCATCATGCTGTCTGATTTCAAACTATATTACAAAGCTGTAGTAATCAAAACTGTATAATATTGGCATAAAAACAGACACATAGATCAATATAACAGAATAGAGAGCCCAGAAACAAACTCACTCACATATAGTCAATTAATTTACAATAAAGGAGCCAAGAATATATAATGGGAAAAGTCTCTTCAATGAATAGTACAGGGAAAACTGAGCAGCTACATGCAAAAGAAGGAAACTGGACCACTATCTTATGCCACGCACAAAAATTAACTCAAAATGGATTAAAGACTTGAGTGTAAGATCTGAAACCATTAAACTCCTTTCCTAAAAAAAAAAAAAAAAAAAAACATAGGTGGTGACATCAGTCTTGGTGATGATTTTCGGGGTTTGATAACAAAAGCAAAGTCAACAAAAGCAAAAATCAACAAGTGGGACTGCTTCCAACTAAAAAGTTTCTGTCCAGCAAAAGAAACCATCAGCAAAATGAAAAGGCAGTGTATGGAATGGGAGAAAATATTTGCAAATTATATATCCGATAAGGGGTTAACATCCAAAAATATAGTAAGAATTCATAAAATAGAATAGCAAACAAACAAAATCCTCTGCCCATTTTTTAAATGGGCAGAAGATCTGAATAGGCATTTTTCCAAAGAAGACATACAGATGGCCAACAGGTACATGAAAAGCTGCTCAACAGTACTCATCGTCAGGGAAATGCAAATAAAGATCACTGTAAATCACCTCACATCGGGGCACCTGGGTAGCTCAGTCAGTTAAGCATCAGACTCTTGGTTTTCAGCTCAAGTCATGATGTCAGGGTGACATGGAGCCCTGTGTTGGGTTCTGTGCTCAGTGGGGAGTCTGCTTGAAGATTCTCTCCCCCTGCTCCTCCCCTGACTTATGCATACGCACACACGTGCTCTCTCTCTCTCTCTCAAGTAAATAAGCCTTAAAAAAAAAAGATACCACCTCACATCTGTTAGAATGGTGTTATCAAAAAGATAAGAGGTAACAAGTATGGCCAGGAGGTGGAGAAAAGGAAATCCATTGCATTGGGAATGTAAGTTGGTGCAGTCACTGTGGAAAAGAGCATAGAGGTTTCTCAAAAAAATTAAAAATAGAACTACCATATGATCCATCAATTCCACTTCTGGGTATTTATCCAAAGAAAATGAAAACACTAACTTGAAAAAATATCTGCACCCCTATGTTCGTTGCAGCATTATTTACAATAGCCAAGATACGGCAACAACCCGAGTCTCTGTCAATGGATGAATGGATAAAGAAGTTGTGGCATATACATACAATGAAATACCATTCAGCCATTTTAAAAAAGGAAATCTTGTCATCTGCAACAACGTGAATGGACCACGAGGGCATTATATTAAGTGAAATAAGTCAGACAGAAAAAAACAAGTACTATATGATCTCACTTATACATAGAATCTGGAAAAAAAAACAAACAAACTCATAGAGACAGATAGAAAGATTGGTGGTTGCCAGAAGCAGGGCAAGGGGGCTGGCAAAATGGGTAGAGGGGGTCATAAGGTACAATCTTCCAGTTATTCAAAAAAAGTAATTCATGAGGACGGTAATATTCAGCATGGAGACTACAGTTAAGAATACTGTATTGCATAGTTGAAAGTTGCTAAGAGAGTAAATCTTAAATGTTCTCATCACAAAAAGGCAAATTCTGTACCTCCATATGGTGATGGATGGTAATGACTTACTCTAGCAATCATTTCACAATATATACAAATATCGATCATTACATCATACACCTGAAACTAATATAATGTTGCATGTCAGTTATACCTCAATTTAAAAAAGAAAAAGAAAAAGAAAAAGAAGTGGGGGTGGGTAGCCTTTAGTAGGATAGAGATTTAAGAGCCTATACAACCCAGTCCTCAGGGACAAGGTCTTGCATTGAGTATTCTGCCTTCCAGAGATGCTTCTGGAAGTAAAGAGAGGAGGCTTAAGGGGATGCCATGTTTTAAGCCTTTCAGTTTGAGTGCCAAATACCTACCCTTTGAAGTCAAAGCTTTCTAAATGTATGAACTCTCACGCTCCTGTTTTAAAAAGTCAACTGACTAAATTTTAGAGCCATAAAATACCTCAGGCCACTTAGTCATTACTGCTCAGCACTGATCCTTCCTTGCCACTACAAAGTATCAAAGAACCCGTGCTGAATGTGTGTGTGTGTGTGTGTGTGTGAGAGAGAGAGAGAGAGAGAGAGAGAGAGAGGGAGACAGAGAGGTCTTTGAACCTGGATCTACTGGTATAATATACTGAGAAAGAAGACTAGCAGGTGAGAAGCTGAAGAGAGAAACACAGGAATGTGGAATGAAGTCCAGAGATGAGAAATAGCAAGGCCAGTATTTCAGAAGCCATTTTCGTCCAGAAGACGCCACAGCTTTGTCCTCCAGCCACTCTAGCTGCAGCTGGTTCTGAGAGATGATCAAGGACCCGGTGGATCCCATCTCAGACAGCCTGGCAGCAGGCCTTGTACAGAAACTATGGGGCCGAGGCTCCCGGGAGCGAGCTGGTGTGGCACCCGGGACAAGAATCATTCGGAGGTGCCGCTCTTCTCTTTTCTTAGCTGCAGCTAAGAACTGAATTCAGACGTGAGGACATGGTGTCAGCCTGGACTCTACTTGCGGAGCTTAATTTCAGTCCAGGATCTGGGACCCACTGTGCCGGGGCAGTCGCTCTCCAGAGCGCTGGTTGGAACAGCCTCGCCCCTCCCATCTGGAGGAGGCCTTGGCTGATGGTGGGACACAGCTCTCCACCAGCACTCTGGCCTCACACTCAAAGACATCAGCACAGCTCGGGGCGTTGCCCTCTTCTGTTTTAAGAAATTACCAGCAAAATCTAGGGAGTGCAGAGAAATGGAAATAGCCCCAGACTGGGAAGTCAGGAGTCCCGGGCGCTTTGCCCTGACTCTGCCTCAGCGGCACTGACCTTGCATGATCCATTTGGTCTATACTCTAAATTGCTTTCACCCGTAAGTTCTCACAGCCACCCTTGGCCTTCACGGATATTGAGAAGGTTAAAGAAGACAAGGTGTGGGAGAGCGGTTTGAACACTGGGAACCCTTCGGAGGCATAAGGTATTACTGTCAACAGTAATAATAAGAGTGCCCATCTCTGAAGATGAGGGTAACTTTACTTTTTACTCATTACCTTCAATGAAAAACACTCAAAGAGAGAGAAAATACCTCACTGAATCTATCTTCCTAAGACCTATACAGTTTTAACTTTCAGCTGCACATGGAACAATGTATTTTCCCAGCCCACATTTCAAAAAAGAGAAGACATTTACTATCATTTAATAACATTAATAGAGTTTATACCTCTGTACTCACATTTCTATGCTGATTATATTCCTATTCTAGACACAATGGGCCATTTGGGGGAAAAACTTTATTACTGCAGGTTTTACACTACCGATGAGAGCTGTTATTTACTGAGTTCTGACCATGGGAAGGGGGGAGAACTAATACCTGATTTGGCCCAACTCTTGAAGCTAAGCTTAAGGTTTTATGTCCCGTCTGCTGCTGAGAAAACTAAACCCCGGCGAGGTTAACTCACTGCCCAGGATAAAAGTTAACTGGCAGAGCTCTGGATTTGAATTCAGATCGCTCTCAGTCTAAAACCTGTGGTTTTATTTGTAAATAATACTCTCCCCGAGCCCTGTTAGAGCTATCATTAGTAAAACAAACTGCAACATCCATTTTAGATCATTAAATTAGATGAACAAGTAACGTACATTTTGGAAAGCACGCTCTTCCTAATTGTAATAGATTTGCTGATAGGCGAAAAGGTTTCAGGAAATGAGTTTTGAGGTTCTGACATCCTATTGACAGTCAAGGTACAAGCTGTATGTCACCACACGGACCCTGACTTCAAATGATCCATGGGAGGGAGGGCTGGGGGTGTGGGGGAGAGCTCTTTTCTTTCAGTGTTTACTTTGATAATTGGTCTCTGGGTTAAATTACACATTTAGTACAAGTGTTTTAATACTTACTTTCACAAACTGGGCCACACATCAGATCATGTAGTAAATTTTTTTAAATGCAAATTTCAAGGCCTCTGCCTAGACCTATTGAGTCTGGCCATATCTCTATTTAAGAAATTCCCCACAGGCATTTCTGATATAGCTAGTTTTTTGAATCACTGATCTGTTGTGATTTATGACCTTTCAGGGTGGATTTTTTTTTTCTTTAATTCTAACATTATATAGTCATACCATTCAAATCACTTGGCTTTCTTTCAAGAGCGCTAACTTATAAAAGCTATGGTTCCTGAAAACCACAACTTTCTGTAATTATGGCTCAAATGGGTTGAAAATGGAAAACATACACATATAAAATTTTGGAGAAAAAAATTCCTAACTGCCATCTATTTCCCATGTTGAGACCTCATGTTGCAACTCTGTCCCAAAGTGAATTTTATGTCTGAGCCATAAAGATCTAAGAGCCCCCCCATGGGAGGGCTACGGCAGCACTCACAGACCATTAGAATCACCTCTTGTGGCCCCCAGACACTCCAGTAAAGACTTCCAGACTCTCTGAGAACTCCCTGCACATACTTTCAATATTTCACTGTTTTCTAACATGAGCACTCATAAGAGATATTTTTCTGTTATTGCTGTCAACAAAAAATTTGTTTAATAAACATAGATTGTTATTTTTCCCATATGTTCAACAACTCATTCAGAGCCATAAATAGAAAACAAGAATGTTACTCACAATGTATAAATAGCAGAGTAGCGTGACAGGGCCAATGGCAGGGTTCGGTATTAGAAAATTACATTAACACGTGATTGCAAATATCTGCACACTGGTCCTAAAAATAAAGAAGGTAAAAGTCATCCAATCACTAAAAAAGCAAGCAACCAACAAAAACCGTTCAGGTACAATTCAGGGTAAAATTTATTCTAAGAAAAATTTTAGCATCTTCAATTGTTAACATTGGTTCTAGAAGAGTGAGGCAAAGTTCCTTGTTCTCATATTATTTCCTTTCCGAGGGGCATATTTTTAGGCGGGGCTTTTAAAAATAATCATCCCCTCAACCCCTTAGTATATTTCTTCTTGTCTGTGGACTTCTCTAAATAAGGTACGGAATGCCTTTATCACTGCTGTGCAGATTTTGACCTAGGAAACCAAACTAAATTTTAATGGCTGGTTGAAAAATTGGCCAACTGAAAAGTTCATGCTCTTCCATTCAAGGGAAGGTTAGATCTAAACATGGTTGAGCTGGACCATGAAATAGCAGGTCTCTATGAACATTGCCTACAAACATTGGGTACTTGCATGCTAGTGAGGGGCTATGGGAACACGCTGGTGAGTCTGAGCAAATACAGCCCCAAATAATCCCCGCTTTTTGTGAATGTACAAACTCGATCAACTGGAAAATCAGGCGCTATTCAAGGTTTTTCTTTATTCATTTCCTTTTTGAGATCCACGGAGGAGAAATGAGAGATTTTGAGTCAGCATTCCACAGGTTTTACTCCCTTACCAACATTCAGTGTTTGGAATGATGAGCAATTATAGTGAGAATTATTATTTTCTTTTCTTGAGACTGCCTTCATAGAATTAAAAGTTTAACCTGTCCTCTGTAATTAGGTTTCTACAATGTTCTCCCATGATTTTTTGTATGGTTTTAGGAAGAGAGGATCTATATGGATTTCATTTTTATTAAGCAAAACAAAACAGGGAAGTTTAATGAACTTTCTCAGATATTGATTTACGCAACTGACACAAAGAGTCTTATCTATAATGAGTGAGTTTTGCTCAAATGACACTTGCTGGTGATTTTTTAAAAAGTTTTATTCTAAAGAAATCTTTGTCCTGTGTTGTCTTCCTTTAACAGCCCACTTTTCCTGTAGGTCCCGCCATAGGGACAAATACGGCGATTAGCTTTGCTCCTTACTTAGCACCTGTAACCCCTGGAGTTGGGTTAGTCCCAACGGAAATTCTACCCACCACACCTGTTATTGTTCCCGGAAGTCCGCCCGTCACTGTCCCGGGCTCAACTGCAACTCAGAAACTTCTCAGGACTGACAAACTGGAGGTACTTCAATTATATCTGTGATAAGAGATGCATTTGTGGTAGAAGTGTACTTCTGTGTAAGTGAACGCTTATAAGATATTCATTCAGTCTTGCAAAACAGCCACGTGCACACAACACACGTTCATCTAAGCACCATGCATTCGTACTTCTATGGTTTCAATTTAAGGCAGAGTATAAAGGAAATTAGTCTGTAGGAAAAGAATTAGCTTAGTACAAACAAAATTCACCCGTGGGGAATGTGTGTTCAGGGGCAAAATATTTAACAACCAGTAGAACTATGAATCAGTCACTGTGCAGGCCATAGAATGGCTCCAGAAGGCCTCCAGATGCTTGGCATTAACCTCTGATGGATCCTGGAAAGGTCTGAGAATGGGCAAGTCAGAGGCCCAGCAGTCAGGGCAATTGGGCCGGGGGGAAACTTGGGCACAGAGGTACGAGTAAATAGAACTATGACTGTTGACCACTTGGTATGATCATATTTCAATATTTTAAGAACTAATATAGTTATATTGGTATGTTCCCGAATATCAGCCCTGGTTGTATTACCTGTAAATAGGGGAACTGGAAGCTGGGCAAATTTAGTTATCGATTGAGATATTTTCTTTAACTTAAGTTCAAGTGTTCTATAAAAGCCAAGAAAACAAGTTCATATATTTATAGAACATAATTCTTAAGTCATGAGTCAAGCCAGTATTCTCTTTAATCAGAGGTAGAGGATTTATCTTAACTACTATAGCCTGTGATATTTAATAGAGCATTTTATACAGGTAGGCAAAGATTCTGATAGATTTTTCAACGAGCTCCTTTAATTCCAGTACCCATTAAAGTTGTTAGGTGATGTATGTATGGTTAGGATGTACACGGTGCTTTATATTGGATCATTGGAGAAAGTTATTTCAATGTGCATTCGTTTAAATATTTACCCAATAAAAATTTTTTAAAAAAATAAATATTTACCAGATAAATCTTGAGGGCAATAAAGTGTGGCTGCCTAATATCAGCTTCAGTCTGGAGTTTATGTATCCCAAAATGAAAAGACTATAGTTCTAACACTACTGTTTTGATCTAGCCTGCCCCTATGACTAGAGAACAGACCTTTCATGGTCTGCAAAAGCGTTTGGGGCTCCACCTGCTGGACCCATGGAGCTTTAGTGTTCAGTTGGTGAGTGTGGTTTAGAAAACAAATTAAATCAGCTGAGTTGGGAAAAAATCGTCCTCCCCAACAGGACTAGTAGACAAAGACATTGAAAAATAATTTACAGTGACTTTAGCAGGGCAGCTTGCAGTTCATTTCAAACCAGGAATGAAGTCGGCCACACACACAGATCCTTGGTAAACGCTCGATGGCCGGTATGTACCTCGGACGCAGGTTCAGACCAGAGGATTGCATTTAGAGATGAAGGCTGACTCAGAATTGATGGGAACACCTGAGAAATTTTTATTTTGTACATTTTATGAACTAAAGATGGAATATTGGCTTATATCCAAAGCAGGAGGGAAGAATGAGCAATTTTGTGACTTACCTATTTACCCTTCAAGCCCTCTTGGCCACTGGTCAGTGAAACTGTATTCTGCAAGCCCCTTTAACTTTCACAGGGCTTGACTGTCACGTCAGTGACCCTTCATATGATGTCACTGATGGTCGAGATGCCAACCACCACTTCAGTGTACTGACTTTGGAACTAGAGCCTAAAAGGAAAATAATTTACAATTTTACTATTAATTCTGCCCTGCTAATGATATTTTATAAGTATTATGTCTATTTATTACTTATGTCATCTTATTTTAAGAACTAGTCTTCAGATCAGGATTCAGAATACTCTTAAATTCTAAAGAAAACTTTCTTTACATGGTAAACTTTTGATCCACCAGAATTCTTAGAGGATGGAGCATTCTAGTTACTTGAGACTTCAGGAGAACTAAGGATTAAGGACTAAAAAAGCAACAATAACACATCAGCACTTCAGACTCCATTCCTACTTCCCTCCACTTATTTCTCTCCTTTTTATCTTTTCTTTCTGTCTGTGCTGTCAAAAATAATAACAGAGTGACCTTAAATGCAAGTTTCAACGTCTTAGATACAGTAGTTCTGACTTAGGATTGTAAGTGTAAGTTATCTTTGTAGAGCAGGGGACTTAGGGGGAAACAGGAGTATTCAGATTCACCCCACCCACTTCCCATCCTCAGAGGAGGAACAAATCTGTTTCCCCCAATTCTTTCTGGAATTGTTACAGCTATGCCCTGGGGGCTTGGTCTGTGATGCAACTATCCCTCCATGCAAAAAACCTATGGCATCCCAGAGTGGTCAGGGCAGGAGAAGATTTGGATATGGATATAGATGTCCAAATTCTGTACTGCATATACACATATATTGTGTCCTAATTATTACATATAAAGTAGATACGGAGATAAGCACACTACCCAGAGATAAAGGGAGGCTTTGTTGATATTCGTGATGTTAGCCCAACTGCAGACTTTTGCCTTAGTTTCTCAATACAGAGTCTCACTCCAGAAAAGAGGGCAAAGCAGAACTCAGATTAGTTTGTCAGGGACCCTAGTTGAGTTCTGGACAATCAAATTTTTACCGGAATGTCACAAAAGCCACCATTAAAAGAGAGGAAAAAGCATGTATTCCTTTAATTTTTTTTTTTTTTTTTTTTTTGGACATAAATGGCTGCGCTGGCGGAGGTGGTCGCCGGCGGCCATCAGGCTTCCTTCTGCATCGTCCGCTCTTGCCCCCTGTGTCCTAGGTATGCAGGGAGTTCCAGCGAGGAAACTGTGCTCGGGGGGAGACCGACTGCCGCTTTGCACACCCCGCAGACAGCACCATGATCGACACAAACGACAACACCGTAACCGTTTGTATGGATTACATAAAGGGGCGTTGCATGAGGGAGAAATGCAAATATTTTCACCCTCCTGCACACTTGCAGGCCAAAATCAAAGCTGCGCAGCACCAAGCCAACCAAGCGGCGGTGGCCGCCCAGGCAGCCGCGGCCGCGGCCACAGTCATGGTAAGTGGGGCGCGCCCGCCGCGCACCTTCTCCGCCCGCGGGGCGCCCCGCGGGATCCCGACGCTCGCCCCTGCCGCCCCCCCAAGGCGGGAACTAGGGAAGGCTGCCATCCCCGCTGCTCCGCTGCCTAAGTTCTGTTGTTGTTTGCCCCGTTTTGTTTTGGTTTGGTTTCCCTCCTCCTTCCCTTCTTCAGCACAATAAGTAAATCCCTCAGGCGCAGGGAACCCCCGGCGAGCCGCCGGCCCCCCTGCCCCTGCGGCGAGCCCGGCCCGGCCTCCTCCTCCTCCTCCGGGCGGGCTCCGCGGCCTGGGGCCACCGGGAAGGGGGGCCCAGCGCCCCGGCGACGGCCAGACGGCGGAGCCCCGGGGCCCAGAGGCCCGCGACAGGTGACCTTCAGGGACTGGCTCTTCCCCACCCGTTTCCCCCCTTGCCTTCAGACTTCCTCCCCCAAATGAAATTGTGTCATGGAACAGATGAAAATGGAGTTGTACTGACTGGTGCTTTAAAAAGGGGGCGGGGGACTGTAACCCAGCCTGGAGTCCCTGAGTCACTGTAATGTCCCTTAGAGACCAGCCGCCAGTGCCGCCCCCCCTCTTTCTCCCCCTCTTCCTCCTTCTTCTCTTCTTCCCCCTGCTTCTCCTCCTCCTCCTCTACTCCCTCGTCTCCTCCTCCTTCTCCCCCTCTTCCTCCTACTGTCCCCCGCCTTCTTCCTCCTCATCCTGGGGAGTCTCTTACAGCTCCAGAGTCTCAGGCCCCACCCCAGACCTTTGGGGTCAGAATTCTAATTTTAAAGTATCCTCAGGTGTTTTGTATACACATTAACAGTTGATAAGCCCCTGCCTAGAACCCTGGTTCTCAAACTCGGCTATATTTTGGAATTACCTGAAGGGTCTTGAAAGGTTCCAACATCAGCCCCATCCCCCAGAGTTTTTTATTTTATTGGTCTGGGTGTGGCCTGGGCGGTGGCCTTTTGTGAAAACTCCCCGGGGATTCCGATGTGCAGCACAGCTTGAGAACCATCACACTAGGTTGTAGAAATTGCTAATTAATTTGTTTTAAGGTGAGATCGCCGGCTTATCAGAAGCCTGTTATAATATATGATAGACACTGTGCATTCATTCATTCATTCACTGATTCATTCAGAACACGTAATGAGAGCGGCCATGCATCAGACACTCGCTGGGGAGCATCCAGAAATTAAGCAGGTTTTCTTGCCCTCGAGGAGCTTAGAGTTGAGTAAGTGAGGGCAACAGTGCTCCTCAGTGATGATGGAAATGCATGATGGGGTCCAGCGGGGCCTGAAAGACTCAGTGGGCCGCCCTTCCTTAGAAGAGACAGGGCTTCAGAGATGAAAGATACACTTTAAAACACAGTCTTCTAACTACAATATAGAGAAATTCTCCCTCTTTTTTGTTCTAGTAAAAGAACAGTTTGCAAAACTGATTGTAATTGGGAACGGAGCAGGGGCAGGTCTTGAACACATAGCAAGTTCTGGGTTCCACGTTCAGTAATGAGAATACAAAGGAGTAAATCGGTTACTTAATGCTGATGAAAAAGGAACTCTTTTAGCGAGCAAGGGAAGTCTTTTATACATTTCTCCAATGTGGAATCTGTCTTTCCATCCTCGTAGTGAAGATCTCATCCTATAAGGAGTAAAACTGTTTTCACTGTAATCATTATTTTAGGCCAGCCCCAGTGTATCCTAACTGGTACACTGATTGTTAGGCCCAAAGCACACGTTTTTCCACTGCACTGACATGATAAATCGTAACTGGGTACCAGGGTTATCCCCAGGGCTAGTCAGGACTCTGGGACTGAGACCAAAACCCAACTGAAGTAGCTTAAATTAAAAAGTTGGACTTCATGTGGTGCCCTCCAAAGGGAGTAGAAGTCACATAGAGATTAGGGGCGCCCAGACCCAGAAAGTGGAAAACCAGTAGATCTCTCTTTTTTTTCTCTCTTTCCTGCTTCTCTTGGCGAATCAGCTCTATCTTCTAAGACCAGGTTCTCCAGTGCAACACTGACCACGAGTCTAGACACCTGTGGGGACACATTCTTATGTCTTTTGACAGGAGAGAAAACAGCATCTTCTACAGCAGTTCTGGTTAGGGAAAAAACCCTAAACAGTTAAAGGTCATTCTGGGGGTTGTCCTCATGGTTAGAGTAATAGCGTGCCATGACCAGCTCAGCCTGGGTCACAATAGCCATTTCTGGCCACTGGCGTAGGAGATGAGGTTCTGGGGGTATGAAAAAAATTAGTCCCTATACCTCAAATACCTGTTGCTACAACAAACCACTGGTACTAATCGTAACCGGAGAGCTGAGCCCCGAATTTCTCTGAGCCTTGATTGTACCTGCCTGTTTATGAGAAGTACCCATTCTAACATCCACAATCAATATATCCTTCAATCACCGAAGGAACGGTGCAGCCCGTGTAGGTCAGTGGTGGGTGATGGGGAGAAGAGAAGAAATGGCCATTGGCACAAACACGTCATTCCTCAACCTGATATTTTAAGCCCAAGCCTGTACCCCTCTGCGCGCCTGCCATGTGCCCTTCCTCGAATTTGCACATCATACTCATCAAGGTGCGTGGAGGTTATTGCAGTGGATGTCAGTATATTTAGTTACCATAGTTCCCGGGATTGTCATACTGTGCCCAAATTTGGAGTTCTGATATTTCAGGGGATCTTGCAACATCGTCAAAGACAACCCAAAGGAATATAGTTTCAGAACAAAAGCCAGCTTCTTTCTGACAATGACATGAAAATTATTGAATTTGTCATGTCTTTTTAGTTGAAGTGAGAGGCTCATTTGAACCAGCCTCAATGCAGTTGGATAAAGTCAAAGTATTCTTCCTCTAGCGGCAAGATTACTCAATACACTGAAAAAAACCTCTTATTTTATTTCCTTATTTAAAAGAACAAATGGGAGTGATGACTGCAGTCAGCAGATATTAGTATTCCATTCACCTGGGCTCCATATCCCAACACAAAGAATTTCTGTGATGCAGTTTGTATTATTGTCCAGGGATTTCCCTTTCTTTTGATTAATTAGACCCTGAAAATGCACTTAAAGCTTTGATTCCAGAAAAGGAGACATTTATTTTCTTTAGAGCCTGATTCTTTCACAATACGTCTTAGAACGTGAGCATCGTCCTCACCAGATTTTTTTTTTTTTAAGCGAAAATAAGCCAGATACAAAGGGTATCTGATCTTCTAGCAAGCGATCTTTCTTCACACACTTCAAAATGGGGCTACACAGATTCCTATTTTGTAAAAGGAAACAGGACCGGCTGCCCTCAGCTAGAGAAGTTTCAATTGTCCAAGAAAACATGTAGAGGGATTTTGAATTCCATCCTATTTGTCCACATCCCTTTCTTCCGCATCAAAATGGCAGCTCTGATGATTGTCGTCAGGGTTTTCTGACTTCTCAGATTTGGTCTTTGCCCGTAATGCCCGGCATGGGCCCTTGGTTTGCACACCTTGACTCGCGGTTGGATTGTTCTTTGCCCCAGAGAAAGGAAAACCCCGCTGGATGTACACAATCCCGCAGGTGGCCCAGAGAGGGCAGGGGACACCAAAATGTTGGTGAGGCCAACGAGAATGGATGCCAAGTGACCGACACAGAGTAGAGGCTCAGCTAAAGAGAACCTTTTTCTCTGCTTAGGTGCCTAAGGAAGCTCCCAAGACCCACCAGGCTCAGTGATCTCTCGGATCTAGTCTAAGCCTGAAGACCTTTCAGTGTAGCTAAACATATGCCAAATGTATCCTCTCAATCAGAATATCTGTGCACTACAAAACCATATTATAATGTGATTATCAATCCACACAGATTTTTTAAAATACACTCTACACATGTGCCTCAAAGCGTGAGGTGTGCAAGATACTGATAGGTATGCTCAGCCCTCCAAAACCTTGGCGTTTCCTTGAAAAGACCCGACATACGCGTCTAGGAAAGATAACCCACAGCCTGCAGTGGGAGAAGAGGAGATGCTGTTGCCGTCCAGCTCAGTTGAGAGCTTTGTTTCTTTCTTCACATTCTTGGATTATTCTGATTTCTGTGGACATTAAGTTTCATCAATCAAAGATCAGAAAAAAAGAATATTAACCTTCCAGGTGATTATCCCAGGGGGAAATACTTAATATTTCTTTTCCTACTCGGAGACTTCATTAAATGATGCTTTGTTAAATCGAAATTTTATTCGTAACTACCAGCCTTTGGAGACATAATCACTCTTCTAGTTAGCACAGCAGACAAAATCAACCCAACAGTAGATTTGCTCTGGAACTCCCGAGGACTGGAAAAGTGGAGAGAACGGAGTTCCCGAAGATTGAGGCCAAATGATTCCGGGCTGGTGCACTCTGGGAGAACAGGCTACACAGCCTTATGTAGTTAGCACAGATTAATTTAAGCTTAAAGAAATGCATTATTTAACAATCTAGAAACTGTACAGCAACCAAAGGTTTTAAACGAACGTGGAGTCATGGGAGTTACATAATGGGGAACTTATATCTGCAGAAAGACTATCCAGTACAAAGAAGCTTTCTTATTGTGGGGCTCTCTGGGTTTTAAAAATGTTGCAATCCTACTTTCCAGACATTGATTTCATATTATTTGATGGCCTCTCTCAAGACTGCCTTACAAAACATTTCTCTGTTGGCTGTTCTAAATCTCTTCTCTGCCTTCAATCTTTTTCCCTCTTTATTTCTATCCCCCCCTTCTTTACCTCCTGTCATCTCTATACTTTTGATCCTGAATCATCAGATGATGACAAAAAGCCCTTGATTTGCGAAGGAAAATGTCATTAATTGTTCCTCATTTTGAGAACTTAGTACTGTCCCATCTTATTTCAAATGCCATAGTTCCAACTCAGAACTTCAGAATACCACGTTTTGTATTGATTGCGCAAACCTTAGGGATTTACCTATTGTGCTACATATAGAAAGGGGGTATTTCATTTTTTATTTGCATTGGAGCTATTCCTTTGATTTTTTTTTTCACAGAATTCCATCATAGAATTTTCCCATCTTTTACAGCAATTATCAAGGAATAGGAAAATTTTTTCATTGTGGTGAAGATTCAATCAATCTTTGTTATTATTTCAGCTGTTTAAATGAGACTATCTGCCCCAAAGTATGGTTATAAGTTAAAAATATTATTTTACGTCTACTATTTCAAGCAGTCCTTTGCTATTTTTTTTTTTTAGCTGTTTGCTATTTTTAGCTGTTGTTCTGAGAGTTCCACTTCTCATTAATTGGGTTGGTCACTGATTATAGCTAAAAGTACACACAGAATTATTAAGTATAAATGATTCTGATAGCTGAGAACACGAAATACCTGTTTTCCAAGGGTATTTTCTTAGCGTAATCCGGTAAGTTGATTGAGATAAATTGGATTATAATTTCAAATGTAGTGGAAAACAGAATGGATGATAAGTTAGTCGGTAGAAGCAGTACAATGGATTGAGAGTGGGAAATTTGAGAAACTTACTATTCATATTCAAAACTTGTTAAGTTTGGAACCTGCTCCCGCATTGCCAGATTCACGCTAACAGACTGAAGAGAAGAATTGAGACAATTATCCACATGATTCAGACAAAAAAATTAAGATCCAAACCCAAACAGTTTTGCCTCAATAATCTTGTGTTTGAATATTTTTTTGCCTGAATTTCTTGTCTCAGTTTGCCACTTCATTTTGTTAGGCTAGATCTTCATTAAAAATGACTTTTACAAAAGTTGAAGAGAATATCTTTTTTTTTTTTTTTTGACTCGGATCTTATACTTAGCACATTTGTTATTTTACATTTGAAAACTAACTTATCAGAAGTTCTTCAGTCCTATGGCCCTTGAAAATTTTGCATTTTTTTCTGAAGCAATATAAAAAATGCTTATGGTGTGTATGCAAGCTGCTGTTTTAATTAACTTTCCTGAATTTCAAACATCTATATTTTACTCTCTTATATGCTTTTAACTAAGGTATAGTAGATGCATTTTTGCTTCGATACTAATTTAAGGTGTAATATTCATTTCTTTAGAGAACATTTTTGTTGTTGTGCATGCCTAGTGTTTTGTACGTTGTATATTGCATTCAGAATATTTTTTTCCTTCTCACCTATCCACAATGCAATGCCGTTCCCATGATGCACCTCTGCTTGCTGTTTACCTGTATGTTAATTCGCTTGAATCCCATTGGCCCACTGCCATCATGTGCTCGCTGCCTGTTATTAAAAGACTCAGTCGACTGCCAAAGCAATGAAGCGACCTCTCGAAGCATCTGTAGACCTGGTACTTTGACCTTTCACCTTTCGCTTTGCATGTAGCTTTTCAGAGAACCATCTGAGATTTGTATTACTTGTAAAATCGGTTGCAAACAATCATTATTAATTAATGGAGAAAATTCAATAAGGTGTTTAGCCATCTCATTGTCATACGTAATATGTGAAATAAATTAATCCTAACAAATCTTAATACCTTTTCCAAAAGAGTGAAGCAAACTTAAATTACTTGCCTCGGAAAATGTTCCTTATAATTCTTATTAACCTTTAAAATCCAAGCAATTGCCGTTTAGTTAATGAAGAGAATAGGTATTAATAATAACACACATGCTTCTTTCCCCCCTTAGAATAGTTTAACTCATTTTAAAAGCTGAAGCCATTTTTTTCTTTCCTTTTTTTTTTTTTTTTTTTTTTTTTTTTTGGTGTTGCTTGATAGTTTTTCTTTTCCTTAGTTGAGATGCTACCGTTTTGGGTTACAGAAATCATGCTTTCGCTCTCAGTAACAAATTCTCACTCATTCGACATTGCCGCTGTTTAAATTAAGGTGCATGGCAGAGGCATCTCCTTAGCTGTCATTTTGAAAAAGAATGTTGTAGTTGATGATCTCTGTGGACCCTGGCGGTGTGGTGACTTTGAGTTATACACGTCCTGTCCAATTCTTTACTTACAGGCCTTTCCTCCTGGTGCTCTTCACCCTTTACCAAAGAGACAAGCCCTTGAAAAGAGCAATGGTGCCAACACGGTCTTCAGTCCCAGCGTCTTGCACTACCAGCAGGCTCTCACCAGTGCGCAGCTGCAGCAGCATGCGGCCTTCATCCCAACAGGTGCGTGCCCTGGCGGTTCCGAGTCCTTTGTCCGCGTGCCCTTCGGTCATGTGCTTTCTTCGCATCTCCTCTAAGCTGTTTGGTGGCATCTAGTTTGCTTGTAAAGGTATAGTCAGTGTAGCCTGAGACTCACCCTTGTCCCAGCTATCGAGCGGTATTTCCTTTGCCTGGAATGATAGCTAGAGGCTGCTAGGATTCTAAAGCCAAATATTCTGTAGAGTCGAGGGACAGGCTGAACCCGTGAGAAGCAGAGAGCAGCGAGGCCTTTCGGTTTCTTGTGTTTACACACGCTGTGTAAAATTGTTCATGTCAACGAGACCTTTTATGTGTGACAATTGAAATTTGTCTTTAACCCTGAATGACCTAAAAATAGCAATTCCAGTAAGTACTAACCTTTTTTTTTTCCTATTCCTATTCAGAGCACTAAAACAAAACAAAACAAAAACAAAAGAAAACAAGGCTATTCAAATTAAAGCAACCCTCTACTCATATTTTACATTCATCCTCTTCTCTTTCGCCATCCTTCTCAACTTCACCAAGTGCACAAATAGAGCTCTTATCCTCGGTTTCTAAGCCAATGCCTGAGAATAGTAGCTGCGAAGGTCCATTAACTGTACCATTCCACTAGGAGATGAATTCTGTTAATCACAGAATCCTGAAGCTTAGAGGATTCTTCGTGATCTCCTCATGCAGGCGATTGTTTTACAGATGACAAAACTGAGGCCCCCTAAATGGGAGGTGACTTCCCAAGGTGGCACAAAGAGCCGGCCCCTAGTGTCCCTGTGACCAATCCAAAGTCCCATGACATGACACCACCCAGCTTCCACACGTGGAGTCACAGAGTTCTCCCGTAGAGCTTGGCAGACATAAAACATCAGATAGAAGTGAAGAAACAAAAGCGTAGTGCATGGCAACCCTCCCCCATTTTTTGCCCACTTCCCTGACCACAGACCTATGTACACCATGTACGCACACAGAGTCACCTTAAATGGATCATGGTTTTGACTTCCTTGGTCTGCATTAGAAGCAGGGATGATAGCCTCAAAATAAATAAAATTTCCTAGTATTCAAAAAAAAAAAAAAAGAACCAGAGAGTGACTTAGGCTTCCGTGAGGAGACTGTCCATTCAGTTCTTAGTTTTGAAGTCCAAATTTTCATCCCATGAGAGTGACTCGAAGGTAAATACAGGTGAACAACAGTTTTATCACAAAGAGCTTGTTGGTCCTAATCCATGTGGTTGGACTTTTCGGGTCTGTTATCCATCTCTTTAAATCCTGTAGCCTATCAGGAATTAACATGGGAGGGAGTAGAAGTATTTCTGTGGTATTCTTTGTATAAAAGCTTCACTTTAAAAACAATGATCAACTTGTTAATGATACTTATTATAGTAAACATATAAATTATATCAGCAAAATGGTTCTTAGTGTTTAGTTTTCATATTTCATTTCTGCTCTTCTCTTAAGGAGACTTACAGACCTGTAGAGTGAGTCTCTACGTCAGTACTTACTGGGGGTTTCCCTCCTGTTCTAGTACAACCTCAGCCAGTGACATTTCAGGGCAGGCATCTAGCATAGCAGGACTTGTACTTGTAATCCACTGGATATAACATGTTTATAAAATAATTTCTAGTAGGTAAACTTACCTCGAGGTCTTAAATGACTTCCTTAAGCGTCTTATAGACCTCGTCACTAGATACCTTAGGAGAAAAAATTAGGGAGGAATGTACCGAGGGGTAGAACATAAAAGGACAAGTCTGTTTCTGGAGACTGGGTAACAATTTCACTACCATTTCCTGGCAATGCCTTTGAAACCTTGGACCTAAGTCGTGTGAAAGTCTGAAGGCCTCTAACTTGTATTTAACACTTCAGTCCAATCATGACAGCTCTGTTAAATCACTGCAGGAATCCTTATTTTAAAGTATTTCACCTGGAAACCATTTAAAGACTCCCAAAGCAAGAATGGATAACATCCCTTATGCAATGACCCGATCCAGTTGATGAAATGACTGTATGGAGGACCGAGAGGCTGTACGGGCTGCCGTGGTTGTGCACTTCCGCCCCCTGCTGGATTCTTTAAACACTGTCCCAGTGTGTCCGGCAACCCGCAGTTGTGAGACTTTGGGAGCCCAAAAGTGGGTCCTAGCCCATTTCATTCTGTGAATTACAAATGTTTCCATCTGTAACATGATATCAATATCACAGTGAACAGCTATGTGGCTCCCATGCTCTGAAATGGTATTTCAGCTTCGAGGAAGTTTTCACATGTTTTTCTTAAATGATGAAAGAGAAAATAATTTAATCAAAAGCAAGTTAGCATAATCGTTCCCCCACTTAAATCCCTAACAGAAATCTCAGTGTTTGTTTTGGCTCTAGTTTTTAGTTCAGGCTTTCTTTCTCATAAACCACATTTTCAACTCAATTTTAAAACAGTAATGATGATAGTCATTCATGGTCAATCACCCTTGTCTTAAATCTCTGCAAATTAAATGACGATGTTCAAAAATCATTTTTGTAACTTGGTAGATGGTGGGCCCCTGATTTTTAAACTGACAGATTTTGATTTTTCTGTGAGTACTTTCTATCAACAATGATCGTATATATGAAACACAGAGCATCTCATGTGCTCCTGGAGGTTACCCTTTACTGAAAGGCCATTCCTAGTGAAATTCTGGGGGTGGTTTTTTTTAAGATCCCTAATTTCCTTTCTTGTTTTTTCACTGAGGTATAATTGGCATATCACATTGTATTAGTTGTAGGCGTATGACATAACGGGTCAATATTAGCAGACACTGTGACATGAGCATTACAGTCAATCCACTTGCCATCTGTTCTCCACAGTGAAGTTTTCGATATCTTACGAAAACTCCCCCATTGACACCACGTGAATTTGGATTTTAGGAATTCTGCCTCCAGGGTGTGGAGATAGGAGTATAAAACATTGCGCAAAATATGGGATTCTTCTCCCAAACCATGCTCATAGAAATATCACCTTGGCTGATGCCCTAGCACGTTTGTAGTGGGTGAGACTTTTCCTTTTCTCCTTTTTTGATAGGGATTATTTTAATCTAGGAGTCCATACTTGTTCTTCGCTATGTTAGGCCAGCGGCAGAAACCACACACACTCTCAAAAACAGCAGGGTCATAATTCTCGGCATTTCTCTGACAGGTTTATTGTGTTACTATAAGTGTTCTTACAGGCATTGTCTCATTAGTCCTCGAGAGAGTTCTGCCAGTGGCCGGCATGATTATTTGCATTTTGCAGATGGGAAAACTGAAGCTGTGTGTCTGTGCTGCAGAGTGGAATATATAATTCGTGGAATTACCCAGAGAATCCTGACTCACAGATTCTAGCATTGAAATATTTGTGCAAACGCAGCAGAGAACAGTTGAGAAGTCTCTGTTGAAAGAATTAGTGTCTTAGTGGAATGCTTCAGCCGGTCAGAACAAAACGACCCACCGAGTCCCTCTTTGATTTATCTCATTATATTGGATGTACAGAATAAGTAGAACAAGGAAAAGCACTAGTGTAAATATTGCCTATTGATCCCAAACCATAAGGTTACATAAGGTTATCTATCACACGCCTTGGTGAAAGATTCGTCAGCGTTTAGTTGAAACGACCTGTGGCAGCCACAGCCAAATGTATTTGCCCCCCTTAATTCGGCAAACAATTCTTGAACGCAGAGTAAGTTCTAGGTTCCAGATCCAGTAACGAGACTACGAAGGAGTTCGGAACGAGGGAAAAGCCAATACAGTGACGAGCGCTAAGGGCCCGTCGGGGCACGAGCAAAGCTCTGAGAGTGCAGAAAGCACTAGTGTGTTGGGGCTGTCAGCATGTGCTGGGGGGGTGGGGGCAAAGGAAACTGAGAAAGAAGCGACTGTCCGAAGGAGAAGAAATTTGCTTAGGACTTTGAAAGGAAGATTTTACCAGTGGCAGAAGAGCATCCCAGGCAGGGGGGGACGTAGTTGGGGAGAGCATAGTTAGGGAGAGCAGCAGGGGTTGGGGAGAGCATAGTTAGGGAGACCAGCAGGGGTTGGGGAGAGCATAGTTAGGGATTGCAAGTTGTTCATTTTAGCTGCAATGTCAAATACTGAAGGGGTAGGCAGAGGGTACCGAGGCAGAAAAGACGAGGAGCGGAATCTGGCACTGAGTCAGACGGCCACGCAGAGCCAAAGCTATGCGTTTCCAATATTCATATCACTTTTAGACCACAAAGAGAGCGAGAGAAGCTCATCAGATGAATTTGGTCGAGCATTTCAGCCACATCCTGAATTGAGCTAAAGTGACATGTTTAGTCCCAGCTCAGTGTGGCTGCAGGAGGTGGCGGTGGCGGTGGTGGTTTGCAACCCAGGGACATTCCCGCGGCCACGACACAGGAAAGAAACACTCCCCCCCCGCCCCCCCCCCACACTGGAATGCAAGAGAATAGCAGAATTTGTATAGGGATAGCTTTGAATCCGGCCACGGTTCGCTTTAAAATAAAGTCATTGACAAAATGGGTACTTTAATAAATTTTAGGAACCAGCTGCTCCCAATACACTCACTAATGACTGAAAACCCTCATTCAACCGATCGACCACCTACTATGTGCCCCAGAGACCTAGACAGACATGAATCCTCCCAGAGTTGACAGGAGAGGAGGAGAGATGGATATTCAATAAATGCCCATATAAATACATAACTTAAATGCTTTATAAGGCTGATGAATGAAAAAGTAGAGTTCAGTAAGCTTAAAAATAATAAACTGATTTAAATGGCAGATGGAGATAGGTCAAAGAACAATTGAACAGTTTTCTAAAGAAGTGACACATACCTTGAGACCGGGAAGATGAAAAGAGTGGGGCGAAGATTATTCCAGGCAGAGGGGAGGGCTTGTGGGAAGCCCAAAAGTAGGACAAAAGTGTGATGTGTTCAGCTCAAAGAAATGAAAGGCTAATCTGCCTAGGTCACGGTGCCCGCCCCCAGAGAAGGGTATGGAATGGAGCTGGGAAGAGAGTCAGAGAGTGGACCATAGGAGGCCTTTATCCTAAAAGCAATGAAAAGGCAGTGAATCATTCCAGCAGAGAAGCGAACAGACCTGTATTTAGAAAGGTGAAGAGTGGAGCGGATTAGGCAGGGGACAGGAAGGCAAACAGGATGACAAGATAGCACGTCATGACATGGCCCAGCCTAGAGATAATGGCGATCAGGACTGGAGGAGTGGCAGTAGAGATGTACAGACAGACCAATATAAGATGCATTTTAGAAACAGGATTGCTTTGGCTTATTGGTGAGTTGGAGCAGGGCATTTCAAGAGGGAAGGTAGAGGCATAAATTTGGAAGCCTTGAGCTTATAGATAGTATTTAAATCCTGGATTGAATGATATGCCCAGAAAAAGTACAGAGTAGATGAAAAGGAACCAGAACTGAGTCCTGAAAAACTCCAGCATATGAGCTATAAAGTATGTGTGTGTCTGTGCGTGTAGGGGGGGGAGGGACAGGGGGTATTAGAAAATCCAAGGGAAAAGAATGGTTTATTATGGAGGGAGTGGCCAAGTGTTAAATGTTACCAAGACTCACATTGGATGAAGATGGAAGAGTTCCTAATGACTGCAGAAATAGGAAGTTCTTGAAGACATTAGCAGTTGGAGTAGAGACCTGAATATGGAAGTCAACTTGGAGAGGATCGAAGAGCAAGTGGGGTAAAGGAAGTGAAAATTTATGAGCAGGCAACTGTCCAGGAGTTTGTTTATGAAGATTAGAAAGATAGGGCCAGAGAAAGAGAAGGGTTTTGAGGGGTGTGTGTGTGTGTGTGTGTGTGTGTGTGTGTGTGAAGTCAGATTCATTAACATGCGTTTGCGAAGAATCCAGTAATAATCCAGTTTAATAACCTCTGTTCCTGACTGGTTAACGTTAGCCTGACCAAAATGTAGATCAGGCAGAAAGTATCCCTCAGGTGTGGACAGTTCAGCAGAGAGAGAACAAAGGTCTACGCATCTCAGATTCTTCACCTGGTATCTCAGAACACAGTTCTAAAACCCTAAGCAGGTACACCCATTTGTTAAAGAGGTGTTTCATTCATTCATTAAAAATGCATGCTCTGTCACCTCCATGACACACCATCTTCAGGTATATAATCCTTATATTACCTTGATTTTTAGTCTAAGGAACTGAACCAGAAGTAGATAATTCATTTTTTCAGTACTCTACCACATACATTTCGCTTCAGGGTCAGAGTTTTCGGATTCAAGCATATTAATACGGCCCCCCGCAGGGAAGGTAGCTATTCCCCTGGAGGGATTGAAATCTTCCCTCCCTTTCCTCCCTCTCCCCCATCCTTCAACTTGGACACCAACCTGAGATATCCTAGGAGTTTTGCCAAAGATCTCCCTCAGGGATCACCTAATAGCAGCCATGACACAGTCGCTAGGCCTGGTCCTAAGTCAGCCCCAGTTTGGCTCTGTTTCGCCTCTACGCTCTTTAGGCTTTATTGCTAGGCACCCCTCCTTTATCATGATGAATCTCATAGCAGAAAACGGGTCACGTACACATCCAGGTCATTCTGTCACAAGAACTTCAGTCTTCCTATGCTGTAGGGCTTCTAGGCAATCATCTAAAATTCACCTGACCTGCGAGCCTTTGATTTGGAGGATACGGAATCTTAGTTACTGTTTTGATTTTCACATTGTTTTTGACACAAAACAAGCAAACAAGCAAACAGACGTTTAATGCAATAAGGTCAGTGTAATCCAGCGAATACAAGCCCTGACCTGGATTTAGGAGTAGATGCTATTTCTAGCCTTACCCTCAATCCCCACTACGCATGACCTTGGAGTAGTTACTATGCCTCAGATTTTTCATCTGTAAAATACCCACTTCCTACCTTGGAGGATTAACCTCGATGATGTCTGTAAAGGTCTTAGAGGAAGGACACTCTCGACATTGTCACATGTCATTCTTTAGAAGAATCATGTCGATGGAGCCGAGTAAAAAGTGTGAAAAGCATTGAAGGAGTGAGCTTTGAGTAATATTGGCTTCCAACAAGTCAGAGATATTTGTGTCAGTCCTAAAAACGTAAATAACTCTAAAAGACTGTGTTAACTAACCCTACTGATTTCTGGTTGTGCTTCAATCTCACTTTGAATGTTAACTCTAAACCGCTAACCTGTTTCTTTCCCTTTATTCACTTTTTCCACCTGCCATTGCATGACATGCAGGGTCAGTTTTGTGCATGACTCCCGCTACCAGTATTGGTAGGTTTCAACCTTTTTTTATTTGTCTTTTTCTATTATGTACAGTACCTTCACTTGCTTGAAATTTATTTCAGAGATGGTAGAAATGCTTTAGGAAATGGTAGATCTGAAGGCTTTATTTGGCTTTAGAGTTAATGGATAGGTTTTTTAAGATGTACTTGTATTATTTAAGAAAATGATCGTTTTAATGTGACCAGAATAACCACTGTGCTAGAACAACCACTGCAAGACATAAAACCACAAGTACTGCTTTTTAATGATCTGTATTTTGTTTCTCTTTATAGTTTATATGGTTTAGCGTAAGAGAAAAAAAAAAGCTGACTTTATCAGAAAGGCAGGCTAATTTCATCAATGTTTTAAAGTTTCATAGTGGTGTGCCTTTATCTCCTTTTTGCTGTGTGTTAGAGTTATCAGAGTTTCCCAGAAGTATTTATTTTTAAAAACCGTAAATGGATGTATTTTGAAAACAAATGTCTGAACTGCCTTGCTTTAGTATCCTTTTTAATTTTAAGTGTCAATTTCTTTGGGGTGATTATTTGGACCTTAGCACTCCCTTAGATGTTAAATTTTAATACTCTATCGTTATCTCTACACATCCAGTGCCTTGGTACAAAGTCTGTCTTTAGGACGTATGGAGGAGTTCCATTTAGAATAAAGAGAAGTAAACATTGGCCAAATTTGCCTGCTACTTCGCAGTAACTACGTTGGAATTTACATCAAGGCCATGATTTTTGCTCTGCCATTTATGAACCCAGAATAAACCCCAGCCTCCAACTATTTCTGCCCCAAAAAAGCAGCTCCAGATTGACAGAAATGTTCAATTTAACCATAATTAATTCCAACCAAAGAATATCCTACCCCAAAGTAGGCCGACATGTCGAGCCTTGGATGTTCTAGAATGACAAAAACGAGTATCATATCTTCTTATTTCATTGGACGTTCCATTTCGCGTTTTTGGAGGAAACCTAACTGTACCTACAACCATAGGCTCCCCATTGGGAATGATAAATTGCCAGAAGTAAAAATGTTGATAAATACATCAACCAAAGTAATCTGCTTTGGCCTTTCTGGGAATCACTGATTATGTTTTAAAACTTCCTTTAATTGTACTTGTAATAAGCTATTTTCCCTTTTTTATTTCTCTCCCATGCTTCCTTGCTTTGCATTGTGATTGCATGCCATCTGCTGGTTTAACCCATGATGGCTTGCTGCTCTGATATTCACCATGCCAAAATACCACTTCTATTACCATAATGCTACACCCTCCTGTTCATTGCTCCCATGGTTCCCCTCCTGAAAGTACCCATGATGCACAGCGCTACGTCAGCCACTGTCTCTGCAGCAACAACTCCTGCAACAAGTGTCCCCTTCGCAGCAACAGCCGCAGCCAATCAGGTTTGCTCCTTTTAAAGCTTTCTTTCACAAATCCCAAACTCTAAATGAGTGCTGATATTTAAAAAAAAAATTCTCGGTGAGAATTTTTTTTTCATGTTTATCCATCAAATTTTATTTTTTTAATTAGTTTATAGCAAGCACTTATGGACAGGTTGCACTTATTTAGAGTTAACATTTACTGCAAATAATGATGTAGCTATGTTTTGTGTTGCACTGTTTGTTTTCGTACCTAATATTGTGTAATTAACCTGACAGGCTTCAATTCCTTTTAGTACAGCGTTACGTATCCAGTGGTTTGTGAATTGCCGCAGAAAAATCGTAAAAGCTCGCCCGTGGGTGCTTGAAAACTGGCTCTATTTCAATTCAGTTCATTCAGACCCTATCACCTCTGTTGGGGAGGGAAAAATAAATTCTCCTCTTAGAAAAGTCTCCCCCTTTTGCCTTCGTGTCAAATTTGAGGTCTGAATGATGCTTGTCAACATCTCGCCTTGGTCACCTGTGCTCCCAAAGTCACTGGTCCCCACTTCACAGTTTGTCTGGATACTGGCCTAAGAGCCAGGGTGTACTGGAAGAAGAATGCTGGGCACTGAGTTCACAAAGGCTGGATATAACCAAGTAGGGATGTTTAACTCTGTTGGTTTAATGCATGTGCCAGTAAGACCATGGATGTTCTATTCTCAGTGAGAACCAGTTAATCACGGGCTAACTGTACCCCTAACCCCAGCCAGCCAGCTCGCAGACTTGTGCTCCTGGCACAGGAGATGCGCATGAGGATGGGTGAGCATCAGCCCTCAACCTCGCCTAGAGAAACACGTTACTGTGCACGCCCTCCCTTCATACAAGAGCAGTGGTTTGGGCTTTGTTTTTAGCTTAATTTTTTTAATCAGCTTTACTGATAAAAGATAAAAAGAGACATAGGAGTGAGCTGGAGGGAAGGTTGGAGCTAATGGGAGAAATTGGGAGAAATCATGTCAGGGCATCAATGGCGGATTCCAGACTGCATTCTGCAGGTGGGAAGGGCTGATTCACACTTTCTACATCCAAGTGATTAAGTGATTCCAGGGCCATAGGTTTCATCACTGAAAAGACAAGTGTGAGTGCACTTGAATGAAGGAATACAAGTGAAGTCCCCTGATAGTTCTGGCTGCATCCTCTGAATTGTGACAAAGGAGGAAAGAAGGCAGAGGGGGGAAGGCGAGCCCACATGTGCTCTCAGAGGCAGATATAAACTGTTGCTTTAGCTCTTCATTTACCACCTCAAAGAAGCCAGCTTACCTCTAAGGAAAGCCAACTCAGCCTCCAAACAGATATAACAAAGAATAGGAAATAAGTTTCTTAGCTGGGAAGACTCAAAAGAAATGATGGGGGGCGCCTGGGTGGCTGTCGTTAAGCGTCTGCCTTCGGCTCAGGTCATGATCCCAGAGTCGTGGGATCGAGCCCCGCATTGGGCTCCCTGCTCCGCGGGAAGCCTGCTTCTTCCTCTCCCACTCCCCCTGCTTGTGTTCCCTCTCTCACTGTGTCTCTCTCTGTCAAATAAATAAATAAAATCTTTAAAGAAAAAGAAATGGGATGAAAGAGGGAGAGAAAGTTTGCATCCTTCCATTACTAGGTTCAAAGTACCTCTTTTGCTTGTTTCGTTATGAGGAAGCTAGATACCTGGATATGTATGTCTAAGTCCTGCCTTCTTGAACCACGTTTTTGTGATTTTTGACAGAATTTTTGTGACAAAGTCCTTTCGTAAGAAGACAAGTACAGTATAGTAGTATTCATTATGGCAAGTTAAGCACTTCTTTTTTTATTTATTTATTTTAGAGAGGAAGAGAGAGAGCTATCGCATGCAGGAGCAAGCGCAAAGCAGGGAGGGGCAGAGGGAGAGGGAGAGAGAAACTTTAGCAGACTCCATGCTGCGCGCGGAGCCCGGCATGGGGCTCGATCTCAGGATTCTGAGATCAGGACCTGAGCTGAAACCAAGAGTCAGACGCTCGACCGACTTTGCCACCCAGCCGCCCAGCAAGTTAAGCACTTCTCATACTGAGAGATCTTTCCTAAGAATGGAAAGGAAGTCAAGATAAAGAAATACTTTGGAGTTTGAGGATAAATTCCATTATTATAATAAATACTTAATCACGTATCATAAATATGTTTTCCAGCCTAGTGATTTTTTGGGCTCCCCTTGGGCTCCTCAAAACTTTGAGAGATTGCGTGCATATATATGCGCAGGTTTATGTGTAGGGAGGCAGGGGTAGAAAGCATGAGATATGCAGAGGCTAAAATATATCATTTTACAGCAGACTGCAATTGGTAAAGGAACCAAGAGGTTTAACTTCAATTACATTTAAAGAAATATTATCAAAGAACTATCTGACAGTAACTTCAAGAATCCTAGACCCTGCGTTGTACAGTTTATCGGATGTAACAGTTGCTGGATTGCACTTCAGTGATGAAGAGGAGAAATCCTTTAGCAGCTCTTGATGGAAACCACAGAAAAAGAAATAATCATAAATATAAATTATTCAGGCATGATATTTTTTACGTATTTTCAACAAGTTTCAAAGAGCGAAGCAGCTACAAAAGAACTTAGAAATCTTTCCAGTGCCCCCGAAGTCAGAGATTGCTGATGGCTGTGGCATGACAAATTATCCTGTTATTAATTTCACCCTTTAAACTCAGGTGGAATCATATCCACGTGAACGAGGTGTCATTTAAACGTAGTAGGTCTCAGTTTCCTTCTCTGTGAAAGGAAGCCTAGCATTAGATCACCTCCAAAGTCCCTTCCAGCCCCAAGATCCAGCAGACCTATGGTCCCTCAGCTGCTCTGCTGGACCCAGAATCTGGGATGATAGAAAGCTAGACACCGGCAGACTTGGCAAGTAGAGCTAGGGATTTCAGAGCTCAGAGTGTGCTAAGCATCCTGCCTCCTTTTTCCTTCGTGGAGTGATCTGTCTTTAACACAAAACATGCTGGAGTTTTGACAGTCTTTCAGTTCACTGGATCAATTTAGACGGTCAGTTCAAATAGTTCAAACCTCATAGGTATTTGTAATTAGATCCAAGTCATTCATAGAAGACAGAAGATAGACCAGAACATCCCATGACAGATCCTCTGGTCCAGTTTCCTTTACATGTTGGTCCATGGTGAGCCAAGATGAACAAGCCACAAATCTGTAAATTCTATCCTCAGGGCTTCATCGAGGTGCCGGCGATGAAAGTCTCAACTGAACTTAGACTTGTAGCTTGAAATTCAGTGAAGACAAAATCCAAATACTTTGGGGAAATATAAAACAACTTTTTCTAGTTGCTCGGCTCTGGGCATAGATACAGAAACAAAAATACAATAAATAAACACACTAGTATTACTCGCAATGACTTCCTGTTTGAACTAAGGCCTTTAGACTTTAGTATACAATTATATTTAATAATTTTACTATTACCTAATATTATTTACAAACGACTTGTTATGTACAAGATACTATTCTAAATGGTTTCTCTCTCATGTAATGTACTACATATTACATTATATATCATACCATACCTTTTATATTATATGAGAGAGGGTACTTATGTATAGATAGACTCACTTAATCCTTACCACAGCCTTATGAGGACAATTTTGGTCATCTCTATCTTACAGGTGGTAAAACCGAAACAGAGGTTAACTACCTTGGCCAAAGTTAAACAGCCAGTAAGTGGTTTTGCTGGAACTGAATCCCAGGCAGCAGTTCCAGGAGCCTTATTCTTAACCACCATGCTATACCGCCTTTCTCATTACTATAAATCCAGGAAAGTCTCTCCTTTCCCCAGTTGCAGCTATCTTGCACGTGCGACCCAATAGCAACACACTGTGAAGGAGGCTCAGCTGAAACCAAGGTCACTCCTAAGCCGGGGAGATGAACTGAACTGGAACCTGGCTTCAAGCCAGAGATGTAATAACCGGCTCACATCTAGAACCATCTAGCAGATACATATTAACTATAAAATATAACCGTATGTGAGTAGTCTGTGTAATATCATAACCGGTGAGGAGGCTGAAAATTATGAGCAGTATCTACACAAGTCAGATGAGAAGGAAGAAGTAGAGAAGTAAAAAAAGAATTCGTCGCTGGTCCTAGTGAAGCAGGCTCATGGGCTTGTTCTGTGTGACTCACTGTCTTAGTTCTGTCCACCAGCCAACAAATGGCCTGGTCACAAGGAAAATCGGAAATGAAAATGAGAATACCATATAAATCCGTCAGTTTCAGCCTCACAGAGAGTCAGAATGTGTAAGTCTATAGACGCCTACAGTGGGACCCATTTCATCTCAGAGGATACATTAAAAAACGTGCAGGTGCCCAGCTCAGTATACTGGATTACCTAGTTTCTTCATATTGTAAGACATTTTATTTAACAAGCGTACAGGTTGAAATTCCTGTAACTTGAATTGTTATACTAGTGTGTCCGGTCATTGCTTTATTATTTTTTATTTCAAAACTGCATCTGTTTCAAGAGGGGAGAAAATAATCCCCCAGGAAATACATTTTAAGTTTTTGCTTCTTCATTTATATACAGAGTTTCTTCAGTTTACCTAGTAACATCCTTGAAGGCCCAGTCTATGTGGCGAGTCTTTCCCTGCACCCCTGTAGCTAGACGTGCTTTCTCTGGCCCCCGAGTCCTACACGGACTCCACCTGTGTGCTCTTTCGAGCATCTTCGCCCGCGAGACGGAAGGGCAAGCTCACGCGCACGGGCGGGCAGGGAAGTGTACCGTCGAGGTGGAGAGCCAACAGTCTGACTGGTCAGAGCCTCAGTGTGCAGGGGTGACTGCAACCAGGTCTGATTCTTCAATGCCACGGCGGAGGGTTTTGCCTGATTGGGCCAGTGAAGTTCTTCAGGAAGGATAGTGATAGAACAGAACTCCGGGGAGAATGAGCGACGGATCTGAGGCAGGAGTCTGTGGAGAGCAGTGAGGGGTTTTAACAAGAGCCCGAACTGGGGCGGTGGCCCCTGGCGATGACCTCCTTTGCCTTGCCTTTGCCCCTTACACGGGGAGAGTTACTTTTAACCCAACAGAAACATAAAAACTATTTCATACTAGGGCAAAACCCATCCTAATAAATGTCCCATGGCAGAAAGAGAAATTTGGGCTGACATGAAGGGTTAGCCACAGGAAGTCGCCCCTGAAGAACCAGAACTCAGTCCCGTCAAGGACAGCAGTTGAATGCACTCATTGGTCACATGTGTCCAGCGTGCTTACCCCTAATGTGTGGCTTCCCACTTCCTACCTAAATGAGATTTCAGAGCCACGAAAGCTCAAAGACCTCCCAAACCTTTGCTCAAAAGAAAGAGTCCCTCTAGGTGTGGAGTGAATGCACATTGCCCGTGTTTCTACAGTGAGGGCTATGGGAGCAGTGAGGGCAATTATCCATCTAATTCATTCTGGGAAGTGAGCCTGTGCTAAGCGTGGAAGAAAAATTCTTTTTTTTTTATTAAAAGATTTTATTTATTTATTTGACACAGAGAGAGAGAGTGAAGAGAGGGAACACAAGCAGGAGGGAGTGGGAGAGGGAGAAGCAGGTTCCCCACGGAGCAGGGAGCCCAATGCGGGGCTCGATCCCAGGACTCTGGGATCATGACCTGAGCCGAAGGCAGACGCTTAACGACTGAGCCACCCAGGTGCCCCAGGAAGAAAAATTCTTACCCTTGGATATTAGAAAACTTTTTATGGAGCACCCACCCCACCAGTACCTTTAAAGCTGGTGAAAACAAATTCTATTTCTGGCAAGATGTTAAAAAAAAAAATCACATCTACAAAAAATGATGATTCAGGTTTAAAATTCTGACCTCTAGGTCTTATATCTTCTGAACACTCCCCCAAAGATTAAATCCATTCAACAGAAAGTTGAACTGAGGAAGAGTTTTTGAAAATTAGTTAATAATATACACACATGACCTTCTATTTATTAGAATATTTGATAAGTCAGAAAATCTCATTTTCCATACCTGCCCGGTATAAATTTATTGCATATGATAATCAACAGCAGCAATGTCGGATCAAAAAAATAAAATAATTACATGCAACCGGGTTCACAACATTACGCTTTATCTGACCTGCTACAGATTACTTGAGAGGGAAGAAAAAAGCTTAAAAGCATCAGATTTTACTTCCTTCTCACAAATAAATGTGAACACAACTTCAAAACTATTTGTATAAAGATTTTCAGATAATGTAAGTTAGCCTGTACTAAGCGAGAAATCTAGAAAGGTAAGGTCATGTTTTACTTAAACTCTCATCTCAGAGAGTTTTATGAAACATCTGTTATGCAAAGCCATCTGTCAGGACTATATTCGGATAAATGTAGGAGGCATTAAACATTCCCCACTATTCACCACCTGACCCATTGGGAGCCTGTTTTTTTTTTTTTTTTTTTTTTTTTTCATAAGAAAAATCTTGGTTCTGCAAAGCCTTGGAGGAGGCTTCTGTGAGAGTCCTCTGCTGAACATAGGGTAGTAACTGGCCTCCACGTACAGATGCTCAGACTCCTCCTTCCTCCCAGTTTGCTGGTTCCCGGGAACAGATTATGGAAAGCAGCTGGGGCCCAGCTTATACTGCACTCCAGAAAGGCCCAGACAGCAAATGTCAAAATCCAGCCCTGGTGACTAGTCCTCGGGTGGAGACATCTATTTCAGCATTAGACTTCAGACCGTGGAAGCAGCTTAAGCACCTTAAACTTTTTGCTGATGTTCTAACTATAGAAGGAGGTTCCATTTCAGTGATGGATCAGGTTGCTTCGAATGAGACAGAATTGTCACATCAAAGATTTTGTGGAGAATGGCAGCAGTAAGAGTGGTGTGTGTGTGTGTGTAGGGAGGGTGGAGATTGGAGCTTGCCATATCTCTTCAAGTAAAAAAAAAAAAAAACCCACAGATTTTTTGAAATTGCGGTACTTGCATTCAGTTAACGCTGTTGGTTACAGCTACTTGGCAATTTGAGTGTAAGTGCTATGCGCAATGTGGCTAGGTCATCGGGAACCAGACTTAGCATCAAGTGTGGTCAAAACATTTTTGGAGGAGAGGTGGGTCTTGGATCTCAGAGAGCCAAGAGGCAGATTATGTTTTCTCTTGAAATCAGAAAAGAAGAAGACAGTAGACCTTTTAGTTTTCTGCTTCAGAAGCAGCGACTTTGCAGGACTAACTACCATGAGGTTTAATTAATAAATGTATCTGCAGATTCTCTGAGGAAAGGCTAAGTTACCTAAGTGTTGTCGTCTAGCACATTTTCATTGTTCATGAATAATTTATACCTCATGGTGAGAAACTTGGGTAGAATTCTTTTGTAGATAGCACCTAAAGACATAATATCAGCTCCGATTTTGTGCAGCTGAAGAGAAAATGTCAAGGGTCCTTATGTGGAACTTGACTGCCTGGTGGATTGTCCTACTTACTATACCTCAAATCTTACCCTCTTTTGCATTTTGATGGAATTTGGGGGGCAATCTTTTTTTTTTTTTTAAAGATTTTATTTATTTATTTGAGACAGAGAGAATGAGATACAGAGAGCATGAGAGGGAGGAGGGTCAGAGGGAGAAGCAGACTCCCCACTGAACAAGGAGCCTGATGTGGGACTCGATCCCGGGACTCCAGGATCATGACCTGAGCCGAAGGCAGTCGCTTAACCAACTGAGCCACCCAGGCGCCCCTGGGGGGCAATCTTTTTAGATGGAGAAGTTCTAGTCCCAGGAGTATTTGGGCTTTTGTGGATGGTAACAAAATCATGCCCAACTTTCCTAATTTGGGCTTTTTCTCTTTTGAGCAGAATGAATGTACAGTTCATCTTGTATGTGTGTTTATTTCAGCTCTAGATCTGTAAGGAAAGAGAGCTGAGCTACAAGGCAGGAATTCAGATCCATTTTCAAGGGTTGAAAGATGAATGGGGTCTCAGTCTTTTAAAATTTTTTTTTTAAGATTTTATTTATTCATTTGAGAGACAGAGAGAGAGAGAGAGCACAAGCAGGGGGAGAGGCAGAGGGAGAGGGAGAAGCAGACCCCCTGCCCCGCTGAGCTGGGAGCCAGACATGGGGCTCGATCCCAGGACCTGGGATCGTGACCTGAGCCGAAGGCAGACGCTTAACCATCTGAGCCACCCAGGCGCCCCGGGGGGTCTCAATCTTAATAAAAATTGTTGGGAACAGAGTACAGTTCTGATTCATAGGCATTTATCTCCCCAAGTTCTGCCACCACTGCCCTCCCTCGCGCGCGGCTCCCTGCGTGTTTGGGGACTCGCCAGGCTTTCTGTGGGGGCAGATGGAGAGAAGAGATCCTCACGGCTTCCTGAGGAGGAGGAGGGATAGCCAGCTACCCTGACCGTTCCTTCACTGACTGGAGATGACACCACTGTGTGTCACCGACAGTTGGCATTAAGCCTGGGCTCCCAGCCTCTGCTAGCATTCTCTCTGGGCCACATTGCTTGAGGCCATGCCTCCAAGGCTAGACCTGGCTGAGCCTGCTGATCATTCTGGAGGCCGCCAGTGTGGAGAGGTGCTGGTAGCTTCCTGGAGTTTACCGCCTAGTCAGAGAAACATGGCGCAGTCAGGGAATGTCACAAAGCGAAATGGTCGAGGACTACGTGGGAGGGTAAGGCCCTCCATGGCAGGGCCTTATCCCTAAAGGGGCTGAGGAGTAGGTCTTGAGGGAGGCATGGGAATTCGACAGAGAAGAACCAGTGTGAAATATAAGGGCTGGAGATGGGCGTGGGGTAAGGGGAAAATGGAAGCCATAGGCCTGAGTGTACCACCATCCTGCTTTACGTGCGTTCTCGTATTTAACTTTGTCGGGTGCGTCCTGTTCTCCCCCTTTTACATGTGCCAGAATCAAGGCTTAGGCTCTAATCCGTACTAGAGCTGCATTTGACCTCAAGTCTAGCTGACCCTGAAGTCTATGCCTGCCCCTGACCCAGCCTCTTCCCCAATAGCCTGTGTGGTTCTGACGGGCGTTTCAGAACCAGTCCTGGACTTTATCCCGCAGCAGAGGCAGAGAGAACAGCTATGATTCTGTCAGATCTATAGGAGGGGGGTGGACACTAGCTCAGGGGGGCAAACGACCAGTTGTAGGCCATGCTGTGGCGAGTGGGAGTGAGGGGAGGGTGCATTTGGGCAGGACTGGAAAACTCAGTTGTGCAGGCGAGGAGGGGTTAGTTGCCGAGGGCCTGGGAGGGCAGGATGAGAGCTAGACAGTGACGTGTTAAATGAGAGACTTGGAAACACTGATCTATGGCAAGTGAGCAGGTAGAAACTCGCTGAGACAGGCCAAGGTCAGGTTCACGGGGGAGGAAGCTACTTCATCGCCGAAGAGATGACATTGGGATAGAGAGAAAACAGAAAATATGAGTAGGGTTAGATAATTAAGAATCAGGGAAATTCAGGGCTCTCTAAGGGTCTTCTCCAGCTTCTGTAATACCTTTACCAACTTCCTTGTCCCTGCCACACCAGCCTTCTACAAGACCTCTCTCCAATGACTGACATAGAAAGAATGGTTCTTGTGGACACATCTTCCCTTTTATTTGTACTACGAAGGACCAGTTTGTTCACTGGTGTTTTCTGACATTGGAAAAACTATAGCTGTTTTAGCATTTAGAATCTGGCACGCCTCAGCATCAGGTATGATATGCTGGCGCTTTTGGTCTGTTTTACCTTCAGTGACCTAATTGTATTATTCTTATCATCATGCCCTTCGCTCAGGAGTTTTCCGAGATCCTCAGAGCTTATGTCGATGAGCTTCCCGTAATCAAATACAGATACTCTTCACTATTCCCCACAGTGCCCTTCTGGGAGCACATCAGTAAGCTGGCCATTGTAAATGTCACCCATTTTCCCAGAGTCATGGCTACATTAGGCACGGCAGGTCTGACCCAAGACCGCCATTGACTCATCCTAGTCCTGAAAGGCAGTAAGTTGTAGGAGCAAATTTACTGCAGTCCTGCCACACCTCCACAGCAATATACAAAAGGAAACTGTGATGCAAGTTACATATGGAAGAAGGGCCCAGGTCAGCAGGGCCGCTTATCCAAGTCACACAAATATTAAGACAGCAGGACTAGAACCCAGTTATCTGTGTCCTTCCTAGAGTACTGCTTTTTCTTTCACCACACTGCCTTCCTGAGAACATGTTTTAAATTGTCAGCCAAGGGGCCACAAAGTAGAGAGCCCATAGACAACACCCAGACAACTCAACAGCTCTCCTTTATGGAGCGCTTTCCAAGAGCCAGACATGGTGCTAATAAGCCTTTCACAGGAGTTATTAAAACCCAAAATGGCCCTGGAAGGGACTGTTCTTACCCCAATATGCAGATGAGGAAATTGCAGTTTCGAGAAGGCGAGAAGCTTGTCCAAGATCTTCAATCCAGTGGCAGAACCAGAGTCAGAACATCCCCAAGCTCCTAATCTTCCATTGCACAGTAAGAAGGACCTAGAATGGTTAAGTGACTCGCTCAGAGTTATTTAAGGGTTAGAAACTCGTGTCCTAACACCACACTTAGTCCTCTGTCAAACCGCAGTGCAACAAGAGTATGTTAACTACACATTTGTTTTTGAATGATC
This sequence comes from Mirounga angustirostris, assembly GCF_029215605.1. Classification (NCBI taxonomy): domain Eukaryota; kingdom Metazoa; phylum Chordata; class Mammalia; order Carnivora; family Phocidae; genus Mirounga; species Mirounga angustirostris. Next base: position 13,563,076 of record NW_026991711.1, on the reverse strand, counting down.
AATAGCTTTGCTTCCGCCATAGAATTTAGAAAGGTTTTTGAGGAACCAAAAAGATAGCCAGGGTTGTTAACACCTTGATTCCTTCTTTTTCTCCAAATATTTTTTCCAGTAATAATTTCGTAGTTCTTCCACCAGTCATTCTTTCAATATTTGTCATTGTTACACCAAAATTATTTGAAGAAGCCAGAGAACCACTTTAGTTATGAGAGTTCGGGAGAAGAGGAATTATTTGAATCGATTCCTACTGTTCACCTTTTCTTTGCTCTTCTCTGGCCCCTGCAACATGAAGGATGGCCTTGAATAAGAAGTTAAAAAAGGGAAATCTAAGGAGTATGTCAAGAATGAAAAGAAAACCCCATCATATTTCTTTGCCTTGGAAAGGGGTGCTTAAGAGTTGCTTTTTTTTTTTTTTTTTTTTAACATAAGCTCATAACATAAGTTCCCTGGCTCTGTCTGTGGTGTATGTGAGATCCAGGAGAGGAGAGGTGAAGGTCTTGAAGCTAGAAGTGTAGACCTGTGGTAGACGAGACCGGTATGCACAAGTGTCCATAACTCATGGTTTGCTCTAAGCACAGTGATCTACAAATATTTAATAAATGCCACATATACCTTGTCAAAATATTCATGTTTTGTAGCTTAGCCTAGGAAGTTAAAATAGGTGAAATATTACCAAATAAAACAGTGGTCTTACATGCTTCCTATGCCCAGGTACTCACTAAATACCTGATCTAATCCTCTCAACTCATGAGTCAGTGACAGTGTTTGACTCCCACTGTAGAGATGAGGAATACTAAGAATAAGAGGTGCTGAATCACTTACCCATGGTAACACATGGAATGGGCCTAGACACTGGGCTTGAACAGGATCTAACTTTAAATTGTGGGAGGTCCTGCCTCTCATACGATGTGAACTTTCTACAGCAGTGGGCACTGATCATCAGACACTGATGGCTACTGATGCTTTTGTAATAAAGGATTTTAGTTTGAAAAATGATCAATATGAGTGACGGTCAAGACTTTGATGAATAGAGAAATTCGGCCTATATTTAGTTAGTTGTCAGTGACAGGTCAGGATATGCAAATATAGAAAGGAAAGTAAGTGTATTTGACATTTTCCATATCTCAATCTCATCAAAATCAGGTTTATTACCAACACAGACGGAGTGCCCTACAGATCATATAATATTTAAGTGCACAATATTACTATTTGAATACCCATTTAAATAGAAGCTGAAGCCAAATTTTATTTATCCCCTTCTCTTTAAGGGAAAGGAACCAACACTTACCAATAAGCATTATTACACATCAGATACTTGCTGTACATTATTTCATTTACTACTCAGCAGAACTCTGTGAAGTGTTTTATCCATTTTCCAGAGGAGAGCAAATCTTAAAGAATAATTTAAGATTCAAGCAGGTAGGAAGTTGACTGGACAGTTTTAGAAATCAGGTTTGCCTGCCTCCAAATCCTGTTCTCCTGTGTCTCCACCACATTTGAATGAGATTGGAGCTTGTGGTCAGTGTAGGATCGGGATGAACTTCTTTATATGGTTCCCTTAAAAACTTCTAACTATTGAGTTTCACTATTAGTTTTTGAAGTTTTAACCATTTAAGAAGAAAGTTCTAATAGAAGCAAGCCTTTTTGAAATCCAAGTTCAATATCATAAATAGTCTGAAAATACTGTTGCTTGATGAAACCACAGGGAAATTCAAATTTCAGTCCAGTAAACAAGAGCTAGAAAACAGATGGACAAGGGCACCATCTCACCCTTTCCCAGAATGGTAGAGTGGCAAATAACTTCTGGCTAGAAAGAGTCTACCAAGAGGTGTCCTCTCAACCAGGACTTTTTCAAACAATGGTAATTTAGAAAGAGAGATACTGTTTTTCTCCACGGTCTCCGCAGAACCTTACCTTCATACCAGTCTCAGATTAATTGAACATCACTACTTGGGAGTGGTTGTTTGGGGTGGCCTGGAGGAGGCAACTCAAAGGAGCCGCTGGGAAGTTGTTTGGCTGTAAGCAAGGCAGGGAGTGAATTAGAAAGTGAACCTAGCAAGTTGCTGATGACTCAGGTGTGACACAGAGAGCCAGGGATCCCGTGTTGAAGCCAAACATGGGAAGGAGAGGGAAGCAGGAAATAAGCATTGGGGTAAAGGGGGAATAGGGAGTTATTGTTTACTGGGTACAGAGGTCTGTTTTGGAATGCTGCAGAGTTCTGGAGATGGCTGGTGGTGATGGTTGCTCACGGGCGAGTGTATTAACGCCGCTGAACTATACATTTAGAAATGGTTAAAAGGGCAAATATTAAGCTATGCCTGTTTTACCACAATTTTTAAATTGGCCAAAAGATCTGAGTAGACATTTCTCCAAAGAAGCAGGGAGTAGGATTGGAAAGAAAATGTCTGATTGTACTTCTATTAAATCCATAGCACAGAGTTATTCTTTTTACATTAAAAATTCTCTTATTGCTGTGTTTTCCTTTAAGAGTTTTCATAAAGCAGGTACCTGAGTGCAAATGCAAATCCTTCCTCAGTGAGCCATCCTTGGTGGAAGCTGGGTCTATCCTGAGATGCCAGGCCATAACAGAAACCCACTGTTGACTCAGCAGCAACGCACCTTCATACCTTTTCTCAACAGACATTTATTAAGCACCTACTATGTGTAATTCAGAATTCTGGGAATACAGAATCGAACAAAACAGTCCCTGTTCTCCTGAGTCTAACCTAATAAGGGAGACAGGCAGTAAACCAACATGCAAATAATTCCTGTCAAAGTGATCAACTAATAAGGATCATCTCGAAAAGCAGAAATGCCAAAAGGATGGTCTTAGCCACTGAGTTTTGACAGAGGACAGCAATAAAGAAATAAAAGAGAATATAGGTGCTTTCTTTGTATTTTTTCTTTATTTGGGGGGTCTCCATTTTGCCATCTATTCTACCATGGTATTTTGGCTCCTCCTCGCAGTTGTTAGGGAAGACAGATGGTAACCTGGTGTAGCTCCCCACCAGAGGTGTCCGTGTGGTAACGGGCAAAGTAGGAAACTGAGGCTCAGAGGGTCACCAAGCTTGATGGTGGCACAGACAAGCCTCCTGAAATTCCACTCCGGGACTCTGATTTTTCCTTTGCACCATGATTTTACACACAATTAAGTAGTTTTCTTAACCAACCTCTCTCTTTCTCTCTCTCTCTCTGATACACATACACAAACGTACAGGCAAAGAACTAAAATAGAAAAAGACCACTGATTTTGCTGGAAATGTTGTTAGATGGCAGTGTCATCCTACCGGTTCCCAAAATGTACAAGATGATTACGACACACAGAGACATGCTTCATGTGTCACACTAATCTCACTGTTCCTTTTGCTGAATCTTCGCATTTACTTACTTTCCTGCCTTTAGTGTCCTAAAAGCCAGTTGTCAACAGGCTGAATTATACATTCTGCTCCACAGTTAAAATGAGTACTACAGCCAAAATGTGCTCAGGATTCTAAGTCCGACATAATGGTGGTGGATACAAAAGCAGGGTATTGAGCAGGATTGAGGACTTGATGTTGAATCCAACAGGATCTTGTTTCTGTGATTTTTCTGGGCCCAAATCCTCAATTTATTACTGGGAGTAAAATCCCATATTGAAAAGAGCAGGTATAAATGACTGCCCTTGAACTTTCATTTCCATTGCTGCATAAAGTTTTTTAAAGGTATAAAAAAGCTTTCTTGGATTCCACCTTCATGCCCAGAGGTCACCTTCAGTGAAAGAGCCTCCGATGTGGGTGGCCTATTTAATCCCAGATAGCTTCCCATGCCACGCATCTCAGGGAAAATATTCTAAATGTGATAGTTTTAGAGAAATGTTTTATAATTTTTCTTATAATGTTTTAGAGTATTTTCTTAAATAGTGTGGCCCAAATATTATCTATTGTTTCTTGATACAGTAGAGGAATTTAGCCTCCTTTAATACGTAGACAGGCCCTAATTTTAAAAATATTTATTCAGAATTCCCTTTGTCACTTGGTTTAAGACTCAAAATAATTTTCCTATAGAGACAGTGATGAACTTGATGGTAAGGTCTCCGGGTTGGCCTATCAGAGTTTACTTCACTCGCGACATTGCTCAAGGATAATACTGTATTAACAGCATGGAACAGGCCACATACCGCGTACCTAGATGTTTCTGTATCTTTGAGATGCAAGACAGAGGCCAAAAGCACATGCCTAACTCAAAGCCCCGGACAGCTATGTGATGGAAAAGTCCTTCACCTTCTCCACCTGCCCGAGTAGAGGAACCATCACCCCCGTGAATTCCGTGACTCGGATGTTTGCCGGGGAAGTTTGGTGGGGTGGGGATGAGATGTACGGTATGGAGTCAGGAACGTTGGGCAGGAATAGGAAGAGAAAATCTGGGACTTGTCCCTGCCAGGCAACCAGGGACTTTCATCCACCTTCCTGCCCATTTCCCATGGATGCCATATTTGATCTGCCTCCTTTTTTCCTGGCTGTTGTAGGGGCCCTTCCAGTCTAGGATTTGGTTTGGTTTTCCTGTTGTTCTGACCTCCTCTGGCACTTGCAGAGCAAACATGGTCCCATAGCTCCTCTCTTCCTGAACAAGCACACAACACTCCTGAATGTGTTTTTGTTTTAAACACTTAGAGAGCACTGGCGGAAGCAACGAAAAGTGTCCCCTATGCCTTTTCCTGCTTCCTCATTTATTATCCTACAAGAGAAAGAATCACCCTTGGGTGATGTACGGATTTTTAGACAATCTAAGGGCTAGATTCCTGTCTCACTGTAAAAGCAGCAGAAATGCTCCTCAGAATTCCCTCCAGGGAATTGGACTGGTTGAGGCTGGGTGTGGGGTAGAAAAGGGAATCGTGACTGAAGTCTCACCCCATTCTCACAAGAGTCTAGATTTTTCCACGTGTGACATGGACTCATGCGAAGAGTGCAGTCTTACTCAAATCAAAAATTTCCCTGTACCTATTTTGTCCAGAATAATATAAATTGTCAGTGTAGACCCTGGTCAGTAATCTTCAGTGAGGCCATCGTTACTGCCTTTTGTGCAGAAACTCAATTATTAATATTTTTAAGTGATAGTTTTTCATACATTGGAAGGGTATATCTGAAAAATCTTTTTGTTCAACTAATGGGAAGATATTAGAAATGAGTCCTCAACAAAATGATGTCATTAAAAACAAAGGAATTAGAACTTTGAATGTAAACTTTCCGTTGATGACAGAGGACGAAACAATAATCCTGACTGTACTGCTCTTTAAGGTCTGCTAAATACTGGGGGCGTTTGGGCCAGCCTCAGGCTGCCCTTCTCAAGAGTGAAACCCATTGTCATGTGTGAGAATTTTCTCCCACCACCCCAAAATGTGCTCTTCCTGTATTCATAAAAACCCGTTTTGAAAACAAGGCAAATATGGCATAAGACGCTGCCTTCTCTCAGAACAATACTCCCCCCAGATAATGAATAGGACTACTTTCCAAAGTGTCTTTTTATGTACCGCTCATTACCTTTGAATTGTTTATGCACTTCAAGTTTACGCATAGTCTTGAAATCGGCCAAAGTGCCTAAAAGTGTTCATTTATTAACACGTATCGTTAGACTTGCTCTGATAATGCTATGTTCACAGAAACCAAAGACATTTGCTTTTGGCTTTGGTAATCCATACTGTGATGAAGTCCAGAATTATTTTGTAGCCAAAACTCTACAAACGTCCCTCCGCCTTTGTACAGTTTACTTCAATCAAAATGCTTCGTAAGTTTGGCCTCTCAGACAAAATCAGGGAATTTCAGACAGTAGCAACTGCCATAGGGAAGAGGTGTGGAGTACTAGGAAAAGATGGAGAGAATATTAAGCCGTGGAGAGATTGGGGGGTGGGGGGGTGCCGGGAGATAGCAGTGAAGAGAAACATGCATGACAGAATAAAAAGAAAATAACTGTAGGGAAAAAAAAAGCTATTAGGATGGCGAGCAACAGGCAAGCCTCCTTAGCTTGGCCATAGTTTTAGGAAATTCCATTCGGTTTTCAGTTTTAAAATTAATAATTAGTTCTGTTTAAGGAGAGAGTGAAACATTCTCTTAAAAATTACATTCCAAGGAAACAGGGCCTTCTAACTGTGGAAGAAGACTTCTAAGGAATCAACCAAGTCTAGAAGTTTTCTTCAGGTGGCATTTTTGTTTATCTGCCATGTTTCCATATTTGTGAGTGATTCTTCCCCCAGCCTGGAAGATTTTTCCTCTTACCTGTCTATAACAGGGAGCAGGGGAAGGAGAGGCCTGTTTGTTTTCCTTGGATATTTCCGAATCCTTAACTTGCCCGAAAGACAGCAGAGATACCTATTGTCCAGAGGGTTCCTCTCCTTGCCGCCATTTCTATGTCTCGCTTGTGAGTGGTCTGTTGGCCACCTGCTAATACCAGCATTGTGCTCTTGAGTCCTCAGTAAATGTTGACTCAGCCCTCCGTGCACCCAGCAGTTAATAAATGCCTCCTACGTGCCCAGCCCTATCCCAGACATTAGGGATATAAAGGTGAATAGAACACTGCCTCATTCTTAGAAAACTCAGTTTTGCCACAGACCCAGTTAATGCAACAGCCTTGCTTGGAAATGTCCACTTGAGATCCCTTGCGAGTGCTATTCAGATGCCTTCAGATTTCGGCAAAACCACACGAATATTTTATAAGGCCTATTTTATCCACATCTTCAAACCCCACACTACAAAGACACTATTGGATGGCTCTCCGCAGGAGGACTGAAGTCAAACCTTATTCCTCTCTTCTAATTGTTTTGTGGTTTGGATCCATAGGAACAGTTGGGTCTTTTCACTGAAATGATTTTCCTGTCAATTAAGGCAAGCAGTAAGCGTTCCGGCATACTTTAATATTGAGCTAATATTTTAAAAGACAGCTCTTCTGACGTCCCTGAATCTTTGTAATGAACATATTTATATAAAAAGTGTGAATATTTCTAGAAGTCATAATTATTCATATGTTCAGTTCCTGGATATCCGTCACAAGGTAGAAAACTCAGAAAGTGGTAATACTTGGTGCCTCTGAAGCCCGGGAGAAATGCTATGTTGACTTGTCTTCTTTGACCCCATCTGGCACGAGGGCGAGTCAGTTCAGCGGTTGAGTTGATGGTGCTGACGCACTCAAGTTCAGTGTTTCAGCCTCTGCACAGACTGTCTGGCTTTCAACCAAGTGCATTTCTCACTCTAGTCAGTTCTTTTTCAAGTGTCCAGCAAGGGTCAGGGCGTATAGATGGCTCAGCCAAAATCTATCATCATCTTGGAAGAGACAAGGCAATGTGGGTATTTCATATTTGATGAATCAGTAAAGGGAGGGACAGGAGTTTTTTCTTAGAGGGAGCCTGTTGGTCAAGTACCCTGTTCCTTTGGGTGAAAGTGCGATGTGTGCAAGTTGCAGGATTAACTCCCCATTAGACCCCCTCCCCCAATCCCGCCCAGCAGCAGTGACTGCTGGCTCCCTCTGTGTTGCCTACAGCCTTGGCCTCTGCCGGGCTCAGGAAGCTAGCGATCCAGGCTTAGTGGATAGCTCCTCCCAGTAGGTAAGGCTCAAAGAGGACACAGCCTAAAGAGATATTTGGACCACACAGTTATTTTCTGTAATGAGAATTAGTTGCTGAATTTCCAGCTTCTTTTGGAAAATGGAAAGGTCAAGCAGTGTAAGGTCGAGCGGGTTTCTGCACATAACAACTGGCTGGAGCTGATTAGCTGCTCCTCCATTCCTTGTAGGCACGGGGCCTTCCATCTGCCACGCTCCCTACCTGACCCACTCACTGCTGGGGCCCCCCAGTCCATAGGTTTACCATACAGGGACCCAGTCTTCTTTTTAATAAACTTGACCGCCATTGCACCACGAGTCAGTGGTAGGCACTTCACCAAGGACGCAGAGATTATTAAATGACTGCCCACCCACACATTTCATGGGAAAGCAACCCATCTGATGCTCCTTGGGGCCATTCACGCTTTGTCTACAGTAAATAAATATTAGGCTACTTGTGTACTGGGTTCATATGGGAACAATTTAAGGATGAAGCAGAATCGGCTGATTCTGAGATCCGACCACCTGAAGGACATGCTAATTAACATGTAGATTCCACTGCAGCCAACTTACATTTTTGCATCACAGATACTCTTGTTCCGACCAGAGGGTCCACCGAAGATTCACGCATGCACTAGTGCTTTGAGCTCAAGCCTGTCTTTGTTTTAAAAATAGAATTGCCGATTTCGTGGGCATCAGCTAGTCCCATTTTTTGTGTGTTCTCCTTTTAGTCGAGACAGGAATGAAAAGTAATCCTTTCCAAAGTTCAGAATTTTGATTTACCATACCCGATTTACTAAAATCTTATGTTAGCCGTTTATCCCCCTTGTTCATCATGGTTCTCCTTATATGAGAAGATCCTTAAATTTAAGAGGCGAGTCTGTCAGAAAGATGAACAGAAGTACATCCTGTTCAATACATTTGATTTTTGCCCTGTCATATATGGTGCCAGGGTCCTCAGAAGCTGGAACATTGGACCTGTGACTGGGGAGGGGCTTCCGCCGCCCTGAGCAGACGTGTGTGCGACATCCGTCTGGAGGAGGCCCCGGGGTAGGGTGTGGTTGTCACGCAGGCAAGGCCTTCAGCCCCACGGTCCCTCCGCGGTTTCTACCCATTGGCACAGTCGCTGCTCGCGGTTTGCTCTGGACCCCGCCCCATGGCCGCCCCTCTCCCTGGTTCCCAGGCTCCCACGGCTGTTCTGAGCACTGATCTCCACTGGCGCCGTGAGAGGTAGAGCCTTCGGAACCACTGTTTCCCCTGGTCAGTGCAGACTGTCACTACACCCTGGAGGGGACTCCGTGCCAGCAGGAGGAGTGAGCTAACATCCCTAACTCACACTGGCTTGCACAAGCACTTTGACGTCGTGCAAACTTGCGCTGCCTTCTCTATGTCTACAACAGTATGACTGGCAATACTAACCTAGCTCTCAGGGTTCTGGCAAAAACCACTCACAGCCCCCTGGAAAATCAAGGGGGCATCTACTGAAATTAAAACAAAACCCACAATGAGGCTTCAGAGAGGGGATTTCTGGGGGACCCAACGTGGTAGCCATCTCTCTGACTTACACTCGCTCTGGCAGACCCCAGGAGAATTTTCCATTGCCCCTTCCAAGAAAACACAGGCTGCAGGGCCTGGAGGCTGAGAAAGGAACTTTGGTCTCAGTTTTGGTGAGCACAGGGCAGGAAGGATGCCAATCAGCCGGTCTGTCGAGGTCACTTTGGTGAACTGTGATTTAATTAACTGTACTTTAAAATGGACAGGCTCAGGATCAGGACTTGTCAATATCAGATTCATAGCCCATGTTTCAGGGCCACATATAAAGACAGCACAGGCAGGGAGGGGCAGAGAGAGAGGGGGAGAGAGAGAGAATCTTAAGCAGGCTCCACGCCGGGTGCAGGGCTCGATCTCACAGCCCTGAGATCATGACCTAAGCCGAAATCAAGAGGGGACTCTCGGCCGACTGAGCCACCCAGGCGCCCCCAGCCTGCTCTTTTAAGAATGCACGTTTCGTACCTATATTGAAATACTCAGACACCCTCTAAAGGTTTTGATCCTGCTGCCCATTAAAATTACAATGGAGATTGAAGACGTTTTTATGTATAGAATATATTTCATATATCCATGTAAAGTTGGAGAGGCAACAGGGAAGCACACAAATGGACCTATTCATCTGATTTTAAATTATGTTTCTTTGGTGCAAATTAAAAATATAATCTGACTAAAGAAAACCCATATTTAAAACTAGACAGAAGAGCCCTCTTTCCCTTGAAATGGCTTCTCTACACTCTTCCGCCCGTACACCTAATTCCCCCCCCCCCCCCCCGCTCTTCTCTTCCCTCCAGGGCTATCCCCCAGCTGGAAACTGCCCTGTCCCCCCGTGGGCCCTCCGGCCTGTAGTGTCTCACGTCACACTAGTCTCCTGACATCAGAAACAGCAAGCACATGGGCCGCAGGTCATTTCAGAGACACTCAGAGGGTAGCTGCTTCTCATCTGGAGTCGTGTCTGCATTTCCAGACTGTCTCCGCCCACCCTGCAGAGAACACTTAATTCAGATTGTACCAGCGAGCTCTATTTCTCAGAAAAAAAAATTAATAATCAAATTATGTTTTCCTGAAAAATGCTACCACCCAAAAAATGAAACACTCACAGCTTTCTTACCTTCTAAAATCAAATCTCTTGGACCTCTTGAAGCTTGCAGCTTCCAGGAGAGTAATTCTTTTTTTTTTTTTTTAACACCGCAGAGGTTAGTCCATAAGGTAGCCGAGGATAGAGACCAGGGTAGAGCCAGAGTTTCCTGGCCTGGACACCAGGCCACTGTAATAGCAGACAGCTTGATAACGTATCGGCTATTTGTGTTTGGTCTTTATCCATATAATGTATCCGATGTAGGCTGGGGCAGAGGGGAAGGACAAGCTGGGTGAGTCCAGGTAATGCTCCGAGTGAAGTCCAAGGTTAATTTACCATTCACTTAAACCCAGGTGGTTGGACATGTCTCTCTGTTAGGTATGAGTCCAAAGCATTGCTGTAACTAATTTCTATAATAGCCCATTGCTAGGCTTTCTGTAGAATACTTTTCTTTCCGGGTGCTTAAGAATATCATTCTATATGGCAGTTTAGTGTCACTTACTAAGCAAGGATGTGAATATATTCCAAAATATATATTATTTAAGAATTTGCAAGATTTTGTGCCATAAATATCTTAGAGTCTTGCTAAAGTAAAAGGAAAGAAGAAAGAGAAAAAGACACAATTTGATGTCCCGGGGCATGTTCTTAATTTGGAAACCTTACAGATAGTATTGAATTGAAGCTAAGGGATGAAATAGAATAATTCCTATTTAATAATCAAATATCTGAACCCAAAAGTGAAGTTATAATAGAACCATCTGACGAATTTGATATTGGCAATTGGCAGTGGCTATTCCAAGATACTGTGATAATATTTACATATCAAATCATTACATCTCATTTTTATTTGTCTATCATTATATGAGACAATGCAATTTTTCCCAATTAATTTTAAATTCTCAGGAACTTTGAAGTTTTGAGTTTCCATTTAGTATAAATATTTAATATAAATGAGTTCTTCCTCTACTTTTATCACTTCCATATAAATCTGTACATTCCAGTAAATTAAAGGATATTCCTATTTATTTCATGGGAGGAATTATTTGAGTTGGTACTATTTGAGTATATACTAAAGCTGTTCTTTGCAAACTGCAGGAGCACCCACTTAAAAGGAAAAGTATCCACATACGTGAATTCTAACATAATGGGATGAGAAATTATACATAGAAATGAGGCTTTTATTAGGAATTGGATCCCAGTGTGCAGGAATATTAGCTTGATCATAAAGAATTTTCACTGTTTTTTTTTTCCTAAACATAGACTCTTGGCAGTTTAATGAGTAAATATTTCATTAATTGCACAAAGTTTGGATGAAGCATTGAACAAAGAATATTTTTGTTAGAACTTGTTAAAAGGTTGGCTTTTTAAAAGCTTGTCATTTAGAGGACTGGGTCACACAGGGCAAACTCCCTGTCTTTTGCAAAGGTATGGAGTTGGAAATGAACTTGGAAATCAGGCTCCTGGGATCACGATTTGCATTTGATAGTTTAGCTTTGTCTGTGCTTTTGGATTTATTTAGAATGTTGTAACTGCTTTATTAGAATGTTGCCCCTTTTTCCCTTTGACGTTCCCTGAATTTGAAACTGGTGGTTATTATACCTTGGGAACAAAATTACTTTTGATGGGAACACATCTCTGAATGTTATATGCAAGTTAACAAATAAATAACACTTAACTTATTATACATTTTAAAATATATTTAAACTTTTCCCACAACTTTCCCCGTACAAACTAATTCTCTGATTAGACTCCCTGATCACCTTAGCAAATATTAATTGGATGATAATGGGAACATATCAGAAAGAGACATGAAGCAGAAACTAGAAAAGGAGATCAGGGCCTAAGCACACTGCATGCCCACATACACGCTGTCAGAGTTTCACAGAAAATACAATCGTGTGCATTCGAATCACCATTTGTTACAGCAGCTACAAGGCAGGAGAGCTGATGTGTAAAGTTTTTCGACATGAAGGGTGGGGATTGCTCAAAATTACGATTGCCTCAAAAGATGAAAATATATCAAAATGAGAAATTGAAGGAAATTCCTATTTGCAAAGAGTAGAACTTAAACTCGTTATTTTCCCTCACAGAAGGATGTCTAAAGCACGCTTGTCTTTTTCTTTAACAGATAATTCTGAAATAATCAGCAGACACGGAATGGAATGCCAAGAATCTGCATTGAGAATAACTAAACATTGTTACTGTACATACTATCCTGTTTCCTCCTCAATAGAATTGCCACAAACTGCATGCTAAATAAAGAATTAGTTCTTCCGGACAGACCACAACTGTAAGAAGCTAGTGCTGCTATATCATATATGAGTATTAAATATGGTATGCTTAGTATATTCCAACCTAAGATAGTTAACTACCTGCGACCAGCTGTGACGTTTAAAGACATAAAGGATAAAGTTTACTTTTCAAGGGTTTCTAAACATAGTTTCTGTCCTAGGAATATTGTCTTATCTCCATAACTATAGCTGATGCAGAAAAGCCCAACCAACGTACTCATTTCGATTGCGAATATTTCCAAGTTAGCAATAAACAATTAGCATTAGTTAAGAAATCTGTTCCGAGGGCAGGTTCGATTCTAACGCCAGTTACTGTCATTTCCTTTACCCACCGGATCAAAGCATGTGTTTCGCTTCTTCACAACATGAATGCTGCAGCAAAGGTGAGAAGTGAAGTAAAACTGACGCCTGTCCTTCAGGTCTAAAATTTGAATGGAAATTCAAGCACAAGTATGGGGGACACATCACAGTGTGGTATTTGGTTTGCCCGGAGATGCCGCATTGAATCGTGTGATTCTAGAATAACATTAACTAGATTGAAAAAGAAACTTTGCACGGTATGAACTTCATACCCCACCAAACAAAGTCTTGAAGGTATTATTTTACAAGTATATTTTTAAAGTTGTTTTATAAGAGAGACTTTGTAGAAGTGCCTAGATTTTGCCAGACTTCATCCAGCTTGACAAGAACGAGGCCCATGCCAACAGTCTAATCTAAGGGATTAGTTGGAAAAACTAACTCACCATCCGGTTGCCTGTTACAGAATAACTTCGAAACTAAAAACCTAGTCAAACAACGAAGCTGTAGGTGAGGAGATCTGTATAATATTCTAATTTAAGTAAGTTTGAGTTTAGTCACTGAAAATTTGACTGTGACTTTAATCTAAATTACTATGTAAACAAAAAGTAGATAGTTTCACTTTTTAAAAAATCCATTACTGTTTTGCATTTCAAAAGTTGGATTAAAGGGTTGTAACTGACTACAGCATGGAAAAAAAAGTTCTTTTAATTCTTTCACCTTAAAGCATATTTTATGTCTCAAAAGTATAAAAAACTTTAATACAAGTACATACATATTATATATACACATACATATATATACTATATATGGATGAAACATATTTTAATGTTGTTTACTTTTTTAAATACTTGGTTGATCTTCAAGGTAATAGCGATACAATTAAATTTTGTTCAGAAAGTTTGTTTTAAAGTTTATTTTAAGCACTATCGTACCAAATATTTCATATTTCACATTTTATATGTTGCACATAGCCTATACAGTACCTACATAGTTTTTAAATTATTGTTTAAAAAACAAAACAGCTGTTATAAATGAATATTATGTGTAATTGTTTAAAACATCCATTTTCTTTGTGAACATACTAGTGATTGAAGTATTTTGACTTTTGAGATTGAATGTAAAATATTTTAAATTTTGGCATCACCGCCTGTTCTGAAAACTAGATGCACCAACCATATCATTTTTGTTGGAGAAAAAAAAGAAATCCACCATTTTAATTCATGTCAGTCGATGTCTAATGACCATCTTATATTGTAGATTTGATAACCCCATCGAAAGAAAATCACATTCTAAGTGTGATCTTACATCGTGCTTGTATCGTGGCATTTGTTTTAATTTGTGGGAAAGTATTGTATCTAATTTGTATTTCTTTGGTAGTTTCATCTTTATGTATTATTGATCTTTGTAATTTTCTCAACTATAACAATGTAGTTACGCTACAACTTACCTAAAACATTCAAACTTGTTTTCCTCTTTTTTCTTTCTTTGTTATTTCACTTAAACTCATTGAAAACATAGTATACATTACTAAAAGATAAATTACAGGAATCACTGAAATATTTTTGTAGACTAATTGTTGTCACGGTGTCTTTCTTTTGTTTCATGATTTTGATTTTTAAAATTATTAGCACACAGCTATTTTCAGCCCTTTAATAATGGGAGCATCAGAAACATCACCTGTATCCCCAGACAAATATAGAAGACTGTATTTTTACTATGATATCCATTTTCCAGAATTGTGATTATAATATGCAAAGAGTCATAAATATGCCATTTACAATAAGGAGGAGGCAAGGCAAATGCATAGATGTACAAATATATGTACAACAGATTTTGCTTTTTATTTATTTATAATGTAATTTTATAGAATAATTCTGGGATTTGAGAGGATCTAAAACTATTTTTCTGTATAAATATTATTTGCCAAAAGTTTGTTTATATTCAGAAGTCTGACTATGATGAATAAATCTTAAATGCTTTGTTTAATTACAAAAATAAAATCACCAGTATCCAAGACATGAAGATAGCAATTCAACAAATACTGTAGTTAAGAGATGAACTCGCCACTTGTGTGGGAACTACATTTCACTCTTGGTTTTCAGGATATAACAGCACTTCACAGAAATATTCTTTCAGCCATACCACTGGTAACATTTCTACTAAATCTTTCTGTAACACTTAAAGAATTCCCTCATTCATTACCTTACAGTGTAAACAGGAGTCTAATTTGTATCAACTCTATGTTTTGGTTGTAATATTCAGTTCACTCACCCAATGTACAACCAATGAAATAAAAGAAGCATTTAAAAGGATTTCTAGTCTTCCTCCTTTTTGTGTGGAGACGGATGGATAATCAGCCGAACGAAACAGTCTTCACATTCGCGTAGAAAACCTTTGGTGACTTCAAAGGAGAGCAAGCTCTGGTCTTCAAATGGGAGACTGATGGGTTTTGCTTTTAGGTTTGGCTTTTTAACAGTAAGAAAAGCAATTTAAAGGGATCATTTTAGAAGTTCTTCTGAAATTAGAAATAAAGGTAAATCCCACCACTCGGCCCTCCTCTTCAGGATTCTGCCTGATAATGAAGAGAACATTAGTAACCAAATGGGAACAAAATATCCGTTTCATTTAGACAAGAAAGCGCCAACTAACCCGCAGGACGGGCAGGCTTCTGGCCAGAGCCTGACTGGACGACATGGCTCACAGCTGTGGCTGCAGAAAGAGGCAGAATGGTGAGTCCTGTTCCCTGCAGACGATCATGGCCAGGTGGGTTAAGGAGACGACAAGAGCTGAGCATGGCACCTGAGGGCAGGTGTTCGGCAAAGAGACTTCCCCCACGAGGTGGTGCGCACCTTCTCTCCTTTCTCCTTCCTCAGCCCATTGGGCCCAACAGTATTTCTGAAGGAGGGGGGTATTAGCTGTTGGCTTGGAACGGTCCTTGTCATGCAGAGGTTGGCAGAAATCACCTCCTGTACAGGCCAAGGCAGGAACGGGGCCGGGGGGGGGGGGGGGGGCAAGAAGGTTTCTTTCAGGGCAGGTTTAAAGCCTCAGCCTTCTGAGTGGTTGTGATACCCCGTCACAAGGGAGAGTACCAACATCCAACAGATCGGGCAGATGCTTAAATAATAAAGGCGCTTGTAATTTTTAACCTGTGCCATCGGGATTCGCATCTTTGTGGATGTTTGAAAAACTGGCTCTCTCTCTGGACGAGCAATGTTTTTACAGTAACGCAGAAGAAAAGCTGCTATCACATCAGACGCTCATGACAAGAAAACATTCTCTGTTAAGTTCAAGGTATCAACTTTGGGGAACAAGTTGTTATCTTAAGGGAAAGATCTAAGACCAACTGTACTTAAAATTTTCACACCTGGTTTTATGAAGTGTCATTTCAATCAGTAGACTGACTTTTCATGGAACCACATTAAAATCGAAAGTGAAACTTAAACCCGAGAGAGTAAAACTAGTTTGCCTCTTCCGCATAGAAAATAGTTAAATATAAAATATCAATTATTCTACAATTACCTGCCAATAGAGAAGGGTTATGTCAATTTGGGGGGGCCCAAATTAAAAATAATGCTTCAAACCCAGAAATATACTCTCTCATTATTAATCCGAATTCTTTTGCAACAGTTTAAAGATTTTAGGGCAGCCAGGCAAACAAAAACATAGTTCAATATTCTAATATTTGTGGGAATAAAATCCTGCCTTGCTAAAGAATGATTTCTTCCCCAAAAAAACATCCTAGTATATCTAAAATACTAGGCTTTTATTGCTGTTGGACTGTTCCATCTCCACAGAAATGACTGAGTCACTATGACTAAGTATGATTTATACAAAATGAAACATAATAATGATTTCCCTACATGCTCTTGGTGGGGGAGCTGGATGGCAGGAATGAGGACAGGGTGCAATTGAGAATATTCACCGGGGACCCACTTATGTGCCAAGTCCTAAGCTAAACGGTCTGTAGAGGCTTTCAACAAGCCCATCCTGTGTCATTGACGAGAATTACTAATAACTGATAAGTAAATTCTAACTACTACAAAGATTCCTACTCAAGGCATACAGAGATTCTGCTGTGAGAAGTAGCCTCATTCTGGATCAACACTACCTTTCAGGGTCTGCCCACAGAATGACCAAAAACCTTGGCCTGGCTCGTTCCAACTGCATCTCCCTCTCATTCAGCTATTTTGAAAAACAACTGCCCACCCATTGGAGGCGTCCCTTTAGCCACCACCCTCTCCCACAAAGTAAATGTCCTATGTGCTACTTGGCCTGTATTTTAATCAAACCCTTAAGATAGCCCCTCCAAATTTGGTGAAAACCCATCTAGACGTTTTCATGATAGGGTATGACCAGACAGTAACTTTGTTTGGTTCATATACACTTGACATAATCCTTAGCATTATGGGGGATCTATTATACCCATCAAGCAGACGAGAAACCAAGACTCATAAAAATTAAGTAACTCTTCCAAGATGACTTAGAGTGGCAGAACTCTGAAACCCCGGCTTGTCTTAATTCAGGTTGCCACGAGCTGTATTTGTAGCATCCTCCGAGTCAAAATTTCAGAAAAGAATTCAGAGTAAAGCATCCATCCAGGTTTAAGGTAAAGCTATAATAAGAACCCATTACTAGGTTATATAAACAGATTTTCTTCCCTATCACAAAAATATGATTTATGAAATGTTTTGAAGCTATGGCTGCAAAGTACTCTTCTAGATTTAGGATGGAGCCCAATTCTTTATATTAAGACCAGAGGGGACTGGAAGGAAGCTTACACTGTATCATCTCTCCAGTGTTATCATTTTTTGTTTTGTGTTTCTTTTTTTCATCAAGCTTCCATATGGTTCTCTTGAAATCAAAAATAACAAAAGCCATTGTGATTTTCTCAATAAGGACATGCCATTAAGTCATGATGAAGCAGCCCCTGGAAAGAAAGGATTTCTGGATAAAGATCACACATGGGTCACATAAGCTCTAAAATCCAACTGTGTCCAGAGAGTCCGCCATGTTAGGTTTTGGTGGTGTTCCTTTCTCTGATAACTTGACTGGGGTTTTCCCAGGGCTTTGGTTTATATAAACACAGGAAGAAGTTTATTTATCAGTCTTCGTGTGTAAACTAAAATAGTCTAAATTAGGGAAGTTTACTAACTCTCCTTGGCTAGAGAAGCCCTCCTTCAAATAGAGGTTACCCCACAGAAGCACACTGGCGAAACAGGAGGTAAGTGCCCAAATTGTTGGGGGCTCTCGGCTCCTGAGCTGCAGCTTCCAATAGGCTCTGCAGTGCAGAGCTGGGAAGCCACTCACTTAAAACCTGGGTTTTCGACAGGGAGAAAAGTACGCTCCAAGTAGCATGGCAGCTTAGGAAAGACCTGCTTCCTCTGCTCCGCCTAGGTCCGAGCAAACTGATAGGATATACACAGAAATAACAAACACACTACAGATTAAATATCTGTTCAGCACTCTCAGACACACACATGGCACACGGTTACAGGGAGAGCCGCCTACCACATTATCAGCCATAAACATAGAACTGAAGCTTTTTCGCTTCTGCAGAAAGGGAAGATCAGGGTCTGCACTTCACAACAGTCATTTATTTGGTCAAGAGCAAAGTTTCCAGTCGGACTGGACTCTCCACTCTGCTTTCTGCAGCTTCTAAGCTTCAGTGTTTTTCGTCAGGAAGCTGGAGCTGACAATAGGATCTACCTCACCAGGATGTTATAAGGATTAAATAAAAGAAGATACACTGACCACAGAACTGAGCCCGACACGTGGCAAACTCTCGGTGAATAGGAGTTACTGTTCTTAAAATAATATTAAAATAAGCTCTTGTGTTTCCCTGTAAGTATTTATTTCCTCTTTCTAACCAAACATCTCTTGGCCACCTAGAGGCACCTCTTCTATTTCCTCGATGACAATGTCAAAAGCTGACAGGCAAATTATAGGGAATTTATACTCACAAATAATGAGCCACATTATTGCTATGGAAGCCTACAATTACTTCAACAAATGCTCACTGAGCTCTGACTAAGCACTGCTAAGCTGCTCAAGGGATGTGAACATGAGCAAAAGTCCAATCCCTGCCCTCAAGAAGCTTTCCATGCAGCAGAAAAGGAAGAATAAAGCTGGGGACAGCAGAGAAAGGATGAAGACCACTGTATGAGTCTCCTCGGGCTACCATGACAAAGCCCCATAGAGGGTAGCTTACGACAGAAGTGTATTCTCTCACAGTTCTGGAAGCTAGCTGTCTGGAATTGAGGTTCCCGTTCCCTCTGAGACTCTGGATAGAATCCTTCCGTGTCTCTTCCTAGCCTCTGCTGGTGGCCATCAGTCCTTGATGTTCCTTGACCCACAACTGATCGCTCCAATCTCTACCTCTGTCATCACGTGGCCCTCTCCCTGCGTGTCTCTGTCTTAAAGTTATCTTCTTATAAGGTTACTAGTCATATGGGATTAGGGCCCACCCTCATGACCTCATCTTAACTTGATTATAAATTACAAAGACCTTTTTTCCAAATAAGGTCACATTCATAGGTATGAGGGGCTGGGAGGTCAATAAATCATCCTGAGGGACACAATTCCACCTCCAACAACTAATAGGAGGCTGAATTAAGATTGGTTTCTATAGATCTCAAAGTATCAACAAAAGGATGTGTGTTGCCTTTTCAGTAAAGAGATTCCATCTACATGATGTAACGTGATCAGTCACGACCCCCAGGCCTCTTTCGTTTGCTTTGTTTTGTTATTGTCTGCAGAATGAAGCATTTGGACTACAAGATCTCTAACTTCTAGATGCAATATTCTGTGATGTAGTCAGCAACCTAGCAGGTTCTTGACTAGCCTCAATATTTATTTTACTTGGTAATGTTGATTTGCAAATCTATGTCATTGTTTGTAAGTTTTTGGTGATTGGATTAGTTTTTCTTAGCCCATGCTGTGGGGACAGGCTCTTCCTTTCCACATGCATGAGGAATTTCAGGAGCCTGGCACAAGAAGTCGCAGCCACGCTTGGCTAGGAAGGCCAAGTGTTCTATCTGCAACAAGAACAATGATATCGAATATTTTCTGTGCCCTTATATTGTGACAACCTCTTAGTATGACTCATCTCATTTAATCTTTACAAGCCTCTATGGTTGATTCTATTGTTAGCATCCCAATTTACAGATGAGAAAACTAAAGACTGGAAAGATTAGATAACTTAACCAAAGTCACAAAGTCTGTAGGAAAATGGGCGTTGAAACCAGGCAGTCTGGCTCTGGATTCACAGTGCTTTGCTACACCACTACCCCAAATGTGGGCCTTGAACCTGCCTCGGGAGAACCTGGGCACTTGCTAGAAATGCAGAATCCCAGGCCCCACCCCAGACCTACTGAGGCTGAATCTGCATTTTAGTCACATCTTTGGTGATTCACATGCACATTAAAATCTGAGGAGTGGCACTATGCTAACCAGGGCCAACCCCCCTCTAGAGGCTCTGTGGACTCTAGATAGCAGCCCAATAGAAAACCAATACCAACACCTGACTGTTCTCATGTCCCTCTTCAATAACTACATTCAAAAGAATTGTGATTAACTGGATGCAAACTGTGGTCTCTCTGATTTTACTCCTGTCTTTTCTTCATGTAACACCTAGTAACTTCATAAAATAGAAATCAGATCTCAGCATCATCCAAATCAGAAGTGGGTCCATGCCAGGTTTTGTGGGGTCTGAAGGTTATAAAATTGTGGGCAGAGGAGTCTTTAAAAATCCCCCCCAACAAATATAGAATTAAATATGAAAATAAATATACAGAAAAACATAAACAGCATGCCATTTTTATGAAATAACCATTTGACACACCTTTATAATATTTCACTTAAATTTTTTACTGTATCTCTTTTTGATTACATCCTCCTATGACAACACTTTTGTAATACCATTTTCTATATAGAGAACAGAAAGGTAATTCAATCTTCAAGCATGGTTGGCTACATTTTTTCTTAGTATTAAAGTTTTTGTATTGACAATTTAACATTCAAGTTCATACACACACACAGAGCTTATTGGACACTTACAGATTCATACCCTACAAACACAAAAATTTACTAAGTTCTATTAATTAAATGAGATTACGTTCTATTTCTGATCTAAAAAGAAGAAAAATTATTGGGCATTTATAATTGCTTATATTTTGTTATCCTCACAGATAAGCATCAATAAAGACCAAATCCCCTGCTTAGAATTGTATGCATTTGATGTCTAGAAGAGTTGTCCATGAACTGTATACATATACAGGATTTCATATACATCACGTATACAAGACTTCAAATCATGTTTTCTCTTCCACTACCCACTTACTTTGAGACCTGGGTGCTATAGGATACACTCTCACTGCAAAGCAAACCTCTGGCCCTGCACCTTAATGTTATTATACCAGGTCAGGGGTACTTATACCAAGATGGCTAGCAACAACATAACCACATACAGAAATGCTATGGACCATATAATTATATTTCACAAAACCCAAGCTAGAAGTATCCCTGCTCAAAGTCCTCAGAGCCAGATCCCAAAAATGACTACAGCCACTCCAAACCCACCCCACAAAAGGGAGTGTGACAGAAGGGAAGTTAATGTGGAAAAAGACAGTGGCCCTCAACAATGGAAAGTTGTCTAGAACTATGACCATATAAACGTATTGCTAGGCCCACTGCTAGGGATCCTCCCAGGTCCTTGAAAGGACTCATGCAAATAAGAGGTCCTAAAGCTTAAGCTTCATTAGTTTCATGGTATATCTGCCTCTATCCTCTACTTAAAAACCAAAACAAGGGGCACCTGGGTGGCTCAGTAGGTTAAGCGTGTGCCTTCAGCTCAGGTCATGATCTCAGAGTCCTAGGATTGAGCCTGGTGTAGGGCTCCCTCCTCAGTGGGGAGTCTGCTTTTCTCTCTCTCTCTCTCTCTGCCCCTCCACCTGCTTGTTCTCTCTCTCTATTTCTCAAATAAATGAATAAAATCTTTAAAAACAAACAAGCTCCAATATTCAATGGTTTTCCACTGCTGTTATGATAAAAGAAAAAAAATCAAAGATGACACAATTAATGGAAAGATATTCCATGCTCATGGATTGGAAGAACCAATATTGTTAAAATATCTATACTACCCAAAGCAATCTACAGATTTAATGCAATTCCTATAAAAGTACCAACAACATTTTTCACAGAACTAGAAAGAATAATCCTAAAATTTGTATGGAACCACAAAAGACCCCAGAGAGCCAACGCAATCTTGAGAAAGAAGAACAAAGCTAGAGGCATCACAATCCCAGGTTTCAAGATTTACTACAAAGATGTAATAATCAAAACAATATGGTACTGGCACAAAAATAGATACATAGACCAATGGAACAGAATAGAGATCCCAGAAATATGGTCACATTAATGGTCATACTTATATGGTCAATTAATCTACAACAATGGAGGCAAGAATATACAATGGGGAAAAGACAGTCTAGTTAACAAATGGTGCTAGGAAAACTGGACAGCTACAAGCAAAAGAATGAAACTGGACCACTTTCTTATACCATACACAAAAATAAACTCAAAATGGATTAAAGACCTAAATGTGAGACCTGAAACCATAAAAATCCTAGAAAAAAAAAAAAACATAGGCAGTAATTTCTTTGACATCAGCCACAGAAATATTTTTCTAGATATGTCTCCTCAGGTAAGAGAAACAAAAACAAAATTAAACTATTGGGACTACGCTGAAACAAAAAGCTCTGCACACCAAAGGAAACCATCAACAAAACAAAAAGGCAACCTACCAAATGGGAGAAGATATTTGCAAATAATATGTCCAATAAGGAGTTAATATCCAAATATATAAAGAACATCTACAACACAACACCAAAGAAATAAATAATCTAATTAAAAATGGGCAGAGGACCTGAATAGACATTTTTCCAAAGATGACATACAGATGGCCAACAGACACATGAAAAGATGTTCAGCATCACTAATCATCAAGGGAATGCAAATGAAAACCACAATGAGATATCACCTCACAGCTGTCAGAATGGCTAAATCAAAAACACAGGAGGGCGCCTTGGTTAAGCGACTGCCTTCGGCTCAGGTCATGATCCCAGAGTCCCTGGATCGAGTCCCGCATCAGGCTCCCTGCTCGGCAGGGAGCCTGCTCCTCCCTCCGACCCTCCCCCCTCTCATGTGCTCTCTCTCTCTCATTCTCTGTCTCAAATAAATAAATAAAATCTTTAAAAAAAAAAAAAACACAGGAAATAAGTGTTAGTGAGGATGTGGAGAAAAAAGAACCCTTGTGCACTGTTGGTAGGAATGCAAATTGGTGCCACCACTGTAGAAAACAGTATGGAGGTTCCTCAAAAAATTAAAAATAGAAATAACATGCGATCCAGTAATTCCACTACTGAGTATTTACCCAAAGAAAACAAAAACACAAAAGTGTCTTTGAAAAGACATATGCACCCATATATTTACTGAAACATTAATTACAACAGTTAATATATGGAAGCAACCTAAATGTCCATCCATAGATGGCTAAAGAAGATGTGGCATATACATTGGAATATTACTCAACCATAAAAAAAAAAAGAAATCTTGCCATTTACAACAACATGGATGGAGCTAGAGGGTATAATGCCAAGTGAAATAAACCAGCCTGAGAAAGACAAATATCATATGATTTCGCTCATATGTGGAACTTAAGAAACCAAACAAATAAAGAAGAAAGACAAACAGAAAAACTGACTCTTAAACACAGAGAACAAACTGGTGGTTGCCAGACGGCAAGTCGTAGGGGGCTGTGAAATAAAGGGGATTAAGAGCATACTTATCTTGGTGATCACTGGGCATGTACAGAATCATTGAATCATTATATCATATACCCAAAACTAATACAACATTATATGTTAATTATGCTTCAATTTTTGAAAAGTGGGGGAAAAGGAAAAATAGAAACCAAAACAAAACAAGATCCAATATTCAAGAGTTTTCCCCTGCTCTTACGGTAGAATCCAAACCCTTTACCCTGGCCAACAATATCTCCAACCTCATCTGATATCATAGTCCACTGTGCTAACTACTGTCCAATCTCTCAGACCTCTTTTCTGTTTCTCAAATACCCAGAGTCCTTTCTGCTTCATGAATTCCTGTTCCTTTGCATGAAATGTTCGTCTTCTCCCTCTGGGCATGGCAGCATCATCAACCAACTGGAATTTCATTGGCTACGAGAGCTGCTTTGTCCAATGTTGCCTCCTTCCCCCAGCATGGCCTCTGTCCGGTTGACTGAGAGAGGTGTACACAGACCCAACTTTGCCCAACTGGAGGCAACACTGAAGGGTCATCTCTCACTCCCCATGGAGTGGGCTGAGGCCTTTGTTGAGACGCACAGCCCAACTTCTCCCTCTGCCCAATCCTGCTTCCTTCCCCTCCACACGGCTTGGAATCGCTACCTCACACTGCTTCTCAGGGAATCCGAACTTTGATAGAGAGGCAAATCTACCATTGATTAGTTCCATTATTCAAGCATTTGATTTCCTTTTAAATTAATGCAAGAAATATATTTAAAGCCACAATTTGATTCTTTTTGACAAAGAAAATTGTTTGCTTATAAAAACATCTTGCCTGAGAGAGTACTAAATTAATCATAGAAGAAAATGGAGAACGATAAGAAAGAAGTCAAAACTGAAGTATTTTTTATTATATATTCCAAAATATGGCGACATCCCACCTACTGTAAGGGGAGATACAGCTTTTATTTTAAAAAGACACTAGTGAAAGTCATGTTTAACTTGGTCCAAATTTTTACTCTCCGTCTTTTATATTCCTGAGCCCTATGTCAATTCTTATATGAAAAGAAACCAGAAAAATGATGAAATTGGTTCTTATAAAAGCCAAGTATCTTCATATAAGGTTAAAGCAAAGGTTGCACTGGGTAAATACAATCCCGGAGCCAGATTCAGTTACAGAACACAAGGAATAGAAAACTCCAGAAGGTAGCCTGCTCAACTCGTCACAGCCATTTCAAAGCTATCCGAAGTGATTCTATGTCATTCGCAGTGTTTGCATGCTGAAGCAGGTCACGCTTGGGAATTAATGCAGTTGGTATATGCACTCTTGATGATAAAAGCCTCCATTAAGACAGCAAGGAGTAATTAAGGAAACATATGCACATAATCAATACTCCAAGAGTCATCAATATGTTTCGAATAAAAACCACATATTTGGTGGTTTTGCTCTGGCAAATATCTTTACAGAGATCAATTAACATATTTAGTGCCCGACTAGCTAAAAGCAGGGAGACTGCAGCTCATACATTCCGCCCACAGGAGCCCACAGGAGCCACTGGGGCAGACAGGGAGCTGGGTCGATCTGGGGGCCCTCTGCTGAGCACGCGCGGGCTGACAGCAACTGCGCCGCATTCTGTGAGCCTACGAGGCAGCAGAGCACTGTGGTTAGGAGCACGGCACTGGTAGCCCAGCCAGCCGTGCCCGAACCCTGGCTCCCCACCTTCTGTCCGTGACCAGCGGCAAGTGCACGAGCACCCCATCCTGTTTTCCCTCTTGTGAAAAGGAGCTGATGATAAGAGTATCTGCCACACTTGGGGCACCTGGGTGGCTCAGTCGTTAAGCGACTGCCTTCGGCTCAGGTCATGATCCCGGGGTCCTGGGATCGAGTCCCGCATCCGGCTCCCTGCTTGGTGGGGAGCCTGCTTCTCCCTCTCCCTCTACTGTTCCCCCTACTTGTGCTCTCTCGCTCTCTCTGTCAAATAAATAAATAGAATCTTAAAAATATATATATATACACATATATGTCAAATTTTTAAAAACTAAGTTGAGGGGCTCCTGGGGGGCTCAGGCATTAAGCGTCTGCCTTCAGCTCAGGTCATGATCCCAGGGTCCTGGGATCGAGCCCCGCATCGGGCTCCTTGCTCTGTGGGAAGCCTGCTTCTCCCTCTCCTACTCCCCCTGCTTATGTTCCCTTTCTCGCTGTGTCTCTCTCTGTCAAATAAATAAAATATATTTTTTAAAATAAATAAATAGGGCGCCTGGGTGGCTCAGTCGGTTAAGCGTCTGCGTTCGGCTCAGGTCATGATCCCGGGGTCCTGGGATCGAGCTCCCGCATCGGGCTCCCTGCTCCGCAGGAAGCCTGCTTCTCCCTCTCGCACTCCCCCTGCTTGTGTTCCCTCTCCCGCTGTCTCTCTCTCTGTCAAATAAATAAAATAAAATCTTAAAAAAAAAAAAAAAAAAGAGAATCTGCCACAGAAGGGGACTTCGAGAATTAAGTGAGTTAATAGACACAAAACCCTTAGAACTGTGCCTGGTACATGAAAGCATGAGCTGTCTTCGAAAAACACATCGAACTTGAATAAGTTTGTCCTTTGGAAGGAGTTTCTCTGTCACTTCTGTGGCAGGACAGCCTCTGTGCTACTCGCAGGAGGCAAAGTGAACCGGGACAGCCTGGTGGCCTCACAGCGGAGTGAGGTAAACCAGTGTGGCCGGTACTCAGACCCAGACTGAGCTCATCTTTTCCTACCTTACAGTAATGAACCTTCCAGATTTCCATTTCTGGGGGCGCAACAGGGTAAATGCAAGGAATGAATCTCTGGTGGAAAACAATGAAGACAGCTGATTCCAATATTAAAAACATCTCTTTGAAGGCACCGAGGAGCCAACAAGAAAGTAAGAAACGCTTAAAGGCGATTTAAAAACAAGTGGGGGACTACTTTCCTGTGAGCGAGCACTACATCTACCCTCTGCCTGGTGGCACGTGTCCACCTGCAATAACCCGGGGTCTCCCGCAGCCCGGGAGGCCAGAAGCAAGGCTGGACCTGGCCTGGCAGAGAGTGGGCCTACCGTCAGCTGGGCTGGGGGAGTGTTCACACCCCGGCCTCAGGCACCGAAAAACCCAGTAACCAAGATAAAGGATATCATTAATGTAATATCTTTAAAAATCCAAACAACCAGAAAAATCCATGGTGAACAAAATATCAAACTTGTGAACAAAGCCTGGATGTTGCTTTTGTTCACCTTGCCACCGCATTACTGTGCAGGGGAAACAGTCCCTTCTAATCCAGGCGCACATTCCCCCCTCACCCCGCCCCACTCCAAAGTGGGTTTGTGAGGGTAGACGGGGGCCTGACGTCAGATGGGGCCACATGGGGCTCTGTTGTAGTCATGTTTTTTCATTGTTGAAGTTCCATTCGCTTTTTTCCCTTGGTCCACACTATGAGAGGATATTCTGAAAAGTGTTATGTATTTTGCATAGGAGAGGATATCTTGGGGAGTGCACACATTTTTCCTTTTGCTTCAGGCTCCAATACGGCTCTATAGGGCCCTGCAGTCCGGCTATGTTTGAATGATTGACAATAAAACCCATAGACTTAGGAGGCAGTAATAATAAACCCTGTTCTAAGACAGAGAAACAACATTGTCATGAAAACAAGATTCTCCCTAATTATACATTTACTATTCTATTTACTATTCTCTGCTATAGAAATTTAAGTCCTGATCAATCCCCCCTGGGAACTGATTTCACCACCCACAGTCTGAAAGACACTGTTCTAGGGTTACTCTTAGTAAAAAAAGTTCAGAAAAATAAAATCAACCAATCCAAAAGAAGGTGAGAAAGGAGAAATAAAAAGAAACAAACTGAAAAAAGAAAACACATAGAAATCATAAAATAAGATAGTAGAAATAATTATAAATGTCATTAATGACAATAACTATAAGTAGACTGAACTCTCTAATACATTATTGCCAGATTTGGATTATTTTTAAATCTAGGTATGTGATATTTACAATAAGCACATCAAAAACATAAACACACACAGAAAGTTGGAAAATCAAAAAATGAAAGAGAAGCTAGGAAAAACTAATCAAAAGAAAGCTGGTATAATGACATTAATGTCAGACAAAATAAATTTTAAATCCAAAAGCAATGCTAGAGATTTTAAAGGCCACTTTCTAATGATCAAATGGTCAATTCACCTGGAAAATCAATTCTATACTGGTATGCACATAATAACATACATGCAAAATATATAAGCAATAATTGATAAAACTATGAGCGATCTCCATCATAGTAGGAAATTTAATATACCTGCTTTGTAATGAACTGATCGAGCAATATCAAGTACATGAGGAAATATTTTAAATATTTAAAGAACACTATCAACATGCTTGTTCTAATGAATACAAAACTCAAACATAAAGTAATATGCATGATTTTCTTGCACATAGGGGACATTTACAGAAACTCACTCTGTGACAGGCTATTAATAAATCACAAATATCGCATATCCAATCACATTTTTTCTGATAAAAAAGGCAACTCTTAGAAATTAATGATAAAATAACTAGAAATTCCCTTTGTTTAGTAATTTAAAAAGTCTTCTGAGTGAAAGCATAATGGAAATTAGAAAACACTGAATGGAACAATAATGAGATATATGTACACTTTAAAGATACAAATGAGGGCGCCTAGGTGGCTCAGTTGGTTAAGCAACTGCCTTCAGCTCAGGTCATGATCCCAGGGTCCTGGGATCAAGTCCCGCATAGGGCTCCCTGCTCTGCGGGGAGCCTGCTTCTCCCTCTCCCACTCCCCCTGCTTGTGTTCCCTCTCTCGCTGTGTCTCTCTCTGTCAAATAAATAAATAAAATATTTTTAAAAAAATAAAATAAAGATACAAATGAAATGATAATGGAAAATGTATAGCCTCAGATAGTTACATTAGGAAAGAAAGGCCCCAAATTAATAAATCCACATCCAAATTAAGAAGTAAAAAAAAAAGCAGTGTAAGTCCCAAAAAAAGTATAAAGAGAATAATAAATGTAAAAGAAATTTTTCCTAAAACAGAAAATAAAGGTATAATGTAGAGAATCAAGAAATCAAGTATGTAGTTACCAGAGAAGCATAATTCAACAGACAAACCTTTGAAAAGGTCAGTCAAGCAAACAGAGGGAGGAGGCATCAATCAGGAATATACTGGATTGACATATTTTACAACAACATAATTTAAGACACAGCTCAGATTAACAGGATAGGAAATAGAACATATGCACGATTTACGGCAATACCATCCCTGGAAAGCATAAGTTACCAAAACTACTCCAAAAAGAAATAGAAAATAAAAGTAGATTCTACACTCTACTAATCAATCAAATTGAATCAGTGGTTAAAAATCAATCACGCGTACACACACACGCATGCGCACACGTCAGCAGGCACGGCCAACTTTATGGGTCATTTTCACCAAACATTCAATAAACAGAAAATGCAATTTTATACAAGCTTTTCTAAATGATAGGGAAAAAGAAGCCTGCCCCAACTCATGTTAATACCAAAGTAATGACAAAATCAGGAAAGGACAGTAAAAGAAAGCTAGAATTATGGGGACTGTCACTCATGAAAATAGATCTATCAGCACATTATCAGTTTAATGGAGAAAAAAACATGATTCTTCCAAAGTGCAAATATATCATTAAATAAGATAACATCCATTTGTAATGAAAAAATCAGTGGGCAAATTAGTAATAAAAAGGGAATTTCAATATCCTGATAAAGGACATATACAAAATTACACAGGAAATAACAGTTAATGGTAAAATGTTCAAAGATGCCCTTTACTAGCAGGAGCAAGGTAACTTGCAAATCATTGTTGCTTTTATTCAACATTGTATAGGAGGCCTTAGCTAGTACTGCAGGGCAAGAAAGAAACAAAGCCTGTAAAAACTAGGAAAGAAAACAAAGCTCATTATTTACAGATGGTATAATTTCTTATGCAGAAAACACCAAAGAATCAACAGATAGTTAGATTAATAAATGTGCTTATAGAATTGCTGGGGTTAAAATTGATATGCATTAATTAGGATAATCTTATTGTAATAGATATATCTCAGCAGCTTAACAAAATAAAAAATGCATTTCTCATCACGTAAAGCTAATTCAATGGGAGCAGATGAGAAATGGCGTTCTGCTCTGCCCAGTTACTTGCAGATCTAGCTCATAGAGATGCCACCCTAGTCGGTATGTGGCTTCCCAAGCCTTGCTGGCATCAATGTCCAACGACATACAGGAAGGAGTGGGGGTGAAGAAGGAAGTTTTTATGGGTCAGACCTCAACTGGATGGACATCATAGTTGCCCACGTCCCATTTGTCAGCAACCAGTCATATGGCCACACCTAATTGGAAGGACGGCCAGGAAGAAAAATGTGTGTCCAGGAAGAAAGGGAAAACTCTTCAGAGAAAAGCAAGGTTGTCTCTGCCACATAATAAATAAAAATTGCATAACTGTACCCAACAACAGTTTAAAAATTAGCTTTTAAACAAGATATCAGGGACAAGAGCAACAAAACTATAAAATACCTAGGACTATAATCTAACCAATGGTATATAAAACCTTTTTGAGAAAGGTTTTCAAATTTTTGAAAAACCTTAATAAACAGAGGGATATCCCATGTACTATAAATGAGAAACAAAACAGTATCATTAAGATATCACCTCTTCTCATATTAATCTATAGCTTTAATGCAATCAAATCAAAATACTAACAAAGATGTTTGGTAACCTGACAAGCTAATTCTAAAATGCATATGGAAATGCAAACAAACAAACAAACAAACAAAACACTAAGAATGCCAAAACACCCTCACAGGAGAATATGGTAAAGGATTCCCCAGCCCACATCAGAACTAAGGAACTAGTTATCAAACTATAGTAACTAAGAATGTGGAACGAATATAGTGTTAGACAGGCAGACTAAAGGAACAAAATAGAAAGGCCAAAAACAGTCTGCCCTTATCAGAAAGATTCACTCATGACAGAGTGAAAAAGGGACATGGGAGATCAGTAGGAGCAGGGAAACTACATGATAAATGGTAATGGGACATTTGGTTACTTGGTGGGAAAAAAGTTTTTTTAATTGGATACCTACCCCACACCATACATGAAAATCATCAGTGCCAATTAGATGAAAGGCTTAAATGTGAAGGGCAAAACCATAAGTTTTTGAAAAGATAATACATAAGAATACCTTTACCATCTTGGGAGTAGGGTAAGATATATTAAATGATTTTTTTTAAAGCTCAAAATCATAAAGGAAAAAGATTGATAAATTTAACTCCTTTAAGATTAAGAACTTCTATTTATCAAGAGGATCTAAAGGAAGACAACAAGACCCAAACTACGGAAAGGTATTTGATACATACATAAGAGATAAAAGATTAGTATCTGGCATTTGTAAAAGGCTCTTACAAATTAATAAGAAAAAAGACAAAAAAACCCAATATAAAAATGGGCAAAAGGCATGATCAGACATTTCGTAGAAGAGGAAATATATATGGCCCAAAAACCTGTGAGAAATATTCCACTGCATCAATAATCAAGGAAATGCAATTTAAAACCACAAGGAGATAACCATTTCACACCTATCAGATCAGCAAACACTTTAAATGCAGAACAAGACGTACTTTCATACAGTGTTGCAGTGTTGTTGGGAGTTTAAATGGGTATCATCTTTTTAGAAAACTATTTAGCATTATTACCTAGTAGCATATTGCATAGGTCAGGAGCTGGGGGTAAAGATCTAAGCCCCAACTTACCTGTGATAACGGCAACCAGGAGTGATAACAGAAACTGTGATAGAATCTACTTAGATCAGTAACTCACACCAGTGCCTTGGTTTAATGTCTTCACATACAGCAAGAGGTGTAGCATGGTGGTTAAGTGAGTGTCTTGGAAATCTTATTGCCTGATTTTAAACTTGACTCTGGCCACTCACTAGCTGTGGGCCTTTGCAAGACACTTAGCCTCTCTATCCCTCAGTTTCACCATCTCTAAATGGGGACAGTAAGATTGAACATTTAGTAAATGCTATTATGATTACTAATTCTTTTAAAATTTCACTGGAAATGAGGATAAAAATATCAGGGGGTTGGAGTGGCCAAATTGGGACAGCACCTGCTGAGAACATTGAGAGTTTACTTATCTTCTGGGTTCGCTGTCTTCCCAAGACTTCTCTGAAGTTGCTGTCTCAAGTGAAGGCCAAGTTTGCTATATCTCTGTTTCCCAGCTAGAATAAAGCGTGTTCCTAACAATTTAATGCAAGTCAGAAAAAACCCCCACAGATTCCATGTGTGGCTTCCAAGCATAAATGAAGAATATGAAGCCTCTGCTATTTTAAAAGCTAATTACTAGTAAAATACTTTCAGATTCACATTTCCTGTGAAATCAAATTCTGCCTTTGAAATAAAGGTCTCTGGCAGAGCTATTCAGCAACACCTTTGTTCCAGGCAGGGGTTCTCGTTCGGTACAGAACACACTGTACTTTATTCAGAGGATGACTGATTCAGTTTTAAAGAGGAGACAATTCAAGCATACAATTTTTAACACACATTTATAAATATCTACCCCGTATCTACTGAAGAGATATGGATGCTGTTGGTGAGTTCTTTCATTTTGGCAAGTTTTATGGCAAATATCTGAAATAAGATATGTAAAGATACCCAGCTTAGTGCATGGAATTGAAAACAATAAACAAAAAAATTCAACCACAAACAATCTACCTTTGGATGACAGGTTTTCAGACCTTCGTATCATCAAATTTCAGCTTCTTTGGAAGAATATATTTTATAAATATCTTCAATGATTCCGTATGTTTAATTTTTTCAATATGTTTAATTTTGATCTTCTGTATGTATGTATCCTTTTGGTTCTTCTCAAAAAGCTAGGTTACTTAGAGAAGAAGAAAGAATATAAAGGAAAAAATCATGTAGAGCTTTATGTTTCCTAATAATTCAGTATCATTCCAAGTTGTGTATATCATGATTCAGACCTTGTACCTGGCACCATCCAAATAATAAAAAGTACTTCACAAAGTTGAATAGGTTGGCTTTGAGCTCATCATTTTGCAGTTTCATGGGTCAGTTTATCTACCCAATTGCACAAACTTTCAAATTCCTCCAGATTGTTTCGTGTCAAGGAACAGAACACGTTCTCTTCTCTTTTTCCTTTCCCCGTAAAAAAGAAAAAAAAAAAAAGTGGAAAGAATAGTCCTCACTTGCCATATCCGTTCCCTCAGCTGTGATTTACTCTTTTCATTTCAGAAAAGCAGAATGCGTTAGTTGAGACCTGGAAAGGTATACAGGATATAACAACAAATGTCCATTGCCTACCTCCCAGCCTAATAAATAACATGTACAGCATGGGGGAGACCTCTGTGAACGCCTCTAGATCACATAGCTCTCCCTCCTGACTTTGAACTACACCATTGCCATGCCTCTCTGCACAATTTTATCATGTATGTATCCTCAGACCACATGAAATCTTGTTTTGAATTTTTAACGTTATATAAATGATGTCATACGATATAAATTCTCCTGCAACCTGGTTTACTCACTCAGCATTACATGTGAGAATTAGCCATGCACAGGTACATAGTTCATCGTCCTTCTTTTTCACTGCTGTATAGCATTCTACTGTGTGAATATACTGTAATTTATGTCCTGATTAGTAAATATTGTAAATATCCATCACTATGATGAGTGGACGTTAGTTGTTCCCAGTTTTTTATGCCAAATCCTCCCCAACCTGTAATGTTGTCCATTTATATGTTTTGCCAGTTGGCTATCCCATTGTGACTTAATTTGCATTTCTTCCATTACTAGTACCATTACTAGTACTTCTTCTAAGTGCCTGACCATTTGAGTTTTCTAAAAATTATTCTACATACCAATCTCTTTTTTTTTTTAAGGGGGGAGAATTTTTTTCATTTTTTTAACATACTCAAATTTATTAAGCCTTTTCTTTACAGTTTAATAAATTCTTCCTTACTCTGAGGTGATAAAGATATCTTCCTAAATTTTCATCTGTAATAATTTGCAAATTATTCCACTGAGCATTGATTTTTGTATATAGAGTGAAGCAGGGATCCAATTTCATTTTGTTTTTCCCTTAAGAATAATGGAATGCGGGCGCCTGGGTGGCTCAGTTGGTTAAGCGACTGCCTTCGGCTCAGGTCATGATCCTGGAGTCCCGGGATCGAGTCCCGCATCGGGCTCCCTGCTCGGCAGGGAGTCTGCTTCTCCCTCTGACCCTCCTCCCTCTCATGCTCTCTGTATCTCATTCTCTCTGTCTCAAATAAATAAATAAAATCTTTAAAAAAAAAAAAGAATAATGGAATGCTGCACACCACTTACTGACTCACGTTATCTTTTCCCCCACTGGTCTGCAGTGCCCGCTCAGACATCAATTTTCTGGATGTACTGGCTTCCTAATCCTTCCTTCTGGGTTCAGTTTCTTTTTATTTGATGTGAATCCCTTAGCAGTTCCCTCTAGAAGAGTCAGTGAGGAATAATTTTCCTTAGAAATGTATGAAACTATTTGCTTTTTCTTGCATGACCTATAGGTGGATACACAGCTTAATTGTCCCCCAGCATTTTGAAAATATTTCATTGTCTTCTGTTTCTATGAACTGAGATATTACACGTGAGAAGTCAACTGCCCATTTCATTTGTTCCTTTATATATAATCTGTCTTACCTCTTGTAGCTTTATACTGTTTCCACTTTATCTTTGAAGTTTTGTAATTTTGATATAATGTTTCTAGATGTTGTATTATCTTGTTTGGGGTTCTATGTGCCTTTCAAACTTAGCTCTAAAATACTCTTGATAATTCTTTTTATTATTGTTTCTCCACCATGCTCTTTACTTCCTGCTTCTAGAACTTTTATTAGCTGTGTATGCTTCTCATCTTATCCTCCATCTTTCTTCATATTTTCCAGCTCTTTTATTTCTCTGGTCTGCATTCTGTGTGGTTTCATCAGGTATATTTTACAATTCACTAATTTTCTCTTCATCTGCATCCACTCTACTGTTTATCTATCAATCCTTATTTTAATGACAACATCTTTCATTGTTTCAAATGCTTGCATGCTGGGGCAGTTGGGTGGCGCAGTCAGTTAAGCTCCTCACTCTTGGTTTCTGCTCAGGTCATGATCTCAGGGTTGTGGAATCGAGCCCCCTGTCAGGCTCCAAGCTCAGCGTGGAATCTGCTTGAGACTCTCTCTCCCTCTCCTTTTGCTCCTCCCACTCCTAAAATAAATAAATAAATAAATTGTTAAAAAATATAAACATAAAAATAAAATAAAATTTGTGCATGCTTCTTTTTTTTTTCAAATCTCCATGCTCTTTTTCCCAACAATGTCCAGTTCCTGAAGTAGGGACCCGGTTCTTTGTTTTATCCCCTTGAACATTCTGAACATTTATTTCAAAGTCTGAGAGATTGCATCATGTAGTGTTAAAGTGTGTTCCCATGTTGTTGAGTCTCCTCAGTGCTATAAACCTTTTCTTCTGAGCCTGTCCTCAGGACCACTGTCTTCTGGGGGAAGTCTCTGTGCTGTTCTGCACTCAGTAATTCCAGCTTCCTTATGAGGCCAGTGGGTGGAGTTGTTCAGGACCACCCCAAGACAGTCCCTTCTCTGGGTCCTGGCTCCCCAGTAGACAGGGAGATTATAGACACGACCCCCACCCCGAGGGGGCTTTGTAAACCCATTTACTAAGGTATGTTTCCTGCCCTGGAAACTGAATAGATTGTAGCATCCTTGACCTCGTATATTCATAGTCTACATGCTCATCCTTGGGAAATTCACTCACTTCCTTGGGATAAATAGCAAAGCTAATGTGTCAGTTTCTGTTCACTACTTTAGCTGAGTTCCCTCCCAGTAAATAGAGAATATCCCTTAGAGTTTGGCCAACTAATTGGCAAACTGTGTATTTTAGCCACCATTTCCATGTGTATAAATGGAGGGTGGGTATTTCCCAATCCAGCTCGTTCAATCATTCCTGAATGGGAACTCTCCTTTCTTCCTTCCTCAGCTCTCCCAGTCTCCAGGTTGTCCTTCTGTCTCATGCTCACGTCCTGGTGTTCTCCTCTTTTTCTGTTCATATTACACATCATGCTCTTAAAGCTTTTGACCTTGGCCCTCTTATCTGCATAATCTACATGCTCACCCCTGGGAAATACATTCAATTCCTTGGCATAAAGAGTAACATACTAGGGACGCCTGGGTGATGCAGTTGGTTAAGTGTCCGACTCTTGGTTTTGGTTCAGGTGGTGATCTTGGAGTTGTGAGACAGCCCCGCATCAGACTGCACGCTCAGCCAGGAGTCTGCTTGAGATTCTCTCTCTGCCTCTCCCTGTGCCCCCCAAAATAAATGAATAAATTTTCGAACAAAAAAAAAGAGTAACATAATAATGACCAGCAAACCTGAACCAGATGTGTCTCCCAAGATCTACTGCATACATTTTTTCACCCACTGCTTATATAGGTACCTGAAAACTTAACAGGCACTTCAGTCCCAACACATCCAAAACAAACTCATGGTTGGTCTCATGGAAAGCTTTATTTACTCTCACGCTTATTCATCCTCTTGATGTGGCATGTTCATCTGTCTGCTCAGGCATTGAAGCCTGAAACCTGGTAATATTGTAAATTTGCCCTTTCTCTCAGCAGCTACATCCAATCAACAATAAACCCCTATCTGTTCCACCCATCTGGCAACCCTCCTGTCCATCCTCTCTGCCTCATTTCCATGATGGTGGCCTGGGTTCTGGCCCTGAGTCTTTCCCCTCTGGACTGCTATAACAGTGGCCCAGATGATCTTCCAACTCCCTTTGGTCTTCTCTGATTTTTGTAAATAATTACAGATAAGAAATATATCATATTTTCTTATTATTTCTATTATTGTGGAACAACAAAATCACCAAAAGGAACTTGAAAATAATGTGCTCATTTCTGGTCTAATATGACTTCTGGAGAGCAACCCAAGATTCAGCCTTCCTCAACTTTATACTAAAATATAAATGACACTCAGAAAGAAACAAAGAATGAAAACAAAGACTGTCAGGTGTCCTGTTGCCAGACTATGGGAGGAAATTCCACTAACAAAATCTACAAAACTGAAATGAACATCAAACTCTATGGACAACATTGAGTCATGTTATGAGTCTTGAAAAAGCACAGGCAGACTTGCAAGGCAACAGAGAGAGGCATTGTTCCTCTTCTATTGCCTTCCTGGGGCTCAAGGATCCAGTCATTACCAACCAGGACACTGGGCAGCCAGCCACTTTTGAAGATAACACATATTGAAGCAATCTGAGTATCATTTATCCCCTTCCCAACAGAGCCATGTACCTGCCCCAAGTAGAGTAATGCCAAAAACCATAGAGAATAACTATACAGACATAAGATGGCCACTAAAAACTGGGCTAGCCCCCTGCTAATCTCTCACTACCTCATCAGAATAGGATTCCACCAATCTTATTAAACCATACTGCTTTTACATACTCAAATTTACTAAGATTCTGATAATGGTAACCTTTCCTGAACAGATACTATCTATGGAATCAAGTCTCAACCGTCTTGCATAGCATTCAAGGTCTATTCTGTAGATTCAATGTACATTTATAAACTTATCTCTTGTTTTATCTCCAAACATTGGGAACTCCAGCTATACAATATTATTATATATTTCCAAAGCATTTTCTGTGTTCTCCTATCTTCTTGTCTAGGTGTCCCTTACTCCTTCTGCCTAGAAGACCCTCTTCTTTTTTTTTTTTTTTAAGATTTATTTATTTATTTGAGAGAGAGAGTAGGGGAGGGACAGAGGAAGAGAGAGAAAGAATCCTCAAGCAGACTCTCCACTGAGTGCAGAGCCCAGCGCTGGGCTCTCTCTCTAGCCAACACATACCACAGAGCTTTCTGTATCAAAGACATGCAACAAACATGTGTTGAATTAATTGAAGACGAGATGAAAAGGAACCACAGAGAGCTTCTTATTCATCTCAATTTTTACCACTCAATGTTATATTTATCTTGAAAACAATAGCTGGGTTTTGTCACTAAGCCAAGTGGCAAGCTGAAAAGGAACTAAGTTATGAATTTCCTTTGCAGTTTTGAAGAGGAAACCCATAGGTGACACCTTCCCTGACAAAGGAAAAAGGAACTAAAGGCCACAATGAGGATGGGGAGGGGAGGTCATGGAACAAAAGGAAGTCTCATACCCTAATCTCCACAAGATGGTCCAGTTGCTGATCTCTCTGGTTGCTTGAGAGCAATGAAATATGTCATGGAAGGTCAGCAGATACAACAATGTTGGAAAAAGCAGGAATGATGCAATTATAAATAACCAAGGTGCTCAATGGGTCCATCTCAATTCTCTCCTCTCTCCTTCTTTCAACCAAATGATAGAAAATTGC
Source organism: Mirounga angustirostris (assembly GCF_029215605.1). Taxonomy (NCBI): domain Eukaryota; kingdom Metazoa; phylum Chordata; class Mammalia; order Carnivora; family Phocidae; genus Mirounga; species Mirounga angustirostris. The sequence continues at coordinate 13,525,031 of NW_026991711.1, read as the reverse complement.
TGTCAATTTTAAAGTCAGTTATGTATTCATTGCACAATAATGAATCACCCATGAAAACACCTTTCACAGTCCTTTCCAAACCAGCCAGACACTCTTCTTGTGAAGTTGCTATTCATTTACATGGTCATCCCAGAGCTAAAATACCACAGAGAACCCATCCCCTTGCGTTGGCCACAAGAATACTGCTTCCATCATAGTTTTGAAAGGCACAAAAGTTGTGTTTTGCATTCCTCTTCTCACCAAATTCAAGAGCAAACTTGCTCTTGCTTTTCAGCCATTTATTTAACAAATATTAGTCGAGTTCTTGTTATGCTCCAAGCACTGTGCTAAGAGCTAGAGGCAAAATGATGAGAAAAAGCAAGCATGGCCCCCTGACCTCTTGGAGTTGACTTTCCCTTAGGAGAGACAGATACCAAAAAAATAATTTCCTGGATAAACATAAATGTAACTGCTATGAAAGAAGGTCTTGTGGAAAATATAGGAGACTCTATATGATAAAGGAATTTGAGTTAGTCTGGAGAACTAGAAAGCTCTCCCAGAAAAGATATGCCCCATGACATTTGAAGGTTGAGTCAGAGTTAAATGGGCAGGCTGCAGGGAGGATGAGGAAAGGGAATGTTCCAGGCAGAGGGAAGTAGTGCACACAAAGGCTTTGCTGCCTGAGAAGAGGTGTTTATCAACACTGAAGAAAAAACAGCTCTAAAAGCCAATCTTTTGGACCACAGCACCCTCTCCTCTCTCTATCTGCAAGATATTTAGTGGCCAAGTTCCTGGGCTTCTTCATACTATTCTATTTAATAAAAGTTAATTATTTAGCAGTTTGGAAAACTTACAGTTGCAGACTGTTTAAGAAGTGGGGTGATAGGGGTGCCTGGGTGGCTCAGTCGTTAAGCGTCTGCCTTCGGCTCAGGTCATGATCCCGGGGTCCTGGGATCGAGCTCCCACATCGGGCTCCCTGCTCAGCAGGGAGTCTGCTTCTCCCTCTCCCTCCGTGCTCTTTCTCACTCTCTCTCAAGTAAATAAATAAAATCTTAAAAAATAAGAAGGAGGAGAAGAAGTGGGTGATAAATGTAAGTCATAATATGAGGAAGGGAGAAAAAAAAAAGATGTGAACACCTGAGTGTACCCCAAAATTTTTTAATTCAGTTTCTGTTTTTGTAACTCCTCCTCCACCCTCCTCTCCCTGAACTCAGATGCCTGGTCACAGGGTCAAAATCTTCCCTTCCTTTATTCTGCACTCTTCCCTTCAAATGAAAGGCAGCCATGCAAAAGCCAACTCAGAAAGGATTTCATTACTTGTTTTTCTGGGCGGGCTGTCACTGGACTTACTAACTCAGCTAATGAGGCATTCTGATACATTTTGCTTGAGGATCCTGTGGTGGAAAACAGCATTATTAAAATATATATATATATATATATACATATATATATATATCAGATAACAGGTAGCTGTGGGTTTTGCACATTTCTTAACGTTTCCAGTGTGTTTCACTGATTCAAAATGACTTTTGAAACCATTATTTAATTCAATGTTTTTACCTGCCGGCCAGCATATTCTGATTTCTGCCCTGGCATGGGCAATACATTAATCTCCCCACACGATCCTGACATGCAGATTGGCATAGCACGTATTAATTCACCTTTCACTTAAATTGGTTTTCTTCTTACCTTCACTGCATCCAACATCTTGGGCTAACCATATCTATGTTTTTAGCATAATGTAAAATGGGGTCAAACCTCTACTTCTTGAGCTGGGTTTAATAAATAAAACTAATAGCTGAGATTGATTACCCATTTAGAGAACAAACTACAAAACCTAAGATGGATTGTATAATTTGCAGCTCTATGACATGTATTAAATTTGCAGACGTAAGATAAATAATTCATGCAAATAACCAAGAGAAGACACCCAAGAATGAAGTTGTGTGGCTATCCTTTTACGGCAGATGAAATAAATGACAAATTTCATTAACTCTTGACTTAGGATGTCCTATAAATACATTTTAACAAACCATTACCTAACTGAAACTGGTGTACAGACCAAGTAAATTCTGTTATCTGTCCTTATCTAGAGGTTTTCTAAATATCTAAACCCTTCAAAAAGTAATCTCTGTGAGTACAGTTTTTTTACACTAAAGTCTATCTACTACCTTGTGATTTCAGGAATTAAAGTCCCTCAGATAACTAGAGAAGGGGGAAAAAACAAGCATGAAGGATATAAGCACTAAATTCTTCTCCTCCAGTTCCAGGAGAGCAGAACCCAGTGAATAAAACATGAGAGTAAGTGTTGAACTTTGTTTATACCCTCCCAGGCTTAAATTAGTAAGCATAATCACTTAACCCTTCCGCTTCCATAACTTGGAAGATAGGCATACAAAGTTCACTCCATAGGGTGGTTTCATGGTTCAATTAGATTTGAAGTAATCAGGATAATCCTGAGATCCTCCCAGGGATATATATAAATAAGGGATGATGTGATTGTTTCTCAGGGCCTCTGGTGAAGAACTGTGCCCGTTGGTCCTGACACAGGGACATTCCAGCCCAGAATTAGAGAGTGGTTAGGCCACTAAACCATCAAGAACAGGCTCTGTGACCAGGCAGTGTGGATCTCTAGGCCCCATGGATGAAAAGATGAGTCCGGCCTGGCCCTCAGCAGCTCAGAGAGTGCTTGAGTGGGTGCTGAATGCTCAGCATGGGACTCTTTTGTGGTTGGTGAAGTCCCCTCTGAGTGTCTACAAGGCAGCAGAGTAGGTTTTCTGGAATATTCTAAAAATGAGGAGAGTCTCTACCTTCCAAGAGTTCACAGGAGTTGTTTGTAACAGACTTGTAAGCAACTAACCTGACCTTTTTTAATCTTTAGAAGAATCTTTATTATAATTATCATTCCCATTTTACAGATTAGAAAACAAAAGCCCAGAGAAGAGAGTTTAGTGATTTGTCCAATGCAGCAAAGATAGTGAGGGACAATGAAACTCAACCTCCAGTCTTCATCCCACTCTCTTAGTTCTTTTTTTTTTTTTCCAAAGATTTTATTTATTTATCTGACAGAGAGAGAACAAGCAGGGAGAGTGGCAGGGAGAGGGAGAGAGAGAAGCAGGCTTCCCACTGAGCAGGGAGCCCAATGCGGGACTCAATCCCAGGACCCTGGGATCATGACCTGAGCCGAAGGCAGATGCTTAATCGGCTGAGCCACCCAGGTACCCCCTCTATCCTATTTCTTTATGGAGAAGTATAAAGTTTCCTTTTAGTTGCTAAACTTGGACACTTTGTTCTTCTCATAGGGTTAAAAGTTAACTGATCTTTACCAGAGATGATGGATTGGATTTTAGGAATTCCTGAGTTCTGGTTTAAAAGTGCTGTGATGTTGATGGTTCTGGGTGTAAATTCTCCCCAGTAACCATATGTACTTTGGATATAGTGACCTGAGATCTCTGGGTCTCTACAGGCATTGTACTGAGCTACAATAACCAAGAAGTCCCTCACTACATATGGTATCAAACCTGTCTTTGGAAATCTTCTGGAAAGATTGGAAAAGAGTGAAGATTTAGATGAAAGCAAAGGCTTTGCACTGTCTGAGTAAGAGGGGGTGTGGGGAGTGGGCGGATGTCTCTGAGACTCTTTCAGCAGGTTCTGCAGCCACACCAATCCCAGGGGCTGCTCTCGAGGCCTAGAGACTGCGTTGCCCTGTTGTCAGCTGCAGCCCCACCCCTCCCCAATCAAATTGGGCACCAGCACCATCATTGCCAAGCCAACTTTTCTTAAGGCTTTAAATTTTTTTTTTGCCTGCAACTGTTGGTGTTTCCAGGCTGCTGACTTCTCCAGAAGCCAGTCTGGGGCACATGAGGCAGAAAGAAAACCCAAGGAACTCACCACCAGATCATCCACTGGGTCTCAAGGCCCCTGGTAAGTCTGCCTTCTCTCCACCTTCCAGAGTCTTCTTAAGTTCGATATGTCATATCCAGAGTTTTTGCTGTACTTGGTGGGAGAAATAGAAAGTATTCCACTCCATCTTTCCAGAGGTAACAGTCTCCTTAACTTGCCTGTGTGTGTGTGAGTGTGTGTGTGTGAGAGAGAGTGTGTATGTGTGTGAATGTGTGTGTGTGTGAGAATGTGTGTGAGTGTGTGTGAGAGTGTGTGTGTGTGCGAGTGAGTGTGTGTGTGTTAAAATATATGTAGCCTAACACTTATCAAGTTAATCACTTCTACATGACAATTCAGGGGCATTAAGGGTACTCACAATGTCGTACAATCATTGTCAATATCCATCTCCAAAATGTTTTCCTACCCCAAACAGAATCTCTGTACCTATTAAATAATGACTCCCCAGCCCCTCCTACCAGCCCCTGGTAACCTCTGGTCTACTTTCTATGTCTATGAATTGGCCAACTCTACATATTTCATCTAAGTATTTCTGTCCTGTGACTGGCCTATTTCACTGAGCATAGTGTTTTCAAGGTTCATCCACACTGTAGCACATGTCAGAAGTCCATTCCTTTTCATGGCTGAGTAATATTCCATTGTATGGCTAGACCACATTGGTCATCTGTTCACAGGGAAGTGCTGAGGGTGGAGGGGCAGGGGGCAGTGGAAGTACGTGAACATTTCACTTTGGTTTAAGTACCTTACTCCCTTCTCTCATTCTATTAGAACACAGGGAGGCCTGACTCTTGGTCCCGGCATCCTGAAACAATCCTCAGCTTGCTTTTACTCTGGGAAGCCTGTAAATTTATGGGGTCGGCAGAGCGGTGCTCACTCACTTTAATAACCTTCCAATATGGATTTATTCACAATGTAATCTGACACATTTTAAACACCAGGAGGAAAAAAGAAAAAAGAAAACAATATTATTAGTCTGTGCACATCCCTGCTACTCCAGGTCTCATCAGTCCCTGTCAGAGCTCAGCCCTACTCAGACTGCCCAGTGCTGTCACCAAGCCCTGGAGAGCCAGCCAACTCAACCTGCAGGGAAAACAGAAACAGGAAAACCCTGTGTGAATGTGAATGTTTGTGTGTAAGGAAACAAGATGCTTCTACAGAAGTTCACATTTTGTCAGAAGACAGTTAAGGTACTAAGTAGTATAATGAAGGGTACAAATAAAAAATATTTAAAGACTGTAGAACTTGAGGGGTGCCTGGGTGGCTCAGTCAGTTAAGCGTCAGACTCTTGGTTTCACATCAGGCCACGATCTCATGGATCGTGAGACCAAGCCCCGCATCAGGCTGCGCACTCAGCAGGGAGTCTGCTTGAAGATTCTCTCCATCTGCCCCTCCCTCCACTTGCACACACTCTCACTTTCTCTCACTCCCTCAAATAAGTAAGTCTTTACAAAAAAAAAAAAAAGACTGTAGAACTTGAGGAATCAAGAACAGTGTGACATACTGGTAAGAACACTGATACTACAAAGGTAAGCATACATCTCTATCCTAACTACACTCCATGGGCCAAGAGGATTGTTTGATGTTGGCATATCTTCCTGGGGTGACCACCACCCCACCCACCACTCCTACTCAAAAGTGAACATTCCACAAATACTACCTGACCTTTTGTACTTATCCTTAGTTAGGCAACTAATCCTCATTACTCCCTAAAGTTTAAAATTTACAGTCTCACTGCCATCAAAGGTTAAAGTTTATGGCTTTTATTGCAGATATTAAATATTTTAGGATAGAAAGAAAACTGCTTTGTTTTCCCAAATGACCTATCATATTGTGATGGACTCTGTGATTTTAGATATTGGCTTTGGTTTCTTCATGGCAATTCTGTTCATGGTGAACATCAGACACAGCATTCTGGGAGATCTGAAGACCAGGAGAAGTCAAATCCTCATTTATACTGATATCTGAAGACTAAACTGATGGGCCCTTGGTCCCATTCCAAACATATATATGTTGGATAAAATACATCAAATATAATTACATCAATGCCCAAATTGGAAGATGGAATAGGAAATCATTGGATACAGAAACAGAGAAGAAATTCAATCCTAGAGTGGAAAGTCGGAACAGAGGCTTAGGCTGTCCACCAGACAAAAATGATACAAGTTCAGGTCCTGGGGAGCAGAGGCAGGTTGGGGTTTTACCACCCACATGGTTCCCATAGTTTCCACTTCAGCCAAGGACCTGAGGAACTGCTGAATTCATGAAGTAGGGACCAGAAGTTAACCAAAAATATACTAAATCTAGATCTTTCCCCTTAGAAAGAATTGTACAGTAAACTTAAGACTTAGTTGAAAAGGCTTGGGGAAAAGGGCAGAAAATTCAGACTCTTAACTAAACAATGATATATTTGACCATTGCCTAAGTCATGTTTTCTTTTAATGCTGGTATTAACTGAGGCAGTGCAGATAAAGTCAAGTTGCTAATTCTGTTTCTTATGCACATTTAATGAATCATCATCATCATCCACATTGCCTGTCCTAATTAATATCCCAGTTATAATTCTCTAAATGGGACCATCAAAATGGCACACTGATTTCTTAACAGACTATAGAACTGAGTTCCCCCAAAAGAACATTTAGAAGAGAAGCAAGCAGGGCTCAGGTAAAATTGGTTTATTATTAATCAAACTGCTCTGCTTCATCAGTAAAATGATTAAGAACAACTTAGCACTGTTTACAGAGTTTATTGATCAAAGCCTTTGATTTCATTGTCAGGGACCTTGTGTGGGGAAACATAGCTGCAACCCTCCTGTAAATCTCAAGCTGTTGGGATTTTTTGGAGTCACGGCATCATGGCCCGTCCATGACAAATGGTTCAAGAATGACCATGAACGACAGTCTGCTCAGTGGGAACAACACACTGCTAATGACAAGCCCATGGGTTTGTTTTCTCCACTGCCATTCTTCACTTATAGACACTTTTGTGGTGTGTGTGTACTATACAAAGCTCTTCTTATGGAAACAGCTCTCTGTTCCCCACTTTAAATGGACAGCTTGACTTCTCTTCTCCAATCTTAACTGTAATAACAGTAGTGATCATGTATATTATTGACTGTAAACTAGGACTTGGGCAGTGTGATTTATATACATTACTCATTCATTGTTTGCAAATGAGGAAACAGAGACTAAGTAACCTTCTCAAGGTCATTTGGGGAAAGTGAGAGAAGTATTTGGGCCCAGTCATGTTTGACTCTGATAACGTATATTATCGGAGATATGCTTTTATCTAGTGTAATTACTGCCTCTAAGAGTAAAAGTTAATATTGGGAAGAGAGAAGTCCATTGGCAATATTTAGTTTAATTATAAGAAGATGCAGCATACATTTATGATGTAAGTATTCAGTAAAGATGCTATCATTCTGGAAATGATAGGAAAAAAGACTATTTCTTGATTGCATACATCTACTTATATGGTATATAGTTGGATACTTCACATACTATATACTGCTTAATCCTCATATGATCACTAAAAAATACCAATTCTTATTCTCATCTTACAGTTGAAGGCATTCAGGCTTAGGATGCTAGGTAACTTTTGCAAATTCACAGAGAAAGTAAGTAGCTGAGTTCTAGTCCAGGTGCTGGATGCCACACCATGCTGCCAGTGTGACTTTATAAATGCATCACTAAGATTGCTTTCCTCCTAAGTATTTGTGTACAAAACATATTTGTAATATATTCTTTCATCAACATGCATATTCTCTATTTTGTATTAAGGACCGGAATCAAAATAATCAAAACTTCTCCAAAAAAGTAAAATCTTCGAAGGATCTATCACTGATTATAGACTGTTAATAGCTGAAATGTTAGGGTTTATGGAGTACAACCCACTTAATCTTAATGGTGAGGAAACTGATGCCCCCAGAGAAGTCCCAGTTATACCACCTCTGACTAGTGGTCAGACTATGAACAATTCTCCAAAATGGTGAGGAAACTGATGCCCCCAGAGAAGTCCCAGTTATACCACCTCTGACTAGTGGTCAGACTATGAACAATTCTCCAAAATGGTGAGGAAACTGATGCCCCCAGAGAAGTCCCAGTTATACCACCTCTGACTAGTGGTCAGACTATGAACAATTCTCCAAAATGGCAGCTAAAATTAAATTTGTCCAAAAACCATGCCAATTGTGAAGATAAAATAAATAAAACAAATAGCACTCCGTGTAGCATAATGTTAGCTAGATTATTATTACCATTGATACCAACATGACTACATTAAAATTGGGGGATTGACGGGCGCCTGGGTGGCTCAGTTGGTTGAGCGACTGCCTTCGGCTCAGGTCATGATCCTGGGGTCCTGGGATTGAGTCCCACATCGGGCTCCCGGCTCGGCGGGAGGCCTGCTTCTCCCTCTCCCACTCCCCCTGCTTGTGTTCCTGCTCTCTCTGTCTCTGTCAAATAAATAAATAAAATCTTAAAAAAAAAAAATTGGGGGATTGACTCTAATGGCCCACTAAATTAGCCAATCTTATACCCACACACACACGGTCTTCATGTTCATTGTACAACAATGACATAGAACATTACTTTCTCCACCTGCTGAGTAGATTTCTCTGATCACAATCACCATTTATTCACCTGCTGTATAAGTTCTGTCTGGTTTCGAATGAATACATAATTAAAATGTTTCGTAATTTGGGCGCCTGGGTGGCTCAGTTGGTTGGGTGACTGCCTTCGGCTCAGGTCATGATCCTGGAGTCCCAGGATCGAGTCCCGCATCGGGCTCCCTGCTCGGCAGGGAGTCTGCTTCTCCCTCTGACCTTCCCCCCTCTCATGCTCTCTCTCTATCTCATTGTCTCTCAAATGAATAAATAAAATCTTTAAAAAAATAATAATAAAATAAAATGTTTCGTAATTTTAAAAAAATTATGCCAAGAAACTTTGGACTTCACAATACGTAAGTTACTCAGAAAGTGAACATAAAGCATAGAGCTGGGTGACAATAGTACCTGGCTGGCCTCCGGCGAACCCAGTTTATGCTTGGTGACTTAACTTTACTATCAATAGCATCCCGTTTTACTCTCAAAAGTGGCCAAACTTGGATGATGAACTGTATGGTCTAAGCACTTCATTTCCAAATTGATTAAAAATTTTTAAATAAATCTATTTTAAAGATGATGGCAAATTTACAAATGTGATACAGGCTACAATCCAGAAGCCCTGCATGCCCTTCACTGTAGATAGGACAATAAAGAATTCCTTGTGTCCACAGGAGAAAATTTGACTCTTTTCTGGGTAAGCCAGGTGCTGTCTTCCAGAGGAACTAGATGATTTCATATTAATTTTTAGTTTCTCCAGAGGACAAGAACATTACCCACATAACAACAAAAATGGTAAGTTGAAGCAAAACACCTCCTTCTATATGAAAGGCTGCAGGAAACACTCAAACCCGCCCGGACAACCCACCCTCGGAGACCCATATGCCTGGGTCTCTGAGATAAGCTGCATCCCAGGCCTCACAATGCATGACTTGACTATTGCCTGGAGCTTTTGTATTGCATTTGTTATTAATGCAAATAATAACATACATGAGAGACAATATTTCCATCATTACAGAAAGGACACGTTATGTCTCCAGGGAATATAGCAGGACCCTCTAACTAACCGACAGGCAACAACTCCAAAAGTCATTGTCATAATCATAGTTAGGTTCTGAACAATGCTTGGGCTATAACATATAATTAATGTGACAAACTGACAGCAGAATGCTGTTCATTTCCAATGTAAGCCTAACAGAGGTGTTTTTTTTTTTTTAAAGATTTATTTATTTATTTGAGAGAGTGAGAATGAGAGAGAGTACATGAGAGGGGGGAGGGTCAGAGGGAGAAGCAGGCTCCTCGCTGAGCAGGGAGCCCAATGCCGGACTCGATCCCAGGACTCCAGGATTATGACCTGAGCCGAAGGCAGTTGCTTAACCAACTGAGCCACCCAGGCGCTCTAAGCCTAACAGAGGTTTAAAGGAACACATCCTAATGGAATAACCTTGTCTTTGTCAGGAATATTCTAGTTGTAAGTAATAGAAATCAACTGGCGTTAGCTTAAAGTAAAGAAAACTTTAGTATAAGGTTGAAGTGGGAGAAGCATGGCACACATCAATGGCGACATATGCAATTGGATCTTCTCATAATGTGGAAAACTCTCAGGCACTAAGCTACCACCCCTGGGACAGAGTGGGCCATTACTGCTTTTCTCTACCTCTCTACAAAAATCTGCTTGATTCTATGGCTTTCCTCTGTATATTAGTATTCTCTGCTGATTTATTTGTATACAGAGCCCCCCAAAAGGCATCCCTATTGTAGATTCCTCGTTCAAGTACCTAGTTCACTTCCTAGTTCAAGTGCCCAGCCCTCTGGATTCCAATTCTAAATTCCCAGGAGGAAGCAAATCTGACTGGCCCATGAGGTAGGCATGATGTATCATGAGCTATGACCAAAGAGAACTTAAACAAATAAATGTAAACATGGGTCCTCAAGAGCCTGACTTGAGCAAACATTCCCAAAGGAACCTACATATGGGTATAAAATGGTTGGGTGCATTTTTACTATATTTCTCTAGTAATTTCCCAAGGAAGCCTATTTTCTGTTTTTCCCAAATACATTTGGAAATAAGTTGGGCATAAATGGGCACGGGGAAGCATCATGTTCTGAATAGAAAGTACTGCCATTTTAGCATACTCAACTGTACCTCTGAAACTTCTGTACAGAAGATCAGATCATGTAATTCATGAGAGTCATGTGAGGAGTGTCAGCCAAGGCACCCAGTGTGGACTCGCGGTGAGGAGGCTGGTATTCATCACTTTTTACCCTGTCTGCTGTCATCTGGCTATTCTTCCCTAAGTCCTGTGCCTCTCACCATCTCTAAGTTTTCCTAGCCTGTCTATGCCAGACTTTAGGCTGGAAAGAGAGGGTCTTTTTGATAAAGGGATTAAAGACATAATAAATATATCCTTAGACAGTCTGTCCAATCTTGTCATTCAGACATCCTTGACTTCTAAGCAACATGAAAAGCTCCTGAAATTTTAAGGGGACACAGACAAAACTATACCAAAGGCTTAAGTTTTTATAAATTATCCTAATTTTTTAAAACTTGATGGCTCATATCATTTAAAACTCATCTGTCTTTGTGATTTGTTTTATAATCGTTTGTGTTTTGGGGCACCTTGGTGGCTCAGTCAGTTGAGCATCCAACTCTTGATTTAAGCTCAGGTCATGATCTCAGGGTGGTGGAATCAAGCCCCATGTCCAGCTCCCTGCTCAACGGGGAGTCTACCTCTCTCCCTCTCCTTCTGCCCCTCCCCTTTGCTTGCACACATGCACTCTCTTTCCTCTCTAATAAATAAATAAATCTTTAAATAATAATAATTGTGTTTTTATCTAATTATAATTGTCTTATTGGTGATTTTTTATTGAAACAGAGCTTAATGTGATTCCTTTTAAGAATGAATTTACACACAAAGAGATAGCAAATGGGAGCTTTGCTGTATTTTCTATTATTTTGTCAAATTCAGAGTTTGTTTGTGTTTTAATATAAGATTTGGCTTGAAAATGAACAAATAATTACCTAAAGGATGTGACCCAGTTGTGGTTCTTGTGAATTAAGCCTATGTTACTGCTTTTTGAAGAATTATATTGTTACAATTTTAGTTGGCTTTGTTCAGTTTTAAAACACCACTGATTTTAAGTACTATGAAAGTAGAAATAACATCTTTTAATAGAGAGGATAATACAATAATTCAATAATTTGGAACTTCATCATAATTTTAATACCATTTCATATTTAATTTAATTCAATCAACATATTTTGAACACATACTATTGATTAGCCAAAGCACTACAGGGATTAGAAAGATCGGGGGGAAATGTACCTTCTCCATTCTTCTCGCCTGCTGCCCACACATCCATGAGTCCACATGACAGATGGAGATAAAATAAGCATAACACCAGAGAAACTGCAGTAAATATGAAAAGTATGGAGTGTTTGGGGAATATGGAATGAGAGATTAATTCTAGTTTGAGGGACACATGAAGAAATGGAATTTAAACTAAGTTCTGGATTTGAGGTAAGTAATCTGGTTATTCAATATCCTCAGTAGTAATTTTCAAGATCATCACTTTAAGTATGATTTCTTTCTTCAGAAAATACAGTAATTAATAGGTCACATTGATATTCAACACAGGGACATGTCCGAGTCATCTAGAAGATTTTGTTAAATATACACATTCTCAATAAACACAAGCCCACCCCTGTGTCCTCCCAGATTCGTAACTGGTGAGACTTGGGTGGGGCTTGGGAACACCCCTCCCCTTACACATACATATACACAGAAAGCAAGACAAAGTGTGAACACCATGGTGAAAGCTTTAACATGTACTTCAATGTAAAATACTGTTTCTATACATACTTTTTTTTGGATAGTGTTCAAGTTTCTTGAGAAGATCTAACTCTTAAAATTAGAAAATTTATCATTATATGTATTTATGAAATGTACTTCAGTCCTTTCTGGAACCCCGTAGATTAAAAACAAAACAAAACAAAACAAAAAAGCCAGAAAAACAAAAAACAAAACACAAAATACGTTGATGATAGATATCTGGATGGATAGCTAGTGACCTGAATGACTTGGTATTTCTGCTTTTGGAGAGCCAGGGTTTGAGGAGTCCTATAAACAGGCCCAATCCCATGCAAAGGTAATTCCCCAAGCTAGGGTTAAACATCTTACTGAGCCTCAGCCCTACCCCCACTCCATTAGTCACAGATCCAGTTAGAAAAACCCCAGGCTTCAGACGACCTACAGCCCTAATACAGACAGCATTGAGCCCCTGAAGCTTTGCATTTTCAGTATAAAAACCTCAGCAACATATGCTATTGATTGGTCTCCTTTCTCAATAATTTTACTTGGATTGCTTTCTTTTGAGCACCATAATCATAACCTTAGAATGCCATAAGCTGACCATTTTAGCTTCTTTCATTTTGTCAGCATATAGTGCAGAACTGACATACTCAATTTTAGTCTTGGAGCTCATTCTTGTTCATATAACCTAATTATGTCGACAGATTGATATTTTTTAGATAATTTACATATGTTGTAGCACCTTTTTGTTGGAAAGTTTGCATGAGAAATAGCCAAAAATCTTCATTAAGAAAAAACAAAAACACAACTAATAAATACCAAAGACCAATCCCCAATAGAATCAAGTCAAGGCAACTTGCATGATGGAATAGTTTAACTCTGTTCAACTACCTGGCATGCCAAGGAACATAAAAAGGCTAAATATCCCTGAAATGTGTCCCTCAGCTTCTCTCATTCAGATGTCAACTGGAATCAATTTTGCCACCAGTGCCATTTGCACTGAGGTAGTACTTTGATTAAGCAAACAAGATTTCTCTTTCTCAACTAGTGCAGCCATTTCAACGTGGCTAATTACTCATTAAGGGCTCGTATTTTGTGAAGCTTGTGTGAGAAGCATTAACTAGGACGATAATAAAAGAGGATGTACTGTTCTGTAAGAGCGAGAAGCTGGGTCTTGAGGAGATGACCCTGAAAAAGTAGGGTGGATCCCTTTCCTTGACAAAATAACCAGCTGGCTGCTGAGAAGGACAACTGGATGGGCCATCCGCTGGACTGTTCTGTCTTCCCCAGTGCGCCCCAAACCACTGTCAAACGTAATCGTGTGAGAAGCAGAAGAAATTGATGGAAAAAAGATGAGGGATGGCGCTCCCAAGTCTGGAAAATTCTTGTAATCACTTGAAAATAAGATATTATTTGACTCTAATTTAAGAATCTAGTAACTGTGAAGGCTGTTATTAGTCATGTTATACCGGGTGAAGAGATTAACCTTAGCATTAAAAAAAAAAAAAAAATTACTGTATGACACAAAATACGATGGATCCCCATGGCCTGTTCATGCTCACTCTGGGCACATACTTGGGCCATTTAACTTCTTTTCTTCTATTTTATTTTCCTTATTTTCTTTTCCCACCAAGTGAGCATAGCTGAATGCCGCAATGTTTATAGATAGTACAGTTTAACTGCCTTTCTCCCATTTATATTTTAACTGGAAAAAAAAAAAAAGCTTTCATATCAAAAGACTAAAACCCCCCGTGTAAAATTTCAGGCAGCAGTCAGTAGATAGAAAAGTTGATTTTCCAAATCATTCCTGGCACTTCTAAAGTCCAAGCCCATAGACCGACCCTACTTTGCCTACTGAGGACCTACTATGTTTGAGCTGAGAGTTTCTTTGGGGATAAAGCCAGTTTTAGAGGAAATATCTATATCTCCTCCTCGATGTTGAGAAACTCCCCATTCTTTTCCCTTGTTTTCATCTTCTCTGTTTTACAGGATTTTTAGAAGCAAAGTTATAGTCCATTCAATCGTTCATTCATTTGCAAACATTTTATGAGTTCCCACAATGTTTTATGCAATGTGCCAAGTGCTGCTCAAATTCAAATGAACCAAACACTGTTCTTAGCTTCAGTTAGTCAAGGAGACAGTGCAACAATGTGCTATTGGTGTTGAGACAGAAGTCTGGTCAGGGTTACACCAAGGGTCACAAGAAGTAAGTAGTAAATTCTGTCTCCAGTACATGCTACCATACAAACTGAAAAAAAGACATTTCTCCCACTGTGTAAAAAGATAGAATAGTGTCAACCCAGCAAGAAATCAGCACTTGCCCTTACTTCAAATGGGAAAAGTTATTTTGGAAAATTATGTTCTCATTCAAAATCATTAGGTTAACCACAGAAGTATGATAAGAATTATGAAACTTACAACTTAAACATAAACCAGGAAAAAAAGAGATTATAGACCATACATAGAGATGTATCCTAAATAATGTTGCACCTACACTTCTGTAAGCCACTTTTTCAAAGCAAAACCTAGTTTTGAACATTATGCCTGGTCATCTACCTAAATATTTATCTATATACCTATCTGATGAGGAGGAAGTCTCCTTTTATTCCTAGCATAGTGCCCTGCACATTGTCGGTGGTCTAGAATTACTCCTTGAATGCTAATGTTAGAAACCAAATAGCATGATGTGAGTTGTGTAAGAATTTGCTTTTTCTCCAACACAGGTGTCTTCTTAAATCTCTTTTGACTTTTGAAATGTTTGATATTCAAATATTTGATATTTGATCTTTTAAGTTTTTGGTAAGAATTATAATTTATCTACATTCCTTTCTGTCATTCAAGAGATATATATTAAGCATTTGTTTTGTACTAGGCACAGATCTAGGTACTGAGGATTACACGGAACAAGACAGACCAAGACCTTACATTCTAATGGGGTAGACAGACAATAAGCAAATAATCAAAATGATAATTTATGCACATGATCGTAGAAAAAACTAAAACAGGAATATAAGTAAGGATTAGATTGGAAAGATTAGATCTTTCCAAAGAGATAACATTTGAAGAGAAATGTGGGAAATGGGAAGGAACCAGTGAAGCAAAAGTCTGGAGAATCCACAGCACAGGCACTCTGAAAATCTGACCCAACCATGCAGACTACACACAGACTAGTGTACATTCAGGCCAAAAATCTGGAGGTTTTCTTTGATTCCTCTTCTTTCCCATCACCCCTTCATCCAAACCATCATCTAGTCTTGCAACATGACCTATAAAACAGCATCTCAAACCTCATCTCCATTGCTCCCCTGAACAATCCACTGTCAGTCACCAATATGATAGCAACTAGCCCCATAGGGCTATTGCTCATTTGAAATGTGTCCAGTCTGGATGCTGTAAGTGTAAAATATACACCAGATTTTAAAAGCTTTGTATGAAAAAAGGTAAAATATCTTAGTAATTTTTGTCCTGATTATACATTGAAATGATAATATCTTAATATATTGGATTAAGTAAAACACATTTTAAACATTAATTTTACCTGTTTCTTTTTACTTTTTTCCGATATGTAATATATTTTATTTTGGAATGTGATTTTTTAAAACCCAAGGGTTTTCTTTTTTGTTATATGTTGTTATTAACTAAAGTCCGTAGTTTATTTAGATTACCTTAGTTTTTACCTAATGTCCTTATTTCGTTTCAGAACCCCATCAAGGATATTACATTACATTTAGTTTTCATGTCTCTTTAGGTTCATCTTGGCTATGAGAGTTTTTTAGGCTTTTCTTATTTTTGAGAAGCACTGGTCCGGGTAAATTGTAGGATGCCCCTCTTTTTGAAAAAAATTTCATTATTTAAACTAAAACAAAAGCAGTTTACCCATATTTCCTACCTCTCAACTCCCCACCTCTAGCACCGACCAATCTGTTCTTTGAATCTGTGAGCTTGTTTTTTAAAAAATTTTGTCTTAATTCCACAAATGGGGGGATGGTATGATATTTTTCTTTCTCTGTCTGGCTTATTTCACTTAGCATAATACCCTCAAAGTCCATCCATGTCATCACAAATGGCAAGATTTCATTCTTTTTAATGGCTAATATATATATACTACAATTTTTTTATCCATTCATCCATTGATGCACATTTAAGTTGTTTCCATATCTTCGCTATTGGCTATTGTAATATAGCCAATGTTGCAATGAACATGGGGGTGCATAGATCTTTTCGAATTAGAGTTTCCTTTTCTGATGTGGGGTTCGAACGCTTCACTACTGAGGAAGAAGCGCTGGATTTTGGGTTCCCTCCTCGTTGTGGGATACTGTGCCAGGTATGGGGCTTAGAGAGGGATTATGTTCCAGCCTCTCTTACCCATTTCAGTGTGGTTTTCTTCTCATTTGTCCAATGTGTAGTCATCACTCAGCCTGCCTTTAAATGTTTTTTAAGAGAGAATTTTCCCGTATGTAGCTACAGACTCAGGGTGACCATGGGAGGAGGTAAGATCAGGATTTTCCTATATCTTCTTTTTCAGTATACACATTAAGACTATAAATTTCCATCAAAGAACCACTTTGCTGTATCTCACAAGTTTTGATAGGTAGTATTTTCATTATCGCTAGATTCCGAATGTTTTTAAATTTCTTCTTTAACCCATGAGTTATTTAGCATTATAAGCATTTTTAATTTCCATATGTATGGTTCTTCATTTGTCTTTTTGTTGTTTTTAAAGTTCTAATGTAATTATGAATTCACAATCTGAATGGTATCTATTCTTTGAAGTGTATTGAGATTTTCTTTATGGTCCAGTATATGATCAATTTTTGCCAATGTTCTGTACGTGCTCGGAAGAAAATATGTATGCTCTAATCATAGGTTATAGAATTCTCTATATGTCTGCCAGTCCAGTTTTGTTAATGGGCTATTCAAATCTTCAGTATCCCTGTAGTTTTTGTCTGCTTGAGTTATCAGTAACTGAGAGAAAAAGATGCACTGTGAGAGTGGAATTATCCATCGTTGTCATTGTGGGTCTCTGTGTAGCAATATTCTGGGATTCTGAGGCCTTCTATGCCTATGAATATTTGTATCTCATTCTCATACCTGAATGTCACTCTGGCTGAATATTAAATTTCTGTTTCTAGTTCTTCTTCCTTCAAGATTTTAAAATGCTTACTCCATTGTTTTTCTGGCTTCTAATGCTCTATTAAGAAATCTGATGTTTAATCTGATCTTAATTTTTCATACTGTAAACTTTTAAAACTTTTGGTCTCAGATATCCCAAATTTCACTATGTCTGTAAGTGTAGGTTTTCCAGATCACTTTTCTTTGAGGTTCCATAGGCCCTCCCCCCTGAGGTCTTTTACTTGTTTATCCGTCCATTCATGAGAAATTTCACATTATCATTTCTCTAAGAAGTCATTTTCTTATGGGGATTCCCATTATCTGTATGCTGCCACTTCTTCTCTTCTCCATATCTCTTGATTTTTCCTTTTTCTATTTCTTTGAACTTCCCTTCCTCTTTCTGTGACATGACCTCAATCTGGTCTTCCAATTCCCTCATGTGGTCCTTAAAGGTGTCCCTTCTGCCATCTTATTCTCCTTTGTTCATTGTTTCAACTACTATACATTCCATTTGTAGTATGTCCACTTGGTTCCTTTTGTGTTTCTTGGTTTTCATGTATAACATTATCCCTTACCTTTTTTAGCAGGTTTATTGGGGGCTAAATTTAAATGCTTGGTCCATTCTAATGTTTACGTTTCTGATGAAATCTATAATTATTTTTCTTCTGAAATAGTTGTACTTCTCAAAATATCTTGTCATGTGCATTCATTTTTTTCCTCTGGAAATGCATATGAGAACAGATGCAGGGTGACCCACTAGGGCTGAGGGGAGTTTGGGGGATGCTGTACTAAAACCATAACAGTCCCAAGCAAGCCAAACGTTGATCACCTTTCTAGACACCATTTTGAGCCACACCAAGTTGCTCAGGGATGAGAATAAATGAGCTCTAGAGCAGAGAACCCAAGTCAGGAAAATCACAGCCAATCACTCTTTAGGTCTAGAGTTCATCTTCTGCTTCCCCCAAGAGGAGAGAAGCAACATCAGAAGGAACAAGCCTTAGGTTGAAATTCACAAGCCCAGGGAAGTAAGAGTAGGAGGTATGGGTGGGCAAATGCCCTAAGTTGGTTAGGACCTAAGGAGTTTCTTGGCTCCTTACAAGCACCTTACAAGCTCCTTACAAGCTCCTGTGTGGCCCTGATTGTCCTCTTGAGTCCACTTGGACTAGAGCTCTGCATCACCACATGTGTGGGGGCAGGTACTGATTTTCCCAAGGCAATAGTGAGTGAGAAGCATGAGCACATGTGTAATAGTTCTTCTCCTATTTTATTATTCTGTAGCAGTGTGGCTGGCTACTTCTTGCCCAAGGCCTAAACCACCACCACCTTCCTCTCCCAGTCCTCTTACTGAACAGTTCCCTCAAATCCTCTCATTACCAGGGTTTTCTCATAATTTTCTTCATTTGATGGTGGTGTACCTCTACATTGCTTCCATGACCTTGGAGGAAGGAACAGTAATAATGCTAGTTCAGCATCTTCATATCACTTATTTGTATGGTGGTTCCTAATTATTTTTACATCTTTTATTAAAAAACTACAAGCTTCTTGGACATGTAGCAAAAGGGCTCTGGAAATGGCAAAGCACAATAAATATTAATTACATTATTATAAACAATATCAAGATATGTTCATATGCCTACAGTGGCCTAATTTTTAAGAAATATTCTTACATAAAATAGCATTAGAAAAATACTACAACCATATTTGACCAGAAACCACATAAAATCTGACAAACTTCTGATTTTTTTACAAGTATTTATTACTGTTGCTATACTATTACATTTGGCACATCTACAGGGTTTTTTTTTAATTTCCAAAATATGTCACTAATCTGTAACTTATTATTCCTTAGAGCTTCTTTATTGAAAAGACTTTTCTATGGCAAGGTACAAAAAGGCATTCTAGGAAAAACATTCTAAATTACATTATTTACCTAAAAGACTATCTTTATATATTACTGGTCTATTGAAATTTTTCTTTTCAATCAAATTCCATTCATCTTTACATAATGCACGTAACAGCTACCATGAAAAAATAACCATAAGCGAAAACTGTTTTGCTGCCTGTCTTCATTTTTTGCTACCCCTCATTTTTCTTTCTACTTCTGTTTGTGAAAGTTTGAATTCCACCTTCTTGATGCCCTCAAGTCCATAATTACTTCTTATAACAATTCTTTCATGATGCCCACATTATAAATTATTCATCATTTTGAATAATACCTTAACTTCTTCAAATGTACCCTTGTACTTTCTTTTTCTTGTTATTTTTTCCCAGATTATTTATATACCTTTTTGTAATCTTGCCTTGACACTTCTAGCCTCTGATTTTTTTTTCCCCTGATAGTTGTCCCTAGAATGGCACTGCTATAGAGGATTAAAGAATCAAGTGATTCTGGATTTTCCATATTTCACTCCTACTTCATTCCTGCTGTCTCCCTTTGCTCTCTCAATTCCTTGCACCTAGAGTGTTCCTTTCTGCCCCATCTAGTCCATTCTTTGGCCCCTGCCTTCAAAACCTGGCTCCATATTAATTTCCTTCAGACAGCTTTCCTTTATTAAACCACTTCAGTCTATTCTGTTTCTCTTAACCTCTAAGAATTCATGTATAAACTATACATATTATCATGTCCTTGAATGTGCTTGTTATAATTTTATTCAGTTATGTGGTTATATATTTTGTAATATTTTACTATTTACATTATTACATCCTTGTAATCTCTAATTTTTCTTGTTAGCATGAATTATAAGCTGTTATTACATAATGTAAATGTGCAATCAGTTGTTTAACGTCAGTCTCTTCTGTTTATAATGTCTATAACTACAAGCTCTTCTGGCTAATTGTCTATTTTTGTATCCCCAGAGCCTAGAATAATATACATAGTAAGTGCTCAATTAATACCATAATGTCTTTGAAATGCCATTCAGGATATCAGTAGGATATCCATCAGAATATCATAAATTCTCGCTGATTTTTTAAAATACTATTTTGTCTCGAATCTCTTATACTTTCTATGGTAGTTGGGATGTATTTGACTCCAAGACACAGAAAACCTCATGGACTTAAACTAACACAGACTTAAACCAAAGGAGGCTAGCTGTTTACTTAGTAAGTCCAAAGGTGGGCATTTCCAGTATCAGCATGACCATTCAATGCTGTTTTCCAGGACTTGGATTCTTCTCAAACTTCTTAGCCATCTGAAGCTCGCTGGTTTGCAACCTCAGCCATAAGGCATCACAGCCCAAAGATGGTGGCCACATTCTCTTATTTCAATGTGCAAAGCAGGAAGCAAGGGGAATGGCACCAAAACAATGGGGATATCTACTCCTTCTTGTCAGACTCCCGGGAATCCCCCAGTCCGCGTGGCTTCTTCCAGTTCCAATAATGAGAACTGAGTCATGTGCCTACTGTTGGACTAACTGGGCAAAGACGAGAGGACTGCCATTAATGATCAATCCTGATTCATCCCTATTATTTTTCACCTAGAAGAAAGGGAAACTGCTAGGAATGCAGCAACACTGTGTTTACTCTTCAGCCGTGTTAAACAAACCATACTGGAGCTCTATTTTCCTCTGAACATTCAAGCTTTTAAGTTTCTTTAGGCTTTTTTCTTTTTATTTCCTGTATCTTAATCATTAAGCCTTTTCCTTCAATAACATTTACTTTTGTGACCAGAAGGTTTCTTTCGTTGACTTGTTTACATACTCACTTCATTTCTGCATTTTTTTCTTTTCAAAAGTGCTGAGACATATTGCATTTTCAAAAAAGAAACAAGTTTATTCTGTCCCTTCCTTTCCACTGTTTATATATACTTCCATTTCTCAACTATATTAGGAGCCTCAGAGGCCAAGAAAATGTCTTCTGCTCTAAATGTACTTGACTTGCCCTTCCCCTTTATGGCTAATCACACACATGCAGGCTTTTTTTTTTTTTTTTTTTTAAGATTTTATTTATTTATTTGACAGAGAGAGAGGGAATACAAGCAGGGGGAGTGGGAGGGAGAGAAGCAGGCTTCCCGCAGAGCAGGGAGCCTGATGCGGGGCTCAATCCCAGGATTCTGGGCTCACGACCTGAGCCGAAGGCAGACGCTTAATGACTGAGCCACCCAGGCGCCCCCACATGTAGGCTTTAATAGGAAGCAATAGGAATCAGGGTTTCATAGACAAGTAGCACTGCTAATATTACAGACATCCTCTTCTAACTTGTTTATATTAAGTTCTTCACATACTTGCCTTTTGCTCTAGTCAGAAAGTCCCCAAACACAGTGTATTTCCCACTTCATCCCACCTTTTCCAACATCTTTCACAGAAGCAAAGGAGCTGGGTTTCCATAGTAACACAAGTGTGACAGTTGAGGGTATCTGGGTATAGATGAGATAACTCTCAGATGTAGTGGGGAGAGGAGAAATGAAGTGTTTTTCTTTTTTTTTTTTTTTCTTCCAGTAATACCCTTCTGAAGCTAAAGAAACCCTAAAGTGTCAGTGCACAGTGTTAAGTTTTCACTATCATACAAATTTATAGCTCTTAGAGAAAATTCAATTTCATTTTATCTCATTTTTATTTTGTCTTTCCCACAAACAAATGGAGACATAAGTTTTTATTTCTAAAATCACTCTCAGAATAGATAGTTCATGCTGGCATAAAAATGAACATGATTAAGGAATCAGGAGACAGACACCCATCTCCCAACCAAATCTTCAAAATTCTCTACACGTTCTGACATCCTTTCTTATGGAAGCTAATCCTTCAACCAGTATTTCACATAAAGGCTCAAATTAGGTAAGTATCATCATATAATACAGAAGACGAAAGAAAATATGACCTGCTTATCATGTTTCTTTTGCTTATTAGTGGTTAAAAATCTACCCTTATGGCAACATTGAGAATGAACATTGAGAATGAATATCAAATGAATATGAATTCATTGAGAATGAATATCAAATAGCAAGATGAGAAATATAAAGGTGCAACTACCCTAAGGGCGGCCGTCTGTATACTTCTCCTTATCAAGAAAAGTCAGCAGTAATGAAAGGTCAGAGAAAACAGCCTGGAAAATGTCAAAACGCTCCCCTATTCTTTATTATGCTAAGTGGTGTGACTAGGGAGCCCACTCACTATTTTTTGTGTGACAACTTCTATCAGATGCACTGCAATCCAGAGCTTCTCAACTTCTGGGGACCTAGGAAATGAAAGTTGCTTAAGGTTACATTGTGGATTCACAATCCCAATGCAAATTTCCAAAAAAACCCAAACAAAACAAAACAAAAAGCAAAAACAAAAAGCCACTGGACCTTTATTTGCTTCCAAAATAAATGATTTTTCTGCTCCATTGCAATGCAACGTACTACACAGATTGTAATGATCTATACAAAGAGAGAAAGTTTGATTCTTCTCAAAAAGCCTAGGAATTTTATCACCATGATGCACTATTTGGATCTTAAAGAGACAGTCTGTCTTTCTTCTGAAAAGAAGTGTGACTGTTACAAAGCTAAAGTAACCTCAAATCAGCATACAAGTTTCACACAAAATATGAGACTTGTAAAAAGCTAGGTGAACACTGCACTCATCTACAACATCTTCTTGAAATATCCCTGCCAAAAAAGTTCAGATGTGATTTCTTTTAATTTTAATTCACTTTTTCACATTACTAATCTAGAATCAGATATCAGATCCTCTATGGTTTCCATGATCTTAAAAGATTCTTCCGATTCGAATTTTTTTGCAATCTGCCTTCACTGCTGATTCCAGAGGCTCAGATATTACCTCTCATACTTTGACAACATTTAATCAAGAAATGAAGACTGAGTTATATTTATTACACATTTTGACATGACACTTGCCCTCAATTATTTTAAGCAAAAACTTGGTATGTGCTATACTATAGCAAGATAATGCAAATATAAATTCTCCATTCTAATATAATGGACTAACAGAGCAATAGAACACTGCTGAATCCAAGTACACCTTTGTAGTAGTTTGACAATTGACAGAAAAGATGGTAAAGGAACACCTGGTTTTTCCAGGAACTCAGACCAACATCCTCTCTACATGATGACCTTGTGGGGAAAGAGAAAGGGCGAAGAGGTATGCCATGATCAAACGTTAGAACTGCAGAAACTTATTATTCCCAAGAAATGTGATTTAGTAACAGATGAGTGTAGACTAGTCTGAGAAGGACAGAGTTTAAGTAAGGTAAATCCAATAACCAGTTATTACAAAATATAATCCAGGAATACTTGGAAATAAAACTTCTAAATTTGACGTTGCGGGTATGAAAGTGCAACTAACATATGCTACAGAGACCGAACGGTAAGTTTAAAAAACTAAGTAGTTAAAAAAAAAAATGTTTCAGGAGGCACGCATGGAAGACCCGTGCCAACTGCTGCAGTATGTCTCCTTAAGTACCGGAAAATTTCTCACCCTAAAGACAAAAGTCCCTGTTTTCTCGATTCATCCCACGATTCAGCCCACATTCCCTCAGCACCATTTCCATGCCCATCATTTAGGCAGCATGCCAAGGAGACGACGTTAAACGCAGAATTCATCACTCTCGCCCGCAAAACACCTTGCTCCTTGCCAGCATAGGGCACAGCGACCGACCCCTCCCGGACCCCACCAGCCTCC
The DNA here is from genome assembly GCF_029215605.1 of Mirounga angustirostris. Classification (NCBI taxonomy): domain Eukaryota; kingdom Metazoa; phylum Chordata; class Mammalia; order Carnivora; family Phocidae; genus Mirounga; species Mirounga angustirostris. The sequence goes on along the minus strand of NW_026991711.1, from coordinate 13,501,014 downwards.
CTGTCTCCATACCACCGGCCCTAGGTGGCAAGGGAATCGCGAGTCCTGGTTGGCTCACATCGAACCTCCGTCATTCGCCAGCTCACCTACGATTGGTTGGCAGAGGTGCGCAGGAGCAAACGCCCAGCCTGGCCAGGCAAAGGGAGGTGAGTTGGTTGATCCTGCGACTAGAGTTTCCCCCATTGGCTGACGGGTGGGTGTCACGTGGCATGAAGTGGCTCTCGATTGGCCGAGAAAGATACCATGGGGTACAGAAACGTGATCTGGTTGGTTGGACTGAATCCCAGCTTCCCACTAGGTGCCCCAGCTAGCTGTTGCTATGAGGTGTCCCTGGGCCTTCTGTTGCGGGTGGGAGCTCCGTTCTCCCGGTTTTCCAAGCGCCCGTAGCTGAGAGGGCGTGGGAAGAGCTCGACACCAGGCCGGCGCTGGAGCAGGGCGGGGCTGGGGGCGTTGGGCGGGACCCCCAGCAACGTCGCCGGGCGTGCGCCTGGCTTCCGCGGACTCGCCTTCGCCACCTCGGGCAGTGGGCAGAGGGGCCATGCAACCCCTCCCTCAGCGTTCTGAGTCTTAAAAGAAAGCTTCGCTCCGTTGTATTTATGTTCGTTCCCTCAAAAAGGCTTCTCGTTACGTTGATGCAGGATAAAAACCCAAACTCTCAGTACTGAGAGACTGGGTGGTGTCAAGCAAAATCCCTCACCAACACCTCCTTTTGAGCCTTGCCCGTTTCTTCTTTTCACTCTCCGCCTCACGTTAAAGCCTGCAGATTGCTCCGGCCCCGCTAACATCTTGTCTCCCCCAAATGCCGAGCGTGGGATTCTCCAGTTGACCAGGTTCCCGGCTCAGGCAAGCGAACTGCGCATGCTCAGGACGCAGGCCCTGGGGTTCGACGGGGCGTGCGGGGTAGGGTGGTGTTGGGCGGCAGAGGAGGTTGTTTATCTAACCGCGAGCGGAGGCTTCCGCACGGCGCAGTCTCCCGGGAGCGCGCGCGGCCGGTCGCCTAGGCGACGGGGAGCAGGGGCGGGGCTGCGCCGCGGAGCCCCGCCTCGTGTCGCCGAGCCCCGCCCCCGGCAGCGCTGCGGCTCCCGCTCGGGCGCGCGCTCCGGCAGCCGAGGAAGCTGCGGTGGCGGCGGCGGCAGCGGGCGGGGAGCTGGGCGTGGAGGCGCGAGGGGCGGGGCGGGCGGGTGGCACTGCGGGCCCGCGGCTTGGGCGGCTCCGGTGGCTCCGGCGGCTCTCGCTGGCTGCTCGTGCTCAGTGCCTGCCGGCGCCCGCGGGCCGCGTTGCCGCCCGGCTCGGCCCATGCCCAGGGCTGCTGCTCCCTCCGCCGGCGCCCGGGGGGTCGCGGCGGCCGTGAGGTGGGGGCGGCCGCGGGAGGCGGCGGGGCCGGCCGCCGGCGCAGGGTCCGGGGGCGCAGCGCGGCGGCCGTAGGTCTATGTCGCGGGCGGCGGCGGCGGCGGCGGCCGCGGAGGGACGATGCGCGAGTACAAAGTGGTGGTGCTGGGCTCGGGCGGGGTCGGCAAATCCGCCCTGACCGTGCAGTTCGTGACCGGCACCTTCATCGAGAAATACGACCCCACCATCGAGGACTTCTACCGCAAAGAGATCGAGGTGGACTCGTCGCCGTCGGTGCTGGAGATCCTGGACACGGCGGGCACCGAGCAGTTCGCGTCCATGCGGGACCTGTACATCAAGAACGGCCAGGGCTTCATCCTCGTCTACAGCCTCGTCAACCAGCAGAGCTTCCAGGACATCAAGCCCATGCGGGACCAGATCATCCGAGTGAAGCGGTGAGGGGGCCGGGGGGAGCGGGCAGGGGGCTTCGCGGTGCTGCCGGCAGCCGACGTCCCGGGGCCAGAACTCCCCCGTGCTCTGGGTGGCCGTGGACAGGGGGAGCTGTCTGGGGAGATGGCTCTGGGGGTCTCATGCTCTATAATAATTTTTTTTTTTTTGCCAGCATCACCACCACCATCATCTTGAATCTCAAATTTGAGTGCTTTGTTTCACAACTCAAATTTGGCATCCCGTGAACCTACAGCACAGCTCTTTGTCTCTTGGATATTATTAGTAGCACTTGTGCAGAACCCCAAAGGAAACAAAGTTTAAAACTTGCAGTGGGAGAAAGGGTTGGGTAGGTTTGTGTTGGGAAAGAGGGGAGCTCTGCAGGCATAGTGGAGACATTTTCAGATTGAACAACAACAAAAAAATCTACCTTGGCAATATTTGACAGCAAAATTGCTCACACATATATGGTAAAAATGTCAAGTCCAGAGGAAAGACACCTTTCTCCTCTCTTAAAAGATTGAGTGGTGCCAAGGCGTTTTACAAAAATGAACTGTGCAATTAAGACGAAACTTTAAAGGCATTAAATTATTTGAAGACGTCCTAACAGTTCAGTGAGGTTGAGAGAGTTATTAGCATATAGGAGCCCAGATATGCCATTTACGTTAAAGAATGCGGCTTAACTTTTTTTTTAATCCAACTGCCTTATCCCCTCAAAAAAAAAAAAAGAAAAAAAGAAAGGGAAAAAAGCATTCCTGGAAACAAAACTGAAGTTTCTTCAAAGGTGTAACTCAAGTATTAGCTAATTTAAAGTTAATGCAAACAAGCTCTTTCCTGATATAAACTCTTTTTTTTTTACAGTGTGCATTTTGAAAATATGGCTTGTAGCTTAAATGGCTTAAAATACTTGTTTTCTCTTAAATATTAGTATATATTTTCCTATAATTTCAAGCATCAAAAATGTAATAATAGTTCAAAGTTTTAGCAAATTTTTCTAATTACTAGTTGCACATTATTGTTCTGTGTGATTCTTATTAGCTAATAATTGTTAATAATTTTGATATAGTGTAATTTTTTTTTCTACCTAACTCTAGCTTTAGCCCTAAATTTGAAGACATTTACTGAAAGATAGTTGTAAGTGAACTGTAGACACAATCACGTTGTAAGTCAGAGTCACTTATTTTGAAAGAGCAAAGACCAAGTCATGTGTACTCAGTAGGTACTCAAAAATTCATTACAAGAGGTGGATTTTTAATGCAACATATGATCAAAGGGGATGCCCTGTCCCCATCCCCCTTTAACTCATTGCGCATACACTTTAATAGCTAAAACAAAATTTTGTATATTATTTCTTGCTAAAACTCAAACTAGAATAAAATGAATATTTTCATGGTCTCTGTTGCCGTTCTAAGATCTGTAAATCTGATAGTTTTTTACTTCTCCAGTCTCATTTTCTTAAAGTTAATTGCTGTAGATAACAAACGAGCAGTTTTGGTGCTAAATTTAATAAGTGTATACTTAAGGGGCTACATTGCAGTGACTGAAATCCTTAATTAGTACGCCACCCCCCATACTACTAAAAAAAAAATACAGAACAGGGCAGTCTAATACATTGTCACGTGTCAATCTTAAGCCATATACATACATCAAATAATAAAGTGAATGCCCCAGCTGCTCCAAACTTCATATTTAAGTGTAGACATATAATTCAAACATTGATAAAAGGGCAAACTTCTTGACAGAAGCCTAGGGGACAGAATATGGCAGAATATCCTCAGATAGTTTAGTCCACATGATTTTGTAGTTTCTTATGATTTAGTGGAGATTACTAATAGTGGGCTAATCTAAACCTGGTATGGTGAAACTATTTATTTGTTTGCACCACAACCAAGGTGCAAAAAAAAAAAGTAAAATTCTACTTGCCTAGGTGTCATTTTACTCACTAGTCTCAGTTCTTGATGTAAAAAAACCATGGGTCAGCTGACGTCAAGTTCATAAACTCTTTTCACTGGAATTCATCCATCATATCCGTAAGGACCCCTTGGGCCCTTCTGTGTTCTGACATTCTATACCTCACCCTAATTTTATCATCTGGCCTCCCAGCCTATAACATATTATAAATAACTTACATAGAAAGAGAGGATCTGTGTATATTATGTATATTAGAAGATAATAGATAATGCCTATATGATGCTAAAGTAAGCATTAAATGTGCTAGTAATTTAACTCCTCCCACTTGAGAATAAAACATGATTTTCGGGGCACCTGGGTGGCTCATCGTTAAGCGTCTGCCTTCGGCTCAGGTCATGATCCCAGGGTCCTGGGATCGAGCCCCGCATCGGGCTCCCTGCTTAGCGGGAAGCCTGCTTCTCTCTCTCTCACTCCCCCTGCCTGTGTTCCCTCTCTCGCTGTGTCTCTCTCTGTCAAATAAATAAATAAAATCTTTAAAACAAAACAAAACAAAAAAACATGATTTTCAAATAAGTAAATTTTCTGTTCTTTTTGGGAATCAGTTTTTAAATTAAGCAGTTGCTATAGGAAGTATTCAGTAATTATTCCCTCCTCTCTGCCCACTAGCTGCTTTACATATTACAACAGTTGTTTGGGGGTATTTAATATCACCATAATGCCAGTGACAAAAGTGAAGTGCAGAGAGATTCGGTATTTTACCCAAGACCAGTCACTGATGGAAGGATTTAAACCAAGATCTGTTACAATCCATGTACTCTTCTTCTATACCAGGCTGGCTTTGAACTTGTTATTTACTGGCAAATTAATACCCAGCTTTTGGTCTAGGGTGGCATTGTTCCATACAAGTATAATGTGAGCCACAAACGTAATTTAAAAATTTCTAGTAGCTTATTTTTTTAAATTATAGCAGATAAAGTTAATAAGGCATTTTTTAATGTACTATTTGCCATTTTAATGTGTAACCAATATTCAAAAATTGAGATATCTTACTTTCCTTTTTATTCTAAATTTTCCAAAATCTGGTGTGTAATTTACACTCACAGCACATTTTAATTCAGATATATTTCAGGTGCTCAGAAGTCACGTGTGGCTGCAGGCTACCATATTGGGCAGTACAGGTCTAAGGTGTATATATTGCAGGGAAGCAGTAAGCCTCAGTTTCCTTATCTGTGAATGAGATGCACCCTTCAAAGTCTTTATTAGGATTAAATGAGATAATTTATTTTAAGGTGTCCAACACAATACCTTGAACACAGAAATTGCTCCAAAATTCCAGCTATTCTTTTATTAATAACCTTGTCACCCTATCTTCTTTAAATTTTATCCTTGATATAAATGTAATTTTAGAGGAAATAAAGTTGTGACTGCCTTTTGAAATTCATCGCCTGATGTAGACAAGATGAGAATAAAAAGCAACTGGGATTAAAACAACCCTTGGAAAAATTTTGCTCATATATTCTCAAAATATTTTCCCTTATTAAAGGCCTTATGGGAAAGGGGAGGAGACTGAAGATTTAACTTCAAGAATAGCACCAATTCATGGCCAGTGACAGTGAAATGGAGCTTTTTATTGGATTGTTCTTGTATGGAATGTTGTGCTCTTAGAAAATGTAGAACAAGCCCATACTCCCTCAAGTGTTTACAGGTGCAGAGGCATTCATCTACTTACACTACCTCCTGTCCAAGCCAAGTGGCCCAACTAAAAAGGCTGTATTTGTTAATTCACATACTTTCCTTTTTCAGCTTGACTTCAGATGAGAACACACACTCAAGGAAGTGTGATAGGGATATAGAATATGTTTCAGTTGAAATAAAACTAGAATTTTTTCTGATTTCATAATTGCTTCTCCCATTCCTCCCCGGGTAGGCCATGATCCTGACTTAAAGTGTCTTGGAACATGCCGTTCAAGGCCTGTTGTTCTCAGAATAAAGCCCAGAAATCTTCTACATGACCTTCCGAGGCGCAGCATGCTCCTGCCCGTGTCTGCCTTTCCGGCCTCACCTTTTCAATCTCCTCGTCCCTTAGGTTCCAGCACCCACACCTGCTTTTAGTTCCTTGAAAGTACCTGTCTGGGCTTTCCTTGTACATGTAGCATTTACCTTTTGCAGTTAATTCCTACTCATTTTCACCCCTACTTAAAAGATTTCCTCCTCAGGGAAGCCTTCTTTCCCTTCCCAAGCTGAGTTAACTCCTTCCTGTGTTCCCACACTGGATGAAATGTCATGCCTCACGCCTTCCCTGAATCATGCATACCTCAGACCTCTCTGCTACCCTGAACTTCCCTCTTCTTGTAGCACTCACCGAAGTTGAACTATTTGTGTGATGATAGACGTGCAGTTGGTCTTTCTCATTAAACTCTAGTCCTGTGTGGCTAGCACAAGCTCCTGGCAGAGAGGAAACGCTCAAGAAAAAAGTGTTGAAAGAAAACCAGTGTTTGGAAAGAAAATTATTTTTATTGTCCTTTAGCCTTGGTATCCCTGAACATTTTAATTTTATAGGTGGGAGAGACGATTCTTAAAAGTCCGTTTTGCACGTGGAGTAGGTGGTATCCCTTCAGCTCTTAACATTCTCTCACAGTACTTGTACCTACTTGGGGTGACAAGGGAAGGGGTGAAGTTTAATAAGAATCTCGAAGCATCAGGAGCTCCAAAGCCTTCCAGATGGAGGAAGTGGCATGGAAAACTCATACAGTATTTGTTGGCTGTTAAATAGACCAGATTGGCTAAACTAGGAATTCATATACAAGTGTGAAAGGAGGGAGGTAAGGCTAAAAAATGTAAAGCTAAGTTACAGAAGGTTAAACAGTTTGGACTTGATCTTGTAGTAAAGGACCGTGATCAAAATTGGTATAGAAATGATAACATGGAGATGATGTGATAGAAGGTTTGGTGACAATAGACCAGAGTTAGGGGGAATGATCCTGCAATATTGTGATCATCTATCCTAGTTTTTGTGTGAAGTAGAAAGATTCTGAATTAGCATGATATCTGCAGGAACAGAAAGGAAAGAAGGGATGCGAATAATACTGTAAAGAATGAATTAAACTTAGTTGGGGGGGAGGGTCAAATGTAACCTTGGACACTTTGAACATGAGTGAACGGGATTACAGAGGAATAGTGGGGGGACATTATTTCTGTGTTGGAGATGGTAATCATCCGTATAGATGCACCTAATAAGTAATTAGAATATTTGAATAAAGCCTGAAAGATCACTTTACATATGAATGTAAGGACTCAGGATCCTCCCTGTAGTTCAGATGTGGAGAGTAGATGAGACCTCCTGGGTAGAATAGAGAGAGAGAGAAATGAATGGATATGGCCAGAAATAGAATTGTAAATGAATATGGCCAAGGATAGCACTTGAGAGTTAAGATATATAGAGGAGGCTTCACACGTTACTATATAGGCTAGAAGGCATGGGGGGAATTTTAAGATTGGGAAAAAGAGAACAGGAAGAGACAGCTGATTTGCACTACCCAAAGTGAAATTCGTTACTATTTTTTTTTTTTACTAATATTTCTATATGATTTAAGCGATCACTTTTAAGTGACCAAACTGATCGTTTGCACTTTTTCTCCTCACAATAAGTATCCATAAAAACCTTCTCTAAAATAGAGGCAGATGGCCAATTGCTACACATAGATCTTGACCCATGACAGATTGGTGCTGTGGAGCCAAAACCAGGGAATACATCAAATGTTTGTCCCAAGTAAGTGGAATATCTAGAGTCTCCCACCACTCCTTCCTCCACAAACACCTTCTTCCCCAGTTTGATACCTCTAGTAACCAAAATTGTCATTGGAAGCTGGGCCTCCAAAGTACAGAGCACCTAGAAGTCATGAGTCACTTTTTATAGCCCCAAGTATTGTCTTGCTGAAGGGGAAACTTGTATTTGCCACATTATGAAATTAGAACATTACAATATCGTGCCTTTCTCTTTGCTATCCCGAGATTGGAATTGTTTAAGTTCACTTTGCAGATGGAGCAGATGATCTCCCTTCGGCTCTAACATGCTGTTGGTACTTCTCTCTAGTGGGCGCCATGAGGGAAGAGGTAGGGTTCAATATGAGCCTTAACGAATGAGCAACCTGTGACCCGCAAATCTTGTCTAGTTAAGATTTGGTGATAATTGTGTCAATGAAATCTATAATCAGAGGGATCATTCCTATAATTTTTTTTTTAAAGGGAAAGGGGGCAAAAGTAATTTAAGTAGCCAACCGTTCTACTACTGCACACAGACAAAATACATCGCCTGTCCCTGCATATTGACATAACTCCTCCGGCAGGAACAAATGGATGATTTGAAGGTGACCTCACTGACCACCCAATGAGAAATATTTGGGTCACCAGGCAAGTGGATGATGTTGACTCTCTAGCACTCTTTAGGAAAAGGTGGAGTAATGAATAGGTAAACACTAAGGAGAAGGTGGAGGAACTGATAAAATGTCTCTAGATGACTCAGCCAACAGGAAGACCCAACTAAGTTGGAATCCTGTTATTTGTTAAAGTTTTCCAGTTAGTAATACATTTGAGTGTTTTCTCTGGGTCCTCTTCCACTAAATTATATGTCACACTAAAATGCATAGATTATACATTTATGTATATTTCTAAGCAATAAACTTTACATAAAAGCATGTACACCATACTTAATTCGTGAGGTGTTGTTTGTTTTTTGTTTTTTTTTTTTATCAAGGGTAATTTTGGTTACACAGTTTTTTCCTTAGCCATTGTCTTTAAACCTAAGCCCCTGGGGAAGGATGTGTGATTCTACTCTAGGGTTTTTGTTTTTTGCTTCTGTTTTCACTTTTCCTTGTTAATCTGTTTCTCTCTCTCTCTCTGTTCTTACCCACTATTTTATTATGTACTTATATTTTTCTGGCTTATGGAATAAAAAGAATTGTAATACTCTACAGTTTTTTTGGAAAAATATCTGGGTTTGGATATGAGTAGCCTCTAATATGAGATAAAACTGATGGAGACAGAATAATTACAAAAGTATAAATGTAGAGATATTATTTCCATAGGAAATGCATCATGAAATTTTAAGAGTGTGCAGAAATACTTTTTATTTCTTACTTTCACAGTTGTGGTTAATTATATTAAAAATTATTCTCAGCCTGGCAGAGAAAAGTTAAGTTTCTTAAACATACTGTTATGCTTTACCAGATCAAACTGTGCCCTTCAGTAGAATAATACCAGTAATGGTAATGCAATGATCTTAGACATCTACATTTCCATAAAGTGTGTAAGTAAAATGTAGATATGTTGGTAAAGTTTAAGGTTATCAAAATATCTAAAAATAGCATATCTCTAGTTGTTAACATGGTATATACCGAATACTCTTTCAATAGATTTAACTTTATACTTCCAAAAGATTGAAATCTCTTTGGAACTATTGGGCCCAATATTCCAACTATTTCACCTTTTATTCTTGTAGGAAAACCCTAATAAAACACCTACATTAGCCTGATTTTTAATACATTTCAGTTTATATTAAAGGTCACAACTGTGAAAAAAAATTTTTTTAGGCCTGTGAGTCAAAATAAAATTATTGGGTATCTGAATCAAATATCAGCAGCATTTTGTATTGAAATCATGGTTTGGTAAGTCCAGTAACAAAGCAACATTGGGAGTCTTCGAATCTGATTCATTTTATTACTTAATGTTGAAGATACTGCATATTGCTGAAAACTCTTATCTGAATAAGCTATTTAAAATAGATGACAGTGTGTAAATTAAGTACACTTGTGAAGTATACATTCTTTTTACTCAAAATGCTCAAATATATTCACTGTCAGAATTGGATAGATTATTGTTTTTGCTTTGTTCTGTTTTTTACTTTCTCTAATAATCTTTCTTTTAATATGTTTAAGGTTTGAAAACATACCAAAATTGATATTTTAAGGGCAAATATAATCTATAATTTTTGTGTTTTTAAAATTTATTTTTATTGAGATATAATTGACATACAACGTATTTAGTTTTTTTTCCACTTAGTAGAATTATGCAAGAGAAACATTGTAAAATTTATTTAAAACATTTAGAAGTGTCACTCCCCATAAAACATGATAATTTGATATGTGTATACATTGCAAAATGATCACTACAATACGTTTAGTTAACATCCATCACCATTCATCGTTGCAATTTTGTGTGTGTGTGTGTGTGTGTGATGACAATTTTTACAATTTTCTCTTACCAGGTTTCAGATATACACTACAATATTGTAACTGTAGTCACCATGCTGTACATTAAACCTCCAGGACTTACTTATCTTGTAACTGGAAATCTGTACTTTTTTACTACCTTCACCCTTTTCTCTCTCTCTTTCACACACACACACAAACACACATGCATGCATGCACGTGTTCACATACACACCCACCCATCCTGCCAACCACTTATCTGTTCTCTGTGAGTTCAGGTTTTTGTTTTCTTTTGTTTTAAGATTCCACGTGTACATGAGCTCATACAGTATTTGTCTTTCTCTGACTTATTTCACTTAGCATAATGTCCTCGGGGTCTATCCATTTTGTCTCAAATGGCAGGATTTCCTTCTTTTTTATGGCTGAATAATATTCTTTTTGTGTGTCTGTGTGGATATATGTGTATACAGACAGACAGACATACCACATTTTCTTTATCCATTCATCCATCAATGGACACTTAGGTGGTTTCCATGTCTTGGCCACTGTAAGTAATGCTTCGGTGAACATGGGGTGCAGATATCTCTTCGAGATAATGATTTTGTTTGAATAAATACCCAGAGGTAGAATTGCTAGGTCATATGTAGTTCCACTTCTAACTTTTTGAGGAACCTCCATACTGTTTTGCATGGTGGCTGCACCAGTTTGCATTCGCACCAGCAATGCACAAGAATTCCTTTTCTCCACATCCTTGTCAACACTTGTTGTTTCTTGCCATTTTGATAATTACCATTCTGATAGGTGTGAGGTGCTATCTCATTGTGGTTTTGAGACGCATTTCCTTGATGATTAAATTACCATTTCATGTATTTGTTGGCCATCCATATGTCCTCTTTGGAAAAATGGCTTTTCAGATCCTCTGCCGATTTTTTAATTGGGTTGTTTGTTGTTTCGTTTCTGTTGAGTTGTATGAGTTCTTTATATACTTTGGATACTAATCAGATCTATGTTTGAAAATATTTCCTCCCATTTCATAGATTGCCTTTGCATTTTGTTGATGGTTTCCTTTGCTTTGTAAAAGCTTTTTAGTTTGATATAGTCCCACTTACTTATTTTTGCTTTTGTTACCTTTGTTTTGGTATCACATCCAGAAAATCATTGCCAAGACCAGTGTCAGGGAGTTTTCCCCCTATATTTTCTTCAGAGTTTTGTGGTTTCCGATCTTATGTTCAAGTCTTTAATCCATTTGAGTCGATTTTTGTGTATGGTGGAGATATTGATCCAGGGTCATTCTTCTGCATGTAGCTGTCCAGTTTTTCCAGTACTATTTACTGGAGAGATTATCCTTTCCCTATTGCATAGTCTTGCCTTTGTTGTTGTGAATTTGTTGACCATGTATGCATAAGTTTATTTCTGGGTGTTCTAGTCTGTTCCATTGATCTGTGTGTCTATTTTTATGTCAGTGCCATACTGTTTTGGTTGCTGTAGCTTTGTAATATAGTTTGAAATCAGAAGTGTGATGCCTCCAGCTTGGTTCTTCTTTCTCAGAGTTGCTTTGGCTATTCAGGGTCTTTTGTGGTTCCACACAAATTTTAGATTTGTTCTATTTCTGTGAAAAATGCCCTTGGGATTTTGATAGGGATTACATTGAATCTGTAGATTGCTTTGAGTGGTATGGATATTTTAACAGTATTCTTTCAATTCACGAGCACAGAATATCTTTTTATTTATTTGTGTCTTTTTCAGTTTCTTTCATCCGTATCTCACATTTTTTTTAAATTGTTATTTCTGTCAAAAAACAAAGTATTGAAAAAATAACACATCTCCCTGTCTACTTCTATGTATTCTCTCAGCAGTGGCTTTCACATTTTCTTAATCATGGCCCTCAGTAAGAAATACATTTTACATTGTGACGGTACACACAGCATAAATACAAGTTTCATGAAATAATAGTTAAATTTGTTATGTTCCTTGTATTATATTTTCTATTTTATTCTTATAATTTTATTTCATTGTTTTTAAATGTTCCTCTTGATCCACTAAATTGATCTCATCACTCACAATTTGACAACTGCTATCCTAGAATATTTGTACTCTAAGGAAAATAAATAGAACTATCTCTGTAATTGTTGGAAACAGCATTTATCTTTTCCTGCTTTTCCAGTTTCCAACAACCCTATATAAATGCTACAAAAATGAAGTGCTTCCTAACATGAGTTAGTAAATGCACTCTCCATTACAAAGAAAGATAACATTTAGTCACTAAACAAAAAGACATGTAAAGTCTATCTTTGAAGAAGCATTTATTTCTGTTGGTTGTGCATATTAGAAATATGGGGACCTCTTTCTCATTTGTCGTGGAATTTTACTCAATCTGGTAAGGCAGGAGAGGTCCTGCCTTGTGAAGACTTTAAACAGAAAGAGATGTAGTAGGATTCAGCCCGGGATGTGTGCTTATTACAAGGATTATCCATCACTACAACAGGTTGCTGAGGAGGTTTGGGAAAGTGATCTTTATTAGAGCTTTGGTGCATCTGTCCAGGATGACATTGATTCAGCTCTCCCTTTAACAGTAAAAATAGATGAAGATGACCATAATTATATATATCTTAATATCACTTAGTAGAATTACCCAAGAGAAAGGTTATAAACCTTTACTTAAAGCATTTAGGAGTGTTATTTCTCATTCTATTCTAGGAGCAACCCTTAAAAATTAATAATTCAGATGTGGAAATACTACATCATATTAATAATTCAGTACATATTAGTATTTTCTGCTTTATTAGGTATCTTTACAGCTTTCTGTCAATGAAATCTTAGAGAGTGTTTTTCTCTATTCTGGGATGGAGAATTTTGTTGTTTTATTCTGAGTTCTAAATTCATCCATCGTTAGATTTCCAGTGATTATAACATACTGCATATATGATAATTGCTCTAACTTATTATTTTATTTTACCACGCATACTGATCTTATTTATGAAGACAGTGTTAATCCAGTTAAAGCTGATTCGCGGTACTTATTAGTCACATGATTTGGGGCAAGTTAACATTATCTGCACCTCAACTTCCTCAACTTCTGTAATATGGGTATAATACTAACGAGATAATGAATGTAGTGTTTCTTTACATAGTAACCCTAAAATATCCGTAGTAAAGTTTCCCCAAAAATCACACACATAGGAATGCAACTCCAGCATTTATCTGACTTTATAAAACAGTGTACTGCCACATGATTTCTTAAGAATTAGACTCAATTGCGATTGCCTTACCATATCTAGATAAACTATATAGCCAATCTGGTAGTGTTTTTCCATCTTTTTTCCCATTGCTTTCTATCTGTGTCTGAAGTTGCTAGTACAGTATGTTACAGAAATTTAGCATAGACCCTGAGTGTTTTGTCTTTGCCTTCCCGTAGAGACTCTGTTGGCTATAAATGGTGACAGTATGTTTTTGTGACTCACAAAGAATTGTGATGATTTTTAGTACATGTATTTTAAGCATAAGGAGTACTTTATAAAAAGTGATGAGACATATAGGGCGCCTGGGTGGCTCAGTTGGTTAAGCGACTGCCTTTGGCTCAGGTCATGATCCTGGAGTCCTGAGATCGAGTCCTGCATCGGGCTACCTGCTCGGCAGGGAGTCTGCTTCTCCCTCTCCTGCTCCCCCGTCTTGTGTTCTCTCTCTCTCTCAAATAAATAAATAAAATCTTAAAAAAAAAAAAAGTGATGAGACATAAGTATTTGTTAAATAACACGTCTTTAAGTTGATAATGATAATAGACCTTTTTATGAATACCAAAAACTATACAGGGGGTGAAGACAATTTTAACACTCTATATGGCCAGTTTAGATAGGTAGACAGAAGACAGATGGCTAGTGTAGAGAGAGAAATATGTTGACAGCTTTTTAACAATTTGATTGCAGAAGTCTTATCTGTCTTTGTATAAAAGTCATCACTGTCAACATTAAATACTATAGTTTAACCCACTTCATTTGCATAACATTGCTCTGGGCGTTATGCAAAATCAGTACAAGGTAGTATCTGTCCTTCTGGTATGCCAAAATGTTCTGTAAGTGAATATATATTTGACAGTGTTGAGTTGATGGTATATAGAGAGAGGGACAAAATGCATTCTCTAAAACAATTTGATTTCTAAGTTTCAAAATATTTTTCCACCAGAAAACATTGCTTTTACTAGGCCACCTTTTCTAAGGACTTTTTCATGCATTGTAACTTGTAGAAATGAAAAATTTGTCTCTAAGAGTAGTGCCCACAATGATACATTCACTTTGTTATGTTTAGTATATTTCGATCCTCCCTGGAAATGAAATCTTAGTTTCTGTTTGTATTTGGTTATAGAATGGTTTGAGCAGAATTGTTATTTTAGGAAGCATTAGAACAGAAAACTGATTTGTGGAAAATTGAGAAAAAAACAATAGCTAGTCGTCAGGGAAGATAGCTGGGAGCCTAGCTAAAGATAAAAGTTGATTATCAAGGATAATCTAATATAAAGAAACAAAAAATAAGCTTTATCTTTATATCATTTTTTGTTTTTGCATTTAGCAAAGTAAGTATCCAACTACAGTGTATATAAAATTATACTGTCCAAAATATCATTCCCCCCCCCACCCAAATGATCCACATACACTCAAGACTATTCTTTATCTGCTTTGGAACCAACACTTCAAACAAACTTTGGCCACCGGTGATGTTGGTACAGTGAAGGGCTGGATGCCCGTGGTAAGACAAATAGTTAAATACATTTATGCACACATACATGAAACCTAACTGGAAATTAAGATAACTTTTTTTAGTTTATTTTGAAGAGCAAGGGATGAGAAAAGAATTTCTCCGTGGTTAATTCAGTTCGTGCATACTGACTAATATAATACTACTAATGAGACAGAACTTTTTTTTCCAGTGGTCTTGCATTGAGGAGCAGTAATGTTTGCATAAAAAAAAATGTCTGTTCTTGCTCTCAAATGGCCATTAACCAGTTTCAGCGTGCTGGGTCCTTAGTGAGGAAGGCTCTAAACAGAGTGTTCATCTCAGTGATGGAGCTGCCCTGCGGAGCGCTGGGTGGGAAGGACCCTCCAGCAGCGTGCGGGCTCAGCAGGGTGAATGCTGTGCCTACCAGCCGTAGTTACCCTGAGGGAAGCAGCCAGTGTGGCCTGTTCCCATCCGTGCCTAACATGTCAGCGCCCTGATTATGAGAGCATACCTCCCAGAGGTACATACATTTGAAAGGCTGCCCTTGATGACAGACAGTGTTTATTCCTAAGGCCTTTCTGAACAGATCATCTCTTTTGATTGAGGGAAACACTTGGACATTGATGGAAGGAAAGGGTTGTTTGGGGGAAGGAGATTTGGTCCATGGCTCTCATCAACACATCCTATTAAAATAACAAGTCTGGAAGCTTTTCTTTTTGGCCATACTGATTGGCTCCAAACAATCCCATGCATCTTTTCCTTTGATTAAGTATCACTGCTTTGATCTCGTCCCTTTTTTCCAGTGGTGACCCTGTGTCTCTGTTTACCTGGGGCAGTTCAGGTGTCTGTTGCTGTGGCACATTTTTGTACAGTGCCCATTTCCATCTCAAGAGTATCCCTGGGCAATAGATTATATGGTCATTCTAGACTCTTAACCTCAAATTCCCTGTTTTTAGAATCTATCACCATTTAAATCCCATTTTTACATATATTTTTGTGATATCTAGTCTATATAGAGTCTGTTTTTTTGACCAACATCCTTTTGTATTGCATTTGTTGATGTGGGTCAACAAATCCTGATAAACTGGGACTTTTATTCCGTTTTTAAAGATGACATTTTTTCCTAAACACGCTGGATTAAAGATGGCTACAGAGTCTTTACACAACTCCCATCGAGAGGAGGCTCTGTCTCCCCTCCCCTTGAGTCTGGGCTGGCTGGTGACTACTTTGACCAACAGAGGATGGCCGAAGTGATGCCAAGCAAGTTTTGGGCCTAGTCACTAAGAGGACTAAGCAGCTTCCACTGTGGTCTTTTGGAACCCTGAGCTGCCATGAAAGAAGTCCAGCCAACGTGCTGGAGATCCCATAAAGAGGGCTGAGACTACGATGGAGAGTAGCCAGCCCACCAGCATTCCAGGCCTGTGGTGAGGGCCATCTTCGACCCTCTGTTCAGCCCAGCCGTAACTGAACACCACTGACTGTGCCCAGTCAGTGCCACGGGGAACAGCAGAATTGCCCAGCTGAGCTCTGCCTAAATCCCTGACCCATACCATCATAAAATACAGTAAAATGAGGGTGGCTGGGAGGCTCAGTCGATTGAGCGTCTGCCTTCGGCTCAGGTCATGATCCCAGGCTCCTGGGATCGAGCCCTACGTCGGGCTCCTTGCTCAGCGGGGAGCATGCTTCTCCCTCTCCCACTCCTCCTGCTTGTGCTCTCTCTCTCTCTCTCTAATAAATAAATAAAATCTTAAAAAAAAAAAAAGAAAAATAGTAAAATGATTATGTTAAGCCATTAAGTTTGGGGGGGGGGTTTTATGCAGCAGTAGTTATCTGAAACAACAAAACATTTATAGGTACACATGTTATTTTAGAAGTTATTTTGATAAAAGAGTACTATTGATCTTTTGGATTTCTCTGTGAAGATCTTTAAAAAATATTAACGATAAATGATAAGTGAATCCATGAGTTGATGTATCTTAACTCTTAAGAGGTGGCAAATTGATGTAAGCACCTACCACCTGCCCTCACATTTACCCAGATAAACAGGGCCCTCACAATTTATCTGCCCTGTGTCATTTTACTCTCCCCACCCACACATAATTAACTTTGAAGATCACATTTGATTTTATTGAGAATGTAACATATTAGGGGCGCCTGGGTGGCTCAGTCGGTTAAGCTTCTGACTCTTGATTTCGGCTCAGGTCCTGATCTCAGGGTTGTGAGATC
Organism: Mirounga angustirostris; assembly: GCF_029215605.1. Classification (NCBI taxonomy): domain Eukaryota; kingdom Metazoa; phylum Chordata; class Mammalia; order Carnivora; family Phocidae; genus Mirounga; species Mirounga angustirostris. Next base: position 13,484,185 of record NW_026991711.1, on the reverse strand, counting down.
CAGCCCCACGTCAGGCTCTGCACTGGGAGTGGAGCCTCCTTGGGATTCTCTCTCTCTCTCTCTTTCTCCCTCTCTCTCTGCCCCTCCCCCACCAACCTCTCCTCCTCCTCCTCTAAAAAAAAAAGAAAAGAAAAGAATATAACATACTAAAGTTTAGTTTCAGCAGAAAATCTTAAGTATATTTGACATATACTGCCATCTAATTTAACAAAAAAATTTCCTTCCATGTATTTATTTGGTGGTAGACTGCTTTGATTTTGATTATCAGGCATCTGGCACATAGAAAGTTGTTGAATTAATGAATATAGGTCCCTTCAGGTCATTACATTCTGCATTTTGGCCATTTTCCTCCCAAATATCTGGAGACACCCTCCCCCTCCCCCCACCACGAATCAGATGAAGCATTTCAGTATCTAATGCAAGGTATAATAAAGAATAAAAAATAAAATATTCTGGATAGTGTTCATCCAAAAATGCTTTTCTCAGACTGGTGACCAGGGATATTGTTTCTGTGACATTTCCACTGTGGTCTATACGCAAAAACTGTTGTATTTGAAGATCTTCATTTTATGTACTCCTCTGTTTGCATATTTATAAAAGAATTGATTGCAGCATTGCGATAGAGGTACGTAGATAGAAAACATTCCTAGCCCTTGTTTTCCTGAAGGCCCAGATCTGACTGCAAAGGGAGCACGGCTGGTGTAAAGCAGACGCCAGACTTTATCCCAGAGCTCCTAACTCTCTTCGGAGTTTTGTTTTGTGTTGTTCTCTGTTTTCTTTCATTATCTCACTAGGGCTGAGCCATGGCTCATATCTAATGACTTAGCAGTGTTTGGAGTGAGAAGATGACTAGAATAAGAAAAGGTAACTTCTGTTTGGAGAAGATGGGAAATTGTCAGCCTTTGATAGTAGAAGGAATCACATTTACCCTGTTTTTTTCTCAAATCGAATGGTCTTCGATAGACGGTTAGATTGACTCATCCTTGCCAGACCAACCGGAGCCAGAGATAGAGGAGAGAAGATTTTATGTAACATTTTTCGTACGTTTTTTACAGATCTATCACCACAATTAAGATTCTAGAACTAACTTAACTAACAGATGGTTTGAGCGAATTTTGAAAAGAATAATTAGCATTTCTGTAGTATTTTACAGTATCCATAATACTTTCATGGCTAATTCATGTAAACTGCCTAGTGGTGTCTGGCACCTAAGCCATCTACAGATGCCAGCTATTATTAGGAAAATCACCACCGTCGTGCTCCTCAACATAATGCCTGAGTATCATTAATATTTCTGTGTCACAAATAAGGAACCTGCGGCTCAGAAAGGTCACCTGACATCCAAGGGAGCAGAGCTGGGCTTTTTCTAGGTCCCCTAAATCCCAATGCAGTTCTCTCTCCCTTAAAATAATGCACTCCATCAGGATTTTAGCCAGGGGCCAAATTGTGGTTGACCTTGACTCTTAGCCTAGGGATAAGCTTTATCTAGTCATTGCAAAGCCAACACATTTTTTTTTCCTGAGGTAGCGGGTTCAGGGGGATGGGGAGAAAACTGTGTGCAATGTTTTAAGATAAATATCGTGTCAGTGGCATAAAGGATAGAATACAGAGGTGAGGAGTTGGAGGTGGGATCAGCTAGGAGACTATTGCATAGTTCAAGGGTTTCTGTAGCAGGAATGAAAATGAAGGGACAGATTTTCTCACATCCAGTAATCCTTGCTCTCCCCATCCTCTGTACTCACTGTACTAGACCTGTTACAGCCCCTCATCCCAAACCTGATTACTATTAAAGGCTACTGAAGACTTTTTGCTTACCAGCCATTCTTCCTTGCTGGCTCCCACAGAGACTTTTTACAACTATTTCTAATTTCTTTTACTTCGGTGTTGGTTTGAATCATTGTCTGTAGCTCATCCTTCTCCTTTGGCTGCTGGTGAGCACCCTAACCTCTGCCAATAGTGGTAGTTTACAGCTCTTTCATTGTGCATTTGTTTGGTTTTGCATTTTCCATCTGTCACCTGTTATTCTCCTGGTTCAAAAAAACCCAAAAAAAACCCTTTTTAATAGATATCACCAGTTGGTCTTACGCTGGTTGAACCAACCAATTATAGCATCATGTGTAACTGATGTGTTCTTCCCCCAAGGTCTTTATTGCTGGAGAGAAGAAATCCTAATTCTCTTGTCTAGAAACCAAGCTTTCTAGACATCCGATGTGTTGGGTTTTGAGGTTAGCTTTTTCTTTCAGTTTTATTTGGTGCTGTTTGTATTGTAACCTGGAAAGTACGAAATATTTTGATATCCTTTGGTGCTGTTTGTATTGTAACTTGGAAAGTAGAAATGTTTTGATATCCTACTACAATCGTAGAACAATCTCCCAGGACAAATACTGCTCTATTCACCATTTAAAAGTTCCTAAAAAGTTTAGCTCTTCATAGCTTTGCTGCATCTTTTTTTTTTTTTTAAAGATTTTATTTATTTATTTGAGAGAGAATGGGAGCGAGCACATGAGAGGGGGGAGGGTCAGAGGGAGAAGCAGACTCCCCGCCGAGCAGGGAGCCCGATGCGGGACTCGATCCCGGGACTCCAGGATCATGACCTGAGCCGAAGGCAGTTGCTTAACCAACTGAGCCACCCAGGCGCCCGCTTTGCTGCATCTTTAAATCTTCTTCATTCAAAAGTAGCTTTTAAACAGTATTTGTAATTGATCTTTAACTGTGTACCAGAGACATGGGAGTTTTCATTCGTAAACATTTTTGTCAGAAATTCTGAAATGAAGAGGTGCCAAGAAGATGTATTCTGTAACTTAACCTGGTAAAAATGTACGTAACAGTTCAGAAAACTTGCTGTTCCTGAGCACTTGACTCAGTGTAGTCTCTTCAAGTACAATAGTTAGACCTGTTTTTAAATGCACAGGTTTCAGATTGCAACTCTCACTGAAGGTAAAACGCATGTTTTATGTCTGAACACATTTATTCCTTTGATAGATGAAAGCTGTGTGTTCTTCATATATGCATCCAAGCTTGAGTTTTCCCTGCTATTTAAATTATGTAGGAAGACCCGTACTTTGCTGACAGATTTTTAAAATGATATATTTTGATTTGGTGACTGAATATATATTAAAATACAGATTGAAATTTAGCTACACATTAAAGTATCAAAGATAGACCAATCACTGCTTTTTTCTACCTTATTTTGGGTATCGTGAATATTGCGCTTTAAAAAAAAAAGAATCAACTGGTTTATTCAGATAATTTTTTGCATTTGGTTTTTAAGTGACAAGATTTTAGGCCTCTAATTGTAAACACTTCCTTACAAATAACACATTATTGGGGTAGAAAATCTCCATTTCTAATAAATAAAAAGCCAAATTAAATGTGTAGTCATCTCTGTATTTTTTCTTTTTAATAGAGGTATTTGAAGTGCTGTGGTTATCTTGATAAGCCTGAAAAGAACTGTGCTCAGATGAATCCAATTTATAGATCGGAGAGTGAAGAAAATGTTCAAAATTATTATCATTTGTATTTCCAATGACATGTACTTCAGTATTAGTATTCCTTACGCTTTCAGTCTTCAGCCAGTTTCGAATATAAATTAAACAGCATAGAACCTGGATGAAATTTAAAATTGATTAGCAGCGTTCAGCTGAGTAATAAACTTAACTATCAACTGAATCATGCGCTTTATGTGCCTTAAACCCCGTAGCCAACATGCATGCTCACTCAGTTTGTCTTGAAGGTTATTTTCTGTTCCTATTTTAATGAGGAAATCATTTAGATAATTATCTTATTTATTGATTTTCTTTTTGCAGTTTCAATTTATTTTTTTTATTGAGGTATCACTTCTGTGCTGTAACGTGCATCCATCTTAGGGGTCCAGCTGGACAAATCCCAGATGAAGAGGCAGGACAGACATTTCAAGGAACAGCAGTTTCCCTCATGTTCCGTCCCTGTCACTTCCATACTGAGAGACCAACACAGATGAGTTGTGTCTACTCCCGAGCTGCTGACTTCTGTCCTTCAGCATCCTCTTTGTGAGAGTCATCCATGTTACAGATAGCAGCAGGTAATTCCTCCCTGAGCTGCAGTAGTCCCCTTGTATGTATACACCATGGTTTCATTCTCTCTCCTGCGCATGGGCATTTGGGTAGTTTCTAGATGGGGGCTATTTTGATTAATGCCTCTTTGAAGATTCTGCATACATGGACACTTTCTCTTGGTGTATACCTAGGAGTGGAATTATTGGGTTGTAGATGCATACGTTCAGCAGTAGTAAATACTGCCAAGTGATTTTCCAAAGTAGCTGTACCAATTTCCTCTTCCACGGATCCTATCAGTCTTTTTAATTTTAGCTAATCTGGTAAGATTCTAGTGGTACCTCATTGTGGTTTTAGTTTTTGTTTCCCTGGTGTGTGATGATGTTGAGCACCTTTTCACATACTTAATGATCATGGGTGTCGTCTTAAAAGAAATACCTGCAAGTGTTTTGTCCATTTAAAAACTGTATTGTTGTTTTCTCTTGTAGAAATTCTGTATACATTCTGGATAGAAGTCCTTTGTTAGATACGTGTGTTGGAAATACCTTTTCCCAATTTTTGGCTTACCTTTTCACTTGCTTAATAGTTTCTTTTAATGACCATAAATTCTTAATTTTAATGAAGTCTAGTTCATTAACCTTTCCTTTTATGGTGAGTTCTTTTTTGTGTCCTATTTAATATATTTTTCTAAGACTCTTAAAGACTTTAATAAAATAATAATTTAGAAAGAGCTAAAAAATGTACATTTATAGTGTTGCGTAATTATCATTCACAAACTTTCAGAATTAAAATGTCCAAGTGTTTGGTAAGATTTGAAAGCTAAAATATCATTCTCTTTTTATTAATAATTTGAGAATATATAGGAAGACCTTCGAAGACCAATTTGAGTGGCAAATGATTTTTATCTTAAACAGTAGAAGAAAAGTTTGTCTCTGGAGACAACATACATCTTTAAAGAAACTCACAGGTATAGTCAGTAAATGATAGGTGGAAATCCAGAAAATATTAAGGTAAACATGAAGTGAATAACCTGAGTAGGATATTTTAAAAATAAAACTTTCATAGGAAAAAGAAGTAGCTAATTCTACGGGAAAATAATCATTTTGTAAACTTGAAGCCAAGAGGAGGTGATCTTTAATGCTTATTAAGAACTCCATGATAAACCAAAATCTTCTTAGTAAGCAGTAGTGATTTGATAACCAAGATCATTTTAAACATGGTCACAGTGAAAGTGTATTAGAAACAGGGTAATAGGCATATGGTAGTTCCCTTTGGGGTCCTATGTTCTTAGTCGTGAGATAAAACTATACTTGTAAAAACAATAGCTTACCTATGAATCATTTCTGATTTCTCTTTGCCAAAACCCCACTGCCTGCTCTGTGTCTTTCAACCAGTCTATTAGTATATCTTGTTGGTACAAACTCCAAATGTATTTTATATCTTCTTTCTTTCCATTGTCATTGCCATCATGCCAGTTCAAGTGCTTGTTGTCTCATGCCCAGAACACTGCAGGTGTCTCCTATCTCCCTGCTCCTGTTGTGCCCCCCGGATCCATTCTCTGCCTATTAGCCACACTGATCTTAACACACACGCTTTGTAACTTCCCTGCTGAATGGCCTTCAGTGGTTTTCTCCTGTTCTTATAATAGTGGCCATCGGTCCTTTTGATCCCTCCTACTCTCTCCTCTTGCTCTTTATGATGTAACCATGCCAGTCTCCTTTTTGTTCCTGAATAAGCCTGCTTCCTTCCTACTGCCTTTTATATTTTCTTCTGTCTAAAATGTTTAATTCCAGGTTTTTCCCATGGTTCATTCAACTTCCTATCTTCAAGCTTGTGCTTCAATTTCATCTTCCCCGCAATGCCTTCTTTAATCGCCCGGTGTAATTAATAGTGGCTTGCCCAAGTTAACTGTATAATAATCACCATCGGTTTTCTTCGTAACAGCCATCACGATCTTTATATTGTCTGTTTTATAGTGGTTCCTCCAACTTGAATGTAAACTTCAGGGACCTCTCATTTGTCTTATATCCCTAGTCCCTCACACAATGCCTAGTGGATACTCAAGAGATACGTTAATGAAAGTCTGTGCACCCCAAATTCTTAATGGTGTAAAATGTAAATGAGAGTTCAGACAAATGAGCTAATTCATTACAAAAGTAAGGGAAGGTATTTATTAAAAGAGATGAAATTTGAGTGGTAGTTAGAATTTGATTGGTGGGAAGTGATGAACTGCTGAATTCTGCACCGGAAACTAGTATTGCCCTGTATTTTAACTAACTGGAACTTAAATAAAAACTTGAAAAAAATCAAAAGGTAATAAAAATAACAATTTGGGGCGCCTGGGTGGCTCAGTTGGTTAAGCGACTGCCTTCGGCTCAGGTCATGATCCTGGAGTCCCGGGATCGAGTCCCGCATCGGGCTCCCTGCTCAGCAAGGGGTCTGCTTCTCCCTCTGCCCTCTTCCCTCTCGTGGTCTCTGTCTCTCATTCTCTCTCTCTCAAATAAATAAATAAAATCTAAAAAAAAAATAAAAATAAAAAAAAATAAAAAAAAATAAAAATAACAATTTGATTGGTGAGGGCCACTACGGTCAAATGACCGCCGTGAACAAGGAAACAGAATTTAGAGCAGAAGATTCTCTTTGGAAAGTTGTAGGAAGTAAGGTTGAATTAGATATGAAGGGCAAGAGTTTGGCTAGCTGAAGAACTAAACAGAAAGGTTTAGGTGTGATATGGTTAACAGTGGAAGCTAATGTCAGCCCCTGAGGAGGGGCTATGATTTTTCTCTGTGACGTGCTTTAACTGTATCCCACAAGTTTTGGTGTGTTATAGCTTCATTTTCTTTCTCTTAAATCTTTTCTAGTTTTCCTTGTGATGTCTTCTTTGACCCATGGGTTATTTAGAAGTGTATGGTTTCCAAATATTTGTAGATTTTCTAATATCTTTCTCTTACTGATTTTAATTTAATTCTGTTATGGTCTGAGAACATATCTTGTATCATTTCAGCTCTTTGACATTTGTTACAGTTTTTATTAGCTCAAATATGGTCTATCTTAGTGACTGTTCCCCACACTTCAGGAGGAATGTATTCTGCTTTTAGTGAGTGGAGTATTCTATCAATGTTATTAGATAAAGTTGGCCAATAGCCTTTTGCACTGCCACACAGTTCTCACAGTTGTGGTCATCTTCCTGGTAAAGTGGGCAAAGAGAAAAGAGAAGGAAAAACCGAGATTTCCCATATAACCCCTGGACCCCACACATGCATAGGCTCCCCCATTATCAACAATCCCCACCAGAGTGGTACATTTGTTAGAATTGATGAACCTACATTGATACATCATAATCACCCAAAGTCCATAGTGTTTACTCTTACCTTAGAGTTTACTCTGTGTTATACATTCTGTGGATTTAGACAGATGTTTAATAACTTGTATCCATCACTATGGTATCCTACAGAGTATTTTCACTGCCCTAAAAATACTCTGTGTTCCACCTATTTATCCCTTCCCTTCCCCATCCCAATTCCTGGCAACCACTGATCTTTTAACTGTCTCTATAGTTTTGCATTTTCCAGAATGTCATATAGTTGAAATCATACAGTATGTAGCCTTTTCAGATTGGTTTCTTTCACTTAGTAATGTGCATTTAGTATTCCTCCCTTTCTTTTCATGGCTTGATACCTCATTTCTTTTTCATGCCAAATGAAATCCCATTGTCTGGATAGACCACAATTTATTTATCCATTCATCTACTGAAGGACATTTTGGTTGCTTCCAAGTTTTGGCGGTTATGAATAAAGTTGCTATAAACATCCATGTGCAGGTTTTTGTGTGGACATAAGTTTTCAGCTTTTTTGGGTAAATACTAAGGATTGCTGGATTGTATGGTAAGAGTATGTGTAGTTTTGTAGGAAACCACCAAAGTGGTTTTAACATTTTACATTTCCACCAGAAATGAGAGTTCCTGTTGCTTCATATTCTCACCAGCATATTTGGTGGTGTCGGTGTGTAGTCGGTGTGTAGTAATATTTCATTGTTTTAATTTGCATTTCCCTGATGATGTATGAGGGTGGAACATCTTTTTATACGCTTATTTGCCATCTGTATATCTTCTTTGATGAGGTGTCTGTTAAGGTCTTTGGCTTGTTTTTTTATTGGGTTGTTTTCCTGTTGTAGTTTCAAGACTTCTTTTTATATTTTGGATTATAATCCTTTATCAGATGTGTCTTTGTCAGATGTAAAAATATTTTCTCCCTCAAGTGCCTATTTAATACATTTAAAATGCCTGAGTAGCTTTGTCATGATCAATTGGTCCCTCACAAACTATTAGGAATCCATTCTTCTGATACAGTGTCAGCTCTTAATTTCTTGGAAAGCAGATTATCTTTATTAACCTTGGTATGGAGTATCCCTGATAACTTTGAATATCTTTTTAGTGTCATTACTCTCCTTGCTTAATTTTTATATTACATTTACAAATTTCTCTCTGTTCTTCTTCAGTATGCATTCTGTAACCAAGAGAAAGTCAGAGTGGAGGATTGTGGTTTCCTTTCATTATTCAAACTAAATTACTAGAAATGCCCTTTTAAGATGAATATTCAGTCACTTCAAAACAAGTCAGTCTAGAGGAAGAGAGCAGCCTTACTTAGCTCATGTTTTCCATCCTTACAAGAAGTATTGATGTTTCATGCTAGCAAGCTGTGCTAGGAGCCGTCACCTCCTAGCCAAAAACAATCCTTTTTCTTCAATACTTTATTGAAAGATTAAAAATATCAACCCCAAGGGTGGGGAAACAGGCACTCTTAATTTAAGCACTGTTGGTTGAAATATATATTTTGGGGGGCACTGGGTGGCTCAGTCGGTTAAGCGACTGCCTTCGGCTCAGGTCATGATCCTGGAGTCCCGGGACTGAGTCCCGCATCGGGCTCCCTGCTCGGCGGGGAGTCTGCTTCTCCCTCTGACCCTCCTCCCTCTCATGCTGTCTCTCATTGTCTCTCTCACAAATAAATAAATAAAATCTTAAAAAAAAAAATTTAAAAAAAAGAAATATATATTTTGGGATGTCAGTTAAGTCTATGTGTGTGTACCCAACAATCTGATGCACTCACTTAGAAATATGATTTTTCTGGTTCAAGGGTTATGTTGTACACACACAGACACACATGTATACCGTTGAGACGGAAATCACACTTCTAGGTGTAGTTCATCAGATTGCTGTTTATGTTAGTAAAAAAAAAAATGGGATGGGAGCCCTTCATATGTACTAATAGGGAAGGAATAATTAAATTATGGTACAGTAGTGTAGGACCTATAAAATGTAATACTCCTTAGCCCTTAAAATGTATATCATTTATTGAAATAGAAATTTCCATGATACCAAGTGAACATTGAAGCTACTGAATATGATTGGTATAATCGCCTTTTACAAGAATTTATATCTATGTTTATATAGATTCACATGGGAAAATAGTCTGGAAGGCTATATACCAAAATAGTTAGATTGTTCTCACGGAGATGCGACTAAAAACATTTTTCATTTTCCTCTTTACCCATTTAAATATTGCTGGGGATTTTTATCATTATGTATTACGGTTGACCCTTAAACAACACAGGTTTGAACTGTGCGGGTCCACTTACATGCAGATTTTTTTCAGTAAGTACAGTATAGTACTATAAATGTATTTTTTATGATTTTCTTAACATTTTCTTTTCTCTAGCTTACTCTATTGTAAGAATACAGTATGTAATACATATAACATACAAAATACATGTTAAACAACTGTTTATGTTATCGGTAAGGCTTCCAGTAATAGTAGGCTACTACCAGCTGTTTTGGAGGAGTCAGAAGTTATATGCGAAAAAAAAAATTATATGAGGTCAGCGGCCCACTTCCGCATTGTTTGGGGTCAACTGTACTTACTTAATCTGACCAGGGAGAGGGGAAAGAAAACCTATTTTCATTTTGGAGAAAAGAAAAGATTTCTATATTCAAAAGGGTAAAAGAACTAGAACCTCTGGGAAGGGCCAAGATGTTACAAATGACAGCTCATGAGATCGGGATAAAGTTTTTAACATTGACTTTTTAACACTAATGTTTCACAGAAGTGACAGAAAGGACAGAACGGGTTGTTTGAGATAGGAGTTCCGCATCACTAATGAGGTTCAAATATAACCATTTGGTAAGGTTGTCATGGAAGTGATTGGAGCATCGAGTGGTTTGACATTTTGCCTTGAGACTCTCTCGGTAGATGAGATTTTTAACACGGGTAGAAGGTTGAATAAGGGGACCTATAAAAATCTTTCTGATGTTCATTCCTGAATTCCGAGAGAATTGTAGTTTAACCTGCTTGTGAAAAAGTGACTTAAGAAGAAAGCAGCATGATAAAATTTACGCGAAACATGGCGTTTTTTAAATATGCTACAATGTAACACCTTCCAAAGGGAGTTAAAGGGGCTGACAGTAGGGGTTTCTGTCTACAACTTATCACTGGTGAATAAATGAAGGGAAGGAGGAATTGATTCTGGACTTGCCACAGTGGAAAACCAAGAACTATATAAATATGATATTATTTGGGGTCACGAAGTAGTAGATGAGGCCAGTGATTTCTAAGCCCTGCTGAACCTCACAATTAGTCTTCAGAGCTTACACATATAGATACATATTTTAATAGGCTCTTTGTGGGTCCTGACCCCACAGATTCAGATTCAGTAGCTCTGGAGTAGGGCCTGGGGATCAGTATGTTTTAATTCTCAAGTAATTTTGCCGGTCGGCCAAGTTTAGACATAACCACAAATAAGATATACATACATACACATACACACGTATCAGGACAGTTACCAAAAAAGGAGAAAACAACATAAAGACCATTGGAAAGCATCAAATGTTTTGAACTCTCTACAAAGCTGCCTCACGGCGAAGCCTATCCACATTCTCCCTCTGGGTGATGCTGGAGCCGTATTGCTGATGTTCCATTCAGTGCATTAAGCAGACCTACTTAAAAGAACGAGTTTTATTTATCAATACATTATGTAATCATGCTCGTGAATACACGATAAGCAATCTGAAAATGCATGTTGATAAAACGTGTGTTTGTCTGCAGACTCTAAACTGATTTGAGCTACATAACCATAACCCTGGGCATGCCCTTAAAGGAAATGTCAAGGAAGATACGCTGAAGTTGAAGAGAAACCAGCTGATGTTTAAGACGTGGACAAGGTGGTATCCTGCTCGTGATCAGGTTAACAGTAATATGTCGACTGAATATTTTTTGGAATTTTGCATCTTCAGTTTCACTCCCAAATGATGTTAGTTAGGGGGGAATTGAAGGCAACTGGTAAAACTATTAACAGATCTAGAACATAAAAGGAACTGCCATCACCTACTATCCAAGTGCCTAGGCTTCCTAAATAATAGAGTTGACCCTGTCATAACTGTCACATTTGTCTTCTGAGGTCACTTCTGCCACCCAGATTCCCAAGTTCTCTTTAGCCTCCAGTGAGCTAGTTCCCTGCACCAGAGGGTTTCAGGCCGCAGGAGCTGTGGGAGGTGATACAGATGGACCCTGCAGGCCATGGGCTATTCCCTGAACCACCGCACGCGCTCCCCCCTCACCCCTCCCCCCCCCCGGCTTCCACATTGTCTGCTCCAGGTCCTGCTGGAATGCTCTTTCCCAGGCACCCACTCGGCAGACTCCCTACTCCTGTCATATCTTTTTGCTCACACACCACCTTCCCGAGGCCTACCCTGATCATCTAATTTAAAATTGCACCTGTCCCCCAGTCCCCGCCCAGACCTACATTTTCTTTTCTCCAGTGCACTTAACCCCTGTCAGTAATTATTTACTCGTGTTTATTGTCAGATGTCTGTCTCCTCTGCTAGATTGTCATCACTGTGAGGGCAAAGATCTGCGTTGCGTTCATCGATGTATCTTAAGTGTCTTGACTAGCATCTGACACACAGTAGGCTCTTATCAAATAATCACGTGTTACGTGGGTGCATAGATATATGACGCCTTGGTTGGTTATCGCTAATTCTTTATGCTGCTGCAGGCTGCTTTCAGTAGAGCCTCCCGTACTCCCGCAGCTGCAGCCGTCCCTCAGCCGAGGTCCCGAGTCCAGCTCCCAGGCAGGAGCCGCTCCACGGGTAGAGTAGGAAGCCTCTACTGCTTGGTGTCTGGTCCCCACGAGATGTGGGGTTTCCCTACATTTTGGCCTTAGTTGTGCTGTATACTTTCACATCCCTTGTAGACATCAGCCTGTTGGGGTTGTGCTGAGATCAGCGCTCAGCAATCACTCGGTAAATGACACGGATTGATTATGGGAGTGGCCCACTATGTTCTGATTTTTAGCTCAAGAGTGCCTTAGAAATGGTCTAGTCCAGCTCGTGTTATAGTTCAAGAACCAAGAGATAGTTAATTTTCCAAATTCACAGAACTAGCTGGAAGCGGTTCTGGGACTGGAGTCCTGGTCTGGTGGTGTTTGCTGGTTTTTAAGGACACCGTTTTGCTACAGCAGGAAGGAAGGTTCCCCCAGGCCCTTCTCTGTTCCGTCTACACAAGGCTTTGCTTCGTTCCCTTTGCCTTCGTTCCGTGACTCCGGGTCAGTCTGTCCTGCCCGTCTGTCCTCAGGAGCTCCTCGCCTCCATCAGCATCTCTTGCATCTGACACTCGGGAGAGGCAGTGGGCGGGAGGGGAGAGAAGCGCCGCCCTGCTTTGATCGAGTCCTCGGGGGTTTCTAGGTTATCTCGTGAGCTTTACAGCAGCCCCGTGTGGTAAGTGGGAGCAGACACTCTTACTCCTTCCTTTACTGACGAGGAAGTGAAATACAGGTGAATCGAGTAAATGGTTTGCTCAGTCTCGCAGTCTCCGTGGCGGCGCTGGATGCTGAGCCTCCAAATCCTAGTTTAGAATCTTTTCTACTGTGTCATATTTTAATGTTAACAGAAAGAGACAAAAATTTCTCACCATCTGCTATTCTGAAATGTACATAATACCTTTTTTTTCCTGAAGACCTTAGTCAGTCTTTGAAAGTCTTCTGAGGATATCAGTCTGGATTTCTCTAGCATTTTTAGCGTGTTGGTCTTAGAAAAGACCACTGACAATTCGAATAGCGATATAATGGACAGGCTCCCTGATAACTATCTAAATTGTCGTCTTCATTTGACAGTCATTAAATGCTTTACATACGGACCTATGTTCGTGGTGTTCTGGTTGCCCTTTTGAGACTCTCTTGGTAACATTTATTCAGATTCTTGATTCAAACAGTGTATCCTACAACTGTTACTGATTTGATATTTTTACAAGTTTTGAAAACCCACATATATGTGGTTTTTATTTAGGAGTGTAAGAAATATTTCTTTACATATAAAACACGATATATTACTGTATTTAAACTCAAAAATATCCTCTAAAATGTCATGCTTAACTCCTACTAGAAAGTGACGTCTTGTCGCTGTCCTTGTCGTTAAGTCTTGTAAACAGATCAAAATTAATTTTTAACCTAATTAAATTCAACCAATCCAGTGACTGAATTGTATTAGTGTTTATGTTACCCTCACTGCCAAACAAAGTGTTTTCAAACGCGCTGTGGCGTATATACTCTCATAAGAAAAATGAAGCGCATTATATGTTTGCGAGTCGCCTAAGGAAGGGGCATCGTCCCGACGTGACTGGCACCGGTAGCCCCTGCCAGGCTTCTTTGCACAGGTCAGGAGGGTTGCATGCAGAGCACCCGATACACAGTGTCTGTAATGCGCCGTCATCTTGCGGCCGTTTGTCCTTCCCGAGGCCCCGGGCTGCACAGAGTTGTTGGTGGGTGAGGGTCCTGGAAGGTACGAAAGGCCCTCGGGTCCTGTGTTCAGAGTTCTCGGTAGGATGGGGCCAGAAGGCATAAGGCTTGCTTGAGGTACAGTGAATTCATGCCAAGTCCCCGGTAGAAGTTGGAGTTGTCTGAATCCGTTTCCTGCCGAAACGATACCCAAGTTCTAGACTGACCGGTGATATTGTTACCCCTACACATTTTTAAGTGGCTTTCACGTTTCAGACCGCCACGTGGCACGCTGCCTGGAACGTGCCCTCTGTGGAAACCGCTCTCCATTTGGTCTCGTGCCAGAGAAAAAAGCGAGCCTCTGCCGAGAATACAGTTTGCCTTACAGGTTAGAGTGCGGGGAGAACCCCGTCGTACCAGGATGATGGGATCGTGGAAGTATTCTCGCTAATCGTAGCCATCGGCCCTCACTCAGTTTCCTGAAGGATAGAAACTCTGTACGAGCCCCGCCCCGGTGAAGTCTCCGCCCCGTGACAGTTTTCTGGCAGATGAGCTGTGTCCAGTCACGTTGTTATTGCTTGTGTGCCATTTTGCAGTTGCTTTGTTTATAAATTAGAGAGGCATTCTGCTCAGGGGACAGTACAAACACACACACGCATTGATTTATACTATGAAATCACAAGAAGCTTTTAAAATGGTGTTTAGAGTAAAAATGAGAGCCTTATGAAAATATATGAGCAACATTTCCTACAACAAACATAAAAATAGTAAATAAACATGCAGAGTAACACCATGTATTTTTACACAGGGAGTAAGCATCGTAAAGAAAATCATCTTTAGGTACCAAAATGACGTAGGGCCTTTCTTCTTTCTTCCCTTCGTATCATTTGTTATCTTTACTAGTCGAGCCTTTTCCTAATGTCATAACTCACAGTCACCTGGTGTTATTCTGTCTGGCTCTATAACAAAAATACCATAGACCGTGTGGCTTAAACAACAGGAATTCATTTCTCACAGTTCTGGAGGCTAGAAGTCCGAGATCAAGCCTCTGGCAGATTCCAGGTCTGATGAGGGCCCGCTTCCCTAGTTCATAGACTCATCTTTATGTTGTGTCCTCACACAGCGGTAGGGGCGAGGGAGTACTCACCTATCCCCTTCATATACAGAAGGGCACCAGTCCCATTCATGACCTGTTCACCTCCCAGAGGCCCGACCTCTTAAATACAATCCCAGTGGGCCTTAGGTTTCAACGTCTGACAGGGAGGAAGGACACTATGACACACCTGTTCTGTTTAGGAAGGAAAAGAAGAGACAACATCAAATAAAGCTAATGATTGAAAGGTTTAATCCATGCCAGGCTGAAAAGAACCATGATTGTCTTTCAACTGGCCAATCTCGAGCAGTTTTATAAAGGGATAGAGTGTAGTTTTATTTGATAGTTTCCCTCCTAATGATCTCTCCTCTCTTTTTTCATATTCAGGAACTATTCGCACATGACCAGTGTGTGTATTTATGGAAAGAGTAAAAATGCTGACAATTACAAATTGTTTGTTTTTTCAGCAGAGCTATTACCTCATCAACTGATATTTTGAGTAAGCATCTCTTAAAATGAAAAAAAATTTAAATTAATCCACCTAACAAGATTTATTCTGAGATTCTGAGAATAATTTTCCAAGTATATCTGGAAAGGTAAATTGATTTTCAAAGATGTATAATTGATGAATTAACCTCATTTTCAAAAATTTACGATCCACTATGGGAGCAGCTTCTGAATGCCCTCAGGTAGGCATCAAGCCAAGTGGAGCAAATAATTTCTCACGCAACTGAAGACAATATTTGTAGTAGAATAGAAGGACAAAAGAGAAAATGCGTTTTAGCCGTTGAATTTTGTGCTAACTTCTACAATTCATGTGTGTCGTGTACTCTCTTGTAGATATGAGAAAGTGCCAGTCATCTTGGTTGGGAACAAAGTGGACCTGGAAAGTGAGAGAGAGGTGTCCTCCAATGAAGGCAGAGCCCTTGCGGAAGAGTGGGGCTGCCCCTTTATGGAGACTTCCGCTAAGAGCAAAACCATGGTGGACGAACTCTTTGCGGAAATCGTGAGGCAGATGAACTATGCCGCACAGCCCGACAAAGACGACCCATGCTGTTCTGCATGTAACATACAATAGCATTCAAGTGCGGCTGTCCTGGACGGGACCCGCCCGCCACCGTAGGCGACACACCTCGTCCGCCCGGCTGCGGAGCTTGCAGGATGTGTGGTGTGAATCTGCAGCGAAATAGCAGCCCTTATTCAGCATCGAGCAGTGATTGTCAGTTGCTATCTCTGAGTAACATTTGGGTTCAGTAACTCCAGTTTCCGCCACGGTCCTCGGTCTCCTGTGTGCACGTGCAATTTGAAGGCCTAGCCAGTCGGTCTACAGGGTGATCTCCTCCGAAAGCTACGATGGCCTTGTCTCTGGGTTGACAGAAGCACCTACTGTATACATTAAAAATAACCATGAGAGAGAAACCAGAAGAATCCCTATGACCACTTACAGTTAAAATATTTTGTCTTCTTTAAAAAATAAATAAATAAGTAAAGGAGAAATATTTTCCTAGGAGAGTACTGAATTTCAGGACTTGAGATAGTGCTTCTAACCAATGTATCCCGTCGAGTAAGATAACAGCAACTGACCTGCCGACAGCATTACAGGGAGCGAATCTTTCCTCAGCTGACGTGTTCCTGTTTCTCAAAATTGATGCCTAATTGTAGTTGTTATCCCAATCTGTGACGCGGAACTCACTCGTGCATCGGTCCTTGATAGAGCAGAGGTCAGAACAGGTTGTGGTAGGAATACAGTCTGGCTTTAGAATGTGTTAAAATCACCTGCTTTGCCACAGAAGATGGAGGCTCTCACAAGGGTTTGATCCGCATTAAAACCCCAAGCCCACCCTCTGTTAACAAAGCAGGGATGGTCTTAATTACTTTACTGAACAAGAAGGAAGCAACTGTAACGGGAAGATTGCCTAGCCTTACTCACAAGACGCGTTCTGGTAGATTAACTAGTACCATCGTGTAAGGAAAATGAAGCCATGCTGTATCCACATGTTCCCATTCGCAGAAACCTCACAGGACAGCACAGATATCTTGCATCTTTATGCTCGTTAAAGCAGCAAATTCCTTCTCGCCGTTAAGGGCTATGGTTGTGGTGTGATTCTTGGCTAACCTGCTTTCGAAATCAAGTTTGCTATAGCAGAGCTTTATTGCAGGCATCTAAAAATTGAATAACCACGTGAAATAATTTGGGCTTAAAAGTAGAACATAAATTATAGAGTGGAAGGCAAGGGACAAAAAAAAAAAGCCCACAAAACCACAAAACCTTTTATCTTTAATTTTCCTGGGGAATTATATAAAGATTTTCT
Organism: Mirounga angustirostris; assembly: GCF_029215605.1. Classification (NCBI taxonomy): domain Eukaryota; kingdom Metazoa; phylum Chordata; class Mammalia; order Carnivora; family Phocidae; genus Mirounga; species Mirounga angustirostris. The sequence continues at coordinate 13,466,987 of NW_026991711.1, read as the reverse complement.
TATAACAATTTTGCTCTGATTACTGAAGGGCAAAGCTAGAGTGAATATTTTGTTTTGAAAAGGTGCTCAAGCTCTGACATTTTTGGTTTTCATAGCCGTGAAGTATTTATCATTTGCATGACTAATGGCACAGGAAAAAACCTATTCATAAGTTTTTACAATCAAGCGTAGAAGGGTTTTCAACCAACTTCAGAGTCATAGATGCTGAAGAGAGTCTCTTGAGCTAATCCTCTGGAGATAAATCTGGCCTTCAGAACTGCACTGTCACCGAGCCTGCGATCTGCGTGCTCGCCTCACACTTTGCTGGCTTCACACACTTGTGCCAGTAACCTCTGGTCTTGCGTGTGTCCCTGAGAGAAGAGTGTGTGTTTGTGTGTGCATGTGTGTTTATTGTTCCTAAGAATTTGGCACAAGTCAGAGATAATTGCCTCTACTGAGAATCCGTACTGCAGAACATCGTGTATCAAAAGCCTTTTTTTTCCCTTTTAAATTGTTTGCGTGGGCTTTTTTTACACATTATGGAAATCATTGCTGGCCCCCGAATGCTTAGTAAGCTGGCATTGAGCTTAGAGGATAGCAGAAAGGTGGCTAGTACTTTTCACAGATGAGAAAACAGACATGTGGGTACAGGTCGTGATTGTGAAAAATCTTGGAATTGTGAGTATTTGCATTCTTCAACATAGTTTTTTCTTACAGCCCCCAATTGGGAAGCACCTTGTTTACAGGACAGAAAGTTCCAACCCGTTTTCTTGAAACCAATTTCGGTATGTCACAGTTGAGTCAACTGAAAACATTTAGAGAAGCCAGAGATTCAAGAAGTATGATTTGTCTACAGAAATAGAAATACTTGCTAGTGAATCGGCCGAGATTCGAAGCCTCTAACTTCTCAGAATGATGGTTTTTGGTTTTGTTTTTAGAATTCCGTGTTTAACAGCAATTTATGACAACTAAGATTACATATTAAAAACATCTGTAAAGACTCCAAGTTTTACACTATGGATTGCTATGCAGACCAGAAAAAGAAGTTAAATAATACGAAAGGTATGGCAAAAACGTAAGGTGGAGAAGATTCTCATCTAACCATTCGGATTTCCGTCGGGAAGTGTCTGTGTCAGACAAGAAGGCGGGCTTTTGCTGTACAGACGTTGCCAAGAACCGATCTGGCTGCCTGATCAGTGTTCGCACATCTCCCTCCGTGATTAGTGACAAAGCATCAAAGATCCCCAGCAACGTGGGAACCCTCTTGTGCCCTTCCTGTTGGTGTTTCATCCGGTAGGAATATAACTGGGTTCGAACGAACGGGTTGGTGGAGACGTTACTAACAAGCTGAAGAACAGGATGAAATGACACGACGTCACAGTGGCTACAAGAGAAAAGTCGGCGACCTTGCGTCGCTGTTGGTTTTATGCCCTGATCAGACTAGCAACTAGTTAAGTGAAAGTTTTTCTAACATGCCTTAAAAAATGTTATGGTTTGATCCAAAGACCCACTTTTTCTTTAGCTGTTTGTGATAAGCTTTTCTTTTGTTTTCATTTTGCCTCATTTTACTTTCAACAAAGGCGGCTTTTTTTTAGGGTTTTTTTTTTTTTTTTCTTTTTTGTTGCAGCTTTTTTTGGGGAGGGCAGGGTTGTTTTTTAAGCTGTGATAGTGATGGTAACTGATGCCTTTCGTTTTGTTCAATTTACACCAAACAAGCCAGCATCTGATCAAAAGCATTACATAAAATCTTCCTTAAACTATCGAAAGGTGCTTCGATGATTTTCTCCTTTGGTTTGTAGAATTAGAGCTGAACTTTTGACTAAGCGCTTAGAGTTGCCATCACTTTTCTGTGGTAAAACTACTGATACTTGCTTTTTCTTTATAAGGAAATGTTGCCTAAGGATGTCTGCTGTTTGTTTTCAGGAGTTTTCCAGTGGGAATGTTGTCTGCGTATGTCTGAATGTGAAAAGTGCGTATTTTGTTTGTTGCCGTTGGTTTTTTTGTTGGTTTGTTTTGTTTTTTAGTTGTTGTTCTTCTCACTAGTCTTGTGTTCACACTGGTAAGCTTTACTTGTCTCCTTTGCCAATCAAATGTTAAAGACTATGGGGGTCTTTCTATTTTATTTTTTTTAAATAACGTGTCATTGTGCATCTATTAAATCTTGATCAGGGTTTCAAGAATGACTGCAGTGGGTTTTGGAAACAGACTTATCATTATTGATTTGGGGTTTCCCAGAGATATAGTTCACAGTTAATTGTTGAGCTCTAATACAACTGACCATTTAAAATTGAACAACAGTTTATTGTTTTGTAACAATGTCAGTTGTTAAACCTTGACATTTCGATTAAAACATGAATTGTAGTTATAACTCAATGCAAATTCAACAGTTGTATTTGGAGTTAAATTATTTTAACAAATAAATTTATTTAATGAAACTTCCTCTGGATTTGTTTGGTTCGGTGTGGTTTTGTACATGTTCGTGAGGGAAATGTGTTCAAAATGTAGGAAAACAACTAAAAATTGCCATAGAACAAGTTTAATACACTTGATACAGAAATATTCAAGCTGAATTAAATCGAGAATGCATCAGATAAAAAGGGAGGTTAATCGACCATGTTCATATCCCTTAAAAATAGTAACACGAGAGACTTTAAAATCAGTAATTATAAATATAACCATCTCTCTGTAAATAGTATTTTATATGTTTTTATGATAGTTAGCTAATTTGAAGTCTCAGTGCTAATGAGAACAGAATTGTTCTAGATCATTAACATTAATTAGCAGTTGCTCTGTGGTCCTGCTCGTATCACTAAAATGTATCAGTGTCCTTCTAGTGATGGGTTGGGGCTGTCTTTTTGTTGAGGTCTGGTGGATTTTAAGGTGCCAGAAGCTGGAGGTTGCTGAGCTGCAGGGCTGCAGGGCCTGCCTGTTCTATACGGGGCCCTGTGAATGTTGACAGATGCTGTTAATTATGTGCAGCCTTCAGCTGCTCTGATAAGGAGCCCATTCATTCCGTAAGCCAATTTAAACTATGCCTTTTGGTTATGTCGCCTTCAAACTCTGTTGAAATTCTCTGGCAACATTCCACCGGTTTAGAGGCTTCATTGTTTTAGAATATAAGAATAATTTGAATGAATATAACAGAGGCACTGTAGATAGAATCTCAGATATTTAAAGGAAAATGTGCCTAAACTTTAGTGTAATAAATATCTGCTGGTTGGCTTCATGATCTCATTTGAAGCATTTATGAAGTATTTAAACCTATTGAATTCTAATTTCAATTGGGAGAATTTCTTTATGGCTGAAAAGTGGTATTTTGAGCAAGTACTTGGGAGAAAGTGGCCTTTTATTGATAGTTAGAGGTCCGTGAATGGAAATATAGGTAGCTGGAGGAATAAAGGGCCACCCAGTTTGGAACCCATCTGATCCCGCAGGACCTGCGAAGCAGAGAAAATGGTCACAAACTCCATAAAAAAGCTGCTAACTTATTTCCTAATTTTCAAAATGTAGGTTACATGTAAATACTAATAAAACAGGGGCTCCTGGGTGGCTCAGTCAGTTAAGGGTCCGACTCTTGATTTCAGCCCAGGTCATGATCTCAGGGTGGGGAGATCAAGCCCCACGTCAGACTCCGTTCTGAGTGTGCAATCTGCTTACGATTCTCTCTCCCTCTCTCTCTCTGCCCTTCCCTCCACGCCCCTCCCCCCGTGTGTGCCACATGTGCTCTATCTAAAAAAACAAAACAAAACAAAACAAAAAAACTAATAAAACATAGGGACACTTCATTTGTTAAATAGATAAACTAGTTTCACATTGTTTAATCTTAACTTTTTTCCTGGTTTTGGTGTTTGTTTGTTTTTCCTTTGCAGTATTAGGTTTTTGAAAGATTTGCTGCTCTTCCAGGTCAGGTGATATGTTATTTCTTTTGGTATTTTCTTAGAATAGTCGTCTTCATGTTACCGTCTACAGATTCCTCCAAGTCTTACTAGTAAAGAAAAAGGTAGAAGACTACGTGCTTGAAAGATTAAATACAAAGATCTATTTAGTACACACAAATTAGGAAGAAAGAAAACTGAAGGAATGATTATTTGGTTTGGTTTATGGGAATTTGTTTTTTTTTTACAAAATCTTTCCATTTCAAAGACTCCGAAGTATGAAAGGTTTCATTGTTTTATCATATGATTGCAAGTTTACATGGACAGTATTTAGGGTATGGTTTACATTTTTATCTTTAAAAAATCAGATATTAGTAAAAAATACAAAGAAGAAAGGGAAAAGCCACCCAATTTCCAAATCTCCAAAACAACCACGTTGACATTTGGTGTGTCTTTATATGCATACGTACATGTGCGTGCACACACACACACACACACGTAGAGGGATAAATGATTCCATGTTACTTTGAGAAACTGGCTCTAAGTACTAAAAATGAATCACCCAAGGTTATGCTAATAAAGTGGCAGAGTTGAGGTGCAGACCCAAGTTCTAACTTTAGATCCTTTTTTTCCCCACTGTTCATTCCTTCTCTTCAATGGTGTCCACTCATTTCAAGTTCACTCAGCTATTTTTTTTTTTAAGATTTTATTTATTTATTTGCGAGAGAACGAACAGGAGAAGGGGCAGAGGGAGAAGCAGACTTCCCACCAAGCAGGGAGCCTGATGTGGGGCTCGATCCCAGGACCCTGGGATCATGACCTGAGCCGAAAGCAGACGCTTAACCGACTGAGCCACCCAGGCGCCCAGCTCACTCAGCCATTACTCATCAGGGGTTACTCTTACATCAGGCCTGGTGCAGCAATACACAGACAGGCATAGACATTTAATCCCCGATATCCAAGACATCGTAAATGTCTTACCCCATTCAGGCTGCTATAACAAAATGTCATAAACTGGGTAGCTAGTACAACAAACGTTCATTCCTCCCAGTTCCGGCGGCTGGGGAATCCAAGATCGAGAGGGGTAGGTTTGGTGTCTGGCGAGGGCCGGCTTCCAGCTGACTGCTGATTCCTCACTGTGGCCTCCCAGGGCAGAAGGGAGAAGGAGGCTCACTCAGGTCTCTTTCGTAAGGGCACTAATCCCATTCGTGAGGGCTCCACCCTCATGCCCTCATCCCCTCCGGTAGGCCTCACCTCCTAATACTCTTTGGGGATTAGGTTTCAACATAGGAATTTTGCAGGGACACAAACATTCAGTCTACTGTACCAGTCTTGTCTTCTGGCCTTTCCCTTTCCATCAAGGCAGATACAGATTAGGTCCCTGGCAAGAAATAATTTATTTCCGTACTTTTACATACCGGAACTCCAGTAACCCAGGCCATGCCAAAGTCCTGGGCACAGCCCACAGAGTCCATAGCTGGCTCCTTTCTTCCCAAGGCCTGTGGGACCAGCCCAAATTATTCCCTCCTGGGAACTTTGAGGAGTCTGTGTGATGGATAAGGGTGGATGACTGTAGGCAGGGCTCCAGGGCTCTGCTGTTACACAGCGTGTCTACTTCCTAAGGAAGCACTCAGGCTAACAATAGGATCTGCAAGGGGCTGGATCCTTGATGGTGGGCATTGGGGGGCACTGTGCTAGTTTGGGGACACCAGCAAAGCTGAGAGGGGCAGAGGGAGCTGTATTTCAGATACTACATTGAAAAATGCTGACTCACCAGTGTCCTGGACCTTGGCCCATCTCAGGAAATGATGAGTTAGGGGTGTCATTGAGAGAACACTGTCCAAAATATCCAGGAATCCCTGAATCCTGTCTGTAGTCCTCACCACGTCATCCCTGAGGGAGGTATAAGTTCATGTGAAACCACCCTCCCACAGTGACACATGCACACAAATGCACACATGTATGTGTGCACACACACCCACCCTAAATCACCAGGGTGACGGAATGACAATTACTTGCTGGAGCTTTCCTTTTAAAGCCTAAGTGCAGAACTCTGGTACACTGTGTGGACCCCAACAGACTCAGGTCTGCTAGAGGAGCCTAGAAGGAGAAGCAGACCAAAGGCCTCTGTCTACATCTATCTTGAAGCCTGAATCCAAATCCTGAATCTTGCCTCTGCAATGCAATGGCGAGAACACCTCTGCTAGCGAGAAGAAAAGAAAGAAACCAAACCAAAAGCGAGTTCGGTCCTGCACCTAGCACGGAGCTCCCCTGGGCCATCCTCCCCAGGGCCTGACTGGGAGAAGGGAAGGCAGCTCACAGGAGGATGACACCCCAGGAGGAGCTGCCTCCAGACTCATTTCACTTCACAGGGGAGAAGAGGGAAGAGCAGGGAGGCCCTGGCCTTTATCCTGGAGGTGCCACCTGGGCAGCCTGCTACACGGCTAAAGGGAGCTTGATCTGACTGCCCTCCAGCAGCCATCCTCCTTTTGAGAGTGGAACAGAGATGGAGGTGAAAACCAACGGGGGCAGCTTTTTCTCCACCAGAGACCAATAACACCTTTCTTGTAAGTAGAGTTTGAATATGTTTTCCCTCAACTTATTTCATTTGCTTCATTATTCACTACCTTTCAGTTCATTTACACTCTGTATCAGTTCCCTATCACTGTGTAACAAATGACCCCAAAACTTAGCGGCTTACAACAACAAACATTTATAATCTCACAGTGTCTGTGGGGTGGGAGTCTAGGCATGGCTTTGGTCACTCACAAGCCTGCAATCAAGCTGTGGGCTGGGCATTCAGTCATCTGAAGGTGTCACTCAAGGTAGATCAACCACTAAGATCCTTCAGTGGTTGTTGGCAGGGTTCAGTTTCTGTAGGGCCATTACCATGAGGCCCTTACTTCCTATTGGCTGTCAGCTGGAGGCTGCCCATATGGGCCTCGCCATTGGTCAGCTTACAACATGGCGGCTGGCCTTCTCCTAACCAGCAGGTGAGAGCAAGAGAGGCATATGAGCAAAACAGAATCACACAGAGTCTTGTGTGTTTATCTCGGAAGGTATACCTCACCACTTTTGCCCTATTCGCTTAGTTAAAAGCAAGTCACTGTGTTCAGCCCACACTCAAGAAAAGGACATCACACAAGAGTCTCAGGATGGTTGAGGCCCCTGGGTGGCTCAGTCGTTAAGCATCTGCCTTCGGCTCAGGTCATGATCCCAGGGTCCTGGGATGAAGCCCCGCATCGGGTTCCCTGCTCCGCGGGAAGCCTGCTTCTCAACCTCACCCACTCCCCCTGTTTGTGTTCTCTCTTTTGCTGTGTCTCTCTCTGTCAAATAAATAAATAAAATCTTAAAAAAGAGTCTCAGGATGGTTAATTTTATGTGTCACAGTGACTGGGCCATGGGGTGCCCAGATATTTGGCAAAACATTCTGGGTATTTCTGTGAGGGTGTCTTTGGATGAGATTAACGTTTAAGTTGGTACACTGAGTAAAGCAAGATTGTCCTCCTTAATGGGGGTGGGCTTCTTCCAATCCACTGAAGACCTGAAGAGTACAAAAAGGCTGACCTTGCTCCATATAAAAGTGAATTCTTCCTGCCTAACAGCCTTTGCACTAGAATATTGACTTTTTCCTGCATTTAAACTCCAACTGAAACATTGGCTCTTCCTAGGCCTCGAGTCTGCCAGCCTTCAGACTGGGATCATACCATTGGCTTTCTTGGTTCTCGGGCCTTCAGATTCAGACTGGCACTGCATTATTGATTGGCTCTGCTGGGTCTCCAGCTTGCTGACTCAACTGCAGGTCTTGGGACTTACCAGTCTCCATAATCTCATGAACCAATTCCATGTAATCAATCTCTATATAAATAGGTCATACATACATACATACACACACATACATACATACATACATCCTATTGGTCTGTTTCTTTGGAGAACAACAACTAACACAGGTGTGAATATCAGGAGGCAAGGATCATTGGGTGCCACCTTAGAAGGCCACCTACCACATAGTATTATGAATTTTATTCCATATTATTGCCCTACTTAGAGAATTAGGTCCCACAATCCTAAGGATTTCAGTGTGCTCTTTTTTTCCATTTATCTTGATTTCAATTCCTCCCTTACCATCATGTATACCTCTATATCTAGAAAAAATGTCCAGTGCACGACAGACATATAGGAAGTCCTTATCAACTATAATGCTAACTAGAAGGGCAGGAGCCAATTATGTTTAAGTATGGAATATTACATAGGGATGAGTTAAATTTAGCTTTCCCCATTCAAGTAAAATAATTTCCCAAATACCTATTTGGGATAATTCCCAAATTGTATTCCCAAATCAATTCCCAAATACATTTCCCAAGTGTACCATACCAGAACAGTTTTCAAAGGAAATTGATTGGCCTTCATTAAGTGATAAACTAGCATTTCGACAGAGTAGTCTTCCATTGGTGGACTTTAGAAGCAATTCTGCTATTTGCAGTGAGGGGATGGGAGGGTTGAGTTTTAACTTGTTACCTTTAACCTCTCTTACTCAAGACTAACCAGACAAATTAATAAAATTAATTTTAAGAACTATAAATATCTGATTTCTTTTTTTTTTTCTTTGTAAATTTGGTTCATAATTGTCAGTAACAACGCAGGTTAAGTCTCTGGTGACAGTTGATTTAACTGTCAATTCATTGCATTTACCCAGTTGCAGATTAACTGGCTTGGTTTATGGACTATCCTAACAGGCCCATGAAATGAGATTATTTTCCTCCCTACAGAGATTCTCTTTCAGAGAGCCTTGGTAATTAAGAAGCAGCTGATAAGATCTCGTGGTAGATATCTGAGTGGGAGGAACTGTTCTGATTAAATCAGGAGCATGAGACCTGGGGGGGTCCCTCTCTTCCCCCACTAGACCACAAGCCCCAAAGTTTGTTTTTTTCTGCTGCAGAGGAGCTAGGCAATGCACTAATCAGGACTACTTCATTACCAACCCCACTCCCACCCCCACTATTTCCAGGAGATGACAATATCACAGGTCACCGTGGGACCTTAACCAAACCAGATAGTCTACAAAACAGTTTCTGCAATTGGCTAATAAAGAATTTACTATAGTTTGAGGTGTGCTTGTTTTTTAACTGACCCATAACCTACCTACAGTAAAATGCCCCAAACTTGTGCATATACCTCCATGGACTTTTACATATGTAACCACCAACCACATCAAGACTTAGAACATTTCTGTCACTCCAGAGGGCTTCTTTGTGCCCCTCTCAGTCAATACCTACAGCCCAGAGGTAAATGCTGTTCTGACTTCTTTCACCTTTGGCTATTTTTGCCTTCTTCAACTTTGTATAAATTAAATTATACAGTATGTATTCTTCTGTGTCTAGATTCTTTTGCTCAGCATTGTGTCTGTGAGAGTCAATCTTGCTGCTCATGTAGCGGTAGTCTGTCCTTTCTTACCATTGTATAGTGTTCTTGTTTATGAACACATTTTATTGATACAATCTGCAGTTAATGGACATTTGCTTTTTTCCTAGTTTGGGTCTATTATGAATAAAGCTGCTATGAACATTCTTATATGTAATTTTGGTGGACAGGCACAGTGCTTATGTCTCCCAGGTAAATATCTAGGAGTGGAACTCCTGGATCCCAGGTAGGCTCGTTATTTGGCTTGGGTAGACAGTTTTCTCAAGTGGTTGTACCAATTTACACATTAACAAGCAATGGGTGACAACTTCAGTTGCACATGTCACAGGATGGGCTCCCTGGGATGCACGTTCTGCGACAGAGCTTAGGGTGCAGGGTCTTTTTTACAAAGTGCCACTGGGATCTCTCACTTCTGTGGGAGAAAGTAAGATTGGACAAAGAGGCTGAGCTGCCATGCAGGGCTAACAACAACCTGGGAGAAGGGCGGGGAATTAGAATGGCCCCTCAGAATTGTCCCAGGTTGGGTCAAGTTGGCTAATCATTTATGCCCTCCATCCACCAGACACAGTGACCTTGGGTGAGATGCAGCCTAGACAGTCTCTGAAGGACCGGAGATGGAGGCCTTCAGCCATGTCAGCAGCTGGGGCAACAATCGCCTTATTGAAAGGAGAACCAGGCGATGCCTCACAGCATCTACCAACTCCGCACACCCACACACATACCTATTGCTGTCAGTGTTTTTCATTTGAGTCATTCCGGTGGGTGTGTAGTGGTATGTCATTGTGGCTTTTACTTTGCTTTTCTCGAAGGCTGATAATATTCATATGCTTATTGGCCATCGGTTATCCTTTTCTGTGAAGTACCTGTTCAGGTCTTTTGCCCATCATTTAAATGTGCTGTTTGTCTTTTCCTTGTATATTTGTACTTCTTTATATTTCCTGGATATGTATTTGCAGATATACCATCCTCGTCTGAAGCTTTCCTTTTCACACTCTTGTTGGAGTCTCTTGACGGAAGTCCTTAATTTGAATGAAGTCAATATACCAATCTTTTCTTTTATAGTTATTTTTATTCTTTTGAAGACATCTTTCTTTACTTTGGGGTTGTTCTTGACCTCAGTTTCCTCAATGGTATGCTAAGTTGACCTTATGCACAGAGTCATTGTAGAATAATTACTTTTTTTTTTTTAAATAGGCTCCACACCCAGCATAAAACCCAACATGGGGCTTGAACTCATGACCCTGAGATCAAGACCTGAGCTGAGATCAAGAGTCGGACACCATCCAGGTGTCCCTAGAATAATTACTTTAATCATACAGAATTTGTTGAATAAAGATGGAGTTGCCATCATTAATTAGTCTTTGTTTCATATTACTGATGAAATATTGAAACATTTAATTGGCAGGTTTGGCTCTTGGCCAGTGTATCCCCAAATGTATTTTACCAAGTTTGTGTTACTAAGTCTGTATTAAATAGGAAAAAGAATTTAATGATCAAATTAGTTTGAGAAACACCTGGTTAAACAAAGTTAAGCAGGTTTTCTACTATAGAACTCCTTGGAGTCTTCAATATCCTAATATACATTATATAACTTCAAGAGAGATGTTAGATTCATTCTGTCTCTAAATTATTTGACCATTGAATGCTTTTTTTCCTCAGAACATTCCACAGGACTAGTGTTTCTCAGGTCACTAGATTGGTAGGTATATCTAAGACAAGTGGTATGATATCCAACAAAAAAGAGGTCAAAAAAACTGAATCCAAGAATCCATAGTGATATACTAAAATGTCACTAAAAATGAGGGGGAGTAGCCATTTTTTTAATAGGAGGATCTAGTTAGTAAATATAGAAAGACATAGAATCAAGAAGTCATCATTTTACAATTTTTCACATAAAAGTGGAATCAGGCAAGGATCAACAATGTTAAGACCATTGGGTAAAACTGTTATAGGGAAATGGGACTTTCACATGGTCTCAATGTATTATTCCACAAAGCACTTCTTAATTGTTAAGAGAAAGAGTTAGCTTTTCAATGGAAAGATCTAGCTGACATGAACTGAACCAAGAGATCAAACTTCGCACCCCCTACAGTGGGATGAAACCCACCATGGGCCCTTGCTGTGAGGCAACGGGAAGTACCCCATGTCACCTGTATGGTGTTCTTGCCACAAACATCCTGAACCTAATCATGGGAAAGTAATCAGACAAATCTGCATTGTGAGACATTCCACAAGAATAGGTCTGGATATTTCAAAAACATTTGTCTCAAAAGACAAAAATAGTAGAGTGAGGATGAGGTGCTGTTCTACATTTAAGGAGACTAGAGAGATATTTTTAAGAAGAAAAGAATGGAAACAATGCCTCAACATCTTCCCTGCCTCCTTGTTCTTCACAGGTACAATGTGGTCCCATTAGCAAAAATTGATTGCATATAGGAAGCCTCAAAAAAAAAAAAAAAAGGAATACGGGGCTCCACCCCCAAGGGAATGCATCAAAATCTATGTGTGGGTATGTGTAGAAAAAGCTGGTCTTTCCCCTGATGTGGAAATTCAGAAATCTTCTTCCATTGCAGATTGTACTCTACCCCTTTCCTGCTGAGAATCACTGAATTAGGTTGGAGCTTTTCCTTTAACGTAAGTGATGCTCATAACACTCACTGCTCAAATTGTTCAACTTTCACCACCCTTATGGCTGACCAATACAAACTAAATATGGCCCGGGGTACTGCTGCCCAGTGGTAAAAGAGAGAGCAAATACGGAATTATGGAGTTTACCCTGTGAACCCCAATGAAAGATTGAAGATAGACATCAAATGTCCTCTTAAACCAACTCAAAATTTCATTATCCTTCCTCCCTCCCTCCCCTCCCTCCTTCCCTTCTTCCCTCCCCCACTTCCTTTTGTCTCATTTGCCACTGATGTGGGAAACAAAGGCAGAAGAAAAATTATTAAATGTCCTTACTACCTACAGCCCATTGACAAGTCCTTGAAACAGGCAGAGTGACCTTCCTCTAGGGACTCAACTGCCTGAATGTTAATACTTTGCTAAGGGCAAAAGGCAATCCTAGCCTGAGCCCGCACCCCCTGCCCAGGATCCTGTAAGTCTACTTTAACATATAAAAATTCCTTTGGAAACTTCCTTTATCTCTAAACCCCCCAAGATACATGTTGGCAACATCCCCAAGCATATGACCCCCCGAAATACATCTGAGTTTCTACTAAACAGTAATAAATGAACTTTCCTAACAACAGCTAGCCCCCTCAGGATCCTGGAAACCTTGTTTCCAAAATACCTGGAAGGCTTACACTATCCCCAACCCCCTCCCGACTTGAAAGTATATAATGGGCCACTCCTCATGGACCCCACTGCAGCTCTTCCTGCCCATGGGTCCTGTCCCCATGCTTTAATAAAGTCACCTTTTTGCACCAAAGACATCTCAGGAATTCTTTCTTGGCCGACGGCTTCGAACCCTAATGTCTTTCCTACATCACCACCAGTATCTTCCATGGACCCACGCAGCTGGATTTGCTCCACATCCTAAATCCATACAATTGCTATTTAAGTCATTAACAGTATTTCCTTTTGAGAATGATTTTGGGCCGGTGGTTGCTCTGGTGGTTTTTTCTAGTAATAAATTAGTTCACTTTAGCATCTCCAGGAGTTTTCGTTCACCACTCAGGGACATGTGATTTACAACTAAAACAAAACAAACTAAAAATTTTCTACACTCCTTTCATTCACTCACACAGCTAGTATTTCATTGTATAATTGTGTTAAGTGACAAACCTTTTGTTGTTGTTGTTGTCGCAAATATCACGGGCAACAAAACCAATTTCTTGTCATTAACTTTAAACCAGGACCAGTAATTAATGTTTATCCTGGTGTCTGTCAGGACTTCTCTGTCTGTGTCTCCTGAAGCTGTCATGTCATGGTCTGGGGGCAGGTAGGAAAGAAGTCCACATCCCATAGGCAGGATTGGCTCGGATGCTAGAACCTGGCTGGGGAACCAGGGCAGATGCTTCTTGGGATTCAAGGGTGGGGCTTTGGATGATAAGGCCTGGTAGGAGTGCTCGATGCGAAATGACATACTAAGAAGTGGGAAACCCTAACAGAGTGGCCAGCCTTCTCATCACTCCTGGAAGGCACTCCGAAGAGTAGAGAAAGAATACATCTTTTCTTCTTGTTTTATTTTATCTGCAGAATTCCTAATGCTCCTCCAAGATGACTGTGTCCTCTTTTCTTTCTTCCTACAATGACTTATCAGCCGTGGTCCTGAACAAATACCGTCTGACATTTTAGCACATCAGTGGCTTAGAAAAATATAATTAAAGGTAAAATGTACTAGAATCGAACAATATAGATAGCCTCGTTACTCACTTTTAATTACATTTGGATGGATCCTCCGTTGCCATGGAAACTCTCTCCTTGGGAAATTTTGGAGGCAGGGATCTGCTCCACGTTTCACAGTTCTGGATCTTAAGAAATTTCTTGTTCTATTTAGAAGTTTAGAAGCTATGCTGCCACCTTCCACTGTGGTATCATGCAAAGTTAGCTGTTGTAGTTGCTCAAAACAGTTAATACAAAAGGCATTGTTTGTTTTTCACTGTTACAAGTTGTTACGAATTCTTTCTATATGGAACTGTTTTCTTTATTGTGTATAGGTTAGTAGATTCATTAAACTTCTATGTCCAATATGGCAGCCATTAGCCACACCTGCATGTAGCTATTTAAATTTATGTTAATTAAAATTAAATAAAGTTAAAGTACAATTCTTTAAAGTACAAGTAGAACTACTTGAATTTCAAGTCACGTTGGCCACATTTTAAGTACTCAATAGTCATGGGTAGTCAATGGCTATGTATTAGGCCGGATAGATAGAGACCACTTCCATCATAGCGGAAAGTTCTATTCAACGACCCTACATTACAATAACAATCGTTTGTACCAGACCTGTTCAGTTTTCTTTGCTCAGAAACAGTAAGAGTCTAAGAACACATATGCAAGGCTCATTTCATGGGCTTGCAATCTGTGTAGTCATAAAGGGACCTGCACTTAAGAAGGACTCCATGCTTGGTTTAACGCTCTGTTGCCACGATCTTGCAACTCTTAATACTTTTGAACAAGGGACACAGCACTTACCCACCAGGCTTCTCAACTATGTAGCCAGTCCTGCATATATGAGATGGAGCTTGGATGTTGAATTGTTTCCCTTCCCTGGAGATTGGTTCATTTTCAGCCTCCTCCCCTATAGTCCTTAGAGAGTGAGGGGGATCAGCTGACCCATCAGGTAAAATTCAGGTGCCTGCAAACGTTTAAGGCATCTCATCAGAGACCCTAATAGGGGATTCAGCTTTTTTTTTTTTTAAGATTTTATTTTTAAGTTATCTCTATACGCAACATGGGACTTGAACTCGCAATCCCAAGATCAAGAGTTGCACGCAGTACTGACTGAGCCAACCAGGTGCCCCTGGGATTCAGCGTTAAATATATCCCTTCACAGGAATGCTAGAAGCCTAAAGCTGTGTCCCAGCACCTCCAACATTAAGAGAAAGCTGGGTTCTCTTTTGAACAGGTGTTTTCTAATATGGATTCTGAGTTGCCCACAGTGGAATTTCCTTCCCTTCAACAGCCTTGCCAATGCTCCTGTTAAAGCTTGAGCCTGGTTACTTTCACTCCTCAGCCACTCATTCCTTTATTCTCACAATCATTCATTCAACAACTATGAAGCATCTATTACATATGAGACACTGTTACAGATCTGAATAAAAAATTATAGGACACAGACCTACTGTTGCCATCTGGTAAATTATGTGCTGCAATTAACCCAACACTAACAGCAGATACCGGACGACAGTAAAATCATATGCAGCCTGAGTATCATCAAAGATTTATTAGCTGCTTTCCATGTTTCCATGGTCACATTAAAACAAAAACAGTAAAAACAGGATGAATGTAGCAACATTCTGACTGATTCATGTACTGTGTTATGAAGTTTTCCTCCAGACGAAATCTTGGTTGGATTTTTTTTTCTCAAAAATACATACCTACCAGAAAAAGAAAGAATAGCACAGGTAATAATAGTGTTAGTAATCATACAGTAAATACCCCAAGTCATTTTCACTTGCTTCTGGAATTCACTGCATGACATGCTTTTCTGAAAACTTTGATTCCTAATTATGCTTGAGTTAAACTAACATTGCACTGCTGTTGCATTTGGGAGCTTATATGATCCAGGTATGTACCAGAAGGCAGAGGGAAGACAGTATGTAATTAAACTGGCCAAAAAAATTTTGCAAAGCCAGAGACATTCATGCTGAGAATTTAAGTGTCATTTTAAAAAGTATTATACTCTCCTTTGATATCTTGGGGGGCTTGCAAGAATTCATACCACATAAATTGACTAGGAAATAAGAGCAAAGGGAATATAAAATTTAAAAAAATTAGAAAACAACAAGGGTACACTTACTATTCATAATGCGTGCCAGATGGTCCTATGTTTCTAAAAGCTGAGCTCTTCTTCATACTTGATTCTGAGTTCCCTGAAAGCCAAAGTCAAGAGGAAAACAAAACTATAGGATTTGAAATGTCCTTGAGTTGAAAAATAACCAGCTCTGGAGATTTGTTCCAGATATTTCTGTGGATCCCCATACAGGGCACACTGTATGATGTAGCAAATGATACCATCGACTACATAGTGGGGACTATTCTGTTGTTAGTCTTGTGATCCCCGCCACTCATTTATTCTTTTCGATAATTTTCTGGGTTTTCAGTAAAGGGGCAGATTTTGAAATAATCCTATTTAGAGTATTACAGAAAGATGAGGGTTTGTGTTACTTTCAGGCATAGCAGTATTACCAATTGATGGCAAATGAACTGTTTAAAATGAGATGCATGAAGAAAGGACCGTCGTGATGTGCCTCAGAATGTAGAGGTCAGGCTATTTAATAGAAAGACCCTTCTCAGATCTCTCATTATAAGGAAAATGTGTGTGCTGAAAGTGCAGGAATAGAAGAAACAGGAGAGAAAGCAAGACAGATGAGGGAGCAGAGAATTGTCCTGAGGAATTAACCCTGCTGGATTCAGAATCCTACACCATGACACGGAGGATGTCCCTTAGAAGATGCTAGACATTCAATGGAGGCAGAGCTGGAGTCCATGGGCTCTCTGGGCATGGCATCGGGGTAGTGTTTGGGGTTATTAAGTCTATACAGACTATGTGTGTGTTTGCTTTCTTTATTATTTCAATATAATTGACATATAACATTATATGTTTCATACATTCTGGTAAGAGACATAATTTTTAGAGCAGTTTTAGGTTCACAGAAAAAATGAGCAGAAGTATAGAGAGTTCCCATATACTCCTTGCCCCCGACACATGCACGGCCTCCCCCAGTATCAACATCCCCCACCAGAGTGGTGCATTTTTTACAATCAATGAACCTATGTTAACATGTCATTATCACCTAGAACCCATAGTTTACAATAGGGTTCACCCTTGATATTGTACATCCTGTGGTTTTGATAAATGTATAATGACATGTATGCACCACTATAAGCCCATATTTTTTTAATTGAGGTATAATTGGCATCTAACAGTCTATTAGTCTCAGGTGTATAACAATGATTCACTATTTGCATCTATTGCAAAGGGATCATCACAATAACTCTAGTTCACATTTGTCACCGTACAGAGCTACAAATTTTCTTTTCTTGTGGTGAGAACTTTCAAAATCGACTCTCTTGGTAACATTCAAATATGTAATATAGTGTCATTAACCACAATCAAATGCCATACATTACATCCCTGACTTATTTATTTTATAACTGAGAGTTTGTATCTTTCAGCCGCCTTCACCCATTTCATCCACCCCCACCCCTGGTCTCTATCTGGCAACTGACAATCTGTTCTCTGTATTTATCAGCTTTTTTTTTTAAGACTCCACATATAAGTGATAGCATATGGTATTTGTCTTTCTCTGACTGATCTCACTTAGTATAATGCGCCCTCAAAGTCCATCCGTGTTGTCACAGATGGCAAGATTTCATTCTTTTTATGGCTGAATAATATCCCATTATATATATTCCATATATATAAATATTCCATAAATAGGTATATATATATTACACACACACACACATATATACACACGCATATACCTACATCACATTTTCTTTATCCATTCATCCATTGATAGACAAGCCTATATATTTTTATCTTCAGAAAATCACAGTTCCTGGGACACCTGGGTGGCTCAGTCTGTTAAACGTCTGCCTTTGACTCAGGTCATGATCTCAGGATCCTGGGATGGAGCCCCACATCAGGCTCCCCTGTTCAGCGGGGAGTCTGCTTCTCCTTCTCCCTACTTGTGCTCTCTCTCTCTCTCTGGCAAATAAAATCTTTTTTAAAAATTTTAAAAAGTATATATATATAAGAAAATCACAGTTCCTTATAGTCATGTGGCTAGACTTGACCATGATGTCATCAAGAGCTCCAGATACAAGAACAGCCAGAACCAAGTCCTCTTGCTGTGCAGCAGAAATCTGTGGGTTCTAAGGCACTGGAGTGAGATAGATGGTGGGCTTTCAGTTCAAGAGATTTTTCCTGATTAACTCCAAGTTTGACTTTCTCTAGTCCGGGTCTGGAAAACTACACATTCTAGTGGGAGGTGAAAATAGCATGTATAATGAAAAATAATGGAGTGTGGGATAAATTTAATTAGGAAAAGCCAATTATAATTTTACCTCAGAAGACTGAGATGCTTAAGGAAGTGAATTGAATCTTAAAGTTAATTAGGCAATAATATATTGTACCATTTGTTAAAAATCTTTCTAAAATTTATGTGTTCAATTTCAGAGTTACAATAGCAATAAGTTTTTAGGTCCATATACCTGTTTCCAATTCCTCATTAAATTGGCCATGAAAATACTGAAAACTAAAAACTGACAAAGTGCCAAAGTCAAATAAATAAAATTAAAAATTAAAAAAAATAAATAAAAGTGCCAAAGTCAAGGTGGGATTTCTACTAACTGCATTATCCCCATATTTTACCACAATTTAACACACACACACACACACTCACCCCCACATTAACCTGAAGGCAAGATACTAGAAATAATTCCATGACAGTAAAGGAAAAAAAAAAAAAGATGTTTCTTATAACTATTGTCTCATCAATATTTAACACTGTTCTAGAAGTTTTATTCAATGACATAGGAAAAGATAGATAAAAAACAGAAATTAGGAGCGGCACCTGGGCGGCTCTATTGGTTAAGCCTTTGACTCTTGATTTCAGCTCAGGTCATGATCTCAGGGTCGTGAGATCGAGCCCCATGACCAGCTCTGCACTCAGCTTGGAGGCTGCTTGAAATTCTCTCTCCCTCGCCCTCTGCCCCTCCCTCCTCAAAATAAATAAATTTTAAAAATCCTAAAAAAAAAATAATAGAAACTAGAAGAAAAAAATGTCACAGGTACACAATTGTCTATTTGGAAAACCTTAGCAAATGAGTTAGAAAACTATTATAATTATTATAATAAAAAGGAACACAAATATACACAATTCAATGTTAACTATAGTCAATCAAAATATAATAAAGAAAAGAGCCCATTCATTAAAAAAAAAAGCAGGCGGGGCACCTGGGTGGCTCAGTCGTTAAGAGTCTGCCTTCGGCTCAGATCATGATCCCATGGTCCTGGGATCAAGCCCTGCATCGGGCTCCCTGCTCCGCGGGAAGCCTGCTTCTCCCTCTCCCACTCCCCTGCTTGTGTTCCTGCTCTTGCTCTGTCTCTCTCTGTCGATAAATAAATAAAATCTTAAAAAAAAAAAAGAAAAGCAAGCAAACCAAAGCACCTAAACAGGGGAGGTGATGAAGCTATGCTGAAGGAAACCACAAAGCTAAATGAAGTACCTGAGAAAAGTCTTGCTGTGACGTTGCTGAAAAATCCAGTACTGTGAATACATTACATTTCTTAAATGCAGTGTATACCCTTAATGCAACATCAGTCAAAATGCCAATTTTGAGGGAATTGATAAAATGATTATATAGCTCATCTGGAAAACAAATGGAAAGGAAGAGATTGGAACCTTTTAACAATGTAGAGAAATGTTGAGGGACAGCGAATCTTGGGTGCCTGATCTTGAAGTATCTGCTGAAAAATAAATAAATAAAATGTTATTTGTTTTGGACTCAGACCTAGTTGAAACTGTACTGACTACTAGTTGGGTTATCTTGGGTGAGTGGCTAAACTTCTCTGAGATAATTTTTTTCATCTTGAAAATTATTATATAGATATATATGTAAACAAAGAGTGGTTAGAATTAAGGGGTCATTTTATTTCTTAGCACAATAGCTACCACATGTTCTCTGTTATTACCTTAGACAACAGAACCTTTAGGGACACATATTCCATGAACCAAAAGAGAATCACTTTTCAAACTTGATAAAGCAAATCATTTACAATGAAGCCGTACTGTGACTCTTCACAGGCTACGATAATACCCATTGCCGGTAATGGTGTGGAGAGGTAGATCCTGGAGTGAAAACTGGTGCAACATTACTGGAGAGTAATTTAAAAATACCTCTCAGGAACCTCAAAAATGTTTCTGTCTTTGACTCGATAATTCTACTCCTAAGAATCTAACCTAGAAAAAAAAAAAAAAAGATAGGAATGAATAACTTGTTATGTTATATATATAACAACTCAAATATTCAAAAAAGAAACTATTAAGTAAAATATACCCACATGAGGATTTTTAGGCTATCTATATTCATGCAAGTAAAGAATTACAAATGACTTGATAAAATAATCACAGTAGAATAAAGAATATATATACTGTATAATCTCAATTTTGTAAGTTAAAATCATGTAGATACCTATATCTATTTACGACAGGAAGAAATATAAAAGTATCTCTGGTTTGTCGAATTTCTGTTTTTCTACGTTCTCTAAATATTCTACAATAAATAATTATTTGTTTACAATAGAAAATATGTTATTTAAAGTAACATATCTGAGAACAATTAGGCCTCTATAAATCAAGAAATTAAAGAAAAGCATGAAATCTAAACAGTCTTTAAATGAAATAGAGAAGACTACTTCCCTGTATTAGTATTATTTAGTTTAATTAATGTTTTGGCATTGATTTGAATTATTTAAAAGGCTTGAGGTTATCTCCAAAAATATTAATCATTCTATAATATTTATAAATATTAGAGAATAGAATGTTAGACCTAATATGTTTCAGGGGAATGACAGAATATTCCCTGGAACTGTATATACACATGGTTATGTTTTAATTGCTATTAATAAAGTTACCACTCCTGTAATTTTTCTGTCTCTCTTAAAAAAGAAATTCAATTAAAAAAATAATTGCGAGTCACAGTTATCTGGATTCTTGTTAATGAAAGTTCTATCAAATGAAAATTAGAGAGTACCTGTATATAATAATTTCCTATACTACTGAGGCACTGAGCATGACCCTCAGTACATATCAGATCTTGGTGAAAATTCCAATTTACTCGCTTGCTAACTGTAGATCTCGACTTTGTCCACATTATTTCACCTCTACCAACCTCGGTTATCTCAGCTAAACAATGGAGACAATTGTTAAGTGTTGTTTTGAGTAATTCCTGGCATACCTGCGGCTAACACTAGAAAACCCAGGCTTTGCCCCCAGAGAACTTAATTTTGGGGACAAAGTTTTAATGGAAAGATAGCACTGTGCAATTTAAAGAAGTGTATTTAGAAGATAAAATATACTCTCACAGCAGCACAGAAAAAGTTAGGTTTATGACAGAGTTCGTGAAAAAACAAATGGCTAAAATTGGAATTAGCAGACCAGAGGGTTTGTTCAAAGCTTGATTTGTTAGTTTGGCTTCTTTGGGGTTTTCCTGCCCACCCCCACCTGCCCCTCCGCATTCCTCCTTTCTCCCCAGCAGAGTGAGGAATTGAGTTTTCTGGTAAACTCATTATTCTGATTCACCAATATTACCATATTCCAAAGACTGTGGACACATTCCCAAATAACTCAAATCTGTTAATAAAATGTTCCTTATCTGAAAGTGCTCCAAACATAATCTTAGATTGTGAATCACAGATTGTATCTGAATCTCTGTAGATTCGAACAGTAGCTCAAGATCTTACAGGGTCTCAGGTTGTCCATTTGAACATTGCTGGCATTAAACAGTAAATGAAACCCTGGTCGTTTTCATTTTATGGCTCTCTGTGTCCTTTTGGAGTAAGAGTTTGTGACAACAAATGTTATAATGACAGCTATTGAAAAAAGAGGGGCGCCTGGGTGGCTCGGTCAGTTGGGCGGTTGCCTTCAGCTCAGGTCACGATCCCGGGGTCCTGGGATCGAGACCCACATTGGGCTCCCTGCTCAGCGAGGAGCCTGCTTCTCCCTCTCCCTCTGCCTGCCGCTCCCCCTGCTTGTGCTCTCTTTCTCTCTCTGTCAAATAAATAAATATAAATCTTTAAAAAACAAAAAAAACAAATTAAAATACTTTGGGAATCTTCTGTACTGGTCAAAAACAAATTGGGGCAGATTCTGCTGGGCACGGTGACTATGTGAATATACATAGAGGACTTAGATATTTTAAATGACCCTGTTTTGGACAGTTGCCTCAAAAAATGAATAAAAATCAAATACTGTGGTATTTTTATTTGGGGTATTTGTGTTGTAAATGTACACACTGACCTTTAGAAAGTCAGAAATCTCCAGGACTTGGGCAAATAAATAGGACATAGCAGAACAAATCTTAAATCCACGCCCCTTGTCTTTACAGTGTTAGAGAAGATAGAAAGTAGTTAGGGAACTCAAGAGGAAGAAAAAAAGGAGACAATACAAATAAAATATTCAGAAGTCTGTAAAGAAATTAATTTTAAGAAGGAGAATCAATATGAAAAGCTCAGTGTTATTTGGCACTGATCTTTCTGACTTTTTTTAGCCCTGGGCAGAGGGACAATGTTGATAGAAGAGGAGCTAAAGCATTCACTGCTGGCATCTAGATGTATATTTTGGTCCAAGATTGTGGGAGTTAATCGTCCAGGGGGAGAAAAAAGATAGCATTTGGTTTTGGCAGAGAGAGCTGTAGAGTTTGCAAAGTGGTGGGCCTGGACAATGGAAACATTGGCTCAAAGGTGGAAGGTAGAAACTAAAACCAAAGAATCCAAGGGTTGAAAGAGATTTGAGAGATCTTGTTGATCTGTAAGAGGTAAATGGGTTAATCAACCCACCAGGCCTGCACTAGTTGAAAAATTTCTCGTTAGTCATTCCCAATCTCTCTTAGAATCCAGTTACAGATATTAAAAGAATAACGTCCAGCTAAGTTTTGCAATATGTTGGACGAGAATCTCAAGAACAGTCTGCTAAAGATAGATCAATTTATTCACTTTAATTTAAGCATAAATGGCACACATCATTTTGTAGAGTGGAAGAAGGCATCAGAAAACTAGATATTTTAATAAATCAACACACAGTTGTCTCCTCGCTGATGACTTAGCATTCCCACATTTTATTTATTTATTTATTTTTTTAAAAAGATTTTATTTATTTATTTGAGAGAAAGAATGAGATAGAGAGAGAGAGCATGAGGGGGGAAGGTCAGAGGGAGAAGCAGACTCCCTGCTGACAGCAGGGAGCCCGATGCGGGACTCAATCCTGGGACTCCAGGATCATGACCTGAGCCGAAGGCAGTCGCTTAACCAACTGAGCCACCCAGGCGCCCCCCACATTTTATTTTTTTTAAGTAGGCTCCACACTGGTTGTGGAGCCCAATGCAGGACTTGAACTCATGACCCTGAGATCAAGACCTGAGCTGAGATCAAGAGTCTCACGCTTAACTGACTGAGCCACCCAGGCACCTTGAGCATTCCCATATTTTAAACTATTGTTAGACCTTGGTAAATTCTAGTCAGCTTCATCCTTAATCATTATACTTAGTATCACAGAACTTGAAGGTAACCTGGAGATCACCTAGTCCAAACCCTCAGTTTTATCCATGAGCCCAGAAGTTTATAATTGCCCAAGACTCATAGATGTTCCCCTGAGCCACAAATGCTTTATGTCCTAAACAGAGCTCACTTTGGTACAGAAAATGTGTTCCTTTTCTTATATCCTTTATTGCAAATAATAGTGAAAGCATTCTCCTAGTTGTCTTAACTCCTTTCCTTAATCCCAAATTTTTTAAATGAAAATTAAACAAATTTTGAGCTTTTTCTCTAAATTCCTGTAACATATTGCATACATCAGTGTCTTTCGGATTTTTATTATTGAAGTATAGTTGAGAAACATTGTTATATTAGTTTCAGATGTTCAACATAGTCATTTGACAATTCTCTACATTACTCAATGTTCACCATAATAAGTGTAGTCACCTTATAACATTATTATAATATTATTGACTCTATTCCCTATGCTGTACTTTTCACCTCTATGACTTACTTGTTTTGCAACTGGAAGTTTGTGCCTCCTTCATCCCAAATTTTATCATCTTCACTCGTTCATCCACCCATTTATCCATCACAGTTTATTTGGCAATGACTATGTAAAGACACTATGCATGGCTCTCTGGACATCAAGATTAAGTAGAATACAGACTCTGCTTTCCAGACCTCAGACAGAAAAAAAGGCTGATCTGGGAGATCCAGGTAAATCAAGCATTACCCTCCATTGATCCTTTTGGTAGAAGGAGGGACCTTCTCTTCTGTTAGAGAACGATAGTGGAAGGGGGATGGATGAGTTTAGTTAGATTTTAATTGTTGACTTCAACTTTCTACAAGGTATTCCAAACCAAGCAAGTGAAGAAATGTTGTGCCATTTTAAATGCATTTTTTTGAAGATCTTATGGTTTGGTTTATGGTCAAAGTAGTTTTGCTGGCACTTCAACTTGCTTCTACATGTTCTTACTTCTTACCTGTGCCTGCCTGAATGACCTTCAACTGTCTATCCATTCATCCTGGGGCTCCTAGTTCTCAAAGTTGAAAAAGAAAGCATGAACATAAAGGGCTGGTATCCAAGATCTATAAAGAACTTCTCAAACTCAACACCCAAAAAACAAATAATCAACTCAAAAAATGGGCAGAAGACATGAAAAGACACTTCTCTGAAGAAGACATACAAATGGCTAACAGACACATGAAAAAAAATGTTCATCATCATTAGCCATCAGGGAAATTCAAATCAAAGCCACATTGAGATACGACCTTATACCAGTTAGAATGGCAAAAATGGACAGGGAAAGAAACAACAAATGTTGGAGAGGTTGTGGAGAAAGGGGAACCCTCCTACACTGTTGGTGGGAATGCAAGCTGGTGCAGCCACTCTGGAAAACAGTATGGAGTTTCCTCAAAAATTTAAAAATAGAGCTACCCTATGACCCAGCAAATGCACTCCTGGGTATTTACCCCAAAGACACAGATGTAGTGAAAAGAAGGGCCATATGCACCCCAATGTTCATAGCAGCAATGTCCGCAATAGCCAAACTGTGGAAAGAGCCGAGATGCCCTTCAACAGATGAATGGATAAAGAAGGTGTGGTCCATATATACAATGGAATATTACTCAGCCATCAGAAAGGATGAATACCCAACTTTTACATCAACATGGATGGGACTGGAGGAGATTATGCTAAGTGAAATAAGTCAAGCAGAGAAAGTCAATTATCATATGGTTTCACTTATTTGTGGAACATAAGGAATAGCATGGAGGACATTAGGAAAAGGAAGGGAAAAATGAAGGGGGGGGGAATCGGAGGGAGAGATGAACCATGAGAGACTATGGACTCTGAGGAAACAGGGTTTTAGAGGGGATGGGGGGTGGGGGGATGGGTTAGCCCGGTGATGGGTATAAGGAGGGCACGTACTGCATGGAGCACTGGGTGTTATATGAAAACAATGGATCGTGGATCACCACATCAAAAACTAATGAGGTATTGTATGGTGACTAACATAACATAATAAAATAAAAATAAATAAATAAAATAATTGGAAAAAATTAAATTAAAATAAAAAATTTTTTAATGTAAAAAAATAAAAAAGAAAGCACGAACACTTAAGAATTTTCCCACTTGGGCACCTGGGTGGCTCAGTTGGTTAAGCGACTGCCTTCGGCTCAGGTCATGATCCTGGAATCCCTGGATCGAGTCCTGCATCGGGCTCCCTGCTCAGCAGGGAGTCTGCTTCTCCCTCTGACCCTCCCCCCTTCATGTGCTCTCTCTCTCTCTCTCAAATAAATAAATAAAATCTTTTAAAAAAAAGGTTTTTTTCCCACTTGTTTTTCAACACATTATTTGAGTGTGATTAGTGTCAACTTGTGATGTGTCTTATTTCTGATGTGCTTTCCGAGACTTTAAGAAGGATACTCTATTGCAACTGTAGACTTTTTTTTAAATGAAAAATTTTTAGTTCTCCAAAGAAAACCAGTATATGCTCATTATAGAAAAAGTAATCAAAAGTCTTTTTCTCCTGATTTTAAGCACTTTAAACTGAAAATCCATTCATGCTTCTAGAAGACTCTTCCAGAGTAGAGGTGCTAAGGTCCTGTGATAGTCTATTTACTCTTGTATCAAGGGAATCTACAGAGGGAACATAAGGGTCTTGATGGGAAAAGTCTGAGTTAGTCACAGCTTGATTGCAGCTCAGGTTGATGAGAGAAGGCCAAGCTTACAGCTGAATTTTCTCAAGTGGCTTGTTTTAAATTAAATGTAGTTGTGAAGACATTTGACTCCCAGCCCTAGCTGTGTTTTTTCACTCTCATGAAGGTCAGCACTGGGCCTTTCTTGTTCACGGCTGCCTTCTCTAGCATAAGACACCGAGTGAGGATGGGCACATTCTACCCTTGCTGACTGAGAGTTGAATTAAACCAGGAAATTATGACCCAATATGAAAATTTCTGCAGAGCATACCAGGTCATTGTGCCTTAAAGGACCTAGTGGTCCTTTAATTAAAAAAAAAAAAAAAAAAGAGGGTACATCCCGGGGTGAGAGGTTTTCCAAGCATAACCAAGCAGATTTCAACACAAATGATGGTAAGGAAAGTTTCTACTTCAATAACAATAATAGTTAATGCTTATTGTACTTACTATGTATCAGGTACTGTTCTAAATATTTTACAAATATTAACCAATTTAATTCTCACAGCAGCTCCTATTTCAGAAATGAGGAAACAGACTGATGAAGTTAAGCCATTTTGCTTAAGGTCTTATCACTGGTATGTTCTGAAGGTCACAAAGCTGGAATCACACAAAGCTGGAATGGAACATATAGCTGGCTCCAGAATCTGTCCTTAACCACCACACAAACCACTTCTTTAAGGGGCCCTTGATGGTGAGCTCTTCCAGCTAAACTAAACTCTGCAAGTTGTTTCTAGAAACTGTTCTAGGGTCTACCTTCTCCTTTGGGATCTACAAAGCTGCTTGAGAACTGTGCTTGGCTTGAGATTCAGTAGTGTTGAGTTGCTAAGGCTCTGTGAATTCTGCCTCAGGAGTGGGAGCTCCTGGGACTGTTTGGTTTATGGTCATACTAACAGCCCTGTAGACTGGCCACCATGTGTCACACCCTGCAGATCAACATGACATCTATTTGAGGCTTATGCGTGTCTACTCTTATCGGGAGAACACTGTATTCAGGGTGATTCAACATTTGGATGACTTAGCAATTAGAGATGCTTTTGTAAGAAGCTTCTAGAAGTCTCTCCAAGACTTTGGGCTCTCTGCCAGAGGGCACGGTAACAGTGCAGCCAACAGTCCACATCTGTTTCATCAATCAGTGTCTGCACAGGAACAGATGGTACCACCCAATGAAGATCGTCCAGGAAGATTTATTTATAAAGTGACAAGGTACAAAGCTGTGGGTGGGGCGTAGGGGAAGCGCAGGGAGAGGGCAGGTGCCTGAGCCAGTAGCAGTAGCCCTGTGCCGGCCCCTAGACCTGGGCAGGGATGGGGCGGGGGGTGCCTACAGCATCCAGAAGGTTCAAGGCTCCTGGTTGTTTTGAGAGGAGCATCCATCTCCATGCAAGAAATGGGGCCCTCCCAAGGTGATCTTACAGGGAAAGAACTGGGGGAATAAATACCCCATCCTCACTCTCTTTCCCTCCCCAGATCTCTTGTTAGGAATCCTTTTTGGCTGGACCCAAAAGTAAGCAAGGAAGATTGAGATGGCTTTGATGTAGTCCAGAACGGTCAGGCTTCCAGGGTGGAGAACAGTGGGAGAAGAGGGAGAGTGGATCTGGAGAGGGATATTTGGAGACAAATAGCCAACACAGGGGTCAGCTAGACTACTAATAGATTGAAGCTGAGGGAGAGCTCACACCAGGGGGAAAGAGACGGAGCATGGGAGATGGGGATGTCAGAACAATGACCCATGAACAAAGAACCAACACAAGATGTCTTGTTCTCTTTATGCCATAAGCAGGGCAAGCTGAGGGTCATAAGATAGCCTTGCAGCCTCCAGGTATAAATACAACCTGTGGCTAGGGGCCAGGGGGTCATTTTGTTCCCTGGTTACTGCACTAAACGATGTGTAGGAAACATCTGGAGACAGAACAAAGCCTTCTCCATTGGGACCCAGGGACAACCCCACAGATGTGACAGTTACGGTCACAGAGACGAAGTTGCAGTATAACCTGAATCCTTCATCCTGACAGAAATGCCTGCTGAAATGCTGTAAATGAACAGTGAGTGCCTTTATAAGCCTGTACTTTCTTTTCTTTTTTAAAAGATGTTTTAGTAACTTTTAGTAGACTGACCTTCCCCCAGACAATACCTATAAACTCTGAAAACAAATATTTAATTTTCTTGATTTTATTTCGGCCTTAGTGCCATGTAATTGACATTTCATATTGTGTAAGGTTAAGGTGTGCAACATGTTGACTTGATATTCTTACATGTCACAAAAACGATTGCCACCATAGCCTCGGCTAACACCTTCATCATCTCACTTGACTACGGTGTCTTTTTTGTGTTGAGAACATTTTTAAGATCTACTCTCTTAGCAATGTTCAAGTACATACTACAGTGTTATTAACTATAATCACCATGCTGTACAATAGATCCCCAGAACTTATCCACCTTAAAACTGGGAGTCGGTCCTCTTTGACCAACCTGTACTTTCCTAAATCTTTGTATACTAACAGCATGGGAATTTGAAACCAAAACAATAGTTTTATCTGAATCACATCTCTAGAATCTGACTATATGGCAACAACGCAGTGAGCAGGACCCAGCAAACGACAGCCGAAGAGTCCCATCCAGCTTACGTCCATTTTTGTAAATAAAGTTTTTTTGGGTGCTACCATGGTCATTCATTAACATATATATCATTTGCTTTCATGCTACAACAGCAGGGTTGACTAGTTGTGACAGAAACCATATGTTTGTGTGCAAAGCATATATGCACCTAGGGAAGGACTTAGACCCAACACCATCGTTCTGCAAAGAAATTTCCCCTTAAAGAGACACAAAATGTTTACTTACTGTGGAATTGTATAGTGTTTGTCCATAACTGGCTTTGTTTGGGATTTTGTTCTTTATCTTTCTCCTTCACTTAGCTGAAAATCCTGATTTGAACTGTCCGAGGGAGAGAAAAAGGAAAGGCACTTGGCCATTGTGCCTGGCGAACATGAAATTTCGTATCAGGCTGTTCTCCGCATCTATTTCCCGAATCGTGTCTGGGATATTGATTTGGTAGATGAAGACTGACCCCAGAGTTGCCCAAAGGTCTCTCAGTGCTTCTGACCCTCAGGCTTCACCGTGTCCCTGAGCTATTTGCCAGGTTTCTCTCAGACTTTGCTCTATGAAGGGTGAGACCTCACTGCAAGGCAGGTGACCTGGCTTCCAGGTGTGCAGGCTGAGAGAGAAGGTAAACATTTTCACTGCAGAGAAAACACTATCTTCCAAGACTTTCATTCATTCAACAATTATTTATTAAGCAGCTATTCTGTGATAAGCATTCTTCTGGGTACAGGACATGTGGCAGTGAACAAAACAGACAAAAATAAAATAAAATTCTTGCCCTCATGAACATTCTGATTGTGTGTGTGTGTGTGTGTAAGAGAGGGAGGGAGGCAAACGTTTTTGTTTATGTTAACATATATGCCAGATAATGATAAGTTCTATAGAGAGAATAAAGGAAGGAAAGGTAAGAGAGAGTGCTAAGCTGAGCAGGGTGGGGGGAGAGGTTCTTCAAGCAGAATATCTCTTGAGGCGTTTGAAATATCTATTGATACCTGAAAACTGATCTACCTGTTGACTGTCATAGTGGTGGGAAAATGAGCTCTTAACATTCAACATTATCAGAAGAAACATTGCCAAGGCACTAGAAAAGTCGTTAGCTATTTGACCCTCACCTCAGGGAGGAGAGGAAAAGAAGTCATTTATTGAAAACTCAGCTTTGCTGGGGCTTGAAATGGTTAGCACTGTGCTGGTGGCAATCCATCCCCTGCCTTCTTGTGCACACCTTTGCTATATTACACAGGGCCAAGTGGAGGTGGTGACGTGGTCCACCCAGAAACGCAAGCGATGGAACACAGAAGGTGACTGATGCTGGCCACCTGGAGACAGGCTGGCCAGACTGCTATCGACATTTTCTCAGCAGGCCCAGAAACGTGTGTGAGCCGGGCAACGATCCTCTCACCCTCCCTTACTCCCCTGGGAGTTTTCATAACAGACAAAAGGACCCAGGGCTTCAGAAATTCTGATCAGAGCACTCAGGGGTCCCACATGAAAATATTCCTTTGCACTTGCCAAGGCCTACCCAGTGGTGCAAAACTCTGCAAGAAAGCCGGGCCTGGGGATGGGACTTGAGTTTGAGGCATACACTGAACACACTGAGAACCATGACAAGTAAGTTTCCCACACACTTAATTGGTTTGGCCAAGCAGCTAGGATCATTCGCAAAACCACTCCAGGGGAATGGTACCGAGACTGAGAACTTAGCATTGACACCT
The DNA here is from genome assembly GCF_029215605.1 of Mirounga angustirostris. NCBI lineage: Eukaryota > Metazoa > Chordata > Mammalia > Carnivora > Phocidae > Mirounga > Mirounga angustirostris. The sequence goes on along the minus strand of NW_026991711.1, from coordinate 13,436,766 downwards.
AGCCACCATCTCTCCTGCCCTGAACAATGGGAGGGCCTTCAGTGCTGGCCAGAACAAAACCTCAACTGCCATCTCTCAGAGGTGCGAAGGAGCTGTGTGATCTACTCTCCAAGCCAAGAACCCCAGGTACCGTGTGAACTGAGGGGCGGAGGTGAGATTAGAGAAGGGTTATCAAGCCTCCATGATGGTCTGGGGGGCACGTTTCAGCAGCACTGAGGATGACTTGGTCCTGGAGCTCCACAGGGGGCTGGATGAAGATTTGGCTCCTACTGCCTGAAGTGGATACGCCCCTTCTCCACCTCCCCCATTCGCCAGGGAGCCAACAAGTCTCTGCAGCGTGGGCCTGGGAACTAGGGTTTCCCAGACCTGGGATGCAGTCCAGAGTTAACACGAGCAAAGTTCAGGATTTCCTGCAGCCTCTGCACTCCGGGTTCCTCTAGCTCAGCTGGTCCCATGGAGCAGCCCTTGGAACCCCCCAGATACACATCGTGTTTTCCTTCGGATTGTTGCCCTTTCCCACACTGGAGGCAGAAAAAGAATATTCTTACCCCTCGCTTCTCACCTTCCTCTCTCCTTCTTATTCTCGCTCCAAATTTAAATACTAGTAAACTAAAATTGTTTTCAAGATTTTTAAAGATACAAATCAGCAACATCATCACTTTTGTTCTCCCCGTGAGTGAGTTTGAGTGTGACCGGCTGCCTGAGTTGACCTTTTGGGCCACATTTACCCTGTGTGGGGGTAGTAATAACTCTGGCCCCCTTCTTGTACCTACGCCAAGACATACTGCATTTAAGAGAGGCTGACATTCCCTAGGGCATTTTCTTTCTGATGTTTTAAATATTTGCTTATTTTTCCCACAGGAAACTTTACAGTTAGTATGCATTCCTAAGTTGATCATCTGCCCCGTGTTTCCCTCTTGAGCAAATCCTTGGGCGGCTCATTATGGACATTTCTCCTAGTCGGACACCCCATAGCAGTGCGAGACACCTCCCTTTGTGCTGTATGACCAATGGCAGCCAGTTCTTGTATTTGCTCAATAAAGCTTAGCTATTGCCTTGTTCAGGACTCCTCTTCATACAGAAGCAGAATCTCCAAAAGCCAATGGGACCCCATTATTTGTTCATCTTTCCTAGGTTCAAACTCATCATTTTCTCTTGACGGCAGCTCTAAGGGTGGGGCTGGCCACGTAACACAAACCCCCCCCAAACTCTCAAAGGCAAGATTTTGTCTTCCAGTTACCCATGACGCACCACGGCAAAAGGAAATAGGGACTCAATGAAGATAAACTAGAAGTGCCTCATGCCCACAGGAAAAGGTTCCAGTTAGAACATTCCAGGGAGTCAATTCACAGCATTTATTCTTTATTTTGAAGGAAGAGAGTACCCATCAGAAAATATAACCAATTAGTTCGTATCTTGCCTGTCAGCCTTCAGAATAAGCCAGTGAAACATATTTCTGCTGAAATTCTTAGCTTTACGCTGTCAATCATAGGCAGTCCTGGGAGCCAGAAAATGGTACCGTGCATCCACAGGACAGATAACCACTACACAGTACAGCAGCAGGGAAGCCCTTTGTTCTGAGGAGCCCAAGGCTGGGGACGTGCCCTAAACCTTGGACAGATTGTTCACAGACCCTGCTGTTGTTCCAAGGCTTGCTGAACTGGGCGGAGATACTGTCCTCAGCATCCGTTCCCCGGATTGCCTGCTTCCATTTAAGATCAGGGTGTAAGTCCAGGTTAGAAGGTGGGAGATTTCAGTGCTGCAGAAACACTTTTCATGGCTGAATCTCAATTTAGATTCAACTGAATTCTATGAGCACCCATGGAGAATCTGCTCTGTGTGTGCGACTGTGCTAAACATGACCATCTCTTTACGGGACTGCTGGGGAGCCATTTACCACCATCTCAGAATAGCCACCCCCAGACTGTGCTGTCCAAAGCCTGCACGGCCATATATATGACCCATCCTACTAGACACTGCCCAGGTTTCAAAGTCTGAGGAGGGCTCCCTCTGCCTTCAAAGAGCTTGTGGCCTGGGGCAGGAATAGATTGCTACAGAAGCAACTATAATACCAGGCAAAGCAAGCTCAGTAGCAAAATGGAAGTAAGTAACCAAAAAATGAACTCAGAATTAACTCGAGATGTAAGAAGTGGTCAAAGGAAGAGGGACCGAGGGGAGAAGAGGCAGCTGGTGTGTCTTGTGAACCTCCCGTGCCTGGTCTTGTCAGGCCATCAAGCATCATGCTTATGGAAGGTAACACTGACAACAAGAAAAACTGGCAGATTTTTCAGAAGACTGGAAGCCAGGTAGGAAGACACTTCAAAAGGTCAAGGTAAAGGATAAGGGGGCTTGAATTTGTATAGTAACAGTCAAATGGAAGAAGACAATGGAGCTATTCTAAAGTTTGTAAAAATTCATTTTGACTAACCATAAAGTTACAAGTGAGGAAATCGGTAAGAAACAAAGTACTGATGAACCCCAATTTTAGTAACAAGAAACAATGTAGTTGAAGATTTGGATTATACAGGATAGAAGTATAGGGTATTAGGCTAAGCGAAATAAGTCAATCAGAGAAAGACAATAATCATATGATTTTACTTATATGTGGAATTTAAGGAACAAAACAGAGGAGCATAGGGGAAGGGAGGGTAAAATAAAGCAAGATGAAATCAGAGAGAGAGACAAACCCTAAGAGACTCTTAATCATACGAAACAAACTGAGGTTTGCTGGAGGGGAGGGGGGAGTGGGGGGACGAGATAACCGGGTGATGGACATTAAGGAGGGCATGTGATGTAATGAGCACTGGGTGTTATATGCAACTGATGAATCACTGAACTCTACCACTGAAACTAATAATACACTATATGCTAATTAATTGAATTTAAATAAAAAATAGAAAAAAGAAAATATGCCCACCCCCCAGCAACCCTCAGTTTGTTTCCCATAGTTAAGAGTCTCTCATGGTGGGGCGCCTGGGTGGCTCAGTCGTTGGGCATCTGCCTTCGGCTCAGGTCATGATCCCAGGGTCCTGGGATCGAGCCCCGCATCGGGCTCTCTGCTCGGTGGGAAGCCTGCTTCTCCCTCGCCCACTCCCCCTGCTTGTGTTCCCTCTTTCGCTGTGTTTCTCTCTGTCAAATAAATAAAATCTTTAAAAAAATAAAATAAAATAAAATAAATTAAAAAAAAAAAGAGTCTCTCATGGTTTGTCTACTTCTCTGATTTCTTCCCATTCCATTTTCCCTCCCTTCCCCTATGATCCTCTGCACTGGTTCTTATATTTCTCATATGAGTGAAACCATATTTTAAAGAGCAGACATAATTCTTAAAGGAGATTGCCTAGTGGAGAATCTCCCATGGCTTTCAGCCTAAGGCAAGATTCCAGAGAAAAGTGGTTAGGTCAGTGAAAGCCCAATACTTGTTTTGAAAGTAAAGGAGGGCATTGTAACTTATTTCAATTTACAGTCTCCTATACATCTGAGACCCTTGGGGGTTTCTTAACAGAAGATTTGTCCTGGAGTTCTTGGCAAAGATGAAGAATACTTCCTTGAAATTTTCCCTGAGTCCATTTTCTCTAAGTGTGGTCCCTTCACCATAATACATACTGAAGATGGAGAGGAGGAATAGAGAAAACTTAATGAGAAAACTTAACTCTGTTAAGCAAAACCTTAACTCACTACATGAGGATGTCATGAGATCACCTAGGAAGTGTTCGAGATCACCCAAGAGTGAACTCTGTGAATTCCATTCAGAATGACTCAGGTTGTAGAACATCCATTATTTTACTTCCAAATTCAGATCCACATCCATCCGTTACTTTTTCTAGAAGTCTCTCTCTCCTTCCCAGTTCTTTGCTGCTTGAGGAATGCTAACTCATGCTTCAAGTCCTGACCTGGGCCCACTTGCTAGGAACTTGTAAATTCTCAGTTCATGCTTTTATTTCCATTGTACTGAGCTCGGTTGTCTACCAATCTAAGTTTGGTTTTCACTCTTAATCAAGAAAGGTAAGCAAAAAGGTAAGCAAAAATGCATGCTCTTGGGTTAACAAGTAAAGCAAAGGAAAATAAATTTCCAGCTTGTCTGCTGATAATATGCTGCATTTGTGCCAATGAAATAAGGTCAAAAAACTCATTGCAAGAGTATGCAAGTACTTTCATTTGTATATAAAAGTATACATGAATTATGTATAATAGAAATATGTTTGTGGAGGCTGAAAAAACATTGGAAGGGATACCCATCAATTTCCCCTAGGAAATAGAATTGCGGATAATGAGAAGATTAGGGACTTTCACAATAGCATTTAATCATTTCTTCCCTGCTTGACTTTATTTTTAAAAGAATCCTTTATTTAAAAAACAAAAACAAAAAACCCACATAGTTCTCCCATACTGGATCTCGGAAAATTGTGGTTCATTCAAGCTCGGCACTAAAGGGGGTACCCCCCAGGAGCCCACAACACCCATTTCTCAAATTAGACATGGCTCCGAGCATGTTTCTGAGTGCTTCCATTAGAAAGTGTTCATCATACTACAGGGTGACCTCTCGGAGGCCACACACAACCAAACTAATTAGTTCAGAGGCTGCACCCCATAGCCCCGTGTAGTGATCATTTGGGGTAAATGAGGAAGCTCTTTAGTTTTATAGTGACAGAAAAGGATTGTTGCCCAAGAAAAACATAGGACCAGCGAAAATTTTAAATGCAGTATTTGACATCATTGTACTAAGAATTAGACAGCCATTTCCCAAAATGGGATGTTCCTCACTGGCCACAGAATCCCTCGAGCTGAGCCTAGTGCCCTCTGCTTGCCTCTGGCTTTTTCCAATATCTCCTCCCCCAGCTGCCAGTCTGCAACCATCAAATTCTGATTCCTTTGTTATGTTAAATTTTCTAACCCCTCAAATGAGGCTTCAGACTTACCTTTAAAGATCCATAAGAGTAAAAAACGGTATTGAGGAGAACCTGCTTCATAAAGGACCTTGTATCCAGGGTTTCTTTCTGTAGCAACCAATAAAGAATCGAGTGAATCAGCATGGCATTCTTAGGCGGCACTCCTTAACCAGACGCATTAGACTCCATTCAAAGTTGGGAGTGGAGAGAGTATTGTTCCGGAAACAACCACCTGACCATGAGCATTAATCAAGCGCTTTCTATCCATCGGCCACTGGACTAAAGCATCTTTCTTTCCTGTACCATCTCGTTTGGTCTTCACAACAATTCTGAGGTTATAAATGGAAAAATATTGTCCCAAACCTGGTCTGTGTGATGCAGTTCATAGCCTCCTTCCAAAAAGATACTGGGATTTTACTGATCAAATGTTTAAGCAGTCCCCTGATTAGCTTTAATGGAATTAAGACTTGCCCGAGGAAATCATCACCCACCCCACAGCTGACTAATCAGTCAACAGTCTGGTGGCTGTTTCCAATGACTTATTTTCCTTTCAATAATCAGCTGAACAAGGATAATCTGCTTATTGTCTTTTCCTGTGAAATATCTTTACCAAAAGCGGATCTTCCTTGGCCTGTAAGAGGATTCCACCCCCCCGCAACCTCACTGCAAGGTTTTCATAAAATTTTGACACCTGCTCACAACACAATTGCCTGAACATTTTTTAACTAAGTAGATACTGTAATATTCACCATTTAACACATAATATGCAGTCCTAGATAGAGCGAGAGCATGAAGATTGATCCGTCTAATCTGAAATCCAGGCTTTTAGCGACTGCTTCTCCTCCTTCCCAAGCAAATTGACTTCTCATTCCTTCAGTTCTCATACCACAACATTTGTGGCCATCAATCCCACTTGCCCACTGAAACCTTTCAAAGTCTTGTCAGTCAGGATGTCAAGCATGCCCTTGGGAAACGGCAAACTCAGATGGTCCAATTTTGACTCGGGTGAGAAAAATCTCCAAATGGGGAGAGAGGATTGGATGTGCAGCCTTACTCCGTGTCTTCTGTGGGTTACCCTTCACGTAGAGGCTCTCCTTTACCTCCCTAACTGCCATCACGCAGGCCTTAGAGGGCAGGCTCCCTTTAATCTCCTGGCTTCCACGGAGACCAAGACTCTTAAGCTTTTATCATAGCTGTGACCTGCCCTGAACACTTCAACCAAGGTTTGCTCGAGCCTGGCACTTCAGTAGAAGTTGCTCCCGTCAAGCCAGAGATCAGTTCGAAGCAAACTCTTACTGATGGGGAATATTAAAATTACAAATTCTCCTGCATGTGGGTCAAGTTCTGATCAGCTTAGCTTTTGAAGGCTAACTGTGACTTTGAGTGGGACAACTGCAGTGGTACTTTGGTTCAGGAGAAGTCAAATCATGCTGCTTATCATCTTCTGCAGAATCCTCTTAACCCAGAGTGGAATGTGAGAAGAAGTGTGGAGTACCTTTGTAAATAAGTCTATTCTGGCCTGGAAATGTCAGCTTTCTTTAAAGAAAACAAGCGCAACAGTTGAGAACTTTTTTTTTTTTTTTTTTGGAGAGAGGTGGCCATTCCCCCTGACACAGAAAAAGGAGGGTGATTTCTTCTTTCTTTCCATTCTCCCTTCAATTTCTAATCTATTAATATTAAAGGACTTGAATGCTGTTTTGACTAACCACGAGTTCTTTATCTATGGGAACATGATTCCAATGGGTTTCTTTTATGGGAAAGTAAACTCCTAACTCTCATACAGAGAAGCTGCAGAATGATGAATTGGATGACACGAAAGTCTTCCGGAAAAACACCTCTGCGGAACTTACACGTGCCAGGCAAGCTCTGTGATGGAAGATAGCCCTTCGAAACTTCACAGCATTTAGCAACGTCACGCTGGTAGTCTGAACTGGTCAGAGTGAGCTATACATATGATTTGGCCCAGATTCTAAGTAGGAAGTGGCTCTTGTAACCAAAAAAAAAAAAAAAGTAACCTCCCCCTCCCGTGAGCTCAGGGCAGGATGCTGACCCCAGAGATAGAGCAACTGGTGGAGAGGATGCAGGCAGGACTTTGTGCTCATATTAAAGAGAAACTTGCAAGGTCAAAGAGTCAAAGGTTACCCTCTTAACTAGTTTAGAAAGAAGCACCAGCACTTGGCAGAGCATATGGAGGGGAGTAAAGATGGCATGATGACTGTATTCGAGGTGGGTTTTGTTTTGGATCAGCTCTGACTGAAGATCACTTGGAGATATAGCAATGTTTTTAAGGTCCCGTCTAGTGCAGAATGACACGAAATAAGACATCATGGGACACGTGGAAAGAATTGGTGGAACGTAGACAGTGCAAGAGGAGAAGGTCTGAGGCTCCACCAGAATAAAGACCTTTCCCCAAACATACTGATTAAGGCTTTTCCTCAGAGTCTTTGTAAGAACTGAAAGTTTATATAAGAATCCGACTGTATACAACATTCAAAGATGTATAGGTTTATATATACATATATGTGTATATATGTGTGTATCATATAAATGTGTGTATATTGTATATATGTGTGTGCGAGTGCACCTACTATAAAATAATTCTCGTTCCAACCATTCTCAAAAAAGCCCTTGGACATTTTCATGAAGTATTAAGTTTAAAAAATCCTCCTAAATGTTGCATATATAGACATTGAGCAGGATAGCACCTATCTGCTTCTTACACTCAGGATTTTATTACCCAGAGTTGATTAAACAGCTAAACGGCCTCCCTTCCAAAGCCCCATATTAATGTAACTTTCACTTCTTCGGGCTGATAGCATGTTCCACGTATAATAGAGGCTATACACACACATACACAGTGACATAGTGACTGACGGAGATCTGAAGGAAAAAATATATATTTTTTTACTTCAGATCCATGTCAGTTGAAATTTAGCATCTCCTTGCTTCTCCTTCTAAAAAGGCAAAAACAATCCCTCTGAAGCCCATAATCTCTCTGCTCTTGTAGATGGTGCCCTCCAAAAAGTTCTAACTCCTAGCACCTGTGAAGTGATCTTAGTTACAGACGTAATCACACTAAGAGGAAATCATACTGGTTTAGGGTGGGCCTTAAATCCAATGACTGGTGTCCTTGTAAAGGAGAAATTTGGAACTCGAGGCACCCAGGGGGAAGACGACCCACATGATGAGGGAGGCATAAACTAGAGAGAGGCAGCTGCGAGCCAAGGAATGTGAGGGTGGCTGGCAACAGCAGAAGCTGGAAGAGGTGAGGAAAGATCCCCCCCTGGAGCCTTCCGAGGGAGAGTAGCTCTGCCATCACCTTGATTTTGGATTTCTGTCTCTAGAACTGTCAGAGAATAAATTGCTATGGTTGCAATCCAGTTGTGGTAATGTTATGGCAGCCCTAGGAAACAAATACAGCCCCCTGTACTTGATATTCCACCATGATCTATATGTAAAAGCACAAATCCTACAGAACAGAAGCTGCTGAACATACATGTGGGCAGCAAAGAACACGGCACCTTGCAGAACACTCCTCCCTGGAAGAGGCTTGGTACCGTGACTGACTAATCAGTTCTCTGCTCACCAGTGATCTGATTTGCAAATGGAAATTCTTCTCTAGACCTTCCAAGTCAACATCATATTCTGACTTCTTGCTTTTGTACAATGAAATATAGTGTGTGTTCTCTGTGTTACACCTTTCAACGGGTTGCCATGAAGCTCAGACAAAGACTGAAACAGGACGGAACATTATGCCTGGGATCTGAGAAGAAAATACAGGATAGATACACAGGGAAAGGTTTACTCCTCATGAGCACTAAAACTTTGTCTTCTGTGGTTCAAGGAAGAACTGGGAGGAATATAGAACTGGGCAGAGTTATAGAATTTTCTGCGTCGATAATCTACACCATCCAGTACGAGAGCCAAGAGCCACATGTAGCTAACTAAGCATATGAAAATGTGGCTGGCATGGCCCACGACTTGAATTTCAAATGTAATTAATTTAAACTTAATTTAAATTAGATCTAGAGTCTAAATAACACGGGAAAGAGAGACTAGGAACGGGGAAAGCCAAATAGAGGACTCAAAATGAAACAAAAATCCATTCAAATCAACTCTAGTAAAAATTAATAGAAAACAACAGTTCGGGTAGACTAAACAATGCAGTTAACAGATAATTACCTCTCTACCCTCTCTATGATCATGTTTGCCCAATATAAAGCAACTGGCAATTGAGCTAAGTGAATAATAATTTTAAAAAGACTGACTGTCTATAATCACTAATCAGATTAGCCAAAACAGTTGGTCTTGTAAACTCAAGGGCTGCAGGCTAACTGGATTAAAAAATGAAATTAGAGAGAATTTTTCTCATATACAAAAAATAAAGAATTTAAAGAGGTGAGGGTGTAAGATAAAAATTCAGTGGAAGAAAAAGAAGATGAAAGCCTCCAAGAATAACCCCCAAAAAGTCATTAGCTTTTTAATAGACAGGAAAACAAGGACAAGAAAGGAGAGGAGAACGAGGCGGAAGGGAGAGGTTGGAAAAGAGAGGGAAGCAAAAGAAGGAAAACACACACACACGAATCCTGATCTGTACATTCAAAAGATGCTGGCATTTGGAGGACGCATTTGGGAGGGCCTTTAAGAGTGAAGCTGTGGTAGGAAGGGAAAAATGAAGGGGGGGAAATCAGAGGGGAAGACGAACCATGAGAGACTGTGGACTCTGAGAAACAAACTGAGGGTTCTCGAGGGGAAGGGGGTGGGGGGATGGGTTCGCCTGGTGATGGGTATTAAAGAGGGCACGTTCTGCATGGAGCACTGGGTGTTATACGCAAACAATGAATCATGGAACACTACATCAAAAAAAAAAAAAAAAAGAGTGAAGCTCTGTTACTGCTTTTGAAAAGAAAATCCCAAAATAGATTGCATGAGGAAAGGTCACGGGTGCAAATATATGAACAGAAAGATGCCAAGGCCTACAGGCCAGCTAAATTTAACCTGGAAATCACCAAAGTCTGAGACACTCTATAACTGAATTTGGGATCCAATATCCAGCTGAGAAACTCACAACAGCGTACAGGTGATTTGCAATATCGCCTGAGCTCACCATCAAAACTGGGAATTCCACCCATTTGATGGGTGATCATTTGAACACCAGAACACATTGGATCCGGGCAAAAATATTACATTAACATTGCTAAAAACAATATAGTGACATCCATTTGTTGGGGGAAGTTTGTAATATTGCTTGAGTCTAAAGCAGAGAGGAAATAGGATCAGTATTATCTCTCAGGTGTGGGATGGTGAAAATACCCCCTTTTTTGGAAAATGAAATAAAAAGATTGCATGAAATCTTGTAACAAATTTAGTCCCTCTTATATATTGAGAAATGATTTAAACTGTGTCAAATTTTATTGCATTTTTAAAAACTTGGAATCCATGACATGGGTGATTAATTAACCAAGGCTGTGAACTGGCTGTTTTTTTTTCCATAGTTTTGCTAATTCAGAAAATTCATTGGATATTCACTAAGTGTCCAGAGCTGGGAGTGCTATGGGCACTTATTAAATGATTGCTGAATAAAATAATACACCACTTATTTAGAGGCAGATATTATAAACACTTGTCAATCATAAAGCAAGTGCACACTTTTTCATAACCTGTAGATGGATTCATCCCAGGGCCTTCCTCTGGGAATTGCAGGTTCCCTAGCAACAGCTGTCATCCTGAGAGATGCAGGTTGGCTCTGCCTTAGCTCCATCTGTTGCCCACTCCAGTGGGTTTCTAGAATTTTCCACAGCAGCAGCCCCCATGTCCATACTGTATTATCTTCTTGTTGCTGGGAATTTGAAGAAATAACAATGGGTTAAATATCCAGTTTAACTAGTTTCCGTTTAAAACAACTAAAAATGATTGGGGCACCCGGGTGGCATGTCAGTTAAGCACCCAACTCTTGATTTCAGCTCAGGTCATGATCTCAGGGTTGTTGAGATCGAGCCCTGTGTCAGGCTCTGCACTCAGCATGGAGTCTGCTTGAGATTCTCTCTCTCCCTCTTCTTCTACCTCTCCTCTGATCTTGCACATGCACACACACACTCTCTCTCTCAAATAAAATAAATTTTTATAAAAAAACAACTAAAAATGATAAGATAAAAACAAACAAAAATTATATTAAATGCATCCACAAGCTGGCAAAAAAGTAAGGAATCCTCAGAATAAAAACTAAGTAAAGACAAGCAGCCAGAAACAAAAGCAGAGTCAGTTTTCATGTTGAGCATGTTTCCCGTGAACTTGAGCCTCGGAATTTAAGGTCTTGCAAGGCTTAGAAAAGAGGAGGCAAGGACCAGACTCTATCCAAGATGGGATTCAGCAGGAAGCTCCTTCATAATCCCTGGACCCCAAATGCTATTCTCGAAAGATGTGCCCTAGAAATAAACTCACTGCCCCTCTCCTCTGGGGACAGTGAGGATGTGCATTGTCTAGAACCTTGTCACTGAGTAGAAGAGGAAAGTCTCCCCTAAAAATTTGTGACCACATGCTGGCCTTCACATGGTTTACAGCCCTAATTCACACAACCTTATGTTGTCCAAAATACATCAAGTCAAAAATGTAGTGTAGGGACACCTGGGTGGCTCAGTCAGTTAAGCGTCCAACTCTTGATTTTGGCTCAGGTCATGATCTTGGGTTCGTGAGATCCCCCCACCCCCATCATCTTTGCTCTGGGCGTGGAGTCTGCTTAAGATTCTCTCTCCCTCTGCTCCCCACACTTGCATGCACAGGCGCTCTCTCTTAAAAACAAAAAACAAAAAAAGCAAAACAATGTAGTTTAAAGTGATCCCAGAATGGCAGTAGTGCAAGTTCCCCGGCAGAACCAAATATAGTTCTATTCTGAAAGAACTACCTTCATTCCCAGAAAAGGAAGGTAAAATACGACCTAAGGGAGAATAGCAAATTGGAAGACAGAGCTGAATAAACTACACAGAATGAAACGTACAGAGATAAAGAGATGGGAAACATGGAAGAGAGTTTAAGGGTCCTGGAAGACAGAACGAGAAAGGGTAACAGAGGTCTAAGGTGAGTGCCGGAAGGAGAGAGAAACATTCAGGTAGTCTCGATACTTGAGGAGAGAGTGGCTGAGCACATCCATGCAACTATAAATATGAAGCAGGACAAATATAAAGAAATCCACTTGGGACAGCAAAATAAAAACTGAGTAACCGTGAGAAGATGCTAAATGCGTCCGTCTTGAAAAGACACAGCCTTCCCAGGGCTAGTGCTTAATTGGACAGCTCACTTCTTAATGGCAACCATGGGAACCCAAGAACAGATATGGACAATGGACTGGGAGAAAATAAACACCAATGTAGAAGTCAAAGCCAATCACAACAGATCTCAAGAAGGAGGGCAACAAAGATATTGTCAAAAAAACACGAAAACTGAGTTTGCAACGTTTAGATAGTAAGGAAAATTCTGGAGGCTATTCTTCAGGCAGAACACAATGAACCCAGATGGAGAGTCTGAGGTAAAAGAAGGATTAAAGAACAAAGGATATGGCAAATGAGGTTAACCCAACACTAATACTGGCTTAATTAAATTAATTAAAATACCTTGTGGTGCTAGAAAATATAATACATGACGATAACATATAAGGTGGGAGGGGATGATCACCTCAGTATCCGGGGTTTTGGGAGGAGGATAAAAATACTGATTGACTTTAGAATATAGTGTATATAACTTCTAAAATACAAGAGGAAGGGACGCATGGGTGGCTCAGTGGGTCAAGCAACTGACTCTTGATTTAGGCTCAGGTCATGATCTCGGGGTCATGAGATCAAGCCCTCAATGGGCTCCCTGCTCAGCAGGGAGTCTTCCTCTCCCTTTGCTCCTCCCCTTGCTCACACAATCTCTCTCAAATAAATAAATGAAATCTTAAAAAGATAAAATAAAATAAAACACAAGAGGAAGAAGGCAGAATGAGAAAGTAATAATGAACCTAAAAGAAGGTGACAGAAGAAATGAAGCCCGGCATAAGGAAGACAAACACAAGCACAAAATAACCTGGTAAAAAATAAAACTAATTTATAAATTCAGTAACTATACTAAACCTTAACAGACCTAATTCTTTAGTTACAAGGCAAAAGATGATCAGGCTGGGTTTATAAAATGTAGTTATATGCTTTTTACAGAGGTGCTCTGAAATACTTAAATCATTAAGATTGAACACAGGCAGATGGGAAAAGATATGCCAGATAAACATTATCTGAAAGAAAGCTAGTATAGTTATATTAATTTCAGCCAAAATAGGCTTTCTATTGAGGCAAAGATTAGTGTGTTGACAATGTGTGCTCCCTTTTTCTCATAGGGAAAGGTCAGTAGAAAGCTTCCCATCCACGCCATGTGCTAAATATCTTTTTCTCCATTCTTTGACAAATTCAGGCAACATTTTTCCTTTGGAAAACCCTAACATCTCTCTCTTAAAAATTACTTCAAATTCTTTTTCTTTTCTTTAAAGAAATTTTTTTTAGCATTCACTCTGAAGAAAAGTCCTTTATGCTGAAAACAAGTCGTCCTACCTCCTCCATATATTGCTTAAATCTGTGATCACCTGGCCTTGTGGCTTCGAAGTATCATCTTTTAATTCCATTCCTATGCCTGATTTATTTTAACAGCACCACCCATGCCTTGCCCTTGATTTCTACAACTTTGGCTTAGATTCCACAGATCTCCCCCTAAATTGAGTCTCCATTGTTTGGATTCACAGAGTTCACTCATGGTCCAACTCTCTCATTAGGTTGTAATACATTTTCAGGTGAAATCAACTAACTTTTGATGAGTTCCTAATGGTTTCATGGTATTTTAAATTACAACCATGGCTTCAATTAAAGTTTTCATTTTTTGGGGGGTTACATACTATTCACCTGAAACCCTGGTTCCATTAAGTTAGCTGAGTTTGACCTTGTATTTCATATTAACTTCATCTCGTTTTTCTGTTGTAGCTTGGACTAATCTGTTTGAGCTTCTTACTCCTTTTGTTTTACTCTGGTTCCTCAAAGGTCAAGTATATTCAACTGTTTGATCAGATAACAGGTTCTTCCTTCTGATTTTTATGTCCTATATGTTATGAGGTTGGTGGCCCCATTCTAAGCTTTCCCCAAGAGTGTGTTATGCACATAGCTGACTGCCTTTTTGCTGCAGTCATCATTACCAACTCAGGCTTATTAAGCATGTAGTAACTATATCAACACGGTGTTTATGAGTCAGAGTCTCGGTTCTCAGTTATTATCAGTTGGCTGGCATTGAGTCAAGGGTCAGGAAAGAATGAGATCAACCATGGCCAACAACTGTACCCATGAGGGAGCCCGTCTCTTCCTGTTGGTGTTCCTAAGCCCTGTAGAAAGAGCATGAGTTTGATCATGACTGGTGTTTGGATTCTGTCACAGAGCAGCTAAGTGAGCTTGGGAAGATCCTTTAACTTCTTTGTTTTTTTTTTAAGATTTTATTTACTTGACAGAGAGACACAGTGAGAGAGGGAACACAAGCAGGGGGAGTGAGAGAGGTAGAAGCAGGCTTCCCCGCGGAGCAGGGAGCCCGATGCGGGGCTCGATCCCAGGACGCTGGGATCTTGACCTGAGCCGAAGGCAGACGCTTAACGACTGAGCCACCCAGGCGCCCCTTTTTTTTGTTTGTTGGTTTTTGTTTGTTTGTTTGTTTGTTTGTTTCATTTAACTTCTTTGAGCCTCAGTTTTTTGTGATATGGAGATCATTATTAGCATATCCACTGCTGTGCAAACTAAATGTAACAGTGTATGGAAAGCGCCTCACAAGCTCTAATCTAATTAATTAAAAGCATTCTGATTAATTGAGTGATCTCAATTCACCTTAAAACTGAAAGTTCCCTCCAAATTAAGACCCATCGTATTGGGCTTCTAGGAGACCAATCCTACTGACCTTTTCAATTCAATGATTAATAATTAGATTTGGGTGCTGGCAATCCCCTGGTCCTTGAACCCAGTGAAAGAATTCGGTCAAACTATTCAACCTTCTGCCTCGGTGTTTGAGGTATTTTAATAGATGTTTTTAAATAAAAAAGAAATATATTATTTCTTCATAAATCAAATAAAAAAATAAGGTACACTGTGAGAAATGCACTGGAAATAAAAGCATTCTAAACTGTCTTTTCCTATTGATTTTGGTCAAATCATTTAACCTCTATGGCCCCCAGTATTTACTGTTCCAATCTCCAGTTTCCCCACTCACTCAGGAGGATATTATGAGGGTCATAATTAGTCCAGCATACAATGGGCATTCCCCTTACTACCGTCATTGTATATCAGGTATTGTCTTAATTGGCTCAGGCTACCATAACAAAAACCATAGACTGAGTGGCTGAAACAACAGAAATTTATTTTCTCACAGTTCTGGAGGCTGGGAAGTCCAAGATTAAGGTGCCAATCAATGGAGTTCCTAGTGAGAGCTCTCTCCTTAACTTGCAGATAGCTGGTTTCTTGTCATCACGTGGCCTTTCCTCAGCTTGGCTGCAAGGGGGAGAGAAATCTCTCTCTCTTCCTCTTCTTGTAAGACCACTCATTCCATCATGAGGGTCCCACCCTCATGATCTAATCTAACCTTAATTGCTGCCCAAAGTCCCCATCACCAAACACCCTCCCAATAGGGCTTAGAGCTTCAACATAGGAATTTCAGGGGGAATACATTCAATCCCTAACAGGGATAGGACTTCTTTTGTTACTGTCACATTTGTCATGTTAGATATATATATATATGAATATATATATATATGTGAATATTGAGAAGAATCTGTTTTCAGTATAAGAGCAGGTCTAGGAACTTTTGGTAACTTATACAATAAGCAGAATCTAATTTAAATATTTGGAAGTTTCACATATAAGATCTCAACAAATATGACACTGTGACTCCATTTCTCTCAAACTTTTGTAAGTGATCTCTACTGTTTTCTAACTTCCCCGTGCTACAGATAAGAAGTCCAAGGCTAGTCTAATTCTCTTTACGCAACTGCCTTTTATTTTTATTTTTTTGCATTGGGAAGTTCACTAAACCTTCTTTTTCTTATTGGATTTCAGGAGATACACTTGGATGGATCTAATATGTCATTATCAGAAACACTTCCTGGTCTTAAACACTTCCAATCTGAAAAAGCAAGATTTTGTTCAGCACAAGGAGGTTTTACCTATTGTTAGTTGCTTTGTATTTATCTTCTATATGCTCCTCATTTCTTTCTCTGTAACTTAGATTATCTGTGTCTCTGTGTCTTTTGTCTTTTCATCCATGGTTTTCATTTCTTTGTGTTTTTGCTCTGTATTGCAGATGGTTCCCTGCACTCAATCTTTCAGGTGATCAGTTTGTCCTGATGTTCACCTCCTAACTTTCAATGTGGACTTGGGGTGGGGGCTTTTTAAAAAGTTCCCAGACATCTTTTTTACATTCTCTTATCTCCTTAAGACTTCTCATTACATTTTCATCAAATCTCTAGTCTGTTTTTCCATTAATTCTGCCTCAATACGATCCATGTAATCTAGTCGTTCAAGCCGTTATGTCCATGGAGAGGATTTGTTATTTTCTTTTCTTACTCACGTCAGTGAGTGTGAATTTCTCCAGCAGCAAAGATGCAAGTCCAGCCTCTGGGTATCCGGGGGTGGGGGGGGGGGGGGCTGGTGGTGGTGGAGAACTGACAGGCAGTGGAAGACTTGGAAGATGTACCTGCTTTTTCTCCTTGAGTGGGTCAGTAGTGATTAAGTGCATAGGCTGACACCTTCGGGCCGAGATGTAAAACCCCCTAGTCTGAAGAACCCCCCAGGCACAGGGGGAAGGGCAGTCCTCAGGCCAGTCTTTCTTCTCCCCTCTAGATCTGCCAGCAACCACTAGCTCAGCCTCTAAACAGGAGGTGCAATACTCTTTTGGAAAGATACACTCTGACCAGCCAACTGGTCCAGGTGCATCCCTATGGCTATGTTTACCCAAAGATATGAAGACTCTGTAGAACTTATGATAATTTATAACCTTTCCATGACACCCAAAGACTAGAAGCAAATTTTGTTTATAAGGAGTTGAGAGAAAAAAAGAATGGCAGGTTGAAGGTGTTTATCATTTTTCTCTCCCAAGAACCTGCTACAATGTAGGGGGAAAACTGCAAAGGTGTAGACAGCAAAAGCAAAGAATAGGACAGGTAATATCAAGGGGATAAAATGGTTTTTCCACAGTAGGCAAATTACTTAACCTCTCTGGGCTTCGGTTTGACCTGGGAAATTGGAATAATAATAATAATAATAATAATAATAATAATAATAATAATATTACCTATTCTGATTGGTTGTGAGGTGCAGGAAATTATATGTGAAGTGCTTAGCCCAATACATGGCACATGGTAAAATCTATGTAAAATGTTAGCTATTGTTATCATTATGATTAATTCAGACAAGGCATTTAAAAACACATTTAATATTTCTCTTCTTTCTGCTTTACTTACCATGATGATACTGTTCTTCCCCTGGTCTTCTAAACCAAAAACATGAAGGCCACCCTTTACTCCTCTCTTTACATTCATTAACAACAGTTGATTTTACTTCCTATGCATTTCTTGAATCAGCCTGCCCTACCATGCTTCCTGTCAGCTTTATCATCTCACATCTGGACTACTGCAATAGGTCTGTAACTGATTATCTGTCCTATTTTCCCTTCTCCCTTTAAAATAATCCTCAGCCTTGAAACCAAAGCGGTAGTAGATATATGATGATGGTGGTGGTTGGTGATGATGGTGGTGATGATGATGGTGATGATGATGGTGATGGTGATGATGGTGATGATGGTGATGATGATGATGATGATGGTCATGATGGTGATGATGATGGTGGTGATACACTGTATTTTCAGGCATTTTCTCATTTAATCCTCACAATGAATTGATGAAGCAGGTACACTTATTACATTGCTTTATAAAACTGAGAAAACAAATTTGACAGGCCAAGGAACTTGCTCCGAGGGGAGACCTGACAGTTCCAGAATATCAGTGCCAGGTGTCTGATCAGGGCCTGCACTCCCAGCCTCTGCCAACCACAGGTCCATTGCTTAGGACCCTTCACCAGCTCCTGATTTCCTGCAGGTGAAAGTGTCTTTCCACAAGGCTCACAAGGCCCTTTATCAGTCCATCTGGGGAAACTTCTCCAGCCTCCTACCCTACTCAGATCTTAATAATCCACAGTGCATTTACTCCTCAGCAATGCCACACTGCTTACAGCTCCCAAATAACTCATGGTGTGTTATTCCTCTATGCTTTTGTAAAAGCTCCTTTTCCCCACTTCTCTATTTGATGACCTAGAAAATAACTATTGAGAAAACCTGGCTTCCCTGGCCCTCTGTGACAGACAAACATTCCCACCTTCTGGTTACTTCCCTGCCTGTGTATTAATGCATTCTATTTTGATTGGCTTATAATTTATCTCCCTTAGGAAACTATGAGCTCTCTGAGGGGCAGTGCTGTATTCTCATGATATTCTTAGCACAGTCTTGACACTTAGAAAAAATATTTATTGAATTGAATTGACTTTATTTCAAAATAATTGGCCTGGTATAGACATAAACCGTGTTCAGATGGGTTCCATATTAGCCCTTCTCTTTCTAACCTTGTTGTCACTGACATAGTTTGGAGCCTGCTCATCCTCCTCCAGGAGATCACTCATCTTGACTGTTTCCATTGTTTACTCTCTAGTCATTATTTCTGTCTAAATAACCACTCTACCCACTGTCCCCTCCCCACCAGCCTCCCCTGTCTATTTGACCATCTCCATCCTCCTCTCTTCCTGCAGACGATGAGGCTGGAACTCACAAATAAGCCAATGAGACACTTAGTCTGCAGCCCCCATTACACAACAGAAGGGCCTGTGGGGCCTAGCTGGGTCAGGGCACCCAGGGCAAATGACTAGCTGTTGGATCAGCTGAATGGTTACTCACAAGAGACATCTCATTTGAACAAAGAGAACCAAATCAGTAGTCAAAAACTTGGGGGAGCCATGTATTTCTCTCCACATCAATATTATGCCTTAATGTCTCTCAACATTCTAACACTGCAAGTGATGAGGGCTATTGTGACTCATACCAAATGACCCAACAAAGAGATATTGGCTTTTTATAATTGGTCCAAGAAACACTATCACTCTAGTGACAATGAAATTACTCCAAAGAAGTCTTTTTCTGCTTTATCTATACATTGCATCATAACCTTTAACATTTATTATTTTTTTTTAATTTTTTTTTTTAAGATTTTATTTATTTATTTGCAAGAGAGACAATGAGAGACAGAGAGCATGGGAGGGAGGAGGGTCAGAGGGAGAAGCAGACTCCCCGCCGAGCAGGGAGCCCGATGCGGGACTCGATCCTGGGACTCCGGGATCATGACCTGAGCTGAAGGCAGTCGCTTAACCAACTGAGCCACCCAGGCGCCCTAACATTTATTATTAACCATCAATATTACATGTTGAGCTCGCTGAGAAGGAAATGAACAAAGACTAAAATTTAAAAATCCTGAGGCCCTATAGTTGGCCCTCTGAAACCACCTAGCTGGTAGATTGCACTATCTGTGCGGAGCCTTTTGAATTTTTCTTTCTTTCTTTCTTTTTTTTTTTCTTTTTAAGGCCTGCAAGATTCCAGCTCCTCAACACCTCAACATTCAGGCAATGTTCTTAGAGAAGAGAAATGATAGGTTCAGACAGCCCTTGCAGTGCTTTTTAGATGGGTATTCATGCTATATAAAGGTTTAAAATACAATCTGTAAAATAGTCACAAAACTGGGAATTTTAATTGTGCAATAATTTTGGAAAACAACCTGATAATGCATGTTGACATCATTAAAATTATCATTACCTTTTATGATGAGCACTGGGTGTTATACGCAACTGAAAAATTATTGAACACTACATCTGAAACTAATGATGTACTCCATGTTGGCTAATTGAATTTAAATAAAAAAATTTAAAATTATCATGCCTATTGCCGAGTAACTCTACTTTTAGGACTCTCTGTAAAGAGTCTGAAACAATAGAAATAAGATTTAATAACAATCTTCATCACAGCTTTATTCAGTGATATAAATAGTAAACAACAACAAAACCCTAAATGTCTAAAAATAGGGGAATGGCTACGTAAATTATAGTAAAGAATAGCCATGTAAATAATGTACCATTTGGGAGCCATACCCAATTTTATTTCAGGTCAGTGCAATTCAACAAGTATGTATTGATTGCTTCAAATTTCCAGCATTACTCCCAACAGCTCATGATCTAGTGGACAGATATGTATAAAAGAATATTTGAAATAGAGGACAGCAAGTGCCACAAAAGGGTAGAGGGAAGAATGGCAGGTGGAGAAGTAAGTAAGAAGGAGAACCAGGGAACACTTGGTTTGTAACTGTTGGTAGTACCCTAACGTGGTTATTTTGTTTGATACAGTAAATAGTTTATTAGGGGGAAGGTTGGTGTACACTGGAGAGATTGGCTTCTGGAAGGATGATGAAGAAGAGACCTAATGGATGAGGAGGAGTTAGCAACTGAACAGGGTGGCTTAGGGGAAAGTGTTGCAGGTGTAAGGACTGGCCTGGGCAAAGGCACAGATATGGAAGAGGGCATGTGGTTGGAGGCACTGCAGTCAAAACAGCTGGAGTGCAGATCATCAGGGTCCCGAGCCTGAAGCAGTAGGCCCACGAGACCTGAAGGTTCTTGGAAAAGCATACAGAGCCTTGATTTCATTTCGAGGGTGATAGGAAAGCACTGGAAGTGTTCGTGAACAAATTACGGGAAATAGATGCTGAGTGCGGTTTTAGGTATGTTGGGTAGAGACCACCAGAGAGTTAGATGTGGAGGATTGGGGGTCCAAGGAGAGAGCTGGACTAGACACAAGAGTTTGGGAGTTACATACAACATTCGGATGGTAACTGAGGCCAAGGGGATGGACAAGATGGGGGCGGTCGCGGTGGGCATAAAGGGCTTAAGAGAGGGACAGGCGGGGGGATGGCATCCTCAAAGGATACTGAGATGGGCTGGCCAAGAAGAGTGTAGTGTTACAAAATCCAAGGAAAAGTATGTTTTACAAAGTGAATGAAAGTGTCAAAAATTGCTGAGCATCAAGTGAGATAAGAGCTTCAAATAGCCTAAGGAAATTAGCAGCAAGAGCCTCGGTGACCCGAGCCAGAACAGTGTTAGCGGAGCCACATAGGAGAGCACCGTGCAGGTGGCACGGAAGCAGAGACAAGAAAAGAAGCAACGCTTTCAAAAATTTGGTGAGAAGAAGTGGGAGAGCTAAGGAGGCAGTTACAAGGAACTGCTCTGCCGGTGGGATGATTTTATTTTGTTTGTACTGTAAGATGGAAGATGCTCGTATTCAACAATTGGATGCTGGTGGGAATGATCTATTAAGGAGAGTGGAAGTTAAGGATAAAGGTGAGAGGATTGATGCATAATGGATATAATGAGGTTCGTTGGGGAGGTGAGCAGGAGTGGGATACAGAAACTTAGACTGGAGAAAGGAGACCTTTTTACTGGATTTATTTATTACAAGAAGGAAGGGATGAGGTGGGTATAGGAGAGTTTGTAGGATTGGAATTTAGAAGTTGGAGAGGGGGATTTGTCTGATGGCTTCTATTTTCAATAATGGGAAGGGGGTAAGCACCTGCGGAGGATGGGGAAGAAGAAGTGGGGAAGTGTGAGGAAAAAGAAGAGCTAAGTTACTTAACTTAGTATCTGTTATGACAATTGGGAGGATTGATTAGGGACAGAGGTGAAGGCAGGGTAGCCCAGATGATAACCAATCAGCCTAATTGTGTGATTTTCCTCCAGCAGAGTCATCAAACATCTTTCTTATTTTTTTTTATCTCCAGCGACTTGTGTATAAAATTCAACTAATTTCATCCTAACTAGCAAAACCCTCAGAGGATTTACCGTAGGGAGATCCAAGTTAGCCAGGAAACCATTCTCCATTTTCCTAGATGTTTGGAGAAGCATGATAAAAACCCTGGTGGGGAAAGGAGATGACAGAGAAAAGTCCAATCGGATTTGCTATGATACATACTGGCAATCCGTTGATAAGCCTTCAACAATTGTATAGTGTTTTCTCAGTTAAAAGGGTACTTTTACAAATATTAATTCATCTCTTCCTCCCAATAATTTGCTCAAAATCACAGAGCAGGTGGGACTATGTCAAGACCAGCCCCAGGTTTTCTGAACTCTGAGCACTCTCATTTCAATATCCCAGGAGCATTTTGGACCCCACTAGAGGGCTGCTGAAATGGCATCTTCATCAGACCCAAGGGTTATTCTATAGTGAGGGTCTAGGGTCTTCTCTCATTGATGCCCTCGGACCCATTCTAAACACACACACACACACACACACATTGCTCTGCAATGGACTTGCACATACCACTGCTTGACTCAATGTCAAGCATCCTGCCTTCTCTGGACTAAGCTATTTTTTGACCTAGAGAACAATAGTAAGGACAATCCACACGTTACAAATACTAATATTCTCTCTTCTCTCTCTTTCTCTCTCTCTCTCTCCTGTCCCCTCACATGTCCTTGGGCTACCTGGTCATAAGTGGTGTAGTGGAATAGTGCCCTTGAGGAGGAAAGCAGCAGGATTCCTTACTCCTCCCTGTATTCCAAGATCTTCTATCTCCCAGTTTTTCTATCAATTAGAAGTACTACACCCCAGCCAAGTCCCTTTGGGAGGGGGAGCTCCCTTAACCATCAGTATCTTTTTGAATTTTATCGCAAGATACTCATTTTTATCAAGTCATTGGGATATCTTGTACCATCATGTGGACATTGAGGCTTCCAAACCAATATGAGGTCATCGGTTGACTGTTGTCTTCCATGGTGGTCCTCATCATTGTCATCAGATCCCCTGCCATCTATCAAAATGCAGAGACAGTGGTGAAGCAAGATCTCTATCTTGCATGAAGAAAAATCAAACATTATTTTTTTTAAAGATTTTATTTATTTATTTTGACAGAGAGATAGACAGAAGAGCACAAGCAGAGGGAGTGGCAGAGGGAGAGGGAGAAGCAGGCTCTGCACCGAGCAGGGAACCTGATGCGGGACTCGATCCCAGGACCCTGAGATCATGACCTGAGCTGAAGGCAGACGCTTAACCATCTGAGCCACCCAGGCGCCCCAAACATTATTTTTATCTGAACCTCACAAGCATTTAATATTTGGTTCCTGATGACTGCATAAAAGAGATTAAAATGTAAGTACTTTGGGGTGCCTGGGTGGCTCAGTCGTTGGCCATCTGCCTTCGGCTCAGGTCATGATCCCATGGTCCTGGGATCGAGCCCTGCATCGGGCTCCCTGCTCCGCGGGAAGCCTGCTTCTCCCTCTCCCACTCCCCCTGCTTGTGTTCCCTCTCTCTCTGTGTCTCTCTCTGCCAAATAAGTAAATAATATATATATTATATATATAACATATATATAATATATATATATATATATATAGTACTTTGTTCCCATTAAAATCGAACAGACAGATTTTGACATGGGCACAGGTGTGAGGGTTAGGCAGGTGTATTCCAATTCTGTAACTCATTGATTGTATGAACTTGGTTAAGTTACCTAACCTCTTTGAGTCTCAGTGTTCTTTTGTAAAATGGTGGAAATATCTCCTTCACAGAAATTTGGGAGGATTAAAAGCACACACAGATGTTCAGAGAGTGGTCTCCCACCCCCTTCTCCAGCCCCCTCCCACGTGCTGGAATCAGAAATACTCCATCACAAAATATTACTTTAAAATAGAAATATTTGGTGAGAAAAATAACTTTGCAGGTGCCCGTGTTATTTTTGTCCTGCTCTATGAAGACATGACAGGACGGACCATCTTTTCCCAAAGCCTAATTAGAGTTTCCCCATTACTCTATTTGTGTTTGTTTTCGCTTCTTTTGTTCAAGTTCGGTTTTCAGGCGACCAAAATGCAATGCTCGCCAGAGTCATCCTTTGTAGCTGTGATGACACAAATTACATTGTTCTCCAGGGTTTAAACACCCAGCCATTAAATTTAACTATCTGAGCTTGGCAAATCTTTTCAAAAACAAAGCAGCTGTTTCCCTTTTGTTCGTTTCTTTAAAGCCTTGCTCGGGCTTAAAGATGTACACACTCCCACCGTACGCCCAGAGAGATACTGGGAAGTGGGCAAATGCACTTACTGGTGGCAGGGCTCACACTGATGCAAAGAGAATGAGGCACTGAATTTTATTTTCAAACGATTCAAAACTTTCTATTTGTTAAACAATGTAAGGCTTACGGTATGTGAGGCACCATTGCAAGTCTTTATGAGTAATAAGTTGTTTGATCTCCATACGGTAGGTACTATTACTCTTCCCACTTTACAGTGGGGGAGACTGCCGTGTAGAGAATTTGACAGCTGGGCCAAGATCTGCAAGGAACAGAGCTGGGGTTCTGGACCCAGGCCACCTGGCTCCACAGGCCATATTTTAACTAGGTTCTTCCAGTTCTCATTTACTATCTGTTCTGTTTGTTTCAGTTAATCTTTACCACTTATGTAATGGCCCTCCCCTGCTTCCTGCTCATGACGGTAAGGGCCTTGTTGTTATTACCCTCGGGCGACTACCTCTCTAGTCCAACAAAGATGGCATCCCTTATCTGGTCACCATTACTGGAGCTGCCCACAGGCATGCCTCTCCGTGGGGTAGGGAACCAGTAGGAAACTTAACTCTGTCAGTAATTCATAAGAAGACACTCTCAGACCATGGGCAATGGGATTATAGCTGGGAGAGGCCTGAGGAAGAGACCACAGCCACAGACTCAGGTTGTGCTGCCCATAGTGATCATCTTCTCAAGTCTCTATGCTGAGTCCTTCCTGCCCGTGACACTCTCAGCAACCAGATCTGTTCAGTGTGTAGATGAGGGATTATGTCACTTTTGCCACTGGCCAAGACAGGGCCTTCGAGTGAATTAGAGAGAAACACCCCCATGGCAGATGGCTGGCGAGGGTGTCTGGGCCAAGAGCATTCTCACTTTGGGTCATAAATAGCTTCAGAGATCACCTGCTGTGGTCCTGGCCCAATCACTGGTTCCTCGAAGTGCAACAGTTCAAGCCAAACAAACACTGCTTGAGCCTCCACTGACAACCAGGAACTATGCCAGATGCAGGGCAAACAAAGACAACTATGGCAGCCTCCTTGGCCCCTAAGGTCAATGTCAACAGCAAACGTCAACATAGCATTATACATCAATGAAGGAGTTATATCTGGTACATCAGAGAGCAGAGAGGAGGGCCACCCATCTCAGTGGGGGCTTTTTTAGAGAAGGTGCCTGAGCACAGTGCTTGGCATATAGTAGTTAATAATACATAGAGAATGAACACATACGTGGATAAATGAACAAATGGCATGTATGCATGTCTTAGAGAAAGCATATGTAGGTCTTGTAAGACAATTAAAAAAAAAGGAGAACTGGGTCCCAGGTAAAGAGAATAGCATGGGAGAAGCCCAGAGACAGGAAACAACTTTGTGTGTCTGGGGAATGTCAGTTCAAATCCTAAGGAGGAGAGCAGCAGGAGTGGAAGTAAAAGGGCCAGGAGCAAGATCCTATTTCATGATAAGGAAGGGGAACCTGGTCCAGTGGGTCAGTGCTTCTCAAACTCTAGCATGTATACAAATTACACTGAGATCTGACTCTAATTCAGGAAGTCTGGCTGGGGCCTGAGACCTCTGGTTCTAGCAAGCTCCCAGGTGTTTCTGCTGCTGCTAGTCCCTGGACCACACTTTGAGTAGCAAGGCATTAGGCGGGGCTAGCAAGCACTGATGGATTTGGAGAAGTAGAATGGCATGTGATTGACCCCTGGTAGGTAGTCCATGAATGTTGGATGAATAAGAATATTGAAGTATGTGAACAATGATTAATTAAAATTTACTTGATTTCACAAAGGGAATGGAATAAGCAGGTACTGAGTAGCTTCTAATACCAGTGTGCTGAGCGAAGTACCTGACATTCTCTCCTCTAATAATAGAAAGGAAAGCCCTGGCTCGAACTGTCTCTCCTTTGACTACATGACTAGTATAATTGCACAACGGTTTTAAGTAACTTCTAAGTAGAAATAACCATATTTAAATGAACTCTAAACCAGAAATTTTTAGCATTGTGTAAACTGTAGATGCTATATATTTTCATAATATAATAGCATTTTCTTCTGAGTCCTAAGTCCAGGCACATTTTAAAATTCGACTAAGCCACTACTCACAACTTTAATGCTTGTTACTGGGGGGGAAAATCAGCTTAAGCTTGAGCCCTTGGCCACCAACCCACAACTACCAACTCCTAGAATCGGTCCAGATCTCTAATTTTACATTCAGAATTACACTAGGATCTCTAGCTAGCTAGCCTTGGGTGTTCTGGGTTAAGGACACCACCTAAAGCTCGGTTGTTTGGAACTATTATTTCCAGAGAGGGAAAAACAGCTACAGCAAATTGTCCTTCTTTTCTGTTCGCTTCCTGCTGCACTGGTCAGACACAGTGACGTTTGACTCATCTCTATCGAAACCATCAGAAGGTCTTACAAACATAGGCCTGTGGATCTTCCGAGGTACGGATGTCAACCCTTATTCTATCATGCTCAGTAGCATAGAGAGGACTTGGCAGAGGGAAGGAGGAGGAGCAGAGCGGATGCCTGGGTATTAGACCGCTGTGAGTTCAAATCTCAGTTGTCACTGAAACACATGCTGTGGTATCTAAGTAAACATATTTGACCTCTTGCCTCAACTTTAAAATTAAGAGAATATTATAGAAGATACTTTGGATCTTGACCTTCACGGCATCCCTTCTTGTTCATTTGGTAACAACCTCCCTCCCGTCCCATTGTGGAGAGAAGCCTACTCCATTCCCTGTCAATCAAATTACCCTAAGGGAAAGCAAGAGACTCAAGCCAGGGCAACCAGATACACCACCACCACCACCATCATTCGTAGGCCTTGACCCAGGGGCCAGAGACATCAGAGGCTGCTAGGACAAACTACCATTATTCCCTGCTCCCAAATCCCCCAGATTGTCTGTGTTCTTGTTCGTCCTGAAGCCTGATGTTTAGCTGTTCCCATGGTTCCATGAGCCGAACAAATTCCTTTTTCAATCAAATTTACCAGTGTTGGTTTCTGTTGCTTGCCACAAGGAGCCCTAGATGATGCAGATACTTAATGCTGTGAGGATTAGCAATAACATCAGCAGTTCCTGGTTTAAAGGCTCAATGTCTGGTCCCAAGAACTCATATTAAGGAATAACTTAAGGTTACACCACAAGCAATCAATCCTAGGAAGATTTGCAAAGCTCGTGAGTCTCTTAAGGAGACTCGGGGTGTTAAGCCACAGGAGTGTCCCCTTGGCAGTTCTGTCTATGGTTTAATTAACTGAGAGGCACAGAAAATTTCCCAAATCAAAAGCACTTTTCCCTACTAGCCTGCCATTGTTCCTGAAATTCCCACCATTCATGTCGTGTCTCAAGCTTAATCATAAAGAAACACTTGCTTAAAGCACGTATATATGGTGCTTCCCTGACCTAGTTAAAGGTGTATTGTTGGTATATACATAGTAAGGGCTTATGTGTCCTGTTCCCTAAATGCAAAGGGACAAATGTTTGACCAATCTGGAGAGAGGCTTAAACTCACCATGCCTAGTATGTCATTTGCACTCAAGGTTTGTAATCATAAACATTTACTTTGTTAAGAGATTTTGTGTCTTTTTTGAAGAGACTTTATTTTTAGAGCACTTTCAGACAGAGAATTTGTGTGTGTTTTAAAATATTTTATTAAGACTTCAATTTTTCCATTATGATAAAACATAATTATACAGCCCTATGAAATTTTTAATTCGTTATATTCCACTGACAATAAGAGAAAATATCAGGATGTTTTCATAATAGAAGATGACACTTCCCTCAACATTTAGAAACCTATAGCCCACCCCTGCAAAGCCCTGGATGTTCCCTCTGAGGGAAGCCGGGAGTTTTATGTCACTTGCTCCAAACATTGCCTATTTATTATTTATTTGTTATATTTCAGAGACACACTTCCCCTAGAGAGCTCAAGGCCATGTGCCAAGGACTTTCGTCTTCTTAGTTATAAACATCCTTCTAACCTTCTAATAGCCAGAGCAGCAGAATGTCAAGGGCAACAGAAAAGCAAGAGGGAGTGAAAAATATGTTCAAGGAGCATCTCAGTGTTCTGTCTAGATGCTGCTTAGGAGAACACCAGAGTGGTCTTCAGTTTAACGAGGAGGCCTATTGGTTTTCCTTCCATAAGAAAATTGAAATGATTTTATACCGAAATCAGGGGGGAAAAAATAACAGAGAAAATAAAGTTGAATTTGTAGGCTCTTGTTCTAAACTAAAAGTTACTGGAGAGCAGGTACTTAGTAAATACGGTATCTCCATATCAACAACAGTATCTCCGAAATTTATTGAGTGCTTACCATGTGCCAAGTTTATGGGTCCCTTCACATTGTCTTCTCCAATGAGGTAAATCTTATTCTTATTCTCACATTACGGCTGAGAAAACTGAGGCTCAGAAATTTGCAGAATCTCATCTGATAAATGGGGACCTACTATCCAAACCTCAGAGCTCATACCCTCTATCATTATGATATGCTGCCTCCTTTATGTTTATTCATTTGTCTAAGTCATTAAGCTGTCAACGTAGGATAAGAGCAAGGCAAGAGGAGAAAATGTCATGACCATTTGCCAAAACTGCTTCTCCTCAAATAAATAACAGCAGAAGAAAATTTTAAGAATATTGAACTGGAACTCATAGAACAAGACCAGGGCTAAATTCTGTCTGACCATGGGCAGCCAGCCTCCTAAGACAGCCCTCATGCTCCCACCACCTTGTGCGTGCAGCTTGGTAATGCCCTCCCCTTGAATAGGGGCTGGACCTAGTGACGCACTTCTCGTGGACAGCCATGGGACAACACTTCTGAGGAAGTCCGAAAAGACAGTGCCCTCTATCTCGGGCACCCTCTTTCATACTTATCTGTTCTGAGGAAGGTCACCTGCCAAGTGGTGAGCTGCCTTATGGAGAGACCCCCATGGCCATGCATTGACGTCTTCAGTCTCTCCTGGACGGGGCCTGAAACCTGCCAAGAGCCATGTGAGCAAGTCCACCCCTTCCTGTACCTTCTTTCCCACCTTCTGCTCAAAAGAGCATGTGAACATCCTATTTCTGCCCATGAGCCAGTTGAACAGGAAAGCTGATTTGTGAAGGTTGGTGCATCAGCACACGCCATCATAAAATAACAAAAACATCACAGGGATGATGTCATTTAGGTCTGCTAACCCTTTCCCTGACAGGTGCTATGATTCTCATTTTATGGATGCCAAATCTGCGTCTCAGGGAGGTTAGGACACCAGATAAACACTTCGATGATTTCCCCTGAAAACCCAAGGCCAAAAATTGAAACGGAAAGCAGGTCTTCTGGCTCCAAACCCCATGATCTGTAGAGCACATCTGGAGCCCATGTTTTTTCCTCTGGGACACCGACTCCTCAAAACCAAGATGCCCAGGCTGAGTCAAGCGACGTCCAACACTGAAGTGACGAGTAGTGCCACGGTGGACTAGAAACAGGTCTGCTTGGCCAGACTGAGCTCCGTGTCTCAGAAATGCCTTCCTCTCTAGTTTGGGTGGGCCGAGGGAGACATTCATGTGGGAGATTTGGGGGCAGAAGGGAAGCGGCAGCCCTGTTAAAACAGGGCACACATTGTGGCTTATCTGCTGAGCCACCTCGTTGCTCTGAGCAACAGCTGGGCCAGCAGATACTCCACCTAAGATGAAGCTCTTAAAGGCTAACTGATAGCACACATCTGTGTCAGGTATAAGGAAGATAGAAAGTCAAGAGACAGAATGGGCACGCATTTGCTCACGCTCTCTCTGTCTGAATGTGATTTAAAAAAAAAAAAAAATTTTTTTTTTAAGTAGACGACCCTAAGATCAAGACCTGAGCTGAGATCAAGAGTCTGACACTTAACCAACTGAGCCACCCAGGTGCCCACCTTCTGAATATGATTTAAACAGAAGGAGAGGGAAGGCCTGAAAGTCATCCCATGGAAGGAGTTTTGCTCTAAGTCAGCCTGGAGAGGAAGCTTCAGGAACACTAGAAAGACTTGGCCCAGAGACCCTGGGTCTCTGCCACCTTGCTCCCTAAGCCCAGCAAGCCATAACAAAGGGAGGCAGGAGGACAGAGAGGGAAATCTAAATCAGCTTTGTTCCAGGCTTTGCTTCTAGACTATTCCCTACACGTTGTGTGGACTCCATGGGGATGTAGGGGGATGAGAGGAAGAGGACTAAGGGAGACCCTCTGTGCATTTGTTACAGACCTGACCTACCACTCAGAGGTAGGGCTTTCACTGAGCCCCCGCTAATGCCCAGCCTGGCACTCAGTTCTGTGGGCATCCAGAAGATTTATACCACCCCTTAGGGTCCTTGTCTTCGGAGCATTTACAGTCCAGCTGGCAGGAATGGCCTGCTTGTTTGGAATAGGGGTGGAATAGGGGTGCAGTCAAGTGCTAAACCAGTGAGGTAACCGGATGGATGGTTTGGGAAGAAACTGATCAGTAGGCGTGCTGTGACTCACTAAAACAGTAAGTTTTAGCCAAAAAAATAGAAGACAAGTTTTAGCCAAAAAAATAGAAGACAAGAATGGGAATCAGAAATCTAACACCAACTCTGCCGCACGTTCTCAAATACCTTGTAGTAAATGGCTTTCTTTCAGCCCCGACTCTGCTACCAGACCACTGGGCTTCCAAATCTGGCTCCACTACTTATGATTGATGTAACCATAGGCATTAAGGTATTTAACCTTTCTATGCTTCCTTTCTTATGTGCACTGTGGGCCTTATAACAGCACCTACCCCTGAGACCGTAAGGATTACAGGAGTTAGTACAAGAAAATCCCTTAGAACAGTGCCTGGCACTGTGCATGTATAAATGTATTATTTTATTATTATGCCTCCTTCTAGTTCCCTATCTCCAATTGGGTCCAGGATTTATTAACCTCCTTTGAATGAACCAAGGTCTTGCTCTGATTTTCCTTTAAATAACCTACAAATTGCCATATCACACAAATGTTTTGTTAGTGCTGTGGGGTTTGGATTTCAATTAAAAATTCTCTGTCCCCAAGGACACAAATCCTGTTCTAATAACATTGAAGATTAAAGAGAGTTTGAAGCTAAAGTACAGTTGGTTTGTATAATTGAAAATAGCCTGAGAGAGTATGGATGCATTTTTTAAAAATCTAAGTGCATTGTCATTGAAAGGTTATTTTTTGTTTGGAAAAGAATAAAAAAAAAAATCATTGTCACACCATAGCAACCAGACTGGTAAGCGATACAGAACAGGCTGAACTGATAAAAATATCTGAAAATGCCCAGATTGATGAAATGTTCTAAAAATAAGTTTAACAAAATAGTGAACAAAATAAAATGGGCCTAATTTTTCATACATGCCTTTTCATGTTTTATTTTTCGAAAGCTAAAATATTCACTTTGAAAATCATTTTAACATTGCCATCTGGTAAAAAAAAAAAAAAAAAGTAAGAAGAAGAAGTTAAAAGCCCTAGACTTTGGACAACAGAAAAAGGTATTTGTGGAACTAAGGAGTAAAACTTCAGCATTCTAAAGGAAAACAAATACATACGTAGGCCAAAGTTGAGAGTTTATACTTTTGCATACTAAGTCTTCAAAGCAATAACTTTTAAAATACCCACATGCTTTCCAGTAAACTAATTTATTTTTCCCACTATTATTATTTATTTCTATTTTCAGGATTTTGAAAGCAGATGGACACTGTTGCTTTGCCAGCCTTAAGAGAAAACAGAATTTTTAATTATAAATTCTAACATTAGAGGAGTGAAACCCTATCCAACTCCAACAAGGAAATTAAGGGTCTAAAATAGGAGTGTTTCAGAAGAAGAATTGCCAGCATTTGTTAGACTAGATTTAGGAGGTAACTTGCTTCAAGTCTGGAGTTGATCAAGGGCTCTTTGTGTTTCCAGAGTAGACCCACAACACTGAGAAATGAGCTGAGCTACTCCAAAAGATACTTGGGTATTTTTATATTTTTATGAGCGGGAAAGGCAAAGCAATGTTCTATCGTGACAAGGATATGCTGGTAACACTTTACAAACCACATCTTCATTCATTCCATTCATTCAACAAGTATTAATTGAGTTGGACCGATAGGAGATGTGCCAAAGCCCTGTGCTAAGACCTAGAGATGTGAGAATGAGTAATGCACAACTCCTGTCTATAAGGAGTTTGGAATTTTAGGGAAGAAATTTGGACATGTAAGCAAACACATTATTTTGACACATTTATTATGCTATAAATATGTAAGATAATCTTAGGAATCCAAAAAGGAGAATGATTGATTCTCCTGAAAGAACCTATTTTGAGGGATTTATGCTATAAATATGTAAGATAATCTTAGGAATCCAAAAAGGAGAATGATTGATTCTCCTGAAAGAACCTAGGAAGGCTTCATACAGGAGTGATAATTTTGCTGACCTTTCAAGAGTGCTATATTTTATTGGTTTAGGGCGAGAGTATCGTTCCAGACCCAAGGCATGCTAGTAGGCAGGTCATGGAGACATGACATGAAGCATGACACCATGGCTGAAGTGAGGGGTCCAGGGGTGGGTTTTCAGGGGCTAAGAGATAGGGGCCAGGTTGCAGGGGTAGGCAAGCACCTCATTGTATAGGGCTTTGTTTGACATGTGCAGGAATGTGGATCTTCTCCGATACAAAAAGAACCTCAGTTCAGGGGGTTTAAGCCAAGGAGTTGAATGCTCATACCTGTACAGATACAGGTGGAATTGAATCTAAGTGGAAAACAAGTAGTGAAGGCATTAAGGAAGCTACAACAGTAATTCAGTTGGCAGGTGAAGAGGGCAGGAAAGAAGGCACTGGAAATAGAGATATGGCAGGTGGGGCATTGGAATTGGGAGGATTTAACGGCCCCTCGTTTACTCTGATGGAGATATAAGGGGGGTGTGGTTTCGGATATATTGAACTATCCAGACAATAGGGCAGAGTGCCATGACTTGTGTGTCATTTGACGCTCATCACCTAGGACAAAAACTATAGTAGTTTTCAATAAACATTTAATTAATAGGTGATGGATAAACAAATGAATGAAACCACACCTGAGGGACATCCGGTAAGCCACTGGCCACACCTGAGGGACACCATCTGGCAAGCCACTGGCCATTCAGGCTAAACACATAGATTTGGGAAAGTGAGCAAGTAGGTGAGAAGCATGCCATGAATAAAACCCCAGGGAAATACCAGAATATAAGGTGGAGCAGAGAAAAGAGAGCGGAGGAGCCTGAAAATTAACAGGTTGAAAAATGAGAAAAAAAATTCTCTATCTTTAAGTCCCTCTGTGAATATACATTGTGCCTATAGAGTTGACTGATTCCTATTTTGTGCTTCTTATCTGCCTTGGAAGACGTCTCTAGTGACAAAGCATGGGCTTTGAGGCCCCAGAGAACTAGATTCAAATCTTATTACTGTCCCTTTCTAGCTGAGACTCTGAAAAAGTAACCTCTGAATATCAATTGCCTCATCAATAAGATAAAGGTAATAATAATGCCTACTGTATAGAGTTCTGTTGAAGATTAAAGCTAACATCATATGTCAATGTATATAACTCATACTGAGGGTTCGATAATATTGGACCCTTCACCCTCTTAAAATACGATATATATAATATCGCCTTAGAGTTCCTGGATTTAACAGTCATGCCTTCAACTTTTTGTAAGCATCCCAGAATTCCCATGACCTGCTGTGGAAGTCGGTCTTTTAGCCAAGACACCAACTTGAATGCTGATGTTAGAAAGTGAATGTGTGCAAACCAATCACCCAGCCTTCAAATGTTCAGCATTCTTAGTGTTTTCGGCTTCTCTGGACATCTTTGTTAATGCTTGTCCAATACTATAACAGCATTTTAAAAATGAGTATTTGCATATATTTGAGGCTGTAAAAATGGTTACTATAAAACAAAGAGGAAATAATTTTATAGATAGACCCTCTATGCCAAGTAGCACACTGCAAAATTGACATAGGTAATGTGCATTAAAATTGCTGGGAGGAAAGAATAGTCTATCCTTATTTAGATTTATTACTATTGTTCAATAATTTATGAATGACTGTTTGAACTTGAATCCCACTTATTTCACGGGTTCAATTTCCTTCTTGCTGAAGCACATTTTTTAGTAGTTCATTCAACAGATCTTAAGAGTGGCAAAATCTCTCTGTCTTTGCTTGTCTCAAAATGTCTTTATTTTGTCCTCAGCTTGAATGACAGATTAACTGGATACTGAGTTCCCATTTGATATTCACTTTCTGTCAGTGCTTTGAAGATGCTATTCTATTGTCACTGTCATTGATTGCCACTGATGAGATCTTTGCCAGTCTAATTGTTGTTCTTTTGTAAGCTCCTTTTTTCTTAGGTGGCTTTTAAGGTTTTCTTTTTCTCTTTGATATTCTCAAATTCCATTATGATGTGTCTAGTGTTTATTTATTATTAATTGCTATTTCACTTGCACAGAGCCTAGATTTTTATAGTTACAGGTTGGTTTCTCTGAAAATAGATACTGGGATGGAATATGGAAAGCACCGTGCTTAATGGGGTGCCAACACCGGACCTCTATTTTGGCAAGTACCATCATCATCATTGCCATCGTCAAACCAAGTTGTACTCTAGCCTCTCTCACTGTCAGCCCTGGTCGGCAGAGAGCCACCGTGGGATGTTTAGTGATGCTCACACTCCTCATTAGCACATCTCATGTAACTTTGGTAAATGGATTTCATCTAGGTTTTTCTGTAGAACATAACCATCTGGTTATCCATCTAACCGTACATAGAATACCTATTCCTGATTGCTTACTTCCTTGAGCCTTTAATCCTTTCTTTCTTGACAATTCTGCCTTGGCACTGCCTACTTTGGCAATTCTGGCTTTTCAACTTCACTTAGCACGGGCTGTAACTTTTTCCATGCCTCTAGGAGCCATCCTAGTAGCAATTTCGAGCCATTTCTTGGGGGTCCTTGTCAGTGTTGATCCCATCGATTCTTTATCTCAGGAGAGCACTCCCAAGTAAATAAACTTACCTATCCAATTTTATGTTTTGGCCCTCTTGATCCGGTACCCTCAGAATCCAATCCCACACATGCTGTCTGGCTCCTGCCAGTATATGCTGGGTAGGTCTTGCAGCACCTTTGGGGTATGGTCCGGTTATTCCCTTACCAGGCCCAGCACATCACCAGATGGTTTAAGCTGTTCCTTAATGCCAATGATTGGCCTAGTATCCAAGAGGAGATATGGAGGCAGGTCCTGGGAAGAGAAGGAGGACATGTCACCTTGGGAGAAAGAGTCCTCAACACTAATTCCTGAGCACTGGGGAGTTGGAGATGGAGAGTGGGATGCTTACTCTTATGGGGAAGATTGGCAACATCTGCAGGCTCAGAAGGTTGGAGAAGACTTGAGAAGTCAAAATCTTCAAGGGCATCTTCCTAGATGTCCCCATGTTGTGTGTCCAGGTACCAGGTTTTTCTCAACTTAGTGTAATAGACCTGGCCCTGTTGGAAACTTGACCATCTTTGAAGTCTAGCCATCATATTCTTAAGGTCTAGGCTTGGTCCTCATTTTTCCTTACCTTCCTGCTAGAGGAGATGAGAGCTTTTTTGTAAGGAACCAAACGAGAACCCCCTGGTTTTCCCACCTGGTTTTCCTGTAGCTCTGTCTCATCCTTAGCTGCTCTTCATATCTCTGTAAAGCATCAGTGCTACTTAGCAAAAAATGGCCACTCCAAATAACTACCATTTTGTCTATGATCTTAAGTGCTTGAGACATCCCACCCATGAGAGCATCCTTTCCCATTGATATGGCCTCTCACTTCACCATTGGTGAGAGATTTAATGACATGCCACCTTGTGCCAGGGGCTATAGAAAACAAGAATAGGAGAGCAGGTTCTAATCCTTGCTCCAATTCTTGCTATGGTACATCTGAGACAGTCTGCTGACATTCCATCAGTAAGCATGGACTACTGACGTGTGGGCTTTTCCAAGAATCTAGAATTGGAATTATTTTTCTTTTTATCCTTAAATTCATTTACATTGAGCAGAACAATTTTAGCTTCCTGGAGTTTATATAAAGAGTTCAAGATAGTCTTATAATAATCCATACACACCATAACCTCTGCCAACAATAATCCCGTGTGCCTTCAAAATGAGGAAATTAGTGTTGGCGTGTGTCGTATTATAATCTGCACCGTGTATTGTAAATGGCTAAGTAAGCACTTATTAAGACACTTAGATGAATAAAAAGAAAAATATCTTTTTAAATGGGCAACATATATAAGTCTCTTGACCTTCAACAACTTAAAAAAAAACCAACTCCGTTCCTAAATCATATCATATTGGCAAAGGGTGTGATTATTTAAGTTAAATTACCTATGAGACAAAGGTATGCTCTTCACCATAAGGCAGAACTTTCTAACAATGGCACAGGCAATGTAGCTCTCTGCTTTAACAAACAGTACTCCATAAACTCTACCTTCTACTCTGTGAAGGTAGAGAAAGCAGCTGCAAGGTGTCTTCAAGGACTTGAATAAAGAGCACACTTACGCAGCCGGTAGAAGCTGAGTGTATGGCAAATGATCCAGACCTCTCTCCGAGGGGAGATTTCAAGTAGGGTATTTTCAATTACCTACTGTCTGTTCAACCTTTGCAAGGAATTTAATTGGAACAGACAGAGTATTTAAGGGGAATAACTAATGATATGATAGATTGGTAATGATCAATAGGCAGGGAATCACTGCATTAGTTGAAGCATGGTACTTTCTGAGCATGGTATTTTCACTCCTGGGGGAACAAAATTCTAATTATAATTCTCCAGCATTCAACACTCTGGAGCTTCTAAAGACGTTTGCATTCTTTTAGAGAGAGAACAGAGTCTGCAGTTTTATAATTGTATATTAGCAAATGTTGACAGCACTGGAAATCAATAGCCTGATTGCTCTGCTCCTGTTGATTGGTATTAACATAAATAGCCCTTGTACTAGATTAACTCTCCAATTTGTCTGAAAGCATATTTTCCTCCTTCCTATAGTAATAGAGTCAAAACAATGGCCTGAGTATGTTGTATCAA
This sequence comes from Mirounga angustirostris, assembly GCF_029215605.1. Classification (NCBI taxonomy): domain Eukaryota; kingdom Metazoa; phylum Chordata; class Mammalia; order Carnivora; family Phocidae; genus Mirounga; species Mirounga angustirostris. The sequence goes on along the minus strand of NW_026991711.1, from coordinate 13,399,665 downwards.
CATGAGGAATGTACTATAAAGACACTTTCTGGGTCTCCTTACATAAGGGAATATTGACTGTAATTATGAACTTTCAACACAGAAGATCCTGTGTTGTCCACTTAGTAAATGTGAAAGCCCAACATCCGTCCACCATTAGTCTGAAGAAGGATAGATTATAGTAGCATCATATATAACTTGAGGTTCCTTCTAGGAAAGATGTCATTTTCTCAGCCACTAAAATGTCACTGAGTTATAAATTATCACATTATATATAAATTAACCCATCTGCTCACACATTTTGACATAGTTTTCAAGACTACTGTTTGAGTATTTCTTAATGTATATATGTGGTGAGTAACGGAATAAGGATAAAAATTATTTTTTCTCATTTTTTCACAGATGTTCTTTATTATTTTCTTTTTAATAAGCCATTCCATGCAAGTACACTCTCAAGCCACAACCCACAGGTTAATTTCATGCCCAAACTTTTCAAACTTTCTAAGCTTGCCTCTATAATTTAAAGTCAGACTTTGAGTGGCTAAGTAAGGTTGGAGTGAAAAGGAAAGAGAGAAAAGAGACATCAAGAAGAAGAAGGTGGGAGAAATAAAGGCAAACCATGGAATAGCCTTTGTAAGGCTAATATGTGGGGGAAAAGGAATGATGGGAAAATAATAGAAAGGAAGAGAGAAGGAAGCACAGGCAAGAAGAACTGAACAAATTAAACTTTTCATTCTTGGCCTGGGGGTTACAAGTTCTCTGGTGTTTTGTCACTGTCCTTGGAAATGCTCATTGGTCAATCAGCTGTTTTCAGTTCTTCACCTGGTCTTTATCCTTCAGACACTGAATGTGGTAGTCATTATGGCCCCAGGAGAGAAATGAGTCTTCATTCAGAACTCTGTCCACAGAAGGGTAGTTTGACAAAAGCTTCTGAAATCCATTTACCTTACAGATAAGTAAGGGTGGAACCAGAGAGATAAACCAACATGAATTGAAATGCTGGAGAATATAAACTATGGAATCCAAGAGCCTGGAAATTGGAGCTGCCTCTGCCACCTACCAGCTGTGTGATCTTGACTGGGGAAGTCTCTTAGCCTCATACAACTTCTATATCTTAGTTTGTAAAATGGCGCTGCAATTCCTACTTCAAAGGATAAAATGAACTATGTGATAGAAAATGCCTAGAATGATATTTGAATGCAGTGGGTATTCAACGAAAGGTGTCTGTGATTATGATCATCCATGCCTCCTGGCCCTCTGTCCACTGCTCTTTCCACCCTATGACTTAATTAAATGAGTGCTCAATTTGTAAAAAGAGTTCACCACAGAATTACTTCAAGAGTTGTGTTCCTCCATTGTGTTTAATGGTCTATTTATAGTCTACTGAGCTCTTGACAGAGATGTGAGGGAACATGAGGAAAGGAGAATGTCAAGTTGTTTGAGCCACCACCAACTCACTATTAATCTGGAAGTGAAATAGCCCTGAAAGTGTCACAAAGACATAGAGAAATATAATCTCATATGATTTATCGGGAATTCATTTAGTATGTAATGAGGTACACGTATGCATTAGTCTCGGAGGGTTGCCATCACAGATGACCACAAGCTGGGTGGCTTAAAACAACAGAACTTTGGGGTGCCTGGGTGGCTCAGTCGTTAAGCGTCTGCCTTCGGCTCAGGTCATGATCCCAGGGTCCTGGGATTGAGCCCCACATCGGGCTCCCTGTTCAGCGGGAAGCCTGCTTCTCCCTCTCCCACTTCCCCTGCTTGTGTTCCCTCTCTCGCTGTGTCTCTCTCTGTCAAATAAATCAATAAAATCTTTAAAAAAAAAAAAAAAACAGAACTGTGTGGACTCACAGCTCTGGAGCCTACTCTGAAATCGAGGGCACACTCCCTTCAGAGGGTCTCATGGAGAATCCTTCCTTGCCTCTTCCTAGCTTCTGGTGCTTGCCAGCAATCCTTGGCTTCCCTTGACTTGGAGCCACATCACTTGATTTCTTCTGTCTTCCCCCTGGTTTTGTCTGTGTACCAGCATCTCCCTCTCCTTTCTTTTATAAACTCCTCAGTCATCGGATTTAGGGCTCACTTTATTCCAATATAACCTCATTATAACTTGATTACTTGTATAAAGGCCCTACTTCCAAATAAGGTCACATTCACATATTCTGGGGGTTGGGACTTGAGCATATCTTTTAGGAGGACACAATTCAACCCACTAAAATGTATAAATTAAAATGTGCTTAGATCCACTACTGGGTATTTACCCCAAAGATACAAAAGTAGGGATCCGAAAGGGTACGTGCACCCCGATGTTTATAGCAGCGATGTCCACAATAGCCAAACTGTGGAAAGAGCCAAGATGTCCATCGACAGATGAATGGATAAAGAAGAGGTGGTATATATATACAATGGAATATTATGCAGCCATCAAAAGGAATGAGATCTTGCCATTTGCAACAACGTGGATGGAACTGGAGGGTATTATGTTGAGTGAAATAAGTCAAACAGAGAAAGACATGTATCATATGATCTCACTGATATGAGGAATTCTTAATCGCAGGAAACAAACTGAGTGTTGTTGGAGTGGGGGGTGGGGTGGGAGGGATGGGGTGACTGGGTGATAGACACTGGGGAGAGTATGTGCTCTGGTAAGCGCTGTGAATTGTGCAAGACTGTTGAATCTCAGATCTGTACCTCTGAAACAAATAATGCAATATATGTCAAGAAAAAAAAAAAGAAGAAGAAGAAGGTAGCGGGAGGGGAAGAATGAAGCGGGGGAAATCGGAGGGGTAGACGAACCATGAGAGATGATGGACTCTGAAAAACAAACTGAGGGTTCTAGAGGGGAGGGGGGTGGGAGGATGGGTTAGCCTGGTGGTGGGTATTGAGGAGGGCACATTCTGCATGGAGCACTGGGTGTTATGCACAAACAATGAATCATGGAACACTTCATCTAAAACTAATGATGTAATGTATGGGGATTAACATAAGAATAAAAATTAAAAAATAAAAAAAATGTGCTTAGATCCAGGCCAATTTTGATGTGGGCTAGTGGAATCTGACTTGATACCTCATAGTTACAGTCAATCATAATAGCAAGATATATTAGGCATGTAGTAACATTAAAAATATTTTTAAAGCATTCATCTTATAAATATTTATTTTGGCCCTCAAAGCATTTACTGATCTAGCTCATCTCCATTACCCTGGGAGATACAGCAAAGACCATGCACCTGGGTGAGTGTCTTGGGTCTACTGCTTACTACAGACCTCATTAATTAATGTCTACAATTTATTAGACCCTTGTAGAATTTCACAATTATGCTAAGCATTTTACAAACATGATATTTAATTCTCACTTGAACCCCATGAGGAAGACAGTATTATTCCCACTTTATAAACTAGGACTCAGAAACTATTTAGAGAAGTTAATTATCTTGTCTAAGACCAAACAGCTAGTAAGTTCGGGAGCAGAGATTTGAGCCCTCGTCCATCAGATTGCAGTACCTGTGCATTTAACCATAATGCTCTTTTTACTTGAAGCAAAAGTTGTACTTAGCTCCTCTGAGTTTTAATTTCCTCCCAAGCAATCTGTGATGGTTTGGCTCCTGATGTGCCTTCCTATAACACAGAGGCTGGAAAGCCTAAAACTACCTTCTATACATGCTCTTGCAGGTAGAGTGCTGAATGTCCGGCCCCATCATTTAGATGTCCTCCTGTCGATCTCGAAGGCCAAAGTGAAGCAGAAGCCATCTCCCTGCCACATGGGCTGCTTTTCTGCTGGCGAGCAAGGTTGTGGGGAGTGAGGCTTAGGGCAATAGTTTTCCAGTGCCCATTCTCCAGGTGCCTGAGGATTAAAGGGAAGCCTTAGCGAAGACAGTGGATGCCCTCTGCCTTCTGGCGGCCGGTCACCAGCTCTGTGAGTGTAGAGAGCAGGAACAGAAGGCAACTTCCTGCCCTTACTTTTTGATCCTTGGACTGCTGCTTTGGTGGTATGTCTGTGAGCTCCAAAGCTCCCGGGGGGCAGCCTCCAAGGTTGTAGCTTCTTTGATGGTTGCTTCTGCATTATTTGGGGAGTTGTTCTGAAAGGCGGGGCCTAGAACCCATTCCCCTAGCCCTTCCAATTCCATAAGCATCTAATATCCTTAAATGATTTCTCCTGAAACTTCCTAGAATGGATTCTATTTTGTGTACTCAATCCTCCTTGGTTAATGTATGAATCAAAATTAATAATAATTGCTCATAGGGCCTTTTCTTTTCTTTTCTTTTTTTTTTTTTTTTCAGAAAACTGAACAGAGGGACACCTGAGTGGCTCAGTCGGTTAAGCATCTGCCTTCAGCTCAGGTCATGATCCCGGAGTCCTGGGATTGAGCTCCATGTCCGGCTTCTGCTCAGTGGAGAGTCTGCTTCTCCCTCTTCCTTTGCTCCTCCCCCCTCTCATGCTCTCTCTCACTCACTCACTCACTCACTCTCTCTCTAATAAATAAATAAAATCTTAAAGAAAATGGAACAGAAAAATGTATATAAAGATATATCACAGTGGATATTTGTGAATATTCTTATATACTTCCCTCTCTGCTCTCATTATAAAACAAACAAAAAAAAAAATGGACATTGTCATTCTATGTGAAATATACTCAGCATTTTCCAACAAACACATATCCCCATAAAAACCACACCAAGAGGGTATGAACTTGAGAAACAGAATATTTCTGTCCAGTTTTTTCCATTCTACTATCTGGTTTTCCTTTGGTCTATGTTCTTCACTTACTTAACATTTATAGAGAGCTCATATATGCCAAACATTATGTTACCCTTATTTATATAGTAAGATGGTTTTCTTGCCAAAAAGAAGGCATTCCCTATGAGATTGAATTCCCACTGGGCATGAACCTCAGGCTCATGAATGAACTCTTGACAACCCAGAAATATTCTGAGACCATGACATGATGGTCACTTTGTGACCTGATCTCAGCAAAGATCTCTGAGAAGTCAGTTCTGCTGGGAAATGTTACTCATTCAAGCTCTTCACTGGGATGAGACCAAATGGCCAAAATACTACAGTAATGCCTTTTAGGAAGGGCTGTGTCCTTGTCCAGGTTGAAAATGGGTTTAAGCTCAGTGCTCAGCCCACTGGCCCACTCTGCAGACTTGGTACCAGCTCTAACCCCCATCTGCCCTGAAAGGCCAGTCATATCACAGAAGCAGGGAAAGGCAGAACACAAAAGGGAAAGAAGCACTTTCCCAAACTAAAAACTGCCTAGGCCACCAAGGACAGCAAATGTCTTTGAGGTTCATGAAAGACGTAGGAATCTGATACCTCCACTAAAGAAAGTTTGACTTCTGCCTCTCCCCTTTGGAAATGAGGTCTAAAGCAGGAAGTTACTGGAGCATCCCTCTCTAGCTATGACTAGCTGGATCTCGGGGATCAAACTCAGGGTCTAAAAAGCACAGCCCTGGTTTTTCCCTAGTGAAGTCTAAGACAGAGAACCTACAGATTGGTTCTCTGCATGCCGTTCATATCACATGGATTCTCTATTCCAAGAAGACATCACATTTTTCAGACAACAGGTTTTTCTGGTGACCTATTTCTAGTGACTAATGGGAACACAAAAGCTTCAAAAACCTCAAACACAACCTGCTCCCCCACCCCCTCCATACACACACGCTGTGATTTTGCAAAAACATGATTCACTGAATATTGTTGATTGTTTATTTACTGAACAAAGGCTGCTCTCCGCTTCCTTGTGTGATGGGTGTAATTACCAACGTTCTCCAAGCCTGCACATGTTATTTTCCTTCCACTTGCTGCAACACTGGGAAACGGTGAGAGAAATGACAGGCACAGAAGTGGAAGTCACCCGGGGCCCCGCACTGCTTTCCCAGCCTCTCTGGCTGCCATATAAAACATGCTATTGTAGATTCTGACCTTCCCCATCCTCTGCTGCAAGGTTCACCATTTCTCAAAAATTGTAGCAAGCATTGGTAGGGAGACAGCCTGAGATAAAAGTAAGTTTTGAAGGAAAGGCTAGTGTCCTTCCTTGACTTAAGAATTTGAACATCAGGCTACCCGCCAAGGAATGAGCCAGTGAGGATGCTTAGGCAGCCAGGATCCTGGGAGATGTGGGACTCCTCTGACCTCCAACTTTAGCCTGAAGACTCTCTAAGGTCCTGACAAACCCTCCTTAAACTGCAGGGGCGTGTCTGATGCTTTCACACAATCTTCCTTCCCTTTTCTTTTCACTGGAGTCCAATTTACATGGTGAGCCAATGCTCTCCAGCCTTTCCCAACATTCTTTCCATTTTCTCTCACACCGCATGTCCCCTACTGAAATCCTTGCATGTCTGGTCCTATCTGGATGTCTGCTTCCTCTAGAAATGAGACCAACACACAGAATTCAGTATGAGAGTCGATATCCCCCAGAACCATCTACCCTACTGACAAAGAAAGAATTACACTGGACTCAGACTCAAGTTCAAAACACGAGAGACGACCTTCTTCAGCCATTAAATCTCTTCACCGTTACCTTAGAAGTAAAGGAGCTAAAATCTTCTTACAAAGGTTGGGGGGGGGTGCATTTAAAAATACCATCTGAGAGCAGAATATTTAACCCCAAAAACAACTAGATTCCACTGAAATAGCAAACAGGAGCCAGAATTGCTAAATTCATCTCTACTTAGAGAAGGAAAGTGCATATATGCTCTTGCTCCAGGGTTTTGTTTTTGTTTTTTTTTTTTTTTAATACAATGGGTAATGGGCGCCTGGGTGGCTCAGTTGGTTAAGCGACGGCCTTCGGCTCAGGTCATGATCCTGGAGTCCCTGGATCGAGTCCCGCATCAGGCTCCCTGCTCGGCAGGGAGCCTGCTATTCCCTCTGACCCTCCCCCCGCCATGTGCTCTCTCTCTCTCTCTCGTTCTCTCTGTCTCAAATAAATAAATAAAATCTTTAAAAAAAAATACAATGGGTAATAGAAAGGCTGAGTTCGGGGTGCCTGGGTGGCTCAGTCGGTTAAGCGGCTGCCTTCGGCTCAGGTCATGATCCCAGGGTCCTGGGATTGAGCCCCGCGTCGGGCTCCCTGCTCAGTGGAGAGTCTGCTTCTCCCTCTCCTTCTGCCTGCCTCTCTGCCTACTTGTGCTCTCTCTCTATCTCTCTGTCAAATAAATAAATAAAATCTTTAAAAAAAAAAAAAAGAAAGAAAGAAAGGCTGAGTTCATTATGGCAGTCAAGTCCCAAGGCAGCCAGAGAGCCCATGATTTCACTCTGTGTCTCATCCAACCCTCTGATCACTCTCCTTTGGCCATTATGCCTCATATAATGCATTCTAATGGTTTAAAATGACAGCGTTTTGTTTACAAAATGGCTCCATTCCTCAGGAAACCGAAAAGCCTGTGCACCATAACACAGCTATTGATAGAAAATAAAATGCACAGTGTGACAGAAGCTGGTTCCCACCTTGCTGCCCTGTTATCCATTTTCGGGTCAAATTTGCTCATTCATCAACTCGGAAGGAGGGCCTGAGGGGCACAGCCTAATAGGACCTACAAGAACTAAGCAAAGGCTCAGTAAAGGTAAAATGAGTTCCAACCCCGCACAAATACAAAGGAGATGGATTTGACCCAAGTTTTCGCTAAACACTCTGACCTTGAGAGGCAAGTCTTGTGACTGTGGATTTGCTATCTTTGCTGAATATGAAAATGTCTGCCAATATTAGAACATTAGCCAGAGCCTCGGTAGCCTCTCCCCTTTACGCTTTTAAAATAAGAAAAATATGCAAACCACAAATATTATCTAAAACCCATGGAAGAGGGTCTGCTTTCTGTAAGAGGTAGAATTTACAACCTAAAACAAGAGGCCAGATATCAGTCCTAGACTACCAAATGCCAGGTTCTTAGCCCACTTTGGTCTTCTATGACCTGGAGGAAGAATTTTGTAGGAGACAGCCCTAAGGAATTTTTAGAAATAGGCTCTGAAGGAGGGTCAAGTTAAGGTGATGTGTCTTACTTTGTTACTTCAACTTATTACTCAAATGACCCATCTGCCTTGGATTATAGCATCTCCCCCACTCTGAGAACTTCTAAGGCAGTGGGGCTATCTCAATCAGTCATGTGTTTTAGCAGTCAGTTATACAGTAGGCAACCTCAATAAATGAAAGAGAAGGAGGAGGAGGGGAGGGAGGAAGAAAACAAAGGAAGGAAATAGTGTAAGCTCTTTTAGGGTTAAAACGATGGATTTTTAAATTTCCTATCTAACTAAGCCTTTTGAATGTTAGAATTCCTTCCTGGACATACAATGAAATATTATTCAGTCTTCGAAAGGAAGGAAAATTGTGACACCTGCTACAACACGGGTGAAACTTGAGGACATTACTCATGGTGAAATAAGCCAGATCAAGATGCCTGCTGTAGGAGTCCATTTGTAGGAAGTATCTCCAGCAGTGAAACTCATGGAAACAGAGAGTAGGGTTGTGGTCGGCAGGGCTCGGGGAGGGGGAATGGGGAGTTACAGTTTAATGGCTCTAGAGTTTCAATTTGGCAAGATGGAAAAGGTCTGGAGGTTGGCTGCACAACAATCTACTAACCTATACACTTGGAAGGGGCTAAGATGGCAAATTTTACGTTCTGATAATTTTACCTCAATTTTTTAAACTCTTTAACAGGTTAAAGAGTTTACTGAGGAAGCGCATGCTCCTTCAGAGACTCAGCAGTGCCACAAACATTGCTGAAACAACCGATATTCACACAGCCCAGGCATTGCACTTGCTCATGCGCAGTGGGGAAAAAAAAAATTCTCAGCAAGAACTAAACTTGACCTCGGCAGCTCTTGTTCTTAACTCCAAGTGTTCTGAGCCAAGCAAAGTCTTTCTGAAGGAGAAGGAAGTGTTAGGAAGATGCCAGCCAGCATGCTCCAGAGCAATGCTTACTGATATCTCCCTGATTTCTTTTTCAACTTGCCCACCCACCATGCACAAGTGGCTCTCTACCTGATCATCTTGAGAGACAAAGGATTTCCTCCTCTTAAGTCTTAGCCAAATGGTCCATTGATGGGCTGATAATATCCATATTTGCAACACATAATAAGTGTTTCCATGACTAAAAAGGATTAGTAACTCTGACATCATGAACAAAGGACCACATTTGGGATTCATCTGGAATTTGGTTAATCACTACTTGGAGGGAGTGACATTAATTCCAGGGCTTATTTGAGGCTTAATGTCCAAAAACGACTAACCTATTTATTAGAGGAATCTGGGATGCTTTTATACAATACATTTGAAGTCTGGTGTGTATGATGGTCTGGTATGTGTGTTGGTCCCTCACCAACTCCAGGGGCTCCCATCTTAAAGACCACCATGATTGGCAAGTCGGCCATGGTGAATATCACAATTACAAAGAAAATTGGGGATAAAGAGGGAGAAAAAAATAAAAATGGTATCAAATATATTTTCAAAGCACAGAAAAATTTGAGAAAGTAGCAAGGTTTTTTCTTTCATTTATTTTACAAAATTCTTTATGTACAAAAACAATGCATGCTTGTAACAAGTCAAGAACAATGCAGCTATATAAAGATAATTAACACTCTTCCTCTACGTGCTTTAATCCCATCATCCCGAGATAAGCAATATTAACAGTTTTGTAAGTATCCTCCCACAACTTTATGTTTATGCATACAGATAAATAAGTATATTTAAGATAATATAAAAGTACTGTATCTAGGTTACAGGACTTTGCTTTAACAAAACTACTGTAATCATTCCTCAACAGATTATTTCATCTAAAAATAATATTTTGGATTTCCCTACAGATATAATGCAACCTTTTTTAACAGCTGTGTAATTGTCAATAGTATGAATGAACCACATTCATTCAACCATTTAGATTATTTCCAGATTATTATTTTTCCATTACAAACCATGCTGGAATAACATACATATCCTTACTCCCTGGTGGTTTGTATTCTATAGACTACATTCTCCCAAAAATGGAATTTCTAGGTCAAAGGGTATGTACCTATTAAATGTTAACAGACACTACTAGATTACTTTCCAAAAAGGTTGTAACAATTTAAACCTCTGTCAGCAATGAGGAGATTGCCCACATCCCCCACTTTTGCTGGTACTGGATGCTATAAATCTTCTAAATGTTTGCTGATCTGATAGGCAGAAATTGAAATCTCCATCATTTGATTTCCATTTACCTGACTACTAGGGAGTTGAGCATCTTTTCATATTTTATTGACCATTTATATCTTCTTTTCTGTGAATTGGCTGTTCATAGCTTTATCTAACTAATCTATCAGGTTGTTTGTCTTTTCCATATTAGTATGTAGGCACTCAGTTTATTAAGGATATAACTCTTTGCCTGTCTTGTGTATGGCAAATAGCTTTCCCCACACTGTCATCTTTTTTTTTTTTTTTTACTCTGTGCATGGTGTTTAAGGTCACGCAGAAATCTTTATTTCTATGTAGTTATACCTACAAATCTTTTTTTATGGCTTTTGAATTTTTCTTTCAAATGAACTTTAGAGTCAATTTAACAAATTCTCTTTAAAATAAACTTTGGTGGTGCTGATTGGGATTGCATGGAATTTAAAGATTAATTAAAGAAAAATGACCTCTTCACGATCATGAACAGCCCCCACCCAGCCAGGAGTGGTATGATTTTTATCTACACTTAGATTCTTTCCTGTCTTTCAGTAATGTCTAGTACTTGTCTTCATTTAGGCCTGACATACCTTGCGTGGTTTATTCCTAGGCGTCTATGGTTTGTCTCACAATTGTAAATACCATCTTTTTTCCACTCCAGTTTCCGGTGGAGGAGACTGGAGGTAGTGGAGGTCAGTGATGAAGGTCAGGGACTTTAGACTTGGTTACCTGGATTCAAAGCTCAGATCTTGCACTCACCAGCTTAGGGAAGTGAGCTACCATCTGAGCTTGTTTCCTCACTTGTGAAATGGGGACAATGGGTCTGTTGTGAGGATTAAATGAGATAATAACATCATATCTTCAGCACAGACTCTAGACCCCCGTTGTCCATCAAATAACAAAGACAATCACGGAAACCTTTTATCCAGACACCTTCACTCTCTTTAGTTTTGGTTCTCTGGGTTTTTCTAGGTAGAAAATCATATACCCTTCTGATAGTGATGATCCATCTTTATCTCTCCAACATTTGCATAGGTTGATTTCTTTTATTGTCTAATGACACTAGCTGAGGCCCACTACAGTGCTGATGGCAGTGGTGAGAGCCCGCATCCATGCCTTTGCCCTGACTCTAATGTCAATACTTCTACTTTTTCTATGTATGATGGCTACTGTATATTTCTGATAGAGAGTCATTGTAACTCCTTGGCATAAAATCATTGATAATATTCCCTTATTATTTTTATTTCTGTTCTATCTGTAGCTGTCCTTTTTTTTTCATATTAGTTATAAGTTCCCTCTGTCATTACTGACAGAGGTTTTTGTATTCTCTTAGTCTTTTTGAGAACCAACCATTGACTTTGAGGACTGTCTTTTTGTGTATTTGTTTCCTACTTTTTATTTATTTTTTTTTTATTTTTTAAAGATTTTTATTTATTTATTTATTAGACAGAGAGAGACTGCAAGAGAGGGAAAACAAGCAGGGGGAGTGAAAGAAGGAGAAGCAGGCTTCCCACTGAGCAGGGAGCCCCACGCGGGGCTCGATCCCAGGACCCTGGGATCATGACCTGAGCTGAAGGCAGACGCTTAACGACTGAGCCACCCAGGCGCCCCTGTTTCATGCTTTTTATTATTTCCTTCTTTCTACTTTGTTTGGGTTTGTTCTTCTGTGACTCTTGAGTTGCATCCTTTGCTCACTAATTAATCAATCTGATTTTCTTTTGTATTGATCACATGACTTATTCCCTTCTGATCCTTGTATTAGTTTAAACTGGTATATAAAACAGAGTCTGAGATGCATAATGATTTCTACCTTGTCCACCCTTCCACTTTAAAAGTGATGGTTTCATTTTTAGTTTCAGTTTTTAGCAAGTAGATTTGCTTATCCACGTATTTACCAGTTTCTTTGATTACTATTCATTCTTTTTTCTTTCCTTTCTTCTTATTGAGATATAATTCACATGTCATACAATTCAACTATTTAAAGTGTACAATCTACTGGTTCTTAGCATTATTCCCAGAGCTGTGCAATCCTCACTATGATCAACTTTAGGATATTTCATCACCCCCAAAAGAAATCATATACACATTAGCACTCAGTCCCCCCAAACCTGTCAGCCCTAAGCAACCACTAATTTCTGTCTCTAGATTTGCCTGTTCTAGACATTTCATATAAATGGAATCATGCAACATGTGGTCTTTGTGACTGATTTCCTTAACTCCACATAATGTTTTCAAGGTCCATCTATTCTGTAGCATGTGTCAGCAACACTCTCATAATATTCCATTGTACCGATAGACCACATTTTATTTACCCACCCATCAGTCAATGGGCATTGGGTTGTTTCCACATTTTGGCTATTCTAAATAATGTTGCTATGAACTTACATGTATGAGCTTCTGTGTGGACATATTTTTTGTTTTCTTAGGTAGAGGAGTAGAACTGATGGGTCATATAGTAACTTTATATATCTCCTGAGGAACCACCAGACTGCTGTCCAACATGGCCGCACCATCTTATATCCCCACTAGCATCATACGAGAGTTTCAATTTCTCCACATCCTCACCAACGTTCGTTATTATTTATCTTGTTTGCAGTCATCTTTGTGGATATGAAGTGGTATCTTATTGTGTCACTATGCATTCTTGCTTCACAGTTCTTCCAGAAGTACATTATGTAAAACACCACCGAGGAAGATCTGTTAATGGTACGCTCTTCCAGTTTTTGATGGTCTAGACTGTTTCTGTTTTGCCATGGTTCAGGTAGAACTTAGCTGGGTGTGAAAGTTTACTTTGATTTATTCCACTGTGTTTCTGGCTTCCATTATTGCCATTGGGAAGTGTGCTATATATTATTCCTTTGAAGATATCCTGGCTTCTCTCTGATTAATTTTTCTTTCCCTTTGGTTTCTGCAGTGTATCAAAATTCCCCACATATTTACTTTAATTTATCATGCTTATTAGGATCTAAGCCTACATCTAAGAAATCATATCTGTCACCAATTCTAGGAAATTCTCAACCATATTCCTTGTATTATCACCTCTACTTCATTGTTTCTGTTCTCTTCTCCAGAACTGCTGCGACACGTATGTTCATCTTTCTCATCTCTTGTCCTCACTTAAACCTTCCACCTCTCTATACCACTTACCATGTTTTCAGGTTCATTTCCTTGGGGTTTTTTTCCCTTCCAGTTTACCAGTTTAGCTGTGTTTAATCTGTATTTCATCTCTCATTGAAATGTTTTATATCAATGACTATTATTTTCCTTTCCTAAGAGTTCTGTTTGGCTCTTTTTCAAATATGCCTAGACTTTTTTTTTTTTTTTTGCGTTTTCTCATGCTTTTCTCATGTCTTAATCCCTTTTTAATAGTTTTGCTTATCTTAAATGTACATAAAATGTTTTTCTGCTAATTCCATGATCTGAATTCTTTAGAGGTCTAATTCAGCAATGTTTATTTCCTGTATTAATCATTCGTTTTTCCCCTCCTATGTTTTGTAATACTGGACTGAGAGTTCTCGAATGACCACCGCTGAAAAAACTAACATGAAAAAAGTGGTCATAGTTGGGTAATACCTCTGGGGCCCCTGGCAAAATAAACACCAGGAAAGACACTCTGAATGTGGAGTGTGAAGAAATGACACAGATAAAGCACCTTGCGCTTGATTCCTTTCTTCTTTCTCACCTCCCATACCCAACCCCTGCCGAGACCTGAGGGACCACTATATGCACCTCTTTACTTGTCTCCCTGCTTCTGGGCTGACCCTCCTCCAAACCATGCTATACTCACAATCAGAGTGATCTTTTAAAACTGTGTGTCAGATCACATTACTTCCTTGATTCAAAATCTTTTTTTTTATTTATTTGAGAGAGAGAGAGTGAGAGAGAGAGAGGGGACAAACCAGAGGAGAGGCAGAGAGAGAGGGAGAAGCAGACTCCCTACTGAGCAGGGAGCCCGATGTGGGACTTGATCCAAGGAACCTGGGATCCTGACCCGAGCCAAAGGCAGACGTCCAACCGACTGAGCCACCCAAGCATCCCATCCCTTGATTCAAAATCCTTAGTGACCTTCCTCTGCTCCTAAATACAAAATTCAAACTCTGTGCCTGGTGTGCAAAGCTGTGTATGTTCTTCCTCTTGCCCATTCTCTACCTACTTCTTCTCCTGCATGTCTTCCCATCATTCACAAAGCTGTAGCCACACTGACCGCCTTTAGCTTCCATGCAGCCCCCAAGTGGGGGATCCCACTTGGGATGAACCAGCAGGGAGGAAGGGAGAGTGGAGAAATGAGGACATCTCCCCGATATCAGGAGACCCTGAATCAAATCTTTCTTGAAGTCGGATTTATCCCCAGACTTCGCAATGTCTCCTTTTTTTCTCTTGATTCCTTCCTTTCCAGCAAACACCCTCACACCCAGCCTTTTTTTTTTTTTTTTTTTTTGTAAGTTGGGGCCTCGATCCATGAGGAAATGCTATGTTACTTTATTAGCCATATCTTGGAGATTTTCAGAGAAATGTTACACCCAAAACCTTGATGTTACAGTTAAGCTGCCTTTACGGAGATCTTGATTCTATCCCAGGGTCCAGCAAAAGTTGAAGGAGAGCTACTCTTAATATATCCTTGGAGAATTCGCATTTCTCGATATTTAAGGCGCAATCAAATATACTTCTAGAATCTAATGTGCCAGTGCTCCTCACATGCAGTACATCATGCCTTCGGATAGGCTGGATATCACTTTTAATTAATTCAATGACATTTAACCAACACAAAGCCCACACCCTGCAGACTTCCACTCCACATTACTTTGCACAACTACTCCATGGCCAAAACAAATGGGGAGACCTTTCCTTTTTCCTGACCTACCAAACATTCTGGCAAATGTAAGTACCTGCCACATTCTCTTAATTCAAAACATGGCAAAACAAATCAGAGAAAAGAATGATGTTTGTCATATTTAATAACAAAGACCTTCTAGATTATACGATCGCTTAAGCATGCATGATTGCATTCAACCCTAACATCCATGCTGTCGTCTTGCAATGTCTGTAACACGAAGAATCATCCTGGTTTTACAGCCAGTGGGATGCAAGGAAGAAAAAGAAAAACAGCTACTGAGCAACCACCCTGTGCAAAGCATCGTCACCTAAGGAACTTAAATATGTCATTGGCTCTGATCATTTCAAAAACGTTAAGTGTCTTTGCCAAATCACACACACATAGTAGTTGCCAGAAACAGGACACAGACCTAGGGTTTAGCGTTCTGTCTGCTGTGGATTGCTTCTTCAGCTCGACACCCACGGAAGCCTCTCTTCTACACAGGGCTACGGTGGACTGAAAATGATTTATTCTTCGGGAGCTCATTACCGCCTGCTTTTCTTGATAGCTGCCCACAGACTTCCCTGACTTGTGTCACTGCCTTAACATAATTGGTCCTGAGATTGGCACTTCATTATCATCAAATGACAGAACGACCAGCTTTTAAGACAATGCACTTTGGATAAAGTGAGCAGTTCTTACAATGAAATGACTTATTAATAATAGGTCTTCCCATTAGAACTCTTTAATACTGTAGCCTTGGGCACAGATCCTTATTGTAGTTACCTCTTCTGTGGGACGGAAGTATTTTTCTGGTGATGCTAATACCGTACCTCATGCTAAACCAAAACTGCTCCTGAGAGATCTAGCACTTGTCTAATGTAAGCATGATCCAAGAGCCTTCAGATGGAGCTTGAGATCCAAAGTGAGATTTATTAATTACAAGGGAAATCACTCATATAGTGCTTGTTTCTCAGGCACTGCATGCTTTACAAATAGTTAAGTCACTTATATCATGAAGATTCCGGTTTAGGGACTGTTATCTTAGTCAGTGTCCTCAGTTGCAAGCCACAAAAGTAATCCTGTAATAAGAGTTTACTGAAGAACTAGTGAGTGCTCACGGCTGTGTGGGGATGGCTGGAGAACCAGGCGGATGGTTAAGCATCCTGCAGACTGCCCAAAGCCACACCAAGAACTGAAGACGGAGCACGGCCCTTGATGCTGACCCTCTCGTTTCTGCACAGCCACACGCTGGCGCCCCAGTGCCTCCTCTGGGCCCGGAGCTCAGGCCCACAGCCACTAGGAAACCAGCTCCGCTACAGTGTTGCTGCCTCTTGGGGGAGGGGGAAGGCGCAGGCACAAAAGCCCGGATGCAGGGTCTGTTTCCCGACACCGCTCACTGTCCGCTGTATCCAGCAGGTGCAGGTGCGTCTGACTGGCCGCCTCCGGTCGCTTGCTTGTGCCCCAGCAGCAAAGCAGGCGGAGCACCTGAATTCTGGTTTCTAAGCCTGGGAGTTCCTCCCCTATTCAGTGATGAAGGACAGCCATGAGCGGGACAGATGCCGCCCCGCACACGTATAGTGACTCTAAAAGAAGCTGTACTTCATCGAACTTCCAGGAAGTCGTCTATGTCACAGGAAAGCGTGACTGTGGCATGATTTAATTTGTAATATCAATTAATTAAAGAGTATTTAATTCCACCCTGTTTGGATTGTTTGCTCAAGTATCTCTAAGCTTGAAAGGGCCCTAGGGCTCAGACTCCCCTTTTTTACCCACATGCACGGGCAATCTTAATCAGTCTCACGACTTTTAATACTATCTCTATACCAGTGACTCATAATTTATATTGCCAACTCCCATCGCTCCCTGGAAGGCCATCCTCATATTTATTAACTCGATGTCAAACTCAAAAAGTCCCAAACCAGGGGTATCTGGGTGACTCAGTCAGTTAAGCATCCAACTCTTGATTTTGGCTCAGGTCATGATATCACGGGTCGTGAGATTGAGCCCTGAGTGGGGCTCCCCTCTGGGGATGGAGGCTGCTTGGGATTCTCTCTCTCTCTTCCTCTGCCCCTCTCCCTTACCTCTCTAAAAAAAAAAAAAAAAAAGTCCCAAACCAAAGTACTGATTTTTCTCCCCAAGTCAGCTCTTGACTCAGTCATCTTCTCTGCAGATGGCACTTCCTTCATTCCAGATCTCAAGCCAGAAGCTCTGGAGGCAGGCTCAACTCCAGTCTTTTTCTCACTCCCCATATTTATCCAACAGGAAAGCGTATTGATTCTCCCCTCAAAGTATATCCCAGATTCTCCCCTTCTCCCCAGGTCCTCTGCTGTCACCTGGCCCAAGTCACCACCCTCCCTCTTCCAGATGACTGTTTTTGCATCCTGTCTGCTCACCCGGTGATGGCCAGCTGCACGGGTGGGTGTGTGACCAGTGCAGTGGCATGGGGCTCTGTGCTTAAGGACCCCATGCTTCATATTTTACTGCTCTGTGGAAGTGACCTTGGAATTCTTAAAGTTTACCTCGACTTTGTGTTTCCTAAGGGAAGTCCAATGGGACAAAGCAGCATGCACCTGGGGTCTGGAGCCTCATGGGTGGTCCTTTCTCTTGCTGTCTCATGGGATTTTCTTGGCTATCCCCCTCCCAACCACTGCCCACACAGGAACAGGTCAAGAGGGACACCACAGAAGAAAGGAAATACTTTCTTCCCTATTTTTTTTTTAAAGATTTTATTTATTTATTTGAGAGAGAGTGAGAGCCAGAGAGATCACAGAGGGAGAGGGAGAAGCAGACTCGCTGCTGAGCAGGGAGCCCAATGCAGGGCTCCATCCCAGGACCCAAGTCAAAGGCAGAGCTTAACTGACAGAGCCACCCAGGCGCCTCTCCCTATTTTTTGAATAAGATCTCTGCATTTTCATTTTACCCCGGGCCTCCCACATTATCTAGCTGGTCCTGCTCTTTTCTTTGCCTCAAACCCCAGGTATTCTCAGCCAGAGTGGTTCTTAAGGAGGGCACGGGATGTAATGAGCACTGGGTGTTATATGCAACGGATGAATCACTGAACTCTACCTCTGAAACTAATGATACACTATATGTTAATCGAATTTAAATAAAATAAAATTTAAAAAATATGTAAGTCATATCTCATCATTCATCTGCTCAAAACCCTTCAATACCTTCCCAACTCTTTCAGAGCAAAAGTCAGTTTCCTTTTGGGGCCCATGGGGGCCTGCTCCATCATTCCATCTGCCCCCCTATTATCTCCAATCTCAAACCCGACTGCTCCCCACCTTGCTTTCTCTCCCTCCCTCTCGGGGATTCTGCCCTTCCTTCTCCCTGCAAAATCCTCTTGGCTTAGAGGAATGTTGAAAAAGAAAAGCAAAGCTGGCGGCATCACAATTCCGGACTTCCACCTCTATTACAAAGCTGTCATCATCAAGACAGTATGGTACTGGCACAAAAACAGACACATAGATCAATGGAACAGAATAGAGAGCCCAGAAATGAACCCTCAACTCTATGGTCAACTAATCTTTGACAAAGCAGGAAAGAATGTCCAATGGAAAAAAGACAGTCTCTTCAACAAATGGTGTTGGGAAAATTGGATAGCCACATGCAGAAGAATGAAACTGAACCATTTCCTTACACCACACACAAAAATAGACTCCAAATGGCTGAAAGACTTCAATGTGAGACAGGAGTCCATCAAAATCCTAAAGGAGAACACAGGCAGCAACCTCTTCGACCTCAGCCGCAGCAACTTCTTCCTAGAAACATCGCCAAAGGCAAGGGAGGCAAGGGCAAAAATGAACTATTGGGACTTCACCAAGATAAAAAGCTTTTGCAAAGCAAAGGAAACAGTCAACAAAACCAAAAGACAACCGACAGAATGGGAGAAGATATTTGCAAATGACATATCAGATAAAGGGCTAGTATCCAAAATCTATAAAGAACTTATCAAACTCAACACCCAAAGAACAAAGAATCCAATCAAGAAATGGGCAGAAGACATGAACAGACATTTTTCCAAAGAAGACATCCAAACGGCCAACAGACACATGAAAAAGAGCTCAATATCACTCGGCATCAGGGAAATCCAAATCAAAACCTCAATGAGATAACACCTCACACCAGTCAGAATGGCTAAAATTAACAAGTCAGGCAACGACAGATGTTGGCGGGGATGCGGAGAAAGGGGAACCCTCCTACACTGTTGGTGGGAATGCAAGCTGGTGCAGCCACTCTGGAAAACAGTATGGAGGTTCCTCAAAAAGTTGAAAATAGAGCTACCATATGATCCAGCAATTGGACTACTGGGTATTTACCCCAAAGATACAAAAGTAGGGATCCGAAAGGGTATGTGCACCCCGATGTTTATAGCAGCAATGTCCACAATAGCCAAACTGTGGAAAGAGCCAAGATGTCCATCGACAGATGAATGGATAAAGAAGATGTGGTATATATATACAATGGAATATTATGCAGCCATCAAAAGGAATGAGATCTTGCCATTTGCAATGACGTGGATGGAACTGGAGGGTATTATGCTGAGCGAAATAAGTCAAACAGAGAAAGACATGTATCATATGACCTCACTGATATGAAGAATTCTTAATCTCAGGAAACAAACTGAGGGTTGCTGGAGTGGGGGGTGGGGTGGGAGGGATGGGGTGACTGGGTGATAGACACTGGGGAGGGTATGTGCTCTGGTAAGCGCTGTGAATTGTGCAAGACTGTTGAATCTCAGATCTGTACCTCTGAAACAAATAATGCAATATATGTTAAGGAAAAAAAAAAGAAGAAGAAGAAGATAGCAGGAGGGGAAGAATGAAAGGGGGGCAATCAGAGGGGTAGACGAACTATGAGAGATGATGGACTCTGAAAAACAAACTGAGGGTTCTAGAGGGGAGGGGGGTGGGAGGATGGGTTAGCCTGGTGATGGGTATTGAGGAGGGCACGTTCTGCATGGAGCACTGGGTGTTATGCACAAACAATGAATCATGGAACACTACATCTAAAACTAATGATGTAATGTATGGGGATTAACATAACAATAAAAAAATATGGTCAAAAAAAAAAAATCCTCTTGGCTTGCTCTTTTGCCTCCTTCATGCCCGGATGTCAGTCACCTTCTCTAGGAGTCCTTCCTTCCCCAGCCTCTCTTCTGAAAATAGCAGCTCCAGTCTGCCATATTCCCAATTCCCTTACCCTGCTTTATTTTTCTCCACAATGCTCATTACCATCCAACATACTCTATTTCATCTTCTGTGTCCCTCACTAGAATATAAGCTCCCTGAGGCCAGGGACTTTGTCTCTTTTTTACTGCTCCCTCCCCAGCACCAAGAATGGCACCCAGCACATGGTAGATGTGGGGGGCAGATCCAGCTTCTGTGGGAACTGAAGCTTATCATACTTAGGGGACGAGGAACGCCTTAGGAAAAAGACACAAAACCACATATATAAGAATTACACATGGACAGTATCAGGGTCCACATCCTGGTTTTGATACTATACTACAAAAGTTTTGCAAGATGTTACCATGGGGGTAACAGGTCAAGCAAACAGAATCTCTCTGTTGTATTTCTCACAACTGCATATGAATCTACAATGATTTCAAAATTAAAAGTGTAATTAAAAGTTAGATATATAAGTGAATATTTATTTAGAGTGAGAAAAGACATCACAACAAATTAAAGTAATAAAAACCTGACAAATGCCACATGCATCAGCACAGCCACAAAAATATTTCTATTAACTCCCTGCCAAACCTCCATAATACTTTCCCCTACATTTTTGTCTCCATATACTTTGATCGCCTCTTCATATAATAATACTTTGTAACACAGTTGTCCCCTCTTATCTGTGGCTTCACTTTCCGTGGTTTCAGTCACCTGTAGTCAAAGGGGTGAGCCTCATGATGACATGTCGTTGAAAGGTCAATAGTAGCCCAACGCTGCGTCGCAAGCCCTAGTCTTTCCCCTCACTTCCTCTCATCCTGCAGGCATTCCATCGCCTCACATCATCATAACAAGGAGGGTGAGTACAAGCAGCCACCATTACTTGCGTTTGGCAGAGATTCAAAGGTAAGCAGAGGATGGGAGAGCTTCACAGAGAAAAGGGGTAGGCTCGGGGGTGCCCTGATCAGAGGCTGCTGGCCTGGGGAGGCTGGAGGAGGGCTAACTGGAACCCAGCTGTGATTGGTTAGGGTGCATATCTGGCTTTCTCTGGTTGGTCCTAAGCTGGAAGCAGAGCACGAATTAGAAACGCTGGCCATTTGGGATAGATTGTTACACAGTTATTATTTAGCTTCCTGGACTGGCCCTAGAGATAGCCCTCTGGCTTGCCAAAAGGCTGACTTGTAGCCAGCTGGCTTCCTGGGCTGTTTATTATAGATAGGGGGTGGGTTTCCTGGACAGGGTGCTACGGATTGTGGGTTAGAGTTTATTCGTATATATGGCCCAGCCATCGTCTGTTCATATATTCAGCCTCTCACACGCCATTTGGTATCAGACGTAGAAGTTGTCTGGATGGGTATATATCTGCAGGTAGAGGAAAATGCAAGAGGGTATGTGCATTGGTATTGGTTGTTTTTCTTAGGAAACAACTGTTAATAGCTCCATGATGGGAAAACTTGCTAAATTAAAGGGTAAATAGAAGTGCAGGGGCCAAGCTGCATGAATCTCATCAGTGGTAATAGGACGCATGTGGTTAAGTGCCCACACACTGGGCTAGAAATTTCCCCTTAAGTCTTTTGAAAATACAAAAGCATGAAGAGGATTCAGTTCATGCTGAGCCTCCTCAACCTGCCCTGATCTCATCCCATCAGTTTAAAAAAAAAAAAAAAAGGTCTGTTACTGCAATAGAGTCTAAAGGGTCATTATTCTGAGCTTGACTTCATAACAATAACCAGGTAAGGGTCCCAGAAGTGACTCCAGATTGTTGCTTGCAGAGGAGTGCTCTCATTTTTTTTTTCATTTGAACCAATTATTTAAGGCAAAACCATCTTTCTCATTAAAAACCCAGTGGGCAAGTTGTAAACATCGAATGCATTGCCCTGGGACCCATTTTCAGGCTGTATTCTATAAAACTGCCAAATTACTTACTCCTCTAGTTATGGAGGAAAATAAGTTTGCATGATTCTGTATTTCACACACACACACACACAACTGAAGCTCAAAGGCATTTAAAAAATACAGTCCTGCTTTTTTGGCCATTGCAGCTTCCATGGGCTCTAGGAAACGGAGGAGGTGGGCTGAACACACTAGGTTAGCCCCAGACCCTGCAGTATGCGTGTCTCCCCAAACCGGCCAGGGCACAGGAGGCAGGAAGACTCCCCTTCCAGCAGGAGCAACAGACCACTTCCTCTCCTTCCAGAGAGGGCCAATCGATTAACTACATCCTTGGCTCCCATGAGAAGAGCAGCCACTATGAGAGCGAAGGCAAGATTAAGTTTGAAGACAGAACCCCTGGGCTGCCCAGATCAGCAGACCTGAAGCAGAGAGAAACGCCCACTTCAGCTCCACAGCCTCTGTGTCCAAAATTGCATTAGCACAGCCCTTGGCTACTTGATGAAGGAAACGCTTTAGGCTGAGTGCCTTGCGCTCAAATACCCCACCACAATGA
Organism: Mirounga angustirostris; assembly: GCF_029215605.1. Classification (NCBI taxonomy): domain Eukaryota; kingdom Metazoa; phylum Chordata; class Mammalia; order Carnivora; family Phocidae; genus Mirounga; species Mirounga angustirostris. Next base: position 13,377,108 of record NW_026991711.1, on the reverse strand, counting down.
GCTAGGTCTTCAATTTCCTTATTTGTTTTCAAATATCTGAACCTCTCCTTTCCAGAGAGGAAGAAAATAACCAGAGCCAGGGGCACCATTTCCTTAAGCTTCCATCTCCTGCCTTATATTGTGCTTTTCTGTCAGGCAAGAGCCTGGGGCGCTGATTAGCCTGGGCAGCTTCCAGAAGTCACCCCTTGGAGAAGGCACGTTGGGAGGCATGAATGCCCTGTTAAGTCTCGATGTCATTTATTTCACATGAGGTCAGAGCCAGAGCCAGTCATGTCCGCTGTGGGAGTGAGAAAGTTAGCAAATGAACCACATTTATACAGTCCTGGATGTCGTGCTTTTTGATTCTCTAAAGTACCCAAAAACTACACAGCACACCAAATCCCAAGGATTCCTGTAACTGAGGAGAAAAAAAACATTCACCATGAAATATTGTAATACAAATCATTTTCCAGATAGTTACTGAATCCCCATGATGTGCCCGGCACTGGGATTTCAGGGATGTGAACATTCCTGCCCCAGCCTTCAAGTAACTAATGGTCTAGAAATTCAACACCCAACCCACAGTCAGTCCATTCTCAAATCCTTCTGACTTTACCTTCTAACTATGTCTTACCATCACCCACGTCTCTCTGACTCTACCCCCACCAGGGTGGTCCAAGCCTCCACCATCTTCTCTCACCTGAACTGTGACCATGTCATCCTAACCACTCCTCCATGTCCACTCTTCTTCTTTCTGGTCCATTTTCCAAAGCCAGAATGATCTCTGCCAAGGGAAAGTCCACCTTAATTTAAATCTTTGAGCAGTCGCCCAATACCCAAAAATAACAGTAAAATGCCTTAAAATGTCCATAAGGTCCTGCCTGCTATGGCCCCAACCCACCTGCAGTTGATTGCAAAAATGGTCCCAATTTTCCACCCCTCCCTGTACCCATGGCTTGGCCATGGGAAACAATCGCTTCCTGAGAAAAACCCCTACTGACTTCCTAGATTATTTCATTTTTATTTCGTCTCTATTACATATTCCCACAATATATGTGATAGTATAGTATAATGTTAGGAGACCAGACTCCAAGGCCAGACTGTGTGGTTTAGAATCCTAGGTGCCCCACTAGCTAGTTATGCATCCGTGGAAAGACATGTAGCTTCTCTGCGCTTCAATTTCCTCACCGGCAAAACAGGGATCATGGTGTGACCTACCTCACAGCACTGTTCTGAGGACTTGATGGGTTAGTGACATACTTAGACCAATGCTTGGCATGAATCAACCGCAATATAAGAATTAGCTCTTTTTAAAGCACCATGTACCTTTCTCTTAGAGCACATTATACTTTTATTTGTGTGATTCTTTGATTAATGCCTATAGACCAGATTTTGGCAAACTTTTTCTGTGAGACACCAGATAGTAAATATTTTAAGCTTTGTGGACCAATATGGTCTCTGTCATAACTACCTCATTCTACAGTGGTAGCACAAAAGCAGTCATAGGCATGATATAAACAAGTGGATATAGCTGTGTACCAATAAAACTTTATTGTCAACAGGCAGTGGGCCAGATTTGGCCTACCACTCACAACCCTTGCTATAAACCATCATGAGAATAGAGCAAGTAACTATTTTTTTCCAATCCCAGTTTCTTAATACTATGCTTTACACCCAGTTTCAAAATATATTTATAAGATAAATTGTAGAAGTGTTGAATTCTAGCCCAAAAATTCAAATGTGAATCCATTTCTTTCTAGTCTTTAAATCGAAGTAAATATGACTCCAGACCATAGTCCACTAGGCTGATAGGTATTCAGTATTATGGTCCCTTCCCTCCCAGGATCACAATAGAATTAAAGAAGATTCCATGGTGCCTAGAAAATGAGAGACAGACAACTAATCTTTAGACCACCCTGCTTTTTGCTCTACCCCTCACTGTCTGTACCATGGTTTTTATTTGGGGTCCAGTATCCCTCTGTTTTCATGCTACACTCTGATGGAAATCTCTGCTAAGTATAAAGACCTGGTTCTTGGGGCCCAGGGCTGAGGTCTTGTCACTTCCCCACTGCTCTGGAACCACATGGGCCTCATGCCTGCCTCATCTTGTTCTTTGTCTTCACAGGAAGTCTCCTCTTTGGATACCCTACTGAACACCCAGGATAAGCAATTTTGCTATTTCTTTTCTTTTTTTTTTTTAAGATTTTATTATTTTTATTTGAGAGAGACAGTGAGCGAGAGAGAAAGAGCACGAGCTGGGGGGAGAGGCAGAGGGAGAGAGAGAAGCAGACTCTCCACTGAGCAGGGAGCCCAATGTGGGGCTCAATCCCAGGACCCTGGGATTATGACCTGAGCTGAAGGCAGACGCTTAACCAACTGAGGGACCCAGGCACCCCAATTTTGCTGTTTCAGAAGACAGGAAGGGCCAAAGCTTCTAGTTAACGCCTGGTAAAAATACTGGAAGTAAGGAAAAATAAAGCTTGGCTATAGCTTTGAAATAGAAAGTCAAGTGGGAAGTAAGGAAATTATAAGAAAAACATAAAGAAATTAATAATTTAACCAACCAAAATACTAATAAGCTCTAAATGCTAACAAACCCTTATCCAGCAACCTATAACAACTGATAACAGGTTAGGGAGGATGATGCAGGCAAGAAAAGGTCAAAGTACTAAGGCTTTCACCACTCCTGTGCACTTCCCTAAACTAAAATCAAGAATGGAAGCTCCCTTAACCCTGGGTTATCTCAGCAAGACATCGCCTTCCAGTAGTTGGAGTTTCCTCCAGGGTGTTCTTACAAGGACACTTCAGACTTTGAAGGAATAGAAAGTATTACAACCTGTGGTTTAAGATATCTCAGAGAAAAGCTAAAGGTGCACCTACTTACAAATCAGAAGAGAAAAAATAGAAATTCAGGTTGGAATCAAAGGGACTAAGGTCAAAGGGACAATTTACACACACACACACACACACACTTTTGTCACTCAGCTGAAACCCCCTTTTGCCTCATTAAAATACCAACTACTCACTCATCTTGTTTATCTACTTAACATCATCCAGGCAGAGTGCAAAAATCTGTACAGATGCTCCCTTAACCTTTACCTAACCAACTGGCGCGATAACCCCCACTCTCCAAGTTCAACTCTGAGTGAAACACACTGACTCATACCCGACACCTTAAATGTTCCAATCTACTGTGGTTCTCCCAGGTATGCATAAACACTTCTGCTGTCACCCAGCTAATTATACGTTAATTGAGATATGTAGCTTTTATTTCCCAGGCTGTTTATGTACCTGTTACTGCAATTATATGATGTAATAAAATATTACAAAAATCAATAAAAGATGTAGAAAAAGTGTGCAAAACAGTGAATTGTTTCTATAAATTCTGAGTTGAATGCTGTAGAAAAAATCTGAGTTGAAAAGAAGCTTGCTATTAAATTCGGTGTGGGGGAAAGAGAGTAGTGGACTAAGAATAATCCTTCAGTCTGGAAGATTAATATACTCAGATTGATTTCTAAGTATTTTTCACTCTTGCTTCTACTTTAAAGAAACTGAACTAGAAAATACAGGCCATGCAAGATGAATTTAATTTACAACAAGAAACTCCAGTATATAGAGTCAAACTTAAAGAAAATTTCATGGTCCTACATGAAGAGATTGGGAAAAGAATCCACACTTATTTATTTCAAGTGAAAATAAAATTAATGGAAATTTTACTTCTGCCTAAAATGGATGAACGGGAACTTTAAGAACTTCCCATCGGAACACTGAACAAAGTATATGGAACAAAGGATTTCCAGACACTGGACATGAAGGAAACCAAAGGAATCATCTCGAAGAGGTGGGAAACAAGATAGGTGCCCTCTGGCGTTGTACCAGCTGATTGAGTTGCGAGAGATTCCAGACCACGGTATTAAGAAAGGGATGCCAGGCAGAACCACGGGGCTCCCTGGATTGAGGAAATAGAGCTGAAAATTCAGGGAGATCGAGATGACAAGAGTTTGCAGGTCAGAATTTAGAGAGGAGAGAGCTACACAGAGAAAACTCTGAGGATCTGTGAAGAGCACCACAGGAATTCATCGGCGTATAGAGCAGTGCACACATGTAAAGGGAAAACCTACCCAAGATGGGAGAAAAGCCACTGGAAAGAATCAAGTGCCTGTTTCTACCAGTTGGACTGATTACCTTTGGCTATTATAGTGGGAGGTGAAGCCAACTCTCACGAAGGGGCCTTTCCCCAAATAGGATGGAGCTTTATTTGCAAGGCAGCTAAACAAAGACAAATGTCCACTACAATGATTGACTCTGTATTACTTTCCAGTCGTCAAGTCTAATCTTAATCTGCTATCTCTTTTTATGGTTCACATAAACTCTGAGAAGGATTCAAACTCTTCTTTCTTGCCCATGTATTTATTTCATTTATTTTTCTAAGACACTGGGGGTTTTTTTGCATTTTTTACAATGCATTTTTACATGAAAATGTTATATATTACAACCAATGAAAATTATGGATCAATCCATTAAAATGGATGTCTCACAATCAATTAAAATTAAAATTAAAATTGCCAACTTTCTTCCCCTTAGAGATGCATAAAAAGGATAGATCTTAGAAATGATGGCATCTTAGGGTCAATGAAATTTGGCAATATCTTTTCTCCCCTATCGTAAAACTTAGCACACTGAATTGTCTTTATCCCTCATTAGACATAAGCCCCACATATGCCCTATTCACGGTTGTATGCCCACTGACTAACTCAGTACTTTAGCATATAAAAGATCCAAACATCACGGAAGTAAAAGACACAGCATAAGGAATATAGTCAACGATACTGTAATAGTGATGTATGGGGACAGATGGCAGCTATACTTGTGGTAAACGTAGCATAATGTATAAACTTGTTGAAGTACTGTGTTATACACCTGAAACTAATGTAACATTGTGTGTCAACTCTACTCAAATAAAAACAAACAACAATAAGCAAAACAAAACAAAAAGACATATATTTATTGAATAAATAGGTAACTTATTAAATGAGAATGAACCTACTAACCTAATCTCTGCCTTCCATGTTTCTGGTTCCGTTAGTCTCTGCGGTTGAAATACATCCAGAAAATGTGTTCTTCCAATGCTTCCGATCCCCGGTGTCTGACTCATTCACCCAACGGTTATTGAACTTGAACTAGATCCCAAGCCTTGTGCTAAGTGCCTTACATGAATTATCTCATTTGATAATCACAACTGTCCTCAATGGTACACTGAGATTTGAGAAATTTAACAAATTACCAAAATCATACACAGCTACAAGTAGGAGGCGCCATGATTTGAACATAGTCTAACGCTAGTTTATGCTCCTCACTGTTCTACTATTGTCAAGCTGAATTCTATAAACACTCTATAATTAACAGACTCTCTTCAGAGTTAAATGCAGCAGGACTCCCAACCTGAGTCTAAGCTGTGTCCACCTTTGGATTCTGGTGTCTTTGGAAGGCTGGTTGGATGGGTCCATCAGGAGTTCTGTTCTATTTCACTGAGAGGCCGTCGATCCACCCCCTCAGGGCATGCTTCCTCACCAACCTCAGGAGAAGGCTGGGCCAGATGGATGAGTGATCCCTACCATTGGTCTAGCTCACAAATGCTGTGATTCTACAAACACTGGTTTGTACATTCTGATACTCACCTGGCCTTTAAAATAGCCTTGCAGGGAGCTCAGCCAGAATGGGTCCTTCGTAACAATAGCAGATCTGTGCAGCTGTCTGGACTCTGGAAATCATGGTGGCAAAGCAACAGCAAAACTGAATGTGCAATGCATACAGACACAACTGGGGGTCCACCAGCCGGTTCAGGCAGGATGAGAAGGCTCCGCTTTTGGAAGTTAACAAGTGTCTCTGGCTGAGCGTGTTTTTGGTCAAGCTAATTGCACATCTGGGAAATTCATCAGAGAATGTGCATTTCTTAGCTCATATTCTTGCAGAGGGTTTACAGATGGATTTAGTAGCCAGAGGTAAAAGAACAGCAAGAGCACCATTTTCACAGCTTAGTGCCTGAGTAACATCTGGCTAAACTTCCAGTGTGTCTCTAACTTTTCTTACGTGAATCCACTGCACCATTACTTTTACAAAGCTGGATGGGAAGCTGTTTTTCATTGAGGACTCCAGAGTTGGCACAGGGCTTCTTTCTCTATGCATTCACTTTACATTTAACGGCCAAGGTGCCTCCCAGGACTCTGTCCACATCTCCCTCCTAGTATCCATCACTTGCCAGTCAAACTAGACCATTCCATGTACCAAACACACCTGGGGTTTTCCTGCCTCATGGTTTTCTTTCTGCCCTGACTCCCTCCTTACCCCTCAGCCTATCAAACTTACCCACCTTTTAGTACCGTAAACCTTTTAATACTCCCCAAAATCATCTAGACGATTAATGCAATTCTGATAAAAATCTTGACAGTGTTCTTTATGGATCTTGATTCTGAAATTTAGATGAGGAATATAAATAGCCAAGACCATTATAAGGAAGAATAAAATGGTAGAACTGCCATACCAGATATAAAGACATCATATAAAGGACATATAAACAGTGAACAATCAGTTGAAGGATAGAAGAACAAACCAATGGAAGAGAAAAAAAAGTCTAGAAACAGACTCATGCTTATATGGAAACTTGATGTATAATTGAAGTGGCACAGCCGACCAAAGGACTTTTTGTTTTCATAAATGATGGAGAGATAATAGGGTACCCACATTGGAAAAATAAAATTAGGTGTCTATCTCATCCTGTATGCAAAATTCTACATCAATTAAGGCATAAACATGAAACATAAACATTGCAATAAAAACCCACATGTTGTCTTCTAATTCTCAAAACAACCACAAGAAGTGGGTATCAGTAGCCCTACTCTTGGTGAAGAGTAAAGCTCAGGGGTGCCTGGGTGGTTCAATCGCTTAAGTGTCTGCCTTCAGCTCAGGTCATGATCTCAGGGTCCTGGGATCGAGCGCCACCTCGGGCTCCCTGCTCAGCAGGGAGTCTGCTTCTGCCTCTCACTTATGCTCTCTCTCAAATAAATAAAATCTTAGAAAAAGGGAGTAAAGCTCAAATAAATTAATTTACCCATAATCAGACAGCCAGCAAGTGACTGGCTGACAATTTCCAATTGTCTTCCCAAAGCTTTAATTTTGCCACCTTGCCTCTCCCTCTTCTAAATATTCTTTCAATTATTTGATTTTAAGAAGTGGGGGTGCCTGGGTGGCTCAGTCAGTTAAGCACTGAACTCTTGATTTCGGCTCAGGTCATGATCTCAGGGTCATGGGATGGAGCCCTGAGTGGGGCTCTGCGCTCAGCGGCAAGTCTGCTGGAGATTATTTCTCTTCCTCTGTCCCTCCCCCCTCAAATAAATAAATAAATCTTTTTTTAAAAAGTGGATTTTTGTCTTCCGTTTGTATATTTTTTGTCTGTTTATCTCAGTGAAGTCATAGAGCATGTCTTGCTTTGTGGCATTTTCCGCCTGACATGGGATCTTAGTAATAGATCTTTCTGGCATCTTGGTGATCTAGCATCATCATCCAAAAGCCAGATCTAAAGAGCAGAAAAAGAACAAAATGGCTTTCTGGTCTTTTTTTTTCATTCCTACTTCTTATTCTATCACATGAGTAATACCTTAGAGAAAGATCTGAAGAAACTATACTGGAAAATGCTGATCCAGAGAAGTGTCTGTAGCAAAAAGTGGCCCACATGTCCACACTGATGTAGCCAGAGGGGCTATGTTCCTGTGTCTGCTCAGCTCTCCCACACCCATCCACCCACCAGACTTCTATCCAAGCCACACTATAAAAGGGCTAGTTCACCTCTAACATCTTTTCTTTCTCATTTTAATTGAGTTAACTTTTGGCTGTGGCAATAAAATTCAAATTAACAGTGATTTAAATGAAACAGAAGCTTATTTCTCTCACACAAAGCAGTCTAAACATGAACAATCCAGGAATGAACTATTGACCATAAGTTGGGGATCCATGCTCCTTCTCCCTTGTGAATCTGCCATCCTCAACATCAGCTTCTACCTCAAAGTCAAAGATGGGCTGCTCTAATTCCTGCCATCATGTTCATAGTCCAACACCAGCACCAAAGCAAAAAAAAAAAAAAAAAGAAAAAGAAACGTAGACAGCATGTAGCCATGTGCGCATTGAATTCGTGGGGTTCTATTAGTACTGTAAGGGTAGGGAGATTGATATTTGGGAAAACAACACATGCCTCACCACATATATTTTTGGAATTCACTCAGATTTAGGTGACTACGATTTTTTTCAAGTGTGCCTGTGGCCATGCTTTCCTTCTCCATCTCTCAGAGGAAAGGTCTCTCTTTGTTTAGCACTTGAAGCTCTCTTAATTTAAGGGAAAGACAGACATGTAAATTAGAAGTGACAATACCACACGGGAAGTGTTATCAACATATGAAGGAAGAAACAGCTCATGTGGCCTGGGTGGCTGTAGGATGGAGTGATCGGAAAGGCATCACAGAGGAGGGACATTTGTACCGGGAGCAGACAGCAGTCCTGGTGAAGGGAACAACTGATCCAAACCCCTGGAGGCATGGAAACATGGGGCATGATTCCTGAAATGCAAGGGGTGCCTCTGAACCTGGAGGGAAGGGGCAGAAGGGTAAGGAGATGTAGAGCAGGGTAAGGAGATGTAGAGCAGGGTAAGGAGATGTAGAGCAGGAAATGGAGGCCTGAAGTCAGACTGTGAGGCAATATAGACCACACTGCAAAATTTGGACTTCCTCTTTTGTGGGAAGCGAGAGCGGATATTCAAGTGGAAGGGAGTTGGGAGAATGTGAGCTTTTCTTTGAGGCCGAATGCATAGGACATTATAATTAGGGAGACTGGACACGGACGAACAGTGAATGGATGTATGTGTCATTTGCTTTTATCACCCAGACCCTGAATCCTCTTTCTAGAGCTGGGAACTCCTTATGAATCCAAGCCCCACTCCCATTAGAGAAGTTGAAAAATGCTGGATCCTTTGTCATCCTCCCTGCTAATATATGTGGGCACCTGATCTGTGCTCAATCCGTTCCACCTGCATCAGACTTTGACTTGAAAGATAGTAAGATGGAGGCAACCAACTGTCCCAGTTTGCTTGGGACTGTTCTGTTTTAAAACCGAAAGCCCTACATCCCAAGAAACCTCTCCATCCTGCTCAGACTGGGATGATCGGTCACTCTAGCAGGTACCACACACAGAAGATAATAAGAACTTTCAGAGGTACATAAGCTACAAAGTCATTGCAAGAGCAAAGCTGAGAATACACAGGCTTGATCAACGGTAACAGCAGCAGACTGGGGGTGAGGGGCAGCTTCTGCTGCTAGGTACAAGGAATCAGCCCAACCAAATGATGCATGATTGTATTGGGAGAGATGAATGGTGGAGGGTCAAGAGTTGAGCATAGCTGTGAAAAGTGCCATTTAACAGAGAGAAGGTTCATTTATTCTTGGCCATGCTAAATTGAGTCTGTGGACAACATCTAAGGGAAGATTTTCACAGGCATTTGTCAAGATTCCTCTGGAGTCCAGAAGAGAAGTGGAGAAACAGAACATCTAACACAGTAATTGGTACACAATCTATGAACGTTGTGCTGAGTTCTATTGACTCTTGGGTTCCTCTCATCAGCATAGACAGAACACACAATTCTCTGCATGCAATAGACACTCAAGAAGGATGTGGTGATTGACTGAGTGATTCATTTCTTAGCTGAGCACAGCAGAGATATTTGATTCATTTTTTACTCATTGATTCATTTATTAGTTGTTAAATACAGAAAGCTTTTTAGAAGGGAAAATGTTCTTCTGTTCACCTGGCCCTGCTTTAATTTCTGACTATTAGGATGTTGTGTCCATTTCTTGAATCAAGTAAATGTGGGTAGCTTCACAATCTTGTATAAATTCTAATTCAAATCAAAATTCCTATTATTTTTACATCCTCAAAAACATTACTGTCCCTAAAAACAGAAGAATTATGCTATAAAAAACTATGTTGAAACAACATAATTTTTAAAACTGAGCCAAGAAGAGAAGAAATCAGAGTAAAGAAAGCCAAGTTTTTTCATTATTAATTATTATGACTATGGTTATTAGCATGGGTAATTTATGAGAAATTGCTCAGAGGACAACAAAGGTAAGAAGAGAATTGGGCATAAGAGACATTTTCTCTTTTTTACTCCATTTTTATAAGTAAAGACCAATGGGGAGAAAAACCAGTCATTTATTGGTATGGGAAAAAAGTGAATAAAATAAACGGAGCGTTTTTTTAAAGCAGCAAATTTGATAGTTGGCATTTATTACATAGCATGTATCATGTATTATTATTGAGATTCAGGCACCTCAAACTTTTTATAGTTTTAAGTGTTATTATTATACTATTTCTTGATTGTTATAAAATGTCAGTAAATGCAAACACATAGCAATGACAAATACAATAACAATTAAGGCAAAAAAGGGCAGAAAGAGCAGATGAAAATTTCTAGTACCTTCCCCCACACCTTGACCCTGGATGATGGTGATGAAGATGATGATGGGGATGGTGGGGATGGTGGTGATATGATGGTGGTGGGGATGGTGATGATGGTGATGAAGACTTCAGAAATGAACCTAGGAGGAGAAGCATAAGGGGTAGGACATAGGTCTTAGTCCTACGTCCCTAATACCCTATGTCTCTCCTTTTAGAAGTAACCCATATAGGGGTGCCTGGGTGGTTCAGTTGGTTAAGCCTCTGCCTTCAGCTTAGGTCATGATCCCAGGGTCCTAGGATGGATGGAGCCCTAAGTCAGGCTCCCTGTTCAGCCAGGAGCCTGCTTCTCCCTCTGCCCCTCCCCCTGCTCGCGGTTTCTCTCTCTCTCTCTCTCTCAAAAAAATAAATAAAATCTTTTAAAAAGAAGTAACCGATATAATTGGTAATTTAGAAAATAAGTCCCCTCCCCCCAAGGAGCCCCAAAGGGTAGGAGAGCATGGATATGTCTTCCTTCCCCCTGCGGGTTTCCTCAAAAAGCAGACCTAGAAATATCCACAGAGTACGAAGAAGTTCTTCACTTTCTTTGGGGATAAAGAAAGTAACTGAGAACAAAAGACAATGGAGAACTTTGCCAGTGGAAGGCTTTCTCCCTCCAGCTTTCTGAAGGCAGCAGGTGCCTGGCCACCGAACCCCCGGCTGCAGAGGTGGGCTCGGGGACCTTGCAGAAGCCTTAGCCGCCTGTGCACACTCAGGAGGAGCTGCAGGCGCGCCAGCGAGCTGAGAAGGCGCAGGCTGGACTGGTGAAGGGGCCTCGGCCAGGAGAAGGAGAGGCATTCTGCTCGTGCGGGTCCCTGGCGGGCAAGCATCGCAGCACCTACGGACCCCAGCGTTCAGCGCCCCTCAAGCGTCTTGGGCCCTGCAGCGAGCAGCGGCCCCACGCTGGGCATAACCGCTAGGATTTGGGACTTGATGGCCCCGAATATTTGCACACAAAAGGATCTATAATGGGACATTAGTGTGAAGGAAAAAGAATCCTGAGGGATCCCCAGAGAGAAAGGAAGGATGCGGGTAGAAATGGAAGGTTAAGAAAACTATGCTGTAAGACAGGGAGAAGAAGCATAAGAACAGGATTGCACAGGGGGAGCAAATTAAAAGAGAAAAAAGGAAGGGAGAGTAAGTCTGGGGTTCAGGAAAGAGGGGAAGTGGAGAGGATGCTGGACAGATAGGCGGTCTGTCCCTTTGCCCTGTCCCTTGTATCCTGCTCGCAAAACCCTTACTCCGCATCTTGATGCACAAAGGCGAACGTGCAACATTGAAATGTGGCGGAATGATACCTCTAGCAATTTCTTTTTCTTAAGAATTGCTGTTTTTTTCTCTGTAGGCCATCAGAATCCTCTGAACAAAAGTAAGTAAAAACCAAGAGGATGTCGGGAGCCCCCAAACGGCCCCTGAGCATTCTTAGAGGTTTAATGCTGGGGATTGCTGATTACCGCACCCAATATCGAATGGGCGTGCAGGTGGAGCAGGCTAGCCCCGGTTCACGCAGAGCCCGCTGGTATTCGCCAGCACAAGCCCACCTGCTCTCCCCTGCAGACGCCATAAAGCCTGATGGTCCAGTGGTCCAGGGGTCCTACTGAAGCGAGCCACAGAATCTCCGCGTGCTCCCAACCTGCTGATTCCACAGCGACCACAGTGATGCAAATGACATTGCTATTTTCAGCAGCGTGCTAATGAATTATATTTAACTACATTAAAAAATAATGATTTGGAAAGGCTACAATTATGGTATTTAAAACATAAATGGATATTAAATGTGGGCTTTGCATTTTCCCGTGCATTAGGAGCCTACCAAATATTCTTTTATCCTCTGAAAGTAAATGGGCAAACAGACTGATCAAATAGCTTCCTCCAAGCAATTAAAACTTTCCATTACCATATGGAAGGTTGTATGAATTGTTCCAAAACACTTGTCTCTAATAAGGATGTGTTAACATTTGCCAACAGGGATACGGGAGTTAAATGAGATGGCAATGGAGGCATTAAGAAGTAATGGAAAAATGTTTTTCCAAGAAGGCAGAAAATGCCTCATTTATCCTGGAAAAGAAAGTCATGAATACCTATATAGATAGATGTATATATATATATATACACTGTATGTATGTATATGTATATATGTGTATGTGTGTGTATATATTTTTATGTGTGTGCATGTGTACATATACATGTGCATGTGCAATATTCCCCATCTTATCTCAACAAACACAGGGAGACCATAGGTTTACCATCAAGGTAATTGTCTTAGCTTGGGCTGCAATAAAATACCACAAATTGGGTGCCTTAAACAACAGAAATTTACTTTTCCCAGTTTTGGAGACTGGGAAGTCCAAGATCAAGCTGCTGGCCAATTTGGTTACTAGTGAGTGCTCTCATCCATGGCTCGTGAATAGCTACCTTCTCATTCTGTTCTGGGAGGTACAGGGAGGGAGGCAGAGAGAAAGAGATTTTCCTCTTCATATAAGGTCAACAGTCCTATTGGATTAGAAACTTGCCTTCTGATCTCACTTAACCTTAATTACCTCCTAAAAGCTCCTCTCTAAATACAGTCACATTGGGGGTTAGGGCTTCAACGTATGAATTCTGAGGGGACACAGTTCAGTCTGTGCAATAATGAAGCTTAAACTCCAAAGCTCTTTCTTACATACTTCCTTTTTAAGTCTCTGACCTATATTTGTGTTTGTAGTTCTAGATGTTTTTCCATAAGCATCAGGCCCCACAAATCCCAGAACCACTCTAAAGCTCAGATCACAAAGTATTTAAGGATGTTCCAGATATATATAAGAAATAAATAAACCATGTACTGGGATTATATTATCATATGCAATATTCAGAATATACCAAGATACTGAGCAGGGCTTTTCCTGTTATCTTAAAGCTGTTACTAAGGACCAAACCTGTTACCCCACATGCGAAGCAAGATGGCAGCAAATCTCAGCACGGACTTGCCCCCAGGCCAAAGGACAAGCACCAATTCATATACAGCTTCTCCCCCCACCACCTCCCCCAGGCAGCAAAGAGAGAAGACAGAGAGGAAGGGAGCAAGTGCAACTCTATGTTATTTCCTCCCATAAGGAGAAGGGGCTGTTTTCCTTCTCTAGAACTGAGGGTTATATATTTCATTTCCCAGTTGGAATTTCTGATGGTTAATTTTGTGTCAACATGGCTAGATTGTGGTGCCCAGTTGTTTGGACAAACACCAGTCTGGTTGCTGCTATGAAGGTTTAGATGTGATTAACATTTAAATCAGTTGACTCTGAGTAAAGCAGATCACACTTCATAGTGTGGGTGGGCCTCATCTAATCAGTTGAAGGCGTTATGAGCCCAGACTGACGATCCCTGAACAGGAAGGAATTCTGCCTCCAGACGGCCTTTAGACTCAAGACTACAACATCACCTCTTTCCTGGCTCTCCAACCTGCTGGCCTGCCCTACAGATTTCAGACTTGCCAGCCTCTACATAAGCCAATTCCTTAAAATAAATCTCTCTCTCTCTCTCTTTCTCTCTCTCTCCCTATATATAACAAATATATAATTATATTCATAATTATATTCAGATATATTCATATGAATTATATTTGTATAATATAATTCATGTATATAATCCATATATAATTATATATAATATATAATTAATATATAATTATATAATATAATTATATAATTTTATTCATATGTGAATATAATTATATATAATATATCCTATATATAGGATGTATACACACACATCCTATTGGTTCCATTTCTCCGGATGAACTCTAAGACAGATATCTGGTCAACCAGCACAGGCACTGGTCTGACACCTGAACAAGAGAAAAGAGAAATAGAGGGAGCTGGAGGGGCAGATTTGGAGGGAACAGTTATTGGGGTACCTTCTATACTCACACCTTCTGCACGTTAGGTGTACATTTTGAGTTTCCCTTCAGTCAAACAGGTACTCTAGAAGATACCTGGGCTTCCACCATCTTGCCCAGCCCCACAGAACCTGCACACAGTTGTGCCTTGGGAGGCAGCCAGCATAGGGATGCCTGCCAGACAGAGGGCCAGGCATCACGAGCTGGGGAAATAGCAGCAACCAACTAAGAAGAAGACCACCACCACTTGGAGTTAAATAAGGACCATTGGCCCTTCCATGTCCACCTTCCTGCCATATACCCTGGAGGTGCTAAGGGCAAGTTGGGTGGACCAGCACAACATACCGCCCCGCCCGAGGCAAGCAGCTGTCCAGCAGAGGTTTTCATCCTGGCTGCCCAGGAGAATCACCTGGAGGTTAGGAAAAATGACTACCACTCAAGCCCCAGCCCTGAATCTCTCAGAATGGGAGAAATTCGAAAGCTCTCAGTTGCAGCCAGGGCTGAGAACTATCTTTCTTGTTAGTGCCACAGACAAATTAACCCCTAATAAGATAAAGCGAACGAGGCAGTTTTGAGGTTGGATGTCTTAGAGTGAAAAAGAGTGTCTGAAATCCCAGAATGAGGCTGTTCTAGTAACTGTAGTGGACAGAGAGTTATGGAATCCAGCTAACATGTCATCACAGGACTCATTACCCAATGTGTCCCAGTAACCTCTAGCGGATGGAAAGTTATGGAATCCACCTAAGATGCTGTCACAGGACTCATTACCCTATAGAATATTACCTTTGGGTGGAAGTTATTGATAAAAATTAAACTAAAAAGGGAGGTTTCATGTACACACCCTAATGAGCTGAGGCCTCTCTGCAAATAGGTTCCAAAGACATCACTTCATGTACTGGCCAGAGCTTCAGGCTGTGCCATCCATCCTACAAATGTTCTTCTAGAAATCCAATAGCCTGAGAGTTTGGTTCCCATTAGGCGAGCAGGATTATAAATGCAGATTTACGTTAGTGTTACTCAAGCCAGAAATTTCATATTTTCTCCAAAGCCGGTGCCTCCAGCTATCCCCTGCTCTTCTTAGACACCCAACAGCTGGTAGCCCAAGAGGCAGAGCAAATTTTGGCTCCTGCCCATTCCTTCCATCTCTCCCTCTCTGTCTCCTGCCCCTGCTCCTCACATCTTCACACCCGGCAATGAGAGGATGTTCACCATCTGGACCTTTCTTTCTTTCCAGTGCTCCCTTGGAAATGTGAAGCATGGAGTTGTGGTCCTTTGTGTTTTGCCATTTCGTTCTGCCAACGACCCCACCCTCGGATACAGACACAGAGAAGTTTATCAGGGCTGGAGAAAAGGATGGCGTGGCTTTGCATTTTCTTTCCTCATTTCACCCTCCCTTCTTACCGGCTTTCTAAACATTGGTCCCCTCGCCCATTTCCTTTGTGATTTTTTTCTAGCCTTCCTGTAGTGGCAGCGAGTGTTGTGATGGCCAGAGGAGAAGGTAGTGAGCCCATCCTTAACCACTAAAATAAATTTAGTAATCGCCTGCCACCGAAAGGCCTTCATGCATAAGTGTGATGTGAATATGCCGTGTGGGTGTGTATGTGTGTGCATGCACATGCATGTTTTGCACTGCTGAGCCTTTATGGAGAAAAGAGCCCCTCAAGGCAGAAGCTGTGTATATGAGTCTGCATTTCAACAGGATAATATTTAATATTATATAAATGATAGCATGATCCCTTAAGGAGCATTGTTACTTTCAAAATAATATGTTCTAATTATTATCTGTAAAGCCAACAGTAATATTTGGCAACATTGCATTACTTATTTAATACAGTGTGCTGGGGACTATAAGTGCTGTATGCACACTAATGGATTTCCTTTTCACACACACACAAAAAAAATCCCTTGAGGGAAGAGATAATCGTTCCATTTTACAGATAAGAAACTGAGACCCAGGAGAGATGAGTAACTGGCTGTAAAGAGAAGGCAAGAGTAGCAAAGAGAAGACACAGATGAAAACCCATCTGCTTCTATGAACCAGGCCTTTCGCCGATGCCTTCATACAAAATAAATACCCATCGGGTATTAGAAGTGTATCTTCAGACGGATTTTGGAGAAGGTAGCTCAGGAAAATCGAAGATAAACCTAGCTAACATGTTCTCGAGTTAGTGTTAGGGCCACATTTGCCTGGAGCAAAGTGTCATCTCAAGGTAATATTCCGGGCAAGATTCATAGAATTTGTCTCTGCCCAGAAATGTAGGAATAATTCCATTAGCTCTCTGACCCTCAGGCAAGCCACACACTGTAGATGGGCAATCCGCTTTTCTAAAGCCCATCAGATGACATCACCGAACTTCTTTCGTTGATCAATTCCAGTATTTATCAGCACTCCCAATGAGCAATTTTTATGTCTTCATCTGGTTTTTTTTTTTTTTCACATATTGAGTGTGCACTGAGAAAATGTGGTCACCATCTTTTTTTTAATAATTGCTTTTCATAGATGTGAAGGCAGCCGCAAAACCTCGCTTCACTCATGAATAATCTGAATTCTCTTAGTTTTGATTTTAAGCCTTAACATTTTGATTAAGATTAAGCAAGGTTTTGATTCAGTCTGTGGCTGTGTTCCCTGAGGCTCCTCCAAGCTTTTTCATGTCACTGACAAAGCTGTGGAAGCCAGAGCAAGACAGAAAGCTCCGGGCTCCACCTCTGCCCATGCGGCTGGCTGCTCGCTGCTCAGGTAGATCCCATCAGGTTTCCTCACTTACCCAGAGCCTTCTGTTGCTGAGTTAGGACAGCCTCGGACACTATTGAAATGTCACCTAGAGCCATGTCAAGGTCCTTTCTTCCCCACGTCCTCATCAAATTACAATCTCAAAGCACTTGCTGTCAGAAACCAAAAGGGAGGGGCACCTGGGTGGCTCAGTCGTTAAGCGTCTGCCTTCAGCTCAGGTCATGATCCCAGGGTCCTGGGATCGAGCCCCGCTTCGGGCTCCCTGCTCAGCGGGAAGCCGGCTTCTACCTCTCCCACTCCCCCTGCTTCTGTTCCCTCTCTCGCTGTCTCTCTGTCAAATAAATAAATAAAATCTTTAAAAAAAAAAAAAAAGAAACCAAAAGGGATATGATGATTAAGACTATGGTTAAAACCCTACAGTGTTAGTGCAAGTACATCATTCACAACTGTAATTCGAGAGGTCACATAACGAGTGTTCCAAATATGTTTGATGATTGAATAAATTAATAAATGAGCTCATTTAATTTTATGAGAATAACTTACTTGGACCCTCATTTTGTACTAACTCCACCATGCATTTCTGACCTGCAGGGGTGGAAAATAACCTGGAACAATCCTGTAGGAACCATTGGGTCGTGTGTAGTGACTCTGCAATTCGAGGTTCTTATGTTAAACATATTTTAATTGGGGACAGCCTTCCTGCAGAGGTATCTTAAAATGAAAACGATTTGTCTGGTATTTCTGAAATAATTAAACAGGACACATCCAAATTGGAGCACATACAAGATTTACCTAAGAAGAGGGGCGCCTGAGTGGCTCAGTCAGTTAAGGGTCTTAATCTTGATTTCAGCTCAGGTCACAATCTCAGGGTCATGAGATCGAGACTGGCATCAGGCTCTGTACTGGGCGTGAGTGTGGAGTCTGCTTGAGATTCTCTCTCTCCCTCTGTCTCTGCCCCTCCCCAACTTGCATGCATACTCTCTCTCTTTCTCTCTCTCAAAAAAAAGAATAGTCCAGGCCTGCCTTAACACCGGAGTGAGTTACCATCTTCTTCCTCGGTTCTTGGATGCTCTTACCAGCAAACTGCATACAGATAAGGACTCTGGAGTCAAATACTCTGGGTTTAAATCCCAGCTCTGTCACTCACTGGTTGTGTAGACTTTGGAGAAGTTATTTTGTCACTCTGAGTCTCAGTGTTCTCCTCTTAAAGTGGACAGACTATTAGCACCTTCTTCACAGAAGGGTTGCTGGAAGGTCAAATATGCAATTAAAGCACTTAGATGATGATGATGATGATGATGATGATGATCCACTATCTTAACAAATGGCAATCAAAGGTAAAGAAGCTAAAAGTATTCAAGAATAAGAAAGCCAGAGAGGGGATGAGGTGCCCTGTCAGTTACCAGGACATCATCACTACCTCACATTTGGAAGACACATTTGGAGGCCCACTTCAGGTAAAATGCATTGTAGGAAAAAAATGTGAAAACTTTCAAGCAGACCAAAAAGATGGCTGGGTATCTTCAGTAGAAAACTCGGTATTGTCTAAGTCCTCGCTCTGGGTTTTCTGATTCTATGGGATCTTTTCATTGTTTTTGAACTATTTTACAATGCTATAGATTGTAAAAGATTTCACAAATATTTCTCGTCCATAGACACATGCAAATGAGTTTTGATTCCCAGGAAAGTGCAGCTGATTACCTGTCCTTGCCTCTCCCTCCACAAGCCAGTTTTGCATCTCTTTGTAAATTCATTTTGCATTATTTTGTCCATATACATGTGGTTCTTAGAACTCGTCTTTGAACCAGTGGTGACATCTTACAGGTTTCCTCATTAATTAATGAATTAAATAAGATCTTTGATGTGTGTTCATTTCACATTTGTTTGACAGTCATGGCTAGACCCTATCTTAAACATTATCCTATAATAATTTATGCCCAATATGCATTCATCCATTCGTTCATTTACTCATCAAAGTGATTGAGCACCAAAAATAAGGAACTATGTTGGAATGCATGCATGATACAAAGACGAATAAGCTTGGTCTTGCCCTCCAGACACTCACAAAGAATTATGAAATAATTATAATTCAAGATAACTGACAAGCACCTTGCAAAAAGAGAATGGGGAAAGGGAGATATTATGTCTGTCAGAGAAAGATGGAAGGACCCAGGAAAGCATTTCTAGTGATTTGTGCCTTGGAGGAGTCCAGGTTTCAAGGATATGGGGAGGATATTGCAGGCAAGTGCCTGCTTCCACCTGGCCAAACCTAAATGTATAGGGCACCTGGGTGGCTCAGATGGTTAAGCATCTGCCTTCAGCTCAGGTCATGATCTCCAGGTCCTGGGATCGAGCTCCATGTTGGGTTCCCAGCTCAGCAGGGAGTCTGATTCTCCCTCTCCCTCTGCCTCTCCCCCTGCTTGTGCTCTCTCTGTCTCTGTCTCTCTCAAATAAATAAATAAAATCTTAAAAATAAAAAAAAAACTCTAAATGTATAAAGTAGAGGAGTAGGAGACAAAGCTGAAAAGTCAAGTCACATAGAGTCATGGAGAACCTTGGATACCGTGCTGAAGGTAGAAGGGACCCACTGAAGTTTCCTTAGCAGGGGAGCATCCTGGCCGATCTATAGAATGACACCAGCCCTGTAGATGGAGGGTAGTTCAGAGAAGAAGACACCTGACTCCAGGGAGAACAGTTAGGGTCAACTGCAATATCCAGGAAAAGTTGGTAATTAGTCCCTGGACCAAGGTGACCACATAGGGAATGGGAAGAAAGTGACCCAGATGGGTACTGTCTGATCGCCACCGTGACCATCCTGGCATTCCACACGGCAACAGCAAACACCGAAATTTCTGCAAGGCCTTTTCTCTCTCCACCGGTGGCTTTCAAACACCAGCAAAGCTGTGTGCTCTTTATGATTCGCTCTATTTCCATGCCAACTGTCTGGCCTCCCTGTCCAAAGGGCAAGATCTCCACATTCTCTGTGCTCCTGCAGGGATCTAACACCCACTGCTTCTCAGTAAATGCTTTTAAATGACATTGAACTCTCGGCGCCGGCGCATCAGTGAAGTGCTCTTACTTGACCTGCAGAGACATCACACCCCAGGTCAGCAGATGCTCTCCTGTGCTGTTAATGCCTGACTAACGACCTCGATCACGAAAATACGCTTCCCGTCAGTGGCATTTTACAGGTCCAGGCGCAAAGATTTCCACACCGGCCGAGTGCACTCGGGCACCATGGCAACCGGTGCGTCCGCCCGCACGGACTCTCCGCAGCGTGGGAACAGTCAGCTCTCCATCCATTTTCGCTGACAACAAAAACGAGAGACGTTTCGTCCTGCCTCGTGCTCTCAGAAAATGTTTGGCAGGTGCCAGGGCAGCGAGGATGCCGGTCTTCGTGCTTGGGGAAAGTGAGGGTGCAGACGACAGCCCGAATTGGCCCGAAGGCTTGCAGTCCATCTGCAGAGGCTGCCGTCTGCCGGCGCTCTCCACAGGGGCTGGCGGGGCGCTTGTGCTGTTGTTCCACATATGTTACTTTAACTTGATTTAAAATCGCCTGCCAAAGACTTTGCCCCAGCTCTGCAGCCCCACATTTCACGGGCTTATGAAGTAATGTGCGTTTCGTGGTTACTGTTGTAGCCCTCTGTAAGAAATGCCTAAGGTGCCAAGACGTTATTGCTTTCAAGGGTGTTCTGCGAGAGATGGAAACTCAAGGAAAACTATCTGAAGCCAAACTGGGCATGTAAAGGCTTATATATAATAATATGGTTCTATTCTATATAATAATATAGTTCTATTGGCTCTCTAATCTCTCTGTGTCTTCTGTCTCTCTGTCCCTGTCTCTCTCTCTCTCCATCTCGGTCTGTGTCTCTCTCTCCCTAGCACTTGGCCCGAGTCCCTCCTATTCCTTATGGTATGTACAAGGGCAGGGCTTGGCCACAGGCAGTTGTAGGCTTAGAGCCCCCGACTGGCAAAGCCATAGCCAAAAGAGAGCATCTCTCTGCCAGTGGGTGCATAGAAAATCCCAGCGAAGCACTCTGATTGGCCTGTCCTGGGTCACATGTCCTCCTCCAGTGGGAACTATGAGGGACCAAGCTAGTCAGTTGCCTACCACTCCGGCTAGAAAAATGGGTACTATGATTAGCAGACCCAAAAAGACCAGAAGGCAGGCTATTACAAGAAGAAGGGAGGAGATGGTAGCCACATCAAAACTACAGAGCAAGCCAAGAAATGTGGGAAAAGAAAAAAATTCTCAACTGACTTGCACTTCCGGCTTCGCAGAATTTCCCACTTTCAAGTACAATGTCTGTTACAGTGCCGGGTTGCCCACGTCTGGAGGGTGCCGTTCACACTTCATTACAGGGAAGGGCCTGCCGACGATGCTGTTCTTGAGAATACTGTCAGAACTACCCCCTGGAGTTGCGCAACCTCGGGGCTCTGCCGGTCACTCCCAGAGGAAGAAGAACGCAAGTGGTGTCAGGGACAGAGATCAAACAACCGCAGTCCAGTTTTCAGCATAACCAGAGATCTGAGAGAAGAGAAAGGTCTGGAAGAAGGGAAGTCACCAGGGTGTATGCAGGTCATACAGACCTGGAGCAACAACAGCAGTAGACTCAATCATGAAAGGCAGGCAGCCTGGCTGGGACAGATACTGTTTGCCCCCTGGCTTCCTCTCGGTTTCCGGATGGGCATGAAGATTCTGCGTGTACAGGAGGTAACTCCAGCCAGAGGAATCGTGCCTCTAGGGGGGCTGGAGTCAGGAGGAGAAGAGGAGAAGGAGGGGTTCTTGCTCATGCCACTATGGCTCCCCAGCGGAGGGCACAGCCCTCTGATAGCCACACATGATTATTGTGTTTGGATTTATACAATCAATATTCATTTCATTTGCTCACATATATTTCCTTTTCTCTTTATTTTTTTGTGTGTGTGCATTTGTATGCTTTCATCTGGAATCATTTTACTCCTGTCTAAAAACCCACTTTTAGACTCCTATCTGAAGAACCACTTTTAAAATCTTCTACTGTCTCCCAACTGGTGACAAATTATCTTAGTTTTCGTCTGTTAAAAAATATTTACCTTGTCTTCATATTTAAAAGCTATTTCATTGAGGGGCATTGGGTGGTTCCGTCGGTTAAGTGTCCGACTCTTGATTTTAGCTCGAGTCTTGATCTCAAGGTCCTGAGTTCAAGCCCCACATTGGGCTCCACACTGGGCATGGAGCCTACTTTAAAAAAAAAAAAAAAAGATATTTTGTTGAATATAGAATTCTAGGTTGACAGTCATTTCCTTTCATCATTGTGAGTTGCCATTCCACTGTCTGATGGCTTAGTTGTTTCTGTCGAGAAGGTACATGCAATGTGTCCTTTTTTCCTCTGGCTGTTTTTAAGATTATCTCTTTGTCTTTGGTTTCAGCGCTTTGAGTCTGATACACAATGCTGTGAGCTTTTTATTCATTCTCTGAGGTTCACAGCCCTTCCTGATTTAGTATTATCTTTCATCAATTTTGGAAAATTCTTGGCCAGTATTTCTTCCTATTGGCTTCTACCATATTCCTTCTCCTCTCTTTCTGGGATTCCGGTTTCACTTAGATTAGACCTGGTCATCACGCCACACAGATTTCTTATGCTCTTTTCTATCTTTTGGTTCCTTTCAGTGCTTCAGTCTGAATATTTTCTTCCAATCTTTCTTGCAGTTCACCAAGAACCTCTTAAGCAATGTCTAATTTTCTGCTAAACCCATCCATTGCTCTCTCCTTTTCATGGTAAAAATATACATAACATAAAATGCACTGTTTTAACCATTTTTAAGTGTGCAATCCATTACTCTTTTAGTTGTATTTTTCAATTCTACAATTTCCACTTGGTTATGTTTGAAATAATTTTAAATTCTCTTCCTCAATCTTCCTTGAAGTATATTAACCAAAGTTATTCTAAAGTCCATAATATCTTCACTAGCTGGAACCACCATAGATCTATTCTATTTTGTCTCTTGTTTCTCTGGGGTTTTTGGTCAGTTCTTGTCTTCTTGAATATCTGATTATCTATTTGTTTCATACTGAGACTATGTATAAAACATTGTAGAGGAGTCGGAGGCTCTGTTTGATATTATCTTCCTCCAAAGATTTACCTTTGCTTCTGGCAGGTAACCAAGAAGTCTGACATTACCAAGCGCTAGTGAAGATATGAAGCAATAGAAAGCCATACATTTGCAAAAATACTTTAGCATTATCTAGAAAAGTTTAATTTTGACTTTTTGCAATAATCCATTTTAAAATGGGAAATGAGACCCAAAGAGAGCAAATAACTTGCTCAAGATTACATTGCTTTTGAACTCAGGACCCAGAAACACACCTTGACCTATTTGATGCCAGGGTTCATGTTCTTTCCCTTGATATACCTGTCTCCAATGTTCAACTGTAAGCAATCCCACTTAAAGAAGACCATGACCTTTTTTCTTTTACAAAGTGATATTTCATCAAACCAGTTCCTTATATCAAAGGCTATATGACTGCTACTCACTACTCTATTGTCATTGTCTAGAATAGGGCCAAAGATGTAACAGGGGCTCCAACATTATCTGTTGAGTGACTTGCCTATAGTACCCACAATGCACAAGGACCAGAGGCACCTATAAACACCTGTCTGAATCATTTGATCTGACCAGAACCTCAGCACCATTCTCACTGGCCATCCAACTTTGTAGGATGGGAAGAATTTTTTGCGCAGTTCTCCTGAGTCAAAGACAAGGGTTGGCTAAAATGTAGAAAGTATTCGGGCAAGTGGGGTGAAATTATCTTCCCCTTGGATATCCCTTCCTAGCAGCATGAGGACCCTAGCCTGGGGTTTTGGAAGCCAGGGGAGATGGGCATAGATAGTATACAGATCTATCTAATTTTTTCTTTTCAGTATGGTCTCACAGATCAATGTCACCTTTAACCTTCTCAAATTAGACACCTTCCTCCAATTCATACTAGCAAGGAAGTCCTCATTTTCTACAAGAAGAAGGAAGAGGAAGGCAGAAAAACAACCTACGTCCAAACAAGAAATCTCAGAGTAACTTTCAGGGAGCACTATCCTTCACTCTACCTCTAGGCCAGGCCAAATGGAGCCATTACACATTTTCATCAGCTCCCAAATCCATCCATCTCTCAGTTGACTCTCTGTTGTTCCGTTGGCTCCCATCTTGTCCTGCACTCTTGCCCCTCTTGAACTTCCCTTCATTGACAGCTTGCCCACCTTCTCCCCCAAGTTGTCACTAGCTGACCCAAACCTTAAGGCTCTCATAGGGGGTGTGGGAAGTTGGGATATGAAATAGGTGCCCACATGAAATAGGAAACTCAAGTTTTCCTGCATCTGGTCCCAAGACCCAACAACCATTTACCTGAAATGCTGCAAATACATTCCTCCAGCAGGGCTGGACTACCTGACACTCATTTCTGAGCCTATACTCTCAAGACCTCTGCTGCCCCTCAAAGAAGGAATATTCCAGAAGAGCACATAGCTCCCTGGCAAGTCTTCAGTTCTAAATGTGAGTCAAAGATGATTTTGCCAGAATTAATACTAAATGTTTTAATTTAATTTAATTTGGTAAGCTGATAAAAGCCAGGAGGAGGGCAAGGGCATTATTATTATTCCACAACCTACTAAGAGGCAAGAGCCATGATGGTGTGACCAATTCTCTATTTCTTACTATGCGTTTTCCATACTTGAGATCATTCTGTATACACAATTTGTAATTGCCTTTATTTTTGGCTTAAAAATATTTCCTTAGTATTTTCCAGGTTGTTAAAAAATGGTGTATTCATACCATTTTAATAACTTTATAGTATAGTGGAGGTACTTCTTAAAGGCTCCTAATATCAAATATTTCCATTTATTTTGACCCTCAAATAATCTTTATCATCTACTTGGCACCTTGTTCTTAAGCCTCCGAATTCAATGACATTTCAAAAACTCTGAAGTGCCAATATCATCCTTTCAACAGAGCTCAGGAATCTGATTACAGCTCTCTCAGGGAGTGATAGTCTCTCACACATTTTTTTTCTCCTTATAGCACATTTTTCCTACTTTACATATTTTCCCTTCTTGCAATTTTTCAAAATCAGCTTTGGACTGATTTTAAATAGATTTCTCGGTGGCCAGGTATTCCTGTGCTATATTCTAATCATCTTTATGGACATTTGGGAATTATATCAGATTTGAAATAAGAGCCATTTAGGAGATCTATGGAGGGCCAGCAGTGCTGCCTGGACAACTTTGTTTGGCAATAAGAAGAAGGAACAGCAATATTTGAAAACCAAACAAACGCTCCTTCCCACCTCAACATCCAGGTCTGTCTTATAGCTTCACGTCAAAGTTCAGTGAAAATATCCTTACTGGTGCAGGATCAACTCGCGGGTATTGGAGACAGTAAATCAGGCATCTGTCAAGTGAAAGGTACAGGCTCAGAATCTGCTTTCCCTTGGACACTACAGTGTGGCTCTTATGTGGAATTCGGTACAGAGAAATTTGCTGAGAGGGGCTTTCTGGGGATGTGGAAGTCAGCTGCGTGCATTTGCAATGTCTTTCCCTGGCCACTCAGAGACTGTCCCGCACAGCTGTGCCTGAAATCCAGCTGAGCCCAGCCCGCACCCTCACACACAGGTGCCAGGCTGGGAAGGGGCTAAGCAGCTGTGGAAAACCAATCCTAATTCATTCCATAAAAGTCAAGTAAAGGTTTACTGTGTGCCAAGATCTGTGCTGAGTGAAATCTACCAAGATGACTAAGACATGATCCTTGCCCCCAACAAGTTTACCATCTCATGACAGAGATACGTATATAAACGCATAACCACAAGGGGCGTAATGATGATGTGAGGGGTAGGTCCTGAGTGTAGGACAGAACAACGGAAGCAGTGATCTCTGCTTCCCAGACGCAAGTAAACAGTGAACAGAGGAAGTCACATTTGATCTGCATCTTGAAAGGTGAGCAAGAATCAGAGAGATCAAAAAGGGAGGGTAAAGGAGTCCAGGAAGAGGGAATTCCAATAATAGAATATGTTGAGCATCTCGCCATGTGCCAGGCTCTACTCTAAGCCTGTTCTGCATATTATCTCATTTAATCCTCACAGCAAAGGCTTAAGGCAGATTCTAGCCTAGTCCCCATGTCTAAATGAGCCAACACACAGAGAAGCTAAGGAACTTGCCCAAAGTCTTCCTTGTTGAACCTTCAACAAGACACATGCAGGTAACTACCCATTATTTCAATACTGCTGGAATATGGGGTCTGGTAGCAATGGGGCCAGAGAAGAGGCTGAAACAGGAGGAGCCCGATCTCAAAGGACCTTAATGTCATACTAAGAGATTGGATTTTAATTCTATAGGCTATAAAGAACTAAATATACAAAGTTTGGAAAGACAGAACTGATAGCTAAGGACAAAAAAAAAAAAAAAAGAGTCAGGAATCCAATTAGAGAACTATTAAGATAGTCCTGGGAAGGATGGATGAGCCCTGGAGCCAAGGGTGAGAAAGAGAGCAAACCTGAGACATTAGGGCAGTCGGTGGTTCCTGTTTCTTCAGATTATATGATATCAGTTCCATGGTAGGGTCCATACTCAGCCAATAACATCCATATCTGACCTACTTCCCAAAGGATTGGAAAAGGAAATAGGGGAGAAGGAAGTGTGGGGCCTGTGGTAACCTCACTTCCTAACCAGAGCATCAGTCTCCAAGAAGGGCTTTCCACTGCTGAGGATGGTGGTCCCATTTTCTAAGGACAAACCAGGCATAAGATCCAGCTCTTGGGCCTGGGGTCCCCATGCCCACGGTCACGCAACCTAGCAACATAGAAACTGGTCCAAGAGTGGGATGTGATTATGGAAACACCCTCCTCAATGTTTTTATCCTTCCGTTCCAGATCTGCCAAAAGATAGAAGCATAAAATTGCTTAGGATGAGAAAAAACACATAAATAAAACTCTTGTGAAGATTTTCATCAATATAGAACAATGAATGTATGAGGAAAACAGTATTCTGGCTGCTTTGTTTTCTTTTCAGTTGATTACAGGCACTGCATGTGAACTCTGACCTATATTCTGTGGTTGTTCCTTCAATAAAAACTAAAACTTCAGCTGTGTTAGAAAATGCGAGGGTGTGTATCATTTGTCTTTCTTTTGCTAAAGTGTAAATACAAGAGAGCTTTATGATTAACTGATTAAAAAGAGGAGAAAGCTTCATAATTAGGTTTCACAGAGCTATAGATTTTGCATTAAGTGGTTTATTACAAAAAGTTGGAAACATTGATCTGAGACATTAGACCACTCTGATTAAATTTATGGTACATTGGGAATACTTGGGCCAATTATAGGATTAAGAGTCCACTGTGGTGATATAATTCCACCTAAATGGAATTATAATATGGTCTATCTGGGGGCGCCTGGCTGGCTCAATCAGAGGAGCATGTGACTTTTGATCTCAGGTTTGTGAGTTTGAGCCCCATGTTGGGTGTAGAGATGACTTAAAAATAAAATCTTAAAAAAAAAAAGTCTATCTGGTGATTACTTTAGAACTCTTGACCCTGTCCCTACTGTATTCTCATTTCTTTGAAAATTTTGCCCACTGAGGGGCATCTGGGTGGCTCAGCTGGTTAAGAGTCTGCCTTCAGCTCAGGTCATGATCCCAGGGTCCCAAGATCAAGTCCCACATAGGGCTCCCTGCTCAGTGGAGAGTCTGCTTCTCCCTCTCCTCCTGCCCCTTCCCCCCATTCATGCTCTCTCTCTCTCTCTCAAATAAATAAATAAAACCTTTTAAGAAAAATTTTTTGCCCACCGAAAGGAACTGGCATATTTAGCTTTCCAAAACTAAAGTGAAGTTTAAGTCCTCACGTAAGTTTCAGATCCACTTGGACAAGTTCATATTTGTAATATTTAACTATAAAGTAAAAAGTTTTTAATGTCCTCCAATGGGTAGTTTTAGAAAATTATTGATATATTCATATGATGGAATATTATACAAACACTTTTAATTATGTTTTTTTGAGTCTATTGAATTACTTGTGAAATGCTCATAACACCATGTTAAATGGACAAAAGACAGGATATATAACACCATATTCAATGTGATCCCAAACACATGAGCTTGTATATGTGCGTGTGTAGCTATTTGGGGGCTGTAGGTTCTGGAACGAAATCTAAAAGAGTTTCACAGTTGTAATCCTTGGGGACAGTACGAGAGCAAATTTCTACTTACTTATGATTCCCTAACATTTTGGAATTTGCTATATTAAATATGAATATGTCTTTGTTCTAGAAAAAAGCCATTTTGTGAACATTGTCCTTCAAAGAAACTCTCAGGGAGCCCACACAATTCTTGCAGTGATGCTGCCTTTACTCACTTCCGTAATTATGCCCAAATCCCATCTATGGCCACAAATCAAAAATCATGTTTTTACCTTATAACCACATTTTATTTTTTTGTCTTATTTTGGAAAAAGTGTTCTTATTCTGTTCACGCACCCATTTTTATTTGGTATAGCCTTGGTGTCAAACAACGTCTGGCTGATTCTAAAAGTCAAATGTGCCTTCTTCAGACGGACTTGCTATCCTGACAATATTGCAAAGACCATATGAAGGACTCTGCGTGAGTCAGCTTGGGCTGCCATTACAAACTATCATAGACTCGGTGGCTTAAACAATAGACATGATTTCCTCCCAAGTTCTGGAGGCTGGCAGCCTGGCCAGTTTCCGGTGAGGTTGCTGCCTTGCAGGTGGCCCCCTTCTCTGTGTCCTCACAGGGCAGAGAAAGAGCTCTGGTCTCTCTTTTTATAAGGACGCTAATCCTTTTGCATCAGGACTCCACCCCACTCCTATGACCTCCCTTAACCTTAATTACCTCCTAAAAGCCCTATCTCCAAATACAGTCACATCAGGGGTTTAGGGCATCAAGTTGGGGGGAAGAGGGGAGACATTTCAGTCCATAGCTTTTATGGGGCCCAAGGGCAGCCTGCTCTGAAAGCCTTTTGAAATGAAAGTTTTCAAACGTTTTGAGCATTGCTTGCCATAAAGCATATTATCTGCCCACTTTCCTAACTGTGAAGACACCACTTGTTTGGATGAACAAGTTTCCAATGCCTTGGTTTTATAAAATGATTCGCCATCTATTCTGTTAGAGCCCCTATCCCTTTAATGCCCATTAGCTCATATCTGATTGAGAAGTAAGAATGATGTTTATATAATCCAGAAGTTGAGTTGCTTCTTCTCTCTGAGTACAGTGTTTTTCACTCAGTCAAGAACAACTTTTCTCAGCATTAAGAAAAAAAGTCTTAGGGGCGCCTGGGTGGCTCAGTCGTTGAGCGTCTGCCTTCGGCTCAGGTCATGATCCCAGGGTCCTGGGATCGAGCCCCGCGTCGGGCTCCCTGCTCCGCGGGAAGCCTGCTTCTCCCTCTCCCACTCCCCCTGCTTGTGTTCCCTCTCTCGCTGTATCTCTCTCTGTCAAATAAATAAATAAAATCTTTAAAAAAAAAAAAAAAAAGAAAAAAAAAAGAAAAAAAGTCTTAGAAATATATGAAGATCGTAAGACAAAAGCTTAAAATCCCATGGAAGTGACTTTAGTGCAATCAGTGGCTAGTTTAATGACTTCGTAAACCACAACATTTATTTTAAGCCTATCTGGGGAAGCTACAATTACAGATAAAGAGGCGGTAGACATTTTCCCCCTGTTAAGAAAAACTGATGAAGAGAACTGTACACTGGATTATATGGTTAATGTTGATGAAACCTGGTCACTATTAGAAACGAGCCATGTGTGAATCTCAGGATTCTAAACTTGCAAAAGACTGATCCTGGGTCCACAGACCCACACACAGGTTGCACCAGGCCAGTGTGTTACTGGATTATTATTGCTTTTATCTGTCTCTGCTTACAAAATGTTGTTGCTTTTCAAGGACCTATCCGATCCCATTTTCCCCAGATACCCTGTTATTTTTAACCCTCAATTTTGCAGAAGACAAGATTTAGAGGAACACATTCTATGCCATTGTTGCAAAAATGCCTGTACATAAAATATTTTATATGAATAAAAAACTTATTAATTATAATATTTTATAATCACTCCTCTTCCCTTCTACACAAAACTCAGTTCTACTGGGGCACCTGGGTGGCACA
Source organism: Mirounga angustirostris (assembly GCF_029215605.1). Lineage (NCBI taxonomy): Eukaryota > Metazoa > Chordata > Mammalia > Carnivora > Phocidae > Mirounga > Mirounga angustirostris. The sequence continues at coordinate 13,346,853 of NW_026991711.1, read as the reverse complement.
GTCGATTAAGCATCCAACTCTTGATTTCGGCTCAGGTCATGATCTCAGGGTCACGGAATCGGACCCCCACGTCAAACTCTGCCCTCAGTACGGAATCTGCTCCAGGTTCTCTCTCTCCCTCTCCCTCTGCCCCTCCATCCACTTGCTCTCTCTCTCTCAAATAAATAAATAAAACCTTATAAAAAAATAAAAATTAAATTTAAAAAAACAACAACTCAGCTCTTCTGCACAGGCTTCCATATCACCCCCCTCCAACCGCATCCCAACTAGCTTAATTACTACCTCTTCCCTCTCCTTTGCTATATCATGGAACCCCCAGCCCAATTTATTAAATATGTTATTCACAGAACTCTGTGATCCAGGAAAGAAGAAAACATGGATTTATTATGTTCGTCCCCACACCTGACTGTACAGCTATTGATGCCACGTTATGTGAAATTACCAGATGTATGGGGCCCAAGGGCAGGCCGCTCCAAGATGGGGCACTTTGGCATGAAGATTATTTTAAGTCAAAAATCAATCAAACCCAGCAGATTCAGGAAAAGCTCTTTACCTCCCCCACAACTGCCTAAAAAGAACTTAGATCGAGGACCTGCTCCAGGAAGAGAGCTGTCACCATAGGTAACTACATTACACCGTGAACTAGGTCTGGTAGACAGGGAGGAACCTACCAAGGTCTGTTTGATCAGAGTCCTCTCTGTCCTGTTGTTTCTGAGTGGCCCAGCCAACACTGGTTTACCAAACATGGAAGCTTTTTCATCTTCCTGTGAATTGCATTCCTTCCCTTTGAAGTTCCAGACCTCCCCCTCCCTTCTCCTTCATTCAGGGTGACTTACATACCTCATTTTGCCTGACTGTCTTTCGAATCTCGATCTCTGTGTGGATTCTGGGTCTATATGCCATTAAATTTTATTTTCTCCTGTTTAATCTGTTTCGTGTCAATTTGATTCTTAGTCCAGCTACAAGGACCTAGGAGGGGACAGGAATTCTTGCTCCTTGGCAGATGGGAGAGGCAAAATCTCCAAGGGCAGGGACAGTGATGTCATACCATTCACCACATAATGATATTCAGCTGACATGCATCCAGTGAAATGAGTACCATGAATGAAGACATTGACAGCCTTTTCCAGGCTGACAGACCTGCTTCCCACATGTTAACTCAGGATTTTGTAACCACACCCGAGAGCTGGAAAGATCAGGAAATGTTGGATATGAGAAAACTGACCTGTAGACATGCAAACGAGCTAGAGAAGCCCAGGATAAGAGGCTAGGCCTGGGCCAGGTTCTGCCAACTTTCAGGCCATGCTCTTGCATCCAAGCTGAGCTCCTACCTTATCTTTTTAACATCTTTGCATCAAAGATTCCATTTCCTGCTAAACTGTATAATGATTTATGCAACTGGCACACCCATCTACATACACACCACCCTTCTACGTTCTTCTCGTACTATTTTTAGACTGAATGTCATTTGTATGTGCAATTTATATTTTTATAAAACTGCATAGAAGTTTAAAGAAAGCATCTACCACACACACACACTGCCTAGTTTGTAAGTATTAACCAGCAGTTCCTTCCAACCTTCCAATGAGCTCCATCCTGGCTCTTGACAGTCTCTCCCATAGACCCAAGACTCCTGGGCTCTTGGCTTCAGCAATCACTAATACTCACCACGTAGTTCCCATCTAAGAGTCTTCACACCTACTGTTCCCTCTGCCTGGAAGGCATCCTTGCTTTGTTAAGATTCATGCAACCTTTAGTTCTTTCTCAGGCATCTCCTCCTGAGGAAAGTCTTCTCTATGTCCCTGATTAGACCTACACCCCCAATTATAGGTTCTCATGACACAGCATAACTCTCCCTCAGATCCTTCATCATAGATACAATGTTACATGAATGTGTGTGATTAGTTGATGGGTATCTGCCTGATAGCAGAGATTATGCTAGCTTTTGCTCAGCCTGGAACTTGGCACGTGACTGCCAGGCCCACATTGGGCTTATCTTTTTATTCACCTCATCTTTGAGGTCTCAAACCACCTGGCTGCCTTTTCTGGTGTGAGCCTCTCTACCTGGATCCGTTTTGACCAGCCCTCCTTAAATAACATCTAGACAGTTTTTTCCTTTGGAATCCCCTGTTATTATCCTGGAGCCCTATTGCTGTGGTGGTGAGGTGTGGGGGATGGATGTGTTCTCTGGTGTCCTGGGATGAGTCTCTGTGTCTTAAGTGAGCCTGTCCCCTGGGCTGCCTGCGTTCACAAGGGCTCCTCAGCTTTGTTTTGCTTTCTTTCCTGCCCCCACTCCCACCCCTGCTCCGGTTAGGAGAGACAGGAAGGCTAGGGGGGACCAGAGCTGGGATTTCCCTTCCCCTGTCCGTTGGACTTCTGTGAAACCCCAGTAGGTTAGGCTCTGGCAAAATAGTTTCTCTTGAGAGCAGGCCTTGTTAATAAGAACACAATTTTTTTGGTATATTTCAAAATGGCTCCTTCCCCACCCCACCCCCAGACCCCCCCACACCCCTCCTGGCCAGAAGCACAGGAGATGGGTTTTTTCTTTCTTATCTTCACAGCGAGGATCTTGGAGGGATCCTTGTAGGAATCGTGAATGTGTGGGGCCTCCTACCAAGACTGGATCCCCTGGAGTTTTTAACTGTCAGACTTGTCTGTGCTGAGCTTTCAGAAATTCATCTATTAGAATTGAGGTTTTCCTCCCTAGGTACTATTTCCTGCAGAATGTTCTGCTCTGGGCTTGTGATCCGGTGGGCTATGATTCTCTCAGTCCACCTCTATCTCTTCAATTTGGGGGACAGAGGTTTGCCCGGTAACCTCACTTCTTTGTTGGATATAAACAGAGTTATTGATTTTCAGTTTGCTCAGCGTTTTCCTTGTTCTAAGTTCCTTACATGCTGGACTGGAAACCAAAAGTCCAGTTTTGCCCAACATGGGGAAATAGCTTTTTGCACAGTCCTTCCTGACTTCCCCTTCCTGCACCTTTATTGAGGCCCCACAATGCTTCACATGCTGTCCCACATGGGCTCCAGGGAGGTTGAACTCCAAACAACTCAGAAAAAAAGATCTTGCAGTTGATACATTTCAAAATGGGCTATTTGATTCATATATATTTATATATATGTATATCTCATATATACAATTATATATAAATATATACATATATATGCAGTAACTCAAACTTCATATTTTAATAGGCTGAAATTATATGGATTTTTTGTCAGATGCCATTCGAGTAATTTGAGATAATTATTTATACAGAACTTATTTCGTGTAACAAGGACATCATGTGATAGCAAGAACATGTATAAGAGGCTTTTTTTTATTAACGAGAGCACATAAAAAGAAAATCAAGACAGACAGCGGTATACATGTCTGGCCCTCTGTGACTAAGTTAGTAAACATTTTGTGCAATATTTACTGCCTGAGGTCATGGATAGGCACTGTAGGAAATTACTAATGAGTTTATTTTCGAATCAAAAACTGACAGGAACAAGTGCATATGAGGCATTAATCACACAGAGAATCAGAATGCTCATAGAAAGAACAAAGATGAAAGATTAAGAACATAAGAAGAACAAGGTACAAGGCTAGGGTCCTACTTGAATCGGGGGGAGAGCAAAGCCAAGCGGAGGTATGAAAGGATGATACCTCTCAAATATTAGCCTACGTTTCCCCTGCACGTCTAACCCTGCTGTGGCTTCCCTTATTCCTTCCACCCACATCCCAATTAAGTCCTCTGTGTTCATTGCCTCAGAGGAAAGTTGTGACTTTGTGGAAAGGAGAGGATAACAAAGAATCCTTTATCTTTTGTGTTCCAAAGGCAGGTGCCCTTAGAGAAATAGAAAAGCTTGGACAAAATGCCTGTTGGGGGTAAGAGAGGACATTTTCTCCTTCTCAGACTAGAAAGATATCCCAGACTTGTGGAAGATAAAAGAGAGACAGATGGTGAGTGCATGTGTCAGCATCTTTGTGTTGAGTGAGTCACTCAGTCAACAAGAGGAAGGGAATATTGGTGGGTCCCAGATGAAAGGGTCTCCTGTCTTTTCTCCTGGTTAGGGTCCCAGGGAGGCCACAAAACCTGTCAGAGGGTTGGTAAGATCCAAAGGGAGAAGGAACTTGCACTCTTGGCTCCATAAGGCACCTAGCAGGAAGCAAGACCCTTGAGAGGGAATGTGTCTGCACGTGGATCAACAACCAAGGACCCAGTGAATAATGGTTGTCTCTTTGGATATATGTCATTAAGGACCAGATGTTCTCCATCCCCATCATGCCTTGGCATTACCTAACCCTACATATATACCCATTTGGAAAGGGAATGAATGACTCAAATCAAGCATTTCCAATCATCCCAGGAGAATAGGACCTACATTAAATTAAGGTGAATTAAAGAAAACTACAAAATGTGCTTGTGAACTTGGTCTAGAATCACATCTGCTATCAGGTAATGGGGACCATTTGGTCCCATCTAAAATGTACCGAATGCCTATTATGTGTCAGGTATTAATCTAAGCACCTTCCTCTACTTCATGTTCATCACCACCTATAACATAAAGAAACCAGGCTTAGGGGGTTTAGGTAACTTGCCAAGATCATAAAGTTAGTGTGTAGCAGATCAAGAACTCCAGCCATTGCCAGACAGCAAACTCCACGCTGTTAACCTTTTCTCTATTCTGACTCCTCCTGGAGGGCAAACTACAATGGTGAAATACTCCATCCCTGACCTCCTTGAGTTTGCAGTCTAGAATGAATAGGAGGAGGGAGAGGGTTTGCAAGGAGCCCAACCCAGTCCTGTTGGGTAAGAAGGCACAGGAACAAAAAGACTGGATCATCTTTTGTCCTCATGAGAAAGGAATCTCAGCTAGAGATTAGAAGACAACCAGGTATAGATTCTCTACTTCAAAAGAAGTACTATCGGTTTGGGGTCAAAGTTTGGTGCAAACCTAGACTGTGTGGTGCATTAGCTGTGTGGTCTTGGGCAGATAACTAACCTAGCTGAACTTCACTTTCTTTAAGACAGAAATAATACTACCCATCTTATAGGATCATTAAGAAGTGAATGAGATCATATAGATAAAAGCCTAATAACTGGTTGATGATCAATACACATTAGCTCTTTCCCCCTCCCTCCAGCACAAAGCATCCTCAAGAACTACCACCCCATCCTGAGTCATTCCCAGTTAAAGAATTCCCAGTTTGAGGCGTCAGGTGAACCTTCCATGGTGAAGGCAAACCCAAGCTCCTCAGGTCCTCAGTGTCAGAATAGACATAGCCTGCCTTTGAACCAGAGTTCACTTGGATTGTCTAGAATTATTTGAAGTCACTTCAACTGAACGAGTCACTCCACACTGGATCCACCTAATTGGGTGATTGCTGAGTAAACACCTGGGTCCAAAGAACTGGCCATAATCTACCTCCCACAGATACTATTCTCAACATAGCCCTCAGAGGCCAAGTCTCCAACTTCAGTGAGCATGTATTGAGTTTCCCTAGGTGACCACACATGCCAGGAGTGATAGAAAGATAAATAAGACATAGTCTTTGCCTTCTAGCAGTTCAGAATCTGGAGGAAGACAGGGATATATAGAAACATAACTGACACAAAGTAGACTGATAAGTTACCCGAGAGAGCATCAGTGTGCAATAGAACAAAGATTTAGAATGACTGGACTGGACTGAAGTCTCTTAAAAGAACTGAAATTTGAACTAGGCCTGGAAGGATGGCTCTGGCTGTACCCAAAGAATACAGGAGAAGACAGTAGAGTAAGAAATTTCAAAGCAGAGGGAACAGCTTAAGCAAAGTCAGACGGTTTAGAAAGCCCACACTGGGTCCAGGCACAAAATGTGGTCAAAATTCATGTGTGGTAGAAAATGGCCGTGGATGCTCAAAATTTGGAGGCTTTCTAATGCCACTTGAGAGTCTCTATCATATGGAATGGAGAGTCATCACAGATGGTTTTGTAAAATGGCTTGAACATCACTTGATGAGTAGGGACAAGCATGATGATTATGACATGTCATAACTAGAGTAAGTACATCTTTCTGAATAATCATGTGCTAAGAAAGCAGTATCGATGTGATAAAGCTTTGGCTTCTGCCTCTAATTTAATATTCTTCCCCACTGATATAAATCCAGTGGCTGTCAACTCTGGGTACAACATAAGGTCACCTGAAAATGTTACCAAAAAAGGGGGGATGGGGAGAAAGAAAAAAAGAAAAAAAAAAAAAAAACTATGTCTGGGTCCTACTCCCATAAATTCTGAGTTATCCAGTCTAGGGTAGAGTGTAGGCATTGGTATTTTTTTAAATTCCCCAGGTGATTCTAATATTGAGGCAGCGTTAACATCCACAAAGTGTGGACCCTACACCAGCAGCATCAGCATCCCCTGGGAGCTTTTTAGAACTAGAAAACCTTGGGCCCTGACCCAGGCCTACTGGATCAGAATTTGCACTTTCACAAAAAATCCCCAGGTGGTTTGTAAGCATGAAAATCTGAGAAGCCCTGATATACACATTCCTGCCTACCCACTCCCCACCCCTGCCAAACCCATTTTTAGCCTGAAAACGGAAGAAGGAAAAGCCCCAAAGATTGAGATCTGCGATTATTACTAAATCCGGTAACAGAAACATGAGTAAACTTATCTCGAGTTTGCAGGGTCAGGGTTTCACCGCATGGCACCAGATGACTCCAGGCGGAAAAAAGGAAGAGAAAAGCATTTGTTTAAGCAGAAGGATTCCTGACAGAAGGACTGAGTCCTAAAATAGTCCGAGGCAGATGGGGTCAGCAAAGCCTTTGGTGACTGGAAGGTACCATGATTTAGCACGTGTCTCTGACACAGCAGCCTGGGCTCACAGGATGATGAGTCAACGCCCAGGAGCTGCTCCTGGGTCTGCCCAAGCTTCTTTGAGAAGAGCACAGGGTTTTCCCCTCTACCTACAACCACCCACAGGACTGTGTATCCATTGTCATTTTCACCTGCAATCGTTAAGCTGTGAGCCCTCAGCTGTGCTCAAGTTCAAAGAGAAAAGCTCAAGACCAGTAGCCATCAGTTGATGGTAACCTGAGGCACAGACCATTACACAGATATAAAATCCAATCTCTAACCTTTGGAAACTGCTATGGTCTGAATGTTTGTGCCCCCACCCCCAAATTCACATGTTGAAACCTAACCTTTTAAAGGTGATGGAATTAGCAGGTGGCGGTCTTGGGGAGGTGATTAGATCATGAAGGCGATTAGTGCCCTAATACGAAGAAACACCAGAGAGCTTCCAAGACCCTTCTACCATGTGAGGACACAGCAAGAAATCTGTAAGTGGGAAGAGGACTCTCACCTGACCATGTTGGCACCCCCGATCCCAGACTTCCAGCCTCCAGAACTGTGAGAAACTCTAAGGCACCCGGTCTGTGGAATTTCGGGAGAACCGCAAGAACCGCCCAAATGGACTAAGACAGAAGCCATTACTAAGCACCACCTTGGCTTCAAAAAATGATGATGAAATTGCAAAATTGTGCTTTGTGTTTAAAGTAGAAGCCTGGAAAAGGAGCCAGAAGTGCTCAAGGCACCGAAAGCTGAGCTGGAAGAGAACTTTGCAGCAAGAAAAATTCATCTCAGAGTGAAACCAAGTCAGACTGGCAGAAACATCTACTGCTCCCTCCTTCAACACCTTCCAAACACATTCCTGGAGACCAGTAGAACCTCAGGCTCCACTTGGGGGGATAAATGTCACTTGGGTCTTCAAAGTTAGTCTGTAATCAAATCTTGGTGAATTAAGAAATGACTTTGAAATTTTCAAACTACAGTTTGTAGCGGATTTCCTCCTACTTATTGATAATGGTAAATCCCCAGGAGACTCCAACATGTGCTTCCTACAGAGGAAAGGACAGTAATACCAAAGAGTTAACTCTCTTAGCTGGGGGGAATTCTAAAATGAATTGCTTTCTAGCTTCCTAAAAATGTTACTTTGGAGGCATAACTCTAATTCCTAGCCAAATGTGCAAAGGCATCAACCACAACTGGAGACAACTTACAACTGAAGCAGTTTCCTAGGGAAATAAGCCAGGAAGTGCAGCCCCTCTCTATCACTGGCTGAATGCCCATGGTCCTCACACACACCTAGCAGGACCATAAAGGCTCAGTAAATGTTTGCTAGTCTCTTAATCTTTATTGTTAATATTTTAGGTTGAACAATATGAAATTGCCATTTGTATGGGTCAAAAACAGATATTGACAAATTTCAGACAGTTCCACCTACCATCAAATTGACCAAAAGATGTTAAATGGTTAATGTTGGGAAAGATTGCAATGAGATATGGTTGCTCATATTCTTGTGAAGGTAATAAAAATTGATATAATGTTCTTAGAGATAAGTTTGGTAGTATGTATAAAAAACTTTAAAATTTTTCATACTCTCTGACACAAAACCCCAACATCTAGGGATCTATCATAGAAAGTACAAAGATGTACTTTTCCAACATTATTTAAAATAATTGCTGGGGCGCCAGTTGGCTCAGTCGGTTAAGCTCCTGCCTTCAGCTCTGGTCATGATCTCCGGGTCCTGGGATCAAGCCCCGCATCAGGCTCCTAGCTCGGCGAGGAGTTTGCTTCTCCCTTTTCTCCCTCTCCCTCTGCCTCCCCACGCCCCCCCACTGCTCATGCTCACTCTCTCTCTCAAATAAATAAATAAATAAATAAAATCTTTAAAAAAATAATTGCTTAGATGTCTAATAATAGGGACTATAATATAATGTTGGAGAATATAAAAGTGGACAAAGATACTCAAAATATAAATTCCAGAAGATATAATTCTGGGTGATTTTTTCTTTTTCATTTCTTAAAAATCTCCATGTTTGTAAATACATTTTTATACTCATAAAAAAGTATTTTAAAATAAATATAATTATAGAAATTTTCAAAAAAGAACCAAAGTCATCTACTCCCCCATACACCTTGGAGTCTGAAGACCAGAACTACCTACACGCTCAATTTACTGTATATTAACATGATATTATTATTCTAGAACACTCTTGCCCAGGCAAACACCTTGACTGTTTATTACAGGAATTTCCCTAAAGACCCATCAACTCTTCCATTAAAAAGCACTGATTGCAAAAAAAAAAAAAGGCAAAAAAACATTGATTGCACCTTCAGCCTATTTAAATCCCTGCATCAAAAGTCTTCTGCTTCACTGTTTTCACAGCCCAGGACTATTGTATCGCAATCCTTAACCAGCCTTCATCAACCCCACACCTCCACACATGTACCCGTGGAAAGACCTGCCTTCCACCAACTTCCCAATTTTCAACAAATTCTGACCTTGCTCTCCCACTCTGATACACTGCGGAAGCTTTCCCAAGGTGGTTGGTGTCCTCTCCCACGGCAGTGTGCTGTGAACTCAGCTTTGTCTTATCAACATGCTGTGTTGTTGGTATTAGGGGAGCCAGCATATGACAGGGTAATACTTATGAAAACCTATCAGGAACCTTCTGTGAGCCAGGCACTGCACCATCCAAGTAATAGGAGGTGTGCTAGCATAAAAATCAAATAAGATAATCAATGTTACAGAGAACCTAAAGGGGAAGGTAGGTTAGGAAGCAGTATTCCTCCATGCTCAGTAACATTCAGGCGGTGAGATAAGGCAAAGTGAAGGATTTGCTCAATGTGCTAGGTAGCATCCTAGGATAACCCCACATGCCTTTCACCTTCGTATAATCCCTTCCCCTGTGAGTGTGGGTGGGTACTTTGATAGGATGAGATATCTCCACTGTGATAGGGGATACGTAGGGGATTTTTCAGTTAACTTTGAGTTAATGAGAACAGGAATTACTCCAGTGGACCTCAGGTAATCACAGAAGGCTTTAAAGGCAGCGCGTTTTCTCAGGCTGATGGTAGAAGTCAGAAAGATTGCAGGCACGAAGATGGGGGGGTCAAATGGCAAGGAATGTGGGTGGCCTCTAAGAACTAAAGGTGACTCCCAGCTGGCAGCCAGCAAGGAAACAGAGATTTCCATCCTATAATCCTCAGGAGTGGCATTCTGCCATCAGCCCAAATGATCCTGGAAGCGGAGTCTCCATATGAGAACTCAGCCCAGCCAACACCTTGATTTTGGTCTTGTGAGACTCTAAGCAGAGAAGCTGGCTAAGCGCACCCCGTCTTCTGATGTACGTAACCATGAGTTAATAAACGCGTGGTGTTTTGAGTCTCTAAGTTGGCAGTTTTTGTTACACAAAAGAGAAAACTAATACACCAAGTCATGGATACAAGTGCAAGATAAGACAAATGATCACCACAAAGCTCTCAAGGCTCCCATTGGATCCCAACATAGCAGTGATGCCCAGAGGGATCTACCTAACAGCCTCCTACAAGGGGGGGCCTGGACAAACCGGAGGGCAATCACTGATGCTGAGCAGATCCTTCAGTGGAAGAAGTGAAGGTCACTGAGGGTGGAGGAGGGGGGCGCGCTGCACCGAAAGCTATAAGAGGAAAAGGTAACAGAATTTTTAGTAGGTACCTAACGCTCCCCTATGCAACCCCACCTAGGGTGGGATTTAGTTGGCAGCAAAAGAAAAATGCCCCAGAGACAAGATGTAGAATTGGCATGAACACACCAAGGACTCCAGCCTGGCACTGAGTTAGACAGTGGGTGCTCAGGTGGGCTACTGGGGTCAAGGGCGCAGACAAAGAAGGGTTAGTGGAGGAGCAAACTAGCCAGACATGGCTCCTCAGTGTCCCTCAGTGTCCCTTAGATACAGTACAAGGCACATTGCCCAGATCTGGTTTCGCTACTGTCAAGTCTCCTTTGAAGGTCCATCCCTACTCTTCTCTATCAGCTTCTCACTCTCCCTGCAAGGACCAGGATAAATCCCACCTCTTCCAGGAAGTCTGCCCTATCACACTTGCCTGGCGTCACCTTCCTATAGCTGAATGCCGACTTCCAATGAAAGATCCCTGATTAATGGAAGGCGTTTCCCACTTGATTCGTTCCAAGAGCAATGACTTCATTTCTTCAAGCAAAACCTCACCCCCATTTCAAGGTAATTTTAATGATTAAAGACTTTCTCCTCACACTAAGCCAAAATCTATCACTTAATAACTGTGCCACTACTTCTCCGAGACCCACTTTCCTCATTTGCAAATGGGAATAAAATTAGTACCTCCCTCAGAAGATAGTTGGGATGATTAAATAAAATAGTCCAAGTAAAAGACTTGACTGTGTCTGGTGCATAGTCAGGGCTTGATAAATGGTGGTTGTTGTTACATCGTTGAAAAAATTTGTAAAGCATCTGTTACAATGTCCGGTGTGCTGTGGACTCTCCATGAATGGCAGCTCTTATCAGCTATGGCAGCGGAAGCCACATAGAGACCCCACTCCTCTTTTTTCAGCTGATACTTTCCAAATATATAAAGACAGTTGGGTAAGCTGCCTGAAATACAACATATGGCCAATAAATGTTATTTCCCTTAATCCCCTAGTATCCTCTTGTCCAGTACAAGTCCTGCATTGCAGGTCATCTTTTCCAGATGCCCTCTGCTGGAGTTAAAAATGCCTTTCTCCACGTGAAGCTCCCTCGCCAAATGGAAGAGAGCTCTGCAGGTGTGGCTGAGTATGTGGGTACAGAAGGGCCGTGACCACCTTCACCTGGAAACAGTAGTCCTCCTAACTTGATGGAATGCTTTTTCAAATATAAACCCAAAACTTCATGTCAATTACTTACATTTCCATTGCTGGTTCTCTAACTGAATCCTTCAAGATTATTTGAAATTGTAATTCTATCCTCCATCATATTTGCTCTTCTTTTTGGTTTTGTCATCTGCAAATTTGAGAGCCTGCTTCCCAAGCTCCTTCGTTATTTGGCACTAATTTTGTTGACATATCTCATCTCTTGATGGATTTTAAGATGGTTATGGGTAAAAAACATTTCTATGCTTTATAATATCCTCTGTAGTAGTAGCTTTTAAACTTTTGTAACTGAAGCCCATAGTGAGAAATACATTTAACACTGCAACCCAGCCCATTCACACACACACCCCCAAACACACAACCTGATATAAATGTTTAATAAAATTTATACTTATATTCATGAAGCCCTCTGTGTTGCCCATTCTATTGTATATTATTATTATTATTATTATTAATTGTTGGTCAAACCCACGTGATTGATTTCATGGTCCATTAATGGATCCTGGGCCATAGTTTGCAATATGCTGTTCTATAAAAGAGCTTTTAAAATTTCCCACTAAAGTGGCAGAATAAAGTTGTGCTCACGGACATGGAATGGTACCAGTACTGCCTAAAGAAATCTTTGCTTCATCTTTAAAACCTTGAGAATATTGTGCTCCACTGCATAATCTAGCCATGTTTATTTTCGTAGAAAGCTAGTAGGCTTTTCTCCATTTTTTTTTCCTGTAAAAATTATAATGCATAAAAGTGCTCTATTTTTATCCCATGCTTTGTTTGCCCTTCAGCACTCCACCAGAAAGCCACTGACAGATGGGCACCCTGGTTTGAGAAGAAAAGCTCTGCAGCTCCAGAAGCAGGGCTAACCACATAGCCATTCCTCAGCAAGAATGGGTTTACTTATTCATAGGCTATTTCCCTAAAGAAGGGAATGTGTATGAGATAACAAATATTTGAGTTTTCCTTGGGATGGGAAGGAAATATGGGATAAAGGGGTTATTCGTGAAAGATCGACCAGGAAGATGGGGTGTCTTAGGAGACAATTCCCCATGGATCTCCCACATTTCTGTATATCTGGCAAGCAGAGGCTCTGACTGCCTTCTTCACTGACTATCTTTTCAGGGAAGTTTTATGCAATCAAGCATCCTTGAAAGAACATGCTTGAACATAGAAAGAGTATCCCCCTTGGGGGCCCCTGGGTGGCACAGTCGGTTGAGCCTCCAACTCTTGATTTTGGCTCAGGTCATGATCTCAGGGTCATGAGATCGAGCCCCACATCAAGCTCCCCACATCAGGCTCCACACTCAGCGCAGTCTGCTTAAGTTTCTCTCTCTCCCTCTCCCTCTGCACCCCTCTCTGAAATAAATAAATCTTAAAAAAAAAAAAAGACAAAAAAAGGAAAAAGAAAGTGTATATCCCTCAAAAGCAAAGAGCAGGTTAGTTTACTGTCCTGTATTATGTAGGTGTCTCCCTCCAGTCTGTGGCCAGCCCACTGTACAAGATTTGGGATCCCTCAGCTCATGGTTCCTCTCCTGTAATGCACGCCACTGTGTGTGCAGATGCTTAGCCTTGCCCTCTTTATGTTTCCCTTTGGAAACTAAGGCTCGGGAAGCTACAGCCAATGTTGATGCTCTGGCTACTGCCATTCCTGTGACTAATGAATGGTCCTTTACCTCAGACCTGAGAGACTCCTGACAGCATACAGGAATGGTGGCAGGCTAACTCATGAGTTTGCAGGAGGGTAAAATCTGTAGCTTTTCTCAGTTCTTAGCAGTCTCGTGTTACTGGTTCCAACAGGCAAGTCCATGTCTTGAAGTAATTAAGCTGACATTTTTTCTTATTTCATTTAGTCATTCAATAAATAAGCACTTATTGAATGCTTAATCAATGCTGGGACGTTTCCAAGAGGCTGAGGATATGGAGACCCAGCATTTGCCAAAACCGAGTCCCATAATAAAAAACAAAAGCCTCTTACATCAAAAACTAATGATGTAATGTATGGTGACTAACATAACATAATAAAATTAAATTAAAAAAAAAAGCCTCATAGTAAAACAAAGTTTAGTGAGAGAAGACAAACAAGTAACCAAATGGGCTGACAGGACCATTTCAAAGAGCATTAAGTGCTAAAAAGAAAATAATGCAGAGTGATACAAGAGAGGGTGTTGGGGTGGATGTGGAGTGAGGCATGACTTGAGGTTGGGTGATCAAGGAAGGCCTCTCAGAGGCGGTGAAATTGGATCCGAGACATCCATGATGAGGCCAACCAGGCAGGAGAAGAATGTCTTGGGAAAGAGTATTCCAGGAATAGCTGTGGTGGGTGCCCTACGGCCGGAAACAGGATGATGTGCTCAGGAAATGAAAGGCCAAAAAGCCAAGAGAAGAATAATGGTGGATGAGGTTGGAGAGGAGGCAGGGCAGGGCAGGAGCCTCAGGGGTCACAGACCAGCTTTGATTATCATTATTGTCTCTCTTGGCTCCTTCCCTTCATTCCCAGTACCCTCCAGCTCTCCTCCCATCTGAAAGTGTCTCCCTGGTCACCTTCTCCACGGAGCCCCTCCATGGCTTTCTGGATTGGAAAGTGAGTGGTAACTGCCCGAAGCCTTTCATTTACGGCCCACAGAAATATTTGTATGATGTGAATGGAATTGTAAAGACTGGGAGTGTGTCAGGGCCATCTCCAAAGTCCAAATTTCAGATGCCTGGAAGCATGGAGGAGGGACTTCAGGGCAGGTGCTGCCCTGGGAACTCTTTCCATCACAGCAGCTGTCAGGACAGACTCCTTGTTCAAGTTTAATTCCTGGATGTAGGTGCTCATCTCTGACAACAAAGGAATGAAGAGTGGCTTCCAATGGCTTATTTAAAGAGCTTCTGATGCTCTGTGAGGAGTCTTATTTGGCACTCACCAATTAGTGGCTTCCTGAAAGGGAAAAAGAGGAAACTGACCCAACACCTTGTGACAATGAGAGTCACTAGGTAATCATACCAATTCCTTATTTTTTTGTATGAAACTCAAGAATAGGGTAAAACTCATTCAGTCAAACTAATCAAATTAGTTAGATCCCCAAATAAAGTAAAACTAATTTCATCAATCTACTAATTTAAAGAAATTGGGAGACCACAAGTCAAAAGTCTATAATATGGTATGAACGTCAAAAGCAAGACCACCTTATTCTTTCTAGTAAGTAGAGCAACTCGAAATTACCACTACCTTGGGTTTCCAAAGAGATGCTGAACCTGATACAAGATGGCGTGGCCATCATGTATGGAAGGAAGAGAATGTTCTACATGATACCACTTGACCTATACAGTGGTACAATTCATGCAGTCTGTGATACATATATATCATATTTATATAATCTTTGCTTCCCTTAATTCCATAGGAATCCCATTATTTCATGGTTAGGGGTTGTTTCCTTAGGAAACAAATCTTTTGTAGATAATTCACAGGTAAATTTGTCAGCCATCACTGTCACAGATCCCATATTATTTGTGTCTCAGTTGGTGAGGTGATAAAGTCCTATGATTATCGGTCATGACTGATGATATCTTAGGGAGACTGAGAATTGCTGGAGCAGGACGGCATTGCTATTTGAATTCTCTGATATGAGCAAGGAAAATGCAGCCATTCCGGTGAGAACTAGAGGCCCGTTTCAGGGAGCTGGTGTGGGCGGGGTGGGCCTGAAGGCGTCTCCAGCAGGTGCAGTATCTACAGACCAGGTGGAGTTGGCCGCACAGTGCAAAGGCTACGGAGTCCCAGTGAGGTTCTTCCCCCAGCTCACTGAAGACAAAGTCACAGTTTCCCAAAACGGCTCTGTCACAACATTTATGTTTTTAGGTTTGGAGAATGCATTGCTTTTCAGTCCAGAAAGATCTGAAAAGGCTGCTGATGGGAATTTCCACAGCACATGGATTTCCGAATCCAACTTGAGCCCAGGCTCACGGTGCAGGCAAAACCAGACTGCCCCCTACTGACGCACAGGAGGGGTGGCCTGGCATTGTGCTGTTGTTAGTATAAGAAAGGTGTAGTTGATTACAAATGGCCCACTGAACCCCACCTGCCACTTTTTTAAAAACACAGTGGGAATGAAGGAGTCATTGATTTGAGACGTGGATTATATATATATATTTTAATGGTTGGAAAAAATACTTTGCCTAAACATACATAATATCTGCTGGTGGGGCAAAATAGGAAGCGGAAGTTGGGTATGTTGAGGTTGGGTAGGGCAAATATGCCTTCCTTTCAAACAGCTCTCCTGCGTCTTCAGTGTAAGAAAGGAGAGACAGTAGGCTTGCATCGTTTAACTGAAAACTCGTTGAAGGCAGAAATTATATCTTACCTAGGGTTCTTTTTTCCTGGGTTGGACATCTCTCCTAGCATGTACTAAAGGCCAACAACAGTTTATTAAGTTCTAATAATAATAATAAAAATAATAAAAAAATTAAAACCCAACTCAGAGGCTCACAAAAATGAACCAAGATAACCCTGGGTTTAAATCCTGCTTCTGTGTCCTTTGGGCAGTTTACTTAACCTCTCTGTGTTCAATTATAATCTTTTTTAATTTTTTTTTTTGAGGGAGAGAGAACACAAGAGAGAGAAAGAGAGAGTAAGCATGAGCACGAACGGGGGGCGGGGGGGCAGAGGGAGAAGCAGGCTCCCCACTGAGCAAGGAGCCTGATGCAGGACTCGATCCCAGGACCCAGGGATCATGACCTGAGCAGAAGCCAGATGCTTAACCGACTGAGCATGTCCTCAGTTATAATCTTTTAAATGAAGATGATGTGACTTCCCTCACTGGGTCAATTTATGCAGATTACATGTCATGATGGATATGACAAACTTATTGCAGTGCTTGGCACACAGTAGTTCTTTGATACACAGAAGTTTTTTAAAGAGCAAAACAAGCCTAAGGTCCTGTGCACTCTGCTTGTTCTGACCCAGGGAGTTGGTCTCCTGCTTTCGTTGGCAGTTTAAAAAGGTTCTTCCACTGGCCAGCCAGCGAAGCAGGCTGGGAAGGTGGGAGATTAATTGAAGACTTTTATTATTGTTATTTTTAGTTACAAAACTGCAGGGAAACAATTCCTGTCAGAGAGGGCATCTCTTGCTGGAAGGCAGAAACGCAGGTGGGAGGAGGGTTGACCATTAATCATAAGGAAGCAGGGAAGGAAATTGAGACAGGAAATGTCAACACCAAAATGCTCCTACTCTGGGTCAACCTTACGGCACAGGCATGGACCAGCATGCTAAAAGCTGGGACCCCACTATGAACAAAGGCACCAGAGAGGAAACAGCAAGCAACAGAACGTCAAACCAAAAATAAATCGGGCATGTTTCCCTTCTAAAGCAGAGGGACTAGCTCCTCTTCTACTTGGCTCTTGATTTCTTGCTGAAATTCTGGGAATGTCCTGAAAGAAAAATGCTTTCGTGCAGATAAGAAATAAAGTAGATGCCAAAATAGTGGAGGATAGGCGCATAGCTTCACCTAACTTGCGTGAGCCTCATTTTCTAGCCTGTGAAATGGGGATAAGATCCCTGCCTTCCCCTCCTTACAGAGCTACTGTGGAGACCAAAGGATAACAATGGTGACAGTGGACTCGTCGTGACTCTTGGAGATTTTTTCACTCCTGTCCTAATAGAAAATGAAAAACCGAAACCTTAATAGGCTCCTCCTGCCCTAGTCAACTGAGGGGGGGCCAACCCAGCCCTTGCAGGATGGCATCAAGCTCCGCTGACGGCGGGAAGTCACAAGTTTCCAAAGGGATTTGAGTGTTTTACTTCCCATTTGATTTTGTTAAAAGTTGGCTTTTCCAGACAAGTTCTTCTTTTTTTAAAAGCAACAAATGCTTTTAATATTACAAATTAAGCCCTAAGGGATAAATTAAATAAATATTTATGGTAGCTTTTATCCCTAAAAAATCTTTTACTCTCAATATCATTTTTATCCTCAGTTATTGCCTTATGTGGGGGAGTGATCAAGAGCAAAGGCTTGGAGTCAAGCAGACTGGAGTTCAATATCCACATGATAAGCACTATTTATGTATGATTTGGCGCTTTAACTCTGTGCGTCAGTTTGTTCACCTGTGAAGTGGGAGGGATAATGGTCTTAGGGTTTGCTGTGAAGACTGACACACAGAGGCAACTCCTTGATGTTTATAATGCAACTAAACCACAAAGTTTAAAGGTTTTATTTTTAAATGAATTAGCAGCTTCATATTCATTCATTCAGCATTTATTCCAGAGCTGCAAGCCCTGGACACCATATGAAACAAGTGTTTTGCCAAAGCGAATAAAGCTGGACCTCTCAACCTAGCTGATGAGAGAAACATGCCAACAAATCATTGCAATCCCATGCAATGAATGCTGGAAGAAAGTTTCCGCATTCATCTGGTCTCCAAAGAGAGTGATCAACTCTGCTTGGTTGAACCTGAGATGTCATAGAAGTGGAAACTCGTACTGGATCTCGAAAGATGACAAGGAATTTGCCAGGAGGAAGGGAAGGACATTCCAGACAGACAGACAGTATACTCTGAAGCAGTCCTAACATAGTACAGCACCTTCAGGCAAGTTGCCAAGTCGGCATGCCCAAGCATCAAGTGCACAGAAGCAGGTTGCAGGAAATGGGTTTTAGGGACGCTGAGGCCATGTCACAGAGAGCATAGGATTCATCTTCGGGGGGAGGGGGCAGTCTGGATCTGATCTTGTGGGAAATGCATAGGTTTTGAAAAATTTTAAGCAAGGGAAAAAATAATCAGTATTTTTAAAAGATGAATCCCAGCAGCGTGGCTGGCTTGGAGAGAGACCTGGAACAGAGTTATTGGCTAAGAGCCTATTCTGATAGTTTGGGCCAAACAAAGAGAGTCCACACTCTGGTGAATGACCGCCAAGGAGCAGGGGCACAGGTAAGGAAAACGTTAAGCAGGTGTAATCGGTGAAACACAGAGGCCCCTTTGAAACTGTTTGAGGAGAGTGACAGGGTGTGGTAAAAGGAAGGGAAAGCAGTAAAAGAAGGAACATTCGAACTGAATGAACCTTTTTAAAGCAAAGTTGCCGGTGCTGGGAATGTGGAAGTAAAAGGCAGAGCCCTGGCTTTCGAGAAACATGCACAGGCCAGTGGAGAACACGCAGCTAAATCAACAATTAGAGACGGTTTTGAGTACTTTACAGTATATGGGGTCCATCTCCTTCCTCCACCCAATCAGAGGAAACTACATGAACAGCATTGCCCCTGCCAGCATATTCCATGATAGTTTTGGCATATAGTCACAATAGCAAATGCATAGCAAATACATGGACAGTAAAACATCTCTTCAAAAAAGAAAAACATGCACATCTTTGTTTATTGTGAATTTTAATAATGGATATGTCTCATTCATTTATAAATAATAATACTGTTTACGTATCTTTCTAGCCAATTTATTCTCAAAGAACGCTTTCGTTGACTTTTGCCAAATCCTTGCCTCCGTAGCCAACCTATAATTGCAATTCAACATGACTGACAAATGGAGTTGCTTCCCAATCCCGAACTCTTTTCCCGATCGGTGGACTGTCATTAAATCTGGTATGTGATGCTTCTTAGTGTTAAACTATTTCTCACTCTTGTCTTAATATTCGTTAAACTGAAATCTTCCCAGCTCCGGCTGTAAATCAAGTCTAATTGATAGCATCTGCTGAATTCCATGGTGTAAAGACAGCACAATGGCCAGTGTCAAGCTACCAACCTATCATCACTGAAGGCAGAGTTGGGGAGAGATGCCCACTAGCACACCGTTATGTAGCATTTCCACCGTACAGAAGCAGTGGACGTAAATAACCTCAAGAGCACAGATAAAGGATAATGTACTAACATACTGAGGGAGTAAATTTTAAGTATTATTGTCTTTGATTTAGTAGAATTTACTTTAGCGTACGTTCAGAGAATGTAAATTGTTTTCTAATGGCTGTGTTTAACAACTGTGGCTCTCAAAGTCCTGAAAATGTACCATTGGCTCTCGTGGGCTGGTGCGAGCCAGCTCTAGCCCAGCACCGCACATGGCTATTACCAACGTTTGGATGTTCCCATCATGTGAATACAAGCAGTTTCCAAGCTGTGCCCTGAAAAGGAAATAGTTGCACCCACTGCAATATTTCTTTTTTTCTTCTACCACCCCAACCCCAAGATTCAACCCACGGAGTTCAGCATTATCCATCATCAGTCATGAACACTTTTTCTATTCTTAAAAAGTCCACTAGACTATAAGGTCAGGGCTATGTTGCACAGTCTCACACACATAGTAGTTGTTCAGCCAATATTTGCAAAATTATTACATGGTATTCCAAGTGATCATAAGCTTTCTTAGGGTACACGACGATTTTCCTTTCCTTCACTATCCCTTTTCTGCTGAATTTATGGACAAAATGGCATAAAACCAAACAGATAAAAGTTAACTGGGCCCACCGCAATTCATGTCTCCATGGCCCACTCTTAGTTGCTAAACTATGGCTGTTTGGCATGGTGGGACAACTGGGACCCTTGTCTGAATGTAACCCCAGGAGCTCTCTCTGGATGGCCTGTACTGCAAGATAGCTGGGGTCAGCAGAAGGGGCCACATCCAAGCTTAGCTCCCATGGGACAAGTAAGTCTCCCCCCCACCTCTAGAAAGAGGCCCCAAGTTTTTTAGGTGCTGGGCAGCTAATGTACCCAGACAACTCCTACCTATAATTGGCAGCCCAAATCCAGATGACTTGCTGCCAAGCAATCTGTGTATTTTCCAATGGCATGGGTCCTATCTCTTTTTAATTGTCATGTAAAAAAAAAATTAAAAAGAGAGTCCCCTCAAGTAGTGGGGTCCAACCACTGGAAGGAAGAACTACACTGAGGGTTCACCAGCGCCCAGCCCAGCACACCTCTCTGGGATGATGAGAGAATCCATAGACCAGTACCTTCTCTTCCCTCAATGACCTGTGGCCTATGG
Source organism: Mirounga angustirostris (assembly GCF_029215605.1). Taxonomy (NCBI): domain Eukaryota; kingdom Metazoa; phylum Chordata; class Mammalia; order Carnivora; family Phocidae; genus Mirounga; species Mirounga angustirostris. The sequence continues at coordinate 13,326,225 of NW_026991711.1, read as the reverse complement.
TAGTTTCTCATTTTCCCAACAAAGCTTGTATTACAACCCAAACTGTGTGTGACATGGTCGAATTTGCATCAGTCTAGACAGGACTCATTCAACAGAACAGGTAGAGTCCTAGCAGGAACCCACCTTCAGAACAGGTGACTCACAGTGTTCCACATTAACTGAGGCTCTATGTGTAGTTCTGAGGGAAAGCCGGAGATAAGGAATCTGGCCAGCTGGAGCCCTGTGGTCCCCAAAATAAATGTGTGATCTGGAGATGAGTTTTCTAGGTCCCTATTCTACAAATTGGGTTATCACTGAATTTCCAATGCACACACAAGCTAAAAAACAAATGATAGTCAAATAAAACAAAACCCTAAGTTCCCCTCGACGCCATGAAACCCACTGAGCTACCGAACTTGAAGTCATATGCTCTTTACTGGTGAGTTCTTATTGATGCCTAGGTGGGAACTGAGGGCACAGTGCCAGAACCTGAAGGTGGGACTTTGTTTTGGGGTCCTTTTGATTACCACAAAGGAGGTATAACAGACTCAATTCTGCTAGATGTTGTGGCAAACAAATATGTAACAAACAAACAGTAAAAGGTAGTCTTAGTTCACTGAAGTCTCTACAGATGATCCAATAAAAAGAAGGAACATTCCCTAAAAGATGCTAAATATAGATGCCAGCATATTTTGCCTCTGTAAGCCCTCTCTGATCATTGTATAAAAGAATACCCAGGGTCATCAGCAAGATGCAATGGACGGCCACCTTAACAAATAAAAGACACATAGTAACTCTAGACTAGACATCGCTGCTTGACATTTTGAAAAATATTTGGAGATAATTTCTGGGGCACCATGTGAGATCAGACCACACGAAAAGAATAACAAGTTCTTCATTCTCCTATTTCAAGAGTTCAAGGGCTTTACAGAAGTGAAATGATCCAAGCCCAAAGAAAATCAGTCTATTTTATATTATTCTCTGGGTGCCTAATGCAGGTAGATAGAATGATACATTGCAGAGAGGCAGGGAAATGAAACCAAGGTTTGCCTCTTGTGCAGTACAAGTCAGCAGGGGTGAGCATAATGGGGCAATTGTCTTCACAGCCCAGCCGCCACCCTACAACTCATCCCGTGAGGCGAGGCTGCTCATGGGGTGATTGAGTGTGATGGCGTTTTCAGGGTACATCAGAGAGCAATAGCCATCACTTGGCCAAGCTTGGCAGAAGGCCCATGCCCACTTAAAGCACTGAGGTCAAGGTATTTCAGTTCTTGGACATCAAAGAGAACAAAATCCTTGCTTGTCAAGATCTAGGTCTGACTGTTACGAACCACACGGTCTACGAAAGTTCCTTCCACCCTCAAAGAAGCAAACAAACAAACAAATAAAATCCCAAGTCACTCAGGTTATCCTAAAAGCCACTTGGAAAACACCAAACCGTTTTAGGCAGTAAGCCTGTTTCAAGAAGATGTTCCAGGGATCATCGCACTTACCTGTCTGAAGGTCTTCTGAGCCACGCATGGGGGAGTCAGCCATTTTCAGCATCATTATTTTTATAACCAGCAAAGCGATCCTTTTTGAAATTGCTTAGAGATCATTAGCATTGGAAGGAGAGGAATCTGAGACTTCCGTTCCATGATTCATTCTTTCCACAAATGATATATATTTTTTTTATGTTGGAAATCACATTGTGATTGAGACAATCAAGTAATTACCAGTAACACAGAGGAAGCCAGCACAAACACAGTAGCCCGCAAGCCCGGGCTTCTGACACATGCCCATACTAACGCTAGCCCTGTTGGGAAGATCCTTTTTGAACAGGGGGGAAAGGCAGGGGTCATGGCAGCCATAGCCACAGAAGCTGGTTATAATAAATGCTATCAAGAAATTGTATGCAATACTGACATTAATGGCGATTGAAGAGATGCGCCCACTGTTTCTGTCTACAGACTCACAGATGTTTTCTGTGTGCTCCCTGAACCCAGAGGCCTGTCTGAAAGACAGAAGGTCACTGCAAAATCCAAACATTAATCACTTGGTTTGGAGGGAGACATCTGACTTCAGTCGATTTTCTATAACCTCTTTATTCATTGCACATCTATCTTCTAACTGGCTCTGTTGTTTCTGTATACAATATTACAACACAGACATTCTTACAATATCACGTTATATGAACAAAGAAGGCGCCCTGCATACACACAGGGTTCACCTCTGTATAGCTCCCATCCATCCAACAACACCTACAGCATTTGTATTGAATAATCCCTGTCTTTATTTGGAACATTGGAACTAGGTCGGTTTTTCTCCCTTAAAAAAAAAAAAAAAGGCATGTTTTTTCCAGGCTGGGATAGTGGTTTTTGACCCTTTCATCTATCACATAATAAGTGTGAAAGCTATGCTTATCTTAGGGATAGAAAGCCGTTCTTAGAGGGCTCTGCAACCTACCGAGTGTGAAGCATCTGGGATTTTTAAAGGTATCCATGCTGTGGGTTCTTAGTATTCAAACCTAAAGCATAAGTAAATGGTTTCAAGGTGGACAATATGACACTGACTACCAGACTCCAAATTAACATTCTACTACTAACTTAATTTCTCTAATAACTACAAATTGGCAGATTAAGCCTTGCTTAGTCATTGAATTTTAGTGTTCTGAAGCCAGTCTACCTGGTTTCAACATGTTTCCAGATCTAATCATCATAGTGGCAAATGCAAAAAAGTGCAAAGCATCATGATTTAGCAGTTTATAAACTCCAATAAAACTGATGTACATAAAAAGTTATGTTGCAAGAAATTATTTTTTTTATATATTTTTTTTATTCTTCTGTTAATCCCCATACATTCCATCATTAGTTTTAGATGAAGTGTTCCATGATTCATTGTTTGTGCATAACACCCAGTGCTCCATGCAGAATGTGCCCTCCTCAATACCCACCACCAGGCTAACCCATCCTCCCACCCCTCTCCCCTCTAGATCCCTCAGTTTGTTTTTCAGAGTCCATCGTCTCTCATGGTTCGTCTACCCCTCCAATTCCCCCCCCTTCATTCTTCCCCTCCCGCTACCTTCTTCTTCTTCTTCTTTTTTTTTTCTTAACATATATTGCATTATTTGTTTCAGAGGTACAGATCTGAGATTCAACAGTCTTGCACAATTCACAGCGCTTACCAGAGCACACACCCTCCCCAGTGTCTATCACCCAGTCAGCCCATCCCTCCCACCCCACCCCCCACTCCAACAACACTCAGTTTGATTCCTGCGATTAAGAATTTTTAACATTACTTAAGACCATACTAGAAGAGATGTCAGTAGTTGGTGCATAACTGACTATAAGGATTCACATTCAGATCTGAGGGCTCCAAACCCTGTCCTCTTTAGTACACAGACATTTCCGGAAAGTCCTCCCAACTCGCCCTACCCACTGACCTTCTCATACCTTGTCTTTTAATAAAATGTCTCCAAAAGGCCCAGGTGTCTTTTACATCAAGGAGACATAAAACAATTCTAAGGTAGGAAGACCTTGAAACAAGACTTGGGGCCGGTCTGCTAAAGGGACTCTAGAATGTTCCCTCCCTAGCAGGGGCAGCTCATGCCATCTGGTGTTCTGGAATATTAAGGGCACATACTCAATTAATTGGTAATAAAAATGCCTGCACTGTAATGTTTGGAGGACGTTTATGTGAGAAACTGTTCTTTAAAAAGGTCATCTGTCCTGGTTTTGATCTCATACTATTAGGTATGTATGATGGTACCAAATGGGGGAAATTTGGTGAAGGGTACACGGGACCTCTGTCTACTATGTTTGCAACTTCCATGAATCTATAATTAGTACAAAATTTAAAATTACCAAAAAACAAAAAACCATAGCCCATGTTCTGCAGGAAGGACACGTCTTCCAAGGTTGGAGGTAGAAGAGATGCTCCTCAAACTCCTCCCTCCCTGTCTTCCTCCCAATCCTAGAGCCATGGCTCCCAGAGGGGCTTGGAGGCTGCTGCCTGTTGTGGAATTTGGAATTCAGAGTCAGGGGGCTGGGTTGTGGCCCTGGCTCTCCCACTAACCAACTCTGTGATCCTGGTCATGCTACTTGGTTTCTGCATCAAATCCTTTATCTGTAAAATATGTCTCCTTCTCGGAAAACGCCACCTCCAGATTCAAGAGAGCAGGACAATTTACTGAGATGTGAAGGCCCAGGTCACCTGTAAAGTGACATACAAACATTGGTTTTCCTGATAATTATTTCTGTCAGATGTGGCCCAAGGAACCTGTGGGAGACCAGCAGCTCCTCAGGTCTCAGCACAACACGGTAGACGGGCTCCTGGCCTGCCTCTTGGCCTCAACCTCACTACAAGCGTCACCACAGCCTTTGCTCAAAAGAAGCAACTTTGCTCCTCTTCGATATAAACAGCTGCCCGCAGTTACCCTCCGCACACTCCAGAGCCACCTGGCTGTTGAGCTGCCTGCCACAAGTCATACATGTCCTCACCCTCACAGTGGACCTACCATCCGCTATGAAGCAGAGCAACTCCCAGGATGCTCTCCTGGGCTGGTAGTGGGAGGGGCCATCTTCCTGGCTTGTCCAGCAGAGCTGGGAAGCGGCAAAGGGTCTGGAGAACCCAAGGGCAAGAGGTCTGGGTATTCTTCCCCTACTGAAAGCGGAAGGCCAGCATGGCTGCATGGGCCTTGCCTTTGACCTTGAAGCCACATGGGTCCCAGAAGTCTGCTTGGGCCTTCTTGATTTTCGGCTCTACACAGTAGCATTCTGGAAGGCTCTCCCTTCTGCTCATGCCCAGTGCTCTGGTCCAGTGTACTCAGGAAAACAGGTGCCCTGCTATGTTTCCCACACATAATAAAAATCAAGGTAAGGGAATGAGTGACACAGTTGTTTATCTAAAGCTAAGTATGGTGTGGGGACTAGCAGCAGCCACTTCAACTGGGAAATTCTTAGAAATGAGAATTTGGGGGCCACGCCCCAGACCCACTGAGTCAGTTACTCTGGGAGCGGAGCCCAGCAAGCTGTACTCTAACAAGCGCTCCAGATGTTTCTGGTGCAGCTGAAGTTTGAGAACTACAGCCCTCAAATTTGCTGGAAAGTTCTTAACTCTGCCTACAACTGCTTCCCAAGTCACACATACTGGCCTGTCTTTGGCAAATTCTACCCCAGGACCATTCAGGGGAAGGAGATTCTAAGAACCATGATTCCCAGCTTCTCCTCTGCAGGGAACATCTTAGACAGGGGGAGTAGTGGTGCCCAAGAGATAGACCAGCACCCCCAGTAAGCACAGACTTGGCATAAAGGCACCTCAGGTGGTTCTGGCCATATGCGCAAGTGCTCAGGCACCAGCTCATGTACCAGATCCTTGTCCCCAAGCATCTCCCCTTGTAGCCTTCCCAAGACAGAGCCTCAAAGCCCACCATTAGAGATCTCTTCTTGGGGACATTCGATAGTGTTGGCTTTAAAAGGCTTTATTGTCCAAGGCTTTAAAAGGCTGGACTATGCACCCAGGGAACTTCTTTCTACCCCATGGATGGCCACAGCCCTCCTTTACTTGAGAGTTTTATGCAAAGAATTCCTTGAGGTACAAGTGGGTAGTACTCAAGTGACACCAAAGTAGACAAGAAGGGCAGGACTTGAGCCTAAGTAGTTAACAGAGAACTCACAGCAGTGCCTGGGGGGCTAATAAGTAATGGACTGCTAACACTCCAGCTCATCTTTCCTTTTTTTGATTTGGAAAAACAACAACAGTTATATGCAAATGCCCTAGGATTTAAGTGTCACTAACATCTTATGTATGCATTAGTATATTAAGTCAGTTTCCTAATTGACATAGGGCATTTGGACAGCACTGGGCAACAATGGGGAAGTGGGGGGTGAAGGAGAAACAGATGAGAGGGAGGGTGTCAAAGTATACATCATTGACTGTAGACAGTCAAGGGCTCGTAGATTCTATCTATTAAAAACTCCAAATATTTGGGGGTACCCACCATGCATCTGGCACCTGTTAGACCCCAAAGGCATAAGAAGAATAAAACACAGTCCTGCTTTTCAAAGAGCTTACATTCCAGTAGACAGACATATAAACAAAAGATTTTAAAACAACAAAGTAAGTGCTGTGGTTAAGGTGTGGATGACTTGTGATGTGATCACTGGAGAGAGGAAGTATTGCTACTTAGAGATGTGCTGTCATCTTCCATCTGCCTTTCTATATCTGCTTTAAAACCTTGTGCACTCCGTAAGTGGGTTGGCTGTGGTAGTCAGCCTCCAAGATGGCCCCCAGTGATCTCCATTCCCTGGCTTTTGTGTTCCTGCATAACCTTCTGCCACATTACATTAGGGTTGATGTATGTCAGAAGTCATGGTATGTGACTTTCAAGGTTAAGTCATAAAAACATAGCAGCTTCTCCATGGCTCGCTCGCTCTCTCGAATCACCTGTTCTGGGGGAAACAAGCAGCCACGTCACAAGGACACTCAGGTAACCTTAGGGAGAGGCTCATATGATAAGGAACTAGGGTCTCCAGCCAACAGCCATAGGAGTACACGATCCTGGAAACAAGTTCTCCAGCCTTCAGATAACCACAGCCCCAGCTGACTTCTTAAATGTGACTTCATGACAGACCCTGAGCCAGAATCCAGCTCAGCCTCTCCAGGATTCCTGTTCCACAGAGACTGTAAGACAATGTTTGGTATTTTAAGCTACTAAGTTTTGGAGTAATTTGTCACACAGCAACAGATAACTAATACACCACTTATGTGTATGGCATTGGCAGGCTCCCTTGCCCTCTGATTTCTGGTTGGGCTCAACTAGTGGGGGCTATGAAGGGAGAGTTAAGGTAGAAAGTGAAGTGAGGTTAAGAATTTGCTTCCCAGGGCGCCTGGGTGGCTCAGTTGGTTGAGCGACTGCCTTCGGCTCAGGTCATGATCCCAGGGTCCTGGGATCGAGTCCCACATCGGGCTCCCGGCTCGGCGGGGAGCCTGCTTCTCCCTCTGACCCTCTCCTCTCTCATGCTGTTTCTCTCTCGCTCGCTCTCCAATAAATAAATAAATAAAATCTTTAAAAAAAAAAAAAGAATTTGCTTCCCAGGCTTCCTCCCTAGTGAGTCACTGAGCATTGGCTATGAAGGTCTCAGGTCCTATTTTGTGGTTAACCCCCATACAGCTACTGTCACCAGTTCCTAGTGACCACGCTCCGCCCTTGCCCTTTCAGGCCCTGATGTTACAAGCTCCCCCATCTGGCAACCTCTTCCCTGCAACTCCCATATACCCTGCCCATTCCTTTGTAAAGAGCCCCTTTATAAACCCTCCTCAAATTATCCAATTTGAGCATGCACCTGTGTTCTGCTGAAACTATGACTATTACCAACAGTGAGAATCTATCTGGAAGGCTCAAAAGAAGTGCTATTTGATCTGAGTCTGGAAGGATGAGCAGAATCTTGTCAAATAGAAAAAGGAAGAGCAACACGTATCCTCACACCAACAGCTACAGGCAAGGAAGAGATCTTATTCCAATAGCTTTATAACTATAGTTGCTGTTCCTTGGGGCACCATTCAAACTGTATTCTGTGTGGATGGCCCCTAGAATTGTGCAATAGGGTCCTAACTGTAGGGTTTGATTTCAGTCGACACCCACAGGTGCATATGAAGTCTGCTTTTCTAAATTTTCTACCGTTCAATTTCTATCTCTACTTCAAACAACCCATTCAGTAGGTGACAGAAACTTCTTCATCGATTTGAGATTCCTGCTCTCCTGTCTCCTAGGATGGAATGGGGCCAAGAGGAGATTAAAACATTTTTTAGTTAATATTTCAAAAACACCCAGCTACATTCAATAGCACTGTATTTCGTTGTAGTACACTCATTCAGTCTTTGCTATAGTTCAGTGTAGGTTAGACCAGGGTTCAGAGTGGCCTATGAAAAGAGGTTTTCTGGTAAGCAGCTGATTAGGCTACAGGGGCACATTTAATCTCTGTAAGAGAGCAAATAATTTTTAAGGGATGCAAATAGGGATGCTAATTATAAATGAGTTTTATCTACTCAATACAGCAGCTCAGCAGCACTTCTACTTGGAAGTCCTCTGTCAGAACTTTGTGAGAATTGTTGGAGCTGCTGTTTGCATTTAAAATACATTTCTTTAAAAACTGACTCAAATCCAGTGTGGTAACTAATTTGCATTGACCTTCCACCCAATTAGTGCCCATCAAGCTTAACCACAACTATGACGGGGTGATGGCAAAAACCAGCCAACAGCATTAGAATATAATCTCAAGGATCAATGAGGCACAGTGAAATCTTTTCTAATCCAGATTATGAACCACCACCACCACCCCCCCTCCCCCCGCAATAACTCATTAAAATAAGAAATGACCACCCATTCAACCAGCCGAGCGGAAGAATTTACCTAATAAGGTTATTGGCCATAACACTGCAGACAGGGAAGCAGAATGGAAGACCCTGAATCACAAAGGCCCAATTGAAGCCAAAATTAAATATGCTGATCCTTGCTTTTGACCTGAGATAAGATGCAGAAATGCTGGTGCTTACTATTGATTAAGCATCTGCTTGGAATTTCCTTATTTCTTTTTCTGCTTTCACAGAACACCTGCTGGGGAAGTGCACAACACTGCAAGATCACTGGAAACTAGGCCATGAACTAATCTCTACATCCTGGTATACTAGCCCCAAATGTCTATCATAAACGTGGAACTGACAGTTGAGCCACAGGAAACAAGGCTATGATTTTCTCCCTGGCCAGCTATGCTACGAAAAGCACCTGTACCATGTGCAGCCAAGGTACAAGGACAGTTCTGGCTTAATACGTTTGTTTCCGTTATCCTATTCTCATTGGGCTGTGATCTCCCTGCAGCTCCACAGATTGGACGAGGAAGAAAGCAGCCATCCTCCATTGTCCTTGACAGAACCATCCTTGACCACTCCATCCATCCAGGTTCTTGGGAGACGACAAAGGTACCACGGAGCAGGTGTACACACACTGACATGATTCACAAACCCTAGGTCTCACTCTTTTGTTTTGAAAATCATCTTTATACTATGTGTCGGTCCAGATTAGGCTAGGTTATGCCATGGTAACATCCTCCAAATCTCAGTGGGTTCAAACAAAGATTTCCCTCTCCCTTGCATGACATGCTCTTCATTATTGTCTAAGGAGTCTCTTCTAAGTTATCTACACACTGGGACCCAAGCTGATGGAGCAGCCAACCCTCTGGATTGTTGCCTGGCCACTCTGCCAAATAACACACTAATTCTTTAAACTTCTACTCACATTTCATTCACCAAAGTGTGTCCCTGGAGCAGGACTGAATTCAATCCCACCACGTGCATGAAGGAATAAGAATCAGAACATGTGTGAACAGTCCTATGACCCTTTGGAAAGTTCTATATGTGCCTGCTGGGAGGAGGCAGTCAGAAAGGTAGAGAAGTGAAAGGAAACAGAAGAAACAAGTAAAAACAAAGAACAAATTAGAGATGCAGATAGGAGAAAATGTGCTGAGGAAAGATGGAATTTGTGGAGATGATTTTTCGTCACTCATATGACCTATATTTAGATTTTTGACAGTTGCATATGCACCAGCAATCTCTCTTCTCACCTTCTCCTTACTTTGGCTCTTCAACTGATAAAGAGTGACAGGCAGAGGGGGTGATAAGCTGACAAGACAGAACCGTGTGTGTGTGCGCGTGTGTGCACGTGCATGTGTGTGCTGGTGTGGAAGAGTTGTCATATGAGGCAGGTGGTTTTATTAAGCCTACAAGACAATGACCACGGGTGAGGTGTCTGAGAAGCAGGGCTGGCAGCCAATAGCTCCATTCTGGCCCTTTCAGGGGTCCACACCCTGTTCCCACCAGGAGCTCCTTGGCTAAGGAAGTGGGAAACGTCAGAGAGTCTGCAGAATATGTTCAGTACACTGAAATGTGTGAGTCAAAAAATATCTCAGGCCTGAGAATGGATGTTCAGCTTTGGGAAACAAATGGATGCCCCAGACACAGATCCTCTTCCAGAATAAGAACCTAAGATATATTAAATACATTAAAAAATAAATAAAACCCAGTGGGTAAAGGATGAGCTATTCCATAAAAAGGGCTGAGATCAGAAGTTTTTTTGGGGAATAAAGATTCATTTAAATACTTGCTTCAGCACTTCATTTGCTGGTATAAATTCTAGCTGCACTGGGGAGACAAGAATTTCAATTTAATCACTAAAAGAAAAACCTAGAAGAAAATACAGCTAAATATTTATGTAGTGTCTGGATGGGAAGGAGTTTTTAAACTTTAAAAGCTATAGGAATATAATTGCAGAAGAAAAGATCAATAGATTTGACTACATCAAATTTTAACTTATTTGTCAAGAAATCAAAACTACAAGGTATGTTGCGGCGGCGCAGGGCGGGGGGAAGCTGACGCCAATGTGATAGGCAAGGAGTTCTTATCTTCAACACAGTGACTAGATTGTCCTCTTGTGTAAAGCAACCAGAAAACTGAACAAACTACATAAAAATGATAGTTTAACCCAATACACTGGATATCAGGAAACAAGGGATACCAGTGATCTCTGAGAGATGGGACGCAAGCAAGATAAACCTAATAATTTCCCAAGTTACTGCCTTGGGAGAGTTTCCAGGGAGAGGGGTTACAAGGAGAGTCCAGCAGTCTCCCTAAATTGAAAAGACCAAGTTAGGAGTCTAAGGAGACACCAAGCAGCTAGAAATTGCAGAACAGAACAGCAGAGAAGAGAGAGCCTCACAGAGAACTCTGGAGACCTGCAGAGGGTCTCCTGATGTATTCAGGAGAATACTAATCAGCACACAGGCTAAGGAAACCAGCTGAGCCTGAGGAAAGACTCACCGTGAAGGATTAGAGGGAACAAGTACTCAACACTCACACAGGGCTAGCAAAAATGTGTTTCCACCAGCCAAATTGGAAAGCCTACCAGGGCATCAGATAGAAGATTCAGGAGCATCTTGTTATCTGTGGTGGCACAAAGTTAACCCTGTGGTAACCAGTGGTTCTCAACCATGGGTGGATTTTTTTTCCCTGGGAGACATTTGGCAAAGTCTGTAGACAGTTTTTGTTGTCACAACTTAATGGGGGGAGGGGTGCTAGTATCTGGTGGGTAAAAGGCAGGATGCAACTAAATATCCTACAAAAAATAAAAATAAAAAAGGGTTCTCAGTCCAGAATGGCAATAGTACTAATAATAAGAAATGTCTTGTTTCTGAAAGGCTATTCAGGCCCTGCCTAAAAGCAAGACTGAAAGTTTCAGACTATTTCCAAGTAATTTAACTATGTCCCAGAACAAAGCTCATGAATACTGATAGGAATAAAAAAGGTAAAATTCACAATACCTGGCATCCAGTAAAAAATTACCAGGCATGAAAAGAAGTAGGAAAATATAGTCCACAATGAGGAGAAAATCAATCTCTCACAACTGACCCAGAACTAACATAGATATGCTTAGCAGACAAGAGCATTGAACAGGTATTTTAACTGTTCTCCATATATTCTAAAGTTAAGTAGAAACAAAAAAGACTCGAATTGCTGGAGATGAAAAATGCAATTTCTGAGATGAAAAACACACCAGATGGGGTTAACAGTGAGACTTTGCAAACAAAAGATTAATAAACTTGAAGAAGTAGCAATAGAAACTATCCAAAATGGAGACACAGGGGAAAAAAAAAACACACACCAAACTTTTAAAAATGAGCACAGTATCAGCAAGCTGTGGAACAATTTTTAGTAGCCTAATATGTGTTTGATTAGTCTCCAAAGTGGGCAAAAACAGAAAAAAAATATTAGAAGAGGGGTAGCTGGCTGGCTCAGTTGGTAGAGCATGTGACTCTTGATCTCAGGGTTATGAATTTGAGCCCCACGTTGGGCGTGGACCTACTTAAAAAATATATATTAAAAGAAACAGCGGCCAAAATGTTTCCATAGTTGATAAATGCTATAAACCCACATGTCCAAGAAGTTCAATGAATCCCAAGCTTAATAAACATGAAAATATTACACCAAGATGCATCCTAATCAAATTCCTTCAAAGAGGCAATAAATAGAAAAGCTTAAAAGCAACCAGAGAAAAGAAGACATGTTAAGGATATATGAACAAAGATACCTATGGCAGAAATTTCTCATCAAAAACAATGCAAGCAAAAAGAACTGGAGTGACCTCCTTAATGTACTCCACCCACCCCACCTCCAAATCCTATCCACCTAGAATTCTATACCCAAGGAAAACATCTTTCAAACATTCGGGTTAAACAGAGACTCTTTCAGACATACAAAGTCTGAATGAATTTGTCCAGAACACCCACACGATGTGAAATGCTAAAGGAAGTCCTTCAGGCAGAAGGGAGATGGTAGAGGATGGAAAAACAGATCTACACAAAGGAATGACGAGTGCTGAGATAGTAAGTGCATGGTGTTCTGTGACTTAGTCTGCAAGCTCTTAACTAAAGAGGTTCTCTGTGAACTGCGAAGTCTGTGTTAGGAGCATTGGCCGGGGGTCCTAGAGAAACACATGTGCCAGTACCATTTGAAGTCATGCTAATTGCTGACTGTTCCAATGCATTCAAGAAAAAGGAAACATGCGTGCCACAGGGTAATGTGATGGTAGCACCCACTGAAGAGTACATTTTTCCTACAGCGGAGGAATAATGGATTTCAGGCAATGTGCCATCCTTGCCTTTGCTCAAGAGATATTTCTGGTAAAGATCAGAATAAAGTTTTGTCCCCTTTTTTTCAACCTTGAGATTATAACAAGTCAAATATTTCATGATTCCTCCATGACCAGCCAATCAAGATATTCATCTAGGCTGGATAAATTTAAGAGGCACACTGTAATTTGATTCACCATGCCTTGATTTATTCTGCAAATATTTATTCACTTGACAAATATTTATTGAGCACCTGCTATATGCTAGGCATTATGATGCCAGTGCTGTAGATACAACAGGGAATAAGAAAGACATAGTCCCTGACCTTTTGGTGCTTATTTACCTAATGATTTCTGACCTTCACAGATTTACTACATCTTTAAAATGCACACCAGATGGGCTAACTATATAATGTCTTTTAAATGGCTCCAATAAACGCATCCCCATTTCCTCAAAATTTCTCACCATCTCAACTTCCTCATGCCCGATTGTCCACCACCCCTTTGTCTTCAGGCTTTGTCCCCTGTACCAGCATCCACAGAGCAGGGTTGAAGTTAGGGGAGGGAACACAATGTGGGGAAGGAGGAGCATCTCAACCCCAGTCATTTTCACCTTCATCTGTAAGAATGTACCAGTACCTTCTTTGTTGTGATCAGATTCTGATGAGCAGACATCTGAACTGAGAGACCCCCCCCAAGGACACTGAGATGCTGGAGGTTGGTAGACAGAGGGGAGGCTAGGACTAAAGAGATCTCCAGTTCTGTCCAGCGCTGGCTCTGTGCCAGGACAGACCAGTAAGCATGCCCACATCAGCACCAGGGGTCCACCGGGTAATAGCCAATCTCTCCCATCAGTCTCTCTGCCCCTTGCTCTTCCACAGCAATAGCTGAGTCCACCACCTCCCTACAGTTTAGCCACAAATATTCCATGCTTAGCTAACAGACAGTTATTTATCTCACGTCACTTTCTCTTTAGTTTTTGGCTATCCCAATAAATAGCAAGGTGTTCGAGGGTGTGAGCTCTGTTTTCCCACATCTTTATGGAAGGCAGCTTGGCGAAGTGCAAAGAACAATGAATTGATTTTTTTTTTTTTAAGATTTTATTTATTTGACACAGAGAGACACAGCGAGAGAGGGAACACAAGCAGGGGGAGTGGGAGAGGGAGAAGCAGGCTTCCCGCGGAGCAGGGAGCCCGATGTGGGGCTCGATCCCAGGACCCTGGGATCGTGACCTGAGCCGAAGGCAGACGCTTAACAACTGAGCCACCCAGGCACCCCCCAATGAATTGATTTAAAGTTGCCCCCCTGCCATTTAATGTGTAACTCTGGTAAGCCTCCATTTCTGTCAAATGGAAATCCTCCTTCGTCAGGTTATTATGGGAATCCAGTGACTCGAAAAATGTAAAGTGTTTTATAAGTTCCCAAGAAGCTTACTACTACTTTTTCCATATAATAAAAACAGTAATAATGAGCACTCTGTGTTTGATGACAGGTAGAGCATGTGACTCTTGATCTCAGGGCTATGAATTTGAGCCCCACGTTGGGCGTGGACCTACTTAAAATATATATATTAAAAGAAACAGCGGCCAAAATGTTTCCATAGTTGATAAATGCTATAAACCCACATGTCCAAGAAGTTCAATGAATCCCAAGCTTACAAATGCTTTACATAATAACCCTGTAAGGTTGGTAGCAGTGTTATCCTCATTTTCAGATGAGAAAACTGAAAAAAGAGGTTGATTATGCTGCCCAACAGAGGTCATAAAATGAGCCAACGGCAGAAGGACGTCTTTTATTGACTACTTTTCTTTGATTTGCCTTTGTGCCTAGCAGACTGTATCACACACAATGCATACAGTAAACATTATATAATTAAGTCTATTTATACTGTTCTTGTAGGGAAACAGACCTGTCTTTCCTTTTGTGGGCTGCCCCCGCTGTAATAGGGCTTTTACTATGTGTTTACCTTGAAAGAACATAACTTACCCTGGGGTTTACCAGAAGTCCTACAATTCTTTGCTCTGTGTAATGTGGTATGACCATACTTACGGCCAAGCAGCATTAACTTTTTCTTTCAAGCTGCTCACACATTGTCACTAGTTGTGAGTAAGTCTCTTCCCCAGTAGCTAGTACTCAAAACCTCTCATCTGATTTTCTATCTCCTGAGCATCTCAACCTGGAAATTGTTGGGGGCAGTAGACTCATAGAGAGATGCCTGTATCGACCTCCTGCATCTCACTGTCGGCCAATTCGTGATGGCCCCGAGGTGCTATATTCACTACGATGACAACACTGCTCCTTCCCGGCTTTCTCCCCTTCACCCTTGAATACAGATTTGTGGTTTCCAAGTTACGGTATTTACCACAATCCTAAAAGATATTTACTGTTTTTATCTGCAGGTGAAGGCTCTAGAGCAAAGAAACCAATATAAAATGTGTTTCTTTGCAGGCTTGACTTCAGAACAAACACAAATCCAGTTTGTTTCTCCTTGTCTTCCTGTGACAGCTCACACAGGTTTAACGCAGCCTTGTGTTCCTCCCTAAAATAAAATGCCCCCCAAAATTAGAACTTCAGAGTTCCTATTTTACATATGAGGAATCAGATGTCCAGGGAGGGGATGTGGCTTTTCTGGGGATCACAGGCTTGTTGGCAGTAGAGGTTGGTGAGATTCCAGATGTTCTAAATTCCCAGCGCACCATGCTTTGTTACCCCAAAGATCTCACTTGGTCCTATCTTGGTAACCATGGCCTCCATGTGTCTAGTGAACCCAGGTCATTAGGGAGCAATCCTAAAATGTCAGTGGAATGGAACATTCCATCCCCCCCTCCAAGTCCCCCTCTCCAAGGATTGCAGGTGACCCTGAGGGAACAAAAGAAGGCTTCTCAAAATTCTGCTTCCTGTTCCCCTGACATTTTCAATCATTTCTATGTTTTAAAAATTTGAAAACTACACAGAGTCAAGAGCTTAGCATCTCTACCAGCAAATCAGACATCTGAGCAGTGAGAATGCTGGAAAAGCAAGGGTGGAACACTATTCCGTTTGTGTCAAGCTGGGGATGTTTTCTCACTCATCATTGGCCAAGGAGGTTTGGTCCCCTCTTGCCTTTCTGGTTCTCATTTGAAAACATCATATGAGATCAAATTAAAGGCATCACCCGCCTCGTGTCTGGCTGGTCCTTAAAGCTGCCTGGCAGGACCTCTGAACATCACATTGACTAGTTGGACCGTGAGCTCTGCCTGGTTTGATCCCCTACCCTCTGGTTTCTTGTGAGAAATCATTGTTTGCATCAAGTCTTACAGCATCAGCCCTGGAGGGCCGGCAAGTGCAGCCACACAGAGCCAGGCATACATCTGTCTCACCAGTTCTCATATGCATGCCAAAAAAATTCTCTGCTATGCCCGAAATTCCGAAGAAGTTTCAGTGTTCTTGGAACATCTGAAGAGCAGGGAGCAAACAGAAAATGAAAAGCACTGGCGACCAATGAGCCAAGTGAAGAGCATGTGGTTGAGGACGCTGATAAATCTCTCTCTCTGACACCCTCGGCTATCGCCCTCATCTACACCTGCAGATGCTGCATCCTGCTGGTGCCTTTGATTGAATCTGTGGAGCAGGCAGCCGGCACCGGCTCCATTGTGAAGGGATGGTGGAAGGGGTGGGAGGAAGGGGGCGAGCCATCAAGAGAAGGAAGAGAGGGACCTTATCTGCTTTCCCAGGCTTTTACCTCCTGGATTTAGAGCCATCCCCTCTGTTCTGCTCCACAGGTTTCTGTTTTAAATTAGCACGAAATGAAACAGAATTAAAATATGATGAAGTAGCCTTTGGGTGACTCTGCTTTGCATTTAAATCCTTGAAAAACATTGCAATTCCAAATTCTGGATGACTTTCTCGTTCAAGGAGTAATTTGAGTTTGAGGGTAAGAATGGTTTTTATAGCTTCTTTTAAGGAAAGCAGAAAGGATTGCTAAATTTAACAAGAAAGAATGTGAAGGGTTGAAGAGGAAAGTCGGCTGCAGCTACATGGCTGCTGGTACCTTGCCTCTGTAAGGTATGAAAAGGGAGGAATCTGGAGGATGGAGTTGACTTTTCCTAGGAGCTGAAGAAAGTCAGCAATATAGTTGTAGCCTTAAGACTGGGCCTATCTGGTACCTGCCAACTCTGTGATAGGTGACCATAAGACCAGCTCAGATTGGATGTGAAACCAAAAGAGTTTTTAGAGATTAAGAAATCACCCTGCCCTGGGGCGCCTGGGTGGCTCAGTCATTAAGCGTCTGCCTTCGGCTCAGGTCATGATCCCAGGGTCCTGGGATCGAGCCCCGCATCGGGCTCCCTGCTCGGCGGAAAGCCTGCTTCTCCCTCTCCCGCTCCCCCTGCTTGTGTTCCCTCTCTCGCTGTCTCTCTCTGAAAAAAAAAAAAATAAATAAATAAGAAATCACCCTGCCCCATTCACTCATCTATCCCTCCAACCATCTTTACCGAAGCTCAGCAAAGTTAGGTAACTTGTCCAAGATTGTCCTGCTGGGTGGCAGTAGACCATCTGCCCCCATGAGCCAGCCCCTGGTGGTCGGTCCGTTCTCTCACAGTGTCTGCTACAATGTTCAAGGCTCCCAGGTGGAAAAACCAAAGCTGCGAAAATAAAACCTCAAGAACCCTAAGAATGGCAGACTCCATGATCTGACTGAGAAAAAGAAGTCTCTTGACTCAGCCCAAGACAGAATTTTTGATAGATTCATTATCAAGTCCCAGGTTTAGAAGCATTCCTTCTCAGGAGATCAGTCTTCTTGAAGATGCACTCTTCTTTGCAGAGGTTGACAAGAAGAAACTTCCTCTGTGCACACAGACACATTACTGGTTACATACCATATAAAGCCTCACTCCTTCTGAAGAGGTATGAAACCATATTCCAGGAGGATGATTACATGAGGAACATCTTCAAATTTTAACAGCACTTTGAAGAGAAACAGAAAGGCCGCTGCTGTAATTCCCTGATAATAAGTTATTGAGGAATTAAGTCCTGTGTCTGTGAGCAGATGGCGAAGAGTCTCTTGGGCTGGACTCTCAGAGAACAATAGTGGGGGAGGGACTCCCTTCTGCACTGTCTGCATTCAGAAAACAGGCTCTCTCAGGAAGTCCTATTAAGCAGAAACATTCAGTGTTACTAATGCCAGGGAGGAAGTCAGTGATTTACTACAAACGAAGCACCAGGTCTCAAGCTCAGCTGAACATCTACACAACAGAGAGCATCTGAAAAAGTTTACACCCAAAAGAAAAATAGGTAAGGGGCATGATAGACAATAAAAGAATGAATAAATATTAATGGTGAAAAAATTCTCAGCCTTACATAATATAGTAAAAGATATATTTTTATGTCAAATTGAAAGACTTTTTAAAAAAGATTTTATTTATTTATTTGAGAGAAAGAGAGAGACAGCATGAGTCGGGGGGGGGAGGCAGAGAGAGAGGGAGAAGCAGACTCCCCGCCGAGCAGGGAGCCCAACTCGGGGCTCCATCCCAGGGCCCCAAGATCATGACCTGAGCCTAAAGCAGACGCTTAACTGACTGAGCCACCCAGGCACCCCCAAAAACAACTTTTAAAGTATAATTCTCAGGGCGCCTGGGTGGCTCAGTTGGTTAGGTGTCCGAGTCTTGATTTCAGCTCAGGTCATGATGATCTCAGGGTCATGGAATCGAGCCCCGTGATGGGCTCTGTGCTCAGCGGAGTTGGCTTGAGTTTCTGTCTCCGTCTCCCTCTGCCCACCCCCCACTGCATGCATGCGCATGTGCTCTCTCTAATAAATAAATAAATCTTCTAAAAATTAATAAATAAGTTATAATTCTCTCTTTCCAGCTTTCTCTTTTCATTCTGGCAGTAGTTTTCATTTTTCAGAGAGTAACTGGAAATATTACAGGCCTTAAACATGTTCATATTCTTTAATTTGGAGATTTAATCATCTCTGGAAATTTCCCATAATGAAACAGTGAGTGTACACAAAGATTAATATATAAGCATGTTATTGATATATTTAAACAGTCCAATAACAGGCAATTATCTAATAAAAGACAACTGGCTAAATATTTAGCAATATCCAGTTGTCTAAGTAAATCATGGTCTCTGGAACCATGAATATCAAGCAACCATTGAAAATGTGTTAACAATAACTACCTTTGATTGTGCCCTTACTCTGTGATAAATTGGTTTGGAGAATGTGACAAAAGAATCTAGCTGTATTGGGGCGCCTGAGTGGCTCAGTTGGTTAAGCGTCTGCCTTCAGCTCAGGTCATGATCCCAGGGTCCTGGATAGAGCCCCACATTGGGCTCCCTGCTCAGCGGGGGCCCTGCTTCTCCCTCTCTCTCTGCTGCTCCCCCTGCTTATGCGCACATGCTCTCTCTCTCTGTCCAAATAAATAAATAAAATTTTTAAGAAAAAAAAAGAATCTAGCAGTATTATAGATGTGTGGAACAACTTCACTGAAGGGAGTATGGGAATAAGGTGTTGGCCTAAATAACATTGGAAATGGAAGAGTCCGTAAGACAAAGGGCAAAAGAAACTGTACCTAAGCACTGTGGTCTAGTTGATAAAGGTCCTTCCCAAAAGAGTATGGATTGATTACCAATTCTGAAACCACTACACATGTGCCCAGTAATTTAATAATTAAGTAAATGTCAGATGATGATGGGAGTGAGGTTTCTCATTATTGGAGTGAGAGATTACAAATAAGCAAAGGGAGACGTTTAGATTGACCCATGTGGTAATGGATTGAGCTGGAGACATCAGTATGAACTCCTGTCTAGCTTAATACAGATACAGATGGTTACATAGGGAAATATTTATCTGTTACATAAGAGGATCTAGAAGCTAAGACATGCCAGTAGCAACAAGCATACCTAGCATCCAGTTCATTGTTTGTAGTACCCTCTCCAGTAAAAGGAACCAGGGCTCACTGGAGAAATGGCTGATTCTAGAACTGGGGCTGGAAATATACAAGAAGAGCCTGGAGCATCTTGTAGTAAGGCAAGGCTAAAACAAGTAAACAAACAACAACTTTCACAATGATGGGGGACTGTCAAAGGGACACAGGAGCCAACTAAAAGAGCTCGCAATGCTCAAAGCAAGCACAATTAGGGCAACAATATAAACAATATAGTATTGGATTATAAACCAACATATAATATTGATACAATATCATCAGTATTATGTCAACTACTAAATATTGAATCCATACTGATATAAATAAAAACAAATGTGGGACAAGAAACAAATCTCCCATGCAGAAGTATTCCAAATAATTTATGTAGATACTCAGTTCTCAAAGAGATGAAGCCATTAAATGTGGATTACACAAACTGACTTCTTTCCAGAGAGTACAGTATGCAGAAGGGGAGGAAAAAGGAGTAACTTCACAGCAGAGAAACGTGATAAACACTACTCAGCCAGGTGATGAACGTCAACATCAAAAGTTAGGGCATGTTGACATATGGACCCCCTTGATACAATGTGACAAGGATGACACTTTATTTCTGTGGTTATCCAACCGAGAACCCAGAACCACAGTCTAAACATGAGAAAAACATGAGATGAATCCCAACTGAGAGGCATGCTACAATATACTTGACAAGTATTTTTGTTCCTCAAAACTGTCAATGTTGTCAAATAACAAGGAAAGTCTGAGAAACTGTCAAAACCAATAGTAGCCTAAGGAAACACAACCACTAAATGTAATATAGCATCCTGCATGTGCTCCTGGGTCAGTACAATGACATTACGGTATAATGGAGGAAACAGCAATAAAGTATGGATTTTAGTTAATAATGTATTAATACTGGTTCCTTTGTAACAAATGTACACACTAAGGTAAGACGTTAATAATAGAAGAAAGTGGCTGCTGGGCATGTGGAAGCTCTCTATACTACCTATTCCGTAATTCTGCAAATCTAAAACTGTTCTAAAATAAAGAGATTATTGGGGTGCCTGAATGGCTCAGTCAGTTAAGCATCTGACTCTTGATTTCAGCTCAGGTCATGATCTCAGGGTCAGGAGATCGAGTTCCACATCGGGCTCCATGCTCAGCATGGAGTCTGCTTGTCCCTCTCCATCTGCCCCTCCCCAAGCTTGCATTCTCTCCCTCTCAAATAAATAAAATCTTAAAAAAAAAAAAAATAGAAAGCTTATTAACAGCAACAACAACAAAAGTTCATTATCAGTGCTAAGTAATGTCCAGGAAGGATAGTTAATGGGCACTTAATCTGCTCTCCCGTTTCACATTTGGTTGAAAGTCTTTATAGGAGTCATATTCGGTTTGAAACAGGTGCGCTTCATAAATGCAGCAATAACCTTGTCTGCTCTGAATGTTACAGCTTCTCGAGGATTTCTGGAGGCTGAGAAAGTTCGTTCTGACCCCTGCCCTTCGTTATTATTACAATTTATATTACAATCGTATCATGACACTTGAAAATATAAGAGATACTTCAACTGGCCATTTCTCCGCTCTGCTCCCCCATACCTCCTGAGTTTGATTTAGTAATATATCTGAACCACCTCATTACTTCAGTGTAACCAAGAGGAAATTAGTACTGAAGCCACATTAATTATTAATTGGGGATCTTTTATTAAACAGAAAATGGGAATTACCAGGTATTACCTGTACCTTAACAGAGTAACTTTAACTGCTATGAAAACAGCCTCTGTGAATCTCAGGACTGCCCCTCCCCCTGCCCCCCATCCTGCCTTTTCCATGACTGATTCTTCACTACAGGATCTGAGATGAAAGAATTAAGTATGGTAAGAACAATACTGAAGATGACAATGATAGCACATAACATTTATTGAGCAGTTACTATGTGTCAGGTACTATTTGTTTTTTTGTTTTTGTTTTAAGTAATCTCTGTGTCCAATGTGGTGCTTGAACTCGTGACCCCAAGATCAAGAGTCACATGCTCTACCAACTGAGCCAGCCAGGTGTCCCTGGTTTTGTTTTGTTTTTACTAAGAATAAGCTGGATTCAGAAGACTGCAGGCAGGTAAAACTACTTTATTTTGCTCCCACCCACGACTCTCAGGTATGCTACCCCACCACACTCCTAGCCAATTAATTATCAGTCAGATAACAATGTTCAAGTCACTCTCAGGTATCAACAAACATCCCACTTTGATATATTAAAAAGTCCAGTCCAGTTTTATATCAAAGCTTCAATCTTCTCTTCCTACCGAAGCTCAGGCTTGACTCAGACTAAAGAAACCATTAAGGGCAAGAAGAGAATGAAGCATGACCCTCTTCCATTCCACCTTCTTCTTCATTCACCGTCTGCCTCTAACTGGTTGTCCAGCAGTCCCGGGGACTAGGAAGGAGCAGATAAGGCTTTACCTGCCTAGTGCTGATATAACCTGGTTGTGGTGTCCTCTCGGGGGTGGCCTATGCCCAAATGCTTGCTCTTATAGAGCCCTTTGGGGTCCCTCCACTGGGGACTTACTATTGACCAGTACCTGACTAGCCTCTAGAAATCCCTCCTGCTTACAGAAGAATATAATAATTTAGCACCTACTTACAATAAGACTATTCCACAGGACTCTCTCAATTACAATCACCTAGCCCTACCAGGCAGATCTCTAGAATGGGGCCAAAATTCAAGATGACTTAAAAAAACCCTGCTTACTTTCCATGGGGTCCACTGGGAAACACCATCTCACCTTTGGTGGAAGCCACCTTCCTCCACTGCAGCCCCTGCTTCCTTCTTGGCCATCAGGAGCAGATCTGAGCTCTTCTCCACCCAACCCTCCCTCCCCTGTGTTCAATCCTGGAGGTGAAAAGTGCAGCTACAAAGTGTAGGAGAAAGTAGAAAGACGAGAGAAGGAAGCAAAGGAGCCAAATATGTCCTCACTTCCGTCTCACAGATTTCTAAGTCTGTGTCCAGACCATGCTGAGGTGGGGAATAGAGTAGCATTTGTGCTGAATGAGTTCTTGAAGTTTTGACACCAGACAGATTGGGCTCAATATTTTACCATGTGAAAAGAAAACTGAACCAGAAAGAGATACTACCTCACACTCGTTTGGATGATTACTAGTTGAAAAAAACAAAAAACAAAAAACAGAAAATAACAAGTGTTGGCAAAGACATGGAGAAATTGGAACCCCTGTGCACTGTTGTTGGGAATGCAAAATGGTGTTGCCACTATAAAGAACAGAATGGGAGTTCCTCAAAAAACCAAAATAGAATTATGATATGATTCAGCAATTACACTTCTGGGGATGTACCCGAAAGACCTGGAAGCGGGGTCTGGAAGAGATATTTGTACACCCATGTTCATAGCAACATTATTCACAATCGCCAAAAGCTGGAAGCAACACAAATGTCCATCAACGGATGAATAGATAAACAAAATGTAGTGTATACATACCATGAGATAGCATTCAGCTTTCAGAAAGAAGGAAATTTGGGTCCATGCTACAACGTGGATGAAATAAGGACATGCAAGGTGAAATAAGTCAATCACAAAAAGACAAATACTGTATGATTCCACTTATATGAGATACCCAGAACAGTCAAGCTAATAGAGACAGATAATAGAATGGTGGTTGCCAGGGGCCAGAGGGAGGGGGAATGGGGAGTTATTGTTTAATGGGTACAGAGTATCAGTTTTATAAGATTAAAAGAGTTCTGGAGATGGATGGCAGCGATGGTCACACAGCAATATGAACGTACTTAATACCACTGAATTGTACCCTTAAAAATGGTCAAGATGGTGAATTATATATTATGTATATTTTACCACATTAAAAATTTTTAAGAACCAAAATGTAGCCCTGCTAAAGTAATAAAATTGTGATTAACAAAAAAACCCTGAAAGATTAATATATGAAAATAAAGCTTTTAAGCGACTAGGGAAGCAATGAGATCAGCTCAAAATGTGACTAAAATATAAGGAGAATCAACATAGAGCTGTTGAAAGGCAGTAGTAAGAGAGGGAAAAAAGCTTCATGATTTACTCCCACGTTAAGTACAGCTTGTTCCATGAACTAATTACCCATACTAATTTTTCCCTCACAACAATCTTATGAGGCAAAGCAGAACAATAAGTTTTCTGGAGAAATAAACTGTTCTTAAATGATATATTCTGACCTTCCACCAAAGTAAACCAATTTTACTTGTTATTTATCTGTATAGATCTTCTGGGGACCGGCCCTCCCTTCTAGTGACTCTTGAAGTAAAACTCAAAATGGCATGCTTCAAGTGGCGGAGATATTTTGGGGGAGCTCCTAATAAGGCACCTAAAAGTAATCAATCAGTCTCAAGGTGGAAATGAGATGAAAAAAACTGATCGTTGAACATTCATCACCTGAAACCTACCTCCTTCTGGAGGAAAATGGATTTAGATGTCAGATGGCCTATAAATCAAAGAAGCTCCAGGTCTAACAGCCTGCTTTAGGTCCTGACACCAGATAGAGTAACCACTAATCTATTGTGCCCTTATTTTGTCATTTATTTTTTGTTTTCCATGTCCACTGTGTCAAATCCTGAGACTGCCCTTGGTCTGCTATATCAGGTTACAGCTACTACCCTAGTCACGCCTCTTACGGTCTACATGGAGTACTTTGTAGAATTGAGTCAGCAGGATTCATTGTCATTGTTGTTGTCTCCCTTGCTGGTTTCTATTTATTAGCATTTTTAGGAACTGGGAACTAAAAAGTTTCCATTTCAATCACCCCATTTCTGGAAATTCTTGCCAAAAGCCACTTAGGCTTCTAATATTCCTTATTTGGATAAGAGGTTCACTTCAAATGGCAAAAACAGTCTTTTTCTTCCACTACGTCCAGAAAATACTAAAGTTTTCCTATTTTTCTTTAGTATTGATTCAACTGTTAAGGATTTGTAGGGGATACCAAGACCTTTGAAAACAAAACCAGGAAATTGAAATGGAAGCAAACAATTAATGGGTATTAAGCTGGTTACTTTGCACTCTATGGAATATAGGTGCAAAGCCTTTGTCGGTCTGTCCTTATAGAGAGAATGAAATTGGTCACATTGAGTATTTTAGCTATCTATTGCTGTGTAACAAATTATCCAAAAATTTACCAGCTTAAAACAACAGGCATTTATTATTGCATGGTTTCTGTGCATCAGGAATTCAAGTGTGGCTTAGCTACATGGTTCTGGCTCAAAGGCTCTCATGAAATTGCAGTCAAGATATTGGCTAGGGCTGCAGTCATCTCAAGATGCAACAGGGTTGAATACTCTACTTCCCAGATGGTGCACTCATGGCTGTTGGAAGAAGGCATTAATTCCTTGCTACTGTCAGAAGAACATGCCACATGAACATTGTCATGAAGACAAGTGTCTTCACAATATGGCAGCTGGCTTCCCTCAGAGTGAGTGATCCAAGGGAGATCAAGGAAAAAGCCACAATGATTTTTCTTACCTAGACTTGGAATCCAAATACCATCGTTTCCACCATATTATATTCATTAGAAGTAAACCTAAGGGCGCCTGGGTGGCTCAGTTGGTTAAGCGACTGCCTTCGGCTCAGGTCATGATCCTGGAGTCCCAGGATCGAGTCCCACGTTGGGCTCCCTGCTCGGCAGGGAGTCTGCTTCTCCCTCTGACCCTCCTCCCTCTCATGCTCTCTGTCTCTCATTCTCTCTCTCTCAAATAAATAAATAAAATCTTAAAAAAAAAAAAGAAGTAAACCTAAGTGCAGCCCACACTCAAAAGGAAGGAAATTAAGCTCCATCCCTCAAAGGGAGGAGTATCGAGGAATTTACGTACATGTTTTAAAACCACCACATTAAGATCTGGTGATGCAGTTATTGTTTTGAATGCTGTTTGTTTGTTGCACTTATGCTCACAGTAAGCAGAAGCATCCTCAAGTGAAACAAATACGGATGTCAATTACAGAGAATACTTTTAATAAAATATGTGACACTATTATCAGCCACAAAAAGAAAAAGATTTTTCTCCTTTGATTGGTAAGAAACAGAGAAAGTCCAGAAAACCTGCACACCAAAACTCTAGGTAAGTATCAAAACATTTTTTTTTTAAGATTTTATTTATTTATTTGACACAGAGAGAGAGGAATCACAAGTAGGCAGAGTGGTAGGGAGCGGCAGAGGGAGAAGCAGGCTCCCCGCCGAGCAAGGAGCCCGATGTGGGACTCGATTCCAGGACCCCGGGATCATGATCTGAGCTGAAGGCAGACGCTAACGACTGAGCCACCCAGGCGCCCAGTATCAAAACATTTTAAAATAAAAATTCTTGGGGCGCCTGGGTGGCTCAGTTGAGCGTCCAACTCTTGATTTCGGCTCAGGTCGTGATCTCAGTGCCACATTGGGCTCCCTGCTCAGTGGAGAATCTGGTTGTTTCTCTCTCCCTCGGCCCCTCCTCCTGCTCACTCTGTCTCTCTCTCACTCTCAAATAAATAAATAAATGTTTCTAAAAATATAAATAAAATAAATATTTTTTCAATATTGTTCTCTTTGTCCAGTACAAAAAGTGGTATTTTAATAAAACAGCATCAATTAAAGGAAGTGCTTATGTTTATACAGTTACATTCCTAGATTCAAAATGACTCAGGTCCAATCTTATTTCCCCCTTAATAACAATAGTTTAATCAAGGAAGTAATTCTTGATGATAATACCCAAATTTCTATAAAAAATTACCACAAACTTCTCACTTAATCAACTAGCATTCATAGTGTAAATTAACATTCATGGTATAAAACTTTGAAGTTCTATCTAAGGTTGATTAAACAAGGCAAACCAGGACCCATTCACATTAAATTGGTTTCAGTTTACTTCAATAGCATGGCATTCTTTCACGTATTATTTATATTATTTTCCTTTTATATAATGCATTTTATTTATTTATTTTTTAAAGATTTTATTTATTTATTTGAGAGAGAGAATGAGATAGAGAGTACATGAGAGGGGGGAGGGTCAGAGGGAGAAGGATACTCCCCGCTGAGCAGGGAGCCCGATGTGGGACTCGATCCCGGGACTCCAGGATCACGACCTGAGCCGAAGGCAGTCGCTTAACCGACTGAGCCACCCAGGCGCCCTTATGTAATGCATTTTAAAAATCACAGGAGGAATGAACATTTGAGGCACTGTTAAGGATGTCAGAAAAACGTTTTTGGGGCTATTCCATATGCAATTTTGAGATTATCTGGTAGTTTTTTGGAAAACACATCCAGAAATGGTTATTTTGATGCCCTTCTTTTTCTTGGTAAGATCACAATATTGGTCATTATGCTGCCCTTGAAATGGTCTTAGTTAATCAAAACTAGCATCAACACATTGCAAAAGGTTGTCATAAAGCCCACCTGTCTTTACAATTCCAAAGTTGAACTTCCAGTTTAAAAGATGGTGGTTTGAAGTCAGAATGTCTTCTTCTCTTGTGGGGAATCACTGGAAAGCCACAGAAAGAATAAGAAAGAAAAAATGCAGACTCCATTTGTAGTGAAACCAGCCAGAGAAAACTTTACACCACCAAATAGATGGAAAGGCAGCCAAAGGCAGAGGCAAGTAGGACTATGTGTTCAAGGATACACAAAGGACCAAGAAAATGAAAGAAGAGGAGCAGATCACCATTTCAATATTTACTAGGTTGAAAGCAAGACAGAATTTGGGGGCAATAAGCACCCACTGAGAATAAGACAGGCAATCGGAAGAAAGATTACATCTCTAGAGAAAAACATTTTGTGTTGCTTTTCAGAAGACAAATTATGGGACTTCTTCCAACACTTGATCGAGTTGATAGAAACAAATTCCTAATTTATACGTAAGCAGCACATGGCCAAACACAGCAATTTCCAATGTGAAAGACATTTACTAATCCAAAAGCTGCAATAAATCATGTGTGACAAAATCAGTTTGGCCAAGAATCAGAGGAAGTCACATCATAACCCACAAAATTAACCAACGCTGCCCAAGTCAATGTCTCAAAAGAAGCTAATTTGTAATTGTTCTTATTTGTTCATTCATTTATTTACACCTCTCTCATTCCAAAATGTGTATGAGCAGAATAAAGTGAAAAATGATAGGAAAAGTTCATGTGTTCCAGATTAATTTGGTATCTCAGCTTCAGAGAATCCAAGTTTTGTATCAAGGCTTTTACTCCATCCTATACAATATCACTAAGTAATTATTACTACACAAGACAGCAGCATAGAGAAGGTGATACTTTCCAGCAAATTCTGTATATCTAATTGAAACCTGGATATTGGCTGTGATCACCACCGCTTCCCCTCCAATCTTCAGAGAAAATTACCATGAACCCTCATTCCTGGTTAAAGTTCAATGCTTTAGCCAAGGTTTTCGCAGATTTCAGAGCTCATATTCTCAGATCCACCTCTGGTCTGAGAGCTCTTCATCTGTGAGTTAGTTCCACTTCGGAATTTCTTGACCTCTTGCTCATGTGCTCTTTCTCTCTCTATCTCTCTCCCCACAAATAACCAGCCACGGAATGTAGCTCTTAGCTCATTTTCAACAAAATCACCACCCATACGAAGCATTTGAGTGCCTGTGTTGGGTTGAATGAAGCTTTAGGAAGACTCAGCTGTGCATCTCAGCAATGCAGGCAACTTCAAGTAAAACACTAGACAACGACGTCCTTAACGTCATTAGACCACTCAACCTCTAGGGACTCTTTTCCACTTTAGGCCACTTAGAGACGCACTCTCCATGATCTAACTGGCTTCTCACTTCCTCTTGGCCCTCTCATCACTCTTCCCCATTAATTCTTCCTTCCCCCAATCTTCTCCCTCTACTATGCAGAACAATAAAACCTCTCCACCTCAATACCCAGATACCACTTCACCCATCTTAGCCTATCCACACTCAGGAAGGTACTTAACAATACATTTCTTTCATGGTAAGAATATCCACCCCCTAAAAATGCAGTCATATTAGTGAAGAGCAGTTTCTGTTTGCCATCTATTTTCCAGGCTTTGATTTCAATCCAAAAATTCACTAATTGTATTGCAGGCCAATCCGATGCAACATACAATATATTACAACTTTTCAGACGTCAAGCCTCAAATGTGTTTTTTCCCTGGCTACCCAGGTAGTTAGTTCTCCCTTCCACATTTCCGCAGGACTATGTCCTCATGGTGTTTATGGTGTTTTTCTCTCTCCCACCAGTCTGAGGATGGGAATCCTATCTTATTCATCTCTGTAGCTACACCAGCATCCATCAATAGTAGACATTCCATAAACATTTGTCAAATCAATCATTCAATACCAATTAGGTCTGCTTAAGACTGGGCGGCAAATCAGACATTTAGCCCAGACAGGCAAATGCGCAAAATCCCTACAAAAGAGAGGCTGTAGTGCCAAATGTCAGAAATGGCCTTTAAAAAAACCCATCTACACAACGAAACCAGAGAGCTTTTCGTGTAGGAAGGTACACCGCGTATCTTAGATCGTTCAGCTTATTCTAAAGCGGGCTTCCTTCCAAGCTTGGCTTTCTACTTTCATAAATTTTGTTCTCGCTGTGCTGCCTCTGGAATTCACAGTGCCCACTTCACTAGATGATGACTCATGCTCACCATGGAACAAATTAATTCCATTTTGAGATCATTTGGAAGCACCAGACAGAAGACTATAAACCAATCCCTACAACAAAAGATGATTTCTCAGCAAAGCATTTTCGCCCACCTTCTCTCTCAGCTAGTTTTCCAAAGAATAATTACGGAGCAAATAATAAGCTTACTGAAAATAACAGCCATGTCTAGCTTTTCTTTGTATAACATCTTACAAACACTTGAGCTTAGTAGGTACTCAATACATAAGGAAGGGCATGGAAATAATCATGAAGCAGATTCAGCCCAGCAGTACTTTAACAAAATATTTATTCGTGCATGCATATGTATATATGTACATATCCATATATACGGACACACATTCACACACAAACACATATATAGGAAGAGAGAAGGCCCGCATTTTAGACAGCAGTTAAACAGTGGGGCTGGATCATTTATTGCTCTGTAGATACCACACTAGGCCATCTGTTTATTCATTCAGTCAGTCGACATTTATAAAGTTACAACCTGCCAGGGAGAACTCTTTAGATGGGAAGAAAAGATTTCTTGTCTCTTTACAGCTGTCTCTGGTTTTTCTCTCCGTTGGAGAAGACAAGAGGAAGAAGCGGTGGAAAGATAACACAGCCTCGCTCTCTAGCCGCGTGGCCATTGGAGAATATGCATGGTATTATTGAAGAGCAGAAGGAATAAACCCCAGGCAGCCCCCCAGAATGGAACAAGTGCCAAAAAGTATCGAATGACTGAATGAACATCAATTCCGTGGGCTTTAGAATAGGCTGTCAGACACCTGATCTCAGTCTGAGAAAAAATAAGCAACTAAGTAGGAAAGCATCTCTAGAATCTGATTTATAAGGAAGAAACACAAGCACCACACATGCATGGTATGCACTAACAGCTGCGTTCAGTGGACACTGATCAACATATATTTGAGATGGGGGTGCTTATCAACCAAAACATCTAAACCCATAATATTTCAGAGCTTTTCCTCTGTTCCAACACTTCTCCGTGTTTTATGTGTCATAGCACATGTAGAAAATGACAATATTTGTGTAGTGTTCTGGGTAAATGAAGGAGGTTGCTTAGGGCAGAAGGCTCTTGGCTCAAGGTCCCACCCCACGTCCCCAAGGCTAGAGAGCAAGGGAATCTGTATCTTGGGACCTTAGTTGGGAAGGTCTACATTAGGCCTGTCTCCTAACTTTACACGTGAGGAAATTAGATCCTTACTCAAGACCATCCAGCTGGAGAGTCACAACAGAGCCAGGAAAAGAAATTTAAGGGTCTCTCTTTATTCCTATTTCTACTCCTCCAGTGCTTCTCAAAGTGTGGTCCCTAGACCAGAGGTACCAAGGCCTCCCAGGAGCTTGTTCAGATGTAGATGCTCAGACCCCACCCGGGACCCACCCAACCAGACACTGGAAGGAAGAGGCCAGGCATCCTGCACTTCAACAAGCCTTCCAGGAGATGCCAATGCCCACCGAAGTATGAGAACAACTATGGGAGTCTCTTCTAATTCTCAGTGTTTCTATAAGCTAATAGGCTAACGTTTGGGTTGTCTAACTCAGGGGTTGGCAGAGTTTTCCCTGGAAAACAACTGATACTAAATATTTTAGGCTTTGCAGACCATCAGGCTCTGTCACAGCTACTTAACTCTGCCACTCTAGCATAAAAACAGTTATGGGCAGTACTTAAGTGAATGGGCATGGCTGTCTCCTAATAAAATTGTGTTTATAAATATATAAACAGTATAAATATGTAAGCAGTAGGGTGGATGTGGCCCCTGGACCATAGTTTGCCTACCCCGGTAACTGATGATTAGATTCTTTAACCTCATAATTTAAATTCTTAGCAACTGTGATTAGTAAAATCTCTTAGCAACTTATAGCATCTGTCAATGTTGGTGTCAATATCTGTCTTTTTCTATTCAATTAACATGTGCAAAATGCCTCCTAAGCACCAGGCTCTGGGCACACACAGATGAAAAGATCCAATCCATGCCCTCAAGTATTAGACTTTTGTGCAGTAGGGAAGCAAGAAATCAAATAAAATTATATTGTTTTTGAATGTGGCCTTGTCGAAGAAAATGCCCACTTAAATATATGGATTTTTGCTGCTAAATATGTTAAGATTTCCCATTTATAAATGGACAAAGAGCATGATAATGCATACTTTAAATTTTAAGCCGACAGGGATGGTAACTGTCCTAGCAACCACTGTTTGATTATCCTCCCAGATTCTGTGGGTCAGGAATTCAGACAGGGCAAATTGGGAATATTTGCCCCTGCTCCACAGAAATCGAAGAGCCCTTACAGAGAAGACTTGAGTGGGTAGGGGACAGGATCTTTAGGAAGCTTCTTCATTCACATGTCCAGTGCCTGGGCTGACATGATTTCAAAACTTGACTAAACTGGTATCATTGGTTAGAAGCCCTGCACATGGCCTCTTGACATAGTCTGAGCACCTCATAGCATGGTGGCCTCTGAGCAGTCTGACTTTCCATGTGGCAGCTCAGGGCTCCAAGACCATGTGTTCCAACGGCCAAAACAAAAGTAGCATGGCCTTTTAGGATCAAACTTTAGAAGCCATACTGTATCATTTTTGCCATACTCTACTGATCAAGGCAACACAAGTCTGCCCAGATTCAAGAGATGGAGGCCTACACCTTACCTCTTGATGGCAAGTGAGTCAAGTAACTTTCATTCATGTTTTTTCTTTTTTAAGACTTTTTTTATTTATTTGACAGAGGGAGAGCACAAGCAGGGGGAGCAGGAGAGGGGAGAATCAGGCTCCCCGCTGAGCAGGGGGACCAATGCATCTCTTGATCCCAGGACCCCAGGATCATGACCCGAGCCAAAGGCAGACACTTAACCAACTGAGCCACCCAGGTGCTCCTCATCCATGTTTTAAAACCACCAACCAGAGTAGCCAACTGTGAGAAATGCCTTATCCCAGAGTAAGGGAGATTTACGGAATTTTAAAAACTGCAGATAACATACTAAACTAAAACCTACTCTGCTAAAAATCCAAAATGGAAGATTCAGTCTAGAATTCCTTTGATTTCGATGTATGCGTTAAATAATGATCCTCCAAAGAGGAATTTAGGAAATGTTTCTATCTGTCCATCGATCAAAAAGGACTATAGATGTTGCATAGAACTGGATGACGTAGGGGAGAATATGGGCCCATCCATTAGCAGTGCCGGGGGGCTGGGTATCATCAAAAGGTAGACGTCCACAGCCCTTTACCAAACAGCCAGAGAATAAGGATGGAATTAAAAGTATTTATTTGTAAATTTTCATGGGCATATCTTTTTAAAAAAAGAAATAAACTTGAATTTCCCTTCCCTTATGTCTGTTCTCCATTTAAAATTACTTACTTTTCTGAGAATTCAGCACTAATTTAGAGATAACGTTATAATCCTTTGACACAGAAAAGTCAAACAGATGTTTTTCTCAGTGAAAAATGAGTTGTTTGTACATACTGTACATTTTTTCATCATCTGCTAAAGAAATAGTTAGGACAATAAATGATTAGAATTGTCTTAAATCCTTCCAACTGAAAAATTTGTTTTGAAAAAAGTTTAACCCATAGAAATACCTTTTTTCTAATTTGTATGATTTTTTCTAAAAATAAGAAATAGTTTTTAATGGTATAAAGAAAAGTGAGAATATTCAGTCTAGTACAATAAAGCAAGTAGGTAAAGATAATGCTAATCTCATCCTTTTAAAAACAGAGCTCTGGGGGTGCCTGGGTGGCTCAGCTGGTTGGGCGTCTGCCTTCCACGCAGGTGGTGATCCCGGAGTCCTGGGATCGAGTCCCACATAGGACTCCCTACTGGGAGTCTGCTTGCCCCTCACCCCGCTCATGTTCTCTCTCACTCTCTCTGTCTCGCTCTCAAATAAATAAAATTTTTGGAAAAAAAAAACAAAAACAAAGCTCTGTTTAGAGGAGAAGCTTGAATACTTAATCTGGAATCATGGCGGTATGCTTCGTCATAGCCTCCTAGGTCTTTACAGCTATAAAAGGGCCCTTAGGAATGATCTAGACCAACCCTGTCATTTTGCACATGACTAGACTAAGACTCAAAGATGCCAAGAGTGGTTCAACCCACCAAATATTCCAAATGTTCTCCTACATTTCCCAGTCTCTCCTGAAGTTAGGTTGCGGCCATATCACTATTTCTGGCCCAGGCACTATGGGCAGAAGCGACATGCCACTTCCCAGCTAAAAATCATGAAGAGTTGATGTGCCCTCTATCTCTCTTTCCCCTTGGTGGCCCCCAGGTTGAGATGGTAGAAGCTGTAAAAGCTGCCTGGATCTCTGAATCATCCCATGGGAGAAAGCTGTCCTGGAGAGTTGCCCAATGCTCATCAGACTTTGCATCAGCAAGAAGCTAATCTTTGTGGTGTGAAGCCACAGAGATGTCAGGATTCATTTATTCCTGCAGCACAGTTTACTTAGTCTAACTGATGTGCCAAGCAACTTGCTCAAGTTCAGCCAGCAAGTCAATGGCAAAGCTAGAATGGAGACCCAAGTCTCCCGAATCACCAGTCCAGGATGACACTTTAAAAGCACAGAAGCATTGGTGAGGTACCACCACACCAAGTCATTAAGCAAAGGGGCCCATGGATTGAGGTCCAGAACCAGACAGAGTATGGTCAGATAGGGTGGTTCAGCCTTCAGTATAGGACCAGAGAAGCTGATCCCCAGCTGGAAGAACAGATGCTCAGGATTGTCCCGATGGTCCCTTTCTGCCCAAATTATACATAAACCTCAAGAGGACGACAGTTGCCTCCTAGACCCTACAGCCCAGTTAGAAAATTAAATACTCAAAAGGAAGTGTTTCCACCTTCTTGTGTGTATACAGCAGCCATTAAACACAAACAGGAAGCGTATGCCTCAGACTCAGATTAATCTAACATGATGTAGAATTTTTAAAAACAACAAACTGGGAAAAAAAATAGGTTTTGGTTGCTAGGCAACATCAGTACAAAGCTCTTGCCTTCTCTTCAAGAGCATTCTCTCCATCTTCGTGGACAAAAGTCAAAAAGTACTTAGCGACAGGCATATATTTGGTTGTGACATCAGACACCAAATTGAACTTTTCCTGAAAACAACATCCTGTATTGCATCAAGCACTTCAGGGTTCCGAATTACTACCCTCTGTGCACAGGATGACGTTTCCTGTTCTGAAATACTCATTTTTCTCTGTACAAACAGGCGAGAGGCTATCTTTTGTCAGTAATTGAAAAAGAAGTGGAGATTTTGCAAAGTCATACAAGTCTGATCTCCCCCAAGGACAGGAGAGGGTTAGCTGTGACCCTCCTATGTGACACTATTCTCTGTCTAATTGTCAGGGAGCTTAGGCCAAGAGGAAATCCCTCTCTCTTTGTCCGCTCCTGAGAAATGGATGCTTTACTCCTGCACTGGCCTTTTAGACGCAGAAATTCACTCAAATGTGAGCCAGAAGTAAATCTAGCAATAAGCATCAAGACAGCATCTCTGGAACCTTCCAGAATACTTTCCCCTGACCCACTGGGTTACACAACCTCTTGCATTCCTTTGCGCAGACCCTCTCCTCCCCCTTTCCACTTTCAGTTTGGCTTCATTCTCTGACCTGATGTTTACCTCAGCATCCTTTGGCCAACCTCTAGTTTAGACCCAGTTCCCAGGATGAAGCTTACAGATATCCTTAGAATTCATTTTTTTATCAACCCCTAGCTCTGAACAAAAGGGCAACTTCCCTGGCAGAGGAGAAAATGAAAACGCACCTTAGGGGGTATCTTCCAAAGTGTAGCTGCCCTACAGATGCCTCTTGACCTGCAAGGAACCAGGAAGTAGTATGGTCTTCCTAGAGAGGTAGAGAGAAGTTTTCAAGCTAGTTTCTGAAGCACCTACTCTGTGTAAAACACTGTCAGAACCGTAAAGGGCATAAAAGAAGAATCATAATGGCTTTAGAGGAAATAAGACTAACACAAATGAAGGCAGTCCAGGCTATTCATTTCACCCATTTTGCCTTTATGGAAGTATTACAAGAGATAAGGCAGTCAGGGAGGGAGACAGAAGATAATTTTAGAGATGGCACTGGGCCACTTGGCATTATCAAATACCAGATTCACAGTGGCCCTCTTGTTGACCATGAGGAGGGACAAAGACACTTCCACAAGGGCCCCCAGAACATTGTCCAAGGTACTTGGCAGAAACTGGGACCTGTCTATCCTGCCCTCCAGCACAGCCTCTTTGTTGGTCCCTCCCAGTCCTGATGCAGAATGTTTTGGGGTATTAGGTTCTTATTCTACTCTCGCCCCTGTGCGATTTTCCTGCCTCACTGCCCACACCTGATTCTCACCTTCCCAATTTCCCCTCCTCCCACCACATTTACGTTCTACAACTGGCTGGTCCATGTTAGGTTCTTGAACGCACCACATTCCCTCCCTCCCTGCCTTCTGTCTTCCCTCCCCAGAATACTTGTTAGGCACCATGCTGGTAAGCATTGGGAACATGAAGACAGAAAAAAAAGACTGCTCCTATCCTTAGGGGCTTATCATCCTAAATAGGCAACCAACACAAAAAGTTCTAAGTCCCACCACAGCTAACAGATTAGACACCTGCACGACTGAGTTCCCTAGGATGGCACCATATGGATGGCAACAGGTATGTCACTTCAGCTCATCCCAGTTGAATCTGGTGCAAGCTTAACCACCCATGAGGCAAAAGGCCCCCCCGCCAAGCGAGTTCAGTTACTACAACATCCTTCAGGGCAAGAATAATGTTTGCACTTCCTTGCTGAATCCAGTATTCTTAGCACAGGGCATTTCTAGGCACCAAAAACTCGCCCATTAGACAGGTAAGGATTGAAAGGTAATTCATTCAAAGGACACTCTGGTCTTTTGCTGCTTCTGGTCGCCCCACCTTTCCCTGCCAGCACACACACACACACACACACACACTCCTACAGCCATTTTTTTTTTTTATGCAACATGCTTTGCAAACTTCAAGGGCCGTGTGTAAACATGAGATATTGCTGTTACTTCCCTGCTACTTCTTGTGGGAATAAAGTACCCTAGAAACATGGGCTGCCTAGCCCTTTCCCTTCACCTCCCCACCCTGTCATGGAAGTGAGGCCAGTGTCCTAGGCAAAAATAAAACCAGGGCTCAGGGAAGGAGCCACATCTTCATCTTAGACCTGCCCAAACTTGTGTGCCCCCGAACTACATTATTTTCCATTTCTAAGTGAGTATTCTTGTTAGCACAGAACAAAGATCTTTGTAAAATCAAGGCACATTACATCCTTGGCTTCCTCTCACTCAATCTGGCTTACCATACGTCCCTGAAAATGATTAAATTGGTCTGCCAGGATTTATACTTTATAAGGTCTCACATTATTGCTCCAGAATCTGTTCTGCCCAAGGGGCTTTCACATATATACAATTTTCTTCAACATTTCTTCAAGTATGGAAGCGCATCCTTTAGGCTCTTCTCATGCTTGCTGAAATCTTGCAGAAATGAGGGTTCTGGGTGACGAATTTAGAAGAAGTACATGGCATGAAGACAGCATCTGCACTGCCCAGAATGGTGATTAATGGAAGTCATGACGAATGGCTGGATATGTTGTGAAATGGTTTAGTTGTTGAATCCAAGCTTTTAATTGTAAAGTAGCTAACTAATAAACAGAAAATTTGTTCTATTAAAACAAGCCCAATTCTGAGGGCAGGAATCTCCTGAGGCAGTCAAGTAGATGGCTTGGATGTTTCCAATAGTCCAGTGGACCATGCAATGAAGACCACTGACATAAACACTGCTCAAGGAACAGCAACAATACGTCCTTCTGTTTGTGGAATCCTAGAACCAAGTCATGGTTTCCAATGACCTAGCTTTACTGGGGTGCTTTCTTAGAACTTCTAAATATTTTAGTGAGCACTTTCAGCAAGAATAAAGTACTTTTTAACTGGTTTGGGTTTTTTTTTTTGCAATGGCTGTCTATATAGAAAACTCGTTTTTGAAGACTCGAGTTTGTTTTGTGATTAGTTTTTAGACTCATTGAAAAGATAAGCATATATTTATAGCTCACTTGAAAATATTTTTGAAATGTTTGGAATTCTAGAATCCTAATAGTTTCCTTATGTACTGCTTTCCTCCAAGTTTTCCTACATTAAAATGTATTGTCCAAGCAGCAAAAAGTTCCTGTATCCGTCCAGGATTTACAGAGAATTTGCCATTTACCAACACTCTGAGATTAGTTTGGGGGAGGGAGGGAAGATACAAAAAAATTATGACAGGATATCTGTCCCTAACAAGATTACTGTCTACCTGAGAAACAAAATCAACCAATGAGCTCACTTAAGCACATTTAACACTTAAATGATGACTCTGTCCTGGCTACAATAAGAGGTAAGATAGATAGTACATTGAAAGCCAGACAGGACTTGGAATGGGCAATGCATTTCCCTGTTTCAAGGGCTTTGCTTTTGTATTTCCTTCTACCAAAGGGAGCCCTGGCCCAAATGCCCCCTCCTCAGTGAATCCTTTATCAGTTCCGTTAGTGGGCATTAAATATTCCTTTTGCCCAACTCCTGTGTAGCACTTTGCTTATCCTTCTGTTGAAGTCATTACTTAATTTTACTTTGATTTCTAGTTAATTATTAAATATCTATCTCCCCTAATAAGCTTCCTGCAGGTATAGATCAAGAATTTACCTTTGGATTCTCCCCAGAATCAGCATCTTGTTTTTTAGAAATATATTGTCCATGTTCAATAAACATTTCTTGAATTATTTACTTTTGCCATGATAGAGAGATTATACTTTCATAAAATAATCCATGTGCTGGTTTCATATGAGTGTGTAGTTTCATCTATGGGGGTTTTCCAGTTGAACTAAGATATATGAAGTTCCAATATACCATTCAGAAGTAGATTATACATATTCATATTTTTTGATAATGTACTTCTTTTCTCTATATACTACACATCAGATTTTTCTTCATAAAATAAAAATAAATTCAACCCCAAAATTATACTATTATGCCAATATCATGATAAAATTTCTTTCCTTTTCTTTAACATTCACATTTGGATGTAAGCACCTGGTTCAGTACAAGGAAGCTCTTAAATCATATACGACACATTTAGAATATTTTTAAAAAAGAGTTATTTCTTTTTTTAAAAGCAGGTATTATGTTACATTAATAAAATCTAACATTTATGCTGCGCTTATTGGGTGCTGGACACTGTGTGAAGACTTTTACACGAATTCTCTCATTAATTTCTCACAAAAAACCATCTTCCGATTTTTTTTTTTTTTTTTTAGATTTTATTTATTTATTTGACAGAGAGACAGTGAGAGAGGGAACACAGGCAGGGCACGAATGGGAGAGGGAGAAGCAGGCTCTCTGTGGAGCAGGGAGCCCGATGTGGGGCTCGATCCCAGGACTCTGGGATCATGACCCGAGCCCAAGGCAGATGCTTAACGACTGAGCCACCCAGGCACCCCCCATCTTCCGATATTTTATTGTTGGAATCACCTATGCTTTTCCTCCTGTCCTTTTGAGTAGTGGGATTACTAAAGGGAAAAATTTGATGTTTGTGTTTAATCTGCCTACTTACCAGGGCCAGAATCCGATGTTTATTAAAATGAAGGCATTTCAGGACAGTGTCAAGAGGACAGGTTCTGAAGCCTGACTCCCTGAGTTTGAATCCCTTTTCTAAAAATTATTAACTGTGAGACCTCTAGATACTAGTCAAGAGAAAAAAAAGAATTCTAAAATAGTTTTTATCACCTCAGGGATAAGAGAAGTTTTGCATCCAGGAAACAAAGACAGAGTGCTATTCAAGAAACCAAAAAAAATGGCTCTTGAAAATCAAAAACATGATAGCACGAATTAAAAAATCAATTACAGTGCTGGGAGTTAAAGTTAACAAAGTCTCCTGGAGGGGCGCCCGGGTGGCTCAGTTGGTTAAGCGACTGCCTTCGGCTCAGGTCATGATTCTGGAGTCCCGGGATCGAGTCCCACATTGGGCTCCCTGCTCGGTGGGGAGTCTGCTTCTCCCTCTGACCCTCCCCCCTCTCATGCTCTCTCTCTCTCTCTCTCTAATAAATAAAATCTTTAAAAAAAAAAAAAAAGAAAAGAAAAGAAAGTCTCCTGGAAAGATAAACTGTAGACAATGTAGAAGAAAAGCAGGAAAAATTACAAGACACGTCCAGAAGCTGAACTTCAAATAAGAGAAAATCCAATAAGAGGGAGTACATGGATGGGAGTAAATCATCACCAAAATAATGTAAGAAAATAACCAGAACTGAAGGTTATTCAGAGTGAGTGTTCAGGGTGTGGGGACCTCCACATTAAAAGTAGAGCCTCCCTTTAAAAACTGCTAACTGCCTACCTGGAGACACTCACTCACCACTCCAAGGAGTCGGGCTCTGGCAACCTCCCACCTGGTGGAAATAGCCCATGATGGGCTTCAAGGCAGAAAACACATAGCAGCAAGCAGTTCTGAACATTTCTCTGCCAGATTCCAATACCAGCTCCCCAACACCCCCGCCAGCTGGGTGCCCTGAGTATCCTGAGCCCCATGTCCCTCAGAGCTCACTCCAGGCCTGAACATGACTTCCCCCAAAGGGGCTCTTCAACCCTGGGGGCAGCAGAAGCCCTACTGGGCCAGAGATCAGCTTATTCTCTCTTGGGAGTCTTCATCTGACGGTGGCAATACTGCCCCTTCCTTACATAGCCAGGCCTGTGCTAGCTACTCAGTTCTTCAAAATCACTGTGTCATTGGGGATGCTTGTTTGCATGATCAAACTGTAAGAGAAGCAAGATCATTATTAACACAAAAGTCAGGGTTTGAGTTAGTTCGGGGGTGGGGGGAAGAAGGAGCAAACAGGGGCTTCCACAGGACTGGAACCTGGAA
This sequence comes from Mirounga angustirostris, assembly GCF_029215605.1. Taxonomy (NCBI): domain Eukaryota; kingdom Metazoa; phylum Chordata; class Mammalia; order Carnivora; family Phocidae; genus Mirounga; species Mirounga angustirostris. The sequence goes on along the minus strand of NW_026991711.1, from coordinate 13,286,158 downwards.
TGTTCCACTTCTTACTCCAAGTGGTGGCTATATGGCCTTCAAGTCATCACTATTCCTTAATTTGCACATGTACGTTTCACATATTCTTCAATGCAAATGATACATTTCAGTATTATTTTTAAAAAATGAAAAATAAGGCAGCTGGACCTCAAGTGAAAATCCATGAGGTCTGTCCCTACCCCCTACCGCCTACATGACTTTAGACACTTCGCTTCTCCTTATGAGACCCTATTTCCTCCACTGCCAATAAAGATCATTCCTCTTCTGCCCACTTAAACAGCAGGGCTGAGAAAGGAAATGGGGTCAGATATTTGAAACTGCTCTGTACACTGCAAAGTGATATATAAGCAGAAATATTGATTATGATTATGGCAAGAGCCTCCTTGCTAAGGGTATCCCTAAATAAAGTAATCCTCGTATTAGGGCCAATGTGTCCCATGCCTCATGTGCTTCTCAGAGATTATCATCAGGCTCTTTGCTATCCTTGGAGTCTCTTTGGTTGGATCATAAATATTCGTTCTCTCTTGGAAATAATTGAACAAAATGAAATTCCTGCCATTGACTGCTCTTTCTAGAAGGAAGGCACAAAATGTATATACTTAGGTACATTACATCTTAATAATGACCTTAGTTGCTGCACAGGATCATTATGGAATCTTTCTAAACTGTTTTGGCCAATGGGCCTGAGAATAGGGTCTGTCTTGTCCATATACTATGTACTGAAGCATCGGCTCTGGGAAGAACTCAGAGCAAGTTGGGTTATCTAGCTATTACCAGGCCGTTCTTCGGATGAGCACTAAAGATAAAACCAGAAGTTGCAAAGTCCTAAACCCCAGGACCTCAAATGTGACCTTATTTGGAAATAGGGTCATTACAGATAATTAGTTAAGATGAGATCATTAAGGTGGGCCCTCATCCAGTAACACGGTTGTCCTTATAAAAGGAGGAAATTTGGACATAGACAGGCACAGAGGGAATATGGTGTGAAGGGAAGGGACACAGGGGTTGGAGGGAAGGAGGGACGGCCACCCACAAGCCAGGGAGAGAGGCCTTCCACAGATTCTCCCTCACAGCCCAGAAGGAACTAACCCTGCCAACATCTTGATCTCAGACTGCTAGCCTCCAGAACTGTGTGAAAATATATTTCTGTCATTTAAATCCCCCAACACACAGTTTTTTGTTACAGCCACCCTCAAAAGCTAATAGAGACATGGGGTGCCTGGGTGGCTCAGTCAGTTAAGCATCTGCCTTCAGCTCAGGTCATGATCTCAAGGTCCTAGGATTGAGCCCCATGTCGAGCTCCATGTCGGGCTCCACACTCAGCAGGGAGTCTGCCTGAGACTCTTTCCTGCTACCTCTCCCCACTCTCTAAAATAAATAAATAAATCTTTTTTTAAAAAAAACTAATAGAGATGTAAAGCATCAACTAAGAGAACTTATATATTGTCCTTGTGAAACTGAATGTCCTCCTCGTGAAATTTTCCTACTTTTCCCTCTTATGTGGCTTACAGGGCCTTGTGAATCTCCTGGAGACTGAAGTTTAAATGAGAGCCCTATGGGCAGGTAGAAGAGGAGGCGTGTGCTGATGTCCTAAGCACCTGCTATTCCTTTGATTACAGGAAAATTGGGCTCTCCTGCACCACAGACTTCGGGATATGGAATGAAGATCCAAGCTCCCAGCACCTGTTTCTTTATCTGGCCCAGGCTGCCCTGCCCAGGCCTGCACGAACCTGGGAGGCAGGCCCACGCCTTCTCCCCAGCAGCAGGGCTCCAGGCTCGGCAGCCAACCCAGAAAACCACCCGCTCATCTGGATCCAGCCCAGGGCTGCTCCCTCAAGTCTGCCCCAGCCTGCAGCTGCCTTCCCTAAATAAGCCTCCTCAAACAGTCCTTGTCTCTTTCCCTCCCCACTTTTCATTCACCAAAATAAATTTAAAGAATGGCTTCTCATGGTTCTCAACTCTGGCTATATACTGGTCTCCCTTGGGTGTTGTTGTTTTTTTAAATGCAACTGTCTGAGCCCTACCCCAGGTCACTTGAAACAGAATCTCTGGTTGGTAGCTGTAGTATAATACAAGTATATATATTTGGTCTTTGTCCCCAGTTGGCACAGAGACCCCAAAACCCCTAGAATTTGCCGAGTTATTGGAATGCTTTTGTTATTCATGAGCCTCTCTGGGCCACACCTGAGTTTAGGGTAACGAGGTGACTCAGGCTGGTGCCCCTTGATAGATACAGGATATATTCAGGATGGGGGTGGTCACCAGAAGACTACACTTCTGATTAGGGGGTAGAAACTCTTAGCCTCACCCCCAATGTCTGGGAAGGGGAGGGAGGCTGGAGACTGAGTCCAATAAAAACTTGAGATTTGGAGAGCTCCTGAGGGGCACTCCTGAAGAGGGCCCAGAAGCTTCCATCTCTTCCCCCATGCCATGCCCAGAACATCTCTTCCACTTGGCTCTTCCTCAGCTGTATCCTTCTAATAAATCTGTAATCCTAAGTAGAGCCTTTCCTGAGCCCTTTGAGTTGCCCTAGTGAATCATCAAGCCTGAAGGGGGGGGTGGGAACCCCCAAATCTATAGTCAGCTGGGCAGAAGCGTGGCCTCCTGGGGACCTCTCTCATGGCTGCTGTCTAACACAGAGGCAGTCTGCTGGGACTGAGTCCTTTGACTTGCGGGCTATCACCCCAACCCCAAGTAGGTAAGTCGGGGTTGAACTGAACTGTCGGGCACTCAGCTGGTGTGTGGAGAACTGGAGAATTGGTTAGTGTCAAGAAAAACCACAGGGGCAGTGGCAGCTATGAAGTATACCACTCAGCTCTCTTTCAAAAGCACCTGCAAAGGGGAGACTATCCCAGTTGTGTGGTGGGTCCCCTGCTGCCCCTTTGGATACCACCCTGCATTCATGCTGAGGCCACACTCAGGTGACCAACTCATCAGGATTTGGCCAGGATGTTCCCAGTTTGAGCATGGAAGGTCGCAGGTCCCAGTAACCTCTTCAGTCTTAGGCAAACCAGGGCAGTTGGTCACCCTATGATGCACGTGCACACACACGCACACACACACACTGCTCCAACCTGGGACTGCGCACTGTGGAGTACTAGTTCTGCCTCATTCCTGTGGGATGGAACACTTCCGACAGGTCACTTTTGCTCGGGCACATCCCATCAGCCTGGACTCAGGGGTCTCAGAACCACACTGCTGTCTGAGATCTTTCCAGCCCCTCTCCCTTGCAGGTGTCAACTGTGGACCATGGGCCCGTGGCCCTCCCCACAACTCCTGCCCTTCCCTCCCTCCTCTTTCACAAATGTTGCCCCCAGTAAATCTCTAGCCTATCTCAGAGGACACAGAAACACACTTATCAGTGTTTTTTAAATCTCAAGTGATTGTGATACCAGACAGGTTTGAGGACCACTAGCCAGAGGTGCTAACTACCAGTGTGCCTGTCCACGATCCAATGGAGAGACCAACGTGCAAACTTCTTATAATAGTACCAAATGGAAAATGCAGCAATCAAGATATGAGCTGAATATTCTGGAAGTACTGAGGAAGAGAGAGAATGCCCTGGTGATATAGGAGATGATTTCAGCTTCCAGTGCTGAGTGACAACAGTGGTTCTCTTGAGCTCGAAGTAGAGAATTCTTACTATTTTTCTCATCATAACACATCACTGTGATAAAGTCATCATGTATTGTGGACATAAATTCAGAGATGTTTTACTCCCAACATTCCTGGCCACCAAATATGTTGGGGGGGGGGGCAGGGGGCGGTAACACACCAACCAATTCTCTCTGGACACCACAGTTCAATTCAGTTCTAACTACTAACTACTACTACTACTAACTACTCAGAGTTAGCACTGGGGCCACAGGTTAAAAGCTCAGTGCCCCTTGAGACCCTGAGCCCAAGTCCCAGGTCGTCTATCACCTGTGCTTCTGACTGACCCACTGTAAATCCAGAGTTCCCACAAGCCCCTCCTCAGACACAACAGGTGGCTAGAATTGCTCACAGAACTCAGGAAGACCCTTTGGTTGTCATTACTGGTTTCGTATAAGGAATGGAACTTAGGAGCACCACATGGAAGAGAGGTATGCGGTCCAGTGCTTGGAGCTTCCATGCCGTTTACTGGTGCGCCACCCCCCTGGCACTGGGGCGTGTTCACCGACCAGACAGCTTTCCAAACCCTGTCATTTAGAGGTTGGTATGGCGTGGTACAGGCATGATTGATCAAATCATCAGCCTCTGTCAATTAACTCAATCTCCAGCTCTCTTCCTTCCCCAGAGGCTGGGGGTGGGACTGAAAGTTCTAACCCTCTAATCACTTGGTTGGTTCCTCCAGCAACCAGATTCCCTCCTTTAAAAAAAAAAAAAAAAAAAAAAAAGATATTATTTATTTATTTATCAGAGAGAGGAGCACAAGCAGGGGGAGCTGCAGGCAGAGGGAGAGGGAGAAGCAGGCTCCCCAATGAGCAGGGAGCCCGATGCAGGGCTCCATCCCAGGACCCTGAGATCATGATCTGAGCCAAAGGCAGATGCTGAACCACCGAGGCGTCCCAACCAAAGCCCATCCTGAAGCCATCCAGGGACCTACCAAGAGTCAACTCATTATTATAAACTCAGGTATAGTCGAAAGGGGCTTAATTATGAGTAACAAAAGATGCTCCTCTCACCCCTGTCACCCAGAAAACTCCAAGAGTTTTAGAAGTTCTTGTGTGAGAAACTGGAAAAAAAGACCAAATATTATAACAAAAGATGCTCCTCAGGAAACTATAGAAGTTTTAGGAGCTGTGTGCCAGGAACTGGAGACAAAAACCAAATATATATTTTTTATATCACAACATCATATAAATTCACAGATCTGATTTCCAGTGAATTCTACTGAAATCAGTAGAAAGGAAACTGACCTCCTCAAATATGCTGGTAAGAGAAACTGGTGTGTGTGTGTGTGTGTGTGTGTGTGTGTAACATTGCATCAATAGGGCTAAAACTGTCATGCGACCAACACACATACTTTAGCAATGTAGAGATTTTTACATCAACTGTCTCCAATAATTTCTGGTTTTCCTTTTAAAAAATGCATCACTAATTATAGGATGGTTAGCCCAGCTGGAAGCCTTTTATCCTTGCTGGATACAGCCACTTCCCAGCAAAGCTAAAAACCAGCTAAGTGCTGTGTGTGGCATTTTAAAAGTCAAATATTACACAAGGTCACATATGAATCACTTTTTTCCTAAATTAATGCATTATTTTGATGTTCCAGGAAGAATTTTCTAATACATATTTTCTTTCACTTAAACTATTAAGCAATTTAAAACAGAGGCCTACATCACATCCCACTGGACTGTCAATCTCCAAGATAGCTAGATTCACACAAGCATATTGAAGTAGTTCTCTATAAATTTGAGATAGAGGAAAAAAGAAAACACAAATATTTTCTTATGCATTTTTCATTCTAACCATAATCTGCAGTGGGAAGAAGATGGACCATAATTGTTTTGCGGACAGGTTTTATCTTGTTTTTTTATCATGGTCACATTATATAACATAAACTTTACCATTAATAACACCTGGTCCTCTGCACAGAAGAGGAGTCTCCTGCATCATATTGCATATTCACATTCTGTGCCCTAACACACCCACAGAGTCACAAACACATGCACACCTCTGACCTCACTTTGGGGATCCTGACACCTTGTTAAAACACGATGGTCTTCAGGCGGTCAAGAGAAATGAGCCAATGAGATGAAGAGTCTGTAGGGGAAGGAGATACAGGATTTGTTCCTGTTAGGTGGAAAACAGACATCACAAATCTAAAATAATGAAAGGGGTTGATCTGCTTAAAAGAAGGGTACAATTTTATTTCTATAGCTGTCCATGGTTCCTTCACATAAAAATAGGAATTAATGTGGACTCTCAGAAGCACAGAGGGGAAATAACTATGTCTCACATTTGCCTCCTCTTCAAGCCACCTCCACATCTCCCCTGTGCATTTCATGAGCAAATATCTTAAAATCATAATCTATCCTCATTTCTCTTAACTTCCATGCATTTCTCAACCAACTGCAACTTGGCAGTGCAATGACATGGCTCCTGATAACTCTCTCTTAATTCCCAGCCCGGTGCTTTAGTTTTTGGTTTTCAGCCTAGCTGAGCCCTCTAGAATACATGGACACTATTGATAAATGGCCTTAAGACACACACACACACACACACACACACAAACACACACACTTTGCTCCTAGAACATCTCTCACTTGCAAATCTTTCTCTGGCTACTTCTTCTGTTCGCCCTTACATGTCTGGATTCCCCAGTTTCTTTCCTGGCTTTCTCATTAATTCTACATTCTTTCCTTGGACAATCTCCACTCTTGGCTTCTGCTTCTATACTGAAAACTCTGACCTGAGTGCTCCCCATTGTTCCTATTCTAAATCTCCAGCTGCCTCCTGGACATCTCTTCTCTACCTTATTAGCATTTCCTACTTCATGTGTCTAAAACCAAACTAAAGATAGATGGATGGGTGGATGGATGGATGGATAAAACAAAAATCTCTGTCCTTTGCATTCTTTCTTTCTATGAGTTAATGGCACTGTCTTAGTCAGCTCAGGCTGCCATAAGAGAATACCGCACTCTAGGTGGCTTGAACAATAGACATTTATTTCTCACAGTTCTGGAGGCTGGGAAGTCTAAGATCAAGGTGCCAGCAGATTCCGTTTCTGATGAGAGCTTTCTTCCTAGCTGGCAGAGAGCCGCCTCCTCACTGTTTGCTCACAGGAGGGAGAGAGAAAGAGAGCTAGCTCTCTTTTGTCTCTTCTTATAAGAACCTGAATCCTATTGGATCAGGGCCCCACCTTATGACCTCATTTTACCTTAATCACCTTCTAAAGTCCCTATTTCCAAATACAGTCACATTGGGAGTTGGGACTTCAACATATAAATGTACAGCGAACACAATTCAGTTCATAGCAGGTACCATGTTCCAAGCTAGGTCTTGTCTTGACTCTTCCTCTCCCCCATATGCAGCCAGACACCCCAATTAATGGGTTGCCATCCCTAACTTTCTCTTTAGCCCATTTCTTCCTTCCACCTCTACCCTTATGCTTCCAGTTCAGACCCCCTTGCACCTCACCTGAACCACATCCTTTGGGTTCCTGCTCCTCTTTCTCCCCACCACCTTTCCACTATGGTACTGCCAGGTCAGCATCCAAAATAACAGATCTGATCGAGATGTCCAAAACCTGTTCTACGAACGGTCCATAAACTTCACGGCACAGTCTTCCCCCTATCTAGACCTCATCTAACCACTGTGGTCTCATTCCTAGCCATTGTCCCCATACGTCACGTTCTGGGCACACTAAGTGTCTTGCTGTTCCACCTTCCCACTCTTTTCTCCATTTATGCAGAATTTTCCTCTATTTGGAATATGCCTCCCTTCCTTCTTTATTTGGTAAGTTCATGCCCATCTCTCAGGCCTCGGGTTAAATATGATGTCCAAGAAGGATTTCTCAACCCCTCCGCTTAGCTACCCACCGTCCTATTCATATCCTGTTGCAGCACTTGCCATATTTATACATCAGTCCCCTCCCCAAATAGGCTTGAACTCCCTCATGAGTAGTGACAGACTGTCCTTTGCTGCTGAGCACCTGAGCTCCACCCTTAAGTTATCTGATAAATGGAAGTGGGAGCAGAGTGTGTTGCGGGGATGTTGGGGGAAGGCATGCGGTACAAGTTTTGTCCTTAACTTTTCTGAGTTAAAAAGTAAATCCTTGGGGCGCCTGGGTGGCTCAGTCCTTAAGCGTCTGTCTGCCTTCGGCTCAGGTCATGATCCCAAGGTGCTGGGATCGAGCCCCACATCGTGCTCCCTGCTCGGCCGGAAGCCTGCTTCTCCCTCTCCCACTCCCCCTGCTTGTGCTCCCTCTCTTGCTGTGTCTCTCTCTGTCAAATAAATAAATAAAATCTTTAAGGGCGACTGGATAGCTCAGTCGTTAAGCGTCTGCCTTTGGCTCAGGTCACGATCCCAGGACCCTGGGATCAAGTCCCGCATTGGGCTCTCTGCTCGGCGGGAAGCCTGCTTCTCCCTCTCCCACTCCCCCTGCTTATGTTCCCTCTCTCGCTGTGTCTCTCTCTCTGTTGAAAAATAAATAAAATCTTAATAATAAAATAAAAAAATAATAAAAAATAAAGTATATCTTTAATATTTGCAATTATGCATGTGTATGGGCCATTTAATTTTGCAGACAGTACTAGATTTTAAGCATTTCTCTCATATATGTAACAGTGCTAATTTTTAAAAAATTAAGGAGACCACCCAGATTACAAGGCAGCTCTTCCATTCCCAAAAGAAACGTGTGTTACTCCTAACTAGGATACTTCCCGAACGATTCAGATATGATTTTCAGTCTAGTATATAAACGCAAGGGCCATTATATTTTAGTATCACCGAGCTATCATATTTATTTTAGGTTAAATTCTAAAGAAACCTAAAAGAAAAAGGTTACAAATGTCCTCAGTTTAAAGCTCCCCTGGGGTGAATGGCCTGATCTGTGCTCCGGAGCACCAGAATTTTTAGAGATGATATAAAAGGTGGGTTGACATTAAAACAAAACAAAACAAAACAAAATCTTAAGTAGCCAGAATAAATCTTTGCGCCTTTCGGGCCATACGCTCCCAGGACAGAACCCTTTGAGATGTGTACCAGGGGTGGGAAATTTAGACAAAAACCCCACAGAGTCACGTGAGAGGCCGGAGCACAGATGCCCGGGCAGTGCTTTCAGGAACTGCTTCTCACCTATTAAGCCGGATTTTCTCGAACGCAGCGGCTGGGCGAAAGCCTCTTTGTTAACAGTCTTCCTATTGTGAGGAAGCTGAAAGACACAAAAATGTTCAGGAATCACAACACTCCCACGACCTTAGGTGATGCTTAAATATTGCCTCTACTTTACATCATCTGGGAGCTTTCGCTTCACGATGCGCAGGAGGAACGCACGGTCCCTGAAGTGAGAGCCACCTCAGGCAGGACAGAGCCAGCCAGACCTTCCAGAACCAGGAACGCGAGCTGCGCAGACCGGAAGCCTCGTGCTGCTCTCCCGGCTGGAGGAGGCTTTGCTCCCAGCAAGGCACCAGCTTTGCGAAGCCCAGTAACGTGTCCAAGCCCCGGGGCTCTCCGCTGCGAGGGGGCCCAGGAGAGGGACACGGCCTGGTGGGGAGGGGGCGGCCTACCGGGCTTTTCCAGAGGCAGGAAACGTGGCATCTGCCCGCGTGTCGGTGCGCGCCCCCAGCCCGGTGCCCGCCGCCGCTCTCACGCCACACCACGGCCCCGCTCCCGCCCCAGCGGCTTCTCGTCGCCTCCTTCCTTCCGTCTGGGCTCTTCCTGGGCGCGGCGGGCCATTCTGAGACCACACCGCGCCCCCTTTCCCTGACAACTTGCTGCCCGGCCCTCTCCTCCCGGAAGTCCTCTGCGACGCTCCTCCCGACAGCTCCCGGAAGGGCCCTGGTGAGGACCGCGAGGAACAGGCGGCCGCGTGCCTCTCCCGGCTTCCGGCTGCTGGCTGCCGCTTCCGGCTTCCGGCTTCCGGCTTCCGGCGGTGTGCCGGGGTTGTCTGGTGTCCGTCCGTCGGCGTGTAGGGGCATTGCCCCGGTCTCCGTCCGCCTCCGTCCCCGCACGGCCCACAGAGACGCCAGCCATATTGGGTAAGGCCAGCTCCTAACGACCTCGTTTTTAACTTGATGACCTCACTGAAGACCTTGTCTCCGCACGCGGTCACATTCTGAGCCCCTGGGTGGTAGAGAGTCGACATCTGAATTTGGGGGCATACGTTTTAACCCATGACAGACTCCATTATCTGTGCCCCCATAAAGCCCTTGAGACATCCCTGTCACTGCTTTATAATTGTACAAAGGACTATTTTCGTCACTGGCCTGTGAGCTTCTTTGCAGAGGTGCTGTGTTATCTGATCTTTACACACCCAGTGCCCAGCAGAGTGTCTGGCACAGCATAGGAACCAAATGGACGGATGAACAAATGGATGGGTGAATAAATGAATGAATGGGTGAATAGGGCGGCTGCGAAGAACCAAAACATTCTGAATAAACTGTGCAGATTCACTCCAGAGCCAACCTAAACGTGCCATTTTATGTTTGCTTATATATATATATATATATATACACACACACAAGATTTTACATTAGGACTCATCACGTATGCAGGTGTAATGAGTATGCTTAAGCCACCCCTCCCTCAGTTGTGTATTTGTCAAGTTTTTCTCAGCTCTGAACCAGGCCCTTGCCTTTCCTTTTGCCTTTCTGGTCTTACCACCAAGAGAGGGCTTCTTCTGAAGCCTTTCTCTTTCCCACCCCAATAAGTGGGTTCCTTGGAGTCAGAGCCATTGGGTAAATGCAGGGCACTTCCAGGTGCCCCCAGTGCTGAGCACGTTTCCATCACTTTTTTTATTCCTGTTGCCTTTGCACAACTCCATGCAATGAACTTTTCCTTCCCTTGTGCTGCCCTCTGGCACTTCTTGCTTGGCTCATTCTTCCCCTGGGGAAGGTCTGGTCAGGAAGAGAAGTGCCTTTAGGCAGAATGCTGCCCAGAAGACATCCCACCCCCACCTTACTAAGAAATTGCTGATTCCATAATTATTTTCCAATTCTCACTGCAAATATTTGCATAACAAATACAGAGACCTCAGAACTGGCAGCTTAGCTGGCCCTCAGATGCAGCGGATAGACTCTCCAGCTCTTTCGCTCCCAAGGCATTTGGGTTAAAATGCTTAGGATGTTTTTCAAAAGCCCTGGGCCATCTCCAAATCTGGATTTGCTCTGGCCCACTCTGAGTCATTCTGTGTTATTTACACCTCTAGAAGTTCTTCTTCCCTGTCTATTGGAAGGGCCAGGCGCCCAACACAACACAGTCAGATGGGGGAAAGAAGATGTAACATACGTGCATGTGTGTCTGTTGGTTTTAATTATGTATGACCTGATTCCCACAAATATTTTTAATAAATATACACACTTGCATTAAAGTTCAAGAATAAAGTTCGTGTCATGAGTGCCTGAGTTTTCCTAGGAGGAAAGGCACTAACAGAAACATCAGGCCATCTGGAAACCTGCTCTTGGCTTACCTAAGGGCAATAAAAGATAGAATTAGGAGTTAGCAAGGGAGCAGATAGGAAATGAGAAGAAAGAACAAAAATAAAGGCAAAGAGGGGGAAAGAAAAGGGTGGGGAAGGGAGTATTCCTTAGGAAATTGACCCTACTCACAACGGGGGAAGAAGTACTTTAAAAATCAATAGACAGGTGTTTCCTATTCCTCTCTCATGTACACACATAAACACCTAGGCCCAAAATACACAAGTTGCTATTTCACAATAGCCCATAAGAAAATTCTTTATATTCTGCCCAAACCCCAAAACCGTGAGCCCGTGATCCAGGTTAGACCATGCATCTCTATATATTAATATTTTTATTCTGTTTTGTTCATTAACACAAGCCCTAAGACACAATACCTTGGGCCGGCCTTCAGAAATGCACTGGCATATTCTGTCTTCCTAATATTCTTGGACACTGCCAGAAACTAATAGGCTCAAATCAATCCCCACTGGATTGTAAACCCCAATAGAAGAGGCTCCAATAGTTTCTTCATGAGGATCTGCTTTGATGTTGTCCTTTCTGGGGGAAGGGAAAACAAATGGAGGGAGGGAGGGAGGAAGATATGGGGAAAAGAGGGAGGAAGGGACTGGGAGGGGGTGTGGGGAAAGAGGGGAGAGAGGGGGAAAGGAGGGAGGTCTGTCTTTGACAAGAAGGCTGAAGGCACACATTGGAAATGAGGAAGATGTGTGTGGCCAGCTATGATTTTGACATCAATCAATAGATTGTCATTGGCCCGTTGGTGACAGAGGCTCTATTCACGCTGCACCTCCCCCAAATCCCACACAGGGCCCAGTGTAATGTTCTGAATGGTGGTTCATTCACTGAGCACCCTGCATGCACTGGGCTCAATGACACACTGTTCCAACTCCCACAAAGTTCACCCTCTAAAGGGGAAGAGAAATGGACATTGGCGGGAACCTGAAAACACCACAGTTCTATTTGAACACACAAATATAAATTCATGCACACTCCAACACTCACTTTCCAGCCCCAATTTCTATTTCTCATTACTGGAGAATTAGAAAAGAGCGTTGACCCGTCTGGGTAGACAAGCTCTACAGATCCAGGGGGTCCGCAACTGTTCATGGTGGCCCTGTTCGTTAAGCACACTCTAGACGTCTAGAGTCCAAGGGGAGAGGATCTGTGGTTTATCCTGGATTCTGAAGGGTCTGTATGGTCACATCTCTGGGTATGTTGTCTATTCATTTACAGAGAAAAAAAATGGAAGGTTAGAAACTGAATATTCCTTTGTATCTTTTTTTTCAAAATATCAACTGAAACTCCCGTGTATTAAAGAATTTTTGTTAATGTTTTAAATGTCTATCTAGGCACCTGGGTATGCTAATGGATATTTCTCTTTAATCCAAATGACAGAGCTCTACACAACTCCTAAAGAAAAGTTGTTCTATTGTGGTGCTCCATTTTACTAATTCAGAAACCTGACATTTCTGGAGGAGCGGCGACAAGCAATTTCACAATGATAAATTTTATAAGACAAAATACTCTGCTCCATGGAGCTCAGGAGTAATTTCAAAGAAAGATAAACAGTCACAACATTTAATGCATAAACAAATGTGGCAGGATAATTTATTGAGATATTAATTTGTGATTTTTTTTTCTTGCTCCCATAGGAGCCTGGCAAGATGGGAAGGAATCATCCTTCTTCTAGGCAAGAAGGTGGGCATGATCTGAATGTAGACCCCTTTGCCTGTGTTATTAACTCATTTTGAGACCTACAGTCAAGGCTACCAAGCACCCACCAATGAAAAGAGCTGTAGCTACAAAGGGCAGCAGAACCAGAGTGGTCCGGCTTGGGGGGATGGAAAACGTCCCCCAGGATGTCAGAAGCGCGGTAGATGTGGAGATTCTGTAAGTGGCGGATAGCCATATGCCAAATGCTCACAGAATCCCAAGAATATGGGAGACCAGAAGGATCCTGGAGAGGTGGTCCCCAGCTTTCCCTAAGCAGCTTTGTTCGAGCTACCTTGGTCATAAGTAATCACTCTTGCAATCCCAGCCTCAGCCCCAGTGTTATCTTTGGTCATGAGAACTCTAAACCTGCATTGGCCCCAGCTTCTTCACTCCTCAGCAACATGTTCTGCTAAACCACCTCAGGTTATATTTCAAAGATTGGTCACAAACTCTTTGCATCTCTTCCCATGAAGAAGTGGAGTCTGTATGTTTCTGCCTCTTGAATCTGGCTTTGGCCATGTGACTTGCTTTGGCCAAGAGAACTCACACAGAAGCTTGCAAAGTGCCTGCTCGTATGGGCTTCTCTTCTCTTACTGCTTTTAGAACATAGCCTCCAAGTACAGAAGCCTGAGATTGCCTGCTAGATGCTGGACAAACAGGGCCCAGCAGCCAGCATTACCAGAGCCAACCACCAGACGTGGGAGTGAGGCCACTAGGACCAACAGCCCCCAGGTGACTTGTGTCAGCTCTTTGGTTTGCTAAGCAGGGTAAGATAAAAGGCTCTGTCAAGCACTTTCCCAAGCCAATAGCTATGAACTAGCCACTCACATAAGTTATTTTCCTTGTAAGAAAGTAATTCTGATGAACCTGGAAGACACTATGTCGAGTGAAATAAGCCAGTCTCAGGACAAATACTGTATGATTCCACTTATATAAGGAACCTAAAATAGTCAAACTCATAGAAGCAGAGAATAGAATGGTGGTTGCCAGGGGCTGGGGAGAAAGGGAAATGGGGACTTGTCTGATAAGTATAGTGTTACTTACGCAAGATGAGTAAATGATAGAGACCTGTTGTACAATGTAGTGCTACAGTGCCTACAGCTAATAATACAGTGTTGTACACTTACAAATTTGTTGAGAGGGTAGATCTCATGTTAAGTGTCTTATACAGAAGGTGGGGAGGGATACAAGGAAAATTTTGGAGGTTGATTCTGGTGAGCATATCATAGGTGCATGCATATGTCCAAACTCATCAAATTGTATACATTAAATATGCAAGTTTTCTGTGTATCAATTATACTCAATGAGCTGTTTTTTTAAAAAAAAAAAGTAATTCTGCTCCAAGGTAACTAAAGGTCTCCAAGAAATAATGGCATACTTTCCTTAATTTTTAAGCAAAAAAATACCGCTTTACATGTATATTATCTTGTGAAGGTTATCCTTTCTACTCTGAATCAGCTTTGATCTTTTGTTGAAAACCAATTGTCCATATATGTACAGATCTATTTCTGGATTTTCTATCCTATTTCTTTGATATGTCTCTCTTTATTGTAATACTATACTATCCTTATTACTGTAAATTTTGTAATAATTTTTGAATCAGCTAGTACCTTTGTTCTTTGTCAGAGTTCCCTTGCGCATTTTAGGTTCCTTGCATTTCCATAAGAATTGCAAAATTAGGTTGTGTATTTCTTTTCTTTTCTTTTTTCTTTCTTTTTTTTTTTATAAAGAGAGAGTGCATGTTACCTGGAGGGGGTGGTCAGAGGGAGAGGGAGAGAGAGAATCTTAAGCAGGCTCCAGGCCCAGTGTGGAGCTCAACGTGGGGCTCGATCTCACAACCCTGAGATCATGACCTGAGCCAAAATCAAGAGTCGGACGCTTAACGATTGAGCCACCCAGCTGCCCCAGGTTGTGTATTTTTACAAAAATTCCTGCTGGGATTTGTTTGAGATTGTGTTGAATCCATAGATCAATTTGGAGAGAATTGACATCTGAACAATATTTAATCTTCTGACCCATAAATACATTTATTTAGGTCTTCTTTCATTTCTCTCAACTGTGTTTTATAGTTTTCAGTGTACAGGCATTGCATATCTTTTGGCAGATATATCCCTAAGTATTTGATATTTTTAATGTTTATTTGTATTATATCTCAGTTTTGGATTATTCATTCCTAGTTTACAGACATGCAATGAATTTTCATATATTGATATTGTATTATGCAACTTTCCTAAACTCACTAATTAATCTAGTAGCTCTTTTGTAGATTTAACCAGATTTCCTTCACAAGTGATTATATCATCTGCAAATAAATACATTTTTACTTCTTCCCTCACAGTCTGGATGCCATTTATTTCTTTTTCTTGCCTGTTGCACTGCCTAGGCCTCCAGCATAATGTTGAATAGAAGCAATAAAAGCAGACATCTTTGCCTTATTCCTGATCTTGAGTTTTTCACTGTTAAGAATGCTACCTATAGATTTTTTCATAGATGCCTTTTATCATGTTGAGAAAGTTCCTTTCTAGTCTTAGTTTTCCGGGAGCTCATATCAGGAATGAATGTTGAGTTTTGTTAAGTGCTTTTTCTGCACCTACAGAGCTGATTAAATGGTTTCTCTTTTGTTATTTTGTTAATATGGCGAATGACACTGATTGACTTTCAAATGTTATACCAACCTTGCGTTCATCAGATCAATTTTGTCAGGATTTTTTGCATCTATGAGGCGTATTTTTCCATAGTTTCTTTTGACTCCTTTCCATTATGAAATGACGACTCTCTCTCTGTGTTACTCTGAAATCTGCTTTGTTGGATATTATAGCCTCTTCTGCTCTTTTGATTAATATTAACATGCTCTATCCTTTTCCACACTTAGCTTAATTGTATTTGTGTCTTTATATTTAAAGTGTGTTTATAGTGTGTTTCTTGTAAGCAGTATAAAGTTGGGTCTTGCTTTTAATCTGATCTAAAAATATCTGCTTTTTAATTGGGTGTTTAGACCATTTATATTTAAGGTGATTATTTTTACAGTTAGGTTTAAATCTACTATTTTGCTGTTTTTTCTTTATGTGTCCTATTGACTGTTACTTTTTTTCTCTTTAGCTACATTTTGTATGGATTACTTTTTACCTCTTTCATTTTTTTCATTTTGCAGGAAAGCAGATTCAACTCAATATATGAAAAAGGCTTCCAGGAAGGCACTCCAAAACTGAGAGGCTCCTTTATGAGGTAATGAGTTCCTTGACACAGTGTTCAACAAATGTTATATAACCCCTTGTCAAGGAGGACCATCCTATTTATAATGACAGCACTGCTCACATTCACCCCACGATCTCTAGCTCCCTCCCTATTTCATTTTTTCCACAGCACATATCACTTTCTATTATATTGCATAATTTAATTGTGCATATGCTTATTAGTGGTCCTCCTTTACTAGATGTAAGCTCTACGCAGGCAAGGTTGTTTTTGTTTTTTGTTTTTTTTTTTATCTGATTTGTTCACTGTTGTACCCACAGCACATGATAAACACTTAGTAAATATTAGTTGAATAAATGAATCAATCAGATGGGAGGTTAAACTCCCTGAGCTCTAAAGCTTCCGGACATTGTTAAAATGAAAACTTGGTGAGCCTATATTTGGGGACTTCCTTCTTCTCCCTCCTCCCTTTCCCCACCTCTACCCGAGAAAATCACTTAACCATCCTTCATCACATGTCCAAAGCCAGCGCCGGATGTGTGGAGTGCCGTGCATCCGGCGCTAACATTGGCAGGCCCAGAGTCTGCTGGCAAGGAGTGCTTTAGCCATGATTTATTATTAAATCTTAATCACAGACTTCTCCTGCAATCAAGAGCCTTGATTAAGTCCATTCACAGTCCTGTAAGGTCAGAAATGAGGAGACAGAAAGAATAGGGGAATCAGAGGATAATAATTATTTGTATCTCTGTAACGTGGCCTGAGCAACTATTTCATTTCTCCTGGATCCCTAAGCGATCACATGCCGGGATTCTCACTCTCCTGTCATGTGCCTTCCCTTTCAGCGATTTTTCTGCTGTGAGCTCCACCGCTGACCACTGTTCCCAAGGGAAAGGCTATCGCCAAGAAGGGATCCCATACAAAAAAATCAAGCCAAGCCAGGAATGTACCTGGGCAGGCAGGAGGGAATCCTTCTCAGTTAAACACCTTAGTCGTGAAGAGAGGAAAATCAGCATTTCAGGGCCCACCACCAATGCTTCTGTGTGTTCTTACTGAGGCACACTTTCCTCCCCAAATCAAAGTATGCTTTCAGCTTCCTTAGCAGGATTTCAACTCTTCTTCGAAGCAGCTGTCTAACTGCATCTTGATGATGAGGCTGAGACTGAAGCTCTCTATTCTCTCTTTCTCTCTTTCTATGAGCCCACAGCCACGTGAAATATTTTGGTTTTGAACCTCACTAAGAAAACTAAAGTAGCCACGGCAAAGCCATTACACTGTAAATGTTTGGTTGTTATTCAGAGTGTTCTGGGCTCTAACCAGCTCTCATCAAGTTCATACCATCTACAAAGCACTCTGAGGATAACCTGTCTTGAAGGAAATGTACAACCTTGGGCAAAGCAGTGTTTTAAGCAGGGTCCCCTCTCCCCCACGAAATGGCCATGGACATTTGGGGCGGCTGAACCCCATCTTATGGGAGTCCAGAAAGTCTTCAGGGAAAAGTAGCTTTGGAGAGAAGCCTAAAAGAGGAGAAATATTTCAACAGGTGGAGATGGGGGTGTGAATATAAAATGTTCATCTAAACTTCTCAAACATTCACACCTTTAAATTTTCCACTGAAATGAGTTGGGCTTAATTAATTCAGCCTAAACCCCTCATTTGCCTCTTTTCTCTCTCCTTAAGCTACAACGAAATGGGAACAGTGTGTTCCTGCTTCCTCCCACTGGTTCGTAGAAGCGGTGCCTGCGAACAGAAGGGACAACATTGAGAGGGTGAGCCACAAAATCCACTCTTGATGTGGGCCCTGGTTGTGGAATCCTGCTCCTCAGTCTCAGAAAGTAGAGCAGCACTGATGTTTTTAAACCAAAAACATGCTTAAGCCAAGTAAATTTTGTGAGACTGTTCGGGCAGGACACTCTGATATTTAGAGTCATCCGAAAGGCATCATTTGTTAGAAGCAGGTCCTGGTACCTGGGGCACATATCACACACAGCGTCTGGTTTGAGGCACGTCTTACTGGGTATTCAGTTACCCCACAAGGTCAAAGCAATGCCTAGTAACAGAATAGAGCCCATCACTGAGCTGTCTGGAGACCCAGCCTTCTGCCTCAAACTGGCTACCTGTCCTCAGGGATGTCTCCAGAGAAGGCAAAGGATGCCTGTGTTCTTCTTTGTGCGTTCATTAACTAGCTCTGCAATTAAGACATCATCATCAACAACTGTACAAATTGTTCCTGACTCTTCTTGTTTCCTTTGACATCAAGATAAGTCTTGATAACAATAGCATGTCCAGAACATACGATCAGGACTAAAAACAAACTCATGACGCAATGTCTTCTCCAATTTCAGCATGAGGGTTTGTGTTCATATTTTCAGGGAGTTGCAAGTTCTCTGATTTTTTTTTTAGTCTGTTTTCATTTCAGTGCTTAAATTAATATAAATATAATCTCTGGGTAATCACCTTATAACCAATTATCTCCCCGGATTTCATTGCTCGTGTTTGCGTTCATGATTAGTTGTGTAGGAGAAAAGTAGACCCATCCAAGCTAAGGAGAAAAGAAGTGAGATTAATCCATAAATGAAGCATTTTCACTAAATGAGAACAAATTAATGCTAAAACAGCCCACTATACAAATGAAGGTTTGTCACACTTTGAATAGGGAAAAGGTGGTGGGAAAACTGATTAACCGCGCTACCCATGGGGGTATAGGCTGAGCAACCCTATTACCACATTCAGATAGTAAATAGCATTTCAGTTTTAGCTAAACTCAAGGAATGAAAACATATCCCACATCCAGTTAATGTTGTCAACTTAGTTTTTAAATTTTTATTTGTATTAACTATATGAATTTGATTTTAATGAATCATTTTACAAGAGCTATAAATATAAGGCCTTTTAATCCAAATTTTATGTTGGTCTGAGTTTCAGCAAAACAATATAAAAAAGATTTAAGTCAAAAATTAAAATCTCAAAACTTTTATTGTCCTTTTGCTCAAATTTGAGAAATAATGAAGTATGCCTAATCCTTTCCATTTGCCTAAAACATGAATGGCCATTTTTCAAGCAATTCTAACTAAAAGGGAAGAACTTTAGTATAATGAAAGGAAAAATGGTCCAGGAGCTAGTAGTTCAAATCCCAACCACGTCACTTGCAAGCTGACAGTCCTTGAACAAGCTGCTTTCTCTTCTGGGGGCCTCCGTTTTATCATCTTTGAAATAAGAAGGTCTTAATAGATTTTTTTCAGGGTCTTCCAACTCAGAAATGTTATGATTCTACCCATCCTTTATTCTGAAGATGTTAGCCTGCAGTCTCTGGCTCGCAGAAGCCTGCCCTCTTCTGGCCATAGCCCAGTACTGCAATCCTGACACACACCGAATGGAAAAGTAAAGGTGTCTAGTAGGCTGGGTTTCTGAGAAAAAGGTGAGCGAGCCCAGTTTGCTCATTTTTCCCATCCCCTATATCTTATTTTCTCCCTTCTCAGAGTTTTTTGTTGAAATCAAGTGAATCCTGAAGATGTCCTTTAGGGGTGGCCTCATATCTAGCCTCTCTTTAGAAAAGAGCCCTGTGGTATATGATCCATCAGCTGCAACAAGTAGGTTTATACCACAAGACCCCCCCCTTCACTACAGTTGACTGGAAAATTGGGAGCAGCTAATCTTCAAACTACCCAGCAGCTAGCCCATGGGATGACTGGAGAGAAAAGAAGAGCTGGATGGTATAGAGTTTTGTAGCTGAATTGATCAAATCTTAAGCTAAAGTGGTGTGGTAGCCCACGCCCGAGATATCCCCAGTGATCCCCACTTCCTGACATGCATGCCTTCGTGTCATCCCCTCACACACCAACTAGGGCGGACCTGGGCAAGCAATAGAATATTGCAAAAATGAAGGTGTATGACTTCTGAGGCTAGGTTATAAAACAGAGCTGCTTCCATCTTGCTTGCTCTTGGATCATTCCCTGTGGGGGGAAAAAGCAAGCTGCTTTTTCAATGTCTGGAGGACACTCAGGAAGCCTGTGGAGAGAGGTCCATGTGGCAAGGAACTGAGTCCTCCTGCCCATAGCCATATGAGTGAGCCAAATGGAGAAGGATCCCCTAGCCATAGTCAAGTCTTAAGATGATTACAGCTCTGGTGGATGTCCTGACCACACCCTCATGAGTGACCCTAAACCAGAAACACCCAACTAACCTGCCCTGAATACCTGGCCAACAGAAACTGTATAAGATAACAAATGTTTATTGCTTAAAGCCACGAAGTTGTGAGGTCATATTGAATTACATAGCAGTATATATCTAACATGAAAGACGAAGCTGTAAAGCATCTTTTATGGCATTTGGGGAATATTTGGGGCCTTGAGAAGTTCTGATATATTATGCCCCTCCTGAGGTCAGTCTCACCAGTATGCACTAAAAAAGAGGGTCTAGGAGTTCTCACAGGATAGTTATAAATAGCTATGCATGGAGGCAAATATGACTAGAAAGTAACTTTTAGTAATTCTCTGACCAGTTAGGTAAATAAGCATAATGTAGAATCATGACATAAGAAATTAGTCAAGGAAAACACAAAATTTAAATCCATATGTAGAAGCACCTGGGCGGCTCAGTAAGTTAAGCATCTGCCTTCGGCTCAGGTTGTGATCTCGGGGTCCTGGGATCGAGCCCTGTGTCAGGCTCTCTGCTCAGCAGGGAATCTCTTTCTCTCCCCCTACCCTCTCTCTCTGAAATAAGTAAAATCTTCTTTTTTAAAGATTTTATTTATTTATTCGACAGAGAGAGCAAGAGAGTACAAGCAGGGGGAGCAGTAGAGGGAGAGGGAGAAGCAGGCTTCCCGCTGAGCAGGGAACCGGACATGGGGCTCAATCCCAGGACCCTGAGATCATGACCTGTGCCGAGGGCAGATGCTTAACCATCTGAGCCACCCAGGTGCCCCTAAATAAAATCTTTTTAAAAAATAAATCCATATGTAAAATACTTGACCATAAGACGTACTAAGACAAAAGAAACACAGGTAGAATGAATATGTCTGTGTTTATGTATGCATTCAGAGTAGGGGAGGGCGGGATATACATATATGCTGGGATATAAGGAAGGATGAATACAGAAACCAAGCCTGAGAGAGATGGGGCTAGGGAAACTGCCAATGCCATAGGGTCAGTCCCTGCGTAGGATAACCAAAAAGCCCAGCCCACTGTGTCCAAAGGACCATGGAAAACCTGCTTGCTTGGGGACAGACAGCATCTGGGGAGGTTTTGTCTGAATGGCGAGACACCGCAACAGCTGGTCTGCTCTTAGGCAATCAGTCCATCAACAGACTATCTAGTTAGTACTTGGAACAATAGAAAGCAGTGCACAGCTGGGGAAATTGTTAAGGTTCCCTTCCTCAATAGAAGTGTGGCTCAGGTCAAGATTCCTGGCTCAGGAGAGAGATTGAGGCTGTGTATAGATTGGATCATCTCAACAGGACTAAGGAGAAGGCTGGAACTCAGTAGATACATGTGTGTCCATGGCTCAGCCAAACACAAGGGGTACTGAGACACATTTGATTCCCGATCCCTGGAAGTTCAGGGCTGGTTCCAGACCTGGGTGGGGCTGGGAAGGCAAGCTCCAACAGACAACTGGATGTTGCTAATAACTATTGTTCCACCGGGATTGTTTTAAATAAACCAACTTAGCAAAATATTTATGGATGTTTAAAAGCTATAAACAATGGGAAGGGTGCTTCCCCTGATGTTTTCTGGAAAGCCATTCTTGTGGCCAGTCTTTAGAATCAGATGGACCCTTACTCAAGATTTGGTTCAGATGTCAAGACTGATGATGCCACACACACACACCCCAAGAGAGTATGGAAAGTTTTATTACTCACATTATGAGGCTTTCTGGGGAGAGCAAAATAGGACTCCCAAGCTGGTCTAAAAATGGCCTGAGAGAGCAGGGAAAGGAGACTGGGGTTTTATTGTGGTTGGGGGGGAGGGGAAGGAGGAAAGTTACCCTGGGCTGGTTTGAGCCTCCTGCCGGTACCAAAGGAGATAGCACCCAGGCTTTCTTATCAGCTTGCCTAAATATAAGGCACAAGAAGAAGAGAGAGGGTGAAGCTTAAAAGCTGCCAGCAATCATATGTCAAAAAATAGAGTCAGATTCTTTATTAAAATTCTTGACAACCCTTTATATTTGTGTATTGAATTTTACATTTTTCAAAGAATTTTCATGTTTTTTGCGATAAGTTTGATTTAAATGAAAGCGAGTTAAATGACTAATCAGGGAGACTCAATCAACTTTTGCTATAAAAATGCATTTTTATTTGATATTACCTTGCTACACATTTTTCAAAAACCAGCTTAGATGTTATAGAATTCATAGAATTGCAAAGGTATACACTATATCATGAATCTAATATTTTATGGTCAGTTTTCTAGTCATATCAGAAAACTAAATGGTAATATGATTATTTTTGCCATAGGCAAATAAAGCAGATGCTGGTTTAGTCACAGTTTGATGAAGCATTGCTAACCCAAGAGGTGAATCAAGAATATGTGCGGGATATTGCTTTTATGCTGTACCAGGAAGACAGCACAGACACCCTCAAAGCCAGAATTGAACATAGAAAGTAACATTAAAATAGTTTAAAAATATGGTTTAAAAGTGGATTTGGATTTTGTTTATTGTTTGTCTCTCCGTATTAGAATGTAAGCCCTATGAGAAAAGACATTTAACTTCTGTGTTCCTCTCTACTGCATCTTCAGGACAAAAAACGGTGTCTGGTACATGGCAGACACTTATGAATGAATGAATGAAAGAATATAAGGTGATCCAAAGAGATTAAAGAGAACCAGACTTGAACCCACATTTTTTTATATATGAAAACTTAAACTCTTATTAACCATTGCACTCACTAAAATAAGAGCTGCATCTTTGGCCGGGAAAGAACCTATCCTAACCATTCCACGTGATAAAAAAAAAAAAAAAAACAAGATGCTGGAAATGACTCTTGGAGGACCATTTTGTCTAGCTGCTCTGCATTACCAAGACATGACTCATGACTTCTCACAGGCAGGAGCAATCCCTTTGCAAGATTTAAGACTATATAAATTCAAATGCTAATATGAATAATCACATCCGCAGTAATAATTTTAAGTTGGATATAATACAGACAACCACCAGTTACCAAAAAAATATTTCAATTGAATAAAATACTCACATTTAAAAAATTTTAATGAATAAGTCAGACAAAGAAAGAGAAATACTGTATGATCTCATTTATATGTGGAATCTCAAAAAGCCAAACTCATACGAAAAAGCATTGCCAGGGCTTGGGGGGGCGGGGTGGGATCAGGAGGTGCTAGTCAATGGGTACAAACTTCCAATTGTAAGATAAATAAGTTCTGGGAATGTAATGTGCAGTGCAGTGACTACTGTTAACAACACAGTAATCATATATTTGATATATGTTAAGAAATTTGATCTTAAATGTTCTCACCACACACACACACACACACAGACTAGTAACTATGGGAGGTAACAATGTGTTAACTCACCTTGTGTGGTAAGCATTTCACAATATGTACATATACCAAATCATCACATTATCCACCTTGAAGTGTTATATGTCAATTATATATCAATAAAGCTGGGGGTAAATATTTTTTAAAAATAAATGAAACTCCGGGTGAACCTGGGTGGCTCAGTCAGTTAAGCATCTGCCTTTAGCTCAGGTCATGATCCCAGGGTCCTGAGATCAAGCCCTGTGTCAGCCTCCTTGTTTGGTAGGGAGTCTGCATCCCCCTCTCCCTCTGCCCACCCTGCCCTCCCTACTCATGCTTTCTTGCTCTCTCTCAAATAAATAAAATCTTTAAATAAAAAATAAAAATTCTAAAAAATAAAAGTTTTTAAAAATAAAAAAGAAATGAAATTCTTAATGAAAAATACACATAGTAATATCCACCCCCAAAAAAGGAATGTGAATATAGATATAGGCATAGAAGGTATCTAAAAGGGTAGAGCAAAGTTTTGTTCAATGGCTGCTATTAGGAAGTGGAGTTTTGAAAGCGTGGCAGGAGCTAGGAAGTGTAGAGCATACTGAAGACTTTTGCACATTACTTGATATGATTTTGAACTGGTTTAATTTCTTTTACATAAACATGGAATTTGTTATTGGTTTTTTTATTTTTTTTTTTAAAGATTTTATTTACTTATTTGATAGAGACACAGCGAGAGAGGTAACACAAAAGGGAACACAAGCAGGGGGAGTCGGAGAGGGAGAAGCAGGCTCCCTGCCGACCAGGGAGCCCAATGGGGGGCTCGATCCCAGGACCCTGGGATCATGACCCGAGCCGAAGGCAGATGCTTAACGACTGAGCCACCCAGGCACCCTTGTTATCCTTTTTAAATTTGCTATGATTAAAACATATATGTAACAAGCACTCAGTATACATGAGTTAATGTTGAAAACATGCTTACTATGGCCACCCAGCCCAGTTTGCCTTAATATCCACCCTTTTATTGATCTATGTATTTATATTTATACAAATACATGGTTTACATTTATATTTTTATAAAATAAATTCATACAAACATTTGCACTCATTTTTGAATTCTGTATCTCACACGAATGACTCAGCATGATTTCTAAAACTGGCACAAACAAAAGCTATTATCAAAAAAATAAGAAGTAAGCGCTGGTGAGGATGTGAAGAAATTGAACCCCTTGTGCACTGTCAGCAGAAATATACAACAATGCAACCTCTGTGGAAATAGCATGGCCGTTCCTCAAAAAAACTAAAAATAGGACGACCATCTGACCCAGCAATGCCACTTCTGGGGATACACCCGAAGGAATTGAAAGCAGGGTCTCCAACAAGACATTTGTATACCCATGTTCATTGCAGCACTATTCACAATCACCCAAAGGTGGAAGCAAACCCAAATGTCCATCGACAGAGGCATCGATAAATAAAATCTGGTGTATACATCCAATGGAGTATTAGCCTTAAAAAGGAAGGAAATCCTATTACAGGCTACAACATGGATGAACCTTGAGGACATCATGCTTAGTGAAGTAAACCAGTCTCAAAAAGACAAATACCGTATGATTCCACTAATACTAGGTATCTAACGTAATCAAATTCATAGAGACAGAAAGGAGAGTGGTGGTTGCCAGGGGCTGGGGAAGGGAGCAATGGGGAGTTGCTGTTTAATGGGGACAGAGTTTCAGTTTTGCAAGATGAGAAATTCTGAAGATGTTTCACAACAATGTGAATATACTTAACACTACTGAACTGTACGCTTAAAAATGGTTAAAATGGCAAATTTTATGTTATGTGCTTTTTACCACAACTTTTAAAGAAAACATAAAAACTGGCACAAACAGTATTTTGTTCTCTTAACAATCCTTTGAGCTAATTATTAAACCCATTTTACAGGCAAAAAAAACAAAAACAAAAAAACACTGAGGCTCAAGGAAGACATGGCAAGATCGCAGCTAAGATGGATCAGCCAGGCTGCAGCCCAGAACCCAATCAATAAGGCCTATCAAAACAACTGGGGCGCCTGGGTGGCTCAATCGGTTAAGCGTCTGCCTTTGCCCTGGGTCGTGATCCTGGGGTCCCGGGATCGAGCCCTGCGTCGGGCTCCCTGCTCCTCGGGAAGCCTGCTTCTCCCTCTCCCACTCCTCCTGCTTGTGTTCCCTCTCTCGCTGTCTCTCTCTCTGTAAAACAAGTAAATAAAACTTAAAAAAAAAAAAAAACTACAGAAAAAAGTCGACATGGTGCCAGTCAACTCTGGTTTCCTGTTATGTATTAATGGGTGAAGTGTACATTGTTCCTCTCCCATCAAATTAAACAGCATTCCTAAGTGAGAATTAAAATAAACACTTCTTACTCGTCCCAGCCTGTCTCTGTTCGGTATTTTTGGCATATGTATGCAATTGCAGCCAGCTGATCATCTAAAACAAAATATTGCATGGCACTGTGCTATTTACTGGGAACAAGTCACTTATTTTATTAAATAAAGTGCAAATGGTTTTATATACCTTGAAAAAGTTTGTCCAGTTTCACTGAAATTCAGTCGAGCAAATATTTTTTTTTTAAAGATTTTATTTATTTATTTGACAGAGAGAGATACAGCGAGAGAGGGAACACAAGCAGGGGGAGCAGGAGAGGGAGAAGCAGGCTTCCCACCGAGCAGGGAGCCCGATGCGGGGCTCGATCCCAGGACCCTGGGATCATGACCTGAGCCGAAGGCAGATGCTTAACGACTGAGCCACCCAGGTGCCCCTCAGTCAAGCAAATATTTAAAGGATATCAATGCGAAAGAAAACCAACTTCTTGGCCTCCTCAGAGCACCAACTTTTGCCTGCTTTGTCCACCCACCTGCCTCACTCAGCTTGTGATCCCAGGACACACCAATCCTAGTACAAGTTCTGTCACCACACTTAACCTCATTAATTTTTAACATAATGATCTGTAATTGTTTCTTGCCCTAGACTGAGAGCTCCAGCAGGGCTGGGACAGTGTTTTATGCATCTTTGTATCCCTAAGACCCAATCCCCTTCCCATGTGCCTGGACCATAGAGGTATCACTACGTATTTGTTGACGGACTGGATAAATGAAAAGATGTTTGAAACCTGGGGCTAGCCCTGACTCTCACGCAGGGGTGAGAAGTTCTAGTTCAATACTACACAACTCGGCAGAAATTCAAGCTGGCTTCTGGTCAATGTGACCTTGAACTACAGTTTAAGTAACTGAGCTTTATATTGTCCTAACAACTTCAGGCTCAAAATTCAGTACTCAAAAGTCCTCCTAGTCTTAGGGCTCATCTTTCTCTGAACTTTCTTCATCCCTCCCTCCATTTGCTCACTCATTCAACATTGTATTCATCAGATGTCTATTAACTGGTCACTAAGTCTCATGCACCCTTCTGGGCACTAGGGATACATCAGTGGAGGGGAAGAAAACAGACAAGGATCCTTGCCCCCTTGGAGCATCTGGAAAGAAGAAAAAGTATATTGAGAATTCCACGGGTGGTCAGGCTGGGAAGGGGAGACCTCATGAGAAGGTAAAATCTCAGCAAGCATATAAAGGGGGTAAGGGAGTGAGTCAAGCAGGAGCCAGGACAATGGAATTCCAATTTGCATTCGAGCTACTGCCAACACTCGAAGGCTGGAGGTAGCCTGGCATGTTCAAGAAGTAGAGTCAACAGTGGGAGAAGAGCTGTGGCCAGAGAGGGGGAGCGACTGTATGGGCATGAGCTCACCCCTTCAACCACGTCTCCTCTTTGCTTCATCTCGACCGTGTATTGCAATCCGGGGAGCCCAAAGTCAGAGAGACCCGGGCCAGTCTTCCCTTTCCACCTTGTACCCACTCTGTAATCTTGGGAAGTGGCTCCCTCCTACCTGTGAAATAAGCACTTTATGCAAGTGGTCAGTTGATCTTTCGAAATGCTCTGTGACACTGGGAAAACGCATTTCCACTGTAAAGGTTAAAAACTGAGGCTTATAGGTTTCTTTCAAGAGAACTCAGGAACGTGCTCAGAACAGTCAGCTTGGGAAATGACTGAATTGGGATGCGAACTCTGGTCCTCTGATCCCAAAGCCTGTGTCCTTCCTCACTACCCATGAGCTGTTCTCTACACGTGTCAGAGTCTGCTACGTAATAAGTGCTCAATAAACGTGATTCCTTTCTCTCTCATCACCTTGATGAGTTCCCTGAGGTCGTCTGCCTTCTTGGAAGATCTCTGAGTGCTGTCTGCTCCTCAGCAGCTCATTTCTCATGAGCACCCTCTTATTTCCCAGAACAAGCCCACCAGCGCCGAATGCCTGTCTATTGTCATGGCAGCCTGCCCTGGGGCAGGTCATATCTTCACTTGTAAACTGGGTGTGATGATGATGCCTGCATGCTCTGATGATGGACACGTCAGAGAGAATCCCTGGAAGGTATTTCTCACAGAGCTTCCAGCCTCTAAGAGGCCCTTGACGCTAGGTAATCATCATGCCTTCCAGAACTTGCTTTTTGTCTCCCCGACTGGCCTCACCAGCAGTAGACTGAGCCAGCCCCACTCCAAAGGTGGGAGGGGGGCGCGGGGACTGTGGGTTCTTACCCCCTGGAGCTTCCTCAGAAATCCTTCCCATCGCTGGCCATGGCACCAGACGTGACAAATACATCTAATGCTCTAAACAAGCATGTATATTTGATACTTCTAATGTTTCAGCTACAAATGTGAGGAAAAAAAAGGCAACTAACTCCATTGGGGCCAATTTAGACTGTTTATGTACTTACAGTTTTCCTGGAATTCAAACACTGGAAATACAAGTTCACTAATCTTTACAATCTACACCACTTTCCCTTTTAGAAGATTAGTACAAACAGGGCTGTGGGTGTGGCGTTGCTCAGCTCCAGGAGGTATCACTGTCCCGTGAGTCCTCGTGGGGCTGGGCAGCCAGTGACCCTAGCGACAAAAAAGGACAGATGTGCACCCGTCCCCCACGCTGCTGTGCGTGTCGGCTGCTGGGCTCTCAGCTGCCACCTTCTCTGGAGAATTGGCCTTCCCAAAGGGAGCTCCAGCCAGACCCAGGAAGCCAATGGAAGGAGGACAAAATGGTTAACATGTAGACACGTTGGATGAGTGTCAGCAATCATCTTCGTCACCAGTGCGGGTGGTCCTTCATGACTGGCTGGCCTGAGGCTGCATGAGAGCCTGGCTCCTGGTCCTAACACAGGGCTCTTCCCACTGAATGACATTATGGATCCAACCCAGCTCTGTCTCAAGATTGTGATTTTGACCCAACCACTCTCTCAGTCAAAATTCAGATGTAGCTCCCAAGTTGGCATTCTTTCCAGACTGAACAAAAGTTATGAGTCATGGAGAAAGGAGTCCAAGAAGAGACTCAGATTTCCAAATCCAAACCTCAGAAAAATAGAAGCAAAATGTTTTCTTTGGAGAGCACACATCCCTGCCCTGAAAAAAAAATAAATAAATAAATAAATCTCAATTTCTAACACTTAAAGCATAACCTATCAAAATAGCTGGACTGGGCTGAGTATATTGCTGCTGTGATAAATTTCACAATGATTTAATATCATTTTAAACAATTCACATTTTAAATAATGTCAGTGACTCCAAAGATGGAATAGTCCTGTAGCAATATACATCTACTTGTGTGTGAAATATGTCCTTGTTTCCTAAAAGAAGGCTTGCAAAAGGATTTAACTCAGAACTACTTAAATTGATTTAATTTGACTATTTGCCTCAATTTTCAGCAAATTGGCCACTTTCTATATAAATCACCTTATAACATTAAAAGATACTAAACAATGATAATGCTTATTAAGGCATAACCCTATCTCAAGCAAATTCTTTTAATGTGGGAAATATATTTTCTTTCTCTAAAGATAATAGTAAATGCTTGGAATTTTCCATCGTTGAACTAAAAGAACATTAGAGCCCCATCTGGTGGATTTGATGCTTATTCAGGAAATAAAATGAAATTTTTTACCAAGCCATTTACTGAGCACTGTGCTGGGTTATTGCTTTCAGAATGTGGATGTTAATCTCTGTCTCTTTGTTTTCCATTCGGTGTGTAAATCCTTCTGAGTGGTGGACTTGTCCCTCCAACATCCGCCCACCCCCTCTCTCTTGTCCTAGAGAAACAGCCTTCAGCTAGACAGTGATTAACACAGTTCTCTATATAATAAACATTATAAAAAGAATAACATTTCAAAAGGATATATGATCACAAAATAGAGAGATTATAAAATCTAATTACATAATTACATCACAGCATAAATATTAGATGTGATACATAGACATTATAAATTATCAAATTTATAATATTAAAACATATATATATTAAACTTCATATATACCTCATAAGTACATATAAGATACACTATCAAGCATAGACAAGTTTCAGGAAGAGAATACTAAGGGCCCTCATTGTCTCAACTAAGAAGATAAGACTATCTATTAAGGTAGAAGGAAGGCAGCTAGGCAAAGGACTGGAATAGTTGAGAATGGGGCAGGAGAGCTCCTTTCAGAAAAGTAAAAATAATAATAATAAAAATTTTTAAGTCAGATGGTATTAGGTGTCCAGCTAGGATTGAAGGGAGACGGGGGGGTGGGGGGAGAGACACCACGTTTATCTGGTTACCGTAAATATCAGCAATTTAGCAATATTTGACACTGGAGTTCTGCCAAGTGTATGCTTTTAGAATATTTATAGCAGGTAGAACACAACCGGACCACCAGGTTTTTGAGAGTGCTCTGAATCTTAGGACCTCTTTTCCCTCTGGTCCACCGGCTGGTTCTTTCTATTTACTCTGTCTGTCCTTTCTCTACCACTTAACTTCTCTTGACTCACCATTTCCATGACTCCTTCTTGACTTTACCTAGAACCCAGCCCATCAGGAGTTTCCCATACCTCATTTTTCATAATAACCTTTGGGTTTCAGCAAACTTTCTCTGTGATGAGGGGAAGTTTGACCAGCTTATTGAATGGCAGTCCTTAGGTTAAATTCCCATTCTTGCTCCATAACAGGAGTAGGGCGGGAGGTGGGGATGCGATCACACCATGCCCACTGGCCTCCCCTTTCATCAATGACTGTGGACAGAGGCTTCCTCCAAGGGGGGCTAGAGTACCTCTTTGTAAAAAGTAATATTTCACCACATCACTTCCCATTCAAATCTCTTCAATGGTATCTCAGGTATCATATGGTAGACATTCTGCGATCTGCTTGTCCAATACATTCCTTCTTCCAATTTACAGATCGGTACTCTGCATTCTCCACAAGTTGCTTGTGGAGCTCGTGAGCAAGAATCAAACCTTACTCCCTTTCGTCGTGTGGAGTAAAATAGAAGTTTCGAATGTGAAAATTAACAAATATGATCCAAAGTTTCTTATGACTTCCGTCAAGTTATGAAAGTTATGAGGCTCAAGCCGAAACACCATCTAACTTTTCTAGACCAAATAGTCTTTAAAAAAAAAAAAAAAAGGAACTACCAGAAATGGAAACATGCATAATCCACTTACTTCAACCAGCGTCTTCTGAGTACACAGATGGCCACAGGACTGAGCTGGATGACTCCGCAAATAAGAAAATTTACACTCCATGATGGAGACTGATGGGCCGCTCCATCTTTAATTCTGTATTATACTATCTGTTCTCCTTTTCTGTGTATATTATGGGCAAAAGAAGCCAAACAGAGCTGAACCCAACATGCTCAGAAAGTATGCTGTGTTTTCCAAAAAGTTCTTGAAAACATCTAACCTGGGAGCTTCCCGCACACCTCACTTGGGCCCCAGATGCAGGAGTTTAGTTCCAGACATCATGCTATGAGGCAGTTGTAGGCATAATATGGCCCGTTCATGAGCTAGAAAGGACTATAACAAGGCGATGTTTTTTACTAGAAGCTTCAACAGCGACAAGAGACTCTTAGAAATCTCCACCTCTCACAACCCTCCATTTTACAAATATAGAAAGTATGTTTCAAGGAAGTGAACAGTTTGGACCGAGGCCACATGATGAACAGCAACGTGGGGTCCATGTCTTCTGGAGGTGCCATCCGTATCTGACCTGGAGAAGAGGAGACTCGAAGAGACAGATGGCCAACGACTGGAAAGGCGATCAAGGGAGAGAGAAGCTGCCTTTCCCCCCAGCAGCCCCCGCACATGAAGAAGGAGCCAGCACGCCAGCTTTTCCCTCCTTTTGTCACATATTAAATCAACTCACACTTGTTCCCTCCTCCCATCATACAAACAGCATAAGTGATGTAGGAAATAATGAAAGATGTTTTACACGGTGAGCTGTGTCCTGCTCTCCCCGTGACTCACCAAGTGCTCTGCTTCTAGTCGTCTCACCTTCTTCCGGTTCCAATTCTCTTTTAGTAAAGTTGGCCTGCTTTCATTTTCCACTCTTTGTCCCCAGAGGTATATAAAAGTCAGGATTTTACTGTGATGCAATACTATCACTACTTCTTAGTGAAAAGCAAGGCATAGGAACAAAGAAATATCATCTGTGTTCTTAATTATTTACTATTTTTTAAGCAAGGTTTCATCTAGAGGAAGTTGTGCTCGTTCCTCATTGGTTGCCTTAGCTCCAAATCCGCCTTTCTTTGCCCGGCTTTTTAACACTGGAATTGGCCCCTGGAGATGTTCCTCCTCCGCCACTTAGCTCGATGTTTGGCTTGGCCAACAGGGGGCGCCGGAGGGACACTGCCTGGCGAAGCAGGAGGCGGGGACTGTCCCCTCCTCTGCAGCGCTCACCTCCGCAGCCTCAGACCAGCTGCTGCCCAGACCCCCGGGGCGTGTCCCCTGTCCCCGGGACTGCTTTGTGGCTTTCATGCCCTCACCAAAGAGGACTGGATCCAAACTGGTGGAGGGCAGGGATCTCTTCTTCTAAGTTCTTTTCTTGCTCACATTCCCTCCTTCATAGCTGTAGTAGCTGCTTTCTGTGTTTGCTCTCTGCGTACTCCACTAGGGCTTTATTTCATCTAGGGAACTGCCTTTTTACTAAGTAACAATTCTTTTTTTTTTTTTTAGAGGGAGGGAGAGATGGGTGGGGAGGAGCAGAGGGAGAGAGAGAATCTCAAGCAGGCTCCATGCCCAGCACAAGCCCCAGGCGGGTTTGTGGCTCACCACCCTGAGATCATGACCTGAGCCAAAATCAAAAGTCAGTCGCTTAACCTACAGAGTCACCCAGGTGCCCCTAGGTAACAATTCTTTGTATTAAATGTGACCTACTTAAATTCCTGGCACGGTTGCTGTACCTTAGCTGAATCTCTTTCTCAGTGTGACTCTGGCTCAAAATCCCTTTTCTGCCCTACCCTCTACCTCCATATAAAATTAATTGCACCTTTACTCATTTTTATTTCCAAAGTCTTTGAAAAACCTTACCCCATTTTTCATTCCCAGGACCACCCACTCTGACCCAGAACCACATTATCTCATATGTAGATTTGTTTCTACCTTTTTCTGGTGTCTCTCTTTCCATATAACCAACGCACCATTGTAAAAGTAACCTTTCACCACATCAGTTCCTATTCAAATCTCTTCAATGGTATCTCCCTGAATACAGGGAAAATATCAAACTTGGTAGCTGGATGTGACACAATACATACATAGCCCCATCTTTGGGGGGACCATTATTCTGCCTCATATGGAGGAAATATATATATATATAAAATAATACATCTTTTTATATATTATTTTATATTTTTTAAATTATATTTTAATATAATTTTAATATAATATTTTAATTATATGTTATTTTATGTATAAATATATGTGTGTGTATACACACACACACACACACATATATATATGGCAGAGAAAGAGAGAGAGAGAAATTCATTTCAAGGAATTGGCTCACACAGTTGTCAGGGGTAGCAAGTCCAAAATCTCAGGCAGAAGTTGATACTGCAGTCTCGTGGCAGAATTTCCTCTTCTTCAGGGAAACTTCAGTGTTTGCTTCCGATCTTTCAACTGATGGGATGAGGCCCACCCAAATTACTGAGGGTAATCTCCTTAAGATCGACTGATTCTAGATGCGAAGCACACCTACAAAATACCTTCCATCAACACCTAGAAACGGGTTTTGATTGAATAACAGGGTACTATAGCCAGGCCAAGCCGACACATAAAGCTAACCATCAACATGGCAAGGAAGAATTAAGGTTTCAGATGGAATTAAGGCTGTTAATCAGCTTACCT
This sequence comes from Mirounga angustirostris, assembly GCF_029215605.1. Taxonomy (NCBI): domain Eukaryota; kingdom Metazoa; phylum Chordata; class Mammalia; order Carnivora; family Phocidae; genus Mirounga; species Mirounga angustirostris. The sequence goes on along the minus strand of NW_026991711.1, from coordinate 13,252,440 downwards.
AAAAATAAGGAAATTGTCCTGGATGATCCAGGTGGAATCATTAAATGTGGAAGGGGGAGGCAGAAAAGTCAGTGTCGGAGGGCACTTAGTACTTTAACAGAAGGTCATTATCTTACAACACCTCTTTCTTACCACAGTTTTGCTTTGTGATTTAACACATGCAGTTAGTTCTTTACACTTTCTGACAATACATCTTTTCTGCTCAGTAGCGTAAAGTCCATCAGAGCTGGTATTTCATGTTAAACTCCTTTATATCCCCAACACCCATCAAAATAAGTCATGTGTATCTCACACACACACACACACACATACACACACACACTCACGGGGACATGGCCAGAGTGAATGTCAATGACTAAAGTGTACTAAGATAGTAACTGCTCTGTACCTTCATACATAAGGAAGAAAAATGAGGGTAGGTTTGTGCTGGAAGATATGTACAGTATGAAGCTATAGTAATTAAAACAGAATGGTATCCAGTTGCACTGTGTATTTGCAGTTCGATCATTCCTTTCGCCACATAGGATTCCATGGTATGAAGATGCCACATTTGACTTATCCATTCTACCATTGGCGGACATTAGGATTGCTGTTTATTTTGGATTATTACATACAGTCATCTGAGAACTCTTACAGGTCTTTTGGTGAACATATGTATTCATTTCTGTTGCGAATGTACCTAGTAAGAGTCATTTTAATTTTGAAATCCTACCTATAAAAACAATTCTGAACATTCTCAAAGAGGCTGATATTTTTAAATTCTGAGTTCCGGACTCAAACTTTCGGGAAGAGCCCTTTACTATCTTCCCTTATCTGAAAAATAAATAAATTTCTGTGAAACAAAGGGCCCCAAACATTGAAATGTACCCAATATTAATAGCATAGAAAGTGTACTAGAAAAGAATATTAGCACTTAACTGATTTGTACCTTCAGCTCAGCATTGTGAGTTTTATTTTGGGGAGTGTTCAAATTCTGATTTCCTTAATATACTTTAATCTCTACAGAAAATGGATTCTGGCAGCCAGAACCAAAAGCCAAGTAATTTTTGCCTCAGTTCAGTCCAAATTCACTCTCCAGAGGACTGGTTGATTGAAGGTTATGTTGAAGGAGCATAAAAATAAGATTTTTCCAGTTGTCAGTGATCCATCTGCAGCTTTTCTTTTCCAGAACACGCCAGCCAAGAGCAGGACAGTCAAGGGATATGGGTAACAATGTTAATGAGTGGAAATACAGAATGGCACAGCCACTTTGGAAGATAGTTGGGGTTTCTTATGAAGCTAAACATAGTCTTACCATATGCTTCAGCCATCATGCTCCTTGGTATTTTTCCAAATGAACTTTAAATGTATGTCCACACTAACCCCTGCACACAAATGTTTATAGCAGCCCATTCATAATTGCCCAAACTTGGCAGCAACCAAGATGTCCTTCAGTGGGTGAAGGGGTAGACAAACTATGGTACATCTATGCACAATGAAATATTATTCAGAGATAAAGAGAAATGAGCTATTCATGATAATGAGGTACCCTTATGATATCACACCTGTTAAGATGGCTACTATTTTAAAAAAATTTTTTAACAGAAAAGAACAAGTGTTTGTAAAGATGTGGGGAAATTGGAATACTTGTGTACTGTTGGTGGATGTGTAAAGAGGTGCAGTCACTATGGAAAACAGTGTGATGTTGCTCAAAAAAGTAAAAGTAGGGGCGCCTGGGGGGCTCAGTCGGTTAAGCGTCTGACTCTTGATTTCATCTCAGGTCATGATCTCAGCATCATGAGATCAAGCCCCGAGTTGGGCTCTGCACTGAGCATGGAGGCTGCTTAAAATTCTCTCTCTCCCTCTCCTTCTACCTCTCTGCCCCCACCCCCGCCCCAGCTCACACGTGCACGCTCTCTCTCTTTCTCTAAAAAAAAAAAATATTAGTTAATTAAAAATAAAACAATATGACCCAGCATCAGGGTCTTAAGGTGATATTTGCACACTCATATTCATAGCAGCATTTTTCGCATTAGCCAAAGGATAGAAGTCACCCAAGTATCCATGGATAGGTGACTAGATAAACATTCAAACAAAATGTGGTATACATGCAGTAGAATAGTATTCAGTCTTTTTTTTTTTAAAGATTTATTTATTTATTTGAGAGAGAGAGAGCATGAGAGGGGGAGAGTCAGAGGGAGAAGCAGACTCCCCGCCGAGCAGGGAGCCCGATGCGGGACTCGATCCCGGGACTCCAGGATCATGACCTGAGCCGAAGGCAGTCGCTTAACCGACTGAGCCACCCAGGCGCCCAGAATAGTATTCAGTCTTAAAAAGGAAGGACATTCGGACATTTGCGACAACATGGATGAACCTTGAGGACATCGGGCTAAGTGAACTAAGCCAGACACAAAAAGAAAAATACTCTGTGGTTCCACCTGTACGTGGCACATAGAGTAGTCAGATTAATAGAGAGAAAAAGTAGAATGGTGTTTGTTGGGGGACTGGTGACTAGTGGGGAATGGGGAGTTATAGTGCAATGGGTACAGGGTTTCAGTTTTGCAAAATAAGAAAGTGGTGATGGTTGCACACACTAAACCGTACACTTAAAAATGGCTAAAATGGTAACCTTTATATATTATATATATATAATTACATTATATAAGTTATATATAACATATAAATTATTTATATAATATATATTATATATGTAATATATAAATAATTATATATGTATATAAATATAACATATAACATATATAAAAATATATTATATATATTTTACCACAATTTAAAATAATTTAAAGAAGGAAGGAAGGGGCCACCAAGCTAAGAAAAACATGGAGGGAACTTAAATGCATGTGGCTAAATGAGAGAAGTCATTCTGACCATCTATAAACTCTGTAATTCCAACTGCATGACATTCTGGAAAAGGCAAAACTATAAAGATAGTAAAAAAAATCAGTGGTTGCCCAGAGTTCGAGGGAGAGGAAGTGAGTGATGTGTAGGTAGGTCACAGGGGATTCTTAGAGCAGAGAGACTATTCATCTGTGTGATGTTTTATAGGTGGGTACGTCTCGTTACACAGTGGCTGAAACCCCGAGAGCCCTACAACACAAAAAGTGAACTCGAATGTAAATGATAGACTTTAGTTCATGATAATGTATAAATACTGGTTCATCAACTGTAATAAATGGACCGCACTGTCTCAGTCAGTTCTGCCTTAACAAAATACCCCAGACTGGGTGGTTTCTAAACAACAGAAATTCATTGCTCACATTCTGGAAGCTGAAAGTCTAAGATGAGTGTGCCACCATGGTCAGGGGAGGGCCCTCTCCTGGTTGCAGACTTCTGGTTGTCTCTTCACATGGCAGAAGGGGAAAGGGGGAGGGGAAAGGGATCTCTCTGGAGCCTCTTTCATAAGGGCGCTCATTTCACCCGGCCCCTCATGACCAATCACCTCCTAAAGGCTCCATCTCCTGCTACCATCACCTTGGGCATGAGGTTTTCAACAGATGAATTTCAGGGGCCACCAACTTTCCAACCACAGCACACACCAGTGCAAGATGTTATTAATAGGGCAAATTGTGGATTGGGGGAACTGGCTTACAAGGGAACTCTATAATTTCTGAGCTCTCTCTCTGTAACCTAAAACTGCTCTTGAAAAATGAAGTTTATTATTATTTTGTTAAAGTCTTTGGCCCTGTGGCCCCACCAGAGGAATCCTGGAAATGGAGCTTTCCAAAGCTTCTTTTATCTCTGGGCAGTGAGGTCACTGTTATTTTAGTGCTCACCAAAGCCCCCCTCACTACCTCTGGTGCCTTTGCCCTGCCAGCCCTAGCTGCCTCCCACCCTCCTATTTGCCCAGCACGGTCTGACCTCACCTTGATTCTGTCTGAATTATATCGCTGTCATGATGGCAACCCCACTCCCATGTCTCCTGATGCCAACCTGGCCACTGACAGTGATCTTTGGTGGGGAGGACCCTATCTCTCCCACCAAGAGAGATAATAATTACGATACTTACAGAGTGACTGAACAGGGGACCCTAATTTCCTACTGAGGTCTTTGATACTCTTTTGTTAGGTTTTAGCTGTTCACAGGCTGCCCCTGGGATTAACCAAGGTGTCATATGAGTGACCCTAAGCAGAATCACAGACAAAATATCCTCCTGGGCCAGCACTAAGGCAATGATCGGAGAGGGAGATTACGCCTTCTGCCTCCTCCTATCTCTGATCTCCCAATCACCAAGAACACCACCAAACACATGGAAGGTCTAATGTCTTAATAACTTCATAGTTAGCCACTTCAAAGGCCTTGAAACTGTTTTTCCCAATGGGATCACTGATTCGACATGAAATAGACCCCTTAGGAATCTGCCATAACATGCCACGGTTCTCTGGCACTAGCGTTCCCAAGCGCTGGTCTGTGGCAAGGCTCTTAAAATTAGACACAAAACAAGAGAAACAAAGATCGTGTCATGAGTATTTTCACAAAGCCAACTTTAAATGTAAAGTTTGCCTTTTGCTGTAGATTAAATTCTCCCTCCATGCAGGGAGAGGTAAGGGTAGCTAAATGTCAGTTTGTTAATGAAATGACGATGATAGAAGACAAAAGTCATTTTTTTAAAAGGCCTCATTTGGCTAAATAGGAGGCCGGTAAGCCTCTGTTGATCCCAAAAGGTTTTTTTGGAATTCTCCTGATCCATAACAATCTGGATCCTCACACTCAGATTCGGTGCCCAGTCAAGACCTAACAAACCAGGCCCCGAAATACTAAATCGAATCTTCCAGTTAATGGGAGCAGGTGTCGGGGCCAAATCACTAAAGGTCTGCCATAGGAATAACCTACTTCTCATAGCATAGCAACCTGTAGGCTTCATGTGGCTTTAAACATCATAGCTTATGCAAGATCTGCTTATCCTTGTAGAGCTTTAAGGAAGCTTGAGCTGAGACCATTTTCCAGGAAGACCATCCCACAGGGCTGGAGGGGAGAACATTACCCCTACTTGGAAAACAAGGGCTCATTGGCTTCAGAAGAATATCCTGTGGGCTACCCCACTAGCAATTGCCTTTTTTTGCAATCCCAAAAGTAAAATAACTCAATTTTATTAGTCACTAGCCAAGACTTTTGGCTATTAGTTAGTCATTAGCCAAGTTTTATATTAAAACTGGCATCATGGAAAATGTTGGCTTGTCAAAAATAAAAGGAAAGTTCTTTACCCATATCCATTTTCAAATTGGTTCATTATTTCTCTCAAGCTTTGCATAATGATTCATTCAGTGAACTTGGATCCCTTTCTTAGTATCCTTGAAAACAGAAGGGAGGTTGCTATTAATTAGTATAACCATTTTAGAGACAAGAAAATGGAAACAGAGACATGGTCTCGTCAGTGGACATATAGACCAAGCTGGAGAAAATATCTCTTCGCCCAACAGCATAGCACCTTCCCTGCAATCAGACCACACTGTCTCTTAGAAAAAAGCTCCTAGAAGTAAATATTTGATCTTAGTGTAAACATAATCCTTTGGCTTCTAAGATTCTCCATCAGATCAATGTCCATTTAAGTCCTGTATCCGATCAAATGATATAATGAATAGCAGAGGTTTTCAACCGTGCTGCATAGAGAAGACCCATATAGAGGGAAAGAAGGTATAGGAATGGGTGGGGGCGTTGCAAAGGTTGAAACTTCGCCCCTTGTTCAACCAGAGCAAACCCACCTTTATATTTTCTTACATCTTCTGTATCTGTGTAGTGGCTCATTTCAAGAAAAAACGCATTCCCTTAAAAAGAAAAGTTTATGGGGCACCTGGGTGGCTCAGTCGTTAAGCATCTGCCTTCGGCTCAGGTCATGATCCCAGGGTGCTGGGATCGAGCCCCGCATCGGGCTCCCTACTCCGCAGGAAGCCTGCTTCTCCCTCTCCCACTCCCCCTGCTTGTGTTCCCTCTCTCGCTGTCTCTCTCTCTGTCAAATAAATAAATAAAATCTTAAAAATAAATAAATAAATAAATAAATAAATAAATAAATAAATAAAAAGAAAAGTTTGCAAATCACTCATAAATATTAAAACATTTTCCAAACCATAAGGTACTATGCAAATATAGATATAGATTTTTCTACTAGATACACACAAAGAGAATGAAGTCTATTCATTAGCAGGGATGGCAAACTAACATTCACTGAATATCCATTTTACAGAATAAAAAAATGAAGTAAATCCCCACATCTAGGAGTATTTGAGAATGACTAATTCCAGAGCCTGCATTTTTTTCTTCTTCATCAATTTCTCTGACCTTTCAGCCAATGCATATGTCCAGCCTTTCAGAAAATTCAGCACTGTATTCCTGCTTCCAAAACGTCCTCTGGGGCTCAGCATGAGTTGAGGTTGGTCATTTGGTCTTTTACTGCTGTTAACAGTATTATCACACTGTAGGGGAGAAAAATAATTCTCCTTCTAGCCTTCCAAGTTCTTATTTGAGACCCTGTAATAAAAGACAGATTAACAAGGGCAAAAAAACCCCAGAAGTTTATTAACACTTAACATCATATAAATATGGGAGAGAGTCAGGGGAAAATGAGTTAGCTCCTTAAGGTGGCTTAGAATTCAGGCTTAAATACAATCTTAATAGGGAAAGGGGAGAGGGATGTAGGCCTCTTCAGGGAGAGGAAATGATTTTTAGGAAAGATGAATGGGACCTTAGAAGAACGGATGGGAGGTACGGTAGTTTGTGACAAAGTCTGTCTGGGTGTGGGGTGGACCTCTAGTCTGCTTTACTGTGACAAGTCAGTCTTCCTTGGTTGGGGAAACTCCCAGAAAGCCCATCTATGACAATTGATCTCTGTTTGGAGGAGCTGAAGCCTCTCCCTGCTGTTTATCAAGAGCCGACAGCTCAGAATAAACACTAGACCAGAGGGGTATGTTCTGGGGAGGCATGTCCTGAGCTCCTCTGGGCATATTTGGGGGGTCACATTCTGCAACTCTCCAACACTAACTGTCAAGTACATGTTTTTAAATTAGTTTTTAAAAACACTTACTATTTCTTTTCCAAAATAATACGTGACCGTTTTGCATAATGTTTTCCTGAATCCATCAATAGCAACAGCTCATTAGGCTGGTCCCCCGTGGTGTGTATTAGCCCCAAAGCATAAGAAACAGCCAAAAGTTCCAATCTCTAAAAGTGCTTTATTCAGTCTGCACTGCGTTTTCCTTTTCTTCACCGGCTAGAGCCCACATAGATGCAACTGTCCGTTGCTTGAAAAACGATTGTCATCTTTTGCAATAATACTGATGAGGAGCCTTATTTTTAACTCCAATCTAAAATACATTAGGGGAGCCATCTAGCGTTTCAAAGTTGGCATTTAGGAGTTACATAGAACATCCCTCCTCCCTAAATTTGATTTACCATCTGTGTTCATTCTCAATGTTCCGAAGCATCAACACAGGGTATATATTTCATTTTGGGGAGAAATAAGATTAAAAATAAGAGCTCTTTAAGCTGCCTCATACCTGATTCCCTGGTATTTGGAACAAGGAACTTAGCTCCATGGTTACTGCCAGTTCCTTCTTGGGGACCAGGGACAGCAAGGTAACACAGAAACAGTTGGTGCATTTGAGATAAATACATTACATGTTCAGAAGCCTCCTAAACAGGAAACCTGGAATATAATTAGCTCTTTTCCTACACCAAAATAGGGTCAAACTTGGATATAGGCATGCAGGTAACAGTCTACTTGCTGAAATTCCAGGAGCATCAGGGAAGGTCCCCAAATAGCTTCCTCCACCTTCTGCTTCATGCTTGCTAATTTCATAGCAGCTCTATTGGGACGTAATTGACACAGCATAATCTGCATATATTTAATAAACTGTGCAAGTCCATGAGTTTCAGCATATGCACATACCAAAAACTATCACCCCAATAAAAATAATGAGTATTTCATTACCCACAAAATTGTTCATTACCCCCCAGATTGTCATTGTGCCCCTTGGAAATCTCTCTCTCTCTCATCTTCTCCTCCCCTGCTCATCAGCAGGTAACCACTGCCCTGCTTTCTATCATTACAGATTGGTTGGCATTTTCTAGAATCTTATAAAAATGAAATCATATAGTATGTATTCTTGTCTAGCTTTTTCCCTCAGCCTAGTGATCTTGAAATTTTCCCATGTTGTTACATGAATCAGTATTTTTTTGCTCTTTATTGATAAGTACTGTTCCATTACAGGGACATGCCACAATCTGTTGATCCATTCACCTTTTGATGGATATTTGGATTATTTCTGGTATAGGTTTTAACAAATAAAGCTGCTGCAAATGTATGTGTATAAGTCTTCGTGCAGACACTTACTTTCATTTCTCTTAGCTAGATTCCCAGGAATGAAATTACAGTTTATGTGGTTGGTATTTGTATAATGGCCTGTTTTCCAAATGGTGGTATCATTTTGCATCCCACCAGCGATGTATGAGTTTCAGTTGCTCCAAATCCTTGCCAACTCTGTTGTTTTCAGTGTTTGGATAAAATATGATTTTATCTCTTCCTTTTTCCATCTGTTGACCTTTGATTTCTTTTCCTTGCTTTGTTTTACTCACTAGAGAACCTCCAATACAGTGCTGAATAAAAGTGGTGAGAGAGGCCCTCATTGCCGTGTTCCTCATCTGAGGGAGGAAGCATTCACCCTTTCACCATTAAGTATTATGTTAACTATAGGTTTTTCATAATGTCCTCTATCAGGATGAAAAATTTGCTTCAATTCCTAGTTTCTTAGAGTTTTTATCATGAATAAATATTGCATCTTGTCACATGCCTTCTCTCTACCTATTGAGATGATGATATGATTCCTTTTTTTTTATTTATTTATTTTTTTTTTTTTTATTTTTTTTTTTTAAAGATTTTATTTATTTATTTGACAGAGATAGAGAGACAGTGAGAGAGGGAACACAAGCAGGGGGAGTGGGAGAGGGAGAAGCAGGCTTCCCGTGGAGCAGGGAGCCCGATGCGGGGCTCGATCCCAGGACCCTGAGATCATGACCTGAGCCGAAGGCAGACACTTAACAACTGCGCCACCCAGGTGCCCCCATGATTCCTTTTTTTTTAATAGATTTTATTTTTTAAGAGCAATTTTAGGTTCACAGCAAAATTGAGTAGAAGATACACAGATTCCCCATATTCTTTTTATTCTGTTAAAATGGTAAATTGATCTTCAAATGTGAAACCAACGTTACATTCCTGGGATAAACCCCACTTGGTCATGACACATTATCCCTTGAATATATTGGTGGTTTAACTTGCTAAATTTTTTTTTCAGAATGAAGCACCTGAACAAATTTTGATGAAAATGGGGAAGAAAACTTGACAGTTCTAGGTGAATAAACACAGCATCAAGAGATAAACAGGAGGAAAGAGACATTACCTGTTTTAAACTTTTGAGAAGGTAATCCTAGCCAAAGACTAATGGTTTGAGAATTCCCATCAGTTTTCCCACCTGACTGTCAGATTGAAAATGCTAGACTGTACATTCCAAGCATTAATCTATGCACTTAAAAGACAAAAGAATCAGTTAAGGTGAAGAGAATATCAGATCATAGCTTCATTATGGATAAAACTAGTTAGTTCGAAAATCAGCTAATTCCAAAAAGCAGTCAAGCCATCGTTGTTACCACATTGACTAAACAAATAGTTAATTGAATGTGTATCCTCTTTTCATTTTTCAGCTTTTATTTATAATGTCGCATAGGCCTCTTACTTTTTCAGGGACCAGATCAAATTTATAATAGAAATAGAACAAAGTTAAAAATAAAGGAAATTTTACCAAACATCATCCTATAACCAGGATTGTTTATTCATCAGGAAGTTTTAAAATAAATTCTTTTGGTTATAAATCATAAGAATTTGCAAAGAAACCCAATAAATATAAAGCCTCCCCCTCTCTTCCCATGCCTCTTACCCACTCCCACTCTTCCATCTGTCTGGACTCCAACACACAGAACAGGAAGCGATTGGAAACCTACCAGTTCCACAGTTTTGGCAAGACTTCCAGGAGCCATAGGTTCTAGGCTTAAGGATTAATGTTCCTAAATCTTGATGACATCATAACATATTACCGAGAATTTGGGGCATAAAGGAGTCATCGTAAGTAAAAAGTCTTGGGGTCATTTTTCTGCAAAAATATGTTTGCCAAGAAGTTTAGCCAAAGAACAGTTTAATCTAGACCAGCTAATTTCTGTAAGAAGACATGTATTTTCCATTGTACACATCTCTAGTAAGCTTCAATCTCTCTTGTCCTTCTCAATTCCTTATTCCTCTCACACTTCTGTCCCCCTGCCCCCTCTCCTTTCTCTCTGTCACTGCTTTCTCTCTCTCTCTCTCCTTCTCTCTCTCTCTTCTTAAATAGAACAGTAGTTAGGAGCATGGACTCTTGATCTGACTGGCTCAAAATCTCACTTTGTCACTTTTTAGTAAAGTGACTTCAGCCACTTAATTTCTCCACTTCTCTGTGCCTCAGTGTCCTCATCTGTAAAAGTGAGGATAATAATTGTTCTTACCTCATAAGAATGTTAAGAGAATTAAATAAGTTAATATATAAAAACCTTTAAATTAAGCCCTGGCACTTAGTAAATTCTCCGTGAGGATTAGCTACCATCATCATCATCATCATCATCATCATCATCAATATCATCATCATCACCATCATCTAAGTGAGAAACATTGACTCCCCTGGAAGGGTGGAAAGGGAGAAGCCCTTCAACTTTCCTGCATTGCTCTTGCACTCAGCTTCTGTTCTGATCACTCCCAGGTGTTAAGTACAAATTTGAGATCCCCTAGAAAGAAATACTTTCTGAGTAGCCTTAAGAAGCCAGCCAGCAGGTCTCTTAGAACAGAGCAGAGCAAGGACCAGCTTGTCAAGACTGTACATGGAGAATCAACCCAGATTTGCTGCAAACATTCAATGTCACTTTGTACAGTCATTTTACTTCTCCAGTTCTCAAACTTCCTCATCTATGACTTGAAGGGCTTAGATTAAAATTATCCCTTAATTCTTCCATGCTATTTCAATTTCCCATACCCTATTCCATGTGATCTTTGCATTTACAAGACACAGAATATACAGGACATTCAGAAATGATCGATTCTGATGATACTGGGGAGTTGGTAGGAAAGGGAAGACTGTCACATTTGTGTGGAGTAGGGCCACATGGGGCATGACCAATCCAGCTCTTGACACCTCAACTCCACCTACCAAGAAGGAAACCCAACTAACAATGTTCTCGACATCTGCCATGACAGCAGTGTCCTCTCCACGTAACTGTCCTTCCAGCTGTGTTAAGAAGTTTGTCACCAAAGTCAGAAGGCAACAGCACCCCTTGTCCCCACCATCATGCTATGGACCCCTTTTCTTTACTTTTCCTCTTCCCTAACCACCCTCATTTCCTTTTCCCTTTCTTCTCCCCCCACTGTCTTCAGCAACACTTCCCACTGCCCCTGACATCTAGGATCTAAAATGCTATAGTCACTAAAACAGATGACACCTCTCCACCCGGACCCTCTTTCTCATTTACATGAAGCTACTTGCACAATTTCATATGGAGAATTATATAATTTTGAATTTTAAAAAAAAGAAAGAGGAAAGAGGAAAGGAAAAAAGGAAAAACTTATCTATAGTCCTACGACCAACGTTTTGGTATGTTTTCTAACATTTTCCTATGCATAGATTTTTATATTCCCAGGGAATATCATATATTTCCATTGTATGACAATACCACAGTTAAATCTGCCTTTTTCACTTAACACTGTTTCTTAAGCATTTTCCATAATAGAAGATATGCATCACAAATGAATTTGTTTTGTACATTTTGCATTCCTTAAAATGCATATGCCAAAGCTGACTTCATCTAGTCCCTGTTATTGAGCATTTCAGTTATTTCCAGTTTTTCACTATTATCACTAGCACTGCAATGAACATCCTAGTGCTTTTAGCTTTTTACATATTTAGATGTATTTATTTACATATTTTTACATATTTAGATGTATTTATTAAATTAAACCAGTCAAAGAGTATCGACAGTTCTAAGCTCTGTGTTTCCAAAATGTTCTCCAAAAAAACCATACTTATTTCAACCACGTATGTGTTATTTGGTCATTAATTCCTTTAACAAATTTTTATTGAACATCTACTCTGTGCAGGCGCTATCTGGATGCTGTGAATAATAGTAAAAAAAGGCAGACTTGAAGCTTCCTTTCCATCCAGCCATCTACAAGAACATTCTCCCTCTGCACCCAGGACTGAGCCATCCCTTACAGAGCTGAGGGTATGGCAGTTAGTGTTTCATATGCACTGATGGCTCCTACAGGTAAGGGTTTGTAAAGTTGGTTATATACATTCAAAAATGTTCACTTTGTAACAACCCTATAAATAGGTATCATAACAACCCTTTTGTACAGATAAGGAAAATGAGGTCAACTTTATGATGAAAAGCAGGGCTCAAACCAGGTCTGTTGCCTTTCAGATCTCATTCTTTAACCAATATACTACACTGTTTCCCATCTTGCAGCTTTATGTCTTCGAGACATGTCCTTAATTTCCCATTTTTCAACAAATCCTTTGTTACTGGTCAATTCTCCAGCTCCTCACCTCTGGGATCCTCTCTTCCTCTCCAATTCAACTTCCATGTCATGGTTCTTCACCTCAATCTCTCACTGACCTCCTAAATCCTTTGCTTTTGTTCCACATCAACTGCTCAGCAGATCTCAACCCTGAAAACATCTGGACTAATGTCAAACCCCACTCCCCAAACATTTTGGATTTCCTTCAGTTCTATGAATTCACCATCTTCCTTCTCACCTTTGGGACTCTGAGCACCATATTAACCTCTGCCTGAGTCACTCTTTTCTCCCCCTCCTTGTCCAGCTAATTCATACTTATTCTTCACACCTGGGCTTACGAGTTACTTCCTCCAGAAAGTCCTAGAATCTGTCCTATGTGTTCCCACAGCTACCATAACACTTATTACACCAACTGGTCATTTCAGATCTAATGGGCTCCTTTGCTATAGTATAAACTCAATGGGGACAGGGATCCTAGATATCTGATTTACTGCCATATCCCACTCCTAGCCTGGTACCTGGCAACTGTTAGGTCTCTACTGCTAATTATAAAATGAATGAATATTCTAAAAATTGTCCCTCATGGTGATGCTCTGCCAATGATAATTTCCTGTACTCTACACTTTAAATGTCTCGGGTGGTTTCCTTCTTTATGGGTTTAACACTATGTACAAGAGTGTGTACTGTTCTTATGTTCTTTAATTTACAGATATAAATTAAATATACATATTATCTAGCCTGATGGAGCCACATTTTGTTTGGACTGATGACATTTATTAATGCCTGTTTATTAATGACTATGGCTATTAAATAAGGAACTTTAGGGAATTTGAAATGTTTCAGTGAGTCTATCCGGTATCTGTATTTTCTCATTTTTTTTCTTAGATTTTTTATGGTGGTCGAATACACATAACATAATACTTACCATTTTAACCATCTTTAAGTGTATAGTTCAGTAATGTTAAGTACATTTACATTGCTATGCAACTAATCTCCAGAACTCTTATGTCTTCTCATTTTTGTAGTAAGCCTGGAGCACTAGAAATACTTCTGTAAATGCCTCTTCCCTAGAACAGGAGTGTCTAGATTTTTCAAATTCAAAAGCATTTTCTTAATATCAAAAAAGTTCATAGAACCCTGCAGGATAAGAGCCATGCCGTTGACACATGCAAAAATAAACTATTAATCTAATACAACATTTAAAGTGATTTGCACTTTACTAATCACAACAAAATCTTTATGTAAAGTGCAGTATACAAGGTTTGGATTTGCTTTCAATCCTCCAAGTCATAGGGGTGGGCTTCTGGCAGAAACAGCCACCGATCACAGAACCAGGAGTGGCCACCTGACTCATTGAGCTAATCAAATTCCTTCACCAGGAATTTAAAATTAGCAGAAAGACAGTGATAGATATTGATTGATTGATTGATGATCGATTGATTCACTGTTTTCATGTAACCAAAACTGTAAGATAAACTCAGAGACAGTGGATGATCACAATCTGCAGGTTCATCTGTGCCACAGTTCTATGAAGGGGTAATTATTCCCATGTTACCGATGGCAAAACTGAGGCTTGAAGAGGTTTTTGAGCTTTGAAGCCCGGCACTAGCTGGTTCTCAATATGGCTTTTTTACACAGTGGAATACTCTTGAAGCTGGGCTGTCATTGGAAGTTCATTTGTCTGTCTTTCCATTGAACTGTGAGCTCCCTGAGATTTCAGACAGTGTTCTGCTCCACAGGTGCCCACTAAATGTTTCTGACATAAGTGAGTGAAATTATACCTGGTACCATGTGAGTTTACAGGGAGTAAGAGAAAAATGGTCCATAGGACACCCATCCAACCTACCCAAGAGTTGGAGAAATGCAGTTAAAATGTTTCTGAAAGACACCAGGACCATGTAGAGTTTAGCATCCATTCTACAAGAATTTGGAGAAAGAAAATGATTGATGTGTTTCGTGTCAACCTAACCCCAGGATGATTAATGAGATAAAGCTGTGACAGAAGTTTTCTTTTAAGGCACTCCAAAACAAAGGCAGACCAAATGATGTCTTAATTGTCTGGGTGTTTTTATTCAAACACTGTGATTAACACGACTTGAAATGTGACTTCTGGGCTCATAAACTTTTTGTAGACCTGTCATCAAAGTTTTTGAGGGGCTATTAGTTTAACTATGTTCCATCCCACAGTAATTGCATGATATTAAAGAAAGTAATGAGTTACTTTTCAGTTGTTGGAAAATAAAAAAGGCTGTTGAAGTGAGATCTAAGTAATTTATGCACCAGGATCCAGAGATGCTTTGGTCTTTGAGAATATTTTACATGTAAATTTAATCTCCCTTCAACACATGTTTAAATTATGCCTCAACCTATTTTTTTTTCTTTTTTTTTTTTTTTTTAAAGATTTTATTTATTTATTTGAGAGAGAGAGAATGAGAGACAGAGAGCATGAGAGGGAGGAGGGTCAGAGGGAGAAGCAGACTCCCTGCCGAGCAGGGAGCCCGATGCAGGACTCGATCCAGGGACTCCAGGATCATGACCTGAGCCGAAGGCAGTCGCTTAACCAACTGAGCCACCCAGGCGCCCCTGCCTCAACCTATTTTTAACACTGTCATAATCCTAATGGCTCTCAAAATTTGAAAACATAATCACTTCAGAACTTCAATTCAAACTCTATATGAAATATTGATTTTTAAAAATCTGTCAGAATTGGGCGCCTGGGTGGCTCAGATGGTTGGGCGTCTGCCTTCGGCTCGGGTCGTGATCCCAGGGTCCTGGGATCGAGTCCCACATCGGGCTCCCTGCTCCTTGGGAGCCTGTTTCTCCCTCTGCTTCTCTCTCTCTCTGTCTCTGTTTCTCGTGAATAAATAAATAAATAATCTTTAAAAAAAAAATCTGTCAGAATTGACAGCCTCCACATCCTGGAGATACAAATTAGAAAACTTTGAGGAAGGTGGGTTGGGGATGGGCTAGATGGGGGATGGGTATTCAGGAAGGCACTTGTGATGAGCACTGGGTGTTATATGTATGTGATGAATCACTGACTTCTACTCTGGAAACCAATACTGCACTGTATGTTAACTAACAAGACTTAAATTTTAAAAAAAGAATCAAATAAAAGACTTTAATAAAGAAAAAAAAAACCTTTCATTTGATTACAAAGCCAGGGAGAAATTTTTCTCCAGTGTTATCGATAGATGTCCCAATCTGTCTTCAGATCAAGCAGACAAGTTTCCAATTTATTCATAGAACACATTTCACACCTCCTCTGTGTCATAAATTAAATATTCTTCCTGCAACATATTGTATCAAAATGCATAACTGAGATTGGCTCTGTTATAAATTGTTTAAAAATAACAGAATTCTGAAATCAGATTAGTACTCACTGTGAGACAACACATTTCTGTCATTTCAACCATCACATCTGGCGTGCCTGTTACTACAGCCCTGGGACACTAATACACCAGCCAGTTGTCTTGTAGAATAGTCCATATTCTAGATTTGAAAGTGTTTTCTTGGTGCTGTTGCTTAACTTGCTCCTCTTCCTCCCATAGTTCCTGTAACTTGAAAGTTACATCCAAAGGCTTGATTGCATTTATATCAAAGAGTTTTGTTGAGACTATTTCGTGGGCTTCTATGTGCCTCACATGGTATGACATCGAAGACACATGATGTCAGGTGGCCCCTCTATGGTGACATTAACTTGGATCTCATGGCCAACGTACGTCTTTAATGACTTAAAAATTACTTGGCTGCTTCACAAACACCAAGGGGGTGTATTTCCATCCATGGAAATCCTTCTGCTTGCTCCTCTGGGGACCTTCACCCCCTTTCCATCTGATCCTGGTGGAAACTTCAATCACAGCACCTCACTCCCCATGTATGAATGGACACCTAGATACCTGGACCCAGTAACTAGTTCCAAGATGGGCACGTGAACTGTCTTAGCTCACCTGAGGCAAACTCAGATGTAAACCCACTGATGAAGAATGCAATCTCCAAAGACCAAGAGGAGGAAACAAAAGGGAATAAGAATGGAAAGGATGAAAAGCAAAAATCAGGTGGTGTAGTACTGAGCTGGTTACCGCACCACCAAAACTCTGGTTGTCCTAGAGGGCATCTCCAGAGACAACACGGACACCGTGTGTCACAACAGTCCATCAGGGAGGACACAGGGAGAATCACTCACCCACCAGCTCCTTCTCATCTCCTGTTTTTCACTGGTCAAATTTCATCCTGTGGCACACTAGACCCTCACACTGTGGATTGTGTCACCTCCGGGACCACTGAGAAGCCAGCTCCCACAGTGGCCTCAGCAGCATGAACCAGGGACACTTCCTAAAAATGACCTGTTACCAGTGATATCGCAGGCCGGGCCGGGTAAGCCAACGACCTGCCAAAGCGCCCGTAAAGTCCTAAAGCTTTTTGCGCCTCAGCCATGACACAGAAATCCCAGAAGTAATCAGCAAACACCATGAGTGAGGAATAATGTGATTTGTGGCACTGAGGTTTCATCAAAGTGCATTATTTTATCCGGAGGATGTCCTGAGCATCTTGGAGCATGCTGGTTGCGTTGTAGGTGATGTGCATGTATTTATCACTAGGTGGTGGTACAGCATCATGCTCAGCCCTTCCCTCCCAGCGCACAGGGAAAATAAATGAATTCACGCTTGGCTAAATCATTACCAACTTTTCCTTCCACTTCAGAAGTCGCTGAACCTTCTGTCACGTGGCAAAGCAAACCAGGCAACAGGCCTCTAAGGTCTGCTCAAGTTAATGATTTATTGATCTTGTTGGCTGATGTTTTCACTTAATCCTTGGGTTTTGATTTAACTGAGCTTCGGTAGTTTAAAAAAAAAACAACTGGTCAGTCCTGCTAGAATTCTAAACAAAGAAAAATAAGGCTCCCTGTTTATAATTATCTACTGTGGGGCCAGTGGCTCTGTGGATCCTAGGAGGGGCACTAGTTCAGAGGAGAAGCAGTAATGCCAAGGAGGGAAAGACCAGCAGGTGAAGCAATTCTAGTCTGTGACCTCAGGCTGGGCCCTACATCTCAGCTTCTGTTTGCCTAAGTCATATGTCACAGGGGAGGTCGCTTGAGAGTTACAGCAACCAGTTCCTGCCACCAGAGACTAGGAGGGTGAGTCAGCACCTCAAGTTCATATGCAAATGATAGTTACAGCTAATCTACCAAGAAAAAAAAAGCCTTGTTGAGTTTCCTGAAAGGTCCAGACCTCTGGAGGCTTTTGCTAAAGATTATGTGGCCATCAGTTTATTTCACTTAATCCTTAATCCACTTAATCACCAGATTATTTCACAATCAATTTGATTTATAGCATAACTGCAAATTAAAGAAAAAAATCATAATGCAATGTGATGCTCACATGTATCAGGACGTCTCAAGGAAAATCTAACTTGCATTTTTTTAAATTCCAGTGTAATTAACATACAGCGTTATATTCGTTTCAGGCGTACAGTATAGTCATTCAACAGTTCTGTGCATTACTCAGTGCTCATCATGGTTAAGTGTGCTCTTAATCCTCTTCACCTATTTCACCCATCCCCCCACTCACCTCCCTTCTGGTAACCATCTGTTTGTTCTCCACAATTAAAGAGCCTGTTTTTGGTTTGTCTCCTTGCTTCTTTGTTCATTTGTTTTGTTTCTTAAATTCCACATATGAGTGAAATCATATGGTATTTGTCTTTCTCTGACTGCCTTACTTCATTTAGCATTATACCCTCTAGAGCCACCCATGTTGTTGCAAATGGCAAGATTTCGTTCTCTTTTATGGCTAATATTCCATTGTATATATACACCCACATCTTCCTTATCCATTCATCTATCAATGGACACTTGGGTCGCTTCCATATCTTGGCTATTGTAAATAATGCTGCAATAAATACAGGGGTGCATATATCTTTCCAAAGTAGTGTTTTCATATTCTTTGAATAAATATCTAGTAGTGGAATTAATGGATCATATGGTAATTCTATTTTTAATTCTTTGAGGAACCTCCGTATTGTTTTCCACAGTGGCTGCACCAGTTTGCATTCCCACCAACACTGCACAAGATTTCCTTTTTCTCCATATCCTCACCAACATTTGTTGTTTCTTGTGTTTTTTATTTTAGCCATTCCGACAGGTATGAGGTGATATCTCTTTGTGGTTTTAATTTGCACTTCTCTGATGATGAGTGATTGAGCATCTTTTCATGTGTCTATTGGCCATCTGTATGTCTTCTTTGGGAAAATGTTCATGTCTTCTGCCCATTTTTTAATTGGGTTATTTGGTTTTCTGGCATTGAGTTGTTTAAGTTCTTTATATATTTTGGATTTTAACCCCTTGTTGGATATATCATTTGCAAATCTCTTCTCTCATTCAGTGGGTTATCTTTTTGTTTTGTTGATGGTTTCCTATGCTGTGCAAAAGGTTATTATTTTGATGTATTCCCAAGAGTTTAATTTTGCTCTTGTTTCCCTTGCCAAAGGAGACATATCTAGAAAAATATCTCTATGGCTAATATCAAAGAGATTACCACCTATGTTTTCTTCTATGAATTTCATGGTTTCAGGGCTCATATTTAGGTCTTTAATCCATTCTGAGTTTATTTTTGTGTAGGTGTGAGAAAGTGGTCCTCTTTCCTTGCCTTGCATGTAGCTGTCCAGTTTTCCAGTTTTCCCAATGTCATTTGTTGAAGAGACTTTTTCCCATCAACTTGCACTGGGTTTTTGTTTTGTTTTGCTTTGCTTAGTCATACCATGTTCCAGAAGTCACCTGATTCAACTTTAGGGGAATAAATCACCAGTGGGGCTCTAAAATAAGGGGAGGAATGTGGGACAGATTGCCCTGGGGTTCACAAAAGGGGCAGATCTCAGACCCTCTGCATTCGAAGTATGTGGCTGTCCCGGGAGGAGGGGGATCACACAAGTGCTCCCGAGGTGCCTCCTGAAACGGCAGCCGGGAGAGCTGAAACAGCCGGGCAGTGAGACCCATGTCCCGGTGAGCCCGAGCAAGGCAGGGCCAGCCTCCCTCAGCTGGGGCCAGACCTCAGTCAGCATCACCCCAGTGTCCCTCTCTCAGGAGGTACAGGACCAGGTGTCCTCACTGACCAGGGCCACCATGTGAATGCCAGTGAGGCTGAAGGGTTCACAGGGCTGTGCCTTCCCAGAGGAAGCATCCTTTCCTCGATTGTAGGATTCTGGGGCACCTGGGTGGCTCAGTCATTTAAGCGCATCCTACTCTTAGTTTCAGCTCAGGTCATGATCTCATGGCAACAGCCTCCACACTTGGCTCAGAGTCTGCCTGAGATTCTCTCTCCCTCTCTCTGTCTGCCCCTTTCCCCCCCCCCCGAAATAAATAAATCTTTAAGAAAAAAGTCTCTGGAGGGTGTGGGTCTGACAGTGACTATGTGCAGCAAGAAGGAGCAGTGGCGATAGAAAACTGATGGAACTTTGGTTTTGACACGCAACCACCTACCCCTCCCCACCTTAGGACTCTATAACCCTCAGGTTCCTGAACAGTCTGGGGAGAGGGTGGGCCCAAGAAGGAGATACTGACCTTTCTGCCAGTCAAAAATATACGATCTTGGGTTAGTTTTAATTCTTTAAAGAGACAAGACCATGTTTGCGTCCCCAGTTTGGGAAGTAAGTCATACCATTAACACTCAGAATAATACTCCAATGGGCAAAGCAGCTACTGCGGCCTCCTGATGACAAACTGAGGCTTAAAGAGATTATGTAACTGTTACATAGAAAGGAGATTACATAAGTGAACTGTAACATGCAAAGAAAGGGCTGGAAGTACCCACGTCATTTCCCCAATACTTTAATCTGATAGGTTTGGGAGCCACAGTTTTGCTTTAATAATTAATTCATATTGCCTCACAGATGAACTATGGGATATTACAGTCAATTGCACCATAAAAATAATCATTAAAAATAAATATTGCAAATGAATTTGGCCAGCTGGGACATTGAGCAGATCCCTTGAACCACAATCTTCCATGTCTGCAAAATCTGCACACTGAGGGGCTTGATTTAAGGCTCTCGCAACTGCAGAATTCCCAGAATCTGAACAAAAATAAGCCTTGAGTATAAAACAGAAATTAAAACCGCCTCACAACAACACTGCCAAGTATTATTATCCTGACTGTACAGATAAGAAAATCAAGGTCTAGAGGGGTGAGCCCTCTTAGACAGGATCTCTCCACTTCCAAGTGGAGAGCCAGAAGGCATGAACATCTGGCTGCAAAGCCCATACTCGTTGATACCCCACATTCCTGTATCAGTCATGCACACAAGATGCTGTTCCTTGAGCTTGCCTGCCAGGGGTTCACACTCTGATTTGGTCCAACATACTTTGGGAGGAACAATCCATCATTCACACACTAGTGAGAATTTGTTCATATATGGTCATTCAAGGAATGTGGTATTTGGTGGAGAACTGAGAATGCAGATGATTTGGAAAGACATAATATTTGATAAGTAATCCTGAGGGAGAATAGGGGCTGCCATGGAATGAGGGAATTCAGGCACTTGGGAAGATTCTGGAAGGCAGCTCAGAGTAGCAGTTGCAAACCAATGGCCCATAGATGTATTTTTGGTTAGCCTGCACATTTTTTTAAAGATTTTATTTATTTATTTATTTATTTGAGAGAGAGAGAGCAGGAGAGGGGGGAGGGTCTGAGGGAGAAGCAGACTCCCCGCCGAGCAGGGAGCCCGATGCGGGACTCGATCCCGGGACTCCAGGATCATGACCTGAGCCGAAGGCAGTCGCTTAACCAACTGAGCCACCCAGGTGCCCCTAGCCTGCACATTTTTATAAGTGAACGAGTTGCTGACATTTTTTAATGTTTTCTTTAAAAATAAAATCCAAATTTCCAGCCCAGACTATGCATTTCCACTTAAAAACAATAAGCTGGAGCTGAGAAGCCATGTGCCCCTGCCTCTTTCCTTCTCCTCAGTCACCATTCCATCATTTTATGAGCTCTAGTTAGCTGCCTCATCGTCCACTCCCCATAGACATTTGTGGACGTTGAGAACCTGGTCCTAGAGGCTTTGAACTGGGAAAGGAAGGAGAGTGGCTCCAGCAGGTAGGATGGGAAAAGTCAGACAGAACAATAGGACAGTACTAAAGACAATTTCCCATAATTCAAACTTTTGAAAATGAGACTGGCCAACCACTGTGCCATTAAGAACCCACCTCAGTCCAGAGAAGGGCTCAAGCTAAGCAAAAAGATGGTTTAAATGTAATACCAGGACTAAGATCAGAGTACTGAAAATTAGCCCCAGGACCACTCCACCTGCTCATTGCACCTGCTCCTATATTGTTCTGCCTCTCTGATATCCCATTACCATTCCTTGCTTAATTTCCAGATTCTCTCCTACCCTATTTCTGCACCAAGGTTCACTGAAACCCCAGTCTTGGGACTCATTCTTGGATTCCAAGTCCACTTCTGTCCTGGAGTCAGTGACCCAGCTGTAACTCACAGTGCTGGCTGCATTATTTTGTAAACTTCCCTCAATCACAAATAGTTTATTGGGCAAAGGTTGTTGTCTGTCTCAGTATTGGACTCAGCAGGAAAAGAATCTCACCTGAGAATTCAGAACCACAGTTTGGACCTTACTCAAGCCCAATATATATATTCTAATATATATTACCTTTATAATTCAGAAACCTCCAAGCCCAGAAATTAATATGAAAGCTAGCCCCAACCTTAATGATACCTCTGAGACTCCAGGCAGAAACACATGAAACCATTCTGAAGAGCAAATCCTCCAACTACACTATAGTCCCAAATGTAAGAAACCCCTGAACAATCAGCTCTCAATTCCAAATTATTGATAAGGAAAAAATGTACCAAATCAAAAGTAAGCATATGCAACAAATACCAACATTACATTTTCTGAAGTTTCATTTAAGAGCCATCTGAATTTAAATAATTATGTTTAAGATTAATAAAACACAAAAGAAAAATTAAACACATAAACACTCTGAAAAAACAGAACAAGCATATTTTTGAAAGGGCCAAACAGAGCTTTTAAAATTATGAAAAAGACTCTCATTGAGGGGCACCTGGATGGCTCAGTCGGTTAAGCATCCGACTCTTGGTTTTGGCTCGGGTCATGATCTCAGGGTTATGAGATCAAGTCCCGCATTGGGCTCCACACTCAGCAGGGAGTCTGCTTGAGATTTTCTCCATCTCCCTCCTCCTCTACTCCTCCCCCCAATTCATGCTCACTTGCAAGTGCATGTGCGCACACTCCCTCTCTCTAAAATAAGTAAATAAATAAAATCTTTTTTTAAAAAGTCTGTCATTGAAATACAAAATTCAGTCATTGGGCTAAGCATCTAATTCAATATAGCTGAATAGATACTTAGTGAACATGAAGAGAAATCTGAGGAATTTACACAGCATGAAACAGAAAGAATTAAAAAGATGGAAAATGTAAGAAAGAGGTTAAAAGATATGAAGGATGGAAAAGATGGTCCAACATGTTTCTAATAAAAATTTTGATTGGAACTCATACAATGGAATACTATATACTGTGACAAGAATGAATAAATGACAACTACATACAAAAATATGGATGAATTTCATAAACATAATGTTGAGTGAAAGAGACAAAGTGTACATATCACATGGTTCCATTTTTATAAAGCTCGGAAGAGAGGAAAAACTAATCTATACAGATAGAAGTCAAGATGGAGCTTATTCTTGATGGAAAAAGTAGACAATGACTGGAAAGAAGGCATTTGATGTCCTAGTATTATTCTATTTCCTCTTTCTTTCTTTCTTTCTTTGAGATAGAGAGAGGGAGGGAGAGGGTGGGGAGGGGCAGAGGAGAGAATCCCAAGCAGGCTCCACATTCAGTGCAGAGCCGAATGTGGGGCTTGATCTCACAACCCCGAGATTGTGACTTGAGCCGAAATCAAGAGTTAGTCACTTAACCGACTGAGTCATCCAGATGTCCCTGTTCTATTTCTTGATCAGGGTGCTGGTGAAACAGGGGTGATCAGCTTGTGAATACTCATCAAACACTTATGACGTGTGCATTTTCCATGTATCTTATACCTCAAAAATTTACATTTGTAGGAAAAAGAAAACCTTGTGATAGAATAGAGAAAATGTGCAAAAGCAATATTCTTGGATATAAAGACTGACATTTTTCTAGAAGTGACAAAAAGCATATCTGTGCAGACTCAGGACAACAATGGATCTCAAGCAGAATGAGTAAAAATAAATCCATACCCGGACATAGTATAGTAAACAGCAGAGAGATCTTTAAAGCAACCAGCAAGAAAAAAGAAATATCATCTACAAAGAAACCACAGTGAGATTGATTGCAGACTTCACAATGGTAACAAAGAAACTATAAGACACTGAAATGATATCTTCAAATTACTGGAAGAAGGTTAAGTGTCAACCTGGAATTCTAGACCCAACTAAAATGTCATCCAAGAGTAAGGACATTTAAAAAAAGAAAAGAGAGTGAGGACATAATAAAGACATTTTCAAACAAGTCAAGATTAAGTATACTTGAAGAAGAAGAAAATTGAACACAGAAGTAAAGAGCAGTAAGCTACAAAATGCAAAGGAGAGCAAAATACTGGGTAACTAAATAAGTAAACCTAATGTCATAACGAATTTTCAAATGTGCAAAAATAAGAAAGAGAGCTGTGACAGATTGAATTTTATCTCCCCAAATTTCATATGTTGAAGTCCCAACTCTCAATACCTCAGAATGTGGCCTATTTGGAAATAGAGTCATTGCAGATGGAATTTGTTAGGCTAAAATGAGGTCATTACAGTAGACCCTGATTCAAAATGACTAGTGTCCTTGTAGAAAGGGGGAATATGGACACAGAGACATGCAAGCAGGGAGAAGACCATGTGAAGATGAAGGCAGAGACAGGGATGATGCCTCTGCAAACCAAGGAATGCCAAAGGTTGGCAGAAAGCCACCAGAAGCTGGCGAGAAGCATGGAAAAGATTCTCTCACAGCCCCTAGAGGGAACCAATCCTGCCTTGATCTTGGACTTCTAGCCTCCAGAGCTGTGAGACAATAAATCTGTTATTTAAGCAGAGAAAGAGGAAATCCATCCAGTTATATGCTATTTTCAAGAGACACACCTACAACACAAGGACTCTTAATGATTAAAACTAAAGAGATTTACTATACACATACTAAAAAGAAACTGTCACAACGATTAGTGGCAAGTGGAATGATGACCCCCCCCCCCCCGCCCCCCGCTCAAACATATCCATGTCTTAATCTCTAGGACCTGTGAATATGTTAGGTTACATGGCAAAGGAAAAATAGGTTGCAAATGGAATTAAGGTTGCTAATCTCCTACCCCTTAAATAGGGAGATTATCCCAGATTATTCAAGTGGGCCCGATGTAATCACAGGGGACCTGAAAAGCAGAAGAGGGACCATCAGAGAAAGATGTGGCTCTGAAAGTACCGCCCAGAGAAATGTAACATTACTAGTTTTGAAGGTGGAGGAAGGGGGAATGTGAGCCATGGAATGGAGGTGACCTTCAGAAGCCAGCAAAGGCAAGAAAGTAGATTCACTCCTAGGGCCTCCAAAAAGGAATATAGCCCTGTCCACACTTCAATCTTAGCGCTGGGAGACCCAGGTCAGACTGGTCATATACAGAACTGTAAGATAATAAGTTGTGTTAAGCCACTAAATTTGTAATGATTTGTTGCAACAGCCAATACAAAACTAATACAACTACATTAATATAAAGTAAAATACACTGTATCCAACTGAATTATTAAGGATAAACTGGTTACCGCAACCCCCATTCTGCACCTGGATGTCCTTGAATGACATTGCCTTAATATAGGCAAAGCACAAATAATAGAATTACTGAGAGGAATTGCAAATTTAAGAAACCCTCAATAACTGATAGATTAAGCAGACAAAAAGTAGTTAGGATGTAGAAGATCTAAACACACAATGACAACTTTAACTGAACAAGTAGAACCCATTGCACTTCATTTACTCGGCTTTAGGAAATTATGAGATTATGCTTAAAGACATTTTCAAGAGACCAAACAAACAAACAAACTTGGGCCAGCATGTTGTTGGGTAGAAACCACAAGGAAATTAAACAAATTAAAAATTCCTGGCAAATGACCATTGAAAAGGGATGAACTTGGTTTCACAGTGCAGCCAGGTGAAACGCATTCCCTACAGAGGATAAGTCATCATTCCAAAGCCAAGTATTCACATGGAAGTTATTTTCTTAGCTCTAGCGGATTGCTTGGCTTCATAAAAGGGGCAAATTACCCAAAAGAGTAATTTATCTCAAATTAATTTCTTCCTTCCAGACCTCTGCCTCCTAGAATTGATTTGAATGACAACAAGTGTGCCGTCTAGCCCAGGAAGGCCTGATACATTTGTGAGAGCTATTCTCTGAAATCATAAGCTGGAAATGCAGGGGCTACGAGGTCACCTGAACAAAGTTTGCCTTGCCCTCCCTCCCCCTACCTCAATGTGAAGTTCTCCTGCTTCCAACCAAGCTCATCACCCACCCACCCAACAAGAGCCAAATCAATGTGCAAGAATTGCACAGGATGATACTCGAAAGGCACACTGTGTTGTCATGTGACTTTCCTTTATTGCAAAACAATAATGAAAAGACACACGCATCTAGATTAGCTCTAGGATGTGGGAAGTCCCTAAAGTTCCTCATGCTGAGAGACAGGGGGTAATGGAGAATAAATAGCAGGGTCTTCCAAGCTGAGGTAGCAGCTGTCCTGAGCCAAGAGAAAGCTTGGTCAGATTGGGCAATGGTTAGTTCCACAGTTCTGCAAGGTTAGAAGGTCCAACAAAATGGAGCTGGCAATGTGGCAAGAAATAAGGCTAAAGAAGGAAGCAGAAGCTGCCTCTTATTTTAAGACCATGGTTCTCACAATTATTTAGCATACATCTGCTTCACCTGGCAGGCTTCTTGAGCCCTGCGGCCCACCCCCAGGGTTTCTGATTTAAGGGATCTGGGGTGGGGCATGAGAATGACGTGTCTAACGAGATCCCAGGAGATGCTGATGCTATTGGTCCAGGGAACCTGGCTTTTGAAAATCGCTGCTCTTAGATGTTTCTATGTTACCTTCAATGCCTTGCAAATGCAAAGAGGTGGAAGGCTTCTGGCGGTATGTTGTTGCCACCTTGAACAGTGCTTTGTGCCTGCAGAGGGCAAGGTTGTGACTGATAGTCAGGAGGGTGTGCGGGCCCTTGAGAGAAGACATTTTTAAATAGTTGTGGAAATGAAGAGAAAACCCAGACTACGGGTTCATAGGCGCATGGCTGGTTATTTTAAAGGCATGGATGAGATTGGAGCTGATACCTTTGCAATGGCAAAATGTTATCAGTTGTCTGACTTTCCCTAGCAGGACGAGGAAGTGCAGGCATAACAGAGAATGAGAAACAGGGGTTTTGGTCCAGGACTAGAGTTTTCCTGATGGTCAAATAAAAAGAAGGGGGGTGGGGAAGAAAGAAAAGGAGGTGAAATGCTGGACAGTGATAGGCTATTGTGATTTATAAGAAATATATAATAGATCACTCAGATGACCAAAGTATATTTCTCAGAGGTACCTGGTTTTTGTCCGTGGTTCCTTACTCACAGCTCCCCAAATCCTTGGAATTTCTTGAGCAGTAAGAGCCTATTTTTTATAATATTTGGTCTCCTGTCCTCAGTTCCTGAGAAACTCCAGAGCCATAAAAGTAAAATGTGTATCTTGTTATTCATAACAAGTCCCTTCCCACTAAAACTGGGTTTATGTTAATGAGGGGACTTTTGGAAATCTTCTAAGGATGAGGGCTGGTAGATAAACCAACCCTGGGGACACCTAGCTGGCTCAGTCAATGGAGCACGCCGCTCTAGGTCTCAGGATTATGAGTTTGAGCCCCAGGTTGGGTGTAGAACTTATTAAAAGAGAGAGAGAGAGAGAGAGAGAAACCAATCCTGAATAGAGGATTGGAGCTTTCAGTCCCACCCTCCTGATTTCCTGACGGGGAGAGAGGTTGGAGTTTGAATCAATCATCAATGGCCAATGAGTTAATCATACCTATGTAATAAAGTCTTCCTAAAAACCCAACATGAGGGGGTCCAAGAGCTTCCAGGTTGGGGAACCAAAACTTCTATGCTGGACCCCAGGACAGAAGCTCCTTTGTTCAGGACCTCACCCTATGTATCTCTTGATCTGGCTGTTGATTCATAATTTTTAATATCCTTTGTAATAAACTAGTAATCTAGTGAGTAAAAGGGTTTCCTGAGGGATGCCTTGGTGGCTCAGTCTGCTACGTGTCTGCCTTCGGCTCAGGTCATGATCTCAGGGTCCTGGGATCCAGTCCTGCATCAGGCTTCTTGCTCAGGGGGAGCCTGCTTCTCCCTCTCCCTCTGCTGCTCCTCGCGCTTGTGCGCTTGCACTTTCACTCTCTGACAAATAAATAAAATCTTTAAAAAAAAAAAAAAGTGGGAGGAGTTTCCTGAGTTCTGTGAGCCACTCTTACAAATTAAACCCAAGAGGGGGTCATGGGAACCTCCACTCTGGAGTCCACTGGTCAGAACCACAAGTGATAATGCAGGCTGGCAATTGGCACATGAAGGGCAGGGGGGCGCAGCGCAGCCTGGTAGGACTGAACCCTTCACCTGTGGGATCTGGTGACCTCTCTGGATAGTGTCAGAATTGAGTTGACTTGTAGGACACTTGCTTGGTGTCAGAATTGCTTGTTGTTGGTGCAAGGGAAACCACACCCTCGCCGCCCCACACACTGGAATTGGATGTGCAGAATATTCTTTAAGTTGTGTCTAAACTACTTGGGGAAGGACATTAAGAGCCCTGATTGAAAAGCCAGGAGCAAGAATCTGGAAGTCTCGACGACAGTGTATAAATGTGTGGTGGTAGTAATGGAGGGAGGGTCGTAACCATAAGTTGTGGCTTCAGAGGGTTAGGTCAGCCAATGAAATCTCAGAGTTAGAGAAGTTCCAGGCGAGGGCAGGATGAATGGCTCCGAGAACCCCTTGAAACAATACAAAATATCATGTGCTCTCCAGAAGAAATTTCCCTGAGAGACCACTCACAGCTTTCATCTAAATTCCAAAAGACTTTCTGACCCATAACTGATTAAGAGTTGATGGCAGAAGAGGGTGGTGAACTGGAGTGGAGGTAATGGGTTTGAGGAGGTCCGAGAACCATGGAGCAGGACATGGGGAGAAAATGTTACCGAACCATCTGTCACAGCCACTAACTCAGGAAAAGAACAGGTGAGCTCCAACCCAGGGAACCCCACAGGGGGGCGCTGGACAAATCAAAAGCCTACTCCTGGCTCTGTTCGCCAACACTGTGGATGAACAAACTGGGATGAAATCGTCACAAGAGAAGCCAATAACTCGAGAGAAGGGTTTAGACTCAAGAAAGGGAGAGATTTATTTCAGGTGCCAGCAGCCAAGGGAGGTGGCAGATTCAAGCCTTGATAACCCAGCTCTCAGCCCGCAAGATGGACACCTAGAGTTTTATGGAAAGGTTCAGGCAGGTGCCTGCAAGACAGCAGGCAGGGAGCGTGTGACCACGGGTGGGGGTCAGTACAGTCAGCCCGTGATCAACATCAGAGAAGGGAACGAACGTGTGGGGTGTGGTCTTCTAGGCATTCCATTGCTATCTGGGCTTTTCTGGCCTGATGGTTGGTATGTTCTGGGTCATTGCAAAACCCCTTCGCCAATGCCTCCAGAAGGTATGATAAGGAATAAGAACAATGGGTTTCAGTCAGAACACAAGTTAAGCCATCTTCTCTATTTCTGATTTTAACTGTTGGTGTCTAGAGTTGAGCAAGCAGGCTCACTAACAAAGAGACTGGAAACTGGAGACCAAAGTACCAGAAAGCAGACAAATCACAGAGAGCAGACAGGTGGTTGTGGCGGTCACTGGAGATGGCAGTTTTAAAAGCACTTTGCAAACAGCAAAGCGCTTCTAAATCTATACAGGTTATTTTAATTTTATTTCCTGATTACTAAAACCATAATTCCCCCTTTGGAAATGTTTGAACCTACAGAAAGGTTAAAAATCAAACGAACATGATAGAACTCAAGTTAGATTATTACTGTCAATTCTGGTAGCTTTATAGCAAAATGACCAATAGCCGATGTACCAAAGTGATCTGGGTATCTGGAAAGCCAAAAATCAGATCAAAGCAGCCCAAAGGAGGAAAGCCCTCTCTGTCATCCTGCATTCATGCACAGGGGCCACTCAAACCCCCTATTCCAGCCAGATGAGCTTGTGATTAAAAAGACAACATTTATTTCTATTATAGAGTCATGCCTACAACGAAAAAATGCTTCTAGGTCTCAGACACGTTAGAGTTTTCAGTTGGACAGATCTCCTCGAGAGCTCTGGTCTTTAAGTACTGACATCTAAATTTTACATTATATACCTATGCTCATCCCAGAACCCCACTTACAGATTCAAAAATTCATTTTGGGGGTGCCTGGGCAGCTCAGTCAGCTGAGAGTCCGACTCTTGATTTCAGCTCAAAGTCATGATCTCAGGCTCGTGAGATCAAGCTCCGAGTGGGGCTCAGCACTCAGCTCAGAGTCTGCTTGGGATTCTCTCTCTCTCTCTCTCTCATTCTCTCTCTCTCTCTCTCCCTCTGCCCCTCCCCCTGCTTGCACTCGCTACATAAATAAATAGGGACACCTGGGTGGCTCAGTGGGTTAAGTGTCTGTGTTCAGCTCAGGTCATGATCCTGGGGTCCTGGGATGGAGTACCATATCGGGCTCCTTGCTCAGCGGGAGCCTGCTTCTCTCTCTTACTACCACTCCCCCTGCTTGTGTGCGTGCTCTCTCTCTCTCTGACAAATAAAAAATAAAATCTTTAAAAATAATCTTTTTTAAAAAATTCATTTGCTATAAAAACCCTATTTTCCAATACAGTGGAGACCAGTAGTTGCTTGGAGAATTTTTTGTAAGTGCAAATAATGCTTTTAAAATACATTCATATTTTACATCTTTCTGAGCAGGAGTCTGATTGGTAGATAATTTCTCCACATGAGTAACACATAAAACTTGGATGCATCTCATTTTTTCCAGCACACAAGGCATTCATCACTTAGTGTAAAATCCTGACCCTGCAAATCCTGACGTTCAGGTCATAGTCCTTTTCTTTGAGTTTAGGGCCTATGACTTAATTTTTTTTTTCTTCACCCCTCCCTTGTTTTGTTTTGTTTTTTTTAATGAGAGACAGAGAGCATGAGAGGGAGGAGGGTCAGAGGGAGAAGCAGACTCCCTGCTGAGCAGGGAGTCCAACGTGGGACTCGATCCTGGGACTCCAGGATCATGACCTGAGCTGAAGGCAGTCGTTTAACCAACTGAGCCACCCAGGCGCCCCTCCCCTCCCTTGTTTTTAAACCAAATCTCTGATCCTCATCTGTTTTCTAGTCTGAGTAATTTTAAGAACCACAAGAAGAGGGAGATGGGTGGAGGATGGGCTAAATGAGGGTTGGGGATTCAGGAGTGCACTTGTGATGAGCACTGGATGTTATATGTAAGTGATGAATCACTAAATCTAACCCCTGAAACCAATATCACACTATACGTTAACTAATTAGAATTTAAATAAAAACTTTGAAAAAAAAAAACCACACACACACAAATCCGGGTAGAAAATCTGAGTGCAGATGTTTACAATTTCCCCCAATTTTCATCATTAGTTGCCTCACACCCAGTTCAACAGCATTTTTTAGTCACTTGCCTTCAAGTCTTTCCCAAAGCATTCATAAAGTTGTCATCAAAAGAAAGACAATGCTTTCATTTTGCCCTCACATCTTATCAATTTATATAATATTTCAATAAATTATAACATGTACAGAAACAAAACTGATTCTTGCTGAGCACGAACGTCTACAGGTGGGGCCTTAAGTGCACAGATGAGCAAGAGAGTACCTCACCAGGGAACAGACTCTCGGAGCCATATGCTTTAAAAGGTAAGTAGAGAATGTCGGTTAATTCTCGAGACTCCTAAGTGGAACTCAAGAGCATTAAAGGAGGACCAGTTAAGAGAGCTTCTGTTATATATACCAAAAAACAAAAACAAAAACAAAACACCCACAGACATTACACATCTATTAGAATGACTGAAGTCCAGAACACTGGCAATGGCAGTTTCTTTTGTGAGCAACAGAAGCTCTCATTCATTGCTTCTGGGAACACAAAATGGTAAAGCCACTTTGGAATACAGTTTGGCAATTTCTTAGAAAGCCAAACCTAGTCTTACCATAGATCCATCATGACACTTCTATGTATTTACCCAACTGACTTGAAAGTTCATGCCCATAAAAAAAAAAAAATCTGCACTTGAAATGTTTAAGCAGCCTTATTTATTACCAAAAACTGGAGGCAACCAATGTCCTTCAACAAATGACTAGATGGATGTACTACCATTGGTCTTTTCAATGTATTCATACAATACAGCAATAAAAAGGAGTGAGCTATCAATCCAGGCTGACATGAAAGCATCTTAAATGCCTAGTGCTAAGTGAAAGAAGCCAGTCTGAATAGGCTATGTAATCACATTTATATGAAATCCTGGAAAAGCCAAAAACTGTAGATTGTAAACAGAACTGTGGTTTCCAAGGGTTTGAAGGGAGTAGGGAGCATTAAAGAGGTGAAGTATAGGGAATTTCTTAGGGCAGTAAAACTATTCTATAGGACACTGTCATGGTAGATACATGATACTTGACATTCACCAAAAATATTTTGGTATTCACCAAAACTCTATAGAACTTTACAACACAAAGAGTAAACCTTAACGTACATAAATTTTAAACGTTATCACGGTGGTCAGAGTACTCTAGGAAGGAATGGGGAACGTGACAAAAGATTCTGTTATAAATGTATAAAACAACCTCCCTGAAAGGGGTGGAAGGAAAAGGTCTTTAAATAAATTTGGAAAGGAGTAGAGTCTAAGGCAAAAGGAACTGTACACAAATCCTGTACTTTAGTTGAAAAATTTATTTTACATGGGGATATGGGTTAGCAGTTCTGAACCACTATACCTGGGGTACAGACGCCTGAGTGGCTCAGTCGTTAAGCATCTGCCTTTGGCTTGGGTCATGATCCCAGCGTCCTGGAATCGAGCCCCGCATCGGGCTCCCTGCTCAGCAGAGAGCCTGCTTCTCCCTCTCCCTCTGCTTGCTGCTCCCCCTGCTGTTCTCTCTCGCTCTCCGTGTGTGTCAAATAAATTTTAAAAATAAATAAAAAATAAAAATAAATCTTTACATGGGGCACAGGAATAGAACAATTAAGTAAGTGGGTGGTGGGAGCCAGGTTCCTTGCTTTTGGGCTGGGCAGTTGCAGCTAAGCAGGGGGAGGAGACTCGACTGATCCATGCTGTAATGCTGTAGCATTGGAGACATCAGCATCAAGTCATGTTTAGCTTAATGTAGAAACAGACGGCTACATACAGCAATATTTATAGAAATGCGCATATTCACAGGTTAGTATGCAAACATCTATTTTCTTGATCTGTTAGCTGAGAGGACCTAGAAGCGATGACACCCAGTGCCCAGCTCTTGGTTTCTACTACCATCTCGCAATAAAAGGAACCAGGACTTCTTGGAAAAATGACTGATTCCAGGACTAGGCCAGGAGTTATACACAAGGATTCTAGAGCATCTTACAGTGCCAAAAGGTAAGAAAGTACTTTTAAAAACCCCACAATGTTGGGGGCATATCAAAGGGACATGGGAGCCACAGAAAGAGCTCTCGATGCCCAAAGCTGGAATAATTTGAGCAACAATATAAATAAAGTAGTTTTTAAGTATAACCCAAAATCTAAAATAAATATTTAGGAGTCCGTGCTGATATGAATAATGAATGACGAGACAAATCTCCCATGCAGAAGAATTCCAAATAATTTTTGGAGATACAATGGGAATATAACTCCTACTCCTTAGGTGTGGGCTGTGCACAGTGATTTCCTTCCACAGAACACAGGATGGAGAGGGGAGAAAGAGTAACTTTATGGAAGAGACCCCCAATAAACACTACCCCAGGCAGGTGGTCAAGGTCAATATCAACATTCCTAAATCGCATTGATAATAGGTACCCTTGATGTGACAAGAATGGCCCTTTACCTCTGTGGTTTTCCCCCTTAAACCTATAACCCCAGTGTAATCATGAGGACAAGATCAGAATTTCAAGTCTATAAAATATCTGACAAGTACTCCTCAAGACCATCAAGGTCATCAAACATGAGGAAAACCTGTCACAGCTAAGAGAAGCCTAAGGAGACACGATGACTAAATGTAATGTGGTGTTCTGGATGGGACCTGCAAAAAGTGAGAGAGAGAGAGCGCGAGAGACATTAGGTAAAAACTAAAAAAATCTGAATGAAGTATGGATTTTAGTTCATAATGCATCAATATCAGTTTGCCAATTGTAACAAATATATCCCACTGATGTAAGATCATAATAATAGGGGAAATTGAGAGTAGAATATATGGGAACTCTATGTGCCACTTTCATAATTTTTCTATAAATCTAAAATGAATTTAAAATAGGCTTCTTTTCTTTTTTTTTTTTTAAGATTTTATTTATTTATTTGACAGAGAAAGACACAGCGAGAGAGGGAACACAAACGGGGAGTGGGAGAGGGAGAAGCAGACTCCCTGCCGAGCAGGGAGCCCGATGCGGGACTCGATCCAGGGACTCCAGGATCATGACCTGAGCCGAAGGCAGTCGCTTAACCAACTGAGCCACCCAGGCGCCCAAAATAGGCGTATTTTCTTAAGTTTTTTTTTAAGTCAGATGGGCTAAAGAGGTCTCTCACTAGCCAGGAAACCTTCCTTTTTAAGAAAAAATATTACTGAACTATTACTATATACCAATTAAACATCTATTCCTCAATCTTAATCCTACTAATAAAATTACAACTTGGCTAAATACATAGGACAAACCTCTGTTAACAATGTGCTATGTAACATTTGCTAATTTGGAAAAGATGAGAAAGAAAGTGTATGCCTTACTTAAGAATGTTAGCAAAAGAAAATAAACAAAAGACTTAAAATATGGATGTAATTATAGTATAGAGTGGGTCGTTTATATTCATTCATCAGAATCACGTAAGACTTTAAATGTCATAGATAGCAATGAAAAGTGACTAATGAATCAGCAAGAACCCCATGTTAATTGTATTAAGGGTTGGTTTGTTTAAATCAAGTGAGGGAATGTATGTGTATTTTATAGCAGGGACCCAGACTTAGTCACCCTTTTTCCTTGCCTGGCATATGTAAATAAGGTCAAATAGCCTACCTCAGCCACAGAAATATGCACAAGACCCTGATTGTGCTGATAGTCCTACCGTGACAAAGAAACACTGCTGGCCTTTTGTTTTGCCATTGCTCTGTTTGACTTTGTTTTAGGCTACATGGTGGATAGGACTGCAGCAGTGGAATGATGATGTCCTTGGAGGTTCACCTGTGGAATAGCTTATTGGAATGCCTTGTATAAGGACATCTTTCAGAACTATCTCGGATTGTATCGCAGAGACCTACTTATACAGTGCCAAATTGTTCTCTACGGAGCATAGTTTGGTGGTCAAGCCATTCAAATTTAAATGGCTTACTGCATTATAATCCTAGACAATGAGGGAAGTTACACAGTGTCCTAGGTTAAAACAAGGTCCCTGGATGTCCTCATCTTACTAGAACCATGCACAGCTGCAGATGAGTAGAGTTAACTGCACGGAAAAGAACCAGCCTCACCCAAGCCATGACTTGGTGTTGTGTAATCTGAAAAACTGTGAAAAAGAAGCTAAGCTATCTTCCCAGAAGAGAAGAGGAGAGAAGGTCGGAATGACTCTTTAATTGTCTACGATAAAAGAGTTGCCAAAATGCTTAAACATTCCATGAAAGAAAAATGCAGTTTATGTCTACATACCCTGGTCAACCATGACTGAGTGAATAACGTGTCAGTAAACTGTAGGCAACCAGTGACACGGGGAGGGGAGGCAACCATGGAGAAGGGGTGCACCTGGCCGTTGAGATGGGAATGCATCCAGGAAAGGCTGGGTGGAGTTGGCTGGGAGCAGCCATGTAATGGTTACATATGGTGAGGGAATACCCAAGATGCTTAGGGTTTGCAAAGGCTCTGGCTCGCGTGGTTTCTTTGTGAGTTGACTGCTACATGCTGAACCAACAATAAGTCAATTTGGGAATTGAGTCACCACAAAGCTTGTTTGTCCACAGTGTCCAACTAAGTCAAAGAAATTATAAGACCCCAACCACGCATAACCTATTTCAAACTGTGAATGCCTTGGAGTTCATGGTTTAGGGATCCACGCCACTGAATGAATGCCGCAAAACCATAACAAAGAGTACTAAGCAATAGTTGGTATCTGCCGCTTTGATGAGAACATTTTTTTTAGAAGAGATTCTTCTAAAGTCAAATGTTCTATGAGAAGCAGGCCAAGGGTAGAACCTTTGGGAGACATGCTGAATATAGCAGATGTCACCAGGGATCCAAGAGCTCTGTGCAGCTGTTCAGCTTTCATAGACACGAGTCCTCTTGGATATTTCTGAGGCAGCGTTAGTACCCATGTTCTGTGTGTTCCCTTACGTTGTTTGGCTGACATTCTTCCTGCCCTTTCTGAGAAAGTGGCTGACCTGAGTGTGGGACAGAAGTTCCAAAGCGCTCCATGCTGTGCTATTTCCCTAAATAGCTGTGGTTTGTCTTGAGACTTGCACGGAACTACACAGCAATAGCAGATCACAGTTGATCCTAGTAACGGAAATTACTGGACTAGGCTAAGCTGGCCCCCTTAACTCTAGATCCAAAAATTCCATGGATGACATTAGCACTTCTAAACCTAGAATTGTCCTTGGACTATTGGGATGAAATAGCATGGTGGAAGGAGTGCTAAACTGGAATTGGAGGGCTTTGTATCATTGTTGCCCCTATCTTCGTGGCCTTGGGCAGGTCATCTAGACCCTTTGAGCCTTCATTCTTGGAATCTTTAAAAATAGGAGCGTGAGTGTCCTGGATGGTGTCCCCTGGCTCCTCTAGCTTCCCTCTCCATCCTTCCCTATCCTGCCTTCTGTCTTGGGAGCCTGGCTTGTAGAAATTCCATTCCCTCTACCTTCTGGTTGGGGCCCTGCAGCCCCAGCAGGAGGTCAGAAGGAAGATAGTGAGACCTGGGTATTTACCACCTTCTCTTTCCTGTGGGGTCTCCCAAAGGTCACTTCTCTCTCAGGGCAGCCCTCTGTCCAGTCTTCTCCCAGATGCTGGTCTGCTGGGGTAACCACACCACTGTTACTAGCCCAGAGGGGTTCCACCATCCTGTGTGGCTCCCTAGCCCTGCTTGTGCTTTTGTAAATGCTTTCATTAAGTTTAACCGCCCTGCAAGCACCCTCCTTTGAGAGTGCACACTGTTTCCTGCCGGGGCCATCCATGACTAATACAGTGAGCTGGATCAGAGGCATGTGAATATCATGGGGTACTTCTGAGGTTCGATTTGCATTTTGACTTGAATTTTATGGATGCTAATTAAATCCAGTAGAAGAATGAAACCAGCTTCCAGAGCCCCAATTATGAGTTTTGGGATTTTTCAAAATACCTTGATATTCTCTTTGATTGATGCTAAGTCAGTAGAATACATCTCAACTTAATGGGATGTTTTATTAGCAAAATTCTACTTTATTTGTTTTATATGTCAGTGTCCTATAAAAAAATTTTTTAGAGCCCAAGGCGGGGCTCGAACCCAGGACCCTGAGATCATGACTTCAGCCCAAATCAAGAGTCGGATGCTCAGGCAACTGAGACAGCCAGGTGCCCCCTTTTTATATTTCAAATGATTTTATTTATTTATTTATTTATTTATTTATTTATTTATTTGAGAGAGAGAGCAAGAGAGCAGGAGAAGGTAAAATTTTATTCAAGAAGAAAAGAGGCTTTACTGCTTTAAAATGTTTGATAACCACTGGTAGATGGCTTCTAGGTCCCTTCCAAGATTCTAAGACTGAATATTACACTTTGAGGAATTGGGCAAGACTGAGCTTCTGGGCAATGAAACAGGGTGACAGCCACTGTAGATACCTAGCAAGGGTGATAGAATGCAATAGTGTCCCTCCCTGCGCCCTTATTTCCTCAGCTGAAGCAGTTCATTCTTTTCCTCAGCAAGATCTCTTAGTAATAACATAACACCACTCATTGCCACCCAGGACCATTTCTTAACCTACTACGTGTCAGGCTCTGTACTTAGACCTTTACATTTGTAACTGCTACCTGACATCGTCACTAGTATACCACCAAAATATAATGCTCGCAGCCCAGTTCCCTTAACCAGCAGGGAAGTCCAATCCCCACCCCTCCATCCACCAAAGTGTTACCCACCACCCCGACCCCGCCCCCTCCAGGAACTCTGAGGCTCACTAGTGGGGGAAGGGCTTCCCACCAGTCCTGCCTGCTCCCACCTCCTCCCACTGAAACTCCGTCAAAGGCACTTCATCCCAAGCTAGACAGGATCCTCTTCCAGGTTATTCCCCTAAGCTGCTTCCTCTAAGGTCCAACTCTGCCCTCAGGAGGGCTGGATCGGGACGCTTAGAATACAGGACAGCCTCCTGAGAGACCAAGAGATACCTGAACCCTGTGCTCTTCACTGACTCAAGGCTGCAGGCAGCTCCCACCAGCCCCCACAGGTCACACTCCTTTCTATCCAATTGGTAATTCTAGTTCCGGGTGTTTATCACCTTGTCCCTGCTAGAGTCCTCCTGAACCTTCTGGAAGAGTGTTCTGAATTTTGATTCTTGGGGACAAGGGGTTAGGATCTTGGTCCCTAAGGTCCAATGCTCTTTATGCAAGTCATTAAAGGTTCTATCCAGCTCTCTGCTTTCCACAGGGTAAGGGATGGGAGAGGCCAGGGGATTGCTCCCAACCCCCACCCCAGCCCCACTCTCTGTAGTAAGTCAAGTCTCCTCCAAAGTGACATTTGCAGTCTCTACCAAGAGCTGGCCAAGGTTTTAGGGCCTGAATCACTAAGCACTGAGAACTACACACATCCTGTTGACTCATCTCCATCATCCCCATGTTGCAGCTGAGGAAGCAGAAGCTCCGAGAAGTGACGGACATACCCCAAGATCACCCAGTGAGGCTTTAAAACCAGGTCAGTTGGGTTCCAAAACTCATGCTTGGTCCACAAGGAGGCTCCATACTCTAAGCACCCCTCCTTTTTCCTTTAGCCTGGCGGCAGTAATTGACTAATAATGATGAGTGAGCTTCCTAGGCTACCGTTTAGGGTGGCCCTGGCCTGACACCCAGGACAAGGCTTATCTGCATCTTCTTTTAGGGCAGAAGATGCAAACGGTCACTCCTACTTCGAATTTCTATTATGAGCAGAAATCTCTCGAATAAATCCTACTGCTCTGACTTTAAATTAATCTCGTATTGTCAGGATACCAGACTCTAAAATAGAGCACTTAGGGAGCCAGGGGTAATTTTAGCATCACAGTGAATTACAGAGCAAACAGAGGCTCAAAGTCAGAGTAAGGCCAGTGTCTCTGATGAATGAGTTAGCAAAAAGATTTATTCCACTTCAGTTCACACCCCTGAAGTCAGACTATGCTGTTTTTAGAATATGTAAATGTTCTGCTAAGTTCAACTCAAGTTCAGTGGTGTAAAAGAAGAGGCATACTCAGTTGTTGCAAGTGGGGGGGGGGCGGTGCGGGGAAGCTCAGGAGTTCAGGCTCTGGAGGCGGGAAAGGACTTCAATACCAAGGCCACCTTGGGCGCATTACTTCACTTTTCTGAGGCTCAGAATTTCATCTGTAAAACAGGGACAATACTACCTACGTTGTTGTGAAGAGCCCAAGAGATAATAAATCCCCAGCCTCAGAATAATCCTGCCACATTGAATATTTAAATGAATAATGGGACAGAGCACCTGATATTCACTCAGAAGTACTCAGTGAGGGTTGGTTCTCTAAGTTAAAGCCTTAGGTGTCCCTGAGATCATGAAGGGAAATAATAAAGAGTAAAAAGAGGAGGGCCTAGAACTGGATGGCGTGCGCAAGGTCATCACAATGACCCAGGAGGAACTTCAAGGAGGTGGCTGCCCTCCCCACCCTGCCCCATGAGAAGGACAAGGGGAAGGGAGATTTAGAAATGCAGACGTGTCAGGGCGCCTGGGTGGCTCAGTCAGTTAAATGTCTGCCTCAGGTCATGATCCCGGGGTCCTGGAATCGAGCCCCGCATCAGGCTCCCTGCTCAGTGGGAAGCCTGCTTCTCCCTCTCCCACTCCCCCTGCTTGTGTTCCCTCTCTCGCTGTGTCTCTCTCTGTCAAATAAACCTTAAAAAAAAAAAAAAAAAAAGTGCCCAAGTGTCCACAGTCAGGTGCTGAAGATAAGAACTGAAATTTGCCCAGCTGATTCGGAGACCGGGGGTCCTTGGAGAACGTGGTCAGGGTTCCAGCGGAAAGCAATTGGCAGTTCCAGAGAGGGTCTGCTAAGAGACCACTTCCAAGGCTGTGGGCAGACTCCTGGGGAAACGGCTAAGATAAAGTGCCCGGGGCTGAAAATGGCAGGAAGCCACGCCCACCCGTAGGCTTAAAAGCGACCGGGGAACAGGTTCTCCAGGACCCTGTAGGAGCTGCAACTGCAGGAGGGGCCCTTCGCACAGGAGCTGGGGGAAGGGGGACCGGGGAGGGGCGTCTCCTCAGGAGAGGAGGAGGCAGCCACTGCCAAGCCCAGCCCTTCAGAGACAGGTGGGGAATCAGTGCTGCTGACTAGCTCTCCTCTTTCCCGTCCTGCCCTCCCCGTTCCCTCCCCACTACTCTTCATCTCCCCCACCTCCCCTTCTTCCCTACCTATCCCCCCACCCCCTGTCTCCCCATCTGCCGTCTCCCCACTCTCCTCTCCCTGCCCCTCCCTTCCCTCTGCCCCTCCTCTCTTCCCCGCCCTCCAACTTCCCTCCCCTCCCCTCCCCCCTCCCCTGCTACCTTCCACCTTCCACCTTCCACCGGAAGCCAGAAGTCAAGGGACTCCAGGTGATGCTATCTGCAAAGGTCAGCCTGCCATGGAAGAGGGCATGAGGGAAGGGTAAAGAGTAGCTTTGTGGCAGCTGAGTAGCAGGGAGGTGGGATGGGGGGGAGGGGACGGGGAGGCACGACAGGCCCTCAAGGGACAACTCTGTAAACAGCTTCCCTCGCTATCTATCCCTGAAAGATAAGCTATAACATAATGCCCCATCTTTTAAGACAGTCTATTGTTCAGAATTTCCACAAAATCTAACTGGCCCTTCCCCAGCTGGCCTGCTCTGTCCCATGAGGAGCTACGGATCAAGCACGTGGTGAGACCAAACAGAAACACTCCTCTGTCGTGCTATCAGATGGCAAGGAGCCACCGTCCTGTTGCTTTTAGAAATCGTAATTCCCAAACCTGAAAACTTGAGAAAATACTAAAAAAATTAAAAGGCTAGTATGTCTGCTCTGCTTC
This sequence comes from Mirounga angustirostris, assembly GCF_029215605.1. Classification (NCBI taxonomy): domain Eukaryota; kingdom Metazoa; phylum Chordata; class Mammalia; order Carnivora; family Phocidae; genus Mirounga; species Mirounga angustirostris. Next base: position 13,211,375 of record NW_026991711.1, on the reverse strand, counting down.
TCTCTGCGTCATCCCTTTGCAGGGACAAGAACTATTTCAGCTCCTTTTGTGAGTACAGACGTGCCCTGACCTACCTTCCCTCCCTGACCTCCCTGAGCTATCTTTGAAACTGGGTCTACACTGGGGCCTGCGTGTCCTCAAAAGCCTGGAGCAAACCACCAGGCGCTAAGGACCGAGGGGTGTGGTTTTTGCTGTTCAGGCTTGCCTACCCCCACTATCCACCCCACACGCACACGCGTGCACACACGCACGCACGCACGCACATGCACTGGGCCACATTTCACAGTGCAGTCTGCAGTGACCTCCAAACATGGAAAGCCCAAGTGTGTCACCCCACCTGGAGCGGAAGCCAGAATGCGGGGTGAAGCTAGAGCAGCAAGTCCTCTTTCCCACCTGGGTGCCCACAGGCCTGCGAGCACCGACTCCCAGACCCAGGAGTCCCAGGGGAGGAAGAGGCCATGCAGTTCACGGACACCCTAGTCAGTACAAAAACTCTACAGCTACTGCCCAGTGTGTATCAGCAATTCTGACAGCCCCTGGCTGGCCCATTTTCCTCCAGGCCTGTGCAGAACATTCTTGGCTAGCAGTTTCCCAGATCTTCTCAATGTGAGGTATGATAGGGGAGACTTCGACTTACCCTCCCTCTCCTCCTGGGGTTCCACCAGCTAACATATGAATTGAACTGTATGAAAGTGGTGTCGTTCTTAAGTTAAAAATGGTCCAGTGTTGGCATTCATGTAATTCAACCTAGGTTATAGGACCAATAGTCAAAGTATCCATTTTGTGAATGGTTTGGAAAAATGCCTAACAATATCCCCCAAACAAGGCTCTCGGGGAAAAATGGACCAGAAGAAGGGCATAACTGAGACCTAAGTGGAGTCTCCAGTTGTCTTTGCCTAGAATTGATGGCCAGGGCTGTGATACACCTCCCTGCAAGGTATAGGGAGAGTGGGGGTCCTCTCCAAATCAGGACACCGCTCACCAAGGTGTGCCGGTGGCCTGGGGGACTCCCACAGAGGTAACAGAAACTAGGAGGGTTGTCCCTTTTCCTCATTTTAAACCCTAGATAGTGGCCACCCTCACAGGTTGCCCTGCCTTAGCCTGGGATGTGAACACAACAAAGTAAATCTGAAAGCACAACATGGTTGTGATGGCTAATTCTATGTCAACTTGATTGCACCATGGGGCACCCAGATTAAGCATTCCTGCTGTTGTGTCTGTTTTCAGAAGAGGTTACCATTTGAATCGGTGGACTCAGTAAATTGCCCTCCCCAATGTAGGTGGGCATCATGCAATCCATTGAGAGCCCAAATGTAATAAAAGTTGGAGAAAATAGGAATTTGCACATCCCCCTTTTTTCTCTGCCTTACTGCTTGGGTTGGGACATCCCATCTCATCTTCTGCCCTTGGACTTAGATTTACACCATTGGCTCCCCTGGTTTTCAGGCCTTTGGACTCAGTTTTTTTGTTGTTGTTTTTTGAGAGAGAGAGAGAGCGCGCGGCAGCGCATATGAACCCAGGGGTGGGGGAGTGGAGTGCAGAGGGAGAGAGAGAGAATCTTAAGCAGGCTCCACCCTCAGCTCGGAGCCTGATGCAGGACTCAATCTCATGACCCAAGCTGAAATCCAGAGTCAGACCCTTAACCAACTGAGCCACCCAGGTGCCCCTAAATTATACCATTGGCTTTCCTGGGTCTCCAGCTTGCAGGTAGCAGCCTGTGGGCCTCCTCATCCTCCAGAATCATGTGAACCAGTTTCTCCTAATCTTCCTTTTGGCAGAATTCTAATACAATGGTTCAGCAGAAGAGCACCTAGTATTTTGTGTTCCCAGGCTGTTTATGCCTCGCAAGGCATAGGTGGAACTGAGAAGTTACCAGAGCCCCTAAGTGAGGACTCAGAAGGCAGCTAGCTAAGCTGGAAGAAGTATTGGTGCTACCATGGTGAGGGGAGAGACAAGCAGCAGCAGAAGCCTGGGGTAGACTCCCTGACCAGGAGTCAGGTGGAGACTAATGTAGAAACTCAGGGTTTCTAGAACGCCAGCAAGAACCAAGGGAAGGCAGGTCACCTGGGCGGGCTACTAGTCTCTAGGCAGCTGTGAGAACACATTTTTTTAAAAGATTTATTTATTTATTTGAGAGAGAGAGATAGCGTGAGTGGGAGGGGCAGCAGGAGAGGGAGAGAGAGAATCTCAAGCAGACTCAGCGCAGAGCCCAACACAGGGCTTGATCTCACGACCCTGAGATCATGACCTGAGCCGAACCAAGAGTCAGGTGCTTAACTGACTGCACCACCCAGGCGCCCCAGAACAGAACACATTATTAACCACCAAGATTACAGATCCAAATGTGGTAACCAGAGCTACCAGGGAAAGCAGCTCCTAACAAGATTCTGTAAATCACCCCATACTCCATGCATGCAGAAACCATCTCAGGCAGGTGAGAGAGAATAGAATAAATACAAGAGAAACCAAGCAACCCTTGTAAAAGACTCACATACTAAAGAAACTGCTTACATTTACTAGATAAGACAATAATTTTCCCCACTTCTCCTTGGGCAACGTTTGGGAGGAAGAGGAGGATAGCTAAAGAAGAGCATTTGCTCTGACATCTGAGGACAGCGTGAGCAAAATCTGTGACCCTGTTACACATACTTCTTCAATTTATTTTGAAGAAACAAAACTGAAAGAGCCTACACCGCAGTTCTTACTGGAACTTGGCACAAGCTACTCTGGATTTTGGTATATACCACATATATTTCATCTGAAAGTTTCAAGATACAAGACTGTAAAGGATTAAATTAGTGATCCCAACTCTTCACTCTTCTCTGTGGCCGTGCCCTTTGTCACGTGACGTCACAGTTACCGTCTACACAAGATTGTGTGAACTTCCCCACCGCCCCCCACCCCCGCCATTCTCTTTGGCCACATGACTTGCTTAGACCAAAGAGCTGTTAGCAGGGACTTGGCATGTGGCTCTATTGAAGCTGGTTCTTGATTCCTCCATCACCAGGAAACAACAGGCTCTCGCTGGCCTGCTGATACCAGAAGGATGAGAACCCCGTGGAGCAGAGCCACCCCTGTCAACCTGCAATAGGAAACAAAGTTGTCTCAGCTGACTCGTACATTCATAATGTTTATCGCTATATGACACTGAGATTTTGAGGTTGGTATGCTGCAGTAGCTGACTGATACCAAAAAAAGACTTTAATGTGACCTGATCTATCAACATGGACCACAAACACAATACTGGAAAGCAGAGTATGTTTCATCATACCTCTGACCAGCACGTTGGCACTGTTAATAAAGGGAAACGATACATCCAAATAACAGAAATAGAATATAGATAAAATTTCTCCACTCCCCCACTATCACCACAATAAAAATAAATCTCAGGAAATCCTGCTCTTTCACCTACTGGGCATGATGATGGCAAATGATATAGCCTAGCATTAGATACCTTGTCTGTAAAATAGAGATAACACTTACTTATGTGGGTTGTACTGGGAACGAAATGAAAACCATATTTGAAGCACCTAGCCAGCACACCCCACTGTGTGGAAAATGATAGCTTCCATCCTATTGAAACACGACCCGGGGCAACGCATCTGTGTTCTTCCTCACCGACAACCGTGAGCCAGAGGGTGCAACAAGAGGAAATGGTGAAGTAAATCCTACTACACAAACTCAGTGGGATATGAAGCCACTTTCAAAGTTAGGTATGAGGTCCATAAAAAACTTAAAAATAATTAGTTTAAAAACACAAAATTCTAGGGGCGCCTGGGTGGCTCAGTCAGTTGAGCGTCTGCCTTCGGCTCAGGTCATGATCCCAGGGTCCTGGGATCGAGCCCCACATCGGGCTCCTTGCTCGGCAGGAAGCCTGCTTCTCCCTCTCCCACTCCCCCTGCTTGTGTTCCCTCTCTGGCTGTCTTTCTCTCTGTCAAATTAATAGAACCTTTAAAAAAAAAATTAAAAAAATTAAAAAAAAAATAAAAACACAAAATTCTAGATGTACTCTGATTATGTAAATATATGGGCTGCACAGAAAAGACACACGGAAAAAAGGAAAATAGAGTACTAAAATTATGGATTTTTTTGGTAAGTCCATTATGGTGCTCAACATCGTTAGTCATTAGGGAAATGCAAATTAAAGGCACAACGAGATCCCATTATACCCCACCAGGACATCTAAAAAATCTCAAGGTACATAAGTTACACCTCAATATAAAAAACAGATTATTACTATTAAATGATTTAAAAATTTCAATCAGACAAAAATGTAGGAGAAAGAGTCAAGCAGATTTTATCTTATCTCTTTCCCTTTTTTTTTTTTTTTTTTTTAGTTTGGAGAATTACCTGATGTACTCAGTGGGAATACATTTCTGAAACAAAAACAGTTGGCCATTTTAAAACCAAAGCATAATGCAGTTAAATCTATTTTTGATCTTTTTTTTTTTTTCCATTTTACTTTATAACGTTGGACCATCTTTTCTTTTCCAGATACTTCTGAGCTGTAGTTTGCAGGTTGAGAATTTTCTGCGCTTCATTTGGGCCGTAAGAATTTATGAACAAGATCCTGCTAGCTTTCAAAAACATTTGGGTATTTTGAGGAATATTTAAAATGTTTGACATAGTATTCCAGCTTAGGCTACCCTATGCACTAGATGTGTTTGTAGCTGCTTTTATGGTTAATGAGATCTTTTTCATTGCAAACATTTCCCCTTATTTAACTTCTATCTTTTGAGTATAAATCCTTTAAATTAAAGTTTCTGGTAATTTAGTTCAAGTCACTGATACGTCTTTAGTAGTCTCTTGAGCTCTGTCTCTCCAAGAGTAAAATTTATGTAGAATGGAGTTCCAAAGAGACACACTGATCCTCGAATTGTAGCTTATCTGGGCAGCTTAAGGTGCTTGGTAGATGTGGCAAGAGGCTTGTCTGCAGAAATCCCTTCTCTCTGTGCTTAGGACTTGCCTTTTCATGATCAACCCCAAATATTCTTGGATCCCAGAATCTCCTTCAGAAACTGCCACCACCACCTCCCTGACCCCCTCCACTCCAGGGAGAGGAAGAGTAGGGAAGCTGTCCTCGGCAGATGTCTGATGGTTGGGGCACATCCGGCCTGCAGTGACTCCTCGTTACAGTTTATGACAAATTGGAATGGTTCCAAAGTGGTGTCATTCCCATTTCTTTGGTAAATTCAACTTACATCACATCATCCAACACAGAGGAGTTACTAACCAGTTCTTCTAATGAAATATGTTTTCCCCCTTGGGGACAAGAAGTCCAAGGAAGCTTTTCCTCTACCTCTGGGGGGCTGATGCTCCCCAGCCTTCCACCCATACTTTTTTGCCTGGCATCTGTCAGGTCTGGAAATCTCCCTGCCCCTCCCTCTGTGCTCACTGCTACTGCTTCCCACATTATGTGCATCTGTTACTTCACCACTGAACTGGAGTCTGTATAATGGTATTTAGAATTCCATACCGATTTGACATTAAAAAGGATCTAGGCCTATGCCCCTTGGGAACAAGAATTGCTTTTATAGGTTGCCATGAATGTATTAGTACTACATTAATTTAGAATTTCCAAAGTTAAAAAAATAATCAAATCTTACAGTAACTATGACCACAACCATCAAAGTCAGATGGCTAGACTAAGAGACTAATCAAAGAATGGTACTGATGAGTTTTCAACCCCGCAGAGCCTCTTACACAGCTAAAAGAGTCTGGGCTGAAAAAGAGATGTATACATCACCTCTTTCAGTGGGCTCTTCCTTACACACCATTTGGGCAGCTGACCTATTTCACTGTCGGAAACAAGGACATGAGCTCAGATGTGGTATTTTTTTCAACATCTGTAGGCTTGAAAATAAACAATTTTGAAAACCTGCAGCTCAGCACTTGGCATTTGACCAGAACTTTCCCAACTCCCAAAAGCCAAATCTATTTTCTATTCCACTGTGGGGTGCCTCATTTATCTTTCCCAGGAGAAAATGTAATAAAAACTAGAGAATTTGGTTCAGGGGATATATAATGGACAGTTAAAACAATCCTAGAATAATAGTTTCTTCTGAAAATTGTATCAGGCCTAGGTTTTTCTAAAAATATGCATATAAATGATATTAATCTAGTACCCCAATTTTTATTCTTTGATCTCCTTATTAGTAGATTAATAAAATATCAAGTAAGAGAGACTAATACAGCTCACAGACAAAAACCACATGTCTTTTAGTATAATTATTTGCCAGAACCCTGAGGATAAATTTCATAGTATCATGAGTTTCATGCCTTTATGCAAGAGGGGACAAAAAGATCTGATAATATACATCTTTATATGAAAAATGCATTTTTTTCTTACCGGAAAAGTGATAAAAATTGATTTGATACAGTCTTTTTAATTTAAAAAAAAACAAATCTCTACAATGGGGAAAGAACTCAAAATAGTCATATTTACGTATGTTGAAATCTGAAAGTACAGATTTAGACGGTCCTTGAGTGGTCAGATTTATTTCTATGAGAATAATCTGGAAAACCCCTATCACGGGACCTGGGGTGGCAACAGGCCTGACACAAGCCTGTTAATTTTACGTAGGTACCTGTATTATTTTGACCAAAACTTTAAATGCTAGCAAAATGTTTTAAAAATGTTCAAAGCAAGGGCGCCTGGGTGGCTCAGTCGGTTAAGCCACTGTCTTCGGCTCAGGTCATGATCCTGGAGTCCCAGGATCGAGGCCCACATCGGGCTCCCTGCTCGGCAGGGAGTCTGCTTCTCCCTCTGACCCTCCTCCCTCTCATGCTCTATCTCATTTTCCTCTCAAATAAATAAATAAAATCTTTAAAAAGAAAAAATGTTCAAAGCAAGGGCGCCTGGGTGGCTCAGTCGGTTAAGCGACTGCCTTCGGCTCAGGTCATGGTCCTGGAGTCCTGGGATCGAGTCCCGCGTCGGGCTCCCTGCTCGGCGGGGAGTCTGCTTCTCCCTCTGACCCTCCCCCCTCGCATGCTCTCTGTCTCTCATTCTCTCTCTCTCAAATAAATAAATAAAATCTTTAAAAAGAAGAAGTGTTCAAAGCAAATTGTCATTTCCAGGTCGGCCTGCATAACCACCCCTGTCACCTGCTTTGTCCTCTGTAACCGTCCAAAGCAGCCCACTTCCGGTCACCAGGTCGCCCAGGCCTTGGAGGGGTCAAACCGCAGCTCAGCTGCTTCAGCTGGCCCACAGCGCAGCCCAGAGACAAAGCAAGACAAGCAGAAGCCGGTGTCCCAGGCTAGGAAAAGCTGCCAACAAAGAATGTCCCCAGCGTCCCCACCTCTCCTCTGAGCACACAGCGATGCTGTCACCGCCTTGCGGAGAACAGAAGGGCTCACCGAACGGTATGGCACATGTGTTCCTCCCATCGAGCTAGCTGTCCTCCTGCCTGTCTTGTGCTGTAAGATGGGAGGTCCCTTGTCCGTTTACGAGGGGGACGGACAGACCAGGATGTGTCTCGTCCCTGGCGAAGCCTTCCCACAGGTCAACCTGGAAAACGACAGACCGCTGGCTAAACTGTGTAGAAGCCGTAGGGGCCAATTATGATGACAGATATGACAAGATCCCCCATCAGTGGGAGGGAACATCAGAATTCCAGAAAAATCTAAGGCTGCTATTGCCAAGCTGGAAATGCAAAGCCTAAAGATCTCTGCCCACCAAACTGGGATAAAAGTACAGTGTTAACCATTCTGTACATAAAAATAGAAATTATCCTTCAAAAAACTTCAGTCTCCTAGCGATCTCTTCACTCTCCAAATTCACACAGTACTATGTCTAGAATATGCAAGCTCATGCGTGAATACTTATGGCTGCTTGTTGTTTTGTTAATTAATGTGGGTGACCCGTCTTCTCTAGCCAAGTTACAGTCTACAACTTGTAATCTCCCCAAGTTTATGAAACATTCTCCATCACCCTACCTTGTGCTTTAGTTACTTGATGGCTGTCCTATCTCTCCAACCAGACTGCAAGTTTATTGAGGGGAGAAAGTGTCTGTTACTCATCCTTGGCCTGAATTGATTTAGGGCTAAGATCAATTTTTTGTTGTTCATAGCATCAAAGTTCCTAGGACAATTCTGCTCACACAATAATAGTTCGGAGGCAACAAGCAATGCCAAACTACAGCCCCCAGGAACTCCACCATGTGCCCGCAGCCAGAGCAGATATCAATCTCCCTGCTTCTGGAATTACCTACAAGTGGTGAATGGGTTGGTAGTTTCAATCTACCATGGTTGTAGGACTACTTATAAGAGTCAGCACACATTAGCTATGCTATGGCAACAGATGCCAAAATTTCATCACCTTACAAGACATACATCCTATGTATAAGATGTCTAATATAGGTGTTCTTGGCGTGGTGACTTAATAATAGAGGCGCTTCCATCTGTGGCTCTTCCATGTTGAAATGGTCAGCACCAAAGGGAAGAAGATTATGAAACCTATGCTTGTTTTTAACTGCCTTAGGGCAAGAGTGACAAAAATCCCTTTCGCTCATGGTCCGTTGGCCTAATGTAGACCCATGGCCCCCATTCAAGTACAAGAAGGCTGCGAACTAGAGGAGTCCATGGGTATTTGGTGAGTATTGCTATCTCTCCCATGCAACTGAATTTTTTACCAAATGGAACCAGGGGATGAGTTACGGAAGGCCACTTGTATGGAGAGCTGTCTGTGCCAACAAGGTCCGTGACAATGGTGTCATGTTTTACCGTATCACCGAGTCAAGAGCTTCACCACTTTCACATTACAATAAGATCCATATTTATGTAACTGATTGTCTCCATTTTGAAGGAAAGCACGTCCTATAAAGAAAATGTGCTTTCTACTTCATGCAAAGCAATGAGGTATTGTGACTTGGCTTTGGAAAAAAGTTCTTAAAATAATATATCAGGCTCATCTGTTGAGGCCGTCCCTTCTGCTGCAGCTTGCTATTGCCCAGTTTTCTGTCTCTTATAATAGTAACCAGCTTTGAAGCCAAAATAAACTCTCTAGTTGTTCTTCAGAACACCCCATCTGCCTCATCCTTCAACACCAGGACTACTTCCAGAGCTCTTAATGGCTGTGGCAGCAAATACTATAAATCAATTGTCATGTGGCTTCATTCCATCGAGGCTAAAAAGATGTGCCTACTTCATCACAGTTGCAAGAATACTTAAATTTTTTAATTTCACACAGCCATTTTCCTCCGATCACTCGCTGAAAGACCATCGTTGGGATGGTAAGTGGAAATTGTTATTTCCCAAGCAAAATAAAAAAAAAAAATCTCATTCTCTAAAAACATCTCTTTGGGATCAAACTAATATCAAAAGAGAAGAGCCACAAAAATAAGTTTTATATCTATTAACAAATGCATTTATTCCATTTCTATGCACACAATAATCATTTCCTTGTAACCCTTAATTCACTTCACTAGAAAATAAAAAAGAATGGTGAAGCTCTATTTTTGTAACTTATAAGTAATGTTTATATAACTTATAATGCTAACTCCTTAAAGGCTGTGACCAAAAAAAAAAAGTCATAAAAATCACATTGATGTTCTCCTAATATTAGAAAATTTTGAAATACAAAGGTAGACACATAATCAGAGAATGGCACGCAGTCAACTCTGTTTTCTCTTCTTAGTTCCCCCTAGAGATATAAATGGCATTTTTCTTCCAGAATTTCTTCCAGGTGTTTTGTGATGGCATCCCATTCAAATCAAAGAGCAAGGGCTGAAAAATGCCAGCAGCTGGCAAAGGCACCAGAAAGAAGTTATCCTCTTCTTGCAGTTTTTGCAATCACTAAAACTGGGAAATGGTTACCCAGAATCAGAGCTAGGTAAACACATGCACACTCGCACACGCACACACGCACCACACTTAACAACAGGTATACCCTACAGAAAATGCCTATGTGGACTCTTGTCCTTTTACTGGCTCCACCCTCCGTGTCAGCTCAGATGCTTTTGCATGTGATTTGAAGAAAACAGAATCCATATTGTCCTACACAGAGAAATTAACTGACTCGTGCCATTTCAAATCTAGAGCAGGGCTTCACAAACCGTGGTGCAGGAGAGTTGTTGATTGTTTCGATCCAAAGCAGTTTGCTCCGTGGTTCTAATGCACAAGACGTGTACACAGTTTGCACTACTTGCAACTCATACCTTTGTTGGACAGCACTCAAACCGGCCTGTAGCCTATTTAACTACACAGGTCCGCTGGTCATACACTTACATGTCTCCACCATGTCAAATCACTACAAAAGCTTCTCAAGACCACTCTTTGTTTCCATGCTCATAGCAGCACAGAAAGGTGACAACAGAGTAGCTCTGGTCTAGACATAGGATAGGTATCAGTGATCCATGCTCCATCTTCTGACACTCTCTAGGCTGCCCTCCTCTGTGTTCCAGCTGCCTGTGGGCGCTGGGAGGTATGGAGCTGTATGCCATGGTTCCAGTCTATGGAAGACAGGTCCCTTCAAAGGTATGCCCAAAAAAAACAAAGAAGAACTCTTCCAGGAATCCCCTGGGGAAGTTTTCCACACATTTCATTGTCCTTAGCTGAGGCACATTCCTGTTCCTGAACCTGTCACAGGCCAGGAAGAAGGGATTACTCTTGGAGCAATTCAGCCTACTCCAGGAGCTGGGGGTGGGGTTCCATTCTTGGGATACATGGGTTGCACAGAAGAAATAGTCTATGAGAAATAAAATTAGGTTTATGTGGTCAAGGAGGGAGGGAGGGGTGGATGTTTGATAGGCGATCAACAATGCTGGAAGCATTTAAGCTAGACTATTTGCATGATCAATAGTCAAAGAAAGGGTATTATTAAATAGTCATTAATTTAGTAGCTATGTATTAAGCTTGGGCAAGCAGAGAGATTGACTTGCCCTAGAATCCCAAGCACCTGTGGAAGGGACCCTGTTGACTCAACATTCTCGAAACAGCTGCAGCCAAAAGATAGGGTTTCATAGAACGAATCTGGCTGCTTAAGAGAGGAAGTGTTGAAGGAATGGTATTGGGAAGGAAAGGTTGCCTTTAAGGATTTAGGGGAGGGAAGTTACCAAGGAATGGGGAATCATATAAGCTGGGCAGATGCCACAGAAAGTGTCTCCTGCAATAATTTAAAAATTAACTCTGTGACTCCCCATTCCTTAACTCTCTTCCCAAAAGTACAGTACAGAAAAGGAGAGGAAAAAAGAGTAACTTGACAAAAGAAAAACCTGACAAACACTACTCCTCCAGCCTGATGACCAAGGTAAACACTGATGGTCATAAATAATGTTGATTAGTAGGGACCCTTAATACGATGTGATGAAAATTGTGCTTTATGTTGGTGATCTCCTTCCTTAGATTATTTCTAGTCATGAGAAAAAAATGTTAGACACATTCCAATAAAGGGGCATCCTACAAAATATGGAAACTGTACTCTTAAATGACTTCAAAACTGTCAAGGTCATGAAAAATAAAAGTAATCTTGGTCACAACCAATAGGTACCTAAAGAGACAAGACAAATGAATGTGGTATCCTGCATGTGATCCTAGAGCAAGAAAAAATCATTAGATAAAACCTGAGGTATGGACTTCAGTTAATTTATCAACATCGGTTCATTAATTATAATAGATGTAACCATACAAATTTAAGGTGTTAATAATAGGGCACAAGGAGATGGGAACTCTATTTGTTCAAATTGTCTGTAAATCTAAACCATTCTAAAAAGTAAAGTCTTTTCATTTTTTCAAGTGCCTGCTACTAAATAAATGGCTAAAAAATTAACTTTAAGAGGCATATCACAAAAGAACATATCTAAAATAGCCACTAAAAATATAAAAATGGGGGCTCCTGGGTGGCTCAGTCAGTTAAGCGTCTGCCTTCAACTCAGCTCATGATCCCAGGGTACTGGGTTTGAGCCCCACATCGGGCTCCCAGCTCAGCAGGGAGTCTGCTTCTCCCTCTCCCTCTCTCCCTGCTCATGCTCTCTCTCTCTCAAGTAAAATTTAAAAATCTTTAAAAATATATATATATAAATGTATTCAATCCTATAAGTCATCAGGAAATGCAAAATAAACCACAGTGAAGTATCACCCACCCAAATGGTAAAAATTTAAAAGACTGTCAATTCCAAATGTTGATGAAGATATGGAGAAATTAGAATTCTTATACACTGCTGATGAGAGTACAAAATGGTGCAACCACTTTGGAAAACTCTGTCAATATTTATGAAGGCTGAACCTACACCTCCCCTATGACTCTGTAATTCCACTCCTGTGTGTGTGCGTGGGTATATTTGCTTATACGTATATACTCAGCAAAATACAAACACGTGTGCACCACAAGGTAGATACAGAGTGTTTGTAAACATATTCGGTCTACAAAAGTGGAAATTACCCAAAAGTACATCAACAGTAGAATAGATGAATAAAATTGTACGGTATGCAAATAAGGGCATATGGCCATGAAGTACTACGAAGCTATAAAAATGAACAAACTCCGGCTACTCACACAACACGGAAGATTCTCATAAATGTAATGTTGAGTAACAGAAGTCACTTCACACTGTAATTCCAGTAATTCAAAACAGGCAAAACTAATCCAAGGTGACAGAGTTAAGGACAGTGGCTACATTTCAGTAGTGACTGAGAGGGGCTCAAAGGGGGTTTCTAGGCTGATGATAATGTTCTGGGTTTTGTTTGTTTGTTTTTAGAGCATGTGAGAGGGAGTGGGGAGGGGCAGAGGGAGAGGAAAAGAGAGAATCTTAAGCAGGCTCCTCCATCAGTGTGGAACCCTATGTGGGACTCAATTTCATAACCCTGAGATTGTGACCTGAGCCAAAATCAAGATTCAGGTGGTGATGGAGCCACCCAGGCACCCTGATAATGTTCCTTTTCTTAATCTGAGCAGTGATGACATGAATTTTTCACTTTATGAAAATTTACCAGGTTTACCAAATTGGGTCACTTTTCTGTATGTTTGTTGTACTTCAACAAGGAAAGTTGTTTTAAAAAATAATCATAATAAAATGTCCATCAGTGGATGACTGGATAAGCAAAAATATGGTACACATATATAATGGGATATCATTCAGCCTTAAAAAGGACAGAAACTCTGGTTTCTGGTTACCTGCTAGAGCATAGGTAAAACTTGAGGACATTATGCTCAGTGACATCAGCCAGACACAAAAGGACAAATATTGTTTGATTCCATTTATATGAGATACCTAGAATAGTCAAATTCAGAAACATAGAAAGTAGACAGGAAGTAAAATAGACAGTAGTAAAATAGTAGCCTGGGGGCTCGGAGGGAGAGTGGAAATGAGAAGTCAGTGTTTTGTCGTACAGAGGTTCAGTTTGGGAGGATGAAGAGGTTCTGGAGATGGATGGTGGTGATGGTTGCACAGTAATATGAATACTTAATGCCACTGAACTGTACTCTTAAAATGGTTAAAATGCTAAACTTTATATTTTACCACAATAAAAGTAACAGTAAAGTATGGTATATGTTATAGAGGTGATATTACTCAGAAATAATGGGTTTTATAAGTAACAAGTGTGTTCTCTATTCCCCAGAAACTCTGATATATATTGAGCATTAATAACAATGTAGTGTAACTCTAAGTAAAGGCTCAGGAAGTGGTTAGTGAAGAACAGGGAAACTTTCCAGAAAAAACATAACTCGAAGTCCTTCTAGAAGAAAGACAAGAATTTGGCTGAGAGGAAGTGTGGGCGACATTTGATCCAACAACACTCTAGGAAGAACTAGGCTTCTAACGGATTTTGGATTTGACTCTGCTTGAGTTGGATTCAAGCAGAGAGCTGGTTCACTAACTCTGACTAACCTGACAGTGGCCCACCACTCTGCCCCCACCTTTGTAAGTAAACTTCCCTGAATTACCCAAATTTGATTGAGCCACCTGTGTCTTGTTGGGACCCTGACTGACACATGGAATCAAGTTATAAGCCACCAGATTTGGAGTCAGCCTTGGACAAAATTAAAAACGCAATCACAGATCACATGATACTTGATAAGAAGAGTGGGAGAAAATAATGTGTTGACATACAATTTGCAAATTCAAAAAGGTGCTGGCTGGGACGCCTGGGTGGCTCAGTTGGTTAGGTGACTGCCTTCGGCTCAGGTCATGATCCTGGAGTCCCGGGATCGAGTCCCACATCGGGTTCTCTGCTCAGCAGGGCGTCTGCTTCTCCCTCTGACCCTCCCCCCTCTCATGCTCTCTCTATCTCATTCTCTCTCTCAAATAAATAAATAAAATCTTTAAAAAAAAAAGGTGCTGGTTATTACCCTTCTTGGTAAGATGAGAAGACAGAGATAGTCAATATAGGTCAGCCTTTCAGAGCAGAGAGCAGGACGGGAAAGGTGGAAGGTGGGCAACCTCTGGTTGGTTGGGAAAGGTGGTAGCCTCTGGCCAACAGCTAGGGCAAAGGGAAGCTATCCAGCACATTCCACAAGGAAAACACCACAGAAGATTGTGAGGTGTGTCAGTTGTGATAGTCTTGGCCATAAAAAAGAGTAGACCCAGATTCTAGAAGTTTATAGAAGGGATTTATTATTTTACAGAAAGTCCAGAGGGGAGGTAGTTTCAAAGCTAGGTAAATCCATGATTCCACCATGTCATTAAAAGCAAGGGACTCTCCATGTCACTCGCATCAAAACAAAGTCTCTTTTCTGGGCCACAAGATGGCTGCACATGTTCCAGGTGTCACACACCAACCCAACAACATGTAGTCAAGAATAAGAGGGTTTTGCCTCCATAGTTTTCTTTATTTTAGTGAAGACTAAACTCTCCAAAAAAAATACCCTCAGATCTCATCAGCCAGAATTCAGGCCTAAACTATTCCCTAGCAATGTAATTACACTGTCACTTAAATCCATCACCATCACAATTGTCCTCCAAGACTTGGGGGGGGGGGAGCCATAAACTCAGGGCTCTGTCAATAAAGGGTGAAATTTTCTGAGGGTTAACATCCAACATGCTCATCTCAAGAGAGAATAATGTAACACTCTTTTCTCAAAAGATAGGCTTTCTCATAGCTTCTCCCTTCTTCCCCCGAGAGAGAGAGAGAGAGAGAGATCCCCAAAGTCAAGGTAAAACTTCCAGTGAGAAGATTGGAAATTTCTCTCCCTCTCTGCACCCCTACCTTTAAGAGAGGGTATTATGGGGCTTTTTTACTTAATCTTCTTCCTTGACTCATTCAGTCAACAAATATTTGTTGAGAACTTGCGTCCAACTTTGGGAATATAACAAAAAATCAGACAGAGTCCCTGAATTCTAGGAGCTCACAAGTGATGTTGAGAGAGTGACCCAAAGAGGAGGGGCAGGTGTTTGCAGTTGGACAATAAAGAAAGTGGTCGGGAGCTACCTTCCACTCTGGAGAGCTGGGTGGGCATTGGTTGCAAACAAAAGGAAGCCCAGGAGATAGTTGCTTAAGACTTAGACTCCAACATTAGAAGGGAGAAGCAAAAACCTTTACTAGGATGAGAAAGTGGCAAGGAAGCAGGACAAAACTTCTTTAGGCCAAGACTGTGTGGTTGACAGAAGCCCTCCCTGAACTGTATCTCGGGAAGCTGAGCGGGGTGGTGGTGACTCAGGCAGGACACCCCTTCAAAACAAAGCAGGAAGGAGCATGGCACGACAGCCCAGCCAAGGGACGCCACAGGAGCAAAAGTCCAGAGGTGAGAATTCCAAAGCTCACGCACCTGTGAGATTAGCCTCCCTTGCCGTCGAACTTGGTGGTTACAGAACAGAGAAAAATGTGATCAGAAACTACACTTCATGCAATTCGTTCATAAATGAACAATGCTGATAATGACTGCAATAAGGATGACAATGATGGTGGTGGTGGCAGTGGTGACCCTGATGGTGACCCTCACGAATAGTCAATTTTTAAGGCCCCACGTTCAGCGTGGGTGTTCCCTCTACCGGGAAGCTTGAGAAAGTCCTGACCCTTTTGATGGACCCACAAATCCTGAAGACCTGTTTGATGCTTTCTGAGCAGGATGTTGTTAAATATTAAGCTGAGGACTTGCGATTGGATTTTCACCCATCCCAACATGAGCACTATATCCTGTTTGAAATGTTCCCACTTCAGACACTTGTATCACCCCACAAGTTAATGAGCTTTTCTATACATAGTTTCTTCCAGTGTATAATTACTGGCCTGGCTTTATATTATTTTAGGATAGTGTCAGCAGCTAATTGTGGTACAGTCTGAATGCTCTGAAATGAGCTCGGCTGAGTATGAGAATAGCTCAGCAAATTTAGGGCTGTGTGTGCATCATTTTTAAAGTCTATTGTTTAGTAGGACACTCAACATGGCAGATTAATGGTGGAGTCCAATTCAAAGGGCAAGTGACTACAGAATATGACCTGCCTCACATTTCACTTTGAACTTCACATTCCTCGTACCTACTTGCCACACTCAAATACCATTGGACTTTGGGTTGGCCTAAGTGTACATGGAAGCCTTGGGTCCTGGCGTTGCCGAGTCCCCAGAAGTACTGCAGGCTCCAGCATAGCAAGGAGCATGGGTTCCCCACCTTTCTGTTCCCCTGGAGGCAAAAAATACGGGAAGAATACCTCTGGCCTCTTTTGTCTTTCTTACATACTATTCACGTATGTACGAGGGTATAGGAGTAGAGTATCTGACGGATGATTTTAGGAAGAGGAATGAACATTTATGCCTCAGCCACTTTCATTCACTCTTTCCATATATTCCCTTCTCTTGTGATCCTTCTGTGGGAAGCAGCTTCTAAAATGGCTCCCAAGATCCCCACTTCATGGTGTTCACTCCCTTGTGTAGTTCCTTCTCCTTGTATAACTAGTGACTTGCTCCTAGCAAGGAGAACATGGCAAAAGTGATGGGATATCAGTTCCAAGGTGAGATTATAAAAGCCTATGACCACCATCTTGCTTATATTCTTTCTTGCTTTCTTGGCTTGTTTGTTTCAGTGAAGCAAGTTGCTGTGTTAGAGAGGCCCGAGTGGCAAGGAGCTGAGGGTAGCCTCTGGCCAACAGCTAGTAAGAAACCGATGCTTCCTGCCAACAACCCACGAGGAACCGAATCCTGCCAGCAATCACATGAGTGAGCTTGAAAGGGGATCTTTCCCCAGTTGAGCCTCGAGAGAATGACAGACAGCCCCAACCAATACTTTGCCTGCAGCCTGTAAGAGATCCTGAAGGAGAGGAGCTGACCAAGGCTTCCAAGATTCCTGAGCCACAGATTTTGTGAAGAGTAAGTGTGTGTTAAATAACTACACTGTGGAATAATTTGTTATGCAGCAATTATTAACTAATATATCTTCCTTGGCTCTTTCATCATTGGTCAAAACCTTTTTTTTTTTTTTTAAGATTTTATCGCTGTACCTGAGAGGGAGAGAGCACACAAGAAAGGGGAGGGGCAGAGGGAGAGGGAGAAGCAGGCTCTCCGCTGAGCAGGGAGCCCATTGTGGGATTTGATCCCAGGATCCTGAGATCATGACCTGAGCCGATGGCAGACACTTAACTGACTGAGCCACCCAGGCACCCCTGGTGAAAGCCTTTTGCGGATAACTTAAATAAAAACAGAGACCAGTGTGACTCACCCAAATTTAGGATAGTTTATGGAAACCCAGCCGCTACCCCACCATGCTAGGCAGGCAACATCCTAGTTTAAACCCAACTCAAAAAAAGAAAATGTTCATGCAGCTATCAGATTCTAATATTCCAATATCTTCTCTCCAGTTCTTTCTGAATGTTGTCTGCACTGTCATCTACAGAAACGTATTCCAAAACAAGGGTGTGGGGCAAGAAGAGGGGGAGCAGAAGATGCTTACCATCCCCTCACTACCCACCAATCATCCCTCCAGCCTTGACTCCCCAGAATTATGCTTATTCACTCAACATTTAGGAAGCATTTACTATTCCGACACAATTGTGGTTGTGGAATTATAGCAAGAAACAAAAGAAACAAAGCCTCGGGAAAGTCACATTTTAGTGACAGGGGCAATAAACAAACAAACAAAAATACATATTGTAATGTCAGATAGTGAGAAGTGCTATGAATAAAAATAAAATGAAGTAAGAAGATAGTGAAGGACAGAATGGTCTTGGGAGGAGGGGTGGGTGGTCCAAGAAGGCATCTCTACTAGTGGAATATTTTAGCAGAGGTCTGAAAGAAATCACAAAGCAAACCATAAGAAAATCTGACCGAAGAACATTCTAGTCTGATGAAAACGCAAGTGCAGAAAGTCTGGGGCAGGAACGAACTTGGAACGTCAAGAAATACCTAGAAAATGAGCAGAGCTAGAGCAGAGTGAACAGTGAGGCATGAGAGTGAGGTAGGAGAGATGGGGAAGGGCTTGACTGTAGAGCTTCGTTGGCCATCGTTAAGGGTTTGGGTTTTGAGCATGATGAAAGGCTGTAGGGAGTTTGAGTTCAGATGATTCCAGATTTCCTAACTTTTGTACATGGAAGAAACGGGTGTCTACCTGTCTAAGATATCTCTGGTAGGAGGGTAAATTGATAGTCTTTGGTAAGCTATTAAAAAATGTGTGTACTCTACAACCTGGCAAATTTATTTCCAGGATATAACATGGAGAAGCCACCACACATTTGCATAAGGAAACACATATGAGGA
This sequence comes from Mirounga angustirostris, assembly GCF_029215605.1. Lineage (NCBI taxonomy): Eukaryota > Metazoa > Chordata > Mammalia > Carnivora > Phocidae > Mirounga > Mirounga angustirostris. The sequence continues at coordinate 13,192,757 of NW_026991711.1, read as the reverse complement.
TGTTCGTTGCAATATTGTATAATGGCAAGACCGTTGAAGTAACAGGGAAAAATTGATGAATAAAATAAGGTACATTCCCTCCAGAGCTATTAAAAAGAATGAACTAGATCTAGCTACGTGAACATGGATATGCTTGAGAAACAATGTTAAGTGGAAAAATGAACATGTAAATCAGTATGAATAGCATCATTTATGTAAATTAAAAGCAAAAATCCATTCACAAACCAGTAGATACTTAAATATATGAAAAGAAAATAAAGAATTCACTGAATGGATACCTATCATAAACTCATGACAGTGGTGGTGGGAACAAGACTGGGACATGAGGCCAAATGTCACTTAAGGTTCATCTGCAATATTTCATTTTCTTGCAAAAACAAAAAGACAAAAGTAACGAAAACATTCTATGTTAAACTCCAGGTAGTAAGAAACGTGTGCTTCTTATATTACCTTTTTCTACCTTTCTATCTATGTAAGAAATAGCTCAGCTATTCCGTAACAAGTAGCTGGAGCAAAAGGAAAGTCATTTTGCGTACTTATGGCCATATGAGATTATTTTGCCTTGAGCAGATAAAATCAGATACCTTTTTTGGACTCAAGAAGATAAAATGTTTTCCAGCCTTTGGGTGGGTAAAGTAGGCCTCTTATAACCCACACGCGGCTTCTGCAGCTTCAGGTCTTTGCACTTTCCTCCTGTGAAGGCTTTCCAGCAGCCTCAGACCCAGGGTGAAAGGCGCTTTCATCACTTTATGTGAAGAGGTCTGTTCACACAGTCCTTAAACCTACATCCGATCAATTAATTTAAAAGAAAAGAAAAAAAAAAACCCTCCTCCCCGTCCCTGGGATGAGGTCCAAGGACTGACACATGCCGTGGGCTGAGAGAAAGTTTGAACCAAAATAAAGATTTAAGCTTTTCATCCACTGATTTCATTCATCGAGGGGGCCTCCATCAAAACTCGTCTTGTCTCATTGGTTGTAAGACTAGAAATAAATAAACAAACTTAATTACCTTTTCACCACAAAGCAATCAGCAAGTACCTCCTCCTGGTGCCTGAGGGAGAGGCATGGGGAGGAGTGGGATCCCAGTCTTCCTCAGAACAGGCACCTGGCTTTGCAGAGCCTCCTGAAAGCTGACATAACTTCACCTTCTCCTGATGTTACAAATGGGCCCTCACGTTCCTTTGGCTCCCCTCAGGCATCTTTCTCCCAGATCTTAAGTTTCTTTAAGCTAAAATTTCAACCCCTGAGCCTGCATCCATCCACCACCCCCCCACCCCTCAAACCCATCTTTCAGTCTCAGGCAAACAAAAAAGTTTTGCCTCCTCTTTTCTGTGGCAAATGAGACGCTTACTCTTCAACCCTCAAATATGAGAAACTTGACATTTCTCTCTTCTAATTCAAGTGGATCACTTGGAGTCCCATCCAGCCCTCTCCCTAAGTGAGCCTGGCGAGCCTGGTTAGGAGAGGATGTCTCTCAGTTTTCAGAGGATTATGTAAGAATCCCAAGGCCAGAAAACCAGGAGAGGGGCTGGTCCGGGGCTTTTGCTTCATTGCTGGGGCTCCCTCTGGGCTCCCAGAAGCCAGGGTCTCTCGGCAGCCCACCCTGTGGCGCCCAGGATCCCCCAGCCCCCGAGCCCCTCTCCACTGCTGGCCTCGGCCATCCACAAGCTATCCGCTGGGATGACCTTTTTTTTTTTTAAGATTTTATTTATTTATTTGAGACAGAGAGAATGAGAGACAGAGAGCATGAGAGGGAGGAGGGTCAGAGGGAGAAGCAGACTCCCCGCCGAGCAGGGAGCCCGATGCGGGACTCGATCCAGGGACTCCAGGATCATGACCTGAGCTGAAGGCAGTCACTTAACCAACTGAGCCACCCAGGCGCCCCAAGGGATGACCATTTTTAAATGTGCCAACAGGTACATTCCTCCAGGAAAGAATCCTGAGATGTGTTTCTCAAGGACCAGGCTGCCATCCAAATTCAAACTCCTCGTCTTCTACCTTTCTATTCCTGCCAGGGCGAGGGGGAGAGCTTCTGTTTCTCATCCTCTCTGAGACTAAGGGAAAAATGAAATAAATGTGCATGACCAAATTATACCCCAAAATTGAACTTTAATGTTTAAATGTCTTTTCTCTTTTTTCAAGACTTCCACACCAATGGTGATAAGTGAAACAGACACAAAAGGTTAAAGTGTATGCATAAATAAATCTAATTTTTTAAATAAGAGGATATATTTTGCAGATTTTGACATGTTCATATCTATCCCGGTCCTTCTCCCTTTTTATGACTGCAACTCCCAACCATGCCCATCATCCCACACTCGTCTCCCCCAAACAAATAAGAGTGCCACAGTTACGAGACCATGCTGGAGTATACTGGGTTGTATTAATTATTTAAAGAATTCATTCTCAGGGTGCCTGGGTGGCTCAGTCGGTTAAGCGGCTGCCTTCGGCTCAGGTCATGATCCCAGGGTCCTGGGATCGAGTCCCGCATCGGGCTCCCTGCTCAGCAGAGACCCTGCTTCTCCCTCTCCCTCTGTTTGCTGTTCCCCCTGCTTGTGCTCTCTCTCTCTTGCTCTCTGATAAATAAAATCTTTTTAAAAAAATAAAAAATAAAGAAAAAATAAAGAATTCATTCTCAAATGTCAGTGCTTTATTATAAACGTAAATAATTTGTAGCGTGTCTGATGGACACCACAAAGAACTCAATTCAACCACATCTTTGCTGCAATATTATTTCAACCTTTCCCTACCCTCTACGCCCAGCCCCAAGCCTGTTTCTCCTTCCACCTTCCCTATGGCCCCTCACTGGCCTCCATTTCCTGCTGGGCTCTGGTCCCATCCTTTCTCTGGTTCTCTCTGAAATGCCAGTGTGACCAAGTCACTTTCTCGTGGCTACCGACTGCCTTTAGAATAACAAGCACGATGCAGCCCCATCCCGGGAATGTGGTATGGGGTGCATGCCCACCGCACGCACCCCAAGCTCCAACCAGCACAGATTCCTCTAAATGCACTCTGCTGTCTAACAGCCCTCCATTTCCCCCATGCTATTGATTCTGCCTGAAATACCAGCTCCTCTGCCTTCTGTCTTCCCACTCCTCTCCGTGACCCCAGCCTCTGTTGCTAACTCACGTAGTGTTAGCTCACCTGGGCTCTCAGGTCAGACTGCTTGGGTTTGAGCCCACTTCTACCTCTGCTGGGCCTTGAGCAAGACATTGAAGCTCTCTTTGTTTTACTGTCCTTATCTGTAAAACTGAGATAATGATGGGTTAATAAAATGTTAATTTAATTGATGACTAATCGATTAAAAATAATAATAGCAGCACGTAGTCCTAGGATGGTGATAAGGATTCGATTAGCTAAAACCATTAAGTGCTTGAAGCAATGGTGGGCACTAGGGATGGCCATAGTAACAGCTCCTGTCCAGCCTGATCTCCTCTGAGGATCCCGCCCACTCCTCAACTGGCTCCAGCACCTCGCCTCACTGTACTGTGATGGTTTGCTTAGCATTACACAGTGGGTTCCCTCCGCTCAGTGATTTCTTTGTCATTAGCCCTGTGCCCATAGCGGTTCATATTACAGTGAAAACATATTGGAGTTCAACCAAACCAGTATTTTCCAACACCCACTCCACATTAGAATCGCCTGGGGAGCTTTTAATACGCTGCCTGGGCCCCAAGCCAGACCAATTATATCAGGATCTCAGAGGATGGGGCACAGACTTCAGTATTTTCTAAAACCTTCCCTCGGTGATGAAGAACCACTGAGCTAAACCGAGGTTTAAATCTCAACTCTTCCACTTCCTAGCTCTAGGACCCTGGGCAAGTTACTAGAGTTCCCACTATTACCGCGTCTGTAAGATGTGGATGAAAATGTCTAATTGTAATAGTGACATTCAGAGGGGCACCTGAGTGGCTCAGTCGGTTAAGGGTCTGACTCTAGATTTCAGCTCTGGTCAAGATCGAGCCCTGTGTCGGGCTTTGAGCTCAGTGGGGAGTCTGCTTGAGATTCTCTCTCGCCCTTTCCCTCTGCCCTATCCCCGCTCATGCACGCTCTCTCTCTCAAATAAATAAAATCTTAAAAAAAAAAAATAGTGGTGTTCAGAGTGTGTCCCCACCATTCCCATCCCCTTCACCAATCAGACCTCCACACACAGAGGTCAGGGTATTTCTTTTCCTGCCCTATTACCCCAACAGGTTATCAGAAATGCCTTGGGTCCCTCCATCAAAGGCCGAAACTCCTGCTGGGCAGTCCCTTCCTTCAGATAGAGCCATTTACACCCTAGTCTAGTAACCACAACCTTCCCTTGCCTCTTTCAATACAGGGGCCATGTTGGTTTCCTACTCTCTCCATCCTCACAGCCTTTCAGTATCCTTTGTTGGTTCTCCTCAACTCTGCCCACACTTTCATAAATAATCCCTTTATTAAAATTTCCCATAAACCCATTTGAGTGTGCCACCTGTAATCTTGCCTGATTAGAATAGGAGACAAAAACACTAAAGAGGGAGAAAAAAGAAAAAAACAGGAAAAGAACTGGAATATATGGTTACATGTTCGAAAAGTAGAAACAAACAAAAACAAAAACAAAAAAACCTCCTAAATCCAATCTTTACTTGCCAAATACTCTTATGGCAGCTAAAAAGCTTGAAAAGTACTCTGAGTAACTATAGTTTACTATATGAAAAAAAAGAAAAACATAAACCAGATTGTATTCCAAGTTTCTCTGAGACTTTGTCTCAGACCCTTTTTTTTCCTAGTTCATTATTTTCTTTCCTTTACAGTTTCTTGTTCTTTTCATATTGAGAGAAGTCATCTAACAAGATTGTAGTAAAGATTTCAATGAGATACTTCGTGAAAAATGTAACCCCGGGGGGAAATAGTGTAACGGAATGTTCTCGGGCTCTGGTACCAAAGTAGACTCAAATTTGAATCCCACTCCCGGTTCTGTAACTAGGACAAGTTGCTTATTGCCTCTGAAAATGGGGTATGAATTCTTATTTCATGGGTTGTTATAAGATGCTACATCATGACAATTATAATAGTTAATATTTTTGAGCGCCTTTATATGCCAGGCAATGTGATGACTTTATATATGTTATTTACTTCTCACAAAAACCCTATGAAGTAAGTGCTATTTTTAACCCCAAATGAGGAAACTGAAGACCAGGGAGGTTAAGCAATTCATCCGAGGTCAAACAGCTAGTAAATAACAGCATTAGGCAATAATATATGATGTAAGTTGCCTAGAGTGCATATTAGGTACATATTAATGACATTCTCTGATATTTTGATAATGATTAATTTTCCTCTCCAAGAAAAAAAAACTAAAACAAAAAACTAAAATGAGTTCAAGATAATCTAGTGAAGTTTCTAAGCTAAGTAGTTATACCACTTTTTCTTACCCCAATAATCTGGAACTTAAAAATGAGTATAATGCTCAATGTCTCACTCCTGTGAATTTTCCCAAAAAAAATATATCCACAAAAAGATGTATACAAGAATATTCATAATAGCCTTATTCTTAATAGCCTCAAACTACAAACTTCCCAAATGCCCATCCACACAAAAATGGAAAAATGAATTATAGCACATCCGTGCAATGGAATACTAGTCAGCAATAGAAAGAAATGAACTATGGATACACACAACAACATGGATGGATTTCAAAAATATTATACTTAGTGAAAAAAGACAGACAATGCACCCCCTTGCTCCCATCCAATAAGAGAAAGTGAGGGGTTTGCTTTTATTGTCTTAGAAAAAGAGAACTTTCCTAAAAGCAACACTCTCTCTGTATCTCTTTGGCCGGAGTTGGGTCACTCGTCTGTTCATGAACCCATCCCCTGGTCGGGAGGATTCACTTATTCTTGTAGCAGTCAGGCACACAGCTGAACTAAAACTATCTCCCCAGATGCACTGTGGCTACTCAAAGGTTAAGAGCAGCTTTTGGAGAGGAAACCGTAATATCCACTAGGGTAATGGGAGGGTCAAGCCTGGAGCATGAGGGTTAGCCCAGATTGTGAAGAACAGTCACAGACTGAGGAATTTGAGTTTAACATAATTAATAGGGAGCAAGAAAGCGACCTAGGGGAAATAACGATTGTAGTATTGAGATAAGGGCATTGGATTTGAAGTCATCGTTTCTAAGCCTGGTTCTGCTGCATGTTAACTGTATGAGCTTTGACTGCTAGGTCTCTTAACACCTCAGGGCCATAATTCCTTATCAGTAAAATGAGAATAATAATGAGCAATTTCAAATATACCGTTATGAGAATTGTAGTGAAAATGATACTCTTTATCATTCAATCTGTTTTTATCAAGAATTTGTTAAACACCTGCAAGAAAATGTAATAATATAATAAAAAAATAAGAATAAATGATGGTAAGAACATGAACCCATTCAATAAGCCACTGCTAAGCTCCTTGCTTTTGACATTGTTCTCTGAAAGTCATGTCTGGCTGGGCAATTCTACTCATACTAAACTGAAAGCCAGCAATCTTACTTCTCTGAAAGGGGCAATGTCCTCATGCCTTCATTCACTCAACAAATACATTATGGGGGAGTATGAAACACTGTCCTATCATTATTTAATTGTTCTTGCTTTCACAGTGTGACAGGATTTAGTTATCCAGACAACCTGGTCCCCACACTCATAATACAAACAGTGTGCAGGGCAGACCAGCACCCTCCTTAGTCCCTCTCCTTTTCCTAGATGACTTAGGATGTCTCCATTAGGTCCATGGAAACTGAAAGGAATCACATCTGTTCTTTGCTATTTTCAGAATCTCTTTAGGAAAAAAAAATCTGAATGAACGGCAAGCTTCTGCAGTTTTCCTTAGGACACTATGCCCTTCCAAAGTTGAGATTATAATTAAAGAGAATCTAGCTTTTTTTTTTTTTTTTTGATGCTTGCCGAGTTCATTGATCTTCAGTACTTAGATATATTTCTTTACAATATAATGGATTGAAGCAAATTAGCCTGAAGAGAATGAATAGCTAACAAAGCAAGAGTTGCAAATGACCAATAAACATATAAAAAATTCCCGGGTCCCTCGTGATTGAGGAAATCCAAACTAAAACAATAATGAAGCATCTTTGTCACCCAAGTAAATTTACAAAGATGAAAACGAATGGTAATGCTACGTGAGGGAACTTTCAAATAGGAAAAGTAGGTCTTGGCATTTTCCTACTTTCACAACCACAGCATTTTGCTAGAGCTATAACAGTGGGACAAACTTTTTGGAAGGGAATTTGGCAGGAGGTATCAAAATTTAAAATATGCATACCCTTTCTCCCAGCAATTCCATTTCCAAAACCATATAATAAGGAAATAATCAGAGATTTAAGTATATTTGTATGTACACTGTTATTCATTGCAATGTTGTATATAAATTAAAAAAATTATAAATAATCCAGATGTCTAACAATAAAGAATTTTAATAATATGTAGTCATTAAAAATGTTGTAGAAGAGTATTTTATAATAACATTGAGAAATATATACAATATAACAAAGGTTTTTTTTTAAGCCATAAAATTGTGTATACTATGATCCTTCTAAAAACATGCATGTGTTTGTAAGGGGGAGAACATAATGGTGGGACATACACAAAATAATAACCCTGGCTATCCTACAGTATTAGAATTAAAGGAATTTTTCTTCTCTAACTTTTTCTGCATGTTTTTCAAGTTTTCTGCTGTGAGTATTTATTTCCTAATAATGGAAATGCAGAAAAAAATTGTTTTTAGAAGCATCTTCTGATTCTTAAGACTTCTGTCAAATTCTCCTTTACCTTAAACCAAAAGCACAAAATAAAATAAGGTTTAAAATAAGACAACACCATATTTTTTTTAAAGATTTTATTTATTTATTTGACAGAGAGAGACACAACGAGAGAGGGAACACAAGCAAGGGGAGTGGGAGAGGGAGAAGCAGGCTTCCTGCCGAGCAGGGAGCCCGATTCGGGGCTCGATCCCAGGACCCTGGGATCATGACCTGAGCCAAAGGCAGACGCTTAACAACTGAGCCACCCAGGCGCCCCCATATATATATATATTTTTTTTTTAAGTTACATCTTACAGTATATTAGGGCAAGGTCCAATTCTTACTACTGCCCCATCCTCTACCTTAATCCTTTCAAATTTAAGCTGGTCCAACTAGGTATAGCTGGTCTTCCTATCTCAAGCTTCAGCTATATCCTCAAATCCATAGTCCCCATTGCTACCAACATTATTTTCTTTTTAAAATAAGTTATTTGCAGGAGCACCTGGGGGGCTCAGTCAGTTAAGCAGCCAACTCTTGGTTTCGGCCCAGGTCATGATCTCAGGGTTGTGGGATCGAGCCCCACACTGAGCCCCACATTGGGTGCTGCACTCAGTGAGGAATCTGCTTGAGATTCTCTCTCCACCTCTCCCTCTGCCCCTCCCCCCCAAATAAATAAATAAATTTTTTTTTTAATTTTAAATAAAATAAGTTATTTGCTTGTTCTTTACAATGGGTAATATATGCATTTGGTACAAAAACCCAAAATGTAAAGCAGGTAACTATGCATATAAAGTATTTATATTTTATATATAACAATACATATTTATATTATTTACATATATATATTTATATATATTGTTTTCTTACCTTTTGATACAAATAGTAGCTTATGCTTTTTATTACACAGACGTAGTCTCTTATCAATTGGTATTAGGTTGATGCAATTGTCCATCTTTATATTCCCAATTTTCTGCTTCACTTTGTTTTAGATAAGTTTCCTTCAGACAGTAGGTAGTCGTATTTTGCATAGCCATTCAATCAGTCTTTTTTATTGTTGTTATTAGGTGAGACTAACCCACCAACATTTATGAATATGAGCCATATGTGTGGTCTTGGTTCTGTCCAGCTATTTTGTTATATTACTAATGTTTTCATTGCCTTTAAAAATACTCTCATTCTATGGGCTGCAATTTCTTTAGTTTTAGTATATGTGTTTTCTTAATAGTTGGAAAACTTCATGTTTTTGTTCTAATGGGCACATCCATAACTATAATTTTGCTTTTTTCATTATTTTGTATTTTTCTATTCTTTCTTTTTATAGTAGCTAAGCAATGAACATAGCATAAAATTCAAAAGATGTAAGAGTGTAGAGTAAAAAATGCCTCCTTCTGCTGTCTTCCCAGCACCCATTTCTTAATCCTAGAGGCGATTATTGTTACAGAATTCTTTATAGCTATAATTCCATACAGTTTACTTAATCATTTGTTTTTAGACAGTATCAATTACTCCCATTATGAGCAACTATAAAATTAATAGACTTTTTTTTTCTTCCACATCCCCACCATTGCCTTATTTTTGTTAATTGAACATTTCTCTTAGTGTTTATCCTTATCCTTTAAATATATTTTACGTGTGTTGACATGCCAGATTTCAATGATTTCTTGTACCTTTAACATCAAGCGTTGCAATTCCAGTACTGAGATCACCTCCTACCCTCTTACTACCTCACCATCCCAGATTTCGATAGTTACATCATTTTTACATAGTCAGAGTTTATAGTTTGCATTTTTCACTCCTCAATCATTACACGAGACCTGTACTAGTCATAATTCTCTGAGTAGGATTCACGTTCATGCTGTTATTTTTCCATTGAGCTTCCACTGGGCTGAAGTTTGTTCTAGAGTACTTTCTTAGAGAAATGCTCATTAAAGTTAAAGTTCCTACCTTCTTGATTATTCAAAAGATTTGTATGTTGCTTGTATATTTAAAAAAAAAAATGCTTGAGTCACACTTTTCTTTCTCTAGGGCTTTTGTGAACAAAGCTCCATTGTCTTCTAACACTGAAGGTTCTGTAGAACAGAGGCCAGTCTGATCTTTTCCTCCTTACAGGTGGCGTAAGTCCTACCCTCCCTCCCCCAAAACATGCCAAAGAATCTTGCTTCATCTTTGTGGAACAGTAACCCTACCAGGGTATGTACTGCTGTTGATTAGTCCATGTCAAATTTTTCTTAGATAAATGGGTCCAGATTCAAGTCTTCTACTACTACTAAATAAATAAATATCTGGAATGTTTTGTTTCTTTTCTGTGACTCCTGAACATTCAAATCCTCTTTTACTCCTGGAAATGTTTCTTAAACATTCCTTTAAATATTTCTCCAGTCCCCTGATTTCAGTTCTCTTTTTCACACAATCACTTACGCATTGTGTTAACTATCCTTTGTCTTCCATTGCTCTCAATTTCTTTCTAAGGCTTCTTAAGTATGCTCATTTGTATTACATTTTGTTTGCTTTTCTCAGTGTTATCCATATGCTACTTGGAGCTACTGTAATGAAGCTTTTATTTCTATAATAGTAAAAATTTATTTTCCTCTTCTCCGAAGTCTGTTAGTTTATGTTTCATCTCCTTCTGTTGCCCTGCTATATTTTTCCCGAATTTTGTATATTTCTTCTCTGAGCTCTTGTTTTATAGACACCATCAAATGGAGCATTACTTCGCTGTGATTTTTAGTTGTATAATGGTGCTCATGTTTGGCCACAATTTTCAACTGTTCTGAGGTAATCCTTTTCTGATGAGTATTTTTTTTTTGTCTGCCATTTGTTTTCCCTCTTTCTTTATTCTTCTTCCAGGTTCCTTGTATAATTACAATTATAATTTGTTACAATTTGTCATAGGTTGCCAATTATAAATTACTGATGCTTGGTATTAGTCATTGTTGGATAATCAGTTCTTTTTACACCAACTAATTGCAGAAATTTCATAAAAGAGGGATGAAATTTCTAGAGTACCTGGTTTATAGTTAGGTTCCTTTGACACCAGATTTTGTGCTAGCAAGGTGTTTTGCTTGTTTGCTGTTTTGTTGTTGTTTGGTTTTTGTTTGGGTTCGGGTTTTTCGGTGTCTACTTATCCTCAGGCAATCCAGACTGGTAACTTCTGTGCTACCCATAACAGAGTCTCTCTACACCTCTTTATGGGTAAACTGCTTCTGGCAAATACAGCAGGTCTGTGTGTTTCCCTTTGTTCCAAATTAGCCATGGTTGGTTTCGCCCTGCAAACATTCTGGGAGCTTTGCACTCCAGGCGTCCTGTCTCTTGATGCCCCAGCCTGTGTTTCACCTTCCCTGAATCTGGCCACCCTACCTCATGTCTTGTGCTCCGGCATTACAACTGTCTCCTCGTCTATTCAAATATGGAGTTTTCTTCTCTGTTTATTTTTATTTTCAGATATTTTTAGAGAAGAGACTGGAGAAAAACTCTCCTACTGTGCCATTTTAAACACAGATATCTCATTTTCTTTATAAAACACAGAATGATTATTGTTGTTGTTGTTGTTTATTATTGCATAAAAATAAATTGCAAAACCTGCATATCCCCAGTGTTTCGTAATCAGGCCCCAGCCTGTTTCTGGACCTCATCTTTGCTCCTTCCTTGCAGTATTTCTGTACTGGTCGCAAGACAATTTTATACATCATCCATGGAAAACATGTTTTCTCTTGAAATTTATAACATATATAAATTTTATAAATAGAGGATATAGAACAATCAGAGGCCAGCCTGATCTTTTCCCCCTTATAGGTGGCTCAAGTCCTCCTCTCCTTCACCCCCCCAAAAAAGCCAAAGATTCTTGCTTCATCTTTATAGACCAGTAACCTTACAAGATGTGTACTGCCATTGATTACTCTAGGTCAAATTTTATATAAAGGATGTTAGTCGTACTTGAAGCAGGATTTAGATTTAGAAAGAAAACACTTATTAAAGGGTGATCAGAACTGTCAGAGAGAGAATATTTGACAAAACAAAACCAGGTTCTCCCCTGAGACATTGGAATGTATGAATCAAGAAGTCCTAGATCTTGCATAAAAAAATAATTTTTCCCTTAAAAAAAAAAATTTCTCCCTAGCTCCAATTCCTTTATCAATCTGAGATCCTTTTTTTTTTTTTTTTAACAAAAGAAACTGTTTTTATTGAATTATACATACAGGTAAGTACGTAAATCATAAGTTTACAACTCGATGAGTTATCACAAAATGAACACACATTTGTAATCCCCATCCATATCAAGAAACAGATTGTGACTGGCCCCCCAGAAGCCCTACATGGGCCCCTGTCCAGCCATACTATCTCTTTCACCACAGAGGTCTCCAATATTCTAAACTGGTAATCATACAATGTGCTTTGGGTTGGGCTTTTTTACTTAGCATTATGTTTGAGATCTATCCATGTATTTGTTTAAAGAAGTAGTTTCTTCGTTTTCTTTCCATATAGATAGCATTCTGTTGTGTGAATCTATCACAACTGATTTATCCATTCTACCACTGACGCGAACTTGGATGTTACCAGTTCGGGAGTACAAAGATGCTGCTAATATACATTATTTCATATATCTTTTGGTGAACATATACACACATTTCTGTTTTGTATACCTGAGAGCAGAGCTGCTGAATAATAGGCTCTATATGCCCAGCTTTTAGTAGACACAACTCCGGTTTTCCATGTTGTACCAAGTGCAAGGCTCTTCTGGAAGGATTTTATGCCCAGGGTGAATTTGCATCAAGAGCTTTTATATCAATTACTTTGGGGTCATAACAAACCACACCAGAATGCAGTGGCTTAAAACAACTATTTTGCTGTGATTCATGATTCTGTAGGCTTGTCATTTCAAAGGCTAAGCCAATCAGGTTTTTTGCGAAGGTCATTCATGTGGCTAGTTATTCGGTGGCACTACTCGGGTCAGATGGGATGAAATGTCCTCACTTAAGTCTTGGCTGACCATAAATCTTCAGCAGGCACACTTGGGCTTTTCACATAGGGCAACATTCCAAAAAGACAAGAGCTGAAGCTGTAATACCTCCCAGGCCCTAGGCTAGGAAGCCATATGACCTCACTTCTGCTGCATCCCATACATCAAAGCCCATGATAAGCCCAATCCACATTGAAGAGCAGAACAATAAGCTCCACTTCTTGATGGGCAAGCCAGTAAAATACGCCCCCTTTTTTTTTTTCCCCGAGCTATCATCTTCCACCTGAATGCATTATTTATTTTCCTCCCTCATGCAAAACACACTCACCCCACCCCAGGAACTCCACATGTCTCATCCAATTGGGGTATCATCCTCAAAGTGTGAGATCTCACCATCTGCATCAGGTCTAAACGAGGCTCCCTGCGTACCTATCCTCAGGTGCAGCTTCTCTCAGTCTGGATAACTACATCAATTAAAAAGGCAAATTTTCTGCCCCCAGATGCACCCAAAATATTAGTAAAGCAAGATAACCACAGTAGATACTCCTAATCAAGAGGGGAAATTGGGAGAGGCATAGAAGTCACTGTTGCATGGCAATTCTGAAATGCAGGCACCAGAAGGAGGGAATGTTTCTTGACGGGTCCATTGCTGCTCCCTGGGTATAGAAGCATCCAGTCCATTTCTCTCGGAGGCTCTTAGCTCTACACCCTGGGGTCTTGGCTTGGCCATTTGAAACAACTTCTCTTTTCCATCAGAAATGGCCCATCTTGCAGCTGAGTAGCTTTCTCAGTCTGCCGCCTACCTGCGGAGAGTTGGGAGCCCTTTTGAATGTCTCTGTCCCATTTAGACTAACCTGGCAACGCTTCTGCCGGCAACATTCTTTTTAAAATTTTGTGGGTTTCCTGTCACTCTGATACAGGCCTACTCATGGGGGCAAAAGTCACATTTACAGTTCTTTTTGAGACAAGTCTCTTTCTATTTGGGGCCCTAAGTCAGGCAGTAGTGGGACAATGCTCTTGTGTCTACTGAGAGAGAGTCTAGCTGGAGCTGCCTTCAATCTTCCAGTAACCTTGAGTATGACATTACAGTCACACACTTAATTTGGACCTTGGCCCCAGGCCTCATTTCGTTTTGAGACTCTTTTATTGTCTACGGACACTGGGGGAGATAAGCAATTTTAGTTTCCAGCCCAGCAACTCTTGGATCCTTTATATTGTCTCTAAATTTTGCTTGCAAGTTAATGAGTTTGCGTTTGGACCTCATCTGTGTCTTCCTCTACCTTATCATATGCATTTGATACATATCCAACAAACTGACACTTCCAACGTTCTGTCGGGTGATTTCTTCAGCCAAATCCAAAAGTTTATTAGCAGCATGTCCCGTCTTCCAAGTTATTACAGACAACAGTTTTGCAAATTGCGGCACGCTGCATAATGCCACCTCCCATTCACCCAGATTGCCAGAGGGGTTTCCTCCTGGCTTTTCCAGTCTCCACGAACAGTTGCTTTGCACACGTCCAGCGTTTACCGAAAGTTTTTTCCCCACTGTCTGATCTTCCTCTGGGGCAGAATTGTCTATTCAGCTAGTAACCCTGAGAGATGAGGTCATGTCTCCCTGGGGACAAGGAGCAGGCTTGCTTGCTGCTTGCTCTAAAAGGGGCAGGTTCATAAATAAAATATTTTAAAGGGGGGAGGGGTGGGTGCCTGAGTGGCTCAGTTGGTTAAGCATCCAACTCTTGATTCTGGGTCAGGTCATGATCTCAGGGTCGTGGGATCGAGCACCGGGTCCCGCTCCGCACTCAGCGGGAAGTCTGCTTGAGGTTCTCCCCCTCCTTCTCCTTATGCTCCTGCCCCTGCCCGCTCGCACACTCTCTCTCTCAAATAAATAAATAAAATCTTTAAAAAAATAATAAAAGTGGTGAGTCCCCCAAGCTCTGTGTTTCTCAGGTGCATCTGAAACCCACTGCATGGAGAGCGTTCATCTGGGCCATACCACACTGACCCCAGGACTTAAAGGCAAGGAGAACCGAAGCAAATGTGCTAATGCTCGAGCTGCTTGCTCTGCCACGAATAGAAAGTGTTCCATCTCAGCCCCAGCACTCTGTGTGTACTGTCAGCACTCTCGAAACAGCAATAAGCTCGCTTACTGGCTTGTAAGTGGGGAAGGATCGAGTCCCAGACCTTACAGTCTCCATCTCCAGAAGGCGTTCTCGGTTTAACTTTCAATACATCTTGACTCAACACTACCAAAGTCTGGCCATGACCTGCAAAAAAAAATCTCACTTTCCAAAGATAAAACTGGAGGCAGCAATTTTTTTTCAAAATTCAGGATTATGTCAGAATTCAACGATTGAAGCAAATCATATTGACGACTCTGTGCTCACGTTACTGTGTGTCTCCAGAGCTGGCCTGGCCTCAGATCAAGTGAAATACTACAGCATTGTTGAAAATTGTGTATTCTTGGGGCGTCTGGGTGGCTCAGTCAGTTAAGCCTCCGACTCTTGATCTCAGCTCAGGTCTTGATCTCACGGCTGTGAGTTCAAGCCCTGCGTTGGGTTCCAAGCTGGGTGTGGAGCCTACTTAAAACAAAATAAAAATAAATTTTAAAAATTTAAAAAATTTTTTAAAAAGACAGGGGCCTGGGTGCCTCAGTCGGTTAAGCGGCTGCCTTCGGCTCAGGTCATGATCTCAGGGTCCTGGGATCGAGCCCCGCATCGGGCTCCTTACTCAGCGGGCAGCCTGCTTCTCCCTCTCCCTCCGCCTCTGCCCCCAATTCATGCTCGCTCTCGCGCTCTCTCTCTCTCTCTCTCTCAAATAAATAAAATCTTTAAAAAAAATTTTAAGAAAATTGTGTATCTAGTCAAGGAAATTTTATCTTTTGGGCCATGCATCAATCTAGCAACAGAAAAATGCCAACAACTGGCTAACGTCACTGGTTTACACAATTTCTAGACCAACATTGTAATTTTTAACTCTGTGGTTCCCAACTATGTCTGTCTCGCAAACTAATAAGTCAAAGGAAGAACAGGGATATTAAAAGGGGAAGAAAGGATAAACAACACTCATACAAGAAAGACAAATACTGCACGATCTCACTTACATGTGGAATTTTTAACAATTGAATTCACAGAAACAGAAAGTTCATTGTTGGTGCCAGGGATATGGGGGTAGAGGAAATGGGGAGACGTTGGTCAAAGGATACGAACTTCCAGTTACTAGATGAGTAAGTTCTAGGGATGTAATGTACAGCATGGTGACCACAGTGAACGATACCGAACTGCATACTTGAAGGTTGCCAAGAGCAGAGCTTAAATGTTTTTACCACAAGAAATAAAATGGGAACTATGTGAACTGACGGACGTGTTAACTAACCTTACTGTGGGAATCACTTCACAATATATATGTATATCAAATCACGCTGCACACCTTAAGCTTAAACAGCATCATATGCCAATTATATCTCAATAAAGCTGGAAAAAAAGATTCATACCATATGCCAAGAAGCTGCAAAAAGTATCTTGCTGACGTTTCGGTGAAACCTTGTTATAACTGCTGTGGTATTAATTTTCTAAGAAATACTGCAGCTGAGTGCCTGGGAACAGAGGCTCTGGAAAGAGACCACCTGTGTTCACAGCTTAGCTTGCAGGTAATTAGCTCTGAAACGAGGAGTAAGTCACCTTCTTTACGCCTTGTCTCCTCCTCTGTAAAATGGGAATGTTGGCTCCTATTTCATTGGGGTTTCTTTTAGTTCAAAGGGTTAGCACACGTAAAGTGCTTATAACAGTGCTGTTTCGTTTCAATAAATAGCATCTACGTCCAAGCTAGTAGGCAGGTGAAGAGGTTGAGAGAAAGATGTTATAACGTGCAAGAGCAAGAACGACCATTTGCCGTACACTCTGCAAATTCCAAGAAACTGGGATGAAGAGCTAACATACCTGAATGTCTGAATTTCCTGACAACTAAGAAACTAACTCCAGAAACCTTTCTTTCCTTTTCTTTTGCTCCATCAGCTTTCTAACAGGAATTTTACTTTTTTTGATCTTGGATTTCTAGCTTCCGGAACTCTGAGACAATACGTTTCTGTCGTTTGACCCACCCAGTCTGTACGGCCAGTGGTACTCTGGGATGGCAGCTGATGGCAGCTCTAGAAAATAAGTATGGGAGGGCGCCTGGGTGGCTCACTTGGTTAAGCGACTGCCTTCGGCTCAGGTCATGATCCTGGAGTCCCGGGATCGAGTCCCGCATCAGGCTCCCTGCTCGGCAGGGGGTCTGCTTCTCCCTCTGACCCTCCCCCCTCTCATGTGCTCTCTCTCTCATTCTCTCTCTCTCAAATAAATAAATAAAATCTTTAAAAAAAAAAAAGAAAAGAAGTATGGGATACTAGGCCAAATGTTTTCTTTCTTTTCTGTCTTTTTCTTTTCTAAACAAAGTAAGACATAGTACTGAAGTGCTTATAATGACAAGTAACACCTTCCTGCCCCATCCCTCCCTTCTGTTGCACCTGGAATAGCCATTTATTTATTTATTTATTTATTTATAGATTTTATTTATTTATTTGAGATAGAGCGAGAGCACGAGTGGGGGAGGGGCAGAGGAAGAGGGAGAAGCAGACTCGCCGCTGAGCAGGGAGCCCGATGCGGGGCTCAATCTCAGGACTCCCGGGATCACGACTCGAGCCAAAGGCAGACGCCCAACCAACTGAGCCATCCAGGCGCCCCTGGGAGAGCCTTTTAAAGGACTCTTACATTGCCGCTTCTTCAAAGACCTTCCCAACTTCCCGGAAACGAGCAGCCGGGTTTTTCATTTTTGCTCAAATTATTCTGATATGAACAATCCCCTTTGTGGCACATGAAACTCCTATGCCATGCCTATGCGTCACGGATGGTTTTTTTCTGTGTTTGAACTACTCCAAGTCAGTCCCCTTTGGAAAGAGGTTTGTTTTTTGGGGAGCCTATTTCACGCAGAAGGTGCGATAGCCGAGTGAAAATAGCACCGTGTTCACACCCAAGCACTCCTGACTCCCTAACCTATGTGCCACTAGCCAGGCTGCTTCCATGCCTGATTCGTGGTTGCCCTATTTTAAAAATGGATGTAGGGGACTGATACCTCAAAATATTAAATTCCATGCTCTTCCTTTCTTCTTAATTATTACTTTGTGAAATAGGAAGCCATCACAGAGCTGTGTGTCCAGGATATATGCCATTCTAAAGTAACCACGACCCAAGTCAGAAGAAAGAACGCTGCCCTGCTTCAGTGATGTTCAACATCACCAGCCACTGAGGGAATGCAGACTAGGACCATGACCTATCACTACACGCCCCATCAAAAACAGCTCAAATTCAAAATAACGGCAATACCAAATGCTGGCAAAGATGCAGAGAAACTGGATGCCCACGTTGCTGTGGGCATGTAAAATGGCACAGCCACTTTGGAAAACACTTTGGTAGTTCCTTATAAAACCAAACACGCAATCAGCATACAAGCCAGCGATTGCACTTCTGAGCATTATCTCAGAGAAGGGGAAAACATGTCCTCACAAAAGCCTGTACACAAATGTATATGGCAGCCTTCTCCGCAATGGCGAAAAATTGGACACAACCAAGATGTCCTTGAGCAGGTGACTGGCTGACCAAGCAGTGATAGAGCCATAAAGTGAAATACTACTGAGCAACAAAAAGGAACAAACCACTAATAAGAACACCAATGTGGGTGGATCCCAAGAGCATTATGCTGATTGAAAAAAGCCAATCTCAAAAAAATCATATATTGTACAATTCCATCTATGTAACGCTCTCAAAATGATGACATTGTAGAGGAGGAAAATAGATTCGTGGTTGCCGGGGACTGATGGGGGGGACAGGATGTGGGTGGTGACTAGGAAGAGACAGAACAAGGGAGATCTTTGTGGTGACAGATCAGTTCTGGATGGTGTTGGCGGAGGTGGATACTGGAAACTATGTGATAAAATGCTGCAGAACTATATACATACATTGTGCCAACATCAATTTGTGCTATAATTATTTAAGTCATAACTATTAGAAGAAACTTGGTAAAGAGTCTTCAGGACCTTCTGTACTCTTTTTGCATCTTCCTGTAAATTTGTAATAATTTGGAAATAATTTTTTTTTAACTCTGAAGTAGCCACCACCGAAGTCAGAAGATAGGACGGTACCCTCACTCCAGAAATCTCTTGCCCCACACACTCCTACCCACCCAGAACCCTCCATGTTGACCCTGTGCCAGTCAATTCTTGCTTTGTGTGATATATTTACCATCTCTACGTGCTTCCCTAAAAATATAGTGTATTTCTTGCCTAATTTAAACTTGACACATTGGAAGCCATCATATGGAATCTTTTGAACTTGGCTTTTTTCACTAAACATCATGTTCGTGGGTTTCATCCATAACATGGGTGGCTATGGCCCTGTATTCCATCAAATGAATATGTCACAATTTATTTGCCCATTTCATTGCAGTTGGCTTTTGGGGGTTTTTCTAGTTTGGGGCTGTTATGAACAATGCTGTTGTGAACACTTATACCCTGGTGCACATGTGTATGTGTTTTTCTAGAGAATATATCCAGGGAAGAAACTGCTGGGTCCTGGGGTATGTTTATTTTTGACTTTACAAAAGAATGGTCAACTATTTTCCAAAGGGTTGTACCACTTTTCATTCCCATCAGCTGTGGGATGAGTTCTTGTTGCTCTTTTTTGCTAAAAGACAGACTTTAGCCATTCTGGTGGGTGCATAATTGTATCTCATTGTAGCTGAAACTTGCATCTCCAGGACATTCTTTCCTGGAGCACTGTTTCATTTATTGGTCATTTGGATTTTCTCTGTTGTGAAGTGTCTGCTCAAGTTTTTGCCTGTTTTCTACTGTGCATCTTTTCCTTACAGATTCGTAGGAATTTTTACAAATTCTGAATACAAACAGTTTGTCTGTGGCTTGTCCTTTCTCTTTTTCCCGTTTTCCTTCCCCCGACTCAGTGTGGGTGACACTCCCCTTTTCAGTCAAAGGCATCCACTACCTCAGGTAAAAAGACGATCAGTAATAGAATCAACAGCCAAAGAGTGGAAACAACCCAAGTGTCTACTGATGGATGAGTGGATAAATAAAATGCGGTGTGTACATACAGTGGAATATAATTCAGCCATAAAAAGGAAGGAAATTCTGACACATGCTACAATAAGGAGAAACCTTGAAGACGTTGTGCTCAGTGAAATAAGTGAGTCACAAAAGGATAAATACTCTATGATTCCATTTATATGAGGTACCTAGAGACAGGAAAGAGAATTGTGGTTGCCAGGGGCTGGGGACAGGGGCAAAGGAGGAGTTAGTGTTTAATGGGTATGGAGTTTCAGTTTGGAAAGATGAAAAGAGTTCTGGAGATGGATAGTGGTGATGGTTATACAATCACGTGAATGTGCTTCATGCCACAGAAGTATACACTTAAAAATGATGAAAACTATGGGGCGCCTGGGTGGCTCAGTTGGTTAAGTGACTGCCTTCGGCTCAGGTCATGATCCTGGAGTCCCTGGATCGAGTCCCGCATCAGGCTCCCTGCTCGGCAGGGAGCCTGCTTCTCCCTCTGACCCTCCCCCCTCTCATGTGCTCTCTGTCTCAAATAAATAAATAAAATCTTAAAAAAAAAATGATGAAAACTGTAAACTTTATGTGTATTTTATCACAATAAAAATGATATTACTGGAATCATTTTTAAAATAATGTTTTATTCATGTAGAAAGAATATCTGTGCATTGAAAAAAACAGACATGTAAAAATAACAAAATTTTTACATTTCCACCATTCAGAGACCCTTAGTGTGGTCTTCTAGATCTAAAAATGGCCTTATACTGTAAGAGTGTCTTATAATCCATTTTAATGAGTACATGATCTGTATCTTTCTACATTAAACTTTTTCCAATTGACCTAAACATATACAATTGTTTGTTTTTAGACAGGGGTGAGCAGAGGGACAGAGGGAGAGGGAGAGAGGGAACCTTAAGCCGGCTCCACGCCCAGAATGGAGCCCAACTCAGGGCTCGATCTCACGACCCTGAGATCATGACCTGAGCCAAAATCAAGAATCCTATGCTTAACCACTGAGCCACCCAGGCGCCCCTGTACAATTGTTTTAAAACAATTTTTAAAACAGCCAAAACCTGTTTTTTTCCTTTCTTTCTTCCTTCCTTCCTTCCTTCCTTCCTTCCTTCCTTCCTTCCTTCCTTCCTTCCTTCCTCCCTTCCTCCCTTCCTTCCTCCCTTCCTTCCTCCCTTCCTTCCTCTCTTCCTTCCTCTCTTCTTTTCTTTCTTTTTCTTTCTTTCTTTCTTTCTTTCTTTCTTTCTTTCTTTCTTTCTTTCTTTCTTTCTTTCTTTCTTTCTTTCTCCCTTCCTTCCTCCCTCCCTCCCTCCCTCCCTCCCTCCCTCCCTCTCTCTCTCTCTCCCTTTCTTTCTTTTTCTTTCTTCTTCTTTTGCAGTCAGAAAGGAAAGCTCTGAAGAGGCAACCGGTGAAGTTTATCCTTAAACAAGAGCTGGGGAGGACCTGAGACCACCTAGGGGAGCGTGAGAAAACCAGCAAGGGTTGAGAAGGGGAGGGAGTGGGTCCCCAGCTCTGGAGGAGCAGAACGGCCTCAGGACAGCCTGGCCCTAACCAGGTGAACGAGTTTAGTTCGTCCAGGCACTGAAAGCGGGCTGGGGACAACAGCACTGCTTGTTGCTCTAAGAAGCTGCGGTGGTGTTGCTTTGTCTTCAGGGGGCCTCCCAGGCAACACTGAGCAAAGTGCCAGGTGACCCCCAGCAGCTTCCGACTTTGCACAGCCCATCCGGACTTGTCCAGGACCGAGGACACGTGCGTATGTTCCTGAATGCACCCTGATTCTTGAGTAAAGTGCCACCTATCTCTAATGGTTGTTTTAAGGATGCAGGAACACCCCCCCGAAAGCACCCAGAACAACGTCAATCTCAGCTCTGTGGGTGTCCATCTTCCTCCCTCTAAGGCAGGCCCATCTCTCACCCCAATTATACATTAATTGGCAGAGTGCCAATGTCACTTGGACAAAGCACCCTATTCTCTGATAACTCAGAAGCTTACAAGAAAGGAAAAAGACACAGAATTAACCACATTGTGTGAGTGTAAGTGATGAGGTTGATTCTCCTAAACATCTCCTAAACATGGCAATCTGACTGAACACAATTCCCAACATGGAAATTTCCATATTGTTTTGAGCAAGGGTGTGATCACTGGAAAAAGCATAGTCTCCCTACTTTGAAGATAGCCCTCATTTAGGTGTGTAAACTCTGGTGTCTGTCATTCCGTTTTCTAAGTCTTGTTATTATGTAATTGGCCTCATGAATATCCTATTTGTCATTGCCTAAGGTGCTTTTAATTAGCTTTTAAGGTCCTCAGAAATCATTAGGCCCACAAAAAAAAAATCTATCTGGACTGCAAAATTTTCATTTTTATGTTTACATTTACCAGTTGAATCTCTTCCATTACCAGGCAACAACTAACATCAGGACTTACTGAGCAAATACCAGATACATGCATTGTTATAGGCACTGAGGTATTACAAAAGAGAAATCAGACACAGTCCCTTGACCTCCCGTGTCTGCGATCTGACCAAAAACATAAGACAGCTTAACAGTGAAATCAATAGAGCTGTGCAGGAAGGGTCAACTAGAAATATCCTTAACAATTTTCACAACTCACATAGACTTTTACAAGGCCAAATTCAAAAGGAAAATATTTTATTAATTTTTTTAGGTTCTTCACTTTATTCACATTTCATTTTCATGTCTGCTTTAAGTTTTACTATGCCTTGTTCATTAAGTTTAAGAGGAGATGAGAAGACCAAAGTGAAATGGGACCAAAAAAAAAAAAATTAGATGATGTAAGTTTTTTGAAAGAAAGAAGCCTGTCAATGACAGTGTTTTTGTTTTGAACTCCATATAAACCATTGTTAAAATCTTTGCATTACAATATTTGATCATTTAATCATTCAATGGGAACATGTCTTAGAGCGAGGCATGCAGATTTTACGATGTCCACTTTACATAAAAGAAAGTGTACATGAAAGGTCATTTGACTTCTCCAAAATCTTCCCATGAGTCATAAAAGCAGATATCAAGTGTCCTACCTTTTAGTCTTTTGCTGTGCCCACTTCACCCTATGTTCACTTATTTCAAAACATTGCTACTTCCATGTATTTCCAGGTTCTTTTCATAGCTGATTAGTTATGCCTGCAATGGCTCAAGAAAATATCTTTATCTTATATGTCCATGCTTTCTCAAAGGATACTGGCACTCACTTCAGAGCTGGGAGGGGTCTTTGAAATCTAGCCAATGTTCTCATTTTACAGATGAAGGCCCTGAGGCCCAGAGGTTAAGAAGCAACAAGAGCAACAAGATCACAAAGGCGATCAATGGTGTAAAAATGGATTCTACGAGAAAAGGTTAAAGACACTGAAATTGGTTCCCCTAAACAGATAATTTAATAACGACCTTTTTGTATTAGAATTATGATTCAAGATAAGGATTTTTTTTTTTTTTTACTTCTCTCTGTCATTAGCAAAACAAGAAGGAATGAGTTTTGATTACAGTGAGCAAAAATAGTGAGGCTGAATATAAAAAAGAATTTTCTGGTAATTAGTATAATCAAAAACTGAGCTAGGAAACCTGGAGATATAATTTACATCACCTACAATTCACCCACTTAAAGTACACCATTGGGGCACCTGGGTGGTTCAGTCGGTAAACTGTCCAACTCCTGGCTCTTGATCTCAGCTCAGGTCTTGATCTCAGGGCCATGAGTTCAAGCCCTGCACTGGGCTCCATGCTGGGTGTGGAGCCTACTTAAAAGATAGATAGATAGATAGATAGATAGATAGATAGATAGATAGATAGATAGATAGATATAGAACAATGGTTTTTAGTATATTCATAGTTGTGCAACAATAAACGGAACCCATTTTAGAATATTTTAATCAACTCAAAAAAACCTCTGTACCCCCATCTTCCCCAGCCCTAGGCAACCACTAATCTACTTTGTCTCTATGGATTGGCCATTCTGAAAATTACATGTAAATAGAATCATATAACATGCAGTCTTCTGTGACTGTCTTCTTTCCCTAGAGTAATGTTTTCAAAGTTCATTCTTGTGCCATGTATTAGTACTCTATTCCTTTTTATTGCCAAATAATACTCCATTGTATGGATAGACCACATTTTGCTTATTCATTCATTGGTTGTTAGACATTTGGGTTGTTTCCACCTTTCGGCTTTTATGAATATGCTGCTATGAATATTCATGTGCAAGTGCTTGTGTGGACATATGCTTTTATTTCACTTGGGTATATACCTAGAAGTAGAAAAGCTGGGTCAAATGGTAACTCTTTATTTAGCTTTTTAAGGAACTGCCAGACTGCTTTCCAAATTGGCTGCACCATTTTGTATTCCCACCAGCAGTGAAGAAGGGTTCCAACTTCTCTACATCCTCACCAACACTGTTATTATGACTTTTTTATCATAGCCATTTTAGTGAGTGAAGTGGTATCTCATTGTGGTTTTGCTTTGCATTTCTTTGATGACTAATGATGCTGAACATCTTTCCATGTGCTAATGGTTACTTATATATCTTCTTTGGAGAAATGTCTATTCAGATCCTTTTCCCATGAAAAAAAAATTTTTTTTTAAGATTTATTTATTTACTTTGAGAGAGAAAGTGAGTGTGCACATGTGTGCATGTGGGGGGAGGGGCAGAGGAGAGAATCTCAAGCAGACTCCCCACTGAGCAAGGAGCCTGATGCAGGGCTCAATCCCACAACCCATGAGATCAAAACCCGAGCCAAAACCAAGAGTTGGATGCTCAGCCAACTGAGCCACCCAGAAGCCCAGAAAAATTTCTTTTTGAAAGGTTAAGTGTAGACTAGATTCTTTTTTTTTTTTTTAAGATTTTATTTATTTATTTGACAGAGAGAAAGAGACAGTGAGAGGGAATACAAGCAGGGCGAGTGGGAGAGGGAGAAGCAGGCTTCCTGCTGAGCAGGGAGCCTGATGCGGGGCTTGATCTCAGGACCCTGGGATCATGACCTGAGCCAAAGGCAGACACTTAACGACTGAGCCACCCAGGCACCCCCTGTATACTAGATTCTTAATCTCTGGGTTGCTTCACACCTAATCCTCCATTATATAAATTATATGAGTCCTAATCAAATGAGTTTGATTTATTCCAGTTCTTTCTAGTTCTATGAATCTATGGTTTGCAAGAATTTTCATATCTCACGTCGGATTTTCATAGAATGGAAGCTGAAGATAAAATGATTCAAAATGTCCCTACTTCCTGCAGAGAACTTTTTTTTTTTAAGATTTTATTTATTTATTTGAGAGAGAGAGAGAGAGAAACAGCATGAGAGGAGAGAGGGTCAGAGGGAGAAGCAGGCTCCCCGCTGAGCTTAGAGCCCGATGTGGGACTCGATCCCAGGACTCCGGGACCATGACCTGAGCTGAAGGCAGTCGCTTAACCAACTAAGCCACCCAGGCGCCCCTGCAGAGAAGAACTTTTGAGTAGAGGATCATGGAGATACATTTCAGGAAGGCCCTTTGAGCGGTGAGTCCTGCAAAACAGGCTCTCTATATTGGTGCAAAAACTGACACAGAAGGGGCCAGTGGGCAAATATGCTTCATTTTCTATGACACTTTGAAATTATTGCCTGAAAAGATAAACCTGGTTTTTGTCTGAATTACATTATGAGGTGATCCATCTTCAACCCCAGCTGAGAGTATAGCTGAGCTGTTTCCCTAAATGAATGATGTAACATGAAAACGTGCATCTCAAAATAAGCAGTTCAGCAGGGGCTCAGTGCGAACATGTTCATGAAAGGTACAGCCATGGATGGGCAAACCCAGCCCTCTGCTTCCAGGCCTTTCCCTTCATCTCTATAATAATTTATCATGTTGCTTCATTTAAATGTGAACATTTCAAAAATATTTTTTAAGTTTTTTTTTAAGTCTGTAGGCTCAACAGTCCCAAAAATAAGGCTCATGATGGTAGGAAGGAAATAAGGATGTACCCACTTGTGAGTGGGTAGATGTAAGATTTAAGAGTTAAGAGTAAAAAAATTATGACCAGTTCTGCAGCAGCGGAAGGCACCACAGTTGATCACTTGAACACAATATGAGTTATTGAATATTTAAGAATTGAGGATAGGAGTTTTTCTTTTTTTTCTTTTAAGACAAAAGGCCACTTATATTATCCATCACTGACATGCACACCACCATCCCAAATAGTAGTATTAAAGGAAATGTTATGAAGGTTACATGAACAGCTTGAAGGATCTGAACTATTGTTAACTGAAGAAGGGCAAAATATCTAAATGATAATTAGAAATTTTACATTTTAAAAAGGAGAAGAAAAACAAGTCACAGAGCTTTCTGATTACCCAAGACTCTTCTGGCTCATCTGTGGCTAGATACTGAGTGGCATAAAAGGCGAACAGGGCCATAATGCAAAACACCCATCACAGCCCTCCCCATACCTGATTCTCCAGCCTACCTTTATCTACTGTGATGCTTCCTACTCAACTATTCTTGCACTTGTTGTGCCTGCTGCTGAACAAATCAACAGACATTCCCCTGAATCCAGTCTTTGGTGTAGGTTTGTAATGCCCGAAGTTCAGCCATGGCAGCCAAGGTCAGCCAGCACCTTCTAAAAAACAAAACAACTGTCAGTATCATAGGGGTTGGAGGAAAGACTGCAATTCTTTCTTTTAATGTGTTCTTCATACATCTTATAATCACCTTATAATTCAGTCAGTGATTCTTAAGCTGCAAAAGTTCTGGTTTGGGATTCTTGGTAGGATCCTTGAGCAAAAAGCCACGAGGACACCTCACTGCCATCACCCCTGCCTGTGGGCCAAAACATCAGAACATGTGATGGAAATGAGGACAAAGAAGCAAGGAATGGAGCCGAGGAACTTTCAGAATTTGCAGAGACTTTGAAAGTGCTTAGACCTCACATGTCACCAATAAAAAATATGACCCATCAAGAAGGGTCTGAACATGTCCTATGAAACAATTTTAAAAACCAAAAAGTTGAGTTTTAATTAAAGTTTAGCTTTAATTAATTACAAAAATAAATAAACAGAATGATGGAATGCTAGATGTAGCAAAACTAGGTCACGGAGGACCAGGACAATCTAGGCCAAACTTGGTAAGTGAATATATCATATAAGAACTTGAACTATAAACCAAACTGCCAAAAACACATTTAATAGGGAATTTCTCGGGCGCCTGGGTGGCTCAGTTGGTTAAGCGACTGCCTTCAGCTCAGGTCATGATCCTGGAGTCCCTGGATCGAGTCCCGCATCGGGCTCCCTGCTCGGCAGGGAGTCTGCTTCTCCCTCTGACCCTCTTCCCTCTCGTGCTCTCTGTCTCTCATTCTCTCTCTCTCAAATAAATAAATAAAATCTTTAAAAAAAAAATAGGGAATTTCTCTTGTTTCCATAGAAATTTATCTTTACCTATTTTAGAAATCAGTTTCTCTTTTTAGTGGTGATTACTAGAATAGAATTGAAATCCATAGATAAGGAAACCACTCCTATAGTTTCAAAGCTGAAGTCCATGACAACATGCGTACCCAATCTGAGTAGCCCTCAACAGCATGAGTTTTATGTTCTCAAAGGTCAGAACTCCCTTTGCCTTCTGTGGCTTTGGGAACAGATTGGTTAACCTATAGTATCTGAATGCCTGGATGGACTATAAAGCTTGTACGGTGGGCAAATTGAAACAGGCCAACAGCATGACACTGCTTGCCTACAGCGGGTCATAATTGCAGTCAATGTCTCCATGGTGACCTCTCTGAGCCATGAGGCCAGAACTGTGGGATTAATGACATCCCACGACTGGAGCAACCACAGTGCCGAGAACAGCTCTGACTACTGTAAGTAAGCCCCAAACCTCAAATTTAGATGAAAAATTTTAAGAACCTAATCCATACCAAGGGACCAATTTGGGTGGTTTTGGATGGAGAAGTCTCTCTGTGTGAGATCCAGGAAGCCCTGTTAGCTCTCTTACCTTCCGGAGGCCCCATGGTAGTATCGACAAGGAAGGGAAAGGACAGAGAACTTACTAGACAGAAACCAAGAATGAAAGAATGAGAATACCATGACTGCTCATTGTTCCTTGATACTGTGTCTTCTTAGATTAGCTGTCAACTGCTTTCATGTACTTAAAGCATAATTTGTTTAGGGTTGCCCAAAAGAATGTAGACCGTTGCCTTAATTATGTGTGTAACCACCCCAAAACAGTAAGAAATGAGGTTTTATTTCATTTAGGTGGTTCCAGGGAGAAACCTTTCCAGGACCCATGTTTGGGCACAGCTGTTCTCCCTGATCAGGGTCCTTGCAGTACCTAAGTAAGACTATCACCGTCCGACCTTGTTCTGTCTCTGGCCGCTGCTAATTGTGTTACTTCCTTTATGACAAAAAGGTCTTACTTTTTCCTACAATTGTGATATTCATGATCATTTCACCATTTATTCACCGACTAACCAAAATCCAATCCACCAGGATTTTCTATCCTACTTTCCTGTAGACTCTTAATTTCTCAAGTGCCTCAAAATAAATTCTATTTAAAATCTTTAGAGGTCCTAACTTAGGCCTCTAAAAATATTAAAAATACTTAAATATCTTATGGTTGTGTCCTCTCAGAGGCTGAGTATATTTCATCTTAATTTTCACCTCACTAGTCAAGTAAATGAGAGAAAACATAATTCATATTCATTGTGGGAAAACTGAATCAACCACTAAGCAGTAAAAAGACTACTAACCTAATGGATTACCTTACTTAATTGCTTCTCCTAGAGTTTAATCCCCTAACTACGTATAAAAAAGTCAGGGTGCCTGGCTGGCTCAGTCGGTTATGTGTCTGACTCTTGGTTTCAGCCCAGGTCATGATCTTAGGGTCATGATCTCAGGGTCATGAAATCAAGCCCCACTTTAAGCTCTGGGATTCCCCCTCCTCCTTCTTCCCCTTCCTCCACTCACACATGCCCTCTCTCTAAAATAAATAAATAAATAAAATCTTAAAAAAAAAAAAAGACAAAATTACAAAGAAAACTATTAGATGCAGGGGACTTGTCAATGGCAATGCCTTTATTACACAGAGATTAATTTAGACTTTTCTGATGAGTTTTGCTCTATTCTGTCGCTTGCCTATACGTATATGTGTTGGAACATCCATAACTCTAGTCGTGGGAGACAGCATTGTGTTAGCATCTTAGGAGATTTATGCAACTGGAACACAGTTATGAACCCTCAAATTAAAAATACCTGGGCGGCCAAATAATAATTGTCATAAAGCTCATTCTGTCCTCTGTGCCTGTTTCATAGCCTTTTAAGGTTACCTGGTTTCCAAAGCACAGCAAACCAGATGATGAGAGCAGGTGACAAGCAGAGACAGCCATCATTTTATGTTGGCAGCTACATTAAGTGGCAGATGACTGACAGGAAAATGAAAAAAAAAAAAAACTTTGAGAAAAGCAGGCAGTGACATAAGACCTCAAATCTCAGAGATCCAGAGGAATTTCATTTTCAGGATGAGCAACCCTAAGTGGCTTCTGTACTCATCACCCTATTTGAACACAGTGTGATAACTGACTTAATGACCCTCAAATGCTGGGACTGGGAAGATAACCCTAGGGATCGAGTCCAACACTCCCGATTTACAGATGAGCAAATGGAGGCCTAGAGAAGCCTTCAGGGCCAAGTTCAGGATCATAGCTGGTTGGTGGTGGAACTCCCACTAGAACCGGGATCCCCTGACCCTAGTGCATCTTTTTTTTTTTTTAATGAAAACATGGTTGAAGCCTCATTGGTTAAACATGACAGTTGATGAAATAATGTACAGAAGGGTAGCACTCAGACACAGAAGGGAGGGAAGTCTTGTTGGCTAGGATATTGTGAATCTGATACATAAAACGGTGGAGCATTTTTAATATTAATATTTGAAATAACTTTGCTCTTTCAGAAAATTAATTTCCATGAAGCAGTCCCTTCTCAGATGTTAAAATGTCCGCTCTTCAGAAAGGTCTCCCCTGACCACCCTGTTAAAAATAGGACCACTATCACTTTCTATCTCCTTACTTTGACTTAATATACTCTATAAACTATCACTTATAGATACCTTTCCTCTAAAGCTTCTTTTCAAGTTAACAGCTTAAGTCTTGTCGTTTTCTTCTAGTTTTTAAATAGAATAAATAGTTTTCTTTCCTTGGAAGAGATTTAGCCCTGATTCTGAAGCTCAGAACCACTAAACAGTCAAGGCATATGGGCCGAGCCCCCGGAAGAAGTCCCTGCAACTGATTCTGCCTGAATCCAACCTGAATAAGAAATGATGGAATCCCTTTATCATGATGGTATTTAGACACAAGTACCAATCAATATTCCAGCTTTAAGCTTGTGCCTCTGTCAAGATTTTCTATATGCAGTTCTGTTTTAAAAGAAAAGACTTGACTTACAGCTGAATCCAAGTAACACAAGCCTTTCTACAACATGGTTTCAGTATCATTCTTATTTTACTTGGCACTGAGAGCTTAAAACACATTCCTGCTTTTCCCCACTCCCTTCCCACATTCTTTAAAAGGGCAGGAACTATTACCTCTTTGATAATAGAGCAAAAACGTCAGCATAAAGCTAATTAGATACACACTTCTATTGAGATGGGAGGACAGCATCTGACATCTCCGTATTAGTTTGAACTAATGTCCTTAAATAATTATTTTAATTCCATATTGTTATAGCCTTGTTTCTAAGCAAGAGGTAGAGAGGTAGATTCGATGGTAAGAGAGCTGAGTAGTTGAAGAAAATTTAGAGAAAATAGTATTTCCTTAGCACCAAATAAATACTATTACTCCTGAAGTACAAAAAAAATATAGATAAAAAATAATCCTTTCAAATAAAATGTTATAGGATTGACTTTTTCTTTAACATCTGTGCCTACTTGTTCTTCCAACTATCTTGACATTAATTAGTGGATTCCTAGGTGTCAGTCCCTTGCCAACCTGAGATCAAAAGGGAATTAGAATTTAAGATGACTAATCATGTTCAATGCACTACCATCGGTTCCCCCTTAGGATTATATTTATATTATGTGTGAATTATAAACCTCCTCTGCAGACGAACCATGAGAGACGATGGACTCTGAAAAACAAACTGAGGGTTCTAGAGGGGAGGTGGGGTGGGGGGATGGGTTAGCCTGGTGATGGGTATTAAGGAGGGCACGTTCTGCATGGAGCACTGGGTGTTATATGCAAACAATGAATCATGGAACACTACATCAAAACCTAATGATGTAATGTATGGTGATTATCATAACATAATAAAAAAATTTTTAAAAAATAATAAACCTCCTCTGCCTGGCCTCTTAAATGTTGGGATGTCTCAGGGCTGAGTCCTTGACCCTCTTGTCTCTTCCCCAGGTGATGCCATCCACTTCCACAGCCTTAAATGCCATGAATGTGATGCCTCAATTGGTATTTCCAGCCCCACCCTCTTCCTGAGCTCCAGGCACCCCTGTCCAACTGCTTGCTGGACATCCCCCACTTGGATGTCTCCTAGGCATCTCAAACTTAGCATGAATGAAACTCGCCTCTCAATTTCTTCTCGCCAGAACTTACCCCACACACATCCTCATTTTAGTGGCATTGTCGTTGCTCAGACCCAAATCCTAGGCAGCCTCGACTTCTCTATCTCACTTCCTCCAGAGGAGCATTCACCACGGAGCTCTAGAAGCTTAAACTTCCAGATCTTTCGCTCGCACAGAGCCCCTCCAGAGGACCTCATTTTATGTTCGGTGTTTCATTTTTCTTATAGAGGGGCCTCAAACTGTGTTAGGTTTCAGGTCCCACAAAACTTGGATCTGCCTCTGCACCCTACATCCTGCTTTATTTCGGAAAGCAAACTATCTCGATCAGACCACTCTGGACACTGTCAATTGCTGTAGTCCAAGCCACCTTATTCTCTGGCCTGGAGTACCACAGTGACCTCCTCATGCTCCCCCAGCCTCCTCACTCCCTCCTACTGTTTTCTATATTACTCCAAAATCACCTTTTATAACTGTTTAAATGTTAAATGATCTGTTAAAACCCGTCATATCCCTTACTTAACCCGTTCCACTTAGAATAAGTCATACTACTGAAGGATTACAATGCCCCCGGCGATCTGGCCCCTGTTTGCCTCTCAGCCCTCCCCTCATGGCTTACTCCTCTCTGGCTGTACCCTTCTTTCCTCCCTGGAATACACCAGACTCCATTTTGTCTTGGGACTTTTACACTTGCTGTGTCCTCTGCTGGAAATAGGAATTTCTCCCATTTCTTTAATCGTCTCATCTTTTAAGTCTCTGCTCAAGTATCTCCCCCAACGTAGCACCCAACTCCACCCAGTCATTCTTGACCCACTATCTTCCTTTCACTGGTCACCGTATGAGCTATCTAATCTACTCAGTTGACTTTTTTATTGTCTGGCTTCTTCTAAAAGATAAGCTCCATGAAGTTGGGAACCCAGTCCTGCTCACTACTGAATCTCCACAAGGAGTGCCCACTGCCGAGAAGGTGCCCAATAAATATTTGCTAAATAAGTGAATAAGTAAAATGTTAAAAAAAAAATGCTAACACAGTAAAGCGTGGCATAAAGCAGTACAACACATAGTGTGGATGGAATTAAAGAGTATGAACTATATTATGAGGTTCCTTTTGTTTCTACTTCATTAACTACAGCCAGCTAAAACTCTCTCCTGCCAGTACATGAAAATTTGAGTTGTAGATTGATGTCACAATTGATATTCCACTGTGAATGCCATCATAATGCATGAGGTAAAATGTGCACATCATAGTATCCAAACTGTGAGATGCTTGCTATAAATAGCAAATGCATGGAGAGGAAAATAGATAGACTAAATCATGTCAGTATCTCTCTAGTCCCTTTCCTCCAAAATAATGGCTTAGGAATGCTCAGGTTTGAAGGTGAGGAATGCTATCATCCGTGTATTCTGAATTGAATTAAAAACAGTGTGAAAATAGGAAAAAAAAACAGTAATTGAGGTCTGGATCAATTTCCTTCAGATCACTAAGGAAAAACAGTTTTTAAAATAACAGCTTTTTTGAGATATCATTCACGTACCATAAAGCTCACACTTTTTAAATATACAGTTGTTTACTCATAGAGTTTCGCATCCATCACCACTGTCACATTCCAGAACATCTTCATCACCCCAAAAAGAAACTAGCAGTCACTCCACCTTCCCTCCCTTCCCCTCCAGGCCCCTGGCAAACACGAATCTACTTTCTGTGTCTATGGATTGGCTGCTTCTGGACATTTCACATAAATGGAACCAAAAAATATGTGACTTTTTGTGTCTGGCTTCTTTCACTTGGCCTAATATTTTTAAGGTTCATCCACGTTGCAATATGTATCAGTACTTTGTTTCTTTTATTGCCAAATAGATATGCCACATTTTGTCTATCTATTCATCAGTTTATGTATATTTTGGATTATTTCCACGTTTTGGCTATCATGAATAATGTTGCTATGAACATTCATGTAAAAGTTTTTGTGTAGACATATGTTTCCATTAGCATGTATTTAGTAGAATTGCTGGGTCATATGGTAACTTTTTGCATAACTTTTGAAGAACTGCCAAACTGTTTGTCAGCTTGACTGCACCATTTTATGGTCCGATCAGCAATGTGCCCGGGGTCCAGGATGAGGGGTCCCAATTTCCCCACATCCTCATCAGTACTTGCTATTGTCTTTTTTATTATAGTTATCCTAGCAGTATACCCTCTTTTGGTTTTGACTTATATTTCCCTAATGACTAATGACGTTGAACATTTTTAACATACTCTCTAGCCATTTGCACTCATGTATCTTCTGTGGGGAAAGGTCTATTCAAATGTCTGTTTTGCCTACTTTTTAATCGGGTGTCTTTTCATTATTGAGTGTAACAGTTCATTATATATTCTGGATACAAGTCCCTTATCAGATATAGGATGAGCAAATATTCTCTCCCATTCTATGGGTTGTCTTTTCACGCTCTTGATGGTTTCCTTTGAAGCACGGAAGTTTTTAATTTTGATGAAGTCCAATTTATCCTTCCTCTCTTTTTTGTCTTTTGTAATTTTGGTGCCATATCTAAGAAACCATTGCCTAATCAAAGGCCTTATGCTTTCTTCTAAGAATTTTACAGTTTTATCTCCTATATTTAGGTCTATGCCCCATTTTGAGATTTGCATATGGTACAAGGCAGCAGTTCAGCTTCATTCTTTTGCATGTGGACATCCAGTTGTACCAGCAACATTTGTTGAGAAGACGGTGCTTTCACATGAATGGCCTTGGCACCTGTATTTGTCAGGGTTCTCCAGAGAAAATGAACCAAGAGGATATATATAAAGAGATCTATTTTAAGGAACTAGCTCATGTGATTATGGGGACTGGCATGTCTGAAATCCTCATGGCAGGACAGCAAGTGTAAATTCAGGCAAGAGTTGATTTTGCAGTATGGAGTCTGAAATTTGCAGACCAAGCCAAAAGGTGTTTCTATGTCCTGAGGCAGAAATGCTTCTTCCTCTGGAAACCTGCCTTTGCTATACAGGCTTTCCACTGGTTAGATGAGACCCACCCATTATGGAGGGTAATCTACTTAGAGTCAACTGATTGTAAATGTTAATCACATCTACAAACATCTTCACAGAAACATCTAGTGTTTGACCCAACAACTGGGCACCATAGCCTAGCCAAGCTGAAACCTAAAATCAACCATCATGGCACTCTTCTCAAAAATCAATTGACCACAAATATAAGGTTTATTTCTGAAGTCCTCATTCAAGTTCATGGATCTTTGTGTCTATCATTATGCCGGTATCACAGTGTAGCTTTATAATAAGCTTTAAAATCAAGGTGTGAGTCCTTCAACTCTTGTTTGGTTTGAGATTATTTTGGCTATGTGTAGTCTCTTGCAATTCATATGACTTTTAGGATCAGCTTTTTCTGAAGAAAAAAAGCAGTTGAAATTTAGATAGGTATTGCTTAAATCTGTAGATCAATTTGGGGAGTATTGCCATCTTAATATTAAGTCTTCCAATTCATGCACATGGAATGCCTTTCCATTTATTCAGATATTTCTAAATTTCTTTAGCCATGTTTTATGATTTTTGGTGTATAAGTCTTATATGTTTGTTAAACTTGTTCTGAGTATTTTATTATTTTTTGGTGCTATCGTAGAGATTTTTTTATTTCATTTTTTGATTGTTCATTGCTAGTACATGATACATGATTTCTGTGTATTAATCTTGTATCCTGCAACCTTGCTGAATTCATTTATTTGTTTTAATAACATTTTTGTGGATTCATCAGGATTTTCTCTATACAAGATCATACCATCTGTGACTCTCCAGTATAATGTTGAATAGAAATGATAACAATGGACATTCTTGTCTTTTTCTTGATCTCAGGAAGAAAGCATTCATTTTTCACCCCAGTAAGTACGATATTAGCTGTGGGTTTTTCATAGATGGAAATTTAAGGAAGTTGCCTTCTATTCCTAGTCTGTTGAGTGTTTTTATCGTGAAAGAGTGTTGGATTCTGTCAAAAGCTTTTTCTGCATCAATTTCAATGATCATGTGGTCTTTATACTTTATTCCATTAATATGGTATATTACATTGATTGATTTTCTTATGTTATACCAACTTCACATTCCTAGGATAAATCCCACCTAGTCATGATATATGATTCTTTTTATATGTTGCTGAATGCAGTATGCTAGGATTTTGTTGAGAATTTTTGCATCAATATTTATGTTGGTATGCAGTTGCCTTGTGATGTCTTTGGTTTTGGTATCAAGTTAAAACTGGCTTCATAGAATAAATATTCACTCTGCTTCTAGTTTTTGGAAGACCTTAGAAAGGATTGGTATTAATTCTTCTTTAAATGTTTGGTAAAATTCCCCAATAAGGCCATCTAGCCCTGGAATTTTGTGGGAAATTTTATTACTAATTCAGTCTCTCTGCTTGTTATGGGTCTATTCAGATTTTCTTTACTTTTTTTAAGATTCTATTTATTTATCTGAGAAAGAGAGCAGGAGCAAGCAAGCAGGGGGAGGAGCA
The DNA here is from genome assembly GCF_029215605.1 of Mirounga angustirostris. Classification (NCBI taxonomy): domain Eukaryota; kingdom Metazoa; phylum Chordata; class Mammalia; order Carnivora; family Phocidae; genus Mirounga; species Mirounga angustirostris. The sequence goes on along the minus strand of NW_026991711.1, from coordinate 13,156,885 downwards.
GAGGGAGAGGGACAAGTAGACTCCACACTGAGCATGGAGCTGGATGTGGGACTCCATCTCAGGACCCTAAGATCATGACCTGAGCCGAAATCAAGAGTTGGACACTTAGCCAACTGAGCCACCCAGGCACCCCACTATTCAGATTTTCTATTTCTTCTCAATTTCATTTTGTAGTTGTGACTTTTTAGGGATTTCCATTTCATCCATGTTATCTAATTTGTTAGCATACAACTGTTCATAGCATTTCATTATAATTTTTTTATTCCGGAAAGTGCGGTATTAATAGCCCCTTTTATTTTTAATTTTAGTAATTCAGTCTTTTTTTTTTCTTGATCTAGCTAAAGGTTTGTCAATTTTGTTGATCTTTTCAAAGGAGCAGCTTTTTTTCCTCTTGGTTTTTTAATTCTCATTTCACTTATTTCCTTTCTCGGTTGTATTATCTCTTCTGCTTGCTTGGGTTTAGTTTGCCCTTTCTCTAGTTTTGAAGAAACTAGGTGACATTATTGATTTGAGCTCTCTTTTCTTTTATACCAAAGATGTTTGCAACTCTGAAGTTTCCCAAGAGCACTGCTTTCACTGTATCCCTTAAGTTTTGGTCTCCTGTGGTTTTGTTTTCATTCATCTTAAAAGTATTTCCTAATTTCTCTTGTGATTCCTTCTTCAACCCATTTGTTATTTAGAAGGGATGCTGGCCCACTTATTTGTGAATTCCTCAGATTTCCTTTTGTTCTTGATTTCAAATTTCATTTCACTGAAGATGGAGAACATACTTTGTATGATTTGAGTCTTTTTAAATCTACCAAGACTTGTTTTATGGCCCAACATGTGATCTCTTCTGGAGAATGTTCCCTGTGCACTTGAGAAGAATATGTATCCTGTTGTTGTTGGATGGAGTGTCCTACAGATGTTTGTTAGGTCTAGATGGTGTATAGTGTTCTTCATGTCTTCTGTTTGTTGTTCATCTTCTGCCTAGAGGTCCTATCCATTATTAAGAGTGGAGATTGAGAGGAGTTCCCTGGTTTCTGCTGATTCTTGAGGCCTAGGAAGGCACCCTCCCCCAACAGAATTCAAAGACCTGACAATGTCCCTGTATTGTGGAATTGCTTGCAGGAGAAAATCTTTTTGGTACTTTAGGCTGCTGTCAACTTATGTCACTAAGACCCGGTATTTATTTGAACTGAAGGAAGATGATGATGCATGTAAAAAAGCCCAGCAGACAAGAGCATTTTATCTCTTTCATAGCCTGGCTCCTTTGCTTCAGAAATCGGGACACCAATACCAGGCCTCCAGGCATAGCCTACTAGAGTTGGAAAGGCTCCTGGCAAGGTTTGGACAGGACACACAAAGAATAGAAGACTCTGTGCTGACTGGATGCTCTGAACAGCATGAAGCGTGGTTTGCTCTGGATCTAGGTCTAAAAAGCTCCTCTTCCATAAATGCTTCCTTACAGAAACCAGAAATGGAGACAGAGCTCAAGGGCTCTTTCCTGAGCTGAGGAAGGCTCTTTCAGCTGAATACAAAGGATGCCTCCTTGCTGACCACGGCTCAGGCTCTTCTCTGTTGGCATGATGCTCATCAGTTCTGTAGCAGAAGCGGGCAGCCCACCAAGAAGAATATGGCTGGCAGCAAGCGTGTGTGCCCTTCCAATAAGATTATCTATTATCCACAGATGGCTCCTGGGGTGATCACTCTGGTGTCAGATGGGACTCGATGTCTGCTTGCCCGCCAGAGTTCCTTAAGGGAATGTATTCTGCCTTGGCAGGTTTTTGTGATATAGGTGAAAGTCTGGAAGAGGCTGTCCGGAGAGAAGTTGCAGAAGAGGTGGGATTGGAGGTGGAAAGACTGCAGTACTCTGCATCCCAGCACTGGCCCTTTCCTACTAGCTCACTCATGATTGCTTGTCATGCAACTGTGCAAGCAGGGCAGACAGAGATCCAGGTGAACTTGAAAGAACTAGAGGCAGCTGGCTGGTTCAGTCATGATGAGGTAGCCACAGCCCTGAGGAAAAACAATCCATATACTCGGCAACAGTATGGGACATTCTGGTTGCCCCCTAAGTTAGCCATTGCCCACCAACTGATTAAGGAGTGGGTGGAAAAGCCGTCCTGCTCTACCCTGCCCGTTTAGCTCAGATTGAGCCACCTAGATCAGTATCCTGGAGGGGCATAAATGAGATCAGTTGATAAAGGGGAGGTGACCAAAGGCCATCTCCAACTTTATACTAAGGCAGAGCGAGGATGAATATAGCAGTGTAAGGAAGTTCTTGTTCACAGGCAATCAAAGTGCCAAACTGATAATGACACTTGTCGAAATCAGAGGGAAGTTTGAAGCATTAGTTTAGATATAGGCCCCCATGCACCCATTTTCACTGTCTTGGAAGCAAACATCTTTTGGCATGTATCTCGTTAATGCTGGGTTTACACTAACTGCCAAAATGTGCCTGGTATAATTTTAATTTTATCTTAGTATTGAAGATACATAGCAAATCTCAACCCACTACTGAGTTACCTTTCATCCTCATAGGACTAAGAAAAAAGGCACAATATAACATTAAAACTTTCATGTACAGGTATTTTGTACATGGTATTTAAGTAAAAGCCTTATTTCTTTAAGGCATCTGAAGGGATGAAGAAAGTGGGAGCCAAGGCCTTCCTCAGAGTACTCTGTAATAAATCAGATGCAGTGATGTTCTGCTGGGGTAACTGCATCCCAGTGGGGCTTAAGAGAGCTATGTCTTTTGCTGTTACTTGCTCAGCTTGTGACCCAAGGAAAAGATGATCACTTTGCCATGTCTGATTTCCTAAATATAAAATGGTCACTGCCATTTGCATACTGTTAAGTGTTGTAACTTCAGCTAAGGGATTAATGAGAGCGAACCATTTCTTGTTTTATGGGATAAACTAAATTTAGGATTGCTCATCATTCACGTATGTCATTCTATACCTTGTCATAAGGGAGAATTTATCTGGAGGAAATAAAATAAATTTACACACACACACACACACACACACAAAAGAGTGGAGATTGAAGTCTCCAACTATTTTTTTGAATTTCTCCCTTCAGTTCTGTCAAGTTTTGCTTCATGTATTTTGGGGCTCTGTTGGTAGGTACGTGTGTATGTAACTGCTGTGTCTTCCTGACTGATTGATGCTTTGATCATAATAAAATATCCTACTTTGTCTTAGATAATTTAATCTTAAAATCTATTTTGTCTGATACAGGATAGCCATTTTGGCTCTCTTTTGGATACTGTTTACATGGGATATCTTTTTCCGTCCTTTTACTTTCAACCTACCTTGTTCCACAGAAAAACACTTAAAACTAAATTCTTCTGCTATGTATATTTTTATTTCAGGTGTTACAATACAGTGAATGATGGCTTTTAAACCATTCACCACATTTAAATGAAAATCAACATAAAAAAAAATAAAAAATAAAAAGAGTTCTTCTTTCCCCCAGCTCTTAACTAGTTCTTGACTTAACTTATAAGGATTTATTCTAGAGGATCAAATTTGGAGTCTTACTTTCTAGAGGTTCACAAATCTCTTTAATGTCCAACCAGCAGGGAAAGGAAATTCCTAAGCAAGGAACACTGCTCAGGAAGTACTGTACCATGTCTCCAAATCCCTGAGAATCAAGTCGGAAAACTGGAAGCAACAGAAAGCACTATAAGGTAACTTATTTTCACTTTGTTGACAAGTCACTTCCTAAATCTAAATTAACAAAGTATGTAGGACACTTGTGTATAGCTAGTTGGTTATTTTACTCTCTAGCGAAGTACTGTTGAATAGAAATAACATGTGAACCACAAATGCAAGTCACACATGTAATTTTAAAGTTTCTAATAGTCATATTTTTAAAAGTAAAAATGGAAAAATTGTTAATGTAGTTAATAGTTATCACTTATTAATAAGTATAATTAACATATTTTATTTAACCCAATATGTTATCATTTCTGCACGCGATCAACATAAAATTGTTAATTATTCCTTTTTTTAAGATTTATTTATTTAGGGCACCTGGGTGGCTCAGCCGGTTAAGCATCTGTCTTCGGCTCAGGTCATGATCCCAGGGACCTGGGATCTCAGCAGAGAGTCTGCTTCTCCCTCTCTCTCTGTCCCTCCCCCTTCATGTGTGCTCTCTTTCTCTCTCTCAAATAAATAAGAGAGAGAGCAGGAGTGGGAGAGGCAGAGGGAGAGGGAGAGAGAGAATCTCAAGCTGACTCCCCTCTGAGCACGGAGCCGGACTCAGGGCTCCATCTTACAACCCTGAGATCATGACCTGAGCTGAAATCAAGAGTTGGACACTTAACCAACTGACCCAGCCAGGCACCCTGTTATTGTTAACAATAACAATAAAATTGTTATTCTTAATTTTCTACTAGGTCTCTGAAATTTAGTCTGCACCTTACTCTTAAAGCACACTTAATTTCAAACTAGCTACATTTCAAGTGATCAATAACCACAATGGCTAGCGGCTACCACTCTGGACAAAGAACTATAGCATTTAAAACTGAAAATGGCCTTAAAATGCTCTCTTTTGATTACATCAAACTTAAATAATTTTTTCTTAACCACAGTTTATTATACATTGCTATAACATGACTGCTTATATAATAGGAGTATAAAAACATAATAACCTAACAAGTAGATGTACAATCAGAATTAAATTTACGAATCTTGGAGGTTTCAATCTGAATCAGTAATGACAGCTAACATTTATTAAGCATTTACTCTGTGATAGGCACTATGCCAAGTATTTTAACACATGGTGGAAGGTACTTCTGTTATCTCCATTTCATAGAAGAGGGAACTGGGGCTGAGAAAGTTTAATTAACTTGGGCAAGATCACAGCATGCAAGTTGTAAAGTCAAAATTATTTGAATTCTCATTCTGGCTGGCTCTTGGAGCCTGTGATCCTAGCCTCCAAACTCTACACCTCCCTAAAATGTACCCAAAAACCTGCAGAATTCAGTAATTTTCACATATAAAACTATGAGAGAGAGAAACAGAGAAAGAGCAAAAGAAATTAATCGAATCCAAATATCCCCTGCTTGTCTTCAATTTAACAATTTGCTGACTATTGGGTGCAGTACCCTTTGGGAATATGAAGGTTTCACTTGCCCCTGGTTGGCATGCTCTGACTGTAACAGACAGCTTCAGACAGGGGTTTGAAAGTCTTGATAAAAAGCAGCTGAAGAAATGTAAACAGTTCAGCATTTTATTTTCAGCAAACAACTTTTCTCAACAGTTCTCATCTCTTTTGCTGGCTCTTACCTAAGCAACAAATAGCATCAATATTAGAAAGAGTTAGAAATCTTATTTATCAGTCCAATGCCTATTAACTATCCTTAATCCATCAATGTACTATTTTATTCTGCATAATTGGGAGGGAGACTAACAGAAAATATACAAATACACTTTCTACACACACAGTGTGATGCATACATCCATATCACATGTAGCTGTCTGAGGTCTATTCCTTATTTAATCCTAAAATCTGTCTAATTAATAATAGTTGATAATTATTGAGTACTATACAGACACCATGCCATGAGAATTTACAAATATTATCCTAACTAACTTTTACAATACCCCTATGAAGAAGTGTTATTCCCCTTTTACAAATGAAAAAACAAAGCCAACTTTTTTCATTGTACCAAGTTAACTATTAATACAAACACCTGTAAAGAATACCATCACCTCATATCTGTATACAGTTATAGATTATAATACTTTCATTTATATTATTTAAACTGACCCTCATAATAAGTTGTGATACAGAGAGCACATGTGCTTACAACTACCAGGACAAGTAGTTGAGGTTCTTTTGGAGTCCTGGGGCAACTTTTAAAAATTTACAGATTGCTCATTTGGGAGAATCTTATTTTATTTACACTCAGCATCCAATAAACCAGAAATGACAGACAAGACCAAATTCTACTCCAGCTGAGAGAAGCTTTCACAGAGTTTTTAAAAGCCTAACTTCTCCAACCACCCCCATTAACATGAAAACCCATAAAACCAAGAGCAGTACCTGAAGAAGATTCTGATGCTCTCTCGTTAAGGAGTCTTGCCTCCTGTATTATGATAAATAGGTCATGACCAGGCTGTGCAGTACCTTCTGACGAACAACAAAAATCCCAAATTACCAGAGCACCTTGGTGGCTCAGTCAATTAAGCACCAACTCTTGATTTTGGCTCAGGTCATGACCTCAGGGTTTGTGAGATCGAGCCCCAAGCCCCATGTGGGGCTCTGCACTCAGCGGGAAGTCTGCTTGAAGATTCTCTCCATCTGCCCCTCTCCCTACTCCCTCTCTCTCTAAAATAATCTTAAAAAAAAAACACTAAATTACCTAGATTTCATGTCCTAGTTGAGAGAAACTTCAAGTCTTCCATTTTCCCAACCTCACCCTTTTTCACAAGGGGTTGTAAATGCTCTGAGCAAATATGCCCCCAGAATTTAACAGAGGTAGGGTCAGGTCTAATAAGCTGAAGTGAAAGGTATCAGGAGCTGGCTGTTCACAGTTAACTGGGCCAAAGCAATGACAGCTAATCGGGAGTGAACAAAACTTAAGGTTTTCCACCCCTCCATTTCATTTCCAAATAATTTAATGTCAGAACTGTTGTGATTAATATCATATCTTAACAGCCATTATTATTCCATTTTATAGATGAGAAATCGAGGCTTAGAGACATTAAGTGCTCACTCAAGTGTACATAAGTAGTAGGAGACCAAATACCCAAATTCACTCAACTCAAGTTCAAGGTTCTTTACCTTCCAACATCTAATCTCCTTGGGAAATAAACCTATATTCCTATGGGCTGCCATTATACAATATCCGAGCTATTTTCTTATGGGGAGAGAATACTCATAAAACAAACAGGACTCTCTCCATGGGAAATGGGTTTCTAAGTGCCATAAATTCCCAAAAGGCTGAGCATTAGGAACTCTCCAAACTGGCAGGCCTGCTGTTGAAAATGCAGTTCCCACTTTGGAGGCTTCCTGGACACCAGAACTGGTCTCAGTTGTCAGGATGGCTGATAATCACCCCAAGTTTACAGAAATTTCTCCCATTTGGGGATCTCTTTATTCCTTACCCTTAAAAATCTCCTTCCCTTTTGACTGGAAACTTACAATATTAAAATAAGGGTAGGCTGACATTTCATATTCTAGCAGTTGATGTCACCATTAACTTGTTTTATTTATAACCTGAAATAATAAGTTTATGCTTTGCCTCACCAAAAACACAAGCTCCCTACCTTGACATATCTGTAGACTTACGTTGGAATTTCTATTATTTAATAATTATTAAACAAATATATGTAATCTACAGAGTCATTGCCAATAAAACACATACCACAGATTTTTAAAAAGTAACTGGAGATCAGGCCATACCTAAGCAAGCCTCTAGACAGGTCATCTTATTTCCCTGGTAACCTAGTCATAAAATGGTTTTGGTAAGTAATTCCTAAAATCTTAATAATTTTGAGTGAGGAAAAAGACTCCTCAGAATCCAGACATGACCACCGCTGACCTAAATAAATAAATATCAAGCAAAAAAAAAAAAAAGAACTACCCCAAATTAATCTACATAACAGTCTATCTTTAAAGAAATAATGTGTCATAAGAACAACAAATTGTCACATCTAAGAAACATCAATTCTACAAAGATAGGTCTGTAGACCTCTTGTCAAGAACGCATCACTGACACAGCTAAAACTTTCTAAGGGAGTTTTCTCCACCAATTCGTTAGAATCCTTTAAAAGATCTTGGCTGGCAATCACAATTGCATAGCGATCCCGGGGTCTCAGCCCAGAGATTCTGGACCCACTGGCCTGGATTCTAACATACAGCTAAAGCTTAAAATCATTCACTTAAAAGCAAATGTTTTAAGTAAATTTCCAGAGAGCAGAACTTCAGGATAGCCAATAGGAAATTAAATTCCCTACGGGCTGCCCGAAGTGTAGTACTCTCTCACCTAATGTGGAACCTCCTTCCTACCACTGTCCTTTAGAGGCAAAAATGAATTCTTTTCTTCACTATCACCCTTAGCTCAAAACACTGGACTCGGTAGGGGCTCAAGAGAAGTGCCCTTTGATTTAAACACTGATTTCTCCGATTTGGGCAGCTCCAGTAGTAAAGGAAGATTGGGTGTATTGTTCATGCTATTGAAATCAGGTCTCTGCGCCCCTCAGTACCGGTAGGAACCCATAAACATTTAGATCAGCTCTGCAAACCAGTGTTGCTTTAGGGAGGGGTTATCTCTCCCAACTCCTCCCGATCATTTAAAGAATGGGACCCCAAAACAAGGAATTCAAGGAATAGTCTCGGATCCTGGGTGGGGAGGGGCTGGAGACACAAGCGCTACGTGGACAACTCCCGAAGACCCTGGGCTGGGGAGGGGAGGGGAGGGGAGGCCTGGCGGGAGAGCCCAGGGCTGAGCAACACCTCTGCCGGACAAGCCGAAGGTGTGAGTCACTGGTGAGCACCGCGGGAGGAAGGGGCGGCTTGAGTCATAGTCCTGGGGGAGGTCGGAGGGTCTGACAGATGAAGAAGCCTGTGAACCCGGGAGTGGAATTTAAGTGGGAAGTGGGCTTCACAGGAGCTCCTCCCAGGGGAGTGGGGGTTTAGGGTTCCAGAGACCTAGGGGGCTGGCGCTGGGGGGCACTCCGCGGGCCGCGGGGAGGGGCTAGCAGGCGGCAGAGGAGGAGGCCGGACAGCCCGCGGCGCCGAAATCTCCCGCGCTCTGAAGCTAGCCCCACCTCCCCAGCCGGACCTCACACGCCCCTCGGCGCGGCGCGGCGCGGCGCGGCCCGCCAGCCAGCCCCTCCCGCCACCTTCCCGACGTCACCCCAGGCCCCAGCTGGCCGGCAAAGTCCCCGCCCCACCTCGCCCGCGACTAGCCGGGCTGCCCGCCGCGAGTCGCCAGTGACGGCACTGCAGGGTGCGTGGCCAATCGGCGCGGCCCCGGAGGCGGCGGCCTCGGCCCCGCCTCCCGCGCCCAGAGCCAATGAGAAGCTGGCACAGGGGGCCGCGGCGGGGTGAGGGGTCGCGAGGCCCCGCCCCATCCTCCCCTTTCCCCTTTGCCCCGCCCTTTCCCGCCCGGCCCCCCCCGCCCCTCCCCAGCCCCGCGCCGCCGCTGGTGCAGGTCCCCGCGCTGGGCCCGCCCCCACCCCTCCCGCCGGCCCGCCAGCGCGCCTCACGGCTCCTGTCTCCCCTCCCTCCTTCTCTCTCACACGCCTAGCGCAATGGCGGCGGCCGCGGCGGAGCAGCAACAGTTCTACCTGCTCCTGGGAAACCTGCTCAGCCCCGACAATGTGGTCCGGAAACAGGCAGAGGTAACCGAGCTCTCCACCCCCGACTCCGCGCCGGGGCCGGCGCGCAGCCCTTCCCCCGACGCCGCCCCGCCGGGCCTCGGCTGCTCAGCCGTGGCCGCGCAGGCCGGGCCGGGCGGCGGCCGCGCAGCCCACGTGTGAGGCGGCCCGCGGCTCCTGGCCGTGCCCCCGGGCCCTTCCGGCCCTTGTCCCCGCGGCGCCCGGCGCCAGTTACCACCCCGCCACCCCTCGCACACACGTGCGGCCACTCCTGACACGCTGCCCCCGCCCAGATGGGGAAGCCGGGCGGCGGGGAGGGATGTGGGGTGTGGGGCGGGCCCGGGGTTCCCCTCGCCCCTTTCCCGCTTTCTCCCGGTGGGATCCTCCCCCGCCCTTCCAACCTCGGTCTCCACCCAGCCCAGCCCTCCTGGTGCCCCAAACCCCGGCTGCTCCCTGACCCATCACCTCTGCTTCTCTCCTGTCCTCGTCTTTCCCTCCCTCCCCCATCCCCTCCTTTTGAAATGCGTGTCTTCTCTTGCTTTTCCACTTACTTCCATTTAGTCCTCTTTTTCTTGTCTAGTCCCCAGCATCGGAAGCTGGATTTCCCTCTCCCCTCCACCCGCTCACGGTTTTGTGAGTTGCCTTTAGGGTTTCTTTCCAAGCACCTTCCACCTTTATTCTTCCTTCGGACAAATTTTCTTTGATCTCTAGAGATTTGTGGTCTCATAACATAACTGCGATGTCCTGGGACTTCGTTGTTTAAGTGGGCCAGTGCCACCATATGTTTAAGTCTTTAATTTCATTAAATCTAACCTGAATCTCTCTCTCTTTTTTTTTTTAAGCCACCTCTGGCTTCTGGCCTCCAAATTGTGGAGCTGTGGATATATTTTCAAGAGACAGTATTTCAGATGTATCTGCAAGTTCTTTACCAAGTAGCATCAAGACACACGTAGTTCAGTATAAGACTAATGTTAATGCTGTCAGTGTCGAGACCACGATATATACGGGAGACGCTAAAAGGGAAGGGCAGAAACTTTCTAGATTTTTTAAGTGCATTATAAGAACCTGTCTTCAAACTTGATTATATGTAGAGTTCTCTGCCACCACGAGATTAAAGATTTTTATAAGATTCAGTGAAGGATGTTCAGCCAGATATTTTTACAGAGCAGAAATTTATTTTACATGTGGCTGATGAAATTGGGGGACAAGTCCTCTTGTCATGAATTTTATACATGTCTTTAGAACCACAATGTTGTTAATATTTACTTTGACTAGATTAAGATATGCTGGCTACGCTTAGTGGTTTTATAATATGTAAAGTAAATACAATGGAAGTTCAGTTCTGTATGAAAAAGCACTTTAAACAATTACTAACTTTAGTCTAATGATTTTTGATTCATGTATTATACATGTGATACGTGTTCAGGGTAAAAATTTAAACAGCGCAAATCGTTTTTTCCCCATTCCCCAAAGACAACTACTTTTAAGTGTCTTGTGAGTAGTCCCTGAAAATATCTTTACTAGTGCAAATGTATACATTCATTTTTACATGAATGGGCCTTTCATACGCATACTGTTGTGCAACTTGGATTTTTCACTCAACATATTTCACATTGCCGCATAAGAGATTTTGTTAAAGCAGCTATGTAGTATTCCATCATATGGATGTTTTATTTATTCAGTCAACCTTCCTATGAATGGACATTAGGTTTCCATTGTCCTCTTAAAAATGGGAATACATGCATACCTATCTTTTCAGACTTTGCCGGGTTTACTTGTGGAATACTTAAAAGTAGCATTTGTCCTTGGAAGTAATGTGCATTGATTAGTTGCATCAGTTTGCACTCCTGTCAGAGGGATGTGATGATGCCTATAAAAACACTTTAATGCATTTTGCTAACTCTGGAGGTAATTTTTCACCAAAATAAGTTCTTAATCCCAACCCATAATAGAAATTGCCATGTATTACAAAGCAGAACAGCATTGTAATTAGTAAGCGAGTTTAATTCTCCCTCTTCCCTCCAGTTGCTTAAGTCTCTATTGTCAAGCCTAGTGGGGAATCTCTTTTCTATTGAACTAAATACCAGTGTCTGGTTCAGCTTGAATTCCAATTGGTGCCTGTTGTAAATCTTTTATCACTTCCATCACTTTGGGGATAGTTAGGAGCATTCAGCACATTTTCTCATAAAGAACAATTGAAAAGTACAGTTGACCATTGAACAACTCAGAGGTCAGGGACACCAGCCCCCACACCCCCGACTCCCCGAAAACTTAACTAATAGCCTCCTGTTGACTGGAAGTCTTACCAATAACATAAACAGCCAATTAACACATATATTGTATGTTATGCATATTATATACTATATTTTTACAGCAAACTAAGCTAGAGAAAAAATGTTAAGAAAATCAAAAGCAGAGAAGAGACATTCCAGTACTGTACTGTATTCATAAAAAATCCATATATAAGTGGACCCGCACAGTTCAAACCCATGTTGCTCAAGGATCAACTTTGCTGTTAGTCTCTATTCCTATCATTCAGGTAGTACATTTTTACTTTCTTTGTATATATCGGAAACATATTAATATGTAAATTAGGTATTATAAAATAGAATATTCTTTTTTTTTTAAGATTTTATTTATGTATTTGACAGAGAGAGACACAGCGAGAGAGGGAACACAAGCGGGGGAGTGGGAGAGGGAGAAGCAGGCTTCCCGCTGAGCAGGGAGCCCGATGCGGGGCTCGATTCCAGGACCCTGGGAACATGACCTGAGCCAAAGGCAGACCTTAATGACTGAGCCACCCAGGTGCCCCAGAATATTCTTAATTTGACACCAAAAAAGGTAAATGTTAGAGGGGAAGTTTCCTGGTCTCATATAACACAAAGCTGGACTGTAAATAGAGCTGCTTAAGAAAGCAAAATATTATTTGAAAAATAAATAGCTGCATATAATGATATTTTAATACCCCTTTTTTTGCCTTATGAAATGAGCTGTTTATAAGTAATCAAACTAAATTAAATGGAGTATTACTGTCTGAAATAGCAAATAAATTTTTTTTAACTAAAGAATTGGCAAAAGGTCAGTAAATATCTTTGTAATTTACTCCGTCAAAATAAAAATACTTAATTGAGGGCGCCTGGCTCAGGCGTTAAGCATCTGCCTTCGGCTCAGGGCATGATCCCAGGGTCCTGGGATAGAGCCCCACATCCCGCTCCCTGCTCTGCGGGGAGCCTGCTTCTCCCTCTCCCGCTCCCCCTGCTTGTGTTCCCTCTCTCGCTGTGTCTCTCTCTGTCAGATAAATAAAAAAAAAAAATCTTAAAAAAAAAAATTTAAAAAATACTTAATTGACACAGATACCAAACTGTCGAGTAAGGTGACTTCTTTTATATTCACATGTGAAATCAAGTACAGTAGAAGACTTTTATTGTAATATATTGAAAACATTAAAGTTCTTCAAAACTTTTAAAAGTTTTTAAAACTTCCATTGTATAAACAATGTGGTGGGCTTTATATTTTATTTCTGTTAAATCTTCAAGGATTTTTTCTCTTTAACTTTACAAAAAATGTTTCTGATGCTTGAAGAAATGATTTCAATTCCCTAAGTCTCAAAATACAATAACATGAATAAACAATTGAGTAAGTAGTTGACAGGTAATACAAAGTTGAATGTCCATGGCATTCATGACTAGACATTTTTATGATATAAGCTTAAGTATTTTATTAATCATATGCATGGATTTTACATTCTTATTTTTTCCATTGACTTTGTTTTTCATTGATTCTAATACAGAACTTCATTAATGAGATTTTAATTGGAGGAAGGTAACATTGAAAAATGTACTTGATTTTTGAGGAACCAGGGTGTTTACTAGGTAAAACTTGTCCCCTCTTCATATGCAAGGTAGGCTCATGATAAATATTTATGAAATGAGTGAAGTAAGTACTTATTAGCATTTCTTCTTTGTGGGCAGGAAAGGGGGAGGTGAAATCTGCTTTACATTGTGTGATTGTGCATGGTGAAATCAAATGGAGTTGAAATTCTATTTGCCTTGACACTGGCAACATTCACTGAACCTGCCTGGCCTGGTGCTAGGAATATTCTTAGAAAGAGTCTTTATATTTTTATATAGTCTTTATATATGTGTTCTTTGTATTTGCTGCACTCCAATGTGCTGGGAATACGAGGAGAAAGAGATACCATCCCTGTTTTGGTGGAACTCAGTCTATTTAGGCTAATAACTTGATTTTAAGGCTGTTCTTTTTGCCAAACTATTATCCTTGACCAGTGTTACGGTGTAAATGTAATACAATATCTGGATTGCCACAGTGGAACATAACAAATGGGGAGAACCCTCTCTCAGGAATCAGATGTCACTCATAACTAAACTCTTTCTCCATTGACTTTTAATTCTTTATGGAATAGAGTTCAGTATTTGACTTAATGTTTGTAAGTGTCTACTAGAATTAGCATAGTAGAACTGTCAAACTTACAGTCCCAGCTGGGCAAGGTTTTCTGAGAGTGATATCCTAGTAAGGAATTTTTTTTCTGAAACTTGATTTAGACCACTGGAAATGAAAGTGTTAAACATTTATAGCATCTAAGATAGGTACAAAGAATAAAAAGGCATTTTTATGTCCTGTGAGAGACTGTTTAAATGAAAAGGCCATAACCCATCTTTCAGTCGCATTCATAAAGATTAAGTGAGAAACCTCAAGGTACATATCCATTTTTGCAATCATCTTATGAATCTCTCTACATAAATTACCTCATTTCTGTCTACATGAATCCAGACCATCTTCTCTCCTCAGCTGTAAATGCTTGTCACAGTTTTCTGCATCATTGTGTTCCTGTGTGCTTATGTACTTGAGAAGAACTTGAGGTTGTCGGAAGATTTTGAATTCTCCTTTCCCCCACATGTATTCGGATTGAGATATGTTTGAGAAGTTTGAGAACTGTGTAGCACTGTATAAATAGAACTGGTTGGTTGGTGGAGTCAGACAGATCCCAGGAGTGAAACCCAGAAAGAGCGTTCAGTGCTAAGGAGATTTTGAGTACAGCTGGCCTCAGAAAACCAGAGTTCTTTCTACTGCTTATTGTATGTGACCTTGGGCAGGTCATTTCACTTCTGAGCCTTTATTTCCTTATCTGTCAATATTTCAGGGATGCCACAGAGCACTTAATAAAAGTTATAATAAGGTAGATGTGGATTCAGGGAGACCCTTTGTTCCCTCCCTTGTCCTTGTCGCTCCTGTCCAGAGAAACCAAGTAGTTACAGGGGTGGTAGCTCTTAGCAGACAAGGTAAATGTCTTCTTGGGGAAAACAATTCCAAGTGTATTTCAAAGAATGATGTATTTTCCACAGTAAAAGACTACTCTTGTTAGAATTGGTATAAGTGCACCTGACAATCCATATTTGGATTAGTGTCAACTTTTTATTGTTAACCAATTTGTTCTCATTTTACATTATTCATGGAGAAGGAAAGAAGTGCCCTGACTCACAAAACCTAGATTTAAGTCTCCTGGCCATATTCATTTATTTATGTATATAAGTTTTAGTATAATCCGTGCTTGAAAGAAAAAGTAGCATAAAGAATTTGAATACTTTCTTTCCCTTTCTTGGATTTACTTCATCTGAGATATGTCTGTGGTGGTTGTAAGTAGTGGTAACTTGAACCAATTCTACATCATCTGATCTAGAAAATGTTGACAAGATAAGTAGTTTTCCATGATGTAAAGGGATATTAGGTGAGCACTTACTTTACAGCATGGTAGCTCAGGTCACATTTAAGAATTTTTTGGCCCTCTTTCACCTTGAGTTTTGTTCATAAAAGAAGCAAAAGTTGGGAAAATGTGCACATACATTAGAAAAACATGAGAGCTAAAGGTGGAAGGGAGCTTGAAAGTCACTCTCTGGACATACTTTCCTAACCAGCTGAAGTGTATTTTGTGTCACAGGGGGAAATTTTACCAACAGACCTAGATTACATGATTTCTCATGCATGGACCTTGCCCAGTCTTCGTTTCATTTCTTTTCACTCATGTGCTCATGACGTTTTTTTAATATATTCTAACCTTAAACGTTTTTCTTTCTCCTATAGGAAACCTATGAGAATATCCCAGGCCAGTCAAAGATCACATTTCTCTTACAAGCCATCAGAAATACAACAGCTGCTGAGGAGGTACTAATTTAGTATTTGAGAATATGACATTATTACAAAACAAGTTGGGTATTAGATGGTGGTCCGTGTGGGTAATGAGAACTGTTATTTACTGCATAGACGTTACCAGAACTTTGAACTTAGTATTTGCTAAAAGCTATTTTGCAGTTGCAGTTTTTTTGAGTACCCTGTATTAAGAATGAAATTTCTTTTTTCTGTGTCAGGTGATGTGTCCAGGATATTTAAGTTAATGGTTTTCAAATAATTACATAAAATTTTATTAAATTTAAGTGATTTCTGTAGCTATAAAAAAAATTTTCTTCCTTGAAACAATTCATTCTAAGGGAGGAAATTAATTCATTCCGTGTTGTAATGTGTTGCCAAATGTTTCTGAGAAAATATGTATTCTGTCTTTAAAATTTTTATGCTTTATAGTCGTCTCTAAGTAGTGAAGAATATATGCTAAAGATGTTTAGGAACAAAGAGAATCCTTTGTTGAATCCTTTATAAATCATGGTTTTTAGCAAATGACCTTGTTACTATGCCAAATTCACATTTATTGTTTCTTATCGCTTTTCTATGCATTTAGTGGATTTTATTTCTTCCCAAAAGTAATATCCTTATATATATTAAATGTTAAGTGAATGTTTTCTTTATTTTGGAAAATTTGTCAAAATATCCCAAGTCTAGAAAACCAATCCCACCTCCGAAACATGGAATTGAGAATTTGTAAAGTGAGGGAAGCCTGGCCGGCTCAGTTGATAGAGCATACAACTATTGTTCTTGGGATCATGAGTTCAAGCCCCACATTGGGCATAAGGATAATTTAAAAGGGGGGGGGATTTGTATAGTGAGACTTCTTTACTAATATTAAAACATGATGGAAATGGAGTCACACTAAACTTCCACATAGTATTACGCTTGACTTCTTGTGGTCAATTAGTTTAAATTGGCAATTTGAAATTCTTTGGTAATGCTTAAAAAACAGTATAAAAGTGCCCCAGTTTTTAAAAATAGATGACAGAAGGCGCTTCTTCACCTTTGTATTCTTTAATTCAAAATGAGTCAAATATGAAGAACAAACATAAGTTAAATCTCTAAAAACAGTTGGCTATTTTAATTATGGAAGATTGAATCAAGTTAGTTATGACACAGATTTTTTTTTAAGGTATTATTTATTTGAGAGAGAGAGAGAACTCACGAGAGAGAGGGAATGAGCAGGGGAAAGGGGCAGAGGGAGAGGAAGAAGCAGACTCCCCACTGAGCCCAATATGGGGTTCGATCCCAGGACCCTGGGATCACACCTGAGCCGAAGGCAGACACTTAACCAACTTAGCCACCCAGGCACACCCACTATGAAACAAATTTTAAAGCCAAGAATAAATACTACTAAAAACTATCGAATTTTATTTTAAAAAACCTATATTGAACCCTTTTTAAATCTTGATTTGATTTAGGAATTAGATGATTGTGAACTAGCCTCAGGATCTTGATTGTGGCTTCATAGTTGTCAATGTAAGTGTGAGAACTGCATAAACTTGAACTACTTTTACAGGGATTTTAACCATTTTGAATCCTTTCTAGAGCATTAAAGATTTCTTTAAAAGTTTGCTCTTTGCCAAAAGTAATTCAAATAAAAAGATTCATTGAAAAGTGACTTGAGAAAAAATTGGCACGTTTTATTTGTGTAGCTTAACTCCTTTTTTTTGGTCACAGTCCCATACTGATTATAGTGATAATGAGTTGCTGCAGCCCGGAAATGAAAGAAAACATGAAAAATTGGGTTTAATAGTTTCAATGGCCTATTGATTTAATATGATAAAATTTTAGAACGGTATTTGTCTTTGGGTAATCTAAGGGAATATTATACAGAAAATGCCAAACTTAAATATATTGTACAGATTTTTAAATGGGATAAGTATACACATTGAGATTGATTAGCACTTTTAGGCATTAGAAACTTGTAATATTTGTTTGCTCGAATGAAGCATAAAGATAAATGGATTTGATAGCATGTTATCTAAGAGGCTAATGAAAGGGCTGTGATACAGCGAGATAGGCCAGGCTGGGAGTAAGATTAGGTACACTAGAATGAGAGCCAGATGGAGGAGTAGGAAAAGAGCATTCTAAGGGTTGCAGTTTATATTAATTTCTTTTTCTTTAAAGAATGTATTAAAAATAGAAATTAAAGACAGTTTCATCATTGCTAAGATGTTTCCTATTTGTAATCTGATGTGTTCAGAGGTTTTTCCTTAGCTGTGAACAAAAAATAGCTTTGGGGTAGCATTTTCTATACAGTAGGCTAATGTGGTAGAGTTTTCTGTATTTTACCTATTTAAAAAAAAATCTAAGTGCTTTTGAAATGAATTGTAAAAATAGAATAGTAAAATACATCAATGGTAGAGTGAATGTAGTTTGTTGGAAATTTTTTTCTCTTGTAAGACACCAAGTTATTAACCACGTTATCCATTTATAGGCTAGACAAATGGCTGCTGTTCTCCTAAGACGTCTTTTGTCCTCTGCATTTGATGAAGTCTATCCAACTCTTCCTTCTGATGTTCAGACGGCCATCAAGAGTGAACTACTGATGATTATTCAAATGGAAACCCAGTCTAGCATGAGGAAAAAAATTTGTGATATTGCTGCAGAGCTGGCCAGGAATTTAATAGGTGTGTATGCAGATACGTTCATTATTATGTTATAGAAGAAAATGAGTATATCCTTTTTTTAAGTGGAGTCTTCTCAAAGGAAGATTCGCAAGTACCTGAGTACCATTTATTCTGTTCGAATTGAGAGTGATTATGGATTCTGCATTTAGAGCCAAAAATGACAGATGTTTGTGGAGTATAGTCATAACACCTACCTGTTGGTCTTCAGAACATCTGTATGGAGAAATAATTTTGTAGTTTGCTTAAAAATTGCCAGTGTTATTTCCTCCTTAATCTGTAAAGTTTTGAAGGCCCAGTGTAATTTACAACCTACCTTGTAGATTAAACTTGCCAACAGAAGTAAAAATCAGTGGACTCCAGGAGCTCTTGCTGTTACATTTGTGTATTAGTAAATTATGCACATAGGCTATTATACCACTATACGATATACTTTATGAAATACCCCCAAAATATTTTTAAACAATGAAATAAAAGGAAAATTACTAAAAATGCATTTTACCAACCATCAAAACCCTTTTTGGTCACACTAAAAAATACTAAGTAATTGAATATGCTTTGTTATTTTTTTTGACAGATTCAGATATGATTTTTTTTTTTTAAAAAAAGATTTATTTAGGGGCACCTGGGGGCTCAGCCGTTAAGCGTCTGCCTTCGGCTCAGGTCATGATCCCAGAGTCCTGGGATCGAGCCCCGCATCAGGCTCCCCGCTCCGCAGGAAGCCTGCTTCTCCCTCTCCCACTCCCCCTGCTTGTGTTCCTTCTTGCTGTATCTCTCTCTCTCAAATAAATAAATAAAATCTTAAAAAAAAAAAAAAAGATTTATTTATTAGAGAGTTGGGGAGGGGGGGGCAAAGGGAGAGGGGAGAGAGAATCTTAAGCAGACTCCGCGCTGAGCATGGACATGCCCAGCACAGGGCTCAATTTCACAACCTGAGCTGAAACCAAGAGATGCTTAACCGACTGCACCACCCAGCCACCCCATTCATAGATATGATTTTTAACTGAGTTCATATTAGGCAGCATTTTTAAAGGTTGAAAAGGATGGCTCACTAAGATAAGGGCTAAATGGGAGAATATTGTTGGTGTGCTTATTAGTTAATCATGACACTAATTTTTTTTTTAATTTAATACTTAGTTAACATATAATGTAGTATTGGTTTCAGGAGTAAATTTAGTGATTCATCACTTAAATACAACACCTAGTGCTCATCACAACAAGTGCTCTCCTTAATACCCATCACCCATCTAGCCTATACCCAGCCCACCTCCCCTCCAGCAACCCTCGGTTTGTTCTCTATAGCTAAGAGTCTCTATGGTTTGCCTCCTTCTCTGTTTTTATCTAATTTTTCCTTCCTTTCTCTTGTGTTCATCTGTTTTATTTCTTAAATTCCACATATGAGTGAAATCATACGGTATTTCTCTCTCTGACTTACTTCACTTAGCATAATACACTGTAGCTCCATCCATTTCATTGCAAGTGGCAAGATTTTGTTCTTTTTGATGGCTGAGTAATACTACAGTGTGTGTGTGTACCACATCTTTATCCATTCATCAGTCAGTGGATATTTGGGCTCTTTCCATAATTTGGCTACTGTTGATAGTGCTGCTATAAATGTTGGGGTGCACATGCCCCTTTGAATCCACTTTTTTGTATCCTTTGGATAAATACCTAGTAGTGCAATTGTTGGGTATTAGGGTATGACCCTAATTTTTTAATCTCCACTACCAATAATGCCAAAATTCTTGTTCAAGTCAGTTGACTGATATCCACCAATTCTTAAAAATATTCCTGTACGTTAAATTTTTTACTTTAAGTTCAAAACCCACTGAAGCCTTTAAATTTGAATTTTTAGGTAGCCTAGAAAATCTCTTTTCACGTTTTTTTAAGTGTGCAGATAAGGTTTTTATAGGTGACATCTAGTTCAAAATCATAATAATGGAAAGGTTTCCAAAATGTTTCAAAGTGCTCTCTCCATAGATTTTTTTTTTTTTTTAATAGAGCTTTCATTCCCCTTGACCCCCCAAGCACGATCTTTATGTTTAAAGGGACTGATTAGGGTATTTTTTTTTTAATGTCAGCTGAGTAGCACATTTGTCATTTCAGAAAAGTTCAGCAAATATGGAGGGAAATTTTTTTAAAAGAAAAAGTGCATACATAACTCATCTGTAATTTCTACAACTCTTAAAATTGTGCCAATATGATTGTTGAGTCTTTTAACTGGTACAAATTTGTGTGGTCGCTCATTTTTATTACAAAGTACCACAAAAATTCTTTATTTTAAAATCTTGTTTAAAAATAAACACCTTAGTAGCATGAGTACTGCTCTGGGTCCTAGGATTCCCACTCCTGGGTCTTCTCCAGTTTGAAGGCATATTTACAGTGTTTTGGCTTCAAGACCTTGATACCAAACATTAACTTTGCCTACTTTTTAAACTCTTTAATAGCAATAGTATATATAAATAAATAAAATCTTAAAACAAAAAAACCCACAAGGGCGCCTGGGTGGCTCAGTTGGTTAAGCGTCTGCCTGCGGCTCAGGTCATGATCCCAGGATTCTGGGATCAAGTCCCACATTGGGCTCCCTGCTCAGCAGGGTGTCTGCTTCTCCCTCTGCCCCCCCCCCCACTCTCTCGCAAAAATAAATAAAATCTTAAAAAACTCTTTAATAGCAATAGTATAAATAAAAGATTTAACCAATCAAATAGTCATAGTGCTGCCTTTTCTCCAAATGCTATTCCTTAGAAATAACCACTGCCAATAATCTGTGCTTATGTAATCCAAAAGCACAGTTCCTTTTTACAAGATTAGATTGCCATGTTTATGGGTAAAGAATCTAATTTTATTAGGATTTTTTAAAAATATAGAGCATGTGACATTTCCTACTACTACCTACTTTGAGGCTTATGAAATGAAAAGATTCGCCCTTCATTTTTTTGAAGTTTTGATTTACACACTTTGTGCCTGGATTTCTTTACTTTTAGATGAGGATGGCAACAACCAGTGGCCTGAAGGTTTGAAGTTCCTTTTTGATTCAGTGAGCTCTCAAAATATGGGACTGCGGGAAGCTGCCCTTCACATTTTCTGGTACATTCATTGATCTTATTTTCCTGAAAAATTGAATGTCATGAATGTGCAAAGCACATTTTAATTGATTTGTTTTAGTCTGACTTTTTAGACTTAAATAAGGCCTTTAGATGAGCTTTGTATTTGTGTTGGAAGTAAAATTGAAAAAACACAAAGCTTTTAATTTTATTTTATAATCCTTTTTTGTATACAAGGGTCCTCTGCAATTTTTTTCTTTCCTTGGTCTTTTATGATTCCATGAAAGACAGTTTCTTCTCCTTTATTTGGAGATTGACACAGTAGTAAATATAAATATATCTTTTAAAAAGCCACTTGAATGATGAAATTTTGAAGAGAGAAAAGGCTGGTGAATCCCCATTGTTTTCTGGGTCTTTTATAACTAAACTTTATAAAAATACAGTATTTTAATAAACTCCTGTATATTTATAAGCAAATGGTCTAAGTTTAGAATTACAATTATCTGCACTAAGAAAAATTTTGTCCATGTTATACAGTTCTACAGTAAAAATATAATTGGATTTATAACTTTTCAAGATTGTATACTTTTAAAAATGAGATCTACCTTGAGCATCAAAAGAGGATAAGGGTAGATATTACACCATTTTCTACTTCAGTTGTCAGATGTATCATACCTATATTGGTAATCCAGAGTAGAGAATGAATTAATTGAAAGTATTCAGTGTAATTGTTAACCACATTTAAAGTAAAGCAGAATTTGGACGATCTGGATCACTGACCGAGCCTAGGAGCAGATTGTCAGGCAGTACGGTTACTGCAGCTACCATCTGAAACCTTGTACTTGCTTTTGTCCCATCTTGCACTCCAGGTCACCTTCCTAAGGAGACAGAGTGATAAGGATAAAGCATGGGGCTGGGATTGGCTGCTGAGTAATGTGTGCGCGCACCTGGATTGCCCCTGCTCCCAGCCTAATCCTCTCTGCTCTGTTTGTTGCATTTGCCCAACCCCAAAAGAGGATTGCTTGGAGGATGGGTAGATGATGTTCAGCCTTCAAGGTTAATGCACACTTGGGTCAGGCTGATGTTTAAGGTTAGATTAGAGCATTAGATGTTCTAGCTGACGCTTTACTAAAATATGATGTCATTTTGGATCTTTTTTAGGAATTTTCCTGGAATTTTTGGGAACCAACAGCAGCACTATTTAGACGTTATCAAACGGATGTTAGTTCAGTGTATGCAAGATCAGGAACATCCATCGGTAAATAATTTTAATGCCATTAATATTAACACCTAATTTAATATAACATTTAACTTGTGAAAGAAGTATATGTATTTTGGAGATTGTCTTTAGTTTTAATACTTTAAAATATAAATACTAGTTTTACTGATGAAGAAAATTTTCATCTTAAGAAATCTTGAACCTGCATCCATCAGAAATTGGGCCTGATTAGTACTTGGATGGGAGAAATTTCTCATATTTGACTTATTTTACTGTCTTCATTTTAGATCAGGACATTATCTGCTAGAGCAACAGCTGCATTTATACTTGCAAATGAGCATAACGTTGCTCTATTCAAACATTTTGCAGACTTGTTACCCGGATTCTTACAGGTAAGGAAACAGTATAAAATAAGTGATAATTATATGTTTATTGGTTTTCTATAGTTTAAAGGCTCATCAGAGTTTTCCAGTGCATTCATTTATTCAGTATATCTGTTGCTTACTGTGTGCTGGCATTGGATGCCAGGGATTCAGCAGTGCCCAAAACATGCAAATCTCTGTCCCCATTGAACTTAGATCTCTTGCCCTTCATAGACTCTTAGTCTCTTAAAATATTTAGGGTTTCAAAATTTTTCTATAACATAAATGATGAAAGCAATTTATGGCTATTATTGAATATGTAATCACATAGGTTGTTGCCTTAGAATCAACCAAATAACCTATAAAATGTAATGCCCATTTTACATAAGGAGAAACTAAAGAGGGTGGGATAAGAAACTTGCCCAAGATCACAGTGTTGGTAAGTGATGGATACATGATTCAAACCCAAATTGGACAGCAGTCCTTACTCTTAAACCCAGGTCTTGTAATGGTTTATACTATGAAGTGACTAGTTTTTGGTTAATTGTCACTATTGAATCCAAAGGGTGTTATTATTTTAAGGTTACCTTCTGCCTCATTCAGAAAGTAAAATAAGATTGGGTAAGTTAGAGCAACTTGTTAGACCCCTATTTTGTAATAACTGCATATTCTATTTTGAAGTGCGTGGGTAACATGCTTATGTACACATACAAGTTTTAAAAATAAAAATATATTGCCCTAAGTTAACACAAAGAAGAAATAAAAAGAAAGAACTAAACCGTAAAATGGCATGCTTTTCAATTTATAAATGGTAGGGCATGACTACAACGAAAGACATAGACTAGGTGATTTTTAAGTGACTTATACAAACACGGTAGCTAAACATGTGGACTGATAGATATCATTGGCAAGGCAAACACCAGGAATGCTGTTAGTATTGATGATTTGATTTCCAGAAATGGTAAAGATCTGGACAAAACAAAGTGTGTGTTCATTCTCCCCTCCCCCCCCCACCCCCAATGAGTGTGTGTGTGTGCACGTGTGCATGTGTGCGTGCTTTGTGCAGTTTGTTTGTTTTTTTTTAATTTTATTTTATTATGTTAACCACCATACATTACATCATTGGTTTTGATGTATTGTTCCATGATTCATTGTTTGCGTATAACACCCAGAGCTCCATTTAAAACGTGCCCTCTTTAATACCCATCACCAGGCTAACCCATCCCCCCACCCTCCTTCCCTCTAGAACCCTCAGTTTCTCAGAGTCCATAGTCTCTCATGGTTCGTCTCCCCCTCTGAATCCCCCCTTCATTTTTCTCTTCCTACTATCTTCTTCTTTTTTTTTTTTTTAACATATACAGTATATACATTTGGGGGTGGGGGGAGTCCTGGTACATTAAAACCAGACAAAAAATAATTTGTGAGTTGGGTTTTAGGTTCAGATCATTATAAATGAGTTTTTCATTTTTAGAAGTATCTGACTTTTACGATCATATGAGATGCATGGTAAGGTCATATGAGTTCGTCAGAAGCATTTGCATCACAGATGTGGGACATCTAGGAACCCTGACTTTTGCCCTTCCTCGGTCATTGTGACAACCAAAAATTCTGGGAGAAATAGTGTCCCCGTTGAGAACCACTGGGTTAGAGAGGATTTGACTGAAAAGTCCTGTGTGAATTCTGCATGTTTCAGGTTAATTTTGCAGGATTTAGTAGAAACTTTTCTCCCTATGCTGTCAAGCTGAAAAGATGGTTTAGGTCAGTGACAAACACGAACTTTTCCATTATATCATTTTAGTAGATTATTACCTAAAAATTTTGTGAGGTACTCACTGCTTAAGTCTAATCTCAGATTTTTCTTCCCCTGAATTTAAAGTAAGTTAAAATGTTAGCCAAAACTTCTAGGAGTTGTCACTCTGAAATAGGCAATGGTAGATGCAAAATGTACACTTAAATACCACAGTGAGCTAACTTGATGTCAAAGAGAAATAAATTGAGTAATAATGGACACTTTTTTTTTTTAATTTATTTGTCAGAGCACAAGCAGGGTGAGCGGCAGGCAGAGGGAGAAGCAGGCTCCCCGCTGAGCAAGGAGCCTGATGTGCGGCTCAATCCCAGGACCCTGGGATCATGACCTGAGCCAAAGGCAGAGACTTAACTGATTGAGCGGCCCAGGTGTCCCTGGACACTTTAAATGTATCATAGGGTCTAGTATTTACTGCATGTCTGAAAAAGACAAAGATACGGATATTGGAGGGACAGAGGAAAGGGATTCCTTCTGGTTATGAAAAGAATTCCTTGATAGCCTTAAGTTTGTTGTGCTGGTTACTATAATTCTGACTTAGATTTAAATCTTTGTATGTTTCTAGTGAATATTAGTCAAAAGGAAGGTATACATGTGGCTATGAGATTTTGCGTTCTGTAGATTGATAAGTTATTTAGTGAAAAATACTCTTCAATAATAATATTCTGTTGTCTGCCTCTTAATGTTTTGACAGTGAGGCATCACATCCATAAAGTGACTCTTGAACGTAGACCTTTTTTCTTTTCTCTTTGATTTTTTCCAGGCTGTGAATGACTCATGCTACCAGAATGACGATTCAGTCCTAAAATCCCTTGTTGAGATTGCGGATACCGTTCCAAAGTATTTGCGTCCTCACTTAGAAGCTACTTTACAGCTAAGTTTAAAGGTAAATTCGGCATTTCGGTAAATGTTCTGTTTATTCTTTTCAGTGAATAATCTACACTACTAACTATATACAAATACATCTTCTCTGTAGTTGTGTGGAGACACCAGCCTCAACAATATGCAGCGCCAGCTTGCCCTTGAAGTCATTGTGACCCTCTCTGAGACTGCAGCTGCCATGTTACGAAAACATACCAACATCGTTGCACAGACTAGTAAGTCAAAGGTCTTTAAATAATTTGTGTTAAAAGTGGAAAAATTGTTGGATGAACTTGCTGAGAATTGTGTAAGCTCAGATTTGTTGAGAATATAATGAATGTCCTTTTACAGGCAGATGAATGTGGAGAAATGTATCTCTTTACGTATTTATGTGCATGGACCCAACACAGTGGCTATGCCACAGATATTCTGAAATCCCACAGTTGTAGGCATGACTTGTGATACATGGGAATAAATCAAAAGATGTAGAAGACTTTTATGGGGAAAATCGGGTAACATGTTGAAAGACTGATAGAAGAACTAAATATCAGTTCTCCTCAAATTAATCTATAAACTAAAAACAATTTCAGTCAAAATCCCAAAAGAGTTGGTCATAATGTTGATCCTAAAATTCATGTAAAATAACATAGGGCCCAAAGTAGCGAAGACAATTTTAACAAGCAAAGTGGAGATCTTGCCTTCTCAGCTATGAAGATTTAGAAATTGTTGGTGGTAAAGGTGTAGACAAATGGATCGTAGGAAACAGAGGGATCTATGAGCAGATCCACTCACACGGAAACAAAGCTGACTTTAAAAGATAGATGATTGACCAAAGGTCATTTCCATGGCAAAAATATATCCCAACCTCAGATACCCTATAAAAACCAATTTGGGGTTGATTAAACACCTCATTTTTAAAAGTGAATTCACAAGGGAGGAATCAGAAGGAGCTAATGAGGGCTGCTCAGCGTCAGTAAACACCAGTGCAGTTGTGGAATCGAGTTGCCATAAAGTTCAACAGTTATCAAGTGTTGGTGGAAGGTGTGAAGCAGAGGCCTCCTATAGCTTCAGGGCATTTCACACATGGTCGAGAAGTAAGACAGGTCTGTCTTCAAACTTCCTGGAGCAGTGCACGTTTATGCATCCACTGTGCAGAACAGTTAGTCTTTCTTAGTAATATTGAAGATACCTATAACAATTTCATGCCCTGAACTCAAACTTGTCAAGGATATGTGGTTAGGAATCTCATCAAAGGAAATTTTGTAATAGGGAGAAAATTAGAAACAACTAAAATGTCCCATCCGTAGGGTAGTGTGTTTATGTAATAGAATGCTGTGGAGTAATTAAGTTGAAATCCATGTGTGTGGAGAAGAAAGCAAATTGCCAAAGGATACATGTGTAGTATGGTACCATTTATTGTGTAAAAATTAAAATCTTAATATATTACTATGTTTTGTATACAGAGAAATCTATAGTTCAAGTGTAAAAACACTTGGGAATAAAAAGCATCGATTTTATGCAGTGCTCACCTCTGGTGAGTAAAGGAGAGCATATAATAGGATCTGGGGAGTTTGACTTTTATCTTTAATGTTACTTCTTAAACAGAACAAGATCTAAAGCAAATATGGCAAAAAGGTTAAAATTTAACAAACCAGATGTTGGGGGAACAGGCAAATAATTTTTGTCTTAGAGGCAAAGTAAATCCTTTGTTTTTTACTTCTTAAAATTCTTGTTAATAAATGGTGATATTGATAAAAATTAAAAAGCCACAGTATGCAGGTATGAAGTGATGATTTGCTTTAGTTCCTCAGATGTTAGCAATGATGGTTGACCTTGAAGAGGATGAGGACTGGGCAAATGCAGATGAGCTGGAAGATGATGACTTTGACAGGTAATCGCGCATGCCAGACACTTTGTTGGAGGCTCCCTTGGCGGAATGACATGAGCTCGGGTGGCAGCGAGAGTTTGGGATTCTAGGGCCTGTCTCTCACCACTGTATTCTGTAATCTAAAGTTAGACTTCTAAGTTTGGAAACTGGGACACCTTAGCTTTCTTTCATTGTTTTTTTGTTTTTTAAGATTTTATTTATTTGAGAGAGAGAGCACAAGAGAGGGGAGGGTCAGAGGGAGAAGCAAACTCTCCAATGAGCAGGGAGCCCAATGCAGGACTCTATCCTGGGACTCCGGGATCACGACCTGAGCTGAAAGCAGACGCTTAACTGACTGAGCCACCCA
This sequence comes from Mirounga angustirostris, assembly GCF_029215605.1. Taxonomy (NCBI): domain Eukaryota; kingdom Metazoa; phylum Chordata; class Mammalia; order Carnivora; family Phocidae; genus Mirounga; species Mirounga angustirostris. The sequence continues at coordinate 13,129,219 of NW_026991711.1, read as the reverse complement.
GACACCTGACACTTTGGCTTTCTGTGTCAAATTTTGTAAATAATTTATTTTTAATAAAATAGATACCTTTTCTACTCCATTTTACTCTAAATTTTCAAGATTTTTTTAGTATGAGTATCTTAAAATATGTATAAAAAAGCTTTATTGTGAAAAATTTCTTTATATGCATAGACCTCACTTATAATAGTTGTTTCCACACAGTTCCCTGCAAAATGCCCTGTATTCCCAATTTCGCAAAAGTTAACCTTAGACTAGAGAGGAGACAGTGGTGGCAAGCTTTGTACTCTAGGGTAGGGTGACACTGGAGCTACTTTTTAACTTAGACTCGGGAGGCCCTCATGTACAGAGATTCCTATTGCAGACTCCACCAGAATCTAAATCACTGTCCAGTGGTGTTGATGGCCTCTATCTTACATGCGTATGAGACGCAGCACTTCAGAGCTCTTTTATCTTCGTGGATTCTTTCAGTGGTCCTGAAGGTATATTCTTAGGTAGATTCAGGAGTGGAGAGGGGGTTTGAGTGATTTGTCCAGGTTTTATAGACTGAGGTTTAATGCCATTTCTCTTACTCTTCCCAGTGCATTATACTACTGCCTTTCTTAAAGAACCAAAAGTATTCCCCTGAAAGACTGGTAGTCAGTATAAGCTACTATAACAGGTATTAGGTAAAATTAAAGACATTTGACTTACAGAATATACAGTGTGTTTTGCAGCTTAGTCCCATTATTAAAAATGACTACTCTGGCTTAAATGCCATTTTGAAGTATATGAAAGTAATCCTTCACTGGAAGTTACTTGATGGGGCTGAAGGGAAGACCACGCACAGATTGGGTTTCCTTTCCCTGGTTCACTTACTATAATGTGCTGCTCCCTGGCTTTCAATTTTCCCTGTACAAGGCACTTAATTTTTATGACTTAGGAAGCTATTTTTCTCTGGGCTAGATGAATAAAATTTTCTTATCTGTGAGTAAATAGGTCTTAAGTATATTTTCAAGATGCGTTTGAATATATTCTAAAGATCATTTACAGCTTCCTCTTTATAGTCTCCTCCTGGCAGTTTGAGATGATGCACATGCACGTGAGACACTCGCTACTAATGTTGCGGTTCCAAGACAGTGCAAAAGGCTCTTATGGCCAGGTCTCTTCCGTTTTCAGTGAAAACACTGGAATCGAGTTTCACCTGTACATAATTTGTGGCAACGCAGTTTGCACCCCTTTAAAAGTAAATAAGCCCACAGCAAGGAAGACATCCTCCAGGGTCTCAGCATGGCTTTCAATTTTCTGTGTTTTGTCCATTGAGTTTGAAGGGTGTATGTCCAGGAAATTAGATAACACGGCTCTCCCAAACACTCTGCTCGTATCTCTGAGTCTTGAAAGCATCAAAGCTTGAGTGTTAGCCAGTGAGGGGTGTGTGCAGGGAGAGGAAGAGAAAGAACAAAGTCTTGAAAATTAAGATTGAGACATAGGACTTCTTACACCGGGGTGAATGAGTCATGAAAATGTTACGTGCCTTCCCCCTTTAACTCTGGACTTTTAACCCATAACTTCATACATTCGGAAGACTGCTTGAGTTGGTCTTTCTCAGCCTTAGTTTAATGTGATACTGTGTTTAGATGTACATGTGTACAGTGCACCGTTCTTGCGTCTGTTGACCGAGGTGAATGCATTCTCTGGTCTGTGTGCAGCAATGCGGTTGCTGGGGAGAGCGCCCTGGACCGAATGGCATGTGGACTTGGTGGGAAGCTGGTGCTGCCAATGATCAAGGAACACATCATGCAGATGCTCCAAAATCGTAAGCCGGATCTCCCTCAAATGCGTGGCTTTCTAAATCCCAAACTCTGACAGGCGCTTAGACTTAATCTTTCTTCGCCTTTTGTGTCCTGTGTTGAGCCCAATTTTTATATTCTACTGATAAAATCCTATTTAGTCCTCTTTTGGAACCATTCAGTCTTAGGCTAAAGAATGTTTTTCCTCACTCCTGCAAATGTTCGATTCCCTCTTTGGAATGGGCTTTGATGCATAGGAAAAAATTGTAATTCCAAGGAAAAACTATAGATTTTCTCCCTAGCCAGAAATATCTAGGTTTTAATTTTTAAATAAGACATCTTTATTTAATGTTTATAAAATATTAGCATATTTGAGTCATATCGTCTTCCTTTATCTACTACCTTTTGTTTTTAAAAATGTATAATCAGAAGAAAAGCCACTTCTCTATTTCTGCTATTGTTTCCATAGCAAATATTTGGTCATTTGTCAGTCTCTGTACCTGTAATTTATATCAATATCGAAAATTGTTGTATAGATGTTATATTTTTGCCTTTTTTTTTAAGATGTTATTTTTAAGTAATCTCTACACCCAGTGTGGAGTGCCAGCTCGCAATCTCAAGATCAAGAGTCACATGCTCCACCAACTGAGTGGAGCCCCTTATTTTCGTCTTTTTTTTTAAAAAATTCAAATACAGAAATGTAAAAACTAAAAGTCCTCTAACTTAAGATTTAGAGATGGCCACCGTTCATAGGTCTCTGAGACTGTTCTCTGACCTCCTTTGTGCATACATGCAGTTTTTAAAAAAAAAAACGTGAACATACCATATGGACACACCATACTTACTTTAAGCTTTTACCCCAGGATGTATCGTATCACCATATAATAGCTCCCCCTCATTTTTTTTAACAACCACGGAGCCTTCTACAATACCCCATTAAATGTTAATAGTTTTTGTTGATTACAAATAATGCTAAGGCATACACTCTCCTACAGAAATCCTGGCCTATTTGTATAGATAATTTATATCTATAAGGGTACATTACATACAAGAGACACACTTGAGGGTCAGACCATTGATTCAGCATCTTTAAGTAGTAAAACGGAGTTGTAACAAAATACCAGCTTCAAATGAAGTGAACCGTTGAGAACTACAGGCCTTATGCAATTTACCTAATTCTTTCTTACTCTATATAAGATTCTTCTCCTGAAGAGGCATGGCCCAAAACCACTATCCCTTTTTAATGATGTGATTGTATATCTGGGTCTTGAATAATTGTCTTCCCCTTTTTTTCCCTCCTAAATTTCTTGACTTTTTTTTTTCCCCCCTCAAAGGGATGGAGACAGCATCAAAGATTGCTTAAGTTATAAGAGCTGCTAGAACGTATTTAGCTTTTCCATTTTTAAAATGAAGAAAGTGGCCCAGAGACCATAAAAGATTGCACAAGGTCACCCAGCTGCTGCTGTTTCACCCTTGGCTCACGCTATTCTTCAAATCAGTGTGGATGTGATTATGATTTGTAGTTCAAGAATTTGGCTTTTAAATTTCTGCTACAGCTTACTAGCTGGATGCCTAAGGCTTTATATATATGGCAATGAACTCTTAATAAGATTTGTTACTGTTAACTGTATGGCTTTGAGCAAGCCTTTTGCACCTTAATTTCCTCGTCTGTAAAAGAGGAAAAAATGATGCAGAGATGTATTTCATGTGTGCAAAAAGTGCTTCAGCAACAGCAAACACTATGTATCTCCTAGTAACTTAACGTGCGCCCCACTTTATTTTTGAAGATAGTTTTACTGGTTTTGCTTTAAATAATAAAAAGCAAATTTTAAAGGAGAAAAACCATTTCCAAATCCCCATACCAAAGCATCACATTCTGCTGAACATACTTTCAGGAACTCTGCCTGTTGGGAGTTATGTAGGCATATCTTTTTTTTATTCCCTGAACCAAATATGAACATCTTTAGTATTTATTGCATCTCTTCTTTAAATTAGTAAATTCAGTGTGCAGAGATGAGCATTTTTTTTTTTTTTTTTAAGATTTTATTTATTTATTTGACAGAGAGAGAGATAGTGAGAGCAGGAACAGAAGCAAGGGGAGTGGGAGAGGGAGAAGCAGGATTCCCACCGAGCAGGGAGCCCGATGTGGGACTCGATCCCAGGACCCTGGGACCATGACCTGAGCCGAAGTAGATGCGTAACGACTGAGCCACCCAGGCGCCCGAGATGAGCATCTTATTTACCGGTTTCCTAGGATGATTATTCCTCAGTTGAAAATTTTTGGCTTACTGGTCTGTTGAGTAATTGAAACACATTAGAAGTAAATATTTTAGTAAGGTTTTAATAATTAACAGCAAATTTAGGAATTTTTCAGAAATTCTTTCAAGTAGAATTAGTCACAACAGAGTTCATCTTTATGTGGGTTTTGGACTCCCCAAAGTGAACAATTAAGTTCAGCCTTTCCTACAACTTAACCCTTATGCCAGCGGTTCTCAAACATTCTGTTCTCAAGACCCCTTTACACTCTTAAAACTACTGAAGACCCCAGAGTGCTTTTGTTTATGTGGGTTATATTAATGTTTATACCATTAGAAATGAAAACAAACATTTAAAATATGCACTTAAAGATAACAATAATAAACCCATTACACATTAACAAAAATAACATTTTTCATGAAGAATGACTCCTCCAAAACAAAAACATGTTTAGTGAGAAGAATGTCTTACGCATTTTTTTAGATATCTTAGCTGAGCTCCTATTTCTGCTTCTTCATTCAGTCTCGTGGGATTTTACACGTGTTGTAATCCTTGGAGTACTCCACTGGAGCCTCAGAATGAGAGTGAAAGAATATTATCAGGCGAATAATTTTGATTCAGAGAATCCCAGGGTTCTTGGGCCCCACTTTGAGAACTATTGCTTTACACAGATACTAGCTTTCTATATTTATATATCTCTTGTTTCATGCCACAAGTTAGGTGAAACACCTTAGAGGGAACAATAATGTAGTAAATATAAATATTTAGAAATGAGAGGGAATTATATGTTAGAATATGATGGGAAGGTTCAGTAAAATAAATATTGCTTAGCTAATATTCTGTTAGTCTAAAATCACATAGCCTTTAGTAATAGAATACAAATAAAGTTCAACTGTCGTCATTTACCATATTGTTAAATAAAAATTCTTTAAAAGCATCTTTCCTCCATGGCTTTTTTTTTTTTCTCTTTAAAGAAATGTGACTGGGGCACCTGGCTGGCTCAGCCAGTAGAGCATGCAACTCTTGATCTTGGGGTTATGAGTTCAAGCCCCATGTTGGGTGTGGAAATTGCTTTAAGTAAATAAAATAATAAAATGTGACTGTGGATGGAGATCAGTGAATCTTTATTCAGTAAATAGCAGCGTGTGACACAAAATCCAGATATTTGTTGCTTACGGTGAATCTTAGGGGGAAGGCCTTATTTCCAGTAGTTGGTATAAATACTAATAAGCTCTTTGCTTCCATATTGCCTTTTAACTACTTTTAGAATAGAAATGCTCATGTAATGTAACCGTCGTCACTTTAATGAAATAGTCCCTGTCAGGCACTTTTTTCTGTTCATTTTTCTAATTAGTGTATAAAAATATTTTGATAGTCTTTTCCAAATAAAGAAAACTTTGTTTTATGCTTCTGACTACCAGAGTGCATGTTTGTACTGGTTAATTGCTCTTGTGTAATTGTTCATGTGTAATTATTTTCTGTAGCTGACTGGAAATACCGGCATGCAGGATTAATGGCCTTATCTGCCATTGGTGAAGGATGCCACCAGCAAATGGAAGGAATTTTAAATGAGATAGTAAATTTTGTTTTGCTTTTTCTTCAGGATCCTGTAAGTACCAGTAAATATCTGACTCATAGTTATTACCATAGTTTCACATGGGAACCCATTGCCTTTACTTATACAAAGTAACCTATTCCAGCATCCAAGAGTAAGGTATGCAGCCTGTAATGCCGTGGGACAGATGGCTACAGATTTTGCACCTGGTTTCCAAAAGAAATTTCATGAGAAGGTAAGTAACAAGGCCCCAAACACTCAAATCAGACTTTTAAGAAGAGGGGTGGCATTTTGTGTGTATCCTTTGAAATGTGGCATTTCAAAATGTGTGCTTATCTGTTTCATTTCACAGGTGATTGCAGCCCTGCTGCAGACAATGGAAGACCAAGGCAATCAGCGAGTGCAGGCCCACGCCGCTGCCGCTCTTATTAACTTCACTGAGGACTGTCCCAAATCACTACTTATCCCATATTTAGACAATCTGGTGAAACATCTGCATTCCATCATGGTACTTAAGCTTCAAGAGGTAAGTTTCTAGGTCTTCCAGCTCCTTGTCTAGAGATTAACGTAGGTTAATTTGTTGGGTAAGACCTGGAGAAAGAGAAACTTTTTGGCATGGCCATAAAGAATAGAAAGTTAGGTTCAGCTATTTGAAGTAATTCAGTCTTGATGAGAGAATAGGCCAATATTGGAATTGGGGAAGATGATAGAGCCTAAAGGTTAGGTAAAATCAGTATTTGAAGTGCCTTGAAATCAAGGCAATTATTTTGAATTCTGATTTATGTAAATTGGAAGAACCATTTTGTTCTTAACTGCTGCAAGAAATCATGATAATGTGATGGCAGGAAATTAGCATGGTAGCATTGTGAGGCGTAAACAAAAAGGGAGAAGGTTTAAGTCAAGACTCAGAAGATTATTGTTCAGAGAGCTTAGGTGGAAATTGGGGAAGAGGATTCTAAAAGTCATTTCTCCTTTCTGCTGGTTTGAATTTAAAAATAAGTAGTAAAAAATGTTGACTATTCTTCTCACCTGGATGACCGAAGTATAGAGATGAGAAAAAATACCTTTTTTGCTTTAAATATTTTGGATTTCAAACAAGGCCTGGCTATCCAGATAGAAGAAAGTTTATAGTTATAGCTTAAATAAGAGGTGCAGCCTAAAAACTATTGGCTGAATGATGTTTAGTACAGCAGTGTGTGAGAAAGAGGTTGCAGGTGAGAAAGGTAAAGATTTAGGCTTAGTTTGTTGTCAAATACAATGAAAATGCTATAAAAATGACAGGAATAAAAAGGACAAATAAAAGCCTTTTTTTAGCTGTTATATTTAACAGTCATAAAGTCACTGTCAAGTTGCTGTAAAAGTGAAGCCTGATATTAGAAACTCGGTTCTTTTTCTTTTCTTTTTTTTTTTTTTAAGATTTATTTGAGATGGGGGAGGGGCAGAAGGAGAGAGAAAATCTCAAGCAGACTCTCCACTGAGTGCGGAGCCCAACGCTGGGCTCCATCCCAGGACCCTGAGATCGTGACTTGAGCCAAAACCAGGAGTCAGACACTCAATCAACTGAGCCACCCAGGCACCCCTAGAATCTCAATTCTTGTACATTAATTCATTGTGAACCAGTGACAGTTTGCCTAGCCCTGTTCTAAAGGAGAACAGGGTGGAAGACAGATACAGTGTCTCAGAAGGCAAAGAAAGGGGTTTGAAACAGGATGGGTGTTCAGTGTCAATGACAGCAGACTAAGAACATGAAAAAGGAACTTGAGTTAATCTGAAGACAAAAGAAGTAGACCCAAGTTGAAGGCAGATGAGTTGGTTATTCAGGAATAGATGGATCAAACGTGACTTTACAAGTAGGTTTGGGTAGAGGGTTGAAGTGTAAAGAAAGTTTCTGTTGCATCCCCTAACCCCAGATGGGCAACATGTCAGATTTTTAAAGACTAAAAGAAGGAATTGCTAAGATGGGATGGGGAAGAGGATAAGGTATGTGGTCAAGAGCTGTACAAAGAGAGGGGAGCCGAGGAAGAACGGCATTCCTCTGAGATCAGAGGTAGGCTCAAGACCTGAAATGTGGAGCAGATGCAGAAGGTAGTAGGGTACCCTCTGAGAGGGGCGGAGGAAGTGGTAGTCCAAGTTGAAGAGCTCTGTGGAGAGTGGCAGGAGTTGATGAGCGGAATGAAAAAAATCTGGAGTACTCGCTGGGCCAAGTATTCATATGAAGCCACAGGGATTATAAAATAGTATTACCAGGTGACAGCGTCAGCCCAGCTGCAAATACCCACTGCTTGTTACCGGCCAGGTCAGAGAACACCACCGGTCTTTGGTGTAGGAACAGTGTGAGCTCATCAGTCTCACCAGACAGTGGGACCATTTGTGAGAGGGCTTTGGCACCGATGGTACTGCTGGTGGGACCTTCCGGGGAGAGGCAGGTTAGAAGACAAAGGGAATTCTCCCCACATGTGCCCGCACAGCACCAAGTGTACAGTAAGTAGTGGGAGGACTAAGACACACAGGCACTAAGCTGTGGATACAAAAATTGGAAGAGGAATCAGATTCGTGCTTGAGCACGAGCTGCTCGGAGATGAAGCAGACATGAGAAAGGAGCGCTGCGTCAACAGGGGAGCGAGGAGACCCTCAGTAGTTCCACAGGGGTCCTTTCATCTGCTCTGGAACCTGCGCTCTGCACTCTGGCTGCTGGATGGTGGTCTCAGCTTGCTGTTGCAGAGAAGCGTTTGAGAACGCGCAGGGGGTGTTTCTTCCAGTTCCTCATTTCCACGACTTAATTTGTGTGTCTTCTTTCTCCTAGTTGATTCAGAAAGGCACCAAGTTAGTATTGGAACAAGTTGTGACATCTATCGCATCAGTTGCAGATACTGCAGAGGAAAAATTTGTCCCCTACTATGATTTATTTATGCCATCACTAAAGCACATTGTCGAGAATGCAGTTCAAAAGGAACTCAGACTTCTCAGAGGAAAAACTATTGAGTGCATCAGCCTCATTGGTCTGGCCGTTGGGAAGGAAAAAGTAAGTGATTTTTCGAAGGTTGAATTTACTGTAAGTAATTTGGCTGTGGAGGCACTGAGGGTACTAGAGGGCTTTTTCTTCGGATAAACGGTTTTCTGGATGCTTGATTTTTTCCCATCATCTTACTCTCCTTTCACTCCTACTTTGTATATAAATTCATTTTATCAGTGTTAACATTAAGGCTTTTTCTTAATTATGGTCTTGAAACTTCCTCCTTTTCCTACCCCATGTACAATCTATCTCCTGGGAGGCATGTGGAGTTCAAGATCCATACCATATGTTTAGTTTCATCCATTTTAACATGTACATTCCACTTGCTTTCTTGTTAATCCAAAAGCATCAGGTGTCCCAAGAGAGAAACCTACACGCATGTAGCTCTTCAGAAAATAATTAGTAAGGACCATTCGCCAATGTATTTTTCTTCCCCCGCCAGCATCTCAGAGTTGTCAAAGCTGATCCAAAGAAGTTCCTCTGTCACTGACCCCTCAGGTTCCAATTCTCAGAACTATCAACATTAGAACCTCTCTGGTGGGTTTCTCCGAAACCAGCATCAGTATTAACTTACCCTATAAATTGCTTTCTGTGGGATACTGAGAACCTAACCAATAATTTATGTCCCATATTCTCTGTATCTGGCCTTCAAACTGTCTTTGAAACACTGCCTGTTTACACAGTGGAGATTGCCAGAACTACAGAGTTAAATGAAAATCATATGGTTCTAGGGAGCAATCCAAAATTTTATTTCTGGATTCGGATTATCTTTTTACTGCTGGAAATGCATAAACCATAGACCAAAACTTGATGTTATTAGAAATACCTCTATTCCGCAGTTCACCCTGACTTTTACTGGAGAATATATTTTTCTAGAAAGAGCACTAAGTCTGTGCAATATATAGATGAAAATTTGTCAGTGTAATTTTTGTCAGGGGTTATGACCCATGTGGGAAATGTAATAGATTTTCTTTTGGAAAGTTTTGTTACTATACAAGAAACAAAATTGGGTAGCAAGAAGCACCTCTCTGATCTGGTAGCCACAAGTACCACAAGTGTTGATTTTCCCAAATATTTTCTTCTAGTTCATGCAGGATGCATCAGATGTGATGCAGCTCTTATTGAAGACCCAGACAGACTTCAGCGATATGGAAGATGATGATCCTCAGGTAAAGCAGCTTGCACACATTCACCTTGATCCATTTGGGAGTTGTAGCTAGTGCAGGGTTAATGTACTCAAAAAAGAAACAGTAATAGGCTTCTTAAGATAACCCCTGGTGTCAGAGACCGTCTTCACTGGTTTTCCTTCACTTCTCCTCCCACCTTTTTCTCAGTCTGCCCCCTCTGCCCTGACTCTCAATTTATTTTTGGTGCTCTTAGGGTTCTGTCCTGGGCCCTCTTATCTCCTGAGCAGTGTCATCTACACCGTGGCTTCAGTTTCCCTCTGTATGCTGTGACTTCCAGGTCTTTCTCTGAATTAAAGGTTCATTTATCCAACAACTTACTAGACATCTCCATTTGGATGTCTCCCAGCCTTCTCAGTGCCACATGACTTCCTTCCCCTGTCAAAGAAATACAGAAACCTAACAATCTTAGAACATGCTCTGCTTTTCTCTTTCTGCCTGCGAACAAACATTCGTTTCACTTAGAACCTGCCCCCCATTCGGCCTCTTTCCTGCTCATATTTCACGTCTGGTGTAAGTCTCGAAAGTGGGTCCTTATGGCACCGTGTTGTAAATTGTACGTGTGTGTCGTAATCCCAGTTGTAGTCACTGTGCCTGACGTGTAACAGGCACTCTAAGTGTTGAGTCACATTTTGACTTCATACAGCCACGCTGTAATTGTTTCCCGTAAACTTAAAATTGGTTTGGTTTGGTTTTAGAGTAGGAGTGGGTCATTTGCGTCAATATATGCGACATAGATATGTTGGGGAGTAGTAAAAAACCACTTTCTGGGTTACCGGGATGATGAATTACAAACTAGATTTTCTGTAGGAATTTGCAGGTGACTAAGTACGTGACCACAGTAGAAGAGGTGTCTTCAGCATACCCAGCCGCTTAGAAAATTAAAACAGCTACGAGAAAGGGATGTTTTGTTTCTTGGGTGTTAATAAATGTTTAACGAATGGAATGCAAGGCAGTAGGGATACGGTCAGATGAAATAGGTTCCTATCTTCAAAAAATTAGTGCCTAGGAGTTGCTATGGTTAACTGGGTTTTATTTATGTGGTCCAGATGCTATTAGAGAAAAACTATGTATTGCTTCTTGAAAGTAAGAAACAATAAGACATAGTCCTGGTCTTTCTCTTTTGTCTCACCTGCTGTCTGTATCAGAAGGTAAAGGTTCACAATGATTTTGTTGTTTCTGAATGTTTTAAGTATATGACCTTAGAAACTGTACTTACCTCTTAAAGAGAGTGAATGTAAAATAAAACATTGTTTTTATGAAATAGGGAAATGGCTTTCTTTGTGATCTCTTTTTATCCATTGTTTTAAAATCAATTTTAATTTCCCCCCCCAGATCTCTTACATGATCTCAGCATGGGCCAGAATGTGCAAAATTCTTGGAAAAGAATTTCAGCAGTACCTTCCAGTGGTTATGGGGCCTTTAATGAAGACTGCTTCGATTAAGCCTGAAGTAGCCCTTTTAGATAGTAGGTATCTTCATAAAGATATAGCAGTTGTAAAGTTCTTCTCTGTAATTATTTTTAACATAAATTTGTTTTCTTTCCTGTTAATAGCCCAAGACATGGAGAATATGAGTGATGATGATGGTTGGGAGTTTGTGAACCTTGGGGATCAGCAAAGTTTTGGTATTAAAACTGCAGGACTGGAGGAAAAGTCTACTGCTTGTCAGATGCTGGTGAGTGTGTACAATGTTTACCAAACATCAGTTGACAACCTCCTGTAACACATACGTACACATTCCAGAGGAGTTCTTTTCGTAGATGCTAAAGAAATTATTTTAAAGAGCAGGAATATATTCTTTAAAATGTAGAAACCTTCTGACCCAACATTTCTACTTCTGGATAAAGAAATCTTGTAGGTGGAGCATCTGGGTGGCTCAGTCAGCTAAACAGCCTCCTCTTGATTTCGGCTCGGGTCATGATCTCAGGGCCCTGGGATCAAGCCCCACATCGGGCTCCGCCATGCTCGGCAGGGAGTCTGCTTGAGGATTCTCTCCCTCTGCCCCTCTCCTGTTCGCCCTCTCTCTCTTTCTAAAATAAAGAAATCTTTTTAAAAAAGGGAATCATGTAGGTAAGCTTCATTGTCAGTGCTGTTTCTAACAAGAACAACAAAAAACAAGCAGCTTGAATGCCTGTTACTAGGAAGATGATAATAATGTGCCCTGGACTGTGGCACAGCTGATACAAAGCTCCGTGCGGGCAAGGACTTTTGTCTGTTTTGTGCTTAGTGTATAGTAGACAAGATGACCAAGAAGTACGTTTTTGAATGAACGAACAGAAATGTGCTCATGATACTGAAAATAAAACTGTATGGTTTCACTTGTTAAAAAAAAAAAAAATACATAAACATGGTAGGGACAGCAAAATGTTTGCAATGATTATCTCTTACAGTATTATGGGGTCTTGCGTGTAAGTTCTCTTTGAGTTGTTTTTTTCCCCTTTATGAGCATATTGTTACAGACAGGGACAATATATTTTTTAAAAGAATTTAAGGGGCGCCTGGGTGGCTCAGTCGTCAGGCGTCTGCCTTCGGCTCAGGTCATGATCCCAGGGTCCTGGGATCGAGCCCCACATCGGGCTCCCTACTCAGTGGGAAGCCTGCTTCTCCCTCTCCCACTCCCCCTGCTTGTGTTCCCTCTCTCGCTGTGTCCCTCTCTGTCAAATAAATAAATAAAATATTAAAAAAAAAAGAATTTAAAAATTACGGCTTTGGGTTACAAATTTAGCAGTTAAGTAAGCCTAAGTAAAAGTTAATTGCTTACATATTATCTTGTATTAATAAAGCACTGTTATGTTCTCGAATTCATTTAAACTTTATTTCTTAAACTTATGCTTATCATCAGTACTTGCTATATTTTATAAATATTTATCTTTAATTTATAAACATTTTGGATTTTTGTGGTATCTCAACTAGAGAGCAATTATAAATGTCACATCTCTTAACAAAACTATCAAATCTTTTAATGTAGTGGAAGAAAGTAAAGAAACAATTATTTTTAAAACCGCACTGTTTGGAGCACCTGGGTGGCTTGGTCATTTGGGCATCCAACTCTTGGTTTCAGCTCAGGTCATGGTCTGGGGGTCGTGAGATTGAGCTGCATCAGACTCTGCACTGAGCATGGAGCCTGCAACCCCTGTTCACAGGGGCTCTCTCTCTCAAAATAAATAAGTAAACAAATAGCACTGTTTTCTCTGTTTCATTGCCAAAATTATTTCTTTTTTAAGATTTGTTTGAGGGGCACCTGGGTGGCTCAGTCGTTAAGCGTCTGCCTTCGGCTCAAGTCATGGTCCCAGGGTCCTGGGATCGAGCCCCACATCGGGCTCCCTGCTCAGCAGGAAGCCTGCTTCTCCCTCTCCCACTCCCCCTGCTTGTGTTCCCTCTCTTGCTGTGTCTCTCCCTGTCAAATAAATAAATAAAATCTTTAAAAAAAAAAAAATTTATTTATTTGAGGGGGAGAGAGAATACTCAAGCAGACTCCCCACTGAGCACGGAGCCCGAAGTGGGGCTAGATCCCAAGATCCTGAGATTATGACCTGAGCTGAAACCAAGAGCTGGAAGCTCAACTGAATGAGTCACCCAGTCACCCCAGAAATGATTTAAAAAAAAAAAAAATACAAGATAACGTAAGCCTATTTGCAGTTTTACAGAGGAAGTGATACGCTACAATTACATATTTAGATTTTTTTTTTTTTTTTTGAAAGCGAGAGGATGAGCGTGGAGGGAGAGGCTCCTTGCTCAGAGCATAGCCTGACACAGGGATCGATCTCACGACCCTGAGATCACGACATGAGCCAAAATCAAGAGTTAGACGCTTAACCAACTGAGCCACCCAGGAGCCCCTATATCTTTTTTTTATTTATTGAAGATTTTATTTATTTATTTGAGAGAGTGTGTGTGTGCACAAGCAGGGGGAGGGGCAGTGAGAGAGGGAGAAGCAGACTCCCCACCAAGCAGGTTGCCCAATGTGGGGCTCGATTCTAGGCCCCTGAGATCATGACCTAAGCTGAAAGCAGCTGTTTAACCAACTGAGCCACCCAGGTGCCCCTTATCTTTTTAAATTATTTTCCTTAATTGGTACATTTTGTTTAAGGTTTCTCAGAGTGCCAAAACTTGCAAAATTCTCCCATGCAGAAGAATTAAAATGTTTCGTGTGTGAGCCTTTAAACAACAGTGTATACTGCAGTCACGCCATGGCCCTTTCCCATTTTACAGTTCTTTTTACGTTTATATTTGTGTTTCCCAAACACCTTTCACAGTACTGCATGCAGCTTTTTTTCCCCTTAATTTGAGAGACAGAGTGTGTGCAAGCCCGGGGAGGGGCAGAGGGACTCTCAAGGAGACTCCGTGCTGAACACAGAGCCCAACACAGGGCCTGATCTCACAACCCTGAGATCATGACCTGAGCAGAAATCATGGGTGGGATGCTTAATGAACTGAGCCACCCACGCACCCCCCTGTATGCAGCTTTAAATGTATTTCTAGTCAGGATGCAGCATTATGTGGTCCTTATGATTCTGCTATTTGTTAACAGATATTAATATCTTAAAACTAACGTGGATCTTGATGTCTTTTCCAATATTTTGTTTTCAGGTTTGCTATGCTAAAGAGTTGAAGGAAGGCTTTGTAGAATATACCGAGCAAGTTGTCAAACTGATGGTCCCTCTACTGAAATTTTACTTCCACGATGATATCCTACAACTTTTGAACGCAAGACGTTTCTAGAATTAGTTAAATTATAGCTTGTTCAAGTATTAGACTTTGTGTTAACTGAAGCCTACATCACCGTTACTGTTTGCACGAAGCTTCATTTTTTGCATGTGCTTTAGTTTCATAGGTTTTTGCTTGTGCCAAAAACATGAAAATGAAAATGTTACCGAACTACTAGTTGACAGCTTTTTCTGTGAACCTCTGAAGGATTTTAAGGATTGATATTTTATTAGCGTACGTTTGCAGTTATATATAATTGCTATTTTTCTCAAGTATTTTTTGGTAATGTTAAGAAACTAAGATCTTTCTTAATAGGTTAGAGACCCACCGATAATTTTCTGTGGTTCTACATTGGGGAGAAATATTTCTTGATAAATCTGCATGTTAAAGGTTTTCTTCTCAACATGATAATAGTAGTTAATACATACAGAAACATTTTTATGCCTTTACACACACACACACACAAGCACGCAATTTCATAGATGGATTTTGAAAAAAGGACAGCCCAACAGTGTTGGAGTCCAGACCCAAACCGAGATCTTCCTGACTCCACAGCCCCTTTGTTGTAGTTCTTCATGCAGTATTCTGTAGTGGCATCCTTAACAAAAGACAGCTTTTGCCCAACAGAAACTTACCATGATGCCAGAGGACGAGCTAGTCTCAGGACCTTATTTTACAAATGATATTAGATAGGGAGGGGCAACTTGATCTTCAGTGAAAACCGGAAAGGCTCTGACAGGAGAAGATCCTCATTAGTTTTCCCAGGAGAATCATAGCTTTGGTTGCATTTATTAGAAACCTATATTGCCTAAAGTTTTGGGATAGGAACATCTTGAGATATGCTCTAAGGATCCCAGATCCTTTCACATTTCAGACTCATTGCTGCTGTATTATAGGTGACAGAAAAGACAGGAGATAAGTCACATGGGTAGGGAGATGTCTGTTTTTGTACCCATATTCTACTTACTGCAAGCTCCTGGGTAGCAATCTCGGATAAACAGACGTTCCTGGTGCTCAGTGAGCACTTTAATGTTTACATAAGCAAAGAAAGTGATAGTATGATCTTTTGAGGATAGTGAGTACACTAAGTGTATCTGAGGATAGTGATTACACTAAGTGTATCTAAGAATAGTGATTATGTTTCCTTAACAATAAAACGTGTTCGAGTGGCAGCAGCAGAATCCATGCCTCTCCTCCTGGAATGTGCGAGAGTTCGTGGTCCTGAGTATCTTACACAGATGTGGCATTTTATGTGTGATGCTCTAATCAAGGCCATTGGCACAGAACCAGATTCAGATGTCCTCTCAGAAATAATGCATTCTTTTGCGAAGGTAAATATTTTTCTCTTAAAAATATGTATAAGGTTATGTGTTCATTTATTAGTCTTGCTAAATAAATTGAATCTTTTTGTGCTATAACAGATGATTTTCTTTTTTTTTTTTTTTTAAAGATTTTATTTATTTATTTGTGAGAGAGAATGAGAGACAGAGAGCACGAGAGGGAGGAGGGTCAGAGGGAGAAGCAGACTCCCTGCCGAGCAGGGAGCCCGATGCGGGACTCGATCCTGGGACTCCAGGATCATGACCTGAGCCGAAGGCAGTCGCTTAACCGACTGAGCCACCCAGGCGCCCCAGATGATTTTCTTATTTACTGTAATTGTTTAATTCTTTTTTAGTTTAATGTTTTGGTGTTGTCATTCTTTTTGTTTTGTGTTTGTTTTTTTCCAGAGTCGCTGCTCTTATAGTCCAGTCTTGATTAGTTTCCACCATCATTTCCCTAACAATCCAGCTTCAGAATCTTGGCTCATTTCCAGCCCACACCTAGTTTGTCCTATTCTCTCCTATATCCCTCTGCTCTTCACATTGCCTTTGTCTTCTTTGTGCTGAGCTAGCCTTTCTTGGTCTGTTCCAGAAGTCTCTGTCCTTACTCTCCCTCTCAGTTCATTCTCCTTTTCTGAGGCGTGAATTTGCTTGTTACTTGTCACTCCTCTTCCCGTATTCTTGTTCAGCTCCGTGGCGTGCCCCTAGTTCGTTTTAAAAGTTCTTCATCACCTTTATTTGTCCCTATTTACACCCCTGCAGTTTGAATTTTCTTCTGTTTTTCCAAAGAATGCCTGCTGCTGGGCCTTTGCACATACCATCTCCCCCAGCTGCAAGTGCCCTCCCAGCACACGCTTGCCCTTTCTCCAGCTGGGTTCGTGTAGAAGTCTGTGTGTGGTGATTGAGCTCCCTAGAGGCTGGGTGCTCTGCTCCATCTTTGAGACCTCAGCACCTAGCAGTAATGCCTGGCATTTAAGATAGGCTCAGGATCTGTTTCATATAAAAATGTTGCTTAAATTTTTTTCTTTGAAGTACTGTCATTGTAACACACAGCAAGCATTATCTACTCATTCAATCATTAGTCTTCCAGGGTACCGGCTTAGTGAATTTTTCTCATGCTTCCATGTGATTCTTAATGGAATTTAACTTTTGGACTCTAAAACCCTTAAATCCCATGGCTTGCTTTCTTTCCTCAATTTCATTGCAGTGCATTGAAGTTATGGGAGATGGATGTCTTAATAATGAACATTTTGAAGAATTGGGAGGAATATTGAAAGCTAAACTCGAAGAACATTTTAAAAATCAAGAATTGCGGCAAGGTAAGTTTTCCACGCTTTTCTTTCTGAAAGTAATCCTTGACCATTTTGGCGACATTTAAAAAGACATTTATTTGGGTGTGTTTTAGTTAAAAGACAAGATGAAGACTATGATGAGCAGGTGGAAGAGTCACTACAAGATGAGGTAAATTATTCCCTTCAGAACTTAATTTATATGATCATTTGCATTTGGAAGATTTTTAAATGCTTAAGTTTCTAATTCATCTGACTTGTCATTCTGATGGTAATGATCAGTAAGTTTTAGCAGAAGAATCTGACATGTGTTGCATTTACAAATTTAGAGAATAAGTAACTGAAATTAGCTGATTTGTGGTTTGAATGCTGTGTGTGAGTTCTTGTTGCAGTACCTCACGTATAACAGCGCTTGTAAGTTCACCTAGTATTTCTTTTACATAGTGCTCTGAACAACTTTTTATTTGGTGGTGCTTTCAGCATTTTAAAGATAAGTGAACTCTAATTCAGATGTTGAATGACTGTCTAATGCCACACACTGTTGACAATCTGGGGCTTAAGGCCAGATCTTTTTGCAACATCAGCTGTTTTTCTCCCGGACCACAGAATATAATACAGATTTCCTTATAAATAATACACATAGAGTGGCTGATGTAAGTCTTCTTTACCTTGTTACTCAGTTTTCTCCTCATCGAATCACTTGACGCCATCAATTCTATTTCCGCTGTGTGTTCAGGGTCCAAAGTGTGGCATGTAGCCATCCTGGTGGACCCAGGTCAGCCCATTTCTGTGCGGGTTGCTCACATGCTGACAGGCGCGGATTATGAGTAACTGACCCCACGTCTCCACCAGTCTGCTCCAAGATTAGAAACATTCTTGCAGAAAACAAAAAATGGTACTAAAGTAAAAACACTTCTGTCTCAGAATTTCGAAACTTTCAAGAAAACTCTTTGGAATAAGTACAATACTTGCCCACACCTTTATCTGTCTATAGGCAGGTAGGAGATGCCACCCCCAATCATCGAGGTAACCACAGTCTCCAGATGCTTGCTATGCCCCTAAGAAAATGATGAGAAATTTAATTTTCTATATTTCTTGAGATTTTTTTAAGTAAATGTAACTGTTCGTCATAGTGGAGATACTTTTTAATACATAAGGGTGTTGTGTGTGTTTTTTTGTTTTTGTTTTTAGGATGATAATGATGTTTATATTCTGACCAAAGTGTCAGACATTTTACACTCAATATTCAGTAGCTACAAGGAAAAGGTGTTACCATGGTTTGAACAGCTGCTTCCGTTAATTGTCAACCTAATTGTAAGTGTTGCCTCTCTTTGACAGTTATTTTAGATAGTTGCCTAGAATGGTTTCAGTGCAGCACTTGAAAACACACTTTCAGGTTAAAATGGATCTTAGAAATCATAAAGACCTTCCAGAGTACATCTTTAATTTTATCAAGTTTATTGCATTGCCCTTGATATTTTCTCATTTAAGGTTTGCTAATTAGGTTTTCCATAGTTCAATTAAATTACAATGCGTTCCAGAGACCTACAAATGACTTTTCATTATTTGAGGTTATGTGTGCCCTGCTAAATTAACAAAATGATTACTTTTTTTGGTGGACCCTAGAGGATTCAGTTAAAATCCTTGTTACGTACAACCAGCAGTCATACATTGTGGATGATGGCCTTATGTATTCAGTTTTTAAAATATGCATGAAAAGCAATCAATAGAAGTTTGTCTTGCTTTGTCTTTTAATTTTGCACAGCACATTTTTTAAAACGTTTAGGCCCATGTGACTTAGCCTGTTGAGTGGATATATAAAGCTAAAACCTGTTCACAGCTTTTCTTGTTGTTTCTTAAAGACAGCATTATTATCTTTTTTTGAAGCAAATGTACATATGTTGCTGCTGCAGCTGGTTCTTCCTGGTATATGGTAATGTCAGATTGTGGGATTCTATAGAAAATCATGCAAAGTCTTTTAAACTTGTAGTTTATTAAATCTCTGTTGTAAGTTGAAGATTGTTATTCATAAGAAGTAATTATTACTGTGTTGTTTTTCATTGCTTGTTTCAGGAATATCCATGTAAGCTGATAGTCTATTGTGAAGTTTGTTTTTTTTTTTACATTCTTAATGTACTCCAGTATTCAAAGCTTAAAAGATTCTCTTCTTTTATAGTGTCCACATAGACCATGGCCAGACAGACAATGGGGATTGTGCATCTTTGATGATGTCATAGAACACTGTAGTCCAGCCTCATTTAAATATGCAGAATATTTCTTAAGGCCAATGCTCCAATATGTATGTGACAACAGCCCAGAAGTCAGGCAAGCAGCTGCATATGGCTTGGGAGTCATGGCACAGTATGGTGGAGATAACTATCGTCCTTTTTGTACAGGTACTTCCGTTTGTTTGGTTCCAGGCATTCCTTTTATCGCTTCCTTGTTATCTTTTCCACACCCCCAAGCCCCCAAACATTATATAGCTATTTCTGCTGTATTCACCTTCCCCTTCTTAAACATCTCGCCTATAGCGCATACCTGTAGGGGAGCGCATAGCCTCCCCACCCCGTCCTCCAGAGTACAGTTCTTTTGGGTTTGGGAGTTACACCCTGGCTGTAGCAAAGGACCTTTTTTTTTTTTTTTTTTTTTTTTTAAGATTCTTTTGAGAGAGTGAGAGCACACACGAGCAGGGGGAGGGGCAGAGGGAGAGGGAGAAGCAGACACCCCACTGAGCGCAGAGCCCAATGAGGGGGCTCAATCCCAGGACCCTGAGATCATGATCTGAGCCAAAGTCAGACAGTTAACTGACCGAGCCACCCAGGCGCCCCTAGCATAGAACTTTTCAAACATACTGGGGTCCCTGTAGGGTTAGCACAGGAATGCAGCTGGGGGCTTTTAAAATAAGCTGAAATACCCTGAGGTGGTCAGGAGTATAAATCTGGAGGCTCCTGACCTTGACATCATGGGGTCTCGGTAGAGTGAGTGCTGGTGCTCCTGGCCACGTTGGGGCAGCCTGCCTTTCTTACTTCTGGTTCTGCAGCCAAGAAGACAAAACATGCCTTAGACCTTACTAATTCTTCACTGTAATTGATAACTGGGCCAAAGATAAAAAAAGGAATATTGCCATGAAAATGTGAGGTTTTAACTGACCTTCTTGCAATTGCCTATTTTAGAAGCACTTCCACTGCTGGTAAGAGTTATTCAGTCAGCCGATTCTAAGACCAAAGAAAATGTCAATGCTACAGAGAACTGCATCTCAGCAGTAGGGAAAATTATGAAGTTCAAGCCCGACTGTGTGAACGTTGAAGAAGTCCTGCCACACTGGTTGTCTTGGCTTCCACTACATGAAGATAAAGAAGAAGCTGTTCAGACCTTCAATTATCTGTGTGACTTGATTGAAAGGTAAGAAAAAAGGACAAATAGACCTTATTTCTTCCTCTTTCTGTAAAACAGCGTTTCCTGTGCACAGCCCTCAGATACAGTGTAGGTTTCTAATAATGTTGTCTTTATAAATCATGCTAAACCATATCACAGTTAATGCTGCCTTACAATTAGATCTAAATTTGACTTATCCTTTATGGAATTAGATTCAACAGTTGAGGGATTGTAGAACATAATGTTTTAAGAAGGTTCCCTTTTAATATTGTCACCCACCCCATTTATCTGTTTTTTGTTTATTTGGCTTTAGATTTTTTTTTTTTTTTTAAGATATTTATTTGACAGAGAGAGCACAAGCAGAGGGAGAAGCAGGCTCCCCGCTGAGCAAGGAGCCCGATGCGGGGCTCGATCCCAGGACCCTGGGATCATGACCTGAGCTGGAAGCAGATGCCACCGAGGCGCCCCACTTTAGATTTTTTTTTTTTTTTTTAATTTCAGCTTTACTGACATGTAATTGACATGTATCACTTACTAGTAGAATGAGATTGAAGAATGTTGGTAGTGCCATTATTTGACCCTCTAGAATTCTGGTGTTTTTCTTTGGATTCAGGAATCAGTGGTATAAGGAAAGTATTCCAGACAGATAATCAAGATCTGGCCCTGGGCCCTGGCATTATTAATGCTATTTTGTGTCCATGAGTGTATCTAAGAATTGCAACAACTGGAGGCTATAGAAGCTATCAAATCCCAAGGCGTGTTCTTTGGTGTCTGTTTTTCTAAATCCAAGTTCTCCTAAATATTAATCAGATCTAGGCTCTGTCGCTCTTAATTATTGCTTTTATTCATGAATAACTCTAAGGGCTACCACCACTCCTTTCCTGGAATTTGTAGAAATAGGCCAGTGGGCATATTCCTTCATGCCTGTTTAAGTTCAGGTTCACACAAATGTTGTGTTCGAGTGTTCCCACAGAGAACTATCATTTAGGGATGTGATGGCCGTCTTGGAGACTATACACTCCTTATCTTCTCCTGCCTCTGAAGCCACGACTTCTCCATCATGCTATTTGATCATCTCCCTTGAAAATGAGTATTCCGAAAGTCTCTTAATGAAAGACTAGAATTCTAGTTAAATTCACTGTTACGTTTCTTTCCATGAAACTTGCCTAAAGTTTATTTCCCAGCTTACTCTTGAAATGCCCCTAAATCCTTTTGAACTTCAAATTTATTTGGAAACCATTTTGCCATATATAAATTCTTAGTAATAGCTCTTTTTTTTCTTTAAATAAGTCATAAATTATAAAGCACTTAGAACATTCTTTCCTTGGCCCTTAAACATGAGAGATGAGCCAAGTATTTTTCCTCATTTACATGGGAAGACCCTGAAGAGCTAATTAATACAATTAGCTTGTTTTCCTTCCACTGAATTTTATTTTAGTGAATGCATAATCATAAAATTCTGTAACAAAATTCTATGTTGGAGGAAGGATGTAGGAAAGTATGAGTGCTTGAGTAATTTCTCCTTATAATTTTCATTTATAATGGCTTTCTTCTTTTTGGTCAGTAATCACCCCATCGTTCTTGGCCCAAACAATACCAATCTGCCCAAAATATTCAGTATAATTGCAGAAGGAGAAATGCATGAGGCAATTAAACATGAAGATCCTTGTGCCAAACGTCTGGCTAATGTAGTTCGTCAAGTACAGGTAAGCTGTTCTGCCTAAATTGGGGCAGGGGAAATAAAAATAAGTTTTTTGGGAGGTGTTTTGGTTTTGTTTTTTGGGTTTTTTTTTTTTTTCTTTTTTTCTACATTAGAAGAAAGAAAGCCACACTTTTTTTTTTTTTTAAGATTTTTATTTATTTATTTGTCAGAGAGAGAACCCAAGCAGGGGGAGTGGCAGAGGGAGAAGCAGGCTCCCCACTGAGCAGAGAGCCTGATGCAGGACTCGATCTGAGGACCCCAGGATCATGACCTGAGCCGAAGGCAGACGCTTAACAAACTGAGCCACCCAGGCACCCCATAGAAAAAAGAAATAGATACCCAATTTCATTTTTATATTCTCTCGTCTCCAAGGCTCAAATTACTTAACATATAATCTGTCCATATGGTCTTTTTTTTTTTTTAGCGCTAAAACATTTGTCCTAAACTTGACACATTTTGAACCTTCCACTTGGTGCATAACATATACTCGTGTAGGTTTTTTTTTTTTTTCATTGTCTAAAGAAAAATAAAGATGAGATTTTAATAGTAAATAAGCTGTCAGCTGCCGAAGTTTTTTAAGTGACTTATGCTCCCTGAATTCTTCACATGTTGTTTCCTTGACTGTGTCCTCTACCTGGTACAGTTTTATCAAGTCAGACTGAATGAAGAAAACTTAGTGTAAATGAAATGAACTTTAAAGATATGAACAGATTTCTTGCTTTTATAATGATACTCATGAAACTACCTCAAAAGAAAGAATTGGGCGTTCTTAGAGTCTACCGAAGGCTGAGTAGCACGGTGCGTCTAAATGACCGCTGCACTGAATCTAAATGCCTGAAACTGTTTCTTCCTAGACTTCTGGAGGACTGTGGGCCGAGTGCGTGGCACAGCTGAGTCCCGAGCAGCAGGCGGC
Organism: Mirounga angustirostris; assembly: GCF_029215605.1. Taxonomy (NCBI): domain Eukaryota; kingdom Metazoa; phylum Chordata; class Mammalia; order Carnivora; family Phocidae; genus Mirounga; species Mirounga angustirostris. The sequence continues at coordinate 13,106,138 of NW_026991711.1, read as the reverse complement.
CATGCAGGAGCTCCTGAACTCTGCTTGAAGGGCCTTAATATCTCCACCAGAAAGCTAACTCCAAATAAACGTTTACCCTTTTGTTTAGGTTTCTCTGTTTTGTTTTTGAGCACAAGAAAGCGGTAGAGTTGTGTCGTGTAGGCCGTTCTCCTGCAAAGCCACAGCGGCGAGAAGAGAAGCACTGGGTTTCAGAGTGGTGTTTGAAAGGATTCCCTCGCACCACAGAAGAGGTTCCCCGTAAGCCCTGCGCTAGCACTGAAGAGTATTTTTCTATTGGTATAAGCCACCCACGTGAAAGTGAAAGGGAAGTGAAATTAAGTTTCCTCATTAGACATAAGGAAATCTAAGACAAAACAGCTTTAAGATCAGTTATTCAGCGTAGATGTGTGTGAAAACAATTTGCTATACACCTAGTGTTAATTTTATTAATTGGAGTGTGAGTCTTTTTGTAGGGTAGAAAGAAACCTTCTACCCAACAAACTAGTAGATCCAAAATTTGAAAAAAGAAAAAAAAAAGCTGAAGACAAAAACAAGCATGAAGATGTCATATTTGATGTCACTTTCGGTTTTTTCCCAGAAGGCTTATGCAGTGACTCAATCTGGAAAGCTGCTCAGCTTCCAGCCCTTGAATGTGAAGTGTCGTTGGCATGTCCGGCAGTAGTCTCTCATTCACTCCTCAATAAACAACATTGAAATACAAAAGAAGTTCGTGTAAAAATTCAGTACCGTCTGGCTTTGATTCATTTAATGTTTTTAATATAAGAATAAGCTAATATTTTTTTAGCGTTAGTAATTGTGGCTTTGAATGTTTTCTTTTTCCCCTAATATTTTCCTTGTGCAGTTTGAACATTAAAAGCATCTAGTTTTTACCATCTTCCACTTTAATTTAAGCTAAGTTATATACCTAGTCCTTCACAACTGGTATCCTTTTAAGGTTTGCAAATTTCAACCAATAGTTTTTTTAAATTAAGATTGTTCTGGTAGATTAAAAAAGATTTGGCTTAGAATTTTCACTGCAAATTGTAATTGACACGGAGCCACACACAACTTTCAAACTTTTAATTTTATGATAAATATTCTGCCTAAAATTATTTACTGGTAAATTCAGTAAAATGTGTGAATTTTTTTCCTTTGTGTGTTAACCTCATACCAGTAAATGACTTGCTGTTGTTTCTTTACATAATTTTTCTAAGGGATCTTAATAGATTTCTGTTGAAGCTTCAGTGTTAACATTTTTATAGTTTGTACTAAATTGAACCGTGATAAAAAAATGAATTTTATGCATAGATCAGAATTTAAAATTAAAGATTTTTTCTTTAAGTGATTTGCATTACTTTATTAAAATTAAATCTGAAATGGAATAGAAAGAATGAATTATCTTAAGATGGTTCCGTTGGTAGCAGATAGCCTTCAAATATAGTTTCCGCTTTCAGCACAACATTGTTAGCCCAGCAGCTTCATTCAGTCTCTGGCAGAACAGCACTGAATGCCTTCACCAGCACAAGGCAATTGCTTTCAGTGGGTACCGACATGGGGACTGTTTTGTGATGTGAGGGGGGCAGTGTTTGGAGCTCCTTGATAAATAAGCCTGTGTTCCTGTTGGAGTAAAACGTGTCAAGACAACTCCTTTGTGCTTTCTTACGTAGAATAGAGTTTGAAAAGCCAGTTTCTGTACTGATGCCAACTGCAGATTTCGCTTTTGTTTTTAATTTAAATTATCACTTACACTTGAAAGAAAACATGTTACAAATGAGATGGACGTGTGGTCGGAGGATGGCTGCATGTTTTTGGAGAATCTAGTGTCTGCGGAGCTTTGTTCTAAGCACTTTCAGGTACGACTCTTCGTAGCTTCTGGTTTAAACATTAATGGACAAGTGAAGAGTCGGTAAGATCCCTGAAGGAAGTAAAGGGGTGCAAATCCATCCTCCGGATAGACGTAGAGAAAGAGACATGTCATTGAAATTGAATCAAATTCATCGGGGAATGTTGGTATTAAAGGCTGTTAATGTGACGTGATCCTGAAGTCCAGGACTCATAGCTCATTGTAATATGTTCCTGAACTAACAATTCTTTGGATTATCTGGGGAAACATTTTTAATACCTCATTTTGTCTACACAAGATGAAAATTCATGTTTTTTCCTTTTGTACCAAATTTAGTTGCCTAGTGGCCTTGTGTGTCAGCCAGTGATGATATATTTATGAATCCAAGCTATTTCTGGGAGGATATAATGTGTGTGGCTCTTACATTTTCTGAGTATTTTGTAACAAAGGATTAAGTTACGTGCACAAGTGTTAGAAATTTGTAGCAGAACTCATTTGGAGTATTTTTTTAATGCTGTAAATTTAAAGAAAAGTAAATTGTCTTAAAGCTAATTTGACACTTCTGTAATGGGAAGGCAACTTTATCATGACTCTGGAGTTGTAGTTTGACTAACAGAACCATCACTAAATACATAAGCAAATAAACATTCTTGATGCACCTGGTCTCATAATAAATAAGGGGGGTGCATATTTATAGTGGTGTGAGCATTACAGTTTTATGATCTAATCTTGAATGATTGCCTATTTGGAATTTTAAGCAGTTTGAGAGACTAAGGGGCTAGCTAAATGTTTTAGTATGGCTTCATTCTGCCTATGAATGTCGTATCAATTTTTTGGCTCTCATCTTGTTCCATAGAAATCACTTTGCCACCTATATCCCTCTTTGCCTCAAAGGAGTGATGGCCAAAATCTGCGCCATCTTTCATTTCCTTCACTGCAAATGTTGTGAGTACCACTGTTGAAGAAGAGAGTGAATTACCTGCAAGGAGTAGGCTCAGCTTTTTATTTCCAACACTTGAACTTCTGAAGCACAGGGGCAGGGGTAACTAACTCTAAGACCATCCTGGACTAGACTGCCCACCCCCCACATTTTTTTTTTACTTATACAGCTCTGTAATCCTGACAGCCATTGATAATATTTGACCTTGTTCTACATATTCTATTTATTTGAATAGAACACTGTGAAGATAATTATAGCTCAATTTTTAACTTTATAAAAAATGAATCCAGAAGCACTGCAATATGTATGGTTTTTATGCATAACACAAAAATTTTTTTTTTAAAGATTTCATTAGTGCCAGTGAGAGGACAAGCAAGCAGAGGGAGAGGGAGGAGGAGACTCCCTGCTCCCCCTCTGACCCTCCACCTGCTTGTGCTCTCACGCACGCTCTCTCGAATAAATTTTTTAAAAATCTTAAAAAATATATTTCAAGTTTATTATTATAGGGTCAGAAAAGATACTTTAAGAAAAGCAACATAATTTTTAGTGTTCTTGAATTGGGTCTCAAAAGAAAAAAGGTTACCACCATAAATGATCAATAAGCCATAACCAGAAGTTCACATTGTGGCTGGTGTTTAAAGAAGAGAGTAAGTAAAGGAGCGCCTGGGTGGCTCAGCGGGTTAAGCGTCCGCCTTCGGCTCAGGTCATGATCCCGGGGTCCTGGGATCGAGCCCCGCATGGGGCTCCCTGCTCGGCGGGGAGTCTGCTTCTCCCTCTCCTGCTGCTGCTCCCCCTGCTTGTACTCTCTGTGTCAAATAAAATCTTTTTGAAAGTGAATAGAGAGAATATAAAATAGGAACACTAATGTGGAGACATTACAATGGATTGAATTTATAACCGTTTCTTTGAAGAGCAGTGACTCTCCTGAATAGCAGTAGGAGGGATTCTGAGGCTCAATGAAGATTGCTTTGGAGATACTAAGGGGCCTTTTCTGATCACCCCTTGCTCGCCTTCTGAGATGGAAGCCTCCAGGTCTGTCAGCAGAGAGTGAGTGTGAGGCCCCACACCGGCCTTCAGGGATTCCACTCACCCCAAAACAGCTTGCTTTCCCAGTGCAGAGGCCAGTTCCCAGAAGTCATTCCTGGGGGCCGGCCAGTGGGGCCTGGTTCCACCCTGCCACATGACTCCAGTCCACAGCCCTGCCTCCCCAAGTCCCCAGCAGCCCCAACTCCCTTCCCTCCTGGGAGGGAGCCCTGGCCCCACAGGCTTCCTGCTGTTTTGGAAACTGCTTAGACCTGCAGGTCAGGGGCTGTTTCCCTTCATCCCCGCTCCGCTTTGTTGTGCCAGACCATTTGTTTCTTGCCTGGGCCTGTTTTCGTTGCAAACATCCCATCCTGGCCTTTATCTGAGCTAACTAGAATAGATGACAGTATTTCCAAGTAGTTTCTCTTGGATGCTCCAAAGGCTTCCTCTGATGTGTGGTGGAGAGTGCTGGTGACCGTTTGGTGGAATGATGTAACCGAAGTGCCCAGGGGGTTCAGGGTAGTGGCCTCACCGGGACTGCTCCGCCCGGGCCCCTGGGGACAGCCCCCCGTCAGTCCAACATTCCCAAACCAAGATTGAAAACCTCCTGATAATCTGAGCTTTCTGCTCAGGAACTCAGCCGAACATTTCACTGGAAGTACTTTAATTATTTATGAAAAGATCCTTGACATATTTTCTGCAACAGATGGCAATGGGTAAGTAAGGAACGCTCTCTTCCTCAGTTCGTATATGTGTATTTTTGAGAAGAGGCTCACATTCTGCCAAGTCTTAATTCTTTTTAAATTAACTTTTTACACAAAGGGCCACCTCTACCTGGTTCAAAATGCAAGATTTATAAAACATTATTCAGGGAAAAGTCTCTCTCCACTCTCGTGCCTTGGCTAGCCCTTCTCAGCTTTCCTTGTGAAAGAAAAATTGGTAGGCTTGGTCCCAACAGAACATTCTTGCTCTGTGTAATTCATAACCTCCTCCTGGAAGGAAATTAGCATTCCTGATGAAAAGCCTATGTGTCTTTCTGGTGGACAGGAGTTGGGGTAAAAACTGTTCTAAGAGGGGGGACAGGCTGGCTCAGTGAGTAGAGTGTGCAACTCTTCATCTCAGGGTTGAGTTTGAGTTCCACACTGGCTGTAGAGAGTACCAAAAAAAAGTTTTTTAAATGTATTTCTAAAAAAATACAACTGTTCTGAGAAACTACCCACCTGCCTAGTTAACCCGGCCTAAACCCTAACCAGATATTTGGGGTTTTTTGTTTGTTTGTTTGTTTTTAATAAGCCAACAGTGATCAACCTTCTAACCTAATTTTTTGGTCTCTAAATACCTCTGCTATGAAAGAAATCTTTGAAATTGGCCTGCTCAAGGTCTGTGTTCCTGCAATAAATTTATACTAAAGTTCCAACATACTAAATTGTCTGAAAGGATTTTTTAAACATCTTCCACAGAAGGAAAATGATCTATTTGTATGTTATCCTTCCAGGATGATAAATATTCAAATGGATTTTAGGAATAAAAATTACATCATTTTGGCTAGGAATTATCAATAACCAGCTCTATTAAAGATGGAGGTTAAACGTCTTTTGCCTTTTAAATTAATATGCTCAGTACCGGTTATCATCAAAATGTTAAAACTAGATCAATCATCATATTGATTTAGAACCTTTTTTCATTTTAAACCAAGTGGCATCAGGCTAAATATCCTTTTATAACTAAATCAGCAGAGAAAGTCTCACTCTCTAGGGAACATATTTTCAAGTATGCATTTTCACAAAATAATTATCTTTACTAGCATTTCACTTTATTTTTAAAAATTTAGTATCAGAGTTCTGTTTTTAATGTGTTTATTTTTGTGGTTGCCTGCTATTTATAGCAAATGATACCAGTTTTTCATTTGGGGTAACCATTTAAAATTTTAAAGTGCTTTAAAAAAAAGTTGATTTTTTTTTTTTAAGATTATTTTGAGAGAGAGAGTGAGCGAGAGAGAGAGCACAAGCTGGGGGAGAGGCAGAGGGAGAGAGAGAAGCAGGCTCCCTGCTGATATGAGGATCATGACCTGAGCCGAAGGCAGACGCTTAACCGACTGAGCCACCCAGGCGCCCCAGTGAGTCGATTTTTAAAATTATAATGTAAACAGAGGCACAGTTGCTGTGAGGGTACAACAGAAATCATGCAGATGGTACTCATGATTGAAGTCTAGTCTATGAGATACTTTTTCTTGACCAAGGTTTGCAATGCAGTCCTACAGGATCAACAAGTTTTGTTCTTAGTGATGAGAAGTGCGATGCACTGATAATTCTGTCAGGTTAGACAAACAAAACTCAGCAAGATTATGGCTTGGCCAACAGACATTCAGTTGCATGAACCAAAAACTAAAGAACTGTACAGGTTTGGGGGGTTTTATTTTTTATTTCAAAACAATTTCAAATTCATAGGTAAGTGTAAGAAATAGCACAAAAGAACTCCCATAAAGCCTTTCTCCAGATTCGCCACCTTCAAGTTACCTCCGGAATCCCTTGAGGGAGACGAAGATTGCCTCCTTGACCAAGCCCTGATCGGGCTCCTCTGAGCTCTCTTGGGCTTCCGTGGTCCTCCCTGCCTTGTCCAATGTGGCGAGAATCATGCTGTCAGGGGAGCGCCCTCCATGTCCAGTCGGGTTCCCCGTGCCCCACCCCCTCCCCTGGTGAGGCAGCAAGGGTCCTGCCAGGTTAGTTCAGCCAGAATCCCAGTACCCCTGATGTCACCTCTTCCCAGTTTCCCATGCGCCGAGCTCCACCCTGCCCCTGGGCTAGAAATCCCCACTTGTCCTTGTTGGGGTGACAGTTGAGCCCCGTCTCTGACCCTGCAGAGCCCCATTGCCCTGGACCCTACACCTATCGCAGTGGTCTCCCTGAATACAGTCTGCCTTGCCTTCCTTAGCAGGTGTCACCAACAATCTTTTCTTTGGCAAAAGTTACAGAATCCTAACCCCTTGTTCCTTAATACTTCAGCACGCATCTCCTAAGAATAAAGACATGTCCCTAAATACCACAGAATGCGCACTGTCGGGAAACTTCCCATTACTACCCTATTACCTGATAGAACATCCAGGCTGCAAATTCACCAGTTATGCTGGTCACTCACGTGCGGCCTCTTGGCTCCAAGCTTACCTCGCTCTGCTCTCCCACACTGGGGCTGGGACTTTGCCCAGTGCATTTGCAGGACTCCCTGGCCAGCTGGCCTCCGTTTGGATCCCACGGATGGGAGGCCCCGGTGGGAGATGTGGCAGGGAGAGGAGAAGGGGCATCCTCCCGTTTCAGCTCCCGGCAGCTCCCCTGAGCAGCGGGAGTCGGGCCCCAGCCCCTCTCTGCTCCGGTTCTGGCCAGCCCTCCGCGGCTCCCTGCTGCCCAGAGCAGTGACATCCCGCTTACCTCCGCCCCACGCATCATGGCTCATTTCTGAACGGAGCGCATTTAAGGATCCCCTTTCTTCCTGCTTCAGCCTTCCAACATCTCTACATAGCCGATTTTTTATTTGCTCCTTGTCTCATTTTTTTCTAATTGAATTTTTAAAATTGTGGTAAATACACATAAGGTAAAAGGTACCGTCTTCGCCATTTTTAAGGGTGCAGTCGAGGGCAGCGTCTGCGCCTGGGGGTCCGGGCATTAGATCTGCCTTCCAAACCGGAGGGATTTCAACTCTTACCTTCACGGCCCAGGAAGGGCAGGTGCTCCATGAACTGCTTGAATGGAGGGGTGAATGGAAAGCAGGAGCCTAAGTGAAAGAGGGAACGAATGCGTGTTTTCTCGTAGGACTAGCGTGCCGTGTGGGAAAGTGCGGGCTCTTTGAAGGCATCTGAATTGCACATACGCTGTTTATTAAGTGGGGGATTTGGAAAACGTACTTGACTTGTGGATGCCCAGTTTGCTTACTGGGAAATGGCAGGCTTGCCGTGAGAGCTAAGTGAGGTCAGGAGTGCAGGGGGCTGGGAAGTCATAGGTGCACAGTGGGCCCTGCCCACCCCCAGGCCCTTTATGCCTAGTACAATTCTGGAAAATGCTTTTATCTCAGAACAAAAATGGACTTGATAGGTTGATGGTAGACACAGTGAAACAATAATCAGGAGGGAATTTGTGACTCATTCATACTGTGGGTATCCTAAAACCTAAGAATATTAGATTCTGAAAAAAGGTTTTGCTCTTTTACCTTAAAGTATGCAAAATATATCTTTTAATTATATATCTTAAAGATTCATCATCCTGGGGGCGCCTGGGTGGCTCAGATGGTTAAGCGTCTGCCTTCGGCTCAGGTTGTGATCCCGGGGTCCTGGGATCGAGCCCCGCATCGGGCTCCTGGCTTGGCGGGGAGCCTGCTTCTCCCTCTGCCTCTCTCCCTGCTCATGCTCTCTCTCTCTCTCTGTATCTCTGTGTCTCAAATGAATAAAGATCTTTATAAAAAAAAAAAAAAAAGGTTCATCATCCTGAAAGATGCTAGTAGGAAGTAAATAGCCACCCCACGAAATAAGTATGTGGAAGATAGTATTACTGTTTTTTAATAATTGAGATGATCAGTTTGTCTTATGAGCAGCTTACAGGTGATTTTCATATTCTATTTTGTGTGGTGTTTTGGGTTATTTAAAAACTTGTCTTTCTAGAGAAAAATCTGAGAACCTTGAGGGGGCAGCAGAGGAACATCATGACTTCAAAAGGTAAAGAACAATGACTTCTGAGTTGCATCATTTTGGGGAAGAAATACTAACATATTTGAAGCTGTTTCTAAAGAAATTACCAATTCTAGGGGTGCCTGGGTGGCTCAGTGGGTGAAGCGTCTGCCTTGAGCTCAGGTCATGATCTCAGGGTCCTGGGATCAAGCCCCGTGTTGGGCTCCTTGCTTAGTGGGAAGCCCATTTCTCCCTCTGCTTCTGCCCCTCTCCCCTCCTGCTCCCTCGTTCTTCCTTTCTCTCTCTCTCTAAAATAAAATAAATGAATAAATCTTTGAAAAAAAAAGAATATACTGATTGTATTTGAAATACCTGAACACGAGGCCTTCTCTTCAGTCATCATGTGTACAAGGTGGCTGCCATTTCCTGTTCCTGGTCAGAATTCTACTTTCATCCTTCCATGGCCAACTTTCAGCGCATAAATAGGTAAGAAATACAGGCTATGGTGAATAATTAGAGCCCGTGGGGCAAAAAGGATAGCAGATGATTCTCAAGTGGAATAATCCTCTCCTGAGTTAATTGTCAGTGTGTTTCGACTGTATCCTTTTTTCTGATCCTCCTTCACTGTTGGGACGAATAATCTGATTAACAGCATAAACTTGGTAAAGCTTGAGGCCTGAGCTGCTCCTTATGTAAAGTTATTTTGAAAATTTTCCACAGTGGAGGATTTCTTAAAAACCCTTTCCATATAGTCAGTGCATGATAAATGCCAACTAATTATTTGACCTTCAATAAATATATGGCAAATAATTCATTGCATTTGAATTGCGCATACTCTTTTTTTTTTTTAAGATTTTATTTATTTGAGAGAGAATGAGAGATAGAGAGCACGAGAGGGAAGAGGGTCAGAGGGAGAAGCAGACTCCCTGCTGAGCAGGGACCCCGATGTGGGCCTCCATCCTGGGACTTGAGGATCATGACCTGAGCCAAAGGCAGTGGCTTAACCAACTGAGCCACCCAGGCGCCCGCGCATACACTCTTTATTAAGTGGAGGGATTTGGAAAATGTACTAGCATTATTCTTTAAAGCAATGTGTTTTTTTTTTTATTTTGTTTTGTTTTTTTTAAAGATTTTATTTATTCATTTGACACAGAGAGACACAGCAAGAACAGGAACACAAGCAGGGCGAGTGGGAGAGGGAGAAGCAGGCTTCCCGCTGAGCAGGGAGCCCCATGCGGGGCTCGATCCCAGGACCCTGGGACCATGACCTGAGCCAAAGGCAGACGCTCAACGACTGAGCCACCCAGGCGCCCCAGCAATGTGTTTTTTTTAAAGATTTTATTTATTTGAGAGAGAGAGACAGAGACAGCACAAGCAGTGGGGGAGGGGTCGGGGGAGAGGGAAAGCAGACTCCCTGCTGAGCAGGAAGCCCGATGTGGACTCAGGACCCTGGGACCCTGGACCACAGGACCACAACCTGAGCTGAAAGCAGATGCTTAACTGACTGAGCCAACCAGGTGCCCTTTAAAGTAATGCTTAAATCACAGGTTCTGCCCATTCCCATCAAGAATTATGGCCTGGTACAATACAGTTAAACAAATAAGTAAGAAGTTGGAGAAACCATGAGAGTTTTACAATCAAAATAACAGCATAGTAGCATTAAATGGATCATTGAGGACAAATATTAGAAAATATGAAAACTAACATTTGCTACCCTAAAATACAGGTTAAGCTAGCACTATGTACTTAACACATTTTTGAAAAGGAATATACGTATCATATGGTGAATACCCTTTACATTGTTATAAATTTGGCATATGGCTCTAGAGAAAACAATAGTAGCATTTCTATGTGGTAAAAACACACCATTTTGACATAATACTGGATTTGTTCGATTCTTCCCTTTGTCATCAGTGGCCAATATGAATGCATCTAATTCTCCCACACTAAGCCGTCAACATGAACGCTCAGTTTATTAATGTCTGTGCATGATCAAAGCTTGGGTACTAAACTATGACGTGGCTAATGGCATTGAACATCTTTTTTCATGTGCTTATTTGCCATTCATACTCCTATTTGGTGAAACATCCATTTATATGTTTTGCCTATTTTACAATTAGATTGTTAATTTGTCTGGTTTCTTTTACTCTCAAGTTTTGAGAGCTCTTCATATATCGCAGGTGTGAGATCTTCGTGAGACATGTGATTTGCAAATACTTTTCCCAGTCAAGAGCTTATCTTTCACCCTCTTAACAGGGTCGTTTGCAACGCAAAACAGGATAGAATCTGTATGCTGAGAATCACAGCATATGTGATTCGAAATAAATGCAAGAAGATCTAAATAAATTGAGAGGTATTAGGTACTAATGAATTGGAAGACTCAGTTTAGGAAAGATATCAGTTCCCCCCAAAATGATCTATAGATTCAACATAGTTCCTATAAAAATCTGAGCAAGATTTTTTTTGCAGATATAGACAATCCAGTTCTAAAATTTATATGGAATGACAGAAGAGCTAGAATAGCCAACATCACTTTGAAAAAGTAGAATTCAGTGGGAGGAAATACTCTACCTGATGTTAAGAATTACTATATAGTCTTAGTAACCAAGACTGCGTAATACTGGAAGAGGAAGAGACACATAGATCGATGGAAGAGAAAAGAGAACCCAAAAATAGATCAATGCAATATGTCCAATGAATTCTTAGGAAAGGTACCAAAAAAAAAAAAAAAAAGGAAAGGTACAAATCAATTCAATGGAGGAAGGAGAGTGTTTTCAACAAACAATGCTGGAAAATTGGACATCCAGAGACCAAAAAATGAAGTTCAACCTAAAATTCACACTGAATACAAAAATTAATTCAAAAATGGATCATGAATTTAAATGCAAAATGTAAAGCTCTAATAATTGCAGAAGAAAACTTAGGGAAAAAAAAATCTGGATCCTAGAGCTAGGCAAACAGTTCTTAGATGATACCAAAAGCGCAAACCATAAAAAAAAATTTTAATAAATTAAATCTCATTAAAATTTGTGTGTCTATCTCCTTTTGAGGAGACATTCTTTCTCCCTCCCTCCCTAGATATGGGAGCTGCCATTGGCTACAAGGGATAGAACATCTGACCCAAGCGGGGCTGGTTGATATACCAGTCTCTTGGTCATGGGAATTGGTGGGAAACATGAACACATGCTGCAAACCTGGCTAATCAGACTATCCCTGGAATTTTTCTACCTGTGGCCTGGGGGAGTGAGCCTCCTTTCTTCTCCAGCCCTGGGCTGTGAGGATAGGAGCCCATGAGGGTCACTGGTCACATGAGATAGCAGGTGTGTAGTGGGAAAGCAGAGTGACCAATTTCACATGTTCTTATGTCAAGGCGTCAGCCCTGGAAGACCCCACTATCTCCCCAGGCCTGAGGGGAAGAGTACCACCGCCCACCTATAACCCATGCACAACACCCCGTTCGGGAAGCTTTGCCATCGTGAGCAAGTCTCCTTCTGTTTGCATGGGCTGTTTGAGTTGGGTTCTTGTCACTTGCAATGGAAGGAATTCGGACTTCCTCGAAGCAAAGTTAGTTTGAAGACCTAGGACTGTCTGCTTTCAAAGGCTGTGCTTTTTACCACCGTGTGGCATACTGCCCCCACCACGGGAGCCCTCTTCTTGTTGAAATTATACTTCACAGAGACACGTGTTCTTTGGAAACTCTCCCTTTTGGGGGGAATCATCATTTGTATGTCCATCATGGTTTCCGCTATCTTTTCAGCTACATTGAATGCTCCTGTTCATAAAGGATGTTGAGATTCAGCTAACTCTTGTCTACACTGTGCCAGCAAGGATGCTTTCTCATGTTGTTTTCATTTAATACCCAAGTATTCTGTGATGCCATGGTCTCTGTGTTTCACCAATGAGGAAACTGAGGCTCCATGTAAGTAAGGAATTGGCCCAAGGCCAAAGGTAGTTTTCATCCCGCTGATATTGCTGTGCCCCCTGTGAATACTGCCCTTAATGAGTTCTGAGAATTTATGACCTCTCTAGTGCCTTTCCTTTTTTTTTTTAATTAAAAAAATCCTGTTGAGCCATCCTATATTCCTGGTGGGAAAGCAAAATGGTTCAACCACTGTGTTAAACAGTTGGATAGTTCCTTAAAAATTAAACATAGAATTGCCATATGATTGGAAGAGAGGAAAAAATAAAACAAGATGAAATTGGAGAGGAAGACAAACCATAAGACTCTTAATCATAGGAAACAAACTGAGGGTTGCTGGAGGGGAGGGGGGTGGGGGGATGGGGTACTGGGTCCTGGACATTAAGGAGGGCACGTAATGTAATGAGCACCGGGTATTGTATAAGACTGATGAATCACTGACCTCTACCTCTGTGCTCGCTTCGGCAGCACATACACTGACCTCTACCTCTGAAACCAATAACACATTATATGTTAATTAATTGAATTTAAATAAAACAAAATTAAACTAAAACTAAAAAAAAAAAAAAATTACCATATGATCCAGCAATTCCACTCCTAAGTATGTACCCCAAAGAATTGAAAGCAAGTACTCAAACAAATACAGGTACATACATGTTCAAAGCAGCACTTTTTCACTGCCAAAAGGTGGAAACATCCCAAATGTCCATCAGTGAATGAATGGATAAATCAATTGGTGTATATTCATACCCTAATAATTCATACCCCTAAATAATGGAATATTATTTAGCCATGGAAAGGAACAAAGTATCAATACATGCTACAACATGAATGAATTTCAAAAACATGCTGACCGAACGAAGCCAGACACAGAAGTCCATTTCTATGCAATGTCTAGAATAGGTAAAGCCATAGAGACAGAATGCAGATTGATGGTTGCTAGCAGCTGGGGGGAGGCAGGAATAGGAAGACACTGCTTAATGGGTACAGAGTTTTATTTTGGAGTGATGGAAATGTTTGGGAACTAGATAGAGGTGTGGTCGCCCAATGTCGTGAATATACCAAACGCTGATGAACTTTTCACTTTAGAATGTCTAATTTTATGTTATGGGAATTTTACTTGAATCCAATTTTTCAAGTTCTCATACACAATACATACCATTACACCAAAGTGCTTGAAATGCATAAATGTCATCATGCTATACTGTGATGGTTAATTGTGTGTGTCAGTTTGCCTGGGTTCGGGACGCCCAAACCGCAGGTAGAAAATGATTTCTGGGGGCGCCTGGGTGGCTCAGTTGGTTAAGCGACTGCCTTCAGCTCGGGTCATGATCCTGGAGTCCTGGGATCGAGTCCCGCATCGGGCTCCCTGCTCGGCGGGGTCTGCTTCTCCCTCTGACCCTCCCCCTCTCATGCTCTCTCTCTCTCTCTCTCATTCTCGCTCTCAAATAAATAAATAAAATCTTTAAAAAAAAAAAAAAAGAAAATGATTTCTGGGTGTGCCTTGAGAGGGTGTCTCTGGGAGAGATAAACATTTGAATTGGTAGACTGAGTAAAAAAGATCAGCCCTCACCAATGCGGGCAGGCATCATTCCCTTCACTGAGGGCCTGAATAGAACAAAAAGGCAAAAGAAGGGCGAATTTGCTCTCTGCCTGAGCTGGGATGCCCACCCTTTCCTGTAGTCCAACGTTGGCTCTCCTGGTTCTCAGACCTTTGGACTTGAACTGAATTAAACCACCACCTCTTCTTCTTCTTCTTCTTCTTCTTCTTCTTTTTTTAAGATTTATTTATTTATTTGGGAGAGAGAGAGCATGCACGAAAGGGGAAGGGGCAGAGAGAGAGGGAGAGAGGTTTTTAAGCAGACTGCACTGAGCATGAAGCCTGACACAGGGCTCGATCTCACAACCCTGAGATCACGACCTCAGCCAAAACCAAGAATTAGATGCTTAACCGACTGAGCCACCCAGGCGTCCCCCACCACCAGCTCTTTGATTCTCTAGCGTGCATATGACAGATTGTGGCCTCGAACTCCATAATCCTGAGTCAACTCCCATAATCTCTCCCCCTCTCTCTCTCTCTATATATATATACTTATACTGTTTAATGTATGAATATACACATGTATATATATATGTATGTATGTATATATACATCCTATTATACATGTACATATGTTTATATGTATATATACTGTTTCTCGAAAGAACCCAGACTGATACATATACACATTCTTTTTCTTTGTTTTTTTTGTTCAGTTGGTTGGTTGTGTTTTTTGGTGTAGTCTGTGTTTCTGTTTTGGCTTGGCTTCTCTTCTTCCCCTCCTCCCTACATCTTCCTATCAGTGTCCTTCCCAGAGTAACTAATGTTAACACTGTGTTTCTCTAGAAATGATAAGACATTCATGCATATATACATAGATGTATACAAGGGTTTTAGTTATCTTATAAAATGGGATTATACTATACTATATATTCCTTCTACATCTTGCTTTGTTGTCTCCAGAAATTCCTACAGAAATAGATCCAAGCACTGATATCACTAATTCTTTATTTTTAATGGACATATATTGCTCTTCTAACTAAAGCTGAAAGAAGACCTACATTCAACCTACAATACTTACTCTGTGCTCTTATTCTTCCGTCAGTTCCTTAAGAGTCCTCTAAGTCTCTTCTTCATCCCTAAGAAGGCACAGAAACCCCAAGATCAGTGAGTTGTGTACCTTGACAGTGTTTTTCCAATTGTGTGATAAGAATACTGTCTCTCTCAGGCCCTCTTGGACGAGCGACATGCATTTTTAAGAGGACCGAAGTCAAGAGGCATTTTGTAATTGTGTTAGGAGCAAAGTTAACTTGTGCACTTGGGGCCCGAACCCAAGACCTAGGCCTCATTACTGCCAGGCTTGAGCCACAGAGGCAGCCAGGGGGAAGATAATTAGCTGTGCAGTCAGACTCTCTCCTCTCATGGGTCCTTAATGACCAAAACAATCTTTTGAAGCTAACAAAACAAGCTGAGATTGTTTTTACGCACATAAAATGCAATCATTTTTCCTCAGCTTCCTCCAAAATAAAATTTAGTAATAAGAGTTGTTGGTTTCAGAGGTTAGTCACACAGGTGGTAAAAAGGCAGAAATAATCCCTTACTTGGTTTATTCAACTTGCTGACAGCTGAGGCTGTTTTCAATTGTTGTCTGCAGGCAAGGGAGAAGGTAGGGAACACTTTCTTCTTAAATTTAGGAAGCACACAGCTTAGCAGGCTGCCCACGCCATGTTCTGCGTCCCAGGAAGGTGCCAGCCATTTTGATTGCTCTGAAGAATGAATGAGTGGTCTTCACTAATGAAGATGGAGCTGCACGAGTCTCTAATCCTCAAGGGAAAGGTAAAATGAGCTATACTGCTGGGGCTGAGCAATGGTGCCAAGTCATGGTGGCCTCAGATGCTCCCACAGGCCTTTCCTTCCTGGTGGATGGAAAACGTGCTTCCGCTATTGATCAAGGCGAGGAAAGTAACTACAATGTTTTTTAGCAGGAGACCTTCCGGATTTTGTGGCACTTGAAAAAAGAATACAAAAATACAAAATATAAATACAAAAATAAATCACTTTTACAATTTTCACAAAAATTGATGACCGAGGGAACAAATCTCTAGGGGCCTTGAAAGGAGCTCATGCGACTACAGCTTAAACTCCATTTCCTGTAACATAACTCCACCCCTGCCTTTTTCTTTTCAACATTTATTTATTTGTTTGAGAGAGAGAGAGAGAGAGACAGCGAGCAGGGGGAGGGGGCAGTGGGAGAAGGAGAGAGAGAGAATCTCAAGCAGACTCCCCACTGAGTGTGGAGCCTGATGTGGGGCTCGATCTCACATCCCGGAGATCATGACCTGAGCCGAAATCAGGAGTTGGCAGCTCAACCAACTGAGCTACCCAGGCGCCCCTCCACCCCTGCTTTTGAGGACCTACTATGTTCTAGACATTTTCACATGTGGTCTCTCATTGTGAGGTGGTTGTTCTTACCTCCATTTTTTCAGAATGCTAAGAAAAGTAACCACTTTTTTTTTCCTTCTTTGTACTTTTTGAATTTTCTATATGATATGTATTTTCATAAACAACAGTGAAGTCATTTTCATTTTGGAAAAGTCCAAGAAAGAAAGAAACATGCCCACAACTTTTGTGCATAGGGTTTAGTACTTTTTTACCAGCATGGGGCTGGAAACCTGGCACTCAGTAGGTCCTCAGCAATATTCGTTATCTATCTCCCCGCTGAGCAGGGAGCCCGACTCGGGGCGCCCCTGGTGGATCCTGCTTGGCAGGCTGCATTCTCCATACACCCAAGTTGTCTCTAAAGGGCTCGATGCCAAGCTAGGGGAGCAGGAAGACCACCTCATAGGTAATGGGTCTATATAAAAGACCATGATTTCAGAAAAATTAGGAAGGCTCATTCTGCCCAAATTGTCCATCTCCTCTCCTTCTCCATCATCATCCCTACAAAAATAAGCCATATTCTTGTGCCTGTTGAAGCTTGATAGTTCCTTAATAAGAGGTAACATTTTGTCTCATAATTGGAATTAAGGCTTTGTATTTCCTCTGGGATTTTGACACAAACGCCCCACCCACTCTCCCACCCCCACCCCTTACTGCAGCTGATTCTTTTTTTTTTTTTTTTTTTTAAAGATTTTATTTATTTATTTGAGAGAGAGAATGAGATAGAGAGAGAGAGCATGAGAGTGGGGAGGGTCAGAGGGAGAAGCAGACTCCCTGCCGAGCAGGGAGCCCGATGCGGGACTCGATCCCGGGACTCCAGGATCATGACCTGAGCCGAAGGCAGTCGCTTAACCAACTGAGCCACCCAGGCGCCCCACTGCAGCTGATTCTTAAGAGCAGTTTTGGGAGAAGGTGGCGTTCTGAGGATGTAGTCAGCTCCTAAAGAACTGAGTTCTGGGGAAAAGAGAGCCCCACTTCCACCAGAACCATAAAATCTGGCTGTGCCACACAGAGGACAGCTGTGGTAAGTTCAAGATCCTGGGAGGGGATCCTCGTTGTCTACAATAGGGACTGAGAGTGTTCTGCCTGGTTCTTGATAGCAGGGCCTAGAGCAGTCGGTGAAAGCTCTGAGTCCAGTTGGTATCTAGAGAAGGAAAGAGTTACCAGTAAATAGAAGGGATCCACAGAGGAATGGGTACCTTGTGAAGAACTGAATTGTCATCACTATTAATGTCCAACCTAAGGCTGATGGAGTGCTATGATGGAAAGAATTTCTCAGTCTCTAAGGGGATTGAATGAGGCCATTCACATCTTAAGGCTTTTAGTTCTTAAGAATACACTTCTATTGAGCTAAGAATTTCGGCGGGAGGCGCCTAAAAGAGTATCCCAGGCGCTACATGCTTCATTGTGCAAAATATTTGCTTCTCCTGTCATAAAAATCGTATGTTTTTACCAACACAAAGGTCATTTTTCTCTTAGAAAGCTTTACATCAGTCATGGGGAAGGGCTCCATTTAATGTAGCCCGGAAAATAATAGACTTCTTAACATTTTGTGAATACAGGAGGGAATTGAGAGAAATTACCTGTTTGAGCACATTTTATTTGTAAAATCTTTTCTTTTTAAGCTTTTATTTATTTATTTGACAGAGAGAGAGACAGCGAGAGAGGGAACACAAGCAGGGGGAGTGGGAGAGGGAGAAGCAGGCTTCCCGCTGAGCAGGGACCCCCGACTCGGGGCTCGATCCCGGGACCCTGGGATCATGACCTGAGCTGAAGGCAGACGCCCAACGACTGAGCCAGCCAGGCGCCCGTTGCTGCAACTTTTAAAAGAGAAAAAAGAAGAACATTGCATTGCACATTCTTCTTTTTTTTAGCTTTCTTTTTTCCTCTCAGTTTTATTGAGATACAACTGATACACAACGTGGTGTAAGTATCGATTGCAAACTAATTGCCACAATAAGTTTAGTTAACACCTCCATATCCATCACCTCACATAATCACAATTTTTGTGTATGTGTGGTGAGAACATTTAAGATTTACTCTCTTGGCAACTTTCAAGTATACAATTGAGTACTACTGTTAACTATAGTCATCATGCTGAACGTTACATCCCCAGAACTTAAACCATTTTATAACTGGAAGTTTGTCCTCCTTGACCAACATCTCCCCATTTCCCCACCCCCCAGCCCCTGGCAACCACCATTCTACTCTCTGTTTCTATGAGCTTGAATTTATTTAAATTCCACACGTAAGTGAGATCGTACAGTATATGTCTTTGTCTGGCTTATTTTACTTGGCATGATGCCCTCAAGAGCCATTCATCCATGTTACCATAAATAGCAGGATTTCCTTCTTTTTTATGGCTGGGTAATATTCCATTGTAGGTATATATGCATACCACATTTGCTTCATCCATTTATCTGTAGATGGACACTACATCCATCGGGTTGTTTCCATGTCTTGGAGATTGTGAATAATGCTGCCGTGAACATGTGGGCATGTTCTTGTAGATGTCTCTTCCAGGCCATTTCCTTTCCTTCAAATATATACCCAGAAGTGGGATTGCTGGCTCCCATGGTAGTTCTATTTTTAATTTTTGGAGGAACCTCCATACTGTTTTCCATGGCGGCTGCACCCATTGGCATTCGCCCCAACAGTGCACGAGGCTCCCTTTTCTCCACACGTTCGCCAACACTGTTGTCTCTCATCTTTCTGACACTCGCCGTTCTGACAGGTGTGATGCTTCACCCATCCTTACCCATGGCTTCTAGTAGCCATACTCATTTTTCCTGAAATTGTGGAATCACAGGGTAGGTGTATGTTTAACTTCAGTGGCTACTTGGGCCTGGTTTTAAGTTTTGAAGGACCAGTCACATTCCTGTGAGGTGGTTGTCTTCATTTCTGCTGTCCTATAACAAATGAGCACAAACCTAGAGGCTGAAAACCAGACCCATTTGTTATCCCACAGTTTCTTGGGGACAGGAGTCCGGGCACAGCGTGGCTAGGTCTTCGGCTCGGGGTCTCACGAGGCTGCAGTCAGGGGGTCTCATGGAAGACTCAGGGGCCTCTTCCAAGTTCGTGGGGTTGGTGGCCGAGAGCGACTCCTTGCTGGTGGGTCATTTCTGCCTTTCACGGTGACTCTGCATGCTGAGATTTCCATCTCTTTCTGCTGAGGCCTGGAGAGCTGGCATGGCAGCCCTTAACACCTCTGATGTGTTTTGAAATGTGCTGGTGTCTCCCTGTGTGGCCGAGTCCACGTCCTGCCCCGGGTCTTTCTCACTGCGGGGGAGGTGAAGGGTGGAGAAGTGCCCCGCTGGAGCATGGGACAGCTGGGATCAGAGGGACTGAATTTCCCCCTTGATCTCCGTGGGGGACAAGAGGCGATGGCTAAATGCTCAGCTTCCCCGCACTCAGGTGGGAACTTCTGAAAGATATTCTGTCACCTCCTCAGGGGGCCCCGTGGACCCGACCCTTTGAGATTTCTCCATTGTGACTTTTGGGTTGTTGTGGTTTTTATAATGTTCTAAAGGTTCAGAGAAACTTCTCTAGTAGCCAACTATAGAAAGGATCCCTGAACATATAGTTTTCCATTGTTACTGTTTAAAACCCCAAATGGTTCATCTATCTAGCTGTCTAGTTCCTACATAGGTTTTTTAGCTTTTAATTTTGAATTAATTTTATTTCATATAATTTCTGGAACACTTTTTTTAATAACATATATTTGTAAAAAATATAATTTCAGAAGGTTTAGCGTCCCTTATTTGACAATGCTTCCATGTGATTTAACATACCAAATAAGTCTATTTACTATCTCTCTTCTATGAGGGGAACAAATCTTTGACTTGTTCCACGGACCCTCTTTGAAGTCATAAGATTTTCTTTTCTTTTTTTTTTTAAGATTTCATTTATTTATTTCAGAGAGAGAGAGAGCGCGCGTGCAAGCATGAGCAGAGGGAGGGGCAGACGGAGAAGCAGACACTCTGCCAAGCAGGGAGCCCAGTGTGGGGCTCCATCCCAGGACCCTGAGATCATGACCGGAGCCCAAGGCAGACACTTAACCAGCTGAGGCCTCAGGCACCCCAGACTTTATTTAGAATTTTATTTTGGGACGGTCTGGACTTTTTACTAAATAGGATCACTGATCATTATGAAACAATACTTAGTTATCCATTTAACCAAACTGGCTGTTAAAGGCACCACAGGCAAATACAGAAAGTTAACTAGGTGTTAAAAAGGCTTAGCTCTTTTAATATTGAATAGACTCGGTTTTTCCCGCCTCAGTAATCAAAGACCTGATAATGACAAAATGTAGAGTCTTTGTTTTTGTAGGTAGATGATGTGAAAGGTAAAGAAAAACTTGTGTTTACAATTCCTTGTAAAAAGCAGACCAAGAATCTGATGTTTTCTTTTCAACAGAGAGGAAAACCAAATTGTAATTTTGCATCAGCTTACTCTTGATATTAAAACTCATTAAATATATTTATTGTAATCTAAGCCAGTTTGACCGCATCCTTTTAAAGATGTCTTTTTTCATAAATCTTTATCACATTTTTTCCCAGATTTTGTCCTAAGTTTTTCCTCTTTAAATAACTAGCCTCAATTTAAGACAAAAGGACTTTTTTATCCTCAACAAAAAATGTATTTGCTTTCCTCATACCTTCTTTTACCCAAAGCACAATCCTACTTTTCTTTTTTTCCCCAAGTTTTCATTAAAATTCCAGTAGTTAATATACAACATAAAATGAGTTTCATGTGGAAAATTTAGAGATTCGTCACTTACATACAACGCAGTGCTGATCACAAGAAGTGCCCTCCTGGATCCCCATCACCTGTTTAACCCATCCCCCGAACTAATTTTAGACTTGCAGAAAAGTTGGAAAGATAGTTCAGAGTTCCTATAAAGCCCTCACCCAACTTTCCCTACCATGAGCCTCACATAATCTTTACATAACCATAGTGCAATAATCAAAACCAGACAATTTACACTAGAACAATATTATTAACTAAACTAGAGCAAATGTCACTAGCTTTTCCGTGAACAACCTTTTTCCGTTCCAGCATCCTACGCAGGACTCCACATGGCACATTTAGTGGTTGTTTCTTTTAATTTTTTTAAAGATTTATTTATTTATGTGAGAGAGAAAGAGAGTGAGTGGGGGTAGGAGCAGAGGGAGAGAATCTGGAACAGACTCCCCACTGAGCCCAAAGCCCGAAGCAGGGCTCGATCTCATGACCCTGAGATCACAACCTGAGCTCACTAGTGGTTGTTTCTTCTTAGTCTCCTTTGGGCTGTGACACTTCCTTTTTCTTCCCTTGTCTTTCATGACCTGGACACGTTTGAAGAGTTCTGACCAATTATTTTGTGGACTATCTCTCAGTTTTGGTTTGTCTAATGTTTTCTCGTGACTAGAATGATGTTACCACTCTTGTGTCCTCGGTGTGGCAGACATAAAGATGTGTGATGTCAGAACACCTTCTTAGTGGTGATGTTACCCTTGATTGTTTGGTTCAGGCGGTGTCTGCCAGGTTTCTTTACTGTAAAGTTACTATCTTTTTCCCAGGGAGAGACTTTCAGACTAAACCAATGCCCTGTTCCCCCTCAAACTTTCTCCCACCAATCTCAGCATTCCTTTGTTCAATGGATCTTGTCCACAACAACTATGTGTTAGCCACGTGGTGATTTTCTACTTCCCTCTTTTCTTCTGCATTTATTAGTTGGAATTCTTCTGTAGGGAAGCGCTGTCCCTTCATGTATTTGTTTGATTCCTTCTATCAATATGGAAGAGTGGATATTATTTTATTCTATGGGCTGAAATCCAATTTTTTCTTACTTTATTTCTTTGCTTCTGTCTGTCTGTCTGTCTGTCTCTCTCTTTCTTCCCACATTAAATTGTTGCAGCTCTGGCTATTAGGATCCCCTTCAGACTGAGTCTTGTGATCTTTCAACAAGCCCCCAATCTTTTGTGAGCACTCCCTTATTCCTGGCACTGCAAGATGTTCCAAGATCATCTTGTGTTTTCCCTACCCGGCCCTAGAACGAACCAAAAGGAACCTGGTTCCTTTTACTGGAGGATGGTATTTAGAAACCAAGATTGGGGTGCTAGGTGTTCCCATGGTTATGGAGGTGCCATTGCTTCTCAGCCTTCTAAATAGAACCAGGAAACATATGTATGCATATATACTTAGCCGCACGTTCACACAGGCAGAACCACATGTGTATTTCTATATCTACCTATCTGTGTATATATTTAAAACCATGAATTTATACTGATCTCTGATTCAAATCCACTGCTCTGGGGTTCATTCTAGCCTTTATTTGGAGCTTCTTTGTCCTATGGGGAGAAACCTTTCATTATCTACAGAACCCCTACTTATTTGTTCAATTCTTATATACCCATAGTAATTTCAGAATTGCTAACCCATGTACCTGTGAGACACATATTTACTAACAAGACAATAACATTTATGTACCGTTCTGTTGGTATCCAGTAAAGATATTGGTTACCAAAGCTACCCAGGTTAGTTCTTTTCTTGCCTACCCACTTTAGTGCTGTTAGTGATTCATGTGTGATATAGCTAAGGTTGATTTGTTGGAGTTTGTGTTTCATTTTAGGTATTTGAAGGGTACCTAAAACACTACTGTTGTTCTACAAGTCAGAGCTACACAAAAGATATTCTCAGAGAAATGTCACTCTCTCCATGTCCCTGATACCCCGATTTCATTCACCCTTTCTTCTTCCTCCTTCCCATCCCTCTCCCCCGTAAGTAATTGGTGTCTTTAGTTCCTGATTTACCCCGGCTCTATTTCTTTTGGACCAATGAGCAGATACATGGGCATTTTTTTTTAAGATTTATTTATTTATTTGAGAGAGAGAGAGAATGGGGGGAGGGGCAGAGGGAAAGAATCTCAAGCAGACTCCCCACTGAGCATGGAGCCCAACACAGGGCTCAATCTCACCACTCTGAGGTCATGACCTGAGCCGAAATCAAGAGTCGGGCACTTAACTGACTGAGCCACCCAGGCGCCCCCATGTGTATTTTTTTATGATCCTTTCTTCCTTACATGAAATTTAGTATCCTACATATAAGTTCTTGTTCTTTGCTTTTCTCACCTCATAATATGCCCTGGCAGTCACTCCGTATCAGTTCACAGAGCTCTTCCTCATCCTTTCTTACATCTGTACAGGACTCCATTATGTGGACTTAGCATAGTTTATTCCAGCCAATCTCCTGAATAAAGGCACTTATGTTGTTTCCAAGGTTTCACAATACGAACAATGCTGCAGTGAATGATCTCATGTATGTATATTTTCATGTTGTTGGAGGCATATCTATGCCACAGAGTCCTAGAAGCCGAATTGCTGGGTCAAAAAGTAAAAGTGGAGGGTCACCTGGGTGGCTCAGTCAGCTAAGCGTCCGACTCTTGATCTCAGCTCAGGTCTTGATCTCAGGGTTGTGAGTTCAAACCTCACACTGGGCTCCATGCTGGGCATGGAGCCTATTAAAAAAAAAAAAAAGAAAAAGGAAAAGCTCATATACAGTACTGTTAGATATTGCCCGGTTTTTCTGCAGAAGGATTGTGGCAGGGCGCGGTCCCACCAGCAGCGTATGAGAGTTTGTTTCCCCACAACCCCGACCACAGAATATACTGTCATATTTAAATATTTGTACCAGTCAGAGAAGTGAGAAATGGTATCTTAGTGTGATTTATATTTTGAATGAGCTTGGACATTATTTCATTCCTTTGAGGGCAATTTTATGTCTTTTTCGTGAAATGTTTGTACGTACCTTTTTCCCATTTTTCTATTGTATTTTTAGTCCTTTGTCCCTCAATTTTTAAGAGATTTCCTATGCATTAGGGATATTAGCCCTTTGCAGTATAATCCTGTGAATATTTTCTCCTAGTTCATCAGTCGTCTTTTTTTAAAAAAAAGATAAATAAAATAATAAAATAAATAAATAAAATAATAAAATAAATTAATAAATAAATAAAAATAAATTGTATTTATTTTTGCAAGAGGGAGAGAAAGAGAGAGAGATAGAGAGCAGGAGCTGAGGGGGGCGCAGAGGGAGAAGCAGGCTCCCCACTGAGCAGGGAGCCTGATGCAGGGCTCGATCCCAGGACCCTGGGATCATGACCTTAGCTGAAGGCAGACGCTTAACTGACTGAGCCACCCAGCGCCCCTGCCCTCATAGTATTTATCTTCTGCTGTATTCCATGAGAACTCTAGAGTCACACTAACTATAAAATAGCTTACTGGTATTCTTATTGGGTAAGGTTGCATTGAATTGATAAATTAGCTTAGGAGAAGAGACATCTTTAAAATGTTGAGTCATCCTATCCAAGAATAGGGGACATTTTCCTTTGTGCTGAAGCCCATTTTTGTGTCTTTCAGGAGTATTCTAAAACTTCTCTCATCCCATCTCTGCATGTTGTCTGTTCTGATCATGTCCTATTCACGCCTGCAGTGAAGGAAGGATTCTACGCCCTACATAGTGTTTGATCACTGACCACACAACACCAGCACTAAATGATGAGATGGACAGGCGTTCATTAGTCCCATGCATTCACAGCCCAGGGGAGGAGGACACCCGAGCCATGCAGGGTCACACAGGGGCTGCACCTGGGAGCAGAGTGACCCAGCAGATGCAGTGGGAGGCAGGCTTTGTAGTGACAGGAGGGTGGTGATGGTTTCCATGGGAGGACATGACTGGCTGGTCTGAATAAACATGGGGAGCCTTTCCCACCGGGTGGGGGGCTTACCCAGCAAGAGCAGAACTTACCACCAAGGCTTTGGGGCCCCAAGAGGCCCAAAGCTATTGAGGAAGCACATGGAATTTCACACTTTACAGTGCAATATCTTCCTAAATTTATTCCTGAATAGTTTCTCTTATTTGTTGCTACTGTAAGGGGGGTCTTCTCTTCCATTACGTTCTGTAACTAAACAATATTTGTTTTAAATTGCCGCAAGCAGCAGAGTCAGTAGCTGCTATTCAGAGATATGAAAACAAGAAAGCCTCAAGTTTACAAGTGAAAAATCAGGGAGGACATTTATGGAGCAATTTAGGACCAAGCATTACCATCCCAGGTCAGTTACCCTGTCAATTTATTCTGCTTTGACAGTAGAAGAGCACCATTTGTAAATCCGCAAGAACAGAAAAGGCTCCCATTAAAAAGCATTCATTTCAAGGATCGTTAAAAATGGACAATTTAATTTGCATTTCAAAGGTAGATTCAGAAAAGATTAATTTGGCAGTATGACTAATGGGAAAGTTTGATGGCATAAATTACTATCTTTTGTCTTAAGGAAAATACAGTATATAATAACAAGGTACTTAAAAAGAAACTAAAAAGATTTCAAAGCAACGATATTAAGGATTTAACAAAGATAAGGAAGAAGACAATGACACCAACTAGCCCTCAAAAAGAACTCCAAACCATTTTATTTTATTTTATTTTATTTTAATTTTATTTTATTTTATTTTATTTTATTTTAAAGTAATCTCTGTGCTCAATGTGGGCCTTGAACTCATGACCCGGAGATCAAGAGTTGCATGCTCTAGGGGCGCCTGGGTGGCTCAGATGGTTAAGTGTCTGCCTTCAGCTCAGGTCATGGTCCCAGGGTCCTGGGGTTGGGCCCCGCATCAGGTTCCCTGCTCGGCGGGAAGCCTGCTTCTCCCTCTCCCACTCTCCCTGCTTGTGTTCCCCCTCTTGCTCTGTCTCTCTCTGTCACATAAATAAAATCTTAAAAAAAAAAAAAAAAGAGTTGCATGCTCTAGCCAGCAAGGTGCCCACAAACCATTTTAAAATCCATAAATAGCAAGATTAATGTCTCATTCATTTATTTATTCAACAGCCATTTATTGAGTGCCTACTGTGAGCCAGGATACATTCTAGGAGTTGGCCTTCAGAGGTCAGATTTACCATCCTGGCCCTCAAGTTGCTCACAGGCTTGCAGGGAAGATGGATCAGCAAACAAAGTTGTACCAGGCGTCAAGGCGCTCTATTCAAACTATAAAGGGAAGCAAGGGAGGGACATCTACCCCAGACTAAGAAAGAGAAGGCTTCTTGGGGGACGTCTAGCCCTAAATTTCAAGGATAAAGAAGAGTTAGCCAGGCAGAGAAAGAGCGGAAAGGAATTCCAGGCAGAGGGAAGAGAATCTACATTCGGGGAGGTAGAAAGGGAGGTGGTGTGCCTGGAGCTTAGGGAGTGTGCCCACGTGTGTGGGGGCGTGTATCAGAGGCGAGGTACCTTCTGCATCCAGGCGGTGCACGGCCAAACACAGAGCCAGCAACGAGGACAAAGTGGACAAAGGGCTAGCTGACATCCGAGTTATGTAAAGACCATCTCAACAAAGCAAAACACACACCAAGAGGAAAGATATTGCCACATGACATTTACAATGTGAACCAAATCTCTAAAAAGGAAGAGTCACTGAGTAAATTTAAAAATTTAAAAACCAAACCCAACCTGGATGGCTCAGTCAGTTAGGCATCCAACTCTTGATTTCGGCTCAGGTCCTGATCTCAGGGTCCTGGGATGGAGCCCGCATCAGGCTCCCCACTCAGCAGGGAATCTGCTTCAGGATTCTTTCTCTCCATCTGCCCCTCTCCTGCCTCTAATAAATAAATAAATCTTAAGAGAAAAAGAGAAAACCCAACCCAAGGATTTGATAACTTTTGGATTATGTCCAAAGATGCATTGAAAGTAAAAAGAAAAGGTAAACTAAAATTAATGCCTGTGTAAATGGAAGAGAGGCAGGCGTTTTAATCATGATCTCTGACAAAACAGAATTTAAACAAAAGCCCAAGGAAATAACAACGTTGGCACATTAGAATGATAAAAGGCACAGTGAATAATGAAAACATGGCAATATTCATTAGGTACCACACGGTTTCGTAACAACAAAATATATATATGAAAAGGTGACAGTTATCCAAGAAAAAAACAAATAAAACTCGGGATTCCTTAGTACCCTGGTTTCAGAATATGGCAGATCAAATAAACAAAAAGATGGTAGAAAACATCACATCACAGAGCTGAAGAGCACCACCAGTCAGGCAGAATTAACAAAGGGTTTCAGAGAACTAGAAGCAAAATTAGAGAATCTACCTTTTAAAAATGTATATAGGGCACCTGGCTGGCTCAGTCGGTTGGGCATCTGCCTTCGGCTCAGGTCATGATCTCAGGGTCCTGGGATCAAGCCCCACGTCCAGCTCAGCAGGGGGGTCTGCTTGTCCCTCTCCCCCCACCCCCATGCTCTCTCTCTCTCTTGCTCTCCTCTCTCAAATAAATAAATAAAATATTTTAAAAAATAAAATAAAAATGTATATGAATCTCACACTCCAAATAATCGTATATTGGGTTAAGAAGTTTCAAGTAAATAGAATAGACAGGCCATATGTTGATAAAATCAGAAATACAATAGCAAACATGTGGACGGTGTTTGTTACGTGACAGGCGCTGTTGTGTGTGTGTTTACAAATATTAACTTATTTAATTTTCACCATAACCTGATGAAGTCAGTATTATTAGGATCCTCATTTTACAAATGAGAAAACGGAACAGAAAGAAGTTACTGGCCAAGGGAAGTGAGGAAGTGAGAGCCACCCCACTGGGTCCACAGGGGTAGCTGTCCAGATCCCACTTTCCCATCCTGGGAGCCCCAGTGACACTCAGACATAGCTCCTCAGGGGTCATGTCTGTCTTGTATCTCCCCACTGGACCCGGAAGTGGACACCTGGACCAGCCAGGTCAATAGATTTTCTCTCCCAGAAGCTGAAACCTGCGAAGAGAGATCCAGAGGCTTGACTTGATTTCCTAGCTCGGTCCCCTTGAAGCAAGGGGACTCTGGAGGACTCAGCCCCGGCTGGGCTACCAGGCATCTGCATCCCAGAGCTGGCTCATCAGCAATTCCTTTACTTTTTTTTTTTTTTTAAGTATATTTATTTATTTAAATAATCTCTGCACCTAATGTGGGGCTCGAACTCACAACCCTGAGATCAAGAGTCTCATGCTCCACCTACTGAGCCAGCCAGGCGCTCATCTCTTCCTTTACGATTAAGAGCTGCCCCAGGGGCGCCTGGGTGGCTCGGTCGTTGAGTGTCTGCCTTCGGCTCAGGTCATGATCCCAGGGTCCTGGGATCGAGCCCCGCATCGGGCTGGCTGCTCAGCTGGAAGCCTGCTTCTCCCTCTCCCACTCCCCCTGCTTGTGTTCCCTCTCTCGCTGTCTCTCTCTCTGTCAAAAAATAAAAAAAAAAAAAAAAAAAAGAAGCGCTGCCCCAGGACCCTTCCAATACCTTACACTTTTGCCTAAGTTACCCAGGACCCAGAGGAGCCTTAACTAATACCCCCAACAGAATTTAAAACACTCCCCACCATAACAATCGAGTTACAGAGAAAGTCCACAAAAATTGCTGACATCTTATTTTAAAAACAAACTCCATGCACCAAAATTCATCAATGCAAAATGTTATTTAGAAGAAAATAGATTTCTCTCAATAAATATATTAAGAAGAAGGCAAAAGGAAGGCGCCTGGGTGGCTCAGTCAGTTAAGTGTCCGACTCTTGATTTCGGCTCAGGTTCTGATCTCAGGGTTGTGGGATCGAGCCCCGTGTGGGGCTCTGCACTGGCCGTAGAGCCTGCTTAAGATTCTCTCTCCCTCTCTTCCTGCTCCTCACCCCCTCCCACCCCTGCTCGAGCTCTCTCTAGAATAAACAATTAAAAAATAAAAATGAAATAAAAATAAAGAAGGCAAAAGGAAGACATAAAATGATCTCAGCTGAAGGATTTAGAAAAGGAACAAAGCAATCAAGCATTGTTCAATGGAATAGCACTTAACAAACTGGAGACTTAAAAAAATAGAAAAGTTAAACCAATGATTAGTTCTTCAAAGGGTTAACCAAAATAATAAACCATTGAATTAAACTTTTAAAAAAAACAAAACACGAGAAAGAATTAAGGAAGTGGGAAAGCTATTAATTCCACAAGGGAAGGGAATTGGCAGGAAAAATAGGACCACACCCGTGTAATATAAAGTTACGGATTAGCTGTGCTTGTAGGCTTAAATTACACATTTATTAAATCTGTGTATGGTTAAGCTACACTGTATCTTTGCCTCCTACCAGCTAATTCCTCTGGGTTTTTTTGTTTTTGTTTTTTTTAAGTGCCCTGTTAAAGAAACCTGCCAGGAGTTACAAATCAGAATACTCAAATCTCAGAAGATGGAACCCACTCCACAAGGGGTCACATCCTGGTGCCGGAGCATCCACAGGGTCCTCTGAGATGAGCCAACAGTTAGGTTAGTGGCTTTTACCACAACTCTCCCCCCAGCGCCGTCCCCAAGGACTCTCACTGCCACTCCCCTGCAGGGTGGGCCCTGCGCCCATTCTCCATATTCACAGTCCACCTCCACTCACACACCCCGACCCCTTGCAAGGTGCTGGTGCTACTGGCGTGTCTGCCAAATGCACAAATCCCCAAACCACCACCACCCTGGCCTATTTCAGGAGAAGCTCGAAGCCCCTCTCTCTTCCTTCTGCCCTTCTCAAACCTTTCTCAGTCCAGCTCCTCACCTCTTAAAGCCTAGGGCATTCACCCCCCAAATGGGGTGACGACTCTCTGCTGGATGCCTGGCATTTCTCCTTTTGCCTCGGCATCCCCCCAAACCATTTATGAACCCCTGAAGCAATGAAAGGCAGACTCTTGCTTCCTTGGAACAGAGAGGAGAAAAAATATTCACCGTCGCAAGAGACAGACACAAATGACCATCTAGCCTGCCATGGTCCCACGTGGGTTTCGAGGAGGACTCCTCAGCTCCATGAGCGAGAACTGCCCATGGCTGAAGCGGGTTGTCAGCGGTGCTGCTTTGGGCATCCACCAAGGAGGGGGACGGGAGGGAAGGGGGGGAGCACGCCGCAGAAAGAGGTGCTGGACCCTTTGACAGCATGGCTATCATCCTTGTAAGTAGGCAAATGCAATTCTTTTTTTTTTTTTTTTTTTTAGATTTTATTTATTTATTTGAGAGAAAGAGAGCACAAGTGGGGAGAGGGGTAGAGGGAGAAGCAGACTCCCGCGGAGCAGGGAGCCCGATGGCGGGATTCGATCCCAGAACCCCGGGATCCTGACCTGAGCTGAAGACAGACGTTTAACCGACTGAGCCACCCAGGCGCCCAGAAAACGCAATTCTTAAGAGCCTAGGAAATATCTCACCAGTAGAAAAAGAAATCTATTTTTTTTCTATTTTCTGGAAAAAAATAGGCTATTCTAAAGAATAAGTCAATGTAATGGGTAACTGTAACAATAAATAAAGATCTGTAGTCTTATGGATTTTCCCTGAGAACACTGCTGTTGAAAATTATTAGGAATAGCAGCACCTGGGTGGCTCAGTCGGGTAAGCATCTGACTCTCCATTTCGGCTCAGGTCATGGTCTTAGGGTCGTGAGATGGAGCCCTGCTTGGGGCTCCGAGCTGGGTATGGAGTCTGCTTGAGATTCTCGCTCTCCCTCTCCCTCCCCCGCCCTCACATGCACACTCTCTCTCTCTCTCTCAAAAAAAAAAAAAAATTGTTAGGAATAAATTATCAGAAATAGAAAGCAATTACGGAAGGACAGTCATCCGTAAGTCTTGTTACTGAACACCTGCCCAATGTGTTAAGTATTTGTTATCAAACAACTGTGACTGTGATTCATCAGATTATAAGATCGATTTCATGTCTTTTGGAATTGGGAAATACAGATCTAAACCTAAAAATATATCCCAAAATGCACCATTACAAAGCATCAGGGGAATTGTGCTACTTTAGTTAGATTAAGAAATTATCCTAAAAGAATAAGATGGCAGTTTGCTAATACATTAATACTTAGCAAATTATAATTATAATTATTATAATAATACAACTAGGATAGTAATAATTATTTTCTAATAGCCAGTAGACTAAGTGCTAACTTGTGGCCTATTCTTTTCTAAGCACCGGGTGGGTTTTAACGTATCTAATCCTCATGAAAAGGCAGTTACTTTGGGGGCCCCTGGCTGGCTCAGTTGGTAGAGCACACCACTCTTGATCTTGGGGTTGTAAGTTTGAGCCCTATGTGGGGTGTAGAGATCACCTAAACATAAAAAGTCTTTAAAAAAAAGGAGTTACTTTTACTGCCCCCTTTTTGAGGTGAAAATTGAAGCCCAGAGAAGTTAAGACACTTACCCAATGTCACACAGCTACTGCATGTGAAGTTGGGACTTGAGCACAGTAACTATAGCTCCCCCTAGGTCCCTTTTCTTTTCTTTTTTTTTTTAAAGATTTTATTTATTTATTTGACACACAGAGAGAAAGCACAAGTAGGCAGAGAGGCAGGCAGAGAGAGAGGCAGAAGCAGGCTCTCCACTGAGCAGGGAGCCCGATGCGGGACTCAATCCCGGGACTCCAGGATCGTGACCTGAGCCGAAGGCAGTCGCTTAACCAACTGAGCCACCCAGGCCCCCCCTTCTCTATTTTTATCAAAGTAATGCAAGCTTACTGGTTAAAGGAAAGATGGTCCCGTAATGAAATCAGTAGTGCCCTGGCCCACCCTCCCCCTCCAATCAATCCTGCTCATGAGAGGCAACAATTTTCTTGATAATATTTAAATGGTTACACAGTACATTTGACTTTTTTTAGTGTATAGTTCCACGTGTTTAACACAGACACATATTTGGGTAACGGCCACCACAATCAGAGCACAGAACTGTTCCATCACCGCCAATGTCCATCATGCTGTTCACTTATAGTCACGCTGTCCATCCAGATCTAACCCTTGGCAGCCACTGGTATGTTCTCCATCATTATGGTTCTATCTTTGCAAGAGTGACATACAAACGGAATCATGCAGTATGTAACCTTTGAGACTGGCTTCTTTCGTTCAGCATAATGCCTTTGCAATTCATTCAAGGGATTGTATGTATTAGTAGCTTATTCTTTTTTATTGCTTAGTAGTATTCTGTTTTATGGATGTACCACAGTTCATTTATCCATTTCACCGTGGATGGACCTTTGGACTGTTTCCAGTTTGGAACCATTACAAACAAAGCCACTAAGGATTTGGATAAAATTTTTGTGTAAACATAGTTATCATTTCACTTGGGTAAATACTGAGGAGTGTGATGGCTGGGTCGTAGGGTAAGACTATGTTTAACTTTAACAAAACTGCCAAACTGTTTTTCCAAAGTGGCTTACGGTTTTGGATTCCCACAGCAACTTATGAGAGTTTTATTGCTTCACATCCTTATCAGCACTTGGTATTATGGGTTTTGTTTTGTTGTGTTTAATGTCAATGGTGTAGAGGCATCTCATTGTGGTTTTGATTTGCATCTCCCTATTGCTTAATGATATTGAGCATCTTTTTATTTGCATATTTTCCATCCATATATCTTCTTTGGTAAAGTGTCTGTTCACATCTTTTTGCCAATTTGTTATTGGGTTACTCTTTTCTTATTATTGAGTTTTGAGTGTTCTGTGTGTGTGTGTGTGTGTTGTTTTTTTGAGGGCTCTTTATATATTCTGGGTATGATAACTGGTGAAGCTGGTTAGGTGACTTGCAAGTACTTTCTCTCAGTCTGTGTCTTGTCTTTTCATTAGCTTAACAGTGTCTTTCAAAAAGGAGACATTCTTAATTTTAATGAAGTCCAACTTACTAATTTTTAAAAATGAATTGTTTTTGAGTTATAGAAAAGAAATCATTGCCTAACCCAAGGTCACAAACATTTCTTCCTATGCTTTCTTCTGGAAGTTTTACAATTTTAGGTTTTATATTTAGATCTATGATCAGTTTTGGGTTAATTTTCATATATTGTACAAAGGATGGGTTGAAGTTTATTTTTTATGTAGAGATGTCCAACTTTTCCAGCACTATATTCTGCAAAGACTGTCCTTTCTCCATTGGATTGCCTTTGCACATTTGCTGAAAATCCACCTGCCATGTTTCTGTGAGTTTGTTTCTGAATTCTCTGTTCCATTGATCTATGTATTTATGCTTTCCTCAATAGTACAATGTTTTATTAATGGTAGCTATATAGCAAGTCTTGGAATAAGGTAAGGGGAGTCTTCCAAATCTGTTCTTTTTAAAATTTGTTTATTCTTGTTCCTTTGCTTTTCCATATAAAATTTAGAACCATCTTGTCAATTTCATAAACAAAAAAATCCTGCTGGGATTTTTTTTTCCCATTGTATTGAATCTGTAGATCAATTTGAAAAGAAGTGCCATCTTAGCAATATTCATTGTTTTGCAGGTTTTGGCATGCAATCCTGCACATATATTGTTAAATTTACATCTAAGTATTTCGTGGTTTTTGGTGATTTTGAAAGTAGAGCTTTTTTTAGTTCAGTTTACAATTGTTTACTGCTAGTTGTTGGAGGCAGGATTCCAACCTGTGATGTCCACCCTCTGTGTGATCCCCTCCTATTGAATGCTAGCAGAGCATTTCAATCAGTAGGCAAAGGTGAAGACCTTTTGTGGATCTAATTAAGATCACTTGACTTTGAGTTACTCAAAAGGGAGATGATCCTGGGTGAGCTTGATCTAATCAGGTGGGCCACTTTCAAAGAGGGTCTACAGACCAAGCATGGGAGAAGTCAGAGAGATGCTTTCCTAGAAGCCCCAAAAGAGAAAACAAGCAGTGAGGTGATCTGCCTCAGAAAGGGCCTAGCCCTCTAGGAGCTGAGGGTTCTGCGCAAGGAAGTGAATTCTGTGCCAACCTGAAGGAGCTTGAAAGTGGACCCTGAGCCTTAGATGAGATTGCAGCCCCAGCTAAAGCTTCCATTTCAGCCTGTTCAGAGCTTGGAGCAGAGCGTGGAGCATTTAACCTGTATTTAGACTCCAAACCCATGGAAACTGTGAGATAATAAATTTCTGTTGTTGTTCAGCCCATTAAATTTGTAGCCATTTGTTATATAACAATAGAAAACTAATGCACTAGTACATAAAAATATGATTAATTTTTCTGTATTGATTGTGTGTTCTGCAATCTGACATACTCACTTATGGTTCTAGTAGACCTTTAACATTTGTTGAGATTTTCTACAAAGACACTTACATCACCAGTGAATAGAAAATGAATTATTCATTTCCAAACTATTTTCTTTTTATTTCCTTTTCTTGCTTTATTGCACTGGCTAGAACCTCCAGTACAATGTTCAATAGGAGTGGTGAGAGCAGACATCCTTGCTGTCCCTAGTCCTGAGAGGAAAGTATCTGTGTTCCTTGTTAAGTATGATGTTAGGGGCAGGTGTTGGCAGATATTCTTTATCAGACTGATAAAGTGTCCCTTTCTATTTCTTTCAGTTTTTAAAACTGAGTATGTTGTTGAATTTTGTCAAAAGTTTTTTCTGCATCTGTTGAGATGATCATATGGCCTTTTTTTAATTTGTTGATATGGTGAATTACATAGATTTATTTTTAAATGTTGAACTGGCATTACATTCTCAGGATAAACCCCATATAGTCACATGTCTGTTTCACTGGATTCTGACTGATAGCATTTTGTTAAGGATTTTTGCCTTCATATTCATGAAGATGTTAACCCTTTCTTTCCTTCCCTTGTAAAGTCTGCCTGGTTGTGATATCAGGGTAATACTGGCCTCATATAATCCAATTAAAATTTTCTTGAGAATGCTGGGGTTTTTTTCGTTCTCCTTTTTAGCAGGCAATCCACCCAGTTAGGTTCAGAAAGAAGTTCTATCTTGCTTTCTGTGGATAGTGGTTCCAATCTCCATTTAATTTTCCAAGACTTCATTATGCTGCCTTGGGTCTGTCTCATGCACACACAGGTCAGAAGTGAGCCCCAGAATTATGTGGGTTCACACAGGATTAGGGAACCACTTTTTTAAAAATAATCTCTACACCCAACATGGGGCTCAAACTCACCACCCTGAGATCAAGAGTCACATGCTCTACTGACTGAGCCAGCCAGGCACCCCTAGGGAACCACTTTTGCCCCCCCTTCTCTCCAAGGCTTTTTGCACACTCTTGGGCTCACAGGCACCCCCTTCCCCATTCCTCTGGGCAGAAACATGGGTTTTCTCTCAGAGGTTCAGCTGCCTGTTCCACCATAACCCCACAGCTCTGCAGCTGACATCTGCCCTGGGGGCAAAGCCATGAGAGAAAAGACAAAAACAAAATTATGGTCCCATCTTCCACCCCTACCCACTCTTCAGACCACAGGAGCCCCTTTTCTTGAGTTCTGTGGCCAGAAATAAAGGGTTTCCATTTGAGTTTTGCCCTTGCAGTTCTGTGATCGGTGCCCACCTTCAAGACAAAGCCATAAGAGAAAAGAGGGAGGAAAAAAAATCTGAGCAACACACTCTCTTGTGGGCTACTTCTCCAAGTTTTGACATCCTGTCACCCCCACCCCTGCCAATCTGCCTGCGTTTGGTCACCCATCAGAATTTTCAGTAGGTATTTTTTGCATTTTGTCCAGAATCTTTCATTTTCATCAGGGCAGAGAGAGGCTATGGTGGGGCTTGCGCCATCTTACCTGGAAGCAGAAACCCAGCCAGGAGTTCTTGATATCTGCTAGCAACTTGATTTCATTTGGCTAACATTCCCCTAATGCTGGGGACCTGGAACTACTGACTCCTATGGGAAGAATCTGAGCAGTCATAAATACTCTTTCACCTGAGTCAAGGAAGACAGATATTTATACTGAAACACGTCACAGGGATGTCCGGCTGGCTCAGATGGTAGAGCATGTGACTCTTGATCTTGGGTTGTGAGTTCAAGCCCCACGTTAAGTATAGAGATTACTTACAAATAAAATCTTAAAAAAAAAAAAAGGAAAGAAAGAAACATGTCACAGAAAAGTTTGACAAATGTCTAATCTTGAATAGTCCAAGTAAAGTTAGAGATGGCTTCACATCGTCGTTGAATAGCTGCCTTCCCTACAAGCTCCCAGGCTTAAAAACCAAACCTTTTTTCTGATTGGCACAGCCCAAGTGTAGTGAGAATCCACCCACCTGAGGAGGCTTGGTGTCACTGTCGCCAGGAGCCGCCTGCCCCACAGAAACTCCTTTCAGGCAGAGCCTTCCCCCTTGCGGAGGTAAAACACTGGATACTCAGCTGTGTCCTCATAGTAAACTCGACTTTCATCAAAGTCATTTAAGTGGATCTCTGTTTCTTCCAACCAAGAAAAACAAACTAAAGCAGGAGCACTGAACAGTATATGAAAAGAAATAGAAATAAGAGACATAGGGAGCCCTGGGTGGCGCAGTCGGTTAAGCATCCAACTCTGGGTTTCAGCTCAGGTCCTGATCTCAGGATCTTGAGATCAAGCCCCGCATCAGGCTCCAAGCTCAGTGAGGAGTCTGCTTAAGTTTTTCTCTCCCTCTCCATCTGCCCCTCCCCCTCCCCCTCTCAAAATAAATAAATAAATCTAAAAAAAGGAAGAAGAGATGCAAATATTGAGAAGGAAAAACAGAATTAGCATTATTTGCAAAAAGCAGTAGCTAATGTTCAGAGCATTTACTGTATGCCAGGCACGCCTCTTAGACTTTACAGATGCTTTATCTGTAAGGATAATCTTACAGGATCAGCTCAGCGCCCTGGAGGGATGGCCTGCTCTGTTTGCCGCTGGGAGTAAACCCAAGTATGAAGTCAGTAGGTAACTGGCCTGAGGACAGACAGCTTCAGCAAGGGGTGGAGGCGGGGGTGGGAAGCCAGACAGTGGGGCTGCAGAGCCCCCACCCAAACCACCATGCTGCCCTGTTACTGTGTAGTCACTCTGCATCCCAGGATTATGATACCGTCCCTACAGAGGCCACTGGTGTCTAGCATGTTCCACTCAAAGGTTGGAAGTTCCTTTAAAGTTAAGCTATTTTTTAAAATATTACATATGTGATATATTTGACCTGGTTAAAACAATGAAAACATTAGAAAAGGATATTAAGCAAAATATTAATGTATCATTAAGAGCAGTTTCCTTTCTATCGATCCAGTAAGGTTTTAGGCACCCATGTGCATATATATAAATGCAACAGTTTAGGCGTAAGGTTAATATTTTTATTTTTACAGAAATGGTAATACGCCACTTATACTATTCTAAAACTTAAAAAAAAAAATCTTAGCGTATTTGGGCCAACCTTCCAGATTTTTTCCTTTAAAAAGCCACATAGTGGGGCATCTGGCTGGCTCAGTCAATAGGGTATGCGACTCTTGATCTCAGGGTTGTTTAAGTTCAAGCCCCACACTGGGTGTAGAGATTACTTGAAAATAAAATCTTAAAAAAATTAAAATTAAAAAAGAGCCACATAGTATTCCATTGTCGATGTGTGTCCTTGCAGTTGACACTTGAACAACATGGGTTTGAACTTCTTGGGTCCACTTACACATAGACTTTTTTCGACGAATATATTGGAAAACTTTTTGGAGATTTGTGACAATTTGAAAAAAACTTGCAGACAAACCACGTAGCCTAGAAATACAAAGAAAAAAAGAAAAGAAAAAGTTAGGTGTTATTGTCAGAATACAGTATATAACATGTAACATACAAGATACGTGTTGATCACCTGTTTATGTTACAAGTAAGGCTTCTGGTCAACAGTAGGCTATCAGTAAAGTTTTGGGGGAGCAAAAGTTACAATGGATTTTTGACTGTATGGGGGCGTTGATGTCCCTAATCTCTACATTATTCAACAATCAACTGTATTTTATTTTTACCAGTTCACTCTTGGTGGACGTATAGATTGTTTTCTAGGTTTTACTATTATAAATAATGCTACCATAAATATATTTTTATAGATCTTTGTACATGTGCTGATTAAGGGGATATGTGCATTTCAAAGTTAATAGGAAATGTCAAGTTATTACAAAATTTGTAATTCTTTCTATCTGAAGGTTTAGAATAAGCTTTTCAAAACCTACATTTTCTCATTGCACTCTCCCACGGAGAACCTCTGAGAGCTTTTCATTGCGGAGAGAACAGACTACACTCCTCCATGTGCACACAAAGCTCTCTTCAGGCCCGTTCTATGCGGTCATCTCAGCCTCATCCCTTCTTGCCATGCACGCTATTCCTCAACCGCGCTGAGCAGCGTCTCATTCCTGGGGGACGTCAGGATCTTTAGGATCCCATAGCTCGGCACAAGCTTTATTCTCTGCCTGGAATGCCCTTCTCCTTGTGCTCATTCTTCAAGATCCAACTTAAATGTCTTAGTACTTATGAAACCTTTCTTGGTGCTCGGGGCAAAGTCTGTCCCATGTCCCCACAGCTACAGGAAAGCTCTTACTACAGTATTACCATTGGCCTCACATGTCCGGCTCTATCACTAAAATCTAAGCTCCCTGAGGCCATGTGTTATCTATTTTTCAGTCCACAGTGTCTAGCCTGTACTGGATACAGGGGAGAAACTCAGTAAGTGTTTGCTGACCAAGTAAGCAGACAAACAGAGGAGGAAGAATAGATCTTGTAAACAAAGAGCATCTATTACAGTTTTGTAGATAGTTACTTAGAGCAAATGTGGATGGATTTATTTAGCATACACCTTTTCTATTAATTTAACACGATACTCACACACAGTTCTCTATGTACATGAGCTACAAATGAGCAAATCTGAAGTCCATAATCGAGTAAGATGTTGAATAAGTAATCATATTAACCTATTAACACAAAGGTAGTTCAGTAAAGTACCCATTAATGCAACAAAGCACATTTTTTGGACAAACATTTCCAATAATTGATTTAGATACTTGTAAGTTTTACTAAGTACCTAATATGCTTAGCTCACTAGCAGACCCTTTTGTGTCTATTGAATTATCACAGCGAAGAGACGATTAAGTAACATCCCAATTTCATTGGCAAGAAAACAGGCTCAAAGAGTCTACCTACCTAGTCCAAGGCCACATACACATATAAGCCAGAAGCTTAGGGTTCCGATGCAAAGCTGCTGGTTCCAAACCTAGTGCACTACTCACCAACCTGCAAATACCTGAATAGCACACTGGGTTCACCTCTGAGCATTTTCACCTGCCTTAGTGTGTGCACCACTGAGTGGAACAGACTCTTCCAAGAAACACGGGGTTGCTCAGACACCCCCACCTGCATACAGGTTTGCTCCTAATGTCAGTGTTGAATTTCCAAGACATGAAATCAGCAGTTAGAGGAATGGCAAAAAACCAAACCAAACCAAACAACAAACAAACAAAGAAACAAACAGCAGCCAGAAAAAATGATTTCTGTGTGAAATAAGGCAGAGTAACAATTCTGTCTTCTGATCAATGGCGTTTGTAAGAAAAACTACTTCTCAGGGCATCTGGCTGGCTCAGTTGATGGAGCCTATGATTCTTGATCTCGGGGTTGTAGGTTCGAGCCCCATGTTGGGTGTAGAGATTACTTAAAAATAAAATCTTTAAAAAAAATACAAAAAGAAAAATTACTCTTAGTTTGAATAATGAAAATGGATTCCACTGCCAATTTCAGCTTGCTTATTTCATGGTCACTGGGAAGAGAAATTACATTTAAAAACCAGTACCGAACAAGAGTAAGGTTAAAGATTTGGGGGTTTTTTTGTTTTTGTTTTTTAGGTTTTTTGTTTTGTTTTGTTTTGTTTTCTTTACTAAATCTTTAAATGCTTTACTAGAGGCTGAAAAATGGATATTTTTTGTTTTTTTTTTAAGAATCAAACATTCAGAAAGTTAGGCAACAAAAATTGATCGGTGGAATTTTGTAGGAAGAAAATCTAACTTCTTACAATAGCTTTTTACCTCACTGAATATTTATAGTGGAGCCCCCCCGAAGAGTTTTTTTCTTCTGAAGTTTAAGAATTACAATTCACATTGTAATTATAATTACTTAAAAATCTATCTATATGAGTTTCGTTATATCACATGGAATTAAAATGAGGGAAGCTCTGCCCCCTGAGCCGACTAAAGTTTAGGTACAAATGCAAGAGTTTTCCAGAAAGGAGGATCATGTCTTCTTTTTCCCTTCATATCATTGCTCTTCACCATTGATAGACTATGACCCACGTTCTGGGAAGATGTTCCTCATTGCTATGGTTACGGGACACCCTGTGTCACCCCCCTGAGGGTGCATTCCAGTGCTTTCCATAATGCAGCAGTTTCCCAAGGGCAGGTCTCCCTGGCACCCAGTGGGCAGATTGTCATTGAGTTCCACCAGTGTGGAACCTTAGCAAACGTCACCATCACCCAGCGGCGTGGCCTTACCGTCTTCAATAAGGTCTGTATCCCAGCCTTAGCTGGGGGAAAGGGGCCCCCTTTCAGGTTTCTTCCTTTTTTAGATGCTCTAACTCAGCCCTGGAAATAATAACTACCCCTACACCTTCTTTTCCTGTATTCTTCTGGGTTCTCTCTACCTCTTAGTAGGTAATCCCATGTTAGAGTTAATAATTCTTTATATTAGGGCGCCTGGGTGGCTCAGTTGGTTGGACGACTGCCTTCAGCTCAGGTCATGATCCTGGAGTCCTGGGATCGAGTCCCCTATCGGGCTCCCTGCTCAGCGGGGAGTCTGCTTCTCCCTCTCCCGCTCCCCCCTCTCGTGCTCACTCTCTCTCTCAAATAAATAAATAAAGTCTTTAAAAATAATAATAATTCTTTATATTAAACACACCCTTGTTGAGATTACTGCGTGGTTTCTTTCTCATGAATGGACCCCGACGGACACAGTGAGCTATTCCCATCATAATTTATAATAAAGTCTCCCATTTGTCGAGTGTCTCTGATGAGGGGGACACGGCATGAAGCACGCTGTAACCGTTATCTGCCTGAATCCTACCAAGAATGCTGTGATGTTGATATCATTGTCTGCATTTTCAGATGAGGAAATTCAGGTTCGGTGTTGTTTAGGTATGAAAGGACATGCCCGGTCTAGTGGACTCAAAGCCTATGCCCTTAACCATCATACTATGCGGAAGTGCAATTAAGAAAGCTACACGGGGGCGCCTGGGGGGCGCAGTCATTTGAGGGTCCGACTCTTGATTTCAGCTCAGGTCATGATCTCAGGGTCATGCGATCGAGCCCCGCGTCAAGCTCTGAGCTGAGCATGGAACCTGCTTCGGATTCTCCCTCTCCCTCTGCCCTTCCCCATTCATGCGCTCTCGCTCTCTCTTTCCATAAAAAAAAAAACCCACAACCTGATGTAAGTAAGACAGAGGTACCTTCTGCATTCATCCACGGCTGAAATCACAAGGTGTCTCGGAAAACCCATAAACAACTAAAATTGTCTTCCCTCATAAGTATGTTCATCTGCTCCAGGGCAAACTGCCTTCCTTGATAGTTGTCAGCTAATCAGCACATCCAAAGACAAAAAAAAACCCCAAAAAACCAAGAGCAATCTCTGGTCCACAGATGGTCTGCAATTTTTACTTTTATAAACCTTGCCCTGCCTTTTTTCAGTGATATTTGATTTACAGATAATTGATCTCCCTTGTATACAAGTTAGATTTCTTTTTTTTTTTTTAAGATTTTATTTATTTATTTGAGACAGAGAGAATGAGAGACAGAGAGCATGAGAGAGGGGAGGGTCAGAGGGAGAAGCAGACTCCCTGCCGAGCAGGGAGCCCGATGCGGGACTCGATCCCAGGACTCCAGGATCATGACCTGAGCCGAAGGCAGTCGCTTAACCAACTGAGCCACCCAGGCACCCTACAAGTTAGGTTTCAGCTGGGCTTTTAACTATACTCATTTTTCTGAATTATTTTTGG
Organism: Mirounga angustirostris; assembly: GCF_029215605.1. Taxonomy (NCBI): domain Eukaryota; kingdom Metazoa; phylum Chordata; class Mammalia; order Carnivora; family Phocidae; genus Mirounga; species Mirounga angustirostris. The sequence goes on along the minus strand of NW_026991711.1, from coordinate 13,064,120 downwards.
CAGTAATTGGTGGAGGTCCCAATGAGATCTGCTCACTGGAATGTGCTTCTAGGAGCCTGCAGGAGCGTGTGGCTTGCATGTACACCTCAGCTGGATCCCATGAGCCCTGGCTTGCCTCCTTGTGGTCCCTCTGGTGCATGTCATTATGTGCCAGGTAAGTTCCTTCTCTCTTGAGTGTGGGTTATCCTTCTGCTCTGCCCATGGCTATTGTATGGGGGATGGAGGAACTGCCAGACAGATCACATAGTGACAATTCTCTGGGAAGGTAGTGTTTTGGGGAGCTCCGGGGCCATTCTTCTCCCCAGGTGGCTGATAGGGAGAAGTCTAGTTCCCACACACACGGATTCCAAGACTGTTGGGTTCCAAGGCTACCACAGAGTTAAAGAAAGGCGACGTGGAATAGGGCAGATTACGATGCCATTGTTCTTACCAAGATTCAGTCAGTTTTCTTGAAAAACAGGCTCTAGGTTGTTGCAAGCCTTTAGTTAATCTCCAGACTTCTGAAAAAGTTGATTTTGACCATTTTTGCTGGTGTTTTGGTTGCTTTTATGGAAGACTGGATTGTCGGAGATCCCTACTCCATCATTCTAGAAGTGCTTTGATAACAAGGTTTAAATAAATCATAAATTTGAGCCCTTAATTTGGCTGACATTCTTTCTGAACAAGTGCAACAGGAAACAGTACAAAACAAAATAGCAGGAATCAGCTGCAAATGCCTCCACAGTGACCTTATCTTGCCTGAGGAGATTTTTCCATTGTGTGAATGTGGAGAGATTTCTGAACAGACTTTTATATCTTTGGCCACTTTGGGAGGAAGTTAATAAACTGAACTATAAAATCTCTTAAATTAAAAGATTGCCTAGGGGCGCCTGGGTGGCTCAGTCGTTAAGCAACTGCCTTCGGCTCAGGTCATGATCCCAGGGTCCTGGGATTGAGCCCCACATTGGGCTCCCTGCTCTGCGGGAAGCCTGCTTCTCCCTCTCCCACTTCCCCCCTGCTTGTGTTCCCTCTCTTGCTGTCTCTTTCTCTCTCTGTCAATTAAATAAATGAATAAAATCTTAAAAAAAAAATTGCCTATTCTGATTGATTTGTAGAGCTAGATAAACACCTGTAATAAAAAAAAAAAATTTCTGAGTTGCAGTTTATTATTTAAACCTTTTCAAAGGACCAGCATTCTTAAAGCATGTGGAGTTAATACTTATTTTTTCTCTAAGTATTCTTGAATTATGTTATCTTGATTTATACAAGCATTTGTTAATCTCCATAAAGTAAATTATCGGCCTTGGTTGTTAAATTATAAGATAAAAAGCAAGAAAAATTTGAGTTGTTACCAGGCAAAAAAAAAGAGAGAAAATACTAAGGTCAGACATATTCAACAAAATGTAAAGGTTTTAAGAGTTTGGGTGTATAAATACAGAAAAATTATATAAGGGCAAGTACCAGTAATATTACTAAACATGATTAATCCTTGGACAAATTATATTGCTTTGATACTTCTCATTTTATTTTTATTTTTGAAGATTTTATTTATTTATTTGAGAGAGGGAGAAAGTATGAGCAGGCGGAGGGGCAGAAGGAGAAGCAGACTCCCCACTGGGTGCAGAGCCAGGCGTAGGGCTTGACCCCAGGACCCCGAGATCATGACCTGAGCCAAAGTCAGACACTTAACTGACTGAGCCACCCAGGCGCCCTTTCTTGTTTGAAAAGAACTGTGTCTTCTCCCTGATTTTGTGACAGTACAAAAAAAAAAAAAAGCTCCCCTTGTATTCTAGCTGATATAAGGCCTGGGTTTATTTTCACGCAGAAAGCTTAAGTAGTCTGAACTTCTTAAATTTCCAAATCTGTTTTTAATGGTCAAATAATACTTTCACTAAATGCTTTACATTATAAATGATTAATTATAATAACAGATACCTTCCAAAATAATTTACTCTTTAAAAAAAAGATTTTATTTAATTTGAGAGAGAGAGAGTGAGCGAGGAGAGGGCAAAGAGGGAGGGAGAGAAAGGGAGAGTCCCAAATGGACTCCACACTGAGCGAAGAGTCAGATGTGGGCCTGATCCCACAACCCTGAGATCATGACCTGAGCCGAAACCAAGAGTCGTACGCTTAACTGACTGAGCCCCCCAGGTGCCCCTAAAATAATTTACTCTTATAAATTTCACATAATGCTACAGATTAGACAAATTTTATTTTTCCATTTGCACGTGTATATAAAATTTTCGATGCCATATTTCTCTTATGTACTTTTTCTTCAAAAAGTGTATTCTCATCATCTGTACCATATTACATCACATGGTTTTATCATACTTAGCCATTATCCAATAAATGGACATCACTGGTCCCATTTTTCCGATTTTCTTTGACTACATCTCTATTTGCTAAAGGTGGGATCTTAGAAGTGATTACTGGACAAAAGTCCTGAGCTCTTAAGCTTGTAAGATGTATAGTCAATGTCTTCACAGAAGTGTTGCACCAACTGGCAGTCCCACCAGCTCCATTTAAAAGGGCCTATTTAGGGGCGCCTGGGTGGCTCAGTCGGTTAAGCGTCTGCCTTCGGCTCAGGTCATGATCCCGGAATCCTGGGATCGCGCCCCACATCAGGCTCTCTGCTCAGCGGGGAGCTCGCTTCTCCCTCCCCTCCTGCTGGTCCCCCTGCTTGTGCTCTCTCACTCTCTGTCAAATAAATAAAATCTTTAAAAAGGGGGGACCTATTTTACCACATTGGTATTTTCTTTCATTTTTCTTTTCTTTTTTTTAGAGAGGGAGGGGGGGAGAGAGAGAGAGAGAGAGAGAGCATCTTTTTTTTTTTTTTTAAGATCCATTTATTCATGAGAGAGCACATGAGAGAGGGGAGAGGCAAAGGCAGAGGGAGAGGTGAAGCAGACTCCCCTCTGAACACAGAGCCCAGTGCGGGGGCTTCATCCCACAACCCTGAGATCATGACCTCAGCCCAAACCAAGAGTCTAACGCCCCAACTGACTGAGCCACCCAGGTGCCACGAGAGAAAGAATCTTAAGTAGGCTCCAGACCCAGCGTCGGGAGCATGAGTGTCAATAAATGGTTGGTTAAGTATCCGACTCTTGATTTCAGCACAGGTCATGATCTCAGGGTCGTGAGATCGAGCCCTGTGTCAGGCTCCACGCTCAGCAGGGAGTCTGCTTGAGATTCTCTCTCCCTCTGCCCCTCTCCCCACAGTTGTACCCAGTCTCTCCCTCTCTCTCTCTCTCTCTCAAATAAATAAATAAATCTTAAAAAAAAAATAAAAGGAAAACAAATAGTCCCTCAACCCCATCACCAACTTCTCTCTCTCCAGGGACCACTACTTTTATTTCTTTTAACTGATTTTTTTTCTCCATCTCTTTTTTTTTTTCAAAGATTTTATTTATCTAGAGAGAGAGAGAGTGTGTGCGCATGAGCAGGGGGGAGGTGCAGGGGGAGAGGCAGAGAGAGAATCTCAAGCAGACTGTGCTAAGCGCAGAGCCCAACTCGGGGCTCAATCTCACCGTCCTGAGATCATGACCTGAGCTGAGATCAAGAGTCGGATACTTAAGCGACTGAGCCACCCAGGCACTCCTCGTTTTTTTTTATAGCTGAGAAACTTGAACTTGGTCAGTGTTGCACAGTTAGTGACTGAGCTAGTGTTCAAACCCAAGCATCCTAATGCCAGAACTGTGCACTTCACCATGGAGAGTCACGCGCACACACACACACAGCACTCACGTATGCACTGAACACTTCTGGAAGGATATAAATACTGGTAGTATGTTATCAGTGGTTGCCTTTGGGGAGGGAAGTTCATAAGTGATAGATATCTTAGATGAAAACAAAATAATTATTATTGAGCCCTTTTGTGTCATTGGTGTCTACTACGTGTTCTTTTTTTCTTTTTTTTTAAAGATTTTATTTATTTATTTGACAGAGAGGGAACACAAGCAGGGGGAGAGGGAGAGAGAGAAGCAGGCTTCCCGCGGAGCATGGAGCCTGATGCGGGGCTTGATTCCAGGACCCTGGGATCATGACCTGAGCCGAAGGCAGACGCTTAACGACTGAGCCACCCAGGTGCCCCTCTTTTTTTTCAATAACAAAAATGTTAGCACATTTTAAAAAGTCACATGGCAGATTCTGACTAGACATTGTGGTGATCATTTCAGGATATAGACAAATACTGAATCATTATGTTGTATACCTAAAACTAATATAATGCTGTATGTCAGTTATACCTCAATAAGAATAAAAATAAAATAAAAAGTCACACGACCTGAAAAATGATGAAACAGGAACAGTAGAATATTACATCCATGACTCTACTATGTGGAATATTTTTCTTTTCTTGTCCCTCACTTTTTTTTTTTTAAGTAAGCTCTACACCCAACATGGGGCTCGAACTCACAACCCTGAGATCAAGAGTCCCATGCTCTATGGACTGAGCCAGCCAGGCACCCCCTGTCCCTCAATTTTTAACTCAAAGTCCCAGTCAGCCTGCCATTGACCCTAAATCCCTAGCAAAATCAAGAATTCTTGTGTAAATGCCTTATTATCTTTAGCTACATTTAATGACACCTCCTTAAAACTACAGAATTGGAATACTTTTTGTAACATTTATATGATAAATAAAATTACTCCCCTCTAATAGCAATTACAATTAGTGCCATAAGCCAGTTACTAACCCTAGCTCACGACTGTAAAGAAAGATTTTTAGTACTTACTTGTACGTGGCATCTCACAAAAGCAGGGTACAATTTGCTTTTTTTGTCTGTGATATGACCCAGTGCAAAACCTAAAATGTGACGGACAGCCTTCTAATTTCACAGGACGGCGACTGTAACAGATCACATGTGAGTCTGTCCTGCCTCCAGTGTTTTATAGGAGAAATTCATTATGTGGCTTATATACTCCCTAGAGAATGTTCAAAGTTATTTATGAATGAGCTGCCTGAATTATGGGACAATTTAGGCAGTTGAAAATTGTTTCAAATTGACCACTAAACCAAAAAGTTTGCTGGGGATTATGAAATCAGATTGTAGTAAGGGATCGCAAGACGTCTGCCTATGTAGTCGTTCCCAAATATAGCTGGTCACCAGAATCATCTGAGGGACATTTGTTGTTCTTAACACAGATTGCTGGGTCCTCCCTAAAAATTCACTCACTCTGGGATGGGACCCAAACATTTGCAATCTATCACCTCTGATTTCTGCTGCTCGGCCAAGTTTGTGTATCACCGGGTTGGCTTATCCTACTCTATTTACCTACATAGTTTCGACTCATCTAATTGTGTTTTCCTGAAGTAGCTGGTTAGCCAATGAATAATGAAATGCCCTGTAACACATTTAAAGATATATTGGACTGCACTGAGGAGCACCTGGGTGGCTCAGTCAGTTGAGCAACCGAATCTTGGTTTCAGTTCAGGTCATGATCTTGGGGTCATGGGATCCAACCTCACATAGGGCTCTGCGCTTGGCAGGGAGCCTGCTGGGGACTCCTTCCCTCTCTCTCTGCCCTCCCTCTGCTCATATGAGCACTCTATCTCTCTCTCTAAAATAAATAAATAAAACTTAAAAAAAAAATAAAGATACATTGGGCTGCATTTATATGGACTATGTGAGTTATAATACATAGAACAATAATTCATATGTGTTCAGCTTTTTATAGTTAATAAAAGGCATTTGTAGATATTGTAATGGAAGCAATAATGTGTGTAGTGGTCAAGAACACAGATTCCACTCTGAAACTTATAATACACTACATGTTAATTAATCGAACTTAAATAAAATTTTTAAAAAATACAGTTTCCAGGGGTGCCTGAGTGGCTCAGTCAGTTAAGTGTCTGACTCTTGATCTCGGCTCAGGTCTTGATCTCATGGTGGTCAGTTCAAGCCCTGCATTGGGCTCCATGCCAGGCAAGGCATTGACTTCAAAGAGAAAAAAAAAAAAAAAAAGAATACAGATTCCAGGGTCAGACTTAGCTTAGCTTCTGAAGGAGCTCAGAATCTGTATCCCAAAATATCCCACTCTGGTTTAAGGATTATTTTGAGCTGAAGGCAACTGAGAATCAACAGATGCAGGAAGTGCTTTCTGTCTTCCCTTATCTGCCTAAAAGCAGGACATAAATTTCCCCTTGTGAATGTGTTTCCCCCCGGTCCTGAAAAAATGAGAACAACACTTTAATTATTGAGATATAAATAACAGACAATGTTATATTAGTTTCCATTTTACAACATATTGATTTGACAATTGTCTACATTTCTCAGTGCTCACCGTGGTAAGTATAGTCATCATCTGTCACCATACAATGTTGTTACCATATTACTCACTATATTCCCTATGCTGTACTTTTCATCTTGATGACTTATTACTTTATAGCTAGAGGCTTGTACCCCTTAAACCTCTTTATCTATTTTGCCCATCCTCCCACTCACCTCCCCTCTGGCAACCACCAGTTTGTCCTCTGTACCTAAGAGTCCATTTTTGTTTGTTTGTCTATTTTATCTATACTCCACATATAAGTAAAATCATATGGTATTTATCTTTCTCTGACTTATTTCACTTAGCATAATACCCATCCATGGTTTTGCAAATGGCAAGACCTCATTCTTTTTTATGGCTGAGTAATATTCTATTTTATATTCTTTTCCATTCATCTGTCCATGGACACTTGGGCTGCTTCATTATCTTGGCTATTATAAATAATGCTGCTATACACAGAGAAGTGCATGTATCTTTTTGAATTAGTGTTTTCATTTTCTTTAGGTAAGTACCAGTAATGGAATTACTGGATCATTTGGTAGTTCTATTTTTAATTTTTAAAGGAATCTCCATACTGTTTTCTCCAGTGGCTGTACCAGTGTGCATTCCCATCAACTGTGCACGATGGTTCCTTTTTCCACATCCTCGCCAACACCTGGTGTTTCTTGTGTTTTTGATTTCAGCCATTCTGATATGTGTGAGGTGATATCTCATTGTGGTTTTAATTTGCATTTCCCTGACGATGAGTGATTGTGAGCATCTTTTTGTGTGTCTGTTGGCCATCTGCATGTCTTGTTTGGAGAAATGTCTGTTCATGTCTTCTGCCCATTTTAAATGGCTTATTTGTTTTTGTGTGTGAGTTGAGTTGTAGAAGTTCTTTATATATGTTAGATATTAACCCCTTATCAAATGTATCATTTGCAAATATCTTCTCCCAATCAGTAGGTTGCCTCTTTGTCTTGCTGATCATTTCCTTTGCTATGCAAAAGCTTTTCATTTTGTTGTACTCCCAATAATTTATTTTTGCTTTTGTTTCCCTTGCCCCAGGAGAGAGATCCATAAATAAATGTTGCTAAGGGTGATGTCCAAGAGATTACTATGTTTTCTTTTAGGATTTTATGGTTTCAGGTCTCACATTTAAGTCTTTAATCCATAGTGACTTTATTGTTGTTTATGGTGTAAGAAGGTAATCTAGTTTCATTCCTTTGCATGTAGCTGTCCAGTTTTCCCAGCACCATTTGTTGAAAGGCTGTCTTTTCCCCCATGGTATACTCAAGAATGGAGACAGACAACTGACACCAAGACAAGTTTGCATAAACAGATCTTACTAATAATAATGCTTACCTTCCATCAGTTCTTTCAAATGTCTCCTAGTCACTTCCCCATGATTTATCATTCCTCAAAGTCCAAATCTCCTTTCTTTTGTTAAAATGGTATATTAGCCCTTAAGTCTGCTTTTTTGAGTTTTGATTCTTCATTGTAAATGCTCATGTGTGTAAATGTTATTAAAAATTGTATGCCTTGGGACGCCTGGGTGGCTCAGTCAGTTGAGTGTCCATCCAGCTCTTGGTTTCAGCTCAGGTCATGATCTCATGGATCATGTGATCAAGCCCCATGTTGAGCTCTCTGCTCAGCAGGGAGTCTGCTTGAAGCTTCTCTCCTGTCCTCCCTGCCACTGGTGTGCTCTCTCTTTCAAATAGATAAATACATCTTGGAAAAAAATTGTATGTCTTTTCTCTTGTTAATTTATCTGTTGTTAGTTTAATTTGCAGGCCCCCAGTGCTTGAACATAAGATAGTAGAGGAAGTTTTCCTCCCCACACTTCAAATCTCAGTCCTACAACTTCCTGTCTATATGACTTCGGACTCGTTTTCTTTTTTTAATCTTCTTATGTGCCCTTATTTTCTTTATCTACAAAATGATGATAATAATAGCACTCTCATGGAGTTGTAAAGCTTGAATGAGTTAATACTTTTAAGCCCTTAGATCAAAGTCTGGTATTTAGTAATTACTTGGCACATATTAACTGTTATTTTATGTGATCTTCAAAAGATATAATAACTGCAATTTTATGATTGTGGAAACTGAAATTTGGAGAGTTTATATTACTTGCCCCAGGCCAGATGAAAAATAGTGGAAACTCAAAACCAGATCTTCTGACTCCAGATTTTATGCTGTCTGGCTTTTAAGCATTTATTATTTAAAATCATAGCGTTGTTTATAACTTTGATTCTTGCCAAGAGGATTTGGGGTGAAGATTTAATATTGATTGACCAGAGGACTCTAGAAATATAAGCAAAAGTGGAAAGATACAAAACAGCAGAGAGAACTCACCTCAAAAACAGCTATTGATACTGAGTAGGAGAAGCTTTAGACAACAAAGAGTAAATGACATATGTCAGGTTAGGTATGGGTATGAAATTGAATTAGATAAGTGAGATGATAACAAAAATAAAAGATCAGGTTTGCTTTTGCTGAATCCACTGTAAACAAGGGTAATAACAAAGAGCAGACAAGAGGAAGTGAATACCTTTTCACAGTGACTGCTTCCCAGATATCATTCACTGGACTCAGAAACTGTAAAGATACAGCCCACTCAAACAATGCAATGGATTTCAGCTCCACACTGGGATGAGATTGCACAGAGATCCAACTAGTATTATTGGTCATGTGGAAACAGAAAATTATAAGCTCCATATTCTTTCCTTCACATTTGGCAAGAAATTATAATGGAAGCCAGAAACTACAGGCCCTGTTGGCAGCTAAATTTTTGTTTTAAGATTTAATTTTTAGGGACGCCTGGCTGGCTCAGTCAGTTAAGTATCTGCCTTCGGCTCAGGTCATGATCTTGGGGTGCTGGGATTGAGCCCCGCATCAGGTTCCCTGCTTGGCGGGGAATCTGCTTCTCCCTCTCCCTTTCCCTCTGCCCCTCCCCCGCATGCGCTCTCTCGCTCTCTCTCAAATAAATAAATAAAATCTTTTTTTTTTAAGATTTTATTTATTTATTTATTTGAGAGAGAGAGAGCAGGAGAGGGGGGAGGGTCTGAGGGAGAAGCAGACTCCCTGCCGAGCAGGGAGCCCGATGCGGGACTCGACCCCGGGACTCCAGGATCATGACCTGAGCCCAAGGCAGTTGCTTAACCAACTGAGCCACCCAGGCACCCCTAAATAAAATCTTAAATAAAAAAAGATTTTACTTTTAACTAATCTCTACACCCAACATGGGGCTCAAACTCACAACCCTGAGACTAAAAGTCACACGTTCCACTGACTGAGCCAGCCAGGTGCCTCTAATTTTTAAACAAATTTTAAGAATGCAGCTGCTGCGCAGGTCCTTTAAGATGACAAGCTTTCAGCCAGCCAGCAATCTCTTTAAATAAACAAGGAAAAGTTACCAAATGCTTACAAGTCCCCTTGTTACCTTAATGTTGTGTTTCTAAATTCTTTGTTAAGAATGTCAAAGGGCAGGGCGCCCGGGTGGCTCAGTCGGTTAAGCGTCCGACTCTTGATTTCGGCTCGTGTCATGATCTCAGGGTCAGGCTCCATGCTCGGCACAGAATCTGCTTGAGACTCTGTCCCTCTCCTTCTGCCCCTTCCCCCAATCCGCTCTCTCTCAAAGAAATAAATCTTTAAAAAAAAAAAAAAGAATGATGAAGGGCTTTCTTATAAATCAAGAGGTTACTTTTAGTAGTTTTAAGGAATATTCACTTGTAATTTAGAATTTAAATATTTTTTATATGAAACTTGGTTTCTTAGAATTTTTGATTGAGAAACTGTTTCTTTCCTTTGAGCTTATAGTTGATATCAAGCTTATGATTGGAGCAGGGCTTGATTTATCTACCACATTCATAATAATTTACTAAGTCCTCACTAATCTATCTCTACTGAACTAAAGATCCGTGTAAACTCTCTTAAACTTAGGCACAGAAAGCATTTAGTACTTGTGAAATTCTGGATTTTGTACAAATAAAAATAAAGAGTTTTTAGCTGAGTAAAAGTCTTGACATGTGCATCAGGGGCCAGTTGGACATGACTTGGGAGTCTTGGCCGGAATATGAAATGCCTACATTTGGGTACTAAAATCAACGACACGAAAAGGACAGATGAGGCTTGGGTCAGTGGGGTCCCAGGGACGAGGCCTAGAAAATCCAACACAATCTCAAGCCAGCTCTCCAGAGGTGAGGAGAGCAAGTGAAGCAGGTAATGGTTTGCTCTCCTTTGCATCACCCCTGAATCAAATGTTAAGACTCAAGGACCCTATTTCAGGAGGGACCACGAGAGAGCACGGAGTATGGCCCTATGTGGCAGCCATGAGCTATACAGCTGGGGTCTCCCTTCAAGGAGAACTGACCGTCCAGCAGCAGGGGATGCAAGGAACTGCAGCGTCAAGCTACAGCACCTTTAGGCTCTGCTCAGCTTTCTGACGGAAGCCACTCTCTGCCCAGACAGCTCCCAGCCTGCGACTGAGCTGTGGGAGTCCAGACGCCTGGCCATTTCCGCCTAGGGCAGGACCCGTCTCATGCGTAGTCTTGGAGCTCCTGGTTGGAGGCCTGCCTGTTTCCCCACCCCTTTCCCAGTGGTCAGATTAGCATCAGGGGCTGAAGCCTTCCCCAGCCTCGGGCTCATTTCTTTCCTCCCCTTATCTCTTACCTCTCAGGCATGGTTCCCACCCCTCCCCCAATGCCTTGCTGGCACTCCTCAATGCCATCTTGGCTTCTGCTTCCTGAGAAACCCCAAATGAAGGCCTAGGTCAATGCTTTTTTTTTAAAAGATTTTTTTTTTTTTAATTTATTTGAGACAGAGAGAATGAGAGAGAGAGAGCACATGAGAGGGGGGAGGGTCAGAGGGAGAAGCAGACTCCCCGCCGAGCAGGGAGCCCGATGCGGGACTCGATCCGGGGACTCCAGGATCATGACCTGAGCTGAAGGCAGTCGCTTAACCAACTGAGCCACCCAGGCGCCCTAGGTCAATGCTTCTTAATACTTACTCCCTCCAATTCCTCTATCAAAGGACCAGGTTACAGCAGGACAGAAAGCAAAATTCTATTTTTTTTTTTAAGAAGGATGTTTAAGTGTTGGCGGCCTCCTTTGAATACTTTGATGGTTGATATAAAAACCATGGGTCTCATCCTGCTGTCTTTGTGAACCAGCAGTAGGATGTGAGCCTCTGGTGAGCCTTCCTACGCCATCTCTTCACATACTATCTAGCTTTAAAGTTTTTTGGTTCCATGAATAAGTGAGTGTTTTCACCTAAAAGTAGAAGCCGATTTCTTCCAGGTTGCTCTAACAAGCAGAAATAAAAGTAGTTCTAGGAGGAGGATTTCACTCCATATGGAGAACCTTTCAACCACCAGGAGAGTCCAAAACGGGATGGATTGTTACTAGAAGGTGGAAGCCCCTGTATTACCTTGCTGGGACACTGTAACAGAGCAGTGCAGAGTAGGGGGCTTAAACAACATAAATTTATTTTCTCACAGTTCTGGAGGCTGAAGTCCAAGATCACAGGGTCAGCAGGGTTGGTTTCTTCTGAGCCTCTCTCCTTGGCTTGTCGAGAGCCACCTTCCCACTGTGCCCTCACTTGGTCTCTCCTGTGCACGTCTGCATAATTTCCTCTTCTTCTCAGGACACTGGTCACATCCTATTGGATTACAGCCTACCCACCTAGTGACCTCAATTTAACTTAATTACCTCTTTAAAGATACAGTTACATTCTGAGGTACTGGGGGTTAGGGCTCCAACATACAAGTGTTGGGGGAACACAATTCAGTCCCTTACAGCCTCTCCGAGGACATTTTCAATTGGAGTCCTGGTATCACTGTTAGAAAGTTGTAGACTGAGTGTATCTACAACTGAGTGTGTCTAAGGCTCTTCCTTAGACAAGGATTCAGGTGCAAGTAGTTTGGGAGGTGGTTACAGGAAATACTGGGTGGGCAAGGAGTGGCAAAATGAGGCAGGACAGAGAAGGAAGTCAATCAAAACTGCTTTTTTTTCCCCCCTTAAAGATTTTATTTATTTATTTGAGAGAGGGAGGGAGGGAGAGAGAGAGAGAGTACAAGCAGGGGGAGGGGCAGAGGGACAAGCAGACTCCCCACTGAGCGCAGAGCCCAACGTGGGGCTCGATCCCAGGACCCCGAGATCATGAGCCAAAATCAAAAGTCAGTCACTTAGCCAACTGAGCCACCCAGGCACCCCCAAAAGTGCTTTTTAAAACCATTTATCACTGTGGGTAACTGGGGCGCAAGCCTGCTGGGTATGCACAGAGATGCACCTCAGTTGTCCCATCCAGAGGCGGGAGGGCTGGAATATTTGTCTACTGGCTCCACCACTTAGGGCTGCTTTCTGGGGACATTCACTCGTGACACGTCCCTCCTGCCCCGCACGGCCACAGCCAGTTGCTGAAGCCAGAGAGCCTCCCGGTAACAAGCTGGAGGTGCTGACAGTTGGAAGTAAGGCCTGCATTTTCACGAAGGGTTCCTGCCAAGGAGCCATGGGCACGGCACTGACGCTTTTCCCACAGTGTGAGCTTTATTTTAGCCACAACTGAGGTGGTTCATAGCAGACAGAATGTGCAGTAAACCGGTCACCATTTGGTCTAGAATGGGCATTGCTTGCCATATGTAGGAGGTAAGAGACAGAGCACAACAGCACAAAAAGAACATTTGTTTCTTGGAACAGGCAAGAACTTTCCTTCAAGGCTGTGAAGGGGAATTCTGTCAAGGCTGTCCTACTCAAACTATCCTACTGAAAAAACATTACCATATGATGGGCACCTGGGTGGCTGGGTCGGTTGGGCGTCCAACTTTGGTTTCATCTCAGGTCATGATCTCAGAGTCATGAGACTGAGCCCTGCATTGGGCTCCCCACGCAGCTGGGAGTCTGCTTGTTCCTCTCCCCGTCTCTCCCTCTCCCCTGCCTTCCCCCCACCCCCCGCCGCTTGCACAAGCTCTCTCTCTCTCTGAAAGAAAGAAAGAAAGAAAGAAAGAAAGAAAGAAAGAAAGAAAGAAAGAAAGAAAGAAAGAAAGTTTAAAAAACCAACAAAACATTACCATATGAAACAGCAATTAAGTAAAGAGTAAAATCACCAGGCATGTCATATAAAATATACATAACAGGGGGCGCCTGGGTGGCTCAGTCGGTTGAACATCCGACTCTCGATTTCGGCTCAGGTCATGATCTCAGGGTTGTGAGATGGGCCCACGTCAGGCTCCGTACTGGGTGTGGATCCTGCTTCAGATTCCTTCCCTCTCCTTCTGCCTCTCCCCTGCTCTCTCTCTCTCAAAAAAATATATATACACAACAATTTATCATGTTAACATCTCTCTGTATACGGCTCTGTGGCATGAAGTACATTCACACTGATGTACAACCTTCACCACTGTCCATCTCCAGAACTGCTTTCCTCTCTCCAAACTGAAACTCCATGCACATTAAAAAGGAACTTACCACCGCCTCCTCCCCCCGCCCTGGCAACCACCATTCCCCTTTCTCTCTCTATGAATTTGACTACTCCAGGTACCTCAGATTAATGGAATCAGACAATATTGGACCTTTTGATTCTGGCTTATTTATTCCACTCTGCATAATGTCTTCAAGGTTCATATTGAAGCATGTATGAGAACTTCATTCCTTTTTAAGGCTGAAGAAATATTCCATTGTATGTATATACCACATTCTGTTCATCCATCCATCCATCATTGAACACTTGAGTTGCTTCTACCTTTTGGCCATTGTGAATAATGCTGCCAAGAACGTGGGTGTACAAATAAATATCTGTTTAAGAGTCAGCTTTCAATCCTTTGGGCATGTGCTCAGAAGTGGAATTGCTGGATCATAAGGTAATTCTGTGTCCTACTTTTGAGGAACCACTATACTATTTTCTCTTCTTCCATATCTTTCTAAGCCCTCTGTAAATCCTATTTTTTAAAGACTTAAAAATTATTAAACATGCTTAAACACAAAAGGAATGAGAGCACATAGAAGACGACTAAAACAATATAAGTTTTCTCCTGTGATGTGTCCTAGAGGTACCACATGGTTTGGGATTTGCAGGGGTGCATGGTGTGTTCCTTGTCCCTGGATGTCAAGGCTCCTCTCGTGGTCTCTCCATTGCCACTCTCTCCCTTCTGTGACGTATTCTAATTATCACTGCTCTTGTGTCCACCACTGATGCTCCCAATAGGGATATCTGCCTGTCTCCCTTTCTTGTCTCTAAGCTTTCCTTTGATCTGATCTTCTCAGAATTCTGGTTCCTTCCCCTTCCCCAACAATTTTCATCTTTTCGCAAAAGGGACGACCTTGTGTACATAGAAGCCATCAATCAGAGGACTCCTTTGCTTCTTTGGAATAAACTGATCCATTACAGTCCATCAACGGAAGTTCTGGGTCTTCAGCATTTAGGGTTGCATTCATTTTAATGTCTTGTTGGAGTTGTCTGCTCCATCTGTGATTACCCAGGATAAATTCAGAAGAGTCAAATATAACTAACTATATATGGTTTTGCTTTATATGATATAGCTCTAAAGCCTTGACTTCACATAAGTATATTGAATCTCAAATAAATATGCGTCCATTCTGATCATGATGGTGGGCCATGATAAAAGATGAAAAGGAATTTCAAAACCTACAAAATACATTGATTGATTTTCAAAACCTACATTGGTTCTGGAGGACAGTAGCAATCTGATCAGGAGACATCTGCTCTGAGCCTCACCATTACGTGAATAGCGTCACCCTCAAAACATCCACTGCTCTTGGCCCTAATTCTCTACCTACCAAGCAACCTTCTGGTTACTCATTTGGGCTTTCCAAGAACCTAGATGCCTGTAAATGAGTACCTAGGTTAGTATGACTTTGCAGGGGCATGAGAAAAGGGATGTAAATAAATCACTCCAGTTATTATCAGAAACTAGTAAATGGGCATTCTGGGTTATATATTATTTGTCTCTTCTAAATTTGGTCGACACCAATGTGGCCAATTGTGGGGCATGACAGGATTGTGCTTTAAAATATATAAGATGGAGCATCAGATTTAAGATCCTGGATGCTGATAAAGTACTAATATGATGTGCAATGTATATCCAAACTGCTAGGGACCGCCGCCACCCCCCAGCCCCTGTCTCTTCCTGAGCTTATTTCATACTATGGCAACAATCTCACCTAGTCTCTCCTTTAGAAATGTTCCAATGTTGTCTCACAAAAGGGCTGTTCCTGTAAATGATATAAAAGTCAGTGGGAAATGGTCACTTGGACTCCTTTCATCCTTCATATTGTAACAAATGGTCAGAAGTGGCCCTGTCCAACCTTTCCAAGAAATTCTTCTCTAAAAGGAAGGGCAGTTGACAATCATTGGGGTACATTTCTCTTCTCTGTAGTTTATAAAGCTGCCACTTCCCAGGACATATCCTTTGCCCTTGAAGTCAAAACGAGAAGAAAAAGTAACACAGTGCTAATTAAGTGATCCAGTCTGAATGACCTTAATTTTTTTTTTTTTAAGGACAGCTGTCTACCATTCAGTTACAGTCCTGAAAGATGGTCGTGTTCAGCCAGGCCAGGACTCATGCAAACTTACAAGTTAAATACTGAGTTCACTTAGGTGAAGTAAAAGTAATATTCAGCAAACATCAGGGACGTGTTCCAAATTGCTAATATTATTTTTATTCTTTCACTATTCTGCATGTTAAAATCATTAGATTTTATGTAACATCTATAGGTATTAATTCAAAAGTAAAAGGAAATACTGGCTTATGTCTCTGCCCTCCACTTGTTTATATAAGTATATGCTGAAGAGAAAATGATTCTTTTTAAAAAATATTTATTTATTTTAGAGAAAAAGCAAGTGAGTGAGGGGAGGGGCAGAGGGAGAGGGAGAAACTTTTGAAGACTCTGCGCTGAGCCCGGAGCCCAGTGCGGGGCTCGATCTCACAACCCTGAGATCATGACCTGAGCCAAAATCAAGACTGGGATGCTTAACTGACTGTGCCATCCAGGGGCCCCCAGAAAATTATTCTAATATGAATATTTGTTAAAGTCTTCCCCAAACACTGGAAGTCCTAAAAGGCCTCCTAACTACTCACTCGCCTACTCACATTTTCATTTAAATTGGGTAAATGAGCTAGATTATAGAAATAGGTAGTAATAAACATTTGAATTCTATTAAAACTGTTACAAAATAAAAATGTTATTGAAGAAAGCTAGTTTCAGTGTATCACCATAATCTAATTATTTTGAAAGAGGGAACCTGACCTAGAGGAATAATTAAACCATTTTAAAAAGGGCCTCACATCTCTTGCTAAATTGGCAACTGGAGATTCTGGCTGCACCTTACTTCAGGGAAAATTGTGCAGTGCTTATTTCTATAGAGGGAAAGCAGCAAAGTAATGCCACCTTTCGTCCCTCTGATTCTTACTGTTGCTCGTTATCCATTGTCATTTTTAGGTTATTTAGAGAGAAATAAACTCTTAACAAGCTGAGGTATTTTTAGTGAGTGGGCAATTCCTCCAAGCATCTGGAATATTCCGGAGAGTCCAAGAATTTTTTGTTAGAACCTGGCCTTCAGATTATTATGAAGGAATATTTGTCAAGGTAGCAGGCTCCGATGTATTTAACTTGGCACTTTGTTAGCTTGGCTCTACCTCTGAAGGATTTTAGTCCCATGGACTGTGGCCATGAATGTATCACTCGGATCTCTGCCTTCATCTTCGTTTTTTTTTTTTTAAGTCTGCAAGGGTGGACATAACTAAATACCACAGACTGGATGGCTTACACAGCAGAAGTTTATTTTCTCACAGCTCCAGAGTCTCTAAGTCCAAGATCAAGGTGTTACCAGGGTTGGTTTCTGGCAAGATCTCTTTTCCTGGCTTGCAAATGGCCACCTTCTTGCTGTGTCCTCACATGGCCTTTTATCTTATGCACCTACAGAGAAAGGGAGCTCTCTGGGGTCTCTTCCTCCTCTTTCAAGGACACCAGCCCTATTAGGTTAGGACCCGACCCTATGACCTCATGTTACCTTATTACCTCCTGCAAGATCCTGTCTCCAAAACCAGTCACACTGAAGGTTAGAACTTCAAATGTATGAATTTGTGGGGGATACAGTTCAGTCCAAAACAATTCTGTGTCTCTCTGGTCTTCTTACAAAGTCACAGGTCATGTTGGATTTGGACCCAGGCCACTCCAGTAAGACCCCATCTTAACTTAACTACATCTGCACAGACCTATTTCCAAACAAGGTCACATGCACAGGGCCCTGGGGTTAGGCCTTCAACACATCTTTTAGGGAACACAGTTTAACCCCATGAATTTTAACAAGTGTTAATGTTCTGTCGAATGACTCAGCCATCCTTCTGACCATGCACGTGCTAGGTTGCGATTCGGTGCAGTCTTCAGGACACGGTCTACGCTCATGGTAGCTATCGACGGCTCCTCAGGGCTGTACCTTTCAGCAGATGGACCTGCAGTGATCCTCAGCAGCTGTAGGGCTCGGTTTGTCTGTTCAGTGAGGAGTGAGTGAGACCAGGGTAGTCCACACTGTACAGACATTTGCTGGGTAATTGCTCCTCTCGCTCTACCTTCTGTCCGGTGATTACATCGTATCATGGGGAAAGTTTGCGCTCACAGCCTGACCCCTGGGCTTGAGTCCCGGTTCTGCTAATGACTAAATATATGGCCTCGGGTGACATATCTACCAGTGGCTTTCAAACTGTAGCACGCAGAATCCCCTGGAGGACTTGCTGGGACAGCCTGCTGGGCCCCACCCTCCGAGCCTCTGACCTCGTAGGCCTGAGGCTGACACAGACATTGGCATTTTTTTTTAAGATTTTATTTATTTATTTATCAGAGAGAGAGAGAGCACAAGCAGGGGGAGCGGCAGGCAGAGGGAGAAGCCGGCTTCCCACTGAGCAGGGAGCCCTATGGGGGACTCGATCCCAGAACCCTGGGATCATGACCTGGGCTGAAGGCAGACGCTTAACTGACCGAGCCACCCGGGCGCCCCAGACAAATGCATTTTTAACAAGTTTGCTGGTGATGCTGATAACGGTGACCTGGGGATTACACTTTGAGAACCATCATTCTATGCCATTGCCTACAAATGAAAATCTTGTCAACCAACAAACTTTAAACTCATTTTATTATTGAAAAAAATTTTAAAGATACCAAAGTAGAGAAAACGGTAGAAAGGATCCCTGTGTATTTGCTCCGCAGCAGGGCCAGCTTCATGGGTGTAGGACCTGTCCACACAGGACTCTGTGTTCAGAAGGACCATCGGGCTCCGATCGGCACGGAGTCTGCTTGAGATTCTCTCTCTCCCTCTCCCCCTCCCTGCGTGCGCTCTCTCTCTCTCTCTCTTTCTCCCAAATAATAAATAAATAAATCATTTTTAAAACGTAAGAGTCATTTTAATCTTGAGAGAGGCAGTACGTATATTGGTTAAGGGCCAGGAGTCTGGAGCCAGACCCGGCTGGGTTCAGCTCTCTCCTCCCTCAGCGGCTTACCTGCCCCATGCCCCATTCCCCTTGCCCCATGCCCCATACCCCATGCCCCTGTAAGCCAGGAACAACCACGATGGCTGTTGCATGGGGAGCTGCTGGGCTCCCACATGAATGCAGAGCACTGAACGCAGGGTGCGGCACAAGGGGATTGCTCAGGAAGTGCCATAGCATCTCAAGATCCAGTAGGATAGGGGCGCCTGGGGGGCTCAGTCGGTGAAGCATCTGCCTTCGGCTCAGGCTGTGATCCCAGGGTCCCTGGATCGAACCCGGCATCGGGCTCCCTGCTCAGTGGGAAGCCTGCTTCTCCCTCTCCCTCTGCTTCCCCTGCTTATGCTCTCTCTCTCTCTCTCAAATAAATAAAATCTTAAAAGAAAAGAAAAAGATCCTGTAGGACAGTTGATAGTAAATAATAACAGGTAGGATAGACAGTTTAAACAGTTAGGACCCCAGCCAACTGTCATCATTCAAAGTATGATCATTCAGACATCTTTCTCACAGTTGTACGTTTTAACTGTGGTAAAATGCACATGACATAAAACGTACTATTGTAGGGGCACCTAGGGGGGCTCAGTCAGTTAAGCATCTGCCTTTGGCTCAGGTCATGGTCCCAAGGTCCTGGGATCGAGTCTCACATCAGGATCCCTGCTCCGTGGGAAGCCTGCTTCTCCCTCTCCCACTCCCCCTGCTTGTGTTCCCTCTCTTACTGTCTCTCTCTCTGTCAAATAAATAAATAAAATCTTTAAAAAAAACCTCATTATTGTAACTATTTTTAAAGATTTTATTTATTTATTTATTTAAGAGAGAGAGCGAGTGAGTGCACGAGGGGGGTGGGGGGGGAGGAGTAGAGGGAGAGGGACAAGCAGACTCCCCGCTGAGCAAGGAGCCCTGGGCCATGGGGCTCAGTCTCACAGCCCTGAGATCATGACCTGAGCTGAAATCAAGAGTTGGACGCTCAACTGACTGAGCCACCCAGGCGCACCGAATGTAGTAACTATTTTTAAGCGTACAGTTCCGTAGTAAGTATAATCACACTGTTGTGCAACCCATCTCCAAGATGGAATGCATTAATAATTCATGGGCAGCCGCTCACGACTCCCCCCTCCACCTCCTGGGAGACAGACTTCCTGCATCTGTAGCTTCTTGGGGGAGCCCGCAGTCGAGCAGTTATTAGGGAAACCAGGCAGTAGCCCTGAGCCTGGCCGTGGGAAAAGTGCAGAAATCATACAGGGCCCAGTGGGACTTCCCACCCCACCGTCGGGAAGAGTTAGCTTCCCAAACTGAAACTCTCATACCCATTAGACCATAACTCCCCATTCTTCCTCCCCGCCCAGCCCTTGGGAACCTGCACTGTACTTTCTGTCTCTCTGAGCTGGACCACTTTAGATACCTTGTGTGAGTAGAATCATACTGTATTTGTCTTTTGCGTCTGGCTTATTTCACTGAGCATAATGTCCCCAAGGTTCATCCGTGTTGTAGCAGGTGACAGGATGTCCTTCCCTTTCAAGGTTGAATAATACTCCAATGTATGGATGGACCACATTGTGTTTATCCATTCATCTGTCAGTGGACACCCGGGCTGCCTCTGCCTGTTGACTATGGTGAATAATGCTGCTATGAACATGAGTATGTGCGCATTATTTATAACCAGTGTATTCCACAATTACCAATAACCTTAGCCACGATCACTTAATTTCTTGCATAGCTCAGGCTTGTACAACCAGAAACTATAAGAAAAACTCCTAAACCCTGGGATACAGCCACCTGATATCTGTGTTTCCTGAAATCCATCCAATGCCTGCATACAATAAATATTTTGTTGAACAAATAGGTCTGAAAAAAAGATGAATTTATGCCTCCCCGAAGGAGATGTTTTTAGGCTCAAATAGGATAATGCACTTTGGAAATGGTAAAGGTCTCTATAAAAATATGGGTGTTGCTATGAGTTATTAGTGTGGCTTCTTCTAGCCTACATTTCCTCCCCTTAATCTGCTGTCACCGACCCTACCACCTGTGAGGAAGGGGAAAACACCCCTGCAGCCCACAGCTCCCTCTTTCGCGAATTTTCTTCATTTTGGTATTTTGTGACTCTTTAATTTCCTGCCTGCTTTCCTCGTGGGATTAAAGCAGCCAGTCCCACCGGGCCCTGTATGATTTCTGCACTTTTCCCACGGCCAGGCTCAGGGCTACTGCCTGGTTTCCCTAATAACTGCTTGACTGCGGGCTCCCCCAAGAAGCTACAGATGCAGGAAGTCTGTCTCCCAGGAGGTGGAGGGGGGAGTCGTGAGCGGCTGCCCATGAATTATTAATGCATTCCATTTGCTACGAGGTTTCAGGACTAATTAATTATCCCCTTAATAAGGGTCTGCTCATCTTCCCGCAGCGGCCTTTGGGATGGCTTCTTAAGGCCTCTGGGTGCGCAGGGTTTGAGAGCTGTGCATGTGCTGTGGGGCTGGGTCAGGTTCCCCCCCACACCCCCCTGGCTCCGACCCCCAGGGTGGGAAGCTGAGTGGTTCTGTGTACTCAGCTGGAAAGAGAGAATGCTGATGAATTACTCCAGGTGAGTTTGTCGCAGCTGTTGGGTTACCCGATGATAAAAAAATCAGCCAAGAACCTTCCCTACTGTCTTACTCTTCATGCTTATTATGCATCGAATGGCAGGATGCGGGTACACCCCCCTTGCCTCCTCAGCGCCCCCCCCCCCTTTAAACAGAGAGACTTAGGAGCTGTGGGGCTTAGTTCTCTTATCACACGTGACCAGTTGAATAAAGGGGGGGGGAAAGACTGACTTCGTGGGAGAAGACTCAGTCCAGCCCCAAACAGAGGGAGCCTGCAGCAGCTGGGGTCGAGGTTCCCATTGTCTCCCGCTGACCGGGTTTCCGGCCGCCCCACAGACGATCCTTGGGAAACGGAACATTAGATTTTCTCATTCTGAAGTCCCTTGCTTTTCCCTAATGCATTTCCTCATGATGCCGCATTTTAAAACCCTTTCTTCCTGTCCCTTCTCTTGTCACCCAGTTATTTTTCACCGTTGTTTCTTTGATAAGAAAGTTGCTTTTACAGTTGGGTAGTCCTGGTTGCAGTGCCCTAAAGCCTTTGGAGAAAAGAGACCACGCCACATAATCAGATATGTTAAAATTCACGAGTCCATATTGCAGCTATTAAAGAAACCCAACTCACTAGTCCTAAGGAGTCCTGTAGAACCCATTCATTGTTTTGAAACCTAGTAGAAGGAGAGAATGAATCCTTGGGTCTGCCTTTCCAAATCAAACTGCATTCCTCTAGAACTTTCTCATTCTAGAACATTTCAACTTCTATAAATAAAGAAGGAATAATAGAACTGGAATATCTGCAAATATTTCAGTATGTATCTCTAAAAGATAAAAGCTCGCTTTCAACACATAACCATGATTTAATTACTGCATCTAAAAATATCCAGTCAGTGTCCAAGTGTTCGCAAACGAAATAAAGAATTTAAGCAAGGATCATCAATGGCCACAAACCACATAAAAAGAGACAACCAGATATTATCTGCTTCCTTAAAAAAAATTCTGCAAATAAAGTATTCCTTTAAAAAAATGGAATTCAACTGGATCAAGTCTTTAAATCTAACTACCAGTCACAGGATATATTGGGGTCAGAGGAATATATTTATACCACAAGGATGTCTTCAACAAAATCCAGAATGCAGAAAACTATATAAGGCAAATGACCTGATTCCTTCAACAACAAAAATTTGCAAAGAAAAAAAAAAAAACTCAAACAAACAACAGGAGAAAGAACCTCTACATTAAAGGAGATTTAAGAGACATATTGACAGGGGTGCCTGGGTGGCTCAGTCGTTAAGCGTCTGCCTTCAGCTCAGGTCGTGATCCCGGGTTCCTGGGATCGAGCCCTGCATCGGGCTCCCTGCTCAGCGGGAAGCCTGCTTCTCCCTCTCTCACTCCCCCTGCTTGTGTTCCTTCTCTCACTGTGTCTCTCTCTGTCAAATAAATAAAATCTTTAAAAAAAAAAAAAAGACATATTGACAAAAATGCAATGTGCAGACTTTGGACCCTGCTTCAAACAAACCAAGTATACAAGCATTAATGAGACAACTGGGGAAATTTGGCCGTGAATATTATCAGTGAAAGTAATGGTACTGTGATCAAATCCAAACACGGTCTTACACACATCCACCTGCACTATCTGCTGAAACTTTTACAGATGAAATGATATGATAGACTAGAATTCGCTTCAAAGCAATGCCTGATTGTGTGGATTGGTGGGTGTTGGGGGAGGGTGTGGATTATAAATGAAACAAGATTGGCCAATAGAAGTTCATGATAGCATTCTCTCTACTTCTGTGTTTGCTGAAATCTTCCATAGTGAAAGGTAGAATGAATGATGAATGAATGAATGAATGAATGAATGAATGAATGAATGAATGAGTAAACAAGTAAAGCCTCTGCGGCCCCTTCCTCCAGAAGGGACAGCATCCAAAAAGGATTGTCCTGCTTCCCTCTGTGGAGTCATCCCAACCCGGACGGTTTGCTCCTTCCCTGTAACCTCTGCCATCCCATGAGGCAGCAAAGCCTCGGCATCCATTTTTCCACTCTCCTAAGGCACTTAGAACAAACAGCTGGATTGATTTGAATCCCAGCAACCTTTAAAAGCAATTAATTATATATTTCATGAAGCAGAATCAATGCACACCTAAGTATCATCCGGTTCTTAAATATTTCATATTTTTCTCTCTGAGCTCACTTGAATATAGATATTGTGTGATATCCTGGGTGTTCTTCAGCATTTGTACGATCAACGTGCCTTGAAATTAGGTCAGCATGTATATTTCAGGGATGGATTTTTATTCTTTGTGCTCCTCGTGTCCGTGCTGTTCACCTAGTTAGTCTAATGGCACTCTCTCCTTCAGCCTGGTCACGGGGCTTCCGTGAATTATTGGTGCTGAAACCCTCCCTGTGAATCCTCTGACTGTCTTCGTAGGACCCAGCAACTACTCCCAGAGTCTGCCATCCCCTCATTTTACAATAACAAGGAGAAAAGCACATGTTTTGGGTCAGGAGAAAAGGTTGTTAATTTTTAAAAGCCACCCAAACATGAGGATTTTTTTTTTTAATGGAAAGAATGCAAAAGTTCTTGCTTTGAGATCCTTTTTGATATTTCTTTGTTGTGCTGAGAAAAAAAAAATTTAGCTCCAAATGCAATAAAACCACATAAAAGCATGGAATGGGCAGAGTATAATCATTTCTTTCTAAATCAAAGTAAAGTAGCTAGTTCTTAGCCTTTAAATTAAAAAGAAAAATGAACTCCTGGGTCCTTTCAGAGACTAATTTTATTTTAAAAGCAGCATTCATTGCTTTAATAAAAACACGCATTAGTTTAATACTTTCCATATTCTAATTTAAGAAACATTCATGGGAAATGTTAAAAATATTCCGCTGTGTTTGAAGTGGGAGTAGAGGCTGCAAAAAAATAGAGATAACTTTTTAAAAGCAGTTTTGCTTCTAATTATGTATTTCTCGGTTTTAATTTTTCTTCCTTTCACATTCTCCTCACTATGGGCAATTCATGGTTTTGATACTAATAAGTGCCCAGAATCCACTCATTTTAACATCTTGGGAATTGTATGTGTTGACTCACCACTAATTACCTCTTTGCTGTGAATGAGCACCATCGCCATGCTATGTCCTATAATTCCCGTACATTCTATCGGCGACGTTTGAGCTTCTGAGGAGCGAAGTAGCAATGCCTCTCACAGCAAAGGGCGCCCTGTTTTGTTTTTAAGGGGATAAGATGAAACTTTAGAACCTATAGACTTCTATGTTGGGCAAAGATTTCTCACAAGCAGTTTAAGAATAACATGATTACTGAAGACCATGTGGACCCAGTCAGCATAAGTCATAGAAAATTTCATCCTGTCTCCATTTTTTGTTTTTTTAAAGATTTTATTTATTCATTGAAGAGAGAGAGAGAGCACAAGCAGGGGGAGCAGGCAGAGGGCAGAGGGAGAAGCAGGCTCCCCACTGAGCAAGGAGCCCGACACAGGAAACAAGATTGGCCAATGGAAAATCCCAGGACCCTGGGATCACGACCTGAGCCGAAGGCAGATGCTTAACCGACTGAGCCCCCCAGGCGCCCCTGTCTCCTTTTTTTGAAGCTGACTCTGGGTTGATGCTGTTCTTAACTTTAGGAGGCAATTAACATCAGCGATCGTGCTGTCGATGGAGAAATGTCAGGCTTGTGATAAGGAGATTTTAGAGAAGTTAAAATAAGGTGACCCGAAGCCTAGCTTATACAGTGGTGGTGCATTAACGTAGGGGGTCTCTGGGGGACTATCACACAAGGGCGTGGCCCCTGACTCCCCTGGTGATGGAATGTGAGATGAACATGAACGTACAGGAGGCATTTAGCAGGTCTGCGGGTGACACAAAGACCAGAGGGACGCATACAGTGATAGAAGACAACCCAAGGGTTCAAATGGTGATGATAGCTCACAACACTGGTCCAAGGCTAACAGGAAGAAGTTTAATGAAGATCAATGTAAACGATTAAAAAATGTACCCAGGACTTACTTTAATTAGGTATGGTAAGACGTATAGACACAGAAATGACTGCTATGAAAACAGAAGGTTTATTATTCCCCACCTTTCCTAGAAACATGGAGCACAGCCCACCATGCAGGGCTCTCCATGGGGAAACTCCAGAGTCAGTCGGGAGGCAGAGGGAAGAAGGAGAAAATGTGGGCAAGAGCCTGTATTGCAGTTTCCTTGGGAGAGACAAGGCTAGGCAGGACGGGCTGGTTTAGAGTTAGCTAGTTTGAGCAATTCCAGTGGACTCTAGGGTAGAGGAACTCTGTCCCTGCTTGTCTGGTATGTGATCCTGGGGTGATAGACATGGAAATAGGGGCACAGAGGGGGAGAGCCCAAGAGAGGAGGTAATTGAGGGTATGGGCTTTGGATTGGTTGGCATTTGAAAGATGAGCTTGCAGTCAAATTGACTCTCTATAAATTGGCTAGCTCTGGGAGGTGTGGTCCCTCCAAGGGTCAGCAAAGTCCCAGGATGTCAAAGCCTCAGAGATGGAAACAAGAAAATGCGGTTTTTACATAAATAGGATGCATGAATCTTATGCTAAGGAAAGAATGGGAAGATCAGGCTTAATTCATGTGACAAAATCTAGGGTTTGGTTTTGTTTTGATAATGGTTTAATGAATCAACAGGGTGATACTTTGCTCTTCATGTAGCAATTGGTCATCACTCAGGTCCCTGCTCAAAATTCACCTCCTTGGGGCGCCTGTGTGGCTCAGTCAGTTAAGCATCTGATTCTTGATTTCGGCTCAGGTCATGATCTCAAGGTCATGAGATCAAGCCCCACGTTGGCTCCACACTCAGTGGGGAGTCTGCTTGAGATTCTCTCTCTCCCTCTCCTTCTCCCTCTGCCCCTTCCCCCCATAAATAAATAAATCTTAAAAAAAAAAAGTCACCTCCTCAGAGATGTCCTCCCTGACCACCCTATCTAATACTGCTCCCCATTCCTGGCCACTCCCTGTGACATTTGACTGTTTCATGTCCTCCTGGCACTTTTTTTATCTGGAATGATCTGAGGCACTTACCTGTCTGCTTGTATAACATCTGTCTCCCCTGCTAGACTGTAAGCTGTTGTTCACCTCTTTATACCTAGTATCTAGAGTATCACAGGGTAGGGGCTCAATAAATGTTTGCCAAGTGAACAAATGCAGAGCTAAAATAAAGGTAGGAGTAAAGCCCCGTTCTTCTATGTCGGGGTCTAGGGTTTAGCTCCAGCTGAGGTCTGGTTCTCGGGGAGGGTCTTGCTTTCAGTAGCAGACTTCGGGGAGGGAAAACCTCAGGTAACATACAGAGTGCATAGGACCCTGGCTTTCTCAACCCTAATAATCTAAAGAAGGCTTTGGTAGAAGGCCAGGCCTGGACGGCACTCTTGGGTTGAGCCCTTGACTAGCCCAATTTCGCCTGGTTGTACCACCGTCCACTTACGGCCTGCTGGGTATACATGGGGATCAGCCCCTCTGGCTTGCCTATAATGCTGGTCCCGTCTGTAATGATTACTTCTATGTGTCAACCTTACTAGCCTATAGTTTACTCAACCTAGGCTAGGTTAGTCAACTAACTAATGGTCTAGGTGTTGCTGTGAAAGCATTTTGTGGATGTGGTCAACATCTCTAATCAGCTGATTTAGAGTAAAGGAGATTACCCTTGATAATCTGGGTGGGCCTCATCCAATCAGTTGAAGGTCTTGACGAAAATCAGAATTTCCCTGAGGAAGAAAAAATTTCTATCTCAGGACTGCAGCATCAGCTCCAGCTGGAGAATTTCCAGCCTGCTTGCCTGCCCTACAAATTTCACACATGTCAGCCCTACAATCACATAAGCCGGTTCCTTGAAATAAATGTCTTAACACACATACATGTTCTGTTTCTTTGAAGAACCCTGACAGATATGCTGCCCCTGGCTTTTGAGGAGCATATGCTCCAGGAAGCTCTTTTTTCTGGACCCCGGCTTCACAACAAACTGTCTTTCCCATTCTTGCCTGATTAAATCCGGTGCATTCATGTGGGGTCTCAGCCAGACCACCTATCTATGATGTTGAACAACCTCATTCCTGTGGGAGGAGGGATTGAGTCTGTCTTACCACCACCCCCCCCACACTGAATACCTAGCTCCCTGCAGTGCTAGCGAGTGATAGGTGCTCATAAGTATTCATTGAATGCATACCGGGTTGCAAATTTACCCACACTCTTCGAATGTACAAAGCAAAGGACCTTCTTTAATTCACTACAACCAAGCTGATCTCCCTGTGAGCACTCCACTCCGCTGACTAGTAAAAGGGAAAACATTAAATTCTTCTTCATGGTGTCATCCTCTTCTTGTTGAAATAGTCTCTTTCCAGGGGTGGGGGGGGAATTAATATACAAGAAATAACAACAGGGCGCCTGGGTGGCTCAGTTGGTTAAGCGACTGCCTTCGACTCAGGTCATGATCCCAGGGTCCTGGGATCGAGTCCCACATCGGGCTCCCTGCTCCTTGGGAGCCTGCTTCTCCCTCTCCCACTCCCCCTGCTTGTGTTCCTTCTCTAGCTGTGTCTCTCTCTGTCAAATAAATAAATAAAATCTTTAAAAAAAAAAAAAAGTAACAACAAATGTTTCTAGGGGCAAGAACATAATAAAAGTACTTCCCCTTTTCCTGTAACTCAGCACTGTAGATTTTGTAGCTCTGTAATTTCTAGCTACTTTGTCTTCACTGGACATTAGAAACATTATTTCTAAAGAAATGATCCAAACAAAATGATTTAAAAGCCACCTTTAACCTTGTACACTGACTTCAAAAGACACCCTTTAGTTTATATGGTTTTCAGTTCCCATAAAATTCATATGGTTCTCAGTGATGTTTTCCTAATATGTCAACTTCCAGAACATGAACATTCTCCTTATGTTCTTTGTCAAACATTTTTTTTAAAATTCTGATTAAATTTTAAGGTTTTCTAGGAAAAGTGCTATAAACCATTGTGTGTTGACATTGAATATTCCATTTTAAATGCACTAAAATTGAAGCTTCCATTGGGGATTTTTCTTTATAGGTTTTATGGACTTTTGATACTTCATAAAGACTGTTTTTGTAAAAAGAAAGGTATCTTTTAAATTACTTGACTTCTTTGGGATAAATGCTTAGATTTTTCAACTATGTCACTTTGATATTGGCCTCCTCCCTTTTCTTCTTGCTTTATTTTATTTTATTTTTTTAAAGATTTTATTTATTTATTTATTTGAGAGAGAGAATGAGAGAGAGCATGAGAGGGGAGAGGGTCAGAGGGAGAAGCAGGCTCCCTGCTCAATGTGGGACTCGATCCCAGGACTCCAGGATCATGACCTGAGCCGAAGGCAGTCGCTTAACCAACTGAGCCACCCAGGCGCCCTTCTTCTTGCTTTAATGGCGTCTGGTGTAAGAGTGGCATCTTAGCTTGGGCACCATAACAGAATACCAGAGATGGAGGCGGGCAGGGGACAACTTAAACAACACACGTTTACCTCCTCGCAGTTCTGGAGGCTCCGAGTCCAAGATCAGAGTGCCGGCATAGTCAGGTTCTGGTAGGAGCCCTCTTCCTGGCTTCTTCCTTCTTACAAGGACGCTCATCCTTTGTGAGGGCCCCACGCTCAGGTCCTCTTCCAAATCGAATTACCACCCACAGACCCCACCTCCAGATGCCATCACACTGAGGGTTAGGATTTCAACATATGAATTTGGGGAGGGGGCGCAATTTGGTCCATAGCAGGGGTTTTACCTCCTGGTGGCAGGATAGGAAGGGACTCCAGAATTATGCCCTGTCCTCTAGGGGTGTGTTGTTTCCTGCTGTGATTTTCCAGTGTTTTTGAGTCCCTACGCTGGTAAACCACTGAAATGTGACTGAGCCCCTCTGGCCCCCTGGGATGACATGCAGGCGCCTAGCACTGCACCCAGGCAGGTGGCTGTCTCACTGGGTTCTTCCCTCGGCCTCTACTGGCCCATGGATGGTCTCTGAAGCTCCCCATCCCCTCAGGCCCCAAGCACCTAGAGGCCTCTTGTAAGCATGCCTGGGCCATGCGGAGATAGGAACCCCTCCATTCCCAGGGCAACACGCTCACTCACATGCTTTGCTGAAAGTCAACTCCGTCCAAGAGGGTGATGTCCAGCAAAGTGTACCACTGGCATTGGTATTCCCAAGGGTCTCTGTTCTCTCTTCATGTTTCTGTAACTCCGGCGGGGGGGGGGGGGGGGGCGGTGGGCGGGGGGAAGAAATGCTCCATTTCCAGCCTCTCCTTCCCACACTCCAAAATCCTCACCACTGTTCACAAGTCTCCTGTGCAGAGAAACATAAGCACAGCAGGCCCAACCACTATGCTGTTGACAAGGTTAGCCCTTTGCTGGCATCTGGGAACTTAGATTTCTGGAAGGTTCGCACCACGAACTGCTAAGAGTGGTTCATGGGCCTAAACTATTTCTACAAACGGTACGGTGTATGCTGAATACCCGATTTCCTTCTGGAAGGCTGGGATTTAGATACATGTCAGGCAGAGGGTACTATGGAGCCGGCCCCCAATAAAAACCCTGGGCACTGAGTCTGTACTGGGTTTCCCTGGTAGACAACACTTTCCACGTGTTATCACAGTGGGTTGCACAGGGAATTAAGCATGTTCTGTGTGACTCCACAGCAGAGGACTCTGGAAGCTTGTGCCTGGCTTCCCTGAATTGCCCCCCACACCTTTTGCCTTTGCTGATTTTGCTTTGGACCCTTTTGATGTAATACATCATAGTCGTGAGTCTGATTATACGCTGAGGCTGTGGATCCTCCTGTGAATCACTGAACCCGGGGGTGGACTTGGGGCTTCCCCCCGCTACACACAGCCCTACCTCATCTGGCCCAGACACCTTGCTGACCTCATCACCCATTGCCCTACCCCGCTCCTCTCCCCAGACTCACGAACACATGAAGGTCCTTCTGTCTGGAGCGCTCTCCCCAGCACTGGCTTCCTCACGTAGCTCAGGCCTCTGCTCTGACACCACGCATCGGGAGAGCTTTCCTTGACCACCGCAAGGCAAAATTGCACCCGCCGCATCATTCCATGCGCCCTCACCCCACTTGTTTCTCTTGTTAGCACTTAACATCACTTGATACGTTTACATTTACTAGTTCCTGGATTGACTGTCCGCCCCCAACTGCCTGCACCAGAAGGAAACGTCCCTAAAGCAGTAATGTTTTATTTCCTTCCTATTTTGAGCAAACCATCCTGAAAGGATGCCTGCGTGAAATGACATAATGTCTGGGATTTGTTTTAAACTTTATTAAATAAAAAAAATATATATATGCTGCCATGCCCAAGAGCACCAGGAATTCTTTTGAGAAACTATCGAATGCAAAATGTAAGTTTGAGTTTATGTGATGATTACATGATAAAGACAGGTTATCGTGTGATAACTTTACAGGTATTTTATTTATATGTATTTTCTAAATTTACCATGAAAAATTTCAAACAGAAGTATAAAAGTAGAATAAATCTCTACAAAATGAAACATAGAGTAAGTTATCACCAACGTTTTGTCACATTTGGCCCCTCTTTATCCGCTTCATTGTAATATTTTTCAAGCACATTTCAGATTTCATGCTATTTTACTCCTACATACTTCATCGTGTATCTCTAAAAATGATGGACATTTTCTTACATAACCACAGGCCATTTATCATACCTACCCCAAATTAACAATAATTCTTGGGATTGTAATACCCAGACCATAATAAAAATTCCCTGGTTGTCTTAAGAAACCTCTCTCCATTTGTTCTGTTGGAATCAGAATCCACACAAATTCCACATCTGTCCTTTTGTTCTGTCTCTTGAGTCTTTGCTAATCTAAAACAGTCCCCTTTCATTTTTTGGTCATGCCATTTGTTGTATAATATGGTTTTTTTTTTTTAACTAAAATGTTTATTTCCGGAAGCGCAGATAAGGACAAATGGGGGACAAATGCAGAATTTTCATGTACGGTGGAAATATGGTCTTATTAAAAACATGAGAACTGCAGAATTAGGGAGAAAGGATCTCACTGGTTTCTTGCTCAGAGCTTGCTGTGTGGGATTCACTGAATTACAGTCTGCTTTCTGCTTCTCTAAAAATAATAATGATTTTAGTTTACGTACTTTGTTAGATGCTGGTGGTGGCCTATGTCTCTGGGATGTTTAGTTTAGTGCCCGGTACATAGGAGGCTCCCTGTAGACAGTTGAGAAATCAGACAATTTCATCAAATGATACTCTGAAATATGACAGCAGTGTTTTGTCTTCATGTTGACTGTGATTGTCAGAATTCAGTCATCAGGTGTGGTGAAGCGGGATGGAGGGGCCATGTTTCCCTCCCCACTTGGGCCTCGGGTCGCTGGGACAAATCCTAATCTCTCAAGTCTTAGTTCCTCGTCTGCAATGCTTGACAAAAATAAAATTTAAAGTACAACCACCTTTGTTGTGAATTTTTTCCTGAAGCCCCATTTCGTACAATATGGATTGGAAAATGCTATCCTTGGATGTCAGGTGACTTTACTCTCAGAAGAGGTGATTGGGTCAGAAACCTGCATTTTGTTAGTTGCATTGTTTTCCTCTTTGAACCCCCTCTACCCTTTCGACACTTAGCAAAAAAATTTAAAAGCTGCAGCATGTCTCAGGTGTGAAAAGAGGGAACAATAGCAGAGTTGGAACGTGCCTAGCACATTAATTAGGACTCTCTGACAAGAAATAGCGCAAATCAGCTCTGGCTAGCTCTTGTTACAATGGGCTTTATGACTCAGGTACCACAAGGAATGTGAAGGCCAGGATACAGCCGGCCTTAGACATGGAGCCAGGGGTGGTGAGCAGTAGAGAACCCGAGAACTCCGGTTTTGGACTGAATTGTGTCCCCCAAAAGATTTGTTGAACACCTAATTCCTGGAGCCTGTGAACAGGGCTTTATTTGGAAATCGGGTCTTTGCAGATGTAATCAAGCTAAGCTGAGGTCATACTGGGGTAGGGTGGACCCCATTCTAATATGGCTGACGTCGTTATAAGAAAAGGAGAAGGAGAGATGAACAGACGCAGAGGGAAGAAGGCCATGTGAAGAGGGAGGTAGAGATTAGAGTGATGTCTTTACCAACCAAGGAACAGCAAGTTTGCCGACAAACACTGGAAGCGAAGAGAAAGGTAAGGAACAGATTCTCCGTGGATCCTTCAGAGGGAGCATGGCCCCGCTTCCAGCTTCCAGCCTTCAGAACTGCAACATGGTAAGTTTCTGTCGTTTTAAGCCATCCCTGTCTAAGACACTTTGGTATGGCAGCTCTGGGAAATGGATACACCTTTCTGCCTCTTGTCTGTTTCCCTCTAAATATTTGTGTCTGTCTCCTTTCACCCTGCAAACTAAAGGTTTCTGTTTTCTAGTTCATATGGTAGAAAACAGTTGTCAACAACAGTTTCCAAATTTACATAATACAGCAACAGAGATAGACTACACAGTTCCTCTTCCCTTTTATTCCACATTCTCAGGGAAGGGACTCAGGGTCCTCTTGGATTGAGTGCCCATCTCAGGCACATCAAGCGCTGCCTGGTGGGATGGGTTAGGATCGCATCTGTGGAGGAGGTGGGGTCTGATGGTCAAATACTCCAACAGATGTCCGCCAGACACCCGGGTTCAACCGAGGACAGGCGGGAGGCCATATGCCACTAGGGTGTCCCCAGGAGCCCAGTCCGTGAAGAGCGACAATCCCAAGGAAGCACAGACAACTGGCCAGGTCAGGCAACACTTTCCAGCAGAATATTCTCTTTCGCCCCGCTCCCACCTTTTTTTTTTTTTTTAAAGAGAAGGATGTTTTGTTTACTTAAATGCTTTAGTTGTATGATTTTATTTAATCCTCCAAAAGGCCATGTGAGAAAGCAATTTTCATCTCCACAAATGCAGAAACAAAGGCTGTGAAAACTGAAGTTAGATGTTCAGGGTTACCCTGCAAGTACGGAACTGCGCCAAGATAGCACATAAATATACGAGACATTCTGGCGAACGATGGGAAGTTGGACAGCATCAATTCTGTGGGTCTACGAAAAACTCTACAAGTTCTGGGTGTTGATTCATAGCCTAGTAACAATATTTACTTTTATGTAGTATCTTTTTTATAAATACCTTGAAGTACTTCTCATATATTCCCGTCTGACTTTTATGTATTACCCTAAGGTTTTTCAACAGAATACAAAAAATATTTTTATTTATTTTATTTATTTATTTATTTTTTTAAAGATTTTATTTATTTATTTGAGAGAGATAGAGCACAGAGGCAGAGGGAGAAGCAGGCTTCCCGCGAAGCGGGGAGCCCGATGCGGGGCTCGATCCCAGGACCCTGGGATCATGACCTGAGCCGAAGGCAGACACTTGACCGACTGAGCCACCCAGGTGTCCCCAAAAAATATTTTTAAAAAGACAAAATAATATTCATGTTCTGATCTCCCAGACTACTGGTTTTAATGGATATGTATTTCAAATATTTCTACTATTCTTTCTTTTAAATATCAGAAGTTCAAGTTGCAGCACATTAGAGTGCACCTACTTGAGAGATTTCTCGAATCTTACCACTTCTATCAAGGCATGGAGCTTTCTGCCTATTTTTTCCAGGAAGGGTTATTTGGTTGAGGTCAGATTTTGGATTTCATTTTGCTTTGTTTTTCTACCATTTACTTTTTTTTTTTTTTTTTAAGATTTTATTTATTTCTTTGACAGAGAGAGACACAGCGAGAGAGGGAACACAAGCAGGGGGAGTGGGAGAGGGAGAAGCAGGCTTCCCACCGAGCAGGGAGCCCGATGGCGGGGCTGGATCCCAGGACCCTGGGATCACGACCCAAGCCGAAGGCAGACGCTTAACGACTGAGCCACCCAGGCGCCCCTCTACCATTTACTTTTTCATCTCCATTTTGTTCCCATGTCATCCTCCTGGGCTGTTTTCTCAGATTTCTTTAAGACATACAGTTTTGTGTGTGTGTCCCAAGTGTAGTTTTCAACACAGGGCCCATTTTATGGGCCCCTCTTCCGTGTTTTGGTGCCTTGATCCCCTCTATGCTCCACAAACTGGGCCCCAAATATTCTGCTTTAGGGGAAAAAATCAATTTGGGGACACAAAAGATAATAAAGGCTATTGTCTCCATTAACCAACAAAGAGGTGATGAGATCAAGGGGTCAAGCAACATGCCCATTTAGTTACTGAAACTCACCCACCTGTCTGAAGGTCCTCAACACTAGACTTCTGCAGTGTCTTTATTTACCCAGCATGACTCTTCCCTGCAAAGGCAGAGCAAGCGGACACAATGACAACCACAGAAGTTCCATAGTGGGATTTTGCCACCGTGGCATCGAGGAAAGGCCAGGAGGTGACATCTGCAGGTCATACCCCCATCTGATACTTCTCAAGTCATCTCAGCCCACTTGGTGTTTGCTAGCCTTTGAACAATATGCCCAAGAAGCTACAAGCCAAGTCAGAGGTCATTCAGGTGGACCCTGCAGTGTCCCTAGAAGACAGGGTCTCTTTACCAGGCAGGACTGGACACTGAGGGGTCTGGATGCCTCAGTCTCAGCCACAGATGGGGTGAGAAGTTATATGAACACAAAGACTAAAGGAAAACTCATTTACTTCTTGAAGCAGTTTTATGAGCTGGGTTGTGTCCCCCTAAAATTCATATGATGAAGTTCTAAGCCCTAGTACCTCAGAATGCAACTACCTAGAGACAGTTTTTAAAGAGGTGATTGAGTTCAAATGAAGTCATTAGGGTGGGCCCTAATCAGATAACACCCAAGTCCTCATAGCAAGAGAAGATTTGGACACAGACACACAGAGGCAAGATGATGTGAAGGAAGGAAGAAAATGGCCATCTACAAAATAAGGAGAGAAACCCTGCCAACACCTTGAGTCTGAGGACTTCTAGCATCCAGACTGTGAGAAAATTAATTTCTGTTGTTTGGGCCCCCCAGTCTGTGGTACTTTGTTATAGCAGCCTGAAAAAGCTCCCACACAAAGGTGACCCTCACATTGGAGACACTTAAATTAGCATCAAACTAGAAATGAACAAACACTGCAATATGGAGCTTACAAAATTGGCTCTCTGTCACAACATCTATTCTTCCTTCCATATGGCATAGATACTACTTATTGTGGACAACTCAGTAGCATGAAAATCAGAGAAACCCATTCCTCATTTTCCTGACTGCAAGCCCTGGGAGCCCCCAGCCTGTCCTCAGACGTCTAGCTTCACTCACTCTCTTGGTGAGCTCCTCTGATCCTTGGCATCAAATGTCAACTAGATGCTTTTAACTTCTAAGTCAGCTCAGGCTGCCATGACGAGGTACCACAAACCAGACAGCTTCAATAGCAGCCATTTATTTCTCACCATTCTAGAGGCTAGAAATCCAAGGCCAAGGTGCTGGCTGATTTGTTTCCTGCTAAGAGCTCTCTGCCTGGCTTATAGATGGCCACCTTCATGCTGTGTCCTCACATGGCCTTTCCTTGATTCCTGCGTGTGGAGAGAGGGAGGTGTCTCTCTCTCCCTCTTCTCATGAAGGCATGAATCCTATCCTGGTGGCTCCCCCTCATGACCGTATCCAACCTAATCACCTCCCTAATCTGGAGCCTTGTCTCCAAACACTGTCACACTGGGGGTTAGGGTTTCAAAATATGAGTTTGGGGAGGACATAAACATTCCACCCACAACAACTTCTAAATTATTAACTCTAGACTGGGCCTCTTCCCTGCGACTGTATGTCCAGCTGCCTCTTGGCTTCTCCTTTTGGATACTGAACGGACAACCCAAACTCAGCATGGTCAACATGGAACCCATCTGTCCCCCAAACCTCCTTTCCCTAGTTGTCTCCAACTCAATAAATGGCAACTCCACTCTTCCAGTTGCCAAACCACCTGGAGTCGTCCTTGACCCCACCCACTCCCCACCAGCTCCCTCACACCCACATCTGGTCTGTCAGTGAATCCACTTGGCTCTGTCAGACTCTGACCACCTCCCACCGCCTCCGTCATTACCCCTTGGTCCACACCACCATCATCTCCTGCCTGTGTCACTGCTTCCATCCCTTTGTCAACTCTCAACAGAACAACCTGAGATCCCGCTGTAGTGAGCCAGCTGGTATCCCTTCTCGGCTTAAACTCTCCAATCACTGCCCATCTCACCCTGAGTCAAAGCCAAAGTCCGGTCATTCCCTCGTGTTCCTCTTCCTTCACCTCTGTATCCCCAAGCTCTGTGAGTCCAGCCCTGGCCCCTTCCGCCCCAGCCACACCAGCCTCCCTGCTGTTGCTCAGACATACAGGCCCTTTCTGTGGCTCTCCCCTCTGCCTGGACTGCTCCCCCTGACCCAATATCCATATGGATGCTTCTTTTATTTCTTTCTTTTTTTTTTTTAAGATTTTATTTATTTATTTATTAGAGAGCAAGCGAGAGAGAAACAGCATGAGAGAGGAGAGGGTGAAAGGGAGAAGCAGGCTCCCCGCCAAGCCGGGAGCCCGATGCGGGGCTCGATCCCAGGACCCTGGGATCATGACTTGAGCCGAAGGCAGTCGCTTAACCAACTGAGCCACCCAGGCGCCCGCTTCTTTTATTTCTTATAAATGGATAGGTTTCATATTTCTCCTTCACTGTCTTCTGGTCTTTTCTGGAATTTCCCCTTCTCATAAGGCCTTGCTGGCCACCCTATCCCAAATCTCAAGCCGTGAACGCACTCACTTCCTCCTTCCCGTATTACTGTTTATTCTCTTTAGAATTCTTTATGATCTCAATTACTACAGATTTTGCATATATACTATGCGTATTCTGTCTTCCCCGACACTAGAATATAAGCCTCTTGAAGAATTTTTATGTTTTATTCTCTATTGCCAGTGTTTAAAACAATAGCTGGCACAGAGTAGGTTCTCAGTAAATACCCAGAATAACTGAGTCGTATCTTTCTGTCTCTAGTTCTCCTCTGTGGATGGAAAGTTGAGGAGATGATGGGTGTGGTAGGTACAAAAATGCACCTC
Organism: Mirounga angustirostris; assembly: GCF_029215605.1. Classification (NCBI taxonomy): domain Eukaryota; kingdom Metazoa; phylum Chordata; class Mammalia; order Carnivora; family Phocidae; genus Mirounga; species Mirounga angustirostris. The sequence continues at coordinate 13,026,813 of NW_026991711.1, read as the reverse complement.
CCCACCCCCACAAAGACGTCCACATCCTGATCTCTAGGACCTGTGATTATGTTGCATCACATGGTAAAAGGGACTTCGAAGATGTGATTAACTTAAGGATCTCGAGATCGGGTGATTATCCTGGATTATCGAAGTGGGCCAATGTAATCACAAGGGTCCTTATAATAAAAAGGGAGGCAGAAGGGTCCGAGTGAGAGAAGGAGGTGTGACCAAGGAAGTGTGATGTTGGGGTCATGTGCCAAGGAACGCAGGTGTCCTCTTGAGGCCATAAAAGGCAGGAAACAGATTTTCCCCTAGAGCCCCAGAGGTGGTAAGCCTTGCTGATCCGTTTTGCCCCCAGCTTTATTGAGCTATACATGATGAATAAAAATTGTGTGTGTTTAGGTTGACCAACGCGATGATTCATTACTGTACAGACTGTGAAATGAAATGATTATCATAATCAAGCTCATTAACACCGCCATCACCTCACATAGCTACTTTCTCCTGCATGGGGTGAGAATTTGTCTTAGCAAATTGCAAGGAGACAATCCAGTATTGTTAACTATCACCATGCTGGACATTAGATCCCCAGAATTTTATTCATCTTATAACTGACAGTTTGTACCCTATACCCAGGAGTGGGGTCACTGGACCAGATGGTAATTCTATTTTTAATTTTTTGAGGAGCAGAAGACTGTTTTCCCTAGTGGCTGTTCCAGTTTGCATTTCCACCAGCTGTGGACAAGGGTTCCCTTGTCTCCACATCCTCACCAACACTTGTTAACTCTTGTTTTTGTTCTTTTTTTAGATGGGGGAGGGACAGAGAGAGAGGGAGAGAGAGAATCTTAAGCAGGCTCCACGTTCAACTTGGAGTCCGACATGGGGCTCCCTCTCACAACCCTGAGATCATGACCTGAGCTGAAATCAAGAGTCGAATGCTTAACCAACTGAGCCACCCAGGCCCCCAACTCTTGTTTTTTTTTTGTTTTTTTGTTTTTTTTTTTTTGATAAGAGCTTTTCTAATGGGTATGAGGTGACACCTCACTGTGGTTTTGGTTTGTATTTCCCTGATAATTAGTGATATTGAGCACCTATTCATATGCTTGCTGGCCATTTGCATGTCTTCTTTGGAAAAATCTCTATTCAGGTCCTCTGACCAATTCTTAATTGGGTTATTTGGGTTTTTTTGTTATTCAGTTGTATGAGTTCCTTATATTTTTTGGATATTAACCCCTGATTGGATATAGCAGGACTCCTGACAATGGTCTCACATGCTGGTTCCTTGAGTCCCCTCAGGAGCCACTTTTGTTCCCTAAAATCTCCGCTTTTTTCTCATTTCTTTCAACCCCCTCCTCTGACCTCCTCCTCACATATACCTGCCCCTCTACCCAGGTCCTGCCAACCCTCTTAGTGAAAATGATAACATTCCAGGCCCCTTTAGCCTTCCTAGTCTCTTGCACATTTTGAAATCTCAGACATCAATCCATGGCTTTTCCCTTTGGCCCAATTACAGAGACCCCAAGGTCCAAGGAGTGGATTTGGGTCTAGTGTATTTTGACCTTCCCGGTAAGGGAGAAGGGTAAGCTTACTCCTGAGAATGGGGCTTTGGGGAAAACTTGGGAAATGAGTGTGCTTTCTGCACCAACCTTTAGCTAGTCCTCTCTCAGTCCACCAGCACCAAGCCTTCTTCCCCCAGTGGGAATCATTTTCCTTGAAGATTCTCTTCTCCAACCCCACCACAGCCCACCTGGTCCAGTAGAGAGATTCACATTCCTTGAATTAACATAATCTTGATGCTAGATTTGCTGAAAATACTCTGGCTTTATTTTGCTAAGAGATTATCTGCCTCTCCTCCCCCCCAACACACTCTCCTGGGTTACATTATAGAACTTTTTTTTGAGATGGGGGCAAAGGGAGAGAGAGAGGGAATCTGAAGTGGACTCCACACCCAGCACAGAGCCCAACACAGGGCTCGATCTCACGACCCTGAGATCATGACCAGAGAGCTGAAATCAAGAGTCAGACACTTAACTGACTGAGCCACCCAGGCATCACACATTATAGGACTTTTTGGGTGGATTGACAATAAATTGTGTCATTCCCAATTCAACCCTTTGTAATCCTGTGGTTTAGGACAATAGAGAAGACTCTGTTTGCCCATCACAAAAACACTGTAAAATAGAATTCACATAAAAGAACCAAGCTAAGTCATTAAGTAATGCTAGATGAATTCTCATTCTAACATTCATCCACTGATGTAGATTGGATTCAATTTCTTCAGGGTTTAAGGAATAGAAGGGTAAGACAAATAATAAAAGGAGTTTAATTGTATCCCATGATAACTATACCCCCACAACACACAAAACAATTCAAGGTAGTTTATCTTTCAGCCTTAGGAGAGATGGCTCTGAGGACAAACTAACTGATGTCCCATCAAGTAGAAAGGCAATTTAAAAAAACATTAAGTAGGAAATAACATATTGTGTTATATTAGAAAACACCTGAAAATTTCACTGGGACAGAAAGGAGGGGTCTGCTAAACCTCAGACTTTCTTAGAGACACTTGCAAGCAAGAGCTGAGATAACTCAAGTATAATGAATTTCACAATGATTTGAGCATCGAGTATTGAAAGGAGTAAAACCTGCTGGGACCATCTCTTCCATGGCCTGCCTCACCCCTACCTGTTCTTGCCCCTCCCATTCCCAGCTTAGGTCCCTCCCGCCCAGGAGGCTTCCTGTGCCCTCTGCATCTGGGTACACTTCCTGCTGTGTCCCCAGGGCCACTTTGTGGTGCTTGCCATGCAGTATCCTGCTTGCTGCTAACCACCAGGTCTCCGTGGCTGCACCAGGAGCTTTTCCTGGGCAGGGCCCCCCCCCTAGGACAGAGCCTGACACGCAATGTGCTCTGTCATGTTTGAGGGATAAATAAATGGATGGTGGAAATTTGCTTGAGATATTCAAATTTTCAAATGCCAAAACCCCAATTATGTTTAATGTTCTATAGCAGCAGGAGAGAGGGAGGGAGTGCCTCCAAAGGAAATGAGAAAAGAGAAGGGATTTCCTCCAAGCTAAAAAGAAAAGAGGAGCCTGTGATCCCACAGGCGGCGGGAACCCTGCCTCTCCTGCGGTCTCCGGCTTTGCCAACAGTGCCCCTGCCCCTCAGCAGGGCATGGAAGTAGCAGAACTGTAGCCTGAGCCAGGAATGTGGCCTCCAGAGGGTCTCCCTAACACCCTGATGCTACCTGACCTGCTGGAACTCTATTATCCTGCAAGAGGTGCGGAGAAGGGAGTGAGGTAAGCACACACCCACCTACCCCCACTCCCCCACCCCCTGGGGCTGAGTTTCTTCCTGACTGGTGGGATGAAGTTTGGAAGAGAAATTGATTTAGATGATATTTTTTGCATGCCTGAATTTGGAAACAAATACAGAGTTGTTTCTACTATGGAAAAAAATCAAAGTCTGTTCATTCCACCATGGAAAAAAATCCAAGTCACAAGTTAATTACAGTGAGGATCTGTTTTGATGGCTGATTTGTGAGAACTGAAGAAAGATGTAGGAGGGATCAGCATCAAATGACATTAAGATGGTCAATGAGATCATTTTGAGGCACTAGATGGTGGAAAGTTATTTGGATGACTAGATCACAAACACTGGAATGGGAGAATTTTTGAGAAAATGAAAGGTCTTTCCTTGGAAATGCTTTAAAATAGAAATTGGTATCCTCTGTCCTGCAAGAAGCCTGCAGGATTGACTAGATGCCGTTAGAAAGTCCTTATTATGTCTTCTAATTTACACCGAAGGAAACCAAACTAAATAAGGGGATAGACACACTCAAGCCAGAAAAGGCTTTGGGGAAATAGTAAAGCATACATCAGAAATTTTGTCAATTTAGGTTGCAGGAAAAAATGCTGAGAGCATAAAGGTTGCATATGCGGGAAGCATAGTTTCAAATTTTGGGTAATTGGCTCCGTTTGGAGAAGCTTAATACCAAGAAAATGTGAGAAGTATGAAACGGTAGTTTAAGGATGGCTAATGATGGTGTAATTGCACATCAATACTCATAAAAAGGAAACGTAGGGATATTGGTAGAAAGATGCCTATAGTTATAAGGCCATTTTGAGCCACACATCCTAATTCCTCCGTTCTTTCATCTTTCATCCTTAGGATATGCTTTGCATATAGTGGGCATCTAATGATATTATAGGAATGAATGAATGATGGTACATCAAGACCACTCAGGCACGTTCAACAGTGTGTGTCCCTTTTGTCAAGGGCAGAGGCCTTCTACTTCTCTGTCTATCCATCCGTCCACCCACCTCCTTGTTCCCCCCAGGAGAATCACTAACTTAACGGGTTGTATGGACAGCAGGTGGGACCACACGCTCTGAGAGGTTATATTTCTTCCGTGCGGCTAGTGGATCGCAAAGGATATGAGCAAGCAATCATAGGGGAGGAGTTACGAAAGTATGTTAAATGCAGGGGAAGACGTACAAGTTCACGAGTAAAGAGAAAGACAAGCAAACCAACATACACTGACATATCATTTTTCAACCTATCAGACAGGCAACAAAGTTAAATGTGGGACACACACAGCCCTCCCCTGCCCTCTCTGGTGAGGCACTGGGGAAGGAGGAACTCTCATACATTGCTGGTCGAAGTGTAAACTGCAACAACCCTCTGGAGGGCAATTTCACAACGTCCATCAGTATTATAAATGCACAACCTTCTGACCCAACAATTCTGCTCCTCGAAATTCTCCTGCGCTTGTATTCATGCTTGTGCAAAATGGCACAGACAGGGTTATTCATGGGAGCACTGGCTATTATACAGGATATGAAGCAAATGCCCGTCAATGAGTCATTTTAAAAATCATTTCTGGTGCAGGGCGCCTGGGTGGCTCAGACGGTTAAGCAACCGCTTTCAGCTCAGGTCATGATTCCTGAGTCCCGGGATTGAGCTCCACGTTGCGCTCTCGGCTCCTCGGGGAGTCTGCTTCTCTCTCTCCCTCTGCTGCCCCCCTACCCCCCACTCCTGCGCTCTCTCTGTGTCTCTCAAATAGATAAATAAAATCTTTAAAAAAAATAAAAATGATTTCTGGTGCATCCATATAATGGAATACCAGATGTAAAAAAATGAGGAAGCTCTTTAAGTATTGATGTGAAATTATTTCCAAGATTTTCCCAGAAAAAAAATAGCATCAAGTTCTACATTTTCTATTTTTTTTAAAGGAGAAAAAAAGAACATACTGTGGATTGGTTTGAATTCCCTAGAAAGATAAAGAAGAAGCCATTGGCAGGGGTGCCTCTCTGGGGGCGGGGGTGGGACGAGATGGAGCAATAGGGGTCAGGGTAAGAGGAAGCTTGAAATAACTTTTCAAATAGAGTTTGACTTGGAATCGTGTAATGTGTTCTTTTTTTGAAAAATTAAAATAGGACGATGACATCACACTCAGTCAGCCTTGCCGGGGGTTCTTGAATCTTGGGACCACCTGGAGCAGGTGAGATTCCACCATTTGGATTTAGGTTCTGAGTTAAGCCTCTGTTCCAAGCTGGCTCTCCTGGAGCTCGGGATAGGTCTGAGGTCAGTGGTTCGCAAACAGACGGCGCATTAGAATTTCCTGAGGAGCTTTAAAAAATTCTGCCCCCACGCTGTAACCCAGACCAGTTACCTCAGGATCTCTGGGAGGGATAAGAAGTGTCAGTGTTGGGCGCCTGGGTGGCTCAGTCGTTAAGCGTCTGCCTTCGGCTCAGGTCATGATCTCAGGGTCCTGGGATCAAGTCCCACATCGGGCTCCCTGCTCTGTAGGAAGCCTGCTTCTCCCTCTCCCAGTCCCCCTGCTTGTGTTCCTGCTCTCGCTATATCTCTCTCTGTCAAATAAATAAATAAAATCTTAAAAAAAAAAAAAAAAAAGAAGTGTCAGTGTTTTTTTTAAAGCGTCCCCCCCATGTGATTCCAATAATGTACCCAAGTTTGGGAACCAGTGGCCTATATAAATAATAACTTCCTCGTTTCACATACTCATTTCCTGGGTCTCTCTATCCATCCGGGACTTTACAGGTACCTGGGGTGACCAGCAGGGAGTATGCAGGCATTTCTAACTCCCTTGCCAGAGACATCTGTCGCTAGGAATTGTGAAAAACAAACAAAAAGCAGACCCCAAAACCATCTGCTGGAATATTAGAGTCCTCCAATTAGAATCAGCCTGACAAATCAAAGATTAATACCAGGTTCATATGTTCCATGAATTTAGAAATTCCTTACTAAGAAATTTGTATTAAAAAATGTGTATTAGAATATATGGCAAGGATGTTTTCTGTTCATGCAAAGTAAGAGATCTATAGTAAATCAGGCAATTAATTGTGCAATAATAGGATTGATACTAATAATGTCTTCCAGTATTTTATTTATTTTTCATTATTAACATATAATGTATTATTTGTTTCAGGGGTACAGATCTGTGATTCATCAGTCTTACACAATTCACAGTGCTCATCAGAGCACATACCCTCCCCAGTGTCCATCACCCGGCCACCCCATCCCTCCCCACCACTCCAGCAACCCTCAGTTTGTTTCCTGAGATTAAGAGTCTCTTATGGTTTGTCTCCCTCTCTGGTTTCATCTTGTTTCATTTTTTCCTCTCTTCCCCTATGATGCTTTGCCTTGTTTCTCAAATTCCATATATCAGTGAGATCATATGATAATTGTCTTTCTCTGATTGACTTATTTCACTTAGCATAATACACATAATAGTTCCATCCACATCATTGCAAATGGCAAGGTTTCAATTTTTTGATGGCTGCATAATATTCCATTGTATATATATATACCACATCTTCTTTATCCATTCATCTGTCGGTGGACATCTGGGTGCTTTCCATAGTTTGGCTGTTGTGGACATTGCTGCTATAAACATTGGGGTGCAGGTGCCCCTTCGAATCACTACATTTGTATCCTTGGGGTAAATACCCAGTAGTGCAATTGCTGGGTCATAGGGTAGCTCTATTTTCAACTTTTTGAGGAACCTCCATACTGTTTTCCAGAGTGGCTGCACCAGCTTGCATTCCCACCAACAGTATAGGAGGGTTCCTCTTTGTCCGCATCCTCGCCAACATCTGTCGTTTACTGACTTGGGAATTTTAGCCATTCCGACTGGTGTGAGGTGGATCTCACTGGGGTTTTGATTTGTATTTCCCTGATGCCAAGTGATGTGGAGCACTTTACAATGTGTCTGTTGGCCATTTGGATGTCTTGCAGAAATGTCTGTTCATGTCTTCTGCCCACTTCTTGATTGGATTATTTGTTCTTTGGCTGTTGAGTTTGATAAGTTCTTTATAGATTTTGGATACGAGCCCTTTATCTGATATGTCATTTGCAAATATCTTCTCCCATTCTGTTGGTTCTTTTGGTTTTGTTGACTGTTTCCTTTGCTGTGCAAAAGCTTTTTATCTTGGTGAAGTCCCAATAGTTCATTTTTGCCCTTGCTTCCCTTGCCTTTGGCAATGTTTCTAGGAAGAAGTTGCTGCGGCTGAGGTCGAAGGGGTTGCTGCCTGTGTTCTCAAGGATTTTGATGGACTCCTGTCTCACATTTAGGTCTTTCATCCATTTTGAGTCTATTTTTGTGTGTGGTGTAAGGAAATGGTCCAGTTTCATTCTTCTGCATGTGGCTGTCCAATTTTCCCAACACCATTTGTTGAAGAGACTGTCTTTTTTCCATTGGCCATTCTTTCCTGCTTTGTTAAAGATGAGTTGACCATAGAGTTGAGGGTCCATTTCTGGGCTCTCTATTCTGTTCCATTGATCTATGTGTCTGTCTTTGTACCAGTACCATACTGTCTTGATGATGACAGCTTGTAATAGAGCTTGAAGTCTGGAATTGTGATGCCACCAGCTTTGCTTTTCTTTCTCAACATTCCTCTGGCTATTCGGGGTCTTTTCTGGTTCCATACAAATTTTAGGATTATTTGTCCCATTTCTTTGAAAAAAGTGGATGGTATTTTGATGGGGATTGCATTAAATGTGTAGATTGCTCTAGGTAGCATAGACATTTTCACAATATTTGTTCCTCCAATCCATGAGCATGGAATGTTTTTCCATTTCTTTGTGTCTTCCTTAATTTCTTTCATGAGTATTCCATAGTTTTCTGAGTAAAGATCCTTTGCCTCTTTGGTTAGATTTATTCCTAGGTATCTTATGGTTTTGGGTGCAATTGTAAATGGGATCGACTCTTTAATTTCTGTTTCTTCTGTCTTGGTGTATAGGAATGCCACTGATTTCTGTGCATTGATTTTATATCCTGCCACTTTACTGAATTCCTGTATGAGTTCTAGCAGTTTTGGGGTGGAGTCTTTTGGGTTGTCCACATAAAGTATCATATCATCTGCAAAGAGTGAGAGTTTGACTTCTTTGCCAATTCGGATGCCTTTTATTTCTTTTTGTTGTCTGATTGTTGAGGCTAGGGCTTCTAGTACTATGTTGAATAGCAGTGGTGATAGTGGACATCCCTGCCGTGTTCCTGACCTTAGGGGGAAAGCTCTCAGTTTTTCCCCATTGAGAATGATATTTGCTGTGGGTTTTTCATAGATGGCTTTTATGATATTGAGGTATGTACCCTCTATCCCTATACTCTGAAGAGTTTTAATCAAGAAAGGATGCTGTATTTAGTCAAATGCTTTTTCTACATCTATTGAGAGGATCATATGGTTCTTGTTCTTTCTTTTATTAATGTAGTGTATAGCATTGATTGATCTTCGGATGTTGAACCAACCTTGCAACCCAGGAATAAATCCCACTTGGTGGTGGTGAATAATCCTTTTAATTAATTAGTAGCTAATATTTTGGTGAGAATTTTTGCATCCATGTCCATCAGGGATAATGGTCTGTAATTCTCCTTTTTGATGGGGTCTTTGTCTGGTTTTGGGATCAAGGTAATGCTGGCCTCATAAAATGAGTTTTGAAGTTTTCCTTCCATTTCTATTTTTTGGAACAGTTTCAGAAGAATAAGTATTAATTCTTCTTTAAATGTTTGGTAGAATTTCTCTGGGAAGCCATCTGACCCTGGGCTCTTGTTGGGAGATTTTTGATTACTGCTTCAATTCCCTTGCTGGTTATGGGTCTGTTCAGGTTTTCTATTTCTTCCTGGTTCAGTTTTGGTAGTTTATACGTCTCTAGGAATGCATCCATTTCTTCCAGATTGTCTAATTTGTTGGCATATAGCTGCTCATCATATGTTCTTTAATTGTTTGTATTTCTTCAGTGTTGGCTGTGATCTCCTCTTTCATTCATGATTTTATTTATTTGGGTCTTTCTCTTTTCTTTTTGATAAGTCTGGCCAGGGGTTTATCAATCTTATTAATTCTTTCAAAGAATGAGCTCCTAGTTTTGTTGATCTGTTCTACTGTTCTTTTGGTTTCTATTTCATTGATTTCTGCTCTGATCTTTATGATTTCTCTTCTCCTTCTGGATTTAGGCTTTATTTGCTGTTCTTTCTCCAGCTCCTTTAGGTGTAGGGTTAGGTTGTTTATTTGAGACCTTTCTTGTTTCTTGAGAAAGGCTTGTATTGTTATATATTTCCCTCTTAGGACCATCCTTGTTGCATCCCAAAGATTTTAAACAGTTGTGTTTTCATTTTCATTTGTTTCTATGAATTTTTTAAGTTCTTCTTTAATTTCCTGATTTACCCCTTCATTCTTTAGTAGGATGCCCTTTAGCCTCCATGTATTTGAATTCTTCTCAACTTTCCTTTTGTGATTGAGTTCGAGTTTCAAAACACTGTGGTCTGAAAATATGCAGGGAATGATCCCAATCTTTTGGTACTGGTTGAGACCTGATTTGTGACACAGGATGTGATCTATTCTGGAGAATGTTCCATGGGCACTAGAGAAGAATGTGTATTCTGTTGCTTTGGGATGGAATGTTCTGAATATATCTGTGAAGTCCATCTGGACCTGTGTGTCATTTAAAGCCCTTATTTCCTTGTTGATCTTTTGCTTAGATGGTCTGTCCATTTCAGTGAGGGGGGTGTTAAAGTTCCCTACTATTACTGTATTATTGTCAATGTGTTTCTTTGATTTTGTTATTAATTGGCTGCTCCCATGTTAGGGGCATAAATTTTTACAAGTGTTAGATCTTCTTGTTGGATAGACCCTTTAAGTATGATATAGTGTTCTTCCTCAGTTCTTATTACAGTCTTTGGTTTAAAATCTAATTTGTCTGATATAAGGATTGCCACCCCAGCTTTCTTTTGATGTCCATTAGCATGGTAAATGGTTTTCCACCCCCTCACTTTAAATCTGGAGGTGCCTTTGGGTCTAAAATGAGTCTCTTGCAGACAGCATATCGATAGGTCGTGCTTTTTTATCCAATCTGATATCCTGTGTCTTTTGATTGGGGCATTTAGCCCATTTACATTCAGGGTAACTATTGAAAGATATGAATTTAGTGCCATTGTATTGCCTGTAAGGTGACTGTTACGGTATATTGTCTGTGTTCCTTTCTGGTCTATGCTACTTTTGGGCTCTCTCTATGCTTAGAGAACCCCTTTCAATATTTCTTGTAGGGCTGGTTTGGTGATCACAATTTTTTTTAGTTTCCATTTGTCCTGGAAGCTTTTTATCTCTCCTTCTATTTTCAATGACAGCCTAGCTGGATAAACTATTCTTAGCTGCATATTTTTCTCATTTAGTGCTCTGAATATATCACGCCAGTCCTTTCTGGCCTGCCAGGTCTCTGTGGATAGGTCTGCTGCCAATCTCATGTTTCTACCATTGTAGGTTATGTATCTCTTCTCCTGAGGTGCTTTCAGGATTTTCTCTTTGTCTCTGAAACTTGTAAGTTTTACTATTAGATGTCGGGGTGTTGACCTATTTCTATTGATTTTGAGGGGGGTTCTCTGTGCCTCTATTCTTTTCTTTTAAAAGATTTTATTTATTTATTTATTTATTTATTTATTTATTTATTTATTTATTTATTTATGAGAGAGAACCAGCAGGGGAGGGTCAGAGGGACAGGGAGAAGTAGACTCCCCACTGAGCAGGAAGCCTGACCCAACCTGGGGCTCAATCCCATGACCCATGAGATCATGACCTGAGCCAAAGTCAAGAGTTAGCTGGCCACTCAACCAACTGAGCCACCCAGGGGCCCCTAGTATTTTATTCTTTATAACAGCTTTGTTGAGTTAAAATTCATATACCATACAATTTACCCATTTTTAAAAAAGATTTATTTATTTATTTTAGAAAGACATGGGGTGGGGCAGAGAGAGAGAGAGAGAGAGAGAATCTCAAGCAGATTCCAAGCAGAGCACAGAGCCCAACACAGGGTGAGATCTCATGACCTGAGATCATGACCCTGAGACCATGACCTCAGCCAAAAGCAAGAGTTAGATGCTTAACTGACTGAGCCACCCAGGCACCCCCAATTCACCCATTTACAGTGTACAATGCAGTGGCTGTCAATATATTCACAGAGTTCCACAACCAACTTTAGAACATTTCGTCACCCCAAAAAGAAACCCCAGACCCCTTAACAGTCAGTTCCCATTTCCCTCCAATTCCTCTAGCCTGAGGCAACCTCTGACCTTCCTTTCTCCATAGATTTGCCTATTCTTGAGCTTTCCCATAAATGCATTCATATAATCTGTGGTCTATTGTGACTGGCTTTTCACTGAAGCATGTTTTCTAGGTTCATGGATGTTGTAGCATGTCAGTACTTCATTCCTTCTTATTGCCAAACACTATTCTGTTTATAGATAGGTCACATCTGGTTCATCCGTTCATCATCTAATGGACATTCAGGTTGTTACCATGTTTTGGCTATGATAGCTCATATGAACACTCATGTAAGTTTTTCTGTACATATGTTCTGGGGTGCCTGGGTGGCTCAGTCAGTTAAGCATCTGACTCTTGATCTCAGCGCAGGTCTTGATCTCCTTGATCTCAGGGTCTTGAGTTCAAGCCCCACATTGGACTCCACACTGGGCATGAGGCCTACTTAAAAAAAAAAAAAAGACATATGTCTTTTCATTTCTCTTGGGTATATACCTAGAAGTGGAATTCATCATTTTATGATACAAATTTCAAGCATACAAGATGAAAAATTTTTATAGTGAACATCTTTCTAGCCACCACCAACATTCTATAATTAACATCTTATTCTCTTTACTTTATCACCTATCTATTTCTCTCTCGAACTAGTCATCCATCAGCTGACCTTCCTTTTAAATCTATTTCAAGGTAAATGGCATGAGTTCTCTTCCTCCTCAATACTTCAGCATGAATAGCATTCGCCAGAATTCAATATTTGTTCTGTTTCATTTCTTTTGGGGTAATGTTTACATATGATGAAATGCACAGATCTCAAAGTCTATACTCACTAGGTTTAACCCAAACTTCTGGCAGGACAAATAAATTATAATCACTCCAGAACATTTTCTCCCATGGTCCTCCCCAGTCGATCTCCATCCTCTGCCCTTCAAAGACAACTTCCATTCTGAGCTTTTCTCTATGGATTTGGTTTGCCTATCATAAAACATCATACAAATAGAAAAGTACAATATGTACTTTGTGTGTGTGTGTGAAGTTCCTTTCTCAGCAAAATGTTTTTGAGATTCATCCATGTTGTCAATAGTTTATTCCTTTTTGTTACTGAATTATGAATTTGTTGTATATGAATATACCATAGCCTACTTTTCCATTCTCCTTTGATGGCCATCTATTTGCCCCCTCCACCCCCAATTTTTTTTTTTTTTTTTTAGTTTTATGAATAAAGCTGTTGTGAACATTTTTGTGCAAGTCTTTTTGTGGACATATGTTCTTGTATTTCTTGGGCAAATACATAGGAGTGGAATTACTTGGTCTTACAGTGAGTGTATGTTTAAATTTATAAGGAACTGCCAGACTTTTTCCCGAAGTGGTTGTGCCATTTTACGTTTTTATCAGCAATGTATGAGTTTTAGTTATTCTATCTCCTCATCAAATTTTGATGTTGGTAGTCTTTTTAATTTTAGCAGTTCTAGTGGATGAACAGTATGTCTCATTGTGGCATTAATTTGTGTTTCTCAGACTGATAAGAAGCTCTTTCATTGCTGGCTCTTCGTATGCCCCCTTTTGTTAAGTGTTCAAATCTTTTGCCAATTTGTTAGTTTTACTATCTTAAATTATAGAGCAGTCCTGAAGAACCAATGATAATATACAAATCTGCTCTATTTTAAAGCAATTCTAGGAAAGGAAATTTTTCTCTCTCTCCTTTTACTTTTTTCTTTTTGTTTTCTTTTCTTTCTTTCTTTCTTTTTTTTTTTTTTTGGTATGGCATTAATCCTAACTACAAGAACTTAATTGACTTCAGTTTACTGTCACTTAAGTCCATTTCTCTTGGTTACTCCTCATTCAGATTTAAAACAGAAATATTTAGAGATAATTTGTGATTAGGCATTGCATACTTATGTAGGTTATGCTTGAATGTGTAACGAGGATTTTAATTTGTTAAAGGATAGAAATTACTTCATAAATAATTCCTCCTTATTCCTCCTTTCCCCTAGTATTCTTAATCTGTATGAAAGGGTAGAGGAATAATTCAACCAAGTACTAGTTTATGGCTACATGTGTCTACCTTCAACTCCATTACTAATAAGCTGAAGAACAGGGCTTGTGCTGGGAAAAGCAATATCCCACTGCTTAGGAAAAAGGTATGGTTGTATTTAGGATTTACTTTCTTTTCAAGGATTAAGAACTGTATTTAAGCAGCCCTGATCCCATGAGGGAGGATAAAGAAGATGCTAAAGCCCAATTAGTCGAAAAATTCCCCCCACAGAGCTGGTGGTAATTTTCAGGTTAAGAGGACCCATTACCATTACCTTTAACTGCAGGACTTTTTTTTCTATTTATAATAGTAATAATAGCCAAAATATATGGCTATTAATACTGTAGTGAATGTTAATTCATTTAATTGACACATCAACCTTATAAAGTAGGAACTGTGTTATGCCCATTTTACAAATGAGTTAACAGAAGCACAGAGAGGCTAAGTACCTTACCCAAGCTCACACAGCTCACACAGGCAGAGAAGGGAATTCAAACTCAAATTGCCAGCTTCAGAGACTAGGCTCTGCACCATTATGTTGCCTTGTGCCTTTATATTCATAAATCTAGGACAGCTGGTGAAAAGTATTAAAAACATACTTCTTTTAGAACAGAAAATAGAATAGGATAAAAAGTAAGGACTTTTTCTCATATTTTTTTCCACTTCACTTTCAAAAGGAAAAATTTAGGAGAAAACCATAGGAAGGTCAAGAGTACAATGATTTTGAATCTGGCGTGTAATCTTGCCTTTTGATTCTCAAAAAAATGAAATGATACAGGGACTCCTGGGTGGCTCAGTCAGTTAAGTGTCTGCCGTCAGCTCAGGTCATGATTCCAGGGTCTTGGGATTGTCCCCCAGTCTGGCTCTCTGCTCAGTAGGGAGCCTGCTTCTCCTTCACCTCCCCACTTGTGCGCGCTCTCACTCTCTCTCGCTCGCGCGCGATCTCTGTCTCTCAAATAAATAAAATCTTTAAAAAAAAAATGAAATGATACGTAAGGGGAAAGTATACCATTGTTGATGTTACTTGAAGCATTTTCACTGTTCAAAATGCATTGAAAACCAAAGTAGGAATGGGGTTGGGGAGGGTATCTCTATCTGTCTCTATCTATCCCTACCTATCTACCTGTCTGCGCATACACATGTGTATACCCATAATCAAGATGGCAATTCTCTTTGTCTTATTGATCTCATGTATGAAGGCCCATGCAAAATAACTTTGATGCTTAGTAATCTGTGGTAGGAGTTCTATATGTATTGCATAATTATCCCCTTCTTGAAATTGGATCTTCACACATTTTAAGGCAAAAGTAAAGAAAAATGTTCATCCCCCCACCCCCAACAATTGCTGCTGAAGATCCATACACCTAATGCATGCTGAAGGATCATCAAAGCATAAGTCAAAGAGGGGCACCTGGGTGGCTCTTGAGTTTGGTGCAGGTCATGGTCTCTGGGTCACACAACATCACCTCCACTCTATTGACTTAAGTCACAAGCTTGTCCAGATTTAAAGGGAGCAGACATAGACCCCCACTTCTCCATGACAGGAGTATCAAAGAATTTGTGGCCATGTTTTAAAACCACCACAGTGGAAGAATGATTTATGGCAGCATCTTTGGAGGGTAATTTTGCAGTATCTACCAAGATGGGTAGCAACTACCTTTTAAGCCAGAAGTGTCCTACATGGACAGTCCCTTGGTTCCTATTCTCTACCTTCTGCCCCCCCACCCCCCATCTCTCCTTAATCTTTTCTCTACCTGGTCTCTGCCATCACCATTGCTATCCCTTCAAAGCCCTCCTAGATCTAGAAACTTCTCTGCAAAATAATTAGGTCCTCATCTCTAGAATCCTTCTTGGATTCTATACATTTTACAATCTCATGGGTCCACTTCCTGTCAATTGCTTCATCTGCCAGTCAGTATCTGCTGGTTCCATTAAAGGGGAATGGCTGTGAGTGCTGGCCCTATGGTGGCTGGGCTCCAGAAGGAGTGGGGATCTATTCTGCTGAAATGAAACACAGCTCAAAACCCCAAGATTTTATTTCCTACTTACTCTAAGGGAGATTCATATTCTTCCTATTGACTTAACTTTGGATGTGCATCTTCTAATTCTACTACTCCTACTATATTATGCTATGTTTGTTAGTTACCCATTGCTGCATAACGAATTACTCCAAAACTTAGTGGCTTAGAACAATGCCATTTATCATCTCATACTTTCTGTGGGTCAAGGATCTAGGCAAGGCTTAGCTGGGTCCTCTGGCTCTGGATTTCTCACAATGCTGCCGTCATTGCAAGGGCCCACTGGGAAGGATCCCCCCCTTCGGAGATCCCTCCTATGATTGTCATGGGATTCAGTGCCTCAAGGGCTCTTAACTAAGGCCTCATTTCCTTACCAGCTCCCTTTGTTCCTCGCTGCAGGGGTCCTTCATAGAGCACCTCCCAATATGGCACTGGCTTCATCTAAGGCAGGCAAGAGAGAGGGCCAGCAAGATGGAATTCAGTCTTTTGTAAGCTAATCATGGAAGTGACATCACGTCACGCTTCCATATTCTGTACCTTAGCAGGGAGGCCCTCACTAGGCCCAGCCCTCAGTCAGGGTGAGGGGATTACACAGAGTATGAGTATTAGGAGTCACTGCTGGAGCTTCCCACAAGAGCTATGTGCAAATCCCTTCTTCCCTGACTTGAGTTTTAGTGTAGGTTCTCATGTTACTGACAGCGCATATGCAGATCCAGAGATTTGCGATGTCCTGACCCAGAAAGGTCGGGTCTCGGTGGTGTGGTGATATGTTTCCCGGGGAGGGGATGGTGATTATGAAATAAGAAGTTTCTTTTCACTGTGACACGTGATCGCTTTAGCATAAGAGATTTACACACACTTTTGTATAAGCTTAGAACACTTTTAAAAAAGATTTTATTTATTTATTTGAGAGAGAGAGAGAGCTCGCGCGAGCAGGGGGAGAGGCAGAGAGAGAAAGAAACAGACTTCCCACTGAGCGCAGAGCCCGATGAGGGGCTCAGTCCCAGAGATCATGACCTGAGCCAAAGTCAGACGCTTAACCGACTGAGCCACCCAAGGCGCCCCTAAGCTTAGAACATTTCTGGGGACTGTGAACCCCTGGGAAACTGATCTCTGAGAAATGGGACCAGGAATGCGGGGAAGGGTCCCTTATATGCTTTACTTAATACCTTTCTGTACTGCTTATTTAATTCTCCATGTGCATACATTTACTGTAATAAAAAGAACAGTTAAAGTTAACAAAGGGAAAAGTGAAGAACAGGGTAACCACTTAATTCAGAACGATTTCTAAATAACCCCATGTGGTGGGATAAAAAGGGGATCTAATTAATTACACGTTTTTATAGTCTGAAAGTGAGGCACAAAGGAAAAATGACAAGGGAACACGTCAAGTTTTCAGCGGTTGATTGTCCAGGCCGCAGATTTTGCAGACCAGGTATCGCTGGCTTTTCAGGCAGAGGAATTTAAAAAGTGCTTTCAGTCAGATGAAGTACAAAGCACAGAATGTTCTGGAGAGCTGGAAGCTGGGGGGGTGGGTTCTCTAGCCTCTCCCAGCTGGAGCCCCCAGCCTGCCCTCTTCTCTCTGCTGTATTAACTCTCTCCCCAGGCCTGCAGACCCTCTCAGATTGCCTCCCTGAAAAGTCACCTTGCCTCAAACATGCCGGTAATGTTAAGATAATAAAACAGCATCAGATGTATGATGATCGTACCTGTGCTGAGAGCTAAACACAAACCTTAATTCCAGATGAAAGAAACAGTAGAGCAACATGAAAATGTGTGTCTTCCAAAGAGAATGACCAGGTAAATGTCACTTTTCTAATTTCTACAGTTTTTTTTTTATCTTTAGTTGTGAAGTATGGCAGAGCACCTTGCTTGCCACTCAGTGCTGAACTTGGCCTAGCAAAAAACACAGCACGGGAGGGCTTGTTAGAAATAGCGTCCCAGGGCGCCTGGGTGGCTCTGTTGGTTAGGCGACTGCCTTCGGCTCAGGTCATGATCCTGGAGTCCCGGGATCAAGTCCCACGTGGGGCTCCCTGCTCAGCAGGGAGTCTGCCTCTCTCTCTGACCCTCCCCCCTCTCATGCTCTCTATCTCATTCTCTCTCTCAAATAAATAAATAAAATCTTAAAAAAAAAAAAAAAAAAAAGAAATAGCGTCCCAAACTTGGGTGCCTGGCTGGCTTAGTCGGTTAAGAGTCTGCCTTGGGCTCAGGTCATGATTCTGGAGTCCCACCTTGTGCTCCCTGGTCAGCCGGTAATTTGCTTCCCTACCCAACCCCCACCCCTGCCCACTTTCTCTCGAATGAATGAATAAAAGCTTAAAAAAAAAAAAAAAAAGGAAATAGTGTTCCACCCTTACTAAACTAGAATCTGCATCTTAACAAAATCCCCAGGTGATTCATGTATACTTTAAAGTTTAAAAAAACAATTGTTCTCAAACTTGGCTTCACATTGGAATCACCCACAGAACTTTAAAAATACTGAGGCCTGGGTCCCAACCCCCTAAATCCTGATGTACTTGGCTGAGGTGAAGTCTGGCCAATGAGTTTTTTTTTTTTTTTTAAATCTTAGGTGATTCTAGGACTCTGAACCATTATGCTAATATAGTGGTTCTCCGAATGTGGGCTCAGCATACCTGCTGAAGGAGCGCAAATTCTCAAGCCCTACCCCAGACCTACAGAACCTGAAACCCTGGGGATGGGGCCTGACTATTTGAGCTAGCCCTGCAGGCCATTCTGATGTGGGCTGACCTTGGGGAACCTGATAAGGTAGGTGTGGGGTGACACTCCAAAATGTCCATT
Source organism: Mirounga angustirostris (assembly GCF_029215605.1). Lineage (NCBI taxonomy): Eukaryota > Metazoa > Chordata > Mammalia > Carnivora > Phocidae > Mirounga > Mirounga angustirostris. The sequence goes on along the minus strand of NW_026991711.1, from coordinate 13,008,438 downwards.
TCTTAGTTTCCATGTGTTCCAGTTGTGAGAGGCAACACTTAGAGAAGCACTGGCCTAAACCCTCTGATCTATGGCTTGTCCAGAGCCACTCAGAGGGTCAGAACCTACTGTTTCTTTTCTTTGGCCACAAACTGCCCAACTGCTGTTTCTTCTTAGGTCTGAGGCCTACATGGACCTTTTTACTCCCACTTTCATCAAATAGGCAAGCGTTAAAAAAAAAAAAAAAAAAAATCCGGTCAGTACCTCATACTAAAAATTTGTCTCTTTGCTCCTTTCTAGAAACTACTCACACCTGCTGCCCGCAGGTACCCCCTGTACTTCTAATGAGCCCTGTTGTGCCCACCCACACCGCCACAAGGGGCCCCTGCTCTGCTTCCCTCCGAGTTCAGTTGTAGCCTCTCCCTTGAAACCTATCCACCTGGTTCGAGGCCTGTGAACCCCTCTAAGGCGCAAAATGCCCAGGGTTCCGGAGCCAGCGGCCTTCAGAGGCGGGAAGCTCATCGCCTCGGCACCTAGCAGAGGGTTCCTTGGGGTTCTAACCTGCTGCTGCCCGCCCTTTCTCCTCCACGAGTGGGAAGTCTACAGCGAGGACAGGAAAAGGGGACACCGGGGGCTCAGGAAGGGGGGATAGAGACGGTAAAGCAGGAGCTCCCAGCTGGAGGGTGGGGACAGTGACTGTGTGTCGTCCCCGTCCCCCGCCCGTCCCAGCCGCCTCGGTCCTGAATCTCGCCCCCTCCCCCATTAAATTCCGCAAACCTGCTCCCAACCTTTTCCCTTCCCCGCCGGGGCTTTGCTCCTGTTCCTGGAGGTGGGGCACGTAGGGGTGGGGATTGTCCTGGGAATCGCCAGGTTGGAGGACACTGGGCCGCGGCGCGGGGAGGTGGCAACCGCCCCTTCGGGATTAAGTCTCTCGCAGCCCAGGGTGGTGCCGGAAGCCCGTTCTTGCGGCCTGGGAGGGGAGGGCGCTCGTGGTTCCTTGCAAAGCGCCGCTTCCCGCGCGACCACGTGAAGTCCTAGGTGGACACACAGGCACCCCCTTGCATGACCTCAACCAGCGAGTTGCGGAGTCCGCGCCACCGACCGCCTTCCAGCTGCTGCTGGTTTTAGCCGGCGCGCTCCGTCTCGCGCTCTCCCTGTACCGCTTTCCACCACCGCACAGCGGGACTGGGTGTCCCTGGTGGCGCAGCGCACTCCCCAGCGCCTCCTGAGCCGCGTTCCGTGCCGCCGTGCGGAGACACGGGTTCTGGCTTTAGGACCAAGTAAGGCACAGATCCGAGGTGGGCTCGCGGGGTTGGGGAGGGGCGTTCCGGGCTGGAGGCCCCCCCATCCCCCGGCGCACCTGCCCCCAGGGCGGAGCGGGGCGGGGCGCGCTGGCGCGCAGGTTGCCGGCCCGGACGCTGGAGGGGGCTGTGGCTCTCTCGCTGTCCCCGCGGCTCGGGCGGCGCGGCGCCCCAGCTACCCCCGCCCCCCCTCCGCCGAGGGGCCGGCCCAGGCCCGGGGAGGGGCGCGATCGCCTTCACTTCCCGCTCGCCGGCCTCGGAGGCGGCGGGTCCGGCGCGGGCGCAGGGCTGCGGGCGCTCGGCTGGGGCGCGGGGCGGGGACGCGGCCGCCGCCCGCTTTGCGCCGCTCCTCCCCGCGCGAGTGGCTCTCGGCCCGGCGTCGAGGCGGCCATGGCGACCCTGAGCCCGTTCCCCACCCACCCCGCCTGCTCCGCCCTCCCCTCCGCCCCGCGCCACCTTTGATGGCTCGGACCTCGGCCGGCCACCCCCAGCCCCGCTTGCGCTGCCGCGCCGCCGCAGCCCGCGGGTATTAATAGCCGAGCGCCGCGGCTGCACGCGCAGCCCGGAGCCGCCGCGCCCTCGGCAGCCGGGGGTTCGGAGCTGCTGAGCCGGCAGGCCCGGAGTGGGAGCCGGAGCCGCCGGCGCCGTGGAGGTAGGAGGCGCGGGGCGAACAATGACTGCGGCGGGGCGGGCGGGCGGGCGGCAACTTGTGCGAGTCGGGGCGCCCGGAGCCGACCCGCCGGCGGGGGGCGCGGGTGGAGGTGGGTGCGTGCCCGCGGGGTCCTGCCCGGAGGAGGCGGGCGGCGGGTGGGATCGGGCTCCCGCCCGCCCGGCCCGGGGCAGCCCCGGCAACAATAGCAGGAGCTCGGGGGCCTCCGGGCTCCGGGCCACCGTTTGCACTCTTCTCACCTCCGCGGACCCGCGCAGCGGGGCTCCGCGCGCGGCCCGCCCCCGTCGCCTCCCCCACCCCGCGGCGCCCTTCCCCCCGCTCTCCTCCCATCCCGCCCGGCACGGTGACAGCGCCGGACGCCGCTTCCGGACCTCCGGCCGTAATCTTGGCCCCGGAGGCGGATCGCGGGGCCGGGGAGGTGGCCACTGGCTTGGGTGCCACGGCGCCGCCGGGTGCCAGCCGCTCGCCCACGCGCGGCGCGAGCACCCCGGTAGGTGACAAAGAGGAACACACCCTCCGCCTAAGTTAGATTTTTGTCTCTTTACCGCCTGCCTTTATGGAGAGCAAAGTTTTTTTTTTCTTCTTTCTTTCAAGCAAAGGACACAGATTTTTGTGGTGAGCATTTCAAAACAACAACTTCTGATTGTGGTTTTACGATTTAAGTTCCAGAAACTTTAGCTGTGTGATCCGGCCAGACCCTTGAGTGAGTGTGTGTGCGTGTGTGTGTTAGATTTTGGGGGGGGGGGTGAGTTCCCCGTCATCGTTCTGGATTTGGTTTGTCGTTTTCGTTGGGGCCCGGCCACTGCTGGGATGGTTGCAGGACCCCAGAAAGGAGAGAGGTGGGGCTCACAAAGGAACGAGGACCCTGCTGTCGGATCAGCTTCTTGAGAGGTGGAGAGCTTGCCTCTCATCTGGAGCAGTTTAGGGGTCTGAGCCTGTCTGTGGGCCTTCTGGAGTACCATGGTGGCCTCTGGCTGTTCCATTTTATTATTGTTGTTAGTGCCTTTCCTGTTAGCTTCCCAGGTTCACTTGCTCCGCCAGCCCTCCCCAGTTTCCCGCTTTCCCCATGCCTTGACTTTGGTGGACCCCTGTCTTCCCACCCAGCAGGCAGTCTTCGGAGAGCCAAACCCCTTAATGTGTTTTGCACGTGGTGACTTGCCAAGCCCATTTCGGAACGGCCTTCAGCATTGTCTTGATTTTCTTATTCAGTCTAAAGGGGAGAGGAGGGAGACGGGCCTTTTTGGTGCTGAGAGCTTTGAGGGAGTTGCCTTAAAATTTGCCCTCATTGTTCCGATGGGGTGGGCCCTTCTGATATCTCCTGTCTTTGGCTTTCTTCCCTCATTGCACAGCCTGTCGGCTGGGGGTTTACCCTCAGCCTTTCCAAAGGGTTGGTCTTCTGGTGTGTCAGTTTCTGAGGATGCACTTCCTATGTGGGTTCAGCGTCCACATGGCTCTTTATATTCCTGCAGCATCGTTCTGCAGCAACTCAAAACCAATATTTGAGTTACTTCAAGCACAACAAAACGTTTGTGTTTTTAGAATGTCTGGCTAATAGATCTGCCTCTGGGTAAAATAAATAGACATTATTGGCCAGTGGCTGGCTCACTGGGCGAAGTGTTGGTGGAGATACTGAGTTGATGCCTCCCTAGCCCAGGCTTTCCCAGAATCTCGGTTCTTCTTTGTGGGCAGGAAACTTGAAATAGTTGAAGATGATGTAGTTGTGCCCCATAGGGTCACAGATTCTGTAGCGTGTGCCCTGTGAGTTGGTGTGTGGTTGTTCATTTAGGGAGTCTGTCCCTAGGGAAATCCTGGAGTTAGGTTTATAATGCCCCTTTTCACATTGATGGTCTCTTCCTGGAATTTGTATGGTGATTGAATCCCTTGGGTCATAATAGAACACTAATGCTCCTCTGTAGCCAAATTTACCAAAAGGAGATTAAAAAAAAAAAAAACCTATCCTAGACAATTTTCTTCTTCTTTTTTTTTTTATTAAAGATTTTATTTATTTATTTGACAGAGAGAGACACAGCGAGAGAGGGAACACAAGCAGGGGGAGTGGGAGAGGGAGAAGCAGGCTCCCCGCAGAGCAGGGAGCCCGATGTGGGACTCGATCCTGGGACTCCAGGATCATGACCTGAGCCGAAGGCAGTCGCTTAACCAACTGAGCCACCCAGGCGCCCTATCCTAGACAATTTTCTTCTGGCATATTGCATTTATAATTATTTTGAGTCTGAAAGGCACCTGGGTGGATGTTTGTGTTTTGTATTTCATTAAAGAAACTGTCCAAGGGAAGTTAAGAATTAAATACAGTATCGAAAGGGTTAGTTTTTTAAAAAGTGGAATTCATCCTCTCCACCTCAGGGAGCACAGCAGAGTTTAATTCATTTGGAAAATGATACAAATTTTTAAGGAGGGTGCCTGCGATAACCATCACAAGAGAAAAGCTTTTTCCACCCTAGAAGAGGTTAGAGACCACTGGAGAAAAGGCAAGTGCCCAGCCTTTGTGTGTGGAACGCTCTATAGGAAAGGTGACATTGTGGTTTTCCCAGAGGATGGGGGAAGTTTGGTGGATGTGTAGGTCCTAGGCCAGTGGTTTGGTGGCATTGAGAACCAGGCGTTTGAAACTAGCCCTTTTGTAACTGGCCTGGCTTATCGCAGAGAACTGCCTCGTGTTTTTGAGAGTAAGGAAAGATGCTCCAGAAAGGAGAGAGGCCCCTATAATCTCCAAATACAGTGGCTGGCTCGTCATCGCCACTTTGGGTGCACAGGTGTTTCAGGTGCTGGGTGCCATTGCCTGGGAGGGGAAGGGCCAGGCTTTTGGGTTCCTGTGGCTGCCCCTCTCCTGTTGTGGGGTGCTTTCGATTGAAAGGCAGGGCTCTCCGAGCCTGGCTATTGAATGAGAAGCGAGCGGTAGGTCAACTTCTCTTTCTGGCTTTTTAATGGGTAGGGTGTTGCTGCGGCCTGCGTTTCTGCCAGGTTACCCCGTTAACCACTTCCACATGTCCTGAAAGATCAGAGCCCGACGGTTTCCATTCAGATCACTCGAGATACTGATTTCACCAGCCTTTTCATGCCAAATGCTGCCTGTGTTTTTACAAGAAGCCCCCGGAAGATGTTTATTTTTAAGTGGAGAAACTGGCTTTTTTGGGCTGCCCTTGTTCTAGTTTCAGGCAGTTAAAATGTGTTGCCAAGTGGATACTCTAAGCAAAAGTGGGCACTTGATGGATATGAAATACGGTGCTCTCGGCTTTTGCTATTTGTGAAATAAGCCAGGGAGCATCAAGTACAACGTGACTGAAACTGAGGGCATGAACGGCGCTGGCTGTGAACCCAGCTCCGGATGGCAGTTTTCTTATTTTAACGGGGGATGGAAATATTAGACAAAGTAAGATTGGCAAATAAAGGAGGTGGGGATTCATCATTTGCACTGAATTAATTTCATGTGTAAAATTGTCATATTTGTGCATACATTTTCAAACAAAGGAGCCACGGGCCGAACTAGATTGCTTTCAACTCTATTACGACAGTATTTCTTACCACGAGAGTAACGTTGTGCTGCACATAGACTTTGGCTTCCCGACGAGGTAGCTGGTAAAAGAAGCCTTATAAATCCAGTATTACGGTGAGTTTCATTTTTTGTTCTCATCCTGTTAACTCAGGACCTAGTATACGCCTGGCACAAAGCACTCCCTTGGGAAATACTTGCAGTGAGTAAGTAAACCTCGTTTTTGATGTCCTTTCCAGTTAATGTTTAAAGTTTTTTAAGGTCGCTGTTCTGGGAATTTGAAATTTGATATTTGATTTTGTTTCCGTTTCGTTCTAATTTAACAATTTAAATTAACCTTTAGGGGCGCCTGGGTGGCTCGGTTGGTTAAGTGTCTGCCTTAAGCTCCACGTTGGGCTCCATGTTCAGCGGGGAGTCTGCTTCTCCCTCTCTCTCTGCCCCTCCCCTGTGCTCATGCTCTCTCTTGCTCTCTCTCAAATAAATAAAACCTTTAAAAAAAAAATTAACCTTTAATGCTGGGTAATACTGTGAAAAGATACAGCCTCATTAAAAAGCAAAACTTAGACCTAAAAGCATGAAGAAGAAAGCAGAACTTCTCTAAGAAGCTACCTTCTGGGAAAATTTTCCTTCTTCCTGGCATCTATTTTCTAGAAGTTTTATTAGTGAGCATCCGTTGGTGGTAACCTCTGTGTTTGTATGCCTTTAAATATCTTTGCTCTGGAACAATAAATGCCCTGGGTGTGCAATTCTGGATTGCTGTTGTATTAATCAGCTGTCTTCTGGTTCCATTGTTGTTGCTGCAATATCAGCTGTCAGACTGATTGTTTTTTGTGAGTAGTCTGTCTTTTCTCTCTGGCTCCCCCCCCCCTTTTTATTATTTTTTTTAAGTAGGCTTCACACTTGGTGTGGAGCCCAGTGGTGGGGCTTGAACTCAGGACCCTGAGATCAAGACCTGAGCTGAGATCAAGAGTCAGAGGCTTAACTGATTGAGCCACCCAGACGCCCTTCTCTCTGGCTGCTTTTAAGGTTCTTTGGAGTTCTGTAGTTTTACTGTGTCGAGGTACAATTTCTTTTCTCCTTGACTTTGATTCTCCCATTCTCCCTCCTCTTGCTCTTCCCTCCTCCTCCCTACTCTCTCCTCTCTACTCGTCCCTCCCATCCTCTTTCTTTTGCCCAGTAGCATTTCAGGGTCTGGGCATGCCACCATGTGTCTACTCCTTCACCTTTGGCCACTCTGGTCCTTTGGTTTGGGCTCTCACGCATGAAGCTGTATGAACAGTTATGAACAAGTCTTCGTGTGGAGATCTGTTTTGAATTTTGTCACTGAGTCCTATAATAAGTACATGCTTAACTTTGTAAAAAGCTACAGTCCCAAGTGTTTGTACCATTTTACATTCCCCAGTGACATCTGAGCATTCCAGTTACTGTAATCCCCAGTAACACTGGAAATTGTCAGCCTTTGTCATTTTAGCCATTCTGGTGGATGTGTCCTGGTGACTCATTGGGGTTGAATTGTATATTTCCCTGATGGCTAATGATCGCTTTTCATGTGCGTTTTGGCCATTTGTGTATCTTCTTTTGTCTATTAAATCTTTTGTCTTTTCAGTTGTTTTTTTGTGTGATCATTTTACATAGCTTTTGAGTATAAACTGCACATCCTTAATGTCATCTTATTTTATAGTTGTGGAGATTCTTTATATATCCTGGGTACAGGTCCTTTGTTAGATCTGTGTATTGTGAATATTTTCATCAGTCTCCTTTTTATTTTGATGGTATCTTTTGAAAAAGGAGAAGTTATTAGGAAAACATTGTACATGATCTAATTATTGAACTTATTAAAGGTCAGGGAATCTATTCAACTTTGGAAAAATAGCACATTTTTATGTGTAAGGCTTAGGCTAGTATTCCTCTTTTCAAGAGGTCGGCCTCCATTTACTTTGAGGGTGATGGAGCAGTTTTTTTCTTTCTTAACTAAAACTGAGTTGAAGAGACTTAAACCTGAAAGAGAAAATACTGGCTTATTTTGAAAATCTGAGGAAACAAGTGTTTAAGATTATGATCAAATAAATAGGTTTCTAAAATTCAGAGTTGAGTTGTATTTGTAATTCAGCACACAGAAGGATTACAGGAAAGAAATATTTTTGAAATCAATACAAAAATGGAGCCTTGGGTAAAAGCAAGATGTAACATTTTACATTTTTTTAAGTTTTTATTTCTTTCTTAAGATTTATTTGAGAGAGAGAGAGAATGTGTGCGTGCACACATTGGGGGAGGGGCACGGGGCAGGAAGAAGGAGAGAGAATCTCCAGTACACTTACCGCTGAGAGCGGAGCCCCCAGATCATGACCTGAGCTGAAATCAAGAGTTGACACCCCACCGACTGAGCCACCCCAGCGCTGCAAGATGTAACATTTTAAAAAGAGGTCAGAGTGGCATATGTAGGCATATGGAGTTATGAAAGGGCTTTAGTTCCTCTATTTTGGCAGGAATTCTATCTTGTTGTCTGTGTTTTCTCTTTATTTTCTGAACCACATAACAAGCATTGTTTGGTCAGAAAGTATATTTTCCCAATTTTTGTTTCTCCTGCCCAGAGAAGGTAAATAAATACTGGTTGATCTGAATCACAATGTGTGTGTAATGAACACCCCATGACATTTGAGACTATAGGAGGTAGAGGGTGGTATCAGAGGTGGCAAGACTTGGAGCGTAGGTACTGGAACCACACAGATCTGCCCAACCATGTTTGTGATGTTGGGCAAGTTACTGGTGCTCTTTCCCAAAAATCTGAAGGGCACCTTTAAGAGTGCATTTATCTTAACATGGTAGAATGTCTGGTCAATAGTTTAATCCATCAAACATTCAGTTGCCTCCAGGAATAGTAAGGGGCTGCCGGTTTGGTATCTCAGCTCGTGGTATCATCAAGGACCCAGGTTCTTTCTGTCTTTTCACCCTGCCATCCCCAGCATGTTGCTTTTCGTATTTGGGCTTGTTGCCTACTGGGTAATTAGGCTGCCGCCGCCTAATTAGCTATTATGACTAATGGCTGTGGCAGCTTCATTCTCTCACATATCTAGTGTTGTCAGGTCAGTAAAGGCACATCATCATCAAGCCAGATCCTTCCCAGAAGTCTCCAACATCTAGGAGGTCTGTGAAGGGGGTTCTGGGAAATGCTGTGCTCTTAAGAAGAGACCCAAGGGGGGAAAAAAAAAAAAGAGAGAGACCCCAGGACTAGACTGTGATGCCCGGAGCCACAGCAGCTATGTTGTGATCAGCCTTGGGATGAAGGCAAGAGGATGATGGAGCTGAAAGATGGAACCAGAGTCCTTGTGGGTGTCACTGAGTCATTGATCTTCCTGCACCTGGAGCTTAGTATTCTAAAGAACAGTAAATTTTATATACTGAATAATACAAACCTGGACTTCATGTGCTAAATAATAATTTTATTGTTACTGCCATCCAAAGCATCTTGGCTGATGCATTAATTAGAAGACTTTATTCTTTTGCCATTTGCCATTATCTCTGAGAAAACATGTTTCTCCCTATCAACTATGTGGAAAGTGATTTAGTGGTCCTATCAGATCTCTGTGAGAGGTGAACTCTTTAGGTATTTGATATTGTGTGTAAATGTTGCAACTAAATCAGCATGAATTTTACCTTTCTTCTTAAGGTGGCCTTGTAGGACATCTGTTTGGAATCGATCATTTGGCAGTTTGGATTACAGGAAATACTTGAACGCGATATTTTATTTCTTTAAGAAAAAATGATGGCGGTACCCTCCATTTTTTGTCTACCTAGAATGGCATTTACCTGCACATTTAATACTGCTTAGGAGATTTTTGAGGACATTATTAATATCATCCTTTATAATCCCATTAGAGCTTTTGGTTCTCTGGCATCAGATCTTTTTTTTTTTTTTTTCAAAGATTCTATTTATTTATCTGAGACAGAGAATGAGAGACAGAGAGCATGAGAGGGAGGAGGGTCAGAGGGAGAAGCAGACTCCCCGCCAAGCAGGGAGCCCGATGCGGGACTCGATCCCGGGACTCCAGGACCATGACCTGAGCCGAAGGCAGCCGCCCAACCAACTGAGCCACCCAGGCGCCCTCAGGCATCAGATCTTATTGGGGGCCAATGTTATTAGTGGAGTTGAGCTACTTGAAAATGTCAGGATTTGGGTAAGCCAGAGGTTTACCAAATTAAAAAATTAGATACAAATATTTGTAAAGAAAAGTTAAATGATTTCATAATAACCTTAATATTAAGCAAATAAATTGAATGTAAAATAGCCAGGTGAATGAAATGCAGACTGTGGAGCAATAATATTTCTATTTTCATTTAACTGATACAACTTTTAAAAAGAAGTGTGATCATCTCCTCTACCCCCCCTCCCCCATTACCATCACGGGGGCCAATTGACCAGGGTAATTTGCATATTCACTGCTGTTTTATTTTTATTCTAGTTTATGTAAGGGTCTTATCAAGTCAACAGATATTTATGAACATCTGTTGAATATACTGGTTACCATTGGTGCCACAAAAATAAGGCTCAGTCCTTGCTTTCGGAGGATAGCATCCAGGGTGGATGGGAAAAGTGTCTAGGTAATTAGAATAAAAGGTGAAGTATGATAGTAACTTGGTAAAAGGTATAGTAATGGTGGAAGTGTTAGGATAGTAAGGCTGTGAATTCTGAGGGGAAGAAGTGGCATTTGAGCTGAGCTTTAATTAAAGAAGTATGTTTTTGTTTGTTTATTTTAGTGTTCACTTTGTAGTGTGTTATTTTTTTTTAAAGATTTATTTATTTTAGAGAGAGAGAGGAAGCATGCATGCAAGTGGGGGGAGGGGCAGAGGCAGAAAGAGAGCCTCAAGCAGGCTCCCCGCCGAGTGTAGAGCCTGATGTGGGGCTTGATCTTACCCCTGTGATCATGACTGAGTGGAAATGAAGAGTCAGAGGCTTACCTGATTGAGCCACTTTGTAGTGTGTTACTGTAACAGGATTAGGAAAGTATTCACATATGAGTCAGAAAGTCAAAATCCCTTGTAATCCTGCCATTCAAAGATTATGAAAATTAGAAATTGGTTTATTTCCATTTGACTTTTGGCAATATTTGGTATATTTGAAGGGTTTTTTTGCTTTTTTAAAAATTAAATTTATTTATTTGTCAGAGAGCACAAGCGGGGGAGCGGGAGTGGGAGAGGGAAAAGCAGGCTCCCCGCTGAGCAAGGAGCCCAACGTGGGACTCGATCCCAGAATCCCGGGATCATGACCTGAGCCGAAGGCAGACGCTTAACTGACTGAGCCACCCAGGCATCCCTATTTGAAGTATTTTTACTTATATATGCAAACATAGATTTTTCGGAAATTGAGAACATGATGCATGCACATCCAGAAGCCACTTTTTTCCCCTTTCACGTTGAGGGTTTTCCGTATTGAGTTTTCTTTGAAATGAGTATGTTTAATGCTTCTGTGATGTTACTGTTCTGTGGTTCTGATGTAACTAACATGGCCCTTTATGGGTCATTTTTTTGCTTGCAGGATTTTGCCACAATGACCACGTGCATAAATCTATGGTAGGAGGGTCTCTAGGTCTCTTTGGTTTGCAAGGGACGGATGCCCCGCTTGAGCCACAGGATGCAGAGTAGGGGTATGTCTTAGTTTTCAGTACCAGCCTGAGAAAGGGCAGAGGTGGATGGGTCTCCAGCATAGAGACCCTGATCCAGAGTCAGCCCCCGTGGGGTTTCCCTCCTCGTGTCCTGACTCTGGTTTTTGTCGGGCATCACTTTCACTTCCTGGGTTACCCTCTCCCCTGGCATCTTGAGCAGGACAGACAGTTTGGTGGTGGTGGTGGTGGTGCAGGGGAGGGCAGGAAGTATAGCATCCGTGGTTCCTGCCTCAGAATCCGAGAGACCTCCAGTCATCCTGGCAATTCATCACACCTTCGAGCGTTTTCAGTTCCCCTGGGAGACGTGCTTAGCCTGCCCCCACGGTGATGAAGTGTGGGATCATGTAGAGAATGTGAACCTCTACCCTCACCTCCCAGGGGAGGACTCTTGCGGGACCACTCTTATGGGGGGGTGTGTCTGGGGGGGCAGGGGGCCAGGAAGACGTGAGATGGGGCCTGGACAGCATGAGCCTTTCCAGATGGATAGGATTGATAGGCAAAATGAGGGAGGGAAAAACAAAACAAAACCACCTTTCTGGGGGAGGGACCAGCAGGAAAGGGAATGGCAGGAATGTAAAAGCAATTTTCTCTGCCCCACTTCCTCCCAGGGCTGTGCAAAGCTCCTCAAGTTCACTGTCACCTAAATGTTGATATCTCTGCTCCCAAGAGCAGCGGCTCTACCCTAAGGATCCCTTACGAGGGGTGCCATAAGTAGTTTGTCACTTGTTATATATTATCCCCCCGAGCATGTTCCTTGTACTCAAATGCACCTTCCGGAGTGGGGAAAAAAAGGGTAGAGCGCGCTCAGGGCATGCGTATCGCATAACTGGCCTGTCTCTGAGGTTGAGAAAGGCCCACAGTAGAGCCAGGAGCCCTCCACTCGGCTGGCATGTGCAGTGTGCAGGCTGCTTTATTTTCTTCTAACTTGGGGAGAATTTTTACCTGCCTGCTTTTCCCTGTTGGTCGAAAGCACTTAACCAGCAAAGGTGCTAGTTCTTCGCAGTCCTAATCAGCCCCCAGCAGAACATTTGTAACACATCCAAGTCGTGCCTATTTTTCCAAGTCCCGATTGAAGCGGTGCCTATTTCTGAGTTCCATTGGCCCACCTTTTGGAAGAGTGCATCCAGAGGCACGTAGAGCGCTCAAAGGGAGGGCGGGGGGGTTGTGTGGCAGGGGTACCAGAGGGCATAACTGGTTCATACAGATGTGCGAGGGGCTATTCCCTGATGTGTGAATCTTACTCTTTTCACCCGTTAGTTCCTAGAGGTCAGGGGCCGTGTGTCCGACTTCCCTTTTTTTCTTCCAGGCCCTTAAAAAAAGAGCCTGTCTTGGATAGATGAAAGGAAATCTTATCATAGGATCGTGGGCGTCTGGGAAATCACAACTCTGATTTGTGAGGGGGAGGGTCAGAGGGAGAAGCAGACTCCCCGCCGAGCAGGGAGCCCGATGCGGGACTCGATCCCGGGACTCCAGGATCATGACCTGAGCCGAAGGCAGTCGCTTAACCAACTGAGTCACCCAGGCGCCCCGCGATCAGTGTTTTTTAAAGAATTGGAAATCAAGAGGGCCCTGGGCCTTGAGGGTGATTTAAGAAAGGATATATATATATATATATATATATATATATATCTTCTTAAGGGAAAAAGGAATTGAAATTGCTTCTAAAGGAAAGTACATAATGCATCTATTTTTTAAAAAATCAAGATTGAGTAAAAACGACCTTTCCCCCCCAAATACAGTTCTGTGAGGTTTTTTTTTTTTTTTAAAGACTTTATTTATTTATTTGAGAGAGAGAGAATGAGAGACAGAGAGCACGAGAGGGAAGAGGGTCAGAGGGAGAAGTAGACTCCCTGCCGAGCAGGGAGCCCGATGCGGGACTCGATCCTGGGACTCCAGGATCATGACCCGAGCTGAAGGCAGTCGCTTAACCAACTGAGCCACCCAGGTGCCCCTAGTTCTGTGAGTTTTACCATATGAGCCCATGTGTGTGAACAGTACCACACTCAGGACATGGAACCCTGTCAGACAGCTCAGAAAATTCCCGCACGTCGTCCCTTTGTACTCACTGTCCTGCTTCTCCAGCCTCTGTTGACATTGGTCTTTGCTCCGTCACTGTTGTTGGGTCTTTTCCAGAGCGACGTATGAATGGAATCATAGAGCATGTAACCTTTTGAGACTTTGCGCTCAGCGTAATGTCTTTGAGGGTCTTCTGAGCTGTTGGGAGCATCTGTGGTTCTCTCACTTCTGTTGCTGAATCCTATTCCACTGTATGGGTCAGAGTTTGTAGCCATTCACTTGCTGAAGGACATTTGGGTTGTTCCCAGTTGGGGGCAGTTGTGAATACAGCTGCTGTCAACTTTCACAGATAGTTGTTTGGTTTGTTTTTTTTTTAAGATTTATTTATTTATTTATTTAGAGAGTAAGCGTGAGCAGGGCGGGGGCAGGAGAGGGAAAGAGAGAATCCAAAGCAGACTCTGCTCTGTGGAGCCTGACGCGGGGTTCGATCCTACGACCTTGAGACCATGACCCGAGCTGAAACCAAGAGTTGGATACTCAATGGACTGAGCCACCCAGGTGGAGGTTTCATGCATAGGTTTTGATGTGAACATAGTTTTGAATTCTCACGGACAAATACCCAGAGGTGGAATCCTCATCAGCACTTGATATTGTGAACGTTTTTTATCTTTTTTTTTTTTAAAGATTTTATTTATTTATTTGAGACAGAATGAGAGAGAGAGAGAGCACATGAGAGGGGGGAGGGTCAGAGGGAGAAGCAGGCTCCCTGCCGAGCAGGGAGCCCGATGCGGGACTCGATCCAGGGACTCCAGGATCATGACCTGAGCCGAAGGCAGTTGCTTAACCGACTGAGCCATCCAGGCACCCTGTGAACGTTTTTTATCTTAGCCATTGTAATAGGCGTGCAGTGGTATCTCAGCATAGTTATGTTTATTTAAAAAAAAAAGTGCTGAAAACACACCTTTAAAAGACATGGCTAAACAGTTTCCTGGACGACACTGCACAGACTTAATGAACTCTCTCAGCTTCCTGTTTTATGAACGGGTAGACCCGAAAGGACCATTGTGCAAATAAAATCTGAGTCCCAGAGTGTAATAGTACCAGCAGGTAGATGTAAGGTGTCAGTCCTGGTGGTGCTTATCTCAGAGAACTGATTGGGTGTATAGCTTTGATTTCAGTAACTATTTTGTTCAATCTCTCATACAGTTCTAATAATTAAGAAACAAAATTACAGAAGCTACTGAAAGGCAGTGTAGATATGGAGAAAAGAATGTAGGCTTCAGGGCATGTATTATCTATTGCTGCACGACAAATTAATCCCAAATAATTAAGTGACTTAAACCAATAGTAAATATTAATTGTTTTGCACAGTTTCTGCAGGTTGGGACCTTGGGGATGGCTGAGTTTCTGTCTGCATGTTTGCAATAAAGATGTCAGTTGGGGCTGTACGATCTGCTTCCAGGGACCACCATAGGCTCTTCTTGGGCAGGATGCTTGGGTGTCCTCACAAGATGGCGGCTAGCTTCTCTCCGAGTGAGTGACAGGAGGAGGCCAAGGTAGATGCTGCCATGACTTTTATGGGCTAGGTTTGGAAATCATACACTGTCACTTCCACAGTAGTTTTGGTCATCCAGGCCAGCTGTGAGTCAGAGGGCAGGGACTACACAAAGGTTTGGATGTGTGGAATCCGGCATGGGGCTAAATCCCATGACGCTGAGATCATGATCTGAGCTGAAATCAAAAGTTGGACACTTGACTGACTGAGCCACCCAGGAGCCCCTCTTTTTTTTTTTTTCTTAACAACATTTTTTTGTCTAGCTTACTCTCTTATAAGAATACAATATATAGGGCGCCTGGGTGGCTCAGTTGGTTAAGTGACTGCCTTCGGCTCAGGTCATGATCCTGGAGTCCCTGGATCGAGTCCCGCATCGGGCTCCCTGCTTAGCAGGGAGCCTGCTTCTCCCTCTGACCCTCCCCCCTCTCATGTGCTCTCTGTCTCTCTCATTCTCTCTGTCTCAAATAAATAAATAAAATCTTTAAAAAAAAAAAAAGAATACAATATATAACATAACTTACAAAATATGTGATAATTGACTATGTTACTGGTAAGGCTCCAGTCAACAGTAGCTGATTAGTAGTTAAGTTTTTGGGGAGTCAAAAATTATACGTGGATTTTTGCCTATGTGGGGAGTCAGTGCCCCTAACTCCTGCATTGTTCAGCAGTCAACTGTATATAAAAAGGGACTGCCTACTGATTTATAAAACGCTCATGACATGGTAGGTATTATTTGTATTATTAAACTATGAAGCTTTAAATCTTAACCGTGCAGAGCATATCAACAGACAAACACATTAGGTAATAACTTTGTTTTTAGCAAAGGTATTGGTCCCAGCTCCTTTCACTTTTATTTTCGATGTATGTTTATTAAAAAAAAAAAAAAAGTTTTTTTTTAATTTTTTAAAGCTTTTATTTTTAAGTAATCCCTACCCCCAGCATGGGGCATGAACTCACAACCTTGAGATCAAGAGTCACACGCTCCGCCCACTGAGCCAGGGCACCCCCTGTTTTCTATGGATGTTTAAAATTTTTTTTCCTTTCCTTTTTTTTGCCAGTCATTGTGAAGTAGCGAACACCAAATTCATCATCTAGTCTTGTTGTCTGTTTTGTTTGTTAGTAATACCCCCAGTGAGAAGTATGTGGCTAGAGGTCGGCATATGTGCTGTAAGGACTCAGAGACCTTTGTGATGAGCTTAGGGCTGCCTGGAGAGCAGGTGTGAAGGATCAGCTCATTAGGTCTCTGCCTCTGTAGAGTTTTTAGAAAATGCTTACTGGTAAATGTAATTTAAAAATACATAAATCAGCACCCTTCGACTTTATTGGAATAGTCCGGAAAGCTTTCCTGTTCAAAGTGATCATGATGTGGGATAATTCTCCCTTTGTTGCTGTCACTGAAAACGAAATCTGGTGTCTTGGCTTCCTTTTCTGTCCCCACCTCCTATAATCCCACCCTCCCCCTGAGCTGCCCCTAAAACCAGGCCCAGGAGCCCTCCTGTCTCACAGCCTCCCATCTCCACACCTGCTGATTCCTCAGCTTGGAAGGCAAGGGCTTTCTACTCAGTTCTCGCCTCAGATGTCCACCCCGCCCCTGCCCACCTCCTTCCAGAAGCCTTTCTAAGGCTTCCGTCTCCTCCTGGGGGCTAACTTGAACACTCTGTTTCTACAGTGTGTTTTCTCTCTTTATCACTCATTTTACTTATCACTTTTATTGAACACTTCTGCATCTCAGGCTGAGCTCTAAGTGCTTTAGGTATACGGACTCATTTAATCCTCCCAACTGCCCTGAGTTTTAATCCCCATTTTCTATAAGGGGAAACTGAGGCACAGAGAGTTTAAATGACTTGCTGAATTGGCAGAGGCCAAGAAGAAGCTTGGGAAGTGTTTCTCCACTTACTGAGCGCGCCTTCTACTGATTTTTTTTTTTTAAGATTTATTTATTTATTTATTTGACAGAGAGAGAGAGAGAGAGAGCAGGAACACAAGCAGGGGGAGAAGGAGAAGCAGGCTTCCCGTGGAGCAGGGAGCCAGATGCTGGGCTCGATCCCAGGACCCTGGGACCATGACCTGAGCCGAAGGCAGATGCTTAACGACTGAGCCACCCAGGCACCCCTCTACTGAAATATTTTACACCTCTGTGTTCCCAGTGTCTGGCGGAGTGCTGGGAGCTTAGGAGGGGCTCAGTTAATATTTGTTGACGATTAACGGTCTTAAAAAGTAAACTTTGTCACAGATGATTTCTTACATTTCTTTGTAAAATGTCGTCCCTCCTGGCCTTCTGCAGGATGATGAGGTTCTGAGTTTATTTCTTATGCTATTCTTCGACCTTCCTGTGTCTGGTCACCTACCTCTTCTTTTTTTTTTTTTTTCTTTAAAGATGTTATTTATTTATTAGAGCGCGAGTGTGCGAGCATGAGTGGGGGGAGGGGCAGAGGGAGAAGCAGACGGGGGCTCGATCCCAGGACCCCAGGATCTTAAGCTTAAGGCAGATGCTTAACTGACTGAGCCACCCAGGAGCCCCTCTTCTTTTGCGATTATACGCTTAGTTTGCTACTTAAGAGATGAGCACGTATGTGTAAAGTTCTATGTATTTATGTGTATTGAGAAAAGGGTTTTACCCATGCTTTTCTTTGGATAGGACTAAGATGAGGAGTCTTCATTTTTTCTTTTGAACTTTTCTGTGCTTTCTAAATGTCCCATACAGAATTTTTATTGCTTTTATAATTATCCAGTCTTGTTATTTAAAACGGGAAAAGTATGTTTCAGAGACACAAGAAAAGGAAAACCTTGTAAGATAGTTTTCTGCACATTAAGCAGAGCCTGCTCACTTATGTAAACAGTCATGTGAGACATACTTAGGGCATTGCAAATCTTTCCCTGCTGTATTACTGAAACCATCCACTTGAAGATTGTTTTTCTTCTTCCTAGTGTGTCCAAGGCACATAACAAAGGAATACAGGTCCTCGTGACACTTGGGTGAAAGGTGGCCTTTTAGGGGAGATGGTGATTGAAAAGTGGTTCTCTGTTTGTGGTGTGGAAGTTCAAGATTGCCTGGGGCCCGTGGTCCAACTCATGGGATGCTTTTGTTTTGGAGGTAGAATAATTCACAAGGATGAACTTAGACTTCAGACCTTGAGTGGTGGTAATGATCCGAAGGTCACATCCATAAATCCCAGAGTCAGCTGGGACAGTTGCTTCTCCCACGCCCACAGGTAAATTAGCAAGACCGAAGGGGATCAGAAACTGTCCTGGGGGTTGGATTCCTTTTATTTAAAGATGGCCATGCTTTGCTGTAGGAAGAAAAACTCTTGAGAAACCCAGAGGTGGTTTTGTCCTCTAGCCATACCAGGCTGTTTGGGTATCACCTGCCTGTTTATCCTGAGGAGCCCACGGGTTGGGCACTGTTCCAGGCCTCCGTCCCCGCCCTTTGCCTACTCCTTTCCCCCAGCTAACTGGGTGCTGGGATGGGTCTTCAGTTCTGAAGATGGAACAGCCAAGAAAATTTTGTCTTTAGGGTGATTGTAGGGAAACTGCAATAACCTGTCAAGCCCGTTTCCTGAAAATTGCTTCAAAGTCTACCGCACGAGCTACTTAACAGCACCTAGGGAACCCGTTCTGGAATCCGGGTACTTGGTGTGGGGCTGTAGGATTACCAGTTTCCTCTTGGGTCCTGTGCTGGGTCCTGTGCTGGGCCATGTGCTTGGCACTTTGCACTTATTTTTGCTTGATCATTTATTCAATGAGGAAGGTATTATCCATTCTACAGAAGAGGAAACTAAGACACAGGTTATGGGCTAACGTACCCAAGGCCACACAGCTAGCTAATAGGTGAAATCAGATTTTCCTACAGCCCATACTCTTCTTTGTGCCTCAGATTGGGATCATCCCACAGCTGCAACTGAGCCCCCCAGAACTGGGGTCAGGGGAGATGGGTTCTGCAAGGTCACAGTCAAGTCCTGTCTTTATTTTAAAAAACTGTGTTTTGGGGTTCATTGTGAAATTTTTAAAATCACTTTCGCTTTTTAAAAAGAGTTCACTAAAAAAAATCACTGAAAATGATTCTCTTCCTGACGGAGCTGTCTTGGCACCCCCTTAAATTTTGCGCCCCAAACCAAGTGCCTCCCTTGCCTCTCCCTACTCCCAAGGAGACAGCCTCATCAGCCAGCAGAGGATTTCCTCCTCCTATTTTCAGCATTGTAATACTAGGGTTTTTTTTTTTCCTTCAAGGAATTTTGGGGGCTGAGTCACAGTCATAAAGACCTTTCTTGGTTTCACCTTTGAAAATGCAGCTCGGAGGGGCGCCTGGGTGGCTCAGTTGGTTAAGCAGCTGCCTTCAGCTCAGGTCATGATCCCAGGGTCCTGGATCGAGCCCCGCATCGGGCTCCCTGCTCGGCAGGGAGCCTGCTACTCCCTCTCCCTCTCCCTCTGCCTGCCTCTCTGCCTACTTGTTCTCTCTCTCTATCTCTGTCAAATAAATAAATAAAATCTTTAAAAAATAAAAAATTAAAAAAAAAAAAGAAAATGCAGCTCGGCCTCTGACAGACACCGCTGTTGGGACCATGGGTTTCTTACAAACCCAGGTCTGACGCAAGCCTGTGGGACTCACTGTGGCCCCATGTTCTGTAGCTGGGTGCGCATGTTTGGGGGGGGGGGGAGGAGTTCGGTTTTTAAACTGAAGCCACATGACAAAGGAGCGGAGAAATAAGGCTCTCCCTGAAGACTGATGCCAGCCCTCTGGCAGGTGGGTGCTTTTGGCCTGGGCCCGGTGCATCCCGGGGCTGTGGGTGGGCCACACTGCTCCGTCTCCCTGGGGGTGTCTGCAGAAGGGCGTGGGTGGCCCAGGTGTCCTCAACAGATCACAAGTCCAGCCTCATGCATTTCACGTGGGAATTGGCTGTGTTTCGTGGTCTTTTTTTTTTTTTTAAATCATTTAAAAATAACCTTGTTTCTTGTGCGTGTGCCTTTTTTTAATTGCAAAAGTAATAGGGGTCATGGTAGAAATTGAAAAGGAAAGAAAAGTAGTCTGGGAAAACACACACCGGTTGCTTTCTTCTGGATTTTTGCTTTATATTTATTTTTGCCTTAATTAAAAAAAAAAAAAACAAAAAACTCTTACTTTTTAGAGCAGTCTTAGGTTCACAGCAAAATGGAAGAGAAAGGACGGAGAGTTCCTATATATACACCCCTTGTCCCCCAGCCTGCCATTATCAACATCGAGCATTCTCCTTAATGTTTCATTTTCTTCAGATTTATATTATACATGTTTTTTGAATTTCTCTCCCCTCCCCCCAGTCTTGCTTCAGTAATTCTTAAATTAGTGTGATTAAGGTGAAAGGTCTTATGAGGTCATTTCTTGTTGACCTTTCCTCTGAGGAATGCAGCTGAGCTTACAGTGGGGAGGGGGTGGTCCCCAGACGACCTGCTCTTGGAATATTTATCATGTGGAGATTTCCCAGAATGTGCTTAGAAGGATTTAGGGCCTATGAAGACTCTGCCCTTCCTGTCTCTTTTATCAGTGGATTTTTTTTTTTTTCTCAGTGGTGTTTGGGGGGAGGGGGTCTGGGAGCCACTTTCCATTAGCAATGTTTAGCCTTCCTCATGAGTTAGAAAATAGAACTGTAGTAGGAGTGTTTCCAGAACAGTCTCTAGTGTTAAAGGAAACACCTAACTGTAGGATGCTTCTGGCAATTAATACCATTGTTTGGCCCGCGTGGTCTGTAAAAGCCTTGAATTTATAATCACAGATTGATGGCAAATCTAAATTTTATTCATCACCCTGGCCCTTGGACACCGTTTATTCTACTCTAGAATACCCGTCTGTTAGCTTCTGGACTTCATTTCAGTCGCTGCCATGCATGGGCCCGGTTGGTCTCTTGTGAAGTTAGAGAATCCTTCACGATGTTCTATGAATGGCTGAGGCCGCCTTTCAAATCCAGAGCTTCGAGAGCTGACAAATGCTCATTTAAGGGAAGAAAAAACTTGGGGACCGTGATCTTCTACTCTAGTGGCCTATAAATTGAATCCTTCTGACCACCTCTCTTTAGATGAATTCTGTATCAATTGCTGGGTTGCTTGGCTCTGAGTAATGCTTTTGCCACCAACACCAGTCTTGACTTTGAGTGAACATTGTGTCTACGAGCATTGAAGATTATGGGGAAGGAGAGGGGGAAAAAAAGGATCGGGACAGGGGGCGCCTGGGTGGCTCAGTTGGTTAAGCGACTGCCTTCGGCTCAGGTCATGATCCTGGAGTCCCGGGATCGAGTCCCACATCGGGCTCCCTGCTCGGCAGGGAGTCTGCTTCTCCCTCTGACCCTCCCCCCTCTCATGTGCTCGCTCTCTCTCATTCTCTCTCTCTCAAATAAATAAATAAAATCTTTAAAAAAAAAAAGGATCGGGACATTGGCATATGGGTATTTTGCCTCCATTAATGTTGGTCGATCTGCAGTCTGTCTCGGCCATTGTGAGGAGTGCTTAACGGCTGGACTCTGTTTACCTGACCCCCACTGGGCCGCGTTTCAGGGCCTCTTGTTTTGAGAATGAAGAATAGGGCATTTTAATTCAAGACTGAAGGAGCGAGAAAGTCTGGGGGGCTCTTGTGGGTTCATGCCCAAGTCTCTCAGTTCTTCCTAATGGAATCTCTTGACTCTTGATTTGGATTTGATGACACAACAGAGGCGTTTCTGCCTCCTGCTGTGAATCCAGTGGTGGCCTTATTCATCTTTTAGAGAGCTGAGATTGTTATTGCCTGTGCAAAAGGCTCATTCCCTTGATTGTTTGAAGAGTTCGGTAGGTAGCCTTCTTCCTTGCGGCTGTTCTAGCTTCCTCCTCTGTGGCCTCAGGTGTATTTTTGCGTGAGAGGGAAGTTTCTCTCTAATGGTTCAGCAGGTAGGGCTGCCCAAAGCGAGATGATAGGATTTTTGCTTAATCCTCCCATTTACCTTCAAAATACTATGCCCTTTCGTTGGATTTAAAAATTCTTCTTTTGCTTGAGTCTATTTTTGAGTTTGTGATATCTTGAAAAGATTGCAAAATTGTCCTGTAATTTGGCAATGGTGACGGTATTGAAGGAAATGAAACGTTTTCTGAGAAACTGTGTGCGTGTGTGTGTGTGTTTGTTTCTTAAGATTTTACTTACTGGAGAGAAAGAGCGAGAAAGAGCACGAGCGGGATAAAGGGCAGAAGGAGAAGCAGGCTCCTCGCTTAGCAGGGAGCCTGATGTGGGGCTCAATCCCAGGACCCTGAGATCATGACCCAAGCCTAAGGCTCTAGATCCTTAACCGATTGAGCCACCCAGATGCCCCTGAGAAACAATGTTTTAAGGCAAATTGTAACTATTAAATTATGAAGAGGTACCCAGAGCATGCCACTCTGTGCATGGCCCAACATGCTTTGGTTTTAAATCCCAGTAATGCAGAGTTCACAGTGGTCTGAACTCTGTCAGGCTGAAGTTTGTTTTAACAGAAAGCTATGGAAAAAGGTTTATTAAGCAAATAGGGAAAATAAAGTTAGATGGGGAAAGTTGATTCCCTTTAAGAGAAGAAACTTTTCCAACACTTGGGAATCATTCATGAATCCTACCATTAAAATAAACCTGTTAGGACGTTTATGTGATAATCGCCCATCATTTAAGAGCATAACATCAAGAAATATTTTATACATCGACATTTAACTCAAATGGTAGCATATACTATATGCTGTCTTGTATCTTGTTCTTTTCACTTAGTATACCCTGGAGATTGTTCCAGATTAGTACATACAGATTGCTCCCATGTTTTTATGGGCACATCATAGCCATTTTATAGGGATACCCTCAGTTATCTGTAGTGTTGCCCTGTTGATAGACATTTAGATTGTTTCAGAGATTTTGGTCTTATAAACAGTGCTGGAGTGAGGATCCTTGATGTCTGTGAGTATATCTGAAATATAAATTCCTAGAAGTGGAATGTGTGTCAAAAAGATACGTGTTTTCAGTGTACATAGATATTGCTGTATTGCCCTCCCAAGAGTTTCTACCCATTTATTCATTTTACTAACTCTTAGGTACTGTTTACCGTGTGCTGTGCTAAGAACTGTTATTATTAATAATTCTAACAAATATTAACGTGTTTAATCCTCAGAGTGACTCTTAGAGGTACTGTCATGATCACAGTTTTAAAGATGGGGAAAACTGGGGGGTGCCTGGGTGGCTCAGTCATTAAGTGTCTGCCTTCGGCTCAGGTCATGATCCCAGGGTCCTGGGATCGAGTCCCGCATCAGGCTCCCGGCTCGGCGGGAAGCCTGCTTCTCCCTCTCCCACTCCCCCTGCTTGTGTTCCTTCTCTTGCTGTGTCTCTCTCTGTCAAATAAATAAATAAAATCTTAAAAAAAAAATAAAGATGGGGAAAACTGAGGCCATGGAGATGATGTAACCCGCACAAGGGCCGCGTGCAGATAGGGGTGAGGGAGGATTTGAACCCAGGCAGTCTGGATCCAGAGTCCCCTCTTAATCATGGTGCTTAACTGCCTGTTAGAGTGAGGAACTACAGTGATGTCAAATGCTTACTTTTTTCCTAATCTGACCAGTGAGATGTCAGGCTTTCTTAATTGTCATTTGGCATTTTTCTTATTAATAGTTGAGGTTGGACATATTTTCACATGTAGACAGGCCATTTGGATTTTCTTGGCCATCTCTCCACTACTTGGTCTTCTTGCCTTTGCGCATTTTTCTCTTAGGTTGCAAGAATTTTTCCTGTGATTTGCTGGAGTTCTTTTGCATATGGAGAAAATTAGCCCTTTGTCAAATGTATTTCAAATGCTTTGTCCTACTTTGTAGTTTCCTTTTTGGCTCTGTACTTTATCAGTCATTTCCTCTCTAGTGTCTGGGATCTGGGTTATGTTTAGAGAGCTCTTCCTCGATCCGAGAGCATTTTTAAAAGTCTCATACTTTCTTCTAGAGCTTTATGGTTTTTTCAAAAAACTTATGTTGGTTTAAAGAGTAACATAGGATCCAGCTTTAGTTTTTTCTAATAACAGTCAGTGGTAGTGACATGCAGCTGTACAGGAATGAGAACCAATCTCCCAGTAGATTAGCATTTGAGGGGTCATGCTATTGTAATAGATTCTGCTGTGACTATTGACAGCTGAGCCTTGCTGTTAGCCATATGGCTCCCGTTTATCACGTGGCTTTCCCCCCCCCCTTTGTGCCCAATTTTGCTTTCCCTGGAGTTAATAATTACTTAGCGTTTCCTTTGCTTCATTTTCCATGTATTTAACCTAATTTATTTCAAAACTCCCACCTCTTACCTAAGTTCCTTTATGAGTATTCAAATTCATCAGATGTTCAGATAGTCTGTGTTTTATCCTCATGAAATTTGTCTGGAAGTCTTATGAGCTGCTGTGGTCTGGGCTAGGTTGTTTTCTGGCTTGGTCAGCACCCTCTCGTGTCTCCCATGGTTACCCCAGACACCCTTCTGTCTCTAGCACTCGATGTAGGATCTCTGGCCTAGTCAGCATCAGGGATCTCTCCTGGGAGTACCCCTTGCCTCTCTTCTTGAAATCGTGTTCTTGGAGCCTATCTCATTCTATTTCCATGTTTTCTCTGTCATTTTGGTGGAGCCCCTCCTTCAGTGTGTGGGGAGACCTGTGGGCCGGGAGAAGCTCTGAAAACAGGATGATGGGGTGCAAGGCTGTTTAAGAAGTAGTTAAAGCTTCCAGGTCTTCCTCTGTACTTCCTACTGGGACAGTGACTTAGCTCTCTGAACCCCTACCTCACCCATGTTTCAACTTCCCTCCCCCTCTCAATGTGGCTATAGTACTGTGTTTGGTTAACTCAGTACTTGGTTTGTACAATTTTATCACTGTATAAAGTGTTCACTGCTAAGCCAGATTCTTTCTTTTCACTGCTTCCTTCAAAAACTTTGTTTTTCCTGGAGGTAATTCACTTCTTAAAAACTTGCTTGATTGTCTATATACCTACTGCTAATTTCTTTCTTCCAAATAATTTCAACAGACCCGTCATTTTTCTTTCAACTACATTGTACCAAACTTTGAACACATCTTATAACCATTCAGCTTCCCCATCTTTCTCCCCAGTGTGTACCACTGTCTCTAACACCCCCATCGTCTGTCTCCTGTCTGGATGAGTTGTACTTTAGACCCTGTACGCAACCATCATTCAGAGGCTTTCCTTCATTGTTTTCCTTTCCTGGACCCACTCTTTCCTGGACTCTATATCCTTTAGTTTCATAGTTTTCTGCATTGTTTTGATAGAATACATAGTCTAGTAGCTTTCTCAGAAAAGTGCAGAGGAGCTAAATTTCTTTAGAATTTTTGCTTGGAAAAATGCCTTTAATATATGATTAGATTTGCTTGATAATTTTACTACACATGGAATTAAAAATTCCTTGAAATTTGAAGACATTGAAATTTTGCTTCCTTGAAATTTTGAAGACATTGTTCCCTTGTCATCTAGTATCCTTTGTATGTGATTTATTTTCTTTCTGGAACATTTTAGAATCTTCACCTGATTTCTCCTATTTAGAAGTTTTACAGTATTTAGCATATATCTCAGTGGGTCCTTTTAAAATTACTTTTGCTGGGCATTTGCTTTTCTTTTTAATTTGGAGACATTTGTCTATCAGTCTGGAACATTTCTTGAATTAAAAAAACAGTTTCTTTTAATTCTCTCTTTCTGTAACTTCTATTATTTTAGGATTAGGCCTTATGATTTCCCTATCTTTTTAAATTTCTGTTTGTTTTTATGCTCTACTGTCTATGAAATTTCTTTAGATTAACCTTTCAACTAACTATAGTATAGAAACAAAAATTTCAGTTATCTATATTATTAATTCTCAAGAGCTGTTGGCCTGTTTTTATAGCATCTCTCCCTATATTTTGAGACACAGTGTTCTCTCTGGGGATCTTAATTCTAGATTTAAAAACATTTTCCTCTGCTCCCTGTAATGTCTGCATTTTTCAGAAGGCTTTTCTCTTCCTCTGCATTTTGGTCCAGACTTTCATTTTGTAAGCTTTCCTTAAATGTTTGCTGATCCTTGGCTGTTTATTGAGAGCAAGTATTAAGAGTGTAAGATACAGAAAATCAGATCTGAACCTCTGTGCATGTGGACATGGTTTGTCCATTGTTGATTTTTCTTTAAAGTGATGAAGCAGCAACTGGTCCTTTTGTTGGAAGAAACCCTCAAATGTTAGTATGTGTGTTCGTTCAGATTCTCCAGAGAATGATTTCTCAAGCCTTTCCTGGAATAAGCCTGGGGATAAGCTAAGAGTATTCTGGAAGCAGGATGGAGGAAGGGGACAGTAGGTCCCGTGGGGGTAGTAAGTAGACTTTTCCTTAATTTCCACCATCGCTTGCTACGTTTTCAGCACAGAATCACATCTCTCTTTTTCATTGTACCTGGTGCTATGTTGAGTTTCTGATCTCCCCCATTCGATTTCATTGGACAGTAAGCCTCTTAACTGGTAGTTGGGGCAGATAGGGGAGGGGACCTGGGGCCCCGAGGTCCATCCTTTTTGTATCTGACCTGCACCCTCTGTTCTATCCTTCCCCCCCCCCCCTTCAGCGGGGCCTCCCAGGGGCTTTGGCAGGGAACTGGCCTATTTGTTGGAACCCCTGGGAATCACTTAGGGCACCATCATCAGTTACTTCTCGCTGCTTTCCATTCATTGTCCAAGGGTCAGCTGAATGCCTTGTCTGCTCTTGTCTTTGCTGAGTATTGTTTTGTCCTTTTGAAGAGGTGTGTTTGCTGTCCTTTTGGTGGATCTTTGGAGGCAGAAGTGATACAGGCATGTGGTTTATCTGTCACGTTTATTTTGCCAAGAAGCAAAAATTTGCTGTAGAAGCAGTGATCATACCAGATCTAAATTGTTCAAAAAAAGAATTAGGTAACCTTTTCATTTTCTAGGGATGCAGATTTAGTCCAGTGTGCGTGGGTCAGTCGAAGAGAACTTAACAGGATTTGTTATATGATGGGTTTGCCGTGCAGACATGGCAGGTGCCCTACACTCACTCAGTTTTCTTGTCTCTTTCTCACTTGCACACAGAAAATCAAGCTCTGTCTGTCTGAGAGGTTTGTTTCTGTTTTTTGCTTTTTTGGATTGTTTTGTTTTGTTTTGTTTTTAGATCTCTTGACCACAGATGTTTTCACTGGCTCTGTGGGGGGTTGGCTGGCCTCCATCGGTCTAGCACTTCTCTTCTGGATGGAACAAAGAGAAGATGTCCCTGACAACTCAGGGCCGTGGAAATCCTGCTGTGCTTTCTCTGCTTTGTGTCTGTTCTGTTGGGTGGGGTGGGAAAAAGGACGAGAATTTCACTCCTGATGAGCCACGAATGAGACATTTCTGAGCAGGAATCCAGGAGATGCCGGGCTATTGATTTAATTTTGGCTTCTTAGGGAGGTCTTGGTGGCCTTGGGGATGAAGCGATGGGAAGGAGGGAGACACTGGCAGAATAAACAAGATTCTGAAAATAGGGTGTCATGGGGGTTGGCACCGGGGATGGGACTTGGCTCAGAACAGCTACTTTACCAGTGCCACCAAGCAGTTATGTGACCCCCTAGGAATTTCCCCATGACCTCACCTTCCCAGGGGTTGTAGCCAAAGAATGAGAAGCACAGGGCTGCCTTTAGCAAAGTTCCCCTACGATACACACCCACAAATCTAACAGCTCCTCAAAGTTCAGCGTGAAGGAGCAGAGAGAAATCACCTGTGAGCCCATAACGTGCCCATGTTCTGGGTTGTCTTTAGACCTTGGGCAAGTGTGATAGTTTCCATGCTTTGTGTGTGTGTGTGTGTTTGTGTGTGTGGAAATGGAGAAGCCGGAGGGAGAAGGAAGTGAGCTCATAACTAGCTTTTCAACACAGTGCTGACTTTTGCATTTCTTTGTACAGTATTTTGCCAGGACTTTGACATCCGTTTAAAGAAGAAAAATTCTTTCTCCTTGAACATCTGTGCAAAATCAGATAGGGCGCAGGGTTCAGAGCCCAGCGAAAGTATGGGATAATTTGGCCCATTTCTGAAAGCCGGAGTGAGAGACAACAGATCCACTCTATTGTAGTGTACTGGCACTAACCCAGTAGCCAAGGCAGGCCGACAAATTGTGCCGAAAACATGCATTCATAGTGCTACGTAATCACATTTTGAAAAATGTGCAGTAGATAAGCGGGGAAATAACGCATTCTGGCTGCTTCATAAATAAACGTAGTTAAGGATGGCTGTCACTCACGTTTGTATCTCTGGTGTTGGGCGTGCACATCAAAAAAAGCAAACCCAATTCGCTAAACCAGCTTGGCATACATACAGCCCCCTCCAAATTCAGCATCGGTTCATCGCATTCTAGCCCGTGCATCGCTGTGAGCCAGGAAATCGCGTTTAATTAGGTCATTTGTTCTTGAGAGTTCTGTCCTTGCAAAGAAGGAGAGGAATTTTTATGGGCAGTTGGCATACGTAAAAAGTCAGCGGTTCCACGGTTTGCTTAAATTTCAGGTGATACTTGGGAAAATTCCTTAAGAAGGAATTTTGTAGATTTCAGGATCTCAGTCAGCCTGGGTACAGTTTCTTCAGGTTTTGATTTTCGTTTACTCTCGTTTTTTTGCCTCTCGACCTGGAGTCTTTGGAATCCTAAGGGGTTGTGTCTGTGGAATGCAGGCCTGTGAGGTGTTTTCAGGATTTCAGAAAGCCAACCAGCAGAATCCTGCAGTCATGGAGGCCCGGAGTGGGAGTGGGAGGTGGGCCATCTCGTTAAGTCCTTGCACATTAACAGAAGCATTGGCGTTGTTTGGCTTGGCCGCGTCTTTCTCCCCGGGGCGTGGTGCCACGCAGTCACCCGCTGATCACAAGGACTTACTGACCATTCCTTACGTGTGCCTTTTATGCACAACAAGGAAGTCGTTGCGGCCCGAGGCATGCGTTTTCTTTCTCTTTCTCCATCAAGGGATGGGGCTTGGGGAGTGGTAAGGTAGGAGACTAGGGACAGGGACCCTGATCCAGAGAGAAGTGACCACGGTCTGCGCTGAAGGCCAGCTGTCCCCACACTGCTCTCTTCACTCCCCCCAAGTGTACCCAGTATGGGGGGTGGTGTTCCTTTATACTGGTGCTGATGGGGGAGTGCTCTCATCCCATCCCAGTTTGCAGCTCTATTAGCAAATACCAGGGACCCGCCGCAGCTGTGGTCTCCGAGACAGAAGGGTCTCCACTGCTGGGGTATGGGAGCATTCCACTGGAGTCCTGGCTGCTTGCTTGCTTTCCAGCTCCAGACTACAGAATGTTTATGTCAGGTATTAGAAATACACAGACCGGAAGGAAATTGACCAAAACGTGAAGGACTTTTGTTTGCCGGCCCTCCGCTGATAGGCCAGATTACCAAATTTTGCAACACGGTGCAGTGATTGTCTTTCTGCTTTAACTTGGCAAATGATCAGTAATGAGATCTATCCTGTTGTTTGAAAGTGGGAGGGGACTATATGTATTTTTGGTGTGTATCGGAATGTTCTCAAAGGTTGCTGACTCAGAGCACCTGATGAGGTTCACGGGGTGTGAGTCCGGCACACCTGAGGATTTTCAAACACATGGGAGGTGCTGTGGCCGAAACTCTACTGAGAGCTACAAGGAAAACCCTGGAGCAGAAGCTTAGGCTTTCTGCTTATCGCTGCCCGAAAGTTTCGTATTTCTTCTTTTGCTCAGGTTCCAGATGTTTTTGGAAGGCTTGAAAGTGAATAAAATAGCTCTTTGACAAAACTGACAGAAACTGAGAGGTTCGGGAAGGGGGGTGGGCCCAGTGAGTCATTGTACGGAAGCATTGTGTTGTTAGCTTTGGCAAAGATAGTTCTTAGAGAAAGCTCTGTGAAATGACTCACTTTTCTGGGGCACGTGAGCTCTCTGCCTTGTCTCCTATTCGATTGCCATTCCCTGCCCTTGAATAGCAGTAACCAACACTTTCAGAGCACATGCTAGGTGTCAGGCATGGTTCTGAGCACTTTACATATATCACATTCTCAACATAACACTGAGAGGTGGACACTGTTACATTCGAGGAAACTGAGGCACAGAGAGGTCAAGCAACATGCCCAAAGTCACACAGCTGTAATCAGTAGAGGCATGATTTGAACCCAGGTTTTGCCCTCAACCACACCCCTGCCTCTGACTGGGCTAGTGGGGATGGGTGGGTGTGGTTCGTGGTTAAATTCAGGTAGAGGGTTTTGCTGAAGCGCTCTCTGTAGCAGGTGTTGGGCAGCCTGATTTAATTAATTTTTTGCTGACCAGCCAGTCTTTATTGAGGCACCTGTCTGCCATTCAAAACCAGGAGGTGTAACGTGGTTCTGTTTTCAAGGAATTCAGGGCCAGAGTTGGGATGTGAGATAATGTTGCTATGAAAATTTACATAAGACATAGTTGTTTTGTTTTTTAAAGATCTTTTTATTTGAGAGAGAGCATGAGTGGGGGGGTAGAGACAACCTCGAGCAGACTCCCTGCTGAGCGGGGCGGGGCGGGGGGGGGGGGGCCCTGATGCGGGGCTTGATCTCACAACGCCGAGACCATGACCTGAGTCACAATCAGGAGTCGGATGCTTAACTGACTGAGCCACCCAGGCGCCCCTAAGACATAGTTCTTTAGAAGGAACTCTATGAGGGGATGTTTGTATCTGTCTTGGGAGAAAAATAAGTTGCTGTTTTAAGTGAGAGATGGAAATATACCCAGAAGTGGGGGAGCTCCAGTACCTCTTTAATCTTCAACTGGTTTCTCCTGGTCTGAGAACAAGATTTAAGTCTTTCCTATCTTAAAAAACAAAAGTGAGCTAAAAAAATTTCCTTCCCAAACCATTCCTCCTGTTGACGTGTTCCCGGCCTCTCAGATGGATTCCTTGAAAGAACCATCTTTGAATGAGAGAGCTTAACTCTCTCACCTAATGCTCATTTCCAACTCGTTCCTATAAGGCTTCCAGTGGAGTCATTCCACTGCGGTAGTGCTTATTCTAAAACACATACACTTCTTAAAGATTTAAAAGTAATACATGCTTACTGCAGAAATGAAAACATGTATGCAAAAAAAAAACCCAAAAACCTGTAACCTGTAAGAAATCATTGTAATTTGTAAGAAATTAGCATTGATGTTAGGCCACCTCTCTTCCCCTTAGCTGCAAATTTTTATCAGTTATGAGTTTTATAATGCAAAGGATTGTAGCATATTTATTCTGCTCTAATACCACAATTTCTCATAACTCTTAGTCAGTGCTTATCACCACTTTTCTTACTGTGGCCATTCCTGAGGCTTTTCATTTTGATTCATTCTTGGTTGGCAGGATCTCACTGTCGGATTGTTTTATTTAAAGCAGTCCTTGTGGGGACTGCATTCCCTGAGTTCTTCACTGCTTCAAGAGTGGCTGTTTCTTGCCCTTATATTTGAAGGATAATTTGGCTGAGTATCAAGTTCTTGGGTCACACTTTTTTGCCCTCAGAATTCCAGACGTTGTTGTCCATTTTCAGCATTGGGTATTTCTGGAGGAGAAAGCTAAGGCCAGGTTCATGTTTCTTCGCTCTTACACAGGACTGGTTTTTCTCAACAGATGTGCCTGTATGCTCTTTCATTCTTTCTAGAGTTTAGAGATTTATTTACTAGCCTGTCTGGGCATTGGTTGTTTTAGGTCTCTTTCCTGGGATTTTCTGTACCACAGTATCTGTAGATTCAGGTCTGTTTTTGCATCAGAAAGTTTTCTTCTGTTAGATCTGTTAATATTTCTGCACATATGTTGAATATTCTTCACTTTTCAAGAACTATATTTGTTATGTTCTGTTCAAATCTAGCATCTAAATCTAGCATCTGTTCTTACAACCATTTATATATCTTTGTTTCTTTCCATTTAATTTTGAGTAATTTCCTCAAGTTTGTTCCCTGTGTCTCTTTGTGTTTTCTGAAGCTGGCTCTGTTTTATTGTTGCTGTTCTAGCCTGTAATTTTTTTTTTCCTAATCCACATCTTCTGTTCTATCAGTCCATTGAAAACCATTAGATTAATGGTAGTCATTTCTTGGAAACTTCCTATCTAGTCTCTGAGTGCCCTTTTTTAGAGAGACCATTTTATTGTAAATATTTTTCAAATGATGGAGAGCTGTGTTTTCTGAACTCTGAATCTGTTACCTTTGTTGATTTTCATGGCTACACCATGGGTGTTCAACCTGTGCATTCAGAAGGGGCCTCGCACTGGGACTAATGCTCTGCTGCGACTGTCTTGAAATTCTTAATTTTTGAACAAGGGGCCCTGCATTTTCATACCGTAGCCCCTCCTGTTGATTATTTTTACAATGCATATTATTATCTGCCTTCTGCCTGGGTTCTTACTCCATGATTACTCATATTTGAATGAGGCTGAGCTGTTTGCTAAAAACCCTAACGTGTAGGATATGTTGAAGGTCGGAAGGCTGGGGTGGGGAGTATTGCAAAACATCTGCTCTTATTTGTTGCGTCCACTGTTTTTTTTTTGTACCATTTCTGTTACTTCTTCTACCCTGAGAGTAATCTTCCTTCGGTTTTAACAAGTATTTTAATGTGTCATTTTAAAGTGACATGCTGTAATAGGGGTGTGCAGAAGGTATGATAATTAGAACATTGTTTATACTATTAGAATCTAAAAGCAGTTTATGAAACAGTGTGTGTAGTGTGATCCCATTTTTTGCTTTTTTTAAAAGCTGTGCATTAAAATATATTTGAAGGGAAATATACCAACATGTTGTTTCCCAGACTTCTCAAATCCATTCTACTCTTGCCTGTGGTGATTGCGGGCAGTGGGAGCTGCATCGTTTGGCGTTTCTCAGTAATAGTCTCAAGAATTCGTGAGAAACTCTTTTCTAGAGGGTGGTTTCAGTTACCCTACTTACTCTGTTTCTGCCTATTGAAGTAAAATTCATTCTTATGTTTTTGGCTGATGCTAATAGTTGGTCATCTTTAAGCCGATGACTATTTTTTAAGGTCCGTAATTTTAGTGATGAGTACTTTGAATGGGGAAGAACCGGTTTAATAAACACTTCTCTTGAAAAACAAAAACCAAACAACCCTCTGATTCTTAGTGCTCACTGATTCCCGTGGTGTTAATATTCCCACCACGGCCGATTTCAGGCTACCCACGTGGCATCATTGAACACAGAATTAGAAGGGGGTATGATGTAGCACGCTGTTCTGTAATATCGTCACTATACGTATACAGTGGGCAAAAATCACCTTGTGTAGAGATAACAGTAAAAATGTAGGAACATAATTAGGAAGTGATGACGTTTGAGTATTTATCACCTTCTTTTTAATATAATTTAAGTGTAACTTTATTTTTTTTTTTTTTAAGATTTTATATTTATTTACTTGACAGAGAGAGAGAGAACACAAGCAGGGGGAGTGGGAGAGGGAGAAGCAGACCCCCCACCCCGCTCAGCAGAGAGCCCAGTGCGGGACTTGATCCCAGGATCCTGGGATCATGACCTGAGCTGAAGACAGACACTTAACCGACTGAGCCACCCAGGCATCCCAGTGTAACTTTATTTTTTAATAATGCCTTTTTAACAAGTGGCTGGTAAAAATTCCCCAAAATTTAACAGTGGCTCTCAGGAGCTGATTCAGACTGGCTCCAGATTACTACTGGAAAGAACTCTTGACAGGACGAGTAAAGTAAGTAAAGGGGCACTTGGCTGGCTCAGTCAGTAGGGATGTGACTCTTGATCTGGGGGTTGTGAGTTTGAGCCCCACATTGGGTGTAGAGATTACTTAAAAATAAAATCTTAAAAAAAAAACCCCCAAAAAGTAAAGCATTTCAGGCATTGGCGTTAATCTGGTTCTTCAGGTGCTGTTTTGATCTAGAATTTTATTCTGGGGTGGCTTGCTTTTCTGCATAAGATTGCATATGATCAGAATACCAGTAGACGATGGGAAATAATCGAGTACTGTGCTCCTTATTATATAATTTCTTGGCATTTGGAATAGGATGGTACCTTTCTTGGTGGACACCATTCTTGGCATATCATCCTTTAGGAGACTTAATACATCCCAGATGATTTTGATTCTCTAACATTTAATCATTCATCTTTTTTTGTTGTGTTGGTAAACCATACATAACATAAACTTTACCATTTTAACCATTTTTGAGTTTACCTTTCGATGGCATTAAGTACACTCGCACTGTTGTACAACCATCTCCGCCATGCATTTCCAGAACTTTTTCATCTTCTTCAGATGAAATAATGTATCCATCAGCAGTAATTCCCCCCTTAGCCCAGCATCTGGCAACTTCCGTTCTGCTTGCTGCCTCTGTGAATTTACCTCTTCTAGCTACTTCATACAAGAGGAATCATACAATGTTTGTCCGTTTGTGTCTGGCTTATTTTACTTAGCATCATATCTTCAAGGTTCATCCATGTTGTATGTGTCAGAATTTCCTTTTTCCTTTTTTAAAGGCTGAATTATATATATATATATTTTTAAAGGCGGAATTATATATATAATTATATATATATATATAAAATTACTATTTTGGAGAGAGAGAGCATGTGCGAGTGGGAGGTGGGGAGGGGGAGGAGGGAGAGAGAGAATCGTAAGCAGGTTCCATGCCCAGCACGGAGCCTGACACAGGGCTTGATCTCATGACCCTGTGATCCTGACCTAAGCCAAAACCATGAGTCGGATGCCCAACTGACTGAGCCACTCCGGTGCCCCAAGGCTGAATAATACTGCATTGCATGTATATGCCACATTTTGTTTGTCCCTTCATCTGTTGGTAGACACTTGGGCTGCCTCTACCTTTTGGCTATCATGAATAATGCTGCTATGTACCTCGGTGTACAACTATCCGGTCAAAGCTCTGCTTTCACTTTTCTTTGGGATATATACCCAGAAGTGGAATTGCTGGATTATATGGTAATTCTGTGTGTAATTTTTTGAGGTATCGCCATATTATTTTATACTGCTCACTCATCATTTTTTGACCTGGAAATCAATATAACTTTCCCCAATGATTGCATTCTTGTTGATTGTATTCCTTCCTGTGCAGATAATATGTCTTTCTATGAGTTTATCTTTTGTGAATGGTGTTCTTTTAGCACATCATATATTTGAATGTCTAAAGTGTGATGTGATAGCCCAATTAAATGTAAAGATAGTATCATAACATAAAGCATAATATGATGAGTGCCAGAAGACAAATACAGTATGTTCTGAGTGCTCAAATGGAGAGGAACAGGAAAAATTTTGTGGAGGATGTGGCATTTTAGATAATTTTTGGTAAAGGAATAAAATGTTGCCAGGTGGAGATTTGGAGAAGGATAATCCAGGCAGAGGTAAGGAAAGCGGGCTACGCGTCTTGAGTAGAGAAAGAGAGAAATGTATGGAGAGGTAAGTTTGGGTCACCCTAAGGGATCTGGGATGTTAGGCTAAATTGGAGAGCTGCAAAAGGCTTTTCAGTAGGAATTCAGTAACAGAATTTTAGTTGAGTTGAAAACATTTTAATCTGGGCAGTCAGATGGATTACCATTTGGAGCTGGAGATTGTATTTGCAAAAGCCATTTGGCTGTTGAAATAATCTAGCTGAGAGGTCTTACAGGGAAATAGAAAGTTAGTTCTCTTATTCCCATTTTCCTCTTGGTGATGTAATGTCCATGACCAGAGTTCTGTTCAATTTTGTCTGTCACCTTTTTACTTTTATTTACATCATTCGATTGAATATGACATGTAATATATATTGACCATTCTTTAGGGAGTCCGTCAAATCATTAAGACAATGAATTGTGACCTGAGAAAAGTCAAATAAAATCCTGAGGGGGGAAAAGTGTTCAATGTGGTATTTCAAGCTGTGAAGACAAATACTCTCCAAGCTCTAAAGTTCCTCCCAATGGGTGCAGTGTTTTTTTCTACTGAACACGAGTTGGCAGTGTTACCAACTTGAACTTGGCCGTTGGTCATCCTTTGGAGTGTGGACTCTTCTGGTGAGGCTGACCTTTCATGGTTTAGCAGCACCCAGGAGGGGTCCGGAGCAGTTCCTGTAAGAACAAAGTGTCATAAATGACAGTTGAATGAATGAATGAAGTTTTCAAATAGAAAGGCAAGAGGAAGGTACTTAAAGGTTTACAGTAATGCCCTGGTGCCTTGACCACTTCCTGGACTGCACAAGGTTACTTGAGGGCCCGATGTGGGCCTCCCTGTATCATGAGGACGGTGAGGGCTGAGCTGGCCACAGCTAATGCCCTTTGAAGGCCCTTCTTTCCTAGAGATGAGTTCCTGAGTAGTCCTCCTTCAGAGTGGTTTGTGGTATTTCAAGGTGTGTTTGGGGAAAAGTGTTGGCCTCTCGCATCAGGAGGTTTCTGAGGTCGAAACACCAGGTTGGCTGTAAAGTGATAGGGCGCATGGATGTTTGCAAGCACTGCGAGTGTAGACCATCACCGGCTTCCCGGCATTCCTTCCCCAGGGCGGGAGAGAGCACTTCTGCCTGTTGCGGGATACCTGGCCCCTTAGCATCATTATGTTCCCAGGGAGTGACCAGGCTGGGTGGCCTTCCAGTGCTGGCTGATGGAGGTGTGCTTTTCAGCTAGGTCATAGTGTGACCAGGTGCATGAACTCATGCCATCTGAAGGGCTTGAAGTAGGAAGGCAGGCTTCTTAAGGTTGTGAGTGTCAGAAAATAAGTATTTTTTTTTTTTGATCATGTGAGAATAAGAGATCCCATTAAGTTAAGAAACCTGTTATTATAGAGAGCAGTATAGAAAGGGTTGGAATAAATGATAAATTCACCAGATTATGGAAATCATAGGAAAAGAAATTTCCTAAGCAACCAAATGTAATATTAAAATAAAATATGTATTCAGTACAGACAATATTTACTTATTTTTGCCATGCATATTACAAAGACTTCTCAAGTAAGGCGTAGTTGAATTTTTAATTTAAAAACTAGTTTGGGGGAGCGCTTGGGTGGCTCAGTTGGTTAAGTGTCGGACTTTTGGTTTTGGCTCAGGTCATGATCTCATGGGTTGTGAGATCGAGCCCTGTGATATAATAAATATATTTCAAATTTTTATTTTCAGTTTGAATTTTATTCACAGCCAAGGTTGGTGATTTCTGTTAACAGAAACCTTTTGAGTGATGGTTGTTTAAAAGCTCATTTTTTCTTTCTCATTGAAGTTCTTTGTCTCCATATTATACAATATTTTCTTTACTAGAAGTGTCTGTATTTAGTGATTGAGATTTGCCCCTGTCTTCTGTCTTTTGCCTGTTACCACTGTGTCATTCCCTTTTGTCCCTGTCTCTTTGGTTTTCTTGACCCTGACTGTAATAGCCTTTATATTAGCTTTTCTCTTTTTGAGCTGATCTGTTGAAGAATTGTTACTTTAGCAACGCCCAGGTGTGTGCAGTGGGGCAACTGAAGCAATCTCCACTCTTTTGTTATTTTCTTTAAAAATTTATTTTATTATTTGTTATTTTTTATTTTAAGTAGGCTCCATGCCCACTCTGGGTCTCGATCTCATAACCCTGAGATCAAGAGTCTCACACTCTACCAACTCAGCCAGCCAGGCACCCCTCTTTTATTCTTTTTTTTTTTTTTTTTAAGATTTTATTTATTTATTTGATAGAGAGCACAAGTAGGCAGAGTGGCAGGCAGAGGGAGAGGGAGAAGCAGGCTCTCTGCTGAGCAGGGAGCTGGACGTGGGGCTCGATCCCAGGACCCCAGGATCATGCATGACCTGAGCAGAAGGCAGCCGCTTAACCGACTGAGCCACCCAGGCGCCCCTTTTATTATTTTCTTTTAAAAATATTTCACAATGGTCTCCTTCCTGTGAGGATCTTTTGCATTGGTATATGGACAGTTACTGTGCAAAACTTTTAAAATGGATGCTCTTCCTTTGTTGTACCTCTGTATCATCTTAAGGAGTGGTGAAACTTTGGAAAATGTCCTTTCTCTTAGGCTCTTCTTTCTAGGGATACTTTCATTATAAATCAGTGCTTGAAAAAGATCCTACCTTGAAGTCTTTACCTCCGTATATGTTTATTTTGTACCTTTTTCTCCCTCCCAAACTTATTACTAGCAAGATGAAGGTTGACTGATAGGAGATTTGCAGGGTCCACTTCCTTCCCAGCCAGGTAATTGATAGATGACATTTCCAGTAGTTCTGTAAACTACAGTGTCCTAGCTCAGGCTGTTGGAACACAACATACAGTAGACTTGAGTGGCTTAACAACACAAATATATTTTTCGCAGTTCGGGAAGCTGACAAGTCCAAGATCAAGGTGCTGGCTAATTTGATTCCTAGTGAGACCTCTCTTCCTGGCTTGAAGATGACCTCCTCCTCAACTGTCCTCACATGCTCTTTCCTCGGTAGATGTGTGTGTGGAGAGGGGAGATCTTTCTCTCTTCCTGTTCTTATAAAGGCCACTAATCCTATCAGATTAGGACCCCACCTTGATGACCTCAGTTAACCATAATTATTTCCTAAAAGTCCTGCCTCCAAGTTCAGTCCCATTTGGGGTTAGGGCTTTAACATACGCATTTTAGCGGGGGAGAGGGGGGCTGGGGGTGCTCAATTCAGTTCATAGCATGTAGTTTCTGTTTTTCCTCCCCATTAAAAACAGACTTGAACACAGGTAGTCCTTGACTCCAGAGTATCAATTCAAATGCTCTCAATGTACAGACAGTGGCCTCTTGCCACCTCCCTTAGACCAGCTTCTGATTCCGTTGCCCTCCTGTGCCCCCCTCCCTGGGACTGAAAACTTGATACACAGCGTGGCCTGGACCTTATGCTCCTGCGCAGCACTGCTGAGGTGTTAGAGGAACTCCCAGTCCCGCCACCCCAGCTCTTCGCCTCTGATGCTACTGCATGGCCGGGTTCCCAGAGTGGACTTGGTTTTCCTGCCCCCGAGAGCTTCGGCCTGAAGCCCCAACAAAGCAGATTCTTTGCCTGTGACGTGGAGACCCTGTCTATGGTGTCCAGAGTCATTGTGCAAGTGCAAATTTTGCATTTATTTATTTATTCATTCGTGCATGCATGCATGCAAGCAAGCTCTGTGCCCAACGTGGGGCTTGAACTCACGACCCCGAGATCAAGAGTCACATGCTGCACGGACTGAGCCAGCCAGGCGCCCCTGTTTTGTGTTTCTTTAACTTAAACATTTTAACAAGTTGATTCTCCTATGTGGCACAATCTTCATGTTTGTAATTTTTTTTTTTTTAAGATTTTATTTATTTATTTGAGACAGAGAGAATGAGAGACAGAGAGCATGAGAGGGAGGAGGGTCAGAGGGAGAAGCAGACTCCCCGCTGAGCAGGGAGCCTGATGCCGGACTCGATCCCGGGACTCCAGGATCATGACCTGAGCCGAAGGCAGTCGCTTAACCAACTGAGCCACCCAGGCGCCCTTGCTTTGAACATTTTTTCTTTTTAAAGATTTTATTTATTTATTTGAGAGAGAAAATGAGATAGAGCATGAGAGGGGGGAGTGGGAGAGGGAGAAGCAGGCTTCCCGCTGAGCAGGGAGCCCGATGCGGGACTCAATCCCGGGACTCCAGGATCATGACCTGAGCGGAAGGCAGTCACTTAACCGACTGAGCCACCCAGGCGCCCTTTGTTTGTAATTTTTGAGCGTACACTATCCCAGGCAGCAGATGCGAAGTGATTGGGTTCACTGTTCTCTGGGTATTTGGAGCTGATATGAATGTAAATAAGGCTCCAAAGAACACCTTTGTGCCTGAAGCCTCTTTCTTCCCTGGGATGATTTCGCAAAGATAAAGTCTGCAAAATGGCAAATTCTAGGGAGTGCACAGTATTTATGCCATCGATGCATATTGGTTTCTAGAAGTGTCGTATCACATTTCCATCAACACTGGGCATATAACATTGAGTTTTACTTGCTATTCTACTTTCAAAAAAAAAAAAAATCTCCAAAAAAATTCCTTTGGCATTTTAAGAAAAACCGTTGATCATAGGCAGTTGTTTTAAACTGACAAGAAACATGAGGAAGCCAGAGAATTTTGCCCATGTTGGTAGTAACGCCGTCCCTCTGTTCTTCCATGGATGTTCTACCAGGCAAAATAGATTTTATGAGATGTGTGTGTTTCTCCGGTCCCTTACCTAAGCAACAAGTTATGGATAGATGGATGGATGTGTGGATGGATGGATGGATGGACCGATTGATTGATCAGGGCTCAGTGGTCTTGAACAGTAAGATGCCATGCTGTGACTTTTGCTAGTTAGGGTTGTGGAGTCACCAGAAAACCGGGCTCTTCTTGCATTTGTTTATTTCCCCCCATAGGAAATGTGTGCTCACGTAGAAGCAGCCAGCTGACTTCTTTATTTAGAGAGACCTGTCAGAGCAGTGGTATCCTGCTACGAAGATATGTAACGTTGGGGTGTTTGGTGCATTCCATTTGGCGCATTGAAGTATCATTAACATACAGTGTTGTGTTAGCTGGTACATTTCTATTAAATATCCTGGCAGGTCTCCGTGTTAGTGCTTCGTTATCCACAAATATGATTTGCATGCCACTAAAACCTTCACTGAAGCAATAATAAAAGATATCTGGTGAGTTACAAGGATGGGGCCTTTTCCTGGGACTCATAGCCTAGGGAGATGTTCTTTATTTGGAAAATTTTTTGGGTGCCTTGGTTCAGTAGGAACCAATTTTACTGTCACCCAGCCCTTATTCCCACCTAATGCACAACCATGTTATGAACATTTCTTTGGAACACCTTGCTGAAATCCAGCTGTTCCATGGCTCTAATGATCTCCTGATCACCCAGCATAAAAATCTGACAAAAACAGAAAGGAGGTGATTGCAGCCCGATTTGTTCTTTTTTCTTTTTTTTTTTATTTTTTATTCTTATGTTAATCCCCATACATTACATCATTAGTTTTAGATGATTTGTTCTTAATAAAGCCGTCTTAGCTTCCAACTTCCTTTCTCAAGTCCTCGTCTTAATAACGATCCATTTTGACAATTGACTCTTAGTGCATTTTTAACTCTGGAACTACATAAAATTAATATATTCTTTTAGTTTCACTGCCTGCTTATTTTCTAGATGGATTTTGTTGCTCTGTCATGCTCTATAAATATTCTCCGTGGGTTTTTGAATTGTAGAAAATTTATATATTCCTTTAAAGAAGACTCTCATAGCTATCATATTGGTTCGTTCTCAACCCTAGTGGGGTTTTCTCTCCATTTATCTTTGTCTTCTTTAAATTGCTAATTAGCCAGGGGTGCCTGGATGGCTCAGTCGGTTAGGCACCCAATTCTTGGTTTTGGCTCAGATCCTCAGGTCCTGAGATCCAGCCCCACGGCGGGCTCTATGCTCAGTGGGGAGTCTGTTTAAGACTCTCTCCCTCTCCCTCTGCCCCTCACCCTGTGCTCTCTCTAAAATAAATATATAAATAAATAAACAAATCTTTTTAAAAATTGCTAATTGGCCATAATTGCTTACCAGGATTAAGATAATTATGAATTACAATTTGAAAATTGAATAGAAATAAAATAGTTCATGTCAGAATGGTAAAATTGTTTATAATGGTCATAATAAATATGGGAGTGTAAGGATCTTCAGCTTTGAAACTTGTTTTTTGCAAACCGCTGTAGAAGTTCTGCTTGTGTTCCCTCTCTCGCTGTCTCTCTCTGTCACATAAATAAAGTCTTAAAAAAAAAAAGAAAGAAAAAGGAAAAATGCCCTTCTCACCGTTGCCTTACTATGGCATAGGGTATTCGAGCTTGCAAATGACTGGTTAA
This sequence comes from Mirounga angustirostris, assembly GCF_029215605.1. NCBI lineage: Eukaryota > Metazoa > Chordata > Mammalia > Carnivora > Phocidae > Mirounga > Mirounga angustirostris. The sequence continues at coordinate 12,967,032 of NW_026991711.1, read as the reverse complement.
GATTCACTTTGTTCTCTGTTTCTGATTTTATGCTTTATGATCTGGGAGTATATAACATGTACATAGAACTCTGTTATAGGTGAATTTTGCGTTTCAGCAAAATCGTTGTTATTATATGAAAACCTGGAGTTATAATATAGGAAAATGTGTGTTATTTATTTGCCATTTCTTGCTGTCCAGGTATTGTTCTTTCTGCCCTTATTTATTGTACTGGGTGGGTTTGTATTTCCTTAATGGCTGGTTCCATTGGATTATAGAATGTTGGTGCCTTCAGAATGTTGGCTTCTACCTAAGTGAGCCTCAGGAGCCCCCCCTAGGAAACAGAGCTGGTGGCATCTCCTTTTGGGTTATGAGGAGGATCAGGGAGACCCAGCCAGTGAGGGCCATACTGACCAGCACCTGCCACTCAGCCATGAACTTGCTGGGCCTCGCTTTCCCCTTCTTGGCACACTAGTTTTTTACAGATTCTCCCCAGAAAACTTTCTTCTGCGGGTAGCCGCCCCATATGGTGGTTGTGTGGGAATGAAGTAGTAGTCAAGAAGTCCTTCGTAATAAGTGGTACATGTTGTCAAGTGAAAGTGCTCAGTGACAAGAATGAAAAAAACCACGTATTTCTCATCGGGGACCGAAGTCCTGTGTTCCGATGTCTCATTTCACACGGTGACTGGTCCTTTAGGAGCCCGGAGGGTAATCTGGACCGGGTTCCTCAGCCCCCCTTCACCCCACCTCACTTCCCTTTCATGACATGTGGCTGCGGGAAGTTCTGTGTCTGCTTTCATGTCTGTTTGTTTTCACCCAGCAGTGTATTCCGTGGAAGCCGAGTGTTTGCCCTGGGAGAGGGTGGCTTATCTTCCTTTGACTTTGCCTGGCAGTGCCTACGCCGAGTGTCTCCACATCCCTTGAAGGTACACAGCACTTACAAGGGACTTGCCTTGGGCGCCTGGGTGGCTCAGTCGGTTGAGCGACTGCCTTTGGCTCAGGTCATGATCCCAGGGTCCTGGGATCGAGTCCCACATCGGGCTCCCTGCTCTGCAGGGAGCCTGCTTCTCCCTCTCCCCCTCCCCCTGCTTGTGTTCCCTCTCTCGCTGTGTCTCTCTCTGTCAAATAAATAAATAAAATCTTTAAAAAAAAAAACAAACAAACAAGAGACTTGCCTTTACCTGCGCTCTTGAGTACCTCTGGTTGTAAGACCTAAGGATTCACGGGTGTGGTGTGAATGCGCTCTCTACTGCATGAACAGACATTTGCAAAAAATCCTTGCTCAGAGAAGTGAGGGAGGTATTAAGACGTTTAAAAAATTCATAACTTAGGACCATAAAAAGACAGTACGCCATATTCTTTATAGGCCTGGTAATAATTCAGTAAGCATTTTGATTATTTGATGGGTTTGCCCCTTTGGCATCCTTAGTAACCTGCGTGGGTAATTAACTTGGTAGCTTGATTGGCACCTCTGTGCTAGGAAAAGTGAGAGGTTCAGGGGAGACTGATTGTATCTAGAATACTGAGTCCTGAGGTCACTGAATATTCAAGAGGGGTGACAATTTTAGAGATTATCTTGTCTGGGAGGGCCAATGATGGTTGGTAGTGAAGACCAGCCTGTCTGCCATCTGGTCCCGCATCTGCCACTTTACTAGGTGGGTGACCGTGCGAAAGTTGACTTAATCCCTTGGTCTCAGCTGTGAAGATTAAGTAAGTTCATATTTATAAAGCTCATAGAACAATGCTCTGTTCTAGAAAGTGCTATATAAGGGTTGGCTAAATTAAAATAATAGTTGTACATTTTTTTCCCCCACGTTCTCTGAATGAGAAGCCTAAAATCCAGGAAAGGTCGAGTTAATTTTACAAAGCACTCAAAAATGTCAAAAACTAGGACTAGAACCCGGTGAACAATCTGATAGGATCTAAATCATTTTTCTTCCCTCTTTGCAGTCCAGGGCAAAAACTATTAGTCATAATTATTATTATTTTTTTAATGGACAGTATTGTTTAAATATCTTATTTATTAACCAGGCTGACATTTAAACTTCTCGTTTTTTCACAAGGGGTTTCACTTTTTTTATTGCATACCTTTTCCCTTGACATTTCGCTGTTTTAATTAATGATTAATTCTAGGGGAAGTGTTCCTTTGCAGTTCTGTTGAGTTTTATTGTGTCATTTGGTCTGTGGTAATACTGCCTCATTTATTTCTTGAATAATATTGAAACTGTGAGAGTAGAAATCTAACAGTCTATTCTTTAATGGCTTTAATAGAAATTGCTTTCCTTTTCCCACCCTGAAGGGAAGCCCTGTCATTTATGATTCATTGGATTTGGTAAGCTTTAGGAAATGCTTTCTTTTTTCTTAAAGTTGTACGAAACATGCCATTACTCACTCTGGGATGGATGTCAGTAGAATGTTCTGCAAGATGAAGGATGCATTTAAATTTTGGCATTTCTTTCCTTTTTTTTTTTTTTAAGATTTTATTTATTTGAGAGAGAGAGAGCACGAGTTGGGGTGGGGGTGCAGGGGAGGGGCAGAGGGAGAAGCTGATTCCCCGCTTAGCAAGGAGCCCAATGGGAGACTGGATCCCAGGACCCTGAAATCATCACCTGAGCCGAAGGCAGACACTTAACTGACTGAGCCACCCAGGCGCTCCCCTTGGCATTTATTTCTTAAGCGTCATTTCCAGAGTATCTGAAACTTGAGCAGAGAATGATAGTGTGTCAATTAAATTTTTTATTAAAACTTTTCTTATTTAGTAATGAGGCTGTTGGGAATATCCTGACTTAATTTGAAAACAAACTTTTTTTTTTTTTTTAAAGATTTTATTTATTTATTTGACAGAGAGAGACACAGCGAGAGAGGGAACACAAGCAGGGGGAGTGGGAGAGGGAGAAGCAGGCTCCCCGCAGAGCAGGGAGCCCGATGCGGGACTCGATCCCAGGACCCTGGGATCATGACCTGAGCTGAAGGCAGTCGCTTAACCAACTGAGCCACCCAGGCGCCCTTGAAAACAAACTTAATGCTTTGTAGTTTATTAAAGAAAATACCTAGTGCTCTTTTCCTTTCCTTTCTTTTTTTTTTTTTTACATTCCAGAAACATCTTTTTTCCTTTGGCTATTTGTTAAGTTCCTGTCATTTTTTCTTGAAGTAAAGAGAGTTATCTTGGAGGACCTCTGAGATAAGCTGCATTACCTGCCAAGGTGTGGGTTTCACTGAGCTGGAAATTGGCAGCATAGCAGGACTTCCATTTCTCACCTCAAGCTGAGTCGGCCCCCTTTGGAGGTAACATCTACACCCTCCCACTTCTGTAGCTAAACAGCATTTCAGAGTAGCCTTAAACTGGAAGCAACCACGATGTGCTTCACTAGATGAACAGATAAAGAAGTGTGGTACCTGCAGACAATGGAATATTATTTAGGGATAAAAAGATATGAGCCGTCAAGCCATGAAAAAACATGGAGTAACCTCAAATGCCTATTGCTTAGTGAAAGAAGCCAGTCTGAAAGGTTACATACTGTGATTCCAACCACATGACTTTCTGGAAGAGGCAGAAGGATAGACAGTAAAAAGATCAGTGGTTGTCCGAGGACAGGATGGAGAAGGGGAGCAGGGATGAAGAGATGGAGAACAGGAGATTGTTAGGGCAGAGAAATGATTCTGTGTGATAGTATAAGGTGGATGCATGACATTTTGCATTTGTCACACCCCACAAAAGGTACACTTGAGTTGGACTTGAGTTAATAATAACATGTCAGTATTGGTCCATCAGTTGTAACAGATTTTTCACACTAATGCAGATGTTAATAACGGGAAACTGTGTGTGAGGAGAGCGAGGGTAATTAGGAGCCCTCTGTATTTTCTTGGAAACATAAAACTCTAAAAAATAAAGTCTATTAAAAAAAGATTAGTATAGACTAATATATTTGCTGTCTGCATGGCTAAGAATCAGTCTGCCTTCTTCCTCCGTTCCTCAAATGATACTTTTTCTCTTCATATCAGTGACTAACCACTCATACCAGATCTAATGAATGAACTTTCCTTTTTAAAAAATGTTTTAAAATGTAATCTCTGCATCCAACATGGGGCTCGAGTCACGACCCCGAGATAAAGAGCCACGCAGGCTCTCCGGACTGAGCCAGCCAGGTGCCCCTGAATGAACTTTTCTTAATCCTCATTTTCTTTGTTGCCCCGACAACATCCAGCATTGTGGTTCAGCCTCTGGCTCTTGATGCTCTTGCCTCCTTGGCTTCCTGCTGCGATTTTAGAATGGATTTTCAGACTCTGCTTTTTAGAAATATGGGATTCATCTGTCAGGGAGAAGGTTGTCATAAATGCTCTTCAGAAGCTCTTCCAACTCGGAGAACGTGGGATTCCTTCACCAAGTCTCCTTCCTCTTCCCGTCCATGCCTGTTGGCATGCACTCCAGGCTACCATCTTGGTTAGTTCTTCTTGTGCTGTGTCCGAGCCTCTCTGAGATGCTACCCATTGTCACAGTGTCACCTCAGACTCCCTTTCCTGAACCTCTGGGCCCTTTGGAACTTCGGAGAAAGCATTCGAGAGGAGATAGCAGGGGGCTGAGGAAGGGTGAGTGTTGAGGAGATGGAAACAGTGACCTTTGGAACGTTGCTGGACAGCCTGCCTCCAGGCCCTGCAGTCACCTTCAGTCAGCCACAAAGGGGACCTCTTGGCCTTTTCTCGCTCTGTCTCATACTTGTAGCTAAGTTCTAGATTTGCCCATAATTCCATCTTCTTCCCCCACATCTAATTTGTCATCAATTTGTAAAGATTCTTCATGTCCAAGTATTCCCAAAATATGCCTCCTGACTCTCTTCTCCTTGTCACTATCATGCTTTCTTGCATGAGACATTACAGACACTACCTGACTGGTGTCCTGATCGAGCCACCACCTCACTGTGAAATATTTTCTTAAAACTGGATGGTTTTCCCCTTGTCTTACAAACCACAGTGCCTCATTCTGATCCACAGATGAACCTCCTACACTTGGCCTATTTCAGGCCGACTGAAATCTGCCTCTCACCTACTCATCTCATTTTCTTTTCACTACTTTCTTGCCTCTGTTAGTCTGTACCCGCTATCGCCCCAGCTCCTGGCATATGGCAGATACTTTTTTTTTAAGTAGGTGCCACACCCAACGTGGAGCCCAACACGGGCCCTGAACTCATAACCCTGAGATCAACACCCGAGCTGAGATAAGAGTCAGACGCTTAACCGACTGAGCCACCCGGGCACCCCTGGTAGACACTTCTAGTGCATGCAAGAATGAACTCCGCCTAGAATGTGTGTCTTATCCACACCTTTCTGTGGCTTTAAAAATATACATAATACCTATTGTCAGAAGTAAACATGTTGCCTTCGACGTTATCTCTGAGTACCTGTTGTCTGTTGCCTGATAGATAACACATCCCATAAAGACAAACCACACGGTGCCATATTGTGGCTTTGGGTCCCATATCGTGCTGAGAGTAGTTGTTGAAACATCGTAGGTCCTTACAAATGCCCGTTATTGGTGCTGATCCCAATGATTGTGACACCTGAAATGGTGGTCTAAACAGTCTGTTATCTTCAGAGACGCTGAGTAAGCAACATACTGCACCTCATTGTGGGCTAGGCAAGGATTAGGTGTTTTCCACAACTCCTTGGAGAGGCTGACCAGGGTCAACTGGAGACAAAGAAAGAGGACTTTCTTTAGTAAGTGGATGAGATTGATGTGCTTTAAGTAGAGCGAGCTTGGCCGCAGCCCACGAGGTGTAGCCTGTGTTGACACAGAGCCACGTGGTTTGTGAGCCTTGAGGGAGGCTGCGGGCTGGGGTTTTTGTCTTCAAGAAGACCACGTCTCTCCTGACGTTTTATCTACCCCGGCCTTTGTGTTAGAGGCAGAATGGAGAGGAGCTCTCGTTTAATTTTGTACCCTCAGAGTCATCAAGAAATTGACATCGTTGACATGTGACTAATTGGATTCCCCCCCCCAACTTTTTGGCCCCCCCCCCCCACTGGGGTAAAAAGAGCCTTCTCTTCCCAACACCTCTGCTTCTGCTTCCGTTCTACATGCTTTTCTTTTGCCTATCTATTCAGTGCAGGAAATACGTTCTACCAAACCAGTGAAAATGCAAACGAAAGTATTGCATTGTCTCCAGTCATTTTTAGAACAAGGTTGGAGTCTACGTGAACATGGGATTGGAGAAGAAACGCCACCTTTTCTTGTCGAGAGCTATAAAAAATCAGGTGCTCGTTACGTCAGGTGCACATGTGAAACGTGGTCGACAGATGTTTTCTTGGTGAAGTGACTGCCTAATTTGTAGTCAGGTGGATTGACTTATTGTAGCTGATCGTCATGGGGACCCTGAGAAGTAGTTCTCAGGCCAGAATTCACATCAGAATCTCCTGGAAGGCACCCTGAGCCTTTCTGATTCAGCGGACCAGTCCTGGGACAGGATTTGCATTTCTTACAAGCTCCCAGGTGATGCTTTTGCTGCCGATTTGCAACCACGGTTTAAGAACCTCCTGCACTAGCTGGCGAGCTTTGTCTGCATTTCCCACGTAGGGAAAGCGTCATCTAGAAGGGATACGTGCGCTGCCTAAAGTTCTTTCAGTCTCCGAGTCAGAGCCAGTCTCTTGCATTGAGATAGGAGGAGCCTGTCACACTCCCAGATAAGGCAGCCCCTCTGGACTTTTAATCTAGTTGGAAATTCAGGAAAAGGGGAGAAAGGCCTGGAAAGCAAGTGAAATACAAGCCACACATAAGCAAAACCCAGAGACAATAAAGTGAGGCATTTTTTTCCCCCTGAAAGAGTAGATCAGGGAAGGCTTTCTGGAGGAGGTGACCTTGGAACCAGGGAAAGAAGGCAATATTTGAGAAGGAAGAAAACACAGGCGTGTGGAACAGCAGAGGCCAGCTGGGTTAGAAAACCGTTGATTCACGAGTAGAGACATCAGGGTAGATCGTTGAGTGCCTGGCTTGGAATTTTCACATTTAACTTGGAATATTGATCAGACTCAGGTTTTTGAGTAGAAAAGGGATACGGTTAAAACCAGACTTTTGAAATAACGTCTATGAACTTGAGGACACTTCTGCTCAGGGTTTTCTGGAAGGCCTTTCCGGAGATTTGTTAGGGGTATATAAGCTAGCCTAACTGCTTTTTTACTAGGGTTGGCGAGAACAGACGGTGAAGATCGTCTTTATGAAGTTGACGGGGTCTCGTCCTCTCCCTGCCTTGGGCTGGTGAATTGGGGCACCCCTGCTCCCAGACGGTTAACTCCCAAATGATCAAACAGGCCAAACAGTCTGTCGCCTGTTTGAAGTCTCTGGTTGATGTTAAACAGCTGATCTGCTGATCTGCAGTTGTTTCTTTTGCTCCCAGACTTTTTTGAAGGAAGCAAATCTATCCGTATAGATAGCTGTGTTGGAACTTTCTCAAAACCCCTTATCTAAGTCCCTGTGAAAAGCCAAACTTGGCCGGTTGTGCTCATGAGGAGCTACTGGCCCCCAGCCTTTCTGGGGGCGCGGGGGGGGGTTGGGGATAGCTCCTCCCTCCCTCCCTCCCTCCCTCCCTCCCTCTCTCCCTCAGGGCCTGTGGCCCCTGGGACAGAGCACAAGGTGGGACTTTGTTACCCGGCAGGGCTGGGGTTCCACACATCCTTCACCCTTTGCCCTTCTGAGTGGAGCTGCTTTGGGTCCCCACAAAATGGCAAATGTGCGCTCCTTCCCTCAACGTGGGGCGCTCGGAAGTACATTGGGGGCTCTAGAACCCAGCTCTGTAGCTTCCTGAAATCTACGTCTTGGGCTTCCGTGAGTAACAATTTTCTGTGCATTTTTCTTAACTCGGAATTCTTCGGTGGCATTTATTTATGTACGTCTGTCGGTGTGAATGTGTTTATTTTAAATGTGTGTCTTTAAAGAGAAGTGGTGTGTGTTTTTTTTCAAAGTTTTTATTTAAATTCCAGTTAGTTGACATAGTGTGATACTGATTTAAGTGGCTTATCCTTAAAACTGGGAGGAAAGCTCCTTTGCACATTCTTGGTCCTCCTGTTTCGATTGAGAATAGTCACCCTTCTTTTTTTTAAAAATATTTTATTTATTTATTCGACAGAGAGATACACACACAGTGAGAGAGGGAACACAAGCAGGGGGAGTGGGAGAGGGAGAAGCAGGCTTCCCGCGGAGCAGGGAGCCCGATGTGGGACTCGATCCCAGGACCCTGGGACCATGACCTGAGCCAAAGGCAGACGCTTAACGACTGAGCCACCCAGGCGCCCGAGAATTGTCACCCTTCTTTACTGCGATTTCTTCTCCTTAGGTTTCATGCTCTAGATGGAGTCAGGGTAGTGAGGATTATGTCCTCTTAGTAGAGGGAATTTTTAAAATTGTGTATTTCTGAATGGGTGATATCCCGCTCAGTCCTGTCCTTTACAGCTCTCCTGCTAGTCACTTCTTTGTCCTTCCAGAGAGGTTCTGTGTGTTCATAAGGATAGTTGTGTGGGCGCACACACCTTTTTATTTTTATTTTTTTTAAGTTTTTATTTTAGGGACGCCTGGGTGGTGCAGTCCGTTAAGTCCCCGACTTTGGTTTTGGCTCAGGTCACGGTCTCGGGGGCATGAGATCGAGCCCTGCGTCAGGCTCTGTGCTCAGTGTGGAGCCTGCTTGGGATTCTCTCTCTCCCTCTGCCCTGTGGCACCCCAGCCCTGATGCGTGTGTGCGCTCTCAGAAAATTTAATTCCAGTTAACATACAAGGTCATATTAGTTTTAGGTGTGCAGTGGAGTGATTCAATTCTGTAAATCACCTGGTGGTTATCACTACACGTTGTGCATACACATTTTTTAGCCTATTTATTGGGGTATAATTTATATAGCATAACTTTGATGTGTTTTAAGCGTACAATTCAGAGGTTTTAGTACATTTACAGAGTTGTGGGACTGTCACCACAACTTAGTTTCAGAACATTTCCAGCACCCCCCAAAAAATCTCCATCCCTCTGAACTTTGCTGTCAGCCCAGCCCCTCTCCTGAGCCCCAGGAAATCACTTCCTGTCTCTGTAGATTTGCCTTTTCTGGATAATTCCTACAAGTCAGGTCATTTGCTGTGTAGTCTCTTGCATCTGGCTTCTTTGACTTAGCACAGGGTTTCTGCGGTTCATCCATATCATAGCCGGTGTCAGCCTTTCATTTATTTTTGTTGGTGAATAGTCCCCTGCTTGGATATACCACCACCTGATGGGCATTTGTCCCCTTTCCACCTGTTGGCTCCTTTGTGTGGATGTATATTTTCATGTCCCTTGGGGGAGACGCCTAGGATTGCTGGGTCATAGGCTAAATTTATGATTAAATTTTAAAGAAACTACCAAAATGTTCTCCCAAGTGTCAAGCACCCTTTTCTGTTCTCACCAGCAATGTAGGTGAATTCTAGCTGTTTCCACACTCTAAATAACACTTGTTACCGTCCGTCACAGTGGGTGTGAAAAACTGTCTCATTGTGGATGTCATTTGCATTTCCTAATGACCAGTGATGTTGGACGTCCTTCCATGTGGTTATTAATCATTAGCCATGTGTATGTCTTTGGAGATTTAAATTTTCTTGTATCCATTTTAAAACCTGGGCTAATGGTTAATTTGCAAATTTGGTGCCTTTCAACATCTGGGCTCTTCCTCTGCCAGTTTTAGTTATTTCTGCATTGTCAGGAGTTCACAATATTCTATTACTCACCCTCTTACGGTATAAATGGATTTAGAGTTTACCAGTAATCCTTTCCCAGTGTTTTACCCCATGCACCCCTTGTTTTGCTGAGGTTTATCCTTCCTTCTAGGAGTTTCTTCTGCATGGGCTTAGGCAACAGTATTCTGAGTTCTTGACTGTTTAAAATGTTTGGCTCTTCTATTTGAATGAAAATTTGGGTTTAACGTTTTGATTCCTCTTTTATTTCTTTGAGGACTGTTTTGACAGTTTAAGCATTAAGTGTTGCCATGGGTGAGTCTGAATTTTCCTCCCCTGGTATTTTGTTTGAACTTCGTGCCTAGGTACCCGAATGATTCCTGCTTTGTTTTTGAAGGTTGGTGTTGATGCAGGAAATGTCTGGTGTTGATCATCTTGTGTTAGTTGTTCATTCACAATGGGGAATTTTATTTCTGGAATGTTTTCCTGAATTCTACCTTAAAACTTTTTTTTTTTCCCCCTCCTTGTTCCATTATTATTTTTTGTTCTTTAGGGACACTGGTTGTGGGTGAGTTGGAGCTCCTGTTCATTCACAATGGGGAATTTTATTTCTGGAATGTTTTCCTGAATTCTACCTTAAAACTTTTTTTTCCCTTGTTCCATTATTTTTTATTCTTTAGGGACACTGGTTGTGGGTGAGTTGGAGCTCCTGCTTCGTTCCATAGCTATCACTTTTCTTTTCACTCTGTTTTAAATCTTTTTGCTCCCTTTTCTCAATCTTTCCCCTCAAGACCCTCCTGTTTTCACCTGAGCATATTTTCTTTTAGCCACTTCCGTTTTGGTGATTGTCTTAGTCTGTTTGGGCTGCTATAACCGTACCATAGAATGGGTGGCTTATGAACGACAGAACGTTCTTTCTCACAGTTTTGGAGGCTGGGAGTCCATCAGGAAGGCACCTGCTTCCTAAGCTGCTGGCTTCCAAGCTGGGTCCTCACATGGCAGAGGGGCTGAGCTAGGGCCCTGGGGTCCCTTCATAAGGGTGCCAGTCCCACTCATGAGAGCCCCACCCTCACCATATAACCCCCTCCCAAAGGACCCCCCCCAACATACCATCACTTTGGGGATTTGGTTTCAACACGTGAATTTTGGGGGGCAACACGAACATATATTTTATAGCGGTGATGTTTTTATTCATCTTTCTGGTTTTCCCCTGAGGTCTGCCCTCATGCTTTATTTTCTTCTGTTTTCCCATAGCTTCCCTGAACTCTTGTAGTCCTTTTTTTTTTTAAGATTTGAGAGAGAGAATGGAGGGGGGGAAGGGCAGAGGGAGAGGGAGAAGCAGACTCCCCGCAAGGCACGGAGCCCGAGGTGACATGGGGCTCTATCCCAGGATCCTGGTACTGTGACCTGAGCCAAAGGCAGACGCTTAATGATTGAGCCACCCAGGTGCCCCTCTTGTAAATCCTCTCCTGTTTTTGTTTATTGAGTCCATTATTTCATCATATAAGTTGGGACAGTATGTTTGGGAGAAATTCTGATTCTTCTTTTGTCCTTCTCATTTTTTTTTTCTTCTAGCATCTTTGTAAAGGTCCTTTGTTATTTGGCAAGTGCTTTATGAACTAGCTATTTGTAGGAGCTTCCTGAGAGCCAGGAGACTGTCCCATGCTCATAGGAACTCTTGTGACCTGAGGGGGTGTGTGTATAATCCTTTTATCCTCTGTTTTTCTCTGCTTGCTGGGCTGGTAGCATTCCCAGTGCCGTCTTTTTTTTTTCACCTGGCCTTGGCCATGGACTGCGTCCTGCTGATGTATCTTACCTGTGCTGTTTCTCTGTCAACTCCATCTTTAGTGGGCTCTCCCCCCCCCACACTGTGGCCAGGGAAGCTCTCTGTGCTAACCTGTACATCTGTTCCCCTGGTTTCCAGAAAGTTCTTGCTGGCTCTGTTGCTTGGGATATCCTGCGTGTTCGGGGAGGCATGGGCAGCCTCTCCAGGCATTTTCCTTCTCCTCTGTCTGACCTTGACGGCAGTTTGGCAACTCTCTCCCCCAGTTTGTGGTTTGGAGTTGCAGATGTGTTCAGGGATGGAGTTGGCATTTGTGTGTGTGTGTGTCCTTATTGCATTTGGGTACATTCCAAGAGGAAGTCTTGAAGCCAAGATACGACAGGCCAACTCTAGCTTTTTCATGTTTTCTCTGCCAGTTAAAAATTTTATTTCTTGTTGTAGTTCCTGTTTCATACAGCCAAAGAGTAAAGTCATTTCACGCACAGCTTTTTGCTTTTCGGTCTGGAATGATCATGTTAGTAGTAATGTATCACAAGGAAAGAAGTGTTCATTTGCTTTGCTTTGACCATTCCTTAAGGAATTCAGCAGTCAGAGGTGGTTATGGAGGTAAAGTCCAAATAGAGCCTGGATGGATCTATATAAACAGGAGGCTTTTCGGGAGCTGTTAGACCTGTTTGCCTAGAAGGCTGTGTTTTGTTACTCGACCCACCGATTCTGATAGCAAGCATCAACGTGGTCACCCATTTATGACTTGCTAGTGTTCCTCGGATGCTCAGCTCAAACCTCTTGGCTGGATTTATATTTGAATTGAGCAGTACTTTCCATGTACAGCAATAGTCTGCATGCAACTAGGAAAACAAAGCAGGACTACTTTGTTGAAATGTCAGTAACCAGAAGTAGAAATGATACAGGCATGAGGTCATTTGGAGACTGAAGAAAAAGGAATTTAAGGGACTAAATATCTCTTAATAACTCGCTCACTTTATTTTTTATTTTTTTTAAAGATTTTATTTATTTATTTAAGACAGAATGAGAGAGAGCACATGAGAGGGTGGAGGGTCAGAGGGAGATGCAGACTCCCTGCTGAGCAGGGAGCCCGATGCGGGACTCGATCCCGGGACTCCAGGATCATGAGCTGAGCCGAAGGCAGTCGCCTAACCAACTGAGCCACCCAGGTGCCCCATAACTAGCTCACTTTAATTCTTCTATGCCAAGGGGCTAAAAAGGGTAATACATATTCATCTGGAGATCTTGGGCCCGAGGGGGAGAGAGGGTTTAGTTTAGGAGATGAGGGGCCTTGCCCTTTGCTCAGGCAGGACAAGGAGAAAGTGCTTTTGTAGGGAGGGACCCTAGCACCCTTGAGGTGGGGTTGACGTGGGGGACTAGGCCCTTTCCTCCCTTATCAACACCTCCCTGGCTGGGCATCTGAGCAGCATCTCCCTGACTCAGCAGGAGGAGGTGGTGGGGGTGGGGGGTGGGGTTGTGCAGCATGAATGACTGAGGGAGGGAGGGCAGGGAGGAAGAGGAGGGCAGGAAGGAAGAGGAAGGCAGGGGATGCTTTGAGAGGCAGGGAGGGATCAAGACTAAAGTAGGAAAAAGTGCAGAGAGTTGGCTGGGGATGGGGATGGCAAACTAAGCAAACTGAGCTGATGTCCGTGTTCTCTGGAGCTTGTGTTTATTTTTAACCATGAGACCGAACAGAAAACCTACAGGGAAATAGTTTTGCCTAGTTTGTGAAGATTGTTTTAAACACAACTGATTTCGTAACTAATCAGATGCATACACCCACATCTGATTCACTGAGCAAACAGACGACCCATTTCCACTTGCCGTAAGGCCCTGTGCTTGGCATCATAGATGAACTTGGTCCGGTCACAACTCTCAAGACGAACAGTGAATTAAGCAGAGCACAGATCACACAACAAACAGATTAGAATTGGGTTCTTTTTTTTTTTTTTTAAAGATTTTATTTATTTATTCATGAGAGAGAGAGAGAGGCAGAGGGAGAAGCAGGCTCCCAAGGAGCAGAGAGCCCGATGCGGGACTCGATCCCAGGACCCTGGGATCATGACCCGAGCCGAAGGCAGACGCCCAACCATCTGAGCCACCCAGGCGCCCCTAGAATTGGGTTCTTAAAGCTTATTGGGGGCGGAAATTAGAAAGCTCCTTCCAGCACCGAACTATGAAGTCTTAGGTGGGCATTCAAAAAGGGAGGAGCAGCTCTCGGAAAGGCTGGTCCATTGCCTTGCCACAGAACCCAGCCCTGAAGGATTGTATAGGAATGAATAATACTCTCTAAAGGGCTTTGGTGGAGTTTGTGGAGAAATACGTAGAAAGTGGTGTTTCTGAGGTGGTCATCAGACCCTTAATGTGTCCAGTCAAAGGATGCATCTCTTCAGGCTAGGGTGGTTTGAGTCAACAACCAGGTTGTTGAGGTGACTCCATAGTTTCCGATCTGCTGGCTTGTGGGCCAGCCTTTGGCATCACAGCGAGAGTGCTGAGAGGCACCAGGGAGGGGCTGCCATATGGAATTTTGACAGAAACTTCTGGGAGCCCAACTCTTGAGGAGAAGGACAAGCCAGGAGTTGGGTGAGAAGAACCTACCAAATGAGATTTACGAACTGGATGGTTTTTCCTGAACAAAGTTGCTGAAGGGTGATGTGATTTCAAATGTATAAGACACAGCACTTAGCTCCGTACTTCATGCCACAGGTGACTCCTTGGTGTCCTTTCTGTGGCTTTCTCAGTCATTCAGGGCCCCGGGTTCTTTCTGTGCCTCTTTCCCATCTTCCTCAAGGACCCTGGCATGATTTTGCCAGGGTGGCCGTGAACAAAACACCACAGGTTGGGGGCGGGGATGCAACAACGGAAGTGTGTTTCCTCACAGTTCTGGAGGCTGGAAGTCCAGACCACGGTGTTGGCGGGGCTGGTTTCTCCTGAGGGCTCTCTCCTGGGCTGGCAGACAGCAGCCCTCTCCTAGTGCCCTCACGAGGCCGCTCCTCAGCTCCAGAGTCCCTGCTGTCTGTGGGTCCAGCTTTCTCCTAAGGACACTAGTCAGATTGGATTACAGCTCAGCTTAATGGCCATATTTTAATTACCTCTTTTAAGACCCTTTTTCCAAATACAGTTACACTCTGAGATACTGGGGGTGAGGACTTCAATATAAAAATTGGGGGGGGTGGAGGGGCACCTGGGTGGCTCAGTTGGTTAATCCTCTGCCTTCAGCTCAGGTCATGATCTCGGGGTCCTGGGATTGAGCCCCACATAGGGCTCCCTGCTCAGTGGGGAGTCTCTAGTCTCTGTCTCCATCTCCCCCCCCCCCCCCCAACTTGTGCTCGCTCTCAAATAACTCAAGTTTTTTTGTGGAGGAACAATATTCAGCCTATGACCATCCTCTTGACTGGGCACAGTGGTTCTTTTTGCTTTCTTCCCCCCCGTCCCCCAACCATTTGCTTTCATTTTGGCTTTTGCTTGTACAGCAGGATGGTGTCTGAACGCTCAGCCTAAATCCAGCTCCAGCTTCCCCTCAGGCCCCTGGATGTCACCAAACTCACAACTTCCCTCCCATGCTCTCCCTTCTGCCTGGATATAAAACTTACTGGTCATTGCTATACTTTTATATCCTCCTCCTTGGTAGCTTACTGTTAACAGTGTTGGGTTAATTTTTCCATGACAGTGCGTTTTATGGCCTCACGTTGTCCCCTCAGGCACAGATTGTCACAATAGCTTTGTCACTGGACCCTCCACAGCCCATGCCATCCATCTTTCTCCAGCCTGAAGGGTAGGTCCTCCTCGGATGGGTTTTTCTAAGATTCTGCTTTTCGTTTGTCTTCATTGTCACCCAGCAGCTCCCTGCTGCCTGCAGGGAAGGACCAGACTTCTCAGCCAGAGACTTGAGGTCCTCCATCGTTTGGTTCCAGCCTGTTTTCCAAGCCCATTCTCCCCATTAATCCCTACTCTTCTTTCTGTGTGCCACCCTGTTTCTGTCCCATAGCTTTGTGGGGGCCCTTCCCCTTCCCCTCAGTGCCTTCTCTTGTGTGTTTGTTTCCTTGCAAATATTACCTGACATTAGAGAATGGATTGAGGACCGTTCTTACCTTCTCCGTGATGGAAGCGCGCCCCCCCCGCCCCCATGGTGCTCTGTGACCCTTCATATCCAGACAGGGCCTGCCATCAACCAGACATTATTGAAATCTCTGTGCCCTGCACTGTGTCTAGTTAGGTGCTGAGATCCAAAGATACCCAAGATTTGATTCCTGCTTTATAGGTCATCATGAGGGGTCCTGGGGGATGTGACCAGGCAGAGGCACATGGGCCGGACCACCATGCTGATGCAGGATCAGGGTTGTGGGCACAGAGGGGGCACCTGAGTCCTGCCCAGGTATCGGGGATGTGGTCCTGGAACGGAGTTCAGAAGCCAGGGTAGAAGTTTCCAGGTGGAGAAGGAGTGCAAAGCGTTCAGCCAGCGAGAGCCATGCACAGAGAGACCTGGATCAGGACAGAGGGTAGGGGGAGGGGTGTGGTGTGCAGGGAGAAGAGCGGGCTATTTGTAGATTTTGTTTTCAGGGAAATAACACTGTTGTTGATACTATATGTAGAATGGTTTCTTGGGAAAGGGGTAACAATGGGGGGGGGGTTGGTTCGCAGGAGAGGAATGCATTAGAAGGTAATTGTGATAGAAACAAGCAGAAGAAATGAGGGAGGAAAGACCCTACCTTATGTCACCTGGGTTTGTGGGAGTACGTGTTTGCCTTCCTCAACAAATTATGAACTCGAGGGCCATGATATGTGCTTATCTTTTTATAATACCCACATTACTTGGTATGTTAGTGTGTCCATAAAAGCTAATTAATGGATGCTAATGGTATGGCTTAGGCATTGTTTATCCTCTTCTGTCCAAATTCAAAATGTTGTGCCCAGCTCACTGTAGATACTGAATAATGGTTGAACACAACTGAATTTATAGTATGAATAAGAGCTGACGGTAAAACCAGGAAAGAAAATGTTAAAATATGCACAACTGTTTGCATGTGTCCGTTGGTTGAGGGTGACCTGATTTTTCGTGAAGGCTCCGAAGCCTCCCCACACGTGAGTCCTGTGCAGGGGACTGAGATCCCACCGAGCTGTGGATCCTCAGATTCAAGGAAGGCTCAGAGAGCACAGATGTCCCTTAGGTGCTTGAAATGAGTCGCCTCTTCTGATGTATTTTTCTTTCTCACTGCTTTCTGCAGATACTATATAGTCTGCTTTCACCATGGGAGAAATAGAGCAGAGGCCAAGTCCAGGATCGCGACTGGGGGCCCCGGAGAATTCGGGGATCAGCACCTTGGAACATGGACAGAAGCCGCCCCCAACACCTTCCGGGAAGCTCATGTCCATCAAAATCCAGATGTTGGATGACACGCAGGAGGCGTTTGAAGTTCCAGTAAGTTGGGGTAGATCTCTGAACTCAAACGTGTGGGCAGCCTTCAGTACGGGGAGGTTCCTCTCATCCCATTTTCGGTGATGGGAGATGGTAGGAGGAGGGTCCACACCTCCCTCTCCACCCCCAGCAGGCTCCTCTGACCCATTCTGGTTCTGAGCTGTCCAGTATTTTGACTCATGCGTGCATTGCCAAGACAGTAGCCTCAGGGGGCTGATCACTTGAGTTACACAGACTTTCCTCCTCGAATACATATGTGTATGCATGTGCACGTATGATATGTGTATATTTGAACTGGATGCAATTGCGGTCTTGCGGATGCATCTCATTTGCTCACTACAGGTATTCCTCTCATGGTGGTGTGTGCGCGCTGTTTCTCTAGGGTACGGGCAAGAAAAATCCTGAGAAAACCATCAGAGACCCGCGTGCGTGTTTTCATGTCGGGAGAGACGTGGGCGACTGTGTTCAAGGGTGGGAAGTAGGGGGTGTAGAAAAACCCTGAACTAGGTCCACGCTGTAGCAGCCCCAGAATTAGAATCCCCCATCCCAGGGACCCGGCGAGGAGATGGGGGTGTCTGGGAGCTAGGCAGAGAGGGAGGAATCAGCAGCCTTGGCCTCTTTCATCCGTGGGAGCCCCGTACCCTGGCTCTCACTCCCTGCACCCCCACGGTTCTGCTCTATTTTTCCTCCGAGCCCCAGCCTCCTCCTCCTCCCCTCTGGCCTCCGGCCTCTTCCTGCTTGGAGGTTAAGGAACCAGCACCAATTAGAAGCAGATGAGGATTTCTTGGGCCCAAGGCAGGGAGGGTGAGCTGAGTGTTTCCGGCTCTCTAGAACTGGGACTGCACTTTCCTCCGGAATCCTTGTCCCTTACATGGATTGGGGTCCATAGACCTTGTTTGTAGCACGCTTTGGATTTAGTTTTCTGTGTCTGTCTCAGGTACGGTACACCACATCTGCCATTGTTGGCAGGGAAGAAAAGAACTCCTGAACTCAACAGCCGACCTAAACACAAAACTTTGGGAACATAACCTGTTTTTATTTTATTTTATTTTATTTTGTTTTATTTATTTATTTATTTATTTATTTATATTTTTTAACATTAAAAAAAAATTTTTTTTTAAAGATTTATTTATTTATTTGAGAGAGCGAGAATGAGAGAGAGCACATGAGAGGGGGGAGGGTCAGAGGGCAAAGCAGACTCCCTGCTGAGCAGGGAGCCCGACGCGGGACTCGATCCCGGGACTCCGGGATCATGACCTGAGCCGAAGGCAGTTGCTTAACCAACTGAGCCACCCAGGCGCCCCATAATCTGTTTTTAAAGTGGAGACGATCCGTCTATTATTCCTGTTGGCTAGAGGGACTGTGGGATTTAAGAGTTGACATAAACATCTGTAACCCGTCATTTAATCACTTATGCAGCATGATTTAGTAAATCATATTCCATCTTAATATTGTTCTGAGAGTGTGAATTACCATTAAGCATCTCAGGGAAAGATAAACCTCAGAATAGCTATGCTTAAAACTGCCTCATTATTGTACATTTATTTTCTTGTTGCGGAATGCGTGTCTTTCAAGGACTTGGGAACGTCTCTGTATTCTGGTGAGCAAAGGCGTTGCTAACCTACTGAGACTGTAACATAAATGAGTTGCACCTGCCAGCCTGTTAGAATTAGGCCTTCTGGAGCAGGTGCCCCCTCCCCCTTTCCAGTGCCTTCCCTTCATTGCCAGACTGGTTTGGTGAGGTATTTAGTTTCAGGGTTTCCTGTTGGTACCGTGCTAAGGGCCTCTGAGCCCGAGTCTCTAGCTACACATTCTATTAAATGGTGCTCCTGTGTGTTGTTTGGACTGAGGAGTGATCAAATATTGCTCTTGGGTGCATGAACCCCAGGGAGGGTTGTACTGTGTTCAACTGCATTTCTTCAGTTTCCCTAAACCAAAGAATGTCCCTAACCCCTAGGAACTGTATAGGATCTTCCTAAGGAGTAGGAATGGAAGTAAGTTTTCATCTTTTAAAATTATTTTACTTGATAATTGCTGGTGTCTGTGCTTTGCATTTACAACTCCTCTGTCTGGAAGTAACTTTTCTCCTTTCCTCCCGGATAAACTCCTGTGCACCCTTAAGGACCCTATCAGTTTTACCCAGACGCTAACTTTTGAGACAGTGGTTGGGGCTCGCTCTTCCCTCCCTCAGACGACTTCACACATACACCTATAAGGATGGATCTGGACTGCTTGGGTTCAGATTCCAGCCTTTTTTACTGACTCCTTGATCACCTTGGACAAGGTACCTCTTTTGTATCTCTGCTTTCTCCATTGTAAAATGAGGCTAATAGTAAACCCAACCTCCTATGATAATAAAGTTCCAAACACTATTTATGCCAACTCGGCACATACTGAGCACTTAATACAAGTGTGATGAGTGGTGCCTTTGTTACTTCACTGGGCAGGGACCTTGCCTTACTGTCTCATTCCCAGCACCTAGCACGGTGCCTGGCATGTAATAGGTGCTCATTAAAATGTTCGCTGACTGCATGCAAGAATGAGTTCATCTTACAAGTAGAATTTAATGTCCTTTTTTTCACACGTCTCATCCATTCATATTTTATTTTGATTTTTTTTCTAGTTTGGCCAGAACGTTCCTTCACAACCAGTGGGTAACAGATGTCTTCTGTAACTGCCTGTAGAAAGGCAGATGTCAGCATTTTTATTGACAGAGCTGATTCTAAATTGCTACCTTGTGCTCTTTAAGAAGAGGACCAGCCAGGCCTTCGCACATCTGGAAGGCATCAGGCTGGCCACGGTGACTCAGTCTTAGCACTCAGGATGGGAGCACAGTGACGCAGGATTGCAAGAGCCCCAGCCGCCCGTAGCTGCTGGGAAACCTCGCTCCACAATTTTTGCTGTGAATTTACAAGGCCGGGTGTCTGACCCTGGAAGGGTCTACCTTGCCCACACGTGACCGCTCCTTGGATTGGGCGCCTCGAGAGAATGAACGCTCCCATTTGCCACACAGATGAGCAGAGCACGTGGCCAGAAGTTCTGGCAGTTTCCCCTTGCGAACATTCTTCTCTGAACCCCGTATTTCCTTGGGAATTGAATTTCCTGGGCTTTTTCTCGTTAGTTTTGTTTTAGTGTAGAAGGCAGGCGGAGTCCTCGTTTAAACTACAAATTCCTTACACCCTTCCTAGCACAGATAACCAACTGGTAGTCTGCACAGTTGTTGCTCTTGTTATTCAGAACCTTTCTGAAAAAGTTACTTGAACCTTTTGAAAAGCATCCGTGGGGAGCACCAGTTTCTTCTGCTCTGTAGTTCCATCAGCCACCTTTGCTCTTCAGCTTGGATGGTTGGCTTAGGTATTTCCTCTGCAGAGTGGAAAGTTCAAGCACAATATTGATAGTAAATTCTTACATGGCATTGTATCTTTATGTGGAAAATGCTGTGCAAATAAGCCTCACCCGGTGGTTTCTGATCTGCAGCTTTTTCTTCCAACCGGAGGTTCTAAAACAAAGTGCCTCATGCGGATCCGAAAGGGTTAATGACACGTCTCCCTGCCCCTCACCCCAGCCGGGGCCATCCCCCTCAAGATCTCTGAGAAGGTTTTATGTGTCCTGGCCTCCTGACCCCACTGGTAAACAAACACTGTTCCTACTGACGTTGGTCGCATGAAACAGATGGTTTCTCCTCCGAGTGTTTATTCAGTTTGTGTTTTCATTAGCAAGGTCGGGCTAGGAAGAGTTGAGAAGATCAGGGGATATAAAAGGGAGCCATTTCCTTTGCTGGTTTGGAGTAACCCTGGTTAAAAAAAAAACAAAAACACGTGGGAAAGACGCTCATGGGACCGGAAGAAACCTGGTCGGTGTTGAGTTGGTGTTGAGTTGGCAGGAGCGGCTGGGTGCAGGCAGGCAGGCGGTGGGGGGAGCCTTCTAGAAGCCGTGCCCAGAGTTGTGGCAGAAGGAATTCGGTGTCAAGCATAGCCATCCCGGGGTCCCATCATTGTGCTTTCTGTGTATTTGTATTTGTCCTATCCTCCCTCGCTTCCCTTGGAAGCCTGTATAGATCCCAGGTGCCTGAGGATAAAGCGGATTCATGAGCATGGGGAGGCTGGGGAAGAGGTGAGCCTCCCCCAAGGGCTAGACCGCCGAGCTGCTGGGGCTACCGTGTCCTAATTCTCCACCACTGTCCTTGGTGGTTCCCCTTCTGTGTTAGCATCTCATGGAGACCTGCTCTCATTGCCATGCTTGGTTGGGGCTCTAGTGTGTAGGATGTGAGCTCTGGAGGGCAGGGCCTCATGTGTTTGTTTATCATCGGGTCCTACACTTGCGGGTGCCTGGACCCAGCAGACATCTGATGTGTGTGCCCGACTGCCCACACCTAACATTCAGTCCTCTGGCTCGCGAACTGGAGAGGTGGTTGGTGCTGCTTTAAGGTGAGGGTGCCCATGGGAAGAGCTTTTAGTCCCTTCCCCCATTTTTGCACAGCATTAAGATAGGTCTGGGTTTGGAGGCCAGCATGCACGACACCCAGTACCGTCCCCCCTGCCCTGCACTTAGCACCACCTCACCTGTGCTCCCAAGGGGAAGGTCACCACATTCTCCCCTCTGAGCCGTTCTTTCCCCCTTGTAAACACCACCCAGCTTCACTTCCAACACATTTACCTCTGACCCGCCAACTGTCCAAGGGCCCCCGTGGCTCTTGGTGGGGGCCCTGCTCTCTCCTTACAGTGCTTGTTGTCTGAACCTCTAATTAGACTTTGAACCACGGGCTCTAATCTTCCTTTCTCCTTAATTAGTTCCTTTATGACCCTGCTTGAGACTCAGTTTACTTATCTGCAAAATGGTTTGGTCTAGATGATATTAAAGGCTTTTTTCCTCCCTTTTTTGGAAGCTGGGACTCTGCATTGACATCCTTGTTGATGGATTGTTTAACTTTTCAGGACGAGTATTAGTTAATTGCCTGGGCAGATGGGTAAACTCTTTGAGAAAAGGAACTTCTTTTTTAAAACAAACAAGGGCGCCTGGGTGGCTCAGCCGTTAAGTGTCTGCCTTCGGCTCAGGTCATGATCCCAGGGTCCTGGGATCAAGCCCTGCATCGGGCTCCCTGCTCGGCGGGAAGCCTGCTTCTCCCTCTCCCACTCGTGCCCTGCCTGTGTTCCCTCTCTCACTGTCTCCCTCTCTGTCAAAAAATAAAATCTCGTAAAAAATAAAACAAACAAAAACAAAAACAAAAAAACCCCAAAACATAAAAACAACCCCCCCCCAAAAACAAAAAAAACAGCCAAACGTGATTGGACACAGAAGTTACTGTTACCTAGTAGGTACTAAAAAAGAAGAAAAAAAAAAGTGGGGAGGGTGAACAACTGTGCTGTGATTTATATATAATATGTTACTTGTGGCACATCAGAAAATGTCAGTATTTAATTTGTGAGTGTGTGTTGGGGGGGTTACTTACATAAATCTCACTAAACTAAATTGGGCTAAACTATATTGAGTTGACAGTGGAAAATAGAAGATTGAAAGAAATCAGTTATTTTCTAGACAACATTATTAGTAGGAAATCAGTTTGTTGAAAACAAGAGGCCTCTAAAATTTTTAAGAAATCATTGGCATGACCTAGTAAGAGTCAACAGAGGTTGGGTTTTTGTTTTTTTTGTTTTTTTTTACTGGGGGCAAAATGATCTCTGTTAGCTCAGACCTACTTAGGCGTCTCTTATGGTCCATCTTTTTTTTTTTTTTTTTTTTAAGTAAAGGTTTTATTTATTTGAGAGGGAGAGAGAGTATGAGTGAGCACAAGTGGGGGAGGGACAGGGAGAGGGAGAAGCAGGCTCCCCGCTGAGAAGGGAGCCCAATGACTCTGGGCTGGACCCTGGGCTCCATCCCAGGCCCCCAAGATCATGACCTGAGCTGAAGGCAGATGCTTAACCGACTGAGCCACCCAGGCGCCCCTCTTATGGTCCATTCCTAAATGATTAAACACTGATTTCATTTTCTTTTGAAATGAAACTCATTCAATACCTTTCACTGAAACTGGGCTTGACCTCTGAGAGCTTGTTCTCCCAAGTGCTTGGGTTCTGTGAAAGGTCTTAAATGGTCCTAGAATTTTAAGGCTGTCTTCATCAGCTTGAGCTCAGAAAAAGGACACAGCCAAGTTTGTCTTTAAAGCTCCGCATTTCCTTGGTGGCCCTCCCCTTGACACCTCACCCAGAGCAACTGTGTCTTTAGGGAAGCAGGCTCCTTTTCTCTCTTGGTCTTTTTTATTTTGAATGAATTTTGTGTCCTGCCCCCCTTTACCCCCCTTCTTTGTTTCTATTTCAGCCATCTTAGAGAAGGTGCCCTTTTGGAAAAGGTGCTGAAAGTTGCTTTTATTTATTTATTTTGTCCCCAAAGAGATGGAATATATATTTAACTGAAGGTCTTGTGGGTTGGGTGCGGGGGAGCAGAATAAATCTTTCTTAGAAGTGTTGTGCTTCTCACTCCCCTGGAATTACAAGCCCCTGGCAGTGGGGTGAGCTGTTTGCTCCAGTAGATCCAGATTAGAGTGATGCTAGGAGGCAGATAGGGGTCCCAGGACTACTTGGTTTTTCGCTTTTCTTTTTTCTTTTTTTTTTGCATGAAATATACTTGGAAGGGGGTGGGGGAGAGGGAGGAGGAGGAGGGTGGGGAAGGAGTCGGTGGTCTTGAGACCTGAATAAAATTTAATTGGCCATTTAAAACCAAGAAGGGAGCAATGAGCCGGGTTAGCTAGCTTTAAAGCAGCTTCGGTTTGAATCCGAATGAGGGGAAGAAATCTCCCCAGTTCACTCAGCTTTTTAAAAATAAGTCTGTGTTTCTTTCCTTATCTGTGTTGCTTTTGGCTCTTTTTATTAGCAGAGTTTCTGAAAGAGTATTTTATGTCCACTCTGCTTTGCATCATCCTTTCTCTGTTTTATTTAACTGGAACGATCAATGGTGCTGTCTGGGTCTGGCCTCGTGAGGTTACGTTTAAAGGCTGTTTTAATAGATTAAAACTTTTTTTTTTTAATAAATCATTTCAGCCTAATACTGTGAGCCTTCCTTTCTGGCTCCTTGAAGCCAAAAGTAGAATTTAGATGTTGGCCCGAAATGTTTGTGGGCTCCCCTTTCAACTTGGGCTTAGATGCTCGTGATCAAAGTCTGCTCTGTGGCTCTGATTGCCGGAATTCCATACAGCTGTTGACTCTTTTCTCCCTGAAAAGTCTCTCAGTAGAACCTCATAAATTAAAAAAAAAAAACACAACAAAACCCTGTAATTGAGAATGTCTGTATCTGACTTTAAAATGGGCCAATATGCTGAGTAAACACAGGGAGTTTGAGTGCTGTCTTCCGCCCCCCCCCCCTTTTAATTGGAGATAATAAATTTTCTAATTCCAAGAAACAGAAGGGTGAGAGGGGAAAATCCAGGACACTGGATCCTGGCTTCTTCATCACTCAGTGGCTCTGGATGGGGAGATGACCATTCTCTCCGCCTATCTCCTCCCAAAGGGTGGAGGATGCCTGCCTCTGAGGAAACAGCCCTTGTAGAGCCCAGGACTCGAATCAGCTTAAGAAAGTTTGTCTTTTTTGTCTTCCTTGCCTGCTAAGCTTTAGTGTCTGGATTGTTCTTCAGCAGAGTTGAGATTGTTCTTTCATCGTGGAGGCTGTTGGCTAGGTGAAATGGGGGGCGGGGGAGAGTATGAAAGCACTTTAAGATAAAATGAAAATAGCATGCTTGTGGTGGATGGAATAACACCCCCCCCCCCTTAGCTTTCTACAGAGTCTCACATTTGATTTGAGCTTGCTTGCTTTGTCCTAAAATAGAGATGTAGCCCAGTTGGCTTTCAAAGGTCTTTAAGAATGAAGTACCACTTGGAGAGGTGTGGTGAATTCTTAGTTTCCGACAAGCACATTTACTGCCTTTTTCCAAATTTTTTTCCGTTTTCCAAAAACTTATCTGCAGCTTCTCCGAGCCTCAGTTCGTACAGCTTTGAAATAGAGGGGGGTGTTCTTACTAGCTTAATTTTCATGTGTGTTCCTGCACAGGCTGGCTGAAGGATTTCAAGCTGGATGTGGACTGTTGTCAAGACTTCTAGGGAGGCCCTTCATGGTGCGGGCTCTGTGAGGCCTTTGAAGGAAGTGCTTAGCTGGCGAGATACTCCTGTGTTTGAATGTTAGTGTGAAATATGAAAATAAATCACACTGACATTTAAGTTGTCGGTTTTTAGGATTCCCTCATTTGTTGTCTTCCGTCTCGTTGAGCATTTGAGTTGGACCTTCGTTTTAACCGCTGAGAAAGGGCATGGAATGATTTGAATCCATTTGGGGATCTTCTGTAAGTGAGCAGTTCTGAAAGTCTTAACACTTCAGAACTGTAAGCGAGCGCTTTTTGGGTTTCTCTGTCCTCATTTATATAAACAGGAAGCTAGACTAGATACCACAGTGGAATTCTGTGGCTCTGGTGTTGTTTTATGGAATGTGATCTGGAAAACACGATAGGAGTTGCACCAGTGTTTATGAACACGCAAGGCAAGGTGCTGCTGGTGATAAGAAAGTGACTGAAAATGACTGCCTTTAAAAGAATCCATGTGTTAGACATTGTGCTGGTAAGTCTGTCCTTACGGTCTCTCCTTTGTGGCTGAGCAGTGAACCTCTGAGCTGGGCATGAATGAGGCTTGGGAAGCAGGAAGGACTTGACTTGGTCTGGGTCACCGAGCTGGGGAGAGGAGGGAGCTGGGTCCTGCCCCTGCATTCCCTACACTTAAGCCCTGCTTTCCCTACACCATGAGATTGTCCAGGGCCATGAGTAGCCCTCCGGAAAAGCCAGCAGGCCCGTTGTACCGGCCCCCAGCGCATGCTGGTGATAGGCGCCCTTAGGTGGGGAGGTGGGTGGGAGGATGGATTGAATGGGGCTAAGCCTGCAGGAGGAATGCCCAGTTACCAGAAGCCTTGCAGTGTTTGTCCACATGGTGTCTACCAATACAGACTCTGGATGGAATGCCCAGGCAAGAGAAGACCCAGGAGAAATCGGGGAGGTAGAACTGATAGGACTTGGCAGCTCATGGGATGGGAGCACCCAGAGAGTGGGAGACCGTACAGCCCTTGGGTTTGCAACTTGTGTGGCTCCGTGCTGTCACAGAAGACGGGGGGAATCACCTGGCACAGACCTTTGCATGACAACCGTCGAACTAGAAATCCTGTCTTCCGGTAGTTGACATGAAAGGAACCTTAATAATGTTGCTAATAAAAGGCACTGCCTCCTTCTTCATCACAAAGAAGAATCTGTGGCTCTGTAAATGAACCTCTATGACTCACAGTGATTATGTAAATTGTGCAGACTGGAAGTATCAAATGGAGGTTGATTGCTTGGTTTCCATTTATACTAGGAAAATTCTGTTTACTCTTTGCATTTCCATTTCCTTGTCATCCAGGAGCGACTCTGTTCAGCTTGCCCTGCTGAAATGAAGGGAAAGCCTTTAAGTCCAGGGTCTCGAAAGCATCTTGCTCCAAATCATTAGATAGGAAGGGGGTGATAGCGGTCATGAACTTGCCTTTTAATTTTGGTGCAGTTTACTTGTGAAGTGTAGCATCGAGTGCCTTTGGCTGTTTGGTCATCTTTCAGGGGTCACTTGTCAGTATCTGTTTCTGTCTGCAAACTGAACACAAATGCTCAGTTACCTTTGGTCTAAATAGAAGGCTGAATGTTTACAGCACTGAAAAGCAAGACCAAAGAGTACTTGTCGAGTTACTGGAGTATTGAAACAATACTTTTTTTTATGGTTAAAATCTGTATTCGTTTCCTAGGGTTGCTGCCCACAATACTATAGACTGGAGGCTTCGACAACAGAAATATATTCCCTCTCCGTTCTGGAGGCCAGAAGTCCAAGGTCAAGGTGTCCACAGGGTTGGTTCCTTATGAGAGAGAATGCACTCCGTGCCTTTCTCCTGGCTTCTGTGGTGGTGTGCTGGTGGTCTCTCATGTTGTTCGGCTGGTAGATGGGACGCCCCCATCTCTGCCTCCATGTTTCCATGGCCTTCCCCCTGTGTTGGGTGACTGTCTCCAAATTTTATTTTTATAAGGACACTGGCCCTACAGGATGAGGGTCCCAGCCCTAATGACCTGATTTGAACTAGATTAGCTCTGTAAAGGCCCTATTTCCAAATTGAAGTCACATTCTAAGGTAGTGGGGGGTGGAGGGATTAGGCCTTCCAACGCATGAATCTTGGGGAACCCAGTTCAACCCATAACAAATGCATAATTAACATTGAGAGAACGGAGGAAAAAAATCTGTTTCACCCTGAGCTTCAAGACGCCTTTTCCTTAGCACATTCCCTACACTTAAGCCCTGCTTCAGGGCTTAAAAATAAAACACTTCAGGGGCGCCTGGGTGGCTCAGTTGGTTAAGCGTCTGCCTTCGGCTCAGGTCATGATCCCAGGGTCCTGGGATCGAGCCCCGCATCGGGCTCCCTGCTCGGCGGGAAGCCTGCTTCTCCCTCTCCCTCTGCCCCTCCCCCTGCACATGCTTGCTCTCTCTCAAATAAAATCTTAAAAAAAAACCCCAAAAAACACTTCAGGCTTTGTTCTCACTGAACAGTTAGTAGAAAGATTTCCTTTTTGATAGTTTTTTTGGGGAAAAAAGGGGGGGCAGTTAAAACTCTTTGTAAGACCGACTTCTAATTTAAAGCAATCCTCCGTTTCTGATGTCTGAGTATGTGCCCCTTAACTAGGAACAGAAATGAGAAATAAAAGGCATCTGCGATCGCTCTCAGGATCCTGGGGACACATGAATGTGATGGATGTCCAATAATAAATATTTGGTAACGTTTTAATGAAAGCTCGTGCTTTCAACATTCTGTGATCCCCCCGCTCCCCTGTCAGTGGTGGCATGGAGTTGGCTTTCTGAATCCTCCTTGATCTGCCTCTGGGTCTCGTCCCTCCCGTGACCCCTGCTCTTCGCCCTCGGGGCGACCTCCTCTTCCTCACTGAGGCCTTGCTCCCGGTTCAGAACCCGGTGACTTAGCACGCGGGGGTGGGTGGGGCGTCCCTCGCCTTGCTGGGCTTCTGGCGGTGGCCAGCGCTCCTTCTCGGCGGCAACACCAGCCAGTGAAGGGCTGTTGGAAAAAATTACAGCGTAGCAGGGACTGTGGCTGCCCTAGATGTCCAGCCTCTGATCCTACCTGGTCACTGGAGCTTCCCGGCTCCTCTAATGGCAAGTCCTTGGTCGCCGATTTGCTGCGTCCGCAGTGGCTCCGGCTGGTCATCCTAGTGCTTTCCAGCCAGCGCGCTCTCTCTCCTGCGGCCCCCCCCAGGAGTCGTCACCCTTATGTTTGGAGGGACTGGTTCTCAGGCCGCTCATGGTGTGGCCAGCAGGAGTGACGGCCATTGCCAGGCCCCAGCAGGGCCAGGAAGGAAGGAAGGAGAGGAGAGGTGGGTGATGAAGAGCCCACCTCTGTTCCTGACCACCCAGCTCCTATCAGTGTCCCCTGTTGCTGAGCCCACCCAGAAGCCCACAAACGAGGGAGCCGTGGGAGTAGGCTGTCCCGGCCAGTCAGCAGGAGCAGAGGAAGAGCCAGGACACCCCATCTCTTAGGGGATGACCAGGCCTGCCACCTCCCAGAGAAAATGAAGACCACCAGGTGTGGCTTCCTCAGGCTCCTTCCTCCAAGCTTCTGCTTGTCTCGTTCTTCCTGTGCCTTCACTTCCAGCCCTGGGTGAGGGTTCCTCTTTACACCCTCTGACCCCTCCATCCCGCATCCCATCTCCTGCCAGACCTTGCTTCACCTGGCAGACACCAACGCAGATACCTCTGTTCACCTAGAAAGCCCATGATTCACGGACATCATGTGATTTTACCAGTAGAATCCAAATGATGAAGATAAAAAAGCCAGCCAGAGTCGTGTGTGGGTCTAGTGTACACAGAATAGGAGTCGAAACAAAACTTCTCTGTCACTGTTAGCCATCTGATTCTCCCTCGGCCTGATTGAGTGCTTTCTATAAGTACGGAGATGATCTGTTCTGTTGGAGCTGTTAAGGGGGACATCTGGTTTTGTAACCCAGTGCTGGGAAGTACTCTTCTCCTTCGTTAGCTGGGGTTTGGCTGTATTTACCAGCTCCCCGCGTCCAGGTAGGTGTCACAGGGATGACTGGTGTCCCTGTTTGCTGAGCACATGATGAAACGTCGGGGCTCCCACCACCGCTCCCACCCAGAGCTCTCCTGGTTTGTTAAGCTCTTGCCCATTATTCCCCTCTCAAGAGGAAACCCTCATTCCAAGCGAAGTCCTAGTGTTTGCTCACTGTGAGCTTGCTGAACCCCTAATAACAAAGCTAGTCGGTCTCCTTCCCCACCCCACCCGCCCCTTCCGTTCCCAGGGCAATTTCTCTAAGGTGGGCTTTTCCATTAGTGCCCACTGCCACCTTCTCTCTTCAAGCTCCTAAGAGCGACACGGCAGTCTTAGAAAAGAAAACTCTAATTTTCTCCAGAAAACTGGTTCAGCAAGACCCTGCCAGCAGCCACTTGGCGTCCTGCCAACCCGTTGAAGAGAGGTTCTGTGTGGGTACTGAGCTGCATTGCTCAGCTTCCAAAATTATTTTTTGCCCTCTGTCTGGCTCCAGAAATGCTTGACGAGGGGCCTGGGGAGTTGGTTTTGTTTTTGGTCATTGTTTGGTAGTACACAAGGTACTAGACTAAAGTTCTCTCTCTCTGTGCCCTGGACCCACACGAACCCTCCAGGCTGTCCGTGGTGTTCGTAAGGCTTGAACAACAGAAACGTATCCTCTCACATCTCTGGAAACTGGAAGTCAGAGATCAAGACGTCTGCAGTGTTGGTTTCCTTCCGCAGCCATGAGGGAGAGTCTCTTCCAGGCCTCTCGCCTAGCTTCTTGGTGGTTTGCTGATGATCTTCCATGTTCCTTGGCTTATAGATGGCTCTCTGCCAATCTGTGCCTTCATCTTCGCTTGGTATTCTCTGTGTGTCTGTCTGTCTCCCAGTTTCTCCCTTTTTCTGAGGCCACAGTCCTCCTACTGGTGTAGGGCTCACCCTACCCTAACTTGATCATCTGCAGAGACCCTCTTTCCAAATAAGGTGCTGGGGATTAGGGCTTGAATGTGTGGATTTTGTTGAGCCCTAATTCAGCCCGTATGTACAGTGACTTTTCATTGTTCAGCTTCTTTATGAAACCTCATTTGAGAAATGGTTGGGCCATTTGGTACCGTGGCTCCTGGCTTTGCAACTTATGTACCCGGTTTTCTGCTCTGGTTCCTTTGGAGCTCATTGTAGGATAGGACATTTTCCGAGTATGTGGAGGAGACTTTTATCACCCAAAACTCTTCTTAAATCACACATATGCATGATTGAAATAAGATCGGTAGTATGAGTGGCTCTACCAGATGCGGAATCTTGGCTGTTTCAATCAAGGGAACCACAGGAGTAGGTTGGTTTTGTGTAATTTTCCTTCCTCCCCCAGCATTTTTCTGTGAATCCGTAATGGGAGAGTGCTAGCTTGAGAGTCACTGAGGAGCACCTCCCCACATCATCCTGTTGCGTTTCTAACATCATTCGCTGGTTCTGGCGAGTATCCCTCCCTTTGATGTCTTGGTCCAGATTGAAAACACAAGGCTTTATTGCTGTCCCAGTATTCTCTCAGTCTTCAAGTGGTCATGCCAAACAACATCACCAACCACTAAAGAAATGCAAATCAAAATCACAGTGACCTATTCCTTCCCACCCATTAGGATACCTGCTATCAAAAGAACCAGAATCTAACAAGTGTTAGGTGAGGATGTGGAGAGATTTAAACCCTTGTGCCCTGTTGGTGGGGATGCAGTATGGCAGCCATGATGGAAAATAAGGCAGTTCCTCAAAAATTAAAGCCTAGAATTACTGTATGATCTAGTGTGCTACTTCTGGGTAGATACCCAAAAGAACTGAAAACAGAATCTTTTTTTTTTTTTTTTAAAGATTTTATTTATTTATTTGACAGAGAGAGAGATAGCTAGAGCAGGAACACAAGCAGGGGGAGTGGGAGAGGGAGAGGCAGGCTTCCCGCCGAGCAGGGAGCCCGATGCGGGGCTCGATCCCAGGACCCTGGGATCATGACCTGAGCCGAAGGCAGACGCTTAACGACTGAGCCACCCAGGCGCCCTGAAAACATAATCTTGAAGAGGGATTGGTATGCTGTGTTCATTACAGCATTATTCACAGTAGCCAGGAGGTAGAAGCCACCCAAATGTGTGTTGATGGATGAACGGCTGACATGTAGTATGTACATCCTATGGAATATTTAGTCTTAAAAGGGAGGAAATCCTGTCACATGCTGAAACATGGATGGACCTTGAGGACATAAAGTGAACTAGGTCACAAAATGACTAATACTATATGAATCCACTTAGATACCAGGAGTAGTCCAATTGATAGAGACAGTAAGTAGAGCAGTGGGGCTCAGGAAGGGGAAGTGGGGAGCTGCTTTAGGGAATGTAGTTCCAATTTTTGCAAGATGAAAAAGTTCTGGAGATCTATGTGAATATACTTAACACTAGTGAACCGTACACACTTAAAGAGTGTTAAGCTCAGAAGTATTGTTACATAGGTTTTTTTTTTTTTTTTTTAAGATTTTATTTATTTGCGAGAGAGAGAATGAGAGACAGAGAGCATGAGAGGGAGGAGGGTCAGAGGGAGAAGCAGACTCCCCGCCGAGCAGGGAGCCCGTTGCGGGACTTGATCCAGGGACTCCAGGATCATGACCTGAGCCGAAGGCAGTCGCTTAACCGACTGAGCCACCCAGGCGCCCTGTTACATAGGTTTTTTAACCACAATTAAAAAAAAAAAAACTTGGAAACTAGTTAAAATAGCCACAGCCGATTTTGGCTCGTAAGAAAAAACAGTGTGGCCCTTCATTTCGGCTGTGTTTAGGTGACTCGTCACAGTGTACCTGCTGGGGCTCAGGGGCTATGGAAATAGGATCAGCCGTGGTGGAAGGGTTTGGAGGTGGGAACAGACTTGTTAAAATAAGCTAAAATCCTAGCTCCTAAGTATGTGATCTCCGTTCTGTAGATGACTGATGGAGATACTTCAAAAACATCCAAGGTGACGTTGAAGTTTCGCTAACCTTCACAGCATCATTTGGTGTCGGCATTGATTGCTTGATTATGTGTCATTAGTTATCATTCTATGGCTCTCGCCTCCCACAGAAATGTTAACATTCCTTTAAGGCTGGGGCTGGGTTCTGGGTGACCTCCATGGTGCTTGTGGGTTTCTTGCACATGCCAGGAGTAAATAGCTAATAGACCGTTTTTGTCCATTGATCTACTTGGGGGACCTTCAAATCACTTTGTCCTATGTGTCACCTCACCTCCAGGTGCCTTGTTGGCTGGGTCTTGGGTTACCTCATGATTGAGAACACGTTGCAAAAACAATTTCAAAAATGATCCTGAAGTTACTGAAGGTGTTAACGTTCAAAGATGCCAATGTCATTTATTTTCTAGCAATTTCTATGTGCATTGACCAGTTGAATAAGTTTCTCACAAACAGAATCTTTTAATATTGCATAAAACCTGTCTTTAAGTAAGCAAGCTAAGTGGTATCTCTTTGCTGCACTTGGCACGCAGATCTGCAGTTAAATATTATTGAGTAACATATGACATTCCAAGCGGAGAGCTGCCAAGACATACCATTTGGACCTTGTTCTAATTAATTCCCTGCAAATGATAAATTTTCTGTTCTTTGCCCTTCTGCCCACATTTTCTCCTCCTTTGCAGAGATTCATCTGACAGTGAACATGAAACAAGTTAAAAAAAAAAATACATTTATCCTGCTTGTGTTGTAGCATTTGGAAACCTGTAGGCAAGAATTTTTTTACAAAAACTTTTAAATTTGTGTCCCCAAAGTATAGCATTCGGGTAAATTTTCCGGGTATGAAATCCTTTTTACTTATATTTTATTCATGGCTTGAGGCCTCTGAGTGACAGTGTAAACTCTTAACTTAGGGCAGTGATAGGACATAACATAATCTCAAAGAAGTGTTTTTCTTAGAGGATAAGGTCGCAGGACATTAACAAAAACCAGAAGGGAGATGTCAGCACATTGGTGGAAAGACATGGGACTTGCAGTTTCTCACCTGAGTTACAAGGCCCCCTTTATCTCTACTGTGTTGCCTGTTACAGGGTAGAGAAATGGAAAAAGTTGATTGAATATATAATTTTAGTATATGAGCGTTTTAAGAATTATTCAGAAAGAAAGCATTCTTTGAAAGCCAAGTTGTGATGGTCTAATGTTTTCTTGCAGGTTACATAGTGGTCAGTGGTCATGCCTAAGAGCCAAGGGGCTGTGGGGTAAATGAGTCATTGCTTTTTATTTACCTTAGAGACCTGGGTACCATCCTCCACCCCCCCAACCCCCGCCAAGAGATTTAGGCATCATTGAAAAGACTGTCATTATCCACGAAGCTGCCATAATAGCTCATTTTAGTAATTGCTTGTTAACATGATAATTTTGAGCATTAGAGGTTTTGGCATCTTTGAACAGGTTCTGGGATTTAGTGAGCACCAGACAAACATTTGGTCTTTAAACACAGATTAACCCTAAAACCTTTTGAAGCTCCTTAATACTTAAGTCTACAGTAATCTGTGTTCATTGTAGAAAATTGGGAAAATGCATAAAAGTGTCAAGAAAAAAATCAACTAGACAAAGGTATTGATATTGTATGGTATTTTCCATACAGTTGTCTCTGGTTTGCAAGCCACAGAAAATGACCATGCCTAGTGTCAGTAAAGAAGGGGGGTTGTTGCTGGGCGCCTGGGTGGCTCAGATGGTTAAGCATCTGCCTTCGGCTCAGGTCATGATCCCGGAGTCCTGGGATCGAG
Organism: Mirounga angustirostris; assembly: GCF_029215605.1. Classification (NCBI taxonomy): domain Eukaryota; kingdom Metazoa; phylum Chordata; class Mammalia; order Carnivora; family Phocidae; genus Mirounga; species Mirounga angustirostris. The sequence continues at coordinate 12,933,331 of NW_026991711.1, read as the reverse complement.
TCCCGCATCGGGCTCCCCGCTCTGCGGGAAGTCTGCTTCTCCCTCTGCCTCTCTCTCTCTCTCATGAATAAGTAAATAAAATCTTTAAAAAAAAAAAGGGGGGGGGTTGTTGAAAGGTCTCTGTGGCACCTCTGCATGGCCAAATGGCATGGATGTGAATAATGGTGAGCCAGGCAACTGCTCCATCCGTCTTCTAGAATATCTTTTTCTAAAACAAGACATATTGTATATATTGCGTGTTCCTCCATCTCTCCCCCTTGGGAAGCATGGTGATGGTTGGAGGGATTGGCAAAGAGGAGGAAGCTCAGGGTGTAGGGGATGCATCCAGAGAAATGACCTCTAGCTTGTCCGCAGCTATGTGATTACTGGGGAGAGGTCTAGTGATTCACTGTGGTGAGCTTGGGAGCAGGGAGCACCACGAAATACTCCCTGGGCCAGGCTGATACTTGGACAGAAGACAGAGTGAATTCTTTTTTTTTTTTTTTAAAGATATATTTTTTAAGATTTTATTTATTTATTTGACAGAGAGAGACACAGCGAGAGAGGGAACACAAGCAGGGGGAGTGGGAGAGGGAGAAGCAGGCTTCCCGCCGAGCAGGGAGCCCGATGCGGGGCTCAATCCCAGGACCCTGGGATCATGACCTGAGCCGAAGGCAGACGCTTAACGACTGAGCCACCCAGGTGCCCCTTACGGAGTGAATTCTTAAGATCTGGGCCACGGGAGTATAGAAAGGTGACAGCAGACAAATAGAACCTGGACAAACTTGCAGTCAGGGGAGGAGAACAGAAGCAATAAAGCAGTTAATAGGGCAACATAGAGATCTGCCCATTGAGGTACTATTTTGTAACCTGTTTCTGTTGCAGTCTTTGGATTCGTAAAGGGACTGGAGTATTTTCTTCCTGTTGTAGAAAATAAAATATCCTCTCTAAAATTTGCCTTTTTGCTTCACTAATGTCTCCATGAATCTTTAGGGCCCTGTTGTTTTCCTTCGGTCTCCTTTGTCCAGTTAAGTCTTCTTTGTTGCAAACCATGGTTTGGAGTGCAGGGACTTGAGACTTTATTTACTGTTCTTTTGGAAGAGAACTGCTAGGGTTTGTAGGGAAAAAATGTTCATCAAAAGTAGTGTGCAGATTTCCGTGCCCCAACAGTAGATCTCATAAGTTGGCACTAAGGTGCCTCATTTAACAAGGCATGTAAAGATCATATACTTACAGATTACATGTCTGTTGGGAATGCAGTGCTTTGAAACTTTGTGGCGTGAATGTTTTTGATAGTATTGCCTGATTTTCCCAGAAAAAGCCCGTAATAGCCTCCCTGTCTATGGAAGATCAAGTGAGGACCCCAAGAAGGCCTTCTGTGGTGTGTCTTGTCCCAGAGAAGGCCCACATGTTCAAGGGCTTCTGTTTGGAGGCTTGCGTGTGTCCCCCTAGGTCCCATGCCTGCAGGGTTTGTGCTTCTAAGTGAGCAGTGCTGCCTTGGATTTAACTCTCTGGCCTAGTGGGTGGGCTTTTCTTAGCAAGTTATTGATGGTTGAGGACATTGGCAAAGTATCCCATTCAGCCCATTTTATATTTATGTAGAGTTCTTTGTTGAAATAAAGGGATGGTTTAGCTTTAAGAATGGGTGGTGTTAATAAGTGACCTCTTTTTTCCTGAGTTCAGAGCCAACTGAGAGAGGCATGTTACCTGTGGATGGCCACAGTGTTAGTCCAATGACTGGTAAACACCAGACCTCCATGCTGATCACCGTGCCCTGAACTAGACTCCCCACTCAGTCACTGGCATGCCCAGCCCCTTCCCCCAAAGTCACCCATCCGATAGATACAAATTCCCCAGGGAAGGGGCAAGTGAAGGGTACCTAGGCCAGCCAGTGTCCACGCATAAGGAACCACTACAAGGTAATGCTGTTTAAATGTTCAAGTCTTGTAGGAAGGTTCTATGTATGTAAAGAAGTTCACCTCTTAGGGGGAAGAAACCAAAAAGCTTTTGGACTCACCACTCAGTTCACTGGGGGAAGTTTTAAATTGCTAAGGAAGATTCTTCCTTCCTTTCAAAATTCAAGTTGTGGTCAAGGAATGACATGTGATTCAGACTTGTTAGGGTATTAATTCATTTGGAATCTCTGCCCGTGCACAGATGTCAGGAGGTATTTGGATTTTCCTCTCCATTTCCTGGGTACCTCAGGGAAGCCCTGGCTATCGAGGACTCCTGTTTCTTTCTCAAGTCTGAAATTGAAAAGTTGAGAAAGTTACTATCCCTTGGTGTATATATGTATGTCCACATTTGGCTCTGAGGATTTCTTCCCCAATCAGGGGAAAGTTTGAATTTGCAACCAGGTTGTCAATTTACTAAACTCATCTGTTAAAAAAAAAAAAAAGCCCCGGGCTTAGATAGTTTGACAGCCAGTATAGAAAGAATAGGTACTTTCTAAAATATAAAAATATAATACATACTACTATATGATATGGTCTCAAAACCTAACATAGATGATATGGAAAAGGAAAGTATAGGTCAGTTTTACTAATGAATGCAACAATTATAAATACAATTGAATTAAATTTACAAATTAATACCACGTGTGATATTTTTTCAAATGTCAGCACGACTAAGGTTTATTGCATCCTCCTCCAAGGATTGTTCAACATTAAGGAATCTTTCAAAATACTAAAAGAACCAAACCTTTAGATACTAAAAATGTCTAATAGTTGTTTTTAGACATGATTTTTAACATCTGAATGAAATCGGAATAGATAGAAATGACTTAAGTATGAAGACTGGTTACCCAAATCTAGCAACATTCAATTACATGGTGAAATACTAAAACTGTTCCCATTAAAATCAACCAAATACACGGTTGTCTTCTCACTATTACATAGTATTTTGAAAATTGTAACTTCTAAGAATAAGCTGCAACTTGTATAACTTGTAATAAGTTGTAACATATAAGAAGTTTAACTTAAAGAACAATAAGGAACTGGGAAGGTTAGAAGCAGGGGTGGGGGGTTTGGGGTGGGGTCATAGGGGAGAATTATTTTTTGAAGCTTGTCATCCTACACTTTAAAACCCAAGATAATCTTTTAAGTATGTTTTGAATTAAGTAAATTTGGATGAGTAAATAAAAGAAATATATAGAAACTAATGGCTTTTTTTCATCCTTGGAATAACCACTTGGGGGTGGGACAAAGTTCAGAATTGTGACTAAGAGTGAAAACTACTTAGACATTTTACTAGGAGGAAACATAAGAAAAATGTAAAACTTTATGGAAGAACTTTTAAAAATGAGATCTAAGTGGTGGAGGAGTATACCGTACTCCTGGGTGGGGAGACCGTATCCTCAAATACCAGTTCTCTCATGGAAATTGACCTATTTTTCTCCTCTTCCCGTCAGAGCGCTGCAGTTTCTTGAGGATCCCCTCACTTGAGGCAAAGTGATTTTTAAGTTCCTGTGAGAGAAATGGGTGAGACTCACCAAGATGCTTCTGAAATACGTTAAATGGGCCTCGCTCTTTAGGATGTAAGAATTTCAGAGCCACTGTAATTAAAATAGCGGGTACTAGCACAGAAATGAAGAGTCTGAGTACTTACGGGAAATGATATATGGGAAAAGCACATTTAAATTGGGGGAGAAAAGAATGTTTTACTTAATAAATGGCATTGGCCTGCTTAGCTATCCATTTGGAAGAAAAATTTAGATTTTTTTGATCTCCTACCAGATACAGGAAAAACTTTGAGGTGGATTAAAGCTCTAGCTCTAAATGTAAAAATAAAACATTAGGAAAACATTTGGTAAACTATTTAGATAGCCTTTGGTTATATAGGAAACTGAGACCGTAACGGAGAAGATGAGTAATACATACCTATTCATTCATTCATTCAGTTTGCTGCCAGAAATGCACACCAACTTCAACCTAATTTGACTGTCTCCACATCCCAGGCTGGTTATTAACTGGTACCTAATCAATCCATTTATATCTATAATAATTCATGTTATAAATGTTTAATAAACACTTTTAATGTCAGTAAAACAATTCACCAAGGGTGCTGTAGATACTTGGAGGAATTGAAGTTGCTACATTAATCCTATATTTACTGAAATTCCATTAGTAATTGCAAAGTTATGGCTAAACTTTGGAGCCAATCAAGTAGATGGTGCATGAGAAAGTCCTTTTTGACTTAAGACCTAATGTTGTTGGGCGCCTGGGTGGCTCAGTCGGTTAAGCGACTGCCTTCGGCTCAGGTCATGATCCTGGAGTCCCGGCATCGAGTCCCGCATCGGGCTCCCTGCTCAGCGGGGAGTCTGCTTCTCCCTCTGACCCTCCTCCCTCTCATGCTCTCTGTCTCTCATTCTGTCTCACAAATAAATAAATAAAATCTTTAAAAAAACAAAAACAAAAACAAAAACCCTAATGTTGTCTCTCCACTCTTCCCCCCCCCCGCCCCATATCCTGAGCACCTCGCCACATTTTTCCTTCCTTCCAGATACATTAGGCCAGAGCTTCTTGTAGTCAGAGCGTAATCCATCTACCTTAACCTTTGTTTACACAATAGACCTTATTTTAAATTCTGTCTGTTCTTGCAGCCTGTTTTGCTTGTGTTCTCCATCAGTAATCTACTTCTAGATTGGGGTCCTAATGAAGAGAGAGGGAGAATTAATAGATGTGCATGTATTTGCACTAAAGTGTCTTTTTTTTTTTTAAAGATTTTATTTATTTATTTGACAGAGACCCAGCAAGAGAGGGAACATGAGCAGGAGGAGTGGGAGAGGGAGAAGCAGGCTCCCCACTGAGCAGGGAGCCCGACACGGGGCTCGATCCCAGGACCCTGGGATCATGACCTGAGCTGAAGGCAGACGCTTAACGACTGAGCCACCCAGGTGCCCCATGCACTAAAGTGTAATTTTGGACACTTAGGATTGTGCCGGTTCCCCACGAGTGGTGGGGGTGGGGAGAAAAATAAAGGGTTGGAGCTGTAATAGGTGGAACAGAAGAGTGCATCTGAGAATATTTTTTATTTACGCCCATTAATCCTCAGAGTAACAAAAACACTCTTAGAAAAGTGTGCATGTATATACACATAGAGGCACTCATTCGGTGCCATATATAAAAATGTAAGCACTAATTACCTGGCACAACTTCTTAAAAATAACAAGCAGTTTTATTTTGAGTTACGCATGATTAGTGAAACTCCGACTCTGTGTAGGCATCCCAAAGAATGTTACTTGAGGGAGGTGGAAGGAAAGAGAAGTTAGAACATGTACTTGCTTCTCTGAGAAAGAGACCGAAGAGGGGCTCCTAATTCTGGTTGGATCTCCGGTTTTCTGTGCTCCCAAGGTCTTCAGCTCATTTCTGCAGAGGAGAAGGTGTTCTCAGTCCATCTCAGCAGCAGAGCCACGGCTGCTCCCCTCTGCCCACCTGGGGTGGGAGGAAGGCTGGCCCTTCCTCCCACGCCTTTCAAGAGAGCAGCCACCCCCACTGCAGAGGCCAAGGGACCCACAAAACCAGTTTCTTCTGTATCTGCTAACTTCAGTTCCTGGCAGACGTTGTCTGTACTTAACTGCGGACCCGGTCCTCCCTCGTTGCCTCCGTTCTCCGTTATGAGCTGAGCATCTTCTTGGTCAACTGCCTGAGAAATGTCTTTTGCTGCAGTTGACTCCAAATTAGCTGTTTTTCTTTAACCTTTCTTCTTTTTCACTTTTCTGGGATGTGGGCACCTTTCCCATTTTCTAGAACAAAGGAAGTCCTTGGAAGACCAGGCTGTCTTTACTGAAGGTGGAAGGACCCTGCCAACCTCGTTGTCTCCCTTCCTGCCAGAGCACAACCCCCAACCCAAGGAACAAGAGCGATCGGACACCATGTACTCTCCAAGGCTGAGGTTGGGGGGAGCTGAGTCTCCAGGCATCGTGTCCGGTTGGATGGGCTGTGTCTCTAGATGATGATGGAGACAGGCCCACTGCTGGGGGGGAGACGGTGGCATCAGGAGAGGGGTAGAGGAGGAGCCCTTTTGGGCAGAGTCAGGCGTGGAATTTAGAACAGCTTGAGCTGAGGTCTTCTGTAGTTACTCCTAGGAGGATCCAGAAAATTTGAAGCCTGGGGTCTTGGTGTGTTTTAAAGCCATTAATTAATTAATGAAGCTCTTTGGCTTGTAAGAATTACCCCAGTGTTGGGGCGCCTGGGGTGGCTCAGTTGGTTGAGCGACTGCCTTCGGCTCAGGTCGTGATCCTGGAGTCCCGGGATCGAGTCCCGCATCGGGCTCCCCGCTCAGCAGGGAGTCTGCTTCTCCCTCTGACCCTCCCTTCTCTCATGCTCTCTCTCTAGCTCATTCTCTCTCAAATAAATAAAATCTTTATTAAAAAAAAAATGACCCCAGTGTGGTAAGTACCAAGAATTTAGAGATCGAATTTTCCATGTTGAAATGAGGGTGGGGGAGGACACAGCAGGGATCTGGACACTCAGAGCAGTATCTGAGCCCGACCCCTCACATGTGAGGGGAATGGCTGGCTGGCTTTGGACTCTGGTGCTCCTGTGTGCAGCCTCCTGCCCCCACCCCCACCCCCCGACCTCCCTCCCTGTGCGGACAAGGGCCGTCCTGCTCCTGACCCAGTTCTGCTGGCAGCTTTGGCTGCCCTTTGGGTCCTCCATTCTCTCTGTTTTGGGTCTCTGCTTTCTTGCCAGTTTAGCAAGGCGGCTGAAAAGATCACTTTAACATTGTGTCTAGCATTCTTAGCAGTCTTCAGTGGTAGAGTTTGTTCCGGGAAGCTGGCCTGAACTATGCTAGAAAGTGAAATTCATTTATTTGGAATAGCAGCAATAAGGAAATAATAAAACGTTCTCGGAGTAGACTCTGATACGGTATGCACCTATTTTATTCTGACAGGTGTGTGTGCTAAGTATTGGGCCTTTGGAGAAGGAAGCTTTCTTTATGCTTGAGGTACCTAAGTACCTGTTTCCAAACAGTATTAGAATTCATTGGTTCATACTTTCACATCTGGTTTTCCTGGCTTTCGATCTTTGGGGCAGTTGAAGTACCTACAAAGCATTCTGGAGGCTGGAAGTCCGAGATCAGGGTGTCCACAGTGCCGTACTCCCCTGAAGGCGCTGGGGAAAGAGAATACCTCCAGTCCAGTCTCCCACCTTCTGGTAGTTCTTGGCTTATGGCAGCAAGAAACACAGCAGAACCCTGTGTGTGTACGTGTGTTCAAATTTCACATCTTTGTAAGGACCCCAGTTTTATTGGATAAGGGGCCCACCCTACTCCTGTAAGACCTCATCCTAACTACTTACATCCGCAATGACCCTCTTTCCAAATAAGGCCACATGCTGAGGTCTTGGGGGGTTAGGGCTTCAACATCGGAATATTAGGGGGACACAAGTCCACCATAACAGGTCCCTCAGCTCATGCTGAACAAAGAAGACAGGAACGAAATTGTACTGCTCTCACTTTCAAGCGGATGGATCAGGTTTTGAAAAAATATTCCTAAGAGATGGCTAGTTATTCCTTCTTGTCACTCTTCCATGTTCTTGGACCTAAAAGCATTTGTTTCTAAGCTTCTAATTTGCTACTTCTTTTTTTTTTTTTTTAAGATTTTATTTATTTATTCGAGAGAGAGAGAATGAGAGACAGAGAGCACGAGAGGGAAGAGGGCAGAGGGAGAAGCAGACCCCCTGCCGAGCAGGGAGCCCGATGCGGGACTCGATCTTGGGACTCCAGGATCATGACCTGAGCCGAAGGCAGTCGCTCAACCAACTGAGCCACCCAGGCGCCCTAATTTGCTACTTCTAATCCATTCTTTGGGACATAAGATAGCAAATGCTGTTGGGAATCTGTGTAAATAAATTCTGAATTAGGCCTTATAAGTAAGGAAGCAGGGCTTAGAGGATTCTTGTTCTTTAGGGTGTGTGGTAGGTGTGTGTGGGGTGTGTGTGTGTGTGTCCCCTTAATCAGGTGGTCAAAGTTGTCTCCTATGTATGGCCATAGACTGAACTATTTTTGTGACTACTGCCTGATACAAAACCCATAGTTGGTAGTTTTCTTGATATATGCTGTGGACTGGATTGGCTCTCCCCTCAGATTCCTGCATTAAAGCTCTAGGTGTTGGTATAAGGAAGTAATTAAGGCTCAGTGAGATCCTATGGATGGAGCCCTGGATAATCGGACTGGATTAGTCTCCTCGTAAGAGGAGAGCCCGGAGCTCTTGTTCAGCCTCCCTCCCCCATCTGAGGGCATCCCCAAGCCAGGCAAAGCACGCTCCCCAGGAGCTGAATCTCCTTGATCAGACCTGGGATCTGGATCTTCAGCCTCCAGACCTGGGAGAAATACAGATGGGTTGTAGAAGCCCCCCAGTCTGTGATAGTTTGTTAGGCAGCCTGCGCAGACTAATTCAACCTATGAACAGAATGAGATTTTTTTTTTTTTAAAGATTTTTAATTTATTTATTTGAGAGAGAGAGAATGAGAGACAGAGAGCATGAGAGGGAAGAGGGTCAGAGGGAGAAGCAGACTCCCTGCCGAGCAGGGAGCCTGATGCAGGACTCGATCCCAGGACTCCAGGATCATGACCTGAGCCGAAGGCAGTCGCTTAACCAACTGAGCCACCCAGGCGCCCCCAGAATGAGATTTTTAAAAATAACCACACTGCTTAATCATTACAACAAGCCTAATAGCAGCTTGGGCTTACAGAGGTAAGTAGTGTTCTAAGCTCTCCGAGAGGTGCTGTTTTACTCTTCCCATTCGCATGAACGAATCTGGTGCCGAGAGGCTAGGGAGCTTGCTGAAGCCCGCGGCGGCTGGCAAAGGGGTGGAGTCTCATGGACCCGAGTGGTGTTTTTCCAGGCACCCCCTTCCCCTTTAAAATTTCTGAGATTTCCAATTGTAGCGAAAGGAAAGGGAAAAAACAAAACAAAACCCCACACAACATAGATTTACCATCTTCATCACTTTTAAGTGCACAGTTGAGTGTTAAGTATATTCACGTTTTGTGCAGCTCGGCTGCAGGGTGGATTCATCCTGTGCCTGGCAACTCTGTTCCTGGAATAGTGCCCCTTTCCCCTCCCCCACGTCCCTGGCCACCAGCCAGGCCCGTGTTTAAAACGGTTTAATGTAACTCATAAGCCGTACGGTTCACTCAAAGTCAGTAACATTCCATGGGTTTTAGCGTATTTGCAGAGCTGTGCGGCCATTGCCAGTCAGTTTCTGAGAATATTTCTCGTCGTCCCCCCCCCCCCAAAAAGAAACCCCATACCCATGAGCAGTCACTCCCTATACCCTTCCTCCCAGCCTCTGACAGCCACTAACCTACTTGCATCTCTACAGGTGTGTCTGTTACGGGACATTTCATATAAATGGCATCCTACAATATGGGGCCTTTTGTAACTGGCTTCACAGAAGCCTTTAAAAAAAATCGTTAATGGGGCGCCTGGGTGGCTCAGCTCAGATGGTTAAGCGTCTGCCTTCGGCTCAGGTCATGATCCCGGGGTCCTGGGATCGAGTCCCGCATCGGGCTCCCTGCTCCTTGGGAGCCTGCTTCTCCCTCTGCTTCTCTCTCTCTCTCTCTGTCTCTGTCTCTCATGGATAAATAAATAAAAAAAATCTTTAAAAAAAAATCGTTAATGAACTCATTGTATAACTGAAGAACAAAGCATGGTAAAAGTTGGTTGAACCATAACCCTCAATCCAATGGCATTTTTTTTCCCCTTCAAAAATCTTAATTTGTAGCCAGGAAAAACTGACTTCGCTAAGATGTCAGGACTTCCTTCTAAGTGCCACCTGTCTGAAGTCAGGACTTCTAAGTGCCACCTGTCTGAAGACTTAAGGAAAAAATCCGCTTCCAAACCAGGTTTAATTAAAACCACAGAGGGCCATAAATCTAGTCCTATTCTATCTGGTCAAAGACAAATAAAACTGGAAGAGAAAATGCATAAACATTTCCAGTAAACATTGCCAACATTTCTTACGTGCATTTCTAAAATCATACCTGGATTGTGAAGCAGGTAACAGACAAAGCCTGCTTTGCCTTTGTTATTTTCGGGGGCGGGGGGTCCCAACATCCTGTCTGGGAACGCTGGATTACTGGTACGGACTAGATCTTGCCTTTTAATCCTCATAGAGAACTGTACTTCCTTATGGGTTGATCTGCCAAAAACAGTCTGAAGATAGATTTTTGAAGCCTTTCTGCAGCGATGGGAAAATAATTAACCCCAGGATTCAGTACATTGGAACACTTAAAATATTTAGCATGTTACGAAATGGCCCCAAAGGAGATAAGTGCCAAGTTAGGTGTAGGTGTCTCCCCTTTGGCTTCTGCTCTGGCCAGGCCCTGGGTGTGGTGTCCTCCCTTATCCGCATCATAAAAACCGGAGGCCTTGGTCCCCCACGGTTAGCCAAGGTTCCCAGGGCAAGAGTTGCCTCTGTAGCCCATTTATTGCTTGCAATTCAAGCTCTCTGGACCGGAGTGTCCTTACTTGATGGCAGCAGGGCGTTGACAAAGATGTTGTTTGTTAGATCTAACATTTTTAGTTATTTTAAGTGACTTCCGTGCCATGGAATAACTTTAAGTGGTTTAGGAGAAGAGATCTCATCAGAGCTAAAGGGCTGATCCTCTAGGGTGAAAAAGGCAGAGGTCAAGGTTAGGTACTGATGTTCAGAAATTCCTGCGGGAGTCCGTGCCGGTGAGGGGTACAGCAGGAACTGAGCACGGGGGCTACGGTGGGCCTGGGGGTGCAGGGGAGAGCAGGACTCTCATTCCTGGCTGGACCACTTGATGGCCGATGGCACTGGCTAGAGAGGGGCAGCTCAGGGAGATGATGCAGGAGGAGAGCAAGGTCGTCTTGAGTTAAGACCAAATGTCAAGGAAAGGGAGGGCGGTGGATTCTAGCTCCAAGCCAGATGTCCATCTGGAGTCCTGGGCACACGGTTGTGCTTGTCTGTGCTGGGCTGGAGCTTTTCCAGAAGGGAAGGGAAGAGAAGGGTGAGCAAGAGGCTGTTGGCTCCCTGCCAGTGGGTGAGCCCAAAGTCTCACTGGGCAGGACACCTTCTCGGGAGGAAGGAGACTCTTCTTCCTCAGAGAGAGAGTAAGGTGGGTGCCACTGTGGTGGGATCATTCCATGGAGGGAAGTTGGCTGAGGCAGGCAAATTAGTAGGAGAGGAAGTTTCTCTGCTTCCTCCGGTGGGGAAAGAGTCCCCACATCCCACGTCTGTGGCTTCTTCTTCCCTCTCCTTCTTCGTCTGGGGCTGGATTGCCATTGGCTCAGGGCAAGGAGGTGCTTTGGCCAGTCCAGTGGTTAAAGCAGGAATTTAATAATGGGGCGGATGGACCTTTTGATGGACCTTCCTTTTAAAAACATGAATGTGAAATTATGAATAAAACATCAGGTCCGGGACCTTGGAAGGGTCAGTGGCCGGCGAAGCTCAAGCTGCCTTAGCTTTCTCGTGAATCTGTCTCCATGGCAGTTGCTTGAGCGGTGGTCTGGGGCCGAGCCCGAGAGAGTGGTGGGTTTCTCTGTTGAAACACAAATGTGTCTCCTCTTGGAGCTGTTGGAGAGGACGGTGAAGGTGTGAGACTACTGGGTACTGAACAAATAAAAAGGGAACCACCATGTATTTCTATGACCGACAAGTTAACAAAACTATGAGTAATTGTAGGAAATCTTTTGTTAGTGGATACTCTGGGTCTTTTGGTGGAAAGTAAAAATGTCAGAGCTGGGTAGAAAGGATAGAAGCCATTTGACAAGAAGGACTGGAGGAAAATTTGAGTTGTCCAGTGGAGGTGAGCCTGTAGCGATGAAACTCTCCCTGTGTGATGAAATTACCTCTTGCTCAGTAGAGAATGATGATCTTAAACACAAAATCATCATACTGGCAGATATGAGCCCAGAGTGTGAGAGTTGCTTTTGTAAAGTTTTCCAGTACTTCTTTGTTCATGGTGAACATTTTAGGATGTGAGGAGGTAGGAAAAGGCCTTGGGGGAAGGGAGGAATGAAAAGAATATAGTGTATAATCGGGAAACCCAATAGTCTCTTAAAATCAGGCATTGCATTTTCTCCCTCACCATATTGTGAGTCACGGGAGATGATCTGCTGTCACAGACCGTATGGGAGGATTCTAGAGGATGAATCAGTAGGAAGAAAGTAGAAGACAAGATAGCTCTGCCCTAGTGAGGATTCTTTTTTTAAATTTTTTTGTTTAAATTCAATTAACATATAGTGTATTATTAGTTTCAGAGGTGTAGAGATCAGTGAGTCATCAGTCTTACTAATACCCAGTGCTCATTACATCACGTGCCCTCCTTAATATCCCATCACCTGTTACCCCCCAGCCCCTCACACACCTCCCCTCCAGCAACCTTCAGTTTGTTTCCTTTGGGGTGCCTGGGTGGCTCAGTCGGTTAAGCGTCTGCCTTCGACTCAGGTCATGATCCCGGGGTCCTGGGATCAAGTCCCGCATTGGGCTCCCTGCTCAGCGGGGAGCCTGCTTCTCCCTCTCCCTCTGCCTGCCGCTCTGCCTACTTTTGCGCACACGCTCTCTCAAATAAAATCTTAAAAAAAAAAGTCTTATGGTTTGTCTCCCTCTGATTTCATCTTGTTTTATTTTTTTCCTCCCTTCCCCTATGATCCTCTGTTTTGTTTCTTAAATTCCACATGAGTGGAATCATATTAATTGTCTTTCTCTGATTGATTTATTTCACTTAGCATAATACCTTCTAGTTCCATCCACATCTTTGTAAATGGCAAGATTTCAGTTTTTGCTGGCTGTGTAATATTCCACTGTATATACACCATATCTTTATCCATTCATCTGTCGATGGACATCTGGGCTTTTTCCGTAGTTTGGCTATTGTGGACATTGCTGCTCCTAGTGAGGATTCTAATCCCATGTGTGTACACATGGTGGATGAACGGTGATAGTGTAAAAACGTGGACAAATATAAATGACCAGATCATGGGATAAGGGAAATTCATGAGCACCGTGGGAATGCAGAATCCAGCAGTGTGAAGAGCTGGGTGGAGTTTGGGGATTAGAATGGGTTTCCGCAACAGATAAGCCCAAGTAAAGTCTTACAAAAAGCCATGGGCAGAGTGGGCAGAGTTCCAGGGGCCCCAGCATGCTTCCAGAGAGATACATACCATGTGCTGGCCTGGGCCCGAAGGATCCTTGGGAGAAATGCCTGGTGAGGAGGTATTGAGCAGTTTGGATGGGTGAGACCCTACACACCAGCATGTTCTGTTTGATGGCTTGGACTCCACATAAATAGGAGGGGAACCTCTTTTTTGGGGAGGGAGTACATATTCCACACAGCTGGCCTAAAATACAAACCTCTCGTTTGTTCTTTGCCATACAGCTTATTTTTCTATTTTATGTGAGAATGTAGCCGTGCGTCTTGCATTGACAGGCTCTGCTTAGAGTCATTTTGGATTACACAGGACCTGTTTTTGCATGGACCACCCTGAACGTTATGTGCAAGATCTATCAAAGACACAGATTTCTTTAATATATAAATATTTTGAGTGTTCTTCCCTCCCCTAAGGCAACAGAGAAAATAAGCGTCTACTATCCACATCGAAACTGACTTTCTAAATGCTATTGTCTGGAATCATAGTATACATGCATCAGCTGAATAGGAAACTTATTTCAGGGGGAGTCATTTTGAATATTAAGATTCTTAAAAATCTGGACTTAGTGAATATAAGTTCAGTGGATGTATATGCTCCTATATATATGTATGTATATATATTATATATTAGAAAGTAGGCTTTCTTCCTACTGGATATGTATGTGCATATATCCTTTGTTCCAAAGATATAAAAACAAAAGCATAAAAACACTACTTAAGAATATTTTATATTGATGCATGAAAGCTTGTGAAAGACCAATGTTATCTTTACATAGATTTTAGAGGTTCAAATTTTCAAATGTATATCTTTATGAAGTTCATGAAATCAAAGCTTCTACATTTTATTTTATTTAAGATTTTATTTATTTATTTGCCAGAGAGAGAGAGCAAGCAGGGGGAACGGCAGGTAGAGAGAGAAGCAGGCTCCCCGCCGAGCAAGGAGCCCAATGCGGGACTCGATCCCAGGACCCTGGGATCATGACCTGAGCCGAAGGCAGATGCTTAGCTGACTGAGCCACCCAGGCGTCCCAAAGCTTCTGCATATTAACTGGTATTTTCTGTGGGCAGAACCTGAGGTTTAGACCGCTATCATCTTGAGGGTGGTGTTGACAAGTTCTGTAGGGTGAAGAATCCGCCACGAAGAGCTACTTTGTTCTTGTATTCCATTGAGAAAGAAGAATCTTTTAACTTTTGTTGTGCTTTAAAGTAATTCTTGGGGCGCCTGGGTGGTTCAGTCGTTAAGCGTCTGCCTTCGGCTCAGGTCATGGTCCCAGGGTCCTGGGATCGAGCCCTGCATCGGGCTCCCTGCTCAGCGGGAAGCCTGCTTCTCCCTCTCCCACTCCCCCTGCTTGTATTCCCTCTCTTGCTGTGTCTCTCTCTGTCAAATAAATTTTTAAAAAATCGTTAATAAATAAATAAATAAATAATTCTTTTTCCCCCCTCCAGCTTGATAAAAGGCCTCCCTGTTGACCATCCGTTATTTTTGTAATGAAAAACACCTAAAATTGATTTCACTGTTGGCTGCTTTAGAGGGGTTTTATGTTTTTACCCCTGTACACATATGTTGGATTTCAGTGTCATTTTAAACAACCTCTTTAGAGTACATGAAACTTACAGTCCTCTTAGGAAATGATTACAAAAGAAATGAGTCCCCCCACCCAGCACCTTATTTCTAGAGTCTTCCCTCCCCAAACAAGCTCTAGAAGATCAATGATGATCCTTTGGGTCGATTTGAGGTTGATTAAAATTTCAGAGAGACCTTTTATTAATTAAACATATTCACATACGTACCAGAGAATTTTTGCTCAATTTTTTTATTTTTTTAAGATTTTATTTATTTATTTGACAGAGAGAGACACAGCGAGAGGGGGAATACAAGTAGGGGGAGTGGGAGAGGGAGAAGCAGGCTTCCCACTGAGCAGGGAGCCCGATGCAGGGCTTGATCCCAGGATCCTGGGATTATGCCCTGAGCCGAAGGCAGATGCTTAACGACTGAGCCACCCAGGTGCCCCAATTTTTGCTCAATTTTAAAGTGGAATAGAATCGGGTACAAAATTTGTGATGGAAATACAGTCGACCCCGACTTTCTGCTGATAGTTGGCAGTTTGGCTTTCCCGGCAAATGCCCTTTCAAGAGAAGTAACATTTGCTCTGTTCCCTTCCACGGATGTTGTGCTGTCTCTTGCCATCCTCCGAGCACCTGACTCTCGTGGATCATTTTGTGGCCCAAGCACTTAACCACCATTTTCACCTAACTGAAGAGTTTGGAGAGGACTGCGCTTATCACTCCTGGACGAAAGGCTCAGTTTCTTACATAAATTGGATTTGAAGTAGGAGCTCAGAAGTAGTATTCGCTGAAGAGCTGCTTACGCTCTACTGAGTTAAGACTCCAAGTCCTGTTTCATTATTTCATTTGAAGAAAAGGACTGGCAGTGGCTAGAGCTACATTAAGATGTGATGTGACCTCGTTGTTTTTCTGCTGGGTGAGCCCAGGTGGAGATGTGTTCTCAGGTTAGTGAAGCCCACCCAGTTGTAACTATGGCTCCCTGGGGTGGGGTGGGGTGGGGGCGGGGCTGGACTCTCCCCAGATTGGGGACCTCTTGGAGGGGAGCCAAGAAGACCCTTCTGCTGTGTGGTGTACCATGCTAGGGGAAGATTCACTTCTATTCCTGACATAAATTAGACCGAAGAGAGGAATTTGGTTTATTGTTTAGTGCTGAAGTTAAAAACCATTTCTTTCCCATGTGGTCTCTTAATTAGATTCATTAGTTTCAAAATGTTAATTGGAATTACTGCAGTTCAGCTCCTGAAAGGTTTTAAATTTAAAAGGAACACCTCATTTACCGTACTACTGTGTTCTGAGAACTCTACGGTAATATTTGCATCGCATTTTTTAATTCAAATAATGGATTATTAATTGTAAAGCTTTTTAGACTAATAAAACCAAGTATCTACCTTTTTAAAAGATTTTCACTTATTAGAGAGAGAGAGCGAGCGTGTGGGCCTGCGGGTGGGGGCGGGTTGGGAGGCAGAGGCCGAGGGAGAGGGACAAGGAGACTCCGCACTGAGCCTAATGAGGGGCTCCATCCCAGGACTCTGAGATCATGACCCTGAGCCGAAATCAAGAGTTGGATGCTCAACTGACTGAACACCCCCCCCAACGCCCCCTGAGTATCTACTTTAATTTCTGTTTCTTTCCAGTTTCCTGATAAGCATTTTGTAGGATGTTTCTATAAGATAATTTGGATGCAAAAAAATTTCAGCTCCTATATTCAGTGTTTTATTTATGACAGAGTCCTAATACCTCAATACGAAGCAAACGCTGTAATTGAAACAGATGATTAGAGTAACATATGGGACATTTTCTACCTGTGTAAACTCAAAGCTTTATTCTAAAAAGTCTCCTGCAGCTTTCCTTCCCAGAGTAAAGTGGGTGGTTAGGCCCGAACTAGTCAGAATAGCAGATGTTTATGCCAATATTAATTCTGGAGAAATCTTTCGGGGTTAAGAGAACAGTTCTTTAAAAGAAAAATTTGTTTTGTCATTACAGTGTTAAGATAGTAGCAATTTCAAATAACACAGAAAATAGAGATGCTTTCTGTTCTTGGAACTTTTGAAACCATTTCTTCTCATGGACAGATCAGGAAAATAAGCTTGTTAGCCTTCTTGTAACTTAAAAAAAAAAAAAAAAGATTCTTTAGATTTTGCCTAGGAAAAGTGACTGTAATTTTGTTAGCGAATTCTCAAAAGTCAGGTGGGGTTTGTGTGTGCATGTGGGTGTTTATCTACCCTATTCCCTCCCGCTTCTACGGGGATAATTTTAAAAGCTCAAGGTCCTTAGTCACACATACGGAAACAATGCTGTAAGGGGGTATTTAGAGAAGTTTAATTTTAACCAGGTACCTTAACTGTAAACAGACAGAATGACATCACTTAAGGAACACCGCACTTCAGTGAATAGAGGCTTTGTCATTATTTTTCTAGACCAGAGCACTGAAAGGGAACATTAATTGTTAATAAGGTTCAGGAATTCAGCTGTTCACCGATCCGTGTGTCCTGCCTGTGTCTGCATCGGACTGAGTCCCGGGGCTCCTTGTGTCCTGGGCACCTGCCTTCTCAGTGGGACAGCCTTTCCTTTGCACACCTGGAAGACGGTGCCCACCATCTGCTCGTGGAGTCCCACTCCAGGTGGGTGGCTGCCTGGCGATGCGCAGCCTTCCACACACCCGGCCCACCAGGTTCGGCCCACTTCGGTTCCCGCACGTGATTTCTTTAACTGTTCTTTCAGAAAGTCACAGGGGACCCCTGCATGGCCAGGTCACTTACATGGGCAGCCCGCTGCTCAGGGTGACGGGTGTGGGCTGTCCCTACCCACAGCCCTGCGGCGTAGAGCGTACTGGGAGGACGGATGGCCACCCAGAGCAGTTTGAACGAATGAGGGGTGACGGCAGAGAAGAGCATCCAACAGGAGAGAAGTGTGGGGTTCTGTGGGAATCAAAAGCTGCAGAGAGACCTTCAGTGGGGGAGGTTAGGAGGTTGGAGCAAAGGTAAGATTATTATACCTGCTCCCCCAGCTTGACAGGGTTGAAGGTAGTTACCTAATGACCCAAGTCCTCACCACCTTTGTTGGACTGTTTTCTCCCAAGTAGGATGGCCATGCCCTACCCCAACCCTAGACATAGCCATTTTAATGGGAGAAACGTGTCGGGTACACATCTATTTCTAGCTTGGGTGAAGCATAGATGGTATACCTAGAACTATAACCAGTTCTGTGTGTTTGGAACCTTCTTTGAGTTTTGAGCTCTTTATACTGTCTTTGGGTGGAAGGAGATTCCATAGTGGATGCAAGAAGGATGGATGACACGATATCTGCATAGCTCACGGCATGAGCGGCTTTTCTTAAGACAGGTGGCTCAGGCAAGGAAAAATTTCTTATGGCCATAGAAGTATTAGGCTGTTCCATTATAAGATGGAATGATGTCAAGAAATACCTGGCGTATTTTTTTAAATTATCACAAAATATTCAGAAACATTTTTAGGTTTAGGTATTAATTTGTTCAAGTTAGCGATGTGCTGAGTCATTATGACCTGTTGAACTACAGCTGATCTTCTGGTATTTGCAAATTCACGTACTCCCTCACATGTATTTGTTACCATCCCCATACCAGTCCTTGCGTTGCTTCCGAGGCCATTCACAGACCTGCACAGAGCAGCGGTGAGAACTTTGAGTCCCCCACTGTGTGTGTTCCCAGAGGAGGCTGAATGAGGTGCTCAGCCTTCTGGTTTCAGCTGTCATTGTCAACAGCTGTCCTCATGGTCTGTGTAGAGTCACCTTTTCCACGTTTCTGTGCTTTTTACTGGTGATTTCAAGGTTTCAGATGGCCCCCAGGTGTAGATTTGGAGTATTCTCTGGTGTTCCCAGGCACAAGAACACTGGGAGGTGCCTTAGAAAATAGGTGTGCACGTGAGCTTCGTTCAGGCATGATTACAGTGCTGTTGGCCGTGAGGTCCGTGTTAATGAATCAACAATAGATGTGGAATAAGGTGTCTTTGAACAGAAACACATTGAACAAGGTTACACATTGATGGGTTGATAGGCTGATGAAAACGCTGTGACCAGAAGCTTGTAGGAACCTAACCCTGTTTTTCTCCTAGGAGCAGTGGTTAAGTATTTGCTAAATAAGCAGCAAGTTTACAGAACAGACTGTAGCAAAGAATGAGCATCAACTGTAATTTGGTTGGAGGAACATCCAGGTTCAGCTATTATGTTTTTTGTGTTGCCGTGTTTCATAAAACCTCTAATAAGCAGAGAAATAGGAATTTCCAGGTAAGTTTCACACAAATGATACAGATCAGGTGATGTGTGGATGGATATTTATGGGACAGCTTCGCCTTTGGAAGTAGGTGAGCATATATGTTCCTTTTTAATCTTTCAGGTCTTTTGGGGAAAATGATCTCTTTGATGGTGTGGTACTTCTTTTACTTGACATGGTAAGAACTTAAACATTTGTAATACAAAGCCCTTTTTACAAGGGCCAGTCTCTGACCCCTTCATTTTTGCTCAAGGAGTGTAGCATTAAAAATAACTTTCAGTTGAGTGCATCTTTTTCCTTATGGTGACAGTGATACTTTAGTAGAAGAAATCTTACGGTCCCCCCCCCCCCCCCACACACATTTTCCATCCAAATTATGGTCCTTTGACGACGCATGAATTCTTTGGCTATGGAAATGATTGATGCCACATAGGGCCGCATCTTGCGGGGGGCGGGGGCAGAAAAGGAACCAGATGAGTGTGAAGGAAAGATCACAGGGGCCTTGTGTTTATACCTGTCTTTGAACATTATAGAAGAAAAAAGACCAAAGGAAAACCTGAAGCAATACTGTTTCTTAGTGATGGTTTCCAGTGGTGGTTTTTAAAAAAAAAGGAAATTCCAGTGGGAAATGAACGCTCTGGTTACCCACCTCTATCCTTTCAGTTTACGTATGTGATGTTTGACAGCTCCTTGCCCAGATGTCTTTTGGAAGTCTTCAAAATTAAGCAGGGTTTAGGCTGTTGACCTTTTTGAAAACCTAATTTTTGTTTATAAGTTTTCAAGCTCTTGAGCCTCCAGTATGGAGATGCGTTTGAGAAAAGAGTATGTGACTTGTATATATTAAATAATACATTAGCGTAAATTCATCTATGAGATTTACCAATGATTCACAAACACCCAAAATGGGGGCTGTCAGTTGACTTAATTGGAAGAACTTTGGTACTTTGAAAAGAAGGCTTAAAACAAAAACTAAAATATTGTTCTTTAAAATGTTCCCTCCAATCACATCAAAACTCCTACGCTAAAATCTGAAACCATATATGTTTTGAATGCTTTAGATTCTAAAGAAATATTTTATAATGCCAGTCTTTTGGGTTTGTACATGATGTTTCTTACGTAATCTGTTAAAACTTTAGATTGCAAAATATGGCATATTTGCAAAAGAGGCTATAAAATGTAGTAAGTATAGTTTAATGAATAAGAACACGAACATGCAAGTTCAAAAACATAACATACCCTATATGGGCCCCTTCCTCATTGCTCACCTTCCCTCCCCACAGAAGTAATCACGGCCTGAATTTTGTGTTAATCATTCCCTCGTTTCTCTTTATAGTTTGGCATACGTGTGTGTAACTCTAAACAATAGCGTGTTTGGGCTCTAAGTAAAGTATTCAGTTCCTGTCTTTCCACTTAACTGGGAGGAGAGAATTTGTGTGAATTCTGGTCTTTGGTCTGCTCCTAGCCTCCAGCACAGTCCTGGGCACATAACAGGCATTTAATCCATGTTTATGGATTAAATGAATAAATATAAAAATGTTCTTATAAAGCAGTTTGTAATTTATGACTAAGGTGCATAAATGTGTATTTGAATAATCATAAAAGAAAGGTAGGTAATATCAAAATGTATTTTTGGAAAGTGAACTTGGATGACTTTTAAAACTTTATCTCTTTTTCAAAATGAGCAAAGTGAGTCTCAAACAGATAAATGTTTTGCCCAGGGTCATTTAGCTAATGGTGGCCAAAGTGGGGCCAGGACCTCTCTTTCCTCCTTGTCCAAGATTTTGTCAGCGAGGCCACAGGACACTCGGAAGGTGGTTTTAATCAAGAGATGGAGATGGTTTTCTTCAGTTTGATGGAAAGCCCCTCCTGGGGAGTAGGGAGACAGACAACTACAGAGAGCCCTCAAATTCACACATTAGGGGCGCCTGGGTGGCTCAGTTGGTTAAGCGACTGCCTTTGGCTCAGGTCGTGATCCTGAAGTCCCAGGATCAAGTCCCGCATCGGGCTCCCTGCTCGGCAGGGAGTCTGCTTCTCCCTCTGACCCTCCTCCCTCTCATGCTCTCTGTCTCTCATTCTCTCTGTCTCAAATAAATAAATAAAATCTTAAAAAAAAAAATTCACACATTAGATGATTTGATCTGATAGGGTCCCTCATCAACCGAGAAAAGATACTAGATTGTGATAGCCAGATAGTTAATTGTATATATTTTTTAAATAATTTGATAGGATGTATAATAGAGTTCAGAGTGACTTTATTGTCAGATGAATGTTTTCAAAAATCATTTCCGGAACATCATTTTGTCATTTTGGTCTGTCCCAACTTCTTGATCATTTGGTGTGAGAATCACAAGGCTAAAAGAAAATTAGTCCATGTGGTTATCACTCCGTAACTGAAGACTTGGAATGTGGTCTTTACCCAGTTGATATCCAGATGCTCTTTAGTAGGCTCAATACAAGGTTTTATTACCTGAATTTTATTTATCCAGAGATGATGGCATTTTCCAAAGAGTGGGGTCTGGGTTTTGGTATTTGAAGATTTTCCCTACTTCCATCCCCCACTCCCCTGCCTCAGTACATGGGCACGCGTGTGTGCGTGTTCTCCCATTACTTTGACATGAACCCAAAGACAAGCCAACGGTGCCCTGCAAATGGGCAAGAGAGCTGTCACGTCAGGCCTTACCCCTCGATTATGACAGAATGTTCTGAACTTCTGTGTTCACAGGCTGCCCTCCGAAAATACAAGCCCATCTCTGTACTTAATACTTTGCAACACATTTGAAAACTTTTGTCTTTCATACCAAGCCTTCCAAAGGGCCTGAAACTTTGTGTAAGTTGCTATTTAAAGGAAGCATCTGGTGTTGGTCCTTAAAGTTCTTTTAGCCCGCCCAAATAGCCAAGTCCATGACTCAGGGAGCCTTCATGATAATTTATACTTCAGAGGAAAATACAACTGCCCCCGATTCTCAGTATTAGTTTTAGAACGCCTCCAAATTGTTTTGACACCAACATTTTCCAACTTGATTTTGGCAAGCGCAGACCCGAGATTTCGGAGTAGCTTTTATCAAAATAAAACCAGCTCCTTGGTTGTGAGTAGGGAGAACTCCAGAGGTTGGCACTGATGCTGTCCGTGCGGAGTGTCATGAATTAATAGCTGTATATTGATTTAGGCTGCAACAAAAGTGATTTTTCAAGCCAAGTTCGGCAAGGAAAAATGTGAAGTTTCTAATCTTTGATAGGGTGCTCAGGGAGATGAAAATAATATGAAGCATTAAAGAATATTGTGAAATGTTTATCGGCAGTAGCCCCGAGTTGAGCCCTTTGTCCTTGCCATTGTGGTGGTGGTGATGATGATGATGATGATGAAGAAGAAGAAGAAGGATGATGAGTGCGGAGGAGCTCTTGCCTGGATGCTGCTGCAGAATGCTTTTGGGATCGGTCTCAGGAAATGACCATAGCAACCCTCTGACTCAGATATTCCCATCTGGCTCAGCAACGATACGGCTTATTGGTGACGTCAAGATGATGATGCAAGGCAAAAACCAGGTTCAAATCCAGCTGCTGCCACTTTTTAACTGTGACCTGAGGTCTGCCATTTGTGAAATGAGGCTAACAGTGTCTTGCACGTGGCCGTGAGGCTTAAATGAGCTCGTGCATGTGGTAACGACATGCGGCTTTCGACGCGCTCAGTCTGCATACAGCTGCTGCTGGGGCCCAAGGTCACACCACAAGGACACGTTGAACTCGCTTCCCAACCCGCATGCGCGTTGCTCTTACCCTTTCCCCCCGTGACCGTCCTAGTCCGTTCAAAGCACGTTTCTGTGTAAACCGGGCCACATGGTGCCTTGGTTTGGGCTAACAGATCCAGTACTGGGTGGAGGCAGACTTTCTGGCGTTGGGCTCAGAACTCGTTGTGTGTGGGTGAGGGGACGCACGCACGTTTTGGAAGTGGGATTTGGAACAAACTGATCTGTGGTTTTGTCTCATTCTTCATAACCTCAAAATGGGGCTTATCAGATGGTTATGAACATCTTCGAAAATAACTTCCTCTATTGTCCACATGATCATCCAGTTGTTTGCGTTCTGAGACCATCTCAGCCTACCTCTTGTTCTGGGAAGCCTCTCGGGGTCTGGGCAAAGTGTTGATTTGAGGGGGCAGTTGGTAATGTGTGGGCATCCCGGAAAAGCCCTGGGCCCTCCTCCCCATCCCCAAACAGCTGTCTTGTCATGAAACACTAGCGTGTGCATCATTGGTGTTTGTATTGTTGTAGCATTTTCCGTTTGGAGAGCTGAGCCTTCCGACCTCGTTCCACTCTTAGCAACTTGCTTCTGAACAAACCGCTCACCTACAGGGGGTCTCCGTTCACAACAGTAGGTCATTTGAGTTGGCAGGAGTCCCTACAAAGTGACCTAGATCTTCCCTGTGAAGTTAGGCAATCCCGGGCACACAGTAGGTGCTCAGTAAACAGGAGGCATTCGGTCTCTGTGAGATGGACACGAAGCTATTGTAGGAATTCTGTCTGTTGCATCTGTATTGAATTTATTAGCGAGAAAGGTGTTTTTCTGCCTGTGTTGCTCTAAATGCAGAATGAGATTTAAGCCAGAGAAGCCTAATGCCTAATAGTTTAGCCCCGGTCAACTGTTTACACACTCAGCTTCAGCCTCAGCATAAATAGCCTTACCGTGAATTCACAAGAAATTGCTGAGAATTCAGGATCCTAGCTCACTGCTGGGATTAATTTCTTTTCAACAGACTGAGTGTCTAGAGAATATCCATAATGCTATAAATGAAAACATATGTTCATAGAACCCATGGCAGTGGGGAGATGGGAAAAGTAAGCACGCGATTTTCAGGAACCACTTCATGGGCAAGAGTGCTGGCTTTCTCAGATCTGTACCTCCTAAACAAATAATGCAATATATGTTAAGAAAAAAAAAAAAAGAAGAGTGCTGGCTTGGCTGCAGCTGGGGCTATGAAAAAGCTGGAATCAGTACAAAGTTTCTTTTATGGCATCCTATCCCTCTCTCTCTCCCTCCCTCTTTCCCTTCCTCCCTTCCTTCCTCCCTCCCTCCTTCCCTCCCTCCTTTTATGTAAATAAAAAATTTCGCATTGAAAAGCCAAGGAAGAAATTCTTATTTCTAGGAGAGATTTTTGAAGCGATGACTCTCTCTATGAATTTAGCTTCATTTGAGAAATGAGATTTTGGGTGTATGGGGGAAACGAGTGGCGAGGGCTCTTTTTAGACTCCTTTCGACCACCCTGAATAAGCTCAATTAATGGGCAAGACATAAAACGTAGGAAGATGTTGGTTTTGCAGTTTTTCTTGTAAATGCAAAATGTTTGCTTGTGTAATCACAAAATGCACTGATTTGCTGATAATGTAAAATATTATGAAGCCACTCTTTTTAATTGAATTTGCCTTCATGGGTTGGTTTTGAAAAATATTAGTAATGAGAGAGAAATCTGTATTTTGTTTGTTGTGTGTTATATAGTCCTTCTACATAGCAGATTGCTTTTGGAGTTACATCTTCAGCTTTTTTAATGGGGGAGAAAAAAAAAAAAAACTTCAGAAAATCCGTTTCCTCGCTTGTGACCATTCATGACCTTTGTAGATTTCTTGTAGCCCATGTCAGGCAGAGATCACGTGGAAAAGGTCTCTTACAACTTCCAAGAAAAGGAAGGGTCGGTAGTACAAGCATTTAGTGGGAATTGTGTCATTGTTTGAGTATCTTCTAGCCTCCGTCCCACCCCCCAAATCCAGAACAGTCTACTTGAATACAAGAAGCATCACTAAAACTTAAAACAACAGCCCTTCTGGTGGGCAATTTGGCAACTGGTCAAAAATCTTAAAAATGTGCTAGCTTTGACCCAGCCATTTCATTTCTAGGAAGCACTCTCACAGAGCTAATAAAAATAAAAGTCTATCGAACGATTTCATGAAAGTGATGATAAAACCGTAAGTTCACTTAAATGATCGTTTATTTGTACACAGAATTCTATGTAACTATTAAAATGTTGGTATTTTTATTGCAAATTAAATACATATGTTATACTGTATTTTAATGAATCAATATTTGGAATCTGAGGGAGGCTTTTTGGTATTATGTTATTCATTCTGAGTTTGAAACCAAGGGAGCTCTGCAAATTGTGTGCATGGTAGAGACAGAACAGAGAGTGGTGGTTGCCAGGAATTGGAGGGAGGGGGGATGGGGAGTTGGTGTTTATTGGGCGCACTGGTGCTCTTTTGCAGGATGAAAAAAAGTTACGGAGATGGTGATGATGGTTGCATAACAGTGAGAATGTGCTTAATCCCCCAAACTATACACTTAAAAATGGTAAATTGTATGTAATTCTACCACACATTTTTCAGAAAAGGAAATGTGATAATAAAAAGAATGATTTTAAAAAACGTATGGGTGGGCATCACTCACCAGGTTGAAAAGTTTCCTTCAGAAAGCAAAACTTTCGTTTTCAGTTGTAAACATTTTTATTTTATTTTTTTAATAAATTTATTTGTTAGAGCATGAGAGAGTGAGTGTGTGTGAGCGTGGGTGAAGGGCAGAGACAGAGAGGGAGAATCTCAGGCAAACTCTGCACTGAGCATGGAGACTGATGTGGGGCTTAATCTCACAACCCATGAGATCATGACCGGAGCTGAGTCCAGCACTTAACAGACTGAGCCACCCAGGTGCCCTGTTGTAAACATTTTTAGTGTGTATCACTTGAAAGCTCCATATTTTTTTCAACGCCCTCATTCTCCCATTATCAACTGAAAATATGTATCAAAAATTTCTTAACATCATTGAATGCAAAGGAAAGCCTTTTGATTAGAAAAGACAATATTTGTTCTTAACTTCCTCAAGCTTTTTTGGAGATAGAATCATCTGCGTATTTGGATCGGCCCCAGCCTTGACTGTGTCAGTAATCTGATATGATAGAAATGTGTTCTGGAAGCTTTTGGATGTGGTAGGATTTTCCGAAGGGCGAGGGGGAGAGTGTGATGGGGTTTGTTAATTTTTCTTCTCGGCATAGTCTAATCAGTGTCAAATTAAAAATACATATTTTCCGGAGCGCCTGGGTGGCTCGGTCGTTAGGCGTCTGCCTTCGGCTCAGGTCATGATCCCAGGGTCCTGGGATCGAGCCCCGCATCGGGCTCCCCGCTCAGCGGGAAGCCTGCTTCTCCCTCTCCCGCTCCCCCTGCTTGTGTTCCTGCTCTCGCTATCTCTCTCTCTGTCAAATAAATAAATAAAATTTTTAAAAGAAATACATATTTTCCTTCTCATCTTGGATTTTCATTACCTTCTCCTCCTCTCCTGCCTTCTTGTTCTTTATGTATCTGTTCAAATCCTTCTTTAAGAACTCCAGGGATGCCTTGGGTGAGCATCTGACTCTTGATTTTGGCCCAGCTCATGATCTCGGGGTTGTGACATCAGGCCTCACATTGGGCTCCACGCCCAGCATGGAGCCTGTTTAAAATTCTCTCTCTCCTTCTGCTCCTCTCCCCGCAGAATTAAAAAAAAAAACCCCAAACTGCAATTGGCATGTGGCTTGGAAGATATCCAAGCTAAAACGTTCGCTCTATCAGAATCTGATGTTTTATTCAATATTCACCTAATTATTAGGACTTGATGAGCTCAGGCTGTGAAACCGTCTGGTCTTTCTACGCTTTTGCCTTTTAAAAACTCTGGTAATAGTTTAGAAGATCATCAACCGGTATGGTTTTGCATCGGGATGGGTCAATACATCTTGATAATGCATTAGACCCCTGAGCATCATGCTTACTAATTTGTGGCCTGAATCCGGTATCATTCAATGTGAGAAGGTAAAGCTTCCAAGAGTGCAGGTTTAAGGGGAAAAACCTGAGTGTTGGCAACGAAGAAAGCCAAAGACCATCACCAAGCTGTCTGCCAAGCCTCTCACTCCACCGGCATCTCCTATCTTGCCCTCAGGATGAAGTGGCAATTTCTAGATAAGCAGCCCAGGAGTATTGCCACCTAGTAGGATTATTCATGTGTATTTATGTGATTTTATTTGGGAATTAATTCAGGAATTAAAATGTTCATTTCCGGGTTTTTGTTTGTTTGCTTTTGGTAATAGTACACCTCTGCTAGTCTATAATTAGTCTTAGAATGTGTTCTGTGAGGAGCATCCCTGCAGCCTGTTTTGGTACCCACCTGCCCCCCAGTGTTGGGCCCCCCTAGTTTAGGAGGAATTGGAGGTTTGTGTCCCCAAGGTTTACTGGCTTCTGGAAGCTCAGACAGACCTTGTCACCAAGTTTCACAGTGTTTGATTATAAATATGGCAGCATTTAAAATTCATATTCCAAGATGGTTTCTTGAAAACTTGATCTCTTATACACTTTAAAGAAAAGAGGAAGAAGTTCTTGGTGTAAGTCTTGGCTTAAGCTTCAGACCAAAGATTTTGGTTGGATGGAGGGGGGAGGGGTCTGGGAAATAATCCAAGGGCCAAAGAAATGGGACGTTTAAAAAATACCTGGAAAGGTTGTGTGTGTGTTGGGAGGAGCTGTGTGACTTTGGGCCAGTTACCTTTGAACTTCATTTCGAATGTTCATAAAACGGGGGAATTGGAATAATCCTTCAGGCTCTTTCTGGCTTTTAACCCTCTGGACTGTGTTAGTAAACTCCTGCATGTGCTGATGGGCAGTCTGTTCCAAGGAAAAGTTTAGAAGAACTAGTCTTTACATGGGGGAAATGCGGTTAAAAAAACAACACTCAGCAAGCTTCATAATACAATTTTTACTTGATGATCCTCTTACCTTCTGAGTGCCTTATTGTCTGCTCAAGGGAGGGGGCACTTTACTTTTATTAAAACTGTTATTAATAAAACTTCCTCCAGGCTCCAGGTCTCTTCTGCCCCTGAGGATTTTTGTGCTTCTAATGTTAGTTGACTGAATAAATTATTTGTGACTTTGGACGCTAGCTGACCCCAGGGGTTCTGGACACGAGGGAAAAGTATGTTTGGTCACTCATTACTCATCTAAAATGTATAAAGCTGGTCTTTTTTTTTTTTAAGATTTTATTTATTTATTTGACACAGAGCCAAGCAAGCATAAGCAAGGGGGAGAGGCAGAGGGAGAGGGAAAAGCAGGTTCCCCACAGAGCAGGGAGCCCGAGGACTCTGGGATCATGACCCGAGCCGAAGGCAGACACTTAACCGAATGAGCCAGCCAGGCGCAAAGCTGGTCTTCTTTTTTAAAGCTACTCCTTTTTAATTATGTTGGAAGTCACCTTTTGCTGGTTGGTCGGTGAAACGCTGCTCTGTTTAAATGTTTCTTTGCCCTCCTTCAACTTATTTCATTAAAAAATACCAGGCTCAAGCCGTGTAGCCACCTGCATCCTTTCTGGGTTCAGCCACTCCCAGTATTCACTGCATCCCGGATAAACTCTGCAGACATTGGAAAGGTCAAGGTCATGGTACCCCAAGGTCTGGGACTCAGCCCAGCTCAATTCTGGGCCCGGGAAAGCAAAACAATGCCAGTAGACCTCAACCTCACCTACAAGTGCTTGTTTTCTTAACACTGCCTGGACTCCTTCCTTCTCCACCTGCCTTTTTAGGCCCTTATTCTCGAATGCCACTGCTTTAGCTCGAGTTGCTTTCTCTTGTTCTCCCAAGGCAGGGAGTTCTAACATGGAAACCGTGTTCTGATTTCAGTCCCCCTGACCTGCCAAGAAGCTGACCAGTATTTGAAATTGATTTCTTCTCCTGCTGCTTGCCAGGTTTACCCGGCCAAGCACAGTGTTAAATGAGGCCACAGACAGGATGCAAAGGGCCAGGCACCATCCCAGAGCCCTGCTGGCCGGAGAGCGTCAAGGCCCGCAATATTAATCAGTTCTACGCAGGCCACAGAGGAAGGCTCTGGAGGATCCATCGATTGGAGGCTTAGGTCTCCATGTAATTCCTGCACTGTTGTGGGGGCATTTTAGGAGGGCATCTGGGACACAAGGACAGATGGGTGTGGTGGTTTTCCAGGAGGACAGGATGAGATTCTGAGATTCCCACCTGAGGGGGGAGCGTGTGTGGTCGCCTACCTTTGTTTTATAGGGGAGGCCCCAGGGGAGAGAGGATGCTGCACCCAGGGTCCCATGGGGAAAGTGCTGGTCCTCACTGGGGTGTTTGCAGTGCTGGGGAGTTACAGTGAGCTGGCCCATCCTGGGATGGGGGTGGGGTGGGATTGCTGCCTTCCAGAAAGAAACCCTGCTGTCTGCAGTCAAATTGCTCTACCCCTGAGCTATGCCCCCAAGAAATCCTGCTGTGTCTGCCTGCTTTCATCTCGCATGGATGCAGCCTTTCCTTCCACACCCTCTTACTCACCATGTCCCTTCTCGGATGAGGCAACATTGCTCCCTCCCAGAGTGAAATCCACTTCCATAAATCTGCAGGACTCTGTGCTTCTGTGCTGGGGAGCTTTTTTGTTTTGAATGGGATGAGGACGGTGGAAAATTGTGTGTGGGAAGGAGTTTATGGTGTCATAGGAAGAACATATTTTGATGTTTGTTAAAAATACCTATATATATATATGAGAGTTTGTAATATGGATGCGGTCTTTTTGATACATAGCATGCTTGTGTGGGAGGTGGGGAAAAGAAGGAAAAAGAAGCGACACATGGGTGGATGGTTTCAGCAGCCCTCCTCTGTGCTGATTCTGCTTCCTATAGGTTGATACCCTGTTATTCTTCTTGCCAACTATTCCTCTTCCTCCAGGCTCCAAACGTGCTGATTTTAGAGACACTGAGGCAGCTGGAGGGCAGCTTATGATTGTGATTTCCCTCTGCGTGGGATGAGGTGATCAAGTGTTTTTTCCATTTAAGATCATGGAAATCGGAGCTCATTGAGGGGACTAGGACTAGCAAAGATCTCCAGTTAAAATGAAGAGATGGAATTAGAGATGTAATGGGAACTGGTCGTTCCAAGCATAGGTTCATGGAATTTGTGCATTTTGCATTGACTGGGGGTAGCCTGGTAGCATTAGCAGCATTGAGTTAATGTGTTAAAATGGCATTCTGATAGCTATTCACGTTGCACGTGAATTTTAGGTGGAATCTTTATTGGGACAAAGGAAAATACAGCCAATAATCTGTGAGACCCAAGTGAATTTTCCATAATCCTACAGTTACCGTTCACCTGGCTGAAGAGGAGGTAGTGGGTATTTTTGGAGAAGCCACGTATTACCATGGTGTAGTGTAGATTGTGACATTCCTAATGAGAGGTGTTAGCCAAGTGTCCCAGACACTGTAACCACTAACACAGTTTCATCTTCAACATTTTTTTGTTTGCAGTGTTCATATCTAGAGAGAATCTCTATCGCTCAGGAGGATAAATACAAGGATAGTTATTAACTGAATTGATCGTCAGGAGTAGAATTGCAAACAACTTAAAATATCCATAAACAGGTTGGATAAATAGAAGATGGTGTATTTAAACCAGTACTGTGCCAGAGTTAAATGAGTGAGCTGTGGTTCTATAAATCAAAACAGAACTCAAGAACATAATTTTGAATGATATGAGTAGGGTTTAATTTATACTTAAAAATCATACCTACAAAGAGCTCTCTGTATTTTCGTAGGGGGGTGTGCATGTGTGTATAGAAAAATATATTGGAAAGACACACAAATAGGAAGATAGAATGGGAACAATTTTATTTGAGGTTTTATTTCTACTTATTTAAAAAAAAAACCTGAGCCAAATGTGACAAACATTGTCATTTCTGGCTGGTGGATATATGGTTACTCTTTTATCTGACTCTGTTTTAAAAGCTGTTCTCAGAAAGTTTTCAAAAAATCTATGGTGGTTCAAAAGTCATAAAATATTGAACAGTATAAGAGAAAAATCTTACGATCTCCTATAAAAGTATATAACCTTATGCGTTGTTGACTAGCGGTTGCTCTTTGAAGGAATTTCTTCTAAGGAATGGCTCAGTCTATGTGCAAAAATCTAGCCTCCGTGGTGTCCGGCCGTATGGGATTGAGTAAATCATGGCACATCCATCATTCAAAATATCCTTAAGCATTATGTGATATTTATCTTCGTAGAATTGATCTCCTGTTTATGACTCTGAACCTTTTATACTGTGACATTCTTCCAGGGGTTGTCATTTTCACATTTCTTTTTTAGGCCTTTCCCCTAACTTTTTTATTAGTTATCTCTACCTGGTTTGGAAATAAAGTGACTTCTGTTGTAAGCGTTGGCACATCCTTGATTCTAACTTTGACTTAGTCACAGATTCACTGGTGACCTTGGAGAAAACCCCTCCCTTCATCCTCCAGTGAGGTACCATTCATGGAGCCCTGGGCCCTGGAAGGGGAGGGCCAGTAGAGCATGAGGCAGGCTTTAGCCCAACTCCCGCAGAGCCCTCGGCCTGCCTGCCTCTGGTATGGTTTCCTAATCTATGAAATGAAACTTAAGAATACCTGCCTCATTGCCCACATGTGACTCAAGGAGCATCCATCTTTCCCTTAAGTTTTCCCTCCAGTGAAAGCGGTCTGTCTCTGGTCCCCCAAATACATTACCCAGTGTGCTAGGGCAGGACCTTTGTATATGCTGTTTTCTCCTTCTGGAATGCCTTCCGCATGCTCTCCCCTCTTCCCTACCCCCATCTTGAAAGCTATTCCCCCTCGAAACCTTGTTGAGACATCATTTCATTTGGGAAGTCCATGCCATCTCTAGATCTAAGATGTGATTGTTATTGAGCCTCGCAAAGAATATTGTTAGGACAGGTGACTCTTGACCAACGTAGGAGAAACTGTGGATTAACTTATATGTAGAGGCTTTTTTTTTTTTTAATACAGTACATATTAATGTATTTTCCTTATTGTCTTACCATTTTTTCTCTAGCTTACTTTACTGTAAGAATACAGTACATAATATAGCATAAAAAAGGTGTTAGCTATTGATGTTATCGGTAAGGCCTCCAGTCAACAGCAGGCTATTAGTAGTTGTTTGGGGGGAGTCAGAAGTCATATACAGATTTTCAGCTGTGTGGAGGTTGGTGCCCTTACTCCCCGTGTTGTTCATAGGTCAGCTGCACTTGCTTACATAGCCCCATCCCCGCCGGGCGTAGCTCATTGAAGCCAAGATGCTGGTCTTTGTTAACATTATAATCCTATGTGCCAAACACAGGCCCTGGTGCTTACCAAACGCTCAGAGTGTTTGTGGAAATGAACTGAATTGAAGGCACTTTGAAGAGTTTACCGGGCTCAGCCTATGAAAGGTGGTATCATTGAATGTGTCTGAATGTAGTGTTTTGAATCCCTGGGTGTGTCCAGGTGTTGGACAACAGAACGCAATCCTTCCGTGTTAGTGATGCTGGATGCAACATGGCGCACACGTTCCTCCTGGTGAAGATGTATCCCTATTCAGCTGTTTAGGTATGTAATGTTAGGGGGTTTTAATTGTGCAGCTCATGATGTGGCATTGTAAAGCTGATTATTTCTACCATATTTTCAACAACCTATGTATACTGGGCTTCTGTTCTGCTTGAGGCTCTGGATCCTGTGGGGGTGGGGTTGGTCTGATGGTGGAGGTAGATGATGTCAGTAACGCCCTGTGTGAGGCCAAACATCAGATGGTGCACTTCGACTAGTTGATACTTTCTGCGACAGCTTATAAAGCTCTGTGTCCTACCAGAATAACCCCTTGGTTCCCGAGAGTGATGGCAATCATTCTGTGTGACAGGAAAAATAAGCTAAAAACAACCAAATGACTTTTAAGTGCTTTTTTCCATTTTTTTTCCTAGCATGGCTGACTAATGAGGGGAAAATTGGTGTCAAGGGCATGAAATTAATAGATGCCATTTGCGCCAGCTCATTCCTTTATAGATAAGGAGAGAGACCTAGTGAGAACAAGTTACCGAGAGGTTACTACTTAAAATGGTTCTCCCGCTCACGTTAGCAGTGGTTTTTCACATTATTTGATTTTTCTGTTAAATCTATCTGAAAGGCAGAGAGAGAGAAGAGAGGGGAAGCATTCATCTTAGTGTCAAAGATCTGGGCTTAAATCCCGGTTCAGCCACTTACTAGCTGTGTGGTCTTGGGCAGGTTTGCTCCATGAGCCTCGTTGTCCTTCTCTGTAAAATGGGGATAACAATCCCAACTTTGTCCTTTGAAGGAAATGTAGATAAGGCACCAGGCCCAGCACACTGTCCACATGAAATTAATCACAGCTCCTATCAGTGAAGCTCGGTCATTAACACAGAGCTTACTCATTTGCTTGGTTGGTGGCGAAGTGAGGATTTTAGGTTAGTCATGAGTCACTCTTTGGAATGGCCACCTTTTGGAAAATTTTCTGAAGTCCCAGATTTCAAACCAGTTTCCAGAATTTCCAGATGTTCCATGTAGATTAATGAATAAAGCCACCCCACCCAGGATGCTCTTTATTAATAAAACCCATCGTTGAAAACTATAAAAGGATGGACTTAGAGGCACAGAGAAGGAGCTTATTTTATGTAGGCATTCAACACAGTAATATCATAGGAAGAAAAAAATGTTTTTGTGTAAACGGTGAATTTTAGCCACAGGCCGATTCTGCAACAAGGGGCCGCTATGTTTTCTTAAAGAATCCCTCGCGCTCTGACCTGATCCTTTGGTTTTTTTGTGGCCAAAGGTCAGGCTGAATCCAGTTGTCCTTGGGACTTGTCTTCCTGGGTCACAGTCTTTGAGAAAACTTGGCCTCTCTACCTCCATCTGGTTATTGGTGTGGACATAGGAAGTGTGAGTTTGGAAATGGAGCCCATGTTTCCTTTGATGGTGACAAAAATGCTTTCAGAGCCCAGCCTCGTGGCCCCCAGACTTTTTGGGTCAGATCTGTACTTGGCTTTTTCCTGAGCCCTCTGCTTCATCCAGCCCCTTCCCAGGCCAGGACGTTTCAATATGCATTCTCCTAAAGGGCTTTGCGGATGGCTGCTGAGGGCAGGTGGGGGTCCCGTCTTCAAATCCAGTTTTCCTCTGCAGGGGAGGATTCCGGTTCAGTAGACTCACAGCCCAAAGGGATGTGCCTCTCCTTTCGTCTGAGGGCCACAGAAATATGACAGGAATCCAAGCAATGTCTGTGCCCTCACACGGGACGGCGACTGCCTGCGTAACTGTGGCCTCGATGGAAACTGCCATCTAGTGATTTCTGATGGCAGGTTTCTAGTCATGTTGGGTTAACAAGCAATACATCTCACATCCTATTTCCGAATGAAACCGAGTGATTCTGTCAGGGACTGCAAATGATAGGTCACACACCCCAGCTTCGGCCCACCAGCCAGGAATGGTCTTACTTTTTTTTTTTTTAACTTAAAACAGTTTTTAATTATGGCAAAATACATAACCATTAAATGTCCCATGTTAACCTTTTTTAAGTATATAGCTCAGCAGTGTTGGTTAAATTCACATTGTGGGCCACCAATTGCCAGAACTTTTTCATCTTCTAAAGCCGAAACCATATTTCATTTGCCTTTTTAAACGGTTGAAAAAGTAAAAAGGGGGGGCGCCTGGGTGGCTCAGTTGGTTAAGCAACTGCCTTCAGCTCAGGTCATGATCCTGGAGTCCCGGGATCGAGTCCTGCATCAGGCTCCCTGCTCAGCAGGGAGTCTGCTTCTCCCTCTGGCCTTCCTCCCTCTCATGCTCTCTCTCTCTCATTCTCTCTCTCAAATAAATAAATAAAATCTTTAAAAAAAAAAGAAAAAGTAAAAAGGGGAATATTTCATGACATGTGACAATGACATGAAATTCACATTTCGGTGTCCATCAATAAAGCTTTATTGGAACACAGCCCAGCCTATTCGTTTATGGGTTGTCCATGGCAGCTTTCATGCTGCAACGGCAGAGCCGAGTGGTTACAATGAGACTATATGGACTGTGGACCATAAAATAGGCCCTATCTGGCTCTTTGTAGGACATGTTTGCTAACCACAAAGCAAGTCTAGTTGACTACATGTTCTGTTTATCCCTCCTTAGAACTGATTTAAGGGGCCCTGTATGTAGCATTATTGTGGATCTGTAGTATCTAATAAATTTTGCTGATATATTCGATTTAATATTAAAATGGTAACACATGTTGCCCTTACTTTGAATGAACCCCATAGAAATGAATCTTCTTCACTTGCAATTCTTTTTTTAAAAAAAATTTTGTTTATTTGAGGGGGTTGTGGGGAAGGGGCAGAGGGAGGGGGGAAGAGAATCTCAAGCCGACTCCCCGCTGAGCATGGAGATGTGGGGCTCAATCCCAGAACCCTGAGATCATGACCTGAGCTGAAATCAAGAGTCAGATGCTCGACTGAGCCCCCCCGCCCCCAACGTTCCTTCCCTTGTAATTCTTAATGATGATCTTTGCAGGTGAATGTTATGAGCTACTTTTTTACTCTCTTAATTATCTGGTGAAAAGGGACAGAAGTAGTTGGGTCATCCAAATGTAAACAATAAAATCCTAGTAGATTCTTTCAGCATAAGAGGAAAATAAGCTTGAATTGAAAAGCCCCCAGCACTCAGTTCAGATGTTGCGCTGGGCACCCCCTCAAGAAGATTCTAGTCATTCCTGTTTGTCAAGCCGAGTGCTGCCTGAGTGATCTTCACAGATTCCCTCCAGTGTGGAGCAGATGCTGCTCTCGGCTGTTGGTGGTTGAGGTTTGATAGGGATTTGTTTCGGAAATACAGGAAATACAGGAGAGTCAGGACTAAGACTCAAATCAAGAGTCCAAAGGCTCAGATAACAGGTATCCCCCTCCAGAGAGAATTCTGCTCTTGTAAAACTAAGATGAACGGAGACGTGCGTGTTTCACTCACAAATCCGTGAGGATCGCGCTCTTTCCTTCCCTGGAGACTCTGTTACTGTTGTCTTGATTTGGACAGTATGTGTCTGCGCCTCTTGGTTGTTATGGCTACTTAAGTTACTCTTCTTTCTTCCTCTTAGCCGTTTTTCTCCTCTTTGTTTCCGACTTTTGTGTGATTCAAATAAATCCCAGGTCTGTCCTTGTGCTTGGAGAGGTGGAGGTTGAAGCCCTTTCTGAGCTTAGTAAATTCATGGTCCTTTAGGGGCATTTGTGGCTCCTTCTATCGCGATGTGCTTACCCTTCTTCTTGTTAGAGACCCTGCTGTCTGCACGTGAGGGCTCTTCTTGTATTTGCTGAAACTATTTGTGAATACATAGGAAATCCAATTAAATTTTCTTATAAGAATTTAAAACATGCAGGAAACTAGACCCCTATATATCCACTCCTTGCATTCAGCAATGAACATTTGCCTTAGCTGCTTCATCTATCCATTTATCCATCTTATTTATTGTTGAATCTTTTATCTATTTTTAAAAGATTTTACTTAATCATTTTAGATCGAGATGGAGAGGGCGAGGGGCGGGGCGGAGGGAGAGAAAGAATCTCAAGCAGACTCCGCACTGAGCGCAGAGCCTGATGAGGGGCTTGATCCTACAACCCTGAGATCATGACCTGAGCCAAAACCAAGAGTCAGATGCTCAACTGACTGAGTTGCCCAGGCACCCCTCTTGAACCTTTTAAAGACAAATGACACCAGGATCTTTCACTCTTTTTAAAAATAAACTTTTAATTGAGGTATATAACATATATGCAAAAAACTATACAAAGGACAAGTGTACAGCTTCATGAATTTTCACAAAGCTTTCACTCTCAAATACTCTAGAATGCATCTCCAAAAAGTAAGGATATTCATGTAACCACTGTACCACGAAATCCAATTTGAATGTTAAATTCTTGGGACAGTGAGGTGATCAGGGGCAGGAATTTTGTCCTTCTCATGGGCCAACATGATGCTTCCAGTGACTGATTCTTTGCCTTGGTGCTGTTTGTTAAGGGAGTGGTCAGGAAGGAGAAAACTTAGTTAACAAATGTTTTTAACTTGGTTACTTGGAACATATTGACTGAGTTGAAGGTTTATTAAGAATCGGGTTTTAGGGGCGCCTGGGTGGCTCATTCGTTAGGCGTCTTTCAGCTCAGGTCATGGTCCCAGGGTCCTGGGATCGAGCTCCGCATCGGGCTCCCTGCTCAGCAGGAAGCCTGCTTCTCCCTCTCCCACTCCCCCTGCTTGTTGTTCCCTTTCTGGCTGTGGGTCTCTGTCAAATAAATAAATAAAATCATAAAAAAAAAAAAAAGAATCAGGTTTAGGTAAGAGTAAAAATTAGTGGTTTTTTAAGACTTAACCACCAAGCCAGACATATTGCATCTAGTAGAAAAGCTTTGGGAACAGGTAGGTTTGTAGGTAAACTTAAGAGTCAATTTTCAATAGCAGATTTCACATTTGACCACTAGGGAGATGTGTAATAAATCATCATAACCCTTTCCCATTTGGTCAGTGTCTATCACAGTTCTCTGTGGAAACTGAGCTGTTAATGTATCTTCAATAACACATGACTAGTAAATCTGGCAAAATGTGTTTTGTTCTTATTTTCAAAAGCTCTTGTGGGCTGTCCTAAATTCTTCATGTGGGCAGTACCAGGTTGTACATCTGGTTTTAAATATGTGTGTACATGGCTTTGTTGGGTCTTGGTTTTTAAACTCTTAGTGATTTATAAAGCCTCAGTATATTTTTCTTGGAAAAATCCATTTTGTTAAATGTTCACTCCTCTCCTAGATGTTGGGAAGTCTGTGGGATCTTGAGAGTTCCTTTGTGATTAACAGATGTAGAGATGTGAATGAGTTCACAGATACCAGCTTCATGATGGCCTGACTAAGCCTTCTGGGGAAACTTAAAATTCAACCGAGTAAATTTGAAGATGTAATTGGTTTTATTTAATCGATTCCTGAATCGGGCAGCATCCCATCTAGCACGTAGAGGGCATGCTCCAAGGAGTCACAAAATAGAAGGTTTTTACAGGAAGGAAGCTGGGTCAAGGAAGTTATTAGCAAAAGAAAAGGATTGTTCTAGGCATGATCACCTTGCCTTAGTGGGAAGGACAGGGGGAGTCTAATTACATGGGTTAACTCCTCTTCCTTTGGGGGACAGAGAGGGCCTGTGTGACAGATCACCTCATTGGTGCTGACCAGAAAATTCCAAATTGACTGGCTTAAAATTCTACTTATATTTTCAAACTGCAATTAAGTCTGGGTTTGCTGTCCTGGGGGCAAGTGACTCCACCCTGGGCCTATGGGTTTCTTTTCCACAAGAATGAGGAAGAAATGTGAATACTGTCATGGTCTGTATCTGTTATGTAGCCAACTTTCTTATTTGATGAGAGCAGTTTTCTTAGTCTGAGAATTGAGATGGCTGAGAAACTGAAACTGAGTGCATGTGTTAATTTTTCTTTTTCTTCTTTCCTTCCTTTTTTTTTTTTTTTTTAATTAGCAAATCACTCCTCTGAGGCAGTTGTGTGGTGATACTGTGGGGACCCGGTGAAGCGGTGGCCTGAGATCGGAAGGCCAATGTACGAATCTAGAAAGCTACTCTTCATATAATTATGACCCATAATTTCCCCCATGGTTTCACAGTGTTGTCCTCTGAATCAGAAATTGCGAAGTAGGAAGAGACAGATGGTGGTGGTTCGAGCTCTCTCTTTGTGAATGTTAGTATAGACTTGTGCTGGTTCACAGTGTCACAAGTCAGCATGGCAGCAAGGTTGAAACCAGCCTTCCTACAATTACTCAAGGAAGTGAAGGAACTTCTTTCATTCATCAGTATTTGAGAGTTGGCTGTGGTTTAGGCGCAGTAGGGGTTTTGGGGACACAACACTTGACAAAACAGACCTGAAATCTGTGTTCATGGAGCCCAGAATTCGGAAGAATGAAGACTTCTACACACAGTTAACACAGGTTTTGCACATATAGATGAGAGCAATGAGGGGAGCGTTTGGTGCCATTTGCTGAAGGCTTCCTTCCCACCTTGCTGCGCCTGCCGGGCTTAATGTTGGCAAGCCGGTCTCCCGGACTCACCGCACCTGGATGAGTCTAGATTGTCTGACGCCGGTGACGATATATTATTTTAAAAGTACCACAGATAGCACTCTTTGCACTCTAGTAAAAAGCCCAACAGTTGTAGAGAATAAACTAAAACATAGGAAAATTTCACTAGGGGACCAAGTCACGAAATGCATTCCCCTCAGTGTTTCCTCTCACTTCTATCTTGACCTTCCTTTGTGTTTGGGAGCCTAAGGGATCTTTAAGTCCTCAGCGGCCCCATATTAAAGTGCGAATACGTGGGAATAGGTTGCATTTTGCCAGCTATGTAACTGGTAGGGGCTGCTTGGAGTTTCGGGTCACAGGCACTGGGCTGGATTAGTGATGTCTGTTTAGTTGGAGTTGGGAGTTCAGGGTCACAGTTGCTGGGCTAGATTAGTGATGTCTGTAGGGTTGGAGTTTGAGTTCAGGGTCGCTGGACTAGTCATGTCTGTCTGCGGGGTTGGAGTTGGGGTTAAGGGTCACAGGCGCTGGGCTGGATGAGTGATGCCTGTCTATGGGGTTGGAGTTAAGGGTCACAGGCGCTGGGCTGGATTAGTGATGTCTGTGGAGTTGGAGTTTAGGGGCACAGGTGCTGGGCTGGATTAGTGATGTCTGTCTGTGGGGTTGGAGTTGGGAGTTTAGGGTCACAGGCGCTGGGCTGGATTAGTGTTGTCTGTGGAGTTGGAGTTTAGGGTCACAGGTGCTGGGCTGGATTAGTGATGTCTGTCTGGGGTTGGAGTTGGGAGTTTAGGGTCACAGGCGCTGGGCTGGATTAGTGATGTCTGTGGAGTTGGAGTTTAGGGTCACAGGTGCTGGGCTGGATTAGTGATGTCTGTCTGGGGTTGGAGTTGGGAGTTTAGGGTCACAGGCGCTGGGCTGGATTAGTGATGTCTGTCTGTGGGGTTGGAGTTGGGAGTTTAGGGTCACAGGCGCTGGGCTGGATTAGTGATGTCTGTGGAGTTGGAGTTTAGGGTCACAGGTGCTGGGCTGGATTAGTGGTGTCTGTCTGTGGGGTTGGAGTTGGAAGTTTAGGGTCACAGGCGCTGGGCTGGATTAGTGATGTCTGTGGAGTTGGAGTTTAGGGTCACAGGTGCTGGGCTGGATTAGTGATGTCTGTCTGTGGGGTTGGAGTTGGGAGTTTAGGGTCACAGGCGCTGGGCTGGATTAGTGATGTCTGTGGAGTTGGCGTTGGCGTTCAGGGTCGCTGGATTAGTGATGTCTGTCTGTGGGGTTGGAGTGGGAGTTCAGGGTCCCTGGCGCTGGGCTGGACTAGTGACGTCTGTCTGTGGGGCGGGGAGGAGCCACAATTGCTACTCTTGCATTTGAGCCCTTATCAGCTCACATTTCAGAGATAATCAGTGATAATTACCGAGCACAGACTGGAGCCGTGGGGGCAGGAGGAAGCCGGGGGCTGGACTGGGAGACGGTTCCGGAAGCGAGTACTTTCAGTTTTGCGCCGAGCCGGAGGTGCCGCGGCCGCAGTGGAGCGCAGGCTGCGTGAGGGTCGGGACTCCAGCTGGCTGCCCGCAGCGGCTGACCCCGCAGGCGTTCAAGAAGCATTGTCTGTTGCTGCTAAATAGAATCGTACAGTCTGTTGCTTACGTAGCTGCTGGGAGGTAGCTAATGCTGTTTTGTGTGTGGGAAGTAGAAATTCAGAGACCACGCAGACGAAGCTTTGTGAAGACTGATGGTTCTGACTTCAGGGAGGAGTTCAAGGTTAAACTGGAGGGACCAGTGGAGCAGGGATTTGAACCTCGCTTGCCTCCTGGCAAAGCCCATCTTCTTTTCTCTCCACTGCAAACGGAAATGTAGGAATGCTGTAGCTAGTGAAAGAATCAGCCTTTGTCTCTAAAGTGGCAAAACCTAACGTTTTGCATGGACAGGGATTAAAAAAAGGGGGGGGGGTTGCTAGGTGCGGCTGCTAACCTTGGCCTCTTCCAAGGAGGCATGTCCTCAGCGTGAACACCATCCCCACTAATGCATGCATGGTTTTGTCGCTTTGTCTGGGTCCCCCCCCCCCCCCCACACACTTTTTTCAGTTGGCATCCTCTTTTAAGCTTGGTCATTTTGCCAGGGTGACCTCTGTAGGGAAAAAAATTTAAAGGACTGAAAAATGATAAGAACACAAGATATCCCCAAGATATTCAGGCAAATTCCCTGGAGCTTTTGGTGTGCACACGGGCGTGCTTGGTTTGGAAAATGCAGTGCTGGCCGGTCAGGTTCTCTTTGTCTGAAACGGAGAGTTTCACGGGCTCCTAACTGACCTCACGTTTCCCTTTCCTGATCAGTAGAGACTGAGGGGACCAGGGGCTGGTCATTGTTCATTCACTACCTGTAGGAGAGGAGCTTGTCTGAAAATTTCTGCTTTGTTTTAGATTCGATTTTCAAAGAAGCAAGTCTTTTTAAGATTGGTTCCTTCTCTCTCTCTCCCTCCCTTCTCCCCGTGCCATTTCTTAACCTCATAATCCAGTGGAGAGGATTTCAGTTAGACGTTAAATACTAGCAAAATTATGACTAATCCGCTCCCATGTTGGTCTTGACCATCCAGAATCTTACATGTCAAAAGAGAGGTACCAGTACCATTCACATAACTAAAAACCTCCTTGAAAATGTTAGGTTTTGGGGGCACCTGGCTGGCTCAGTAGATAGAGCATGTGACTCCTGATCTCAGACTCCTGAGTTCCAGCCCCATGTTGGGCATAGAGTTTATTAAAAAAAAAAAAAAAAGTTAGGATTTTATCTGCACGTTAAGTAAATATGAGCAATCTTTTTTTTTTTTTTTTTTTTTTTTTGAGGTTTTAACTCAGGTCAAATAGTAGATACGTGGCTGATTGGTTAGTTCCCAAGTAATACGATTTTATTAAAAAGGGTGAACTTCAGCCACATGAAACTTGCTGTCCTGGGGTGGGTTGCTGAATTCACTCGTGAGACATAGCCGCATTCATCTGGCAAAATCTTTCCAAATGAGCTCTAAGGCTGTGAGTGGTCAGAGAGGGGGTGGTTCATTTTAATTTCCTACATGTGATTCTATAGGAAGTTAATGCCTTAACTCCGTCTCTAATGCCACAGAATTTTATAAACACTAATAAGTGAACTCAGGTTCTTGTCATTCTAAAGTAGACTTAACACACTGAGCTATTCATTCGTGGAATAAATGGTGTCTGGGCTGTGTTGTCGTGACAGTCAGTTCATAGAAAACGTCCCACTTTCCCAGTGAGTGGTTGGCACTGGTGGCTGATCACTTTGGCCTGGGAAGAGAATAAGGCTTTCGACTGATGAGTGGCTGACGTCTAACGCCCTGGTCACTTTCTGGGTTGGAGGCAGTGTGATTTGTTGATGTTTAAACATAGTGGAGCAAGAAACCTAAAACACTCTTTCAGGCCTGCATTTTATTAATGCATTTAGAAAGTGTTTTCACTGAGAAGCTCCAAAAGTTACCATCTGCAGGTGAAACTAACAGAGGTAGGGGGACAGGGTGGATCTAATGCTCAAAGTCATCTTCCTTCTTCCAAGATGCCCACCGAGGCAGATGGGAGTTGAGCTTTGCTGCTGACAGCTGCTGCCGGTAACATTCTGAGCGGCACAGAGGATGGCGGGTCTGGCCAGCGCGGATGGCTCCGTGCCTGTCACCGCTGTCGTTAAGCATAATTGGGGGCTAGACCTCTGTGTTCAGCCTTCCGTTTATGAATGTAGTTGATGGAATGAAGACCCAAAATGCCAAGGACAAGATCAGTTTCTAGATTATCAAATGTTTCAGAGTCTGAAAAAAAGACATTTGGAAGCATCAGAGCCTGCAGATTTTGCCTGGGGTGTCCAGGATTTATAACCAGTGTTGTAGAACAAGAATTCCTCCTTGGACACTGTGTTCCCCTCTGCCTATTTTACAGAGCTGTTGATTCATCTATTAGAGCATAATAGTAACTGAGGAGAAGCAGAGTATGGGATGAGATGTGAGCCCTGAGTACGAA
This sequence comes from Mirounga angustirostris, assembly GCF_029215605.1. NCBI lineage: Eukaryota > Metazoa > Chordata > Mammalia > Carnivora > Phocidae > Mirounga > Mirounga angustirostris. The sequence goes on along the minus strand of NW_026991711.1, from coordinate 12,890,549 downwards.
AGCTATGTGAAGATACTGAACCAGTAAACAAAATAGAACACCTAAACACATTTATAAATAATTGTGTTAGGGCCCAGGGAACATGGCTAACGTTTCTTCTTGTTTAAAATTGCCTTTAATGTTATGTTATTTTTAGAGTTGGATTTTGGTTTACGGAAGAACTAAAATAAATCCGTTCCGGGACTCAGAATCCCAAAGATGGAATTTTCCTATCAGAGTGCGGTGGTTTGAGGAGTGGTTAGGCTCCATAGTGTAACTGGACAGATTGAGCAAATCCGCATGCCTTTCCCAAGACCTGAGTGAGGACACCCCTCAAGCCCTCTGTGAGGGGAGGGGGTTCCTGCCACTGCCCAGACCCCTGGCACTGGGTGCATTTCCAGCCTGGTGGGCATGGTTGGGAGAAAGGGGCACCAGAAGAGGGGCAGATTCTATTTGCTGTTCATAGGCAGGGTTATTTGCTCTTGGGTTCTTAATTTTCTGATAATTTGTTTTGATGGCAAAAGCTCCTTAATATAAGAGCCTCAACATTATGAATACAAGTATTTATGTGTTCAAACTGATTTGTCAAATCAAATCAGGATATGGCCTCAAACCATATCCGAGCCCTTGGATTTCCTCTAGAAAGAAGCATTTAAATTTACTCATCAGGGGTGCCTGGATGGCGCAGTTGGTTGAGCATCCAACCCTTGGTTTTAGCTCAGGTCATGATCTCAGGGTCATGGGATTGAGCCCCAAGTAGGGCTTGTGCTCAGCATGGAGTCAGCTTCAGATTCTCTCTCCCTCTGTCCCTCCCCCCCATGCTCTCTCTCTCTAAAATAAATCTAAAAAAAAAATTTTTAAATATTTAAAAAAATTACCCATCTATAAAAAGATTATCCATAACCACATAAATTGGTCTCATTTGTTCAGGCAAATGTTGAGTGCTGATTCTTGGGCTTGTACTGTGGGGGTGGGAGGCGGTGGGGATGGTGTTACTGGGAATTAAGGGAAGGCCTGCTGTGAGCACCTTCTGGGTGCAGCCTTGGGGATATAACTTGAGACAGATACAGTGGAGTGAGTCTGATTTCCTGGGGCTTATATTTTGTGCACATGACTGCTATTTCAATTTCCCAAGAAACAAGGCACTTGTTTCATTTAGTGCAAAGATTCTCAGTTGTGGCTGCCTTCTAGAATCACCTTTGAGTCTTGTAAAACACCCCCCTCCCCAGTTCTACCAGCAGAAATTGAGATTCAGTAGGTTGGAGGGGGCCTGGGCCTTAGTATTTTTCTTTTTTTAGGAGCCTTCCAAGTGATTCCATCATGGAGGCAGGATTAAATCCAGTGACTTGGTGGATAAGATGCTTTAAATTGAGCTTAAGGAAAATATTGTGAATATTAAAAAGGACTGCGTTTTGTTCCATGGGTCCCTAATGACATCTTAGTTGTGAGCACAGAGACCATGAAAAAGGTTGGTTTAGGGGCGCCTGGGTGGCTTAGTTGGTAAAGCATCCAACTCTTGATTTCGGCTCAGGTCATGGTCTCTGGGTCCTGGGATGGAGCCCTGCACTGCGCTCAGCAAGGAGTTGGCTTCGAATTTTCTCTCTTTTCTCTCTTTTCTCTCCCCTGCTTATGCTCGCTCTCTTGCTCTCTCTCTAAAATAAATCTTAAAAAACAAAAAAGGTTGGTTTAATTCATAATGGTTGTTTCCAACTCCGTCTGCAGATTAGTGACTCCATAAGGGCCCTGGGAAAATAAAAAAAAGAATCCCTTGCCCCTACCGCCCACCCCCACTGTGTTCTGATGGGCATGGCCTGGGACCCAGCAGTGGTGTGTGTGAGTGAGAGCGAGCGAGCGAGCGAGCACCTCCGGGTCGAGCCAGAGCTTTATTCCAGCACTGTCCCTGTCCTCCCTCGGGTGGTATTTGATTATTGAACATTGATTTGTTGGCATAACTACTGGTATTCATCAATAAACCTGTGTAGAAGGCCCTCAGAACTTGCCAGATTGAACAGTTCCTAAATGCCACTTTCAGCAATTTGTTGATTCTGGTTTTCTACCTCCTGGTTTCATGGAATATGTCATAAATTTAAAAACATGAATTGTGAAAATTTTTGAAGGCTGACGCCTACTCTGACAAGGATGCAATGTTTTTCTTACTATTTTCATATTATTTATCCACACTGACAGCATAATAAATAAATACTAAGTTTATATATGTACAATAGAAAAATATCCTAGCCAACTGTGCCAACATTTGAAATTTATCGTTTCAGTTATAGTTTTTCGAATATTTTATGTATTCAAGAGAATGTCGAAGTAGTGTTTCTGTTTTCCACATTGATCCTCTTTACTGAGCATTTTACCTTTTTTTAAATTGTTTTTGCTTTTGTTATTTATTTATTTATGTTTGTTTGTTTATTTATTTATTTATTTATTTATTTATTTATTTATTTGAGAGAGAGAATGAGAGACAGAGAGCATGAGAGGGAGGAGGGTTAGAGGGAGAAGCAGACTCCCCGCCAAGCAGGGAGCCCGATGCGGGACTCGATCCCGGGACTCCAGGATCATGACCTGAGCCGAAGGCAGTCGCTTAACCAACTGAGCCACCCAGGCGCCCGCTTTTGTTTTTTAAAATAAGCTCTAGGCTTAAACTTGAGACCCTGAGATCAAGAGTCACATGACTAAGCCAGCCAGGTGTGCCCCCCCTTCCCTGAGAACCTTGAAGTAATCTGTGATGAAGTGAAATTTCTACCTTTTCATTAATCAAATTAAATTTCTTCGCCTCTTGCAGATGCTACTTGAAACAAATTCCACCCAGTTCTGGCTGAACTTCTGTGATGCAGGAAATGTTCTATGTCCGCGACCTTGGGTAGCCACTTAAAAAGTGGTTCTTGGGTCTGAGAAACAGAGTTTCTAATTTTATTTCATTTTAATTGAATTGGGGCAGGCAAATGTGGGTAGGGGCTACCGCGTGGGCAGAGCAGGTCCTTGAGGCTTGCTCAGCAGAGCTTGAGAAGAGATCCTGCTGAGCTGAGAAGCGGGTAACAGGTCTTCTGTGTTGGGGGCCTCTCTTCCCATGGGTGGCATGGCTCCTGCCATCCCCTGCATTGGTAATGGTACTCATAGGGGCTTGGGTAAGAACGGATGATCTCGAGAAAGGACACAGTCCAAGGCTATGACTCTGGGGACAGAGCTGGGGTTCTCCTAGAACATTCTCCATCTTGCATTGGCCTCTGCCCTCCCATCCTCAGAGGCCTGCTCTAATTCCTGGAGTGTCTTTCTCAGGTATTCTGGGCCTCTCCCTTTGCCCTGGCTCCTTTCCTGCAGGCTATAACCAATGTCACATCAGTGTCCCCGTGCCCAGACTTTCTGCCCCTTTGATGCCGCCCATGCCCTTTTTCCCCTCAGACATCTTTCCTGCACTTCCTCTTCTCTCTCCTGCCCTACCCCCACTTCTGTTACTTTATCTCAGACCACTGCCTATGGCTTCACCGAGAAAACAAGCTCCTTACCGTGCTTCATGGGCTTTCAGGATCTGTTGTCTCCCCAGCTTCTCCTCTGCTGCCTCCCCCACCCCAACCCCAGTGGGTTCCCTAAACTGATGGACCCACCAGCTCCTGGGCCTCGGCACACACGTGGTGTTACGCCTTCTTGAAGGCGCTCTGCCAGGCCTCATCCAAGGCTCGCTCCTTGTGTTGGCTGAGATGCCTCCTCTTGCAGGAAGCCCTTCGGAGGGGGGGGTCAGGTGTCCCTCCTGCATGGCCCCAGTCCTTTTCGGACCCCTGTGTCTGTGTTGCACTTGCAAAGCCGAACGGTGCCTGGTGGGACATTCTGCACTCAGTGACTGTGTTTGGTGAATGAGCAGCATGAACAAGTTAATCATTAAGCTCAGACCTTGGGTGGTTTCTGTGTGCAAATGCTTCCTTAAATCCCAGGTTTGATAAATTAAGGAGTTTTTACAGAAAATCTGCTGGATTTTATTCCTCAAATTTGTTCATTCATTGCTTAATCTCATGGACTCCGTATTTTTTCTTTTTAGGAGAACACCCTATTTTAGGGTGCTGTTGACCCACTTGTTTAGGCCCGTTGTATTTTATTCATGGCCATAGATTGCTGGGTTTCCACAAAGAAAAGTAAAAATAGAGATAATGAGTGGATTTTTAAAGGACTTCATGTAATACTGTCTTAAATTTTTTTGATAATTATAATTAATAAAAACAGCAAGAGAACATTTACATTTATTGATAACAGCTAATAAAAAAATCATTTGTTTTAGAAAGACAGGTTTCAGAGCAGTAACTGTTGAGTAGCTTTCATGGTCTAGTCATTATTGTTCTCTTCAGTATCAGGCACTTGTCTGCCCCCTGACTTGCATTTCCTTGTTGCCCTACACACAATCCACACTCCCTCCCCGTCTCCACCTTCCTATAAATAAGCATAAGTCATTAAAAGCATCCCCTAAATGCTTTAAGCACTAGCTAATCTCAGCAGGAAAAATTAGATGGTGCTCCCTGCAAATCTACAGTCACCATTAAAGATGACAAACCTTTGGTGTTGGAAAATTTATAGCCAAGACATCACTAAGTTATTGATGAGCTATGCATCTATGATTATTGCTAGAATTATCTAGTAAGCTTAATCCCTGCAAATGGTAAATTAACCGGTTAATTTTATATTAATTGAAATTTGGACTTGAGTTGTTGTTTAGGGGTTATGCTTCTGGCCTCTTCAGCTTCTTTGGCCTGTGAAAAATTTTAACGTGGATGGGGATGCTGGGGAGGTTGGGGTGGGATGTGATTCTCTGAATGCTTCACTTGGCAGAAATCCTCCCCTAGCAGCCGTGTACTTTGCTCTTTGGTTCCTCATTCAGAGCATGATTAACTCAGTTAACCTACACAGGCTTAATTATTGCTCCTAGTACATAGAAAATTGGAAGCTATAAACCAGGAGATTGGGCACAGCAAGCTGTGAGAATTGATAGTTGATATTCTGGCTTGGAGGGATGTTCAATAAAAAATTTAACATTCAGTCCTCCTCTGTTTAAGAACCCAAGGAATTATAAATATACTTAAAAATGATTTCTATCAAAGAGAATTAAAATAGATTGGATCTTAAAAGGGAGGTTCTGGAAAATTGTTGAGCACTTTATTTTGTGACATTGTTGTAAATATAAGATGTCATTTACTACTATCTTAGGATATGCATTTTACTAAAATAATTATGGTGATAAGTATGCATATTTCTCTGCAATGAAGAACTTTATGTGCACTTGAGAGTATTTCTCTTTCTGTACTTGAAAAAGGATCATTTTTGGCTTGATTAAACAGGATAGTTCTACATAAATGCTGTAATCTGTGTATGTGCTTTGGTGGGGTAAAAAAAGTGACTTCCCTGTAATTTGACTTAGTTTGAAATTTTCATAAGGAAAATGAGGACATCTTGATCCATACTGAGAAGAAAACCAGAGGGAAGTTTGAGAGGAACCCATCTATAAAAAATGACTGTCAAGAAAGTCTAAAATTAGGTGGGGTTTTGACTTACCCTCAAGTTCTTCAGAGCAGTAGGATACGGTAAGCTTTCCTTCTGGAAAATGTCACACCCAGTGGTGCCTAAGGAACCAACAGAGTTTCCTGTGGTGTTAGTATAATCACTCAAAAGACCCTGTGGAGAGGCAAGATCATAGGGAACTAGGCCACCAAACTGGATAGAGTCCAAGTCATTTGGCATGATGGTAGCCAAATCATGGGACTCTTAAGAAGTTTTTTTTTTGTTTCTTAAAAAAAATGTTTTTTGAAAAACATTCTGGTTTCATCAGCCAGTTCTCTATTTTTCTAGGTAATCGCTTTTTCTTTGGAAAAATAAAGATTTGTGTTTTAATATAACTGATAAACCTTTACCTGAAAACTTGCCCAGTGTGCTTAGCCTGTACATTTCTGAAGATGAAGATGGACAACTTGGCGACAAACGACCTCAGGTGCATTTTTGCCGACTACACCTAAGGATGTACACTTTCCTTAATCCTAAAAATAAATACTAAAATTTTCAAGGTTAGCATTTTATATTTGGATCATCAGCTGACAAAAGTTAGATTGTCTTTTTTTTTTAAGTTTTTTTTTATTTGAGAGAGCAAGGTCATACGTGAGAGAGAGCACAAGCAGTGGGGAGGGGCAGAAGGAGAGGGAGAAGCAGGCTCCCCACTATCAGGGAACCCGATGGGGGACTCGATCCTAAGACCCTGAGATCAGGACTTGAGCCTAAGGCAAACAAACGCTTAACCAACTGAGCCACCCAGGCGCCCTTAGGTTGTGTCTTCTAAGTATACCTTGTGCAGTGTGGTAGCTGCCAGCCCCATGTGGCTACTTAGATGCAGTTGAATTATTCCTCAGTTGCCACATATGGCTAGTAGCTGCCATATTGGACAGTGTAGATAAATCTAGAACATTTCTATCATTGAAGAAAACTGTTAGCTCTTGGATAACCATTGCCACCACCTCCCCGCTGTGTACAAATGTCTTAAAAAATCAGATGATACCTACATGATACTTTTTCCTACCTATGCCCTGCCCCCACCCTGCCATCACCTTCCAGCACCTAGACAATGAAGCTAACTCCATGAAAAAATGTTCACACCAACCTCTAGAGCTAGAAATTGAGCACCCCCCCCCCCCAAAATCAGGGGATTTAGCTGGCATCAGCAGGTACATCCAGTACCAAGGATACTTGGTAAAAAATAGTAATAACTCTTTACAACTTCAGTGATTGGTTGACTGAACAGATTGCCTTTATTCTCCTAAGTCTGAGGGATTCCTGGGCTTTTCAAAATTATGAATTCCAGTTCTTCTACTGGATTGCTGACTCCCTCCCTCCTTCCATGTCTCTTCCTGGTTCTATTTGCAAGTAAAGTTTGGGCTCATAATGAGTTGAGAAAGTTAATTTTTAATATTCAGAGGCTCTCCTATGCCTTAGGGTAATTTGAGTAAGCATGAGATTCAAACCAGGCACAGGGATCTGTCTTTCATTGCTAGCTGCTGACAGCTGGCTCCCCTTGAGCTAAGGCCCCACATACTCTTAATGCTGAGAAGTACTCATTCCCCGTTGGAAGGATGGAAACATTGCATTCCTAGAGTGGAGATGAGCTCCTGGACCTGAAAAATCACACGGGGCTCTAACATTGTGTCCTGTCTTACGATCTGATTTCAGAATGAAGGATTTGGAAAGCTGCTTCGATGTCGCTACTCTTCAAAAATAATGCTTTTGTATTTTAGTACCTAAAATTTTAGTACCTAAAAAGTTAGTGCTCATGTTCTCATTGACCTTGCTCCATTCAATAAAGTAGGGAATCCAGATTCTAACAGCGTACATTTCCCCTTAGCCGACTTAACAAAGCCGTTAGTTTCGAAGGGAAGAAAATGCAACATGTAGGCATTTTAAAATTTTTCCTAAATTTGTTCTAATACGGAAGAGATTCTCCTCTCTCCCCAGAAATCTGAAGAGTCTCTTACTTGTGGGGAGTTAACAAAATTGGAACATAGCAGATCAATTTAGATTTCCTTGGTCATGAATCCTAGCCTCTTTTGATAGCTACATTTCTCTTTCTGCTGGATCGGCTATTCATTTGATTTCATTGAGAATTTTCTGAGTGCTTTGTCTTCATCTCAAAGAGGCTCTGGGAAGATGCAGCGCTGCTTAGTGATGTCACTCACGGTCTCAGCAAGCCAGGTGCGTGCTAGACATTAAAACACGCTCATTATCTTTCCTATAATCTACTGCCTTGTTCTCGCAGAAACTCAAGACCTAAGTGGCTCCTGGTTGTAATGAAAAGAGTGATCATCAGTCCTTTTTACATCTGACGTTGGGATAATTTTGTTAGGCATATTTGTTCTCAACTGCTTTTTAAACCAAGAGCCAGCATTCAACCAGCAGTCTTCCTTTATGGAGATAATCTAGTTCATGTTTCAGCTATCAGCAGTCTTAAAAGCTGAAAATGAAATGCTTATAGCAGATAGCTCGGTAAAATCAGTTGTTGCTTTGTGACCGTTGGTGGATTAGTAGTCAACTCAAAGGGAGTCGTTACGTGGTACAAAATCAATCCAGTTTTCACAACATCTGGGTCGAAGCCCCTCACCCGTGGCCTCATGGCTCCATCAGTGGCCTTCCCATGGCCACCTGTATTTATTTCTGGCCACATCTTACCCTCTATGGGTAAGCAGACTCCTGTATGATTTGACAGCTCCCCTTTGCTGCTCCTTAGATACCAGATGCCCCAAACTTGGGATCTCTAAAGCTGAACTGACTTTCCCTTACTTGTCCCTATCACCTCGTCCTTAGATTTCTTAAAATCACTGTCTTCACTGTCCCTTCTTAGCCTCCCAGACCACACCTGAGGGGCACCTGTGATTTATCCCATAAGCAGGCTTAGAGGAATCCTCTCACAGGCTGGTCTCTCCCCCTTCCTTAGTATCCCCCTTTCAGTCCACTTGCCAGGGTCCACTGATGGGTGGGTTCATTCATTCACTCATTGTCTATTCAATACCTGCGCTGTCCCATGCACTTTACTAGAAAACAGAAACACGGTGAACAAAACAGACTCAAACCCTGCCTTCGTGGAGCTTAAGGTTTGTAGGGGAGGACTGACTTTCAGCTCATGAGAAGCACAGTCGAGAGTGATGAGCAATATCGTAGGTATGTTTATGCATATCTGAGTACGTCGTTCCTCAGTAGTTTCATTTTGGGGACAAAATCCGAACTCCTTAGCCTGTTTCCTAGGCCCTTCATGAACTGACTGGGACCTGCTGATATGCTTACGGATCCCTGTGCTCCTTGTGCTTCCTAGCCTTCGGGTCTGGGCTTCTTTGGAGTGTCTTGGTCCCTTGTTTCTTGGGCAGACTTCAGTATGGAGCTCAAGCACGGCCCCTTCTTATGAGCCTTTCCTGATTTCTTACGTAGGCTGTTTCTCTTTTGCGCCCCCATAGCCTCTCTGTGCCCCATCACTGACATTTCACCTGCACGATTTTTAAAATTTCCCTCTCCAGTAGGTTCTGAGACCCTTGGGGACAGAAATGATGTCTTCTACCATTTTTTATTGTTATGTTAATCCCCATACATTACATCATTAGTTTTTGATGTAGTGTTCCACGATTCATTGTGTATAATATCCAGTTATGTCTTCTACCATTTTATCCTTAGAACTTAGCATGACATAGAACATGTATATAGCAGGTGCTCGGTAAATCTAATGGTGAGCGCTGCCTACAGATGGAAACATTGCTTTGAGGTGGATGTGTGTCCGAGATCCGATGAGTGAGATTTCTGTCTTCGCTGGGCTCTTGGCCTCCGTGGCATTTGGATTTTCTGATTCTAAATTGTCACTGCTTGTTTTCCATTACACAATTATTTATTTTTACCAAGCTCCCAAATGTCTTAATTGGGCCTGTCCTAGGTTATGAATTCTATTTCTGGGTGTTGGAGTAGCTGCGCAGTTTGACTCAGTGGGGTATTTTATTTTATAACTCATTAATGTTTGCCATCCTGTGTACTCAGATATTCAATATCAGCTGTCAGCTACCACTGGGATTGATCCCGCGGACCATTAGAATGCACTTTCCGTGCCGTGTTAGCCCTATGCCAAGAATCGAGGGACCGAGCTGGATCCAGCGGCAGACGGGAACCTTGTGCTTCGCCTGGTGTCTGTACGCCGTGGGCAAGGAAATCTAGTCCCGTCTTTTTTCTCCAAAGACAGAAGGGGCTTGAGTGTTACTTTGGCTCATGCAAAGTATTGAAATTAAATTAAGCACAACAGAGGAAATTCTGAGGTTACCCATAAAATGGAAATCTCCTTCCTACTGAGCACAAATCTGGCCGCCTTCTATGTTCTCTAGGGTCACGTGCTTCACATAGTGACTTTTTGCAAGCTTTTATTGAGCTTTGACTGCACGTGTGTCTTGCGTGAGGCACCTGGGACAACCAGAAATGAGCCAAGGAGGCGACTGTCCAGATAAATAGATGGTAGGAGCACAGGGATTTTCATGGGGCTGTTGGCCCAGACCGTGCTGTATGCTTTTTGTTCTGCAGAACTCTAGAGGAGGACCCACTGTCCTGGAGGGTTAAGTCGTTTAGTTTAATCCTGAGGGGATAAGCAGATGCTCTCGCCAGGGCCTGGCATCTGGGACTGTCAACAGCTATTACCGAAGGGACGCGATGAGATGGAATTAAAATTAGCCCGTGCAGAAAGAACACGGGAACCATCAGCGAGATGCGTGCTTTTGTCCTGGAAATAAATGGGAAACACTCTGCTATCCGGTCAACTTTCTCTAAAAAGAGCAGCAGTGTCCTGCGTGCTCTCCACCGTGCCATGGCCACCTGAGGGTTACTGGGGCCAGGTCACCAGCCATGCGAAGCTCCAGGTCGGCTCTGGTATCTTCATGGCTCAGCAGACATTGATGTTTTGTTTGAGCGTTTGAAGCTCTGTGCGCAGCGTCCTGGGTATGTGACAGGTGAACCCAAGGGACGAGTTTGCTGTCTCTGTGGAGCGTAAAACCTCCTGGGGTGATGATGGGGTGATGAAGCTGGGAGGTGGCCTGGAGGAACACACGGCCCGCTTTTTTGTGACAGAGAAGAAGGGAATTCGGTGTTTGCTGAATAAACTACTCCTTCTTCTTTTTTTTTTTTTTTTTAAAGTAAGCTCTATACCCAACGTGGGGCTTGAACTCAGGACTCCAAGATCAAGAGTCAAATGCTCTACTGTCTGAGCCAGCCAGGTGCCCCATGTTGAATAAACTTCTTGACCCAAAAGTGAAGTGTTTGTCACACACATATACCCACACACATTCATTTTCATACCTTACTGTAAAGCCCTGTGATGTAGACGTATACTGTGAACATTTCTATTTTTTTAAGGGGGAGAAGACAAGGAACCCCAAACCTTTGGGGGATCCTCTCATTGTATACCCCTGAGGGGCGAGCCAAAATCCCACCTCTATAGCCCAGTGGGGCAGATGCACCCTCTCCTTAATGCAACACAAGGGAGTGCTTAGGAACTAGTTGAGGAATTAGTGAACCTAATTTTCAGTCCGGAGCTGAATACGCAGAACTGTACTGTCCTAAATTAATTTGCTTTGTATATATTAAATGGTTGTTTTATGGCCTATAACTTACTTGAGTCTTCCTCTTGATGTTTACATCCCATGAATTTCATTTTGAGAGAATTCTGCTTTGTAAAGGACCAACCCAAATATTCAAAAAGAAACTCCACAGGTAAATGTATTGATCACCTACTATGTGGTAGGTGGGCCCTGGGGATATAACAGTGAACCAAACAGACGTAATACTCGTGCCCCCATGGAACTTATATTCCAGTAGAAAAAAATAGAACCAAGTATATGCCAAGTGATAGTAAACGCAAAAAGGAAAAACAGGAGTGTGCATACAGTGGTGTATGTTTTTATGTCCATATTTTATATAAGTGTATTATGGAAGCCTCTGATAACATGACATTTAGAGGCCCAGGGGAAGTGAGGGAGTAAGTCCTACATTTTGGGGTGAGTCATTTCAGAGAGCGGGAGGAGGATGTGCAAAGGCCCTGAGGTAGGAGTGCGTTTGATGTATTTGAGAACAGCAAGGTAGTCACAGTAGCTGGAATAGAATGAGTGAGAGAGGAAATGGGTGAGGTGCCCAGAGAAATAACGAGGGGTCTGGTAGACCAGGTAGATATTATTCTGAGTGGCGTAATTTGACTCGGCCCCATACAAGGACCATGCCTGCTGCGGAGTTGAGCGGACTGCAGTGGCTGGGTGAGGAGGCCAATTAGAAAGCTGCTGTGGTACCTCCCCAAAGACCGGTGGTAGCACTTCGTGGTTGGGTCCCAGATAGGTTTTGAAAGGTAGTGCAGAGTGGATTTGCTAAGGAATTGGATTTGGGGGGTGAGAGAGGAGTCAAGGATGACTCCGGGGGGGTGGGGGGTGGCCTGAGCAGGGGCAAAGTGGAGTTGACGGTTATGAGAAGGGGAAGACCACACAGTGTGTGAGAAGAATGTTAGCCCCTGATTCTTCTCTGATCTCTTTGCTCTGTAGCAGAGGAACTTGGAATTTGGAAGGATGTACATCTCTGAAAGCGGAAGTGAATCTTACAGTTGGCTAATTTTCGAGATGATCTGGGTCTGTGAAGTTGGCCTTAGCTTTGCATCGCGGGCAGCGTTCTGCGGCCCTACTGTGTGTTGCAGGTGGTCCTACTGTGTGTTGCGGGTGGATCCCAGGCTTGCAGAGTAACCGTCATGACGGGCGAGTTGCCGCCAGTGGCCCTTTCCGTTCCAGCCGGAGCGCGTGGGACACATGCCGTGTCCCCATGCCGAGCAGCGCTCTCGGACCTCTGACGGGCTGTGACCCACACCCCCACCTCAAGGCGAGTCCCCTTTTACCACCATCCACCTTCTCCCTCCATCGGGGCGGCCCAGCCTGCCTCCATGGAGGTCTCAACTCCCCAGTGCTCGGTGACCCTGCCACGTCTCTCTGGATCTGTGTAAATGCCACCACCTAGACACAGTGTGGCCCGAGTACGTGGCAGCATTTTCTCCTTGGCGAGTGATCGTCTCTGAAGGCCTGGAGACAAAGCCTTGTTTGAGGAGAGCCGTTGGGGGGTGAACAATAGCTTCTGTGTTCTTTACGAGAACCTCTGGAGAGAGCAAACAAACTTGGGTGGGTGGACATTGAAAAGGCTTTTCCTAGAGTAGGAAGCAAAATGTAATTCTCCCCCCGTCACGCCTTCTCTGTTGACCTTTCCTGCTCCTTAACAAAGTGTAGCGTGTGCCCTGACGTGTGATTGTCCAAATGTCCCCACAGCCACTTTGCTGTGCCTTACACGCTGTGGGTACTTTATTTTTATTTTTAAGATTTTATTTGAGAGAGCGCACGCGCGAGGGAGGGGAGGTGCAGAGGGAGAGAGAAAATCTCAGGCAGTCTCTGCACTGGGCACGGAGCCCAACGTGGGGCTCGATCTCGGGACCCTGGGATCGTGACCTGAGCCGAAATCAACAGTCGGGCGCTCCGTCGACTGAGCCACCCAGGTGCCCCTGCTGTGCATAATTTAAAAAGTACTTGTCACTCAGGTGGGGGAAAGAAGACTCCCTGAACTCGGTGTCTAGTGTCGGTATTTTTAACTAGAAATCTGGAGTTTTAATCGGTCTTCCATTTTTCCATTGAATTGACTCTTAACGTTTTCTTCAATTAGGGGCATGGGGACTCTGAGTGATGGAAGATGCTAGTAAGTCCTTGGCGTCAATGAAGTGGGGTGGGGGAAAGATGCCGGGGGTGGGGGGAAGGTATTTGCTGAAACTTGGTGGCCGAAATAAAGTGATCCTACATGTATGTCGTGGCCTGGAAGAGTACCATCCAGTACCGCAGTCACTAGCCACATGTGTCTGCTTAATTGAAATTAAATCTAATTAAACACACAGTTGCACTGGCCGCTTCCAAGGGCTCAGCAGCCATGTGGCTCATCATGGCTACTGTAACAGCTCGGATACGGAACATTCCCTTCATTGTAGAACATCATGTCGGATAGTACTGGTCTAGAATAGAAAATAACCATCTAGGGCGCCTCGGTGGCTCAGTTGGTTAAGCGACTGCCTTCGGCTCAGGTCATGATCCTGGAGTCCCGGGATCGAGTCCCACATCGGGCTCCCTGCTCAGCGGGGGGTCTGCTTCTCCCTCTGCCCTCTTCCCTCTCGTGCTCTCTGTCTCTCATTCTCTCTCTCTCAAATAGATAAATAAAATCTTAAAAAAAAAAAGAAAAGAACCATCTATGATAAATTATCCTGCATTTCACTCATTGCCAGCAGCCCAAGGCCTGAGCGTGGAAAAGTGCCAAGAGGCTCAAAGAAAAGCTCTGTTCTTCTAAAACGGCGTTAAAATGGTGTGGTCTTGGTGGTGGTGCCCGTGGGACTCACTTTCGCATCCTGTGGTTTTGGGCCTTCCTCGTGCTTGTAACTCTGCTTGAGGACAGTGATGAGTTACTCACATGGGTAACATGCTCCCTTCTTTCCAAGACACTTAAATAGAAATGTAACCTGTTTTAGTAAGAAAGTAATGGAGTGGTTTAAATCCCTGAGGTCATAAGATACAGGAATGAAAGTAGAAGCACAGGTCGGGGAAATTTTTAAAGTCCTACCTGTATCGTGTTACTCGGACTCTAAATAAAAGCTAACCAGATGGGGGCGCCTGGGTGGTGCAGTCGGTTAAGCCTCTGACTCGGTTTCAGCTCAGGTCATGATCTCACGGTTTTGGGAGCGGGGAGTCTGCTTGAGATTCTTTCCTTCTGTCCCTACCCCTGGTCATACATGGTCGGTGTGTGTGTGTGTGTGTGTGTGTCTCTCTCTCTCTCAAATAAGTAAATCTTGGGGAAAAAAAATTAAGAGCTAACCAGATGGAAGGATCTTTCCTTAACTTGATTGTGGATTGCTGCCACGTTATCGTCTTATTTATCACTTATGTTTAAATGGAGTCAGTTTTGTTTTCTCATATGAAGAGCAGGCAGAGGGCGGTTACCGTGCGTTTGCTGAGGCCAGGCATGCTGGATAAATATTGACTAAGCTGATGAGGCCTGTGAGAGCAGGTCTGGGTTGGGGGTGCTCGGGAGTAGGTGACATTCCCCTCATAGCAGAGCTGCCTCACCTCCCTGCTGCCAGGTAGCCCAGGAGGCCTGAGCTTAGACTTTGGACGAGGTGACTACAGGCTACCTGGTGAAAGGTATGGTGACCTCCACATCGAGACCACTAAGGAGATGTGACCTTTCTCTGAGGTGCCAAGCCTCGGGTGGCCCCGGAGCCCATGGCACATCTTCTAGGTGTAATGCAGTTCAGCCACGGAGAGGTTTGGAAGCAGGGATGAATTCCACACGACCGGGAGATGTCGTCAGGATAAGGAATTGAAATCTCTGAGTTCACAGCTTATCAAGAGTGTGTGCTGAAGTGAAGCCCGGGGGCTGTTGTAAGGACCAACAGCCCCAGGAAGAGCCTGGAGGAAGGCAGAGCGAGGGTTTAGTCAGGGTAGCCCGGGCCGGTGGAGAAGGGAGTCTGTGCAGCCTTCTGTCCCTGTGGCTGAGGGGCCCTAACGCGTCGCTTCACCAGGACGGCCATTCTGGGTACCCAGATCTTTTCGCTCAGCTTCACGGTGGGGTCCGCAGATCTTTTGTTCATGGCCGGGTTTCCAGATGTTTTGTGGGCTGGGAGGTAAATGTGGTGATCCCTCAAGACAGGCTGCCCTTTATAACTAGATTTACTTTGTCAAGAGTGTAAGTAGAGCTAAATCCAGCTTAGGAAATTTCTGTAGCCTTGAGCTGGTTTGATCATTCTCAGCAAGCTGAGCATCTCTCGTTTCCTGAAAGGACAGGATAAATGCCCGTGTTCGATGAGGGCATCATTTGGCCGCAGGGTTGGCTCCCTCAACTCTCCTGTGACCGTCGGCCTCTCCCCCAGGGAGGGCTGTGGGTGGGAAGGCAGCGCTGGGACGCTTATGTGACTTACGTGATGCTCGTCTCGAGCACCAGGGAAGCAGCGAGCTTTCAGAGCACCTGCCTGAAAGAGGGCAGATTATTGACGACCTCAGAGACTCCTCCGTCGTGCACCCGGTATTGGTGATTAGGATCAAATACTGGCAAATACGTTTTGGAGTATTTTTTATACACTTTATTTGTATCATGCCGGGCAGTTGAGTTTTCCTAGATGTCCTATTCCTTAATTGAAAAACAGAAACCAGGGCACCTGGGTGGCGCAGTCGATTAAGCGTCTGACTCTTGGTTTTGGCTCAGGTCATGATCTCAGGGTCAGGGGGATCGAACCCCATGTCAGGCTCCATGCTCAGCGGGAAGTCTGCAGGAGATTCTCTCTGCCCTTCCCCCAAATAAATAAATAAAATGTTAAAACAAAGCAAAACAAAACCAGAGGGGTGAAGGCAGCCCCCTCACAACTCTTCTGTGTGAGTGAGTCATAGGGGAAGTCCTAATGAAACAGACACAAACCCGGCCCTTGGCATGAAGGTGAATTCGTGGTATTATGTTCAAAGGTTAGAACCAAGGGCTCTTTTAAGGTGAGGGTTTGTTTTTTTTTTTCCCCCTCCCTCATTTTTTCTTTCTCTTTTGGCAGGAGTGAAAAGCATTTCATTCTTTCCCTAAAATTTACGTCCCCAGACGTTTTTTGTAAATCAACTTCTACTTACCTAAAAGGCTATATTGTTGGTTTAAATGAATGGAATCAGTGTTTTGGGCTTCTTGCTTGGTATAAATTGGTACTCTTTCCAAGTAGTCCTAGTGAGTGGTTCTTTTTAAAGTGGTGTTAAATTATGGGGCAGGAGTCCTAAATTTCCTAAATTGATTTTGATTCTGTTGCTGAGCCTGGTTGATTCATGGTGGCTGACGGAGCACTGCGTTGAAAGAGAGAAGGCAGCTCGGTCAGTGGTATCCTTGTGGGACATGGGAAGGACAAAGGGGCAGTAGATGTGACCCAGGTCTGCTGACCTTGTGACCCGGGGAGTGCCAGCCATTTAGATTTCTGAAAGTTTGCTGGGTCACTACCTCCGAATCACCTGTTCTGCTTATCAACTCCATATCTGCGCGTAAAGTGACCTGCAAAAGCATTGAAGCTCTTCAGATAAACATAATCATGCAGGACGCCCCCTCTCCCCCCGCAGTGGGCTGGCTGGGTGATTCAGTACGTGAAGCTTCTTTGAGTTGTTGATCTTGTCCAGCAAAGCATCATGGTCTCAAAGAATATGTAATAAAGAGACTTTCATAATTTTTTTCCCTACCCAGTCTATCCAGAAGTGAAGGTCACTTTGGATTTGTTAGAATCTGCATTAATTAGGATACTTTGCATATCAATTTGCATATCATAGCAAATAACCATTGCTAGAATTCTCTATGTTCTAGTGAAGAGCTGTATCTGAAAGATAGGAGTATGTGTGTATGTGTTGATCTGAGAGCCTTTTCTCCCCATTCTTTCTTTTTCTTTATCATTTTTAAAACTGATACACAAAATTAAGGGGAAATAATTGCTATTATTCAAAGCCCAGGAAAGAGCCCTGAATGTGGATGAGCTGGTGGCTGCTGGACCTCTAGCCCAGAGATTGTCCACGCTAACTGCATAATAATCTCACCTGGGGAGCCTTCTAAAAAAGAATACTGATGCCCAGTTCCCACACCAGGCTAGTTGAATCAGAATCTTTGTGGGTGGGACCCGAGCATTGATACGCTTTTTTAAAAAATAGTAATTCTTTATCTTTTTTCCCCAAACTTTTATTTAAATTCGAGTCAACATATAGTGTAGTATTGTTTTCAGAAGTAGAATTTAGTGATTCATCACTTACATACAACGCCCAGTGCTCATTACATCATGTGCCCTCCTTAATGCCCATCACCCAGTTACCCCGTCTCCCCTCCCACCTCCCCTCCAGTGACCCTCAGTTTGTTCCCTGGAGTTAAGGGTCTCTTAAGGTTTGTTTTCCCTCTTCCCTTTCTCCCTTTTTTCTTTTACCCCTTCTAAAATTCCACATATGAGTGAAATCATATGGTTTTCTCTTTCTCTGACTTATTCCACTTAGCACAGTACACTCAAGCTCCATCCACGTCATTGCAGATGTCAAGATTACATTCTTTCTATATATAGCTATATATAATGGAATATTACTAACAATATATTACTATATATTACTAATTGTTAATCATAATAATATTTCATTGGTTATGTAAATATTAATATTACTAATATTAATAGCATTACTAATAACACCACACACACAGACACACACATACGTATCTCTCTCACATCTTTATCCACTCATCAGTCGATGGACATTTGGGCTCTTTCCATAGTTTGGCTGTTGTTGATAGTGCTGCTATGAACACTGGGGTGCATGTGCCCCCTCGAATCTGTATTTTTGTACCCTTTGGGTGGATACCTAGGAGTGCACTTGCTGGGTTGATACATTTTTTTAAAGCTCTGCATTGTTAGAGAGCAGCTGCTCCAGCAGATCTGCTTTGTCTTCCAGTTCCTTCTCTGTAAACACCCATCATCCTCTGCAGGTCAGACCTCCCTTGATCTGGCCCATCTCCCTCACCAGCCTCAGCCCCCATCACTCCCCAGACGCCAGACACACCCAGCCATGAGGTCCTGCCCATTTTTTCCCCTCTGCCTTTGTATTTGCACGCGCTCGTCCTTCTGACTTCACTGCTCTTTTGCCTCTTCCCATCCCAGTTCTCTGCACAAAATTGCTCTCCCTCTAAAAATCTGGTTCAGGGGCGCCTGGGTGGCTCAGATGGTTAAGCGTCTGCCTTTGGCTCAGGTCATGATCCCAGGGTCCTGGGATCGAGTCCCACATCGGGCTCCCGGCTCAGCGGGGAGCCTGCTTCTCCCTCTGACCCTCTCCCCTCTCATGCTGTTTCTCTCTCGCTCGCTCTCTAAAAAATAAATAAAATCTTTAAAAAAAAAAAAGAAGAAGAAAAAAAAAGAAAAATCTGGTTCAGTGCTCCTTTCCTTGAGAACACCCTCTTCCTCCCTGAGGCTGACTTGGCATTCTTCATTTTCACCGCTGCTGGAAGACCGGGACCTCTGCACTCCTCCACACCCAGCCCAATCTATGCTCCAGAAAGCATTTGCTAATCAACGAGTGCATTGGCAGCAGAAACAACCTGCCTTCTGAGGTTCTGAGCCCTGTTCAAATGCTTCAAAACTGTAAAGCATTTTACAAATAGAAAGTGGTTTGTGATTATTGTTGATGGGGATCTTTAAACGACAGCAAATGACCATTTGTCATGTTCCTGTAGACTATACTCTTCTTCAAGTCAGCATTTGGGACCCTGTGCTTTATTTATTGTTGAGAATACAGTCTGGTTGCCCTGGGGGCGCATGGCACAGCCCTCCCCCAAGAAGGATGGGATGTGGGGTTTCCCCTGCAAAGTGCAGCTCAGCTAATCAACTGGACTAATGAGATGATGTGTTTGCCTTGGGCAGCATCTCTGTAATTCCAAAACCTGGTCCAAATAACCAAGCTGCCTGTGAACTTTTATTACGTGGACTTACCTCTCTCAAAGCCATCTGTGAGCGTGGTTTTGTGAAGCAGTTCTATTGCAGGTATGCAGTAGAGGATGAAGTAATGGCTTAATTATTTGGTGAAGCCACAGACATTTTGGACCAGACTGGCTTCACAAACTTCCCAGGCTTGCTTCATGCTATTTTGTTCTTTGGAATTTTAACACAACCTAGAGCGAGAGAATTGTTGGGACTCCAGCCAGCTGTGTGGACAGTAATTTTTAAAAGTCAGTGTGTTCCATGTTTTAATCATAGGAAGGTCTGCCTGATTCTCTTTTATTACTGCTGCTGGGGAGGGGCTTGGGGTGGGAATGTGTGTTACTGAATGGTCGGAAGTGTAAGCAGAATTTCAGAATGTATGAGTATTTGGGAGAAGAAAGCCTCTTTTCTTTCATCAGATTCTCAAAAGGGTCCTGTGGAACCCCTCCCCCTAGAGGAATTGAGAGTATTAAATGTTGTTTTATGTTTCTTTGAAGTTGACAGTAGTATCTAGGAGTTAAAGATAGATCTTGAATGAATTCCTTGTCTTTTTCAATGGCTCAGAAGTAGATGATTAGCCAGTTCATTTCTAAATTACCCACTCTCCTGTATCTTGTTTGCCAGCGTCCTTTGCATTTGCATTTTGACCTTGACATTTCTGATGAGAACAGGCAGAGAGGTGGAAATGAAATGAACCACAAAAACAGGATGTTAGGAAAAAGGGTGGTCCAGGATTTGTGTGTGTCAGGCCATCCAGGACTGTGATGGAAATGCACCCCCACCCCCAGAGCTGGGTTACTCAGTGGCCTTGGGTCTACCCTATATACCTGTCATATACTAGGCATTTTGTATGAACTTTCATCTTTAGCCATCATACTGGCATTTCGTAAGAGGCCACATTTTGCCCATTTTACACTGTCACTCATGTTGAGACATCTTGCAATATGGGGACTGCACTGGGGTGGCCCATACCTGCACAGAGAGGCTTGGGAGATGTTTGTCAAATTTAACTGACTAGCATAGAAAAACAATTCCTTAAAGTGGTAAATAGAGCCTCTCACGGAACTATGCTTTGTATTTCTTTTTGCGTCGGCTTGTACGAAAGATCTTGTTAGAACGCAGCAATCAGCTTAATTCCTTCTGGCTTACCCATGGTTTTCAATTATTTGAGTTAATTCTGCCAGCCATTCCCAGGAATATGGCAAACTGCTTGTTTTTATCTGAGTCAACGCTGTTGACCTTTGACGCGGAGTCTTTTCTTCGTCACTTTTTAATCCTCCTGCCTTCTAGGAGCTTGGAGCATAATAAGGGGGCTTTCTGCTGTTACAGCACCTTAGAGTGGGTGACAATGTGGGGCTACAGATGAGGGGTGTCCCACCTGCTGGTGAATGACTATGCTGTTTCTTGCTATGATACTGAAATCTGAAGGAACTACATAGTGAGCAGGCGTCAGGAACTGATTTGGCTCATACACTAAGCTGAGTGCTTCTATCAGAGTTTTCAGACTTCGTGCTCAATGAGACTAGCACATTGTAAGTAGAGTGGGTTGCCAAACGCAGAGGCGTCCTGCTCGGATGCCATCTGGCTGAAGGGATGGAATGGAAAAGCGTGGGTTTGGTTGGGGGTGCCGTGAGCAGGCCTGGGCATTTCAGCCACCACAATTCACAGCTTCGGAAAATGCTGATTTTAATTCTGAGTAAGGAAGTAATACCTATTCCTGTGTGTTTTTTTTTTTTAAGATTTTATTTATTTATTTGACAGAGAGAGACACAGCGAGAGAGGGAACACGAGCAGGGGGAGTGGGAGAGGGAGAAGCAGGCTCCCTGCAGAGCAGGGAGCCCGATGCGGAACTCGATCCCAGGATCCTGGGATCATGACCTGAGCCGAAGGCAGTCGCTCAACCGACTGAGCCACCCAGACGCCCTGTTTGTTTTTTTTTAATTGAACCCAGAGAAAGTAAAAAAAAAAAAAAAAAAGGAAATTCTACCATGCATAGTTGATCATTGTTATAAAATGTTTTTCTGTGCCTGCAATATCCTATTAATATTGACCTTTGCTTTTGTAAAGCAGCCTTTTCTCTTGACACCGACCCTATCTTGTGCTGAGAATTAGCTACCTACCATTCAAGAGACATAAAAGCATGCTCTGGACGGCTCCATTTGAAAGGTGGATCCCAGCAGGTGAAGTGCATGAAAATAGGGCTGCCTGTGGACATCATACATTCAAATGATCTTCCTTTGCCTCTTCTACAAGAGCCTCCCAAGCTTTGGGCTTTGTGGCTCTTCTCCTGGAAAACTACATAACTGCTCAAGAAGGAAAAATATTCAGAGAGATAAGGTTTGGGCCCTCCCAAACTCCAGTAAGGTTTTAACTCCTTACTGTAATAATCCACTTGGAAACCTGAATTCACAAATTCTAAGAACTCTACAAAGATCCTAGGTTTTGAAGCTCGTTCCTTTGTTTTTTTTCTTTTCTGTGAATAGCCTTAGCAAGAAATACTCTGTTTGAGAATTTAAGAAACTAGTAACACAGAGTTGTTTGGAATGGTGTCGCTGTGAAGCATAGAAAGGCAAAGGTGTGCTGATCATCGCTGTTTTAATAATGCGTGCGTTTGATTCTAGTTCTTTACTACCTGTAAACCGATCTTCGTTGATGCATTTTTGCTTGTTTCCTGCTTCCCAGGTTATCCGCTGTTTCGTCTACCCTGCTAATCAGTTGGGACTAAAATGCTCCAGGGACGCTGAAAACTGCTCTTTTGTTCTGATGTCACCTTTGAATGGTGTCTAATGTTACCCTTACCCCCGAATGATCTTTGAAGAATTTATGACTAAATTCCTTCTAGGTCCCCACGGTATACCAAAACCCCACCAGACTCAGATTTTGACCACACCCTTGCCCTGAGAGTGCTGTATCCACATTAAGATATTTAATCAAGACCAGGTTTTCAGGTAGCAAGCGCCTGAGGAAGGAGAGCGTGGCCCCTGCTACCTTACTGCTCAGGTTTTCTTGTAAGTCACTTGGCAATCACTGGCAACATTTCCTTAGGGTCCTGGCCCACTGTTAGGCACGTGGACCCTGTATCTCTCCAGATTTGATAGTAATCATCTGAACCACATCTTACGATTTTTTTTTTTTAAGATTTTATCTATTAGAGAGAGCGAGTGCACGCACGCATAAGTAGGGGAGACGGGCAGAGGGAGAGGGAAAAGCGGGCTTCCCTCGGAGCAGGGAGCCCGATGCAGGGCTCGATCCCAGGACCCTGGGATCATGACCTGAGCCGAAGGCAGATGCTTAACCGACTGAGCCATCCAGGCACCCCCCACATTTTATTTTTATAGGTCCCTCTGTGAATGGCTGTTTGAAGGGAGATGGGCAGATGCTTGGGATCCCTCCTTGTAGAGCACCCAGGATTTGTGTGCATTACATTCTTTTTTGAATTGGCTGATTTCCAGAGGAAATGTTATAGTCAATAAAATAGAAATTTTATAAATATATACAAAATATATTCTGTAAATGTAAACTATTTTTGCTTTCCTGCCTGTTGGCTTTATCAGATCTGCCAACCTCAGTAGCGGGGAAAGCCACTTTCCCACTTGTTCAGATGGGGCACCTCTCCCCTGTTCCCTCTGTACTTACCGGAAAAGAAAAAAAAAAAAGTAGGACCAAACAGCATTACTAATACTGTTTTATTTACCAAGTAATGGTTTTGAAATATGTATGATGCTCTTAATATTCTTTGAAAAAAGACTTCTCCAAAGATATTGGCCTGCTCAGGTACCACTGCTTTTGGTTTCTGTGTTGCCAATAAGTAGTGGGTTCAGTAACCTTGGAGAGTTAGGTCCTAAACGATGGGCCTTGGCCTAGATGATCTCCCAGGTCTTCCCAATCCTGAAATCGATGATTCTGTAGTGGGTGCCTACCAGGGCTCTGCTCCTGGGGAGCATCTGACAATGTGTGCAGATGGTGTGGGTTGTCTTCTAAAGGCATCCAACAAGTATGGGCCAGAGATGCTATTGACCAACTGGCCATACACGGGACAGCCCCCGCAACAAGGAATTATCTGCCCCCCTTCCCCCAATGTCAGTGGTGCCGAAGCGTTGAGAAGCTCCCATGTGGAGGGAGCAGGAGGAGGTGTGGTGACCTGGCTCCTGGCCTTCTTGGTGCACTTTCTTTCTCTCTGGTTTGTGTGACCCCTTCAGCACTCGTTTACCCCCTGAAAGTTCTCTCGGTGAAGAGTTGCAGGAGCTGGTTTGTGGGGTAAGTGTGATGGGCCTGGTTCAAGTCTGAAGGGCCTGGTTCAAGGAAACAGAGCCTCTGTTGTGTGGGGCTGGGGGCCAGTGTGAGGAGCCTGAAGTCACCACGGACGTGGAGGTGTCGGTTTTCTGAGCCACGTTAAAGATGTGTGGCCCATTTTATTCTCTTTATTTAGAATTTTACTGGCAGTGACTTAGAAACTCGGCATTTGTGTACTTTTCCAGTTTCCAGGACATTCCTGGGACTTGGATTCCTGTTGAAAGCTTAGAGTTTTCTAGACTATAGCATGTCATTTAATCTTCCTAGGGGCTGATGACTGAAGAGCAGGCATGACAACAAAATAAAGTAACGTGACTGTTTAAACCTTTTTGGTGGGCTTTTGCAGGGTGGCGGGGCCGGGGGTTGGGGGGGGACAAGCCAAGAAATGATGGTACGTTGAAAACACACAGAGGAATACTTAACTGGCCCTAGGGAGCAGATGTCTTCATTGTTTATTTAAGCGCCCATGTACTTGGTGGCATAGGGCCTGGACCTCTTTAAAAAGCACAAACTGTAAACTGTGCTCTGAGCAAAAGCCGGGGGGCCTGGGTGGGAAGGGTGCCCAGAGCAACCTCGTTAATTTGGGTGACCAGATTTCACCAACAACACACATCGGCCTGGCTGGAGCCGTTGAGCACAGACAAACATTGTTTTCCCTAAGGAAGCCGGTTTCTTTTAAGGAATACTTACCGTAGACACACCTTAATTTTGACCCCATATACAGACCCTCTCTGTACCCACCTTGAGCTCCCCAGCCGAGAAGCAGGAGGGCAAGAAGGAGCTTCCCATGCCTTGGGTTCAGCTGCCACATTCTGGCACGAAGTCCCCTATTACCCTAGTGTTTGATGGAAAGCTGTAATCACGCCTCCGGAATAACAAAGCTAGTGCACTTACAGAAATGCATGTCTCCCACCTCTTTACAATCCTGTGAGGGCCGAGTGCCAGTGTCTGCTTGTCATTTTGCCTCTATTAAGGAACTAATTTGTACCTCATGCTCATTCCTTCACTCCCAGGAATGCTCTTGCTGCATTCCCCCCACCCCACACACAGTTGTTTTGTTTTTTTTAACCACTGCAGTCACGAATGGCCAAAGATGGTCATTTTTGCCTTCCCTGAACTACTTCTCCCTGAATGCAGGCAGGTCTAGCTTGCCAAACCATCATCCTTTATGGACAGGCTCAGGCAAACGCCATCTCTTTTTTCCCGGTAATAGAGTTCTCTAGACAGAGAAAAGGTAAGATGAAGAGTAAGGAGGAACTTGAAGATCTCATGAGGGTGAAAATTGAACAGTTCTCTCGCTGAGAGAGAATAAGGGAGCTGAGTAACTGGTTCTTTTTGACCCCTCAGGATGGGGTGGAGACAGGAGTAGTCTGACCCGAAGCTGAGGGTGCCTTGTAATCAAGGTGAGTGAAATAGCCGTCTTTGGTAAATGAGAGAAGAGGTGTCAGACCTTGGTGTGGCTGGGTAGTCATCTGCTCCACGCCTGGAGGTGACCAGTTGGCTTGGGTGGGATTTTTGATTTCCCTTGGATGGGTTCTCTGGGTAGCTGGCTCTTGATTGGAAAGGCTAGCTCTTCATTGAAAAATCAGTGACATTTACCCTGATGGGACATGTTCAACATGTATGAACCTCAAGAACCATTATGTTAAGTGAGGGAAGCCAGATACAAACAACGAGGTGTTGCTTCCATTCCTGTGAAGTGAGTTTATAGGGGTGGAAAGCGGATGGTTGTCTAGGGCTTCGAGGGGGAGCAGAGTCAACTGCGGACTGGCTTGAGGGGATGATTAGGGAAGGTAGAGAGGCTTTACAGCTGGATTGTGGTGATATTTGCATAGTCCAACAAATTCCCTGAAGGTCACTGAATTGAATACAACGATTGAATTTTATAGAATGTAAATTACACTTCAGTGAAACTGTTAAATTTTTACTCTGATTGGATTTTGTTTGGGGCTTGTTGGGGGAGTACCTACAAAAAGACTTTATGGTATGGACTTGGTCCCCATGATGTTAACTGCGGTTCAGGGAAATGTGTCTGAATGATGCCGTTAACAGTTGGAGCTCTTAAGCGAAGTCCTATTCTGAGCTTGGACCCACCACTTCAGTAAATAGACCCTGTATAATCTTCATTTCGTCTTCTGAAATGCTTAATGTAAAAGAACTCCTAGGGTTTTTGTTTTTTGTCTTTTTTTAAAGACAGGACATACGTTTTTGTGCACAAGAAAATCTTTTGTCCAAGTTAGTAACCTCTATATGTGTAAAAGGAGTGAAATCCTATAGACTCGGGTTGGAAAGGATTTTAAAGGTTAAGAGCTGGAGGACAGACACATGAAGAATAGCAGACGATTAGGAAATTCAGACTCTGGACTGTATTTGACTAGTGGATTGAAAGACCTCAAAGTTAATGGATGCCTCTTTAATTAGAAAGTTCCATTCATCAGAATGCACTCATTACTTGACCATGGTGGTGGTCTGAATTTAACCACGAGTCTCGTTTCCCCCTGGTGTTTAGAAAACTCCATACCTAACCACAGTCCGATGTTTACTTTGGGAAATGCTATCATTGTGAGCAAGGCTGCTGAGAGTTGATTTAAGACTGATGAAAACAGAATGTACGCCCCCCAACCCCCACCAGTAGCTTCATCTTGGTGCACCACTAGTGGGCCCAGCCCCACTTCCAGAAGTTTCTCTCACTGTCCTGGGCTTGATTATGGAAACCAGTGACGTTACAGGTAATGGAATAGGACTTTCTGGCTGCCCAACTGAAGCCTCTCATTTTTACCCATAGTCATCAGAAGTTTTTCTTAGAACTATGATTTTTATCTAAGGACGAGGTGGGCAGAATACTTACTTTTAAAAGGTCATAGATAGGGGCGCCTGGGTGGCTCAGTCGTTAAGCATCTGCCTTTGGCTCAGGTCGTGATCCCGGGGTCCTGGGATGGAGCCCCGCATCGGGCTCCCTGCTCCACGGGAGGCCTGCTTCTCCCTCTCCCACTCCCCCTGCTTGTGCTCCCTCTCTCGCTGTCACTCTGTCAAATAAATAAATAAAATCTTTAAAAAAATAAAGGTCATAGATGATGAAAAGCTTTTCAAGCAACTTCTGTGGCATGCTTTCATTCATTCATTCCGCCAACAAACATGCTTTGCTGGGTGATGGGTCCAGAAGGATAACACGGTTCTTGCCTTGAGACAGCTCAGGGCTGGTGGTGAGGAGCCTATAGGGTGGTGGAGGGTGGGAGCCCCAGACCTGGAAACCAAGAAGTCAGCCCTGTGTGGTGGGTCGGGGTAGTGCAAGCTGCTTTCCGTCCTGTGGGCATCGTGATTTTAAATGGCATCATCTTTGCAAACTAAAGTGATCGCCTGAGCAATGGTGTGTGATGCTGACCTTCACCTTGCAGGTCGAAGGCCTGCATTTACTTTTCGGTGTTCACCCCTTCCTGCCTGTCATCCAGGCACAAAAAAGTCATGACCTCCACTGGCCTGGCCATAAATTCACAGATAGCAGGTCAACGGGTTTGTGTTTCGGTCTGCTAGTTAGCACGTAGTTTTCATATCTTTCCATGTAACCTTCAAAAATAAAACATGTGCCACAAAGAAACGTTCTCTAATTTGGCTTCTTCAAACCTTGCTTCTCCGTGGCCGGAATATTCTTTATGTTGTGTAATGAACTCTTGGGGGCATGACTGTGATATTTTTAGCGAGAGAAAGAAGTAGAATTTCATGGTTCTTTGTAATTAAAAGAAGGCAGTTGCTAAGTAAGAATGTTTAAATGTCTTTATTCCCCTTAGGAAAAAATCCTTTCTCTCTCCACGAATATTGTTGGCTTATTTGTTTTTATAGGGGGAAAGTGTAATCCTGCTTTTGGCCACCATCTGGGGACTGATCACGTGCCACGCAGGGTGCCGGTTGCTTTAAACGTGTAAACATATGGTGTCTGACCTTTTCCGTGGCCTGGACAGAGGTTGGTTTTGTCCTCATTTCACAGAAGAGCAAACTAGGGCTACACGAGGTAGAATAACTCCAAAGTTGCACAACGAGGCAGGGCCGGAATTTAAAAACGACGATTGTTCCCCTGACCTTTAAAACCTTTTTGTCAAAACATTAAAAATGCTGTCAGTGACATATGCATAGAGAAATGGAGAAAATAGTAAAAGTAATGTTTATGTAGTACCCCATAAATTAAAACATCAGAAACATTGGCGAATTTTAAAACTCATCACAAACTGGGGCGCCTGGGTGGCTCAGTCGGTTATGGGGCTGCCTTTGGCTCGGGTCATGACCCCGGGGTCCTGGGATCAAGCCCTGCATCGGGCTCCCTGCTCAATGGGGAGTCTGCTTCTCCCTCTCCCTGCCCACCCCATTCGTGCTCTCTCTCTCTCAAATAAAATCTTTAGAAAATAATAAAAAATATAAAACTCATCAGGAGCTGTTTGAACAGCCTTTGTCATGTAATTTATGACACAGAGTGAGTGTCTTTTCTCTGCCTTGGTCACTTGGCCTCCTCCTTAAGGTCTGGATCAGTTTCCAACATTTTCTCCTTTGTATTTGCAGTGTCATGACCTATGGCTGAGAGTTCCTTTCCTGGGAAGGCCTTTGCCGGCCTCCCCTCCCCGAGGATGCCTTCATCCTTTCTTCACGACCATTTTCTGCATTTATGCCGATAAGTTCACCTTCACTGACTTTCTTTGGCTGCATATCCCGAAGTTTCTCGAACGTGGGCAGTGCTGAGATTCGTGCTTGGCTCTTCTGTGACTCCATTTACCTTCAATTTGCATTTCCCCTCGTCCCTTTTCTTTGCTGCACGTTCGTTTTTGTTGGCTGCTTTCATTTGTCACGTGCGTGAAGTGTTACGTGGGTTTATCTCTGGAACACAGGGTGGCCACGCGGCTGCAGGCTGAGCTGTCTGTGGGAACAGAGTAGCGCTCGTGCGGTGACCCATGGCCCGGAGACTGGGAGAGCAGTGGTGTGACTGGTCCGTGATCACCGTGCGCATCTGTTCTTCACGGAGAGCTCTGTGGGCTCAAGATCTAGCAGCGGGTTAATCACAGCAAAACCCACCATGATAACGGACAAGTGAATCGGGTTGTCAGGAGCCTGGTGGTGGTTAACCAAACTGGGCAAGGCTCTTCCTCTCAGAAATGTGGGGAAGGAGGAAACTGCCTGACCCCTTGCAGTTCTCTAACTTAGGAAGGAGGAGGAAGCGGAGGAACAGGGTCCCCAGCTTGGGTGGTGTCCCATGTGCTAGATGCTTCTTCACCTGTTCCACTTGGCAGGGAAGAAAATGGAGGTGTTTTCGTCACTCGCTTGAGTGCAGGTAGAAAGTGGAAGGCTAACGATCCAAACTCAGATCTTTCTTGCTCCAAAAGCGCTGCCTTTTATACTCTACCGCTCTTTGGGAATGAAACCAAACGCTGTTATGGGAAAAGAGAAGGAAGCCAACATTTACTAAATAGTGGGCTTGGGCCACGTACTATGTCACTCCTGTTCCTTGGGACCCTTCCCTTGTCCCCGTGTTCCAGAAGAAGGAACAATACGAAGCTTGGAGAGGCTACAAGGCTGGTTAATGTAGAGAGTTAGACTTTACAAAGGACAGACTAGTCATCCCTCAGATGACTAACCTGCGTTTCACTGGTTTTATTCTACAGTTAATTCTTCATTTATAAAATGTGTTTCAGATCAGAAAGCTGGAAAAGGCAGAGGTTTAGGGTTTAACTTATACACACTGATCTTTTCCCTCAAAAGATAGTTTTGGCTAATAATTGAGTTTTGGATTAGCTTGGGAACTTGGCAAAAACTTGTTAGAGATTGAATTTGAATACCTCATATGGATCATGTTATGGATGGAAGGAATCTATAGAACTAATTCCTCATGAAAAGTGTCCTTTCCCCCGAAACATGTCCCTTGCCCTAGGTCCGTCAGCATCTCCCAGCCTTCCTTCCACCTCTGCCTCGTCCTCATCTGCCTCCCTGATTGGCTCTTCCAACCCTAGGTGCCCAACAGTGTGGGTGTCCCTGAGGTTTTGTCCTTACTCTAGTTCTAACACTGCAGGCCTCTTGTCTGAGATTTCCACCAGACACACATCAAAGGATTTAACGCCAATGTCCGTTCATCCGCACCCTCTTTTCTTCAAGGCCGCACCAAGACCCAAGGCCTTGTGCTCACATCGGTCTCCTCTCCGAGCGCTCTGTTGAGTTCTTTAGAGCAGCTAACTGGAGATGCTGAGGCCTGTCTCCCTTATGTTTTTGTTACCCTCCCTCCCCACTCAATTACCCTGCCCTCTGCCAGAGTGAATAGACCCCAAATTTGATAATACTAGGCTCTTGTAAAAACACTTGTCAGTGATTTTTCATTGCTCACAGGATAAAGTTCAAATTACTCAGCAGGTCATACAAGATCATTTACACTAGTCCGACTTCCTGCTGATCTCCTCCCGTTTTTGCACGCTGTGTGTCTTTTTGTGGGAAGACTCTGTGAGTTCATGCTTCTCAGCCTTTGTGTGGTCTTCTCCTAGCTTGGACTGCCCTCTCCTTTTCCCTGGATGGACTCCTCTCTGAAGGTTTCCTAGACTCTGAAACCCACAGAATTCATCATAACCTGTTTTCCCCTGTGGTTTCCTAACACGTACATTCCTTGCATGTCATGTATCCTAGTGGCTTTGTTCACGTGGCTTTTCCCAAAGGATGGTGTGAGGACCTTGAGGACAATAACGGTGCTATCTGCATTCATCATAACAGTGAGTATTCGGTAAATACTTAGTCATCAGATAGAGATTTCAAGACCATTGCTCATATGGTGCTTGTTAGGGCCATGTCGCGACTACAGGACCAAGTTATATAAAGACGTGCTTTGTTGATCTGGTAGTTGAGAACCATGACTTGGAGGGACTGACAAATCTGGTCCCTGCTTAGATGGTATATTGGATGAGCCATGAGTGGAAGATAAAGAGAAAACAGACTTAAAGGCTAGAAGAACCCCACTGTCCAATATGGACACATGTCCACATGTGGCTACTGAGCACTTGAAATGTGGCCAGTTCTGAGTGGCTGGGTTGCTCAGTCGGTTAAGCATCTGCCTTCAGCTCAGGTCATGATCCTAGGGTCCTGGGACAGAGCCCTGCATCCTCCCTGCTCAGCGGGGAGTCTGCTTCTCCCTCTCCCCTAACTCATGCTCTCTCTCATGCTCTCTCTCTCTAATAAATAAATCTTTAAAAACTAATACACCCTCGATTTCAGAGACTTAGTACCCAGAAGCCCCCAAATGTAAAATAACTCCATTTTAAAATATTGATGATAGTTAAAGTAATATTTGGGGTATATTGGATTAAATAAAATGTTAAGATTAACTTCATCGGTTTGTTTTCCCTTTTTAAAAAATACTGCTATTAGGAAAATTTAAATTTCGTTTGTGGCTCATGCTGTTTCTCTTGGACAGCTGGACTAGAGAGGAGCTATAGGAAGCCAAGGGGTCAGGGATGACAAGAAGGGAGGCAAAAGGCAAATGCTTCAAGAATCAGAAGTGTAAAGAAGGGAAGGGGGGGGATGCCGTGTTTGGCAGGTACTGTGGAAAGTTAAAAGAAAGAAGACACCACGTAAGTACTGTCAAGAGGAGAAGCGATGGGGGACATAGCCTGTGTGGGAAGCCCCATATCTAGAACAGGCAAGCTTGAATCCAAACAGTTGGATGAAAACTTGTGTTGTTTTTCTCTTCTAATGAAGTCATTCCTGTTTACTGCACCCATAATTAGAGAATAGAGTCAGCAAACAAGGAGAAAACCTACTCATCACCCATAATTCTAGTCTTGAGAAACAGTCCCCTTAAACCTTGGTATATTACTATCTTTCAGATCTCTTTCTGGATTTATACCCATTTACGTATAGTTTTTATGCAAATGAAACCATTCTTGGGTGCCTGGATGGCTCAGTTGGTTAAGCGACTGCCTTCGGCTCAGGTCATGATCCTGGAGTCCCTGGATCGAGTCCCGCATCGGTCTCCCTGCTCGGCAGGGAATCTGCTTCTCCCTCTGACCCTCCCCCCTCTCATGTGCTCTCATTCTCTCTCTCTCAAGTAAATAAATAAAATCTTAAAAAAAAAAAAAGAAACCATTCTTTATATACACTCCTTATGATCTTTTTTTGTTTGTTTCACTTAATAAATATTTTTCCGTAGTAGCCTTAAATTTAAGATAGTTATGCTGGAGGACAGAAATAGAGAATGTTATCTCCAGAATACAGCGTGCTGGCCCCACTCCCACCCCACCCCAATTCGCAGGTTTCCTCTGTTGGGGCCTTGATTTCCACATCATCTAGATTGATGGCCTAGATCTGGGATACTGGGTTTACTCCAAAGGGGCAGGTAACCTCTGTGCCCCCCAGGGATCGCCAGTTAGTGGCATTTCCTAAATTCCACAGCTTAAAAACAAAAACAAAAACAAAACCCCTTCCTCCTAAGGATTATAGCTGTAAACTAGAATAAATCTGAATATCAGTAATTTGGCATTCAAGATGAAGCAACACTGTCCTCCTTCCGTACAGCTGTATGTCAGAGCACATTATGTTGATGAATTTGAAACTCTTTTTGATGACACTTAGAAAATTACTAATGCATAGATTCTGTATCCTGGAAGTTCTAATCTGACTTGTGGCAGTCACCAGGAGGCAAACTTTGCACATTTTAGGTGCTGGGAAGGAACCTGACCTACAGGGAACGTGTGATGAGACCAAGCTGCTTAGCTAGAGCTGGTGAGACAGGTCACAATGTAGATTTGTTCCCAACAGAAACTTTATCTGCCAAGAAATTGAGTATTTTTTTAAGGACACTCAAACTGTTCATTAAGATTCTGTTTTAAATTTCCCTTTTGAGAAGAATCTCAGTTTTTTTTTTTTCTTAAAGATTTTATTTATTTGAGAGAGAAAGAATGAGACAGAGAGAGAGCATGAGAGGGAGGAGGGTCAGAGGGAGAAGCAGACTCCCCGCCGAGCAGGGAGCCTGATGCGGGACTCGATCCTGGGACTCCAGGATCATGACCTGAGCCGAAGGCAGTCGCTTAACCGACTGAGCCACCCAGGCACCCGAGAAGAATCTCAGTTTATGCGGTTTTTGCTCCGCACCCCCTGGCAAAGGGAGTCCAAGTCATCCTTGGGGACTCAGGTCAGCCCATCCCTCCCTCTTCCCTAATGACCTGTGAAGGAGACCCAAAAGGGCCGGGGATGGCTCTCCCAGACATTGTCAGGGTTGTCGGAGTGCGAAATGGGTTTTTCATTTGTGAGGGGGCGGGCAGTCCGGGAGCTCAGCAGCAGACCGGCCTGCCCCCTCCCCCACCTAATATCAACCACCTTAGGGTAACAGCAACACAAGCATTAATGCAGATCGGCAACACCACCGCCCTTCATCGAACTTCTGCTGTGGGCTTCGTGCCCCACGACAAATCGGCAAGGGGAGGCTGTGTCATCCTCACTTTACAGACCCGGAAACTGAAGCCCAAGAAGGTCAATGCCGAATCAAGGTTACAGCGCGGGAGTGGCTGGTGGGTTTCATCCCAGGTGTTCTCCAAAAGGAACCGGATTGCCAAAGGACCAGCAGATCCGAAACCCCCACGCCCACCCTGTTTGCTTCCTGTTCAGGTAGTGAATTTCAGCTTTTAAAATATGTAGCCTCTGTTAGTTACATGACAGGCTCTCTCAACCTTTTCCTGCCAGCTGAGAGCGAGGAAACTTGACAGCAGATCGGGTGTTGTGTTGGTCAAGTGGCTTTTTTAAATGCATTCTCAGTGTTTTGGTTAGGTGACCCTTTTTCTACTTTAAAAATCTTTTCTTTCTAGAGAACTTTTAAGAGCCTTTGAATGTACCTCTCAACCAGAGAGAACTTGTACTTCAAAAAATAAACTTCGATGAACAGGACTGGCCTGCCATAATTACGGCTTTGTCTTGCTTGAAAATGAAGCACTGTTTTTTGTTTTTTTTCCTAAGATTTTTTTTGAGAGAGCACTTGTGTTAGGCGGGGGCAGAGGGAGAGGGAGAATCCCAAGCAGACTCCCCACTGAGTGTAGAGCCTGATGCGGAGGCTTGATCTGACCTGACCCTGAGATCATGACCTTAGCCGGAATCAAGAGTTGGACACTCAACCCACTGAGCCACCCAGGTGCCCCTTAAGCACCGTTTTTAAGATGGTCTTTGCTATGTTGGCAAGGTTCACATTTGCTCTCCAAATTGTCAACCTTAGAGATCGAGAAAAGTAGATTTCCTGTAGCATTTTAGTTCTAGTTTTGATGATGCGTGAAGAAATTTTGGAATGCTGCTTTTCATTTGAAAAGAGGTTAACATAATGCTGGAATAATTAGTACACCCAGCTGCAGCAGGGTGGTGGTGGTGGTTGTTGTTTTTTTCCCCAAGTAGGCTTTAGAAGACGGGGACAATTTAAAAAACAAAACGGGCTTCTCTTGCATAAGAGCAAGAGTAGATTTTGACACAGAACAGAGCTGAGTGCTCTTGACCTTCATTCTTGTGTTAACTCTGGTTCGACCTGCACAGAGCTCTCTGCCTTCTTTCTCAGCCGGTGTCGCCAGCTCACTTGACATATTTACACTGTTGTCACTGACTTCATCATGAGCGTAATTTGGATAAAGGGCTCAGGAGGAGGAATGGGCAAGATTTTCCCAGGCTTCTCAGGAAGACAAGGTGTTAGGGGTTGAATTGTGCTCCCCACCAGAAGACGTCTTGTGCTCCTTGCCCCCTGGTACCTGTGAATGTGACTCTATTTGGAAGAGGGAGCCTTGCAGATGTAATTAAAAAGTAGGTTCGGAGGAGGTTGCATAGGAGGAGGGTGGGTCCTTGATCCAGTATGACCAGTGTCCAGATAAGAGGAGGAGAGACACAGGGAGGAGACACAGGGCAGAGATCAGAATGATGCATCTACAGGCTGGGGAGCACCACGGGTTGCCAGCTGCCACCAGAAGCAGGGGGAGAAGCATGGAACAGATTCCTGTCTCTTCTCTCTGCTTGGACTTTGCCTGCCCCCTCCCCCACCAAAGGTTCTGTAATATTTCACTTGTAGAAAAGAGTGCTCTTGAGAAGAACTACCCTGAAAGTCAACATAGTCTATGGGGCGCCTGGATGGCTCAGTTGTTAAGCGTCTGCCTTCAGCTCAGGTCATGATCCCAGGGTCGTGGGATTGAGCCTCACATCAGGCTCCCTGCTCAGCGGGAAGCCTGCTTCTCCCTCTCCCACTACCCCTGCTTGTGTTCCCTCTCTCGCTGTGTCTCTCTCAAATAAATAAATAAAATCTTTAAAAAAAGAAAGTCAATATAGTCTAAACAAAGACTGGATTTAGGATTGCTCGGGGTGGGAGGTGGGGGGAGGAGGGTCACATCCTGGCTACTCCTTCACCTATTGGCCCCGAGACCTTGGGCAAGTTACCAAGCCTCCCCAAGCCACCATGTCCTTATGTGTCCCATGGACTAACCTGGGTATAAGATCCTGTGTTGGTGAGAAAGACATGCATGCATGCCTGGAACCAGGTCGGGCCAAGTAGACCCAAGTAAACATGAGCTGAGCCCTAGCTCTTGCCTGCGGTGTGTGATTTGGAGGCACTTGGGTTCAAGTCCTGTTTCTCCTTGCTAAGAAAGTAGAAGGATGGATGTTTTCCCAAGAGCCTACTATAAACCTGGTGCTCTACCGGGCACCAAATGTATTACTTTATTTAATGTTTAAATACATTTCCAAGTAAGTGATTTATTCTAATACTTCTGACATGACCTCATAATAATTAAAATTTTCCGAAATTAATTCCTACCTCTCAGGGTCCTATTAGAATTAAATAAGGGAGGGGCGCCTGGGTGGCTCAGTCGTTAAGCGTCTGCCTTCGGCTCAGGTCATGATCCCAGGGTCCTGGGATCGAGCCCCGCATCGGGCTCCCTGCTCCGCGGGAAGCCTGCTTCTCCCTCTCCCACTCCCCCTGCTTGTGTTCCCTCTCTCGCTGTGTCTCTCTCTGTCAAAATAAATAAATAAAATCTTTAAAAAAAAAATTAAATAAGGGGATATATATTATGTACCTAGTGCAATCTGCAGCATTCAGTAGGTGCTCAATAAATGCCAGGGTTGTTGTTTTTTTTTCGATTCACATTAACTTATGAATCAAATAATGTAAGGAACAGTGCTGGCTGAATGGTATTATGCTCTCCAAAGTATTGTCAGTTTTATAATTTCAAGACCGCTCAAACAAAATGGGGTGGGAAAAAAAGTCTGTGCTTGGAATCCTATGTGGTTTGATGTGACAGCAGGGTTTACTTTAATGAAATCTCAAATAGAGGTTGGCATTTCCTGGGCCAGCCGGGCCATCTCTGGTAGGAACGTGATCAGATTAGGGAAGAGAGAGCAACAGACCAGCTTCACATATTGTTTTTATGTGTTGTTGAGAGAAACTTTATTTTCCTGGGGACTCTGGAGACAGAGATGGTTTCCCGAGTTGGGAGCGGGAAGTCTGGAAGAAGACCAGGGTGATGGGAAGGGATATGGAGAGCCGGCCCTGAGGGCAGAGCAGCAGATGGGGCTCTTTCTCGCGCCCCCGGTGGACCGCTTCAGATGGTTGCACAATAACAACTGATTGCAAATTAACGATGAGATGTTTGCGGCAAATACATTCTATTAGCATACAACTCAAGATTCTCGCCTCTGCCCAATCCTTCTCCACTCTAGAAGGAGTCGAGGGGATAAATATGTGAATGTGGCCTTGAATCAAAAGATGCATGTTCTAGAAGAATCCTTCTGCGGGTGGGAGACCAAGATGAACACTGGCGTCGGTGCAAGCACTCAGTAAGACCCACCTGCTCTCTTTTCCTTCTTTTGTTTCACGATGTGGCGGAGAAGCAGGGATAGAAATGTTCTTCTTAATGTCTGTGTCACTGCAAATTAGCAGAATGAATTCACTTACGGTTTTCTGAGTTCCGATTCAGCAGACGAGCAGTCGGGGAGTAGGAAACGTCAAGCTGACTTCAGTTTCAAGTCTGAGTCATAATGATTATCCTCAAATAAAATCACTCTTAGGACTTTGGATTTTTCAGCATCTAATTGTCATTAATAATCTTAAACATTTCATCTGCTTTGCAAATTCAGGCCTCTTCCTCCTACAGATCGGATGCGTGCCAGCCCTTTCCAACGATAAAAATAAGTGCTGTCTTATGCAAGGGCCTGGGGCGCGTAGGGGTGGCTGGGACGGGAGACCATTTCAGTCGGATGACACCGACTCGCCAGCTGTGATTAAATTCTTCTTTGGGCCAGTGTGTGTGGCCGGAGTCTGTTCCCCCATTAAGTGTATGTGTCCATCCTTGCCTCGGGAAGGCGAGGCTGTCTGGCACCCCGTGTGAATCAGAAGAAAGGTCCAGTCTGGGTGGATGAATTGTGGCAAAGCGAACTCTGGGGGCAGACAGAGGCTGCGGCCCCACATCACCTGCTTGGAACCCAGAGCCCAGCAAGGGGCCCGTGGGCCACATGCAGCCCCGGCCACCATCTCTACTGCTCCTGGAGCAACGCGAGAGAATCGGAATCTGCTCTGCTCCATCCATCCGGTCTCACCTGTGGGATTGTGCAGTGTTCTGGGGGTGAGCTTGGTATTTCTGTGTCTGGGGGCCTAGAGGCCACCCCTGGATCTTTTTTTGGGGGGGATGCATCTAGTTTGCAGGACAAGGCTTTGCCATGGTTTCATTCTGGCACTTTGGATTCCTGCCTGGAAGAAAAGCCTTTCCCCTTGGCTGGACCAGCTCTCAGGCGCCCCCACAGCCTCTTCTACCTGGCCTCTGGCTGTCATACTGCTGCGGAAGCAGATGGACTTTCTAAAAGGACAGTCACGACACCCTTGATGAGCAACTACACCTAACCGTAGCTCGTTGCTGTGAGCCCCTGTTTAATCTTCCCGCGGATCCTGCTGTGTCAGCGCTTCTGTTCTCTCCAGCTGTACCGTGAGAACTGAAGGCGCAGAGGGGTTGAAGAACTTGCCCAAGGTCGCACAGTTCACATGTGGCAGACCCTGCCCTCTAGCAGCTGTAGCTGACCCCCCCGAAGCCCCTGGGGCTATGCCCCGCTCTCGACACGGGACCGGAGCCCCCCTTTCCCCCACACACGAGATCATCACCTCGGAGGGTGCAGCCAGCCGGGAGCAGCCCCACGTTTGCCCAATTGCACTTCTCTTGCTTTTTGGGGGCCCCCCAAGCCAGATGTGCCTCATCCTTGATGCTTTTCCCGTGCAAGCCCCTTTGAGTGACTGTTTCAGTGCCAAAAGCCATCCGTCGGCACAGCTAAGATTTCAGTAATAAACCAGCCGATTCCCAAAGACCACGACTGAAGCGTGTTTCTGATTTTACCCAATGATTACATTATTGGGAGATGGAGGTGACATGGGTCTTGTCCCCTCAGGTGGCATTTGGGTGGCCACAGATGTGATGTAGGCAGAGATAAAATTAGGCCTGACATTTGAACATGTGCGATTGGGAGGTTCATTGTCAAGACTCCACTCCAGCTCAGAAGTAACCAGATGGAGGGTGCCTGGGTGGCTCAGTTGGTTAAGCGACTGCCTTCGGCTCAGGTCATGATCCTGGAGTCCCGGGATCGAGTCCCACATCGGGCTCCCTGCTCGGCAGGGAGTCTGCTTCTCCCTCTGACCCTCCTCCCTCTAATGCTCTCTGTCTCTCATTCTCTCTCTCTCTCTCTCAAATAAATAAATAAAATCTTTAAAAAAAAAAAAAAAAGAAGTAACCAGGTGGAAAAGCAAATAGAAGTGTTCTTTCTATCCTGTTTGTTCCATGTTCTTGCTAGATCGGTAAACCTAGGAAGGAAAACCTGTAGGGCTGCTTCTAAAAATACCCCCAACATGAGAGCCCTTGCAGCTGGAACTCTGTGGGTATGTGCAGAAAACCAGCCACTCGCTTCTCAGCAGGTAGGAGCCCCACGGCCTCATCCAGTGAAGGGAAGCTTCTTTCTGCTTCTGCTTCCCACTCCCTCATGCCACCATCGCCTCTGGAAAGGGGCACTCCTCTTGTGGCCAAAGCTAAGCATAAAGGAAATTTTCTACCAGAGAGCAAGAGAGATTTAAAAACAAAACCTCGTTTTGAATGGTCTGCGTCATTGCTTACAACTGGATGCATCCACTCCATACATGTACTTGGAAACGAAAATTTGTTCTTGAGACAAAATTCCCCTCCCTTAAATTCTAAGGCCCCTTTTGGCTATAAAGGTGATTGTTGTGTTTCTATCCACTGGATGGTTTAAAAATACAAGTTCTGGAGGCTGGAAGTCTGCCATGCTCCTTTAGAGCTCCCTGTCCCCTCCCACCTCAGGTGGCAGGGAACGGGGGTGCCTTTGCTTGCCTTCCACCTTTGGCTTTTGTCTCTGGAATTGTGTGTTTCATTTAAGCAGTTGCGTAATACATAAAATATGCATGTCTTCAGATGTATGCATATCACACCCTTTGGAGTTCAGTTTTTAAACGATCAGTAAAATATGTGGGAGACAGAAATACAATCTGTTCTGGAAGATCAGAAATGAGTTTACAGTCATCACTTAGTTCTCTACTTTCCCCCCATAAATTTATGTATCAACCCACAGTAGAGCAATTAAAGATAAAACCTCTCAAATAAAATTTGACAGAATCAAATTATTTATTTTTCTCAGATAACTTGTTATATAGCCCACGTTTCTAGGATATTTTTTAAAATTTCAGCTTAATTGGGGTATAATCGGCATATAAATAGGTTGTAAGATTTTGAAAGTGTCCGTTGTGGTGATTTGGTGTATATATACAGTACGAAAGAATCCTCCCTATATAGTTAATACATTAATTGCCTCACATATTTATCTCTGTGTGTATGAGAATATTTAATTTCTACTCCCTTCGCAAATTTCAGTTTTACACAACGGCAGTGTTAGCTGTAGTCACTGTAATATACATGAGATCCTCAGACCTTATTTATCTTCTAACTGAAAGCTTATACCCTTTTACCAACCTCTCCATATCCACCACCCCAGCTCCTGCCCCTGAGAACCACTTTCCTACTCTGTTTCTAGGAGTCTGACTTTTAAAAGAGATTCCATGTGTAAGTGATACCATGTAGTTTTTGTCTTTCTTTGCCTGGCTTATTTTATTTAGCATAATGCACTCAAGGGCAAAATAGGCTAGAATATTTCTAATATAAATCCAGGCCTGGTCTTTATTTTTGATATCTGGATAACCTGTATTCACTGAAAAAAAGCAAAGACCTCCTCCTCCCCCTACTCCTCTCACTCCTCCCACTCCTCCTCCCCCTCTTCCTCCTCTTTCACCCCTGTTGGCTTGCTTCCCCTGTGTCTTGAAGCTCAAGATCCTGTTTCTTTCTAGAGTCCTCAAGATGCACACTCCTGTCAGCCCTTGGCCCGGGGGTTAACTTCTTAAAACTCGTGAGTGCAGACGATGAAAGCAAATCTGAGTTACATGTCAGAGCATTAACCTAAGTTGTATGTTAAACTTAAGACTTAAAAATGATTGGGTCTGAAAAAAGGTCCTGAGAATGGGAAGCAGCCTTAGGGCAACACCAGAAGGCACCACCTGATTCACCCAAGGTTTTCGTGGTCGTGCTCTTTAGGTGACGACAGTTGGGCTCTTCGAGGTATGGCTAGAGCCGCGGTACCCAGAGGAAATTCCAGGGGAAGATATCATGATTCTTTGGTGGGAAAGAGGTATGTTCATGCGGAAGGTGGAGGTAGAAGACTAGAAAAATTAGCCATGAGTAATCGTTGGCCCTCCTAAGAAATCAGTTAAGGAACTTTCTTTGCCTCAAATAACCTTCAGATTTTCACTTCATGGTTATTAAAAGAAAACCATAGCTTGTTTAAGCATTACTCTTTGGAAGTCTTATGGGCTAGAAGAATGTCTGATGTAATTCTTTTCCGGAGGGAATGAGACTTCTCCACCTACCCAGCCAACGCTTTGGAGGCGGACACCCGCACTTCCTTAGATGTGCGCTTAGTAGCTGTACGATCCAGGCGGACAACTTTCCCTGCCCTCAGTTTCTAAAGCATCCTAGCTCAACTGAGGAATTTCTAGTACTCCGGAATTGGCAATTTAAAAATTTTATTTATCATAGTGGCCGTCTTGCCCAAGAGGCAGTCATCCCCAACCGAGTGAAAACACACTCCTACACATCACACGTAACACGCACACGTCAATGTTAGCATAGAACTGCATGCCAGAAATGGGTAGGTTTATTTCATTTGTGGTAATCTGTGGTGAAAGAAAGCATGTGTCACTTATAAGCAACAAGATGATCAGTGTGTATTCCTTTAGCACCTCGAGAAGGGGTTGATTTGGGGTTGGCGTTTGGGAGCGGTCATCTGCCTACATCATAAAAGGTTTTAGGTTTGTTATTGCAATTCTCATTAGTATGTTTAAGCCTGTATGGCCAGGTAGTGGAATGAAAAAGGCTACTAGATTTTATTTAAAATGGTCCAAATGGTCTCTATAATGAGAAATTTATTGGTTCATAATGAATTTTTCTTTATCTTGCTGAGTCTGCTGCTGGCTTTGAAGATGTGGTTATTTAAGAAAGGCTTTTTTTTTTTTCCTCCCATTTGAGACTTCCATTATTATTATATCAACAATAAATACATTGAATTTATGCCTATTAAATATTTTCTAGCCTCTTCCTAACCCATGAAAATATTATTTACTTGTTTTGATTTACATGTTTATCTCTTCTTTCTGGATTGCTCCATTTTAAAGGCCATTTTTTTTAAAAGTTTTTCTAACTGGCACATCTTTGGTTATTAATTTTTTACTTCTCAAGGAAACTAGAAAACCAGGTCTTCAAATAAAAAAATTAAGACTAGTTTATTTTGCTACTTAGAACAACAACAAAAAAAACTTAAATTCTTACTATTGGCAGTTAAGTTTATTCAGTCTTCAGAGGGAACAAAAAAGTCCCTCCTTTTCTAGAATATTTTAAAGAATATTTGGATTCTGATTGACTGTCAACAGTTTTTTTCCCCCCACAGCTTTTAAGGAACGTAACTTCAGAGCAATTAAATACTCAAGAGCTAGAATAGAATTTAGTCCTCTTTGTTTTTATAACTAATATACATTCTGATCTACATCACACAACTGTGTCTAAAGAGTTGTACATAAATCAGTTGTGTGACTTGATGAATACAGTCAATGTAGTGGGAAAATTTGCTCTTAAGGTCTGTGATTTCAGGGTTAAAACAACCCCTCATCTTATTTCATTTATAAATTTGAATTTTTGTAGAGCGCCGGTTTTGAAGATGTTTTCTCAACTCCAGATGGTTCTTGGTTTTCTTTGTTTTAATTTGTAGCTTGGGAAGAAGAAAAAAAAAGCCAAGTTGCTCCCATACTTCCTCAACAGTCTTTCACGAAGGAAATCCCACTTTCATGAGGAAATCTTGCCACATCTAATCCAGCTTGTGTATTTTAGCAATAGGGACAAGGAGAGTACAGTTCCTGCTGCTCCTTATAAAGATTTATTTTGTAGCGGGTCATCTTGGTGTTCAGAGTTTTCACATTGATTTATAACTGTCTACAAATTGTTACCAAACTGAAATTCACAACTTATTTATCAAGTCTGAATAGCTTGATGGAATGATTTGACATTTTCTGGAAAGAGTCTGCTTTTTGATATGTTGCCTATACAGAGCTCTTTTTTTAATGTCTTCAAAAGGAAAAAAAATTTTTTACCATCATCAGAAAAACCTATGAAGCCCTTACTGGTCTATTTTCTGTGGTCAAAAATGTGTTGGCCAAAGCCGGCATGTGTTTCTTTTTTTTTTTTTTTTTAAACCCACAATTTAAATCAGACAGGTCTTTTTTTTTTTTTTTTTTTTAAGATTTTATTTATTTGACAGAGAGAGAGGGAACACAAGCGGGGGGAGCGGGAGAGGGAGAAGCAGGCCTCCCACGGAGCAGGGAGCCCGATGCGGGGCTCGATCCCAGGACCCTGGGATCATGACCTGAGCTGAAGGCAGACGCCTAACGACTGAGCCACCCAGGCGCCCCCCGGCATGTGTTTCTGAGCATCTACCACAGCCCATACCTTCACGGCCAACCCTTCCCAAACTCCTTTCTTTTTGCCCTTTGGACCACTGAAGACCCCCAAAAGCGCTGGGCCGTGAGGAGCTCGAGTCCCATCCTGAGGGGCCTCAGGGCGCCATG
Source organism: Mirounga angustirostris (assembly GCF_029215605.1). Classification (NCBI taxonomy): domain Eukaryota; kingdom Metazoa; phylum Chordata; class Mammalia; order Carnivora; family Phocidae; genus Mirounga; species Mirounga angustirostris. The sequence continues at coordinate 12,848,046 of NW_026991711.1, read as the reverse complement.
TTTCTGCCTTTTGCCATCCGGTGAGGACTTGCTGACCTCCAGGCCAGGCCCCCAGGACTCTTGGCTGCCTTCCTCACTCTTGGGGAGGACACTGCAGGACTCTGTGTATTGGCGATGCTTGACACACTTTTTTTTTTTTTTTTTTTTTGAGACATTACCAAGGCAATTGAAATTTCTTAGCCAAATTAGATAGAGAATATGAAGCAGATACCAGTGAAAGCAATTCGGGATCCTTTGTTGTGAACCTTTGGGAAATCATGAAGATTTCCCAGCGTGATGGGTCAACAGCTTGTAGGGAAGTTGTGTGAAAATAAAAAATGAATGATTGCTCGCTACACAGTTGGAAATTATTCTGGAATAATGAACCTACTGCCTTAAGCCTCATGTGTTATGGGGTTTCGTTTTGTACTAGAAATCCTTGAAGTGCATGATTTTTATTTTTGCTTGCCAAGAAGCTTATACTTTAGAAGGTCAGTACTGGAGGCTGGTTCTTTTCAGAGCGCCTCTTACCAGGAGGTAGGTTTTCTGTAACATGGCACAGGATGAGCGTTTCCTTCCCTGCCCATTTCTTGCCCGCACCCCCACCCCCTCCCCCCGCCCCCTGCCTAGGAGTGATCCTGGCAGAGATCCACAGAGCATGAGCTGCTTAGGCTTTCTTCCTCGCCATCAGACCCAACACTAGAGGGAAGGAAGGGGGGGCAGCAAGGCAAAGCTGTCTACTTCAGGGGAACATGCAGGCGGAGGCAGCAGGCCTGTGGGCATCCATATGCGCCTCGCGCAGGCAGTTTGTGGGGGCAGAGTGCTGTCGAAACTGTCCACATTCATGTCGAAACCTGGCTCGAGGAGTAATCAGTCATCTAGCACTTGGGTGTTTGTCAGGTTTAGGAGCATAGAGTTAGGTCAGTCATGAAAGTAAATAAATGATTTCTATCAAGTTATGACAGTAACTTTTAAAAAACATTTTTATAGGATACTTCTACAGAAACGTGCCCAAATCGCAATGAATATGAATGGATACATACGAATACATGAAATGAATACACTGTGGTGTCCACCAGCCAGATCAAGTAATAGAAGTTTCTCAACCCCCAAAGGTGACCCCCCACCCCCACCAGCTGTTACTTCTCTCTGAGGATCGCTACTGTCCTGATTTTTTTTTTTAAGTTTTTTTTTTATTTATTTGACAGAGAGAAAGACAGCTGGAGAGGGAACACAAGCAGGGGGGAGTGGGAGAGGGAGAAGCAGGCTTCCCGCCAAGCAGGGAGCCCGGTGCAGGGCTCGATCCCAGGACCCTGGGACCATGACCTGAGCCGAAGGCAGTCGCTTAACCAACTGAGCCACCCAGGCGCCCCGTAGCTACTGTCCTGATTTTTAATACCAGAGATGAGGACAACAAATGAGTTCATGATCAATGGAATCAAATATATATCCGTCCTTGTGAGTTCCTTGACTCAGCATTATGTTTGAGTCCTTCATGCGTGGTGTTACTGTGGCAACAATGTCTGCATCCTCATTGCTGGAATTGATTTCATTCTACTGATAACGGACATTTGGACTGTTTCTAACTTGGGGTTGTCCCATGTCTTCGGGTGAGTTTCTGTTGCATGTTTATGGAATTGCTGAGCCTCTGCATATATTCAGCTTAGCAGTTCCCTACAGTTTTCCAAACTGCTTATTAGGAAGCTGGTAACGTTATGTTGGATGCAGGGCACATAACTTGGGTTCAGTGTGACATGAGATAGAGAATTGCAGGATATCCCATTAGATGCAGTAATGGTGTTTATGAGCACCCAAAGTGCTTGACGTGGTGTGCAGTGCCTTGAGGAGCTAGTTCATTCAAACTAGAAACTGAGAGCGGTTTTTTGGTGTTGGTAAAAATGACTAGGATTAATCGCGCTACATTATTCTGCAATTGGGAAAGAGAAGACATTTATTCTTTTCATAAAAACAATTCATTTGATAGTTTCCTTTCCTTTCCCTCTGGGCCAAAATTGGATCCAGTTTATGCCAGATCCCAAACTGTGGGTCTCCCCATCCTTCCCTCCTTCTGTGACTAATCATACTAATCTTTAGACTTTTTGTTCAGAGGTCTCATGTGTGTTTTCAGTTCTGTCACTTGGAGAATTTAAATGAACTTAACCTGTTGTAGAATTTTCTTTTTCTTTCTTTCTTTCTTTTTTCCCCATAAAGTGGCAAACTTCTCCAGGGATCCTTTAAATAGTGATGGTAACATTGTTTTATTTGGGGGAGGGGAGATTGTGTGTGGAAGAAGGTGTGGAAAGATTCGGGTCCTGGAAGCTGGGTGAAGAACCAGCACTGTGTTCTCCCTGGATGGACAGCTTGTAACGGTGGTGGTAGGAAGCCAGATACATCTTTATGTAAAATAAATCTTTATGCAAGATACAGATCACTTAGGCTACCTGTAAATTGTATTGTGCATGTAATTTGTGGCCATGTACCTAGAAATCCACACATGCCGGTCTTTAATTTCTAGGTCTGTTTTATTCCTTCTAAGTTACTTGTACCTTGTTGTTTCAAGGGGTTTTCCATTTCCCCTCTGGATCACAGTATCTCAGTATTTGATGGCACCTGAGGGCTTCTCTAGATACAGAACATCCTGCCTCGTGTTGTAGAACTGTTAATTTTCTTTTTAAAAAGATCTAACCATGGGCCTACCCAGGAAGTAAGAAAAGGACTAGAAGGTAAAGCAGGAGAAGCACTAACGGGTGGGATGTGGGGAGAAGAAAGCCCCATGAGGCAGGAAAAGCAACCTTCTCCCCGAAGCTGGCATCTTCTCAATTATCCCATTTATATTTAAACCCTGTTGGAGGTGGCAGCTCATTTCTTTCCAAGACAAACAGTTATGCTGTTGAATATTTTTACTTTAGAATGTCCATTCCCTCTCAAAGCTAGAACTCTCCTTTTCTTGTAACTTTCGGCAGTTGCTTAGTCTTTTGGGCCCGAGCCCAGTCCTGTTTCTACAGACCGAACCAAGAGAGCAACTCTCCATGATCAACCACAGCACTGGCTACTCTTGATCTTGGAGTTCATTGCATCCATGGTGCTTGTCGTTTGAGTGTTCCCAGATTTGCTCTCCTCGTGCCATGGACAGGATGTGAAGGACTAGATGTAATTAACTTTTTCTAATGTTAAATTTTCTTTGCTGGTTCCTCTTTCTCCTACCTGCTAAATCGGGGCATCCCTCTCTTCCTGAATCCCTCCCTATGGCAACATTTAGCTCTCTGCAGAAGGACAATAGCAGATGTACTCTTCATGGATGGTTGGCTTCCAAATAACGTGGGTAAAGTTCCCCTCCCATTTTTCTTCTATCTAATGTAAAATTGGCTTTATTATAGTCCTCAGAAATGTTAGTCAGTTGGAGCTGCTGTAACAGAATACCATAAACGGGGTGGCCTATAAACAACAGAAATTTCTCACAGTTCTGGAGGCTGGGAGGTAAGACGAATGTGCCAGCAGATACAGTATCTGGTGAGAGCCCAGTGCTGATTCATCGATGGCTGTCTTCTTGCTTGGTCCCCACACAACAAGAGGGACAAGACAGTTCTTGGGAGTCTCTCTTACAAGGGCACTCATCCATTCATGAGAGCTCCACCTTCGTGACCTCATCAGCTCCCAAAGGCCCCGCCTGCAAACCCCATCATCACCTTGGGGGTTAGGTTCCAGCATGTGGCTGGTGGGAGGACAAGACACTTAGTGGATTGTACCAGTGGTACTGAGTTTATACATGTGATGCCGGAATGGAAGAAATGGTTTCTTTCCTCTGTTTCAGCAGCTGCCTTCCCATGAGTACTGAAAAACGGTACTTCTAGGAATATATATTTAATTAGTTGACAACATCGCCGGATCCATCTTTTCACTCAGCCTCCTACCAATTTGATTAATAAAACTGTGGACCTCTGTTACTGGCTCTCTCTGATGTGCTCTTCCTGGTACCTGGGTCTCCGTGCCTCGTCCCTGAAAATAGAGGCTCTCGCCTACCTCCTCGGCTTGCTGATTACATTTAGGCTGGGCTGGTCCTTGGGAAAGTAAGCAATCTTATCAGCACGCTTCCAGCTTCTTCACTGGTGAACTGCTGCTGACTTCTGGGCGGAGGGTTACATACTGAAATGCAGGGCAAATGCTAGGCCCTGCCTATCTTGCTAATTCATCTTGCACCTATGAACTCCAGCTCAGTTCCTTAATTCAGAATTACACATGTGTGTCAAAAGGCAATGATAAACCAGAGAGGCCCCTTCTGGAACCACCTACTCAGGTGATGTCTCAAGAATATTTATCTTAATATTTGTAGCTTTTCCAGTGTGGTCTTGATAGAACTGTCATGCAGAAAGAATTTGTTGTGGATGAGTTGGCAAAACACAGCTCGTGGGTTAGAGTTATGGTTCATGTTAAAAAACCAACAAACCAACCCTGAAACCAGCAGGCTCGGAAAGCTGGACTGTTTTCCTGAAGCCCTGAAATAGCCACAGGGCATTTCAGCAGAGAAAACAGCCTGCTGTATGGCCACCCTTGATAGGTTCTCCTGCCTGGCTCGCAGGCACATGGAGTTAAAAAGGAGCTGCTAATGATAGAATGAATGCTTTGGAAATTTTTCCCTTGGGCCATCCATCCGTAGGTGACTGCTTTGAAAAATGAATGAAAATCAAACCTAAAGTCACCGCCGACTCCGTAATGAATCAAGCCCTTTGTATTTCTGTTCTGTGGAATTAATAAAACCACCTTGGCCTGTGGTATCATCAAGGAAACATTCTTGTTCGCAGGCTCAGACCTAGAGTCGTAGTCCTCCTTGCTTGCTTTTTCTTCTGCGTGGTGGTTAAAAACACATAAAACTTAGCATCTCCCCTGTTTTTAAGTCTGCAGTTCGGTGGTGGTAAGTATATTCACGTGGCTGTAAAACAGACCTCCAGAGCTTTTTCATCCTGCAGATGTGAAACTCCGTGCCCATTCAGTAACCCCGCTCCCACCGCCCCCCCCACCGAACCCCACCATTCTACTTCCCGTTGCTGGTAATTTGCTCCCGCCTTTCTTTGGTGAGCCTGTGTATTCCCGAGTCTTCTCTCCTGCTTCAGTGCAATTTGCCATTAGGGAGGAGAGAACAATTTGTAACTTTCACAGTGGTTTTGTAAAAGCGAGTGCTGGTTGTGGGGCTCGGTGAGCATTTCTTTTGGCCTGGTGGCCGCACTGTTGAAAGCATGGTAAAGGCATCATGCATGATGAAGAAATTAGACAGTGAAAGGCCGATATAAACTTTAAGAACTAGATCTTTTTCCCATGTCTCTCCTCCAGAGCTGAGTCTGACTCTCCAGTTCCTAGGTAAACCTGTAAACTCTATTTCTTCTGTCAAGGTTTACTTAATTTTCAACAGGTGACGGAATCTGTTTCAAACATGTGCTTATTGCCCCTCCAGTATTGTAATTTGTTTGTAGCACTGATGTAATTGCTTATAAATTGGGACAGAGTGCATTTCATGGGCACACATTATTGACAGAATACAGTCACCGTGAATAACCCAAAGTCTGGATCAAGGGGAACACGCTGTTTTCCGTTGTGTGGCGTCTTTGCTTACGTAGCTGCTGCAACGAACGTTTTTTTTTATTTATTTATTTGACAGAGAGAGACACAGTGAGAGAGGGAACACAAGCAGGGGGAGAGGGAGAGGGAGAAGCAGGCTTCCCGCAGAGCGGGGAGCCCGATGTGGGGCTCGATCCCAGGACCCTGGGACCATGACCTGAGCCGAAGGCAGACGCTTAACGACTGAGCCACCCAGGCGCCCCTGCAACGAACGTTTTGAGTGCCATGACATCATAGAGGATTGTTGGGAAAGGCTGTTGTTCCTGCATGCTTTTGCTTTTTCAGAAACTTCGGTCTGTCTTCAAATGCGGCTTTGCTCTCGAGGCTGGTGTCGGGACACCGTGGGCTGCCTGTGTTCATGGGCAGGATTTTATTTCAAAGATGTACTCTACACCCATGCTTTTTAGTGCATGTCTTAGATTTGCCTTCCGTTCTCCTGCCACTCACTTTGAGCAGTGCTAACACTACATAAAAATGAAGCATCCCTAAACTTGCTGATTGCTGGGATGGTCTACTTGAAAATAAGGTTTTGTATAAGGCTTGAAGTGAGCCCCAGACTGAAAATCCATATGAATTAACAACAGAATGGCCCATATCCAAGGCATTCTCTTTACCATATTTTGAAATTATCACATAAAAGTAAACTAGTGAACCAGCTCAAAAGGAAACAGAAGCTTTGGATATTCCGAGCACTGCATCCGTCATAATAGCCCACAGAATGGTGTGTTCTCTGAACAAGATTTGAAAAGCCACAACCTCAGGCGCCTGGGTGGCTCAGTTGGTTAAGCGACTGCCTTCGGCTCAGGTCATGATCCTGGAGTCTCAGGATCGAGTTCCGCATCAGGCTTCCTGCTCAGCAGGGAGTCTGCTTCTCCTTCTGACCCTCCCCGCTCTCATGTGCTCTCTCTCTCTCAAATAAATAAATAAAATCTTTAAAGAAAAATAAAAATAAAAAAAGAGAAAAACCACAACTTCTCCTTTCATTTCCCGTACCTAGTTTCCTCATCAAAGCCAGGTGAGGGATAAGGCAGAGAGGCCGCCTGGCCAGTTAGTAACTCTGGGGATGTGATGGTTTCCACCGTGTCACTCTGGTCTTCTTGTAGGTGTTTCTGCCCGTGTGTAACAGTCATATGAGTAGCGTTTTTGTGCCCAGTGGCCCAGACTGAGTGCTCCCTCGTTGATAGGAAGCCATCCTTTATTATTTCCCTTTTAGCATTCTCCCTGCGAGTAGCCCTTCCAGAGTGGTTTCCCTTTACAGCATTTGGAAGATGTCAGTTCTCTTTACTTTTGCTATATACTTACTTTGAGCAACAGTATCTTGAAATAAAAATATATTCTCAAACTGGCTTTAGAATTTAGCCCACAGCGTATGGTTATTTTTATTAAAAGATTGTGCTTTTATGGTCTATCTGTGAGAAATAATGATTCTGAAAGGATTTCATCCACGTACCCATTCAGCAAATCTTTACAGACACTTATTATGTATCATGCTGATCTAAAGAACAAAACAGACAAACATCCCTGTGCTCCTAGAGTCTGCATGGTGGTAGAACAGGACCACCATGTGTAAGAAACATTATAAAGAAATACTGGTTCGGATGCTAGAGAGTGATAAAGTGAAAAATGAGAAGCAGAAAAAGAGGTAAGGAGGCATGGGGGGCAAATGACAGTTAAGTAGGGTGGTTTGGGTGAGCCCTATCGAGAAATGACACTGGTGCAGAGATTTGAAAGAGGTGAGGGAATTATCCATGTAGATTTTTGAGAAGAGGGTGTTGCAGGCAGAGGGAGCAACCAGTGCAAAGGCCCTGAGGTGGGTATGTACCTGATAGGCTGAGAACTACAGACAGGCCTGTGTGGCTAGCCTGGAGTGAGCAGGAGGGAGGACACTTGGATGTAGCTTCAGACAGATGACGGGGCAGGAGCAGATCCCCTGGGGCCTTGTTTTCCATTGTCAAGACCCTGACTCTGAGTTCTGAGCAGGAATGATACAAATGATTTAGTAGAAGATGACTCTTTCTGATAGAACTGACCTGAGAAACTATTCAGGAACTATTTATGTAGTAAGTCAAATGGTAATCATAAGTACAGAGGTCAAATGCAGCAAAGAAATACAAGGAAGCTGAAAAATATTTTCATCAAGGTATTGAAACAGGTGAATTTGAAAAGAATGTCATAGAAGGTAGGCTGTGGTTTCCAAGTCCTGAGTGTCATGAAGGACTGTGAGTGCGTGCATGAATCAGAATGGTTGTGCAGGTTAGAGGGTGTGAATGGTTTCAAGTTTCCAGGTGAACCTGATTTTCCAGGTGAACCTCAAAATCATTGCTATCCTGGAATTAGCTCCTAGAAATAGCTCCTGACTTGAGGATCATTTCTTTCTACTAGGTTTGTAAGAACTTAAAGAATCTGATGTACACCATGCAGAATGATCTTGTCTGCCCGCACCGGTTTATTAACACCCAAGGAGCTTGTTGTCTGATAACTTAAAGGAAAACTGTTTAATTCACACTCTTTCAGTCTTTCTAGTGGACCATCCATATTTTTGGATATGCTCTCTATACTTTTGCTATATACTTACTTATGAGCTTTCTCCTAAGCCTAGAATCTACGTGCTTAGACTTTGTCGTACTCTAGCAAGTTGGTGGCAGGAAGGGTCCGTCATCCACAGCGGACACACAGACCTTGCTTGCTTTTTAGGGTTTTCTAGTTTGTGGATCATACAGACTTGTCCCCCCTGCCCCTTATTTCCATTATCTCATTCCTCAACCCCTCCTCAGAAGATCCTGGCATATAATCAAAAGTATATGTTTTATTTTACAGTAGTTAATGTGTAGTAGCCTTAAAACTACCCAAGGGAGTTTTCATAGCTATCAAAAGGTGGCAAAACTTGGAAAAGCCTTCAACTACAAATGAAGCCTCTTGTTAGGTGCTGGAATCAGTGCCTGACATTTTATGTGCTTACCTCATTGAATTCCCAGACGTGCCTCCTTGGGGGGTATCATTGTTCCATTATTCAGGTGGGAAAATCAATGCCCAGGCAGGCCATGTAACTTGCCTGGACCACATAGCTGGTAAATGACAAGCCAGGCATTTAAGTCCTATCCTAATGATTGTGGAACCTCTGTCCAGTGTGCCCCCCATTCTATGCTCCTCCCAAATGTAATCTCACCCATTTTTATACCTAGTAGTAATAGCTTCATCCATTGGAAATGCCCAAGTTTGGTGTCCATCTTTCTTTATAATTATAATGTGTACTTTGTTTATAATGAAACTACTCTTTATAGTCCTTGACTTTTTCTCCCCCCACCCCCCAATTTGCCAGTCCCTTTAGTAGATTACCAGTACTTTTGGATATCTTCCCATTATAAAATACACCTAACAAATTTTACCATGTTAAGCATTTTTAAGTGTATAGTTCAGCGGCATTAAGTACATTCACATTGTTGTGCAACCATCACCACTATTCATCTCCAGAATTCTCGTCCACCTTCCCAAACTGAACACTCTACTCCTGAAACAGTAACTCTCCATCCCTATTCCACCCCCAGCCCCTGGGAAACACCATTCCACTCTCTGTGACTACCTTTGGTCTCTGTTGGATACCTTCTGTTACCTTTGTTATATATTTGTATGTTTCTTTGTCCTAAGTCTGGAGCCTCTGTGCTTATACTAATCTGAGCTTTCCAGTTTTTCAAAGGAGGAGAAGTACAGTTGACCCTTGAACAATGTGGGAAGGGTGCCAGACCTCTGTATAGTTGAAAATCTGTGTATAACTTTTGACTTCCCCAAAACTTAACTGCTAGCCTCCCATTGACCAGAAGACTTACAGATAATAACATAAACAGTTGATAGACACACACTTTATAAGTTAGGTGCATTATACTATATTCTTACAATAAAGTAAGCTAGAGGGAAAAAGTTACTAAGAAAACACATTTACAGTACGGTACTGTATTGAAAAAATCTACATGTAAGTGGACTCATGATGTTCAAACCCGAGTTATTCAAGGGTCAGCTGTACTAACTCAGATTAAGACTCTGACCTCCTTGCAGACATGCAAACCTGGAGCTCAGGCCCACTTGCACCCCAATTGCTTATGTGCTTAATAGGATATTAAACCTGAAATGTACTTGAAAAAGAATGAAAAGTAAATAGTATTTATTTGGGAGGTTTTCTGGGGACTCCAGAGCTGAGAATTCTTAAATTGACCTGAAAACTGTGTTTTTTTACACCTTGGTTTACATATTTTTTTAATGCATAAGAAATAATTTAAAAGTCCTTTTTCAGGATGAGATAATGTTCCCATTCTCCCTACTAACTGAAAAACAATAAAAATGTTTTCTGTTGAAAGTGTCTGTAAACATTTAAAATATAATTTTTTGTTCATTTAATGTTCCTGGAGGTTGTCTAAGAACCTTGGAGATTGGTTCTTGGGGGAAAAGCTGTGTTTAAAAAAACATGGTAGAAGAAATCTGCCTGCAGCTGACTCGTGTTAATTGGGTGCTTTGTTTTACGCAGTGCTCACCCTTCTGTTAGAATATTAAGCTAAATTCAATAAAATAATTTACTTTCCATCTTACTTTGGAATAATAATTTTGGAGGCTAAGTGCATGATATCAGGAATATTTTCAGAAAGTTCAGGCTCCGTGCACTGAATTAAGTTTTGAGACTTTTTTTTTTTTTTTAAGATTTTATTTATTTGCGAGAGAGAGAATGAGAGACAGAGAGCAGGAGAGGGAGGAGGGTCAGAGGGAGAAGCAGACTCCCCGCCGAGCAGGGAGCCCGATGCGGGACTCGATCCCGGGACTCCAGGATCATGACCTGAGCCGAAGGCAGTCGCTCAACCAACTGAGCCACCCAGGCGCCCTAAGTTTTGAGACTTAATTAGATCACCGAGCCCAAGGAGAGAAACACCAAACTAAATAGACATAAGGAAAATGAAAGCATTTTTCTTTTGCTGGGAAGGACCTAATGCTTTTTCCTGGAGCAGTCGTGATCTGGGCTTTACTTGCCTGATTCATTATTTGTGTGATACTTGATTCCCTAATGGATATTTTTTTTTAAAGTCCAGATTGTCTTACTTCGATAAATTTTGGACTTTTTTCTTCATCCACTTCTGAAAGTGATCAAAAGACGATGAATTGCTCAGGGTCAAGAGCCGAGAAACCCAGCTCTAGGAAGGGCCGAATTCTCCAGCCGCATTTTTCTTGTCCTGCTCTTCGCGGTACCGATTTGCAAGGAGAGCCCTGGGCAGCCTCCGCCGCGCATGCGCACATGAAGTCTCGGAGCCAAGGCAGCGGAGTGACTTCAGTACTGATGACACTGTGGTTATAATGTAACCAAATTACAGCCTAGGAGCTGAAAGCACCCATTCTCTTCTTGGCCTGGAGTCGGGGCCCTGAAATCCAATCTGAAGGGTGTTTAATGAGTGTTCGGATCACTGGGGCTCGGTGCGGCGGGGAACAAGGAGGGCAGTGTCTCCGCAGACGGTGTGGCCACCCTTGGAGCCGTGGTGGGAGGAGGAGTCGCCGCGTTTGTAGACGTGTAGATGGCAGGCCTGAACATTTAGCCGGTCTCCCAGAATGCAAGCCTTGTCCCGGCTTCCAGGCTTCGGTGTTAAAGCTGTGGTTCCTGTTCTTGCTCTGGTTGGTTTCTCACAGCCGTGGTGATTACAGTGTCTGCTGATGAGCCGACCATCACTTTTCCTGGTGGGCTTTGGAGTCCCTTTCTTCCTCACCCCTCCCCATCATACTTACTACCCGGGAGTTGACTGAGTCCTGGATACCGTCCTAAGAGCTTGGGGTATAGTAAATCATATATTCCTCACCACAACCCTATGAAGTGGTTTGGAGATTACGCCCATTTTACAGAAGAGGTAAGCGAGGCCCAAAGAGTAACGTGCCCAAGGTCACACTGCCGTGGAGCAGAGATACAGGATTTGCAAGAAGGCAGATGTCTTCAGAGTTTGTATTCTTAAAAATTTTTTTATTTTAAAGAGAAGAGCGGGCAGGGGGAGAGGCAGAGAATCTGAAGCAGACTGCCTTGAGCGGGGAGCCCAACGTGGGGCTCAATCTCACAGCCCTGAGATCATGACCTGAGCCGAAACCAAGAGCCCGCAGCTTAAGCAACTGAGCCACCCAGGTGCCCCTCCCCACCCCACCCCCGGAGTTTGTATTCCTAATAATGACATTTTACTGCCTCTGTCACCCAAGGGCTGGAAAAACAGCGTGAGAAACATCTCCCACATTTCAGTTGTCTGATTTCTGTGTTACCTAAGGAGTCCTGCCTTTGCAGTGGAAGATCGGTTGGTTTATGTGCCACTCACCCTAGCTTGCAGGGGCTGTGTCTTACTATGGTCATCCTAACTGTGTCATATTATGTGGCCTACTAACCCGCTTTGGTGCCTCTAGTTAGAGCTCTTGCAAAGCATCAGCCTCTTTCCTTGTTTTTTTTTTTTTTTTTAATTTTATTTATTTATTTGAGAGAGAGAGAGAAACAGCATGAGAGGGGATAGGGTCAGAGGGAGAAGCAGGCTCCCCGCTGAGCCGGGAGCCCGATGTGGGACTCGATCCCAGGACTCCGGGATCATGACCTGAGCCGAAGGCAGACGCTTAACCATCTGAGCCACCCAGGCGCTCCTCTTTCCTTGGTTTTATCGGCAAGTTTTCTCCAGGACAATTTGAATCATCAAAATTGCAAGTGTAGGTCTTGAAAGGGACAAGAGAGAAAATGGAGAGACTCTGGGACTCAACGATTAGGAGCAGATTCTCTCAACTGGGTTTGAATTCCAGCTCCACAGCGATGAGAGTGTGATCTTGGCAAGTCTGTGACCTCCAGCCTGCAGTGCCCCAGGGCGGGTAGCTTATTAGCAGAGGTGCAGGTAAGCAGATGACGTGGTCTCTCCATCCCCAGGGTGAGTCCCGGGCCGTTGCATCTGGCCTCCAGTGTCTTTATTGACTCCAGCAGGCCACCAGCCATTATTATTGATGTCCTGGAGGAGAAAACGGTAGGGACTCTGTTCTGGCTTCTTGTGTGCTGTCCAGAAGTCCCGTGCCCTGATTGTGGTTCACCAGCCTCTGCTTCCCTCCTAGAAGAATCTTCTTTTTCTTCTTTGGGTTCCAAAATGACCCAGATATTTGCCTTGAAATGGATTGTGTTCATTCATTCTGTGAGATAGTCTCGGGCCCTTTGCAACCTAGAAGTTTAGACCCTTTGATTCTGGAGAATTTCCTTGCATTGTGCTTGCATCATATCCTTTGCTCTTGGGTCTGTCTAGAAGTCGCGTTGGTCAGACATTGGAACTCTTGAGCTGAGCCCATAAATGCCCTGCACGCCCGTCTCAATGCCATCTCTTTGTCAGGATGTTTTGTTTCTAGGAGTTTTCACCTGTATCTTTAATCTCTTCCAGTAAAATTTTTATTTCTGTGCTGCTGGGTTTTTTTTTCTTTTTTTTTATTGTTAAGAGCTCTTAATTGCTATACAAATATTCCTTATTGGGGCGCCTGGGTGGCTCAGTTGGTTAAGCAACTGCCTTCGGCTCAGGTCATGATCCTGGAGTCCCGGGATCGAGTCCCACATCGGGCTCCCTGCTCGGCGGGGAGTCTGCTTCTCCCTCTGACCCTCCCCCCTCTCATGTGCTCTCTCTCTCTCTCTCTCTCTCTCTCTCACTCTCTCAAATAAATGAATAAATAAAATCTAAAAAAAAATATTCCTTATTATAACCCTCTAGGTTTGTTTAGTTTTTGTTTTTTTTTTTAGTTATAAACTCCTAGCTATATGGGGATACAAATTACAGTGTTTTAACAAGTGTTTTCCTCTAGTCTGCATTATCAGAAGTGGCTGGTGTCTCCCGTTTCTGACCTTTGGGGGGGGGTTCTGCATAATGTGGCCACTTCCTACTGCTGACTCTCTCCCCTCTGATCTGTTGGTAAGATTTCAGCATTCTTGTCTGTCATCTTCTAGAATTTGGGGGGAATCTCTCACCTGCTGTCTCTTGTCTCATTTTCTTGGTTTTCTGTGAATTTATTCCTCTTCTTCCTTTTTTCATTCTCTACTGTTCTTTTTTTTTTTTTTTAAGATTTTTTTTTTTTATTTATTTGACAGAGAGACACACAGCGAGAGAGGGAACACAAGCAGGGGGAGTGGGAGAGGGAGAAGCAAGTTTCCCACGGAGCAGGGAGCCCAATGCGGGACTCGATCCCAGGACCCTAGGATGATGACGCGAGCTGAGGGCAGATGCTTAATGACCAAGCCACCCAGGCGCCCCTCTACTGTTCTTTTTTTAAGCGGGGTTTCTGGGTGTAGTGGAGATGCGTGTATTGAGTTGGCCATATTTAGCCAGACTGACATTCTTTTCATCGTTTATATTAAGCTCTGTCTGGCAGTGGCCTTGTGCTAAATTTTCTAAGAAAAACATGCATTTATGGGCAGTTAGGTGGGTTCCTGTGGAATTTCTCAAATTGTACTCTCCTTGAACTTTTGCTTCATCGGCAGCTCCCGACTGTGCACAGAGGGGCTAGGAAGGGGTAGCCGTGAACCTCTGGGGTGTTGGGAATGTGTGTGAGTTGTACGCATCCGAGCCTGGTTCCCGCCCCTCTGACCTCACAGCTGGAAGGCTCTCAAAAGAGACAATATTTCTGGGGCGCCTGGGTGGCTCAGTCGTTAAGTGTCTGCCTTCGGCTCAGGTCATGATTCCAGGGTCCTGGGATCGAGCCCCACATCGGGCTCCCTGCTCGGCCGGGAGCCTGCTTCTCCCTCTCCCACTCCCCCTGCTTGTGTTCCCCTCTCTCACTGTGTCTCTCTCTGTCAAATAAATAAAAAATCTTTAAAAAAAAAAAAAAGAGAGACAATATTTCTTAAAAAGGATTTCAGTTCTAGAATGCCTTTCACATCTAGATCAACAGCTGTAGGAATACCTTTTAACAGCAGGAAAGATTAATTACCTCCCATAATTAGTCTGCTACTTGCTGAGTGTGTTTGATGATCAAGTTAGAGGAATTTTGAAGGCCGGAGTTTTTGTTACTCCAAATCCGCTTACTGGTTTGTTATTTCTTGTAATCTCATTTCTTCGAAAGGGACAGTTCAGGATGTGACTGCGTTGGCTCTGCCCCCAGGAGGCTAAGAGATGAGTATGAGTTTGCTAGAGCTGCTGTAACAAAGGACTACAAACTGGGGGACTTAAAACAACAAATTTAATCTGTCACAGTTCTGGAGCCCACAAGTCCCAAATCAAGGTGTCCTCAGAGGCATGCTCCCTCCAAGACTGGGTAGAATCCTTCTTTGCTTCTTCCACCTTCTAGTGGGGGGCTGTCCATCCTTGGTGTTCCCTGGTTAATAGTCACATCCCTCCAGTCTCTGCCTCTGTCCTCACATGGCCTTCTCCCAGTGTCTCTGTCTTTACACCGTCTTCTTATAAGGAACCAGTCATATTGGGTTAGGCCCAACGCGAATGACCTCATCTTAACCTGACTACATCTCGAGGACCGTTTCCAAATAAAGTCACATTCACAGGTACTTGGAGTTAGGACTTCAACAAATCTTTTGGTTTGGCTCTTTTTTTTTTTTTTGCTACCATTAAGCCTCTAGCTTGATGTTAGCCTCAAAAAGAAATCAGAGAGAGAAAGAGACCTCAAAGCCAGCCAGGTAGCCCTGCGTGCCGAGGATTCACATGTCATTCAATAGCAACTGATTAGGGGCGTCTGGGTGGCTCAGTTGGTTAAGAGTCTTCCTTCGGCTCAGGTCATGATCCCGGAGTCCTGGGATCAAGCCCCACATCGGGCTCCCTGCTCAGCAGGGAGTCTATTCTCCTTCTCCCTCTGCCAGTCCTCCTGCTCATTCTCTCTCTCTCAAATAAAAAAAAGTAGCAACTGATCGATATGACTGGCACCTTGCTACTCAAAGCATAGTCTTTGTACCAGTAGCAGCTGCCCTAGGAGCCTGTTAGAAATGCCGATTCTCAGGCATCACCCCATTCGTCCAGGATCAGCCCTTGGAGCTTGTTAAGGTGATTGGCGGGTACAAGAACGAGAAGTGCTGCACTGAATCACCCCAGTGGGGCTTGGGAGACATCATCCTGCAGTGCACTGATGGGGTAGCCCGGTTTCCTGTCGGTGACATTGAGGAGGCATGCCTCCTTCTCAACGTCAACTCATTCCCCCGCCGTCCGTGCTAGAAATGAACATTTTTCCCTTCACAGTAGAAGCAGCAGTAATAGAAATTTTGTTCTTCTGTACCAGGGCCTTTGCTAACCACTTTGCAATCATAGTTTGAATTTTTACACTGATCTTAGGAGATAGACGATAATCTCTCTAGTCCTGTCATGACCCCCATGTCCTGTGGACTGAATTGTGCTCCCCTACCCTCCATTCAGGTGTGGAAGCCCAAACTTTCATTGTGGCTATATTAGGAGTAAGAAAGTAATGAAGGCCAAATGAAACTATAAGGGCAAAACCCTGAGTAGGATTAGTGTTCTTAGAGGAAGAGACCCCAGAGAGTTCTCTTTCTCTCTAACATAGCGCTTAGCATAATATTCTGGTTTAGCTGGGTTACTTGGCAGATATACTTAGTATTGATTTCTGTTTGTGCAGCAGGTAAGCCCAGTGCCTGCAGATGGGTACTTGCTTGCTGTCTATACCTTGGGCTCCTCAAGCCTGCAGAGTTACATCCATCCACCTGCTCAAAGAGTAGCAAAGGGCCATGAGGAAATCTACAGGATTCTAATGCCCTAAGATTAGACTTGTTGAGGGTTAGTGGGTTATAGAACTTTGAATAATATTCTAAGAGGTATTAAAGGTAAGAAAAAGCGGACCAAGGCCTTTGAGAGAAGCCATTCTCTGCTGGATAAGAGCATGCCCTGGTTGTCATGGTTACGTTAATCCTAAACCAGGAAGGGGGGAGGGGGGAAGAAAACAACACTTCCAGAAAGGGCTTTCTGAAACCTCAGCAGATGCAAATTTTTTAAACTTGAGCAAATGTGTCTATGAGATTGCTTTTGAAAGGTTAGAACCTTAGCTTGTATCAAGTAGGGGAAATCGTTTGTTCAGACGCTTGGAGGAAGTAGGGAGAGGGAGGAGACTAGACCCTCACGCAGAAAGAATTGTCTTTATTCTTTCGGAGGAGGAAAAAAAAATACTCCCACATAAAACTTTATGCAGTAGAAAAAACCTGAAGGCATAGATAGATTTTTAAAGGTACAATAAACTAAAGCAACTTTGATTCACAATTTTTTTTTAAAAGATTGTATTTATTTATTTGAGAGAGAGCAGGAGAGCACAATCAGGGGGAGCAGCAAGCAGAGGGAGAAGCAGGCTTCCCGCTGAGCAGGGAGCCCAATGCGGGGCTGGATCCCAGGACCCCGGAATCATGACCTGAGCCAAAGGCAGGTGCTTAACCGACTGAGCCACCCAGGTGCCCCTGATTCACAATTTTTAAGAGCTTAAATCCAAATTTGAATGTTCATACTATTTGGTATTCGGTGTTTAGTGGCCAGACATTCCCCAAGAATGCAAACCTCCTCCTAAAAGGTAATTTTATAGGATTCCATGAACAGCCAATTCAAAATGGAGAAAATCAACAGGGACACCCAATTTGAAGTTAGCCAACTTATTTGTGCGTGAGGCTAAAATTCAAATGCCTTTTGGAGCATAATTAAAAGTAGCCAATAAGAAAAAAGTGATAAAAATGTGATTATGTAGTTTCACTAATTGCTGATTTGTTCTCCAGAATAAAACATATAATTACTATTTGGTGTCATTTCTGTAAGGCACACATTTCTAGAATTAATTTTCATCAAGACTGACTGAGTGTGGGGTTGGCCAGACTGACCGTTTCTTTTTTTTTTTTCCATTTTAAAAAAGATTTTATTTATTTGAGGTGGGGGGAGGGAGGGTGTGCGAGCAGGGGGAGGGGCGGAGGGAGATGGAGAGAGAGAATCTCGAGCAGGCTCCACACTCAGCATGGAGACCCACTCGGGGCTCGATCCCATGACCCTGAGATCATGACATGAGCTGAAATCAGGAGTCCAGTCTCTTAGCTCACTGAGCTACCCAGGTACCCCAGCCTTTCATGTATGAATAAATTTTACCTTAATAATTCTACTCTGGTCCAGGATTGGAGTGTAATGGAGCTCAGCACCTGTGTTTTCGGTTGACTGCCATGGAGTTTGTTTCTTAGAGGCTGTGGGAGTCTTAGAGGTCTGTTTCCTCAGCCTCAATATAACACTTGGTGATAATTAAAAAACTCATTTGTCATAAGATCCTTTTCATATTAAACTTAACTAACGTGTAGGTTTTCAAATGATGTGTAAATTACTTGGTTTCCCTTCCTCATGTACAGTAGCTTGTGCAGCATTAAATAGAAATGTGTGTGTATCTTAAAGTAAGCCCCTCCTTTGAGAAGAGACCTCTACGGGTCAGAATTCCTCAGGGTCTCTGCTTTGTGCCTGCTAGCTTTATCCACGCTGTTGGATAGACCCCCTCCCCCCGTTCACACTCCATCGTCTTATTTCTAGATTTGTTTTAGCAAAAGCGCTGGTGGATTTATAGCTTTTTGAACCCCGTTCCTGGCTCCTAGTGCAAAGCCTGCCCCAAATGCAAAATTTGCGGTTACTCTAACAATGTTTATTTCCTGCCAAACACATAAAAGACCTCTTTGTACCGAGAAATCTTAGCAGATGTTGAGTGCGCCCATATGGGTGTTCGCTCACTCTCCCCATGTGGTCAGGCCTTCCCAGCCAATCTTCCTTGAGCTAGTCCTAACCCTCAATATTTTTCTAAGCTCTAATGTTCTAAGAACAACTCACTTTCTGACTCGTAAAAAAGGTAGAAACAGATTCTATTGTGCATCACCCTCTCTGACTGTTTATAGATGTGAACCCCACTTCCACTTACTTTTTCTTGTTTTTTTTCTTCTGCATTTTTCATTGTGATAAAATATATATAACATAAAATTGACCAGTTTAGCCATGAAGTGTGCAATTCAGTGGCATTAAGTACATTCACCAATACCACCATCTGTTTTACATTCTGTGATGTGATTTTGTTTTGTGTTTTTTTGTGTTTTTTTTTTTAATTTAAATTCTAGTTAATATACTGTGATGGGAATTTGAGCAAAATTACTTTGAGTGTGAAGTTCCAAAAAATCCATTGGGGATAAGTGTTGAGGAATGATATTGCAGACTGTCAGAGTAAATCCACCATGGGAAGTAAAGGAGGGATGCTTTCTCTTAGAGAATGGGAATGAAATCTTTTCCTTCTTTATTAGACATTCCTGTTTTTCTCATTAGTCCTGCCGTTAGCTCACATGAGATGATTCTACCAGTGACCTTTGAACCAGGCAGTTCATGAAAGAGCCTGGGGAGGTTGGGATTACCCATGGAGAATATTGTACGCCTTCAGAGAGCTGTGACTATCTTCCGGATTTCAGTGATGAGGAATATGGGGGTATAAAGTGGCATCTGTTTAAAAAAATGCTCAATGACTGGACACTGAAGCATCTTTGATGGCTCCTCAGGTCATGCTGGGCCAGGCTAACGGAAATGCCCATCATTAAACTGGTCAGGCTCTAGCTTACCGTCCATTAGTCAGCTGGGTTACTAATTGGTTCCTATAATGCTCTGCTCTTCTCAGAGGAAAGGTGAAAGTATAAAAGCAGTAACTGCAAATGACCATGTTTTGACACATTTTTCTTCCAGTGTTTGATCTGTGTGGTGGACTTGGGTCCATTTTATTAGTGGGTCATTACAAATCCATCAGGCAGTGAAGAGAAACCAAGGTGTATGATTCTTAGTGGTGAAGGTAGAAATTGGGATTCTCTCTATACTGTTCCCTCTCCCTTGTAGATTCAGTATATAGAAAATGCATGTAGAGTATTGATTGCTGTGGGCATTTCATTGAGTACCAGCTGCTTTGCTGGACAATAAGAATATAAAGGTGAATAAGGAACCCAGAGTTTAAGTGGAGAGACAGGCTCATGTATACTTAACTTCATAGAATACTGTGGAATGAGTATGTTTTATTCATTGGTTCATTCACCTCCAAATTGGTTGGTCTTTAAGGCACCGTAGAGACAGAGATTAATAAAATGCAGCCTTTACCTTCAGTGTGGGTGAGGTGTGGAGGTGAGTTTGCACAAAGTGCTGGGAGAACCTAGGGAAGAAAGTCGTAAATTCTGCCTTACTTTCAGAGGGAGGGACAAGGAACAGGGTCTGTCCACTGCCGCAAAAAGGGCACGGAATCACGAGTTGAAAACTTAATGTCCCCACAAAACCTGCACACAAATATCTATAGGAGCTTTATTCTTAATCGCCGACACTTGGGTGGTAACCAAGATGTCTTTCAGCAGGTGAATGGATAAATAAACTGTGGTACATTCGTACAAGGGAATATTATTCAGCAATAAAAAGAAATGAACTATGAAGCCACGAAAAGACATCCAGGGACCTAAATGCATGCCGTTGAGCAAAAGAAGCCAATCTGAAAAGGCTACATCCCATGTGATTCCAACTATATGCCATTCTGGAAGAGGCAGTGGAGACAGCAAAAAGACCAGTGGTAGCCAGGAGTTGGGGGGCGGCATGGGGTGGGGGGTGAGGGTTGACTGGGGTGGCTGGATTCTTAGGATGGTGGAATTATGCTCTCTGACCCTGTGATGGTGAATATGTGATATTATACGTTTGTCAAGACGTCTAGAGCTGTAGAATGCAGAGTGAACCCTGATGTAAAGTGTGGGCTTGGGGTGATGATAATGTGTCCGTGTTGGCTCAGAAGTGCTTACAAATGCATTGATGCAAGATTAATAATAAGGGATATTGGATACTGTGTATGTGGTAAAAAGAGGTATGTGGGAATTCTCTGTGCTTTGTCTTCCGTTTTCTGTAAATCTAAAACTGCTCTAAAAATATACATATTTTTAAAAAGGGGGTCGTGCCTGGAATTGGGGTGGGGAGGGGAAAATGGCAGAGAATTCGCATCTAAGTGGGAATACAACCTGGAAAAGGCTCCAAGGTGTGCAGTTGGGGGTACCGGTGGTCAGAGTTCATGGAGGTCGGCAAGCTGAGAAGGGCCGGAGGATTCAGGAATGAAGAGGCTTCCAGTGGTGGGAGCTGAGGTTTGTTTTCATCTCTTCCCATGTCAGAGGGGGTAACTCCTGTTGTTTCTCTTCACAGCAAAGAGCCCCGGGGAAAGTGCTGCTGGACGCAGTCTGCAACCACCTCAACCTCGTGGAAGGGGACTATTTTGGCCTTGAGTTTCCCGACCACAAAAAGATCACGGTAAGTGATGGGAAGTTAATGAAGTAACTTAAGTGATGGGAAGATATTTTACCATCCACTAGGCTTTGGGAAAGGTGAGTAATCGGGTCTGGTTCCTTGGCCATACAGACCCATCACAGAAGAACAACATCCAGGGTGCCTGGGTGGCTCAGATGGTTAAGCGTCTGCCTTCGGCTCAGGTCATGATCCCAGGGTCCTGGGATCGAGTCCCGCATTGGGCTCCCTGTCAGCGGAGAGTCTGCCTCTCTCTCTCTCTGTCTCTTATGAATAAATAAATAAAATCTTAAAAAAAAAAAAAAGAGGAAGAACATCCAGAAAGCCCTTGTTAATCTTTTTTGGAAGTACTACATACATAGGATTAGCAAGTGCCAAGAGAATACTCCATGAAGACTAGCTCCCTCTGACCCTTTCCCCCACCTCTCCCTCCAGAAACTACCATTACCAGTTGCCTCTGTATCCTGATAAAAGTCCGTGTCTTTGTATATACAAACACATATTTCTGAAACACGCTGATGTGGGGAAACAATATACAATGTCCTGTACCTTCCCTACCACTTCCGTTAATGTATCGTGAAGATCTTTCCTTTTCCGTGCATAGAATCCACTTCCTTCTATTTCAGTTCCGTGCCATTCCGCCAAATGGACATGCCAGGATTTACAACGCCTTTTGTAAATAATGGGATACTTAGGTTGTTCCCAGTCTTTTGCTTTTAGAACAAATGAAGCTACGGCAAGCACACTGGTACACTTGAGCTTGCACTCAAGGGTTTCAGTACTTGAGATCCAGTGGCATGGAGTTGCCTAATCCATGGGTTTCGATCCTGGTTAAGTTTGAAAAATATGTCGTGTTGTTCTTTACAAAGGTTTCACCCATTTGATCCCAGAAGTTAGAACATAGGTTTTTGTTCCTTTTGTCTTTTGCCTAAGGGCACTTTCTTAAGGTTATATCTGAGTCTTTTATTAGATACTGTTTGAGACTGTAAGTTCATTGACTGCATTTCTATTTATTCTTCCATTCAGTACAGAGTACCTAGAACTTTTGCTAGCCACTGTGCTGGGGATAACTGTAAGATGCAGGGAACGTATGATCAGGTGGGGTGTCAAGCTGTCAATGACTAGTACAGGGCATGTGACAGGTGCCCCACTGGGGCAAAGGGGGCATTGGATGGTAGGGGCACCAAACAACATTGTGTTTGTTGGGAATCAGGGAATCCTTCCCAGGTATTACAAAGCTGAGTCCCATGAGGCCAGTAGGAGTTGACCTCATAGAATGTTCTAGTGAGAGGGGGTCCTAGTTTTAAAGAGCAGAAAGCAGCCTTCAGGAACCTGCAAGTAAGGCTGCAGTTGAGAGGTAAGGGGGAGGGACTCAAGTGAAGGAGGTGAGAAAGAGGAGGCTATAAGGTAGGCAGGGAGCCACATTCTGAAGGACTTTTTTTTTAAGATTTTATTTATTTGAGAGGGAATGAGCAGTGGGGTGGGACAGAGCGGGAGAGAGAGAAGCAGACTCCCTGCTGAGCAGGGAGCCTGATGTGGGGCTCGATCCTAGGACCCAGGGGTCATGACCTGAGCCAAAAGCAGATGTTTAACTTACTGAGCCACCCAGGCACTCCAAAGTGAAATTAACTTAAAAGTATATTTAACTTAATATGTCCAAAAACATTATCATTTCAGCATGTAATCAGTATCAAAAACTATGAATAAGCTATTTCACATTTTTTCGTGCTGAATCTTCGAATCTGGTATGTATTTGAGTCTCACAGCCCCTCTCAATTCACGCCATCCGTGTTCCCGGTGATCAGTAGACATGCGTAGCCAGTGGCTATCATATTGGACAGCACAGCTCCCAACTAATGTGTTTGGGAAGCGGTCAGTGTGTTTTAAAGGGGACATGGTATAATCCGATTTATGGGTTAGAAAAAGGACTGGACTGGAATAGGACAAGACTAGAGTCAGGAAAGCCATTAGGAGCTTGCTGTGTTTCAGGCTGGAGATGGTGCTGGAAGGAACTGAGGGAGAACCATGGTGAAGAACTGGAGGGAGGTGGGTGAATTCAAGAGGTTTTGGGGGAGGAGGTGGTTAGGGATATGACTGAATGGATGGGCTTGTGAGGAAAACAGGCTCAGAGCTGCTGGGTTTTCCAGCTTTGTGGTCTGGGGGATAGTGGTGCCAATCCGTGGGGATGAAAGTCTCGGGGAGGCCATGTCTGGGAAGAGGTCAAGACGAGTTCCATCCCAGACATGAGGACTTGGGCGTCAGTGGACATCCCAGTGGAGACGTCCAGTGGGCAATACCAGTAGGTGTATCTCCTGGAGCACAGGGAAGAGATCTGAGTTGAAATGTAGATTTACAAATCCTAGGATTATTTTATTTAAAAAAACCTTTTTTTAAAGTTTTTATTTATTTATTTGAAGGCGGGGGGGAAGAGCAAGAAAGCGGGGGGTAAAGAGAGGGACAAGCAGACTCTGCACTGAGCCCAGAGTCAGATGCAGGGAATGACCTCACAACCCTGAGATCATGACCTGAGACGAAACCAAGGGTTGGACATTAAACTGACTGAGCCAACCCAGGCACCGCCCGCCCACCCCCCAGGATTATTTTAAATATTAATTGAAGCTCTGAAACTGGACGGGAGGGTAGACTGTGGAAAGGAGGCTAGCTTGGAGCACCAGCATTTAAGGGATAGACAGAGAAGGAGGAGCCCTCAGAGGAGGTGCAGATGGGGAGGAGGAAAACCAAGGGAAGGACACATACAGAGCAAGGGAAGAGAGTGTTACAAGGAAGGCGTAGACAGGAGTTGAGTGGGTAGGTGGTGAATGAGCAAATCTGTCACATACCTAAAAGTGGGTGTGAATAGTAGTGTTTTCTCAGCTTGTTCCTGTCTCCAAATACTCTTCAGCATTTCCTCATGCTTAAATTAAATCTAAGCCTCCCTGACTCCCATTCCTTTTTCTGATGTGGCAGAAGACCACAGATGGGCCAAATCTAATTCTACATTCTCTTTATCCAACAATTATTTTGTGCCTACACTGTCTCAGTCATCATCCTTTATACCATAGAAGACAGGAGTGACAGCAAGAAGTCTTGAAAAAAAGCTTGAAAAAAAGAAAAGTGCATAGCTTGGTAAGAGAGACAGGGAGACAAATAATTACAATACAGTTTAGCAAGTTCTGTGGAACATTGTTTCATAAAATTATTTTATGTTAAAATAGTGATTCTCAAAACACTGGAAAGATATGCTGTCTTACTATTTCTAACAACTTTGCCTTCCCCGACTCCACTCTTGCCTCGTTCTGAGCCAACTCGAGTTGCCTTTTTTAAACGATAAATTAGTAGTGGTGAGGGTACTAAGATTCTCAGGACTGTTCCATACCTGGGTCAGCCAAATAGCTCATGGTGGTGTTGGGATTCTAACCAGGTTCTTCTGACCCCAAGTTCAGTGCCTTTCTAGAACTTACAAACCTGTGGATTTTCCTGTGTACCTCCAGTGCTGGTTTCTTTCAAGTTTTATGAGGCTTGATTTTTATCATCTCACTACTTTCTTATAATACCATTTAGGAATGTGTTCAGCTGCACAATACAGAAAACCCATTAATGATGACAAAGAAATAGGTGTTTGTCACATGCAACACAAATGAAAGCCACCACCTGGGTGCCTACCATGTGCCAGATTGTTCTAGTCCCTGTGCTCTCCACCACCCTTCCATTCTGAGGACGGTTCCCTATTTTGTTCTCTGTCAATTACAAAATCCCAACCTGAGAGTTAATTTCGTAAAGTTAAAAAGAATAAGTTGTTTCGACACAGCTGATCTGTGATGTTAGATGAGGCGGGAGAGGTGCCTGGGGGAGGGGTACAAGGAGAGTTTCTGGGGCCCTTGGCCGAGTTCTGTTTCTTGATCTAGGTGCTGGTTCTATGCATATAATCAGCATGTACAAATTCAGTGACCTCTACGCTTACCCCATGTGTACCGTGTGTGTATAAAACATCAATAGAAGTTTATTCCCTGGCTCGCCTAGGTGGCTCAGTCGGTTGGGCGTCTGCCTTTGGCTCAGGTCATGATCCCAGGGTCCTGGGATGGACTCCTGCATTGGGTCCCTTGCTTGGGATTTTATTTGTCAGAGAGCGAGTGCGCGAGCACAAGCAGGAGAGTCTGCTGCTCCCTCTGCCTCTGCCGGTCCCCCTGCTTGTGCTCGCATGCTTTCTCTCTCTCTGACAAATAAATAAATAAAATCTTTTTTAAAAAAGTGTATCCCCAAATTCAATGAAGTAAGAGCACAGAGGAGCAGAAATAATGACCAAAAAGTGCCCCGAGGCAGGCTGACAGCATCTATTTTGGAAGAGGCAAGGACAAGTCTTGATTTTGTTGAACTGAGGAAGAGCCACTCACCTGCGAAAACAGTAAACTCTGGCTGGGTTTTCATCTCTGCTCTTAGTAAAGAGGCTTGAAAATTGAAGATTTCTGTCCAGCGGTTTCTGTTTCCTCCCCAGATTCTGTTGATTTCTAGCGGGGTGGTATATTGTAGCAGCCCAGGAAAGGGGCTTTGCGATCTGACTCCCAGCCCTGAAGTCAGCGCAGCAGGACGACTCAGCGGCAGGATGACAGGAGCTGAGCCTCGCTTTACTCGTGGGTGGAATGGGCGCAATAGTGCCCAACTGTTGGGGTTTTTGAAAGGATCAGATGCGGTAACATCAATCAGCATGTAATCCTGTGTGGGGGACCTATTCGAGTGTTTAAAAAGTTTCGTTATGGAAACTCTTATCATGATCATTTTTTTAATTGTCAAAAACAGAGGTCATAAGAATTACGATCTTAACCATCTTTAAGTTCCAGGACAGTAGCATTAACTGTATTCACATTGTGTCACCGATCTCTGGAATGTTTTCGTCTTTATTTTTTATTTAATTTTTTTTTTTATAATTTTATTTATTCATTTGACAGAGGGCACAGGCAAGGGGAACAGCAGGGAGAGGGAGAAGCAGACTCCCCACTGAGCAGGGAGCCCGATCTGGGGCTCTATCCCAGGACCCGGGGACCACGACCCGAGCCGAAGGCAGACTTAACTGACTGAGCCACCCAGGCACCCCTGTTTCCATCTTTAAAAAATTAAAATTCCATTCCCTTCTACAGTGCTTCATTTCCTCTCCCCCCAACCCCAGGCAACCACCATTCTACTTCTGTTTCTAGGAATTGGACTACTTGAGATACTTCTAAGTGGACTCAAACAGCATTTGGTTTTTTTGTGACTTATTTCACTGAGTATCATGTCCTCAAGACGTGGCCACTGTGTAGCATATGACAGGATACCCGTCCTTTTTTTTTTTTTTTTTAAGATTTTATTTATTTATTTGAGAGAGAGAGAATTAGAGACCGCACGAGAGGGAAGAGGGTCAGAGGGAGAAGCAGACCCCCCGCTGAGCAGGGAGCCCAATGTGGGACTCGATCCCGGGACTCCAGGATCACGACCTGAGCCGAAGGCAGTTGCTTAACCAACTGAGCCACCCAGGCGCCCATGGATACCCGTCCTTTTTAAGGCTCAGTGATACAGTTGTGTGGAGGCGCCACGTTTTGGGTGTCCATTCATCTGTGGGTGGACCTGGAGGTTGTGTATTCACAGCCCTCAGTGGTTGTGAATAATGCTGCAGTGAACACGGGTATGTCGTCAGCCTAGTGTTCGATGCTCCTGTTATGCTTATCATCTTTACCAGCTTCATTTGGGAGGCTGCTTACTTACCTGCCAAACCAAAAGGAAGCATGGTTGGTCTCACCATGTCTAAACATGGGCTGTCATAGCCGGCTTTGCCCATGTGCCTGCCAGTGCATGTTACGTGGGAAACTAGGGTCCCCCAAGTCATTGGCACACTAAGTTGTGAACCTTTGTGCCTGGGTCGGTCCAGGCAGCTCGTGTCCCAGCCTTCCATCCTTCGGCTTATTGTTTCCATCCCGTGAAGAGCCCATGTCAGAGCAGGCTGCTCAGGACAGGGTTGCAAAAGCCTAAGGGGAGTAGACAGGAGCAGACACCTGTTTTCATCAGCTCTTTTATTGATTGGTCTTTCCATGGCAGAAACGACAGCGATCCTGGGACTCGAGACTCTGTACTTAATATGCCAGTTAATTGGTAGCCAGAGTCAGGGGGGGCGATAGAAGGCCGGAAAGTTGCCATTGGGGTGAACTCACAGACCTAACTCTCCTTGGTCGTCTTCTGTGCACCACGACTCTGCTCCACACCTAAATGCATCTCATTTGTTCGGCGTACGAGAGGTGGGCAAACAGAGCCAGACGGCAAAGGTGCGAGGCTTTGCAGGCCTTGACGTCTCTGTGGCAACCCCCCAGCCTGCCACAGACAATACGTGAACCGATGTGCACTGTTGTGTCCCAATAAAACTTTATTAAGGGGCATGGATTTTTGACTTTCATAGTTCTTGCGTTGTGAAGTACGCTGCTTCTGTTTGTATTTTTCAACCACTTAAAAGTGTAAAAGCTGGTCTTTGCTTTCAGGCTGTACCAAAGGACATGGTAGTTGGGATTCGGCTACTGGGCCTTCGTTTGCCCATCTCTGCTTTTTATAGTATTTCTGTGAGGTCAGTATTTTATCATCTACATTTTATAGGGAGCCCATTCAGACAGGTAACTTGCTCAGTACTTAACGATGAGCTGTATAACCAGGTTTATAACCAGGGTTTACACGCGGGCCTATCTCAGCCAGCGTAGGCTGCTCTCTGCTCCACTTGGCCGCCTTTCCTCACATTGGCCCTGGGAGCTCAGAGAGCTGCGCGAACCTCAGTGACGGAGATGGGTATGTACCACTGATCTCAGAAGCCTGTCGAGGATACTGGGAAAAACCGGCATTGGGGCCTGTAAATATCTGTTTAAACATTACAGCAGCTGGGTAGATTTCTGAATCTCTTTGATTTTGTACCTTATCTGGAAAATGGGATTAATAAATGATGATTTTACAAGGCTGTCATGAGATACTTTGCAGTGATGAGCCCAGCAGGATTCTTGCACATAATAGGCACTCGGATATCTGTTGTATTTTGTGCTTGCATTCAAGCTCAGAAACCAATGAAGCTGGCCCACCCGTCTTTCATTAAAGCTACATTGCGTACCAATCTGGTAACAATTCCAATTTCTTTCTTTTTTTTTTTAAGATTTCATTTATTTATCTGAGAGAGAGCACATGAGAGGGGGGAGGGTCAGAGGGAGAAGCAGACTCCCTGCCGAGCAGGGAGCCCGATGCGGGACTCGATCCCGGGTCTCCAGGATCATGACCTGAGCCGAAGGCAGTCGCTTAACCAGCTGAGCCACCCAGGCGCCCAACAATTCCAATTTCTAATAAATACTGGTAAAACTCAGGAAGAAGGTTGGCCTCTTTTTGTTCATTTTATATCCTCTCTGTGCCAGGAGAAAAGTTTTGCCACTGGTAGGTGTCTTAGCTCAGGCTGTCCTAATAAGATACGGCAGACTGGGTGACTTGAATAGCAGACATTTATCTCTCACAGTATTGGAGGCTGGAAGTCTGAGATCAGGGCGCCAGCCTGGTCAGACTCTGGTGAGGACTCTCCTTCTGGCTGGCAGATGGTTGCCGTCTCCAACAGCGTCCTCACATGGCAGAGAGAGACAAAAGATCTTTCTCTTCTTATAAGGCCACGGCCCTATCAGATCAGGGGCCGCACTTTTATGACTTTGTTAAGCCTTAATTACCTTGTAAAGACCCCATCTCCGGGTGTAGTCACACTGGGGGGCTAGGGCTTCAGCATTGGGATTTTAGAGGGACACACAGTTCAGTGCGTAGCTGCAAGCATGCCTTCCAGGGGCTTGAAGCCAACAGAAACCATGGCTGCATCCCTTGCTGGTGGTTTCCCAGCCCCACTGGGGTCGGACCGACCTCCTCATGTATGCTTAGTAGCAGCCTCCTGACCTTGCTTCTTCCTGGGGGTCTGAGGACATCGTAGGCCAGGAGGGGCTCTTTGTGGAACATGCCGGGCGTAACGGATGAAGACTGTTGCAGAACCACGGACAAAAGTTCGGGAATCCAGCAGCAGTGAGGTTGCGGGGCGCCTCTTTCACCACACAGAGCAGCACTGTGTTTGATGTGATGGCTGTGTTAATGGGGCAGTTCTCAGAGGAGGCAAAGCTCTCCTTGAGCAGAGAGAGTCTGAGAAGAGGATGGATCACTAGAAAAATAGAGCAGTCGGTCACCTTCCGTTTCTTAAGCTGGAAAGATACATGGTTTTTTGTTTTCATTTTGGTTTCTGATTAATAGACTTCTCTAAAGATTTTATTCATTTATTTGAGAGAGAGAGAGAGAGCATGAACAGGGGAGGGGCAAAGGGAGAGGGAGAAGCAGACTCCCCACTGAGCAGGGAGCCCGATGCAGGACTCGATCCCAGGACCCCGGGATCATGACCTGAGCCGAAGGCAGTTGCTTAACCAACTGAGCCACCCAGGCGCCCCTTCCTCACATTTCTTATGCTTGAGGTTTTCTGAGCTTTTCAGATCTGTTGGGTTTATGGTTTTCATCAAATTTGGAAATTTTGCCGCCATTATTTCTTTTAATCTTCTGTCTGGTTTATTGCCCCTCTCCTGCCATCTCTTGTCCTTTGTGTTCCAATTCCATGCATTTTAGGCTGCCCAAAGTTGTTCTGCAGTTCTCTTATGCTCTATTAATTTCTTGGTGATACTCCTCTGTTTCATTTTGAATTGTTTCTGTTGCTGTATCTTCAAGTTCATTAGTATTTCTTCTGCAGTGTCTAATCTGATTTTAATTTCATCCAGTATTTTTTGTTGTTTTTTTAATCTCACACAATATGGTTTTTTGTCTCTAGAGGTTTCATCTGGGTCTTTTTTATATCTGTTGTATGTCAACTTTGAACATAAGGAATGCAGTTGTAATAACTGTCTTTATGTCCTTCTCCACTAATTCTAACACCTGTGGTCCATGTTAGATTTGATTGTTGTTGTTTTTTCTTTTCTTTGATTATGGACCCTATTTTCCTGCTTCCTTGTATGCCTGGTGATTTTCTTTATTGGACATCAGATATTGTGAATTTTACCTTGTTGAATCCTGGATACTTTTATATTCCTATAAACTTTTATTGAGTGTCCTAGGATGCAGTTAAGTTATTTGGAAACAATTTAATCATTTCAGATCTGGATTTTAAGATGTGTTAGATGGGACTGGTGTAGTGTATAGTCCGAGGTTAATTATTCCTTACTGCCAGGGGATGACCCTTTGGTACTTTACCCAGTGCCCCAGAATCATGAGGTCGTCTGGTCCGGCTGGTGAGAATTAGTAGTAGTCTTGACACAGTGTGAGCACCAGGCCCTGGTACCTTGAGTCCTGTCATTGGTTCTTTCTCCCCAGTCTTGGGTACTTTTCTTACAAGGAGACATTGATCAGTATTTAGCTGATTACTCTCAAAGGGAACCTACTGTACTCTCCCAAATGCTCTTTTTGGAGGTAGCTTTCTACTGTCTGGTACAGCCCTGTGAATTCTCAGCCCTACCTTTTTAACTCATGGATTTGCCAGATTCTTCCTCCCTGTACCACAGTCTAGAAACCCACTCAAGGCAGAAGGCTAGGGCAAGTGCAGGGACCATGATTCTGTTTGCTTGTCTGTCAGTGAACATTGTTTCTCACTGTCTGGTGTCCTGAGCCTTCAGATCTGTTCTGCTCAGTATGTTTTCCTTTTGGTTTTGTTTTGTTTTTTTCATATAGGAAGATAAATCCAGTCCCTGTTAATCCATTTTGACCAGAATAAAAAATGTCTAACAGGTTTAAAAAGAAAGCCACATTTAACATTAATATGAAAAGTTGCATTTAAAGAAATTATTACAAAAATTAAAAGTAATTTCTTGTAGGAGTCAGCTTGCAGAAAGACTACTTTGTTGCAGTGAATTCTAGACACTGGATAATTGGCTGTAACATTTTATCTCGTTCCTATATATGTTAGAGTTGATGAAATATTTTTGTTGCATGCAGTTTTGATTTTTAAACCTGAAGAGGAGAGCCGAGCTTTTGTTGAGTCTGTTAGCTTTTAGAGGAGCTGTGTATTATGTTGCAGAAAAAGCACAGGTTTGGGGTCAAATGGACTTGATGTTGAATCCTGGCTATGTGTGACCTTGAACGGCTTAAATAAGCTTTCTGAGCTTCGCTTCTGTCCTGTGTAAAATGACCATGTCGTCTGGAACATAAAACGAGAACGTCTAAAGCACCTGTCTAGTTAGTGCCTGGGGCTCACAGGACGTGCTCAAGAAATAGTCTCTTGCCAGTGCTCTGATACCAAGTAACTGAGTCTCTTTTAATAAGAACCTTTCCAACATACCTCAAATATTTTAGTTGCCTACAAACTCTACCTAAAATGTCACTCACCGAAATAATAGAGGCTAAAGATGTTGAGGGAACAGTGGGTTCATCCTGCCTTACCGTTCATGCCTAAGCATTAATTAAAGTGTTTCTCCTAACACTGATATTAACAGAAGGCAGGGGAAAATAGGGAGCCTGACTGAAATGTAGGCAAACAGGAGAAGACAGGGCTGGAAAGCTGTGTTGAAGCTAAACTGTGGAAGGTAGACATTAGGGGCTGAGTTGTGTCTCCCCGAAATTTGTATGTGGAACTCTAAAACCCAGTGCCTCAGAACAAGACTGTCCTTGAAGATAGGGCCTTTAAAGAGGTGGTTAAGTTAAAGTGAGGCCATGACATTAATCCAACTGACAGTTGTCACTTTACAAAGAGGGAATTTGGAGGTACCCGAGAGACACCAGGGGGATGCATGCACAGAGGCATGATCATGGGAGCACGCGGCCAGAAGGTGGCCATTTGCAAGTCAAGGAGACCTCGGGAGAAACCAAGCCTGAGCCTCCAGAGCTGTGAGGAAATAAAAGTGTGTTGTCCAAGCCCCCTAGTCTGTGGTGGTTTGGCATGGCAGCCCCAGCAACCTCTTACTAGCAGGGAAGTTCCCTGGATCAGTGAGTTTTACTGACTGGAGTGACATTTCTAGAAATCTGTTCATTTTAACCAGATCCACAGATCTCTGGTAGCGTGGATGTGTAGGTGTGCTCTGGAGACCAGCAGCGTGGTTTTGGAGAGGACAGGGATGTGTGTGTGGCTTGGTTGAAGGGGTGGGCGGTGGGGTTAGATATCGATCATTACAGTTGTGACCCTCTAGAGATCTGTGGGTGGGGAAAGAAAGGTGATGGTGCTTTTGTTGCCCTTTTAACTGGTCTGGAACTTGCTTCTGTTCTGCTTAGGTTGAGTGACCAAGTGATCTGTCTACGATGACCTCGTCTAGTTCAGATGCTTCCCAGTGGCTTTTCCTGTATATCGAAACTGCCGTGCTTTACTTCTATCCAGCAGCAACCCTGTTTGTCTTCTTGCTCCTTCTAGCTCATCCATTTGTGGTAACTTAAGTCCTCTGTGTGCAAGACCTTTTCTCTGAGCCCTGCAGGTATCACTGTAACTGGTAAGCGGTGGGGTTCTCAGAGGCCCTGAGTCATCCCCCCACGCCCACCCCAGCAGCCTCGCCAGGTGAGCTGTGGCGTGATCGACGGCTCCCAGCATGGCTGCTGCTGAGCTCTACCAAACAGCCTCATTCACGCCGGTCTGATGTTCCCAGACCTGCTTGTTCTAAAACCACATGCTCACTTGGCTCAAATTGGTGCTTGTATTCCATGCTTGCCACAGAAATGCCAAAAACAGACGAGAGCTGTTTTAAAACAATTCATAAAATTGGCATCAACTTTGCCAGAGCACAGTTGTTTTGTCCTGGGTGGTTTGCGGAAGTTGAGGCAGCTTCTGTGGCAGACCTGGCAATGGGGAAGGTTCTTGGAGAGGGGCCCCCGAGGCAGCCGTGGCGGCCGGGCAAGCGCAGGCCTGCAGGCCCATGAGTGTGCACGCCGCAGCTGTCGGGGGGTCCCACTAGGGTTCTCCAGTTGACGTGCTGTCCCATGCAACACGACGACTTCACATACTCTGTCCCTGCCTCCGTCCTGCAACCCTCCAATTTAATGGGGAAGCAGAAGGCAGCAATAAGGAGCTTCCCTATCTTCCCGACACAGATATGTAAACTCGCATTCTGTATTTTAGTTCTCATCTTGTTTGACCTTTCATTAGTTCTTGATATAATTCCTTCTGGAAACACTGTCTTCCCATGGCTTCTGTGACGTAACTTTCATTTTTTCCCTTCTGTCCTCATTTGCTTCCACCAGGCTGTTCCATGGCCGAGGCGCCATCTTTGGTCATGCATTTCATCCTCTGGACTCCGTGAGGCTGTCTTACCCTCCACAGAGTCAGAGTGAAGGCGACTTCTAATGTGAGGTGTCCTGTCCAGGCTTCGCCTCTGAGCTCCTGACCAGTGCGCCCACCATTACCATACTGTCTCTTGCTCATGAAATCCAAGGGCACCTCATAAAATGAAAGTCTAGAACCTCCATCCTGGCCCTCTTCCGGTACTCCTGTCTTTGTGAACGGTGCCAGTGTCTGTCCAGAGGCCTTCGCCAGGAATCCTGGAGTCGTTTTGGTCATTGTCTCCTCCCTGAGCCACCAGATCTAGTCCATCAATAAGTTCTTTTTGATTTTACCTCTTAAGTTTTTCTTCAATCCACCCACTTTTCCCCATCTCTGCTTCTGCACCCCTGGTCCAAGATAGCATGCTCTCAGCCTGCATCTACTCCGGCCCCCTCTGTCTCTTCTCACACCGCCAGCTTCATCTTTTTAAAGTGCACACTTGTGCTTAAATCTCACTTGGTATTGCTCTTAGGATAAGGATGAAGAATCTCAACATGGCCTCGGAGGGGGGCAGTCTGACCCCTTCCTGACCCACCCGCCTTGCTCTGCGGCTGTGGCGCTCCCCTCACACCTCCAGCATCTGGACAAAGGTTTTACGTGTGTGTTCTTCTTCTCGTCCCCTTCACATCTCCACACATCATCTTCAGGGACCCATTCCCTCAACAGTGTCATGTTCATATCAGGTCTCAGGTTCCCCCTACCCCCATCCCTGGTCAGACCTCTCCTTCCCAGCCCTTGGGGGTCCTCTGCCCTCCCTCCATTCTGTTTCTATCAGGCACAACTTTGCTTTTGTCAGGAAGAGTTTGGTTCATGTCTCTTCCTCACTAGACCGCTCCGTGAAGCAGGGACCGTGCTAAGTTTGTCTCATCACTGGATTCCCAGAGCCTACCATGGGGACACAGTAATTTTTTGTTAATTGAATAAAAAAGTTTAAGAACAGGGTTTAAGTTCCAGCTCTGGGCACTGATTGTCTGGATCTCAGTTTCTTATCCCGTGGAAATGCATTTGGCACCTTACCCGTCTGTTAAGAGTCTTAAGAGGGAAATAATATATCTTGCAAACGATGAGTGTGGTTTTAAATATTTATGTTCTCACATTTGAAGGTTGAGGTTTATAATTATCACAGTGGAGATGATCCTAAGTCAAGTAATGCCATTATTTTTTTTTAAGTTTATTTATGTATGTAATCTCTATATGCAATGTGGGACTCAAACTCACAATCCTGAGATCAAGAATCACATGCTCCTCTGAGCCTGCCAAATGCCCCTAATACCATTGGTTTTTTTGGTTTTTTTCTCTTATAGGAGAGCAGTAGGGGATGGGAAATACAGAAGTGGGAATTTCATTATGAAATCTCACTGCTTTGAAAGGTGAATGGGGAAAGAGTAACCTGAATAAGTAGATACTTAACATTTTAGTGTTTTCATTATGAGAATTCTTAGCACTCACTTAAGGTAATGTGGATAATGGAGAAAGGCAGAAGACAGGAAATCATCCATCTTCCAACCTCCCAAACATATTTTCCCACATGCTTAAATATTCAGCAAGAACATAATTTTTAGTGCCTGCAGGGTAATGTATCCTATAGATTACTTATTTATTTATTGTTATTGTAAAAATTTTTCACCATTAGGAATGCTAATCACAGCATTTTTATTTCACATAAATCTTTGTGTGCATAAATGTATAATTTCCCAAAGTTCCATGACTGGATGGAAGATTATGTGTAGGAGTGTTTTTTTAGGCTTTAGATAATTATTCCCTCATTAGTCTCCAGAAACATACCAATTCATCTCTCCACCAGTGGAGTTAAGACAGTGCACATTTCCTTCCCAAATTGGGGTATTATGAATACACATATACATATAGTCCTATCTAGATGCAGATTTAGTGGGTGGAAGTGGTATTTGATTTTTCAGACTTGCATTTATAGTGTGGATTGCTCCTGAATTTGAACATTTTCCCCGTTAGCCACCGTTACTTTTTTCTCTGTCAGTTACCTGTTATTCTTTGCATTGTTTGGGAGTGTTCTGTTTTTCGTATTTACTTATAAAACCCTCTTTACATTAAGCACAGTAACCTTGTCTTCAGTAAAACCCTTTCCAGATGATCACAAGTTCAAAAGGAGTTTAGAGAAAAGCAGCGTGTGAAATGGGATAATATGGTTAAATTATGCTTTCTCCATAAGGGCGGCTGTCTGCTCTCTCTCTCTTTTAATTTTGCCTCCTAAATTGCCTGCGTGTGAAGAGTCTGGACTTTGAAGCTGGACAGGCCTGGTTTCAGCCCGGGCTCTGCCTGTCTGGACAAATTATCGGCCCCTGCAAGTCTCCGTTACTCTTCTGGACAATGGGAATCCTTCTTTCTGGCCTTGTTTTGAGAGGTCAAAAGTTTATGGATAGTGCCCGGGCAGACGTGGTATTCTCTCCATATTCCTTCCCTTCCCATATCCCTCAAAGATGTGCTGTTCTGTAAATGCGTACACACGCGTGTATTTTGTTTCATTAAGGAGCGTGCATGTTTCACTCCACTTGTAGCCAGACGTGCAATGGTGCATCAGTGTTCGCTGAATAGCTAGCTATGGGAGAAAAGTGCAGCAGAGAGGAGAAAAAGTCTTCTTTCACCATTGGAGTCTGGGAGAGATTTTAACTTGGAAGCTCAGGGATGATATTAGCAAATTTGGATCTATACTATGCAAGTGGTACACACCATCCTGCAGAAAACACAAATAGACGGCCTCAAATACTCAAAAATATTTTGATTTTAAACAGCTCCAAGTCAAGTCTCCAAATACTTGCACTCTTTCATTGAGAATTTGTCTCAATCTGTTTTTTCTTCCGTAGGTGTGGCTGGATCTCTTAAAACCTATTGTCAAGCAGATTAGACGTAAGTATATCCCTGCGCGTGCCTTTAACAGTGAGGTTAAATACAAGCCAGACAGTTTCCTCTTCTAAACGTCATTTGCCCTGTGGCATCCAGCGCTGGTAGTACAGATTCTTGGTTTTTTGTTTTGTTTTGTTTTGACCCCATGATTTCCTGTCATCATCCACTAATCCAAGTGCAATTAAAATGTCACTTCTGCAATTTTAATATTTAATAATTTGGTAATCTAAACCTTGCTTGGAAGATCAAATCTCGATTTAACAACTAAAGCATGCTGTTAATCCCAGCCTAATTGAACTTGCCTTGGTCAGTGCCCGCGTTTGTTACTGTCACTTTTGAAAGGGAAGGTGGGGCCCTGTTTTCAAAATCGGGGCTAGGTTTTCTGTCCCATGTCTCCAAAGCCTGGGAAATCAGAGTGCAAGTGTTGTGTGGAAAAAATAAGGTGCCCAAAAGTGTCTGTGTGTGTGTTTTTCTGAATGGCAAGCAGAGCTGAACGGAGTCTGGCTTGCATTTACATCGTGTGCTGGAGAAGATTAAGGAGGGCTTGGGAGAGGAGTAAGGAAAGAAGGCTTGCTTTCTCTTTCCCTTCTCCTTGAGCCTCAGACCAGGACAGTCCCCCCCCCCCCCACCCCGCCCCCCACTCTCTGCTTTGAGGTCAAGTTCAGAGTCTAAATGCTCCCTCACTGCAGCCCCAGCCTGGGCAGAAGTCTGAGGCTAGAAACAAAATCGCATGGCATTCGTGGAACAGGAAGCACCAGGACACCTTGCTCCGATCCTTTTAATGTCTAAGAAACCCCACTGGGCCACTTCTAGCAATTTATGTGGGGGTAATAAACAGGCGCACTGTGTCTGCAGGACCCTTATGCATTTGGAATTGATGTTGGTCTTCTGTCATTTAAATTAAGCAATTATTGATGCTGAAAATAAAACCACCATTGTTTGTTTAACGTTTATGGGATGGCTGGCCTGAGACTGAGTGTGGGGGGCGGGGTGGAGGGGGGAGACACACGTTGCTGAGAGAAGCCCCCAGGCCTGATAGGCGGGAGTAGCGAAGCGTCCAGAATGATGACTTGTGTCCCTGCAGTAACTCCTGGGAAATGCTCAGGGTGGGAAGGTGTCTTTTAGCACGTTGCCAAATGCAGACGGAAGACGGTGTCTGTCGCCGTTGGGTCCACACCGAATGGGGCTTCTCTCTCCTTGGATCCCCATGGGCTGTGACTAGTTGTGTGTGAGACAAAGCTGTCTTCTTGCATTGAGGGGTAGCATCTTCCTTGCTTCAGGTTTTAGAAGGATCTGAGTAGCCTCATGGGATTCCCCGCGGACAGGAGAATAGGCTGGCCTTCCTGCCTCCCCCATGTTGCTGTTGTTACTTTAATAAGACCCAGCCTCCACGGGCGAGGGTCTCTGTTACTTGTTAGAGTGGGCAAGGAAGAGGGGCCCAGCATCTCTGGGCTTCAATATGTCTGTGCCTTGTTTTTCTCCTAATTTTGTGTATATTGCCCCCATCTTCATTTTCTGTCACCGTTGGTTTTTTTTTCCTCAACTTAAATGTGTGATCACAGATGATAATACAGCGTTATTTTTTGTGACAGTGAAAGGTAGAGCAAAAAGACATTTTCTGCTTTAATACAACTGCTGTTAAAATTTGGATTTCATTATAGTACCTTATATTTCATAGACTGTAAACTCTTGGCTGTCATTCCAGATGGCAGAACTTGTAAGACTGCTCTGGTGTTGAGCATATATATACACATATGTGTATATATTTGATATATATAAAATTTGATACATATATGAAAACAAGCTCTGATTCACGTTACAAATTATTATAATCTATTTGATGTTTTGTTTTAATTCTGAAAAGTTACCCATCACCTTGATCCCTTCCCTGTCCACCCATCCCAGATCTGCTTCCAGATTTTGCCTGAACTCAGCCGTACCATGGTGTAGAAAGGCTTTGGCTGACAGCGGGTAGCTGGGCCATGTCTTGTTTTTTCTCAGAGCTCAGGGGAGCACCTGGTCGCGTAGGTGCTCATACATATTTGATGAACACATCAGCAGCTGTACCTGGTGAAAAGCTTAAAATTCTAAATTGTATAACCAATTGACATTTTCATTTTTCCCTCAAGTTCTCTGACGCCCTCTATTTAGACTAAAATAGCCAATTAGATGAATTTTTGAAGACGGATGCCTGTTTTTACAATCTGGGTACAGTTTAAGTCTTCAGAGGAAAAGGTTAATACCTGAATGAAATAGTCTTGTCAAAGCATTATTTTATAACAGGCAGACTTGGGAGTATAAATTAGTACCTCAACTACCTAGTCAATGACCTGGATGTCAGCAGATGTGCTCTTGACAGCTTGGAATGAGACTCGTTATTTGGTGTCTAATATACCCTCTGAAGTCTTTTTCTTTAATTGCATTTGAAACAAATCAATAAATGCTTTCCTGCTTTTTTCTCCCCCCTTTTAGGGCCAAAGCATGTTGTCGTTAAGTTTGTGGTGAAGTTCTTTCCACCTGACCACACACAACTCCAAGAAGAACTCACAAGGTTAGTGGTTTGGAAACTGGGTATTTCTTGCCATGGGGGGTGCCGAGGAGAAGAGAAAGTTAATGTTCTCGGCCGACCGATGACATTATCACAGCATTTCCCTGACCAGCATCTGCGCTGTGCTTCCCTGGTAACCCTTTGCTCCCAGCTGTGCTTACAAACACGGCAAGAGAGGAAGCACCATGTTTTCCTCGAAACCTGGTTTCTTGAAAGCTATGCGGTGAAGGGAACCAGGCTTATAACCTCTCACGGTCCTAGTTTCCTTCTCCGTCTGTCACATCACGCGACAGGTTTGGGGAAGTCAAACTCTGTGAAACCAAGATGTTAACTCTGGGCCTTTTAGTTGCTGCCATGGGTGGGTGGGCATGAACCAGTGATCAATCTCTTTGAAAGTTGGCCAAGTGGGAGAAGCGTGAGCACGGAGTTAGGCCTGCCCTTGGTCCCTGTGTGACTGACCAGCTTCCTTGCTCCCTCTGTGCTTCTGCTGATTGCCCTGTTCAGTGCAAATGTGCTGGGTTCCTTCCAGGGTTGTCTTGAGGAGAAGCAGGATTATGCCTGAGGTGGCTGGAACCGGTAGGGATGCTGTGAATGATCACCATCATCACCATCATTGTTTAGCTTCATCACCATCATTGTTTAACTTGCACGGGACACATGGAATATGCTAGAGGAGAGCAGAGCCTGGTGGGAATGCGTGAGGACAAAATGTCTCCCTTTCAAGAGTGCCCTTATGAGTGACCTACTACGAGTCTGGTCAGCCAAATTCTTCCCACACACGGCTTTCAAGCTGTAACTGATGAGACTGAGCCTATCCTAGCCTTCTCCTCCCTCTTGGTATGGAGCACAGTATCTTGGGTGGTGACCATCATTTAGCAAAGGGATGAAGACATTCCATCAGCAGTACTTAGGAAGGTGGACACTGTGCAAAGTTTCACAGTGATGAAAAGACAAGCCTGACTGTCATGGGAGCGGACAGAATGATTAAATAAACGAGAAAAAATATCAGATAATGCTAAGAGCTCCGTAGGTAATTGAAGGAGGATGATATGACAGACAGTGACCAGGTGATAGCTTTAGATGGGCCAGTCTGAGGAAGTGGGATCTCTCTGAGGACGTGATGAGAATCTTTCAGTCCTTTTTGGAGGAAGAGCTTTCCACGTAGAAGGAACAGTTGGGCAGTGTTCAAGCTCCAGATATTCAAATACAGTTGACCCTTGAACAACATGAGTTTGAGCTGCACACATCCACTTACGTGCACATTGTACATGCACGTGTGTGTGTGAGAGAGTGTGATAAATACAGCACAGGACTGATTGTAATTGTATTTTCTCTTCACAAATGGATTTTCTTCATCACGTTTCTTGTTTCTAGCCTACTTTATTGTAAGAACACAGTATATAATAAGTACAACCTACAAAATACAATCAACTGTGTCAGTCAACTCTGTTTCTGACTGGTAAGCCTTCCGGTCAACAGTAGTTAAGTTTTGGGGAAGTCAAAAGTTAAATGCAGATTTGGGGCTGCGCCTGGGGTCGGCGCCCCTAGTCCCTGGGTTGCTCAAGGGTCAGCTGTACCTAAGAGAAGGCTGGCATGGCAGGAAACAGAGAGGGCGACGTGCAGTGAGGTGGCACAGAGGCTGGACGGTTGGTAGGGTTGAAAGTCTAGCTACTGTGTGGGTGCTGCGGGACCGTGACATCTGGGAATCTGGTGAGGAAGTCATTGCTGTCGTCCCCACCATGGTGGTGGCAACAGAGGAAATGGCAGGAGTGGAAACGGAGAAGCGTGGTTGCATTTGGACTCTGTGCTGGAGATGGGGTCCATCTGTCTGGTGAGGAAGTCATTGCTGTCGTCCCCACCATGGTGGTGGCAACAGAGGAAATGGCAGGAGTGGAAACGGAGAAGCGTGGTTGCATCTGGACTCTCCTCCCGGTGATGGGCCAGCGGCAGAGACTGAAGGAATGGAGGGATGCTTAGATTTTGACTTACACGGCTGGCTGACCGTGTTGGTGACACTAAAATAGGAAGGAGTGGAGGGAAGCGGGGGATCGCAGAGGGGTGGAGAGCCAGGAGTTGGGTTCTGCCAGCTGATGTCGGAGAGGCCAACCAGACGTCACGCGGCCGTGTCAGGAAGGGCACTGGGTGCACGAACGTGGAGTTCCAGGAAGAGGTGGAGGCCATGGCTCTTCCCATGGCTCTGCGTTTTCTGAATGAGTTGCTGCTAAGTGTTTACCTCCACTGATAATTCTCAAAGCGATGAAGCCCTTAACTGGCCAGGAAATAGAGGAGCCGTCAGCCTTCTGGGAAGTATGCGCAGTTTACTAGAACAATTCACGTGGAGGAGAGGCACAAGACGGGCCAATGATAGTAGAGGCTTCCTGTCGTGTTACCGCTGGGGCTACTGGGTCTCGGCATCTGGGCTGGGCTTCCTCTTGTTGGAACGTGCATTGCTCGAAGCTCAGAACATTGACATCAGTCTGAAGGCGAGTCCAGCTGTCACAGGGCATGTGCCTTTGCCTCCTGCAGGTCACTGCATCTCTATCCTCCTTAGGCAGTTGGTGGCATGAATCCTGCTTTTCCCCTTCCCATTCTACTTTGCTTTGAGTTTTGCACCTTTTCAGTATTTGTGAATCGTTGTCTCTAGAGACTTGTAGTTTGCTCCCGTTCTGGTTTTTGCTAGAAAATTCCATGCAGCTTGGGGCTCTGTGTGGACAGCACTTTAGCCGAGGGACATGGGGACAAGAGGGCGACAGAGGCAGGTCCGCAGTTTAGCAGATTATAAGTGACTCTAGCTCTGCAGTTAATTCTCGGGGCCTCGGGAATAGGTTTCAGCTTCCCATTTATGTAGACAGAAGATTAAATAGCACTTCGCTGTTAACCAAGGAGCCGAATTCCTTTCTATTTATTGAACGACACTTCCCATGGCAATATGTCCTGTTGCCACCAGGGCCCAGGCCTCTAGAAGGAGAAAAGTAGGTGTGGGTTTGAAACAGTGAGGGGGAAGGGTCTTTGGGAAATAAGTTACCAGGTTTTCTTACTGCAGAGTTCTGAGTCCGTCTTGTTGAGCCCGATGCATTTCAGCACACTTTGCTCTGGGCATCCTGTCTTCAGTTGGATCCAGTTTCTCCTTGGCTGTGCTCTTAGCGGTGGTGATATCCATCAAAACTTGGCTGCTCTTCAAGGCCTACTCAAGCATCTCCTGAAGCTGGCAGAGAAATTATAAATTACTTTCCGTTGAGTAAGGAAAGAAAGATGAAGAGCTCCCAAATGAAATAAAATAGACACATTTAAAGCAGGGCCTCAGATTGGT
Organism: Mirounga angustirostris; assembly: GCF_029215605.1. Lineage (NCBI taxonomy): Eukaryota > Metazoa > Chordata > Mammalia > Carnivora > Phocidae > Mirounga > Mirounga angustirostris. The sequence continues at coordinate 12,806,167 of NW_026991711.1, read as the reverse complement.
GTGATTTGCAACCCTTGCCGTCCCCAGAAGCCCTCTTGATGAGCCCCGCCACCATCATCCCCTTCTCCTGCCACCCACCCTGCTGCCGAGGACCAAACTCTGTTTTGAGCGCTTTGCGTTTCCATCATTTACTGGTTTCATTTTATTCCGCGCCTGCCGAGTTAACTGAGCCTTTAGCTCCCGTGAATTTGATTGTGGTTGCTTCAGTTTATAGTACGAAAGGTGTTGGTGAATCTCTAAAGTTAGCCCTGATTTACAGCTGTCGTTGAGAAGTCAACTGTCAGGACCCAGGAAGGTCGTTCTCATGTTACAAGGGCCTCAGAACAGGAAGACTCAGCAGGACTAAGGAGTGACAGGCTCTTCCTGCAGTCTTCAAAATGCCTAAATGTGTGAGCTTCCGGAAGCTGATGCCTCGGAGCCCACACGAGACCATCACCAAAGGTTCCCAGCGCCTGTCAGACTCTGACCATTCATCTGTTCCCGAACATTTCTCCACAAACACAAGACCTCGTGTTTGAACTGGGAGATGGTAAAATATTCAGAATGTAATGCTTTTATGCCCTCGACTTATTTAAAAATTTAACCAGATAGAGGACTAAAGTCTATAGGGCTAGGAAGTGTTAGGTTAAAAAAATCGTACCCCTGCCTAATCTAGAAAGATGGTTTGTGCTGCCTCTCCCCTTAGAAACCTGTATGTTGATGTTTGGGTTCTTTTAGATTCTCTGTTTTTCTTCCCTTCGACTTCCTAGAGACAGAAAACATGAGAGTGAGAATAAATGGGTGGGGGGGAGCCTGGGTAAAGGTCAACTGTTACCAAGTGGTGGATCTGGGGGTGTTTTTTGACGGGTTTTTTGGGGGAGCTGATTACAGAATTGCCTCTGTAGTTTTTTTAGTTCTTAATAATGAAATTTCCTAAGTAACTTAAAAGGGGATTCATTTTTCTTTTCTCTCTCTTTTTTTAAATTTTACTAAGTAAGCTCTACACCCAACATGGGGCTTGAAGTCATGACCCTGAGATCAAAAGTCACATGCTCTACCGACTGAGCCAGCCAGGCACCTCTGGTTTTTCATGTATAAGGGAAAAATTGCTAATATTTATTGAATGTTTTTGTTCTAGTCACTGAGCTTTCCATAGGTTACTTCATTTAATGTTTATGACAACCTCTGTGGTTGATCTTATTAAAAGCCCCTCTTTTTTTAAATTAAGAATAACCTTTCATTATTACAAAAATTACAGATGTACAGTGTAGAAAGTTAGAACATACAGATAAGCAAAAATAAGGTGAAATACTGTATTCCTGTCGCCCAGGGGTGACCATTAGGTACTACAGGAGTGTGATATCCTTTCTGATTTTTCCATATGTACTTTTCGTTAGCTAATATCGTAACCATACTCAGATTTCTCCATTTGTCCCATAAATGTCATTTATATCTGCTCATCTAAAAGGAGATACACTGTAGGACCAGAGTTGCACTTGGTTATGTCCTGTCCCTACCTCATTTAATCTAGCAGAGTCCCTCCTTTTTTTCCTTCATGATACCACCTTGTTGAAGAAACTGGACGAGTTATACTATAAAGTATCCCACCTCCTGAATTTGTCAGATTTCTTCCTCGTGGTGCCATTTAGCTTCTTCCTCTATCCTCTGCATTTCCAGAAAACTAGAAGGTAGTTCTATACGTTTGATGGAACAAGTTGGACATTTTGGGCTAGAATCCATCAGAAGTGATGCTGTGTGCTTCCCATTTCATTAATGATGCTAAGATTCATCACTGAATTAGGGTGGTGGTGGTCTGATCTTGCCACTGCGAAGTGAAGTCATGTTATTTTGTCTCTGTGCAAACATCCAATCTCCTGAATGGATTCTACATGAATTAACAGTCCATGCCGGAGTCTGTAACTTCTTTAGAGGTTGTGGAAGGAGGATTCTTGTTATTAGTTGGCGTACTTCTGTAAGGAACTTTGCCTCATCTACTTGGATTTTCTGTATATCCTGAAATGCCACTCCTATTGGAGAGGCAGAGTCCATGCTCAATTTTTTGCCTCAGGTAACCAAATATTGCTCTAATAGTCTCCTCCAGTGGTGATACCTTCAGTTTTTCCTGCTTTCTCTTTGAATATTGAAATGGACTCATGAATTTTCATCAATTCCATGTGTTTTGATTCACTTTTATTATTCTTGTTGATACTCAAGTCGCCACAGCATTGGCAGGTGGACGCCCCTTCAAGATGTTTCTCTTACCCCCCCCCTTTTTTTAAAGATTTATTTATGAGAGGAGGGAGGATAGGGGTAGGGGCAGAGGGGGAGAGAGAGAGAGAGAGAGAATACCAAGCAGACTCCCCGGTGAGTGCAGAGCCCGACCTGGGACTCGATCTCACAACCCTGTGATCATGACCTGAGCTAAAACCAAAAGTCAGACACTCAACTCCCTGAGCCACCCAGGTGCCTCTCTTTTGCCTTTTTAATATAACCCATTTATATTTCAAAGCTGCCTTGCTTTCTAGTATCACTAGATATTCTAGGCTCATACCCACCCCTTATCTGGAATCTACCATTTCTCTGTGGACCTACCTCTGTGACCTTCCAGTAATTGTAGAGTGCCAGAATCCGACTGCCAAGATTTGCTACTGAGGTAGCACCTCTAGGCAGTGGGCAAAACTAGCAAATACCCTTCTAAAAATGTAGGAGTTCCTATTGATTTTTTTTTTTTCCAAATCAGTTCTTACATTGCACTATTTTTACTTAATATCTTTGATTTATAGGTACCTCTTTTCTCTTTCACCAAAAATGTTTACTTGCTTTATTCTGTAATATAAAAATAACTGTAAAATTAATTTTTACAGATCTGGCAACCGAGCCTTTTGGAAGGACCTAAGTGAATATTTCACCACACAAAAAAGACACTCTTGTCTTTCCAAGTTGGTTGGCAAAAAAGCTCTCGCTAACCATAATATTAAGCTACTGTTATTATCTGAGCCTGAAAGTTATTTTTTAGTATATTTGATCTGTGGGGAAAAAACGTACACGTTTGTTACACTCTGCAAAAATTATATAGAGAGTGGCGTAAGATAGTCTTCGATTTTTTTTTTTTTCTAATTTATTTGACAGAGAGAGAGAGACAGCGAGAGAGGGAGCACAAGCGGGGGGAGTAGGAGAGGGAGAAGCAGACTTCCTGCCGAGCAGGGAGCCCGATGCGGGACTCGATCCCAGGACCCCGGGATCATGACCTGAGCCGAAGGCAGACGCTCAACCAACTGAGCCACCCAGGCGCCCCGATAGTCTTCGATTTTTAAATGGAGAGGGAGAGCCACAGAATAAAATGTATTCATCCTCGTGTGACACGGTTCCAGCCGTCTCTTGGTCCTTCTAGTGACGGCTGAATGTTGACACTGCAGTCAGTGGCCCCGGGCGTTCAGTCCGGCCGGGGCAGACTTTTATTTGCTTTGCTTTGGGTACTTTTCTCTAGTTCCTCACAAGTTGCCGGAAGTGAGCCTGACTTTGACACCGAACCGCCCGCCCCCTTTGCGTGACGCCGGCCGGGCGGGGCGTGACGCCGGCCGAGGGGTGCGTGACGCCGGCCGGGCGGGGCGTGACGCCGGCCGAGGGGTGCGTGACGCCGGCCGGGCGGGGCGTGACGCCGGCCGAGGGGTGCGTGACGCCGGCCGAGGGGTGCGTGACGCCGGCCGGGCGGTGCGTGACGCCGGCCGAGGGGTGCGTGACGCCGGCCGAGGGGTGCGTGACGCCGGCCGAGGGGTGCGTGACGCCGGCCGGGCGGTGCGTGACGCCGGCCGAGGGGTGCGTGACGCCGGCCGGGCGGTGCGTGACGCCGGCCGGGCGGTGCGTGACGCCGGCCGAGGGGTGCGTGACGCCGGCCGAGGGGTGCGTGACGCCGGCCGGGCGGTGCGTGACGCCGGCCGAGGGGTGCGTGACGCCGGCCGGGCGGTGCGTGACGCCGGCCGAGGGGTGCGTGACGCCGGCCGGGCGGTGCGTGACGCCGGCCGAGGGGTGCGTGACGCCGGCCGGGCGGTGCGTGACGCCGGCCGAGGGGTGCGTGACGCCGGCCGTGTGTATTTGTGCCCGCAGGTACTTGTTCGCTCTGCAGGTGAAGCAGGACCTGGCTCAGGGCAGGCTGACCTGCAATGACACCAGCGCGGCCCTCCTCATCTCACACATCGTACAGTGTAAGTGGCGTCCGTCGCTTCCCGAGGTCATGCGGGAGCCCGCCGTGATCTGATCGATGGGGGGGAAATGATCACATGCACTAAACACAGTAATTATGCCTTTGTGCTATTTTGCTGTGAGTGCCAGTGGGTTGAAGACCATCCTCCTCGTACTTGATGGGTGTCCGCACACACCCCCCCACCCCACCCCCCAGCATTGGCCTGTGAATTCTGTGTTCGGTATCTGTCTACTCTTATCTTTCTTTTTCTTTTCAAGATTGATTGATTGATTGATTGATTTGAGAGAGAAAATGGAGGGGGGAGGGGCAGAGGGGGAGAGAGAATCTCAGCAGACTCTACACTGAGTGCAGAGTTCCATCTCAGGACCCTGAGATCATGACCTGAGCCGAAACCAAGAGTCAGATGCTCAGCCGACAGTGCCCCCCGGGGTGCCCCTCTTTTTTAAGGACTTAGTATGCAATTGTTGATCATCTCAGTTGACTCAGAGGAGAAGCTTGGACAGATGGTGTCCAAGTAAACTAAACTTCTTCTGTCCTGTTCTTGGACTTAATATCCATTATTGAATATGGCATATTAGCCTTAAGACCTTAAGACCTAAAACAACGATGGCGCTTCTTGTATTCTGTTCTCCAGAGTTCAGTAAACCCCAGGACGCATGAGGCTGGACTGAATCCTAGTGATGCTTAAAACTGGATGTTTTAATCTTCTTAATCTAGGCAAAGGATAAATTCGATTGTGCTCATTCTAAGGCTTATTGACAACCCAGCTGGGCATTTTTTTTTCCTTCTTGGCCAAGGCAAAAATTACTTGGAATATACACGTATGTTTCAGGAAGATATTTATGTCACGTATGAGTATAAAAGAAATTGTGCCATCATATCATTTTAAAATTTCTGTTCTATCCAGAGTAGTCCCGTAGAATCAGCCCATTCGGATAACTGCCCAGGTAACAAGATTCCCAGTGTCACTCCTAGTGGTTAATGAATGCGCCTAATATGATGAGGTATTTCTAGAGACCATGCTTATCTTCTTATTTTTTATATATGGGCTTACTGAAGATCTCCCAGACTTAGGAAGGAAAGTTATTGGTTTGTCATAGCAGCAGGAGGGCTAGAGAATGATTGATTCTTTTACTGGCTTAGCTGGAGCCAGATGAGTTGGCACTGTTTTGTGCAGAGCAAATATTCTCAGTGGGTGCGATTTGTAGGAACACGTAGGCCATATTCTGCATGATTACTGGTGGGGCATTTCCCAGAGTGAGACAAGCTGCTTCACATGACAGAATGACAGGTAGGTTTCATAGCAACCGTTCACTAGCTTTTACTCAAAACACCTGGGCTCTGGTCATTAGGCTACTTTTTATTAAGCTTGTTACACAGACCATATGATTCAAAGAAAAAGCCATGCTGTCCCAGAGGTATTAAATTGATATAAACTGAGGTGGAGCTAGTGATGTTAAGGTACAATCATTACTTTAAAGGTCTTTCCTTTAGATTTCCAGATCATAACAATTCGGGGATGATGTAGAGGTTATGTGAGAAAAATGTGCCTCATCTTCCTTGTAAATGAAAAATTCATAAGAATCCGCAGTTTGACCTGTCATTTCTGATGCTAGAACTACAAGAGACTTAATAAACTTTATTTTATTTCACCAAATTAGATCACGTATGTTTATACCTTTTTACCACTAGCTTTTCTCTACATGAGAAGGCATTTGGGGTTTGCACTAGTAATTATTATATATGAGTTTCAAAAGTTGCTTTTGTAAAATCCTGAAATTCTGGGGCTTATTTAGAAGTCATAAAATCATAAATCCACATGTCTAGAATTTACTGCCTAGAACAAGTTGTCCCGGTTGGGTGGGGAGGAAGGAGGGAATCAGGAACATGGGTGGATGAAGATGGATGGATGCTGAAGTTTTCTTTCCAGCTGGTAGAGATGAGAAAGAGTGGAATCCATCCTGGCATGTTGGCACAGTTGTTAAATACGTCCTCACAGGAAGTCTTCTGACGTCCGGCCCTGACGATACCCACAGTCTGGGTTCACCTTGTCCACTGCCTTCTGCTTTGCTAGCTGGAGAATGTTCCACGGGGGAATGTAACAGATTGTGAAGTATTAATCCTATATGGCTGCGTCTTCTTTCTCTGTTTCTTGGTAGCCGAGATTGGGGATTTTGATGAAGCATCAGACAGAGAGCATTTAGCAAAAAACAAGTACATACCTCAGCAAGATGCACTAGAAGACAAAATCGTGGAGTTTCACCACAATCACATGTAAGTCCCACTGGGTGCCTTGCGTTCCCTTTGTGCTGTTTCTCTCTGTCCTTCCAGCGCAGGTGGGTGTGCACACACACTAACTTTTGGGATGAAATATGCAAAGGGTGAGGGAGAAGAGCACAGAGATTCATGGGGCTGTTGTTACTCACCCTGGACTCCCAAATGCAGGTTACCTACTTAAGACCAGAGCTCTAGGTTCCTTCTTTGATTTCCTGTGCTACTGGGATAGGCCTGGAATTTAGGACTCCCATGTTGTGGAATTGAAGGGAAAATGTAAGACCAATTAACAAGAAATCAGGAAAGGGATATGGTCAACAAAGGGCAAAGGAGGAATGTTATGAAAATCTAGAACCTTTCTGTCCTCTCCATTTTGTTTTTTTTAGTCTTGATCAGTATAATATTTTTCAAAAGATGCTCTGGGCCTACTGTTTTTGTTGCTGTTTTTAAGGAGGGTACTTGAGCTTTGATGATCATATGCAAGAATGTTGCCTTGAACTTTGCTTCCAAGTGTAGGCCTATTGTAAGCGACTAAAAACATGTTTTAACACCGTGGTGTTTTGCTTTTATATGACCTTAAAGGAAACTCTTTGAGATTCCAAAAAAAAACCAGGGTAAATGTGAGATAGACTTTTGGGGTTTTGTGTTACACAGGCAATGGGGCTTTTGTCCTAGCTGCTTGACTTTGGGTGATAATGAGTGGGGGGTTGGGTGTCATCTGATTAGGTAGCTCCATTGTTTGTGATGAAATGCCTTTTTATTTCCCAAGAGAAGTTGCTTAATCTCAAATTAATAGACACAGGGAATTCAAATCTCCTGGCCTTTCTCTTTAATTTTTGTTTTGTCAGTGGACAAACACCAGCAGAATCAGATTTCCAACTCCTGGAGATTGCCCGTAGGCTGGAGATGTATGGGATCCGGTTGCACCCGGCTAAGGACAGGGAAGGCACTAAGATCAACCTGGCTGTTGCCAACACGGGAATTCTCGTGTTTCAGGTAAGAGCGTTTAGAACACAGCTCAGTTCCCTAGGTGATGGAAAGATAAGAGTTGGCCCTTCAACTCTGATTCCGTGTTGGGTGGGCCAAGTTAAGACCTCTGACAGTTACTTTTAGGTGAACAGGAAAAAACTAACCTCACCTCAGGGTTTCGATTTCTTTCCAGGGCCTCACCTTCCAGATCGTATTCCATTGGCCCCTGCTCTGGTTGGGAAATGCACAAATCGAGATTTGCTTGTGTCTGTTGACTTTGTAGGATCACAGAAATCTCTCTCAGTGGACCTCTGCTCAAAACCCAGTATAATAGAATCAGGATTTTATATCCCCCCCCCCCCCCAATAAATACCTTCTTCACACTGACACATGATACTCATGTCATCTTCCTCCCCTCCCCCCCTTTTTTTAACCTGTTAAGGTTTTTAGTTGCTTTTTTTTTTTTCCCCCAAATTTAGGGGTTTTAAAACCTAATTTAGGTTTTACCTCAGTCGGCTGATCTGTGATTTCAGGTATACATAACTTGAGAAGCGTATTTTTTAGGATTTAGTAGTTTTATAAATTCCTAAAAGCCAGGTGCTATAGTAAGTTCGTAGCAAAACACTGCACTTGAATTCTTACCTGTGTTTTACTTAAGGATACAGTTTTCTGTACTCTGAAATGTGTACTCTCTTGATCACACTGCTGTTGTACTGTTGATCAATGCTGCTTTTTGTTTCTTAACAGCTTCATTGAGGTATTATGGACGTAGAATAAAATGCATATATTTAACGTATGCAGTTTTGTAAGTTTATATATATATATATATATGCCATCAATGATATATATATATGTCCTGAAGCCATCAATGAAATCAAGACAATGAACATATTCACCACTCCCAAAGGTTTCCTCAGTGCTTTTCTTTTAAACAAAAGCGAGTCATCTGTGATTTGGTTTCAAAGGGGTACTGAGAAAGTGTCTGCCTTTTAAATTGGGTCATTTTCACCTGTTCTGAAGGTGTAAATATGTACATAATCTAAAATACTTCTTCAGACTCTGCCAGGTTCAGTTATATTTTCCCTTCCTATTTTACCAAAATAGTCCCAGGGCTTCTCTTCTCCAGTATCAGATGTTTACGACGGACATGAATTATCACAGAGTGCCGTCCCAAGAGGAGCCAAAGTTGGGTTTCGTATGGGAAAGGTGTTGGAGGAGGTGACTGCTCTTAATAGTCTCTGACCTGCTGAAATAATCTTAGGAGGACTCGATGAGCAAAATGACAATAAACCAAATAGAGTTTTCAGTCCTACCATGAAATTTTAAAATCAGAAGCCTTAAACATTTCTAAAAGTCATAGGTTGGGGGGAAGAAGTGCCTCACAATTGAATTAATTTGCTTTGATTATGTGTGATAGAATCTAAATATTGAGAATTGCTCAGTTATTTAATCATGTACAAAGTCTGTATCTTGGAATTAATCTTTTTGCCAGTCCTTAATTGCCTCATTCTTACCAATTTAAATAAACGGTTCTGGTGTTCAAGCAGGCTCAGGGGGAATTCTAATTTTAGTTGAGATGACAGGACAGATGGGAGCTGGTATCTGGCAACATCCCCTTGCTTCTCCATCACCCTGTCTCTCCACACCTGACTTTCAAAGATGAGGACGTGAGAGTCCTGCCCTGAGACTGTTCTCTGGTCTAGAAGACACACCGCGGGCCGGGCCTCCCTTCCCCATCCTGCCTGTGCGATTGGCAGCCTGCTGGGCATGGGAGCCAGACCTGTGTGCGCCAGGGGGTTGCTTGCTAACCTGCTGTGTTGCTTTTATGGAGATTAAGTTAGCTGCTGGCTAAGGCACATGCTCGGGAATCTCATTCTGCCACATGAAGTGTGTGATTTTGGACAAATTAAAATCTGTCCATGCAGCAGTTTCCACATCTGTAAGAGAAAGATAATAAACCCATCTCCCTGGGTATTGTCTAAGGTTTGAAAAGATGAGGTCTATAAAGTCCTTATGGGGTGCTTGGCACTCCGAAAGTGATGGTCACTAATTATAATGGTGGTGGTTGTCATGGTTTTTATTGTTTTTTGTCTTTCTTTTTATCCTTCCCTTGGCCGGCTGCTCCTCTCCCTGGAGGCAAACTTAGTTTGAATGCCAAAGCCTATAATTAGTGAAAAATAATGCTCCAGGAACAGGAATCATCCACAGCAGCAAATCCTGAGAATCCTCTAGCAGAAGGCCTTCTTACTGAGCATTCGAACGACAGCTCCCCATACCCGAGGCAAACAACCCCCATGTTGCTTATTATGCATTTTCTGGCTCACTGGCTGATACCTTTCTTCTTCTCAGGGTTTCACTAAGATCAACGCCTTCAACTGGGCGAAGGTGAGGAAGCTGAGCTTCAAGAGGAAGCGCTTTCTCATCAAGCTCCGCCCTGATGCCAACGTAAGTGGGTGGGGCCGGGGGGGGGGGCTGGCGCAGATTCAGACCTCGGAGCCCACCCGGTGATCCCGGGGATGGAGGGGCTCTCTTGGGGCACAGGCTGGAACTGCAGCCAGCACTGTGCCGGTGTCTGAGGGTCTGCACCCAGAGGTGTGCCCAGATGCTCAGTAACCACACTTTCACCTGCGTAGACAGAGCGAGAGTAAAGAATGTGCTGTGCCCCGCCCCCCCCCCATAGCCTGACCTATACAGTTGCTGGGGTTCCCGCCTCTGGGCCACCTCCTTGAGACCCCACTTAGCATCCCCCAGATTCGGGGCTGACCCCTGCCCACACAAGCCTCCAGCTGTCCCCAGCTTTCGCATCCCCACTTTTGTCCCCAAGTCTCTGACAACACATTCTCACAAGCTAATAAGCAGGTCCACCCCAGTTCCTGCAGAACCCCTAAAGATGTCGCTCACCCCAGGACGGGGTCAGGGAAGAAAGAGCATCTTCTTCCCCTGCCGGAGATGGGCAGTGGAGGACATGGATGATAGATTTCTGATGTCCCCAACCAGAACTTGGAGTGTTGTTCCCCCCCCGCCGTGGAAAAAAAAAAAAAGATGATAAATGGCCATCTCTAGGCTTATCGTTCAGCTACAGAGTGGATTAAATCAGCTTTTATGGCCTGACCCAGGAAGCAGTCACCCATTATAAGTTGTTTTCTATGGGAAAATGCTTTTTGAGTTCCAAAAGGTTACTTAAAAATGCAGAATTATGGCATGCTTGTTTGTAAGTTGGGACTGCCCAGAACTGTGAGATCCCTCAGAATAGTTGGAATTGCTGGGAACATTGAAGACTGTGGTAAGTCCTGTTTATAGAATACGGCCACTTACATTGAGAACGTTGAGGCTGGGAATAGAAAATGACACTATCCGCTTTCCAGACTCAAAGGACATGATTTTTTCAGCCTTGAGTGATACTTCTGTGCTCCAGAAAAAAAATGTTCATTTCCTGTGTGGTCCCTGGGGCCACCTGGACGCTTGAGCCATATGTGGCTCGACAGAGAAAAGATCTAAGACCAATATGCAAAGTTGGCATGAACCTTCAGGGAGAAAATAGAATGAAGAAGTGTGTTTCAGTTATTTTAAAGGGGGCAAAAAAGGGATTTTTTTTTTAAAGATTTTATTTATTCATTTGAGACACAGAGAGAGAGAGCATGAGCAGGGGGAGAGGCAGAGGGAGAGGGAGAGGGAGAAGCAGGCTCCCCGCTGAGCCAGGAGCCTGATGTGGGGCTCAATCCCAGGACCCTGGGATCATGACCTGAGCCGAAGGCAGACGCTTAACCATCTGAGCCACCCAGGCGCCCCAAAAAAGGGATTTCGGTGCTTGGATTTTTTTTTTTTAAAGAAGGAAATGTAAGCCGCATACACAAAATTTGTTTATGAATTTTGTCAAAAGAAATGTTAGAACTTCTGCTAAGTATTCCTGTTTTCTTTAATTCCCCTAAGGAATTCTGTGGGGGGAAAATGGTTGAATGATGACTTTATTTTGTCATTAGGAACAGCTGTATTTTATTAAACATGGTCTTGCTATATAATAAAATACACAATTGAAATTTTATTGGACATACTTGTTTTCTGTCCCTTTTCTCATTTTTCAACCCAGTGTCCACGGGTAATGGAAAAAAAAAAACAACCCACAGTGGTATTTTCTCTTTTTAGAGCTCGTACCAGGATACCTTGGAATTTCTCATGGCCAGTCGGGATTTTTGCAAGTCCTTCTGGAAAATCTGTGTTGAACATCATGCCTTTTTTAGACTTTTTGAAGAGCCCAAACCAAAGCCAAAGCCCGTTCTCTTTAGCCGAGGGTCATCATTTCGGTTCAGGTAAGGATTTCCTTCCACACCTCTGTTTGCCATGGGAACATTCCTGAGACTTGCCTTTATTCTAATTCAGAAAGGATTTCCTTTCTCTGTAGAAGCAAGTGTTAACCTTTGGTGTAGCCTCCTGGAATGCCGCATAGACTTGCACATCATTGGTTCACTTTCTCACTCCTTCTTTCAACAAACATTTGAGTGTCTTCCACATGTCAAATCCTACTCTAGGCCTTGGGGATGCACAGTGACCAGAATTATCCCTGCCTCCTCGAAGCATATGGACTCTCAGGATGGTTGCTTAATAAGCAAACAATTATTAAGGGGTGTTATCACTGGAACACTGTTATTTAGAAGGGAAATACCAAGAGATGAAATGGGCACATACAGTGTCTCTCAGAGGTCGTCTCTCCTGGTGATGGAAGGAGGGGAAGGAAAGATAGGGTGTTATGTGTTTAAATAAGAATGCCTTGCTGCCTTCTCTTCCCTCTCATCCTCTTCCTTCTAGCGGTCGGACTCAGAAGCAGGTTCTTGACTATGTGAAAGAAGGAGGACATAAGAAAGTGCAGTTTGAAAGGTAAGGGAAACTTTGATGCCACTTCTGATTTGACAGTCATTCTCTCCAGGTGACAGTGCATTCCTGCTCAGTCTCTCTTCACCCAGGCCTGGTGAGTTACCGAATGAGTGCTTCATAGTGCCCCCGGGCCAGTGTGGTGTAGACAGAAACATCTGAGCGCTGGGGCGCTTCCTCAAGGGTGAGGTGAGATGTGAATGGGCCTTGGAGGGCCAGGTGAGGAAGAAGAAGAAGCCAGCTGAGAGCGGGATGGAAGAGGAGCAGGAGGTTGTGGTGGGGATAAAACACTCTAGAAACTGCCTCTTCCAGGAGTCCTTAAGTATTTTGGGATTTGAATAGAGAGTATTTCTATAAACTTGTAATGAAATACAGCTTGGATGAGAAGCAGCAGGATTTAGAGCTGTCGTTAGCGAATGCTTATAGCCCTTGCTAGGTTCCATGCACTTTGCATATATTAACTCACAGAGTCTTCAAGCCAGCTCCATGAGGTCAGTGCGCTCCTAGTCCCCTTTTTCTTTTTTTTAAGATTTTATTCATTTATTTTAGAGAGTGCAAAGGGGGCAGGGGGAGAGGGAGAGAAGCAGACTCCCCGCTGAGGGCGGAGCCCGATCCCAGGTCCCCAAGACCATGACCTGAGTGGAAATCAGGAGTCGGATGCCTAACCGACTGAGCCCCCTAGGCGCCTCTCTCCTATTCCCTTTTTAAAGATGGAAACACCGCAGCTCAAAGAGATTGCGTTACTAGCCCACGTCACAGAGCTGGCAAGTGGCCCCCTGCCCGGAGCATGGCTCTGCTGCCCCAAGAGGGGAGAAGCAGAGAATCCAGGGTAAGATAAAAGGGTAAACGGCACACGTGATGATGCTATGGGCTGTTTAGTGCATGTGGATTTCTTTTTCTTTGTTTTTAAAGATTTTAGTTATTTGACAGAGAGAGAGACAGCCAGAGAGGGAACACAAGCAGGGGGAGTGGGAGAGGGAGAAGCAGGCTTCCCGCCGAGCAGGGAGCCCGATGCGGGGCTCGATCCCAGGACCCTGGGACCATGACCTGAGCCGAAGGCAGACGCTTAACAACTGAGCCACCTAGGCGCCCCTGGATTTCTTTTTAACATTTTTCTTTTTTACATTTTAATCCATCTTAAAGTATGGAGAACACAGCAAACATCCACATTTCTTTCTCTTCCTGGGTTTTTTCCCCTTTTTGTGTGTAACTACTGTTGTGACAGATGTAGCTACATCCCTCCCCCCGCAACAACCCTTCTCCCCTTCAGAGGCGACCACCATCAGCTTTGTGTTACTCCTGTTACACATATTTATGCATCTAAAAAGAATGTGCAGGATTTCTCTGCGGTGTGCTGTTTCCTTTGTTTAACTAGTAGCGCATTGTACCTAATTCTGCATCTTGCTTTTTAAGCCCTCCCCTGATCTGGGGCTCTGTATTGGCGTTTTAGGGTATTGTGAAAGTACTACATTTTATTTATCTGATTCTCTGTTGACAAACATTCGGGGTGCTCGGTGCTTTGTTTTACTTTCGCCGAAACCTGATGCTGTGACCGTCCTTGTGTATTTGGAGTATTTTGAAGAAAAGCTGAATGTACATTAGTATTTGATCTCTCTGTATTTATACAGTTTTATCGTCTGGTAGCTGAAAAGTTTCTAATGCTTGTTCATGGAGGAAGAGGAGGGCACCGGCAGACTAAGGAAGGGAAAAGATAAAGGAGATGTGCTAATGGCATTAAATCTAGTTCCTTCTGCTGAGACTGTAAATTCATTAATGGGGGCGGGCCTTCCCTGAACTCAACACTGTGAAAGAGTTAGCTGATTAGTGGTCATTGCCTCTATTACAGAACTGATCTAGAAACTCATTACCCAAAATACATGAATTGATAATATTGTCAGACCAGAACTTGCACTTCAGGACATCCTCGGGCCCAGCCGACTCTCCCTCCCATTGACCTTTCTAGGACTAGAAAAGTAGTGAACAGTGGCTGGGGTTCCTTGAACCTGAGCAGGGGATTGCTGGGAATTTTTTCAGAGTTTAACCCCTGAACACTACAAGTATTAGGAAAAGAATGACTCCCTTTTCATGGGGCATCCATACACACTACTTTAGGTACCTTCATATTGAAGAAGGGCATAAGGCTGTTGCTATTTTTCATTTAAAACAACAACAACAAGAAAAAAACCCAGCTTATCTAACTGGCTATCTTATGTGATTTCTCCCAGGAAGCACAGCAAGATTCAGTCCATCAGAAGCCTGGCTACACAGCCTACAGAGCCGAATTCAGAAGTGCCAAAACAAGTCAGTAATGCTGATCAACTAACTATTGTAACTGGGGGGGGGGGGGGGGGGGGGGTTGTTTTGTTTCACCAAACTTTCTCTGTTAAGTACTATGTTTCATAGTATGTTTCTGAGTTATTTGCCCTTCACCTTTGGGGTTTCTTTTTGTAGAGAAGAGTATAGTTGTGTGCCCTGGCTTTGAGCAGACGCAGGCTCTGTGCACCCCAGCCTGGACTCAGCGTGCCCTGGAGTGGGTCCTTTTTCAGCTGACTTCCTGTCTTCCATCCCATGCTTTTGCCACAGAGAAGTTTGCTCTGTTGGCCTGAACTCAGCTTAGGAGTAGAACCACCCACAGGAGCCAGTAGAGCGGAGCCCACCCTCCAGCTAAATGGGTGTGGTTGTATGAAGACACTGGGACCTCCTTTGTACCTGCTGGGTGTAGCTCCCATTCGGGGCCAAGGTCAGAACCCTTTGTTGGTACCAGACTCGGTGGTGAGTTCCCAGGACTCCTGTTACAGGGCAGTGACCACAATTGGCAACAAGAGACATTATCACTCTTGCCCTGAGGATGGTGAAAACTCATTTTCTCTGGAATTGGCCTCTGGATGTGTTTTCCGGGTTTTCTCTATAAGAGAATGCCAACTTTGTCGGGGAAGAACATGAAGATTTCCTTTATGCATCTAAAAAGAGTGCCTGACCTGGCTGTTCTTCTCTTAGAAGTATAAACAAAGTTTTTGTCATTTGTCTGAAATCCATGTCAACTTGCCTTTGGGGGCCGGGGTCCCACCATGTGTTTTCTTCCTCTCCCCGCTCACCCTTTCTTGGGAAGCCCCCTGTGGGTTGCAAGGATTCTCTTGTTCCACGGAAACTTTGGAAACCCAGTGTGAGCCCAGGGGCCCTAGAGAGCAGACAGGCAGTGGCCCACTCGTGCTGCAGGAGACCCTGCATCGTCAGCATCCACACGCAGAGAGAACTTTCTGGATGCTGACCAAATTCACTCGGGAGCGCCTGCTCATGGCGATGTTTTGTTTGAGCAGCGTGGAGGGCAGCCTTACTTGGCAGTCCTTCCGGCTGCTTGAAGCTTAAGGGGGGTTACTAAATTAGCCTCTGACCTCGCCCTCCCCCTCTCTCGCCCCGCCCCGCGCAGGCGCAGCAGAGTGCCGGCCTTCCCGCCGCAGAAGGCCCGGAGCCCGCCGGCGGCCCGGGCGGCCAGCAGGGAGAGGAGCCCGGCGTCTTGGCCGAAGAGCCGCGCCAGAGCCCCGCGCTGCCCCGGAGCCCCGCGGGCGGCGGGAAGGCGGACGGAGCCGCGCGGGCGCCGGCCCACGAAGAGGAGGAGGCCGTTCAGGAAAGGACCCAGCAGAGTAAAGCTCAGCCCCCGCAGCCGAGCACAGGTCCAGCATCCAGGGCTGCCAGAGGCAGCAGCACTTCCATTCCTTTCATTGACTGCAGTGACGTAGATAGTGAATCCGACCTGCTCAGGGAGCAAGCGTCCCAGTCCCAGTCCCAAACAAATGACAATTATGAGGGTGATTTGACCAGTGGGGTTTACCTGCTCTCCAGGGATGAGAGGCAGACCGAGGCTAGGCGCAGGGCTTCCCCTCCCTCTGTGAAGTCCTCCCGGCCTCCTTCCAGAGAGTTCCTTGATGATGATTCCGCAGACCTAACTTTTGATATGAGTGGGAGCCCCCGACTCCCAAGACACAGCTCCCTGATAGACGAGCTGTTCAGGGCCTCAGACGGCCACAGTACCCCGGCCACCCCACTGTCTCCCGTTAGCAGACAGTCGAGTCCAAATAGGAGTTGGGACAGGACCGGGTCTCAAGGCTATGTCTCGGAAAACGGGCATGACCCGAGAGAGGAAAGTGTAGGAGAAGATCCTCTCCCAAGGCAGGGTCCTCATTACGAAAACTCTTCCTTCGTCTTACAAAGGCCATACTTACGGAATCTCCCCAGTAGATACAATAAGTCGGAGACAGACCCACTCATCCTTAGCCAGGTAGCGTCAACCCCAGAGGCATTGGGTGGGCTTGATGGCCACGAGAAGGGAGGACTGACCAGCCAGGCTGCTTCAGGAGGTAGAATGCTGGCTAATGGTGCACCTCTCGTGGGTCCCACCTCAAAGACCCCTGCCGTGCGGTCAGCATGTGCCGGGGGCATGGCGGACCAGCGGGCGCCCCTGCACTTGACTGAGGGCTCCACCAGCAGCGGGACTGAATCCAGTGATTCAGACTCTGAAATGGGGACCCCTCTGAGCCAGCCACTCACATTTGGCAACCCAGCAGTGCTGGGCTCCCCTTCCATGCTCAGAAGTCAGAAGCACTTGGGTGGCCTGCACATGAGTGAGGAGGAAGAGGAGAATGAGTAAGAGGGCCAGGCTTCAAGTATTGGGAACCTGGAGTCATGAGTCCAGGCTTCCAGTGGAGATGATCTGTCCTAGTGACTAATCGTTAATCAACGTTTGCTAGAGGAAGTTTTGGACAGCCATGTTTGGATAGGGTATGCCTGACTCTAAAATCTTTAAGAAACAGGAAACTTCACACAGTGGGCTTGCTTTCCAAAAAAAAGAGGTGGACAAGATAAACAGTAAGACACAATGACAAGTTACCAGGAGCTTGTTTATCTTTCTGATTAAGGCAAGGAAGAAATACGTTTTTATGAATCTGATCATATGTATAGGGTGTTGTATTTATGTGGAAATCTTGTGTGTATTGAGTTTGTGTGCAGATCACGCTCCTATTGATTGAATGTTTAGGCTGAAGTATCATTGAGATCCCAGGAACGGTGTTGGTTTTACTTTTTCCCCCTTCTTTAAGAGGAGGTGCTGCTTTTCGGAGCTTCATAAAGTGAGGGATTGACATAATTCAAGACCGTTTGTAAGTTGATTGCTGGTTGAGATTAAGTGTTGGTGAAATCTTTGTCAAGAATAATGAACATTTTAATAGGGAGAATAGTCTTTTTTTTTTTCCAGACTTTATATGAAATGATGTAAAGGATGTCAGGTAGAATTAGTTTCTAAGGGATTGCTGGTTTGGTTGGGATTTGCATCAGTCGGTCAAACTGTTAGCTATGTTTTAAGAAGCTATAACTCTGGCTGTCAGAATATCTAATTGAAACACAGAAATGCTATTGAGTGATGATGCAGGGGAAAGTCAGACCTCGTTATAGACACTGTTATTACCAGGCTGGCAAACTAAAGGCCTGCCTTTGAATCATGCGCAGCAGAGAGAAGGACCGTTTCCCGGTATTGCTGCTCCTTGGCTGGTTATTATGTACATTCTTAATGTTCACACTTGGGTGAACAGTGTCTTCTCTTGGGAACAGTGACTTCTAGAAGTTTCTATATGCAGGAAAAAAGTGTATGTAGTGAGAGGTTTGATTTCTTTTTAAATCTTGACCACCTCTGTCAGTGCCTTTCACTCAGCATTCCTGCATCTTAGATCAAAGAGCCTGGTTTTAACTTGCTTGTTTCTCAGCCCCAGCTGCACAAGGGAATCACCTGGGACATTTTAAACATCAGTGATGCCTAGGCTCTGACCCCAGACATTTTTATCTCATTGGTCTGGGGTGCCACTTGGCTTCCCCAGATGGTTCTGCTGGGCAGTCAGGGTCACTCCTCACCCTGACACAGTTGCCTTCTGGAATCTGGTGGAATATGTTGAAACTGATAGGTAAATTTCTGGCTTGCTTGCAGAGTAAGGAAAGCATCACCAATGAAATACTTTGATTAATTAATGCCTGTTATTTGGTATTTTGCAGTCTGTAATACTTTTTTTAAAAAGATGAATTGTAGAGTCAAATTTTTAGATCCTAAGTAACTACCAGATTATCGAAAAGAATTTTAACAATGATATATCCCTGGCGTGCCACCATGCCAACTGCCTTACTAAACTCATCCGGGTGGCATGATGACAAGGGAAGAGCTACACATGCTTAGGAAGCAGGGTAGAATTTGGCAGCCGTATATAACAAATAGACATATTAACTGACCTCGTGGCTCACAAATGATTATCTGTCCACATGAATGTTGACAAGTTGGTTTTGAAGATGCTGAAAACGTAATCCATTTTTATACAGACCTTTTTTTGTTTGTTTTCCTAATCATTTGATTCAGTGCATGATTGATGAATCAAACTGATTATTGGATAGTTTGAAAGATGTTCATTGAAGTAGTCTCGCTTTAGATTTATATATTTAACAGTCACAGAACTTTAAAACTAGAAGGGATCTTAGAGATTATCTAGGGGAAACCTTCATTTTGTGGATGACAGACCTTGTTCTGTTGAAGTCAAGAGACTTCACATAGTCCTACAACTACTGCATGACGAAGCTAAACTAGAACCTTGGCCTCTAGCCCTTCAGCTCTGGTCTGTGTGACCTCTTGGTGCAGTAGGACCTTTTTGATTCAATACTTTAATTTTGGAGAATCTTGTTCAGATTAATAATTAAAATCAGATGTGGAGACCAGGGATCATGTAGACTTAGGCAGTTACAGTCCGAAATACAGAGGAAGAACTGCTTTTTCTGTTGTGGGGTTTTTGCACTTATAATGTGTTTTTGCGTATTCTGTTTTGGACTTAGAAAAAGATGTTGATTTGCTGTATAAAAATTTAGTCAAATGTGAGTTAAGCAGAGTCACATTTGGAATCCTGTGGTTTATTTGTGAAGGTGATTTGTTCAAATGAGTTTTCTTTTTACCTCTAATTACACAGCAGCCTGATGATGAAGTATGAATGAGCAGTGGATATTAACTTACCCAGCATACAATGTGAATCAGCAAATGTAAACCTCCAAAGCAAAACATGCTCCAGTAATTATTTTGTTTTGCTTTTTGCTTAAAGGAGTGATTTTGTTTGTTTTTATCGGAAGTGTTTTAAAAACAGCTGATCAGTGGTAGTGTACTCAGTTCTGTATTGACAGACGTTCCCCTTTTAGGGTTGCTCATCAAGTTTTTCTCTGGTTGGTTTTGTACCAGCCAAGCGACTCAATTTCTGCTTCTGGGCCAGTATTTATGAAAGCAGCAATCCTGATGTGATTAATGGTGCTTAACGGAGAAGGGGT
Source organism: Mirounga angustirostris (assembly GCF_029215605.1). Taxonomy (NCBI): domain Eukaryota; kingdom Metazoa; phylum Chordata; class Mammalia; order Carnivora; family Phocidae; genus Mirounga; species Mirounga angustirostris. The sequence continues at coordinate 12,786,540 of NW_026991711.1, read as the reverse complement.
ATGGTTTGTTCAAAAGCCACATAGCCTAAAGTGCTGAGAATATTCACTGATTGCCTCTGGGGGAGCTTGCTCTGCACTAATAAAGATTCTAAGCATGGGTCGGGAAGTACATTTAAGCATTTTTTGAGCCCGGCGGAGCCACCTTGCACAGGAGACGTATTCCCTCACTGTGCAGAGGTCGGAAAGCCCACACCCTCCCACCTTCTGCTTTTTGGGCGCCTCTGGTTCCCTAGGTCTTTACCTAGGAGCCTCACGGTGTGGCAGAGAAGGACATGCGTGTGCACAAAGTTGAACCAAGGGTGCAGCAAGACCAACAGTGGGGTTGGGTGTGAACAGGTGACCTGTGGATTCATTCCAGTTTCCAAAGGGTTTCCCAAGACCTGTCTGTCTGTTTTTCTAAGACAATAGCTAGTGCAGAGGGCTTCTGAATCAATAAGGAGCCCAGGTCTTTAGGTAATAGCTGCTCTATGAAATAGGATACCTTAAGGCCTTGGATAGAAGACATACCATCTATGGAAACACATCTTCCAGCCACTAGCCCTCCTCCAGGGCCCCCTTGCATCCATATCTTTTGTGAGATGGTATTTCAAAGTATGCACACTGTAACCTCTTTTGTGGTTGATTTTTTTTGTTGCTATTTTTCAGGACAAAATAAAATGCAAGAAATTCTTTTAGCATGAAGAAATGCATTTAATGAGTTCCGGAACTTATAGTGAACTGTTCCAGGTCCTTTGACAGGCATCTGTATGCCATTGACGATATTTTATTAGACAGGCATTTAATTAAAAGAGGTCTGTGGGCCAGATTCTTCCCCACATATGTGACTCATATTTGGGGATTTCTCCAAATTGTGCCACGTGGCCCACACTTGAAATGTGAATAATTCTGATTTTATTCTGAAGAACTTCTTTGAAGATTCAATCCCAGCAATACTTAAAAAAGCCAGGCCCACAAAACTAAAATACAGCCTGAGCCTCTTGAAATTTGCACCAAGTATACAAAGTCCAGTCTGTCCTCTACTGAATCAGAAACTCAGCCTGCATATTAGCAGTGGAATCCCTTTGATTGTGTTGTGAAGCAGTACCTAAAAGAAGGAAAAATTAATGAGATCACAGCATCCTTTTTCGTATCTTAATGATCAGTGTTCACATGCTTTCCATCGACTTCTTCCACTTAAAATATTATTCCATATTCAGCACGAAATGAGTTTGGTGCAGTTGTTGTCATGAGTCAATGATTGGCCCAGCCTTAAATTAAGAAATTTGGGGGCCCTCTTCATCATTGGGCTTATTTTGAGTTTATTCTATTTTAATCACTCTTTGCCTTGGCCCTTATGCTTATTAGCAAGAATTTAGAGAGACCTCAGAATTGCATTCCTAAGAAAGGCTCTGTTTCCTGGATCTTCTCTCTCAGAGGCTGTAAGCCTTCCTTCTCTGATAGTTCTGAGTATAGTCACTCTGAGGCTGGCTGGCCTTCCTCTGATTTCATGGGATGAGTCTATTGCTGGAGATTTTATAAATCACACTGCAACAGAATCTTTCTCTACCATTGCTGCGATAGAGAGTAAGTCTCTTCTTGAACCTGAAAGGAGTTGAATGTTTCAGAATAATCCACCGCTGGTGGCTCTCTGATGAGTTTTACACTCAGCCACATTCACCACATCCATGAGAGCAGATGGAAGGAGAAGCACTTGTCATAAACTTCGAGAGCAGTAAGTGGTGAACAAACACGACTCTGGAGACAGGAGAGGCTTTACTGGTGCTGCTTTTTCCTCGTTAGTTTCATTCACTCTGTTTCAGAACAGTCTAGTTGAGTGAAAGGATACCCGGCGGTGGGGTCTAAAGTGTGTGCTGGTGCATACCTCTAACACCACTCACTGGTTTTTAAAATGAAGCCATTGACTTTTAGATCAAAATAAGCATGCCACTTAATGTAGCCGTTCTCTTCTTACTTAAAAAAAATAAAAGAAAACCCACCAACTCCATGATTTGGTGTTATGTTGTAGGTATCTTGTTGCCCCTTGCTTAGAGCCGTCATTGAAGGGCTACTTATTGTTTCTTCGAATAACCTAGAGATTTCCAAGTAGTCCTCCTACAAACACAAATGCTCATTTGTATGCCATACCTATGTTTGGGAGGGTGGTGGGTGGAGTCTTGTTTTGACCAAAAAAAAAAAAAAAAAAGAAATAGTACATTATTCCAAAAAATATAAATGACACTTCTAGCATGAGGAACTTTTTCTTCTCTTCCAGTGAAAGCAATTCAACATCCCCTGGTGGGAGCTGGGGAAGAAGTGAGAAAAGTCTTTTCCTGAAAGCTTTCAGAATCAAGTAGACTGTTTTGTTTAGGATCATTTCAGTGTAGACTGACTGCAGACCCCTCAGCTTCGCCTGGAGACAGCCTTCGGCATCTCTTCGGCTTCTGGTGCCGCTCCCTGGGGAAGGCAGCTCCTCTGTGTCTTTGCATGGGTTCTAGATCAGGTTACTCTGGGCTGTCTTGGGGTGGCTTTATATCTGAAAGCAGGGAAGATTAAAAATCAGCTGTTGACATGGGACATCTGATCTACACGTGTAGCTGAGAGCCGGTTTAAAGGGTTCACGGTAAGCCTGGTGCTGTTAATGCCATCCCGGGGAGGGCACTGGAAGGTACTCGGGCTTGCTGCTGGCCCAGGGGCAGCGGTCGCAGAACTGAAGGGAAATGGCACAAACCAGGGGCGCTAAGGACAGAGTAAGGACCGTGTGTGCACGTGTAGTAAAAAGCATCGAACAGTTACTGACTCATTCTACTTCTGGGTAAGAGGTGGAGGTGGTAGTGGGACAGGGAGTCTGCAGGCAGGGTTGTCCTGCTCCCTGACGAATTTGGTTTGTTAACCGGCTCTCATGTAGGAAACTGGAGCAGGTTCGTTTTGGAGCTGGCAGTGATGTGACTGCTGTGTCGTTGCTCAGGGTCACGCTTTCTGGCTCATGAAACTAGGCTAACAGCCCCTTTTCCCCGGGCCTCAGAAGTTTCTTTGTAGGAAATAATTCATCGCGCTGCCTGCAGCCATGTACAGAAAGACCAAAGATAGGCCTTCTTTAGTGAAGACCACATACCTGCTGCTCTGTCCACACACAACCCGTGCCCGATGGGTCCTCACGCTCACCACCCCCTTTCTGCCTGGAAAGTTGCCGTGAACACCTAACTAACCAGATTTCACAAGCTTGGCCTATATTATTAATCCAGTTCCCTTCTGTTCTTTCTGTGTGTATATTTAATACTATAGATAAAATATTTTATTAAAAATGTCTAATGCACCAAATTTTAAAATAGAAAAGGCTGGGGATTTCATTCTCATTTTTGTCATTTGTTTAATAAATTTGAGAAAACATTTTTCTGTTGTTCCATTGTATGCACTGTTTGTCAGCATGTACCTATCTAGGAGAAAAAAAAAAGCTTCCCCCCCCCCCCCCCCGTTCTGTCTTTATCCTCGGAGCATGGTGTACTTTCTGTTCCCTGCATTGTTGGAGCACTGTCTGATGTCTTTTTTTTTTTTTTTTTTACACTGCTGAATACCAATTTGTACTTGGAATACCTGTTTCCTCTAGAATTACAGTGATCCTGTTCGCTAAACAGCAAGCTTTAACACGGACGCATGCCGGGGTCATCCCCTAGTTCACTCGGTGGGGAACAGAAGGCAAATGGAAGACTTCACTTTTCTGATTTCATCCTCTAACATGCCTGCCCTTCGTACTGTGTGTTCCTGGGCGGGGGCGGGGGCGGGGGCGGGGGGTTGTCTTTGGAAAGGAGCAGGATCACTGTAGTTGGGGGAGAGGTCTCATGGAAACAGAGCGTATCTGTGGCTGCAGCTTACATAGGGGAGCTCAGACACCTAACCAGAGGGTTGGCTTCGTGTTTTATTGGGGACCATCCATTCAGATGGGGATAGAACACTTTCCATAGCTGGTATCTGTAAGAGAATTTAGTTGGGCGTTGGTTTTGGCGGGGGCTGGTGGGAGCATAGAGAAGACCCCGCCCAGCTCAGCCCCACTTGGCTACTCTTGGCCAATAAGCTGTTATTAGTTTTGATGTGCCCCCAAAATGTAGGCTGTCCCAGATACTGTCTGGTTTCATCTTCTCTCCATGGCCTAAGAGTGCCGCACGTCTCAGTAAAGCATGGATTTATACCACCGGGAAGGGTGCTGGCTTCTCCAATAACAATGAGCTTGGTGATTCTTTCAGCATGAAAGGCCAAACTCCTGCAACCGTGTATGCACGACATTAATATCTCTTGTTAATCCAAACTGAAGAGGCTTTTACTTGTCCTAACAGGTATCTTGCTGTAAAAACTGTCAATTGTAACTGTTCTTTCCCACTGACGGCTAAAGCTTTGTCCTGAGTACAAGATGGTATTTTTCATGGGTACAAAGCACCATGTTCCCCAACCCAGACGCTGCCCCCAACACCGCCACCACCATGTTTGAACAAAGAGAAATTCTCCTTTCTCTTTTCTCCATAAGTAAGAGCACACTAGAACATTCTCTGTCATTGCTCCATTGGTAGGCATTTCTCTGTTTCTCTGCAAGTTGCATTGCAGTTGCTTTTCTGAGTTGCTGGATGATGAACACCGAAGTTGATGCTTAGCTGCTTGTAAAACTTTGAAGGACCTTGGTCTGAGAATAAGAAGCACATATACACATTACCCTCAACACCCTCCATTATCAAGAAAAGGACAGCACCATCATGATTGGTAATCGTGTAGACTAGTTTTTCTTGTGGCACCTTACTATTTTAATAAAGCATTGTCAGCTTTTTTCCCATATTCCACTGGGGTGAGAACCCAGCTGAGTTACCACACTAGTGAATCCTGTCCATTCGGTAGATTACCCATTTTCCAGCTCAATACTGACCTTTTTTGATAACTGGCTTTCAAATGTAGACAATCTCTAGGAAGAGTTCATTGTATTCTTTTTTAGAGGGAGATGATGGATTTAAAAAGAGCCTTTTTAAAGATCCATGAAAACTACATCTGTAATGAATTTCCTACATGTGCCTTTGGAACATATTCTGGGTATGTAGAGATAAAATCTGTATTTTAGAACCAAATACCAGGAGACAAATCATGATAGATGAGTGGCATCTGGAAACTTGCCAGGTAACTTTCTCTGGGGGGAATGTTGAAGAATCAGCATACTGTTCTATTTTGAAAAGAGGAATTGAGAAAGCAATCCGTATTCTCAAATATTTAACAAACCTGCTCTGGGTTACTATTTTTAAAATGATTTATCAGGTTTTCTAAACACTTAACAGGAAAAACAACTTAGCTAATTAAAACTAAGATGAGCAACGTACTGACCAACTCAAAATACAGGACAGGTACAACTAAGTATTCGAAATGCCATTTTCTATTACTTGGAAAATAGAGTAGAAATTCTCTTTTCCCAGAACGTGTGAGTTTGTTCTTAAGCCTTAATACAATCAGAGGAGATTACAATGCAGCTGTGCTCAATCCCAAAAAGGGGGGAGATGAGCATTGAGTTTGGCTTGTTGGTCATAAACCATGTTCCCGCTGGTGATGTACCTCTGACAAGGGGCTGGTCAAGAGATACTATAGTGTGGGTGACGCTGCAGCGCTTCCCCAGAGCAGCCAGGAGAGAAGAATTACGAATGTATTTTACATTCAAAAGAGAAGCTAAGCCAGTTTTTCGGCTAGGTGATAAATTGGAGTCCATAAATACAGCCATGCTAATTTGAAGTTCCATAATTGTTTGTGCCATGAGAATGTGTACATTTAAAAGGATTTTTTAAAGCAATTACCAGAAATGCCTCTCTTGAGAGCAGTATTTGTGATGGCATTGCCAGTCCACGGGGGTGACATAAACTCAGCCCTCTTGCTACCGGTTAACAGCCGGGGGTGGGGGGGTGGGGTGTGGAAAATTATGGTGAGGGGCATACCATTTGCTGAAGGAGAAGGTGGAGGATTTGAGAGTTACTAACTGGAAATACCTTAACGAGACGCAGGACAATTTCTGGAATAGGAAAAAATAATTTTTAAAAAATCTGAAGCTTTCAGATTTTCAAGTATAACTAATCCTTTTCTAATCTCTTGAAACTTCTTTCCACCTGCTGCCTTAATATCCAGGTGCTTTCTCAAAAGATCCTCCAAAACTATTTACGTAGAGCCTGTGCCTGAAAGAAATTACTTTGTGTCAGTTTGTCACAGAGGAAAAAAAGATACCAGGCATTAATGAGTTCACTGAGTAGCCCTGAACATCAGTTACAATTTCCTCTTCTCATCACCTGGGGCTGTGCCTTCAAAGCAGGTAACCAACTGCATGATTTGAACAGGCTTGATAAGGCTAGGTAGATAAGTGGGCCGGGTTTTATCGTACAGAGCAACCCTGTTTATGGAATGGACTACTTCAGTGAAAATTGGTTACATGTAGTTTGAATAACTGTAACCGTAGACACCGACTCTAAGATCCAGTTCTTCACACCTGCCTGAGGGTGGACCTTACATGGACACCGCTTTTGAACAGACAATTGTCACAGCACTCTGGCTCAGAGTCAAAAGAGCATTTTAATTTCTCATCAAGCTGCCAAATTCTACTGATTACCCTCATCAGCATCTCTCACTGATTGCTAAATGGCAAATGAGCTACATAGTTTGGTTTAAACCATGTCCCCTCTAAATTTTCAAAGTCTCAAGTAGTTTGGCCTGCAAGGGGAGAAGAGGACTACTCTCCATGGCCGCAGCTCAAATGAGCAAACTTGAACTTCAGAGTTTGGACCTTCCCCTTCTGTAGAATTGTGGATAGATTTCTAGACCGGGCTGCTTGGTATTTATTGATATATTGGTCCTACTGTTAAATACACCCCATCAGCCTTCCTGTCTCAGGCCCTAGGAGTAGACATAAAGCTAGTGGAAGGAGCCACTCCAGAAACGGAAATTGGCAACCCTAATTTGGGTTGTTCCCCAAGTCTGTGTGTTGCATGTGTGAAGTTGCTGTTCACCCACGTCTTTGGGCTACGTGAGTGAATGCAGCAGGTTGTCCCCCAGCAACCTGTGGCTGACCCAGAGCTGTCCTTTCCTCGACCTAGGAACATGGGTTGTCATGAAGTTCACTGCCATTAACCCATTTTCTGAATCCTGTCTCTGACATCCAGTGTAGACTCTTCTAGATGGCTATATTCTTTGAAATGTGCCCTGTCCTTTTGGCAGGACAGATGTCTCCTGGAACCCTGGTCTGTTTTCTCATCCATTCAGTCTACTAAATTAGAAGTGTCCCCTGGGGGACCTCACAAATAGCTTTTGGCCTTTGGAGGGTAGAAATGCTTATGCTTGACGGGGGCCACCCGCATTTTCTCCCTCCCACTGGGGCAGGTGGTTTATTATCTGCTGCTGGATGCTGTCCAAGGCCTGATTGGTACTGTTCCCCCACCCTCCTCCCCACCCCCCACTCCTCCCACAAGCCAGCCTTCTAACTGCTTTTTATTCTTGGCTCCAACTCTCACTGACGAGGTGAGTGCTTTTTTCTGTTCGCATCACTGCAAAACCGAGGCCCCGCATGCTCTCACTTAGAACCGCCTCACTTGACCTCACGCACAGGGTGAGAGCCGAAGGTAAGCCCCACATTTTGCCAGATCATGGTGGACAAATAAAAAAGCAACTCTGATACAGTGACTCCCAAATGCATGAAATGTTTGGATCTCTAGACTGCCAGAATTTCTCTTTCCTATTTCCTATTTGTCGTGATGACACTTTTCCTTTTTGTGACTTTTTTTTTTTAAAAAGAGAATAGCGTAGTACCTTGAAACATTTGCGAACGGTTCTGATTGTTGTCACTATTTCTATTTGACAAGTTCCAATTCTTTCGAAATCATTGTATTCGGTTGTGCACCAGTGTCAATAAAATTGACATTTGTGAAGCAATTTCTGGCCTTTTTCTCGGGGTTTTGCTGGGTCTGGTGGTGTGTGGGGTGCACGGGTCTTTGTCTAACAGTGATGCGTATTAAAAAATGCCAGGATTTCCATGGAGGGATTTTTAAAACGCAAACTTCTTTAATCTTACTCATGTTACCAAATCTCGTTCTTGGGGGATCGTCGTACTGACCCATAGTCCTGTAGCAGGACATCTGCTTTTTTGCTGCTCTTCTGGGTGTGCTGGCTTTTCCTGCCTGTGTTGTGAACAGCGCTAGCTGGTCCAGCTGGGGCGGGGCGGGGGCTGGTGGTTTTTCATGGTTGGTTCATTCCTACTGTGATCAAGTTCACTACCCTCCATTCTAGGCCATCCCCATCTTGTAATTTCAAAGCGGATATGGATGAAGCCAGAGGGAGAGGATAGCTGTCAAGAAAATGGGGTATGCCCAGAAAACGGCACTTCACCTTTCTCTCCAAGATCCTTGTCCGTGTGCGGAATAGCCATGAGCTGAAACCGCATTTTGGAAAATGAGAAAGCATTTTACATCGTCTTTTCTTAATAATGGTAACAGACGGGACTGCAGGCTACTTGAACTTTGTTTACCCTCGCGCTAGCCCTAGCAAACCTGTGTTAGAATTACAGACGTGTTAGGTGAAAACACGCAGGTAGAAGTATATTCTGGAACGTCCCGGTTGGCTTCAACGGGGTGAGGTTTCGAGACTCGCAAAGTTCTGTTGGCAAAACGTTGCACGCACACATCCTCTCCTTTGGCTGACGTATAATGGGTAATGATACATTTTCATATTATTTAATGTATCCTTTGCAGAGGAATCATTAATGACCTGTCACTTTTTGACTCATCAAGGGGAATTGTGATAATGTAATGACCTCCAGCTTTGCATGTGGTGCTAGTGTTTCTGTCCCAAACAGTGAGAGAGACACGGAATGCCATCACCAGGTATAATAAGCTTGCTTCTGTTCTTGGTAGAATGGGGAGTTAGCTTCTTGTCCTTTCCTTCGCTGTGGCCCGTTGTTACAAGGTGTAGTCTGTCCTGGGTACGTCAGTCATTTAGTTTCCTTTTAGAATAGCTCTGTTTTTTCAGTCTTTTCTCATGTCTCCTGGTGGTATAGTCACTGTTTTCTGGAATAACTCATAGAAGCTAAGGCAGTAGTAAGGAGATGAAGATCCCGTTTGGGGATCCACTGTGCTTCTAAACATTCCCTGAGCAGAGTTCTCTGCCTTATTAATCACAGAACTCTGGCTCCACTGACTCATTCCCACTATGGTATCTTTAGTATGAAGGCAGCTGCAATTCAGAGAAAAACTAGAAAATCGTGAAGCACATTCGATACGCAGAATGGTAGTCAAGGTTCCAAAGATTTGATCTGATACGGGGGAAAATTCTAAGTAGCAATCCGGTCCCAGAAGGAATTACTTTTTTTTTCTCTCTCTCTAATACTTCTCATCCTCAAATAGGCTCCCTGACTGGTAGCCCTCACCTTTCAGAGCTGTCCATCAACTCCCAGGGAGGAGCTGTGCCCGCCAGCGTGATCTTGTCTCCCAACCTGAGCCCCGACACCAAGCAGGCCTCCCCCTTGGTCAGCCCGCTGCTGAACGACCAGGTGTGCCCACGCACCGACGACGAGGAGGAAGGCCGGAGAAAGGTGTGGTGACCTGCACGTACATGCGTTACTCTTTTTTTTTTTTCCTAACTGCAGTAGTATATATATAACACCTGCCATTTTAACCGTTTCTAAGCATACTGCTCAGTGACCTTAAGGACATTCACAGGGTCATATAACCATTGTCACCGTCCATCTCCAGAACATTGTCACTTCCAAGCTGAAACTGTCCCCATTAAACAGGAAATCTCCATCCCTCCCCTTTCCCCAGCCCCCAGCAACCACCACTCTGCTTTTTGTCTCTGTGGATTTGACTGCTTAGGAACCTCATCTAGGAGGAATCCTGCGGTATTTGTCCTTTCGTGTCTCACTTCTTTCACTTAGCATCACGTCCTCAAGGTTCTTCCACGTCGTAGCGTGGGTCAGAGCTTCCCTTTTAAGGTTGAATCACCCCCCCCCCCCCATCGTATGGGCAGAGCACAGTGTGTTTATGCACCTGTCTCTTGGTGGACAGTTGGGTTGCTCACTCCTTTTGGCTCTGTCGAATGCTGCTGCCGGAAACATGGGCATCCAGGTGTCCGAGTCTCCGATTTCAGTGCTCTCGTGTGTATCCCCGAAGGTGGAATTGGGCGGACTCTTGTGGAAGCAAGCAAGATGGCTAGCAACGAGGATTGTCTTTTACTTACTGTTTAAAGAGAAAGCAAAACCCGTGGCTGACTCACTGTAGAGAAGTGCCTGCTCACCTAAGTGATGGACTCCAAGGAACCAGTGGTGTCACCAGCTGCTTTCACCTTGTCCCCTTAGCTCAGCCACCGTGTATTTCCACGGACACCCTAGCTTTCATTTCCCGTACACCACCACCACCAGCCCCCCGCTCCCGGGACAAAGGCCACTGTGGTTTCTGTTTCTTTGATTTCCTGGAAGGCTGCATTGCTCTGATATTTTACTAGTTGGTTAGATTTTCGGATGCCCAGTTTTGAACGAATAGCCCTCCGCGGTGACCAACATACTCGAGTCTTGGAGGCCTTTGACTGAGGGTAAGATTTATGTGGAAGGAAACGTTCCCAGGCTCTTTCCTTATCATGAGAATCCATTCTCTTCTCCTAGTTCCTCACACAAAAAGGAGAACTAGTAAGAGGTTCTTTAGCCTTGAGCCCCGTTAACAAAAGATCGTAAATTAGCAATGTATCACTTTAATCAGGACATTCTTAGAGACTTATGCTCAAAGAGTATTATTACGTCTTGTTTCTTCTGTGGGTTTTGCAGAGATTCCCAACGGACAAGGCGTACTTCATTGCTAAGGAAGTATCCACCACCGAAAGAACATATCTGAAGGATCTTGAGGTCATCACTTCGGTATGTGTAGCATTTCCCCTAAAGCATTCAATTACATAATTTATCTCAACTCCGATGTAGCTTTCAGAGAAGAGCTGGATCTAATTAAATGTTGGGCTCTCTGACTCCAATTAAAAGGATTTGGTTCTGGGTTATAAAAATTAGACGGTAATAGTGTATTTAATTTGGAACATGCTTTATAAAAATTTTTATAATTGTGATTTTTAAGGGCAAAGGAAGGAAGTTTCTAAAGTGGAGAAAATTAAAATGAAACTTGTTACTGCCTGCTTTGTACCCAGGCAGAATAGTTCGTGTTTTGCCCGGCATCAAATGTAGCTCCTTCTGCTTGAGGAAGACCCCAGAGGTGAATAGAAGGCTCGTTTTAGCCTTGGTAATAAATTGAGCCATGTCAGCAAATCTGCCAGAAGACTGCCTTTTATTATTTTAATCAGTCCTATTCGGTCTTGGAACAAATTCAAAGCATCGCAGATAGCTTTATGATCCCTGGATTCTGGGCAAGAACTAGCCGTTGGAGGTCGGTAGGAAGCGCGGGGCTCCTGTGCCTCTGGGGCATGTGAATGGCGCCTGGCCCTGAGCAGGTGCTCGAACGGGTGCTCGGTGAACACTGTGGGACAGCCCCGCCTCACCGCAGCGGGCTGAGTAACTGTGAGGGCAGCGGCCTTCTCTCGCTGGTACGGCCTCCTCTGTGCTCAGCATTTTCACAGAGGAGCAGAGATCGATGTTCCTAACGGATCGAACCAGAGGGGGTGTGGTGGTCTAAATCAGTGGTGACCCAGTGAGTTGGCCAAAATGCAAGTTCTGATTAGAAGTAGCTGCCCATTTCAGAGATCTCTCCTGGCTTCAACAATCCACTGGTAACAAGTTGGGGGAAGCCCTGATGATGAGCTGGGTGCTTCTCACCCCATCGGATGGAAGAAGGATACAGCAGTAGGGCCCGGGAGCCCCTGGTGCTCCTGAATGGCCCAGATTTGGGGAAAGCCCTGTGTCCTCCAGGCATGCTGGGCTGCGCCAATGCTTCTGACGAGTTGCCACCATTTATGTGTCCCTGTGTGTGCTCTTTTTATTCCAGTGGTTTCAGAGCACGGTGAGCAAAGAGGACGCCATGCCCGAAGCCTTGAAAAGTCTCATATTCCCGAATTTTGAGCCTTTGCACAAATTTCATACAAGTTTTCTCAAGGAAACTGAACAACGACTAGCCCTGTGGTGAGCACAATGATGTTCAACAATTACACGTGTCCCCACGGCCTCCTCTCTCCCCCCCACCCTTGTGTTTTCGGGTGGTTCCTTTTACGCAGCTATCATGCCCAAAGATAAAGTCAAGAACCTGGCTTAAGAAGAGCCAATCGCAAAATGGTTTTCAGGGAAATTCTGTGGGTATTTAGAGGTCACCCTGGAATTTTGTTCCCTTTGGTTTACAGTTCTTCAGAACGCATGTTTTCTTACAAGTAAGTGAGTCTCACAAAATAAAGATGGTAGGTACGTCTGGAAAGCCGATGTGGGCTTTAAGGAATAGAGGCACATGGAGGGACTTTCAGGGAGGTTGGTGGTAGTTCACTGATGCTTGCTTTATAATCCTTTGTGAAGTATCTGTATGTCTCCCATAGTTCTCAGATTTATATTACACGGTGTTGAAGAAGTGCTTAGAAAAACGTAGGGCCCGATATACCACGCACTTGCACCTTGAATCCCACTTCGAGGAATTGATCTTAAGGATGCATTTATAATGTGAAATGACATGACAGAGATAGCCATACTAGAATTAAAAGATCGCAAATGATCTAAATGTCCATGAATAGATTGGTTCAAAGTAATATTGTCCATTTAATACCAAATAAAACATTAATCTGAGAGGAAGAAGAAGATGGTGCAGAAAGTCAGGAAACACTTTGTGTGCTGTAGGGTACAAAATCCAATATACCCTGCCCTAAAATAGAACCTTTCAGAAAACTCTTAGGGTTTTTGTTTTTTTAAAGACCGTTCTATGTAGACACTTGGGGAGTTGACTGTCTACTAAGCATGCATTTAAAAATTCCAGGAGAAAATAGCAAGAGGCTTCTGTGTCTTTGGCAGAGGTGGACGCTGTTGTATATTGTATCCTCACTATAGGGAAGAATTTGCTTTAAAGTAGTCTCAGGGCATTTAGCGACTGGGGGCCTGAGGGAGCCGTGGATGATGTGGTCTCGGCCCAGGCGATCCCAGACCATGGGATTCAAGTGTCAGCTGAACAGGTTCACAGGGCTGCTCTCCTGTGTCGTGAAGGGAATGTGCTTGGGTGTCCAGCTGTGTGTGTGCTTGAGGATAATTCACATGCAGTTCTCGCCCCTCAGTAGGAGGAGGTGGGATGCTTGACCAAGGTGGCCCCGGGGAGGGGAGCACAGCCAGGACTGAGCAAGAGCCTCATTGAAAGTGGGGAAAGATTGGAAACCCCACTTGAGAGTCTTACTCTAGGTTGGTGGTATGAATGTAAGAGAAATGCCACTTTTTAAAATGAGAAAAAGATTCTACAGGATCTAACTTCTTATTTTACTTCTCAAAGTTTACTTGGAAGCTTTCGGTTGCGTTCCGCCATATTATGTTGCCTCATCATTCCTGCAAAGCTCGATGATGCTTTCATAGTGGAGTCAAAGAAGTTAGAGCTCTGGAGAAATCAATTCACAGTTTGTTTTGTGGCCAGTGAGACGTGTGTTAACACAGTCTTAAGTCTTCCCATAGGCTCAGAGCTTCTTGAGCTGGTGTCCACCTAAATAATGGCAGTTGACCTCAGTAATGTTGGGGAGGTCACACATAGGAAATGTCCCCAGCAGGACCCTGGCAGCCCAGCATGGTGGCTTCAGCTAGCTCCTGCCATCACAGAGAACTCAGGAATAAATGCCATGCTCTTGGATTTATCTGTGACCATAAATTTTTAGCATCTGGCCCTTAACTGTGAAAGAATATCCAGTTGCCTAAAAAGCAGCTGCTATCGTTTATTTCCCAGAGGATTTTCAGTAGAGTTTCTTTCAAAGATCTGTAATTTTATTCATGTTTTACATGCAAAAGACTCAAAGCTAGAGCGAGAACAGATAGTCGGTATGCCGCTCAAGGACATGACATTTCCTTGCAACAGTGGACCCAAACCAGATTGATGACGTTTATCAGGAATAAGTGGAAAAGTCTGCTGTTAAGGTCAGCTAATCATTTCCTCAAGTGCATGATGAGGAAGACCTGCTTGGCGGGGGTTCAAGGCAAAAAGGCTGGGTGAATGAGTGTAAGTATGAGCCAACAGAGTAACATGGAGAAGACCCGGCATCTTTCTCTAGCTCTCAACACTGGCTGCTCCTTCCAATTATCTGGAACCTTTAAAAAATCTTCATAACCAGCCAGAACCCCAGACCAGTTATATTGGAATCTCTGAGAGGTAGGACATAAGCATCAGTGGTTCCTAAAGCTTCCCAGGTGATTCCAATGTGTAGCCAAGGTTGGCGACCCTTGTCCTGACTGTCCTAAGTACGAAAGAGACCAGAGCATGACAAACGAAACCTTCAAGGCTCAGGGCTCCTTCGGAACACTGGGCCCAGCTCTGAGTTTCACATTTGAAATAGGTTAATAAGAGAATGCATTTCATTAAAAAAAAAAAAAAAGGTGTTGGATATATGGGCATTTGTCCTAGAAGAGAGAAGATTTTAGAATATATGTTGGCTCTCTTTCGGCTGGTCATGTGGGAAAGGGAGTGAGCGTCTTCTTCACTGTACCAGAGCACAAAATTTAAACGATACATTTCCAAAGAGGCACGTCGTGTCTAAATATAGAGAAGGCTTTCCTAACACTAACATTTAGCCGTGAGAGACTGCCTGCCTTATGAGGTAGTATGCTCCTCCACCTTGGGGTTTCTTGAGCAGAGGTTGACTGTTTTTAGAAGGTATTTATCTACTGGGCGGAACCCCAAATCTGGCAGTGCCTCAGGGTCACCTGGGGGTGGGGGTGAGGGGCTTGAAAAAATACAGATTGCCCGTCCCCATGCAGCCCCCCTGAATCAGAACGTTGGAAGGAGTCCCAGAAACGTTTATTTCTGACGTACTTCTTGAGATGACTGTGATGAATACCTCTTCTGGAGCAATTGATAGGGAGTTCCTCTTACAACCCTAGGATTCTCTGATTCTTTGATGTGTATTTTGGTTATAACTCTTGTGAATGCATGCATGCATGCTCGCACAGATGGGTGAGTGAGTGAGCGAGCCTAGTGTCTGAGTGGGAGGCTTTGCCCACTGGGGGCTTGCAGTCTCGGCGGGTGGGGGAGGCAGGCCTGGAGAAGGAGGGCCAGGCCCTCCCATGGATGCGTGGTGGGCCATAGCCCACGTGAGCCCCAGGGCATCCCTGGCCAGTTCTGCTTCGAAGGACCTCTGGGCCCTGATGCCTGCACAGCAGAGGTGGCCCGGGAGTGAATATGTTTAAGCAGAAGAATGGAACAGAGAGGTTTATTAAGAAAAGGAGTTCACACTGAGTTCCTGACCGACAGGCCACAGAGATGTAGGTGTATCTGTGTATGAATGCATGTGCGTATTCAGTCTGTGATACGGGAAACCCGGGCTGGCTGCTGCAGACTGGGATGGCTGTGTCCTCACTGGGTCCACACTCACGGCACCACCACCAGCTAACGTCTCTCTCCAGCTGCCTGGGGCCCTTGCAGAGCTTCATGCCTCATCTGTCACATGTGCAATGCAGTCTCTACCTCGTAGGGCTGTCACACGGACTAAATGAGACCGTATTAGTGAAGGGCTTGGTGTTCTGCACCATCCACAGAAAGGGGGGTTGGGGAGCTGATCATTTTTTATATTAACTTTATTTTGAAATAATTTTAGATTTAGAGAAAAGTTGCCACGACAATAGAGTTTCTGCATGCCCTTTCACGCCTGCCTTTCCCTTAATGCCAGCTTCTTCTGTCTGAACTAAGAAACTCACATGGCTAAGTTACCATCAACTAAACTCCAGACTTTGTGCAGTGACACTATTTTTTTAAAGACTTTATTTCTTTAACAGAGAGCACGCACAAGTAGAGGGAGGGGCAGAGGGAGAGGGAGAAGCAGACTCCCCTCTGAGCAGGGAGCCTGATGTGGGGCTCGATCCCAGGACCCCGTGATCACGACCTGAGCCGAAGGCAGACGCTTAACAACAGAGCCACCCAGGCGCCCCCTGGGTGATACTATCTTAAATGACTGTTATTAATGGAAAAAAAATCTAAAGTTTACTGTGCACCTAAAATTCCCCCCAAATTTGGTACTTCGTTGACATAGCCACCAGGCTTTTCCTTTGCAGTTCTATGTAAAGTTGTCCTATGCTTCCATCAGCAGTGGGAGGCCTTAGGGCAGAAAAATTACCAGGACATTTTCCTGCACGGCGAGGCTGAACCCCTGCTCAGTAAGCACACCTGTCCGTATCCAAATGCTGCGTTCTCCTGAGGAAACACCCCCAAGAGGAGGATGGACTGTTCTATCCTGGCCAAAGCCCATGCTACCCTGTTTCTTTGGAAACAAGGAAACAGGTTTGGTGACCTGTAAAAACATGAAGAATGCTTTTCTTTTTGAAAGCCAGGATGTTCTACTCAGCTGTTCAAAGGCATTCAGAAAAAGCCACTTACAGCCTTTGGCTTTCAGAGCACAGTCCCAAATTCCAGCCCCGAAATGCCTGGCAGTCAGAGCACACACTGGTCAACTCGCTCCCCAGAGATGGATGAAGACCTGCTCTGCACAAACTCAGCTCACAGGGAGCTGGGGCCAGGGGGAGAGTCCTGCAGAGAGGCACTTGGGATAGGCTCTGGGTGCATGCGGTGCTCAAGAAGGATCAGCTGCATGTATTAGAAGAAACTTGCAGTAGATTTCCTTGGAAGGGATGCAGAAGTCTAGCTAGAAAGTCTAGGAGGGGTGGAGAGACTGGAGGTCGAGATGTCATGGAGCAGACGAGTAGGGCTCATGGGATAAAGGTGAAGGGAACGGGGAGGCCCCCAGAGCTTTGATCCTGGCTACCCGGGAGGATGCTCATGAATTTAAGAAATGGTAAGAAGAAAGGAAGAAGCGAGTGTAATGGAAGGAAGATGAGTTTGGGGCACATCAGTTTTGAGGGGTCAGTATTGAAATCCTACAGGCAGTTGGAAACACAGGTCTCAGGCTTGGGAAAGAAATCAGGTGCAGGTGTGGATCTGGAAATTATCCACAGGAAAAATCCCATCCTGTAAGGAAGAACGGTGAGACAGAGGAGACCCAGGAATAGAATCGTACCGAATACACCTTTTTGGCAGTGTTCCATAAACGTGTAGCTTATGGCTGAGCGAGAGCGAGCAAAGGAAAATGAAGAAGCTACCAGAGATTTGGGGAAAAAATGGGCAAGCAGGGGTGGAGGGTCCCAGAGGAGAGCACGTCTGGAGAGTGGCTAGGCAAGCAGAGCGGTCTGAGGTAAGGGGTAGGAGCAGGCTTGGACCCTAGGGAGTCGAGAGACGAGGAGGGTGTCCATCTAGAGCAGAAAGGAAGCTCCTCTGTCAGGGGTGGGACACTCCTGCAGACTGTGATCAGGAATTTCACACGTGGAGCGGTATTGTCTGGCAAGGACACTCCAGTGGCAGAAATGGAGTGGGGGTGACCGCGTGAGGGTCAGAGAATGATTTATAGCAGCATCCCCCGCAGAGTGGAACACCTTCATAGTAGCTTCACAGTGAACAGTCATAAAACAAAAAGGAATAAAACATCCTACCAGCTCTTTGAAGCCGGGCATCATTAAAAGAAAACCCTTGGAATTCCTCAAAAAATTAAATACACAATTACCACATGCCCAACAGGTCCACTCCCAAGTAGGTATTTGAAAGAATCGAGAGAAAGGACCCAGACACATCCTTCTACACCCACGCTCACAGCATCTTTACTCAAAGTGGCCAAAAGCTTTGGAAGCGGCCCCATGCCCACTGACACGTGCATGGATAAACAGAATGTGGTCCATCGTATGATGGAATATCATCCTTAAAAAGGAAGGACGTTCTGACACCAGCTCCAACACCAGCGAACCGTAAAGACCGGCTCAGTGAACCAAGAGCCAGGACAGATACTCTGTGATTCTGCTTAGGGCATACCTGGAGGAATCGGATTTGGAGAGACACAAGATAAGATGGTTCCCGAGGTCCGGGGTTAGGGCAACAGAGCCAGCGGTTAGCCGTAGAGCTGGAGTTCCCGTGGAGTAAGATGAAATGTGGGATGGACGGCGCTTGCGCCGGGCGGTTGCGGGGGATGCCCTTCGTGCCACCGAGCTGGTGGTACACTTGGAAAATGGTGAAGGTGGGAAACTGAGAAAAAGAAAAAAGAAAATCCGAAGTTGTCCAGTGCAGGATAGGACTAGAGGCGTTGAAACGGCAAATGTTCCTTTGCACACGAGGGACGGGGACCCTGCCTGTGTCATCACTCTGGGCTGCCCTGGCGCGTACCTGAATTAGCCCGCTTGAACCTCGGGCAGTGAGGGGCAGGTGAGGTGGACGAGGCAGGCGTGGGTGCCGCTTGGATTGCCTTCCATCTGGCCCCCCACCCCGAGCATCCGCAGCCGGCTGCGGTGGGTTAAGCAGAAACGGGGAGGCCCCTTTAAAGCTGAAATCGGACTTGAGCCAAATGCTGAGCGCCTCCAGATTGATTGAGAATGCAGCAGACGGTGGGGTGCAGTCCGCCTTTCCAGCTGCCTTTCCACCACCTTCCTCATTCCTGGAGGCTCTTCGATCTCCCATCATTGTTTCCCTGTATTGCCCCCACTGCTCTGTGAGGTCAGGGGGGCTTGATCCTCAACTCCTGGGAAGCGAGAACAGACTTCTTAGCTTTCGTAAGTGTCCCAGAAGGGGTGAGGTGGGCGATCGTGCCAGCCAGCCGGACGCCATGCTTTTGTCCCGAGGTGGAGAGCTGCCATGTTAAAGCCCGCTGCTTCCCCGGCCTGTGTGTGAATTTGGGACCGTGTTGGGAAATGCTAGAAAGGAGCCCAGAGATTGGACAGCCTGTGTTCCTGAGCTCACCGCACACCTGAGTTCCCTATAAGCAGGCGGGCAGGGGACACCGTCCTTTACAGGCTCCTGGGGGCTCCCTGCCTTCCTCCACTCCTCAGAAAGGTAGCTCTCCCTGGAGCCAGAGAACTTTCTCCCAGTATCCTCTCCTCTGGTGGTGGATGCAGGTGTTCGAACCGGGCCTGAGCACACGCCACGTTCCGTCCATATGTGCACACATACACAACCCCTCCCATCTACCTCCTCTCCCCTGTGAGAGTCGGCCCCTCCACCCCTCATCCCTGCACCACTAAGAACTGGTCAGACCCTCAGCACCATACTGTTGAGAGGCTGCCCGGGGCTACTGGTCGCTGCCCACAGAAAGCGCAGGCTGGCTTCGGCCGTGCAATTTATAGGATGCCAAGCTTTGGTGTCCACCCCCCACACCCTCCGCCAGAGTAGACCTCTGTAGGCTGTGCCCCACATGGTCATAAGGAAAGGATCCAATTTCTAGATTGTTTCCCAACATCAAAATACTTGTAAAGGTTGACTGCAGATGAGCCTGTAATTATTTCATGGAATAATAATTACCGTCCCACAAACTTTGTTCATGATGGCCTAATCCTTTCCAGACGTGGTCCCGTGTGGAGGTCTCTGTCTTACCATGGGACGTTTACTAGGGACAATGAAAACCATTTTCCTTCTTTTAGAGTAAAATTAGCTGCAGTGCCTTTTCTTGTGGAACATTCTCATGTGATGTATCCCTGTGCCTCGCGGGCTTTCAGTGCTCCCAGGGTTCCAGCAGGGATGAATCTGGTTGTGAGCACGAAGTCCGGGTTACAACCCTGTGTGTCAGGAATCTTGAGACAGGCTTTATTCCAGCAAAATCAGTTAGCTGCATTGATTTCTCTACCTGTGAAACAGCCCAGTTCAGAAGCCTGGATCCTCACCGTCCTCCATCTCTGAGTTTCCAGGACTGTTACTAGCCTTCTTATATCTGACCACTCTCCACCTGGCATCTCAGTTCCTTACGCACGTGCCTTGGCACACGGACAATCATTCCTGTGCCACGTAGTCTAGACTGGAACTCGGGAATGATGATGGCCTGGTCGAGTGAATGACTGCTTGCCTGTTTACTGCTTCACAGCTTGGTAAGGCTCATTTTCATTGTGGGTTTTTTTTTTAAGATTTTATTTATTTGAGCGAGAGAGAGAGACAGATTGAGAGAATGAGTGGGAGGAGGGGCAGAGGGAGAAGCAGACTCCCTGCAGAGCCGGGAGCCTGATGCGGGGCTCGATCCCAGGGCCCTGGGATCATGACCCAAGCCGAAGACAGATGCTTAACCCTGAGCCACCCAGACACCCTTTATTGCAGTTTCAAATCCTTTTGTGCCTCCTCTTCCTCAAAGACTTGAAATGGTTTAAAATGGAAGACAATGTGGGAAAAGGATAAATTGTCCAATATGGCAGCTACTAGCCACTTATAGCGTTCTAAATTTAAAATCTACATTAAATTAAAAATTCATTTTCTCAATAATACTGGCCACATTTCAAGGGTTCATTAGCCACATGTGGCTACTGTATTGCATAGAAGATATAAAACACATTTTAGGGGCAGCTGAGTGGCTCAGTTGGTTGAACATCCGACTCTTGGTTTTGGTTCAGGTAATGACCTCAGGATGGTGGGCCCCAGCCCCATGCTTAGCACAGTCTGCTTGAGAGATTCTCTCTGTCTCTCTCCCCCCCCCACCCCTCCTCCTACTTGTGCTCTCTCTCTCAAGTAAAATCTTTAAAACATATTTTAGGGGCACCTGGGTGGCTCAGTTGGTTAAGCATCTTATTCTTGATTTTGGCTCAGGTCATGAGCTCAGATTCATGGGCTCAAACCCCGTGTCGGGCTCCATGCTCAGCATGGTCTGAGATTCTCTCCCTCTCCTCTGACCCTCCCGCTGCTCTCACACACGGACACATGCGCTCTCTCTTTAAATCTTTTTTTAAAATTTCATCACACAAAAAGATCTGTTGGACAATATTGGGCTGAAAAATGAGTAAGAAATAAGTACTTGTTCTAGAACTAATGATGTAATGTATGGGGATTAACATAAGAATAAAAAAAAAAGAAATAAGTACTTGTTACTACAACAAACACAGGGTCTGGGACACAAGAATTGCTCAAAATACCTGCAAAATGAATGCATGAAAATGTCTTCATTTTGTCCAGGGTAAGGACTGATCTTTTATAAAGCAGAGGGGGGCCTGGCAAGTGAGGAAGGACAGTGCTTTTATAAACGCTTATTCACATGCAAAGTTCGTGGCATTACTATTAATAATAAACTACCATTAATGAGCATGTACAAGTGCAAACTGATAAAAATTTAAATGACCACCCAGCTTTTCCCATTTGGTCTTCAAAAAAACAGGCTGGCAAACTATGACCCATGGCCAGATCTGTTCTGCCACCTGTTCTTGTTAATAAAGTTTTATTGGAACACAGCTATGCCCATTCTTTTACCCATTGTCTATGGCCGCTTCTCCCAGTTAAATACTAGTGACACAGACTGGGCCACAAAGCGTAAGATATTTACTGTCTGGCCCTTTACCAAAAAATCGTGTCCTTGTTGAAAAACACCCAGGTGTAGGTGTTACTCCCATTGTATGATTGGGAAAATGAGGCGAGAGGTGAGAGCCCTCGCACACAGCCCGTAAGGGCCAGAGGCACAACGTGAACTTGGGTCTGATCCAACCCTCAGCCTGTGCCTTTGCGGCTGTGTTGTTGAACACAAGGCTTTACACCTGGAAAGGGGCTCGGAGTGCATCTGTCGTGGATTCCTCGTTTTTCGGACGGGAAAGGAGTGTGTGGTGTGCCCTGGGCCACACAGCAGGAACCCGGCAGAGCCCCATCCAGCACGTGTGTCCCCAACTCTTGCATCCTTTCTTCTGCTCCCGGCTTCGGGAGGTCAGCTCTGCTCCCTGAGAGGCCCTTCTGCTCTATACCCCTTTCCCCCTCGTGATGTGTGTCCTCTCAAAAGTGGTAGAAGGTATGTGGCATCTGGTCAACACTGGCCCCGTGGTGGCTTTGTCTGCAGAAGTATCACCTTTAGGTCTCGAATCTGTCTACCAAGATACTTGCTGATGGTGAAATGGTCACTGCAGGGGCGCCTGGGTGGCTCAGTCGTTAAGCGTCTGCCTTCGGCTCAGGTCATGGTCCCAGGGTCCTGGGATCGAGCCCCGCATCGGGCTCCCTGCTCAGCGGGAAGCCTGCTTCTCCCTCTCCCGCTCCCCCTGCTTGGTTCCATTTCTCGCTGTCTCTCTAAAATTAAAAATAAATCTTTAAAAAAATAATGGCCACTATGGGGACAGTGATATCAGAGGTGACCCTGTAGAAGTTAGCCTTGCCACGTGTCCTCGGAGCCTCTCTGGCCGCTTCCAAGCCCTTACCCACCTTGTTTCAGCCGCACGATGGAAGAGGCAGGTTGGGATGAGGGGACTGAGCCTCAGTCTGCAGGACGAATAGGCTGGCCAAGTTGCAGAATTAATGCTGCCCTTGAACCCAGGCAGCGTGGCTTTCGAGTCCTGCCCTCCCTGTCTTGCTTAACTGTCTCTTAACCTTCCCGTTTGACTTGCTGACATGCCTTCTGCGCGCTCTCTCTGGAATTTCTCCAGGGCCTGAGATTCAAACCACACGTGTTGACCTTTTGCTGAGGGAACACAAGGAGGAAGAGAAGTAGACCTCCCTCCACGCACTAACTTTTCTCAAAGCACGCGGCTGTTGGGCATTCTTCTCTTCAGCGGGTTTAAACTATTAACTACTGGCTTTCCTCTTTGGGTCTTAGGGGAGCTTTTGTATTTGCTTGCTCACTTTTTAACACGTATGTGATGTGCTAGGAACTTCTGAGGACCCATATTTTGTGTCTGTTTTCTTGGCTCCCCGTGGTGTCTGGGAATTCCTGAGCAGTGGTATTTTTTTTTTGCCTTTGGCTGAATCAGGCACGAGGTGGGTGCACAGCTGTGGGACCCAGGAGCAGAGGGCATTGTCATTGTCTGGTGGTAGCTGCTTGGCTCTGGCTTAGGTCAGTGGAGATGTTAAGACCATTACAGTCTGAGACAAGGCTCTTTCTGTGTGTTACTGTTAAGGGGCACTTTTATTTTATCCCTTTGATTAAAAAAAGAGAAGCTGCTTGCTGGTTTTGTTGGTGAGAGTTGAAGAAATGAGGCCCAGAGAGGGTGAGTTACTTGGCAGATGTCACACAGCTAGTTAAGGGCACAAGTGGTTTTTGAAACCAGCTGGTCGGACTGTCACTATGCCTTTAGCACCAAAAGCCCGAGGCCTAACATGTAGAGAAGAAGAACTCCAAAGAAGCAGGTTGACTGCTGTTCACTTGTAACATGAGAACAGCTTCTGGCCAAGGAAACCCCAGCCCTACCCATGATCTGAAACAGCCACTGCCTGCTACCTGCTCAGGCCATTCCTGGCCACACGCACGCAGGCACACCCATGTGTGGATGGGGCAAGGATGTGACGCACCTTTTCCTTCCCAGTGACACACACATCTGGGGCTTTGGTGGCAGAGGCCATCTGACCCCAGAGCCTTGAGCTGTGTGCATGTGAATCCCTCTGTCAGCAGTCTTGGCCAGGATCAGCTTTCGTGGATTCAACAAATATTTACTGCATCCCTACCATAGATCAGTCACTCTTCTCCGTGCTCAGTGAACAAAACGTGGCGCAATCCCCAGTCTTCATTCTGGTTTCATCCTTTGTTCTGCTCTGTGTTGAGGAGCAGCCAGACCAGCAAGCAGCCTGATAAGATCTGAAAGGGGGAAAGGGGCATCTGGGGGGACCTGAAGAGCTCCTGCTCTGTTTTCTACTCAGGCCAAGCCACGAGATCAATAGGCAGCTGACCCTTTTCTCAGACTGTCCGTATTCTAGAGCTGTTAAATATCATGATAGCTTTACGACTGGCAGTGTTTGTACAGTAAAGCATCTTGCATTTCTGCAACATCTTTCCAAACATTTTCCTTTAAATTGTCTCATTGGACCATCAAAACAATCCTGGTGGAATAGGCTTGTTTTCCCCTCCCTATGGAACACCAGGCTCTGCAGGTTGGTCGGGATAAAGCTAGGGAGGACCACACCCCACTTCTTGCTTTCTCTGGAGTCCATGATGGAAATATGCTGTGTCCACATTGCTCAGTAACAGCCCCTAGCCACGTGTGGCAATGGAGCATTTAAAATAGGGCTAGTGTGGCTGATTCCATGGTAAGCAGAGGTAAGATTTAAACAGCTACGTGTGGATACCATCCTGGACAGCACAGTTGTTAGTTCTCGAGGCCTTAAAGGAGAAGGAGCTCAGGAGTAGATGATGGAAGAATGCCATCTTCTGTTCCCAAAATGACTGAATGTCCCAGCACATTAGGTCCTTTGCATCCACTTTCCTGGAATTCAGAATCTCTGAGGTTAGCTGTCAAAAATCAAGACTCAGGGTGCTTCTCTGAGCCCTGCACTCCCCGCTTTGCCCACATTGGGCTACTTGTTGTGTGTAAGAGCTTTTATTCGAAGATTTTTCATTGGTTTAAAGAATAAGACGAGGCAAAAAGGGTTTAAAAGCATTGCTCTCAAAGTAAACAGCAGTGAAACTCACTGGGGACAAGGCAATGTGGTCTACCTAGAAAACCTCTTGGAAGCATAAACAGTGGAAGAAAAATGAGAAAAATTAGTATAAACAATAGAAAAAAAGTTGTGTATGTGGGAGCTAGTTTTCCTTGGATTATCTGCCTTGTTCCTGGCTATAGAGAGCAAGCTGCTTTCCTAGGAAAATGAAAACAATTTTTCCAATTACCTGAACCGCAGATGGGTTTCTGCTGGAAGACACTTGAGAGAGAGCCCTCCCCAGGTCGCTGATGAGTCTAAGATGCTTTTTCTGTCCTCTTGCATTTTCATATGTGGCTCATTAACAGGACTGAACCCAGGGAACCACTTCAGGTCTCCTCTGGGTGCTGTCAAGCCTGTCTGTGAGTGGGGTTGTTAACTTTTGCTCCTCTTGTTAAGTGGGACCTGGCGTTAAACCTCAAGGAAAGTCAGGGCTTTGAGTATCCCAGTATTAGAATTGATGGGCATGACACCTGCCAGAGCACAGGGTGTCTGCCTTCTGATGGCACTGGCCCAGAGGCTGGATCCCTTACCTGTAGCCACCAAAGGGAAACCCAAGGGCCCCAAGCCCAGTGAGGACACCTCTTGCACAAACTTCTTTCCCACAACTGGGGATGCGAATTAAAATTCAAATTCTTTTGATTTTCCTCTTCAGGGATCTCAAGGGATTTAAAATCCATCAAAGAATAGTGAAATCTACATAGATTACATGTGGCTAATATATTTATAGATGTTATATGTATTATATGTTATATATAACAAAGTATTAGATATAGAATGTAAATACAATCTATTACTCTGGCTAAATTGTTTAATTTTGAACCCAGCCACCCTCCCTCACCCACACATTAATGGAAGATGTATCTTTATTCATTTACTTATTTATATGCTATCCTTCTACTTATATATAGACAAATACATGTGATTACAGACTTTTTTCATTTTAAAATCATAGAACCCACAGGGACTAGTAAGAGCCAAGGATATGATGTTCAATTTGCAAATGTGGCCTAAAAATGGCTCACAAGGTTCAGTCCATCTCCCAGGGTGAGGGAGCGTCCAGATCCAGAGCCCGGTGGCGGGGCCACACTCCGGCTCTGAGCTGCGTGAGCTTTGTTCTTCAGTCTGAGATGATGCTTCATTTGTTGTGAGAAGGGGAGGGCTGGGTGCTTCATGAATATGCTTGGATTAATACTAGGCTACTTGAAAAGCCCAGTGGGGTCGGTCACTACCTGCATTTGTGGTAAAGAATCTCCTGCGAGACTTGACCGAAGCCAGGCCTAATGTCCCGCTCCCCAGAAAACACTGCCAGGGGGGGACTGTATCACTGATGAGGTTGTGGATGTGCTGTACGTGGCTTTAGGGCTCCACGTAGATTTTAGGTTGACCCTGGGATTGGGGGTGTGAAGGGGGGCCAGAGCGGTGTTTTCTCCTGTCGGCCTTGCCCACCTGCTCCTGCTGCCAGCGTTGTGTATTTCCTGGGGGCCAGAGTCAAAGGTGCAGGGGCTCCCTCTGCCCCTCATAGTCAGCCTCACTGTTGCCCTCCCCGCCCCGCCAGGGAACTTGTCCTTTTTTTCTTCCTCTTCTCGCTCTGCCTGCTGCCGAGTTAGTGACCCGCTCCCGCAGTGGTGAGTGAAGTGTTTACAGAGGGCCTGGAAGACTTGGAGAATTCATGGTGTGTGTGTTCAGCCCTATGCTGAGCTAACATGTTGCTCCAGGGCGTATGTGAATCGTGGTGCACGGGGTGGTGCACGGGTCAGAATTGAGCATCCTGGAGGCATCCGAGTACATGAATTTCCAAAGTGAAATTGTCAAAAGAATTTTCAGCTTTGTTGCGGCGCGGTAATTACGCAGACAACAAATACGTGGCCCTGTCTTCTAAACAAGGCCCCTTTTCTTGTGAGGTTAACATCCGGAGGATGTTCTGGAAGAGTTATAATTACTTTTTTCATGTTCTTAATAATGACATGACCTTTTAGTTCTTCATGATAAAGTAGATGCTTTGAACTTGCAGATTGGGGTGCAGGAAGTAAAAACAGCCAGTGTTTCTATAGGCGGTGGCAGGAATTTGGGGTTCTGTCCTGTTCCCGTGGGCTGACTTCACGTTCTGGAACCACCGTGGGGCTGGGACGGGCGACGTGCTGTAGAGGGGAGGGTATGGAGGGTGGGCAGGGCTGCGTGAATGGTTGTGTTGACTTCCTGGGCCCCAGCCTGCTTTCCCCACACCACCTAGAGCTGGCCCCATTTGAATTTATCCACATCACCGCCGCCTCTCCCCCCCTCTCCCCCCCCCCCCCCCCCCCGAGAGGCACAGGGCAGTGATGAAAGGAACCTAGAGCTATTTCTAAAACAAAAGTAAAGATGCCAAAGACAGAGAAACAGGGCTCTGCTAGCAAGCCCATGCAGGAAAATGTCCCCTTGACTTTGGGGCTGTAATGTGAGTACATTTTCTTTTAAAACGGTTGGCAGAAGGAAGGAAGTGAAGTCAGTGATGTTTTACTTCCCCGTGGGGCTCTGCCCCTCCCCCAGGGTCTGCTTTCCAGCACTTGATTTTCCCCTGGGCTAGGGTGGTATCTGTGAGGAGGAGGAAATTGCTTGTTATGAATATTAATGAAGCCACAGGACACCCCCCCCCCAATTTCTCCCCTTGCCCACCTAATCCAGAGGACTCTTGCTAAAGTATCTAAATTATGTCCTTCGAACTAAGTAAAGACCTTCCTTATTAGCTGCATTGTCAAATGGCATGCCTATTTGAAAGTTTTGGGGTCACTTACATAAGTTACAAGTAATATCTGCATACCCACAAATCAGGTTTCAGTTATGTCTTGCCTCCTTTTATTAATGTGTGGCATTTAGTCAAAATCAGACATTGTGGCTCAGTAGCTGGGTCTTCCTTTTTGTTCAGGTGTTGGAGGGCAGTGGGGTAAGGGAAGGAGAGCTTTCCAGCTCCTACAAGGGCTTCATGTGATGGCGAAGGCACAGGGGGCAGGTGGTTCTAGAAAGGAGAAAGCCTCCATTTCAGGCCGGAGCTCCCTTCTGCTCCAAGTGTATGAGGAGAAGAGCAGCCAGTAAACTTGAGCTAAAAGCGGGCCCACGTTAGGATCAACAGAATGGCCAAATGACCAACTTCTCTAATAGAGACTGGATTAATAACCATTTGCTAAAAATCCAAAGATGCCTCAACCTTGCAGTTGATGGAACAGAATATGAGGCAGTGATTAGCTGTGGACTGAGGACTGTCTCCAAAGCAGAGCCTGGGGCTGAGTCCGTTGCTTAAACATTCCCCAGGGACCATCCAGTGGGTGGGGATATGAGAGACCGACGAGGATACCTGAGTTCCTACCTTGGCGTTTGAGCATAGGGCAGAACGATTGTATCACCAAGGGGATTAATACAGGAAGAGGATTGGGTTTGGGCAGTAAGATAATTAACTCTGGAACCTTTTGAGCTTGAGATACTTGCAGGGTCGTTCATGCAGAACCCTCTGGACAGTATGAGAAAGACAGCCCCTGGGTCAGTAGCTATAAGCAACTTCTGGGTACAGATCGGCATCCTGAATCAAGGGGTTACACAGGAAGAAGTAGCAAGTGAAGAGAGAATAGAAGCACCCGTGTATTCCCAAAGAACACACACCTCTTAGGAGTGGCCTGAACAGGAGGAGGTAACAGTGAGGACTGACCTCAAGGGAAATCTGGGAGCCTGAAGGGAAGGGGCACCAGAAGCGTGGGGCGCTCTCGCCCAGAGAGGTTACACAGGGCAGAGTGGTTTAGTAGTGATGAGGTTGATGGAATTCCTTCACCGAAGCACTTCAGGGTGTGGTGGGGAGAGAATCCCTATTTCATTGGAAGAGAAGTGAGTAGTAATTAAGGCAATGTGCCAACCACATTTGTTTTGGTAGCTAAGAGGAAGCAGAAGGATTGAGGAACCTGTGTTGGGGTGGAGGAGAGAGGAATGGGTTAAAGAAAGCATCCGGAAGCCGCTGATGACCCAGGCTGGGAGCGTAATGGATGCTCTCCCTCCCTTCATTCCAGAGAAGCTCTCACTACCCAGCGGGTCTGGGTGCTCTGTCTCCCCTGTGATGTCGTCTATACAGCATATGCTTAGTTAGAACCAGTGGAATGAATCAAGTCGTTCACTGTCTATTGCAGGAAGCCAGGGGCTGGGCGAGAAGCCAGCCCTTCTGTTTCTATCTGCCCTGACTTTCCCAGCAACCTTCACGTCTTCCTTTCCAATCTCCCGTTATTTCTACCTCTCCCTTCTCTGGGTGTCACTGAATATTAGCACCAGAAGGAGAGGTAGAAATAACGGGGGATTGGAAAGGAAGACATGAAGGTTGCTGTTGAGTGCTCTGGGGCTGGGACCGTTTCTGGGAACGTTTCCACTGCTGATGTTTTCGTTCTCACCCCCTTTGCCTCTGTTCTCAGGGAAGGCCGCTCAAATGCCCACGTCAGAGGAGATTACCAAAGAATCGGAGATGTCCTGCTGAAGAACATTCAGGGCATGAAGGTGAGCTGCTTTGGGATTTGGGTGGAACACGTTCCCTAGGGACAATAATCTCGGGGCTGTCAGAGGCCTGGGCTATAACCGCTGTCCATAGGCACCCAGGACCTGATAGGACGATCTGCGGAAGCTATTATTAATAGTTGCGTTTGGGGGGAGTTAAAAGTCAAATGCCTATTCTTGACTGTGTGGAGGAGTCCGTGCTCTGAACCCCGACGTTATTCAAGGACCCGCTGTACGATCCTGCCAAGGGAGGGCTCTCGCCTGCACTTACTGCCTTCAAGGAGGCTTGGCCTCCACCGTGTCCTCCAGGGACGGCAGTTGGAGACCTGCCAGCCCATTCCCTGCCCCCTTGGGGACAGTCCCCAGAGTTGTCCTTTTTACTGCTCGCCCATGGAGAGCTGACATGTGTGGGCCTCCAGCCTCCTCTTTGTTCACCTCGCACCTGAGACCTCCTGGAACATACTTGGTTTGTGCTCATAGCCGTTCTCTCTCCTCAGTCTGGTGAGTTGGCATTTTTGTGTTGAGTCGGCTTCATCGGCTGCTGGCAGCATGAGTTGGTGTGTGGATGCCATGAGCATTTATAGCATGGAGCTCTGTGCAAGCAAAATAAAAATAGGTGGAGAGGCTCAGACAGCCACTGGCGGCCTTTTTAAGAATTTGTTTGGGTTGCTTTTTCTTGTAATGATTATAGTTGGTTTTAAAGAATTTTTATGAAGTATGAAGAGAGGGCAGCAGAAGGTTCTAGAGATGTAGAAGTCCAGATTAGCACTTTTGTCCAAAATGCTTAGAGTGACCTGCAGCTTGCAGTGTCCTTCCTGCCCCCCACCCCCAACACACAAACCCGTGTATTTACCTGCATTTGCAGGGACTCAGCGGGGGAGCTGACCCTCCACTTGTGACCATGACCGAGGCAGCTAGGCCAGGGGCTGCAATCCCTGCCTGAAAGTCACATACCCAGATTGTGATCTCCGGTCCATGCTGTGACCTTCCCCCTGGAAACATCTGCCCAGGTGCACAAAGGCACTTCGAAATCACACAAATAAAGATCCGCCTTTCATCCAGGCTGGGACCTCCATGCGAGCCATCTGTCTCCTCAAGTGCCCAACTCCTGCTTCCTCTCCTTCTTAAACTCCTACCACATTACTCCTTCTGGCTCTCAGTTTGCTGTCTGCTGGATGACTTGACCTGCTTCCCGGTGCCTCCCCTCCTCCCAGCGAGCCGAGCTCCCAGTCACCATTTATATTTCAGCCAGACCGCCTAGGCTCAAAGCCGTCCTGCATCTCTCTGATTGGGACAATACAGTCCAAACCCAAAACGTGACGAAGAAAGCCTTCATAGTCTAGCCTTGGATGATCTTTCCAGGCCCTTCCCGCTGTCCTTCACATTCCACTCTGCTCCAGTTGACCATGAACTCGCCTCTCCAGACTCTCAGGTTCTTGCAAGACTCCTGCCTCAGCTGGGTGCATGCATGGGTTCATTTGCTCTTTTTTGTTGTTTTTAAAAGTAACCTCTCCTCCTAACATGGGGCTCCAACCCACAACCCCGCGAAAGCAAGAGTTGCATGCTCTAGCAATGAGCCAGCCAGGTGCCCCTCATTTGCTCATTAATGCATGCAGGCAACAGGCATTTACTGAGCACCTATTGTGTGCCTCAGGCCCCGAGGATATAGGAACATGACAGATGTGCTCTCTTAAAATCAAATAAGGGACTGCACATGGATAACATTGCATAGAGCTGCACATGCGCACACGCATGCACAGGCACGCACAAGGGATGTGAAACTGGTAGAATCCAGACAAACTCCAGATTGGACCAGTGTCAATCTCTTGGTGTTGACGTTATGCTATAGTCACACAAGATGGTAACGTTGGGGGAGGCTGGGTGAAGGACCTCCCTGTACATTTCTTTGCAAGTTCCTATGAATTTTTTTTTTTTTTTAAAGTAGTCAACAACCCCAGCAGGGGACACCATGTGATAAGGGCTAAGATGTACAAATACAGCCTAAGTACAGGAAGACAGAGGAGTCCCTAACCGGTGGAGGCGGCTGGGTTTCGAGGGAGTTGCTGAGGCCGGCAGGAGTCCAAACAGGGGAGTGTCGTGTGCGGAGGCTCTGAGTGCGAAAGCCTGGCACATTCAAGTTCAGGTTGGCCCTGGGATGAGTGGCAAGAAGCAATATAGGAGGGGTAAGGAGATTATATCCTAAGGGCCCTGTTTGCCCTGCCGAGGACCCTGGAGGTTGTCCCAAGATGGGGGGAGCTCTTGTCATGTTCCAACCAAGAGGCCACGAGCTGAGCTCCGTCACTGAATCATGTCAGTGGCTTAGGTGTGGAGGGGTGAGGCGTGGAGGCCGAGGCCCCGATGGAGAACGGCCACTGTGGTGGGGGGTGCAAGGCCAGAACCAGGGCAGTGACCGTGCGGAGAAAGACAGGAAAAGGTTTGATGTTTTTAGGAGGGAGAATGGGAAGGACTTGGTAAAGGATTCAAAACATGGGGGAATCTGGAGTGTTCTCTTGGTTTTCCTGTCCCGAGTAACTGGCTGGTGGTGGCACCATCCTGAGGTTAGAGAATCTCAGGGTGGCCCCAGTTGAGGCAGGGAACGTGGGGTTCCCACCCGGACTCACTGCATCTCAGGCTCTTTAGGAAGCCTTTGCAGGGCATGGAAATGTAGGTGTGAAGGTGAGCAGCGCATGGATAGCAAGCCCGCCCCTAGGAAGTGAGTGTTGAGGACAACTGCTGTTCCTGGATGTCCTTGTGCCCATCTTATTACCTTTATCTGTCTGGAAACGTCCTTCCCTTGAGATTCTTCCCCACCTGCCGTGAAGAATGAATTCCTCCATTAATGCTTTATTTAAACTCCCAACTCTTTACCCTCGCCACTCTCCACCGTGAGAGCTATGATAGGAAAGGAATCTTCAACAGCAGGTGTTAAAGATGGTCAAGCAGACTTTATTCAGGACCACTGTGACTGGGGTAGGGTCCCCTGTGGTGGGGTTTTCGGTGGGGGAGAGACTGAGCTAAACTCTGAAGACAGTTTGGGCAAGCAGGGATTTCTAGCCAAGGGGCAGGGTCAGAGGATGGGAACATATGAAGAGGAAACATCAGGGTAAGTCAGGTTCTGGCTGAACCAACCTGACAGCCTTCTTTGCTGAAGACGGGGTGATCTGATACCACCTGGGGATGATGAGAGATGAGGAACCCAGTGTCGAGGGTGACCAGACATCCAAGGTGTAGGGGTTCTGGTTAGGCTGACTTAGCAGGGTTTTTGCTAAAGCTGGCTTTCAATAAGGAAGTTCACAGGTCAAGGAGAAGGCTCAGGGGCCTGAAGAAAGGTTGGTCAAGCGAAGCATCTTTGTCAGACCCCAGCAGAGCAGGGTCCATGTCTAATTCTCACCCAGCTCTCCAGGATGGAGCAGAGTAGGTGGCGCATGGCAGATACTTACTTTTAAGTGAAAGGGGTGAGTCAAACAAATGCACAGTGGTGACTGTATGACATTTATTGAATGGGCCCTGGTCTATTGGTCATCTAGTGACATTAAGAAGAAAACCACAGGCCCCCTGAAGGAGCTCCTGTTGATCTATTCCCCTCCGTTTCGCCAGTCTCACATCTAAGATAACATATACATCTCCTACTCCAGAATCCCTAAGTATTTTCAGCTGCGTGATGCTTTCCTAGAGCTTTTTCTTTCATCCCGAGAACCCAATTGAAATCATGAAGTAAATAGCAAAATGGGGACAATAAGAAAGAGAACGAAATGAAGCCCCGCAAGCCAAGGCGATCTTCATTTCGGAAAGGCAGGCGCGGTGGGACGCATGCGCACTTGTCTCCTCCCCCCCCCCCCCCCCCCCCCCCCCCAGCAACTGGCGGCTCACCTGTGGAAGCACAGCGACGCTCTGGAGGCGCTGGAGACGGGCATCAGGGGCTCGCGGCGGCTGGAGAACTTGTGCCGAGACTTCGAGCTGCA
The DNA here is from genome assembly GCF_029215605.1 of Mirounga angustirostris. NCBI lineage: Eukaryota > Metazoa > Chordata > Mammalia > Carnivora > Phocidae > Mirounga > Mirounga angustirostris. The sequence continues at coordinate 12,753,575 of NW_026991711.1, read as the reverse complement.
GAAGGTGTGCTACCTGCCGCTCAACACCTTCCTCCTGCGCCCGCTGCACCGGCTCATGCACTACAAGCAGGTCCTGGAGCGACTGTGCAAGCACCACCCGCCCCACCACGCCGACTTCCGGGACTGCCGGGGTGAGCCGGGGGCGGGGCAGCCCGCAGACGCCGCGCGGGCCGCCGTGACCCCGCCTTCTGTTACCTCTCGGTCTCTCCGGGTCTCTCCGCGGAGGAAGTGCGCCTGGCCCCGAGGCCCTCCCTTTGATCTTGGCTGGTGTGCCCCACTTAGAGTCAGCGCCCCCCCCTCCCCCCAAGCCTTCCTCTTCCCACATGGTTGAAACTCCCCACTCCCCCCTTGGGTCGGCTGCGGAAAATGGCCTCTTATAATCAGTCCTTCTGCTAATTGCTGCTGGGCGCTTGTAATGTGCTGGTCACCTTAAGAAGCACTTCACCTGCATTGACTCCTGATATTCACGGCAGGGGTGAGCTCATTTTACATATAGGGGCCGCTGAGACCAGAGAGGTTACATGCCCGGAGTCACACAGCTGGAAAGCAAATGGCTCGGAGCCCAAACCCAGACCCCATGTTCTTGACCATCCTGGCCTCCTGTCATGATGATATTACTCCCTGTCGCTGGCTCAGCATCACGCCCTCAGGTACAGAGCCGGGTATCTTAGTAATACTGACGCCTTTACTCCCTTCAACAACCAGCAACTCCAACAACAGTAAGAACTGTTACCCCATTTTACAGATGAGATACCTGGGCCACTGGTACCTCTCTCCTAAAGTATTATAAACACCTCCCGTCTATGTCCTCTTTTTCTAAATGCACCTCTTACTCGTTTGCTTATAAGCTGGGTGACACTGGATTCCCTCAGGCTACAGTCAAAACATCATGCTCTGGCCCCTGACCAGTCTCATGCAGCACATATGCATTGAGCACCTGCTGTGTACTAGGCATACGAGAGGGAATAACGCAGATGTGGCCCCACTCACAGGACCGACTAGTGGGTACAGAGGGCAGGACGTCTGGGCAGTGACTGACCTATGACCTGACCCAGCCTTCGGGGCTCAGGGGGAGCTTTCTGAGGGAAAGGTTATTTTAAGTTTAGATCTAATGTATAAAATATAGGAGTTTTCCTGGATAGAGTTGGGAATAGCATGTACAGAGGCCCACAGGGGACAGAGACTATGGAACATTCTGGAAAGTAGAAGTTCTGTGTAGAACACAGAAGGATAGCAGCAGAAACAAGACTGGCAAAGTAAGCAGAGACCAGATCTCATGGGGTCTCATAAACCCCACAAGACTGCAAGGAAGAGCAAAGGGAAGACGGGGGAGGGTTTTAAGGAGGGAAATGGGGATGTGGGGCTTGTTGCAGAAAAATCAATCCTTTGGTATCTAGGATATGTAGACAAATCTTATAGATTAGTTTTTTTATATTTTAAAAATTTTTTAAGATTTATTTCTTTGAGAGAGTGTGCGTGAGCAGGAGGAGAGAGAAGCAGATTCCCGACTGAGCATGGAGCCAGACGCGGGGCTCGATCCCACCACCCTGAGATCATGACCTGAGCCAAAACCCAAAATCAGACACTTAATCAGCTGTGCCACCCAGGCGCCCCCGTTGACAAGTATTTCCTGACGAAAATACCTAAATGCTCAGCTACTGTGGATTGACGTAAACTAAACTTGCACTAATTGGGCATCAGCTCCTTTTCCATATCAGATACATACCCGCGTAAGGGAGATGTGCCCATACTGCAGAATAAAGCGGCCTTTTGCAGTCATCTTGGTAAACGGTGTAATTGCTGCAGAAGGAAGAACCGGGGCGGGGGGGCGTTGTGCTGGAATGTCAGGTGCCCCAAAGTGTCACACTATCAGGGAGACTCTCTCACAGAAGGATCCCTCCTTTGTCTCAGATTTTTCTGTGGCCCCCCTGTGCTCTGTTCTTTCCAGGTAACAGGAGGTGGGTAGAAACCTCTGCCCTGGGGACAGAATTCCAGGTCCCCTCCCGCTTACTCCCCTCCCGCTTGCCCCTCTGTGCCAGGTGCTTCCAGCCCAAGGACAGCTGTCTACCACATAGCCACGAAGGGGCCATTGACATTTCCAAAATGCACTTAGGAAACTCAAGTAAAGCAAATAAACACATAATGCAAATTTTTTTGTGAGAAATTTTTATTAGGAATAGCAGTGTTTTCCCCCAGGAGGATGGCTTCTAACTTAGTTCAGCTACTGGGGATGTTACCCAGAGGGCTGCTACCAGGGTGTGGGGGTGCAGGGGAGACCCTGGTCTACCATCCATCCTGGTGTTTCTGTGTCTGTTCGCTTCGTTAGCTGCTTTAGCAGAGATTACTGAGATGGTGGCACAGCTTCACGGTACGATGATCAAGATGGAGAATTTCCAGAAGTTGCACGAACTCAAGAAAGACTTGATTGGCATCGACAATCTCGTGATTCCAGGAAGGGTAAGCAGCTGCTGGAGGCCAAGCCAGGAAGGCAATGTTTAAGTGACTTAAATTTGAACCTTTTGAATACGGACTCTGGTTTAAGACACCCTCCTCCTGAGTGAAGTGGCTTCCTTCCAGCTGCACGGCAACTAGGAAGACACCTTGACCATGACCGTGTCACTCAAACCTGTGTTAGGAGGACATAAAGCAAGCCTTTGACCTCCTACTCTACTTTTTTTCCTTACTGGTTGATTGGCTAATTTACTTTCCTCCTACCATATTCTGAGAGGCTTTGAGATAGCTTATTTTACCTTTTAAAAGTTAGGTAAATGGAAATGGAAGCTAAGGGAAAATTTTTTTTTTAAACAATGGGGTAAAATGGTGATACAAAGGCACAGGAAAATTAGCGCCCCAAAGCACGTAAATTCCCGTGTAAGGATGAAAAGAATTTTTAAAAGATGAAGTTTTCTGTGCATAATATAATTTTAATTTAGAATTAAAATAACGTTTTAGCCAGAACGTGATTCTCGGAGAGATGCGCTTTCACTTAAGCTGTTAACCTTCACCCGCCCTCCCTGTGTGCACACACTCCTTCCAGGCCAGGGGCGTGTGAAAATACAGGGCAGCTTGCTTGCTTTCAGTTCTTTTCCTAGGAAGCCATCATTGCCCAGGGATCAAAAAAATATTAGGTGGTACATCCACTCTGTCTATGGGATCTTTATCCCTAGAGCTGCCCCATTCCAAAGTATGCATCACCCAGGCTCCAAAGAAAATTTTGGTGCCTTTGGCCTGCTGCACAGCTGCCTTAATCTTTTTTTTTTTTAAGAGTTTATTTGAGAGAGAGAGAGAGAGCACACTTGCCTGCATGTGTGAGCAGGGGAGAGGGGCAGAGGGAGAGATTGATTCTCCAGGAGACTCCTCACGGAGTGCTGAGCCCGACGCAGGGCTCGATCTCACGGCCCTGAGATCACGACCTGAGCCGCCCACCCCCAGAGCTGCCTCGTCTTCAGACAGGTGCTGTGTCTGGTACGCCAGGCGCTTTCCTTCTCGTCTGCCAGGCAGGTGCCCCAGAAACTTTGTAACGTAGGGAAGACGAGGGAACCTCCTCGTGTATTTGGGTCTCTCTGACAGGGAGCCTAATTACAAGGCTGACCGGAAAACTAGTTGTGAAAGATTATCAGGAGAGGACTATGTGGTGAATGCGGGGTGGGAATGAAAGCCGGGCTTGCTTCAGCTCTGCAGGGGAGAACATTCTGCCGGGCCTCAGCACGTAACAACCACGCTGACCCATCCACACGGAAGCCGTAGTAAAGGCCAGTGGAATCTGTGTGATTTTTCTCTTAACTTTGGATGTTCTAAAATCTGTAGGTGGCAGACAGACCACCTAGAAAGAATTTTTTAGCCCTGCATTGGACTTGCTGCTCCATGGGGAGTCTGCTTCTCCCTCTACCCACCCTACCCCCTGCGCTGTGCTCTCTCTCTCAAATAAATAAAATCTTTAAAAAAATTTTTTTTTTTAATTTTGAGGAAAGGTCCCCACTGGTGCTATAAAAAGAGGAGCAGATTGGAACAGGAGGCCCCAGGTTCAGGTCCTAGCTCCACCAGAGCTGGGTGTTTCAAACAACCAGAATGTTCTTCCTTTCTATAACATGGGCATCCTGTGCTCTCCCTTGTAGGCCAAAAGGATCAAATGAGATTTAATGTGTAAAAATAACACAACAAATGTGACTTATTTTCTCCTTCCCCCACCTATAGTTACTTAAAGAGATTAAGTCTACACTTAACTGTAATGGTAGTGATTCATAGCATAGCATCGTGGAAGACATTTAGCTAAATATGGGTTCTGTCACTCACTGGTCTTGGACAGGCTTCTAAATCATTTTGCTCCTTAGTTTCTTTATCTGAAAAATGGGGATAATATTGAACCTACAGGCTCCCACAAGGTGCTGATAGAAGCACGCAGCTGATGTCAGGTACATACCACGTGCTCATGATTATTTATAAAGGCGAAGTTGGAAGTGGGGTGCTGGTTACTAACTGTTTCATATCCATATTCTTTTGTTCATCAACCAGCCTCAAGTCAACCCTGAATGAAATGGGAAGGAGGGACTCAGAGGCCCTCCGGGGAACAAGTTCTAAGATGGGGTAGTCCATATACCAAGGCTAATTGATTATCATTAATTAAATTATCAAATAACCTCATGGGTGGGAGGAAAGCTCTGATTTGTCTGTAAGTAGAATTTTAAAAATTGGGATTTAAAGGGGAGCAGATCATTTTAGAGACACCCCCTCGGCTACTGCAGCATAATTCTTAGCATGGCATAATCCTGCTCATCTTCCTGCTGGGGTCAGTCTTAGATAGTATCACATCCTGGAGGGCAGGATTTTTCCCCCAGGCATAAAGGCCTCGAAACACTTTGGCCCGCATCAGCCCTCCTGATGGTGTTTATCCTAAGAACTGTGTGCCTGAGGGAGAGCTTTTCCTGGGCTGGCCTTCCTGTCGGAGGAACGCATTCAGAAAGAAAGCAGGGTCTGGAGGTGGGTGAGGTCCGTTTGGTTAAAACTCAGAGGTGTGGACTGGATTTCCCTCCGGAAGGAAGCAGCTTGCTCTTAAGGACATTCGAGGCCATCCCCCTCCCCATTGTGTGGTTTAAAAAGAAAAATTCTAGGCACGAGACCTTTTCCATCCGCAGCCTCAGACGTTGATAGCGGAGTCTGCAGCCCTTCTGCTCCCGGCTGCTGAAGCCCCCCGGAACATAGACGGGGCTCCCTTGTCTTCTTGCAATGAGTGTCCCAGGGCACCACGTCTCCCGCACAGAAAACAGTCACGCTCCCTCAGAATTGTTAGAAAACACGTGTTCCAGCTGTGCAAGGTGGGAGCAGCAGGTTCAAGTCCCGAGCCCATCCTCGGCTGCCCGGCAGTGATGCCCCCCCTCCGACATCATTTCCTCCGGTCGCATTGTTGATGTCTGATAGCATCCATGCCTGCGAGGATTTATTATATGTTCCTTTGTTGGTCCCCAAAACACATCACTGGAACTGCCAGCAGACATGGTCTTTGATCCACATTTCATAAAAAAACAAAGAGTTGAGTCAGGCTGTGCAAAAGTCTATAGAATCAAAATGAGTTGGCTGAATCCTTGGCTCAGTAGCTATTGTGAGCACAGAAAAGTCTGGTGGCAGGTGTTCTAGAAGTCTGTTGATACGTAGCAAACTATTCCGATGTGTAGTGGCTAAGGACAACTTTTCCAAATAGGTCATGGTTTTGCGAGTCAGGAATTGGGCAGGGTTCAGCCAGGTGATTCTTCTGCTCCCTGTGCATTGACAGGGGTCCCAGATGGGCTGGTCTGGAGGGTCCGAGGCTGTCATCTGGCAGGGACATCTGGAGGCTCAGCTGGGACTGTGCACCACAAAGCCCGTGAGAAGCCTGGCTGACCCTGGGTTCAGGGTTGTCTTAATGCTGTGTGCCGCTAAGGGTTCCAAGAGCAAGTTCCCAGGGACAAAGCAGAGGCTACTTTGACCCAGTCTTGGAAGTCACACAGTGTCAGGTCTACACTCATTGGTCAAATCAGTTCCCAGCCCACCCATATCTAAGGGAGGCAGACAGAGACCCCGCCTCTACGGGAATAATGTGAAAAACATTAATGAGCTTGCAGCCATGTTGTAGAAGCAGCACTACGGAGAGCAGTTCGGTGGTTCCGTAATAAGTTAACCGGAGAATTTCCATATGACCCAGCAATTCCACTCCTCAGTATATACCCAGAAGAATTGAAAACAGGTATTCAAACCAAAAAAACTTTTTTTTAGAAATATATGGGACAGCACTTCCTTTTTTTTTTTTTTAAGATTTTATTTATGTTTGAGAGAGAAAGAGGGAGAGCATGAGGAGAGGAGAGCGGGAGAGGGAGAAGCAGGCTTCCCGCGGAGCAGGGAGCCCGATGCGGGGCTCGACCCCAGGACCCTGGGATCATGACCTGAGCTGAAGGCAGACACTTAACCAGGTGCCCCCTCAAACAAAAACTTGAACATGAGTGTCCATAGCAACACTGTCCATAGTAGCCAGTAGGGAAAAAAAACTCAAGTGTCCATTCTCAGGTGAGTAGATAAACACAGTGTGACGTATCCATACAATGAAGTAGGCCCGGGAAGGAAGGGAGTTCTGATACATTCCCCAGTGTGGGTAAGACTTGAAAACACGCTGGGTGGATGAAGCCAGACACAAAAGGTCATATATGACAAGATTTGATTTATAGGAAATATCCAGAATGGGCAAATCCATAAAGAAAACGGATTGGTGGGAGCCAGGTGCTAGGGAAAGGGGGGAGTGGGGAGTGGCTGCCTAGTGGGCACGGGTTTCCTTTTGGGTGGTGAAAACATCCAGACCTAGATGGTAGCAATGCATACACTCTCTGAATGCACTAAAGGTCACAAACGGTCATTTTTATATGTATTTTACCACAATTTTTTAAAAATGATAGTTTTGGGTGGGGGGGTTAAGTGCCCCGAATGACCAGCGTCCTCTAGTTTATTAATCTGGGGGGAAGAATTTTAGATGCGCTTGCTTCTGGCTGTTTTATCCTAGAGCACAGTTCCTGGTTTCCAGGAACCAGAGCTGAGTCATGGAGCAGTTCTTGGGTTCGGGGTAACTCCTCTCTGGCTCATCTGTCGTCCCAGTGCCCTGCTGCCACTCTGCATATGGCTGGGGCCCCTGCCACCCCCCTTGCAGCGGGAAGCCCGCCGGGCCCGGGGGTTGCGCGCAGAGCCGCGGAACCACACCGTCCGGGCCTCTGAGTGCTGGTTTCTGTGCGAGCGGAGCCCATCGGAGTCCCTGCCTTGTGGGTTCCTGGGAGGGACAGCAGTATTCGGTGAACAGTAACTGTGATGGCGGTGGTTCTTGCCACGAAAGGGAGCGTGGCATGAGGCCACCAGCATCTCCCCGCCAACCGCTAGGGTCTGCTTGCTCCGTAGGAATTCATTCGCCTGGGCAGCCTCAGCAAGCTCTCCGGCAAGGGGCTCCAGCAGCGCATGTTTTTCCTGGTAAGTGCTGACAGCCGGAGGTCTTCACAGCGATGGGGGACCCCACGGGGTCACAGGGCGGGCCCGGGCCACCCGGGAGGCAGGAGAAGCGGCCGGCGCGGCTCAGCCGGAGGGGCTGCGATCAGCGAGTTGCCACGCAAGATCCTGAAAACACACACTCTGCACCTGCTGTTTGAGCGGAGCCCATCCACCTCATCCGCACTTGTCCTTGCTCCTCTAGTTCAACGACGTCTTGCTGTACACGAGCAGGGGGCTGACGGCCTCGAATCAGTTTAAAGTCCATGGACAGCTCCCGCTGTATGGCATGACCGTGAGTATGCGCCATGGGCATGCGATCAGGGCCCCTCCCTGTGCACTGCCTGCAGGTGGCAGACCGAGCTAAAGGGAGCGGGAGACCGCCAGCTGAGGAAGGAGAAGGAGGGTCGTAACCAGGCACCTTAGGCCCCGTTCGGGTTCCCCAAGAGGGGCTCGGGACACGGCTCCTGGTGCACGTGAGATGTACGGGTAACTTCCTTCTAGAATCAAGTGAGGAAGCCAGCTGACGTGGCCACGAGGTATGCCTGGGCCCAGGGCCCCTGAAAGAGAGTCCTCACCACCCATGTGGCGAGGTGGAGCCCGGCCCTCGAGCGGGGAGCCACCCGTCCGGCCCCAGAGATGCGCCCGTGGGCATCCGTGATGGCGGCCAGGACGCCAGTGCGCGGGATGGTTTCCCCGGCTTAGCCTCCCACTCTTCTCCGCCACCGGATACAGGGAAGTTTACGGGCTCTGCCAAAAAGCAGTTCAGTGCATTTGGGCCTTCCTTTCGGCTCTCTGAGTGTGATTTCTCTGACTCGGTTTCTCTGAGCCATAGCCAGTGTAGTGACCATTTGAAAATGAGCCGAGTGTGCCGCTTGCCCCTTGGCAGTAACATGATGCTCACTCGTCCCACAGATCGAGGAAAGCGAGGACGAGTGGGGTGTACCCCACTGCCTAACCCTCCGGGGCCAGCGACAGTCCATCATCGTGGCGGCCAGGTAACGCGGACACGCGCCCCTCGCCTGTCTGCCCCTTCCCCCGCCCTGCTCTGAAACCCTGCCGCCCGGCTCTTCAGCTGCAGGTCCGAGATGGAGAAGTGGGTTGAGGATATCCAAATGGCCATTGATTTGGCAGAGAAAAGCAGTGGCCCCACTCCCGAATTCCTCGCCAGCAGCCCCCCTGACAACAGTAAGTGGGCGGGCAGCCGTTCTGGTGCCGCCGGGCTCGCTGCGCTGGGAGCTGGCCATGGCGGGTGCGAGACAGCTCGGCTCACCCGGGGGGCGGGGGGGGGCATCCTGCTGCATTTAAAAATCACCCTCCCAGGTGGGTCCCGTCTCTGTGATTGACATTTGTGTGTGTTTGTTTTCCTAATTTTTTATTATATATGTACAAAATCATGTAATTGGAAGTTTATAGAAGAGAAAAAAGTCTCCCTAATCCAAGGACTTTAATATAGCTGCTGTTATCGATTTGACATGGCCTGTTTTTTCCCTATACGTGTTTTTTTCCCCCCGAGTTTTATTTAAATTCTAGTTAGTTAACATACAGTGCAATATTGTTTCAGGAGTAGAATTCACTGGTTCATCAGTTGCATGCAACACCCCGTGCCCATCACGGGTGCCCTCCTGAGTGTCCATCCCCCATCCAGCCCCTCCCCCGACCTCCCTCCCCCCACCCCGTTCGTTATCTATAGTTAAGAGTCTCGTATGGTTTGTCTCCCTCTCTTTTTTTCCCCTCCCCTGTGTTCGTATTTTGTTTCTTGAGTGAAATCATACGGTGTTTGTCTTTCTGACTGACTTCACTTAGCACAGTAACCCCCCTCCCAGGTACATCCACGTCGTTGCAAATGGCGAGATTTCATCCTTTGTGATGGCTGAGTAACATTCCATTGTCTACACATGCCACCACCTCTTTGTCCATTCATCGGTCAATAGACATCGGGGCTCTTTCCATAGTTTGGCTGTTGTTCATAGACATTTGTGTTTAATAAACCTAAAAACGAAGGAACTTCCGCTCCCTAAAAGTAAAACACCGCTTAGAACAGTGTGAGGGAGCGGGGAGCTCATCCTTTCGGGGCCAGCCCGGCCGACTGTCCCGTAGAGTGCCGGCAGTAGGGAGAGGAGCCGAGGCCGTCGGCGCCCAGGTGTGTCGGGGGCTCCCTGGCAGAGGGGCTGGCGGGACACCCCCTCCCCCGGGGGGGGCCGGACGAGGAGATGGCTGCTAGTGCGACTCCCTGCTCGGGGGGTGCGTGGGGCTCCCCCGGTGCGCGCCGCCGGCTGTCCCGTCCCGTCCAGCACCTGGGAGGGTCTGGGACGGGGTCCCTCTCCTGGCGAGCGAGGACCCGCAGCGCCCTCTTCTGTCCCACCCCGCAGAGTCCCCGGACGAGGCCGCCGCGGCGGACCAGGAGTCGGAGGACGACCTGAGCGCCTCGCGCACGTCGCTGGAGCGCCAGGCCCCGCACCGCGGCAACACCATGGTGCACGTGTGCTGGCACCGCAACACCAGCGTGTCCATGGTGGACTTCAGCGTCGCCGTGGAGGTACGGCCCGAAGGCCGGCGGCCCTCTCCCGCGCTTGGCCGCGGGGCGGAAGACAGCTGCAGGCGGCGGGGGCGCTCGGGCGGCGGGGGCGGCGGGGGCGGGGCCGGCCGTGGTTCGTGGAAGAACTCCCCGGGCCGGCCCCGACCCCATGGCCGGGTGCCATCCGGCGGAGGCGCTGGATCCCCTTCCGAAACCCTGAAAACCTCGCAGTCCCTAAATGGGCCTGGCCCAGAACCTGTCACACGAGCCCGAGCCAAGGACGGCGGTGGGCCGGCCCGCAGTGCTGGGGACGAGCCAGACATCGCCCAGGGACTGTCTGAGCGCGTTCTCTGGGGGTGACCCTCACGGTTCCACGGCGCGGCTTCTACTCAGTTTCCCCGCCACAGGGGGTGGCCTAAGCCCGCGCCTGTTTCTGAAAACGTCCTCGCGAGCACCTGGGTGACGTGCATGCCCTGGGTGACAGGTGCACCGCCGAGGGCTGGCAGTGAACGGCCCCTCCGCTCCGACCCCACAGGGACCGACGGACGGACGCTGTCCTTCTGCCCAGCTCGCTGTACTCAGCATCCTCCCTCCCTTCGCCCTTGGGAACTAGAGATCCTCCCAGGCACGGGTTGGGGCGGGGGGTGATCTTTCCAGCACGGAGGGAGCAGGGAAGACCCCTCCGCACATCTAGCCTGTGCAGCTGGTCCTAGGAAGCTGGAGGAAGTGGGTCCCCGAGGGAGAAGTGGTCTTTGCTTCACTTGGTACCGGCCTTCAAGGCCTGTGGTTAGGACTGTCGAGGCATGGGAAGCTGGTAGGCTTGAAACCTCCTTTGCGAGCCTGGGAGCGCTTAGGCCACTCAAGAGCAACCCCCCGGGTCGGGTAGGTCCCCGGGGGCCCGGACACTGCAAGGCCAGCTCCTTTGGGGTGACCGACCTGCACAGTAGCCTGCATCAGGTGAGTGTTCAGAGCCAGTCGGCAGACCGGCCCACAGGCCAATCCAGCCCGGCCTCGCTTGGTCACAGCCCAGGCACTAAGTGACGTTAAGTGGCTACGACACGTATCTGACTTTGCCGCTTGGCCCGATGAGCTCAGACTGCATACTGTCCGGGCTGCTGAGGAAGTCTGCCGGCCCCCGGGGAGAGGGCCGTGAGCCCGGGGTGTGTGGATTTAAGGTAGCAATAATGCAGGTGAGCCAAGCGTGGAATGGGCTCGTCTGTTCTTCTGCCACTGCCCCCGCCCTTGCCAGGTCCCCCTCCCCAGGGCGACAGGGAGGGGGCGGCAGCTTCTTCCCTCCTGAGTCCGCTGAGAGCTCCCCACACGGACCCTTTCCCCTTGCGTGTCCTACGAGTGTTGGGGATATTTGGGGAAGATGTGAAGAGGTGCTGGGCACGACCCAAAGGTTGTGGGCAAGCCAAGAGCACTGGGGGTCCACATTAGACTTGGGGGTCTGCTGCTACAAGGGCCAGTGGAGCGTTCTTGTGTTTTCGATGGGAGCTGGCAGGTGCTGGAGGCCTGGGCAGAGGTGGGCAGGCTGGGTCCAGCGGAGGACCAGGAGGGAAGGGACAGCACGAAGAGGGAGAATCATGGTGGGGTCTCTGTGACTCTCCTGGGCTGCTGTAACACAGTCCCACCGAGTGGTTCACACGCGGGAAGCTTATCCCCTCGGGCTGCTAGAAGCTGAGGAAGGGACCTTCTGCGCCTCACCCCCAGCTTCTGGTATTTGCCACCATCCTTGGTGTCTCTTGGCCTATAGACGCATCACCCCGATCTTGGCCTCCATCCCACTTGGTGTCCCTGTGTCTTCTTGTAAGGACAGTGGTTACTGCCTTAGGGCCACTCCACTCCAGCAGGACCGCATCTGAACTCTGCCACCTGCAAAGACCCGATTTCCAAATAAGGTCCCATCCCCAGGTACCTGGGCTTTGGACTGGAACAATCTTTGGGGGGGAATGCAATCCGACCCAGAATAAAGACCAAGCAGCGATGTGAGCCAGGAAGAGGGCAGAGGCCTTCCCTCCGCTGGGGAGTCTAGGAGCAGAGGCCACCGCGGAGGCGGGGGGGAGGTGTCGGCCGGTTGTGGGTCAAGGATGTTGACTGGTCCAGCCTCTAGAGAAGAGAGGCGGCAGGGCTTCGGGGCCCTGTGAGCTGAGAAGGGGACAGAAGTGTAGCTGAAGCGAAGCCAACGGGAGTGGGAGTTTGAGTGCAGCTGGTGACCCCGGAGGCCGCGAGGACAGTGGGGAGCGAGGAGAGAGAACTCCATTGAGGGAGTTGGACCGTGGGGCCCAGTGGGCCGAGCACGTTGTGGGAACTGCATCGAGAGCAGGATTTCCGGACTCCAGCTGGAGGGGGTGGGTTCGGTAGGAGCGCGCTCCACTCCTTGCCTTCCCTGTGCCTCGGAATTATGTGTGTCACCCCCCCCCCCCGTTCTGCTTTCTGCCCTCACCTGCTTGGCACTCAGCACCCCATTCTCTTGTTCGCCCGTGGGTGAGTGGCAGGCAGGGTGATGCGGGGGGCGGTCTCTGGGGGGGATGGGACGCTCTGCCTGGAGCTCGTGCTGGTTGCGGGACCCACGGGTCTATGGGTCTGTCTGCCTCCTGCGTTCTTTCAGCCTGAGGCACCGTTCGCTTCTGTCGGCCCCTCACAGAGAGAGACACTTAGCCTTCTCTCTCCTCCTGGCCCCAGGACCTTACTTACAGAAGTACCTTAAACACGCTCTGGGAGAACAAAGCAGACTCAGGTGTATTTTTAATTTTTTTTAATGTAGTAATTTGCCCATTTGACCACCAAGTTGTGAGACTGTCCCCAGCACCCTGCCTCAAAAGTCTCCATGGTGATGAGCGACCGGCTGCAGACAGGCGCTCTCACCGTCTCGTCGCCCCCCCCCCCCCCCCCCCCCGCCCCCCGGGCCTCCGAGCTGGGGAGTTCAAGCAGGACGCCTGTGGAAGGCCTGTCTCTAGCAGGGAGTCCTCCTCCGGTGGGACCGACTCACAGGTGCCCGGCCCAGCCGGCCCGCGTTCCGGCCACGGCCACCAGAGGGCGCGCGGGGCCCGCCAGCGTGTTGTCCAGGAGTGACGGAGCCACTCTGGGGGAGCGCCAGGCTGTAGGGGAGGGGCCCTGGGTGAGATGCAGCACGGGGACGATCTGATTAACAACTGAGGTCACCACGGGGGGCATGTCCCTGTAAGAGGCGGTGGTAACTCAGGCTCAGAGAGTGCACCCCCGGGGGGGGTCACGCAGGAAGCCTCCCCCGCCGCCCAGGAGCGCCAGCAGCAGCCCCCTGGGCCGGCGCCCCTCACGCACATGCTTGTCCTTCAGAATCAGCTGTCCGGGACTCTGCTGAGGAAGTTCAAGAACAGCAGCGGGTGGCAGAAGCTGTGGGTGGTGTTCACGAACTTCTGCCTGTTCTTCTACAAGTCTCCCCAGGTAAGCCCCGGTCCCAGGGCAGGGGGCCGCGAGGGGGGCAGCCTTCCCCCGGGGGGGCGGCGAACCGCCTGGTGGAGGCCACCTCCCCGGGACCCTGGGTTCCAGGGGACGGTGGACGCTGTCCGCGTGCGTGAGGAGCACTGCGGCCTGAGTGAACACGGGAGGGCGAGGACTGAGGTGAAGGCTCAGGGCCACCTCTCCACAGCCCCCTTCTGTTGACTCTGCCCAGGACACGCACCCCCTGGCCAGCCTCCCTCTGCTCGGCTACTCACTGACCATTCCCTCGGAGTCGGAGGACATCCACAAGGACTACGTGTTCAAGCTGCATTTCAAGTCCCACGTGTACTACTTCAGGGCTGAAAGCGAATATACATTCGAAAGGTAATGACCCCCCCCGCCCACCCCCCACCCCCCGCATCTCCAGGAGAGCCCCCCTCCCATCTCCCGAGCCAGCCCAGTGCAGGGCTGCCCCGTGGGCCTGGGCGTTTACTCACTTCCAAACTGGACTTGACCTTCGGGGCGGGGCGCACAGGTGAGGAAGGTGGTGCCCTGGCCTGACACCCGTACCCACCTCTATTCTTCTAGAAGGAAGGGAAACTCAGAGTTCCCTGGTTGAGTAACATCCGCCCTTAACCTGTCCAGTATCGAGGCTGCACATGGTGCACTTTTAAGTCTCTAACCAGGGGGGGTTTTAGTGTCTGGAGTATTCAGTCAGAACGTGCCGGATGGTTCTAGGGCCAGACCACCGCCCCAGGAAGGGAACAAATCCTGGGGCTTCTCGGGGTTACCGAATACTGTTAGTGAGGCTGCCTGCGCGCCAGAGGGAGGCCCAGGAGCTGGAATGTTCAAATAAGATGGAAAGACCCAGACTGTCACCTTTGACCAATTTCGGACATTTCCTAACATCTCAGGTAGAAATTCTGGGCCCCCAGGCCTGGGATCCTGTAACCAGTGTCACTGTTAAAGCACCAGCTGGGGGGGCGGGGGGGAGAGGTCTGCAGGCCACAGACCAGACAGGCCAGGGGTCACCAGCCCCTTTAGGGAGAAATGGCTGTCCTAGCCATGCTGAGGGAACCAGAGCGTGTGCCTTCGCCGCCCCCGATCCCGTGAGCCCACAGGGTAGGACCCATGCCCAGTCGTCAGGAAAGCGAGTTGAGGGGCAACAGGGTTCAAGCGCCGCCCCCCCCCCCCCCCCCACAGCACTTCCTAGTAACTGCTTGAAAAGTGAGCCCAGGGGATAAGCCCTCCCAGATCTGAGCCGGGCCGGGGAGCCCTGGACAGAGGTGGGACGGTGTCACTGGGGTAGCAAGGACAGTTGAGCCTCGTAGTGACAAGACCCTCAACAGGCCAGGGATGAATTTCTCAAAAGCTCTACTCCCCGTTTCTCACCCTCGGCACTGCTGACCTTGGAGACCGTTTAATTCTTTGGAGGAGGGGGGAGGCCTGGCCATGAGAAGATGGGGAGCACCCCCCACCCACTAAAGGTCACGGGCGCCCCCTCCTTGTGACACCCGGAAATGCCTCCAGCCCTCGTCCCTGGGGTTGAGAGCCACCCACGTACCGCAAATACTCAAATGTGGGAACAGGCTGCGGGGCCCGGGCCCGCAGGGATTGGGAGGCCTCAGCCAGGCAGGACCCCTCCGTCCGGGGCGCTTCTGCGGCTCTGCAACGGGAGCACCCAGGCCCGTGGTTCTCAAACCGGTCCTCAGGCACACCTCGAGGAACCCTTAGCCTTGCTTTCGTGTTCTCGGGTACCGGGAGCTCCTTCGAGAACCCTTCTGCTAAACTAAGCACGTTACAAATACCGCCGTGCTGTGTTTTGTAAGTAGTGAGGTGTGTCGAGTATCGTGAAGAAAAAAATCCTGCGCAGGTTTCTAGAACGTGGCGCTTGACCCTCCTCTCGTTCTCTGGCCTCAGGTGGATGGAGGTGATCCGCAGTGCGACCAGCTCCGCCTCCCGCGCCCACATCCCGAGTCACAAAGAGTCTCACGTCTACTGAGGGCAGGACACGAGTGTCGCGGGGCTCGGCCGTGGCTGCGTCCCTGGGAGACCCTGCGTGTGCCCTGTATTAACGAAGCCTAGTAAAATTAACACCCGTCTGGAACCCCGGAGCGTGGTCGTACAGCAGCTCTCCTCGGTCTCCACGACACCGCGTTTACCCTGGTCTCTCCGAGCGGAACGGTGCTCCCGGGGGGAGGGGGGGCCCCGCGTCTGTCGTCCTCCCGGTGGGCTGTCTCCAGCTCGGGCCGGTATTAAAGCCTTGTCACTAAGAGCGCGCCACATGACCGTTTTTCTTCCGCAGCTGCACCTTAAAAGCAGTACGACCATATCCGTTCAGCCGAAAGACAGGGCAAGTGTCTTAAAAAAAAAAAAACAAAACTTTTATTTTGATTTCTAGGCTGGTGCGTTTAAAAAAAAAAAAAAGTTTTCCAATGTTTGTGATACACGTGGCAGAGTCTTAAGCAAATGAGATCATTTTCAGATTTCGGTTTTTCAGTCTTTCTACTTTTATAACAATAGCAGGTTAGTAGGACGTCCTTCTTTGAGCACCACAGGCAGTCTGCAGCTCACCGCGTGCGTTCCCCTCGGGGCGCCAGGCTCCGCCGAGACGCTGCTCCCGGCGCGAGCGGACCAACCGTCTGCGTGACTCCTCTCGGCGAAGCGTGGCGGGCGTCGTCCGTGCGAGCAGCGATCGGCCCGGGGCCCGCGCTGCCGCCGTCCTAGGAGCGGTGTGTGCGGTGGGAGCTCAGCTGTGCTGTTCGTGGTCTGTCTCCCAAGCATGAGGACCTGGGTGTCAGTGACCAGGGCCATTTGTGGTCTGTGACGCTCGGAGGGTCTCTGGGAGCTGCCCCCATGCTCGTACCCGTATCCCGCGACTGGGGTTGGGGACTGCACATTCGGTAGTAGTGTATATCGTGCCCGTCTCCAAGAACATTCTTTTCTCCTGTTTGTACTCATCCCCCCTCCCCCCAGGCATGGGGTTATCAACAGTGACCTTGCGCATCCGTGACAGTCGGACTGCACAGGGAACAGGGCTCCAGGACCTGCTGGGCCCGCTAGTCAAAATCCGTTTGCCTCTTCTCTGCGGAGACCGGGTGGCTGCTAGTCCCTAGTGTCCTGAACCCCCTTCTGACACAGCCCGGAGGGGGCGGCCCCCGGCGCCTGCACCCCAGCCCCGCGGGCCGGCGCGGCGGAGCCGGACCTGGACCCACGGACGAGGAGCTCAAGATGCGGTCGTTATCGTTTGCCTTACGACGTGTACCAGATGGTTTCAGGTACTAACAAAAGGGAATAAAAATACCTCACGCCGCAATCCAGCATATTGAAGTTTTAAGGGAAAACATCACCCACCTTGTCTGGTCTTTATTTCCGTCGGACGCGGGCAGGTTGCAGGGATGGAACTGCCCAGGGGTGGACGTGGCTGGTCCGGGGGGGGGGGGGGGGGGGGGGACACGGGACGATGAGCAGACTCAGCCACGCGAGACACCCACAACGTGGAACCGGGGAGGCAGAACCTTGCCGGGAGCCTGTCCGTGCTATAAAAGGACTAAAACCCGAGGGATGAAAGCAAAGACAGGGAGGGGGACTACCTTCCACATCCAGCTATTTCCCAGAGGCTTGTCCCACACCCCAGCCGCAGGACCAACTCCTGGGAGGGTGAGCGCAGGGGGCAGCTGATGGGACAAAGGCAGTCTCCGGAAAATTCTCCCCCAGAAACCACCAGTCACTGAATTCTACAAGGCTCGGGGATGAGGGGGTCTAGTTCGCCTCCCGAGTGAGTCCGAACCATGTCCGTGCTCGTGGTGCTTCGCACCTCTGCGGTCCCCCCGTGACTTCGAAGTGCAAACCACGTGGGCGACGGAGACCGCGTCCAAGCTGCCGGGAACCGAGTGGGAGTTTTGGAGACACCCAGTGTCTCAGTCCGTTCGGGCAACCGTAACAAGTGCCAGAAACGTATCTCACAGTTCTGGAGGCAGGAAGGTGCAAGATCAAGACGCTGGCACATCTGGTGTCTGGCGAGAGCCTTCCCGGGTCACAGTCCATTGTCTTGCTGTGTCCTCACAAGCCTGAAGGGGGGAGGGTCTCGGGGGGGAGGGGAGCCTCCTAGAAAGTTCCTAATCCCATCACTCCCGACCTCATCACCTCTCAGTACCATCCCACTGGGGGTTAGGATTTTAATGTATACATTTGAGGGTGGGGGGTGGGGGGAACAGCCTACTCCTCCTACACACGAGACCGAATTACAGAAATGGTTTTCTGGGAACTTTATTGGTCCCTGCCTGACACAGCACCCGTATTTGATAGCAGAAACAGAAAAACGCTTATAAATGGACCGTATTTTGCCAAAAGAAAGGTACAAAATGCTACATGAAGAACTGCACTAGATGCTTCTTCACAAGACCAACCCGATGACAACATTGTCGGGTTCAGAAGGCGTGTGCCACGTGGTCACGTCACGACAGCACAAGGCCAGCTCTCAAATGCCGAGGCACCCAAACCCCACCGGCAGCCACTCGCTTGTGCAGCCGGCTAGGACGCAGGAGAGAATTTCTAGAAGGCCTAAAGACCCAGCCAGACACAGCCCACTGCCTCCGTGTCCACGGAAGCCTCTGCCAAGGCCGGGTGCACCACCGCCTTCTCCGGTCTGAGCGGGGAAGCTCCGGGGAGCGGGGGGAGCGGGGGCATCAGGAGGCTTCCAGGCGCCCGCGAACGCATCCCAGATGCCGGCCTTGCAGGTCTGGCTGCGCAGCGGCAGCTTCCGCCGGAGCTCCGTGCAGGCGGGGCTACGCCACGGCCAGCCTCCCTGGCTCATGAAGCGGCCCCCAGCCCACGTGCCCTCGGAAACCAGACCCCGGCTTGCGTGTCCACAGAAAGCGGCAGGCCAGACAAGACCCGGGAAGAGATCCACTTTCCAAAGCTACTCAAACCACTTCTTCCCCCGGGGAAGCTTAATCGACGGAAGATGCCCACGTAAGCTCAGAAAGGATGATCCGCTGCTTTCCCCGGGAGGTGGCGCTGTGCTGACCGTCCAGGGGCTGCAGACTCTGGGTAACCATCGCGCCAATATGCCTCATCAGACCCCAGTCCCCGCCAGTGTGCCTGTTCCTCGCACTGGAGACCGGCTTCAGCATGTCTTCTTGAGGTCACCGTCCACGTGCAAAGGTGCACAACTCTAAGAAAGCTGCTGTCTACACCGGCTGGCTGAAAATCGGACAAGCAGAGCCCTCTGCATCATTGCTTCATGGGATTCTCCCGCAACGAACAAAACTGACCTTGGGCTTGTGCCTCGCACAGAGAAACAAACCACTCCCTCATACAAAATACTTGGTAGAAACACCGAATGAAACATCCTCAAGTTTTTATCATCCAAGTTAACATCCCTGCTGCCAAAGAACACACAACATAAGAATCAGCAATTTGGTTCTATTTCCCCTAATCAAAACGTATCCCTTATAGAAATTAATCCGTCAGCTTCTAATAAAAAAAAAAATCATGACTTAATTTTAGGCTTTAAAAAAAAAAAAAAAACGACGCTCCATTAACAAATCTAAACAAGACACACACACTTGAATCTCTCTGGCTCTGGGCCTTTGTCCTCTTCCCTGTAACCCAGGCCACTGGGGCGGCAGATATCGATCGAACCTTCCATCCCAAAGTTTACCCAGTAACTTCCTTGCTTCCAAAAATCCTTTGTCTTCCCCTCCAGGAACTGCTACACCAACAAGCGAGGACAATGATCCGGATCAACAAACAGAACACGACGCCCCATGTACTTAGTCAGGGACTGCCGCAGGAACTCTTCGCTCTGACCCCAGAGAAAGGACTCCTCCTGCCTCCCCGGGCCAGCAAGGCCCTGCCACAGGCCAGGAGACACACAGACCCCAGCTGACAGAGAGCAGCCCCGGGCTTCTTTAACAAAGCCACCCTCAGTCAAGTTCCCTGGGAAGAGAGCACAACTTCACAAATCAGCAGTATGCAGCCACATTTTCCATTTTGAAAGTTGCACAGGGAGTTGACCCGGACACTGGGCATTTTGAACGTGGGTACTTCTGGAAGTGCCGAATGTCTCACCTTCTCTCTCTCTCTCTCTCTCTCTCTCACACACACACACACACACACACCATGTATGCTGCCCCCTGAAGAGTCACGTTTCAAGGAAAAGTATGCAAAGTAAGTGTGTTATAAAATTTATTCGTGTAAGCATTCAGACATTTTTAGGTGGGCAAGATGACACGCGGGTTTCACTACGAGCACGACAGGAGTCCTACTGGGAAGGACGGGAGGCGGGCGTGGGGCCAGCAGTGGTACGATTCCAAACAAACGTTAAGACGAGAGCACTTCATCGGGGAGAAACTTAAAATAATAATTTAAAGCTTCATGAGGCAAGATATGTTCCAATTCAAAACACTAAGAAATAGTACCATCAAATGAAAGGAAATCAACCTGTGCGTGTACCCAAAGGGCCGCCGGGCAAACAAGAGGGGGACGGGCATTTGCGGAGGGACAAAGAGGAGTGTTCCGTAAGAGGGGCATGAAGGAGTATTAACGGCAAACCCTGCAAATACAAAATAAAACCCAAATCACTGATCACAGAATTCAAAATTTACATGTAATAAAGGCAAGGCAATAGACTCAAGTTATGGCCTGTCAAATATTTACTCCACTGACATTATCTACAGAAGCACGTGGCCAATTTGTACACAGTGATTCCTTATGCACGCCAAAAGGGTTTCCGTAAAAATGACACTATATACAAATCTGTACACTGACCCACCAGAGCGATTCTCCGTCTCCCGCGGGGGGGGGAGTCACCCACTTAAAGCAGGGTACCTGAGATTTCATTTCTTCAGTTGCCTTGTCCTGATCCCAAATATACATTTCAGGGTTTGTTTTTGTTTTTAAAGACACTTTCCTTGATATGTGCACAATGGCTAAAATTAAAAAACAAGAACAAGAAAATAAAATGATCGCTTGCAGGAGCCGACCCTCCCCACCCCGCTGAGCGTGTCCGTCCGGCGGAGGCCGGCGAGGGAGGGCCGCACGCCCCGGGGCCGGGGGGGCGGTGCGGGGGGGGCGGGGGGGCCCCTGGATGGCACACCGCGGCAGCGGGGTCAGCAAAGGCTCTCGTGGACGTTTTCGGAGGAGGAGGAGGAGGAAGAAGAAAAAAAAACAAAACCCCAAATGCCAAAGGAATTTCAGTGGGTTGAAGTTCCTCCACCACTTAGAGAGTATCTAGGGAAAGAAAAAAACAAGAGAAACGAAGTGAATGCACGTCATTTCTGGAACAACCCCCCCCAGAAAGTCAAACCAGCGCCGAAATCCTAGTTTACTAGACAATCCCCAGTCATAACACAGGTGGTGCAAATACCAGTGGGTTAATTAGTATACAAAGAATTCATAAAAACTAAGAAAATCATGATTGTGACACCACTTCTCACAGACCAGTTAAACTCAGTGGAAGAACTAGTACGTTAACGAGCGAGAGCGTGTTCAGTCTCTCAGGAGAAAAGAAAGATGCGCCTGGAACAATAAATGGTACAGCTCCGCTTACAGTCCACTTGTAAAAACCACAAAATCAGCAGCACCCGATGACGCCGTGAGATCCCAGGGGCGCACACACGGCTGACTGCCTTTCAGCCCAGGAGACCCCCACTGGCCCCCAAAATACGGCTGCTTGTGCAAGTGATCCCCTCCCGAGCGCTGTCTCAGAAACGTGGTCCAGAGAAGGAGCAATGTGTGCGGCACGAAGAGGTCTCTCGGGGTTTTCTGTCATTGTAAAGATTGGGGAACAACTCTGATGTCCAGAGCAAAGCAAGGGTTGAATAAATTAAGCAAACCGAACGAGAAACGCACTAAAAACTGTAATTATATGGGGGGAGGGCCTGGCTGGCACAGCCGGCTTGATCTGGGCTCAGGTCAGGCCCCCTGTGATCCACCTACAAGGGCGGAAGCGACTCAGTACCGCCTGGGAGCCTCACAGGAGTGGACGCACGGCACCAGCTAAGGCCTGCAGGGACCCGTGGAGGACCCCCCGGAGCAGGTCTACACAGCACAGAGCAAAGAGAAGACAGAATGGTCTGGAGACGAGAAGAATGTGGACTCGGCACGTCCTAGCGCATCACTGGAAAGTACGACGTCCGACATGACGCGGGCAGCGGGGCTGTATCTGCCGAGGTCCAGAGATGCGGCGGGTTCACACGGAGACGTGCTGAGCGTGAAACACACACCGGATCGCAAGGACGTGCTGCTGAAACGTACGGGAAATACCCCACTGACAGCGGTTTACGCTGCTGACATGAGCAAAGACCTGGGACGCAGTGGGTTCCGCAGCGTATTATGGAGACTAATTTCACTTGCTCCTCTTTTACTACTTTCCCAGGAGGAAACTAGAAAGCTCCAAACCGTGTGGTGTGGCCCACACTGGCTGCCGGACCAGCTGTGTCGGGCGCCACGGGGCGGGAGGAGAGGGGACACCTAACCCCCGGCCGCGCCCTTGCCCTCCATGCCCCGGAGCTGCGGGGCGATCGAGTCGGGGACGCGTGTCACTCTGAGCAGCTCGGCCAACTCGGGACAGGGTGGGCATCCGTCCTAAGTGGCGCTACGCAAGCAGAAAACCAAGCGCACAGCGAGACCATCACGGCACCACCAGTTCTGGGGCGCTCTGCGTATCGCAACTGGACTGTGCGCTGCTTTGAGAAAGGAGGCCAACGGACCGTTAAGTTGCTCGTCGGTACCGGGGGGGAAGCCTCCGTGGTAACAAGGATCACGTCCCAGGATGAACAGGGACACTGAGCGGTGCTGCGTGAGGGACGTCAGCCCGACGGACACACACAAACTCCGGCACGGCTGTGTGGGGGTGAGCATCCCGGGGACTTGACTTCTGTTTTCCTTTATGCCTGTCATGCGTGAGTAGCGACAGTTGAGAGGGGGGTAAAGCCAACGAGTAGAGCGGGTCCCTTCGCTTGCACCGAAGTGAAGGCAGCCAAGTCAATGGGCTCTACCATGTGGCCGGCAGAGGGCGGGAGGGCGAGCCGGGACGGCGTTTGCCCCCGAGCCTGGGGGGGGGCCCCTCAGCGCCACAGCGAGGTTTTACCCCCATGTCCCACTTCATCGGGACGCTTCACAGGCCAGAGGGCAGCCCCTTCGATCATCACTTCCAAGGTGCAAAAGCACCCAACGCGCCCCTAGCTTCTCTCCATGTTGTCAAGCCAGCGTCTCTGGGAAGACCTGAAATGCTCCTCACTCTCATCAAGGCTCAGCAGGTCTTTGGAACAGACTGGACAATTCACCTGGAGGGTGAATTTCAAAGCAATGACACGGCTGGCTTCTTGGGGAGCGATGAAGGTTCGGGGGTGTGGAGCAGAGCTCGGGTCACAGCACACCTCCTCTCTGTAACACCCCCCGAGGACTCCCTTCAGTCCTGGCAGTCGGAGCGACCTCCCCAGGGGACTCCTGGAACAAGCCTGAGTGGGTGGGGGAGCTCCCCTCTCGGTGGGGTCAGGCGGCATCACCAGGAGCAGACAGGGGTCTTAAGGTCCCGGTATTCATCACATGACAAGAGCTCCAAGCGCACCAAGTCTGTGGTCCTCCCCCGTGGTTTCTGGACTCCTAGCATTCCCTCGCGGTGATCTTTAGAACTCAGAACTGAAGTCTTCTCTGACTTGATTCTGCTTCAACCGTGTGCCCAGGAAGCAAACAGCCAGAGCCCAGGAGCAAAACGCCAAAGCGACCGACCGAGCAAGGACTGGGAAAGGCAGGGGGCAAACAGGGCATTTACCTCTGCAGCCGCTGGATGAGCTGGGCCACCATGGTGTCCGAGATCCCCGGGCAGGCCTCTTCCGCCAGGTAGATGGCCCCTCGCAGCTCCTCTATGGAGCCCATGTTACCTCCGCACGCCTGGCTCTTCTCCTTCAGCTGCAAACACACAAACGTGCAGAACAGCATGACCCACACAGGCACAGGAATCGGGGGGCACCTCCTTTAAGGAGGGACGCGATGTGTGACCCCCACTGCCACCCCGGGCGCGTGAGTCCTGGTGGGGACACTGTGTGGAAAGGGCATTCGTTAGGCCTTTAGGAAATGGTTCACATTTGGCTCTGGCTTTTCCAGCTGTGAACACATCCCCGCCAGCATCGGCCCCATCCTGACCGTGCTTCCCCCTTCCCCCCACAAGAGGGACACGGAGGACCAGGAGGGCGGCACACGCCGGCGACCACACCTTACGCCCCTCCCTGTCACGGACTCTGCCGCGGTGGACCAGCAAGGGGCCACCCGCGCCCACCTAGGACTCCCGATCACCTAACCAACTAGAGCAGTGTTCACAAGTCCTGAGTGCCTGACCTCTGCCTCCCCAGTTTCCTACAACGGTGGCCCTCCCCCGCCCGCCCTGCCCTGCGAGCCCCCCAGGCTCCCCTGCCCAAAGCGCTGCTGGAGGGGCTCTATCAGCCGAGAGGGAGGGAGCCACCCGCACGCACGCTCCGGTGTCAGGAACAGCCTCACGTGCAGACACGGGGACAAAGATCCTTTATTAGTGAGCTTTATCAGAATTACATAAAATGATGTACACCGGACACGTCAAACACGCGACTATGGAGCACTACCGATAAAAACATGTAAGCAGGGGCGCCTGGGTGGCTCAGTTGGTTAAGCAACTGCCTTCGGCTCAGGTCATGATCCTGGAGTCCCGGGATCGAGTCCCGCATCGGGCTCCCTGCTCGGCGGGGGTCTGCTTCTCCCTCTGACCCTCCTCCCTCTCATGCTCCTCATTCTCTCTCTCTCTCAAATAAATAAATAAAATCTTTAAAAACAAAAAAAAAACATGTAAGCAAAGCCGCCCGGGAGTTCAGAACAGTATCACGCTGAGAATTAATTCACTAATTCCAAGTAACGATTTCGGCACAGCTTCTTCATATGCCCAGTAAAAAACACAGAGCTTCAGAAAAGTAAGAAATATCTATGTCATTTTCCCCTAATGGCCCGACTGATCCTCGTGGAGCGCCCGTGGCAGGATTACAGGAAAGCAAGGGAGCATCCCCAAAACCCGAAGGACCACTCTCCCAAACAACATAATAAAAAGCAGGACAGTGTCTTATGGACAGGAGAGGAAGAGAGCAGGTCCCCGGAAACAGCAGGGAGCCACACAGAGGACCCCCCACCCGCCATTCCGTTTCCATCACAAAGCCACGTGCTCGGGCTTCAACTCCACACCCCGGGCTCCAGCGTGGCCCCGGCCGCCAGCTGGGAAGGCAGGGCCCTCAGGCTAGCTCATGAGGGCCGAGGCGGGCAGGGGGAGGACCGAGAGCCAGATGAAGCCGGCCTGGACAGCCCGGGGCGCTGCTGAAGGGCAGACCGAGGTTCGGGCCCCTTGGAGCCAGGGGGCGGGGCCTGTGTGGCACCTCCCACCTGGGACCACCGACCTCAGACAGGAGGATCCCCTGAGACAGCCCCTCCCCTGGAGAGCTCGAGTCACCACACAAACAGAAGGGACTAGTGTGGCTCATTCTCAATTACCTTGAAGGCAGACTGGGGGCGGGCTCAAAAAAAAGGGGGGGGTATCTCCAACTGCTCTTTAAATCACCTACAAACCGAAGAATAATCTTCATTCTCATACCATTTATTCTCGCCAACATCGCACAATGCAGCAGGCCTAGTGGACCTCCAGGAGGCAGGGCGGGCTCCCCCGAGGAGGAGCGGCGGACCAGCACGTGGGTGACACGGATGACAAGTGACCTAGGCTGCTCACCTGCGAACCAGGTGGCCCTCTGGTAAGGGGTCTTCTCTGGGATTACGGTGAACTTTGGGGGCACAACGGGGCAAAGAAGGTCTCCAGAGAATCCGACTTCTCTTTTAAAATAAAGTTCTACTTTTTACACTGGCATAAATTTGTCTGAGACAAAGCAATCACGCTGCACCCAAACGGATTTTGTAGAAAGCAGTACAACGGAAGCTCAAAATCACCCTGATGACAGGCGGACTTGGGCGGGGCCCGTGCACTCAAGGAGGCGACACAAAGCCCTTTCCCGGGAGGGGCTGGGCAGCAAACGGTGCCCGGGGGAGCACGAGGGGCACCAGGAAGGCAGTGCCCGCTCCCAGCTGGCCTCGCGGGACCATGACGCCGGCTCTCCAACTACCCGAGCCGGCGTGTTCTAACCTCCCCAATTCGACTGCCACATGTCACAGAAAGAAGACCCTGCCGCCCACTATGTCCCTATCATGCCCCGCCCCCCCACAGTCAACTGGGTATCTTACCTCTGCAAACAGAGGAGAAATAATTGTAGATAAACACTGAGAGAAAGGCCTCTTTGGGATGTCTTTCATCTTAAGGAAGAAAAAAAAGGAAATCAGAAGTATTTAATATTCACATTGCAACAATTCAGGCAACTTCAGACATGCACCATGCTAGCTAACGTAAAGTCTGAAATGCTCTCTATTTGCTGTGATATCTTTTCTTTTTTTTAAGATTTTATTGTTCTAAGTACTCTCTACACCCAGCATGGGACTTGAACTCACAACCCCGAGATCACGAGTCGATGCCCCACTGACTGAGCCGGCCAGGTGCCCGCCCATTTGCTGTGATCACTAAATGGGACCGTCTCACGGTCCTTCACTAGCCTGCACCGTTTCCTTTGCAGTGATGTGCCAAACTCATGCAGCTGGGCGAACCAGTGTCTGGACTCCAGGCGCCAAGGCCCAAGAGGTCCCGGGAGTGGCCCTTGTGTGGGTGCAGGTGATGCCGAATTGCACCCCTGTGCAGTCTGTGTAGCAGGACTTGACTACCGAAACTCTGGAAATGGAATCAGCTCGAAGCTGGCCGTTGCAAGAGACTATGATAGGACAGGGGCCTACTTTCTACTTTTGCAATCTCTGTAATGACTCCCATCTGCCTATCAAAGCAAGACTTACAGGATCACCAGGGGACAGCCACTGGTCCACGCTGCCTGAGAGAAACTATACCACGGTGTTTTAAAGCGACTCTTTTTCATAAACTTAAATAGGCATAAAACCAATTAATCAAAATAAAGTTCCATGTAAGTACCAAAGGTACTACATTTGCTTTTAAGATCCTTAAACAAAAACTTAATCCCAAAATTCTGGTATCTTTTATGAGTAACCCCAATATATAAGACAGACAGAGTTCTGTCCAGAGAGACTGAATGTCACCTCATGGGTGAGGTCTCCCCCGCTCCACGTGCAAGCATCAGGAAAGGCCAATGCCACGGGGGGAGGGGGCAGGCTCTGCAGAGCAGGAAGCAGCCCTGCGGTACAGACCCGAGGCCAGATTCGCGGATCCAACTCTGGATCATCAGACGACCGATCGTCTCATCTGTCCCGGACAGCGAAATCCCACAACAGGCTGCCCAAGGGAGCCCCGCCCCCTAACAGCAGGCTCTGCACACAAGTGACCGGGGACCAACGGATGACAGGAACGAGCCTGCGTTACCTTATTTCTTTCTAAGTCTGAAGGCTGAAGAGCTCCATTCTCAAGACTCTTTGGATCTTTCTCTCGGATAGTGAAGATCCAGTCCCCAGAGTCGCTGCCTCCAGAGGCCTGGCTGTCCGTATCCGTTTCCCTTTGGAGAGAAATCAGGCGAAGTCCGTGAGCGAGCGCACAGCCCTGTGCCCGAGGAGACCTGCACTCCGCAGGCCTGCCCGGCCACCCCTACACCCCACACCTACCTCCCACCCCGTTGCCCACCCATCACCCCCTCCAGTCCCTCTCGGGTGTTCAGAGGGACCCTGCCCCTGGCACCATCACTGTGAGGCTCCCTAACGTCCCCCGGCGCCAGCATCCAGCGGCCCCACCCCACCGTCCAGGACCCACGACCGTCCTCCACTCCACTGATGGCCTTGCTCTCAGATGTCATCTCTCCTCCCCTTAGGCTCCTTCCCCTCAACACTCCGACATGCGTCCCTTTTGCTCCCACAACACGATGGCCCCTCCAGCTACAGCCATCGCCCCAGTCTCGTTTCTCGGTGTGTCCACCACACTCACTGCCTCCGCCTACCTTCCCCTCACCCTGAAGCCAACCCTGGCCCCGCAACTGCTACGACCACGGCCGCCGACCCCCTGCACGCCACCGGACGGGGTTCCTGCGCAGTCCTTCAGCCGCTTAAGCCCTGAGCTCGATGTTCTTGCTCCTCCCCCCTCCAGTCCCTGCACCCAGATCGGCCCTGACTTGGGCCGTCCACAGGTCCATCCCCGACGCTGGCATTTCCTGGCATCGGTCCTTCGCACTCTGCAGAGATGCTCTGGGTGACCGTGTTCATTCTCATGGCTCCAATGACCGTTTACAGCACGACAACCCGAAATCCCCAACAGCTGCCCACGTGCCTCGCCTGAACTGCAAACCTCGGTGCCACTCACCCCGTCCCGGATGTCTTGTCCGCAACTCAAACATGTCCCACCCCAAACTCAGCCTCCCGAGCCCCAGCCTCCTCCCCGCCCTGGCCAGCTGCCTCGCCAGGCTGCCTGTGCATCTTTCGTCCGCACTGCCAGCACCCTCATCTCTCCATGTCACGATCTCACTCTTGGTTCCTGGGGACCCCGAAACACTTAGGCCTCAGCCCCAGAAATTCTGATTCAACCAGCCTGGCGTGTAGACCTAGGCTGGTGGTTGACTTGGACTTCTAGCTGAGTGTGAAGGAGAGAACAGGAGAGGTGCTACACGGATCGGAACACTTCTAGTCGTGACACCATCCTCCACGTCAGAGCAGGTGGCCCCGCTTTCCCCACCCCCACACGCCAAAGCGGCTCCGAGACCTCATCCATCTCTTTGGCTGACTGAATTCCAAAATGCTTAACTTGATACCAGTTTTTAGCAAGTAACTTCTGTCACTGTTCTGTTACGACCCCAGCATCAACCCCAGCACAACCCAGAATCGCAAAAACATGCATTTGTGGAGTTAAAAAAAAATACATTTAAAGCCGTTACATCTGACCGATATTTTAAGGCAAGAGAAAGAAAAGGAAAAGGAGACCAGGTCTAGTTCTTTATGGACCGTTCCACCACAAAGATTTTTCTTGGAGGCTCCACTAGCAACAAAAAGAGGCTAAAAAGGCCCCCAAATTGTCCCATACTGACATAAAAATCACCATCAACCTGGATTATCTAAAAACAAATTAACAAAGAAATCCAGAAGTAACAACAAAAAACCGCACCCCAAATAAGAGAGAACAAACGCGAACATGACCCATGCACAGGGCTCCCAGGCCGCCCGCCCGCCCACGGGGGCCCGGCCCAGGTCACACCTGTCCTGCACGCCCAGGTGGAGCAGACTTACGTGTCTGAGTCTTCAGAGCCGGAGTCTTCGTGGCTCTGCTCGGCCTTCCATCTCTTGTACCTGTCGATGAGCTCAGTCAAGTAGGATGTTTTCTTTGCATTGCGTATTATAAACTTGTGCTTCAGTAACTCCTTAGCGGTGGGTCTCTGAAAAACAAACCGCCAAACAAAACAAAGTAGAGATGAAGTTCCCTGCGTTCCACCTGATTCTACCCCCAAAGGAAACACTTTGGCCTCAAAAAGTCAAACACCCACGCTAAGATGTAAAGATCGAGTTCTGCTTCAAAGTCTGTTTCCCTAACAAAAGCCATGATTCAAACAGCAGTCATCCAGCACCCATGGGTGGGAACCCACGTACCGTGTGGACGTGGCATTTGGTATCTAATGCAGTCCGTAACACATTACAGGTAACCACCCAACAAAAGCAAAAAACCTTTCCCCAGAAAGAGGCATTGACACAGAAAATGTGTCAGAGAATTTCAGAGATCATTGAAGACAGCTAAACTATACCTCCTGGTTTTTAAAAAAATTTTATTACAAATGCTAACAAGAGAGAAAACATGTCCTGTGTTACTCTGTTAACTTTCTACATTACTACTTGGCTCCACCCCCCAAAATAGATCGATGTTAATTGGGATACATCTAGAGGAAACTAGAAAGAAGCCAAGAAATACCCGTTTCTTTGATGCTGAAAGAGTACCCGAGTGCTCTTACTCATCAGCTTCCCCCACTTGGAAACGCGGGCTTCCCCAGTGTCTTTCCCTGGGATTGCGGTGAGGACCTCACCCAGGTCCTGGGCTCCACATGGCCACAGCCCCACAGCATACTCTGACGTTGGCAACTGCCTTCCCCTCGCGGATGGCAAACCCAGTTACAGGGAGCAACTTCCCAAGGAGACCGGGCGTAGCCCAAACGAGGGCAGACAGGAACACACAACCACTACCAGAGAGACTAAGTTCCCACTCACTAAAGCGTTATTCACGAGAGCCAGCCGTGTTTCTCAAATTCAAGCCTATAGAAAACCTGGGTCACCTCAGGTGATGTCCCACTCCCCGTGAAACTCCAAGCATCTCAGAAGTGCTCAGATTCTCCGTTTCTCCCCCTTTTCCTCAGTGTGCTTGGGGTCAGGGTAGGAGTGGAGATGTGTGCACTGGGCAAGTATGTGGATACTAGAAATCTGTTTTTAATGGGAAGATGTGTACACGTCTGGGTATATCTTCTTGGGTGCTTCTAGCCTACGCACCGTGGCCGGCAACTCACATCATAACACAAAGTTCAGAGCATCGTGGACAGACAGAACAACAGCCCTCACCCCCCAACGCCTGATGCGTTAATAAAGCGCAGACTTGGTGAGCTCAGGCCACGTTCCCTAGAGGTTCGCAGAAAATGCTGCATCCCCCATTTCATGCCTTTACCTAAACTTAACCAAAACTGGCATCATATTAGAAAACCATGGTGTTCGGGCACCTGGGTGGCTCAGTCGGTTAAGCCACTGCCTTCTGCTCAGGTCATGATCCCAGGGTCCTGGGATCAAGCCCCGCATCGGGCTCCCTGCTCAGCGGGGAGCCTACTTCTCCCTCTCCCTCTCCCTCTGCCTGCCTCTCTGCCTACTTGTTCTCTCTCTCTCTCTGTCAAATAAATAAATAAAATCTTAAAAAAAAAAAAAAAGAAAGAAAAGAAGAAAACCATGGTGTTCTTGTAAAATCAGTCACCCATTTTTAGGTAAGAGTTCATTAAAAAGGGGATTCAGCTTGGGCTTCAGCCAACGCTGCTAGAAGACTCAGAAACAAACCAAGGACATAGGGTGCTATACGTTAACACCAAAATACAGAGATAACTTTCAAAGATGTGCCCTGATTCAGAGAGGGAATTTGGCTCAAGCTATACCGGGCTCCTGCCACATGGTTCTGCTGGAGTCAATTATACACAAACAAGAGCAAAAGGAAGGGGCAGGAGGGCAAGGTGGGTGGTTCATTTATATTTTTTTATTTGTCTTTTCTTTCCTAACACATGCCAAGAAGAATGTGAAAACATCTACTTTAAAGACATATTCAGCCATTATTTTTCTGGCCATACTTTGCAATTACTAAAAATGGCTAAAAATAGCCTGACCTTTCACTATAAATATTAAAAATTTATGATTCCACATGTAATATTAAAGAGAACAATCTTCAGGCTCAATGAAGTATGAGATGCTAGAAAATAAGTAGATTTTTTTTTTAAACGATTTATTTATTTATTTGAGAGAGCAAGAATGAGAGAGAGTACATGAGAGGGGGGAGGGTCAGAGGGAGAAGCAGGCTCCTCGCCAAGCGGGGAGCCCGATGTGGGACTCGATCCCGGGACTCCAGGATCACGACCTGAGCCGAAGGCAGTCGCTTAACCAACTGAGCCACCCAGGCGCCCTAGATTTGTTTCTTAAAAGATAAAACAGGGGCGCCTGTTAAACAGGGTGGCTCAGTCGTTAAGCATCTGCCTTCGGCTCAGGTCGTGATCTCAGGGTCCTGGGATCAAGCCCCACATTGGGCTCCCTGCTCCGCGGGAAGCCTGCTTCTCCCTCTCCCACTCCCCCTGCTTGTGTTCCCTCTCTCACTGTGTCTCTGTCAAATAAATAAAATATTTAAAAAAAAAAAAAAAACAATAAAAACTTCAGCAGGGTGCCTGGGTGGTTCAGTCAGTTAAGTGTCTGCCTTCAGCTTAGGTCATGATCTCAGGGTCCTAGGATGGAGCCGCAAGTCAGGCTCCCCACTCAGCAGGGAATCTGCTTCACCCTCTCCCTTTGCCCCCAGCCATCCCCCCCAAAGAAAAAACAAAACATAACGAGATCTTGAGGACAATAATGACTATGGTAAGAGTGACTAAAGAAATTCCAATGAGATGGGTCTAGACCAAGTCTGGCCACACAGAAAGAGACGCCCACCCCGAGCTCAAGAAACTCACAAAGCTTGGCTCCTTATTCAAACAGGCTTCAACAAACTCCTTGAGGGGTTTGCTGTAGTTTCCTTCCAGCGTGGGGGGGTTGTTCTTTGGAATGAGGAATAAAACCTTCATGGGATGCAGCTCGGAATGAGGGGGCTCCCCTTTTGCGAGCTCGATGGCTGTTATGCCCAGGGACCAGATGTCTGCCTGCAACAATAAAAGCATTTTTAGAGATACCAAAAAGAAATTCAAGTAAATGTACTTCTTAGAAAGAAGAAATACATCTCCACGTACTTCTAAGGTTTTAAAAAAGATAATTATTTTTTTTTTGAAGATTTTATTTATTTGACAGAGAGAGACATAGCGAGAGAGGGGAATACAAGCAGAGGGAGTGGGAGAGGGAGAAGCAGGCTCCCCATGGAGCAGGGAGCCCGATGTGGGGCTCGATCCCAGGACCCTGGGATCATGACCCGAGCCGCAGGCAGACGCTTAACGACTGAGCCACCCAGGCGCCCCAAAAGATAGTTATTTTTAAGTGAAAACAAAAAAGATAAGGATTTGATATGATTTCAGAATAGGAAACACACAGGAGAAAATTTAATATACAGAACATCTTCTAGCTCTGCACTGAAGGCGGCTTTTACAATTACTCATCTCCCATTTACCACTGGAAGTATGAGGCACTCCATGGTAATTTAAATCCCTGGAGTGATGGGATAGTTAGCTAGAAGTGAGCAGAGAGGGCACGTCTGGAATAGAGAAGTGTTTGAGACTCATCCCATCAAGCCAGCTTACAACCAAGCCCAGCTGTGAGGTTGAAAGCAGGCACACTGGGCTCAGAGACTTGAGTTTAAATGCCAGTTCTACAACCAAAGTCTTACAACATGAGACAAAATATCTCACCAGGGCGCCTAGGTGGCTCAGTCAGTTAGGGGTCCAATTCTTGGTTTCAGCCCAGGTCGTGGTCTCAGGGTTGTGAGATCCAGCCCCTCCCTTCCCCCACCCCTCCCCTGACCCATGCTCTCTCGCATGTGCTCTAAAATAAATAAATAAAATCTTTAAAAAAAAAAATCTAACCTGTAAGCCTAGTTCCCTCATCTGCAAAATGGGAATAATACCAGGGTGGTTGAGCAAGGTACCTCACAGAGTGCCCAGAACTTAAAATGGGTTTCTTCCGGAAATGTTCAAACACACACAGAAGTGGAGAATAGTAACAGAATATTAATAGAGGAGAATATTAATAGAATTAACATGAAGTTAATGATTAACAATTTGCCATATGGGTTTTGTCTATTCTTTGCCACGGTGTATTTAAAAGTAAGTCAAAGACAGCGTGACATTTTCCCCTGACTACCTCAGCTTGTCAGTAAGGTTTTTGTACTACCTAGCAAGACCTAAAATTAGTAATAATTTTTAACTTAATAGTAATTTAATATGTTGTAATAGTTAAATTTTCTCAACTCTTCAAAAAAATATTGTCACGGTTGGTTTATTGGAATTAGGATACACATGAAGCCCGCCTCGCACAACCTTTCTGCTCTGGTCACTGTGCGCAGGAAACCTGTCGAAAGTCAGAACCTACCAGATCTCTCAGGCTCACTCTACAGCAAAGCAATGAAAGGCTGAGACACCGTTCAGGTCACGGCGGGACCCAGACTTTTCCGACCTTCAACACCTGCTGTGGTCTCGCAACCCCAGTGAGTGGGAGAGACGCTCGCTGCTATCTCCCTGCCCGGCAGCCCGTGGGGTCGGTGCCTACCACACACTCTGTCTTTCTTCTGTCCTCATTGAAAACTGGTCTGTCAGCAAGCCTTGTTCTGAATTCTTTGCACGAAAGGGATCAGACTGGAAGAACCAGCATCAGGAGTCCTATTCCCGTTTCCCTTCCCTTGGCAGCTTAGACTCTGCTTTAGCTTACGTGTGTATTACTTTTAAAATCAGTAAAAACGTGACGGATCCCAGAGCCCGTGCGCCGAGGAGGAGGAAGGGGGGATGCTCGGCAGGCGAGCATCTGTACCGGCAGGAGCAGGTGGATGGGAGCAGGGGTGTGGTTACAGGGAGGGAGGGATACAGGAACCGAGAATGCGCAGCCCTCGAGTGTCAGTGGCTCTTTACACAACAGGTTCTCCTCCCTTCCGGCAGCCTGCTCCAGCCTTCCTGGACTTCCAGAGAACTGCTGCTGGGCACCCCTGACGGACAACCTCTCGACCCCCAAGCATCCCACAAGCACTTACAAATTCCCTCATCAGAAAGCCAGGCCCACGACGGTGCTTGCTGGCAGCCTCTCTCCAGATGTGCGTACGCTCATTTCCCTCAGAGCTCCGAGGGCTGTGGACCAGGCTCCCGGCGGGACAAGCAGCGGACAGGCCCGAGGTTTCAAGGACCTGCAGCTGCTTCCACATGCCAGTATGGGCCAGCAGCCGGAACACGAAGCAGCCTTCCCAGGCCCACCCCCAAGACACGGCCACGGGCTTCAGAGGAGAGGCTCGGACATCGCCCTCCTGCTTCCCCCGGGGAGGGTCGGCCAGTACAGCCTGGTCATGGTAAAACATGTGCCATCCTGCCAGGCAGCCGAGCCAGGAGCCTGCGTGTCGCACCAGCTCGTCAGTTCCTCTCTGGATCCTCCTACATCAGCCAGGGCCAGGTGTGTGGCTCCTGGCCTCTCGGCACCTGGCCACCCCCTGTCCCTCCTGCCCGTGGCGGAGTTCAGAGCTATCCTCTCTCCCTGGGGCTTCTCTGGGGGGCTCCTAAGTGTCTTCCTGCCTGGAGACTCCCTCTCGAGACATCGCACATCCTGCTGACTAATGTGGAAAACTTGATGGATGCAAGTCAAATGAAGCCATAAAAAATCCAAGCTTGTTAAAACCAATAAATTCCTCTTCTAGGAATCTATCCCAAATAAATAATTTTAGATTTAGAAAATGGTGTATGCTGCCAAAAATATTCCATTGCAGCATTACTTCCACTAAAGCTTAGAAGAATGATGATGCGCTAACACATTTACTGAAATCCCGCATATTCAATGACATTGGTAGAGAATCACAGATATAACGGAGTTTGTCTATTACTGTACTTAGGAAATATGGCATCAGATGGAAACACGTGTCTAGGTTTTAAAATAAAAGTTATGTGGGGGAAGGGCAGTTATTTTCCAAAACAATTAAAATTGAGGTAGAAGAAGAGATGTGTTTTATGCCATCTGGGAAAACCATGAAATGAGATATTGAGAGAAAACAGTGGTTTTCAATATAAGCCCAAGTCAAAAGTTTTAAGGGCACCTGCCCTTATATAGGGTTAGAGATATAATCCTCTATCTCTATACTATAGATATACATCTGCAAACAGACTTTTTCTCCTACATGGACAGTTCTAGTAGCATGCTCCTAAGTGACAACATGGAGTTCTCTGGTACTGATGATCAGGGACTCTTCTCGGGGAGGGGTTTGCTACTAACAGACAACATTCTAGATCCTTGCAATATCCTATTAAGTAAAAGTAAGCTGGCTACAAATCTGCGGATACAACACGATGTAAGTGGTATAAAAAATTTATGTGCAGAAAATATTCTAAAAGGAACCACAGTCAAGGCTCTATAATCAAGAGGAGGAGGAGGGAAAAAAACCCAAGAATCCTGCCTTTTGGCTTCCTGAGCAGCACCATGGAGGCTGGGAAGAACCAGTGCCTTAGGAAAGGTGGCAAAAAGGGAGCCAAGAAGAAAGTGGTCGATCCATTTTCTAAGAAAAGATTGGTATGACGTGAAAGCACCAGCTATGTTCAACATAAAAAATACTGGAAAAACACTAGTCATGGGAACTCAAAGGAATCAAAGTCACATCCGATTCCCCAAGGGTTGTGTTTTTGAAGTGAGCTTTGCTGATCTGCAGAATGACAAAGGTGAATTTGGAAAATTCAAGCTAATTACTGAGGACATTCAAGACAAAAACTAATTTCCATGGCATGGATCTTATCCATGACAAAATGTGCTCCACAGTCAAAAAACAAGGCAGATCATGATCGAAGCTCATGTCGATGTCAAGACTACCGATGGTTATTTGCTTTGTCTATTTTGTGTTGGTTTTGCTAAAAAATGCAACAATCAGACTCAGAAGACCTCTTATGCTCATCACCAACAAGTCTGCTAAATTCAGAAAACGATGACAGAAATCATGGCCCAAGATGTGCAGACAAATGACCTGAAAGAAGTGGTCAATACATTGATTCCAGACAGCATCACAAAAGGCATAGAAAAGGCTTGTCATTGTCAGTCCATTTATCCACTCCATGATGTCTATGTTAGAAAAGTAAAAATGCTGAAAAAGCCCAACTTTGAATTAGGAAAGCTCATGGCGCTTCGTGGTGAAGGCAGTAATTCTGGAAAAGCTACTGGGAAGACCATGCTCAAGTTGAATGAGCCAATGGATATGAACCACCAATCCAAGAATCTGTTTAAAATTCAGACATTTAATGGTGACAAAAAAAAAATCTCATTTGTGATGTTTAATTTCTGATCCTTCTTTTTTAAATAATCTAAGCTTGGTGAATCAAATGTTCAGAACTGACGGGGATGTGAACTTTTCTGAACTAGTGTACAGATTTTATCCACTGCTCTTAGTTACTAAATAGCTGGGAAAGGGCAGTGATCTATTTTAAGCTGTAGTGACCTGGATGAAAGTGTTACAGATGGTTAATAAAAGAAAATCTTTTCTTTAAAAAAAAGAAAGAAAAGGAACAAGAATCCCAAATCAGTTATATCTAGTCAGAACATAGCTCAAAATGGATAGAAACTATTTACTTAATTAAATGCAGTACTGAAGAACACGTTTATACACAGCACACAGAGGTATAAATAAATATCATTTCAGCACTAAATAGCAATACGTGGTTGATCAGAAAAGTCCCAATCATTACTACGTGCTAAAATAAAGCCTACCGTTAATCTCTCAGCTGCATGTTTTTCCCACTCACATCCTGCCTGCAACCCCCAGGGCTCATCACTCACAGCTGGGTCTGTGGGTAATTCCTGATCCTGTGCAGGGACCGGGGGGAGTGGGAGGAGGGGGTGGGCAGCGGGCCCAGCCCGGGGGACAGGGAGGCCAGTCACAGGCTGCCGTGGACAGGCTAACCACACAGATTCCAAAAATTGGCAGGCTACTACCGCCGGTCTTCATTTATCTTTAATAATCTCATTTTTTTTCCATCAACATATCACCTATTTCCATTTTTCACCATGGTTTAGACTGCACACAGTTATTTCAGAGATGACTGGACACCAAAATAACTTAGCCTGTGCTGGGGTGGTAGGTCTACAGATGTTTTTCTTTTTTTATCTCCTTTTTTCCAGCATTCTCCAGATTAAAGAGTATGTACTGCTTTTGAGACCAAAAAAGGGAAAAAAGTTATTTACAAGAGAACACTGACACCGGCTTCTCAGTGTCTACGGGGTATTTGAGTCCCCAGGCAAGTCAATTTCTCTGGCCTCATCTCCTTCCACGTTCTTCACCACAATCCACAATCCAAATACAAATGTCACTGCATTCCCACACCAGGCTGGGGTCTGAACATCCATGCCTCCCTCATCTTGGAGGGGCCGCAAACTGCAAAGCCCTATGGCCGTGCAGCCTTCCCCAGCTCGCTCTGACATTCCGCACTGAGCTCCCCTGCCCTCCCCGCTCCCTGCTAGAGCAACCCAGTACTGCGATCACTCACTGAAGATGTAAATCACTGGGCATCAGGCCCAACTACAGCAATAACCAAATGCATGAATACAGAGAAACAGACACCGAACAGGGACAATTCCAATCCATTTGCTAACACACCATCGTAATAACCTTGCAAAGAAAGAAGAGCGGGGGGGAAAGATTAACAATCTTCAGCCAAGACCCTGCTCAGGTGTGGAATGCAAACGCTCCTTTGTGGGAGAGCAGTTATCTCCCGTGGCACCATCTTCAAAGTCTCAAGACTTCTTCAAATAAACCAAGCTATCCTGCTTCACCTTAAAAATAATAGTAATAATGAAGGCTCTTAAGACATACGGACAATCAGGGTGCCTGGGTGGCTCAGTCGTTAAGCGTCTGCCTTCGGCTCAGGTCATGATCCCAGGGTCCTGGGATCGAGTCCCACATCGAGCTCCCTGCTCGGCGGGAAGCCTGCTTCTCCCTCTCCCACTCCCCCTGCTTGTGTTCCTGCTCTCGCTGTCTCTCTGTCAAATAAATAAATAAAATCTTTAAAAAAAAAAAAAAAAGACATATGGACAATCATGATCTAGTAATGCTGTGTTTAGATGAAGAACTGAGACCAACGTAAGATGCCCTTTATGTACAAACACTTCAGGACACCTAAGGAGTCTGGACAAATGACAAGGGGTCAAAGATACTGCTTTAAGAGGTCATTTCATTAAACAAGGTTCTAGACGTACATAAAACTAAGGCTTACATTCCCTTTGGTTCAGTAAGATGAGGATGCCAGTGAGGCAGGGGCATTCTAGCCTTACGCCAACCTGACCTTCCTTTGAAAATCAGTGAGTGTACCAAAAATGAGTATGATGGGAGCAAGGGGTCCTAACAATGGTAAAAGAATCTTAATGGAATGCAAAGACTAATGGGGCAAATGTCTGGATGGACACCTAAGGAAAAGAATGGAAAGGGCAACTGGAAAGAAGCCAAATACATTTGTGTATCAGGAGACCACAGTAACCACAATGCCCCCCCTCCAAGAGCACCTACGGCCCTGCCAGGCAAGCCTCTGAGAAGGGAGGCATGCACTAGAAGGATATCCACAAAGCAAATGCAGAAACAGTCCCTTTGTGACAAAAGCTGCTAGCCCAGAGCCACACCTAATGGCAGGGAACTAATGTCACTTCATCCCCAAGGCCCCAGACTCAGACGTAGACATCAGCCTTATCTGCACTTTCCACACCACCTGGGTCAACAAACCTGGGAAGCAAACTTCACATCAACATAATTTTTGCACATGATTTCCAGTTAAGAGGTGTTGAATGTGACCCGGGCAAGTGAAAGATTTAGCTTTTGACGTAGGCCAGAGAAAGAGGAATAGTTAAAGGTCAGTGAGAAGAGTGGCATACCTTTTCACGCTCCCCGACCAAGTGTGCACCCCCTGAGCTGGAGAGAGCGCCTTTAAATCTACCTAAGAAAAACACTGCAACACCTACTGATAGGATTCGAGTGTTCTGATCTTGACAAAACTCCAGGGGAAAAGGTGGCCAAGCCTTACGATGCAGGAAAATCTCCCCTGCTAGAGGCCACATCTTGGGCAAACATCCAGAGCAGCCCCCAAGGAGGAAGACGGACGGGAAGGGGAAGGTCAAGTGAGCTATCAAGTGAGCCGTTTAATCCTGAAAATAGAAGATCTGAATCCGGATTCACAAGCACCGTGGCTGAGCAGCTCATTTACTAGGAAGAGAGGAGAGTAATCAGTGCAAGGTCATCAGAGGAGTTCAGAAATGTGGATTCTAGTGCCTTCCAAAATCTCAATCTACAAACTCTGATAAACGGGCCTCAGCCTAAAATAAAGAGAAAGGACTGAACACAAAAGTTCCTGTCAAGTCCTAAAATGATAGCACCCCAACAGAAGTGGCTGCAGAGATTGTTCTGGAGGTGACCCCTCACACAGGGCAGCACGCTAAACAAGCAACAAGCAAATGAAGACTGCACAGCTCTATCGCACTGGGGGCTGAGAATTCAACAGTCACCTTCGGGCCACGGCCACCAAGGCCATGGGGAGGACGAGGGCAGTCACGGCCGCCACGACAACTCAAAAGTGAGAGAGCCAGGTCCGTCTCTGCCACGTTAGCACAGGGACGCCGGCGACTCTGGTACCACATGGGCTCGTTCAACAGCTGCGGACCCACAATGGCGCCCTGGGGGCTGGAGGCTACTCCGTGCTCCAGGTGCTGTGCTTCACGAGGTGGGAAGGGTACTGCAGACGGAGAAGATTCCCCTTTAGAAAGAGGAAACACCACCTGGCTTGTAAATGTATGTGAGTTCAATATTTGTTTGCCTAGAAACCGCTGGTTCAGAAGAGCCAATTCTCTGTGGACCGTGTGAAGATTACTCTGGGTACAATCTGAGAATGAGCAGTCTGCGGGGAGAGGGGAGTTAAGTCAGAGATTCCTGAGGCAGGGTCCCTAGGTTTTTTAGTCTATACTAATTAGTTTAAGAAGCTGAAGGGGGCACCTGGGTGGCTCACTTGGTTGAGTGTCCGACTCTTGGTTTCAGCTCAGGTCACGATCTCAGGGTCATGAGACCGAGCCCCAAACAGGGCTCCATGCTCAGCAGGAAGTCTGCTTGAGGATTCTCTCCCCGTCTCTCCGCCCCCTGTTCCTGAGTGCGAGAGTGTGCTGTGTGCTCTAAATAAATAAATAAATGAATGAATCAGGGGCGCCTGGGTGGCTCAGTCAGTTAAGCGTCTGCCTTCGGCTCAGGTCATGATCCCAGGGTCCTGGGATGGAGCCCCATGTCCCTGCTCAGCGGGGAGTCTGCTTCTCCCTCTCCTCCCCACCTGTGCGCTCTCTGTCACTATCTGTCTCTCTCAAATAAATAAAATCTCTAATAAATAAATCTTAAAAAAAAAAAAAAAAACAAAGACGACGACGACGAAGACAAGGACAAAGACAAAAAAAGGTGAAGGCACCGGGGAAAAGAGAACCCAGGAAAAATTGGGAGAGTACAATGTATGACAGGTAAAAACAGTAGAAAAGAGGAATTATGGTTTGCCTCATGTTGGGAAGGAGCCTCTCAGAATAACGATCCTGAGATTTAAAAATAATGAGAGGAACAATCTGGCAATCAATAAAAGCATATTCTTTCCAGATTCTGGTCTTATATTTTTGTGGACTCGCCACTTCTTTTGTGGGACCCTCTTTCTCTGCCTGTCCCCGAAATATTGCTCAGAGTTCTGCCCAGGGTCCCCTTCCGTCATCCACACCACTCAGGCTCCGAGCACCACCTCTACACGGGACAACCTCCCACCCCTCTCTGCGGACCCACACGCCCACGTGCCTCCACCTAGACGTCTCAGCAGGCCCGAACCCGTTCCTGTCTGGCCACCGTGGTCCTCTGTTCCTCCACACCCACCTCCCAATGTGCTCCTTCCCAGTGTTGCCCATCACCATCAGGCACACAGTGTTTAAGCTAAAAACCTCATCAACTGTGGGCTGGATAGATAAAGGACATTAAATGATGCAGCAGGGAGAGCTGAAGCCTGTTTTTAACCAAGGTCTGAGAGAACTGCCGTTATGTCCTACTTCAAGGAACTCGCTTCACTGCACTGGAAAAGCTGTAAGGATGAAGCAAAAGAGG
The DNA here is from genome assembly GCF_029215605.1 of Mirounga angustirostris. Lineage (NCBI taxonomy): Eukaryota > Metazoa > Chordata > Mammalia > Carnivora > Phocidae > Mirounga > Mirounga angustirostris. The sequence goes on along the minus strand of NW_026991711.1, from coordinate 12,712,623 downwards.
ACAAGCCCCTAGAGCCAGCGGACGTGAAGAGCCGGGCCTTACCTTTGAGTCGTAGGCTGACTGTTTAATGACCTCGGGCGCCATCCAGAAAGGGGTGCCCACGAAGGTATTCCTTTTTATCTGGGTATCCGTCAGCTGGCCCGCCACCCCGAAATCGGCCAGCTTCACCTCGCCGTGCTCAGAGAGCAGAACATTGGCAGCTGTGAAATAAAACCCGAGACGCTTCCTGACGTTATTCGCAGTGTGGTTCCACCCGTTCTCGCTCCGGGAACACGCGCGTCCTCCTGCCAGATCACGTGCTCGACAAGAGCAGGCACCAAAGGTACGCTTTTGGGGAGATCCCCCTGAAAGCCACCCCCACCCGAGGCATGTCGAAGGCTCTCTCCAAACACACGCAGGAGAACCTCCCTCGAGGAGAGACGTACCAGCTAAACTCCACTGCACGTTCCCATGAACACGAAGCCTTAGGACTTCAGAGGAATACGAGCAAGAGGTTTTCTTACCTTTAATATCTCTATGAATCTTCTTCTCCGAATGCAAATAATCAAGTCCTTTCAGTATTTCTCTTAATATGGTAGCAATCTGAGTCTCATCTAAAGGGCCAGGTTCTAACTAGTAAGAAAAGAATGATTAGTGTTACTTAAGTGGTCATATTAATTTTTTAAAAAGATTTATTTATTTGAGAGACACAGAGAGAGAACATGAGCTAGGGGAGAGGGAGAGGGAGAAGCAGGCTTCCTGCTGAGCAGGGAGCCCGATGCGGGGCTCGATCCCAGGACCCTGACATCACGACCCGAGCCGAAGGCAGACGCTTAACCGACTGAGTCATCCAAGCGCCCCTTAAACGATCATCTTAGAAGTAGTTTGAGATGACAGAACAGGCACATGTTACATGGTCAAGATTAAAACCTAAAAACTTCTTCAGTCCCGAAGAGACATTTTGCCTAACAATTAAAACCTCCCGAAAGGACGCCCCCCTGCCCAAGAAAAGAAAGCAGCAGGGAAGAAGACTTTGCAGAAGTCTTTGTTCCCGGGTCAACCGAGACACTGTTCGGGGGACACTACAAGAGCAGCGTGGCCTAACATTAACCAACAGGCCATCTCATTGCTAAACCATGTTGCATATTCAGTTTGAAGTCTGCCAGACAGCTCCGCCTGATCGAGCGACCACTTCAGGGAGCACGGCTCCTTCTCAGCGAGATGCCAAGGCCATCCCCGGCATTCTCCTGCAGAACCGACTGAGCTAGTCCCTACAGATCCTTCCGACTCTGGCTGTCTGCTGCTGATCCTCACTGCGAGCCTCCCGATCCACCCCAGCTGGCTTTCTTCTGCTTCTAGCGCCCTCCGACACACAGTTTAATGGACTCTCTCCTCTCAGCAGAATACGGCTCCGTGCCAGGGGGATTTCCTTCTGCCTTGTTCACTGCAGAAACTTCCAGCGGCTGGAACAGCGCCTGACATGTAGCAGACACACCTGAAATCCACCACGTTTTAGGTTACCAAGCCTTCAACTGCACAACCCCTACTACACTCCTAAGTCAGGGCACCCTGGAAGCAGACAGAACCTGAGAAATTATTTACACGTGGCTTTCAAACCAGAACCCAGCATTTCCTCACAGCGCCTTCTAGGGCTTCTATGGGGATCCTAGGAACATTATTTCAATGTATTCATTATTATCTTTCAAACTAAAACAAAACAAAACAAACAAACAACAAAAAAAACACCAACAGATCGAGCACACTCACATGCACGCATTCAAAATAAAATATACGCCTATTTTACTCTAACATTCGTGGCTCTTAATAACTCAGCTATATTGGGGGCGCCTGGCTGGCTCAGTCGCAAGAGCATGTGACTCTTGATCCTGGGGTTGTGGGTTCAAGCCCCACGTTGGGTGTAGAAATTAAAACAAAACTAAGCTATACGTATAGTGTCTAATACTATTCTTCATGCCAGATCCCATCTTTTGCTGCTCCAAATAGCAGGTTAAAGGTATCAACTGCATTTTTTTTTTAAAAGTCAAAAAGGATCCAACACCAGGAAAGAGGAAGAGAAAGCTCCAAGGGACACACTCTGTAACAGCATTAGTCTATCTTCCTCCAGAGAGAGGCAGGCCCGTGCCCAGACAGCAGGACTGCGAAGTCCAAGCGTGGGACAGCCCCTCAGTGAGTCACAAAAAGCAGATCTATGTGAATTCCAAAGTGGAAGTTAATGACTCCTTCCAGTTGTGTCCTTTGATCTGTCTTATCCGCGGAGCCCAAGATTGACCTATATGCCATCCTGCAGACTAGGATTCTCGAGCTGGTCTGGAAGCCAACCATCTTCACCCTGGGGCAAAGTCACTTTCCTCTCTCGGGCCACCTCCAAATGTATAAAACGGCAAGAGGGGATCAGGCTTGCAGTTCTCCTGAGCTCCGACATGGACACCACTGCTACCTCAAAGGGCACGGTGGCAGAGGCCTGAGAAAGCACTCTCACACCCAGACAGCTCCCTACTACCTGCAACCACAACACCCCACTTCCCACCGGAGAATATCCAGGCAATTCTGTCTTTGTCTCCCATCCCCACCTGGAGCCGGCCTCCATGTGGAACCTTGATTCCAGAATGAAAAGCAAGCCCCCCTCCAAATTAACTACCAGACGTGGTCAAAAGGCAATGTTGGCTGAAGGAGGGTGGCCATCTTCCCGTCCCAGGCCACCGTGTCCTTAAGATTCAATGCAAGGAATCCAACCACTCACTGCCTAAGAGCCTAAGCAAAAAGACCTGGTAACGACAATGCAGAGGGAAAAAGCGAAAAACAAAATCTGCACACCATACTTCAACATGCTTATGGCCAAGAATGCGGAGGGGTTACAGAGAGACAGCCGACTACCTCTGAACAGACTGGAACTTTAGACAGGTTTCATTCTGTTAGGGACTGAACTGCTGTGCCGACCCCACCACCGAAAATGCCAATGTTGAAAACCTACCACCCAATGTGATGGTTTCAGGAGGTGGAGCCTCCAGACGGTGATCAGATCATGTGTGTGAAGTTCTCACGAACAGGATTAGTGCCCGTATCAAGGAGAGGCCAGGGCGCTCGCTCTGGGGCTCTCTGCTCTCCCTCATGCAAGGATACAAGACGCCACCTACAAGCCAGGAAACGAGCCTCACGAGACACCAGATCTGCCCATGCCTTGACCTTGGACTTCCCAGCCTCCAGGACTGTGAGAAATAAATGTTTGTTGGTTAAGCCCCCGGTCCATTGTAACTTGCCATGGTAGCCCAAGCTATGTCAGTGACTGAGTACATGAAGAGAAAAGATGAATCTAGAGCGGAAAAGATGAAGAAAGAGCCAGCAAGATCTACATGCTCGAGGGGATGGCATGGCCCTCTCTGAACAAGGCACACCTGGTCACCTTTCCCTGCGTGGGCCCCGACGCGTGGGGCTCCTCCAAAGTCACACGTACACATATTAGCACTATGCGTCTTACTGGGGGGACATTCAATAAAAGCAAGGTTAATTTTTCAGAAAAATGCCCCAAATCCATATATTCAGTTACATGGTTATACAAATTTTTATATGCAACGATATTCCCATTCTTAAAATGTTTTATAAATAACAGACTCTCACAAAATAATCCTAATAGTTTTCAACATTCAAAAATAATTCTTGTCTCCTATTAACGCGTCCTCATCTTTGCAGGCTGGGGACAGGCCAACAGCAAGGGGACATAAGAAAGATACAACGAAGTCAGAAGTCAGAGGGATGGGAAGGACAGTGTGGGGCCACGGAAGGCCATTGGCTTTGCAGCTGGGCACAACGAGGTCCAAAGTCCAGCTCTATTTGCTAGCTGGGACACCCAACCTCTGAGCGTCTCCATTTGCTCCTCAATTAAAATGAAATGATGAGGGACGTCCAAAAAAGGATGCCTGGTTCTTATCAGGAGAGCCATTAATGTGGACGGTGGATGGCAGTTTGCTCGGACTGATACCACACGAGATTTTTTAAGTGGAGAGTTCTATACCTCCTTCCAATCGTAATGTCTAAAATTTCAGACTTCAAAGCTCCAACGACAGTTGCCACTAAATAAATTACTGTGGCATTAAGAATGAATAAACCAGAGCACTGAGAGACTACAGCTTCTTCTCTGAAGGGCTCAGTGTTGGAGGAGAGCGTCCCGGCAAACAACGTCATGTGTGCCACAGAAGAGATGCACTCAGGGTAACAGTCAATCTAATTACCCAAAATGAGATTATTTCCTATATTCCTGTAGCATTTCCCAAAACAGTCAAAAATGAAAAGCTCTTGGGGCGCCTGGGTGGTTCAGTCGTTAAGCGTCTGCCTTCGGCTCAGGGCATGATCCCAGGGTCCTGGGATCGAGCCCCGCTTCGGGCTCCCTGCTCGGCGGGAAGCCTGCTTCTCCCTCTCCCTCTCCCCCTGCTTGTGTTCCCTGTTCTCGCTGTGTCTGTCAAATAAATAAATAAAAATCTTTAAAAAAAATGAAAAGCTCTTTGTGTCATGTGTATATTTATGGAAAAGATGCAAAGCAAGTTACGAAATTTATCCGGCTGTTCTGTTGCTCTTCTCATTTTAATACAATTGTTGATACTGTATTAAATTTTTCCTTGAAATTTCCCTTTGAACACTACTTTGACTAATTGCTTTTATGGTTTATAACAGTATGTGCTATTTTAAAATTGGGTACATAATACTTTTAGAGATACGTAAGGTTTTAGAGGTTTACCTTCCCCCCAAGAAACTACTAACTGCTACTCCCACTGTGAGAAAGGACTCTCCTTTTAACCAAAGGGCACTCTTTCCTTAGTGGATAAAATCTGTGTTAAGACTCCAACCACTAAAACACATGGGCTTCTTCTAGCAACCACTCTGAGGAGCAGTGAAAACTGCAGGCCCATCATCCTGACGATGGTCTGCCGGGCCATTCTAACACGAAAGTGACAGATGAGGCCTGTCCCAGAAACTACCACTGACCCCAAAGCCAGCCCTTCCAGGACAGGTAGGAAAAGAGTGCTGAGTACACTGATTTCACTGTGTAACCACCGTGGGGACAAGACGTCAACTGCTAAACAACTGTGTGAGTTTTTAAAAATTTGTTCTGCATATACTGTGCTTCTAGGACAACTTAAGCAATGCTTATGATTCACTGGTTATTCTAAGCATCTGGCCAGAAGCCAACATGCAGCCACGTTTTACCAAGAGCAGCAAGCTGTAGACTGTGGCTCTGAGGTCAGCCCCTCGCTACCTTCCACTAGCTCGCTCGTGGACTGGCACAACAGGCCCAAGCCAGGTAGGAGACAAGACCCCGGGGTGGGCCCAGCTCCACCATCAAATGCACCGCAAGCACCAGCATGAAGAGAAACAGAAGTGCGCACCCCCGCCTGGCCTGACCACGGCTCCGATGGGTGACACCGCCCTGCATTCACACACTGCCTGCCCATCTTACTCCTGAAATCAAGTAAGTTTTAAAAGTCCTGATTCTAATTAGTTACGTTACATATTTTGGATACGTGCGTATTTTGGAAGCCAAGCTACTATCTGAAATGGGAAACAATAATGGGATCTCAGTTCCACAAAAGTTAAAACCAGTTTGGAAGGCAAGCTACCAAACTGTTAAGTAAGACGATGACAGGCAGAATCCTTCACGGCTTCTATGAATGAATTCACTGGCTTCCCAGGAAACTTGAGCAAAACTGGTTTCCAAAGTAGAACTAGCGGCGCCTGGGGGGCTCAGTCAGTTGAGCGTCCAACTCTTGGTTTCGGCTCAGGTCATGATCACAGGGTCATGGGATCCAGCCCCCTGTAGGGCTCTGCGCTCAGTGGGGAGTCTGCTGGAGAGTCTCTCCCTCTGCCCTCCCCCCATTCGCGCACGCTTTCTCTCTAAAATAAATCTTTAAAAATAAAAAGGAAAACTATAATTTTCAGTAATATTGTTACAAACAGATATTATAAGGAATATTTTGGTCCCCTTTTCATACAACTGAAAAGGGAAACACAAGTGGATAAAAACAGAATTACCTTTACAACCAAGATTTACTGAGAAGAACTTTGATGTGTATTTAGGCATTGGGGGGGGGGGGGAGATACTTACAAGATCTAGTGCGGAGCCTCCACCAAGGTATTCCATTATTATCCACAATTTAGTGTCCTACAGAAACAAAAAGAGGGAAATTATTTTTAAAAAACAAAACCAGAAAAAAATTTAAACAATCTCAGGGGTTTTTTTTCCCCCACTGTTATTTTGGAACTGAAAATGTTCACAAATATGTAACAGCAAGAAAAGCGTGTGCAAGTGAGTGCCTTGCAGGAAAAGCCACCACGACATCGGTGGGCTTTCACGGCTTGTGCCGGCCTCCGTCAGACGCAGCATGTTCTGGACCTGTTGAACCAGAATCTCTGAAGAAGGGGGACTGGGCGTGGGGGGGCGCGGCGCCTTCCCCTTTCAAACTTCAGTCAGTGATCCTCAGGAACAGCTGGGTTTGGGAACCAGTCCCCAAAGCCCATCACCGGGCCAGCAGCGGTCACACACGTGTCATCGTCCCCCGCCAGGTGTCAGCCAGGAGGCGCCGGGGCAGGTCAGCACTCCCTGCAAGCTGACGGAAGGGGACGCTCCCGGGGGGGGACAGCAGTGCAGCCTTTCATCCGCCCCCTTGTTTCGTAGAAAGGCAGCCCATTTCTAACAGCCGCAAAGCACCACAGTTTTCAGGGAAGAGCAGGCCCTAGCCCAAGTCTTGACTTTGTGTCCTCACCAGTGTCCACTCTGTGTCTTTTCCCTTCGTCTCTCCTGAAACCACTCAGCTCCATGACTTCCAGAGCTCTTGTTTTAAACACAAACCCCAAAGTGATACTCCCCTGAAAACCAAGCAGCAAGCAAGCAAACCTCCGCCCTGTGCTCAGGGAGGGAGCACTCAGGGATGAGCCAGACCAGGCCTGGGGTCCTGACCCCTCACCTGAGGGATTCAGGGAGTTGTTTCCTCTCCAAGCTTCTGACCTAACCAAGTGCCCGGCCCACAGCAAGCAGGCAAGATCGACAACCAGTGACGTGGATGCGCGTCACAGCTACTGGTGGTGAGTAACCCGTGAGTGTCACTGGGGCTGGGCGACCCGCCACACCCTGGTGTGCATGGATGCACTTAACAGCGGCAGGCTTCGTTACTAACTCAATCCCTTACACTAGCTGTAGTAGGCACGGAAAGAGCTCTCTGGCCCCTTCAGGGTGGAAGCGAGCCCTTCCGCTTCAGCGCAAGTCGGGAAAACCCTCCCCTGCTTCCCTCCCCTACACCCTGTGCAAACTTTTACTTCAGCAACCACTGGTCTGCGGTTCATTTTAGATTCACTTGTCTGTGTTTCCCACCAACAGCAAACTAAGTGCCTGGGGACAGTGTCCGGCACCGTCGGGCTCATTACCGTGCACTGTGGTCAAGGACCATATATATACTCGCTTCAGAGAGGCAATGATACACACCACATTTGTAAAATACAATCCTTGTAAAATTTCAAATAAATTCTGACATCCAGAGTCGATTCTATGATATTCTAAACAGTCCAAGTTTTACTGCATGGAGAACACTTTCTCAAGCTTTCAAATGCCCTCGACGTCTAGTACAACAAAGACAATTTCAGCAGAGACTGGACAGGGCACAGAAGCCTGAAATGATGTGTTTGGGATCCACCTTCTAGATACAAACATTTTACCCCCTCAGTAACCACCCAGTCATGGACACCTGCTCTGAACAGGTGCACTCACCCCGTCGTTCTGATTTCAAGAGAACTTCCCACCAGAAAGACTATTCTCTGACCTTCCTTCCATTTTGTAAATGAGCCCAATGCCAGGTAGACCTCCAGAGTCCCTGCTCCTGGAGAAATGTCTGTGTTTCTCCTTCTAGGCATTCCAAAAGCATCCTGTCTGACAGAAATAAATTATTCCAGAGAAACAACCAATACCATTTTGGATAACACGGGAACTCTTAAATTCGTTTCCTATTAAAAACTTGGAACTTTACATTTCTATTCCCGTTCCCTTTGTCTTGGTGCTGACCCAGCAGAAACGAAGCTATGAGGCTGGGAAGAGGGGACACCAAGGACCTACTGGAGGGAAGGTACGGAGGGGAGGGCGCCCTGGTGCAGAGTGACCTCCACGGTGTGCCAGAGGCCGATCTTGCAGCCCGCGCTAAACATCTCAGACTCCCCCTAACAGTCAGTGAAGGGCAGCAGAGCAGATGCCCACTTTGGAGTAAACCCTGGATGTGGGTGGAAAAGGAGCCAGAGAGTAGTTACAGGCTCCTGCAGAGCCCATGGAGAGGTGGCGTGGCTGTGGTGTCATTGGGAGCCGCTGGGGAGGCAGAAGTGACGGGGCCTGGAGGTATCCAGGGAGTCAAGGTCACTTCCAGACGTGGCCTCGCTCAGATGGACATCGGGCATCGCCATCTACTGACAGGGAGCTCCGGGAAGAGGAGGTGGAAGGGGGACGACAAGTTTGGACAGGTGGATGAAGGTATCCACAGGTCATTCATGGAGCAAGAGTGAATCTCCTTTCTCTTTAAAAACAAAACAAAACAAAATACACACTTGTTTTAAAATAACCGATAGCTCGCACTAAATTGCAGTACAAATTCCCGACTCTGTCTTGGTGAAGCAGCCCCTTGCTCTCAGGTGCCCACTCGCCCTGCTCTCATCCCCACCCCTGCCCCCAGGATGCACCGAGCTCCAAAGCCCACCAGCCCCCGCACAGCTACTCCCCCAGCCACGAGATGTCCTGGCCGCCCTGCCCCGTGTGCGTCACAGCTCACAGGGCAGCTCCCCTGAGGACACGCACCCAGGGTATCCCCCTCCCTGCTCGGTCCACCAGGCCCAAACGTCTGTCCTCACTCTTCCTCCTGCCTCAGAGAACGAGGTCTGTCTCATCCTCTGTCCAAGAAGAGCCTGCCAACAGTGTTCTCTGTCCCCCCCACCCCCTTCCACCAGCAACCCTCAGTCCCATCACTGATGCCATCACTCGATCTGCCACCTTCCCTTGAACACTCATCCTCCTCCACAGCCCCAATCCTCTGTACTCAATCGTTCTCTCCCTTTCTATAGGCTGACTCTCCCACCATGGTCCCGATGAGCCCTAAAAGCTCTGGGTTCTGCCTTTGCTCCTCCCTCTCCTAGCTAGAATTCCCGAACTATAACCCCAGCTGCTGGTTTCTTTCCCACCAAAAGGCAAGAGTGCTAGGAATAAACTCTGCCTATCTCCCAACCTGGATGAGGACAGAGATGCTATGAAAACCGGGAAGAGGGCGAAGGGACAGATCGTGGGATCTGGAGACACATAACCTGTGCGCCATCAGGAACACACCTGCGGGCACCATCCCACCTCCCAGGCAGGACGCACGCACAACACAAGACGGGGAAGGTCTCTTACACTGGCCACGAGTCAGGATTCCGAGAAAGTTCTACCACCATGGATCCTAAAGCAAATGTTCATGAGGGAGTAAATGGATGAGCTGGGGAGAGCGTAGGACGGGCTTCTGCGTCAGCCTTTCTCATCCTCAGCACTGACATCTGAGGCCAGGGGAGGCTCCGCTGTCAAGGGGCTACCCTGTGCATGGGTGGGTGTAGAGCAGCATCCCTGGCCCTCTCCCCACTAGATGTCAGTAACATACCCCCAGTCCTGATCACCGGCAATGTCTCCAGGCATCACCGTGTCTTCTGGGGGCCAGAACCGCCCCCACCGAAAACCCCTGCACTACACGACCAACGTCGAAAAGCCTCAGGTTATCACGGGACCACCAGTGCTGAGACCTCACGCCCCCCTCCTCGCAGAGCTGCTGACACCCTTGTCACTTGCTCACTGCGAGACCGCCAAGCTTCGAGTTCCTCATCCATAAAAAGATGGTAATAATCTGCTTCTAAACCGCCAAGTTCAACTGACAATATAACGAGATCAAGAACGTGGAAGCACTTTGCGAAGTTCAAGGTACCAAACACACAAAAGTGCTATTAGCTTTATCAACTTCATCACCCATAAATGCCTTCAAATAACCCAGTAAAACCAGAACAGCCCAATTAACAAGCTACTAAATAGTATTTCCCTGCATGGGAGTGTCTGAGCAACATAAAATCTGGAACAATGATTCATACACATTCCACACTGGAATGGAAAAAAAAAAAATTATTGCCCTACAAGCCTGAGGCAAGACTGTCTGACAAGGATGGTCTGGCTCGAGGGACACACTTGACCTGTCCTCGGTGACCTAGTGACCAAGCGCTGTCACTGCCCAGACGTGGAATCACGGCCCTCATAAAACCTTCCAAATCATGACTTGTGGGGCACTCTGAGAAAAATCAGAAGCGTTCTTAAAACAAGAATGATTTTAATCAGAATAATTCCATTTTTAAAAAATCACGTCAAAAAACGTAAATTATAAGCGACCTTGTGATACAATTCTCTCATAAATGAAAGAAAATGATTCCTTTATTTAATAAATTCACATTTCAAAATTTAAATGGTACCAAAATGTATACACTGAGAACCTTCCCTCTCACCCCTGGCCCCGGGCTATCCAGCCTCCATCCCCCAATTACCAACACATCTGGTGCAACCTCAGAGAAAATAGTCTACACAAATACCTATAAGCTTTCTCCCCTGTCATGCAGATGGTATCATTCTAAGCACTGCTCTCTACCATACTTCTCCTTAGAACATTCTATATTTGTCCATAAAGAAATTCCTCTCTCTCTTTTTTTAACCATACCTAACCCATGCCATATGGACAACACTGAGTTGTTTCCAGTCTTTTGCTATTATGAGCCAAGTGTCAAGGAAGAACCTCACATGTTCTCATTTTGGAGAGTTCCTGGAAATCAAACTTAGGTTAAAGGAATCCACTTGAATTTTAACAAATAATAACAAATTACTCTTCAAAGAACCCGTCTCGGTTTGTACCACATACCACCTCCAGCAACGTAGGAGTGCTAATTTCCCCTTTCCTTCTCCAACAGTGTAACAAAACCTTTTCTTGTCATTGTCACGAGCTGAATTTCGTCCCCCTCCCAAATTCATATGCTTACGTCCTAACCCCCAGTACCTCAAAATTAGTACAGCCGACCCTTGAACACCAAGGAATTAAGAGATGCTAACCTCCCACCCCCTCTGGCAGTCAGATCCACATATAACTTGCAACTCCTCAAAACTTAACTAGGAACAGCCTGCCGCTGATCAGAAGCCTTACCGAGAATATAAACAGCACAGTTTGCATGTTACATGTAATATACACAGCATTCTTATTACAATGTCTGGAGAAAAGGTTATTCGGGGAAAAAACATGGACAGAACTGTAAAAACTTTGCACCTGTAAGTGGACCTGTGCAGTTCAAAGGGTCACCTCTATTTGGAGACTGGGTCTTTAAAGAGGTAATTAAGTTAAAACTCAAGTCATCAGGGTGGGCCCTGATCCAGTGCCACTGGTATGCTTCTAGGGAAGGAGGACACAGGCACACACAGCGTGAAGACGGGAGAAGTCCGGCGTCTACCAGCCAGGAGAGGGGCCTCAGAGGGGGCCGACCCCGCCGATGCCTTGACCTCCGACTTCCAGCCTCCAGAACTGTGAGGAAATAAATGTCGACTGCTTAAGGCACCCAGACTGTCGTACTCTGTTACGGCAGCCCTAGAACATGAAGACCGAATCTGTAGGTAGGAAAAAAAAATGTCTCTCAGGGCGTTTCCTTCTCTGATCGTAGGCTGAACACCTTCATATAATGAAGAGCCGTGATTCCTTTCTTCTGTGAACCGTCATCTATTTAGATCTTTTGTCCCTTTTTCTACTGGCTTACCGGCCTTTGTTTAGAGGTAGAAACTTTTAACCTATTAGGGAAAATAGCCTCCTATCATAGGAGCCACAAACACAGCATTTTTTTCCTCATTTGGCTTTTGATTTTGCTTTTGGTAACTTCTGCTTGCAGAAATTAATTTGATGTCAACACATCAATAACATTACCACTTACAAACTTGCCCTGAATGGTTTGGAACCACTTCCTAAGAGCCTGGGATCGGTGAGCGAGCTGGTTCCCACACTCAGCACTCCCCACATTAACAAGCCCCAGGGGTTCCACGGACATCCCGAAAAAGGTTACAAGGCAAGTGAGACGGGGTGGACTCCACAGGGCTGACAAAGAACAAGATTTTTACAGCAGGAATTCCAAAATGGAGTAAGTTCTGCTCTGCATCTGCACTGCATCCAGAGGCCTCCAGATCCATGACCCATAACAAAGGCTGAGCCCAAGAAGTATCAACAACACAGCAGGTTTTATTAAAACAATGCCAGGTCACAGCCTTAAAATATGTGCGGCGGTGGGGGGGGGGGGGGGTGGAGATGCCTGCATGGCTCAGTCAGCATCCAACTCTTGATTTTGGCTCAGGTCATGATCTTAAGGTGCTGGGATGGAGCCCTGAGTTGAGCTCCGTGCTCAGTGGGGAGTCTGCTTGAAGATTCTCTCTCCCTCAGCCCCTCCTCCCCACGCATGCGTGTGTGCCCTCTCTCTCTCTAATAAAATCTTTAAAAAAAAAAAAAAAAAAAGAATATGGTTTCTAAAGCAAAGGCTACCATGGTAGAAGGGGAATCATTCACATCTAGAGAGGATGAAGGAGTCATCCTGACGAGGACAGGGGAAGAGGAAAGTGAATCCAGGCTCCCCATTCCAGGCCCCAAGAGGAGGACAAAAGCGCTCCAATGCAAGGAAATTCTTCTAGTGCTGGAAACATGTATGAAGTAGGAGAAAGGCCCCTACACACAAAAATCAACTTAAAAAAAGTTGTGCTGGGGGCGCCTGGGTGGCTCAGTTGGTTAAGCGACTGCCTCCGGCTCAGGTCATGATCCTGGAGTCCCTGGATGGAGTCCCTGGATGGAGTCCCGCATTGGGCTCCCTGCTCGGCAGGGGGTCTGCTTCTCCCTCTGACCCTCCCCCCTCTCATGTGCTCTCTCTCATTCTCTCTCAAATAAATAAATAAAATCTTAAAAAAAAAAAAAAGAAGGGAAAAAAAGTTGTGCTGGAAACAGCACAAAGAAAAAAAATAACAAATCAACTAAAAATTATTGGACCAAATCCTAAGATCAAAGGAAAAAAAAAAAAATCTTCACTACAAATCAGCCAAAAATGATGCTGGAAACACTACATACAGGCATCCCTCATATTTTGTCCTTCACAGATATCGCAGTCTTTCCAACTGAAGGTCTGTGGCAACCCTGTGCTGAGTGAGTCTATTGATGCCATTTCACCAACAGCATTGGCTCCCTCCATGTCTCTGTGTCATATTTTGGCAATCCTCACAAAATTTCAAACTTTCTCATTATTATCTTATTTCTTATGGAGATCTGTGACCAGTGATCTTTGTCTCCCGTCACTGGGGGCATCATCAGCCACGCCCATATAAGAGGAGGGGCGTAACAAGTAAATGTGGTCTGGTCTGGCAGTTCCACCAACTTGCCAGTCCCCTGTCCTCACCCCCCCCCGCCTCCCTACTCTCTGAGACACAACAATATTGACATTAGGCCAATTAATAACCCTACGGCAGCCTCTCACTGTTCAAGTGATTAAAAGAGTCGACACGTCTCTCACTTTTAATCAAAAGCAAGAAATGATTAAGCTTATCAAAGAAGGCATGTCAAAAGCCAAGACAGCCTTAAAGCTTGGTCTCTTGTGCCAGTTAGCCAAGTTGTGAATGCAAAAGGAAACTTCCTGAAGGAAATTAAATGTTACTCCAGTGAATACATGAAAGATAAGAAAGGAAAACAGCCTTATGGCAGATTAGCAGTATGGAGAAAGTTTGAGCGGTCTGGATAGAAAATCAAAAGAGAAACAGTTCTATAAGCCAAAACCTCATCCAGAGCAAGGCCCTAACTCTCTTCAATTCGACAAAAGCTGAGAGCTGCAGAAGAAAAGTCTGAAGCTAGCAGAGAGGTAGGTTCATGAGGTTTAAGGAAAGAAGTCATCTCCGTAAGTAAAAGTACAAGGTGAAGCAGCAAGGGATGACGCAGAAATGCATCAAGTTACCCCAAAGTTTTGCTGAGATCATTAATGACGGCAGCTGCACTCAACAACAGATTCTCAATTTGGATGAAACAGCTTTCTGCTGGAAGGAGATGCCACACTGGACCCTCGCAGCTAGAGAGGAGAAGTCAGTGCTGGCTACAAAGCTTCAAAGGCCAGGCTGGGTCTCTTGTTAGGGGCAAATGCAGCTGGTGGCTTGAAGGTGAAGCCAGCCAGTGCTCAGTGACTATTCTGGAAATCCTAGGGCCCTGAAGAATTTGCCAAATCTACTCTGCTGTCTGCTCTACATGAAACAACCAAACCTGAATGATATAGCACAACTATTTACAACATGGTTTACTTAATATTTCAAGCCCACTGCTGAGACATACTACTCACAACAAAGGATTCCTGTTAAAATATTACTGCTCACTGATGATGCACCTGGTCACCCAGGAGCTCTGGTGGAGATGTGCAATGAGATTCATAGCATCTTCCTGTTAACAACATCCACTCTGCAGCCCAAGGAGCAAAGAGTCATTCTGACTTTCAAGTCTTCTGATTTAATACATTTCATAAGATTATAGCTGCCATAGGTGGTGACCCCTCCGACAGATCCGGGCAAAGTCACCTGAAAACCTTCTGGAAAGGATTCACCATTCTAGATGCCACCAAGAACATTCACGATTCATGGGAAAAGCTCAAAATTATCAACACGAACAGGAGTTTGGAAAAAGTTGATTCCAACCCTCAGGGATGACATTGAGAGCTTCAAGACTTCAGGGTGGTGGAAACAGCAAGACAACTAGAGCGAGAAGTGGACCTGAAGATGGGACTGAATCACTGCAATCTCATGACTTAACAGATGAGGAGATGCTCTTCATGGATGAGCAAAGAAACTGGTTTCTTGAGATGGGATCTACTCCCGGTGAAGATGCTGTGAAGACTGTTGAAATGACAGCAAAGGACTGAGAATATGACATGCACTTAGTTGATAAGGCAGCGACAGGGTTTGAGAGGACTGACTCCAACTGGGTAAAATACTATCAAACAGCATGGCACGCTACAGAGAAACTGCTCGCGAAAGGAAAAGTCAATCAATGCAGCAAACGTCAATGTTGTTTTAAGAAATTGCCAGAGCCACGCCAACCTGCAGCGACCGCCACCCTAAGCAGCCGGCAGCCATCAACGTGGAGGCAAGACCCTCCACCAGCAAAAGCGTTACAGCTTGCTCAAAGCCCAGACGATGGTTGGCATTTATCAGCAATAAAGTATTTTTTAATTACACTGCTTTTTTAGACAAAGTGCTATTATTGCACACTTAGCAGACTACAGTATAAACACAATTTTTTTTTAAAGCATAACTTTTAGATGCACTTGAAAACCAAAAAATTCATTCGTCTGGTTTCATTATGCAGTACTGCGTTTACTGCAGTGGTCTGGAACCAAACCCGCAGTATCTCTGAGGTCTGCCGATACAGAAAAACTATACAATACAGCCAAAGATTTACTCAGAGGAAAACTCACAGCATAATATATTTTCATTACCAAGCCAAAAAAAAAAAAAACTAAAAATAAAGAAATGTTAAGTGTTCAACTCACAAGCTAGGAAGGAAGGAAAAAGGAAACCTAAGAAAAGCGAAGCAAGGGTGCCTGGGTGGCTCGGTCGTTAAGCGTCTGCCTTCGGCTCAGGTCATGATCCCAGGGTCCTGGGATCGAGCCCTGCATCGGGTTCCCTGCTCTGCAGGAGGCCTGCTTCTCCCCTCTCCCACTCCCCCTGCTTGTGTTCCCTCTCTTGCTGTGTCTCTGTCACATAAATAAATAAAATCTTAAAAAAAAGCAAAGCAAAAGTTAAAGATACATGCATAATGGAAAGTATTAAGATGAGAAATATAGCACTTTACATGACAACTTCCAGTTACTGTAATCAAGAAAAAAGAGGCAACACACTAATTTGCAAATATAGCAATAAAGAAAACTATACACAATTTTCCAAATACAAATAGAAAAGATCGCAATATTTCATGAATACTAAATTTGAAAATCCGGAATGAAACATAATTTCTTTGTAATGTATGAATTAAAATTTACTCAAGAAAGAACAAGAACTATAGGCAGAAAAGGAGTGGGGGGAAGAAATGCATCAATCACCTTCCTCTACAAACATCTACATATAGATAGATAGCAAGCAAGAAGGGCAAATGGTTTTGCCTTGGAGTAATTTCAAACCTTGGACGAACAGAATGTATTCTAGCACTATCCTGAGGGACAGGACTTTTCATGACATCAGCACATAATCCCAACACCTGCAAGAGGCAGCGTCGGGAAAGAGCGCGGCTCCCACTGAAGGGTGGGGCGCAGCCGGGAGGGTTGCTGTTGGCTAATGAGGGGCACTGGCCCCAAACGTGATTTCTAAAGAAAAAAGGTGCACTTGGAAATAAATGAAGGTTAGGTGTGAGTCTCCTTATATGTAAACTTTCATCTTACACTCTAATACCACCTGCCCTACCCCTACCAACTCTCGCCTGCCTGATCTGCAGAGCTCTCCTCCGTTACCTGCAGGAATTCCAGTGCTCTGGCGATTGCCTCCGGGTAGGGAGAACAAGGCTGCGGTCCCTTGGGCCCCCTCCCAGCCCTCTGACCACCAGGGACTGACTTGGCTGTGAGGTGGTGTTGCGTCAGGGCATTCAGTGAAGGAGGGGAGAGCCGAGTCGTCCCCACACTGGGGACAGGCACATTCTCCTGCGCAGGGGGCAGCCACAGGCTCCCTTAGGAAGGAACTTCTAGTGTCTTCTCCTGGTCAAGGAGGTGGGGTCCCCACCACCATTTCACATTAGTGCAAAGCCAGGCACTTCATTAGGAGTGTCTCACTTGATTCTCCCGATAATCCTATCTACTCAGGTAATAATCCATCTTCTCTCGTTGTATAAACTGAGACGCCTGGCCAGTGGCAAGGAAGGAGAGCAGCTGGGGCGCCTATAGAGATATTCTGACGGAGTCAGACCCAGAACAGGAACCACTGTAATGGACGTCACAGACTCTCAGCAATTTCTAAAGGAATCCAGTGAGTAAAATACTTTCTAACGTCCCTGTCCATAACGTTTAACTGTTTAACTGGTTTCCTTTTATAAACCTGTGAATTCTAATCTGCCTGCTGGGAAAATACATCAATTTACAAAATGTTTGCCTGCAATTTAAGGGATTCGCATGCCCCACACTCCATCATGCCCAGTTTAAGAATCCTTGTTCTGATGTCCTTTAGTAAATTGGAAAGAACACTGGACAGTCCCTGAAGTGCTCATCTTTGGGCTTATGTCACGGGACTATCTCTTTCCAAAAGGGCGGTCTTATTTTTAGTAGGTAAGAGTCTCCCCAGAGCGGTACTGAGATGTTCCTCTCTTTACCATCAACACAAACCTGACATCGATACCAATCTGTTCATGGGAAGTTTCTGTGCTAAATGCTCATGAATAATAAGATGAATAAAACCACTCTGCTGACACATAAAGACACAAAGTAGTCAGGGAAGTACATTCACAAATATTCTAAATCAGAGAAAAGAAGAGCAATAATAAAAAGAAATATGAAAAAAGTACCCTGGGAGGTAAAAGAGAAGGACCATTCCTCCCTCGCATCTATCCTAATAAAACAGCAAACCCTACTACAGTCAAGAACCATAAACTGCTAAGTTGAACAAGTTCCATGCCCCAATCTTGCTATGAATGGATTCCTTCTGCAAAGGAAACATTTCTAGTGATTACAAGATCATCCTTCAGCTCAGTGAAAACCTTAGTGGTCATGCAACATATGTCAGAAACACTCACCTCAAAAACCATAAAATCAAAAGAAGGGATGATGATTATTATTGAAGACGGTATTAATTCTTTGAGAAAGACCTAGCCCAAAGAGACGAAACCAAGTCAGAAAGTGAGTAAAGCTGAGAAAGACTAAAAACTGTGTTATTTTGCACATTTTTAAGGAAGTGCCTTTAGTGTTATAAACAATCTGTGGAATTGGTAGATTCACAAAAAACAAATGCTGTATTTTAAATGCAGAGGTGCAAATTCGTATTTGTATTTTATTGCCATTCACGGAGGTTAACCTGAAAGTAGGTGGCTTCTAATGCATAGCCCTGCATGCAGCATGCAAAATCGGTGCTTGATCGTCCTGAGGACATGCTTCCGCTCTTTGCACCCTCTGCTCTCTTCCGTTCAAGCTTCTGGCTGCTTCACTAATTGGTATTTTCTGTACAGTTCTATTCCAGAACAGCTAGATACATGCACGCATTCTCCATTTATACTATGTTTGTAAATGATGAGCTACTGAAAACAGTCAGGCTGCACTTGGATCTGATACGCAAACCGCAGGCTCCCTCACGGAGCAGCGCAGGTCTCAGAGCTCAGGCCTGAGAGGGCACGAGACCCGGAGCGTGGGGCACAGACTCGTGCTTTCTGCCCCCCCCCCACATCCCCCCACGGCGTGAAGCACCGCAACCCCAGCTCTGTCTCTGCCCCAGTGAGGAAGACCCTGTTGCGTATGAAAATCCACAGAGCTCGATCACAGACTCCCAGTAGACAGCCGGCCTCGATGCTCTCTGGCTGACACCTGGCAAGCATCTTCCTCCCAGGCAGGATTCGATACAAGGACTGGTTCTAGCAGTCCGTTTTCCTTATTTTGAAGCAGATGTCTTTATTTACTCAAATGCCTAAACGTCACGCTGTGCTACATGAACTACTGAACCAGGAAAGAGTAGAGATTTACCTCCCTGGGAACGAGTCTTCCCTTTAATTACATTCCAAGCAGCCCCTCTTCGCGTAACCTAAGAAAGATCTGCGATAGCATGTATCATACCATTTTTTAGAAATTTACTCAGAAATATATGTTTTAGAGAAGAAAGCATATGGCATAATTATTTTATTTATATACCTCACCTGTGTTTAAATACTCCAGACGGAAGTTTAAATATGCAGAACATGTATGTTGAGACAAATAGAACAAGAAATACAATACTTATTTAACCAAATTTTTAGCCAAAAAACAGAGTTAAGTTTCTTTTTGTGAAATAAAATAGTTAGCCTAATTGGAATTTTAATTCATTCAACTTTCAGGAGAGAAAAACATAAAATGGAGCTGCCAAATGTCTTCAGGGACCTTCTTCAATTACACGAGGACAGTGTGTTCAGGAGAGAGAAAGGGATCCAGTCCCCATCCTCAGAAACATTTCAAAGCACATCTTTTATATTATCTTTGGCTCTGCGCCTCCAACTTTTCCCCCGTGATCTGATTGCAAAATGAAATGTATTCCTTTGTGACCTGAAAGCAAGATTTACTTTCAGATTTGTTCAATCCGCCCAAAAGAAAAGTTCTGTTTTTGCCCACGGTCACCCTGGTGTCTGATACCACGGACTCAACGGACCGTGTCTACTTTCCCCAGGACCACAAGGACAGATCCTTGCAGACTGAAAATTACTCTCCCATAAAACAGATGGGCCCCGCCCTCTCCCAGGGGCTGTAGCTGTTCTGGGCCATAGCAGCCGATGCCTTCCAAATGGTAAAGCAGGGATGGGGCCGCCACTGCGTGCTGCCTGCGGAAGGGGAGAGGCCCTGCTGCCCACCGAGGGCCCTTCCGCTGGTCCTCCTTTGGCCGAACAACCGTACGGAGGGCAGGGGAACAAGGCCTCTGCCAGCGGGCGGGCAGCGAGCGAGTTCCCAAGAGGAGGAGCTCACATCCTCTCAACACCCATGATCTCCAAGCCTCGGTCTGACTGCACGGCAGACAGAGGGCAGGAGGCCACCGCACGAGGGAAAAGCTGCCCCCAGCGCTGCAGGACCCAACAGGCTGTTGAGCCAGTTCTTTGTGCGACCAGAAACCCCGAGACAGCAGCTAAAACAACTCCGGCTCCAGCAGGCTCAAACCCTCCGTGTCCCTAGGCCTGGCGCTGCCTGGGCCAGTACCAGGGTCTCCTCGGGGTCCGGATCAACAATTCGGCCCTTCTTGAAGAACACTGTGCCGCCTCCTCCACAACATAAAAAAATCCATTTTGCCAACATCTGGGAAATTACCACTCAAATCAGGTTTTTAAAGAGCTGTGCATCTGACCGTATGCACGAATTTCCTCCTTTTTTCCAGAGTCCACTTACTATATTCATGTACTTAAATGGAATCATAATCCCCAGAACCCATTTTCTTTAGAGAGTAAAGGAGATTCACCGAAGCCAACAAATAGCAAGAAGAGAAGAAGCATGGAAACAGGACAGATATTTGGAAGTAACTCGGAAATCAATTGTGTTTATAAATTTTTTTTTAAAGATTTTATTTATTTATTTGAGAGAGAGAATGAGATAGAGAGAGCATGAGAGATGGGAGGGTCAGAGGGAGAAGCAGACTCCCTGCCGAGCAGGGAGGCCGATGCGGGAATCGATCCTGGGACTCCAGGATCATGACCTGAGCCGAAGGCAGTCGCTTAACCAACTGAGCCACCCAGGTGCCCGGAAATCAATTGTGTTTAAAATAACGAGCCAAAAACCTAAGAAAACAACACAGAGGAATCACAAAATGATAAAATGGACAGATTCTACCATTTCCTGGCACACATTCGACTCTCTCTTCCAATTTTTAATTTACTTGGAGAGTAACTATGTTAGGTCAGGCACTTCTAGAAGCAACCGGCATATTCCAGATTCCTCCAGATTCTGGCACAAGCCAGGGGAGCGAGCAAGCCCTGCGCAGAAGCGTTCCTTCCCTGCCCAACCAGCTGCTCGCGGTTCCCCTGCCCACAGCCCTGATCCTCCAAACAGCCACTGTGTTCTCCCTCCCGCGAAGCCCCAGACACACCACAGGAGCAACGTGACGAAGGAGGGCCTCGGGCAACCCCGGACAGCCACTGGGGAGAGATGTTCTGGTGACTCTGTCGTCTAGAGACCACTGGGGATTTCATGAAGGCCTTCGACATGGTTCCCTTCAAAAACGTAGCTTCAGGGGCGCCTGGGCGGCTCAGTCGGTTAAGCGCCTGACTCTTGATTTCAGCTCAGGTCGTGATCTCAGGGTCGTGAGGTGGAGCCTCGCATAGGGCTCCACACTCAGCTGGAGCCTGCTTAAGATTCTCTCTCCCTCTGCCCCCCACTCTGTCTCTCCCTCTCTCAAAAAAAGAAAGAAAAGAAAACACAACTTCAAATAAAGGCCCAATGTTCTTGACATGTTCACCCTTATAAAGCACTGGCCACATTTCTAAGATCTCTTCAATGTGCACCCGAAGGGGGCTCCTGCACTTCAGAAATTTAAATTGAATCATTCATAAACACAGCTAGGCCACCGTCCCCAAACTCTTAGTTGAGGGATGGGACGGGGCATCTGCAGTTTTCAAAGCCCTCTGGATGTTCCTGCTTTATGTTACTGTATCTGCCTTAAACAAGCTCCTTCTAATCAATCCCTTCCCAATGGGCACTCCTGATTCCTAGCTCATCGGAAAGAAAAATCCGCTGCTCTGGGCCTGGCGATTGTGAAGTTCCCATGGGACATTCTAGGGGAACTATCTGGTAAAAATGCTCCCAGAAGTACATCTGAGGCCCGTGCAGGATCCAGGCCAGCCGCCAAAGGTTGGGCAGGAGTTAAAAGCCTGGACCAAAGGAGTATGCAAAGAACAAACAGGAAAAGCAAGCCAACCGCTAACAGTAGCCAAGTAAAGAACTGCAGACAGACGGTAGAAATTCCCGTCAGACATCAGGAACTGTCACGTTCCCCAGACCAGAGGGCAGGAGTCACCTCTGCCGCGCCCTCAGCTGCACCCTGCACCCCAACACAGGGACCCACCCTGGCAGCATGTTAAGGTTCAAGCAACACCTCCCTCCCCTCACATCTCACCCCACTCCCTCTCCACCGACCCCATCCCTGCCAGCCCAGGGAGCCCAGTTTTACACCCATGATCACAGACTCCCCATACAGGTGAAGGCTGGGTAGGCCCAACCTAATGAAATACACTGCAACTGCTATTAGTAGCAAATTTCGGTATTCAGGAGACTCACGAGAACAATGCGCTACTTGCATTTTTAATTACGTATCTAGACTTGGAAAGATTCATACCTCCATGTCCTCAAGCGCCCACACCTTTCCCCACTATACATGATGAGAAAAACATGCATATCCGTGACAGATTAGCCAACAGACGGTCTTTCCAGAACCAATCCGGTCATTCCAGTTATTGCTTAAACTCTGAAACCAGAAGACAAGTAAAAAAAAAAAAAGGGAAACCACAACAGAGGGTTCCAACAATATTTATATGCCATTATTCACACCTCTTATGTGTGCTCTGAAACACCGGAGTCTCTAATTAATTAACCAAATGAGTAAAAACAATTCAGATTTCAGGAACGGAACTGGGGCTGGCTTGCACAGCCTCCCAGGAAGTCCCTCAAAGAGTCTGGCCGGCGTTCTCCCTCTCACCTCCCCCCCTCCTCCCATGCCCTATCCTGGCCCCTCTTCTTCCTCGGCCAACCAGGGTGGGCAGAGCACTGGCAAAGGCCAAGAGAGCCAGGCAGAAACCCAAGACAACTGCCAAACTTTCACTTGTCAAGTGAAATTCTGTTTTTGTTTTGTTTTGTTTGTTTTGTTTCATTTCAGTTTAGGAACAGAAAACCATGCTATCTGAAAATTGGGTGCATGTATAGAACTAACCGGTGTGGTCAAATCCAATTCACACTCCAGTTTCCTGACCCCGAACAAGACCCATCTATAACCCCCATGGTGCAACAAGCATCAGAGAGCAGTCACAGAATGACGGCTCTTTTCTGTGGCCCACAGCTCCAGGATGCTTTCCTTTCTCCCTCCTTCAGTTTGGTATCAATTTTATTAAGAAATTTCCCTGATACCGCCCTCCTAAATCTCCCCCACCTTCTCACCCTCTGTCCGAGGGCTTCTCCCAGGTTCTCCAAGGCCTATGAAGGCTCTCATCTTTGAGCTGCTGGCTCGGCTCTCCAATCCTAAATCAGTGCCACCTAAACGCCAAGAAACAGATCCTAGAGGCCATGCCACTCCCTCTCACCCTGCCCTCATCCTGGCTTCCCCCTCCTGTCCTGGAGGGGTGCCCCTCCTGTGTGCTCCACCCCATCAGAGCACTTAGGGTGATACCCGCCTGGCTATGTCTCTCTTTCCCTCGCTACACCAAACAAGTTTCGGGTACAGAGACCATGCCTGCATTCTGGGATCAAGACAGAGTAGCACGGCTCAGTACGCACAGAACTGGTGAGCCACGAATTATGGCAGCAGGAGGAAGAAATGCACCTGACCCTAGGCCTCGGAGCCCTAGAAACTGGGTCTTGGGATCAAGGGAGAGCATGACCTTCAGGCCCAAACACAGGTGTAATATGCTCTTGGAGAAAGAGGCTGGCACTGGTCATCCTGAGTACTTTCTTCACACTGGTGAAATCCCATTAACACTGTTTAAAAAAAACAAATACCTGTGAGGATTACCTGCAGGGAAAGACACCTCAGATCCTAGTAATGAAGGGCTTACACATCTCACATTGAATATACTGGAATCATCTGCCATAAATTTCTTTCGGTATGGTACAAGTGAACACTTCTTAAATGTGCTCTAGAGGCTTCAGTCCTAAACCCAGCTGCCAAGTAAGGGATCCCAATTTACCAAGACGGTGCTTTTTAAAACATGTTAAAGATGGACACAACTCTGCACACGTGTGGTGCATCCAGCAGAGGATGATGAGACCCAGTAACTCCTGCCCAAAGAAGAAAGCAGGAAGTCAGAGACTAAGAACGTGCCGCTTCTGTTGACAGCTACTCCGGTGGACTAGTTCTCCTTTCTCGAATACAGACTGGAGGCAGAAACTTGGTTGAACTCAGAAAATGTCGTATCAAACTTGGTGCATTATTAAAGCAAGCAGTGAAGCTAGAATTCCTTTAACTGCCTTGGGCTCAGATGCTCTTGCTATCACAGGTGAGCACTGTGGCAGACGAGAACGAGCAAGGGACCGCCGGTGGCGTTAGGAGCCTCTTAGACGGCAAACACAGCAGCGGGGACCTGGAAAGTGTAAGACCGTGCAAGAGCCAGGAGATCATCTTCCTAACACAGTCCACACTAGCCAGAGCCTTACGAGAGCACAGCTCCTAGACGGGCCAGCCACTTACGAAGGAAATCCTTGTAACAGACCTAAAGGTGACCTTAAGAGGTTAGAATAAAAAACCAAAGGCTCATCACTGAAGTTGCTTCCTTTCTTACAAATGTATACAAGCTGGCATAAAGGAGACGTTCGGTGAGGTCACTAGACCCGCAAGGACTCCCACAGACCACAGCTCATAGGCGGCAAACATGTCCCCGCTCCGCACGGCGCCCCTTACGCTCCAGAGGGCACAGCCAAGCAAGAACCAGGGTGACTTACACCTGCCATGGCTGGCAAGTCCCACCACACTCAAACACACTCCTCTCCCCGCTTCTGTCAAAAAGGGAAATGGGAGGTCTACTGAGAAGGTCAGAAGATCACACTCGGGTTAGTATCAATTGCAACAGCCACACTGAAGCTTCCAAAATTTTACACTGGAACGTAAAAGTGACACCTGGCTCCCAGCAGCTTTTCTCAAGGAGGTAAGTTAAGAGTCCTCATTTCAACCCTGCAACTGAAGTTCTTAACTGAAGACAGGAAATAAAACAACAACAGAAATATGCTAAGAAGCACACTAATTTTTTCTGATATATCTAGCCCTTTAAGAATAAAGCAACAGAGCAGGTGGAAGCAGAATCTCTGCCAACAACAATCGCGCCTATCCAGGGTTGCAACCCACTTTCTAAGGAAAGGTAAATGTCTGCTGCACCGTACCCTCCTTGGGTCAAGATCTGGAGCAATACCTTCTAGAAAGTTCCAGGCTTGGTCTCTGAAATCGCACACGCCTGTACCAGAGTCTGGCCAAGGTACTCACCACAGCGGTTACCAGCAACTCCAGCAACAGTTACCTCCCCTAATAGAAGAAGGGACAGACTCTGTGCAGCTTGTCCCCAAATAGCAACAGTTGCTCCCAGTGACCAGAATTAAGCCCGATTCACAGTGAGAGACAGACGCAAAGCCATAAAGGACTGACCATGAGTTCAAGACCACCAACTTGGAAATTCCTGTCCTCAACCAGGAGAAAGCCTCCACAGCTGGCTTTCACACCACTCAGCTCTAATCTGTGTACAAGAAGGACTAGTTGCCACCCGAGGAAGAGAAAAGCCTCCGGTCCTCTGAGCGCGCGTGCATACGGCATGGATGGAGGCAGGGCTCGGGACTGACGAGGGAGGCGCCTGTCTGTCTGGGCAGCACTGACAGAGCAGCTTACCTCCGTGGAAGTCTGTCGATGCCAGGGTCATGTGCCCACTGTCCATCGGGCTGCCATCCCTTTGAGGAGAGGGAGACACTGATGGGAACCAAAGGATCTTCTAAAGGCAAGTTCTTACTGCAAGCTGGCCCAAAGGTCCCTGCAATCAAAGAAATCATTGTGGTTTTGCATTTGGCATATTTATGCCCTTTTTCTTCTAGGAATATGTCTGTCAGCCTCTGAATGGATCTCAACTTTCAGAAAACTGCCCAGAAATATAGATCCATCAAAGGAACAAGAGAAAGGCAAGAAGTCTTCATGCTACTGAACACACGCCAACTCCACCTCATCGGGCCTGTTTAAGATATGTGAGCAATCATGGATGCAAAATCCATGTGCCACCCTACACCAGCCTTGGCTAGAAGCAAGAGAGACTTGTATATAAACAAGAAATGTAGGTGATGAGCTTCCATAAGCACTGGTCTATGATCAACCTTGCCATTGACCTCTCTCTCTACTGATTTCACTTATAATGACAGGAAGAGTCCAATCAGAACATATAACCAGAAAGTCATACCAAGTCAACTAAAAATCATGAAAATTCAGTAAACTAAGTCCCTAATCCAGTGTAACAATGCTTGGTCTACTTAACGGGTTATATATAAATTGTTTTTAGCAATTCAATCTGCAGTAAGCCAATAGCCCCCCAATGCCAAAACATCATACTTCCCAATTGCGCAGCTAGCAAAGCTATTTGTATATGTTATCATCTCAAAATTTCCTTTCTTAAAAAAAATCCTTCAGGCAAAGAAATGCCTTGATATTTGATCCTTGCCACCGCAATAATGCAAATAAACAGGAATCAGAATACTCTGTTTACAGTTATCTGTGCATCAAGCACACAAAAAAGGAAGAGAGAAGAAAACAATCTATTCATAAAAAGTTTTATGAAGGAGAATGTTTCTGTTTTTTGGGTTTTTTTTAAGATTTTATTTATTTATTTGACAGAGAGAGACACAGTGAGAGAGGGAACACAAGCAGGGGGAGTGGGAGAGGGAGAAGCAGGCTCCCTGCAGAGCAGGGAGCCCGATGTGGGACTCGATCCCAGGACCCTGGGATCATGACCTGAGCTGAAGGCAGTCGCTTAACCAACTGAGCCACCCAGGCGCCCGAGAATGTTTGTTTTAAAAATATGATTCAAGTATCTGTTTTTTCCCCAAATATATGTTACAGATATCCAGTTAAAGAGGAGGGAGAAAAGTCACCTACAAATTAATTTGCTTTCCTAAAGAGGAATCATCAGAAAGGGACAAAAGGACTCTTAAACATACCGATAAAACCTTTAGGTCCAGTAGGTTCTCAAAGGGCAAGCATCTAAACCATTTCCCTGCCCCAAAGGACCAGGTACTAACCCCACCTCAGTCGATCCTTCAGAGCCCAAAGAGTCTCAGATGTCGGACAAAAAAAAAGCAATGTTGCCACAAAGGACCTGCCCTAGGATGTCCGGGTGAAGAGCAAACAAAGGCAAGTTATCAGGAAGAACTCGGGGCTCTGCAGAAAGCGAGTTTGCTAATACAGCAGTTCCCCTTATCCACGGCTTTGCTCTTGGCAGCTTCAGTTACCGGCACTAAACCATAGTCTGAAAGCAAATGATCTTCCTCCCAATGAAAGGTCCAAAAGGTCAATGCATATGTCATGCACCTAACTTCATCTCATCACGTAGGCATTTTATCAACGCACATCATCATAAGAAGGGTAAGTACAGTAAGATATGTTGAGAGAGACCACATTCACATAAATGTTATTACTATAATTGTTCTGTTTTATTACTGTTATTATTACAATCGTTGTTAACCTCTTATTGTGCTTATTTTATAAATTCAACTGTATCACGTATGTACACTTAAGAAAAAACAGAGTATATATAGGGCTTGGTACGATCTGCTGTTTGAGGCATCCACTGCGGGGGGGTCTTGGAACTAATCCCCCGTGGATAAGGGCAGGCTACTTTAAGTAACTGGAATGGCTATACGGAGAAGGAATGTAAACTCTGCCAGATTGTTTCATGGGCAACCACAGAATCATCCACAGGTGAGGAACAAGGAAGGCGGTGCTAACAAAGAAAGCTACAGGACCACAAAACCAAAATGGGATTCTTGGCAGAGACTGGTTGTAAGCAAAGGAGCAGGAGGGACAGGGCTGCCCTGCATGGCTCACATGACAGCGAGCTCTGGCAGCCAAAGCAGGTCCCCGTTATTGCAAGGGCGTCCAATTACCAGCCACACAGGAAAGACTTTTTAGGTGTTGGCTAGGCTCCCAGATCTATGTCAAAGTGGGCCATAGCTACTGAAACAAATTCAAATTCATTCATTCGTTCCACACACATGAGCTACAGAGGTGACAATCATCTATGCACCGAAGAGTGAATAAACCATTTAAAGGTGTGAAACTGAATAAAGGAAACGTCATTTAAAATGGAGCTGGGAAGCCACAGGGGGGCCTCTCATGCCCCACGACTCTCTGCAGCCCTTTTAGAGCCCCAACAGAAAGAAGCCTATGCCTTACCACTCCGGCCAAAAGGACCTTTCTCCTTCTCCGGCAACACCCCAGCCGATGAGAGACAGTCACAACTCAGCCAGTGAGAAGCCAGTTCACTTCCAATTCCCCCGTTCAGTCCAACGGACTTTCGGATTCTAGCAGCCCTGCCGGCTCCCCCTTTCCTCTATCAAAGAGCCTTCCTCTCCTTTGTTCTCTGGACTTGACTATGGATTTTACTTCAGCTTGATAGTCCCAAGCCGCAACTCCTCTGCTAGCCCCAAATAAATTCATTTTGCTGGTAAAACAACTGGCTATTTTACTTTTAAGGTCAACACCTGCTAGGCAAGAATTTCTGTTGTTAAACTACCCAAGAAATAAGGTGGCGCTAAGTAAAAATTCAGCACTAGGACATCTGAAGATGATAACTCAGCCTCAGATTCAAGGCAGGTGTGAAAAGATGACCTAGGGCCAGGCGCCCGCAGGTCCAGTGTCTGGCTAATTTGATCGAGCTTCCAGTAGAATCTCAACGGCTACCAGCAAAGGGAATGTTCACAGGTAAGCAAATGCCAGATTCCCCAAGGCAGTGGTGGCAGAGAGTGCCACAAATGGGCATGTCTAGGGCAGGACCTAACAGAATTCCTTTTCAGAGACTCTGTTGGTTGATTTATTCAACCAATACTTCCCCCTTCTCCCTCCCTTGACTTTATGACTCTGGGAGAAACCCACTCTTCTCCAGCTCAAGAAGTAAATCCTAGAGGTGCCTGGCTGGCTCAGTGGGAGGAGCATGCAACTCTTGATCTCAGGGTCATGAGTTCCAGCCCCACCTTGGCTGTAGAGATTACTAGTACTACTATGAAGAAGAAGTAAACTTAAAAAAAAAAAAGAAGAAGATGGGCGCCTGGGTGGCTCAGTTGGTTAAGCGACTGCCTTCGGCTCAGGTCATGATCCTGGAGTCCCTGGATCGAGTCCCGCATCGGGCTCCCTGCTCGGCAGGGAGTCTGCTTCTCCCTCTGACCCTCCCCCCTCTCATGTGCTCTCTCTCATTCTCTCTCTCTCAAATAAATAAAATCTTAAAAAAAAAAAAAAAGACTAAGTCCTATTTGGTGGGAACCGATGAGATGGCCCCAACCCTCCAGGGATAAGACATCAGCCTATGACCCAGATCTGATGAATGAAATATATAAGGAGGTGGCTTCGAGAGGCTTTCTGAGAAAGGTTTCCTGTACCTGAAGAACACTCTTCCAAATAGTGGTCCTCCACTCTACCCGCTTGTGTTCCCTCTCTCGCTGTCTCTGTCAAAATGAATAAAATCTTTAAAAAAAAAAAAAAAAGTGGCCCTTTATCTGCCACAGGCCAAGCTAAGACCCTGAGGACTGCAACATGAAAAGGAAGAAGGAACCTGGATCCTTGAGGACACCGGTGACCACCAGCTGGAACTGCCCTTCTGAAATTTTTGCTGTGTGAGGAAACACACACCCATCTTGTTTAAACCTTCTGAGCTGCTATTTTCTCCAACACTGAGAGCATCCTTAGTGGTAATTACCTTCTGTATGCTGCTCTCCGCTGATGCTCTTTCTCAAGGTGAGCCTACAGATTAATGACTTTCACCTGTGACCTCACATGAGCATCACCTGGGGAGCATTTAGAACTCCCACGGTCTAGGCCACAGTCGGGAACAAATCACAATCTCCAGGTACAGCCAGGCCTCAGGAGTTTAAGGTCCCCAGGTGATGCCAGCGCATCACCCCCTGCAGGTGATCGATCATCCGCCCCAGGGAGAGAGAAGGGCGGGTGCCTAATTAAGCAACAGTGAGGACCCCTATCCTCAGGATTGAACGGCTCAGCTCACGCAAAATGGGCTAACCTACGGATGAGACCTTGAAATCTTCACTGAAGGGGGAGAAAGCCACCAGACAGAGGGAATCCAACAAGGAAAAGGGGAAAGAAGTTGTCTGACAGGACAACAGTCAGGTGCAGGGAAGCCAACGGTGGACAAGGAACGAGAAGCCTGTGGCCCTGAACCCAGCTCAAGCTCAACTCTGATACTGTGAGAAAAGGAAATCGCTCAGCTTGTCTGTGCCTTGGTTTTCTAATCCAGAGACTAAAGAGTGTGCCAGGAGCCTGCAAAGTCCCTTCCTGCTCTGATAATCTAGGATTCTAATTTCTCTGACTGTGCATAAGAATTGCTTATTAGGGGCGCCTGGGTGGCGCAGTCAATTGATTTCAGCTCAGGTCATGTTCTCAGGGTCATGAGATGGAGCCCAGAGTCAGGCTCCACAAGGAGCAAGCTTGGGACTCCCCCCTCCCCCACACACCTGTGTGTGCTCACTCTCTAATTAAAACAAACTTATTAAATGGCAAGCTAGGGGCACCTGGGTGGCTCAGTCGTTGAGCATCTGCCTTCGGCTCGGGTCATGATCCCAGAGTCCTGGGATCGAGCCCCGCATCGGGCTCCCTGCTCTGCGGGAAGCCTTCTTCTCCCTCTCCCACTCCCCCTGCTTGTGTTCCCTCTCTCGCTGTGCCTCTCTCTGTCATATAAATAAATAAAATCTTTAAAAAAAAAATGGCAAGCTAAGCCAAATCAGAGACTGAAAGGAACTTTATTTTGCAGATGAGGACACAGGTCCAAGATTCAGAGCCAGGACTACATCTTCAGAGGCAGGGTTCCAGATCTCTAGGGCTTGGGGTCAGAGGGGCTAGAAAAGAATAGAAAGTGATGGGTAAAGATGATCTTGCCCTTTCTAACCAGGTCTCTTCTCTAGCTCCTGTAGGATATTTCCCAAAACCAAATTCAAAGACCCTGCCCCTAATCCCCAAGCCTCTCTGTTCCACACCAAGCCGGAAGCATAGTATCTCACAAACCTACCTAGCCCAAAATGCAGTGGGAAAGTACCAAAGTGGAATCTAAAACAATGGATGAAAAATATTTCGTATTCTGGTAATTTCAAAAATACAGAGAACCATGTGGTTCACACCAGGGCAGTCCAAACCACCCAGGATTCATCCTTCCTCTCCTCTTTCCACCACGAAAATGCTTCCCAGTGTGTCTTGGACCGTCCCCAGCAAAGGGAGAAACAATTTCAAGGTGCATACGCAGAAATACACCCAGACCTTCCAGATACCATCTGAACGATTCCCAAAGAGACAACTCCATCGAGGTCCTGCCCCACAAGTAATCCCTCCATGCCAGTTCCAAATACAAAAACTTGCTGCAACCTGGAAGCCTCTTCTCAAATTCAACACGCAATCCAGAGCGCAGTTTTTCGGTTCAGCTGCTCTGAGCCAGGTTACTCTCCTCCACACCAGGAACCCACACAAGGTTTAGGAGCCAAGATGCAGAGTAACTGCCCGCACAGACGTGAGTAAATCACTCAGTCATCAATTGAACAGTTGGCTAAAATTCTGTCTCAGCATCATTCCTAACCCGTGACCAGGAAGGAAATGCGAGGGTGGGAATCTTGGTGACGGGGCCCCTGCAGCAGCCTATTGTCCAAGGCAAGGTCAGGTTCTACTTCTCTATCTGTGAGTGGTATGCAAAATTGCAGACCTCAGAAGAGGACCCTAGTCCTCAGCTAATGAAGCCAACTCTCTGGTCTCCCTCACTCTGGGAAGCCAATTTACTTTCTCAGAAGTTGGAAAGGGCATACCTCAGATCTAGCCAACTGCCATCTATTCACACCAAGATTGAAAGAGAAAAATCACATAACTACCTTTAAAACTACAGGAAAAAAACAAGTGCTGTGGCTTGTTAGTTTTTAAAAAGCCCCCTAACTAGGAATAGAGGCAGACTTCCTTATTTAAAAAAGAAGTCTACCCACCAGAACTCTGTATCAAATACCGTACCTATTAAAGAAAAATTTAAGATGCATTTTCTTTAAGATCAGGACCAACACAGCGTATCCTTCCTATCACTACACAATCAACACAGCACTAGAGGTCACAGCCAAAACCTAAGATGGAAGATGCTGACGAG
This sequence comes from Mirounga angustirostris, assembly GCF_029215605.1. Lineage (NCBI taxonomy): Eukaryota > Metazoa > Chordata > Mammalia > Carnivora > Phocidae > Mirounga > Mirounga angustirostris. The sequence goes on along the minus strand of NW_026991711.1, from coordinate 12,680,800 downwards.
GGTGGAAGGGAAGACAGAAAACTACCATTACTTACAGATGTGAGCATATGCATAGCAAACTAACAAGAATTCAGCAAGATTACCAAAAACAATGTGAAAAATCATCACTAATAAGCGATCTAAAAATATATCACGCAAAATAGCAATAAAAAGTTATGTGTCTAGGAACTGACCTACAAATCCACAAGATCTTTTATGGGAGAAAAATTTAACTTTATTAAAGTTCACAAAAAGACAACCCAAAAGAAAAGGCATTTGTGTTTGGCTTGAGATGTCAATTCTCCTCAAAAATAAATGTCAGTAGTATTTTAAACAGAAAATGTACAAATTCATTCCAAACCTTATACTGTAGAATAAAGATCTTCAAAGAGCTCATGCAAAGCTTTTGTTTGTATGTGGGAGAGGTGAAGCGGGTTATCTCTTCCAGATATTAAAACTTAAAGCCAAGCTAATAATCACACACATACAACATGAATGATACTGGCCTCGCAAGAGAACAGAAAATCCAGAAACAGGCCTAGAAATATGTAAGACTTTCGTGTGCTACAGCATCATACCTGAGTGGGGAGAGGACAGATCATTTATAAACTAGTAATGGAAAATCTATCCCACTATAGATAGAAAAATAAAACAGAAAAATAAAATCTCTACTTCCCACTATATACCAGATAAAGATCTAATAAAAAGCAAAACTATAAGGCTAACAGAAAAAAATTATAAACACTTTATAACCTAAGGGAACTAGTAGTTTCCTTAAACAGGATCCCAAAGGCACAAACCAGAGGTGAAAAACTGACAGACTGACTATACTAGAATCAAAGATTTCTTTCAACAAAGGATACCTCTCAGTTAAAGGTGCAACAGAGTCAGAGAAGATACTTGTGATATCCAATATGGACTTAAAAAATCAATAACCTAGGGGTGACTAGGGGGCTCAGTCGATCGAGGGTCTGCCTTCGGCTCAGGTCATGGTCCCAGGGCCCTGGGATAGAGTCCGGCATCGGGCTCCCTGCTCAGCGGGGAGCCTGCTTCCCCCCTCCCTTTGTGCACGCTCTCCTCTGGCTCTCTCTCAAATAAATGAATAAAAAAATCCCCCCCACAAAAAAGATTCAATTATTTAAAAAAAATCAATAACCTAAATATACATATCAAACACTAAAAAACAGAAATGTGTATGTGGTATATACATACAATGGACTACTATTCAGCCATGAAAAGGAATGAAGTATCAGCACATGCGAGAACATGGATGAACTTTGAAAAAATTATGCTAAGTCAAAGAAGCCAGTTACGAAAGGCCACATATCATAGGATTCCATTTATACGAAGTTTCTAGAATAGGCAAATCTATAGAGACAGAAAGTAGATCCCTGGGTGCCTAGGGCTGGGGAAATTGGGAGGAAATGCAGAGTGACCAGTCACGGGTATGGGTTTCTTTCTGGGGTGATGACAACGTCCTAATGTTCACTATGGTGATGGCTGCACAACTCTGGGAATACACCAGAAACCACTGAAGAGTGCATTTAAATGGATGAACTATATGGCATGTGAATTCTATCTCCTTAAAGCTGTTTTTGAGAAGAAAAAAAGAAAAACAAAAAACAACCAGAGAAACCAAAAAGCCTCGGAGTGTAAGGTGGTAAAGCTAATCAAAACAACATGGTGGATTAACTAAGTATCCCACTCCAGAATACACAGTCCAGAGTGCTGATGGGAATAATAAGAGCCATATGAAAAGATACTCAAAATCCTAAGTCATTGGAAAAATGCAAATTAAAACCACAATGAGATACCATGACATACTTACAAAAATGGCTAACATAAAAAATGCTGACAATGACAACGCAAAATGATACGGTCACTGTGGAAAATCAAATACACACTTAACCATATGACTCAGCAATCCTACTTCCAGTATCTATCCTAGAGAAGTGAAAGCTTACGTGCATACAAAAACCGTAGGTGAACTTTTAGAGCAATATTACACATAATGGCCCAAATCTGGAAACTACCCAAATGCCCTTCAATAGGTCAATATGGTACATCATGACAATGGTATACCACTCAACAATAAAAAGGCACAAACAACTGATACACACAAATGTGAATGAATCCCAAAGACATCATGCTAACTGAAAGAAGGAACAAAGGTGTTTGAGTCCATTTATATGACACTCTGGAAAATGCAAAACCCCAGGGACGATAAAACATATCAATGGATGCCACAGGGTGAGGTGGGCGACGGGTCGGGAATTCTTTGGGATGTTGGGATTGTTCTGTGTCGTATGTGTAATGGTGCTTATAAGAATCCATACGTGTGTTAATTTTACTGTGTGCAATTTTTGAAAAACAACTATGTGGTAGGGAAAAATAAATTCATACACAGTACGCAAAATATTGTATCTACTGAGGACACACATATCCTAAGACATATCAAAACCTATAATACAAAAGAAAAAGGCAGTGGGGATGAAGGAGGAAATATAATAAAATGGATGAAAACAGACCAGGGTCTTACACATATCAATGATGATGGTGCCACAAACTCAAAAATGGGGGGGAGGGGAAGCCCCACTCTCCTCATCTGATGTCCATAAGTGGAAAAGGTGGGAAGAAATACAGTTGAAAGAAAGAAAGAAAGAAAAGAAAAGGAAGGAAAGAAAGAAAAGAAAAGAAAGGAAAGAAAGGAAAGAAAGAAAAGAAAGAAAGAAAGAAAGAAAGAAAGACCAATGCTTGATTTAACAGAATAGGCCATTTTATTGATTAGGCAGTTAGCCCAAAACTCGGAGGCTACAGTGGGATGATCTCTGCTTTAGGACTAAGAATGACACGCCATGTTTAAAAAAACAACAGTGATCAAAGAGAATTTAAAAAGAAAAAACACCTTACACATTAACTTTTGACCTTGGTTGTCATCAAGAAAACACGCAAAATATCAAGGGGAGGAGGGCCTCGAGTTATGCAGCACTCGTCCAGGTATTAAATAATGTCTCAGGGATATTAACTTTGTAGTAAGCCCACGAGTGCTCAAGGAAGAATCACGCTTCCCATTAAGACACTCAGCGGTGAGGGAAGGCTCCCTCTCATTTCGGTGACCTGGATCCCCGGGCAGCCAAACCAGCATTGCTCTCCAGGGCTTTGTTTAAAACAGCAGAGTTTATAATGGACGTTAAATGAGAAAGGGTCTCGACAATATTTAAGTAAACAACACCTGCTGTGAACAAGCTTATTGGCCCACAATGTTCCGAGAAATCCCACAGCCTTTGTCCTATCTTACATCAGAACAAAAGGGCGCCTGGGTGGCTCAGATGGTTAGGTGTCTGCCTTCGGCTCGGGTCGTGATCCCAGGGTCCTGGGATCGAGCCCCGCATCGGGCCCCCTGCTTCTTGGGAGCCTGCTTCTCCCTCTGCCTCTCTCTCTCTCTCTGTCTCTCATGAATAAATTAAATAAAATAAAATAAATAGATAGATAGATAGAACAAAAGTCACCCAGAAAAGCATCTTTCAGATACCACTGTACCCAAAACACCGTCTGACATTTCAGAGCTTAGCCTACTAGCACAGAGAGCATAAAATCACTGTCCGGAACGTGGACGCATCCTGCTCATGCTGCTCACAAAGCTCACATGCAGTCTGGCCACAAAAATCACACGGGCATAATCATGGTCTGTGAGATTGTCCAAAATACCCCTTGGGATACTTCCCAGAGTCTGAACTCCAACCCCAGAAATAGCATTCCTTCTACCTATATTCTGGGACAAAAGATCACGGTTCACTCCATGGGCAGCACTGTCTCCACCATGGCACTAAGGACGCTTGGGCTGGGTGACTCTCTCTTGTGGGGGCTGTCCTGGGCTCTGCAGGATATGTAGGAGCATCCCTGGTGCCCACCCACTACTGCATCCCCCCAGAAGCGACAATTAAAAATGTCTCCGGACATGGCCACAGGTACGGTCAGTGCGGGAGGGGGCAGTCTGGGGCAACTGGCAGGAGGTATAGAGAGGTACCACCCTACTGCATTTAGGTGGCTGGGCTGGGCCCCAATTTCACATGCCCTTCTCTGTTACAACCAGAGAAAGTCCCATTCTGCATAGTGACTCCTAACAACAGGAGAATCCCGACTTTCCTCTCTGGCCCTTTAAATCTGCCTTGTTGACTCAAGTTCAACTGAGCTGCAATCACTGCTCATGCGCTATACTGACGGTATCGCATTTTCTGTATCTCAGTGAGAATGTGCTGGGACTCTCTGCCGTCAAGGCTAGGAAAGGCATGAGCGAGTAAGAATTCCTGAGGCACAGGAAGGTTAATACACATACCAGGCATACATGGGAACGGAAATGCTTCCCAAAACTAATAATCCATCTATATCCCTATGTCTGAAACCAGGTCAATACAAAAGCAGGATGTACCATGGGGCAGGCGGTTGGGAAAAAAGTGTGAGTGAAGATAAATTCAGACATGTCCCAACAGGTATGTTTATTATCATGTCACAACACTCTTATTTCATCTCGGAGATTAAAAGATCATGAAGTTATAATATAATATGGGGAAGCAAGAGACTGTAGTTTTGGTTTGGTTTTGTTTTTTTCTGGAGATAAAGCATAATAGGCTGATTATATTTCCAAACTTGGATGCTTCTGAAAGTCAAGGGAGAGGCCGTTAGTAGTCACAGTGGGACAAGAAGCATAAGCGTAGTGGGTGGATGGTAACCCAACCAGCAGCCTCGTTCACAAAGATGCCAGCCATTTAGACGTGTTTTTCTTTTACTTCTTTTCCTAAGGGCAAAATGACTGTTTTTTCTATTTCATCGGGAACTATTTTCCCTTTGGAAAAGGAAGAAGAAGAAAAAGACTTCAGAAGTCAAAATAATTTAACTCTAAAAAAATCATTGCAAAGTGTTCTTGTAATGTACACAACACAGCCAACCAACCCTTTTAGCAGCCTAATTTCTATCTACGTAGAGCACTTAGTTTTCTAAAACTCATCAGGGGACTTTTCCATATTAGTTTTCTAGTGAATCTGATGAGTAAAACTACCCTAAAATTCTTTAGAACTGAAGAATAACTTAGTTTTAGGTTGGGGACCTGAATTCACTATAAAGACACCTACTCACTCCATGGACATGTTGCCTTAGTATTAATACTACAACAAAAACAACTAAGATAAACACAGCTTTCTGTTTTCTGGATTTTTTGCCTTGCACTTGATTTGCTTTGGTTAAGCCGGCTTAATGTTTGAAAATACTAAGTAATTTATTATAAAAGAAAAATGATAAACCTAATTTTTAGTATGCTAATAATCTGTTTTTAAGACTCATGAATTTTGGGGGGCACCTGGGTGACTCGGTGAAGCGCCCGACTCTTGATTTCGGCTCTAGTAATGATCTCAGGGTTGTGAGATCAAGCCCCACCCCCCGCCCCACCCCCAGTTGAGCTCTGCACTCAGTGGGGAGTCCCCTTGAGATTCTCTCCCCCTCTGCCCCTCCCCCCTCTAAAAAATAAATCTAAAAAAAAAAAAAAGACTCACGAATTTTGAGTCATTTGGCACAGGTAACTTGTCTCTTATTAAAAAAAATTATCATTTGCTAAAGATCTCCTACACGCCAGGCACTTTATCTACATGTTCTCAATCTTGATCAGTAATCCCGCAAGTGAAATTTCTGTTTCTACGTTTTATCCCTGAGGAAGTTGGCAGCCTAAAGAATGCACGGACAGTTAAGTACCTATGCTAAGATCCAAGACTAAAATCCTGGCTTTGGCTCTGTGAATCTCAAAGTGGAGATTCTAATAACCCGCTTATCTCCGCAGAACAACAGCAACAACAAAAACACTTAAGAGATCTGTGTAGCTAAAGAGGATGAATAGCACTTGTGAACGCTGCACAAAAAGAAAACAGGCTTAGAATCCTATATAACATCATGTCCTCTGTTATGATCTTACTGTGTCTTTACCGCTTAACTAAAAAACCAAAAAATTCTCTCTCTTCTCCTGCACACCACCCAAAGCACCCCCCCACACACACACACAGTTTCATTATGACCTTGTGGATGGTATTTTTGTGACAGGAAATTCCAGTGGTTTATGGTTGGGATTCAGAGGCTTCTGGTTAATTAAATATTCTCAATGGTTTAATTTCCCACACATTAAACACCTGAACTACAACAAATGCAGTTCTTCTTTGGTCCCTGGTAATCTTTAAGACCCATCGGGGCTTCAGATTCATCAACAGAACCTTAAGCTCTCATCGCTGAATTATTGCCTCTCCTCCTCCAACCAGTTTCTGCTCATTTCTTTCTTCGCCCAATCTTGTTTTTGTTTTCAATCTTTGGGGGACAAACTTGCTACACCGCAGTTCTGTGACTTGATCACAGCCACACAGTAAGAAATCAGCTCCACTCCCCTCATCTTCAGTAACATTCAATATATTCAGACCACTGCTTACCTATTGTGCTTAATCTCTTTCTCTAAACCAGATGATTAAAACCAATGGACACATAGTTAGGGGACCTTTAAGTGCTAACCCAATACAAAGAAACTAGTTTCTGCTCATTTCTTTCTTTGCCCAATCTTGGTATGTGAAAGTCCTTAACACCAGGTGAAATGGAAGGCCCTCTCTCCCATCAGCCCTTAAAGAACTAAGAATATTACCTCTGAATGCTATGGGGAGTTCTTAGAAGGGCAACAAAAACCACAGAAAGCACAGTAATTTTCAACTTAGTGTCAAAGACCCACTGACCCATCCGTCTTAGGTGTCAATTTAATTTGTATCTTACCCAACAGTTAGGAATTTACGAACCTAAACTGGCTCACCACTGAGGCTCTTCCTCTGGGCCAAGGGACTTCGTGAAAGTGTTATACAGGAACCAGCAGATAAGAGTCACAGGTCTGGATTCTTGTCCAGCCCAACTTAACGACAGCTACTATTGTTTAACTAGAGAAGTTCCTTTATGTTTTTAATCCAATTAGACAGAATCCAGTTTTACATGGTTTAAGAAGCCAAGGTCAAGTTTTCACAATGGTGATACTATTTTTGGCATTCTTGAGGCAGTTCTAGCCTCTAAAAGACAATCTGTCTAGTAAAATAGAAAACAGTCTAGACAAAGTTATCCAAACTTTTCATCCTCCTGAAGACAGTCAGTTGAGAACATCATTCCGGGAGTTATTCTACTTCCTTTACAGAGTAAGTGGCTTTGGAAAGGGACGGCTGGCTGAGCACCAAGCCCATTGCCTGCTCCAGGAAGCTCATGATGAGATGCTCCTTCCTGGCCTCTCCATAGTCAGGTGTGGTGGTATGACTGGGGACTGGCCAGGGAAATGTGGGCAGAAAATACGTGTTCCATACCTAGGCCTGGGCACACGGACACTTCTCACAGGAGTCTCCATTTTAGCTCCCACAGTGACTTAAAGCCCACGAGCACAGCCATGCACGGAAGGTGGAAGGAAGAACAAGAAAGGAGGAACCAGGTTCAATCACTGTCTGGAGGAAAACTGCCCATAAAGCAGGACTACCAGCAAGCAAGAAATAAACTTGTATCACGTGTGAGCTATTATAAATTTAGGGGGGTTATTCTAGCAGCTGACATCACTGGGCAACTCTAGATCAAGGTGAGGCTGACTTGAAATATATGTTCTAGAATCAAGTTACTCAAGCAAGAACAGGACATACCAGACGGAATCTCTAAACATGTACAGTCAACACCATGTTTGGCCACAATAAAGCAATCTATTCCAGCACACAGTAAAAATTTTGCTGGAGAACTGGGTTGAAAAAGATACCTTTGAACCACTGATCCTTTATTTCCATAGTTAACTATTAGCTGGCATAAATCACCAAAAATTTTTGAGAAACTTCCACCCTTCCTTTGCCAAAGGTACCATGATTCATATTAAAATATACATACCACATGAAATGCAACTCTGAATTTACTATAAAACTACTGTCAAAGTCATTTCACAAAGAATAGTAAGTGATCTAGCAGACAGAGTTCAAGTTGAGTTTCTTCGGCTATTTGTTTTTCTCAATAGAAATTTAACATCAAGAAGACCTTTGCTTTCCCGTATGGAAGTCACACGTGTTCTCTTGGATCATGACAATCAAAGCATACAGTGCTTCCCTCTCTGCCCTGTCAAGACCCAAAGGGGATGCACCCCACCCCAACATCCATTGTTATCATTGGCATACTTCCTCCTCCTTGCTTTGACCTCAGTGAATACGTCCTTTATTGCAAGGTAATTTCAGAGATGGGGTATGAATAAATTAAGGAAGGACATTAACACTCATTAAGTAGCTACCACATGCCAGGTATTTTTGCATACTTGATACCATTTAATCTTTGCAAAAATGAGGTATATACCATGATTTTCCATTTTACAAATGAGGAAGCAGGGAAATTTTTTAAAAAACAAATAAACTTGCTCAAAGCCACATGCCAAGACAAGCAAGATTCAAGTCTAAGACGTCAGACTCCAAAACTTACCCTTTCCATTTTAAAAGGCTGCATTTGGCCTACGGCAGACTGCCATCCTTTGCCATTTGAACCTACGTCATATTGCCAAAAAAAGACTGGATTACCACTCGATTTTTATTTCTTTAAATATTTAAGTGAATCAATGGGTTCTCAAAATGTCTATCTTTCCACTTATACCTTATTATCCCATTCCCACAAAATCAAAGCCTGCACTGTCCCTTCTGACAGCAGAGTAGGTGTTGAGCTGCAACATGAAGAATTTACAGGATAAACCCGGGTCGGAAGGAAGCCTGGCCATACATTCTCTGGGCTTACCGCTGCCTCGCTCTCGGGAAGTTCTTCCCACCTATGAAGTTTTAGTTTCCACAAGAGTTATTTTAGAATTTTTGTTCAATTCTTAAGATTTCCAAAACCCCACTTCGGAAGATACTACACTGTTAAGGTCAGTAAAACAGGCATAAGTCAAGGGACTTGAAACCCAACGGACAGCCTTTTGCTTTCTTAGTGGTGTAACCGGAGTGCCCAACGACATCTAAAATGGCCCCAGGAAGGACTGGAACACCAACTCAATGCTTGTCTTTCCTATTCACAGAACTAGGTGAAATCAAGGACAATGTGTAGTGTTGTACTGTAACTCTTTTAAGTAATTATTTACTTACCTAGAATTCTTCAAAGTCAAATGTAGATGAACTAGCTCACTGAACATTATCAGTTCCAGCAGTTTTTAAAACAACATTAAACTGCATTTGATAACTGAAAATATCAAAAGGCTAATATTCTTGGGTCAGCATGAGTTTTTACGATAAACCATGCTAAATTCATGGTTTTACGGGGATCAATTCATGGTTGTCGTTACAATACCTTCAGAATAAATGTGTCTTTGATGACAAAGTCTCACTCAGAAATACTTTCCTCCTTGAAAGGGAACGCCGACAAACACTTTAACCAAAATATATTTCTATAGGTGACCGTTAAGATGATAAAACTATCAAAGCCAGGTTCTTTTGATTGCAAAGGTCAGAACATTTCTCCTTCCTCTGAAAGCCTGCTGTGCTACCGACATCCTTCACGTCCACTGCTCCAACTCGGTCAAGCACCGCATCATGGAACATCGCGTTCTTATTTTCAAGCCTTACCTTCAGATAGGATCCATAATATTTGGTTACATATGGACTGTCACACTGACTCAGCACTGTGATTTCTTGTTGAATGTCCTCTATCTCATCTTCTGCTTCTTCCAGATCAATGATTTTTATGGCAACCACTTTCTGAGTCCGAAGGTCAATGCCTTTGAACACCTCACCAAAAGAGCCCTTTCCAATTTTCTCCAGTTTTGTAAAAAGCTCTTCTGGATCTGCTTTCAGGTTCTGTAGGAGAGAAGGAAAAGAAGAGAAACTTCAGTAACTCACAAGATGGGGACGGATTTTTTTTTTCCTTACAAACATACAGAACACAGTCTTCCAGTCTTTTTCATTTAAGGGTCAAGGCTGGTTGTGACCACAGCTCTTCACACTCAGGACACAGAGATTTCTAAGCCTCACCTCTATGAAACCCGGCAAGTGTGCAAACAAGAACAGTAACCCAGTTATTAAATTAAAACCAAAACACTTATTTCAATGCATTAGGATATATGGATTTACTGAAAAACACTCTTATTTAAGCAAATACTCCACTTTTCTCCTCCTGCTTCCCCCTGCCAAATTTTCGAAGTTCAGGTTGGTATATACTGTAATATAGGTTAACCAGCACTTAATCATTTCCTAACAAGCCATGTTTGAAGTCCCGCAAATGCAGTCCTACTCATCTTTACCTACAGTACTACCTTGGCCTAAATATTTTAACCAGATCCCAGGAAACAGTAAGAACCTGTTTTCTTTTGTCTCGTAGACATCGTGCCCTTGAAATTGCTTCTGAAAGCCCTTAATCACTAGCGTGATTAGGTGAACACACACACACTGTGTACATTTCCAAGGGGACTCCCAACACCCATCCTAACGGCTCCTTGACCAGAAAGATGTGTGAGCAGCTGAGTTCTCAACAAGCAGCAACCTGTCAACCCCAGGGGGTGCCTGGAAATGGTATGGGGTGAGGGAGGGTGTCTGTCTCAAACTGAGGGGCGAGACTGACATTCAGCAAGGAGACTTAGGGCCACTGCCTATCTTAGCACGAGGAGCCACCCAGCCCAAAATACTGCTGGCACCACCCGAAACCCCACAGAGTAAGACAGAACCCTGGGAGGCGCCACATTACACACCTTCCCTCAAAAAGGGCTTCCCATGAGTGACAGGATGCCAGGCCCACCCTCAAAGTCTACCAGTCCTTGTAAGGAACAGAAACATGGAGAAGGAAGGAAGATGGGGAAGGAGGAGGGCTGAAAAAGAGGGAGGATAACAGGCACAGGAAGAGGAGGTATGGAGGGGGGAGATCAACACAGAATTACAGCAATGTTGGCAGCACTGTGAGTTAGCGGAGCTCTGTGGGCCAACCAGGCACTAACCGCTAATTTGCTTTCAAGGTGAAACACACAGAGTTCCAAGCAGTGCCTTATGAGGAACTGCTGAACCCCAGCCCGCCCATTTCCAGTGTGGAGGTGCTGCTTTGTGCTACAATGTGAACCCCGCAGAAATAACGTACCCTACTAACACATGCGCACTAAGTCACGGGTGGGCTCACGGACGCCAAAGAAGCCCCGTTTTTGAGACTGCACACTGAACAAGGTAAAAGCTCACAAAACCCACCATCAGTAATAATGAACAAAGCAAGCAAGAAACGCATCCCGGGTTGCCAGGAAAAAGGAACATGAGAGAGACCACACCCATTTTCAGCAGCTAGAAACTCCCGTTTCCAAACCCCTTCCCTTACCTCCTTCCCTCTGGGATGAGCGGGGGTGGCCCTCCTTTTCTTCAAGGCCAATCCTAAGCGCTGAGCTTTGGAGTCCATCCTTCTGACCCCTGGGCCGTGGCTTCATCAGTAGCCTGCTTCGCTGCTCCCTCTTCCATTCAGCCCTCTCTACAGACCCATCGCCCTTGGCAGCCTGCTCGGGTTTCTCCCATTTGAAAAAACAAACACACTGGGCTTTCCTGGTTGCCTTCCTCCTTCACCTTCTCCTTCCCTGAGAGTTCCCTGCAAGTCACTGGGTCCAGCCAGGTGCCCCGACCCTCGCCGGTCCCTCTGCAGGCCGGCTCCAGCTCTGGCCACCAGGGCTGCAGTGCCTAATCCGATCCTCCTCCACGAAGCCCTCCCTCTGGTAACTTTCCAGTCCCCTGGCATCTAAACCCTGCTCTGCACTTGTCTCCTCCCCATCCCCCCCCCTGCTCCCAGAGGAGTCTTCCCACCTCCGCATATGACAGGCATTCCCCCCTGGGGCTCCATACTGGCCCTCCTACCCCTTGGCTACTTCTCCCCATGCAGTTTCACATTTGGGGCTGTGTTTCCCAAACCTGGCTGGTCAGAATCCCCTGGGACACATGGGAGATCCCAAAACTCTCAGTCATCCATAGGGCAGGGGTACATAATCCATATTTTTCTAAGACCCCAATTAATTCTGATGAATAGCCATCTTTGAGGAAAAATGGTTTTAAATTTTCATGTATACGGTAACTTCCAAAATTGCCAGCTCCAGCCCTGCCTTTTCAATTTTAACTCCTAAGATCAATGACTTGCTAGATATATATTTCTACATGGACACCTCAAGCTAAAACATACCTGAACTGCACTTGTCCTTTCCTTGAACTGGCCAACCCTCCCACACTATACCTCCTTCACTAGACTAGAAGCTGAGGGAACTCAGGGACCATGTTTTACTCACTTTTATACCCATGTTCCTGGGCACAATGACTGACGGCCAATAAATGTCCCCGGAGCAGAAAGAAAGCCCCAGCCTTACACTGACACAAACACCATCTGGGGCAGATACTACAAAGAATATCCTAAATCAGAGGGACAGAGAGCCCAGGAAAGAGGGAGTGGGGATGGCAACATCTCCAGCTTGCAAGAGTAAGGAAGCAGTAGCAAGAGCCATTTGAATTTGCAGGAACAGTGGTTCTCAAGTCTTTGGGGCATCAGAATCACCCGGCAGGCTTGTCAGAACACAGACTGCCTGCCCCCCCCCGCCCCGCCCCGGAATTTCTGGTTCAGTAAATGTGGTGTGCGGCCCAAGAAGCAGAGAGCAGCCAGGTGACGCAGACTCCACCGGTCCAGGGACCACACTTTGAGAACCACTGCTCAGGAGACCTGGGGAGAGAAGCAAAGCAGCCCTGACAAGCAGACATGCCACTAAGACATGGCCTGTTTCAGGTTAGCTAACCTGACACCCCTCTGTTAACTGTCCCATCCCCATGCTAAGAACAGCGGCATTTCCTTTTTGAGAATTAATAGAAAATGAAGCCAACAAAAATGTATCCAAACTCCCACAATGTTGGAGAGGATAGCGTGGGAGCCTGCTACCAAGATAACTGCCAATTAATCACATCTCTCTATGACCATGCCCCTTTGCAGAGTGACTGGCACTCCCTCCCAGCAAGAAAGAGCCTACATCCCCATCCCCTGAATCTGGGCAGGTCTTGACACATGCTCTGGCCAGCAGAATGTGGGGACTTCTAAACCTAGGCCCCCAAAGAGCTGGTGAGGCTGGGAACGAACGCATGTGGGAGGGACCCACTCAGCCCAGGTCACCCCCGGCCCCACCGCTTGCTCACTGCAGCCACTGACGGCCCCCAGCGAAGGCCAGCCAACTGCCCTGTCATCCACAGAAGCATGAGAGAGAAGAAATCTGTTGTTTGAACCACCAGGTTGTGGTGGGTTGGTTACTCACCACCACCACCAGACACCACAGTTTACGATGCTGAGAAGGAGCATGCTGGCCGGACGGCATGTGCCGGGCCGGACCTCCGAGCTGCCAGGGACCGTTTACTGCTATATGCCCCTCGCTACCCCCACTCTTTAAATAAGACTATCTGCTGCTGCGGTTACCTTGTCCCAACCTTGCCACGTTTGTTGGTTGGTTGGTTTTGGGGGTAGCTTTTCAAGTCACAGCTCCCTGAATCAAGAGAAGCCAGATCTAAGGAGCTGCAACCTGGTGGCCCCACCACGGCCATCCTTGGCTGAGGCAGGCAGAGCACAGACTTTAAGGTCGATGCTGTGCCACAAGGGAAGGGCAAAAACGGGAGAGGAGTATATCCTGCAGGTGTAAAGGACACGGATCCTCAGGGACAGGAAGCAAGCTGGTAGATTATTACAGTAACAACTCCATCCCCTTATGTCCACGCCCCAAAGCCACTGTGCCCCTTGCCCCCACCAAGAGGTGGCCTGAATCAGGGCTGGCCTTGGGATTTCCTGTGACGCTGGGCTCTTTCCAAGGTTAAACCTTAAGAGGCCCTAGAGCACCTGCCTTTGACCTCTTGGAATGTGTCCATCGGCACAAAAACAGGCCGGGGCTAGCCTGCTGGAGAGGTCACACGGAGAAGAACCAAGACACCAGCCACAGCCCGGGGCCAAGTGCAGACGGCCAGCACTCCTCCAGCTGACCACCAGCACATGAACGAGCCCAGGCAGGACCCACAGGAAAACCCCCAGTCAACCCCAGGAGTCATAAGCAATACTCCAGCATCACTGTTTCAGGCCACAACACTCTGGGGAGAGGTTACACAATAACAGGTGACCAATTCAACAGAAATCACCCATCACTGAAGGAGAAAAGTGTCCATCCTGGGGGAGGGGGGCAGGTACAGACAGATGTTCTCTACTCTGGAGGAGTGTTTCATTTTAATAAACTGCCCAATTTTCCTTTGGCCTGACGCAAGACCCAGCTGTTCACACTGCTGCTCGGACCCTCTCCCCCAAAGCCCTTTCCCGAAGCCTGTACCCATGGAGTTGGCGGCCGCTGCTTTGTATCGCATCTGCTCGAGTTTGGTGTCAGTCCCCACTCTTTGCCACTGAGTTAGCAGCTGTAAACCAGGCTCCAGACTGTCCCTGGCATGAAGGGAGACATCTGCTAATACAGTGACAGCAGGGGACTCAACAAGCAGGGTCCCTTGCCCTTTGGCAATTCATTATCAGGCTGTGTGGCCCCACGGCCATATAAGAAAATCAGTGCCAACAATGACCTAGTTCAGAAAGCAACATCAGCATTCTGCTGCCAGAATCTATGCTACGAGCAAAGCAGATCTCCTTGGTAAAACAGGGGCCATCCCGCCCGCCATCTTGAGGATTTTCTTTCCAGAAAGGTTTATCCTGGGAGCGCCTGGGTGGCTCCGTCCGTTAAGTGTCTGACTCTTGATTTTGGCTCAGGTCATGATCTCAGGGTCATGAGGTTGAGCCCCATGCTGGGCTCCGTGCTGGGTGCGGAGCCTGCTTCAAATTCTCTCTCCACCCCTCCAAAAAGGGAAAGGTTTATGCTGAACTAAGCACTGGTCATCATCGTAGATGAGAAAGGCCTGCCGGCGCCTCCCCCCACCTATCCCACCTGGCTGAGGGGCAGCAGGGCCCCACTGCTAGAGCCCAGCCAGAGCCCAGGCAGGAGTCAGGACGCGCAGTGGCTCCGCCTTCTCGGACGCGGGGGGGGGGGGGGGGGGTGGGAGGTCGGGACCCGCCCGCCAACATCAGAACCTCTCCTGGATCAATAAGGCTGGGGGGCCGGGAGCCCGGGGTGGGGTGCTGCCAGCATATTAACATCCCACCCCTCATGTCCTGGACTTGTCACTCAGGAATATCACTTAGGCCCACCCAGTGCAGATTCCCATCTGCACAGCTGACCTAGAGAACCTCGTTCTGGGCCGAAGGAGGAAGGAGAGGCTTCGCACGATGCAAGAGTGTGGATCTCGTTTGTACGTTTACTAAACAATATGACCCCATAAGCTTCTCAACATCTGTAAATCTTTGTTTCCTCCTCTGACAGAAGGGTCAAGAGCACAGAGAAAGAACAAGAGAAGTACCGGTGTCTCCGGAGAAAAGCACTAAGGAGCGGGCACCTAGCGCCTTCTCACGGCGCCAGGTGACACACAGACGGTGCCAGGTCTGCCCCGAAGGCCGGCCAACACTGACGGTTCTTCTCTAGTCACGGCTCCCCTGTGCCCGCAGAACCGCCCCCCGCTACGTCCAGAGACAGTCCGGGAAATGACACTTTCTCCCTAACACCACCAGGCTGCCTGTCTCATTAAACCTTAGCTACCTTCTGGACCTTCCTACGCACTCACACCTTGTCTTGTTTATTTTTAATTACAAGATCTAGAGAAACCAGAGCATTTGTTATAGTTAATCCTATTAAGGTCGGGATCCCTAAGAACTGACCAAAATAAGTGGAAGATGCATTCCCTCGGTGCAAGGCTCAGGCATAAGTCTGGGCTCTGGAAAAGCTCCTAAGCCCCGACCCCACAAGCCTGGAAAACCTTCAGGGCTCAAGAACTGCGGGAAGAGCCACAGAGCCAGGGCAAGTACCCCAGGTGAATCCAGAATCAACAGCTGCACAGAA
Organism: Mirounga angustirostris; assembly: GCF_029215605.1. Lineage (NCBI taxonomy): Eukaryota > Metazoa > Chordata > Mammalia > Carnivora > Phocidae > Mirounga > Mirounga angustirostris. The sequence goes on along the minus strand of NW_026991711.1, from coordinate 12,664,866 downwards.
GCTTCTCACAGACTAAGATATGGAAGTTCCGGGGTGACCAGCTACCCTAACACCTGGGATCTCCTCGAAGCCCCAGCCACAGGAAATGGGCAGACACGGCACAGCAGAAGTTAGCATCCTGATGCCACACGGCACAGTGAGGGCAGGCCCACCTGCACCTGAGGGATCCCTTTGGAAAGAAAATCTACATGTGCAACGACCTGCTCCCCACTCCAAGCCTCAGAGAAACTGCAAAGCTGTGTCCTCCTGGAGCTCAGGCTTCTGCAACAATTCATAATCCCTTGAGAGAATTCATTAAAATAGTTCTAGGATGACAAGTATTTTATATTTTTAAACCTGCATAGCTATTACTGTTTTCTTTGGATCGTTTCTGGCAATGAAAAATGCATTTGGCATTACTAATCAACTTTCAAAGCTCCTTGGCTTCAGCTGTCCCACTTGCACAGCCACGCCATACTACACCGCTCTGGGTTAAAGCCAAGCTTTGCTCTTTGTTTCTTTCTGAGAAGAAAAAGGAGCCAAGTTTGATATGTTCTAACACTTGCTACTTATCACATTACTGTCCCTGCAGCAACAGAGAGCGCAGGATGGGGTGGGGGAGTTGTGGCAGGTGGGCCCCATCCCCACCTCTGAATCGGGCAAGCACCCACTCAGGAACCGCAGATCTGTCCCCCCAGAGCAGAGCTCGGCCTCAGAATACCCCCCCAACCAGCACCCCAGGCAGCCACCACCCGTGCAGCGGACGGGCACCCAGCTGGAACTACGTGCCAGCCCGGTGCAGCCCTGCCACCCACATGCCTCTGCCCCGGCTGCTCACCATCCCTTACCTCCCGAATCTGCCCGGCTCTCCCGGCCCCAGCGCACCCAAGGCTACTAGCATTACTGTCTGCCGTTTCCAAGCTGCGAATTCCAGCCCCTAATTCCTCTCCTATCCCGACCTGCAAACTGTGCCCATCTTTCTTCTGGAATGTCTCTCCATGTGGTGCCCCCGTCTGACTCCACAGCAGCTGCGCCTCCAAGTGACCCTGCTGGCGGACTTCAGCTTCCTCAAAGCCCAGGGTTTTCTTTCACTGCTTAGAAGAGCTGCGGACAATGCACCATCTCGAGACTGAAGTCACAGACACTCCCTGTGAATCTAAACCCCAGGACTCCTTGCTAATCCCACTTTCTGACACCACCCCCCCGACTCTCCCGTCACCCACCTTCTCAACACTGTCTACGAGCACCAAGGGTTGTATAGTGTACGGTTCCATTTACAGAACATTCTTGAAGTGACAGAGTTAAGAGTGATGGAGAACAGCTGCGGGGTAGCTGGGGGAAGGGATGCAAGAGATGACAGGCAGATTTTTTTGTTGCAATGGAACAGTCAGTCCTGCATCCCAACTACACCCAAAAAAAAAGTACATGCAAAAACTGGTGAATTCAGCCTAAATTACGTCTGCACCTGAGTTAAGAGCATTGGGTCAACATCAATTTCCTGGTTTTTACAGTGTAAGAAGCTGTCATTGGGGAGAGCTAGGGAAGAGTACATAGGAACTACAGGGTTTTTTGCAACTTCTTGCAAGTCTTAAAGTATTTAAAAATAAAGTTATTACTAATTCTTAAAATTTTTTTTAAAAAGCCCAATCTCAACTTTGTGTCCTTCTATACCTTCTTTCTTCTGCAACCCAAAGAGGCCACCATTATTTCAACTCTCTCGGCGGGAAATTCCCATTTACTGCTTCATGCCACTCAAACCCGACCACTCCCTTGAGCAAAGGCAGTGGCTCCAGTCTCCCGGTTCCCAGAGCACATTTTTTATGCTGTGGGTAGGAAACCATATTAACAACATTTTACAGGTATTCCCACTCAAGATTGTGATCAACCACTAAAGAATGTATCTTATAATCTCGCCAACCTAACCCAGCAAAGAGGTGAGCAGCAAGACAACATCCAAACTTCCTTAGAAAGGAAAGAAGGAAAAGAATCTCAAGCCGACTCCCCTTTCCAAGAAGGAAAGCCACAGACATATTCAAACAGTCGAAAACAAAAACCCAGCCCAAATCCAGAGCATTACAGGGAGGAGACCAGGAAAGCGTAGGCATGGCCTAAAAACTGACCCAGTGTGGACCCAACAGCTGCTTTGCTCTCATTTTGCACAATCTCTCATTTGGGGCAGCAGCTATTTAAGATCTGGAGAGATGAGACCCAAAATAAACTATTGGGCAGTTATTTGGAACTGTCCCTCCCGATGCTTAAATTACCTGCCAAAAACTATGTTTTCAGGACTTGGGAGTTTTTGGACCTGGGAGTCCAAACACAGGAGTTCAGATCTCTGCTGTGCCAAATCACTAGCAAGTTACTGAACCACCCAAGTCAGTTTTCACAACTATAAAATGGGCTAACAGTACACTTTTTAGGATGCTGAAGAGATAAAAGAACATAAGGAAAAGTGCTTTTGTTGTAGTTATTTTTGGTGTCGTTAATACTGAGCTGTTCTTTCTGACAGTGCTTGGTCATGATTCAGAAGTTTCTTAAAAGCTTTTCACTTGAACTGGAGACAGAAGTAAAGCCCCAAATCACTGCACATTCCACTGCACTATCCTAAAGTCAACGAAAATAATGAGGCCTTCCCTCCATCAGGAAAGGGACAAGGGAAATTCTAGGAGGCCTGAGGGAGCATCGTCAGAAAGCAAGAAGGAAACACCTGCAAAACTCCTAAGGTGTAGAGGCCAGCCCTGTGGCGGCCACGTGTGGTGGTCAATGAACCACCAACCAGGGGAGCCAGGGGACCCGGCCGCCGGAGAGAGCACTGAGCCACGGACGCAACATCCCCACCTCCAATCAAAAGGCTCTGAGGTCAGGCGCCTGGGTGGCTCAGTTGGTTGGGCGGCTGCCTTCGGCTCAGGTCATGATCCTGAAGTCCCAGAATCGAGTCCCACATCGGGCTCCCTGCTCGGCGGGGGGTCTGCTTCTCCCTCTGACCCTCTCCCCTCTCATGCTCTCTGTCTCTCATTCTCTCTCTCAAATAAATAAATAAAATCTTTAAAAAAAAAAAAAAAGGCTCTGAGGTCTAAGAAATGATGCTGAGAACTATAAACAATGAGAACCTTCTGAAGACCTTCAGTTCCTATAATGGTGACTACTCTATCCCATAAAACGGACACAGAAGGTAGGCTCAACTCCACAGGCAGTCTCAGAAGAGACTCAAAGTTACATGAGCACAAGCAACTTTAAATGGAAAAGGAGAAGTATGGCCAAGAAGGAAAGACGCAAAGGCACTGCGGGGGGGAGACACACACACACACACACACACACACGCCCCAACACACCCAAGCACTTTGTCAAGAGGCTCATGTGGTTCCCAAACAGAAACACAATTTTAGAGGCACCTGGGTGGCTCAAGTCAGTTGAGCGTCCAACTCTCAGTTTCGGCTCAGGTCATGATCTCAGGGTCGTGGGATATAGCCCCACATCAGGCTCTGCATTCAGCGGGGAGTCTGCTTGAGATTCTCTCCCTCTTCCCCTCCCCCCCACTTGTGCTCACTCTCTTCTCTAAAATAAATAAATCTTTAAAAAAAAAAAATAGTTTTAGACAGTTGGTGAAAAAGACAGCGTACTAAAAATTCCTGAGCAGAAACTCAAACCTAAGAGTTTGTCTTGCAAAACAAGCCAAAGATTAGAACACGTAAGGCAGCTACATCCTGACACCCAGAGAGGAGCCAGAGACCCAGAACTCCTGGCCTTCCCCATTTCGCAAGTTAGGGAAAAGCTGCAGTTGGAGGCCATCAAACTCTGGTCTCAGATGTGCCCTGGGCAGAATGAAGCCCTAAGAAAAATGACAGAGTGCCTGCTCTGAAGGAGGGATCCCCTCCAGTCGGCAGCGGTCATGTGATTTTCCAAGGACACAGGGTATATGACATGCTAAACTGGAACCCATTGCCATCTGCTTCCAAAGTCTGAGCTCGTCAGTCGGGTTAACTGTCTGATCTCAGCTCAGGTCTTGATCTCATCAGGGTCGTAAGTTCAAGTCCCAGGTTGGGCTCCACACTGGGCGTGGAGCCTATTTAAAAAAAAAAAAAAAAAAAGGCGGGGCGCCTGGGGGGCTCAGTTGGTTAAGCGTCTGCTTTCACTCAGGTCATGATCCCAGGGTCCTGGGATGGAGCCCCGCATAGGGCTCCCTGCTCAGCAGGAAGCCTGCTTCTCCCTCACCTGCTGCTCCCCGTACTCATGTGCATGCATGCTCCCTCTGTCAAATAAGTAAATAAATCTTTAAAAAAGGAGCAAAGTTTGAGCATGTCCCTCCTCACCTCCCAAGCTCTGACAGCAAAATACGAGAAGACAAAAAATTCAAAAGACCCGACTGTCTCCGTGCAGCTACACTACTGTGTGACTCTGGGCAAGTCCTTAACTTCTCAGTGCAACAGAACAATGATGCTTAAAGTATTTATTTACCTCGCAGGTGTGTCAGAGGATCAGATTAGCCTAAGTGTGAGAGAAAAAGTGAGGCATACTGGTGGTGACTTGTTACCTTTGCTGGAGCTGGGGTGCACTCTCAGCAAACACATCTAAGAACAAGTGAGGTCATCTTTAGAATAGCACTTCCTTTTGGAGACATTTTTAGAAATCACTGGAACACTGGCCAAAACACTTACTGAAAACATACCATTTATAACACAGTGCAACACAGTCCCAAAGAGAGATTTAAAGACTATTGTCACTTTTAAGTACGGCTTAACTTAATATTCCTTTTTTTTTTTTTAAGATTTATTTATCTATTTATTTTAGAGAGACAGAGAGGGAGGGTGGGCAGAGAGAGAGGGAAAGAGAGAATCCTATGCAGCCTCCGACTGAGCATGGAGCCTGACACGGGGCTCCATCCCAGGACCCTGAGATCATGACCTGAGCTGAAATCAAAAGTCAGCCGCTGTCTGAGCCACCCAGGCACCCCTTATTTCTATTTTTTAGTACAAATTATTCTTCTCATAAATAAGACATCTTACAGCTAATTACCAGCAAATAAAATGCCCTGAATACCCATCTCATCAGATTAATCTAATGGTTACATTCCAGGAGGCATTCTGCACTGAAAGTAAGATGGGGGAATTTGTCTAATCAAGCCCATGAACCTGTAAAGGCTTTTTCCCATTCTAACGAGTTTAAAGCTCACTCTTTATTGGGATCTCTCCCATGCCTTCTCCATCTGGGAAAAAAAAAACAAAAAGCTGCCCTTTTAATGAAATACATACAAGAATATATACATACAAACCCACTATAATGTCTAAAAGACCCCCCCCAAAAAAAATGCCTTTCCATGAGTATTTTCCCAGAAATCCTTGCAATGTCTGAACCCCCTTCAGTTCTGGGAGTGGACGCAGCAAAGAAACTCCGTGGTGCACCCCTGGCCTCCTCCCTTGCCTGGAAAGCCCCTTGCACACTTCTGGGAAGGATGTCCTGCTTTCAGGGAACTGAATCGTCACAATTTAGCACATCTCCCCCAATCAGATCGCTGGGCTTCCCCCCTGCAGCCAACCCTAGACACATTTTGACACAAACACCACAGGGGAACCTTGAGCTCCTCACTTTGACTTGGCAAGGGAGTCCAGGTCAGGACTTTGGTTTTCACACCAAATACTGATTCAGGACACAAGGGCTCCTCTTGAGGACGAGGGACAAATGTGCAGAATGGTTTCCTACTTAGTCAGCCTGCACCCCTCAACAGTACAAACGGCAGTCATGAGTTGTGGCGGGAAGAACAACAAACCACCCCATGGTATGTGCCGTCTCCAAGATGGTGCCAGCCTCCTTCAGAACTGAGCGAAAGCCACAGTGACCAGAACACGGGGCCAGGAGAACCTGTGGGCAAGGGCGCAACAAAGACAGCAACTCTACTTGCTGCGCCATCCCAAGCAGCGGCTGACAGGGGGGGCCCCCCTCGCTGCGTGGGGGGAGTGATCTCAACACAGGCTGCACACCACAATCACCCTGGGCCATGAAACCCAAAACTTTGGGGATGGGACCCCAGCATCAGTATTATTTCAAGCTCCCCAGAAAGTTCCACGGTGCAGCCAAGGTTGAGAACCAGTGGTCAGGTGCAGGAGATCGCTCCAAGTGCCACAGTCACGCCCAGAGAACTTTTTTCTCCTGCTCACCTGCTTTTCTCCACCTGGGAAGGAATCACTTCAGTGATGAGGGACGTCATTAGGCCTGGGGTGTGTCCCCGAGGCTCAGCCTTTCAATCTTCTCTATGTCCTTCCCCCGCCCCCAGCCCTCCTAGTAACGAGTTGACCTTGCAAACCCATTCTCAGCCTCTAACCCCAAAGGGTGTTTTGTGTATTAACTTAAGTTGGTTAATTTAAGGTCTCCAAAATAAAAACTTTTTTACCACACAAAGACCTTTAAATAGCAAATGGCTTCAATTAGCTCCAAGAACTGACAGATTTTTCCAATCCTCAAAAGAAGTCTCATTCCTAGCTAACTGATAAAGATCATTTTGTAATAGGGGGCCTAAATCCCAGGTATGTGCAGAAATCTGCTCTGTCCGCGTTACAATAAATCCACTAACCAGCACAGGAGAAGACACTCCAGGCCTGGCTCCGGAACAGAGCACCTTCTCCTCTCAGTGGTAAGCCCCGGTCTCTCCACCTGAGCTCCCTGAGCCATTCCAATGTGCCTACCCCCACACTCTGGCTTGGACAACGCATCTCCCCCATCCTGTACACGTCATTTCAACCCTGCAACAGCCCCATAATCTAGAAGAACTCAGTAAATATTCTACGGCACTTGGCAAAAAAAATTTTTTTTGAGAAAAAGAGATGTGAAACCCTATGAATGTTGACGTCTAGACCTACATACCCACAGCACCAGGAGTTTCAGGAAATCCTCGTACCAGGATCTACTCATCTTTAACTGGATATTTGTTTAAGGTAGAAACTGCTTAAGTTTTAAAAACGCAAATACAAGTTTTTAAAAAAATACATTAAATAAGAGAAAAAATGACTGTCCCACCTAGTTGAATCCACTGTTTTGGCCTCCGTTTCTAATAAATCCCCCCCCACACCACACACACACACCCATCCACTACCGTAGGAAACCACCGTCTGAAGCTCTGTGAGGTCAGAGCTCAGGGAGAAGCCGCTCCAGGGAGAGAGGGAGAGAAAGCTCAGACCCGCGTGCCAGGGAGGGAGAAGGTCCAGGCTCTTTCCCAGCGCAGACTGGGCAGAAGGTCCTAGGGCTCTGACTGCCTGCTTAGTGCCGAAGGCTCACCCACAACCCTCACCGCTCACTAACAGCAGATGGAGGGGAGGACACCCGGGCCTGGGGCTCCAACTCGCCCAAGGTCACCAACAGCGCAAGTCACAGCCGGACTGAGCTTCCGTGCTCCAGAGGCCCCACGAAGTCAGCCCCTCCGACCCCCTCCAGGGGCTGCTGGGCACCCTTTTCTTCCATGAAAGGCTCCCTGCTGACAGATGAAGGCCAGGGGTGTCTCTGGGATGATGAGCAGGCCCAGACACCCAGGCAAAGACTGAAATCAGGACAGTTTTGTTGGGCAAGCACTTGATGAAAAACATAAAGCATTCCAAATAAATTATATAGCTCACTGAGAAATGAATGCTGGCACCTCCTTTATTAAAACCAACACAAAGAGGCCACGGAAAAAAGATTCTGACTGTACCCTACTATAATAAGCCCTGACAAACAACAGCCACCCCCACTTCCAAAGCTCCTCCATCGAAGGCTCTGTGCTAGGCGGTCTTCCTAACTATGCCTTTCCAGACCTCACAACCACCCCAGGAGAAAGAGAACTCGATCCTCATGATGCAGCCGAGGGCACCTGGGTGCTGAAGGTAAGTCACGTGCATGTGGTCCCCCACAGCTAGTCAGGGGTTTCAGCCCCGCTCTCTGTGCAGCAAGGGTCAACCTCCGTGTGGGAAAGTGCTTGTAAGCTGCAAGCTTGGCAGGACGCCTGGCTGAGAGGAACCTAGCTGGCCAGGTGTGCCCTTGGGTTATCACGATGGAATTTAATCAGCAGAAGGAGCGCAATCCGATGCCACCCCCCATTCCCTGCAGGTGAACTCACCTTCCCGTATTCTGTAAAAGCTTACGGTAACGAGTATCAGGGAACGCAGACTCTTCTACAAAGCAGACCAAATAGTTTTGGTGTATTTATATTTCAATCAATAATCACATTTCCTTTACCTGAAAATCCTCAGCTTTTAGAGGCATTAAGGGGAAAACAGACGAAATAAAAATGCCAAGGCGATGAGCAAGGTTGATTTGGCCCAAGTAAGATCACACGCCTCCTGCCCACTGGGGGATCACGGAGCGGCGTTCTCTCCCCAGGAGGGACAGCAAGGGCGCTGCCCATCTCCCATTTCTCAGAGGTCCTTGCCGCTCCGACTCAGCAAGTAAGACAACCGTCAAGTCAGCGGTCCTGGGTGATGCTTGGGAGGGTTAAAGCCTCCACGGGGCAGCAAACCTCTGCTGGGAGCAGACACAGAGTGAACACCTCAGCTGCGTCGGCCAAACAGTCTCTGCTGCTTATTCTTCTCTTCCCTCCTTTTAACTCTTTACAAATGGAAAAATCGTCTTAGCTCATGAGCTGACAAAAGTGGGCTAAGGGCAGCTGTGGTTTGCCCATCCCCAGGCCAGGCCACCAAGAGGGTTAATACCTAAAGACTCTGTCCCCCGCCTGCCGTACCGGTAACACCTCCTGATCCACCGAAGGAACCCGGTACCAGCTCCCAGTGCAGGACAGAGCTGTCTGGGACCTCAGAAGTCCCTGCCATGCACCCCTCAGCAGAACCAAGCAGCACACCCCCGTCCCCCCCCCATCCTCACTGCCATGCCCCTTCTCTGGTCCTCCAGCTTCCCAAAGGGAAAGGGCTAGTCTCATCATCTCCTCACCCAACCCTCGGAAGAAGATACTTTTACAGGTGAGAAAATGGAGGCCCGAAGAGTCTGTTCCTTACCCGGGGACACAGAGCCAGAAGGGGTGGTGTTTAGCTCTAAAGCCAAAGTTCTATTACTCTACACTGTGACCCCTAAAAACACCCATCTCAGATGGAACGGGCTACCTATTAAACACATTTACTTTTATACTTAGGGCCAGTGACGGAAAACTCTTTGGGCCCTGGCCCCCGGGCGGGGTTCCGGTCAGACAGTGCTCTCAGGGAAGACCTATTCATCTTCCCGCACTCTCTAGTAACAAATACACGTTCAGTCGGGCGTGAGATTTCTCCAGCCGAGGCCAGCTCTCACCTCTGGTCCAGGGCACGCTCTGCCTTCACCCGTGCCGTCCATTCGTATCAGCCCCCCTGCTGTACAGAAGGGATGCAGGTAAGACAGCCCAGTGCCTGGCGTGTAGAAGGCCCTCAATACACGTCCACTGCATGAAATAAACGGGTAAGGCACCGTAGAGCCCAGAGGTCTCGAGGCCAAAGCCGCTGCCTTAGCAGAGGCGCGGCAGACAGACCCTCCTGGATTAAAGAACCAGCGGACACATGCCCGGGTGCCTGGCCTCCCCGGCTACGAGCCAGTGGCTTGCATCCAGCCTGCTTGCTCACAGCTGAGACCGTCAGTGGCTTTCAGGCAGGAGGCTCTGCGCTCCCTGGTGGGGAATGTTAAACAGAAAGCAAGAAGGAGCCAAACTATTTCTAGTCCTCATGTGGGTACATCTCCACTGCTTTACCCTAACGGTGGTTAACAGACCCTGGAGCCCGACTGCCTGGATTGGATTCCCAGCTCTGATGAGGGACCCCGGGCAAGATACTGAGTTGCTGGGGACCTCTGTTTCCTCTTCTGTATATGAGGACAATAAACGCACCTGCATCGAGGGTGGTGGGAGGTCAAGTGAGTTCATCAATGCCAAGGGCCTTGGCACCAGCTCTATGAGTTACCGGCATTATCATCCCCCCGCTACACAGTTCAAGGTTCAGCTCAAGCTCAGCACCAGCAGACGCTACCCTGCAGATTTCACCCGCCTCACAGCAGATGCTGCTTTCTGTCCTCCTCATCAGTGTCCCTAACCCACCGGGACTCCACAAATTCTCATCACTTCTAGAACCTCCTTCCTGAGAACCACACCAGATTTCAGTTTTAATTAAAGAAAAAAGTGTTAGGCCCTAAAGCCAAGTGTTTGGCCCAGGTGGTATTTCTTATCCCTTGTCCCTTTATCTGCACCTTAAGTCGACCTTCGGCTCCAGAGGAGAGTTGTTAGCTCACCTTATTCATTTTCTGCCCTGTCTCATCCTCCGTCCCCTCTCGGGACCCTTCTTCTCCTCCTCCTGTGTCTTACGCACACACACTCTCACACAGAACGGAACATTCCCTGTGCTGGGATCATCGGAGGCTCAAGGAGTGGCCCGCCTGCCACCTGAGCTCCCAGGCTCATCTCAGTCCCTCTCTCCCAACGCAGCCCCTGCCCTCCCTCCCTCCTGACCCCTTCATCAGGCCTAAAGTGAGGCGGAAAAAACGTCATCATGACTGAGGAAAACCACGGAAAGATACTGAAGGCTGTCACAACTTCTGGATGCTACCGGAAGGAAAATGAAATGAGACGCAGGAGTCCAGGGCCGGGGGATGACTGAAAGGAAGGCTTTAATAACTAAAACTGACATCAAGAGTTATATTCCACAGGCCCTGACATCCACCAAACAGAAGAGAAAGGACACGTTGCTTATATTAACTCAGCCCACAGTCCACTCCGCAGGCTGTTCTCAGTTTCCATCCTGTTCACTCCAAACATGCTGCCCCGAGGCACACACCCCTTGGACGGTGGCTGAAGATGGCTAGGAGCCTGAAATGCCTCCAAAAGGGTAAGGAATGTAATCTTTTGTTGTTAGGCTGCTTTCCTCCATTTTGCCATATTGATGGAACAATATCAATGTTATATTGGAAGTAGCGGTAAATCTATTAAATCTATTAAAAACATGTCGCCCCTTCCTATAGTAAATTGCTAGCGGGATATAAAATGGCGTGGCCACTTCAGAAAGCAGTCTGGCAGTTTCTCAAAAAATTAAACAGAAGACCACCGTATGACCCAGCACACAAACGTTCACAGCAGTATTGTTCCTGACAGCCAAACACTGGAAACAACTTAGATGTCGGTCAACTGGTGAAGAGAGAGACAAAATGAGACATGTCTATACAATGGGATACCATTCAGCAGTGAAAGGGACCAAGCTATGGACACAGGCCACATCACGAACCTCAAAAACATGCTAAGTCAAAGGAGACAGTCACAAGACACCACAGACTGGATGAATTCATTTATATGAAGTGTCCAGAAAAGGCAAAGTGATGGAGACAAAGGGGACTGGGGCTGGTGGGAACAGAGGTTAACTGTACATGAGCATGAGGAGTCCCACTGGGGGGGATGAAAATGTTCTAAACTGCACCACTTGGTAAAGTCCCTATAAATCACTGAATTATACACACCCAGGAGTACATTTTGCAGTATGTAAAATATACCACAAAACCACTTCAAAGAAAAAAAAAAAATCACACATTGCACACCTGTATTCATCTGTGTCCCCCAAATGACTGTGAGAGCTACAAGGACAAAGACTCCTCTCACTTCATCCTACCTCATCATCTCGCGGAATACCCTGTATGCACGGAGCGCTGCAATATCCAATGTCCAGGGAATGATTTTTTTTGAAAAACAAAACAAAAAAAGTTTTGTGTTTTTCCATAGCTTCCTGATTCACCAAAACTTCACATCCCTGACTACTCTTCCACCCAATCTGCCCCCAAACACAAAGGCCAGGGTAGGCCACAAAGCAAGAGTACCCATGAAGCTTCAAGCCACTCCGAAGTGACCCCAACACCTCTAGATGTATCCTGACCAACTACTTATGAAGTGCAATGTTGGTCTCTGCTCGGAGTTTAAAAAGAAAAAGTGGTTTTCTTATGTTTTTACTGTGGATTATGAAAACTTCTAGGGTTGTAAGTAGAGAAGAAAGAGCATGCTTTTAGTATCAGATTCAGAAAAGGTGAAGGTTCAGGGAAATTACATTCTAATTTAAAATAAATTCTTAACTTCTATCAGGGAAGATTTATTTTTGACTTAGAAGCAACCAATCTAATAAATACACCAGATACTGTCCCAAGAGGATTAAATACAGCAAGCAAAGCGATAAAGTAAGCTTTGACTCACTTGTGTTCTGCGCCATTTGTCTGTCCTGAATAGAACCCAAGATGAGGATGTTTCAGTAGAACATAATTATTAAGGAAGAACTATGTTAAGCTTGCTTTGAAATGTAAGGTTTTCTTTTCTCAACCAGTACTCTAGCAAAAATAATGCAGGAGTAAAAACATTGCTTACCATATACCACAATGCCTAGAATTCAGGTATGTCCTACCATCCCCGGTTTAAGTAACACCAGTATCTGCTGTTAAACAGAGAAATACACTTCCTCATGGTGTAAGTGTGAAGTGTAGTGGTTAAGGGTGTAGGCTTTTGAGACAAACTGGTTCAAATCTTGCCTCTACCACATATTTGTTTAATGATTTTGGGCAATTCACCTAACCTTTGTGTTGTGGTTTCCACATCTTTTGAAGAGGTAAAGATTAAATTATTTCATTTCCTCCAATCGTCGTAGGCTACTTACCCCACCTTGAAAGCTAAGGTGTTCACAAAACTGCATTATTTTCTGGACATTGGTAATCAACTCTCAGGATTTCATAATTTCTGGCACCATATTCCACCAACCCCAGTGTAGACTGGTATGTCAGCTGTTTTCAAGTATTATAAATGGGGACTTAAATGAGCAACCTTTTGGAAGGTGTGCAAACCTAAATAAATACTGTTGAGTAAGGACCATTCCAGCCAACTCCCTCTTGTCTATTAGATAAGGGCAACAAGTCTTACAAAAACAACACATTCATCCTTTGCACAGTCAAAAAAAAAAAACAATCTCTACCAGTAAGTAGGTTGGTTCCAACTTCCTCCCAGCCCTGCGTTTTACGGATGGTAACTAAAATCGAGCCGACCTCACAGAGCCTGGGCTCAATTCAACGATAATACAGTTCACACCCACTTCTTAGACCCCAGAAACAGCATACAAAATAGTTCACCTACTTCAGATTAAGAAACAGACACATTAAACCTCACACGGCTAAGAGGAATAAATACTCAGGTTCCTTGGCTCCTCACTTCTCCAGCACCTTTGTGTATCAAATCCTCTCAGAGGAGGGGAAACACTCTTGTGTTAGGGAAAGCCACCTCATCAGAAATGCCAGCAAGGGTAGAAAGAGAGGGAGGATGGGCCCCAGGCTCTGCTCCCCAGCCGAGTAAGAAGAAACAGCCAGGCACGCTACCCTCCCAAAGATGACCGCTTCCAGGAAATCCTTCCCTACTCGAGGATACTACAGAGCTGCTGCAGTCCCAAAAAAAGAGAACTAAACACTTGAAGGGCAAATCAAATGAATAATGCAATAAAGTTGCACCCCCCACCCCCCACGGCAACCCACGGGCTGGACTGCACTGTGAAGTGTGCATATATTTAAGGGAAGCTCACACAACTGTTCCAGTAGAGTAACTCAACTTTGATTCAGAGGTCAGATTTCTGAAACCTCAACCCTCCGGAAGCAGGAAGCCTTCTGCTTCCAAGCACAAAAAGGCCTCCGAGCACAGAAACAGTGGTTACAGATCCCGAGCCCTGAACTCACTCGCACGGCTCTGCACAGGAGGGGACCTCAGTCTCTCAGATCATTCTGGTCCACGATCAACGCACACTCTAAGAAAGGTTCCTAACCCACAGCACATTAGAAGCAGCGGCCCGGGCGAGGGTGGGCAAGGCCCCAGAGTGGCTTTGGCAGCAGTGGAAGGGAGGAAAATGTAGAGAGCCACCACCCCTCCGTTCCCAAGGGAGGGCCCAAGGACACCACTGACCTACAACACCTCCCCAATGTGACAGGAAATGCCAGCCATCCCCCCCTAGGGTGAAGTCTGAAAATACCGTGCTGAAATAATAAAGAGGATGCCCAAAAAAGGATCTGCTTCTGACACACACAGATTCCGGCCCCTGCACCAGTGGTAAGTTTCTCCTTAAAACTATCTTCTTTTCAGTATGCAATTCCCTGAATGGAATCAGGGAGGTAACCTCTTTGAGGTCCCCTCCATGAGGAAGCTGTCATGCTCCTGTCCCATACCGGGTGGCAAACGGGGCCAGGCTGGGTCGGGAGGAGCCGGTGAGCATCAGGGCCTCGGAGGACCCAGGCGCGCAGGGCTCCTGCCATCCCAACTGATGACAGCGACACAGCTTGATCTCCCATCAGCGAGAAAGGGAACACCATCAATACACACTGTGGAAGGAAGCTTTAAACTAAGAGGCACGTCGTTAAAGGACAGCACCAAAACAGTGAACCATTCACTACCAGGTATCTGGTAGACTCAGTCATGCGCACATCTAACTATTCCAGATAAACCCCGTGCTATACAAAAGCTTCCTTTTCCTCCTGAGTCCTCCTTGGTCCTCTGCTCCAGGAGAACAGCACATGATGCAGAAGGGCCAAGTGTGAGCATTCGGGCACCGGCGATCTCGCTGACGGAAGCCAAGCTTAATGACTGCAGGAGACTCCCAGAGAAAGAAGGTAAATGAAAGGCACATTTATGCCTCTCTCCTCCGATCCACACTGAAGGTAATAAAAGAATGAAATGAGAAGAAAAGTCCATCGACAAGAAAACTAGGGAACAGCCATAACCCTAGAGACTGCCTGCCAAATACAGGGACACCCGAGCCAAGCTGCGGGAACAGGGGGGCGCCAGCCCAGAACTTGCCAGGCCCCGGGCAAGAAGCGGCTTCTCTGAAAACGAGAGGCTCTTCTCTAGGAAGGGCAAGGTTCTGGGGTGGCAGGGCCCCGCCCCATGCAGGAGGCCTGGCTGACCAGGGCCATCCCCCCCCTTCCCCAACCAGGGAGAGAAGCCAGCCTCGCAGTGCTGGCCCAGCGCTGCAGCAGCCCAGGTCCGGGGCAGACCGCAGGGCCAGACAGAACTTACCCCCGGAGGTGCCTCCCTGCAGAAATGCCACTCAGCGAGGCGGGGGGCGCAGAACAAAGCAATACAACAAGCAAAGGGCAGACGGAAAATGACGTCTCATCCTTCCAGGGGACTTGGCAAGGGAGAGCGGAAAGGTTTCAAATACTTCTCTTGACTCAAAGAAGCTAAAGGGGTGAGGTATGAAATGCTGTAGCGCTACGTATCGTACACCTGAAACTAATCTAACGCTGTATTAACCAACTGGAACTTAAAATATTCTAAGCTAAATTTTTTTTAAAAGAAACTAAATAAAATCAGGACACTCTTATTTTTTAGTCTCAAAAAAGAAGGGGAAAAAAAGTAGTCACCACAGTTGAAGGCAGTAAAAAGCCATGACCCAAATAAACATCACGTTAAAAGCAGAAAATTTAGAAAAATTGCTGCAAACAAGGACGGGGAGAACAAACATCATCTAAAAATGAAGGACTAAAAAGATAGAAATGATCAGGGAAGATGGGAGCTCAGGAAGCAACAAAGACTCCATAAACATGCATGAACAGTACCTAAAAATGAAAGTCAGGAAATAAAACTCCCACTTCTAGTGCATCCTAAGGAAATAACTAGATAAGTGTAAAGATTCATACAGTCATTGACATTTTCTTTTTTTTTTTTTTAAGTTGCCAACTACCTAAGCAGATATCAATTAGGATTAGTTTCAGGAATAATTCTGCAGCCATTCAATGAAATACCAAGCAGCCACTCAATATAACGGTGATTTATCAACATGGAGAAACATTCCAATGTTTAACAGGAAAAAGCACATTATGGAACAATACATGTAGAGGGGTTCCATTTTTGTTGTATGTGGAGGGGGCAGATGGGTAACATACATTCACAGAAAACTGCTTCAGAAGGATGTACATTAAAATACTAACAAGTGGTTATTTATGGTTTTTTTAACAGTGTTTTTCTGCATTGTCCCAATTGTTACCAATGAGCTTATTTTACATATTTATATTAGGAGGAAGCAGAGCTGTAACACTTCCATTTTTAATGAACACATACATACACTGAAAGATTTTTTTTTTTTTTTTTTTAAAGGCCAGACTTGACTTCAGGAAGATTTTAAGTTTACGGTCCCAAATTCTTGGCTCAAACCATTCTGGCTGCAAAAGGTCAGTTTTCAGACATCTCTAATCCATTACCCTAAATCAATATGGACAAAAATCAAGAGGCTAAAAGCAGCAAATGTGCTTCTATAATAGATTAAACATCCTGAATTGTATTATACCAAACACTGTAACTACTGCATTTATGTTAAACAATTCTCTCCATAAGAAGAACCAATAAACAAAACCAAAATACTAAAAAAGGTAAATCATCTGAAAAACAACTTAATTTCTGCTATATTTGCATTTATTTTTAGGCCCATTTAAATTTTTCTTCTGAAACTAAAAAGGAAACATGAAAGTTTAAAGAAATTGGAAAATCACAGGAATTTCTTAAGATATGGATGTGATTCAATACTCTTAAAATCTTTGTCAGGGAAAAAAAAAATCTTTGTCAGGGCGCCTGGGTGGCTCAGTCAGTTAAGCGTCTGCCTTCAGCTCGGGTCATGATCTCAGGGTCCTGGGATCAAGCCCCATGTCGGGCTCTCTCCTTGGCGGGGAGTCTGCTTCTCCCTCTCCCTCTGCCCCTACACCCCTGCTCATGCTTTCTCTCTCTCTCTCAAATAAATAAATAAAATCTTTAAAAAAAAAACTTTGTCATCCTAGGTTTCACTGAAGAATGAGAGAAATAGCTTCAATATACAAAATCACTCAGTTTAAAGGACAGCACGTTTAATTACACATGGATCCTCACTTTCAGACAGAGAACAAGGTCTGGCAAAATAACTCTGGTAGCGGGGCCCAGGTGATAAGTATGATGCCCCTTTCACAATGGACACCTGATAAAGGGCAGGCCTGCACAGGGCACTGATCACCTTGTCCCACAACACTGGGTTCTCCCACCAGATATGCCCCAGATCTCAGATGGCCATACATAAAAAGACCTTTTGCTGTCAAAGGCCTACTGACCTTCTTTCCACTAAATGTTACAAAAACCAAACACTGGAGTAACTAATTTTACAAAAGACTTGTCGCTATTTTTGGTTTTGCTTTCTTTTAATGATGAACATTATCAGACCTGTCAAAAAGCTTGAACTATGGATGAGACTGCTATAAGGTGACCAATTTTGCCAAGAATATTCCGTTCACTGGCCAACTCAAGTGCTCACAGGCAGCAAAGTCCTCACACACTCCCCAACTACCTGCTCTCCTTCTCCTTGGCCTCCTTCCAACCAACCCGAAGAGAAGCAGGCTGGCTGCTCCTCTTCCTAATTATCACCCACAACAGGTCTTCCTATCTCCCATCCTAGCAATGCAGGTGGTACACCCTCCATCATGGAAAGTCAGATTCCTACTTCTTGCTTCCAAAAAGGTGTTGAGAGAGAACCAAGTGGCAGGCTCAAAAGAAGCCAAGAAGATGGATTTTCTCAATTGCCAACAGACAGAACAGATTAACTCTTCATGTTGCCACAGAACGCTTTTAGAGTTATCCCCACCCTGATCTCTGAGGCCCTCCAACGTCTCAGTGGTGAGGGAGGCAAGAGGCGGAGGTGTAATCTGTCATCGCAAATCACTGTTTTCTCTGAGAGACCCCCAGATATATTCAGCTATCAACCCAGAAACCTTGGCCTTATTACCAACTCTGTCTGACCAACTGAGCAAACTGAACAAATGCATAACACATACAAGTAACCTTTTCCATACCTCAGTATCAACAGCCTCAGTCACCGATCCAATCAAATGCCCCAAAAAATCCATCCCAAACTGTAATTATTCTCCATACAGAACAATCGGCTGCTAAGCCCTCAGAGTACGTGAGGCCATTTATGGGGCTGGATCACCAATTTCTCCCTTGAGAACTCAACTGAAAACTGTAACTCTGCAGTCCAGTAGGCAAACGTACTGGAGAACCTGGCACAGCGTAAAGAAGATGGCGCCCACGGCCAGATGCACGTGGGTTCAAATCCACCTCCGTTTCTTACTAGTTACTTGTTTCTGTAGGCCCAAAGTTTACTCATCTGTAAAAGAACAAATACATACTATAGTTTTCCTGAGAATAATATATGAAAAAAATTTTAAACTGGTATATAACAAATGTTCTCATGTTCCCGTTATAGTTTGACCTGAAGCCTTAGTTGCATTTTTCTTCTGAGTCACAAATGCTAAAATTACATGCAGTAGCAGTTGAAACGCAGACAACTGGCACACCGTAAATTTCAACTAAAGGCTGGATAGGGGAAGATAAATCATGCGAGTGTCAAGGAGCTGACCCGTCCCGGGGGTCTAGCCTCAGGTCACACACCAGCCATGTACACCCGCTACCCCCCCACCCCCCTCATGCCACATCTTTCTCTATGAAAAATGAGTCAACTACTTACTCTCTTTAGTCAACTACTCAATCTACTGTAGGACCTTCAGTACGCATCTGGACCTCCTGGGGAAGCCCTAAATAATGATGAATAGAGAAGCCCCCCTCCTGAGCCCGGGCTGGCACCACAGGGGTCATGACGCAGGGGCCTCTGCAACTGGACTGTCGTTAACACAACCCCACCGGCAACGCCACCCTGAGACCGTGTAGACCACACACACCGTGACACACAAAGGTTTCGGGCTAAGGGAATTTTTCACTCCAACCATCTGAAGTATCTTCAGCTAATCCCAAACTACGACTATCAACTTTCCTGTACCAGCTGAATGCCACCCACTCTTCCCTGCTAAGCCCTGTGCAACCTCACAGAGTAGGAAGTCACACCTTGCAGCTCTCTGATTTAATGATCCTGACTTTTCTACAGGACGCCCACTCACTGCGCTCACTGATGCAGCTCTAACACTTTGGGGTCCCCTCAGCAGCCAACCTCCACCGTCCACAGACGGCTCTTCGCCCTCAGTGACGACACGTCGATGGCCACGGCCAACTCAGAGAAGGGAAAAGCTTCCTCGTTTCTTCGGCCTTTCATTAAACAGGAGCTGCCTCCTTCCCATAGCTGTGTCTCCTCAACCACAGGTAACCATCACTGAAACCCATCCGTGCTTCCTCACACACTGGCCTCCCTGGAAAGCTCCTGGACACAGCCAGCCTTCGCCCATATGAAAGCAGCTCAGGCTCTTGGCTCAAAGGTAAAAACACTCATTTACATGGTACTTTTTTTAAGATCTGATTTATCTGAGAGAGAGAGAACACAGAGAGGGAGAAGCAGACTCCCCACTGAGCAAGGAGCACGACGCAGGGCTCGATCCCAGGACTCTGGGATCATGACCTGAGCCGAAGGCAGACGCTTCGCTGACTGAGCCACCCAGAAGCACCCTGCATGGTATTTTTGCTTAGTTCCAGAGGCCCGACTCTAAGAATGCAAAATAAAGCGAAACCATCTACACACCCTATCGTGCTTCACTGTGTATTTAGCCCAATTTAAAAAATAAACAAACCACCCTTCTGAATCAGGAATGAAGACTCAACTTTAAAAAATGTAATATACTGGGGCTAGCCTACAGAAATCAAGCCCTACCTAGGTTTCCAGTCTCTCCCTGCTATCTGTCCCTCAAGCAAATAAGAAATAGATTAAGAAGCCACCAAAGCCACTTTAGGCCACTTCTGGATAATCGGGATTATCCAAACCATTAAGGAGACACCTGACTTGAAACCCCCAGACTTCACCTTTCTTTTTTAGCACTTTTATCCTACTCCAAACTGAAACCTCTCTAATACCTTTTCTTTCCCATTTTCTCAGGTAGGAAGGAAAGAAAAACGTTAATCTAACTCATCTACACCAGTTACCCAAACTACAGCCAATTCTATGAAAAGACCCTATCTGCCTGGAATGCCCTTTACCCACTAGCACCTTAAAGGACTATTCAGATATATGCTCAAATGTCACCTCCTCCAGGAAGGCTTCATTCTTTTCACCCACTTTGATTAGTATCACCCTGTATGCCCAGCGATTGCTGGGCATGCCAGAATGCCTGGCGGACAACGGGCTGCGAGCGCATTAAGGACAGCAGGCTTAGCTCATCCCCTCCCCCAGCCTCTAGCACGGTCCTTCAAACACAGCAGACATTCAAAACATCTCTGTTGGTTGAAGAATGAGTATCATGTCCCATCAGGAACAGGAAAAGCACTTAAGTGCTGGCTGAAACTGGATTGCTTAAGGGGTCTTGGTTAGAGGTTAGTGACATTTCCAATGGAACTGCTGTGATAAGGAAGAAAAAAATAAACAGAATTCCCAGCCTTCCCCTTCAGTTCTCAATGGAGAAGAGTGAACAATCCTTTGCAATTAAGGCAACCACAGAATCCTTACCCTCAACATTAGTTACCCCTGGGGGATAAAACCATACAATTCTGCATTGTTTGATTTTTTTTTTTTACAGTTAATTATGTAGTACTTCTATAATATTTTAAATAAAATTTGTTATCGCTCAATTTTTTAAAGGAATCTTTACATTAGTCTGGGGGGAGGGGAGTGGGAAGCCACGTGGAATGAATTTTTCCCTCCTTACAATTCCCAACAGCCTTCCACAGGAACTGGGTTATGGGAAGGGGGTCAGACCCTAAGGACCGAACTGAGGTCAGAAACATGAGAGACGCTAAGGACAGGTCCACAGTACAGAGGCAGCTCAGCGGGGCCTCAGGACAGGCAGGAGTGAGGACGCAGGTGGAGTCGGTGGAGTTGGGGGGCTCAGAAGCAAACCACCTACAAAGCCTAAGAGCACCTATTCCATCCCTGGGGCGAGATCTCCTTCCCTCCGCCCCGCCCCCGCCGATGCAGCTGGGGAAGGAGGGGTTGAAGTAATTTTAGGGAGTCAAAACAAAAAGTGAGCTCTACTTAGAGGAGGTACAAGGTACCTCCATTTTCAGTGTGGGTACATGTTTTCTAACTTAACAGTCTCAGAATAACTAACTGGAAGAGCAGAGAACCAACAAGAACTGCAGGGAAAGGCCCTGTTGGAATCTTCCCTCGTCCAGTTCCTGGATGACTGCCAAGACCCACTAACTTCTCAAGATGTAATTTTGGATACGTGCACCCTGAAAAACCCAAAGGCAAGCAGCTTTCAGGAGGACGGATACCAAGGGCAACCCAGGCTCACCCACACCAAGAGAAACTACTTCGGTCAAGTCAGAAAGTAAAAAAAAAACAATGAGGGAAAAATGGTGTACAGATAAAAAAATACTCCAGTTAAAAAAAAAAAAAAAAACTCCAGTGAAACCAAAAGGACATGTTTTTAAAATACCCTCACTGATTTTCAGGGCAGTGAAACTATTCTGCATACTGGAAGGGTGGATACATGTCCTTACATATTTGTAAACCTATAGACTGTGCGACAGAGGTGAACCCTAACACGAACTACGGACTTTGGGTGATAAGGATGCATTGATGTAGGTTCATCACTTGGAACCAATATAATCTGGGGTGGATACGGAGAGTGGCGGGGGAGCAGAGAATATACGGGAAATCCGTGTATCCTCTGCTCAGTTCTGTTGTGAACATGAGTATCTTTACTGTTCCAGGTACTCCCCCCTCAAAGAACCCACACTGCCCCAAAACACTGAACGCCCACTGCTCTTTACCAAGCACAACTGCAAAATGGGCCATTCCACTCTAATTATTAAAATCAGCTCTGGCGAAGAGAGTAATACAACTGAGCAGCTCTGATTGACCCCATCAAGTTTCATGAACTGTCATCTCCAGACCCCCAAGTTTTTTAAAACATCATCCCTCTTGGAGATTAACTAAAAGTAAACCAACTAGATACAACTCCAAAATCCATTTCTTGTCAAAAACTGGCATTTTAGCATGCTGTAAGTTGTACACAACACATTGAAGAAAATGATTTCAACAACGCAACTGCCCAACACAACCCACCCCAACACTGCTTTCATTCTTCCCAACTTCCTCCCAGGCAGGTTGGACCTCGTGGAGTAAGAAGCACAGCAGGAACCTCAGCTTCATCCTTCTGGGCTAAAACGAAAGCTCACTTGGTTTAGTTAATCTAGGGGCTTCCACACCGATTTTTCCAGGTGTAACCAGACCAAAATGTTTGAACGTCCTTGTTAAATTCTGCTCTCTAGCTCAAAGTTGCTCTCTGATCCACTTCAGGAGTCACATCCATGAAACCACCCATGAAAGAGATTTAGGGTCAAAATTCAGCATATTTTGAGTACTAGGTACTTGGAGCTCCGGCACAGGATTTAATCCACTAAAACTTTCATCAAAAGAAATGCCCTGCCACCCAAGAGACCACAAGCTGCTCCTGACTTCAGGACAATCAGCTCGTGAGCCCTGCCCACTGGTGACAGACTAACACCCATCCCTCCACCCTGAGGCCTCGGGTGGCAATGCCCTGCTGCTGGGCCAGCAGAGTTCAGAGCAGGACTCCCAGGGAAGAGCAGGTTGACAGAGCATCCAGGTGCCTACGAGATCAGACGCGGGCTCCTAGCTTTCCAACACCCTCTTCAACGTGCTCACGCCCGTCTTGCTAACCACCACTGATGACCTACTTAGTAAGTCAGCTTTAGTCCCTCCTCACCTGGACCCTTCCCCAAGCTCCAGACCCAGATATGAAACCACCTTATTCCTTTCCTCCACCTACATTCCAGGCATCTGAAATAGACAGAGATCTCCTACCTCAACTCCATAGGTTGATCACCTACACCAATCGGTGGCCCCTCCATTCATTCACCCACACGCCCAAGCCAGAACCCTAGAAGCTCCCCTTGGACCCCTCTCTCCCTCCACTGCCACCCCTACCAAATCCAGCCCATTCCACCTACTGCTCCCTCTGAAATCCCTCCCCTTCTCCCCACCCAGCCACGGATGCCTCAGTCCTGTGCCCCATCGGCACGCCTGGGGCCACAGCAAGGGGCTCCTAGCCCAGGGACCAGCCAGACTGTAAAATCCAAAACTGGTCTCGGCCTGCAGCTGCAAACTTCCCTGGGAATTCTGCTTCACCTAATAGGCTGCAGCCCAGACCACTCGGCATGGTCCTTTTTGATCTGGTCCCTGACTACCTCTTTAACTCCTATCTCTTATTCTCCTTCCTTTCCCTTTTATGTCGAACAAAACTGAATTCCTTGCACTTTTCCAAACACTTGATGCTATTTAAAAAAAAAAACTCTTATGCTTTTGAACACTCTTTGTGCCTTTAAAAAAAATCTTCTTGAACACAGCTCAGGCATCATTTCCCTTATCGATTTTCAAAGGGCCACCTCCTAGTATTTCATTACTCTCTCCTCTGTGCTACCTCTGTGCCTTACCCTCCTGCAGCTGCATTCATCCCAATGACCAGTGTGCTTACATACGTGCCCCTGCTATTAGAATGTACTCCCCCTGAAGACAGGGTTTAGCATTTGTCTTCCCTATTCCAACACCAGCATCTTCCGCGTGCATATACGTCATCTCCTATAGATGCTGTCGGTCTTTCACTGCCTGACACTCTACATTTTAGGCATTTAGAGCAACACACTTTCTTCCTGTAATTAACAACTACTACCTGTATATCAACTAGTACAGACGCTTGCCCAACATCTAGCTAAAATCGGCTTTAAAACAAGGAGTCAAGAATTTTAACTGGAAACTACCAGAACCTGTTGCGGGGGACGCGGTCAAGAGGTCTCAGACCAGAGCCATGGTACCAAGGAGGCCTTCACTTCACGGGGGGAGGAGACAGGGACTGGGGGTAACAGTGAGGGCCAGCACTCTGCAAGAGACCACCGTGAGCTCGGAAATGCTGCCTGGGGCCAGGCCTACACCAAGAAAAGGAAAAAAAAAAACGCTTCCTTCTCCCCTAGCTAGCTCTCTTACCCCAGCTGGTTTCCTGCCCTCAGAACCAGGAACTTGACCCTTAAATTGTAGGTCAGTGAGGCTTTTCTAGCCTAGCCTCACAACTTAACCACCATTTCTAAACTCGTTGCTATAAGAAAACATGCCGGACTTCTAACCGACAAACTGACAAATGAAATCTGACACACACTGGGGAATGTGAATGTTCATATTTTAAACTTTCTTTCTGACACATGGAAAATTTTGCTTCTCGTTGCATCAAACTGTAACCGTGCTAAGATCCTGGAACTAGGGCGCCTGGGTGGCTCAGTTGGTTAAGCGACTGCCTTCGGCTCAGGTCATGATCCTGGAGTCCCTGGATCGAGTCCCGCATCGGGCTCCCTGCTCGGCAGGGAGTCTGCTTCTCCCTCTCCCGCTCCCCCCTCTTGTGCTCTTTCTCTCTCTCACTCTCTCTCTCAAATAAATAAAATCTTAAAAAAAAAAAAAAAAAGATCCTGGAACTAAATTATCATCAAAATACGAATATATCCCTTATAAATGTTTCTGTTTTATGAAATACCACAAGGCAAAAGGCCAGCCGACACTTACAGTGTTTCAGCTTTAAATAGCAAAGACCTTTACCCACAGCGTCTCACAACACTTCCTTCTCCTCTGTATTTGCGTGTCTATCCAACACTCATTTCCGTGCCTGCGCTCTAAGAGCTAAACAAAGACCATCAATGACACAATAGAGAAAAAATTTTAAATTTGAATAAAGAGAAAGGCCAACAGGTTCCAGCAGAACTCGGTAATGCTACACTCTCCTATCACTGCCTTCTAGTTCTCCCATTTTTCCATTCATTAAAAACATATGTATAGTAGAAGGTCAGTAGTTACAGGTCCATGTCCCTTATTCAAAGTTCCAAAACCCCCAAGTCTCTGAAAAAAACAACAGTTTTTCCTAACTCCTCTGGAGGAAAGATCTAAGCTGATCTGAGCCCCAACCCCCCGCCCCTGCCGCCGGCAGGACAACATGAAGTGATGGGGGGCGATTCCCAGTCGTGGTGCTGACAGACTCATCTGGTGGCTCGAGCCCCGTGGTCCCTGCATGCAGCGAGTGAGGCACCCGACCTCACCCCCTGTACCACCACGGCTTCGTGGTCCCTCGCTCACGTGTGCGCCTTGTACGGGAAGAAACATGGATACACAGCATGTGTGGTACATACTCTGAAATTGCTAAACAGCAGACTGGTCCTATTCGGGAGCGAATGTTCATTCAGAGAAGGAATCTTAACGCACAATATTTGCACCTCTCACGGTCCTGCCAGTTTCCCTGTCATCTACAACTTTTCATTAAAGCAAAAGACTGAAAAGAAATACACACAAGATAAAAGCTATTTTGCAACTAGAATACTTGGGCGCCTGGGTGGCTCAGTTGGTTAAACGTCTGCCTTCAGCTCAGGTCATGATCCCAGGGTCGTGGGATCGAGCCTGCTTCTCCCTCTCCCTCTGCTGCTCCCCCCGCTTGTGTGCTTGCACTCTCACTCTTTGACAAATAAATAAAATCTTAAAAAAAAAAAAAAAAACTAGAATACTTATAACATTTATAAAGTGTATCACCTGAAGAACAATTAAGAAGAATACAACTCAGTGCTGTTCATCTTCTTCAGGTCCCTACAATTTGCTTCCCTGGCTAACTAGAGGAGGCCCAGAAAGGAGAGCGGTTTTGCTGTTGAGTTACTGCTCACACCAGCCCGTGCACACATGTGCCAAGTGCTCATACACACACGCACACACACGCACCCAGCCTTTGGGGCCTCAGTCCACACGCAGTGTCCTCTGTTTGGGGTACAACTCAGCAAGGCATGAGGAGCCCAGCATGAATTTGCAATCCCACTGGGTGAATGGTCGAGCTTATCAATGTAAGCAATTAACCACAAAAACTCATTAACAGTAATAGTGCTGTCCAGTAATACCACTGAAGGAGGAGGAAGGATGAATTACTGTTTCTTTCACCAAAGGCAAAAGAAAGTGCAGAATTACGCTGTCCAACCAGCAGAGCCTAACGGGACGGTGCTTCTGGCGAGAGCTCAGCGTCCCAGGGAGGCGTGCCTTACGTGACGGAGCCGAGGGTAAGTCGGTTAGGACGTTAAAGCAAATCACGTGGAAATGGGGGATGGTATTTATGATCCACTTCTGACTGGAAAACAATTTAAAATGAGCACCTATGTATGACTGCAATTTCTTAAACATATGTATATACAGAGACAACTGGAAAATAAACAAAATAAAAAAACAGCTATACTCAAGTAGTGGGACCATAGATGCTTTTGCTTTAGAAATATTTTCATGGGGGACAGCATGAGAGCGATTTCCCCGTATGGGGTTCCCATTTCTGTACCCATTTTCAAATCCCCACTTCCCATGACTTTTTTTTTTTTTTTAAGATTTTTTTTTGGACAGAGAGACAGCGAGAGCAGGAACACAAGCAGGGGGAGTGGGAGAGGGAGAAGCAGGCTTCCTGTGGAGCAGGGAGCCCGATGCGGGGCTCGATCCCAGGATCCTGGGATCATGACTTGAGCCGAAAGCAGACGCTTAAGGACTGAGCCACCCAGGCGCCCCCCCCATGACTTTTTAATAGACTAACACACACAGGCAGGCTGGCCAGGGTAGGTGGTGGGGCTCTTACATTGCAGCAGATATGCGGGTGAAGGCCCTTGCGCTGGTTTTCAAAGAGCCTTATGACCACAGATTCCCCCAGCAGAAATGAACGGAGTTATACCTACCCTGACACAAAAGGACACAGGGAAGAACCATTTTCACGGAATTTCAAAACCAGCCTTGATCGCTATGGCTAACCTATTAAATAATATGTGCAACAAACCATGGATAAAAATACGGAGAATTTTACCATTTTAAAAGGGCTTAAAATATTTTATCATTTTTTACATCTCTTTTTCTCCAAATTTTTATTTAAATTCAAGTGTTAACACAGGAGTGTCACAGCACAAGCTTTTTAAAGGCTAATTACTGATAGATCACAATGAAGGAAAAAGAAATTAACATACCTTGTATGCCCACACATATGTGAACATAAACATTTATATTTCTATTTATTCATATTTTCGGGGTGGGCTGAGAAGCCATTTGCTCCACATACAGTAATCCATCCACAAGGGAGGGATCAAGTAGATCCTTGGTAAAACTGCTTTTCAACTCAAAACTGTTTTTAAACTATGGGATCACTTGAAAACATGACCCCGCTTCAAGCCTAAGCGGAAATGAAATTCCACCCCGCAACATCTCCGGCCACGCCCAGGCTGCTGGTGCTCCATGAGCCCAGGCTCATCTGGGAGTGTGACTGGAGACCACCACCCCCATCAGGCGTGTCCGCATCGGGGACAAATACAAGCAGCCGGTGTAAGAACAAGGCCAGGAAATGCACTCAGTTTCACTTCACGGCAGCGCCTCATTGTTTCTTGAAGGAGACAATACGGAGGGAAGCCCTCTGAATGTCACAAATTCTGTTTTTAGAAAGACTCCAGACTCTTCATTGACAAATGAAAGAGAGGAACCCGAAGCTCACTACTACCCTTCCTGACACAGTCCGTCTCCTAAATCTGCTTATTATACCATTTACCCTTATACTGGAAAAAGCCATGTAACAAACCTCAGAAAAATGACAATGCACTTTCAAAAAAAAATCAAGACCTCTCCCTTCCCCCAAAAACCACCCTCAAATAAGCAAGTCTGGTAAGACTGAAGTTTAGCTAATCGTAGTAAACTCTAATAAAAGACTGCTAATACAGAAATACAGATCATTTTTTGAATTAAACATCAAATCAACTATTGAGACATAAAAGCATAAAACCTTTGACATCCCAAACATTAGAAAGTCTACTGGCCTGGAATATTTTTTCCAAACATATATATGTATATCTTAAGTATTAAGCAAAACAACTGCCAAGAAAAGAAAATGGATTTTGCCCAAAGAGAACCCATTCATTTCCTAACTGTCCCCCCTCCTCAGCATGGGGAGCTGGCTGGACAATGCACACCTTCCCTGAAGGTCTTCCCTTCAATCCAATTAAGAAAAAAGAAGGCAACATGACATAAATACTAAGAGCTCACCAGGGGTTACTGGGGAGGCAGGGGATATCCTGCCAGAGGAGCAGGTTCACAGAGGAAGGACAAGCAGTGAGCTGACCAGGGAGAAGGACTGAAAAGCAGTACGAGGTATTTGGTCAGGAAGCAACCAAAGGCTCTTAAGCAGGGAATGACGTGATAAAAACTACAGTTAAGAGAAGTTATCCTCGGGCGCCTGGGTGGCTCAGTTGGTTAAGCGACTGCCTTCGGCTCAGGTCATGATCCTGGAGTCCCAGGATCGAGTCCCGCATCAGGCTCCCTGCTCAGCGGGGAGTCTGCTTCTCCCTCTGACCCTCCCCCTTCTCATGTGCTCTCTCTCATTCTCTCTCTCAAATAAATAAATAAAATCTTAAAAAAAAAAAAAAGAAGTTATCCTCACAACTCTGTGGAAGATGATCAAGTTCAGGACTTTTGTTCTGGTTCGGTGTTTTCCAAAAGAACCGTAGAATGCTAGTTCTGAGAGATGCAGTCCTTACAAAATAAGGTTCTGACATTAAAAAGATACAGAACACACATCCTCCTCTACCTCCCAACAGGTTTATACTACCTGCTAAAATGGTAAAGTCTCCATCAAGTCTCCCAGAAGCCTATTCAATTCCCAAAGTCAGACCCATGGTTCCAAAGTCAGTCTTCTAAAATACAAGTCATAAGTCTCAAGAACTGATTGTCTTTTTTTTTAAGATTTTCTTTTTGAGCAACCTCTACTCCCAATGTGGGGCTCAAACTCACAACCCCGAGATCAAGAGTTGCACGCTCTCACTATCAGTAGCCAAATTATGGAAAGAGCCCAAATGTCCACCAACTGATGAATACTGGATAAAGAAGATGTGGTATATATACACGACGGAATATAACTCGGGGATTAAAAAGAATGAAATCTTGCCATTTGCAACAACATGGCTGGAACTAGAGTGTATTGTGTTAAATGAAATAAGTCAGTCAGAAAAAGACAAATACCATATGATTTCACTCATGTGTGGAATTTAAGAAAGACACATGAACACAGGGGAAGGGAAGGAAAACTAAAATAAGATAAAAACAGAGGGAGGCAAACCGTAAAGACTCTTAAGTATAGGGAACAAACTGAGGGTTGCTGCAGGGGAGGTGGGAGGGGAGATGAGCTAAGTGGGTGATGGGCATTAAGGAGGGCACTTGACGTAATGAGCCCTGGGTATTATATGCAACTGATGAATCACTAAAGTCTACTCCTGAAACCAATCCTACACTACATGTTAACTTGAATTTAAATAATAAATAATAAAAATAAAAATTTGAACTGGTGAAACCCCAAAAAAGAGTTGCACACTCTACTGACTGAGCCAGCCAGGCGCCCCAAGCATTGATATTTTTTTAAGACTTTTTTATTTATTTATTTGACAGAGAGAGAGAGACAGACAGGGAGAGGGAACACAAGCAGGGGGAGTGGGAGCGGGAGAAGCAGGCTTCCCACCAAGCAGGGAGCCCGATGGCAGGGCTCGATCCCAGGACCTTGGGATCATGACCTGAGCCGAAGGCAGTCGCCCAACCAACTGAGCCACCCAGGCGCCCCCCCAAGCACTGATTGTCAATTGAGCTTTCAAATGGGCGTCACTATAGAGTGTCCCACAGTGGAGAGCAACAGGAATTTAAGGATTTTTAGTTCTCCAGTTTAATGGTTTTCAAATTGTGGTCCCTGAGGCAGACACACATGGGGAAAACTTGTTAGTTTCCATCCTAGACCAACAACCTAGCAGTCCACAGTTCATCAAGCTCTCCAGGTGATGAAGAGAAATGCTAAAACTTAAAAACCACTGGTTTGGGGCACCTGGGTGGCTCAGTCGTTAAGCGTCTGCCTTCGGCTCAGGTCATGATCCCAGGGTCCTGGGATCGAACCCCGAGTGGGGGGGTCCCTGCTCAGTGGGAGGCCTGCTTCTCCCTCTCCCACTCCCCCTGCTTGTGTTCCCTCTCTCGCTGTGTCTCTCTCTGTCAAATAAATAAATAAAATCTTAAAAAAACAAAACACTGGTTTGATTATGGTACTTTTTTCAGCTAATCCCAGCAACAACTGAAAGGCAATAAACAAGGGGCCAGCCAAAGGCCCCACTCCCAGCCTAGGGGTGGGCTGAAGGGCTCAGTAGAGGGACTGGGGATCAGGAATGGGGAAAACATCTAAGTCACCACCCCCCACAGCCACAATCCTACATTCTAGAAAGCCACTTAAAAATAATACCAGAAGGCGCCTGGGTGGCTCAGATGGTTAAGCGTCTGCCTTTGGCTCAGGTCATGATCCCAGGGTCCTGGGATCGAGTCCCGCATCGGGCTCTCTGCTCCTTGGGAGCCTGCTTCTCTCTCTGCCTCTCTCTCTGCCTCTCATGAATAAATAAATAAAATCTTAAAAAAATAATAATAATAATACCAGAGCAGGAAATAAATCTTTAAAAGAAAAAAAAAAAAAAAAAAAAAAGGTGGGAAACCAAAATACCATCTCGTACCAGGCCTGGACTGGGCTGGTTTCAGAGGCTTTAAGCACAACGTGACCCTTAGGGACACAGGAGCCCTGTGGGCCAGGACGGGGCAGGGGCAGGATCTGAAAGGCTCAGCGGGAGGCATTCTGGTGTAAGGGAGAGCACCACCAATGTTGGCATCAGAGGTCAGGGCTCTAACCCCAGCAAGGCTGTTTTCTAGCTGAGGGGCCTTGGTTACACTTCCTAAGCCTCTGGTGTAAAATCGGTGTAAGGGCCCTTACACCCCGGGAAGAGGCCTCGAGGATTGCCCAAGGGCAGAAACCGCCCACCAGAGCCCTGCCCTTGAGAAGAAGGTAATAAAAGTTTGTCCTACTCCTTCAAGGCTTCCTTCCACTAAGAGCAACAAATACTCATTTGCTCAACTGAGCAATACAGCAAAGCCAAAGGCACCTTTACTTCTCCCACTTACCTATTCAGGTAACACAGAAAAGAAGGAAAAAGAAAACCTGCCTACCATGAGGAACCACTGAGGAAGTAACTCTTTGTACTTAACATAATCTTTCTCTTCTCAAAAAAAAAAACAATCTTTCTCTTTTCAAATTACCTCTCAAGAAACATTTGGTACAATGAAGTGCATCAAACATAAGGAAGCTCACAGGATGTTCAAACAATACCTTTCTTCAGCTGGCTCTCAGTTCATCGGGAGTTCAGGTAGCAATTTAACAACTGTAACCACACTGCACAGAACTCTAAAGTTATCCTACGAAATGGTGCCTAAAATAACTGCTAACCAATGCCTAGTCCCCCAAGTTCTGGATTATCTTTCATTTTCACTTAATGATTTATCACTCTAAATTTCTACCCAAAAAAAGTACTTTGTTCCTAAGTAGGAAATCATTTTAAGGTCACATCCCACAAGAGCAGCCTTACCTGTTTAGATACACACCTGAGCCGCTGGTTCATAAACACCGAGTATTTATGGAGCAGCGCTAGGCCACGCACAAGGCCGTGCACAGCATGGGGCGTGCGGAGACCCCCAAGCCACGGGGCTCAGTCCACAGCGCACAGCCCCCAACACACGGCCACCTGGCTCCACCACGTGTCCACCTGAACACCCTGGCAAGCTCTCCGACATCTGCTGTGCATCTGCGCCCAGGTCCTGTGCTGACCACAGAACCAGCAGCCGGGACTGATGCTGCCCCCACCCTCCCAAGAAGCACACACTCAATTCCAGGCCAGGGGCTGGGCCCCCAAAACATACATCAACTGAAGAAAACATTTCTCCAAAGAGATACTACAAGGCTGCAAGAAAGGGTTCTGTGCCCACACGATTTTGAGACTAGAAAATGAGACATAGAACGGAGAAAAGCAGGTTCTCAGCTCAAGTTAGGGAAGTGGAGGTCACTGTTAGAGATATGGAAAAAACAGGCATATATTTATATTGTCGTTGACTATCGGAGAGAAAACAGAAGGCACAATCTCCTGAAGACGACAAGGGCCTCAGGAGTCCTTCACCACGCTAGGGCACTTGGAGAAGTTCTGACCTTGGAATTCAAATTGTAATCATTCTATTCACTCATCTGTAACACCTGAAGAGAAGGACTTCCAGGTAGGAAGCATACTGAGCATAAGCACCTACTCTGGACAATCCTGAAATCCCAATAAACCATAAGCAAATGGAGTTCTCTTAAAAGGTTAAACCTCTGCCTACCAGGAGGGGAGAGAAGACCAAAAGCAATGAACTTCCAGAAGTGGGCAGAAATATGGGGGTCAGTCCTTCCCGTCCATCCGGCGCTCTGTGGGCATCAGGCTTCAGGCTGCAGAAGGGAGGAGGGGTCAGCCCGGAGCACGAGCTGTAGACAATAAGGGGTCCAGACCAGAGCTGGTCAGAGGCTTCTCCAGGAAGGGGAAATGTATAAAAAGCTGAAAGAAATGGACATCAGCTATTCCTCACCTCTCCCATCTGGTAGAAGCACCTGGTATCATTGAGGTTTAAAAAGCTCCAATCAAGGGCAGATTTCCAACCAGCTTGGTTGCCCCCACTCTTAAGAGCAGACATTCAAGGGTGGCCTCTAGCATTAGAAAGAAAGATCATGACCAATAGGAGGAGAGAAAGGGACTTGGAGGAAGAGAATCTATTCTGAAGGAAAGAAACATAACTGCAGTTAACATATCCAGGGAGGTAAGAGCAAATATTTCAACAATAAAAGAACATTCAGAGAACCAAAAAGAGCTCTTAGAATTTAAAAAATAAGAGCAGAAACACTCATTAGAAGAGCTGGAAGAAAAAACTGAGACCATCTTCCAGAAAGCCAAATAAAAAAGACAGGTAGGAAATAGGTTTAAAAGGGTAAAACTATTTGAGGACCAGTCCTCAAGAGAAGGTCCAACATCCAAGTAATACTTTAAGAAAGGAAGAACACAGAAAAGACCTGAGCTGCCTGATTAAATGGGCTTACTGAGTACCTGTCACAAAAAACAGACCTGCATCATGACATGTCATTGTGAAAACTGAGGTCCCAGAGAAAAAATTCCGATCCTATTCGGTTCAGGAAGAACAAAACAGCTCACACACACAGAATCCAGTATTGGTGTGGCACGGCAGCCTTCGCCGGCAACGACTGAAAGCTAAAAAAGTGGAGAAATGCCTTCAAAATCCTGGAGGAAAATAATTTCCGCCCTGTGACTATATCCCATGCCAAAATATTAATCGAGAGGAAAAGAAATGTTCAGATATCCATGACCTCAAAAAACCTATCTCCCATGTACCTTAGCCACAGGAAGGCACTGCAAGATATGCTTCATTAACACAAGAGTGTGAACCCAGACAGACAATGATGGGAGACAGAGAAAAGAGGTGGTCCAGAGCAGCACGAGTCCCACATTTGAGGGCCAAAGAAAACAGGCTGTGAGCAGAGCACCAAGTGCGGATGACTGCCAGTCCACACGGGAGCGGCTCAGCGGGCTCACAGGAAGACTTCTCCAAAAAGGTCACATGGATCTCTACCTGAGCTTTGGAAAAGGTTTCAACAACTTGTGTGAGTTTTGGCTGAATAAGCTATAAAGACTGCTACAGACCGAATGTCTGTGTCCTCCCAAAATTCCTATGTTGAGACCCAGTTCCCTATGGGATTGGTATTAGGAGGTGGGGCCTTTGGGGGTGATTAGATCATGAAAGTGGAGCCCTCAGGATTGAGACAAGTACCCTTAGAGAGCCTACAGGGCTCCCTCACCTCTCTGCCATGTAGCAGACCATCCATGACCCAGGAAGTTACCCTGAGCAGACACAGAACCTTCCAGAGCCTTGATCTTGCCAGGCTCCAGGACTGCGACAAATAAATGTTTATCGTTTAAGCTACCTAGTCTATGTATGGTATGTTGTTCTGGCAGCCCAAACTAAGGCAATTACGTTATTAAGAAAAAAAAAAACTTTCAGAGAAGATTTGCAAAGTTACCCCGGTTCGCTAACGGCCGGGCTGGGCATATAGGCACGGGCTTAGTTGCGTGACGGCCTAGTTGCGTGACGGCCACACTAACGTGTACACACACATGTAACCAAAGTCACAATGTAACTATGCTGGGGAGAGGGAACAGAGGGACATGTGCCTGGAGGAGGCAAGAACCAAAGCTTCCTCTTCAGAGTCCAAAGTCCACAGATAATGCCTGAAACCAGAAACAAAGTAGCAGCAAGTTTTAAATGTTCTTCATACACAAAGTGGAAATAACATCAATCAGCTAACAGAGATCAAAGGGGCTGCCTTTGGGGAGCAGGACATGGGAGGCAAGGGGCAAGTCACTGCTATCCTTCCAAACAAACCTTATAAGGCCATGGGACTCTTGAAATCATGTGTTCAACCTTTCAAATAAAAACTAAACAAAAATCCTAAATAATTAAAAATAAAACAAAGAATCTGGACCTATACGGTCATTTCAAATCTCAGGGCCTAAAAATCTGTTTAAAAATAGGAAGAAGCTTAAAATAATAGGAAGATAAACACCCGCTACATATTTCATAAGCATTAATACAAAACTCCAAATGTTCCCACAATTTATTCAGATACCAGTGGGCGCTGCACAGATAAGGTTCCTTGTACTGGCCATGAACCCTCAGGAAAACAACAACCCTCGAGAAAACATAATGGAAGGTCTCTGAAGTCAAGAGTGCTGTTCCCAGGGGTAATCCTCAATCTGAGGTGTTTGTATACTTTGTAGCAAGCAAAGGTACATCCTGCTTTATATTTCTTAATCTGAACCTTGGAAACCAGGCAGCCATTTAGGATTAGGAAACTCCATACTCACTCCAGGAGTCAGGTGTTCTATTAGCTGTTTTTCTTTTTCCCAAAGCACTTGGCACTAGTTTTAAACATATTGTACCGCAGAAACATGAATTATGGGAAATGACTGGTCCAAGGATAGCAGCTGACCCTAAAGAGACACAGAGATAACAGTGCGACCTCTATTTCCTGCACGCACTCCTGTTACAAGGTTCTATGAATGATAACAATGCTGAGCTAAAGCATTAAAAAAAAAAGCCACAAAAGGGTAGGTTGGGTGTGGTCCGTTTCCTGCATGTACCGTATTCCTAAGCAGGCAACTCTGAATCACTGGGAGATGGCTCCCAAATGGAGCGCCAAGTGGCATGTTTCTCAAGAGATCCTCTGACTCCTTGACCCCAGCCTCAGCCTGTCTGTAAAAAATACTCTAGAAAGAAGCAGCAACTGCCAACAGGCTCATTTCTTCAGTTACTCCTCACACTACATCTTGTACCAAGGTCCTAGAAATACCATTCAACTGAAAAGCAATGTCCACTTGCAGGAAGCAAGCTCAGCTCTACACATTGGAACAGGGCAAAGAGGAGCGCAGAAGTTACATCACATACAGGAACGAGAAAGCAAAGATGGCTGCCACTTGCCCATAACTACTCTGAGGGGACACTGTGCTATTTTAGCAGCCTAGAAAAATCTAACCTGACCAATTTCTACTTGAAGGTCATTTGGTTCTCGGTGAAATACCACCAGGAACATTCCCATAGCTGGGATTACAACCAAAATGTCCTAGACAACTCCAAGTTATATTTTTAATAATTTATAAGAATCGTCTTGGGCGCCTGGGTGGCTCAGTCGGTTAAGCGACTGCCTTCGGCTCAGGTCATGATCCTGGGG
This sequence comes from Mirounga angustirostris, assembly GCF_029215605.1. Classification (NCBI taxonomy): domain Eukaryota; kingdom Metazoa; phylum Chordata; class Mammalia; order Carnivora; family Phocidae; genus Mirounga; species Mirounga angustirostris. The sequence goes on along the minus strand of NW_026991711.1, from coordinate 12,629,289 downwards.
TCCCGGGATCGAGTCCCACATCGGGCTCCCTGCTCGGCGGGGAGTCTGCTTCTCCCTCTGACCCTCCTCCCTCTCGTGCTCTCTCTCATTCTCTCTCTCTTGCAAATAAATAAATAAAATCTTAAAAAAAAAAAATCGTCTTATAACACTGCCCCCCCAAAATACATTTTTAAGCAAGACAAATTATTAACATTGTTAAATGTTGGGGACAGAAGAAAAGAGGGAATATGAAGTATTGAAATGGCTATTAAATAAAATACTTAGGCAACTAACAGTAACAGAAAACCGTGCCTTTATTTTCGTTATTACTCTTAGCATAGAACAACAAAAAGGGTCAAAAGCAGGGGAGATTGGAGATCGTAAAAAAAGACTGTTAAATGTTCGCTGAGAGTTCAAATTACCAACGTTTGAAGTCAATCTTGCTAGAAAGTCCACCTTGAGGGGCGCCTGGTAGGCTCGGTCGATGGAGCATGCAACTCTCGATCTCGGGGTTGTGAGCTGGAGCCCCACGTTGGGTGGAGATTACTTGAAAATAAAAAATCTTTAAAAAGAAAAAAGTCCACCTTGGCTATCCGGCTGATACCTGAACTTCCAACCACTCAGTCTTGTCTGCCCCTCCTCTCACCAGCCTGGGGTTCCTCTCACTGCCAGCATGCCCCAGAATCCAACTCCTTCCACCTACAGCAGGGAAGCAGGACCCCTAAAATTCAAGACACTCAGCGCTTCCCTACCCCAGCCAGAGCTGGCCCCCTTCCCCAGCCCCTGCTGCCTCTCCAGCCCTGGGGTCCAGGCTAGCCCCACATGAACCTGCTTTCCAACCCCTTTGAGATCAGCTCTCACTGGGCTGCTGACTTCCTGAGCACATGGCCCAGGGAGGTTCTCACCCACCCCTCACAGGTCCTGGCACCACACTCCACAGAGAAACGTGCTGCGTGCATGTGGGCTCCCCATCTCGTCCAACGTTCTAAGACCCTAGACCCCATTCCACACTAAAGCATTTCCCTCAAGGTGCCTTCAGAACCTCCATCTCACAAATACCCTGAACGTCCACACACCATAACATGACGCCAACCTTTCCGCAGGGTGCAGACAGCAACACGCTGAACATGGAGAGGTCTCTTCCATGGAAACAGGAAAAAAAAAACTATGGCAATGTGACACTAACAAGAAAAAAAAAATGCAAGAGCACTGAAGCCACAATTAAATGCAGCTGTCCTTCTGTTTTCCTTCATTTCCCAGATTCTCAAGTGCACACAGGTTTCCCCAGGGTAAGCAAGAGCACTTGAGGAAAGCTCCCAACATGTCCAAACTGGCTGTTCAATGTCCTTCTCGCTATCCCAACTTAAAGGGGCATTCTCAGCAAAGGTTGGTCTCTCCAACCAACTAGATCAATGCAGAGGGAGAGAGGGGGCAGGATGACTTACCAAGTAGAAACTAAGTTTCCCAGCTATTCCTGTAAACTGCCTGTACTTTCAAATAGGAAAATATCCTAAATTAAGGACATCCTCAAAACATGCTAACTCACTCAGCTGTCCTACACATGTGGCATACCTAATTCAGTATTTTTCAAACTTGGGTCAAACCAGTCAGCTGTAAAAATCAATTTAGTGTTGCGACCACCTCCTTTTTTTTTTTTTAAATAAAATACATGACACAACATCAGGGCATCACAAGTGGTAAGGATCAGGGCTGTCTCCTGAAACTTTTGTTTCAGATCTTGATGTAAAATATACTTCTTACACGGGTCACAAACCAAAAAACCTTGGAAGCTTAGGTGTGACTGATAAAAATCTGCAAGAGAAATTTATAAACCAAAATCTAATTCTTTTTAAATTACAATTTTCGCAAACTAAAAGCTGGCTAGTGTTCCTACCACCAACTGAAGCTTGCTTTTCTTCAAATCTGAATTAAACTGATTGAAACAACAAATGTCCAAGGACACGGAGTACATACTTCCACAAATCAACCTAATTTCTTTATGTCTATTTGTAGTTACTACATTCAGTTCATGACTTTTTATTTTCTCCCCATGCTAGTAAGAAACTGGGATGTGGGAGGTAAAAAAGGAAAGGCCCCTGGCAACCTTCATTAAACATTTATTACAAATATTAACTCATTCGGATGTCTTCCACCCCTCACCTAGGATCTGGCACATAAATTTTCAATAATGGTTCCTGATCAAATAAAATATCAATCTCATATTCCTAATTTTTCGTATTTCTTCAGCAAACCCAAACTGGAAAGGAAAAAAAAACCTTTAATGTTTGTAAAAGTTAATAATAAAACAACAGGGCAGCATGGTAAGTAGAAGCATAGTCTGGGAGACAGGAAAGTTCTGGTTTCAAATCACACGCTTGCCAGCTAATATACTCCCTGTCCTTGGTCAGTTCAATTAGTCTCTGTTGGCTTTCACATCCAGAAGACAGCATAAATAATATCTCTGCCTCCAGAGGTACCAGTAAAAATCTAGAGGCATAAAAATGATTTGCGACACAACGAAAAATGGTGTTTATACTAAGATGTCCTTTCAGGCTTACTTTTTAAATATCTTTGATACTTAAATTCAGGCTGCCTGAATTCACTCTGCTGTCTTTCTCGAAATCTTTACCCCAACTCCTTATAAGCCCTGTTCAGAAGATGAGAGAGGGGAACAAAAAAAGGGAGGGGGGGACAAAGGTATCAGGACAGGGCACAGAAGGGTTAGCACGTCTCTCTTGTTTTATCCTAGATTACAGTCAAAAGCAGGTATGCCTTTCATTTAATTTAAATCCACTTTGAGGAAAGCCTCCCGGGCCAGTAACAACTGTTAATTCAAAGAAGAAAAATAAATGTGCTTGTTGTTTTTCTTTTCGGGAGAAGGGAGAGGAAAGGAATGTTCTTCCCCAAATAGCATACTAAGCACGATTACACAGTTTGTAGATGGACTTAAAGACAGGAATGGTCAAAGCCACCTTTTACAGCCCCCCAAACCTGTGACAGCTGAAAATCTGGTGGTCTCAACCAAACAAAAACAGTTCCCTTGAAATGGAAATTTACCTCCTCTTCCTAAGATTTTTGACCCACCCTCTTGATGACCAAAAAAAAAAGTGAGGACAAAAAATGTTGAGAACAGACACCACCACCAGGTGACCAACTGATACTGACTTCAGGGCACCAGCCAACAGGGCTTTAAGTACCTCCTCAAACTGATTCACTTTCCACAAAGGCCTTATACCTCCACCGTAACCTCTAAGTGAGGCATCTGTCCTAGATTACAACCTGATTAACACGGTATAAGTCAGTCTAAAGGAAATACTGATGAAAGAAAAAATGTTCAACTCAAGAGATCCTTCTTGCTCTCCGCTCAGGAATCATCTTTCACCCAGTTCACCGTGCCTTCCTGCCTCTCCATTCAAACCAACGCGAAGGAGGAACTTTAAGAAATACCAAGAAACCACATCTGATTTTTACCTAGCAGTCAGCAGAAGCTTAGGTTTTAAATGTGTGTTGAGTTTAAAAGCTCTTTAGATGAGATTCAAGGGCAGTTTTCTTCAAGTACACTCAAGATACTAACTTTGACTGTTACTCCTTTAAAAAAAAAAAAAAAAACCCTCAGGATAAAATTTTGGTAGCTTTGTGTTCCTATTTTTCTAGATTTCAAACCTGAATAATGAAGCCCAGCTTTCTTTTTATGGTTAAAAAAAAAAAAGATAAGGTGAGGTGAGGTGGGGTGGGGTGGGATGATCTGCCACAGAAGACGGGGCAGATTCAAGTCTCAGCCCCTAAGATGCCAGGTCCAAACACTGCACTTCTCAGCCCTAAAGAGCAAGGGAAGAAGAAAAAAGTGAGCTCGCTGATGTCTGTAAAACAACAAATAATCCACTTGGATACCGGGGTTGTTTTTTTAAAGCTCTTTATGTTCACTCGCTCAACTAAACTGGGACAGCAAAACTTTAGAGACATCCTCTTAACTGCACCGTGAGATTTTAATCCTAATTATTTTGCCACCATTTGTGCGCTTAACAAATACGACAAATTAACCAGAGCCAAGTGGTTTTGTTTTCCAAAGGGCTAAAAACAGTCCCCAAAGGCGAAAAAACTTTAATGCTAGCACGCACATTTGAAATTCAACTCCCCCCCGCCCCAAAAGTCACTGGTAAGCCAAGATGCCACAAAGTTATCAACGGGAGGTTTACTTGGAAGGAACTCGTCTGGATCCAATCAAGTGTCCAAGTGAAAGCCCAGTGTCCCTAGATCGGGCGGGTCAACCTCGGCTCGGGACACTGGAGTACATGCTGTCCGACTGATTCCCTCCTTCCAGAAGGTTGACACGCTCGCACTTTCCCCTCAGTTGGCACCAGAAGGAAAGGCGCGGAGCAAATGCGCTGGAAGTGGGGCTGGCGGTTACACCTTCCCTCACCCCGCCCTGCCTCCTCCGCCCGGCCGGGCCCAGGACGAGTCGGGGCGCGCCCGGGGCTCCCCTCCGGCCTCTCAACTTTATCGCCTGCTCGCGGGGGAACGGGGCCTCGACCGCCCCCCGCCCGCACGCCGGGCCCCGAGCCCCGGTCGGGGCCTCCAAGGGCATTTGCCCCCATCACTTCTCCCGGGGAGCGGGCCGGCGCCGGGCCTGCAGCTCGGCAGGCGTCGTGCGGGGAGGGCGGCGGGGAGGGCGAGGCGGCCGCCTCCCCCACACCCCTGCCAGACCACCGCGGCTCCCGGCCGGCGAGGGCGCCTCCAGGCCGCGCCCCCGCAGCCGTACGCCCACCCCCACCCCCCGAGCCCCGGGCCGCGGCGCCGGGCAGGGGCGCCCTGGGGGCTGGAGCGCCGCGCGGGAGGCCCGCGCGACCCCGGAAGGGGCAGCGTGCAGGGGGGGCCCGTGTTTACACCGCCAAGTTCCCCGCTTCCGCCCGGCCCGCGCATCCCTCCCTCCCCTCGCGGCCCGGCTCTTGCTTACCTGCATGCCGGGCAGGCCCGACTGCACCGGGGAGTGAGCCATGGCGGTCAGGACGGCCACTTCCTGGGACGGGACGGCCGGGCCGCGGCGATCCGCGCGGGCGACGAGGCCCGCGGGCCGCGCGCAGCCCTGGGGGCGGCGGGGGCGGCCGGCCAAGCCCGAGTCCGGCTTCGGCGGGGGCCGGTCGGAGTCTGAGGCCACCCCAGCCCCGGCGGGTCCCGGGCCGGGCGGCGGGCTCAGCGGCGGGCTGCGGGCCGCGTCTCCATGCGCCGCGCCGGGGAGGGGCTGCGAGGGGCGCGGGGACTCGCCGCGAGCTGCCGCTGCCGCTGCCGCTACCGCCGCTACCGCCGCTGCTCGGCTGGAGCCCGGCGGCCTGGGCCCGCGCGCGCTGGCCGCCTGGAGCCGGAGTGGGCGCGCACAGCCCGCCGAGCCCGCGAGCGCCGAGCCCAGCGCGCCCCGCCCCGGCCCGGCCCCCGCTCCCGCCCCCGCGGCCCGGCCGGGGACCCCGCCCCGCGCTTCCGGGAGGGGGAGGAGGCTCGCGGCCGCCCGGCGCCCTAGGCCGCAGCCAGCGCCGCCGCCTGCCGGGCGGGCGGGGGTCCTGGCGGGGGTCCGAGCGCCTCCCGCCGGCTGCCCCCCGCTCCCTGCCGGCCGAGCGGGGCCGGGAGGAGGCCGGCGCACGAGTGCGGGGAGGGGGCCTCGGCCCCGGCGCCCGGCGTAGGGAGGAGGGGACTGAGTGGGCGCTGGGGCCGGGCCGCTTGCCTAATCCGCCTCCCCCCTATCTCGCCACCCACCCACCCCGCGCACTCCCGGCCCGGGTCCGGCGCGCAGGGGGCCCGGGCGACGAGGGAGCGGTGAGCGCCAACTCTGAACTCTGCCATCTTCCTGGTCCAAGCAAGCCCACCCCGCTCCATCTGTCCCCAGGGAAATGGGCTCCAGGCGACCTCCCCGAGGGCAGAGTCTGGGGCGGGGAGACCTCGGGAGGGAGAGTGCCCAGAGGGTCCTCGGTCTGTGGCCAGTTCAAAACTACCAGGGCGGAGCTTCTTCGGTGTCCGGGTGCAGTTTCCAGCCAACCCTAGGAGGAAACCGGGAGGGGAGAGGTCGAGAGCTGTTCATTCCCAGTGTTTTTGCTGCTTGAAAACAGCCCCACTTGGAAGGCTCAGCTAAGCAGTGAGGGGGCTGAACCCCACCATCTCCGGGCTCCAGACCCAGGCGGGAGCGTCCACCCAGAAGAAAGGGGAAAATGGGGGAGGGGGGCGTGGAGGGTGGGCAAGGAGGAAGGGAAGACAATCGAAGGAAACCGTGTCTAGACTTATCCCCGGCCCTCTCTCGGCATCTCGGCTGTCCGCAAAAGCTCCAGGCCCCCTCTGGGGACCAGTACTGCCTTTACTTTTGAGTCACCTCTTCTCCGACTGACTACAGAGGAAAGAAGCCCCAGAAAGTATTTCATTTGACGGTGACAGTAACAGCCACTGACTGATGTGCTGCACCTCGGGTTGTTGGGACCAGGCAGTCATCCGTGCTGCGTGAGGTTGGACGTACAGAACGAACGCGAGTGGCCCAGAGATCATAAACAATTGGAGGAAACTCTCAAAGTCCGCCAGCGACGTAAGGGGTGTTTATACTCCGAGGGGTCACTGTATCCTGAGAATTTCTGTTCCCTCTAGTGCTCTGGATCAGACGAGGAGTGGGGTGCTAAAAATTAATCCCCACTTTCCCTTTGGAAACGTGCATGTTTTTCCTCAAAGTCCCGGATACCTTCAGATACCTTTATGGTATCACTGAGTCGGGAAGCCCTGCCTCCCCCAAGTACTGTGAAGAGAATGTGGCAAATACAAAGTTAAGAAAAGCATGAACCCTGATACCTAAGAGTTCACCATCTTGTGTGAGCTTTGTGTCCCTAATAAATGGGTACATAAAGAGATGAACAGCAAAACAAGCAAGAGCATGCATCTTTAAAATGTTCATAATCTTCAACCCAGAAAGTCTCCTTGCAGTAACATGGCCTAAGGTTAGGACTAAGAGGGGCTCAAGAATGGATACAAAAAGATGCAGTGCAGGGATAGCTATAATTGTGGGAAAACTAGGAACAGATTAAAAATTTAACAGAGATTGTTAAGTAAATGATAGTATATTTATACAGTGAGTACTACGTAGTCATTAAAAATGATGATGTATTACAATATTTAGTAACACGGAAAAGTATTTTCATTATACATTGTTAAGGGAGAAGACACAGTGTACAAATGTATAGCCTGATCTCAAACTACTTCCTATATATGAAGTTATATTTAAATATATCATTTACATATCTATATAATGTTATATGTGTTATGCATAACCAGAGAAAAACCTGGAAGTATGTACACCAAGATTTAGCAGTGGCTATCCCTGGAATTAAAGGTGATTTTTTTCAGTCTGTAATCAACCAATAGAGACCATCACGCTAAAACTCTTTAGGGTTAGCAGTCAGGCAATAACAGGGCAGCAAGAAACAGGACAAGTGGACAGAAATGTTTGGGCACTGATCGGAGGCATTGCCATTGGAAACTCATGGGGCCCACATTGCATGAGCTTATTTCCAACAAATAAGCCATGGGGGGGAGGGGTGGCCTTGGACCATAATAATCTTGTATAAAAAGTAACCAGAATCCCACTTCATATCCAGAAGCTAGTGAGGCTACGAACATGTAGATTATAATGGGATACAACTGATCTGGAAACAGTGATTTGCATTCAGTAGTTGGTCTCTTTCCCTATTCATTTTTCCCTATTATTTTCCCTGTTTATCTCCTCACTGTGACTGAACTTCATTTCCTCCTTTGACCATATTTATACCACTGAGCACAATTCTCCTTGAAAGAGAAGAAAGAAGCAAAATAGGAGTTCATGGTCCCACTCAGTCATATACGGACATTACCCAGTATCCCCAGGGCAGTGGCCCTCTCTCTTTGTTTCAACAGAGCAGATGATTGACACAGCCTGAGCCCAGGATGAGATCCTGCCCAATTGCTCATTGCCTCCATTCATCCATTAACACATTTTTCGGATGCCAACTACATTTCAGACATCTGGCTCAGTGTTGGGTCTGTAAACACTGGCACTCCTCAGGTGCCTCTTCTCCCATCCTAGAGAAACCATCTCCCAGGATCCTAACTTCAGAATTTTACTGTAACACGATTGATTAAATTTAGAGTTGCAACAGCTCTAATTTCCGCTAAGGAAAGAAGAGGATTATCCTCTCATCCTCTTCCTCTTGTCACTTCCTCTCCACCCTCAACATATTATTACAAGAGATCATATACTATTATAATTTCAGAAGGAGAGATTTTGAGGGTCTCCATAGAGATTATGCATTTGCTGGTCTCCATGGAGATACTTACTAACCCAGGGAATTATTTTCATCCCCTGGCCCTCTTTGTCTTTTGTGTTGACTTAAGGATAACAATTGGGCAATGAATTGTGCTCTGACACATATTCAGGACCATAAAGGAGATTTCCATGCCCCTATTTGGGGCCCTTCAGAATACAGAGCCCTTGGTTATTGACTCCCCCTAAGCCAGTGAGTAGTCTCAGCAGAGCTCAAAGAGCGCAGCTGAAAACAAGAATTCAACAATCAGTCCCTTCACTTCTCCTTCTGAGTTGAAAAGATAAACACCCCCAAATGCCACTTTATAAAGAGCAGCTAGACAAGGGGCACATTAGCAATTTAAATTTACAGATTAAAGAAAGGGACTTAGATGGTGAACTTTAAAGAGAGAAATATGAGTAGCTTGGATAAGTACCTAACAGAAGGCTTGACAAATTTCTACACATGTTCAGCAGGTGAAGACACAAAAGAGGAAGACATTATTAAGATTGGTATAAAGAGGCATGGCTAGTCATAGTTGGATGACATGACAGCGAGAAAATATATGCTAGAGCCCTGGGAAGAGATCCGGCAGCATTGGTGCAAAGGAAGTTTCATCCAGTGGGCGTGGAGCTGGGAGATCAAGCTCTTATAGCAACATGACTATAAGTCAGTTTGGGGCCGCACCCTACATTTGTCTCCTGGGGCTGCCGTGAAAAAGTCCCATGGGCTGGGTGGCTTAACAGAAACGTATTTCTTCACAGTGATGGAGGCTGGACGTCCGAGATCAAGGTGTCAACAAGGTGGATTCTGCTGAGGCTTCGCTCCTTGACTTGTAGATGGCCGTTCTCTCCCTGTGTCCTGCACATCGGTCTTCTGTGTGTGTGTGCATATGTGTGTGCCCTGATTTCTTTCTATCAGGACACCTGCTATATTGGATTAGGGCTCACCCTCATGACTTCATTTTAACGACCCTGTCTGCCACTGACTGCAGTCACATGCGGAGATACTGAGGGGTAAGACTTCAACATAGGAATGGGGGTGGGGCACCCATCAGCCCTTAACACACCCCTTTCACTGCCCATGCGGTTCTGGCCACCTGCTTTATCTGGTTCCTCCAGGCTCGGCTCCATGAGTGAGAGCTTCCTTTCTCCTCTCCCAAGGCCTGTGGACCGTTCTACACACGTCACATTTCACATTTATGCTAATAGGCATTGCTTCATATTTCCGTGGGCGTAGTCCCTAAACTTCTCATATAGAAACTAGAGCATTAATCTCCAACCACTGGACAACACAGAGCAGAAGCAGGGAACAGAAACACGTATTTCCTTGGTAAAGCGTTTCCAGTTAGAAGAAATCATCTGAAATACGTGGCAGAATCTGCCAGAAAAGAGTTCGGAATATTTTCCAGGGAGTACTTCAAGAGTCATAAATACTCATTTCAGCCAAAAGGTTATACTTTAATAAAGTCTTTCTTTCTCCCCAGTGTCTCCTCCGGCCCTGAGTATCACTGCACTTGGAGGTGCAATTTACCAGGATGGTCTGGGGCTGAGCCTGCAACAGGAAGGGGCTTTTTGTTCTCTGTTTCTGGCATGTTCTAGGGGCTCACACCAGGGAAGTTTAGGCTGTTTAGCAGGGTGTGTTAGAACAGGCTCACTAGAAAAATTCTCATGTGCAATTTTGCCTGGCAAAAAGCCAATTAACAGAGCTTGTCACCCTCTGAACAGTGGCCACTTGACCCTGCCAATCAGCTCATAAAGGCTTCAGTACACAAAGACTCATCAAGTGCCGTGTGTGTAGATTTCCTTCCCTCCTTAGGCTGGGTTTGCTTTCAGATGTGTCCAGAAAGGGCATAAATGAAATCATCCCCAGAAGGGTGATGTCATCCATCCCACAGTCTCAGAACTGTAGCTCCCCTTCTTAAAAGCCCTTGGCCCTGTTTTCTGACAAGGAAGACAAATTGTAAAAAGCAATTTTAATTTTCACTTCAAGGAGATCTAGGGAATTATGTGCTTAAGGAACACTGTATAACCACCCAAAGGTAAAATGTGCCTGGGAGTTGTAGGCATTGGTTCCAGAATGCACACAGCCAACTATGCTTGGAATCCTTATGAAAATACTGACCTGACACAACCCTATCATCAAGAATTCACCTGAAAAAAAGATAAGCATGTAGTTTCATACCTTGATTTTCCAGCCTAGTTTTATTTCATTTCCTATGAAGCTATGTCAGTGATTACTATTAGTCAGTGCTCTTTGAACAAGTGACGGAAACCTAGCTCAACCCTTCATAACCACAAAAGGGAAATTTTAGCTCCACGATGGAAATCCAAGCTTCCTGGACGAGGCTTGGATAAATCAGTGATAAAATCAGAGCTCTGCCTTTCTCTGCCTGTCTTCCCTGCTGGCCTCTGCTTACCCTTATCCTCATGTGGGTTTCCTAGATGAGGTGCCAGGAGTCTCTCTACATGTCTTTGTCATCCCAGAGAGAAGAGAGTAAGTTCTTCTTAGCCAATGTCATAAACAAAGCTAGTGGAGGAACTCAAATTTGTGTGTGTACGTTCTTGTGACCAGAGGGCAAAAAGACACAGGGATGGAACAGTCTAGTCCAGACAGTGTGCAATGTGGAAGAGACAGTTGCCCGATGGAAAGGAGACTCCTGGCCTGATCGATACAGTCCACCCTTTGGCTGTCCAGCACATGTGCATGCCCACATACACAAACAAACACTCTTTTGTGCACCCCCCGCCCCAACATAATAGAGCCAGCTCATGTATAACCATCCATGTACTTATCGCTTCTCCAAAGCAAGTCAAGTTCAAGTGCCTTCTAGTTAGGTCATCCATTCCTACTCTGGAGGCTCTGGATAATATGTATTCCTCTTTGTCAAGTCTGGATATAGCTTTTCACCGGTCAACAATCTGCTGTGTATCTATATGGTAAATGTTAGCATCCTTATTGTGTTGAATATGGGAAAAAATTTTTGATAACCACCTTAAAAACTCTCACCTGAAAAGAAAGGGAAAGAAAAATAAGCAGGTGTCATCATCAGTCCATAATATACATGCTATCTTCCCAGAAAGTGAAGCACTTGGGGGAGGACCTGGGTCAGCCACTGAGATTGTACTTTCCTCTGTTCTCTGAAAAGTTCTCCATGTTCTGTGGCCTTCCATGGCCACACTGGAAAGGAATATGTGGAGGCTGGCCTTTCCGGAGGGTGCACTGTTTTAGCAGCCCACCTCCCGTTGGTGAGGATTTGAGGTCCTGGAGATGGTCTTAAGTGCAGAGATACCAAATTTTCTCCTTCCCAGTACCCTTAATATCTCAGTAATTTTTCATAGCAAACCTGAGCCAAAAGAAATACCTAATAGTCCAATTAACTAAGAAGCTAGGTACAAGAACTTAGTATTTCTGTCTTAATAGCTTAGTAGCCCTTTGAAAAAATAATGCTGTAAAGTAGAAAATAATCTGGGGCCTCTGAGTGGCTCAGTAAGTTAAGCATCCAACTCTTGGGGTGCCTGGGTGGCCCAGTCGTTAAGCGTCTGCCTTCGGCTCAGGTCATGATCCCAGGGTCCTGGGATTGAGCCCCGCATCGGGCTCCCTGCTCAGCAGGAAGCCTGCTTCTCTCTCTCCCACTCCCCCTGCTTGTGTTCCCTCTCTTGCTGTGTCTCTCTCTGTCAAATAAATAAATAAAATCTTTAAAAAAAAAAAAAAAAAAGCATCCAACTCTTGATTTCAACTCAGGTCATTATCTCAGGGTCATGAGATTAAGCCCAGAGTTGGACTCCACACTGAGTGTGGAGCTTGCTTAGGATTCTCTCTCTCCCTCTCCCCTCCCTGCTTATGCTCTCTCTCTCCCTCGCTCTAAAAATTTTTTTAAAAAAATAAGAAAATAATCTATTAGTTTAATTCTTAAGTAATCACAGTTATATGCTAAGGGGACATATGTTCCTGTTGGACCCCATACAACTTCTCAGACCTTAGAATGAGATTGGACATATTTCTTCAATTCTTCAATTCTTGTTACACATTGATTTTTTTTTTATCATAGCAGCTGCCAAAATATAAGCAGTTGCTTTGCTGATATATGACATCATTGAAAAGAATGTAGCATGATCTAACGTTGAAACTGTGGACCACCTGTCAGTATGGTGTCTGACAGATGCTTAATACTGTTGTATTTCTAGAAAATGTAAACTATCCTGTGCTACCTCTGTGAACTCTCTGCAGTAGTCAGGGCACCTTGAGGCAGAGTTTGGGAACCATGGTGTTAGGAACCAGGAACTCCCCCTGTCTTCCATTCTGTCTCACCCATGACAATTCTTCTCTCTCACAACTTGTGTTTCAGTATAATCCAGGCTTATACTTGTCTGGACTCTGTTGGTTTCACGCAACAGAAACCCAATTCAAATTATCTTAAACAAAAAGAGTAATTTATCTCACTTAACTGGGAAAGCCAGTATTTAGAAGCCAGTCACGTCAAGTTTGAAGAGTAAAATTGTAAAAGGTGAAGCTAGCTGCTGACAACTCAATTTGGGGATTCGAAGAAGGTAATCAGGACTCTGTGTGTCTTGATATTTGGGCTCATTGGCTCCTGCTTGCATTACCTGCCAGACAGGCTCTTTCCATAGGAGAGCAGGATGATTATGTCAGCCTTAGGCCCTCATCATCCCAAAGGCTTAAGAGCCCAGATGAAAGGGAGCATCCTTCATGATAGTTCTGCTAGAATTCATAGGGAGGATTCTGACTGGCTAGAGCAGTGGGAGGGACAGAATCATCCCATCGGAATCCTGGGACAGGGGATGCCTGCGTGGCTCAGTCGGTTAAGCTCCTGCCTTCAGCTCAGGTCATGATCCCAGGGACAGAAGACAGTTTTTTATGGGTGCCTATAACCTAAATAAAGTCACACTGAGAAGACAGAGCCCTATGCCCACTGGAGTTGGGGAATTAGAGGTTTGTTCTGAACAGGTACTTTTTCTGGCACTGGGGAAATCTTTCGTATTAAGTTCGGCATCTTACAGAGTTGTTAAGGATCAAGGACTGGCAAACTTCCTGTGAAGGGCAGGAGAATCAGTATTTTAGGTTTGTGGAGCAGGTGATCTCTATCACAGCTACTCAACTTCACTATTGTATCAACAAAGTAGCTACAGACAATATGCATTCAAGTAAGCAGAGAGGAAACCTTGCTTATAAACCCAGCTGGTAAGGCACATTGGCACCCTGCCCAGTAGTTTGTTGACCCCTGATCTAGATGAGTGACCTTGGTTGGGTGAGTGGTCGGACCACTGAATAGAGTTCAAACAGGGCAAGTTTAGGGAAGTACACAAAGGAGGAAAAATAAAGTATAGCTATACTACCTGGATATGTAGAGATGACAGAAAGAGACCAAGGAGCTATCCTGGACTATGGATTGTAAATAAGCCCTTAATACATAATTGTAATTAAAAATAAGGCAGGGTACAAAATACATATATAACTGGTGAGAGCACAAGGAAGCAAGTTTATATAGGGAGAATTCAGGCTCTTGGGGAACATTACCAATGGACCTTCACAATGAAAACTAAGCCATACCAAGAATACCCATGAACAGGGGCGCCCGGCTGGCTCAGCTGGTGGAGCATGCAATTCTTAATCTCAAGGTTGTGAGTTCAAGCTCCACGTTGGGTATAGAGATTACTTAAAAATAAAATCTTAAAAAAAAATACCTATGAAGAATCATGAGCTCCTTAAGGTCAGGATCGAAGTTTATTTTTTTCCCTTTTGATCCCAAGAGTGTTTCTGGTGTGGAAATGTAGAAGAATCATATAATAAATATTTGTTTATGCACGTCAGAAACAGGTAAGTTTAAAAATTAAAAATCTATTATTTAGAAAGTACTTAAAAATGGGGCACCTGGGTGGTTCAGTCAGTTAAGCATCTGCCTTCGGCTCAGGTCATGATCCCAGGGTCCTGGGATGGAGCCCTGCATCGGGCTCCTTGCTCCGCAGGAAGCCTGCTTCTCCCTCTCCCACTCCCCCTGCTTGTGTTCCCTCTCTCGCTGTGTCTCTGTCAAATAAATAAATAAAATCTTAAAAAAAAAAAAAAGACATGCATGCATATGATAATAATGTTTTTCATTAGAGTATATGTAAAATTCTGCTTCTGGCAATGGCTGAATTCTGGCCTAGATTATTTCAGAACAATGTCATTAAGTATGACTAGAAAAGGTAGATGAATTAATTAATAGACAAATTAATAAATTAAAAAAAAGTGTTTGAAGTTATCAGAGAGTTAGCAAGGCAATTTGTGGAGCCAAGATCCAGAAGAGAGGGAAGGCACAAGAGGTGGAGCCGGCCTGTGGGGCTGCTCTCCTCCCTGAGGCAATTGCCTATTTGAAAGAGACAATTGAGTGGCAAAAGAGCAAAACAGAGGTTTGGCACTTCCATAGGGCCAGGTAAGCCAAGTTGTGATTTCAGTGCTAAAGAAGAGAAGTTCTGACAAACCCAGACTTTTAACTGGGACCACAGAGCACCACATCCTAAAAATGAAGGTGAATCAGAAATAGACTAACTCTCAGGGTCCCTGGGCGGCTCAGTTAGTTAAGTGTCTGATTCTTGATTTCAGCTCGGGTCTTGATCTCAGGGTCATGAGTTGAAGCCCTTCATTGGGCTCCACACTGGATGTGGAGCCTACTTAAAAAAAAAATAAATAGGGGCGCCTGGGTGGCTCAGTTGGTTAAGCGACTGCCTTCAGCTCAGGTCATGATCCTGGAGTCCCAGGATCGAGTCCCGCATCGGGCTCCCTGCTCAGCAGGGAGTCTGCTTCTCCCTCTGACCCTCCCCCCTCTCCTGCTCTCTCTCTCTCATTCTCTCTCTCAAATAAATAAATAAAATCTTAAAAAAAAAAAAAAGAAATAGACTAACTCTCACAAAGAATAAGTCTAGCTTCAAATCAGCTCAATAAGTTAGACTAAGACAATCTGTCCTAGCTTTGTGCTATGCCAGAAGTAAACTTTAATCCTTTCTGGAGGAAGGTACCATCATCTAGAGTCTCAAACCATCTGTACATTTTTTTATAAGCAATGTATGGTGCTTAATAAAAAATAACCAGGCATAGTGAAATAGAACTTACACAATATAACAAGACATACAAGAAAGCAAGACAGGACAGAAGACTGAGAGAAAGAATATATAATAGAAACATAATCATAGGAGATATCTAAGTAATCAGAAGGAACATTAAAATAAATATGACTGAATATGAATATAACAAGAAATTAAATGACAAGATGGAGAATTTTCCAGGAAAATGGAAACTGTAAAAAAGAATCAAATGGCTCAATCGGTTAAGCATCTGACTCTTGATTTCAGCTCAGGTCATGATCTCAGGGTCATAAGATAGAGCCCTGCATCAGGCTCTGTACTGGGCATGGAGCCTGTTTAAGATTCTCTCTTTCCCTCTCCCTCTGCCACTCCCTATCCTGCTTGCATGCATGTGTTCTCTATCTCTCTAAAAAATAATGATAATTAAAAAATTAAAAAGAATCTAATGAAAATCCTAGAAATAAAATATATAACTGAAATTCTTAAAAATTTAATGAGTTTTGGGGCACCTGGGTGGCTCAGTCATTAAGCGTCTGTCTTCGGCTCAGGTCATGGTCTCAGGGTCCTGGGATTGAGCCCCGCATTGGGCTCCCTGTTCGGCGGGAAGCCTGCTTCTCCCCCTCCCACCCCCCCTGCTGTGTTCCCTCTCTTACTATGTCTCTGTCAAATAAATAAAAAATCTTTAAAAAAAATTTAATGAGTTTAAGAGCTGATCAAACACAACTGAAGATAGATTTAATAAAGAGAAATGGTGTGTGTGTGTGTGTACATACTGAAGCTCAAAACATAAAGTTGAATAAAAGAAGGCAGATATAAAAGAATACTGCACATATGGATTACTATATGGTTCCACTTATATGAAGTTTAAAAACAAATGAAACTAATCTACAGTGTTAGACATCCAAAGTGGTTAAATCTGAGAGGATAAAATGAATAATGATTAATTGTGGGAATGAGGGGGTTATTTCTTGACCTGAGTTGTAGTTACACTGGTCATTACACTTTGAATTATTTATCAAGCTGTTTTTGATTTGCGTACTTTTTTCTGTATATTATATGTCAATAAAATATTTATTAATATATGTGTATACACACATGTAAATATGAGAGGCTATTTCTATAGGTTATCTTTGAGTGTTATGGATAATTTATTTCTTTGTTTTTTTCTACAATGATTATGAATTCCTTATGAAAAAGGAAATCAAAGAGGGAAAAAAAAGAAAAAAATACTGAACAGTTGTTTTTGTTTAAAATTGAGGTATAATTGACATAT
The DNA here is from genome assembly GCF_029215605.1 of Mirounga angustirostris. Lineage (NCBI taxonomy): Eukaryota > Metazoa > Chordata > Mammalia > Carnivora > Phocidae > Mirounga > Mirounga angustirostris. The sequence continues at coordinate 12,612,655 of NW_026991711.1, read as the reverse complement.
AACTGACCGGTTTTATTTATGAAAATTCTTCTAATCCTAGAATAAAAAGCAAATTGGATTTAGATTTGACTTAAGAAAAAAATCTCCTATAACTAGTTGTTAAACAAAGAAAATACTAGATTCTCCTTCCCAGGTGGCCTTTCAAAATAGAATAAGTATTAAGTGTGGTCTTCTCTGAAGGCATGGTTATAGGCCAGAATACCTTTTAAGATTCATTTTGGGTCTATGATCCTATAGTTTCAATGTGAGGGAGGTATATTTATTTATTTTTTATATTTTTTTATTATTATGTTATGTTAATCACCATACACTACATCATTAGTTTTTGATGTAGTGTTCCATGATTCATTGTTTGCATATAACACCCGGTGCTCCATTCAGTACTTGCCCTCTTTAATACCCATCACCAGGGTAACCCATCCCCCCACCCCCCTCGTGAGGGAGGTATATTTAAAGAACTTCATTTATAGTGATTTTACCTTCCAGGTGGTGAGCCAGTGGCTGGAAATAATATGTAATCATATCATTAGGAACTCACAGTCTACGGAGGTCATATAATTATAGATGAAATGTGAATTCCATTTACTCATTAACAGTTATGAACTGTGCATGCCTCAGTCAGACTCTGATCAAGGGACGGAGATACTGCAGTAAACATAACAAAATCTATGCTCTTGTGGAGTTTATATTCTAATAAACAAATATCTAACACATCGAGTGGTGATAAGTGCATTGAAGAAAAACAAAGCAGAGTAAGGATAAAGAATGATCATGGAGATGGTTGTACACAGTGAGCAATTTTATTTTATTTTTTTCACAGTGAGCAATTTTAAAGATTCTCTTTTGTTTTTATTTTATTTTATTTTTTAAAGATTATTTATTTATTTGACAGAGAGAGACACAACGAGAGAGGGAACACAAGCAGGGGGAGTGGGAGAGGGAGAAGCAGGCATCCCACAGAGCAAGGAGCCCGATGCGGGGCTCGATCCCAGGACCCTGGGATCATGACCTGAGCTGAAGGCAGACGCTTAACGACTGAGCCACCCAGGCGCCCCTCTCTTTTGTTTTTAAAGATTATTTATTTATTTATTTGACAGAGAGAGAGAGAGAGAGAGAGCACAAGTGACCAGAGGGGCAGGCAGAGGGAGAGGGAGAAGCAGGCTCTCCGCCGAGTGGGGAGCCCAACCCGGGGCTCAATCCCAGGATCCTGGGATCATGACCTGAACCGAAGGCAGACGCTTAACCAACTGAGCGACCCAGGCGCCCCTTAAAGATTCTATTTTTAAGTCATCTCCATACCCAACATGGGGCTCAAACTTACAACGCTGAGATCAGGAGTCACATGTTCTACCGACTGAGCCAGCCAGGCACCCCCAGAGTGAGCCATTTTTGATTGGACAGACAAGGAAGGCCTCTGTGTTTGGGGATATTTGGACAGTCACCAGAAGGAAGCAAGGGAATGATCCATATGGCTTTCCAACCTGAGCGGTTCCAAGAAGAGGGAGCATGCTTGGATCATCCTTGAAGTAGCAAGGGGAGCAGTGTGGCTGGTGCAGTCTCAGTGAGCAAGAGAGAATGGTAAGGGATGAAGGAGCTTGGGGCAGATCATGTAGGGGCTTGTGGCTCAGGATGAGGACTTTCAACTTTATCTTTCTGAAATGGGAAGCTTTGAAGAATTTGAACAGAGGCACGATGTGATCTGCCAAATTTTAAATGTGTTACTCTGGCTGCTGAGTGGATAATTGATAGTAAAAAGGCAACCATAGAGAAAGACCATGAGAAATCTCTTGCTCTTCTCTAGGCAGGAAGTGATGGTGATTTGGACCACAAAGATATTACAGGGCCTAGGGAAAGGGGATAGAATTCTGAATATATATATATATATATATATTTTTTTTTTAAAGATTTTATTTATTTATTAGAGAGAGAGCACATGAGAAGGGGGAGGGTCAGAGGGAGAAGCAGACCCCCTGCTGAGCAGGGAGCCCGATGCGGGACTCGATCCCGGGACTCCAGGATCATGACCTGAGCCGAAGGCAGTCGCTTAACCAACTGAGCCACCCAGGCACCCTGAATATATTTTGAAGGCAAAGATCAATAGGATCTGAAGGAAGAGATGTGAAGTGTAAGAAAAGTGGAAGAAGCAAGAATAACTCCAAAGATTTTGGTCTGAGAAAGTAAGAGATTTGAGAAGCAACATTTATTGAAATGATGGAAGTCTTGAGAAATACAGTTGGGGAAGGATATAGGACCACATTAGCAGAATTAGCTCACAGTTCTTTTCATATAAAGGAGGAAGCAACTAAAAAGACTGAGTTAGGTAGGTAACCCTTCAGAATGGATGAAAAGAACCATTCTCACATTTTGACAGTTAATTTGCAAATTATGCATACCACAGTTTGTAATGCTAATTATTTCAAAAACAAATTATTTGTTATTTATTTTGTTCAAATTGCTCTTTCTTTCAACTGTGGCATTTTAATAGGGTCATAATTAATGGCAAGCCATAATATTCACATGTGGAAATCATTTTAACTCACACATGTCTTTTCCACCAACCTTAAGTATCACCCTTTCTGGAAAGATTTCCCTTGCCTCTTCATTTAGGGTTAGGCACACCCTTCCCATGGATTTCCAGAAAACCCCAAAGATTGTTCTATCATATTTTTTTACCAAATACATTGTACTGTCATCCTTTATTTATCTCCCTGATCAAATGGACAGATGCAATTATCTTTGAATACCCAATAGCTGACTTAAGTCTTGGCATTTACTAAAAAATATGGGAAAGGAAGGAAGAAGGGCAGGGAGGGAAGGAAGGTGAGAGGGGTCTAGAATGTATGTTCTCTCCATTACCTGGAGATTATTTCATTGCACTAGATCCACCTTACCTTACCTTGTTCATCCCTGATCCATTGGGCCTGGTGAGATGTAGGTATATTCTAGAAATGTTGTCTACTATGATGAAGTGGAAAATTGCAACATGGTGATTTATGGGAGCATCTTAACATCTTCCCTCTTTGCAATTGTACTAAGACTGAAATTATAGACCAGAACTGTCCAGTAGAACTTTCTGCAGTGATGGAAATGTTCTATATCCATGCTGTCCAGTAGAGTTACCACTAACTGCTCATGGCTATTGAACACTTGAAATGTGGCAAGTGTGACAAAGGAGCTGAATTTTTATTTAATTTAATGAATTTAAATTTAAGTAACCACATGTGGGTAGCACCTATCATTTGGATAGTACAGTCATAGACTCTATTGGGAGACATATTTTCTAATTTCCTTACTTTAGAGATGAAGAAACTCATTCTTAAAAGAAGCAACATGATTTGCCCAACTTCCTAATTTCTTATACTGAAACATGTTTCTGATTTTGTCACTACTCATTCCTAATGTGACCTTTATGTTGAAATCTACGTCTTCCGTAGAAACTTTTAATTTTCAGCTAGCAGACTAAATGCAATCCTTACAGACGAGTAACAGTAATAAACCACTTTAAAGGGGAAAAAAAAAGACCTCAAGTGCCACTGTATTTAGAAAAATGTGATTTTCTCAATAAGGAATCTTAAAAAATTATTATGATTATAATAAATTATATACTGTGGCTCATCTGATGATTACTTTCCTTAAGTGGTATCATTTGTTGAAACTCAGAATTAGCTACACAGAACATTATTCCAGTGGTAAACTGAACAACTGAACAAAGAACTTAATTTCTGAGACTCTACATTCTCACCTAGATAATAGTGAAGTGGGGACACATAAAATAACTGGAAAACTATAACTATATAAACTATATATAACTATATACAAACACACATATATATATATATACACATAACCATATAAAATAAATATCGTACTTCCAAAAGCACCTCCATATTCTGGACAAATATCTTAGGAGGAAAAAGTAGGTAAGAGTGGTCTTGCAGGAGGGGTGGAGGGCCAGGGGGAGGCTGTAAATTGTCTCTTGTCTCCTGTAATAATGAATATAATTCTTGTAAATCTACTGGGTGCCAGACACTATAGCCTATAGAACATTCTTTTTTTTTTTTTTTAAAGAGACAGAGACAGAGAGAGACACAGCGAGAGAGGGAACACAAGCAGGGGGAGTGGGAGAGGAAGAAGCAGGGGGAGTGGGAGAGGAAGAAGCAGGCTTCCTGCTGAGCAGGGAGCCCGATGCGGGGCTCGATCCCAGGACCTTGGGATCGTGACCCGAGCCAAAGGCAGAAACCCAATGACTGAGCCACCCAGGCACCCCACCTATAGAACATTCTTTTCACTAGCTTAAACCAAACTCTACCTCTCTGACTTTTTTTACACATTCACTCAGCAAATGGCCAACCCTGGATGGACCAAATGTCCACCTTCTTTGTCTTGCACCTGGGAAGCTGAGCACCTGTGGCAAATCTCACTGAGGGGCAGACCAGCTGTAGATGTAAGATCACCTGTCTCATACAGACCCTCAGGACTCCCTGGAGACCACCTGTGCTGCTCTGGATGGTCATCTTTCCTGCTCCCCTCAGAGCCCAGCACCCTACTTCTGCCCCATTGATCCTAGCAGATGACCCTCTCTCCTACTTTGCCAAGAACAGGAGCTATGGGATGAGAGATGTCTCGTATCTCTCACCTCCATGTCTACAAACCTATTACCAATGGTCCCAATCCTCTCTTCTGCTACAATATGACACACGTCCTTCCTTGCATCTAAATCCATTTCCTCCAACCCTCCTCTGTTTTCAGGGACCTTATGCTACCTCTCAGTCTCTCCTATTTCTGGTACTTTGGTCTATTACTCCGTCTTTCCCATCAGCATTTAAACACCCTTATGTTTTTTCTATCTTGAAAGATAAAAGACAAGCTTCCCTCCATACTACATACTCCCCAGCTACCATCCCAACTATCCCTTTCCCTCCACAAACTTCTTCAAAGTCAATCCTATTTCCTTGCTTTATTCTCCCCTCTCAGATCCCTCCAATCTGGTGTAACCCCAGCACTCTGCAGAAACTGTGCTAAATTCACCAATGACTTAGGCGGGCACTTGTAGCTCATGGGTAATTTGCTGTCTTTTATTTTTTCATGTTCGCATCTGGCATGGTTGACTATGCCGCCTTATTGCAATATTTTTCTCCTGTTGGCATCTGCATCACAAATTCCTGGTTTCCTCTCACTTTTTAGGTTTCTCCGTCTTGCTCTTCCCGGCAGGCTCAGTCTACTTCCCCCAACCTTTAAATACTGGAAGCTCCAGACCCCCTCCTCCTTACCCCTCTTTGCTCCTTTGGGTCCATTATACCATTTAGTTATCCTGATGACTCCCAAATTTATATCTCTAGCCCTCTCTTTTGAGCTCAAGAATTGTAAATCCTGCCATCTCCATTTGTATGCTTTCCAAGGTCAAGATCTGCCCCCAAAGACTTGGCCCTCTTCCTGTGTTGTTAACACCAACAAATCAGACCACACAGAACTGCTCACTCAAAAACGTGGGACCCATCCTTGACCCTTTCATCTCCTTCTCCTGATTAATCAGCTAGTCCTCTAAACCTGTCCTCTAAATTCCTTGGGGATCCATCCATTTCCTCTGTGGGTTCTGTTACTGCCCTACTCTGAACCTCACCTCTCACGTGTGGCCCATGATCAGTAGCATTGTATTCATCTGGGAGTTCGCCAAGAACCCCTGGTGATTTGCATGTACATGGAAGCTTGAGAAGCATCTCTCCAAACCGGCGTAATTTCTCCATCTGGGCTCCCTGCTTCTACTCTGGCCCTTTCCAATGGATTCTCCACACAGCGAACCAAATTGTGTCACTCATGTACTAAAAGCCTTAAAATAGCCTCCTGTTTTCCTTAGAATAAAATATATTCTGTATATTTTTCCTTTTATTTGCTGCGATTCAAGATACTGTTGGCCTTTGTCTAATTACATCCTTATTGTATCTCTTTTAACACAAAAAATATTTGACAGCTTTATTTTTTTAAAGTACCTTTAATCAAGAAATGTTTTATTTAATTTTGTCCTTTTTTTTGCTATGAATGTTATATTTGCATTGTAAATTGCACTACTTCTCAGTTCCTGTAGTTAGTTAATTCACATAATAAATGCATATAAAAAGCCCTCAAGTATTGAAGAGGTGCTTTTCTTTGCAAACTGCCATAAATTATGCTCTGAAAGCTTGAGAGAAACCCCCTTGGATGAATAGGATTAAAATCTGAATGTTGTTTAAGCACGGAAAATAAAACTCTTTCTAATTTTATTTATTTATTTTTATGAGGAAGACGGTATTCTGGACATGATGGCCACTTCTTGAACAAATCCAGACAACATCCTCTGATAGACCCACATATGTTGCAGATGGGTTCAGCATTCTGTTTCAATTCCCTGGGCAAATGCCAGTGTGGAAAAAGGTTTTGTTGTCACAGGTAACCCATGGAGCTTTAAAAGCAAAAGCACGATTGTTGAGTCTATAAAATTCAATTTAAAAAATATCCCTTTCACTTGTTTAAGTATAAAAGAGGAGCTGGGGATAGAAATATTTCATAAGGCTGTGGAACCCAATCCAAAATGTTCACTGCAATGTAGATTCCCCTCAAAAGCTTTCTACACCTTATGATTTCCAATGGGGTGAAGGGGTCCTGCCGACAAACTCTGATTAGGCTGCCTAGAATATTGGCTGATTTCGCCAGGCAGCCCTGCTCTCAGGAACGCAGTCCAAGATATTCTGGAACATTTCTGATTGACTTCCAGTACTGAATGACAGATTTCACTTCTATGAAACATTCAGAATAGGCCAGTCCATAGAGATATAAAGTAGATTATTTGTTGCCTAGGCTGGAGGAGAGGGATGGGGGGTTGAGGGTTGACAGCTCAGGAGTACAGGGTTTCTTTTTGGCATAATAAGATTGTAAAATTGATTGTAGTGATGGTTGCACAACTCTGTGAATCTATTAAAAGGTACTGAATTGTACATTCTAAATGGGTGAATGGTATAATTGGTGAATCATATCTCGAGAAAGCTGTTAAAAAAGAATGAAAAAAAAATGGGGGTGCCTGGCTGGCTCAGTTAGTAGAGCATCCCACTGATCTCAGGGTCGTGAGTTCAAGTCCCACATTGGGTGTAGAGATTACTTTAAAAAACATCACAGGGGTTCAATGCCTCCATGTGGTAGGAAAAATAATTAAAAGAAATAAAAATAAACACTTAAAAGTATCCCTCCTAGGGGTGTCTGGGTGGCTCAATCAGTTAAGCGTCTGCCTTCAGGTCAGGTCATGGCCCGGGGGTCCTGGGATCGAGCCCTATGTCAGGCTCCCTGCTCAGTGGGGTGTCTGCTTCTCCCTCTGCCTCTCCCCCTGCTCATGCTCTCTCTCTCTCACTCTCTGTCTCAAATAAATAAATAAAATCTTTAAAAAAAATGCCCCTCCTAAAAAAGATGAGGAAGAAAAATTTAAAGATATACTGAGCAGAAGTAATAGGGATGATTGCTTCTTATGATGCTTATACAGCTATTTCTTGATTTTTCCCATTAGCTACCTACCACTGAGTTCCTGCTACACAAGATGAAGATCCCGCTTCTCATATGCCCCTCCCCCATGCACACATATGCTTTTTCGGCCCACCTTCCTGCCATTATAGCTGTATTGTAATCTTTGGTAAGATCAATATTCAGCATTGATGACTGTCAAATGTATTATCTCCAACAAAGTTCTTTCTGGAGCCTGGACCATATCCAAATGCTTCTTAAACATCTATAATATCTAATAGGCATCTCCAACTTAATTTGTCTGAAACCGCTATTGCTTCCCCTCCAAAACCTGCTTCTCTCTGCCTTTCCCATCTCAGTAAATGCCAGTGTCATTTTCCCAGTTGTTCAAGTCAAAAACCCCAAAGGCATCTTTGACTTCACTCTTACTCTCCCATCCTCCATCTGATTATCAGCAAATCCATCTCACTCTCCCTTCAAGATATATCCAGAAGCTTACACCTCCTTCCCACTTCCATGATACCCACCCTGCTCCGAGATACCATCACTTCTCTCTTGAATGACTGCCATGGCTTCTCAGTTGGTTTTCCCACTTCCGTCCATGGTCCCTTGATCTATTTTCAACAGAAGGATACAGTTAATAAAGGTTGGATCACACCACTCCTCTGCTTCAAAGCCCCTGTGGCTCTCCCATTGCACTGTGGGGACATCAGTCGTGGTGAGATTCCCGAACCAGTAAATCTGGTTGGTCCCCCACTAGTCTGCTACCTAAGCACACAAGCCTAGTGCCTATTATCCATAGTTTTCTGGAAGGGCTAGGAAGGTTAAACCTCCACTTAAAACATCAACCACAGAAACAACTGAGTCTTTACCTGCTAAATGTATAATGCTCTCCAATGAAGATTTCTTTCACCCCGATAAACAGAAGTCCCTGCCATTTTCGTATACATGGGATGAAGACGCTAGGCTATTTTTCTACCCAGTCTAAACTCCCCTAAAGTAAATCCAGCTCTAATGTCCTTAATGAGGAGAAGGAGGCGATAACTGCTCATTCTCCTAAACTACTCTCCATAGCTCCAAGCCTTCTCTGGTTTCTTACACAAGCATTTGCAGCCTTCTCAGGGGCCCAACTTGGGGAGCAAACAAAACTCCCCAAAGAGACACTGAGGTACATGTACTGGGGCCACCCTCTGGATGTCTTAATATCTGTTTCTTCGTATTTGCAAATGGCTCTGTCCCTAATTAGCTGACATTCCTGATCTAGTTATTATTCTATTAATCCACAGTAATCGTCTTAATCTATGAAATCCAAGTATGTTATCTAGGAAGTAGGGTCACCCGGAATTGAGATACAGAATTTGCTTCGTGGATTACAAAACCAGAGCCGGAAAAATTGCAGAAAAGTTGCTATAAGCTAATTTAGGAAGCATGCTTATTAAAATAATCTCTTTGAGCCTATTTTTCTCTGAAATACTGGGAAGGGGATGGCAGCAACAGCATTATTTCCTGCTGAGGCTATTAGACTCTTGTCTGTCACCTTCCCGCGAAGGAGCAGCTTCAGGGGAAGCCCTCCTCCCCAGCTACTTCTCGGTCCTGGCCCTTCTCCTCACATGTCTTCATTTAATCATTCAGGTTCCTGCGGGTTCAATCGGATTTCCTCTCCTCTTCAGGTCTTTTACTAAGTCTCTGCCTCTCAGAGTTCTTCCATTACTGACTTCAATTTCCTCAGCTTCCCTTTTCCTTGCTGTCCCTCATTCTCTTAGTCACAAATGTTTGCTGAGCACCTGCTGTGTCTTTCTGTGTTTACATCATGCTCTATCTCCGCCCTGGAAAGTCACAAGCGTGAGTGAGGTGGGCGCATAGGAAACGATCTGACAACCACATACGCTTGCACAGAAGACGCATGATCTCTTCGTCTCGGCATTTCTGAAACTGAAATGCATCTCTCTCATCTTGTAGATGATAAGAGAGAGAGATGGAGAGAGAGAGAGAGAAGAAACTCGCCAATCTCTGAGTTAGAGAGCACCGCAATGTAGTTATCCTTGCATGCTTTTAGTTTTCACCTCTGCCCTTAGCCTGCATGCTTCTACATAACATGCTGAAGCTACTATCTTGGGCGGCACTCCTCCCAAACGCGTAACCTGGGCCAAGGGCTAGTGTATGGGCAGTTTGCTGGGGTCTGATGCCAGGGAGCAGGAATGAGGGACTGGGCAGAGTGCTGGGGAGAGAAGAGCCGGTACAATGATTGTCAACCCTGTGGGCACTTGGGGGGTCAGTCCCACTAAGCCTTCCGAGGAACCACGTAGAACGCGCCTCAGAATTGCCTACCCACAGACAGCAGGGAGAGGTTTTTCTACTCGTGTCATCCCTCCACCCGCATGAATGCCACAGTGCACGCTGGAGTAGTCCCACGTGTGCAGGGCAGCTGAGGCGAGGTGATGTCAGGTCATACCTGCCCAGAACAGCTGCTGGAGAAAGAGGTGGGCTGAGAGGAGGGGACAGCAGGAAAAAAAGTGTCCCATACAACGGCTATTTTTTCCCTCCTTTTTAGTAAGAATGCTCATAGATGGGACGCCTAGGTGGCTCAGTCCGTTGAGCGTCCAAATCTGGATTTTGGCTCAGGTCATGATCTCAGGGCCGTGGGATAGAGTCCCGCTTTGGGTCCCACGCTCGGTGCAGAGTCTGCCTGAGATTCTCTTCTCCCTCTCCCTCTGCCCCCAACAACTCCACTTGCACTCTCTCAAAAAACAAAACAAAACAAAACAAAAAATAAGAATGCTCAGAGCAGCTTTATACTCAATAGCCAAAAAATGGAAACAATCCAAAAGTTGGTCCATCAGTAGGAGAATGCATAAACAAAATGTGGCATATTTATGCAATGAAATCCTACTCAGCGACAAGAACCTAGAGCACAGATTCATGGAACAACATGGGCCAGTCCTACATACACGACACTACACAAGGGAAGGTGAGAACCAAAGGGTCCATACTGTAAAATGGGACTTATATGAAGTCAGAGAACAGGCAAAACTAATCTGTGGGTATGGGATCAGAGCAGTGGCTGTCTCTGGTGGGGCATGGAGATTAACTGCAAAGGAAGATGAGAGAACTTTCCAGAATGATAGAAATGGTCCTTATCTCGACAGAGGTATGGACTGCATGGGTTTATATATTCATCAAAACCCAATGAATTATGCATTTAAGATGTGTACGTTTTCCTGTTTATAAATTTTACCTAAAAAAAACTATTAAAGAAATATTTAACTCTAGAGAGTAGATTTACTTCTCACAGTAATATTGGTTAGTAACTGAAATTACTTTCTGTGTATCCAAGACTTGAGCAAATGAATAGGATGTATTTAGGATGATGAGAGCTGGGTTTCTCACTTTTGGAAAAGGGCATTACAAATATGGACAGAGGGAAGACTGTGGTGTTGCTTTGGGAACCAGAAGTATCAATATGAACTTATACTTTTATATGGATAGAGACAGACCTACTTGTACACATATAGGTAGAGGCGGGCACATGTACACATACAGACACGAGCACATACACACACATTTTTAAAAATTTATTTTTTTTATAAATAAACAAACACACACACACACATTTCTTAACCCTCTCTGCTGGAAGGGTCTTGAAGCAATGACCCACCAGGAAAACAAGCACATGTAGAGCCCAGATCTTGGTTTCTTTTTTTTTTTTCTTTTAAAGATTTTATTTATTTGAGAGAGAGAGAGAGATAGCGAGAGCAGGAGCACAAGCGGGGGAGTGGGAGAGGGAGAAGCAGGCTTCCCACTGAGCAGGGAGCCCGATGTGGGGCTCGATCCCAAGACCCTGGGATCATGACCTGAGCCGAAGGCAGACGCTTAACGACTGAGCCACCCAGGCGCCCCCAGATCTTGGTTTCTACTGACCATTCTCTGCTAAAAGAAACCAGGGCTCTTGGGAGAAATGGCTAACTCCAGGACTGGGGCAGGGAAAGTACAAAACGACCCCTGAACATCTTGCACCATTAAGTAAGAAAGTGAGATAGCAAAAGAGTGGACAGACCACCTTGCAGGAGTTCCCAGTGGTCAAATCTGGGCCATTTGAGCATCAAGCTAAATGATGATTGGAATGGAAGTTAGTCATCATGGAACCCATGACAAACTAAATTGAAAACAATAATGCTAAACTCACTGTAGTTAATAAAATGAAGCAGGAGTGAGAGCCACTGAAGACCATGTCCTACTTAGGACAGTACCGTTAACGCTTCGATAAATAGCATCCTTCCCAAACGTGAGCAGTCCCAATTATGCACGAGCACCACCAGGTTGCCAAGAGCTTCAAGGCAGCTAACCAGACTTGCGCACAGCACCCGACTTAGAATCCTGTGTCAGTTCCAGTCACTTCTAACCCTGGCACTGTATTATAACACGCTTGGTAAGCGTAGCCGGTATAAAGCTGAGTTCACAAACTCAAGGTATGCAAAATAAATGCCCGTTTCTTTGTTTTCTTTATATTAAACTTCCAACCCCAACAATGGACAATTGGATTTTCATTGCTACTGAGCTCTCTCTCCTCTCTTCCCAGACATTCAACAGAAGTCAGAAGCTCTGCTCTTTGTGGTACCAAGAACAGGCAAGGCCACTCTCCTGGGTTTTGGGCCCTGTTGGTGATCTTCACTGTCTCAGTCCACCTGGGTCTCTTTAATCGGGAAGGCCCCTGTGTCCTTGGCACCAAGAACCCTGGGCCCACCTAAACCTCATCACACCTGCTGTGGGGACAGCAGGGGACAAAGGCCATAGTCTAGAAGAAATCCCTCCAGCTGCTCTTCATTTGCCTCAGAGGGGGTCCTCTCCCCACTGGTGTCCTCAAAGAAAGAGAACATTAGTTCTCTAATGAGCTCTGGTTTTAGGAAAATAAGGCCAGGAAGAGAAGCATCTTTTACATAGTTTTGTTTTTGGCATGGTAGTTCCCAACTTCCTCTGAGTGCAGGGTTAGTGGGAGAGATGGGGGGAAAGCATAGAGGTCCTGCTAACCTTAGGGAAATGGGGGTGTGGGGAGACTGTCAGAAGAAACACCCAGTAAATTATCCTGACACATAGGTTATGTGTAAGTGACCCTGGGTTTTTTATAATATGAGAATTTATGACCTGTGGGATAATTACTCATGAGAGCTAAGAGAGAGCTTGCATTTTTAGATCAGTTTTAGGTTCACTGGGGGAACTTTGTGGTCCACTGAGGGGCCACCCACTTTCCTTCAGGAACTGGGACATGGCCCAGCCTCCCATCCATGGAGGACACAGTGACAACATCATCATGGGACGATCGTCCCACTCCTGCCTGAACTCAGTGGGCACAAGAAAGAGCTGCCTCTGTGCACCCAAATGTTTATAGCAGCAATGTCCACAATAGCCAAACTATGGAAAGAGCCCAGATGTCCATCAGCAGATGAATGGATAAAGAAGATGTGGTGTATATATACAATGGAATATTATGCAGCCATCAAAAAATGAAACCTTGCCATTTGCAATGACGTGGATGGAACTAGAGAGTATTATGCTAAGCGAAATAAATCAATCAGAGAAAGACAAGCATCATATGATCTCACTGATATGAGGAATTTGAGAAAGAAGGCAGAGGATCATAGGGGAAGGGAGGGAAAAATGAAACAAGACAAAACCAGAGAGGGAGACAAACCATAAGAGACTCTTAATCTCAGTTAACAAACTGAGGGTTGCTGGAGTGGAGGGGAGTGGGAGAGATGGGGTGGCTGGGTGATGGACATTGGGGAGGGCATGTGCTATGGTGAGCACTGGGAATTGTGTAAGACTGATGAATCCCAGACCTGTACCCCTGAAACAAATAATACATTATATGTTAACTTAAAAAAAGAAAGAAAGAGCTGCTCCCCAAAGGTCAAATGATGCCTTCCCTGAACAGCCTTCATTGAAGGCAACCTCTGCCTCTTCACCTGCTTTTCACTGACCCCATTTTCACCTTCTGACACTGCCCTGAATTTTTGTGATTTGCTAGTAGTGGGTCCAGGGACGTCATTTTAAAGTTTTTGTAGGACTCTGGGGAATAATCTGCTTGGACTTGGGGTCTTAAACTCATTTAAAGCATCTAGATCTTCCCTGAACTCCTCTTCTATCTAGGCCTTTGTACCCTCTTAAGGACTGTGCTCTGCCCTTTCCAACTGAAAAAAGATTTTTTTTTACAGATTTTATTTATTTATTTGACAGAGAGATTGAGAGTACAAGCAGGGGGAGTGGCAGGCAGAGGGAGAGGGATAAGCAGGCCCCTCTCAGCAGGGAGCCCCATGTGGGGCTTGATCCCAGGACCCCGGGATCATGATCTGAGCCAAAGGCAGAAGCCCAACCGACTGAGCCACCCAGGCGCCCCATCTGAAAAATTTCTTATTAAAAAAAAAAGAAAGATTGAAAGTAAGTAGTTCTACTTTTTTCTCTCTTAAGTTTATTCCTGTTGTATAAGCCATGGAAGTTCATAGTTTATAAAATAGAGGGGAAAAGAAGAAAAAATTACCCATAAACTCAACACCCAGATGGCTCTCGTTTTCTTCAAATGCACGGATACAAGCATAATTCTATATTTACCAATTATCCCACTGGCTATACTGTTTTAAACTTGCTTTCTCCTCTTCAACCTGTCTTGAAAAGGTCCATGTTCTCATGTTGACCATTAATCCTTATACCCCGGTCTCAAGCAGTGAGTTACCTCTTTGCTATTCTTATTTCAATTAGATCTATTTTTTAAAGCTCCTGAATATTTTGTTCTCTAAATTCCTTCTACCAGTTATTTTAGTTCTATAACTTTCATCAACTTGACTCTACATACATCCTTCTGTCCTGTGCACAATCGCTTATATAAAGTCTGTCCATGTTGGCATCCCCCATGTACCAGCTACTTCCTTAAGATATCCTCCCATTTCTTGGGTGCCTGGGCGGCTCAGTCCATTAAGCATCTGCCTTTGGCTCAGGTCATAATCCCAGGGTCCTGGGATTGAGCCCTGCATTGGGCTCCCTGCTCAGCAGGGAGCCTGCTTCTCCTTCTGCTTCTGCTGTGTGCGTTCTCTCTCTGTCAAATAAATGAATAAATTAAAATCTTAAAAAGAAAAAGATATCTTCCCATCTCTTCCTCAAAAAAGAGCATCATTTATAATTGCTTGTTCAGAATTTTGCTTTTGTTAAGCCCCCATTCCTTTTGAGCCAACTACACTTTTAGAGCTTTTGGCCCTCCAGTCAGATATATTTCTTCCCTCTGGACGTTTTTGACATCTGCTTTCTGAAAATCTAGGGTATGTAGTTGAAGGAGGCCAGACCAGCGGATCCAATGTGGAGTTGGCCATGTCCATCCTGAGCTCTTCTGAGAACTTGTTGCTCTGTCCACCCCAACATCACGCACACATGCACGCACAGGTTAAAACCCTGCACTCAGTGCTTGACCTATGGACCATCCCTGGCTCTATGCCCATAGTGAGTTGGACTAAAGTGGAGACACCTGATTCAAATAAAGCCAAGAGATTCTCTCTCCTGGGGAGATGGAACAGGGATGCTGGGACAATCAGTCTCTTCCAGGCACTGGCACGGGAGGGAAGTGAAAGAAAACAGTAGCCATACCTGGCCCAAACCCACGTAGATGGCAGAGAAAGCTGGTTTGCAGAGAGGAGAGGAGAGAAAGAGTGAGAGAGAGAGAGAGAGCACAAAGCAGGCACAGGGAAGAAAGCAGAGAGACTGCGGCAGACAAAGCTGTTGCCCTGCCCAGACCCCCTTGGGTTCCTTTTACCAGTTCTGCGCGTGCACATTACCAGCCTCTGCAGGAACTCTCCGAGGGGTGCCCTTGGGCACTGAAGCCACCCCCTCCACTGAGAGAGCCTGAAGCCCCCAGGAGTTGCTATTCTTCCCCCGCAAGCTCCTGCCGCACCCCACACCCCCCGTAGACGCTGATCATCAACTGATGGGTGCAAATACAAAAGTCCGCCTCCATTGCTTGAGGCAGAACAAGCTCTGAGGTCTAATTATACTCTTGAACTCCCCACTCCCCAGCCCTTCAGAAATTCCCCTCAGAGCACCTCACTTACACCTTAATCCTTGGTGTTTGGAAGAACCTGACAGAACAGATGGGAAACCATGCAGCCCAGGGAAACAGAAATCAGAAAAGCCTTGGGCCTGAGAGATTAGGTCCTGGTTTAGGTCCCTTGTGGGGCCCTAAGCTTTCCCCTCTGCGGGTGCTGTGGCCTGATCCTGAATCTTTGACTCACTCCTCCCTTGGGGTCAAGCTTGAACCAGCTGGTTTCTCTATGACCCTAAAAACCTTACTTGGGGGGGTCCCTGGGTGGCTCAGTTGGTTAAGTGTCTGCCTTCGACTCAGATCACGATCCTAGGGTCTTGGGATCGAGCCCCGTATTAGGCTCCCTGATCTGTGGGGAGCCTGCTTCTCCCTCTCCCTTTGCCTCCCGTTCCCCCCTGCTTGTGCTCTCTCTCTCTCTGTCAAATAAATAAATAAAATCTTTAAAAAAACAAAACAAAACCACCTTATTTGGGCACCCAGCATTCCCTCCCTACTGACAGAGTCACTGTCCTCCCCCAAGTTCCCAGAGTTTCCCTGGGATCAATTATTTTTTTCCAGTTGGTCAGCATCTGGGAGCTGAAATTATCAGCAAGACAAATTTAGAATTTATCAGAGGCTCTGCTTTTCCTGGAAAGGGGCTTCTGGCAGAATTTCTAGACCTTTAAGTCACTCATTACTGCTATGTTTGGCCATGTTTATGCTTTTATACTTATTTCTAGACTTTTAAACAATAAATAAATGCATTTATTATAAAATATATATTTAATATATGTAAATATGATATATATATATATATATATATATATATATATATATATATATATATATATAAATGTGTCACTCTGGTCCGAGAACAAAATTTTTATTATAATTAACAGCTTTTAAAGTATTATTTTAATGAAAAGTTCATGTCTTTTGCTCTTTTATCCAAAAGTCTATTTATAGGGAGAAAAATACAAGCTCATGTCTCTTATTTGGTGTTTTCATATTTCTTTTACTATAGCCTGCCTAACAAAGATATTTTTGTTATTGATAGAGAATTTCATTTTTTTTTTTAGGTTTCTTTCCTAAATGCCAAGGACTTCTTTGTATGATAGTTATCAAGTTCCTCCCTGGCTGTGATGAAAGCAAACAGCTTAACAGACAGCTCTGTCAGCGTGCCTGGGTGGCTCAGTCAGTTGAGCATCCCTCCAACTCTTGGTTTTGGCTCAGGCCATGATCTCATAGGTTGTGGGATCAAAGCCCATGTTGGGCTCCATGCTCAGCTTGAGATTCTCTCCCACTGCCCCTCCCCCCACTCGTGCTCATGCTCTCTCTCTCAAATAAATAAATAAATCTTTCTTAAAAAAACAGACATCTCTGTCACTGAATTAGGTATTTCCATCATACCGAGAACACATTACACAACAATTGATAAGTATAGGAAATAAATACAGGAGGCAGGGAGGGATGTCACTGTGGACCTGCCAGAAGCCAGGTTCTCTCAGGTCACCTCGTGAAATGGACATGAAGGACCCTGATGATTCTCATAAAGCTCAGAAGGGAGACTTGGGAAGGAAACGTCAGCCAGTGCTGACTTGGAGGAACAAGGACCAGAAATTAGTTCCCATTCCTCATTCAATGATTTTCTTTCTTCCTCTCTCTGTTTCTCTCTTTCTTTCAAGATTTTATTTTTAAATGATCTCTAACCCCAATGTGCGCTCGAACCCACCACCCCAAGGTGAACAGCTGTATGCTTCCCTGACTGAGCCCGCCAGGCGCCCCTGATTTCTTTTTCCCTTCATCTTGAAGACCTTGTGCTTTTCCACTTTCTTCCCAAACTGCTTCATTTTCGGCTGCTCTTTTGACATCCTAATCACCTTTCCCCTTTGCATTGCTCACACACACGAGCAATGCTTAGGGACTCCAAACATTTTCATGCCACAGATCACCCAACTTGCTTTTGTTGAACATTGACCAGGAGTCCGGAGAGCCCTTAGCACAGCACCGATTATGCAATATCAGGACGTGCTTGCTAAGTGGCCGGGTCCAGGAAGCAGAGGGAGGATATAGAAATCCCCTAGGAAGGGAGGGGGAGTCCCCAGCTTTCCACTCACTTAACAATCACATGTGTGAGTTCTTTGGGAGCCCATTTTATTTTTTATTTTTAAAATTTTTTTTAAAATTTATTTTTATTTTATTTTTTTGGAGTCTTTTATTTTTTTTTTAAAGATTTTATTTATTTATTTGAGAGAGAAAAGGAGAGAGAGAGAGAGCATGAGTGGGGGAGGGTCAGAGGGAGAAGCAGGCTCCTCGCCGAGCAGGGAGCCCGATGCGGGACTCGATCCGGGACTCCAGGATCATGACCTGAGCCGGAGGCAGTCGCTTAACCGACTGAGCCACCCAGGCGCCCCTTGGAGCCCATTCTAGATCTAAATCTCAGAACCCATGCCCTGTGGGATGGCTGGTATTGTGTCATCATTGTGTGTGTAACCGGCACAAAGCTCCAGGAGGGAGGTACCACTGATTTAATTAATTCCAATGTATCTTACACCTTTTTTCTCTTTCACTAACATCTCAGAATCCCGATGCACCTCACAACTGATGGCATCCTACAATTAGTATTGACGAGATAGCAGCCAGTGAGTAGGTCTTTGCCCCTGTGTACCCAGTCTTGGTCAGTGCTGTTACAATCAGCGTTTCAACTGAGTTATGTGCATTGTTGGGACTATGTGAGCCCGAAAATCACGGAAATAGGGCTGGCAATTTGGTGCTGGAGAAGGGATCGCATTTCTATATTTTCTTGCAAAGCAACAACCAAGGGCTTCCTGGACTTAAGGACGGAAGATTCTCCTACAGGTAGATGAAGCTGTGTTACCTTTAGTTACTGAGATCTGCACGAAGACACTGCCCATCCCATACCAAACAATGCGATAGGAGGCAGGAGAAATTTCCAGATTTCTGACGTAGATGAAAGACATTTCAGAACCATGAGAGGCTGGGTGACCAGTTCATGCATTGTACAGGGCTATTGTTCAAGCAACATGTCAAAGTTTGTTTGGTAATATTTGTCTTTCTTAGTGGTAAATAATGCATGCCTCTAATCAAAAGCATCTTAGATTTGATTAAGTGTATTTTCTCCATTTTGCTGACTGAAGAAGAAATTAAGTGATTTGGCCATTTCCCAGTGTAAGGAAATTCGAGAGCCAGGATTCAAATCCCAGCCAGTTGGATTGTAGATCTCATGGTTCTGATCACAAAACTACACCCTCCCAACACCCCACAATATTTAGCATAGTGCCCGGTAAAATAAATATTTGTCAATATAAACTAAACTGTTTAAATAACTAAATGTTTTTTCTCAGTGAGAAAATAATCAAATATGTAGAGAATGTGTCTAACCATGGAAACGTCATCATTCTTGTGGGAGAAAAACTCAGAGCCTAGCTGCTTCCAAAGCTCGGAGCCCAAGGATAACTGGGGAACTTTGGAGGACTCCACTCTCCACCTAACCTCCTGTCCAGATCACCGAGTGGGGAGCACCAGGGATGTGAACCAGCTGTCAAGGGCTTGGGTCCACAGACGCAGCATGCTCTTGGACCCCTGGCTTGGAGTTTCTAAGAGCTGCCCCCCAAGAAGCTAACTTCAACCCACCAACTCAATTATTTGACTTTGAATCTTAAATGTTTATAATAACATTAATTTTTTTCTGATTATTACAGTAACTTATGCAAAAAAAAATTTTTTTTAAGATTTATTTATTTATTTTAGAAAGAGTGTGCAGGGAGAAGGGGCAGAGGGTGAGAGAGAATCCAAGCAGACTCCGTGCTGAGCACAGAGCTCCATGTGGGGTTTGATCTCACAACTCAGAGATCATGACCTGAGCCAAAATCAAGAGTGGGTCACTTAACCAACTGCACCAGCCAGGCATCTCTGCAAAAAATTTTGGAAACATTCCTGAGGAAATAGTAGGCCTTGTTAATGCTCTGCATATGTGCATCTTCAAGTTTCGAATCATGTTGCTCTGTAACCTTTTCTTTGGACTTCAGTATGTTTCATAAATACCTTTCCATATATTAAACATCTAAAATACAGTATTCCATCATGCAACTATTGTCATTTTTAAAAAATACTGTCGGGGCGCCTGGGTGGCTCAGATGGTTAAACGTCTGCCTTTGGCTCAGGTCCTGATCCCAGGGTCCTGGGATCGAGCCTCACATCAGGCTCCCTGCTTGGCGGGGAACCTGCTTCTCCCTCTCCCTCAACTGTTCCCCCTGCTGGTGCTCGCTCGCTCTGTCAAATAAATAAATAAAATCTTCAAAAGAAAAAAAAATACTGTCATTTTTAGCACTTAAATTTCTATAAAGTAGAAATACCATTCAGACAAGGTTTACTGTATGTGTAATAAGCCCTAAATAGACAAGGGGATTTCATCAGACAGGATTTAAATGTAGCTGGGTTTTTTTTTTTAAAGATTTTATTTATTTATTTGACAGAGAGAGAGCACAAGCAGGGGGAGCAGCAGAGGGAGAGGGAAAAGCAGGCTCCCCACTGAGCAGGGAGCCTGGTGCGGGGCTCGATCCCAGGACCCTGAGATCATGAGCTGAGCCGAAGGCAGAGGCTTACCTGACTGAGCCATGCAGGCGGCCCTGTAGTTGGTTTTTTATTTTTTATTTTATTATTTTTTTAATTTTTTAAAGATTTTATTTATTTATTTGAGAGAGAGAGAATGAGAGAGAGAGAACACATGAGAGGGGATAGGGTCAGAGGACGAAGCAGACTCCCTGCCGAGCAGGGAGCCCGATGCGGGACTCGGTCCCGGGACTCCAGGATCATGACCTGAGCCGAAGGCAGTCGCCTAACCAACTGAGCCACCCAGGCGCCCTGTAGTTGGTTTTTTAAAATGACCTGATGGAAAATAGTTTTCTGAGTGTCCCCTTGAGTCCCTCCCACCCTGTCCCTTCCCCACCGCCCAAATCAAAGGCTTCTTTTTCATATTTAACTATATGAAAGATGCTGCATTATTTCCTTAGGGCTGATGTAACAAAGTGCCACAAACTGGGTGGCTTAAAACCACAAAAATGGATTCTCTCACAGTTCGGGAGGCTACAAGTCCAAATTCCGGAGGGCCATGTTTGCCCTGAAGACTCTGGGGGAGGATCCTTCCTCGCTTCTCCCAGCGTCTGATGACCGCTATCCATCCTTGGCGGCCTTCAGCTTGTAGAGATCCCTACCATGCCTGCCTCCACCTTCATGAGGCCGTCTTCCCTGTGTATCTCACCTTGTCACATGGCCTTCTCCCCTCCCACCAGCCACACTGGGTTCAGGGCCCACCCTTCTTCAGCATGGGCTCCACCTTTTTCCTTTTATTATTATTACCTTTTTTACTGTGGTTAAAATATACATAATTTAAACTTACCATTTCAACCAGTTTTAAGTATACAATTCAGTAGCATTAAGTATATTTGCATTGTTATACAATCATTTCCACTATCCATTTCCAGAATGTTTTTTATCATCCCAAACTGAAACTCTGTACCCATTAAATAATTACTCCCCAGGTCCTCTCCTCTCCACTCCTGGTGACCTCTGTTCTACTTTCTGTCTCTCTGACTTTGTCTATTCCTAGGTACCTCACATGAGTGGAGTCCGATGCTATTTATCCTTTTGTGTCTGTTTTCCTTCACCATAGCACATCTTCAAGGTTTATCCCTGTCATAGCAGGTGTCAGGCTTTCAGTCCTTATTTAAGGCGCAATAATATTCCATTGTATGTATACACTGCATTTTGTTTATCCATTCATCTGATAATGGACATTTGGGTTGTTTCCATCCTTTGGTGATTGTGAACAATGCTGCTATGCACGTTGGTCACGTATCTGTTTGAGTTCCTGCTTTCAATACTTCTGAATGTATAACTAGAATCAGGATTGCTGAATCACATGGTAATTCTATGTTTAATTTTTGAGGAACTGCCAAACTGTTCGCCACAGAGCCCGCGCCATTTTACATTCCCACCAGCGAGGAACAAGGGTTCCCATTTCTCCACTTCCTCACCAGCCTACTGTCTTCTGTTCTCTCAATAACAATCCTAATGGGAATGAGCATGACTTCATCTTAATTACATTGGCAAAGACCCTATTTCCAAATAAGGTCACATTCTGAGGTGCCAGGAAAGACAAGAATTTGAAGGTTAGTAGGCCTGTGGTGAAGAGGCTTTCCCATAGGCAGAGTGGGATTAAGGAGCCTAGTTCCCAGAAATCTAATTTACCAAAGATAGGCTCTTATGTATAACTTTGAATTTGAAGGAGTAACAATGGAGGTTAAATGAAGGAAATCGTTCATGTTTTCCTCAGGTTCGTGGTTGAATTGTGGCCCGTTATGGAAGAAAACAGTGCAGTGTCCAGCTAACTGAGCTAACTGAGCTGACTGATAAATGCGTATCTATTTTATGTGCAGCATATCATGCATTTAAAATAGTAAATGGCAAAACCATTCTTAAAAAAGTACTTTAGGGGCGCCTGGGTGGCTCAGTCGTTGGGCATCTGCCTTCGGCTCAGGTCATGACCCCAGGGTCCTGGGATCGAGCCCCGCATCGGGCTCCCTGCTCCACGGGAAGCCTGCTTCTCCCTCTCCCACTCCCCCTGCTTGTGTTCCCTCTCTCGCTGTGTCTCTCTCTGTCAAATAAATGAATAAAATCTTAAAAAAAAAAAAAAAAAAAGAGTGGCTGCGCCATTTTAACAAAAAAAGTACTTTAGCGGGTGAAAGCCAAGAGAAAGGTTTAATTATCTCTCGATATATCAAGTGTGTTTCCAGAGATGAGAGGTAACTCTGAAGGTGTGGTAAGAAAAGGCTAATTATCCCACTGAGCCTTTGTGTACACATTCACTTCAGGAACACTGTGAGGGGGGTACAGAGCTTAGGGGCTGACTTCCGAGGACGTTGAGAAGTTTCAGATCTTTCCTCCCTTGGGTGTGTGCTCTGACAGTTGCCTTGTAGAGATTACAGATGGCCTTGGTTGGGTTAACGTCACTGAGAGAGAGAAAGAGAGAGAGGGTGTGTGTGTGTTTGAGATGTTGCACGTAACAAGTATTTATTAGCTCTGGTTGAGCACCTGACTGCTTCTACCTCTTTTCCTATTTTTTGGTTGTCTTTAACTCCTTGTGGGTACATTTTTTTTTTTTTTTAAGATTTTATTTATTTACTTGACAGAGAGAAAGAGGGGGAACACAAGCAGGGGGAGTGGCAGGATGGGGGAGGGGGAGAAGCATGCTCCCTGCTGAGCAGGGAGCTCAACTCGGGGCTCGATCCCAGGACCCCCGGATCATGACCTGAGCCGAAGGCAGACGTTTAACTGACTGAGCCACCCAGGTGCCCCTCCTTGTGGGTAAATTTTTAAAAAATATTAATATAATCAAAATCCATGGAGAAAATATACAATCATCTAGTCATTTCATTTCCTGAAATGTTTGAGACTCCTCTCAAATGTATTCCAATGAGATTAACTAATAATTAATTAATGGATCAATAATTAATTAAGGGCTGCGATTCTGGAGTGACTGGATGACTTCTGACTTGACCTCAGTCTCTAATCCAGGGTCCTTCTCTGACAAGTGGGGATAATCATGCCTACTTTCCTAACCCCACATGGCATTTAGGGGATTATGGGATATCCTCGACGATTCTGTCTCAGGGTCTTCTCTTCCATTCTGCATTCCCTGCCCGGGCCCGGCTCACACACCCTCAGCTGGTATTTGAAGGTGGATGTCTCTAGCCCAGGCACTTCTGCCAAGTCCAGACCCTAATGTCCCGCTGTCCACTAACCATCTGCACTTGGCACCTAGTCCCTAGGCACGCAGACTCACCATGGTCAGAATCGACTCCCATCTTCCTCCTTTGCCCACAAGATACGGTCGGACACTCACCAAACCCTTGATAAGGATTCTCTCCTTGACCAAACCCTAGCCAGGTTCTTCAGAGCCCTTCCTCGACCAGGCCTCAAACTTGGCCTATGAAGACTCAACCGAACACATCCCTCAGATGACTCAAACCCCCCTTCCCACCAGAATTCTGTGCCTGCCCGTGGAAATTCAAGGCTGCCCAGACAACGGACTGTCCCAGTGGACACCCGAAGGTAGGGCCCCTGACTCTGGGCCTCTGTGGGAGGGTAGAAGCCTGACTTCCACAAGGGCCAGTGAGCAAACCCAGCCTGTTTCATGGGGACCAACCCTGCCTTCCTGCTCTTCCTGCTTTTTGTAATTTTTCCCTTCCCTGGCCCTTCTTGAACCTCTGTTCCCCTCTCTCCTTCCTCCTTCTCCCTTCAAAACGCCCAGTCACCTCCTCAGATGGGAAAGAAGCTCCACGGTTTCCTCCACTATCACTGGTTACTGAGTAATGTCTGTGTTCACTGCTTTAACTGATGTCCAGCTGTGGTATCTTTGACACCCTCCTGGTTCTACCACCGAAGCATCTCCCTGTTCCTTTCGCATCTCTCCATTCCTTGTCTTCAGTCTGGCCACCGTCATCTGTCCCCTGGACGGCTGCCTCCCACAGAGGTCCCGGCCCCGAGCCTTGCCTTCCTGCAACCCACTTTTCTGCTCTCCATACACAACAAATTTGGGCGCGGTGCCCTCCACACCCTACTCAAAACCCTCAGAAATGGTTTGTCCTTGCTCTCAGGATGCCAGAAGCTCTCTAAAATGGTCTGCAATAAAGCGACCAAATTAGGAAACTCGGGAGGAGTTGGTTGGGTAGCAGAATCCTTTGTGACAGGCTGACCTCTCCTTTCCCCCCTGCCAAGATGGGGGGGGCGGATTGTGACTGTGCCCCTCCATCCCTGCCTGTCTCCCTGTCCTCCCAGGCAGAGCCAACCTTGCCACGCCTGCTCTCTCGGGCTTCCTTGGTGCAAGACTCCAGGTCTCCAGAGGAAAGAGGCATCAGGAAGATGTAGGATACTTTCCTGTTTTCCTTTTATTTCTTTTAAAAAATTTTTTTTTATTTAAATTCAATTAAGTTAACATATAGTGTATTATTAGTTTCAGAGGTAGAGTTCAGTGATTCATCGGTTGTAAATAACACCCAGTGCTCATTACATCACGTTCCCTCCTTAATGCCCATTGCCCACCTTCCTCCCCTCCAGCAACCCTCACTTTGTTGCCTATGATTAAGAGTCTCTTGTGGTTTGTCTCCCTCTCTGGTTTCATCTTGCGTCATTTTTTTCCTCTCTTCCCCTATGATCCTCTGCCTTGTTTCTCAAATTCCTCATATCAGTGAGATCATATGATAATTGTCTTTCTCTGATTGACTTATTTCACTCAGCATAATACCCTCTAGTTCCATCCACACTGTTGCAAATGACAAGATTTCATTTTTTTGATGGCTGCGTAATAGTCCATTGTATATATATACACCTTCTTTATCCATTCATCTGTCGATGGACATCTGGGCTCTTTCCACAGTTTGGCTATTGTGGACATTGCTGCTATAAACATTGGGGTGCACGTAGCCCTTCGGATCCCTACTTTTGTATCTTTGGGGTAAATACCCAGTAGTGCAATTGCTGGATCATATGGTAGCTCTATTTTCAACTTTTTGAGGAACCTCCATACAGTTTTCCAGAGTGGCTGCATCAGCTTGCATTCCCACCAACAGTGTAGGAGGGTTCCCCTTTCTCCGCATCCCCGCCAACATCTGTCGTTTCCTGACTTGCACACAGCCTCGCCCCTGTTGCAAGGCGCTTTCACACTTTTCTTTCATTTAACCTTTACCTTATTTAACCTTGTGAAATCAGTTTTATTGTTATTTCCATTTTATGGATGAGAAAACAGACTTGGAGCACTTAAAACACTTGCCCCCAGCTCTCCCAGTTGGCATAAAGAGGACCTAGATTCAAGTCTTCCACATCCCAAACAATGTTTGTTTCTTCCACTCCCTCACTCCTTGGCTCCCATTTCTCTGACAAGCCCAGGGTTTCGCCAGCTCTACTTCCTTCTGCATTTTAAGCTGTGTGCAAGGCAAGTGTTTCTTCTGGTTTCTTGTCTCATCTTTCTTTTCTCTTCTGCCTCTTCTGTGTTCCATAGAACTGAAGGATGATTGATCATTGAAGATTTATCTTATTATTTGAAAACATACTTTTTTTTGACCAAGCAATTTATATAAATGGCTCAGAAATTAAGCATACACTAAGACAAAGAACAGTGCGTGTCTACTGTTACTCTCCATCGTTCTGTCCCCCTCTTCTCTTCCCCACCGATAGCCACTTTTATGTTCTTGCTTATTTTTCCAGAGTCTTTGTGTGATACAAGTACGGATGTTAATGCTTATAGTCCTCGCCTCTTCTGTAGAGGGCGGCATCCTGCATATGTCATTCTGCATCTTGCTTTTTTCCTTTAACGGTAATATATGTACTGGAAATCTGGGCGCCTGGGTGGCTCAGTTGGTTAAGCGACTGCCTTCGGCTCAGGTCATGATCCTGGAGTCCCGGGATCGAGTCCCGCGTCGGGCTCCCTGCTCAGCGGGGAGCCTGCTTCTCCCTCTGACCCTCCTCCCTCTCATGTGCTCTCTCTCATTCTCTCTCTCTCTCAAATAAATAAAATATTAAAAATATATATATATATGTACTGGAAATCGTCCTTTATCAGGGCATGGAAAGTTCCCTCATTCTTGTTTATACCCGCAGAGTAGTTCAATGAATGGATATATTCCATGATTTATTTAGATTGTTCCCAGTGGTAGAATTTGGCTAGTTTCCATTCTTTGACTATTACAAAAAAATGCTGCAAGGAATAACCTTGAATACACCTCATTTTGCACATATAGCATAAATATGCCCGAGTTAGAGAAAATATTTGATTGTGCCACATCCTCTAATATACATTAATATGCACTCACCCAGCAATGAATGAGAGTGTTTGGTCAATAGTCTGTGTTGTCAAACTTTGAGATTTTTGCCAATTTTATAGATAAACGGTGTATGTTATTGTAGCTTTAATATGCATTTTGTTTATGGGTAAGGGGGACTGTCTATTCATATTTTATTATTTTTTTAAAGATTTAAAGAGAAAGAGCACGCACTGGGGGGAGGAGCAGTGGGAGTAGGAGAAAGAGAGAGAGAAGCAGATTCTCCATTGCCTAAGCCGAAATCAAGAGTCCAACGCTTAATCGACTGGGCCACCCAGGCGCCCCTATTCATATTTGAAAAGTCATTTGTATTTCCTTTAAATGTTAACTGTGTTCATATTATTTGTTCTTTCAGGGAGTAGGTGTTCCGGCCTTGTTACTGACACTTAAGAGCTTTTTTATACATTAAGGACAGTAGTGTTTTGTGATATGAGTCATATGAATATTTTTTCTATCTTTGACATTTGTCTTTTGAATTTGCTTATGATGCTTTTGGCCATGCAAAAAGGAGTTTTGTTTTGTTTTTTAGTACACTTTTTTTTTTTTTTTTTGGTGTACAGGTCTACACATGTATAGAGCCATGGAATCACCACCACAATCAGGATACAGATCGGGGCCATCACCCCCCAAAACTCCCTGGTGCTGTTTGTCGTCACGCTTTTCCCCACCTCTAGAAACCACTGATTTGTTCTCTGTCACTATAGGTTTTTCTTGTCAAGAATATTTTATAAATGAAATCATGTAGTATGTAACCTTTTGAGACTACCTTTTGAGACATAATGCCTTTGAGATTCATCCAAAGTGTGGCTGTAGCATTAGCTTGTTCCTTTCTTTCTTTTCTTTTTTAAAGATTTTATTTATTTATTTGAGAGACAGAGAGAAAGCACAAGCAGGGAGAGAGGCAGAGGGAGAGGGAGAAACAGGCTCCCAGCCGAGCAGGGAGCCCGATGAGGGACCTGATCCCGGGACCCTGAGATCATGACCTGAGCTGAAGGCAGACACTTAACCAACTGAGCCACCCAGGCGCCCCAGCTTGTCCCTTTCAAGTGCTGAGTAGCAATCCATTGTACAGGATGTACCACAGTTGGCTTATCCATTCACCCATTGAAGATAGTTTTCAGTTTTGGGCAAGTATGAATAGAGCTGTATAAACATTCGTGTAGAGGTTTTTGTGTGAACATATGGTAAATACAGTGGAGTGGGGTTTCTGGGTTGTATGTTTGACTTTATAGGAAGCTGCAAATTATTTTCTAGAGTGGCTACATTATTTTGCATTCTCACCAGCAAAATTGCTTTCCATCCTCCCCAGCAATTGGTGTTGACAGTATTGTTTTTATCTCAGCCATTTTAATAGGTATGTAACAGTATCTCATTGTGGTTTTAATTTGCATTTCCCTACTGGTTATGATATTAAACATATTTTCACGTGTTTATTTGCTGATGACCTGCTTTTGGCCAAGTATCTGTTCAAGCCTTTTACCCATTGTAAAATTAGGTTGTTGGGGCGCCTGGGTGGCTCAGTCGTTAAATGTCTGCCTTCGGCTCAGGTCATGATCTCAGGGTCCTGGGATCGAGTCCCCCATTGGGCTCCCTGCTCCACAGGAAGCCTACTTCTCCTTCTCCCAGTCCCCCTGCTTGTGTTCCTGCTCTCGCTGTGTCTCTCTCTGTCAAATAAATAAATAAAATCTTTAAAAAATAAATAAAACTAGGTTGTTGTTTTCTTACTGTTTAGTTTAGAGAATTCTTTAGATATTGCACATGTAAGTCCTCTGTCAGATATGTGATTTGAAACTATTTTGTCCCATTGTGTCACTTGTCTTTTCATTCTCTTAGCAGTATCTTTGCAGATCAAAACTTGGTGTGCATTACACAAAATTGCATAATTTTGATGAAGTCTAATTAATCTTTTTTTTTCTTTTATTGATCATGCTTTGGGCATCCTGCCTAAGAACACTGTTTATACACAAGTTCAGGAAGATTTTCTCATAGGATATATTATTTTACATTTAGATCTATGGTCCATTTTGACTTTGTTTTTCTAGAAGATGTGAGATTAGGACAAGGCTCATTTTGTGTGTGTGTTGATATTCAGTTGCTCCCACACTACTATGGAAAAGACTGTCCTTTCTCTGTTGACTTGCCTTTTGCCTTTTTCTCCAGAATCAACTGGCCATACTCATATGGGTTTATTTCTGGCTTCTCTATTCTGTTCCATTGATCAGTATACCTATCCCTTGTCCTACCACACTGTCTCAATTATTGTCGCTTTAGAATAAGTTTTAAAATTGAGAAATAGGATCTCTGATTTTTTTTTTCAAAATCATTTTGAGTATTCTAGTTTCTTTGCCTCTCCATATACATTTTATTTTATTTTATTTTTTTTAAAGATTTTATTTATTTTTCAACAGAGAGAGAGAGAGACAGCGAGAGAGGGAACACAAGCAGGGGGAGTGGGAGAGGGAGAAGCAGGCTTCCCGCGGAGCAGGGAGCCCGATGCGGGACTTGATCCCAGGACCCTGGGATCATGACCTGAGCGGAAGGCAGACGCTTAACGACTGAGCCACCCAGGTGTCCCTCTCCATATACATTTTAGAAGCAGCTTATCTTATCTATAAAAAAAAGTCCTGCTGTGCTTTTGATTAGAATTATGTTCAATCTGTAGATCACTTTGGGGAGAACTGACATCTTTACTGTGTTGAATTCATTAATTCAGGTCTGCTTTCATTGTGTTCAGCATTAAAGTTTTGTAGTTTTCAGCATATAGATTTTATACATATTTTACAGATTTATAGTTAATTGTTTCATTTTGAGTAAGCTATTATAAACAGTGTGTGTGTTAATTTCAGTACATTTTATTGCTAGTATGTAAGAATAGGATTGATTTTTATGTTGACCCTGTATTCCACAACCTGCTAAACCCACTTGTTATATCTAGGAGGCTTTTTGTCAAACCCTCAGGATTTGCTATGTAGACAATCATCTCATCGGTGCCACGAAAATATCTGGATCCCTTTCCAATGTGTACACTCGGTATTTCTAGGTCTTGTCTTACTGTACTGGCAAGGACTTTCAGCAAGGTGTCAAGTCAGATGCAGAAGGTTTTGTGTATTTTTTTTCATTTAATTTTTTGGACATTGTATTTATCGATCTTATATAAAATTTGGATTTTGAGTAATGATAGAAAAGACTTTCCCACTAAAAATTATTTTATAACTCTCCTTTTGAATGCTTTTTGGAAGCTGCTCAGACACCTACTTCTGTGAAGCTTAGATAAGAGGGAAAAAGATTTAAAGAGGCATTGATGTAGCCTATGTATTTCTTTTCATGGTGTCTGAGAATTATAGTACAAGAACTTGAGCTTTTTTGAAATTGATTTTTTATTGGTGGACTCTTTTCTTTAATCACACACCACACTCTGAGCCTGGATCATGGGGGTGGGAGCTCTCTAAGTGCCAGATGACTGAGGATACAAAAGGTATCCACACTCAATTTTAACACATGAGTCTGTTTACTGATGGAACGTGAGATAAAAGTGAAGTAGCCTGACAAATTTAAGGGTCATTTCAAGAATGACCGATACACATAAGATTCTCATTAGACATCATGAGTGCTAATTAAAGCTATCATGTGACACTATTGTATGCTCAACACAATGGCTAAACTGGAAGAAGACAAAAATATATTGAAGATCAGTCAGGGTACGGAACAAACAGAATGCTCATACACTGCCGTTGGGAGTGTAAAATGGTAATATTTCAAATCACTTTCAATTCACTTTGACAAAGTGGCGATATTCACCAAATGTATACCTCAGGACCCGCCAATTATAGTCTTAGGTAGATGTGCAAGTCTTAGGTAGGTGTCCAAGATAAATGCATATACATGTTTGATAAAAGACATGTACAAGAACATTCATAGCAGCAGTACCGGAATAGTCCTAAATTGGAGTTCCCCAACTCTCCATCAACAGTAGAAGAGACAAAGAAATTATGGTTTATTCACATTGTTGTTTACAAAACTATATTCAGTGAGAATGAATCAACTTTAACCACGTACAATAACATCGGTGAATCTCACCAACATAATGTCAAATGAAAGAAGCTAGACACAAAAGAATACACACTGTATGAGTTCACTTATATAAAGTCCAAAAATAAGCACAATGGACCTATGGTGCTAAGAATCAAGATGGTAGATACCCTTGAGGGGTCAAATGTGGAGGGCACAAGAGGGCTAACGGGATTCTGATAATGTTCTACTTCTTGACATGAGTGCTACTTACTACATGGGTATATTCAACTTCTGGGAATCTACCAATTGTTTACATTCCTATATGTATGTAACACGGTTTTAAAAATTGAGTGTGTTGGGCGCCTGGGTGGCTCAGTTGGTTAAGCGACTGCCTTCAGCTCAGGTCATGATCCCAGGATCCTGGGATCGAGCCCCGCATCGGGCTCCCTGCTCCGTGGGAAGCCTGCTTCTCCCTCTCCCACTCCCCCTGCTTGTATTCCCTCTCTCGCTGTGTCTCTCTGTCAAATAAATAAATAAAATCTTTAAAAAAATTTAAAAAAATAAATAAATAAAAATAAAAACTGAGTGTGTTTTGGAGCGCCTGGCTGGCTCAGTGAGCAGAGCAAGCAACTCTTGATCTCAGGGTTGTGAGCTCAAGCCCCACAAGTCAGCCGTGGGGCCTACTTTAAAAAAAAATTCAGTGTGTTTTTATTTAGTGGGCATGATAACGAACAGGTGGAATAAGACACAACTGGCCTCAAACTCCAGCCACGTGATGCATTACCAATCATGTGCTGTTGGCTGTTTGCTAATGTCTTACTTAAGATTTTTAGATTGTTATTCATAAGTGAAACAGGTCTATAGCTTTCTTTCTTAGTCCCGTCTTTATCGAGGACTGGGATCAAGAGAACACTTGTTTCATATAATCAGGTTGGAAGTTTTCCTTCTTTTTCTAAGCTCTGGACTATGTTAAAATAGCATTGGGACTACCTGATTTTTTTTTTTTTAAGATTTTATTTACTTATTTGGCAGAGAGAGACACAGCGAGAGAGGGAACACAAGCAGGGGGAGTGGGAGAGGGAGAAGCAGGCTCCCCGCAGAGCAGGGAGCCCGATGCGGGGCTCAATCCCAGGACCCTGGGATCATGACCTGAGCCGAAGGCAGTCGCTTAACCAACTGAGCCACCCAGGCGCCCTAAGATTTTATTTATTTATTTGACAGAGAGAGACACAGCGAGAGAGGGAACACAAGCAGGGGGAGTAGGAGAGGGAGAAGCAGGCTCCCCACGGAGCAGGGAGCCTGGTGCGGGGCTCGATCCCAGGACCCTGGGACCATGACCTGAGCTGAAGGCAGACGCTTAACGACTGAGCCACCCAGGCGGCCCCAGGACTACCTGATCTTTAAAGGTGGAGAGAAGATAGAATTCCCCTTTCAAATCTGGACCTGAGTTTTTGGGGTTTTTTTTTAAAGATCTTTTAAAAGTTTATTTATTTAAGCAATCACTACATTCAACATGGGGCTTGAACTCACAACCCTGAGTTCAAGAGCCACATGTTCTACCCACTGAGCCAGCCACAAACCCCTGGGGTGTTTTTGAGGACAGCTTTTTATTTCCTCTATTTCCTCACTGGTAATTAGTCTGTTTAGACAAGTGAATTTTGATAAGTAGTATTTTTCTGAAAATTATACATTAGATCACTAACTGTGTTATCTTAGGCTAGTTACTTCATCACCAGAAGCCTCAGTTTCTTGGTTTGAAAAAAGGAGATAATGATAGAACCTCAGAATTTCTGACTGGTAAATATTAAGTGCTTGGTAAATATGAGGCAGTATGCTAACTTTAATACAGAAAAAGTACTTTTTTTTTTTAAGATTTTATTTATTTATTTGACAGAGAGAGAGATAGTGAGAGCAGGAACACAAGCAGGGGGAGTGGGAGAGGGAGAAGCAGGCTTCCCGCGGAGCAGGGAGCCCGATGCGGGGCTCGATCCCAGGACCCTGGGATCATGACCTGAGCCGAAGGCAGACGCCTAACGACTGAGCCACCCAGGCGCCCCCAGAAAAAGTATCTTTTGAAACACAATTGATCTGCCTTGCTATCAGAAGAAATGGTAACACCTGAATCCACTGCCTTGCTGGTAATGTCTTTTCCCTGGAAAATAACCAGTCAGGACACGTACTAAAAACTTTCCTTTTCTAATTTTCCTTATAGTTTTCAAAGGAACTTCACATATCCATATTCATTTGTTTTACGTAAGAATTGACAGGAAGGCAGTGGTTTATAAATAAGCATTTAAATTTTTTTCTGAATATAAAACTCACAGATGCTCATGGAAGAAACTTTAGACATTTGCAAAATAATTTTTTAGAAAGTGAAAAAACTTATGGGGCACCCGAGGGGCTCATTCAGTTGAGCATCTGACTCTTGATTTCAGCTCAGGTCATGATCTCAGAGTCAGACTGAGCCTCGCACTGGGCTTGGAGCCTGCTTAAGTTTCTCTTTGTCCCAGCTATTTGCAAATGGCATATCAGATAAAGGGCTAGTATCCAAAAATCTATAAAGAACTTATCAAGCTCAACACCCAAAGAACAAATAACCCAATCAAGAAATGGGCAGAAGATATAAACAGACATTTCTCCAAAGAAGACATACAAATGGCCAACAGACACATGAAAAAATGCTCAACATCACTCGGCATCAGGGAAATATAAATCAAAACCACAATGAGATACCACCTCACACCAGTCAGAATGGCTAAAATTAACAAGTCAGGAAATGACATTCATTGGTGAGGATGCAGAGAAAGGGGAACCCTCCTACACTGTTGGTGGGAACGCAAGCTGGTGCAGCCACTCTGGAAAACAGTATGGAGGTTCCTCAAAAAGTTGAAAATAGAGCTACCCTAAGACCCAGCAATTGCACTACTGGGTATTTACCCAAAGATACAAATGTAGTGATCCGAAGGGGTACATGCACCCCAATGTTTATAGCAGCAATGTCCACAATAGCCAAACTATGGAAAGAGCCCAGATGTCCATCGACAGATGAATGGATAAAGAAGGTCTGGCGTGTATATGTACAATGGACTATTACGCAGCCATCAAAAAAATGAAATCTTGTCATTTGCAACAGTGTGGATGGAACTAGAGGGTATTATGCTGAGTGAAATAAGTCAATCAGAGAAAGACAATTATCATATGATCTCACTGATATGAGGAATTTGAGAAACAAGGCAGAGGATCATAGGGGAAGAGAGGAAAACAAGATAAAATCAGAGAGGAGACAAACCATAAGAGACTCTTAATCATAGGCAACAAAGTGAGGGTTGCTGGAGGGGAGGGGGATGGGGGATGGGGTAACTGGGTGACGGACATTAAGGAGGGTGCGTGATGTAATGAGCACTGGGTATTATATAAGACTAATCACTCACCTCTGAAACTGATAATACATTAAATGTTAATTAATTGAATTTAAATAAAGATTCTCTCCCTCTGCCCCTCCCCCACTCGTGCTTGCTCTCTCTCTAAAAAAAAAAAGTGAAAAAACTTAGAATCCTAACACCAAAAAACAAGCACTCACATATTGGTGTTTACCCCAAAATCTTTTTTTTTTAAATTTTATTTATTTTTTTTTAAAAGATTTTATTTATTTATTTGAGAGAGAGAATGAGATAGAGAGAGCATGAGAGGGGGGAGGGTCAGAGGGAGAAGCAGACTCCCCGCTGAGCAGGGAGCCTGACGTGGGATCATGACCTGAGCCGAAGGCAGTCGCTTAACCAACTGAGCCACCTAGGCGCCCACCCCAAAATCTTTTTTTCCTGTGACTTTAAGAATCAAAGTTATAATTGGACTTTGTATGCAAATTTGTGTCCTGGTTCTTAAACTGAATATATTAAAAATGACTTATCCTGTCCAGATCAGTCTCAGAATGGGGTGCTTTCCAACAAAAACACACATGTGACTCTAAATAGCCTAGAGAAATAAGGTAGAACTTTACTCGAGGTCTCTGAAGGAGATGGTGATGGGGGAAAATGGAAGCAGTTGCAATGAGAACTTCAAGGAAAGATAGAGCAGTGTAAAATGGATTTTGGATGTTTTGTTGTGTTTTCATGATTGATGTTTCTTTCACGGTCTCTACAGATAGTAAGAGGATAACAACCCTTCTCTTGTTTGCCTTTCCTTGTCTTTCTGTGTTAACTGTCCCTCAACATCCATTCTCTCCTAATTTGATACAAATGAGATTATCAGTTTGTATATGGCGGTTCTTCTAAAGACTACGTTTCCCCAACTCCCTTGCATTTGATGTGGCAACGAGACCACATTCCAGTCAATAGGGCGTGTGTTAAACTGATGCCTGTAACTTCCAGACTGTGGCCCTAAACTGAGTGTTTCCTTTTCTTCCCCTCATCCTTCTTGACTAGAATATGGGAACTAGAACAGACATCTTGGACTATGAGGAGATGGAAGCCACGTCTAAGATGCAGAGCCACAGAACAGAAGGAAACTGGGTCTCTGGTTCTGGGAATCCAGTTCCAGATACCCGCCTGGGTTTCTTTGCAAGAAAATTAGACTTCCATCTAGTTAAAGAAAAGTTTCTCTGCTAGAGCAGCCAAACCGAAATCCTAACAACACATCTTCTGGCAAGTTTATGCTCAGTTCTCATGGGCTTTATGCTCACTCTGGTCTTTGATCCACTGGCCTGGCGTCTTTGTGAATGCTTTATCATTCAAGGGAGGCTGATGCCCAAGCCTGCTGCCACATCCTCCATCCTGCCTTCCTTCCTCCATCCCGATCCAGGTACTGGGCGTGGAGATCCTTTCCTTCCACCCTAGTGCCTCCCTAACTCTATTAGGCAGAGGAATCTACTAAATATTTTTATTTAAAATGATTAAAAACCTTTAAAAAACCAATACTTTAATGGCTGAAGAGATTCCATTCTATAATTTTTTTTAAAAGATTTTTTATTTATTTATTTGACAGAGAGACATAGCGAGAGCAGGAACACAAGCAGGGTGAGTGGGAGAGAGAGAAGCAGGCTTCCCGCCGAGCAGGGAGCCCGACGCGGGGCTCGATCCCAGGACCGTGGGATCATGACCTGAGCCGAAGGCAGCCGCTTAACCGACTGAGCCGCCCAGGCACCCCACCATTCTATAATTTTTAAATCGAATGCTGTCATTGGATCCTGTTTAGAATTACAGAGAATAACAAGGCATGGTGGAAAGGAAATGCACAGCAAGAGAGGCACGTGTGACTCCCCACCTGTGTGATCTGGGGCGAGGCATTTCTCCTCGCTGGCCTTCGGTTTCTCATTTGCTTAACAAACACTACAATACCCATCTCTCTGATTTGTCCTGAAGATCAAAGACAATTACATGAATCAGCTATCACGACAGCACTCACATAGCAGGTTCAACATACAGTAGCTACACTGGGATGGTGATGGTACATTACTGTACAGAATGCTATTTCTGTGCCCCAGAATTTTTCTCCAATGGTAACCACCCTGAAGTGGAGGGGATTATTGGTTCAAAAGATAGAATGTTTTTAGACAGCGCCTGGATGGCTCTGTTGGTTAAGTGTCTGCCTTTGGCTCAGGTCATGATCCCGGGGTCCTGGGATCGAGCCCCGCATTGGGCTCCCTGCTCAGCAGGGAGCTTGCTTCTCCCTCTGCCCTTCCCCCCACTCATGCCCTCTCTTTCTCAAAGAAATAAATAAAATCTTTAAAAAAAAGAATGTTTTTTAGATTCTTAATACGTACTTGGTAGGACTTACTACTGACATTTTTCAAATTAAGAAGCCAAGGCTCAGAGAAGTGAAGCAGTTAGGGTTTTAGCCTTCACAAATGGCAGAGACCAGATGAAGCCCATATTTTCTTACTTTTGGTCTTGGGTGATTTCTACCAAATGTCATAGACCCAGAACCCTAATCCTTGCAGGGTGAGAAACTGAATTAAAACTCTTTGTGAAAATCAGCTGTATCATCTCATTAGACATTACAATATCATTGTTCATTCTGACCTGTCCTTCCCTCAGTCAACTTTTATTGGCACGCGATAAGGGAGAAGATGTGATAAAAAGTCATCAGCATTGGTCAGGGAATCAGGAATTCCTCCCAGCCTCGTCATTCACTCCTCATGTTATCTTGGCAGAAGTCAATATATCTGGGTGACAATTAACTTATCCGTAAAATGAGAACTCTGGATGATTCCAGAAGGTCACTTCTTTGCTTAAAGTCCTATCATTAAGTAGAGTGATAAGGACAAATCTGGGTCATCAAGACCAAAACGGTCTTCCTAGATACCTTTTACTAAATATTATGCCACAACTGAATTAATGGTTGCAAATGTATGTACATTTGTGCACATTTTCTTTCAAAATATCTTCAGATACCAAAAGAACAACTCATGTATGCATATCCCATAAATGCTCATTAGAAGAGGGCACTGAGAATTTGAAGTTGGGTCTATTCAACTTTCCACTCAGTTTAAGAAAAGCATGTATTTGTGTGGTTGAAGATTAGAAAAGAGGCGGCTAGGTAGCACAGTCAGTTAATCATCTGACTCTTGGTTTTGGCTCAGGTCACGATCTCAGGGTTGTGAGATCAAGCCCCACACTGAGGCCCACATGGGGCTCCACCCTCAGTGCAAAGTCTGCTTGAGATTCTCTCTCCCTCTCCCTCTGCCCCTCTTGCTTGTGCTTTCTATCTCTGTCTCCAAAATAAATAAATCTTAAAAAAAAGGATTAGGAGGAAAATGAAAATATGAAAGCCATGGGATTTGGGGCATGGCATAAGAGAAGAATTTTTCTTTCAATTACCCTCAGTGTTGTTGATACAATGCCAACAACATTAATACTTCCTGAGATGCTGGTGGCAAATTCTGGCTTCGAGAACTTTGCTTTGAGGACTTTAAAAAAGTAAGGTCCTATTCTTTTTTTTTTTTTTTTTAATATTTTTGAAATTCGGATTAGTTTGCGTCTGAGTGGATAAACATAGTAGATGTGAAAGCCTTCATGGTGGGTCTCTGAAATTGGCCAGAATCCACAAATGGGAAGATTTCCGTACATAGTTAACAAATTGTCACATAAACAGGTTCTTGAGATGTAGCAACAAGCGAGCATCTGAGCCCTCTGCGGAGATACCCACCTATCCCAACACTTCCCTCACTCCAGTCTCACTCTCTCTCTGCAGCCACCTGACTAAGTTAGAGGCTGTCCGCTGCTCTCGCTGCCCCACCCCTGCCCTGTGATTCAGAAAGCACAGGGTGGCCTCCACATCCATGGTTCTCAGCCAGGGGCTGTTGGCCCCATCCACCCCCACCGCAAGGGATATTTACCAATGTCTGGGGAAATTGGGGGTTGTCACAAACAATGCACAGGACAGCTCCCCACAGTAAAGAATGATCCAGCCCAAAGCGGCAGTGCTGAGGTTGAGAAACTGTGATTTAGGGATAGGAGAAGTGAAGCTAGGATGTGGGCTTCTGGCCCTGGTCCCCTGTGGCCGGCTGCCATTTGCAAAGGTCATGAGCCAGTCCTGCAGCTCCACCCCAGTGACCTCATCAGCTTCTAGAAACCGAGTGCCTGAAGCCTGACCCAGACAAAGACTGATCTCACTGGAGTCTGCTCACTAGCGGATGCGGGGAGCTGGACCTTGCCCCGAAAAAGTGCCTGTGACATCCACTCCTGCTTCTTCGTGCCAGTCGTCCTTTCTGGAACACCTGTTTCTCAGCGCAGTAAGCTTCCTGCAAAACCAGTTTCTCAAGCTGGATGGCCAAATCCAAATCTCTCTTCCTTGATCGTGTGAACGCCAGGCACAAGGCGACATGCAGGCCAGACCTAGCCCAAGGGGAGGGGAAATTGGCCAAGAGGAGATCCTAGCAGAAATGCTCGTGAAACAATCAAGCCAGAATGAGGAAGTGCAACTAACACTGGCCGAAACCCCACCCAAGGGACTTCGAGGACACGACAGGTCCATGAGCTCGGTCCTGAGAGTTGGCTTGTTGCACTGAGAAGGGAGAGATGAAGAGGAAGCAGAGACCGTGGGATCTGAGAAGAAAAGGGTTCACCGAAAGGATAAAATAATGTCCATGCCTTGAGAATCAAGAAAGGGAACTAATTACCTGACCACGGCTTGGGGAAAATACTTCTTACACCATCTGGCTCCTTTTTTTTTTTTTTTTTTCTTTTCACGTAAACTCTACACCCAACGTGGGGCTCAGACTCTGCCACCCTGAGATCAAGAGTCACGTGCTCTATTGACTGAGCCGGTCAGGTGCCCCCACCATCTGGCTCCTCTTACTTTAGTTTTGTATTTACTGTACAACTCTGACCTCAATGTTTTGTTTTGTTTTTGAGGTCATGCTTTTCTGTTGACCAGATAAAACGAAGACTTGACTGCTTTAATCGCAAATTAATAAATGAGTATTTTGGTTTTGTTGAGTCCCACCCATTCCCTCTTGGGAGAGTCTAAGCTGCAGGACCGGTGGTGCTGAGGGTCAGGGAAACAGAGCTGGAGGCCTTTGGCATCTCCCATGGTGACAAGATGAGGGGCCATCTTGCTTCCGGGGGAAGTCTTTCCATCTCAAGGTATTAAAAATGGTTTTCAGCATGAGTGGCTCTCTGTGCAGATTGGCACTGACACTAAGGCCCTTGTCAGTCCCTAGTGGTTGACAGCATCGTAGAGGGAAGATAGAAAATCAGGCCTCTGTCCCACCAGGTCATTTGGCTCTTCCTCTCCCATGGAAGAATTTCGCTCTCCCATCAGTCCTGCTGAGTACATAATCTTATTAATGAACCAAGACAATAAAAGGTAAAGAAAAGGGAGAGGCTTTTAAATCCAGAGGAGTGGGACACATGGAGGAACCCGAGCCATCGGTAGGCATGAAAGGTTTTTCTAGCAGAGAACTCAGCAGAATCTTGAGAGCAGTTGTCAAGGCCAGAGTGGTTAACCGAGCAGGGGCCAGGTGAGGCATTCTCTCTCAGGGTTGTGCGGGGGAAATGCCCCTGGCTCTCCGAGCTCCCAGCCCCTGCTCACTCTCGTCCCTCCCCTGGTGGTTTAGGCCTTCTTCCAGCTGCTCCAATGGCCAGCTTCTGGAATCTCTGCAGTTTCAAACCTTCTGCTCCAGACTTTGCCATTGCCCAGTGGATT
Organism: Mirounga angustirostris; assembly: GCF_029215605.1. Classification (NCBI taxonomy): domain Eukaryota; kingdom Metazoa; phylum Chordata; class Mammalia; order Carnivora; family Phocidae; genus Mirounga; species Mirounga angustirostris. Next base: position 12,573,064 of record NW_026991711.1, on the reverse strand, counting down.
GAGGCTGCTCAGATTCTGGGTCTGCTTCTCTGGTCTGGATTCCCCACTTGGCTTCATCACACTCAGACCTGCCCGGACAGAGTCAATGTACAGGTTCCACCAGAGGTGAATGAAGGTCGAGTTCCTTCCAGCAGATCCCACATGCTTAATCTGAGATCAAGGCAACAGAGAGAGAGTCCAAGCTGCGTGGGGAGGAAGATCCCAGCTGTACCGTGACATGTGCACATTAAGGTCCCTGGAAGCCCCGTGGACACGTGGTGGCTGTGAAGCCTGGGTCACGGCCAGGAAGGGGTGCTCGCGTGAATCGTCTCCACAACATCGCCTAGGAATAGGCACGGTGCCGTGAAGAGATTTCTCAGAGTCCACACTGTCAGAGGCACCTGGGTCTCCAGTCCTAGTTCGGCCAAATCACGACATTGGAGGCTAGAGCCCAGGAACCTGGACTTGAGCCAAGTTTTCCTAGCGGTTCTTATGGACTCTAAAGAATGAGAGCCACGGTGGAAAGAATGGTGAGCTTAGGACATAACCCTGCAGCAAGGAATTATGTCCGATTTGTGGCATCCCTGGTGGATTCTTCTTACCTCACCGTTTTTGCTACTGCTATTTTACCTTTACGGTGAGAAGGGAAGTATTTTACTTTTACAAGAAAAAATAAATAAAACAAAAACAAATACAATGGATAAAAATTTTAAAATATGAAATCAAAAGGAGGAACGAGGAATTGGATGGAGAAGGATGTGGTGGACACAGGGGCGTAGGCAGGCAGCCCTGATGAAGACAGGACCTGCCCGGGGCAGCGGCAGAAGGAGAGGAACGTTAAACCCAGACTTACAAAACTTGGGTTGGATGCCAGCTCGGCGCTACTGGCCATTAACTTGGGGTAAGACGCTGAGCCTCAGGTTTTTGTGAAACCCCGAATTTAATACCTGCTGACATCGTGCCAGTCCCTGTTCTCAGTGCTTTACCTGGATGATCTCATCCAGTCATCACAGAAACACGTTGGGATAGATACAGTTATCATCCCAGTTTTCCAAGTGAGAGACAGAGAGGTTAAGTAACTTGCCCAAAGATGCTCAGCTAGGAAGTGACGGAGCTGGGAAGTAAGTATGAACGTGCCTCGTGAAGCTTATGTGTCCGGAGGCAACTGGGTTTTTTTCCTAGTGGCAGAGTAATTCCCTTTAATCAGAAGGAAACCTTTAGCTTCTCTGTGCGATTGTCTGCTCTGTTCCCAAAGGGTTGCTTTCTCTGAGATCAGCCCTAAGACAGACTCCAAACTGGTCTGCTGGCAAAATACCAGCCCTAGCGGGACAAGTGAGTGTTGTCCTAGGGACGCCCAGTAGACACCAGCATCCTCACGCCACATCTGCCCTGGGACTCGAGGTGTCGCCTGCACTTGAGCCTCCATGAGCCGGCTCTTGGGCCAGAGCGTGGCTTTCAGCATCAGCACATCTGGGCGCCCAGCCCAGCCCTGCCACCTGCCGGCGTCAGTGGCACCTCGGGCCATTCCTTTAACCCACGGGCTTCAATCTGCTTGCTCTGCGGGCTGGGCGTGCGGATTACTGGGTTTTTAAAAAGCCCTGCGGGCAGCAATGTCCACAATAGCCAAACTGTGGAAAGAGCCAAGATGTCCATCGACAGATGAATGGATAAAGAAGATGTGGTCCATATATACAATGGAATATTATGCAGCCATCAAAAGGAATGAGATCTTGCCATTTGCAACGACGTGGATGGAACTGGAGGGTATTATGTTGAGTGAAGTAAGTCAAACAGAGAAAGACATGTATCATATGACCTCACTGATATGAAGAATTCTTAATCTCAGGAAACAAACTAAGGGTTGCTGGAGTGGGGGGTGGGGTGGGAGGGATGGGGTGACTGGGTGATAGACACTGGGGAGGGTATGTGTCTGGTAAGCGCTGTGAATTGTGCAAGACTGTTGAATCTCAGATCTGTACCTCTGAAACAAATAATGCAATATATGTTAAGAAAAAAAAAGAAGAAGAAGAAGAAGGTAGCAGGAGGGGAAGAATGAAGGGGGGAAATCAGAGGGGGAGATGAGCCATGAGAGACGATGGACTCTGAAAAACAAACTGAGGGTTCTAGAGGGGAGGGGGGTGGGAGGATGGGTTAGCCTGGTGGTGGGTATTGAGGAGGGCCCATTCTGCATGGAGCACTGGGTGTTATGCACAAACAATGAATCATGGGACACTTCATCTAAAACTAATGATGTAATGTATGGGATTAACATAAGAATTAAAAAAATCTAAAAAAAAAAAAAAAAAAAAGCCCTGCGGGCGATTATACCGTGCAGCCGGCATTGAGCCCCTCTCTAAACTTCCCGTTCCTTATGTGTAAAATGGGAGTGGCCATTTATAATCCAAACTTACTTCTTGAGCACCTCTTAGGCATTTTCTCATGTACTGATCTGAAAAAGCCCAGGGATCCAGCACCCCGTATCTCCTCTTTCACGCTGAGTTTGCGGTTAGTGGCAGAACCGAGACCCAAACCCGGCTGTTCAGAGACCAGCACAATCCCCTCCATGCCCGACATCCCTCCAGTAACATGTATTTTTCACACGCAGTTGTTCCGAGTTAAGAAACTCCCAGCATAATGCCTGGTACGTAAAAAGCTAATAAATGTAAAATACCTCATTATTAACTTGACACGGGGATTTAGTCTAACCTTCATCTTCCCAGGTGTCTTGGAGTGCTCATGCTATGTTTTGTTTTGTTTTTGTTTTGTTTTTTTAGGGGCAAGGCAATATGCCCCTCTTCAGTGATTACTGGATGCATAAAACTCAAAATTGGGGAACTTACCTCCAATCCTGGATTTCCCAGGTCAGCCTTGCTCAGCCACGGTCGGCCTTGGGTGGGCCTTTGGGGCCACTGTGACACAGGATGCGTTTCCTGGAGCAGAACAGCACGGTGGCCTTCCAGCCAGGGTGGTGGGGGTGCTGGGAGGTGGTGGTGACGCAGGCTGGGTGCGCTGCATCCCCTTTGTCTCGTTTCAGGAAATCTTGGCCCGTTGTCCTTGGTTGGTTGGGTATCTGGGATGACTTCCTGCTGCAGTCCAGAAATCCAGGGCTAAGGTCATGGCCTGGCAGCCCCGTGGGCCAGCTGAGGGCTCTGAACCCTCCAGGCGACCGTCTGGATCACAAGGGGGCGTGTAAAGGGCACAATATGTCGGCAGAGCCTTCCTTGAATCTCCCGCCCCCGCCCGCGGCCCACTTCACCTGCGTGCATCAAAATCACCTGCAGGGCTTGTGAAAGCACCCATTTCTGGCCTCACGCCCAGAGTTTGATTGAGTACAGCTGTGCGTTTTATTGATTTATTTATTTTATTTGCATTTGCATTTGCATTTATTCTGTGCAGAATTTACTCCCGGGCCCTAAGTTTTTGTTTCTTCAGTTTCTTCTGGGCTATCTTTTTCTTCTGTGCAACCTCCTCTTCTGGTTTGGGAACAATCTGCTCTTTCAGTAAGGATCATCTCAGTGTGGCAGGGAGAGCTCATGTATGGGTTAATCCGACCACGAGCCCTGTACATTCTACGCTGCATTTTGGGGGCTTGTTCACCTGGATGTGCTCAGTGACCAGAGAATCAGCATCTAAACCCTTAAGTTCAGCATTACTCTCTGCATTTTTGAGCATGTGCAGTAAAAATTCAGCACTCTTCGTGGGCCACCGACCCTGTGTCCACCCCCACTGTTCGGCCTGGGCACACCAACCAGCTCCACCATTGTAGCGATGGAATGGCACACCCTGCTTCTGTAAAGTGATGTCTTTCAGGTACTTGGTGGCTTTTCGGATACGCATACCCTTGATGGCCTGGGCAGTTTCACGTGCGTTCTTAAAGTGAACACGAAGATCTGAGCCTCTTGATTTACATGATTGTGTAGGGTTTTCTGGGTCAAGCGAATAGCGAACCATTTTCAGAGGTCACCTCAGGCCGCTTAGGGGAAGAGGAAGAGCAGTGGCTCCGGGGAGAATTCCCAGCTGTGCGTTTTAACTCGTTCTCAGATGCTGCCGCTGATCCAGGGACCACCCTTGGAGAACCACTGAGCTTGGGAGACAGCGGTCATGATTGCCTGGCTTTGTGAGGCCCCCTCTTGGAGATGCCGACAATGGCTCTGAGGCAACCTCATGCCTGGCCTGGCCCGGGAGCTCCTCCTCCCCTTGGTCACGCTGAGGCCAGAAGCCAGGAGGCGGTGATGTTGGGCAGACGAGGACCGGGGGTCTAGGAGCTCCAGTGTATTGGGTCGGGTGATACCCAAGGCTGGACGGGGACAGTCTGTAGCTAAGGAAGTCTTGCACGCTAGTCGTCACAGCGATAGCAAAGTCCAGGGAGAAGTGCAGGGCTCAAACATGGAGAAAGTCTTCAAAAATAATGGCAGGCGAGGTCCGGGGACTACGTAATTTGGAGTTGTGACACTGATGAATGGGGATTCCACCACCAAAACGGGTCCTTGAATGGAAGGACTTGATATTCTTTTTCTTTTTTAAGATTTTATTTATTTATTTGAGAAAGAGAGAAAGCGGGAGATCACAGAGGGAGTGGGAGAGGGAGAAGCAGACTCACCACTGAGTGGAGAGCCCGATGCGGGGCTCGATCTCAGGACCCTGAGATCATGACTTGAGCCAAAGGCAGACGCTTAACCGACTGAGCCACCCAGGTGCCCCCAGAAGGACTTGGTATTCTGTATGCTTTACACTCTGGGTGCAAAGGCAGCAAAGGGAAAGCATTGCCCTGTGCTCATAGGGGAGCGAGTAAAACTGAAGGCAGAGACAGGAGTCCGTGGGTGTGCTCTGCTCCTGATGGGGCTGAGGCAGAGGGGCTCAGAGTCCCATGAATAACTCTGGCAGAGCCATGTGCAAGTATCCGTGTGATGGACACGTGCTTGTTGCCAGGGGAAGCCTAAAAAGAATTTTTTGTATGATGCTTAGTGATGCAAGAAATTGATCTCAAGAAACCATTTTGGTAGAAAAGTCTGACGTCGATGGCTTTTGCACAGTGTAGACAGTTAGCACTCAGCCCTCTCTTGGGTTGATCTAGAACTGGCCACTGCTTTGTATCTGCTGGGTCTGTCCCAACCCCGGAAGCATCCCCTTCATTCACTTTGGAAATTGTACTGTATTCTGCAAAATGACTAAGAGCAAGCAAGCTGGCAAAGCTGAGGCCAAGAGTGGTTATAACTCTCTCCCCGCAGTACATGGTGAAGCGCTGGCTGAGCCCCGAGCCTTTCCCGAGATCTTCCATTAATCATTCAGGCTCTCTGACATTTCCAGACCAAATGAGGAAAGAATATGACCTAGCCTGGGAGTTACCATTTGTTCTTAAGAAAAAGCTGTACACTGCCTCATTATAATAAAAAAAAACTATTCTCGACCCACTGCCCTTCAGTTGGTAAATTGTTCTTATCAGAGCATCTTCGTATCATTAGACGGATGTGGGCTCCAGGGGCGCTCGTGTCCAGGTCAGAGGAGGCTCACCCCTTGCCCGAGAGCCTCTAAGAGAACCCCAGGATCTGAATGCTTAGCAGCCTCCGGTGGTAAGCTCGAGACAGTGTTGTCTTTCCTCCTGATGGAGTTTTAATTCCACCGCAAACCCGTATTGGCTAAAATAAGGTTCAGTGATAGACAGGGAGCATTAAGATGCGTAAGCACAAGAATGGAACAGGAAGTGAAAGAATTCCAGCGTGTGACAGACAGTGACAAATGAGCCAGGCTGAGAAAGTCTCCCGGGCTGATAATAGCTTCAACATTGTACTTGTACCAAAAGGGGCTTGGAACAGAATGAGAGAGACAGCGAGTTTGATAATAATGCTCCACACGTCTCCTCGGAGGGACTTTTGAAAACATTTCTCCTAAGTCAAGAAAGGTCTGCAAAGTGGCATCCAGGGCATTCGCCGGGTTAAGTATTCACATGGGTGTCATTTCGAGAACGTTCTCAGACCAAACAGACATCACTGCTGTCACCAGCCAACTGGGATGGCCCTCAATCCATTTTTGGCTACATTTTGATGACAAGATGAAATCGAAACATCGCTGGTACGCAGTGGTTCCAGCCACATAGATGTTTGTTGGCATCTGCTTTGTGGATGTCTTTCCTTTCATGCGGGGCCTTAATTCTGTAAGGCCTCCAGGACTTTTGTGGGCAGTACCAAGAACAAACAAGAGAAGAACAATACTGGCGTTAGCCAGGACGTCTAGTCCAATCTAATCTCTGATAGGTACACACATTTGGGGGCCTGGTCTGGTGTGTGTCTTTCTAATCCCCGGAACATCCGACATGGCTGAGTTCACACTCTCTCATAATGTGCAAGAATCACTTTTAAGGAAATGGGAGTCTCTTCCCAAAGGCTTTAGCATAAAGGATGAGGGCAAGGGTCACCTCCTCTGAATATTTTCATGGAAAGTTCTTCCATTTCACGAAGGAAGAGCTGGAGAAAGTGTCTGCAGCTCTATCCCGCGGGGTCTGAGTCACTGTTTCTGTTGGGAAGCTGACTCAGCCTTTGTCTGAAGGGTGGGTGGCAGAGAAGAGGCAGCCTGTGGTTTGTATCTGGTCATCCGTCTCACCAGGCATCAGATTCCCCCAAGGGCTTGCCAAGCAGAGTCCTACTGATGCTGTGAGGGTCGTCCATCGTGGTTTCCTCCTGCTTCCAGGATGACCTCTGGTGGGACCTCTGTTTGCTTTCCAAAGGAGACGGGCCAGTGCGTCCCTTCCCATGCAGCACCAAAATGACCCCCCCAGGTCTGAGGCCGGAGTAACTGGAGTATCCCTGTGGGGTAGGTGCTTCCAGAACATGTGAAAGCCACCCCAGGCTCCTGTCAGACCCTCTCCTCATCGGGGGAGGGCGGGCTGGGACGCTTGGCAGGCCTGTCAGGTAAGGCAGTGTCGGGATTCTGGAAGCTGACAGGTGACACATGCCATGACGTCTTTCATAAGCCTCAGCCTGTGGCGACCACTCACTTTGCTCCATCCTAAAAATCATCTCTGGCCCCCTGGACATGTCATACAGACTCACCTTGGCAGGAAGGAAGGACATTGCCCTGTCACTCCGCACCCCCGCCCCAGGCCCCCCATCCGCCAGGCTGGACGGCATCTTCTCTCTCCCGAGACAAGAGAAGTTGGTCTTACCTCTATGGAAATAAATGAAGACCAACCAAACCAGAACAGTGGAGACTACTCATGCAGCGCTGGCTGGAGCAAGGGAGCTGGACACTAGCACTTGGGTTTGGCAGAGACGGGAAGCTCAAAGGGAAGGTTCCGGGGGTGCCCTGATTGGAGGCTGCTGGCCTGGGGAGGCTGGAGGCGGGCTAACTAGAATCGGGGTGTCCTATCCATCGGGATGATGGATTAGGGTGCACATTTGGTTTTCTCGGATTGGTGCTAAGTTGGAAGAGGGTCCAAAAGGGAAGCTTGCAGCTCTTTGTCAAGTCCTGACCATTTTTGCCCAACTGCTCAAGTGGTTGTTGTCTCGCTCCCTGGACTGGTTGCTAGAGGCAGTGATCTGACCGCCTACAGGACTAACTTGCCCCGCAGGCTGGCTTCCGAGCTGTCCATGAATGTCCTGAGATGCCTCTCCCTGCCCATGCACCTGCTTACATGCCCAGCCCTAAAATAACTTCTTCCTTAATCAATCTTTCTTCAGCCCTCCCCTTCTCCTTCTAAAACTCCATCTCCAAGTACGGGGTCTTGGTGGCCAACTGCAAAAGGCGACCTGATTAAGGTGTGATATGCCTGCAGAGCCTTCCCAGATGACTCTGCATCTCTAGAGAAGATGCTGGTTAAAGCTTATGCAGCTCCAATTCATGCAAGTTCCGGGGTGTGATTCAGGGTAAGGACCCCCGGCAGTTCTGGGAGGGGAGTATCTTGAAGCGTATAATTATGTCCTGTGTGGTGGGAGGGACTCCTTAATTGCTGAGAGGACAGCCGCACCCCAGGGCAGGGCACAAACCCAGGACTGAACAAGGGATCTGAAGTCACCCTGGAGTGATGCAGTTCAGAGGACTGTCACCACACTGGGTTGTTCCCTGGCCTCTCAGGTTGGAGATGGACCATCACCAGCTCTCACTAGCTCTCTCAGGTCACTTCCAAAATTCTGTCCCCATAGCTTTGGGTTCAATATTCTGATGCTCATGGAGTGTGTTCTGTTCAGATAAGAGCCCACAAGGGGAATATCAATGGTTAGGAATCTGGGAGAGAAGCTGCAGAAGGCTGGGTCTGGACCACCTTTGTTGGGTCAATAGGATTTCGTGTCTCCCTACTTGTCTTTAATGTGAAAATCATGTCGCTGATGCTGGACAAAGTATGGGGAATATAATAAAAACAAAATTGACTCCTGACCCCCAAAACCCCTCCACGAAGGTAGGAGAGAAAGAAAACAGGTTTATTACGGAACCACATTAAACTGGAATGTGATGAGCATCACAGGCCAGCAGCCAGAAGGGTTGCAAAGACAGAAAGCATCTCTCTTCATAGCTAAGTGGATAAGTCGTTTACATTAAGCAGGTTTCGAAAGGTGGAGTCAGGTGAAACTTAGGTGCATCCCCCCCTGGGGAAACGGGGTGTTACCTTCCTTGATGATTACAGACAAAGAGATGGCCCCCAGGTCTTTGAGGACACAATCCTGAGTTGTGAGACTGGCAAGTGGTTTCTGTGGCCCATAAAAAAGATTTATGACCATTTGAGAAGGATGAAGAAAGGAATCCTGAAAGAAAAAGGAAAGGTGGGGAGTCTTTTTTCCCCTTCCTTTTCACTGGGAGAATGAAACTTCTTATTTTGTATTTGTATTTGCCCTTACAAAAGCCACCCCTGAGTCAGGAGTCAGGGACTCGGGAGCTGGTTTAGGGGACTGAGCCAGAACCCAGTAGCCATCAAGCCTGTGGGATGGCCCCGGGATGTGGGAGCAGCTCCCCCTTGGGATGAGTTTCTCTCCTCCCTGGGCCACCAGCAGCCACAGGGAGGGAATAGAGCCTTGTTCCTGGCTAGAGACACCCAGGGGTGGGGGGGGGGCGGGATTTATAAGGGCTTCTGTCCTCCTTTCCTTCCTCCCACACAGCCCAACCCCCTCCCTGCCCCACCCTCTTAGATTCTCACGTTTTTATCTCCGATCTTGACGCACAAGATAAGGTTTCTATAATGGAAAATAAGAGCAAGAACGAGTCAGGTGGTGAGTCAGAGCCATTCAGCCAGCAATTTCAGAAAGGGCTGACGCTGGGGCTGCCGCGGGAGGCAGAGCATCACAAGCCTTCCTTCCCCCTCCCTCCGAGGAAGGCTCTGGAAACACCGCCCCTGTCCTGCTGTTCCTTCCAGGGCACTCTGGTGGAGTGGGCGTCCTGCAGTTTCTGAAACATGCCCTCCGCGGCCCAGGCCCCTACAGTGGGTTTCTAGCAAAGCTGTCAGAGGTTGTGAAAAAGATCTCGATTAAATCATAAGGTCAAAGCCTCTGCCTCTAGACGGGTCATGACCTGATGTCCTTGGGGCAGATAACTGCTGGTCTTACCTTAAATTAAATGCTGACCTTGCTACAGTCTCCTGCTCATTCCTGCTCTTTTGTTCGCTCATTCCCCTCTTCAACAGAAATGGATTGATGGCCAGCTCCGTGTTGGCATCGCTCCCACAGTGTGTGGACGAGGGACAGCTTCTGCCTCCGCAGGTCCCTACAGAGAGAACAAACGCGTCAAGCTGTGGGGTCTGAGCCATCCATCCCTGCCCCCCGCCGGGGTGAGCCCTGGCAGTCACCTTGGCATGTGCTCTGAATCCTGTTGTTCCTCACCTGGCTACCCAAAACCCAGGTTCGGCTGCTGTCCCTGGAAAAGCCAATACTCAAGAGACGAGTTTTGATTAGAAAGGAGTATGAGCTTTGTTCCAGAGGCCGGCCACCTGCGGGAGAAGGCAGACTCTTTTTTTTTTTTTTTTTAAGATTTTATTTATTTATTTGAGAGAGAGACAAGAGATAGCAAGAGAAAGCACGAGCGAACGGGGAGGAGAGGGAGAAGCAGGCTCCCCGCTGAGCAGGGAACCCCATGTGGGACTCGATCCCAGGACTCTGGGATCATGATGAACCACCCAGGCGCCCTGGGAAGGCAGACTCTTGCCCCAAAACCAACTCCGAGGTTTCTGCCTGGCCCAATGATTTTTAAAGGAATTTTAGGGCAGTTAATCAGTAAAAGGGAAGCAGTGTGGTCTATAACACTTGATTATGTGCAGACCCAATGGTGCCGGCTACAGATGTTACCAGATGTTCAGAGGTAGTGGGGGGGGCGGGGAGGTTGGGCAAGAGGGCTTGGTTGGTTCTGAGTCTTTCTAGGAAACAATGCATGATCGATAGATAAAGAAAGGTTTAGTTAATTCATCACTCAGGCTGAAGCCACTTGCTAAAGTTGGCTGAAGGGCCTAAGTGGCAGCCTCAACCTTCCCAAATCTTCAGCAGGAAGACCAGGAAAGCTTTCTTGAAGAGCACCTGGCAGATAAGGCTGCTAGGACGCGGGGCGCCTGGGTGGCTCAGTCGGTTAGGCGTCTGCCTTCGGCTCAGGTCATGATCCCGGGGTCCTGGGATCGAGCCCCGCATCGGGCTCCCTGCTCAACGGGGAGCCTGCTTCTCCCTCTGCCTCTCTCTCTCTCTCTCTCTCTCTCTGTCTCTCATGAATAAATAAATAAAATCTTTAAAAAAAAAAGGCTGCTAGGACGCTTAGCTGTGGTCTCGGCCTGGGGCCACAATCCATGATTCAGCTGTGCTGTCAGGTGTGCCCGTGCAAGGTCAAGGAGCCAACTTCGTCTTTTCTCGGGCACGCCCATCCCAAGCATCTAAGTTATCATTAACTCTGATCAGCATAGTGATAGTCAACAACCTTATATCTCCTCTGTTCTGCCTTGGGTGAATTCTTCCATTGCCCTTGCCCCTGGCCTCCACCCGATAGGGTCACCCCACATTTGGTGGCCCCCCCATCCGAGACCCCACATTGACAACATTTGCAACATCCGTCCTTGCCCTGGCAAAGCTAAGCCAAAAGAAATCTCACATCCCCACTGAGTTCAGTTGATAGCGAGTGACTAATACCCTAAAGTGGTTTAGTGATCACAAGAGAAATTACTGTCTCTACATCAAAACGTTAAATGTAAAAACTGACTTCTAAGTTTTTTCATGATACCATTGCAGTAATAATTAAATACTTTCTGGCGATATTTCAGATTTATTCCTGTAGCCCATGAGTTCAGACTTTGCTGAGTTTAGTCTTTGATATTTGTCTTCAACATCAACTGGGTATTGATTTTTTTTTTAATTTTTATTTATTTATTTGACAGAGAGAGAGATAGCGAGAGCAGGAACACAAGCAGGCGGAGTGGGAGAGGGAGAAGCAGGCTTCCTGCCGAGCAGGGAACCCGATGTGGGACTCGATCCCAGGACCCTGGGATCATGACCTGAGCTGAAGGCAGACGCTTAACGACTGAGCCACCCAGGCGCCCCAACTGGGTATTGATTTTAACAGTCAGTCATTCCCATCCAGCCAAAATGATCATTCAACGCACCTGTAGTCACAGAGGATACCCTTATGCTGAGTCTACACAGTTCTAAGTGACTGGCCTATGGGGAAGTCGGGGTGCGGGTGGGTGTGAATGAAGGACAGTGAAGGCAAAGATCAAGGGTAACCAAACAGCTGAAGGAGTTGTGAGCTCAAGAGCTTGTGTGTGATAACATGAATCTTGCAGCTCACCCTACACTGACCCCCACTTCCTTCTCAAGGAAGGGGTGTCTGTGTTTATTTTTTGAGGCCAACGTTCTGTTTGGTATGAGCATTTTAGCACTTGAGCTCCCATCTTGTCCCCACTCTGACCCTGAGTTCTTTTGTCCCCAGGCCTTCTTTTTCCAAGACCGGGATCTTGCCTTGTCCCCAGTCTTGAAGGGCCCCAAAGCCTGCTCTTGAAAGTCCAAGCTTGTAGCTGCGTCCCTACTGCCCAAGGCCAGGTTCCGTCTCCCAGAGCCTACCCTCGACTCCACTGCATGCCCTCTCCTGAGCTGAGCACCAACTGTCCAGCATGGGCTGGTTCTGCTCCTGACCTGACGTGAACTGAAGCCCCATTAACAGGGGGCACAGCCGCCACACTATTAAATAGAGAAGTGTGCTTGATTGGAGCTTTCAGACAAAATAAATTGGAATTTAAGAAATCTTTGGAATAAATAGGTAAAGGAAGAAAAACATATCAGAGGTACAGACATTTAAGAAAATAGCTCTTGTACCAAGCCACACAATACCTGGCCTTGAAATGATACTGATTTTACGAGTTAACAGGGAGTGAGGACCCTAGGAGGAATCATACCAGTTCATGGGGGAGGGCAAGCGGATAGCTTACTGCTACAATATCTTACTTCATCGTGATTCTGTGTCTAGAACAGTGGAGTAGATATCCAGAAAAATGTGCCGTATAATCAAATGAATTGGAAAATTCTTCCACATCTGCCTTTCCAAAGCATGCTTGTTAAATTTTGGTTTAAACATTTTCAGTGCTTAGGGCGCCTGGGTGACTCAGAAGACTGAGCATCCAACTCTTTTTTTTTTTTTTTTTTGGTTAAGATTTTATTTATTCACAAGCAGAGGGAGAGAGAGGGAGAAGCAGGCTCCCTGCTGAGCGAGGAGCCTGATGCGGGACTCGATCCCAGGGCCCTGGGACCATGACCCAGGCCGAAGGCAGCCGCTTAACCGACTGAGCCACCCAGGCGTCCCAGCATCCAACTCTTGATTTTGGCTCAGGTCATGATCTTAGGGTCGTGAGATTGAGCCCCATGTCAGGCTCCATGCTCAGCTGGGAGTCTGCTTGAGATTCTCTCTCTTCCTCTGCCCTTCCCTCCACTCTATCTCTCTCTTCAAATAAGTAAATAAATAAAATCTTAAAAAAAAACATTTCCAATGCTTACGTTTTCTCTTTTAAATTTAAACTTTTTATTCTGAAAAAAACCCTCAGACATCAGAAAAGTTATAAGACCACAATAAAGTACAATAAACTCCATATACCCTTCACCTGAGTTCACCAAATTAGTCATTTTTACACATTGCTTTCTTGCTCTAATTTTCTTCTTTCTTTCTCTCCCTCACTCTCCTTCCTCTGTCCCTCTCTCTCACTCATAATATCTCGTAAGAGCAAAGACATTCTCTTACCCATGGTACAATTAGTCCAAGTCAGGGGATTTCATAATAATTCTATTCTATTATCTGACCACACTCCTCAAACTTTTTTCCAATGGTTTGACCATCTATTGATAATTTTAGCTTTAATCAATCATTACAATGATGATTCAAAATGCAATGTTCTATAATTCCTTCTACATTTATTAGCCCTTTAAAACAACCCAGAAAATTGCAGATAAAGCTAAGTTCTTCCACTATTTCTCAGAGGTAGGGTATAAAATTATTATTTTGATGCAATATTCCACCATCGATTCCACATAGTTTCATTTTTTAATTATTTCAATCCTTGCTTCATCTGAGTACATTGTGACATATGGAGCCAACTTAATTTTTTTCCCAAGTAATGACCTTATTTTCTTATCACCATTTGTTAAAAGTCCATGTTTTCTCCCAATGATTCGCTATGACACCTTTATCAAATTCTAAATTCCCACATAATTTGGGTCCATTTTGGTGTTTATATTTTATTCCATCTGTTTGTCTTTTCATGGCCCATAGTCCCTGTTTTAATTATAAAGCTTGTGTAATATGTTGTGCTATCTGTTGGGAGACAATTGTCTCTGGGTTTCTTGCAGTTTTGCACATCTTTTGAGCTGAAGATGCCTTTGTTCTGGGCTATCTTTCGAGGATATACGAATAGCAAACAGCTGTGGATGACAGAGATCATTTCTCCTGGAAGCAAAGGGCAGGCATACTTCCATCATTATAAAAGATCTGGGCTGCCTAAGTTCAGGGTTTCTTCCCTGTCATGCAACCCACCTGGCTCTCTGTGTCACCTGTGGCAGCTAGGGCATAGGAACCCACCCAGGAAAAGGTTGATAATGCTGACACTCTGCTTTAGCCAGGAGTCTTGTGTCTTCTACCATCCCATGAAACTGTGGGAGGCTAACTTGTTAGCTTACAGGTAGGGTAAAATCTCTGACCCTTCCCCAGTTGTTGACATCACTTTGTAAGGGAGTCCTTCCTCAATGCTCCTCTTGGTTAGAGTTTTCCTGGTACTCTTGCATGCTTATTTGTCCAGTAACCTCTAGAATTAATCTAGTTCTCAAAGTCAATCAATCAAACAAAAACTTGTATTTTATATGGAGCATGTTAATTATACATATCAATTTCAAGAGAGTCTACAGCTTCATTGGTGAGTGTTTCCCTTTTCTATGTTCTCATGGTCAATCTTGTAATCCAGGTCTTTATCAATTTACACTTGAACTATGGGACTTCTTAAAATCAAATCTTGGATTTTATTTTAAATAAATGAAAAGAAAACCCTTTTAAACCTTAGGATGAAAAGCACAGTGGCCAAAACGTGGTCTGTCATTAAAATAGAACACACCCCATAGGGCTTTCCTAAAGGTAAGTGAATTCATGCATGTGGGTCAAGCATGGTAAGAACTCAACACACGGTAGTGATTGTGATTATAACTATTTCTTTTTTGCAGCAGTGATCTTTCATCTCATATGGTCAGAAAAATCCCAGTTCTAACCATTTTCGTATGTGCAAATATGTATGGTGAGGACGCTTAAATAATTCTTATAATATGGAAATACGATTTATTGGGTGCCTATCTGACATGGATACATTAATTTGACTAATATGGTAATGATCACCTATAAATAAAGTCCTCTCCCTAAATGTATCTTTTAATTGAAAACATTTTACATTTCTCATGGAGGCCACTACTTCATCATTTTTACAATTTAATGAGGATGAAAGCCCTGCTCATGCAGGAAGAGATAGTAATGGATGGTTTTGTTCCTTATCAGAACCATTAAGATAATTCTGAGTCCTCTGTCCTTGGAAATGTTTGGGTCATAGACTGAAACTGATGGAAGGCACAATCCCGTTTTTAACTGGAATTTTCTTATTTGCTTTATTCAAAGGTGTATTTTTCAATTCTCATTAATTCATTTAGATATTAAAAGTCCTGCCTTTTCTGCCATAATAAAGTGCCCAAATGATTTCCATGATAACATGCTAGCCTAAATCTGAAACGTAAAGTAGTCGTTAGTTGTTAAGAACAAGCTACTGGTGGCATAATAACCTTTTCCAGGGGCAGGAACAAAACCCAGGCAAAGCCAGGTGGGATCTGAGGCATGGTCTCCCAGCACCAAACCACCCCCACCCCATTCTTATGGCTCCTTAAGCCCCATTCCAGCTGGAGAAACCAAGAAGCAAGTTACCATCAGCTGGTTGGCAGGGATGAGAAAACCGGATGAGCACATTTCTCCGGAAGAAATATGGCTCATGAGGAGTTATGAAGACAAGCGGGAGAAAGGCACTAACATCAAAGTCAGCCCTGATGATGAGCTCTGGTTTCAATCCTCTGCCTCAGTATTCCACCCCCCCCCCCCCCCCCGCCCCAGGTCTTTTGATAATTTAGAGAACCAGACCTGCTGTAATCTGAAGAATTCTACATAAAGAGACATACAGAAATGTGGCTGACATCCCTTATTATCATGCTCACTGGCTTTCTTTGACAACTTACCTTTGAAAAAAGCTTCAAGTGCATGGACTGGTTCTCTAAGAACATTCTAGCTGAAACCATATTTCCTGTTTTTTCCAGGGATAGTTTCCACAGGCCCTTCCAGATCCGGTCTCCACCCATCTCCTCTCCGCTCTCTGTCCCGGGACGCTGGTCTATAGGGACGGTATCAACGTCTCCCTCGCTCTGGCTTCTGGTTGGATTCAGCCAAGGAAAGGCGGGAGGAGAAGGAAGTCCAGAACTCCCCCTTCCGGACTGCCTTGGTTGGCTGCATCCCCTACAGCTGAGGTGATCTTTCTGGCTTTCAGTAACGGCTCCCTCCTTTTGCCCCTGAAGTCTGGCACTGGTGAGGTCTTTATTAGACCCAGGTGCTTAATGGTGCTGTGTTGGTTCCTCCAGCTTTACCCGCACCTGCTATGGCTCCTAGAGCCCCTCCTCATGTCCCCTCTTTGAGTGGGCCATCTCTTTTCTGCTGGGGGCCTATTCTAGTTGCCCAGGGCCGCTGTGACAAATACCCAAGATGGAGCAGCTTAAAATGACAGAAATTTGTTCTCTTACAATCTGGAGTTTAGGACTCTAGAATCAAGGTGTTGGCTGCCAACAGGGCCATGCTCTCTCCGGAGGCTCTAGGGAGACTCCTCCAGGCATTTCTCTCAGCTTCCGGTGTTACCAGCAGTCCTTGGCTTGCAGATGCATCGCTCCGATCTCTGCTCCCTCTTCACAGGGCTGGCACCTCTCTTGTGTCTCTGTCTCTTCTTCTCAGGACACCAGTCATACTGGATTAAGGGCCCACCCTACTCCAGTGTGACTTCATCTTAATTTAAGGACATCTGCGAAGACCCTGTGTCCAATAAGGTCACATCCACAGATATAAGGGGTTAGGATTTCAACATATGTTTTTGGAGGGTTTGGAGCTCAACCCACAACAGGGCCCAACCGATATGGTGCCTCAAGTGGGCTTTTCTCCCTCCAGATTCCCATGACCCCTGGTCTCCTCCACTGGTCCTCCTTCTGGGTTCACTTTCTTCAAGTTGCTCTCTTTCTTGATTTCTCAATTACCTCAAACTCTTCTTTCTGTCCTGGTCCCATTGCCACCCATCCAATGTTTTTTTAATATTTTATTTTGTATTTTTTAAGTGGAGCCCCACATGGGGCTTGAACCCATGGCCCAACCGAGTCCACGTTACCTAAGTAGGTTTAGGTTGGGATTTCTGTGACTTGCAGCCGAAGGCAAGTGCACCACCAGGTTTTCCTTTTGTTTTTTGTTTCTTGTTTCTAACCGACTAAGCAGATGGAAAATTAACTAAACACAAAACAAATCAGAAAACCACTTTCTTGGATGCAAGATGGCCAGATCAGAACTTGAGGCTGACTGGTTCTCAGTGTCAGGATGTCGATGGGGGACACTTCCACTCTTCCCAGACCCCTGGGGTCTCAGCCCCATCAGGTCTGCCCTGAGTGGACGCTGCAAACAGGCTCGTGGCTGGACGTCCCGTGGGAGGAGCGCGCATGGCACGCTGACCTGCCAGGCGGCTTTGGGTTTGGGGAAAACAGGTCAGGGAACCACACCTGGGGGAGGAGGCAGCTTTCCCATGCACTATGAACAGACTGCTAGAAAGAATAGAGACGGAAAGCATATTCATTAAAAAGAAGGCTGCAATTAGGACTTCTGGATAGAAATGAGGACTGAGCACAAATATTTACATCTACTCCCTCCTTAAACTCACTAAATGACAGTAAAGATGGTGAAATATATATTTTTAACTGTATAAACTCACAAGAATTGGAGAGAAGACAATATTGACAGTTTTGGAAGCCGAACAGCAGATAGATGAATGGTAACTTAGCCGACTTCAGAAAACTGGATCCCAAGCCAGTAGTAGGGAAGCGACAGAACTCGAATTGCATGCATACATATACACATGTTTGCACGCACACACACACACCTGAGGAATCAGCAGCCCCAGCACCTTAGGAAGCAGGCGTGAAGGTGGGGCAGCAGGTAGGAATTCGATCATTAACCTCCCCGCCCCCCCACACAGCTGGGTGCTTCCACCCCCCCATCTCAATGGCAGCTTCATCTCTGGAGAGGGTAAAACCAAGGGTCACAGGTTCAGGAGACAGCTGACACAACTGGGGCTAAGGTGCTGGTTAACAAACAACAGGTGGGCGTAAAGGAAGGTTTTCCGCATGAATGTAAGCTCCCCCCTCCCCCCACCCACCCCTCCTCCTCCTCCTGGAGCTTCCCCACTCCCGTCTGGATCTAAAAAGGCCACCTTCTGGGTTTCTGCAATAAAATGGTTCATCCAGATTTCCCTATCTGTAGACCACGGTCATGTGCACAGAGCTTCCAACCAGCTCTTTAGACCCCTCCTCTTAAATTGGAGTAGACAGCCAAGAATCATAATTTATCTGAGGAAATGTGCCATTTGAAAAACAGACTAAGAAACAAGCGACTCAGAAAAAAACGGCTTAGAGGGAATAGAGACAACGCAGGGGAAGAAGACTTCAGAATACCCGTAGTGGTGGTCTAGAAGTCAGGAGGGCAGAACAGTCAGCCTGAAATAGCTGGATGTGACCATAAATAACGAGTCAGGTAATTAGAAATACCCTTTGGATTAAAGACAGGATGGCAGAAATTAAAAAAAAATACATTAGAGAGTTTGGAAAATAAATCAAGGATTTCTCAAAAACAAAACAAACAACAACAACAAAAAAAGTAGGGGAGAAAGAATAAAACAATTCAAGTCTGGTCAAAGAGGAGGAACATCTAAATACCCAGGAGTTCTAGAGAATGGAGGGAAGATGATTTTTTAAGTTTTTAATTTTTATTTTTTAATTAAAAAATTTTTTAAAAGATTTTATTTGAGAGAGAAAGAGAGAGAGAGGGAGTGCCAGCAGGGGTGGGTTTGATGGGGGAAGAAGGGGGAGTGGCAGAGAGAGAAGCAGACACCCCACCGAGCAGGGAGCCTGATGCGGGGCTCCATCCCAAGACCCCGAGATCATACCTGAGCCAAAGGCAGTCGCTTAACCGACTGAGCCACCCAGGGTCCAAGGAGTTTTGTTTTTTTTTTTTAAAGATTTATTTATTTATTTGAGAGAGTGAGAATGAGAGAGAGAGAATGAGAGAGAGCACATGAGAGGGGGGAGTGTCAGAGGGAGAAGCAGACTCCCTGCTGAGCAGGGAGCCCGATGCGGGACTCGATCCAGTGACTCCAGGATCATGACCTGAGCCAAAGGCAGTCGCTTAACCAACTGAGCCACCCAGGCGCCCCTCAAGGATTTTTTTAAATTCATGAAAATGTCCCAGAATCAAAGGAGAGGAGTTCCCAGATGGAAAGGGCCACAGAGAATCCAGCTCAACAGATAAAAATAGACTCATGCCTGGGCCAATGGCTGAAATAGGTGATGGGGATTAAGGAATGCATTTGTTGAGATGAGCACTGGGTGATGTATGGAAGTGTTGAATCACTATATTGTACACCCAAAACTAATATAACACTGTATGTTAACTGGAATTAAAATTAAAAAAAAAAAAATGGACTCACACCAACATCCGTCACCATGAAGTTTCAAATTCCCAGAAGCCAAGAGATGATCCTACAAGCCTCTAGAGAGAACGTTTTCCTAGGAAAGATCAATAATCAGAATGGCTTGGGCTTTTCAGTAGTGACACTGAAAAGCTCAGAGACAATGGGGATGGTCTCAGAATTCCCAGGGAAAATAGCTCCCGACTGGAACTCTACACCCAGCCAAATGTGAAGCAAATGGGAGACAGGATAAAAACCTAGACATGCAAAACCCAAGAACAATTTACCCCCCATGTCCACTTCTCAGGAATCAACCTATAGAAACGTGCCCGACCAAAACCAGGAGTAACTAAGGGAGAAAGGGGCATGAAATACAGGCTAGGGGAGGTCACAAAGGCAAGAAGTGATGGGGATTTGAAGATCATTTTACAAGGATCTTTTTGGCCTCCAGATTGTAATCTGCTAAAAAAAAAAACAAACCCAAAATTCAACTGAGTAAATTTGAAGATCTAATTGGCTTTAAGTGATTCAGAATCAGGCAGCAGTCCACCTGGCCAGGAGGGGTGGGGTGCCCCAAGGGGGCATACAAAATGGAAGGTTTTTATAGGAAGGGGAGGGCTGCAAGAAGTTATTAGCTCAAGAAAGGAAAGGATTATTTTTGGCAAGGTGGACTTCCTTTGTGGAAAGGGCCGGGGGGGGATGTCTCATCATGCAGATGAGGAAGACCCCATCTTCCTTTGGGGGATGGAGAGGGTCCAGGTGCAGATCACCTCATAGGTGCTAACCAGAAAATTCCAGATTAATTGGCTTAAGATTCTACTCCTGCAGAGGTTGAAACTGCCTTTAAGTCTTGGCTTGCTGTCCTGGGGGCAAGTGACTCCGCCCTGGGCCTGTGTTTTTCTGTTTAACAAATCCCTCAGTAGGTTCCAGAAGAAACCTCTTGAAGATGATGAAATTGCTAGGACGTGTCGTGTATTTGGTCACATCGAGAGGAGATTTACTAAGCCGAGGGAGATCTGGAGGTTGAATTTGTGAGGATCTGTAGAAAAATAAGCAACCTTGAAAAGGAATGATTAACTCCAGGGCCAACAAGCCAGGGTTATCATCGTGCACCAAGGGGAAAACTAATCACAGCGTATGGTGTGGCTTATGTGAAGATCACACCGACTCGAGCACAACAACGTACCAGTGAATATTGATCTAACTAAAATCACCACGTGGCTGTGCTGAGAGGATGGGGACCCCATCCTCCCCCTCATGCAAGTGCACATTTGTCGCTGCTGTGAACGGCAGGGTGTGCGTCGAGAACAAATTCTCCTTCTCTACAGTAGGAAGTTAACATAGAAAGCTTTAAACTGAGAAGCCAACCACTGGTTGTATAAGCAGGCTATTTGGAGGTCAACAATTAGTTGCAAGAGTTCAAAGTGGTTGCCCCTAGGGAGTGGGAACCGGGCGGGGCGGGAAAACCGGAGGATTGCTATTTTTCAAAACAAGTCTTGTAGAGATCTTTGCCTTTTAGACTTTGCATGTACTGATTTGATAAAAGACAAAAAACTAGTTTTTTTAAATGCGCTATATTCGTACAGAGTATTCAGGGTGGTGGATTGGGTTTGGACAGACATTTTGATCGAGGTGGGCAGTAGATAGATTTCACGCACGCAAAGCTCTAGAAGCCGACCCGGGGCCTTCACCGCCATCTTGTAAACGTAACGCTGAGGTAGTAGGTGCCGGGCCTCTCTGCGCACAGTCTTGCCAGGCTATTGATTACCTGACTGCTTTTCACACCTCCCTAGGTGCTGTTTTCTGTTTCTGCTGCCCAAACCACATTGCTTTAGGGTCCACCCTTCTTCGTGGTTTGTTTATTTATTTGCAAGGAGACAGAAATTTCAGAGACCAGTCCGGATGCTTCATGTGCACTTTAGTCTCTGATAAATGCCACACCCAACTGATACTTGGTTTTTATCCACATGGATTTCAACCTTCAGCCTGAAGATGGGACACGTCAACACCGCCTACCTCTAAGGCTTCATGGGCCTGGGCCGATGTTGTTGGCCCGGTGACAGGAGAGGGTCAGGAAGGGGGATGGCCAAGAAGAGAGGCTCAAGGGGCACAGGAGAACGCTTGCAGGGAGTTCCAGCAAAGGGAGGGACTATTTTAACCTGTTGGTAATCTTCCCAGGGCAAAGATGGGGAGCCCAACTCAGGCCCAGAGGGAATCACATCCCATTTTGTTTTGTGACAAAATAAGGGCCAAGCAGGGCATTTGTATATAATACTCAGAGTCGCTCTGCGCAGATGCGATACACGGGAGAAGAAGAAAAGGTGTGGTGACCTAGGCTGGCATACCTTGCTTGAGAAAATGATCTACAAATGAGAAATGTCTGCACCAGGGCTTCCAAACACCACTGAGGATGTTCCTTAGGAGACTCCTTAACACATCCCCACTCCCCCCACCAGAGGAAAATCAGCACATGTTGGCTCAAATAAATTAACATTCTCCTTTCCATAGATTCTCAGGGGTCACAGGCTGATTTGAACAGATCCAGAGAGCAAAGGGCCCAGAGGAAGGGCAAGGATGTGGGGGGTGTTTTGCGGTTGACAGAGGTGTGACCCCCAACATCTCATTACCCTTGTTGTAACAACAGCATGGAGGAACGCAAACCTTGGCTGGAGAAGGTGAGATGTACCCATGAGAAGTCCACAGGAACAGAAAGAGGACCATGTTGTAGCTCCGGCCCCATGCTTCTGATGCCTGTCATCGCAGTTTCTAGTGACTCATGATGCTTTAGAACTTGCAGTTTCCCCAGGAAAGATTCCTTCGGGTCGATGGGAGGCAGTTCATAGTTTTAAACAGTTGTCTTGATGACCCACGCTACATCTCCACGCACTTGCTAGATCTAAAGTTGTTCCAGAAGGGCACATATTATCATTAATTGTAGTGTTGGCCTGTTTTTACTTTCTATTGTGCTGTTACACGATACCAGATGCTGGTGGTTTTTAACCTTGGTTGCTTATTAGAATCCCTGGGAGCATTCAGAAAAAAATGGATGCCCGGCCTGCAACCCCAGAGTTCCGATTCTAGTGGGTTAGAGCGGGGCCCAGGCATGGTATTAAAGAATGGTTTCATTCTCAGGTGATTCTAAAAATCAGCCAGGGTTGAGAAACCACTGTTCTGAGAGCCTCCTACAGACATGCATAAGTCCACAGTGTGGCCCACAAGGCCCACATGATCAATCTGGGTCACCCCTCCCTCGTCCCTTGCTCACCACACTCCAGACACAGGGGCCTCTTTGCTGTTCTCAAACACACCGACTGTATTCCCATCGGAGGACATACACCCTTGTTAGGGCCCGTTCTGGAATGTTCTTTCCCTAGGCATTTGGCTATCTTGCTTCCTCACTCCATTCAGGTCTCTGCTCAAATGTCACCTCCTCAGAGAGGCCCTCCTTGGCCGCTCCATTTAAAATACCAGCCTTCCCCAGTCTCTCTCCCCTTACTTCATAGCACTTGTCAACATCTGCCATTAGTTATGTATTTACTTATCTGGTTGACATCAGTGCCTGCAAAACAGAAGCTTAATAAATATTTGTTGAATGAATAAAAGAGTGGACAAGGATATATGTAAAATCATGCAAACTCGGGCTTGAAGGAAGTGCTCCGTAACCACGTTTCTTTCCCCGACTCACAAAACCCCAGTTGCTTACTCACTCTGCCTGGTGCCATCCTGAGGAACAGTGACCCCAACTAGAATTTGTACCTGAGTCCCAGACAGAATGGAAGTCCGCTAGTGCCATTCCCAAGAAAGAAGCTTTTAGAAATAGACCCTCGGTATCTGATGAGGCCCTCTGATGTGTATGCATGAAAAATTTATAGTAAGCATTTCTGACATTTACAAAAGCCTTTTGTTGGCACCACAGATTGCCAAGAATGTTCTCGTCCGCCATCTTGTGGCCAAGCTGGGCCACTTCCAGACAAACCGTGGGTCATGACCAGGCTTAGTCAAAAGGGAAGTTCCGGCAGCTGGGCTTGGCCAGAGCCATTTGGCAAAACACCTGGGGACATTTGACCAGGCCCCGGTGCTACCAGTCTTCTTAGGTTCCCATTTTTTAGAAACAGCAAGCAATGGAGGTGACTGCTTGGTTTGGCGGCTTTTGCTGGGGGACAGCTCAGAGAAGTGCCTGACGGCCACCTGCCCCAGAGCCCAACATTGCCTGACCTTTGTCCTCCTATTCTGACATGAACCCAGTCACACCGAGACCCCTATGATTTGGTCTGGGTAAATAAAGGCTTGTAAACGTCACAAGTTTATCTATTTATTAAATATATTAAATTATATATTATTTATATATGTTATATATTAAATAATATATATTGTATTATTATATATATATTAAAACACATTTAGCACAGTGCAGGTGCTTACAAAGGAGTTGTTGGAGGGATGAAATAACAATCGCCAGCCTTTACAGAGCACTCACTGCAAGCCGTGCAGGGTGAAGCCCAAGCACTTTCCATACATAATCTCATCAATCATGTGGCGCTATTCCCGGAACTCCCTTCGTGCCTGACACCCAGGGACAGTTGGTCCCTAAATCAGTCAGCGTGGGCTGCCATAACCAATACCACAGACCTGGTGGCTTAGACAACGGAAATTAATATTCTCACAGTTCTGGAGGCTGGAAGTCCAAGACCAAGATGCCGTCAGGGCTGGCTTCTGGCGAGTCCACTCCTTCTGGCTTACAGACAGCTGCCTTTTTTAATTTATTTGAGAGAAAAAGAGGGGCGGTGCAAACACAAGTGGGGGGGGCGGGGAGGAAGGGGCAGAGGGAGAGGAAGAAGCAGACTCCCCGCCGAGCAGGGAGCCCGACTCGGGGCTCGATCCCAGGACCCTGAAATCATGACCTGAGCCCAAGGCAGACCCTTAACCGACTGCGCCCCCAGGCGCCCTCACAGCTGCCCTTTTGCTGTGTGGGGAGAGAGGGAGGGGAGAGAGGGAATGAGAGAGGGAGAGAGAGAGGTATGGAGAGAGGAAAGGGAGAGAGAGAGAGGGAGGGAGAGAGAGAGAGGGAGGGAGAGGGAGGGAGGGGGGAGAGAAATCTCACACCTCCTCTTCTTAGGAGGACATGACTTCTTTCATGCGGGCTCACTCACGGGCTCCTGGGATGCCTGCTGTAGGTCCTTCATGCTCATTGGACACACATGGGTGACTTTGGGTAGCTGAGTGGGAGATACTAAGAATTCCTTCCAGGTTTGTAAACCAAATCAAGGACTCAAGTAAGTCCTACAGAAGTTCATTCTGACCAAGAACTAAAATCCAGGCTGAACAGCAAGGGGCAGCTGAGCGTGTCATCTCCGCCCCAAAGTCCAGTTTCGGGAAGGGTTCTTGGCATCTTTGGTGGTGACGGCAAGGCCGGGGAAAGCTGTCAAACCGAGTTCTGGGACAGGTGGCCTGAACCTCCCTTCTCTCTTTTTTCTGCAGCGAGAACGCCCCGAAATGGGGAGTCCTCGTTCAGTGAGTGTGAACACACAGTTCAGCAATGGGAGCGCTCTTCATGCCACTAGACTCTACACTTAAAAATGGCCACATGGCAAGTGGTGTGATGTATATTTTACCACAATTAAAAAAGCTGGCACATTGTCTGCTGTCCTCTGCCTGCGGTGAGGTGCCTGTCTCCTTTTCTCTCCAGCACGTCCCTGGCCACCACTCCTGTGGCTCAGGCCCCTCCCCTCCCCCCCAGGCCACTGCCCCTCTGGGTGAGACCCCGGCCCCAGCAGGCGATCTTCAGAGCTAATCCCACCGACCCCTGATCCCCCAGAGGAGCCACCGCTGGGACTCCCACCGGCAACCAGGGCGCACAAAACTCAGATCCCTGGGAGCGGCTTCCAGGGCTTTCAGAACATCACAAGGTCCTTAGAGGAGGCCCTGGCTCCTTCTGAGATGGTAAACGTGTTTAATCTTGTCTGTTTCTTGCTCTGAGTGCAGGGTTTACCAATCTCTCCTCCCCACATATGGCCCTCCTTGGCCATCTAGCCCCGCCCGGGGCTGTCCATCCTGGGCTTCGAGGGAACTGCTGCCCCTCCGAAGCTTTCTGGGACCCCCTTCACCATGCCCTGCCCCCCCATCAGCTGTTTGCATTTTGCTATGTGGAAGGAGACGGAATAGCCCGGGGGTTAAGAGGCAGGTCTTTCTCCTTGCTCCCACTCGCTTGGGTTCAAATCCCGGCTCGGCCCTCTGCTGGGTAGATAGTAACTTAAGCTGGTTATTCCTCAGTTTTCTTATCCCGGAAATGGGGGAAATAAGACCTTCTTTAGTATTGTTATAAGGATCAAATTGAGTTAATCCAGGCTGCCCATGAAACGTTGGCAGCGAGAGGCAGGTTTGTGGCGTGGCTGGCCATCCGGGCTCTGGAGCCAGACTGTGGATGTGACCTTCGGCAGATTACTTGGTTTCTCTGTGGCTGTTGTCTCCTCTGTCGAATGGGAATAACAACAGTAATCTACATTATAGGACTGTTGGAAGGATTAAGGCCTGTGAGCTTCATGCAATAGCGTGTGTAATGCTCTGTCTGCACATAGTGCCCAAGAAATGTTGACTACTATTGTTTGCCATTTAAAAAAAATGAGGCTGCCCAAAAAACTCCATAACGTATGACAAGATGTATGCAAAATGGGCAATAAAAACCCAACCTGGACATACATTTAATCAAGTAATTTTATAAGGTCTAAAATAGTAAGATAAATATTTTGGCACCCCAAAAGAAAAAAAATCCACCAAATTTTTAAAAAACAGCAAGAGAAATATGAAAACAAAACAAGAATAGGCCGATATGAAAACGATTCATATGTATGTTATAAAAACTCCTCAAAATAGTTTGGCCTGAAGGTACAGTCTTCCCCGCTTTCTGAAAGTTCACATTATGACACTTGACTTTTATAGAAGACCTACATTCGTACCTGTTTTTGCTAGCAGAAAGAAATCCAAAGAGGATTTTTGCTTAAAAAAAAAAAAAGGTGAAAAGCAAAACTAGCAGGAAACCATGAGGGCCCAAAAGACCCTGGGTTATTGATTCAGCCGCATGTGTCCCCTCAAGCTGTCCCCTCCCCATGACATTTGCTACTGTCCAATGTCTTGCACCTAGAACACCCATGCTGGCACCTGTCAGTCTGGATGATGTTTGGAATGACTCTGGGAACTTGGCCCCAATCAGCACAGTGCACCTGTTTCCCTTGGTGCTCTCCTCACATCATTCAAGGGCCAACGAAGACCACGTAGTCATCATTTCCATCCATATGCAAAGCATACTACAGTGTTAATATCGGAGTCGAGCGGGGAGTTCATTCAAATATTTGGGAGCCTACCGTGTGCCAGCTGCCCTGAAACAGAGGATTTTTACAACCTCAGAGTGTGTGGTATTCTTTGCTTTGCAGGAGAAATGAGTTCGAAAATGTGAGACTTGCCCAGTGTTACCCAGCAGCTGTAAGCACAGGTGGGACTAGAATATCTCTAGAGGATTTAGGATTAGCCCTCTTTCAGTTGTTGGCAAGAGAGATAATGCCCACCGAGTGCTCATCACTGTAGCCACTGGTTTGCCCCACCAGCGGCACATTATGTAAGCGGAGGGCAGAAGGATCGCAGAGGCAAAATTAGTAGGTTCTTGTCGCTACTCTTGCACGCCAGACTTCGTTCATTGGGATCATTCCCATCTTCCATCACACCCATCCCAGCCCGAGGTTTAAAGTGTTTGTATAACATGTCGAGGCCCACCGAGATCTGGAGAACAAAACACATACAGAGAGCTTTCAGCCTAGGCAGAGCTGGACAGTGAGGACCCACCAGGGCGTAGGGTATGGGACAGCACAGGGGGGAGACAGCCAGGCTGGGGGGATGGGAAAACTCCTGGGGGAAGCGGCCTGCATCCTAAAGATGAAGAGGACTCAGCCAGGCAGAGTGGGTGGGCAAAGTTGGTAGAGAATGCGTGTCTCAGGACCTGATTTTTCTTCTGACCTGGAAATGAGAACCTGACGCATTCCAGAAGAAAGTCACTGTTAGTCGGATCGGTGTGAGCAGAGAGAAAGGAGATGTGTCGTGAGGAAAAAAAAAGCCTTGCAGGCCTCAATTAAGAAATGAGGGCTTGATCCTAAGGGTAGGGAAGGTCTTCAGCAAGGTTTGAGACTCACAATGTGTTTCTCACTCTGGGTTTTGAGCCTCCCCTTCATTCAGTCTCCACAGTTCGATGATGAGCTTGTGCATGAAGCATCTTGGAAGCCCACCCTGGGCCCTTTCTCCTGATGGGTCACAGGAGCAAGTCCCAGCATTCAGAGCTGTGCACAAGTTTGAGAACAGCTGCTTGTTTTTGTAGGAGTGACAAAGTAGAACTACTCTGGGTCTCATACCTGAGATAAATACCTATAGGACGAATCAAGCATGAAGTACTTACAACATTTTACAACAATTTTTGTTCGAGGGAGCGCCTAGGTGGCTCAGTCGGTTAAGTGTCCAACTCTTAATTTCGGCTCAGGTCGTGATCTTGGGGTTGTGGGATCGAGCCTCACATTGGGCTCTGCGCTCAGTGTGGAGTCTGCTTGAGATTCTCTCTCTCTCTGCCCCCCCCCACCCCCCTCTAAAATAAATAAATGTTTTTAAAAAAAGGAATTTTTGTTCAAGCAGAAAAAATGGTTGTATTGAGAAAAACACTTCAAGATGGTACATAAATATGCACCTGCAAAGCTCTTAGTAATAAAAAAGAAGCATAGGTATCTATATCCCCAGGAAAAATAGGACCAGGAAGAAACAAACCTTGATATTTCATGTTCCTGGAATTTATTGTATGTGGCCATTGCTTTTGTTCATACTTTTATCAACTCCTGATGACATTTTATTGAGCATACACAACTTTTAGAATTGGGACACAGGTTAAGGATTTCTTATCCTACCCCCAAAACACACTGACACTTATTCTTAAGAACAGGAATGTATTTCATACTTGAAAGTCCAAAAATCATTACTGGCCTTTACCTGAGTGGTCTTTTGAGTCATACAAAATTTAAAAAGAGCTAAGGAATGGAAAAAATAAAACAAAAAAACCAAAAGGTAAAGTTATCAGTTAATACGAGCTGGTGCTTATTATTACATGCCATTCTAAAGCATGTAAATTCACTTTTCACATCGGCTCCTGCCTCATTTAACGGTGTTTTCAAAGAGGGTTAAAATGCAAACAATATGGAACTTTGCCACCCCTTCAAAAAATGACCAGTTAGTCCAAAATAACTTCATTTATGTGGCAGAAAAGGAGTTAAAGGCAGGGTGTGTATTCATCGTTGTAGAAACAAGGGTGTATGTGTGTGTATGTATCTCCATGCTTTAAATATGACTTTTCTTAAAAGGAAAGGACTTCTTCCAGAGTTTTAGGTTCATTGCTGGCTGCTTGGAAAAGAGCTTTCTTGGTTCACAATTCTGAAGTCTTCCCCATCAGAATGTCCTGCAACCAGGGGACAGAAGTAAGGGCACGTTCTGGACCCAGTCCGTCTTCCACTTGCTTCCTGACATTCACATCTGGGTCTGCGAGACAGGAGCCGTCGTGGAATGTATATGCATCTTTTCCAGGTTCTTTTTCTCATCCTCATTATCAAATTGAGCTTCAATCTCCGCCGGATTGATGTAAGTATAGAATCGGGCCATGATGGCAAATATTACGCAGACAGCCAGGAGCAATGCCGCAAATAGAATGTACTCAGCCCACTTGGAAGGAAGTGGAGTTGGAGCAAGAAAAAAACAAAAACAATGCATGTTATGGTACTGTATGCATTGTGAGTGCATTTTCTTGCTACGTCTAGGTAGAAGGTGCTCTGCAATTAAACTGTGATGGAAAATTGGTAGGCGACTACCATAGATACAGAATGACCAGCTTTTCTTGAATGCCCAAGTATAAAGATAACATTTTTGTAACCACACTGGAGGGCAGAAACCAAGACTCTGGGAAGATGAGAGAAAATTTCTGAAAAACCCATGTTAAGGGACAGAGCTGGCCTCTAGAAGGATAGGGACCAACAGAACAGCACCCAGTACTCTTGAGCAAAAAATAATGTGCTGAATTGTTCTAACTTAAGACCTCCATATTATTCTTTGGCAGAATCTTGAGGTTATGAGCACACAGCATGAGCCCATGCTCTGATGGGACTTGAAGGGGGGAGTGAAGAAACAGATAGGGGAAGGGGCAACCTCCTTAGGCGCCATATGCTGAAATGCTGAAGGAGAGAGTTTCAGTTTCAGAAAAGCCCTCACTTCATGTTAGCTGGAAAAATTACAACCACCTTCAGAATGGCTCTAACTTTAGGTGTCATGAAACTTTCTGGAAAACATGTTTGTCTTGGGGCCATTACGCTGCATTCACTGAAGCTAGGAAAGATCTTTCCTTTAATAGGAAACCATATTAGGGTATAGGCATGTTAACCCAAATCTGGGTATTTTGGTTGTCACTTTCCAGCTGTACAACACCAAGTAGAAATATGAAGAATCTGCACACACTAGGCCAAAAGCCCATTTGGTCATCACCCTCTCCAGCTGGTTTTATTCAGCCGTTAGCCTAGATGACCATGTGTATACACAGGGGGTGAGGGAGAGTCATCACGACGATCACGGACACACACGGTCTCTTTCCCCACCTCATACCTGTTGGCTGATCTGGCCTGCTCCTGCTATTATGAGCACGATGATGTTGCCAACGGCCACCGTCAACAGCCATCCTGCTTGAAGCACTGACTTCATGTTGGAGGGGGCCTGGGGAAACAACACCCCAGGTTGTTGGGCTTCTTGGGCACATATGTCATACGCCATTGTTTACGGTCGACCCCTATCTAGATGGCAACCACGGAGCTGGAGAACACACTTACCAGTGCATTTAGTTGGGCAGTCCGCCCTAAAAATGCACATCGGAAGTCAGGTTGGTTCACATATAAAAAGGATTATCACTCGGATAACAAGACACCCCAAACACTCAGGCCCGAACATACAAGAAGCCCTTGTTTCCCACTCTCCACAGCCTTGCAAAATTGTTGTCCTGAGTTAAGTGGGCTAATCTATAGATGAATCAATTCTATGTCTATAGAAGAGTTTCCAAGCAAAGCCATCCATCCCATTCTCTTTCCCCTAAATGGAAGCCGCTCTCTGGGCCAGAAGCTTGCTCTGCTGTGAGCTTCGCTGCCATGTCACCGAACCCCTCTTGTCACCTATGATATAGTCATTTTATTCGATTGTGAGGTCATCACAGAAAGGGATTGTCCAACTCATATTTACGATTTTTACTGCAAGACTTAAAGGTGCTAGGCGTTGTAGGGCCACAACGACCTTAACTGTATTTTGATGAAATTGTTGAGAAACTAGGCTCTAATTGGCAAAATTTACCTCATGAGTCTCATCTTTAACAGTTGAAAGCAATAATATCTTTTAACTTTTGAAAGCTAGGCCTTAATCAGTGTGTTTACTGGTAGTTCTGGAGAGATCTCACCTGAGCCTTAATGATTACGAGTACACAACCCAGAAATGAACACCATGATGAACAGCTGACATCGTTTAGTTGTTTCAGAATATAGAATCTGCTGCCTATCATGATCCTGGTCACAGTAATTAATATAGTTTTTCCCACTCAGGACTCTAAATCTCTAGGAAATGAGGTGGGAATGCAGAGTCATATGACATATGTGCCCAAGAAGCTAAACAGAGTCATATTATTATTCAATAAAAACATGACGGGTTTCTCAAAAAACTTGTTTGGCGGAAGATACCATAATGCTTTCTAGAATCTCCCCCCCCCCCCAGAATCGTTTAAACTATAAATACATTGCTTATTGAAGTTAGGGCCCAACAGCATTTTTTGAAGGCAGGGGTGTGGGGGAGGGGTGCTAGAAACAATGACCAAGAGACCTGAGAATATGAGAACTCCAGTCCCGTGATAGAGAAAACCACCTCTCCGCAGGTGAGGAGGAAATACTGCGGGATCTGCAGAGCCATGTTAACTGTGTTGGGTGGAATATCTTCAAACATGTGCAATTCGGGGCAGCCAGTATCCTAAACCAATAAGGCAAAAGCAAGAAGAAATTCAAATGGAGAACTGCTTCTAGAATAAAAATTGCTCAAACAGGCAAATGGAGTTTGGACTTCTAGAATCACGTCCTATGATTTGTCAAGTAAGTACACTTTTTATTTTTTATTTTATTATTTATTTTTTTTTAAAGATTTTATTTATTTATTTGAGAGAGAGACAGCGAGAGAGGGAACACAGCAAGGGGAGTGGGAGAGGGAGAAGGAGGCTCCCCACTGAGCAGGGATCCCAATGCGGGTCTCGATCCCAGGACCCTAGGATCATGACCTGAGCCGAAGGCAGATGCTTAATGACTGAGCCACCCAGGCACCCCAAATAAGTACACTTTTTAAATGGCAATATGCAACAGTGCATTTTATCCTCATGCTGAAATGGCCTTGGTGGGATTTGAAAATCTGTCCACTAGCGTTTTCCTCTTAAATCAGAGAGCAGATTGGATGTCAGATTTGTTTAAAACATTGCCATCTCTTTGAACTCAAAGTTCGTAAGTCCATGTAAATAGTCTATGAAGAGGCATCAAATACTGGTCAACGTGGACTTTCAGTCAGACTCAGTCAGTCTGTTTATTTTTATTCTAAAAATAACAGCAAACTTAAGTCAACAGTAAGTTAAAGAATTAGTGGTGAACCGAATGAATTCTAAGCCCATTTAAAACACAGATGCTAATATTACTTCCAGTTCAATCATTACCAGGTTCTAAGTGTTTAGTAGAACTTCTGATTCAGGGGCGCCTGGGTGGCTCAGTTGGTTAGGCGACTGCCTTCGGCTCGGGTCATGATCCTGGAGTCCCAGGATTGAGTCCAGGATCGAGTCCCGCATCGGGCTCCCTGCTCGGCGGGGAGCCTGCTTCTCCCTCTGACCCTCCCCCCTCTCATGTGCTCTCTCTCTCTCATTCTCTCTGTCTCAAGTAAATAAATAAAATCTTTAAAAAAAAAAAAAAAAAGAACTTCTGATTCAACAGAACGACTTACTGACCTGCTTTCCGATTACATAGGTGAATGCACTACCAAACTCAAGGCTGGGTGATTGGAAATCATTTACACAGTCTTTTGGAGTCTGTTGTGTTGAGTTTATTTTAACGTGTTTTCTATGGAAAGAGAGAATAATATAGTTTAACATTCCTGGTGTTAACAGCTTCAATGTAGTGTTTAAAGAAAAAGACTTGAAATCCTTGAACTTGGGAGCACAGTGTCCAGGACAGGTACTTACACGCCGGAAGAAAAAAACTGATACTCGCTGGCATTGTGACTGGTCACATTCACATAAGCTTTCTCGCCCATTGTGATGTTGAGGCTCTCATTAAAACTATTTACAAATCTGAAACAGAAAACCATTGGTTTTGTGACTGGACTATGGGATACTTTGCTTTAGGTCACAGTACGTGCACCTGAACTTGGGCTGTGCGCTCTTTTGGAAGGAATTTAAGATGTTTATGGAAGATTTCTAGACTTATAAAGGCAGAAGGAAGCCACCCTAGGTTTGTCCTTGTTCACCCATTCATGAGAACACACCCAAAAGAAGTGACCGCAGTCTTCTGCCTGGAGCTTTTCTAAGTACTTGGTAACTGGGAGCTACTTCAATGGTAGGTTGGGATATTAGCCTGGATGGAAATAGGAGCTGGTCCCCGCTTCAGGAAGGCAGCACTTTGTGTTCCTTGCTCAGAAGCTTTAGAGCTAAAGGACCAAAGTTGAAGTTGCTTAGTACCCTAACAGTGTCCATCCGGTCTTCTTTCTGGGGGTTGAGGATGGAAGGCCATTTTCTGTCCTTGACCTCTAGGAGCCTGAGCAGGGAGGGGCCCCAAAGAGTGGAGAGGAAGAAGAGGGTCGGTCCAGCAACCAGAGACAATTTTGGGGAACTCCCCTCAGAGAGGGAAGACTGAGTCTGTAGGACCTGGAGTGATGGTGACTGGCACTCTGCTAGAATACAGATGGGGGTGTAGCACCCACAGGCCCTGGTGCTAGGTCTCAAGGCTTCCAGGAGCTGCCAAGTCTCCTATGCCTAAGCTTCACATGGAGCCAGCTGAGTTGCTTGCCTTCAAAGGGCCATATAGATGGCGACAGTGTGGACAGATGATTAGATCCCTTCCTTCAATGTTCCAGGCTATAGAAGACCCTGACACTCTTATAGTATATCAGAGAGAAGGGTGCGCCCCGAATACGACTAGTTGATTTTTCTTACCAGACAGCTGAATGAAAGCTTTCAGCAGATTAACCAATTTAAAGAATGGGCAGTAATAAGATCGTATACCCAAGTATTGCAGAGAACAATTTAACCTGTACATTCCTAAAATACGTGGCCAAATTTCATCAGCTTTGTGGCAACAAGTAATACTGGTCAAATTCTAGGTACTGGGAGAACATTTCTCTGAATTAAGCTCAGGCCCTAAAGTCCCTGGGCATTTCACTTGGTGTAGTTTGACAGATGCTTAACATAGAAAACGGAACCCTGACCCGGGTTCAACAGGGGCCTCATAGTTGGGTGGACGCCTCGGAGTGAAATGCTGGCTCATAGGGTGACTCTCTGTTTAACATTTTGAGGAACAGTTTTTCAAAGTGTCTGTATCATTTTATCATTCTACATTCCCACCAGCAGTGTAAAAGCCTTCCGATTTGCCCACATCCCCACCCACAGTTGTTATTGCCTGTTTTTTGGTTGTTTTTGTTTTGGTTTTTGGTTAGAGCCTAGTGAGTGTGAAGTGGTATCTCTTTGTGGTTTTGATTTGCATTTCCCTAATAATTAAAGACAATGCGCATCTTTCCTAGGCTTTTTGACCGTTTTTATATTTTCCTTGGAGAAATGTCTTTTTTTTTTTTTTAAAGATTTCATTCATTTATTTGTCAGAGAGAGAGAGAGAGCACAAGAAGGGAGAGCAGGAGAGGGAGA
The DNA here is from genome assembly GCF_029215605.1 of Mirounga angustirostris. Lineage (NCBI taxonomy): Eukaryota > Metazoa > Chordata > Mammalia > Carnivora > Phocidae > Mirounga > Mirounga angustirostris. The sequence goes on along the minus strand of NW_026991711.1, from coordinate 12,538,886 downwards.
AGCAGGCTCCCCGCCGAACAGGAAGCCTGACGTGGGGCTCGAACCCAGGACCCTGGGATCATGACTGAAGCTGAAGGCAGATGCTTAACGACTGAGCCACTCAGGCTCCCAAGAAATGTCTCTTTAAATACTTTGCCCATTTAAAAAAGTGTGTTGTCTTTTTACTCTTGAGCTGTAAGAGTTCTTTATGTATTTGGAACCTCTTATCAGATATATGATTTGCAAATATTTTCTCTTATTTTATGGGCTGTCTTTTCTCTGTCTTGATATCACTTGTAGCACTAAAGCTTTCCAATATGACAAATCCCAAGTGACTATTTTTTTCTTTTGTTGCTTGTCCTTTTGGCTTCATATCCAAGAAAACACTGTCTAACCCAAGGTCACAAAGATTTACTCCTATTTTTCTTTTATAAATTTTACTGTCTTAGTTATATTTAGGTTTATGATCCACTGTATACATTTTTGTGTGTGTTATCAGGTAGGGTGTGACTTCAGTCCTTTGTGGGTATCCCAGCTGTCCTAATACCAAAATTATTTTAATAAAACCACAACCATCTTTAAATGAAGATTTCTTTTTAATCTACTTATGGTCAGTTTTGCCCTGACCATACTCCCTCCTTGAAGTATCTTTTTCAGTATGACAATCATGAAAACCAAGGATTGAAATAAACTGAACTTACAACCAAGCCCATGCATAGATTTTTCTAAATCTTAAATTGAGCTTTTTAGAAACGAATGAAGCATATATAATCACATCATCTACACTAATGAATAAAAATACCTGTAAGATATTGATTTTTTATTTTTCTCATTCTCTTAATATATTTTTAAAGTATTTATAGTGTACATATTAATTTGGTATAATAATTATATGTATAATTTTTAACAGATACCATATTCATGCATTATGGGTATAAGCTCAAATATTTTTATTGGATGTGATAAAAGCTTTAAGGCCACCTCTCTAGAGAAACTTTGTACATGCGGACAAAAAAAAAATCATATATGAATGTGAATTGGGGCACTGTTTGGAAAAATGGCAATAACCTAAATTTCCTTGAAGAAAAGAATGGATAAATAAATTGTGGTATATGCATGCAATGGAATATTATATAGTAGTTTAAGTGAGTAGATAAGGGATACATATAGTAATATGGGTAAATATTAAAATGATATTTTATAATATACGATATTGCAGAACATACACAGGACAATACATTACGTTTAAAAACATGCTCAAGAACATTGTGAATATATACATATGTAGCAATATGTAATGTTAAAAGATTCATGAGAAAGATCATATCAAATTCTCAACTAATTTTGACCCAAGTATTGTCACTTTTTTTTGAGAGAGAGAGAGCGAGCGAGCACATGTAATTGGACGGAGGGGAAAACAGAGAAGGGGAGAGAGAATCCTTAGTAGGCTCCATGCTCAGCATGGAGCCCAATGCAGGGCTCGATCTCACATCTCTGAGACTGTGACCTGAGCTAAAATCAAGAGTCGGATGCTTAACCAACTGAGCCACCCAGATGCCCCAGTCACTTCACTTAAAGGACTCTGTTGAAGGTAGTCCATGTAAGTCTTGCAACTTACGATACCACATAATTAAAACAATTCCATTTTGTTTAAAATTCTGTGTACTCTTTTTTTAATTCATATATTACTCCAAAATCCAACCTCCTGACTTTCTCAAAGTTGTTCTATTTATCAGTTAGTTTCTGACACTAGTTTTTCAGGACTTTCCTTTTTTATGGATTGTCTCCTGGACGTTGCTGAAATAATAAATCCTTTGATGCATTAAAGATTTGATGTTGCCAATTACAAGAAAAGAGTTTCTGGCTTATCTTCTACCACATGGGTGGGTTGGTGGGGTAAAATGTTGCTGATTTTAGGTGTCCTTCTTTCCCAAGATCTCAACAAAGACCATTTAAAGAAGAATGAAGCTTTAGCATAGCACCAGAACAAGAAAGGATACCACAGTTTAGACTGTTCAAAGTTTCCAAAGTTAGGAGACATTTCTGTAGAAATCAAAACAATGGTTCTGAGCCACAGTGGACATCCCAGAGGTACTTCCAGCTCAGACTCAGATACAAAGATTAGGAAAGGGCCAGATGACCAGCAACAGAAGATTTCCTTCCAGAACTGATAGGATAGTTGTATGTATGTGCAGGTATGCAGGACAGAGGAACAATCCAGAAGGCACAAAAGAAGATGTTATGGGCTGAATTGTGTCTCCACCCCAACCCCAATTCATATGCTGAAGTCCTAACTCTCAGGACCTCAGAATGTGACTGTATTTGGAGATAGGGTCTTTTTTTTTTTAAGATCTTATTTATTTGAGAGACAGAGAGAGGAAGAGTGTGTGCGCACATGCACGAGTCGGGGGAGGGGCAAAGGGAGAGGGAGATGCAGGCTCCCTGCTGAGCACAGAGCCCTACGTGGGGCTTGATCCCAGGACCCCAAGATTATGACCTGGGCTGAAGGCAGATGCTTAACTGACTGAGGCACCCAGGTGCCCCTGGAGGTAGGGTCTTTAAAGAGGTAAAATGAGGTCATGAGAGATCCAAGATCACTGGTGTTCTTATAAGATTAGCACACAGACACACAGAAGAAAGACCATGTGAAGACACAGAGAGAGGATGGCTATCTTAAGCCAAGGGGAGAGGCCTCAGAGAAAACTAACCCAGCCAGTGCTTTGATGTTGGACTTTTAGCCTCCAGAACTATGAGGAACTAATTTTTGTTGTTTAAGGCTTCCAGCCTGTGGTACTCTGTGATGGCAGCCTTAGCAAACTCATACAGGAGAGAACAAAGAAAATGAGAAGGAACCAAAAATCAAAAAGACTTAGTGCTGGCTACTACCCACATGTAGTTATACTGCAGAGAGATGTGAGAACACCAAGGAGAAAGAAGATCCCCAAAGCTTGGTAAAAGGAAACTTAAATCACTACAGAGAGTGGCAGATGTTGTGTGTGCGTGTGTGTGTGTGTGAGCACAACTAGGCACTGGATGCCAATAGACACAAGCCTCCAGAGTTCTGGGAAGAAAATGGTGGCCAACCTATGACCAAGTATGAGAACAGAAAAGCATTTTCAGGCAAGCAAGGACTTGGCAAATTGCCTCACAGCTTTTCTTGGTCAGATATTTGAGCACAAGTCTGCAGCCAAACAAGAAAGATGACCCAGAATTCAAGAAAGAAAGGTGCTAACCTGGGCAGACAGTGAAAATTCTATGAGGACAGTGGCATCACAGGACTACAGAGCAAATGGCCTTGTTACATCAAAGAGCATGCTGAGGAGTTGGTTCTCAAAGAGGAAGGTGAATTCCCTGGATCCATTCTCTGGATCACCCTGAAGACAGAAGCTCATGCTTTTGCCAAAAAGAGGCCAAGTGAGTCACAGGAAAACACAAAAGCTGTGCAAGAAAACCTTGGTTTAAAGATGTGGTACCGGGGCGCCTGGGTGGCTCAGTTGGTTAAGTGACTGTCTTCGGCTCAGGTCATGATCCTGGAGTCCCGGGATCGAGTCCCGCATCGGGCTCCCTGCTCGGCAGGGAGTCTGCTTCTCCCTCTGACCCCCTCCCTCTCATGCTCTCTGTCTCTCATTCTCTCTCTCTCAAATAAATAAATAAAATCTTTAAAAAAAAAAAAATAAAGATGTGGTACCACCAAACAATTCAGGGTATGTAATCAGATATTCTAATTAATCTTGACATTCAGAACATTTCCACTTGAGGCTATATTTTCAAGGATATAAAGTTACATTTCTTTCCCTTTCAGACTTTTATTACATTGTGACTAATATTTTGATAGTTAACCTGTAAATCCTGTTTATTAATCATTTTTAGAATTGACCTAGCACATGGAGTACACACAAAGATAAATATTACAAAGGTTAACAATGTGAAACAAGCCGGAGGTAAAGAGATGATTAATTAATTAATTAATTTTCCCATCTTATTTAAAAAGTGTATTTACAGGGGCGCCTGAGTGGCTCAGTCGGTTAAGTGTCTGCCTTCGGCTCAGGTCATGATCCTGGAGTCCCAAGATCGTGGGATCAAGCCCCGCATCAGGCGCCCTGCTCAGCGGGGAGTCTGCTTCTCCCTCTCTCTCTGCCCCCTCTAGTGCTCTCTGTCTCCCAAATAAATAAATAAAATCTTTTAAAAAGTGTATTTACAGTAAATTGGCTTTTTGGTGTACAGTTCTATGAATTTTAACACGTCTGGATTCAGAGAAACACCATTGCGGCCAAGATACAGACCAGTTCCATTGGCCCCCGCATCTCCCTCATGCTGACCCATAGCCAAACCTCTCCTCCACTCCTAACCCAAGGCAAACACTAATCTGTTCCCACATCCTTATTTATTTATTTATTTATTTATTGGCCATTTCCAGAATGCCATGTAAATGGAACTACACAGTATGTATGTAACTTTTTGAGACTGGCTTCTTTCATGGCATAATGCATTTGAAATTCATTTATGTTACTGTATGTATCAATAGTTCCTTTTTTCCTAAGTGATATTCTGTTGTATGAATATACTATAGTCTATTGTCTGTTTATCCATCACCCACTGAAGGTCATTTGGGTGACTTCCAATCTTTGGTAATTACAAATAGAGTTTCTGTGAACATTTATGTTTAGGTTCTTATGTGAACATAAGTTTGCATTTCTCTAGGATAAATATCTGAGAGTGGGACGGTTGGGTTGTATGGTAAATATACATTTGACTTTATAAGAGACTGCCTCACTGTTTTTCAGAGTGGCTGCACCATTTTGCACTCCCACCAGGCAAAGCACGGGAGTTCTGCTTGCTCTATCTTCTCATAAGCAGTTAGTATAGTCAGTTTTAAAAAATTATTACATCCATCTAAGAGGTATGTCAGGCAACTCACCGTGGTTTTAATTTATATTTTTTAATGGCCAATCATGTTGAGCATATTTTCATGTGCTTATTTGCCATCTGTATATCTTCTTTGGTGCAATGTCAAAGTCTGTTGCTGTTTTTAAACTGGGTTATTTTCTTTTTCTTTTTTTTTTTTTTTAAGATTTATTCATTTGACAGAGAGAGACACAGCGAGAGAGGGAACACAAGCAGGGGGAGTGGGAGAGGGAGAAGCAGGCTTCCTGCAGAGCAGGGAGCCCGATGCGGGGCTCGATCCCAGGACCCTGGGATCATGACCTGAGCCAAAGGCAGACGCTTAACGACTGAGCCACCCAGGCGCCCCGGGTTATTTTCTTATTATTGTGTTGTGAGAGTACTTTATATGTTCTGGATACAGATACTTAGTCCGATATGTGATTTGTAAATATTTTATACCAGTATGTAGCTTACCTTTTCATTCTCTTAACAGTGAGATTGACAGAACAAGTGTTTTTAGTTTGAATGAAATTTAATTCACCTATGTCTATATATCTATATGTATGTATTAAAATACATATTATTTAGCCATTAAGTAGAAGGCAACCCTGCCATTGTGACAACATAGATGAACTGAGAAACATTAAGTGAAACAAGCCAGACAGAGAAAGACAAATACTGCACGGTATCACATATATATGGAATCTAAAAAACAGTTGAACTCATAGAAAAAAACAGTAGAGGGGCACCTGGGTAGCTCAGATGGTTAAGCATCTGCCTTCGGCTCAGGTCACGATCCCAGGGTCCTGGGATCGAGTCCTGCGTCGGGCTCCCTGCTGGGTGGGAAGCCTGCTTCTCCCTCTGCCACTGTCTCTCTCTATCTCTCTCTCTGACTCTCATGAATAAATAAATAAAACATTTAAAAAAGAAAAAAAGAAAAAAACAGTAGAATGGTGGTTGCCAGGGACTGGGGGGTAGGAAACAGGGAGATGTTGCATGAAAGGTACAAACTTTCAGTTCCACGATGAATAAGTTCTGAGGTTCTAATGTACTACATGGTGACTATAATTCCTACTATATTATATACTTCAAACGTGCTAAGTGGTTAGATCTTAAGCATTCTTATCACACACACATATAAAAGGTAACTGTAAGGTGATTGCGTTAACTTGACTGTGGTAAATATTTCACAATGTATACATATATCAAATCATACTGTATACTTTAAATATATTGATTTTGTCATTTGTACCTCAATAAAACTGGAAAAATCACAGAAAAATAATGCTATGATTTTGATAGTAATTGCACTAAGCCTATGGATCAATCTGACATTGTCACTATATTAAGTATTCTAATCAATGAACCCAGCGTATCTTTCCATTTATTTCACTCATCCTTAATTTCTGTCATAAGCCTTTGGTAGTTTTAGCTCTCAAATCTTATATATGTTTTTATTAGATTTGTACCTAGTATTTTATTTTTTTTTGGAGCTATTGTATAGTTTTAAAATTTCAGTTTCCAATCATTCATTGCTAGTATATAGAAATATGATGCTTGTTGTCGATCTGATATTTTGTAACATTTCTACACTCATTTCTTTTATCTTATTTTATTTATTTATTTATTTTTTAAAAGATTTTATTTATTTATTTGGGAGAGAAAGAATGAGAGAGAGAGAACACATGAGAGGGGATAGGGTCAGAGGACGAAGCAGACCCCCCGCCGAGCAGGGAGCCCGATGCGGGACTCGATCCCGGGACTCCAGGATCATGACCTGAGCCAAAGGCAGTCGCTTATCCAACTGAGCCACCCAGGCGCCCTCTACACTCATTTCTAAACTCACTTATTGATTCTATGAACTTTTTTGGTAGAGTCTTTGGGACATTCTGTGCAGGTACTTATGTCATCCGTAAGCAGGAATAGTTTTTATTTCTTCCTTTCCAATCAAGATGCTTTTCTTTTTTTTCTAGTCTCACTGCACTGGTGTTCAGAAGGATGTTGAATAGGAGTGGAGGGTGTGGACAATCTTATGGGAAGAGCAATGAGACTTTCACCATTAAGTATAATGGTAGCTTGGGTTTTTTAGATATCCTTTTTCAGAGTAAGGAAGTTCCCTTCAATTACTAGTTTGCCGAGGGTTTTTTTAAAATCATGAATGGACACTGAATTTTATCAAATGCTTTTCCTGCTTCCAGGATGCAGGATATGATGATATGGGTTTTTCTCTTTAGTTTATTAAGATGATAGATGATATTGATTTTTTTTAAATATTGAACCGCTTTACATTCTTGGGACAAATCCCTATACTCTCATTTTTAAAAAAAATTTTTTTATGTTATGTTAGTCACCATACAATACATCATTAGTTTTTGACGTGGTGATCCACGATCCATTGTTTTCATATAACACCCAGTGCTGCATGCAGTACGTGCCCTCCTTAATACCCATCACCGGGCTAACCCATCCCCCCACCCCCCTCCCCTCTAGAACCCTCAGTTTGTTTCTCAGAGTCCCTAGTCTCTCATGGTTCATCTCTCCCTATACTCTCATTTTATAGCCTTGTTGCAGTTGGACTTTACTATGGGAATGCATTACTTCCATAAGAAGCTATCAGCTTCTTAAACTTAAGTTTTAAAGAAAAATACATACCTGATTCCATTTTCTCCTTTTTCTGGCTTCTGGTTAAGGCCATCCTTTACCTGACAAAGAAAGCGTTTTCAAATCTAATCCTTTAGAATAAATTTAGATTACCATTTCAGCCTTTGAGAAGGAGAATGATGTTGACATTTATCCTAGGAGCTAAGGGCATATGATTACATTTGCAGGGCTCCATCCTTCAGTCCTGGTTCTCCTGGAGGTTAAATAAGCCTCTACAATTTTTAATGCTTGCTTTCTAGTGGTTCCACAGAACACTACTGTCCAAGAACTGAGAATGAGTCACTCAAGAGCTCCCTAATAAAACACATGACCAAGATGTCTTAATTCCATATTGCAGTTTTCTAGGTGACCTAAATTCACCTTACAGAACACCCACCACTCCTCCACTCAGTTCAACTCTACCTTCACAGTTTCCTAATATGCTGAATGGCCTATCTAGATGATGATATTTTGTTGTGAAATATTTTGTATGTATTTTTATTGCTTTTTCCTGATATGTTCACTATGTTTTTTCAGAGACTGTTTTAATTCTCCAGTTACCCAGTGCGAATTTTTTAACCAATACAATTAAAGATACATCTCAGAAAGTTGCTAAGAATGTTTATATGTACTCTGTGTGACTTGTTATACTCATACAGACGCCATACCATGCCCAAAAGTTCTTTTTTTTGGTGGGGGGGCAGGCAGAGGGAGAATCTTAAGCAGGCTTCACACCCAGCATGGAGCCTGACGTGGGGCTCGATCTCACAACCCTGAGATCATGACCTGAGCTGAAATCAAGAGTCAGACTCTTTAATTGACTGAACCACCCAGGCACCCCCCCCAAAGTTCTTTTTAAAATTTTTAATTAATATTAACCCTTCCCATCCACCAAAGTTTTATTCAATGTTAAATGACTTGTATCCTGGAAAAATGAAGAACTTGAGGATTTACTTACATAATACTACATGCGGTAAAACAAAGTCACACCACTGAAAGGCTGTGTCTCCAACATCACACATAGTAAAGAATCAGCTGTAAGTGTCCAACGACTTACCACTTGGTAATAATTGGGGGCCCATACTAGAAGGGTATGGCGATGGCCCTGCTCAAAGTTATAAATCACTGGAGTGACTGGTGATCCAGGAGAAGAAATGTTTATATTTATCAGTTTGTCTCCATCAAAAGTCATAGATTCATTTGTCTATAATGGGAGAAAAGGAGTCACAGTTAATACCACAGAGTCTTGTTCTGCACTGTGTAACTGAACATTATCATGGCATATTAGTTGACATCTCCAGTTCACTTTCATACACATCAAAAAATGCCTTGCGGGAGCCAGCATCGGTTTGTCTCAGCCCCCCACCCACCTCTGTCATGAAGTTGTCTAGTGTTATGCAAGAATTATACTTTTTGCCCAGCATTTTACTTTTTATTTCTTCTTCTGAAAATACATGTTCTGGAAATCATTTCTACCATTGGGCAGAGAATAACATTAGGGATAAAGGAATAACTCTGGTGAAAATTCAGCCCTGGGCTGTCCAAGCACCAGAAGTCAAATTTTCTTTTTTCTTCAAGATCATCAGTTTGGTAAGCTCTAAGGGAGTGGCTCTCAACCGTGGCTGAACAGGAATGAGACCAGTTAAATCAAAATCTCTGAGGTATGGGGATTTTCAAAGCTCTCCAGGTGATTCTAATGCAGAGTCAAGGTTGAGAACCTCCAATTCAGACCAGCGACCATCCAGATGAAGGTTTTCCAACCTGGGCTCTGCTGACATTTGGGACCAGATAAGTCCCTGTTGTGGGACCGTGTGTCAGTCTCCCTGGCTTCCTCTCTCTGAAATGCCAATAGCATGCTCTCAGTTGTGACAATGAAAAATGTCTCCAGAAATTGCCAGATGTCCCTGAGACGGCAAAATAACTTCTGGTAGAGAAACACGGACAGAGCCTTGCTATTTAAAGGGTGGTTCCACGAACCAACCGCAGCAACTGTCCCCTGAGAGCATATTAAAAATGCAAAATTTTACAAACTCCCCAGGCGATTCACATGCCCATTGAAGTTTGCACATGCCCATTGAAGTTCGAGGCACACTGGTCTAGAGTGAAGCCCAAAGGAGACCGAGATACTAAGGCATTTCACTTCCACGCTTGTTGTAGGAATTATATAAGGATCGAGAAGATCAGTTTCTCCCAAGCCTATTATAACTCAGGTCAGAAGATAAAAAGGAAAGTCGCATTTCCTTCTACTTACTTGAGTCATTTGGGGACATACCACCTCCGTTCCAGAAAAAGATACAGTCATGTCACCGTTTCCTATATTCAATACTTTAACTTGGACTTCGTTTTGCTTGGGGAAGACTGGGAGAGTTTTCTGAGCAAAATAAAAGAAAATTGGCAGTGATGCCTTCCACGCAGATTGAAGATAAGCTTGGCCCCGTCACCAGCACCCCTGCCCTCCAGCCGTGGAAAGCTGTCTCGGCTGAGAGACCAAACACCCCCAGGAGGCCTCCAATTGCTCGCCTCACGGCACCCAGAGGAAATGATGTTTGTACAGAACAGGGAAGTAATCACAAAGAGGCTGCTCTTGGTCTTAACACCTCCAGGCCGAAGAATGCCAGGTTATGAAGCCTCCTATCTGTGGGGACCAGAGTAAACACAACCCAAATGAATGTGTATCTTGCTGTGGCACCTCGGATCTGCTCTCCTGGGAGGCCAACATCGTCCTAACTCTGGGAGCCTCAGCCACAGCCCTGACGGTGCCCTAAACAGCCTTTCACAACTAATCTATGCCTCTTGCCTCCACACATTTGTTCAGGGGTCCTGCCTTTTCCCAACAGTGCTCTCTCTCCAATCCCAGGGTCCCTGAAGCAACCCTTTCTATGCTATTCTAGAAGTCCCTTCTCGTTTCACAATTCATTTTGCACAAAGCAGTGTTCAGGAGTCAGTGAGTACACCCACATGTGCGGAACACTATTCACAGTAGCCAATACTGAAAACAGCCCAAATGCCCACTGACAGATGGATGAACCAAATGTGGTTCATCCCACAGTAAACTATGATTCCACTGTAAAAAAGGAGATTCTGACACCTGCTCTGATACAGATGAACCTCGAGGACATTATGCTCAGTGAAATCAGCCAATCACAAGGGACCAATATTGTACGAATCCACTTACATGAAGTACCAAGAGTAGACAAACTCATAGAAACAGAAAGTAGAATGGTGAGTGCCAGGGGCTGGTGGGGGGCGGGGGGGAGGTGGGAGGCGGTGTGGGGAGGGTAAGTGGGGAGTTGTTTTTCAATGGGCACAGACTTTTCGTTTTGCAAGATGAAAAGTGTTCTGGAGATGAGTTGCACAATAATGTGAACATGTTAAACACTCCTGAAGTGTACACTTTGAAATGGATAAGATGGTAAATTTTTGTTATGTATTTTATCACACTTAAACATTCAAAAAGAAAAATTAGAGAGAGAGAGAAGCAAGGAGGGAGGGAGGAAGACAGAAACAGAAAGACAGAGAGAGGGATACACACAGAGACAGAGGGGAGGCGACAGAGACAGAGAAAGGAGGAGGGGACAGAGGCGGGAGGAGAGCGTTTGCCTCCAGGCTCACACACTACACAACACCCGTCGCTAGCCTGCTTTCACATTGAGGGCACCAGGAACCTGGTTTAGGGCCACCGTGGGTCCAGCAGACTGAGGACTGGCGTGAGAACTAACATCGCTAGAAACATCAGAATACAAAAGGCATCTTCCCGAAGACCGTTGATACATTTCCAAACAGACTTTCTAGGAGTTCTGATTGTGAAAGAAGAAGTTCTATAAACTCCCACTCCCATTATAAAAACCATGTCCACAGAAACCCCCTGTGTAACCGCCATCCCCCTTGGCCCCGCTAAAGCACACCCATCCCACCCTCCTCCTGGCCACCCCCTTCGCAGTGAAGAGCACCCGCAGTGCACGCTGCCTGGAAGGGACAATTCTGCCCCTGTGGCATCTCCACATCGTCCCGTCCCTAGCTCCAGGACCGTCTGTTGGCAGAGATCCCGGCCTCTCCACGGTCCCGGAGAAAGACGCCTTCCGAACGCCCCACCTGACCCGCACGAAAGGCCCCTGGGGAGTCAGAGGGCCACTCACATCAATTTCCACCTGCACAACTGCCGCCAGCACAAAAGCCATGGAAGCCAGGAACATTCCAACTGTCATCTTCTTCAAGGAGCTGGGAGACAAGTGTAAGAGTGACTCTCTGCCTGCCTCCTACCAGCGATCACACTCCTATCCCACCATCCGCCCGAGCAAAACTAGCTTCCCTACAAAACACCGAAGGAAAATGTCTCTTGCTCTCTTACTTATGATCAAGACTAAGAGGGATAAATGTAATGTAGCTTCTTATTTGCATTTTTACATTTAATTTCTAGAAGCTATAGCTCAGGCGATATGTCGGATGATAGTTAACATTTCTATTGTCTACATATATGCAAAGTTTTAATTAGAAGCTTTTCTGGCTGCCATGACTAGCACTTTTATTTCAAGGGCAAATTTCTAGAAACATCAGCACACAGGCCTCTAATTCAAATATGATTCTTTAAAAACCCTGTCATATAGTTGGTGTGGTGGGAGGCGAGAGATTCTTTCCCGACCCCAACTCCAACCTGCTGGTCACCTACGTGAAACTGAAGCCACATTTTGCAATCAGGGGATACACCACGGCATCCATGATGGGGACCATGATCACGATCAAGATGGCGTTCACGGTCTGCGGGTGAAGTGGAAAGGAGCCATTAGCCGTGGTCTCAAAGGTGACTTTGAACTCAGAAAGCAACGTCAGTATTTTTTTTTCCTACCTGCATCTGATCCGGCTGAATTTCAATAAGTCCCTAAAAAGAGGGGGGAGAAGTCTTACTGATAGGTTACTGAAAGGGATTAGAGCAAATGAACAGTGACCAGGGGAGGCAGAGAAGCTTGATACCCCAAACTTACAATTTTCCCACTCATAGTTGTTGCTTGCAGCGTCCACCTGGAGCCCTGAAAAACAAATACGTTTGCTGCATCATTTGGGAACGTGAGTTTTAAACATTTTACAAGTCAAGGTCGAGTCTTTTCCAGATCAAGAACGAAGTCTGGAGTGTTACGGGATTTAAATGTTTTTTCAACATCAAGTTTATCTCCCAGCTCCACTGTAACACTGGGTAAAACAAAATACCTTGCATTTCTGCTGTACAAATTAACATGACATCTAGTTCTCCCCCCGCCCACCCCGGCCCACGAAGAATCTGCAAAGCACTAGTCTGAGATGCAGCTGTCCTCAGGAAATACAAAGATGCACGTCTGAGACCTGTTGGAAAGCATGACGTCACCTGCAAGGGGGAGGAGGCCACGCCCACAGAGGCTAGTCTACGTTCACTGGCATCACAGCTTCAAGAACATCATTACTGCTTAAGGGCCATTTCTGACAGTCTAGGCTGTCCCGAGGTGGAAATCCATCAAGCCAGATTTCAACCTGGGCAGCCTAGTTACGTTCAACCTATTTTGCTTGAAGAAGACTCAGGACTGGGGCGCCTGGTTGGCTCAGTTGGTTAAGCGACTGCCTTCGGCTCAGGTCATGATCCTGGAGCCCCGGGATCGAGTCCCATGTCGGGCTCCCTGCTCAGTGGGGAGTCTGCCTCTCCCTCTCTCGTGCTCTCTCTCTCCCATTCTCTCTCTCTAATAAAAAAAAAAATCTTTAAAAGAAAAAAAAGAAGACTCAGTACTGTACAAATACACGTGATTGTTTCTATGGAGGACTGAACGCATAAAGGTTTCAACATAATCTGTCAACTCCATTTAGAAGGCATCATGGAAAGGCAGGAAATAAGCCACTGCTTGAATTCTTTTTTTTTTTTTAAGTAATCTCTATACCCAACGTGGGCCTTGAACTCATGACCCCGAGATCAAGAGTCACATGTTCTACCCACTGAGCCAGCCAGGTGCCTGTGCTTGAGTTCTTAATAGATGCCAGTCATGGGTCACTTTATACACAGTCTCTAATTTGATCCCCACAGCCTTGCCATGGGTGATTACCCTGCCAGGAGCGTTATGGGATCCCCCCAGTCACACAGCTAAAAGCTGATGAGTGTATTTCTAGCACAGGTCTGATTCCAAGAGCTGGTTTCTATTCAACATGCAAAACTGCCTCCCTGTGAGTAAGATACTGGTCTAAATCCCATACTTACATATAAGGAGATTGATGTGTTTGCTCAAATTTTTTCCAAGAGATGTTTTGCCCTTATAATAATCCCTCCTGGGGGCGCCTGGGTGGCTCAGTTGGCTAAGCGACTGCCTTTGGCTCAGGTCGCGATTCCAAGGTCCTGGGATGGAGCCCTGAGTCAGGCTCTCTGCTCGGCGGGGAGCCTGCTTCTCCCTCTGCCCTTCCCCCCTGCTGAGGTACGCGTGCGCGCACGCGCTCTCTCTCTCTCAAATATAAAAATATAATCTTTAAAAAAATAATCCTTCCTGCACAATAAAACCTTGTAAATTTTTTTGAAGCTCCGGTTTCTAGAAAAAACAGTATCTTATAGCTTTGGCTACTGAGTATCATGCATTGAGTTGTTTAACCCAAATCTGAAAATTCCTATATCTGTGGGAACAAGAGCAGGGCAACAAGGCAGTGAGCTGGGTTCTAGTTCCTTGCTTTGGTCAGAATGACTTGGGCAGTCATTTCACATCCCTGGATGGTACTTCTAGCTTAAGTGTTCCATTTCAGAGCGAGAGGTACCAAGCCCCTCTCAGCTTAAATATTCTATGGATCCCATAAAAGGCAATATTGTACATCCTCTGAGCATACTGTATCAGAAAAACTAACTCTTTATTCTCAGTTTGACGGGTAAGAGTCCTAGATACTTTGATCAAATCTTTCCCAAGTCTCCTTTATTTGACCACACCTAATTTTCTTCATTGTTTTGCAACAGAAATGTGGATAGAACCATCTAGAATTTTTTTTTTTTTTTTAAAGAAATTCAGTGTGGGGTGCCTGGGTGGCTCAGTCGGTTAAACGTCCGACTCATGATTTTGGCTAAGGTCATGATCTCATGGGTCATGGGATCGAGCCCCAGGTCGGGCTCCGTGCTCAGCAGGGAGTCTGTTTTCAACTCTCTCTCTCCCTCTACCCCTCCCCCCAACTCGCTCACGTGCAGGCACACACACTCTCTCTCTCAAATAAATCTTAAAAAAAAAAAAAAAGGAAACTCAGTGTGATCTAACACTTAGTAAATAAAAGAAGTATAAAAAAGGAACCAAAGAGAATGTTTTTAGGAGCTAAATACTAAGTACCTCCCCGTCTGTGGTAGCGCCCATAGAATGTCTGCTAAACCCAGAAATCTGTACAGAAACACAGCTTCACACTACCTGCTGGTCAAACAGGGCCCAGAACATTGGGAGTGGAAGGTACAGGAACATCACCCTCGTAACCATCTTAATTTGAGAGATGAGCCGCTCCTGTGGATGAAGTGGGGAAAGGACAAATCAGCCACGACCTGTCACTCACAGCTATGAGCAGTGTGGTTTTAGTGTAGACATACTTGCATCCAGAGCCAAGCTGGGAGGTAACTAATTGCTCCAAAGAATCTTACCCCAGATTTTTTTTTTAAGAAAACCCCAAACTCTTCAGCTATTTAAAAATGCTTAGAAGGCATTTTGCTAGAATTTCAATGTACTTCCAATAAATGGAAACCCCATCACCAACTGACTCTTCTGTTTTCAAACTAGTTATGTGATCACAATCACATATAATTAATGACAGATTTTGCCAAATGAAAAACTTATGAAAAGATAATATGGTTTCCAGATAAATTCTACCCATTGTTTATCAAGCCCTGCTCCATATTAAAAAACACTCTTGCCTGGTCTTATTTAAAACCCTAATCGAGTTTACAAGGCTACAGTGGATAATTTTTCCATGTGTCCTGAGTCATACGAATTGCGCCCAGGCTGCTTGCCTCCTGGAGGAAGACCCGGGACCACCGCAGAGGGAACGACCACTTACGTCGTATTTCTCTCTAGCCCAGTCCAGCCAGTGCTCCCTCTTGGGAAACGCCTTACTCCGGTGCCTAAACCTATTTTTGAGGGCAAACTGAAGGAAGGAAGAAAAATCAGATTTCAAAACAGAACCGACTACTTTATCAGGGAAACACATTTCAATAAAACTGGCTTTCAGGGAAAACTGTGTTTGTGAGAAAAGACGGATATAAATTGTATACACACTAGTGTAATGATGAGGTGAAAAGGCATAACCTGCATTTATTTCTAATTTCTTTCTAACTATGAGCCTCTGAGTGGAGTAAACAAAGTCATACTGTTGCTACTGTCTCTCCAGAACCCCTGGAGAGGAGCGTTCAATGGAAATATAATGTGTGCCATTTGTGATTTAAGTTTTCTGGTAGCCGTACTAAAAAGATGTATGGAGACACCTGAAATTGATATAATATGTACATCAACTATACCAGAATTAGGGGCGCCTATGTGGCTCAGTGGGTTAAGCGTCTGCCTTTGGCTCAGGTCATGATCTAAGGGTCCTAAGATCTCAATCTCTCTCTCTCAAATAAATAAATAAATAAATAAATAAATAAAATCTCTCTCATTTGAGAGAGAGTGCACGAGAGGGGGTAGGGTCAGAGGGAGAAGCAGACTCCCCACTGAGCAAGGAGCCCGATGCGGGACTCGATCCAGGGACTCCAGGATCATGACCTGAGCCGAAGGCAGTCGCTTAACCAACTGAGCCACCTATGCACCCTTGAATAAATAAAACCTTAAAAAAAAACTATGCCAGAATTAAAATAATTAAAATAAAAATATATATAAGTGTAAAAAGTAACAGGGAAACAGGTGAAATTAATTTCAAATATGTTGTATGTTATTTAACCCAATAAACCCCAAATATGATCTTAATATGTAATAAATTAACAGTAATGGTAAATCAATAATGAAATAATTATGTAAACAATTATCAATAATACCAAATACTAAAATTAATGAGAATTTCTATATTCTGTTTTTCATGCCAAGTCTTCAAAATCCAGGGTATATTTTACACTTATGGAACATCTCAGTGTGGATGCTCAGTTTTTATCAGAAATGTTGGATTTGTGTTTACTTATAAAATTTATGTTTGGAAATGTCAATTTATATACCTAAGCTGTTCCAAAGATACTTAAAAGTTTTCCACTCACTGGGCGGAGCATCGGTTTTAAAATTTAAGACTGAGAACCCAGTATCCAAAAATACATTTATAAGACGTTACGTAATTTAGATTAATTTGAATGAAATCCAATTTAAAACTCGGTTCCCAGTTGCACCTGCCACATTTCAAACATTCCACAGCCACACGTGGCTGGTGGCTGCCAGGCTGAGGGCGCGGGTCCACCATATGAGCAGCAAGAGAAGGAGATGACACAGGTGGCTGGGGGACACGTGTGTGACCACCAGGCAGGGACTCAAAGTGACAGGCCGATTTCAGGATACCAGGAAGTACGACTCTTGTGACTCTAAATAGCTTCGCATTGTTCTTTTGGAGTTTAAGTTGTCAAGTCCTTGTTAAGGAAGGACTTGGAGAGCTAACTGGTCAGACCCCTTTTAGCTTGCACAAAAACATTCGTAGTGGGAGTTGATCTCATGTGAGCGGAAAGTACAGGAGGAATATTGGCAAGAGGAGGGAGGTTTTCAGACTGTGAGAGGACGTGTTTATTTCACGAAGTGACATACACATGTATAATTTAATGCAATAAAGCCAGGTAAAGGGCAAGTAAAAGACTAAAATTATTTTAAGGCTGTCTTTTCATCCAAAAGACTATCCACACATGCGTTTTTTTAAATAAATGATACATTTCCTCCGATTACACAATGTATCTGTATATTTAAAAAATGGGGACAATTTAGGGGGGGAAAGTTATTTGATTCCTTGTTTGAAAGATTCCCTATGCTCAACATTTAATTCCTGCCTTTACATATGTCCATATGCACGTTATGTATACCACATAGACGCATACAGAAGAACCATATCCTGCATGTTCCTGTCACCAAATAGTCTTTGAAAACAAGGCTTCCAATGGCTGCGTAACATGGCTTGATGTACTATGAGTTCAGCACTATTCCTCTGTTTCCAGCAATTTGGTGTTATGAAGTTTCGCTGTTATAAATATTACATTGATAATCTTTGTATGTGAATCTCTGTTCACTTTGTGTGTTCATTTCATTTCATTTATTTTTTCAGATTTTATTTATTTATTTGTGAGAGACACAGTGAGAGAGGGAACACAAGCAGGGGGAGTGGGAGAGGGAGAAGCAGGCTTCCCGCTGAGCGGGGAGCCCGATGCGGGGTTCGATCCCAGGCCCCTGGGACCTTGACCTGAGCTGAAGGCAGATGCTTAACAACTGAGCCACCCAGGCGCCCCCATTTTGTGTGTTCACTTTAAAAAGTTCTTTTCTTTTTTTTATTATGTTATCTTAGTTGTCATACAGTATTTTCTTCGCCTTAATTCCTGAAAGTAGCATGGCTGACACTTTCCACACTTCAGAATGTTGATACACAGCACCAAACCACGCCTCTCCCCTTCGGCTTCATGCCTTCCCAACATCAGCCAGGGACTGCCAGTTTGGTAGCTGAAGAGTTGCTCTGCTTTGCCTTTCTCTGACCTCTGATCTAATTTAACAGTTCAGGAGCCCTTTCTATCCTCCCTGTTTGAGTTCTGTTGTGTCCTTTTCCATTTGGTGAGTTTTATAAGGAACTTCAATTTATCAAAACAGCTAAGAACAATAATAGAATGTTTAAAGAAAAGTCAATGCTCCATTGCATTTTACTTTAAAGGAAGTAGAAGGTTCTGGGGCGACTAAATGTCTTCGAGAGAAAGCAACCGAAATACTTACGCCAATGCACTTGACAACTTTAGCCATGACATTACCCTGGGGCTGAAACTTCTTGTACATTCCACTGCCAAGGATGAACACAACTGGGAAGGCAAAGAAGATGTGTTAACAAGGCATTTGACAGAACTGCCTGTGACCTATAAGATGTGCTTTTATTTGAGTTATAACCTTGTTTTGGAAACACTGGGATGACTCACAGAATGGTCTTGCTTACCTGTCTCCCCGTTTAGAAAGTGCTTTGGATCCTAACAATCACCGGAGCTTCTGAGTGATGGTATATTTGTGTTCTCACACACAAACACGGAAGCCTATTACTACCAGAACATAATCTTTGATGTAAGAATGACACATACAGATTAAATGAAAATTTACCTAATGCCAATTGAATACAGTGTTTGGCCTAGATAAGTAGTTTTTGAAATCCTCTCTATCTCCTTACCCAGAATTAGAGAGAAGAAGGTGTGTGTATATATATATATATATACACACAAGTCTTTTAGGGGAGTGTGGCAGTGTTTAAAGAATTATGGAAGAAAATGGGGACAGAAAAAAGGGGAAAATATTGAACTCTAGCACAGGTGTATGGATAAAGCGAAATCGCTACAAGCTGAGCACAGGGTTAAAGGGGGCATACTGAGCGCTCTTAAAAACTGACAAAAATCAGAGAAAGTAACAGTGCCGGCACTACGTGATTTGAGTGGGAGGCTGTAAAGGCTTGAGATGGTTACTGGGCTCAGTTTCCTTCTTGTACTACTGTTACAGATGGAATCATGCCCCACCCGCAAAAGATGCTGAAATCCTTACCCCCAATATCTCAGAATGTGACCTTATTTGAAAATACAGTCTTTGCGGTAGATCGAGTTAAGATGAGATCATTGAGGGGCGCCTGGGTGGCTCAGTCGGTTAAGCGGCTGCCTTCGGCTCAGGTCATGATCCCAGGGGCCTGGGATCGAGCCCCACATCGGGCTCCCTGCTCGGCAGAGAGCCTGCTTCTCCCTCTCTCTCTCTGCCTTTCTCTCTACCTACTCGTGCTCTCTATCTCTCTGTCAAACAAATAAATAAAATCTTAAAAAAAAAAAAAAGATGAGATCATTGGGTGGCCCTCCTCCAATAGGACTGGTGTCCTTCCAAAAAAGGGCAAATTTGGACACAGACGTGCCCACAGGGGCAGGCCATGGGCAGACTGGCGTTACGCTGCCCCAGGCCAGGGAACTACCATGGGTAGGAAAGAGGCCTGGAAGAGATCCTTCTCAGTAACTTCACAGAGAGCACAGCCCTCCTGCCATGTTGATTTTGGACTCCGCACCTCCAGAGCTGTCAGACGATAAATACATTTGTGCTGAAGCTATCCAGTGTGTGGTATTTTGTCATGACAGACCTAGGTAACGAAGACACCTACCATCATTCAATATAGATTATCCTATGAGAAAACTGTCACACTTCCTAAAAAGCCAGAGCCAAGAAACTAATGTGTGAATGAATGTATCTAACAGATACATATATTCCTCCCAAAAAGAAGATATTCTAGTAGCAACATTTTTTTAAAAGATTTTATTTATTTATTTGAGGGAGATAGAGCGTGCACAAGTGAGCATAAGCAGGGGTGGAGGGGCAGAGGGAGAGGGAGAAGCAGGCTCCCTGCTGAGCCAGGAGCTCGATGCGGGACTCGATCCCAGGACCCTGGGATCATGACCTGAGCTGAAGGCAGACGCTCAACCGTCTGATCCACCCAGGCATCCCGTCTAGTAGAAACATTTTGAGATGATACATTATGGAAATCTAGATACTCATTGGAAATATTTAAACAGCAACTGGACCAGGTTGCCTTGTCTCAGGCAAGCTGGAGATGAGCGCATGTTGATAAGAACAAAAGCTTTCGGCCACGGGATCACCTAGTCTGACAGATTCTGTCACTTTCATCTTAGTCTGCCTAAATAGTATCAAACCTTTCAATGTCCAGCTCAATGGATCCCTTTTCCTGTAAACCCTTTTTTCACCTTATTTCCTCTGAAACAATATGCCAACTCTGCTTTGATTCTCAGAGCATGGGAATTATTATTACAATTTGTTCCACGAACTTCTAAAAATTGATTGCAATAATTAATGTGAGGGTCTGAGCTGACCACAGGATTGTATTAATTCAACTGATTTCTACTTACTCAGAGATACAGCCATGAGAGCTGCAGGAACCCCAAACGCCAGTGGGTAACAAGCTTGTTTACTGTGAATTCCACACTGTTGAACTGAGGAGAAATGATGAGATTAAAATTCATTATGGCGTTGGTAACGCTCATATGGTTACCATTTTTAAAAACCCCTAACTGGTTATTATATATTGTTTTCACTGAATGACTTATGCATGTGCCTTACTGATTTCATTGGCAGCTGAGCCAAGCAGCTTTGGAGTAGAAAGTGCAGGAACTGAACACAGTTTCTAATCTTAGCCCCTAAATAGATGCTGACACTGGCCAAGCCAAAATCAGTGGGCACCCCTTACGTGGATTTTCTTAGTGGGGGAGATAGAAGTGACCTGGATACAGTAACTTAAGACAGGGGACTCAGTAAATAAAATCAAAAGTACCCTGGGAAATCAAGATTGTGTGTTCCTGAATTCATGCTAATTAGAAAGCAATTAGATGGCCCAGGGCAGGAGTCAACAAATGTTTCTGTGAAGAGCCAGATAGTAAATATTTTAGGCTTTGTGGACAACGGGCTCTGTCTCAACTACCCAACCCTGACTTTGTAAAGATGAAAGCAGCCATAGACAGTAGACAAATGGATGGTCTTGTCCAGATTTCTGGATCTGGCCCATTGGCCATAGTTTGCTAACCCCTGACTGCAGATCTATTTTAGCTCTGAAATCCTAGGATTGGTAAGGAGGAAAATTCAGACTTTGGAAGGAGCAACAGAGATTACTGTGGATTCTTTCAGTGGAATGGTGCCTCCAGGAATAATCTGATCCGAAAGGGGTCTGATTTTGTCTTTGACTAGCTGGTTCACAGTTCTGTAGAGAAAGAAGTTAACTCGTAGAAAATTGATAGTTACGCAAATGTTTCTCGTTCATAGCTGTACAAATGATTCCAGGTCGCGGCAACACCAAAGGACTCTTCCCTCTGTGAAGAATACCAGTCTCTGTTGCTCAAATCCTTATTTGAGCTGATTGTGTGGCAGTATTCCAGTTTCCTCCTTAATTAGTAAGTCATACATAATCTCGGCACATGCTCATTTCATATTTGTATGAGAGCCACGATTTTATCTTTGAAATTACCCTTTCACACATTCTGCAATTCAAACATGCATAGTACATATTCTAGTAGAAAGTGGAGGTGGGGGAGGGGACGGGGGAACATAATGCAAGAATACAAGCTATTCAATGTTTATACAAAACCAGTTGAAATGGGGTTTAAGTGTCATCTTCAAATAACTACTCCATGCAGAAATATATAAATCCCCACAAAATATTTTCTTTCATCATTTAATGCTTTGCAGTGTGGCCACCAGGGTGTTGTTTTGGTCTAATCTGTCCCCAAATATTCCTTTTCATGTGGGAAATTCACAAACTCTCAGTGGAGTATCCGCCAGCACATGGCTGCTGTCTCATTCTCTTTCCTGGGCAGTTCTTTTAGAAATAGCTGAGATGAGATGAGAATTTCTTTTAGAAAGAATAAAACTGTGCCCATTAAATTCTTCCTAGCTCACTGAACATCACTGGGGAGCAGAGCTTGAAAGCAAAAATATCAACTATGCCCCATCCAGGTGTGGTTTCCAGATAGCACCTCCTGTCTTATCCTTTACTGTGAACAAAGACTTTGCATTAATAATCATTTAGAAAAATTCATTGCTATACTCGGGATGGTTTAGATTCTTCAGTGATCCTTGGGATCAGGGGGTCAAAAAGATTAGAAAAGACAAGAAGCTCATCTTCTGGATTTCCAAGTGTATAGTATGTATCTAACAGCGGAAGTATAATGGGAGAAAAGAGGGACAAAACGAACACACAAACAAGGACTTAAACTTTCCACCTGACTTTCTCTCCATAATTAAAAAGAAAAACAGAAGTCCCCTTCAGATATTTTTTACCTCTGAGTATTGGAGTGATGATAGTAGAAAGCAAGCTTCCAGCATTAATGGCCAAATAAAAGATGGAAAAGAATCTGTTTCTTTGTTTTTCCTGTAATAAAAAGGAACAAGTTTACAATATGACTTTGGTTATATATCAAGGGATAAAATGTAGCTGATGATCTGTCTTCATTCTAACTTAGTTTTGGTCAGTGTCCTACTTTCAACTGTCCTTGAAAAGAATCAAATGGAGAGCAGACTTTGTATCAGGGGAATGTGACTCCGGATGTTTATAATTCATTTATGTAATTTCTGCGAAGGTGCATGATCTTACCTGGCCCTCTTCAAACTGATCTCCACCAAATGCAGACACACAGGGCTTTATCCCTCCAGTTCCCAGAGCTATCAGGGCCAGGCCAATCATGGACAGTGCCCTAGGGAAAGGAGAAGGTTTATTGCAGAAATGTGAGATTCTTTCTTTCTTTCTTTTTTTAAGTAGGCTCCATGCCCAGTGTGGAGCCAAATGTGGGGCTTGAGAGCAAGACCTGAGCTGAGATCAAGAGTCGGACGCTTAACTGACTGAGCCCCCACCAGGCACCCCAGAAATGTGAGATTCTTAAAAGCAGGAGCCTCTCTCTCCTCTAATGTCCCTCAGAAGACCAGGCACAGTGGTTCTTTTTGGGTTCTTGGCCCCAATTTCCAAGGTAGGGAGGGAGTTCCCCACACCACCAACAAGCAATTCTCACACAGCCGCTGGGTGTCCTACAATTCAACTCCATTCTGACATTATCTACCCAGAGAGAGCATCGGGTTCCCCAGGGGAGGGGCTTGGTCCTCTAAGACTGCCCCCCTCTCTGCCCTGTCAAGATGCAAGCCTGGTTGTTACTTGTGCTTCTGACTGACTGGCTACAGCTCGGAGCTTCCAAAGACCCTCTCCTTGAACTTCAGATGCCACTCATAAGTCCAGGTTATTACCTGTGCTTCTGACCTACTGGCTACAGATCAGTGTTTCACACGACCTCCTCCGAGGGTCCAAGGAATTTGCTGGAGCTGCTCACAGGACTCAGGAAATGCTTTACTTACTAGATCCCTGGTTTACTATGAAAGGATAGAACTCGGAAACACCCAGATGGAAGAGATGCGCAGAGCAGAGTAGGTGGGAAGGGGCGCGGGGCTACCATGCCCTCTCCAGGGCGCCACTGCCCTGCACCTGCACGTGCTCACCAACCTGAAAGCTCTTCCAACCCCGTGCTTTCAGGTTTTTATGGAGGCTTCATTACATAGGCATGATTGAGTAAATCATTGGTCACTGGATATTAATTCAATGTCCAGCCCCTCTTCCCTCCCTCGAGGTCAGGGGGGTGTGAATGAAAGCTCCAATCCTCTAATCACATGATTTGTTCTTTTTTTTTTTTTTTAAAGATTTATTTATTTATTTGAGAGAGAGAGAGTACAAATGGGGGAGGGATAGAGGGAAAGAGAGAGAGAATCTCAAGCAGACTCCATACTAAGCGCTGAGCCAATGCGGGGCTTGATCCCAGGTCCCTGAGATCATGACCTGAATGGAAACCAGGAGCCAGCCTCTTAACCGACTGAGCCACCCAGGCGCCCCTCACAAGATTGGTTCTTTTGGCAACCAGCCCCCATCCTTAGGTGGGGGCCAAAAGTTACCTCTTTAACATAACAAGAGATACTTTCCCTCTCCTCACTTAGCGAATTCCAAGGGTCTTAGGAGCTCTGTGCCCCAAACAGAGAAGACCAAATATATACTTCTTACTATAAATCACAGTCCCACAGTAGTTAGACAAACAAGGGGCTCAGCCTGTTTGAGAAGATGATTCACGGGAATGCAGTCTTGACAGCTGAGTGAAACTTGAATTCACAGGCCTTCACATTAATACCATTATCTACTATTTAGAAAATACAAAGCAATAGCTTGAATACTCAGTGAGGATTTGTGTATGGGATTCTTCTGTAGCCTTATCATTTTCAGTCAAAGAATAGGTAAGTGAAATATTTAAGCACTGTCTCTGGTACAATCATAATAGAATCATAATAGTCGTTAAAAGACATTGGAAAACATGATTTAATTGCAAAGCAGAATATCAGGTAATGTAGTATGAGCTTAACTTGTTTACAAATACAGAAAACTGGAAGGAAGTAGAGCATAAGATTTATTACTATATTTTTTACAATGATAAAAGGCATTATTTATAATAATGGAAGGGATTAAGGGTTAGTTACTTTATTTTTTTTTTGAAGATTTTATTTCTTTGAGAGAGAGAGTCAAGCAGGGGGGGCAGCAGAGGAAGAGGGAGAAGCAGACTCCCCACTGAGCAGGGAGCATGACATGGGGCTTGATCCCAGGACCCTGGGATCATGACCTGAGTCGAAAGCAGATGCTTAACTGACTGAGGCACCCAGGTGTCCCAAGGGTTAGATAATTTAATTTGTATTTTCTAAGCTATCTGTAAGTATTTTACCTCCTGAATTGAATAAAAAAATCACTCATAGAATTTACCAACTTTCATTTTATCATTTTGTTAGATTTATAGAAGACACTGCAAATTCCAGGTTATATATGTGTTTATTCCATATCTTCCTGTTTGTAAATATGGCTTTAAAATGCTAAAAAATATTTTATGGAACAGATAAAGTCAAGGAAGATACTGCACACAGAAAGGATCCTTGAAAATATCATGCTCGTCTTTCTTGGATTAACTGGCTGAAGCCTCTTTCCTTTGCCTCTTTTTTTAAAATTTTAAAAATTTTTTATTTTATTATGTATGTTAGTCACCATACATCATTAGTTTTTGATGTGGTGATCCCATGATCCATTGTTTTCGTATAACACCCAGTGCTCCATGCAGTACGTGCCCTCCTTAATACCCATCACCAGGCTAATCCATCCCCCCACCCCCCTCCCCTCTAGAACCCTCAGTTTGTTTCTCAGAGTCCATAGTCTCTCATGGTTCGTCTCTCCCTCCGATTCCCCCCCCCTTCATTTTTCCCTTCCTTCTCCTAATGTCCTCCATGCTATTCCTTATGTTCCACAAATAAGTGAAACCATATGATAATTGACTTTCTCTGTTTGACTTATTTTACTTAGCATAATCTCCTCCAGTCCCACCCATGTTGATGTAAAAGTTGGGTATTCATCCTTTCTGATGGCTGCGTAATATTCCATTGTATATATGGACCAATCTTCTTTATCTATTCATCTGTTGATGGACATCTCAGCTCTTTCCACAGTTTGGCTATTGCGGACATTGCTGCTATGAACATTGGGGTGCATATGGCCCTTCTTTTCACTTTGCCTCTTTTTTTTTTTTTTAAAGATTTTATTTATTTATTTGAGAGAGAGAGTGAGAGAGCACAAGAGGGGGGAGCGGGAGAGGGAGAAGCAGACTCCCCGCTGAGCAGGGAGCCCGATGCGGGACTCGATCCCAGGACCCTGGGATCATGACCTGAGCCGAAGGCAGACGCTTAACCAACTGAGCCACCCAGGCGCCCCTTCACTTTGCCTCTTAATAGAACTGGTGCTTAGTGCTGTCACTCCAAGCATTTTTTTTGTTTCGTTTTGTTTTGTTTTTATTTTGTTTTGTTTTGTTTTTCACTTTAAGCATTTTAAACGACACCCGAACACGGCCAATTGGATGATACTCCCTGCACTCTTGTGAGAGTTGTAGGCATGCTGTAATATGAACTCCATGAAATAAACTAAGTAGCTAAGCTTTCTTGAGCACTTCTCACTTGCCAGGCCACGTTGTAGGCGCCGTACTCGGACTACAACAGTCCCACCCGAGGTAGGCAGTAGTAAAAATGAGAAGACCTGAGCATGGAGGTTAAGAAACTTGCTCAAGGTCACACAGCTAGCAAAGGGCACAGTCAGCATTTGAACCCACGTAGCCTGGTTCCAAAGTCCCTGTTCTTAACTGATATTGTAGAAGAGAAACCGGAGGCACGGGGAAGGTGAGCAGCCCGCTTCTTAGGGCTCCTCTGTGGGTAGTTGGGCATCAGACTTTGGATCTGAGCTGCTGACCTGGGCATAGAGCCACTCCCTTCCACCAACACAGTGCCCTATGGGCACCACACGTGCTGCCACAAGGGACCTGGTCTAAACAGCAATCGGATTGACTAACAAACCAGAAACGCAGGAACTGCAGAGACTAATTTGAATTTCAGTGACTATTTTCCCAACCCATAAGATGGTTTACTCATAGATCAAGAAACTGAGGCACCAGCACAGGAAACAAAATAAATCTTTTTAAGTTGTCTATTGGGCCCTGTAGTGATGGGAAATTAATCTCACAGAGGAGGACTTGTCTGTAGCACTTTCTATCAAGAACCCAGAACAATAGGGCTGGACCAAATACTTACAAAACTGAATTACTGAGAAATAAGCAGAAGTATGGTACCAGAAGACAACCAAAGGTACCGAGTCTTGAGGAAACCTGGCACAATTAGGGATCAAGGTCTGTGGGAGTTATGTCCCTCAAGGGAAGATCAAGATTAACACAAGTATTCCGTGCGCTGACCGTGCCTCAGGTTGAGATGTGCCCAAGGCAGCAAGAGCAGTGACTCTGGACAACTACGAGGATGGTGACAAAGACCCAACTCTTAGTCAACTAAACAGCTTTCTCTCTACTGATGAGGAAGGAAAGTCCTCCTTACCCTTATGGTGAAGTTCAAGGAAAAAGATAAAACATTTGAGCACCACGGAAGCAACCAGTGGCTGGGTGGGGTAGGGCAGCAGGTAGGGTTAACTCACACATGCACGGAAAGGTTGTCGGGGGTTCCATCATGGTTGAAGTCTGTGAGGTCAGTAATTGAGCTCACCGCAGTGACCGCCTGTCCAATGGTGTAGACAATGGAGAGCGACACAATTGTCCTGTGTTGAAAGGGGTTAAGAGAGTCCAAGTTAATTGCACGAGAGCCGTCCACTTCCTCCTCTCCCACAGAAAGGCCTCCTGCTTCAAAATGCAACAGCCCAGTCATGCGTATACTTGTTCCTCAAACTTGAGTCAGGTTGGTAACTCTCAGAAAGGCAGCCTGTTGGAGGATTTGTCACCCGGCCAGCTAGTGTAGAGCAAATTGGCTAGAGCCAGGGGAAGGAGGAAAGGTCTCTTTCACCTTTGAACTACTTGAAAAACTCAATGTTTTCTTCTACCTGACTACCGAAGTGAGAACACCTATGATTAAACAGTAAGAGAGACTTATCTTGTGCCTGGTAACAATATTTGGCCAGCAGTGGGCCATTGGTTATTTTTGTATTGAACTGAATTCTTTTGAGATAGTTCATGAATTTGGCCCCAGAAGAGCCTCCACTTCCTTGCTCATTAAGTCCTAGGGACTTCTGGATGACTGTCTACTGGGTAACACTCTTGAAGCTGTTCCTATGGAACTGGGTGAGCGGCCCACGTCCTCCCTGTCCAGCGAGCAGTACGAGCCTACCAGCAGTGGGCACATACATCAGGGAGCTTTTGTGTTCTCTAGACTTTAACTCTGTGCCTCACACATGATTAATGATGGACAGTATCCCTGCTACTATTTCAAGAAGAGACAAAGATGTTATCACTGTTTGGAGGAAGAAAAAAACTTACCAGTGCTACCTGCATTCTCACTGCTCAATGCCAGGCACTGTGCTAGACTCTGGGGATAGGATCTGAGCCGAAATAGGGCCTAGCAGGCTCTCCTAAGCGTTTGATGGGCCTTGATTCCTTGTTCCCACCGTCCATCCTTCCAAACCACAAAGCTTATCATTACTTTTGGGCTTATTTCTTCACAAGGAAGCTGTAAACACTCACTTGAACTTTCCCAGCCAGGAGTCAGCGATCAATGCGCCCAGAATTGGCGTCATGTAGCAGAGAGCCACAAACGTGTGGTAGATGGCCGTGGACAGATTATCGTCCCATCCAATGAACCGGCTGAAGTACAGAATCAGGAGTGCTTTTTGCAGAGGGCAAGGGGGGGAGGGAAGGGAGACAAAGTTAGGAGCTGTGGTAACTCAGGCTCTTCACTCAAGGGGAGGAGGGTGAAAATCATTACCTCTCATTCCATAGTAGGAAAATCTTTCACAGAACTCATTGACCACGATGAAGAAGATGCTCAAGGGATAGCCAAAGCAATTCTGACAAAAGGAAACAGTGTAGGAATGAAACATGCTCCTCGCTGGCCCACGTTCACAAATGAATGTTAATGGCATGAAAAGCAGCTGGTGTATATTTAGTAACTTGTCACTGACTATCCAGACATGGAATCTAGAGTTCAAAGTTTTTTATTCCCTTACACGCCACACAGAGACAACAATGAAATAAAGCATCCAGTTTTCTCGTTTGTTCGAGAAGGGCTGGACACTAGCATTTCCTCAAGACAAAAAATTTCCCACAGAAGCTCAGGACTGTCCCTGCACTGATTGATGCGTATGACAGACATCTGGTAAGTGAAGGAAGCACAGCTGTGAACGTTTAGGAGCAGAACAGCCTGAAGTTTGCCAAAGGAAGCTATGTAGAGAAGAAAAAAGGATACTCACCCATGACTTGGACATTCCTGAAAGAAAACCAAAACGCCACTATTAAAGTCAAGTAATTAAAATACTTTTTGCTGAGCCCACACTCAGACCCTCTGACTTCTCAGGGCAGACATATGTGCTGTCCAGAAACTTCTAGCCCGCTCTGGTGAGTGGGGCCTGGCATCAGATTTTCTTTTAATTAGCTCCTCAGGCCATTCTCACTGCGGTCAGAATTGAGAGTCAGAGGCTCCGAGAATGGTGGCAAAACCATTTCCTCCTTAAAACACTTCAAAGGCTGCTCATTGTCCACAGGAGGAAATCCAAACATTTTTGCATACCCTTTATGATCTCACAAGGTCAGGGTGTTTGGTGAGGACTCGGTGAGGGAAACATGAAATGCTGCAGGATGCCTACCACAGGATTCGCCCACCTTTCCCCTTACCTGTGACGGCCGTCCTTCCAGCCCCTTCCCCACGCACAGAGGGCTCCCGCGATTCCCAGCTATTCCGGGCGCCCATCCGGAGTCCTTAATGCACACGACTGTACGTAACTCCTGTGTCAGGAATGCCCCAGCCCCTTCCTACACCGTCGTCAACCTTGCACGGCATGACCTTCCCAGAGCCCTGTCTGCCTCCCTGAGCTACCGGAGTGCAATGCTCCATATTTTTGCCTCCCCTCTAGGAGTATCCATCTCCCCATCCCCAACATCTTTTCCAGTACCTTCCGCAGAGCAGGGCCTTATTGTCAGAAGAGGGAATTAGAAGAGCAAGAAGAAAAAAGGTGAGCATCCACGTGAGCCAATGCAAACCAAGGGCCGTTGACTCGACCTTCTGGATCCTAGGCGTACCCTTCATGCCCCCCGGCCCTGCCCCTGCTCTGGTCTCGCCTGAATTTTGACAAGAGCTGACCCATACCCTGTCTCGAAGCACAGCTCCCTGCCCCAAAGGGCTGCCTGTAGTTACCAGTGCCTGTCACATGCTGCGCCCACCCCCCACTGCCCAGATCTTAGAGTCCTTTGTTTTGGGGGAACCCTTGAGCGCTCCCTGCCTCTATTACAAATCAGTGACCCCAAAGAATGGTCCTCAAGCTTCAGTGTGCCTCAGAATCACTGGAGGGCTTGAGAGAGCAGGTTGCCAAACCCCACACCCATAGCTGCTGCCTCTGCAGGTGGGGGGGTGGCCCCTTGAGTCTGCATTTCTCACAGGTCCCACAGTGATGTCCCCGCTGGTTCAGGGGCCCCCTGCCCCCGAGAACCACCCACAGGCTGTGATGTCCAGTTGCCTGACTGATCTCCATAAGTAGGTTTTATTACTTCCCCGGCCCCCGAGCAAAGCAGAGACACTCTGTGCCCGCCGTCCAGAGCAGGGAGCAAACACAGAAGCTGGCCTGTCACCTCATATTCTCATTATGTGCCGGCCCTGAGCCCCAGCCCACATGAAACAAAACCGCAAGTGTGCCTGAGGAACTCAGCGCTTGGCCCAGACCCCTGTGGTGGTCGAGGCCCCAGCCAGCCCCCTCGTGGGCCAGGGCCTCGCTTCCTGATTCTGGTCACGCTGTGCTGTGGGCATGGGCACTTCCCCAGCTCAGCATGGCCCCCGGCCTCACACCACATACTCACTTTTGCCCCCTCCAGAGCAGTGGTGCTATTTCAGTCCTTGTCCTAAGGTGGGAAATAACCTGTCCTGGCCTCCCGGGGCTCCAGGCCCCACTCTTGCCATCTGTAAAGTTCTGGAAGGAGATTCCTCCACACGAATAGCCTGGTTTTCTCCCCAGTCAGACTTCCTTGTGGGAAGGGGCTGCTCTGAGAGGCAACAGGTGAAGCATGTGGGCCTGGGGGCAGACGTGTTGCTTTCCGGCTGTGGCCAGGGGTGGGCCCAGCTTCCCTCCGGACAGCCCACCTGTCAGAGGGGGACAACGCCGTGCCCCTCACAGGACTGTTGTAACAGTTCCGAGGGCGAAGCCCCCAGCCCAGGCCTGGTGCCTCACTCAGGGAAGAAGCCGCTACCTCAGAGTCCTCGGCACCTCACACGGGGCTTTTCACAGGGTGGAAACGAAAGGTTTGTTGAACGAACAAGTATTCCAAAGGACGGGTCGTATCCGTCGTCGAGTCCAACGTTCGGATCCTGGCTCTAGCCTCCTTCTGCCCATGAGGCTGCCCCGCGTGCATCTCCTCACTGTCTCCCTGTCCTCCCGATCCCCCCCACCGAGTTTGGCCAGTGGGGAGCCCTGGTGGGACACCAGAGGGTCAGGGTATTCCTTTCCCTGCCTCCTTCCCCAAGGGTCCCCTCAAACTGCCGCATCCAAGGGACAGTGGCGGCTCCTCCGAAGTAGGCCCTCCTCACACAACTCTCCTTCCTGGTTTTGGTCAGTTTTGAACCACTTCCTGTGATGGCCACTACTCTGGGCAGCTGCACTGACATTTGTGACTTCCTGCACCCCTCCCCCAGCCTTTTCTAAATTGTGTGTGTGTGTGTGTGTGTGTGTGAATAACCACTCCTACCCTGAGGGTGCCTTCTGTGTCCAGATGGGCCCATGCCCGGTGCAGCCCAGAAGCCAGCTTTCATCAGCAGACTGGGGCCTGCTACTCTCCAGTGGAATAAAAGACCCAGCCAGGAACACCTGCTTCTGAAGAACTGCCCCCAAACGAGCCTGGGGGTGGTATCTGCAGCCCGTTTCATTGCAGAGATGCCCTGTCTTCTAGAGGAAACAGCAGGGCCGCACGATGCGCTGCCAGCTTTCGCTTCAGATAATGTGGTCTCACTACTGTCTCCCAAAGACCAGACAAAGCAAGCTGAGCACCGCCTGCACTGGGTTCAGACCAGTCCTTGCCATTGGCCTTGGCAGAAAAGCAGGAGGGCGGGCCAAAGACCCAAACCCAACAGAGACAGCCCAGAGCTTCACTGCAACTGTTCCTTCCACGTGGTTTCTCAGAAAAGATTTCATCCGGCCAGGGTAGTACCTATAATATTTTTTAAAGATTTATTTATTTATTTGAGAGAGAGAGAAAGAGAGAGAGATAGTGAGGGGAGGGGCAGAGGGAGAGAATCCTCAAGCCAACTCCCCACTGAGCACGGAGTCCGATGTGGGGCTCAATCCCAGGACCCAGAGATCATGACCTGAGCCGAAACCAAGAGTAGGTCATTTAACCGACGGAGCCACCCAGGTGCCCCACATTTTCTTTGAAAAATACTGTTTAGCACCTATTGTTTGCTACATAATAATGGTAAAGATTTTGTTTACTTCAAACATAAACGGTTATAGAAAAGAGAGCTTCGGTCTTGTTACAACAACCATCACACTCAGAACTACGTAATGGAAAATGAAATCCCTACGCTCACCCAGGAGAAAATCCGAGATTTAGTACCCGGCCATCACCCAGGAAGCTTGTTATTTTCAGAAAGGTGCACATTCCAAAGAGCAACTTTGATTATGGCGGGGCAGAGGTTGCTAACCTCTTCTGCTGCAGAATTCAGAGCTATTTGGTGGATGCATATTGCAGTCAGCATTTCTTATCTCACATCTGTGTCAACAGGATCGCTCTCTGAGAAAGCTCAAGGGGCGTGCATGTTGAGCCTTATACGTCCGTATCCTGACAGTAAATCTAATCAGCACAGTTGAGTGGTCCTCGGTCCTAGCACCAGCCATGGGTCACTTGGATATAACTACTGATCGGAGTAAATAAAGCAGCTTAGAATCAGGCGTACCAGTGTTGGGTACAGAGTCAACCTTGGCTCCTGTTGTTACTCTAGGCCTAGCAGGCCCTTTTGTCTTTCTTTTGGCTAAAGAATTTAATAAAGTAAGCGTACATTATACATTTCTGTGATTACTGACTTGGAGGGAGAGCAGGCAAAACCAAGAAAGACAGTCTATTAATAATTTCCCACTACTTAATGAAATCTCTTCATTAAGGTATTTCCTACTATCTAACAAAGCATATTCCATATTTTGAACCATTTAGGGGTAGAAATTCTAACTCTAATGGTTCATGACCTAGAAATTAAGAATTCTCTCAGCATCATGATGGGCGTGAAGAGTGCATTTCTAGGACTTGGACTTGGGAAGTTGGAAGGAATGAAGAATCTGCTGCTGTCTGAGCAGCTCTTACCTTTAGGCAGAGAGGAAACTCCTCCCCATCATCACCAAGAGTGAAATTGAGGGAGTGAGCTATGTATTGCATTTAGGACTGTATGGCATAGCAGGCAGAAACAGTGGTCTCCAAGATGTCCGCATCCTAACACCTGGAACTTCTGGATGTGTTACCTTCCATGGCCAGGGGATTCTGCAGATGTGATTAAGTTAAAGACCATGAGATGGGGAGTTTATCCTGGACTATGTGGTGGCCCCAGTGTAATCACATGGGTCCTTAAAAGAGTCAAAGGAGGAGATGTGAAGAAGGAAACAGAGGTTGGAGTGATGGTGATTTCTAGGAGGCCAACATGAGCCAAGGAATGTGGCAGCCTCCCGAAGCTGGAAAAGACATGGAGCCAGATTGTCCCCTACAGCCTCCAGAAGGAACACAGCCCTGCCGACACCTGGATTTTAGCTCAGTGAGACCCATGCAGACTTTTGACCTCCAGAACCGCGAGATAATAAATTCGTGTCATTTTTTTTAAAAGATTTTTTTAATTTATTTTGTTTTAGAGAGCGAGCGAGAGAGAAACAGCATGAGAGGGGAGAGGGTCAGAGGGAGAAGCAGGCTCCCCGCTGAGCCGCGAGCCCGATGTGGGACTCGATCCCAGAACCCTGGGATCATGACCTGAGCCGAAGGCAGACGCTTAACCATCTGAGCCACCCAGGCGCCCAAATTCGTGTCATTTTAAGTCCCTAAGTTTGTGGTAGTGTGCAAGAAGGGCAATAGGAAATAAACAAGGATTTGCCTCAAGCTCTGTACATGTAGGTCTTTATCGCTCACTCACTGTTCACATCAACTAAGACTCAAACCTCCAGCAACTTTAATTTGCCCGCCAAGTGCTCTTTTTTAAATAATTTTTTCCCTTAGCTACATTTTCTACCTGTGGGTTCAGGAGTCCAATCCCATGCCTGTTAAATGAGATCTGGCAGAATCTTTACTTGCTCTGCTAACTTCTGCAGGTTACTCTCCGTGAGCCACCTGTAAAGTGCCGATGATGCCTCCCCGGGCTGCTACAAGAAATGAGGCGGTCTGAAAATGGTTTCATAAACCAGGAGGAAAATGAGTTAAGTTGATCGACCCTGGATTCTTTTAGGTGGGAGGGCATGGGCTGTGGGGAGCAGGAGGTTGAGCCTTTGCTTGGGACACCCTTCCTAATCATGTGGCTTTAAAGATTCAAAGCACTTAACCTCTGGCCCGCCATTCCTTCACCTAGAGATGCTGACACCATCTTTGCAAGTTGGTTAGTAAGATCAGATCTGCAGGAATGAAATGAACTTTGCTCTTCGCTGCATCCCATGAAGACGGCTGGGGAGTGCAGACGGATGTATGGAACGGGCTGATTTAAGATGAAAATATGGGCAAGAATTTGTGATGGGGGATCCCTGGCAGGGCTGAGAGGGGCTCTCAAAGTAGAGGCAGTCCCCTCTGGGGTTGCTCACACTCAAAACAAGAAGGTCCTTATGACATCGTCCTGGGAAATTAGGCTACGGGGATTAGCAAGTTGTGGACAGAAGAAAGCCAATCTTCTTAAACACAAGCCACGGGGGCAAGCACTCATTTTCAATTAAGCTACTTTTTGAATGGGCAGCACTCCAGCGTGCTGCATGCATGCGGTTGTAGGGGTTTCACGATCGTGTTTAATTCCCCACTGCAGTGGTTCTCAAAGTGTGGTCTCTGGCCCAGCAGCAGCAGCTCCTGGGAACCGTCAGAAATGTGCCCTCTCAGGTCCATCCCAGACCTACCGAATCAGAAACTCCCCGTGTAAGGCCCAGCCGTCTGCATGTGATCAAGCCCGCCTAGTGCTGACGCTCTACAGTCTGGGAGCCCCTTGTCGCTCCAGAGCGATGCAGGGGAGCAGTCAAGGAAAGGGTCTGGTGTGAAGGTGTGCATCCTAAGTGGTGGCTCCACTTAGGTGGCTCCTAAGTGATATGACTCTGACTCCGTTCATTGTGCACTGGGATGACCGAGACAAGTAGATGCCTTGTCTCCACCTTTCCTGTCTCCCGTTCACCGCAGCTGACCTGAGCTTCCCCAGATGGAGCCATTCAGGATGGCTCTCGAACCTGCCTGGCTCTCTGCCACCTGTAAGGTCAGACCTCTCGCTCAGCACAGCATAATAAGCCCTCCAGGGTCTGACTTCCATCTTCCTCCACCCCAGCGGTCAAGCCCCACGACTCCTAATTCTCTCTCGGCAACAGGCTCCTTCAGAGCATCCCAGCACCATTAGGATTTAGCACTTCACCCCTCCCCTTGGCCTCCCAGATACTCTCTCCTCCTTTTATATTTCTCTCTCTCTTTTTAAGATTTTATTTATTTATTTGAGAGAGAGTGAGCGAGTGAGAGAGAGAGCAGGGGGAGGGGTAGAGGGAGAGGGAGAAGCAGATGCCCCACCGAGCAGGGAGCCCAATGCAGGACTCGATCCCATGACCTGAGCCAAAGGCGGATGCTTAACTGACTGAGCCACCCAGGCGCCCCCTTTTAGATTTCTTGAGTCTTTTTATAACTGCCCTGACAGAGGGCCATTGTTCTGACTTCTGAGCCAATGTCACAGAGCCTCACGTAGCATAGGATCCCTCCCCGCTTTTCGGCTAGGAAATCGAGTATGCGCCACTTCAAAAAGAGCCCAGCAGGATACGCACCCAGCTAACTGCGGTTGACCTGAGGTGAGGTGACAGGAGGCATGGGGGGGGGGGGGCGGGACAGGCAGGGGCTGAGTGCCTTGTGTGGCACACTTGGTTTGATTGGTTTTTTCCAAAAACCGATTAGCTTTGATTAGGAAGTGAGGAGCACTCTTCTTTCCTTAAATGGGCTGGTCCTGGACAGTCGTCAGGTCAGCTTTGGGACACGTGTTGCACCTGTCATCCAGGCCCCTGTTTCTGGAGTGGTCCGTCTTGAGGCTGTTTCTTGGCCGACCTGATCGTTATTTTTCTTACTTGGCTCTGTCGCCACGTTTCCCACCCTCGGGGCCCCTGCTGGCCCGTATGGCCCTTCTCTGCACATGGAGGACTGTGATCATTTAAGCCAGATGCTGCCCCGGGAGGTATGGCTTGACCGGCGGACAGCGGCGTGCGTCCGACAAGAAAAGGTGTCCCTGGCTGGACGCCCTTCTTGGCAACGAGGCATGGGCCACATTCCAGCCCCACAGGCCCTCACGCCGGGTACCTCCTGCGTGTCTGTGGCCAGTGCTCTGCCCATCCTTCTATTGGGTGTTTTGCTGTTGTTTTTTTTTGTTTTTTTTTTTAAAGATTTTATTTATTCAGTTGAGACACAGAGATACAGAGAGAGAGAGAGAAAGCATGAGCAGGGAGAGAGGCAGAGGCAGAGGGAGAAGCAGGCTCCTCGCTGAGCCAGGAGCCCGATGCGGGACTCGATCCCAGGACTCCAGGATCATGACCTGAGCCGAAGGCAGATGCTTAACCATCTGAGCCACCCAGGCGCCCTGTTTTTTTTAATAGAAATAGCCACTTTTCCACAAATACTGTCTTCCCCACTAAGGGACAGTCTACTTTTCTACTGACCCATCAGCAAACAGCTCCATCACCAGAACACACTGTGTAAGGTTTTCAGAATGTCAAGGGGTTTAACCAAGTTACCCCTGCGGAAAGCAAATGAGTTATCGGTCCTTTGAGAACTAGGAACGTCAACTGAACCCTAATTGCATGAAGCTACTTTAACAACACAGGGAAACCAGGGCTAATGGGATCGTGTAGCTCTTATTAAGTGACTTTGGCATGGTGCCAACGCGGGGACCAGATCATTCTGGGGGCGCTGGTGACCCTGTATCCATATAGGCCACACCGGCCAGAGGCGTGAGCCCAGCTGCTGAGCAGACAGACACAGAGTATAAAATCACTTAGCTGTATCTGGCTCACAACTGTGTCACCCCCTTGTTGTGGGACCAGGACCGCTGGGAGCTGGCTCCCCCGGCCGGTCTGCCTTCGCTGAGTGAGTGACACCCAGCCTCGTATCTTTAACCAGCCAGCGGCCAGGCCTCCGACACCTCCTCCCTCAACCTGGGGACCCCGCGGTCAGGACTGAGGGAGGCAGCCCTGGGTCTGGGCGCTAGCTTACGGTACAGAGTAGCTTTAAACGAGGGAGACGTATCCTCCCAAGGTCAGGAGGCCGGGGGCCAAGACCAATGCGTCAGCCGGGAGGGCTCCTTCTGAGGCTGCGAGGGAGAATCTGTTCCGGCCACTCCCCAGCTTCTGGGGGTTACTGGCCACCCTAGCCATTCTCTGGCTCTTGATAGCATTACCCAGACCTCTGTTTCCATCCTCACACAGTCTTCTCCCTGCGTGTGCGCCTGCGTCCAAATGTCCCCTTGGTATAAGGACACTGGTCGTATTGGACTGGGGGCCCCCCTACTCCAGGATGACCTCATCTGAACGAATTACATCTGTGAAGGCCCTATCTCCAAATAAGGTCACATTCCGAGGTTCCAGGGGTTAGGACTTCAGCTTATGAATTTGGGAGGGGGACACAATTAAACCCATGACAGTCAGAGAGCATTTGTGGTGCCCGGCCCATTGCTGCAGGTTACAGATAGCCTCCTATCTTTTATTTTTTTATTTTTTATTTTTTTAAAGATTTTATTTATTTATTTGACAGAGAAAGACACAGCGAGAGAGGGAACACAAACGGGGAGTGGGAGAGGGAGAAGCAGACTCCCTGCCGAGCAGGGAGCCCGATGCAGGACTCGATCCCGGGACTCCAGGATCATGACCGGAGCCGAAGGCAGTCGCTTAACCAACTGAGCCACCCAGGCGCCCCAGCCTCCTATCTTTTAAAAAAGATTTCTACACTGGACTGTCTAAAATCCGAGGCTTCAGAGGCCCAGAGTGGCCACCTCTGATGGGTTTATAAATAACCCGTGACTTTTAGCATCTTGTTTCCAGAATTACAGACATGCATCGCTGAGGGCCATTCCCATTCTCCTTCAGTAAGAAATGATCCCTCCAGGTCCCAGGAGCCACCTGCCTTTGGATATGCTCAGAGATTGTTTACTTCTCAATTGCAGGGTAAGTGGGCTAGGCCAGAGGGTGCCGCAGAGTTAATATGTAGTAAGCTCTTATGCAAAGCAGAATGGGCCCAGGGCCAAGCCTAAGTTCTGCCTCAGGTATGGGCAGGGTCGGTCACTCAGCTGAGAGCATTTCTTGTGTATCAGGAAGGTGACCCTTGTTCCCCCAGTGACGTCCTTTATCTACACTTGGGCGTTCTTTTCTTCTGGAAGAACAGCCTTTGTTCTGAACTTAGAGGGAGTCTTGCTTTCAGCGCTCTCCTGCTGAGAGTCAGTAAATGGATCTATTCGCAAGCTAGCGGTAAGTCAGACCTACACCCCCGCCCCCAGCAGGCTCTAGACAGAAGCAAGAGGGGGAGCATGGGAAACAGCAGCAAACTGTGCACCCCAAACAGGCAACAGAAACAAGTCTGTCGCATCAGCCCTGAAATACTGTGTCGTGATAGGCGAGAACGATGCCAAAGGCACACAAGTGTCACCAAATTGAAAGGAACCAACCTCCCGGTCTTTTGGGGGTTTGTTTTGGAGGCCATTAAGTTAGAGATCCTAAATTTTATTATTTATTAATTTGAGATCCTAAATTTTAGACACAAAGTTTTTTTGTTTTTGTTTTTGTTTTTGTTTTGCTCTTAGATGTTAGATCATGACTGGAAAAAAATGCCTATGATCACAGTAAGTGTAAAGTTAGGATCTACAGCACATTTTCCCCCCCAGTTGATATTTAGGCTGTACATGGCTTTATTCCTATCACAAGAATATCTCTAAGAAATTTCTGGAA
The DNA here is from genome assembly GCF_029215605.1 of Mirounga angustirostris. NCBI lineage: Eukaryota > Metazoa > Chordata > Mammalia > Carnivora > Phocidae > Mirounga > Mirounga angustirostris. Next base: position 12,499,991 of record NW_026991711.1, on the reverse strand, counting down.
TGGTAAAATATGTGTATTTTAAAGATTTATTCATTTATTAGAGAGAGAGAGAGAGGAGTGAGGGGAGGGGCAGAGGGAGGGAGAGAGAGAGAGAGAGGGAAGCAGACTCCCCACTGAATGTGGAGCCCGAAGTGGGGCTCAATCTCATGACCCTGAGATCATAACTGGAGCTGAAATTAAGAGACACTTAACTGACTGAGCCACCCAGGCACCCCAATAGATGGCTCTTTAGAACTGACTAGTCCTATACCCAAAAATCCATCTGTCTCTCTGGGGGAAGATACTAGTCATGACCTGTAGCACCTCAGCTGAAGATGCAAGCCACAGTGGCGTCCTCTTTACACACTAAGAATACTTCCTGCCTAAAGTCATATATAAGTGACATACATCTTTCAGAAGAACATTTTCTATTACCACGTGTACTGGGTTGAATAGTGGCCCCCAAAACTCATGTCCTTCCTAGAATCTCAGATGGAAAACTGGGTCTTTGCAAATGTAATGAGTTGGGATGAGGTCATGTTGGAGAAGGGTGGGTCCCTAACCCCACACGCCTAGTGTTCTTATGAGAAGACAGCCATGTGAAGACAGAGCTGCACAGAGGGGAGGTGGTGTGAAAACACATGGTGGGGGAAATGATCACCTAATGATGAAGACAGAGACTGAAGTGACCCATCTCTAAGCCAAAGAATGCCAAGGTCTGCCGGCAACACCAAAACTAAGAGATGGAGATTTTCTACAGCCTTCAGGAAGTGCATGGCCCTGCAGACACCTTGATTTTGGACTTCCAGCCTCCAGAACTGTGAGACTACATTTCTGCTGTTTTAAACAATCAGTTTGTGATACTTTTGTTACAGCAACCACAGGAAACTCGTACACCACGTGAGCTGACCTGTTTTGACGCGTTGGGAAAAAAGGTTTGTTCTTCCAAAAACATCTCAAGTGTACCTTCTAATATGTCCTGATAGAGCTTACAATAAAATCTTGCCTCTTGAGGCAGACTGTAGAAGTTCAAATGCTTAGTCTGTGAGCTTTTCAATGGGTCTTCTTATGTGAGTACATTTTGTGAATTTTCCAGTCTTAAGTCTGATTCTTGAACCAAAGTTTCCTTTGGGTATGTGCTCAGTTTCACACGCTCCCCACACAACAACTGGATGGCTCTACACCCTCTTCAATGACAGGCTCCTTTCAGGAGCCCCGTGGGGGGCCCTGGCTGGTGTCCAGGCTCAGAGGAACTAGGTCTTCCTCATTCTCCAGGAAGTTAGTAGAAGATGCTATCCCTTCCCTTTGGGGCTACTTTCTAGCTGCTGAGACTGTCCTTTAACTCTGTGCCACCTGCAGAGGGTAGCTGCCCTTGTTCTGAGGCTCGGCGGCAAGCAGAGGCACCGCATGGCCTGTCTGACCCGGCCCCCTTCACAGCAACCCCATGAGATGACCCCACTGTCCAGGTTCCTCAGTGATACATTCCTGGGCTCTGAAACCAAGAGACGAAGTTACAAAACAGAGGTTCCTGGGTTCTTTATGTTGCAACCCCAGGATTCTGAGTCAGGTTCGCATTTGTTTGCAGATAACACTGCTCTTATTCTTTTACTATCATCACGGAAGAATGTGAAATGTTCCTCAGAGTCCACCCTTGTTTTTATATCCTTCATCAGCTCACCTGGGACACCAACCCACTTACTCTCCTGCTAGGGATAGGATCGAGATGCAGTTGTGTCCGAGACCTGCCATAGCCCGGAGAGGTATGAGCACGGCTGGCTGGGTGGTCTGTCCCCACCCCCCCACTCCACCCCCCGTTGTATGCAGCTCTACCCTGGAAAAGACTGCTGTCCCTCTCACTGGTGAACTAGCCAGCTGAGAGATTCCTCATGTGCTCCCTGTTCTTCAGTAACTCAAAGGGCAGCAGGAAAAGTATTAATCAAAAAAATCCAAATAAATCAAACCTGAAATAATTCCACCCAGGACATTTTGTACAGGTGTGAAGGACGAGGTAAAAATTCAGCATGAAGACGGCACATCCTCCAGCTTTGACAAGACACCATAAAGCCAATGGTACTTTATTTACCTCGACTATCCCTCAGTGTGGAAAAGTGTTGTTTATGGGTTTGTGGTCCTGCTCCCTGAGGATATGAGTTTCTTCAAGATGGATGGTAGGGGCGCCTGGGTGGCTCAGTTGGTTAAGCGACTGCCTTCGGCTCAGGTCATGATCCTGGAGTCCCGGGATCGAGTCCCGCATCGGGCTCCCTGCTCGGCGGGGAGTCTGCTTCTCCCTCTGACCCTCCTCCCTCTCATGCTCTCTGTCTCTCATTCTCTCTGTCTCAAATAAATAAATAAAATCTTTAAAAAAAAAAAAAAAGATGGATGGTAAATAAATACCTGTGTCAATCAGTGATTTAGGCTTACCCCCCGCCCCCCCCCACCCCGGCAGCCATAGCTGGACCACATGGATTCATCACTCCTGCTCTTTCCTACCCTACATTCTTAGCCTGCACAAGCTAATTTTCAAATTCTAGCTACTAATTTAATGCAAAGTTGATCATCACGGACCAGTCAGGGGCCAGGTTGCACTAGATCTTACTGCCATGATCTCATCTGGGGGGCACAGCAGCAATATTTGGGCATGGGTGCAGGTTGAGAAAAACAGAGCTTGTCATTTAGAGTCATTCACAGCAGTGGTTCTCCACGTGGCGTCTTGGGACCAGCAGCAGCAGGACCTGGGAACTTGTGTAGATGCTGATCCTTGAGTGCTGCCCCAGACCCACTGAAGCAGAGACTCGAGGGGTGGGGCCCAGCATTGTGTTGCAATTAGCCCTCACTTTGGTGATCCTGATGTACACTAAAGACTGAAGACCACTGACCTACAGACATGTCAGCCTGAAAGATCCCCGGGTCAGAAGTTCTCTCCTCCTGCTGTCTGAGGGGCCCATGATTCCCCCAAGGGTCAGCTGCCCAAGGCCCCCTTCTGAGCGGCTCCAGCTTCTAGTTATACACTTATAGCCTATAGCAGGTTGCTAGCTCCCCTGGGACTTCAGCGCCAGTCTTTGGTTTACCCAAGAACTTCTAGAAAGAAGCAAGAAGGTGGAAGAACTTCTAAGCGACCAGGTTTGTGGCATCTTCAAAACCAGCCCATCATTTTATGCTCAGGCAGGAAGCTGACTGGAAAAACCCATCAGAATCCCACAGCCAGCAGGAGGCTGAGAGGTGGGGGGATAGGAACACAATCAACTATCCTTCATTAAGTGAATGAATTCCTCAAAACAGCCTGGAGGCTCTGGCAGAAGGAGGCAGGAGCTCGTTTCATAGAACCTGAAGCCTCTTCATACTTCATTTTCAAAGTGAAATACGGGAAGTAATTTCCAAGAGCAGCAACTTTAGTGCAGACTCTTGCTCAGCTCTGGGTAAGGGAGGGAAATGGGGTGAAGGGAGAAAGAGTGGATATTTGAAATCTTCAGCAAAAGCATCCCTAGCCCCACAAAAGCCTCACCTGAGAGGTTCTCTGCCATTCGGAAACCTAATTCCACAAGACAGCTCTTGGGAAGGCAGCGTCCTCTCCATCCCTGACTCTGATAAGCACACCCAGACTTTTTTTTTTTTTTTACAAGGAAGCAGTTCTTTTTTTTTTTAAAGATTTTATTTATTTATTTGAGAGAGAGAGAGAGCACATGAGGGGGGGAGGGTCAGAGGGAGAAGCAGACTCCCTGCTGAGCAGGGAGCCCGTTGCGGGACTCGATCCCGGGACTCCAGGACCATGACCTGAGCCGAAGGCAGCTGCTCAACCAACTGAGCCACCCAGGCGCCCGCACACCCAGACTTTAAAGCAAGACTAGGCGAACGATGGTTCATGGGCCAAGTCCAGCTCACCACCTGCTTTTCTATGGCTCATGAGCTAAGACTGGTTTCCATGTTTTTCAATGACTAAAGAACAATTTTTAAAAACTATTTCGTGACACATGAAAATTACATAGAATTCAAATTTCTGTGCCCATACATAAAGTCGTATTGGAACACAGTTCTGCCCATGTGTTTATATATTTTGCACTACAAGGGCAGAGTTGAGTGTTGCCAGAGACTATGCTACCTCCCAAAGCTGGAAATATTTACTATCTGGCCCTTTACAGGAAAAGCTTGCCAAGCCCTCTTTAAAGCAAAGGGTTTGCAGTTCATGATTCTAACTGGACACTGCAGCCAGGTTTAGCTATGCATCGAAATGCCCAAAGCAACTTTTCATTCAGTTTATTCTTGTGGATTCTTGTTGCTGTGTTACTGAGTCTAATAAATGGTATAATTCTGACTCTTACTGCATCTCTCACTTTCCTATTCCATCCCAACTTCTGCTCCCCATTCCCAGGGCCAGCAAAAGAACCTGGTGTGAAAAATTAGTTCCAGTTTCACATGGGATAAAATCAGCTCAAAGCAAACATGTCTCTAAGACCCCTTGCCTGGCTTCCTTCCCCCCTGACATGTTCAGCGAGCATCCCAGGTGTTCCTTCTTCAGTCATGAGGGGATCCAAAGCAATTTTGGCACCATCTGAGTGCCAAAGATCTGTTCTGTTCTCAAGAGGAGAAGTTACTGCTACCTTTTATTTAAAAAACCTTTTAGGGGCACCTGGGCGGCTCAGTTGTTAAGGGTCTGCCTTCGGCTCAGGTCATGATCCCAGGGTCCTGAGATCGAGCCCTGCATCGGGCTCCCTGCTCAGCAGGAAGCCTGCTTCTCCCTCTCCTACTCCTTCTGCTTGTGTTCCTTCTATCGCTGCGTCCCTCTCTCTGTCAAATAAATAAATAAAACCTTAAAAAAATTCTTTAAAAAATAATTTGTTTTATTTACTACCTAAACTTAGATATTGAAACTGTAGGACTTAAGTAACATAAAATTGGTCTGTGGATATATTGCTACTCACATGCTATGCCAATCTCAGTTGAAAAAAAAAGGGACACCTGGGTGGCTCAGTTGGTTAAGTGTCTGCCTTTGGCTCAGGTCATGATCCCAGGGGCCTGGGATCTAGTCCCGCATCAGGCTCCTTGCTCAGCAGGGAGCCTATTTCTCCCTCTGCCCGCTCTGCCTGCAGCTCTCCCTGCTTGTGCTCTCTCTCTCTGACAAATAAATAAAATCCTAAAAAAAAAAGCAACCACTGAAGGACCAATTTGCAAACTGGAAAGAATCAATTCATTTAGGACTACACTTCAGAAACTGTGTTCACTCACCAATAATCAGGCTGTTGACAGCTAGCCTGATTGGAAATACTTCAGGAAAGTCCAAACCTAGCACAGATGCTCCTCAGGTATTTAGTATCTAAAGATCAAAGAAATACTCCAAGCCCCTCTCAGAGAAGTCACATGGAGTGACAAGCAAATGATGTGTGAGGTAAGGATGCAGAACTCCAGCCCAGGAGTTTGCCTGCCTGCAAAGCACACACTGCTGACAACTTCCATCTCCGAGGGAGGCTGTTGCATCTTTCTGGAAAAGGCACAGGTGGCCACAGCTAGAAGTCCCGAGTGTGAACCATGACGTATCGCAGTACAGTGAGACATTCAAGGTTGTCACAGTGGGGCACACCAGGTTCTACACGCGTACACACCCTGACACAACCACGGAGGCTGGTACGGATACTTCTCTAACGGCTGAGGAAGTCGAAGCCCAAAGAGTTTAATTTACTGACGCAAAATCCTAGAGGTAGTGTGGGGTAGCCGGGAACAGAAGCGCAAGCAGGCCAAAGTCAGACCTGGTTCTCTCCGCCATGGGGCCATCTTGTGCCTGCCTGGGCTCATCCAGGGCGTGACTTTGGGGTAGTCACTTGACTTGCCTTCCCCATCTTTAAGGGAAAAGAGGGCTGGGATGATGGGCTCTGCTCTCTGCTTCTGCATTCGCTCCCCCGTGGTCTATTCTGAAGCAGGCAGGATTAAGTTCTTTCCTAGAGGTTCTGCGGATGCTCCATGCCGGTGGAGGACCAGCTACTCTCCTTGGGTGCCTTCTCTTGAAGCTTGAGGACAGTGGCAGGGTGATAAGGGCCACCGAGGGCCTCCAATTCCCGGGGGCCAGGCAGGGCTCCCACCGGAGCTGCGGGGTCACCTGGCCAGGCCACCGGCAAGGGAGGTGCCAAGGCAGCCACTGAGCGCCCACCAGATGGATGGAGGTTTTGGGGCCCTGCCATCACGTGCGCGACCCCGGCCAGTTTCAAGCCCACTCCAGCCCACAGGCTGGGAACACGAGGCCCGAGGATTCCCAACAGGAGGCCAGGTCAAGGTGACGCCATTGATTCCTGACACCTCTCAGTCTGGCCGCGTCGGGCTCTCCGCCCCCCCAGCGGAGACCGAGATCGGAGCCGGTGACTTCCGCGGAGCCCGCGGGACCCCGTTCTCCTGACTCCTGGTCGCTTCCCGTCCCGGCGACGTGCGCCTGTCCGCGGCTCCAGCCCTCCCGGCTCCGCGCGCAAGTCCGCGGGCCGCCAGGGACAGCGGGGACCAGCGTCGCAGCCCGGTCGAGCCCCGCGGCGCCCCCTTGGCAGCGACCCCAGCGCCGGTCCCCGCCCCCCTCCCCGCCCCCCCTGCTCCCCGGCGACCCCGCGCCAGCCCCGCCGCGCGACCTACCCATGGTGGCGGCTCCGAGGGCTCCCGGCGACTGGCGAGCGGGGAGTCCAGGAGAGGGGACTTTTTTTTTTAAGGTGTTGCTCTTATAATTTTGTTTCCAGGCCCTGCCCAGCCACCTGTGCAGCTGGAGGTGTGCAGGCGGGGCGGCCCGGCTCCACCCTCGGAGGCGGGGGCCCAGCGGGGAGCAGAGGTGAGCGCCCCTTGAGCCCCAGCTGGGGGACAGCCGTCTGGGGTCAGCCCGGGGGCTCCCCCGTCCCGCCCCAGGCCCTCGGGGGCGGGCACAGCGCCGGGGGCAGGAACAGCGGCCAGGGACCTGGGCTAGAGACGCCCCAACGTGAGCGCCCACCTGGCCGCTGGTGGTGGTGGGAGGGAGGGGGTTGTTAAAATGCAGGTTCCCCGGCCTCCCCCCCAGATTTGCTGGCTCGGCAGGTCAGGGCGGGGCCCGAGAATCTGCATTTCTAACCGGTTCTAAGGCGATGCTGCAGCAGCTCCAGGGACCCCACGTTGGAAACCACTGGGCTGGGAAAGCACCACTTCTGTGCTGAGGAAGCGAAACTGGGTGGAAGCTGGTCAGCTGTATGTGTGCCCGCGCGTGCGTGGGGGGGCCTTCCCTAGGGTGTGAACCAGCCAGAGCGTTTCTGGAAGACTCTACCTCACCTTGCTTTACGAATAACGAGAACAAAAATAATAATACAGTCATTATCTCCTGATCATTCTTCTGTTGCCCTGACTCGAGGGGTTGCGCTTTGCAAATACTGAGAGGGAACATGACAATGGAAAATGGAGGGAGTTTCTATTTTTTAAAATCATGGTCAAGTACACGTAAAACGTACATTGTCACTGCTAAGTGTACAGTGAATGGCACTGGGTGCCTTCCCATCGCCGTGCAGCCGCCACACCTCTGTGCCCACGGAACACTTCCTCTCTGTTCTCCCTCCCCTGGCCCCCCCGGCCACCACCATCCTACAGTGTCTCCACGAATTTTAGGGCTCCAGGACCTCAGATGGGTGCAATCACGCAGTGCTCCTTTCTCCTGTTCTAATGTCTGCAAGATCCATCCACGTTGGCGCAGACGTCAGAACGTCCTGCCCCTCGGAGGCGGATTGACACTCGGCTGTGTGCGCACCACATCTTGTTCACGCATCCCTCTGCCTCTGTGGCCTTCTGGATCTTAGCAATGCCCCCTCGCCCCCCACACGCTCGCTGGAAGACTGGTGTGCGGGGAGAAGCCCTCTAGCCAGGCAGCTTCCCCAGAGGCAGCTGGACACCACCCTTCTCGGGCTTTCTTCCCAGGGCTGGAGGAGGAGAAACCTCTTCAGGTGATGGCTTAATGGATACGCACGGGGCAGCCAATGAGGTTACCTGGAGGCCTGGGGGCTGCAGGTAAAGGGACTGCATCCAGGAGAGCAATGCCGCCTAGACTGAGAGGAGAACGCTCGCCCGGCGAGAGTCAGAAGCATGTTGTTCATAGTTGTTAGCCTGCCACCAGAGAAGCCACGGGTGGAAAGGTGAAGCTTGTGATAGCTGGTTTTGACCACAGTTGTCTCTGTGGGGTGTTATTTCTGTTGAGCTCGTGAAGCCTGGAATCCTGAGCCACTGTAAAGCCACTCTTGTTCTGGGCTAGTGATTCTCAAAGTGGGGTCCGGAGATGCAGCGTCAGCATCACCTGGAACTTGCGACAAATGCAAATTCCCAGTCCCCATCCCTGATCTACTGAATCAGGAACTCTGGGCGTGGGGTGCAGGTGACTTTTAGTAGCTGTGAGGCAAATGCTATTTCTTCCACCTGTGTACCAAATCCTTCATTCGGTCATTGTTTACTTACCACTGCTAAGTACAGACTAGCCACAAGCACTGGGCGAACAGCCCTGCACTCACAGAGCCTGCGTTTTTTATCTTCTCGGCGTGGTGTGAAGGGGCAAGTTACTCAAGATGGAGAAGCATGAATGAAGGACAAAAACTGAGGGGATACAAGAGACAAGCTCTACCGATCCTGAGTAGATCAGATCAGCAAATCCCTAGAATTTCTGGGATGGGCTGGACTTGGAGGCCAGACATTTCTCACCTGACACTCCTTGGCATTTGTGTATTTAATGGAATAACTGCCTTGGGAGCCTCCCTCACCCCTCCACCCTGTCTCAAGAGACAGTAACACTGCACCAGCCTCTCTGTACCTCTCTCTTCCCCTCAGCCCTCCACGGCTTGGTTTCTCAAGGCTGCCATAACCCATTACCTCACACTTGATAAATAACAGATTTATTCTCTCACTGTTCTGGAGGCAAAGGGGTCTGAAATCAAGGTGTTGGCAGTGTGCTCCCTCCGAAGGCTCTCGGGGAGGATCTGTCCTCACCTCTTCCAACTTCTGGTGGCCCCAGGCGTTCCTTGGCTCGTGGAGGTATTGCTCCAGTCTGCTTCTGGGTTCACATGGCCTGCTCCTTTGAGTCTTCTCTCCTCTTATTAGGGCACTTGTCACTGGATTCAGGGCCCACCCTAAAGCAAGATGATCTCATCTCAATATTCTTTATTCCATCTGCAAAGATCTTTTTTCCAAATAGGGTCCATTCATCGGTTCCAGGTGGACGTATGTTTTGGGGGGTGGGGAGGGAACACCACTGAACCCGCGACATTCCCCAAAGGGCTCCAAGTCTAGACTTGGAATATGCAGAATTGGCAAACCTGTCCTGGATAAACAGAACTGTGGCTTGGCCTCAGAGGACAGGCCTTATGAAAACTTCTAGGGGAGAAGTGGATGTTAGTGGTAACGATAAGATCAGCCCAAGATGGCGGCAGGGAGAGTCGTCCACACCCAGACCCTTCCTTATTTTCTATTGACCAAAGCACTTAAATGGTACAAAGTTCTGCAGTACTCTATTCTAGTAAGAACTCTGCCTTGAAAAGGCAGCTTGTGAATTTTATGGAGAAATAAAGTGTCATTTTCTCCAGCTCCATCCCTCAGATTGCTTAGCTGTAAAGACCTTTTAATTAATTCTGTCTCAGAGGAAAATTTGAGTAGAAGTTTTCTTATCTCTCAAGCATCTAGAACCAAGGTGGAGATGCTGATGGGTAAGGGGCAGACTTTAAAAATAATCAACAAGGGGCGCCTGGGTGGCTCAGTAGTTAAGCGTCTGCCTTCGGCTCAGGTCATGATCCCAGGATCCTGGGATCGAGCCCCGCATGGGGCTCCCCGCTCAGCGGGAAGCCTGCTTCTCCCTCTCCCACTCCCCCCTGCTTGTGTTCACTCTCTCGCTGTCAATCTGTCAAATAAATAAAATCTTAAAAAAAATAAAAATAAAAATAATCAACAAAAGCGGGTCCCCTGGCCATCTATCTGAGAAGAGAGAGTCTGAGAAATGGCAAGAGGCAGGGGAAGGAGGAATCTTAAGTATAAACATGTACGAAAAGCTATTTGGACCACAGGTGCTGGAGAATAGAACCAGCAACTGGCTCAAATTCATTCCGAGATGCTTGTCTGGAGTCCCCGCCCATGCCATGTCTGCTGGACAGGACCGCCCTACACCTCGCTCTGAGCACCTATTCTGCCGCGATGCACCTGTTGGGCAACATGAGGAATACGTACAAATATCTAAGAAGATGATTTCCTCTTCTTTAACATGCCTGTCTTTCAAATGCTCCAAAACAGCTTTAGCTGTACATATTTATATCTGGTCAAACTCCTTCCTAGAGTGAGGGAATGGCAGACCTACGGTTCAGGGTGTGGGCGCCTTGGCTGTGAGGGCATAGCCTGGAGGGCCGGGGGGAGAGTGCATTGCAAGTGCAAACTTTCGATGACATCCCAGCATGGCGTCGGGAGGTGGACTCCTGTCGTAATTAGAAAGAAAGGCCTAGACAACAACACAGAATGTTCTCTGAGCATCTTCCGCGGGTCAGGGGGTGGTACACTCCCACGGTTTCAAGAGCCTCATAACTGATTTGAGAGAGTTGCTCTTTCAGTGGCATCACCTGTGTGACCTTGAGCAAGTCGCCTTCCCTTGCTGGGTTTTATTTTCCTCTCTTGTCACAGAGAGAGATTCCTCCTCTAAAACTGGGTTCATTTTCTTCACAAAGGTTCTTCCAAAGTAGAGGCTGACTGTGGTATTGGGTTTACTGTGGGGATGAGAGATTATTGTCACTGTTGGAAGGTAATTATTTACGATCTGAATCATTATCACAAATGCTCATGCTGCCTTCTTGTCTGTGTCCCCCGCTGCAAGCACAGTGTCTGGCACTTAAATTCTCAACAAATATCTGCATGTGACCGACAGACTCATTCTTACAATGATGTGGATCAATCCCTTACCACATTAAAAAATATATATGTGTATATAAATATATGTGTGCATATATATGTGTGTGTGTGTATATATATATATGTAGTTTATAAGATGTATCCACTCTAAATGAATTTTTCTCTTTAATAAAAACCTTACAAGATGATCTTCAGCAACAACCATAACATCAGCTGTCCATGATATTTGCAGGTAAGGGTGGGAAGGGGTCACAGGCCCCCCTGGGTTAGAAGCCACCTGGGTTTATGGGATTCCCTAGAATCTTGGGGTACTGTGGGGGAGAAGGCAAGAGTGAGGGCCCAGCATCTCTGGGTTGACTGAGTTCCAGAAGGAATTAAAATAGTTTGCGAATTCTTCAACATGGTACATGGAAAGATTCTAGCCTCTGTGGTCATGTTACTCTATTTTTTTTGGGGGGGTAACAGTTTTATTGAGATTTCACATACCATACAATTCACACATTTAAAATGTATAATTTGATAGCTTTTAATATATTCACAAAGCTGGGCAGCCATCACCATTTTAGAACATTTTCATCGTCCCTGAAAAGAAACCCAGTGTACCATGAATAGTCACCCTCCTCCCCCAGTCCTAGACAACCACTACTCTGCTTTCTCTTTCTACGGATTTGCCTACTTTGGACATTTCATACAAATGGAATCATACAACATGTGGTCCTTTGTGTTTTGCTTCTTTCACTCAGCATCATGTCCTCAAGATCCATCCATGTTGTAGCGTGTGCTGAATGTATGCCATTGTATGGATAGACCACATTTTGTTTATCCGTTCATCATTTGATGGGCATTTGGGTTCTTTCTTTCTTTCTTTTCTTTCTTTCTTTCTTTTCTTTCTTTCTTTCTTTCTTTCTTTCTTTTCTTTCTTTTTCTTTCTTCCTTCCTTCCTTCCTTCACATTTGGGTTCTTTCCACTTTTTTGCAATTATGAATTTTTTGCTGCTATGAAAATGTATGTATGAAGTTTTGTGTGGACATATATTTTCATTTCTTTTTGGTACATACCTCAGAGTGGAATTACTGGGTCATATGGTAACTCTATATTCAATCATTTAAGGAATCGCCAGACGATTTTCCAAAACAGCTGCACCATTTTACAACCCACTACCAGTGTATTAGGATTCGAATCCCTCCACATCCTCACCAACACTGGTGATTATCTGTCTTTTGGATTATAGCCTTCCTAGTGGGTATGAAATGATGTTACTTATTTTTAATATTTTAAAATATCTTTACATATGTTTTCATGTATTTACATAAAATTTTAAAAACATATTTAAGATACTTTAATGTTTATGAAAGCATTTGAAAGATTTCTTCAAACTGTTTTCTTTAGAGCAAAGCGGGCACTTCCATTTCCCCAAACTGTAGTACGAGTGTGGACATCTGTGTTGGCAGTTACTGGGTTATACCCTTACCTGGGGGTGGTGTGGGGGGCGGGAATTGGTTAGGGAATGTGAAGAAGAGGGAGAAAGTGGTCATGGGGGTGGAGAAGGCAGTGTTCAGATTTACAAATGATGAAGGATAAAGAATGAACAGATCATTATATTTGAACGAAAGGTCCCATTTTAGGATAATCTATGAAATGTTAGTTCTCTAAGAACTCTCTAAGTTCTCTCTCTGCTCTTTTTATTTTCCTCCCATACAAGCCTCCTGTTCCTTAGCTGTTGCCGTCTTCATATTCTCTCTCTCTCTCAAAATCTACTCTCAGGAAGGAACCTGGTAACTCACCCACACTGTGAAATAAATGCCTGATAAGCAATTAGTGTTACTTTTTCTCGAAATATCTGCATTTGAACAGAGTGGGGTGGGGGAAGGCCCCCTATTTGAACAAAACAAAGGAAACTCTAACTGTGAAATCAGAAGAAGGGAAGTTTTTAGAAGCAAGAGTTCCTTCCCAGGGGCGCCTGGGTGGCTCAGTCGTTAAGCATCTGCCTTCGGCTCAGGTCATGATCCCAGGTCCTGGGATCGAGCCCCGCATCGGGCTCCCTGCTCCGCGGGAAGCCTGCTTCTCCCTCTCCCACTCCTCTGCTTGTGTTCCTGCTCTCGCTATCTCTCTCTGTTAAATAAATAAATAAAATCTTTAAAAAAATAATAATAAATAGAGTTTAAAAAAAAAAATAGAGTTCCTTCCCAGCATGTAGGAGATGATAACACATGAACCACTTCCTATGCACAAGACTGGCTTGCCCCATGACATTGGGTGGAGTGGACAAGGTGTGGCCCAAGTCCTAGTTTCTCCTTGACTACCTCTTTCACCCTCACTACACAGCCTGCTTTACCAGCTGCTGAGTGGAAAGTTATAGGACACAGGGACATGGGCATAGCCTGGGAAATGAGGATGTACAACCCAAAACTGGTACTCAGGTAGCCCAGCAAAGAGAGAAAATGTGGGGACTTACCTAGGAATGCCGAACAGTCTTATCTCTGTCGCGACCCAAGGAATACACAACTGTCTTCCTTCAAATAAGAAGGAAGCCAACAACAACAACAAAAAATCAAATTATTTTTTATATAAAAACATATCACTTTTGGGGCACTTGGGTGGCTCAGTCGGTTAAGCGGCTGCCTTCGGCTCAGGTCATGATCCCAGGGTCCTGGGATCGAGCCCCACATTGGGCTCCCTGCTCAGCAGAGAGCCTGCTTCTCCCTTTCCCTCTGCCTGCCGCTCTGCCTACTTGTGCTCTCTCTCTGTCAAATAAATAAATAAATAAAATCTTTAAAAAACAAAACAAAACAAAAAACCGTATCACTTTTGGGGGGGTAGAATAAAGGCCATCAAATGATTCTTCACCTCCATAAGTGGCGAGACCAAATGACATAATTAAATAATATATTTGTCATTCTCACATAAAGTTTATCTTCCTTAAGCACTTAGAACGGAAAAGCATTCCACGTGCCCAGCAGATGCTGGAAGCTTTTCATTATCTGGAATGTCACTACTACAGAAAGTGTTCAAAAGATGTATTCTAGAAAAATTTCTTCCAATTAATTAATATAAAATCCCTGAGACATATCAAAATAAAAAAGGATGCAGAGATACTTTTAATTCTCCATGTATTCTCCTCACTATTTTTTTTTAAAGAAACTCATTAGTAGTTGCTTTCAGAAATTATCCCAAACTGCCAAGCATAAGAATTGTACTGTCTCATGCATTATTGGTTTATGTGCCAATAATATTACAATTTATTTATCATCTGATATCAGAAATAGGGACACAAATACCCTATTTATTTACTTCAGGCTTAATGATACAAAACCAGAATTTGTCAAACTGCACTTATTTAATGATCTGCTTTAGTCAATTACTACACATTTAAAATATTATATAGGTGGTAGAGTCTGGGAATTCATTGTGAGTAAATATATAGTTTTGACACGTGATGTACTCATATATAATTATTCAATTTTATTTTCTAGAATTAATAAAAACATATCATCCCTCCAAACGTGATGGATGGCAGAGATTTTTAAAATTTGGGTATTGCTATAACACATCATTTAATTTATCTTTCAAACTTTATATCACTCAAATCTATATTACTAACCAAAAAGAGAACAAATAATTCTTTTTGAGGCAGTGTTATTAGTTTCTAATTGCTGCTGTGACAAGTTACCACAAACTTAGGGACTTAAAACAACACAAATTTAGGGGCACCTGGGTGGCTGAGTCGGTTAAGTGGCCGACTCTTGATTTCAGCTCAGGTCATGATCTCAGGGTTGTGAGATCCAGCCCCGTGTCAGGCTCTGCACTTGGAGGGGAGTCTGCTTGAAATTATCTCCCTCTCCTTTTGCCCCCCCTCAAATAAATAAATCTTTAAAAAAACCCCCACAGATTTATTATAGTTCCGGAGGTCAGAAATCCAAAAAGGGTCATTATACGGGGCTAAACTCCAGGTGCTGGCAAAACTCAGTTCTTTCTGAAGTCTTTAGAGTAGAATCTGTTTCCTTGCCCTTCCCAGCTTCTAGGGGTTACCTGCATTCCGTGTTATGGGGCCCCTCCTTTATCCTCAAAGTCTTGGCACCTTCAACTCTTTTCTTTCACTCAGCTTCTCTCATCATATGTCCTTCTCTGACTCCAACCCTCCTGCCTTCCTTTTATAAAGACCCTTGTGATAATCCAGGATAATGTCCCCATCTCAAGATCCTTAACTTAATCACACCTGCAAAGTCCTTTCTGCCCTTCAAGATATTCACTGAGAGGGGTGGCTGGGTGGTTCAGTCATTAAGCATCTGCCTTTGGCTCAGGTCATGATCCCAGAGTCCTGGGATCCAGCCCCGCATCGGGCTCCCTGCTCAGTGGGAAGCCTGCTTCTCCCTCTCCCACTCCCCCTGCTTGTGTTCCTGCTCTCGCTATCTCTCTCTGTTAAATAAATAAATAAAATCTTAAAAAAAAAAACCCCAAAAAACAAAAAACATATTCACTGAGATTCTGGGGATTTGGACATGGACATCTTTGTGCAGGTGGAGGGCATTTTGCTATCCACCATGGGCAGTAAAAAGGCTAGAATATCGCCTTATACCATGGTGACTGACAAGCCCAGATCGTTTCTTAGTATTAGTTAAAGGGGGTAACACATTTAACTGAATCCTGCTAGCATGAGCTAATGTTTTCTTAGAGGGAATCAGTATGGCAAACAAGATAAAGAAGCATATTTGGATAGCATCAAATCCATTCCTCACATTCATAATTAATGTATGAAACAAACAAAAGAAAAAGCAAGCAAATATGTAAAAAATCCTGAGCATTGACTGTCCTATATGTATAAAAGTCCTAAATGTATATAAGCCTTCAAATGGGGAGGACCAATGCACTTCATTAACCTTTGTGAGGTTAGAAAGAGTATGAAATCTCACTAGAAGTAAGGGGGAAACTGGAGAATATTTAAATATTATGATATGGATATGGATATTTATAAATTAGATCCTTTGTTATTTGGAGTCAATACCTAGCCACCTAACAAACCACTTGGAAATGTTAAGAAATTAACACCAATAGGGATGAGCAATCAAAAGATATTGCATCTAGTCTTGAAACATCTCCCCAAGATATTTATTACAAAGGGAAAAATAGTAACTTCATAGTGGAGAAACACAACAGATACCACCTTGATCAAGAGATCAAGGTCAATATCACCAAGAATAAGATACGTCAACATCATGTACCCTGGATAATGCACTGAGAAGGGTACAACATCCCTTCCGTAGATTTCTTGTCAAAAATACATAACTATATCACGAGAAAACATCAGACAAACCCAAACTGAGCAAAATGCTACACAATAACTGACCTGAATGCTTAAAAAATGTGAAGTTTGTGAAAAACAAGGAAGATGGAGGAACCGTCACAGACTGGAGGAGATTGAAGACATATGACAACTAACTGCAATGTGGGATCCTGGAAAAGAAAAAAAGGGTGTTCGTGGGAACAAATCAGTGAAAATCAAATTAGGTCAAAAAAAGGTCTGTAAAAAATTATCTCATATAGAAACAATAATTTTATATTGGATATAAAATTATACAAGCTTATATGGAATAATTTGTGTGCCATCAACATAAAATTTAACTCAGCATTTGTAAATGATTTCAATAAATAAAATGTATATCCAAAGGTTTCATCTGTGTGGCTGAAATTTATATTAAAATGTATATAAAATTTATCAGCAAAGAATTGGTGAGACTATGATCTCACTGCTTGCTCTGCCATGTAGGATAGATAACCCCCAAGATACGTGAGCTTGGTAGTAGTGTACTTCATGATATGAAACCAGCGCCTATAGTTGTTATAGACTCAAGTACAATAATTAAAATACTGCAGGAGATACTTAACAAAATCTATGTCCAACCTTTTTGGTAATATTGTTAGTTTTAATTAAAAATTAAGTTTTAGAAATAAAAAAAAGCAAAGCCCACCCAACAGTACAGAAAGGCTTACAACGAAAAGGCAAAGTCTGCGGCTCCTAACTCCAGTCCATTCCCCAGACTTTTCTTTATTGTGTTAAAAAATACATAACATAAAATTTACCATCCTAATCATTTTTAAGTGTACAGTAAAGTAGTGTTAACTATATGCACCTTACTGTGTCACAGATCTTCAGATCTTTTTCATCTTGTAAGACTGAAACACTACACTCATTGAACGACTCTCCTTTTCTCCCCTCCCCAGGCCCTGGTAACCCTCATTCTATTCTGCTTCCTGTTTCTATGGGTCTGATTATGCTAAGCACTTCAAATAAGTGGATTCATACAATATTTGTGTTTTTGTGACTTGCTTATTTCACTTAGCATCATATCCTCAGGTTTCATCCATGTCTTAGCATATGTCAGGACTTGATTCTTCTTAAGGCTGAATAATATTCTGTTGCAAGGATGTACCACATTTTCTTTCTCCATTCATCTGTCATTGGATATTTAGGTTGCTTTCACTTCTTAGCTATCGTGAATAATGCTGTAATGAACATAGGTGTGCAAATACATGGTTTTCAATTCCTTTGGAACTATACCCAGAAGTGGGAATGCTGGATTATGTGGTAATTCTATTTTGAACTCTTTGAAGAACGGCCATACTGTTTTCCATGCATCGCAGACTTTTGTTTAATAACAGTTTTACTGAGATGTAATTTACATACCATACAATTCTAAAGTGTGCACTTCATTGGTTTTTAGCATATTCAGAGTTGTGCGACTATTACCACAATCAATCTGAGAACATTTTCATCAGCCCCAAAAGAAATCCTGTACACGTGAGCAGTCATTCTTCGATTCTCCTATCCTCCCCCCATCCCTGGGCAACCACCAGTCTGCTTTCTGTCGCTATGAATTTGCTTATTCTAGACATTCCATCTAAACAGAATCATACAAGGTGTGGGCCTTTGTAACTGGCTTCTAACGGTAGCCATTTGTAGTCATTTATGTTTTTGGTTTTTTTTGGAAATTAAACCTCCATAATTCTAAATAAAATGATTATATGTCTATTTCATGATGTATTAACTCTAAATTGTATGTATAGACTCCCAGCATGAAAAATGAGAATTTAGCTCATTTATAACACCCCTCTTATCATAGCTCCCTCTTCCTCCTCTTCTCAATTTCAGGTAGTTTTAAAAACTCTTTTAGGGGTGCCTGGGTGGTTCAGTTGCTAAGCATCTGCCTTCGGCTCAGGTCATGATCCCAGGGTCCTGGGATCGAGCCCCACATTGGGCTCCCTGCTCGGCGCGAAGCCTGCTTCTCTCTCTCCCACTCCCCCTGCTTGTGTTCCTTCTCTCGCTATGTCTCTCTCTGTCAAATAAATAAATAAAATCTTTAAAAAAAATAAAATAAAAACTTTTAGTTCTTTAATTGGTTACCTCAACATCTTTAAGTAAATCTGTAATTACTTATTTGTCTTAGTATTTCCTTACTTACAGGATAGGATATTAGGCCTTTGTACTCCTTTCTCTATTTTTTTAAAAAAGATTTTATTTATTTGTTTGAGAGAGAGAGTTTGAGCTGGGGGAGGGGTGGGCAGGGAGGAGCAGACTGCCCCATCTGAGCATGGAGCCCCACGTGGGGCCTCCATCCCAGGACCCTGAGATCATGACCTGAGACCAAACCAAGAGTCGGATGGATGCTTAACCGACTGAGCCACCCGGGCACACCTCCTTTCTTCTTTTTTTTTAAAAACCTGATCTCTCCTCTTTAATCTCCCAAGATCTGATTGCTGTGATTTTACTTTTATGTAGTCCAGCCTGATAACATATACATTCTGTTCTGTAATAGTCTTTTGTGAATGGCCTATTGGTTGATTATATAAATCAAAATCCAGTAAACAATAAACAGCATTGCCCTATTAGAATCATACATGTTCACTGCAGAGACAAATAATAGGATCTGATTCCATCTTCTTGGTAGGTTTTCTGATTCCATTCACTCACTGGTTCCAGGGTTCCACTCCTGTGCCAGGCCAAGGAGAAGGTTCCAAATGTCAGTGTCAAATGGATTTCTTTTTGGGATGCCTGGGTGGCTCAGTGGGTTAAGCATCTGCCTTCGGCTCAGGTCATGATCCCAAGGTCCTGGGATCGAGTCCAGCATTGGGCTCCCTGCTTGGCGGGAAACCTGCTTCTCCCTCTGCCTGCCGCTCCCCCTGCTTGTGCTCTTTCTCTCTGACAAATAAAATGAATAAAATCTTTTAAAAAAATGTTCAAATGGATTTCTTTTCTAATGCTCCCCCAATTGTTCCATTTGAGGAACATTTAGTTTGCAGGACATAACTGTTGTTATCGTTTTAAAAAAAAAATAATTGCATTTATTTTTTTTTCTGCCTGACAGAATAAATATACACCTTTACCTTATTCTGAAATTATCCAACCCTTCAATCATGTTATGGAAAGCACTTTCTTCTAGACTCATTCTTACAGCTTGTTCCCCTTAAGGTTGATTGCTCCACAGGGTTGGGGCACAACCATGATCCTGGGACTTCCTTTTAGTGCTCGGACTTCTGCTGTTGGACCCCAGGACACACCGACTTCCTTCCTTCCTCCCTCCCTCCTTCCTTCGCTCTTTCCCCTGGAACACATCATCAGAAAGGGTGCTTGGCAAACACATTTTCTGTGTGCCTGAAAATACCTTTATTTTGTTCTTATATCTGAATAAGCTTCTCCGTTGGAATTGAATTGCTCTCAGGATTATGAAGACATTGCATCTCGTGTCTTGGCATCAGTTCTGCTGGAGAGTTTGATTCCAGTCTCTGTTTTTCCACTGTAGGCTTTTTTCCCCCCGCTCTGTGGAAACTTTCGGGTTTTTTTTCCTCTGCTCATGAGCATGTATAAAGATGTGGGTCTTTTATCTTTCATTTTCTGGAGTATTTTTAATTGGGAGCCATCTTGAGCTCTGGGAAACTTTCTTTTACTTTGTCTTATGTTATTTCTTCTCCTCCATTTGCTTGGTTCTCCTTTTCTCAAAAACTGTTAGTCAGATGTTGGCCTCTTGATCCTATCTTTTCTATCATGTTTTCCGACTCTTGGCATCATGGGAGATTTCTTTATTTTTCATCATTTGAATTTTTATTTAGCACAATAAGAGCTCTTTCTTGATTTATTGAAAGATGGACTATCTCCTTGAATCTCCCTGAGGGTACAAATTGAAACTGAAATTTCAAAATAAAACCCCCTTCTCGTCTGTAAATCATCTCAGTTCCCTATCAGGGTCCCATTTGCTCATCCAGGGTCTTCTAAGTTGCTGGATTCTTCCTAAATTCAGTGAGCCTTCTTTATTTGTTTTTTTAAAGAAGGAAGGAATATGTAGAGTTTTCTAGGTGGCCGGCCAGCGTTTCCCCTGCAATGGGGCCAGAAAATCAATGTCCTCAGTGGGCCTTTCCTCTGAATGAGAGGCTGGTGGTGGCAGTTCTGGTGTGTGAGTAAGAAGCAGTGGTGGACTGGGGGTGGGGGCTCACCCTGACTCATGAGAGCCAAGTGTGCACATCTCTTCCTGATCCCACCTTCACACTTCAGGTGAGTGGCCTGATATCAGCCAAGGTGGGAGTCTTTACACCGACGAAATTGGCCAATGCTACTAATCAGGGCTGTCCCCCTCCCTCCACCTCCCACCCCCTGCCCTGCAGAAAGCCAATTGTTAAATATTTGCCAACACATCACTGGTAAGGAGGGTTCCTAGATAGGTTTCACTTTAGGAGTATGTGGGTGGGGTTTAATCTGCATTTTCCCAATGACCGATAGTATTATACACTCTTCTATGTATCTAATAGCCATTTGTATATCTTCTTAGGGAAAATATCTATCCCAACCTCTGCCCATTTTTAAATTGGATGTTGGTTGTAAAGATTCTTTATATATTCTGAATACAAGTGCTTAATTAGAAATATGATTTGCAAATATTTCTCCCCAATATGTTGTCTTTTTTTTTTCAAAAATTTATTTATTTATTTGACAGAGAGAGAGAATAAAAGCAGGGGGAGCAGCAGAGGGAGAGGGAGAAGCAGACTCCCCACTGAGCAGGGAGTGGGACTCAGGACTCAATAGACTCAGGACTCAATCCCAGGACCCTGAGATCATGACCTGAGCCGAAGGCAGACACTTAATCGACTGAGCCACCCAGGGCACCTGTTGTTTACCTTTTAATTCTCTTAATGGTGTCTTTTGATATGTGAAAGTTTTAAGTATTGATAAAATTAATTTATCAATTTTTTTATGGATCATGCTTTTGTTGTCATAGCTATTCATAGTTATCCTTTCCCAAGATCACAAAATTTGCAATCATGTTTTCTTATAAAAGTTTTATATAGTTCTTATATTTAAGTCCATGATCCATATTTTAGTTAATTTTAGTGTATGGTGTGAAGTAAAAGTCAAAGTTTATTTTTTCCATGTGGATATCCAATTGTCCCAATACCATATGTTGAAAAGATTCTTTCCCCCACTGAACTGCCTTGCAACCTTTGTCCAAAAGTGGTTGCTCATCAGTATAAGGGGTTATTTCTGGACTTTCTCTTTGGTCCCATTGATTTATATTTCTATTCTTAATACTAATGCCACACTCCCTTGATTATTGTAGCCTTACAATAAGTTTCAAAATCTGGTAGTGCAAGTCCTCCAACTTTGTCCTTCATTTCTAAGATTATTCTGACTATCCTAGGCCTTCTGTATTTACATATAAATTTTAGGGTCAGCTAAAACAGAGAGGGGAGAGGGGTGAGGAAGGGAACTAATTGGCATGCATATCATTAGTAATACTAATTAGTAATACTAATAACGTATTTTTTACATTATCAGATTATCTTCAGGCCGTATGTTTTCTTTTCTTTTTTTTTTTAAAGATTTTATTTATTTGACAGAGAGAGACACAGCGAGAGAGGGAACACAAGCAGGGGGAGTGGGAGAGGGAGAAGCAGGCTTCCCGCCGAGCAGGGAGCCCGATGCGGGGCTCCATCCCAGGACCCTGGGACCATGACCTGAGCCGAAGGCAGATGCTTAACGACTGAGCCACCCAGGCGCCCCAGACTGTATGTTTTCTGTATCCTTTTCTGTTTTGTGTTTCAAATGATATAATATTGATTATTCATATTAAATTCCACAGCTGGTTTCTGGCCCAAGATGGTAACATAGGAAGACCCTGAACTCATCTCCTCCACTGACATACCAAATCTACCTCTATTTATATAGCGATTCTTCCTGAAGGAGAACTGAGGGCATATTAAATTCTGCAAATATCTATCAAAACCTACTATACTCAACATGTTTCTCTAATATTTGCTCAGACTATACTGTATAAATTTATTTTTTGAAAAAGGAAAACAGAGGGTGAATGGTATGAGCCTAACTACCATACAAAGCTGTCACAATTGTGGGATGAATCAGCTCCCCTAAGGTGCAGATCTCTGTACCAGGCAGGGAGAAAATGGTATATGCACAGAAGTAAGCAAGTTTAGCAGAAGTAAGGTTATAAATGAGTAATGTGATAGGAAGTGTTATTTTGTTACAAGGTTCATGATACACGTTTCTTTCTGCTGATTACAGAAGTCACAAAATTATATGTGTGATTACATATTCAACAAAATTATATATGAAACACATTTACAAAAACCGGTTCTTTATAAAAACGATGTCTTTCCAAAAGACCAGTGTATTTCAGTGAATGACTGAAGCTTTTCTTTGTGATGACAAGCTATCCAGGACAGCTCAATATGACAACATGAAACAGTTTCGGTTCTCACATTCTGCTACATGTGGTCCGTGGGCTTTGTGGACAGGAAGAGAGGAGACAAGGCCTTCGTGAACTGGATTCTTCAGTATCCTTCAGGCCTTTAAATAATTTCCTTTAACTCTTCTATATGTGAGAAACTGCTGGGAAAGTCGGAATTTTCTACCTTTAGAGCAAGGTTTTGTTTTCTTTGTTTTTCTCTGTTTCTGTTTTGAAGGAGTAAGTTAATGATTGCAAACTTGGTGATTTAAAAGAATAGAAATGGGGCGCCTGGGTGGCTCGGTCGGTTAAGCGACTGCCTTCGGCTCAGGTCACGATCCTGGAGTCACGGGATCGAGTCCCACATCGGGCTCCCTGCTCAGTGGGGAGTCTGCTTCTCCCTCTGACCCTCCTCCCTCTCATGCTCTCTGTCTCTCATTCTCTCTCGCAAATAAATAAATAAAATCTTAAAAAAAAAAAAATAGAAATGTAATCTCCCGCAGGTCTGGAGACCAGAAGTCCGCAGTCACAGTGTCAGTGGATTCCTCCCTCCTGGAGGCTCACAGGGAGGATCCTCCCTTTTCTCTTCTAGCTCTGGTGGCTGCCAGCATTCCTTGGCTCGGGAGCACAGCACTCCAATCCCTGCCTCTGTCTTCACAGAGACTCCTCTTTTTCTGTAGGTTCTCAATCTCCCTTTGCCTCCCTTTTATAAGGATACATGTGATTGCTCTGAGGACTTCTCCTGGTAAACCAGGTCCACATTAACTTAATCACATCTGCCAAGACCTTGTTTCCATACAGTTAGCATTTACAAACTCCAGGGATTAGGACCTACCTTTGGGGAAGCCATTACTCTACCCATCACACCTACATATCCATTTTTTTTTTTTTACTATTGCTGGTCAGCCTCTCATTTCCCCACTTCCTTGGGGTAAAGTCATTGGTAGAACACACAGCAGCTTAGATGTCACCTCAGTGAAGGTGACAGGGGTTGCCACATTTGGTATGATGGATATGGTCTCAGACTCTGTCAGTGGCAAGGAAACGTCACTCTAGGTGCAAGATTGTGTGGACTTGAGCTGAACTGGTGAGGACTGGGGGCTGGCAGTTCTCTGAAGTTGGAGAAGCGACTGAAATTTCCAGACCTCAAAATATTTATACTGTAAGTACATCAGAGAGTTGTTCCTCAGAAAATGTATTTGCACATTTGTGTGTGTGCATAGGTGTGTGCCTATTATACTCAGGCCGACTCCATAATTTGCAGGGCTTGGTGCAAAATAAAAAGACAGTGTCCCTTGTTCAAAAAGCAGGACTAAAGTGCTATTGAAGGTACTGAGCCATACAGCCTTTTCCTTTTTCCACAGGGTCTCTCTTGACTCATCATACTGTTCATTTGCTATTTAATGTGATTTTAAGTAAAGAAGAAGGTAATTATTTTTTTCTGAATTTTACTGTTCATCTTTATATTATGTGAGGTCAGCAAATATAAGCACATTTAACTCATACGCCTAGTCATCAAAATCACAAAACTTGTATTTCATAGCTCATAAATGTATATCTGTTATGTTCTCACCAGAGCAGTGGAAACACTGCGTGACACTAACTCGACTGTTTTCGCTTTACCTCTTGACATGCACGTTCTGCCAACACTCTCAGCTTTTGCTTCCTGATGAGGAAGGAGGTCTGGAAGGATGAGGAACTGTGCGTAGCTCTATCTTCAGTGTAAGTCACTGGCTAACTCAGGGAATTAGCACATGTCTGAGAAAGGATGTGGTAGGGTTCCTTGGTTGTGTTTCTTAGAACACCATCGCCTTCCTTCTGCTTGGAGTGGGAAGTGTGGCCTCTTGGGGCTCTCAGCAGCCCTGCTTACTTAGTTCACAGACATAACTCCTTACCTTGTGCTCACTGTGGGTCTCACTGGACTCCCACACATCGAGGGTCGGCCGCAATTCTGGGCTCTTGGGGCATCAGGAATTCTCTAGGCCAAGAGGCAGCAAGGCATGGCGGCAGATGGTGCGTATGGGTGTATCTCTACTGTGCGTGCACGTGCTCCTGCATCCCAACGAACTTCACTCAGAAAACACAAGTGCAAAGACAAAATTATTCAGAATTTCAAGATGGTGACAGCAGAGCATTAAATGAAGCACAGGGGTCCTTCTAAGCTCAGGGCCCTCAGTGACCGCTCAGGGCCCTCGGTGACTGCCCAGGTCGTGCGTCCGTCAAGCCAGCTCTGGTTTTATTTGCTCTCATGAAGTATTAACTAATGTTTAAGGCCGATGGTTCAGTTGAAGTTCTTTCATACTCTCCTGGTCCCTACCTCTACTAACCTCACTGTGAGTGACACACTGAAAATCCTTCAAGCCCTGGAGTCAGACACACCTGATTTGGCATCTGTTTTTTTTTTTTTTAAAGATTTTATTTATTTATTTGAGAGAGAGAGAATGAGAGACAGAGAGCATGAGAGGGAGGAGGGTCAGAGGGAGAAGCAGACTCCCTGCCGAGCAGGGAGCCCGATGTGGGACTCGATCCCGGGACTCCAAGATCATGACCTGAGCCGAAGGCAGTCGCTTAACCAACTGAGCCACCCAGGTGCCCTCAGTTTTTTTTTTTAAGATTTATTATTTGAGAGAGAGCGAGAGAGAGCACGGGGGGTGGGGTGGGGGAGCCAGCAGAGGGAGAGAGAGAATCCTGAAGCAGATTCCCTCCCCACTGAGTGTGGAGCTCAACCAAGGCTCGATCCCAGGACCCTGAGATCATGACCTGAGCCGAAATCAAGAGTCGGACACTTAACCCCCTGAGCCACCCAGGTGCCCCAGCATCTCAATTTTGGTGCTTATTTTGTGTGTAGGTGGGCGGCCACAAATGAGAAGATGCAGATAATGACACTTAAGTCATGGTGGTGTTGTGGGGATGAAAGGCATAATACATAAAGGGTCTAGTCCTAGGAGTCCCACAGAGCAAGGGAGGGTTAAAAAATGGGAGAAGTTTCTGTTACAAAGAGAGAGAATGGTTTGCATAAACATGCCTATGATCTGCTCCCTCAGTGTTTAAGAGATGGGACAAGCAGACCACAAACCTAGGTCTGGTTCCAGCTTCCCCAAGCAACAGCCTCATGAACTTGGTAAGTCATGTCACTCTTCACGTATGATTCCTTATCTGTATGACTGTGATATTACCTACCTCATCAAGTCACAGAGAAGTTTCTTGAGATATTACATATGGAAGCACTCTGTAAAATGCCACCGAATGTCAGTCACTACTCAGCAGACTGCCCCATTTGCTGAGTTGCCATAGGTGGGGATCATTAAAGAGAAGTTTCCTTACTCTCCACAACCTTGCCCTCGGTCCCTGATGAGTTTTATCAGTTGTGTCCTGTCTAGCTTCTCAAGGCTCAAAACGTTTACATTCTGATCTGTCGCTTTTCTCACATTGGTTTTAGACTTGATTTTATTTTCCAATATATTCAGTGCTCACCACTGGTTCTTCTGCCATCATGGCCCAGTTATCTTTTGGCATGTATTCCATGCCATTCACGTATAGTTCCCGAAACGTTCATGGGAACAATGTCCCCCCCCCCAATATTTTTCTGGAAAGATAACTGTGTCGCTTCAGTGGGAAAATATAAAACCACACAGCATACTTTCCCTTCAATTCAGGAGTCTGTGACTAGACAAGAAAAACAGCTTCCATTAACTTAATGTGTTCCCGATCTCTGAAAACAAGGTTTTCTGGAACAAACATCAGAGTATTATATTACTTTAGGGATTCTACTCTCTGAATATCCTACACACAAGCAACAAGGCCAACATAGTAGGCCAGAAACTCAAAGAATACATTTTACTCTTGACTTTATTGAACTGGTATGTCCAGAGAAAAAAAAACAGTTCTCTGTACGGAAGTTTTCTTATCTGTAAAACAGACCAAATAATTTCTCATCATCTGGGAGACCGTGTCCTAAGATCCTACCTAGCGTGTTACCATTAGTGAGAATGGAGTGGGTCTGCAGAGATTAGATATGCATTAACGCTCTCTACGCCAGCGTATTAGTGAGGCATGTTTGCTCTCCACAGTAAGTGCACTGGGAAACTCTCTTTTGAATCACATCGATGTTTCTCTAAACCTAGTAACCGAGAAAAGCTGACATCCTTCCTGAAGATAAGAAAGTCACTCCCACATTATCATCAAAATCAAGTGGGCAATTGTTTTTTAGATAGCTTTATTTTTCTGAATGTAAAAGTAATATGTGAGTCCAGTTGAGGAAGGGAGTCCATGGACGGGAGGGCTTCAGCAGGAATCCATGCGGACCCTTCAGGCTCAGGAGCATGTTTTTGCATAAGGAAAGGGCAGACGGACCACACTGCACCGCAAAGGGGAGCAAGGAAGCCAGGCCTGGTTACTTGGTGTCTCTAACCCTGTGTTTTCTGTCGATACACACAGAGAATTATCTTTCCCGCTTATTGTACAGAGGAGAGGTAGTCTCTGTTCAGTGTGTGGCATACAACAAGGGCTGTATAGCTACTTTTCTCTCTGATCTATATTCATAACTATATCTATATAAGTTTCAGGTGTACAGCTTTATAACTGGACCTCTGCAAACACTACAAAGGGATCACCACCACAAGTCTAGTGACCATCCATCACCATACCGTTGACCCCCTTCCTTCATTGTGCCCACCCCTCACCCCCTTCCCCTCTGGTAACCACCAGTCTGTTCTCTGTATCTATGACCTTGTTTTCTTTTGTTTGTTCACTTGTTTTGGATTTTTTTTAAGATTCCACATATGAGTGAGATCATACAATAGTTGTCTTTCTCTGTCTGACATACTTTTCTTCACATAATACCCTCAAGGTCAATCCATATTGTCAAAAATGGTCAAAATTTCATTCTTTTTTATGGCTGAATAATATTCCATTGTATATATACCACATCTTCTTTATCCATTCATCTGTCGATGGGCACTTGGGCTGCTTCCACTTCTTGGCTATTGTAGATAATGCTGCTATGAACATAGGGTTGCAGGTATCCCTTTGAATTCATGTTTTTGTATTCTTTGGGTAAATACCCAGTAGTATGATTGCTGGATCATAAGGTAGTTCTATTTTTAACTTTTTGTGGAAACTCCACATTGTTTTCCACAGTGGATGCACAAGTGTGCATTCCCACCAACAGTGCACAAAGGTTCCTTTCTCTCCACATCCTTCCCAACACCTGTTGTTTCTTGTGTTTTTTATTTTAGCCATTCTGACAGTTTTGATTTGCATTTCCCTGATGGTAAGTGATGATGAGCATCTTTTCATCTATCTGTTGGCCATCTGGATGTCTTCTTTGGAGAAATGTCTGTTCATATCTTCTGCCCAGTTTTTAATTGGATTATTTGCTTTTTTTTTGGTGTTGAGCTGTATAAGTTCTTTATATATTTTGGATACTAACCCTCTATGGGATATGTCACTTGCAAATATCGTCTCCCATTTGATGTAGTCCCAACAGTTTAATTTTGCCTTTGTTTCCCTTGCCTTGGGAGACATACGTAGAAAAAACTTGCTACAACTGATATCAAGGAAATTAGTGCTTGTGTTCTCTTCTAGGATTTTTATGGTTTCAGGTCTCACATTTAGATCTTTAATCCATCTTGAATTTATTTTTGTGTTTGGTGTAAGAAAGTGGTCCAGTTTCATTCTAATTCTAATTTTTGGAATAGTTTGAGAATAGGTATTAACTCTTCTTCAAATGTTTGGTAGAATTCACCTGTGAAGCCATCTATCCTGGACTTTTTTTTGTTGAGAGCTTTTGATTACTGATTCAATTTCTTTGCTGGTAATCCATCTGTTCAAATTTTCTATTTTTTCCTGTTTCAGTTTTAGTAGGTAATATGTTTCTAGGAATTTATCCATTTCTTCTAGGTTGTCCCTGTTTGTTTTTTCTAATATTCTCTTATAATTGTTTGTATTACTGTGGTATTTGTTGTCATTTCTCTTCTGTCATTTGTGATTTTATTCAGGTCCTTTCTCTTTTTTTCTTGATAAATATGGCTAGTGGTTTATCAATTTTATTGATTTTTTCAAAAAACAAGCTCCTGGTTTCACTGATCTGTTCTATAGTGTTTTTTTGGTTTCTATATCATTTATTTCTATTCTAATCTTTATTATTTCCTTCCTTCTGCTGGTTTTAGGTTTTGTTTGTTGTTCTTTTTCTAGCTCCTTTAGGTATAAAATTAGGTTGTTTATTTGAAATTTTTCTTGCTTCTTGAGGTAGGCCTATATTGCTATAAATTTCCCTCTTAGAACTTTTTGCTGCATCCCAAAGGTTTTGAATCATATGTTTTCATTTTCATTTGTTTCTATGTACTTTTTAATTTTTTTTTAAATTTCCTGGGTGACCCATCCATTGTTTAGTAGCATGTTATTTAATCTCTGTGTATTTGTGGTCTTTCCAGAATTTTTCTTGTGGTTGACTTCTAGTTTCATAGTGTTGTGGTCAGAAAAGATGCATGGTATGACTTCAATCGTTTTGAATTTGTTGAGACTTTTTTTGTGGCCTAATATGTGATCTATTCTGGAGAATGTTCCTTGTGCACTTCAAAAGAATGTGTATTCTGTGTTTTAGGATGGAATGTCCTGAATATATCTGTTAAATCCACCTGGTCCAGTGTGTCATTAAAAGCCATTATTTCCTTTTTGAGTTTCTGTTTGGATGACCTGTACATTGATGTAAGTGGTGTGTTAAAGTCCCCTACTATTACTATATTAATATTGATTAGTTCTTTTATGTTTGTTATTAACCATTTTATGTATTTGGGTACTCCCATGTTGGGTGCATAAATATTTACAATTGTTCTATCTTCTTGCTGGATTGTCCTCTTTATTATTACATAGTGTCCGTCTTTGTGTCTTATTACAGTCTTTGTTTTAAAGTTTATTTTGTCCAATATAAGTATTGCTACTCTGGCTTTCTTTTGACATCCATTTCTATGACAGATATTTCTCCATCCCCTCACTTTCAATCTGCAGGTGTCTTTAGGTCTGAAATGAGTTTCTTGTAGGCAGCATATAGGTGGGTCTTGTTTTTATCCATTCTGTTATCCTCTGGCTCTTGATTGGACCATTTAGACCATTTACATTCAAAATAATTATTAATACATATGTATTTGTTGTCATTTTATTACTTGTTTTGTGGTTGTTTCCAAAGATTCTCTCTGATCCTTTCTTGTCTTTCTCTCTTTCATGGTTTGCTAGTTTTCTTTAGTGATATATTTTGATTTCTTTCTCTTTATTCTTTGCAAATTTATGAGTGGTTCTTGATATATGGTTACCATTAGCTTTGTATATAACCTCTCCTGCATATAGCAGTCTATATTAATTTGATGGTCTTTTAAATTTGAACTTATTCTTTACTCCTCTATTCCCCACATTTTAGGTAAATGTCATATTTTAAATCCTTTTATATTGTGAGTTTCTTGACTTACTTTTTAGAGAAATATTCATTTTTACTGCTTTTGTGTTTTCTACCTTTATACTGTCACTTCTGGTCTCTTTTTTCCATTCAAAGAGTTCTCATTATTTCTTGCAGGGCTGGTTTAGTGGTAATGAACTCCTTTAGTTTTTGTTTTCTGAGAAACTCCTTATCTCCCATTCTATTATGAATGATAACCTTGCTGGAAAGAGTATTCTTGGCTGCAGATTTTTTCCATTCAGCACTTTGAAAATATCATGCCACTCTCTTCTGGCTTGGAAAGTTTCTACTGAAAAAACCCTGCTACCCCTATGGGTTTTCCCTTGTATGTTACTGTCTTCTTTTGTCTTGCTGCTTTTGCTATTTTTTCTTTATCAGTATATTCTGCCTATTTATTTATTTATTTAATTTTTTTGAGAGAGAGACAGTGTGAGCAGGGAGAGGGGCAAAGGGAGAGGGAGAAAGAGAGAATCCCAAGCAGACTCCATGCTGAGCATGGAGCCTGACACGGGGCTTGATCCCACAACCCTGCGATCATGATCTGAGCCGAAATCAAGAGTCAGACACAAATAGGTTCAAAGGAAAAGAATGGAAAGGTATATGCCATGGAAAATGAAAAAAATATATAAGAAAGCTGGAGTGGCTATATATATATAAGATATAGAAGACTGGAACAACACTATCAACCAACTGGACCTAGTTGATATCTAAATAACACTCCACCTAACAAAAGCAGAATACTCAAGAGCACATGGAAACACAGTGTACTAAACTTCATGGGATGCAGCTAAACTCCATGGGATGCACCTAAAGCTGTGAATTTCTGTATTAAAAAAGTGAAAATAGGGCGCCTGGGTGGCTCAGTTGGTTAAGCGACTGCCTTCGGCTTGGGTCATGATCCTGGAGTCCCGGGATCGAGTCCCGCATCAGGCTCCCTGCTCAGCGGGGAGTCTGCTTCTCCCTCTGACCCTCCTCCCTCTCATGCTCTCTGTCTCTCATTCTCTCTCTCTCAAATAAATAAATAAAATCTTAAAAAAAAAAAAGTGAAAATATCTCAAATCAATAACTTAAACTTCTACCTTAAGAAACTAGAAATAGAAGAGCAACCTGAATCCAAAGCAAGGAGAAAGAAGGAATTAATAAAGACTAGAGTGGGGGAGGGTGGCTGGGTGGCTCAGTCAGTTAAGCGACTGCCTTTGGCTCAGGTCATGATCCTGGAGTCCCAGGATCGAGGCCCACATCGGGCTCCCTGCTCATCAGGGAGTCTGCTTCTCCCTCTGACCCTCACCCCTCTCATGCTCTCTCTCTCTCTCCCTCTCTCTCAAAAAAAAAAAAAAAAAAAAAAGACTAGAGTGGGGGGAAAATGAAAGAGAATAGAAAAACAATAGAGAAAATCAATGAAACCAAAAGTTGGTTCTTTGAAAAGAGCAACAAAATGGACAAATATTTAGCTGATGGAGGGAGAGAGGAAGAAAGGGAGAAAGAGAAATTCAAAGCACTAACATCAAGAATAAAAGAGAGAGCACCACTGCTGACCTTGCAGAAATTAACAGGATGACAAGGAAATAATATGAGCAGGTATACATCAATTATTTGAGAATCTAAATTAATAATCGATAACTTAAATGAAAAGGACAAATTCCTAGAAAGACACAAACTACTGAAACTGATTCAGGAAGAAGTAGAAAGTCTGAATAGACCTATAACAAATACAGAGATTGAACTAGTAATCGAAAACTTCCCCTGAAGGAAAGCCTAGGCCCAGGGGATCTCATGGGTGAATTCTGCCAAACATTTAAAGAGGAAAAAGATCCCAAACCTTTACCAACTCTTGGAAAAATACAGAAGAGGAGGATGCACTTCCCAGCTCATTCTAGGAGGCCAGCATTTCCCAAACCCCAAAACTGGATAGACATCACAGAAAAAGGCCAATATCCCTTACAGAAATGGAAGCAATTTTTTCCACAAAGTACTAACAAACTGAATCTAACAACATATGAAAAAGATTATACATCATGACTAAGTGGGATTTACCCCAAGAATGCACGATTTAACATACCAAAAATCAATGGAACACCTCAGATTCATAAAGGACAAAATCACATTATCATTTCAAGAGACACAGAAAAAGCATTCAACAAAATCCAATACCTTCTCATGCTAAAAACACGAAACAAACTAGGGACAGAAGGGAACTTCTTCAACTTGATCAAGGCCACTTCCCCCTAAGATCAGAAACAATGTCTGCTCTTGCCACTTCTATTCAACATTGTATCCAGCAATTCCACTACTAGACATATCACAAGAGAACTGAAAACATAAAAACTTGAACAGGGATATTTATAACAGCATTATTGATAATAGCCAACAAGCGAAACAACTCCAATGTCCATTGCCTGATAAATGGATAAACAAAATGTGTTCTATTATTCAGCCACAAAAAGGAATGAAGTACTGATCCATGCTATATGGATGAGACTTGAAAGCATTATGCTAAGCGAATGAAGACAACACAGAAGACTTTGTATGAATCCATTCATAGAAACTTCCAGAAGAGTCAAATCCACAGAGATAGAAAACAGATGAATAGCTGCCAGGAGCAGGGAATGGAGGCATGGGGAGTTACTGTTAAGGGCTACAGGGTTCCTTTTTCGAGTCACAGAAATATTCTGGAATTATGCAGTGGTGATATTGTACAATGAAGAAGTCCCATGGGTGCCATGTCTCTGCCCTGTTCTTGGCCTATCAGATGGAGACCAGGATAGAAAATGTCATACCCCAAACAGATGTGAATAAAGGCAGATTCATCCTTAGAGAAGCAACGTTTATAAATGTGCACTGGTCTAAACAGTCTTTGAAAATTTCTTAGGGAGGAAATGTGTCTTTCCAATGTCTTTGTGCACAGTCGCCAGTTTCTGAGAGGCCACCGTGGGCCGGGTGCCGTGGCAGGTGGTTTCACAGACACGCCCACACCAGCTGCCTGTGGGGCAGGAGCCAGCATCTCTGCCCCAAGGTGCACACAGGGGAAACAACTGTTAGAACAGCCAGTCGAGACTCCTCTAAAGATCACACTGTCCTCCCCCATCCACCCTTATTGAGGCAAAATTTACACATAATATGGTGAATAGTTTTTAGGAAATTCTGGCCTAGGCTTCCCGAATAACCATACCAAAGAAACGTGCACTGCATGGATGTCTGTTTTAGTCATTTCTTAGCACAGAGGAGTTTAGCACTTACATCTTGAATGAACAGCTGATCTTGGGAGAGTAGAGACTCTTTAGATGCAATGCTTGAAGCATGAAGTTTTCTTGAGGTGCTCTTAAGATCGTTGAACTAGAGTTCTCTTGCTTTTAAGACAGAACCACCTGGTCCAGGGTGGCCTTCCATTCCATTTTGCTGACCTTCGGAACTTCTGTCCTGATACTTACAGATTTGCTCCACTTGCTGTGGCATTTTGGTGGCTCGGTTCAAGACCTTCTAATGTTTGAGTGATATAAAGTATTTCAAATGGAAAACTTAGGCTTTACATTTCAATTTCTTTTTTTTTTTTTTAAGACTTTAAGCAATCTCTACACCCAATGTGGGGCTCGAGCCCACAAGCCTGAGATCAAGAGTCACACCTTTTACCATCTGAACCAGCCAGGCACCCCTAGATTTCAATTTCAAGCACAAAGCAGGAGTATTTCTTCACCTGATACTGAGTTTAACAGGGTGAGTGATCTCTAGAAACCTAAAAGGCACATGGAGGGATTAGTTAGTCTGAAAATAAACACTCTGGAATAGAAAGTGTTTTACTTTTTGAATGACCACAGTATCTTTTTGGCTATTTATTAAAACAACTAAGCCATTCCACAAAATGACTCAGAAAAGATGATTTAAATATCACGATAGATCCAGCTTCTCTAAGGTCCTGCCTCTGCCAGGCTACTCAAGTTATTTTTCAGACCTCAGAGCTGGTCACGTCTCCCTCTTCCCCACCCACCACCCTAACAAAACCTTCTTGGGCTTCTCACTAGCCACAGGACAAATTCCAAACTCCAGTGTGGCACATAAGAGTTCTCCCTCTCCAGGGCCAGCTTTCCGTCCAACACTGGTTCTTGTCACCTCAGATTCCACGTGAGAAGTTTCCCACACACAACCATGTTTTCTAGATCCTTATAACTGCATGGGCTGCTCCCTCTGCCTGAAATACCCTCCCCTACTTTGCAATGTCTGTCTTTGTTAAGTTGGCCCGACTGTCCCTGGTGCTGTGGACACAGTTCTGGTTCAGGCACTGACAACATGGTATTGCCACAAGAGGGTCCCCAAAACACAGCACAGGTGGCAGGTGGCTGGGATGCATCAGTGTAACGAGTAAGAGGACTTGGGTTAATTTCTGATGTAATTGTGCGGTCAACCTGTGACTGCTCCAGGTGGGTTGCTCTGTCTCACAATGACCCCGGGTTGTTTGCTTCTCCTCGTTTCCTTGATTGCTTTGTGAGAGGCTGATAAGAAGGAAGACATGCCAGAAGGGAATGGATTGGCTCCAGAAGTGCTTCCTCTGGCCTCGATCAGAGCATCATGCTTCCCCAAATTACCCAAAATGGCGCAAACTTGTCCCATTAGTTACCATGCACTAGTGCTAAGGTGCGTCCCATAGCTTCCCTGGCCACCGTGTCACCCGAATAGAATGACTTAAAGTAAAAGGAGCTCATAACCAGAGTCACAAAGTCAATGTCTGATGCCCGTAGTCCTGCCGAAGTTTTTACTGGGCTCCCAGTAAGGAGGGTACTGCCCCTGGGAAGATGGACAGTTATGGAAGAGCTGTTCTCGGTAGTTGGGAGATTCAGACTCTTGGCCATTAGGCTCAGGAGTCGGGTGCTGGGAGGCAGGTGGCGGCCACGTCTGGGGGTGGATTTGGTGGTTGAGGTGTACCCCCGGAATGAAGCAGCCCTGCAGGGACTGGGGCCGGACCACAGGCCAATGTCCCTCGTACACCTGCTCTACCCAACTGCCCTTTCACCTGCTGCCCTTGGCCTTCTGATGCACATGGTCCCCTGGAAGCTTGTGGCCGAGACAGCCTTTGTCCAGGGGCCCAAAGGAGAAGCTCATGTCCTTCCGTGGTTTTAGGATCACTCGTGTTTTCCTTCAGCAATTGTTTGACTCAGCGATTGAAAACTGAGTTTCTTTTCCACGGGCAACTAACAAGCAAAGGTGGGCGATCATCTGGGTCTTTGATTATAGATGCTTTTGTCTTAGCCCCTCTCTTGCCCCTGGTTTATGTTCTCCCCACTCTTCCACTTTCGACCTCACAATCTTCCTGAAATTATTTACGGGACAATGTGAAACATAAAGCAATTGGTTAAACACACTGGAGGCTTAATCTGAAGACGAAAAGGCCCGTCTCTTCTTGCCCTAACTCTCAGGTCGCCCACGAGCCACTGTTAGTTGCCCGGACTGGCTTGGGGAACATTGGCACAGGGGACTTGGAGTTTGGTCCTGACTCTGCCAGCAAATCACTGTACCCTTTGAGCCTCCCTTCCTGTTATGCAGCTCACAGTGAAGTGGGGAAGAATAACAAGATAAGCACGAGACACTGGGGGCAGATGCTTCATCAGCACAGTGGCCCAATCACGGCGACTATTCACTTGCTGCAATGCGCCGCCAGCTCCGTGCGTTCTGCCACCAAGGGGCAACCGAGACTGGGTAGGCAGCTCAGGGTTGGGGCCGAACTGTGGCCGGCCCTTGGCTTCTTAGCCACTCACGGAGATGATCATTCTGGAAGTGGTGTGGTGTTGTGGGTGCACAGGGAGAAGGCAAAGGCTCCAGGCTGATGACTTGCAGATAGAAGAACATTCAGAAGCAATGCTGAGGCCTGAGAGGGGGCTGGGGGGAGCTGTCAGCTCGTCCCATCTCTGCGCCTCCCTCTCTGGCCTCGGACAGCTGGAGATGGCCACTGTGAGAGCCGTCCTGCCTTCCTTCTCCTGGACTCCAAATTCTGTGTCCTGAATGCCTTGTGGAGGGGCTGGCTGGCCGGCTTCCTCCCCCCTGCTCCCCTTCCTCCCTCCCTTCCTTCCTCCCTCCCTCCCTCCCTCCCTCTTTCCTTCCTTCCATCTTTCCTCCTTCCTCCCTCCCTCCCTCCCTTCCTCTCTTTACTCCCCCTCATTCCCCACTTCTCTCAATTCCATTAATCCAATACATGGAGCGTTTCTGAGTTGCCAGGCACTGTGCTCAGCACGAGGAGAAACTGAATGAGAAGGAGCCCTCGTGTCTGCTCTTGTGAAGCTTGATTTCTGGGCAGGTTATTCTGATACTCAGGAAATAACTAAGGCTGGGGGTGGGTGGAAGGTTTCAAAGCCGCACCCCCTGTAAGTGAGCGGCAAATGCTCCGATCAAGAGCTTTAAGGGCGCTTTAAAACACTGGAACATGCCACTGAAGGGTATGAGGGATCTTCTTATCTTCAGATTAAAAATAAAAACGATTAGGCTAAACCATTCCTTAAAATAAGCATCTTAAAGATATTAAAAGAGCTAGCTAATTTAGACAGAGCTTCTGTTGAGTACTACATTTTGGTGGGAAATATGACTTTTGCTATCAGGCCCTCTTGACACTGAGTTAGAGATTGGGAATCACGTGAAGAAGTGATTCTTCAACCTTAATGGGTGAAGAATCCCCTGGGGTCTTGTTGAAATGCAGATTTTGGCTAGTAGGTCTGGGATGGGGGCCAAGACCCTCTAGCAAGCTCCATGGACTCCTCTGCTCCAAGCTGGTCTGCAGACCACATCGTCACCAACAGGAACTTAGATCAAGGCCTCTGACCGTGGCACGACCGATATTCTGGGCCAGGTAACTCTTTGTTGTGGGGTTGTCCCGTGTATCGTAGGCCCTTAGCAACATCCCTGGCCTCTACCCACTAGATTCCAGTAGTTCCCTCCCCCCTGTTGTGACCACCCCAAAAAATATCTCCAAACATTGCCAAATGTCCCGAGGGGCAAAATCATTCCCAATTGAGAACTACTGGATTAGATGATTTTCAAAGGCCCTCTCGAGTCCAGGTGTCTTGGCTCAAAAGCCCATATCAAAACCTCTCAGTCTGAAAACATGCATGCCACCAAGCCCAGCAAAGATGGCCCCAACGCTGGCCTCTCTCTGTCCTTTTGAAGATATAAATGCACAGATCTACCTGTCTTCACAACAGGCACATGCCGCAGCACCTGTTCCCCCAAAAGGTGGGGTACAGTGGCATTTGCACCCTGAAAGGGACGCTGGTGTGTGGCATGACTGCCGTGGGGTTGACAGGGAGGGGACCCCAGGTGTTCCACGGCACGGATGAGCGTGAGCCAGCCTGATGAGACAAGCACCAGAGCCTTCCCCGAGAGGTAAGGGGATGAAAATTCATCTAAATCAGCAGAATGCATCCCTTTCTTTACAAGGGGACTTTGCTCCCATTATCGGCAGGTCCTAGGAGTGTGTGAGGGCTTTAAACGGGATTGGATGAGCAGCCAATGACTCAGTGCACATCGCGACAATGGCAGAAGTCCAACGCTAACTCAAGAACAGCATTTCAGCCACTGCCCTGGGATGAGGAGCCAGTGAGATGGGGAAGCCAAGGACAGAGCAAGCAGAAAGGTCCATCTGTGAAAGGCCACTGCATAATGGGATGCCCATGGATTTGAAAATGCACTATTAGCTTTTATTGCTCTGAAAGAAAAACAAGAGGGTATTTCAGCAGTCGGATAAATGACTATGCTTCACAAGCAACAGAAACAACTCTTGGGACAGAAAGTTACATAGACAACCACTCTCGGGAAATCTCCAGAGAGAGTGCTGCCATTACCTAAGGAGGTGGAGGAGAGGGGCGTGTGTGTGTGTGTGTGTGTGTGTGTGTGTGAGATATGGAAAAAAACAGAAGGATAATCCAAAACACTTAAAATTGATTTTCTTTAAGGAATAGGAAAAAATAGAAGGTAGAAGCATAGAGGTTGAACTTCTTTATATGTACCTTTTTTCCTTATATATTTGATCCTGGAAACATCTGAACTGAAGAACTAAAAATAGAGTAGTTTCAGGCTCACAGCAAAATTGAGGGGAAAGTACAGAGAGTTCGCCCAGACTTCCTCCCCACCCCCCACAGGCACAGCCTTCCCCGCTGTGGGCATCCTGCCCACTGGTCACACTGCATGAATCAACACTGACATGTCCTTATCATCCAAAGTCCAGAGGTGACATTAGGGTTCAGTCTTGGTGATGTATGTTCTACGGGCTCTGACAAATGTATAATGATTTATATCCAGAAGTTTCCCCGCCCTAAAAATCCTGTGCTCCATCTATTCATCCCTCCACCTCTTAGCCCCATGGCAACCACTGATCTTTTTTTTTATTATCTGCATAGATTTGCCTTTTCCAGAATGTCCATGGAGTTGGAATGACACCATATGTTGACTTTTCAGGCTGGCTTCTTCACTTCTCAATATGCATTTGAGTTCCTTCCATGCCTTTTTGTGTTATGTGAATTTTTTGCCAAGTTGTAAACAAAATTGAATTTGAAAGGAACAATCTCTACAAACTGAAAACAAAATGATACAGATGACCTTAACTATTCTAAATGACTTTAACACACACTAATTTGACTGGACATCCCAGGCTGGTTAAACCCTAAGGACAAAATAACTGCAGAAATGGTTTTACATGGTTTTCAACACTTGGAATTATTCAGTCTTTTTTTTTTTTTTGCGATAGTGTTGGTATTGTTATTCTGAGGTTGCCAGATATATAATAATGTGGAATAAAGCAAATAATTAGTGATATTCTAATTCTACCATTTTTTTAAACGTAAACTCTACCCCCAATGCGGGGCTTGAACTAATGACCCCGAGATCAAGAGTCCCAAGCTCTACCGACTGAGCCAGCCAGGCGTCCCTGATTCTACCATTCTTGATGTGAAAACCAGGACTGTCAGTGTGGAAGAAAGGGGATAGAAATGGAACAGAAGAAGAGGTTAAGTGAGTATCTAAAGTTCCCAATATGAGTTGAGAGAAGCATTATGAGTTCCAGGGTAGGAGGTATTTCATAGATGTGTAATCCTAGCTCTCCCACTGTAAAGGACTAAAACCAATGACGAACCCAGAGCAAGGATCATCTCTAGTGTCCAGACCATGGTTTGTAAATTTCTTTTCTTTTCTTTTTCTTGGTTGGTAAATTTCTAACTAAAAAAACCTCCAGGGGTTCCTGGAGAACAGGCTGATTCTGGGATGTCCCAGATGATTCTGAGACATCTGATGATGTCAAATAGTGAGGAAGTTATTAAAGACTTGGGAGTCATGACAACAGGGCTCAGGAAGCAGCCTGCAGAAACCCCCACTGGCCAAGATGAGCCCATATGAATAGCAATAAGAAAAATTATTGCAATATGAGACATCAAATATGTTTAACTCCATGCATTCATAATAGCCCTGAAAAGAAAAACACACTGGCCATTGTAGGAGGATGCAAGTGAACGAAGTCATGATTTTGAAAGCTGGTAATCAAAGGAAGAGAGTTCAGTATTCATCCCTCTTTTCCTACACAAATGTACTGAGTGCCACCCAAAGGGCAGATGAGGGGAAGTTTTTCTTAGAAGAACCCCAGTTAGTCAATGAAGACAGAACATCACTGTTTGCAATCTCTAACCAATGAATGGAACTGACTATCATAACAGCCCCACCAGACATTACCTGCCTCTGGATAGAGCACTACACAACCACCTATGAAACAGTCTTGCCAAAAAAAAAAAATCCAAATTTGAGTCTGATCAAGCCTCTAGATGTGATGACTCATAGACAGGCAGTACAGAGGACAGAAGAACATGTTATGGGAGACTATGGGCTACATGCTGCAAGATCCAGCAGGAAACTCCACAGGACAAATGGCCCACCTTCACCAGCAACTAGATTCAGGGAACTAAAAAGTGGAGCAGAAACCTATCGCTGAAAAGGGCCCAAAAGAAGCATTTGATTCTCAAAATGTGTGTAATGACAAAAGAAACCGGTTTTTCTAAGTATGATATGAATGGGGTAACTGGAGATAACACTGACGGGTATGACTTAATATCATATTTGATGATATTAAGGGATACTTGTTAGTGCTCAGGCATAATAAGGGTAACTTTATCCTTTGGAGCTGCGTCCAGCAGTGTCTGGGATGTGCTTCTAAACGACACAGGAGGGGTGGGGCACACAACTGTTGACCTCGGGGTCCCGAGTTCAAGCCCCACGTTGGGTGTAGAGCCTACTTAATGTACAAATAAATGACACAGGTCGGGGAGTGGATAAGAAGGGAAGACCGGCCATGAGTTGACCATTGCTGATGCCGGGGACCGGGTTCATGGCGGGGGGGGGGGGGGGCATTGTACTAGTTCATCTCCTTTGTCTATGTTTGAAATTCTCCATAATAAAAAAGTAACAAATAAATAGACGTCTTTGCCTTTATGCTGAATTTCTCTCAGGCTCCCTCCCTGTTCCAGCTGCCTAACCTGCAGCGTGGGCCTAGAGCCTAAAGGATCACTAGGGGAGGCTCTGCTTTGGCCGCACAGCATGATGGGGATGAGCGTGGACTCCGGGGCCAAGTGCACTGCTTCAGATACCGGCTCCGCCATTTCCTAGCCATGTGACCCTGCCCCCATCAGGCATCCCTCCTGCTCTCGGCTCCCTTGTCTGTGAAGTGAGGCCAAGGAAAGAACGAGAGCAGCCCCTGCTGCCGAGGAAGCACTAAACACCCATCAGCTTCCCCGCTTCATTCGTCCTCTGACTATTTCATCTGTTCCAGCTCGGTGCTAGGTGAGTTGAACCAGTGAGTGCCAACCAAGAGGCCCAGAGCGCTACATGGGTGCTACCTCTGCTTAGCAGGGTGTGGGCCGTGCCCCAGAGGAGGCACCAGCTAACCAGCACCCTCCTTATGGAAGGCTGGCCCACACAGAGGGTGTGACAGAGCCAGGGCATTCAAGGCCAATGTTACTCCATGAGCAAAGGTGCGGAGCCCTGCGAGGTCACGGCGGGCTGAGCACAGGTGAAAAGCTCATCGGGCCACAGTGGGAACAAAGAGGAACTCCACAGGTTTCCAGGATATATCAGGGCAGTGCAGGGACAGGACGGAAAGGGACCTTTGCTAAGGGCCTACTATGTGCGCATGTGTCGCTGGATCCTTGCAACCAACAGCCCTTGAGGTTGGCAGGGCCTGAGAGCATGGGTCTCCTGCCCAAAGTCACATCATTAGTAGTGTCAGGGCGGGTATTTGAACCCACAGACCTGCATGGTCCAAAGCCCTCTGGAAAGTTGATTAGCTTTTAAGAGACCCTCCCCAGCCCTGGGAAAGTGAAAATACAGTAATGTGTAGAAAGCCCCATTTCCTGATGCATACCTCACTTTTATATGGTGGTGCCATCCACTGGGCTGAGAAAGACTTCTGGTGAGGAGCACTCTGACCTGA
Organism: Mirounga angustirostris; assembly: GCF_029215605.1. Classification (NCBI taxonomy): domain Eukaryota; kingdom Metazoa; phylum Chordata; class Mammalia; order Carnivora; family Phocidae; genus Mirounga; species Mirounga angustirostris. The sequence continues at coordinate 12,458,545 of NW_026991711.1, read as the reverse complement.
CACATGTTGAGTTTCAGATTTGAATCCATCTCCAAGTGGAGCTGTCAAGCAGACCGGTGAACAGAGGGTCTGGAGATTGGAGACATAAATGTGGAAGTCATCATGTAAATGAGGTAAATCTTCACATAGTGAGCACAGAGGAGATCGGTCAAGATCACCAAGGGGGCAAGCGAAGGCAAACAGAAGAAGTGATGTGCTGAGCCCTAGGGCACCCTGAGAAGAAGCTGGGGAACGGCAGAAGCACCTGAGTATGAGGCAACAGAGGGGTGTATCCTGGAAGCCCAGTGAAGATGGTGAGTCAAGGAGTGGCCATTGCATCCAAAGCTGCTGGTGGTCAGGCAAGGTGAGGACTGAGGATCGGCCATGGGATTTGGCAACATGAAAGGTACGGGAGGACTTGACTAGAGCAGGTTTGGTGGAGCTATGGTAACCTGTGCCTCGAGCCCAAAGCATCCCTAAATGGCAGCTCTGACTCGGCAGATGGGCATAGTGGTTAGGAGCATCTCTGAGGAGCTTTGCAAAAGGGCTCATTTCTGCTCGAGGAGAGTAGACCCAAGCTCCCAGGAGCATGGTCAGAAGTGGGGTACTTTCCCGAGAGGGCCCTCAGGACAAGGCAGGTCTAGATTCTTGGGTGCTTTCGCTAGGTCTAAGGGCCTTTTCCTGCCACACCCATCATTCCTTTCCTAAATAGGTACAGCCGTGGTGGTGCCCAGTGACCTGCACCATGGCCGCCCCCACCCTCTACCAGGCGGAGGGAGAGGTTTCCTGTCAGTGCCACGGTCTCTGAGAGGCCCAGGCAGGGACCCCAGGGGAGTGCATGGTGACCCAGGACAGGCAACTGCATGAGAACAGCTCGGGAAGAATGGGCACCCAGGCCCTCTCTTTCCAGCAGAAACTAAAGGAAGGTGGCTCTAAACAGAGACTAGGGGAGGGAGATGGACCCCTAGCTTCCATGACACCAGGGCGAAAGCCAGCAGGACCACTGGCACTGCTCCCCACACCATGTCCCAGGGACCGAGCTCCCACAGTGGGCTACACAGCCCTCCCTGCAGAGCCACAGACCAAGTCTCTCCTGGACTCAGTTCTCAAATGACTTCTCTCGCTCCTTGCAATCAGTCCTCCTCCCCTTGGTGAGTTAGAATCACATGTGAGGAGCAAAATCACAGGTCATCATAATTCTCACAGACACTGGCTGATCAGACCGTCTTGGCGTGGGATTTTCAAGTGATGTGTATTAATTCATATGCATTCCGAATTTCAACCAGTAAAATAAGGGGCAAATGGGGACAGATGGTAACTGGACTTACTGTGGTGATCCTTTCACAATATATACAGATTATCAGATCTTTGTATCATGCGCCTGACACAAATACAATGTTCTATGTCAGTTATAAAAAATATAATATAAAATATTATACTATAGATAATATAATATAGAGGTACTATAATATAAAGTAATATAAAAAAAGAAGGGGCAAGAAAATTCTGAATGGTGAGCTGGACTTTTTTCTTTTTTTTTTTAATAGAGTGGGATGGTGATGAGAAGCCCTTTCTCAAAGCCCACTCTGCCTTCGGGGAAATTTCACCAAGGAGACAGGAATGTTGGGCCAGGAACTGTATAGTGGCTTTGAACTAGGTTTCCCACGAGACGGGGGTTGCTGACAATTTGCAGGACAGAGGTGTTTCGGAGTGGGAATTGGTCACAGCAGGTGCCCACGATGAGATGTCCACACCTCAGCCCCGTGGAAGTACTGCTGCCTTGAGGCTCCCCAGTGGGAAGAAGCGAAGCCAGTACCAGGAACAGTCTGCTCCCTTTTCCTTTAAAGGAAATGAGCTCCAGGTCCGGGAGAGGTTGACAAGCTGGTAATTCTAGAGGCTCCTACACAGTGTTTATCGGGGCAAAAACTTCTAAAATAAAGGCAAGCCAAAATTCATGGGTCAAGAAGTACTAAGAGAGTCAAAAGACACAGAGAAAATACTGGAATGAAGTCCGTTGAAATGTTGGTGGCAGTTACCTGGAAGGGACGGGACAGGGAGGACAATAGATATTTTAATTCTCATTTAATATTTTATACATTTCTACTAGGAGCAGAGTTTGCTTTCACAGTTAGAAAAAAGTATTGATGCTATTTTTATAAAGAGAGAAGGAGAGGAAAAAAATTACTGGATTTGTCTAGAATATGAGATTGTGATGAGGAAGAGGCCACAGGGTAAATTAATCTGCTCTAAGCTCAATGAATCTAGAAAGCCTAAAATGTTTAGAAATGCAGGGAATTCTAGTTTAGAGCCTGGGTGGATTCTGTTCATGTTTGGGATCTGCACATTGAAATAGAACAATCATTTTAAATATTATATAATGTTTACTTTAAAAGAGTATAAGTGAAACAGTAGCATCTTATACTTTACAGTTTTCTGTTAAAAAAAAGAAAAGGGTGCCACTTTTTGCCTTGGCTGCCAGGATGCTCAGAACTAAATTTTGGGCTTACTCCAGATCGCATAGTATAATATATAACCATTTCCTACTTCCATTTCTTTTTTTTAAATTTATTTTATTTTTTAAAGATTTTTATTTATTATTTATTTGAGAGAGAGAGAGAGAGAGAGAGAGAGAGACACCACAAGCTGGGGTAGCTGCAGAGGGAGAGGGAGAAGCAGACTCCCCACCGAGCAGGGAGCCCAACATGGGGCTTGATCTCAGGACCCTGAGACCATGACCCAAGCTGAAGGCAGACACTCAACCGACTAAGCGACCCAGGCACCCCATCTCCCTCCATTTCTTAACTTCAATTACTTTATGCTTGCTTAGATGATTCTATTTTATCTGTCTTTATAACAAGCCCACTCCAATCCTTTTGGGGAGTGGATGGGCGTATAATAACAATGAATGATCTTATTTGAGAGAAAGCCTCTGTGACATCAAGAACAGCAGTTCTTCTCATTTACAGACGATGGGGCTGATTCTCAGAGATAGTGATGTGATTCCATGCTTGATCCACTTGAACTAGAACCTAAATTTTCAGACTCTGTATTCAGTGCTTCCTTCACTGCCAAGTTTAGTAGTGGGGCTTGAGGATGGCTCTTTGTGACCACTTGTCAGGGGTGGTGACAGGAAAAGCATATTGCTTCCCATTCCTGCTCACTCCCCATCTGGGAGGGTGCAAAATTGGTGGCCAGGCCACATGCCCACATCACTGTTCATCCGCTCCTAGGAAGCATGTTGTTAAGAACCAGTCACACAAGACTGCCAAAGCCAATGATGACAATTAATATTTCTCAATCTTGGTTTCAAAGCAAGGGCTAGTTCCTCCAAAGACGTGCTGTCCTCGTTTGTCCTGGTTTGGTCACATTTTTGTTCAAACTGTTGTTTTACTGAGGGTCCCAAGTCTCTCCACATGGCTGGGGGCAGGGGGCCTCTATTCTCTTCCCTCGTTGCTGGGAAGCTTGCTGGGTTAGTCCCCTAGGATTTCCGTAACAAGGCACCACAGAGGCTTAAGCAACAGAAACTTATTTCCTGGAGGTGGGAAGCCTGAGATCAAGATGTCAGCAGGGGTGGTTTCTTCTGAGGCCTTCCTCCGTGGCTTGTAGATGGCCGTCCTCTTCACCTGTCTGTGCACTGTCTTCTCTGTGTGCATGTCTGTGTCCTAACCTCTTCTTTGAAGGATGCCCATAATATTGGATCAGGGCCCACCCTAATGACCTAATTTTGGCTTTATCTCCTCTGTAAAGACCCTACCTCCAAATAAGGTCACATTCTGAAGTACTGGAGGTGAGGACTTTAACGTATGAATTTGGGGGGTGGGTACCCTTTAGCTCCTATGCTTACCCTCCATCTCCTGGTTTGGGCAATGGCCTCTGCAGAGGGTGGCCCCGGGCATCCCCACCCTTCATGAGCCAGCAGCTGACCCTGCTCCCGGAACATACCCACCTCAACTGGAATCCCAGCGCCACCACGTACCACGTGACCTTTGGCAAATTTCCTCCATTTCTCTGAGGCTTAGTTTCGTCCTATGAAACCACCTCCTACCTAATTGGGTTATTAGGAAGAATAACAATGTCTGGACAGTGCTGCCCCGTGGGAGGAGCTCAATGAAAAGAGGCTGATGGCTGAGTGAATTGCCAGCTTATGCAAGACACAAGGCCTGTTCCACCCCTGAGCTAATGGGTCAGTCTCACCGAGAACAAAGTCTGCCCGCAACAACCTCTGGGCCTCCCCACTGAGTAACACACCCCCCTCCACTGGGCGTCTTTCAGAGCTCAGCTCCATGTCTTATGTCAAAGAAAGAAAGAAGTTCTTCCTCAACCTCTCTTGCGCCTGGTAATTTTGATGTCCTGATGGTGGGTTCAGGTCTTGATTCAGGGTGATGTTGCTCTAAACTTTTTTAAGGTTTAACAATTAAGCCTCTTTTTTATTTTAATTTTTTTATTTTTTGTCATGGTTCCCTTTACAAATCATAGGTGTGATGGATGATTTTATGTGTTAACTTGACTGGGCCACGGGGTGCCCAGATATTTGGCTAAACATTATCCTGGGTGTGTCTGTGAGGGTGTTTCTGAATAAGATTAACATTTAAATCAGGGCACCTGGGTGGCTCAGTTGGTTAAGCGTCTGACTCTTGGTTTCAGTTCTGGTCATGATTCAGGGTGGTAAGATCAAGCCCTGTGTCAGGCTACCTGCTCAGTGGGGAGTCTGCCTGGGATTCTCTCTCCCTCTCCCTCTGCCCTATCCCCGCTTGTGCTCTCTCTCTCTCTCTAAAATAAATAAATAAATAAAATCCTAAAAAAAATTTATTTTTTTATCTATATTTTCTTTTTACAATTTTAATTAATATCCTCCCAAATTCATAAAAGTGAGTTCTCAAAATATAAATATAAGAAAAAAGTATTCCATATTTGTTCATTTCTACAATGATATGTAACTTTTTTCATGTATTCAGCCACATTATTTTATTGAAATTCAATTAGCCAACATATAGTAGTACATCATTAGTTTCAGATGTAGTGTTCAATAATTCATCAGTAGCATATAACACCCAGTGCTCATCACATCATGTGCCCTTCTTAATGCCCATCACCCAGTTACCCCATCCCCCCAACACCTCCCCTTACAAAAACATTTAAATCAATAGACTTAGTAAAGCAGTTTGCTTTCCCTAATCTGGGTGGGCCTCATCTAATCAGTTGAAGGTCTGAATAGTACAAAACACTGACCCTCCCCTGAATAAGAGAGAATTCTTCCTTCCTGACAGGATTTTGAACTGGGACATCAGCTTTTTCCTGCCTTTGGACTCAAAGTGAAACATTGCTTCTTTCTGGGTCTCAAGCCTACTGACCTTTAGAGTAGGACTACACCATCAGCTCTCCTGGACCTCTTGCTTGCCAACTTACTTTGCTGATCTTGGGACTTCCCAGCTGCCATAATTGTGCAAGCCAGTTCCTTAAAATAAATCTTTATATATATTTATCTTTATATGCCTATACTGTACCTATATGTATATGTTTATGTATATATATGTACAAACATATACATACATACATCACACACACACATCCTATTAGTTCTGTTTCTCCAGAGAACCCTGACTAACACACTAGGTAAATTCCCAGTGATTACCACCAGCGTACCTGTAGGCACCGCCACCCCATCCTAACCAGTGAGTCTACATTCCAGCAAATTCTAATTGACACTGACTTCAGGGAACAATTGTAACCATTGTTCTTACTGCCTCCAAACATGAGGAAGGTGTTTCTTCTCAGCCTGGATACTGGGCCCCCCTCTAATGTGCATACCACTTCCACCTGGGGCAGCGGTGATGTGGCTTCACCTCTGGACTGTGCCCCTGCAGAGGGAGGTAGAGAGAGTGAAAAATGAATTTGCTCAAGTCACACGCGGACAAGGAAAAGCAAGCTCCAGACTTCGGTGCCAAGCCTCTTGCTCAATGTCTGTGCCATATGACAAGTCTCAGACCATTGTGGGACATCAGACCTGTCTGTGTCCAGTTGCCTCATACATCAAGAGTCCATGCGATTGGCTGATCTGGGAGGGGCTCCCCCTCTTCAGTCACTGTGTGTCCTGCCCTACACACCTGGCCAAGAGCAGCAGTGGATGGCTGCCCTGGTGAAGGAGGTGACCACAGGCCTCTCAGAGCTGCTCCTCCGTATAGAGCAGACAGAAAGTAGGACAGAGGACAGATCTCGTGTGGTCTAAAGGATCAGTCCCCAGAGTGTGCTCCGTGGGACACTGGTCCTGGGAGTGCCTCAATTAATTTGGGGAAATGCTCCTCAGTCAAGACCTATCTTGGAAGCAAAATCCATAGGAAAAGTCTCTGAGAAGCACTGTAATAAGAATCTGCTTAACTCTAAAAGGGACATTTACTGAGGGCTTTCCAGGAGCCATTGGTAGTAAGTACTGAATTCATGAATCCTCAGGACCACCCAACGTGTTGGGAACTATTACCACCCCCATTTTACAGATGAGGAAAATTGAGGCAAAGGAAAGTTAAGTCACTTGCTCAAGGCCCAAGAGCTGAATTTAGACAAATTCACCTCTAGCAGCTTCATTTCCTTGTCTTTTCCTATTTGCTCAAGTCCCCCCTCCCCCCAAAATACCATCCAGCTATACCAGGCTGTAAGTCCAAAGTGAACTGTAATTGGAGCATTTGTCAGAAAACTTTGAAATGCCACCACCAATTTGAGTAAGAGGCTAGGTTTTCAAGGACACAAAGTAACAAGACGGCCCTTGCCCTGGTGGTGTTTTTTGGAGAGAACTTTGGTGATGCTGCCTGAATTTAAGATGTGTGTTCCCTTTGACCCAGCGATTCCTTCCTCAGATTTTATCCTTCAGAGATAGAGACACCTGTGCAAAAATGAAATCATGGACATGTCTTCTCTAAAACCTTAACACCTTTCCCTCCTCTCTCTCAGGTGACAGCCCTGAGGAAACAGGAGAAACCACAAAAGGACACAGAGGCTCACCTCCATCCCTACCAGCCTGGGCCTCCCGTCCCATCCCGTGTCTGCCATCAGCCCTGCTCCCCACGCCTGGACCTCCTCCCTCTTGTGTCTCCGAGATGTCCATCTTTATCGACTTTCCTCTATACTGGACTATTTTCACAGCATATAAACGTATTGTTCTTGTGCCATTAAAGCCCCCCCCCCCCCCCGCCAAGCCCTCCCTGGGCCCCACATCGGATGTTTCTAGCTATCATCCAATTTCTCCACCTCCCTTCATGCAAAACATGCAGTAAGTGCTCATACATACTCTCTCCCATTTCTCTCCTCCACCCTTTCTTGACTCTACTCCAATCAGTTCGTCTGTACCCCTCCACCAAGGTGCAATCACCTCCACTTTGCCAAATCCCATGGCCAATTCTCGGGCCTCACTTGATTCTCATTGGACCCTGCCAATCGCACCCTCCTTCCTGGAACACTTTGTTCACTTGGCTGTTGGGATTCCACTCTCTTGGTCCTCCTAGGACCCTGGCGGTTCCTTCACGGTCTGTGTTGTCAGCTCATCCTCATACCTGTTACATCTTAACAATGGAGGGCCCAAAGGCTCAGTCCTTGGGCTTCTTTGTCTATACCCACCCAATTTGATGGTGTCAACTATTGTGTAGACAGTGAATCTCCTCCGCCAGGACTCTCCCCTTAAATTCTAATGCTGTGGTCCACTGCGTCCCTGGGAACATCACTTATAAAGACCTCTCACACGTAACATGCCCATAGCAGAACCCCTCCTGCTGCGTCTGCACAGTCTACCGACTCGGCCCCTCCAGTCACCCAACAGTTGAGGCCTAACATTCTGGAGTCCCCCTTGGCACCTCTCCTTCTTTCTTGACCCTAATTCTGTCAGCAAGCGCCGTCAGCACCCTCTCCCCTGTACCCTCAGAATCCACTTGCTTCTCATCTCCTGCCCTGCTCCCACCCAGTCATGCCCCCGTAAGGCCTCCCTAGGTCGAAGCCCTGGCCTTCTAAGGGTCTGCCTGTTCTCAACCGCCTCTTCTCCACAGTGCTGAGCTGCAGAAAACCTAAGTCTGGTCATATCGAGTCTCTGTCCAAAGCCTCCCAACTCCTTCCCATTTTAGCATAAAACGCAGTCTTCCCGAGGCCAACAGGGCCCTGTAGGACCCAGCTCTTGCCTCCTGCCTCATCTCCTTCCCCTTGGCTCACCCCACCACAGCCCCAGGGCCTCTGTGCTGCTCCATGAATAGGCGCACACACTCCTGTTCCTCCTGTCCCAAATGCCTGGTGCCCCTCCGTCCCCTCAAGGCTTGCCTCTCCCTCAGATCTCTCAACTATCCCTTCGTCAGAGAGGCCTCTGCTGGCCGCCATAGGCTGCACAGTCACCCCCAGCCCCCGCACCCCCCTTCTCCCCGTCCCCTGCTTTATTTCACACCTACGGCCCCAACAAGCCCAGTGAGTGTTTGTCTGGTTGTCATTTGTCTCCCTTCTCTAGAACACAAGCTCTGTGAGGTGGAACTTTTGTTTCGATCATGGCTGAATCCTTAGAGCTTAAAACAGTACCTGGCGAAGGAGGTGCTCCACACATACTTGCTGAGTAAATGAAGGATTTGTTTTTTCAATATTGCTTATAAACCCAGAAGTTTCACAGGAGTGGACCGATCAAACAAATTGTTGTTGGACCTGCTCACTGGAACATTATTTAGGTGGTACAGGTTTTTTATGTTTTTTTCTAAAGATTTAGATTTAGATTGATTGCTTTGGAGGCTTTTCAAGACATGGGAGATGAAAACAGGTGAGCAATTAACATGAATGAGCAGGTCTCATTAACACAGAATTACATATGGCGATCTACATGGGCACGTGTAGAGAAAGACCTGGAGAGAAGGCTGCTTTTATTGGGTGAACTGACTACATTGGCCCACTGGACAATCCAGGACAGTATCCCCTCGGGGGCTGTCATTTCAGCCTCCCACACCAAGTAACAGAGAGGCTGTGGTTTCCCATGAACACTGAGCAAAGCACAGTATTAACGTACCAACAGTCTAGCCTTTGATCCCATCAGTTGGGAGTGGGAAGTGACGGGCACTCTGGCTGGGGGGGATTGTGTGGCTGACCACAGGGCAGGTTCTCAGGCTCTGTCTCAAGGCTGGCAATACCCAGAAACTTGCTAGGTCAGATTGCACCAACACAGTTGCAAACTACACCAGTGCCAAGGGAATGACAAATGTGTTCTCCAAACTCTGTGCCTCCAGACTTGTTCCATGGGGTTAAGTCAGACACGCGAACGGGGGCATGCATGCAGTCCCCGTGCATATAGGAAGACCACCAAAGACTGAGTCAGGAGAGGCTAACTTCATTATTTTCCTACCACTGTGAGACCAGCTTGCTTAGTGGGAGATTAAGCTTCACTGCAACATGTGATGGGCATTTGTGTCCACGACTCTAAGCAGAGCCTGGTCACGGAGCTTGAGTGCCACACACACTCTGCTGATAGCCAGCTGTGGTCTTGGCTCAGACGATCCCACTACAGGCAACAGGGGCCATCCCGGCAGAGGGAGTGCTTGGCTGGCTGGAGACAGGACAGGGCAGGCAGCAAGCCGCTTCGGGTACTCCCCACACTGCCCTTTAATCCCTGGCAACTACTAACCTGCTTGTTCTCTGTTTCTGTAATTTTGTCATTTCCAGAATATTACATAAATGGAATCCTATCACATGCAACCTTTAGAACTGGCTCTTTTAAAGCACTCAGCGTAATTCCCGAGATTCACAGGTCGTCAGTCGTGTGTGTCAGGATCTCATTCTATGTTCCTGCTGGGTAGCACTCCCTGCCCGGATGCACCACCACCCAGTTACCGTCTGCCTCCTGAAGAGCATCCAGGTTGTTTCCAGGTTTTGGCTATTCTATGAAGCTGCTATAAACATTTGTGCACAGGTTTTTGTGTAAGGATCTTGAGGTTTCATTTCTCGGAGACAAATGCCCAAGAGTGCACTTTGTGGGTCAAACGGTAGTTACCTACCTACTTGGCTTTTTAAGAAACTGCCAAGCTGTTTTTGCAGGGTGGCTGCACCGCTTTACTTTCCCACCAGCAATTTACGAGTGATCCAGTTTTTCCACATGCTCACCAGCACCTGGTGTTGTCACTATGCTTGAGTTTAGTCATTCTGACAGGTGCACAGTAATTTCTCATTGTGGCTCTGATTTGAGTTACCCTAACAGCTAATTCTGTTGGCCATTTTTTCATGGGCTTATTTGCCCCCTGCATATCCTTTCCAGGGAAATGTTTAAAGTCTCTTGCCCATGTTCTCATTGGATTTTTTTTTTTACTTTTGAGTTTTGAGTGTTCTTTATATGTTCTGGATGTAGTCCTTTGTCAGGTATATTGGTTTGCAAGTATTTTCTCCCAGTCTGTATTTTCATCCTCTTAACAGAATTCTCTCGGAGTGAAAGTTTTTACTTTTGATGAGCTTCCATTTTTCAGTTTGTCCTTTTATGGATCATGGTTTTGCCATCAAGTCTAGGCTCCCCATATTGGTGACCCCAGGCACTCCAGGGATGGGACTGTCGCTAGGCCAGCCCGGAAGAAAGTTCTGGCTCGCTGCCACCACCCCATCAGGGCTGTTGAGCCTCACTCCCCGTTCAGCCATTGCTGGTCGAGTGTGGGTGGGGCTGCAGTTTTCTATGGTGTTGGCTGGTGTAGAGCCACCGTTGCTTAAAAAATGTCTTAGTAGGGGTGCCTGGGTGGCTCAGTCGGTTAAGCATCTGACTCTTGATTTCGGCTCAGGTCATGATCTCAGGGTCTTGAGATGGAGCCCCACGTCAAGCTCCACGCTTAGTGCAGAGTTGGCTTGAGATTCTCTCCCTCTGCCCCTACCCCCACTCATGCACACACATGCTCTCTGTAAATAAATAAAATCTTAAAAAAAAAAACCATTTGTCTTGGTAGGCTGCCCTTTCCTTCTTCCTTTGGCTAGACAGGGCAGGCTTCTATTGTTCTTTTTTTCTTCTTAAATTGTGATTAATTATGCATAATATGGAAGTTACCATTTTAAATCCTACAGTTCTGTGGTACTAAGTACATTCACATTGTTGTGTAGCCATCACCACCATCCATCTCCACATCTTCACCTTACCCAACTGAAACTCAGTACCAGTTAACCCTACTCCCCTTTCTCCTCCCTCTCTAGCCCCTGGCAACCCCCTGTCTACTTTCCGTCTCTATGAATTTGACTGCTCTAGATAGCTCATGTAAGTGGGATCATACAGTATTTGTCCTTTTGTGTCGGCTTATTTCATCGACCATAATGTCCTCAAGGTTCGTCCATGCTGTAGCATGTATCAGAATTTCCTTCCTTTTTAAGGCTGAATAATATTCTGTTGTATATGTATATCACATTTTGTTTACTCATTCATCCATCAGTGGATACTTGAGTTGCTTCCACCTGTTGTGAACAATGCTGCTCTGGCCATGGATATACAAACACCTGTTCAAGTCCCCACTTTCAATTCTTTTGGGCATATCTCAAAAAGTGGAATTGTGGGATTATATGGTAATTCTAGGTTTAATTTTTGAGGAACCACCATACTGTTTTCTGCAACAGCTGCACAATTTCACATTCCCACCAGCAATGCAAACGGTTCCAATTTCTTCACATCTTCACCAATTTTTCTTTTTTTTAATAATAGCCATCATAATGGGTGTGAAGCGGTGTTGGTCTTCTTTTTTTTTCTTTTGTCTCTGCCTGTAGGTGTTTCCATGTTGCTATTTTCTTTGGCTCCAAGTATGAGATGTAGGAGGCAAAACAAAACTGGGGAACTTAACACTCTATCCTTCTTTGGGTCCCAAGGTCCCTAGTTGGTCTGCTGCTTTCTTCACTGTACCTTTCAGAGTCTTACGGTCTTTTTTAAAATGTATTTAACACCTAAGATTTTTAGTTGTATTTAGAGGAAGGAATAGGAAAAGTCTATGTACTTTATATAGTAGATATACCATATCGAGGGAACCCTGAATCTCTTTAAATACACAGGTCTTCTCTCCATCTCCTTTTTTAAACATGTTCTTCTGTGCCCGGTGTATCCGGGGGAGTTGGTGGTTAGACTTACAGACTTCATCAGATTCAGGTTAGTTTTTGGCAAGACCCCATCATAGGTGGGGTGTGTACTTCTATCACCAGGCATATGATACCTTTTTGTCTTTCTTTGGTGATACTACTCCTTCATTAGTTACTAGTTTTCCTTTTTAAAATTTTTCTAGTATCATCATGAGCTCATGAATTTATGTATTTCCAATCCATTGTTATTACTATTCTTGTTGATGTCCACCCCATGTCTAGCAACTAGCTTGAAGGAGCTTCTTTACATTCTTTTGACAGAGATCCAGGTATTTTTTTCAGTCCCTTGGATGTCCGGTATGAAAAGATGCTCCAGACTTATCTGGGACTATTTTTGCCCTAAATCTAGAGCCAGCCATTCTTCGGAGAGCTCTGGATCCTTCTGGTAGGAATTTAGAGACCACAATTTGGGCACTTAGGGGTGCTCACCTGTTACTGGCTTGGTCATTGTTTTTAGGCCTTTTCTGTAAACCAAGCTAGGAAATAAGTGTATAATAAGTGTGCATTTCAGATAAATATATCATGAATTCAAGTTGTATTTTCACATCAAATGCAGAATGAAAGAGTTTTAATTTAACCTCTTTGGTCTTAAAGATGCAACTTTTTTCCTCTTATGCCAAAAACTTGGTTCCCAATGATATCAGCATAATTGCTCACTTACCTTCTCCAGTAATAAACATACAAGAGTCTCAGAATAACAATACAATCTCACAAAAACAATACACTACTTCCACAAACAGAACAATTACTGAAAATGATTTTTATTAGCTAGTCATTCATTTACTTATTGCCTCTATTTTTTTGACTGATTTTTTATTCTTCTTCTTTATTATGTTCAATTAGCCAACATATATATCATTAGTTTTTGATGTAGTTGCCACTATTTTTGTCCTTTGGGTATATCCTACTAGGAATGCATAGTGAAATTCCTATGTCTTAAAGTCATTTGAAATAATTAATTCCTTTGTGTTTATGCCGCCAATTTGATATAGTTATGTTCATTCCATTTTGCTTTTAATTTTTAAGAATTAAAAAATTATTTTGATAATTATGTAAATACTCACATGGCTTCAAAGCCAAATCTATAAAGCAAATTATACTTGGACAGGTCAATCTTCTAACCCTATCCCCTATATATCATTCTGTCTCTTACCTTACAGGTAATAATTGCAAGTTTCTGGTTTTCCTTTCCATCTAAAAAAACAGAAACAAAATCTACTTATGTATATATCATTCCCTTCTTAAATAATGGGTAACATACAATTCACTTTTCCCTGTCTTGTTTTTACTTATTTTGAAAATCATTCCATAGCAGCATACAGAGATAGTCTTAGTTCTTTTTTATAGCTACATAGTACTCTATTGTGTGGATGTACTGTACTTTATGCAAATGGTCCCACTGATGGAAATTAAATGCTTTTATCAATGGAGTTTCTATACTGCGTAACTCCATCACATGATTAAACAAGTCCCTATGGAGGGGCCTTTCAAGTTACATCCCTATTCTCAGCAGCCTTCTCCATGCAAGGGGCTGGCTCTATGTATGTACAGTACCTAGAGCTGGTTAGTTCCCAGGTAGCAATTATTCCTGATGAGATACTAACTAGAGGTGTTTTTTGGTTTTTTTTTTTTTAAGATTTTATTTATTCATTTGGTGGTGGGGAGAGAGAGAGAGAAAGTGTGAACAAGCCAGGGATGGAGCAGAGGGAGAGGGAGAAGCAGGCTTCCCACTGAGCAGGGAGCCTGACGACGGCAGGCCTTGACCCCAGGACCCTGGGATCATGACCTGAGCCAAAGTCAGACGCTTAACCGACTGAGGCACCCAGGCGTCCCCAACTACAGTTTTAATTCCAAAGTTACTTCAAAAAATTTTCCTGAGGGAGAGTAAGGAGTTCCTGTTTACCAGGTACGGAGTTTCTGTCTGGGATGATGAAGTCAAGTTCTGCGGATGGATGGTCATGATGGCTGCACAACAGTGCACGTAATGCCACTCAACCGCAGACTTAAACAATTATTAAAATGGTAAATTTTGTACGTATATTTCACCTCAATAAAATGCTACTTTACTGTGTCACTTTATACCAAAATAAAACTTTTATACATAAACTAAATGAGATTTTTAATTGGGTACGAATGTGCTTGGCTGCAGGGTCAACAGTAGATGTCCGCAGTGAGGAGATGGCTCCTCTCTCCACTGCTGTAATAAATGAGGGCTGGTCACCTTCCAAGCTGAGTCATATCTGACATGGCATCTGTACAAATAACTCTCCAAGTTTAATGAAGAGATAGCAAGTTAGCACTTTCCAGACTTATGTTTATCTTACTACACGGTGACTTGAATTTTATGGTTTCTAAATAAGGCATTTATGACCAGGATATCCAGCTCAGTGACAAGGAGACAAACTGTTATATCCATTCCTGCTGATGTGAGAGTCAAGGTTTATTACACTGCACTGGGGAGGTCAGAGACTCGAGGCAAACTTACATAGAGAATTTTCTTAAGCCCTAAATCTGGATCCACTAATTGATGGGCTGTAGACTCTGGTGCGTTGCCATCACGCTTCACCCTCTCTTCTTCATGACCTTGTTTCCACCCGTAAAATACAGCCTTACCACTGACTGATAACGTTTCAAAGACGCCAAAAGATCCTTGGCATCTGGGTGTTCAAGATGTGCATCACATTTTCTTTCCTCAACTGGTTATGTAAAAAGCAGCCTTTAAAACTCTTCAAGTAGGAAGGGCAGCTATTTTATTTTTTTGTGGAAAGACTCCTCTTCCTTTCATTACTGCAACTATATGGGGCTGGGTGACAATGAACTCACCTGCCAGTCGCAGGGCACCCCAGAGGCAGGACCAGCACCTGCCACGAGAGCTCTTTGTGACGATGCAGGTCGTGGAGAGCGTGTTCACACATGGGTGCCAATGCATTGCTGGGATCAATGACCACCTTGTCTCCAGTATTCATCTCAAAAGCAAGCAAGGAAGCTGATAAAGATGGAACTCTTGATAGAGTTGAAGAGGAAAAGCCAGAGGCAAAACAGGGTGTCTATGCATATTTAGCAACAACTAGTAGAATTCAGAGCCAGACCATGGTGCAATAGTGCATTTAGGCAAATCCTCTGGTAGATCTGATGCACAGACCTGCCTCTTGAAATCTGTATCATGGAAACATACACAGGGGCAGACAAAATGCTATAATGATTCCCCATGTACCCAACCTCAACTTCAACAATTACCAACACTTGTCAATCTTGTTTCGTCTACCTACCCTTTTTCTTTCTCCTTCTTCCAGTATTTTAAAGCAAATTTCATATACCATGTTATTTCACCCCCAAGGAATCCAATATCCTGTCCCTCCTAGGGCTATTAAATAATGAATACCCAATATTCACTACCAGAAAATGAGCAATGTTATTTTTAATACAGATGGGGTACAGAATGTTTAATTACAGCAGGGCAGAGATTCTAGTTAAATAAAATTAAAAACCTTTATTTTTTCCAAATATAAAATTACTAAATTAATGTCTCAAAAGAAAATATAACATGGTGAAAGCTTTAAATTATACCACTATTCACCACAGGATTTATGATTTACCAATTACACACTCCACCACTTTGGCAAAAGGATGAAATTTTTAAAACAGTTTACAAACCTAACATAGCAAAGACTGTGTACATCTCCATATTGCACTTTTTTATGTACAAGGATAAAACAGGAAGGTCAAGTGTATTGTATTACTAAGAGCGGCACAAGTTTGTCACAACTGACCTTAATGCAGAAGCTGATGTGAGGAGTATTAAAAAATGTAGAAATGTAATACACGTATGTACAGAATGCGGAGACTGTATTAACAAACTCTATGTACATAACAATATACTGTACTACTTTTAAATTTTTAGCATAGTTTTGTTTGTTAATAGAGGCCTTTGGTTCTAAACTGCCTGACTAGTTTTAAGCTCACATAGTTTCTTAAGCTTTCATATTTTTTTAAACGCAAGTACATGAGTATAAAAGCACTAAACCTCCTGGCTCACTGGTACAAAAGTTACAATGGTCAGTTCCCTTAGGTCATCAAAAACTAGTCACAAAAATAGTTCTTGTATTCAACCTGAATGTGCCACAGGAAAAAAATATTTTCAAGATTTTCCAGCTTAGCCTAGAGGCGGAGATTACTCCAGCCTCAATTTCAGTGCTACTGTCCCTGCTATGTACATTCCAGAACACTTGTTTTCTCTAGGCCATTTACTTTACTACTACTCTGTAAGGAAGAATAAAATTTCACTCCGGCTTAAGAGAGTCCACTACACACCTCTGTTAAGACAGAATGAAAACTTTGAATATTGCCAGCAAGATTTAAAAAAATATGTGTACCCTCTTATGACTCCTCTAGAAAATCTGCTACGAAATAGCACAGTTCTTTATTTCCTTTCTCTCCCATTCTCCTTCACTTCTCCTTGTGCTCGGTCTTCCCCATGTCTTGCACGAGCCCAGTGATTAGCTTTGGAAATCATCCTGAGTTCGCAAATGACAAGTCCCCACAGGTGGCCCATGAGGCAAAATCACACAACTGAGGACGAGCTGGTCATCCCGTGAACCATGGTGCTTGTTGGAGTCCCACTGATGGCATTGAAGATGTGAATGGAATTCGGTAAAACGCTCGTCTTCTCCTCCAGCGGGCAAATCTTGAGGCACAGAAACACAACATTACCCAAGTGTCATGCCCCTGATGATGTTTCTCAATGACAACGTCTATTCCCCAATGGTCACTGTTCCCCTGAATGATGGTATGCTCAGGGAGCTTGGCTTTGGCGGTTTGCAGAGGGACTGTGTCAGCTCAACTAGCAAGTGGCCTTTTTCAGATCAGGATTGCAAGGAGAAAGTCAAGCACAACAGGTTGTTTCCTTTACAAAGCCTTCTAGACTCACCAGATTATAAGGCGGTGAAGTCTATCTTACACATACTTGGCAGGGACACGACCTAGTCCCGCCCCTTGGAAAAGTCTTTTAAAAAATGAATCCTGAGCATCTGTTTCTCTATTGGCTCCTTTTCTCAGGGCCTTACGGATTTCCATCCTGGGAAGGAGATATAGCAGCTGCCTCTCTGACCCCTCACACTCAGTAATGCAGGGTAGAATTCTAAGGGCAAGACTTGACCTACTGCCAGGTGGCAACTGAGAAGAACATACACATTCGGAGGCTCCCCTGAAAAAGCCCAAAGCGAGTCTACTCCAGGTCACAACCCTTTTTTGCTTGAGGGTTAAAAAGAGTTTAATCTTCCCAGTTGTTGAGATAATGGAAAGTTCAGGTGCAGTTTCGTAGAGCACAGCCCTGTGTTAAATGTCCAAGTAACATGGGAGTTTACTTCAACATTATCAGTCCATACATTTTTCCTACTTTCATCTCTTCTCGTGCCAAATGCTGACACCCACTGCTCAAACTGTTATACAGGAATCTGCAAGCTGTGTGGAAAAGACCTCGAGCTTTCTCCAGAAACTTGTTTCCACGAGACCATCCCTTTCTGCTTAATTATTCACACATTTATTTCTTTCATCATTTCCATTTTTTTCTACTTTCCTAAAGGTCCAGAAGAGGGTGCCTCCCTTTGCACACGCACTGTCCTTATGCCAACGTCTGCAGTTGTTCAAACACAATCCTAACTTTATGTGAGGCAGTCTATTGAGGTTCAGAAAAATAAAACTGAAAAATGACATTACCATCCCATCTGATTGTGTCAGCATGGAGGAGGGAAAAAAGCAAACACGTGAGCACTTAGACATTTAAGTTACTTTCCTGTGACAGAAATTTCCAAATTAGACCATCACATGACACGTTAACTGACACAAGTGGGCCTGGCTTCCATTTGCAAGACTGAAAGACCATTATGTAGGGAACAGACAAAAGTTGTTACATACGATGGAGGTGCTAACATTAATTATGAAGACTGGCACCATGACTCGGAAGAAGTCACTGTGGTTGATGGAGAACGGACCCCTGAGAAAGCAATACTCTTACCAGCCGCTCTCTGACATTCACTTGGCTGCCCAGCCAACTGTCCCCTCTGACTGCTGAGCCCACATTCATAATCCTACTGAAAGGAACTCCTACAGGAAGGTGATAGGGCAGTGTAACCGGGAAAGATGCCCATCACGACGGGGAGTAGCCATGAAGAGTCCACTGGGGCACCCAGGTCAGTGGTAAATAGCCAAAAACTGAACAACTCTATTTTTTTAAGTGGCGAAAGACATTTAATGCCACAGAAAATTCCTTAAACTAGGCTGGGAAATCCTGGTCTTTCAAAGGATTGGGTGAATGAAAAAAATTTCCAGAAACAACATGGGTATTTCTTTCTTATGTGAGTTTTGTTTCGTTTTGAACTAGATTAGGGTAGGGAGGGACAGAGCTTTGGACCACGGCCACCTCTGAGAGTGACAAAAGGGAGGTGGGCGCTGCTCTCCTCTGGTCGTACTGGCTGGTATCAGGTGGGCGAGTTGTTAGCCATTCCCCAAGTAAACTGTGTTCAGAAAGGAGCAGCATGTAGCATGCTACATTCTTCTTCAGATACCAAAATTCTAGAAGGTTTAGGCCACTGCAGGGTATATTTGAGACCCCAACTAATGTGTGCTTGCTCAAAATGAGAACCCCAGCACGGCACCTACCTGCTCATGCATGATTTCAGACAGCTCTTTCGCCATCTCCCTGTAGTTGGCCTTCATTTCTTCCTGGTACTCTAACTGGTCCTCTTTGATCAGCCGCTCATTTACCGCTAAGGCTTGACCACAAGCCTCCACAAATTGCCTAAAATGGTGTGAGAGAGGGAAATAAAGGCATGTTGAGGACAGAGTGAGTCCAACTGGTAGTATCTCTTTCTTGAATGAGCACAGAAATGACTGATATTTGAAGAGAGAAAGACATTTCCAGTGTGCTTTACCTGAAAACTTCTTTAAGCAACTTCACTTTGTTGTCAGGGTATCTTTTTGTGTTTGTGTCATCTAAGAAAGCTCGGGCATATGCTAGTGGGCCTGCGTTGACCTAGATAAAGAACAAAGATTTTAAATTACGTTATAATAAAAATGACCATTATCATTGATTTGGTTTCAGTTGGCAGGTTCTAAAAATGCCATCTGAGTTAGTCATGAACCCGTCCTCAAGGAACTGACAGCCCAAAAGAGGAAACCACGGAACAAAGCTTATGTTATTATATGTCATTTGATTTTTATCCACTTAGACATCATCAGGGCACTTGAGTGATGGCTCATTTTATGAAGGAAGAAGCCAAGTTTGGAAAACGGAACCATGTGTTCAAGGCTGAACCTCCAATAAGTAAAACATCTAAGATCAGAGCCCAAGTCTTCCAACTGGTATTTGTGCTACTCTACACTAGTGAGGTTCAGTGAAAAACTGAAGAATATAGTATATTGGCCAGTTTTTAAAAACCAATCGTTCGCCTCCTTGAACTCTGTAGACAGCCATGAGCAAACTGACTTGCTACCTTCAAATGAAGTAACCACGTGAAGTGTGCTGGAACGCCAAAGATTAGGGGCATTTAGCAACAGGGAGAGTGAACCAGAGCCCTGCACCTCTCGATTCGCCAAGAAGAGTTCTCTGAAGCTGGGTAGGTCAGGATACAGGAGAATGTGGAGAGCAGGAAGGTTAGACCCACTGGGTGGGAAGGAGAAAGTCCCAGTGAGAAACAACTAGACCACGTGATTACTGCATCACTTTTCCTGCGAGGTCTGGTGGGCTCAGAAGGCAAGTAAGTAGGGAGGGCTGTCTGCTCTGTCAGTGTTGATGACGGAACTGGGCTGTGGTTCTGATCCACGGTGGGCAGGACTTGTGCGGTAATGGCAGGAGAACCAGAGGCGGGGAGACAGAGGGCCACAGTGGTGGGAAGTGGGCCCTCTGAGACGAACAGCTAGCTAACCTTCGGTGGTGACTGCAGGTGTCATCACACTGGTGTTGTGTGGGGAACTATGTTAATGACCTGGACACGACCCAAATGACTAATTATCCAAAATGACACAATCCACTCAATTTTAAGGATATACAAAGAGGAAAGTTGGTAAGACTTCGTAAGGTCTAACAAAGGCAGATCTTGGAGCACGGAGTCACACAGCCACCCTGATGGCTCTGTCCTGTATAAGAGCAACCCCAGCGAGGCCCTTGGTGAAAGAATTACAGAAATAAAATGGTAAAGTTAATTTCCTCTGGCCGCAACTTTGTTGTTACCTTAGTGGGCACACATGTATAAAAAAATCTCATCATGGAATGATGATCTTTGCTTTTTAAGATGATTGGGTATTTACTTATGTTTTAAAGATTTACTTATTTATTTGAGAGAGAGAGAGAAAGAGAATGCAGGGGGAGGGGCAGAGGAAGAGGGAGAGAGAAACTCAAGCAGACTCCCCACAGAGCGCAAAGCCTGACGCGGGGCTCGATCTCAAGACCCTGAGATCAGACCTGAGCCAAAACCAGAGTCAGACACTCAATTGACTGCGCCACCCAGGTGCCCTGATGATTGGCTATTTATAACTCTAAGGCCACTGTCAAATGGAAGGGCACATTTTGCCCTTTAGAAAGCTCAACCTGTCCAGCCACACCCTTTACTGGAGCCCACACCCCTCTGCTCGCGTTCTGATAGAGGATGTTCCCAGGCTATGTTACTGAGTGGTTTTGTTTTTTAGCTGTAGAAAATTGTGGCCTCTGACCCCATTATGTAATCATGTTGCCGGAATATTTATCATATTCACTTGATAACTTATTTTGGTACTTCAGTCTTTCAGGGCATGAGGTAAGAGGTTGAAAGATCTGTAAGTACTTTTGTGGTGAAGGACATTTCAAAAACGTTGGGCAACAACCCAGTGTGGATTGGATAAAAAGGTGACAAGAACTGATTTCAAAAAATGAAACAAAAAACCCCTAAAACTTAGATATTACAATCCAAATGCAACTTTCATAAATGCACCCTTTTGAAAGAGAAAAGAATTAGATATAAGGATATGTGTATGTGTGTATGCAAAATATATGCTAGAGTTATTTGTATATACTTAAAAATCAATAAAGCAAGAAGCATACTAATCACTGGAAGGAGGTGATTTAACATTTACTAATTTCCTAGGAAATCACATAAGTACAATACCAGTTATTTTGAAGTATGATATACAAACCAAAAGGTACATATGAGTGTATAACTTATTGAATTTTCACAACTGAACATATATATATAATCAGTACTTAGATCAAAAATGATCTTCTCCATAAATGGTGCACATTGCTTGGATAGCTACTCGGAAAAAAATATATCTTGGCTCTTATCTGTTACCACATACAAAAATCAAATCTAGGTGGATTGCAGATCTATATAGGAATGCCAAACAAAGGAAGGAAACAGAACATTTCTGAGACAGATTTTAGAACCAAGTTCTTACTGAGGACACAAAAATGCTACCAAGTAAGGAAAAATGAATTAATTGAGTTATATTAAAATGAAGAATTTCTGCTAATCAAAACACACCATTAAGAGAGTGAAACTTAAGGTACTTTTTCAGAAATAATTTTCATAGAAACCAGAAAACATACATCTTATAAGGAAACCTACAGCTTCCTTATATTTAAAAGAGTCTTAATGCTTCTGGTTAGGCCCCTGGAATTCCCCAAATTGAAAGAACAGGTTAATATGGAGAGCTGGCTCCAGCCCCTAGCAGAAAGCTCAGTGGATACTCTTACAAGGGGGGTTGGGTGGGGGCCCTCAGTCTACTGCCCCCCCCACCACCCCGGTATCAGGAGAAACCACACACATACTGGAAGGTAAATGGGATCACCGGGTAAGCGACACTCGACCTGGCTGGACTTGAAATTTACCAAGGTCCAGATGAGCCTTTGCACCTGTTACCCTTGGTTTGCTCTGTCCAGTGCTCGCTCACCTGAACACTCACGCTGCCTTGCAGTTTGAGCTGCAGTTTGATCATGTCCACTTCAGCTGATGAGCACAGCTGCCGGAGCTCGGCCACCTTCTTGCTCATCTCGTCAATGGCCACTTCGATGGGGTTGAGGTCGGTGTGGTGCTGGTACATGACGGGGATCCGCTTCTTCACATAAGGGAAGCAGTGTATTGCTGTGGAGGAAGGAGTCCCAGAATCATTCTGCAGCTTGCACAATCTTTACTGTTACTGAGGCAGAAGTACTTAATATTCTCATTTTAGAGATAAGGAACCCAAAGCTTGCCAAAGGCACAGGCCAGTATTTTGTGGAACCAGACTATTGTCTTCCTTTATCACTGTGTATGTTTAATGACAGGCTGTATCATGTGAAGTCAAGAGAGCTGGGTCCTTGTTAACCTTTAATGTGAGAAGTGTGTGTTTGAAGAAATCACTTTATCATTCCCTGCTCAATTTTCTTAACCATGAATGCTTTACCTTCCTTGGAAGTTGTGAGATCTGAAAGAGCTAGTAGGTAAAAGATGGCTTGGAAGATATAAAGAACTACCTAGTTCTGAGATATCACAGATTTTAAGTCCAGAAAATTGTTCCATAAACATATCCTTGAGAAAATTCATTTCTCTATAGAACTTTGAATCACATGCTTGAGTCTGCACAAACCAGAGAAATCCATGAAAAATAACAAGTGAGAATATATTTCCCAGCAAAGTATTTTATGAACCAGAAATTCACACACTAATAATAAGGTATTTTGAAACATAAATGAATAAAAAACAGAAATAAGGAAGCCTGCTTCTCCCTCTCCCACTCCCCCTGCCTGTGTTCCCTCTCTCGCTATGTCTCTCTGTCAAATAAATAAATAAAATCTTAAAAAAAAAACACAACAGAAATAAAAATATTTACTTTTCTTATGTTTTTTTTTCCTACAAAAAGCCAATCAGTATTTTTTTCATTTATCATAACAAGATACCTGAACCTATCAACACCAAAGAGTTAGTTTAAAAATGAAGAAAAACAGATGGTTCTAATTTGGGTCTGTTTCACATTTTTTAACTTGTTGCTTTACATGATGTGTAAATATCTATAATATCTTTATTTAATATATATATTTATGGATGGACATGAATATATATGCTTAATAGCGTATTTTATTTTTTAACTAGCAAAGGTAAGGTGGGCGTGTTGTTTTTGGATCACTATTTAGTAAGTGGCTGGGGAGAGTTTACTTAGGATAAAATGAGAAAACAGGGCCAGTGCCATTCAGCACACAGCTCAGATGGACCATCCAGAGTCTAGAAAAGCGGGAGGTATTCAGCCTGCTGCAGCCTCAACTGTCACACCCTTATAGGCCTGTTCTAGTCCCTAAATGTTTTTTTTTTTTTAAACCAATCTAAGGCCAAAGGTCTATGTCTCCTATTTCTTCTGCAGTCCTTGTAGATACAGCTTTTGAGTAGCAGCACTGGGATTGGTAAGTCCTCTTGGAACCTAACACTCCTCTGATAGTGAGACAAGAACTGGGCGTGGCTGGATGTGGACAGAAAGCACTTCAGAGATGAGTGTCCTTGCGGTGGATTTGTACGAAGTACTGTGGAAGTGTTTCATGAGGCTAATAGCCATATCAAAAAACATGTGGTTAGTGTAATCACAGTATTTTTGAGAGCTGTGTTGCAACAGCAGCATTGTTTAAGAGAGAAAAACTAATTCCAAGGATGTCTGTGAGGTGTCCATGGACTATACGGATTTCACTCAGTGTGAAAGTCCTGAGTCTTGTGATGGTAACTGGAGACGTGGAGGAGCCAAGGAGAGCCCGATAATACAGAAAATGCAGAGCCTGTACCTGAGCCCACCAGGCCCATGTGAGCTGGGATGCCCTCTGCCTTCCTTTCGGGCCCCATCCTTCCTCCTCTCCCTCAGAGTCACTCAGCTCCAGCCACGCCAGCCTGCTGGTCGTCCCCTGAATGTGCTGAGTTCAAGCAGCCCCGCCACTGACCTTGGCCCTGACAGCCCTTCTCCCTCCAGATGTTTGCATGGTCTACCCCCTCACCTCCTCAAGTCTGGACTGAAGTGTCACCTCCTCAGTGAGGCCTCCCCGGGCTGGCCCATTTAAATTGCAACCCTCCCCAGTCAACCTCACATGTTTGCTCTCCCTTTGCTTTTGTCTAGAACACACATTCACTTCCAACACAGGTATGTTCACCATTATGTGTACTGCTTACCATCTGTCTCCTTCTGCTGGAAGGTCAACTGCGGAGACCTCTGTTTTGTTACTATGCCAGGTTGGAACACTGCCAATGCTCCACACATTTTGTTGAATTCATGAATGTGTTACTGCCCAAGTGGCTAAATGAAAGAGCAAAGTGGCCTGGAAGGTAGAGAATTAGATGACTGACTGAGCGAGTCATCATGTTACTAAAAAAATGACCGGCCCTTGTGCTGGGCAGCCCTTCCAGAAGGAGGATGAGGAGAGGTGGCTGAGAGGTGTGGCTGCCTGTACAGGCTGGTGAGCCTGAACAGAACGCGAAGAGCAGGAGAATATTTCTGCCCCTAGTGGGAGTCTTGGCAGGATTTGGAAGACTCTGGAATAGTGACTGGAAAGAACCTCTACAGCAGGAGTTCTACAACAGGAGGAGAGGAGGGGGTCAGCAAGGGGCCTGCAGGGTGATCACTAGGTTTTCCAAATGATCCCACAACTGCAGTGCACTGACTGACCTATCCAGGGAAGTGAGCCCTTGCCGGGTTCCGAGGGCAGGGAGAGCCAGGGCTCCCCCACAACTTGGACGGTCAAAGGTCTGGTTTGAAGCAAAGCAATGAAGAACCTAAAGGATTAATAACTAAGGGAAAACTCTCAAGTTCAAAGTCTTCAGAATATCCTGGTCTGTGTATCTTTAACTGAAGGTTGATATAGAACTTACGTGCTTTTAAAGATTTTATTTATTTATTTACTTATTTATTTATTTTTTAAATTTATTTATGTATTTAGAGCTCACACAAGTGCGGGGAGAGAGATAGGGAGAATCCCAAGCAGACTCCCCACTAAGCGTGGATCCCAGTGAACGCTATCTCATGACCCTGCGATCATGACCTGAGCCGAAATCAAGAGCTGAACACCTGACTGAGCCACCCAGGCGCCTCTAGCTTATATGTTTTTAGTAGCATTTTTCAACCGTTCTCTAAATCTTTATGCTACCCAAAAACTATGCTTTTGATATTTTGAGATCGTTCAGGGTAAAAACTGTACTTTTTTTTTTGTTGTTGTTGTTGTACTGTAATATCCTCTGGCTCATCAGCAGCCTTAAAAGGCAAGGGGCTCAATGGTGGATAAGATCCAGCATAATCCAGCAAAATAAAGTACATTCTTTATAATTTACAAAGTTCTTTAACACAAGATGGATAGTGTAACCCTCATTTTATAGATGAGGGAAGTAAGGCATAGGGAGAGGGTAAGTGACTTGCCCAAGATCACACAGTTGAGTACGGACCCAGCTCTGCAGGACCCAGGCCCAGGCTCTTTTCTGCCCACAGGTTCTCATCCTCACAGCCGAGCCAATGACCCGGGAGGCTATTCGCAGTTGGTGATGCTCTCTATTCTTTTCTGGCAGGCAGGGGGCTTGGCTCTTGTTTAGCTAATCAAAAATACTTCTGTGACCAAATGGTAAACTGTAACCCTGAAGAGAATCTGGCCAGAAAACACCCTATGGTAATAACTGTTTATGGATCAGTAATGCTACCTGAGCGGACTCAGCCTAATAAAAAATCCTAACCCTGACTTATCGGTGAACTTGGTTTATTCTGAAGCAGCAATGCTCAAACAGAAGAGGCACCAGAATCACCCAGGGGCTTGTTCAACACAAGCCCCAAACCCAGAGTTTCTGATTCAAGAGACTGGGTGGGGCCCAAGAATCTGTGTTTCTGCTGAGTTCCCAGGTGATGCTGATACTGCAGGTCCAGGATCAGTGTGATAAGCACTGATTTAAAGTCATAACAGCTAGAGAGATACATATCCTAAGCTAGCAAAGTGACTCCACCTAAAAATGGAGTTGTCTTGTCTAGTAAGAAGAATTTGCTACGTGTCCATTAGAAAAACAACTCACTCACATCTGGGGAGGGGACACCACTGTCGAGGACAATACCCTTTGTGTTTTACATGTTATCTTTACTCTAAAAGCAGGAGTAGGGACCCTTTAAGAATGCAGGCTTTTTATTTTTTATTTTAACTTTTATCTCAGTTCCTTCCTAGGAAGGGTAAAAAATTCTGTGATACGCTGTTCCGAGCTATTTTACAATGAGTCATAGTCTTGGGTAATAGCTTTACTGAGATACAAATTCACTCATTTAAAGTGTCCAATTCAGTGGCGAGAGCAGAGCCGCATGTGAAATGCGGCATCTTAACGGTGTTCCTTCCACTCGTCATTCCAGGGTTCCATATTAGTGACCAGGCAGAACACCCAGCAACATCGACTTCAGGACAAGCAATGGGCACCTTCCTGGTTCAGCTTAATGATCACTCTTTGAAACAGTGGACGTAGACACACCTGGCTTTCTGAGCAGCCCTCCTCACTGATTTTTTTTTTTTTTTTTTAAGTCAAGAAAGAAAGTGTTCTCTTTTGGGTTATCCCAGTCATGCTACTGACTCTAACCTAAGAGCGGATGATCCAGCTCCCCCAGAGAAGGTAAAAATGACTCCCAGATGATTCTACACTGTCAGGAACTGGGAAATGATGCAAAACACATTTCTGAGAATGGGTTATCGATGGTTACAGTGTCAAAGAATCTATTAAAACTCAGTCACAGCCTAATGGATGGCCTCTGAATGTAGTGAGCTTCCTTGCAGTGGAGGTATTCAAACTGAGGTTGGCCAGCCACTCTCAGAGGTGAGGTGGAAGGACTCCAGCCTCATATCCCATTTATTCACTCAGCCTACAATCCCCGAGCAGGTTCATGCTGGGACCTATGTGATAAAGATACATAAGGGGTCTCTTCCTGTGAAGGAGACATGGAACTGTGTGCAGGGGCTCTTGGGGCCCTGGGCTTAGAGAGGCCTACAGAGGGGTCCACATGGGTTTCAGAAGGAGCCTGTAAATCACCTGAAATTGTGTGCAAATGCACTCTGAGGAGATAAGGACCCACTATTTTCATCAGATTCTAAAAAGGGTCAGTGACTTGATTTTGGGTATGAACTTATGGTCTAGTAGAAGAAGAAAGTGCTAACAGATAAGTACAAAAATGCCAGGAGTATTCCAAAGTAAGCATTACATAAACGTTAAACTGAAATGGACATGTGAGGAAAGTTAACGAAGCTTGAAGGGCCTTTCATTCTAGAAGTTTCTGGATCCCTTGTGGAGAGTTTTTATCTTGGTGTCCAGGCTAACGTCTGTCTGGACATGATTCTTCCAGGAAGAAGCCGGGGAAACTGTACCTGTCAGTATGGTGCGCCGTTTGCACTGCTCCTCAACGCCGCCCTGCCTCTTCCCAGTCTGAGTGAAGGGCATCTCAAACATGAAGCGGCGAATGTTATGGGACCTCTCAAACTCCGTCTTCCTTTCTTGCAATTCTTTCTCATCAAAGAATGGAACCACATGAGTCACCTGGATGTATGCATACTTGGAATCCAGATCCTTAGGGTTGACCTTTAAATGAATTAACAAAATGGGAGATTGGTGCTATTTGAAGGACTCTTTCCAAGCATCTCTAAGCTTGTCTTTCCACTTTTTATCAATAAAGGATTTGGAGGGGGGCCTGGGTGGCTCAGTCAGTGAAGCGTCCGACTCTTGATTTTGGCTCAGGTCATGGTCTCAGGGTTGTGGGATCGAGCCCTCCCGTCACCCTCCCCCCACCCCATCCCTCAGTCAGCTCCACTCCACACTACTCAGCCGGGAGTCTGCTTGTCCCTCTCCCTCTGCCCCTCCCTGTACTCACACGTGCAGACGCACTCTCTCTCTCTCTCAAATAAATACATAAATAAAATCTTTTAAAAAAAGAAATAAAAGATTTGGAAAAATTTAGAAAAGTTGAAATAGTACAACAGTCACATACTCACAACTTAGAACAACTGCTAATGCTTTGTTTCAAATACACACGTGCATATACACATATGTGGATGGATACTTAGACATATACATACAGACATTTTTTTTAAGCTGAACCATTTCAAAGTGGTATCCATCATGCCACTTCAGCCAGCATCTCCTAAACATGAGGACATTCTCCTTCGTGATAATATATACTTAATAAAATTAATTTAATTCCGTAATTATCACTCAGTACACAGTCCATTAAAGTTTCTCAAATGTGGCTATTTGTGTTTGAACCAGAATCTAATCAATGATCAAATGTAATCTAGAATTCTCCACCTTTTTTTCATGACATTGAATTTTTTTTTTAAGACATCACACTAGTTTTCTTGCTGAATAACGCCCTGTGTGGATTTTTCTGCTGGTTCCTGAACTGTATTTTTATATATTTGGCTTAGAGGGAAAAGTGTTTATTTTAGTAATAATGTTTAACACCTAGAACCTCAAATTAAAATTAATCTGTAAAAAGATTAGATGTAAACAGACATGGATGAATTAATTTAATACAGATACAGACTAAGACTCATCTAACCGGAAATTTAGCTCCTGATTGACTCAGCACATAAATGCTTTTAGAACTGCATTGCTAGGGCACCTGGGTGGCTCAGTTGGTTAAGCGACTGCCTTCGGCTCAGGTCATGATCCTGGAGTCCCGGGATCGAGTCCCGCATTGGGCTCCCTGCTCGGCAGGGAGTCTGCTTCGTCCTCTGACCCTGTCCCCTCTCATGTGTTCTCTCTCTCTCAAATAAATAAAATCTTAAAAAAAAAAAAAAAAAGAACTGCATTGCTAACATCTGTGATGTACCAGAACATGAAACACAGGCATTTCCCACACAAGCACAATAGCTTATTTATTAGGGAGACAAGTCAATTTTGCACAAATGAATTGTATTTAAGCTTGTAGAGCAATAAAAGGAGGTCTGACAGAAATGACTGCAGAGAATTTGGAGAAAATTCTGGAACTGAGGCCAGCAAATGAGGCCAAGAAGATTTAGTTGGTCTCAAGTTATCAGGCACCACTGTCCTCTCAACAGGGATGTATGTGAAGAAAAATGAAAAATAGATGGAATGTGCCTAAAACTTTGGAATTTAAGAAAATACAAAATGTCATGAGTTATTACTTCTGTTTTAGAAACAGCCATCTGGCCAATCACTATAACTGTCCTCAAACCTATGAAATGTAACTCTCCTTAGCAGAAACAATTTAAAAGCAGTGGAAATGCACGTGCTTGCCTATTTCTTCAGGGGTATTTCCCTAGTCTTCATTTCCAAAGTTGTATGTACATATCAGTAGGAGGAGCAGAGGATAGGTGTTTGGGGGCAGAAGATCGCACGAGAGCCCCGAGAAGAGGTTATAATGTTAGAGCCACAACTTGACTTGGACAAAGGTTTCGGTTTCAGAGAAAAGCAGCCAATCAGATGTGAGTAGTCTGGTCTAAGAAAAAAGGAGGTCTTCATAAGGTCGTGTTGAGGTTTCTGGTTAAAAACAGACCAACAGTGTGTGTTTATCCCTTTTCCTTTGTGCAACTCTGTTAAAATGCAGTACAGAATTAACCTGTGAGGACCAAGGAAAGAGGAGAGAAGACAGCAGTGGGTGAGAGCGTTTACTGAATTTCTAGAAGGCACTTGAATGGAGGTGTGCTACCCAACTTGGCAGAGACACTGTTTTCCCATGCAGGTAGGACAAGGAAGAGTTCTGAGGAAAACAGCACCCAGTAACAACAGAAGTTCTAGTCTTAAGTTCCCACAGAGAGGAGTAACCAGTGAGTCAGAGCACTTCTCAGAAGCCTGCTGCTATGGACTGAACATCTGTCCCCCACAAATTCTCAGGGTGAAATCTTAACCTCCAATGTGATGGTATTGACAGGGAGGAGGTGATTAGGTCATGAGGGTGAAGCCCCCATGAATGGGATTCATGCCCTTATAATAGGGGCCCCACAGAGCTCCCTCACCCCATCCACATGTGAGGACACAGTGAGGAGACGGTCGTCTGTGAACCAGGAAGAACTCACCAGGCACAGAATCTGCCGGCGCTTTATCCCGGACTTCCCAACTGCTGCAACTATGAGAAATTTCTGTTGTTTATAAGCTGTCCAGTCTCTGGTGTTTGTTACAGCAGCCTGAATGGACTGAAGTCCACAGAGGGCTAGCAATAGGATCAGGGTGACTGGCAGAGGTACAGGGTGGAAACCAGAGCGAGTGGCCAAAGTCTATTTGGAGTGGCCAAACTCCAGGTTCCCTTCCCTAGTCCCCGCCCCACAAGAGAGAAGAGGTTACTCCTTGGAGAAACTGGTCTGGAAAAAGTCTAAATGGGTTTACCAGTCTTAGCAGAAAGCAAGGGCAAAGGTACAGAGCAGAACACAGGGTGAGCAGGTCAAAGCTTGGAGGCCGAACATGGGACCTTCAACCCTTGCTCATGTCCTGCATCCAGATTCCAGAATTACCTGCTTCCTTGTCCCCTCTCTACCACTTGGGCAGGAAACTGGAAGAATCTTCCCTGGAGAAAAAAAGGGCCTCAAGGAAACAGATTTCAGAGACTAGGGATTCCAAAGCAGGGCTCAGGATGGAAAATGAACTAGGGATTCTCTAAAAGGGTGAACTTAGAAGGACACAGAGCTTAACACTGCTGGAAATTGAGTAGGAGGATATTTTTGTTTGCTTAATATTTAATATTTATTTATTTACATTATTTTTGTTTTTTATTTTTAAAGATTTATTTATTTTAAAGAGAGTGTGTGTGTGCGTGAGCCAGGGGGAGGGGCAGGGGGAGAAAAATCTTCAAGCTGACTCCCCACTGAGCGCTAGCCAAGCCCCACACAGGGCTCGATCCCATGACTCATGATATCATGACCTGAACCAAAACCAAGAGTCAGATGCCTAACTGACTGAGTGAGCTACCCAGGAGCCCCAATTTTTATTATTTTTACATTGAAGTATAATTGACACACAGTATTACATTAGTTTCAGGTGTACAATGTAGTGAGATTCAACATCTCTATACAGTAGGCCGTGCTCACCACAAATGCAGCTACCATCTGTCCCCACACGACACCACCACAGTACCATATGCCTTATGCTGTGCCTCTAACTGGAAGCCCACATCTCCTACTTACCTTCAGCCATTTTGTCCATCCCTCCACCCCCTTCCCTTTTGGCAACCATCCAGTTTGTTCTCTGTATTTATAGGTCTGATTCTGCTTTTTGTTTGTTTATGCACTTGTTTGGCTTTTTAGTTAGCAGGAGGACATTTAAAAAAATTTTTTTTTTTTTAAGATTTTATTTATTTATCTGAGAGAGAGAATGGGAGACAGAGAGCATGAGAGGGGGAGGATCAGAGGGAGAAGCAGACTCCCCGCTGAGGAGGGAGCCCAATGCGGGACTCGATCCCGGGACTCCAGGATCATGACCTGAGCCGAAGGCAGTTGCTTAACCAACTGAGCCACCCAGGCGCCCAGCTGGAGGACATTTTTAATGCAAAAGACAGGAGCTCTATCTCGTCCTGAATTTCAGGAAGCAAAGGGATGCCCAACTTCCTGGAGATATCCTGAAGACAGTGGAACACATAAATATACAGGAGAAATGTGTAGTTTCAGAAAAGGTCTTCATAAGAGCAATACAGCAGAGGGCAGTCTCTCCAAACAGAAAGTAGATCTCATTCCTACAAATGTGCTGGCTAGTTAGTTCCTTCCTTGGTCTGTCAGCCTGTCCATCTGTCCATCATCATACTGAAAATGGTATATCCTTTCAGATGTTACTTTGTAAAATAATGTCTTTTTTTCCTCAAGATTTTATTTATTTATTTGTCAGAGAGAGTGAGCGATCACAAGCAGGGGGAGTGGCAGGTAGAGGGAGAAGTAGGCACCCCGCTGACCAAGGAGCCGGATGCGGAACTTGAACCCAGGACCCTAGGATTATAACCTGAGCCAAAGGCAGATGCTTAACCCCATCTGAGCCACCCAGGCTTTTTAAAATTATGAAATCTTGGGGCGCCTGGGTGGCTCAGTCGTTAAGCGTCTGCCTTCGGCTCAGCTCATGATCCCAGGGTCCTGGGGTCGAGCCCCGCATTGGGCTCCCTGCTCAGCGGGAAGCCTGCTTCTCCCTCTCCCACTACCCTCTGCTTGTGTTCCCTCTCTCGCTGTGTCTCTCTCTCTGTCAAATAAATAAATAAAATCTTAAAAAAAAAAAAAAAAAATAAATAAATAAATAAATAAATAAATAAAATAAAATAAAATAAAATTATGAAATCTTTACTTAATGAAGGACATCGGAAAGCACAGAAAGGTGTCAGGAAGAAAAAAACTACACTTGCTACTCAAGGCCAACCATTCTTAATTTTCCTGTTTTTTTTTTTCCCGTATACACATTTATGAATATATAACCAGCCATACATAATCAATCAATACAGTATTATATTGCTATATTTCCAAACATAGTCATACCTTGCCAGAATCCTGTATCATTTTGACATTTTCAGAACCAAATTTATCTGAGTAAAGTTTAAGAAGTCTCTGGGAAATTTCTGACAGAGGTGTGAGTTTGGGTTCTTTGTAAATATACTCTTTTCCATCTTCATCTTCAAAGAATCCCTGTGACATAAAGCACAATTAGAGCTATTCCCAACTATAAGCCCCAGGCTTACCACCTAGGAAGGATTCTTGTGTTATAAGGGTTAAAAAAAAAAAGGCGGGGTGGGGTAGGGAGGATGATTCTAAAATAAAATCCTACTTAAACAGGCTTTCTGAAGAGGAAGGAAAATGATAATAATGTGAAGTCGGGGTGCAAAAATAAAGGAAAACACAAAACTGCAAACTCATTCAAGAATGCTGTCATTAAGTGTTGAGTGAAATGGAGGACTGGAGACTCAAGACTGTTCTCTCGGGATCTAATGATGGGATTCAAGCCTGTTTCACATTCCCAAGAAGCAGAGCTCACTAAGAAATGATTCGGCAGCCTGCTCCGGGCAGGCCTCGGAAATGCATAGAACCCCCCTCTCACTGGCTTCCCCCATTGACATAAGGACTTTACGGCATAAACAGAAACATTCCAGTCTGAAGCAGGTTCGGCAAAAGTTATCTGAAGTTCGCATAAATTCTATTTTGCTCTACTTATGAGAAAAATATGAAAGGGCTGGAGCATAATATCAGAAAATATTTTCACTATCACCAGTTAGCATGTGGTTTAAGCACCAATCATGTCTGAATACAACAAGGCTTAGAATTGCATGGGAAGTGAAAAAGGTTGAAAATTTTAAAGTCCAGATTGGGGTTAATACTTGAAATAAATGAAAAAAAAGTTTCTCATCTAAAATAAAAATGGTGCAAAAAACACAGTATATTAAAAAAAAAATGCAGGCTAACATGAGACAACACCCACATCAAACTAGGAGTTTAGATGCAGTAATTTCACTACATTAACTTGCTTTTTAAGCATTTACTATAATTACCTCCACATCTGTTTCACTGTCTGTAAACTGGTATTGCTATAAAGTTATAAAAGACAATAACAGGATAAATTGAAGGTTATATAATGCTCACAGAAAACCACACACCCTAAATAAATGGATTATAATTTAATACCATTTAATCATGTTAGAGACTTGGAGGTTAAACTTGCAGTTAAATTTAAATGAACCCTTTTCTACAGGGTTTCTGAACTATGACAATGGTAAATATACTTGTGGAGATATTATACTACAGAAGATAGAGATGCGCAGGGAAGCAAGGAAACCAGAAAGTCTTAATTTTGGTTTTAAAACATGCAGTATAGAAGTGTAAGGAAATAGGTGATTTATTTCTGTAAATAGAATAAAATGTTAAATTTTTTTTTTTTTTTTTTGAATTTGTAATGACTGGACAGATACACATACAGACTGGAAAAGGAAACTTGCGAACCACACTGAGGTACCAAAGGTGGTGCTAAAAATGTCTTATGGAGGGAGAACTTACCGCTGCCTTAAGACAGTAATAAAGAAAAGACAGGAAGAAAGAAAAAAAAGCAGAAAGTTTACTGCCGCGGAAGATAAGAATCATACTAAATATGACAAATTCATCAAATTAGCATTTATAGAAAATACAAAATTTACAAAATACAAATTTATAGAATTAAAAATAACAAAAACAAAAACAAGGACTTAGGAGGGCCTACAGAACAGAGAGGAGGCTCACCTGTCCAAAGAAGGCCACTCGGAAGTATGTCCCCAGGAGCCTGCGGCCTGAGTGCATGACCTCAGTCACTTTGCTGTAGGCCCGGTGCAGTGTGTCATACAGATGGGCCAGCCTCTGAAAGGCAGAACAAAACCCATTTCTTCCCACTTGCAACTAGGAGAATCAGTTTTAAAACAATTAAATGAGATCACAGAGGTAAAAATTTCTTGGACTTGAGTAAAAGAAACAACGCACAGACACACACACAAAATCAAGACTGTCTCGACTGCACAATTGGTAACAACCATTTTTCAATTATAATATTTTCCACCCAAAGAGCCATTTTGCATATTGAGGATCCATCAAATCTCCACATTGCAGTAAGCACCTTCTGTTTTCAAGTTAACATGAAATGTCGGAGACGGTAAAGTCCTATGATGACGTTTTTAGTCTTTGCTTTTCCTACTTCTCTGATAAGTTACAAGAAGCTGGACAGCCTCCCCAGGGAGGCTGGCAGGGACAATGGCTTCCCATGCCGATGGAGCAAGGAGCAGCTCTAAGGAAGAGGGCACCCAGTGATTATAAAACTCTGTTCTTGGTAACCTTTCAAAAATGGAGTGGCACAATTACCAATCCTTGTTTTTTGAGATTTGGGACCTGTATAGAGGTGGGGCCCGTGTGGGCCACGTATAATGCTCTGCAGGTGGTGACCTCCAGCATCACACGGAGGGTCAGAGACCACGGGTCATCTCTGATCGTGGCCTGCTTGCTCTCTTTGCATGTAAGAAGGTTTGGGTGCATGTGTCACCCCACTGTCCTCTCAAACAGGAAAAAACAAACCACTCTGATACCTCAAAATCTCTCCGTTTCTCGTAAATGGGGATGATGAGTTTATAGATGTCAGCAATTAGCTCATAGCGTTCAGCCTTCCAGAGTCCATCTGCACACTGCTCTAGAAGCTCCATGAGCACATCCTGATCAAAAAAGAAGGCCACCGGTCAGAAAAGAGTGTTATAAGAAACATGACATTGTATTCTTTGCAGAATGCTTAACCAATTAAGATGGTTAGGAGGAAAATGTCAAAATACATTATTTCTAAACACAAACTTCCACACTTGTAGTAAATAGCTCATCACTATGTTCTTTTTTAATTAGCCATTTTTCAATCATTTACAAGCAGAAATGAAGGGTCACACTGTATGCCTGTGTAATAGTTATATACCACGGGGAAAAAACGGACACTGATAGCTTCACACAGGCTCTCAATTTGTGTTAGTTCTATTTTTATAATTATAATTTAGAAAATTTTTTTTCCTGGGGCACCTGGGTGGCTCAGTTGGTTGGGGTCTGACTCTTGATTTTGGCTTAGATCATGATCTCAGGGTCATGGGATTGAGCCCTCCGTTGGGCTCCGTGCTCGGCGGGGAGCCTACTTGAGATTCTCTTTCTCCCTCTCCCCCCCTCCCTGCTCTCTCTCTCTCTCTAAAGTAAATAAACAAATCTTAAAAAAAAAAAAAAAAGAAATATTTTTTTTTCCTTTCTGAGAAACAATGACAATGCTGAGACATGAAATTACTAAGTGTGACTTCAACCCAAGTTAAGCATCTCAGAGCAATTTAGTGATGGCACATGGTAGGCATGACGCCTGCCTCACCAACAACCTTTCCTCCTTTCCTTGGAGGTTTCTATCTACTGAAGTTTGGGTAGTCACCCAGCCTCTATTAAAGTCCTTGGACTCTGGAGGAGCTAACACTTTCCATGACTCAGGGGTTGGTACACGTGGCTCAGGTGTAAACTAATCAGCATAAATCTATTTCCTGGCCACAGTCATTGTTTCATCATCCGTGGACATGTGACCTAAATGGGCCAATCAGGGTGAATTTTAGGACCCTGTCCTGGAAGGCTGGGACAGAAGTGTTCTCATCAGCCCAGACATGACAGGCAGCAAGGAACCTGACTGGGGCTGACATCCTGAGAGCCAGGCAGGGGCCCATGTGCCTTAGTTACAGTGGAAAGCTCCCCCTCCTTCCCAAAGCAACTGTATCATGGATAACTCTGTTAAACATTCACACTGATTGCTGTCAATCTTTCTGGAATTTCCTAATTGAAGCCAATTTACTTGACCTTTATTGTTTAAGCCTATTTGAGTGGGGTTTCATTAATGCCATTGAGCAAATTTTCGTGTGCTTCTCTGTCATCTCTATAACTTTGGCAAAGTGTCCAATCGTTGGCTCATTTTTCTACTGGGTTGTTTATTGAGTTTTGAGAGTTCTTTACATATTTTGAATAAAAGTCCTTTTTTTTATTATTATTATTTTTTAAGATTTTATTTATTTGCGAGAGAGAGAATGAGAGACAGAGAGCATGAGAGGGAGGAGGGTCAGAGGGAGAAGCAGACTCCCTGCTGAGTAGGGAGCCCGATGTGGAACTCGATCCCGGGACTCCAGGATCATGACCTGAGCCGAAGGCAGTCGCTTAACCAACTAAGCCACCCAGGCGCCCTGAATAAAAGTCCTTTACCAGACACATGGTTTGTAATTTTCTCCCAACCTGTGGTTTGTGTCTGGATTTTCTTAACAGTGTCTTTTGAAGAGGAGAAGTTTTTAATTCTGATGAAGTTTAATTTATCAAGTTTTTATTTTCTGGGTTGTGATTTACATACTGAAAAAATCTTTAACACAAGTCCACAAAGATGTTCTCCTTATGTTTTCTTCCAGAAGTTTTATAGTTTTACATTTAAGTCTATGATCCATTGAGTAATTTCTGGATATACATAAAGTATGAGTCATTTTTTTAATACGAATGTCTAATTGTTCCAATACCATTTGATGAAGACAATCCTTTCTCCACTGAACTGTCTTTGAATCCTTGTCAAAAATCGGGGGGGTGGGGAGATGGGGTAACGGGTGATGGAC
The DNA here is from genome assembly GCF_029215605.1 of Mirounga angustirostris. NCBI lineage: Eukaryota > Metazoa > Chordata > Mammalia > Carnivora > Phocidae > Mirounga > Mirounga angustirostris. The sequence goes on along the minus strand of NW_026991711.1, from coordinate 12,421,411 downwards.
ATTAAGGAGGGCACGTGATGTAATGAGCACTGGGTGTTATATAAGACTGATTATCACTGAATCACTGAACTCTACCTCTGAAACTAATAATATACCATGTGTTAATTAATTAAATTTAAAAAAGAAAAAAGACAAGGGAAGTATTAAAAAATGATCTTATCTAGGTATCAAATATACTATGTGCTCTACTAAAGCAAAGAAAATAAATTATATTATCTGAATGACTGGGAAAAAAACTCAACTGAACCATATGTATGTGGGTCTATTTCTGGCTTCTCTATTTTGTTCTAATGATAGAGATGTCTAACCTTGTGCCAATACCACCCTGTTTGGATTACTACTCCAGCTTTACAGAAGGGTGTCTCCACAGTGACACTAATGATATGTTGAGCCACACAACTCTTTGTTCTGGAGTCTGTCCTGTGCACTACAGAATGTTTAGCAGCATCCTCAGCCTCTACGACTAGATGCCAGGAGCAATACCTTCTCCCTTCCCCCTTTCCCCAAACTGTGACATTAAAAAACCATTTCCAGACATTACCAAAAGTTCCCTGGGAGATGGGGGCAAAATTACTCCAATTGAGAACCAATGCTTCATAATAACCTTAAAAGTCAGATAGCGTGACTCTTCGAAATTTTTCAAAACTGCTTTGGCTAGTCTACTTCCTTTGCAATTTTCCATATAAATTTTAGAATTCATTTTGTCAATTTCTACCAAAACTCCAGAAGGGACTTTGATCAGAACTCTCTGTATCTGTCAATCAGTTTTAATAATATAGTGAATTATATTAATTGGTTTTCTAATGTTGAACCAACAGTGCATTCCCAGGGTAAACTCCACTTGGTCATGGTTTATTTTTCTTGTTTATATTTTGTTAGATTAAATCCACTAATATATCTTTTAAGGCTAGTTGCCTTTAAACATGTTTGTATCCTCTATTATACTGTAAATGAAGGACAGGACCTTTGCTTTTCATTCCTAACCTAATGTTTCATTACAGGCCTAATGCTTACAGTTTATAGATCCAAAGAAAATAAATATATACATATTTTTTAAGTAGGCTACACACCCAGTGTGGAGCCCAATGCGGGACTTGAATTCATGACCCTGAGATCAAGACCTGAGGTGAGATCAAGAGTCAGACGCTTAACTGACCGAGCCACCTAGGCCCCTCAAAGATAAACATTTCTAAAGCAGTTGTCAATCAATTTGTCAGAAAATACTGACTTAAAAAAAAAATCTTTAAAGCAAGGCATTTAACTTTTATGTCATGTTTACAACATACAAATCATAAAACCGTCATCAGTGTAACTAAATTCTGAGCCAATACTTATAAAGAGGTATACCAGTTGTCTCACACTTTTATTGCAGGTCTTTTAAGTGCAAACACTAAACATTACATAGTAACTACTGTAACAGCTATAGAGAAAGAAGAAATCAGGAAAGGTTCTAATACCATCTCTTCTTGTGCATTTGTATTATAAAGACATACATCTTTTTTAGTTTTGTCTCAAATCTTTTCCAATGAGAGAATCTGCCCAAGCTAAGCATGACAAATTCTCACACTCCTCTGATTATAAAAAGCTAGATAAAAGCATACAAATAAAACCTGTATAATGTCAGTATCAATATATTTACCTTTCCATATTAGTAAAACTGGTGATATAATAAAGGTCTAACCTAATTTGGTTGTCATGAGGGTCAAATAAAATTTTACCCATCAAAATGCTCTGAAAACTATAAATACTATGTGGTTAAATTCACAGGCCAATTAAATAAATCTCTCCTGTTTCAATCTTCGCTTTCTACTTTGGAGTGATTTTTAAAACTGCTATCTTACTTCCACTGGGCTATGTAATATCCCATAGTGCCACCCACATATTTGGTGGTTAGGAATTTCTTGGAGGAATGAATTAGTCTGCATTTTTCTTAGTAATATAACAATATTATTCATAGCTGCCCTTTGCTGTTGGGAAGTGAGTGAACAGTCCTTTTATCAAAGCCTTGCATTCCTCACACACCTTAGGTCAAAGACGTTGCTACTGGGTAGTTTTTGAGCATCTTCCTTCCCAGTGGTGCTGAGGGACTACAGGTAGAGGTGGAAGAATTCTGGAAGGCTCAACTCCCCATCAGGGATGAGGACAGGTACACCCAAAGCATTCTTCTGATAATGGAAGTCAAATGGAACTTTACCCATTTTAAAACTGTCCTTGTTTAACTTACAGACTACTCATTTGGCCCCTTTTCTCAATATTGGGCTTTGTTCAAAGAGAAATGTAAACTTTCTATAAAAAATTATAATTGGTTCCACTAGTATAGGATAATCCACACTACAGGTGTGAATACACAGTGATGACACCCTGTTTGTGGACGGGACAGAAGAGACCTACAGATTCTTAATTCCACGCTGTAGCAGTTACAGCACAATAAGCATCTAGAGTCGTTTTAATGTAATCTCACAGAAAATTAAAAATTCTTCTCAAAGATTTATAAAAGTTATAACTAGGCATAGTCACTACCACATTGTTAACCTCTTTCCTTCATTCATTCACACATTTTACCAAGCATCTACTATGTGCAAGGCACTGTGTTTGACATTGGGTTATAAAGCAAATTTATATAAATAAAATTAAGTTTCTGTAATTTATAAAAATGGTTCTATTTCTATAAATGTGGAAGGCAGGTTTTAGATGGTTTATTAGGCTATGCCACATAAATGAAATTTGTTTTGAGGAGGAGGCCTTCAAAGACACACAGAGGTTATCCTTTAGAGCAGCCAGAACTGATATACTAGAGACTCATGACCACCAACTGTAAGACGTGAGGTACATGTTAAGATACCAAGGACGAGGAAAACAGTGATTTCAAATACGTGCCCAAACTGCAAGTCACAACGGCAGATGCTCTGAATTGACAGCAGTAGGGATTTATTTATTTAACAGTAGTCAGTGTGTCTCTGGGTGAGTACTGGAGAGGCCAATGATCAGTGAATAAAAAGCACTTCCTGCTCTCAAAGAGTCCAGTATGAAGACTGATCCATAAAGAGATTATAAAAAATGCTGGTAAGTGCCGATAAAGAAACATGCAGGCAATCAGGGATGCAGACAGGAACGGCATCCATCTAGTAATGTGGGAAAGGAGAGACACACAGTGTTCTAGAAAGTGGTGACTGAGTCTTAAAAGTGCTCAGGAGTTAGTAAGGCGAAGGTGAAAGGTGGCAGTAGAAAGGAAGAGAGGGGAGACATTCCAGGGAGAGGGAAGAGCAGGGGCAAAAGAGGGGCAGAGGGCAGCATGGTGGGTGAGGAATTTACAAGTAGTCTGAGGGGTTATTCAGAGTATAAAATCTGAATCAGTGAGTGGCAAGAGATGAGGCTGGCATGGGATGGTGGTGTGGAAAGGATTTACAGAGACTAAATAGCTATCCTCAAAGTTTTTTATGTCAAAAATAAATTAGTTAAATGTAGATAACTTTGAGATATGAAAATACATATAGGCATATGTCAACTACTACAATGATGAAGTATTCAATAAGGAAGATGTTACTTGATTTTGAAATGATCTTCTGTCTATTCATGTAAGGTATCCTTACAGCAGCCTTTCAGGTATATTTTAAATGGCCCTAGATTTAGACACTTTATATTAAATAGAATTTATGGGCCAAATGCCCCAAATTGGCAGTCTACTATTCTTACTCTGGTTCAGTCAAACCAGAAACATGTGAAAAGTTTAATAACAATGAAACCTGAATTCAAGTAGCCTATCAATACTATAGGCAACTGAGTTAATTGTGGAAAAATCTGTCATATTTCGTTCAGAAAGATGGACTTTGACCAGGGAAACTCCTCCAGAATGGTTGGAAAACATTTGATAAAGCCAACAGAGCTTAGTAAATAATTGAAATAAGTATCACAATTTTATGGCAATCAGGAATTAGGAAATAACACATCATCAACTTTTATATGCTACTGGACGTTATTTTATCTTTTTTTCTGATTCAGGAGGCAGATCTATAGTTTATCAGTCTGATATCAGTTATTATTATAAAGAAATGATAATATATACTACAAAAAGCAATGTCTGTATAGATTTTACTCAAAAACAAACTAAGGGGCGCCTGGGTGGCTCAGTCAGTTAAGTGTCTGACTCTTGGTTTCGGCTCAGGTCATGATCTCATGGATCGTGGGATAGAGCCCCACATCAGGCTCTATGCTCAGCAGGGAGTCTGCTTGAAGAGTCACTCCCTCTGCCCCTCCTCCACTCTCTCTCTCAAATACATAAATCTTAAAAAAAAAAAAAAAACTAAAAATAGCTTCTATAAGAGCCCTCTCATAAAAGTAGAGAGTATGGATTACTGAACACCAAAGTTTAATTTAGTAAGGTAAATTATTCAGGCTAATGTCAACTCTATATATACCTAGACATTTAGAGCTGGTGCATCAAGTAAGAATTCTTTGAACAGAAATAACAAGTAAAAGAAAAAAAAGAAAGAACCAGTAATCACAGTTCAGTTTGAGAGACCATACGTCAACACAAAATTATAGAGTCATAGGAACTATGACGTCATAGTAACTAAACACTGGGGCATATATGAATGATATTCTCAGCAGAAATTCCATGTATTAATTTACTTAGAATTCCCACCAATCACCGCACCTGAAAATCAGAGCTAATCCAGACAATGGTCAGATAGTGATAACCTTGAACGGTGGTTATACAGAAAGCTTGATGGTTTTATCACCTTGCTTAAAATTTAAATGCCAAGATACATCTTCTAAATGCCAATACATGCAAAGAACAGTAAGTAATTACTGGTTGGAAAAAAAAAAAACCCTCGATGAACTTTATGCATCTGGAAAGCTCACATTTTATGCTATCAGACTGAGCTTAAAAAGATCTCAGTGCACCAAGCTCATGAGCAACTGAGACAACCGTTTAAAATGTAATTAGCCAGTTCCATTTTTCAGTGTGCCCCAGAGACGCGACTGAGGTCACTGGGCACCTGTCTGTGGGAATAGCACACGCTAATGTCGTATATGGGCGTGTATGTGTGTGCACAAAAACACTTATAGGAGCCTGTATATGTTCAGGGTATTTGAAAATTTTTATTTAAATGCCGATTTTTCCATCTAGCATTGATTAATCTAACCTACTTATGAAGCTAGATGTTGTCCCTGTTATCTGCCATTTAGAAATAATGTAAACGGGGATGCCTGGGTGACTCAGTCAGTTAAGCATCTGTCTTCGGCTCAGGTCATGATCCCAGGGTCCTGGGATCGAGCCCCGCATTGGGCTCTCTGCTCCGCGGGAAGCCTGCTTCTCCCTCTCCTCCCCGCTTGTGCTCTCTCTCCCTGTCTCTGACAAATAAATAAATAAAATCTTAAAAAAAAAAAAATAACATAAATGTGTGACCAGGCTTGGGCAATGGCACACTTTATGGCTTAATTCACATGGCCACCATATTATTGTTTCTCAAGATAGAGTTGAAAACCCTTTGCAGCAAAATAATCACTTGTGATGCTTAAAATACAGATTCCCAGGTACCACACTCAACCAACTGAATCTGGGGACTGGCAGAGTGGGAAGACTGGAAATCTGTATCTGTAACAGGAATCTAAGTAATTTCTAACTAAGCATACTAAAATTTGAGGACTACTGAACCAGGTGATGCTTCCTGAGGCAGGCACATCACTTATATAACCCCAAGCTACCACATGGAACACAGCTAGTTTATGGAATGAATCAATATATGTAAATACAGAAATTTCCAGGTCACAAAGAACTCAGACAACTTCCAATTCAAACTGTAAGGGACCGTGGTTTTGGTGTTTCTCTTCACTGGGAAGAAAGCGCTGCATGCAGTATAGTGTGCTAGGGCAGAGACCACACTGTGCTCACATTTCTATCTCCAGCACCTAGTTCAGTGCTAAGGAAGCTCAGTAAATATTTGCAAAATGAAGCGGGCCAGTAAGTCCTGGTATGAGCCAAGGGTAGACCAGTTAGACCAGTCCATGGGTGAAGTTCACTAGTCCCTACTGCAATGACCTGCATGACCACAAAAGTGCCTCCATGGATATTGATTTGGGGGTTGTAAAGAAATTTTGGCAAGTGGGCAAATAGTGAGCATGGACTATATTTTCTATTTCCCCTTCCAAAGTCCCTCCTGACCCGTCCTTCCTAGCTCTGGCCTTTGGGAGGTTGATGCACCAGGACTGCTGGCCTGCAGGCTGCACTGCCTGTCCCCTGGCTCCTGGCTGAGTTCAGCCAATGGATGGTCCAGTAGGAGCCTGGAGGGCAGGCGGAGAGTGAGGATGGGGTGGCTACGAACATGTCCCTCCCTGCCAGGGCATGGGACTGAGCTCTCCCCTACAACCTGTCAGGTGGCCCCCCTGTGGAGTTTCTCCCTTCCCCCTCCCCTAGCCCACAGGGTGAGAGGTGGTACCCCAGATGTTGCTAACCTCGAGGGTACTGCAATATTACTTGTTGGTTTCCCTATACCCTGTGCAAACTTTTTCAAAGTAGTCCATTTATTAGCCTTTCTTCAATGTCCCGAGTGTGCTGCCTATTTCTACATGGGATCCTGAGGGAGGAATCTCAAAACTTCATAGGCTGTGTGGAGTTTTGACACACAGGGGACTCAGAATTCTTCAATCTGCACGGGCTCTAACTTGCATAACAGAATTGTAAACAGGAATGGGATGTTTCTTTTTATCTAATCGAAAGCATCTGGGAGGCAGTCTGCTCTTTAGATCAGAGTCAGGGAAGATGAACCGTGATCAATAAAAACCCATCTGAGGTCTGCTGCTAGGAGAACTGTGTGTTCTTATGCAGCTCCACAAGAATCATGTTAGGAGCGCACAAGGCATTTAAGTACATCTAATAATGCAGATTAAAAGGGCAATGATTTTTATTAAGCTATGTGTTACACACCTATTCCTTTCAGCTTTCTCCAAAACTCTTTCTGGGAGAGAGACGTTCAACTTCCTCTTTTTCTTGAAACATCCTGATAGTCAAAGCGAAAATGTAGGTGGCAATTTCTGCTTTCCTGGCTTTTGGAACATGTTCTTCTTTCAACTCCCAGCTAGTTTCAATCTTGACATGCAAGGGTTGCTTAGGACTTTATAATCCCACAGTGTCATATCCTAATCGTTACAGATCGTCGCGTACTATGGACCTTGTTAAACATTTACCAACTTTATGCTTCAAGGACGGGGTGGAAAATCCATATTCTGGAAATCACTGATAAAGTTACCCCTCTCACATGTTTAGTTATCACTCAGGCTGGGTGCCATCCACAAATTTCCTCAATAAAGCCTGAGCTTGATTTCCTCGGCTGATTCTCTAGCCTGCAGTGATTACTCCAGCCTATTACTTCATTTTATCATCCCCGCAGGACAGGTTACGGAGAACGGTTTACTTTCAAACCTTTACTTGTTCTTGGCACCACTGCTTTCCTTATCAAATTCTAAACAAAATGCTGGACTCCAGAGGTCTGTCTAGGTACCGGGTTGGACAAGGGTGGTTTCTGCAAGGAGACAATACGTTTGAGCCTCTTCTCAGAGAAAACCCAGTCACACTCGCCTTGAAGTTCAAGGCCAAGAGTGTGCAAGCCTTATTGTCTCAGTGACAGGTTTCACACTTCAAAGCAAAAATTAAAAATTACCATCTGCCCAGGCGTTTCAAGGTAGAGAGACAGCTGAACTGTCAATGCCATGTAATAATTGTTTTTTTTTCCTTTGGGATTCCTAGAAAACTTTACCATGGTTAAAATTACTTTAATATTTAAATGTGAACTGCACTCCATATATTATCCTTCGTTCTCATGTTTACTTTTTGATTTAGAAGGTCATTTGAGACTAGACCATTTATGACAGTGGTTCTTAAATTATGGCGGCTTAAGACCCCTTTATATATATACACATATATAATTAAAATTATTGAGAATTCCTTAAAAATTACTGAGAACTTTTATGTATATGGGTGTTATCTCTCCATATGTATAATATTAGGAATGGCAACTGGAAAATGCTAAAAGATTTATTAATCTAATTAAGATAATAATAAATTTATTACATGTTAATGAAAAAATAATGAAAAATATAACATTTTCCTCCCCCCAAAAAATGAGGGAAAAGAGTAGCACTGTTTTACATTTTTGCAACTCCCTTTAATGTCTGACATCATAGGAGAAACCCGCATTCTCATACCTGCTTCTGCATTCAATCTGTTCAACATGCTCCTTTGGATGATGTATACAAAGCAAGTCCAGCTTCACACAGACATTCGGTTGGAAAAGGAGGGACCTCAAAGACTTCCTGAAAGGGTCTCGGGGACCCTAAGGCTTCCTGAACCACACTTTGAACTGATTCTCGGACTGGTTAATGTCAGGGAGGATGTGTGTTCGTGGCCCTACTTACTGGCAAGAGCATGATTAAAAGTCACAGTAGTAACTGTAGGACCTCCACCTCATAAAAACAAGTACAACAGAGGCAGAAGACATTTACTTCTTTCTCTGTTCTTTCTCTCCACACGAAGAAACAGACAATTTTATTTTTCTTTTTTAAAAGACAGGCAGGATCAACAAGCTTCCCTTGACTGTTCCATTCGGCTCTGAGCTGAGGGGAGGCAGGTGCACAGGGAAAGCCCTTTGACGGACAGTGACCGAAGAGGAAACTCAGGGAACATAGGCAGACAGCTGGCGTTTGTTCCAATTCCTCGCTTTATTTTAAAGCTTTCTGGTTCTCAGTAAGTGGCTGCAAGGTAATCCTGTTTTGGCAAGAGTGGGGCAGGAACTGCCACAGCGATCTAACACTGAACCTTCTGCTCTCTACTGGGGGGGGAGGGGTAGGGTGTTCCGAGTCTCACCGAGGGTGAGAAGACTCTGGGCTGAGGCACGCAAGTGAGGCCGCGAACTGGGCCGCTCTGAGCCCCTGAGCCCAGTCTGGCCTCTCATGGCTCTGCGTGTCTGCAGACACAGGGGAGAGGTCAGGTGGGGGACACTGATTTAAAAGTCTGAGTGGTCGGTTAGTTCAGTTGGTTAGAGTATGATGCTAATAAAAGATTAAAATAGCAATAAAACCCATGAGCTGGAGAAATTAATGGCTGGAAAGAATGAGAAACCTTATGGTCAAAATACTAGACCTTTTCCCACACGTGTTTGAGCTCTTAGCCTCACCTCGCTCCTAACTAGCTCCTCAAACTGTCTTTCCAGAGAAAAGGAGGAAGTCCTAGAAGGGGGATGGCAGAGCTATCACTGCTCTGTTTCAGCCGTCTGGAGCGTTAGTTTAGTCCGAGCGAAATGGGCAGCGGCAGCTGCTGAGAGAAAACCACTGTGTGATGTGCTGGCAGAGCACAGCTGCCCCCGAGATACTCACGGACTGAAGACCCCCGCCAGCCGAGGCGCTCACCTCGTTGAAATGGACATCCTGCATTCCGACGTCTTCCATCATGGAGGCCTCCTCGTCTATGTTTGGGGTAATCACCCTGAATGCTGTGCATCCTTGTCTAAACATGCCTAGAATGGACATAGCAGGGGAGAGAGCCAGTCAGTAACCCGTAAGTGGACGGACCCTGAGGGTTCTTCCTGCCGCCATGTTTCTGCGTTGAAGGAGACAACGAACTCTGAAGTCTCTTATGTCTCAGGCCACTGTTCTCACAGGGAGCCACTGTGTGCTTCTCTTCATCTGCTTCCTCATACCTAGCGTTCTCCTCCCTCAGTTCTGTCCTCATTCTTTTAATTTTTCACCACCTTTATTAAAATGTATGCAACCTTTAAATAAACTATAAATAAACTGAAACAGGGACTGGATCCAAATTAGTAGTTTTTTAAAATAACAACAGTAATTTGATTTGGTACAGTGACCCATGCTCAGATACCAAGAAAAATAAAGCCAAAGCCAATCAAAGAGAAACATGACTCAAACAGAACTGTTTCCTTCAAGTTGTCACCTCTCCCACTGTGGCTGAGGGTAACCCAGAACTCAGATGAGAACTTGCTCTTCTCCTTCATGGAGCAGTCTGCCAAGAGGTAACTCACCAGCCGCAGCCATGAGCTGAGAGGCTGTTAGCTGGTTCCATATCTGCTGCCTGAGGGGTAAGGATGGGCCTCTTGTCCTCCCACAACCGAAGAGCAGGAGCACCGGCAGCATGAATACTGCAGAGGCCTAAGCACTCTAATTCTCTAGGGGAAATCGTATAAGGTTGGAGCGGGGATAAATAACTGGGATAAGGATAAACCCTTGGGGCGTCTGGGTGGTTCAGTCGGTTAAGTGTCTGCCTTCAGCTTGGCTCATGGTCCCAGGGTCCTGGGATCGAGCCCCACACTGGGCTCCCTGCTCGGCCTGCTTCTCCCTCTCCCTCAGGTGTTCCCCCTGCTTGTGTTCTTTCTCTTTTTCTGTCAAATAAATAAATAAAATCTTTAAAAAAAAAAAGATAAACCCCTTAAGCAATAATGGCCCATTTGGGGCCTTCACTCATCTTGGAGTCACTGGGGAAAAGTCATATGTCAGTTAGACAATGTCAGCTGGGCAAAAACGACCAAGTACAGAAGGACTTGGAACGTCCTGCTACTCTATTTTGAGGTCACTGTTTACAATAAAGCAAAACAGAACCCAAAACTTGAATTGAGACCTCCCATATTTTGGGAAAAAGAGGAACACAGAGTATTTTGAAACCACGACTTGAAAGAGTAGATTTGTGGAGAAAGGGGACCCCTCCTACACTGCTGGTGGGAATGCAAGCTGGAGCAGCCACTAAGAAAAACAGTACGGAGGTTCCTCAAGATGTTAAGAATAGAGCTACCCTATGACCCAGCAACTGCACTTCTAGGTATTTACCCCAAAGACACAGACGTGAGGAAAAGAAAGGGCATGTGCACCCCAATGTTCATAGCAGCAATGTCCCCAAGGAGCCGAGATGCCCTTTAACAGATGAATGGATAAAGAAGATGTGGTACATATACACAGTGGAATATTATTCAGCCATCAGAAATGATGAATACCCACCATTTGCATTGACATGGATGGAATTGGAGGGGATTATGTTAAGTGAAGTAAGTCAAGTAGAAAAAGACAATTAGGGCGCCTGGGTGGCTCAGTTGGTTAAGCGACTGCCTTCTGCTCAGGTCATGATCCTGGAGTCCCGGGATCGAGTCCCGCATCGGGCTCCCTGCTCGGCAGGGAGCCTGCTTCTGCCTCTGACCCTCCCCCCTCTCATGTGCTCTCTCTCTCTCATTCTCTCTGTCTCAAATAAATAAAAAAAAATCTTAAAAAAAAAAAAAAAGAAAAAGACAATTATCATATGGTTTCACTCATGTGGAACATAAGTAACAGCATGGAGGACCATAGGGGAAGGGAGGGAAATCCAAAGGGGGAGAAATCAGAGAGGGAGATGAACCATGAGAGATTATGGACCCCGGGAAACAATCTGGGGGTTTCAGAGGGGAGGAGGGTGGGAGGAGGGGGTTAACAGGGTGATGGGCATTAAGGAGGGCATGTGCTGTGATGAGCACTGGGTGTTATACTTAACTAATGAATCATTTAACGCTACATCAAAAACTAATTTTGTATGATACAGTGGCTAACTGAACGTAATAATAATTTAAAAAAAAGTAGATTTGTGAAGGCAGAGATTCTTCTGCTGCACGATGGTCAAAGTTTCCAAGCCTTGAGAGAAAAGATTCCCGTGACAAGTATTAATCTAGGAGCTTGAGGATACATTAACATACAAAAAAGCAAAATTATAGAAGCCAACCCCCCAGGTTTCTGGGTAGAGAGTATACTTAAAATATACGCCTCAGCTCCAGTGAAGTAACAAGGGTGGCCCAAGCGCTTCCTCTCCTTGCATAGGAACACGTGCCATGGAAATGGAGAGAAAAAGAAGGAAGGAGAGCCAAGTCTATCCATGCAGAGTTGCAAGGGAAAATCCCCACACCTCTAAGTGTCAGGTGGATGGGGCAGATGGGGCCCTGGGGGCCGGGCCCACCCTCAGGCTCACCTCCCCGGCGCCTCCTCTGGCAGGTGCTGTGGCTGGAGGGGAAGAGGGGCAGCTCCGGACGGAGGGCTATGTCTGCTTCTAAACACGAGGAAATGTATTACCTGACAAAAGGTCTCAACAGCAAATCATGCTAGTAGCAAGAGAATATGGAAACCCTCTTCAATTTCTTTTTCTTTTGGGCTCTGATGTATGACAAGCCTAGATTCCCTTCAATTCCATCCTAAATAGCCAGCTGGACTAGAAATACAGAAATTCCCTGGCCCTGGCGTCTGACTTTATACTATTTCTCACTTTGCAAACGGACTTCTTGTAAGTACGCTCCAGGACACAGGCACGCATGAGCAGCTTTTCTAAAATCTCTTGATTTTGAAATGGAAATGAGCAACTGGTGTTTAACCAAAAGAACCCATGAAAGAATTCATGGACTGCTCAACTGGGAACAAACATATAATGCACAAAAGAGTGCACTTACACACTCCTGCCCTCTCCTTCCCTGGGGAGGTAAGGTTTCTGGCCAGCGAGGCTGCCTACCCACATAATAAAGCCAATTGGGCTGTGGTTCTAAAAGAACGTTGTCTGATAATGTCCCGTTAAAACTGTCATTTGATTGATAAAACCGTTCCAGTGGGAACTATCTGAAGGGAAAATAAATCTTCTCTCAGCTCAACATTGGCCAGTCAAGGACACCCAGATGCAAAGCTCATTAACTAGTTCTTGCAAGATAGAGCCATTAGTTAAAGGTTACACAGTAACATGCCATCTAGTTTTGTTTTTGATATTGGCACCTCTGCTGTGCCCACCAAGCCAAGCCAATGTCTTACCAGTGAATAAAACAATGAACACAGTGCGCGCGCGTGCACACGCACACACATCCCCAAATCCAACCCCCCCACCCCCCACCTCCAAATCTTTCTGAATGGCTCCCACTTGTCTTTGCTGCTTTGTATAGTTTTATATTCATTTCACAAAACACAGGAATCCTTCCTCACCTTTCCGTGTGAGATATTCTGCCACCAGGGCTGTGACATGGACATAACACATCGCTGCCTACAATAAAAGACATGTGCTTCAGAATCACCATGTACAGAGCGCGTCAGAATGCTCCCAGACAGAAATCTAGTGACTGCATGTACTTGTATTAGATCTCAAGGAAACCAGGGTTCCTAAGAGCTGATATCTTACCTTTTGAAAAAACTGGAACAATTCACATAAACTGAAGTTTTGAAATACATTGCAAATTGAGACAAATGGTAGTAGTTTGCTAAGGCTCATTTCTGTTTAGAATTACTAAATTTTAGTATAAGAGATTAAAAAAAGCATTTTTTTCTTACTATATTGATGATTTCCACATCATTTCTCTTAAGGTAAAAAGAAGACCATTTGAAGAAAAGGCATGTGTCTTTTTAGATTCTGAGAGAACTGCTCAAATTTCAGCAGCTAATAGTTTTCTCTCAGCTTAAAAAAAGATGTAGCAATTGCTTCCCAACATAGAATTCTAAACCAAAATTATAACTTAATGTTTATTAGATAACATTCTAAACACTTTAAAATGAAAGAAAAAAATAAAAAAAATTTTTTTTAATGAAGTTGCCACAGTGGTATAAAAAAGAGCTGTTGGAAATGAACCTGATTCTGATGACTGAGCCCCTGGTTTTTTTGTCAGAATGATAGAAAAATTACTCGTAGTAGTAATATGTAATTCACTTTCATTATGCTAATATGTAGTTTAGATTAAATTTACGATCAAACAGAATGGACTTCTTGAATAATCAATACATAAAAACGGTTACATAAAATTTTCAGATGCAGAACATAACTGTACTAGTTTAGGCAATTACCGAAGTTTAAAAGTAAAATCATGCTTCTTTGGTAATACTGCTGACCATACCTAAATGCTTTAGGCCCAAATCGTAAACAGTTTTCAGAAGAACACAGAACCTGCCATACAGCCCACTGCTTTCCTTAATGTCTCCCCCTTTTACAGATGGTGTCACAAGGCACAGAGGGGTGAAAAATGGGCTCATCACAGCGATTAAGTGTTGGATTTGTTCTGTCTCTGGGGACAGACCACACACCCAACTCCCTGCCCTCACCCTGTCTGCTTCTGGAGACACGCTCTGTACACGGGCAGCACTCTGAGGCCTACCACATCCACAGATGACAATGGACTACCTCCAAAAGGAAAAAGCAATGTCCTATCATTACTTTAGTAACAGGAACATTAAATTTCATCATAAAAGAGCTGAATTTTAGAACTAGAGAGGAGTTTTAATGCAGAAACGGAGTGCACTTGAATTAGCAGGTGTGTATGTGACCGTGGATGCTTTCTAAGAGCTTTCAAACAATGCTCTCCTGTGACAGAAACATTTCCTTAGAGTGTTGTAAACTGTTGAGATGCTTAGAAGTTGTGAAGCAACCCCAAGCCTAACACTGTTGAAGTATCACTTCTTTCGATTACTGGGAAATTTTTCTTAAATTGGCTTCTTTTAGTGAATGAGACATAGTTTTCCCCAAAACCCAGCTCAAGAGTCTTGCTGGGCTACCTCAGACAGATCCCCATTCTTGACATGGATCCTGGCCATGCTGTCCAGCCATGTCTTCCTGAGCTCGGGAGTGCTGGCGTAGGACTTGGCCAGACTGTACTGGAGGTCCACCAGCATCTCCGGGTCATTCTCATGCTCCTTCATCTGGGCGGTGGCCATCAGAACTGTGCGTATCCTTTTGGTCAGGTCCTTCACGTCCGAGGAAAAGGTAGTGTGCTAAAACAAGGGTGGAAGAAGGATACATGGCTTTCAGCTGTGTTCTGCCTCTCCGCATCCATACTAGATGATGAGGCAGTCTTGAGGGTCACCCACCTTGATGAGCCTGTCACTGTTGGCACAGTTGTTGATGATGGACAGGGACTGCTGGAATCTGGTTCCCCCGATCCCAACAACATCTGCTATCAGCTGGCTGACGGAAATAATGACCTTAGGGACACACAAATGTGAACAAATAATTTCACCTTCAAATGACTCCCCAGACTTGGCTCCTGCCTTCAGTTAGGATGTGCATGAGGACAGGGCAAAGTTTTGAGCACAGATCATTCCAGTGCAGGAAACAATGTCTGAGTCATCTTTTTCCCTTCCAAGAATCGTTTCAGAAGGTGATTTTGCTATCCTTAAGTATTTTGTTTGCATAGCAAAATGCTCATCAGGAAAGTATAGAGGCATGAGAATCAGATAAGCCTGTATCATTTGGATAGTCACTTACTTTCTCTAATAAACAGGGAGACCTTATTATTTACCTCCTTGGTTAACTGGTTTGAATGTATACCCACTAAATATTCTATAAGTAGACTGTCCTTTGCATTTTTTATTAAAACATATACATATTAACTATGCAATGGGGGGGGAATCTGTCTTTACTGGTGTCTGTGATATGCTCTGCCTTTGCCCAGTCACTCAAGCTAAAACATGGATTCCATCTTTATTCCCTCCTTTTCCTTCACCATCCCCAGGTACCATCAATCAATAAGTACTGTCAACTCATTCTCCCCTTCTTCTAACCTTACCATACCTGGTCCAAGACACCATCCTCTCTGGCCTGGATTTGACCATGGTTTCTCCAAAGTCTTTCCAGCTAAGGCCTTGACTCCCTTGATCCATTCTCAGCAACAGTCCAGGCGATCCCTCCAAATATGCAATGACGTCTTCTCAAGTTGTTTTCATCCATATTCTTTACTTTACTGTAAGGACCTTCTCCAGTTTCCTGCACAGGCCCTTCCCCTTGGGCATCCGTCGCCTGGAACATGCTCATCCTCCAAACCTGCTAACCCCTATTCAACTTTCACATCTTCTAGAAGCCTCCCTGCCCCAGTCAGATGCCCCTCCCCTCCTCAGTGCACTCGAGTTCCCCTATTACAGCACTGGGGACAGTGTATTGAGAAGAGCTTCGGGGTTTGTCTGTTTTCCAGCAGACTGGAAGTGTGTCCACATGGAGTGTGAACACTCCATGAGGGCCAGGAGAGTGTTCTTTTTTGTTCATGGTTGTATCCATGAATCTTAGCACATAGTTTGCAAACAGTAAGTATTTGTTTAAAAGAGGAATAAACACAGAGATGGAGAAGGCACTCTTACATGAGTTTATAGAAAAAGAGAGCCTACAAAACCACGTAAGACTTTTCATATCTTGCATGGTTCCCAGAGCAGAGCATTTGGGACATTTTGACTCTGGAGAGATTGCAGGTGTGTCAGTATATGGAAGACAGAAAAGAACCACTTGGGGGTGCCTGGGTGGCTCAGTCGGTTAAGAGTCTGCCTTTGGCTCAGGTCGTGACCTTGGGGTCCTGGGATCGAGCCCTGCACTGGGCTCTCTGCTCAGCAGGGAGTCTGCTTCTCCCTCTGTGCTCACTCTCTCTCAAGTAAATAAATAGAATTTTTTTTTTTTAAAGAACCATTTTGGACTTTCTGTGTTTTACCTAAGATGTCTGCTATGAGGCACCCTCATGCAGATTCTAATAGATGGTGATTCAGTGGAATTTCAGTCAGTCCAATATTGAGTCAATATTTAGAAGTCAATTTACCAACAGAAATGCACTTTGGGCCCAAATCTTACAATGTAGAGAACAAAATAAACCAAACCAGTAAATGTGACTTTCCAGTTTTCCATCTCAAGGCCAGATCTTGCCCTACGTACACTGAGGTAAACGGGTAAATGCGACGAAGTCTTCCTGCTAACACAGAATCCCACAGAACACAACTGCGCTGCAGAGTGAACTACACGCACCTGCAAATGTGTGCGGACGAAGGACTTCTTTCCAGTGTAGTCGAAGTTGTTCCTCATGAGGAAGTACAGCAGCTGGGAGGCCTCAGTCCTGATGGAGCTCAGCTTCGAGTTGCAGCCCTTGAGGATCTCGTAGCACAGAGCTGCACACATGTCAGCCCTCCCTTCGTAGAACGTCGAGGGGAACTAGGTGAACACCAGAGAGCAAGGGCAGATGGAGATGAGTGTACCCTTCAACTCCGGGTGCAAAGCAGACAGGATGATCTTCAACGAGGGCTTCCCCCGAGGAAGCAGCTTACCTTATAAATGAATGACCTTAAGGCAGTGAAGACATTTTTTAAAGCTGTTTCAGACTGATGTTTTTGAAGAAAACACAGGTAGACGTCAAAAACTTTTTTCATGAGAGGATTATGTCCATGGTCAGCCAGGAGCTGGTTCTGAGAACACACAAGGACAGCTTGGTTAGTGAGACACACCAGACATCCCTACTACTCAAAGGTTAAATGTCCCAGGTACTAAGACAACTTAAAATTTAAACTCTGCCACGAATCTCCAGGAAAGCACAGAATCCTCATGTAGTACGAATAAACCTGTAACTAAATTTCTGTTTTGGAGAGTTTTTTTTTAAATTTTTAAAGAGTTTATTTATTTTAAGAGAGAAAAGAAAAGCAAGCACGAGTGGGAGGAGGGGCAGAGAGGGACAGAAAGGACAAGCAGACTCCATGCTGAGCATGGAGCCCAACTCGGGGCTCGATCCCTTGACCCAGAGGTCATGACCTGAGCCACAATCAAGAGGTGGATGCTTAACCGACTGAGCCACCCACGTGCCCCTTGCTTTTTCCTATATTAAGGGAGGGACTAATCATAAAACTTCCTAGCAAACCATAACATGGCTTGAAAGACAAGTGTTCCTCAGTACTGATTTGGCTTCTCTTTATTTATTTTTACTGTATACCAGCAACCAATTCAGAGGGAATCTTTGTGATATCTTAATTCCAACAAAGAAGTGCCCTTACAGGTGTCAGCTGATTAACGGGCTGGAAAAAATATCGAAGTGAGGTATATGAAGTAAGGTCCTCTAAAAGTACGTTTGTGGGGGGCCTGGGTGGCTCAGCCCGTTAAGCGTCTGCCTTCGGCTCAGGTCATGATCCCAGGGTCCTGGGATCGAGTTCCACAGCAGGCTCCTTGCTCAGCAGGAGTCTGCTTCTCCCTCTGCTTCTGCTCTCGCACTCTCTCAGATAAATGACATCTTTAAAAAAAATAAAAAGATAAAATTAAATTTGTTTTTTCCAGGCTTCTCAGGCACTCTGTTAAGCAATGAATAACCAGACAAGCTTGGTAAGGTGGGAAACATACAGGCTTTGATCAGGCAGCATTTATCATCTGCACAGGTAAACTGAGTCTTACTATTCTCGTCTGTAAAATGGCGACCCTAGAACTGACCTTGCACAGCCACTGCGATTACACGAGTCAAGTACAGAAAGCATGTGATGCATACTTGGGTCTGGCTCAGTAAGTGTTGGCTAGCAGGATTTTAACAGGTCATGGGTTTTACTCAACAAAGCAAAACAAGAGGGCCAACAGTTCATACTTCTCACCGTTCGGCCAGATTTTCTCAAACCAGCAGTAAATTCATACTAACTGAATGCCTTGTATAAACCTGGTTGCTGAGCTAGAAGCCAGGATGCAGCCACCGTGTCTAAATGTGTGGGACACTACAGAGCTACACCTTCAACTACGCGCAAAGATGTGTGTGTTTGGGAGAGGGCACACGTCTGCATTCTGCACAAGTAGGCAAAGATGATTTTAATAAAAAAAGGTCAGGAGGCCAGTATCTCAAACTGATCTTACAATTGTGCCAAATGACTGGAGATAGCTTATGGCCAAGTAATTCTGTTAAACGGCAAAGTATGGCTAGAGTATGAGTGTTAAGATTTACCTCCTCTTACTTTGGAGAAAAATTTTATTCAAGGAGTAAGTATTGTTTTCTTAGGTCCAGTGATTCACAGGTGAATGCACAGCTGGTAGGACACCGGGAATTCACAGGGATCTTTATAACATGAATACTGAGGCACAGCACTGAACTTCATCATGTGAAAGAGAAACAATTTAATGAGCAGAAAATGGGACTTAATCAACTGAATATGCTATCATTCTCAACCATGAGCAGCTGTTCACCAACTGGAAAAAAAAGGCTGTTTCCAGTGTTTTGGGAACCGCTTACATGGTTTGTTGTCTGTGAACATTACTTTTCCCAGGGGCCACCGTTCTCCCTAATTACGGCTGGATTAAGGTTTGCGCAGATCTGGATGTGAGCTTTCCTTCTCTCAGCACTATCTGCTGGAGACATCCAGAAGAGACAGTGCATACAAAAATCACCAGGAGCCCTGGTCTTGCTGTTGAACTGGCCTGTCTCCGAGTTCTTACCCCAGGAGTTAAATTTTCCTTCCTGACTCTCTCTGGTCAAGGTTGTGCTTCCCGTTTTCAGGATTTAGTCTTCTTGGGGTCTGATCCCAAAATCCACTTGCAAGAATGCAGTTAAAATCACTCACACTAAGATATAAGTAACTCCTCATTTCAGGACCTCTTACCCTGGACACACCCCCGTGTACCAGCTGCCTTCTGTAATCTTCCAATCAGTTTTCTTTCCTCCCTCTCTCTGCTGTCTCTTTTTCACTAATTAGAAAGTTATATACACTAAATATAAAAAAATTTTGAACATTCAGAAAGGTCCACGGCGGGAGGGGGGAAGCAAAAACAAAACTACCCTTCACTTCTCCACTCAGAAATCAACACAGGTAACACCAGAGTGTATCTCACTTCTACTTTTTATCCCTGTAGACTTGTAGTGAGGATAGGAAAATTTCATTCAGGAAAGTAAATGAGACACTAAGACAATATGAAAGGCATGACTTCTCTCTAGCAACAAGGTGGAGCACAGGTTATAAATAAATCTCAGGAACTGTCTGATGCAGATGCAGGTTTGACTGTTATAACACATCCTCCTAGGGGAAATGAGCCTTTCAGAGAATGAAGACACAACATCAGTAATTTTTAAAGATCCAGGAATAGGATGTAAACGACTTTAAACCCTCGGTACCAAAATGAGATGTCTAGAACTGCGCTATTTAAGACAGATACACCTTTCCTAGGCATATGGCACTGAGTTTTATTTAGAGAGCGCTTTAAGAATCCAACTGAGAAGAGCTGTTTCAGTTGCAAATGCTTACCAATCACTAAGGTGACCTAATCTCATGTGTCTTTGCAGACCAGGCTTATGGTTGTGTAAACCACACCACAAACTCCCTAGAAGTACCCAATATCCAAGTGCTCCTCACCGTCACGGACTGATTCTCACCAGGCAGCTCAAATCAAGAAAAGGCACAAGGTGGAATTGCTAAAAATATGTTCTCAGGTTAAATTTGTAAACACATTAAAAAAGATTATCAACTATTTAAAGGCCAGGGTTGACTTGGGATCATGTTAATCACAGACGTTGTAAAATTACCAGAGAAGAATCATATTTTTCTGCATGTAACGACCTTGGTTTACAAAACACACCCTTTTATGTATTAAATGACAGAACATATGTGAAAGCATCCAACACAGGACCAGCATCTGGTAAGTGCTTGGTAATATTCTCCTTTTTTTCTGTATGGGATCATTCAACTACCTTGATGTCCCTCAGCTTATCTTTTCTCTCTCTGTCCCCACCCTACCACCACCTCCCACCCAACGCCTGGCTTAGTGGGTGGAGAACGAGGGCTTTGGCAGGCCAGGTGTGCAGTGATCCTGGGCAAATTTTCTGACCTGTCTCAGCCTCTCCTCATCTGTAAAATGGGGATTAAAGATCCACGAGGCCAGGCTGTTGTGAAGATTAATGCTTGAGGCACAGAAGGCACTCAATAGCAGGGCTTAAATCTTTTCAAACATTTTCTCTCATTAAGAATGTGTTTTCTTGGGGCGCCTGGGTGGCTCAGTCGGTTAAGCGTCTGCCTTCGGCTCAGGTCATGATCCCGGAGTCCTGGGATCGAGCCCCACATCAGGCTCCTGGCTCAGCAGGGAGCCTGCTTCTCCCTCTCCCTCTGCCTTTCTCCCTGCTCATGCTCTCTCTCTGTCTCTGTATCTCTGTGTCTCAAATGAATAAATAAAATCTTAAAAAAAAAAAAAAAAAAGAATGTGTTTTCTTGGCTACCTTTGGCAACTTACTAGACGTGGTCAATTCAGAGACTCAGTCATGATGGGGCTTTATCTGTGGAAGACGATTTTTCTCGAATTACGTCAGCTAACTCAATGCAATTAATTTAATTTTTCTGAAATGCTCCAGATGATGCCTCAGCTGAGTAAATTATTTGCAGGGCAAGATCCCAGTGGCTGCTTTGCCAGTGGGCCTCATGAACCTGTAATCTAGGCCAGGTAAGCCTGCAGCGGGGCATGACATCCCTTCCTGCTGTAGCATCTGCCCATCTTCCCACTTTTTCATGGGGGCGCTGAGCTTTAAATGTTTCTGCACACAGGCATGTACACTCTGAAAGAGATCACCTCAGCACTCAAGCTCAATCCTCCCCCTGGGTCTGTGCACTTCTAACAAGCTCCCGGGTCTGCAGCCGCTGCCGGCTGGGGGACCACACTCCGAGAGCCACGAGAGTGGAGGCTCCGTGGAACAGGACATGCCTGCCCCCACACTCATTTGATGAGGGTCTGTATTTCATCTCTCCACTGGGTTCCTAGTAATGACATTTCAGGCAGACGTGAGTGGCGTGGCTGCTGAGAAGAATAAAGGTATCGCCTAATAAAGTGACATGATATCAGGGTAACTATTTTTACCCTAATAAAGAAATGTGCCTTATGAGAAGCAGAGATAAGGTAAAGCAGAAAATGACTTCGGTTAACTTTTTCAAATATCCTTGGAAACACACTGTTTCAATATTCATAGCATTATCAACACTAATTCAACTTCCTTTTTCTGCGCTGGAAATGGAAGCAATCAATTAGCAAGACTGCGAAGTGTCAGGTTCCTAAACTCAAGCGAATGGCTTGCGAGACCATTTCCATCTACTTGAATATTACTTGCTGAAACCTAAAAATAAGACCGAAACCACCTTTTATTTTCTATCCTTGCAATGCTTCTATCACTTAATCTACTGACATATTTTTTTTTAAATTGTAAGAGGTGAATGTGTTTCTACTTATTGCTCTTCTATATATAAATAGCTAATTTTAACTGCTGCTACATTTGGATATTCTCATAGTAGGGGCAGAAATGTCTGATTAGGTTCCTATACTTATCATCCTCGAGGGCACAGAAAACCGTGTTCCCCAGGTGGATGCTTTCTTCCGGCCAAGAGTTAACCACCTCCAGGGACTGCTTCCATCATGTGCAAGTATGCAGCACACCCTGACCAGCTAACCTTTATTTCAAGGAATTCAAGTCATTAACCATGGAACGCTTTCATTAAGGTATCTTAAGGATGAGGGCTTCTTTACAGGGGCAAAAACAGTTGCTGAAATAAAAAATACAACACAGGAAGTTCTTGCTGGTTCCACTAAACGAGCAGAATGAATTTAAAAGGTAAAGCTCCGACCGCGCCCAGCTGTTCAATACAAACCTTAAATGCCAGTGTAAACAGAGAGAGTGTGTCTAGAGCCGTGAGGCACACCTCAGTAGCGATGTTGGCTTCCAGCAGCGACTGGTGAAGAACATCGGCGTCCGAGTGGCCGTAGCCTGCGTGGATTACAACACAAGGTTACTGCCCGGTGACTGCAGACAAAGAGGTTGGCCGCACAGTATGGTTGCAGTCAACTTTTGATTATTTACAGAAGGCTTATTTCCCTTTTTCAGTGGTGGGGTGGGGGTAGGTAATTAATAATGTGTCCGTTCAATTAGAACTTTTTCAGTTCTGGAAGGGAAAGAAGAGCAGCAAACATGTACTGTGTGCTATGTGCCAGCCATAACTCTATGAACTTGACATGTATTAGCTCATTTAATCCCACAGCAGCCCTGTGAAGTATGTACATTATTAAACCCTCCGAGCAGAGAAGGAAACTGAGGCACAGAAAAGCTAAACAGTTTGTCGGGGGGAGGGGGCGCCTGGGTGGTTCAGTTGTTAAGCGTCTGCCTTCGGCTCAGGTCATGGTCCCAGGGTCCTAGGATCGAGCCCCGCATCGGGCTCCCTGCTCCGCAGGAAGCCTGCTTCTCCCTCTCCACTCCCCCTGTTTGTGCTCCCTCTCTGTCAAGTAAATAAATGAAATCTTAAAAAAAAAAAAAAGAAGAAGAAGAAGAAAATGAGCCAGGGGTCAGGCTGCTGGCTCCTGAATCCAGCTCAGCCACTTGCTAGCTGTGTGACCTTGGGCAAGTTATTTGACCTCTTTATGCCTCAGTTCCCTGATCTGTAGAATAGGGATGATAATAGTATCCACCTCAAGGGGTTGCAGGGAGCATTCAATTGGTTAAGATCTGTGAAGTTCTTAGAATAGTGCCTGGCACATGGTGGATGGCCGTGCCTAAGTGTTGAATCGATAACATAAAGATCTGTACGATCAGCCAGAATGACGAGTGATAATCAAGAGTTGACTGCACTGCTAATAGTATTCTACTTGCTTTATCAAAAAGCATGAAAGCCAGTACATGTCTGAAAGAAACGTTTAAGAAAAGGAAAGGACTTGAAGAATCATAATTTAAATACAACTGATATCTTCTATATGTGGCTGTAAAAATCAACTTAGTCCTGACATAAATGTAGCTTGACATACAATTTGAGATATTAAATTATGAAATAATATGCATTAGCAGAAATACATATAGGGATGCAGAGATGTTACAGTACTGATCCAGAGGACAAAGAAAGATGGCAATATAATAAAACATCATATAACGTCCTACTCCAAGGAGCAAAAACAAATCAACACTTACTATGTAGGTAATTTTCTTTATACTTCAGAGAGGAGAACATTTTCTATATAGATCAGGAAAGTGAAGTAGAGAAAACCTAGAGAATTTTCTTGAGGCCAGTAATGGGAAACAAAACCCAGAAACTACACTCCAAATTCCTTATCCAGGTCACTGTATCACAGTACCTATTATTAAGATAAAATAAAGTAACTAGCATGCTGTTATTCTTACTTTGATAAACGTCAGAGTTAGAGTGATTTTTAAAAGACTACAAAAGAGATTTTCCAAGCTGCTGAGTTGGTCTCAAAATAGGCTAAAAATACTATCATGTGCTTTCATCCAGTGTTGCTCTGCTTTTAGAAGGGTGGTTCTGAAGCTTTGTGGTTGTGGACTGCATGATTTTCACACTGCAACAGAGTCGATGTACCTTTAGAGGGGCTCCCTAACACCCTGGTGCCATGTAGTTCTCTTTATGTTTGCTTTTTTGGTAAGAAGTCTCCCGGAGAAAGAAAGATGGATGTACTTTGGTACTAATTTCATTGCACTGCCTTTGTAAGCTAGGGCATCACCTCATTCGACATGGTTTGTTTGGTAAGATTCAGAGATGGTTGAAAGAGGAAAACAGACTGTTAATTATGGCTAAAGTGATCACAAACTGGGGGAGGGGGGGATACAACACCTTTTATTAGACCAACCAAAATTATTGGTCAAAAAGACCCTTTGAGGGCTGCTGAAGTTTTATAGTCTGGGTGAAATCATATAAGGAACTTGTTTTGGTGATCATTTTAATATTTTTCTTGGCAAAGAACTGAAGTTTTCTTTTTCTAGGTAACCTCTTGGCTAAGTGTACGCAGGCGTGATCATTATAGATGCAAATGCCTACACACTGAAGAATTTCCACAGTATTTACTTTCAGCTGAAGGTCTGGACCCATTCAGGACTGGAATTTGGCGATATGTTGTTTTTAAAACACAGTATCAATGGCCACGCTAAATGAAGTTTTTATGTAATTATGTATATGCGTATGGAAACATGACAATGACAAAATTTCTCTCAGCTCTTACATCACCCATGAGTCTTGACATTGTATATCTAATCTCCTTAAGGGTAACAGTCAGATTCATATAGAAATCTGTCTGCCTGTGTCTGAATTATCTAAGAATAAAAGAAATGATCCTTTTAAGCCACAACTGGTTATAATTTTGTTTTTCCTTAAACTCCTATCTCAAAAAATCAGCAATATTCCTGAGCCAGTGTTATTAAAAAGTCCCTAAAAATAAAGGGCAGCGTGGAGAGGTTGTCTAAGTGGTAGAGACTGCATGGACAGTTCACCGAGGAGGGATACTCCCATGCAAACTGCTTGTCTCAACGCCTAGAACTAAGTTGTGCATGAGGAAAGGCTTTAGTCATTGGTCACCATGTTACAGGCCAACCCAGGAAAATGAAACGGACTTGGTACATCCAAAAAGGGGTCTTAAGAAAAAAATGCAATTTCTTAAAATATCGGTCAGCAACGTTGTGAAGCTGATTAAGCGGATTCTCACCTGGGCAAGTAAGGAATGCTGTGTTAACCTACTGATTTCCCCTACTGAATAGTGGTGCCTTGAGGCACAGGGCACTGACTATCTTCAGCCAGGCTGATCAGAGAAAGGAGGAGGACTTCCTTGATGTGCCATCTTCGGCACACACGTCATGGAATGCTTTAGTGTCCTTAGGACTCACTGCTCACATTAACACAATTTTCATTCTCTTATCACTCTGATCAATGATTTATTCTAAAATCCCCAAATCAAAAAAAAAAAAAAATCCCCAAATCTTTTAAACAGACAGAGGCCAAGGATGAGATTTTTTCCCCCCCTCTAATGTCATCTGCTATGTTAGACTTAATTAACTTACTCTGTTTAATAAACTCCTGTTACTAGAACAGCTTGACGGAGTAACACTGACCACATCTGTAAACCGTCTCCCTTCCCCAGTGCCACACCATCAGAAGTGATGTGGTGGGAGGGACATAAACGTTCACCTTTTCCAAATGTCAGAGGACATTTGGGCTCAAAGCGAGATACATATTCTTACAGGAGGCACTTTCTTTTCAACAGGTGCCTTTACCCTTTATGAAACCAGAATTCTTGTTTTTATTGTTAATTTTTTTCTTCTGGCCCACATAATATGAATCCAGAAAAATAATACATTTTATGAGAAAAAAGTAAATACTACTGAATGACAAGGAATCTTCTTGCTAAAAGAAGTCCCTAAACGTGGAAGACCTAGTCCCCTAGAACTACAGTATTAACTCCATAATATTAACTCATGGTCTGTAGCTTTTACTAACTGCATATATTTTTGCAAAGTATCAGACAAATCAGCCTCTACATTATCTATCTGTTCTTCTCCGTCCCACTTTTACTGCTAAGAATATTTTCATCACAAATGAGCGAACAGTAGACAGAATAAGGAATAATATTCCAAGGCAAAAATTATGTGATTTGCTGTCTGTCCTCTGATTCACACAAAAAACCAAATATGCTCAAAATGATTTGTGGAATGAGTCTATAATCCCAGAGTTTATA
The DNA here is from genome assembly GCF_029215605.1 of Mirounga angustirostris. Taxonomy (NCBI): domain Eukaryota; kingdom Metazoa; phylum Chordata; class Mammalia; order Carnivora; family Phocidae; genus Mirounga; species Mirounga angustirostris. The sequence goes on along the minus strand of NW_026991711.1, from coordinate 12,395,193 downwards.
CCTGAGGAAATGGTGACGCCATCTGCTTTCTCTTCTCTGAAGAATACCTCAACCTAATGTTCAGCTGTGTCTGAAAATAGTCCCTGGTATGGGATATACATTCCAAACTGTGAAAACACTTGGTTTAAGCATACATTGTAATTTAAAGTCCTTTTAAAGGATATTAAAAATATAAACATGCCTGACTTTAAAAAGGCATTGTGCCAGACTTCCTCAGTCCTGAAACCCCATCAATTGCAAGAAGTACCAATGACTGGCTGCCATATTGGATATAATGTGCAAGATAAACATGTGAGATAGGTCTGTTATAACTCTAAGATATATCCTGATATTAGAAATGCTAGAAAATGTGCAAAAATATATTTCTAAATTTCTAAATCAAGGAAACCTGCCTCAGAATAAAAAAAAAAAATGGCTTCATGAACAAACATTTCATTTACTGTCTTGAGTATATACTTTTAAAGCATCCAAGTCGATTTTTTACCTATTTTAAAAGATATATTGTCATGCTTAAGACCTTCTGAAAAAAGGGGCACCTGAATGGTTCAGACTTAACAGCGTCTGCCTTCAGTTCAGGTCATGATCCCAGGGTCCTGGGATTGAGCCCCATGTCGGGCTCCCTGCTCAGTGGAGAGCCTGCTTCTCCCTCTTCCTCTGCAGCTCCCCCTGCTTGTTCTCTCTCTTGCCGTCTCTCACTCTATCTCAAATAAATAAAATCTTAAAAAAGAAAAAACCTTCTGAAAAAATATTAATATTACTTCAAAGGATATACGTGTTCTCTGCATTTTTCCTGTTGATTCAATATTATATACAGTAAGGGAATTTATTTATCACTGATACTCACTGTCTTGCTTGTACTTCATAGATGTCAAAGAATTTCAGAGTTAGATGTGGTCTTTTATAAGAAATATGAATTACCATGCAAATGAATATATTCCTAGAGCAATACGTAACAGCAAAGTAAATGCAAACTGTTATTTTGTATGCTTTGCACATGTATCACTTACTTGCAAACATGTCTGACTTAGCTTCCTTCCCACAGCATGGTTTATGTAAAATATTCTACATGCAGTAATCACTTTCAATTTGCCATTTGACACAAATAGCTTCTGTTGATACACAACAGGATGAGCTTTACAATAAAAAGGTCAATGTCTTAATGTTGTAAACATTTACTTTTTATGTATCTAGGTAATGACCCAAATATAATGAATCTCTATCTTCTGAGTGTTTTTGAAATAGTGAAGACTATTTGGCCACAGTGGGATTTATCATTTTCATTATTTCCTATCAAAATCCAAGAGTAAAGATAAGACCCTGCCATGGTTACATGAAAGGTGCATATGGTGTCTTTCCCACGACCTACATGGACCTGCTAATGGGGGCACAAAACTTGGCCTCCACTGGATTAAATTTCTGGTGGTCCTCTGCTGCCCCCAGCTGGTCAAGCTGAGGCCTGACAAAGCCTCTCCTCAGAGAAAAAGACAAAACAAAAAATGCAGGTGGTGTATATGGGGAGGGGGCATTCTTCCTATTTTTATTCTTTTCTAAAATAAATTCAAAATAAATTCCAAAATAAATTTTAGACTCTGGCACCCTGCAAATCTCTCACATACTGGATTTACATCATATTGGTTGGCCCAACAGAAGGTACTGTATTCATTGTTAAAGAGGACTTTTAAAAAAAGACATATATGGCTACAAATTTTCCATAAAATACCTAGGCACAGGTATAAAGAAATCATGTATGTATATATACATATACATGCTCACACACATACACATGTATACATACAGTATATACTGCTTTTTTGCGGCTTCTGGGAGAACTGACAATTTGGAGCTCAAAAAGCCAACAGAGTAAGGCTAAAGTCACCTAGATACATCATCAGATTTAGAGATGTAAATGGAGACTGAGTTCTAGGAGAAGATGCAAGGACTGTGAGACACCAGAACCAATTTGGGATGAGCAGGAATTGTAGGAACACAGGAGAAGGCTAAAAGAATCAGCTACACACTGTTTATAGGGAAGGCAGAAGGAGAGACACTGATTGAGGATGGTGTCACTGAAAACTGACTGAAGCAAAAACCACAGGATGAAAGAGGAGAGAGGCAGGAAGGACGGGCTCTCTGTGGGTAGCAGGAAGAGAGAATGGGAATCAGCCATGTTAGCAATATGGTGCTTGGCTGCAAAACACAGCCAGCTGTCTCTCTTGTCCAATTCAAGCCACCATCGCAAAATCTGTTTGCAGTGGGAGGAGCTGCGGTCTATCTCAGTGGATTAAGGTTATACATTCATGTGTTGATCATTCGTTTTACTTTTGTTTGTTTTCTGTGTTTCCTAAATGATTATCTTTGGAGTCGGGGACTTGGTCTGCTGATTTTTTTTTTTTTTTAAGTGCTTTAAAGTATTTATTCCAGCTGACAGTGAGGTAGTGCCTCTGTTATAAACTATCAAAGGCAGTGTGGCAAGTCCTGCAGAACAGTGAGAATTTAATTTGTTTGCTAAATAGGAAATGACAACTAAAAACAACAAAACTTGTTTTGTTTGTTTCAACCCCTTGTCTACAGAGCTAGAAAAAGCCCTAACTGACAAGATATGGAAAAATCAAGTATTGTAGCCTGACATGCATCATGAACGTATATCCTACAGCGGAGTGTAGGACTCAGCACTAGCTCTTGAACGCCACCGATTCGGTGTGTGGCAGGCAAATATAATACTGATCTAAACTAAGCTTAGAATTTTACCAAGAGAGTCTATACCCATTCCATCAAACTTTGCTGGGGTGAAAGAGTGGATAGCTGCTGTATTTCGATGCCTCGGCCTTCTTACTCTGAACTATTATCAATTTAAAGCATTGGGAATATTGTCTTTACTCTTAGCCTATATAAAGAAAGAGATAGGAAGATCACAGTGAGTGGAATTCTTATGATTAGAAATGATGAGAAGATATTAATAACTATACATTAAAGGCATTACTTGGAGTGAGAACAAATAATTGTCTACATAAGACAGTAACTAGAGATGTTATGCTTGGAGAAAAGATGAAACAATTCAGAGAACACATCACTAACAGAAATGGTATTTATTATAAATGATGGCATCAGTTTTTTAAAATACCGCATGGTTGATAACTTTTAGGTTTTCTGCTTTGAGAAACCTTTAAAGAGACGAAACACTTAAGTTTCTAGAAATAGTATATGATGCCATGTCTCCTCTGGGGATATGAAAATGGTAAATTAAAAAATATGCTCCCACTTTTTGGTAGAACCTCTATTGTGAAGTTAGAAAGCCCCAAAGTTAGGAAGGCAAGATGAACAAAAAGGTCTCGGTTTGCAAGTGAAGCGGCCTCATAAGCAGACTTCAACCTGATTAAATCTTACCATTGTCTACAGAAATTCCAAGCACACTTGATATCTTTCTCACACTGAAAACACAGAAAAAGTCACTTTGTTATTGGCTTTTCCACACCCTCACAAATTGATTCATGGGCTTTATGTTTTCACAGCAGTTTAAAGATTAACATACATTCAAAGCTGGAATGTCAGAATGTGGACACTTGATCAACTACATGCATGGGCTCAGAAGAACGAAAGGAACCTGTCCCAGATGTCCTCAGGACTTGCACAGGGAAAATCCAAATATTAAATTAAAGATATCAGAGAATGTTTGGCTGTCAAACCCACCAAATTTTACGTTAAAAATACTGAATGGAGGGGGTTGGGACAAAGGGTCCAGCACTTTAGGTCTGGTGCCGTAGCTGACCATGTTCCACATTGTGTCACTCTCCTCCAAAGAAGGGAATTTCGCCATGAGCTCTTCATCCCACTTGCTCTGAGCTGGAAGAAAAGTCAAGTTGGTGATGTGGTGTGGTGTGGCCTGGGGCTCTCCCCTCTGAGATGTCACATGAGATGGCTGGCTGTTACGATGGTATGTCATGGGACTTACTGTGGTTAAAAGTGAGAGAGTTATCCAGGCTGCCCAGCTGCTGCAATCTGGCATGCATCATTCCTGTTCTGTTACGGGAAACAGGCAATGTCTGAGATTTTCGATCATGAACTATGGGTCCCAACCCCTCCTGGTTCCTGCAACATGAGTGAAATGGGGTAGAAGCAAAAGTTAGACTTGTTACACTGCAGCGAGACGAGGAGGGTTAGTGAGGCCAGGACACAGCACAAGGGGACCGGCCACACTCCGACCAGGAGCAGCGCGGCCTGCTTGGGGCCGGGTGAGCCAGAGACGCACACACAGGCGGCAGCTCCTAACAGGTTCACAGCAAAGCACCTGATGACGAAGAAGCAAAAATCAAGCCAAAGCAGGGAACTTTTGAGTTTTAGAATGTACTATAGAGATGCTGCTTTTTAAAAATTGGAGCATCAGTCCGACGTGGTGCTAAAGGTTAGCGTTCTGACAACTGCCAAACACCACGAATCTTTTCGCGTTATATATGTTATTAAAGAGCAAAAAAAAAAAAAAAAAAAAAAAATTTTTTTTTTTTTTTTTTTTTTTTATGAAAACAATGCATTGGAAGAAACAGAACAAACATGCAATGAGAGGGATTATATGAGGCGGTTTTAACACCTTTATTCTTACCCAGGCAGGAAGGAGAAGAGCCACACACTTTGTTAAACTTGTCAGCAGTCAAGTAAAGAAAATAGAAAAGTGATCTGGGTTAGCATTCAAACAGCTAACTTCCTACTGTGTACCATCACCAGAGCAGATGAAAAATGAGACCCGTGCTGGAATGACACCTGTCCCCCGGCCCGTAGCCAACCGTCTCCCTCACTGTGTTATTGTGTGGAGTTGAACAGGGCATGCATGGAGTATCACCGGGCAACATGCTGCTGGGTGATTTCAGAGGGACACAACGAGAAGACGCAGTATTCATCAGACCAGACTGCCACGGAGGGCAGACATCAACAGCGTTCAGACTCCTGCTCAGAATCTTTGTCACATGGAGCAGAAACCACAGGAATTTTCTATAAAGCAGGGCACATTTTTCCACAATGCACATAACAAGCAACACCACCTTCCACTCCCACCTTCCTATGCCCATCTATTTTTAGGACAGCCCAAGGAAGCACACTTTTACATGCAAATATATACAGGGTGCTTATAAAGTCAGAAGATTTTTTTAAAAAATTAAATTTATAGCCATTAAATAAAAAATAAGTTCTCAGTTACACAAAACCCAATTCTAAAATATTTTGTTGGGCAGAAATCTTCAGCTTCCCACACGCACCATGTTCAACTCTGCGGCATGTCACCCTATTTTGCGCAACGCTCTCCAAATGCCATCTTGTGCTGTGGGTGACAGTTACTGCAAGAAGGCTGTGAAGCTTGCCAGGCACAGTGCCTTCCGGTTACAAATATACTGTGTGCCCATCTTCACGGGGCAGAGTCAGAGGGAATGAAGTCAGGGTGTGAGGTGTTACTGTATAAGGTCACCTTGTATATACTTGCATTTGGTACTCAAAAGTGCAAATGTATAATTTACTGTTGCAATAAAAAATGACAGTTAAAATGAGAGAACTTTAAGTGTCACTGCATTTCGGTTAAAAATAAATATGAATAGGATGAAAGCGTAAAATATACTCTCTAAATTTGCTCTTTAAAAAAACCCCACAAACTTTTGTTGAACATGAAACATAATTGTGGAAATGTCTCAAATATCCCAAGAAAAGAACATGTTAACATAAAAAGTAAAATCTCCACACTCAAATAATCTTAAAAATCTCTTTCCTGTTTCATTGCTGTAAAACAGAATTATAGATAAGAGAAAAAACTCAATCACTAGTAAATTTTGAAGTTTTTCCTAAAATATAAATATGTTTACCTATAAATAATAACAACGGAAAAATAGGATACTTAGACCAACCCCCTAAATACATTATCACAGGATACACAACATGGACAAAAACAAATACAGATGCACTGAGCAGCTGCAGAGCAGGAGTGAGGACGTGGTAAGGACAAGATGTGCTCTAAGGAAAAGGAGAGGCTTGGGTGCCCCTCACAATGAGGTTCCAGCTCCCCTCGAACTTGGTATGGATCTCAGAGGATAGTGTGGGGCAGGGCCGTGAGGATTTATGAAACTCAACCAAGAGTTCTGGTCAGACAAAAGCAGGGTATGGACAGCTTACTGGGACTAAGAGGAGAAAAGGCTCCATTGCAGAGAAGGTTTTTACAGAAGTCCGAACAAATCTGAGATGGACTGAAAACATTCTTCTATGAAGAAAAAAGGAAAAATGGTTATGTGAGAAATTAACGTCTTTGTAGTTGGGAGAAGGAATGGTAAAAAGTGACCTCTGAAAGTCAAACAGGGGAAGTGAAACCACTGAAGGAGGAGAAAAGAGTGAGAAGACACACCTGGGGGAGCTGGGAGAAGAGGAAGGGGACACAGAAGGAACAGAACACGGGGAGCATTTGGAAGGAAGCATGCAGGCCATAAAGGGAAATCCTTCCAAGAGATGTGCATGAGGCAAAATGAGACAGAAGCAGTGTGGGAATGCAGGCGAAAGATGCCACCAGATTTGACGGTAGCAGTCCAAAGACATCGCGGCTGGTTATGAGAATTCCAACTGCCAATCATCACAGATGACAATTTCCACACATTCAGATCCAAGTAATACAGGGAATGATACACATTCAAACTAAACCCCCACAGTACCTGGCTATATATCGCTTGCCCATGTACTGGAACTGGTGTAAGCAGACTCTGCAGACAGGATGAAAGGTTATTAGGAAAATAAAATGGTTTCCAATACATTGCTTTATTTAAACCCACCAGCAACAACACATTCAATAAACTCTTACACCTACCATGAGCCTCTTCTTTTTTTTTTTTTAATTTTTTTTTTTTCTTAAGATTTTATTTATTTGCGAGAGAGACAATGAGAGACAGAGAGCACGAGAGGGAGGAGGGTCAGAGGGAGAAGCAGACTCCCTGCTAAGCAGGGAGCCTGATGTGGGACTCGATCCCGGGACTCCAGGATCATGACCTGAGCCGAAGGCAGTCGCTTAACCAACTGAGCCACCCAGGCGCCCCGAGCCTCTTACTTCTGGTGGTCAGAAATCCTCAGGAAGGTCTCTCTCACCCAGAGAAAATCACCACCCTACAGGGGAGGCCCCATGCTGTGCTGGGCAGTTAAAGCCACAGAGAGGCCTGGGACCACAGGATTGTCCATCGACTCAGGGTTTAGACGTTGACTCACGCAGTCTGTCTCAGCACAGGCGCTGGGGGAAGCACAGGGTGGGGGCACTGTCCCCAGATGCTTATTTGTCCTCATTCAATCTGGGCAAGGAGCTCCCTCTTTTGGCTTTTCTAAATGGACTGATCCCTTACAGACATCATATATCTGGTTTTGGGGTTTGTTTTCATATATCCACAGTACTGATTTTTTTTAAAAAAAAATCATATATTTAGTAAGAAGTAGTTATAATAATGTCCAGTAAGTTCTTCTGGTGCTGAATCTCATCTCTCTCCCTCGTTTAACTTAGCAGAGAGAATTATCATGCAACTATGAACCAAGACCATAATCCAAAATGCACAAAGCTCTGAACACCATAGGTTTCCACCTGAGTTTAGGCAAATATATTTGGCATCAAAATCATGACCTCAATTAACAGATATAAAGCGATTTACAGTTATAATTTACCTAATTATTGTGAACAATCATAGTACTGCAGAAATAATAAAGTATTTGATTGTGGGGTGCTGTCTGAGACCTTGCAGGGATGTTATAGAATATGCTCTATATGTAAATTTTCTAAAGATCCAAAAATTTTGGATTTGGAAAATCATCTGGCCCCAGCAATTTTTTTTTTTTTAAGTAGGCTCCATGCCCAGGGTGGAGCCCAACGCAGGGCTTGAACACATAACCCTGAGATCAAGACCTGAGCTGAGATCAAGAGTTGGGCACTTAACTGACTGAGCCACCCAGGTGCCCCTGGCCCCAGCAATTTTGCATAAGGGATTGTGGATTCATGGGTTTTTTTTTAAAGCAAAGAGCTTAAAGGAAATCAGAAACTTAGATTGAAGAGATAAAATGAGGTAATAAAGATAAAATTATGATTTCACTTACATTTAAAAATTATAGCTATTTTTGACTCAGTTTTTACATTTGCTTGAGCTGTTAGATTCTCCTTCGAAATGTAGCATCCACCCAATTCAGCTAATAAATTGTGTCATTTTATTCAAATGGTTTTTACACATAAGCTGTTAGCTCTCATCTATAACAACCACATATCTAATAATTGAGGGTTGGTCACTGCCCACTGAGTCATGTGCTCCTGAGAGCAGGTGCTGGGGTCAGGTCCAGCAGAAAGAGCTTAAAAAGGGTGGATGTGAATATACTACATTCCTGGTTCAACTACATAGCATTGTTCACACCTCTTAATTAGCCAGGAAAAATCAAGAGGCAATAAGCAGAACAAAACTACTCACTCAGATATTGTAAAAAAATCCATAAGTTCAGATGTTGAAGCCTTGTTCCAATATGTAAACAAAGCATCTAGAAAGTAAACATTAATTTAGTCAGAATCGTGATGTGTATTATATACATTAGGGGATAGGGAACAGATTTTGGAGTATAAACCCTCAAACCTTTTTATAGCTGATCAAAGAACAAACCACAGTGACCAATCTTTACCGGTAACATACACAACGTGCATATTCAGTTTAAAGAAGCTGCATTTGAACACCTGAACTTTAATTTCATCATTTATCACCTAGCACTATATAGTACATATTTAACTTACATATAATGTGCTCTTCAGTGGGTCAGAAATTTCGAAGAATACAAGTAGGCAAATAATCTCAAGTTAGGCTCTCTCTTTGCCTAATACAGATCTCTCTCCAGGAAGGAATCTGTTGAAAATTCTTGCATATACTTTAAGTACTCTCTTCCTAACACATACATGCAGAAATGGAAGCGTACATGCTCACACATTGCTTTTCCTTTGAGTTTTAACTCAGTAATAATATAGCTTCGATCTATTCCAATCTTTTCCAAGTTGCCTGATATTCCTCTCCATGAATGCAGTATAATTGAGTTAGCCAGCCCCTTACTGATAGACATTTACTTGTTTCCCCCCCTAATGTTTTGCTACATTAAATTATGCTTCAAAGAATATCCTTTTACATGGATGTTTGCACACTTGTCTAACTGTATCTATAGGACAAATATTCTTAGAAACGAAATAGCCATGTCAAATTTATGTGCATTTAAAATTTTGACAGATGTTGCCAAATAGGCTTCCAAACAAGCAACGTGTGCAAGTTCCTGTTTCCCAGCATGATGATGAAGTATACTCTCGATTAAGAAGTCACACTCATACCTGCTCTGCATCAAGATGACCTGGCATATTTTCAGTAAAGCCAAATCCTACAAATCCATTTACAGGAAGCATTCTCTGTGTATGACCCTTAACTTTTTAGAATTGCACAAACAGTGTTATCACTGGGTAGTTAAACATTTTTGCATTCTTATATTTTATATTGAGGTTGAGAAACTGGTGAAGAGATTTCTCTCAGGGAGAAAAGCCACTGAATTTTGGGGCCTGAGGTGAGTGAGAGCGTGTGCAGAGACGCTGATGGCTCATGAAGGTGCACGGCCACGGACTTTTCACTCCACACTTATCAAGAATGGTGACAGGCAGGGGAAGCCATGAGATATACATGGAGAATCTGTTATTTGTGAGCACTGTGTGCTAGGTGGTCTCATGATTGCACATGAATTGCCACCACAATCAGGGGCAGTGTTCCAATTTACAGATAAGCTAATAAAGGCTCAGAGAAGTCAAGTGGTTCTCCCATCACCAGCCTAAAGAATCATGGTGGAATGGGGACTTAATCACCTGATTTTAAAAGCCATGATTAGTTTATTAGACCAGTAACATGGGTGGGTCAGTGAGCTTCCATCTTTCAGGAATTCTGAGTTGAGATTCCAGAGGAAGAGACTCTGGTTACCTGAGACTGGCCATCCCCATGCGGTGAGCAGGACCTGTCTGGGTCAACTTGCAGATATCTGTGGTCACCCCAGCACATACCAGACAGAGCCGGCTGGTCAGCCAAGGGACACCAAGCTGCCTTTCCCTGCGCTTGACTATTGACTGAGGCTGAGGCTACTGACCAAGGAGAGGGGGAAGACAACTAACCTCTATGAAGGAGGTAGGGGCGCAATGGGTAGGAGGTGCTCCTTGACTGTGGGTAAAGGGAAAGAGTAGCTACACAGTTACACAGTTGACTCTGGTTGTTTGTCTGGTAAACGACTCCAAAGACAATTTCTCCCCCACCCCATACCATACACAAGAATCAAGTCCAGGTAGATATTAAGATTTAAATGTGAAAATTTGAATACTACCACTTTTAAAGATAAAGAAGAACATCTTCATGACTCTGGGGGTAGGTGAAGATTTCTTTAACATGACCCACACACAAATTCAAATTATAAGAGGAAGGAAACTGATACGTTGAAGGTAATTTTTTTTTTTTTGTAAAGCTCTAAAACTGTTCTGAAGAGGTCATTGCATGCAAGTATGTGCATGGCCTTCCAAAGGGCTATCTTTAAAGGAAAACTTTCACTTGGATGCAAAATTTCTGGTATATTGGTCTTAGAAAAGTAGTTATGTTCTAGTTATATAATTTATATTTATTATTTGAAACTTAAAATATTTTAAGGAAAACTTTCAACAAAGGAAAAATAGAATTACAAAGCTGGCTAAAACTCACCATCATGATATAAAGTTCAGAACTTTTGACATTGAGGGAAGAATTTCAACTTTATAACCCAAATGCCTGAATAAGTGCCCAGTGTTTTGCTATTTGGTCATCATTCAAGGAAAATATTGTCTGTCTGTTGTGTTTTTAAAAGCTCCTTTAAAGTAACAAATTGACAGAATAATAAAATAACCCAGTCCTGAAGCATCTTAAAGACAGGTATGCAGTTCCTAACATCTGAGTACTAAGGTCTGGCTATTAATGCTGGAGAAATGGAAGCCTGATAGAAAAGAAACACTATTTTCAGGCAGAAATGCCTTCCACTGGATGTTTAAGGCCCACACTGACTGCCACCACATTGGCAGCACGAGAGGCCTTCAGCATTTTGTTTTCAAAAGACTTTGCCTTCACTCAGTACACTTCACAGGACACTTTCTGCTACATTGCAGCGAAAGTAAGACAAGATTTTTGATCAAGGAAGAAACATGACATTGTACCATGGCACGATTTCATGTGATTGCTTGTATCACAAAAGCAGAGTTTCACGGATGTTTACATGCTTTATTCTATTACAAAATGTGGTTGTCAAACCTTTCATGAGAAACTTAATCTACTATGTTACCACTAATTCCATGAAAAACTAAAAAAATCACATCTCACTTCCAGTTAAAGCCAGGAATGTCACATACGCTCTAAATGGAAGAGATGCTTAGATCCCCCAACACTACATCTTCCAATTCAAGAGCCTGACTAATAAAGTTATGCAAGTTGCCAGTAAGTTCGTTTGGACAAATGAAATTGTTTTTTAAAAAAATAAAAGGCTACCTCATTTATCTGCTTCTGTCTCCTTTAATTACGATGGTAGGTCTGAGTTTAATAAAAAAAAAATTTTTTTTAAATGGCCCATGCACAGTTTAGAACTCACTTTCTAGAATAATTAGTAAAAACCCTTTTTCAAATTAAGACTCTTATTTCTGCTACATCTAGTAAACTAACATGTATTTCAAATGAGGAAGAAAAGCTTTTTAAGTCCTTCTATCCTTTCAAGCAATTACAAGTTTTAAAAAAAGAAACCAAAGACTGAAACAAAGTAAAACCGACAAACTTCACTTTTACCTACCATCAGACATGCTTTTTAAGATGTAGAGGAAACACATCAGCAGGCTCTTAATCTCGGACTGGTCAAGTTTGTCACAACGAACCACAGAATTTCCCAAAGTGCCACTTTGTTGGTGCTAAAAAAAGGAAATACAGGTGATTTTTTAAATCCATCATTCCAAGTAAAACAAAATTAGGTTCATTTTTCTCCCTTGGAAGAGAAAGGTTCTTAGAATTGAGTCAAATCACACAAATTGGAAGGTATAACTCATTTGTCGACAAACCACAGGCACACCTTCACCAAATACACACACAGGTGCTAGTCCACAGAAGCTCTGACTTGCCTCCTTTGCATACTATCCCAAGAGACAAGCCAGCAGGCACAGACTTTTCAAACTGGATAACCTTAGCTGTAGCTACCAGCTTAGTTCTAAAATGTCGAGTACAATCTCATGCAAAAAAGGATGAGTGCTAGGATCAAACACAGAAATGATGAGTCAGAAGATACCACAGAACCAACCATATCCTCAGGAGAATGCCAGTGGCTGAAAGAGCAAATAAAATCTACACTCCTGTTGTGTACCAGCCACAAAAGCCTAGCGCTGAGTCCCTGTCATTCAGCTGACATCATGGGGCACCCTTGGGGGGAAAACAATAGGCAGGTACCCAATAGGAACAAACAGGGACACCTCAGCAGAGCTTGCCAAAGACCCTAAACTGATGAGATCATTCCCTCATCAGCTTAGCTCAACACTGCAAACTTCAGAAAGCACAGGGCACAGGGTGAGAGCAGTTTTGCCACTAGACAGCAAGTTTACATGTTCAAGGGGTTCACATTAGGAAAAAAAAAAGAAAAAGAATCTCATCCGATTAAAAAAACACAGGAGATTTTAAAATCTTCAAAGTTATATTGCCAATTGAAAGCAGGATTTTTTTTTATTTTTTTGGCAAATACCAAAGCAGAAAGATCAATAAAAAAATTATCTTTCATTCGAGGTATTGGGGGGCAATTGAAAAAAATATACAGTAAACAGGTTTAATTAATATCACACGTGAGTATTTTTATTATAGAAAGAAATACAGGTGCAGTTAGTGGCAAAACAGTAGTGTGAATGCATCATTTTGCCCACCCACTTCGCCAGGGCCACTAGGAGAACCCAGTACTTCTTGCAGTGGGAGGGAAGGTGCCGCATGCAAAGCTTCCTCTGGCAAAGGTGGGATTGTTAGAAGGGAAAAATCCACAGTGACCCGGTTTTTCCTGGCTGACTGGCAGTTCTCTTCTTCCTCTCCAGGACTGCGTATGACGCAAGCAGAATGCCTCCTGAGCAGCTTCTCACTCTACACATGAAGGCAAGTCACGGTCAAGGGGAAAGTTCAACGCGTCATGACACACACCCACACTGAGATGCTCACGCCTCTAACAGAACCGCACTGAAGGATAATTGTGTCATTGCCAGCCACAGAAATGTAGGTACAATGACAAACCTGATGCTGAAGGACATCTTGCACGTTTCTGAGAACTAGAAATACATCCCTAAGTAGTTCACCTGTTTATTGGTATGTGTGCTTGCCTATAACTTGAAATAACTTAGGAAAACAGTGGCTAAGGCAACACCAATCTATCATTGTTCCAGGTTTAAATTCAAGCTTTTTCCATTCCCACAAAGTTCCAAATAGCTTGACCCTTGATTATTTCAAGAAAAAATGTTAAATATAAGGAGGATGTGTTGTGTTGGGGGTACCAGTGTGAGTTGGTTACAAATAAAGCCTTATCCCTGAATCACCTAGATGATCAATTAATTTTTCTGGAGCTGGCTCTGGACCCAACACCCATTTGCATGGATAACTGTGTATAAATGGTATTCTCCGGCATACAGACCACGGCGATTCTAAACAAGTGGCATTTTGATCTCCCTACCTGTCCAACCTGCCGAAACTATGTGCTCAAGGTCCTCCACTGTAAACACTGCCCTGATGTGAAATCTTAGAAACAAAAATTGGGGGGATTTCAGGAAATGGGCCCCATCCTTAGATAATACTCTGATCATAACTCTGATAATAACTCCAGGTTAACTGAGTTATTAAAAAAAAAAAAAAAAAAAAAAAAAAGTCACACTTAATGAACACCAGAACATGAAGCATGGGTTACTCTGGGGCTAAATCCATTAGCTGTAAGAAACACTTAAGTTATATGAAAAGAAATTACCTTATCCAGGGAATTGCTTTTCTCACTATTCCTTTCTGGAAGGCTGTTCCCCGAATCTGTGCTTATGAGAGATCCTCTTGAATCAGCATTTCTCACACTATTGATGTTTGGAGTTGATGTTGTATACGGAGAAGCTAAACAGAAATTAAGCCAAGACCAAAGACTTGGTGAGATACAACAAGATAAAGATAAGCAGTATACTTTAAGGGAAATTGCTTCTACGGCACTTATTTTTTTTTGCTAAGTTGGTTCAAGAGTTTCATTTAACTACCTCACCTTTAAAGAACCAGGCCGTAAGCCGAAACATTCAGACATAACCAAGAATTCACTTATGTGAAGCTACCTTTGATTTCTCAGACTAAAGGAACACACACTGTTCCAGAATGAGACAAAGACGTTAAAAAAGTTAAAAAGATAAATCCATCTACAACTATCAAATCAAAAAATGAAACCATGCAATAAGCCACAGTATTCAAACTATATGCTGAGGTGCCCTAGGAAACTCACAGGGATGTCTTGGGATGTTTTACATTTTCAAGAAAGACACGATGATGCTCAAAACTGCAGTGTCTACCGGAACTGCAGTTTCAATGTTAGATCGTGCTACATTCCTTTCGATGATGTCATATCTTTGTGAAACTAGGGATTTGGTGGTTGCTATGATAAAAAGCAGGTACTGGGTGAATATCAATGTGGAACAGGAAATGAAGATGGTGGTGAGCAATCTGACTCCAAATTTGAGAAGCTGGGCGGTGCCTCACAGGCACTCACATCCCATTGGTAATGGCTGTGGTTATTAAAAATAATTTTTTTATGTGTATTTTTTTTCAAATACCTACTAAGTTGTTCAGATATAAGAACTTACTAGGTTATGTGGCGCCAAGTACCTCATAAACAGAACTGTTGGGTATTTACTCTGGCCTGGACACTCGATGAAAAAATTACTGTGACAATAAGCGTGCTGTGAACGGAGAATGTTTGGGAATCTCTGCAACAGTTCTGAGCAGAAATGAAACGTATCTTAGAAATAAAATGTGTGACATCCGTGAAAAAAAACAGCATCTGAAGTCAGAAATCAGCCCCCACCTCAGTGCTATGGAATTTTTAAAAGTAATAGATTGAATTCCTGCTTAGGTAAGATTTAAGTATATCACATAATTTAAAACAACTATCAAACTTGTACATTCCATGCTGAACCAAAAGACGTGCCTCCAGCTCAAAGGCCTGGCTGGCTGTGTACGCTGTATGAAGAGCCTCTTGGCACCATGCTCCAGCAAGCTGTAAGCACGGCCTCCACACCCAACACCTCAGAACAGGCCAGCCATTTTCAGATTTTAGGATGCCAATTAGCTGTCACGGACTGAGACACTTCCTTTTTTTAAAGATTATCTATCTACCTACCTATTTATTTAGAGTGTGAGGTGGGGAGGGGTAGAGGGAGAGAAAGAATCCCAAGCAGACCCCACGCTGAGCATGGAGCCCAACGTGGGGCTCGATCTCAAGACCCTGAGATTCCATCCCGAGCCAAAATTGAGTTGGATGCTCAACCCACTGAGCCACCCAGGTACCCCTGAGACACATTCTAAGTTAATCCCTCCCTCTACCTAACACTCAGGTTTATCCATCACCAACATCCCCGAAACTGAATCAGCATATTAAAATTAAGAAAAGAACCACCAGGGGAATTTGAAAATGTAAAAATGTAAGTGATGGCTGGAACATGTAAACCACTGGTCCCAGGCTGCCTCATCCCAGAACAGAAACTGTGTGATGGATTGTCATGGGGAACAGGTAAAAACCTACAAAAAAACTATGAGCCTTTTTCTATACTTAAGAGATAAAACATACTTTATGACCAACTTATAATTATAGTCCTCCTAATATAACCATACTTCATATTTAATGTAGAACATAATGATCATGAGAAAGAGGTCCTCAGTAAAGTAAAATTAGACCTTAAATTCCCAGGGTTTTAGGCTCCGTTCCAGAAATGGAGTCCTAATCTAAGGCAAACAGATGGAAATGCAATAAATCAAAATCAACATGTTTAGTAGAACTATATTCCCATTGTGTGTGTGTGTGTGTTTGTACTTAATATCTCAGCCCAGTGCATTTTAAAAATCTTAAACAACATGTAAGTAAAATGAAAAGAAGTTTGGTTCACTTCTGTCTTCTTTGTATAGACAGCTCAATGCAAACCACTGAGCAGGTAGAAAAGGGAACCCTGAGCCTAAGAATGTGTGCCTTTTAAAACGAATATGATCTCGGAGTAGATTTATCCAGGCAATGAACAGTTCTAGAAATCTTCATGCACCAAGTTCCAAAGGCATTTAAAAACAATGCTGAAGGTGCATTCTCAATAGGTGAGGAAAGAGAATTTCTACTAAATAGAGATGTAAGGAGAAAGTCTGCTCTTGAAGGATAAGAACCAGGACTCAAGTTAACTGGAAACCCCTCAGTGAATAAAAGAAAAGCTACCAGAAAACTAGCAAACCCAGTTCAAAGGTGGGGGCTTTTCTGGAAGGCATTTCTAAAAGGGAACAAGGACTTAAGTCTTTAAAGATGGGGGTAATAGAGATGAAGTCTGAGGATAAACAAGTCTGTTAGGTTGAATTCCTAAGAAAAGTGGATTCAGATCTTGAAATTTAAGAGAGTGAAAAGGGATTAAATCAGTCTCTGATACTTTTCATAACTTCATCGTGAACACGATTGCACGAAGAGCAACTGAAGGTCATTAATGCCATTCGAGTCTTGGTAATGATACCCAATGGCTCATCTTTACGTTCTCAAGGCAACCTACACCCTAACAAAGTGATGCAGAATTGGAAAATAAAGTCACAGTCAAAGCATCACCTCATTCTGGTTTGATCATTTCCATAGTCTTGAATCCTACAGAGTATTGGTCAGGGAGTTAAGATTTCAACACATTCCTGGGCCCCAAGAGTCATGAAATTGGCTACCAAGAGTGTATCACAAAGCATGCGTAACACTGAAGAATTGTGCTTGTTATAATGGCAGTCAGATAATGTCACCATGCTGAGCACTGTGCACATTGCGTAAGCTTTCCACTCCTTGCCATGACTCTGTTTTGGAGATGTGGACACTGAGGGCAAAGAGGAGAGACATGCTGCTCAGGGCACTTAGAAATTGATGGAGTATGGATTCCAAACCACCTCTGTCTGACCTTAAAGCCAGTGCTGTGAGCTCCTGCAGACAAAATCTTCCCATGAAAGTCCCTTTCCCACCCCTGGAGCAGTGGCTGGGTGTGTGGGCAGAGCAGGGCAAAGAAGACAAGTGAGGGCCCCAGGAGAAAGGCAAATACAGTCAGTCTCTGCTCTGAGCATTCTGCATGAATTAACTCACTTAATCTTTACGATGCCTAATGAGATAACTACAACTATGAAAAATATACACAAGCATTAGTAAGACTAAAGACTGGTACTGTAGGATAAATCTGGACATTGGTGTGGGGTTTCTGATTTTACATTCTGCTCACTTTCATCACCTACATGAAACAGCATTTTGACGTCAAGAACAACAAAGAAGGTAAGGCCGTAAATTCAGAATAAACAATACTCCTGCAAATTAAAGGGCGAAGAGGACTGCCCTTTATTCTGCCCTGTGAGTTAATTCCACCCACTGGGTGTCCCAAGCACTGGCCACAGCAGGATGCTTCATTTATTCAAAATGTAGTGAAAGAGAGAAATAAAGACAGAATAAACCTGTGAGTGTTTGTGACAATTCTGGGAAGACACATCTACTTTCTTTTTGTACCATTATCTTTATGAAGGATTTGGCACAGGTGCTCAATTAGTTAGAATATTAATAAGTACATTTCTCAGGCATTTTCTTACAGAGTACTACTCAATTTGAATCTTGACTTATGCCATCTGTTTTCTTCCCCATGGGGGTTGCTCTTATATTATATCAGAGAGAAAAATATCCTAGGAAAGAAGATTTTAGAAAACCGATTTTAGAACTGTATTCTTGCCACAGACCACCATCTCCTCGGTAATTATTCTATCACATTTCATCGAAATCACTATCACCACAAATAAGTCCTACCCACATCCCACCCCACCCCACCCCCCCACACTGCGAAGACATTCCTTTTCTAAAAATCCAATGTGAAAGTTTAAACTACTACATTAACGTAGGCGCTAACAGCAAACAGCACAAGCCCGTGAGTAGGGTGTTCCGAATCTGCAAAGCCTGCCAATTCGGGGTCTGTATTTCAGGGTCGAGTTGGGGGGTTGCAATCGTCAAATACCAAGACCAGGCCAAGAACGGTCGGGGCAGAAACCTGGCCTCCGAGGCCGCCCGGTGAGGGTCGGGGCGGCCCCCTCGCGCTGCGCTGGACGCAGGCGCGCAGGATCAGAGCGGAGGGCCGCGACCCGCGCGCGAGCCTTACCGAGGCCGGAGATGGCGCCGAAGAGGTCCTTGTGCAGGCTGCTGTCCGGCGCGATGCCAGGCTTCTGCGGCGTCACCAGCGGGGTCGCGGCTGGCAGCGAGTCCTCCTTCACAGTCTGTCCCACCGGAGGGGAAGAAGAGAGAACCGGAGATGACTTTCAAAGAGCCACGGGCTGCTCTCGTTCGTGGGGGGCGCGTGCCGGCGCGGGACGCAAGGGCCTGGCGGGGACGCGCCGCGTGGGGGAAGCCGGCGCCCGGCGCGCACGACCCTGACCCTGGCGCATGGATCAGACGCGGCGCGGGTCTGCGCGCAGAGCCGGCTTGGTCCGCAAAGTCACGGTCTGTTGCCCCAGAAGGCCTAGCACGTGCCCCCACCAGAGCTCGGATGCCCAGCCTTTCCTCAGATTGTTTCTTCCCTCAGGAAAAGCCTCACAGGCTCTTTCTAACTGGAACACTGGTTTTTCTCTCACATCCGAAATCCTCCCAGATGAGCAACAGTGACAATAGCAGCCCTGGAAAGCTCTGCAAGCTTGCAGCTTCGTGCGAATTCTCAGTCAGTGGAGAAATTAGGTTAATTTTGAAGGGATTTTTCTTTGGTGATTTTCTCAGGATTGGAGAACTACAAGAGGTAGCATTATACCCTGAATTCCTTATTCGGATCAGAAAAGCAGACAGGTTCAGAGAATACACGTGTGAAACACAACATTGTATGGGATGAGATTAGTGCCCTTCGGAACTACAGAACACATTCTACACATGTGGCGCGTCTCAGTGCGCCATTATTTAGGACATGTATTCAGAGGTGGAGAGACAGCATTAAAACTCAGGACAATGCATCACTGTGGGGGGGAAGGGACAAAACACAACATGAAAATTCCCCAAGTGTATGTAATAATCACAAGGTGGAAAGACTAACAACTGAGCTCGTTCATGGGCCCAGAATAAAAGGGAAAAGGAAATTACTACACTGGTAGCACTGTGCAAATGAATGCCAGACAGTCTCCACCCTGAACATTTTGAGATCATTTCTGGGATCATCCTTCAGGCAACTTAATTTCCAATCCATCTTCCAATGACTGCATGAAGATAATATAAAGTGGTCAGTTTTTGGAGGTGGGGCCATATGTCACTCATGTTGGCCTCCCTGACATCTAATTTTACAGACACAGAGAAATTGTAGCCCAAAGAGGTGGCTTTTCCAAGACTGTGTAGCATGTTACCATCAGAATGAGCTAGCATGGAGCTCTCCTACTACACAGGTTAGAACTATGCTTTTCTTTTTAACCTCCTCTCCCCATAAATTTTTGTTGACTGTATAGAGAAGGTCCTCATGTCTTACAAGGTCTGGTCCATCAGGAAAGCATGGTTTTAAATAATGATTTTCAGCCTAAGAGTTGAAGGTTTACTGATTGACCCCATCTTAGCCAGAAATGCAATTAATCAGGAGTACTATGGATTATTATGGTTTTAGTGGCAAAAAAAAAAAAAGAATGGGTGTGTCTTGGGTTGAATAGTATCCCCCCCAAATTTATGTCCACCTGGACCCTCAAAATGTGACCTTATTCGGAAATAGGATCTTTGTAGATGTGATTAAGATGGAAGGTAAAATGAAGTCATCCTGGATTAGGAGCCACCCATCCAATCACTGGTGTTCTTGTAAGAAAAGGAGAGGATTTCAGAGATTCTACAGATACACACCAGGAAGAAGGCCGTGTGAAGATAGAGGCCAAGACTGTAACGATGCTGCCACAAGCCGAAGAATGCAAGGATTTGGGGCAAGCCCTGGAAGCTAGGAGAGAGGCACGGAACAAACTTTCACACACAGCCTCCAGAAGGAACCAACCCTGTGGATACCTTGACTTTGGACTTCTGGCCTCCTGACTAGGAGAGAATGAATTTCTGTTGGTTTTGGCCACCCCATGTGTGTTGCTTGGTTACAGGAGCCACAGGAAACAAATGCAGGCTGTGTCCAGGTCTGTATGCTTACGTACACTGCCGGGGTTCACAGGGAAGGGTGACACATCCCTCACGTTGATCCGCTGGACATTCTCAATCAGCAGACCGAACAGAGGCAGGTAGAGAGTGGCTATCCTTGCTTGATGGCTCTGAAATAAAGGCACACAGCGCAAGTTTATCCCATGGCCCTGAGAACTGAATGATGGACTGAGCTGGCACTGGCCATCTCCTGCATTTGGATCCTTCCTATAAAGACTGCTATAAGGGGGTGCCTGGGTGGCTCAGTCAGTTGAGCATCTGCCTTCAGCTCAGGTCACGAGTGTCCTGGGATCAAGCCCTGCGTCAGGCTCAGTGGGGAGCCTGCTTCTCCCTCTGCTGCTCCCCCTGCTTGTGCTCTCTCTGACAAATAAATAAATATAATCTTTAAAAATAAATAAATAAATAAAGACCTCTATTAGATTTTAGTGTGTAAACAGAGAAGAGTCTTAGTGCTGTTACCACTAATTCTCTAACGGGTTACTTTCTTCATATTACTTAAAATAAAGGACATTTATCAATCCGTATTTCCTTCCATTGGAATCCACTCACCCTTGAAGCATATCTGTCATCAAAAGAATGCTTTATCAGCAGGTTCTTGAGCACGCTGATGGCAATCAGCCGGACCTCCCTAAACTCCTGGAGGGCGGTCCCCACCTCCCTCAGTAACAGTCCCACCAAGAAGTGGTTTCTGCAGAACTCGTCTGTTAATGAGTAGTCAAGCTGGAGATCTGAAATGAGGATAGATACTGCTTTAGTTACAGAGGCTATCACGCATTTTGAATAAAATAAAAGTCAAAACCACCCTTTACATTCAGCCCACCCTGTGTGTCAACAGATGATTAGACTTAGCTTCAAGTGCGAAAAGGTCACTTATCTAAAATACTGCTCCACTTCTTATCACATCAGACTCTTAAATTTAAATACAGATAATTGCACTGGATTTTGATTTTATTTATTTATTTATTTATAATATTTTTATTTATTTATTTGAGAGAGAGAATGAGAGAGAGAGAGCATGAGAGCGGGGAGGGTCAGAGGGAGAAGCAGACTCCCTGCCGACCAGGGAGCCCGATGTGGGACTCGATCCCGGTACTCCAGGATCATGACCTGAGCCGAAGGCAGTTGCTTAACCAACTGAGCCACCCAGGCGTCCCAGGATTTTGATTTTAGAAGACATTACATCTTGCATAAATATTAAGTTAGTGAATAGTTTTAATACCAATTTTTAGAACATACAGCATGTTATATTACAAATGAAATTTTGTTATTTACATGAAGGTAAAAAATAAAGTTACTGTCTAATTGACATTATAGAGAAGTAATCTGTACATAACAAACATGTAATTAAAAAAAGAATAAATATACATGGTCTCTTAAAATTTTCCTTTACTACTTGAGTTCGTTAATCCATTTCCTGGTCATGAAAGCCTATATATTCCCATTAAAGCCCAATGTGTTTAAAATGAACAAGTTAGCATATAACCTCTTTATTCTGCTGTCCCTGAATGAAGAACTTATTTAACATGATTTTTAAAAATATATTCAATACTTCTGCACCTCTAAAAGCAAGTTAAAAAAAAACTAATATAAACTAACACTGAAATACACAAAACACCAAACTAAACTAGTAAATCATCAGCAAGCTAAATGATCAAACGGAAAGCTCTTCCAGAGAGCGGATAGAAGGAAACATGAAATCTACTGAAGGAGGGTAAATAAAAGTGGCTACACATCCATCTAAAGCTGAAATATACCTTTCAGTAAGCTGTAGCTAGGATCTGAATTCTTATACTGAATCTATTACTAGAGGAAAATCTATAGACACCTTCTTTGACTTTGATTCCCTATTAGTGACTTCTAAACCTATCCAAAATACTGACCCAAGTCCTATGCAGAAGCAAGGGAAAGTATCCATCTTTCCAGAATAATCACGCCCACTGTATGGTTTTTTAAGCTTTGTTTACCCTAATGACAGTGCACAGCTTGAATTCACATAAAGCCCTTATGAAAATACTATGGGTTTAACCGTGCATGTGCGTGCATGCAGAGAAGGGGGGAACAGGTAAGAAGGGAGAGGAAGGGGAATGCTAAAAACATGTACTCCTATCAGTGTCATAAGATACATTATCTGTGGGTGACCCACACCCACCTGCCGAGGGCAGCCCCCCTTGCCACCAAATACCCTGATGGTCTACTAAGAGCTTTTAAGAGTCTCCTGGGCACCTGAAGGATTTCATGTCCCTCAGCTCTGTAGGACAAAAAAACAGGACCCTACAGGGTATAGGGGAAGGTGGGCACCAGCACACATTCACTGCCCAGCCATAGGGTATAAAGGACTACCCTCAATACCCTGACAGGAAAAAGGAAGAGAGTCACAGTCTCCAAGTACAGGTGGGTTAGTAACTGACTGCAAGGTGAGGGGAGTGATACAAGGTTTGGAATGAGGTTGGGGTCCTAGGAGAGGGCAGAAGGAGACATGGCAGGCTCCACATAAGAGGTGCTGAGTGACTATCTGGGGAGGAAGGCGAAGATTCCCCCAGAGAGGAGGCTGTGTGAGGCTGAGGAATGTCGGGGTGGGCAAGCCCATGTTTGAGGAGCTGGGAGTCAGCAGGAATGTCTGAAGTGTGGGGAATAGCGGGGAGTAAGACCAGACAGGTGGGCCAGGTTGCATTCGGGATGCCAAATACCCAGTTGTTCCCTTGACCCAGGACACTCAATTCCTGGCTTTCTTCTGATCATCACTCCAAAGTCACCCTGGCCATGAGGCTTTTCCTGGCCACCCTATCCCACATGCCCCGCTGCTCATTTCATATCCCCCCTCCTGGCTTTAGTTTTCTCTCCTAAGCCCTCATCACTAATACTGCACATACTTCACTTAGGTAAAACAGCTAGGGATTTTCATCCTTGTTGTCCATGACTGCCTCCCAAAGTCATGTGCATCCTAGACACGGTTGAATGCCAACTCCAGGGCCCCAGTCCCCCTTCTGGCTCCTGAAAAGGCAGTCCAAGTTGATCTTGAGGAAAGATGTTTATGTCTCTGATTGAATGCTTTTGTGTGTTTCTCTCTGAATTTCAGAGGCCATTGATTTAGGGTGTCGTTAATAGTTTGGTGGCATCCTTCTGCTTTTTCTTTCAGCATAATCAATCCCCAGGTACATACAAGGCACTAAACGTAGTAATATTACCTGACAGACCTGACAGACTAATTTGATTCATTTGATTTAGTGAAGACAAAGAAATCTCTATGAATTTACTCTCTTCAAACTTTAAGAAGATACAGAACAGTTAAAGACTCAACATGCAAACATAAAACGCATGTGAAAAGCCATGTTGCTTGTGATTTAGGTTACTGCCACCCCTATGGACAAGGACTATGAAAATGGTGGAATAATACATTTTTAGAGTAAAACAGGGCATTCTGTTTGTTTGACCTCTTATAGAGATATCCTAGAGGACCTGGTGACTCCAGGAGCAAAACCCAGATCCCTCCCAGGGGTTTTAACAGCAGTACCTTAGCTACAGTGAGAATAAATTCACTGGTTTATCGTGAATTTAAAAACTGATCCAAGTATATGGGAAATGCCTAAATGAAGAGCATATATAAGCATTTCAGCAATGACTTGCATTCTTTTTCTTTTACAGGAGGAAAATGCAAGAAAGCAAGCGTCACACCCCACACCTACCTACAGGAGTGTCATTTGACTCCACAGTTGGTGAAAGAAAAGCTAATTCATAAGAAAAAAGGAAAAGTGAAACAAATAAAAATAAACTAGAGTAAGTAAAATGGATTTCTATTTAAGAAAAGGAATTTTTCAATGAAAAAGAGTCACACTGACATGACCTGAGGTCTAATAAGTTTGCTGACAAGTTAAGTTCCCATACAACATTTTATCAATAGTTTTTTAAATGGAAATTTAACAAGAAAAAACTTAATTCATCAACAACAAAAAAAAAATCAGAAAATTCTAATGTCATATCTGAATCATTCTCTTACTAAAAATGAAGGGCTTTTTGTGAAAAGACTCAGACTGACATATATAAAGATAGATTACCTTGGTATCTCTGAATCCTGCCCTTTCCAAATGGCATCGGTAAATTCAAAGGTATATAATGTTCGTGATTGCATACCACACGGAGAAATTCAAACTTGTATTCAAAGAGGGTCTGCAGGGAACAATGGTTAGTGAAAGTTAAGTGCCTCACTGAATATTTTATACAGCGTCCTAAAAACCTATTAGAAATCATACAACCAGTCATTAGCTTCTTGACCCTCTTAAAACTGCGTGCTCTATGCTATGTTATAGATTTGAGAATGGCTGTGGGCATTTGTTTGAAAATTGGGAACACATTTCATTAAACAATGTCCTCCACTAACTCTTAGGACATTTATTATTTATGTTCCTCCTACGTCAAAAAGGATTTCAGGCAGCTTATAATTATAGACACAGACTTAATACAATAAAAAAAATGAGTAAGGCAGAGTTTTAAAATAGACACAGGAGGGAGGAGGTAGATAATTCTACCAGAGAAAGGCTACATGGTTACTTCTATTACCATGTTAAATAAACTATGATTCACAACACATATACTTTTAATTTTGCAGTTGAGAAGTCTTTTCGGTTATTTATGAGGAAATCAGTAAGTATGTTTATTTTACATCCAGAATTGCATCCCTAATATCTTACACATTAATGCAAGTACTAGTTAGTACTAGTCAGTATCTCCAAAAGGGGACAAGAGTGCCTCTGGGATGGAAAGAAAACTGTGACGTGAGCCCAGAGAAACAGGTGGGTTTCTGGATGTCAATCTGTGAGACAAAAAAACAGTGTGTAACATACACGCTACCTTTGGGTCTCCAGGAGCAAAGCAGCTGATGTAGTTGTTGATCTGCTTAAAGACAAAGCCCCTGTCCATGAAGGTGAAACATCTCTGCAGGGAAACAAGCCACAAAGGTGAGTATTTAGGCCCTAGCTTTTTTTTTTTTGAAAGTTGGGTTGAAATCAGCATTTACTGTTAATAAGTTTATTCTACAGCATAAAAATGCACCATTGGCTTTGACTGAGCACTTACTATATACTAGTCACTGCTAGAATGAACATTTCACCACTTGACTGACACCCTCTGCGCCCTGAGGTCCCTACCTTGATGAACACAGCAAGGCTGTGATTTGCATTTTTAGACGCCTCTGGATTATCTCGAAATTTCTGAGTGATGTGTGGCATCAGCATATTCACAACGGTTTCCACAGCGTGATGATAGGATGCGGGAAATCTCTGGTTTCGCAATAACTAAAAAGAATTTAGAGCAAACGTGTGTTATTTTTAAAGTTGCAACCCTCTGGGGGGAAAAAATATCCCTGAGTCCATTTTAAAAAAACCCAGAGCTCCAATCTTATTTATCTAAAATGAGACAAGAGAAATTATTCTTTCTTCTCTCAAAATACTGTCCAGGTATTCTGATACCTCATATAAGTGGTGTGCATTCGACCTGAAACCCCAAACTTCAGCCTGAGAAAGATCCTCTCGGAGGTACTTGTAAAGAAGTGGAGATGTACCTCTACTCCCAGAGATTCTCATCAGAGCTGCATCTTTACTGGATACTTCTGGTGGCTTGAATGCCTGTACCTCTCAGAGAACTCTTTAGAAAACAGTGGCTCATGTTTAAACTTCAAGTATTCAAACGGAAAATAAACAGATCAGAGACTGTATGTCACTGGTTTACTCTGCTTAGAAACAGTCCTCTTCAGGGGCGCCTGGATGGCCCAGTTGGTTAAGTTATCTGCGTTCAGCTCAGGTCATGATCCCAAGGATCACGGGATCTGCTTGTCCCTCTCCCTCTGCTCTTTCTCTCTCTCTCTCAAATAAATAAATAAAATATTAAAAAAAGAAACAGTCCTCTTCAAATTAACTTTACATAATAATTTCTCCCCATCAGGAATGCTTACCTACGAAATTATACAGACCTCACCAGTTAGCTATCATGGGCTGTGTATCTTCCACACATCAGGCATTGCACTAGTACCTGTTTTTACATGCTTTTTCATTAAATTCTTACAAGTTTTAACTCTCATTTCACAGAGGGTTGGAGAGGTCAGGTAAATGTGTCTTCAGTCAAGAACTAACAAGTAACAAAGATCCAAACCCAGATCCACCATGAGTCCAAGGCCTGTGTTCTTTCTGCTCTTTGACACTTTGCTTCCCCACCCACGTGCCCAATAAATGAGAAAAATTACTGAGAACCTGATACGTGAAGGGGTCTGAATTATATGCCCCATGACATTTATCCACTCATGCATGTGATTCTAACAGCCACAACAGGGGGTCTATCTTCACCCCCATTTTACAAATGAGAAAACTGAAGCTTAGAGAGATTCAGTAAGTACTAACTGACTTTCCTTCTCCCTTTTAGTGGTGAAACCCCTGGGTTTCACAGGTGCACACTGCTGCCAAGCTAGAGACTTCATTTCCCAGCCTAACTTGAGGCCAGAGAAAGGCCATGTGACTGAGTTCTGGCCAATGGGCTCTAAGAGGAAGACTGTGCTTTTCCCAGCCATGTCCATGGGATGCTTGCCTTCCAAGTCTTCTTTACCACTGACTAGAATGTGGGGTGGTGGGTGAGCCTGGATGAGGGTGACACCTGGGCTGGATAATTGGAGAGGAGCTTGAGTCCTTGACCAACCCTGGGGGACAAGCGCCCCACTCTCAGAGCTGCCTACTGGCTTATAATTTTCCAAAAAAGAGAAATGAACCTTTTGTCTTATTTAAACCATTATTCTGGTCTGTTTTGCAACAGCCAAACCCGTATCCCAGTATCAAAGAAACAGTATTTTCTAAAACTAGAACTGAAATTTAGTTATTTCTGCATGCATTATTTTATGCATTAAATACCAGAACCCATTGTGAATTTTGAAATGCCAGCTTTATAATAATCTCAATTTTCAAACAAATAATAAAACAATCTTTGCAAACTTATAAACTCAAGAATCCAGTGAGGGAAGGATCAAGTAATAAGTATTTGAAGTTTACCCACTTTCAAAAACAGAACTGTAAAATTAGAAATTCCAAAGGGATTTTGTTCTGTATATGCAACCCCATAACTCTGTATCCTGAGGGGTCAGCCTCAGTTGATGATCAGCCTCCTGGACCCCAGGCAAGGCCACCTCAAACCACCAGGCATGACTGCCCGCTACCCAAGCTGGCTACTCCTGAATAAAGGTCTCTCAGGAAACACCTGAGGCCTTCAGAATGGGGCTTCATCAATGGCTGCTTAAACCATGAAAAGTGGATGGATGGGGTGGGCACCACTTAACCTATTAGTCACTATTATCAAAACGAAAAGTGGGACAACCAGACATTGTATGACTCCCGATGTGATGCAGCAGTACCAGTTATGAAGTATTCTTGCCCCAAAGCAAACCAAACCTAAATCAAACTGAGCTTCAACATCACCACAAGTTTACAGGAACCGTGGGGGACAAAGGACCATGCCACGTAACACTGTGAGGTTACAGTGTGGGCAATTCTGCAGGACAAAGGGCCCCCCTACTTCAACAAATACACTGCATTAAAAAGCAAACAAATGGAGAAGGGACAGTTTGAAAATCTAAGAAACTTCAGAGACACATCAACCACATGCAATGTGCAGACTGTGTTTATATCCTGATTCAGACCAGCCGACCGTCAAAGGGCATTTCTGAGACACCTGGGGAAAACTGAATATAGACAGGATGTCCAAAGACAAAGAAGAAATGTCGCTGACTTTGTTGAGTGTCATAATGGTACAGTGCTTCCATCTCTTCAAAGGCTTTCTCTGTTAGATACGACACACTCAAGTGTTTACAGATGAAATGACAGAATATTTGGTGATTGTTTTTAAAATGCTCTGAAAACAGTGTGAGATGTAAAGTCACAATGGCAGCATGCCAATAACTGTTGAAGGTGAGTGACAGAGCTTCAAACATGAGATTCATTCAACTTTTCTCTTTCCTTTCATGTTTATTTAAAACTTTCTATAAGGGCGCCTGGGTGGCTCAGTTGGTTAAGTGACTGCCTTCGGCTCAGGTCATGATCCTAGGGTCCTGGGATCGAGCCCCGCATTGGGCTCCCTGCTCAGCGGGGAGTCTGCTTCTCCCTCTGACCCTCCCCCCTCTCATGCTCTCTCTCTATCTCATTCTCTCCCAAATAAATAAATAAAATCTTAAAAAAAAAAAAAAAGAAAAGAAAAGAAATAAAAAATAAAAAATAAATAAAACTTTCTATAATAAGAAGTTTTCATTAAAAAGAAAGAAAATGTGGTGAAGAATGGTGGATAATTAATATACCAACCAACCAACCAAGCAAGCTCTTCCATGATTAGGGGTCAACTCAGTGCCTTTGAAGACTGAAATGAAGCTCTCCGTGCAGTGACAAATAGCTATTGTCAGGAGCCCTAATTTGGCAACAAAACAGTGAGGTAAGACGCATCTAAAGGTGATAAAGACCAAAGCAATTAGATGTTGCTATGGAGACTACTATACACTGAAACAGAAGAAAATGATCTAGGACAATGGGCAGCTGTCCAGAACGGTGAGTACAGACGCGCGAGCTCGGAGGAGAGGACACTGAGACACGAAGACAGTTGTCAGCCAGACGAAACCCCTACTCCTGACCTGTCCTGCTGTAGGATCTCCTCTCGGCTCTGCTGCAGCATCCCCAGTGGCCCGGCCACCGTGATCTGCTCCTCTGACACATACTGCCGGTGTGGGGTCTGCCTCCCCAATGCCTGTCCACACCAGATCAGCCTCCTCCGGCGGACCTGCTGTGCCCCATGCCCCCATGCCCTGCTGTGAGCCCGACACCTCTGTGCCATCCTGCCGGCTGCTCGGCTCCTGCCACCTGACCCCTGGCCTGAGTGGATTCTCCCTGACCACCCACACTCAGCCATGCTGCGAAGGGCCCTGTGAGCCCCGCTGCTAACAGCCGGTCTGCAGACACCAGCGACAGGTTTCACCACGTCCAACATGTCTTGTCTGGGCTCTGACAGCGACTGCTACCCAAATCACTGCTTCCTTTACAAAGGAGCACTCAAATGTCTGGTTCTCTTTTCCTTACTGTGTTCTTCTACTCTCTAGCGGTTAGAGCACTCTTTTCTACAGGCTATGTCACGGCTCCCTGAGATATAATAAATAAGACTATTAGCTAATAAACTTCATTTTCCTGGCCTTACCTGGGTATGAGCTCTTTCTCCTGCTTCATGTTCACTGTCTTCTCCCTAAGTGTGGCATCCTTCCAGGTAAAGTTCCACCCCAACCTCCACAATGCTTTATCATTTTGGAGCTCACACACGCACCCTCTTCCCTGTTCTTGAACCGTGTCCAGCCGAATGTCTTCTTCCTCCCAGGACGGCGTCAGCTCCAAGGCTGCCGATGCACCATCTCTGCTATTTGCATAGCTCCCCTGTGCTCTGGGCATAGCCAAGGACAGTTCCAAACACGCGCTCATGGATGGGAGTATGGATATTCACATTCTGCCATCACGCGTTTATCGTTTGGGGGAAGTACAGGCAGTCCATGGTACATGGAGCATACCATCCTTTCCCTACTTTTCATTTGAACACTCTTTCCTTGCTCAATTAAGTCAGGAAATGGCTGAAGGCTAAACACCTGAGGTTATATATTCATCCTATCCTAGGCCACATTTTCCAACCTGCAAGAAGTTCACCTGTGGAATGCTAGCAATTTGGCTTGATTCAAGGTGGGAGGAGAGGAAATTCCCAAAGAGTCTGCTGAAATTATAACTGCTAAATATAAGTGATAGAAAAGAAACACCTTAAATGTGTTGAGCATAGAGGCTGAGTGGGGTTCAGAGTTGGGAACTTCTTAGTAGGCCTTAACGAGGTTGGTTTTATATTTTCCTCAAAAACTGCTTATTGTAAATTCCAAGCACATGTCACCTATGGAACACTTGAGTCTGGCACGGTCATATGTAATCAATCCAAACTCTGCAGGTCCATCTGCGGTAGTAAGGAAGTCGCTTATTTTAGATGCTAAAGGGAGGCTCTGATTTACAGCCTTCCTCAACAAATGGCACAAAGTGCAGTTTGATTGGCTGGGATGGGGAGGTGGACACATGTGGCCACGTCCATCTTCAGCAAGAGTGTAGCATTAGAAGCTGGCCTACCAGCATGCACCTTCTACATAAATATGCAGCAGATGGAATGACCCCAGTACCAGCAAGAGTGTACACCCAAGCCTCAGCTCAACAGACTATGCCTCCAAATGCTGATCTATGCTAAATATTCTTGGGAAGGGCACTTTCAGCTGCACTGAAAGCATTACTTGGCTCTTATATGAGTCTGTGGCCCAGGTGCCCCTACTAGACAGATGTGTGCCTAGTCATGGCATTTTAAGAAAGACTCACCAATGAGGGAAAAAAATCAAGGTCAGGTTTATAAACACATCGGATTTACTAATAATCCTCAGTCTAAAAGTATAAAAACTCTGAGAGGAATTTGATCATGACTCTGGAAATCACAAATGGCACAGGAATGGTGAATATAAACTTGTTCCCTCAATTCAGAACACCTGGATCAGGGATGAGGACATATAATTCTTAAGATGCAAATAAAGACGGACCTAAAAATAACTAATTCAAACACATAAAACTCATTACTCCTAAGATATGAGGCAAATGAATAAAACCGTCAAAATATGTGAGAAGTTCCTAGATCTATAATGTGTGATTCGGGGAAGGAGTGGCATGGCGTCAGGTGACGTGGAAGAAGTCAGAGGGGAGCCCTCTAGAAGTGAAATGTTAGAACTCTCCAAAGTGGTAAGTAGGTATTTTGAATCTCTTTTTATAGTAAATTATCTTATGGTTAAGCTTTCTCCTTTTGGATGCCAGTGTGTTTCTTTTTATGCTGGATAACAATTTTTAAATAAACTACTTCTAAAAACTCTCTGAATATTCTTTTAGGGCCAAGATATAATTAACTTACAGAAAAGGTTGTGCATGGTAGCATTTGAGCAGTCTGTTCTAAAGAGTTCCAAAAAGAAACTACCTCCCAGAAGTGCCGGAGAGTTAAGTTATAAGGCTGGAAAGGGCAGATCATCTGGGAGAAGCCGATTCTGACTCTAGCATGAGTTCTAGGCTCTGCTCTGCTGTGTGACCCTGTGCAGGGCACCTCACGGGTCTATACTCCATCTCAACCTCTGCGGCACATGGGAGCAGCTGGACCAGAAGGTAGCTTTCAGGTCCCTACCATCCCTAAATTTCTATGGTTTAATTTAGCATCTTGAGAAAAAAACACATGCAATTAAATTACTCTATTTAAATTTTCTATCACAGTTCTCGGAAAGAGATGTTACTGATACCTATACTTCCTTTTCCTTTTTTAAGATTTTATTTATTTTGACAGTGAGACAGAGAGAGAGAGAGAGAGCACACAGCAGGGGGAGTGGCAGGCAGAAGGAGAAGCAGGCTCCCAGCTGAGCTGGGAGCCCAGTGCAGGACTTGATCCCAGGACCCTGGGATCATGACCTGAGCTGAAGGCAGACGCTTAACCAACTGAGCTACCCAGGAGCCCGATACTTTCACTTCTGTGGGTATTTCAAAAGTGTTCATTACCTCTTTGACCATTGCTCCCGTGGTCTAGTCATGCACTTTCCCACCTAAACTCTGGGGCAGCACAAAGCACGCCTCACTTAACTTTGTAACCCTTGAGCTTGCCTATAAGTAAGGGCTCTCAGTGAATACTTTCTGAACAAACAGTTATATTTTTAAATATACTCAAGCCACCAATCTTTCTGGAGTGATTACATTTACTCAGAGCCAAAAATAATGAAAAATCCATTGGGGCCTTGTTATGGAATGAATTGTGTCTCCTTAAAATTCGTATGTTGAAGTCCTAACCCAGAGTCTCTCAGAATATGACTATATTTGGAGACAGGATCTTTAAAGAGGTAATTAAGTTAAAACGAGGTCATTAAGGTGAGCCTTAATCCAACAAGACTGGTGTCCTTATAAGAAGAGAAGATTTGGACACAGACATGCACAGAAGGGACAATGCACAGACACAGGGAGAAGACAGTCATCTACAAGCCAAGGAGAGAGGCCTCAGAAACCAACCCTACAGACACCTTGATCTCAGACTTCTAGCCTCCAGAATTGCGTGGAAATAAATTTCTATTGTTAAGGACACCCAGGCTGTGGTACTTGCTGTGGAAGCCCGAGCAAACTAAGGCAAGCCTACAGTCTATCCTGCACATGACATTTTTAACGTAGAAGTACTACATCCAAATGACCTGCGTGTGTGCATGCATGCGTGCGTGGGTGCATGTGTGCATGCATGTGTGTGTGCGTGCGTGGGTGCGTGTGTGTGTGTGTGCATGCGTGTGTGCATGCGTGCACACGCACTTAGCTGCGTACTGCCAAGTAGACAATCTGCTAGGTTTTTTACTTGGCAGGCTATTCTGGCATGATTTAGATGGTGTATTACTCTGTGGAAAGCAGGGCCCACCTCCATCTGGCATTTGCCTGTGCACTAAAACCGGAATTGAAAGAAAAAAAAAAAGAAGAAGAAACCCACCTGGTCAGGCACCAGTGCCCATTCTACTAGAGGAAAGTGTGGCTTTCAGTTCTGAGCTGCCAACCTTCTGCCCAACAAAATCCAGCAGCCTTTCCCAAGGCTTTCTCCCAGAGTCCAAATCCCTGGTGCAGGGAGCTAGATCTTCACCCTCCTTCCCCGTGGCCTCCCTGTCCTCCCTTTATTCACTGTGACAGACTGCTGGGCACCATGACTTGCTCCCTGCACGTGGGCCTCCTGTTCTCCATGAGACTCAAGACCCTGCACAATGCAACGCAGACAGCATTCATTCATAGTCATAACGGCAACTCCAAGAGTATGCACATCTCAAAAGGGACTTTGTCACTTGACCACTGAGTTTACCACATTAGAATCTTATAAAAATGTATCTACACTGAGCCTCAGACAGCCAGTCACACCCAGACAGGCATCAGTCCAGAGAGGCCTGAAGGGTATCCCCAGGACACCTTCAGCATGGGGACCCAGTGTCACACACACCCAGGCACCTCAGCGAGGAGTTATCTCCAACTCCCTTCACTGCTTCCAGGAAACATGAAGTAACATCAGACACTCTCATCTAAGTCCCTGAGAAAGGTCTACAATGTTCAAGACTGGGTAATTACATTTACATTAAATGCTTAAACTGTTACTTTCATTTCAACAGACTTGAAGACTTCCAGGCTATACAAAGGAAAAGACAGTTTTCTTTGGACTTGGTAACACATGCTTCAGGAGAGTGGGCTTTCAAGCCAGGCTGGTCTCAAAACGTGGCCATTCGCTCCATTCGCTAGCAGTGAGGCCTCGGCAAGTAACTCACTCCGGGCTCAGTTTCTTCATCTATAAAATATGGGGCAGTACTTTATGATAGCCCTATGGCTTTATTACTTGGAATAAAATGCTTTCTTACTTGGAAAGCACCTAGAACTGTGCTGTAACTGGCAACAGAGAGCATTTGTGAATGTGAGCTACAAAGCAACAAAAAGACTTGCCCCTAAGAGCCACCACACAAGCCCTGATCGAAGTGACGTACCTTAACTTTGGAGTTCTCTATCAAATGCTGAGCCATGGATTTTATCAAAACGTCAAAGAAAAACCATGAATACTGAAAGAAAAAAAAAAAAGGATCCGGTGAGAAACCCAACAGTTAGGAGGCGAGATGTTTACTCTCTTAGGCTGACAATGTTACAGATGCAAAACAGGTGCGACCCCAAAGCAGGGCTGAACCACTCGGCAAAGTATTATCGGACCAGAGGTGCATGGAACTGCTCTCCGGCTTTCGCGTGTCCCACAACAAGGACTGCATCCCACTAGGAAGCTGGGTGCACACGCTCAGCACGGCACAAGCCAACAAGAGGCACTGCTGGATTAGATTTGTGATCTTTCCTCCTGACTGAGCCTCCCCTGCTGATGCTGCCTTTATAATCTCCACCTCGGTGTCCTCCACCCATTCGAATATAATGAATTCTTAAAACTTAAGAGCCCGTGAAATTTTAAATATAGTAATATTTTGCAGGTCTGTTAGAAGCACAAGTATATGCAGCAAAGTTGGTCCCAAAGAACTAACTCTTTACCCCCTTTTTAGGAGGTTGTGACTGTCTAAAACACACAAGAAGGGTGAACTGATCAGGCTACCGCGTTCGGATTTTCTTCCAACAATTTCAATACTGCAGAGCCACACTGCCCCCCCACCCCTACCCCACATACCTTAAGTAGTTTATTGCTGGTGAGGAAGTCAGCAGAAGGCTTGAGAATTGTGGTCATGGCTTTTGTCAGTTCTTCGTGCACGGTCTTGTATTCAGAAGCAATGTACGGCTCAGCCTTATAAGCATACTTTGAAGAAAAGGGAAAGATATTTTAATGTCCCTGTTATCTAGGATGGGCTGAAAGCAGGAGAGGCTCCAAGGGATGGCGGTGAGGGACCGAGGTACAAGTGCAAGGTGGGAGAGGAAGGTGTGGTAACAGAAGGAGGGAAGGGTGACACAAAGAGGGAGCCCAGGATACCTTCAGGGAACCCATAACAATACGGGAACCACCTGGCTCAGGTCAGTGGTCCTCCAGCCCACAATTCCACCTCCCAAGGACTTCAAGGAATGTGTCACCTGACACTGGGTGACTTGATTCCGTAGCTGTAATTTACAGAGGTGTCTTAAGACTAAATAGAATGTGTGTAACTTTTCAGAATGGTAACCACCACTCTTGTCTATTGAATAGTGTTACATAAAGGAAGAACCTGTTGATATTCATCCTAGTGACATCTCTTGCTGTCCCACATAATTATCTAATTTGATGGTGGCCAGCGCTAACCTTCTCATCTCAGAAGAAACAGTTTTACTGCAAATTTTAGTTGGGAAAAAGAAAGATGAAAACAATAGGGCTATACCAAAGGCCTACCAAGAGTGACTTAAAATTCTTCTTTAAAATTCCACGTCATTATTATTTGCAAAACCCATTATAAGAAATGTACGTTGAAAAAATTAAATTAAGTAAATAAATGAATGGCTGCCCCTCTCTGGACTTCCTCTCATTCAGGTACAAGCACTGGCTAAGGTATAGAAGAGAAAGCAGAGGTATTAAGTTTCATCCCAAAATAACTAGGTTTTTAAAAAATGAGTCCTTAGAAGGAAAATTGGAGAGCCACGGATTTAAATGATCGGGACCGTTTATTTTACATACCTTAACATATGACCTCAAGTGGCTCTCCAATCCTTCCTCATGGCACTGGGCAACCACATGAATAATGACCCTACACACCACAGAAATGAATAAAGCAATGAATAGTAATGTGAAAATGAAAACATTTCATTATTACACAGTAGTTGCAGAACAATGATGATGCTATTGGCACCACAGGAAACAAGGAAACGAGTAATTAGATGGGGTCCCTATACATGGGATCAAAAGAAATTTCTTAAATATAATGGTCAACACATACTAGCATCCCAGATATGTATGACCGTGCTCCAGATGTGGACAGACTGAAAGGGAAGAAGGTATCCGCCTATCCGCCTCTCTTACCGTGTCACATTGACGGCAACTTCCTCCTGGGTTGCTCTGGTGAGGACGCGGAATAGCTGGTTTAGGATGGTGGGCAAGAAGGCGATCATCACATGGCCTTCCATCGCATGCAGGCTCTACAGATATGGAATGGCATTTGTGTTAT
The DNA here is from genome assembly GCF_029215605.1 of Mirounga angustirostris. Lineage (NCBI taxonomy): Eukaryota > Metazoa > Chordata > Mammalia > Carnivora > Phocidae > Mirounga > Mirounga angustirostris. The sequence continues at coordinate 12,359,042 of NW_026991711.1, read as the reverse complement.
CTTCTTCTTTTTTTTTTTTTTTAAAGATTTTATTTATTTATTCATGAGAGACAGAGAGACAGAGAGAGAAGCAGAGGGAGAAGCAGGCTCCCAAGGAGCAGGGAGCCCGATGCGGGGCTCGATCCCAGGACCCTGGGATCATGACCTGAGCCGAAGGCAGACGCTTAACCGTCTGAGCCACCCAGGCGCCCCATTTGTGTTATCTTCTTAAAAGGATATCAACCCTGCTCTCTCTCTCAAATAAAGGAAAATCTTACAGGGAAAAAAAAAAGAGACCAACCCCACGCAATTTCCACTCAGTTCCAAACAAGGATGGAAGAAGTCTATCTAAACAATGGAAGGCAGTGGCAGGCAGAATAAGGGACAAAGATATTCACATCCTAATCCCCAGAACCTGTGAATATGTTACGTGGCAAAAGGGAATTAAGGCGGCCTTAAGGTAGGGGGACCATCCTGGATTATTCAGGTGGACACAAAGTCATCACAAGGGTCTTTAATGTCGGAAGAGGGAGGTAGAAGGAGAGAGTCAGAGGAGACGTGCCTAAGGAAAGAATGGTCAGAGATGGAACACTGTTGGCTTTGAGATGGAGGAAGAGGTCACAAGCAAAGGAATGAGGAATGAGGGCTGGGAAAGGTCAAGGAAACAGATTCACGCCCAGAGTTTCCAGAAAGGAACTCAGCCATGTTACTAACACCTTGATTTGAGCCCAGTGAGGCCTGTGTCAGACTTCGGACCTACAGAAGTATGAGAAAATAAATCCGTGTTGTTTGAAGCCACCAAGTTTGTGGTAATTTGTTAGAGCAGCAATAGAAAGCTAACACAAAGACTCTTCTTAAAGTCATAAGGCTCTCTGTGAGATACCTGAAAGGTACTTGGCCAAGCAGCGATTTCAGAACTCTCATTCCATGTTCCTTGCTGAAGTCAAACAAACTTGTATTCCATTTCTCACATTTCTTTTTTTTTTTTTAAGATTTATTTATTTGAGAGCGAGCAAGCATGTGCGGGGAGGGGCAGAGGGAAAGGGAGCATCTCAAGCAGACTCCCCACTGAGCATGGAGGCCAGTGCGGGGCTCAATCCCAGGACCCTGAGATTGTAACCTGATCTGAAATCAAGAGCTGGCCGCTTAACTGACTGAGCCACCCAGGTGCCCCCATTTCTCACATTTCTTATATTTTGTCCTCATGCCTAGGATGCTCTTTTAGCTACTCTCCTTTTACAAAAATATTCCCATGGAACCACACTCTGGATAAAGCTCCCCTAGATAAACCTCACCTTGTTCTCACTATTCCGTGATGCTGGGAGCCTCCAACCCCTGCACAACACTGGGGTTGGGCATGTGCCTTCTTTCTGTTTTTTCAGGGGTTTTTTGTTTGTTTGTTTGTTTTTTGGGTTTTTTTCCCCTACCTAGCACACATTCTCCAAGGTTATGTTATCTCCTATAGTGAACTAGAAATTACTTAACCGTGGGACTAAAGCACACTTCTTATGTGCCTGTTACTGTGCTCTGCACCCGGGGAGCACTCAACAGATAGGCCTGTGTTAGTGAGTGATTTTCTATGCAAAGAACAATGTGTTTTGAGTTGGGCCTAAAAACAGTACATGTGGGATGAGGATGAAGGCAGGAGTTGTCCTATTTCTTCGCTTTTTCTTCTTCTTTTCTTTTTTTAATTAGTTTTTTCTTTTAATTCCAGTATAGTTAACATATAGTGTTCTGGAGTTGTCCTATTTCTGAATCCACTTCTTGCCACCATCTAAAACCACACAGAAGCTATCAACGTGAGAGTATCTAGCTAAGAACATCCTTACAAGGTTCCCGAGTGGTAAGAACAATACTTGACACCAAAAAGAAAACCCAACCTACCCCAAACTCATTAAAAAGGGGTTACTAAGAAAGTCATCTGATACCTTAAGGTATTTTACAAGTTCACTCCCTAAGGCTTGGGCTCCAGATTCGGTTTTCTGGCAGTACTGGAAAAAATTATGTAAATGCTGATCCTGGGAGAAAAAAAAGAAGAGAAAGAAAGAAAGCCTATTAGCATAATGCTGTGGAAACAGGAGTATCTGCTTCTTGCAGCATGCATGTTTTATTTAGATATGAAACTCATCATATAAAAATGAAAACATCAAAGAGATAAAAATAAAAATAAATTTTAAAGAAGATTTCAAAGATCCTCCAACAAAAGAGGAAATTGTTGAAAAATGTTACTTATACTATTCAGTTATATCAGTACATAGGAGCACCTTATAATGTACTTTCTTCAATGAAGGACCTCTAGAGTAAAAATATATCCATATGACATATCAATTAGGATTTCATTTTGCCAAAAAATTGTGCACACTCATTCACTTGGCAATCACTGCTAATGCTAGTGGAATAAAACATACCTGAGTATACACTGTGGAAACCAGGTGAGTTGAAACTTTTAGCAGTGGCTTGCTTCCGTCTACCCATTTAATTTCTGGACCATAATGCTGAAAAGATAGGGAAGGGAAAAAAAACATCCCAACAGATTAGTGATCTTGGCTTCAAACACCACGTTCACAGAGGGGAGTGATGAGGTGTCAAAGGCCCAAACAGCGTCAGTGACTCAATAGTTACGGCTGGCTAACAGCAGGAATGCAACCAATACTAATTTCCGCCCACTTTCTTCCCCCAAGTACAGTGCTCTCCTTCCTGGATTTTCTAAGTTATCTTTTGCTTAGTTGCAGCTGTAGAATTACTGTCCATTTGAGAGGGAAAGAAGGCTATTTCACAATGACTTAGCCAAACCAGAGCTCAGGATTGTGAAAGTGATGGCAGAAGATACCGCATCCAGCAAAGAGGACAGTAGAAGAAGTCCTAACATGGGGAAAGGGCTAATCATCTGTGGGTGCTTATTTTGACTTTTGAAACCTCCATTTTCTCTTGTTCAGACTAGAAATTTTAACTGAATGTTTGATTTGATTGAATGTATGATTTCCCCTGATTTTGGAATATTTTGACCATTTGTCCATAACACGGACCCAAATTTGGCACTACTTAAATGTAGAGAAACATTAAAAGCCATTTAAAATGAAATGAAACCTTACCTAAGCTTGTTAAAAAACTGAAGTCTATAAAACTTAAGATGGCTAAAAAAAAAAAAAAGCAAAACCAACTAACTGATTGGAGAAATCTAAGAAAATTCAGGCTTTAATGAATCAGAAAATGTATCAGAACGGGCTACCCTGTGGGCGAGATTTGTTACTAGACTTACCCTAAGCTGGAAGACAATTCCTAATAGTCTGTGTGACTCTAAGAACACATCCTTACTTGAGCATGGCTAGTGTGCAGCGAAAAACTTCTACCTCATCCAGTGTCTCCAAGTCTCCATTCCCCTGCTGAGACGCTGTTGGTTCAGGGCTTCTAAAATGCCCAAACCATAATTCTCAATTGTGCGGTCAGTAGCACTGCCTTCCACTGCCCTATGTTTACTTGAAAATGAATAACTAAAACGAAAATGTTGGGACCAGCAAAAATACTATGTGCTTTTTTTGTGTTATTCTTGCTTTCGTTGATTTTTCATGTTTTCTGAAGGTCCTAGGATAAATCAATCTTAAAGTCCTATACCCTGCCCATCCCAAGCTCCTGGTAGCCAAGGTAGCCAGATGGGAGATTGGCTGAGACAGGAACGTGCTGTTCACTAGTCACCACTCTTCCATCCTTCAGGAGAGGGAGCCAGGAATATCCAACTGTTGAAAAAAAGCACAAAAAACTTCACTGTAGGTATTTGAAAACGTATGAAAGAAAGTCAATGCCATTAAACTGCCTGATCTTTAAGGCCCTGAATCTAGTCTCTGCAGAACATTGTCTACAATGTACTTTGGCCTCTTTGGGATTATAATTCTAAAATGATCTTTTATAAAAACTTACATATGCAGATCAGGCATACTACCTTCACAAACTTCATCTAAAAACTCCACAAAGGGGCACGCCTGGGTGGCTCAGTAGCGTCTGACTTTGGCTCAGGTCAAGATCTACGGGTCCTGGGATGGAGCCCCACATTGGGCTCCGTGCTCAGTGGGGAGTCTGTTTGTCCCTCCCCCTCTGCCCCTCCCCTGGCTCATGCTCTCCCCCCCCCAAATAAATAAAATCTTTAAAAAAATAAAAATTCCGCAAGAGGATGAGGGTTCAGAATCAAAATAAAACTTAAGAACCTAATATGTAAGTTATGAACAATCAAGGGAATGATGAAATCCCAAACCTTGTGTTTCAACAACATCCTTCTTCTTTGTGCTCCCTTTACTTGAATTATCACAGCTGACATGGAAGAATGTGAACAACAAGTGGTGCTTTTCGTGCAGCTGGGTGGGCAGTTCTATTTTAATCTGCAAGGAAGACAAAATAACAACTTTTTTAATATCTTAAAACAAAAATTCTCAATGAAAGCAGCCACACGACATGTCTTGTGCATTGGGTCTCCAAACTCATATTAACATTTGCAGTCAAATAAATCAGAGAACATAAACTGTGCTAAAGAAGAAATGGATCCATAATACACTGTTATGGGCTAAATGTGTGTGTCCCCACCCACCTCCCAAATTGGTATGTTAAAATCCTAACCCCTCCAGGTGATGGTATTTGGAGGTGGGGTCTTTGGGGGTGATTAGGTCATGAGGGTGGAGCCCTCATGAATGGGATTAATGCTCTTACAAGAGATCCAACAAAGCCCTCCCCCTCCCTTTCCACCATGTGAGGGTACAATTGTGACCAGGAGGAAGATGGCCGTCACCCGGCCATGTTGGCATCATGACCTACAACTTCAGCCTCCAGAACTGTGAGCAGTAAATATCTGCTGTTTACAATCCACCCAGTCTAGTATTTTGTTACAGTAGCCTGAACAGACCAAGACATTCACCGACCAGAAATGGGAGAATTGGTATTTCAACTCTAGAAAGAACTGGAAACCACGACATCAACCACTCTATGAACTTAACACAGCAACAGCATGATGAAAAACCAGGATAGAACATTTAAAAGTAAGATTCATATAGTAGTTTTGATGAACTACACTATCATTCTACATAAAGAAACCCAATAATGAGAAAGATTCTCAGGTCTGACAAATATAACTATCCTTAAGTATGAATTTGAAAGAATATATGTCAGAATATTAATTGTGGTAGTAATAGAGGAGAGATTTTGACTTTTTCTTTTCTATTATCTGCATTTTTCAAGTTTTTAGAATGAATGTTACTGTTGTAATTAGAAAAGACAATGTAAAATAAATACTTCAACATTTAGTTCTAACACTGTAATTCCAGTATAGTATGCAGTTTCTCTTGTTTTTTGCTTTACTAAGCAAAGAACTTAAAGAGTTTTCCTTAAAACTTGTTAACTGGGTTTTCCCTTGAAAACCTCCTTGTTTGGGGGCGTCTGGGTGGCTCAGTCGTTAAGCGTCTGCCTTCGGCTCAGGTCATGATCCCAGGATCCTGGGATCGAGCCCCCATCGGGCTCCCTGCTCAGCAGGAAGCCTGCTTCTCTCTCTCCCACTCCCCCTGCTTGTGCTCCCTCTCTCGCTGTCTCTCTCTGTCAAATAAATAAATAAAGTCTTTAAAAAAAGAAAAGAAAAGAAAAGAAAACCTCCTTGTTTACCTCATCATAAAATTCGGGGTTTTGGTGATGGTGTAAAACTGCAGCAAAGGCGCTTCTTGTGAACACTGGTCCACCCGGTCTACCATAAATGCACTAAAGTTAAGAGTTAGCAAAGAAAGACACCAGTATTTAATTAACAGAGTCAGAAATTAAACTCAGATGTGTCAAGAGGCATTCCTACAGCATAAATTTATAACCACCTCTGATGGATTTCTTCTACCTAAGAGACTCCAGACCCCTAAGCCCCCTTACTCCTGGATCCAACCCATCCTCCAGTCCATCTACCAGCACCACCTCCCTCCCCCAAGCACACACACCTGTCCTTGCTGTAACTAGACAGCACCTTGACCACAGTTTCCTTTCACACCTCCATGCCTGCGCTCATGCAATCCCTCCATCTGAATGATCTTCCCTTCCATGTGCACCAAACTTCCATGCGTCCATCCTTCCTCTGTGACCCCTCAGCATTTTTATATTAATTATTCAGTTTTGACAACAAACCATTTCTATGTGCCAGGAGTTTTTTCTCCATGACTACCTTTCCCACTAAGCCGTGAATTTCGTGAGGGCAAAAACCATTATTATATTCTTCTTTGCATCTTTGTCTCCTTCCCTTCTTGCAAAGTCATTTCCACATAGTTACAGTAAAGAATTTGGAGCCAAACTACCTGAGTTTGAATAGTGATTCCACTAATGGATTGGCTGAAGCAACTTATTTAAATTCTGTGCATTAGTCTCATCTAAAAAATACTTAGGGGAATTAAAGGAGCTTAATACCTATAAGGCTCTAAGCTCAGAGACTGCATTATACTAAGCATTCCATAAACATCACCACTAATTTATTACCTATTATTACTATACTATGATAAACAACAAATATCAATCTATTTTTATTATTATTTCTGTTACCAATCTTACTAATACAATTCTTAGCACCCACACAATGCCTGGCTCATAGTAAGACATGGTATGTTTACTGAATTGAACATACATAAGAAACCTTCATCCCTAAAGAGTGTAACAAAACAGGAACAGTCAGTGAGGAGCAAGAACTCAATTACTCCATATTCTGTAAGGTTCAGCACATGTGGTTATATATTGTGATGTCACGTATTTTTGTGTCTGTGTTGATTATAATGTGTTAAATTCCTTTAGTTGTGCAATATCACACAGGTCCATTTTTAAAATGGAAAAATGCGAACATATATAAAAAACAAACCTTCAGAGGCTGAGAGTCTTCCTCATCTGAATCTTTGAATTCAATGCAAATAGCAATATTTCTGGCCTGCAGCAATATTTAAAGAAAAAAGAAATAGCAAATGAAACAAAAAGCCAGAATATGTATTTATTTATTTTTTATTTTTTAATGTAAGTATTTATAAAAGAACATGAGAAGCCAAAACCCAAGAGAGTCTGATATCAAAACAAACCTTGATCTTTGTACTCACCTTGGCAAAAGACTTTTGACTGTCATATTTCAAGTACTTAGGATAAACATAAAGGTGATTGTTGTAGATGGTATAAGGCTGAGTGTGTTTGGGTATGCAGGGCACAAATTCCTCGACTTCAAATGTGATTGGAGTTTTACTACAGGTTTCAAATTGCTTCATGGGAATGTATGATGAATTGACATAATCTGGAAAATTAAAAACAAACAAATTGAAGTAAAAGTCAAAAAGAACTTTGTCTGGTTATTACAGAGAACTTATACTTACTAGGAAAGTCGGAGGAAACATTATCAATTGTAATGTCTAGATTGCCCAAAATCACTGGGAGCTTCGCCATCTTCTCAGGCCTAGGAACAGAAGAAGAGAAAAATCACACGTTTATAAGTTAGGTTAGCTCTAAAACCTAAATTCCAGAGCAGCACTTCCCAGAGAAATATAATGTGAGCCACAAAAGTAATTTTAAACCTTCTAGAAGCCACACTTTAAAAGGTAAAAAGAAACAGGTAAAATTAGTTTTAAGAATATATTTATTTAACCCAATATATCCCAAAAGTTCTTATTTCAATATGTAATCAGTATAAAAAGTTATTCTAATTCTCTGAATCCAGATGTATTTTACACTTATAACTCATCTCAGTTCGGGCTTGCTGTATTCCTCGTGTTCAGTAGTCACCTGTGGCCAGTGACTCCCGTGTTAGACTGCACAAATCTAGGTAAGAATATCGGCAAGATGGGATAGCTACCGTTTTCGTGAACCACTCTCACCCCCATTCTTGGCTCGAGTCATGAAAATACAGAGCTAGAAGCCATCTTAGGCTCCCGTGTCTAGTGAAATGCTGGACACAAAGTAGGTATGCAGTGAAATGGCTGATTTGTATTTGGTCTAACTCAGTCCGAGAATCTCCTCTGTGACGTTCCTGACGAGAACTGCTACCACATCACCCCCTCCTAGCTGGAGGGAAACTTTCAACATAGCCATTTTGACACCCAGATCGCTCTTCCTCACTTTGCCTCTCTGGAACTTCCACTCACCAAGCGCCCTGGTTACACTTCGTTGTGTAACACCTTTCAACCATCTACAAACAGCAACCACATCTTGCTGAAGTCCATCATTTTCAGTGTTTTTGGACCTTCCTCCAATGCCATTTCCCCCTAGAAGAACGTCCCATTTATGTCAGGCACCCAAACTGCATACAACAGGCCCAGAAAGGTCTGACCAGGTGGGGATCAAGCAGCTATCTGGTTTTGAACAATATACACTTCTACTAATGTAGCCAAATACTATTATTTTGTGGTAGTCACACCATCGTAGTGATGTACATCTTTTTCTATATGCTCTACTACCATACCATCTCTCTCCATCCTGTATTCATAAAATTATGTTTTTTGGAATTCAGAACAGGATTTGATTTTGCCTTGAGGAAATCTCACTCTTTTACATTTGAGCCATTTCTAGTTGATCAAAGCCTCCTAAGTCCAGATTCTAACATCTAATGTATTAGATATTCCTAATAGTTTGATGTCATGAAGGCATTTCATCAGCATGTTATATTCTCAAAAAAGTCACTGATGATGACACTGCACAGAATACAGCCAAGCATAGGTTCCTTCTCAAGCCTCTAAAGGCCCATCGGCAGCCTGATAGTAGCCCATGCATCACCGGTCCTGGCGTCTGGTTACTCCAGCAGTCGAACAACTGTCCACTCATGCATACTACACTTCTCTGACTTGTTCACAGGACATTAGAATATATACTTGTCGGGGCACCTGGGTGGCTCAGATGGTTAAGCGTCTGCCTTCGGCTCAGGTCATGATCTCAGGGTCCTGGGATCGAGTCCCATGTTGGGCTCCCTGATCAGCAGGGAGCCTGCTTCTCCCTCTTCCTCTGCCTCTCCCCCTGCTCATGCTCTCTCTCTCTCTTTCTCTGTCTCAAATGAATAAATAAAAAAAAAAATTAAAAAAAAAAAAAAAGAATATATACTTGTCAGAGGCTTTCCATTCCTCTGTGGTACCAGTTTAGAAACCCAATTAAAAAAAGAAAAGCAGAAATGTAGTTAGGATGACTAGTTCAACATGATATGACTTATTCCTAGAAAACAGAATGCTGCCTCATGGTTCTTCATAAGCCCCCTGTTTAATAATGTCTTTTAAAACACTGCCAAAAAACATCAAAGCTCTTTGGCCTACAGATTCTGCATTTGGTTTTATTCCTATTTTTGAAAAGTTCCTATCCTAGCTCCTGTTACCTGTTAAGCAGCCTCACAGGTAACATGTCAGTCTATTCTGGGGTATTGTTCACCTGCATCAGGACTTCCTAACAGTCCTAAATTTTTTTTTTTATGATTTATTTATTTTATTTTAGAGAGGAGAGAGCATGCACACAAGCAGAGGGGCAGAGAGAGATGGAGAGAGAATCTCAAGCGGACTCCCCACTGAGCACAGAGCCTGACGCAGGGCTCAATCTCACAACGCTGAGACCGCGCCAAAACCAAGAGCTGAATGCTTAACAGACCGCACCACCCAGGCGCCCAACAGTCTTAAATTCTTGTCCTTACAAGACCATGCTGAGCACATTCATCTTTGCCCATGGCCAGCTCCAACTTCCAGCGTTTCTCCTAGCATTTCTCTCCTTTCCACCTGTCTTTTGTTTATATCTGAGTTTAAATGAGCAATTCCTTGAAATCCTGAGAGAGATCACTATCAGGAAGGCAAGTCCACAATTTTCCACATATTCTGCCTTCAGTTAAAAAGATTTCTGGCCAAAAGATGTCCAGTGACAGCCCAGCATCACCCCTACCCCTTGTCCCTGTGCCCACTGTGTGATTTGTTCAAAAACACGATATTCTTTGCTACTAGCAGGAAGACTGTGCCTTTGACAATCACTTCCTGGGAGCTGTCGCTGGTCTCCCGCATACTGCGTGCTCCCCAGATGATATACTGTCGGAGTCTCTCTCAGCTTCACACAAAGCTCTTCAGGGACATCAACCCTTAGACCCATGGGTTTCTATGCAGCTATAAATTTTCCTGACATATAGTGCCTTGCTCTGCCTCTTCATCCGAACAAGTCAACACTGCCAGCATACCACAAAATACTGCATCCCACAAATCTTAGAGACACCTATGACGTTGCCTCTGCCTCCTCGAGTCAGAAGTATTCTGTTTATTACAAAGAATACTTCCAAATATAAGTACTCAAGAGCGCTGTATTTCACCCCTTCCCAGTTACTTCTACCCATAAATGAGTAGGTACCTCCTTCACCACTTTTTCTATTACTCTGACATCATCCTCATATGAACTTTTGATAACTGGATTTCTAAGCAACAAATTTTAATTAAACAATCTTCACTGGAACTCTTTGTATAATGTGTTATTTACTTCTGTGTCTAACTATACTTATTTCTCATTTGGTTTCTTCCCTCTGCTGAGAGCTTTTACTTCTGGCTGCTATTTCTATAGAGGCATTATGTCCATGAATTTCCAAGAAAGCACAGATCTGAGCTTAGTTCCATACCACACAGCACATGGGCTTTGTGGAAGCTTAGTTTTTTAAATATAATCTTAAACTTACTTCAAAAGTTTAGGGGTTTTATTCAACTTGGCTTATCAGACATTAAAACCTCACAAACAACAAAAATTCTGCCTTTTTTATATGCATTTGCAAAGTGATGGGAGGTGTGTGTGTGTATTACACAAAGCGAATTCTCTTATGACTGGGATTAGGTTGTTGTTGTTTTTTAATCTGTTAAGCATATATATTCCACGCAAAACTTAAAATACTTGAGCATGAAAACCCATCCTAAAACTTCATTAAATAAATGTATAAAGTAGACACACGTAGGGTGTCTGGAATTTGGGAACTGCTTTTGTATACATATAAACCTAGGAATGAGGCTCAAACTCTCGCTCTTAGGAAAAGGAAAGGTTTTCTCTTCCCATTGCCCATACAACTGCTCAACAATCCCCAGAGGCAGGGGGAGTATCACAAACCAGCAGTCATCCTGCCAACAGACTGGGTGTCCTCACCTCTGTGTTTCCGCAGCCCGGTCCCCCCCTTCTCTACTGTCTGTCCTGACCCATTAAAGTGATTAACTGGCAATACAGGCATGCCTGGGTCTGTTGGCAGTGAGTTTAATCTCCTAACTATATTTTTGTAAAAGGAAATAGTCCCTAAAAGCTTTGGAGTCACTTAAAAAATGTTTATGTGATTGAAAGAAATTTGAGATGTTTTTGTTTAAACGAAATCACTGAATTGATGTCTATGAGAAATTCCAATTACCATTTACCAAGTGCTTATGGTGATACAACACGCACTCGACTGAGCACCCAGACAGAACACAAACACGGTATGATTCTCGTCCTCAACAAGACATGTAAGAACCACTTTCAGACAGTGTGCAAACCTCCACGGGAAGGCCAGTGTCTAGTGTACTGTGAAGGAAGGGGTCAAGATGAGTCTTCTCGGTGAGAGAAAGCACTCTGACAGGCAGTTTCCTTTAGTCCTCACCACAGTTATAGGATTACAAGGGCCATTAGGGTTCCCCCTTAAAAAGAAGAGGAGACTCAAGCAGAGGAGATGCACAACCTGCCCCAGGTCTCCCAACATGGACGTGAGTTACAGACTGGACTCTGAAAGAGGAGTAGGGGTCCCTCAGAGTGCCAAAGCAGAAGAGGACACGATTTAGGCAGAGGGCAAAGCGTGGTGGGGTGAAAGTACCCAATGGCTTAAGAGAAAGGCAAGTAGCCCCACCCAGCTTGAGTGCAGTGTAACCAAAGGGAAACGGGGATAAGAATGTCAAACTTGGGCACAAAGAACACAGAGGTACAAATAAACACATATACGTAAGTCTCATGCACAAACCCTAATAATATTATTAACTAAACTACCCAGTATGGTAGCATTAACAAAGGTTTATATTTAGGCAGCTCTTCCTGCCCACAGTCCTGTCTCCATGCTTTAATAAAAACACCTTTTTGCACCGGAAAAAAAAAAAAAAAAGGTTTACATTTAAAAGGGAATGTCTATTTTTATACTTTACCTTCATGCTTTCAGATTTCCTGCAGAATTTAGAAAAGACACCATCATGAGCAAATCAAGCATAAAATACCAAGTGTTCCTTCTTAGATAAATATTTCTGGAAGCATGTATGTCAGCAATACCATCTACCTGACAGAACTGTTTTCTTACTAAATCTTGGAACACGTCCCCTGGTAGTTACTGCGAGGGAAAGGGAGAAGTGGCTTATGCGATTTGGCAGCTGTTTTCTAGACTGGGGCAGCTTGAGAAAATTTTTCCCATCCATTACTAAATGACATTTTGAGACAATCATGTGAGCAGAAGCAATAGCTTTGCACCCAAGGTGGTGCCCAGGCCAGTGACACAGGATTATTCTCTGTAAAAAATAAATAAATAGATAGATAGAGAGAGAGAGAGAGAGAGAGAGAGAGAGAGAGAGAGATAGGAAAGAAAAAGAGCAATGCTAAGGTTAGAAAGGAAAAAGGAAAAAAAGGAAAAAGGAAACCTCCAGTTCCCTAATTCCACTATGGCAAGCACAGGGAGTGGACATGGGTATTTCTCTGGATTCTTGCTGAGAAGGAAAGACAAAGCTTCCCCTATAACAGCTGCACCTTCTGATGCTGATAGCATCGCATCCCTATTTGCAGGTTTCCGTGTCTCTCACTGGCCCTTGGGAGCACGCTCCTCCCACAAGATCCTTCCTTCTGAGCACACCCATGAAGGCCCGGCGTGCAGGGAGAATGCTGCTGGGCTCTGAACCAGGGAAGGTCTGTGCTTTTTGCTGCCTGGCCATGGCCTCTTGGCTCAGATAATTTTTTCATTAACGAACCTGTAGAGTCCTACCCTTCGGCCTTCACTGAGGAACGGAACTGTGAGCTGGGGCTACCACCAAAGCACCACCACTAGCCAGGGTAGTCTCAAGCTAGTCAGTGTAGGACGTAACTTTTGATAGGGCTTCCAAACTCCACCACACATAAAGAACTCCATTATTTGTCAGAATATAAAAGTAAATGTTAAAAAAAAAAAAAGAAAGTCCTTGGGGCGCCTGGGTGGCTCAGTCGTTAAGTGTCTGCCTTCGGCTCAGGTCATGATCCCAGGGTCCTGGGATCGAGCCCCGCATCGGGCTCCCTGCTCCGCGGGAAGCCTGCTTCTCCCTCTCCCACTCCCCCTGCTTGTGTTCCCTCTCTCGCTGTGTGTGTATCTCTCTGTCAAATAAATAAATAAAATCTTTAAAAAAAAAATCCACGTAAAATCATGGAAAGCTATAAAGTAGAAGTGAAAAGCCATCTATACACCCATCCCTCAGAGACAACCATGACCACCATTTTGGTGTATATCCCATATGACTATTTTATGCCTATCTTTCCATCTGGTTAGCTATTTGCCTATCCATTTCTTCATTTACACACAAAAGGCAATATATAAAATACTTCCTTCTCAAAAATGAGGTGACATAGATACACTTTCTCCTCCTGAACAAGATAGTATATACACCTTCTTAAGTGATTACATTTGGACCCACATCATGATTATTAAGAACTGTATGGTAGTCTAGTGCAAGAAAACTGTAATCTAAAAGGTGACTGGAGTTTTCAAAAAACAAAATAAAGTAAAATGACTTTTTATTCTACAAGCAAAGGGGAAACATGATAGTAATTACTGTATGATGACATGCTATATGTGATAATACTCACTATTAGTAAGTAAACGTTTTTAAGAGATGCTAATTACGACTCTATTTAGAATTCTGAAAAATCAGGGCGAGAGAAGTAAGAACAAGGCAAAAATGAACTTTTAACAACCAGTCCTGAGTTCTAAGCAAAGTGACACTGTTACTTTGAAATGTGTTTTTTTGTTTGTTTTTTGTTTTTCCAAAATAAAAAGCTAAGACTGTAAAGCTCCTATGGTACAGAATAACGAGACGCTGGCTCTTGGCCCTTCTTTTCATTTCATTATTTTTTAATACCCTCAATTCTTTCTCATTCCCAAAATTTTCCCAGAGAATGTCTAAAACCATGTCCCAAGCAAAGGAAATCAGTTTTCTAAGTTTCAAAGTGAACTCATTATGATGGAACACCAAATAGGAACACCTATCACACAGTGATAGAAGATTCTCAGCCAGGCTGCTCCGGCCACTGCTTGCCCTCTCTTCACCGCCTTGTGGTGGGCCGAACGGTGTCTCCAAACACACCTGCTGAAGTCCTAACCCCTGGTACCTATGAATGTCTCCTTATTTGGAAATAGGGTCTTTACAGATGTAATCAAGAGAAGATGAGGTCACTGGAGTTGGCCCTAATCCAGTATGACACGTTCCTTTATAAGAAGGACTTGCACCAGAGACGCACGGGAAGGTGGCCATGTGAAGCCAGAGGCAGTCACTGGAACAATGCTGCCACAAGCCGAGGAACACCTGGGGTCATCAGAGCTGAAAGAAGCAAGGAACGATCCTCCCCCAGAGATTTTGGAGCAAGTGCGGCCCTGCAATGTCTTGGTTTTGGACTTCTAGCCTCCAGAATTGTGAGGGAATATATTTCCATGGGTTTAAGCCACCCAGTCTGTGGCACTTTGTTTTGGCAGCTCTAGGAAACTCATACACTCATGAATATGGGTAATGCATTCGAAACAATGCTTGTAAACAGCAAGCACTATATAAGTTATTGTCCTTCCCTTCCATCACTCATTCAATTAATGGTACCTGAGTCACTCCATTGTGCCACCCACCCACTGCTCTCTCCTTCCACCCTTCACCCAATCGGGAACAGTGCATCCCCTGATGTGACCCCAATTAGTCCCCTTCTCTCACTGCCACTTGCACTGGCTTTGCTGAGTCCTTTCCCATCTCTTGCCAAAGGTCCCTCAACTGTCTCCTTCCTCCCTATGCTCATCTCTACTCTCACCCCACCCTCCACAGCACCACCAAAAACATCATTTAAAGAATTCAAATTAACCAGGACACTCTTCAATTTTAAACCTTTTCTTCCTTCCCAAGGACATGAGGTAAAGTTCCATGCTTACCCAACAGGCCCTTTGACATTTGAATGAAGCCTACTGCCCCCCTCCCCAGCAAACACCTTCTGTTTCTCAGGTGTGCAAATAATAAGTAAGGCTTTGAGACTCACTTCCGGAAGTCTGCCAGTAACTTGAGCATGTCATCATTGGAGAGCTTATTGCTGTCTTGCCTGTAGAGAGCAGAGAATCTGGCATTTTTGTCAAGGTTTCCGGATGCATCCTTAAACAACGTCCTAAAATAGCCAAACAACATTTCTAAACTGAGTTTCCAAAGACCAAAATAAATCCACAACTTAACTTTGGTTTCCATGTGAAGAGTAATTTATTCCATTGGCTGTAGCTAAGAGAAATTTCATTATCTAAAAACATGGAAGACATTTATGAGGATGAACACAACTAACTCAATTTACATAGAAAACATTTCCAGCAAATGGCTCATGCTTAGGAAACAACATACACAGTCAGAAGCAGAGCTCACAATTAAGGATGATCTGCAGGCACCTCATTCCCCACCCAGCCCACCCCCTCCCCACCCATCCCCCACCTCACCCCCGGGCTGCTGCCCAAGCTGAGCTCAGGACATGTGGCTGGAACCTGGGATGCCGGGCCTCGCACAGCTCTCCTCCAGCCAGCATCGTTCCTCTCTGGGACTCTACTAAGTGATTATTCAGATAGGGCGCGCTTTCTTATTTTTCAGTTTTACACATTTAAATCCTCTTTGTCTCTGGACAATAAACAGAATAGATCTATCTATCTACCTACCTATCTCCATATATCCATATCTATATCAAACATATGGAAGATGTCCTTACCTTGCTGCCCACGCAAATGGCATTCGGTACTGTCCTAATCTTTGGCATGCCTGCTTGGCATTCTTCAGCACTTTCTGAGCAACCTTGAAGACAGCAGAATTAAGCCATGAGATGCTGCATCCCACTAACAGAGTTGTGGTCTAAAGAGCCATCATCCCATGGTCATTAAACAAGCTCTTATCATAGTACCAGATACATGGAAAAGCACAGGTTACTATAATGAATATGGCTGGATTTACACGAGGTACAGAGTATTCTGTTTAATGCAACTGCTAGCAGTGATTTTCAAAGAATATAGAATGAGGACTGTTTCTAAAATGTTATGTCTTTTCTAAAATGTTGTTTTTATGGGCCACAAGCACACCATCTCATAGGCTTTCATAGTTCTTTATGACTATAGCTACTTATTAGTCCAGCTGGTTATTAACAATTGCTAATACTTGGTATTCCCACCAAAATATATCACATTACCTAAAGTTTAAATGAGAATTCTAATGATAATACTAAGCTTGCGCAGTTCCCACTGTGCATCGGCTTGTGCAAATTCCCACAATTTGGGGGATACATATTCATTATTTAAGACATTATAGGTGCTGACTTAAGTGAGGCCAGAGTTTTTAATTGCTATATTCTCAGTTTCTAAGTGTAAATTACTGCTATTTTCACTTCTTAATGATCAATTTTCATTCGTTGTGGGTTGACTTATTAACCCTATAGTGCACAGTTAAGCAGATTCGCTTTGGCCTAAGATGCACACATGGCAGGTATATGAATCAACTCCACCCCTACTGCTCAAGCAGATGACCATTTCCCCAAATTTGCTGGTATTGGGATAAGGCACTGCTACCAATGCAAAGTCTGATTCAGTCGGAGCAGTATGCTCGTGGGCCTTTTACAATACTTACGCACATGACAGTCAAACCAATTTTGGGAATCGTGATCTAGAGCCTGTGAATCGAGGTGGGCACTAGAGAGCTGCAGCCTCAGCATCACCGGGGAGCGTGCCAGGAATGCAGAGTCTCAGGCCCCGCCGCAGACCTTCCAGGTCAGAACCTGCATTCTGTGCAGACCTCTGGTGATCTGTGTGCACCAGCTCTGAGAAGGGCTCATCGAGAAGACTCGTAAGTAGAATAGAGCGGTTTGTCTCTAAGTCAAACTGAAACCAGCTGTGTGACTCCAGGCCATTAAACCTCTCTGGGATCCACTTTCCTCACCTTAAAACTGAAGGGCATGAACCACAGAACTTTTCATTATCCCTTCCAGTTGCCTAAAGTTATGATTCTACAACAACTGTGTTGTGGGAATTGCTGCCCTTGAGAGTGAATTAGAAACATGTCTTGATTGAAACATGTCAGCAGCTCATTCAGCCCCTCCCTTTCTTCTTCCAGTTGGGCATGCTCTTGTGGGGATTTGGGGTACCCAGTCATAGGGTAAAATGGCCTACCTTCCTGGAGGGGTGATTTTACTCAAACGTTTTCAGATAGAAACTATTACTTTTAGGTCCTAACAATAATGACTATGTTGTGGAGTAAAATGTAATGTTTGCATAAAATTTAAAGCTAAAACACAGGCTTCAAATAAGTTTCACTGTTCCCTGCAGCAAATAGGGTCTGAGCTCACAGACTTACTGAGGGTGCAAATGGAACATAAGCTATGCAAAAGACTGAAAAACTCATTTTTGCCCTCTAGGGTATTTTCCCCTCCCTCCCTCCCTTCTCTTCCTTCCCTCCTTCCCCCCCTCCTTTCTTTCCTTCCTTCTTTCCCTCCCCCCTCCTTTCTTTCATTCTTTTTCTTTCTTCTTTTTTAATCTATTCATGGCAGACACCTACAGAGACTTTTCATAAAAGTTTCCTCCTCCAAGACAAAATTCACTCTAAATTATGTTCTAGACCATCTTGGAAAACAGTAAGAAATAATTTTGATATACATTTAGAAAATCATTCCTCAGTAATACCTCTGCCAAAACTTCTATTCTGATATAAAACTGTTGATATAAAATCTATTCTGATACAAAATGTTAATCTCTGCCTTAATACTTTGGAGGTGTGAATGCATGGAATAATGTACCCATGGCTGAGCTTCCCATTCCATAAGTAAAGAAGGAAGAGGAGACTTGCACAGATGCTCGACAGACACTGGGAAGTGTGGAGTAGAGCATCAAGTATAGCCCAAAGTGAAATGTGATTCTGCACCAACATGAGCTGCCAAATTTCAAACCATGCATGTGGCAAGCAGAAGAACAAAGATGGTGCACTTAGGACCTGGAAATGACTTACATACATAGTCAGAGGAGGACAGCTTACTTGGGCCTTCATTGGTTATTAATCAAAACACCGTGGAGCTAAAAGAGCTTCTCATCCAAGGTTTTACAAACTTAATTTAAAAAATAAAATAGCTTCTCTCCAGGGACCAAACTTTACGCAGCTTTTATCAGCCAGAAAGGCATACTGTTGGAAGCAGTGAACCTGGGAAATGGGCTTTCCCTGCTGAGGGTGATAAATGATAACGATGTCCTGTGCGTGTCAGTGATTTGCAGCATCCCCAGCAATGTCTCGTACATGATCCGTGCGGTCTCAGCACTGTTCCTGAGAGGGAGGTGGGGCAGGTGGCAATATCCTTCAACTACAGATGGGTCACCGGAGCTCAGAGAGGTAACATGACCTCTCCAAAGTAGCCAGGCTCATTAACACTGGTTAGACCAGTACCCAGGTCTCTGACTCCTACAACCTGTTCTTTAACAACTGCCCTCCATCCTGGGGACACACCTGTGGTGTATGTGCAGCCACAGACAGGAAGAGGGGAAGCTCTGAATCTGCTTGATAAATGTCCCTTAGAGCCTGGGGAGTGTCCCCTCCTGCTGCTGACCAGTCCTTGTCAATGTAGCAGGGTCATCTCTCAGATGACCACTTATAAAAAATACTGTAAAACCGGCCCAGACGGCACTCAAGAGCTCACATAACCAGGTAGCTTGATGTGCTAGAAGGTGACAGGCAAGTGCCTTTGGTCACAATAGCTGTGGGACACTGAGCAGGTAACTAAACCTTAGTAAACCCCAATTTTCCGAATGCCTGAAAGGAGGTCTTGGACTAGATAACCTCTAATATTCAAGTCTGTGTGTGTCGACAGCAAGGCACTCCCCAACTAATGAACATACACCAAAGTAACAAAAATACACCAAACACACATCTTATATGTCTCCCTTCCCTTTTTTTTACCTGAGTCACACCACTTCTGCCACCATAACCTGCCGTGTGTGACCAAACAGGGGACCTGAAGCACTGACCTTACTGGCCAGACCACCTGAGCCAGACCATCCCCCAGTCTCCAGCCTCACATTTCAGTGTAAATGGACCCAAAGGGAATTCCAGAATCCCAGAGACACATCAACGAGCGGAATGAACTCTATTTGAATATAATATATGTACTTTTTAATGACAGAAAATCTACTGTTACGCTGGTAATTCCAGCTTTGCCAATTACTTTAGGATATCAGGATCGTCTGGATAAGTGAAGCATTTTATATACATATGGGACTACTTTTCATTGAAAACTGGACACATCAGGTTAAGTATAAGAGTAAATCTATGTAAAGTAGTGCACATCATTTAGAGTATACATAGGGCCTAACTCTGATTTCTTTAAGCATTTCTATTTTGACAGAGAGCCCTCTTTTCTAATCGCTGTTTATCATCACAAAGCGTAAAAGTCACCCATACCTTAGAAGAGTCTGAACTTTTCATGTATGGCTCAGCGCCGTGCGTGATGCTCCCCTGAAGCACTTTTTCAATTCTAGCCACAAGGAATATATCAGGATGAGGACACGTGACTGAAAATATTCCCTAGGGAACAAACAATTTTCTTTAGTGAGTAAAATGCACAGCCACGTTAAACAAATCCCCTGAACGTTAAACCTGCTAAAGCAGCAAAGACTGCTGAAACAGAGGCACCCGGTGCTTCATCACTAGGTCACCATCTGATCAAAGAGGCAATTTGGCGGGGCACCTGCGTGGCTCAGTTGGTTAAGCATCTGTCTTGGGCTCAGGTCATGATCCCGGGGTCGAGCCCCGCATCGGGCTCCCTGCTGAGAGGGGGGCCTGCTTCTCCCTCTCCCTCTGCCTGCCGCTCCCCTTGCTTGTGCTCTCCCTCTCTCTCTGTCACATAAATAAATAAAATTAAAAAAAAAAAAAAGGGCAATTTGGTTGGGGGGTGGGGGGGACTAGCAGAAAGTTTAGTGTATGTGCTGCCGAAGCGAGCACTAGCAGAAAGTTTAGAAAAAAAGAAATGAGAAGTCAAACACCATTTCTTCGTCTCTCAGCTTGCTTTTACTCCCTAATTATAGATGCTGTCAATACACTCAACAGTCTCATTCCAACCAGGTGTGCATTACAAAGTCTCATTACGCATTCACACAGGCTCTGCAAGGTAAGTCTTAGCAGTACGCCTGCCGGGCTCATGTCCCCCACCTGCTTCGGATACTGCATGGCAGCTTCATGAAGGATGTCCTGAAGGGCAGGCGAGCTCTGCCTGCCACCGTTCATCAGAGCCGGGGATGTGGTGGCCAGCATCTGCCTCACGGAGAAATGATTCAGGTCCACGTGGAAATCGGCAGAAATCTTTCGGTTGTATTTTATGTCAAACAGGGATAGAGTAACAAAGAAAGGCTCTACCTGAACAAAACAAAACCATCCAGACCATCACTATGGCTCGAACTGCTGGGGGGAAAGAACGCTGCTATCAAAGAAGAAATTACTAAACCTATTTATAATTGTTGCTATAAATTACTGCTAAAGAGAAACAGTCTCCATCCCTATCCTTTGTCACAAACATCCTGTCCCTGAGGCTGAACAACTCTCCGCATCCTGACCTAGACATTGCATTTCTCTATCACGAACTAGGATTTTCTGTCCCGACTGCACTGCAATAGGCACATCGGCAACCTCTGAATATTTTTGTAAAATATTTTTTAAAAGGGAAAAATTACATTTGTGGTGGGTCCTTCTTCATTTTCTGCAACACAGCATTGTAAATTGAAAGACAAATCGTTGCATTTGACAAGAATTCTCTTCCCAAACTTCTCTTCAAATGGCTTCACTTCGGGTTCAGCTGATGTGAAGTCAAGCTTCTTTAAAAGAAAATGTAAATACATAAATACATTATGCTCACATTAAAAAAAAATCTAATAAATATATCCTAAGGAAACTCCGTAAAATATGGAAAAGCTATATGTACTCATTTACTCACAATAGTGTTACTGTTTTATAAGTTTATATAGCTTATGTTAATGGTCAAACAAATGATGGTATGTCTACTCAACGGATTATTATACAGAGCTTAGACATTATGGTTATGAACAACTTAAGTGTCCATCAACAAATAAGCAAGATCTGGTATATCCATACTGTGGAATATTATTCAGCCATAAAAGGAAGGAAATTCTGACACACACCACAACATGGATGGACCTTGAAAACATCACATCAATAAGCCAGATACAAAGGTCACAAATGAAAAGGGGAAACATACAGCGGAACCGTCACCCACCGTGGGCAGCTTTGGAGGTCCCTACCACTGGGTTTGGCCTTTTGGGAGCACAGATGTGGCCTGTATGTGCCTTTGACGAGTCAGGAAACACCACTGCCCGCTAGGCATCTGCAATGATGCTTACTATTTCCTGACAGTCATTCTATGGGGTAAATTATATATTCTTTGTAGACTTGAGGACATCTTTGGATAAATCTCTCAGTTTTCAACAATCTACACTCACAGTGGTAGTGGTGCGGTGATGAGATTATGGTTGTTTTTCATTTCTCCTTTTCCCCTGAATTTTCTATATTGTTGTTATGTTGCTTGTCAATCCAAGGTAAACAAACAAGCAAACACACAAATAAACAAAACATATAATCTGTCAAACATTTTCTCTCCCTGACTTAGTTTTAAAATGTAAACATTAGAATAGTTCGTACCTGGGCATCTGGGTCCAAGTAAAAAAGTTTAACTCTGCTTTCACTTTTCAGTTTGATTTCTGCTTCTCTGGTACTCTGATAACAAGACAAACAAAAAATAAAAATTACATTTAAAAAAACCCTCTTCTTACAGAGGTGTTTAAACATGTTTGTCCCATCCTGAGGAGCCAGCCTGCCAGACAACTCTGCTCTCATTCTGGAGAGTCAACTGCACGTCGATGAACAAGGACAGACTATCAAGGAGGTAGTACATGAGAAGACCTGATCCTAGAGGGTCAGAAACAATCAAAGAAAGCAAAAGAGAGTAATTAAGCATTACTATCAAGAAAGCCTTCATAAAGTAATGGAAGAGGGGACAGGCTATGAATGAAGGGGTGGAATTTGAATAGTAAAAAGTAGGAAAACATGAACATTGGGGGCTGAATGAAAAAGAGACCCACAGAGTGGAAATGAGGCCAGATGGTAGAAAGAATTTTGGGTACACGGAAGACTGAGGTATCAGCCCAGGAAGAGAAAGGAGTATTTTTGAATTGTGGGATAGAGAAACTATGGCAGATCTTGAAGGCCTGCCATTGGTGTTTATGGCAGGCAGGAGGGGGTATTGCTGATCCACTCAATAAATATTTTTTGAGCACCTACTATGTGTCAGGCACTAGGGACACAAACATGAATGAAACATAGCACCTGTCCCCAAGGAATACTAGCGAAGACAGAACATAAACAGGCGATAAGAATGGCAAAGCAAGCATAAGGCACAGTGAGTGCTAACCTGGCCCAGGGGATGGCAGTCAGGGAACAGTTCCCAGAAGAAGGCCTACCTTGAAGTACAAGAACATCTGACAGGAAAGAAGGGAGTTCTGGGAGGAGGTACTGCAGGTACAAATCTACAGTCACATCTGAGCAATGGTCAAGTCGTTTATTACAATTGAATGGTTGGGCACGATGGGAAAAGTAAAGAGAAATGAATCTGGTATTTGTATGTAGGGACTGAGGATTTTCTTCAGAAGCCAAAAAATCCAAATGCACTATTTTAAGCAAGGGAATAAAATAACCAGGTTCTGCATTTTAAAAGAACCCCTTGGGCAGGGCTGAGGCAGTGGGTTCAAAGGGTTAAGACCAAGAGGCCCACAGGGGCTCTTTATCACAGCTGCCTCCCCATCCCACAGCAGAGCCCATAACAAAGTCTAGTCCTCATGTGGGTAGCCATTAACTGAGATTGATAAGTCAGGAGGAAGAGGAGGTTTGTGGAGAAGGTGATAGAACATGGAGATGCCTGTGGACAGAGAGATGGCACTTGAGCCCAGGGTAGGAAGGAAGGCTGAAATTACTGATGCGGAGAACATCAGTCTAGAGGTAGGAATAGAGAACCCCAAGAGTGGCTGAGATTCCCTGGGGGAAAATGTGAAGGAGTTTGCAGACAGAATTCTTAGGGCCTCAACACTGAAGGGATGGCAAGAAGGGAAGCCATGGAGGGAGAGAGACATATGGAGGCAGAGATGGGGCTGGAGAAGTGGAATTTGGGAACAGTAAGAAGGTTCTAAGACATTCACAAGATGGAAGTTATTGCCAACCACATCATTTTTCATGCCTGGTGCCTCTAAATTTGTATCCTGTTCTTATTACTCTCAGTCTCCATGGTTAAGTCCACAGAGTCGGAATAGGATGTCCTCTCTCATCTGTTCTTTCCCCACAGACCGGGTCACATCTCAGCATGTGATGGGGCAGTGACAGCTACAGTGGGGAGAGTGTCTTGTCCTCTCTGCTGGGGGCTGAACACGGTCTATTAATTACAGTGCTAGATTATGGCTAATGAGAAACTGAGCAGCTTCCTAATATACTCAGTCATGTAGCTGTTATAATAGGTTGGTTCTCAGCAATGACCCAAACTCTATCATGACTAGGTTTGAAAACCAATGGTCTATGTCTGGCAAAATGAAATGACCACCAGAATACCAACTAAGAAACTATGTTCTAGATCTAGTTCACTTGTCAACTAGCTATATGAACGTGAGCAAGCCACTTAGCCTCCCTGGACTCCACTTTCATTTCTGGGTAAAAAACAAGATGAGGGCTAGAGTCTCTTTGCAGAGCAAGGTTTATCTTGATGTTCTCAACGGGAGCTTTAAGGCTTCTGGAGATGAGAAGCATTCCTACATTCCTAGAAATCGTTTGATTTGAGCTGTCCTGTGTGGAATAAGACAACTTTTTAACTCTACCTTGCCTATCACCATTCCTAACTTTTCACATCAAAAGAGCCAGAACGTGTCCATGTACGATATACTTAACTGAACCCAAAGAATTTGCTTTGTATACAATCCATGATGTTTCCTAACAAAAACGTCAGTACTAGGTGCTGCAAGCCACCACCAGAAGTAATGCATTCTACTTCTGATTTTCTGCTTGAGTCCTTCAACAAAGGCAGATCCTGTGATCTCAGACACTCTAGCAGAGCAATGGATTCTTAATGTAGATACAATTCCTGGCGCGTTTCTCAAAGACGCTTGTTGTCTCAAGCAGACTATATCCGAGATCAGAAATGAACAGAGCATGGATGACTGCTATGAGATCCATATAATTAGAGGGCAACCAGGGATGCAGACACATTAAAAGAAAAAAAAATCAACAACTAGCCAAAATAGACTCAAAGCATCCTGATGTTGCCACTAATATCCAAGGGATAATATTCTTCACTAGAGAAACCATTTAATGGGAAAGAAGGGACAACTTTAGAAGTAAAAATAACCTAAAAGCCTATCATCTACCTTAGATACACTGACAGCTCTAGTAGGTCATTGATTAAAAGCAAACGCAAAGATCCTTAAAAGTTCCTCCCCATCCCCCAAGGCTTACAATGAATGCATTAAACAGAAGGGATACCTGATAACTAGTGTTCGAAGGAATTACCAAGTAAAACCTAGGCAGAAAGATAATGTGGCTCAGGAAGGGCAGGGCTTTGCCCCAGAACCAGGGAATAACAGATACCTGAAAGCGTCACAATGATAAAAGCAAATATTTATGGACAATAGCCAACATCTCTATGCTAAATATTATCCTAAGTGCACATTTAAAACTTGTACAACCTTAGGAGGTGGGTCCTAGTATGATCCTTGTTTAAAAAAGGAGACACTGACGCACAAGGGATAAATACCGTGCTCAAGAACTCAACACATTTAAATGGAAGCCTGGGAGGGGGAGGAGCAAGATGGAGGAGGAGGAGACCTAAATTTTGTCTGGCCCCAGGAATTCAGCTAGATAGGGATCAAACCATTCTGAACACCTACGAACTCAACTGGAGATCGAAGAAAAGAATAGCAGCAACTCTGAACAGAAAAGCGACCACTTTCTGGAACATAGGACATGGAGAGAAGTGAATCTGAGGCGATATTCGGGAGGATAGATGGCGGGGAGGGGGCCTCCGATGGCCGCTTCTGGCAAGTGATAGAGCAGCAGAGCACAAAATTGGAACTTTTAGAAGTCGGCTCCACTGAGGGACGTCTCTCCAGTGGCTAAACGGGGGGTGGAACCCTCGCGGGACAGTGTGGTCTCAGGACCCTCGGTGTCACAGAAAGACCGGGGGTGCCTGAGTGCGGCAGAGCTCCCAGGTATTGGAGCGGGGAAGCCGCTGCAGAGATGGATCTGAGGCGCGGGCTCTCAGCTCGGGGTGGCCATAAACTGTGATCTGCAGCACAGTCGGGCCCCTGTTCCTCCAGCAGGGACCCCACAAGCGGCAGATCCGGGGAGACTCCCCTTCCTCCCCCAGGAGGAGTGGTGCGGGAGCACACCACAGGGATCTGCTGGGTGTGGAGACTCCACACGGGGTCGTAAGCCAGAGATAGAAATGCTCGGTCACAGGCTGGGTGAGCACGGAGAGAGGCCAGAGACCGGGAGATGGGAGTGATTGACTGCTTTTCTCTGGGGGCTCACTGAGGAGCGGGGCCCTGAGTTCTTGGCTCCTCCGGGGCGGAGATCGGGAGGCCACCATTTTCACTCTCCTCCTCTAAAGTTGTACGGAAAGCTTGCAGGGAACAAAAGCTCCTGAGAGCAAACCCGAGCAGATTACTTAGCCCAGACCGCCTCCGGCAAAGACATTTGGGAACCACGGCAACAGGCCCCTCCCCCAGAAGATCAGCAAGAACAGCCAGCCAAGACCAAGTTTACTGATCAATGAGAATGACAGAACTCCAGTGCTAGGGGAATACTGCACATAGAACTCATGGCTTTTTTCCCCAAGATTCTTTAGTCTTTCAAAGTTATTTTTTTTAATTTTCTTTTTCTATTTTTTTATTTTTCTTTTCCCTTTTCCTTTTTTTTTCCCTTTTTAAAACATCATCTTATCAAATCTTTTTTTAAATCTTTTTTAATTTTCATTTTTAGAGTCATAGTCTATCCCTTCATTATAGTTAACCTTACTTTTTGTATATATATATAAGTTGTGCTCTCTTTAAAATTTTGGGATACACTTTCTTCTAACAGACCAAAATACAGCCTAAATCTCTACTGTATGGCTTTGTTCTAGTCTCCTGCCTGATCACATTCTCTCTTTTTTTTTTTTTAAAGATTTTATTTATTTATTTGACAGAGACACAGTGAGAGAGGGAACACAATCAGGGGGAGTGGGAGAGAGAGAAGCAGGCTTCCCGCTGAGCAGGGAGCCCCATGCGGGGCTCGATCCCAGGACCCTGGGACCATGACCTGAGCCAAAGGCAGACGCTTAACAGGCGCCCCTCTCCCTTTTTTTTCTTAATTTCTCTTTCTTTTTTCAACCAACTTATCAATTCCTTTTATAAAATCTTTTATGATTTCCATCTTTACAGTCATATTCCATCCATTCATTGTATTTACCCTTATCTTTGTACATATATAAGTTTTTCTTTTTTTAAAATTTTGGGAGGCACCTTCTTTTAACAGACCAAAATACACCTAAAATCTAGTGTGTGGCACTGATCTATTCAACAGCCTGATCATATTTGATCATATTCTTTTTTTTTCTTTTTCTTTTTCTTTTTTCTTTCTTTTCCTTTCTTTTCCCCCAGTTTCAGGTCTCTTCTGATTTGTTTAGTGTATTTTTTCTGGGGTCATTGTTACCCTGTTAGCGTTTTGTTCTCTCATTCATCTATTCTTGTCTGGACAAAATGACAAGATGGAAAAACTCACCTCAAAAAAAAAGAACAAGAGGCAGTACCGACTGCCAGGGACCTAATCAATACAGACATTAGTTAAGATGTCAGACCTAGAGTTCAGAATGACAATTATATAGATACTAGCTGGGCTTGAAAAAAGCATGGAAGATACTAGAGAAACCCTTTCTGGAGAAATAAAAGAACTAAAATCTAACCAAGTCAAAATCAAAAAGGCTATTAATGAGGTGCAATCAAAAACGGAGGCTCTAACTGCTAGGATTAAGGAGGCAGAAGAGAATTAGTGATATAGAAGACCAAATGATGGAGAATAAAGAAGCTGAGAAAAAGAGAGATAAACAACTACTGGATTACGAGGGCAGAATTCGAGAGATAAGTGATACCATAAGACGAAACAATATTAGAATAATTGGGATCCCAGAAGAAGAAGAAAGAGAGAGAGTGGCAGAAGGTATATTGCAGCAAATTATAGCAGAGAACTTACCTAATTCGGGGAAGGAAACAGGCATCAAAATCCAGGAGGCACAGAGAGTCCCCCTCAAAATCAATAAAAATAGGTCAACACCCTGACATCTAATAGTAAAACTTACAAGTCTAAGAGACAAAGAGAAAATCCTGAAAGCAGCTCAGGACAAGAGGTCTGTAACCTACAATGGTAGAAACACTAGACTGGCAACAGACCTATCCACAGAGACCTGGCAGGCCAGAAAGGACTGGCATGATATATTCAGAGCACTAAATGAGAAAAATATGCAGCCAAGAACACTATATCCAGCTAGGCTGTCACTGAAAATAGAAGGAGAGATAAAAAGCTTCCCGGACAAACGGAAACTAAAAGAATTTGCAAACATGAAACCAGCCCTACAAGAAATATTGAAAGGGGTCCTCTAATAAAGAGAGAGCCTAAAAGTAACATAGACCAGAAAGGAACAGAGACAATATACAGTAATAGTCACCTTACAGGCAATACAATGGCACTAAATTCATATCTTTCAATAGTTACCCTGAATGTAAATGGGCTAAATGCCCCAATCAAAAGACACAGGCTATCAGATTGGATAAAAAAACAAGACCCATTGACATGCTGTCTGCAAGAGACTCATTTTAGAGGCAAAGACACCTCCAGATTGAAAGTGAGGGGGTGGAAAACCATTTACCATGTTAATGGACACCAAAAGAAAGCTGGGGTGGCAATTCTTATATCAGACAAATTAGATTTTAAACCAAAGACTATAATAAGAGAAGAGATGAGGAAGGACACTATACCATACTTAAAGGGTCTATCCAACAAGAAGATCTAACAATTGTAAATATCTATGCCCCTAACATGGGAAAAGCCAATTATATAAGCCAATTAATAACAAAAGCAAAGAAAGACATTAACAGCAATACAATAATAGTAGGGGACTTTAACACCCCCCTCACTGAAATGGACAGATCGTCTAAGCAAAAGATCAACAAGGAAATAAAGACTTTAAATGACACACTGGGCCAAATGGACTTCACAGATATATTCAGAACATTCCATCCCAAAGCAACAGAATACATATTCTTCTCTAGTGCCCATGGAACATTCTCCAGAATAGATCACATCCTAGGTCACAAATCAGGTCTCAACCGGTACCAAAAGACTGGGACCATTCCCTGCATATTTTCGGACCACAATGCTTTGAAACTAGAACTCAATCATAAGAGGAAAGTCGGAAAGAACTCAAATACATGGAGGCTAAAGAGGATCCTACTAAAGAATGAACGGGTCAACCAGGAAATTAAAGAAGAATTTAAAAAATTCATGGAAACAAATGAAAATGAAAACACAACTGTTCAAAATCTTTGGAATGCAGCAAAGGCAGTCCGAAGAGGAAAGTATATAGCAATACAAGCCTTTCTCAAGAAACAAGAAAGGTCTCAAATACACAACCTAACCCTACACCTAAAGGAGCTGGAGAAAGAACAGCAAAGAAAGCCTAAACCCAGCAGGAGAAGAGAAAGAATAAAGATCAGAGCAGAAATCAACGAAATAGAAACCAAAAGAACAGTAGAACAGATCAACAAAACTAGGAGCTGGTTCTTTGAAAGAATTAATAAGATGGATAAACCCCTAGCCAGACTTACCAAAAAGAAAAGAGAAATGACCCAAATAAATAAAATCATGAATGAAAGAGGAGAGATCACAACCAACACCAAAGAAATACAATTATAGTTGCTCATAATATGTTCTTATATGCCAGCCAATTAGATAATCTGGAAGAAATGGAGGCATTCCTAGAGATGTATCAACTACCAAAACTGAACCAGGAAGAAACAGAAAACCTGAACAGACCTATAACCACTAAGAAAATTGAAGCAGTCATCAAAAATCTCCCAACAAACAAGAGCCCAGGGCCAGATGGCTTTCCAGGGGAAATCTACCAAACATTTAAGAAGAATTAATACCTATTCTTCTGAAACTGTTCCAAAAAATAGAAATGGAAGGAAAACGTCCAAACTCATTTTATCAGGCCAGCATTACCTCGATCCCCAAATCAGACAAAGGCCCCATCAAAAAGGAGAATTACAGACCAATATCCTTGATGAACATGGATGCAAAAATTCTCACCAAAATACTAGCCAATAGGATCCAACAGTACATTAAAAGGATTATTCACCACGACCAAGTGGGATTTATTCCTGGGCTGCAAGGTTGGTTCAACATCTACAAATCAATCAATGTGATAGAATACATTAATAAAAGAAAGAACAAGAACTATATGATCCTCTCAATAGACGCAGAAAAAGCATTTGACAAAGTACAGCATCCTTTCTTGATTAAAACTCTTCACAGTGTAGGGATAAAGGGTACATAACCTCAATATCATAAAAGCCATCTATGAAAAACCCACAGCGAATATCATTCTCAATGGGGAAAAACTGAGAGCTTTCCCCCTAAGGTCAGGAACACGGCAGGGATGTCCACTATCACCACTGCTATTCAACATAGTACTAGAAGTCCTAGCCACAGCAATCAGACAACAAAAAGAAATCAAAGGCATCCGAATTGGCAAAGAAGTCAAACTCTCACTCTTTGCAGATAGTATGATATTTTATGCGGACAACCCAAAAGACTCCACCCCAAAATTGCTAGAACTCATACAGGAATTCAGTAAAGTAGCAGGATATGAAATCAATGCACAGAAATCAGCTGCATTTCTATACACCAACAATAAGACAGAAGAAAGAGAAATTAAGGAGTCAATCCCATTTACAATTGCAGCCAAAACCATAAGATACCTAGGAATAAATCTAACCAAAGAGGCAAAGAATCTGTACTCAGAAAACTATAAAATACTTGTGAAAGAAACTGAGGAAGACACAAAGAAATGGAAAAACGTTCCATGATCATGGATTGGAAGAACAAATATTGTGAAGATGTCAATGCTATCTAGAGCAATCTACACATTCAATGCAATCCCTATCAAAATACCATCAACTTTTTTCAAAGAAATGGAACAAATAATCCTAAAATTTGTATGGAACCAGAAAAGACCCTGAATATCACTTCTCAGCCTTTTGGCTAAGATCAAGTGCAGAAAAGACCCCAAATAGCCAGAGGAATGTTGAAAAAGAAAAGCAAAGCCAGTGGCATCACAATTCCGGACTTCAAGCTCTATTACAAAGCTGTCATCATCAAGACAGTATGGTACTGGCACAAAAACAGACACATAGATCAAAGGAACAGAATAGAGAGCCCAGAAATGGACCCTCAACTCTATGGTCAACTCATCTTTGACAAAGCAGGAAAGATGTCCAATGGAAAAAAGACAGTCTCTTCAACAAATGGTGTTGGGAAAATTGGACAGCCACATGCAGAAGAATGAAACTGGACCATTTCCTTACACAACACACAAAAATAGACTCAAAATGGATGAAAGACCTAAATGTGAGACAGGAGTCCATCAAAATCCTAGAGGAGAACACAGGCAGCAACCTCTTTGACCTCAGCCTCAGCAACTTCTTCCTAGAAATATCACCAAAGGCAAGGGAAGCAAAGGCAAAAATGAACTATTGGGACTTCATCAAGATAAAAAGCTTTTGCACAGCAAAGGAAACAGTCAACAAAACCAAAAGACAACCGACAGAATGGGAGAAGATATTTACAAATGACATATCAGAGAAAGGGCTAGTATCCAAAATCTATAAAGAACTTATCAAACTCAACACCCAAAAAAACAAATAATCCAATCAAGAAATGGGCAGAAGACATGAACAGACATTTTTCCAAAGAAGACATCCAAATGGCCAACAGACACATGAAAAAGTGCTCAACATCGCTCGGCATGAGGGAAATCCAAATCAAAACTTCAATGAGATACCACCTCACACTAGTCAGAATGGCTAAAATTAAGAAGTCAGGAAATGACAGATGTTGGTGAGGATGCGGAGAAAGGGGAACCCTCCTACACTGTTGGTGGGAACGCAAGCTGGTGCAGCCACTCTGGAAAACAGTATGGAGGTTCCTCAAAAAGTTGAAAATAGAGCTACCATACAACCCAGCAATTGCACTACTGTGTATTTACCCCAAAGATACAAATGTAGTGATCCAATAAAAAAAAAACAAATGTAGTGATCTGAAGGGGTACGTGCACCCCAATGTTTATAGCAGCAATGTCCATAATAGCCAAACTATGGAAAGAGCCAAGATGTCCATCAACAGATGAATGGATAAAGAAGATATGGTATATATATACACCATGGAATATTATGCAGCCATCAAAAAACCCCCAAAAAACAAAAAACAAAAAACCGAAATCTTGCCATTTGCAACGACGTGGATGGAACTAGAGGGTATTATGCTAAGCGAAATAAGTCAATCAGAGAAAGACATGTATCATATGATATCACTGATATGAGGAATTCTTAATCTCAGGAAACAAACTGAGGTTTGCTGGAGTGGTGGAGGATGGGAGGGATGGGGTGGCTGGGTGGATAGACATTGGGGAGGGTATGTGCTATGGTCAGTGCTGTGAATTGTGCTAAGACTGATGAATCACAAACCTGTACCTCTGAAACAAATAATAAATTATATGTTAAAAAAAAAAAAGAAGATAGTAGGAAGGGAAAAATGAAGGGGGAAAATCAGAGGGGGAGAGAACCATGAGAGGACTCTGAGAAACAAACTGAGGGTTCTAGAGGGGAGGGGGTTGGGGGGATGGGTTAGCCTGGTGATAGGTATTAAAGAGGGCTCGTACTGAATGGAGCACTGGGTGTTATATGCAAACAATGAATCATGGAACACTACATCAAAAACTAATGATGTAAGGTATGGTGATTAACATAATAAAATAAAATTTTTAAAAAATGACACTGAAAAAAAAAAATAAATAAATGGAAGCCTGACTTCTAACTAAGGCTGACTGGCTTCAGAGCCCAGACTCTTCAACTATTAGACAAGGGAAAAAATAGGTAAAGAATATGAACAGGCAAGTCAGAGAGGAAGAAATCCAAATATATGAAAATCGGAAAATCTCACTACTAAGCGGCAAAACACAAATGAAAGCTTTGAAATACCATTTTCACTCCCCTGGTGAGGACATAGAAAAATGGGAATGTGAGCTGTTACAACCTTTTGGGAAGCAAGCTGGCAATATTTAAAGCATTAAAAACACAATAACCTCTGACCCAGAGGTCCCACTTTGAGGAACATCCCTATTGAAATAAGAACACAAGTATTTAAGCTTATAAATATCTCATGTTGTGGGGTGCCTGGGTGGCTCAGTCGCTTAAGTGTCTGACTTTAGCTCAGGTCATGATCTCAGGGTCCTGGGATGGAGCCCTGCATTGCGCTCCCTGCCCAGTGGGGAATCTGCTTGCTGCTCTCCCCTAACCCCTCCCCCCGCTCATGCTCTCTCTCTCAAATAAATAAATAAAATCTTTAAAAAAATGTCATGTTGTTTATTATGCAGTTTATAGCAGCTAAAAAAGGAAAATAACCCAAAATGTTCATGAATATGAAGGTGGTAAGTAAAGTGCACAATATCCACATTTAGAATATTACACAGCTATGAAAAATGAGTAAAGTAGACCTTTATGGCCCCAGAGGAACATCTCTACAAGATATTTTTAAGTGACAGAACAAGTTTCAGAGTAATGTATATACCATGAGCATATTTTTTTAAAAAACTAAAAACACTCTATATGTATGTGTGTTTCCATGAGCAATCAGTCTGATGCAAGAGGAATTATAACAGGTTAATAACACTGGTGCTCTCAGGGATGTGGGGATGGAGCATGAAGGGAAAAGATTAACTCTATACACCTTTGGGTATTTTTACTTACCATAGCAATCACATTTATTTTTACTTAAATTTTAGTAAAGACAATGAAATAAATTCCTTTAATGAGTTCTTTCACAATCTAAGGGCCCACAAAATATAGCCGTAAAAAAACATTATCCCACAGTCTACACTGTTCAGGGCTTCTTGAAGTGACAGAAACCAGCTCTGGTCTTAAAATAATCCGTGGTCAGTTCAATGTTGTGGAGGTAGGAAGAACTGGACTGGCTTTTCCCCAAACCCTGTTGCTGCTGTCCTGCTCACAACCCATCTAATTACTTTGGGTTCAGGAGAAAGGAAAACATGAAGAAAATGGACAATGACAGAGCCATTTTCTATGAAAATTGATACTTGTTCAGAAGTCAAAGAGAATGACTCATCTAAAACAAAGGCTATTCCCCTCACTCCTGTGAACCTTAAGTTTAACCACTAACAACCCACCCCGACAATGTTTTCTTCCTTGCCTAAGAAGCAGTTATGGGGGCACCTGGGTGGCTTAGTTGGTTAAGCATCCAACTCTTGATTTCAGCTCAGGTCACGATCTCAGGGTCATGAGATCGAGCCCCTTGTCGGACTCCATACTCAGCGCAGAGTCTGCTTGTCCCTCTCCCTCTACTTCCTGCCCCCACTCACACACACACTCTCTCTCTCAAATAAATACATAAATAAAATCTTAAAAAAAAAAGAAGCAGCAATTATGGACCATACATTCAAGGGGTTTCCAGAAGGACTGCCATAGGCTGGCATACTTCTGTGTCTTAAATTTATCTCTGAGCAAGCAAAACAATTAAAATCCAATGACCATGGCCAGCAGCATCTTATTTTGAGGATGAGTTATCAGAAAAACATTGTGTTAACTGTTGGCTCATTTAAACAGAATGGGTTGGAACAAGAAGACTTAGCAAATTCCTTTGAGGCCAGAAGGTATACTTAAAGAGCTGTCATGATCTGTTTCTACTACTTCCAAGATATCTAACTCCCCAGGGCCATTATCTCTTCCTCGGAGTCACAAAGCAATAATAAAGCATATAGAATAAGGAGGCCCGGGGCGCTTAGGTGGCTCAGTCAGTTAAGCATCCGACTCTTAGTTTCAGCTCAAGTAACGGTCTCAGGGTTGTTAGATGGAGCCCAGTGTCGGGCTGCATGCTTAGCGCAGTCTGCTTGAAGATTCTCTCCCTCTGTCCCTCCCCCCTTCGCACTTTCCCTCGTTCTCTAAATCAATCTTTTTTAAAAATTATAAAGAAAAAAAAAAAAGAAGAAGGAGGCCCAAGAGATGGAACGCCTGTTGACTTCACAAGCACAGTGCCAGCCAATTCCCTTGTGTCATAATAATACAATGACATAGTTTTCGGGATTAGGATACAGGGAAGGAAGCATCTATTACAGACTTGGCTTAAAAAAGTCAGAAAAGATTATCTGTGAAACTGTCCAGCTGCCTGACCCTCCTGCAACCTCAGTGAGACTATAAAGTTTGAGACCTAGTACTCCATATCTTGCGTTCAACCACGGAAGACTGACCTTGGAAGGTAAGTTCACTCGCTAAAAAGAAATTATCAGGTAACTGAACATGAGCAATTTCGCATTAACAGGAAACAATGCCTTTCTTTCAGAGCCACACGGGGAAGTCAAGGTAAGGTGAGTTGCTGTTCTTTGAGTACCAAAATAGCACAAAAAGAGAAAAGCTCTGAAGGAAAATATACGGTGGGAGCATGAGGGTTTTCTTCATACTATCCTTACACAAGGAGGTGGTATATACGTGCCAATGACACCTAAGATAAACATAACCACAGAAAGAAATTACTAAATAAATAGCAATTGGGTTTACAACCTGATTACATTACCCCTTGACTTTATAGGGAAGAAACCAATTAACTAACTTCACGGTTTGTGTATTTAATAATAATGTTGATAAGACTAGGTGCTCTACACATGCTGTTATATTTACAACAAACATGTATTTAGTTCCATATTAGACAACAGGAGGAAAAGAACAGGCTTCAGGGTAGACACAGTGTGTCCTCAATAAGAAAACAATAAAGATGTTCAGTACTAACAGTACAAGCAACACAAGGGCCAAGAATATACAACATATTCTGAAAACCTAAGCCCGTATCGCCCTTGCCATACTGTCAAGGGCCCCTCCACTATATTCCAAAATGAGACATCAGTTATTTTTGTACTAAAACAACTTCCTGTCACTCATATCCTGTTTGTTCTGTCTCAGTCACAGTGGAAGACAAAAGCCGGGGCAACAGGATGAATGAAGCAGAAAGAGGAGCTGAGCAGAGAGGAACCTGCCATTAACTCACATGGCCAATGCCCCCTGCCTGCCTCCCCTGCTCCAGTCCTTTCTCTGCAACTTATTTCAACTGTGGCCTCATCTCCCAATGGACCCTTCCTTACCCCTCCAGCCCTGGTGCTGACCTCTTCACCTCTTCATCCCCTGATTAAACTCCCCTCTCTTGCACAGGTGTGCACACAGGCTCTCCTTCTCCTCCCCTCCCCGCTCTATGTCAACTTCAGATTCTGCAACTCTGGAACCATTCCTCCTAAGATCAAGAGGACCAGTTATTAATCGGTCCCCACCCTAAAACACTGGAGAGGGTTATAAACTAGGCTATAATCGCCCTTGTGCTGGGGGCCCTGCGTTGTGAAGGGCTGAGAGCCCAGCACAGTCAGGCTGGGGTTCCACCACCTGCCCCCCAACACCACTGAGCAGGCCCACACAAGCATCCCAAGTGGGGCAGCAGCATGTGGACTGCGCGACGGCACATCCTCATTCTCTTTATTCTTTTGCTTTCTCCCTTTGAAAAATTACTTGCTGCCCTTTTTCTACCTTCTTAAATAAAAATATTTTTAACATACTTAAGAGCTAGGAGGAAAAATAACAACAGTGAAGCCCCTTATAATGCCTTATAATGCTTCCTTTTTGGGGCTTTGACCACGACCACAGTAAGAAATACATTTATGTCACAACCCAATACATATACACATACCACATATGTGCATTTTTACAAATAGTATCTATCATTGGGCTACCTGGCTGGCTCAGCTGCTAGAGCATGCGACTCTTGATCTTGGGGTCGTGAGTTCAAGCCCTACGTTGGGCACAGAGATTACTTAATAAAAAAATTTTTTTTAATAATATGTCATTATTAAGGGGCAGTGTAGTTAATATTCTAAATTCAGTTCTATTCCATTTATATTTTAAA
The DNA here is from genome assembly GCF_029215605.1 of Mirounga angustirostris. Taxonomy (NCBI): domain Eukaryota; kingdom Metazoa; phylum Chordata; class Mammalia; order Carnivora; family Phocidae; genus Mirounga; species Mirounga angustirostris. Next base: position 12,322,518 of record NW_026991711.1, on the reverse strand, counting down.
AATATATCTGGGGCACATAATGTTGAGCTAAGGAAGCCTGACATACTATATAATTCTACTAATAAGAAGGCCTAGAACAGTCACAACTAATCTACAATGATAGAGATAAAAGCAATGGGGTAGCAGCTGGGAGTGGAGTACAAGACAGTCGGCTGAGGTGCTAGAAATGTTCTATGTGTTGGTCTGGGTGGTGGTTATGCAGATGCACAAATGTGAAATCCACTGAGCTATACAATTAGTGCTCCGTGTAAGTTCTATTTCAATAAAAAATAAAAAATAAAACAAAACAGAATAAACAGTAAGAAATGGGGGCTGAAACCAATTAAACTGATTTAACCAACCGATTCCGCTAACTTGGTGATTATGCACAGTTTGAAAATAGCTCTGTGTTTAGAGCTATTTTCAAAATGTGTTTAGAGCTTTTTTCAATATTTATATTACATATAAAAAAATATATATATATATATATAAAACTTCTCTATATATTTTATCTCATATATACTTTAAAAACTTTCCTAGGTCCTAGGATTGAGAAATACTGAATTATTATGCTGGCCAGGCCCAGGTAGGCAGTGAGAGAAGAAAGGAGGGCACAATTCCTGTATGTCTTCATGGGGATAAAAAAAAGTATAGATTTTTAATCAATTAACATTAGATTCAAATAATACAAGTCTTCTCCTAGGTGTCCACTGTGTTCACCCAGTAAGTGTAGGAAGTTACTTTTCAAATCCTGGATTGCACTGCGTATGTTAGCTACTTCATTAATAAAACAAGTTCAAACACGTTGCTTTGAGAAATTAGGAACCCCCAAACATCCAGAAACAAAAAAGCAAATCTCAATGCAAAATATGATACACAGAAATTCACAACACAAAAACACACACAAGCCAAAACCCTTCCCAGCTTAGTAGGAGGTTACAATGGTGGCACTAAAATTAGCTTTAATAGGCAGGTGCTAAAAAGATACTGTGGTAACAGTCAAGTCTTAAAGAAAAACAATACTCTCAAGTCCTAGCCAGGGAGGGAGATTTTATATTTTAGAACAGCCATGTTGTCTTAAAGTAAAGGTCAATGCTGAATGCTAGTCTATTTATAATCGTATATAGATAAGCCATGTTTTCTATTACAGTGTTTAAGATGTGGGTGTGTAGGGTCTCTGTTACATTGTATTCACAATGAAAAAGAATAGAATGGCAATAACAGAGCAAGAATATAAATGGTCAGAGAAAACAAAGATATTTCTCTCACTTAAAAGAGAATCATTCATAGATGCATACAAGTAGACAAATACAAGGATATTCACTGTAGCATTGTTTGTAATAGAAAAAATTGGAAATAGCAGAACAGCTAAAATAAAATGCTTACATGGTGCAACAAAGGGGATGAACTAGATCTATATACCAGCTTGGATGATCTCAAACACAAGGCTGAATTAAAAAGCAAGTATAGAGTAATATGTTAGCATTTATATAACATTTTTAAACATATAAAACACAACCATATATATCATTATGATAGGTACATTGGTAAAGATATAGCAATAAAATGGAAGTAATCCCAGAAAACTCATAATAGTGACTGTCAGCAGTTGAGGTTGCGGGGGAGGAAGGCAGCGGAGGAAGGATGGTGTTTAAAAAGAACTTCAACCACAACTGATGTTTTAGTTCTTTAAAAAACATGGGAGCTAAAAGGACAATACAGTAACAGCGCTGAATCTGGGTCGTGGGAATACGGACAGCTGTTTTTATCTTCTTTGTGCTTTTCAGTAACTTTTACGTTTCTCAAAATTATTAAAAACAGATATAACTTTTTTCCCCCCACTCAGAGTGACCCAGGCGCAATTTATAAAACCCAGGCAACCCCTCTTTGGGTTAGTGGAAAGACTGCCACACACCATCCTCTTTGGAAGTGTGTCTATTGACTTGAAAAAGGGGAGTGTATGTGTGAATATAGTAAGTACCATGTTAACATGGGAACCCTTGGGCCACCTGGGTGGCTCAGTCGGTTAAGCGTCTGACTCTTAGTTTCAGCTCACATCATGATCTCAGGGTCGTGGGATCAAGCCCAGCGTCAGGCTCCTTGCTCAGTGCAGAGTCTACTTGAGATTCTCAGACTCTCCCTCACCCTCTGTCCCCTCCCCCTCCCCCGCTGCTTTCTCTCTCTAAAATAAATAAATAGGGGCGCCTGGGTGGCTTAGTCCGTTAAGCATCCGACTCTTGATTTGGCTTAGGTCATGATCTCAGGGTCATGGGATTGAGCCCGACATTAGGCTCCTTGCTCAGCACAGAATCTGCTTTAGATTCTCTCCCTCTGCCCCTCCCCCCACTCTTCCTCTCTCTCTAAAATAAATAAATAAAATCTTTAAAAAACAAAACAAAACATGGGAACCTTTATCTGTGCATTTTTGTTATTTCTTCGATACCCGTGATTTTGTATTAAATATTATGGAGGGGCAGGAACAAGGAATAATAAAAAGAATAATTTATAAGGCACTTTCTGGAAAACAGACTAAAATTTGACTCAGGTCAGTATTTAACCTCACCTCATATTCGGGTCAGAAAATAGAAGCGTAACCACAACATCTTTTTAACAATTTACTAACCACAACATCTTTTTAACAATTTACTACAATGTCCCAACTTTTACATCAACATGGAGGGGACTGGAAGAGATTATGGTAAGTGAAATAAGTCAAGCAGAGAAAGTCAATTATCATATGGTTTCACTTATTTGTGGAACATAAGGAATAACATGGAGGACATTAGAAGAAGGAAGGGAAAAATGGGGAGGGGGAATTGGAGGGAGAGATGAACCATGAGAGACTATGGACTCTGAGAAACAAACAGGGTCTTAAAGGGTAGGGGGGAGGGGGGATTGGTTAGCCCGGTGATGGGTATTAAGGAGGGCATGTACTGCATGGAGCACTGGGTGTTATACGAAAACAATGGATCGTGGATCACCACATCAAAGACCAATGATGTATTGTATGGTGACTAACGTAACATGATAAAACTAAAAAAAAAAAAAAAAAATTACTACAATGTAACTGCTAATCATTTCAATAGATTCTATCCTGGACAGATTCAGGAAATGAGAAATATTTCAATACCATTCTACAAAAAGCAGAAGACTTAGGATGATATTACCTTAGCAAGTTCAGGCAGGTAGCTGTCTAAACCAGAACCAGAACCTTCCAATTTGCTTTGTTCATCATCTGAAATGGCAAAACAGGTCAAACAGATTACCTGAGTCACTTGTAATTGAATGTATTTTATTTAAATCAGGAAGGCCATTTCTCTTTTGTACCCTTGAACACAGTGGTTTTCAACTCTAGATGCCCATTAAAAACACCTCAGAGCTTTTTAAAAAAATACTGATGCCCCATGTTGAGAGTCAAACATTTAATAACTGATATACCATGAACACTGTCTAAAAAGAACCAATATTAGTTATGAGCACCAGCCCACATGGTCACATCCATCAGACCCACTAAAAGTCAGTCCTGCCAGGTCCCACCCCAGGCCAACTGACAAGGGACAAGGAAAGAGAATTCTTTTAAAAGTTCCTGGGAACATCTAAGGTACAGCCAGGGTTGAGAATCACGTGCCTAGGGCCTTGAAATAAAACATGAATTGTCAAAAACACAGCCAAATTTTTCCCACCAAATTAATGAGGAGGCTGCCTATCTTAACTTTGTCTTTAAAATTCTAAAGGATAAGATTAATGATAATAGTAATAACTATACTTAGTATTTTAAGTGCTGACTCTATGCCAGGTACTCAAGATACATAATCTTACTAAATCCTCCCATCAAACAGAAGTTCCATTTCATTCTCATTTCACAGATGGGTAAACCAAGGCTCAGAATATGGAAGTAGCTTGCTCAAGGTCTCAGAGCTGAAAAACGGTATTGCTGAAATTTGAACTCCGGTCTTCCTTTCTGCCCCCAAAGCTATGGTTCTTCCTATTACATGATTTCCTGATAAAAATGTTGTCAGGGTAGTAAATTCCAATGTGATAAAGCCTCTGCTGACAAGCCCTCTGTAGAGAGCTCACATCTGTCCCACTGCTCATGTACCTGTGCAATACATCCACTTTCCATGCCCTCTGACAAAATTAAAGACACCAACAAAGTATGCATGTACCTGGAGAAAGCTGGATCTACTTACCTTCATGAGAGTCTCCATTTCGCTTTTCTTGCATTGCAGCCTCAAAGTTGAGCTGTAGAATCTTATTTAGAATTGTGATCCACTCTTCCATTTCTGCTTCACTGTCTGCTGCCAAAAGGTAACTGCTTTTGTCTTGCATCTTGAGCTCAAAAGCAAACCGCCTGACTTTGTTGTTCTGAAATTGAAAAGGAGTAAAAGAGATACATTTTAAGAGAATTGGAATGGCCTTAAATTTTTTTCTCTTCATTATTTGCTGACGGGGTGCTCCCTCATTGGCATTTGGGGCAAGCTATTTAAAAATGCAAGCCCCTTTCCTGCAAACCCCCATCACTATCTACCTTCCCTGCTTTTACTGTCTCCATAATTTTCTCATTTGAGACATTATGCATTTTACATATCTATCTTGTTTGTTTTCTGTCTCCTCAAATGGAAGGAGAGCTCCTTAGGGCAGAGATTTCTTTTGTTCAGTGCTACATCTGTATTTCTGGAACACTGCCTGGCACACAATAGGCTCTTGAAAAAACATTTATTGAATGTGTGAAATTTCACTGAAAATTTTCAACTCCTCTAGCTCCTTCTTTTTTTATTTTAATGAAGTAGTGTATGGTGTCACATTTTAAAAAGCAAACCATAAAAAACAAAACAAAACCAAACCATTATCTATCAATATATTTGACTTCCTTTTCTGGAACTTTCCCATTATTTTTGAGTCCCCAAAGGTATTTCGATACCAGGTCTACAGCCTTCCCTCATGCCTCCAGTTTTTATACTTATGAAAGAATATCCAGCTCCAAGTACAAAAACAGTAGCCACATGCATTAAATGATGGAGGATGAACGTGCCCTAGATCAGGGTTTCTCAACCTTGGCACTGCTGACGTTCGGGACCAATAGTTGTGGGAGCTGTCCTATGCACTGCAGAATGTTTAGCAGCATCCCTGGCCTTACCCATGACATGCCAGGAGCATAACCCCAGGTGTAAAGATCAAAACATGTCTCCAGATAGTAACAAACCTCCACTGGTGAGCAAAATCCCCCCCCCAACCCCCCCACCAAGGGACAGAACTAGAAAGAAGTTTGGCTCTAAGGACTGTAGCATTAGATCCCTTGCATGCACAGATTGGGGACAACCTGTAGGGGGCAGAGTAGCCCTGGCCCACTAGATGCTAGCTGGTTAGCAGCAGTCCCCCAGGGCTCCTCAGCATAGGTGGCTGGGACGGGCTGACCCTCCCCAAGGCGTCTGCGTTCCTTGAAGCGTGCTTCTCAGACACACACAGGATGATGCCACACCAAGCAAGGCCAACAAACTCCCATGCACAGACTGCCCGCTGTAGGCACCTCCCTTCACCTCAGGGCAAGAATCAGACAGGAATCAAAAGGCTGGCTATGAAATGTGTTTTCTGTCCCACTCACAACTGTGAAAATAACAAGTTAAAAGTCGGGGAGACATTAGGCCTTGGTTCTGCGTTGTTTTTCTTTCTCAGCCTCAGCGTCCTGATCTGAAAATAAGTGTAATCAACTTCAAGGTCCGAAAATGCTTTTAGGCCTAAAGATTCTACACTGGATTTCTTTCAGGTCTATTTAAAAATTCCAGTTTATGCATTTCTTTGAACCCATAACATTAATCAACTACTTTTTTGTTGTTGTTACAATGTCCAGAAACAATTTTAAAACACACACACACACACACAACTGTTGGCACTTAGCTTACAAACAAATCTGGTAAAAACAAATTACTTAACATTTTTGAAGCCTTGGTTACAATTCATTAAATGCTAAAAAACATCAGCCACATGGACAAAAAGAATATGAAGGAAGAGATGTCCCCTGAAGTCAGAAGCTAAAGTTATGAAGGCCACTGCAGAGACTGAGCTGGATGCGTAAGTCACCTAAAGGCTGTGACACAGGTGACCAAAGTCTCTTGTTTTGCTTTAAACTTCTTTTAAAAGTCAGTGCCAGAAGATTTAACTGAAAAGTAACTTAAAAGGTCTCTCAACTCAAGAATACAAATGAAATTCCTACTTGGAAATCCCACGCAAGAAGTTAATTCACTGTCGTTGACAATTCACTCTGGTAGTGCCTACTTTACACTGTGAATAAACTATTTTGATACAGTCTGGTTTCCACCATGGCTGCTTTCAGCTGAGGTGGAGTTCCTGGCCGAGAGTCACCCACAGGCCAATTAGCCGTTGATGCAAAGATAATTTTCAGTGAATGGTGCTATCGTCTTGATCTATGGCCCAAATATACTTTTGTGTATTCCATCATTTTGAGGGGGGATATCCTGAGTAGTGTTTTGGGTTTTTTGTTTTTAAATTGGTTTCCAATAATTAAAAACACCAAGATTTAAGTAAAAAATTATATTTCTGCATTTCTTGGGGGGAAATAAAAAAACAGATCATCCGGAACTACCTTGAGCTGGTAGTTCTGTCCAGCAGCATCAGCCACAGCTGAGAGGCGCTGGCCCCATGAGACAGGACCATTTGTGCTCCTGTTTGTCATAGTTCTCACCATTCCCTCTTACTCTACACTCAGGCCTCTTCTTTTACTTAATTTTCCTGCTTGGCTCCTGCAGACATCTGAGTCTGGACCCCCAACTTCTATTGCTGGCCTGATGAAGTAAGAGAGTCTGGATTTACTCTCCCATCATAACTACTAGGAAACGGAACAAAATCGATGAAACAACTGTTTTCAGATATTTGACAACAGGTAGGGCAGGCCTGGGACCCTGATGGACGGGAAATAAATGAGGTGAGCCCTAGCAGCAACTCAGCACTCTGCTGGAGGTGGTATCCGGGTTGTGGCCCAGAAAGGGGAACCTGGACAGAGTCCTGCAGTCTCCCTGAGTTAATGAGACTGACCAGAGTTCAGGAAGACCAAGGTGGCTACAAAATACAGGACACAGTTTCCAGAATGAGAGCTCTCCCAGAGTTCGCAGCACGTAAGACAAGAGATCCAAATTTAGAAGCAGTGGGAGTCACACATTCATCACGTGTACATTTTCTATTTGTATGTTATGCCTTAACAAAAAAAGTTTACCAAAAAAATCAGAATGAAGACAAACTAACCTAAATTTCAGGTCACTAGAGGTGAAGAGAAGATGGAGAAGAACAGAGAATAAGAATAACATCAGACCCCCAAAAGAACATGAGCATCCAGAAGAAAATGGAGTGTCTTCAAATTCTAAGGTAAATTTCACCTTGGATTTCTACATACAGCCAAACTATCAATCAAATATGAATGCAAAACCGAAAGTATTTGCAGGTAAGTTAATGCTCAAGAAATTAACCACCCAGACATGATTTCTCAGGAAGCTACTTGGAGGATGTGCTCCTCCAAAACAAGGAAGTAAAGCAAGATTGAAGAAGACACAGGATCTTGGAAACAGGGAATCCAATGCAGGGAGGAAGGCAGAGAGTTTTCAGAATGACGACTATCCAGAGGCCAAGAAAGCAATTAGTCTAGGTTAGAGCAGGAGGGAGGGCTACAGGAGCTAAAATCCCACCTTCCATCATATAATGTCCACAACTGACAAATAAAAAGCAGCAGGCATGCCTTATCCAGCATTATGAAGGCACATCCCCAGAAAGAAGAGTGGAAAAAGTTGAAAGTGATCATTTCAGGGGAGTGAGGAGTGGGTGAGGTGGAGGTGTTGTAAGCAGGAACATGCATGCAATGTTACCTTTCTGCACTGTTTGACCCAGATGAATGCATTACTGGGATAAAAATGCAATTTAGTTTTACACATGTGAGTACATAAACAAGTACACACACCTGAAAGTCAAACCAGACAGCTGTGTCTCCAACCTCAATCACACTGGCCCCACAAAACAACCTTTCTTGTAGAACCGAGCTTCAGGCCGATGTCATCAGCCAACACTGAGTCATTTTTAGGAAGAATTCTCTGATAATGGTGACTGCATCTATTGTGAGGAGTTGTCAAGGAGATTGTTCATTAAGCGCACAGTGCCCTCTGTATGAGGGCCCCCATGAGAAATGCCTGAATGATCTTCATTCTGAGATGACTCGGACAACTTCTGACTAATTGGATTGTTTGCATCCGTGTGCACTGTGCTACGGAATGGGTCTCCCAGCTAGAAAGCATAGAGCCCAGTTTGCTACCCACCCACAGCAGGTGTCTTTAACACCTCTGCTTTTTTTTCTTAGCCAATTCCTCTTCATCTCCTCCCTACCCCGACTCCTTGTTCACCTTCCTGCTTTCAAACTCACTTTAAATTCACGCAATCCTGTGTTTTATGGATCCCTGTATGTTACTGCCTTAGAACTTCCTGGAAAGTGGCAGGCGAGTGGGTGGATGGATGGGCAGTTCGGGAAACTGGCAACTTGCTTTCAAAGACAATTCTGTGAAGGTATGGAAGAACCTACATCAAACTGGTAACAGCATCTCTCTGGGAAAGGGAGAGATGGGGATCGAGAGGGACCTCCAGTTTATCTGTACAATATGATTTTTTTAAATATATAAGTATGTTATAATATGAGTACATTATGCATGATTAAAAATAATTTTTAAGAATGACTCTACAACTGGGGTGTCTGAATGGCTCAGTTGGTTAAGTGTCTGCCTTTAGCTCAGGTCATGATCCCAGGGTCCTGGGATCAAGTCCCGCATCAGGGAGCCTGCTTCTCCCTCTCCCTCTGCCCTTCCCCCACTCATGCTCACTCTCTCTCCCTCTTTCATAAATAAATAAAATCTCAAAAAAAAAAAACCAAACTATACAACTGCAATAGCATATGATAACAAAAATACCCAATATTGGTTGAATTCTTACCATTGGCTAGCACGGTTCTAAGCTCTTTACATACATTAATTAATCCTCTCAGTAACCATATTTGACAATTATCCCAATTTAACAAATGAGGAAACTGAGGCACAGAGAGGATCAATGATGTCTCCAAGGTTACACAGCTGGTAAGTGGTAGAGCAGGGATTTGAACTCAGTCTGGATCTGAAACCCAGTCTTTTGACTACCCTGCTATTGGTACTGTGATCGTAGTGAGAGGCTAAGAACTGTTCTGGATATTTCCAAATTAATTCACCTAGTCCTCTCAATGTACCCTATTAAGGAAACATGATCATTACGCACATTCTGCATATGAAGGAACTTTTGTTAACAGCCTACCCAAGGTTACACAGCTGTAAAGCGGCTGAGCCATTATCTTAGACACAGGAACTCGCATGCCAGGGCACCAGGCCTACTACAACAGAACCCTGCCGGCTTCATGGGCCAGCTTCCATCGTGATGAAAAACAAGCCTTTACTCACCTGACAATCAGCTATTCTGTTTCCACCCCCAATACTGCCACTTTTGGAAGTGTTTGCTTAAATCTGCTCATTCCAGATGGCACTCTTAACAGATAAGAAAACTCAATGATAGAACTCTATTCATCTTTACCTGAACCACGCCCATACAGGAATCCAGAAATATCGATCCTTTGGGTTCTTTGGAGATCTTTTCATCTTTATAAAAATTCAAATTGTAGGATCCGTCACCAAGTTGAAGCAGGTGGAAAAACCGTCTTTTAAATGACTGAGAGAAGAATACATACACAGCTATTGTTTCAAAATGAAGAGAGTCACAATGTCTATCGATAACTCACAGCTGTATACATATGTAAAAACCACTTCTATTCTCTCCAAAACAAACCCAATTCTGGCCAACGCCCCAGGTAATGGTGAGTTAAGACTCTCCACCACATTTTAATAATTTCAGTGCATTTAAATTCTGAGGCAGTGGTTCACTTAACATGCATGGGTCATTTTTCTCACCCACAGAATTTGATATTTTTACATAACCACCCAAAAGCAGTGCAATGAGTTCCAATTTGGGATGCAGTACAGAAGGATGGAAACTTTCTCAAATCCCCAGGGTTTCTTGCTCACACAGAACAGGAACTTTTCTCTGCCTCGTGACACTGAATGATTTTCCAGCCTCAGGATTATGATGGTCAGCATTTCCCTTGAACTCTTTTTTATCTCCCTGTTCATCCTACCTCCCTTCCATTATTTCTCTCCTCTTTATTATTTATCCTGGTCTTTCTCTGGTCCTCCTCCTCTCCTGAACGGCTTTTTATACTAGCTTTGCTCTTCTCTTTGCAATCCCCTTCCAATCTAACAGTTTTCCCTTTGGTTCTCAAGTTTTGCCTTTCTTGACTTGGTCACAGTAAACCTCCCCAAAGTGCTCAGATTTACCCCCTGGGTGATGTGCTTGGAGGTGCCACTGTTGCAGTGGATCCAGGGAAGAAAGCCCACATTGGCGACTGCACCTTCACACCAGCCCAATGATGGTCTCATCATGCTAGTGGTTGGAGGGTGAAGCAGGGAAAGTGGGTGGAAGTGGCACAGTACCAATGGGGGTCTATCACCAGGGAGGCATCTTACTAACCAGACAGTGTCACTTTTGTCAGGAAGAACAGCATACCCATTCATTTTGAGCATTATTCCCAAGACCTATAGCAGAAAGGGTTTAATGAGAGGGGAATGCAGGGAGATGGGCCACCTTACCCTCATGGTCACGCTTATCGCACTGTTCATGTTGCCTTTGTACAGCCACCCGTGCTTGGTGATCCCGCCCTTCTGAGAGCCGAGGGAGGCAGCATCCTAGGAGAGAAGGCAAACCACAATCGAGCTCCTGCTACTACTAATCTTACTTGCTGTGAGTTTGGCCAAAGGGAAAATCATTCCATCAGTGCCAGGTTGCCCCATCCTGCCCCTTCCCTGGAGTCACCATCTGCCACAAGTCACTTTAGAGTCTGCTTGGCAGTAAAAGAGAGGGAGAAGCCTAAGTTCCTGGAAAAGCTCTAGCCCATTAAAAGGCAAAGCTAGCTCTAGTCCAAATTTTTAAGTGTTTAATGAGCCACAGAAAGTACATACCATACTTGACCGCTCAGGTTGTAAGGTCTCGCCTGGTTTCATGAAAAATGTTTTCAAATTATACTCCCCTATAACTGGAGGACGAAAGCAAATTCCTGGAAAACTTCCCAGAGGCTCAGTTCAGGGGAAGGTGAATGAAGAAAGGAAGGAAATAGGAGGCAACAGAGAAAGGAGGGATGAAAGAAATGGATGGGGCAACAGCTCGGAAGGAAGGACAGACAAGAAGGCACAGGGATAGCGGTAGAGGAGGGGAGTCAGGAAAGTGCAGGGACACGGCTAGAAAAACAAAGAAACTCGCTGGAGCAGGTTCTGACTCCAGCTGTGGGCCCCAGGGTAGCGAGGCGAGCAGGGGGCAGCCAGCTGCTGCTAAAAATACGTTAGGCACGCACTCGTGCATCAGACAGACAGACAGATGACATGTGAACACACACACATACACAGTGTGGCCAGGCTGCCACACGCTGACCCAGGGCCCTCCGCGTTCTCTCTCGTGTGGCTCCCTTGCAGCCTCCTCGCCTTTCTAAGGCAGTGTCCGCTGGACACTTCAGTGTGCTCAGTGGCAAGAGAGGGCCACACGGAGTCCCGCTACCTGGCTCACACCTCCGAAGACTAGTCTCTAGTAGTGATCTTTATTGCTGCAATCAAGTAGACAATTGCAGAAAGACCCATCTTATGTTCTGTTTTAGACCATATCAATATTAATATCGGTGGTTTAATGTTCTTATTATTAGCAATAAGAAATAACTTACCTATCTAGGATTTTACAGTTTGTTGTGTGCCCTTACGTGCATTATTTCAATGGGTTCTCCTCTTACTACTAATCAGCACCAAGTTTTTTTTAGTATCTTTTCATTTGGATGACCACTTACTCTTCCCAGAATTATTTTAAAAGTGGTTTCTAAAATAATTTGCTGCCATGGACATTTTAATATTCTTGAATGGCCAGTGTTATGGCTTAGCTGACAATCAATCAATCAATCAATCAATCAGGACACCCGCCCCACCCAACTCACAATGAGGCATCTCATGGGGAGAATGAGAAATGGAGAAACAGGTTGCACTCACTTTTTTTTTTTTTAAGATTTTATTTATTTATTTGAGAGAGAGAGAATGAGAGACAGAGAGCATGAGAGGGAGGAGGGTCAGAGGGAGAAGCAGACTCCCTGCCGAGCATGGAGCCCGATGCGGGACTCGATCCCGGAACTGCAGGATCATGACCTGAGCCGAAGGCAGTCGCCTAACCAACTGAGCCACTCAGGAGACCTGCACTGACTTTTTATTAGGTTTCCGTGGCTCAGTCATCTTAATGCCCAGTTCTCTCTATGCACTTCTCCAAGAGTAGGGGGAGTGGGCTTGTTTAAAGAAAAGACAGGAAAAGAAAAGCTTCTTGGTACCATATACTTCACTCAAAGCCATTACTGAAGAAAGAGCCATTTAAAGCCTACTGGTGGCCAGTTTGTTTCAAGATATCCTGTTGAAAAACAACCTAAACTTAAGGTCTAAGTAATCTTGATATTTTTTAACAGTGTAGCCAAATCTTATCCAGGCCTTTGAAAATGATCTCAGAACAAATAAACAAGACAGGAAGAACTTGTACCCTGAACAGTCAGGTTGAAAGGGAGACCTTATTTCAGTCAATCCGACAATACATTTTAAAAAAATTCTTCCCGTTTCAAGAAACATTCCAATTCCTCTTTTGGCTAAATGCTGGTAATTTTCCAACAATCTTGCAATCTGTAAACTAAATCAATTTTTAAATCTGCAAGCAATTGCCTACCTCGTCTTTGTCAACCTCCTCATCAACTTCATAGACGTGAACTGGAAGTTTATCCAACTTGGCCACTTTGCTTTAAAGAGAAGAAAGAAATCTGTTTTATAATCTATGCATTTCTTCCCCCATCAGAGGAACCAACATTTAACAAATCCAAAGCTGGTCCACTCAGCTGAAGAATAAAAACAATCGGCACTACTGCTTTGCAAAGCGGGTGATTCCAGAGTTAGAGAGCCCCCAAAAGCCATGTAGAAAAGCTGGCATAGATATATTTAAAATGGGAAAGCATAGGGGCGCCTGAGTGGTTCCATCAGTTGAGTGTCCGACTCTTGATCTCAGCTCAGGTCTTAATCTTGGGGTCATGAGTTCAAGCCCCACCACGTTGGGCTCCATGGAGGCTACTTTAAAAAGAAAAAATGGGAAAGTGTATTAATAAATAAAAACTTGGTAGAATAACTTTTTTTAAAGATTTATTTTATTTATTTGAGAGAAAGAGAGAGCGAGCACGAGCGCGGGGAGGGGCAGAGGAAGAATCTCAAGCAGACTCCGTGCTGAGCGCAGGGCCCGACTTGGGGCTTGATCTCACAACCCTGAGATCATGACCTGAGCCAAAATCAAGAGTCAGACGCTTAACTGATTGAGCCACCCAGGCGCCTCAGTAGAATAACTTTTAAAATGAAGTTTGTAAGAGAAAATGGAAAATGGGATCATGGCCTTTAGAGTGGGAGGCACGGTCTTGATGATGACAGTGTTAACAAAAGCACAGTAACAGCAGCCTGCATTTATTAAACAGTATGTTCTAAGCACTGGGCTTCACATACATTATCTCCTTCAGTCCTTTAGATGGTGGGGGCTGGTGTCAAGACCATTTAATAGGTGAGGAGACTGAGGCTCACAGAGGGGAGAGTGAGCAGAGGATGCAGGCAGAGTACAGAATTTATGTTAGAATCCTCCCTCTCTTTCTTACCACACAACTGGAAAATTATTAATGCCAAAGGTGAAATCGACCAGTGGTAAAGGTATCTCATCCAGTAAGTTCACTATATCTCATAGTCTGTTCTATGATAACCAGGAGAGTAGTATGAACCAGACTATCAGTGAAGATAGGTTAATACAATCAAATGGAAAGACCTTAAAAATCCCCAAATAAGTACTGGGTAAATATAGAACTAAGGAGCATACCCATCTGGAGAAGATAATGCTGGAAGGGAGTGTTTTAAGCTGAGGTTCAAAAAGAGTCAATCGGGAAGTTGGCTGAACACTCTTAAGGAGTGGCTGAACCACACAAATAGGAAAAACAAACAGCAAAGTTCACTGAGAATAGTTTCAATGGTTCAAACTCATAGATGCCCCAAACACAGAGGAAAAATATATCAATAGGGTCTCCATTATAGGTAAAATTTTCATTGGTGATGGTTACTTTTAAAATACAACCCATCATTATTTGATTTTGATTTCGATTTTCATGATCAGCTATACTAAATTTACCAACTGCATCATTTCAGGATGTACCATTTGGTAACTTAACCTCTCAAGACCTACCTACACCTGGTCCACTTTACTGACCACTAATCAATCTAAACACACTTGTTTTTGGTGTATTCCAGAACGCATTAATACTTTAAAGAAGGTAAAGAAAACAGTTGGGAAATGTGTGCTCTTTGATTTACTTTTTTTTTTCTTTTTTAAGATTTTATTTATTTGACAGAGAGAGCAAGAGAGCACAAGCAGGAGGAGCAGTAGAAGGAGAGGGAGAAGCAGGCTTTGCGCCGAGCAGGGAGCCCAACGCGGGGCTCAATCCCAGCACCCTGGGATCATGACCTGAGCCAAAGGCAGACGATCAACCATCTGAGCCACCCAGGCACCCCTGATTTACTTTTTTTTAACATAAAATTTATTCACTATAAAATGCTTTTTATGTCTCTTCAAAATATTCTTTTAAAGATAAAACACATTGTAGCATTTACGTTTTGTCTTCTACTTCTCACTGAAGGTACTTTACCGGTTGTGTTTTATCAGTGGTATCCTAAAAAGAACCACTGGCCATAACTAAACCATCCACGTGTTTTTTACCATTTACCAATCCGCGAGTGCTAGGTTTGAGTCCTACTTTCAAATACCCTGGAAATAACAGCTATTCCATATACATATAAACCATCTAGGAATATTTTCTCCAATTACTCTGATTGCATATGAAGTTACATACCTCCCTAAGCATTTCAAGTGCAAAAAACTGTTGCCCATGTGTATGACCCCACCTTGTGGGGCCTGACCATTTACTCACTTTGGAAGCTGTCGAAACTCTCCCGAGTAATCTTCAAATTTATAGTTCACAAGATGCCAGTCAGAGTTATAGGTTTTGATGCACTATGGGGGGACAGATTAAAAAAAAAAAAAGCGTAAGAGGGAAAGAAAAAAGATATGTGATGGCTTTTGGAGGACGTTTGGGAAGGTTTATGAATGCACACCCACACAAACATCAAAAAAAAATTCTTTCACCTCAACCCTCTTGTGCCTGAAATTCCACCATCAGAGGTTCCTGAAAAGCTTAAAAATCACTAAAACACTACCCTTGGGAACAGGGTCACTTTAAGTTACCATCATTCATGATCAGAGAGATTTTGCAAGGGGACAAACTTCACTTCAGTTGCTGCATTTACATAACAAACAATGTACTGCTTCTGACTTCAAAGCCCTTGGTTCTTAAGAAGTCATGTGCCCTCTACTAGAACATGAAATGGAAGAAAGTGTGAACCTAAAGACCCTTTCAGGATGTTTAGTAATGTTATAACTAGCTCTGTTATTAAGTATAATAGAAATCTACCCTCGGTTTTTCCTTCTATTTATAAGGGCCAGAGGGAGGTTATTAGGAGAAAAGATTCAGATTCCAGTTCACAATGGCACCGTGACATCACCTTGCGTGCACACATATATGTAAACCAAAGTAGGGAGCTTTACCTTCTACCATGACACTAACCTACACACTGGTGTGGGGGCCAGGGCAGGCTGCCCCAAAATGTACAACAATGGCATATTGCTTATTTTGAACTGAAGCTTCTTGGCAGTCAACCTGCTCAAAGGGCATTGAGACCCTCCTCTGTCCCCGTGAAAGCCAGAAACAAATCTCCCATATGAAAATTACTCTCCTGTACTAAGAAGTAAAAAAAAAAATCCTTATCACCAGAGGTAGAGACTTTAAAGTTGAGAAAGCTACAGAATTAAACCTCATCATTTTTTTCTCATCTACTACCTCAGCCTAAATTCTGCTTAGAATTCCTTACTAATTAAAGCTCCCAAACACCTGTCTTCTTTATCCTGTCAATTCCTCATAGATCTATTGTCTTTTTGTCTAAAATGTGTAAAAACTGCCTGCCTTGGTCATTTCTTGGGGTTTCAGTTTCTTTATTGGACCTCCATGTGCACATAATAAAATTTTGGTTTTTTCCCTCCTGTTAATGTTTCTCATATCAAGTTAAAGAAACCCTCAGAGGAAAAAAGTAAGTTTCTACATCCCCTCTATTGCATTAAACTACCTTACTACGCAACAGACTCAACGGACCAGCATGGTGTCTTTCACTCATCTATGCAGGATGATCCACTGAATAGTGCGTTGACTCTAAAGATTGTAAGACCGCATCTACCAGAACTTCAAATATGAATGAGTCAAAATCAATAGGGGAAGCGTGTGATTAAGTTACCATCAGCTAAATTGATTTTCTGTGTAGTCAGCTCTTGGCTACACATATGTAAACTTCAGTGTGGAAAAAAAACATTGAATGAATAAGTAAAATGAGTGCCTTACCTAGTTGACTTGACTCTGGCTGTAATCAACATCATGATCAAAGTGTCGGTTCTGCTTACTTCACTTCATCATTTAGAAGGCCAGCCTTACGTTTCACAGCTTATGCCTGAAGGCCTTCTGAAGCAAACTCCCCTCCACACCAAAGTCACTAAAATAACTACAGCAATGCCCAGTGCCTCTCTCGTGCCAGACTATGCTAAGCACTCTACAGGCAAGCTCATGAAGGGCAGGCAGTGTAAGATTTTTATGTTATCGTTCTGAAAGCAGAGAAGGGTTAGGAACAAGAGTCGGATGGGGGAGCAGAACAATTTTTCAATCATCTCTTTGCCAAGTAGTGACGAAGGTTTTTAAATACTATTTTATTCTCATAAATGCTTCTCAAAAATATTTTCAAAGCATTTTCACATTGAGAACACCAGACATCCACACTTAAAGTCACATTCCAAACGAAATGTGATTTCAGAATTACCTGTAGGTCTGGGTTTTCCCGCTATTCTCTCTATAGGTCCATTAGCACGGCCAAGTCAGCTCTGACCAGGTGTGATACAGGCTTGTGCACGCGCTCCTATTCTCTATTCAGCTTTTTGAACAAGCGCAGCAACTAAAATCATACCACCAAAGTCTCTGGCAGGACATTAAACCTACTCTGAAATATGACATGTAACTGCCCACCTAAAAAATAAATAAATAAGCAGACACTTGTATATAATCGGTGCATTTATGAATGCAACACCTGAGTGCCCAGATTTTTAATATCTTAGATAACACGGGTAAGATAATTACCGTGTTTAAATATTTTACGTCATAAGAAACTATAAAAAACCCAGTTAAGCAGGTTAGATAGCCAGAGAGTCATTCATTTAATAAGCCCTTGTTGACAATGCACACAGCAGATACCAGCTAAATTCTAAGGCTGAAGCACAGAATAAGGTAAGCAGCCCCACCCCTCCAGGGATGTAGAAAGTCTAGAAGATGAGGGGTTACATCAGAAATCAGCATCCAGAGAACTGTAACTCTAGAAAGACAGGGATCCGACTGGCTGATTCCATGACTGACCTTTCCAACTTGTGAAATTCAATAATATTTTGAAGTTAATACTGAAAGGTTTTTGCAGTTGTTTTAAAAAGAAAGCCATTAAGTCATTCTCGGCTGGACCAGAGGATGGAGAGGAAGTGCTGTTTCACTCCACCCTAGTGGCAGGGTCCCAAGAGGCCTTAGCTCTGTTGGCTGCAGCAGGATAGCTCGAAGCTGTTATTGCTCAACCTGTGGTGATTGAAGAACTGAATGGAGAGCTGTCCCTCCAAAATCCTATTTATTAAGCAACTGGGAGAACTGAATTAGTAATCAATATTGCTCCATGTTTTAAAATAGGGGGTCAACAAAACTCTTTCTGCAAAAGGCCAGATAGTATTTTCAGCTTTGAGGGTCACATGGTTGCTGCCACACACACTCAACTCTGAGTTATAATGTGAAAGCAGTCATGCTAACGGAGGGGTGTGGCTACAATAAAACTTTATTTACAAAAACAGGCTGCAGGCCAGACGTTGCCTGTGGGTCCGGCACAGTTTGTCCACATCCTGCTTTAAAATAAACATTTAAGACCATATAAACATATCTGGCTCTATTTGTCCGGAATTAATTTTACTAATATAGTAGCAAAGAAAGTAAGACAAGAAGTTCTTTTCAGAGGACGAGAGATCATTACTTTTACAATTTTAAATCCATATTTAATTTTTCGAAAATCTCAATGGAACTAAATATTGTGACTATGATCTTGTCACTTTAACTGCTCTTCACTTTTAATTTTTTTTTTTATTTGACAGAGAGAGACACAGCGAAAGAGGGAACACAAGCAGGGGGAGAGGGAGAGGGAGAAGCAGACTCCCAGCTGAGCAGGGAGCCCCATGCGGGGCTCGATCCCAGGACCCTGGGATCATGACCTGAGCCGAAGGCAGACGCTTAACGACTGAGCCACCCAAGCGCCCCTGCTCTTCACTTTTAAAAGCATAACTTCCTTGTGGTGGGCAAACTTATTGATGGGCATATGTATCATCCAAAAATCAATTAGAAAAATAGGGATAAAAATCCATTATTTTTAAATGAAGGAGCACTTCAAGAAACAAAATTAAAAGACCTAATTAGTTCATGTTATCTAAAAGCACCTGGAAGAAGAAACAAACACCCCAAGGGCGGGGGTCGGGGGGGGAAGCAGTCTAAATGCAGTAATTTCTCTTTCCTCTATAACAAGATAATCATTATTTGTATGTTCAAACAAGAGTGGTAAGAATCGTACATTGATCAGAGATAGAGTCGGGCTCTACTCATTATCATCTGGCACTTCATGAACATTGAACTAGTCTTGAAAATAAGTTACAAGTATGAACATATAAATGAAGTAAATGAATACATAAATGTGTGTGCTGAGTCTCAGCTGAAAATAATCTCAATAACAAATCCTCTGCCAAAGATTTCCAGTGAGTTCATAAGAGTTACTCCTTATTCTATACCTCTAAGTTCTGCAGAATTCATGTTTTAAACAGCCATCAGAAACGACCCCTGTTGACATTTCTGTCCAAGCTTCAGGCTCTGAAAATCCTATTCTATTCTCCTATTTTAACTTCCACTACAAAAATGTAATTACGTCTCTGACACTTGCTTGAAAATATCATTGAAATTTAAAGAGGGGGGAGCGTTAGCAAAAAGTGGCTTTAAAATAAGGTGTAAATTGATGTAGAAAAAACACATTACCTCCGTGACAAATAAGCTCTGTGCTTCCTCTTGCGCGTCTGCAGGAACCGTGGAGCACATATATCGACCCTGTCGCCGCAGAGTGGCAGTCTGTGGAGGAAAGTGCGGGCACAGGGTTTGGTTACTCCAAGATGGAAAGACGCCAGCCAGCCTCGGGGTGCAGCAGGGCCCCACAGGGACACAGTCACCCTGGTCTCTGCCAGCCCCACACTTCTTCCTCCTTGGGTCACACACAACAGACCCCTTTGGGCACCAGAAAGTTCAAAGTTGTGTGCGGGGCAATGGCTTCCCCTTCCTTCTGGGTCAGGGGCCCCATGACCCCTCCAGGGACCCCTTTTGCTCCCCCACCCCCAGGCAGGGTAGGGGCCCCTTTCAGAATCCCTAACACTCCACAACCCCAAGTGCTTGATCTAGTCCCACTACATTGCCTTTTACTTGTCTTAACCGCCTTTTTCTAGTGTAAAACAGACACATCATGAAATTTACCATTTTAACCTTTTTCTTTTTAAGTTTTGTTTTTTTTTTAAGTAAACTCTACACCCAACATGGGCTC
Source organism: Mirounga angustirostris (assembly GCF_029215605.1). NCBI lineage: Eukaryota > Metazoa > Chordata > Mammalia > Carnivora > Phocidae > Mirounga > Mirounga angustirostris. The sequence goes on along the minus strand of NW_026991711.1, from coordinate 12,302,584 downwards.
GAACTCATGACCCTGAGACCAAGAGTCAGGAGCTCCACCAACTGAGTCAGCCAGGCGCCCCATTTTAACCATGTTTAAGTGTAGAGTTCCGTGGTATTGAGTACATTCACACTGCTGTGCAACCCTCATCACATCTATGTCTTCTTTTCCAGTTTTATTGAGAAATAATTGACATACATCACTGTGTAAGCTTAAGGCATACAGCAGGATGGTTTACTTTACATCTATTGTGAAATAAGCATCACGATAGGTTCAGCTAACATCCATTTTCTCACATAAATACAATAAAAAGAAAAGGGAAAGGGAAAAAGAACTTTCTCCTTGTGATCCTTGAAATCTGCTAGGATTTACTCTCTTAAGAACTTTCCCATATATCATTCATATTCATGGTAGTTGCCATGTGGTACATCACACCCCTAGTGCTTATTTATCTTATAACTGGAAGTTTGGACCTTTTGACCGCCTTCCTCTAATTCTTCCTCCCCCTACCCTCCACCTCTGGTTACCACAAGTCCAATCTCTTTTTCTATGACTTTTGTCTTGTTTCATTTTATTCCACATATAAGTGAGATCACACAGCATTTGTCCTTCTCTGTCCGACTTTTTTCACTTAGCAAAATGCCGGCAAGGTCCATCATGCTGTTGCAAATAGTAGGATTTCCTCATTTCTTATGGCTTAATATTATTCTGTTGTAAATATGTACCAGAACTTCTTTATCCATTCATCTATCAATGGACACTTAAGTTGTTTCCATGTCTTGGCTACTGTAAATAATGCTGCTATAAACACTGGGGTGCGGATATCTTTTTGAATTAATGTTTTCATTTCCTTTGGATATGTTCCTAGAAGTGGGATTATTGGGGGTCATATGGTAGTTCTACTTTTAATTTTTTGAGGATCCTCCATACTGTTTTCCATAGTGACCGCACTAAATTACAATTCTACCAACAAGGCACAACGGTTCCCTTTTCTCCACATCCATGCCAGCATCTGTTACCTCTTGTCTTTTTTTTTTTCTTTATGTGTTACACCAATAGCTTTATTTATTTATTTCTGTTATCTCTTATCTTTTGGATGACAGCCATTCTAGCAGACACAAGTGATATGTTATTGTGATTCTAATTTGCATTTCCCTAATGATTAGTGATGCTGAACATCTTTTTATGAACTACTCACTTTTTTTATACCTTCTTTGGAAAAAGGTCTATTCAGGTCCTTTGTCCTTTTCAATGTGGGTTATTTGTTTTTTTGTTATTGAGTTGCATGAGTTCTTCATATATTTTGGATATTAACCCCTGGATATATGGTTGGCAAATATTCGTTTCCCATTCAATAGGTTGTCTCTTCTTTACTTTATTGATGGTTTCTTTTGCTTTGCAGAAGCTTTTGAGTTTGGTGTGGTCACACTTGTTTACTTTTTATTTTGTTGCTTTTTAAGTTATCGTACCCCCTCTCCCCAAAATCATTACCAAGACCCATGTTAAAGAGCTTTATTCCAATGTCTTCTTCTAGGAGTTTCGTGATTTCAGGTCTTACATATAAGTCTTTGATCCATTTTGAGTTCATTTTCATGAGTAGTTTAAGACATGGGTCCAGTTTCATTCTTTCACATGGGAACAGCCAATTATCCCAAAACCATTTATTGTCTCTTCTCCATTCAGTATTCTTGGCTCCCTTGTCAAATATTAGTTGACTGTATATGCTTGGGTTTATTTTGGGCTCTCGATTCTGTTCCATTGGCCTACGTGTCTGTTTTTATGCTGGTACCATACTATTTTGATGACTACAGCTTTGTAAGTAGAGCTTGAAACAGGGTGTGTGATGCCTTCTGCTTTGTTCTTCTTTCTCAGGATTTATTTGGCTACTTGGGGTCTTTTGTGATTCCATATAAGTTTTAGGAGTGTTTTTTCTACTTCACATTCACTGCCACATCCCCGGTGCCTAACAGCAGGGTAACCAGACAAGCAGAAGGTGCTCAATCAATAGTTGTTGAATAGATCTATGAATTGTGAATGCTACCATCCCTCCTAAACATTAGAACTGTTCTCATGTTTAAGGAGGATTAATGCTTATTTTAAATAATAAAATGCCTCATGACTTTAGGCAGTAGCACATCCACCCTAATTAACGTCATTTGGAAGGTACTGTTTTTGTCAAAATGAGGAAATGAGACCTCAGGCTTCAGAAAGCAATGTTCTAGATTTTTTCTCCCAAGGACTGTAATCCTTGGATACTATTAACAGATCATAGTTACAAAAACAGCATACATGAAAACATTTTGCTAAGAGATCTACCCTGCGGTAGCTCTTCGTGGCTACTTACCTAAGCTGGGATCTCCCAGCATTTGTCCCAAATGTTTTTCTTCTTCCTTTGGTTGGAGGAAACTTTAGGTCAAATCCGTGATCCCTCCCCTCGAGCACAGGTAGAAAACTTCATGGCATATATCTTAAATATAATTTAATTTTATTTCCTGCCCCTGTTTTCTCAATGTCATGTCTCCTTCACCTATTTTACTCATTTTTGCATGGTGTCAATCTTTGAAAGTAATCTTAAGCCCTGTTTTTAGAATAAGTCCCCTTATTCTGAAGAAAGGGAAAGAAGGAACTCCATTCTCCACTAAGTCCTTAATGGGTGAATTACTAATTCATTCAGCCTCCAAAAGGGCTTTGTAGGCCCTTGCTCTTGATTTCTTTACAAATATCACAAATGGTGACCCTTACTTCCCACCTGTTCCCATGAAATACCAAAGAGATATGTAACAACAAGCACTGAACAGGCATAATCTATTCCAAAAGTTTCCAAGTGAGAAGTGATTCTAAGAGGTTGTCAAAACTATTAAAAATCAGGAATAATATAAGAAAAGGGGAATTGTTCAAGAAACCGTGTATGCTTCAAAGAAGGATTCACTCTACAGCCCTACTTATCTTGATGTATTTGGGTCTATCAAGATTTTTGAAACTAATTATTACACTTTCAAAATGTTCAGGAAATGCTCAGGTCAAGAAATGGGACGATTAGAGGCATTCCCAGCCTATTTCCCATCACAGCACTAGTCAAAAGAGAAAATTTATTACAACATTCCCCCAGTAGAATCACCAACTCAAGAAACTTTAATTGTGTGACACTTTTCCAAACGCCTCTAAGGTGAGAGAAATAGGATATGGATCTTTTTGATTCTTGTAGATCAGAGTGAGTGCCATTATGCTCTCATTTTATAAAGAAAGCAACTTTAATCATTAAAGAGAGACCTGACCTTTAACAGATAAGAGAGCACCGGGCATAATTAAACCAATCATCTGTGTGTTTATTTACTACCCACCAGTACCAGGATACTAGGTTTGAGTCCATTACTGATCAAGTTCTAGCTCTGATGTTGACAAAGCTTAGTTTTCTGACAAGAGCCCTTCGCTCCCCCGGAGACTTCATCCAAATAAACTTAATGCATTTCTTAAAAACCATTCACTTAGGGCGCCTGGGTGGCTCAGTTGGTTAAGCAACTGCCTTCGGCTCAGGTCATGATCTTGGAGTCCCAGGATCGAGTCCCACATCAGGCTCCCTGCTCAGCAGGGAGTCTGCTTCTCCCTCTGACCCTCCCCCCTCTCATGTGCTCTCTCTCTCTCATTCTCTCTCTCAAAATAAATAAATAAAATCTTAAAAAAAAAACAAAAACATTCACTTAAATGAGACATAGTTCTTTAATGTTATTTTTATGTCTATTTCTTGTTGTATATAAAATTGGATGTTTTAGATGATCTCTTTTAGATAGAATGCTGCTATCCTTCCCTACATATGAATGCTGTTCCTCACACTAAAAGGTGTAGACAATCTCCCTCTCCTTGAATCTAGGCTGGCTTTGACCAATCCAATGAGGGGGAAGTGGCATTCTGCCAGTTCCAAACTTAGCAAACTAGCAGCTCTTGGAAGTCAACCACCACATAAAAAGTTCTACTACCTGAGACCACTATGCTGGGAGTCCACACTAGCCATATGGAAAGGCCAGATATAGAAAGATGGCCCGCCAGCCCACGGCTGGTTCCAGCCAAACTGGGAGAGTCACCACAATGTACGTGGGGAAGCATTCCAGCCCCTGCAGACAGCAAGTCAAGCAGAACTACCTAGCTGAGGCTTGATCAGATTTCAGAATTGTGAGAAATTATGAATTATTGCCCTAAATTACTAGGCTTTGGAGTGGTTTGTTACTCAGCAATAAATAACTATAACAAGACTGTAAGAGATTAGGAACATGTCCTAATTAATGTACTGAAGAATACTGCTGTTTTCAGGAAAATCTTTTCAAATACTAATCACAATATAGAGTAAGGACAGAAGCATCGAGGGGACACACTAAGCTGCAATCTGGTTTCCACATTCACCTTTCCCAGGACTTCTGTCAGTGTCCTAAGGGTGGACAAGTAAGATAGAGAAAAATGTCTGTTGGACTTTAGGAGTAAAGATCAATGGCTTCTCTTCCCCCAAATCATTGTACTGATCATTTTAGGGCTCAGCATAAATATCATTTCATCCATCTATCCATCCTTCCCCTGAGTCACTACTTTCTACCACCAGACACAGAACTAGCAGCTGGAGACACCAAGTTTAAGAAAGTGTACTTGCTGTCCCTATAAAGCTTATAGTCTCATGACAGAGGAAGAGGAGGAAATAAATTAGCAGTGCTGCGAGTACTACAGAAGAGTATGAGAGAAAGGGGTACAGAAGCACAGGCTGAAATGAGAGGAAAGAAGAGGGGAATCTAAATCCAATAGGGAGGAGAAAAGGACATCAAGAAGATGTGCACCAAGGCAAAGACACTTAAACTAAACTGTACAGGATGAGTACATGCTGTATTCAGTACAAAGGGGGCAGAAACTTGAGAGTTAAAAGAGCAAAATCAAAACACGACGAATTAGATTAGCTCTTTGTACACACACAAGAGACCCATTAAATCCTAGAACTACAAATATATCCTATGCCAAAGGAAAAACTGCCCAGAACACTAATTAAATTTGAATGAAAAAACATGGAATGATGAAAAACCCCACCAACCTATAGCCTAATCAATGGTTTTAACTCATCTGGGGAAAGAATGAGCCAATAGAAGGAACGGGTCTTACATAAAGCAGAGCAATTTTGTCAGCGTCTTTATCCCCATTTAACAGGAGAGACTGGAATCTACCAGCTGGGCCACTGAGGCACCATTAACATTGGACTTGGCACCAGTGAGGAGTCGTCGCTTCGTGTCCTCAGTTCCCAAGGTCTTCCCACTCATTGCTGAGTCCAGCCTCCCCAATTCACTTGTTTATAATGTGATTCCCATTTAGACTTTCCTAATGAGAGAGAGATGACACAGCCAATGAATGTATTCTGATCGGCTTATTAATTCTAGTTCTCAAGGCTCATAATTAAATAGCATTTGGTTTGTTTTCTCGTGGGGTTGTCTGCTACAAGTCAGTTCTCTGAGCCCAAGCAACTCTGGTCACACTGAACAAACTCAGTTTCTGGACTTGCAAAGCTAAGATCTGATCCCAGACCTTGGTGACTTATGAACCACGGCCGATGAAGCCACATCTGATAGCAGCTGGTCAACCTCTGACTCCGTTATCCAAGACTTTCTGGCAGGCGCACATGCCACTTTCTCCTATCGGACTGTGGAATCCTCTGAGAGCAGGAGACACATGCCCCCATCTGTGTCTCTGTGCTAAGTACTCAATAAATGTTTCAAGAGGGCGCCTGGGTGGCTCAGTTGGTTAAGCGACTGCCTTCGGCTCAGGTCATGATCCTGGAGTCCCGGGATCGAGTCCCGCATCGGGCTCCCTGCTCAGCAGGGAGTCTGCTTCTCTCTCTGACCCTCACCCCTCTCATGTGCTTGCTCTCTCTCAAATAAATAAATAAAATCTTTAAAAAAAAAATGTTTCAAGAATGAATGAACAAAATAGTCAATGAAGACAGAAATAGGTCTCTACCAATAATCATCCATTACTTGTATATAATTTTTTTTCTGTTATTACAAATAGTTCTCTGGTCCATTATGAAAACTGAAGTCTTCCCTTGAAGACTACAGCATGAGTGAATGCTCTATTTTAATTTCTCCATAGATTCTGTTTATTAAAACTTGCATTTGGGTAATAGTCTACTGTATGCCAAATTGATTCACATTAAATTTCTGCAGTTTTATTTATCTGGCTTGTAACAGAGTCTCAATCAATACCTGGAGATTTATACTCAATGAACACTAACGCCCTCCTCACAAGTGAACTTAATTTTCTTTTTCATGGTTGTGGTATTCTCTTCTTTTCTATCCGTTAAAATCATATTCCTGCTAAAAAAAAATGGGTCTGTATCCACTTTATATAAATCAACATCAAGGTGGACATTCAAAGAATATCTGTCCCATTTCTATGTTTGGAAATGAATTATTTCCATTCTACTAAGAAAGCTTAGCAGCAGCGTTCTCTAAGTAGCTTTCCGCACTTGCAAGGGGGAGGGAAGAAACACTTCACACTGTGAAGTGTGATAAGATCTGCAAATTAAATATAAATGCAGCTAGCATCTCCGACAACCACTCTGGATAGAAATCTCATAGCACAAAGCACAATTTAAAAATAAAAGCCCTGGGTGTGCCTGAGTGGCTCAGTCAGTTGAGCATCCAAGTCTTGATTTTGGCTCAGGTCATGATCTCAGGGTTGTGAGATCAAGCCCCACATCAGGCTCTGCACTCAGTGCAGAGTCTGCTTGTCCCTCTCCCTCTGTTCCTCTCCCCACTCTGTCTCTCTGTCTCTCTGACTCTCAAATAAATAAATAAATAAAATATTTTTAAAAAATAAAAATAAAAGCCCTCTTCTAGCTACTATAATAGTCTAAATTATTTTCAATCAGTTTCTGTTACTTAGGTTTAATGCTGGTAGTCTTTGACACAAAGAGATCCTTAATTACCTTGGCCAAGTATGGACAGGAGTCTTACAAGGAATTCCAAAAAATGTCAGGAGTTACTGAAAAGAAAAATTTAGAACTGCTACAGGAAGAGAAAGGGGTGAAGTCCTCGCCCAAAGGGCTCAGAAGATGATCTCAGAAGACATGTGAGAGCCCAGGTCAATCTTCAGGAGACCTTTTTTTTTTTTTAATGGAATGAGTTGAAGGAGTTCAGAGTTGCCCCCAGACCTGAATAGAAACAGCAGAACTTGTAACTATCTCCAAGTCTAATTTGGAAGAACAAATTTCAAATAGATAAAAAAACTTTTTTCTCTCTTGGTTGAAATGACTCCCCCCAAAGACTGGGGTCACTTCAGCGACTATGAGGCATAGCCCAGGGTGCTTGGCCCAGGGAGGCAGGGCCGTGGGTCACCTGAAGGGACAGACAGACATACCATACAGGCCTGATCTGGGCCAGCCTTGGGCCTTCCTGGCACTTCCTGACCCTCTTCTTTATCACTCACAGCTGTTCCCCTGATGGCCTGCTACAAACCCTAGTCTTCATCTTCAGCTTGGAATCTCTCTCTACGAATGGAATTCCTGACCCCAACCTGGCTCTGTCCTCCCTCCATCAGTGCCGGCCAACCCACCACCCTGACCCCACTGAAGCTGGGATACCGAGAAGCTCATGTTTCAAACCGCAAGAAATGTGAGGTGAATAATTTAATTCAACTTCCTATGGAAGAATCTGAGAAGTGATAGTGGAAAGGGGTTTGAATGGAGAGCCAGGAAACCTGAGTCCTCATCTGAGTGTGGCCTATTATTAGCTGTGTGATCTTGAGGGAAAGTTTTAACTTTCCACATCTATAAAATAGAGAGTTTTCTAAGGATCTCCAGGCTTACTGTGTAATTTTAAAATTCCACAGTTCTGTGAACAGGGAATTCTAAGTCTATCTGTCTCAAATGACTTATTATCTGAGTGCTATGAGGTGCTTTGAGAGAAACTAAAAGACATCCAAAAAAATAAGACGAATACTAGGTCTGCTTTGATTGATTACCCCATTTATTTTTTTAGGAAAGGAATCCTTGGATTTGAGGGAGGGAAGAGTCACTCTGTAGACTTAAATAAATGTAGGGTGAGTGGTAACAGAGACATGCTTTTGTGTCATTGTTTCTTTACGGTTCTAACCCTCTCAACCCATATGGTATGGGACTTTTTATTAATCACTTTAGAATGGGCATTAAAACCCTAACAAAACAACCCTCTTAATTCCTGGTGGGAAGCATGCATAGCCACTGCTGTTTAAAATGCCCTATTTTATAAGATTTTAATTAAGAGACTGAAACAAAAGGCCCACCCTTCCCCTGGGGCCATATGAACAATGAGCTAGAGACAGGACCCCAGAGAAGTGGGTGGGCTGCAACACCAGCCAGCTGCAGGCTTCCACCACCAACAACTGTCTCCCCATCTCTCCTGTTCAAAGGAGCATACGGCTGGGAGTGTCCTCCCTCAGACAGAAAAACAAACATCACAGGCAGCCCAGAAGGGAGTGCAGGCCTTGAAACAGGAAGAGACGGCTCCTCCAGTGTTCTAAGCAGAACAGCTCTGAAGAGAGGGGAGGCCACAGTGCATCAGCTGAGACACTGAATGACAACAGGTGAAGGCCTTCAGGAGGCGGAAACTGGTCTGTTAGGCACGTGGCTGCAGAATGTCAAAGAGTGCAGGAAATTTCCTAGGTGCCACCTTACCTCTGAGATGGGCTCTGAGGCCTGCGGACGGCCTGAGGTCAGACACGAGGGCCCAACACCCACTCTGACAGATGACCTGCTGGACAGGGAAGCCCATCAGGTCTCAGGGCCTGGGTCAGCTCCCACGTACCCTCAGGCAAAAATGTGGACTCTCTCTTCCCCACCCTGTTTGTAATTCCATACAAAGCATCCTGTGCTTATGTTCATTTTTGTGTTTGTTTTAATTCACGTAGTAGAACTATGCCCTCAGACCTTTGAGGGCTTGATGCATTTGCAGAGAAAGATCTTCCAGGAGAAGGACAACCGTGGGGTGTGGTAGGAGGGAGCCAAAACTCAGTGAGGGGAGGGAAGTGGATGGCGCCAGAAATCAAAGCCCAGGCGGTTGAGGGAAGACAGCTCTTCGGGCTGGCGTCCCTCAGCCTGGCCCATCTCCTTTACTAAGCAAGTAAGCCCTGGGTTGAATTTATACTGTGCTCAACTGGGCCAAATGGACAGAGTCCGCTTCAATGTTCTAACGTTATCCTGGATTTTCAACTACTCCCTGTTAGACAGGCAGCTCTCAATACCTCCTTTCTTTGGTTTCTAGGCCTGAGCCAGACTGCAGGGAACCTCACATGTCTGGGGAGTTGGGTCCCTTTATATCATATGCTGGACACCAGCCTTGGTTGCATTTGTCTGTGCATGAAGCATTACTACGAGAAACTCTGGGGACTTTACTGTGACTTATCAAGCACAGCGTACTGGAGCCTTTCCAAATGTCTGGCAGAGATATTTGTTTCAGAACAGATGACTCGCTTTGGGAGGATTTAGCCCCAAGCCAGGCTGGAAACTGGGCGTTTCCAACATCTCCTTGCGGAGATCATGTCTTGGCGACTGACTCAGTGTTCTATTAACCTCAGAAGATCCCATTTCCAGTTTCCTGAGATCTCTCAATGTCCAATTCATTAATAATTAAGAAAATGGACAAGGCATGGTACAGGACAAGGGTTTAGAAAAGGAATCCCATTTAGGTTTCTGGAGGGATTTAACAGAAAACACTCAAGGAACTCAGTAAAACCATGCTGGGGGCCGCCTGTCCCCACAGCCCCTCCTCACCAGCCCCTGCAAGCTCCCCAGGCTCCCATCCTGCACCATCCTTCTCTGCTTGCTCAATAGTGCCGCCATGTGTGACGTCAGTGACTTTCCTTGCTGGACGTCCCCACGACAATGCACTGATGTACGGTGCTCCTGTGTGCACCTGGTATGCCCAGCTCCCCTCTATCGTTCCTCTTACGTGTTCTCTGCCAGTCATCTCTCTAAAATTTTCATCTGCTAGCATCAGGCCTCAGCTTAAATCCTTTCCATGACTCCTCATTGCCACCAGAATAGAGTCCAAGCTCCTCAGCAGACCCAAAGACCTTGGCTGAGCAGCTCTAATGATCTTTCTGGACTCACCTGCCCTTCTTCAGCCCTGCAGCACATGGGGACTTGTGACTCCCTCATGCACCAGGCCACCCACCTGGCTGCAGAGCTGCTCCCGCCACCCACGTCTCCTACCAGCCTCGAGACCCACGGACTATGCTGCTCATCTTTGCTTTTCCAACACCCAGCAGAACATCTGGCACAACGTAAATGTTTGTTGAGTGAATGGGCAGTTGAGATTTTAAAATGGGGATTCTTTTATTCAATTGTAAGATCACTCAGGGTTCCAAATGAGACCGTGTCTCAGAACTGCTGAGCCATCAGGTAGCTTCTGTCACCACATAATGTCCTGTTTCCTAAAGTGTCACATGCATTTATAGGTGTCAGTAGACCTTTGAGAGTCATAAAAATTTCATTCTGCTAAACCCCCAAATTATATATTACATAACTTTCCAAATGCAGTAAACTATAACTAAATAAGTTAAATGTTCAGGACCCTTCATGACCAGACTCACCAATTAAGTTCAGTTTTTAGAGATTCTATTTGGTTTATGTTTGGCTTGGTTTGGTGTTAAAAAGATGCTTGGTTTTAGTCACTCTTAAGTCGCACTTCACGAGAGAGAATGGTGGGGGGGTAATCCAGAAAACCAGGTCATTTGGTCATTTGGGGGACAAGTGGCAGGTCCAGCTTCCCCATGAGTAAGGGGCTCAACCTGTTCCACATCACATGACTGCAAATCCTCAAAAATGAATGATGTTACCCCGAAGGAAGGAGGCTGCTTCCTAGGCCCTGAGCTCTCTTCCTGCCAACTGACGTCAGCCAGGGGTGCAAAGAGCTTCCCTGCATGGTGCTGTCTCTTTGGATTCTCGCATATCTATGAGAACCTAAATTTTAGGGCAAATGTTTTCTCTGAACTATAGATTAAGAAAAGTGAGTTTTAAGAAGGCTTCTCATTTACCCCAACACCCAGATTAATAACAGAGAGACTTGGGGCTAAACTTCAGGTCACACGAGTAAATCTTGGGTCTAGAGCATCTACCATCCCTGTAATGGATTTATGTTCCACTTGGTAACAAAACCTTGAGGAAGGTATAAGCAAGCACAGTTTCTTTTGTTTTCTACTTATCTGTGTATGGCTCTGTAATCTTTCTCTAGAATGCAATTTTAGTTGCTGAGAAGACCATACCTTTCTTTGTGTGAACACCTAGCATAGTGAATATGCTTCGTGTTAAAACATGGCCATTATTTACATATTCCAAGATATTGGTGAGCTCTCCTCGTGTTCTCCTCATCACTCAGGAGTACAGTTGCACTGATGCACCAAGGACGATTGCTCTCAAATCCCTCCATGCGTTTGTCAGCACCACCACCGCTGCGCTGGTCTTGTCAGAGCATCGGGCCTCAGCACATCAGTTCCTGGGATGCCATCCAAAGTCTTATTTTAAACACGGTGGAGCTGAGATTATGCTCCACAGATAAAACACTAAGCAGATGGAGAAGTCCTGACTCGAGGACCTCTGACATCAGGGGACTTTGCTGAACTTCCTTACTCTGTCCTCTCTGGATCTCATGCACACACTCAGCACGCACGCTCAGGCTGATGCTGGACACTCCGAGCAGGACACACCTGACAGTATCTAGGCTCTGCCAGGCAACCCTGGCAGGAAGAGGCAGAGCAATGGACACAGCAGGACCCACAAGTTGTAGGAACCACAGAGATTTTGAGCTTACTAATATGTTCAATGACATCTGGTAATTCTGAGGCCAAAACCTAGATTTTCTCTTTAGGGACTCTTTGTTCTTGTTTTTGCATGCAATCCTACCGTGTCTCCTTCTCTTCTACTCCCCCGATCTGCCACCTTGACAAACTTCTACAGTTACAAATAATTATAAAGATCAATATTCAATGAATGTAGACATAGAGTATAAATAAATCTCCATGTGCTCACATGGTCTTAGGATATCACCTTTGCTTAGAACTTTGTCTATGTGTGTCTGTTAGTCGTGTTTAATAACCTAAGACAAATACATTAATCACATACATAAAACTGTCCTCCTACCCCTCAATGCTTACAAGTATGATCTGTGCTTACCCCTTTCTACCAATTGTGGGACATTTACCATTCTCTCGGACCTATTTAAAATGTGAGCTAAACATTATTTCTTCTAAAAAAGCAAAGAAGATTTGAGGGAGGGAGGGAGGGAGGGAGGGAGTGTGACCTGATGCGGGGAGTACATGCATACAGTGCTGGACTACGAGTTTATCCAGTATCTTTTATTCTACATAAGAGAATCAACTTTTAGACCCATTGATGCAGGTAGTGTTATATGCCTGTGTGTGTGTCCTATTTCATCTAGTTATTTACGTAATCTCAACTCCCTACTTGATCATAAGTTTTCCTCAGCAGTGTGCAGTATTTCTTTCTTTTTCTTTTTTTTAAAGACTTTTTTTAAAAGACTGCTTGTGTTCCCTCTCTCTCTGTCTCTCTCTGTCAAATAAATAAATAAAATCTTAAAAAAAAAAATAAAGACTTTATTTATTTGAGAGAGAGCGAGCGAGCAAGCCCAAGGTGGGGGGCAGGGGCAGAGGGAGAGGGAGAAGCAGACTGCACTGAGCAGAGAGCCCAACGTGGGGCTCGATCCCAGGACCCCGAGATCATGACCTGAGCCAAAGGCAGATACTTAATTGACTGAGCCACCCATGTGCCCCACTGTGCAGTATTTCTAATAAAAATCATGTAATACAGGATCTGCCTCAGTGAAAAAAGGCCACTTCCCTTACCAGGCGCCGTGTGGAAGAAAATGGCTAACATGCTTTGTAAACACAGAGATCAATCGGACAGGATTTTATTCTAATGGTTTTGGGGCGGGCACCAGAGTTCCCTGAGTTACCCAGCTCCCGGGACACTGTCACATATTCTGCAGGAATGTCCCCACGCCCCAATATAACATGGAACACAGGTCAATCACGTCCCCTAGCGTGTATGCCGTGGAGCACGACATACACCCTCCACTGATGGGCGAATGGACCTGCTCTGCCTGTAACGGAGCGTGGGGACCCAGAGGGCCAGCCGTGGTCTTCCTCTCTGACCACCACGGTATCACATGAGCTGAACCTCACTGAGGAGAAGCAGCAGGCACAGCCAGCTCATCCTCCGGTCCCATAAGGCTGCCACCTTCCTTTAGAAAACACGGCACAAATCAAAGTTAATTACGGTTCCTCAATATATTGCTGTTGGTTGCTGATGGAGAATCCAGTAGAGAAGCTGTTACTCACAAATAATTTTCACCCTCACCTAAATAATACTGAATTGGCACGGTTCCAAGACTGATATTTCTTTAAGTTTGTTGAGCTGAACAAAATTTTAAACAAATTAAGGAACAAATGTGACAGTCAAGGAAATAATAACAACCAAGTGTTCCTACATCACTTGCTTTTCCTGTTGCAGTTCCAATAAGAAAGAAAGGTTACAACATATTTTATCTTCAAGGGGCCCAGGGATCCATCTCAAGCTTAGATTAAATGCTCAAAATAGTCATCTGACCAGCTATGCCTATAACTTATTTCTATTTGACTTTAGGTATCATCTGGTTCAACAGTCCCAGTAGTTGGGCTGAACTATTTCACATCTTTACCTTTCCAAATCTCTATCAAACTGTTCAGTGTTTTGTTACATGTTGATTCACTTTACCCATGAGCCTTCCAAGGTCACCCTTGCCATGATCCATGCTGCCTACCAAACATCTCCCTGTGTCATCGCAAACACCAAAACGCCCCTTCTCCAAGTGCCACTTTACATCCCTCCCATGACCTCACACCATGCATTTCTGCTCGTTCACCCACCAGGTCCTCCACTATCTTCCTTTCTCAGTCCAACATCGACCTCTAAAGACTCCACACCCGGCCAGGAGTCCATGGGAGGCCATTTCAGGACCTCAAGTGCTGTAGTTTTGGGCCCTGCTGCTACTCCCCACCCCCACATATACCATCTTGCCACTATAACCCCCCATCCTCAGTTTTCTCTTCTCAGTTCTCAAGCACTGACATTCCCAAAAAGGCTGTTTCCACCAAAATGTTAGATGGAAGGGGCCCACTCTTGTTGGTGATTCATATATTCTCATTCTCTCTCCCTCTCACTCATTCATCCCACTCGACAAGTATTATTGAATTCCTGCCCTGTGCCATCTATTTCTAGGTGCTTGAAAACATCAGTGCACAGGACTAATACCCCTGCCCCCACAGAGTTCACATGAATAAACATGTATGTTAGAAGTGGATAAGCAATGTGGTGAGAAAAAAATAAAACATAAATGGGACCGGGAAGGCCCAAGGGGTCAGGCAGTACAGAGTCGGCAAGGATCTCACTGACAAGGTAAGATTTGGCAAAAGGCTTTCAGGAGGCGGGAGACAGCTGGGTGAAGAATTCACTGGCACAGGAGAAAGCCTGAGCAAGGGCCCTAAGGCAGGAGACAGCCCGGGGTGAAGGAGGAGCCCCACGGAGGCCAGGAAGACAGTCAGGGAGGTCATGGGTGGACAAGACCACAGCAGCCCTTCAGGCCATGATAAGGTCTTCACTGAAGGACTCTGAACACAAGAGTGACATCATCCGACCTACCTTTTAAACTTATTTTTAAATGCTCACTGTGGCTACTCTATTAGGATAAACTGGAAGGGGTCAAGAATAGGATCCAGAAGACTTGACAGGAGGCTCTTGCATTAACCACGGCATGAAAGCATAAGGGCTATGGCTATGGTTACAGCAGTGGAGGAACTAACCAATGACTCTTACTGTCACCCCCTCTTCATCCTATTCCCTAAGTTTCCAAACCCTTCTTACCTCCCCCCTCCCCCACTGAGCTGCACCTCCCCTGAGCCAGCCTGACACTGGCCCCTCAGCCCAATCCACTCTAAATTTCTCAATAGCCAATTCTCTCCTTGCTGTTCAGAGATGGAACTCTCTCTCCTTCTTCCCCCAAAGACCCCCAACTCCATTCCCAAGATCCCCAAAGAGTCCTGTTTCTTTCTTTCTTTTAAGATTTTATTTATGGGGCGCCTGGGTGGCTCAGTTGGTTAAGCATCTGCCTTCAGCTCAGGTCATGATTCCGGGGTCCTGGGATCGAGCCCCCACAGTGGGCTCCCTGTTCAATGGGGAGCCGGCTTCTCCCTCTCCCTCTGCTGCTCCCCCTGCTTGTGCTCTCTCGCTCTCTCTGTCAAATAAATGAATGAAATCTTAAAAAAAAGAAAAGAAAAAAAATATTTTATTTATTTATTTATTTATAAGAGAGAGCATGGGGAGGGAGGAGCAGAGGAGGAGGGAGAGGGAAAGAATCTCAAGCAGACTCCCCACTGAGCGTGGAGCCTGATGCAGGGCTCCATCTCATGACCCTGAGATCATGACCTGAGCTGAATGCAAGAGTCAGATGCTTAACTGAGCCAACCAGGCAGCCCTGCAAAGAGCCCTGTTTCAAACCACATCCCTGTAAACCTGACATCTTCCATGTCTTCCCCATTCCTGGACTTCCCTTCTTAGCTCATTCTCTCGTTTTCCCAATCCTGATAAAACCTCTTGTTCTTACTCTGAGCCATGACGATTCCTTCTCTCTGCTACCATGTAATATGAACCCCTGCATTCCCACCTGCTTATTACTTCATCAGCCCTGACCAGAAACTATCTTCACCGGCAAAGATATCCTAGGTATCAACTCCCCCACCTCATCAGGAGGAGCACAAGACTGTCTGCCCTTTCTGCCTACCTTCTTCAAAGTCTTCTGTCTTCCAGGACCTTGCAGTCTCCTGGAGAACGTTTCCAATTTTCTGTAACTGCTTCCCACCTCCCTCCTTCCTCAGTGAAGGTGCCCCCAAGATCTAGTTCCCACAGAGGCACCCCCATGCTCTTGGCCTCTGGGCCACTGACTCACATTGCTATGAGTGAGCCCAGATCAATAACCCCCACTCCTTAGACCGAAGTTCTGCATTTCCAACCACTTAAAAATTCTTTGCACCTGGATGTCCCACTATTTCCAACTTAATAAATTCCCATGGGACTCGATCTCTCTCATGATACTAGTCACATTCTCCTTCTTATTAGAAACATTAGGTTATTATCTCTTCTAAGTTTTGAGCAATTTGAAAGCAGGAGCCCTGTCTCATACTCTAAGCATCTCAGGAGGCTGAGCCCTTTGCACAAGGAGTAGATCTATCAATTATAAGCTAAACAAATATACTCTTCAACTTGACTGATCAGTTCTGTCCAAAAAATAAGCTTTTAAGACATATTTGATCATGAAAGTATGATCTGTTCTTGTTTTCTGTAAAAGTCATTACTTAAAACTAGAATTAAAATTCTCATCTCCTGAAGGTCTGGCCAATGTCAATTCAGAAATATTATTTAACCAGATCTTATTCAGGTAGGTTCAGTCCTGGGCATGAACTAGTATCCCAGAAACCACAATGTTCACAGAAAGTTACATTGTTGGCCACTGAATTCCCTCTGATAAAAATTTCGAGGAATTTATCAAAAGAACATTTTTCAATAAAAAGCTCAAAACAAAGTACCAAGATTATTTTTTTGGCAGCATATAATAAAAAGTGAGGACAAAACAGTGTGGAAAGAATTTTTTCTTTTCAAAAGGACAGATGGGAAATGAGATCAGGGACTTCCAGGCCCTTTGTAAGTAGCAGGGCTTGGCTTCCTTTTCAGGTCAGTGGTTTGTAGATCATTATCAGTCTCATGTAAGTAGAAGAGGAAAAGAAACAGAGGAAAAATAAAAATCAGGATGTTATTTAAAGGGAAATGGATTACCCACATTTTTCTATACAATGCTGAGAACATTCTAGGATTCTCCTGTATCTAAACATTTCCAAAAATGAAAATTTCTAGGATTGCCCATTACTAATAATCTTTCCTCGGTACACCTATCTTTTGTTTTAAATTCCCTTGCGAGGGAATATGATGTTGATACTAAACCATGAACTATGCAGGAAGAGCACCAGAGAAATTACTCCTCACCCTGACTTTGAACAACTTTAAGGATGACAATAATTTCACATCCGTGGAGCACAGAAATCCTGCAACCATATGCTCTTTTTTTTTTCAATTGTGGTAAAATATCCATAACATAAAATTTACCATTTAAACCATTTTTAAGTGTACAGTTCAGGAGCATTAAGAACACTCTCACTATGGTGCAGCCATCACCACCATCCACCCACAGAACTCTTTTCATCCTGCAAAACCGAAACTCTATACCTATGAAACAGTAACTCCTCATTCCCCCAACCCCTGATCACCACCATTCTACTTCCTGTCTCTATAAATGGGACTATTCTAAGTACCTCTTGTGAGTGGAATCATACAAAATTTGTCCTTTCTGATCGTCACATTTCACTTAGCATAATTTGCTCAAGGCTCACCCATGGGCCACATGGGTTCCACCTTCTGGCTGTTGTGAATAATGCTGCCATGAACATGGGTGCACAAGTATCTCTAAGTCTCTGCTTTCAATTCCTTTAGGTACATCTCTGGAAGGAAAACAAATTCTGTCCTTGTTAGTTCATACCACATGCCAAACACTGATTTTTGTGAAATATAAATGGTATCTATAAATTGCCGCCAGCATCCTTTTTGACTAATTACTACCTTTCCCACAGTCCATCACTTTACATAACTGCACACACGTTAGTAAGCTTGTAACAAGCCAGGATATAAGGAGCTCTCTAGCAAGCTGCAGATTCAGGGGAGTGATGGCAACAGTTAAGGACGTCAAACCACCGGGTACCTGGGTGGCTCAGTCAGTTAAGCGTCTGCCTTCAGCTCAGGTCATGATCCCAGGGTCCCGGGATTGAGCCCCACCTCGGGCTCCCTGCTCAGTGAGGAGTCTGCTTTTCCCTCTGCTCCTCTCCCTGCTCCTCTCTCTCTCTCTCAAATAAAGAGAAAAAAAAAAATCTTTTTTTTTTTTTTTAAGATTTTTATTTATTTATTTAACAGAGATAGAGAGAGAGCACAAGTAGGCAGAGCGGCAGGCAGAGGGAGAGGGAGAAGCAGGCTCTCCGCTGAGCAGGGAGCCCGATGCGGGGCTCGATCCCAGGCCCCTGGGATCACGACCTGAGCTAAAGGCAGCCGCTTAACCAACTGAGCCACTCAGGCACCCCGAAAAAAAAAATCTTTAAAAAACCACCAGCATCAGCCGGTAAAGGACTTCCTCCTAAAGGAGAACGGTGACTGGAAGTCAATGGCCAGGCCCACGTGAGGTTCTAGGCATCTGATGAGAAGGGGAGCAAGCCTGGGCGTTGCCCTCGGGTGTGCACAGATGTGTCATTTCTTCAGCAAAAGTCAACTTACATTTCTTGATCTAAAACATTCTAACAATAAAGAGGTTAGGTGGATATGAGGTGGGTGGGAGGACAGAGATTCACACACACAGGGCCTGAGCCTTCACTGGGGTCACAGCACAGGTGGTGACACTGGACCCAAAAGGCGTAAGAAGCCATTAGTGAAAAGCCCAAGACAAGGTACTCAGGTATAACTATATACAGTGTGAACAGTAAGTATTAAAGGGCTTAAGAGAATGGGGAAAAATCACTGCAGACTTGAACAACATCAGAGGACAAGGGATGTGAAGTGGCCTCGGAAGGGTGAGAAGGTTCTAGAAGGAGGGAAGAGAAAAGAAGGTATTGCTGGCAAGGAGAACCATGAAGCCAACGCAGAGACAGAAGAGAACATACTCCAAAGCATGGGGCTGATTCTGAAAAAAGAAGCGCAGTCAGCTAGTGAGGGATACATCAGCCACACACACACTCCTGCCCCTGGCCCTGGCAGATAAAACTTTACTTCATAAATATTCTGAGAGCCGAGAACTGTCCTTTTGCCTTTTTAAAATCCACATTGACTCCACGTCTCTCAGGTTATTTTGTCTGTTTCTTTTAAACACTGTTCTCCCACCCTTCAGCAAATACATTTTACCAAAAAAATCTTCTCTACATAAGACTCATGTTCAGAGAACACAGGAGTCCTTGAAAGCTCATCAATATCAGGGCGCCTGGGTGCCATAGTGGGTTAAGCATCCAAGTCCTGGTTTGGGCTCAGGTTGTGATCTCAGGATTATGAGATTGAGCCATGCATCAGGCTCCATGCTTAGCAGGAGTCTGCTTCAGACCCTCTCTCCCTCTCCCTCCGCCCTTCCCAGCCCCCTAAAATAAATAAATCAATCTTAAAAAAAAAAAAATCTGGCCAGGATCAACATATGTCC
Source organism: Mirounga angustirostris (assembly GCF_029215605.1). Lineage (NCBI taxonomy): Eukaryota > Metazoa > Chordata > Mammalia > Carnivora > Phocidae > Mirounga > Mirounga angustirostris. The sequence continues at coordinate 12,283,277 of NW_026991711.1, read as the reverse complement.
TGCTCTAAAACTATACAAATGTTTCATCCCTATCCATACTTATATTTTAGTAAATTATCACTCTGAATGCATTTGACAGAACTTTGCACGAAGTTCTATTAATAGTTAACTAATACTGTTTAACTAGTAAGCATGGTATTGCAAATTAACCCCCAGCATGCATTTTGCTCACAATTTGACCCACTTCCTAACCACCTTGCTATTTTTTCCATATGAGATACTTTCCCCTGATCTAAGTGTTCCCTCTGCCTCTAATAATACGAGGATAGTTCCTTATATTATTCTATTCTGCCTAAGAAGAGAGGGACAGACAGAGGGAATCTGTGACAGTTCTAAGACATTTTATTTTGCTCATTCAGCTAGGTAGACAGTTATTAAAATCACCACGACAATCTAACGAGAAAGCACAGGGTAAATGGCCTTGCCTAGTATATAGGCATCTCCGGGAAAACAAGTAACAGCATCCAAATTTAAATGGAGCCCATGCTAATTGCTGTGACAGGGATCAAAGCTGAAATTCAAGCTCCTTAAACTTTGGGAAAAACTTCCCGAAAACAGAAAATAACTTGCTTATTCAATCTTGGCCAGCAAAACGTCAGTGAGTTCTTTGCCTTTCCTAGAAAATTTGTGCCTGGTATCTCCAAGGAAATAGTTACAAGCAAAAGGGACAAAGGAGTTTTTCTGAGAGTTTCAATCATCTGGTTCTACAACTGTAAACATCCAGGTTCCTTGTGCCTGGGGTAAAAGATGATACTAAATTAACTGTATCTTGTTTCTTTGGTTTGTTTGCATCTTAAATAATTTTATCTCAGGCTGCAAATACAACTTTGCATTCTAGGTTGCAAACACTGGATAACTTTATTACTCATACCAAGAAGAATACATGTACTTCATGCTCAGAGAAACTTGAGATAACCTTTAGCTTCCTCAGAGCACACTACAGGAAACATGTGTCAATGTGAAGCCTAATTTATAATCATCTGACTTAACTTCTCATGCTAATAAACTTATTGCCAAAATCACAGGCGAAAGAAATCATTCTGAGGCTTCCATTTATGTTTTAGCTGAGTAGTCTATTCATGCAATGAGGTTTTCAAAGCATCCTATTTTGAGGCACGATCTGAAACCACTTATCAGTGGAAGGTACTTTGGCAGCAGCATCACATGGCCAATGCCACTTCTACAGCATTCCTTATTTTTCAGGAAAGAATTAAAAGAATAATCATTTTCTTTAGATGTATCCTTAACAAGTTAAAAAAAAAAAGTGAACATTTGTGAGAATTCCCACCTTTGTTGTAAACTGGTGGAAATTTGGTGTAAAAAAAAAACAACAAGGAATATAATTTAACAATTGTTTTTTTGTTTGTTTGTTTGTTTGTTTTAAAGATTTTATTTATTTATTTGACAGAGACAGAGACAGCGAGAGAGGGAACACAAGCAGGGGGAGTGGGAGAGGGAGAAGCAGGCTCCCCGCCGAGCCGGGAGCCCGATGCGGGGCTCGATCCAGGGACTCCAGGATCATGACCTGAGCCGAAGGCAGTCGCTTAACCGACTGAGCCACCCAGGCGCCCAATTTAACAATTGTTATTAACATGGAAGTTTCTAAAGACAATGCAGTAGGCACAGAACTGTATGTGGTAGGTTATGTTTTGGGCAGTGGGATTAGAAAGAAAGTGGTGGGGGAAACTTTTAACATCAAGTATTTCAATAGTGCCTATTCTGCTTTGTTTTATAAGTATGTAATGCTTTTTATCTTATTTTTAAATTTATTTTTATTTATTTATTTTTGTTTTTAAGTAGGTTCCACACCCAGCGTGGGCCCCAACCCAGGGCTTAAAAGTCACGACCCTGAGAGATCAAGACCCGAGCTAGATCAACAGTCGGAAGCTCAACCGACTGCGCCACCCTGGTGCCCCTGTAGTACTTTTCAAATTAAACAACAAAGAATGAAGCTCAAAAATAAGGCAGCTCAATTCACAGAAAACAGGGCACTGGATGGTAATAGCACTGGGTAAAGAAGGTTCAAGGCAAAAACGAAGGGCGCACCATGATGAGGCAGGTCCCAGAGAACAAGGGCAGCAACCAGAACCTCCAAACAGACCGAGGCCTCGCCAGGCTGCCGGGCCTCTAACACCACTGGTGTCCCGCTCTCACTCCTCACTAGCCCCAAAGCTCTCGTGAGTCGCTCCGCCCCGGGGCTCTCGCAACCGGAAAGACTTGAGGCAACAATGTAGAGAGCAGCTCACAGCAGGAGCCGTGCCAGGCCCTCCGCCAGCAGCTGCTGAGATACAGGGAAGAGCACCAGAGAGGGAGCCATCAGGACATTCCCGGTTACCCCAAGCCCTTCTCTGTGAGCCCACGCAGAGTCCACGGGTTCTCTTGTGGTGGTTTCCCAAAGGGCAGTCCTGAAAGGATGACAAAATCCTCCTGGGCTCCCCCAGCAAATCCCTTCCTCAGCACCAAGGCACTGGGCAAAAACCTTAAATCTCTCTTCAGACAAAGCCTGTAAGACACAGGAGGTACCTGTGTCCATAAATCCGCCCAGAGTACAGCACTTTTATTAAAAATATGACACACACAAAAAATACTTATGTTCTACATGTAATACATAGATGTGTGTATGCATTTACATGCATTTGCCTGTATGCATATGCAAATATATAACACATATTCATATCTGTGTGTATATATTTGCAAAAATAATACCATTTAAAAAAATCAACCCATAAAGGAATGCATGGAAAAATATAATGATATAACTTTTCTCTCTTAAATAACATCTTCATCTTTTAAAAATCCTAAAATTAAATAACCAAACAATAAATCAGTAGATTAAAAAGTACTGTTTGTCGAGATCAACCACATTTAAAAGTTATCTACCTGAAAGTCATCATAAGGGAAGAGCAGCATCTCCCTTAAACAATCATTCAGGATCTGTGTCTTCTTCTGGACGATGACATTTTCATAGTCGAGTGGTTCGATCAGCTTTGGCTTTGCCTAAAGGGTGAAAAAATAAGCAACTGAAACATTCTTATAGATAAATGCAATTCCTTGAGATTAAAGAACTTTACACTATCTGCTTTTGCATTTTCCAACTTTTCTGCAACGGAAGTATGTTAATTTTGCTATAAGGAAGAATCAGAAACAAGAGATAAAAGTTATTTTCAAAAGAACAGAAGACACTTCCTGGTATTCTGTCTATCTGTAGTCCTGCTTATTTAGTTATTAAAGCACAAAGAAGGCTATGAAGTCTGATGGAACGTCCAGTCGTGTCCTGGGTCACCCCTGGCTAGGTCAGTCCCCATTCAAGCCTTAGGATCTGCCAGAACTGCCCTGCTTAGGGGTCCAGCCGTGGTCTGGTAGTGAGGGATGGATGTCAACAGCGGCAGCCTTCTTGGCCCAGGCTTAAAGCATCCACAGGGCTCACTATTTCATATAAGACTCTACAGAACTCTTCTCAGAGTATCAAAATACCCCTGTCTCCTAAAATGTCTATATACTTATTATAAAATACCTAAACATACAAAAATGTGAGCTCTGGGGGTGGAAGGATGGTATCACTTAAACCAGGGCTTGTGAGTGAACCTCAGCAGATAGGGATGACCATCAGACCACCAGAAGAAAGAGGCAATAAGCAAGTGGGAAAAGGAATGAGGGAATATGCCTTTTTTGACTATTTCCAAAGTTAGCCTTCGCAGTAAAAATCTCTCCTATCTATTGCCAGGCATTGCCATGGTGTTTGCTGATCACTTTCCACATGGAAGGCACTAACTGGGCTAGGTCAGGGAGAAAGACACCTATTCAACTATATCCCAGCATGCCAAGTGATAAAACAGGCATGCGCACGTGCACACACACACACACACAATGTTCTCAGAAGCAACTAAGTCCATATATCAATAATTCCTACAAGATTATTTTTTGAAACTATTAATAAAAATCATGATTACATAGTCTCAACATGTTATGTCTATTAAAATGACAATAAATATGTATGAAATATATTAAAGACATCTGGTACGTGGCATCACATTGGGAATTGTGGGTGAGGCTGCTACATGTTCCCCAAATCTCTCCTTTCCTTCTAGGTACAGCGGGACTACATTCCCCAGCCTCCCCAGGGTTAGATGTGGCCCTGTGTCTTGTGGCCAAGGGCAGGTGAGGGGAAGGAGTGTGGCCACTGCCAAGCCTGGACTGTAAAAGCTCTCTGCTAGAGGCTGAATGTTTCATCCTTCCAAAATTCGCACGTTGAAACCTAATCCCCAATGTGATGGTTTTAGGAAGCGGGCCTTTGGGAGGCAATTAAGTCATGAAGGTAGAGGCCTTATGAATTGATTAGTCATCTTATTAAAGAGACCCCCGAGAACTCCCTTCTGCCATGTGAAGAAACAGTGAGGAGAAAGCCATCTATGAACCAAGAAGTGGGCTCTCTCCAGACACCAAGTTGGCTAGTGCCTTGATCTTAGACTTCTCAGCCTCTAGAACTGTGAGAAATAAATGTTATTTAACCCTCCCCCCGCCCTTATATTCTGTTCCAGCTGCCCTAAGTGACTGAGACAGCCTCCCTCCCTTCTCCCCACTGCCAGCAACATGCACAGGATCCAGCACTAGACTCCGGAGGCTTGAGGAGAGGATAAAGCCCCAAGATAGGAGGCATCGAGATCCTGAACCTACCCAACAGAAGGCTGCCTCCTGAAAATAGGTGCTGAAATATCCGTGAGCAGGAACAAAAGCATCTACTGTGTTAACCACGGAGATTCTGGAGTTGTTTAAAGGGGTCATCAGCTTACTCTACCTAACATAAATACAAACGCCCATATTTAACTTCAATTACTTGATTTAAAAGTAGACTCTACAAAGATGTCTGGACATGCTAAGAAAAAAAATGCAATGACCAAACAAGGGCACCATTATTATAATCAAGCAAAATATACATTTATGGGCAGAGATAAAAATATACCCAAAAAATTAAAGCTATCATAATGGGAGTGTAATTTCTTCCTATAAGATACTCAGAATGTTAAATTTTTCTACATTCCAAAAAACGGTTCAAAAGTGAGAGAGATTTACACAAAGTATTTTTAAGGAAAGAATTGCCATAGAAAATTATAAAAATATTCTCCAAAATATTTTAATTCGACTTGAATAATGTGTTCCTTTATTTTAGTTTGTCACACTGTACATAGTGCTTTAAGCGCTTGTTGGCAGAACGGATAGATGTCATGATTAGTTAGGTCTTCCTTGGGAACTAGGACTATATTCCTAATAAAACCCGAAGATGCGCATAGCTTTATACAATGACAGAGTTCTGGATTCTGACAGCTGCACTTCTATTACAAAGAGGTCAGACAGAGAGATCCTGCAGGATGGGACAGACACTGCATTCTCCCCTGCTCCATACAGTGCCCAGCACATGAAGGCGACCAGGTAAGCTCCGAGGGGGTGGCCTGGTCCTCCACACCAGCCCTGGGCCCCTCCAAAGGTACCACTGGCTGTGTTCCTTTCCTACCCCTTCCAACAAGGGTCAGCAGTGCAGTCCCTTCGGGTCAGAAGGCAAGGGCAGTCTGCTTGTCCGAAAACTGTGCTACAATGTCAGCCCTTGTCAGAGAGGGTGCTGGAGGGACCTGCTGGGAAAGGCTCTTGTCTTAGCCTAGGATGTTTTGGAGTTTTCTGCCTTGCTCCTACGGCACAGCTCCCTCAGTAGACTATTCCTGTATTCTTAGAGCAGGGGTTGGCAAATGTTTTCTGAAAAGAGCCAGAGAGTAAATACTTTAGGCTTTTGCCAGCTTTACTGTTTACTAAACTCTGACACTGTAGCACAAAAGTGGCCACTGACAATAAATAAACAAATGGGCAGAGTGGTGTTAAAACTTTACAGAAACGCAACAGCCCGATTTGCCCAAGAGTCATTGGCCGATTTACGCTGTAGAGTTACCTTTGTCCCTTAGTAGTTAATCCCCTTTTACCAGTTTAATAATTCTTTACATTAATTTTCTATTTCCAATTAATTGATGTGTTTCCTGTCGCTGGGCTGATACACACAACATGTTTACACGTTCTTAAATGTATTTCATGATTATTTCTCACCAATTTGACTAAACCTAGATTGTTTAAAAGGTTTAATAAATGAAAACTCTAAAAACACTCACAGAAAGGGTGAGAATGGAGATTGGTGAGGGAACAGGAAAAGAGACAAGAAGGAGGTGGGGGAGGAAGAGACAAAAGGGACTGACACCCAGGGGTGAGGCAGGCAGGAGCAACAGAAGTGAAGGAAACACAAGGTGGAAGATAAAGACAGAAGAAGCAGCTACAGGGCGCCTGGGTCGCTCAGATGGTTAAGGTCTGCCTTCCGCTCAGGTCATGATCCCAGGGTCCTGGGATCGAGTCCTGCATCGGGCTCCCTGCTCCTTGGGAGTCTGCTTCTCCCTCTGCCTCTCTCTCTCTCTCTCTCTCTCTCTCATAAATAAATAAATAAATAAATCTTAAAAAAAAAAAAGGGGCAGCAACTACAAACAGAAAGGACAGTGGGCCCGTGGGAAGTCACACCTCTGGGTCTACTCAACTGGGGGTTAAGGGCATAACTGCCTATTTTCTACTCTTCTTTGAAAGGATGATTCACTGGTTACAGCTGTTTACTGTTCTTCAGCTTAACTAAGCGTTTCCAAGTGGTCACGTCAGCAGGGGGAAAGCCCACTAGGGTAGGGAACTGACCAGCCTACAGCGGTGACAGGAACGTCACACTAACAGCAAAATGAAATTAGTGAATTACCAGAGTGCCAGTACCCCTCCCCCAGTTTAGTAGAAAGAGGCTTAGCGTAGATCTGGCACATGGCCTTGGTTTTAAAGCCATCAACACACTTAAGTTTAATCCTTCCTGGGGTGACACAGCTAAAAGAGCCAAGTTCTTGATTTTCTATGGTCAAAAGCAAGATTTTGGGCCCAGAATTACCCAAATCAACCAGTGGTCATGGATGGAGCTGCTCCTAGGCCATCGGAACCACCATGTTTTGAAAACCTGAGAATTCACTGGTTTGTATTTTAAATATTCAAAGATGTTGTGTTTCCCTAAGCATCACGGGGACTCGGTCAGCTCCTGAGTCTGTAACATTCAGAACTTGCACAGGGCCTGATTATGCTGCTTTTATAGTAAGTGAAAACTGTAACTCAACCTATAGATACAACTTCTTTAGCTTTTGTCCTCATTTGGAGGTTAAATGTCCTTATTTACGAACATTTGTTTCTCAGGTTATTGTGAAATCTGACAGGGAGAGGATCATGGTACTTTCAGTTTATAAAAGTCTACAAGAATGGTTCTCAAAGTGGGGTCCTGGTAACAGGCAGCAGCATCACCGGAGAAGCTGATAAAAAAGTAAACTGAATCAGAAACTCTACAGGTAGGACCGGGGATCTGCGCTTGCACAAGCTCCCCCAGGGATTTCGATGTCCCAGGAACTGGGCTGGAATTTGTAAATTAGAGAGGGACAAGGAACATGCCCAGTGCTCAGCTTCTTAACCTCTCTGGGGTTACAGACCCCTCTAAGAACCTGGGCCCACTCTCCCCAAAAATGTGTATACATATTCCTTTCTAAAATTTTATACACAGTTCTGGAGGAGGGCTGTCACTCCTTGGAGACTAGCCATGGAACTGAGCTGAGGACATTCTGGACAGTGGAAGAGGATGGCTTGGAAACATTTAATTCAATATGGCGAAAGGTGCTGGTGGAAGTTAAATGCAGAGCTAAGGGAGGAGGCTGAGCCAAGTGCCACCCATGGGCTGGGACATTTCCTCACCTCACCACAGAAATGATGCCTCAAGGTGCTGAAGGAAGAGTGGGAACTCTTCAAGTGCGCAAAGTTCTGAACTCCCTAACCAACATGCAGCCCTCCTATGGAGGCAGCTGTGTCTCTAACCCCAGGACCAGGACAGAAGCAATGTGGCTCCGCTTCTGACACAAGCCTGCTCCTGTCACTCGCTCACACCTCTGCACCTGTCACAAGCCTACAGCCCTGCAGGCTGCTGACAAATGTCCTATTTTAGCAGAATCCTTCCTCTAAAAAACAACTCTCCCACAGGTAAATAAGCCAAAGGAGTGAAAGCAGAGTTGCTCTAGCCCCAGGACACAGTACTTAGCCCTGTACTAGGGGCGCACCTCCCTCAACCCATTAGAGATAGTCTTTCCCTTCTCTGACAGGGACACCCCCTGCCACACCCGCTTAGTAGCAGTCCTAGAGTGCAGTTCATTCAGCTGTGGGTTGAAACGACCTGTGCACAGCTTACCTCCTTGACTATTAGTGCCTTGGGACAGGGCTGGGTCTCCTCTCTGCCCACCCCACCCCACCCCCAGCATCTAGCCCAGGGCCCAGAGACACAGTGACTGTGCACAAAGCTTGGTGTCCTTCACTTGCATCGACCCCTGCCCAGGCCCCATGTCTGTGTAGAGTTCAGTTGCTGCTTGGCATCTTGGCTTCTTAGGAAGATCCGAAGTGACCATGGCCACTGTGTCAGTCCACCCAATGTCATGACTCATGTCACATGAAGTGCAGCATCAGGGGCCATGTTGCAATACAGGTGTATCTCAAGGGGTTTGGCCCCAGGACTACTTGGGGGATATTTGAAGTTAATTATTGCACAATCTGAGAATGCCCCAAAATTATTCAGCTCATATATGAAAGAAACCTAATAGAGGTCTTTTTCAATCCTAAAAATTTATGTGATGCTACCAAACATTATAAAACTAGAGGACACTCTCCTAAACTATGGTTAACAAAATACAGATGTTGACTAATGCTACAGGAAAGATTAAATGGTCTATCCTTGCATTAAAGAGTCATCAAATCAAACCATGATCATATGAAGAGGTAATAATAGTATGAAACCAAAAAATGTAGGGAAGAAAATATTACTGAGGTGTATCAAGAGATTGAGTCATAAAAATGTTGTTCTCCTGTATTTCTGATGTTTACGGTTTGAGTTAGCTTTTTTAAAATTTGGAATTTGTTGTGATTTCTTTTCAAATTCTAAATAATTAACTTCCATGCCTCCCTTTGTATTTATAATTTTGAATTATCTTTTTAGACAAGGCCCCCCCACGTTCTAAGCTTCATCACTCACAAAACCTGGATCTGCTCTGGTGGGGCCAGAGATACCCCAGAGATGTGGATCAACTCGAAGGTAGTACAGTACAGTAGTTAAGAAAGCTGAGCTGCACAGTTGTATGGGGCTGTTACCAGGCTCCGTCGAGTGCATGCATGTAAAATGCCTGATAGAGCCTGGAAACCGGTAAGCACATGATAATAATAGCTGTTGTTATTACTATTACAAGCATTATTATTATTAAATGTGTTGCTTGCATGACAGTGATTTTTTTTTGGTGGGGGAGGGGAGTGGTGAACGTCACACATACATTCAATTTTACCAATCTGTTTACCAAAACTTGCCTGTACTCTCCAAGAACATATAAAATAAAACAGACAACAATGGTAGGGGCATGCACAAAGAAGGGAACACAAAAGGCCAAACAGAGGAAACTGTATACTAACAGAGATGACACTGGAATTCAGGGACTGAGCCCAAAATAAATATAAATAGATGCTTACATTAAAAACTGAAGAGAGTATTGATGAAGCTTGTGTCAGGCAGGACAGAGAAGAACAGCAGTTGGGGGGTCAGGGTGTGTACAGAAGCCCTTCAGACCCACTCCCCTAGGGCACGGCCACGAGAGCAGCAGGACTCCAGATTCTAGAGGAGGCGAGAGCGAGCCCCGTGCTGCGCTGCTCACAGCTGGTTATGTGGGGTGAGAGTGGAGGCAGACTCTCCTGGAGAGTTTGGGAGGCCCAGCGCCCACAGACATTTTCATGACAATGATTCAAAACCTTGGCTTCCTTGCCAGAGATCCACAGGCAAGGCCTGAAGCCAGGGCCATGTGATCAGGACAGCGGGAAGAAGGAGCTGCATCTTAAGGGACAACATGGGTACAGGTTAGCTCCTGATATCATGGCCCACCAGTCCCCATCCACTGGTCGAAGCAGGGGCGGCACGGTGAACCCCGGTGATCCTGTGGCTGTCACAGGTGCCAAAAGGCATGATCCACAGTGCCCTCCCCCTTAACCTCCCTTTGAGGTTCTCCAACCTCACTCCTTCCTCCACCACTTGTTGCTGTGGGTCTGGCTGCCCAACATCCATGCAAATTGAAATTCCAGATCCACAGGCAAAGAGAAGCTAGGGAATCCTCTCTCTGCCAGGAAAATGAGATTCCTCTGGAATCCAGCATAGCTGGAGAGCATAGGCCCACAGGTGAGTTCAGTTCTGGCCAGTCACGTATGAAGCCTCAAAAACCACGGGAAGAGCTCGGCAGAAAGGCTTACTGATTTCATTGCTTTTCTCTCTGACAGGATAGCTTCCTGTGAACTTTCTAGTCATTTCTGGACTTTTGTGTCTCTGGTAATTAAATGTTAACACAAGCTCAAATCCTGAATACCACTTCTTGAAATAGCAAACTGAGGAAACAGCAACTCTTGGAGCATTCTATTTTAAGAGATGAGAAATTTATTGTTTCTGCTTATAAAGAATTTAAAACTTCCTTGATTTTTCTGCATGACTATAAAAGGTACTTGATCGGCTGAGATAAAAATTCTTCATGGAACTTAGTCCATTTTCAAAATGGTGTACTTCCTGAAGTTGCCAACAGGACCCCAGCACTGTCGCTGGGGAGGGGACAATGCAGCTTGCAACAAGAAGGAAGGGTCCTCTGAAGCCAGAGTTTAATCAGGGTGGCCCAATGAGCCTTCCTGTTGCTCCTATCTTACCCACGGCTCTCACTGCATACTCCCACCTGGAATTTAAGCGGTTAAATCTGGAGGGCGAATCCTCATTTTCCTAGAATTAGGGTGGGCACAGGAAATCAGCAGCTGCCTCCCCTCCTCGCATGCAAATGTTGTTAGCAGCTACGTGTTCCTTCTCGCCACAGACTTTTACTGAGCCTGTCCATATGCATTGTGATGCCAGGATAACAAGGACACAGCCCCCACTCTAGAAAGCTCACAGTCCAGAGGGGAGACAGACAGACGTGTGAACGATGAGAGCAGAATGACTGACAGCAGTGGGAACCTAGAAGTGGCATCTGACCCCGCCTAGAATGAACCTGCTCCCCCCCCCCCCCCCCGTGAGATTACAAGCTCCACCGAAGCAAAGATTTCCATTTTATCTACTGCTCCCTCAGCATCTAGAACAAGGCTTGGCATAATGTAGGCATCCGATGAATACGTGTTGGATGAGGGATGAAACCTGACAGTGTGGGGCACTTCAGAGCCAAGTCTAAGAGAGGAACCCGTCAGCCAGGATGCAGAGGGGACTGGGGATTCCTTGCAGAGAAAATGGAGACACCAAGGAACATGTTCCCAGATGGGAACCAGACTTTGTGGGGCTGACATTTACATATCTGGAAGGGGAAGGGGTTAAAAAAAAATACAAAATTTTGAATATAAAGTTAAAGTTGCTGGAGGCCTCCCAGGGCCCTGGAAGGAATCCTGAAACTAAAGAAAGAATCCTTAGCTTCTGGATAAATCCTCCTCTCAGCACTGTGAGTTCCGGAAGCAGCGAACAGTTCAGGATAGCTGGGGCAGAGCTGCGTAAAGGGGATGGGGTGCCAGGAGGCCAAGGGCTTAGGAAACCAGTCTCTAGGGGTGCTACAGTATCTCTGGAAATCCAGCGTGAGCGAGAAAACAACATTTATGAGAACTCCTTTCTGAAAGGGTACTCTATGTGGCTGCCAGGAGCACGTGAATAAGCTACCCGAGGTGAGCAATGGGGCTCTGCAATGGGCGTGCTGGAGAAACAAAGAATGCTTAACTGTAGGACCCTGCTTTCTCTGGACAGGTGGGCCACGCTGGAGTTGGGAGAGGAACGGCTCAATAGTCCCTGCCCCGTCTCTGCCCTAGGCAACCCTCAGTCTCTCATAATGAATCACTTAGCACTACTCAAAAATAATGATGTACTATACAGTGGCTAACTGAACAGAATAATAAATAAATAAATAAATAAATAGGAAAAAAGTAAAAAAATAAAATAATAAAATAAAATAGTAAACAACTGGGGAGCCGGGGTGGCTCAGTTGGTTGAATGTCTGACTCCTGAACTCAGCTTAGGTCTTGATCTTGGGGCTGTGAGTTCAAACCCCAAGGTGGGCTCCGTGCTGGGCACAGAGCCTACAAACAAACAAACAATATATAAATAAACAGTAAACGATTTGAATGGCATCTGTTTGAGGAGGTACCAATGACTGGCTGGCCTGGGGTGCCCGCGGGTTTCTGAGCCGCCTCTGGACTATAGCCTGCACTGGAAGAGGAGGCTAGAGCGGCGAGCGTGCCGCACCGTGACGGCCCTGAGGAAGCAAAGTGGTACAGGAAGAAGGGGGCTGAGCAGTACAGAACTAGGTCCTGTGCCATTCTCACCCGGGAAAGCAACCTCCCACTGCCTCGTCATAGACGTGCTCTTCTTCCCTCGACCCAGGACATTAAAACTTAGGAGATCAAAATATGATCACATCCCCTTCAGTAGTACATGTTCTTCTCCAGGGTGTTCATCAGTGTGTGTGGGAACAATGGCCTCAGCAGCTGTTGAGAAGCATGCTTGTTTAAAAGGAGCAGGAGGTCCGGTAGCATTAGAACTACGGTCTGCAAACATCGGAAGCTGAGATTATCTGGTCTAGCCCTCTCGTTTTACCGATAGGAAAACCCGGGAGTGTGGGATTTACGTGACTGTCCCCGGGCCTGGGGGGTGTTGCCGGCAAGCCCGGGCCTGGATCCCAGGTCTCCTGACCCCCTTGCTCTATGCTCTTCCCCTCTACATTTTGATTTTTGCACTTTCAATAACGGTGTGCACAAGCACGCGATACAAAAAACTGGAGGAAAAAGAGGACCTTATCTAACCTTGGACTGCAAAGCAAGCTCAAACCTGAGCATTCCCATATGGTTAATTAACTGGCGAATGTTTAGAAGAATGCATAGCGGACACCAAAGTCTCAGACATCTAAATAGATTTCTCACACTGAAGTGTGGTGCTATCCTCAGAGCAGGCTAAAAGAATGACACACTTGTGAATACAGTTCTTTACATTATAAACACTGATAAGATGTTGAATTCCCTTTTTATACAGCACTAAGAAAAAGCACTCAAATGAGAGGACTTCTCACTAAATGAAGATTTTATTTCATTAGGCATGTCAGCATTAGCAAAACTTGGACATTCAACATCAGTTTGATGGAAGGAAAAGAGTCTGGGTTTTGTATTTGTCAGTTTTATAAATAACTGTGGTTTTCCAAAAATTATTATCCCATTACTAAAATAAACAGAATTAAAGACTGTGAAAACTATCAAATCAATAGCATCCAGAAAATGGTATAAGAGACATGAAATGATGCAAAGTGAGATAATAAAGATAATACTAATTAACAAAAACCCACAGAGCTGCTTGCATTTAGTCAGCTGTGCTCAAAAGGGAGTGCAGAGAATGTTAATGAGAGAAGCCCAGACAGGGATGTAGGGGACTCCTCCACGCCCTGTGCCCAGCAGGCACACAAGAAAAGAGCTGAGTGGCATGGGGATCTCGTCCTTGCAAAGATCTGAAGGTCTTCTCCCTTGACATGGGGTATGGGATAAGAGGGCAAAGGAGGGTATACAGAGGACAGAGACAGAGAGAACAGACCGAGAGCCTGGGAGGCAGGCTCAGCATGTGCCTCTCACTTACACATCCATCCCAACTTCCAATTCTGCCTGCCATTTTTGCACAAGTATAAAGCAATAATGAAAGCAAAAAAGAAAAAGATGCACCATGGTAACTGTATAAATAATTCTATCTTAAATCTGTACTGTTGTTGGCTGATCCTTTTCCAGCCAACAATTTTTCTTTCCAGAATTTTTCTTGAAAGTCTTAATTCTTCCTATGTCAATAAAAGCTATTTTTGGAACTCTGAAATGAAGAGGTCGAGTAATTAAGCTAAAAGGCTCTAAAAGGCCCAATATAGTCAGATTTCAAAACAGCTTTAAGCTACTTATTTGAAGATGGAAGCAGGGATGGGAGCAGGGGAGGGAATATTCATAATACATATTTGGTTCTCAGAAGAGTTTCTGCATACCTCATCACCAGAAAGGCTGTTCGGGGACCAGCTAAAGGCAGCTGTGAGGAGTCAGGATTAAAATCCTGGTCCCAAAAACATTTACCATTGTTGAAGGCAGTGACAGGCAGATGGGAGTTCATTATACCAGTCCAAGGGTTCTCAAGGTGCAGTCCCAGACCAGCAGCTTCAGCATCATCTGGAACTTGTTAGAAATGTAAATTCATCCCAGACCTACTGAATCAGATATTTTGGGGATGGAGCCTAGTAATCTGGGTTTTTAACAAAGCCAGGTGATTCTGATGCTCAACCAAGTCTGAGAAACCCTCTACTAGTTTACTTTTGTGTATGTTCGAGAATTTCATATTTAAAAAGTATTTTCAGGAAATCCTAGCTCCAACTGCTTATTGGCTCTGTGGCCTTGGGGAAAGTTACATCTCCATATCTACATCAGAAAATGGGAAAAGTAACAAGTTCTCTATCATCATCACACGGTTATTGAGAAGTTTCGACATACAGTGCCTATTCAGCGCAGGAATGAAATGGTGGTCATGGGGATCATACAAAGTTATGTCATCTGGACACAAGAAAACTTTAGAGCCTACAACATACAGTACACATGCCTTTGCTGGATCAGACACACATTATCTCACGAAACCTCCCCCCAAATCTGTATGTATCATCAGCATTTCACAGATGAGGAAATTGAAGCTCAGAGGGGCTACATAAATTAGTGAAGGTCACACAGATGGTGACCATTGGATCTCCTGGCTCCAAGCCCAGGACCCTTCCCCCCTTTGTTCACCTAAGTCTGCAATAAGCACGATGGAACGTCAAAGTTCTAGAACAGGAAATGCCTCCCCAATGTCTCCACTTCCCTTTGTTTGACAACTGCACAGCACCACTCCACACTCTGATGCTTCAGCCACCACATCTCCAGGGAGGACAGAGGTCTGAGGCTTTCTGCCCAATTCTGGGCATTGAACTGCCCCCGGTTCCATGATCTCACCGAGGGAGAGATAAAAGGCAGAGAGTCTTTTCATGAAAAATACTTGTTTTCAGTCTCAAGAATATTAAAAATCATACCCCAAAATACTAAATTTTCCTGAAGAGCCAGGTTTGAATGCTGGGACATATATTAATGTCATTAGGTAGTATTTAATATACTTTACCAATAAACAGTTTAAGGATCGTATTTATCAGGAAAGTCCAACTTTACACTTAGATCATGCATTTTTCCTCCACAGTGTCACAAATACAGTACCCCATCCAATGACTCACCC
This sequence comes from Mirounga angustirostris, assembly GCF_029215605.1. Lineage (NCBI taxonomy): Eukaryota > Metazoa > Chordata > Mammalia > Carnivora > Phocidae > Mirounga > Mirounga angustirostris. Next base: position 12,267,883 of record NW_026991711.1, on the reverse strand, counting down.
CCCAAACAACAACTTTCTGGTTTGAGGTGTATAAGCGACAGAATACATAAGTCTACAGATCTGCACTGTTCAATACAGTAGCCACCAGCCACGTGTGGCTATTCTGAATTCAGAAATGCTACAGGCATAAAATTCCAAAGATTTAGCAGGAATAAAAGAATATACAATGCCTTGATATTTCTATAAGGATTAAATGCTGAAATAATATTTTGGCAATAATGGGTTAAAATTACATTATAAAAATTAATTACACCTATTTCTTTTTATTTTAATTTAGCTACCAAAAATTTTTAAATTACGTATGTAGCTCATGCTGTATTTCTATTAAACAGTACTATTATAGACTGTATGAAACTTTAACATACAGGTAATTTTTTAAACTTCAAGGCAAAATAAAGGACAAACCACTTCCTGAAACCATTACTTGGGGGGAAAAGACAGATTTTTGAAAAAATACCATCCCACATTAGAGACAAAACAGGTCTAGTCTTGGTCAAGTAAAGGAGACAACCTGCATTGTTCAGTGTTGCTAACAGACCCCACCTTTCCCATCTTTCCTATCTTTCTCCCCCAGGAAGAGGTATCTTCCTTGCCCTACACCTTATGGGTCTCCATTACCTTTTCCACATATAGTCATGGGATGCTGGTACTAAGGTCACACAATGATTTTTTCCAAATGTACTACAACCATAGAAGGTGAATGGCTGACAAGAAGTGGTAGAGGTAACAAAAGGGTACTGGGTAAGAGGAAGAGAGAAAAGGGTTTTGACTTTGTTCACCTAAGTCTGCACTTCTGTACTCAAGTAAGTACTCACATAAAATGCTGTTTAGCATTTTAGATCAAAAATAACAGAAACACAGCAAAGTTTCAGGGTATAATACCCACATCCTATTTAGTCAAGTAGCTTCCTCTAGGTGCACCCCTTTTTACTTTTGGCCATTCAACTCATTTGGATATTGGTTGGCTAAACCTTTGAGGGGGGAGTGGAAAGGCTGAGGAAGAATCCACAGACCCAGGCTCTCCTGGAGGGCCCTTTCTGCAGCCCATTCTTTGCCCATACATTCCTCAAAGAGTGACCAGGACCATGCCAAAAAGAACAAAAGAGGTGGCGGGTAGGGGGGAGCACTGATGTTATGTCAGAGATGGAATACAAAGAAAACAAAACCACTCACGGTTCCCACTGGGGCATAAGGCCACCCCCCCCCCCCCGCATTAGTGACGGAAGCTGGAATATAAGCCTTAGCTACAAGATAGTAGAGCTGTGTAATAACTGACTGTGCTAGAATAACAATGCCATGATGGGCCACAGGAGCATACGGCCTGTGGGAAAATGTGGGCAGAGGGTTTCAAAGGGCTTCTTGGAGGAGCTCGCATGTGAGCTGGGACTTGAAGGGCAGACAGAAATGGTCTGGCAGTGAACCGTGCCAGGCACAGGAAGAGCTGTGCCAGGTAGGAAAGCGCCCTCAGTCAAACAATACGGGGCCCGGTCGGGATGCATTTGGGAAGGTGTGGGAGATGAGGCCAGCAAGCCACTTCAGGGCTGGCCTCCAAGGATCAGATAAGCCATGCTTTGCCTTCTCTGCAAAGCGAAGTTATAAAAGGACTTTATCTGTGTTTGGGAACGAGCAGTCTGGCAGCATGCTGGAGCACAGCTCAGAGCAAGGGAAGATTCACTGTGGTAAGCTGACGGGGGCAGTCTAGATAACCTTTGGAGATGAGCTGTCTAGAGGGCAGTCACTACCACTATCTCCATCTGATAGAAACGCAATCTTGGCTTGGAAATGTCAAGTAGGTTTAAAAGACACAGAACCCAGGTCTCATGACTGAGTATAGGGCTCCTTGCATCACTCACTCCTGCTTCTCCCTTGGTAGTGACAACTCTCCATAGCAAGGAGATCCCAGAACAGAACTAGGGCCTGGCTCCTCTCCGAGAACTTGGCCAAACCCTCAGAGATCCACTGGTAGGTAGTACATACTCTTGTCTGGAAAGTGAGTATTAAAACTTCTAAAGCCTCAAAATGTTACTCTAAGAGAAACTTAGAACTAGCTATATCACATTACAGGGATATTTCAAACTTCTGGAAGGTTGAGGATAAACTATAATTTCCCAGCCTTCTTGGTTCTAAAATTATACTCAGAGTGATATGTCATCTGTAGGCTTGTCAGGCCTTTGTGAGTCTCCTGCATAGTTCTCCCTGCTAACTCCAAACTCTGCTGCCACTTTTATTTATTTCCAGGCTGGCCAACCCATTTCACTCACCTTACTCATTACATTGGGTGGCAATCCAATATCCCCTATTTTGTAGCTCCTACAACTCAAAACCCAAAAGATTGTGAATAAACTAAACATAGAACCTGAAACTAAAACTCCAGGGTCTTGACCTGACTCCATCACAGGTTATTCTGGGATCAAAGCTAATAACCCTGAACCATGGAATTTTAGCCCCAGAAGAGAACTTAGAGATTATTTACTACATGCTTCTCATTTTACAAATGAGAAAACTACTGAAGCCAGGGCTGGGGCAGGGGAGGGGAGGGAAGGGTGATGATCAGCAGGGATTGCAAGGCAGATCTGGGACCAAAAATATGTCTCTGGTCTCCAAAGGGATTTCTGTTAGACCGCCCAGGCCACCTGCTACCTGTGGCGTAGTTCGGGGGCCTCTTACTTCACCACTACCTGTCTAAGAGCACGTAGAGCAAATAGCAGCCTCCTCTAAACACAACAGGGACCACTGTGCCCAAGTTAGTGGTTAGGGAATAAGCGTTTCAGGGTCATCCTGGATCATGCTGTAAATTCATTAAAAAATAAATCTAGGGAAGAAAATAAGATGTCTCCAGACTCTGAGATATTCCATCAGCCCATACTCCTATATAACCTCCTGGAAAGATGATAAAATGTGACACCCAAAGTAAGAAAGACTCCCAGCACCAATGAATCCTCTTTTGTTTGTATTTCCAACTCCTTCAGGCCATCCCTCTTTCTATGCTACTCAACTGCTGCTGTTCTGTTACTTATAAGTTGGTCTTTCTCTAAAAATTTCTAAATTTTTAAAGGGCAAGGAGTTTTTCAACCTTTCTTTTTCATCTTTATAATACTAATGCTAAGTCCAAGCAAATATGTTCATATTTGTTCATGAACTGTATGTTAAGTGTCCAGGTATGGGTTTTGGAAAATCTGACTGGAAGCCAAAAATCCCTGGCTCTGCCACATACTAAAGATGTAACTTTTACCAAGTTACCTAACCTCTCTGTACTGTGTCCTCATTTGTAAAAAGGGAAACAATAATAACACTTGCCTCCTAGAACTGTGAGAATTGAAATAATCTAACAGGCTTAAGACAGTGTCTGGCACAGAGCGAGGTACTATATAAATATTTTTGTTATTACTCCAAAAAAACGAAAGAAAGCAATTGGCATTACCTTGTCAAAAAACAAAAAACAAACAAAAAAAAACAGTGATCAGCCCTTCTGCCTCCCTGTTGATCAACGAGAGGAGAAAGCAACACACTTGAGCTGGGTGGGTTTTCATGTTCTATAGAAGCAAGAATCCCAGAAAGCGGCTCTGGGTTGTAACGGGTAGTGACACGGTTGTGGAAGTCCCTTCTCTGGGACAGTTTTCCATGCCTGCAAGGTTAGTCAATTCACCCCAACTTATCTAAGCATGCACTCCCCAAAGATTCCTTCCACTGACAGCACCACAAAAATGTGTGCACCTTTGGGGGACTCATTCATGCAAACTGTTCATATGGACGGTCAGGGGCCCTTGTGCCTTCTGTAAAGCAGGACTGGGCCTGCTTTGGACGCTAAAAATTTGAGAACATGTCCTTGCTGGAACTGATGATGATTTAAGTGTTGTCTGCCTAAGTGGAAGAGAATGGATGAGATTAGCACTCACTGTGCCTAATAAATACCATGTGAGAGACCCTCATTAGCCAGACCTAGCGGCTTGAGGAGAGGAAGGGTGTTAGTAAGTGTAAGTCTGGCAAATCTCAGTGCTTATAAATGTGGGTTGAATGAAAAAACAAACAATCAAGGGGGAAAACCAACAAGCATAATGAAGGCTTATGGCCCTGAATAAGTAAACTTTCCTGGTTTTATCACCTGGGAATATTTCACTACAGAAAGCTTACAAGAACTTTCCTTCACCACTCAGTATTTTAAAAACAAAACAAAACAAAACAAAAAAAACCTACTTATTAAATATCACCAATGTAATTAATATCATTAATTATTTCTAAAGGTATCTATAGGGATGCCGGAAAACCTGCAGGACCAAAGGGCTTTATAAGCATAATTTAATTAACTCAATCACAGTCATCTAAAGTTTTATAGGATATACACAACCACATGATCATTGCCCATAACCTTATACTTCAGGGTTTGTGTCTTAATTCACTTCTTTGTCTATTTCTAGAGCAAACAGAACTTCAGGGAGAGAAAAGGGTTTCCCAGGCAGCGCTGCTACTTGTCCCACCAGAAGCCGGGTCTCCTACCATCACTATACTTTGCCACAGGTACTACCTCTCATGGGGCCTTTAGCTAATCATGTGTTCATTCAAAATATCAAAATCAGAACTCAGACTCAGTTTTTACCACTTGAAAATCCCACAAAAATAGCAAGGAGAAAAGGTGTCTAAAAAAAGAAACTTTTCAGGGTGCCTGGGTGGCTCGGGGGTTAAGTGTCCAACTCTTGATTTGGGCAGAGGTCATGATCTCAGGGTCATGAGATCAAGCCCCTGCCTCTGGCTAATGATCAGCAGGGAGTCTGCTTGAGATTCTCTCTCCCTTTCGCCTGCCCCCGCTCACACTCACTGGCACATGTGTTCACTCTCTCTCTCAAATAAAATAAATCTTTAAAAAAAAACCTTTCAAAAAATACCTAAGGAGTATATTCTAACACATTAAAATTCAGCTCTTCTTTATCTTCACATCTTTCAACCTTCCAAATTCCCCAAATCAGACCTGTACTACAGTCCTCGGATGCCTCTTGAAAATAACCCAATGAAAGGGCAACACAAAGGACATCTACCCCAGCCATTTCTGACTCTGAGGCCATACCTTGTTCCTCTAAATTGCTGAGAAATAACAATTAGAATAAATTATTTCCAGGAATTTAGAGTTTGGGGGGCAAAAATAGGTATTCAAATGTAAGCAGGGTAACTAACCTGTAGACATCAACAATATCCTGATTGTTCCCCTGTTAGTCATTCACAGCCCACAAAGTCATTTTTCAATGGGGTTGGCAGTGAGCCTGGCTGGGCATGGAGAAGTTTCGCCATGCACGGCCTCCCCTGCTTACTGTCAAAATGAGGGGTCAAGACCCACCTATGAAGGTGCCTGTAAGTTGAACTCTGCAGCCTCTGAAACTTCAGAATGTCCATACACAGACTTCTCTAAGAAACATTGGCTTTACCTAGCACCCAACAAGCAGCTGCTGCTCAGGGAGACCTTAACCGTTGTCCTGGCAGGGGAGAAAGAAACAGAAAGAGACTTCTGGGCGCCTGGGTGGCTCAGTCGGTTAAGCGGCTGCCTTCGGCTCAGGTCATGATCCCAGGGTCCTGGGATTGAGTCCCGCATCGGGCTCCCTGCTCTGCGGGGAGCCTGCTTCTCCCTCTCCCTCTGCCTACTTGTGTTCTCTATCTCTCTGTCAAATAAATAAATAAAATCTTTTAAAAAAAAAGAGAGACTTCTGATCAAAATTTTAGAGAACAAATACTGACTTGCATTAAGTGCTTTAAGATATATTTATAGTTACTAGTAAGTGCACTGTTAGTCATCCACAGCCCACAAAGTCATTTCTCAATGACCATACATTGTACTAATTGCAAAGAACTGGAAACAAATTAAATAACCATCAAATTACAATACTGCTATAAAATTGAATACCATACAGCCATTAAGAATAATGACATAAATCTAGCTACGATGACAAAGAAAGATGTTTTTGATATGTTCTGGGAGAAAATTAATGCAGAAATCTATAGTATAGTACATTTGCCAAACACACACACCACAGTAAGTTATATTTTTATATGCACAGGAGAAAGTCTGAAAGTATATACTATACACCAGGGGCACTTGGCTGGCTCAGTCAGAAGAGCATGCAACGCTTGAACTCAGGGCTGTGAGTTCAAGCCCCAGGTTGGGTATAGAGATTACTTTAAAAAAAATAAAAACGAAACAAAAAAGAAAGTGTATACACCAAATAACTAATTTTGGACACTTTCGGACTACAGGTAAGGGCACTTTATTTTTCCCTATTTCTACACTATATTTATTACATGCATTCATTACTTTTATGCTTTCTAAACTATGTAACATTTCCCCCGAGGACTGATTGTGTACATAACTAAAATCAGCAAAACTTGATTTAAAAATGTTACCTCTTGAATAAAGTAAGTTACTTACATTTAAATGTTACAAATGTACTCTCACCAAGGACCTGGGCTGCTGACAATAATAAGGGACAGCACTATAACAAATAGATCTCATGACTGTGCTGGCATACTTTTTAAAAATCATCTTGGAAAAAAGGCTATATTCCAAGCAGTTTATTGAATTCTCATTTGCTGTGAACAGCGACAATCACAAGTAAGAATATCTGCCCTGGACAGAGGCCCTGCTGAAATATCCTTGCTTCTCTTATCCATTATTAGCTCTTTTTTATCCTGCTTCCCCCAGTGGAAGAAGAGAAACACTATCAGATAAGAAAAAGCTTCTCGGTGTGTCACTGCTGCCTTCACCTTTCTCTCACATGTGTCCCTGCAGATGCCCGGAGCCAAGCTCTCCACGCCACCAGCAGCTTCTGGACCCACGAGGTGCAGCTGCAGCCGGCACAGCCTCATCCAGGACAGTGGAAAAAGAATTCCCTGTGGACCTGCCTGGGGTGAGACCGACTGAAACAAATAACTGGGACATGAGCTGTTGATGTTTTGAGCAGTAGAAAGAGAAGGAAGTTTTTGTTATTTTTTTTTAAGTAATCTCTATGCCCAGCGTGGGGCTCGAATTATGACCCCGAGACCAAGAGTCACATGCTCTACAGACTGAGCAACCAGGTGCCCCGAGAAGGAAATATTTTAAAAGTCACTTGTGTGATTTAAAAAAAAAAAAAAAAAAAAATCACACAGCATCTTTCTATAATGTATTTAAGCCTCTGGATAAATATTTTTACACATCTGGAGAAACACTGACAAAAGACTTTTAAGAATATTCACAAGGGAACCCAAACCACACAACTTCCTCCAAGAAATCCTAAGTTACATCAGCTAGGAGCTTTAACCAGTTAAATCTACACAGCATGGAAGGGGCTCAAGCTACTCAATGGATAAATGAACTATTGTGCTAGCAGAAAGGAATCCAAGATAATGAATAACATCTCTACACAATATACCAGGGGGAAGAAAACTAAATCACTCGGATAAAAATCTGCAGTGAAAAAACCCATCATATTTACAGACTTTCTCAGTTCACAGTTAGCAATATCATTTTAAAGGCAAAACAATGTAAGGCAGTCTCACGTGTTACGGAGGAAAACAATTTAATCCAAATCCAATCCATTATAGGGAAGTTTAAGTTCAGATTATTAAAGACACTAATTGAAAATTACATTAGTTAACCAAACACTTTATAACAGCAACTGAACCTCTATGCTTAAAAAAAAAAAGTCACTATATAAAATCATTAAGTACTAGTTTAACAATCCCTTTAACAGATCATTTGAAAGGCTCAATTGTCTCCTCTGCAGTGCATGTTCGTGGTTTTTTGCAGTTTGCTTAAAAAATTATGTGCCTTTATTGTACTAAAGAAATTCCGAGAGAGAAGCACAACCTACTCATTGATGATAACAACACAACCATTTTTCACATTCCTCCCTTACAAAGTCTACCAGAGCCCTTTGAATTTATCCCAACTGCTATGAGCTTAGCTAATGACAAGAACGGAAACGTTTCTATCAGCTGGCTCAAAGTTTAGGTTACTTCTTACTTTGTTCAAGGCTAACCTATTAAAATGAGTGAGTGAGAACACATGTAACTTCAACAGGCATGTTCCTTAAAACGCCCCAATGTCATCTTAATTTTCACAATAACATAAATACATCATATAAAAATGTTTTCATCTTGCAAAGTACTTCTTTGTCAATCCCACAGAAGGCGAGGGCAACGTGCCTCCCTGGGTTTGTCTGGCAACCCTGCAGCTAGGTGGAACATAACTTTGAACAATACAAAGTTGTCCTAGACAAAGCAGCCTCCTGGAAACCACGTTCATCCACAAAATGTCAAATCTTTCCACCCGAAGAAAAATCAAAGTGGAACCAAAGTGGATCTACAGGAGAAGAAAGGAGAGTTCACTAGAGACAGGCAGAGCAAGTTTTAAAACCAGACTGCCAGAAGACACTTCGCACGCACACACAGTGAAAGCACTTCGTGGAGAAGACCACAGAAACGCTGTGGGCGACCGCTCTCACCAGCACTGGCCCAGGGCCCTCTGCTTCCACTTCACCCTGAGCTGCATCCTTGCGTTGCTGGGGGGATTCAATCACCAGCTCCTTCTTGACACTTCTACTACTTGTCCTGCATTTATCAGCCTGCATTCTCGGCTGAAAACGCCAAGTCAGAAAGTCTGCAACTGGGACAGCTGCGAGTCCCTGGCCGTGCAAGGCACAAGCATGCCACTGGCCCGAGCAAGGAGAGGAAGCTTCCCAAGCACAAGTGGTCAGCCTGCTGTCTGGGTCCACGGAGCCGGGGGGGTGGGAGGGCATGCCAGCAAGGGCCAGCCTCCAGGGGTGTTACTACTGCTCGGAGAATGGGAGGTTCCCACACGCCAGCCAAAGGAAAACAAACCCGAACTGTACAATACACAGTGTACTGTCTCTCTGATAAAGACCAGCCTCATTGTGTCTGTTCCACACGGCGTGGGCCAAATGGAGCCGAATCAAAATAGTACAGTGTTTAAAAGAAAATCAGTCACAGTTAGACTCTTTCATGATTACTTCAAATCTGAAGCTCCTGGGGTTGAAGAGACAGCTAGGTTGTCTGGGTGTTCTAAAATTCCTGTAGTTTCTTGATGCTTTCCTTCATGATACAGCTAAGCACCAAATGCTTGGCTGATGGGCAAAACAGGGAAGGCCAAAGAGTGAGGGGTCCCATAGCCTGCACCTCAGGGGTGTGGGTATAAGGAAAGAGTCCCTCCCCGCATGGCAGACCTCAGCACACGGAACTTGATTTACCTACTGTTTTATGCCAGAAAGACGAGGTCATCAAACAGTTTGATGGGATGCTACCTATCATGATAAATGCTTTTATTAGACAGAGTATTACTTTAGATCCATCAACAGGTGTGTTGGTAATGAGCCCTGGATGAGATACTGAAAGGATCACAGTAAAAATATAAGGTAGTGTCTCTCCCTTCTGTCACTCAAACACCAGAAATCCTGGGTGTGAATATTAATTGTGTAATAAGTCACCAGCATTCAACTAGGCTATTAAAAAAAATTAATAGTTTCTACAATAATTTTTTTAAAACTAGCCCATTTCTCAACCTTGGGTAATCTTTCAGGGTAAATATAAACTCACTTGCCAAATCTAGGTTCTAAAACAGTATGATATATGAATTTTAAAAGCCTATCTTCATAAAGTTACAAGAGGACCAAAAAGAAAAAGGAAAAACAAAACAAAAACCCAAAGAGCCTCAGTTACATAAATATAGAATTGAAGTAGCAGTTACATCAAAACTTAAGAATTACCCTATAAATCAGAGGCAAGAAAGTCTGAAGCCACACACTAAACAGACAGACTGAGCCTCAGTAAAGTACAGCATAACCAACAATTTGAACAACTTCTTGAAATGGCTTGCGAAGTGCTAAATAGCCCAATTCTGCCTCGATTCCCCATTTTCATTAAGTCACCAGCCGGTCAGGACTTTGAGCAAAATGCTATCCTATTTATTTGGTCAAAATTACTTACATTCTGTAAGTAATGAATAGGAGCTTAAAAGGTTATTTGTTGTATGAACACTACAAGTGCCCAGCATGGACAATTTATGGAATCTTTGTAACAACTAAGGAGGTAACAGGTTATCCCCATTTTACAGATGCAGAAACTGGTGCACAGAAGGGTTACACATGTGCAGAAGGTAACAGTGAGCAGTGGCAATATGGATCCAGTGTACACATTCTTAACCATGATACTATGAACCAGTTGTCTATTCTAATTATACCAACTGCTAAAAAACAAAATATGTAAAAGCTGCTGATCAGCAGCTAAAGGTGAAGGCAGTGTCTGGCTTTAATCAAGATAATTTAGTGAAGAGGAAAAAAGGTAAAAATGGCATAGCACAGTGCCAGGTACAGGTATTCATTTAAAGGGTAACTACTGTTACTGGTGTTATTCCCAGCTGAAGAAATTGGCCCTTATCTTAAATTCTGGACTTTGGCTGTGTGATCTAAAATGACAATTCCACCAACCTGTTGTGACAAGACATAAAAAAATGCTTCAGCAATTTCAAATCAACTGGTCTTTCTGGTTCACTGCCTGATTATGATAGCTACCTTCGAACAGTGATCTTGAACCCCTGCGTTCATGCCACAAACCTGGCATCTTCATCTTAAAGTTTTCCCATATTTTTCAAAATTTTAGCAATGAACTGATATTTCTTTTGTAATCAAGGAAAAAAACTTTAAATTGGCTCTGAGCTTCCAGGTAGCCAGGACGGACAGAGGTTAGGTTCGCTAATTCTTATCACCAAAAGGAGAAAACATACCAAGCTATAAGGCAAGAAAAAAAATTTTTTTTAATTTCTCACACAGAGATTTGCATAAAAAGGGACTGATTCATGTACTAGTTCCCAACATGTTTACAGGAAATGCAGCAGCAAAGTTCACACTGCTTTCTCACCACCATCTGAGAGCATTATACTTAAATCCTGGATAAAGGAAAGCAATTCTGAGAGCAAGATGGTCGTGTAATCTATCACCTCCAAAGGGTCCAACTTATGAGAGAAGGAAATTCTCAGGACGCAGAGGAATGGAGATACTATTCCAGATTTGCTGTTACACAGCTTCTCAGGCAATGTCAAGTGCTCTGGCTCTGCTCTCCTCATTTAGGACGACCAACACTTCAGAAGTCCGCCAGTCTAGGGGAGTCACATGGTACAGTATTTAATTCCAGAACCTAAACCTCCAAGTAGGATGTGGTTTCTCTAAAGGGTTCGTGAGACCCATGTCTGAGGACATGAGAGTGACATCTGGTCAGAGCAGTCACAAGAGGAAATGCCATCTTAGAAGGACGGGAAGTAGGTGGCCAAGGGTTCCTTTGCAGCATTTCAAAGAACAAGGTATTTCCTGGACCTCTGGATTCAAGTCCACCAACATTTACTGAGCTCCTACTATCTAGCAACCTCAAGTTCTTTCACATACTAACTTGTTCAACTCTTACAATAACAAAAACACCTATGAACATGTATTCAAGGTATGTAGAATTTTACTGTTTAAACAGAATGGAGTAAACCCTGTGGGGAAGAAGGATGGAATGAATGCTTCTGTATATGGGTTTCAGTTCTCAGGATTTAATATTCACACAAATTACTTATGAAATCTGTGTAGAAAATTTATGTAATTTTCCAAGAGCAATTTTTTACTGTAAGGAAGGCTAACTTTAGACTCTACAGCCCCCATTTTCCCCCTTCCACTATAAGATGAAGTTCCATCACATTCTGAAAAACAAGGAGCTTAAGACCCTCTGACCCAGGACTCCTACACATGCCTTAAGACTCAGTTTAAATGCCATCTTGATCCTCCTAGCCAGGATTGATTAGCTCCTCTTCTGTTAACCCTCTGGGCATTCCTTTTATTTACCCCTATTTTGGAGCTATTCACAGTCCACCTTTTATGAAGTTTATATGTGTCACACTCTTTGATGAGACGATAAATTCATGAGAGCAGGAACTATATCTTAACCACCTTTGCATCTCCAGTGTCTTAAGGACTGCAAGCACTCAAAACACGTCTGCTGAATTTAATGCTTATGTCAGTTCTGTGTCACTGCTTATCTTTATCTCTAAAGTAAAATTTAGTAGTTGTAGAAATATGCAAACTTTTTTTTTTTTTTTTTTTGAGAGTCAGAGAGAGAGGCAGAGGCAGAAGGAGAAGCAGGCTCCCCGCCTAGCAGGGAGCCCGATGCGGGACTCGATCCCAGGACCCTAGGATCATGACTTGAGCCGAAGGCAGAGGCTGAACCATCTGAGCCACCCAGGCGCCCCACATGCAAACATTTTCATTTGTTAATGGTCCACATTAAGGCAGAAGCATTCAACTCTTCATAAACTGAAACCCAATGGACCATTTACTAATAATTAAAATGCTCCTTTCTCCCAGCTAAGAAAATGTTATCCTGCAAAACTTGCTAGACATTTTTCAGACAAAGGTATACTTGCAAACAGTACAACTGAACCTTTAAAGAGTGTAAATAAAATTGTTTTTAGCAATGAGTTATATAAAATTTAAAACTGCATTTTGCTGCAGCTAATAATTATATAAGGAATAACCCATACAAGGAATAAATATCAATTACCTCAACAAAATTTTTCACTCTTAGGGACTCTTGCCATATCAGAAGGATATTTAAAACATAACAATTAACTTTACTTCAGCTCAGGTCATGATCCCGGGGTCCTGGGATCAAGCCCCACATCAGGCTCCCTGCTCCGCGGGAAGCCTGCTTCTCCCTCTCCCACTCCCCCTGCTTGTGTCCCCTCTCTCGCTGTGTCTCTCTCTGTCAAATAAATAAAAATCTTAAAAAAAAAAACACATAACAATTAACTTTAAAGGCAAATATATATGTATATATTTGTACTATATATAATATATATATTATGTGTTATATATTATATATATTTGTATATATATTAGTGCAGAGGCTTTAAATTCTATATATATATGCCTTTAAAGTACATGTAAAGTATATTTAAATAAAGTATATACATATAGAGACATACACACAATTTGAGATAGAGACTTAAATATATATTAAATATATGTATCTAAATATTAAATCTGTATATACATATGTATGTATATATACACATATATACTCCAAAGTAATCAGCTCTTTTCTCTTGGTCTGGGAAATGTGAAACAGTAAGTATAAATTATTAAGAAAAATTGCAAGAAGGAGCAAATGACTAAAGATTTTCCACAGTGTATTGTTATTAGTCAGCTTGCTAGCCAAAGAAAAAAAAAGGTGTCAGGAAAATGATCTGGCCTTCTGAGAAAAACAAAAATATAGAACACAGAAGGCACAAGAAGCAGCAAAACAGAACAGAACAGGATTAGAGGCTACAAATGCAGGGAGTGAAGTAATAAATAGTTTCGGTAGAGGAAGGATATAGTGACAAAAAGAGAAACAGATGTGGGGCAGGTAGAGGTGGGAGAGGAAAGGGTTTTCTGCATCAGACCCTTGAGGCCTCTTAGAAGAGTTAATATAAAAAAAAAATCTGATATAAAGTCTGATGCTCACCTCAATTTTTCTTGTCATCAGAGATTTAATCAAATGATCACAGAAATGGAATATGCATTATCATCTAGCCTAGTGGTTCATAACCTGGAATCCAAGGCTGAACTTGGGGGCAAATGGTCTGTGAACCCTCTAAAATTACATTCCAAATTTTGTGTGTGTTTGTGATTTTTTCTGAGGAGAGGGCCCTAGAGTTTAACACTCAGAGAAGGAGCCAAGGGACAATCACCCATTCACAGAATAAGTAAACAGGTTCAGAGAAATGAGCTAGAGAGCCAAGCAAATGCTGGGGACACAAAGCTCTTCACTTTAACAGGTTCAAATTCTATTTAAGTAGAGACAACAACAGAAATTTAAACACCAAGCACCGGTTAAATAAACAAGCCATTCGATGGCAATCAGCAGTCTACTCATTTGCTGAGTGATGGCCAAGTCTGCAAACCGGTCATTATATGAAACGTAATGTCAGATGCACAACCCAAGGCCAAGAGAGTATACCTCCAAAATAGGGCAAGTAAGATAACCAATACAAATTATGTTTTTTGAGAACTTTTAATGACACTGAGAAAATGCCCACAATAACATGCACATACAAGACTGAAAAAAATATGACTGCTGATTAACTCTGGTATGTGAGACTATTAGGAATTTTTTTTCTCTAAAATCTTACTTTCCAAATTTTCTTCAAAAGCACTTATTACTTCTACATTCAGGGGGAGAAAATGAATATGCTGTATTGCAAGATAATGGTATAGAAAAAGCTCACATCGAGGTTTTAGCCCCCACTATACCATTCAACTGCTGTGTGATAATAGAAAAATCACTTCACTTCTCTGGGTCCCACAAACTTCACCTATAAAACGAAGGACGTACACTAAAAAATCTTTCTAGCTCTACATGTCTACATGAACTATTAAAACTTCCCTTATTGATAAGATGTGGGGGAAACAAACCACCCCAATGGAATGATAAACATTTTAAAATCACATTTCCCCACTACACACAAAAGAAAAACACAAAGACCAAACTGTGGATCGATCTATTTCTAAATGTGTCAGATCCTCAATGGAAGATGTCCTAAATGTGGAGGATCCTCCTCTGGTGGAGCAGGGGCAGAGCTGAGAGGCTAAGAGATGACAAGGACTACAGGATGTTCTATGGCTGAGGAGGGGGAGCAGGGGGAGGCCGGCTGCCTTCTCTATACAGCTCTGGGGTAAGTAAGCTCACAGCACTGGGACAGCAGGGCATAGGCCCTAAAGAAGGCTCTGTTTTCAGATGAGGCAATTAAGATGGGAGAGTCCTTCCATTTCTAGAGACTGGAAAACAGGGACCAGAATGTCCACCATTACCATTCTAACTAGATTCTGTGCATTCCCAAGACCCAAGTGAATCATGGATGTGTCCCACTGTGTGTAGGAACACGGACTGCATGCAGCCACAAATGTTCCAGAAGCTTCTCCATTAAGACAGCCTCACCCCCCACCCATGACATTCCTTCTCCCTGCTTCCGTTTCTCTACAGCCTCCATCACCATCTGGCATTCTGTATTCTACTTTCCTATTTGTCTAATCCCAATTTAAAAAAAAAAAAGAAGAGAAGATACTCTGTGAGGGCAGAGATTTTTGTCTATTTTGTTTACTGCTCTATTCCCAGGTCCTAAAACAGGGTAGATGCTCAAAAAATATTTCTTGGATGAATTTACTGAAGAGTTAGGTTCTCCGAAGTGTGGATAGAGAGCTTTTATACTCTGCACACCAATAGTTTTTGTGTAAACTGTCAATTTACTTTAAACACAATAATGATAATTCAGCCAACAGTGTCAATGATTCCTGTTAGAGGTGGAAATTTACAAAGCAAAGGAAAACATAACGTGCCTGATTTTTCTCAGGAAACGAAACTCCCAGCCTGAATTACCAATGCCCCGCCAGCCACACAGCGTCAGCTCTGAGCACAGGGTCCACCCTGAAGGCACCACCCAGCACATTCGATCTCCCCCTGTCAGCTCTAAGCACTGCAGCAAGGGCAGGGGGTATGTGGTGTGTACACAGAAGGGAGTCCATAAATGTTTGCTTAGAGAATAAATGATGAAATTGCCTCACTTTGGTTTGATTCGTCACAGACCCATGCCTCACAGGAGTTGAAATGAAGGATTTTCTAACTTTCCTCACTACATGACAAGGGTTGAGGTTAAGGGCTAGGAAATGTATGCATGGTGAGAAAAACAACCAAAAGACTTTTTAAAAGCACTAAAGTTTTTCTTTCCATAAAACGCCCCATTCCATTGTAAACGGAAGACAAACGTCCATTCCTTCACTTGTCCCCATATCTACCTCCCAAAGCAACCTAATGAAAACCACAAATACCCACCCTCCAAGTTTATCGGTTCTGTAAAATCTTTGTGTATGTTAACATTACTTAAAGCATGTTCCATGAGTGTTGATAAGGTACAAAACTGGTGGACCCTCTTGACTTACAGATGATGGAGATGGGGACAAGCTGACAGGGGGCACAGGGCTGATCACTCCCAGGTGTCACAGTTCACTGCCATCAGCTACCTACCCTGGGGGCAGGAGAGAGGACCGGCCTCCAGGCAAAAGCCGGACACTTACTTCAGCAAAAAGGAAAACACCCCCAGGCTGCAAGGGGAAAGTCCATCAGGAGGAAACTTGGCAAAGTGAGTTGTGGAGTAACCCCTAGGACTTCTGGTTTAATTTAACTTGCATTTAAAAGACAATGACCATTTACAATCATACCAGTTCCCTAACAATAATTGGAAAGTCCCCGCTTTTAAAAAGCGGTAGATTATGTCCCCTCCATAAGATAAACTCATCAGCAGCAAAGATGATGTATCCCTTCTCATCCTGATGCCTAAAGGATGGTCTTCCACTTCTTCCAAGCTCATTGTGATGGATTTCCTATGTGAAATTAAGAGACTGCCAAGGAACAGGAAACAAAGACAGTTTTAGGGGGCGCAAACGTTATTCCTGGATGACACATCCTGACAAGTCAAACTTCCCCCATGAGTGCTTGTAAAAATATGGAACTCATCTAAATGAATTTCTTTGTAGATATGCTACACATAAAGGGACCAGAGCAGGAGACACAAACACAGTGTGTGGGGAGGGCCAATGCCAAGGAAGGCACCAAAGCCTGCCTCCTCTGCCCTGCCAAATCAAAACACACACATCACATAACTTGGAAACCGATGGTGGCAGTGGTGGTGACGGCGACGGTCATGGAGCTGTGGTCCTTTACTAAGGTTGTTGAACAGACCTGTAACTTCTGTTCCATTTCTGAAGTTTTATACAAGCAACACAAGGGGCTTCATCTGTCCCCTCTCAAACAAGGGGGAAAAAACTCTTCCAAGAAAAGTAATGGTTAAAAGGAAGAAGGTGATGTTTCATCAAGCTCTGAAAACTCGAACACCAGTGGCTGTGAATATTCTACTGCCCCTCCACAAAGAGGGGCCAGGTCTTAAAGTCCCTCTGTTGATTCAAAAATAGAAGGTAAAACAGGGATACCTGGGTGGCTCAGTCGGTTAAGCCTCTGCCTTCGGCTCAGGTCATGATCTCAGGGTCCTGGGATCGAGCCCCACATCAGGCTCCCAGCTCAGCGGGGAGCCTGCTTCTCCCTCTTGCTCTGACGCTCCCCCTGCTTGTGCGTGCTCTCTCTCTCTCAAGTGAATAAATAAAATCTTAAAAATAAATAAATGGTAAAATGAACACAAAACAAACAAGGTTTCCAATGAGCACTTAGGAGCCCTCCAGGCACACACTTCTTCCACTTATGCTTTGCCAAGACCTAAATCTATAAGTCAATACTTATCATTATTATTATTATTTTATAACTGTCACACAAGAATTTCAACACAGAAGAGGAAAGGGAAGAGCATGAGTGGCTTGGGGGATGGCAGAGGTGGGCAAAGAAAACACTGTCTGAGTCCCTACTATGTGCTCGGCCCTTAGCATATATCCTCATTTAATTCAGTTCAATTTAACCCCTATAATAGTAACACTATATTAGGCATTTTTGTTTGTAGAAACTGGTGTTCTTCTCAGGTAAATAACTTACCTTAACTTTGCATTGTTACTATGCTTCAAAATTAATCTTAAACCTAGTAACTATATAGATAATTTCATCTCCCTTTTGAACATATATCTCCTTAGGGGAGCCATTGAAATTTAATGTTAATAGCAGTTGTATCTGAAATATGGAACAAAGGCTATTATTTACCCTTCTTTCTACTTACCTATATTTTTAAAACGTTCCTTATAATAAGCATGAGTTACTTTAAACTAAACACATTTTTTAAAACCTTTTTAAAGCCATTTATTACTATTCGGGAAAATTTAAAAAATCATATAATGCATACAACTCCTCCAGGGGCAGGACTGGGGGGAGGTTGGTGAGGCAAACAACTCTGGAACAGAATTTAAGAGAGCACTAAAAACTCAGCAATCATGCTAGATGAAATTCAATGAAATTCTCCAGTAAAAATCAAAATTAATACCAAAAAAAGGCACAATAAACAAAACTTGAAATGAAGATGGGATCAGAATAAATGAATGTGATTGCCTCAGGCTCCAATATGGCTCCATTTAGCAAGGGCTTACTCTGTGCTGGGCACTGTGATACACTATATTTATTCCTCAGTCAACCCTAAGACAGGTACTCTTATTTTACAGATGAGGAAACTGAGGCACGAAAGTTAAGGAATTAGTCCAAGGTCACAAAACTGGTCCAAGGTCACAGAACTGGTACATGGCAAAATAACTTTAAACAACTTAAAGCAGGTTAATAAGAGGTCATTTTTACTTTCCTTCACCATAAAAATAAATCAACGTCTATGTTTAAAACAGGTCTACAAGGGGCACCTGGGTGGCTCAGTCGGTTAAGTGTCTGCCTTCGGCTCAGGTCATGATCCCAGGGTTCTGGGATCAAGGCCCTCCCCCTCTCCTCTCCCCCTTGTGCTCTCTCACTCCCTGTCAAATAAAAAAATAAAAAATCTTTAAAACGGGACTACAAGGGACACCTGGGTGGCTCAACCGTTAAGCGTCTGCCTTAGGCTCGGGTCATGATCCCAGAGTCTTGGGATCGAGCCCCACATCGGGCTCCCTGCTCTGCGGGAGGCCTGCTTCTCCCTCTCCCACTCCCCCTGCTCGTGTTCCCTCTCTCGCTATGTCTCTCTCTGTCAAATAAAATAAAATTAAAAAAAAAAAAACGGGTCTACAAGTGACCAGCCTGTCAGATAAAGATTTAAACTCAAGCTCAACATACATTCTTCTTCCTAAGATGATTAAGTAATACTGAGGCAATTTGGGCAAAGGACCAAAACCCCACTGTATTGAAATCTCTTTTATTTTATTTAATTGTTCATACAGAGGTGAAACCTCCTAATGGTTCAAAGTATGGAACAGAGTGAAGGAAAGGGAAAAGTTGAGGGCAAAGGCTTTCCTCTCATTTTAATTCCCCACAGGAAGGAAGTTAGAAACAAACGGTATGACCTGGAGATCTGGCTCCCAAAGCAGAGCAGTTTCTCCAGTGCTAAATTGGGATGACTCTCCAGTGACACCCCTTCCCCCTGTGGCCTCCGTGGTCTCCCCTGACCTCCTCACCACCACCTGCCCCACCTTAGGAACACAGACCACTGAGTGTCACCTCCAGAAATGCTGCCTGTTAATCTGGAATGTACCCTTACCACCTCCTGATCTTAACCTGTCAAATGCCTGCTGGCTTCTATATTATACAGATTCCAGAAACCACCCAAAACTTCTGCATTTGGAATCTTGAGCTATGTTTTTCACAGCACCCAGATGATACCTATGCTAGAGGCTTCCATCCACCTATGTCTGAGAATCACTGATCCTCATTTATTAACTTTAAAGAGACAAGAACACCGCAATGTTTAAACACAGATGCAATACAAGGAGACCTGACTATTGTCAAGCTAAGGCTGTTTTTGCCTCTAGCAAAGCATTAACATTAAGACAGTTGGAGGGCGCCTGGGTGGCTCAGTTGGTTAAGCAACTGCCTTCGGCTCAGGTCATGATCCTGGAGTACCTGGATCGAGTCCCACATTGGGCTCCCTGCTCAGCGGGGGGTCTGCTTCTCCCTCTGCCCTCTTCCCTCTCGTGCTCTCTGTCTCTCATTCTCTCTCAAATAAATAAATAAAATCTTAAAAAAAAAAAAAAGACAGTTGGAGTTTCCTGGAGGAAGGTTATACTCTGCCTGCCTTGAGTATTTGTCCATGGGCTGCAGGTTATAGGGAAATTTAATTTTATCGACATTTCCTTCTGCTTTTGTTCCCCACATCACCTATGCCAAATGCTTTCTCATCCATCTTTGTCTGAGAATCACTGATCCTAATTTATTAACTTAAAAGAGACAAGAACACCCACGATGTTAAAACGCGGATCCAATACAAGGGAACATGGATGGGTTCCCAGACATGTCTCTGCACAGGTATGACACAGACGACTGTACTTGGCTGCAGGTAAGGGGTGGCGTGAGGATGAGGCCAAAAAGCTCACATATTCTCCAAAGGATGGAACACACACTCTAGGCTTATCAAAACACTCATTAATGACTGATTATTTCTATTTAGTTGGACTTTGGGGGAAAACACAACTTTGTGGGTAGATTCTTCCACCAGAATTAACCTTCACCCACCTTCCTCCCTCCTTTTCCCCCCACCCCTGCCAAAATGAAATGCCTTTCAATCTTGAGCCAATAAGAAAGGACCTACAGAGCAGAACAAGCTTCGCACATCTCTCAATACTTCCAGTGGTGTGATCACATACTGAAACTGGATACCTCCCTAAAGAGAATATGGAACAAAACCCACCCTAGGGTTTTGTGGCCTAGCACCCTTTCACAAACACCTTGTTTGCCAACTCAGTTACAAGCTCTCATTCAAGTTCAAATTTGTGACCTTTATGGTTGCTAACTAAAAGCAATAAAGCAATCTATTTAGAGAAAGGCAACATGTATTTCTAAGGATTTCCTTTCTCCCCCCCATAAGAGGAATAAGATGCCAAAGTTACATCCTCCATATGTATCCTCCACAATTCACTGCAATTAAGCCAGTAATGGGAAAAAAAAAAAAAATCCTCACCCAATATTACAGGCTTAATGTGCTATTACTTTCCTTTTAAACGGAATCTCTTACTCAGATATGTACATTAGATTGATGACAACTTTCATGAGCCTTCCCAGTCTCTGATTTAAGACTTGAAGGCAGTAAAATAAACAAAAAATCTTAAAGAAGTTTTGTTTGGCAGCATTTTTAAATTGAGACTGTGTTAACACTTTTCCCAACATCTCATTTTGAAATAACTGTAGCATATTAATTCGGGGGAAACACAGGACTTCTAGATTTACTGCAATAAATTTAAATCAACCAAAAGTGTTGGAGGTCCAGCTCCCCAGACCTGATATGCCACCTCCAAGTCTCCACTTGTTTCGGGGACAAGTGCTCATCAAATGAGGACACCAAACTATCTGATAGTCAAGCTCTTTTCGGCTTAAACTTTCTGTAATTCAGTGATACGTATTACCACTGAGGCTAAGTGGGCTTACTCTGTCCTTCTGTGTGACACTAATTTTGTCATATGCTGTGTGACCCAGCATTCACCACATAAGAGAATTTTCTTAGGAACATTCACTAAAGTAGTTAATGGAACGCTCTCCATATTTACTCATTAATCCATTTGTGAATGAGCTGATTCATGCATTAACTCTCCTGCCTGCTCCATCAATCAATCGCTCAGCAGGCATTTCGAAACCACGGGGCTTGGTACAGGACTGAGGTAAGGAACACACAATCCAATGGGGGACCAAGGTGAAGAGTTGTAAGCAAGTAACTTCAATACCACGAGTGGCAAAAGAAACAGACTACCCTTGTATTGTCCAGTATGCTAGCCACTGGTCGCATGGGGCTACTGAGCATTTGACATGTCACTGGTCAAACTGAGATAAGCTCTACATATAAAATACACTCTGGATTTCAAAGGCTTTGTATCAAAAAAAAAAAAAAAAGAATGTAAAATATCCTATTCATAAGTTTTTACTGATTACATGTTAAATTATACTTTGAATATACTGGGTTAAATAAAACATTATTAAAATTAATTTCAGGGGCGCCTGGGTGGCTCAGTTGGTTAAGCGACTGCCTTCAGCTCAGGTCATGATCTCAGGGTCCTGGGATCGAGCCCCGCATCGGGCTTCCTGCTCGGCAGGAAGCCTGCTTCTCCCTCTCCCACCCCCCCTGCTTGTGTTCCCTCTCTCACTGTCTCTCTCTGTGTCAAATAAATAAATAAAATCTTTAAAAAAAATAATAATAATTTCACCTGTTTCTTTTTACTGTTTTTTACCTGTAAAATTGCATATGTGACTGGCATTATATTTTTATTGGACACTGCTGGGCTAGATGCTCCCCAGTCCTGGGTTCTCTTGCTGGGCAGACACAAAGACCATACTTCCCAATCTCCTCAGCAATTAGGGTGAAACTCTGTGATTGGGTTCTGGCCAAAGGAATATAAGAAATATGAGGGAGCAAAGTCTAGGTGCAGTTATGAAACAAAGTGCACAACTGTACCAACTCGCTCTCTCTCCTTGTGGGCCCACTGAAAGCAGATTCCACAGGAGGCCCTACGCCATGGAGAAGCCATTGATGCGGAGCCACAGATTCCTGAATCATCACACAGAAGACCACTCAACGTATATCCAATGGGACCTTGTTACAAGTGAGAAATAAATAAATACAGTATTAAGCTACTGCCATTTGGTTACAGGAAAAGTTGAGGGATGACTACCTGCTCAAGAATTCTCAGGATACGCTTCAGAGGTGAGGTGCATGCGATGGTGCAGAAACGTGTGGTTCTCAAACTCCATGGGGTCAGAATCACTCAGAGAGTGATGGAGTTAAGGAAGAAGACCGTGTCAGTGTTGGTCCTCCTCCAGGGCTGAGGAGCTATGGCAGCCTCCCTGCCCCACGGGCTCCCTCCCAGGCAGCGGGTCGGGAGGGCAGCTGAGCATCTGCAGCTCTAGCAGCTCTAGCCGGGGCTGATGCCGTGCCGCTCGTCTGGGGACACACCTTGAAACCCAGGGTCTTAAAGGATAAGCAAGGGCGCCTGGGTGGCTCAGTTGGTTAAGTGACTGCCTTCGGCTCAGGTCATGATCCTGGAGTCCTGGGATCAAGTCCCGCATCGGGCTCCCTGCTCGGCGGGGAGTCTGCTTCGTCCTCTGACCCTATCCCCTCTCATGTGTTCTCTCTCTCTCATTCTCTCTTTCTCAAGTAAATAAATAAAATCTTTAAAAAAAAAAAAAAAGGATAAGCAAGACTTTGTCAAGCAGTGAAGAGAACAAGAGGCATTCAAGGGAAAGGAACCACATATGTAGAAAGGTCTGGAGGGTTGGAGGAGCATGATGTGTTGGGGAACAGTAAGACTTGCAGCAAAGAATCATCATAGGGCCTGGCAAACAAGTGAGGGGATGGGGGAGGAAAAAACCCAGAAAAGTAGAGACTTACATTCAGCAGTTGGGAGTTTGAATTCTCCCTCCTCAATAACTTTAAAGCAGAACTTTCCTTTCTACAGCATATACAATAATAAAAATAATTAAAGTAAATATGAGTATCTGCTAATACTTCAATTTCCTACAAAATTCCCAGGGAAATGACAGGGGCACAGTACAGTAATTTGACCACTGTGGGCCAAGCGTGAGACTCCAAAATCCTAATTCTTGGGTCAACCACCTAGTTATTATAATCTTGTTATGTGACCTGAGAATTGATGTAACCACTGTGTAGCTGCCGTTTTTGTGCTCTCAGCAGAGGGCCATTTGCCTTTGACCTACTTTACAGAAACCTTTGGGAGATTAGATGTGGAAATTAAAAAAAAAAAACTTGTGTTATAGGAAAAGGTATATAATTTACATGCAAAGAGTGTCTATTATTTTAACCAGGCACTACTCAACCTGGTAAAATGCAAATGACTATCTTGGAGAGAAGCAACCAGAACTGACCAACAACATGGAGGAAGGCAGGGACCATGAGGAACAACATAACTCCACTAGGAATCCTTTCCATTGGTACAATTCTTTTTTTTTTTTTTAAGTTTTTTTTTTTAATTTATTCATCTGAGAGAGAGAGAGAGAGAGCACAAGCTGGGGGAGCAGCAGAGGGAGAGGGAGAAGCAGACTCCCCACTGTGCAGGGAGCCCAATGCGGGGCTCGATCCCAGGACCCTGAGATCATGACTTGAGCCGAAGGCAGACGCTTAACCAACTGAGCCACCCAGGCACCCCCTGTAGTACAATTCTAAGTACCCTCCTTTCCATATTCAAGACAGACAAAAAAAAAAAAAAAAAAACAGTTCCTAACTCACTCAACTGGATTAAAAGCCAAATGTTGGCACCCTCTGAGCAGCTATAAAATATGGTGGTGGAAGAGACAACCTCTTAAATCACTGTATGTACTGCATCCAAATGAATGCTGAGGAAAAGATTTTAGTTTTTCTTTCTAACAGTGCAAGGAGGAAGAGTTCTGTTTGAGCTAAATATATTCTTTACTCAATATAGAAATCTAATGGTTCCTTTGCGATCATTCAGAGGGGGGAAAAGTGATTAAAAGTTTGTTAAAAAAACAGTTTATTAAATGTTTCCTCTCACTGTAGTTAGAATTAGATGAATAATACATGGAATTTGCTTATGTCAAAACTGCAAGGGAGTCAACTGCTTTTACCTCGAAGAGAAAAGAAGTATGGTATTACTTTCAGCAATATTCCTTAATACCATCAAGCTCAATATGAGAAGATACCTCCTTTTTTGACACCCTTAATTCACAACTTTGTCAAAAAAGTTTCACACATATTGTCAACTTATTTTTATCAGGGCACTGTCATAGGTCTCCAATATCTGTTGTGCCAAGTAACAAATACTAAAATATAAAACCCAAATAACATTAACCACTACCAATGTTTCATAGTTATTTAAAATACACACCCAAACATACTTGAAACTAGAAATGACAATCTTAGAATTTTTTTTTAAGATTTTATTATAGGGAAATATATTTCCGTGTGTGTGTGTGTGTGTGTATTATTTGAAAAAGAGAGAGACAGGGATAGCAAGAGAGAACACGAGCAGGGAGGAGAGAGAGAGATGCAGGCTTCCCGCTGAGCAGGGAGCCCGATGCAGGGCTCGATCCCAGGACCCTGGGATCATGACCTGAGCCGAAGGCAGCCACTTAACCGACTGAGCCACCCAGGGGCCCCAAAATCTTAGAATTTTTTCAAAAGCTTTTATATCTTGGAGTACCTGGGTGACTCAGTTCGTTGAGCGTCCGACTCTTGGTTTCGGCTCAGGTCATGATCTCACAGTCATGAGATCGAGCCCTGCATCAGGCTCCACACTGAGTGTGGAGTCTACTTGAGATAGTCTATCTCTACCTCTCCCTTTGCCCCTCTCCCCACTCACGCACATTCTCTCTCTCCTCTCTCTCTCTAAAGAAATACATCTTCAAAAAAATTTTTTTAATCTTTAAGAGCTCATTGTATTTTCCTTATTTTCCTCATTTCTGCACAGGTCAGGAACAGCTGTGTCATGATGTGAGGACGAGTACTTGGGAACCTAGGAGGGAAGCAATCAAATGCTCATAGGAGTTCATGGGTGATCACCTAGCTCCTTGCAAAGGGGGGTTTGTGTTGGCTTTAAAAGTAAAATTAAGGAAGCTTCCAGGTTGGTGAATATGTGGAGAGGTGTGGAGAATGGCAGGCTGGAAGACAGCATGGAAGCTCCATACCCCTTTCCCTGTAGCTTGCCCTTCCCCATAACCTTGCCCTGTACATCTTTTCCATCTGGCCATTCCTGAGTTCAGATGCTGGAAAGGGTGAAGCCATATATTGCTGACACCACTCTTGCTTTTGGAACCTAACAAGAATAGAAGCCTGCAAACCTGAGTGGCCTCACCCTGGGAGACATTTTCGTATGACCTGCTGATGGACTGGACAGTTATTGATGACTGAATGAGATTCTAGTAATGTGCCAGGATCCTTTCACCTTTAGGAATGTTTTCTTACAAGCGTTCCTTGTTCGAAGCCCAGGGAGTGGACTGTGATACTGTTATTTATAATAAGAAATATATATTCGGTCTTTGTCCCCTTTCTGGCACAGAGCTCCTACAAACATAAAAATAAAAAAATAATTAAGAATTGGATTGGTGCTGGGGCGCCTGGCTCGCTGAGTCGGTTAAGCGTCCGACTCTTGATTTTGGCTCAGATCATGATCTCAGAGTTGTGGGATTGAGCCCTGCACTGCGCTCCATGCTCAGCTTGGAGCCTGCTTAAGATTCTCTCTCTGCCTCTCCCTCTGCCCCTCCCTACCCGCTCTCACTCACTCTCTCCTCTCTAAAAAAATAAAAATTAAAAAAAAAATGGATTGGTGCTTCAACATTAAATTTAAAAAAATCAGTGAACCCCAGACTTCACTGACTTCAGAAACATCCAAAACGAAATGCCCAAGGCAGGTGAAGGGCTGTTGGCATGAGTCTCAATAGAAGCTGGGGTGTGCACACCATCTCCCAGATGGAAACTCTGATAGAGACAGGCACCTGCTTCTGCCAACCTCGGGCATGTTTGGAGCACTTACCCTTCGAACTACAGACTGAACCCAAAGCATCAGATATTCTAATCTAGTGGTTCTCAAATGGGGGCAATTTTGCTCTCCTCTGGAGGACACGCGGGAGTATCCAGAGACATTTTTGGTTCTCACGTCTTGTGGAAGAGGGGGTTGATACTGGCATCCAGTCGGTACAGGCCAGGGATTCTGCTGAATATCCTACAGTGCTCAAGTCAGCCCCTATAGCAATGAATTATCCAGCCCAAAATGTTGATAGTGCTGAGACTAGGAAACCCTGCACCAATTCTCTCAGAGGAATTACTTCTCAAATGTAGACCTTCTTCTGCAACAAGAAAACCTGTGTCCCAAGTTCAGTATATTCATCCTAGCATCACATTTTTATATAATCATAATTAGATTACTTATAATCATATGTATGTTATAATATTATATATATACATTATATATATACACACATAAATACTGACAACTAGGTCCCTGATCAAAATCAATTATCCTTGTTCCTTCCTCCCAACTGTGCGCCTGATACGATAATGTCTTTTCTTTCTATGTATCAAATGGTAGTTCCTTTTCCCTGTTCTCTCCATACCTTCTTTTGCATGACTTCTGGGAAAGAACTAGGAACATGCTTAGCAAAAATCCAGACCTTATACACGGTAACTGATTCTTCATTTCAAAAATATATAATTATTACATTTTAGAATAGTATATTCTAGAAGCCCAACAATATTAAACACTGTTTCATGTTTTTGTTCACTTTAAATCATAAACAAGTATAAAACCGTAAGAAGTTAGTGAGGTATGGTTGCTATCACTTTACAAAGAGGAAACTGTGTAAATGACCTAGGGTGTTCTAACAAAATGTATGCACTGAAAAAAAAAAGTCACTAGAATCTGAATCATGCTGTTAGAAGTCTATCTGCTAGATGGGCAATGGTCATCTACCATGGGGGTCAATGTGCAGGTCACCATCAAGGACACCAAGTCCAACCACGACAGAAACATCTTTTCCCAGGGGGACCTTTATCTGTGGACATTATATTAATATCATTCATTCATATAAAGCTAATGCCACAGTAGAACGTTACAGGGGTTCATCATATATGCCACCAAGTAGGCTAGGAGAAAGGAGATCAGGGGGACCTGTTGACTGCCCAGGGTTTCTACAAGCAGACCCTGAGCTCACAATGGAATCATCCAGAAAGCAACCAGCAACAGAATTACACTAGAAGGAAAGGAGAAGATGCTTAACCAATCTGGGGTAAATAAAGCCTTCTCTAAGGAGATACTCTTAAGCTGTGGCTAGGAGGAAGAGTCAATTCGAACAAAGAATGGCTGAATTAGTATGAATTGGGGGTGAGTGTATGCAAAGGCTCTGGGGGATAAAAGAGCTTGCCCCTTTTGGGGAGCTGAAAACCACTCAGTTTTAGTGCACAGGTCCAGGGGAGAACAGCACATGCTGAACCTGGTAGGGTAAGCAAAGTGCAGATACACTGATAGATGTATTAAGGATTTTGTGTTTTAGCCTGAGCTAAATGGGAAACCATTAAAGGGTTTTAAGCAGAAAATGTCATGTGGCCATAGGAGCACGGAGGTGAGAACTGAGTTTCAGATGCAGATATGGTAGGAGACCATGAATCGGCACATAGTAGTTAAAACAATCAAAATGAATGACATCATCTAAGAAGAAGATGCTCGCCCAGGACAGAGGCTTGAGCAACACAGGCGACAGTAATAATCGTTATACCCCGTTCTCACCCACACCGTATCCACGGTGCAAACCAACACTACTGCGACAGTAGTCACACATCTTTTTCCAGATCCTGAGTATTGACGGCAATTCACCTATAGCTGACTTACACCTTCTAAAATCATCCTAAGCTAAGATCAAGACTAATATTACCTAGTTACTTAACTTTACATCTATTTCTACCCCATACTCCAACTGGACTTGCTTTATAGTTCCTTAATGATCTATACATATTCCAACAATCTATTTCAAAATCAAAGAATTTCTGACTTGGAAGAGATCATCTAATGCAAATCTTCCTTTCCACAAGAGGAAAGGGTAGCTCATTCAGCAAGCTGGACAAGGTCTGTCCACTCTGGTCTCAAGCTGTTGTGTTACAGACGGGTGACTATGACCACACTGCCTAATTTCCAATGTAAATTTTTTTATGTTTTATCGTAATAATAACTTGGAAATAAATTGCACTGCCAGTGGTAAAGCTAACAGCACAAACATTCCACCAAAAAATGTTTGCGTGTTCTGAAACCCAAAGAAACTCCATCTATGCTAAGCCCAACCTATACCCATTTCTCAGATGGCTTAACAGAAAGAAAATAAGAAAAGTTTTGTGCTCCCCTTTCTACAATCTCTGAACAGGAAAAGAGGCTGGCACAGGGCACTTACTCTAGAATACACCTGCTTAAGGTGGGGAGGTGGAGGAGGGGGTTCTGCCCATGCTGCCTGAGATGCCACACATCCGGGTAACTCAGGGAACAGACCGCAAACTCACTTAACTGAGGCCCCCCCACGGGTGATTCCACACTCCCAACTTGTTACACAGGCAGCCTCCCCTCCTCTGCCATCCTCCATCACCCTCTCAACCCTCCCATCCACCAGGCCCACCTCTATGTCCTTAGATTATTTTCCACTGTTTGCCATGTTCAGCTTCCAGGGTTTCTTCCTGGGCATTCACTTTCCCTGTCTCTGTGCTTTGTTGACTCACAGTTCATCAGGATGGAATGCAAAGTCCCGAGTGGTCAGGAATACTTTTTGTGCATCTTTTGTGCATCTTTTTGTGCATCTTTGTTGTATCACAGAAAACGCTTGCACGTGAGCAGCATACACTACTTTCCAACCTTACAGTTAGACAGGGGTTTGCTCCACCTCGGTGTGGTAGCGGCCCAGCCTACCCTCCGCCAACACCACAAAGCCCTGCTAAATCCCCACAATCCTCTTTGCAAAAAGCCCTGAGGAGTTTCCCAGGCCGTGAGGCAGAGGCCAGTCTGCTTTTCCAAGGTGCACTGCACACCAGAAATACCCGGGATGTGCCCATCCTGACAAACTCTATTTTTCCTTTGCACATGGTTGGCCCTCTGTGAATGACTCACAGATGAGAACAGCTAACACGGGACCTGGGTGGATGGTGGAGCCACAGGGCAGGGGTGAGGGGACGCATCACAGAGAAAAGCCAAACAGGGTGTGACGAGGCCGGGGCACACACATACCTCGGCATACAAGTCTCATCTCACTAAAGGAAGCAGAAGCCCATAAAAGTAGGAACCACCCCACCTTTGTGGTTCCAATGTGCCCCCTTAGGGTATCAACTAAGGGCTGATCATTTGTCCTGGCAGACAGACAGATGGAAAAAGCCTGTCACCAATTATGTGATGAGAGCTTGAAGGCCCTTTTTAACCTCGAATGCACTTACAGCACTCCTGGCCTCGGTTTCCATCTGAATCACACAGGCAGCGTCCCAAGCCCAGCTGCCAAAATATTTCAGAGTTTCCAACCCAAGAGACTTGGTAAAATCCATAAAGGAGGAGATGTGCAATTCAGGGAGCTCAGTCTTGGTCAGCATTGCCTCCTTCTAGACTGACCTCCCTAACCCCCTCCCAAATGGGCTCTTCCCAGTCTCTCTCTTACCCAATACAGTAACAACACCCTCTAAAGGGAGGTTCCAGGGCTGCTAATAATCCAGCTGAAACTCAGGGCACACAACTCCTCTAGATCATTCAGACTACTCTCTATTACTTATAAAATAGTAAAGGGGAGAGGTGATGGGGCAGGCTGTCCATCATGTTGGACAATCCAAAGCCATCTGTATTTGCTCATGGATCTAAGCAACCAGATTAATCTTTAGGGCTTTTATTAAAATTAGTTTATAATCCCAAACACACAGTGAGCGGGTGGTGGAGAAGGACGGCCACAATGTCCCTGGAGGGTGAAGAGAGAGCGAGAGGGGAAAAGGGGAAGCAGCCTTAGAATCACAATTTTGTGATATAAATCATCTAAGCACAGAGAACAGTTGTAGATAGGAAGTCAAAGAAAGATATGCATCAACTCCCCCTTTACTTTGTGATAAAAAGACCTACCTCAAACTCAGATTTTGGCATTAGAAGCTCATACATTGTATATTTTGGAAATAAATGGCCTAAGTACTCTCGAAAACCTAATGTGGCAACTCCCTGAGCCCCTTCAACAATCTTTCCAACTCATTACTCTTGCTGTTCACAGACTCAGAGGGTGGGTATGTGGCCTGGAACGAGGTTTGTAGGAGCAGCTTACGAATACACACACATGCGAGAAGGTAGCCAAAGAGAGGACGACAAAACAACATTTTTTAATAAGAAAAGCAAAAATAGTTTTAAGAGTTTTTAAAAACTCATTTCCCAGTAGAAGTAATTCTTACATGATGAACTCTCTTGCTTGTTTCAAGACTGTGTGGCTTTCTCCCGAATTCTCTAATTGCCTGGGCCCAGCCAAGTCCTACATGTCTGGGGTTGCAGTTCAGACAACATAAGCAGTCTTAAAGCTTATCCTCAACATTTTTCTTTATATTTCTTTCTTTCTTTTTTTTTTACACCCAACCCAAAAACTTTTTTTTTACAACCCAAACTCAAAGACTCGCTTTTTTAACAGAGAGCGATTAGAAATTATAAAAAATGAAAAAGGTTTGAATGTTCTGATGCAGCTAGAGGTTCTTTTCAAAATTAAGAGCATTACTCTCTGCTCTCCCTCTGGACAGTGCCCAGCATTTTTGATAAACACACATCTGCAGAAACTATCAGAGTTTCCGCTTGTTTTACAACACCGGTCACAAGAGTATGATCTGGGTAGCAGTCTGCATCCTTTTGTTCTGCAACAACCATTCTAAAAGGTGGCTGGATTCTAAGGGTGAAAAGAGAAAACAGAAATTCAGCATTAACTGCCTTGCATCAAAGTTCCCCAGATGTGCCTGCGTTTATCAATTTGGCAAAGAAGTACTGGTGAAATCCTACTCTGGTTGGTGGAAAAGAGGAAGCAAAAATAAGACAACGATGACCACTTTCCAGGTCTGGCTAAAACGTTCAGGGCTCTGCCTGTCTTTGACCCCCATCCCACCCGATCTCCCACCCCCCCAAAATCAGATTTATAAAAGCAGGATGATCTGGTCTGACTTAAGGCTCTGGGAGGGAACACACATAGAAGAGGCTACCTACCAACTTTGTTATAAATATGCACTGGTCCTTTTAATAGCCCCTCTCTGGATTTTCTCCTGCCCCAATATATCCTCCTTAAGATGCAGCCCTCAGATCTAAACACAGACTCAGAGTGGGAGCAGGTCATGGACTTGAAATGAGAAAGTAACGTCTTAGTGCTCCTTCTTTAAAAGGCCCGGTGATAAAATCTGCAGATATTTTCGGTGCACAAGAGCAGGAGTCAATCTTTCCAAAGCGAGATGCTCGATGCCCAAGCTGATCTTTCTGGGAGCTTGGGAGAGGAACTGGATGGCTTGCAGGTGTCAAGACCCAGCAAAATAGCCTCCCCCCCTTAAAAATCTCATGCCCTCCCCAATTAAACATTTGAAATTTGCTCTAGATAACCATACACAGAAAACTCCCCTACTTGGAAAAGGAAGAAAAATGAGGTAAAAATGCTCTCCTTCTATAATCAAAACAAAAACCCAAACTCAGAGACTCGCTGGCATCCAAATCCCATTCACTCCACAGTTTGGAAATAAATGACAAGCTGCTCCCAAATCTTCCATCATCACCTCCAGTGCTACCCTTAGTTAGCAAACTCCCCTCTGAAATGCAAATGCCCTTTGGCAGATATTATTGTTAGTTATTTATACCACGTGTGAATGTTTTAATCAGATAAGAGCCCAACATCTCGCTGAGATCATTCACACACAGAGACCGAGAGAAAAAAGGAAGTGGGGGTGGATTCTGGAACACTGAAGGTTAGGGTGGGCAGGTGGCCACCCCAAGGATGAGGGCTGTCATGGGGTCCCACAGGCCAAGCGCAGCAGGACGGCAGACAACATTTGCCCAAAGATAACCTTGTCCTTGGCAGTGTCGGCAACCACCTCCCTGCAAGGAAAGGCTTTTCAGCGGCAGTTATCAAAGACACAGACTAAACAATAATTCTAGGGTTCTGTTCTCCACACCCATCTTACTGCCACAAAACTCATTTTGTAAGTATTATTGGGAGAATTCTCTAAATGTGCTGCTTTATGCCTTACCTTTACTGGCTATTATGAAACCACTTTTAATCCCTATTAGGAAACCACATAAACTTGGTTTAAAAGGTTTTATGCTAAGTAAGAGGCTGCAGTGTAGGTAAAACAGCTCCCAAAACTCTTTCTTCACAGGAAAAGCTGGAAGTGTTAACAGTTCATTGTCTACACGGCTTCCAATTCCTGTTGATAATCCAAGCAGAGTATATTTTCATACTGTTATCCTCTTTTGGTCATAGATAGGGATAAAAAACCCAACCCCTCATCTAATAAAAGCACTTTGTGGCTTTTTCTCTCTGTTTCTTTTGTGTGATAGGAAGACAGTGGAAGCAGGGTACCTTTTCTGCAGAGAAGTCAGAAGGCGCGGCATGGGTCTTCCTAGACACCACATTAAGGTAACCCCTGGATTAACTTTCATTGGACAACCAGCCTATGGGGACTTCCTGACATCCGGAAAAGAGAGACAGGGAAGGAGACCTCAGGGAGCCTCAGACATCTGCCCTGAAGCCGGAGCAGGCTCAGCAGAAGTTAACAAGGCTTAAGCTGCAGGACCCTTCCTGGCAGGCAGGGGCCCGCCCAAGGTCCTATAGCTAACTTGGTATTTGTAATTTTCTATTCGTTTTCTTGAAGAGGGGCTCTACACTGTAAACACTTCAGGGCCCTCCAAAAGCTGGATCTGTCTCTGACCTGAAGGTTCCACAAGTGTTGGAAACTCAGCAAGACCCCAAGTGAACTCCTGGTCTCTCCGTTCCCTGCTCTCACACCTGCGGCACTGAAACCGGCCCCCGCCCCTGCGGAGCCTGCATTTGATTAATGGCATCAGCACCTCCCAAGTCAGAAGACCGGGTGTTATTATTCCTGCTCCCTCACCCACTGCCAGTGTGCAACGGTCGAGCAAATTCTAGCTCCATAAAAAATCGTTCCAGTCTAACCCTTTCCCCCATCCCCTCAATCAGAGGGCTTGCCTGGGGGCTCAGAGCTTTCACCCCTGGCCCCCTGCCTCCCTTCTCTTCCTTTCTGACTCTGACCCCACTCTGACATGAGGATGGTCTAAAATACCCAGCAGTGGCTCCACAGCCTTCCAGACTGGAATGCGGGGGGCTGGGCACATGAGGCAGCTCTTCAGGAATTGGCCACCTCATCTCACACACAGCTCTGAACTCCTCTCCCTTCCCTACACACTTCTAAACTCACTGTTCCCTTCCCATTGATGCAGATCCACCCTAGCCCTGTCTATACCCTAACCCCATTAGGGTTTGTGTTCATCCTTCAAACTCAGCTCAGATGCCGGCTTCTCTTCAATCCTTCCTGATCACCCCTGGTCACTGGTTCACATCACCCTTTGACTCTTGTGGAATCAGCCCTTTTTTCTACTAACGTTTACTTTTGTCTCCCAAGCTAGACTGGGCTCCCTGTTCATCTTTTTCTCACTCCTCTACCGCTGCGGGGTTCATTGACTCCTGAGTACTTTTCCACATCCCATCAGGACTTCGCCTTAACAGTTACGTTTGTTATACTGAAAGGCAAGACTCTACAGTAACACGGTGAGGAGCACAGGGCTCTGGAACTCAATGAGTGGTCTGAATCCCAGCTGTGCTACTCACTCCGTGACCTTAGACAATATTTACCTTTCTCTTGGTTCCTCCATTTCCCCATCTATAAAATAAAGGTAACAAGAGTATCTACCTCTTGGGCTGTCCTAGGGATTAAATAAGCCACTAGACATAAAGAGCGTAGAAGAGTTCATGATAACCAGGGAACACTCAGTAAGTGTCACCTATTCTGATGGAGGGGAGGGAAGGGAGGAAGTAGAGAAGGGAGGCTTTATTCAGTGATCCAGTTTCCCCACTCCACTGTATAAGCCCCTTCCAAGGAGCAGAGGGGATACTTACTTGAAAGCCTGTTGTGCCAAGAAGGATACTGTGCACATATCTCCTACGTTTCTATGAATAATAAAGATGATGCGGTCGGAGCA
Source organism: Mirounga angustirostris (assembly GCF_029215605.1). Classification (NCBI taxonomy): domain Eukaryota; kingdom Metazoa; phylum Chordata; class Mammalia; order Carnivora; family Phocidae; genus Mirounga; species Mirounga angustirostris. Next base: position 12,233,537 of record NW_026991711.1, on the reverse strand, counting down.
CGAGAAGCAAGAGCACACACGGACTCACCTAGAGGCAAACTTCTTCAAGCTAGGGCTATACTCCTGTTTCCAAATACAAACCAGGCTATCGTCCACCCCCACCCCCCCACCCCCGACCACTCAACTCAGGACAGCTATTCCAGCTCCTTCTCCTTTGCACTTCCCAGGGCACTCTCACCAGGTGACCCCATCCATTCCCATGCCATCCTTCCCTTGCTGGAGCCCACAATTCTATCTACAGCCTCAATAGTCATGGTCCACTGATCTACAGATGTCTCCATTCTGATGTGTCTAACCTCACACTAGGGATGCCCCAAACCAAAATCCTCCTCTCCATCCCAACTCCCTCAGACTCATTCCCTCAAAATGGGTCTCCCCTCAATAGATGCCCCAGAGGTGCCCAAGGCAAACATCTGAACGCTCTTAACTCCTCCCCTTGACTCCCTTTCTCTTCTAGATTTAACTTTCTCTTAAATCCAGATATTTTTCTCCATCTCTACTACCATCTACCTTAATGAAGCCAACATCACCTGTCATTCTGCTGCAAGGACCCCCTCATTAGTGTTCCTATCTTCAGACCCTGCCCCCTTTCTCCAATCCATCATTCACTCTGCAGTCTGAGTGATCGTGCTAAAACATCAATCTGACCATGTCTTTCCTTATCTAAAACTTTCAGTAAATGGCTCCCCTCCAATACTGGAATGAAGTACCAAAAGACCCAACAGGATCTGGTCCCTGCTTACCTCTCTAGCCCACTGGTCACCAATGTACCCCCACAGTTGTCCTCCAGCTCCATAAGCCCCCTCCAGCCTTGTGGAATTACTAGCAGCTCTCAGGAGGTCTCAGCTCTCCCTCCCCGGGACTTTGCTTCCTTAGCAGATATGTCCCTCTCCTACCCCTTCACCTAGTACATTCTTCTCTTCCTTCAAGATTCAAGTTAAACATCACCTCCACCAGGAGCATTCCCTGACTCTGTCCCAAAGGTGAGCTAGGCATGCCTCATAGATTTTTGCATCGTATCTATGCTTACGCCCATCACAGCTTGCATCCCACTTAGGAGCTCCTACTGGCTCTCTCAGAGCAGGAACTATATTAACAGGCATCCAATATTTGAAATTGGATGAATATTTGAAAATTAAAGAAAAGAAGAGGAGGTGTAACATAACAAGAAATATATATTTGGTCTCTGCCCCTGTTCCTGGTACAAAGCTTCTAAAACTCTTGGAATTCCATGAGCGGCAAAGGAGTATCTTTTTTTATTCATAATAAGCCCCATTCAACCTAATCTGAGTTTATGCTAATGAGGTGACTCCAGGAGGCTGGTTGCCAGAGGAACCAACCAAGTGATTAAAGGGTTGGATCTTCCAGATCAGTCCCCTGACCCAGAGGGAGAGGAGAAGGGCAGGAGATGGAGTTCATAACCAATGACCAATTATTTAATCAATCATGCCCACATAATGGAGCCTCCATAAATACCCTAAATGAAGGGGTTCCGAGAGCTTCTGGGTCGGTGGACACATGGAGGGGGCCGGGAGTGTGATGGACGTAGAGAGGGGATGGAAGCCCCGCATCCCGTTCCATACACTGCCCTATGCATCACTTCCATTTGACTGTTCCTGAATTACATCCTTTTTAATTAACCAGTAATAATCAGTATTTTCCTGAGTTCTGTGAGCATTTCTAGCAAATTGTCTAACCTACAGAAGGGGTCATGGGAAGCCCAGATTTACAGCCAGTCAGCTGAATGCCAAGGTGACAAACTGGGACTTCAGACCAACATCTGAAATGGGGGCAGTCTTGTGGGACTGAGCCCTCAACCTCTGGAGTCTATACTCACTCTAGGTAGTTAGTGCCCAAATTGTTTAATGTGGGGGGCGGGGGGAAACCCACACATTTGTTGTCAGAAGTGTTGTGAGTAAAGGAAATAGTTCCTTCTAGTGGAAGGAAAAAACAAGGAAAAGGTTTCCGGGTTCTTTCTGACTGCTCTTCAACAATAAAGGAAGCAGAGAGAAATCAGAGTAATTTCTAAGACTGATTGCTCGACGATGCTGTCGCCTATTTCATCAGTCTAGAAAACACACAAGGAATACCAGAAGTGCAGAAGGCAAAACTACGTAGCATATAGGACTGCCACCAAGTCTGTATCTTAGCATTCTACAAGCAAACTCTCATCACAGAGACTCTGTAGAGCCCAAACCTACTCCAGAGGGAAGAGAAAACCTACAGCCCGCTACTAGCTCCACGTCCTCACATCTACCTCAGTCCCTAGGATACGGGTGTTTCCTTGGCAGAGAAACAAATGTTCATTGAAATGCATCCTCAGATAAAGGCTTTGATTGTTCACTGACATTTGAAAAAAAGTAAAGTACTCCTTTATCCAATATTCCAGGACTGAGGTAACAAAAAGTACACACAGGCAGACACAAATACACAGGCACACCTACATCACACGCAGACATACAACATACAACATGCCCAAACCTTCGCACACGTGTACACCTACATCACACGCAGACATACAACATACAACATGCCCAAACCTTCACACACGTGTAACATGAGGGTGGAGGAAAATTATCTTCATAATTCACGTAATATGTAACGGGAAAGCTAGAATCTATTCTCCATCTATTAAGATACAGATGTATTTCCTGTAGACACGAATACACTTGGTTTGGAAACTCTAGTAATACCTCTGCTTATATTTTGCTGGGACTCCTTTTGTTAGCAAAGACCGGAAATAGAAAATATGTAGATTCAAATCAAGGTTACTTGAGGATGCAGCTGCCACACTGGAATTTTTCTTTCATCAAAATGCACCAGAGAGTCCTTACAAAGACAAGCCTGATCTGCTTTATGAACAGGCTGGTTCACAAGGAAACAGATTTACAAATATACTTAACTCTACATTCAAACCTTAACCCTGAGCTCCTGAATCTTTACCAATACATTCTTTATAAGACTACTTAATTCAGCAACTTATAGAGGATAGTCTATTTATTCTACCTTAAAAATGAAGAATTTATGTTTCTCCCTCTAAATTTCTTGTTTCTATTTTTACTAAATTGCAATTGAACTGGCAGCTGGATAAGAACTTTCCCTCTGTAATGGACACAGAATGGTACCAAAATAAAGGCTAGAATATAAAAGAACATAAAATATAATAAAGGCGGTATCACAAATCAGTGAGTAAGGAATGAATGAATTCAACAAACAGGATTGGGAAAAATGAGAGTTGGAGGTAAGGAGGGAATCAAATTAGGGCCTCAACTAAACTATATATCCAGGAGTCGGCAAACTGTAAAGGGCCAGCTAATAAATATTTTAAGCCAGCTACTGAATATTACAGGTTCCTGTCACAACTGTTCAACCATGCCACTGTGAAAGCAGTCATCAACAACAATGAAGAAGTAAGTGTGGCTATGCCAATAAAACTCTATTTACAAAAACAGGTGACAGGATCTTTGGACAAAAAAGCCAAGGAGTAAACAAACAAATAATTCCAAAAGAAAATACAGGTGAACATCTGATTTGAGGTAAGCAAGAATATCTGAGCGTAAAAGCAATGGGAGAAATCACAGAGGAAAAGATGATTATGCTTATCACATACATTTAAACTTCTGTTAGTAAAACAAGTATCATAAAGAAAGTAATCAAAAGGCAAATGAAAAAATGGAGAAATATTTTAAATAAATATGACAAAGGATTTGGAGCTTGAAAGTTATATCTTTGTCTCTCAAATTGGCAAAACATGATGCTGCAATCATTTATAAAACAAAACTAGGGGCACCGGGGTGGCTCAGTTGGTTAAGCATCCAACCCTTGATTTCCGCTGGGTCATGATCTCAGAGTCAGGCTCCACACTCAGCGTGGAGCCTGCTTGTCCCTCTCCCTCTGCTCCTCCTCCCAGCTTGTAAACACTCTCCCTCTCTTTCAAATAAATAAAATCTTTTAAAAAAACAGAAACAAACAAAAAAAACCAAGACAATATTCACCACTGCTGGAATGTAAATGGAATCAATCGTCAAGCAATAAAATATATGCCTTAAAGGGACTTTTAAAAATTCATTCTTGCCTTAGTAAGTTCATGTTCATGAATCTAGCCTCTGAAAATATTAAAAATCCATAGAAAGATTTTTGGGTAAAGATGTCCCCTGTAATTTTAATGCATAATAACCTAAGTGCCTAATAACAAAAAGCATTTAAATAAATTCTAGAATATACAGTACAATGGAATATTACGCACATACTAGTGTTTTAATGGAACATTATGGGCATAAGAAAATGGTCATAAGAAAATAAGTGGAATGGGGCGCCTGGGTGGCTCAGTTCATTAAGCGACTGCCTTCAGCTCAGGTCATGACTCTGGAGTCCCAGAGAGTCCTGCATCGGTCTCCCTGCTCAGCAGGGAGTCTGCTTCTCCCTCTGACCCTCCCCCCCTCATGTACTCTCTCTCAAAAAAATAAATAAAATCTTTAAAAACAAAGAAGTGGAACAGGCATCGGTAAGGGCACCTGGCTGGCTCAGTTGGTGCAGCATGTCACTCTTGATCTCAGGGTTGTAAGTTTGAGCCCCGTGTTAGGTGTAGAGATTACTTTAAAAAAAAAAAAAAAAAGTCTTAAAAAAAGGCATCAGGAATTATTTATGAAATAGTATATCATTTTTATATTTGCATAAGCAGAGAATAATACTAGAAAACACACAGTACATGTTAAACAGTAATTATTTCTAGGTTGTGGGATTATGGTTGATTTTTCTTTTCCTCTTTATTCATCTCTGTAGTCTCTAAATTTCCTCTAATAATTGTATATTCTAAATATGAAAGACAATGTTACTTTTAAAAAGCAAAAGAGTTGTTGCTTCTCACTGAATCTGTGAAAGAAATATAAATCAGCTACTTCGAATATCTAAAAAGTAAGACTTGACCAAAGCAACAACAGCTTTACCCATCTGTTTCTACTCAGTATTTCTGCTGCTTTCCTCTTTAATATCTAAGAAACAGCTACCAACTCTGAAAGGGTGAAGACCTCCCAGAACAAACACATTCCAGACCCCACAATGGAACATTTCAGAATTCCTCTGGGATCTGTAAGTATGCCAGTGGTCATGCTTCCAGCAGTTGAGGCAAAATTAGTGCTGATCTGAACCCCGGTATAACCATGTTATTGGCCTAACAATACAGCAATCTAAGGCGATGTTATTCTGTTCATAGATAACGCCATCAGCATCTTAATAAAGAGCAATAAGAAGGCAGACTGCTTGAAATCCCAAGGAGAGAAAACACATTTTCTTGTCTTCAACTGTTAAAAATCTCAAAATAACCTTTCTGGAGGGCAATCTGGCTAAACATATATCAAAACCCTTTAAAAAGCAAATATACTCTGACCTAGCTATTCCAGGTCTAGAAATCTGTGGTAAGAAAACAATTTGACATGTTTAAAGCATATATGCAAGGATAGAAAAAACAGAGAATAGTGGGGGAAAAAAACCCAGAAAAGTAAAACATTGGGTATAGGTTAAACAAAATGTCACATCCTGAAACGTAAATGTTTGTGTCCCCTCAAAATGGGTATGTTAAAACCTAATTCCCGATGGGACGGTACGTGGAGGTGAGGCCTTTTGGAGGTGATTAGGTCATGAGGGTGGCGCCCTCATGAAGCTCTTTTATAATCTGTAAGAGATTATAGTGCTCTTATAAAAGAGACCCCACGATACCCACCAACCCTCCCCCATGTGAGTTTATACTGTGAAGACAGATCCCAGGGAGCCAGGAAGTGGGCCCTCACCAGACCCCAAATCTGTGCATGCCTGACTCTTGGACTTCTCAGCCTCCAGAACTGGAGAAATAGATGTTTTTATTTATAAGACACCCAGTCTATGGTATTTTGTTATAGCAGCCTGAGATGAACCAAGACACATCCATACAATGAAATGACGCCATTAAGATTGACTCATAGATGTATACTTATTAACATGGAAAGACATCTGTGATACATTGTGGAGATTATTTAAAGCCAGTTATAGACTACATAACAAAATAACATGCTTATTATACTTACGTATTAGCTTGGGCTGCCCTAACAAAATACCATAGACCAGGTGGCTTAAACAACAGAAACGTATTTTCTCACAGTTCTGGGAGCTAAAGTCCAAGGTTAGGACGCCGGCAAGGTCAGCACCTGATGAAGACCTTTGTCCTGGCTTACAGCAGACAGCTTGCCTTCTTGCTGTGTGCTCACATGGCAGAGTTAGGAGTCTCTTACTCTTCTTATAAGGTCACAGCCCTATTAGGTGGAGGCCCCACCTTTATGCCTCCATGTAATTTAATTACTTCCTAAAAGACCCCATATCTCCAGATGTGGTCACATTGGGGATTAGGGCTTCGACATTTGAATTTTGGGAGGGACACAATTTAGTCCACAGCAACTCTAAACAATTACATATTTTTTATGAACCGTGCTGTACATGGGTGAAATTGTGGAACGTTTTGCCTCAAAATGTTTAAATCGGTGGTTACCTCTACGTACTGAACATTAGCATGCTACAATGAACGTTAATTACCTGTTTATAATTTAATAAATATTAATAAGATAGTAAATTTTAATAAAGCATCGGGAAAAGGTGCAATACGCTTTCGCGCTAGTCACACTGGCTGCACTCAAAAAGAGCAGCAGCAACAGAGCAGTGCAATCGCAAGATGCAGGAAACGGATCTAGGAATCAGAGCTGACTGTTCCTTGAAAACATCTCCCATTTACTGCTGTGATCCTAACAGGCAACAAAAACAAAACCCACTGGGCATCATTAGGAAGGGGATTAGAAATAAAATGGAAAACACAGCCTATCCGAAGCCATAGTCCAGTGATCAGACCAAGAACCAAAGGAACGTTCCGGAAGGCCACTAAGCAGGTTTCTGCTTTCTTATACCTCAAGACAGTTCTCACAGTGCAAGAAAAAGTTATGAGGGCACACCTAAAATCATCAAGATCTAGACTATACTTTCTCCACTGCCACAAGCTGACAGGTATTATACAATTTTTAACTTATCACTTGTCACAGATTCACCACTTATGTTTCCCCCTCCTTCCCACCCCTCCCCACCTCCAAACAGACACACAGACATGCACAAGCCGGACTACAGGCTCTTCAGAGCCAGACATTATCACCCTCAACTCCATTCTCTTGCATAGTGCACATATGATAAATCAGAGGACTTTCATAGCCGATAGGTATTTTCTATTAGGAAGGACTGTTTAGCCTGGGGAGACTACAGTGGTCTGATAAAAATTCTATACTGTAATAAAGGCTGAGAACATGCTGAAGATGTGTAGCAAATCTTAACAATAAAAAAAAAAAAACCATGAAAAACTTCACAGCTTTAAGGAGGTAAAAAGAAAAAGGCAAATATTAATTTATAATGGGTAAAATTATCCTTACTATCCCATCATGTCACAAAAGAAATGGAAGACAGAAAGTGTGTTTTCTCCTTGTGAATTGCAGCAGTTCGCCTTCGTGACCGCTCTCTACAGGGCTGCTGACAGGGTCCTAGCTGCAACTTCTTCCACTTGAGTTCTAATGGGCGAGAAGACAGCAGGGTACAGAATAACCCCCCCAGCTCCTCAGGCCTTCCACGGACATGTTAACAGAGGGGAATATTATGTTAATGGCTTGAGTAAAACAGGTCAAGTCCTAGTCAATAAGGCTGGGCCCATCACAAACCCTCACAGACAAGGAAAAAGGGGATTTACAAGCGTATGGTGTCGCTCGTGCTGCCCCTCCTCAAGGAAGGTCACTAGGCTGAGCTGTGCTTTCCTGCCCCCCTGACAGGCCCTGAGAGATCTGCCGGCCCTTCCCTGACGGGGACGTGAGCTTCCTCATCATTTCGCCAGCGCTCGGCACACAGAAGCATTCAAGGTTGTGTCTGGAATGAGCTGAAGTAATACATTCAATTACTTAGAAAAGGGAGACTTTAGGAAAAACCTATACTCGGGAAATAGAGACTATCCTAACTCAGCTTTGCCCCTCCATTGCGGTAGGATTACTAGTCAAAATTTAAGTGTGGTACAGCTGAAATTCAGTCAGTCCCCAGATGCCAGATAAGCCCATTTCCCAGTGTCCTACCCACCATGGGGCTGATTCATGCTGTTTAGATATAAAAAGAACCTTCCTGCACAAGATTCCACAGTTGCAGCCTTATAAAGCTAAAGTCTGCACTAGAGACATCTAATTTTTGCTTCAGAGCCAACCTTAGTGATCATAAAAATGCTTTTTCTTCACTACAAAGGGCTCTATTAGCTTATTAACTTATACTCTGCCTTGTTGCAAAAGGATTTAAAATGATTTACATACATACATTAAAAAATAAGATAAAAAGTATTTAATAAGCAGATGAGAAAAAGCAGACGGTGATAAAATAGTAATATAGGAAAATAAGAAGCAAAGTTTAAGGGCAATTAAAAAAAATATATCACTGGGGCACCTGGGTGGCTCAGTCATAAGCGGCCAACTCTTGGTTTCTGCTCAGGTCATGATTTCAGGGTCATGAGATCAAGAACCCCTCCCCCCCACACACACACATAGGGCTCTGTGCTCAGCAGGGAGTCTGCTTGAGATTCTCTCCCTCTGGCCCTCCCCCCACTTTCTCTCTCTTTCTCTCAAATAAATTTTTTTAAAAATCTTTTTGAAAGAGCCTATATATGTTAGAATTGGGTCACAGGTTTAGATCTAAGCTTTCTTTAACAGTCAACTGAAGAGGTGGCTGGGACCAGTTACATGAATCTTAATGTACATAAAATACAAAGTAGTTCCTCAGAAAAACACAACCGTTCAGAGTATGGAGAGAAGAAATTTACTTCTAGGGCCCCTCATAAAAAGAACACTAAAAAAAACAGAAATAATTATGACAATAGCTAACAATTAGCACTAACTTATATATAAAACACTACCCTAAGGACTTTAGACATATTCATTCATTCAATAACCCTATGAGGAAAGTATTGTTATTATCTGCATTTCATTAAGTGCAGATCCATTTCATTATTCATTAATAATGAAACTGAGGAACAGCGCAGTTAGGTAAACTGCCCAAAGTCACACAGCTAGCAAGTTGTGGATTCAGGATTTAAGCCCTGCAGGCTGGCTCCAGAGTCTGCACTCTTTGTTTGTTTGTTTGTTTTAAGATTTTATTTTTAAGTAATCTCTACACTCAACATGGGGCTCAAACTTACAACCCTCAGGAGTCGTGTGCTCTATGGACTGATTCGGCACTCTTAACCACTACACTACCGTGCCTCTGGCTGATCCAAAAGCAAATGAGCAATGCCCTCAACAAAACCCTCATGGCAGACATCACTTTCATAAGGATGTTCCTTATGATGCCCTTCAGTTAGGCCAAGAGGAAAACACAAAGCTTAGTTCAGGAGCAGCAACTCCACTGACGCCAAAATGAGGCAGTCCACCCACATGGGTTTCTGACACATGGACAGATCTGTGGGATATTTAAGAGTCTCTCGAAGACTGGGGGGCCTCAAGCCCTAATCCTCATGAATATTATTCCTCTCCCTCCACACGACTGAGTACGCACTGGAGGGCCGGGGTGGGGGTCATACCCTGAGGAGCAGGTGAAGCACCACTCTGACCTGCTGACAGGTAAGGCAGAGCCACAGGCTGGGTAGCCCCCTGAGCTGGAGGAAGGATGGGTGGCAGCCACCCTACTAACCAAGGCCTGACAGGCCCACATCTGCCTGAAGAGCAGGTCAGCCTACCTGTGCATGGAGGGGGCTCATGGGAGTACCACCGGGCAGGGCTCCCTTAAGAAAGTTTGGCTGGCTCAAACCAAAGGATGAGAAGGCCCTCCGAATGCCTGTGCCCTGGGACAGGTCTCAACAGAGCTAGTCTGGATACTGTCCAAAGATCGTATCATCGATTGTCAGTCATGACCACAGCAAACCCATGGAATGTTTGGCCTTGAACCACATAACTTCTTGGTACAGCTCCAGGACAGAAGGGTTGAAAAGTATAACTCTAGTGGACATTATTGAAAATGTGCCAGTTATTGTTTGGGGGAAACGACAAAAATGTTTGAAAAAAGACTTCTGGTTCTAGGATAAGTGATTATAACCTAAATTCTCAACAGCTTCTCCAAGTTCAAGTTCAGGACCATAAAACCATTTTATCAGAATTCACTCATTAACTGAGCACTTAATACAAATCAGACACTGTTCTAGCTGTTGGGGCAGAATGGCAAACAAAACACACAAAATCCCAGCCATCAGAAAGCTTATTCTTTACGGTCATGTCATTTGTTAAAATTAGGGAAAGCTTTATGAAGGAAATATGGGACTTGGTTCTATTTTTGCTATTTTATTCTGTCTAAAATTATTTTAAAATAAAAAGTTAAAATTTTTTTTTAAAAAAAGAAAGCTTATCCTTGTTGTAAGTATGGTAAGTAATACTACTAACTACTCTTACTATACTTGACTAACTGTATGTCAGATGGAGATAAGTATTAGGAAGAAACTATGGCAGGGAATCAGAGAAGGGTGTGCTGAGGGTGCTACAAGGTGCTTTGACCCCCATGCCAGGGGTCAAAGAAGCCTCACTGAGAAAGGGAAATCAGAGCTCGCCCTGTAAGAAGCCAGGGGTGAACCAGGTAATGCCTGGCCGAGTGTCCAGCAGGAGAGAACAGCAAGGGAAATGAGGAGAGAGTGAAAAGCAAATGGGGGTGGCCAGGAGAAGCAGGGGCAGCAGGTGTGAGGGATGGACCTGGAGGCCACAGGAAGGATTCCGGATCTGACTCTGAGTAGAGGAATAACCATCAGACTTTCCTTTGCAAAGGACCACTGTCTGCTGAGTGAGGGGAAGGTCAAGGGTCAAGGACAGGAGCAGGGAGAGCAGTGGGAGGGAGAGGGTGCATCTTTCCACCCACAGCACCTCGGCCACAGGCGCACACGGTCCCGTCTGTCTCAGTCTGCTAGTGCGGGCAAGGGCAGTGGGCAGACAGCACCTGACCCGACGCACAGGAACGCTGCTTCGAAATCCAGTCCCAGCGTGACGACAAAGCCCCTGGCAGGTTAGTACTCCCTCGTGCAACAAAATAAAAAGAAAAACAAGCAAAGTCTCTCAAAGATGGGTTAACCCAAGACAAGTCAGTGTGACCTGAGGGAGCATAAGCCGGCGGCATGGGAGAGACGTTGCCTTTACTGGCCAAGCAGTCCCAGGGCTGTCAGGGTTATGGATTACACCTAATGGGGCAGACTCCGTAATGAGCTGGTCCTTCTAATCTCTGATACCAGTTGTTCTCAAAAGCATATTCCAAAATACATTAGAGTTTAAAATATTTAATAGTTAATACAGTCCCACTTAAGTTCCAAACCCACACATAATACTGCCTTCCAAAATGCATCTGATGCTCAAATGATGCTCTCTTTTCCTTCCTCCCACGTATTTTGAAAGCTAATGTCACATAAGACCCTCTACAAAATGCATCCTCTCTTGGGTTCCTGCAAGGCTGGGCTGACCTGATCTGATCCCAAGGTGCCTGTGGCCCCCCAGCACTCCCTCTCCCTGTCAGATGGCAGCCTAACAACCAGGAATGGAGTTGGGGTTTCCACATACCTCGCCCTCACCATACCGAGTGGCTGCTGGCCAGACTCACACACAGAAACTCCCACGTGTGTTATTCTCACTCGTTTTGACAAAAAGCTGTGATAAGAACAGAAGGGAAAATGGCAAGGCATCCTGAGGGAAGAGGAGACCCATATGCAGCTTCCTCACGAGGCTGGTATTTGTGAGAAGGCCATGGAGAGGCACACCCATCTGTGACCTGACACCTCTTCGTGCATCATAAGGGGAGAAAAAAACACACAAGTGTCAGCTAGGCTTCCTTGTACTCTCAAGAGCCTTCACCCAAAAACATTCTAAGTAGTCAGACTTAAAACAATAAAACTACAAATATTTTTCTCACACCCATTACAGTTTTCTTTCATGCTCCCTTTAAATTTCTCCCTCTGATGGGAGGACTGACCACAAGCCATCAGTAAGAAAATTTCGCCAAGAAAAAGACCAAGATGTAAAGGAACTGAATAATTCACTATCACTGGTAGAGGATTCAGTATAGAACACCCTAAATACACACTTTGCCACACATTATTTCTGAGACTATACCAGGAACATGTAAGCTCATGAAGCTAACTTAGAAAACTAATCTGTAATCAATTATCTTATTCCAGCTTCTCTCTCTGTATGTATTTAAGCTTTGATGAATGCATGGCATTCTCACACATACAAACAGGCACCTCATAATTAAACTTAAGGTCATTTAATTACCCATTTATACACCCAGGCTAGAGATATATAAGCATACTGAAGTAAATAAATATATTTGCTTTATAAGTAAAGACGAGTTTATTCTAACACCATCAAAGTACTTGTTTAATTAAGCAAGACAGCATTTACCAGACAGGAGGAGATCAATAGTTCTGAATCTTCTTTTGTCCAATGGTATGCTGTATATTCAAGGGCATTATTCTCTCCTTGCTGTTTGCACATATAAGCACAGTTTCTTTCAAAAACGGTGCGGATGCCTTTAAACAGAATTACACTAGTAGTGCAACCCATCCCCAAGGTGTGGATGTTCAGATTTCTAGCAATCTCTACTCCATTTCCACATCATCTTCCTTGGCTCTTCTGAGCAGGCTCCCACTGAACCATCTTCATGACAGGCAGTTGCCGGCACCAGAACAGAAGGGAAGCTCCGAGCTGTTGTACTAGAATCTGCTCCTGCCCAACTGCCTGACAAAAAAAAAAAATCCCGGCTCCGAGTGTCAAACAGGAGGGGTGGTGCAAAAACCAGATGACACACCTCGGATGCACCAAAACCTTTAAAGTATCGTTTTTCCAGTAGACTGCTTCCCTGTTAATACCAAAGAACAAATAAGCCGAAGATTTACATGTGGTTACTGGAAAACTGCCGGCTCCTGTGATTTGCTTAGGATTGTTCTGAATCTCAGAACCTGCCCAAAATGAAAAAATGGTGCCAGACAGCCACCCTGCTGCAGATGCTGCTGGAAGGCACAAAGAATGTTCATCTGCTGCAAGGAATCACTCTCCCAGAATGCTTAGCCCAGCATCTATATTAGCAAACATCTCTTTCCTTGACCTAAATATGCTGGTTGTTTAATCCTGCATCCGCGAGGAACAGAAAAGCAAAAGGAAAAAAAAAAAAAGCCCCAAAATGAGAGAAATCACTAAGATGACTGCTGCTATGGAAACATGTATAAGCCCACTTCAAACAACCTTTTGCATGTGTGGGTAACAGCTTGCTGACAGCAAATCACAGGGGAACACAAAATTGCTGTGTCAATCTTGACTTCTGCCCACTTTCACTCTGCCAGAGAGAGGGCTAGCAAGTTTGCACTGCTTAATAGGATTCTCCCATCTCTGGTACTCAAAGATGCAAATGAGAACATGCATAAAGGGTGACCCGATCAGGATGGACATATACCTTCTGAAGCAGGGCTCTAGGATGTGATGCTAAACACACACTAAAGTCCCACAGTCAACAAGGTTATTATTTGGGATGCATAAGTAATCCAGGTCCTTCCACTGCAGAATGAACTCAGTAACACTATACTACCCATGTGTGTCTTGGGTGATGGCTAATAGGGAAGCATGTCACTGATAGAATACTAAGTTGACTCTTGCACTTTCCTTCTAAAAAATGAAAAATAAATTAAGTAAAATGACTATGATGAACACAGGAAAACCTCTCCCACCCATAATATGCATCTAGAAAAAGGTTACTGCTCTTTTAAGATCTGTTCTGAATTCTTCCTTATTTCATAAGACAACAGATGGTTTTCATTTTCTATCTACAGATTTCAAAGTCAGAGTGAATTACAATGATTGAGTACCTGCGACTTAGTTAATGGAAACCCGTATCATATAATAAAAGCAGATCTTTAGAGAATACCACATAGTCACATAATCCCAAAATTTCTGGTTCTTATGGCTATTAGGCCCCATAGATAAGCAAAAACCTAGGCTTCTTGGGGCACCTGGGTGGCTCAGTCGTTAAGCATCTGCCTTCAACTCAGGTCATGATCTCAGGGTCCTGGGATCGAGCTCTGCATCGGGCTCCCTGCTCCGCGGGAAGCCTGCTTCTCCCTCTCCCACTCCCCCTGCTTGTGTTCCCTCTCTCACTATGTCTCTCTCTGTCAAATAAATAAAATCTTTAAAAAAAAAAAAAAAAAAGGGCGCCTGGGTGGCTCAGTTGGTTAAGCGACTGCCTTCAGCTCAGGTCATGATCCTGGAGTCCCAGGATCAAGTCCCGCATCGGGCTCCCTGCTCAGCGGGGGGTCTGCTTCTCCCTCTGACCCTCTTCCCTCTCGTGCTCTCTGTCTCTCATTCTCTCTCTCTCAAATAAATAAATTTAAAAAAATCTTTAAAAAAAAAAAAAAACCTAGGACTCTCTCTCTCTTTTTTTTTTAATGCAAGGTTTATCTAACAGCCACAGAGATCAAAGGAGTAGAGATCCTGGCCACAGGAAAAAAACAAGAGTAACCATCTGTGGTCTAGAACATTCAGCATCAGAATAGCAACTCTGTTAAAACAAAGCTACAGTGTTCAAGACTACACCCAAGTCCTGACATCAGAAGAGCCAAGTCTTCATGTGACATCACAATGCTGGCAGATAAATAACATGGAAACACAATATTGTAGAGTATAAAACACCCAACACACGGGTTAAATTATCTGTCTCAAGAATTCAGAATGCTTGGGGCACCTGGGTGACTCAGTCGTTAAGCGTCTGCCTTCGGTTCAGGTCATGATCCCAGGGTCCTGAGATCGAGCCCCGCATCGGGCTCCCTGCTCAGCGGGAAGCCTGCTTCTCCCTCTCCCACTCCCCCTGCTTGTGTTCCCTCTCTCTCGCTGTGTCTCTCTCTGTCAAATAAATAAATAAAACCTTTAAAAAAATAAAAATAAAATAAATAAATAAATGAATTCAGAATGCTCACCATCTATCTTAACTTCTGCACTGCAAGGAAAACAACTTAAAAAATATTATTCACTGAATATAAAGATGGTACCTAGAAATTTAAACTTAATTTTTTATTGTTACTACCTATTTTAGACATCCTAGGTGCAGAAGCCAGGGAATATCATTTGCAATACAAAAGATTATGTTTGAACTTTACAAAGGATTATAAATAATAACCAAGCAAAATTTGAAGCTGCTAGTATATTCTATTTGAATTACTTTAAAAACTCCCAAGTTAATAATTAAAACAATGGGACAGAATAGAACAACTTCCTAACAATCATTCAGAGGAAAGAAGAAATGTTTCCTAGGGACCTACTAATAAGCATTTAAGCAACCTGTAACAAGTTTAAATATTAATCATTTTCCAACCAACAAAATTAGTGAGCAAGAAAAACAACAGAAAATATTTAGAGCAAAGGATTCAACAAGGCCAAAAATGGGTTTCATGCTGATAGAAGCAGGACAAAATGAATCATTCAAATGTGTATTTGGTTTCACTGATTTTTCTGTATCAGAATGATCTTGGGTTAGTCTACAAGGATAATTACCATGAATTCCATCAGAGGACATGGAGATGGATGGTATCTATTGGCAACCAGTTCAGCCACCTACGGAGTATGTATTTCAATTTGGAGATCACATTTACTCTCTTACCTTTAAATGTGACCCCTAATTTTCACAATTCCCAAGACTGGATGTCCGCCCTTGACTCTGTCTTGAGCCCCAAGCCCATGTCTTCCTCCCCTGCTAATAAGGGTACTCTCCCATCACCGCCTCACCCTCAGAGGTTCCTAATCAATCATCTTTTAATATGACAAACTGGGACGGTACGTCCACACGATGCCATACTTTTAAGCCATAAAAAAGAATGAAGTAGTGATGCATGCTACAATATGGATGAACCTGGAAAATGTTAATGCAGAATGAAAGAAGCCAGTCACAAAAGACCTCATCTTTTATGATTCTATTTTTTTTTTTAAGATTTTATTTATTTGACAGAGAGACACAGCGAGAGAGGAACACAAGCAGGGGTAGGGGGAGAGGGAGAAGCAGGCTTCCCGCTGAGCAGGGAGCCCGATGCGGGGCTCGATCCCAGGACCCTGGGACCATGACCTGAGCCGAAGGCAGACGCTTAACGACTGAGCCACCCAGGCGCCCCTTATGATTCTATTTAAATGACATGTCCAGAATAGGCAAATCCATAGATACAGAAAGTAGATTAGTAGTTGCCAGGGAATGGGGAGTAATTGCTAACAGGCACAAAACTTCTTTTAGGAGTAACAAAAATGTTCAGAAATTGGACGGTGTTTCTAACATATATGCTATCTATACACAGTATATAGTCTGTGAACATACTAAAAACCACTGGATTGACATTTTAAACAGGTGAGTTCTCCAGTTTGTTAAGCCTGACTCCACTATTGATGTTTTACTACTAACAGCTTTAGGCCTTCCCCCTCTTCTTCCCCCTTCTGTCCCACATCTGGCCAAACTGAACGGACGTTCCAAGTGGCTCCCTCCCTTGGTCCCAGGAGGGAATTCAAACCACTCAGGAACCCTCATCCTGGCCCCACCTGCTGCCGCCACAGAAACCCCAAACCAGGCTCAGGGCCTGCTTGGGAGCTGCCTTCCCCTCCTCAGGGAGCTTCATTACATGAGTAATTAACCTCTTCACACCCTCCTTGTGAATACGATGTCATTAGTCTCAACATCCAAAGCAAATTTGGGGTGTGAGGGGGCAGGAGGAGGGTCCATCCTGTTTCTGTGGAGTGGCCCCAACAGTGAATTATATCTCAATAACACTGTTTTTAAAAACAGGAGAGGGGAGGAAGATAGCATCTACTCTGCCCACCCCAGAAGGCTGTCCAGTTCAAACAGAGTAATAGGTAAGAACTCAACCAATTTTGCTATATGCATGTCAGTAACTATTGTTTTATACTTCACCAAGGACTTACTGAGTAGCTCAAAAACAGCCACCTTGCTTAATGAATTTATAATTTGGATTGCTGCTCTGGCCCCACTTCACAGGAATACACAAACCACAGACCCTGGGAGGTGACTGGGGCTGTCCTCAGGGTGTGCATTTTAATCTAGGAAAGGGGCTCCATGCTGTACAAACTACCAGAAAGCCTGTACAAACAGTACGTTTAGGGTAAGACTTGCTGCCTGACTCGGGTCACAGCAAACCTCAGCCATTCGGCCACAGACCACAGCAAATAGGTCTCAAGCTTTGACCCTCCCCGCCCCGCCCCCGAAGCATATCTATCCAGAGCTGTCATTCCCATTTGTAGCTTTCTCCTTGCCAACCGTCTTTCTGTTTAAGTATGTTCTAAAGATCAAATTAGTTTGACTAGTAGATTTACTTCACACTCTCTCAGAAAAGTGTGCATAAATTAGTATCTGAACTAACACCTAAAAAATCTAGAACTACAAACTAGAAGTAATATTCTATCTCAAACAGATTTAAGTCTTCTACCTAGCTCAGACCTCGGGCTCTACCTTAGGAGGCCAGGAAGGAACTGGAATTCTGTCCATTCTGCAGTGGCTGAAATGAAGATCTCGCGTAATAATAATAATACGTCACATTCTATGTAAGTGCCATTAGGGTATCTTATTTTCATCCCTGACAGTCCATACTACATTTCTCAATGCAGTGAATTCTGCTGAACAAAGAAACCTTATCTAAGTTGGCCTGTCGACTCCCTATTCATTTTATATTCAATCAGCATAATCAAAGGTAAGTAGAGTATCTAGCATGGGGCCTGGTTCATACCACATGTCCAATAAATGTTGGTCTCCTCTATCTTGGCCCCAAATTAAATTTTTTTCTTCCCTGTTATAAAGTAAGGTAGTTCTTCTAAAAATACAAGCATTTCTTACACAAAACCCAAGCATATGAAAATTTAAGATCTAATAAATTCAAACTCCAAATTCCTTCTATTGGTAAAAAAAAAAAAAAAATGATTCAAAGAGAGAAATGAGAGTGTTGTGGAACAAGAAAAAGGAGTTAAGATATTTGGTGAAGAAGGAGTCAAGGTTTTAGCAATGACCATTGGAAAAAGTTTGTTTGTTTGTTTGAAGTAAGGAAAGTTAAGGAAATATTATATACATGAGGATCTTTTTAAAAATAAGGAAAAGGTGAACTCTCCTACCATTGTGTATTTCAGGAACATAAATCTCAAAATTTGATTGTGGGAGAGAAGGCAGACTTACAGCATATCTAAATTTATCCACCATTTATCATCCCCACCTCAAAACACTTGGAAACGCCACTACAGCTTCACTTGAGATAAACGGAGATGGCAGATGGGCCTAGGGGACAAGGACACAGACAGGAGTTTTAGACACGCCCCCCCCCCTCCCCCCCGGCCCAGAGAGCTTGGTGAAACAAACTAATTTTGCTAAAAAATATATCTCTAAAGTCATAACCACAGAAAATATTTAAGCCAAGTCTGCTGCTAACAGCAGTATTTAAATGTTCTCCAAAGCAGAGAACACAAAGTTACACAGGTATCTCCATGTTGGTGCTAGAATATCAGGGAGGCATGTCCCCAGGCAGGGCTCTGAGCACCTGGCATGTACACGGAGGGACAAAGGAGGAGGGAAAGCACCCAGACTGGCTCCACGGAATGGAAGGCAGCGGCCTTCCAGAGATGACCAGTCTCTCAAAAGAAATCAGAGAATCTTCCTTTTATAGGCAGAAGACCGAGTTAAACAGCTTTTAAAATAAAACAGAACTCCTAAAGGAAATAATGTTGGAGTTAAGAAAACGAACTTACTCACTAGTAGGAATATAAAATGGTGTAGCCACTGTGAAAGCGAGTATGGTGATTGCTCACAATATTAAATGAAGAATTATTATATGATGTAGCAATTCCACTTCTGAGTAGATACCCAAAAGAACTGAAAGCAGAGTTTTGAAGAGATATTTGTATACCCATGTTCATAGCAGCATTATTCAAATAATCAAGAGATGGAAGTAACCTAAGTGTCCATCAACAAATGAACATGTGCTATGTACATACAGTGGGATATTACCCAGCCTTAAAAAGGAAGGACATCCTATCACCTGCTACAGCATGGATACTAAACCTTGAGGACATTATGCTCAGTGAAATAAGCCAGACACAAAAGAACAAATACTGTATGATTCTACTTAAAAGACATAGCTAGAATAGATAAATTCATGAGACAGAAAACAAAATGGTGGTTACCAGGGGCTGGGGGGAAGGGGAATGAGGAATTATTATTTAATAGGTACAGTTTCAGTTTGGGATGATGAAAATGGTCTGGAGATGGATGGCGGACATGGATGGTGAACCAGGTAATAAATGTACTTAATGCCACTGAACTGAATATTTAAAAATAGTTAAAATGGCTAATTTTATGTTAGATATACACACACACACACACACACATATATATCTTACTGCTATTAAAAAAAAAAAAAGAAAAGAAAAAAAGACCAAAGTAGTTACTAGACTGCTTTCCTATGACTTCCAGGAACAAGTGAAATAACAGAAAGCCAGGAGGGTACTAGTCTCCCCTTGTCTGACCCTGGCCCACACAAAGGGCAGAAAAGCCCAAGGAATAGGCTTCATATTTATATTCTATTTCCTCATTCCCCTTGGTAATGGAAAACCCCAATAGAAAAACCCTTGCAGCTACATTATCGTCACAGAAACAAGAGAGCTGAGACTCAAATTCCTGATTCAGAGACCTCCCACTAGAGAACCAACAGAGTTTATAGGGTCTGATTTATCCCTCAGCTCAGGAAGCTGCAGGCTAAGTCACAACTTCAAATACCATTATGGGAGGTTATGGAGCAAAATCAGAGTTTCTGAGGGAGCTCGGTTCTTCAAAGAAAAACCAATGAATCCATAAATGTTGATCCTATCAAATATGAGAAGCTGCCAGAAGAGCTCCCCTATGTGCAAGGCTTTAACTCCTCACTGAAAACATCAGCCGGGGATGGGTACTCAAAGGAGGGAGGCTGATGATGGCGCAGGTCACCGCAAATGCAGTAAGCACCAACATCCAACTGTAGAGGAGACACTGAGTGAGAAACGAGGAAGGCGAGCAAACTCACAATGGCAAGAGGAAATCAGAACTCACCAGTGACCTCCTCTTGGCCTCCACCAGCCTCTTCCAAGGAAATTCTACTTTAGGCCAACAACTGAAAAGATCACTTAGCGGCAAGGTACACCAAATTTAAACAACTGAAAAGACACACAGCATAATTTGTGTACAAATGCACTGATGAAACAGTTTATGCGCTTCAAATACGGAGTTACAGCTGTTGGAAAGCTGTTCTTATATGTGAAGAGAAAGACTACAATTCAGATTCTATGCATCTCAATTACTTGTTTTTAGCAGCCGAATATTTTAAATCTTTTGCTGCCATTGTGTCAAGATAGAAATACTGTCTCAGACATGAGTAAAAACTTCTTGAGGGTAAAAAGGAAAAATTAAACAAAATCTCAGTTTGCCATTTTAAAAACTGTTTCAATATAGTTGGACTTTGGGGCGCCTGGGTGGCTCAGTCGTTAAGCGTCTGCCTTCGGCTCGGGTCATGATCCCAGGGTCCTGGGATCGAGCCCCGCATCAGGCTCCCTGCTCCGAGGGAAGCCTGTTTCTCCTTTTCCCACTCCCCCTGCTTGTGTTCCCTCTCTCGCTGTCTCTCTCTCTCTCTCTGTCAAATAAATAAATAAAATCTTTAAAAAAAAAAAATTTCCCCTTAAAAATAATATATATAGTTGGACTTTCAGTTAGAGTAATCAAAAGGTAAATAATAAGAAATAAAGATATCGCAGTGGTTACCTCCCCAAATTATAGGAAGGAAAATACAACTTTTCAAAATATTCCTATGTCTTTGAATAACCGAAGTAGACAGACTCAAAATAAAATATGTACTTCTTTGTGCAGACTTCTTGTCAAGTCAGAAGGAACTAGATCTATGTCCCTGCTTACACGGCTTGGAAAACTCTATTCTCTGAGCCCTTACGAGTTGGGTTTTTTCCCCCCCCCGAGAGACACAAAATTCAGGACTTCCTAAGATTCACTCTTATGTACAGCCTCTAGTTGGGTTATGACTTAACCATAACTGTGTTTTAAAAGAATGTTACTTCAAATAAACATTTCCTGGTGTGTAAGTGAATTTCACTCAGAGAAGTGAAAAACATTTCAGGGAAACTACTCTCCACCTAAGAACTGGGCAGATTGAAGATATCACCATCCCTCTATGCCACCCAAAAATAGAACCCAAAGAAGATATACCAGTGGCCAATAAGCAAAAGAAAAGTCATCAGAGAAGTGTAAATCAAAACCATCAGACAACACTTCATACCTACAAGGACGGCTAAAACAAAAAACATAATGACAAGTGTTGGTGAGGATGTGGAAAAACTGGATTGCTCATATACTGTTGGTGGGAAGGAAAAATAGGGCAGCTGCTTGGGAAACCAAGCTGGCAATTCCTCAAACAGTTAAATACAGAGGTACCAAACGATCCAACAATTCCACTCCTAGCTATATACCCAAGAGAGTTGAAAATATGTCCATACAAAAACTCGCACAAGAATGTTCTTAATAGTATTATTCATAATAGCCCCAAAGTGGAAACAACCGAAACATGCATCAACTGATGAATGGATAAACAAGATGTGGTCTATCCATACAATGGAATATTTATTCAGTAATAAAAAGAAATGAAGTACTAATACATGCTACAATGTGGATGAACCTTGAAAATACTATGTTAAGTGAAGGAAGCCAGTCATGAAGGATCATATAGGATTCTGTTGGTATGAAATATCCAGAACAGGCAAATCTACAGAGACAGAAAGTAGATCATTGGTTGCCTGGGGCTAGGGAGAGGGTAAGGTGGAATAGGAGGGTGACAGGGTTTCATTGGGGGGTAATAAAAACATTCTAAAATTAATGATGGTGATGATACACAACACTGTGAATATACTGAAAACCAATGGATGGTACACTTTAAATGGGTGAATTGTATGGTATGTGAATTGTATCTCAATAAAGCTGTTTAAAAAAAAAAATAGGACGTATCAGGGGCACACCTATAAAAAGCTGAATTTCTCTTGAAGGCACTCTACCCTTAACACAGTTATCTTTCCAAAACGTATCACTACTCCCAACACAGTGAATTCCCAAAAGTACAGAAGATAATGGTAAGATGATTTCTTCAGCGAGCAAGCTATTCTGCTTTATATTTACAGAGCACTTCAGGGAAACCTTTTGTCTACTCTCTAACTTTGGCTCATTCATTTTGTTGCAAGGTCTGGATCTGAGGGCTGGGCCATCTATCCCAATTCATTTATTCCAAAAACAAAGACATTTATTTTATAGATCTTTTCCCACAAAATTTTCATCTCTTCTTTAACCACAAGGCTCTCAAAAATCCAAGAAAAAAACAGCACGTAGAGAAAAAGCCAGAAAAGGAAGGAAAAGAGATAGAACATTAACAGGGGATTCTGAAATTTTATTCAAATCATAGAATTGGCTCTATTCGGGTCATTCCAGTCACCTGAACTATATGGGAGATTAACATTTTAAATGTAAATTTAAATGTAAAATTTAAAGGAAAACAGAGAGAGTACTGGGCACATCCTTAACAGAGTATGTTACATGGATCTACATCTAACAACATGCCAGACACTGAGACAGAATTCAGTCACGAGATCTCAATTAATCTTCTAAACAACTCTAAAAGTTAAGTTTTATAAGTGATCTCACTCATGATTGCCATCCCTTGACCCTGTTAAAAGTTCCATAGAAACTCATCCTCATAGGACCACTGAAGGATTGAAACCAACACTGACATGATGTGGAGTAGGACTCTGATAAACTATGGGAGGTTGGAGATAAGTACCCCACAAGTTCAAATATCACCTTAGACCAATAGCTTTCCAAGCTTTCCCAAAAATATATGTAGCCATACAACACGTATTACACTATATTATTTTCTATTCCAGCCTCTTTGGTCTATCCTAGCTCTTTGGAGGGAAGGAAAGGAGGGAGGGAGGGAGGAAACCAGACATAGCCCACTAAACAGTTTTCAGGACCATTTTGTCTCATGGCCTTCAGTTTGGAAAAAAACCACACGTACCACTTATTATGTACAGTCTGTCAGCACTTGGAATTCACTAGTCTCACCACATACTCTCATTACCTACAAGCAGCTGGCCCACGAGAAGATTGGAATGGCTTACTGAAGAGGGCATTGGTAAAACAACACTCTGAAAGGATAGCGTTCTATCTCACACATGCAGCATATACTCTCAATCAGCTGTCTCTCCCCAGGGAAGAAGACACTGGTCCAGGAATCAAGGGATTGAATTCGGAGGGACCCCACTCTATTGCCCTAATAACACACTCCATCCCTGCTGGTATGGAGATCCTGGTTTTAAAGGGAAGAATGCTTTCATTAAAGGGAGACCACAGTGTACAATGAAGTGGAAGGTCAGACTACCAGCTGGCCATTTGGAGGCTCCTTAAGCCACTGAAGCAAGAGGCAAAAGAGGAGGAGACTACCGGACGGGGTAAGAGGAAACTAGGTTGCTGCCTCCAAAGAGTCCGAAATCCCAGGTGGTTCTTCAGGGCATCTCTTAGCACTTCTATCTCTACTAGTACAAGTTCATGAAAAACCACAGCAATCAAAAGAAAGGTGGGACCACCGAGAATTCAGTCAGGTGAAGAATTCTAATCAGTTGAGATCCTGGCTGGGGGCAAAGGAAATATGGAATCAGTAATAGGAGAATAAAGATATAAATATCAACTACTGCCAATTGGCTAGTTAGAGAAGTAAACCCTGCAACAGCATTGCCTATCTCCCTCTTACTTGTTGTTTGGGGGTTGAGGGAGGGTAACAATTCCTTCTCCTATTACTTTATACAAGCACTGTTGTTGAAACTTGACTCTACAACTTAGACTTTGGATAGCATATATTCCTGCAACATTGCAACTGAATTTAAGAATTAATGAACAAAGTCCAGAAATGGCAAAGTGACCTTCCCCCAAAGACAGATTACGATGACTAATGAGATGTGACTTCTTGTTTTGAGGAGCCAGTGAGAACACCTTCCTCTGACTGAAGAATATCTGTGTTCTGTTAGGCTGAAGCATAGTCGTTTTTGTCATATGGTAGTTCAGATATGCGGAGGGGGTGAGTCTGCTTGCTGAGTAGTCAAAGGGGTGGGCTGTGCTGGTTATTAAGCTATAATCTCCCGGCTCCAGCCCCAGCCTTCCACAGTCAGCTCCCTGATGCTAGCTGGGAATACCACTTTTCCGCTTTACCAGTTGGCCCCCTGTCGGGCTCACCACCAGGGGGCACCAGAAAGAGACTGCAAAGCTGGGGGAGTAAAGGGCGCTTGCTCCTTGGTGCCTGCTTCCTGGGGCTTTGTCCTCAGGTCACCCTGCAACATTCCTTCACCCGGGCAAGAGCAGTTCCTTCCTGTGCAGCACCTGAATCAGGTCTGCTGTTTTCCCAGCACTTACAGACCCATCCTCATCACACGACCCTCAGAAACCATGGCCAGCTGCCCAGTCCCCAGTCCTCAGAGGTCTTGGTTTCAGCTCTGTGGGCACCCCCTCCAAGCTTCTAAGATTTTGTAACACAGTCTCATCTCTTTATCCCCCCAGTCCCAGGGCACACGGCTGCTTCCTGCAGCCACTACCTCTATGATACGGTAATGTTCTCTTTTTACCTTTTTAATTACCGACTTGACTTTATTTTTTTTTTAAGATTTTATTTGTTTGTCAGAGAGAGAGAGAGCACAAGCAGGGGGAGCGGCAGGCAGAGGGAGAAGCAGGCTCCCTGCTGAGCAAGGAGCTAGATTCAGGACTCAATCCCAGCACCTGGGGTTATGACCTGAGCCGAAGGCAGAGGCTTACCCAACTGAGCCACCCAGGCATCCCCCAGCTTAACAACTTTATACTTAATAACAATTCTTTATATTTAATTCTCTCTGTTAAAATAACTGGTACAATTTCTGTTTCCTGGCTGGACCCTAACTATTATACCATGCTAGGGTCTAAACAGTTTTAAAAGACTAGGATCACCAAACAATGAGAACAGCCAATTAGCACATAAAAAGATGCTCAACATTATTAGGGAAATGCAAATTAAAGCTCAGTGACATCCCACTACACATCTAATAGGACGGCTAAAATCTTAAGACTGGCCTTGCTGAGTGTCAGCAAGGCTGTGGAATAATTGGAACCCTAATACAGGGCTGGTAGCGCCACCGTGGCAAGCAGTTTAACAGTGCCTAAAAATGTGAAACAAAGAGTTACCACATAACCTAGCAGTTCCACTCCTAAGTATGCACCCAAGAAAAAATGAAAGCACATGGTCACACAGAGACGCATCCAAATGTTCACAGCAACGTTATTCACAATAGCCAGAAAGTAGAAACAACTCAAATGTCTATCAACTGGTGACTGGATAAACAAAATGCATTTTATCCAGACAACAGAATGGAATACTATTTGGCAATAAAAAGGAAGGAAGGACTGACACATGCTACAGCAGGAATGAACCTCAAAACTAATTAGCTGAGTAAAAGAAGCCAGACACAAAGGCACATAATGTATGATTCCCTTTATAACTGTTCAGAAATGGTAAATCTATAGAGACAGAAAGTAGATTAGTGGTTGCCTGGAGCTAGGGGTGGGAACTGGAAATGGGCATGAGACTTCTTTTGGGGGTGACAGGAAATGTTCTATAATTAGACCATGGTGATGATTCCACAAATGTTCAAATTTACTGAAACTTTTTGAATTGAACATTTAAAATTTATTTTTTTATTTAAATTCAATTAACATATAGTATATTACTAGCTTCAGAGGTAGAGTTCAGTGATTCATTAGTCTTATATAATACCCAGTGCTCATTACATCACACACCGTCCTTATGTCCATCACCCAGTGACCCCATCCCCCCACCCCCCTCCCCTCCAGCAACCCTCAGTCTGAACATTAAAAATTTAGACTGAACTTTATGGCATGTAAAATTATACCTCAATGAAGCCATGAAACAAAAGACTAGGGGAAATATTTGAAGAAAATCTAGTGTCATAGGCAAATGAAATAAATCATGATAAGAAACCACAATGCACTGGTAAGTAAAATGAAACGTTTGCATCTAGACACACATATAATTGCATGTGATAAATACAGCACGCCTAAGGACCAAACCATTTCAGCAAACAGAATTATCTTTCCTTCAAATGCTTAAGAAAAGGTCTGGTATACAGCATTAAAGGCATGCCCAGCTTGAGTGAAAGATGGTTTGTTCAAAACTGAACAAATGGGACAGCACCAGCATTCACATCCAGCTAATGTCATTAAAGAGGAAGATACTGTTTTGAATCTGAGAATATTCTCTCATGTGAATTTTCTTTTTTTAAGGAATGCCTCTTAATAGTGACGGTGACATTGCTAAGGAAGACAGGCTGATGATGCCTCATTATAAAACAGCAAAGACTGACCACTGGCAACCAATACAACAAAATACTTTAGGTATGTCACTGAAATTATGCTTGAAATGAGATATCATTTCAATGTAAAAGTAAGGGATCTCTAAAGATAGAAACACTCCCTCCACCAGAATAGGCATTCGGACAGGCAAGTAATTTTTCTTAAAATGAATGGCTTAGATTTTGAACACATTTGTTTATTCCTGGATGATGTCTATGCTTGCTACAAAGAACTATTCTTTAGCCCAAAGTTCAGGATATTTATAGTTTAAGAAGATTCTTCCCCAAAAATCCATCTAGAATATCTCAAAAAGGAATATAATGATAACAGATTTTTAAATAAGTATCTTTTTTCATAATTGATGTTTTTAAAAGTACATACTACTATAACTTAAAAATATAATATTTGATGCTTTCATTAATTTTTAATAAAAATATTTTCTGCAATAAAATCCCAATTTGGAGCATTGTATTTAAGGGAAATACAAGCAGAATTTAACAGATAATTGTTTCAAATGTTATCCAGGAAATCATTAAGCCATAAGAGTGGGTTGCCTCTGTGATTCTCCCATTACAGATGGTAAGACCAAGGCTCAGAGAAGTAAACTAACTTGACCAAAGTCACACAGCAGGCGTGTAGAATATGAACCAAGGCTCCCTGACTTCTAAGTCCCTGCTCTTTCCAGCATGTCAAAAACTCCATTAATAGGGGCGCCTGGGTGGCTCAGTCGTTAAGCGTCTGTCTTCGGCTCAGGTCATGATCCCGGGGTCCTGGGATTGAGCCCCACATCAGGCTCCCTGCTCCGCGGGGAAGTCTGCTTCTCCCTCTCCACTCCCCCTGCTTGTGTTTCCTCTCTCACTGTGTCTCCCTCTGTCAAATAAATAAAATCTTAAAAAAAAAAAAAAAACTCCATTAATAATAATGTTGATGGGATGCCTGGGTTGCTCAGTCAATTAAGCGTCCAACTCTTGACTTCAGCTCAGGTCATGATTTCAGGGTCTGAGATAGAGCCCCTCATTGGGTTCTGCAATAGGCATGGAGACTGCTTGAGATTCTCTCTCTCCCTCTCCCTCTACCCCTTCCACACCCCACTCCTACACACTCTCTCTCTAAAAATAATAATAATAAATTAATAATAATATTGATTACACAGAGGAATTAAAAATTATAAGGTATTTATAAATGTAATACTCTGAAAGAACACATGATCTTCCAGTGCTTTATTTGGTTATATTCGTTCCTTAAAATAGATCTGGTCCTCTATTTGGGAAGAGGAGAGGCTAGGGCTAGGTCCTTTTCATCACCTGAAAGGGGAGGTACATACTCCAGAGCCAAAAACATCCAAGAAGATACTCAGTAAGCGGCCAGAGATCATTTTTATTATCCCAGGGCCCCACCAAAACTTCTAAATTAGCAAAGGTGGTTCATGCACAGCTAACGGAAAGTCTCCATTTGGAGGGTCTGCTTCATGTTCTGTTCACAACATAAATCCCTCACTTGTATGGAAGGCGATTCCTTCCTTCCTACTGTTCCTGACGAGAACCACAGAGAATTCAAGAGCTGTGTCACAGCCACCTGTTTAGAACACACTCCTGATGGGTGGGAGAGATTAGAATCCTGACTTCCACAAATGAACAAACTCAAAGCCACTTCTGGGAAGATATGCTTCTTAACTTCGTAATAACCAATAGCTTGATTACATCTATTATGTAACCAAAGAAATGTCTTGATGATTTAATATTTCCTGGGAAAAACTGATGATGCATTTCCTTCTTTTAACCCATCAGAGTCACCAATGTAGGTCACTGGCTAGATGTCACCCGGAGATCAAGGTACATCCTTATGCTAAGTGGCCTCAGTCCAAGGAAGTTTCTCAGTTTTTAGTTCTTACCCAATAAATGGGAAGATGCCATATATATACTTAATCTGTTGTCAGTGCCAATGAAGATACAATGGATACACTAATGTTAAAACTGACTCCAAAACCCATCCAAATATATGAACCCTGAAAGCTCCTCTACTTGGGAAAAAGAAGACTACCGCCATGTCCTTCTTATCAACCAAAAGGGGAGGTACTATAAAAATATATTAATTTATGTGCTATAAATTAAAGTGAGCTTGGTGTTCTGTTGCTTTTCCATTGAGGATACCAAACCTGTATAATTCTGACGGAATTCTGAACAGTTGGCTTCAAAATATCACCAACTTTTATACTTGGCAACCAAGAATGTCAACCTATGTGAAGTCTTTATTCAGCAGATGTGTACTTAATTTAAAATTAACAGAAATTATGAATGGTGAAATTGCACATGCCCACAGAAAGTTCAAAGCTGGCTAAAAGTGAAAATTTTCATTCTACTTCATTAAACATTAACAGCAGATTCCAGTAGTCTAAGATATCATTGGCTTTTAGGAACAAATGAGGCAACAACTTTTAAAGAATAGTTCCTGGGCGCCTGGGTGGCTCAGTTGGTTAAGCGACTGCCTTCAGCTCGGGTCATGATCCTGGAGTCCCGGGATTGAGTCCCGCATCGGGCTCCCTGCTCGGCAGGGAGTCTGCTTCTCCCTCTGACCCTCCCCCCTCTCATGTGCTCTCTCTCATTCTCTCTCTCAAATAAATAAATAAAATCTTAAAAAAATAAAAAATAAAAAATAAAAAAATAAAGAATAGTTCCTTGCCATAAAAGCTATAAGTTTTAGGACATGTGATGTTTTAATACATCTGAGAACAGATGACAGATTGAAATATGTATGGCCGCTTTTCTATCCATCATGTAAGAACTAAGGACTAGGAAACATTTTGATGATATTTTTTATTTCTTATAGATAGATCATTTAATTCAGCCAGGCCCAGCAGTAAAGAGGGCAAAGACACATGTTCCATCTTGGCTCTAAACAGAATATCAGAATATGGAAAGCAGATTAGATTACAAGATCCAGGCTGCTCTGGAAGGGACACCACGACTCAGAGTAAAAAATTCTCTAATCACCAGCATTGCTCTAAGATAGAAGAGGCTATCTGGGAGGAAATGAAACTCTAGCCCCAGGGTATGCTCACACAGGAGAGGGGGGGAGGGCGGGGAGGGCAGCCAATGAGAGACAGAAGCACTGCAATGGCAACTGAACTCAAATGACATCAAAGATCACTTTGGGTCCTGCAATTTGATGGGTTCTCCACTGTATAGACATTGGCTGTGACTGCAAATTGAGTCCGGCAAAATGGGGGCTGGCGTGTCTTTGGTCACACGGGTGACCTAAAAGGATGGCACAGAAGACACCATATACCCAACATCTGTAAGGCACATCTTGTATGTCATCACCTAGTACAACAATGTTACAAGTGAAGACACCGAGGCTCAAAGATGATTAAAGATGACCAAAGCCACAGAGTCCTGGGTATCTAGTCCCTCATCCACAGACTTCCAGGTTAGACCTCTTTCTACTCTACCACGATGCCTCTCTGTCAGGCCCCCAAAAAACCTCATACATTCCTGACCCACAGAAGTATTAAGTAAAAGAAATGTTTATACTTATACAGGAAAAAAAAAAATCCACAGATCAAAATGCGTGGCCAACTTCAGGGGTCTGCAGTAACACTCCAAAGTGAAGACCTCATCTTTTCTTCCAACTTCAAATCACAAAATATATTCAAACCATGTGCTCCATCTAGTGGATTAATGGAAGATCCTCAGGGTGAGGGAAATTTTTAATACTGCTCAACTCACACAACCCTGAAGCATTCATTTGCAGGAGTCAAGGCTGAACTCATTCCAACTGGTTAAAACTGTACTCCAAATCTTCTCCCTCCCCCTCTTCCCCAGTTTTCCCCAACACAAGTCAGTGAGGTGGGTCATTTCACTGGTAATCAAGGTAAAAGCTCTCGGCGGGTACACACCCAGCAAGTGTAACTCAGACCTGACTCTGAAGCTCATGGACACTCCATAGCCTCTTGATATCACTACAGTTACTAATCCTCATCCTAAGTCCAAGAGCAGACCTTCCTCTCAAAGAAAAGAACAAGATGTGGTAGGAAAAAACCCAGGCTACCTATACACACTTATTAGAATGGCTGAGATCAAAGACAGACCTATAGCAAGTGTTGACATGGATGTGGAGGAAAGGAACTCTAATACAAAGATAGGCTGTTGGAGGAATGTAAAATGGTACAACCACCTTAGAAAATATTCTGACAGTTTCTTAAAAGTAAACATTCATCAACCACATGACCCAACCATTCTACTGCTATGATATTTACCCAAGAGAAATTAAAACATGCATCCATACAAAAGCTTATACACAAAATTCATGGCAATTTTATCTGAAATAACCAAAAACTGGAAACAACCCAAATGTCCAGTGAACTGATAGATGGATGGATAAATTATAGTATATCCACATAATCAAATGTTACTCAATGAAAAGGAATGAATTATTGATACATACAACATGTATGAATTACAAAATAGTTATGTGAAAGAAAGATGCCAGAGCAAAAAGGTTTGTAACATATGATTGCATTTTTATAAAACCTAATTTATATAAACAGAAAGCAGATCTGTGATGATGTAGGGCTGAGGAAGGAACAAGAGGGACGGGTTACAAAAGGACACGAGGAGACTTTTGGGGGTGATGGATATGTTCATTATCTTGAATGTAGTGATGATTTGACAGATGTCAAAACGTAGCCTATTTTACATTTTAAATATGTACAGTTTAATGTATATCAATTTTCCTCAATAAAGCTTTTTAAGGGGGAAAAGTCTTTATGGTAACATTTTCACATAAAGACTCAAATGTATGCTCTCTTGTCGTTAGCTTCAATCAATCCAATTCAGACTCTGCTCTAAAGTTATCAAAATACCTGGTATTACTAATTATGAAGCTGAATAGCTGATGTTATGCCACTTTTAACTCAAGACAAAACTGACTTCTGAGAAAAGCGAAGAAGAACATGCATTTCACACTCTCTGTCCTTTGAAAACTAAGAGGATTTGAGTTTTCCCCACGTGCCATTTTTGGCTTCTCTCATGGGAAAGCACATTTACACTCAAGCCTGTGCATGTGTGTATTCTTCAAAGGCGAATTAAAAAAGGAAAGGATAAGTAGTGCCTAGAAATTACTGAGCACTAATAGAGAACCAAAGTTCTCCTAATTCCACCATGAGAACTGCTCAAAACACAAGGAAAAACTCACAAATACAGTATCTATTGGATATCCTGGAAGCTATACACATTCGGTACATGAGAAGTACTATTTCACATCATCCTCTGAATGACTTAAAACATAAAAATAATTTAACTTTTTAATCCACTCAATTTATATCTACTTACTTTCTTAGACAAAAAAAAATCTGTGCTATTGCATTTGCTATATCTAGCATGAATTACTAAAACCTTTCAGGAAACATCTTTTATAGATTAATTTTAATGCATTATTTTATTTTATTTTATTTTATTTTTAAGATTTTATTTATTTATTTGAGAGAGAGAGAATGAGAGACAGAGTATGAGAGGGAGGAGGGTCAGAGGGAGAAGCAGACTCCCTGCCGAGCAGGGAGCCCGATGCGGGACTCGATCCCGGGACTCCAGGATCATGACCTGAGCCGAAGGCAGTCGCTTAACCAACTGAGCCACCCAGGCACCCCTTAATGCATTATTTTAAAAACAACATCTGTTTGGACCACAGATCCAGTAAATAATGTATTATTTAAAAAACAACATCTGTTTGAGCAGATCTAGTGAATAAAAGATTTTACTTTTTGAAGTTAAAAAATTTATTGTTTTGTATACATAATAATTATGTTAATAAACTCTCCAATACATAAGACAGGATCTTAAATGTCTTAACACTCCAGCTCACAAAATAAACCCTGTAATTTATGGGTGTTAAAATGCCTGTACAATCTAACTTTTAAATGACATTATTGTCAACCATGACTCATGGGAAGAAAAAAAAAAGTTTTTCATTTCTTAACACTTGGGAGTTGCTTTATTTTTAACTACTAAAATAAAATAAAACCCCACTCTCAAATGAAACTGTGGGAAAATGTTACAAGGAAAAAACCTTGATAGAAAATAATACATGTAATACTTTAATTGAATCCTGATAATAATAATAACAAAGCATAGCAGCTAGTCTGCAAAATGATGCCATTGGTCAGCATTTCTTCAACAAGCACTATGCTTGGTGGAGGAAATTTAGTGAAGTAATTCAATCCCACAAGAGTTTCTGTCTAGCAGAGTTTCTACAAGAGGGGAAGACCAGCCCATTCCTGGAAACAGACTCTAAGTGTTTCCTGCTCTATATTCACTCAATTATCAGCACAGCAACACCGTTAAGGAGGCTAAGTACCATTACACTTTGATCGCAAATTCCTGCCTGGACTGCCTTATGGGAGTTAGAGTTTTCAGACAGTATTGAGAGGGTGCTCAAATTCAGAGGGGCCCTGGACTCAGAGAGCCCTGATTTGAGGAGTTCCAGCCACACATCTTACTGGCATGTAACCCTGAACAAGTTGCTTAGCCTCTCAAAGGCTTGGTTTTCGCCATCTGTTAATGGGGGACAGTAACACTACCTCCCTTTGGCATAGTGAGTACTCCATGAACACTCACTATTACTACAGAGTACTTTCTAGATCACAGTCAGCAGGACGGACATCTAAAGTACTGCTGAGTCCTGAGGAGAAATTGTTCTTTGGATGGCACTTTCTGGAAAACCAAAGATATCATAGTCAGAAATACACACATTTCAGGAAAATGTATACATGGCGATTGTGTAAATAAAGTGTTCTGCTTCAAAATTCAACCCAAACACTGTACCATAAATTTAGTGACAGCATGAAGCATTCTTGGATCTCCAGAATTCAAGGAGTCATTCACCAAACACGGAGAGCTCCTTCTCTGCTCCAGACTCCAGAGAGAGGATTCACGGAGGGGAAAACCTGCGCCAGCCCTAAAGGAGCCCATGACACGGGGTGAGGAGACAAGAAGAAGGGCACAACTCAGAACAGACCAACTCCTTCCTGCCCTGCTGCTCCTCCCAGCCATCACTGCAGGAGACAACCTTCCCTAAGCCAGCAGTGTAACAATAGATGGCTTTACTCCTCTAAGGCTAACTAGAATGGAAACTGGTTTGGGACCCCGCACAAATGTCCATCCATAGAGTTGGCCTTCCTGTTCCCGGGCATTCAACTCACACCCAGGGTGGGCCCTGCAGAAACCTCTGCCTACAGGTACCTAAGTACCATAAGGCAACAGTGTGGGGCTGCTGGGTGGCAGTGGGTGAGGGGCGGGTATTAGCCCCCTAGGGCTGCTGTAACAAAGAACCCCAGACAGCATGGCTTACACAACACAAATTACTGTCTCATGATCCTGAAGGCTGAAAGTCTGAGATCAAGGTGTTAGCAGGGCTGGTTTCTTCCAAGGCCTCTCTCCTCAGCATGTACATGGCCGTCTTCTTCCCGTGCCGTCACATGGTCTTCCTTCCGTGTGTGTCTGTGTCCTCATCTCTTCTTGTAGGACACCCATCGTATTAGATTACGGCCCACCACAATGCCCACATTTTAACTTCATTACTTCCTTAAAGACCCTATCTCCAAGTACAGTCACACTCTGAGGTTCTGGGCTTAGGACTTCAAAATACGGATTTGGGGTGGGGGTGGAGACACATCTTAGCCCGAAACAGGGAGGATTGAGCATCTGCAGCCAGGGAATCTTTGAAAGAAGTACAGGGAAGCATGAAGGTTTTGAAGCAGGAAATCAGGCAAAAATAAGCCACTTTCTCCCACTCTGCTGGAGAGAATGCCTACTGGTAAGCAGATGCATTTTCCCCCTGGTTTCTTTATATTCCTCTCTATCTTTCAAATGTTCTACAATAAGCTAAGAATGAACTTCTCTGATGTCTAAAAAGCATCATTCCCCCAAGTTGGACACCTAGTGCAGGCCATGAGGTGCCCCAGTACACTTTCTAATCATCAGGATACGGATAGAGAGTATAATGGGTTGAATGGTATCCCCCAAAAAGATATGTCTTTTCCCCCAGGTCTTATCCCCCAAAACCTGTGAGAAAGGGTCTCTGCTGATGCAATGAAGGATACTGAGATGAGATCATCCGGGGTTGCCCAGGAGGACCCTAAATCCAATAACAAGTGTCCTTATAAGAGACAGAAGACAAGAGACACAGACCCAGAGGGGAAGGCCACGTGAAGACAGACAGAGAATGTTGTTTTAAGCCACCAAACTTGTGATAATTGGTTATGGCAGCTCTAAGAAACAAATACAGAGACCCAATATGATTAATACAGGAAAATCTGTGGTTGTAAGAATTTTCTGGTAACCTTTTATTGGCCTTCGTCAGGCACCTTTATTTCTGTTGTAGCCAATAATTCTTTTTTTTTTTTTTCCCGCTAAGACAGAAGAGATGATTTATTGTACACGTTACATGCAGCCACAAATGAAAACAGAATGAGCCCCGAAAGTCACAGGTCCAGAACAAAGGACCAAAGGGGACTGTTTTGGTATGAGCAAGGTAGGTCTCTCAAAGGTGGTCATTGCGATCAGATGGCGATAGATGTTCTAGATCCACTGAACCAACCTCTAGAAAGTGGGTGTCCAGTCCAACAATTTGTACCAGCATCCCTGTCCTCTGGCTTTTGTTATCTCTGCTCCTGTGGCTTCCAAGGGTGCACAAGCTAGTGGTCTACTTGGACCTTGGCTCCATCTTTCTTCTGTTACGCCTCAGCCTATGCATTCACTGCTTCTTCCACCTGGTTCTCATGGCACAGAGGTTTCCAAGAAGATGGCAAATAGCCAATAATTCTAACAAACTGCCAAGGTAGGTATTATCTCCATTCTACAAATACTCAAGGATGCACCAAAAGCTAACTTGCTTGAGATCATGCAGCAAGATGTGGTGGAGAAGCAGTTTGTGTCCCAGATTCCACTGAATGTGGTCTTTTTCCTATATCGCCATGCCTTCCATCCAAAAAATGTGTAAGTTCTACACACTGCCCAGCCTCCTCCTCCTGCACATCAGCTACCCACCCCCTCAGTCCTGCCGGGCAGTGATGTTTCCCAGATTTCTAGACCCCCTGTCAAACGAGGAAGGAACCTGGAAGTATTTTTAAACTTTGATTGAAATATGTTAACACCAATGAGTTACTACTCCCCAAGCGTTTACATTATTAGACATTTTATTTTCAATTGTGGAACAGAAAATTCTGTCACTGTTATATAAATGGACCAAAGATGGCCTCCATACACTGACCCCTAGGTAGGTTAATTCTGCACTGCAGGCTACGACCAGTTAGCTCAAAAGCCCACAGGCACAAAACTCAAATTTTTACACATCTAATTAAATAATACAAATTAAATTAAAAAAAAACATTTCAAATAGCATAAGCAAGCAGATTTTTTGCCATTTAGCCTGCTTTACATACCCCATGAACCTCTCCTGATACTGAAAAGACAGGGTCTTATAATTCTAAGGCTCTAAGCCTCTAGGCCCTTGGGAGCTCTCTGCAGCTGAGCAACATCACCTAGACACCTGAGCCCTCTCTAGGCCCCTTCCCCGCAGGGAGGCCCCTACTCTCTTCCCCTTCTGAAGAGTGGTCCCTTTGCTGTAAGCCTCTGGCTAGTCTCTTACAATCTCTTCCAAGTGCCATCCGATAAAGTTTGTGGGTTACTGCAGCCTCTCTCGGTTGTACCTTTCCCTAATTCCTTCAAACCCCTACCATCACCTCGACAGGACTTCCAGGCAAAAGGAAGAACCTGGGGAAGAAATCATCCTGTCTTTGTCTTGCCTTGGAAATCAAACTTCCCTTGGAGCTGGACCTGAGAACAACCCAGCCTCACTTGCAGGTGCCTGGGGTGTGCGGCCTTGGCGGAGTCGTACACCCATCACTCTGCCCTAGACCTCTAAGGGGCCTCCCTCCAGGGCCCCCTGCCCCTGCCCCGGCAATCCTGGACAGGCTCTCTTCTCCCCAAGTACAGAAGGTCATCTCTCCTGTTTCTCTACAGTCTCGTGTCCTGAGATGTCAGCCCCCTCTAGCTTTCCATCACTTACGACAAACAACGTGGGCACGAGGGACTCAGAGACCCTTCCAGGTATGTGGGGGAGACAGGGAGGTTACCTCACAGGTACCCGAACAGGACCCAAGAACAAGATGAGGCAGACAGGTGTACCCACACAGCACTGCTGTCACCGCCCCCTACCCCGAGCACAGGACTGCTGTCACCCATCTACAGAGCAGGGGAGAGTGCATAGGACACTGCCTGGCACCAGAGGCTACTAGTAAATGTTCGCTGAATGCATGAACATGAGCACTTATCATTTACATTTAATACAGTATAACCCAATTGTGATTCTTATTTATATGACAAATTAACTCTGCTATAAAGTTGTCTATGAACAACAGCTCAGGAAGGCTCAGTTAGGGTTTGCTGGTCACAAAGCAAGCTCAGCTGCTCCTGGAACATAGCTGAACGTTCACAAGTAGAAAGCCCGGGCCAACCCTGATTGTTCACCGCCCCAAGTTTTACTAAACAAATTGACCTTAAACACAGACACCTTAAACACAGAAAGCAACTGGCCAGCCCTCCTGCAAATGTTCTGCTGCAATCACTGACTCAAGAAACAAGAACCCTGCAGGCAACTCAGCTGCAGGCCGTGGGTCTATTCATATTCCCTCAACAGCCAACAGGATGCCTAGTATACAGCAGGACATCAATAAATGCTTATTGTGAGGTTTCCTGCAGCAGCAGATGCTTCCTATAGCTGTGATGTTTCCACCTCTAGAGAAGACAGATGTCCCCTCACCCGGCTGAGGGCCCCAGTGGACCCACACCACTCAAGACCACCATGTGGTGACAACTGGAAAGGAACAATAGAGCATTATTTACAAAAACCAGTATTACTTCCTACTTCCGTATTTAAAAGTAATACAGAATTACTACTCACTGATCCTTTATGAAGGTATAAATTTTGCCACCAAAAAAAAAAAAAAACAAGAAGAATTTGGAAATCTAAAAGCTTAGGACAAAAAGCAACTGAGTTAATTTAAAAGGCAGCCACGCTACTTTATTTCTTCCTGTGTTTTCCAGGGACAGGATGGGATTCTAGCATACTGAGAAGAAAGGGGAGAACCTCCTGCCGTAATTCCAGCCCATAAAAATATCCACCCACCAACCATTTAGTAGCAGCCGGGTAGATAAGACATTCTGCAAGAGATGCCTCATTATGTTAATCAGCATTTTTTAAAAACATGTCAAGTGTCTGTCACTAAAACAACCAGAAACTGTCCAAAGCAGACAAAAAAGACAGGGACTCCTGCTCTGACACTGACCACCCCCAGACTCACAGAACCAAGCAGGAGATGGGCACTCACAGCAGGTTTTGCAAGCCCTATACTCTGAGTAGGAGGATCCTGACCTCTAGGGCCACACACATTACATAACTAAAGGCTCAGCCTCCTCACTCACCCCATCAGAGATTAAGAGAGGAAGTAGTTTGTTGGTTTTGAGGTTTTCAAAAGGAGGAAGGACTTTACACCCAGTGTGCTAAACCCCTTTGCTCTACACGCTGGAAAATAGCAATTAAAAGGTTGCTCAACTTTCCGGTCTGGTCCTGGCAGCAAACATCCCAGAGGACTTACTCAGTTATTAAGAGACGAACCTGACAGGTGAGCTGAGGGCCCACGAAGGGGTGGGGGGTGGAAGGGGGTCCTAGAGAGTCACTCTGAATTCCTGCTGTGTTAAATACCTTGACTGTATTTCATATGCACCCTGGAAACCTGTTTTATTCAAACTCAGATTCGCATATCTGCCTCTGCCTGAATCCACCATTTACTTTTTTTAATTCTTATATCCAACTCTTGGCCCCCAGCTCTCCTAAAGATATCCCCAGAAATATCTCATGCATGCAATGGTGCTGCAAAATGTAACTCTAGATGTTTCTTAACGGCTCCTTCCTCCTTAGGGTACGCTTCAAGTGAAAATCCATCTTGAAATTTCCTCTCCCGTAGGGTGAATATGAAGAGAGAGCTAACGTTGGATGAGTCAAAGTTTAATCTCTCATATCTCTAGTAATTAACAAACAAAATGTTTGTTTAAAATAATGTCAAAGAGCCACTGAAATCTGTGCCATTCTTGGTGGCTGTGTTGGGCTCCTATGTAGGGGGCCAAACAAGTAACACAAACCACGCCTATTAGTCAAATTTTCTCAACAGCAAAATTTCCCAAGATGATGTACTAGTTCAGGCACTTTCCAGTTGACCTTGGAAGTAAAGTATGGCCACCAACCCCGCCAAAAAGTACATATCCTTGAACTCCATTCAAGTCAATGATTGCTCCAGAGCTCCCTGGAAGGGGCAGAGAGCCGCCAGACTGAGAAATATGGGGCTGGATAAATGCCCCTGCCAGCCAAACACTCAGGTTTCAAATGAGCATTTCTGTTTCTGTCAAGGCCCTGGAATTAGACAACAAGAATTAGGGAATTATTTTTCTTTTTTTTTTTTAAAGATTTTATTTATTTATTTGACAGAGAGAGACACAGCGAGAGAGGGAACACAAGCAGGGGAAGTGGGAGAGGGAGAAGCAGGCCTCCCTCGGAGCAGGGAGCCCGATGTGGGGCTCGACCCCAGGACCCTGGGACCATGACATGAGCCGAAGGCAGACGCTTAACGACTGAGCCACCCAGGCACCCCGGGAATTATTTTTCTACTTTTAAACTTTTTCGGTTTGGTTCTTTTGTTGCCTTTTCACTCCTGAGGTACTGCCTGAATGTAATCAAACCAAAATTAAATATGAACTCCACAGTCACGTGTGTTCTCAGAATTATGGCTCTAAGAAGCGCCAGCCTTAAGCAACGGCCTTTCCTGAAAAGTGTCCCTGGACACACTCAGTAATACTTTGCTCTCCCGTCCTCTTCTTCGCCTATCTGGAACTCAGTTCCTGCTTTTCTGTATAGTATTCTTCAACAGCAGAGCTCCTACAAGGCAAACAATTGGCTCTGACATAAATTTCCAGCCTGGCAAGGCCCCCGGTCCTGGGCAACACCAGAGACCACAATGGCAGCAAAGGCATTAATCCAACGCTGATGCTCAACGTCAGCACTCACAGATAATTTGTTCCATTGTGCTTCGAGGTTGGGAAGATCTGTGTATGGTATTAAAAATGATTCATCATTGTCCATTTCTTAGTTTACTGTTCTGTTTTGTTTTCACAGTTCAAAACTCTGGCATGATTTTTACCAAACTGAGTTTTGAAGAAAGAAGCAAATGTGGAGTCAGCCTGTGGGCTTCTTCAAACTCATCCCTTACTCCCACTGCTCAATGTCCACCAGTCTGCTACTATCTTTCTCTACTATGAAAAAAAAAAAAAAGATAAGACGGATTTTGTAATAATGTGCATTTTGTGTTTATCAAAGTAGCATATGCACATAACTAAATATATAAGTATAACCAAAAAGCTTTAAATGAAAAACAAATGTAGCCTGGCTCACCCTACTCCACTCCCAGCCTTGCTCCTCAGAAGCAAATCCTTTCAATGATTTTGGTACTTCTCCTGGTTGTTCCCTCTGTATCTCTAATATATAGAGTTCCTAAATTTAGCCTTTCTAAACATTTTAAATCAACTTTATGCTATGAGAGATGAGGACAGCACATAAACAACTCTCCCAACCTCACAATGTCACTATTTTTAGACCTCCTTAGTTACCTGTTTACATAATATACTTTATTACATCATTCCATCACTGACAGCTTCTCATGACTTCCCATTTTGTAAGGTAGAAATGTCAGTACAAACAAGCAAAATTTCAGTCACTAAAATTCAGCTTTGCCATTGATATCAGCTGATAAATGAATGAATGAAAAGGAGCAGTTAAAAATATGTCTTGGCATTATATGGACTTCAATTAATCACTCTCTCCTCTGGTTCCGACTGGCAGTGTAATCAATGGCTATTCTCACTCAATTCTCTAATTACAAAGGATTTTGGAGGTGAAGCCCACATGAGAAGCAAAAATTCATCAACAGTAACACTGAGTTCACCTGAATATGTTTACTATATCTCCAAACTTACGTACCCTACCCACCCCCTCATTTTCCAATCCCAGAGTATCTAAGGGGAGATAACAGGTGATAAAGGCTTCCCATCAAAACAGGTTGGCTTGGCCAGCCCAGAGCTTCAGGAAGCTTGATGCAGCCGTGGAGTAATGACATATTAGAAAAAGATAAATTTGATTTTGAGGGGGCCAATTAAAGGCTATTGATGTAACAGATAAATTTTTGAAGGCATGACACATACTACATGGTCAGGTAGTGATCCCTAACACATAAAATTGAATTCATTAGGAACTTACTGATCTTTCAAGACAATCAATGCTGCAGACACTCTCTTAGGTGAATATCACACCAAAAATACAACCAACAGTTATGGCATAGATGGAAAAAAAACTGTGATCCAATACATGAATATATATTTTTTAAATTTATTTATTTAACAGAGAAAAGAGTGAGACAACACAAGCAGGGGGAGCAGCAGAGGGAGAGGGAGAAGCAGGCTCCCTGCTCTGCAGGGAGCCCGACGCGGGACTTGATCCCAGAACCCTGAGATCATGACCTGAGCCGAAGGCAGACACTTAACTGACTGAGCCACCCAGGCGCCCCATGAATATATTTTAAATAATCTATGAAGCTTTCAAAGTTTATAGAAGATATTTGAGTTTCCAAACCTAACATGACACCTGATTACATGTTGGATCCTGTCTAAAATTTCAAACACTAGACAGCAAGTAAAAACAAACCAAAAACTGAAACACACATGGAATGTGTAGTTTATATATGTCACAAAGCAGAAGATAAAACTTCAGCAATGCTTTCATTATAGTCCAGTACCTACAGGGTATCCCACATTTCACGGGCTGTAGGAGAAAAATAAACAAAACAGCTTCATTTGGGGTGATACACCAATAGAATTATCTGAGAGCAGAAACCTGAATCACTGACAAATAGTATGATCTTGAATGACTCCCTTATTCTCCTGTCCCCTTCAGTCAACATTTCCTAAGCACCCTACGTTCAAAGAAAACAAAAACGGGAATGAGGAAGGCAGTCCAACAGAGGACCTGACCCAGCTACAGAAGAGTCTTTCGCCATCACCATATTCATCCTTTTTACCTGCAATTACCTCCCTACTCAAACAAAAATGATCCTAAGCTGCTAAGGATGATCTACAAAGTACATAAAAACCCTCCCAAAAACCAACAAATAAAAACTATGTTTCCAGTTTAGAGATAAAGAACATGCTTCACTGCTCTCGGGGCTTAAAAAAAAAAAAAAAGTAGGAACTCACAATCTACTGACTTCCCTCAT
Organism: Mirounga angustirostris; assembly: GCF_029215605.1. Classification (NCBI taxonomy): domain Eukaryota; kingdom Metazoa; phylum Chordata; class Mammalia; order Carnivora; family Phocidae; genus Mirounga; species Mirounga angustirostris. The sequence continues at coordinate 12,191,626 of NW_026991711.1, read as the reverse complement.
CATACATTTGCCCACAAAAACACAAGAACCACAGGAAATACCTCATAGGAAAGAGAAACGAGCTGGCTTTTTGAAAATGGAGAAGAAATTCAAGGAGCAACAGAAGCCAAATTGATATTCAGCCAAGGTACTGTTCCTGTTTAAAGATTCAAAACATCCTTAATAACCATAAGGCATTAGGTCTTGGCATCTCAGCATGGCTGTTTCTCACCACCAGAACTAGGACTAATACAGGGAGTTATGGGCACAAAGCCACCAGACCACGGCCCATGCGGAAACAGTGAGGGCCCTGCAGGTGTAGCAGAGATGCAGCGAAGGAAGGCGTGAACACTGTGTAGCGCCAGCATCCTCTCCTCCACAGGGACCCCCACCCCTGGCCCACCACCCACATGTGCATGAGGCAGGATGGAAGAATGTCATGCCAACACACGCCAGCACTCAGCTTACAGGTTCCTTGAAGGAGTCATAATCAACATGCCAAAGAGTCTATCCTCAGGTATTTCCAAGTATCAATTTCTCCATTCACCCTCTGGCCACAGTCTCCAAGGAAGAAAGACGATAAGCTTTATTGTAACTTTTTTTCACTCTAAAGACCTTCACTTTTCATTCTGAAGGCTGTTAAAGGAACTATATTACTATACCATACTGACAACCACCTATAATACACTATGTTTAAGAGGTTTCCTAAATTCAGCGCCCACCATGTGTCCAAGCTCAAGCCAGGTATTGGAATCACATCATTTTTCATCATCCTGGGTTGAAGTATAAAATCAGTGATAGATAAAAGGTGCCCTGGATCATTGCTGATCCATCCTTGCCAGAAACAACTGCCCTGTTCATGAACTTCCCAAGCTTCCTGCTAACTCAGCTGTCAACCTGAGCCACACGGTGAAGCTCATAAAGCTGCTCTCCTATTCTGTGCTCTTTCCCTTTTTACTCTCCACCTGATCTTGGGGAAGAGTTATCTCACAGCAAATTTAATTAGAAAAACTAACCTGCACTAAGATATTAGTGAATTAAAACAATTGCTCCGAGAGACATATACTCAGCAAAAAACCGCAGGAACACGGGTATTTAACACAAACAAATGAATTGTGAATGGTAGATTTTTCAGGTCTCGGTAAGGATTATCTGGTGGGGTGAGGTCTTTCCCATTACTCCCATTCCTGGTGGCTTGGTCTGAAATCTAGTTCATTGGGATTATCCAGGTCTATTTATAAACCCAATGGCTTCCACGACCCTGTTTCTTGGTTGTCTCCAGGAGCCCTGTTCCTAACTAGCCCTGCAAATGCCACCTCTGAGCAGCCCTTCTCTTGCCATCCCCCTACATGGATTCCTACTGTTGACATCACCACCACTCCCTTGCCCTGCCTCCACTATGTTCACTTTCCTACTATCCTTCTCTATTGAAATCAGGCAAGCATTATGTTGATAATAACTTAACCAACATAGATTAAAGGACTTTGTTAAATGAAAAAAGTAAAAATTCACACACCTATAAAACGTGCAGAAAGAGTTAAGAAGAAAAATTCTGTCAATTATATATTGCTCAAAATTGCAGCAAATTTTTCCCTCTCCAAAAAGAGAGGGAAAAAATCCTAGTAACCCTGATACATATTTCCAAAATAACACATTATGCTTTTAAGGAAAAATTTAGAATATAAATTTAATTATTCAAATTCAATTGAACTGAATGTAATTGCATGAATTTATTTAAATTGTTTTCAAAGATATTCTTTCTATAAGCCACTTGAACCAAGAAAGTCACCTGGTTTTATCTAAGGCCAATGGTAAGAATTTTTCTGAGAAACAGAAACCTCTGTATCTCAGATACAGGTACAAAAGGAATAAAGAAATAAAAACAGGGTCCAGGTTTCAGTAACTGCTAGGGGATTCTGCTTCCTGCCAGGGCCCAGAGTTGGGATCAGTTACTGTAATGAAGAAACCTCCGACTGCTACCTCGTCCCCAGTGATAGCAAAAGCTTCGGCCTGTGCCCATCAGATAGCACAGACTCAAAGAGTTATCCAACAAGAACAAGTGTAGCACTAGCCCTCCACATGCACTCACCCACCTTCCCACTCCCAAGAAAACACCAGGTGGTTTGGGGAACAAGGTTAATTCTGCGTTGAAAAAACACACAACAGATGGGGGCTCTGAGAGTTTAAACACCACACCCCAAAGAAGATTATCGGCCCTATATATTAAGCAAGAAACGGGGAATCATGGAGAAGCCTAAGTCAAAATCTGGGGTGAATTTCTATATAGGTCAATATCACCTTTTTTCTTTCCACCATAAAAGATGTTGCAATGCTTTGCCACATGTGGAAGGATTTGACTCTTTTGGTGGCTTGGTCTGAAATCTAGTTCATTGGGATTATCCAGGTCTATTTATAAACCCAATGGCTGCAAACTTACAAATATAAGTGCTCTCACCTAGAAAAAAGAAGCCTCAGTTCTAGGGTAATTATAATGTAGAAATGTCACTCTCCATTCTCTGAGACCCTTAACCTTTCTCTGGGTTAACTTCCAGCCTAGCTGAAAATTTGAGAGAAGGTGGACCCACACAGCCCACTATCACCTAGAGCTCCAGGCCAAGATAGCTGAACCCAGAATCTTACTACACCCCAAAAACCAGACACAGACACTGAGCTCACAATAGCAGAAATGATACAAATCATGATGAAGCAGGTTTTACAGAATAACTGGAGAAACAACACAAACCCACACAAAACAGTTACGTTCCTGTGACAAACCTAGAAACCGAGCTTTGTTCATTTATTGGTTTGTTGAACAGGGTTTAAGGGCACCTAAGAGAGAAGTCACAGGCATGGGATAGCATCAAATTACTTTTATTGCTATTGTTTTGCCCCAGGCATTAAGCACTGTAGTTTAATAAAACCTGCTCCTCTTTTTATCTTTGCTACCCCCGTTCTCTCTCCTTTGCTGGGAGAACAGCACAGAACAAGCGCAATCAAAGATGCCACTATCTTGAAGTTAAGGGATGAGGATGAAGGAGAGAGGAGGGAAAGAGCAAACCACCTTGCATCTGAGCTTGCCTTTACTATGAGCCCTTTCTAAAATCAATATCCCACAGAGAAGACAAAACCGGTGGTCTCAGAATTATACAAAGCCTTCTCCATTTACAGTCCCAACTGAGGAGAGAAGTTTCCATTCATCCATTTGACAGTCCGAGAAACTAAATCAGTTATGACTTGCTATTATAAAGTAGGAAGAGAAAGATTCTCATCATTTTTTAAAAAAGCCTCTGCTATGAAAATTTCTTTTTTTTAACAGGGAGAGGGGAGGGGCAGAGGGAGAGAGAATCTTTTTTTTTTTTAAGATTTTACTTATTTAGGGGCGCCTGGGTGGCTCAGTTGGTTAAGCGACTGCTTTCGGCTCAGGTCATGATCCTGGAGTCCCGGGATTGAGTCCCGCATCGGGCTCCCTGCTCGGCAGGGAGTCTGCCTCTTCCTCTGACCCTCCCCCCTCTCATGTGCTCTCTCTCATTCTCTCTCTCTCAAATAAATAAATAAAAAATCTTAAAAAAAAAAAAAGATTTTACTTATTTAAAAGAGAGAGAGTGGGTGAGAGAGAGAGAGAGAACACGAGCTGGGGGAGGGGCAGGAGAGGCAGAAGCAGGCTCCCTGTTGAGAAGGGAGCCTGACATGGGGCTCAATCCCAGGCCCCCCGGAATCATGACCTGAGCCAAAGGCAGGCAGACGCTCAACTGACTGAGCCACCCAGGCGCCCTAGAGAGAGAGAATCTTAATCATGCTCCACACCCAGCACTGAGTCTGACATAAGGCTCGATCCTACAACCCTGAAATCATGACCTGAGCTGAAATCAGGAGTCAGACGCTTAACCAACTGAGCCACCTAGGGCCCCTTTGCTATGAAAATTTCTTAAAAGAATAAATGAATGGCCCATTACTCCATACATGGGAATTCAGTGACTTACCTGATTCTGTTTACCTTACATAGAAAACATGTCAAGAGGGCGCCTGGGTGGCTCAGTTGGTTAAGCGACTGCCTTCGGCTCAGGCCATGATCCTGGAGTCCCGGGATCGAGTCCCGCATCAGGCTCCCTGCTCGGCAGGGAGTCTGCTTCTCCCTCTGACCCTCCTCCCTCTCATGCTCTCTGTCTCTCATTCTCTCTGTCTCAAATAAATAAATAAAATCTTAAAAAAAAAAAAAAGAAAGAAAACATGTCAAGAGTTAGAAGAGGAACTGCCACTTCTAGGCATACCCAAAGGAACAGAAAGCCAGGACTCGAATAGATACTTGTACACCCATGTTCACTGCAGCATTATTCACAAGAGCCAAAAGGTGGAACAACCCAAGAGACCACTGACAAATGAATGGGGGGAAAGTGTGGTATATCAGCCATAAAAAAAGAATGAAATTTTGATACATGCTACAACAGGAATGAACCTTAAAAACATTGTGTGTAAATGACAGAAGTCAGAAACAAAAGGACATATATGTATGATTCCATTTATTAGGAGCTACCTATATTGGGCAGATTCATAAATACAGAAAGTAGAACAGGGGTTACTGGGGGCAAGGAAGGAGGAAGGGGGGGCTCTACTGTTTAATGGGTATAGAGTTTCTGTCTGGAGTAATGAAAAATTGTAGAAATGGATAGTAATAATGGTTGCACAATATAATGGATGTAATTAATACCACTGAAGTGTATGCTTAAAAACTGTTTAAATATCCTCAAAAAATTAAAAACAGAACTACCACATGATCCAGCAATTCTACTTCTGTGTATATGCCCAAAAGAATTGAACGCAGGGACTTGAAAATGTATTTGTACATCCAATGTCCATAGCAGCATTATTCACAAGAGCCAAAAGCCAAAAGCAGCAACCCAAGTGTCTGACAGATGAATGAATAAACAAAATGTGGTATATACATATAATGGAATATTATTCAGCCTGAAAAAGGAGAGAAAGAAATTCTGGCACCTGCTACAACATGGATGGACCTTGAAGACATTATGCTAAATAAGCCAGACACAAAGGGGCAAATACTATATGATTTCACCTATGTGAGGTACCTACAAAAGTCAAATTTATGGAGACAGAAAGTTGAATAGTGGTTGCCTGGGGGTTGGGAAGAATGGGGAGTTATTGTTTAGTAGGTACAGAGGTTCAGTTTCGCAGGATGAAAGAGTTCTGTGGATGGATGGTGGTGATGGTGTACAACAATGTGAATGTACTTAATGTCAGTGAACTGTATACTTCAACATGGCTAAGATAGGAAATGTTATGTTTTGTGTATTCTGCCACAATTTAAAAAAAATTTTAAATGGGCAAAATAGTAAATTTTGTGTTATACATATTTTACCACAATTTTTAAAAACTAATACCAAAATCTATCGAATTACACACTTTATTTTTTTTTTATTTTTTTTTTTTTTAAAGATTTTATTTATTCATTCATGAGAGACAGAGGGACAGAGAGAGAGGCAGAGGGAGAAGCAGGCTCCCAAGGAGCAGGGAGCCCGATGCGGGACTCGATCCCAGGACCCTGAGATCATGACCTGAGCCGAAGGCAGACGCTTAACCGTCTGAGCCACCCAGTCGCCCCTCGAATTACACACTTTAAATAGGTGAATTGCATGGCATGTGAATTATACCTCAATAAAGCTGTGAGAGAAAAACAGATGGAGAAGAAGGGCAGCACCCTCTGGCTACCTGTGATGTGAGTTGGCAGCCCCTGCTAAAACCAGCTGCCCCACTCACTCACCTTCCTCCCTATTCCTGACCCCAGGCCACGCAGAGCAAGGGAGAAAAGAAGCTCCATGATGCTCCCTCCACAATCTCTCCACTTATTTTTACAGCCTGGCACACAGAGGAAGCACGAGAAATGACTTATGGAATGGGTGAGTGGGAAACACAGAACTTGATGAATATGGTAATTGCATTCGATGAGTTATTAGGTTCTCACCAGCACTGCCCTGGGAGTTTCAAAGGATAAACCATTACATACTGCCCGATATAAATACACAAACATGACAGAGAGTAAAAGAAGGCTTAAAAGTACATAGGATTTCGGAATAGGGAAGAAATCATATCTAGTTCCTGCTTTTCCAAGTGCTTTTAGGAAGATGATCAATAATAATCTGCCCTAATGTCAAGAACTAGAGTATCTAGGTAAAGAGTATGGAACTTTCTGGTTCTATTCTTGCCTCTATTCTAGTGTAAGTTTGAAACTCAATAAAAGCTCCAGAAACAGAACAGGAAAAAATTACTTATTTGCCCTCTGTGTGGGGGTAGGAGTCCTTCCACTGAAGACCGTCGTTAAAGGAGCTTTCTAGAAACTTCCAATAGCAAAATCTGTGTCCCCCATGTAGAAAGAAGCAGGAAAACTGGGTTCCCTGGGAGGAATCTGAAAGAAGAGGAAAACTCTATGTGGCTAGGAGATGGAATGTTTGTTTGGACTGGGGATGCTCCAGTGACCGAAGAAAGAGGTTGCAGGCCATCCTGCCCTGGTGGAGAGATCTAGCTGGGGGTTCACTCCTTCAGCTGCGGCCAGTAGAAACAGGGCAGAGCAGGAAAAGAAGCACAAGGAATTTGGATTTGGGTTTTGTGGGAAAACTATATGCAATTATAGGTGACATAAATAATGTGATTAATTACAGGAATTACCACTATGCACATAGTCCTTAGCTTTTCTCCAGGCTTCCAACAGTACCGCCTAGTAAAAAGCCTATATGGCCTCTGTCCAGCATTAAATTAAGACAGATAGCACATACAGCTTCTAACAGACACTAGAAGTTTGCAGAGACTAGATCCAGGATCTGAGGCCTGTAAATTCCTAGCCCAAGACATCTGGGCTTTTTCCGAAATAAGCCAAACTTTCCAAAAGCACTGTCAGAAGCAAATATCAGCTACACTAGCATCACAGGGACGTGGAATTTTAACAAAGTGCCTTTGTAGCTGCATGAAACAGAACCTAGTCTGGTTATTGTATTCTGTACCAAACGCTTTGAAGATGACAAATTTAAATTTCAGAAGGTCTTCTTCCATTTAGTGAATACGGATCTCCCTGGAAATAGTTTTTTTTTCCCCCCTGATAAAGTTAATGCAAAATATATTTTGGGGTAATTTTTAGAATATACATGTAAAAAATACTTCTGAAAATGCAATTGTGAGATCTGTTTTGCCACACACACTAACAACAAGCAGTCCAGCTTCCCTGGGCAATCAATTACTGTATTTTCAGCACTGTTTTGGCACACAGGGGTGCCGATGAAGTTGTTTCTGAGCTTGTTTGTCTTTTAAAACAAAACCAAAAAACAATAAATCTTAAGGGAAAACATCAAGGTGAGATTTAAATACTAAATATTCAAAAGTATTATAAAGATACCTTAATATCCTTATAAAAGATAACTGATATTATTCTGTACATTATTAACTCTGGGGGGAAAAAGATGTTATGTCAATAATGATTCAACTAGGTGTGGCTCAGGCTTTGAATGAACAAAACCAGCTCCTTGTGGCCCAGAACAAAGAAATGAGCAATCCAAATGTTATTTCTGAATGGATTTGTGTTTTGGGGCAACAAACTTGCCTCGCTAATTCTGTTTTTCTAAATTAAAATAAACTTCACTAAGTAAAGGCTGGAAGGCCACCCAGGCCCATTCCTCTCTGGGGCAAAGAAGCAGTCCCTTGCTCTGACAAAAGGGGGTGGTCCCATGGAGCCACAGGTACACCGTGGAGCTCCCAAAAGCCACACGGGCAGCCTTGGCCACAGTGGAGGATTCCAAGGGTAAACATCAGGCCCAATCCAGATGCCTACCCTGGGGGTTTTAGGGCTGGGCCTAGGAGAAGGACCAGTCTCTTGGCAGGTAGCTGGACTCTCAGAGTGCTATTTCCCACCACGTAAACTGGGAGCAAAAAAAAAAACCTCAATCTCCAGGGAGAGGAGGACCCAAAAACTAAAGGAGAACAGAGGTAAGGGAGAGATTCTTGAAGGCTGGGAAACCCCTCAATACATTCAGCTGCATCCTGCCCTTAGGCTCTGGGAGACACCCTGCATCCTTACAATACATTCCCCCTTTTTACCTAAACTACTTGAATTGAGTTTCTTGTCACCTGCAACCCACATTCCAAATTAATACACAGAATTTCTAGCACTCACACCAAAGAAGTGGTCTCGAAATATGAGGAGTTGATGGGGCGCCTGGGTGGCTCAGTTGGTTAGGCGTCCGACTCCTGACTTCAACTCAGGGCATGATCTCAGGAGTCCGTGAGATTGAGCCCCGCATCTCGGACTCCCCAGTCAGTGGGAAGTTGGCTTGGTATTCTCTCTCTCCCTCTCTCACTGCACCTCCCCACCCCTTAAAAAAAAAAAAAAAAAAAAAAAAAAAAAATATATATATATATATATATATATAGTAGGAGTAGACACACTGGCTCTGAAATCTTGCAGCACAAAATAGATAACCATGGAACAGAAAAAAAAATTTTAATCCTAATTTTTATTTTTATTTATTTTTCAAGATTTTATTTATTTATTTGACAGAGAGAGACACAGCAAGAGAAGGAACACAAGCAGGGGGAGTGGGGGAGAGAGAAGCAGGCTTCCCGCTAAGCAGGGAGCCCGATGTGGGACTCGATCCCAGGACCCTGGTACCATGACCTGAGCCGAAGGCAGATGCTTAACGACTAAGCCACCCAGGCGCCCCTGAATCCTAATTTTTAAACACGCAGGTAGGGGAAAGTCCTGGCTGAGCTGGATAATGGCTTTCGTTTCACCTCGCATTTCTTTACTAGGCCACTGACTCACAGTCAGTTTTGCATTTAGGGGACTTCCACGTCTTGCTTCTTGTACAATATTCCCCCAAATAAAAGAATAATAGTTACTTGAACACCTAAATGTGTCCATAACACTAATATGCTGCCTTTAGTAAAGAAAAAGCAACCACAACTTCTAAAGGTTAAAAGTGCAAATTGTAAATTTACAAGTGGAACAGTTTCAAAGCTCTTCAAAACAATAACTAAACCGTCCTTAAAGAGCAGTGCTTTCAAAAACACAGAGAAGCAGACCAGGAGCTGCATGCGGGCTGACTACGCACTCACAGATCGGCAGGCACTCTACTTAGACAGTAAACTAACTGACAAGCATTTAACTGAGTTTGAAGTTATTATCATTCACACTGATTTTTCCTATGCTGATAATACACAGTAATTTATTACACTGAAAACTGCTGAGACCAGATTTACAACTCTAAGAGAACTGTGTAACTTTCATTAGACGATATTTCAAAAGGCAAAAGAATGTGCCAAAATCCGGGGTGGGGGTGGCTATCACTCCCAAGTATTTATACATCATCTCTCTCAAAACTGTGTATGACCCGCAAACCAAGAAAAATATGAAATGCCCCAACTTCAAAAATCTGTCCTGTCCATACCGATTCAGACCTACAGAGGTACTTGGTATCTTTACAGAGGGACTACTGTGCAGGCCACGGAGCAGAGCACTGGGCTCTGCTAAGCCAAGTGAAGAACCAGATAAGACATCTGCTCTTGTCAACAGCTCCAGGACCCCCAGCCCTGACCCCGCTCATCTCCCCTCCCCCGCCCAGCTCCACTGGCCCTGCAGGCCTAAGCCATTTACAGAGGGTGCCCCACACACTCCGGCCAAACTCTCCCCAGTGGAGGCTCTGGAAGCACTAAGTGTGCCTCATCAGGGCTGAGGAACAGGGCAGAGCCAAGGGAAATATGCAGGGTGGCAGCTCAAGGGGCTCCACTCCTGGGAGGACCCATGGGCCACATGTCACAGCCCCACACCAGCCCTGCTCTGGAGACATGTCTCCACCATCCATGGCCTTTCCCAAAGGCCACTTTGTTGTTAAACCCAAAGCACACTTTGCATCTCTTACCTTACCTCTCAGAAGCTTATGACACCCCAGGACACCTCCCCACTTTGAAACACTCTTCCCTTGGCTTCCCTGACACCCCCAGCCTCCTGGATGCCTCTTACCTCTCTGGTTTAGAAGTCCAGATACCTGTGAGGTCTCCTCTTCCACTACTGGCCTATACATGATGATGGGATCACTTATCTCTGCCATATCCTCTCCCTAGGGAATCACTGCCACTCTTCCAGTTTCCAAGTACATCCAAAGAAGCCTCAAATGTTAGGTAGGTCCACCATGATCAGAGATTCTGACTCAATCTGTCTGAAGTGAAGCCCAAGAATTTGCATTTTTAACAAGAACCCTGAGTATTTGGATTTCCAAGTTCTGTGTCAACTATCTACTTGACGCCTCCATGTGCCTGGTCCAGGGACATCTCAGTGGGTCAGGCTGTAAGCACACTGAGGTCACCCTGCTCCCTCCTCCACCCACAACCTTCAGTTTAGCATATAGGCATCATCCTCAATTCCTCATCTCATCAATCACCAAACCCCACTGTGCTTTGTACTTTGAACTTTCTACCTCCTGTCACTCCCACTGCCATTTCCATAGTTTAAACCACCAGTCTCTCACATGTACGATTTTAACAGCCTCTCAATGGGATCCCTGCCTCTGGTCTTGCCCTTTTTAGGCCACTTTCCCTACCTTCTCCACATCTTCCAAAAACATCTTCTTTCAGAATCATCTTCCAAAAACACAGATCCAACCATGTCCACCACCCTGTTTAAAATCCTTTAGGGACTACCAACGAACCTTAGGATAACATTCACTTTTTTTTTTTTTTTAAGATTTTATTTATTTATTTGACAGAGACAGAGATAACGAGAGCAGGAACACAAGCAAGGGAAGTGGGAGAGGGAGAGCAGGCTCCCCGTGGAGCAGGAAGCCCGATGTGGGACTCGATCCCAGGACCCTGGTATCATGACCTGAGCCGAAGGCAGCCGCTTAACGGCTGAGCCACCCAGGTGCCCCATTTTTATTTTATGTTATAGTGAGATGTAATTTACATACCACAAAATTCCTTTAAAGTGTACAAATCAGTGATGCTAATATAACCACAGGGTTGTGCAACCCCAATAATCTAATCGTCATCCCAAAAAGATAACCCATACCCATTAGCAGTCACTCTCCTTTCCCCCTCTCCCCAGCCCCTGGTAACCACTATTTTCTGTCTCTGTGGATTTACCTATTCTGGACATTTCCCAAAAAATGGAATCGAACAATATGTGGCCTTCTGTGTCTGGCTTCTTCCACTTAGCATGTTTTCAAGGTTCATCTATGTTGAGGGAATGTATCAGTACTTCACTTCTTTTTATGGCGGAAGAACATTCCATTGTATGAATATACTACATTTTCTGTATCTATTCATCAGTTATGGACATTTGGGTTCTCTATTTTGGGGCCATTATCCATCACGCCACTATGAACATCCATTGTGGTATCTAATTTTATGTGTCAAATTGACTAGATCACCGGATGCCCAGATATTTGGCTAAATATTATGTCTGGGTGTGTCTGTGAGAATGTTTCTGGATAAAATTAGCATCTGAATCAGTGGACTCAATAAAGCAGTTCACCCTGCCCAACGTGGGTGGTCATCATCCAATTCGCTGAAGGCCTGAATAAGACAAAAAGGCAAAGGAAGGAAGAATTTGGTCCTTCCTGCCTGATTTCTTAAGCAGGGACATCAATCTTCCTCTGCCCTCGGTGCTCCTGGTTCTCAGGTCTTCAGACGAAGACTGGAATCTATACTATTGGCTCCCCCTGGTTCTCAGGCCTTTGGACTTGGACTGAATTATACACTGGCTTTCCTGGGTCTCCAGCCTACAAATGGCAGAATGTGAGACTTTTCAGCCTTCAAAATTGTGTGAGACAATTCCTTATAATAAATCTCCTTTGGGGGCGCCTGGGTGGCTCAGTCAGTTAAGCATCTGCCTTTGGCTCAGCTCATGATCTCAAGGTCCTGGAACTGAGCCCCACTTCGGGCTCCCTGCTCTGTGGGGAGCCTGCTTCTCCCTCTCCCTCTGCTGCTCCCCCTGCTTGTGCTTGCACGTGCTCTCTCTCTCTCTGTCAAATAAATAAGTAAAATCTTAAAAAAAAAAAAAATCTCCTTTGGTTCTGCTTCTCTGGAGAATCCTGAGTAATACATCCATGTAAAAATTTTTGTGTGGACATATGTTCTCAATTCTCTTAGCTATATACCTACAAGTGGAACGGCTGGGTCACAGAGTAACTCTATATTTAGCATTTTGAAGACCTGCCAAAAAGGTCTTCCAAAAAAAAAAAAAAAGCACAAACACTTTTCCAAAGTGACTGCACCATTTTACATTCCCACCAGCAATACAGAAGGGCTCAAATCTCTCCACATACTCACCATCAGCTTTGGTCATATTGACCAGCTTTTAGTTCCTGAATGATTCCCTGTTTTTTCTTGCCTCCAGGCCTTTGCACACACTCTTCCCTAAGGATAGAATAAAATATCTCCCTTTACCTGGCTCATTTCTTCTTATCATTCAGATGTCACTCCCTCTGGTCCAGAACAGATGCCTCTCCCACATCATCACAAGACGTCCCACATGTCTCTTCAGAGTTCTTATCCCACTCTATTGGAACTGTCTAATTACCAATTCATGTCCTAATCAGACTGGAAGGTCTGTGAGATCAAGGGCTGTGTCTGTCCAATTTCTAATGCTTTCCAAGTTCTAGCCCAGTGGCTACTATGTAACAGTATTCAATGAATATCTGTTCTACAATTTACCAAAATCAACAATCTAGTCCAAGCCTCTATACCTTCCATTTTACCTGTTGATCCTGTATTACTCATAATAAAATGGCTAGTATATTTGATGGTCAATATATTTTCACAGATGAAAAAAAAAGCCCAAGACAACTTAATCCCATGCCTTTATAAGGATTTCTGGCACTATCCTGATAAGCTAAAATGGACTAAAAATATGACCTACTGACAGCTGTTCTATAAATGTTTACTGAGATAAAGGAAGAAGCTTCATTCCATAGAACACCTAAGCATTTGTCAACATGACAAGACATGGAGGGAAAGGGAAGGTCAAGAAGACAATGAAAAACAGCAGAACCCACTGTACATTTCCTCTCCACCCCCCCCAAAATTTATTGTATTCTTCTACATCTTCTCTCTTATATTCTCTTTCTCTCTCTTACAACCAAGTTTCTCAAAGATATTCTTTCTCCCCCTCCCCACCCCACCACTCACTCGCTGATACAAATCTGTCTCTCTTCAGAGATCCTTCTTGCCCAGCACTCCTTCTCCGTGACTGACAAAACATGAAATGCACTGAGTTGACCAGCTTCTCAACTGATCATTACACAGTTTTCCAGCTCCAAACAAACTTGGAATGATCAGGTCTAAACCCACAGCAGAAGAGCAGGCCAGCCCCAAAGGTAAAAAGTCCCTACTGAACGTGCAGCCTGCAGACAAGACAGCTCCCAAGGAGGGTTTCCAGGAAGGTCTTCCCTGACCATGTCTCCACCCCCACAGCTCCCAGAAAACCTTGGTCTTCTCTCCTTCACCACACTGCTCTAATTTTCCATTTCCAAGTCTTTCCAGTCCATTCCTGTACCATTCAGTCGCCCATATGTGTTCTTTAATTTTCCTATAATAAACATGTACTGCTCTTATAATAAGAGACAAAAGTTCTTTTTAAAAAGAACCAACGAATGACTGATTCCCTAAGAGCATATGACAAGCCATCTTCTTATAAATCTAATTCAGCAAGAATTTGCCATTTTTAAGTGATTTTTAAACCTAAAAATAAATAAAACTTGGACAGAGTTTACATTTACTTTTACAGTTCATTGCTCCCTTCCAGGGAAACTTAGAATGACCTCATGAGAAACAAACAACAACAACAAAAAAACTGTTTCATTTTTCTAATCTATCATGTGCGATAGATCTCTGTATCTGACAAGGTTTTAAATCACAAAGCATACACTTACAGCCTTCTTATTAAGCAGCATAAATAAAAAGAAAACCATTTGACTTGGCATGCAGAGTGACTGATTTCCTTCCCATCTCCTCATATTCCTTAAAGACACGGAAAGAATGAGGTGCATTTGTCTGCATTTACTCCCCCAAGCCTTCTCCAACAGGATATCTCTATTCGCTGCTTGCTTTTTGTTCACTGCTAGTAACAGGAAAACTCGCTTTCCTGCTTTCTCAATACCAAACGAGTTAGTTCTGCGGGGGGGGGGGGGGGGGGGGGGGGCAGGGAACATCCCCTCAGAATCCACCCCAAAGCTACACAGAAGGCAAAAGAAACAAAAGCTGGTCCATTCTTTCCCCAAATATTCCGTTGGCAGGCAGCCGAGGACCACGCCAGTTCAGTGGTTTAATATCCTGTCGCTTCCAGCAAAGCGGAAAAGATACAAAGAATTATAAAGTTGCCAGCCCAGGATCCCAAAAATCTGCTTTGCTGGTGTTAATATGTGCTGGGCATCCACCGTGACACCACCTTTCACAGAAAGAAAAAACACGGCCACTGTCAGTTACGTTATAGCATTAGGCAAAGGCCTACGGAGAGGTGCATGGCTTAGAGTACAAGGGGTCCGGGAAAACTATCAACAGAAGGAATCATTCTTCATGTTAGAAGAATTTTAAAGAAAGGTTCAGAAACATTAGAGAAGAATCAACATTAAGGCTTGTGCAATATGTCTGTCTAGGCAGAGTCAAGGTAGAGACATAGGATGAAAAGCAAACTTAGAGCACACCAAAGATGAGCTAACCCTAATCAGGTCCTGGTCCAATAGCCCCTACTCAGGCTGCAGGAAACCCCTGCCCAGCCTAGAAGGCCTAGCCAGCAGGGCGACGTGCACATTCCTACCAAATGCTGGGGCTGGGCCTCACATGAGTGTGGGTACCCCGTGCCCAAACACCATCCTCCACCCCACAAGTCCCCAAAGTCACAAGACTCCGTCTTCCTCGGCCCCCTTTTTTTCAGGTGCTAAGAGGAGCACCCATCTGATCCCAGCCTGTGCACCCCTCATTCCCACTGCCCAAACCAAGCACTTCGAATAAAACATCCCCAACTACCATCTCCACAAACCAACAACAGGCCTTCTCAAACAACCTGTGGTGAATGTTTGCTTCCTCCCCCAACCCATTTGGGACTAGTACTTTTATAAAATACAAAATAATAACAACTATTAAATGAAATTAAAAAACAAAGACATGAAAATATACGTCCCAAATTTTTATTGAACAGACTTAAAGTCAGCCTGCAAATTGTTCATTTCTAAACCCTTATTCTCATTTTCTGTATATATCTCCTTATGGGTCAGTTATAAACAGTTCACAGACAAACCCCTGTCCGTGGATTTCGCACTGAGTCATGCTACCTCACAGTAAGAAATGGAGGTCCAACACCTTCACATCTGTCCTTCCTCCTATGCTTCTTTACTCTGAAGCCTCCCACCGAGACCTGAAGATCTTCCATTTGGGGCAAATACTCATTTATCCTGCTCCTTTTTCTTTTATCATATCCCTTCACCAATGGGCTTCCTCCTGACCCTCACAAATCTCTTGGTCAAGGCTGGAAATAAAGACATGGGAATGAGTCACTGAAATAGGAGTAGCAGATAAACTCTGTGGAAAGTGGACAGAAGAAAACATCAGCTACTCATTCTCCTAGGGGATGGCTACAGTGGGAAGCTGGATGGGAAAACAGTAAAAGAGAGAGACGTGGAAAAACAGTTATTATTATTGCCAGTCACCATATTGATTAATAACCAGGTAACAATAACAGTATTTGGGTATCAAAGGAAGATGGAATTTCAAAGAGGAGAGATCTAGGGTCATAGAAAGGAAAGAAATCCAAGAAGAGGAAAACTGAGAACTCTTTCCCATCTATAATTTATCAATCCATGCAGTGACTTAGTTTGTACTTGGAGATGTTAGAGAAACTCACATCCAAAATTGAACTGGGGCCCTGCTGTACAAAGCAGTCATATTTATTTTCTCTGACCTAAAACAACTACAGAGATGTGCACAAAAAGTTAATAAAAGTAACTACCTATCTTGACTCAAAATAATTGTTTGAGTCTACCATTTTTAAAGGCTTCTTTAATTTTTCCCTTAAAAGGAGAGAAAGGAAAGGTCATTCCAGAAAACTGACATGAAATCAGAATGTCAGCCTTCCAGACAGGGGCAGAGAAGATAGCTGACGGGGGCCTCACGGTTAAGCACGCACTGATCATGACTGAGTATTTTAAAGAAGACTAGCTAGATAGATGGTTTTTAAAGCTGTTGCTCTATCCTAGACACTCTCTAAAAAATGAAGGCCACTAACAGCTCCCTGCTAATCCTTTTCTCTGGTGGTGGTTTATAATGGGAGATGAGATTCTCATCTGTCTGCAATGGTTTATCTGAAAGCAGGAGACCAGATAAATTTACGCTCCCCTCAAGGCCTGCGAAACGGGGTGTGTTCTCAGATTTCTGCATCACCACCTTCCTGGTCTCCCAAGGCTGAAACCTAAGGCTACGGTTAATACCTCCAGCTTCTCGATCTCACCTAGCCAGAAAACATGAAGCTCACCGTGGTGTGGGGCAAAAGATTACTGGTAAATATGTACTGAATAAATAAATAGCCTAATCTATTCAGGTTCAAATACCCATCCACTTTATCCCAAAATACTTCTTACACATCACCTCTTTATTTTATGCCCTCCTCATTACTTCTTGTCTAAATTACGGCAGAAGTCTCTGCACGCATCCATGTCCCAGCCCCACAAGGCTCCAACCACACAGTCACCATATTCCTGCAGCAAATCTCTAATCTGGGCATCTTCTAGCTCTGAAACCCAAAACAAAGAATAAAGTCAACACTCCACAACCTGGCCCTTGTCCATCCTTCCCCAACCATCCCACATGACCCAGATCTGCGTACCCCTAACTCTCTACATTTCACCAGTTTTAACTACGCACTGCTCCCCAGGTACACGCCATGATTTCCTCTCCAGGGGCCTTCACTCATGCAGGCCCCTCTATCTACAATAATTCAAATCTACTTTCAGCTCAAAATGCCATCTCCTTCATTAAGCTTTTTCTGATTCCCTGGACTGGAAGTACTCTAAACTCCTGAGGACTCTTTAAGGCTTTACTTACAACTCTCCAATGATACAATCTTCTATTTAAATGTGCATAAAGCTTATTTTGCAATCTTCTCTCCCCTATTAGGCTGTCGACACCACAGACAGGATCTCTTACTCATCCTGGTTCCCCAATGCACCTAGCACATGTGGGGACTCAACAAACGTTTTCAACTAATTTGGTGCATATGTGAAATTAAAAATCTATCTATTCAGATACATGTGGAAATATAGATGTGGAAGCATCTATAATATACATGTGCATGCATATTTATCTGTCAATCAAATACTTGCTCATTTCTTTTCCCAGGGGATTATTAACATGATCCACACATGTCCTTAATGGCAGGAAACAAAAAAATCAATTAACACTAAACAAAAATCAAGCCTAAACCAAGTACATGCACCTTATTGTAAGAACCAGTTTTAGTATTTCATGAACAGATATTTCTTTGCACTTGAAACAGTGACTAGTGCCATATCAGTTATGCTATCACTAGCCTAACTGCAGCATAACTGCAATCAGCAGGATGTCACCTTGCTTCCAAAAACCCCCATGTTAAGTATTCAGTACCTTTTACAATCAGTGAAAAGCCAGATAATAGTGCCATGCAAATCTGTGTTCCATGGAGCCTAAAGTCCCTGATGATTTTGCATGAAAAACTTAATTTTCTTTTCATGCATGCTTCTCACAATCAATTCAGATTATTTTTAATCTGGAGCTCCACAAAAATTGGTTTCATTTTCAGTTCTGAAGAAAGGAGGGGTTTTACAGTTCCTGCACCCTCAACTACATAGCTGAAAACAAACTATGATAATATACTACCCTATTATTTAATGTGAGTTTAAAAGCCTAATATGATACTGTTCTTAAATTTCACGTTACTTGTGGGGTTAGGTAAGGACATAATCAAGACTCAAATCCCTGCATATATGGGGTCTTTGCACCTAGGAGACACATTCTAGATGCCAAAAGAAATGACTCTCTTAAATGCCCTGTTTTCCTTAGTTAGCTTCAAAGTAAATCACATGTATATAGCTAAAAATCTTGACTGTAGGATGGCTTAGAACATTAACAGCTACGTTACCCTAAAAACAAAAAGCCTTCCCTCCCACCTCTGTAGCCTGTTCCTCTGAGCCCTGACCCCCAATTCACACTGCACCCTTATCATCGATATCAGTTTCCTCCATCCCTACCCAACAGCTTCATGAGAAAAACATTCTCTCCCCACGCCTGCCATGAACATGTGCATCAAGCTTCAAGTTTCCTGGGTCTCATGAAAGCACAGTAATAGATGTAGAGGTCCACGGTATGTTTCTATTCCCCACAAAGCTGACTTCAGTCTCAGCACCTTCACATAAACTTGATCTGCACTGATCACAACCTTCCTTCTTCCTTTCAGGATGCCGAAGAGCCAAGAGACTCCCAAAGGGGACACCAACCCAAAAGCTGCCTGGGTCTCATCTATGCTCCTCTTTCCCTCTAGATTATACCTTCCTTGAAGACAAAGTCTGTGTCTTTTTTTTTTTTTTAAGGTTTTATTTATTTGTCAGAGAGAGAGAGCAAGCACAAGCAGGGGGAGCAGCAGGCAGAGGGAGAAGCAGGCTGCCCGCTCAGCAAGGAGCCTGACGGGGAACTCGATCCCAGTACCCTGGGATCATGACATGAGCTGAAGGCAGATGCTTAACGGACTGCGCCACCCAGGCGTCCCAAAGTCTGTGTTTTAATCAAAGGTTTATCCTTTAGTGTTTATTGAATAAATGAGCAACCGATAATAACTGGGGACCTACTGAACAGTGAAGTACAAGAGCTTAAAGAATGTGTAGTAACACTGCATTTTTGTCTGCTAATGTCATCATTACAAACTCAAAAATGGCTCAAGATCTGCTAAGATCCTGAGTAAAAGATAAACAAGAGGACAGTGAATCCTCAGGAGGCTCTAGGGCAAGATGCCCTAGCCTGATAAGGTGGAAGATCAGAGGGAAGCCTGGTGCAGAAAAGACTGGGCTCCATCAGGCCCCTGCCCCTTCCTTCCCAAAGGTCACTGCTGATGGAAATGAGCTCCAGGGCTGCACCAGGCCAAGCTCCAAACCTAAGGATTTGGTCAGAAACAAGCAGCTTAAATCCACTCTGGGCTGGTTAGTGCCTCCCCTACTATACAGGTGACACAATGCAGGCCCTAGGCCAGGACACAAAAGAGTGTCACAGGCAGAGAACCCAGTTCTCCAGACAAGAAGTATAATGTTCACTGGAATATGCTGGGAAGTTACGGAGTAGGGCTGGTTTGAAGCTTCTTTCCGAGTGTCCATCCAAGACACCAAGACTCCATATTGTAAACGACAGAAGCTGAGCTTCTTTTTGACAATTTCTAACAACTGAAGCCATGGAAAAAGACATCTGCAATTTTCTCAAATTCCAGGAGCTATTCTGAAATTCCCTTCCTCAGATGGAGCTCCCCATAATGTCCACCAAAGGAGCCTATCCTCACCCCCCAACCTGTGGGATATCCAGAGCCCATAATCTTCATTCTTCCTCTCCAGCTTGGGAACTCCAGACCATGATATGTGATTTATAAAATGTGACTGTCCTTAGTTCAAGAAACCATCATCTGCTACTGGTCATCCCGCTTCTCTCACACCACCTCTTAGACGTTATGGAAATCTCAACACCAATGTGTTTACTAAAGTCTGCCTGATATATTAACTAAAACTGTGTCAGCAATCTTTGCCCCTCTCAATTTTAAGTGGTTTTAAGTTTTATGTTCCTTTAAAAACTTGATACATTGGGGCGCCTGGGTGGCTCAGACGGTTAAGCGTCTGCCTTCGGCTAGGGTCATGATCCCAGAGTCCTGGGATTGAGCCTCACATCGGGCTCCCTGCTTCTCCCTCTCCCTCTGCCTGTACTCTCTCTCTCTCTAATAAAAAATTTAAAAATCTTAAAAAAAATAAAAATAAAAACTTGATACCTTAATTGGTTTTTCACAAAATCACCTCCAAAGAAGACAGTAAAGCACACACATTCTTCAGCATATAACAGCAGTTATAACTGATCTTCTAGGAAAAATAAATATTCTCTCAGAAGTTTTTCTTAAAAGAATAAAGAAAATTAATATGGCTAAATGAACATATTAAAAGCCTGGGAAGAAAAAAAGTTAACTTAAAAGATTAAATATCCTGCAAATTCTATCTAGTATAATAGTTTATAAATGAATCTAATATACTATAAATATTATGGCACCTCTGCTATCACCATAGGAACTCTGCTTTCTACTTAAGAAAACAGCAATATATTAGAATGACAGATTAAATAAATTCACTGAACAATTTCAGAAATGTACCTTTTTCTGTAATAATACAATTTGAACCAAAATGCCATTTATAGCTTAATATTTATTTTAGCTAAGGCAATGCAGCCTGAAAGGCAAAATGACCTAGATTAACAGAGCTTATTCTACAGTAAAGAATTTTAGGTTAATAGGTCCGGGAAAGGTTTTTCTCAAGCCACATAATTATTTTAACCAAAGTATACATAAAACCATGATTTTTCCATCCCTTAAATAACATTATTTTACTAAATTAATTCTTAATTCCTCAATAAGTTTCTTTTTTTTCTTTTTTTTTTTTTAAAGATTTTATTTATTTATTTGAGAGAGAGAATGAGACAGAAAGAGAGAGCATGAGAGGGGGGAGGATGAGAGGGAGAAGCAGACTCCCTGCTGAGCAGGGAGTCCCGATGCGGGATTCGATCCTGGGACTCCAGGATCATGACCTGAGCCGAAGGCAGTCGCTTAACCAACTGAGCCACCCAGGCGCCCCCCCTCAATAAGTTTCTATTGAGATCTTTTTTAGATTAATCTTATAATTTTTACTTTTTAATTCCTTCTCTCTTTCCTCCTAACTCCTTAAACAGAAATGTAGAACTCCATTCTTGGCTTGTAGAAAAACGAATGTCAATTTTACCTACCAACTGGCCTGACTAATGAAATATAGAAGCAGGAGATCCATGGTGCAAATGGATGTATCATATTCTGATATTATCTGATTACCATGGTCTGTGAAGATACTCAATGAAATACAAGTGTAAACAAAATAAACTCAATTATTTCCTGTGGTCAGTGGAAAGTACATTGGGCCAGGAGTCAGTAAACTCAATTTTATTCTTGTCTATAATACTAACTAGTTGAATGACCACAGACAAATCGATTAACCATGGTAGATCTTAATCTTCTTCATCTATAAAATTAGGAAGCTGCACCAAATAACCCTTAGGTTAACTTTCACCTCCAAAACAGTATGATTTCATTTCCACGTCACAAATTTCTATCAACCCAGAGAATTTATGGGACTTTCCATAAAGGTGTTTAATGATTCAAGTTAACAATTTAAAAGTTTTCCAAGAAACTCTGGGCGCCTGGCTAGCTCAGTCAGTGGAACATGCAACTCTTGATCTTGGGGTCATGAGTTCAAGTTCCACATTGGGCACAGAGATTACTTAAAAAATAATTTTAGTTTTTTAAAAAAAGTTTCCAAGAAACTCAAATTTTAAAATTACATCATTTAGACAATCCCTGCCATCTTTTCAGGAAAAACTGCTAAGTATTAGCCAGATGACCTTGAGTGAGTCATTTGATTTCCCGGTCTTCAGTTTCCTCAACAAAAAAAAAAAAAACAGAAATAAAAATATATCCCTGTCTGACTGGATTTTCCAAAGGCTCAAGCAAAGCAGTTTTTTCAAAGAATTTTATAAAACTGTCAAATGCAAATTTCACTATTTCACACGGGCCTCCTTCTATGAGCATTTAATGCAGGGATCTTACACTGATCAACAATATTTTTGCTACCAAGATGCACATGTATGCCTCACCAGGAGCACATTTTACATCAAGATGCACACTTGCAGAAGCACTAAGATACACACGTATATTTTTCAGTGTCCTAATTTGAATGTCTTCTATGCAACACCAAAATTTTCCTCCTATATTCACTATTTTCTTTTTCTTGATAGATTATTACTATTCACTTATGAAAGTACAACAATTAGGAAATAGAATATATAAAAAACAAATCATAGACCTACCTTTTCATGTATTTCCTTCCAACATTTTTCTTACATACAGGCTATTTCTTATACAGTTGTGATCATACACATTTCCGTATTTTACTTCTTTTTCACCCAACTGTAATTTTTCCATGTTACAAATTCTCCCTAAGTGGCACTTTTTTAAGGGTTATATGATATTCTTTCAGGTTGCCCTCATAAATAACAAAAGCTTGTACTTACTGGGTATTTACTATGTGCCAAGCCATACTCTAAGTGCTTTATATGCATGTGCTCACTTAATCATCACAGAGATCTACAAGATAAGTGCTATTATAATGTCCATTCTCAGGGTGAAAACTTCTCAGCAGAGCTCCAGACTAAGAATGTCCCGGAACCCAAGTTCTTATCCATAATATCCCATTGCCATCCCTAGAAAGAATACCCCTATCACCAGAAACTTGGTTATACCACCATCTTTTCTTATGTTCTAGAATTCAGGAACTAAAGATCTGATATTTAAAATATTCCTGAAACAAAAGAGAATGATTTATTATAGCATCTATAAGATCATAAAACCTTTTCATGAACAAAATACCGCTTATACTTTTTTCAAAGTGAATCATTCTGTATATACTGTTTATAATCTCTTTTTTAACTTAGCACAGTAAATATCTTTCCATAGAACATTACTATATCCACACAACAGAACATGTACTTTCTGTTAAGACAAAATGTATGAAGGGGCGGCTGGGTCGCACAGTCGGTTAAGTGTCTCACTCTTGGTTTCAGCTCAGGTCATGATCTCAGGGTCCTGGGATCAAGCCCCAAATAGGGCTCCATGCTCAGCAGGGAGTCTGCCTGAGATTCTCTCCCTCTGCCCCTCCCCCCACTTTCTTTCTCTCTCTCAAATAAATAAATCTTAAAAAAAAAAATGTATGGGGCGCCTGGATGGCTCAGTTGGTTAAGCGACTGCCTTCGGCTCAGGTCATGATCTCAGGGTCCTGGGATCGAGTCCCGCATCGGGCTCCCTGCTTGGTGGGAAGCCTGCTTCTCCCTTTCCCACTCCCCCTGCTTGTGTTCCGTCTCTCGCTGTCTCTCTGTCAAATAAATAAATAAAATCTTTAAAAAAAAAAAATGTATGAAAATACATAAAAGAACATAAAAGTTTCAGAATAAACCTAAGAATAAAGAGGTCAGTGGAGACCCTAGGCAGTTCATAGATATCTGCTTCTAGATTTACTTTCAGAGAATCTAGTTAACATTCAATAAATGTTAATCTATAATAAATAAATGGAATAAATAAATGGGCATGTTTCCAACACAAGCACGGACCCAGCCAGCCCCCTGAAGTAGACACACCCAAGCACTATCTTAATTGTATTTATCCCTGCCAAATTCAAAGAAAGGGGGCCAGGAGATTCAAACACACCATTTGGCATTACAGAGTTCCGATCAGATAGTATCTTCTATCTATTCACTGATCAGGACTCCCGGAGTCCTAGAGAAGAAGTGACAGAGATAAACAACTTCAACACCCATGTACTTCTTGATGGTTTGCAAAACTCACAATTCAGTTGAATGGAATGCACTTCCAGTGGTTTCTACTGTTTGTATTTCTGTTTTATTTCATTTTGTTTTCAGAGGAGTTAGTTACCAAACACCTAACACAAGAATTAGACCAGTGTGTCATTTTACACACTGACGCTCTAAAGAGTTGGTGAAAACAAATGGTCCTAAAAAGGGAGATGAGTATTACTTGAGCCAAAATGCGTGGCTGCTTTCAAAAGCTATGCAAAGATCATACAGATTTACTGACAACCTGACCAGCTTTCGCTAAACTAAAACAAACACAGGGCCAGCCCCAAGGTGCTACATTCTTCCCTGCACGAATATCACCAAATTGTCAGGTGGCAATGAGAAATTAATGACATAATGGAATTGAGGGTTAGGAAAACTAATTGGGCAGAGGGAGCTGGGCTAGAATGAAATAAATAGAAACGGGTACAGGGGAGAGAAATTCAGGGCAATGGGGAATCAAAAAAGGATGAAAAACTGAAACTGTAAGATGTAGTCTTCAGGAGTCATTCATTCACCCATAAAATATTCATCAAACCACTGCTATATGCCAAGCACTGGAGAAACAGTGGTGAACAAACAGTTCAGCGAGGGAAACAGACACTAAATAAATGTACACACAAATAAAGGTATAAATTGTGCTAAGCGAAACAGAGGAAAAGAACAGGCAGGGCCTGTTTCAGTTTGGGTGTACAGGCAAGGCCTCTGTGAGGCAAGGGCATGTAAGTACAGTTCCAAAGACCTAAGGGAGTGGCCTGGCAGATGAGGAAGGAGGCAAGAGGTGATGATTATCCCAGGCAGAGGCAAGAGCTTCTGCCAACGTCCTGGGGTACGAGAGAGCCTGGCATCCAGAGAACGTTAAAGCCTGGCCTGTGAGCAACAGCAGAGTGGAGCATGACAAGGAGAGCACCTTACAGTCCAAGGGAAGAAGTTCCTATTCCAAGGGCAGTGGAAACAATGGTAGGTTAAGTTTTCAGAATAAAAGCCTTAAGGATAGGGTAAGAAAGGCAGCAAAGAGACCAGACAGGAGGGACTGTGGCAGGGACCAACATAAGGGCAGGAGACAGAGGGAAGGGGATGACAGGTTTGTAGTCATGAGTGCAGCTCATGGCTCACCAAAGATTTTAGCTCTCCTTCCAGGCATAGAGGTAAGCCTGGACTTCTCTGCCCTTGGAGCTAGGTGTGGCCTTTAGTCAACGGAATGGAAGCAAACGTGACTGGGTGGAAGCATAAATCCCCACACTCTTGCCCTCCACAAGGACACACCACAATCAAGATGGTGGCTGTCCCATCAACCCAGGTCCCAGGATATGGATAACATGACCCCAGCCATCCTCCACAGAGAGGCAGCGTTGGGAGGACATAAGCCTTTCTGAGCCACGGAGGTTTTGGGAGTCATCAGCCCACAATGACTGAAGCAGAAATAGAACATAATGGATGCAGTGATGACGGAATGAGGAAAGCAAAAGGAGACCAGAAGAGACGAAGGAGGAATGAGAGATTTCAAAGTTGGTGGCCATGACAATGATGCCTATTGCTAAAGAAAGGAACACAAAAAGGATGGCTAGTTTGGGATGAAAAGTGGCAATTTATGTTTCATAGATGATGAATATTAAGGGACTGGCAGGACAGCCGAGTGCATATGGTGAGGCAGGTTAGTGGACAGGCAGGTCTAGGCTGGGGAAACTGAGGTAAATATTCAGAAATCACAGTGAAGGTGTAGCACTCCCTTCAGAGTGAAGGGGAGAGATTAAATTCCACAAGCCTGTGGGGGAGAAAGGACCCTTCAGGAATGCCCCTGGATGGTGAGGTAGCAAGGGGACAGAGTGAAGAATGGAGCATGGAGGAGAAGCAGAGAAAGGGAAGGCAGGGGGGCTAACCGGCATGAAATGCTACAGACCAACAAGCTGAAGGCGTGAGGACTGAGAGGCCACCCCACACCAAGGACAGAAGTCAGGCTGCAGGGGCACAATCCAAGGTCACACAGTGGTTACTAGCAAAGAGGTACCAGAACACAAACAGCAAGGCCCAGGCTTCTGAACTTAACCACAAGCCCCCTGCCTTCCAGCAATGCAATGGAAGAATTTTCTCATCATTACTCTTCTAAAACAAAACATAATGGCATCATAAATACTCCACATTCCACAATTTATTTAGACTACTGTCAAGACCTTTAGATAGTTTGCAGTTGGTCAGTATTTTACATTTTCTGCCCTGAATGGTCAGCAATTTGACTTCAGACACTGAACCAACGCACATTTCAGGTTAATCCTCAGGAGAAATCCCCACAGTTACAAGCACTGGACCAAAAAATGGGAGCGTGTTAAAGTTTTTGATATGTAGCCCAACTGCAAAAGGATTATACCATTCATCATGTCATAAAATCCAGGAGACACAATTCTCATTAAATGCCATGCAAATGGAGTCCCTGGAGTTGTGACATGGGTAGTCCTGCAAATAGGAGTGCAAATAGGTTCAGCCATCCTTGCAAATACCTTTTCTATCTTTGCAAATTTGCAAATTTATCAGGCAAAAATGGCATCTTGTTTTAATTAGTGTTTCTTAGTTATTAGCAAGGTTGAACATTTTGGTCTACTCTTTTTGGCTAATTATACCCCTTTCTTTGAGAAATTGCCTATTGTCCTTTCCCATTTTTCCACTGGAGTGTTTTTCTTTTTGGAATTGATTAGTAAGAACTCTCAACAGATTTTTAAAAACTTAATACTGTGACTGAGATGGATATAGATTAATAGAGTGCTTAGTGTTTCTAAGTTTACTGACTTTTAAATTTATGGTACTACTTGTTAAACACAGAAGAGAGGTTTGAGTGTTTACATAGGACGGCAATCAGCAGAATGGTGAGGAACGCGTGGTCTGAAGCCACAATGCCCAGGTTCAAGACCCAGACCCTCCACTTACAGCTGTGTCATCTTGTGGTGACTTATTGTCCCATGTATGAAGCCCAACACATGTCCTAGGACACAGTAAGTGCTCAATAAATCCTGGATCCAGATATACTTAGTCAAGATAACCAATCTTTTCCTTTATTAACATAATCAGGACCCTACATTTGCTAAAAACTATTAAGTGATTTAAATACATTCCTCTATTTAATCTTCATTTTAAAAACTCTCTAAGATAATAATATCTAATAATCCCAACTCTCAGATGAGCAAACTGAGGCTTCAGTGAAGTAACCTACTCCAAGGCCTCAGCTCACCAGTGGCAAAGTCACAGCTCCCTTCCGAAGCCCCGATCAAACTGGTTTTTCCCTTTAATACTTTAAAAATCCCTTTCCACCCTTAAGTGATTATTCACTCCCACTCTTTTTATTTATTTCACATGCAGCTCTTATATTTAGTTATAATTTATTTTAGTATAAAAGGTGGGATCCAACACTGGTTTTCTGCAGCAGCATTTACTGAATGGTGTGCACCCCCCATGTTGGACTACTCCTCCTATGATAGCCTAAATGTTTACACACTGAGGCCTATTTTGGAGTTTTCTTTTCATGCCACAGACCTTTCTCCCTATCGCTGGGCCTGCATGACACAAACTCATCATTATTATTTACCCCCAAGATTACCCTTAGGAGAAGATGTCTCTAAGAAGCATATATTCATAGACTGCTATGAACCTCTTTCCTAAAATAGGTTTCAAAGAGACAAGGAAGGGGTGCCTGGGTGGTTCAGTCAGTTAAGTATCTGACTCTTGAATTTGGCTCAGGTCATGATCTCGGGGTTGTGAGATCAAGCCCTGAGTCGGGCTCCTCACTAGGCGTAGAGCCTGCTGAAGAGTCTCTCCCTCTCTTTCTCTCTCCCTCTCAAAAAAAAAAAAAGACAAGAAAAAAAATTATTTTGTGATGTACTCTCAGCCACTCATTGAAATTGTTCCCAAAATTAACAAATGTACCTCTCAAAACTTCTTTCCCTTCCTCCTAAAACTTATCCGTCTTTGCCCAAGCTGTTCTGCTCCTTCTTGGCTTACCGGGGCATTCTAAGCATTAGTTCAATCTCTCATTCTTTTCTGGAAAAAAAAAAAAAAAAGTCCCCCTTATCTCTGCATCTTCCAGATCCAATTCAGTTCTTCGTAACACTTTCCCAAGTACACCAGTTCTCTGTCATTTCATCTTTCTCTATGCGTGGAGCCAGCCATTTGACCCTTTAAATGTTCTCCTTTGTATTGTGACCCACCTTTTTGAAAACTACTCACCTGTCCACCTGTTTAGATCATAAACCCTCAAGGCAAAGGCTTGCTCATCCACAGCACCCAGCAAAGAGTCCTAGCACAGAGAAGGCCCTCAATCCATGTGAATAAAGATTTCACAATTCCCTCCCTCCCTTTTCAAATTCAAGGCATTACTAATGCCCTCCTGTCTCCTAATATTCAAATGGACTAGAAACCAAAGAAATAGAACCTGTTATTGATTATCTACTTGGAGAAGGGCCTCCACCCTACTTCCTGTGTTTTGGGACATTGCTGTTTGTTGGGCCTCCACCAGAGGGTGGAGAAAGACAGTGAGGTGATGCTCAGGCCAGCTCAGTTGTCGATTTACTAACATACCTGATTTAAAATTACAGCCAAAATGAGGTTTTACCTTACCCGAGGATTTCAAAGAACACCACACTCAGGTCTCACATTACGTCAGATAATACTGGAACCTTGAATTGACTGACCTAGGAGGGTGAGAAGGCCCCAAGCATATACTCCAGGAGAATATCATCCCATACCTTCTGTCCATTCCCCTCCAGTAACACAAAGGGAAACTGAGTAACCCAACTTGGTTTCACTTCATTTCATACTGCTGGATCTCCAAGGAACATGGAAGGAGACTTTGAAGCTGAACACACTAAGAGAAGATCAGTAAGGAAGTTGGAAGCTAGGTGACTTAGGCATTAGTACCCAAGTGCATACAGCTGGCAAACCCATGCAAAGGCCTGTGTCATAATATTTACACAAATCTTTTAGAGAAATGATATTTTTAGGCCTTGGGTGGCATACTCTGTTAGATCTAGGCCATTATGATGCTATCTTTAATAAATCTGAAAGACCCAAGGTAACATGCTTTGGGAGCTCCAAAAGCAATCACAACTCTACCCTGCTCAGGGAAGTTTTTCTTCTGAGCTTGCATATATTTTGAATGTGCTGCCCTCCTGACTATTCTAAATCATGGAAAGCTAATTCTGGAAATGCGGGGATTCTTCTTTCACTACCCCAAATCATAAATATCCTTTCCTACAGTCAAGAATATAATAATGGGACGCCTGGGTGGCTCAGTTGGTTAAGCGACTGCCTTCGGCTCAGGTCATGATCCTGGAGTCCCGGGATCGAGTCCCACATCAGGTTCTCTGCTCGGCGGGGAGTCTGCTTCTCTCTCTGACCCTCCCCCCATCATGCTCTCTCTATCTCATTCTCTCTCTCAAATAAATAAATAAAATCTTAAAAAAAAAAAAAAGAATATTAGTAGCAGTATCTTTACTACTCATAAAAGCATCTTAGAATTCAAGCATGCTGATAAGGAAAGGGACTCTAGGAACAATCTAGTAGAGCCCCTCATTTAATATAATAGAGCTCTAGGGTGCCAGGGTGGCTCAGCTGGTTAAGCATCTGACTCTTGATTTCGACTCAGGTCATGATCTCAGGATCGTGAGATCAAGCCCCGTGTTAGGCTCCTCCGCTTTCAGTGGGGAGTCTGCTTCTCTCTCTCTCTTCTTTCCCTCTGCCCCGCCCCTTATTTGCACACTCTCTAAAATAAATAAATAAATCTTAATATACACACACACACACACACATATAATAGAACTTTGAAGTTCAGAGAAGTTAAGCGACAGCCCAGCATGACTTAAGTAGCTGGTAGAATATATGCCAGGCACTGTCAAAGAGCTTTATCTATATTACTCATTTAATCCTCCCAACCAACCCTAAAAAAATAAGTACAGAATTATCTCCATTCCACAGATGAGGAAACTGAGGCACAGCAAGGCTAAGTTATGTGCCTAAGACTGCCCAGTGGGTAAGGGGCAGAGCTTGACTTATAATCCACGTGCTCTGACTCCAGAGCCCATAGTCTAAACTACTAAATCCCTAGGATTAAAACCCAGGACTCCTGACCTCAGAGAGGGTCTTCTCTATTACAGATAATTCTGAGCCTCACCAAAGTGTGAACCACATTCAAAAGGTTCTGCAAACCTTGTTTAATTTCTGATTAGAACAAACTACCTATCAAAGATGTTTTTTAAGCAATCTGGGAAACCTAAAGAGTATATCAACAGATAATTTGTTAATTTTATCATAATGGCATTATACTTCTGTACAAAATATCCCTATTTTTAACAACACACACTAGGTATATGGAGTGAAAGGACAAGAGGCCTGGAATTCACAATCTCTCTCTCTCTTTCACACACACACACACACACACACACACACACACCGGACACTTAAAGTTGGGTAAAATCTTGATAATTATTGAATCTGTGTGATGGATTACAAGGGCTCATTATACTATTCTCTCCACTTTTTTATATGTTTATTTTCAAGCTCTTCAAATTAATACAAAATCATTTTTAAAGGCCCACAAACCTGAGCCTATGAAAAATGAAGCTATCAAACAATGAAAAATTTATGAGCATGTCTCACTTTTAAAGTTTGTTAAGTGGCAGCCTTTATCACCCACTGAACTATCTAATTTTGTTGTTTCTGACTCTTTTTTTTTTTAAAAGATTTTATTTATTTATTTGAGACAGAGAGAATGAGAGACAGAGAGCATGAGAGGGAGGAGGGTCAGAGGGAGAAGCAGACTCCCTGCTGAGCAGGGAGCCCGATGCGGGACTCGATCCCGGGACTCCAGGATCATGACCTGAGCCGAAGGCAGTCGCTTAACCAACTGAGCCACTCAGGCGCCCAATTTTGCTGTTTCTGATCTCACTACCAGCCACTCACCAATGTTAGAAGCATGGCAAGAGCCAGTTAAATCCATACCCTATTCATTTTTAATTTTAGTCCATCTGCAAAATTGCTTAATTGGTCAGGTAGTTAAGAGTATTTATTGAGGCGCCTGGGTGGCTCAGTCGTTAAGCGTCTGCCTTCGGTTCAGGTCATGATCCCAGGGTCCTGGGATTGAGCCCCACATCGGGCTCCCTGCTCCGCGGGAAGCCTGCTTCTCCCTCTCCCACTCCCCCTGCTTGTGTTCCCTCTCTCGCTATGTCTCTCTCTGTCAAATAAATAAATAAATAAATAAATAATCTTAAAAAAAAAAAAAGAGAGTATTTATTGTTTACTATGCTGTAGGCATTGTATTAGCGCTGACCAAGTCATCAAAGAGCAGAGCAATACTTCCATCCAAACAGGGATCAGTAGACCACAGGGATTCCAAACCCTGGCTTGGTTGCTGTTCAGCCTCCTGCAAGGATCAGGGGGACCTCCCTATATCCTCCTAGAATAAAGCCAAACCAGAACGTATGTGGCAGGTGCACCTGCTGTGGCTTCCTGACGGACACTAGGGAGCAGCAAGAAGCAGCAGGTGGTGGCAGAGTACCTGGCAGGAGGTGAAGGGAGTGAGGCTTATGGGTAATTTTTAGTATATGTATGCTATCTCAAATTCCTCCTTCTGCAATGCAGAACCATTGCAACGCACTTCCCACTCAGCCAGGGAGCCCCTCAAACGCCCCAGTGATGACACCTGCTTTCCTACAATTTTTTTGTTTGTTTCATCAGACAGTGACCGCTGATAGACAACACTAAGAGCTGAGACACCAGCCAGGCATCTGACTGTTCATGGGAGGGTGTCTAAGAAAAACAGATGTACTATTAAAGTGTCATGAGGTAACACGGAAGTGTGTCATACACGGGAATGGACACTACCAGGTCACTATCAGTAGGCCACCCTCCAATAGGAAGGGCAGGTACTCAAGGAATGTTGCACATTACAGCTGTTGCACTGTTGGGCCTATTTTGGAACTTCTGTGCTCAACCTAATGGTTATTAAACCAGTACCTCCTCTTCAGTTCAGGTCTGCCAGAACTTTGGAAATCATGGCACAGTCATGTTTTACTTACTCTTCTTTTGCCTCAAATCCCTGATGAAGACAGCAGCCCCCAGTTAAAAGAACTAAATTTCAGGTGAGAACAGAAAAAATGCCAAAGATGTTGCAGGCTTTATCCTTAACATACGCACAATGGCAAAAGTCAAGAAGATGCAGGGAGTCCTCCCTTAGACTAAAGGAAGAGAAGTCAGTTCGGTTTTGGAGGAGAAGCCAGGTTCTGGTCTATTCCCGACTCTGCTCTACTCTTACCATCAACTGATCAAGTTCAATAGAAAGGAAAAAATAAAATCCCTGTTTATTACTGGCAGACTGATTGGAGTTCGAGGAATCTGGGGTGAGTTGGCAGAGCTGTCAACTGTGAGAAAAATCAAACTAAGCAAGCTGGATATGGAAATTAGCAAAGCTTCATCTCCAATCTCCACAAACATCATTCATGTCATCCTGTGTCTGCTCAGGAAGGGCATCTATCTGCCACCAGAAAGATGCCCCGGCTCCTGTGTTAAGGGCCCCCGCACTCAACGGGACAATACCCCACACACAGCACCACAAAGCACAGAGAATCACTTCCAAGGCCCATCTTCTTGCACCGTTCCAACAAACACCACAAATCACCCTCCCACAAACAAGCCCCTTTCCAGAAAACAAATGCCAACAACAATGCAAGGAGGAGCAAAAGTTTCCAGCTGCCTGGGAGAACATGCTGCCGTCAAAAGTCGCTCCTCTCCCGCACCTTCCAAGTGATCTGGACGTACTGCGTTTCCAAATATAGCAGGACGAGCCCTGGCTATGGGAAAGTCGATTCAAAACTTCATCTTCCTACAACCCAGGGGCCCATTCTTAAAGCTGTTCTGCTACGACCACATTAATCTTGGGACTGCTTGCTTCACTTGCTTCAGATCCCCAAACTTCGTAGTAATTTGCACAAATGCTGAAATTACCAAGGGTTGCTATCACGCCCCCTAACCCTGCGTAAGAGGAGGCCAAACCTCAGGAAGCCAGTTTAAGGGGAGGGGGCGGGACCGCTTCCCTTCTGGGGCTCAGCCCACCCAAAGGGTGCGCAGGGCCACCTCTTACCCTGGGTTACCGACTGGAAAAAGAAGCCCCCACCTCCACTCCGGTGCAGCTCTCCAGGCCACAGGTGCCAAGACCCTCCAGAATACCGGAAGGGCAGGGGACTGCGGGAGGAATGGGGGCAAAGGGGTGTAAAGCCCCAACTGGCAGAGGAAGGTAAACTTGGGGGGGGGGAGGGAGGGCAGTTGAGGGAGATGACGATCTCACTTCCAGGAAATTTCCCAGGAGGGAAGGGGCAACAGTGGGGAGAGGACCCCCAGACTCGGAGTGGGGATATGGAAGTTGCTGCCCTCCAGGATCGTCCCTTCTCTCCTGTCCCGCATCCACCACCTCTTAATCCTGCAGACCCAGCAGAGCCGTGCAACCCGGCCTGGGCCCGACCGACTTAGAGGAGCGCAGGGGAGGAGGTGGCCGCCCGCCCGCCCGCCTCCCACCGTCCGGCGTCCCGCACTCACCAGAAGCACGGAGCCGCGCACCACCTCCGACACGCTCTGCCGCAGCTCGGCCGCCGTGCCTGGCTTACTCAGCGCCCGGGTGAACTTCCGAGTCTCCGCCGAGGCAGGGAGCAGCGGCGGCTGCGACATCCTCGCCGTCACTGCCGCCGCGGCGCCTGCTCCCGCGGTCCGGCCCCGCCGCGCCGCCGCCAGGTGCGCCCCGGGCGCCCGGCCTGGCTCGCCCGCAGCTCCCGGCGCCGCCGCCCGCCCGCTCCCCCGGCCGCCCGCCGCGCGTCCTAGCGGCGCAACTCGGGCCGCGCCCTCCGCACCGTGTCACGCCCCGAGGCGCCCCGCGAGGCGTCCGCGGCCCCCCGCACTCAGAGCAGCGCCCGGGCTCGCTAGGGGCGACCGTGAGTGTGGCGGCGGCACCCCCATGCCACCAGCGTCCCTCGGCAGCCGCTCGCCGGGCCGCCTCCTCGGGGCGGGGTGTCCGGCGCGGCGCGGGGCGGGGCGGGGCGGGCGGAGGAGGGGCCGGCGCGGCGGGACGGCGGGCCCGGCAGGTCGGCCGGGCCGACGCCGCTAGGCACCGGGGCGAGGTGGCAGGACGCGGGCTGCCGGACAGGTGGGGGCGCCTCCGCTCCGGCCCCACTGCTTCCCCGGGCCGCAAGTCCGAAGACGCGAGGTGAGGGCCGCGCCCGCCGCCGACAGGGCGCACAATCCGGGGCTGGAGCGGGACCAAGTCCCCGAAACCGGCGCCTGTACAGCGGGACCCCACGGTCAGCGGCAGGGAGCGGGCTCGGCGGCACCACGCCCCCCGTGCGCCCGGGGCCTCTGAGGTTTCAGGAAGCTGGGCTTTATGCGGCACCGAGAGAGCACAGAGCCGCTGGGAAGAAGCGGCCGTGCGGAGCCGGGTGGAGCGCCCTGCCTGGGAGCCGGGCTGGAGAGCCACACGCACTCGCAGCGGCGCTTCTCGGCCTAAGGCCCCCATTCCGCCCCCCGGGGGCGTAGCGCGAACGGTGGGGAGCTTCAGGGAGCCGAAGGGAACGTCCCCGGGTGAGGGGCGGCGCAGGCCGGGACGGTCGCTGCGGGTCACGCAGACCCCGGCCCGCAACGGCGACCTGCTGCGTCACCTTGGGCGGGATCGAAACTTGAGCCTCGCCCACCTCTTCTATAAACTGAGGAAAAACAGTAACCTGCCCGAGGCTGAAGTGACACCACATGCCTTCCTGCCGCCCCTCCGCGGCCGGGCGGGACCGCAAGGTTCGCAGCCCGGGAAACCCAGAAGCGCGGGCCTGGGAGCCCAACGCAGCCCAGGAGCTGGCGGCTGCTAGCGACAGCCACCGATCTGAGGAACTTCCTCACACAGCCTTTCCCACTTTCCCATCCCTAAGGGGTCCCACCACCCTGTCTCCTGTGCCCCTCTTTTCTGGGGAAACCCTGAGCAGCCTAACTCCGACAGGGCCGGGAAGAGGGCGTACCGTGAGGGGGGAGGGATTTGCGCTGAGCCCCGGGCGCATGCTCAGTCGTTTGGGTTTGGGCGGGTTCCCGGGGCGGGGAGCCCTTCTTAAAGGGGACTCCGATGATTGGTCGGTCTGCGCAGGCCACGCCCGCTGCCTGCTGATGGGCAGCTCCTTACCTGCCTGGTCGGATTCCGCCGCGCGAGGTAGTAGCTTGAAGCAGGCCTTTGGACGAGTCGCCGCCACCGCTTTAGCCCAAGTTCCCCGAGGCGTTGAAGCCTTCGTCCGCGGAAGGACGGAGGCCGCTCATTGCGACCTACCCCACCAGAAACACTGGCCTAGCTCGGAATCTTAAAGTGGTAGGGGAAACTACCAATCTCGTGCAGAAAGCAAAACACCACGGTTCAGGACTTAATGGGCAGGTCTGGCATATAGTAAGACCGGAGGTTAGGCGTGCAGTTAGCGCTCAATAGAAGCTTGCTGGGTTGGATTGTTTTCCTAGTAGGTTGGAATGCAGGATGTGGCTCTTGAGTGAGCCTGGCAGGCTTGAAGATACACAAAACAAGTCATGTATGATAAAAACAATTCACACTAACCCATTTCCTCCTCTGCGATTTAAGGGAATAGCCTAGACATGTCCCAGTCCTCACCTGTTCCAGGAGTAGAAATGGGTGACCCCCACACGGTGAGGCAGATGCAGGTCCCTATCTCCCTGCCCTTCAGGGGAACTTGGCGCTGTTTTGTATGACCACACGCATCCCACATTTACACCTCTGGGCCACCCTGGGGTACGTCACTGCCTTACCTAAACTGTTAGATCCTAGTCTGCGAATCCTAAATTAAGATTTCCCTTTGGGATTCGAACTCCCGAAGTAGTCCCAGACAGCACAAACCTTTACCCCATTGTGTTACCTTGGCTCTCTAAACCATATCTACTTCCATAGAAGGCAAACAGATTATGTATTTTTTTAATTAAAAACAATAGCAAAAGCATACAGGTTGTGAGGTTTTCTTTTTTCTTACCCTTTTTGTTTTAAGAAACATAAATTTAAAAAAAAAAAAAAGAGCACATATATCCGGAAAGTGAAGGGTTTCCCCAAACCTCCTAATTTCACCCATGTCTCTACCAGTTCTAAATTCCATGCTTGCTTGCCAACTCATTAGTTCTAGAATGGGCAGATTTTCATTTAGGAAGCAGAGGATGATGTGTAAGGTGCTGACAGTAGTTCCTGACAATGTCTTTTTTATTTTTTTTATTTATTAGAGAGAGAGCACAAGCATGGGGGAGCAGCAGAGGGAGAAGGAGAAGCAGTCTCCCCACTGAGCAGAGACTGATATGGGGCTTGATCCCTGGGATCATGACCTGAGCTGAAGGCAGCTGCTTAACTGACTGATCCACCCAGGCATCCCATTACTAACAATGTCTAATCTTAAAGTGCAAGTTCTTTTTTTTCTTTTAGGATTTTATTTTTAATTAATCTGTGTGCCCAACATGGGGCTCGAACCTACAACGCTGAGATCAAGAGTCACATGCTTGGGGTGCCTGGGTGGCTCAGTCAGTTAAGTGTCTGCCTTCTGCTCAGGTCATGATCCCAGGGTCCTGGAATCAGCCTCCATGGGGCTCCCTGCTCAGCGGGGAGCCTGCTTCTCCCTCTTCGTCTCCCTCTGCCCCTTGTGACCTCTTGCTTGCTCACTCGTGAGCTCTCTCTCAAATGAATAAATAGAATCTTAAAAAAAAAAAAGTCACGTGTTCTATTGACAGAGCCAGCCAGGTGCCCCTCAAGTTCTTATAGTCAAAGAAGGAGGCATGGAATATGTGAACTAAGCCCAGGAGTATGGATTTTCCCAGCAACCCAAAGCTGAGCTTTTTTTTTTTTCCTGGTGAAGTGTGTTGTTAATAAATGGGACATTTCTCATGTTTAAGTTTGAGCAGAAAGTTGTTCCTTACTGTTATGGGTTTAATTGTGTCTCCTAAAAAGACATATGGGAATCCTAACCCTGATACCTGTGAATATGATCTTAATTTGCAAATAGGATCTGTGCAGATGTCATCAAGTTAAAATGAGGTCATACTGGGGGCACCTGGCTGGCTCAGTCAGTGGGCCATATGATTCCTGATCTCAGGGTTGTGAGTTTGAGCCCCACGCTAGGTGTAGAGATCGCTAAAAAAAAAAAAAAAAAAAAAAAATTAATAAATAAAATGAGGTCATACTAGACCAAAGTGACTGATGTTCTTCTGAGAGACACAGACACATAAGGAGAAAACTCTGTGACAACAGAGGCAGAGATTGGAATGATGCATCGACAAGCCAAGGAATACCAAGGATTATTGGCAACCACCAGAAGCTGGGTGGGACAAAGAAGGATTCTTCCCCTGAGCCTTTGGACAGAGCATGGCCCTGCTGACACCTTGATTTTAGATTCCTAGCCTCCAGATCTGTGAGAGAATACATTTTGTTGTTCTAAGCTACCCACTTTGTGGTACTTTATTACAGCCGTCCTTGGATATAAATACACTTACCAAAGGCTATTTTTTTAAATCCCCACCAGAGCGGACCTAGAATTGTCTAAGTTTTTACTACTGCATCAGCTCTCATGAGAGAGGAGTCACACCTTTATAGAAGGATGAGCATCACCTCCAGGCAAGGCTACTGCATGGAATGGAGATGCATGGTATTTTAGGTGTGGTGGAAGAGACATCCATCTATTTTAGCTTGAGGGAGTAACCCACCTTTGTTTTTCCGAAACCATAGGAAGAGAGTTTTCCTTTCTGTTGAGGATGATACTAGTAGATAGTAGAAATGAGATGTAATTGCAGCCGGTTTTGAAAATTTGCATATGAATGACTACCACACCCAAATACTTATAATTCAAGCATCATCCATGTTTTAATGATAACCTCTTACTGCATCATTTCCTTGTTAGGTTTGCTTTTAGGATTCGTATGTATCTTAATGATACATAATTAGTTTAAAATCTTTTCCAGGTAAATCTTGAGGAAGCATATCTGGTTTTAGTATAAATAAAAAGTAAGCTGTAAAGACTAGCCAGTCCTGCGGATTGTAGCGTCCAGAGACGTGTGAAAGGAGCTTTCACTTTTTATTTTATCCTTGCATCAATTGAGTTTTTAAAAATAAGCGTCTATTATTGGTGTACTTTTTTTTATACAAAAGTTGGGTCCTTTATTTTACAAAAACTATGTTGAACTCTGCTGTATACAAAGCACTACTAGAGATCAATATTTATAACAATAAAATTCTGCAGTTTCTTACAATCTGATGGTGAATAGACTGAGTTTTTTATTGTGGTAAAATGTACATAGTGTACACTTAAAAGAATATCATTCAATATCCTTTGAAATATGAAGTCATCATTACCATATCCAGTTGTCTCCTGTATTTCTTATAATCATTAATATTTGTAATTCAACTGTTTTAGACTATAGCAGAGAACATTGTTTCATGTTTGAACTACTCTTTTTATAGTAAATAGTCTTTGCTACAAGACTAATAATAAAGTAACGGTGAGGGGCTATTAAATTAGCTAGAAAAAAGAAAAGACACCTGTTTTTAAAATAGAATCTGTTACCAGCCAGATTCATTCTATTCACCTTTCTTTAAAGGACAGCGTCAAGGGGCACCTGAGTGGCTCAGTCAGTTAAGGGTCTGACTTGTGACTTCCACTCAGGTCATGATCTCATGAATCATGATCTCATGGGTGGTGAGATGGAGCTCTGGGCAGAGCCCTGCACCAATCCCTTCTGCGAGCCCCATCTCAGGCTTCACGCTCAGCTGAGAGTCTGCTTGAGATTCACTCCCTCTGCCTCTCCCCCCACTTGTGTGTGTGTGTGTGTGTTCTCTCTAAAATAAATAAATCTTTAAAAATAAAATGAAGGGCAGCTTCAATAGTTTGCCATTATCTTTCTAGGACAAGGAATCCAAATTGTATTTTTTAAAAAAAGTTTGCAGAAATCCTTTCAAGAGATGATATTGTCTGACTTCCTTCTAAATCCCTAAAATATTCTATAACACTCTTTACAGAATAGTGCATCAAACTATGGCTTTTCCTAAGTTTAACCATCTATTACCCTGAGATTGTGAGGAGAGTCCCAGATCCTACCCTCCACCTTCATAATAAACAACCAGAAATGAATCCAGTGTAGAGACCTTGTTCTGAAATGCTTAGAATTTCCTCTTCTTTCCTGAAACAAAATAGTTCTGACCTTGGGTAGGCAAATGAACTCAGAAGAAAAGAAGTCACAGTTCATTATCAGCTCCTCCAAATTTACTGTACCTCATGTTCCTGGGAGTGGTGGATAGTAAAGAATTCCACTAGAGTGAATTTGTCTCATTTCTGAACCTCTGGGGCTGGTCTGACTGGTGAGGAAGCCTCACCGAGCTGGGGGCCTGGATGTGTGCCCTACTCTGTGTTCATTATTCCAGGGTGGGAACCCTTCACAGACTGCAAAAACCGGTAAATATCAAAGCTGCAGCTTTTTGCACGCTGGAGTTCAATGAAACATGGGGCTTCCTAGCTCTTCGAAGACATTCAGGGTTGTGGGTTTGGGTCAATTTTGTCCACTAGTGCAAAGGATAAACTGTGGGAAAACACTAAGGAAGATGGAAGAAAGTGTGAAAAGATATTTCCATATATTAAATGAGAAAATACAATATTTTACGTAAGGGATGGGGAAAAGAACCTTGCACAGACCAGTCTGACTACTAGAGTTGTATTTGTCAAACTCTCCAGACTGTGTCCATTTGCAACCAAATATTTGTATAGAGCTGGTTGCATAGAGTGACCTCAGTAACTATGGTAAGTACGGTGATGTTACCCTGAAAGAAAATACAACCAAATATTTTTATCTTACCACTTGTATTTCTTTAAGATTTATTTTACTTTATTTTAAAATATTTATTTATTTTAGAGAGAGAGAGAGTGCGCACAAGCAGGAGGGGCAGAAGGAGAAGGAGAGAGAATCTCAAGCAGACTCCACACTGAGCTTGGAGCCCGATGTGGGGCTCGATCTGATGACCCTGAGATCACGACCTGAGCCAAAACCAAGAGTCAGATGCTTAACCAACTGTGCCACCCTGGTGCCCCTAAGATTTTATTTTTAAGTAATGTCTACACCCCATGTGGGGCTCTTGAATCCCAAGAGCCAGCCAGGCACCCCACCACTTGCATTTTTTAATGTTTAAAACACATTTATTATAAAGTAGTTTCATTCAACACATTAGTTTACCCAACAGTAGACCCTGTGACAGCTTTGGCACCTCCTGTAGTTTCTCTCTTTATAAAATTTTAAACCCACAAATTCTTCCCCATTATGTTGCATTGTGAGGGTATGGAAAAAGTAAAACACTCACTGAACTACCAGTGTCATAACTGAATTTCTTGTCCTAGCCTATTCTTTCCACAAAACCACAGGTTGCTGGAAGTTTAGCCAGCACCTTCTCCTCACTTACCTTGACACCCCAATCCCAACATTTCTGCCACCCAACAGAGGAAAAATTCCAGCTGCATCAACATCCCTTTTGAATAAATGAAAATTTATCATTAAAGGTGAAGGGTAGTTGAGCTATAATACAAAAACAAAATGTAAGGAATTAGTAAAATGAGTCTATCAACTTCTATAGATTGTGAGAGAAAGGGGCAACGTTGTGGGATGTCTTCATTCAGATTTTTTGCTTTCATCCTATTTTGACTTTTTACTCTTTTCTGAGTCATTGAAATATTGCTTAGATCATTTAGAACGATCTGCCATTTTCTAACATCAAAATACAAATTGTTTACTCTTTTCATTGTCATGTGTATGAAATAGTCTTAAAATGATAATTAGAGATAGCACTAGGAAATAACTATTTCTGTAGAACATTACATTTACCCTCATCTTTTATTAACTGACACAAATTTATTCAGTCGACAAATATTTATTGAGCACCTACTATATGCTAGGTGCAATTCTAAGCACTGAATAGATAACATGATTTCTGCCCTTGTGGAGCTTCTATTCTAGTGCAGGAGACAGTCAATATGGAAGTCAAGTAAGCAAGAGGAGGAATATTTGGTAAGGCAAGTACTAAAGTAATAAAAAAAAGCAAGGGAGGGGCTAAATGATCAATAATTATTAGCTATTAAATACTTAGGAAGTGTTTCAAGGAATTGTTGTCACAGCTGTTTGCTATACACACAGAGAGGGTCTAGATTGTGAGATGGATCTACCTACCCCAAGGCCCAGGAGATATTCCATCACCAACTTCTCTCTCTTTTTCTCTTTGGATTAGCCTCAGATTTTTATCCTCTAGTAACTGCCATCACCAGCAGTTTTGCTTTTATTTGTGAACATTGTTGGCAATTTACAAAGACTAAGTGACACCAAAGGAACAAATTGTTTGTTCATTTCATTCTTGGTCTGTAACGTGTAGTCCAGAATACCATTAACACTCTGTAGGGCTTGTATTACAAAGCCTAAGCTCTTCACCTCATCATTTAATAAAAGAGAGTCGGTGACTGATGTTGAGGGAAAATTGTCTTTAATATCATTGACTATCAACAACCTATTAGTGGCATAGTAGATATAATCACATAATGATCATATATAATAACAGTGAATGCATAACTATTAGTTTGGTTTAAAAGTGCTGTTGTTGAAACCATTCTGACCTTATCAGATGAATTCCCACAATATTCCTGCAAGATAAGTAAGTTAAAGTTCATGTCACAGATGAAGTGTATAAACACAAATAGGGATGTGTTCCTAGGTAACTTATCTTTGCAAACAGGTAAGGTGTGAGGGACTGGTCTATCAAGGCCATATCTGAGGAAATAACTAGAGCATTGTCTTCAATTATCTCCATTGTAGAGAAGGCTTTTCAATGAGCCAATAAGGCAGAAATCAGGCAGGAATTCTGCTTAATGTTAAAAAGTCTACCTGAATTGACCAGTTGAAATAGAATCCAAAAGCCAGTTTCCCTTGAAAAAGATTAATTTAGCACAATTTACACAATTCTTAAAAAAAAAAAAAAGAATAAAAATACAGAGTTTAAATAGTTTGGGGGAGAGGGCATCTTGAACAACAAAATAAGTGAGAATCGGGGAAAATGGGGCTTAGAAAAGGATTATGTCTCTTAAAAATATACCACTTCTCATAGCAGAAAAATGTTGATCTCTAAATGCCTTTTTCAGGTTTGGGCTCTGGAAGAATGTTGGCCAGGATAAATATTGGAGGAGTGAGCCAAAGGGAATCT
The DNA here is from genome assembly GCF_029215605.1 of Mirounga angustirostris. Lineage (NCBI taxonomy): Eukaryota > Metazoa > Chordata > Mammalia > Carnivora > Phocidae > Mirounga > Mirounga angustirostris. The sequence goes on along the minus strand of NW_026991711.1, from coordinate 12,149,703 downwards.
GGTGTGGCATTCCCTGAGTTGCACCCGGAGGAAATCTTAAGGCAGAACCCCTTTTTCACTTGGGAAAAAGCCTCAGGGTCTAAAAGGGCAATGATTCTGTTGAGGACTGGCTACCTAATTTGCCATCATCCATGTACTCTGTTCAGGACTGGCTACCTAGTTTGCAGAGCCCAGTGGAAAATAAAAATGGGGAGCCTCTTGTTCCAAAAGAATTTCAAGAGCCCAGGGGCCCTTCTAGGCACAGTCCTGGAGGCCCCCCTTCATCATCAGCCATTAACCCTTTAGATGATCCCAAGGCATAGGCTCAGAGTTACTGGGCAGTGGCTATTTATCAGCCAGTAAAGACAAAGCTCAGTGCTTTAGCAACAGGTCCTTCAGTTCCAGCTGTACCAGCTTTCATGTTGGCCAGACACTAGACAGACTGACTTTAAAGTCTTCCAGCACATGGTAGAATGAATAAGTATGCAGAATAGATCTTCTTGATGCGGAGAAAGGGGAACCCTCCTACACTGTTGGTGGGAATGCAAGCTGGTGCAGCCACTCTGGAAAACAGTATGGAGGTTCCTCAAAAAGTTGAAAATAGAGCTACCCTACAACCCAGCAATTGCACTACTGGGTATTTACCCCAAAGATACAAATGTAGGGATCCAAAGGGGTACATGCACCCCAATGTTTATAGCAGCAATGTCCACAATAGCCAAACTATGGAAAGAGCCCAGATGTCCATCGACAGATGAATGGATAAAGGAGATGTGGTATATATATATATATACACCATGGAATACTACTCAGTCATCAAAAAAATGAAATCTTGCCATTTGCAACAACGTGGATAGAACTAGAGGGTTTTATGCTAAGCAAAATAAGTCAATCAGAGAAAGACAATTATCATATGATCTCACTGATATGTGGAATTTGAGAAACAAAGCAGAGGATCATAGGGGAAGAGAGGAATAAATGAAACAAGATGAAACCAGAGGGGGAGATAAACCATAAGAGACTCTTAATCTCAGGAAACAAACTGAGGGTTGCTGGAGTGGAGGGGGTTGGGAGGGATGGGGTGGCTGGGTGATGGACACTGGGGAGGGTATGTGTTGTGGTGAGCGCTGTGTATTCTGTAAGACTGATGAATCACAGACCTGTACCCCAAAACAAATAATACATTATATGTTAATTTAAAAAAAGAATAGATCTTCTTGACTCATGGGATAGAAAAATGCATGTATATACAGTAAATATTAAAACAGAAATAAACAATAAACCCACAATGCTGAGATCTATGACATCACCCAAAAGCAAGTTTGAATAAACTGATGCCAAGGACTTCAAAAGAGAGAAAAGGAGAAACCAATACTATTCAGAAGCACTGCATAGCAATCCTGAAAGGCTTGGCTAAGCTGTGTTCCCTCCATGACCATGGCAGTGGCCATGAAAAGAACTGAAACAATAATGCTGTAGAAATGTTTGCCCAGCAAAACCAAATCCCAGCCAGAACTTAAAAATATATCAAGGGCTTCACACCTATTAGGAAGGCTACTGTCTAAAACACAGAAAATAACAGGTGTTGGCAAGGATGTGGGAAACCGGAACCCTCATTGTACTGTTGGGGGGATTAGTACAGCTGTGTGGAAAATAGTACGGTGGTTCCTCGAAAAATTAAAAATAGAACTACCTTACGATCCAGCAATTTCACATCTGGGTCTATATCCAAAAGCGTTGAAAACAGGGTTTCAAACAGGTATTTGTACCCCATGGGTACAAAGCAGTATTATCCACAATAGCCAATAGGTGGAAACAACTCAAGTGTCCAATGATAGATGAAGGGATCAATAAAATGTGCTATATCCATACAATTCAGTCTTAAAAAGGAAAGAAATTCTGACACAGGTAGCAACATGGATGAGCCTTGAGGACATCAGGTTAAGTGAAATAAACCAGTCCAAAAAAAGACCAATATTGTATAATTCCCCTTTATGAGATGTGTAGTCAAATTCACAGAGACAGGAAGTAGAATGGTAGTTGCGGGGGGCTGGATGAAGGGAGGAATAAGGAGTTAGTGTTTAATGGTACAGAGTTTCAGTTTGCAGTGATGAAAAGAGTTCTGGGGATGGTTATACAACAGTGTGAATGCACTTAATACCACTGAACAATGTGTTTAAAAATGTTGAAGATGGTACATTTTATGTTATGTATATCTTACCACAATTTTTAAAAAATATATATGGGAAGCGTATAGACGTACTTTTTTAGAAAAAGAATAAAAAATTATAAATATCATATCAGGGGGTGCCTGGGTGGCTCAGTCAGTTGAGTGGCTGACTCTTGGTTTCGGCATGGGTTGTAATCTCCGGGTCCTGGGATCAAGCCCCGTGTGGGGCTCCGTGCTCAGCGGCAAGTCTACTTGAGGATTCTCTCTCTCTCTCTTTCCCTCTGCTCCTCCCCTCCCTGCTCACGCATGCGCTCTCTCTCTGTCTCTCCCTCTCTCTAAATGGGTAAAGAGATCTTCAAAAAATTGGGGAGGGTATGTGTTGTGGTGAGCGCTGGGTGCTGTGTAAGACCGATGAATCACAGACCTGTGCTCCTGAAACAAATAATACATTATACGTTAATTACCAAAAAAAAAAAATCTGTGCTAAAGAATAAAGAGTAGAATGTAAAAAATAATAAATGAATGAATGAATGAATGAATGAATGAATGAATATCATGTCAGGCACAAAAGTGGATATTTAGTATAAGGAAAAATCATGCAAATTACTATTTTTAAAAGCTACTAAATGCCACAAACATCACAAAATTCAGAAAAATAGCAGTGTTTCCACTTAATGAACTTCCTCCTGCATCTCTAAAATGCTTTTTGTCCTACAGTTTTTGTCTGCATACACTCAGATAGTCTCTTCAAGAGACAATGACTTTGTGATATATTTTATAAGGAGAATAGAAAGAAAATTCAGTATTTTCTTAAGTATCCTTCATTGAAATTCTCTATTGATAATTTAGAGTAGTCTTTTTCAACTTTGTAATTAGTTGTTAGTCATGTCTTAGAACTCTCTTGGATTTTATCAAATTTGGAGGAAGCACTAAAGAGTTTCTTTCATACACACACTTTAAGATTTTAGGGTATTTTAACGTTTTTTTGTGTCAAGGTCTTTGAACTGGTAGTCTTCAATAGCCAGCCTGTTATCAGTGTCCTCATTGTATTGGAGTATTAAGAGTTTAATGTTCTCCTTATCAATGTCAATATTTCATGTTTAATACATAAGAATTTAAAATTATTTTCCAATGAGTTCATATAATGCACGGCTCTTCATTAATCAGATCCCCAAACAATCCAAATGCCATTTATTTCTCTTAATAGAATGTCCCTTCATCATAGCAAATGACTGGATTCAGCATGATCTGAAAGTTTTGTGTTATGCTTTCCTTCTTGATGTTAGAATAACTTCTATTGACTTAATCACTCCTCTTAAATGTTTAGTTTCATATTCCATTAATGTTTAGCTGAATTTTCTCTCCTATTTTTATTTTTTTAAAAAGATTCTATCTATTTATCTGAGAGAGAGAGAGACAGTGCAAGAGAGAGAGAATGAGCAGGGGAGGGGGAGAAGGGCAGAGGGAGAGGGAGAAGCAGATGTGGGGCTCGATCCCAGGACCCCGTGATCATGACCTGAGCCGAAGGCAGACGCTCAACTGACTGAGCCACCCAGGCGCCCTCTCCTTTTTCAAATACTTGAACTTAAAGAATGTAAAATAAGCCACCCTTTATAGACATCTAAATAGGAGTTTATAGTTTCTTGTGTGTTTTTATTGAAATGTTCCAAAACATCTCTCTAAATTGCAGTTACTATGGTGTTTCCTAGCTCAACCTTCCCTTAGCAAATCCCAAAACCGTCCATGAAAGAAGTCGAGGTGGAGAGACAGTGGGCTTAACGGACTGCAGTTAAAGGCTCCTCCTTCCATGAGTTTCGTAAAAACTTAAGGCCACATGAACACCTTGCTAGGGCCTTCCCAAGGCATTGGAAAGGGCAGTGCACAGCAAGGCCCTGAAACCTAGGCAAACCCACTTCTGTCCCCAGTCCCTATAGACGGTATACCCTAGAAGTAATGCCCAGACAACAAAGTCAGCAGCTGGCCGATTGTTGTACCGTACTTTAATTTTCTCTTGTTTCGTGACAGCCGGCCCAGACTCTTGCTCCTCCTGCTAGAATTGGGTGTGATGAAGAATTCTTTGCTTCTTCCGATGCCTCCCCCTCCTTCCTCCACAGTTGGCTACTCTTCCACTCCTCTTGCATTCTGGGCGATCACGATCTGGGTCCCTGCTGTCACTGACAGGTTTCATTAGCCTGATGGAAAGGTTTCTTGTGCTCAGGCCCTCCTTTGGCAGCTGTCGAATCTGTCATCTGCCCGGGGTGCTGAGTCTCAGCTCAGGACCACACGGACCCCAAGCTGCCGCAGCGACTTCTACATAATATGAGGCAGCAGGTAGCAGTCAGGGGAAATCCAACGATGGACCAAGCCCTTTAGTTCACACAAAGAAAGAACACATTGTGACCAATGAAAGTAACAATACAACTTCAAAAACCCCAGTCGGATCTCTGTTCTTTGATCCCTCTTTGCTCCTCACCTGTCTCTGCAATCCCGAGAGTAAACTGAGGATTCAGCGGCCCGCAGGCTTCAAAATGAGGCAACAGCCCGACTGTCAGGTGCATTATCAATGCCTCATAATTACAGTTTTCAGCATATGCAAAATAGAATTACACTCTCAATGCCAGGAATGATCCTTTCAAAAGGGAGTTGGCTCATGGAAGAACATTATTCTCTCCTTAAGCTTCCACATATCTCCTGAGTCTGCTCTGAACACTTTCTGGAGAAAAATGAGCACCCTGTCTTTTGCATGAATCAGACACTGTGTAATTTGGGGGAAGACTTCCTGAGTCACATTGTCCTCACTTGTAAAAATGAGAGAATTGCTAAGGTCCCTCCAGCTCCAAAATTTGAATCCTATACTGCTCTATTAATGCCCACAATGTTCATCTTTCTCTCTTTCTTCCTTTCTTTCTTTCTTCCTTCCTTTCTTTTTCTTTCTTTCTTCCTTTCTGCCTATGGGCTTGGCCTTTCACTTTCTGTATTTACATATCACATTAGGAAAAAAAAAATTAAAGACCAAGTTCCATCAGGTGTAGACATGTTTCAACAAAAACCCTTGGAAATGAGAAATCCCAACCCATGGTCATAGTCCTAGGCCTCAATTTTGGGGGAAATTTAAGGCAATAATTATTATTCAGTCTTTGCTGTAGTCTAAAGCAGGAGCCCCTGACTCTTGATTTCTGCTCTGGTCATGAACACAGGGTCGTGGGAATGAGCCCCGAGTTGGGCTCCCTGCTCAGCAGGGAGCCTACTTCTCCCCCTCCTCCCTGCTCCTGCTCTCTCTTGCTGGCTCACTCTCGCTCTCGCTCTCAAATAAATAAAGTCTTTAAAAATTTTTTCAAAACATAAAATCCACTCCAAGTTTATTGGCCATGTAAAAACAGGTGGCAGTACAGATTTCAACACAATACTTATCTAAATTACAGCTACAGCTTTTGCAGAAATTGACAAGCTAAACCTAAACTCTTATGGAAATTCAAGGGCTCCAGGATAACCAAAATAATCTTGAAAGCAACAAAGCTAGAGTAAACTAGACTGTGTGGTATTGGCACAAGGACGGATAAACACATTACAAAAAAAAATTACAGACCACTATCTCTCATTAATATAGATGTAAGAAACCTTTAAAAATATTAGCAAAGAGATTGGAGACATCATGACCAAGTGAGGTCTATTCCAAGGGTGCAAGACTGGTTCAATATAATCTGTCATATTAACAGAATACAAAAGAAAAAAATCACAGGATAGTACCAGTTGATGCCAAAAAAGTGACAGAAGTCAACAGTCATTCATGATAAAAACTTTCAGAAAAATAGGAATATAGGGGAACTTCCTCAACTTGATAAAGACCATCTACAAAAAAAGCTACAGCTAGCATTACACTTTGTGGTGGAAGACTGAATGTTTTCCTAATAAAATTGGGAACAAAGCAAGGAAGCCTACTCTTAGCACTCTCATTCAACATGGAGCTTGTTGCTCTAGCCAGTGCAATAAAGCGAGAAAAGGAAATAAAAGTCATACAGATAAGAAAGGAAGAAGCAAAACTCTCTATGTTTCATATTGCATAATTGTCTTCATAGAAAATCACAAGGAATCTATAAATATACTCTTAGAATAAGCAAGTCTGGTAAGGTCTCAGAATACAAGATAAATATACAATATTGCTGCATACCTGCAATGAAAACATAGATACCAAAACTAAAATATAAAACTACTTATAATTGCTTGAACTACACAGGGCCGGTGAAAGAAATGAACTATCTCAATAAATGTGTTCATGAACTAGAAGATCAAATATAGTAAAGATGTCAATTCTCCTCAAATCGATATACACAGTTAATAAAATTCCTATTTAAAAACGAGCACAAGTTTTTGTACCTATAGATGAGATTATTTTAGAATTTATTTTTAATTTTTTTAAAGATTTTATTTATTTGAGAGAGAGAGAGAGCACACACATGCCTGAGCAGGGGGGAGGGGCAGAGGGAGAGGGAGAGGCAGACTCCCCACTGAGCAGGGAGCCTATCGCGGTGCTTGATCCCAGGATCCTGGGATCATGACCTGAGCCAAAGGCAGACACACTTAACCAACTGAGCCAGCCACGTACCTCTATTTTAGAATTTAAATAGAAATACAGGGAAACCAGAATAACTAAAACAATTTTTTAAAAAGAGGAATAAAATGGGAGGAATCAGGCTACCCAGTTTTCAGACTTACATAGCTACAGTAATCAAGACTTTGTAGTATTGGGGAAAGATAGACAAAAAGATCAATGGAGTAGAGTCAACCCAGAAATAGACCCATGCAAACATGCCCAACTGACTTTTGACAGAAGTGCAAAAGCACTTCAATGGAAAGATAGTATTTCAACAAATAATTCTAGAACAAGCAATTGGACATCATCAAAAATGAACCTCCTCCTCAGTCTCATACCTTGTATAAAATTAACTCAAAATGAATCAAAGACTCAAATGGAAAACATAGCACTATTAAAAGTTTAGAAAAAACATGAGAGAAAATCTTTGGGATCTAAGACTAGGCACAGAGTTTTTATACTTGACATCAAAAGCATGATACATAAAAGGAAAATTTCATAAACTGGACTCCACTCAGACATTGCTGACACTTTCTTGAAAAGATGTGGTATCAATGGAATGTTTTCTGGTAACACCAGGACTCATATTCCCCGTGCAGATGAACCTTAAATGGCTTACAGACTCAATATCATGGATTTCAGTTGTCCAGTTATTCAACTAGAAATAACCAAGGTCATGTATTTGAAGACAATAGCCATCACTGTGAACGCCTAGTCAATAATTTTAAAACAGATTGGCATTTCAGAGTTGTAAAAATGTTGACGTGGGGGGATGTGCAATTCAGTAGTTTCTATTGCTATTTGGGTCTAGTGTGTCCTTTTTAAGGCATGATGAATGATATGAATGAGTTGGACGTCCTTTAGGGTAATCCTGTAGCAGAATATTTTCCCACACTCACATTCAGCTATTCAGGGAGTGTTCCATCTTGTAAATAGAGAAGGTATGTAGTCTTCCATAAAACGCTTACAGCTTAACTAATAAAAGTGCTGCTTGAGTCCAAGATACAATTACAAATAATTGTGTGTAACAAACATAATTATAAATAAATGTGTATTTTACATGTACATTACCATTATTCATTTACAGGGTTGTGATTTCTTCACTTGGGGTTGCTATTATAGTGAACTTATTAAAGAGAGAAATATTTTAATTTTATCTCTTTAAACACACTTGATTAAAATCAACCCTGGGGCCCAGTACATCCAATACTCAATTATCTGCAGTTCGTCATAGATGGGTTGACCTCTGAAGCCGGTATGTAATAGATTCTAGCCACTTCTGAAATTGAGGAGAAAAAAAGATGTACAACCAGCCCTACAGGCCGTGTAATGGAATTTGTAGAGAGGTGGGACAGTCTTCCCCCTGCTCCTCCTCGCCTCTTCAAAACTAGCTCCTCTTGGCCTGAGATGCTATTTACTTCTTCAGGCGATGTCATTTGCCTGTAGGACATCTCAGTTTCCTAGTGCTATACTGACCACCTCTATTTATTGAAAGTGCACTGCACACAGGTAAAGTGCAAGTAGCCCAAAGAAAGGCTTATCATGATTTAGTTCAAGGAATAGCTTTCTAACTTAGTAATTCCCATGCTTTGGGAAATTATGGAGTGTTGATTTTGTTTGTACGTTTTGACATGAGGATTGGGGCTGCCACTGGCATTTTGAAGTTAGGAGCCAGGGGTGCTAGATTCAGAGCTGCCCCAGGTAGGTGTTAATTTTTGTACCACACAAAGGCACTTGGCAAGGTTTGTGATTATCTAAGCCCAGACTCTAACTCTGTTTTCCATATAAACAGCAAAGTATTTTTAATCGTATTTTTAAAATTACCATTAATGTGATTTGGGGGGTGCATAATTTTAACACATACATAGATTTTCATCTACTCATTTGCCATCTGCTTATATCCTCTGTACTGAAGTGTTCGAGTCTTTGGTGCATGTGTAAGTTGGGTTTTTCATTTTCTCACTGTTGAGTGTTGAGAGTTCTTTATACATTCTGGATATAGGTCCTTTACTAGATGTGCAATCTGAAAATATTTGCTCTAAGTCTACAGTTTTTTTTCTTCTCTTAATAGGGTCTTTTGTAGAATTTTGATGAAGTCTAATCTACTCATTTTTTCTTTAATGGATTATGTTTTTGACATCATATAAAATAACTCTGCCTAACTCCAGATCACAAAGATTACATTGACTTCTAAGATTTTCATAGGTTTGTGTTTTACACTTAGATTTATAATCCATTTTGAGCTAATTTTTGTATAAGTTATGAGGGTTAGATTCTTCTTCTTTCTTCTTTCTTCTTTCTTCTTTCTTGTTTCCTTGGTGCATATGGGCTGACCAACTGGCCCAATACCACTTACTAAAAAGACTATCTTTTCTCCATTGACTTTCCTTTGCTCCTTTGCTGAAAATGACTATATTTCTGTGAGTCTAAGTATAAGCTCTCTTTTTTGTTCCATTGCTTTTTCTGTTTCCAAAGTTTTTCCAATGTCAGTTTCCATTTACAAAATCTTTGCTGTGCTATTTGGATTCTGTCCCATGTATACATCACTTAGTGGCCGATCTGGGACCTAGGTGATTTCTACCCCATAGTTCAGTTCTCAAAGTTTTTAGTACGATGTTTAGGGTCAGATCCATGCCTGTGCAGCTCAGAGGTAAGCCCAGGAGTTCACGAACTTTCCTGAGGTGTTCCCTTCCCGCCATGATGCCTGTACTTTCTAGTTCCCTGCGGTTCCCGTTTGTGGTCCTCCATTTTGAAAGCTGAGAAATTAGCTTCTCTGATTAAAGAGGAAGGCTCCCCCTCCTAGATGTTAGATACTTGCGGGCTCATACTGCTGCTGGGTGACTGGGGTTGCCTGAGGGCTGGGGCTCAAGAGAATTGAGAAAGAAGGAAAACAGGGTATTTCTCCCTCAAATTCTGACTCTTCGGAATCCCCCTTCCAGTTGCTTCAGCCAGAACTAGAGAGGTTTTTCCTGGAGCTCTTTCTGTCCATTACGGGGCCCACTTCTACGTTTCAGACTACCTTGAGTCCAGGTAGGGATATCCTAGAAGGGGCAAAAATAGGAAACTCACTGGCAGTTTGGTGGTAGTTCAAATTCTGGTCTTTCCCAATCCCATTTACCCAACACCAGAACTCCTAGACACAAGACAGGTTTAATACTGTTTTAAATACATACTGAATTTTCCAGGAATTCACTTTACATGTAAAAATCAAGAGATACTGCACTTTATTTTGTTTAGAACTATACACAACCGTCTTTATTCTCTCCAAAGGTCACCAAAGGCAATCCTACCTGTGGTATTTCGGTTGCCAGCACCACACGCCTGTGAGAGCCTGAATTTGCAGTTTTGTATTCTTCCGTGATTTTACATCCACATCCATTCTTCCTTTTGCCTACAGTTTTGTGCTTTACCTGAAGCATTAAACACTGAAATACATATTATTTTATTATAAAGAAGTTTTATTTTTCTTTATATTATAGATAAGGCATCATAGTGACATTTTTGAAATGATGTGCTTTGGCGAATTAAAGAGGGCTTTGAATCTTTTGGCATTCTTCTTGTCTAGAGATGCTTTGGGGGCTGGCCAGCTGTCTCTTCATGTTATTTCAGGAACTCTCCCTGCATTCTCTTGAGCATGGTGGTCTCATAGTGGTTGGGCTCCCTGAATGATTCCAGAGCTCCAGAAGCTAGCTGCAAGAATTCTCAAGACCTAGCCCTGGAAGACCCCAAATGCCACATTCTACTGATCAAGCAACCACAAAGGGCCAGCCTGGACTCAGGGGAAGCCAAGGCGGGAGCTGCTCAGAAAGACCCACAAGCCATTCCTGGCACTGGTCAAGACAATGACCTAGAGGGCCAAAGTTCCCCAGACACCAGGCGGACAACAAACTGCCTAGCATTGACTCTTGTTGATTCATAAAACAAATAGAGAAGTAAGTTCCCATTGGGTGAATTTGCACATAGTGTCCATGATATATATTTCTTGTCCTTGAACAGAGTTGTCAAGGATATCCTTTGAACGTCTATATGCACAGAGCAAATACATGTTTATTCAATATCACAGTGCCGGGGCGCCTGGGTGGCTCAGTTGGTTGAGCGACTGCCTTCGGCTCAGGTCATGATCCTGGAGTCCCGGGATCGAGTTCCGCATCGGGCTCCCTGCTCGGCGGGGAGTCTGCTTCTCCCTCTGACCCTCCTCCCTCTCGTGCTCTCTGTATCTCATTCTCTCTGTCTCAAATTAATAAATAAAATCTTTAAAAAAAAAAATCACAGTGCCAAGTATGTGGGTGATAAAGTTAATAAGTGTCTGCCCTTCAAGGCTACAATGCCGTTGTCAAAATCAGATACGCAAATATTTACAAATCAAGTAGTATGCAAAAATTGCTGTAAAAGAAGTTCGTTGATGAGCTTTATGAATCCAGAAAAGAGAAGTATCTATTTTCATCTCTAACCATGTATCTGTGATTGCAACCCTGACTTCCTTTTTATTTTTTAAGTTTTTTTTATCTATTTAAGTAATCTCTACACCCAACATGGGGCTTGAACTCACCACCCCAGGATCAAGAGTTGCACACTCTTCGGACTGAGCCAGCCAGGTGCCCCCACACTGACTTCCCATTGGAATCACTTGGGGGAACTTTTTAAGCATAATAATTCACTCTCCTATACCCTACCCTTGCCCCAGATTTTAATTTAATTGAGGAGGGGGGCCCAGGCATTAGTATTCACAAAGAGCTCTTCATATGGTGCTTTCTTTTTTTTATATATGATTCTTTATTTTTTTTTAAAGATTTTATTTTTAAGTAATCTCTACACCCAACATGGAGCTTGAACTCACCACCCCAAGATCAAGAGTTGTTGCATGTTCTACCCACCAAGCCAGCCAGGCGCCTCTCTCCATCTGATTCTGATGGGAAGCCAGAATTGTGACCAGTGCCCAGCGTTTCTCTGCTTCTCTGATCATCAGACTCCCCTGGGTTTCTTTGTGAGCCGTATTGTTTCCTCTGGGAGACAGGGATTCAGCAGGCCTGCGAAGGACCAGGTATTTGTATTTCCAACAATTGCCCAGGTGATTCTCATCATCAGGGAAGTTTAAGTAACAATGCCATGTTCCAATCCCTTCCCGGTGCTGAATGCAGATTTCACTCTGAAGCTAACCTCTTTCTCAACCTCAAATACAGGAGCCAGCCTCACCTCGAAACTCCATAAAATCGTAACTCCAACGCCAGCCCCGAATCGAATCCTAACCTAATGATTACCGCAATTCTCATCCTAACACCTACTTCAAATTTTAACTCCCAAATGCATTCACACCTCCAAGGGAAAGTCCCCATTTTTAGCCCTATTTTCTCATCAGGTTCTCTACCTTTCTATCAGTTTGTTCAACCCCACATGGGAGTCATTTGGTACTTTAGCTTTAGAGACAAGCGAACCTCTGAATTCCAGTTCCACTTTCAGCAAGTTGCTGAATCTCTTGAAGACTCACTTTTCCTTTTCTGTAAAATGGGGAGAAAAATACCTGCTTTATAGGATTGTTCAGAAGAATTAAGAAAGTAATATCTCGGAGACATTTAGAGTTAATTGATGCAATTAACATTCCTGCAAGCTCCCAGATGCTTCCATTCCAGGACTCAATCCATGCTAAACTTCTGCTTTAGAAAATCTAGGTAAGATTTATTTGACAGTGTTGTGAAAGTCAAAGAAAAATCTTACCTTACTCAAAAAGAACGAGAAACATATGAGACAGGAATGGTTTGCTGAGATTTCTGATCTCTTTCCCCTCTATCAATGAAAGTTCAGAAAACAAGTTTTTAAAATTTAGACTTACTGAATTTGGAAATGTTTACTATGCGCATTAAAGGAACATTAGCAACAGATGTTTCTCTTTTGACCTCATTTATAAATCTACCATAGTTCACTGTTTTTGTTTTGAGAAACTTGTTTTTCCTTTTAAATGGTCATTACCTTTCCTCTGGGACTTAGGTTTCACCAAAGATCCACATTTATTTACTCTGCAAGAAGCAAAATCATGTGTAGGCAACAATTTTTAACATTTTCAATACTTTAAAAAATAGAGAATGACAAAGGACTTTTTTTAAGTCAACTCCCTTCTGTGTACTCTTTAGCGCGCACAGGCTGTCTTCTGGAAGTAGGACATAACCTACTTGTATGTCAGTTATTAAGAGGATCAAAAGAAAAAATATGTTTAGCCTAACTTTAAAAATGGTTTCTTTTTTGGTAGAATGGGAATTAATGGAAATGGAGTTCCCAGGTAAAATGGGAAAAGAAGAAATGGTGTTTGTAAAAGAAATATATTCACATTAAATGAACATATAGTCAGAGCATCAATAATATCAAGGAAAAAGAAAGTATTTGTCAAATATATATATTCCTGTTTATATATTTACACTGTATAATATATAAAAATTATATACACTTAAACTTGGAGAAAGTGTGTGTATAGAAATTCTCCAGGTAGAAGTTTTTAAACTATACTGTTAATGGTAACTATGATTGGAAATGCACTGCTGAGATTTTATTTATTTATTTGAGAGAGAGCATGAGGGGTTGGGCAGGGTGGAGGGAGAGGGAGAAACAGGCTCCCCGCTGAGCAGGGAGCCCAAAGCAGGGCTCCATCCCAGGACCCTGGGACCATGACCTGAGCCAAAGGCAGATGCTAAACCGACTGAGCCACCCAGGTGCCCCGCTGCTGAGATATTTAATGCGATTAGAAGTTCTAGTAAAATGAGGAGAATTGGTGATAACCACCTGTGAACTGAAAAAAAAAAGGGGGGGGGATTATTCTCTAGACTGAGAGAATCCCATTTCTTCTGATCCTTTTTGGTTGGGCAGGAAAAGTAATCCTACCCCTCCCTCTGAGTTCTTTTTTGTGCAATTTTCATTCTTGCTCTTCTTCTCTTTGGTGTGGCTTGTCCTTTCTCTTTGGTGTGGGTGTCTGCTGTAATAAGAGCACATTATTTTTAATTTCTCAGAAATCCATAAAAATGCAACTAAAATGACACAGGAAATGTTTGGCTCAAAAGACACAAGCTCTTTTAGCCAAACTTTCCAATTTCCTTCCATAACTTCTAGGTTATTCTAATTGTCCCCTGTCTGTAGTTGAGTGGTACCATAAAGTGAACAATAAAAGGCTTATGTCAGTTTTAAAAGGAGCCATGTTTCAAATCCCAATTAGGATGTAAGAGTCTCATTTACACAAATTTGCCAAAGTGACCACAGGCAGACCGACAATAGGTGTGCATCTTTGTTATTCATTCTTAAAGATGCTGCTCTGGTTAAAACAATGACAGTTATTTTGTTTGTTTGTTTTTCTTTTGGTTTGGGTTGAATGAGATGGCACCTTTATTTATTGTTACCGTGCCTTGTCACCTATCATAGAGAGCATTTCCATCTAAAAGTTCCTTATACTTTAAGTTTCAGTTCACATAAAATAAATTAAAGCCTTCTTGATCCACATGGCGGGTTCATAGGGTAGCAAGATACATTTCTTTCAAAGAGAGATGACCCAAACAAATGTTCAGTCTGTTTAAAATTCTGTAAGAAGATGCACATCACACTGGAGAGAAATCCCAGCGATGGGTTTGTAAGGGCAGACCAAAGGAAAGGAGAAAGACACTGCTGTTTGAGGTGGTGCCTTGAATTGTGAGCTGGAGAAGGGACATAGAAGGTTGGGGATGAGGAGCTTGGCAGTAAAGCACTACAGACCCTACGTGCGTCCACGGCAGGGTTGCATTCTCTGGAAATATCTGGAACAGAACAGCCTAGCTGAAACCAGGAGAAGGGATATTAGGCACGTTTTTGCCATAAACTTCCTAATATCTCACAACGCATAAGCACCTGCCCAAAGGGGAGTTTTTATTGGCTGCCATGAGCCCAGTACTATGTTGACACAAACTTTCTTGGGACTGATCAAGGAATTCCAAAGGGGAGCACTAGGACCAGGGAAAAGTTCAAGGGAGGTAAATTTCAGTCCAACCCAGAGAAAAACATCCTAAAAATGAGAGTGCTTCACTCCAAGCTGCCTTACCTTGGAAGGTCAACCCCACTTGGCTCAGCACCCTTCCCATGTCTCACAGCCAAAACAGCTTACAACCCTGCTGGATTTTAGTGAGTCCTCCCAGCAAGCCGGTGGGCTTGGGCCAGTCTTGGCATTCCCTGCATCGGCCCAGGTAACTGGCAGGAGACGGTGCAGGTCCAGTGAGAGCGCTGCCATCCAGTTTTGCACCTTTCATGCCCCCGGTGAGCCTGCCCTACCGGCCCTCCTGCCTGGCCCCTCGACACTCATGCTTGCAGCTCGCTCTCCCTAGGGATGAAGGAAGAGCTGGAAGCCCTGGCCAGCTCACCTGCTTCCTTCCAACCCCTTTGCCCAAGATTTCACTCTGTATCAGGTTTTTCTCCCCCGGGGCACCGCCTGACGCTTGTGGGAAGGCTAGTATTTCCATGTCATTCCAGCCTCATCCTTTGGGCTACTGGCGACTAGTCAAGGCCTGATGTCATCTAGAGCTGTTGCTCTTCTCACTACTCATCTTCACCCCAGTTTGACTCAGGTTTTGCATATGTTCCCTTAGACTTGTCACACCCATTACTCTGGTGTTTTTCCCTATTTTCTTGTAGCCCTCCCTACCCTGGGCCACTGGGTTCAAGGAGTGCATGTCCTGTTCCCTCCTTCAGGTCAAAAAGAGGGAGGTAAAAAGGGGACCTTAAATCTGTCTTCATGTACGAAGCAGAAGCTCTGGGTGTCCCCCACGCGAACCCCCTCGGCATTCACTTCTGAAGTCAAACGCTACTTACCACTGACTCCTGAAACTATCCACTTGAAGGTTTTTCTGGCCTTGGGAAAGTGTGCACAGGGAAGTCAGAAGTGTTGGACAATTAATTTCCCTGAAAGCATCCAGAGACAATGACAAATGGAGACTGGCAAATAAATATCCCAGCTCCCTTGCCCCTTGGTTGGGTGAATTCTAAGCCATGGTTTTCAAGTTCCTTGGTGGGACTGAGCTCTGTTTGCCCACAGTGGTCACTTGCTCGGTAATGGAGGCTTTGTCGCCTTCCTCCCCTTCCTTGTCACACAGTCCCCATGTCCTGTATCTCCTAGGACCCTCTCTCAAATAAACTACTTGCACGTGGATGGTTATCTCAGTCTTTGCCAATGAGGGGGTCCTGGCTCAATGTCTAGCAACGCAGTAAGCAGTTGATGCCTGAATTAATAAATTAATCCTTGGCAGGTCATCTATCAATTTTGTAGATGGGATTTCTGCATTAGGAGAAAGGCTACACTGTATGACTATGAAAGATTCTTCCTCCAGGAGCGATAATACGCCTAGGGAGAAATAAATGTCTTTTTAACTACAAGACTTGGGAAAGGAGCTATGAGATGAAAACATGTGAAAAAAAAGAGATTTTCTCCCCTCTGTGCAAGCGTGCTTTTAGATGTGAAGGGGGCAGCTAGGCTCACAGGTTAGTTATGAAATCATGCAATTTCTCGAGCCAGCACATTGCCTTTTATGGACACCACGGTCCGGGATGCCCTGCAGGGAGTGATTTTCCATCCCGGTCGATAGAGTTCACAGTTTCTAGTCACAACAAGCAGAGCCAGAAATAATGTCAGCTCTTCAAACCCTAGAGTATTGTATTATAAATGCACAACGTCAAAATCATATATGAAATAAAGTTTTAATTACTCCATGACTGGACTTTTCATAGCACCATGTTATAGCTGGTTGGCACTGCATCGGGATTTCTGTGTTACAAGTGAGGAAATGAGTCACGAAAGTGTAAAAAGAACGTGCTGAAGGCTCCTTGGCTGTCTGGGAAGAGCTGGAAGAAAATGTTCCTGACCACTCTCCTCCTGGGCTCAGGCTAACATGGGGTGTCGTCACAGCCTCAGACTCTCAAGTCTTTCTGATACAGTTTTATAAGAGAACAAAACCTTGTGGTTAATGAGCTATAGAAGAGCCATTGGTAAAGGGCAATTTAATGATATATATTTGGGGAGGTAAAATGAGAATGTGAAAATCACGTTTTGTCCATAACAACTAAGAGTCTAATATGATTGAGCAAAATCAGATTTTTTTTTTCATAACAACTAAGAGTTTAATATAGTTGAGCACAGGCAAAATGAGGTTCCCCCCAGACCCACCCCGGCTCCCACCTCCAAGAAGCTGCCCTGCTGGGAAGTCTCTGAATTCCATATCTTTTCTACCAGAACAGGAGCTCAGAGATGGGGTGGATGGGACGGGACAGCCCAGGAGGGGCCTGCACCAGAAGTCTAGACCCGCTCATGGGGCAAAGACAGATGCTGGGGGGAAGGGGATCCATGAGCAGGCAGAACATCACCTGCCAAGAGTACTGTGGCTGGCAACGGCCCGGGCAGGGATTAGCACCTCAGAAGTCCAGAAAGAAGTCAAATGCGGGTGTTGTGCAGATCACTGAGGCATGGCAACCGGGAGAGGGTCATACGCGATGATCCAAACAGACGAGCAGTAACGTCTGGCAAGTCCACCAGCTGCCGACTGGTTGAAGGGACTACTGGTTGTCAGGCTACAAAAATAAACTAAGGAGTCAAGAGACCCGGGAGGGGTGCCTGGGTGGTGCAGTGGGTTAAGCTTCAGACTCCTGGTGTCGGCTGGTGGTCTCAGGGTCGTGGGATCGAGCCTGCGCTCAGCGTGGAGTCTGCGTAAGTTTCTCTCTCTCTCTCTCTCTCTCCCTCTGCCCCTCCTCCTCCCCGTACTCGCTCTCTCTAAAATAAATAAATAAATCTTTTTTAAAAAGAGAGAGAGACTGGAACTGAGTTCTAGGTAGCAGCAAGGAGCTTAGCCTCTAGAACTAGAGCCAAGTCCAGAACACCCAGCAACATGGCAGACTTGATCACGACTCACTTGATCTACTAACGGAAGCTTTTGAAATGCCCCGCAGCCAGACGCGGGGTTGGCCTCAGAGCTGAGAGGGGGAGTTTGACGTTGTTTACTGAGCTTAGGGAAGGCATGTTAGTCCATTGAGAGGTGGGGTTGGGGGGCAGGTGTAAAGGCAGGGGATGTGGCAGGCCACGCTACGAGTAATCCCCAGGAAGAAAAACATTGATTCCTAAGAAGGGAGGGAGGTACCGTCTCTTTTAAACTTGGGACCTCTGATACGAAGGTCACCAAGCTCCCCACATGAAAATGAGAACAAAAATAATTTAATTTCTAAAAACAGAGTCTTAGGAAAATGAAGGATTGAATGAAAAAATAACTGGGTCCTCCAGAGAGGGTTTCTGGGATGGGTATCTTTGGCTCTTATCTGTTTTATGTTTTTATCAATGTCTTGGATCAAGACAAAAGATGCATAGTTATCCAATAAGAGAATGATAAAATTCTGGGACGCTAACAGAAGTCTGGATATCAAATGAGGCTAAAAAAGAATCTCGACAAAATTTTGGGAAAATGTTGTCTTAAATATCCCCATGGTCTGCTCCTCTCCTAACTCCAAACAATTCCAGGGGAACCTAGAAGGTGGAAGGAGGGCCCTGGGCTCTGCCACCATTCTCTTAGAGTTGGCCCAGGGACCTCCCACACCGGGATCGGAGAGGTGCTGTGGGACCCACAGCCAAGTCCTACAATAAGATTGGAGAAGCCTTCTTGGAGAGGGCTTGGCCTGTGGAGATCTATGGACCTGTATTAGTCAGAGTTCTTCAGAGAAATGGAACCAATAAGGTGTGTGTGTGTGTATGTGTGTGTGCATATAGAGAAAGAGATTGATTAATTGACCGATTCATTTTAAGGAATTGGCTCACACAACTGTGGGGTCTGGTAAATCCAAAATCTGCAGGGCAGGCCAGCAAGCTGAAGACCCTCAGGAAGAGCTGATGCTGCAGCTTGAGTCTGAAGGCAGTCTGAAGGCAGAATTTCCTCTTTCTTGAGGGACCTCAGTCTTTTGCTCTTAAGGCCTTCAGCAGATTAGATGAGGCCCACCCACGTTATGGAAGGTACTTTGCTTCACTCAAAGTCTACTTATTTTAAATGTAAATTTCACCTGAAAAATACTTTCATATCAACTTCTAGACTGGAGTTTAATCAAATGTGAGGGTACCATGGCCTAGCCAGGGTGGCACATAAAATTAACTATCGTAGAACCCCAAGAGGAAGGGTAATTCTGGTCCCTTACGGCACTTTGGTAGGAACCTACTGGTCTTCCTGAATTCCAAGAAGCTGGAGGAGGAGGAAGGGAGGTAAATGTGTCTTTTATGCTAAGGCTAGAACATATAAGCCCGATTAGCTGAGAAGATGAGGGGTCAGGGAGCCCTCCGCCCTGTATTATAACAGAGAACTGATGACATATCAGCTGCCACCCAGCAGGGCCACGGGGGCAGGCACCATCTCATTTTCCTCATTCACGGAGCAGCTTCCGTTTAAGTAAGGTAGTAGGCAGAATAATATCCCTCCAAAGACATGCACATCCTAGTCCCTGGAACCTGGGGATATACATTACCTTACATGGCAAAGGGGACTTTGCAGACGTGGTGAAGGATCCTGGGGGGGGGGGGGATCTCGGTTTATCCAAGCGGGTCCAATATAATCAGAAAAACCCTTATAAGAGGGAGGCAGGGGGCCAGAGCCAGAGAAGGTAACATGATCACAGAAGATGGAGGATGGGACCACAGGTCAAGGAATGCAGGCAGCTCAAGAAGCAAGAAACATGGAAATGAATTTTTCCCTAGAGCCTCCAGAAGGAATGACGTTCTGCTGACATCTTGATTTAGGACTTCTGAGCTCCTGAACTGTAAGAGAATAAATACATCTGTGTCATGTCAAGCCACATGGTAATGTGGTAATTTGCTACAGCAACAGTAAGAAGCTAATACAGTACCTTAAAGGGACTGGGTGGCCACAGGGAAACAACCATCAGAACACTCGTAATAGGGGGGCCCCTGGGTGGCTCAGTCGGGTAAGTGTCTGACTCTTGATTTCGGGTCAGGTCATGATTGCAGCGTTGTGAGATGGAGCCCTGTGTCCGGCTCCATGCTCAGTGGGGAGTCTGCTTGAGATTCTCTCTCTCCCTTTCCTTCTGCCCCTCCCCCTGCTCATGCACTCTCTCTCTCAAATAAATAAGTAAATCTTAAAAAAAAAATACTAGTAATAGGTTTTAGAGAAACAAAATTGTTGGAGGAGTCAGACAAAAGCTGAATTAAAATACAGAAAGAACACATAAGAAGATTCCGCGCATCACAATGCATACACACACAGACACAAACTCTTTGGAACTAAAAACATTTTTAACTAAAATATTAAAAGCTAAAATAGTCACTGTTGGGCACCTGGGTGGCACAGTCGGTTGAGTGCTGACTTTTGGTTTCAGCTCAGGTCGTGATCTCGGGGTCATGGGATCAAGCCCCGTGTCAGGCTCTGGGCTCAGCAGGGAGTCTGCCTGAGATTCTCTCTCTCTCTCCCTCTGCGCCACCCACTCATGCTCTCTCTCTCTCAAATAAATAAATCATTCATAAATAAATAAACAAACAAACAAATAAATAAATAAATGATAAAATAGTCTCTATTAAGACCCAACTTGGAAGGCAAATAGAAAAAAAGCTTAGGGGCCCCTGGGTGGCTCAGTTGGTTAAGTGTCTGACTCTTGATTTAGGCTCAGGTCATGATCTCCTGGTGAGATCGAGCCCTGCATTGGGTTCTGGGCTGGGCATGGAGCCTGCTTAAGATTCTCTCCCGCCCGCTCCTTCCCCTCCTCCCACATGTGCACGCGCACGCTCTCTCTCTCTAAAAAAAAGAAAGAAAGAAAAAAGCTGGGGCGCCTGGGTGGCTCAGTCATTAAGCATCTGCCTTCGGCTCAGGTCATGATCCCAGGGTCCTGGGATCGAGTCCCACATCGGGCTCCCTGCTCAGTGGGAAGGCTGCTTCTCCCTCTCCCACTCCCCCTGCTTGTGTTCCTTCTCTCACTTTGTCTCTCTCTGTCAAATAAATACATAAAAACTTTAAAAAAATTTTTTTAAAAAGCTTAAAAGACAGAGAAAATCTACAAAGAAATGGAAATTGTGAGAGAGAAAAATAAACTTGAAAGACATTAACTAGGAGAAATAACATATAAATAACAGGATTCCAGAAGGATAAAAAGATAGGGATTTGCTAGAAAACAGAATCAAACCTTCTGTGCTGATGTGTTGATGAGAGTGCCCGCCCCAGGCAGCCGTGGGGAGGGAAGCAGGACGAGGCAGGCTGGAGAGAGAGTGGTCACAAAGGGGCTCATGCAGAGCTAGCTACAGCTTCATGAAAAGCACGAGTGGAAAGACTGGTCTTGCAGGATGTGTGCAGACAGGAGGTATAAACTGCTACATCTCAGAAAGGCTTCTGGAAGGAGCAAAATTTCCCCTCCGGTTCCCCTTGGTGTTCTGTCTCTCCCTGGTCAGAGGCTGGGGACTCCAGTGACACGAATGTTAGACAGTTATTGTCCCACAGGTCCCTGAAGCTCTGCACGCTTTTTTTTCAGTCCACTTTTTCCCTTTCTTGCTATCGGATCTCTGAATGCATATTTCATTGCTGATGCCCATTGTGCCTGTTATCAAAGCACCATTTGATTACATAACTGTCCTTATTTGTGCTTCAGCATTTTACAAGAAATCAGCCTTAGAGAAATGAGTCACAGACCAAATATACAAATGATCAAACAGCCAATGTTTAAATAAATAAACTAGTAGATTAAAAATTAAAGCTGACCACACTAGGAGACCAGCGATAAAATATCCATCATTAAAAATGTAGCCCTTACTGATCTGATTAACACAACTCATTAAAGTATTAAGAGGAGTAGGAAGCAAACTTACAAGTAACAGATTGATGTTTCAAAAAGAAATTTGGAAAAAAATCAGTGTTTATTGTTGTTTTATTTTCTAGAGCATTTTCAAAGGAAGAGAATAGATTTGGTAAACTGTAACATATAAAAAATCTCCAAGAGGGACACCTGGGTGGCTCAGTCGGTTAAGCATCTGCCTTTGGCTCGGGTCATGGTCCCAGGGTCCTAGGATCGAGCCCCGCATCGGGCTCCCTGCTCGGTGGGAAGCCTGCTTCTCCCTCTCCCACTCCCCCTGCTTGTGTTCCCTCTCTTGCTGCTTTTCTGGCCCAATACGAACAGGTGGGTGGCGGAAGAGGGGAAATGAAGAAGTGCCATGGAGTGTAGTAAGACAGGAGAGCTCTTTAATGTAAGTCTTGCATTTTAAAAATTGCTGTGTGACCCTCTGGTCTCATAGCCAAAGCAGGGAAGTGGAATTCTGTGACAGGAAAGAGAAAAATCAGCACTGTGAACAATATGGATTTGAGTCAAGTAGATTTTAACCGATTTACAAATTCATTGGAAAAGTTCTATGCGGAGGAGATACGGAGGACCAGGTGAGAAGGAACAAATTTTGTTTGCTTTCCAGAAAACCGTCAACTCTAATTCTCATCCAGGAGTCAGGCTGGCACATAATTTTCAAACCTTAGAGTATGTGGGACACCAATGACTCTTGAGTGTAGAGTGCGGGGCGGGGAGGAGCAGAGAAGGGGCAACAAATAGACCAGCCCAGTGAGTGGAGAAATTAGATACGTCGGGGATGATAGGATGTGTGCAAAATGGCGCACACCTGCGGGTGTGTGTGTGTGTGTGTGTAGGTATGTACGTGAGGTTTTTTTTTTTTTAAGATTTTATTTATTTATTTGACAGAGAGAGACAGAGCGAGAGAGGGAACACAAGCAGGGGGAGTGGGAGAGGGAGAAGCAGGCTTCCGGCCGAGCAGGGAGCCCGATGCGGGGCTCGATCCCAGGACCCTGGGATCATGACCTGAGCCGAAGGCAGACGCCTAACGACTGAGCCACCCAGGTGCCCCTACGTGAGAGTTTTTGTCCAAAGGTAGAAGGCAAGATGAAGCATGGTTCCCTGGAGATCGTGGAAGATTAAGAATCATTCGGGAGCATTAGTCTAAGAGTCTAAAAAATGAGAGTAGAGAAGAGGCAGCCAATAGGACACCAGCTCCAAAATAAAATAGAACGCAGATCTCATCCCTCTGGCTAAAATTTGAGGGATGGTTCCCCTCAAGGTTCCCGACACTGGGGAACACATCTGCTAAACCTGTATTTGAGACATATGCTCTGATGTGAATGTCTGAAAATGGATTTAGCCCAGAAAATCCAGGAACCAGGGCTGTATTGGGAGGGTTTTCCCCCTCTGCACTGTCGACATTTGGGGCAGAACGAGTCTGTCGTGGGAAGGGCTGTCCTGTGCATCACAGGATGTTCAGAAGCTTCCCTGGGTCCCCCCCCCCACCACCATGAGATGCTGGGAGCACCATCCTGTGTGACACATGTGTCACTCAAATCCTGTCAAGATACAGAGCATTACAATCACCCAGAAATTCCCTGACATC
Organism: Mirounga angustirostris; assembly: GCF_029215605.1. Taxonomy (NCBI): domain Eukaryota; kingdom Metazoa; phylum Chordata; class Mammalia; order Carnivora; family Phocidae; genus Mirounga; species Mirounga angustirostris. The sequence goes on along the minus strand of NW_026991711.1, from coordinate 12,126,561 downwards.
ATTTCCTTGCCCATCCCTGCCCCAAATCTGCCCCAGAGGCAACCACTGTTCTGATGCTCCTCGATCGTAGATTAGTTCTGCCTGTTTTAGAACTTCATATAAATGGGAATCATATAACATGTGTTCTTCTGTCTAGATTCTCTCTTAGAAAAAGGCTTTCAAGAGGCATCTGTGTTGTTCCATGTATAAGTAGTTTGTCCCTTTCTATTCCTAAGCAAGATTTCACTGTATAAATACACTACAGTTGGTTTATCCATTCTTCTATAAATGGTCATCTAGGCTGTTTCTGGTTTTTGGCAACATTTTCAATAAAACTGTAATTATCATTTATCAAAGTCTGTAATATATTTTTGTTCTATTAATCAATTGTGGACTAAGAGTAATTATAATTATAATATCAACTCAATACAAAAGAAATTTTTATCACTTTCAATTTTATGGTGACAGAAAGTTAAATTTATATACGGGGGCGCCTGGATGACCCAGTTGGTTAAGCATTTGACTCTTAATTTCAGCTCAGGTCATGATCTTAGGGTCGTGAGACTGAGCGCCGAAGTGGGTTCCGAGCTGAGTGTGAAACCTGCTTAAGATTCTCTCTCCCTCTCCCTCTGCCCCTGCCCTCCCCTCCCCACCCCTGTGCAGTTCAATCTCTCTCTCTCTCAAAAATAAATAAAATAAATACATAAATAAATAAATTTATAGATTTTTATTGCAAAGCATCATGAAAGGGTGAGCAATAGAAAAACTTTCAAGCGTAAAAAATTACATTAAGGGGCACCTGGGTGGCTCAGTCAGTTAAGCATCTGACTCTTGGTTTCCACTCAGGTTGTGATCTGCCCGGGTCCTGGGATGGAGCCCCGCATCAGGCTCCACACTCAGTGCAGAGTCTGCTTCAGATTCTCTCTTCCTCTCCTTCTGCCCTGCCCTGCTTCTCTCCCTGCCACCCCCCACTCATGCTTGTGCTCTCTCTCTCTAAAATGAATAAGTAAATAAAATCTTTTTAAAAAAAATTACACTAAGGGCGCCTGGGTGGCTCAGTTGGTTAAGCGACTGCCTTCGGCTCAGGTCATGATCCTGGAGTCCCGGGATCGAGTCCCGCGTCGGGCTCTCTGCTCGGCAGGCAGTCTGCTTCTCCCTCTGACCCTCCCCCTCTCATGCTCTCTCTCGCTCATTCTCTCTCTCAAGTGAATAAATAAAATCTTTAAAAAAAAAAAAAGAAAAAAAAATTACACTAAGATAAACTACTAAGGAAGAGGTAGAAAAGAAATAGAAGTTTGAAGGGAAACAAGAAATGAGAACTGTCCAACTGTAAAGATGATCTGTGTTTTTAAATGAACGATGTGATTATTAGATTGCTATGGCATTTAGATTCCATTAGGTTTATTCAAATGAGTGATGTGATGGTTTAAGACTATTTTAAGATTTTAATATTCAGTATTTTTAATACTCTAGAAATGTCAAATTTATGATGAAAACAATTAGATGTAAACATGAAATTATGTGAAGAGGCTCATAGTTTTCTCAAATTATTTTCCAAGCCCTATCCAAAATACCAGGAAGAAGAACAGAAGTTTTCCCCAATACCTGTTGCTTCTCCCGAAGGGTCCTGGATTCTAACTCATCACTCTCTGGCTCTAATTGCCATCTTTGGTTCTCACTAGGCCTTGAGAACACTACCAGTTAGGCAAAATTCATGGGTAAGTTTGGGTCATATTTTGTATCTCAGGAAACAGAAACTGAGGTGAGGACTTGGACCAAACACAACCCAGATGGTCAATCAATGTGGTGTCATCAAACACTCATATTCTTGGTCTGTGGTCAAGTGGAAATGAATTTGCATTTCAAAGCCTTGCACTGGGAAGATGGTGGATCTTCTTTCATCTCCTTTTCCCTTTTGCACCCATGTGGCCTGGAATACACTGAAAGAAATCATAGGTGTCTTTGCACTAGCTATTTTGTTTTTCCCCGGAGAAAGCTTCTTTTTGTTAGAAAGTAACATGCCACAGATCCTATTACAGAAAATATTGGTTAGAGAACTTTACAGGTTCCTCGTGTATTCAGTTTAGTTGTATCAGTATACACAATGTGAAAAGAGCTCATTAATTTGTGAAAAATGTAATAAAGTGATGGAAGTTGCATTAACAAAACCACTGACTGATGAATTTTTAATTTGAATATCCTGGAGCCTTACTGAAACCTGAGGGTCATGGCTGGACTCAACCAGTCAGGAAAGTTGGAGATTAATACCGTGCCCTTGCATTATGTTTTGACAATTTTTTCTTCCAGAAAATGTTCACTTTTTAGTATTAGAATTGCAGAATACTATGGACTGAATGTGCCTGTCCAAAATTCATATGTTGACGTTCAGATGCCCAATGTGATGGCATTAAGACGTAGGACCTTAGGGAGGTGAAGGCTCAGCCCTCAGGATTAGGATTAGTGCCCCTATAAAAGGACCCCCACCCACTCACCCAGGGCAACCCCACCCTTTCTGCCGCGCGGGGACACAGTGAGAAAACAGCCTTCTATTAACCTGGAAGAGGGTTCTCACCAGTCTCTGGATCTGCTGAGGTCTTGACCTTGAACTTTCCAGTCTCTAGAATTATGAGAAATAATTGTTTAAGCCACCCAGTCAATTGTATTTTTGTTACAGCAGCCCACGTGGACTAAAACACAGAGTTTAGCGCATAATTATTCCTAATTATTTAAACTGTGTTTGTCCCTACCTCAATTAAAGTGTAAACTTTTTTTTTTTTAAGATTTTATTTTTAAGTAATCTAAGATCAACAGTCGCATGCTCTTCCAACTGAGCCAGTCAGGCACCCCAAGTTTAAACTTTTTGAAGGCAGAGATGGTCTAATTCTTTTCTGTCCCTCACAGTTGTGATCACTGGATTAGACACACAGCACATGCTTGATCTGGGGATGATAGTCAAAATCTTTAACAGCCAGCTAATTAGAAAGAACACTGGCCCTAATGTTAGGGAGATGCCCAGCTGTGCCCAGCATTTTCATTGCTGGGTTGTAGGGAAATGCAAGGGGTTCCAGGGAGGGGACCAAAGTAGTAAGGGGAGTGGCTATTTATCCCCCAATACAGAACCATTTATGTTTTAGCAACCAATACATAGTTATACCATCTGAATATCAACCCCAAAGAGCAAACATTTTATGAAAAAACAAATTGTAAAAGCATTAACATTATCTCCTTTTAACAGAAGAGTCAGCTAAGATCCAAGATGCAAATGTATGCCCCAAAGTTACCCAAGTAGATAGCAGGACTGGACATCAGCATCCGGCTTTCTGGACTCCAGATATCACGGGCAGATAATTCGACAGGTTGGATGATGCTGTTGCTCTTCCTGGATCCCTTGGAATTCCTGTTTACCATTTTTTTCTTCCTGTCTTTGGGGGTGCTTTTGATTTCAACAAGCAACATGTGCTGTGCTTTTATGGAGAACTCCCTTATAGTTCCTGGATCCCACTTGCCTGCAGGTGAAGTCCCTGGGGGTGGTCTGTAACCTGTGACTGGTAGGGTGCTGGTGCAGGAACTCTAGCCCCCTTGTCTAGGGTGAGCTCAGCCCCAGCCATCGTTTACAGTCCAGAGTCCCCCAGGGGCCAGGTGACATCACTGCCTGTGGAACTGAGCCAAGCACTCTGCGTCCTCTTCCGGGTCTGCTCCCCTCACCCTCCGTTAATGGTCTCATAGGAGCACTTCCTATAACAGAAGTGAGTTCTTTCACAGTTCTGTAGGCCAGAAGTCTGCAGTCCAAGGAGCCAGGCAGGGTGAGCCTCCCTCAGAAGGGTCTAGGAGAGAATCTGTTCCACACCTCTCTCTTTGCTTCTGGGGTTGCTAGCAATCCTCGGCAGTCTTTGGTTCATAAACACATCACTCCAGTCTCCACCTCTGTCTTCACATGGGGTTCTCCTGTGTCTGTGTCATCTCTTGTTCCTATAAGGACACCACTCATGTTGGATTGGGACCCTAATTAGTATGGCCTCATTTTTACTTGACTGTATCCACAAAGGCCCTGTTTCCAAATTTGGTCACATTCATGGGTCGGGGAGGCTAGTGTTTGTTTAGGGCCCTGAAGGAAGAATTAGTTTCAGGCTTCTGTCTTGGGCTTGTAGATGGCTGTCTTCTCCCTGTGTCTTTTCATACCATCTCCCCTCTGTGCATGTCTGTGTCTGGGTCCTATTTCCTCTTTTTTTAAGGATACTAGTCATATTGGATTCGGGCCCACCCTAATTTGGTTATCTCTGTAAAGACCCTTTCTCCATATACTGTCACATTCTGAGGTAATAGGAATTAGGACTTCAATATAAGAATTTTGAGGGAACACAAATCAACCTATAATAGGAAGTTAGGACTTCAACATATCTTGCATGGGGGGTGGGGGGAGCACAATTCAATCCTTAACACTGACCTAAAGCATTTTCTTTGTTACTTTAAGATTTCATGAGAAACAAAACAAATGAGCAAAGGGGGAAGAAGAGACAAAGAGAAACAAACCAAGAAACTGACTCTTAACTGTAGAGAACAAACTGATGGTTACCAGAGGGCAGGGGCGTGGGGGATGGGTGAAACAGATGATGGGGATGAAGGAGTGAACTTGTGATGAGCACCAGGTGATGCATAGAATTGTTGAATCACTATATTGTAAACCTGAAACAAATATTACATTGATATAAACTAATATTAACTCAAATTAAAATAAAAACAAAAGATTTCATGAAGGTCAAGAATATAAACACAGGGGCACCTGGGTGGCTCAGTGGGTTAAATGTCTGCCTTCAGCTCAGGTCATGATCCCAGGGTCCTGGGATCCCTGCTCATCTGGGAGTCTGCTTCTCCCTCTCCCTCTGCCCCTCCCCCTCTGCTCATGCTCTGTCTCTCGATTTCTCTGTCTCAAATAAATAAATAAAATCTTAAAAAAAAAAAAAGAATATAAACAAAGAATCATGTGTACTATATGTATAACCCAGCTGTCATATTTCCCAATTGTTATTCAAGTGTCTTAAAATACGATATTTTTATCTTTCTGAATCACTGACCATAAAATCAGAAACAGTATCATGGCTTTATTTATGGGACTTAAGAATTTACAACACTTGTGTTTTTATTTCCTATGGTCAAGCTAGATGCTTTTTTCTGATAAGTATTTGTTTTGAATTGGAAATTATGTACCCTTAAGTGTTGTTTTGTGTGAAACAAATGAGTCATTAATAACACAATAAATAAACTATACAGTGGTTAAGAATGTGGGCTCTGGTGTCAGGCTGTGTAAGTTTCCATCAGCTCTGTAACTTCCTAGCTCTGTGACCCTAGGGAAGTTAATTCATCTCTCTGAGCTTTCATTCCTTATCTATAACAGGGAGATGAAAACAGTACTATAATTCTGAAGCATTTCACACAGTATTGCTCACAGTAAACACTATTAATTTAGCTATTATTTTGTCTGAAGTATTAGTTTATATGTTGTAATTCTGAAAACAGAAAGACATAATAGAAGTGAAATTTCTTATTATTTCTTTAAGTAAAATCTCACACTTTTCCAGAAAACATTGCTAATGCTTTCCTTTAAAATGACAAGATAAAACTTGTTTTTTCTCTTTATCTTTCAGAATTTAACTTTATATTACCAAAATAAAATTATCATTTAAACTTTTATGGGAAAAAAATTTTAAATGATACATTATGGTTTTTTGAAAAATAGGTAATCCTCTAATGTAGTATAAATTCGAATGTCATAAAGGAAATATAGTAAAAAGCAAGTCTCCTCTTCCTTACCCCTAATTCTCTGATCATATTTCCAGAGGTAACCACTGTTACCACTGTCTTGTATATTCTTCCAGAAACAGTCTATACATATGCAAGAAAATATGTATATTTCCACACCCATATTTTAAGACATGATAGCATATTATGTATGCTCTTCTGCATCTTGCTTTTTACAATTTAATAATACTTCTAGGAAATTTTCTCTTATCAATACCAAGTCATTTTGTTTTATTCTTTTTCACAGCTGCATAGAATTTCACTCCATGGATATACCACAACCTATTTAACTAGTTCCCTACCAGTGGGCATTTGGCTGGGTTTTTTTGTTCCTTCAATATGTATTTGCATTTATATTGTGCAAATATATCTGTAAAATAAAATTCTAGATGTAGCATTGCCAGGTCAAAAAAAAGTAAATGCATGTGACAATCTGCTATCACTTTTTAAATTGTCCTCCAAAGAGAATGGGCCAATTTACCCTCCCACCACCATCAGTTCCTCCATCAGCCTCAGGGCATTATTAAATTTTGTGAATTTTTCCAATCTTATAAGTATCAACAGGATCTCATTAAACTTTGAATTTCATTTTTCTTGTTAGGGTGTGACTGAGCATCTTATCATTTATTTATGAATTATTTATATTTCCTTTATTACAAAGTACTCAAATAATTTGCCCATTTTTCCATTTAAATATTTACTTTTAAATAATGAACTGTATTTTAAAATAATAATAATAGGGGCACCTGGGTGGCTCAGACGGTTAAGCGTCTGCCTTCAGCTCAGGTCATGATCTCAGGGTCCTGGGATCGAGTCCCATATCGGGCTCCCTGCTCCTTGGGAGCCTGCTTCTCCCTCTGCCTCTCTCTCTCTGTCTCTCATGAATAAATAAATAAAATCTTAAAAAATAAAATAAAATAATAATAATAAACTCTATTAACTCTTTATATATTAAGGAATCTAAACTTGGTTTTGTGGAGGGGGGAGAGGGATTTTTCCTGTTTAGTCATTTGTCGTTGATTTTATTATGGTATTTTTTTGTCTTGCGGAAATTAAAAAAATATTTTTTGGTTGAATCTATGAATAAGGTAGAAGACTATTGCAGTTGTCCAAGTAGGAGGGCCAGCTGGCTTGGGCTGGAGTGATGTTGGTGGATGTGGTGATGAGTGGTAGGTTTGAGAATGTAGGGATTGTGAGGCTAGAGCTTGGCTGATATAGCAAACATGGCAGGGAGGGTGGAGTGGGGTGGGTATGGTGAGGGAAAGAGATGTCGACTCTGAGGCTTTGGCCTGAATAACTAGATGGACAGTGATGCCACATACTGAGATGGACAAAATTTTAGGGGGAGCAAGTCTCTAACCTGTTTTCGAAACATGCTTCTACATGCCTGGTTTTGTAACATGATACACATTCAGGTCTTGTCCGTTCATTGTCTTTTGAGGTTCTTCCCATCAAAGTGAAATGCTGAGTCAAACTCTATACTTGGCATGTCTGAAACAGTCATTACGACTCCACATATTTTCACAGGTAGTGACTTAGAGACCAAGAGTGCAAACATAACACTTGTAATGTCATCACCTCACCCAGCGACTGCTTGTCCTCTCTGCTGGGGACTTCAGCACTCACTATGCAATCCCTGGAGAAACATCTCTGTGTCTAGGATTGATTTAAATGAGATTGACTAGTTTTCCCTGAATCCACAGGTATTTAACCAACAAGTCAAGTCAGTTTAGCAACTTGGCTGGTAACCCAATAGCAAAAAAAAATCAGACTGGTTTGTACATGTCCAGAGGGCCATAATCTGTGAGCTCAGTTGGTGGGGGCAGGGGAGAGGGCTGGTTTTTTTCAGAGACTTTGAAAACATAATTCCACACAGATGATTAACACCTCTATGACACATGATGGGCGTTGGCATACAATGGAAAGAAAATGTTTTTGAGAGGAAGAAAACAATGTTATATAGAATGACCTCCTCTTGGAATTTAAGCCAATCTCAAGGGAATCTCTGAGAGCTTTTTAATCTGTCGTTTTCATGTATCCCTTTGACAGTAAAATTAGTGCACAGCATTATTGGACATGAGGAACAGCAGCTGCCAACTAAGAGCTGGGTTCAATGATGAAGGTAAATTACCAACTCTGCCTGGTCCCTGGTTGTTCTCATGAAGCCTATTTTACTTCCTGATATGCTGATCAAATATGCTGGTATTTGAAGTGAGACCAAGTATGACAGTAGCCATGTGACTACACAGTGATGAACAGGAGCAGCAAGCCCTACATCAGGCAGACCAAGCAAGGGATCCCCTGAAGGTTGCAATTCAGGTAAGATGGGGAATGGGGACCACAGATGGCTGAGACCTCAGCTCATTGTCTGATTGCAGCTGCATGAAAGCCCTTATGTGAGAACTTTCAGCTGAGCTCAGTCAAACCACAGGACAGTGAATGGCTCACTATGCAGCAATAATGATGGACACATCTGCCATGCGGGTGATATAGGGGGTCAGAGAAAGTGGCAAACTCATGGAGAGCATAAGACTCTCCAGAAGACAGGAGTACGTATGCAGTCGAGATGGGGAGAAAGGACATTTACATAAAAGAGTAAGAGAGAGTTCAAGGTAGCACATGACTCCTAAATATAGGTGTTCAGGGCCCAAAGAAATAAGTGAAAGCTGGGAGTCTTCATGGAGGAGGGGGGACTAGAAGTGGGAATGAAAAGACAGGGGAGTACACCCAGGCAGAGAAGCAGCCTGAGGAGGAGAGCATGGATATAGGTTTTAGAAATGGGCCTAATGCTCAAAGATTAAATAGATGGACTTGGCTGGAACACAGAATTTATGTGCATGTACAACAGGTGATGACGTTGGAGATGGACCTTGATTAATAGGCTAACTGCCTATCAAGAGAAAGATTAGGGCAAGAGTTTTAGATTGAAGAGCCTCAATGTTTAGGGTAAGAGATTTATTTATTTATCGATTTATTTATTTATTTATGAGATCGGGGAAGGGCAGAAGGAGAGAGAGAATTTCAAGCCGACTCCCTGCTGAGCCCAGAGTCAACACAGGGCTTGATCTCACAACCCTGAGATCATGACCTGAGCCAAAATCAAGAGTCAGATGCTTAACCAACTAAGCCTCCCAGCCCAGGACAAGAGTTTTAGATGAAGAGCCTCTGTGTTTAGGTGAGAGGGGAAACCAAGAAAGTGAAGGTCTCTGGGGAAAACAGTCCCCCCAAAACTTTTGTTTGTGAGGAGACTATAATCCTTTAAATTGATCAATTATTTAAAAACAAACAAACAAAAAGAATCCAATTTCCTCACAAGCAACTCCACATTGAGTAGGAAAAGGAAGGAGAGCCATTCAAAGGAAGAAAAACCACTTAAGATTATCCTTGTTAAAGAGAATGGCAATAATCTTGAGTGGTTTAATCCTAACCAAGGAGAAAATTGGGGGTCAAAAGGACTCTAACTGGAGCTGAGATCACCAATACCAGATAGGGAGGATAGGGCCATCCTAGTTATTTCACTTACTGTTGAAACCAGTGTTGGGAAGGATGCACAAATACACCAGGTTTAGGGTTTTACAAAGGTGTCACAGGGTCAGTACTCTAGAAGAAGATATGAGATGGAGTTCGGGGGACAAGATATTTATGACACCTGTTCAGAGGAGAAAAAATCAGGTCAGGCAGAAAGGAAGGAAGAAGTTGAAATGCAGTGTAGACCCATCAAAACCTTGGCGTTGGCCAACCAGACAGGTGGCTCTGGAGTGAATGCTGCCCATTAGAGTTGTCTTGCATTGAGTTGAAATGACTGGGCCTTCATTACTCATCACTGGCTGTAAGCTGCCCAGGAAGTGCATGACCCCAAGTGAGGTGAGGTGACCCTCTGCATTGGAGACAGACTCTAATAGAACAGAGTCAGCTGCTTGCTGACTCTGCTTCCCACATCTGGGAATCTTACCCTAAACTTTGAAGCTCTTCAACCTAAAATTCCTTGAAGTGGTGGAAGGAGGATCTGACTCTCCATATCTAGCACAAAGGGGTAACCAAGCTCAAAGTCACATTGATGAGAATATACTTCTCTTTTATGAACCTACTAAAGTTAGTAATGTTGTGGGATCATTGAGCGCGACAGTCAAGAATTCTTGAGACATTTCACGGTGCAATTTAGTAAGTTTAAGTAGCACGGGGACAGGACCCAGGGGCGAAAGAGCCGCACTTCTGCTGTGTGAAGCTGGTGGTCTTCTGCTTAGTGCTCAAGGGCGAGGGAACAGGCATGGAGTATTAGATCATAAATGTTTCTTCAAATTTCTACTCATAAAACCACTTCCACAAGATTTCTCTGGAACTTATCGTTCAGTTTGACATTAACTATCGATGAGACGTGCAGGACATCATGAGATCCTTTAAGAATGTAGCAACCAGCACTTACTTAATCCTTATCAAAAACTATGCAGGTTATAGGTCAGCCTTTTGGGCTAAAGGTGAACATTTTTCTGCTTCTAAGACTAATGCTTACTTTGATGAGTGTGTCTGCTTATTCACTTTAAAAAAGGAAATCAAGGGCGCCTGGGTGGCTCAGGTCATGATCCCAGGGTCCTGGGATCGAGTCCCGCATGAGGCTCTCTGCTCCTTGGGAGCCTGCTTCTCCCTCTGCCTCTCTCTCTCTCTGTCTCTCATGAATAAATAAATAAAATCTTTAAAAAAAAAAAAAAAAAAGGAAATCAATTACATTGATCATTGTCGAAGATGGAGTTCCCAATACACGAGTCCGGAGCCCACCATCTCCATCGCTCTGCAGCCAGAATCTTCCTCCAGATGGCAAGTGGTGGGTCACTAGGCAGGCAGTCCTGAAAGAAGAGTGTGGTATAATAAAAATAAGATTTGGTCTTTGCCCCTGTTTTCTGGCACAGAGCGTCAAAAACTTTTGGAATTTCCTGAGAGCTAGGCGTGCCTTTGCTATGCTAATGATGTGACGGGGGTGGGTGTGGGAGCTAGACAGCTTCCGGATAGGGGCAGCCACCTGGAAAACCCAATTATAGGATTAGAGGGTTAGAACTTTCAGCCCTACCCTTAATGGCTGGGAGGGGAGAGGGGCTGGTGATTGAGTTTAAGCCAATGATGTAATCAATCATGCCTGTATAATGACACCTTGATTTAAAAAACCCTGAACACAAAGGTTTAGAAGAGCTTCCTGGATGGTGAGCAATTTATGTACCTGTTGGGTGGAATAACCCAACCCTATAGGAACAGAAGCTCCTGCACTCTGGACCCCTCCAGACTTCACCTATATACCCCATTCATCTGGCTGTTTATTTGAATCCTTTATACCAAAATGATAATTACAAGTCTAGTACTTTCCTGGGTACTGTGAGTTGTTCCAGTGAATTATCAAACATGAGGGGGGCATTGTGAGAACCCCTGAATTTGCAGCTGAGTTGGACAGAAGTTCAAGTGGCCCCCAAGACCTCAAGCTGGTGTCTGAAGCAGGAGCAGTCTTATAGGACTGAGCCCTTCCTAACGTGTGGGGTCTGTGCTAACGCTGGGTAGTTAGTGTCAGAAATGAATTGAACTGTAGGACACTCAGTTGGTGTTGGGAAACCGAAAGGGTCAGAGGAAGAGAGAGGTGAGGTAGATCACGAGGCAGGGAGACCTGAGTGGGGCACCATCGTTCTGAAGTCCTATGCTTGTAAGGCAATGAAGGGGAAGGAGTCATTTTGAGGAAGTCCTACACTTACTACTTAGGTGGGAGGTCTGCCCACACATCCAGGGTCCTCCGGCTCCTGGCGCTAAGTCAGGAGGTAATCAGGAAAGGAATAGAAGCTGCTTCCTGGCTGTCTTGAGGGGAAGAGGGAATGAATTTATTTTTTTTTAGATTTTATTTATTTATTCATGAGAGACAGAGAGAGAGAGGCAGAGGGAGAAGCAGGCTCCCAAGGAGCCGGGAACCCGATGTGGGACTCGATCCCAGGACCCTGGGATCACGACCTGAGCCGAAGGCAGATGCTTAACCATCTGAGCCACCCAGGCACCCCAAGAGGGAATGAATTTAGGCAGAGATGAGGTCGAAGAGGAATTAAGTTTCCTCAGTCTGTGGATTTGCTTTCCTATATGGACCCCCTTTGGATGGGCATACCTTTCCTGCTCTCAAAGTACATGGGTTGGGTGGGGCTGACCTCACCACCAGCCTCCTGACCGAAGCCAATGATTGGTTCAGAGCTGGGCCACTACCTAGGCCCCGGGAATCAGAATCAGGAAGCATCCAGGAAGGCCAGGAGTTTTGTTAGCACTACTGGGGGAAACATGCTCTTCTTCCCTGGGCTTGCTAAGTTAGTAAGACACAAGCCTGAAACTGTGGGTGTCTTGACTCCAGTTGAGGTAAGCTTAACCTACTGAAGAGCAAAACCAACACGGAGGAAAGTGGAGTGGAGAGGGGTGTTGGTGCGTGTGTGAGAGACAAAGAGGGAGAGACAGAGACACAAAGAAGCACAGAGAGACATGGCTGACATTATCTCTGCAAGGGTTTGTGTGAGGGTAGGTTGTCTTGGGAAGTGATCCCCAGGCAAGAGCAAGCAGCTAAGAAGAGAGAAATCAGGGAGAAGGCAGAACCAACTGGAAGATGTTTTATTGGTCACATTAGTGACCAACTGAGGCTGGATCCCGCTGAGACCTTCTAAGGAGCCATATTGAGCACCTGAGAGTCATTTATAAGGGGGAAGCGTTTATCCAAGCCTCCTGTTTCCCATTGGATCAAGGGATGTCCCATGAGGTACTAACTTCTCTTCCCCAGCTTTCTAAGGATTCTCCAGGAAACAGAAACAACAGGAGCTAGCTAGCTAGCTGGACGATAGACAGATTTATTTTAAGGAGCTGGCTCACGTGATTGTGGAGACTTAGCAAATCTGAAAGCTGGTGCGGTAGGCTGGCAGGCTGGAGACTCGGGAAGAGTTGTGGTATAAATCTACAGGACCACCAGCGGGCAGAATTCCTTCTTGTGGGGAGGAGAGTCTGTCTTTTTCCCTTGAAAGCTTCAGCTGATTGGATGCTTTACTCAAAGTCCACTGATTTAAATGTTCATCGCATCAAACAGCACCTTCCCAGAAACCTTCGGAATAATGTTTGATCAAGTATCGGGGACTACTGTGTCCCACCAAACTGACATAGAAAATGACCCCTGGCGCCCCCCTCCCCCCCATACTTCCAGGTTGCACATACGTGAATGCCAAGGAGACATTTTCAGGGCAGAAAAGGAGAAGCGCTGGGAGGAGCTGCGGCAGGGGGCTGCCAGTTCTCACCTGAGGGAGGCCAGGTGGTTTCTGTTGCAATGGCTGCAGGGGTCAAAGGGCAGCTGAGATGTCAGGCCAAGCTCATGAGGTATCATGAGATAACCACATAGTCGACTTCCTTTTTCAACACTGAAGGGAAAAAAAAAAAAAGGTGTTTGAACCAAAATAAATAGCTCCCTTTGTCTACATTTACATTTAGAAACTAAAAGGAAGCCCGTATGCTAACAATTGTTACATAAAATAAAGGAAATATCTGTGCATTTTCTGATGACATTTTTGAGGCCAACTAAAAACCAATCATTCATTTTTACTAAAACTGGACTACCTCTAAAAAAAAAAACACTGAAATTTTTAACCAGTTAGCTTTAGTCATTTGATTTGATGTGGGGGAAAAAAAAATGTGTTCCCCTCAGCAAATATTCTCCTAAATTGATAGGGATAGGAAAAAACAAAAACAAAACCTTTTACTTTCACAATCAAAAAGCATAATCTTCTTTCCTAGAGATTGGGGAAATCCCAGAATTCTTGGGATATCTCCCCTATGACCAGGGAGTGAAACTTTTCTAGAAACTCTAAGTGGTGCTAGCCTATGTTGATGAAGCTTTGGTACACATACAGGTCAAATAATCCCTCATCTGCAATCTTTTTTTGAGGGATGGAGGGGATTTAAAAAAAAAAAGATTTTATTTATTTATTAGAGAGAGAGCGTGCGCTGGAGAAGGGGCAGAGGGAGAGAGAATATCCAAGCAGACTCCTGCTGAGCATGGAGCCCGATGTGGGGCTTGATCCCATGACCCATGAGATCAGGACCTGAGCCGAAACCAAGAGCTGGATGCTCAACCAACTGAGCCACCCAGGAGCCCCAGGGTGGAGGGGATTTATTTAGTTTTTTCAATAAACTCAACCAATTTGTTTAATCAAAAATGCTTATTATATAATACATGAGTTTTTTAGTTTTTTGGGAGGGTTTTTTGTTTTTGTTTTTGTTTTAAGGAAGGAGACGATTTAAAAATATTCAGTGCTTGATTCTACTTACATGAGGTACCTAAAATAGTCAAACTCACAGAGACAGAAAATTGAATGGTGGTTGCCAGGTTGCTCCCCAGTGGGAGGGAGAAATGCAGAGTTATTGTTTAATGGGTACAGAGTTTGGGCTGATGAAAATGTCATAGGGATGGATGATGGTGATGATTGCAGAACCATCCGCCAATGTACTTACTGCCACTAAATTGTATACCTAAAAATGGTTAAAATGATAAGTTTTATGTTAAATATATTATACCACAATAAAAGAAAGAGAAACCTAGCTATAATGAGTGAGCAAGGGGAGGAAGGAGTGAGCAACCTCTTTGGCAATGACCAGACAGTGAACTTGGTGATTAGGCCTGACTGACTATAAAAATTAACAGTTTCAAGGAGTACTACCGTGGATTGCATGTTAAATATAAATCCATTTTCTGACTTGCTGACAGAATAACTAAGAATGTGATTAAGAGAATGCTTTCAAGAGCAAGAGGTCAAAAATTTGGCCTGTGCCCTATGTTAGCAATGGGAATCATAGGGCAGGAAAAGAATTCTTCTCACAGAGCAGGAATTCACTACAATTTCTCCTTAAAAGCCACTTCAAAAAATAGTGGATAATCATGATCTAATGAGAAAAAATACTGGGTTTTTTTGTTGTTATGGGCACAATCTACAAACAATCCATTTCTTTATTAATTGTCACCACTTTCCTATGTGTTATCATTTGATTAATATACACTGATTCTTTTAACTACCAATTTATTTATTTATTTTTTTAAGTAAATTCTACACCCAACATGGGGCTCGTACTCTGACCCCAAGATCAAGAGTTGCATGCTCTACCCACTGAGCCAGCCAGGTGCCCCACTACCAAGGTACTTTAAATCAAAGCCTTTTTAATCAGGGAAGCCTGGGTGGCTCACTTGGTTAAGCATCTGACTTGATTTCAGCTCAAGTCATGATCTCAGAGTTGTGGGATCGGCCCTGCATTGGCCCTGCACTCAGCAAGGATTCTGCTTGGGATTCTCTCTCTCCCTCCCCCTGCTTGTCTGCTCTCTCTCTCTTTCAAAATAAATAAATAAAATCTTTTTTAAAAAGCCTTTTTTAACCAAAAAAATATGAAATTCCTAAACATGAGTCTACCTAAATGGGAAAGTTTATATTGTATTTGCTCTAATGATTAATTTTAATTTTGGAACTACTATATTACAAGCTAGTGAGTTATTAAGTTATACATAAAGTAGCCAAATATAAAATAGTTATAAAATAGTCAAGCAAACTGAAAATAAATATAAATATTATTTATATAGAAATATCTACATGACGATTACATGATATAATACATGAAAAGTTCTTAAGACAGAGTCTAACACACAGTTAAGTGTTGTAACTGAAAGTTGTTTTTTGTTGACAAATATTGATACCATTAATGTGCTTCATTTTAAGTCCATGAAACATGTAATAAATGTTTCGTGTATTTTTCCTAGGTGAAAGTCATCTTACTAGGCTGTATGGGGGAACAGAAAGTTGAAGGAGATACATACACCATTGAGAGAAACATCACTTCTTCTAGGGATAGAGAGGAAACAATGAACATAAGTAACGAAGTACTTGACAGAAGAGAGGGTCCCCAAGTGTTGTGGAGATTCAGATAGATGAGGGGAAATTTCAGAGGAAAAGGCCTTTTTCCTGGACCTTGATGGGATTTCCACCGGTGAATATGAAAGAGGGTTCATTCTCTGAGGAGGGAGGAGGAAGGGCACAGAGGCAGAGGGTGAGGAGTGAGTGCAGGAACAGAGTATCAGGTGTATTTGGAACGCAAAACATGGCAGGAGAGTTCTTGGAGGTCAACCTGGAAAAGCTGATTGGGGCCAGAGCATAAACATCTCAGATTCTGAGGGAAAGGGACCCCTTGAAGGTGCATGTACATGAAAGAACATGGCTTGAAGAAGTTTTAGGATGAATGATCTACAAGCATTCTGCTTCTGCTGTGTTGAAATAAAGCAAAATGGTTAGCTCTCATTCCACAGGTGTGGGCACTAGCTCGCCTTAGGACAGAGCCAACCCTTGGTTTTCAGCCTTGAAGTCCAGTGTTTTTTGCAGGCTGGTAGTACTTTAAGAGATCTTGCCCTTACTGCTGTATCTGTATGGATCTGCAGGCGAGGTGTCCCCAGTGGCTCCTGGGTGGGATTCCTGATGGACTTCTAGAAGCAGTTAGTAGCTTAGTAGGATCCATGTCCCTCTGCTGCCCTCCAAGAGCCCAGGCTGCTGTTCTCCCAGCCCCTCCCCCGAGTCATACAGCTCACCTCAGTATTCTGGATGGACTGAGAAAGAAGTGGGTCTCTCCACACAGCTGGGGAAGCCAAGCGTTCACTCACATACTTTCACTTTCCCCTATGGGAGAAGTTGCCAGCCAGCTGACAAGGTCTCTCTTGACACTGAGCTGTTCCACTTTGGAAGAGGAGCAATGTGGGTAAAATAAAACTGTTCCTCTTACCATCTTCATGTGTCCACTCCTGATTTTTTTCCTTCAATGATGTGCTGGAGCTTCTCTGCTAAACTCCTGGACCTCCCCAAAAGCACTCTCATCCGTGGGCAACTGTCAAAATTGGTGTTCCTTCTGGGGAAGATAGTAGAAGACTTTTCCACCACATAGCTGACATCACTCTGCAAAGAATACAGATTAATTCTGGGAAGATTAATCTATCTTTATTCATTCACACCTTGCAGAGAATTATTTATGCTTTCTGACTATGTAAAATCTAAGCAATTGAAGACATTTTCTTTTTTTTTTTAAGATTTTATTAATTTTTTTTTTTTTTTGAGAGAGAGAGCACAAGCAGTGGGAGCGGCAGGCAGAGGGAGAGGGAGAAGCTGACTCTGTGCTGAGTGCAGGGCCCGACTTGGGGCTCCATCTCATGACCCTGAGATCATGACCTGAGCTGAAATCAAGAGTCAGACACTTAACTGACTGAACCACCCAGGCGTCCCTAACAAGTTTGTTTTCAAAACTGGTTTCATTCTTTTCATTCATCAAATGCTTGCAACAGAGGTTGCTGGTGCTCACCAATATCAAACTATCCTTTCCTTCCCAGTCACACAGCTAGACTGCACCTCCCAAGTCCCTGCTGTACAGAGGTGGTCATGTAACTAGTCTTGGCCAGTAGAATGTGGTCCCTAATCTCTCCTTGGATTTTCCAAGAGTCCCTCTCCCCTTGTCTGTTGGTTGGATGCAGAGAATCTTCAGAGGAGTCTAGGGCTCCAGAAGACGGAAGGGCCACCAGGTAAGTGAAGCCTGAGTCCCTGAGTGACCATGTGGAGCAGAGCTCCTTGCCCCACACCTGCCATCTTGGATTGTGACTCTTTTTTGGTTAAGCCAGTTAGATTTGGCTATTGCATGATATGGCAGTGAGCCTCTCTGGACTAATGTACATCATACCTCTTAGACTCTGATGAAGTTCCTGGGACTTTGGATTCTCGTGTCTAAACCCTGAATAACAGGGCACCTGGGAGGCTCAGTCGGTTGAGCGGCTGCCTTTGGCTCAGGTCATGATCCTGGAGTCCCGGGATCTGGCCCCGAGTTGGGCTCCCTGCTCAGCGGGGAGCCTGCTTCTCCCTCTGCTTCTCGCTCTCTCACTCTCTCTCAAATAAATAAATAAAATCTTTAAACCCTAAATACCTAGAGCACTAGACACAGCTACTGTTTTTGGATTTATTTAAGATTAGTGTTGTGCTTTTGTAGCCCCGTGGGGCAAAGCACTCTTCTTGATTCAGTTTCTGTTTCACCATCAGTCAGTGTCATTAAATCCAGCCACCTCTGCAGGAGATTTCTGTGAGGACAGTTAGCTGCGTCGCTGATAAGAAGCTTTGACTGTTCAGGGCTCCTGCTTTACAGTTGCCACCCGCCTTCAACAGCTCTGTCAACAGGCCTAAGGGCCCCACTGCCTCTCTGCAAAGTGCTGGGATCTTTCCCACATTGTCTTGAACGTGTCCTTTGAGATGGTGAGCTGTCAGCACCCAGTAGAGCCTGACCCACAGTGCCAGAACTTTCGATAACATAAACAGCCCACTGAGTTCTCAGAGAATGAGGAATCTATTTTAATATCAGCCTCAAGTTCCCTTTTTGTGTCCTCAGGGAGAGATATGCGCAAATTCATTCTATCTGTGTTGTGGAATGAGTCAGAGTGCTAGTAATTTGAACACAGAGACCAAATTCTGGTGTATTAGGTTCAAAAACCCTCAGTAGACATAGGAAGTGAATAAATTTCTCTGGCTGCTCAAACTTGCAAATTTGTATTTTTATGGTTCAGCTACATAGATTCACTGGCTTAGCAATAATGTAAGGTGGGTAGAGGTCTGGATAATGTCTGTACGTCTCCTGGAGGGGCTTTGAAGCAAGACCATTTCTATTAGATAACCCTGTGCATAAATGGGGAATGTGACTCTGGCAGTGTGGTGAATAAAAATGTTTTGTAGGATTATTCCAATACTGTAGTATTTTGCTTCCAGTAAAAATGTTTAGGGTTGTATAAAAGAGTAGCCCATGGGCTTGTATTCTGGCTGAAAAGTGATTGAGAACCACTAATCTAATAGTCCTGGGTTTTTTTGAGATTTGACATTCAAACACTGTTGAAGGTGCACTCATTTGAATTGCTTTCTCACAACTATATCCCTTTTATGTGAAAAACTGAATGACAGAGGTCAAGGCCTGAAGTCATCTAAGAGATGTTACAGTTCAGTCTTCTCAAGTGACAGTCACACACCTAATACTGCATAGAACTGGGAATAACAAGTGTTCTGGGTAAAACATTTTAAGAGACCGCCAAAGGCAGAGGTATTATTGCTGATATTCACAAACATAGGTAAAATCATGCCTCTGAGGGGGCGCCTGGGTGGCTCAGTCAGTTAAGTGTCTGCCTTCGGCTCAGGTCATGATCTCAGGGTCCTGGAATCGAGCCCCGCATCGGGCTCCTTGCTCAGCGGGGAGCCTGCTTCTCCCTCTCCCTCTCCCACTCATGCTCACATGAGCATGTGTGTGTGTGTGTGTGTGTGCTCGCTCTCAAATAAGTAAAATCTTTTAAAAAATCATGCCTCTGAAGATTAAATTGATGCTAGGAGAAACATGCATATAAATGATCTCCACAGGCGGTCAAGTGTTATATTAAATGATGGTTATCATTGCTTCTTTACTACAAATGTTTATTGTGCATCTAGGATACACCAGCCACTGTGCTTAGTCATTTAGATGCATCAGCAAACAATTCAAAGTCCATGCCATATATATTGGAGTGTTGGACAAACAATATAGGACAGATTTCTAAGACAAGGTCAGGAGGTGACTGATGATGTTTCGATATAAAATAAAGCAAGGTAAGTGTGTAGAGAGTTACAGGTACTGGTATTTTGCATCGTATGGTCTTTAAGGAGGTGACATTGATGGGAACCCCGAGAGATGACAAGGAGTGAGCCATGTGGAGATATGAAGAGGGTAAAGATAAGAACTTAGGAGTGTTCAACATCCAGATGTTATTTATAGCCATGGACTTGGAGGAGATTATCTAGAGAGAGAATGTTGAGAGAAATCGAGATAGACAAGAAGGACACTCCCAGGTCACTCCATCAGTTAGAGGCCACAAAGAGGAAGAAGAGGCAGCAATGAAGACCAAGAAGAAGTGATGAGTCAGGGGGAAGGAAGACAGGGAGTGTGTGATGTCCCAGAAGCCAAGTGAAGAAAGGGTTTTAAGAAAGAAACTGGGGCACCTGGGTGGCTCAGATGGTTGAGCGTCTGCCTTCGGCTCAGGTCATGATCTCAGGGTCCTGGGATCGAGTCCCGCATCGGGCTCCCTGCTCCTCGGGAGCCTGCTTCTCCCTCTGCCTCTCTCTCTCTCTCTGTCATGAATAAATAAATAAAATCTTTAAAAAAAAAAAAAAAGAAAGAAAGAAACTGAGCAAGTGGTTATCTATACAGAAACAAACATTATAATTAAATTCCTAACAGAAAAACAGGTTCCACTTGGATTAGAGATTTACATGTGAAGAGCAAACCTGAAAACCTTTTCGAAGAAAGTATAGACAAATATTTTTATGACCTCAGTCAATGGAAGAATGTCTTTTAAAAAGACATAAATAGCACATACCACAGAGGGGAAAACATGAACAAATTTTAAATTTCTATTCATTGAAAACCAGTATTAAAAAGTAAAAAGACAGGGGTGCCTGGGTGGTGCAATCAGTTGAGTGTCTGACTCTTGGTTTTGGCTCAGGTCATGATCTCGTGGTCTTGGGATCGAGCCCCACATCCAGCTCTGCACTCAGCAGAGTCTGCTTCAGATTCTCTCTCCCTCTCTCTCCTGTTCACTCTCTCTCTTTCTCTCAAATAAATAAATAAGATCTTTTTTTAAAGTAAAAAGACAAAGCATAAACTGGGAGGAGATATTTCCAGCACATATAATCACCAAAAGCTTCTTAATAATTCAGAATATGTATATATATATGTGTGTGTGTATATATGTAACTCAGAATATGTGTATATATATATATGCGTGTGTGTGTGTATATATATATATATACACAAACTCCTACAGATTAGTAAGAGAAAGACATATAACCCAATAGAAAAATGACCAGGTGACATAAATAGACATTTCTCATTAGAGGAAGCCTAAATGAGCAATAAACATATGAAAAGATGTTCAACCTCATTAGTAATTTAGAAAAATGCAAATTTTAATCAGACTGGCATAAATTTAAAAATCTGACAATACCAAGTATTGACAAGTATATGGAGCATGGGAAATATTATTTACTGCTGGTGGGAGTATAAATTGGTAAACTACTTTGGGGCAATTTTGGAGCAATTTTGGTATTTTCTAATAGATTTAAAGATGCACATACCCTATGGCGCAGCAATCTCCCTCTAGAGAAACTATTGCCAATGTGCACCAGGAATCCTGAACAAGAATGATCATAATAATTGTGTTTATAATAGCAAACAAATAAAATAAAATGGAAATAACATTAATGCCATTAACAATAGATTAATTCTAAAATTAGATTAATTCATTCATTGTGGTAGCCAGCTTCCAGGATGGCCTCCAATGTCACTTCCTGGTATTCATGTGCTTTCTATTCAAGTGTACTTGCCTCCCACACTGAATAGAGCTGACCTATATAACCAATGGGATATTTCAGAAATGATCAAAGTCATTGTGACTTCTGCCTTGCTTTCTTGGTTCATTCCCTCTGGAGGAAGCCAGCTGCTATGTTATAGGGATACTCAAGCAACCCTATGGAGATATCCACGTGACAAGGAGCTGAGGCTTCTTTCCAATAACCAGCACCAACTCTCAGTCTTGTGAGTGTGCCATCTTGGAAATGACTTCTCCAGCCCACATCAAGCCTGCAGATAACTACATACATAGCCAGTATCTTGACTGCTACCTCATGGGACACCCTGAGCTAGAATAACTCAGCTAAGCTTCTCCTAAATTCCTGACTTATAGAAACTGTTTATTGTTGTTTTGAGATGCTAAATTTTGGAGTAATTTGTCACACAGTAATAGATAACTAATACAGTATGCATCGGAACACTGCATAGCAGTGTAAACAAGCTATGCTTACAAGTAGCATCATGAATAAATCTCATAAAAATGATGTTGAGAGGGCGCCTGGGTGGCTCAGTTGGTTAAGCGACTGCCTTTGGCTCGGGTCGTGACCTTGGAGTCCCAGGATCGAGTCCTGCATCAGGCTCCCTGCTCAGCAGGGAGTCTGCTTCTCCCTCTGATCCTTCCCCCTCTTATGCTCTCTCTCAAATAATAAATAAAATCTTTGAAAAAATGTTGTGAGAAAAAAAGCTAAGCACAGAAATATGCGCATTAAGTTACCATATGTAAAGTTCATAAAACTAAAACTGATACACATATGTAGTGAGAGATATACACATATGTAGTGAAACAATGTAGGAAAGCAAGGGAATAATAAACACAAAAGGAGAGTGGTTCATCCAGGAGGTAGCAAGTGACAAGCAATCGGAGAAAGACACACCAGAGTTTCTAGCAGAAATGTTCTTTTTTTTTCTCTAATATTTAATATTTATTGAGCATTAACAATAGGTAGGAAACAGTTTAAAATATCAGGTTAGTCATGGTCTCTGGCAAAAGATAGTTATTTTATTCCTAATTGCATTTGGGTCCCAGCCATAACTCTTTTTTTTTCCTATTTTATTTATTTTTTATTTTTTTATTAACATATAATGAATTATTTGTTTCAGGGGTACAAGTCTGTGATTCATCAGTCTTACACAATTCACAGCACTCACCATAGCACATACCCTCACCAATGTCCATCACCTAGCCACCCCATCCCTCCCACCCTCCTCCTCCTTTTTAAGCTGACTGGTGGGTACACTGGTGTTTATTATATTAATCTTTATATCTTCTGAATGCATGAAAGATGACATAATAATTTTTTTTTTAAAAGATGGGAATGAATGTCCAAAGTTGCTGAGAGGTTGACTGTGCTAAGGACAAAGGACTGACCGTTGGCTCTTGCCAGGTAGATGTCCCTGATGAGCCTACTGAGAACAATTTCAGTGAGTCATGGGTCCAAAGCCCACCTGGATTGGGTGGAAGAAAGAATGGGAGATGAGGAAATGAGCACAGCAAGTACCAGCCAGTCTGAGAGTCTTCGTAATGGGGAGCAGAAAAATAGTATATATATAAAAAGATATATATTTTTGAACAAAATATTTTTTAAGCATCTAATAAGAAGTGAAAATAGTTGTTTCAGGAGAGACTATTAAGAATTGCATCTATTCTTGAATAGTTGAAGATGAGGAGATAGAGTTCAACAGTGAAGGAGTCGGCCTGAGGTAAGAGTGTGAGAATTGTATATTGATATTATTCATGCAATGGCAGTCATACCAAGACTGGGTGGGCAGCAGTCTTTATGCAAGAGAATAGAGCACACAGACTTACATGATCTTAATTAAGGTCAGGATATTGGTGATGGGGAAGCTATCAAAACCATCCCTGGTGTCTTAGGACAGGGATGAAGACAAATTAGGAAGCAGATACGTTGTTTCCAGAAGCTGCCTTTTGATTATTCCTTTGTCCTTATGGTCCTCTCTCCTTTCCCTTCTTTTCAGTTTCTCTCCCCAGACTCAAGCTTCACAGTCTAATCTCAGTTAATGAATCTATCACACTGAAGTATCAGAAGTTAGCAAATTCAAAAGACTCCCTTTGGGGGAGCCTTGACACTTTAATTCAGTTCTATAGTTGAGATTCTAATTTGGAATGTCCAGGTCTCTCTTCCCTCTACCATTGTGTGACTCCATGAATTTGAAGTCCTTGGGACAAGTTAGTAGACATCTCAAACCAATTCAAATCAACCAGGAAGGTAGGTATTAATATTACCCTTCAAATGGCAAAGCGTGAGTCCTGGTTGTAACGGAGCCACCTTCTTTAACGGCATAGGTGACTACATGGATGCACCAAGTGTGCCACGTGGGCAAGATCTCACACAACTGGACGACTGCTAGCGCTGAAGCCAACCGCCTCTACACTCAGGAACCACACCTGAGAATGGAAGGCAGGGAAAGGAGATGCATCCTTCCATGGAGTCAAATACCTAGGAGGCAGGTAACTCTTTCAGACCAGAAACTAGAATCAGGAGGGAGGTCCTGTGCGAGAAAAAGAGGCCTTTCTTCTAGGTGTAATTGCAGAGAGGCCAAGGTGTCCAGGAGGAACCTGATGGTGGGAAATTGGCTGGGACGACATAAGAAGACAAGCCAGAAGCATTCTCTCTTTGGGGTCCCGTATGTAAAGGGAATGGACCATGAGCCTTGAGGACAAAGGGGAAGCCATGGTGGTATTAGAGCTTATTTCTATTTCTATTCCGTGTTTAGTTACCCGTTCATCTCCACTGCCACCCTCTAAAGTCTTGCTAGGTCTAGCCTGTCTCCACAATAATGGAATCTAAACTTACTGAGCATAGATCCAAACTACGTGCCGGACACTGTATAAAGGCACCTGACAACGGGAGCGACCTCCCCCGTGGGTCGGACCTGGATCAGCCACGGCGACGCACCAGCTTCTAAGTCTAGGACTCAGTTTTGGAGGCATTAGTACTTCCTTCCACAGGCAATGTGAGGTCCAAATAGGAGACGATATAGAATCTGGAAGTTGAGAAAAGCAAATGAGGTCCACACAGGAAAAAACTGGTGGGAACAGGAGGGTTCAAGGCAATGTATTCAAAGAAAATGCTGCTGAAAACAGCAGTTCCAGGGGACAAAGAATAGAGAATATTCTGGAAAGGAGGGCATTGTACATCTAAGGAGAACACACAGTATGCTAACAGCATTGGGCGTCTGAAATTATACACTGGTTGCCTGAGTCTTTCATGTTTTATTTTTTTAAGGTTATTTGTATTGATTTATTTAGGTAATCTCTACACCCAGTATGGGCTTGAACTCAGGACCCAGAGATCAAGAGTCACATGCCCTTCCGACTGAGCCAGCCAGGCGCCCCTGAATCTTTTATTTTTTTTATTTTTTATTTTTTAAGATTTTACTTATTTATTTGAGAGAGAGAGAGAGAAAAAAAAACAGCATGAGAGGGGATAGGGTCAGAGGGAGAAGCAGGCTCCCCGCTGAGCCGGGAGCCCGATGTGGGACTCGAACCCAGGACTCCGGGATCATGACCTGAGCCGAAGGCAGTCGCTTAACCAACCAAGCCACCCAGGCGCCCCCTGAATCTTTTATTTTTAATATCCAATCCACTGTACTTAAATCTAGTTTGGAAGTAAGTAGCTTCTTCTATTCTGTCAAGAACCACTACCTTAAACAAACCATTCTACATTTTCCAAACTGGTTTTGGGGGCACTAGAAATATTTGCTGGCTTCACAGCATTTCAAAAGGATTGTCTTATGATAGTTCTTGCAAGTGGATCATTTATTGCCGCCGCTGCTTCGAATTCATCTGGAATGCACTCCGGTGTCCTCAAATGCACCAAGGTCAGTCTGTGTGAAAGTTTTTGTTCTAAACATTTCAAAGTGTCTATTCTTGCTCTGTTAGTGGGGGGTTGATGTATGGGGACTTATGGGCTGGGTTTCTTTTCTTTTTTCTTTTCTTTTCATGTCAGAGGTCAGAAACTGTAGTATTTTCTGCCTCTGAGCCAAAGAGAAGAAAGAAAAATGTGACATGAGTTTGGCCCCAGCTGCCTCCACTGAGTGGCAGATCACTTCTGCGCCCCAAAGTCTATCTGGTCATGTTCCTTTAAAGTGTCCTCTAGTCATAACTTTTTTTGAAATAGAGAAGAGAGAACTGTGGACTGCAGTGAGTGTGGTAATGACGTCCTCAGGGCAGAGAGGGGTGTGGGAGCAGGATTCCCAACGGAAAACCTGGGCTGGACAACTTTGCTGTAACCGGCTCGCAGCAGGGCCGAAGCACTCCTACCCGAATTCAGGTTAATTGCTGCTAAAATTATAATGGCTTTTCTTTCTCTCTTTTTTTTTCGATACTCTCTATCGTCACAAGAAAAAAAAATCTAGGAAATGCTACAAAAATACATTCTGTCAAAAAGGAAGTCGTTTGCTCTTGTCCTCGGCAAACCCTATGGCAGTGAGCTCTCTCCACCAGCCGACTCAGACCTACCCAGTTTCTGAGCCAATATTTATGAGGGCAGGAGCACATCAGTGTATTTCCTCACTTCCAACACCGTCGCTACCAGGTTGCGTTAAGAATTTGTTGGTCTTTTAAAGGCCTGGCATCTCCTGGGTGGAGTGTGGACTCTGGTAGAGGCAGAATTGTGTTCCCTCAGAATTTTGGGGTTGAAGCTCTAACCTCCATCCAGCAGCTCAGAATGTGACTGTGTTTGGAGCTAGGGCTTTCAGAGATGTAATTAAGGCTGAATAAGGTCATTCAGGTGGGCCCTAATCCCACCTTAATGGGATGATTGGTGTCCCTCTCAGAACAGGAGATGAGGACACGGACACACACACACACAGGGAAGACCATGTGAAGATACAAGGAGAACACAGCCATCTACAAACCAAGGAGGGAGGGGCCCCCGAAAGAAACCAACCCTGCTGACCCCTTGATCTTGGACTTCCAGCCTCCAGAACTGAGGAAATAAATTTTTGTAGTTTCCCACCACCCAGTCTGCGGTACTTTGTTATGGCGGTCCTAGCAAACAAATGCAAGCCCCACGTGTTCGTTCCCAGCAAATACCAACTCTTCTCTTCTCTCCTCCTCATTCAACAAGCCAATATGAATGGACTTCTGCCAGGATCACTCTCTGTCCTGAGCCCATCCCTTAAACTAGGGGTTGGCAAACTTTTCCTGCGGAGTGCCAGAGAGTAGCGATGTTAGACTTAGAATGCCAAGAGGCAAGAGAGAGAGAATATTGTGTAGTTGCTCATATAAATGTAAAACTAACACTTCTGCTTGGGTAGCAGTGTTCTAGCAGCATTAGTCACAGTAGCCAAAAGGTGAAAACAACCCAAGTGTTCCCCAGTAAGGCAAACGGATAAACAAAGTGAGGCATATCCATACAATTGAATATTATGCAGCTTAAGAGGAAGGAAAGTCTGACACCTGCCACAACATGGATAAATCTCGAAATAATATTTTACAAGAGTCATAAGCCAGACACAAAAAGACAAGTATTGTGTTATTCCACTTATATGAGGTACTTAAAATAGGCGAATTTGTAGAGACAGAAGGTAGAAGGGAGAACAGTGGTTACCAGAGGCTGGAGGGAGTGAGGAATGGAGAGTTATTGTTTAATGGGGACCGAGTTCTGTTGAGTGATGAAAAAGTTCTGGAAATGGATAGTGGTAATTGTTACACAGCATTGAGAACATACACTGAATTGTACACATAAAAATAGTTAAAATGGTAAATTTTGTGTTAGATATAATTTACTACCACCACCACCACAACAAAAAGGCTATTTCCCTTCCCCAAATGTAACCACTTAAAAATATTAAATACAAGGCTGGGGGCGGGGTGCAGGTGTGTAGGAGGGGAGGCAGACTGGCCCACAGACCCTAGTGTTCCTACTCCTGCCCTAAACTGTTGAGTTAGTGTCCTGCCTCTATCCTCTATTTTTGAACAGTAAGCAAGAGGTCTGCTCTAAACAGACAGATCACCTATAACTGTCTACATCTGGATGGTTCCCCTATGCCAGGTGCTCTGGGTCTTTGTCTTGCCTTTCTCCATCATCCTGTGCTGCTGGATGCTTACAGACATCTCTGCGTGCTCTGGAGCCTTGTCCACTAAGGCTACGGAGGGAGATGTTTGAAGGCTTTGCTTGGGGAATGCGTCCTCCATGGAGGATACAAACAAATTAAAAAATACGATTCTGGTTTTATTATAACAGGACCACATTTGATACCTGAAATAAGAAAACAAAGCTGAACGCATTGCTTATCTAGTAAGGGAGAGCTATGCTGGCCAGACTCAGTCTCTCTGTGTGGAGTACAGTGTTCACTTACATAGGGTTTTGGGAACATGAGCTCAGGAATTGGGAGACTTTCGGGGGCATAAGTGGGTTAATGTCATCTGTAGAAGTGTAGTTGCTGGCCGAGCTATTGTTGATTGGTTGGCACTCAGGTGTGTTTATTAAAGTGAGCCAATCTCAAGGGGCACCTGGGTGGCTCAGATGGTTAAGCGTCTGCCTTCGGCTCAGGTCATGATCCCAGGGTCCTGGGATCGAGCCCCGCATCGGGCTCCTCGCTTAGCGGGAGGCCTGTTTCTCCCTCTCCCTGCTCATGCCCTCTCTCTTTCTGTATCTCTGTGTCTCAAATGAATAAATAAAATCTTTAAAATAAATAAATAAATAAAGTGAGCCAATCTCTGGCTTATTTTCATAAGATAGGGGTTGAACTAATTGTTTAGCCTGTAAAGATATGTTCACTGGGGCAAGTTGTCATCAATCGATTGAATGGATATAAAACCAGTTCTAGTGGCTACTTGTTACCATGGCTACAGAACAATCAGGTTTTCCCTAAGTTGGTGGGAACTTTCCAATTTTCATGTTTAATCTGTGTAGCTGTCTCCCCAGCCATTAAAGGTCTTTGTTATCCTCCATGGCCAAGACTGCCAGTTGCCTACCTAATATCTATTCTCGCCTTCTTCCTTACTAATAGAGTCCTGTTTTTGTTTTTTGTTTTTAAAGATTTTATTTATTTGAGAGAGAGAGAGAAAGAACACGCATGGGTGGGAGGGGCAGAGGCAAAGGGAGAAGCAGGCTCCCCGCTGAGCAAGGATCCTGATGTGGGACTCGGTCCCAGGACAGGAACATGACCTGAGCCAAAGTCAGACACTTAACCAACTGAGCCACCGGGCCAGGAGCCCTGTTTTTGTTAAGGGTAGCAGTGTTCCCACACAAGCTTGCATATGCCGTTGACCATGTGACACAATCCTAACCAATGAGACATGAGCAGAATCACTCCGAGCTGCTTTTGGGAAAACTCCTTCAAAGCACAGCAGTCAGTAGGCATGCCCTTTTTCTCCTTCCTGCCCGGCAGGAGGTCAAACGTCTGAAGGGCAGAAGTCATGGGTCCTTGGGAACTAAAGCAATCCCCTAATGATGGCAGATAGAAAGAGAGAAAGAGAATATGGTGAAGCTATCATATCAGCACTGGACTTGCAGCTGTGCAAAATACAAAATTAAAACCGAAACCAAAACCTAAACCTCTATTTGGTTTAGCTACTGTGAGTTGAATTTTCTGTTATGTGCAGCCAAACCGATTGCCAATTGCTAAGCCTGCTGTTGTGGTTTTGTTTGGTTCTGTTTAAACCTCTCACCTCACAATCTATCAACGGCACCCATGCATCCTCATTGCATAGCAGAGTTCGCAACTCAACATGCAACATGCTATCAATATGTATTTGTTGAGTGTGTAATTCCCAAAGGAGGTTTTTTGTGCCTTGTAATGTGAGACAATAAGTACAAAACATCATCTACAAAGTATTCTTGCCAAAAATATTTAACCTGAATCCAATCATGAAGAAACTATTAGACAAATTCCGCATCGGAGACCATCTGAAACGACTCACCCAGACTCTTCCAAAGAGTTCCACGAGACAAAACAATAAACTATCAGGTGGGAGGGAGGATTACTGTAGATTAGAAGAGACTAAACACACTGAACCACCCAATGTAATGTGGGAATCCTGGATCAAACAACAGACGGTATCTGCTCACCTGAGAGACCGGGACCCTTACCGGCCAGAAATGCCGAAGGCACCCCCAGGGGCCCGTGTGCTGTGGGAAAGGCACTTCTCAAGGGGTAGATCCCCCACTCACAACCCCACGCAGCCCACTCAGATCAGGAGAGACACTTGGAGAGTTGCTGACTTTAGAAAACACTTTGTATAGCTGGGATCTAGAAATCCAGGAGTTTCTTTATGGTTCCAAGCATCCGTACAACCAGAGAGGCTTAGGAAAACGGTCACATCTATCAGAGAGGTTCCTGCAGGGAGCGACGGAACACTGTAACCCACACAGGACAATCCCCCCACCAGGGCTGCTCCCGGGGGTTGAGCACCAGAGGAGCTTTGCTTAGGCATGCGCCAAACTCAGCCACTGCTGTCCCTTGCCCTACACAGCCAGTGTGGTGCCAGGGCTGGGAGGAGGGGGTCTCTGGACCGCCCTGAAAGCACAATATAACGACTGCAAAATGACTTCTTGCCCAGTGGGAGGGACACCGGGGTGCTCCTCCCGGAGTGCAGTGTCGGGGAAACGCCGCGAGACCAGGGTCCACTAGGGGGCGGTAGAGTACAGCGGTTGGGGTGCAAGCTCAGTCCTGGCTTCTCCCCTTCGCAGTTAGGCGACCTGAGGCTAGTCACAACCTAAGCTTTGGTTTCCTCCTCTGTAATACGGAGATGAGAAGAGTGTCTGCAAAGGAAATTTGTTCTGGTTAGTACACGTGACTGGCATATTGTAAATACTCAGTTAATATTAGCTATTAGTGGGGCGCCTGGCTGGCTCAGTTGGTGGAGTGGGAGGCTCCTGATCTTGGGGTTGTGAGTTCGAGCCCCACGTTGGGTGTAGAGATTACTGCAAAATAAAATCTTTGGAAAGAAATGCTAAGAAAAGAAAAAGACAATTTGGGTTAAAAACAGATATTAGGTAGTAGTATCATCCCCTGGTACAAGGAGAGAGGGCTGTTTCTACGCTTATACATCTGGGGTATGTGTGCAGCCAAGGAAATGAGGACATAAGCTCATTGGAACTTATGAAGCAAGGCCTGGAAAATGCCACTCATGAAGTTGAGTTGAGGAATGAACCACAAAATAGAGACATGTGACCCACCAGGTCAGACCCACCCACCTATTCCCTCCAGCTGTAACCTTGTTTTTGATCTCTAAAAAAATTTTTTTCATTGTGGTAAAATACACACAATATAAAATTCACCATCTTAATCATTTTTTCAGTGCACATTCAGTGGCATCCAGTATATTCATATTGTTGAGCAACCATCACCACCCTCCATCTAGAGAACATTCTTCATCTTGCAAAACTGAAACTCTGTACCCACTCAACACGGACTTCCCATTTCCCCACCCCACCATGCCCTGCCAACCGCATTCTATTTTCTGTCTTTATAAATTTGACTACTCTAGGTGCCCCATATAAGCAGAATCATACAGTATTTGTCTTTTTAGGACTGACTTCTATAATGCCCTCATGGTTCATCCACTTTGTAGCACGTGTCAGAATTTCCTTCATTTTTATGGCTGAACAATAGCCCGTCACATGTATATACCACATTTTGTTTTTCCATTTGTTGGGTTGATGGGGTAACCCTTTGGTTCCTTTTGAACCAGATGGTCCATCAAGACTTTTCTGGAAGAGGTTAAGCAACCAAGGGAATCAGGGGCTGACCCCTGGAATGAGAAGAAATCTCCAACATGGCAAAGGCCTAAGAGAACAAGAAATGATTTGCAGACAAGGGAGTAAAGAAATTCAGCCAGTATACAGACCCACAAGTGTATTTAGTCCCTAAATGTCACTCACATGGTTGAGAGGTGGCCCATGACCATCATTGTCTCTCAGTTCCAAACCCATGCCTCTCTACTTGGCTTGGTTGAGACCCTGCAAACCACGCATTGGGCTCTTCCAGTTCGGGGTGCTGCAGGAAGGCTGCAAGCCTGGAGGAAGAAGAGGGCACAGTGACCTCCTTTCTGCCTGTGATTCCTCTGAGCAACACCCCAGCAATGCCTCTTCCCCCAGGAGAGGCAGTGCCTTCCTACAGTAGCAGCCGAATCCAGTTTCCAGGTGGTCCAACACTTGCAGACCTGCAACACATCGCTCCTGACCATCACCAACCAGCCAGCATCCCCTCCTCTGACTACTGGGTCCCAGTCCCATGGGACCACTCCTCTAAGTTGTAATGTTTTAATTATTCCAGGCATTTCCCTTTGTTTGTCTAGCCCGAGAGGTGGTAGCTGGCTCCTCTGTGGTATCTTGGGGTTATCATGAAGTAGGTTAACAATTCTTTATATTTAATTCTCTTTTTTCAAGTTATTGCTGTGGTTTTGTCTCCTGACTTGATTCTAACCGATGCACCCCAACCGCTATTTCAAAACTTCAACGCTATTCCAGCCTCTGTTTCCAGACCCCTCCCTCTCCTAAGGATGACCTGGCATCCTGTTTCATTCAGAAAATTAAAGCTGTTGAGGGCACCTGGGTGGCTCATTTGGTTAAGTGTCTGCCTTTGGCTCAAGTCATGATTTCGGGGTCCTGCGACTGAGCTCCGCATCGGGCTCCTTCATCAGCAGGGAGTCTGCTTCTCCCTCTCCCTCTGCTTCTCTCTCTTTCTGTCTCTCTAAAACAAACAAATAAATACATCTTTAAAAAGAAAGAAAATTAAAGCCGTTTAGGTGACCTCAAACATGCCTCCCCCAACATCAGCCAATCTATAAAATTTCTATAGCCAATTTCCTTTTCTCAGTCTCAGAGGATAAAGCATTTTTTTCTGTTTAATTCCAAATCTTCCATAGGTGCTTTTGAGCCCAACCCCTCCAATGTCCCCTATTCTGCTCTGTCCCTTGTATCTTCTCTCAATTCTTAATACGTTCTTTTCTCTAGAAAAGCTCTCTGGGAAGCTAAGGATGGGTAAAATGTTGGCAGGTACTCTTTTCCTCTCTCTTGTTAGCCACATTCCTATTTCCCCCATAGCATGTCCACCTAAGTCTGAATTCCCAGACAAGCTCTGCATTCCCAGAATCTAGCACAGTGCCTGTTGGGAGGAGGCAGGGAGCTGATAGTCTGTGTTTGCTGAACGAGTCCAGTAGACAGAGGTGGCTTGCAGAAGGAATCAGCGAATGGGTGGGATTCTGTGGTTAGCAGAGCTCACAGCACACCATCAAGCCACATTTTCTCACCGTGCAGTCCTTGGACCACCAGCACCAGAATCACTTGGGAGCTTTTTGAAAATGCTGACTCAAGGGCGCCTGGGTGGCTCAGTTGGTTAAGCGTCTGCCTTTGGCTCAGGTCATGATCTCAGGGTCCTGGGATCGAGCCCCGCGTCGGGCTCCCCGCTCAGCGGGGAGTCTGCTTCTCCCTCTACCCTCCCTCCTGCTCATGATCTCTCTCTCACGCTCTCTCAAATAAATAAATAAAATCTTAAAAAAAAGAAGATGACTGAAACCCCACACTGATTGGGGTATGTCAGCGTGATACGGGAGCCAACCGAAAGAGCTCCCAGAGGCCAAAGTCGAAATAACTTGACAACAAAACAAATGAAGTGATACTGGCTTATAACCCAAAGTATAAAATAAATGTCCATGAGTCTATACTGATATAAACAAGTGGTTGAATAAACAGTGGGGGAGGAGATACAAATCTCCTGTGCAGAAGAATTCCAAATAATTTATATACATACCACATCCTCAAACAGGTGGAACATAACTCTCTGCCCAAGTGTGGACTTCCTTCCAGAGAGGACGGTATGAAAGGGGTAGCGGATAATTTTCCAGTGGAGAAACCGGACTAACCGACCTCTACCAGGTGATCAGGGTCAACGTGAGGCTGATGAGTCAGGCTGATAGTATGTATACTTGATACTGTAGGATGAAAATGGCATTTTACCTTTGTGGGTATTTTCCCCAACTATCTATAACCTCAGTCTTATCACTAGAAGAACATCAGGCAAGTTGCAATAAAGGGATATCCTGCAGACTTCCTGACCAGTACTCCTCAAAACTGTCAAGGTCATGGAAAACAAGGAAAGTAAAAAAACCATCACAGCCAAGAAGAGCCTAAGGAGACATGACAGCTCAATGTAACGGGGCATCCTGGATGGAATCCTGGAACAGAAAACGGACAGTAGGTAAAAACTAAGGCTATCTACATAAAGTACGGACTTTAGTTCATCAAAATGTATCAATATTGGTTACCTAATTGTGACAAATAGACCATAGTAAGATAGGATGTTAATAATAGGGGAAGGCGGATGTAGGGTTTATGGGAATCCTTTGTGCTATCTTCCCAATTTTCTTGTAAAGCCAAAGCTTTTCTAAAAAACGAAGACGACTAAAAATGGTTTGTTTGTTTTTTTTAATTCAAATTCCTGGGCCTCCCCTCGGAATCTCAGGGAATGAGCCTCGGGGCTCTGCATTGTAAACAAGCATCTCACTGGTTTCATGCACACTGAAGTCTGAACAACAGTCTCTCTGTCTCTGCTCAGAGATAGAGAGATCCCTTGCTTACTGTGGTTTGGATCCATGCCACCATGTTGCACAACTCCAGGGTCACCCTCGATAGCATGTCCAATTTATAATGTTAGTGCACACCATGGCACCTTGGAGTGGACATCTTGTACCTGTCGCCTCTCTGCACCATTATTTTGATCGGTCTACATGTGTTACTGTGAGCCAATGTTTAATGGTTGGGAAATTCTTTATTAAAGTCCAAAGCTCTTGGCTGCATTTCTGTTTCTCCCATTCCCTCATGGCATCCCGAGTAGAGCTTAGGAGTGGCTCAACTCCTTAGATAGGACACATGCTGGTCAGTTCGACATGATCTCTATCACTCCCTGTTCCGAACTCTTCAGGGGCTGTTATTAACATGCCTGTATTGTCAACTTCCTCATGAAAACAAAACAAAACAAAACCCAAAAAACAGTTCTCTGTATCTGGGTCACCATCAAAAGAGGGAACATGAAAGATATATAGAGTGAGCCTATGTCTTTAAAAACTGGGAGAAAGCAATTTTTGTTTGTGTCAGTGGGAGAATATTCCACGTGTAATTAACGTGTGAGCTAAGTGTGTCTGTTGACTGCTGGTGCCCAGGCTGCTTCCCTCCATGAGGGCCCCTGTGGACATCTGAGGCCTCATTTGGATCTCAGGCCGGCGAGAGATGCTACAGCGATAAACAGACCACAGGTGGGTCCTGGAGAAAGGAGGAGGAGGAGAATGGTCTCCTCACCCTCCGTTTGCTATTCGCACACCCTGGGAACACCACGGGGAGAGCAGCTGAACTAAGCCAGAAAATGTATTCCTGGGGCCTTCGTCAAAAGGCATGATCACACTGTTCTGATTCTTCATTTCTAATTACTACTTGAGGAACGAACTGTCTCCTAAGAGTTCTGGCACAAATAGACAGGCTTGATTTTGAAAACTGTTTCAGCCTCCTTGCCAATGTTCAGAGTATAATTACGGAAATTATAATGATAATAATTGCAGGAACTTACTATGGGCAGGACCTGTTCTAAGAGATTTTTCTTTTTAATGTATTAAGTTATTTAATGCTCAGAAGCCCCCTAGAGGCAGGTGTTATTATTACCATCATTCCCTCTCCACAGATGAGGAAAGGAGTTAAGGAGACTTGTCCCGGGTCTAACAGTTAGTTGAGAATGAGCTGGGATCTGAAGCCAGGCTCCAGGCTCTGGGCACTTCACCGTCGCACACGCCCTTCCGGCTCTCCCAAGAGTCTTATATGAAATATGTCAAGGTGCCATAAAAAACATAGAAAACATAATTACCTTTTTCTATTTTACATACATGTTTGTGTTCACATTTCACGATGGTAACATACAATGTCTGGTAACGGTATACAGATCATTTCTTTTAAATAGAATTGTTGCTAAAACCCAATGTTTTCATATTTGGTATGATGGACTGTTAGCTGGAATTTCTATAAACTACCAGGAATAAAAAGTTGTTCTTAACGAGCATGGAATAATTTTTTAAATAACCTTTTATCTCAAGAATTCAGGTGGATTATTTTCCTTATCGATCCAACTCTATGGTTTATCAGCCGATTGTGTTAGAAGCTCTTTTCCTTTCCTTTAGGAAGTCTGGAATAAGAGATTAGACCTTGTCAGTTATCATCACAAATATGTCATGATCATTGATATTTTATGCCTCTATCTTGTATGTAGAGTCTCATACACTACTTAAACTCCATGGTGTAAGGATACATGGAAAACTGGAGAGAATTTTAAAAAAAATAATCAAAGGGTTGAAAAGTTACAGAAATATTTAGTCTGGAGAAGAGAAGCCTAAAGGTGTTTGAAAAACTCACTTCTGAGATGAATAACAGATCAGGAAGATATTGAACAGATGTTCTAATCATCTGGTGGCTGGTGGAGCAGGTATGGTTGAGGATACTACACAGAGCAACTGTAAGGGAATAAAAGAGTTATCAGCACCAGAGATCAGGATTATAACCCACAATGGGCATGTTTTCATTGGAAGAACATAGGAGCACCAAATTAGGGTCTCTTAAAGGACACTCAGCCAGACTGACATATAGTCCTAGGGACTATCCAAGGTTAGTGTCAAGATCCCACCACTTTTTTTTTTTTTTTAAGATTTTATTTATTTATCTGACAGAGAGAGACAATGAGAGAGGGAACACAAGCAGGGGGACTGGGAGAGGGAGAAGCAGGCTTCCTATGGAGCAGGGAGCCTGATGCAGGGCTCGATCCCAGGACCCTGAGGTCATGACCTGAGCTGAAGGCAGACGCTTAATGACTGAGCCATCCAGGCGCCCCAAGATCCCACCACTTCTATGAGTGTTCCTTCCTCCTCAGAGTCAGGCTTGCTTACACAAGGTCCATCTGAGTCCCAGTTGGTCTGGCTCATTTACACAGGGTAGAACTTCCTTGGCCTGCAGGTGAGGACAGACTACTATCTGCTGGTCCAGAAAACTCAGGTCGCTATTCTTTCGTATCTTTTTGGCCACTGGTGGGGCACTCATTGCTGAATAATCCCTTATAAATAAATATTCCAATCCCATAGTTATGTCCACAAGGTCGTAAATAATTGCCAAATCAGGGGCACCTGGGCGGCTCAGTTAAGCATTTGCCTTCGTCTCAGGTCATGATCCCAGGGTCCTGGGATCGAGTCCTACATCGGACTCCCTGCTCAGTGGGGAGCCTGCTTCTCCCCCTCCCACTCCTCTGCTTGTGTGCTCTGTCAAATAAATAAATAAAATCTTTAAAAAAATAATAAGGGCGCCTGGGTGGCTCAGTTGGTTAAGTGACTGCCTTCGGCTCAGGTCATGATCCTGGAGTCCTGGGATCGAGTCCCACATCGGGCTCCCTGCTCAGCAGGGAGTCTCCTTCTCCCTCTGACCCTCCCCCTCTCATGCTCTCTCTCTCTCATTCTCTCTCTCAAATAAATAAATAAATAAAATCTTTAAAAAAAATTTAAAAAATTTTAAAAATGCCAAATCAGAAGGATCACCTCACTTTAACCTTTGAACCAACCCCAGTTTCTATACATACATACTACCACTGAAATAACATAAAGGGGAATAAATCCCTTTGTTTATGCGGTTCTACCAGTAGACTTTCTGAGACTTTCCTAGGACATAATTTATCTTTTTTTTTGGTTTATTGATTTATTTTTAGTCATCTCTACACCCAGTGTGGGGCTTGAACTCATGACTCCAAGATCAAGCATTGCATGCTCTTCCAACTGAGCGAGCCAGGTGCCCCAGAACATAATTTATCTTGCAATGATTTTGGAAATCCTTTGTCTACACTACCCACTCATTGGGGCATGAGGCAGATGCTGGATATCTGGACAATCTGAAGCCCATCCAATTGTCAGATTGGGGGGGGGGAAGCAGCAAGTATGGCTTGATTGTCTTTCCCTCATTCATCTCATTCAATTGAATATATATGTTGAAGGCCTACTGTGTGCCAATCACCAGGCTAAGCCTTGGGGAAACAAAGATGAAAGACAGGCCCCACTTGCAATTGCATGGAAGACACAGGCAATTAGACAATGACCTCCAAGTAGAGTGTACCTGCTTTTATAAAGGAATGCAATGCGCAAGGTGCGAAAGGAGCCCAAGGGTGTGGAATTCAGCCGCCATCACAGAGCAGCGGACCAGAACCTCTCACATTCCTTACCTAACGTCAGAATTGGCCCTAGTGACTGGACCACAGATTCATCTGCAGAGGGAGTACAAGGTGAGTCAGGACTGTGAAAGAGATTGGTACAGGGGAAGGCGGGAGGTTGGAGCCAGGTGAGTGAGCATGTGACAGTCTCTCCTTGATGCTGGACGGACCAAAACCCACAGCCTTAACAAAGCAATTTTACATTTGGTGGACATGATGGGTGGGAAGATTTTACCAGTGCGATTTTTGGTTCCTGATCTTATCATCTTATACATGACATGGGAGATCAAAGAAATTGTCACCTTTGGGACAATGGGGTTGCTATAAAGAGCACCATAAACCAAGTCCCTATGGTTGCTGGGCAGAAGTAAATCTTAACATAGCTTTTACCTAGTTAGAAATTAAGGAAGTGCAAAGGGAAACAGGTGAATAGCAGATGGGAGAGGGAATTTTAAAATATGAATTAAAGAGAAAAGCTGAGTGTCGCCTAGGACTGCCATAAAAAGTACACAAAGTGGGGGGCTTAAAACAACAGAACTTTAGTGCCTCACAGTCCCAGAGGCTGTCAGTCCCAAATCCAGGGGTCAGCAGGGCCGTGCTCCCATGGAAACCTGAAGGGCAGAACTGTTCCTTGCCTTTTCCAGCTGCTGGTGTTTGCTGGCCATCCTTGGTGTTCCTTGGCTGGCAGAGGCAGCCATTGCGATTTCCGCTTCTGTTGTCACAGGGTGATGTCCCTGGGTAAGAGTCTCATAAGGAGAGCCAGTCATGTGGGATTAGGTCCTACCCTATTCCATAATGATCTCATCATTACCAGTTACATCTGCAATGACCCTATTTGCAATGAAGGCCACATTCTGAGGCACTGGGGGTAGGACTTCAATATACTTTTTTGGTTACACAATTCAGCTAATAACACTGGGAAAGATAAAAGAGAGCCCTGGGCTTCATTCTCCATAAAAAATAGAAAAGCTAAAATCAGGGGCGCCTGGGTGGCTCAGTCGGTTGAGTGTCTGCCTTTGGCTTGGGTCATGATCCCAGGGTGCTGGGATCGAGCCACATGTCAGGCTCCCTGCTCAGCAGGGGAGTCTGCTTCTCCCTCTTTCTGCTCATGCTCTCTCTCTGTCCCTCTAAAATGAATAAATAAAACCTTAAAAAAAAAAAGAAAAGCTAAAATCAATAAGCAAAATTAAGTGACATAGAATAGTCGATCAGTTTTCACTACTTTGTATTTCTAGCTTATTTTCTGAAATTTTGAAATATTTTCATGTGTTCTTTTTTCACTAGCTGCTGTGGTCGTGACATTCTTCCTGTGTATGCACTTTTCAATTGCATTTCTATGGATTTACAATAATAAATGTTACCAACAATGGAAATAAGAATAAAAAATTTCCGACACAGTATTTTTGTGATTATCTCACCTTGGAAAAAAGGAGAAATAAAAGATCAAATGGATGCATTTTGTTTTAGAACATTACGTTGAATACATGAGTTTGAATCAGTTTGATTCAATCAGCATAAACTGGCCATGAAGATGCACAAGCAAGCAAGACGAAACATTTAAGCTGATATTGACCTTCACATCTTTGAGTAGGTCTTACAAGTGAGCATGTGAGAGATAGGGTCCCACTTTGTTGACACAACCCTGGGGGAAGTAGATCTGTGGGTGTTGGCCTTGCTCTGATGGACAGGAGACATCTGGGCAGTTTGGGAAGAAGACATAGCCTGGTCAGGGGATGGGATTATGATGTTTGGCCTATCTTTCCTGTTTTGATGATGTCCTGAAATCCAGCTTGCACTTGGGCAAGGATCCAGGGCAGCTACATCAAGAGAAGTCGCTTATGTAGTACCAATCAGTAGCCATATAAATTAAAAGAAGGAAAACGTTGGTGCTGCAAAAATGTCCTGTCCTGGGATCTGAGGTAATAGGATAAAGGGAATTGGCAATTTGGTCTCACTTCCTTTTCCCCACTTTTAGCAGATGCTGCTGGTGTCCCAACCATATCCTCTCTGTCCATCCTGGAGGTCACTAGAGCTTCGGTGGACCCCTCTCCTACAAGCACCTATGTCTCTCTGCCTAAGGGCTCTCTCTGGATGCAGGAGTGTGCTCGGTCCACACATGAAGCAGGCTGAAAGTGCAGGGTGGTTTATAACCCCCAGGAGCAACACTCATCTAATGAGGGAGGGCTGCTGGGCAAATAGCCCAGCTTTCTTGTCTGTTGGTGAGACATTTTTGAGGTGTGTTCTGCTCAATCTCTTAAAGGGTTTTTAGTAGGATTTAATTCCCGACACCCACAGCTGTGACCTGCTCATTATTGACTGCCTTCTTCCCTAGCTCCTCATCGTGCTTCCTGGGATCACCTCTTAAATACCGAGGTGGGATTTGCACCTAAATTCTTATCTCGAGGTGGGCTTTGGGGGGAACAGAAGCTAAATAGCATTATATCCATTATCCTCTTTCATGGAGAATATTCACTACTGAATGGGCCCGGAAACGAGGGGTGTGATATTAACAACACTACAGTGGGAGGCTAGGAATCCATTTTGCTTTTATCTCTGCAGTGTGACTATTAGCAAGATCCTGTCCACTTGATTAAAACCACTCTCGGGAAAGAAAAATGGGCAAAGAGCAGAATAATCCTATTTGGTACAATTATAAATATTCTTACGAATGGTTAGAGTTATGAAATACGTATGGCCATATTAAGAATAATAAAAGCTTCTTTGTCTCCTATTTATGTAATATACCTAAACACAAGGTATAAATGTCTTTTATGTAATGTAATCTGATGTATAATTTTGAAGATTACGAAGACTGTGTTATCTTTATTCACATCAGGCCACTGAAAACCCAATTACATTTTGTCATATGTATGCATGGTATAATGGTGTACATCTAGCATAATGGCTCTCAATCCTAAGTGACCCAACCCTTACTTTTGTAACAAATATTCTGCAATTCTGTCTTTAATACCCTTAATGAAACTCAAGGAAAATATGCTACACATCATTTTAATACTCAATATAACATCCTAATGTTGATGCAAAGAAACAAGGGGAAAATTTGCAATGAAATGATACATATTTTTATTATGTTTTGATTTTTATTTTGACCTGTTTGTGTTTGGGTGTGACTACCTTGGAGGCACAACACTTGCAACCATCTGTAAGTATGTTAGTTTGTACGGTATATAGAAGTAAGGAGGTCGGAAGTGATGCCATGCAGGATGCAGAGAAAAATGAGAGGGCAGAAGGATGATGCAGAGCAGAATAAAAACCAGTGCAGGACAAGTTAAGTGCCTGTCTGGTGCGAACAGATGGGACATGGTTGTATGGACATAGGAGAAGTAACGTTAACTTAGCTCCGAGAAAGAGCAGATGGTCTGGGTGGAGAAGATGAGGAAGTGTGATTGTCTCACAAATGTGACAGGCTCTATATGAATGATTTAAAAATACTTCCTTATGGGTAGTGATGAAGCAACAGAAAACGGATCTCCTATTCTGAAATCCCACCACACGTTAGGGCATGCGCTCCATCTCTAGAACTTAGATCCAGGAGACCCCATCCTTTGATATGTGATGGGAAACAGAGATGAATCAGAAAAAGAAAAAGCTCTAGAGAAATAAGGTAATGGGCTAGTGTGGATACTGGAGGAAGACCAGAAAAAAAAGGTAAACCAACCGTATCAATTCCCAACCCCCCCCTCCCTGCACCATAATCTCCATACACAATTAGGAGTGTGAAACCCGTGAGCAGAATGGTATCAGCCCTATGCCCCAGGCCTTAACCCTCGTGGAGGCTTACTTCCTAATTGCAGCTTTTTTTTTTTTTTTTTTAAGATTTTAATTATTTGAGAGAGAGAGCATGAGCAGGGGAGGATCAAAGGGCAGAGGGAGAAGCAGGCTCCCCACTGAGCAAGGAGCCCAATGCAGGGCTCCATCCCAGGGCCCTGGGATCATGACCTGATGCCTTGCTTAACCGACTGGGCCCTCCAGGCGCCCCCTACCCCCCATTGCAGCTCTTAGCTTGCAGTCTTGCCCTCCCACCGCAGCCTCTGCTCCTTCACAGGGTGGGCTGCCAGGGCTGGGAAACTGCATGGCCCGCAGGTAGCCCTCTGGGACTGCCTCCCGAGGGAGGCTACCCTTCCTTTCCTTGTCTCACTTCCCATTCTCCCACTGGTCTTTCCTAAGGCAGCTTCAAGACAACTTGAAACTTTGTCTCAAAGTCTGCCTTTGGTGAGACCCAAGCTAAAACAGATGGTGATCACCTGAAATATTTTTTTAATTAATTGATGAGGTTCTAATTCTATTAAAAGAAATCTCAAATGTTCTGTTAAATTTTGTCGCTTCGGCAGGAATTGCTCCTCTGCACCTAAATGTGCAGTTGGGAATACTCTAAAAAATAATGTTGAAGACGGACGTCCCCCCAAATCACGTTTTAGGTCAATTAACATTTCCTGCAAATTAGCTAATGTGTTTCATCATTTTCAAGTGGACTAATCACCTAATTTGATAATATAAATCCACACTGATCTCTAGATCTAACCATTATATGTTTTTTTTAAGATTTTATTTATTTAAGAACTAGAGAAAAAGCAACAAACGACACCTAAGCCATGCATTAGAAGAGAAATAAATTAGAGCAGAAATCAATGAATTAGAAACCAGAAACACAGTAGATCAGATCAACGAAACTAGAAGTTGGTTCTTTGAAAGAATTAATAAGATGGATAAACCACTGGCCAGACTTATCCAAAAGAAGAGAGAAAGGACCCAAATTAATAAAATTATGAATGAAAGGGGAGAGATCACGACTAACACCAAGGAAATAGAAACAATTATTAGAAATTATTATCAACAACTATATGCCAATAAACTGAGCAATCTGGATGAAATGGAGGCCTTCCTGGAAACCTATAAGCTGCCAAGCCTGGAACAGGAAGAAATTGACAACCTGAATAGGCCAATAACCAGTAACGAGATTGAAGCAGTGATCAAAAACCTCCCAAAAAACAAGAGTCCAGGGCCTGGTGGATTCCCTGGGGAATTCTACCAAACATTCAAAGAAGAAATAATACCTATTCTCCTGAAGCTGTTTAAAAAAATAGAAACAGAAGGAAAACTTCCAAACTCATTCTATGAGGCCAGCATTACCTTAATCCCCAAACCAGGCAAAGACCCCATCAAAAAGGAGAATTTCAGACCGATATCCCTGATGAATGTGGATTCCATAATCCTCAACAAAATCCTAGCTAATAGGATCCAACAATACATTAAAAGGATCATCCACCACGACCAAGTGGGATTTATACCCGGGATGCAAGGGTGGTTCAACACTCGCAAATCAATCAGTGTGATAGAACACATTAATAAGAGGAGGGAGAAGAACAATATGGTCCTCTCAATTGATGCAGAAAAAGCATTTGACAAAATACAACATCCTTTCCTGATTAAAACTCTCCAGAGTATAGGGATAGAGGGAACATTCCTCAAGTTCATAAAATCCATCTATGAAAAACCCACAGCGAATATCATCCTCAATGGGGAAAACCTGAGAGCCTTTCCCTTAAGATCAGGAACACGTCAAGGGTGCCCACTCTCACCACTGTTGTTCAACATAGTGCTAGAAGCCCTAGCAACAGCAATCAGACAACAAAAAGAAATAAAAGGTATTCAAATTGGCAAAGAAGAAGTCAAACTCTCTCTTTTCGCAGACAGCATGATACTTTATGTGGGAAACCCAAAAGACTCCACCCCCAAATTACTAGAACTCATCCAGCAATTCAGTAATGTGGCAGGATACAAAATCAATGCACAGAAATCAGTTGCTTTCTTATACACTAACAATGCAACTGTAGAAAGAGAAATTAGAGAAACGATTCCATTTACAATAGCACCAAAAACCATAAGATACCTCGGAATAAACCTAACCAAAGAGGTAAGGGATCTATACTCTAGGAACTACAAAACACTCATGAAAGAAATTGAAGAAGACACAAAAAGATGGAAAAATATTCCATGCTCATGGATCGGAAGAATAAACATTGTTAAAATGTCTATGCTACCCAGAGCAATCTAAACCTTCAATGCCATCCCGATCAAAATTCCAATGACACTTTTCAAAGTGCTGGAACAAACAATCCTAAAATTTGTATGGAAGCAGAAAAGACCCCGAATCGCCAAGGAGATGTTGAAAAAGAAAAACAAAGCTGGGGGCATCACGTTGCCCGATTTCAAGCTATATTACAAAGCTGTGATCACCAAGACAGCATGGTACTGGCACAAAAACAGACATACAGACCAATGGAACAGAATAGAGAACCCAGATATGGACCCTCAACTCTATGGTCAAATAATCTTTGACAAAGCAGGAAAAAACATGCAACGGAGAAAAGACAGTCTCTTCAATAAATGGTGCTGGGAAAATTGGACAGCCACATGCAGAAGAATGAAACTCGACCATTCTCTAACACCACTCACAAAGATAAACTCAAAGTGGATGAAAGACCTCAATGTGAGACAGGAATCCATCAAAATCCTAGAGGAGAACATAGGCAGTAACCTCTTTGACATCGGCCACAGCAACTTCTTTCAAGATACATCTCCAAAAGCTAGTGAAACAAAAGCAAAAATGAACTTTTGGGACTTCATCAAGATAAAAAGCTTCTGCACAGCAAAGGAAACAGTCAACAAAACAAAGAGGCAACCCACAGAATGGGACAAGATATTTGCAAATGACACTACAGATAAAGGGCTGGTATCCAAAATCTATAAAGAACTTCTCAAACTCAACACCCAAAAAACAAATAAGTCAAAAAGTGGGCAGAAGAGATGAACAGACACTTCTCCGAAGAAGACATACAAATGGCTAACAGACACATGAAAAAATGTTCATCATCATTAGCCATCAGGGAAATCCAAATCAAAACCACACTGAGATACCACCTTACACCAGTTAGAATGGCCAAAATGGACAGGGAAAGAAACAACAAATGTTGGAGAGGTTGTGGAGAAAGGGGAACCCTCTTACACTGTTGGTGGGAATGCAAGTTGGTACAGCCACTTTGGAAAACAGTGTGGAGGTTCCTCAAAAATTTAAAAACAGAGCTATCCTATGACCCAGCAATTGCACTACTGGGTATTTACCCCAAAGACACAGATGTAGTGAAAAGAAGGGCCATATGCACCCCAATGTTCATAGCAGCAATGGCCGCAATAGCCAAACTGTGGAAAGAGCCGAGATGCCCTTCAACAAATGAATGGATAAAGAAGATATGGTCCATATATACAATGGAATATTACTCAGCCATCAGAAAAGATGAATACCCAACTTGTACATCAACATGGATGGGACTGGAGGAGATTATACTAAGCGAAATAAGTCAAGCAGAGAAAGTCAATTATCATATGGTTTCACTTATTTGTGGAACATAAGGAATAACATGGAGGACATTAGGAGAAGGAAGGGAAAAATGGGGCAGGAATTGGAGGGAGAGATGAACCATGAGAGACTAT
The DNA here is from genome assembly GCF_029215605.1 of Mirounga angustirostris. Lineage (NCBI taxonomy): Eukaryota > Metazoa > Chordata > Mammalia > Carnivora > Phocidae > Mirounga > Mirounga angustirostris. The sequence continues at coordinate 12,081,609 of NW_026991711.1, read as the reverse complement.
GGACCTGAGAAACAAACAGGGTTCTGGGGGGGGGAAGGGGGGATTGGTTAGCCCGGTGATGGGTATTAAGGAGGGCACGTACTGCATGGAGCACTGGGTGTTATACAAAAACAATGGATCATGGATCACTACATCAAAAACTAAAGATGTATTGTATGGTGACTAACATAATATAATAACATTAAAAACTACAAAAAAAAAAATAAAGTGGGTTTTTGAAAAAAAAAAAAAGATTTTATTTATTTATTTGGCAGAAACACAGCAAGAGAGGGAACACAAGCAGGGTGAGCGGGAGAGGGAGAAGCAGGCTTCCCGCGGAGCAGGGAGCCTGATGCGGGGCTCAATCCCAGGACCCTGGGATCATGACCTGAGCCGAGGGCAGACGCTTAACGACTGAGCCACCCAGGCGCCCCCATTATATGTTTTTAAGTAGCATGAAAATTAGCAATACAATCCCACACCAGTATTTTAGACCTATGTAGTCTTATCTGCTACAGATATGGGAACTGTGAAAATTCTGGGCAAGAAAGCATCTCTTAAAATGACATAAATTTGTTGAAAAATTTCGTGATAATTCCTTCTTCTTTAGTAATCTTAATCTTATTTACTTGCAGTTTAAAGACTTCATTTAACATTTCTGGCACGTATGATATATATGTCAAATCACTTTTTAACATTTTGATATTAGTAATTTTTCATTGATTGAAACAAAAGTTGCATGTTAGTATCAAAGAACAAATAAAGTATTTTAAAACAATTTTCTTTGGAATACTATCTTATTTCATATGTAGCATAAGGCAGTCAAACTCCTTTTCAGTCTCTGTAAAGATTACAAAGTAATCTTATATTTAAGGTATTAATTTGAATTCTATCAATAGCACTGATAGGATTCATTGATTTGTGGGTCTTTCACTAAGATTTTTGGTGACTGAGGTCGTCAATGAAAAATTCAATGACTCACTAACAAGGCTGTTGCTACTTTCCAGTTGTTTATCAACCCAGATTACTCACTGACCATCTGTTGCAAAAGGACATTGGAAAAGGACAAAATTTCCTGTGAAATAATTTTTAAGAATTTCACATTTTCACAACTCCAAGTATCCATTGTCTATACATATGGAAGTACATTTCCTGCTCAGTGTTTTTATCCCACGAATCCTGGGATTTGTGGTCAGCAAAGTTTCATTATTATGTAGGTTACTTGCGTTCATTTGCAACAGATATTCTGTTTGTAGATCACTTCATGGCCTATTTTTCAGCTCTTTGGATTTCTCGTAGATCCTTCTACATACAATATTATTGCTCAACAGAATAGAAGAAATCTTTAAAATTTCTTACTCTCATAATTAGTAACCTTTTATATGACTGGTAAAATTAATTTTCTTCCCATATTGTTTGGATTACCACAGATTGCTATAATTTATGTCATTCTATAAGAAATGGTACCTATATCTTTCAGATTAGGTTTTAAAAGAAACATTTCAGGGATGGTCTTATGAATTTCAAACTCTCCTTAAATCTCTGAAGTTTCTACCTTTGCCAACTCTGTGTCTTTATATAATATTCGCTTAATCTTGGTGGATTCATCTAAATGAATTAGAAAAAAACTATGTTGTGCATATGGACACTTTCAAATATTCAATGGAGTATTCTCAACACCTTTTCTTAATATTTCGCATTATATGTAGTATTTTTATAATAAGGGCTAGGTTTGTACATCTTTTTGAAAGCTACAGAATCACTAATAGTGCATCAGCCACCCATGTAAATTGGTACTGGTGACTTCAGTGCAACAAGCAGAGTTGTTGAATTGGTGAACAACTCTTGATTAAGTTCCAAATAACAACTGAAACAGTAACTAGTTGCGTTCCTGCAAAATTCAGCATGAATTAAAACTCTACCAAGCACATGTTTACATGTGAAATGGAATTGGTTCTAGATTCAGATAAATACAAATAGACTTTTACCTACATAAGAAGCATGAGGTTGGAGAGTAAAACATTCAGGTTAGGAAAGAGAACGATTCTTTTTTTTTTTTTTTTTTTTTTTTTTTTGGTAAAAGGATTGTGTTTAGCATTTACTGGACCCCATGCAGGATCCTCCAATTCATTGTGACAACCCAAAATACACTTAACGGATTTCCAAAATGCTCCCTGCTCGGTAGACAGCTGTTACGAATATTATTGAATCAGTAAAAAGACGTAACTAATTCTTTAAAAAGCCTCCAGACCTATTTTCTTATAAATATTAGTTTCATAGATATTATATGCTGAAAATGCTCTTGATGAGTATAAAGGCTACTTCATCCAAGGACTGACCATCAACCCGAGTCATTATCTACTGATTTCTCCAAAAGGTTGCTGACTACAATCCCTGGGGATTTGGAAAGGGGGTCCTCAGCCTGAATATGGAAATAGGATGTGATTTACAAGCTTAAGGCACAGTAGCTGTCCTATGATCAGAACTTGGTACTTTGGAAGTCTGTGGTTCTTAATTTGGTTGTTGTTGGCCCCTTCTACTGTTGGTAAACTTTAGGAAAAATTCTTTCTAGCTCTGCTCTAGGAAAAGAACATTGTGCTAAAGGCAAGCTGAAATCTACAGGAAAAGCACATGTCAGGGATGTTTGATCAGCAACCTTCCCCTAGGACTCCCCTGGAGATTTGCTTTCTAATGCTAAATCCTTAGAGATGCTGTGTTTTATTTCATGAAAGGAAGACAATGCCTTCACACCAAGAGACGCAAAATGGGTAGGATACAACATTTGGTAAGATACATTCCCTGCCTGCTAGGGGCTTACTCTTTCAAACTTACCACTCTTACCCCAATGTAGAAAGCAGATTCAGCAAGACATGGCAAGGCAAATGATGATGCCTAGTAATTGACAGAATTAGTTCTCCATAATACAATCTAGAGAAGAGACAAGGTGGAATACAGGCAAGGACTTTAGAAATGATATACACTGAGCATCCAGCTGTATTAGTACCATTGGAATAATAAATTTGATATGGTGGTGATAAAAAGAAGAAATGATATACACTGAGCAAGCTGGGATTGTATGATAATCGTTGGCTAAATCACACCAGTGTAGGAGTTCTCAACCTCACACTATTGACATTTTGGGCAGGAGAATTTTTTTTTTTTTCAGGGCTTGAACTCATAATCCTGAGATGAAAACCTGAGCTGAGATCGAGTCAGATGCTTAACCCACTGAGCCATCCAGGCGCACAGGAGAGTTCTTCATTGTGGCAGGCGGCCCTGTGTATTGTAGGGTGTTTAGCAGCATCCCATCTGCCCATTAGATGCCAGTAGTGGACCCCTCTCACAACTGTAACACCAAAAATGTCTCCAAATATTGGCAGGTGTCCTCTGGAGGCCAAAAACTGCCCTCTGTTGAGAATCACTGCACTACTTCTCAGACTTGTGCATACAAATCACCTGAGGGTCTTGTTAAACGCAGCTTTAATAGGTCTAGGGGTAGGGCCTGGCGCTCTCTAGTCCAAACAAGATCCCAGGTGAAGCTGATGCTGCCCATCCAAGGACAATACTTGCTTCTTAGAAGACAAACCTACAGCTTTCTACCAGTTAACACGTCCAGGTTCTGAGTGCAGAGAAGATGTACACTCAAGGTACTGATCACTGAAAATACTCTCAAGCAAGGTCTGCATACTGTATTAAGTTACTGTGCATTTAGTTAACAATGTTGCAGAATTGAACATAAATAAGTGAAGGGTTTTTTGTCTGTTTTTCCAAACTTCAGAATGCTTTATCTCCTATCTCAGCAGTTCTCAAACCTTTTATCTTGGGATTTCTTCAGAACTCTCAAAGATAATCGAGAACTACAAGAGCTTTTGCTAACATGGGTTATATCTATTAGATATATTAGAAATTAATTAAGAGAGAAAAATTTAAAAACTGTTCGGAATTCGTTTAAAAATAACAATAACATACCCATTGCACATTAATATATTTTTGTGAAAAATTGCTGCACATTCCCAAGCAAACAATTATGGGGAAAAATAGCATTATTGCACATTTTTGCAAATGTCTAAGATCTGGCTTTACAGAAGACAGCGGGATCCTCATACCTGCTTCTGCTTTCAGTTTGTTGTGATAAGTTGTTTCATTTGAAATACATGAAGAAAATCTGGCCTCACACAGCTTTGTAGTTGGAAAAGGAAGCAATTTAAGTCATTTCAGATAATATGGACATTTTGGTCACTACAGCATAACTTAACAAGCGGTAGTTTATTAAAGATTAGTTGCAATGAGAAATCTGAAACCCTATCAATGAGCTTTTTGTACTGTTACACTAAAATGTATTGGTTTATCTTGCAGTTTGAATTGATCTTACCCACGCATGTTTTTGTAACAGGATGCATTGATCAACCGGCAACTCCACTGTATACTCCTGAGTGAATAAGAGTAAAAAAAAAAAAAAAAAAAAAAAAAGGTCTTAATTATGAAAATAGTTGTGGCCTGTCTGGATTCCCTAAATTGGGGTGGGGTGGCCACACTTACTTTGAGAACCAGTGACCTATGTTGGCTACCGGTTTTGTTGCCTACCAACAGCTTCTGCAAAACAAAGAAAAGCCTAAGGAAAATAAGTCACGTATGCTTTTGCCTTCTAGCAATAAATCAGTGATAAAATTTTGGGTCACTGGCACCTCTTCTTAAAGGCAGGAATTGTGTTTTATTCTTCCACAAATTCCAGATTTAGCTCAGCGCCTGGCCCTTACAAGCACTCAGAAAGTATCTCCTTTTTAAAGTATGCCATACCGTTGTGTAGCCTGTCCTTTTCATTTAGCCTTGTAGTTGGTCAATCTCCCCATAATACGTATTCTTTAATAACTACATAATATAAAATTAAAGTTTTCAGGCTCAAGCTCATTCAAAAAAACATGACTTTGCCTTAGTAAAGATTAATTTCATTTTGCAAGAGAGAAAAAATGAAATGGCTAGGTCTGGAAGGCCGCTAAGGCAGAAGTCTGGGGAGCAAGGTCGCTCAGCCTTAGACTCGCCACGTCTGGGATCTGACCACCTGCCAGCGCGGTGTGGAAGGGTGGGACCCGGTGACCACGGCACCCGGCGCTTGAGGGGATTCCGCGCGGGATCGACGTAGGAGAGGGGGGCAGCTGGACAGCGCAGCTCTCCGCGACTGAGCGGACTCTCGCACTTGCTGGACACCGGAACGCCAGAGAGTTACTGTGACATCCTCGGGGGCGCGAGCCTCGGGGGCTGAGGCGGGGGGGGGGGGGGTCTGCCCAGAAAGACTGAGCATGCGTGGACCGCGCCGGGCGTCCCGTCCGGGGAGAGGTTAGAGGTCGCGAGGAATACCTTCGCCCCGCCGGCCCTCCGGAGGAATCCGCTGCCACGAGGCTCCTCAGGTGCTGCTTCCAGGAGTTACACTCCCGCTCCTCCCACGAACTCCCATTGCTTTTCTTTTTTTTCTTTTTTTTTTATTTATTCATTTGAGATAGAGAGAGAGAGAGCATGAGCAGGGAGAGAGGCAGAGGGAGAGGGAGAAGCAGGCTCCCCGCTGAAACAGGAGTCCGATGTGGGGCTCGATCCCAGGACCCTGGGATCATGACCTGAGCCGAAGGCAGACGCCTAACCATCTGAGCCACCCAGGCGCCCCATCCCATTGCTTTTCTAAAGGGGACCCGCGGCAGTCGGGAAAACCCGGACAGACGGATCCCTCCGACTGCGGACCGACTTCCCTTCCCAGGCAGGAAGGGAGGGGGCGGGCGGAGAGGCACGGCCCACGGTCCGCGCATGCGCCGCTCGCAGGCATCCTGGAGTGGACTCCAGTTGCCGGGTTCGCTGCCACGCCGGGAGTGCGCCTGCGCGGTCGCCGGGTCCCTCCACCTCCACTTCCCCTCCCCCTGTCCCCCCTTGGGGGCTCCGGGTCCGGCGGGACCATGTTCACCAGCACCGGCTCCAGTGGGCTTTGTGAGTACCGGCTGCCGCCATCCTGGCTGTTCCCTACGCGCCACCCTGGGCACCTCCTTGAGAAGCCTGGGGGCAGCGGGGACCCTCGGGGTTGCAGGAGGTTTGGGGGCCGACCCTCCATCCCCGCGCCCGAACCTTAGGGGTTCCTTCCCGTGAGGGGCAGCAGGCACCGCCCCCACCTCAGCCTGAAGGGGCCAGTGGGGACTGAGTCTCGCGGTCAGCCCCGGCCCCCACCTATGAACCCCAGGTGCGATGCTCAGGTGTTCCAGGGGCTGCTGCAGGTGGGCTGGACAGTTAGGGTCGGGCTGGGTGTCCTGGTGTTCTCCGGACTCGACCCCTTGCGCTGAGCGGCGCGTGTGCCAGGCTGAAGAAGAGGCTGTCCTGGTGGAGCAGATGCTGGAAGCCTGCCCCCTTCCCAGTCACCTTGCTCCATTTAGGCTACAGAGGGACCGAACTGGCTCTCCCCCAGATGCAAATTTCCAACCGCTGTCTCAGGAGCTAACCCCTCAGGTTTACTTAGATTTCTTTCTTCCTCGATCTCCCTTAAGAGTTTTTAGACAAATAAAAACTGATTAAAGTACATTAAAGTGGAAGGAAGTTAAGTCATTTGGCAGCAAAGTGCGGACATTGCTGCTGGATGTTGCTGTGATCTTTCACTTGAACATCAGTGGTGGTCAGCAGAGGGCAAAGAAGTATATATAGCCTTTTAAACCATTTTATTTTTTTCCCTGAAATTGTTCAGTTGACTCTTGGTAAGGTGGCTTGTGTGTTAAGTAAACAGCACTGAGATTAAATACTGGTACAGCAACACGAACTGTTTGAAGAAGTGTAATTTGCAATTGCTTGTCTCTGTTAGGACTTCATATCTCGCTTCATGACTGGGTATGGAAGCAGTTGACATTTCCAAATACTAGAGATCTGTTGTTACTGTTAGAAATCTTTTCTGAGAATACAGGTCTTAGGCTGAAAATATCAGCGCCACAGGCATCATTTTAAATTTTCCTCACTCTCAGGTTTTGGAGTGGGTTGAATATTTATGATTTCCCTTGTTTCATTATTAATTCGACTTATGGTACTCGTCAGCCTCAGAGTAGGTTACAACCACTGGCTAGTTAATCTTCCCCAAACTACCCGTTGGATAAAGGACTGTTAATACTGCTGGTCAAGAAGGTGGTGTGATTTTCTTGGGATCACACAGTGAGCCCTCCACTGGTGGATATAAAATTAATGGTAGAATCTTCAATTTTAGTTATTTCAACCTTCGGAGCTATTCTTGCTGACCAAAATACACGAAAAAATAAAAAAGGTTACTATACTGGGTTACTGGTTACTGTAGTAGTCATTGTGTTGGCAAAGTTTATTCAGCTTTGATACATGGTGACACTGGGGAAGGTCATACTTGATTACCTAAGGCACAGGGTTGATGAGTACCGAATCCTAGGAACGAAACTCCTGCCCAGGGAGAGGCATAGGCCAAGGCTTCTCCTCAGTTGTCTTGCCCTGTTTATAAAATAAGTGTATCCTCAGGGTAAGACTTGATGGGATGGCCATTCCTCAGAAGGCATGTCTTATGTGCTCATTTAACAAACATTTTGAGCATCTGTTGTGGGCTAGAAACTGTGCTAGTTGCTGGGATGACAATGTTGAACAAGTCTTGGTCCCTTGTGTTCGCAGTACTTTAGTGGACGTCGGGCAGTTTTTCCAGGACTGGTCTTTGGCAAGACTGGGTGTGAGCAGTCATCTGCTTTAAAATTTTTCCTTGCAAGGTTATCCACTGAGAGGGAAGTGATTTTGTTTAGCAAGTTGTGTAGCTCTTTGGTAAGTCAAAGTTCTGATCTTGAGTAAATATCCTGAGGAAGAATAATCTGCCTACCCATGACCCCATGGATGATGAGCTAATACTCTTTTCAAGGGAAAAAGTCCCTGCCATTTCCTACCACCTGCAAATGTCCCTCGTTATGTGACTGGTAGATAATGGTGTTTTAGTGTTACATTTGCCTTCCTCTCAGTTATTTATTCAACAAGTGTCTATGGGGTACCCATGTGAGCCACACACTGTTTGTGTACAGAGGATGAAGAGGTAAACTGCGTAAAGGAGACCAACATCCAATAAGTTAACAAACAGTGTGATTTCCCATAGTGATAAGTGTCACGAAGACAATACGAGTATAATGGCATGGAGATTGAGGTTATGGTGGATGCCTGCTTCAGCAAGTGTGGTCAGGGAAGATATATGGAAACGTGACATTTGAGCTGAGACCCAAATGGTGTGAAGGAGCCACCCACGTCAGAATTTGTTGGAAAATGTGCATTTTGCAGAAAGGGAACAGCAAGCACAAAGACTAAACAGACACAACAGGGCATTTTCAAAGTACTAAAGAAAGCTGGGGCTTCCAGGGCATTAAATCAAGGGTAGGGCATTTGTGACTATGTCTTTGAAACTGTATTGCTGTCTATCTAGTCATGTAATTATGACTCGATAAAAGTGCATAGGAAACATGTTCCAGACTCATTTTAGATTGCTTATAGACCAGTGCATCACTTAATCATGTGTTAATTAATAGATGTATCACTTATTATACTTAATAATAAGTTTTCCCATTACTTAGTCACTTAACAGTATATTCACTGTGCAACAATAGACTTAACCAACGTTAATTGCATGTCTAATGTATTCCAGGCTTAGTTCCCACCCTCAAGGAGTTCATTGTCTAGTGGGAGAGTATTTTAAAAAAGAAATGAAACAACTTGTCTACTTGGTGCTGTGGGTTTATTGACGGGGGTGGGCTGGTGAAGGGAGAGGCACAGTTGTTACTGTAGGTGATATTTGAGCTGATTTTTGAGGGATAAGTAAGAGTTTGTCAGGCATGCAAGTGGGGAGAGGGCCTCAAAGAGGGACAGAGCCTGGGCAGGCCTGGCAAAGAGGCAGGAGGTAGTAAATTAGAGGATTGTTGGTTATGGCTGGACTGAGCAGTTTAAGAGGTGTGTGCTGAAATCATCCGCCTGAAGAGGGAGAAGAGGAGCTAGGGAAGAAGGTAGAGGAATGGTTCCCTCCTCTTCAGGAACACAGATAGGAATGAATGATAGACAAAGTCCGGAGAAGCGGAAGGAGGTGATGATCTAGAGCACTACTTGGGAATGCTTCACGTTGCTGGGGGAAGGAAGGTGGGAGGTTATTGTTGGTGATGGGAGCAGTGTTTTCCAAATGCTGCCTGAGTCCTGGCTGCAAAAAAAAAAAAAAAAAAAAAATCAACCATGGAGCTCTCTGAATGTCCATATTCCTGGATCCCATCCCCAGAGAGACAGATTGAGAAGGGCTGATGTGGGCATCAGAAACCTGAATTTTTAAAGCATTCCCAGGAGATTCTAAGGAGCAGAGAGATTTAGATCAAAACAAAAGGATGGCCAGCAGAAGGAGCAGAGTGAATAGAGTCCAACAGGAGATGCTGAAGGCTCCAGCTTAGGTAGTAGCAGTGAGAATGAACAGGATAGAGAAGAAGGATTCTGAAGATGTGTGAGTAGGTACGTTGTGTCAATAAAACTTGTTGGATTTGGGGGATAAAGAGGAGTTGAAGGTGGCTGTAGGTAGATAGATGGTGTTACCATTCACTAAGGTAGGGGATGTGGAAAAGGGGGAGCTCGTTTTGTGGAAAGATGAGTTCAGCAGTGGCCGCATTTAATGTGGAGGGTTCTGTAGTGTACAGAGATACCCGGGGGGGCTTATGGAGAGAGGGAGCTGGACTGGATGTGGGTAGTTAGGTGGGAGCTCTGCCATGGATACGAGTGAGGACATCCGGAGCAGTGAGTAGAGTTAGGAGGCTAGGACAGAGGCTCAGGCAATTCTAGTAGCTGAGGGATGGTAGGGAAGGGGGAGAGAGCAGAGTAGGCAGAGATGGGTGTTTCCTTGGGAGAAACCTGTCTTATTCCCCCAGTTCAATTTGATTTGCCCTCTTTTGTTGTAAATAAACTCTTGAGCTCTTCACTCTCTCTCACCACAGTGACTCTGATCGCCATACCCTCCATTCCTCTTGTCTCCAGTTTACAGCCCATTTTTGGCGTCTTCCATATCAGGTCTGGAACCCACAGTTAATTACTGGAGTTGCATTCTCATCGAGACGCTCAGAGACCTGGTACACCTGTCCCGTTAGTCATCTGAAAAAAACCAACCTCGTGTTCAGGTGCGACGCCTAATCTGAGCTGAGTCCTGGGATGCAGTCATCTCCCTGTGCTCTTCCCCCTTTCATCCCTATCCTCGAGACTAGTCCCGGTCTCGGCCCATCTCACTGCTAATGCACCCCCACGATAAGGTCTGTCACTGTTTATAGCCACACGTTAGCAGTTGTCAATGACTTCCCATTGTAGGTGATACTTGAGCTGAGTTTTGAGGTATGAGTAAGAGTTGGTCAGGCATACAATCTTTGTTCCTTTCTCTTTTCCCCAAGCTAAAAGAATGAAGCATTCTTCTAGCTGAAGCCCACCCTCCATCTCTTCTTAACTCATTCTCTATTGCCTTTTCTAACACCACTTCTTCATTCTCTCCTTTTAGAAGATGAGCCTGGCACATGGTTAAATCTGGTGCTTTCTCCTGTTAATGCTGTAGTGGGCTTTTCAGAGACTCCCAGAGTACTTCAGATCCCTTACCCGTGGAAAGGGGAGAATATTATCTATTTTGTTGAGCTGTTGTGAAGATTAAGGGTTAGGGTGTGTAAAGCTCCTAGACTAGGGTTAGGTATTTTTAACTGGATCCTTCTTCTGAGTGTGTTCTCAAAGATACAAAAGCATAGCCCGTCTGTTGACCCTGTCCTATACTTTCCCAGCTGCTGACTTTCTTTTTCCTAGCCTCAGTCCTTGAAAGAGGATCTTCACTTTATTTTCTCTCCCACCTCCCTGCACTCTTTAGCCCTCTGCAGTTCATCAGCTCTTCTTTGATGGTTGCCTACTGGCACGGCTCTGTACTCCACCCACCGCAGCCTGAATCTACCCCACCATGCCACGAAACCACGAAAACTACTCTGGACCAGGTGACCAGGGACTTCCACACCAGCAAATCTACCGGATGCTTCTCAGTCCTTGTCTTAGTGGAATGTTCTCTTGCATTGGCCTTGATGAACATTTCCTTCTAAAATTCTTTACTCCTTGACTTTTATGTTTAAATTCCATGCTCACCGGGTTCTCTTCATAGCCCCTGACCACATCTACGTGGTTTCTCTCATATCCTTAGAGTTTTACTGGATTTGGCGATAGTGGGTTATGGTTACAGTAAGGAGAGCAGTTTCAGTGGCGCATTAAGGCTAAAACCTGCTTTGTGGAGATAAGGAGTGAACCAGAGGTAGACAGTACAAATAATGAGAGTGGACCATAGGGACATGCAGTGGGAAGGGAATCTGGGGAAGACATAGCTGAGTTAGACCCTTTGAAGACTCAGGTGCTTGGGTGTTTTGCTAACTAAAATTCACACAGCACTGAGATGGAAACCGGTGCAAATTTATTAGCGTGGGAAATAAAGTTTTGAGCTGAACTGGAACCAGTGAAACTGGTTTTGATTCAAAACCAGTTAGGGAGCCTGGAGTCAGATGCAGTTAGGGAAGTTAGATGCATCCAAGGGCCAGTGCATGGTGTTAGCCTGCAGTAAGGACATTCATCTCACTTTAGAGGTGGGCTAGCCGTAAGGACTGGTGGGGTCATTCACAGTCTGCATACTCTGTCCCCTGCATGATGTTGAAATGGACACCTCAAAAATTTACCACTACAGCTGTTTTTGTGCTCTTAGGAAGTACCAAGCTGTGTTGTTACTGACATATTCTTTGTTTAGTTATGTATTCAGTGTGTTAAATACAAAACTTGTAGGAGATGATCAGATATTTTTGTCTCTCACCATCTCTTTAAAATGTACTCAGCTTGGAAAGCTTTTTGCCTTTGTGAAAAGGAATCAGACTTAGGTCTTTTTATTCACACTCTTCAAGTTATTGATTCAACAGCTATTTAATGAGCACTCTGGTGAGCCAGCCCCTCTTCTAAGTGCTTGGAATTCAGTAGTAAATAAAAAATGAAAGGTACATTCAAGTGGTGATAATCTTAGGGAATAGAAGTCACAAAATATAGGCTCAATTTAAAATTGAAAATATGCATTTAGGGGCACCTCATTGGTTCAGTTGGTAGAGCATGCGACTCTTGATCTCAGGGTCATGAGTTCAAGCCCCATGTTGGACATGGAGCCTACTTTAAAAAAAAAAAAATCAAAATATGCAGTTGAGTATTTGAATCAACACTTCAGTCTTCATTTGAAGGTAAGACTTTTTCTTCCTCTTTCTCCCAGTGAAGACTTGGACTTGACAACCACTTGCTGTGAGAGAAAGGGGTGTGATTGGCTTCTGCTCTTTTTGTGTTCCCTCTGTCTCTCAGATTTTCTGTTTCTGACCTTATTAGGTTCTAGATTAGGTGGAGTGGGAGGAGGAAGGGTGAAGAACTAGGATAGTTCTTATGTGGCTCTCAGCCTGGTACATGGTTAAAGCTGCCTCTCCTTGGGGCTCTTTAGGTTCGTGTGAGACTCCCTTGCCTGCTACTCTCCTGACTTGGGGGGATTCATCTTTACTTTGGTGGGCTTTATGGGTGACCCTTCATTCCTTGGAACTTAGCTCCACCTACAATTTCCTCCTTCTGGAGTCCTTTTGGCTTGCTTAAGGGCACCATCGGACTGAGCCAGAGATGACCCCACTGCTGGCTCTTACCTGTGGCCCACCTCGGCTCTGCTGGGATTGCTGATTCTTTGCCTTGGTTGTGTGTTTTGAGCCCTGGCATCAACATGGCTTCTCCTTCTTACACTCTTTAGGTTTCCCAAGGTGGAAACCCACTGTACCCCCACCACAGGAGTCACATATTTGGCTCACTGAATTAGGCCCGTTGAGCCCCTGACTCAGCTTGATGTGAGGGTGTGGTTGTACTCACAGCACTTGGATGCCCACTCCACAAAACTTTTTCCTAATTTTCTCAGTTCAGTAGAGAACTCTTGCTGTTCCACTCACTCTTCTTATATTCATAATCGAGCTGAGAGGAGGTTAAGAGTTATGGGACTGAAACTAGATTGTCTTTGTAAATTCTGCATTTTGGTGTAGAACCTCCTTTTGGTATGCAGCAGCCCTTGTATTTGGTACCTTAGTGGGAACTCTAATTTTATTACCTTGTTTTAGCTGGGTTTCTGTTTTGGGGGCCAAGATTCATTTGACTGGCCTCTTTAAAGGTGACTTTAGGATTTATATATTTCTGCTCTAATTTCATTCTCTGTTGCAGTAAAGGATTAACTCATCAGGCCTGGGTTGCCCTGCACAGTTGCCTTTAATGCCCGACTCTTGGGGATAAGCTATTTCCTATGTATTTTCCTACATTTTCTTTCTTTTTTTTTTTTTTAAAGATTTTATTTATTCATTTGAGACACAGAGATACAGATACAGAGAGAGAGCATGAGCAGGGAGAGAGGCAGAAGGAGAGGGAGAAGCAGGCTCCTCGCTGAGCCAGGAGCCCGATGTGGGGCTCGATCCCAGGACCCTGGGATCATGACCTGAGCTGAAGGCAGATGCTTAACCGACTGAGCCACTCAGGCGCCCCTTTCCTACATTTTCTTAAGTTTTAGAGGAGTATATCCTTGAAATTCTCAAGGAATACACTCTTTACTAGTATTGTAGTATTAGTTTCAGAGTAGAATTCAGTCATTCATCATTTATATATGACAACCAGTGCTCATCCCAACAAGTGCCCTCCTTAATGCCCATCACCCATTTAGCCCATCCTCCCTCCTACCACCCCTCCAGCAACCCTCACTTTTTCCTCTGTATTTGAGTCTCTTACGGTTTGCCTCCCTTTGTTTTTATCTTATTTTATTTTTCCTTCCCTTCCCTGTGTTCATCTGTTCTGTTTCTTAAATTCCACATATGAGTGAAATCATATTTGTCTCTTTCTCTGACTTATTTGACTTAGCATAATACCCTCTAGTTCCATCCACGTTGTTGCAAATGGCAAAATTTCATTCTTTTTGATGGCTGAGTAATATTCCATTGTAGGTATATACCACATCTTCTTTATCCATTCATCACTCAATGGACATTTGGGCTCTTTCCATAATTTGGCTATTGCTGATAGTGCTGCTATAAACACTGGGGTGCATGTGCTCCTTCGAATCAGCATTTTTGTACCCTTTGGATAAACACCTAGTAGTGCAGTTGCTGGGTCATAGGGTAGTTCTTTTTTTAACTTTATAAGGAACCTCCGTACTGTTTCCTAGGGAGAAAGCTTTTAAAAATAGTGTTTCTTTTTCAGTCTAAAAGTAATTAATTGCATTATAGAAAGTTTGAAAGATAGAAAAAAAACAGTTAGTATTTCAGTTAATTTTCTTTATCTTTTTTCCCCCCAACACATTTATGTTCTTGTTTTAAATGAACTGATTTTATTATGATAAAATGAATAGAATTCATTAAAGAAAATTCCAAAATATGGAAAAGTAGTGGAAAGAAATAAAAATAGCATTTATTGACATCTTGGTGTCTATATTCATATTTTTTCTAGTGCAAAAATGAAAATCCAAATAATTAAAAATAAATTTATCACACTCAAATACTGTTTTGTAACTTGCCTTTATTTCACACAAAAGACTTTTAAAAAGCATTCACATTGACTATGTGTGTATCCTGCTTTTCTCTCCTTTGTCATAAGCATTTCCCAAGCATGCTATTCTTACAGAATTAGGTTGGTGCTTTTCTCCTTTTTTTTTTTTTCTTTTCCTATTATAGTGTTGCTTAGAGCATCTTAATTTTCAGATGCTTCTCGAAGTGGAAGAAGAGTAAATAAAGAGTATTATCTTATAACTTTTGACACATACTGCCAAATTCCAACCCCAGAGGACGGTACGTATAACTTCACCAGCAATTTAAGGGAGAAAAGATTGCTTTACTTAAGTTATTACATTTAATTTTCAGAGTAATGCTAGGTATTACTATTCTGTTTTTGCCACAAATGAATATTTTGAAGCTCAGAGTATAATTTGTCCAAAATCATGTAGCTAGTACGCGGAAGAGCTAGGATTTGAATCCAGGTTTGCCTACTTCCAAAGTTGATGTAAATTTATTCCCTTCTCCCTTTAAGCAATGGCAATATAACTTCTAAGTCTTAGGAAAAATATCTGGGAGAAAGAATCACAATCTAAATGAGGATTCTACGCACTACATGTTTTCTTAAAAATTTTCAATCAATAAGTGTGAGTTATTGTTAGTTTTACTTCTGTCACACTGTAACTAAGTTTTACTTATGTAACCCATTGCTTATGTGACAGTTACTACTAGGTTCTGTTCTAAGCAGTTTATATATATTAACTCATTTAATTCTCAGAACAAGGAGGTATTGGGATCATTCTCCCCAATTTGCAGATGAGAAAGCTTAGGCACAGACATTTAAGTAGCTTCACCAAGATCACATAGCTGGTAAGAAGCACAATTAGAATTTGAACCTAGACAATCTGGGTCCATTGTCTATGTTCTGAATGAATGCACACTACTGCTTCTCAGACTTAAGGAAGTTTATTTCCATTTCTCTCTCCTGACCACTGAGATAGTCACAGTCTAGTGACGAATATAATAGCTCAGCTTAGCAGTGGAGCTGGTTTCCCAGTGCTTGGAAACTGCATTCCTGTTGCTTTTCCTTCCTTGCCTTGCAACTGCTGCAAGTGCTTACTCCTGTGTTCTGCCACATTCTTTTCAACCCACCGAGTCTCCCTCTGTGTTTTAAGTCGGAACCAAGATCCAGTTTTGCTTTCAGTAGGGATATTTTATGTCCTAATTAGGATCTTTTTGTCATAGCTAACACACTATAGTTATTTGCATTTGCTTCTTTTTCCCTTTTCTTCCCTTAGTAGTCAAGTTATTATCTTCCTTCTTCCATTCTCAAGTTGTCTCAGTGTCAGTTGTTTTAATGAAGATGGAGCCTACCTTAAATCAAACTATGTTAAAAATGCATTTCTATGGAATTTAGTAAGTACAACCTTATAAAGAATATCTTGTTGGGGTGCCTGGGCAGCTCAGTCGGTTAAATGTCAGACTCTTGATTTTGGCTCAGGTCACGGTCTCAGGGTTGTAAGATCAATCCCATGTCAGGATTTGTGCTGGGCGTGGGACCTGTTTAAGATTCTCTCTGCCGGGGTGCCTGAGTGGCTCAGTCATTAAGCGTCTGCCTTTGGCTCAGATCATGATCCCGGGGTCCTGGGATCGAGCCCTGTATTGGGCTCCCTGCTTCTCAGGAAGCCTGCTTCTCCCTCTCCCACTCCCCCTGCTTGTGTTCCCTCTCGCTGTGTCTCTCTCTGTCAAATAAGTAAATAAAATCTAAAAAAAAAAAAATTTCTCTCTGCCCCTCCCCTCGCTCTCTTGCTCTCCCTCTCCTAAAAAAAAAAAAAAAAAAAGAATGCCTGGGTGGCTCAGTTAAGCGTCTGCCTTTGGCTCAGGTCATGATCCCAGGGTCCTGAGATCGAGCCCCACATCAGGCTCCTTGCTTGGTTGGGAGCGTGCTTCTCCTTCTGCCTACCGCTCCCCCTGCTTGTGTGTGCTCTCTCTCTCTCTCTCTCTGACAAATAAATAAAATCTTAAGAAAAAAAAAAAAAAGAATATCTTGTAAATAATTTACTCCAGCATTTCTGCAGTGTGCCTTTTGGAACTCTGGTAAACTTGAGTTTTTTTTTTTTTTCTTAAATTAAAAAATTGCTTTAAATTTATTTTTAAGTCGACTATTACAGTGTTTATTTTTATTTTTTAAAATTTATTTTTTTTAGTAATCTCTGTATCTGATGTGGGGCTTAAAGTCACAACCCTGAGATCAAGAGTTGCATACTCTTCTGACTGAGCCAGCCAGGCACCCCTTATTTAGTTTATTTTTACTAGCTTTATTGAGATATAATTGACAAAAACTTTATATATTTATGTTGTATGTGGTGTTTTGTTACGTGTACATGTTGTGAAATGATTAGTGAAATTAAGTGAATTAACCTTATCCATCATCTCAGTTATCTTTTTGTGTATATGTTTGTGTGGTGAAAACATTTAAGATCTACTCTCAATAAATTTCAGGTATACAATACAATGTTATCACCTGTAGTCATTGTTCCGTACATTGCTTAAGATTTAACCCTCATTTAAATTATGATTATAAATGAGAATTGTAATTTAACCTTCATTTAAATCATTCTCTTTCCCAGATATTTTTCTTAAGATTTTTTAAGTTCTAGTGCCATTGTTCTCAGACATTTCCCAGTGTTATGTCATCTTAGTCCCTTGAATGTAACATAGAGTCTCAAAAAGCACAGAACTCTTTCTGAAGGTGTTCTGAGGCTGAGTGTGGTCCTAATGTTGTCAGCCATACTGTTTCTTAAAGACTGAGGAGGCCAGTGAGCACTTCTGAGACCTTAGTGGCCTGCAACAAAAAGATTTAACTTTACTAACTCTTTGATTCTAAGACTTACTGGGGATGGTTTTCAGTGTATAAAATTTGGGAACTGTAAGGAAGAAACATAAAATTCCAGTCACCATACTGCCCAGACTTCATCCCTGTTTACATATTGGTGTTGTGTAGATTTTTTTCACCTGTATGTATATGTGTAAACATTTTTAAAAGCAAAATTGGACCTGTATACAGTTTCATATTCTGCTTTCTTCATTTAATCTTTTTAAATGAATTTGCCTCATGTCATTAATAATGTTCAAAGCTAACTTCTAACATTGTTTTGTTTTGTCTTATTACAAAACTGAAACATGCTTGCTGCCAAAAAATTAAAAAATTATATAAATCAGGGGGCGCCTGGGTGGCTCAGATGGTTAAGCGTCTGCCTTCGGCTCAGGTCATGGTCCCGGAGTCCTGGGATCGAGTCCCGCATCGGGCTCCCCGCTCTGCGGGAAGTCTGCTTCTCCCTCTGCCTCTCTCTCTCTCTCTCTCTCATGAATAAATAAATAAAATCTTTAAAAAAAAAATAAAAATAAAAAATAAAAAATTATATAAATCATAATGTAGAAAGGACGAGTCCCATATAATTACTTCCCCACTTAAATAACCATCACTATAGTTTAGTGCTCAATCATTTAGACTTTTTCCATGTAAGCGCTTCCCTGTGCATTCTTCTCTCTCTCACACATGTATACGTGTGTGTGGGGGGGGGTTTACACAGACATGGCATTCAAATACGCATTTTGTGGGCTTCCCCCAAATTATCTTAGCTACGGAATCATGACTTTGAAAGATTATAACATGTTATAGTAAAATGTTTTTCCTCCAGCATTTTCCCATTTAAACAGTGTTGTGGTGAGCGTCTTTATAGTTAACTTATTGATCATATCTTTGAGTTCATCCTGAAGAAATGATCACAGGGGCACCTGGGTGTCTCAGTCAGTTGAGGGTCCGACTCTTGAATTTAGCTCAGGCCATGATCTCAGGGTCCCAGGATCGAGCCCCCACATCAGCCTCCTTGCTCAGTGGGGAGTCTGCTTGAGATTCCTTCCCTCTCCCTCTCCCTCCACCTGTGTACTCTCTCAAAAATAAATAAATAAATCTTTAAAAAAAAAAGATCACAAATATGGAATTACAGGATTAAGAGAAAGGAACATTTTAAAGCTCTTGATCTGGATTGCTGATCCTTCCAGAAAGGATGTATCACTTAACACTTTTTGGGAGCATATCTTTCTCACCAAACTTGTAACAGTGGAACGAGATAAGTTAAAATAATGTTTGCCACTTGAGAGGTGAAAAAATGGCATTTTATTGTTGCCTGAATCTGCATATCTTTGAATTTCTGGGAAAGTGAACTTTTTTCTCTTTCATTTTTACTGGGCATTTTAATATATCTTTTGAACATATTTGACTGTTTATGTACTTTGCCCATTTTTTTTTTCCTACTGGAATATTAGTATTAAATTAAGTTGATTTATAAAAGCCTTTAAGGGTATAATTATTTGTCTTGGTGTATGTTACAAATATTTTAACCACTTGTCAGTTGCTTTTTAATTTTATTCATGAAGTTTTTTTCGTGGAAAGTTTTTCATTCATAAATAAGTCATTAAAGTAAGGGGATTTAGCTAATAAGTTTTATTAGGCCAAATTTATTCTTTATCAGGTCCTAGGCCACTGAGATCTATTGAATGTTCATCTAACATTTTTTGTATCTTTTTACCTAATTATCAAGATACTATATACTGCTGGTACAAATTTGAACAGCCCAGGAGAGGAAAAAGTGAAATGTGAAATTCTCTCTCAATGCCAGCAAAGGTATGGAGTATATTCTTGTAGATTGTTTTTCCCTATGAATTATGTGTGTGTGTATTTAATATGAGTAAGATAAGCATATGGTAAAAAAAAAAAATTAAGGATATAATATGAATTCTCCTTACTAGGAGTAACCATTTTTAAGTTCCTTTTTCTTTGCTGCTTCTATTATAGCTGCTATTATAGCTTTAAATGACATATTTATGCTTCTACTGAATTGTCAACTACTGGTTCTGTTTATAGATTTCCCATAATGAAAAATGAGGGATTTCATTCAAACATCTCCTTCATCTTTTGGTTTTCTTTTGGTTACTCCTTAAGGTGGTTAACCTTTATGATTTTAAATAATGGAGGAAACCCCTTTTTGTGATTTATCGATTTTTGGTACGATCAGTAGATGATGAGAAACTAGACCAAGAGCATGTGTACCTCTTCTCTCCTCTAATTCCTGGTTTGTGTTCTGGATATGCTGTGTGTGTTTACAATCTGTTTTGTGATGATAATGAAGCCTTCCATGTATTGTCAGTAAGTTGATTTTTATGTAGAAAATCAAAACCAGTAGCCCTATTTATGTTATTATGATTGTATATTTGTGGTAGAACCAAGATGTGTGATTGGATTCAGAAGGAAAGAGAGCCCAGGTCAGAAAACCTGTGCTGTTTCCAGGAGTCTCTTAATTCCTTCTGGTAGTTCTTCACTACTTTAAGTTCAACTCAACTACTGCTGTTTCTTGATTCTTGTATCATTTTCTTCTTGGCTTCCTCTTTGTTTTTTTCCCTGATGCTGGGGACACTCTCCTGGAGTTAACTTTCATATAGAGGACACAGGTAGTGAACTTTCTGGATACATGCTTAGCCATTCTTGTACGTAGTGAAAGTAGCTGGCACGGGTTTCCTCTTTATTTGTGGTAGGTCTTTGTCCCCATGAGGCCCATACCTTAATGTCAGGGCTGACTGTAGGCTCTGTTCAAGTATGTGAGGCATGTGGACCAGCTGGTTTCCATACAGGGCGCAGAGGTGGGAAGCAGGCACTGGGGCAAGGGATGGTGAGAAGCCGGTTGCAGTCTGCAGAATTAGGTGGGCTTGGCACTTTCTGTGAACTTTACTCCTTAATAACCCTCTTGCTACCCACTGTCCCCATTGCCTGTCACCCAGGTTGCCATCTGCTTTGGGAGTTTGACGTTGCCCCAAGCTCTTCTCTACTTTTTGTCAGACCTCCAACCCTCTCGGGGTCCTCCTGAAGTGGTTTGCTCCCTTTCTTTGGAGAGCATTTCTTAGATTTCGTTTTGGGAGTAAAGCCTCTTTTTCAGCTGGGGCGGTGGAATGAATGGCCGTGCGTGGGAAGAAATGTGAGCGCGTGTGTCTGGGCGGGGTTTGGTGGAAGGGGCTGCTGGCCCAGCGGTCACCGTGCACATGTGGTGTTGATGCTACTGGAGATGGTTTAAACAGGATGTGGGTCCAGCACTAGGTGTCACTGAAGGAAAGGTAAGGTAATGAATGACTCCCTTTCATCTTGATTGTATCAAAGAGTAAGTCTCCGGCACTAGGCTGAAATACCTGACGCACTAGTTTCCTGTCGTAGCAGAGAGCAGGAGGTAGGCCCAGGCCTTTCTATCAGCAATAAAATCAGTGAGAATTTAGTAAGGTGTGCTTAGTTTTGTAGTTACCACCTATTGATGACGAAGTGACACTCATTTTCCATTTACTGTGGTAATCCTGAGTTTCAATTAAAATACGTTTACTTAACTAAATCATAGTAAGGTGATTTAAAGAAAATATTACATAATAAGATAGGTGATACTGGGATATAGCAAGAATTGTGGTGCTACAATGGGAATGACTGAAGCTTGAGAAATACTCTATCCTAAGAATAGAATAGAACAGAACAGAATCATTTTTATTATTCTGATAAGTAATTCATGTTGCTCCTGCTTCTCCCCAGGTCTTGATATTTATTGATTAGTTCCCTGGACTCGTTTGGAAGGAGACATTTTTCTGGTGTTTTGAGGGTGGTTTTATTTCAGTTTAACTTTAGAAGGGAGGAGAAGTGGACAGGTGTACGAGTCTGTCATCTTGAACTGAAATTTTATCTAGCTGTCTTTGTGGTTTCATTGCTTTTATTTGATTCTTTAGTCCCTTTAGAACCAGTTTTAAAACGTGCTTAGAGTTTAAGTGAGGCTTTTTGTCCCCATCAGCTAGCCAGTCTCTGCACCGGCAGTTACAGATGTCAGTTGCATGCCCCCTCACACACAGATCCGGTGCCCAAAGGCCACATTCAAGTCCAAACAAATGGATTTTAAATTTGGTTCTCTTAGGCTTTTCCGCCAGACACGAGTAGAAGAGGTTCATTGGATCCTCAGAGACTCAGAGTCAGACTTGGGTTTCTCCGCCTTATGGATGTGTGTTTTGTTTGCATCTTTTCCCAAAATAGACCCATTTAGCCTATGTTAAACATCTGCTGAGTAGATTACTCCCTTCCCCATTTGTCTTCTCAGATGTTCTAGTGTTTATCTTTGTAGCTGTGGTATCCTTCCTTGTCACCCTACTTTGGTTCATTCAGAGCTTCATTGGGTCTTTGAACATGTAGAACCATCTGTGGCTTGTCATGAAGCTGTTACTGGCCACGCTTTCCTCGTACTTGGCCTTTCCGGCGCAGCCCTCTCTTAAACTAGCATTTCTCAGACAGACATCCGCCTCTCTGGTGATTCTCTAGGCCAGGCATGAAAGCTGGCAGGCCACACAGATGTGTTTTGTTTGATTCGTGTGTTGGTGGTGAGGGTACAGGGGTGGGAGGAGAGTTACTTTCCCAACATTTTAAAGTTGGAAATCCAGATTTTGCTTGGATCTGGCAACATTGGGACTGAATTGTTACGTAGAAATCTGCTGATCATGTATTTTATGCCATCTCCTTCCCCCGTCTCACTGATCCCTGCCTGGCCTCTTTAAAAGGCGCTTGAACAGATTTCCTTGCCAATAACCACACATTTTCCCCTTTTTAAAATTACTTTTTTTCTCTTATGGTTTATCACAGGATTCAGAACTATCCACAGATTCACTTTTTCAGAGTCGTTCCTACTGTTGAATAATTATCCCCTGTGCATAACATTCATAGTTTTCTTCTTTTGGCTTTTAAAATTATTATTTCATTGTAATTGTATTCCCTGTCTAATTGGCACTTTTAACAATTACTGCATTTTATGCCTAATGAAAGACTTAATGTTGTTTTTGTTTTGTTTTGTTTTTTTGTTCTTTTTTTTGGGAAAGGCTTAATGTTTATATAAACTCTTATTAAGAAGGATAAACCTGAGTAGTGTCCCGCATAGTGGCTGGACCAAAATAAAAGGATAGGTGACTAATGCCATTGTTGTTGATGACCTGCAGGTTTGGCACGCTTTTCTCTGGCATGGAAGCCTTTGTGTTAGGCTCTGTTTTAGAACTTCTTTTTAAATCTTATTGCTCTTTTTTGTCCCCCTAACTCAGGCTAAGTGTTTTAGGATACATTTTTGTATCTAGAGGGTAAGTTCTCCTCCTTGCCTTTTTGTTGTTGTTTTCTGGAAACTCTTCATCTTTTCTCCTCTTCATTTCCCTGATGAATTTCATAAGCATTGGTCCAGTAACCAGTGTTTATTGGCTGCCCTCATGAGCCAGGCAGTCTGCCCGGTTGTTTGGTGACCTGTGTGAGGAATGGTCAGTGTGGCAGTTGCCCAGTGTCCTTGAATTCTCCTCTGTACATGAGGATGAATGTGGATGGCTTACAGCATTTTACTTTTGAACATTGTAAGAAAATGAATGTGACAAAAATAAAGTTGGGATCTTTTGATTCCCAGGCAATTTTATGGAAATCTTTGTTGAGATGTCACCAGAAGGCACTCGTTCCTCCCTAATTTGGACACTGAGGATAAGTTTCATTGAGCTTTCCTCTAGGAAGCTCATAGCTCCAAAGAATAAACCATGATGGTAACAGAAGGGGGCCCTTGCAGCGTACAGGTTATTGTACTTTTTTTGGACTTCCATGCTTATTTTTGCTCTAGCCCCTTTCGGATGAAAAACTTGAAGTTACTTCATGAGACGCCATTCTTGTGGAACCCTGAGAAGTTTACCAAATAGTCAAGTGGTCAGAAATAGAGAAACCAATATGATAGGATATGGTGGCCTCTCCTCTCTGGGGTGTGAACCACACTGGGGTTTTTGACTTGTGTATTTTTACATGGCTGACTTGTGGGGACAGGCACAGTTGCCGGGTTTCTCCCCCCAAGTCCCACCCCTGCTCTCTTTAGCTGTGATGCTTCTGTAACAGCCCACATGGCTAAGCTTTGCAAGACCTGTGGTTAGTGTCTTCAGGGCAGAAAAGATGGGTATTTTTTATTCAGGTAAAAATCACATGGCACAAAATTCACCATTTTATAGTGTTCAATTATTGGCTTCCAGTACATTCACATTGTTGTGCAGTCATTACCACTCACTGTCTAATAACAACATTTTTATCTCCCCAAAAAGAAGCCCAGTACCCATGTTAAGCATTCATTCTCCATTCCCCTCTCCCTTCCTCTGACAACCGCTACTCTGCTTTCAGTCTGTATGGATGTTTAAATTCTGAGCTTTACTTGTAAATGGAATCATGCAACATGTTGCTTTCATGGCTGCCTTCTTTCACTTAACGTGATGTTTTCAAGGTCCATCCGTCCTGTAGCATGTATCAATACTTCATTCCTTTACTGACTGAGTAATATTCTGTTGTAAGGATAGACCAACATTTTGTTTATCCATTCATGTGTTGATGAACATTTGGGGGTTGTTTCCACTTTTTGGCTATTATGATAATGCTGCTATCCATATTTAGATTTTTATTTGAACATCTGCTTTCAGTTCTCTTGGGTATATAACAAGGAGTAGATTCGCTGGGTTATATGGTAATTCTGTGTTTAACTTTTTGAGGAACCAAAAAGATAACATGTAAAGTACTAAAAATAGTAATAACGAAAATCTCTTTGGACAATGAACCATGATGTCAAGATATCATATTTCCTTATTCTATATTAGAAAACCATTTTTTTTTCCTTTAGAGTCATGTAGAACTAGGTTTAAATCTCAGCCCCTCAAATAACTAGCTGTACCTTGGGCAAGTTATTTAACCTTTCTTAGCCTATTTTTCACCTAGAGTAAGAAGGTAAACTAATTGCTGCCTCATGGTTATAGTAAGCATTCACTGAGATGGTGCTTTTTAAAACACAGCACCTGGCCTAAAGTAATCCACATATACTGTAATAATTATTTTAGGATAATACATAGTCACCAAAGCCTGATGGCTATTCATTGCCACAAAGAGATGGCTGTGTACTTCGGTCATACCAAAGAGGTGAATGACCCAAAAAGAAATATCTTAAACTTTGTTGTTTTATATTGGCCATAGATGTTTTGCATCTTTACTTTGAGATTAATATATTGTCTGTTATTCTCAAAAATTTGTAGCATCTCTATTTTCAGAGGTGGTAGGACCTGTTGAGGAGAAGTGACTTTTTTTTTTTTTTTTTTTAACTTTCATTTGATCCTTGTTTGGGGGCTTCATATATGAACCACTTCCTGGCTCTACTCACAGAAAGGCCAGAAGATTGCTAGTGACCTGCCTTATTTCATTAGGTAGGGATTTAATGAAACTTTTTACTGAATTAGTAGCTAGTTAAACATTATTTTTTCTAATTCTTAAAATAGATTTTTATTAAAAAAATTTGAATTTCCTGTGAACAGATCATTCGGAGATTACCACTGGTAATACTTTGATAGATGCTTTTAAAAACCCATGTGCTATTTATTTACTATTTTTAAAAGTATTATATAATAATACTGCTAGAAAGATTTCACACTTACTATTTAGGATCAGTTTTCCCAAGCATGAACTAGTTTTCTGCTGCTTAAAATTGAATATTATTCCATTTTGTGGATAGAGCATAATTTACCCATTTTCCTACTGGACATTCATGTTGTTTCTAGTCTTTTTACTATTATAAACAGGTTGTGATGAGCATCTTTGTAGCAAAATCTTTGTGCATATCCATGACAATTAGTTTGGGCCAAATTCCTAGGTAAATGTAGACTTCTTTGGATCAGAGGGTTTATATATATTTTAAAACTTTTGATCAGTTCAGCATTTGATAAGTACCCACTGCTCTGTGTTGCACCTTCCCCCCAACTGCAGCCTTTATATCTCCATTCACAATTGCATTTACTTTAGTACACAAGGCACCACTTTAATTTCTATGACTGATGTTTGTGACTGTATATGTCTTTCCCGTAAAACCTACCATCCAGGTGAAAATCCCGTTTAGTCCTGGAGTTCTGTAGCAGTGCAGCATGGGCTTCAGTTTTATTTTCAGCCGGATTGTCAGGGTTTGGACCTGGCTCTGCCTCTCCCGAGCCAGTACAGCAGACATCTTCCCTTGCACAGCATTTCAGTGCACTCAGCCTCACCTCTGATTCCATATGTTTCTACAGCCTTGTTTGGATTAGCCGGACTGGTTTGGTAAAGCTTCTTTGTTTGGTCCTCCTATGGGGCTTCTTTCTATGGCCACTCTAGACTACTGAGGGATGATGGATAAAAATGCTTTTCTGTTTCTTCGCTGGGTGATCGTTCTGAGATACATTCACAAGCCTTCCTGGAAAATTCCTTGGGATCAAGACCTTGTCGGGAACATCTGTCACTCGGAGTGGTGCCCAACTCGATGATGAATCCTTGTATTGACTCTCCCTCCCTGTTTGATTCCCCATGTCCTTCATTCCTGCTCCCTAGGATCACATTCCAAAATAAACTACTTGCCTATAAACCTTTGTCTCTCCCTTTACTTTCACTGGAACCCAGACTAAGACATTTTGTGAATATGGACAGGTAGCTTCTCTTTGAATCACAGTTTTCTCGTGTGTAAGTTTGGAGAGGGTAGTTTCTACCTCACATTGTTCATTCACCAAATACACTGAAACACTGCTCTGTGCCAGGTGCTATTCTGGGTACGGGAATATAGCAGAGCAAGACAAACAAGAACCCTACCTTCATAGAGTCCACATTCTGGTAAAGGAGACAGACGAAGAAGTAAGCAAACAAGAATTTCAAATAGTGGAAAAGTGCTGTGAAGTAAATAAAATAGCGTGGTGTGCTCTGGAGCAATGAAGTCATGAGAGAAAGCCAGTCTGAGGAGATGCTGTTTGAAATGGGGACTGAGTGGTGAGGATCAGCTGGACGTGGGAAGAACATTTTGGGTAGAGGGAGTAGCAAGTGTTAAGGTCCTGAGGTGTGAGTGTCAGGAGCAAGGTAGTATGCATAAAGTGCTGTGTATAGTACTTTGCATTTGGTAAGTGCTCAGTACATGTTGGATAGGATTAGTAGTTAAGATTTGATCAATGGTCATTTGGCTCGTGAGTTGACAAAAATTGACTCTGTAGAATAAGCAGATCATTGTAGAGGGTGTGAGTAGAGTTATGTGGTATATTTTTCTTTATTGATATAACGAAGTACATTGATTTACAATGCATTCCTGGTATAAACTTCATTTGGTTGTGATGTTTTATCCTTTTTCTTTGTAGCTGGATTCAGTTTGCTAACATCTTGTTAAGAATTTTGCATCTCTGTTCCTAAGAAATATTGGTCTGTTGTTTTAATGCCTTTGTCTAGTTGTGGTATCAGTGTAATGTTGGCTTCATAAAATGAATTAGGAAGTGTTCTCTTTGTGGTGAAGAGTTTGTGTAGAATTGGTACTCTTTTCCCCTTAAATACTTGGTAGAATTCTTCAGTGAAGCCATAAGGCCTGGAGTTCTCTTTGTTGGAAGACTTTTAACTTAAGAAATTCAATTTCTTCATTTCTATAGGACTACGCAAGTTATCCATTTCTTTTTGAGTGAGCTTTGGTAGATTGTATCTTTCAAGGAATTTGTCTGTTTTGTCTAAGTTGTCACATTAAGGGATAAAATGTTATTTTTAATATTCCGTTACCCTTTTAAAAATTATTTGTGATAAAAAGTGCATACATAAAATTTACCATTCTAATTTTTAAGTGTACAGTCCATTGACATTAAGTACATTTTACAATGTTGTGCAACCCCTTACTATCCTATGATGTCTGTGGGATCTGTAGTGACACCCCCTCCTTCATTCCTGATACTGGTACTTGTGTCTTCTTTTTTTTCTGATCAGTCCTCCTAGAGGTGTATCAATTTCATCAATCTTCTCAAAGAATCAGCTTTTAGTTTTATTGATTTTTCTCTATTGTATTTTGGTTTTCTATTTCATTGCATTCTGCCCATATGTTATTTCTTTTGATCTGCTTCCTTAGGGTTTAATTTGCTCTTCCTTTTCTGTTTTTTTTTTTTTAAGCTTATGGCCTACATCATCATTTGAGACCTTTCTCTTCCTATATAAGCATTTAATGCTATAAATTTTCCTCTAAGCACTGCTTTTAGGCCACAAATTTTACTTGGTTGTACTTTAGCTTTTCATTGTCTTTAACACAGATTCTCATTTCCCTTGTGACTCCCAACATGTTTGACCTAAATATTATTTAGAAGTATGTGGTTTAGGGGCGCCCTGGTGGCTCAGTTGGTTAAGCGTCTGACTTTGGCTCTGGTCTCATGATCTCCAGGTCCTGGGATCTAACCCTGTGTCAGGCTCTGTGCTCAGCAAGGAGTCTGCTTCTCCCTCTACCCCTCCCCCTGCTCATTTTCTCTCTCTCTCTCTCAAATAAATAAAATCTTAAAAAAAAATGTTTAATTTTCAAATTTTGGGGGGATTTTCCATCCATCTTTCTGTTTTCTAGTTTAATTCTCTCTCTCTTTTTTTTTTAAGATTTTATTTTATTTTATTTTGACAGAGAGAGACCCAGCGAGAGAGGGAACACAAGCAGGGGGAGTGGGAAAGGGAGAAACAGGCTTCCTGCGGAGCAGGGAGCCCGATGTGGGGCTCGATGCGGGGCTCGATCCCAGGACCCTGGGATCATGACCCGAGCCGAAGGCAGACGCCTAATGACTGAGCCACCCAGGCGCCCCTAGTTTAATTCTCTTATAGTCTGGGAACATACTTTGTATGATTTTAATTTCTTTATGTTTATTGAGATGTGTTTTATGGCCCAGAATATGATCTTTCTTGGGGAATGTTCTATATACACTTGAAAAAAAAATGTAATTTGCTGTTGTTGAGTGGAGTGTTCTGTAAAAGCCAATCAGGTCAAAGTGATGGATGTTGTTTTTCAAGTCTTATGTTTTTTCACTGATTGCCCTAACAGTGTATCACAGACTGCCTGGCTTAAATAACAGATATTTATATTCTCACAGATCAGGAGGCTGGAAGTCCAAAATTAAGGTGTTGACAAGTTTTTCCTGAAGCCTCCTTCCTTGGCTTGTAGGTGGCTGTCTCCCTGTGTATTCATATGGTCTTTTCTCTATATGTGTGCATCACTGGTGTCTCTTCTTGTATGGACAGATTGGGTTAGGTCCCTACCTTTATGACTTCACTTAACTTTACCTGTTTAAAGCCTCCATTTCCACATATAGTCACATTGAGGGTTGGGGCACATGAATTTTGGGGGGACACAGTTCAGTCCATAACACTGATTTTCTGTCTACTTATATTATTGATTACTGATAGGAGTGCTGAAGTATTCAGCTGTATTTGTGGATTTATTTGTTTCTCTTTTTAGTTCTGTCAATTTTTGCTTCGTGTATTTTGAAGTTTTT
This sequence comes from Mirounga angustirostris, assembly GCF_029215605.1. Taxonomy (NCBI): domain Eukaryota; kingdom Metazoa; phylum Chordata; class Mammalia; order Carnivora; family Phocidae; genus Mirounga; species Mirounga angustirostris. The sequence continues at coordinate 12,052,666 of NW_026991711.1, read as the reverse complement.
TCTCAGCTTTCAAATTCTGTGATTTACTGTGTGCCCCCCCCATGTTTTATTATGAACATTTTCAAACATGCTTAAAGTTGAAAGATTGGTACAGTGAACATCATATACGTACCATCTAGATTCTACAATTAACCTTTTCTTATATTTGCTGTATCACATACCCATCCCTCTATTTATTTCATCAGTCCTTTTTTTTTTTCTTTTTTTAAGCAGACGTGGAGCCCAACACAGGGCCTTAAGTCATGACCCTGAGATTAAGACCTGAGCTGAGATCAAGAGTTGTATGCTCAACTGACTGGGCCACCCAGGTGCCCCAGTACATCTTATTTTTTGATGCATTTCAAAAACTTTGTAGTCACTTTATCTCTAAACACTTAAGTATGCATGTTATTAATGAGAATTTAATAATTGTAATTGTTTAAAGTTCCTTTTTTTTTTTGAGGTGAAATTTTCCAATAGTGACATGTACAGATCATGAATTGATCAGTAAATCTTGCTGTCCATAGTAATACTGTATACTTATCCTGTGGTTTGGGACTTCTTGGACATTTGTATGTTATTGCTTTCTGCATAGACTTTGGAGATCTGATTTTTGCTCATCTTACGAGGAGGACTTAAAAAAAAAAAGAGGAGGACTTAATGGTAGAGGTGTCTGATTTAAGTTATCAGATCTGTAGTAGGGGTTTGTTTAGGCCTGGTCAGAATTAAAATGATTGTATACATTAGGATCAGTTATTCATTCCGTAATTATTTTATTTCTTTTTAGTCTTGAATTTTAATTGTGGTGAAATATACATAACCTAAAATCGACATCTCAACCATTTTTAAGTGTACAGGTCTGTGGCATTAAGTACATTCACACTGTTGTGCATCTATCTCTAGAACTCTTTTCATCTTGCAAAACTGAAACTCTGTACCCATTGAACAACTCCCTGTTCCTCCCTCCCCCATCCCCTGGCAACCACCGTTCTACTTCCTGTCTCAGTGAGTGTGACTACTTAGGTACTTGATATAAGTGGAGTCATATGGTATTTATCTTTTTGTATCTGGCTTATTTCATTCAGCATAATGTCTGAAAGATGTGTCCATAGTGTAGAAGGTGCCAGAATTTCCTTCCGTTTTAAGACAGAGTACTATTCCATTATATGTGTATACCATATTTTGTTTATCCACCTGTCCACGGATGGGCACTGGGGTGGTTTTCACCAGTGTTTATTGAGCATCCGTCATACATCAGTCACCTTTCATTAAACACTTATTGAGTGCCCTAATGGGCCAGATTCTGTTCTCAGCATGAGAGATTCTGCAGCAGTGAATATCCCAGACGGAGTTGCTGCCTTGAAGAAGCAATACACAAAGAAACATATTTCTTGATTCTAAATTGCATTTTTCATGTTTTAGTGTTTGTAAAATTGGGTGTCCTTTATAACTGATAACATCTTAGAATTTTATAAGGCATTGTTTCTTTTTTAGTGACACCTAAAATAATGGTGTATCTTACAGTCATTTTGAATCACAGATTTGATGAGGCACTATTTAATAAGTCAGTTGTTGATAAGTGCCATGAAAAAAATAATCCAGAACAAAGGGGATAGAAAGGTAGTTACATGGGGTCGTCACAAATGAGGTGACATTTGAGCAAAGCACATGTTCAGTTCGGTTGATTTTTTTCAAAGCAGGACTTCCTCCCTGAAGGATGGAGTGTGCTGGTTCACGTTCTGGTGCAAACTCTGTACCTCACTGTGGACTGCTAGCAGTTTGTGGATGGGTTACTTTGAGTAGCAGGGTACAGGGTAGAGCCCTGACAAGTGGGGATAGGGATGGGGGTTGGGAGTATTTTGCAAGATGGGCCCGGTTCTTGTATGTATGGGAAGGGCAAGGGTGATGGATTTTCTATTTAGTAACTGGCAGCAGTGTTTCCAGTTGCTCGGAACAAAAACCTTGGAGTCATCTTTGACTTTTCCATTTGTGCATACTTTACACCCAGTCAGCCAGCAAATCCTACCTGCTGTGCCTTCAGGGCGCATCCCCATTCTGACCACTCTGACCACCCCCACCTAAACCACCGTGGGCCAGGCCGTCTTCATCTCTTGCCTGGATTATCATGATGGCCTCCTAACTGGTCTCCTTTCTTTTGTACGTGCCTTCCTGTAATCTCTTCTCAATATAGCAAGCGAAGTGATCCTTTGAAAACATGTCTGATCATGTTATTCCTCTCCTTAGATCCTCCCAAAGCATCCTGTCATTTTTATAGGAAAGGTTAGTCCTTATGCTTGCCTACAGGGCACTGCTCCATCTGCTACCCCACTTCTTTGACCTTCTATCCTACCTGTCTGCCTTGTGTATCTTTTGCTCTTAGCTGCCTCTGGTGGCCTGGCTGCTTCCTAATCATATCGAACATGTTCCTGCCTCAAAGCATTTGTATTTGCTGTTTGCTCGGCCAGAAGTACAGTTCCCCAGATATCTGCAGGGCCCATTTTCTCAGGTCCCTTCTCAAATCTTATTGTATCAGAGGGGCCTTCTAATCACCCTGTGTAAAATAGTACCCCTCTTTCCCACCAGCACTGTGTTTTCCCCTAAATCAGGATAGGTTGAGTTATGCTACAGTAGCAAACAACTGCAAAATATTGGGGGCCTAAAACAAGATTTGTTTCTCATGGAAGGTACCTCTCTGTTGCCAGTCACCTGGGAGGTCTACTCCATATTGTCTTCATCTCTGGGATCTGATAGCCTAGCTACCACCTTGAGCACTGGTGGAGGGAAACACCATTCACTGTTCTTCAGGTATCTCCACAAAAGTGACATCTGTCACACTGGCTTAGCCAAAGCAAGTCATATTGTCATCCCTAACTTCAGCTAGGGGCAGGTGTCTGGAAGGAGACCAGGCAATCCATGGTGGATAGCACAACCACACTTTTTATCCTGCTTAATTTTTCTATAGCATTTATTTCCCTCTGACACAATACATATTTACCTAGTTTTGTGTATTTTCTTTTCTCTCCTGTCTAAACCACAAAGGAGTGGGGCTTTGTCCATCATTAATTGTTGTACCCCGGGGGCATAGGATAATGTGTGACCTATTGGAAGTGCTTATTAATTTTAGGGGATGATGGAGAATAACCCAAGCAAAGCATTCATTTCTTCACTTGGCGACATGTAAGCCAAGCTGGGAATGTGGAGCAGGGAGGTTGGAGGAGAGCGGAGAGAGGAGGAGATAGGATGAAATGAGAAGTTGGAGAAAAGCAGTAGAATTGCTGGTTGGTGGAGAGTGTCCATTGAGACTGGAGACCATGAACCTGCAGGGAGATCTTGCAACTCAGCTCTGTGATTTCTTCCAGTAACGTCGGGTTGCTCCAGAGCTAGCAAGGCAGAGGCAGGAATGAACGTTGGGGCCCATTTCACAAGGATAGGTGGAAGCCCAAGTTGAAGAAGGAGACGGGATCCTCGCTGCCCCTTCAGGGTGCAGCTGCATCACCCCTGCTCCATCTTCCGTCCTGTCAGAAAGATGCAGGAGCTCGCCTGTCCCGAAGGAAGCCCTTCCTCCTGGGTGGTGTGCCTGTGCTGGCAGGAGCCGTCTCCCCTCTAGGCATTCTTCCTTTCATTTGCTTCTCGGACGCTTTTGAGGTAGCTTCTCTTCCCTTTGTTTTACAGGTGAGCAGAACAAATGCTTCAAGATAGAATTTAGGTTGGTCAAGCTCACAGCCACAGTGCTCTCCTATACTTTTGAGGTGCTAGGCCATGAGGAGCTCTCTTAGTTTTTAGATTCCCTGGAGCCTTGGTTGCATCTGGGTCATGAAGACAGTATGCAACTACCTTACTAATGGTTCCAATTTAGATGTTTGCAAGACCTTACCAGAAAGGAAACAGTTGGTCTATTTTTATATACTTAAAACGGGTGCAATAACCACATTACCAACTGTAACTAGTAAATTCACTCCCAGGGAATTTCTTAAGGGGATACAGTTAAAGTGTACTTCACACGATCTGAGAATGTTGCCATCGGTGATACTTTCCTGTGGTCTTACCTGTTGATGATCTGAACATTTCATATGTGCAAGGAACTACACTAGGCTCTGTGGCCACTGTAGAGAAGAGAAGGCAGGTGGCCTCCCCTCAGGTATGTTCAATGTGGTCAGGAAGGCAAAAGAAGCATGAAACCCTGACTATTCAAATAGTACCTGGAAACAAAGGTGCAGAGTGGGGGCAAAGCCCCTGAGGCTAAAATGCTTCACTGAGACTGATGGAGGGAAGTGGAAATTGAGCCGTAACCTGAAGGCTGCCTGAGACGTAGACAAGGTTCTCCAGTGGAAAACTGACTTGGGCCCCAGCGGTAGCCCTGGCAGAAAACCTCAGCTTGCCCACCGCAGGCAGCCGAGGTAGCACTTTTAACTGCTTTTTAATTTTTTTGAAAAAATGTTTATGTGTGTGAATCTCATACATGCTCAGGAGCTAACTGGTCAGTTTGGTAGAAAACATACTCCTCTGTCTATTTTGTCACACTTTGGTGACCATTTCTGAAAAGTATTCTGTGGAAGTTACTGGCTGTAAACTTGGTTTGGTCTCATGTGAGAGTCAAATGACAGTGAACCCCTGCCAGCAAATTCCACTTGTTTTCCAGTGCCCTTTGATCACTTACCGCTGCAGATAGAGGTTTTGAGGATATATGTTAATACGAATTAAATTCCAGAGTTTGTGAACGATGTCTTCATTCTAATACAAAGGAAGTGAATTCTCTTGCTTTTTACCCAAGCAGTTTTTTAAGTCTTAGAATCAGTCATTCTGAAAGATGTTTTCTTTTTCTCTCTAGATAAGGCACCTCTGTCCAAGGGTCTTCTGCTGGTCCCCAGTGCCCTGTCCCTTTTGCTAGCCCTCCTCCTGCCGCACTGTCAGAGGTTCTTCGTGTATGACCTCCAAGCAGTCAAGGACGACTTCCAGGTGAGCTCTGCTTCATGGGCCTTTGCGGAGAGAGAAGGCAGAATCTTTGCTTGATGGGCTATTTCTTTTCTGCTATTCTTTCTGCTTTCTTTTCTGCTATTTTTTCTTTCTGTTCTTCTTCGTCCCTCAAAGCCTCTAAATTTTTTTTTTTAAAGATTTTATTTATTCATTTGAGACACAGAGATACAGAGAGAGAGAGAGAGAGAGCATGAGCAGGGAGAGAAGCAGAGGGAGAGGGAAAAACAGGCTCCCTGTTGAGCCAGGAGTCCAATGTGGGCCTTGATCCCAGGACCCTGGGATCATGACCTGAGCTGAAGGCAGACGCTCAATCATCTGAGCCACCCAGGCGCCCAAAGCCTCTAAATTTTTAAGAAATATCATTTATTTTTAATACTCCAGCAAGTGAATTTTCTAGTTGCATTTATTAATATTTGCAGGAAAGCTGGTTATAATGAAGCAGTTGCAGTATTTCCTTTTACTAGTAGGCACATCTCACATTCACTTCTTACTCATGGAAATGCAGTTTGCAAAAAGTTTGCAAAAAAAAGTTTGCAAAAAGAAAAGCAGTGTTAAATCTGTTTTAATTATGATTAGTATGCATTCTTAACGTTTTTAAAAGCATTTTTGTACTTAACATTTCAGAACTTTATATTCCAAGTCTGAGTATTGATTAGATGATCTAAGCTCTTCCAGCTCTAACAGATTGTGAATCTATGAATTACTTTTATAGTGGTGGTTATATCAAGTAGGAAATCTCCCTTGGGTTTTTATTTCTGGGAAGAGCAGAACTCTATGGCTTTTGAGATTTATGGGCTGACCGCTTTGAAGATGCTGGTGCTGGGTTTTGTCTGTGAGTTGGAGCGTAAAAGGGATGTTCGGGCACCAATCCCAGAGTGGCGGCTTTCCCCACACCACCGGGCAATTCTTGGCTACCCTCTGGGTGTCCTACGATTCAACTAAATCCTGACACCGTGGGACGCCTGGGTGGCTCAGTTGGTTAAGCAACTGCCTTCGGCTCAGGTCATGATCCTGGAGTGCCGGGATCGAGTCCCACATCGGGCTCCCTGCTCGGCAGGGAGTCTGCTTCTCCCTCTGACCCTCCCCCCTCTCATGCTCTCTCTCAAATAAATAAAAATATTAAAAAAAAAAAAGTCCTGACACCGTCTACCTGGAGATAGCATCCGATCTCATGGGTGAAGGCTTCAGTCCCACAAGGCTGCCCGCCGTGCCCCATGCTAGTTGCAAAGCACAGGCTAGTTGCAAAGCACCTGTGCTTCTGACCAGCTGGCAACCAATTAGAGATTACCACGATCTCCCCCTCGGACATGAGATGCCATTGCAAGTCCAACTTGTTACTAGTACTTATGACTGACTGGCTTTAAATCAGAGGTTCCCTTGACCCCCTCCTTAGGTTTGATTAGTTTGCTAGAGTGGCTTTCAGAACTCTGAGAAACATTTTACCTGCTGGATTACCTGTTTATCATAAAAGGATAGGATAAAGGACACAGATGAACATCCAGATGGAAGAGATGCATTGGGCAAGGAATGGGGGGAGGACACAGAGCTTCCATGGTCACTCTGAGGTGCCATGTTATCACCAACGTGGAAGCTCTCTGAACCCTGTCCTTTCGGGTGTTAATGCAGCCTTCATTAAATCATTGACCATTGGCAGTTGATCCAACCTCCAGCCCCTCTCTGTTCCCTCATAGGTAGGTCAGAGGGTGGAACTGAAAATTCCAACCCTCTAATCCCAAGGTTGGTTCCCCTGGCAACCAGCCCCCATTCTTAGGTGCCCCCATTCTAAAAGTCACACACTGACATAAAAAAAGACACCTTTCTGGCTTTCATCAGTTAGGAAGTTCAAAGGATTTTAAGAGCTCTGTAGCAGAAGTGAGAGTAAAGACCAAATCTATATTTCTTATTATAAGTCGCAGTATCACAGAGTGTTAGTGCAAATTATGGTATGTAACCTACTACCTTTTCTTTGCTAAATACTCGATTAGCCGTTTTAAGCATAATACTCTACTTCTGGAACACTGACATCTTTTCTTCATGGTGATGTAATTGATATCATTGCTCATGTTGGCTTTATCAAGTTTCTCTGAAAGTCTTTCAGTTACTTATCCAAATTACTGCTTTCTGTCAGAATATAATATTCTGTATTATTTCAGTTGCTATAATGCACTTCTTCTGGACCCTGGCTGCATATTAGAATCACCTGAATAAACTACACACACGCACACACACACACACACGTTGATGCCAAGACCTCACCGTAGACCAGCTGAGTTGAAAAATCTAGTGGTAGGCCTGAACATTGGTGTACTTTTTTAAAAAAATCCCCAGGGGATTCCAGTATGTGGCCAGCCCTGAGAACCACTGCTGTAAGGGAACATAAGGGCCCTTTGGCCCCAAGTTGGTATCTTTCTGATTTGGGGGATTAATTTGGTTTATCTGGCCAAATACGCAAGAGTCCCCTTCTAATGCCCTGCTTTTTGGGCACCTGGGCTGTAAAGGTGGGGACCTGCCTACATGGAGGAGTTTTCCTTTTGTGTGTATATCATTATTTTTATTAAATTAGAGTATTAAAAATAAGCAGTATAAAGTAAATGTAATAAATTTATAAGGCAGAAATCTGAACAAATCTTACTCATTATTCTTTTTTAAATCCCCATTTAGATTTGGAGGTTGATATGTGGAAGAATAATTTGTCTTGATTTGAAAGATACTTTCTGCAGTAGTCTGCTTATTTATAATTTTAGGATATTTGAAAGAAGATATGGAAGCAGAAAATTTGCAGTAAGTTTTTATGTATTTTCCCTTTGCTACTTATGTTATGGAAAAAAAGTATTTTTGTTTTCTTATTTTTAAATAGTTTTGTTAAGCTTGGTGTTATTACTAACAATTATCTTTTAATTACATGATCCTCCATCTGATTTGGAACATGGATATTAGCCAAAGAAAAAATTTAAATTTAAGCCACTTGCATAACAAAATAATAATGGTAATGATAATAGATAATATCAGGTGTGAGTGGCTAATAAAAATTTTTATTAGGATTTTACTTCAGTAAAATTTTAATCACTTATTTTGCTTAATGGTTTGTGTGTTACTTGTTAAAAATAAATCAAGCTATAAATGTCTTCTTTTTTTTTTTACCATACTTAGAAATTATGAAAGTGTTAATGCATTGCACCAATATGGCTTTACTCCCCCATTTTGAAAACTCTATGCTAATAAAAAAAAATTAAAAGAAATAATGTACCTGAGCTGGTTCTAATTAAATAAATGTTAGTTTATTTTTTGAAGACTCCTTTCAATAACGTTCTTCCTGTTTTGTTTTTAGTCCTTTTTGCTGGGTTCCTGGGTTTTGTCGGCCTTGGTTGACTTCGTCCTCGTTGAGGCCGTGTGGTATTTCTTTGGTATCGCTGCAGCTGGGAATTTGCCTTCTGGATTGTAAGTAGCTCTCAAAGATTAGCTTAATAATTACTTAAATCTGATTTAAGTTATTGTACATGCAAGTCAGTAAAAGAATATATTAAACTCATAGATGTTGTAAAATTGATTTTAAGGGTAAAAGAATCCAGTGTATACTTAGTCACATTTTCATTATGTTCTTGAAACAGAATCTGTATTACACTCACTCTTCTTTCCAGCTTTGAGATCCCATATTTTAGAGAATTTTTAATGAATGTCCTGTTCTGGTCCAGAAGGTAGAATTAATTTTGTATTTTTATAGTGAAATTTTGTCTGTAGTTTTATGAACTAATTAAATAAAATTTAGTTAGATTAGATTTGGAAACAATTTGAAGTTAAGCTTCTGAAAAATGATGTTTTTAAAATTGATATTGTTTAGATACTTCTGCCAAAGATAAAACAAAGTTTATAACTTCATAGCCAGCCTGCAGTGGCCAATCTAACTCAGTGTGTGTGTGTGTGTGTGCACTTTCATATTGTGTTGATCTTCTTTAAAAATAAAACAAAACATGTATTGGTTTATGAAATAACTAGTATCTAAAAGTAGAGTAGCACATATAAATGACCTTAAAGCATCTTGGAATTAAGTATCTGAGAGATGAAATACTGTGAAATAAAGATACATCAGATATTTAAAATTCTGTGTGTACTAACTTCTGCCTTATTTTAATTTAGATATGTGTTTTTAGAGAACTGTTTGGGTACTGAATGTATCTTAATTCAGATTCACTTTGGATCTCTACCTTAAAAATATAGTTAGTTAGTGATCTAATAGCCTTCACACTTATGTTGTTAATATTTACAGTGTAGCCTTTATGGGATTTACTTAATTATTATTGCACTCATTAAATAACTGTTGACCATTAGCTGTTTTAATAATGTGTGATTCCGAATGATATCTGAATGGAGAGACACAGTGAGAGAGGGAACACCAGCAGGGGGACTGGGAGAGGAAAAAGCAGGCTTCCCGCCGATCAGGGAACCTGATGCAGGGCTTGATCCCAGGACTCCTGGGATCATGACCTGAGCCGAAGGCAGACGCTTAACTGACTGAGCCACCCAGGCGCCCCTTGTTTTGTTTTTTTAAGATTTTATTTCTTTATTTGACAGAGAGAGAGAGAGAGAGCAGAGTGGCAGGCAGAGGGCGAGGGAGAAGCAGGCTCTCTGCTGAGGAGGGAGCCCGACGCGGGGCTCGATCCCAGAACTGTGGGATTATGACCTGAGCCAAAGACAGACGCTTAACTGACTGAGCCAGCCAGGTGCCCCTAGATGGAGAAGTTTAAGTTGACTCTTTTGCTGTTGTGGAAAATAGTGTAGTCATCAGGAATGATTCATGTTGATTCAGAAGAGAAGCAGTGTTACTAAGTCATTAGTTTTCCCCAAACATTTCTCATCTAGGCTAATTCTTTTTGGTTCTTTCTACGGCCTCCTGAGATATGGAAGTATATTGAAAGACAATATGAATGTTAATTCAGCCATCACCTGAATGAGAACATATTTCTCTTTCCTTTTCAAATCATGAAACATTACATATGGCTTTTTAGAGTCCTGAAGCTTTCTCAAACATAGACTTCTTGGGGGGCGCCTGGGTGGCTCAGTTGGTTAAGCGACTGCCTTCGGCTCAGGTCATGATCCTGGAGTCCCTGGATCGAGTCCCGCATCGGGCTCTCTGCTCGGCAGGGAGCCTGCTTCTCCCTCTGACCCTCCCCCCCTCATGTGCTCTCTCTCTCTCATTCTCTCTGTCTCAAATAAATAAATAAAATCTTTAAAAAAAAAAAAATAGACTTCTTGGAACATAAATCTTTGTTTCAGTAAACTCTGCATTTTGTGAATACATCTTTCATTAGATGTTAGCAAAGCTTCAGAAACTCAGGAGAGGAAACTACTCTTTTTTTAGTTAGCGTGCTTTATAATTTGCAGTATTCTTCACATAACCTCTTGTTACCCTTTTTCTTTTGCCGCCAATGCCAAATTTATTTGCACTCTCTACAATTCTTCATTTCTATTTAATTCTCTCTCTTTTTTTTTTTTACCTGACTGTAGTTAAAACTTGTCTTAGAAATGTCCCTAGGGGCGCCCGGGTGGCTCAGTTGGTTAAGCAACTGCCTTCGGCTCAGGTCATGATCCTGGAGTCCTGGGATCGAGTCCCGCATCGGGCTCCCTGCTCAGCGGGGGGTCTGCTTCTCCCTCTGACCCTCCTCCCTCTCGTGCTCTCTGTATCTCATTCTCTCTGTCTCAAATAAATAAATAAAATCTTTAAAAAAAAAAAGAAATGTCCCTAGCGGGCGCCTGGGTAACTCAGTTAGTTAAGCAACTGCCTTCGGCTCAGGTCATGATCCTGGAGTCCTGGGATCAAGTCCCACATCGGGCTCCCGGCTCAGCGGGGAGCCTGCTTCTCCCTCTGACCCTATCCCCTCTCATGCTGTTTTTCTCTCTCTCTCTCTCTCAAATAAATAAATAAATAAAATCTTAAAAAAAAAAAAAATGTCCCTCACAACCAACTAATTTTTAAAGCCAGTGTCTTATTTTCATTTGTTTTATTTGCCCTTTCAGTAGCTCATAAATACTTTTGAGCTCCATTATTTCATGAACTAACCTGCTGCCTTGAGCCCCAGCCTGCTGCTCTCTCCTGGTGCTTTTTGATCTTATTTATTGTGTGCAGCTCCTTTCTCAAGCTTACTCTGAGCTTCCTTGTCCACTCCCATGACGTCAGCTACAGTTAACATCTGTTGTTTGTTTCCCAGCTCTCTATCTCCAGCCCATATACTTTCCTGATCTTGCTAGAGTCATATTTCTAGTGGCTTCTAAGACTCAGAGAAAATTTGTCATGTTCTGAGCTCTCATCTCTTCTGGTCTCCTCTTTTGCTGGGCTCGCATCTCCATTAATGGCATTTCCATCTACCTGGTCATCCAGTCTTTCTCTTTTCTCATCCTTGGACTAGGGCACCAGGTCCTGTTAATTTGAAGTCCTGTGTAAATCATTCATTCACCACATCTTCTCTACTCCTGCTGTCAGGTCAGTCTAAACTCTAAGATGTTATTTATTTATTTGAGAGAGAGAGTGAGAGTGAGAGCGAGCTCACAAACAAGGGGAGAGGCAGAGAGAGAGGGAGAAGCAGACTCCCCACTGAGCAGGGAGCCTGACACCGGACTCATTCCCGGGACCCCGAGATCATGACGTGAGCTGAAGGCAGACACTTACCTGACTGAGCCACCCAGGCGCCCTTAAACTCTGATCTTTTCCTGCCTAGATTGTTCCATAATTCTCTAACTAGTCTTCCTATCCACTTCAAAGCATCCCAGATAATGTGGTTAGAAATTATTCTTCCAAAATGCAAGTTCAACCATGCCAGTCTTCTTTTAAAATCTTTTAAGGGGCGCCTGGGTGGCTCAGTTGGTTAAGCGACTGCCTTCGGCTCAGGTCATGATCCTGGAGTCCCTGGATCGAGTCCCGCATCGGGCTCCTTGCTCGGCAGGGAGTCTCCTTCTCCCTCCAACCCTCTCCTCTTTCATGCTCTCTCTCTCTGTCTCTCTCTCTCAAAAAAAAAAAAAAAATCTTTAAAATCTTTTAAATACGAGGCGCCTGGGTGGCTCAGTCGTTAAGCGTCTGCCTTCGGCTCAGGTCATGATCCCAGGGTCCTGGGGTCGAGCCCCGCATCGGGCTCCCTGCTCCCGCGGGAAGCCTGCTTCTCCCTCTCCCACTCCCGCTGCTTGTGTTCCCTCTCCCGCTGTATCTCTCTCTGTCAAATAAATAAAATCTTAAAAAAAATAAATAAAATAAAATCTTTTAAATCCTCATTTCCTTCAAAGTAAAAATCAGACTCCTCCAGGATGGCAGCAAAGCAATCTGTGCAGTGGGAGTGCAGAGGCTTTCCCGTCAGATATACCAGATTTGAGATTCCAGCTCTCCCACGGTATTACTTGTGTGTGATCTTGAGCAAGTTACTTCTCTCAAGTTCCCTTCCTGAGCTCAGTTTATAGTGGATCCTCATATGTAAATTGAGGGTCAGAACTCTATACCTCCCAGGCAGTGGGAAGAATTAAGAGAGCTCTTTCATGCAAACATCCTAGCAGTGACAACCCCCTACCCCTCATACTGATTTTCTTCTTTCCCTTTAGAGTCCTCATCATCTGGCCCCAGTCCAGTGTTTCAGGCCACTCCATTCAGCTTTCTTAACATGCTGTGTATTTGTATTCTCATGCCTGCTTGGTTTTCTTTCTGCACCTGTCGCCCTTTGGCAGAAGTAATTGCCCTTTTATGTGTATTCCAGCAAATTTATTAAGATCCCTAGTGTTTATTACATTGTCATTGTCATTATGACCTGGGCCTTCCATGCCATCCTTCTGGTTGTTTGAGGGAGAACTAGTTTTACTTTATGTACTCAATTGCCTTACCTTCTGTAATGTTGAAGGGGTAGCCTTGATTGCAGTGTAGCCCATAAGACTATAAGGTAAGGTCTTTGAACCGTAGACCTGTTCATTTCTTTTCTAGTGTCCTGCATAGAAATTATACGTAGCATCTGATACATTCTCAAGACTGTTATTTGAAATTCAGAAAATGTAACCATTATGTTTTGAAAGTAAAGATAACTCCATTAAAAGCTATGTATATTCGGGCGCCTGGGTGGCTCAGTTGGTTAAGCGACTGCCTTCGGCTCAGGTCATGATCCTGGAGTCCTGGGATTGAGTCCCGCGTCAGGCTCCCTGCTTGGCAGGGAGTCTACTTCGTCCTCTGACCCTATCCCCTCTCATGTGTTCTCTCTCTCTCAAATAAATAAATAAAATCTTAAAAAAAAAAAAAAAAAGCTATGTATATTAGGTGCTTTTATTTTTTTTTTATTTTTTTAAAGAATTTATTTATTTGAGAGAGAGAGAATGAGAGAGCAAGCACATGAGAGGGGGGAGGGTCAGAGGGAGAAGCAGACTCCCTGCCAAGCAGGGAGCCTGATGCGGGACTCGATCCCGGGACTCCAGGATCATGACCTGAGCCGAAGGCAGTCGCTTAACCAACTGAGCCGCCCAGGTGCCCTATTAGGTGCTTTTAGAAACCCATGCCTCTCACACAACTGTCCTTAAATACCCATTATTTTTTAGTTATTAGTATTTACATATGGATGTTATATTGTTTCTCAGAATTGAAACTCTTCAGAATTAAGTGGAATTTTGAGTTTTCATACATCATGTTAAAATGTATCTGATTACAGCCTAATAAAATTATTTTTTTAATTGTGCTTTAGATTATCTGTAGTTTTACTGTGAGAACCATAACATGTATTTTCACTTTGTGTCAATAAAGTTTTTTGTTGTATTTTATGCTCCCAAGTTAAGTTCTTCTCATCAAGAAAAGCCATTGCAGAGAACTTGCCATTTAATAAGTTAGCAAGGGGCACCTGGCTGGCTCAGTTGGTGGAGCATGCACCTCTTGATCTCAGGGTTGTGAGTTCGAGCCCCATGCTGGGTGTATTTAAAAATAAAATCTTTAAAAAAATTCAAAAAAAAATTAAATAAATTACATAAGAGTAGATTAGACTGTATAGTTGAGAGTAGGCTATGACTGTATATACATACCATAAACCTATATATCAAATATAGGAGTTATTTCCCATGTTTCAGAAATAATAATTTGTTTAAAAGATATTTGCTAAAGTATCTTGCTCACTTGACTATTTAAACTAAAAACTTCAAGTAGTTTTCTCTTTGTGGAGAAACTACGTCTAAGAGAAACTATGTCTCAGTACCATCTTAACTCCTTTATCTTATGTAGCTCTGAGAATGTTTATGTTCTGTGAACTTGTTTGCTTTTTATTATTGAAAACTGGTGGTTGACATAACAGGAACTTGGTTTCTAGTCCTGGTTCTTCAACTGAGCAAGTCATATAACCTCTTTGGACTTTAGTTCCTTTATATATAAAACAGAAGAGTTAGACTAGAAGATCATCTAAGGGATCTTCTAGTATTAAAACACTATTTTATGATTAGCCTCCTTCATGTTTACCTTTTTTTCTTTTTTTTAAGAATATGAATTTACCCATGTTAATTATAGAAATCCATTTCTAACTAATGCATTTATCTGATTCTTAGTCCCATTAGGAGGGGATCATGTTAAGAGTAATGAAAGTGATTTAGCAGAGAGGAAGTTATGATAGACTCATTTTCATATTTCCATAATATTTAGAATAATATGTGCTTTACAGATTATAGTTCACTTCCTTTTCTTTTTAAATGGGGAAGTTACTTGGTTTGTTACTTTATTAGGGGAAATTAAATGGCAAGGCTACGGTAAGAATCCAAGGTCCCTGACTAGTGCTATTATACCATGACATATGGCCTGGGAAGAAATCATTCTCTTGTAATGTGATGTTTAATCAATAAGAAGAGCAAACTGTTTATATTGGAGAAATATATTTTACCCTACAGCAGGAAATTTCATGTCATAGGAATGAACTTGGGTTATTGGGTTGAAATAGATTCTCGGATTGGGTCTCCTGCATTGGTTGTATGTAGAGTCTGGTGCACAGTAGGCGCTCAGTAAGTGTTTATTGAATGACTATTATCTGTTTGCAAAAAAAAAAAAAATGAATTCAGAGTAGGTGAGGGCTGATGGAGATTGCCTTTGCAGGCCCCTTCAGGTGATTGCTTCTGCTAATTTTGGTTGGTGACATGTAACAGTGATGGGTTGAACATAGTTGCTTGTGTAGGAATCTTGGAAGTTTGGTGTTTAGAACACAAAATATAGTAAGATTTAGCCCGTCAATACTGAGTGTAAATTAAACCAAAGGGAGCTTTGGTTTGGGTTTAATCAAATTATAATTTAACAATTTAAACTATTTTGAACAGTAAGTGGATTTTCTTTTCTTTTTTTTTGGCCTACTGACTTGATTGACGTCAACCCACTTGCACGTAGAATTAAATCCAAAACGTTGTCAACTATGTATTTAGATAAGGCTTCATTGTGAAATACAAATTGGATATTTTTCTCCCAGTAACTCCAAATATGTTTTATACAAGTTTTGAAAAAAAAATGAATTCATTAGAATAATTAAGAATATTTAATTATGTTGTCACATACTAAGATCCCACAAAAGTGTTTTTAAATTTGTTTTTTTCAGGAGAGAAGGGACTTGGTAATATCATACAGAATATCCACTGGCCTTAGGGTAGTTAGTAAAGTGAATATAAAGAAACTAAAGACAAACACATGCTTATCATTCAAAGCATTTCACTGTTTACATTGCTTAGTGACCGTAAACTACCTGATCGGAAGCTTTTTCTGCGCACGCTCCGAAGGTAATTGCGGTAGAGCATGACACTAATGACTCGAGCCTGAAATTGTTTTGAAACAATGTAGTAGAGAATCACATCCAGGCAGGTGCTGAGGTTCATGAGGAAGGTGGTAAAGGCTCCCCAGGGATTGTAACTGTTCTCATCCCCTTCCAGCATCAGGAAAGCAAAACAGACGTGGAAAGGCATAAAGCAGATGAGCACCTGCACCATGAGTGTGATGATGATTCTTATAGACTTCTCCTTGACTTTTGGTTTCAGCTTGGATGTCTTCCCGTGAAGGAGACTATGAATGATGACTAAGTAGCACCCAATCATGATGAACAGGGGAATCAAGAAAAAAAGTATCAGTCGAGTGAAGTTTAACATGTTAATAGCTTTTAAGTGGATGATGTCAGAAATCTTCAGGCAGGTGGGGGGTGTGGAGGCCTTATCTGGATCTTCATAGAGCAGTAGAAGTGGGATGGTAGTTGTCAGGGTCATCATCCAGACTCCCACGCATGCTAGCACGGCTTTGCCTGTGTTTTTAAGTTCTTTGGCATATTTTGGTTGCACAATGGCCATGTATCTGTCGGCACTAATAAAAGCAAGAAGCCATAGAGCAATACTTGGATAAAACACCGTGAGAACCCCAAGAATCTGGCAGAAGTACTCTCCAAATGGCCATTCGCCTTTTGCATAATAAAACATCCGAAAGGGTAAACTCATTATAAATATTAAGTCCAGTAATGCTACATTCATCATATAGATGGTTACAGTGGTTCTCTTCTTGGTGGTACAACTAAAAACCCATAAGGCAGTGGCATTAACAAATAATCCGATTATGAAGATACAGCTGTAGAAGATAAGGGCTGCGATCTTGTATTCTTCTGGGTATGAATCATTCAAAGGGCCAGATTGAACTTGATTGTGAGGAGTGGTCATCTTATAGTTTGTTGGGGGAACGACACTTAGAAACTGTAAAATAGTTAAGAATAGGAGGAATAAAACCTTTTGTTGAAAAATAAATGCTTGACACTCTCATACTTGACTTGGCATGTCAGTGGATTTTAATTATAAGAGTATTTTGTGTTGTAGAGTCAACGTGTGTGTCTTAGTGTTTATTAAGAAATACATTTCCTAGGTATTATTACTAATATGCACTAACCTATTAAAATGGTCTGGTGTGTTATAAAACACTGGCAAATTTATTCATTTTCTCTCTCTCGGCTCACCTCCCATTTCCCGTAAAGAATAACCTTTTTTTTTAATGATTTTTCCTGTAGTGTGAAATTGGGTAGCAATTATTCTTATAATAAACATTCTTTGATTGGGACTAATTGGGAGAAGGCCATTCTGAATTTTGAATCTTACAAAATAGTTTGCTACTTTTCTATCATCTTTATTCTGTTTAAATGTTTTGTAACCCAGGTTAGTGATGTCCAAAGGATGAATTTTTACTCATTAAATATAGTTTTAATATATAAAATGTGTATTAGAAAACTAATAAAGGAACCACATAACTGGTTAATTCATAGTAATTCTCATTTGAGAGCAGGAACTTTTCCTTTTGCCTACTATATCCCCACTGCTTCTTGAGCCCATAGGAGTACTCATTAAATTTTTGCTGAATTGATGGGTGAGTGAAGGAGGGACCCACAGCAACTGCTCTCTGGTTTGTCAATGAATACTTGCTTGGTTAGTTATTAAACCTATTTATTTTTAAGTGGAAACACTTCCTCATAGTATTACGTTCTTTCTCAATTACCATAGGTCTAGAAACAGCAGTGTGTTGCGCCATGGTCCACAGATTAAGAGCTTGACTCTTAGAACAACAGATGAGCTAGTTTTTCATGCACATTTGGAAGTGCCTAACACTGTCTTCAAATGGTGTTTACCAGTGTCCTAGAAATGGATGTCACTGGTGTGCACAGAAAGCAACACCTCGGGAAGAGGACATGGCTAGTATAGTAACTCTCATGCCCTCCCTCTACCTAGAGAAACTTAAGTATTATTTGTCAAATTAAATTTTAAAAAGCAATATCAAAGACAAGTAGTTATTAATTAGAAGTCACTCAATAACTTTAGGTGTATGCAGGAACTAACTCCCATCAAACAATGTCCATTTCTAATGGAAAGGAGTTTTGTTGTGATTGTAAATATCATCGACCCTCCTCAGAGTGAAACTTCCATCACCCATGATGCAACATCAACAACAGTGATTTTAAAAATAAACTCGCTTACAAAGAGATGGAATCTTGTGGTATCCCCTTGAAACATGGAGGTGTAAGAAAAGTTTCCTTCAGAAATGTCACTTGTTAGAGTGGGCTGTCTCTAAATCAGCCCTGAGTCTTCCTTTAGTGAGAACTGTGGGGGTGATTAGCAGTCTGGTCAGTGGCATCATGGGCTGTTGATAATTTAAAATGCATTTCAGCAAAAAAATAAAATGAATTTGAGCAATTGCTGTGAACAAACACAAGATAAGAGTTTGTTCTTCCATTCCCCCCCCTCCCTTTTTTCCTTCCTTCTTGACTACAGCTAGTTAGCCAAGTATCTAGGTTAGATAGGATTTTGGATTAGAATTGTATATATTAATAGCCTGTATTAAAATTTTCAAATATTGGTGTGACTAGAATTTTAATTCCTATCAAATGAGAAAAGTACTGTATAAAAAAATTAAGTCTCCAGTATTATACAAAGGAGAATAATTTTGGAGGCTTGACTCTTTAAATTTTCATTGAATTTTTAAATAGTAGCAGTTGTAAATGAAATTTTGTATCTTTTTTCTCTTTTGATATTGTTTCTGGACTCCCTTCCCCCATCCTTATCCCTGAATTTTGTCACATAAATTTCATAGTTACAAACCCTTTTTGAGTAAATCTTTTAGCTCCCATTGGCCTCAAGCTGCTTTTAATGTCACCAACACTTGTATTCATTTGCTTAAGGTTGAAAAAAATACGTGTGATGCATGTTTTAAAGGCATTACCAGACAGGTTGTGTTCTGTTGTACACACAAATACATTTTTGGATAAATATTAAAAAGTGATTGGCTTTCAAGTCAGTATTTTAAAAACTTTAGATTCAGTAACTATAGTCTTTTTTTAAAGATTATTCGAGAGGGAGGGAGGGAGGGACTGGTGGAGGGGCAGAGGGAGAAGGAGAGAGAGAATCTCCAGCAGACTATGTGTGTTGGGCGCTTGATCTCAAGACCCCGAGATCATGACCTGAGCTGAAATCAAGAGTCAGACGCTTAACTGACTGAGCCAACCAGGCACCCCTTAGTCTTTTTTTTTTTTTGAAGCATTTAAGTACATTTTGTGGAACAGAGTAATTGAAACCAAGTGACAAAGACTCCTAAATATGATTTATCATAGCAGCATTTTCCTTAAGTTGAAAAAAATTACATTTACTGTTAATGTAAAACAATGTTGAAAATAAATAAAAAATCACATTAATAGTGTAGGAAGATGACAGCATAACCCATTTCAAAGTCCTTTGCCAGCACAGTGTCAGAAATGTATTGTTAAATTATTTTGAAACTTAGTAAGTATAGCACTACTTTTTTTTTCTGTCACATACAAAGTTATTACAATATGATTGACCACTTTTCCCATGCTGTACTTTTCATCCCCAGCCTTACTTATAACTGGAAGTTTGTACCTCTTAAGTATAGCATTACTTGGTGATAATCTGTGATGAAATTAACTAAATGCTACTTACCTCCTGTCCATCAAAAGGCTGTGTTAGAGAGGAACATTTTTCATCATATCCAGTTATGTAAAAGAGATATCTTGTGTTAAAATAGCTTTTTCTAAAAATGGTATATTTAAGAAATGCAGTATTTCTTTTGTTTTAGGTTCTTCTTTTCATTTACAAAGTTGTTTCAAATACAATACTTGGCATAGGAGTTGGTACTCCTTCGGCTGTAATTGCTGCTTTGTCTCTTTCAGGAAGTACTCTCTGAAATAAGGCATTTTCAACTTATGACTTTACCCTGGATGTGGTTTCTCTCACAAATGATTTGTTTATGAAGTCATGATTAGCATAAACTCCGCTTGAAATGAAGGCATATAGTTAAGAGAATCAAACAAAAAGAGGAAAATGTATTTAGTTCCTTTACTTTGATGCTTAAAGTCTGCATCATCTATTGAAGGAGAATGAGATTTGGTGTTAACTAGGATGGGATTTATAGTATAGATTTTCACTCTTTAAGCTGTGTGACTTTGTCTAGTTACTTAACCCTTCTGAGTCTCTGTTCCTACTTAGTCTCTATACAGTTAAGATAGAGATAATACTCATCTGATAGGATTGTGAGAACTCTAAACCAGAAAAATCCAAACCAGAAAAATCCCAAGTGCTTAACATAGTGCCTGGCATTTTGTACTAATTTAGGTACTCCTAAACAGAGTTACCCCTTTATCACAAAGTTCCTGAAATCATAAAATACCCACTTTTATTAAGATATTTCTAAGTGGTTAAAATTGGGATCCTTGGTTATTTGCTTCTGCCTTGCATATGCATTTATGCACTTTGGTTTGCCCTTTTTTTTTTTTTTTTTTAAGAGAGAGGAGTGAGTGCGAAGTGGGGGGGGGTAGGGGCAGAAAGAGAGGGAGAGAGAATCTCAAGCAGACCCCCCCCCCCACCCCAAGCACAGGGCTCAATCTCACGACCTTGAGATCATGACCTGAGTGGAAATCAAGAGTCAGATGCTCAACTGACTTGAGCCACCCAGGCACCCCTTCTTTATTTTTTAGTCCCCAATGCATTCTATCCCTTTTCTGTCACATGGAAGTCTAGAAATAATCCCTTTTGTATAAACATCTCTGCAAATTGCTAAGAAAGGACTGGAATTCTTCAGTGGAATAATTTGCATGTTGGGAGTATTTTAACCTCGGAAGGGAATTGAAACCAATAGGAAGGGAAGTGAGCAACCCCAAACATCACCTGCCTCATTACATTAAATTTTTTACTTTCTCTTTTCTTAAAAAAAATATTACCTCATTTGCTTGTCTTAAAATTTTATCTTTATTTTTGGTGATACATGATTTGTCAACTTTTAAAAGGTACATGAAGTTAACTATTTGCTTTTTGAATTTAAGACAGTTTGAGGGCCCTTGCTCTTTTTGTCCTCAGATAAAAACCATAGTAAGTCTGTGACTTATAAAAGTTACCTAAATTCTTGTCTTTGGTGATTAAGTACTTTTGATTGTGATAACCTGCCATCATCATAGTAATGGGTTTTAGAAGCATTGACAGCAACCTAAGCAACTCCTTCTTGTGTCGATGAGGGTGCAAGGCCCAAAGAGGGCCAGTCCCTTGCTGAGGAACTCAGACCCCGCCCCCCCACCCCCACCCCAAGGTCCTCCCTTTACCACCCTGGCTGCTGGAATAAACTTCTTGTTACGAGGTGAATGCATCAGCATATTCACCAGACAGTATTTATTCATTGCTCAGTTACATTGCATGGATTTATGTTTTATGTGCAGTTTGGGAGTTTGATATTTCAGCTGGATTAGGAACCTCTTATCTGCAGATCCAGTCTTTCCATTGCCTTAATTTCATATGCCCTGTCACAAGTTTTTTTTTTTCCATTAAGTATTGATTAATGTTCCCTGTGCGGCTGAAATCAAGCAGTGCAGCGATGGCATGTAGCTCATTAAGGTTTGAGTCCTTTATTGTACACAGGGAGATTGTTTTTTTCCTACTTGCCAGTCTTGCAAAGAGAGACACAGAGGCGACGCTTGGGGGTAGATCAGCTCTCGTTCCCCACTTCCTCTCTGTTTTACTCATGTGGGACCTTTTGCACTTGTTCTTCCTTGCCTTTCTCGTGCTGTTCCACCAACCGTCACATCTCTTGGCTTCGCCAGCGGCTGTGTGTCCTTAAGTCTTAGTTCCAGTGCTGCGCTTTCCAGGAAATGTTCCCTGGCCTCTAAAGCTGGGTTGGTTATTCACCCCTGTAAGGTTCCTTGGCACTTGGTACTTGTCCCTGTGGTGGCCTGTGTTTGTATTGTTGTTGAGTGTTTCCTTCCCTTTTATCCTCCACTAAATTGAAGTTTCTCAGGGTTGGCATGTGTTGTATGTGTGTATGTGTATAGCCAGCGTTTAATAAATATTGGTAGAATGTGTGACTGAAAATGTAGGTGCAGAGATGGAGGGTCGAGGGAGTCATAGGTGGATTGTTGCGCTGGGTGACAGCATCAGGGATGCTGTGACCCACTTAGGGGAGGGGATCTACCAGTCACCAGGCCAGCGTGGAGACTCAGGCTCAGGGCAGTGGCCCTCCTCTCCTCTCTATGACCCCTGTGGTATTTCACACCGTTCCCTGTGTCTCTGGCCCTCCACAACACCTTTATGTTGGTTGTAAAAAAGAATGACACTGAGAAAAATTCCCCAGAACCATTTGGCAGCAAGTAAACAATGGATCAAGAAGTTAACTCTTACAGTGTCCAGTTTGCTTCTTTAATACTTGAGCTTAATGAATTTTTTATTCAAGCAGAAGAACGTCCCTCATTCTGGGACTGTTCATGCCACTGTATTTTCCTCACTTATTTTGGAATATGAGTGAAAGAGAAATTTTTCACCTTGCAGAAGAGGGATTTCACATATCCCAGGGGCTTTACTTCCCTTCGCTTTGTGAAATGATCTGTTTTTGTTCCATTTTTGAATTCTGGTTTAGATGTTAAAAGCCCTCAATGAATTTTTATTTTAGCGCTCGAGCCCAGTTTTTGAGTGAATATAGTTAGGCCAATTTCATAATTCTTAGGAAGGATGTAGTTAATGGATTTACACAATAAGTCCCAGTTATATTTGTCTACACCACAGATAGAATTATATTTCCTGTTCTTAACATATTTCTCTTTACCACTGCATGCGCAAGGGGAGGGGATCTTGTTCTAATTCCTTACCCCAGTGTTTTGGGGAAGGGATCACTGTCCTTAATGTTTGTTTTTCTCAGGGAGGGTGGCCATCAACATGGAAGGCTGGAGTGGTTGGTAGACAGCCCGCCTGTCCCCAAGAAGAGGGTTGTGAGGGAAGTGAGGAGTGCTGTGAACCGGGTTGGGGGGTAGGGGTGGAATCTTACCATTTGGTGACCCTAACGGTCTCCCATTTTGAGGTGATGGAATCTTTGTTGCCCTACCCCTCTCTCCGTCAAACTTGTATCTAAACGGACTGCTCTGTCTTGTGTGTGTGTGTGTGTTGTTTGTTTTTAATGAAGGAGCCATATTGAATAGTTTTCTCGATAAAGAAGATTGAGGTACTATTTGTCTAAATCTGTTTTTAAGAAAAATGTCAACACCTTGTAGCTATAATCCTACGGCCAAGTTGATACGAACCTCCTTTTCACTTGATTTCCTAAATTGTATTATAAATTTAGCAATTTTCAAATTCCTTTTCCTTGGCAATTTTTGTACAGTTGAAAAATTTTACAAGCATATAGACGATCAGGCAGTTACTTAACTCACAGCAAATTGAGCCTAGATAACCAAAGTGATCTATAATTCTAGTTAAAATAGATCTAAATCAGCAATGAAAATAGAGTTCCTTAAAGATATTAAAGATTCTCTCACTTAGAGGATCTTAGGAGAAGGCTGCTGCAGGAGAGTAAAATTAGTCCTGGACCAGCTGAAGTCCTGCAGAACCCCAGGCCAAGAGTTAGCAGTGTGATATTGCACTAACCGACTAGAGATCCAGTCAGAGTCCTGAGGACAGCTGATTGAGTAGAAATCTCTGGTTACCGTGAGGTACGTGGTGGCCTTCTACAGACTCTGGCCTCACAGTTAAAGGAAATAGTATATTCCAGCAACTGGAAATTCTTGTGCATTGCTGGTGAGAGTTTCAATTTGGAAAATAGTTGGTTATTAAGTAGTAAAATGAAAATACATCTACCCTATGACTCAGATTCCACTCCTAAGAAACATAGATAAGAATGTTCATAGTAGCATTATTTCTAGTAGCTCTAGGAACAACCCATATGTTCAGCTGTAGACTGGATAAATCAGTTGTTGTGTAGACATACAGGTGAACGCTTTTCACAATCGAAATGAATCCTGTAGCAGGCACATGCAACAACATGGGTGAATCTTGGGCATATAGTGTTTAGTGAAAAAAGCCAGGCATGAAGGAATTTATATTGTATGATTTCATTTATATGAATTTCAAAAAGTAGACCAAATTGAAATCACATGTTGAGCAATTCATGCTTAGGTGTTGAAACTCTTTGGAGGGTTGTGGGAGAATACAATAGTAAGGAGGGCATACCAGAGAGCTTCCAGGATGCTGGCAAGTTCTAGTTATTGACCTAAGTGCTAATAACTCTAGTGTTTACTTTGTGATAATTCATTAAGCTGTATATTTTGTTTTGTCCTTGTATCTGTAAGGGTGTCCGTAGAAAACAGATTTTAAGATGAGTCAAGGAGGGCTTATTCGTAAGGGTCTCATGATACAAGAATGGAACCTCGTGAGGAAAGGGGAAACTGGAGGACTGCTGCCTTGTGGTGCCCCCTCCCCCCACCCCATTCGGCATGAAGAGATACAGGGCGGGAGAGGCTACTAGAACTTGGAGGGAGGGGAACCTGCCTGGAGAACAGTAGTGACTTTCTGTTGAGGGAACCTTGCAAGAAAGAGGGAACCAGGGGAATAAGTCCCCCAGCCTCGGGCTTCTCTCCCCTGAAATCTGCTCTGAGGCTCCCATTAGCAGAACCCAGTGGAAGCTGGGGGCCCGGAGCCTTCGGATGCAATCTGTACCCTCAGCTTCTTGGACAGAGCAGGGTGGAGAAGGGAAAAGAAGCCAATGGATTTCCCCACATGCTGCACTTTTTGTATGTGTGTTACATTTCATATTCAAAAAGGTTTTTGTTTTATTTTTTTTTTAAACTTGTGCTTTGAGTTGGCAAAGACTGGGTTGAGTGTCTCTGCCTCTTGGAAGCTGTTTCTGCGAGTAATTTTTTTAAACACCTCGTCTCGGTTCTTACCTGTGAATCATCTCATTCCTTAGAGCTTACGCAAAGTACATGTTTTAGACACCAAAATACTAGTTCTCTTTGTCTCTCTCCTGCCTGAAATGTCCCCCCTTTTTTTTTCTGTGGCACATTTACATTTTTCCTGGGAATTTTCAGACTGGGAATGGTTAGTGTGGGAGCTCTTCCTCTGCCGCTAATTAATTCGCCGAGTTATCTTAAAAAAAAAAGTTCATTTCTCTGATCACCACTCTCCCCATCTGGCAGAAAGGGGAGGTTGGATAAGGCTTTCTGGAAAGGCCTCCCTCCCACCTTTGGCACCTCACAGCTCTAAGGAACTCTTCCCACTGCGGTGAGTATTTTCTCTTTGTCTCCGTCTGAATTTTTGTAGGCCTACAGATGAGAGGCATGGGCCAGAACTTGGGGCGCTGTGCCCTCATATCGCTGCACAGAAACCTCAGTGTGTCCAGGATTCATTTGGGGAAACCTCATGCCAGGGAGCCCTGAAATGTGTGTGTAGGTGTCTGGGGCTTCCTTCCAAGCAAAGCACGCAGAGCCCTGAGGGGTTTGCGCACTTCTGGCCTTTGCCCTCCGTCCATGTCTCAAGTTGTGGCAGTGTTCTTTAGTGTGTGTGTTTTTACCTCCTTTTCCATTTAAGTCAACTTTACTGCTCTTAACAGATTTGATTTTATTTATTCTTTATACGGTTATCCATTTCTAGTAGCTTGTTCGATGGTCGCAGCTAATTTGCCCATCTACTTTGACCTTTCTCCTATAACCGTTCCTTTTATATACGGCAGGCAGCAGGTGTGGTTTTGAGAACACGCCAGGTCCAGGCCGCCCTCTGTCAGTCACATGGTCCCCCACCCTCTCCCGGGAGACCTGTCATTCTTGGTGGCCAAGAACCTCGTGGAGATGTTATAATCAGCCTGCAGAGGAACACACAAAGATGGCGCGGGCTTTTTGTTTCCTTGGTAATAAAACTGCACTGATTTCTCGGTTACTCAGAAGCACTTTTTGCCAGAACTCACTCTCTTACGCTTAAAAAATTAATGTGGTCCCAGTGATGAGTCAGTTGAATTTTTGCAGTGATGCTATCTTCTTATTGCTTATACTTTTCTTGTGGATATTCTTTTTTTTTTTTTTTTAATTTTAAATAGGCTCCACACTCAATGTGGGGCTCAGACTCACAGCACCGAGGTCAAGTCACATGCTCTACCAGCTGAGCCACTCCAGTGCCCCTTGTGTGGATATTCTTGATGAGAAATTTATGACCTTTGGCTCATACAGCCTCTTGCCGCCAGCAAGCCACATGGTCTAAAAGAAGTTCAATAGACAGGGGAAGGGAGCAGGTAGGTAGTACGACGCTCAGAGAGCCACAGGGCAGCCTGCAGGGGTGTATGTTTGGATCAAGGTTCTGCCTCTTGTGTAGGCTTTATTCTCCTAACAGTAATCACGGGTTCTTAGAACTGGGAGTTAGAGGTGCCTGGGATGGCTGTTCCTCCCTTGATGGCACTCTCTTCTCTCGTGTCACTCTGTGTGTCCGTCTTGTTAACGAGCCCCTGGCACCTCCACCTTCAGGGACTTCAGAGCACCCAACAGAATGCTTTGCATTTAGTAGGCCCTTGGTAAATAGGCTATGGATTTGACTAGTGTTTGTGTGTTTCTTTTTCTGTAAGAAGGAAAACTATGCCATGTCCCCAGAACTGAATGCCTCATGTTTCTAGGTAGATAGGATCACAAAGACCTATCAAGCCAAAGAATGAGACAGAAAAAAGAGACTGGGGTTGGTGGAGTACCAGCCCTGGGGGGAAAGTGTTTGGGCAGGAGAAACATTTGTTATATCGGACAAGTTCAGATCATTTATTTATGTAGGAGAACCTGCACAGTTAATGGTGCAGAAAGTAGTTTTAGATTGCTCATGTGTGTTATCTCATTTTCCCGCACTTTGACATTTCAAGGCTGCATGACATAAACACTGTGCTTTCACTGCCACCTACAGATGATTAGATGGTTTTGGAGCTCTTCACCTTTACCTGATTTGAAGTCTCATTGAGATTGGAATAAAATTTTTATTTTTATTTATTTATTTTTGAAATAAATTTAAAAACCTATTAATTGGTAGAAGGTAATAAAAATATTTTAATGTTAATTTCTAAGTATTTCTGTATTCTGTAGTATTCGGTAATAGACAGGTCTCCTCATTCTTCTAATAAAACATTTTGGCTTATAGACCATATCTGCCTTCATTGCGTGTTACCTTTGTAAGGAAACCGTTTTCCTCTGTAGGACATTGTACCCTTGGGCTAGGGCCCTTGAGAAGCTTCCATTTTAAATGTTATTTGTGCCCAATATTAAGAGTTAAACATAAAGGTGGCCTTGGAACAAATTTGATGCGGTTTTTAAAATGTTTTAATTGTGGGAAAATAACGTGAAATTGACTGTCTTAACTGTTTTGTTTTGTTTTTTTTAAAGATCTTATTTATTCATTTGAGAGAGAGAGACAGAGATAGCCAGAGAGAGAGCACAAGCGAGCAGGGAGGAGAGGGAGAGGCAGGCTCGATGTGGGGCTCGATCCCAGGACCCTGGGATCATGACCTGAGCCGAAGGCAGACGCTTAATGACTGAGCCACCCAGGCGCCCCTGTCTTAACCACTTTTAAGTGTAAAGTTCAGTAGTGTTGAATACTCACGTTGTTGAGCAACCAGTCTCCAGAGCGTCTTCCCTCCTCCTAAACGGAAACTCCGTACTCATTACACAGCTAACTCCCATCCCTCCCTTCAGCCCCTGGCAGCCACCTTTCTACCTTCTAGATACCTCACTGAAGAGGAATCATACAGTACTTGCCCTCTGTGACTGGCTTATTTCACTGAGCATAATGTCTTCAAGGTTCATCCACGTTGTAGCACGTGTCTGAGTTTCCTTCCTTTTTAAGGCTGACTATTCAGTTGTATGAATATGCCGCATTTTGTTAATCCATTCTGCTGTTGACGGACACTTGGGTTGCTTCCACCTTTTAGCTCTTAGGACTAATGCTGCTATGAACATGGGTATATAACTATCTCTGCGAGACCCTGCTTTAAATTCTTTTGGGTGTGAATTTCTGGATCATGTGGTAATTCTATTTTTAGTTTTTGAGGAACCACCACACTGTTTTCTGTAATGGCTACACCATTTTACATTTCCACCAATAACGCACAAGGGTACAAATTTCTCCACGTCCTTGCCAACACTTGTTATTTTGTTTTGTTTTGATAATAGCAATTCTAATGGGTGTGAGGTGGTATCTCATTGTGCTTTTGATTTCCATTTCCCTAATGATTAGTGATGTTGAACATCTTTTCATGTGCTCATTGGCCATTTGTATATCTTCTTTGGAAAATGTCTATTCACATTCTTTGTCCCTTTTTTAATCAGGTTGTTCTTTGTTGAGTTGTAGGAGTTCCTTATATTTTCTAAATAATAATAATCCCTTAGCAGATGTATGATTTGCAAATATTTCCTCTTATTCCATAGGTTGCCTTTTTACTCTGAGTGTGCCCTGTGATGTACAGAAAATTTTTTGGCTTGGTTTATCATTTATCATATTCTCATGATAAGGTTGAATTGAAAAGCTTTAAATTTTTAAATGTTAGGGTAGGGTAGATTTTCCTAAGTAAAATCCACGTGTTTTTAAAGGACCTTTCCTAGTGATTTAATCTGAAGAGTACCTCTAGTGCTCAACATCTTTCATCCAGGAGGGTGTAAAATAGGGTAGGCAGAAACAAGCTCTGTTGTAGAATTGGCTTACTTCAGAGCCTTCCACTTGCAAGAGCTTTTTTCTTATGCTCTGAAAATCGTTTGTCTCTATTATTACAATAATAGGAAAATAAAGAAGAGCATTTACCTTCCTATAGTGTTTTTGTTCCCTGTTCCTGATTGATATTTATCAACGATTTCTTTAAAAATATAGCATATCTGCTCATCAGATCTTCAAATTACAAAAGCTGGGAAGATATTTTAGTAGTGGTAGAAGCTAAGCTCTTGTGTGTTGTGTGTCTTTTTTTAAAAAATATTTATTTATTTGAGAGAAAACATGCTCACATGAATGGGGGGAAGGGCAGAGGGAGAGAGAATCTCAAGCACACCCCCCACTGAGCGCAGGGCCCTACAAAGAGGCTCCATCCCACAACCCCGAGATCCTGACCTGAGCTGGAGTTTATGACCTGAGCTGAAACCAAGCGTCACTCTCAACCGACTGAGCCACCAGGTGTCCCTGGGCTAAGCTCTTGGGACGAAGAAGCCCTGAATGCAGTGGCTCGAGAACACAGAGGTCTGTTTCTCTTTGTAACACCCTTGCTGGGTAAGCGAGCTCTGTTCTAGAAGTCATGAAGGGACTGAGCTGGTAGGACTCAGTCATCCTCCAGGGTGGGTCTCATTGTTTCCATTTCCAGCCTGCAAGGAGTTAGTAGGGAAGTCTAGGATGAGGGATTGCTTTTTCACCAGGTGCTTTGGAAATTGTAAATGCCACTCCTGCTCACACACCTTTGGCAAGAACTTGGTTATGTGGCCTCACCTAATCGTAGGGGAGGCTGGGAAACAATCCTTAGCAAGGCAGCCAAATCCCTAGAGATAAGGGAGAAATCGGTTTGGGGGAGAACTGCTAGTTGTGTCTTCAAAGAGCAATAGCTATGACACATTAGCTGGTTTAGTAACCTGGAGGCATGGGCCCACAATCAACATATAAAACACTGAAGAGAGAACATCAGGTCTTCCTCTTCAGCCTACAAAAATCAGCTGTGGGGCACTGAATGGCATAGTTGCTGCTTTGGCGGTCCTGTTTGGAGAAGCCACAGGAAGCCTGTGAAAGGGCACCATGACATGCCGCGAGTTACCACTGACGTGCTTGTAGATGCCATACGCAGGAGCACAGGGCAACAGGGGCAGCTCTGGTGGTCCTGGCCAGCATCGGGACGGGGCGAGGACGCAGACCTGCATGTGAGTAACAGTTGAGAGAGCGGGCAGTGTTTATCCCGGAGAGGAGAGGATAGGGCAGGAGAACAATCTTCAGTTATTGACTGGGCTGCTTTATGAATGTGGAGTTAAAAACTGGGGGTGGAGCGTGGCCAAGGGTGAATTAAGACTACAGGGAGATGCTACAGGAAGTTATTAGACTCGGTAAGGAGTAACTCTTTGGCACTCCCGGCCTCAAGGCAAAGTAATACCCTGGGGAGATGCTGAATCACGGACACCGAAGATACTCAAGCAGTGGCTGGGAAAGCAGTGGGCAGGGGTGTTGTCTATGAAGTCCACACGCTGAGCACGTGGCAGGAGTGGAGCCCCTGTGAAAGCCCTTTAAACCCTCAGCATCTCTGATTCTGTGTTCTTCTGTACTGTGAGATTCACTACGCACACACACACACACACACTGGAATATTCATTTAAAAAGAAAGAAATCCTGCCATTTGTGACAATATGGATGGGCATTGAGGGCATTATGCTAAGTGAGATATATGAAATTTTTTTTTATTATGTTAATCACCATACATTACATCATTAGTTCTCGATGTAGTGTTCCATAATTCATTGCGTACAACATCCATGCAGAACGTGTCCTCCTCAATACCCATCACCAGGCTAACCCATCCTCCCACCCCCCTCCCCTCTAGAACCTTCAGTTTGTTTTTCAGAGTCCATAGTCTCTCATGGTTCATCTCCCCCTCCGATTTCCCTCCCTTCATTCTTCCCCTCCTGCTATCTTCTTCTGTTTTTTTTTTAACATATAATGTATTATTTGCTTCAGAGGTATAGATCTGTGATTCAACAGTCTTGCACAATTCACAGTGCTCACCATAGCACATACCCTCCCCAGTGTCTGTCACCCAGCCACCCCATCCCTCCCACCCCCCACCACTCCAGCAAAAACCTGTTTGTTTCCTGAGATTAAGAATTCCTCATATCAGTGAGATCATATGATACATGTCTTTCTCTGATTGACTTATTTTGCTTAGCATAATACCCTCCAGTTCCATCCACGTCGTTGCAAATGGCAAGGTTTCATTCTTTTTGATGGCTGCATAATATTTCGTTGTGTGTGTGTGTGTGTGTGTGTGTGTATACACACCACATCTTCTTTATCCATTCATCTGTCGATGGACGTCTTGGCTCTTTCCACAGTTTGGCTATTGTGGACATTGCTGCTATAAACTTCGGGGTGCATGTACCCCTTCGGATCCCTACATTTGTATCTTTGGGGTAAATACCCAGTAGTGCAATTGCTGGATTGTATGGTAGCTCTATTTTCAACTTTTTGAAGAACCTCCATACTGTTTTCCAGAGTGGCTGCATGAGCTTGCATTCCCACCAACAGTGTAGGAGGGTTCCCCTTTCTCCGCATCCCCGCCAACATCTGTCATTTCCTGACTTGTTAATTTTAGCCACTCTGACTGGTGTGAGGTGATATCTCATTGAGGTTTTGATTTGGATTTCCCTGGTGCCGAGCGATGTTGAGCACTTTTTCATGTGTCTGTTGGCCGTTTGGATGTCTTCTTTGGAAAAATGTCTGTTCATGTCTTCTGCCCATTTCTTCATTGGATCATTTGTTCTTTGGGTGTTGAGTTTGATAAGTTCTTTATAGATTTTGGATACTAGCCCTTTATCTGATATGTCATTTGCAAATATCTTCTCCCATTCTGTCGGTTGTCTTTTGGTTTTGTTGAGTGTTTCTTTTGCTGTGCAAAAGCTTTTTATCTTGATGAGGTCCCAATAGTTCATTTTTGCCCTTGCTTCCCTTGCCTTTGGCGATGTTTCTAGGAAGAAGTTGCTGCGGCTGAGGTCGAAGAGGTTGCTGCCTGTGTTCTCCTTTAGGATGTTGATGGACTCCTGTCTCACATTTAGGTCTTTCAACCATTTTGAGTCTATTTTTGTCTGTGGTGTAAGGAAATGGTCCAGTTTCATTCTTCTGCATGTGGCTGTCCAATTTTCCCAACACCATTTGTTGAAGAGACTCTTTTTTCCATTGGACATTCTTTCCTGCTTTGTCAAAGATGAGTTGACCATAGAGTTGAGGGTGCATTTCTGGGCTCTCTATTCTGTTCCTTTGATCTATGTGTCTGTTTTTGTGCCAGTACCATACTGTCTTGATGATGACAGCTTTGTAATAGAGCTTGAAGTCTGGAATTGTGATGCCACCAGCTTTGCTTTTCTTTTTCAACATTCCTCTGGCTGTTCGAGGTCTTTTCTGGTTCCATACAAATTTTAGGATTATTTGTTCCATTTCTTTGAAAAAAGTGGTTGGTATTTTGATGGGGATTGCATTGAATGTGTAGATTGCTCTAGGTAGCATTGACATCTTCACAATATTTGTTCTTCCAATCCATGAGCATGGAACGTTTTTCCATTTCTTTGTGTCTTCCTATTTTCTTTCATGAGTATTTTACAGTTTTCTGAGTACAGATTCTTTGCCTCTTCAGTTAGATTTATTCCTAGGTATCCTATGGTTTTGGGTGCAATTGTAAATGGGATCGACTCCTTAATTTCTCTTTCTTCTGTCTTGGTGGTGGTGTATAGGAATGCCACTGATTTGTGTGCATTGATTTTATATCCTGCCACTTTACTGAATTCCTATATGAGTTCTAGCAGTTTTGGGGTGGAGTCTTTTGGGTTTTCCACATAAAGTATCATATCATCTGCAAACAGTGAGAGTTTGACTTCTTTGCTGATTAGGATGCCTTTTATTTCTTTTTGTTGTCTAATTGCTGTGGCTAGGACTTCTAGTACTATGTTGAATAGCAGTGGTGATAGTGGACATCCCACTGGGTTCCTGACCTTAGGGGGAAAGCTCTCAGTTTTTCCCCATTGAGAATGATAGTTGCTGTGGGTTTTTCATAGATGGCTTTTATGATATTGAGGTATGTATCCTCTATGCCTATACTCTGAAGAGTTTTGATCAAGAAAGGATGCTGTACTTTGTCAAATGCTTTTTCTGCATCTATTGAGAGGATCATATGGTTCTTGTTCTTTCTTTTATTAATGTATTGTATCACCTTGGTTTGTGGATGTTGAACCAACCTTGCAGCCCAGGGATAAATCCCACTTGGTCATGGTGAATAATCCTTTTAATGTACTGTTGGATCCTGTTGGCTAGTATTTTGGTGAGAATTTTTGCATCCATGTTCATCAGGGATATTGGTCTGTAATTCTCCTTTTTGATGGGGTCTTTGTCTGGTTTGGGGATCAAGGTAATGGTGGCCTCATAAAATGAGTTTGGAAGTTTTCCTTCCATTTCTATTTTTTGGAACAGTTTCAGAAGAATAGGTAGTAATTCTTCTTTAAATGTTTGGGTAGAATTCCCCTGGGAAGCCATCTGGCCCTGGGCTTTTGTTTGTTGGGAGATTTTTGATGACTGCTTCAATTTCCTTAGTGGTTATAGGTCTGTTCAGGTGTTCTATTTCTTCCTGGTTCAGTTTTGGTAGTTGATATATCTCTAGGAATGCATCCATTTCTTCCAGATTATCTAATTGGCTGGCATATAGTTGTTCATAATATGTTCTTATAATTGTTTGTATTTCTTTGGTGTTGGTTGTGATCTCTCCTCTTTCATTCATGATTTTATTTATTTGGGTAATTTCTCTTTTCTTTTTGATAAGTCTGGCCAGGGGTTTATCAATCTTGTTAATTCTTTCAAAGAACCAGCTCCTTGTTTTGTTGATCTGTTCTACTGTTCTTTTGGTTTCTATCTCATTGATTTCTGCTCTGATCTTTATTATTTCTCTTCTCCTCTGGGTTTAGGCTTTATTTGCTGTTCTCTCTCCAGCTCCTTTGGGTGTAGGGTTAGGTTGTGTATTTAAGACCTTTCTTGTTTCTTGAGAAAGGCTTGTATTGCTGTATACTTTCCTCTTAGGACTGCCTTTGCTGCATTCCAAAGATTTTGACTGTTTTTTTTTTTTAAGATTTTTTATTTATTTGACAGAGAGAGATACAGCGAAAGAGGGAACACAAGCAGCGGGAGTGGGAGAGGGAGAAGCAGGCTTCCTGCCGAGCAGGGAGCCCGATGTGGGGCTCGATCTCAGGACCCTGGGACCATGACCTGAGCCAAAGGCAGACGCTTAACGACTGAGCCACCCAGGCGCCCCTCGACTGTTTTCATTTTCATTTGTTTCTATGAATTTTTTTAATTCTTCTTTAATTTCCTGGTTGACCCATTCATTCTTTAGTAGGATGCTCTTTAGCCTCCATGTATTTGAGTTCTTTCTGACTTTCCTCTTGTGATTGAGTTCTAGTTTCAAAGCATTGTGGTCTGAAAATATGCAGGGAATGATCCCAATCTTTTGGTGCTGGTTGAGACCTGATTTGTGACCTAGGATGTGATCTATTCTGGAGAATGTTCCATGGGCACTAGAGAAGAATGTGTATTCTGTTGCTTTGGGATGGAATGTTCTGAATATATCTGTGAAGTCCATTTGGTCCAGTGTGTCATTTAAAGTCTTTATTTCCTTGTTGATCTTTTGCTTAGATGATCTGTCCATTTCAGTGAGGGGGGTGTTAAAGTCCCCCACTATTATTGTATTGTTGTCGATGTGTTTCTTTGCTTTTGTTATTAATTGCCTTATATAATTGGCTGCTCCCATGTTAGGGGCATAGATATTTACAATTGTTAGATCTTCTTGTTGGGTAGACCCTTTAAGCATGATATAGTGTCCTTCCTCATCTCTTCTCTTATTATAGTCTTTGGTTTAAAATCTAATTTGTCTGATACAAGAATTGCCACCCCAGCTTTCTTTTGATGTCCATTAGCATGGTAAATGGTTTTCCACCCCTTCACTTTCAATCTGGGGGTGTCTTTGTGTCTAAAATGAGTCTCTTGCAGACAGCATATCAATGGGTCTTGTTTTTTTATGCAATCTGATAGCCTGTGTCTTTTGATTGGGGCATTTAGCCCATTTACTTTCAGGGTAACTATTGAAAGATAAGAATTTAGTGCCATTGTATTGCCTGTAAGGTGACTGTTACTGTATATTGTCTGTGTTCCTTTCTGGTCTATGTTGCTTTTAGGCTCTCTCTTTGCTTAGAGGACCCCTTTCAATATTTCTTGTAGGGCTGGTTTTGTGTTTGCAAATTCCTTTAGTTTTTGTTTGTCCTGGAAGCTTTTTATCTCTCCTTCTATTTTCAATGACAGCCTAGCTGGATATAGTATTCTTGGCTGCATATTTTTCTCATTTAGTGCTCTGAATATATCATGCCAGTCCTTTCTGGTCTGCCAGGTCTCTGTGGATAGGTCTGTTGCCAATCTAATGTTTCTACCATTGTAGGTTACATATCTCTTCTCCCCAGCTGCTTTCAGGATTTTCTCTTTGTCTCTGAGACTCGTAAGTTTTACTTTTAGGTGTCGGGGTGTTGACCTGTTTTTATTGATTTTGAGAGGGGTTCTCTGTGCTTCCTGGATTTTGCTGCCTGTTTCCTTCCCCAAATTAGGGAAGTTCTCTGCTATAATTTGCTCCAGTATACCTTCTGCCCCCCTCTCTCTTTCTTCTTCTTCTGGGATCCCAATTATTCTATAATGTTGTTTCATCTTATGGTATCGCTTATCGCTCGAATTCTGCCCCTGTGATCCAGTAGTTGTTTATCTCTCTTTTTCTCAGCTTTATTTTCCATCATTTGGTCTTCTATATCACTAATTCTCTCTTCTGCCTCATTTATCCTAGCAGTTAGAGCCTCCATTTTTGATTGCACCTCATTAATAGCCTTTTTGATTTCGACTTGGTTAGATTTTAGGTCTTTTATTTCTCCAGAAAGTGTTTCTCTCATAACTTCCATGCTTTTTTCAAGCCCAGCTAGTATCTTTAAAATCATCATTCTGAACTCTAGTTCCAACATCGTACTAATGTCTGTATTGAGTAGGCCCTTGGCAGTCGGTACTGCCTCTTGTTCTTTTTGTTGAGGTGATTTTTTCCATTTTGTCATTTTGTCCAGAGGAGAATAGATGAATGAGAGAACAAAATGCTAACAGGGTAACAATGTCCCCAGAAAATATACTCTAAACAAATCAGAAAAGACCTGAAACTGGGGGAAAAGAAAGGGAAAGAAAGAAAAAAGAAAAAGAAAAAGATAAAAACAAACAAAAACAGAACAAAACCAAAAAAACCAGAATATGATCAAATATGATCAGGCTGGTGCATAGATCAGTGCCACACACTAGATTTTGGGTGTATTTTTGGCTGTTAGAAGAAAGTGCCTCCCAAAATTTTAAAGAAAGAAAAACTTATATATGTACAAAAATAAGGGTTAATACGATGAAGGGATGAAATATGATTGTAAAGATGAAAATTATATAAGATTTTATAAGAGGAATTGATAAGAAGTTTGAAAAAAAGAAGAGGATTTAAAAAAAAAAAAGGAAAAAAATAAAGGGAGAGAATATAATCAGGCAGGAGACTAGAACAAAGCCATACACTAGAGATTTAGGGTATATTTTGATCTGTTAGAAGAAACTGTATCTCAAAGTTTTAAAGAGAGAACAACTTATATATATATATATATATACGCCAAAAATAAGGGTAACTACTATGAAGGGATAGAATATGACTCTAAAAATGAAAAATAAAAATGTTTTTTTAATAAAGGGATTGATAAGATGTTGGTTGAAAAAGGGAAAAAGAAAAACTCAAAAAAAAAAGTTAAAAAAATTAACTTTGAAAAACTAAAGAATCATGGTAAAAAAGCCATGAATTCTATGTGCAGTATTCCCCTAGCGCTGGAGTTCTGCCGTTCTCATTGATCGATAAACTTGGTCTTGGCTGGCTGTTCTTGCTGATCTTCTGGGGGAGGGGCCTGTTGCCATGGTTCCCAAATGTCTTTGCCGGAGGTGGAATTGCCCCATCCTTGCCGGTCTGGGCTAAGTAATCTGCTCGGGTTTGCTCTCAGGAGCTTTTGTTCCTGCAAGCTTTCCATACAGCTTTGGAGGCCGAGAGTGAAAATGGCGCCCTCCCAATCTCTGCCCCGGAGGAGCCGAGAACTCGGGGCCCCGCTCCTCAGTGCGCCCCCAGAGAAAGCAGTCAGTCACTCCTGTCTACCTGGTCTCCAGCCGCACTCCATGCTCACCCGGCCTGTGACCGAGCATTTCTGTCTCTGGCACCCGACCCCTCCGTGTGGCGTCTCCCAACCCAGCAGATCTCTGCGGTGTGCTCCCACGCTGCTCCTCTCAGGGGAAAGGGGAATCTCCCCGGATCTGCTGCTTGTTGGGTCCCTGCTGGAGGAGCAGTGGCCCGACTGTGCAGTGGATCACGGTTTATGGCAACCCCGAGCTGAGAGTCCGCTCCTCGGCTATGTCTCTGCAGCCGGCTTCCCCGCTCCAATACCCAGGAGCGCTGCTGCACTCAGACACCCCCGGTCTTTCTGTGACCCCGAGGGTCCCGAGACCACACTGTCCCAGCGAGGGTTCCACCCCCTGCTTAACCACTGGAGCGACGTCCCTCAGCGGAGCAGACTTCTAAAAGTTCCGATTTTGTGCTCCGCTGCTCTATCACTTGCCAGTAGCTGCTGATGGAGGCTCCCTCCCCCGCCGTCTATCCTCCCGAATATCCCCTCGGATTCACTTCTCCGAACGTTCTACCTTCCAGAAAGTGGTCGCTTTTCTGTTCAGAGAGTTGTTGCTGTTCTTTTCTTCGATCTCCTGTTGAGTTTGTAGGTGTTCAGAATGGTTTGATCCCTATCCAGACGAATTTCTGGGACCAGAAGAAATCCAGGTCTCCTACTCCTCCCCTAAGTGAGATAAGTCAGAGAAAGATACTGTATGATCTCACTCAATAATGAGAAGTTTTATTTTACTTTACTTTTTTTTTTAAGATTTTATTTATTTGAGCAAGATAGAGAAAGAGCACAAGCAGGGGGAATGGCAAGCAGAGGGAGCGGGAGAAGCAGGCTCCCCACTGAGCAGGGAGCCCGACTCGGGGTTCAATCCCAGGACCCTGGGATCATGACCTGAGCTGAAAGCAGATGCTTAACTGTCGGAGCCACCCAGGTGCCCCAGTAATATGAAATTTTAAACCAAACCAAACCAAACTGAGCTTATATAATATACAGAGAATAGATTGGTGGTTGCCAGAAGCAGGGGTTGAGGGATTGGGAGAAATGGGTGAAGGGGGTCAAAAGGTACAGACTTTCAGTTATAAAATACAAATAACTCCTGGCAATGTAATG
The DNA here is from genome assembly GCF_029215605.1 of Mirounga angustirostris. Lineage (NCBI taxonomy): Eukaryota > Metazoa > Chordata > Mammalia > Carnivora > Phocidae > Mirounga > Mirounga angustirostris. The sequence continues at coordinate 12,014,861 of NW_026991711.1, read as the reverse complement.
TACACTGTAATGAATAGTTAATATTATATTGCAGTACTCACTTTGGCAGCACATATATAAACATCGGAAGGATACAGAGATTAGTGTGACCCCTATTAGCATGATAAATAAAAAAATCTTAAATAAAAAAAGAATATATACTTCCAGAAAATACTTTAAAGATAGTTAAAGAGGAACAGAATGAAAGAAATCTGACACCATTAAAATAAGGGTAAAACGACAAGACCTAGATAAGGAGTTGGTAGGATGACCTCTTTGAAACATTTGTAAAATAAAATGTACAAAGTAATATATTTTTTTTATATATTACTAACAGTTGTTACAGAACTTTGATATGGATTATTTAAGCTTCTGTGTTAAAGCTGTTTTTCTGAAAGAGAATGCAGTTGGTTTTTTTTTTTTTAATTTTTTTTTTTAAGATTTTATTTATTTGACAGAGAGAGACACAGCGAGAGAGGGAACACAAGCAGGGGGAGTGGGAGAGGGAGAAGCAGGCTTCCCACGGAGCAGGGAGCCCGATGTGGGGCTCGATCCCAGGACCCTGGGACCATGACCTGAGCCGAAGGCAGACAGACGCTTAACAACTGAGCCACCCAGGCGTCCCTTTTTTAAGATTTTTAATTTATTCATTTGAGAGCACAAGTAGGGGGAGAGGCAGAGGGAGAGGGAGAAGCAGACTCCCCACTGAGCTGGGAGCCCGACATGGGGCTCTATCCCAGGACCTGGGATCATGACCTGAGCTGAAGGGAGACGCTTAACCATCTGAGGCACCCAAGCGCCCCACGTCTGCGGTTTAGTAGGCTTTGCCTGCAGTCACACTGTGAACCACTAGATGGCAGCGTGAGGCAGAACTTGATAATAGAAGCTGGCTGGGTGGTAGTGGAGAGGGTATGTGCTGTGGTGAGCGCTGTGAATTGTATTGTTGAATCACAGACCTGGACCTCTGAGAAATAATACATTATAAGTTACAAAAAGAAAAAGATAGTAGGAAGGGAAAAATAAAGGGGGGGAAATCGGAGGGGGAGACTAACCATGAGAGACTATGGACTCTGAGAAACAAACTGAGGGTTCTAGAGGGGAGGGAGGTGGGGTGATGGGCTAGCCCGGTGATGGGTATTAAAGAGGGCACGTTCTGCATGGACCACTAGGTGTCATACGCAAACAATGAATCATGGAACACTACAGCAAAAACTAATGATGTAATGTATGGTGATTAACATAACATAATAAAATATAATTTAAAAAAAGCTGTCACCCATATCTTTAGATGCTTTGGTGAGCATTTGTTTTACCTGGCATGGGGAGTGATAACCTGTTCTTTAACAGAGAATAAAATAGATGTTTCAGAGAAAAAAAAAAAAAAAGCTGTAAGCCTGTTCTGAAAGTTATTAAATGTGGCCCAAATGGTGAAATAGTTTTGTAACCAAATAAATGAGAGAGACGTTTTGTAATTGTACAAACAGCTTGAACAGCTTGGATACCCCGTGAGTATTTTTTAGAGCATGTGTACCGTAGAATTTAAAACCGGTATTGTGTATGTGTGCTTATCATTTGCTAAACTACATGACAAAGTATTTCAAACATCATAGGTATAGCAATTGTGAAACTCCTATGATGCAGATCTAATAATTTTAGGTTCTGATTATGAGTGGGCTTAATACAGCACAATTCCAAACTTATAACTAAGCAAGGTGAGGGAACGTCCTCCTTGGCCCCAATAGTAACCTTAAGGGAAAAAAAAATATTCCGTGTCATCTGAAAATTATTGGGCCAGCCAAAGAGAATTATAAGCAGAGAGTTTTGTCAAAGGGATACAGTAATATTGTTTAGTGATTTGTGTGTCTGAAGTCTTGCATGAGGCACAGGCTGTATTTTTACCAGAATGCACGTGCATGTAACTATTTGTAAGAAAACAATTGGAATTCAGCAGAGGTGGATATTATATAATCCCATGTTACAGTCAGCAGCTTTTGTCCTCCTAAATAATGTACCTTAGCTAATTCTTGGACACAGATGGAGTAGGAGATTTTAATACCTACTTCTGGCATTTCTGTATCAAAAACCATGTATAGATATAGATATCAATAATAAGTAGAATATTCTCAAACCCCTAAACTGAGTAAGTAGGAGACAAGAAGTTGTACTTAGCCACATAGTCATACAGAAATTGGTGTTGTTGTTAGGGGCGCCTGGGTGGCTCAGTTGTTAAGCGTCTGCCTTCGGCTCGGGTCATGATCCCAGGGTCCTGGGATCGAGCCCCACATCAGGCTCCCTGCTCGGCGGGAAGCCTGCTTCTCCCTCTCCCACTCCCCCTGCTTGTGTTCCCTCTCTCACTGTCTCTCTCTCTGTCAAATAAATAAATAAAATCTTTAAAAAAAAAAAAAAAGAAATTGGTGTTGTTGGTATGGACACACACAAGTTCGTTCTAAGGAAAGATAAAAATAAGGAACAGGAAGCTGAACAGTGAAAGGTGATTTTTATTATATTGTCTGTACTTTGAATAACTTACAAAATATACTAATGTTTTGTGGTAAATTTTTTTTTTGGAAAAGTCAGTTTTCGTCTGTTTTTTGTTTTTTTTTTTGGCAGAGGGGGAGGGTGGGGAGGAGAAGGAAGAATTTCCACAGTAAGGAAAGGAATACCTTGATACTCCCTTGTATAAAGTAACTACTTAGTAAATGTTTGAGCGTGCACATATCCATGCATGAATGAATGAGAGAATTCTACCACATAGTTTACAAGAATGATCATCTCTCTCTAATTGCTCCATTTCCACATTCCGCAAGTATTTATTGAGCACCAAGTTTGTGCTAGACACTGTTCTGGGCTCTAAGGATCCTGAACTGACCAAAACAGAGACTATTTCTCATTGAATTTGCATTTTAATTGGGGGTGGAAGGCAGTAAACAAGATAATATGTAGTATGTCAGATGATGATCTGTGCTGGGTCAAAAATAAATAAGCCAACTAACCAGTCAGCCAGGACAGGGAATGCCGGGGTGTGAGTGGGGTTGCATGATCAGGAATGGCCTCAGTGAGCCAGTGACGTTTGAACAGAGCCCTGGAGGAGTCGGGGAGTGAGCCATGCGGCAATCTGGGGGAAGTATATTTCAGGCCTAAGGGATAGAGGCCCTCAGGTGGGGGACTGCCCCGGGCGACTGTGTAGCTGGAGCCGAGGGAGCTGGGAGGATTAGGAGGAGACGGAGTCAGGGCGGTAAGAGAGGTCACAGGGCGTTACCCGCGACTGTACAGACTTGGGCATTGACTCGGGCAGTGGGGATCCATTTATGATTCTTCTGAGATGGAGGCACACCGGTCTGTACTGTTGTTTCCATTATTGTTCCTGTCCCTTTAGAACGTATGCAGTCATTTTACACACTTACACGTCGTTCTCCAGTGGTCAGCTTCTCCCTCAGGGCGGGCTGCTGCCTCCGGTGGTTTGTGATTTTTGATTGTGAGCTCATTTCCAGTGGCTTTTGTTAGCTGTTGGAACCCTCACGGACCCTCTCGTGGAAGTATCCCTACAGGGGACTTTGTTTTTACTACTGCTGAGTCCCCAGGGATCTTTGTTGTCCTGGACTGGCTTTTATATTTTCTTACCTTAGAGTTTCCATACCATTCCATACCATTAAATCTAGACCACAAATTTAGGTATGATAGAGGCCGTGGATTTTAACTATTTGTTGGAGTGGTTTATTCTTTTCTTTTTCAAGGCCCTTGATGTGAGCTAAATGTCTTCACTGCTTCAGCGGGCTGAATGGAGTATTTTTAGCCTTCTCTGTAAAATACACAGGTCTTTGAGCATCTGGGCTCAGTCCCAGGTGTTGCTCCTTAAGCAGCTTGAGGCCATGTCTTCTATCTCTGAGTAGGCCTAAAAATCTAGCCCCCAACCCGAGGGCCTTGTATCTAAGTGCCTTGGGGGTCACTGAAGCAGCATATGCTTTGCTTTTTGTCTTTGCTCTAGTATTTGGGTTTATTACAGAATTTTTTAAACAGATACAGAAGTGGAGAGAGTACTATAATGAATCTGAGTTTCAACTTCACCCACCTTCAGCAGTGACCAGCTCACAGCCATCTTGTTTTATCTGTATCCTCACTTCCACTTATGTGATTCTAATGGACCTGTGATAGACTGTCTTTGCTATATAAAGCCAAGAGTAGAAATGAAGGGTCAGAGGGTGTGTGTGTGTATGTATATATGTATGCATATTCCTGCTTGTTTGGTCCCTATTCTGTGGCATTGGTCTGTTTATCTGTTCATGTGCCCCATACTCTAATATCTTTACGTTAGTGTGCTTTTTAGTATATGTTAATATCTAGTAGAACAAACCACTTTTTTGTTCATCTTTTAAAAAAATAACCTAACTATTCGTGTACTTTTATTCTTCCATGTAAGTTTTAGACTAAGTAATCAGTTATCTTAAAATTTTAGCTGGAAAAATTTTTTTTGCTGGAATTTGAGATGACATTTAACTTATAGATTGATTTGGGAGAGAACTGATACCTTTGTAAGTTTTCTCATTCAAGAACATGAAATATCTCTTTTATAACATCTGTGTTTATTAGATTTAAACATTTTTTTTTTGTACAGATCTTTTGTATTCTTAGATACCATGTAGTTTTTGTTATGGTAAATGCTACTGTATTTATTTATTATGTTTCCTAAGTGTAGTTGTTTTATTACTAGAGAAACATTTTTGTAAGTTGATCTTGCATTTGACAGCCATATTAAACTTTCCCGTTACTGAATCTGTTCATTCTTCTATGTGGCATGATAGTGTATGTTTTACTTTACAAGAAACTGCCAAACCGTTTTCCAAAGTGTCAGTAACATTTTGCACTCTAATCAGCAATGTATGAGAATCCCATTTACTCTACATCCTCAGGTCATTTGGCAGTATCAATTAAAAAGAAATAGCCAATCCAGTGGCTATCCGATGGTATCTACTGCTTACTATTATTTTATTTTGCATTCCCCTAATGACTAAATGATGTGTTAAGCATTTCTTCATATGCTTCTTTGCTATTGGTATATCTTTAACATCTCTTCCTCCTTCCTGTTTAAATTGGGTTTTTTTCTTATTACTTAATTGTGAGAGTTCTTTAAATTTTGGACACAAGTTCTTTATCAAATGTGTATTCTGCAAATACTTCCACTGCCTCATCTTTTCATTTTCTGAATCGTGATCTTCAAAAGACCACAGATACAAATTTTGATGAAATCTAATCTATCAGTTTTTTTTTTTAATAGCTCATGTTTATTGTATTCAGTCTAAGAAAATCTTTACCTAATTCATGGTTACAGAGATTTTATAGTTTCAGGTTTTTCATTTAGGTATATGACCCATTTTGAGTTAATTTTTATTTATGATATGAATTATGAGTTGAAGGTCATTTGTTTATATATGAATGTCCAATTGTTCTAGCCTCTGTTATTGAAGAGAGTATCTTTTTAAATAGAATTACCTTGGAGCCTTTGTTAAAAATTACTTGCCCAGGTATTAATGGGTCTATTTCTGGACTCTGTATTCAGTCTCACGGGTATATATGTTTCTCCTTTTCTCAGTAATGCACTATCTTGATTATTATAGCTTTCTAAATCTTGAGGTCAGATGCTATCAACCTTCAAACTTTTTTTTTTCCCAAAATTGCTTTGGCTATTCTAGTTCTTCTGCTTTTTATTATGAATTTGGAATTTCACTGGGATTACACTGACTTTATACATCAATTTGAAGAAAATTGGCATTTAAACAATATTGAGTGTTCTAATCCATGCACATGGTATATCTCCATATATTTAGGTCTGTTTTTAAAAAAATTTCTCTCTTTGGGAATTACAGTTTTCAGTATAAAAATTTTGCACATATCTTGCTAGATCCATATCTGAGTATTTCATGGTGTTTGGCGTTATGGCAAAAGGTATTTGCATTTTGAAAAAATTTTAGTGATTTGCTAGTATATAGAAATACAATTGATTTTTTTTCCAGTGGGGTTTATTCCAGGAATGCTGATATAATTTCATGTAAAGAGAACTGTTAGCATGTATCATGTATTTAGTAGGTCAAAGGCAGCAAAAGTGGTATTTGACCATTCAGATATAATCAAGTCATACCCATATACTTAAAACCATAGCTTTCAATTCCTTTTTTTAAAAAAAGATTTTATTTATTTATTTTGAGAGAGAGAAAGCATGAGTGGGGGGGGGGTGCAGAAGGAGAGGGAGAAGCAGGGTCCCTGCTGAGCGGGGAGCCCGACACAGGACTTCATCCCAGGACCCTGGGATCGTGACCTGAGCTGAAGGCAGACACTTAACCGACTGAACCACCCAGGTGCTTCACTTTCTATTGCTTTTTAATTTTATTTTTTTTAAGTGTGGAAAAAAAAAAAAAAACCCGCATAATATATCATCTTAACTATTTTCAAGGGTGCAGTTAAGTAATGTTAAATATATTTACAGTGTTGTGCCGCAGCTCTCCAGAACTTGATTTCATCTTGCAAAACTGACGCTGTACTCCTGAAACAGTAACTCCCAGGGGCACCTGGCTGGCTCAGTTAGTAGAGCAAATGACTTGATCTCAGGGTCGTGAGTTCAAGCCCTACATTGAGCATGGAGCCTACTTAAAAACAGAAAACAGGGCGCCTGGGTGGCTCAGATGGTTAAGCGTCTGCCTTCGGCTCAGGTCATGATCTCAGGGTCCTGGGATCGAGTCCCGCATCGGGTTCCCTGCTCGGTGCAGAGCCTGCTTCTCCCTCTCCCTCTGCCATTCCCTCTGCTTGTGCTCTTCTGTCTATCTCTCTGTCAAATAAATAAATAAAATCTTTAAAAAAAAAATAAAAAATAAAAACAGAAAACAAAAAAACACAACAGTAACTCCCCATTTCCCATTCTTCCTAGCCTTTGGTAACCACTATTCTACTTTCTCACGGAGCTGCTCTACTAGCCTTTTGTTGTTGTTACTGATCCTTTTAGATTTTCCACATAGATATTCATGTTGTCTGAGAATAGAGGCATTTTTGTGCCTTTCCAGCCTTTTAATGGGAAGGACACCCAGTGAGATGTTGCATAGGTGGAGAGAGTTGATGTACCTGGTCTTGTTCCAGATCTTTGGGGGAAAACATTCAGTATGTTAGCAGAGATATTTATTAGATTCCCTTTATCGGGTCGAGGAAGTCTCTCTTAATTGATAGTTTGCCTAGAGTTTTTATCATAAATAAACTGAATTTTGTCAAATAATTCTTTTTTCATCTACTGGTACGGTCTACTTAGACTGCTTATATGGTGTATTACATTGATACTTGAATGATAAACATTCCTGTCATTCCTGTGATAAACTCCACTTGGTGTATTCTTCCTTTTATGTATTTCTAGATTTGATTTGCTAATATTTTGTTGAGAACTTTTATGTCTGTATTTATGTGTGGTGTTGGTCCATAGTTTTTGTGTAATATCTTTGTGTGCTCTTGGTATTAAGGTAATGCTGGTCTGATAAAGTTAGCTGGGACATGTTACCTTCTCTTCTATTTTCTTAGAGTATTTCTGTAGAATTAGTATCATTTCTTCCTTAAATATTGGGCAGTTTTGGCCAGCGAAGCTATCTGGACCAAGAGTTTTCTTTTTGGATAGGTATTTTTGTTTTTTATCTGTGATTTCAGTTTCTTTTACATATTAACAACTATAAAAAATTACTCAGATGTTTATACACACGTAAATGTTTATACACACATGGATGTTTACTTATAATTGCCCAAATTTGGAAGCATCCAAAATGTCCTTCCATAGGTGAATGGATAAACAAACTTGGCACATCCAGACAATAGAATATTACTCAGTGCTAAAAAGAAATGAGATTATAGGGGTGCCTGGGTGGCTCAGTCAGTTAAGCGTCTGCCTTCGGCTCAGGTCATGATCCCAGGGTCGTGGGATCGAGCCCCACATCGGGCTCCCTGCTCAGCGGGAAGCCTGCTTCTCCCTCTCCCACTCCCCCTGCTTGTGTTCCCTCTCTCGCTGTGTCTCTGTCAAATAAATAAATAAAATCTTAAAAAAAAAAAAGTCTGACTCTTGATCTCAGCTCAGGTCTGTCTCAGGGTCGTGAGTTCAAGCCGTGTGTTGGGCTCCATTCTGGGTGTGGAGCCTACTTAAAAATTAATAATAATTAAAAAAATGAGATTAGCAAGCCATGAAAAGACATGGAGGAAGCTTAAAAGCATATTGCAAAGTAAAGGAGGGCAATTTGAAAAGGCTACCTACCGTATGATTTCCAACTATATAACGTTCTGGAAACAGTGAAAAGATCAGTGGTCACCAAGGGGGAGGATGGGATGAATAGGCAGACCACAGAGTATTTTTAGGTCAGTGAAACTATTCTGTATGATACCGTAATGGTGGGTATATGTCATCATACATTTGTCCATGCCCATTGAATGTACAACAGAATGACCCGTGCTATAAACTATGGACTGAATGATAATATGTCAGTGTAAGTCCATCAGTTGTAACAAGTGCGCCACTCTGGTGGAGGATTTGGTAATGGAGGAGATTATGCATGTGTGGGTGACATCTCTGTACCTTTCTTTCCGTTTTGCTGCGAACCTTAATTGTTCTAGAAAGAATGAAATCTTTAAATGAAAAAAGTCTAGATGATTTTTTTCTCTTCTCTGTGTTCAGTGTCATTGATTTTTGCCCCTGCCATTGTTATTTCTTTCCTTCTGCTTACTTTGGCATTAATTTGATCTTTATTTACTACCTTGAGAGCTTGGAGGTTCCAGCACGGGAGCGCAGCTACTCGTATACCCTTGACCGAAGAACGGTCCTCCTCTATCGGGGAAGGTCGTCCTCTTCGACCGAGCGCGCAGCTTCGGGAGGGACGCACATGGAGCGGTGAGGGAGGAAGGGGATACCCGCCTAGCCAGCCAGATCAGCCGAATCAACCCTGGCAATTAATGGGGTGACAGATGTTGCAGCCAGATCGCCCTCACATCCTGATCTTTATTTACTTCCTTAGGATAGAAGCCTAGACCATCAATTTGAAACCTTTCTTTTCTAATAGAAGTATTCAGTGCTATACATTTCTCTTTAGGCACTGCTTTAGCTGCATCCCACGAGTTTTGTGGCATGTTTTATTTTCATTCAATTAAAAATATTTTCTGGCATCCCTTGTGATGTCCTCTTTGATTCATGAGTTAGTCAAAAGTGGATTGATTAATTTCCAGGTTTTCCGAAATATATTTCTGTTACTGGTTGCTAACTCTGTGTATTCAGAGAACCTGTTTTGTATGATTCCAGTTGATTTCAGTTTGTTGAAGTTTGTTTTTTGGTTTCTCTTGCTAACTATTCCATATACACTTACAAAGAGTATGTATTCTTATATTGTTGGGTGTTGTGCTCCATGAATGTCAATTGGGTCAAGTTGGTTGATGTGGTTTTTATGTCTTCTGCATCCCTACTGGTTTTCTGTCCACTTGTTCTGTTAGTTACAGAGCAAAGGATGTTGAATACTTGAACTCTAATTGTGGATTTGTCTAGTTCTCCTTTTTAATCACCCTTAATTTCAGCTTTCTGTACCTCCTTAATTCTTAATGGAGTACTTCCTCCACAAGTATTTTCAGAGTTAGTCTTTGTGCATGGCAAAGCTATGAGTCCTTGTATAAATGAAGATATTTTTTCATTTGCTGTCACTTTTAAATAATAATGATATGTATGGATGAAAATTTTAGGTTGAAGTTCTTTTTCTTCATTATTTTCATGGTATTCCTCCATGATCTTATTGAATCTCTTGTGTCTTGAGAAATCTGAGGTTGGTCCTATTCTTTTGTCATTTGTTTTGTCTTTGCCTTTGGAAGTTACTGAATTTACCCTTGACTTTCTTAAATATCATTTAATTAATAATATATGTACATACAGATTATCTTTAAATTGTATGGCTAACCCTTAATCGAAATATTTTTGTGTTCTTTAAATATATTCTCTCCATCCCTTCATCTCCTCCCCATCCACCTCTTGTGTTCTTTAAATATATTCTTCTCCATCCCATTCATCTCCTCCCCATCCACCCCTTCCCCTCAGTCTTTTATGCTGACTCCTGGGAGAGTTCCTTAATTTTTTTGTTGTTGTTTTTTCTGGCTTAGTAATTCATTCCTCAGCTGTATCTATCCCATCTGTTATGTTTTTCATACTTAATGTTTCCACATAGTTTGATTTCATATTTACAATATGTTCTCTTTTTTCTTATATTGGTATAGATATTAATACAGGTGGTAACTTAGGTTCTTCCAAAAATTGTGTTTCATTAGTAATACCATGCAGTTTGTTATTTCTCTTCTGTTGTGATTGTATTCTAAGAATGTCTAGCTATTTGGGCCTCACAACTTATGTTCCCTTGAGGCATATTAAGCTATTTTGGCGATGTCAGATCAGATGAGAGCGGGAATGAGCCCACAAGGATAGAGAACCCATAGTCACCACAGCACTATTTGTTACCCACTCTTGTTTGCTGATGTTCCATCACGCATGTAGGCTACTTGGGGATTCACCTTCAAACTCTTGGAAGTAAACAGTATTGAGAAGAAACATTTTTCTTTATATGGTGATTTGCCTGTGGTGGGGGGAGGCAGGACGTAGAGGAAGAAGGCAGTGAGGGAATGCTGTGCCTAGTACCAGCCTTGCAGTATGGTTGACAAATGTAGTGGAGTTCTTACTGTTAATACTTGGCAACAGTTTGTGATGAGGTGCTTTGGACTTGTTCTGGTTTTCATCTCTTTTGATTGTACACTTGGTGGGCCCTGTCAATCAGGGAACTCGTGTATTTCTCTTGAATTTTTTCCTGAATTATTTTGATCATCTCCTCTTCCATTTTCTTGGTTCTCTCTTTCCAGAGATCCTATTATCTGGCTGAACAGGTCTAATTTCAATCCTTTTTTTCTCCTCTTCCTTTTTTGTATTTTTGCTGTCCTTGCTGGGAAACTACTTGAGTTCTATCTTCTAACTTTTCTAATTAGTATTTAAAAATAAACTTTTAGGGCGCCTGGGTGGCTCAGTCATTAAGCGTCTACCTTCGGCTCAGGTCATGATCCCAGGGTCCTGGGATCGAGTCCCACATCGGCTCCCTGCTCGGCAGGAAGCCTGCTTCTTGCTCTCCCACTCCCCCTGCTTGTGTTCCTGCTCTCGCTATCTCTCTCTCTGTCAAATAAATAAATAAAATCTTTAAAAAAAAATAAAATTAAATAAAAATAAAAATAAAAATAAACTTTTATTGACAGACAGCATGTACATGGAAAGTGTACATATCCTAAGTTCAGAGCCTGCTGAATTTTGACAAAGTGATACCCCCCTTTTATTTATTTATTTATTTTTACAGATTTTATTTATTTCAGAGGGAGAGAGGGGAGAGAGAGAGCACACAAGCAAGCATGAGCGGGGTTGGGGGGAGAGGCAGAGGGAGAAGCAGACTCCCCCCTGAGCAGGGAGCTTGACATGGGGCTTGATCCCAGGACCTTGAGATCATGACCTGAGCCAAAGGCAGACGCTTAACCGACTGAGCCACCCAGGCGCCCCAGTGACATCCCTTTAAACACCATCCAGATGAAGAAGTAGAGCATCACCTGCACTTTTGCTGCCTCCCAATCACGACTTCTTCCCCAAAGTCTGTACTGACTTTTAACACCTTGTTTAATTTTGTCTGCTTTTGAAGTTGGTATAAATGGAAATGTAGACTCCATGTCTAGTGTCTTTCTCTTAGTATCCTGTTCTGTTTCATCCATGTTCCTGCACCTCTAGTAGTTCACACTGTATCATTCATTACCGTGTAGTGTTCTGGCATGTGAGTTACTACCGTTTATCCATTCTACTGTTGATGGTCTTGGGGGTTGTCTCTGATTTGGGACTATTACAAATACTTTTGCTGTGAACATCCTTGAGCACGTCATCGGTTGTGTATACGTACACACTTCTGTTGGGTATATACCTGGGAGTTGGAAGCTAAATCAGGGCATGCTGATGTTTACCTTTAGAATGTGTTGCCAGTTTTCCTGCGGGTCGGAATTTGGGAGCAGCTTGGCTGAGTGATTCTGGCCCAGAGCCTCTACAGGGTAGTGGTAAGAATGCCAGGCGGGACCATAGTCATCTGAAGGCCCTCTTCCAAAATGACTCATTCTTATAGCTGTTGGCAGGAAGCCTCAGTTCCTCATCATGAAACTGCCTGGATAGCTACACGACATGGCAGACATGGCTCCGCCAGAGCAAGTGATCCCAGAGAATTAGGCCTTTTAATTTTAGTCATTCTGGTGGATATATAGTGATATATTATTGTGGTTTTAGTTTGCATTTCCTTGAAGACTAATGAGATGAAGTACTTTTTCATCTATTGAGTAGCTTTTAAATACTTTTGCTGTCCTAGTTTTAATTTCCAGTAGTTCCTTTTTATTTTTGGAATACTCATTTCTGCTGGCAACCTTGTTCCCCCCGCCATGGACGTAGTATTTTTTCTTACATCTCTCATGATATTAAGGATAATCTCTCCCCTATCGCCAGGGTTTTCATTTCCCTTCATAGTTTCTGTTTCTTCTAAGTTCCTTTTTTTCTCCTTGTTGTCTGCTTTTGATGTAAGGGGTTTTCCTTAGATTTCTCTGAGCCTTTGGCTATCTGTTTATATTTAAGACCCAGCTCCTAAAAAAAGGCTGATTGAAGAAATGAGATTGTGTGCAAGGTGCTGCATGACCATAGACTTCATTGTAGGGCCTCCTGCTTGGGATGTTTCACTACAAACTCTCAGTATCAGGATCTGCACATTTATGTCTGTTTTTCCCCCTCGTGAATTATCAGATTGCCCAGAGCATACTCTCTTGTCTACTACCTGTAGGGTGTAAGTCTAGGAGTCTCAATGTTTAGTATATAAACTTTGACTTTTAGTATTATATTTGCACTCTCAAATATGTTTGAATGGGAGCTCTCCAGTCACAAGATGCTCCTTGTTACCATTTCCAGATAATACACCCCAGTCAACCACTGGGATAGGGAGGAGCAGTCAGCAGGTGGGCAGACTATTGGGGGAGGATCAGTGCTCAGACTGTCTCTTAGCAGTTCCAGAAAAACCTGGCACTGCTAATCTTACAGTCCCTTGGTGAGTGGAATGTTCATCGGTTTGCTTCTCAGATTTTTTTTTTTTTAAGATTTTATTTATTTATTTGACAGAGAGAGACATAGCGAGAGAGGGAACACAAGCAGGGGGAGTGGGAGAGGGAGAAGCAGGCTTCCCGCTGAGCGGGGAGCCCGATGCGGGGCTCAATCCCAGGACCCTGGGACCATGACCTGAGCCAAAGGCAGACGCTTAACGACTGAGCCACCCAGGCGCCCCTGCTTCTCAGATTTCACCATTGCTGGTTTCGTATTTAGTTTTCTCAGATATGCCAAGTTTAGTTAGCACTCTATTTCTGTTTTCCACCTCAGAGAAATTTTTAGTCATCAGCTCCTCCTTATCGTTATGGGTTTATGCCTTTAAAAAAGGCTTTTAATGCTGTTCTTACAAGGTTTTAGGAGCGAACAGAGGAGGTAAGTACACGTGCACAATCTACCATCTTTGACTGGCGATACTGTTTAAGAGTGTATGTGTTTTGGGTGCCTGGGTGGCTCAGTTGTTAAGCGTCTGCCTTTGGCTCAGGTCATAATCTCAGGGTCCTGGGATCGAGCCCCGCATCGGTCTCCCTGCTCCGCAGGAAGCCTGCTTCTCCCTCTCCCCCTGCTTGTGTTCCCTCTCTCTGTGTGTCTCTCTCTGTCAAATTAATTAATTAATTAATTTTTTTAAAAAAGTGTATGTGTTTTAAGAACACTTAAAATTGTGGATTCAAATTATTTTTTCTCCATTGATTATATCAGGTTACCTCTACAAGCATTCAGAAATTTTATTTAAAGTCATTGTACCTTATGTTATCCTCAAACAGTATTCTTTGACTCAAAATAAAATAGACTTTGTAACCAACTGCTATATTGTTCCCTGAGCCTATTTCCTATTTCCATATTTTGGTCAGTTTTGTCTCATCCCGATTCTTACCCAGTCATAGCAACTACTAGCATCTCTTCAAGGCTCATTCTTTGTTTCCTTGCAAATTATGTTTCAGTCATCGACATGCTGTTCTCTGCAATCTGCTGGGGCAGTGGTAGTGAAGGGAGCAAGGAGGAGCATGCTTGGTCTCACGGTCTGTCTGTAGGAATTTAATGTTCTGCTAATTTCTGCAAATACCCCATTTCTAGCAGGATGAATTCCCTATGAATCTCATCATACAAGGGCCTTTATCCAGATTTTCTGATTATGCTTCTTGGCCTTTCAAAGGATAAAACTTACCAGGAATGGGCACAGATGATTCAGAAGGCTAAGAAACAAATATTGTCATTCCACTGTAATTATTTGATGGACTAATTTGGTTATTTGGACCTATTAAATGTCATTCTTAATTTTGTAGTCTTGTGTTAGACTTTCAGTTGGCCTATGTTGTTACTGTGGTAAAAGAGTTGGCGCCAAGAGGTAGTGTTAACTTTTAATCTTGAAAGTGCTAAGGGATTGGGTTCTCTGTAGCTGAGAGCCAATTGGAGAGTTAGCACACCTATAATCATCTGTGGTCATCTTGAATATCAACCGTTGGGATATTTTAAGGGAAGTGGGTATTGTGGGCAAAGTTAACAATAAGTGACAGTTATTAGCTTTCTGAATTATTTGTCCCTCTGGCCTGAACTTGGGCTAAATATTTAACATAATCATCACAGCTTGAATGATGATCAGTGCCTTTATTTTAGAAGAAAAGAGATATTTCTCAAGATAAAGATAGAGCCACCAGGGCCTCCAAACTTGAAGTGATCACATTAGTGCGTTAGAATGATAGATTAACTGAATTGAATGAATAGATGTTTTAAATCTCTTCTTTCCTTTGATTCCTATTTAAAAAAATAACTTTGTGAAATTGGTATGGTTGTATCTGTTTTACTGGTATGAAAACGGATTCTCAGAGAGACTAAGAAATCTGCCCAGGCGTATGTAACTCAGTTGACAGAGTTGGAATTTTGACCTAGATCTCTCCTAGATTTAAAAACAGACCTAGATCACTCCTAGATATAAAACACAGAGTGCCTCCCAGTCAGGATAAATTAGTAAGGGTTGGCAAGTTGGTGGTTCATCCTGTTTATCAGTTTGCAGAGGATTATGTTTCTGAGTATTGATCACAAGAAATATTTAGGCGTTCTCTCCTAATGAGTTTCTCTTTATAAAGTCTACTGTTGTGTAGCTAAAGCCTTTGGAATTAAGTCCTGTTTCCTTCCATTCTCTCTCCTCCTCCTCCTCCTATTCCCGCTCCCTCCCTCACCCTTTAACTTCTTCCCACCCTTCTCTGCTCACCCCTGGTCCTTCTTCCCCCTTCCAGCAATACCTACTGGTTTGGCTAGACTTACCAGAGTAAGTAGGTACTTAAATGTGATTACACCAAGCAAAGTTGACTAATGAAAGTTTCTCAAAACTTATTTAAAGTGAGAGATATGAGATAATAAATAGCCTCAGCTCACGGGCTGCAGAAAAAGCTTAAAGGTGACTTCTTGCAGCTTTCTTTGAGCATCCTTGTCTTCAGACGAGGTCACAGTCTCTTGAGAGATGCTTTCTGAGGACATTTCTCATAGCACTCATCACCATAAAAATTGAATAATTCATTGTATAATGAATGGTTTGGTATCTGTCTCCTCCACTAGAATTGAAGCTTTATGCAAGCTGACCACGTCAGTCTCACCTACTGATCATGCCTCAGTGAGCTTAGTGGCTCCACCTAGTGGGCACCTATGTTGGATGGATAGGTGAAGGGATGGTGGAGGGTGGACAGGTAAATAATTGAATGAAAAGGCACTGGTCTTTTGATTGCATTTCTTCTGCTTTTGTTTGGACTATTGCAGGAGCCTCCTCCCTGTCACCGTCTCAGAGCTATCATCTGCACTGTTCCACCCCCTCCCCCCAAGTTTATCTCCAAAGGAGATCTTATCTTACTCCTTTACACTTTCAGAAACCTGTGACTTCCCACTGCTGTTTGTTAGTGAGGCACCTCAGAGTTGAGTTCCAGCCAGCCTTTCTGGTCTCGTTTTCTCTCATTCCCCCCCTTGTACTCTGCACACCAGCTACAGTGCATTATTCACCACTACTTGTCACTCCTGTGTCATTTCACATCTCTCTGAATTTACGTATGCACACAGTTCTCATTGCAGCACCCTTTCTCCCTTGCTTGGCAGACTTCTGCTTATCCTTTGAAGACTCGCCTGGGATATCTAGTCTGTGAAACCCACCCCAGCCAGAATGGATCCCTCCTTCCTTTGTGTTCATGGATGACTTTATGCTTAGAAGTTACACATAACATTTATTACTTGGTTTTGTAATTATTTACCTAATTGGCCACTCTCTCAACTTAAGAGCAGGCTCTTCTCTTTTATGGCCCCCTCAGTATGCAGGATCTGGGAGACAGCATGGAGTAGTGAAAAGAGTGTTCTTTAATAACCAGAGAGATCTGGCTGTGATTGAAATTTTGGTCTACCACATGCTGAGTTACTTGAATTATTCTTTTGTACTAATGCCCTTTCTTTTCTTTTCCTTCTCTCTCTCTCTCTCTCTCTCTCTCTGTAAGTCACCTCAAATCTGTTACTCAGAAAAATATAAACATTGAATTTCAAATTTGATTTCAGGGGTATTTTTAAAGGATTGAAATGTGGATTTATAAAATCATTTCCAACATCTTCCCTACAGAGAAATATATAATCCATTCATTCTTACTTTCTCAAAATATCTCTTTTCCCAGTCAAGGTCTCAGTCTTCCCGTCAGTCCGTATTTGGGTGTGTAATGCCCTGTGTGTGACATCATCTGCTAGGAGTTAGTGAGCACACACCATTCATGTCCCAGGCACTGTTTGCCACCTCGATGTCACTTGAATCCTCAGAATAATCCTGTACAGTGGGAACTATCCTCTTCATGGAGGACACAGGCTCAGAAACCTTGAGCACCATTTTCTGTAACATGATGAAAGAAAAATCGTGATGTTAGAAGATAAGTACGAAGAGGAAGTGGCTTCTGTTGCCTCACTTACGCGTTTGATATTGTCCCAGGAGCGATTAGGAAATGAAATCGCTACTCACTGTAATCAAGATATTAGTAATGTCTTCAGAATCAAATAAAATGGCACACAGTTTCTTACCTTGGAGATTGTGGGTTAGCTGTGAAAGCAGGGATTGCATGAGCAGTTTCAGTGGTCAGAGCGTCTTTCCTGGGGACAGACTGAATGTATCCTGTTTGAAAGGCTCTGTAGGCTATCATCAGAGGGTTATGGAATGCCATATGATCAGTGATTTTACGTGTGAACGCGATCCCACTTTTCTTAACCTTGGTCAGCACTTTCAGCTGCATATCTCTTTGCTGCGGGGGGGGGGGGGGGGGGGGGAGTGCTGTGCTGCACCTTGGGAGGTGTTAGGCAACATCCCTGGTCTCCACCCTCAAGATACCAGTGGCTACCCCACCCCCAGTCATGACAGCTATTGCCAGATGACACTTGGCCGGGGTGGGGATGGTGGGGGGGTGGCAAAATTGCCCCTGGTGGTGGGCCCCTGACCTAAACTGAGCTTTTACAGCACTGATCACCTCTGTTTTGAGATCCCATAATGTGCATTGTGCTGGGTGGTAAGTAGAACCTTGAAGAGAGCCCACACCCTTGAGTTGCTGATGGCCTGTGAAGCTTGTTGAGATCTTTTGACAAGTAGACTGTTTCTAGTAGTTGACTGAAATAGCTTTGGTTGAGGTATTAGTAAAAATTTGTTTCAAAGAAGTTTAACATCTGTTTTCATTTCTGCTTTTGTAAGTTGCTTTGCTACTCAATTCCTTTATTTTAGATGTTTCCTCTTAGAACTTAAAACATTTGAGTATATGTCAAAATTTCCAGTTTAATGGGATATATGTTTTATTTGAGCAGAAATAAAACTATTATAACTTTAACTTAAGATAGGACAGTGGAAAGTCTAATGTTAAGTCAGGCTGAGATGACAGTAGTGTAGATAATAGTGAAGGGAACTAGAAGTCTGGTATATTCAAGATTCACTTCCTGTTCTTGTTTATCATTGGAAAGTTGCACCTTATGAAAGATTTGAGATTCAGATCATTGCATTATTCTGAGAAAAAAAGTTCAAAATGCTAACCACGTCTTGGTAACCATAGCAAAATATATAGCACACAAAAATAATCTCATACCTATCTTAGGGTTGACTTTTTTTGTATATGATGATCTATGTTGAGTTCTGAAGTATCTAATGTGCTTTTGTTATCTGAGGTAAAAGGGATAAAGCCTATCTCAGTTATGAGAACACAGGCATGCCTGTTAGTTGAAGTAATAGAACCAACTCCGGCATATCTAGCAGAGAGGAAGTTTATTAGTAAAGCAGTTGACAGAATATTTGGGAGGGCAGAAGACCAGTCAAGGATGCAACAAAGCCAGAATAACACTCAGAGTTACCCCTCCCCTAAAGTGATACCATTTGTTTACTTAAAGTTCGCTTATAGAACCTCAGGTTCATGAGGACAACTTGGTCTGTATTATTTTCAACTCTCATCCTGGTGCCTGAAACAGTGCTTCCTTAGTAGTAAGCCCTTAATAAATATTTGTTGTGTACCTAAATTACTCCATCAAGGATATGTTTGTTAATATTAGCAACAACATGGAAAAAAAATACAGAGTAGCATTATGAAATGTAATATCATACATTCTAATTGGAGATCTTTTTCATAGCAGAATTTATTCTTTCTGCTAAGGAATCTTGATAAATACATATTGAAAAACTGTTTTGTACCATAGAGCCTTGTTTTACATATGTTCCTGATTTAGATGAACATCCACAGCAGTCTTAGTATTACTCTGTCCGTGAGAAAGCAGAGGTTCTTAGAATGATTGAGTCACTGGGGTCATGTCTGCGTATTTAATAGGCAGAGCCTAGATTGAAATTCATGCCTGTCTGCCTCTTAGCTCAGACATTTCCTTCTGTGTAACACAGCCTTAATGCTACTTTTTTTTTTAAGGTAAAAAAACGTAGTGAATGTTCCTTTGTTTATTGTACTAGAAAGTAATTTGAGTATATAAACTCACCAAACTGGGGCCTCCTATATACATATTCAACTGCAGTGTTGTAGATGTTTATAAAAATGTTAGTGTCTAAAGACAACTTTTAGATTGTATTCGAATTTTGCTGCTAAAATGAGAAGTACAAAATAAGCACGTGCTGCAAGAAGGAAAATGCCCCATGGAACAGTATCTGAAAAAGCACCAACCATATGCCACCCTAGATATTTGGCTATTAATTTTTATTTTAACTTAATGAAAGAAACTGTGCTATTCCTCGTCAGAGCTCCCAAATGCTGCCACTATATTTTAGACTTTAAAAAAATTTTTGAAGTAATTCAGGCTTAAAGGAAAGTTGCAGGAAGAGGACAAAGAAACTTCCATAGACTCTGAACCCAGGTGCCCTAATTATTAACATTTTTCACATTTGCCTTGTCATTTTATATACGTATGGTATATACGTATGTCATCTATATACGTATGGTATTTTTTCCAAATCATTTGAGAGCAAGTTGTAGATATAATGCCCTTTTTTTACCCCTAAATACATCAGTATATATTAGTTTATTTGTAATTGGCAATTGTCCCAATAATGTCCTATTTTATAGCAAAAGGAAAAAAAAATCTGGTCCGTGGTCCAATCCATTATTATATCATGCATTTACTTGTTATGTCCCTTAACTCTTTAATCTGGAAGTTCTATCCTTGTCTTTTATGAGCTTGACATTTTTTTTTATTTTTTATTGTTATATTAATCACCATACATTACATCATTAGTTTTTCATGTAGTGTTCCGTGATGAGCTTGACATTTTGAAGAGTATAAGCCAGTTACTTTATAGAAGATGGACCTTATTTTAATAATATGGTAAAATTAAAGTTTCTTTTACAGATTATTTATTTTATTTTATTTTTTAAGATTTTATTTATCTATGTGAGAGAGAGAGAGAGTGCGCACGAGGCAGGGGAGGGAGAGGTAGAAGCAGACTCTCCGTAGGCAGGGAGCCCGACACGGGGCTCGATCCCAGGGCCCTGGGATCATGACCTGAGCCGAAGGTAGATGCTTAACTGACTAAGCCACCCAGGCACCCCAAGATTATTTATTTTAGAGAGAGAGAGCGTGCACATGCGGGCATGCGTAAGTGGGGGGAGAGGCAGAGCAAGAGGGAGAGAATCTCAAGCAGACTCCCTGCCACAGGACTCAGTCTCACAACCCTGAAATCATGACCTCAACCAAAATCAAGAGTCAGATGCTTAATTGACTGAGCCACTCAGGCACCCCTCTTGTTTCTTCTTTTTTAAATTACACACTCCTTCCTCCCTTTTGGTAGAGTATTTTGGTATTTTATGTGGTATGATGGATACACTTAGATTGGCTTGCTCATTATCTTTCCCATGGTTCTCCTAGTGTACCTCCACATAAAGCAGAGGGTGGAAAGCTGAATACTTTATTTCTTAAGCCCCCTTACCTCCAGCGTTCTGGATATGATTTAGGTTCCACCAGTCAGAAGAACTTGTACGGTGCTGAGTTCAGTGTGAGCCAAGGTGGTAGCATATGAAATACCAATTTTCTGGTCTATTCTACAGACCCAGCGGGGCTCTGGGGATTATAGTTCATACAACTTCCTGATTCCTAGGTTATATTGAAATGATGTAATGACTTCCTGATTTCCCAGTGTCCTGAATGTGGCAGAGGAAGCAGTCTTCCAGGTAGACCAGTTGTTCTGTATTGTTCCTGGAGGCACAGCCTGAATCTGCCCTTCTAGCCTTTTCAGCAGTTTTATAAGTACATAATTCTGTGTACTGTCTTTTTCTGCCCAGGATAGCTTGAGAGCTATTCTGTTATCTATAAGTGAATCTTTGCTGACAGGACTGGTAATTAAGAGAATTCGACTTTTACATTTGACTTCAAATGTGTATATACAAAGCAGTATACCTGAATCCGAAATACTTACATTTGAACTGGAACATGGTGTAAGGAAAAGGAAGTAGCACTTTGTGTTGGGAGATCAATGGAACATTATGTATGTGCATGTGTATGTTTACGAAACCCTGGCAGTCTTTCCATGTGGATTTCTATATAACCTGTTCTTAGCTAGTGACTATGTCACCAAAAGCCGTGTTTTACTAGGACTTCTTGAAGGTCAGTTGCGACTTTTCTCCTGTGTGATCTTAAAATTTGAATGTGGCCCCGTGTCCCATTCCTGTCTTCTCGTATGATTTGGGTCGTGCAGCTAACTAATGAGAGATGGACTTGGAGCCATGTGATACCCACTGCCATCTCTCTCTCAAGCCTTTGTGAGTCTGTCCCTGAATTTCTGCTTCCACCCCTTACGTAACGAGAGTATGGGAATTGTTGGAGACTATACGTAACCATTTTTAAAATGTATTACAGAAAATTTTCAAATATAACACAAATGCAGAGAGAATACTATAATGACTACCATGTACTCATCACCTTATCAGCGTTTTGCCAAACACACAAACTTCAGATAATTTGACAACTGGATCCCTAATGGGATACACTTTTTCTTTCCATCTACCACTTCCTCAGCTCTGCATGGCCAAGACCTACAGAATCTTTCAGCCCTGCCCCTGCCTCCGATTGACTGATTTCTCCCTGGATCTCTCCAGAGACCCGAGTGTCTGGGTACGGGCACACTCAGGCCATGTCCCAGGTTGAGCACTTACCAGGTTGTGGGACTGAAAATGGGCATGCTTTGATTTCTTGTTGTGTGAGTGTTGTGTCTATGGGTCTGTTTTGGTGATGCCTTCTTCTTAACAGCTATTCTTCAGGTAAAGCTAATAACACTCAAATTCATGACCGTTTCTTGCTCTTGATTCCTTAAAGAGTCAGTAATACACAAGATGGCACTTACGATATTTCATTACTCTCTCGAACTGCAATATGTATATGGTAAACCAATGCATAATCTAGTTGGCATTTATTTTTTAAACCTTACTGCATGCAGTATATGGGCAGTAACCCCATATATTTTCACTATATATATTAAGAAGCTAATGTTTCGCCATAGGGACATAAGGGGGAAATCGTACAGCTGCCACCCTCCAGCAGTAAGAGCGCATCTCAATGTTACCATTTCTAGAGCATCATTAAAACCTTTTGTAGCCTCCTTGTAGTTTCATTCTGACACACTCTTTTCTTCTCAAAACCTGCATGGGAAAAGTCATTCTTACAAGTATAGAAATCAGAAATAGATGTTCTCACCCTCTGAGAAAACTGGTAAAAGCCAATCAAACACTATTTGAATTCTTGGTTTGGATCAATTGTGGTAGGTGCTGTGTGGGACCGAAGAGTAATGGGCCCATGAGTGGCTTGCTGTTTAGTTGAGTAGGCAAGACATCTAAAAAAATATTAATAGCAGTGAGAAGCCACATAGTAGGTATGCAAATAAAGAGAAAAAAGAAGGTCTTTAAAACTTTTGAGGAAGATAAACTATTGAAAAATAAGATCATGTATTTTCCCACGTGAGCTACCCTCCTATAAGTCCCTTCTTTCTAACAGCTGCATTGTGGCAGAGATTTCTGTAAGGTGGAACAGTCTAGATATGTATTATCAGGGAGATATTAAATAACTGTATCTACCGTATGTTGCTTCCTTGTATGCGGAAGGAAGAAGAAAAGCTAGGGGCACTCCTTATACTGGTAGCAGAAAGCTGGGGGGTTTTTTGTTTTGTTTTTAAGAAATCTTGACTAGGGGCACCTGGGTGGCTCAGTTGCTTAAGCGACTGCCTTCGGCTCAGGTCATGATCCTGGAGTCCCGGAATCGAGTCCCGCATCGGGCTCCCTGCTCAGCAGGGAGTCTGCTTCTCCCTCTGACCCTCCCCCCTCTCATGCTCTCTCTATCTCATTTTCTCTCTCAAATAAATAAATAAATAAAATCTTTAAAAAAAAAAAGAAAGAAAGAAATCTTGACTGATTTCATTGTCATTCCAGGTTCCAGTTTAGTATATTTTTCATGATTAATATTCCAGTATGAAGCACATATTAATTATCTATTGCTACCTAACAAGTTATGACCAGCAATAATAAAACCCCTTACCCATCGCGCTTTAATAGTACAAATCATATAGTAACTTCAGCTAATATTTGATGACCTGTAGTCGACATATATCTTATGAGCGCTATTGATGTGCAAGGTGCTGTGCTTGGAGTTACTCAGAATAGAAAGAAGTAAAAGTCAGGGTCTCTGCCCCAGAGGAGCTTGTGTTTAGGGTGAGGGGTGTAAGAGTGAATGCACGTGAAGTAATAGACCATGGGCTGTGTGATGTTGGCAAAGAGTTTACACATTATTTCATGCTATTGTTTCATTGATAAGAAAACAAATCTAGGGGCGCCTGGGTGGCTCAGTTGGTTAAGCGACTGCCTTCGGCTCAGGTCATGATCCCGGGGTCCTGGGATCGAGTCCCACGTCGGGCTCCTCGCTCAGCGGGGAGCCTGCTTCTCCCTCTCCCACTCCCCCTGCTTGTGTTCCTGCTCTCGCTGTCTCTGTCTCTGTCAAATAAAGAAAGAAAGAAAGAAAGAAAAAGAAAAAGAAAACAAATCTAGAAAGGCTAAAAGAGGTGGTATGGCTGATTAGAAGTCAGACCAGAACCGGGCCCCAGGCTTCCAGGCCAGTGTGTTTTCTTTTTTCTTTTATTCTAAGATAATATACATCTAAAGTTAAAACTATGTGGCATTGACTATATAAGATCCAAATAAGTTGAGGAAAGGAAGATGGGTGGCTGTGAGTAGTCAAAGAAGAATTTAAGGAGAAGGTATGATTGGGATGTGAGTGTAAAGAATAAATAGGGGAAGCAGAATAATTCAATTATTGGGAACCAAATATTCGTTATATTCGTGGTACAGAAACAATACCAGCTAGACTAACTTGAAAGGTACATGTTGGGCAATAGAGGGAAATTAGGTTCAGGGGCTTGAAAGTGTGGGAGAGGAACTTGGACTTCGTGTGATAGGTCATGGGGGAAATATTCTCAATCCTGGAGCATGAAATGACACAATGAAAGTGGGATTAAGGAAGATTATGTTTGTTTGCCAGGAGAACTGGATAGTGTCTGCATTTTTCTTTTCTTACGTTCTGTTTATTGGTCTGTTTCATTCTAAGTAGATTAAATACTGTATTAGTCAGAAGGCTGGCTTATGTTGTAGCCACAAATTAACCCTGAAATCTCAGTGGCTAAATACGTAAGTGTGTTTCTTATTTGTGCTACTTGGGGTAAGAGGTGGGGAGTTCTCCACTTACTCATTCGAGGATCCAGGCTAACAAAGGTTCCCACCATCTAGAACATCTCTGGTCACTGTGACAGGAGACAAGAGGGGAATGGGATATCTCACTGCTCTCTAACACTTCAGCCTGGAAGTGACATATGTCACTTCTGCCCCCAACCCATTGGCCAGAAGTAGTCACATATGCCCCTAAGGGAATTGGAGGGTATTTGGTGAACCATGTCTCTTTCAAGGCTCTCTGAGGACCTGGACCATAATTCTGCTTGTTTAATACAAATAGTATAGTGATTAAGATTAATGTGCAGACCCGGGAATTGGACTGCCAATATTTAGAGCTTGGCTCCCCCACTTACAGCTATGTGACCTTGGGCAATTTACTCAGTTTCTCTGGGATATCATTTCCTTATTTATAAAACAGGGAAAGTAATGGGACGAGCCTCACAAAAGTATTAATGAGGTTTGAATGAGATTTTATATATATATATGTATCTTCTGTAGAGAGATTATATATATATATATATATGTATGTGTGTAGTATGTATATTGCTCCAAGCATTATGCCATGTTACTGTTAGCATGTATTTGTGTTGGTGGTGTTGTTATTACTCTGCTGATTTCCAGTATAACATCTGGAAGGAAGGCTGATTTCTGACAGTAGTTGAGGGGCCGGGGGAAAGACGTCCTTGCACTGAGTCAGCCTCCAGGCACTGGGGTCCAATGGTGTGGATTTCGTGCCGGTTCCAACTCTGCATGTGGCCTGGCACTCAAGGTCCTTCATCAGCAAAATTGAGATAATATTGTCCCCATCTCTTAAGGCAAGGAGGATTAAGTGAAATAATGCCTGTCAAGTACTTGGAAAAGTGGCATGTAGGAAGCAGTCAATGAATGTCCTTAGCTAATTGAGCTTTTATTTTAAAAGGAATTTGGGGATTATCTTTTAAGTGATCATTTATTTCAGAGTTTGGTGTAAAACAGACTTGCGTTGGCAGCAGTTCTCATGAGTGTGTTTAGTCCGTCCTGGCTTCAGAAGAATAGGCCATGTTGTCACCAATCAGCTTTTCATTTTTCATTCTGACCTCAGTAGTCAATAAGGACATGTTTTTAGCTTTGCAAAGAATAACAAATTACAATGGGCTAAAGAGTGACCAAAATAGACCATTTTGAGAGCTAATTTAAGGTCAGTGCTTCCCCCTTTTAAAATTGCCCGGTAGTTTTTACTGATTGGTAGGAGTCACTGCCCTTGCCTCTTGAAATATAAAATTATTTCCAAGCAGAACTCTGTATCTAGATTTAAACTGACTTGTTGGGTAATCAGCTCTATTTTTAATATGCCTAAGTTGCAGGGTCCTAGAGGATCACAGTCTTCAATTACATATATGCTCTAGTGTATATGCTTTAGTATATGTAATTAAGCATGTAAGGTGTGTCTTTTCATTGAGAAATTAAGTACTTCACAGATATTTCAACAGGGCTTTAGAATTTTGTTAGTTATAGTACAAAACAGGTGCTATTCAATTAGATGGATACTTGAGAGCTTCTGTGTGCCAGACTCTGTACCCGGTGCTGTGCGCATAGCAGATGACGTCCGTGTCTTCATGGAACTCACAGCCTGGCCAAGCTGATAATCTACCTACTGCTGGCTTTTTGTCCTGTTTAAGGATTAGATGGTCTGCTGCGTATAATGGAACAGGTTAAGCCTTCTAATACTTTTTCGGGGCCTATGTGATACAGTTCTGTCTACTTTATGGCTAGGACAGAGAGTTAGGGTTACATTCCTGATGTTACCTCTTAATTTACCAGGTCCCTCTTCGGAACTTCAGTTTCTCAATAAAGCATGGGTGATACCGTGAGCTCGTCCTGTTTCACAGGACTATGGAAAGGAAGACATTACATAAAGTATGGACTATTTTGTAAATTACCAAGTTTGTCACATATACCTAATATTATTTCTAACATCTGACATTTACTAGTCTATACCCTGTACTGTTCCATACTATCATTGAAGAATTGATGCATTTATACTGATTCAAGCTAAATAGCTTTGAGGTTTTTTTTAAATTAACCAAATATCCTTTTAGAAAAAAAATAAAGTTATGGAGAGGTAGATATGATTAGCTGCTGTATAACCGGCAGCTTTCCTAGATAAGTTTTTCTAGCTCACGATTATTATTTAAAATTGTTAATAATGTGTCACCTGATTCATATAGAAAATACTTGGAGGGTTGTGATTTTCAAACAGTGTGTTGTATATAAGGCCACCCCTTTGTTCTGTAACAGAATACAAAGATTATACAACACTTTCCCTGTTCTCCAACTTTACCTACTCCATGAGGGAAGTAAATGTAAAGCCAACTAATAATCCAAGACACTGTAAGGGTGCCCAAAGGCCACGTGTAAACCGTGGCTTTATGAATGAAATAGGTAGTAAGGGCCTTTTGAAGGAGAGTGGATAGCTGAGTTTGACTGGAGTACAGACTTTTTTTTTTTTTTTAGGATTAGCTGGAGATAGGGTTAAAGTTTACCTTTTTGGCACTATGACTACTGATTGAAGAAAATCATTTATATAGATTTGTGGTACAGTGGAGGTAGGAGGCAGAAAACTAAACAGATGAAAGAATGTGTTATTCCTTTGCCAAGTGACATAGATATTTACTTTCTTGTTTGAAGGATCTTAAGATCCTTAGCACAGAGAGGACTTTCTCCTCTGCTGTGAAGCAGCATGTTGGCTCATACATAAGCCAGTCTGTGTTCCAGTGTCATCATCAAACTCATGCACCATAGAGATGCTCTGAAATTACAGTGGCCTCTGCTTCTGATTTTCCTTTAGTAGCTTTCATTACGGTTTTTCTTTTGGGATCTAATTCAAATGACTATGTAAGTGCCACCCTGCATAACATGTAATCTTCTGCCCTTTCTTCTCCTTCACTTGGGGGGTTTGTGTGTGGAGTGAAGGGAAAGGCCCTAAGATCCTGACTTCCATCCATGCAGTCTCACCTGTCTTATCAAAGATCTGTTACAAAGATCAGTGCCTTTTTTTGGTCATTGGCTTCAAGGTCACGTAGCTCTTTGTGAAATTCACATAATACAAATCTGGAAGTACTCAGTAAATGGTGTTGACTCAACCATAAAGATTAATTTTCTTACAGGGTACAAGTTGGAAATGAGTAGGATAAGAATTCAAAAGAAAAGATTTCCAGGATATAAAGCCTAATAAAAATTTAAAGTTGACTCATGATGTAGTGCTTCATTTCTTTCTGTTCCATTATCAAAATTGGTATTATTGCTAACAGAGATACTGTACTGAGGTAATTTGGGGATTTAGTAAAACAAGTTTGACCTAGCAGACAGGGTGACTGTACTTGCAAAGTCATACTGTTCATGCTAAGGTATTTATGTGAGCAAATGTATAATGTGGCACAGAATCTTGGGAACTCTCTAAGTTCATAATTTTGCATTCTTCCCTATCTTACTTAGGCAAGCAGCAACTATGCCTCCTGCCCCTCATCCCCTTTGCCCCCCTGCCCAAACCATTGAAATGCAGATCAGGGTACTACCAACCTATGAATAAAAAAGAAATGATCCCGCAGGCACCCAAGAAAAGCCAAGCATATTTGCAAATTTTTTTTTGTTTCCAAGCAGAATTCAAGTGGACCCTCCTCCCAGTGGGTACTTCCACATAAAGTCCTTGTCATATGCCTGACTGGTGGGCCCTTCACTACTCTGGGGGCTGCTTGGGAAAGAGCTCGGTATTTTCATTGCCTCGGTCACTATCATTACTTACAACGTTATCATCCAAATCTATCTATTGCTAATTCTCTTCTCCCTGTAAGTAGGCATTGAAAGACATACTCTTAATTTTGTAGCATCCTGTTCTTTATTCCAAAAGAGTTCTTCGACAAAATATTACAACTCAGAACAAAACAAAACAAAAATGCTGATGTTATTGAGGAGATAAAAGTCTAAGATTGAAAGAAGTAGGTATTAAAGAAATATGTTACCAAAAAGAAAGAAACATGTTACAGTATTGACATTTTTACATGGGCAGTATACAATCTTACAGTCTTTTCTTTTGCCAAATTATTGGCAGGAAATACTGATGCTGTAATTTTAAATTTTTTATAAAAAATTTTCTTAATTTTTTATAAAACTTTTTACACTGAGAGTTATTAAAATAGCCTCCCTTTTGGTATAGTATTTCACTTACAAATTAGAACTTTGCTTTATGTTATTTTCTTGAGTGTAAAAAATAATATACATCAGTTTTCTTCCAAGTTGGAGGTGGGAGCTCATGCCCAATGAAAGGAATTTACAGGAATCCTTATTGGAAGTTGAACAATCATTTTGTTTTATAAGAAAAGTCCAGCAAAGTTTGTCATACAGTCTACTTTGCTGTAAACCCAAGATTTAATTCCTTTTTACTTTCCATTTAAAGACTTGGAATGTATCATTGTTTGAGTTTCTGTCATTTCATGCGAGTTTTCTTCAGGGGCTGACCTCACAGCACTGGAAATTGATACATTGACCTGACGCTTCAACATCTTCATAATCTTTCTCTTATACCCTTTACACGCAAAGAAATATATAAAAGGGTCCATGCAGCAATTGAAGTTCATCAGACATACTGTAAAGTGCAGGGAGATCTGGAATGAATGTCTTTGGCTGCATTCCAGGAGACCAGGAAAATGAAGCTTCTTCATCATGTGTTGAATAATTGCAACATGGTAAGGTGTGAAACAGAGAACAAATACAACAATTATAAAAATAATTGTGTTGAGAGCCTTTTTGTTTACACCAGATTTCTCAGTTAGTGGGTTTTGTTTGGCAGTTTTAAAGAGTTTGCAACAGATTTGAGAGTAGCAGATGAGAATGATCAGGAGAGGAAGCACATATCCTATGAAACATGCACCAAGCAGCATCCAGGGAAGAGATTTCGTTTCTTCAAAGTTTGGATATTCCATGCATGTAGTCCTTTCTTCCTCCTGCTTTGACATAGGTTTTATGAGTAGCGGGAGTGTTTGAGCAAATACTAGAATCCAGACACATATGCAAATGCATTTTGCATGTTCAATTCTTTTCATCTTGTTGTACCGCAGAGGGTGCACCACAGCAAAGAACCGGTCAATGCTCAAGCATGTCATGAAGTTCACACCTGCGTATGTATTGATGTAAAACACCAGCGCAGTTACCCTGCACAGGGCGTCGCCGATTCTCCAGTCAAAGCCCAGGGCGTAGTAGGCTATCCGTGTAGGCAGAGCAGTGGTGAAAAGTATATCAGAAATCACCAAGTTTGTTGAATATAGGGTAGTAGAGTTGATTTTTTTCCTGTTTTGGATAATGACAGCCAAGGCTAGCACATTTCCTACAAGCCCAATTACGAAGACAATGCTGTAATGCAGAGGCATTAGTATCCGGGCTGTGCTGTGGTGTGCATAGAGATCACAGTCGTTGCCCGGAGAAGCTGCAGAGACTGTCGTAAAATTGTTGTCCAGTTTTGTATCCATCATTGGTGTTCACAGTCTCTAGGAAGAACCAAGGAGAGTACTTTTAATTAAAACCATATTTAACTAAAAGCAATATAAACGCCTTTTATAGATCTAACTTTTAAAATTTTAAGATTGGGCGCCTGGGTGGCTCAGTTGGTTAAGCGACTGCCTTCGGCTCAGGTCATGATCCTGGAGTCCCTGGATCGAGTCCCGCATCGGGCTCCCTGCTCGGCAGGGAGGCTGCTTCTGCCTCTGACCCTCCCCGCTCTCATGTGCTCTCTCTCTCATTCTCTCTGTCTCAAATAAATAAATAAAATCTTTAAAAAAATAAAATAAAATTTTAAGATTTATATAATTTTTAAAAATCTATGATGTGTTGCACAGTAAAGGAAACCATCAACAAAACCTTAGAAAGGCTCCCTAGTGAATGGGAGAAGATATTTGCAAATGATACATCCAATAAGGGGTTGGTATCCAAAATATATAAGGAACTTATTTGACTCAAAACAAAAATAATCTGATTAAAAATGAGCAGAGGACCTGAATAAACATTTTTCCAAAGAAGACCTACAAATGGCCAACAGACACATGAAAAGATGCTCGACCTCACTAATCATCAGGGAAATGCAAATCAAAACCACAGTGAGGTATCACCTCCCACCAGTCGGAATGGCTAGTATCAAAAAGACAAGAAATAAAAAGTGTTGATGAGGATGCAGAGGAGAGGGAACCCTTGTGCACTGTTGTGGGAATGCAAACTGGTACAGCCACTGTGGAAAATAGTATGGAGGTTTCTCAAAAAGTTAAAAATAGAATTACCATATGATCCAGTAATTCCGCTAATGGGTATTTACCCAAAGAAGATGAAAACATGAATTCAAAAAGATATATGTACCCCTGTGTTTATTTTAGCATTTACAATAGCCAAGATATGGAAGCAACCCAAGTGTCTACTGATAGGTGAATAGATACGACTCTCACACGCACACGCACACTCATGCAGGAATATTACTCAGCCATAAAAAAGAATGAGATCTTGCCATTTGCAACAACGTGGGTGGATCTAGAGGGCATTATGCTAAGTGAAAGAAGTCGAGAGAAGGATAAATACCATATGATTTCTCTTATATGTGGAGTCTAAAAAGCAAGAGAAACAAAAAAGTCAGAAACAGAACCAGAAATACAGAGAACAAACTGGTAGTTATCAGAGGAGAAGTAGGCGGGGGAGTGTAGTGAAATAGATAAAGGGGATTATTAAGAAGTACCCCCCCAAAAAAGAAAGAAAAATCTGTGATATGTAATATGTTTACGTATACAGTAACAAGAACAAAGAATCAGATTTATGTTTGTCTCACAATTTGGTGATTTTGGCAAAGGAAACAAAACCATCTAAATAGAGCAAATATATTTTTGTGACAAGAGGGGATGCACTAACTCTTTAGGCAGAAATTTCCCCCTTTTTTTCTGAATCACTGGTTAAGAACAAAATCGTGTGCAGCACCCCACATTTCAGACGGGACTAAAACTTTGCTTTTAAATTGAATTTCAGTTGGACTTTTTTTTTTTTTTTTGTCCAAATGCGTATCACTGCCAGGAAATGAAATCAGTCACACATTTATTTAGTGAAATATGAATTTACCACAGTGATCTGATTTGTGTTAACCTAAAAAGTATGAGAAACAAGCTAAGGCCTTGTTAGGAACCGAAAGTTAGGTTTTCTTTTAAAAAAGAAGAAGATGGTAACCACGACAACCACGACAAAAAACGACGAAAAAGAAAGAAAAAAACTTAAGCTGTTTCGGGGGAAAGGTTAAGATTAATTCTGAGCTAGATCATTCCCCAAGTACTCCACTGACTGATGCATGCAGTGTCCCTTCCTACATTTCGCATGCTAGTAAGCATTACACACGTGGTGTCTTGTGTTCTGCCTTATCCACTTAACATGTTCATGGATCAGTGTAATCTATGTATTTGTCATATGTAGATCTCATGTAGACATTGGATATTTCTACAGTATTCCAGTGTGTTAATGCATAATTTGCTTAGCTACTCCCTTGATGAATATTTGGATTATTTCCAGTTCTTTTCTTGTGATAAATAATGTTAAGATGAAATTTCAAGTCCTACGTTGAAAAGTGGAAAGCTACAATAAAACTCCTTACGTGGGGCTGAGCTTTGGATAAAACTTAGGGAGAGCAGAACAATAACCTCCGTGAAGTTATTTTTAGAAGAAAAATGACCTTCCGATAGGACTGTCTCTGAGCACAGATCTCATCTGAAAGTCACCAAAATTAAGGGAAGATTTCAGTAGATCTAGTGATGATGGTTTACATTAAAAGAAAAAGACTCTATCCCTAGCCATATCAAAGCACTGACAACTCCTCTAACTGCTAACTTAGTTCTAACAGTCTTAAACAGTGAAACTAACAGGCAGTGGGGGTTATCAGGGGGTGATATTACAATGTTATAGGTATGTACTACATACAGTGTTGATAGGTTAAATTGTTAAAATATGGAAATACGACCTAAAGCAAAAGGGAACAAAAATGGAAGTGGTACTTTCTGTTAAACAAGAAAAGATAGGAGATTATGAGAAAGAAATTTAAATATATTGAACCCACCTATTAAAAGAAACTAGCTTTCAGTTTGAATTTGTAAAAAAAAAAAATCCAGCTGTATGCTGCTTAGAAGAGACACAGCTCAAAAAGTGACTCAGAAAGGTTGAAAATAAAGGCATGGGAAAACACATATCAATCAGATCCCAACCCATGGAAAGCCAGAGTAGCAATGCTAACTTCAGAAAACAACAGACTTCAAGGCAAATTCCGTATCAATAGAGATGAAGAGGGTCATGACAGAAGTAAAAGAGAACAGTTCACGAAGAACATAAAAATCATGAATTATGCATGTAACAGCAAAATTTAAAGGAAAAATTGGCAAATCCACAATCATAATGGGAGATTTTAGCACATCTTTATTAGAATATGCCAGATAAAAAAGAGATTATAGAGACTTAGAAGATTTACCCAATGTGACTTCACAGAATTTGTGCTGAAGGGACATGAGCATTTTTGCAAATTTGACTTTGTACGAGGTCATCAGAGGACCTCAGAACTTTCGGAAAACTGTTAACTTAGCAGCTGATATGACGGTGCCTATAGGGCAACTAAATTAGAAATCAACAATAAAAAGATAAAGGATACATTTGGAATCTAAAAAAAATATGCTTCTAAGAGACTCATGGGTTAAGAAATCACAGTGGGAATTTTGAAGTAGTTAGAACAAAATGACAAAAATACTCTATGCCAAACTATGAGATGCAGCTGAAGTGTTAATCTCAGACGCAGAGCCCTGAATGTATTTATTTTATTCGCACATTTTTATTTGAGTATAGTTAACACATGTTACATGAGTTTCAGGTGCACAGCATAGTGACTCAACAACTCTATATGCTTGTGAAAGCATGTATTTTTTTTAAAAAGATTGAAAATAGATATACAGTTCAGGAAGCTAGAAGAGAATTGTTTACCTAAGGAAGGTAGAAGAAAATGATAAAGATAATTGTAGAAATTAATAAGATCGAAAACAAAACAAAACCCCAATAAATATGGACTTTCTTTTTGTGCAGAAAAAAAAAATAGAGTGATTCTTGAAATCATGGGAATTGCGATTGTGGAATGAAAGTAGAAAAACCTTTATCCACTTAGTTGAGAAAGGCTTCATGTGAGAAGTAACTTTTCAAGAACTGAGACTAGACCCAGAGAGGTAAAAATGCCAGGCAGGGGTTATAACTTAGGAACAGGTAGCAAGAACTTCTTTTATTTTTGTACTTTCTGTGAGAATTTTTTTTTCTGAAAAAACTCAGCATGTTTATTTTATTTTGAGGAGTATTTCTCAGCAGATTCGGGAAATGCTTTTAAAATACATACTGGGGTAGAAATTCTCCATATGAGTAAATATTATTGTAGAGATTAGGAAAGTTACATTAATGTAGGACTCAGAGAAGAATGTTCCATTGCTTGCCATATTGTAAACGTGCATCCAACTTCTTCCTGAATGAAGTACGGCATTCAGGAGAGCCAGAAATGGCAGGGGTTGCAGAACATTTGACGTTCAAGAATATTTAACAGCGCTAATTATAAAGGTGAAAATTTGCAAACAAATCAAATGTCCATCATCGTGGGACTGGTTACGTATCTGTGGTAGCCATACAGTGGAGTACTCTGCAGTCACTGGAACGGCAGTGTGGAAGCCTATTTCTTGACAGGGAATAATGTTAAGTAAGGAAAGCAGATTCCACAACGTACCACTTTGGGGGGGGAAGGAGAAGCAATTATAGGTACACACGCATCTGTACGGATATGTATGCCAAAACATAATTTTGTACAAGTCATTTTTGAGTTTTATCCATATACTTTAAAATTTTTAATACTGAACATGAATTGACTATGAAATGAGGAAATTGGTAAATAAATTAATCTGAGAAGAAAATTTTTTAGTTAAGTTCGTCTTGCAAAAACCTTGTCTTCTGATACACATTTCAAAGGTAGTCCTTCAGTGCTCTTTACTCAGATTGGTGTGTTCATTGTTACTGGGTGCCTACCTTTAAGTCCTATCTGGAAGAACACTCACAGCGACCCAGTGGGCTAAGTACTGCTGTCCCCTATCTACTTGCCATGTGAGGAAACTGAGTGGCATGGAGGTTAAAAGGTCAGGCTGGATCCTTCTCCCTGGTGATCTGGCTTCAGGTCTCTTTACTCTGTCCAGTCCTTGGTAGGGGCAGCTCATAAAAGAACTGAGAGTTTGTGGTCTCGAAGTGGTGTAGGCTTTAAGAATCCTTACCTGTAAATAAACAGCCTGGGATCAGTGTGGCCCAGCCACTCCAGAGCAGCAAATGGTTCTTCTTAATGACAGTGGATGGAGTTCCTATTTCCAGGACAGCATCGAACCCCAAGGAGAAGACTCTTGAGGGGCCTCCTACTGCCCACCCTCGTCCTGAGTCAGTCAGAGAAAGACACCTGCATGATGTGGACATGTAAATGGGATGGCTCAGAAGTGATCTTTGGAAAAGATGAATCAAGGCCGTCTTGAAATCTGGTCATTTGGATGTTTGGTAACCTCTTGAAAGTTGATTTTGTTAGTCAGCGACGCTAGCGTATTACCTTAGTTCTTGATTATATCTATCCTATGCTATCAATGCCATAGTTTTAGTCAATTTTATCTTTTCTAAATTGAGAGAAAAATCCTTTCATGTACTTGACCGTTGTTATCCCATTCTTGTATGAATTGATCCCCGTTTATTATCATCTTCCCTTGGAGATACATTTTATACCTTCCTTTAGTCATTTGAGGATTCAAGCTTACTTTCCTGAACCTTGACTTACTCCATTCTTTTATTCAGCAAAAATTGTTTTTAGTGTTTTCATATGCTAGGTCCTGGAAATACCGAGATGAT
Source organism: Mirounga angustirostris (assembly GCF_029215605.1). NCBI lineage: Eukaryota > Metazoa > Chordata > Mammalia > Carnivora > Phocidae > Mirounga > Mirounga angustirostris. The sequence continues at coordinate 11,979,569 of NW_026991711.1, read as the reverse complement.
ATCTTTCAGTATGGGAGGGCCTCAAACTAAAGGATGAATGTATGATGTTGGGAATGTGCTGTTGTCTGATGAAGCATTATCTCACTGTTCTTCAAAGCGTTCCTTGTCACACATACCAGGCTTCTGGTATGCTCTTTGGATTACAGTACTCCTTATCAACCTTTGGATTGCAAATTGCTCTTTTAATCATTTTTTTTCAGGTATAACTAACGTCCATCTTCCCTTCTTCCTTTTCTTCCTTTATTTATTTTTGAATACCCTTTAAGTATTTTACTTTTTAAAAAAAAAATAAGTTCATCTTTTTTTTTTTTTTTAAGTAAGCTCTACACCCAGCGTGGAGCTTGAACTCATGACCCCGAGATCAAGAGTCACATGCTCTACCAACTGAGCCAACCAAATGTCCCTTAAGTATCTTACATTTTTATCATCATTAGACAACAGCTTCTGACATGTTACTAGTATAGATATACTGCACTGTACTTGGAAGTACTATGCCTTGTCGTTTTACTGCCTAGAGAAAAGCACAAAGGAGTGTTTGTTTTGAATCTTTTTTCCTTGGAATACTTATATCTGTAATAATTATAATTTCCTCATAATGCTTTCTAGTGGAAAGGTATATGTGGTTGCTAAACTCTCCTTAAGGCCCCACACTGTGATGTGAATGAGGATGGAAACCTTTACCCTGAGGGCACAGTTAGTAACTGGGCTGCTTAAAATGTGGGGCTGTATTCAGGTCTCGCCTGAGGAGCCCGCTTCCCTCCTCAAAGTGAGGTAACTACGGCCACCCTAGCAGCCATTTGTGCCAGTTCTGTTGCCAAGTTTGTGGTGAAGCAGAGGGGGTCTGTCCCAGTTTTGTCTCTGCCGTGCAGTATTGGTAACTCTGCTACTATTCTAGCATATGTAAAACAGCAAGCTCTTCCACAGCAAAATACCCTCCACTGTATTTTTACTTGTTTTCGGTAGTGGGTCTGTGTGTGTCTAGAGTTGATTTCATTGCTACTAGAGTAGCTAACGTTTTTTAAGACATTATCATCTCGTTTTTGCATAACTGGACATGTTGACATGAGCTGACAAGATCTTTCTAGCTACAGAAAGGAAGAAAATAAGAGGCTTGCCCCAAAACTCATCTATTAGTACTTAAGAAAATTGTCTGAGCTCTAATGTAATTTGTCCTATGGAAATATTTACCCTGGTACCAACTTGCCTGGATAATTATTTTCTTAGCTTTTATTTGTGGCAGAAACAGAATCAAACCACTGTATTCAAAGATTTAGTATGAATTAGAGTACTGGCTTTTAGTTTTTGCCTTAAGATTCCTGAAATGTCACCTTTACCCCTAATAATTTATTCACTTAATAACCCATCAACAACCTTAAATGAAAAAGAGCTAAGTTTTTAGTAATTTTGTTTAAATTCAGGCCTTAGCTATGAATTGAATGGTTCAAGTCATGTGAAATGATAAGCAACAGGAGGTGACTTCTCTGTAAGGCCAAGTCTGCTCGAGACCATGTTTACACATCAAGATGATCTGACTCAGAGCTCCCACAGTGACATGCATCAAAGAGGAAGTTCCAGGACCATGCTTTCAAAACAACCAGAAGAGGCACAAGAATGTGGACCCATAGATATGGATTTTAGTTGTATATTGTTAAATGATGAGTGTTGATCGATCTGATTCTCTGATTTCTCTTGATACACTGTCCTTTGGCTATTTTGTTGAGGAGAGGTAAGGTTGAGGGAAAGTTTCTGGAGTGGGGGGAAAATGAAATTTTTGAGACAGGAGAATACAGGCAAAAGCTTGGGTTCTGTGGAACAACAAGGATTCGGTCTATGGAGGAACTAGGTAAGTGCAGATGGATCAGGATCACAGGCCAAGGCTGTTTAACAGTGCCCTTGAGAATAAACAGACCCCACGGAAGAAAGAAATCTTTGCTTCTTCCTCTGGTTGCCTAGTTTTCTGAGCACTTGTCAGTCAGTTACTTGCAAAAGCCTCCTTGTTCTTGACTGAGCAAATGGGGACATCTGAGTATGGTCCGGCGTCACACGTCATGGCCTTGCACTCAACCAGTGATTTTTTCCCCCCTTCTTTTTAGTTGACTAAACAACCATCACCTGAGGGGTGGTGTGGGCCATTTGCCTGTCAAGTAGGCAGGTGGGAAACATTAATTCCTACTTGTGGGACAGAAACCCAAGGCACAGACAGGCTGCGACCAGCCTCTTGTCACTTCATCGGCAAATCAGATGGTCTGTTGCCGTAAGCTGCTGCTCGGCTGCTCATAATAGTGTGCGCCCCGGTTAACTTAGTGAAATAAATCATCCTGCACTATCAGGTGATGTTTTTTTTTTCCAGCCAGCTTTGAGTCCTATTTTGATAGCTGTGACTGTGGTCAGGATTCATTTTTGGAAGGATCTAGGGAACATCTTCCCAGAAGGTGACGCGCTGGCAGCCGCCTGCACTTTCCCGGGATAGAGCCCCACACGTGCCAGAGTGTCTGTGTTCGGAGCCGAGCTGTCTGTGGCCGGTCTGTGTGAGGGGACCTCCCTACCCTGCCTCCCGGGGAGCTCGCTTTTTCTGGCTCGTGCATGTGTGACCCTGCCGCTGGCCCCATGGCCGAGGCTGGTTCTGACCACCTCTCGGTAGGTCTGCAGAGGGTCAGCTACGGGACAGGGCGCGGAGAACTTCTTGAAGACAGCAAACAACGGTGTTCACCAGTCTCTAGTTTGCTCTTTGTGTGTCTGCGGTGTCCTCACCTGATGGGCACTAAAGAAGACCACTTCACCTTCCGTCAACGTGTATGTTGAAATCGATGGGAAAGGGGCCTGACGTTCAAATTAGTGGATTAAACACCCACTTGCGCATTTGGGGTTTCACATAGTCCAGCTATTTTTCTTTCACCTTTCATTGATTTTCTTTGTGTGGCTTTTGGCAGCTTTAGTACTGACTAGGATGGTGTGAAAGTTACCAAACATGAAGACAAAGGAGGTGGTAATACAAAGGACTAGGGTTATACGACGTAATGTTTGGAAACTGTAAGAAAAAAGAATCCCACTGTAATACTCATTTCAGTGTGAGGAAGACAAATACCGTGTTTCCATGTGGCTTGATTTGACCTATAAGTAGGATAACTGGGTAATATAAAAAGATTTTATAGTGAAGATCTGAGTCTGCAGAACCTTTATCCTCTTGAGTTCAAAATGTTTCTAGAAATTGTATGTGCCTTTTCTCCTTAAAGTTCAAGGGAGTTTCAGGTTTTGTTGTTTGTCTCTTATCTCATGGAAATTAGTCAGAAACATTGAAAATCCTTATCTTGTGGATAAACAGAATTCCAGAGATTAGGTCATTTGCTTGGAGCCTTCCCTCGGTCTAGGTACTAAGTTAGGAGTCACAGAGGTGTCCACCCTCCTCACCCACCACCTCCCACCAGCAGTTCCTGTGCCTTCAGCCTCCTGACTCTCCTGCACTCGACCTCTCCTCTGCACCGTGTGTCTGTCTGTCCATCTGCCTGTCCTGCTACCACTCCCGCTAACCGCTGCCTACCTTCAGGCCACCCTTGCTGCTCCCTGGAGCTACGGCTTCAGCTTTTACAATGCCTTTCAAGTGCGGCCCATTGAACCCCGGTCCGTCAGGACACATGATTTCCTTTTGACTGGGCACTGCCTCCCTGGCCATTTTCTCCCTCTGATGCCCTGGCTCCAGCCTTATGGAATTATTCGCAGTTTTTTGATGTCCTGTGTTTTCTCACAGCTCTGTGCCTTTCTGGCACTGTTCCTTCTTTGTCCTATATCCTCAGCTCCTACTTTCCTTCAAGACTTAGTTCAAACTCAGCTGTTCTGGAAGCTTCCCTGATTTTATCCTCTCCTGCTTCCTTGTCACCGCCCCCAAGAAAGACAGCGTAGAGTGTCCTTGTGAGGGCGCTGTGCTCTGTACCAGCATCGGTATGGTTGAGTTTCTTTTTCTGTTTCCGACTAGCCAGTGAAGTCCCGTGAGTGGGAACTTTGTTAATTTTGTGTATCTCCAGCTGACCCATGACTGAGGCACAGCAACTACCCATTAAAGAACAGCAAAGCCCCAGCTTTCTTGATCCTTCCTTAGTCAGAGGTTCTTTATCAGAGTTCTTGATTAGTAATAGTAACCAGTATCATTAAGCCCAGACTGTCTTCCAGGCAACTGTTCTCGGCACTACGTATATTCACTCACTGAATCATCACAGAACTTCCACAAACCCATATCCAGTGGTGAAACAGAGACCCAGAGCACTTACATGACGTGCCTAAAGACACAGCTGTTAAGTGTCAGGATTCAAGTCCTGGCAGATTGGCTCCAGAAATCACTTTCAGTGTGATGTGTTTTATCCCTAGCTCCTGTTTCCAACACGATCTGATGTTATTGGTAGAAAACAGGTAAAAATAGGAAGACTTTACATGTACCAACTCATCCTGTCTGAACTAGAGAGGAGAGCTGGGGAGATGGAACTAGGGAGGGGAAGAGGGAAATGTGTTGATTTAAATGAAGGCATTCATTAATTTACTTGTAACATATTTTAAAGCAAGTAAAGGTTTTACAAATGAATTTAGATTTTACTATTTTTAACAATATTTCCGTAAAACGTTTTGGACTAAAAGAAGATGGTGGGCGCCTGGGTGGCTCAGATGGTTAAACGTCTGCCTTTGGCTCAGGTCATGATCCCAGGGTCCTGGGATCGAGTCCCGCATCGGGCTCCCTGCTCAGCGGGGAGCCTGCTTCTCCCTCTGCCTCTCTCTCTCTGTCTCTCTCTGTCTCTCATGAATAAATAAATAAAATAAAATCTTTAAAAAAAAAAAAAGAAGAAGAAGATGGTGAATACATAGAATAGTTTTTATTTTTTTTAATCTTTTTTTTAAGATTTTAGTTATTTAGTTATTTAGTTATTTATTTTTAAAGATTTTTTTATTTATTTTAGTTATTTATTTATTTATTAGAGAGAGAGCGAGCACGAGCCAGGGGGAGGGGCAGAGGGATAAGCAGACTCCCGCATGCAAACCGATACCAGGACCCTAGAATCATGACCTGAGTCGAAGGCAGACTCTTAACCGACTGAGCCACCCAGGCGCCCCCTAGGATAGCTTTTATGCTGTTAATGTATTTTTATACTACTTTTTAGGTATTTGTAGACTTTTTTTAAAGGTTTTATTTGAGAAAGAGAGAGAGCAAGAAAGAGCGAGAGAGAGAGAGCGAGAGAGAGCACAAGCCAGAGGGAGGAACAGACCCCTGCTGAGCAGGGAGCCCGATGTGGGGCTCAATCCCAGGAACCCAGGATCATGACCTGAGCTGAAGGCCGAAGCTTAACCGACTGAGCCACCCAAGTGCCCCGTATTTGTAGAAACTTAACAAAATATTTTTATTCTTCTTTTTGAGCTTTCAAAACACCACAAAAATCTTTGTTAACTCTACAGTTTTCAGATGATTTTCACATGCATTATCTCATCTGACATTGAAGCCCTGTGCTTTACAGACTTCTTGCAAAGCTGAGGAATTATATGGGCTAGAGAGGCTTACACACCCTCAGCACCCTCCATACTCTGTGGCCTTGAACACTGCAGCAGGCCCTTACCCATGGTAGGGAGAGAAGCATTATTTGTAAATTCCTCTGCAGGATGGGAAGCTCTCTCTTTTAAATGCACACTTTTTAAGGATGATGGCTTTCTCTTCCACAATATCTTATCCCATAGAGTGTTTCAGAACCATCCTACAGTAGATACCTAGTAAATGCCTGTGGATTACCGAAGTGAAGGAAAGTCATATAGTGATCTGAGGTAGTACTTATTCCAGTAAATGACTGGCCACCTTACTAATAAGCTCTTGGAAGCCAGTTGAAGGTAATTTATAAGAGGCATTACACCACGGCCACCGCCCCCACCCCATGATAGCTGGTGAGCCAGTGAGTGAGGAGGCTTTGTTCAGCAGTGTGCTCTTTACAGTGTCATGTCCCAAACATACGACTAAGTCCCAGAGAGAAAGCATGCACTGAAATATTAGCAGATGCAGAGTCCAGACGGTAAGCACAGTGAGATGTTTACCCTCCATAGGCTCAGTCTTTATGTAAAATAGGCTGTAAAGATCTGCAAATAAGTTTAAGAAAAATAATTCTCACCAAATGATAGGGCAAGGAAACTTTGCCTACTGCCTACTAGATTCATCCTTTGGTGGTTTAACAGGTAGAGGGAGGGGAGAATAATGATAGCAGTTTTCTAGCACTTACTATATGACAGCCAAGGTGACAAGGACTTGGCTGTATTATTACTCCCCATTTTACAAATGAAGCCGCTGAAGTCAGAGACTGCCCAAGGCCACACAGCTTAGAAATAATCCAACCCAGGTTCGAGCCTGACTCCAGAGCCTACGCTCCGAACCACCGCACTGTACTGTATTTGGAACGATACCCCCTAGGGCCCCCAGACATGCCTTCCTTTAGAGGAAGTCTCACAGCTTATGTTTTGTCAAGAATTTCTATTACTACCATTCCCAACCTGGACATAAATATTGCAAATCACTGCATGGACTTCATTGTTTTGTGACATTTTTTTAGGCACATGGAAATTCTTACATGTAAGCTTTAGTGATCATTAAATAAATATAAAGCAAGCAACGGATTCATTTTCACTTATTAACAGTTTATATTTAGAATTAAAATATTCAGGTTTGCTGAGAAGCGGTAAAGCCCAGACTGTCACTACTGGGAGGGTAAATTGCTAAAATGTTTTTGTAAACCAAAAAACATCAATTTATATATAAAGCTTTAAAAACATTTATACCCTTTGCCCGAGGAATTCTGGTACTGGGATTCTATCCGGAGAAACACTAGAAAGTATAGAAGTATAGAAAAGACCTTTATGTACATAGATACATGGTCAAACAGTAGAATGTAATGACCCTTTTATTTTCAGGTGTGCTGAATAATTTGTATACACATGCATTTAAGTGTAGGAATACTCCATTTTAAAATAACTTTGTTCCTTTCCCTTCGTTCTAAAGTATCCTGAAATATTGGCATTATTTACTGATTTTTACTGGATACTGTTTTTTGCAATAGTGAGGCTCACACAGAAGTACAAAGTAAACCCTATTTTTTGGCATAGATTTCTGGCATGATCCATTGTTTTCACCTACCTCAATATTAGCTAATTAGAACTGCCAGTCATCAGAGAGTCTAAACTATGTTAATGATAACAATTTTTTGTTAGAAATGTTTATAGTTGCTGTTGAGTAGATTCTATTCCTTTACTTTATACTTTAATTAGGCTTCTAAAGTTTTACAAAAGACTTGGTTAGAAGAACAAAATATGTAGTACTTACCTCTCTGACTTGTTGGGTCCTCCGGCAGTAACAGTATTTGCCCAACTGAAGTAGGTTACTTTGGCATGTTAAGAGAGATTATGCAGGCGTCCTTTTATGGGGCTGGCTTTTTTTTTCTGTCACCCTGTGACTGAGCATAGTAATGATCAGTTAACCTCGTGTATGCGTGTGAACTTTTTTTTTTTTTTAAGTGGGAAGTGAAATTTTTCTGTTAGTGATTTTTTTTTTTTTTTGAATAATTATCCAAAAACCCCTTGGTAATATCTGTGGAACTTCGTAAGTTTTTTAATAAAAATTTAAGTATTAAAAATTTTTTTTGAAAGGAAGACTAACGCAGTAAACCTTAACCAGGAAAAAAAAAAAAGGAATGACAATTACTAATGATTTTGTATCCATATTCTATGTAAAAGTATGAGCTTTTAAAATGTTTTAAAGAAAAAAAAGTCAACTGTGATAATTCTGTCTACCTGGAAACTTGATGCAGAGAGTAGTTTACTCATTCTATATCTTAACAGCCTATGAGAAAGAAGCAAAGGTTTCTGTGGTGACTGGGAGAGTGATGTTCTTTTGCACTGTACAGGGACTAGTCAGGTTTTCAGGCAGGAGGCCAACTGACAGAATCTGTGACTGCAGGGACGTGAATGACAGGGGAAGAGTTGGAGGGGACATCTTACAGCTGAAAACCCAGCATCTGTGCATAGAATGGACCTATGCTCTTCACCTTATGGTTCTGGTTGGCTCGGTTTAAACCCAACTATGTAACAGGGCTATCAAAATGCAACTTATATGTAGGCTAAGGGAATAGAAGTATACTGGTCAGAACGAGAGAGGCGATAGTCACACTTAACCCAGGACTGATCTGGCCATTCCCAGTCAGCTCTGGGTGCTGCATTTTACGAAGGGTATAGATGACCAGTGTGACCGGGCTGGTGAGGGTTGTGGTTCCCAGGTCTTAGGAGAAATGAATGAATAAACTGAGAATGTTTAGGCTTGGCAGAGATGTGATCATCATCCTCGTGCATTTGAAAGCCATCTCATAGAAAAGGGTTTAGTTGCGATATTGATCTTCCAGACTCCAGAGAATAGAAAGGAGACCAGTATGAGGAAGTTACCAGAGATAGCTTTCAAATCAAAATATGAAGATAGTTCCCAAAAGTTAGGATCATAAAAGAAATGGAATAGGCTGTTTCTTATTTAGGTGCCTACATAAACTGGTTGACTCTTTTGAGGGATGATACTGAGCGAATTGAATCATTTTGGTAGGAATTTGTAACTCTGACTTCAGACCTTCCACTCCAGGATCTGTCAAAATGGCCAGAGGGGCTTTAGCCCATCAGTGGTATCATTCCCTCTAGAAGGGCACTTGGTTCTTCTCAGCTCTAAAAGGCTGAAGATCTGTAAAGGAACACTGTCAGAAGAGCAACAACACCCAATTCTTTGGGCCTCCTCCTCACTGTCTATAAAATAAAGGTATTTAAGTAAATGATCACCATGATATTTCCTAGTGCAAAAATTCTCAGGGGGAGATAAAGAGATTTTATGATTTGCTGGATAAATATGATAAAATATTCTAGAATTAGTTTATTTAAAACTTAGATTGAAGAATACTTGAAGAAGACACTGTCAAGAAGCGTCTCAATTTGTTGAAAGGACATCCTCATGGTGTGTTTTGGCTTTTAATTTTTGAAATAGTTTTTATTAAGTAAAACATTGTTGTATAATGAAGAACTCACTTAGTTAAAGTGAATGTTCTAGCAAACTGGATCTACCTCCTATTTGGTATTAGAGTGGTCTAGTATGTAAGGAAAAGGCAACGGGGTGATTGTCCTGTGAGATGCTGTGGGGCATAGAGTGTGATCATTGCATAAGCCCACAAACCTTATTTTTCTTGTCTTTGAAAGTTACCAGGATTTCTGTTGTTGTACTATAAAAGTGCAGTCAATGTCCTTTTCTGTAGAAGAGATAAGATGGACATTTGTGACCTGAACTGAGTGTTTTCTAGTATTTTATCCTATCAAGTACAGTTGTAAGTATATAGTAGATACTCAGTAAATATTAGTGACATTAGTTGAAGGAAGGAAGGAGTTATAACCTGTTTTCCTTTTTTCTGTACTTCAGCTTAATATGTTTAAGCCAGACAGGGCTTCCAGAAGTCACAGTATGAAAAGGGTCAGACTGAATTATTGTTGACAGTATAGAGAACAGATGTTGTATCATAAAATAAGGAAAAGAGAAAAACTGGTCAGTGACTAATAACATGATATTTTGTGAAGTCTGTGTGTGTAGAAATAGCAACGGAAATTTCTACAAAACAACCTGTATGTTCATGGTCTGAAATGTGTGCTTTTGTATTATGGGTATATGTGGTCTAGTACTTAGTCATCGTTTAAAACTATATAGTGATGAATAACTTCTAAGGAATTTTTAAACTTCTTTTATTGGTATGTAAGACATGAACTGCGGTCATTAAAATTCCTATCAGTATTTTCTTAGTTTACAATGAAATGTAACCTCAAACAGGAACATGGCCTCAGATTCTCTATTGTAACATCACCCTTTACACGCCCAGGAGTGACCAACTTGTACTTCTTAATGGAAAGAATACACAGCTACACTGTGTTGCTACATGTAAACAGGAGAACTTCTATAAATTAAGTACCTCAAAGAACATGTTCTGTGGTGAGATCTCTCAAGTGCAACCAAAATAGAGTTTTCTTATTATTACCAAGAGACCAGCAGGCCATATTTTGAGTAGGCATATGAAACTGTATGTTTTAATCCCATTAAAGATAATAAAGCAAGACGCATTTTTAAACAAAAGGCAAATTCTGTGTAGTTTGGCATTTTAAAGAGAAATTCATTTATTCAGCAAATATTTTTTAAGCAACTCTTCTGTGCCAGGCATGGTTTTAGAGAGTGGTGATAAAGCAGCAAACAAAACCAACAGAAATCCCAGGCTCCATAGAGTTTCCCTCCAGTCAGAGAAACAGGTGATAAGTAAGTCATGTGGTAGATTAGGAGGTTATAGGTGCTGTGGGGAAAGGAACTAGAGAATTCAGAGTGGGGATGGGTCAGTAAGGTAGGGTAGGGGCTGCACTTAGGAATGAAGCGGCCAAGGAGGGCTTCTCCGAGAAGGAGCTATGTGAGTAAAGACCGGAAGGGTGCACATGTCTCTGGGAAGGCGGCCAGGAGATGCCCGTGCCCTGGGGCACCACATGCCTGCTGGGGCTGGTTCAGCGTGGAGGGAGCAGCCAGAGGGAGTGGCGGGGAGGCCACGTAGTAGAAGACCCAAGTTCAGGGTCCAGGATGCAGGGCCTTTTAGGTCTTTGTAAAGACTTTGGCTTTTACTCTTGGGTGGGGACTCAATGGAGGATTTTAAGTCCAGGAGTGACCAACTTGTACTTCTTAATGGAAAGAATACACAGCTACTTAATCAACTTTGAGTTTCAGTAAGTTGAAATGGAACTAAACAGTTCTTTTGTGTAGTATTTAGAATGGCAGTTTTTTTTTTTATTTAAATTCAATCAATTAACGTATAGTGTATTGTTAGTTTCAGAGGTAGAGTTCAGTGATTCCTCAGTTGCATGTAACACCCAGTGCTCATTACATCATGTGCCCTCCTTAATGTCCATCACCCAGTTACCCCCCTCCCCTCCAGCAAGAGACCAGCAGGCCATATTCAGTTTCCTATGATTAAGAGTCTCTTATGGTTTCTCTCCCTCTCTGATTTCATCTTGTTTTATTTTTCCCTCTCTTCCCCTATGCTCCTCTGTTGTGTTTCTTAAATTCTGCATATGAATGAAATGACATGAATCTTCCTGTGATTGACTTATTTTATTTAGCATAATACCTCTAGTTCCATCCATGCCGTTGCAAATGGCAAGATTTCATTTTTTGATGGCTGAGTAATATTCCATTTTATATATATATACCACAATTTCTTTATCCATAGAATGGCAGTTTAAATAACTCTCTGTTCATTAAAATTGCTTTGTCAGTTTTTTACAATCAAACATTGAGAGTAAATTATGTGTAAGGATTTACATAGGTATCAGGGGATGCAATGCCAAGTAAAATATTGTGCTTTCTGATAGAATAATCTATTGGGAGACTTTTTAAAAAATATTTATTTATTTGAGAGAGAGCTGGGGGAGGGCCAGAGGGAAAGAATCTCAAACAGACTCCCCGCTGAGCATGGAGCCCTACGTAGGGCTCGATCTCACCACCCATGAGATCATGACCTGAGCCAAAATCACAAGTTGTGTCAACTGACTGAGCCACCCAGACACTCCTCTAATGGGAGACTTTTAAAAACCTTATAGTTAGTTAAAATGTGACCATAAAAATAAGCTCAAAATGGATTAGACTTATATGTGAGGACTGAAACTATAAAACTCCTAGAAGAAGACATAGGCAGTAATCTCTTTGACGTTGGCTATAGAAACATTTTTCTAGATATGTCTCTTCAGGCAAGGGAAACAAAAGCAAAAATAAACTATTGGGACTACGCCAAAATAAAGAGCTTTTGCACAGTGAAAGAACCATCAACAAAGCAACAAGGTAGCCTACTGAATGGGAGAAGATATTGCAAATGATTTATCTGTTAAAGGGTTAATATCCAAAAAACATAAAGAACTTCTATATCACAACACCAAAAAACCCTCAAATAATTTGATTAAAAAAATGGACAGAGGATCTAAACAGACATTTTTCCAAAGAAGACATACAGATAGCCAAAGACACATGAAAAGATGCTCAGTTGTCAGGGACTTGCAAATCAAAACCACAGTAAGATATCATCTTACATCTGTCAGAATGACTACAATAAAAAAGATAAGAAATAACAAGTGTTGGCAAGGATGTGGAAAAAAAAAAATCCTTGTGCACTGTTGGTGGGAATGCAAATTGGTGCAGCCACTGTGGAAAACAGTATGGAGGTTCCCTAAAAAATTAGAAATAGAATTACTATGATCCATTAATTCCACTGCTGGGTACTTACCCAAAGAAAATGAAAATACTAATTCAAAAATAGAAATGCACCCCTTATGTTTATTGCAGCAGTATTTGTAATAGCGAAGATATGGAAGCAACCCAAGTGTCCACTGATAGATGAATGGATAAAGATGTTGCATACACACACACACACACACACAGGAATATTAGCCATGAAAAAAGAATGAATTCTTACCATTTGCAATGACATGGATGGACCTAGAGGGGAAAATGCTAAGTGAAATAAGTCAGAGAAAGACAAATACCATATGATTTTACTCATATGCAAAATTAAAGAAACAAAACAAATGAACAAAGAAAACAAAAGACCAATGAAAAATGAGATTCTCACTTTTTTTACTTCTAAAAGCATATTTAATCAGCTATTATGAAATAGATAATGCTTGCAACCTGTACATGATATTTTCCAACATCTAACTGAACATAATAAAAAAGTTAAAAATTTAAAAAAAATTAAATAAATTACCAACATCATCTTTCAGAAATGAAGATTAAATAAGGATATTTTAAGGGGGAATAAAAAAGAAATGACTTTCAGATAATTGATGGACAGATGTTGGAAAAAGAGACTCTTAAATACAGAGAACAAACAAGTAGGTTGCCATAGGGGAGATGGGTGTAGGGATGGGTGAAATAGGTAAGAGGATTAAGAGTACATTTATTGTGTGTGAAGGTAGAGATAAAAATGGAAGGACCAATTGAATATCTATTTAAAGAGTATTTAGAGCACCAGATTGCCTCCTTGCCTCAGATCAGTAGATGGCTGCCATGTCTGTTCTCACCCCAGCAGAAGTCTGGGGTTTAATTCTGTGGAGAGGTCTCTGGACTGCAGGATACTAGGCACAACCCTAACCTCTAACCCCTGACCCTAACCCTAATACCATCCCTAACCATAAGCCTTTGGAGAAGTCTCCAAACTGCAGGATACCAGGCACACACCCTAACCACTAACCCTAACCCTAACCACACCCTAGAGCTGAGAAAGTGACTTCCAAAACAAACCATAAGAAAAACCGAGAAGCAACCTAGTTATCCTGGAGAAGCACCAAAACAGTTGAGAATTGGTAGTATATCTGAAAATGGGTGTGTGAAGGTAGACATGAAAACAGAGGACCAATTGAATATCTATTTAAAGAGTATGTAGAGCCCCAAATCCTTTCCTTGCCTCAAATGGTGGATGGATACCATGTCTATTCTTACCCCAGCAGAAGTCTGGGGTTTTATTCTCTGGAGAGGTCTCTGAACTGCAGGATACCAGGCACAACCCCTAACCTCAAACCCTGTCCCTAATGCTATCCCTAATACTAACACTAATTCTGATCCTCTGGAGAGGCCTCTGAACTGTACGATACCAAGCATATACCTTAATCCTAACTCTAACCCTAACCCTAGAAAAAACAAGAGTACATTTATTGTGATGAGCACTGAGTAATGTACAGAAGTGTTGAATCAATATATTGTACACCTGAAACTAATATAACACTATATGTTAATACTACTTCAATTAAAAATAAATAACAAAAGGGGCACCTGGGTGGCTCAGTTGGTTAAGTGTCTGCCTTCAGCTCAGGTCATGATCTCAGGGTTCTGGGATCAAGTTCCACATCGGGCTCTCTGCTCAGAGGGGAGGCCTGCTTCTCCTTCTCCCTCTGCTTGCTGCTCTGCCAACTTGTACTTTCTCTATCAAATAAATGAATAAAATCTTAAAAAAAAAAAAAAAAGATGAGAATTATAGCCACTAGGCTCTATTCATAAGTACTATCCCATTTTGGGAAAAAAAAAAAAAAACCTGATCATACAACTCTTCAAGAATAAGGATTATTTTATTGCCCCAAATTAAATGAGCTCCCATGCTGGGCCAAGCCCTGTGGTGCATGCTGGAGGACCCAAGAGGATGCATTTCCTTCCCTGCCATGGTAGGGCCAACTGAGTGAGGCGTTTGAGACCGAGCCACTGTGCTGTGTACGTACCTCGGCTGCCATGTCCCTGTCATCCTTCTTGCAAGACTGAGAAAGATTGCATCTTACATCTCTGGGTCTCCAGTCCTTACCCAGTGTCTGGCACCTACGTGTTCGCCAATTGGGGTTTTCCCTATTCTAGTATTTGCTGCATTCTTACTGATGCCTATTGATGCTGCTGCCATTTTTCACATTTGCAGTGTATGTTTGCTTTCGTTTGTTTTTAGAAGCAGAATTGAGAAGACAGTGAGTGATTTTTTAATAACATGATCTCTATCGAAGAAGGGAAAACTTGGCACAAAAGGGTCTTGTGTTTCCACAAAAATGGTAGTAAGAACATTTCTTGCATTTTGCATTTTCTTATGGTAAAGATGTACTAGTGCCACTCACCAAAAAGAAAAAAAAAAAGGAAAATAAAAGGTAGAGTCGTGAAGCCGAGTGTCTAATGAAGAATCAGTGCGAGTGTGTGTCCAGATGATTCTCCTCATTGCTGTTGCCTACCTAGTCATGGCGGGAATGTGCGTGTGCAGTCCTGGAGCTAGTTTCTTGAGATTGGACGTAGATGGAGCTCCTGAACCTGGGCTACCACCTCACACCCAGTGCCCAGGGACTCACCGAGTCACTGCAACAGTGAGACTGGGGTGGTTTTAGAGCAAAGAAGGGAGCTTCTGGCCACCCAGAGGAGCTGGAGTAATCCCTGTGGGACAGAACTGAGCTGTCCTACACCGCAGATATTTCCTAAGCAGAAAAGTGGGAAGGACATTTCTGTTGGAAGAATAACTTGTGTCAGTGAATAGTTAAAAGTCTAATATGCCCAGGGAGCGTCTTAGGGGGTTAAGGTGGGGGGAGGGACAGACAGGTCAGAGGAAGGGGGCCGAGGACAGGTATGGGAAGCTACACTAATAAGAAAGAATTGGAGGGCTTTGCTATTTCATGTTCATATTTACATTTCCTCTTTGGATCTGGGGAGCCTGTGGAAGGATGGGTTTTAAACAGGCATGTGACATGATCAGAGTTGTGTTTTGTGTGTCAACAGTGTTAAAAGACAGATTAGAAAGAAACAAGACTTTAATGAGAAAGACACTTGTGACTTTTGGATATGTCAAGTTGAAGGTATCAAACTGAGTTTCATCACGAGGGGAGGGACAGGCAGACAGTTTGGGAACTCACTTCAATTTCATAATTGATGCCGGAGAAGGGCTTGTGATGATGCAAGGAGACACCGGAGCAAGAAGAAGAGCCTCTAGTGGAGCCTCGGAGAGGGTAGAAGACGAGTGGCAGGAGAAATCTGGGGGACCAGCAAGAACAGGCTTTAAGGCAGGGGGAAGAAGGGGTTTGAGGACGGGAAGGCAGGGGTGGTAAGGGTATCAAATGCTATGGTGATACAGTTGGACAGTGGGAGATGAGCCTTTGGGATGTGACCATGGTGAATGATGTATGTTGCTTTTGTCACAGTCTCTTTCATTAGATTTAAGTCATTCATGGAAAGAAAACATAGCAGCAACTTTAGATTTTCTCACAGTGCCTGACAATTTATTAGTAGTTGCTGAACCACTTTGCAATCATTTTAGGAGCGTCAATAAGTATTAGATAATTCGAGTTTTCATAAAAATTTTATCTATAAGTACAAATTATTTCCAATGTGATGCACATATAGAAACCAACTTATATATCTGAGACCATGCTTTCAGACAGAAATAAAATTATAAGCAGTGTTACTTCAATAATATATATTTGCTATTGGTATTTTAAATTGAGTATAATACTATAGTGATTTTTTTTTTTATTTATTTGCATAGCCTGGCACCTGTGTTTGCTCTCTTTGTACCATTTTATTGCTCCATACCAAGAATCCAAGTGGCACAAATTCTGGGCCCGTTGTCCATCACAAACAAGACATTGATTTATATATTGGGACTGCAGGTACAGTATGGACTTTTATGTTCACGTTTCTTTAACCAGATCTTTTTTTTTGGGGGGGGGGCTCTCTTTCTCATTTGATCTCCTTGAAAGCAATGGTTTTTTCCCCATAAGTTTGGCTTTATGATCTATATCAAATGTTCAAAGGAAGTGTTACAGAACAAGAACATCAAGGTATATAAAGTACTAGAATACTTTCATAGTCTTTAGAAATCTGATAAGAGCTTTCACTGTAATTTGTCTCAGTGGAAAATATTTTAATTGCATTGTGCAATTCTGTGTAAGTACTTTTTAAAAAATCACAGTATGAAGTAGAAACAAATGGGAACAGTTGAAAGGTAGAAAGTGGAAAATCACTGTCAAGATTAATTTATTGAGTACAGTGTCACAAATAAAGCTCTGACGAAGAGAGCAGGTAAGCCTTATCCACTCTGTCATTCCTGTGCTGCATGGCACATGGGCACCCTCACCCTTTACTGGATGGTTTGATACGAAGACCGTTAAGAGTTCTTACTGTTTGACGTAAATTGAAAAAGGTTGTGTTCCAATCGGAGGGGTAGACGAACCATGAGAGACGATGGACTCTGAAAAACAAACTGAGGGTTCTAGAGGGGAGGGGGGTGGGAGGATGGGTTAGCCTGGTGGTGGGTATTGAGGAGGGCACATTCTGCGTGGAGCACTGGGTGTTGTGCACAAACAATGAATCGTGGAACACTTCATCTAAAACTAATGATGTATGGGGATTAACAGAAGAATAAAAAAAAAAAAAAGAATATATGTGCTCTAAAAAAAAAAGAAAGAAAGAAAAAGGTTGTGTTCACCAGTACCCAGTGCCATTGACCTATCTCTGCTGGGTTCCAGGCCAAGTGACAGGAGATACATGATTTTCATTTTCTACCTGTAATACTTGTCACTTTCCTTTCACTCTCAGAGCTTTTGATGTGAACTTCTATTCTGTCGTTTGCTGTGGTACCATGTGTAGCTTGGCCTTTTGATCCACTGTCAATACTCATAACATTCCTTATCCCACACATATCAAACCGGATACTAGGGTCTCTGTCAAATACCCTCCTCCCTCCCCTTTTAACCTTTGGTATTTCCTCCAATTTGTCTCGTGTGCTGTCAGGTGTTATCAATGGCTCATCTGGGGTGGGTGTTTCCTCGCCACTTTACAGCTGTGTTTCATGCAATGTTTATTCTTCATCTCTCAACCTGCATGCCGTTAACTCTCCCTTATCCTTCCTAGTGTTCATATCACCTAATAGCCCCTTTCTGCAGTTTATTCTTATTACTAGGATTTGCTGTGGCATGTTTACTTTTTAAAAAGGTGTTACAGCAGAAGGCAGAATGCAGCGGTAGAAGAATCCTCTGGACGGGGGGCAGGACACCCAAGTTCTAGTTCTAGCGTGGCGCCCACTAGGCTGGGACTTGGGTCAAGTTATGGAAGGCCCCTGAGCCTCATGTTGACCCTATAGTTCCTTCCAGCTCTAAAGTTACAGAGCTTTAGAGGATGAAAAGTGTTGTTTTATTAATTATGACATAGGAATTCAGTGGAGCATTGTGGAAAATCTTTGGCGCCAAGTGGATTTTGGTTTGATAACTTGCTCTGGTAGTTATTTGCTTTGTTACTTTTCTGAGCTCCCATTTGCCCATCTATAAAGTGATAATAATAATGTGTATCTTACAAGGTCATTTGAAGGGTTAGAGATAATAGTGTTGGTTGTTTAGGATAAGCCCAACAGAGAGTAAGAACTAAGTCAGTTGGTTCTTATTATTAATTAATAATTTATGTCTCTATAGCTGCCCCTATTGGTTTTTCTGAGATTATGAATATTATTTATTTATTACTTATCAATTTATTAATTATTTACTGGTGAGGTAGAAGCTGGTATCAGAAAGTGGAGGTGGAGATGCCTCATTGGCTTCTTGATAACATCTAAAGTCCTTAGCCTGAATGGCACTCAGGGTTCTTTTTGCCTATCTAGGACCTACTCCCAACCCTCCCCACCTTGAAGTGAATGTGAACCCCATATTCTCAAAGTTTCTCTTCTTTCCCCACCTCCCTCCTCCCTGGACCTTCATGCATGTTTCTGTGCGTTTCTGCTCCTGCATAACAACTTTGTGAAGCCAGGGACATTGGATGAATGAATGAATGAATGAATCAGGGAGGGAATGAGTGAATGATTGAATTATTTTAATCATTATCAGAGGAACAAAAATGTTTGTGAAGGTATCACATGGCTTGAGAGACAGTCATGGAATGCCCTGTGCTAGGGGCTGTGGAAGATGAAATGAGAGGTAGCACCTGTCCTCAAGGAGCCCAGCAGTGAGAAAAAAACATACACACTGTTAAAGCATGAGCAGACACAGTTGGGACCAAGTGTGCAATAAGGTGAGGGACTTAAGAGTCCAAAGGAAATAATTTTTTATTGAAGAAATTAATGATATGCTCTTCCTCCTTGTGTAGGAAACATGGAGGTCATGAGCACTGGGCTGTGGAGCCAGACCACTTGGGTACACTCCCAGCTCCATCACCCGCCAGCTCTCTGATCGTGAGCAAATTGCTTAACCTCTTAGTTTTCTGGCTAAAATAGAGTTCATAATAGAACTTACTTTGTAGGGGGTTTAGGAGGATTCCGTAAGTTCAATATATGAAAAGCGTTAAGATCACTGCTTGCTTGGCGTATAGTAAGTGTTAGGAAAGTGTTAGCTGAAAACAAACAAAAACAAAACAAAACAACAAAAAGAAAGTGTTAGCTATTTTATTATTCCTTGTATTTTTAGAATAAGACTACAGAAAACTATTTTTCCACATAATTCTCATCCTTGTTATTTTCAGAGTCGTTTATACTCAACAAGCATCCATGCTAGATAAAAGGATTGATTTTTTTATTTAAATTCAATTGATTAACATATAGTGTATTATTAGTTTCAGAGGTAGAGTTCAGTGATTCATCAGATGTATGTAACACCCAGTGCTCATTACATCACATTCCCTCCTTAATGCCCATCACCCTTTTATCCCATCCCTCCACCCCCTTCCCTCCAGCAACCCTCAGTTTGTTTCTTACGGTTAATAGTGTCTTATGATTTGTCTCACTGTCCAATTATGTCTTGTTTTATTTTTCCCTCCCTTCCTATATGCTCTCTGTTTTGTTTCTTGAATTCCACAAATGAGTGAAATCATATAATTGTCTTTCTGTGATTGATTTATTTTGCTTAGTATAATACCCTCTATAGTTCCATCCACGTCATTGCATATGGCAAGATTTCATTTTTTTGCAAATGGCATATCAGATAAAGGGCTAGTATCCAAAATCTATAAAGAACTTATCAAACTCAACACCCAAAGAACAAATAATCATACACACACACACACACACACACACACACTATGGAATATTATGCAGCCATCAAAAAATGAAATCTTGCCATTTGCAATGATGTGGATGGAACTAGAGGGTACTACGCTAAGCGAAATAAGTCAACCAGAGAAAGACAAATACCATATGATTTCACTGATATGTGGAATTTGAGGAACAAGTCAGAGGATCACAGGGGAAGAGAGGAAAAAATGAAACAAGACAAAACCAGAGAGGGAGACAAACCATAAGAGACTCTTAATCTCAGCAAACAAACTGAGGGTTGCTGGAGTGGAGGGTGGTGGGAGGGATGGGGTGGCTGGGCGATGGGCACTGGGGAGGGTGTGTGTTGTGGTGAGCGCTGTGAATTGTGTAAGACTGATGAATCACAGACCTGTACCCCTGAAACAAATGATACATTATATGTTAATAATAGTAATAAAAGATTTCATTTTTTGACAGCTGAGTAATATTCCATTGTGTGTGTGTGTGTGTGTGTGTGTGTGTGTATATATATATATACACACACACACACACCACATCTTCTTTAAAAAAGATTAAATTTTAGATCAAGGGATTAAATTTAAATTTGCAACCAGTGCTCCTTTCTACATGAGGTAGCACTAAGAACAAAATTTGTTAGCCTCCTTTTTACCTGTGCTTTGTCATCTCTTACCTTTGTATCTGCCTTCTTTTTTTTTTTTTTTTAAAGATTTTTTATTTATTTATTTGAGAGAGAGAGAATGAGAGACAGAGAGCATGAGAGGGAGGAGGGTCAGAGGGAGAAGCAGACTCCCTGCTGAGCAGGGAGCCCGATGCGGGACTCGATCCAGGGACTCCAGGATCATGACCTGAGCCGAAGGCAGTCGCTCAACCAACTGAGCCACCCAGGCGCCCTGTATCTGCCTTCTTTTTACGGATCTTTTTTTATGTATCCTTGATAAATGTGCAGAACTTTGAGGTTTTCATCTAGCATAGTATCTGCAGTTAACCTCTGGTCCTGCTTCTTTCTATAGGAGCAGAGTCCTTATACTCCCGATCTAAAGATCTAAATATAAATAGACAGTAGGCTCTAGATCTTTTCTTTCTTTCAGGAACACTTTGAATGTCTTATAGCCTTTTTTTTTTTTTTTTTTTTTTTTTTACCCTAAGCACAAGTCTCATATGTAAATGATTTAGAAAACAAAGGGAGAGATTTTATGAAACCTAATTACTTCTGCATTAATTAACTTTGATATCATTACTTAGTTTGCTAAGTAACTGAATTAGTGAACTTCTCTGAGTACACTGGAATGAGAGTAACAACAGTTAAGCAGAATAGCACTGGACATGGCCCTGCAAGGTTGCAGAAGTCTGCTTAGCTAAATTTAGAGTCACAGTGATGAGAAATTAAAATGAGAGAATTATATAAACTACTGTTACTTGTCATTGCTCAACACCAAGCATGGGACAGTGACTGCATATTTTGTATGTTGTTGATTGTAATAATTTCTTTGTATGTGGTATTTTACTTTGTTTAAATCAATTAATGTCCATTTGTAAAGAAGAATATGCTTGAATTTCACTTATTTTTCTTTGCACAGGAGTGGGCCAGGTTCAACCAGTCTATTTTCAGCTATGGAAAGGCTGAGAGCTTGATTAAAAAAAGAAAAAAATAATATATTATTTTCTTTTGGGTGACAGAATTGATATTAATTAATTTTGTACTTGTTTATATTAAGAGATATATAATTAATACTTCAATGGTTATCACTGTAGTTATATAAAACAAAAGTATGCTGTGACTGGTGGTTGAATTTCATTTTTAGTTGCTTTTTTTTTTTTTTTCTTTTATAGCTTTTCACCTCTGGTTCCTACATCTGGATTGTAGCCATAAGTGGACTTGTAAGTGTGATTTCCCCTCCCCCTACTCTCTCTCTTTTCTGAAGCAACTTTAGGAAAAATGTCATGTTTGGATTTGGGTCACATTCAGTTGTCTCCAACTTTCTTTTAACCATCTCAGTTCTATCTCAGTGCTACTCCTTTATTAATGCAAAGTTTGTCTCAGTTTTCAAGGTAATTTTAATGAAAGTTTTAGCTGAGTTTCTTGTCAGTGTTTTTAAAAATTACCTTAATAGTCGAACTCATGGTAAGAAAAAAATGACCAAAAAAAATGAAGTTGGATTTACTAAAAATAACGAGAGATGTTCTACTTGTTTTGTAAAGAGACATTGTCATGCAAGGGGAAAAATAAGGCAAAATGGAAAGTCAGGTGGACTGGAACTGGCAGGAGAATCATCGGGTGTGTGGCCAGGGAAGGCAGCAGGGATGAGCTGAAGGGCTGGGCAGCATCTTCACCCGTGTGCTAGAATGTCTTCATCCCACCCATCCCCCCACTGCTCTTTTAAGTTTAATTTAATTTAATTATTATAAGCATTTGTGTTAAACTCTAATGAGTGTATGAGATATTTGAAAAGAAATCTAGAACATGAAGTTGAGCTTTTTCATTTATGACTTAAATTTGCACTCCCAAATTTATATAAAAATACGTTTATAATTAGTGTGTATGGAATATAGTTGTAATTTCTTCCTTGGGAAAGACTAAGAAAATTGCAGAAGGGATTCATGGTGTTGTGTATAATCTCCCAGGGGAAGGATTTGGAAATAACTGTACCCTCCCCTGCAGACATTGTAAGTGAGTTACCATGATTTATTCTTGCTTCCTGGTGAGTGGGATTGGGACCCCTGTATCGTTAGTTTAGGCCTGCTCACTTCTCTCCTTTCTTTATGTGCTCTGTGTAGTTTCTTTTCTGTGTTCATTCTTTTCGTATACAACTTAGTCCTTCATTCCCCAAGCTGCCAGTCCACATTCTGATCAGATACCTGATTGGCCTTCAGGACCACAGAGCTGACCTCCGTTATGTGGTCTTCACACTATGCAAGCCACTTGGTGTTCCTAAGACTTTGTAGTGACTTGGTGACAGTGTGGGGTCAGATCGAGTCTGTGGGGCACTGTCACCAGGCTCTCCCCAGCCTAATCTCCTCCCACTTCAGCTGCCAGCTTGATTAACAGCTACTTCACTAAATAGATAGCTCATTGCTTTCATAATGAGAGCAGTATGACTGTCTACTATTTCTCTCATGATACCTTTTGTTTCCCTTAGCAATGAATGGTCTTGAGCCCCATTTTGGATATTTTCCTAAAGCATTCAAGAATTTGAGAAGTACCAGACTATATTTCACTGTGTTCATTTATTGTTGATTGATTGGCTGTTATTATCCAAACCCTTCTTTAATAATTCATATGTGACATTTGTTTTAAGACATTTCATCTTATTTCTCTATTTTCAGACTCCTGGTTGTAAATTAAGTGCTTGCTATCACCTTAGAAAGTTTCATTTTGTGACATTCAATGCTCTAGAATTGGAGGTTGCATTTTTTTCATCTCTTTGTAGTCTTTTTAAAATCTAAAATATGCATGTTGTGGTCACATTATTTTCCAGTACACATGCTTAACAGGTAGGTGCTTGTTTAAAATTTTTTTTTTCTTTTTTTTTAAATTTATTTTTATTCTTCTGTTAATCCCCATACATTACATCATTAGTTTTAGATGAAGTATTCCATGATTCATTGTTTGTGCACAACACCCCGTGCTCCTTGCAGAATGTGCCCTCCTCAATACCCACCACCAGGCCAACCCATCCTCCCACCCCCCTCCCCTCTAGAATCCTGTTTGTTTTTCAGAGTCCATCGTCTCTCATGGTTCGTCTACCCCTCCGATTTCCCCCGCTTCATTCTTCCCCTCCCGCTACCTTCTTCTTTTTTTTTTTCTTGACATATATTGCATTATTTGTTTCAGAGGTACAGATCTGAGATTCAACAGTCTTGCACAATTCACAGCGCTTACCAGAGCACATACCCTCCCCAGTGTCTATCACCCAGTCACCCCATCCCTCCACCCCACCCCCCACTCCAACAACACTCAGTTTGTTTCCTGCGATTAAGAATTCCTCATATCAGTGAGATCATATGATACATGTCTTTCTCTGTTTGACTTATTTCACTCAACATAATACCCTCCAGTTCCATGCACATCGTTGCAAATGGCAAGATCTCATTCCTTTTGATGGCTGCATAATATTCCATTGTATATATATACCACATCTTCTTTATCCATTCATCTGTCGATGGACATCTTGGCTCTTTCCACAGTTTGGCTATTGTGGACATTGCTGCTATAAACATCAGGGTGCACGTACCCCTTCGGATCCCTACTTTTGTATCTTTCGGGTAAATACCCAGTAGTGCAATTGCTGGATCATATGGTAGCTCTATTTTCAACTTTTTGAGGAACCTCCATACAGTTTTCCAGAGTGGCTGCACCAGCTTGCATTCCCACCAACAGTGTAGGAGGGTTCCCCTTTCTCCGCA
Organism: Mirounga angustirostris; assembly: GCF_029215605.1. Taxonomy (NCBI): domain Eukaryota; kingdom Metazoa; phylum Chordata; class Mammalia; order Carnivora; family Phocidae; genus Mirounga; species Mirounga angustirostris. The sequence continues at coordinate 11,955,573 of NW_026991711.1, read as the reverse complement.
TCCCCGCCAACATCTGTCGTTTCCTGACTTGTTAATTTTAGCCATTCTGACTGGTGTGAGGTGGTATCTCACTGAGGTTTTGATTTGGATTTCCCTGATGCTGAGCGATGTTGAGCACTTTTTCATGTGTCTGTTGGCCGTTTGGATGTCTTCTTTGGAAAAATGTCTGTTCATGTCTTCTGCCCATTTCTTGATTGGATTCTTTGTTCTTTGGGTGTTGAGTTTGATGAGTTCTTTATAGATTATGGATACTAGCCCTTTATCTGATATGTCATTTGCAAATATCTTCTCCCATTCTGTCGGTTGTCTTTTGGTTTTGTTGACTGTTTCCTTTGCTTTGCAAAAGCTTTTTATCTTGGTGAAGTCCCAATAGTTCATTTTTGCCCTTGCTTCCCTTGCCTTTGGCGATGTTTCTAGGAAGAAGTTGCTTCGGCTGAGGTCAAAGAGGTTGCTGCCTGTGTTCTCCTTTAGAATTTTAATGGACTCCTGTCTCACATTTAGGTCTTTCAACCATTTTGAGTCGATTTTTGTGTGTGGTGTAAGGAAATGGTCCAGTTTCATTCTTCTGCATGTGGCTATCCAATTTTCCCAACACCATTTGTTGAAGAGACTGTCTTTGTTCCATTGGACATTCTTTCCTGCTTTGTTGAAGATTAGTTGACCATAGAGTTGAGGGTCCATTTCTGGGCTCTCTATTCTGTTCCATTGAGCTATGTGTCTGTTTTTGTGCCAGTACCATACTGTCTTGATGATGACAGCTTTGTAATAGAGCTTGAAGTCTGGAATTGTGATGCCGCCGGCTTTGCTTTTCTTTTTCAACATTCCTCTGGCTATGCGGGGTCTTTTCTGGTTCCATACAAATTTTAGGATTATTTGTTCCATTTCTTTGAAAAAAGTGGATGGTATTTTGATGGGGATTGCATTGAATGTGTAGATTGCTCTAGGTAGCATTGACATCTTCACAATATTTGTTCTTCCAATCCATGAGCATGGAACGTTTTTCCATTTCTTTGTGTCTTCCTCAATTTCTTTCATGAGTATTTTATAGTTTTCTGAGTACAGATCCTTTGTCTCTTTGGTTAGATTTATTCCTAGGTATCTTATGGTTTTGGGTGCAATTGTAAATGGGATCGACTCCTTAATTTCTCTTTCTTCTGTCTTGTTGTTGGTGTATAGGAATGCCACTGACTTCTGTGCATTGATTTTATATCCTGCCACTTTGCTGAATTCCTGTATGAGTTCTAGCAGTTTTGGGGTGGAGTCTTTTGGGTTTTCCACATAAAGTATCATATCATCTGCAAAGAGTGAGAGTTTGACTTCTTCTTTGCCGATTTGGATGCCTTTGATTTCTTTTTGTTGTCTGATTGCTGTGGCTAGGACTTCCAATACTATGTTGAATAGCAGTGGTGATAGTGGACATCCCTGCCGCGTTCCTGACCTTAGGGGGAAAGCTCTCAGTTTTTCCCCATTGAGAATAATATTCGCTGTAGGTTTTTCATAGATGGCTTTTATGATATTGAGGTATGTACCCTCTATCCCTATACTCTGAAGAGTTTTGATCAAGAAAGGATGCTGTACTTTGTCAAAAGCTTTTTCTGCATCTATTGAGAGGATCATATGATTCTTGTTCTTTCTTTTATTAATGTATTGTATCACATTGATTGATTTGCGGATGTTGAACCAACCTTGCAGCCCAGGGATAAATCCCACTTGGTCATGGTGAATAATCCTTTTAATGTACTGTTGAATCCTATTGGCTAGTATTTTGGTGAGAGTTTTTGCATCCATGTTCATCAGGGATATTGGTCTGTAATTCTCCTTTTTGATGGGGTCTTTGTCTGGTTTGGGGATCAAGGTAATGGTGGCCTCATAAAATGAGTTTGGAAGTTTTCCTTCCATTTCTATTTTTTGGAACAGTTTCAGAAGAATAGGTATTAATTCTTCTTGAAATGTTTGGTAGAATTCCCCTGGGAAGCCATCTGGCCCTGGGCTTTTGTTTTTTGGGAGATTTTTGATGACTGCTTCAATTTCCTTAGTGGTTATAGGTCTGTTCAGGTTTTCTATTTCATCCTGGTTCGGTTTTGGTAGTTGATACATCTCTAGGAATGCATCCATCTCTTCCAGGTTATCTAATTTGCTGGCATAGAGTTGCTCATAATATGTTCTTATAATTGTTTGTATTTCTTTGGTGTTGGTTGTGATCTCTCCTCTTTCATTCATGATTTTGTTGATTTGGGTCATTTCTCTTCTCTTTTTGATAAGTCTGGCCAGGGGTTTATCAATCTTGTTAATTCTTTCAAAGAACCAGCTCCTAGTTTCATTGATCTGTTCTACTGTTCTTTTAGTTTCTATTTCATTGATTTCTGCTCTGATCTTTATTATTTCTCTTCTCCTGCTGGGTTTAGGCTTTATTTGCTGTTCTTTCTCCAGCTCCTTTAGGTGTAGGGTTAGGTTGTGTACTTGAGACCTTTCTTGTTTCTTGAGAAAGGCTTGTATTGCTATATACTTTCCTCTTAGGACTGCCTTTGCTGCATCCCAAAGATTTTGAACAGTTGTGTTTTCATTTTCATTGGTTTCCATATATTTTTTTAATTCTTCTTTAATTTCCTGGTTGACCCATTCATTCTTCAGTAGGATGCTCTTTAGCCTCCATGTATTTGAGTTCTTTCCGACTTTCCTCTTGTGATTGAGTTCTAGTTTCAAAGCATTGTGGTCTGAAAATAGGCAGGAAATGATCCCAATCTTTTGGTACTGGTTGAGACCTGATTTATGACCTAGGATGTGATCTATTCTGGAGAATGTCCCATGGGCACTAGAGAAGAATGTGTATTCCGTTGCTTTGGGGTGGAATGTTCTGAATATGTCTGTGAAGTCCATTTGGTCCAGTGTGTCATTTAAAGTCTTTATTTCCTTGTTGATCTTTTGCTTAGACGATCTGTCCATTTCAGTGAGGGGGATGTTAAAGTCCCCCACTATTATTGTATTGTTGTCGATGTGTTTCTTTGCTTTTGTTATTAATTGCCTTATATAATTGGCTGCTCCCATGTTAGGGGCATAGATATTTACAATTGTTAGATCTTCTTGTTGGGTAGACCCTTTAAGTAGGATATAGTGTCCTTCCTCATCTCTTATTACAGTCTTTGGTTTAAAATCTAATTTGTCTGATATAAGGATTGCCACCCCAGCTTTCTTTTGGTGTCCATTAGCATGGTAAATTGTTTTCCACCCCCTCACTTTCAATCTGGGGGTGTCTTTGGGTCTAAAATGAGTCTCTTGCAGACAGCATATCGATGTGTCTTGTTTTTTAATCCAGTCTGTTAGCCTGTGTCTTTTGATTGGGGCATTTAGCCCATTTACATTTAGGGTAACTATTGAAAGATAGGAATTTAGTGCCATTGTATTGCCTGTCAGGTGACTGTTACCATATATTGTCTGTGTTCCTTTCTGGTCTATGTTGCTTTTAGGCTCTCTCTTTGCTTAGAGGACCCCTTTCAAGATTTCCTGTAGGGCTGGTTTTGTGTTTGCAAATTCCTTTAGTTTTTGTTTGTCCTGGAAGCTTTTTATCTCTCCTTCTATTTTCAATGACAGCCTAGCTGGATATAGTATTCTTGGCTGCATATTTTTCTCATTTAGTGCTCTGAATATATCCTGCCAGTCCTTTCTGGCCTGCCAGGTCTCTGTGGATAGGTCTGTTGCCAATCTAATGTTTCTACCCTTGTAGGTTACATATCTCTTCTCCCGAGCTGCTTTCAGGATTTTCTCTTTGTCTCTGAGACTCGTAAGTTTTACTATTAGATGTCGGGGAGTTGACCTATTTTTATTGATTTTGAGAGGGGTTCTCTGTGCTTCCTGGATTTTCATGCCTGTTTCTTTCCCCAAATTAGGGAAGTTCTCTGCTGTAATTTGCTCCATTATACCTTCTGCCCCTCTCTCTCTTTCTTCTTCTTCTGGGATCCCAATTATTCTAATGTTGTTTCGTCTTATGGTATCGCTTATCTCTCGAATTCTGCCCTCGTGATCCAGTAGTTGTTTATCTCTTTTTTTCTCAGCTTCTTTATTTTCCATCATTTCATCTTCTATATTACTGATTCTCTCTTCTGCCTCATTTATTCTAGCACTTAGCGCCCCCATTTTTGATTGCACCTCATTAATAGCCTTTTTGATTTCTACTTGGTTGGATTTTAGCTCTTTTACTTCTCCAGAAAGGGTTTCTCTAATAACTTCCATATTTTTTTTCAAGCCCAGCTAGTATCTTTAAAGTGATGATTCTGAACTCTAGATCTGACATCGTACTAATGTCTGTATTGAGTAGGTCCCTGGCAGTCGGTACTACCTCTTGTTCTTTTTGTTGAGGTGATTTTTTCCGTCTTGTCATTATGTGCAGAGGAGAATAGATTAATGAGAGAACAAAATGCTAGCAGAATAACCACGTCCCCAGAAAATATACTCTAAACAAATCAGAAAAGACCTGAAGCAGTGGAATAAGAAAGGGAAAGAGAGAAAAAAGAAAAAGATAAAGATAAAAAGAAACAAACAAAACAAAACAACAACAACAACAAAAAAACCAGAATGTGATCAAATATGATCAGGCTGGTATATAGATCAGTGCCACACACTAGATTTGGGGTGTATTTTGGTCTTTTAGAAGAAAGTGCCTCCCAAAATTTTAAAGAAAGAAAAACTTATATATGTACAAAAATAAGGGTTGATATGATGAAGGGATGGAATATGACTGTAAAAATGGAAATTATAAAAAATTTTATAAAAGGAATTGATAAGAAGTTGTTTGAAAAAAGAAAGAAGAGGATTTAAAAAAGAAAAAAGAAAAAGAAAAAAAAAGGGAGAGGATGTGATCAGGCAGGGGAATAGAAAACACCATATACTAGAGATTTAGGGTATATTTTAATCTGTTAGAAGAAACTATCTCAAAATTTTAAAGAGAGAACAACATATATATAAGCCAAAAATATGGGTAACTACTATGAAGGGATAGAATATGACTCTAAAAATGAAAAATAAAAATGTTTTTTTTAAAAAAAGGGATTGATAAGATGTTGGTTGAAAAAGGGAAAAAGAAAAATTCAAAAAGAAATAAAAAGACAAAAAGACAGTTAAAAAAAATTAACTTTAAAAGACTAAAGAATCATGGTAAAAAAGCCGTGAATTCTATGTGCAGTAGTCCCCTAGCGCTGGAGTTCTGCCGTTCTCATTGATCGGTAAACTTGGTCTTGGCCGGCTGTTCCCGCTGATCTTCTGGGGAGGGGCCTGTTGCCGTGGTTCCCAAATGTCTCTGCCGGAGGCGGAAGTGCCCCGCCCTTGCCCCCTCCCGGCTAAGTCATCTGCTCGGGTTTGCTCTCCGGGGCTTTGTTCCCTGCGAGCTTTCCGTACAGCTTTGGAGGCGGAGAGTGAAAATGGCGGCCTCCCAATCTCCGCCCGGAGGAGCCGAGAACTCGGGGCCCCGCTCCTCAGTGCGCCCCCAGAGAAAAGCCGGCAGTCACTCCCGTCTCCCCGGTCTCCGGCCGCACTCCGTGCTCGCCCGGCCTGCGACCGCGCGCCTCTATCTCCGGCACCCAACCCCGTGTGGAGTCTCCAAACCCAGCAGATCCCTGCGGTGCCCTCCCGCGCGGCTCCTCCCGGGGGAGGAAGGTGAGTCTCCCCGGATCTGCCGCTTGTGGGGTCCCTGCTGGAGGAGCAGGGGCCCGACTGTGCCGCGGATCCCGGTTTATGGCCACCCTGAGCTGAGAGCCCGCGCCTCAGCTCCGTCTCTGCAGCCGGCTTCCCTGCTCCGTTACCTGGGAGCTCTGCCGCACTCAGGCACCCCCGGTCTTTCTGTGACCCCGAGGGTCCCGAGACCACACTGTCCCGCGAGGGTTCCACCCCCCCCCCCCCCCCCCCCCCCCCCCCTCCACCCCCTGCTTAACCACTGGAGCGACGTCCCTCAGCGGAGCAGACTTTTAAAAGTTCCGATTTTGTGCTCCGCGACTCTATCACTTGCCAGTAGCTGCTGATGGAGGCTCCCTCCCCCGCCGTCTATCCTCCCGAATATCGCCTCGGATTCACTTCTCCGCACGTCCTACCTTCCAGAAAGTGGTCGCTTTTCTGATGAGAGAGTTGTTGCTCTTCTTTTCTTCGATCTCCTGTTGAGTTTGTAGGTGTTCAGAGTGGTTTGATCCCTATCCAGCTGAATTCCTGAGAGGAGACGAAATCCAGGTCTCCTCATCCGCCATCTTGCTCCTGAAATCTTTTTTTGCTTTTTTTTAATTTAAATTTTTATTTGAATTACATTATAGTTAACATACAGTGTTATATTAGTTTCAAGTGTCTTGTCATGATGAGCACTGGGTGATGTATATGGAATTTTTGAATTTTTTTTTAAGAACCATTAGTGTAACGATTTTTTATTTTAGAGAGGGGTAGGGCAGAGGGAAAGGGATAGAGAGAATCTTAAGCAGGCTCTACGCCCACCGTGGAGCCCAACATGGGACCCGATCTCACGACCCTGAGATCATGCTCTGAGTGGAAATCAAGAGTCAGATGCTTAACTGACTGAGGCACCCAAGCACCCCAATAACAAATTTTTTTTTTTTAAGATTTTTTATTTATTTATTTGACAGAGATACAGTGAGAGAGGGAACACAAGCAGGGGGAGTGGGAGAGGGAGAAGCAAGCTTCCCGCCGAGCAGGGAGCCCGATGTGGGACTCGATCCCAGGACCCCGGGATCATGACCTGAGCCGAAGGCAGTCGCTTAACCGACTGAGCCACCCAGGCGCCCCCAATAACAAATTTTTAACATAAAAATCCCTTGTTTGATAAGAGTAAGTAGAATTGCACAGTATTTGGAATATAATTCCCAGAATTTATCTGGGAATTTAGTATTTAAATAATCCCCCCATTAATGAATTCCTCTGAGCCAATTGAAATTTCACTTTTTACAGTGATTAATTCAGCCAACATTGACCTACTGTGAACACAAATCTGATCAATCTTCATATCGGTTTGGTTATTCATTATTATTCTACCATAATTGGATGATACTATATTTACTTACAGTGATTAATATCAGTGATAATCATAGCCAGTTTTCCTTTATGCTATACAATAACGTTGGTGCTTGTTTTGAATTTAATGAATATTTTATTTCTGACTTTTTCCAGAAAACCATGTTTTTAAATGAAATATTTAATATAGTACACTTTAAGGATAATTATAAAGGAGGATATTAAAATTATTTGTGAATGTTCGGTTTACACACTTCTGATTATAGAATCAGAGTCTGAGATCCACAAAGCCACAACTTGTCCCAGATGTCTGTTGCTCAACGTTGACTTCTCCTCTCCCCATATATATCAAGTGACTTCCCTTTTTTTAATGCTAAATAAAATACTAAAAAGAAAATAAAAATTCTTACTATCAAAAAGAAGTGCACAGATGGTATTCAGTGTTCCGGGGGAATGTTAGGAAACCTAATGAAATTTCACCTTTTGGCATTGAAATCAATAGTTCTCCTGACATACTGTGTGTGTTAAGGAAGTGATTTTATTTCAATCTGGCAATTACGTGTTTTTTAAGAGAAAGAGCTTTTTTTAAAAAAAAGACATTTGTGTAAAACATAAGTCATGTGCATCTGCTGTCATAGAAACCACAAACTTGACTCATGCTTTTCTGGAAAGCTGCCAACTTCGGATTTATTTTATTTAGTAATCGGTGGATTGATTTTGGTTAAGCTAGTTTTTCTCTCTCCTTGTGTCACTTATTCTTCCATGATTATAAATGTTTCTGAATATATAACTTTAAAATACCTCACTGATTAGGACACCTGAGTGGCTCAGTCAGTTAAGCGTCTGCTTTCGGCTCAGGTCATGATCCCAGGGTCCTAGGATTGAGCCCCGCATTGGGCTCCCTGCTCGGCGGGGAGTCTGCTTCTCCCTCTGCTCCCCGTGCCCGCCCCCCGTACTCTCTCACTCTCTCTCTCAAATAAGTGAATAAAATATTTTTTAAAAATAATAAAATACCTCACTGGTTGAAAGGAGAGAGGTTGATAGATGATAGTCAGGACAGTAGTTCTAGATAGGAGCCCACTTTCTGTGTTCAGTAATGTCAGAGAAGAATGAGGACTAAATTTTTTTCCCAGGTTGAGAGGGGGAAGGTGTGTAGCTTACCAGGGGCAATACTAAGTTAGTTGCCTACGACAGCTGTCCCTCTTCAGTTCCGTTTTGTGATCCATGAGAGATTCTACCTGCTGCCCAGAAAAGGTAAGGGGCATTCAGATTTACTTAAAGATTCCTTTGAGATTATTTACATGTATCACTGATATGTGTTTTATGTTATGTCATTCCTCCTTTGGCAATTCTGGTTTTTAATACCACCATTCAATATTTAAAATATGACTGTTTCAGTGAAAGACCACAAAATTGTAATTGGAAAGCTTGGCGACAGGGCCAAGGGAAATGTCTCAATTTAAGCATGAACTTTCGAAGATGTTCATATCTACCTGCTTCTGCTATCCTCTCATTATCATGTTTGACTGTTCTCAGTGTCTTTGGTAAGAGACCTTCAAAAATCAGGGGCACTCTTCACATAGTCACAAGTTCTCTCATCTTGTTACACATTAATACTTCTTTTCCATAAAGAATGTGTTTACTTACTGAACTTTATTTAAGTTCTTTTTGGGATTCTGCAGAGAGCCTGCAGGCTATCCATATCCCTGCACTTCTTCATTTTCTGCCATTTTATGAATCATAGTAGTGAATCATTACCACTGGGATGTACCCTAATTCTCGAAAGTTGAAGTCTCGAGCCTGAGCTGATTCTGGGATGATTAAAACAGAAAGAGCCTGCTTTTGCCAATTTTCTTTTTACAATTCACATATTTATCATTTGGTCTTCTTTCAAGCTATTTGGGGGCGAGTTAACAGACAGGCCTGTATTTCTCAGGCTCTAGGCTTCTCCCTTTGAACTCCCCTTCTCAGCCTACCCATTTCCTGCATTCATTCCCTGGTCTGTACAATATATCAGACTGCGATTATCTCATGATCAAGCAACCTTAATGTGAAAAAAAAAAAATCTGTCCTACCCAATAACAAGATTAGAAACATAGACTGACACCAGATTATTTAGGAGTCTGAATGTAGTTTGAGTTTGTATTTTTTTCTGTAGGCAGTGGGGTTCTTTAAAGCTTTTTAAACAAAAAACTTCACGACAGTGGGAGATTATAGTTTTATTAGGGTTTATAAATCATAAAAAAGAGGAAGGGAAAAGTGAGCAATCTTGTAAGAGTCAGGATGCCTCATTTGTGGGCTGTGATTGCTTTTTTTTCTTCCATCCACAATAGTTTTAAGGAAAAAATATAAAACATTGTCTTACGGTAACTGTAAAAGAAAAAGCATCAAGCAGAACCTTATGTTGTTTGGCTTCCCAAGTCATGGTGTAACATTAAGGGGAAAGCTTATGGAACTAGCATAATTTGTGGAAATCCAACTTCTGTGGAGTAAGTTTTAGAGCCCTGAATGAGAATGGTGTGTTGGGTCCTCTGGTTCTTCCCCTGCTTTTCATGTCTTTTTCTTCTCTCCATGCTTCCTTTTCCTTTTTCTTTCTTCCTTTACATTTCTTCTCTGGATTGACCAAAAAACAGTACAGTAGAGTGGGTCAGAGAACTCATCTGAAGCCCGAGGTTTTCAGTTGAACTTCAGGGATTAAGATTAGTTCCAGTGGTTGATTGACATGACAGATGTAATAGGAAGTTAAGGCTGGTTAGAGCTGTGAGGTTGGAAGACCACTTGTAGTAGTGCGAAGACAACAGTGACTTCCCAGAAAACAGCCAGATATGGAGGGTGCTTTCACCTTCTTACAGTCAACGTGGCGTTTATCATTCTGACACCCAGTGTAGTGCTTATCGGTCCATCACACATCACACACACACATTTTCTCTCTCATATGGATCTGTTCGTTCCTTCTCTCTTAGCCCCCTTTCCTTCCCATCCTCTCTCTGCCCCCATCTCCCATCCCGACCACAGGTAGACAGGACCTACTGAAAGAAGCCTTCTGTCCTCTGCCATGGCATGACAGTTGTAACTCAGTCCAGGGCTGACAGGACAAATGTCCTATTAGACAGGTATCCACAGAGGAGGAGTGACCAGTAGACTTTAGTTTTTGCATGTTCAGTGCAGAATAAATGAAATTATTATTATTGCCAGTGTCTTGATAAGGCTGTCACAGAAGTGCCTTATAAAATACAGGTGTAAAATTTTTATTGCTGCAACTTATCTTTTACCTATAGGTAAAAACCTAGCCTCTTTTCATTTTTTTTTTTTTAAGATTTTATTTATTTATTTGAAAGAGAGTGAGAGTGAGAGAACATGAGCAGGGGGAGGGGCAGAGGGAGAGGGAGAAGCAGACTCCGTGCTGAGCACAGAGCCTGACGTGGGGCTCGATCCCTGGACGCTGAAGGCAGACGCTTAACAGACTGAGCCACCCAGGCGCCCTCCTAGCCTCTTTTCAAAGCCTTTCAAAATTTGGCTTCTTCACGTACCAATCTAATCCCTGTGTACCATATACTTCAGGGATACCGACTAAGTTTGACTCTTTCTGAACATCTTGTCCTTTCTCAGGATTCTGTGCCATTGTCCAATCACTAATTTTTCTTTAACAAACATGTGGCACTTACTATGTACCATGCACCTGTGGTAGATGATGTTATTTGTTCAAATATTTTTGTTTGTTCAGAGTATTTGCTGCCCCTCTCTACCACGGGCCTCCCTGCAGCGCCTCTGCGTGATCTGTTACCATCAGGCTTGACTCTGTGACTTACATTGGCCACTAAAACATGAGCAGCAGCGATGGGTGCTTCTCAGGCAGGAGTTTTAAGAGCCGTTGCACGGTTCCACTCTTCCTCTGTTCCCTTTGCCATGAGAAAAGCATGTGCTAGATAGAAGCTACTCTTTCAGCCCAGGCCTCGGAATGAAGGAGACACATGGAGCATAGCTGTGGCCAGCACGTAAGATGAGTGAGAAATCAGTGTTGGCTTTAAGCAGCTGAAATTTGGATCACTTGTTGCCGCAGAATAGCCTAGAGAAAGCCAACTAATACAGCTCTTTTCTAAGCACTTTATAAATATGATCTTATTTAGCACTTATAAAAACCTGGGGACTATTATCCCCATTTTATAGATGAAACTAAGGCACAGAGGATTAAGTAATTTGCTAAGAATACAAGCTAATAAGTAGTAAAGACAATTCAAATGCAGGTCTCCTAGCATTATAGTGTTTATGCTCTTAAGAGGTAGATTTGTATAACCACATGCAGTTTCTTCCAGCATATCCCTCCTTTCACCATTAGATCTCTTCTTTTCCTAGCAAAATCTTACTTATTTAAGTCCTGACTCTGAAACTTTTCTGACTCAGCCCTGTCTTTCATTTTAGGAATTATATACTATTCTTTATAATCCCCAGTGCCTAGCCAATGTCTGACATTTCATCTACATTTTATAAATAATTATGGAGTTTCAAAATTCTCTATTCACAAAATTCACAAAATAGTAATTTCGGTGCTACAAAACACTGTAATACTTTGTGATTATCCAGGTGCTTTCAGTGTGTACTGTCTTACTAGGTTCTTGACACAATTTCTACCATGGTAGAGAAACTGGGCTTCCCATTTTAAAGATTTCAAAGATGGGGTGGCTAAAGTTCAGATTGCACAACTGATCTATGATGTCACCAGGACCAAAGGCCAGGCGGTCTGGTCCCAGTCCATGGGTCCAGTGCCTCCCACTGTACCTTTCAAGGTGCTCATCCATGTCTCTTTCAACCACAAGGCACATACAAAGCTATTCTGAGATCTTCCCTCAACTACACCACTAAGATGAGAGGCCCTGTTCATCATAAATGTGGACAGGATTCTGGAGGGAGATCCTGGATATGAAGAAATTTTAAAAGTACCCAGAGGTGCCGAAAGACACATCTCAACTTTCTGTAGCCTTTGTTATGAATTTTGTGGGCTGACCAGTATCCAAGAAAACATTATCCCATTGACAGCCTCTAGGACCCGCCTGATGTGAAGAATCCAGCACATAGCTATACTTGCTCTTCTAGGAACAAGATATTTAACTGGTCCTCCATATAATGGATTAAAAATGCAGCTCAGTCCCCACCTTTCGACAAACAGTTCATTGCCTTGTGTTTCTCGCATTATCATGTACAAGAAAATGAAATAAAAAATGGCCTTGAAAAAGTTTAAAAGGATGATTTAAAATATAGTAACCTGGTTCAGTAGTGCTGCTGGTCAAAGAAAGAAAGATAAGGATGAGGTTACCAAGAAAACACTCATACTTTTACATTTTAGATGGTCACTGGTAGATTATCATGACCGTTGCAGCACAGAATGTTTTCCCACAGGGTCTTCACACTGTTTTCCTATCAAGAGATGGAAGATCTTCAGTCAGTTTTGGTTATCTCTTTAAACTGTTTTTTGGTGGTTTTTTTGTTTTTGTTTTTTTGTTTTTTAATAGAGGCATCCAGTGCTCCTTCGTCTTTGGGACTGGTTGTGTTGGTATTTCTCTTCTATTTTGATAACCTTTGGGAAAGGACAATGCCTGTGATTTTAAAGATTTTATTTATTTATTTGACAGAGAGATAGAGAGAACAAGTAGGCAGAGAGGCAGGCAGAGGGAGAGGGAGAAGCAGGCTCCCCACTGAGCAGGGAGCCCGATGCGGGGCTCGATCCCAGGACCCTGGGATCATGACCTGAGCCGAAGGCAGCCGCTTAACCGACTGAGCCACCCAGGCGCCCCAATGCCTGTGATTTTAAATTTAGTAATTATAAACAGTGGCACAGTTTATTATCAAAAAGTTCTCCATGTTAGCTGGGAACATTTTCAAGGTATTAGAAGTTTTTGTTGCTGAAGATTGTTTTTAGTCTGCTAAAGTCCACCTCTTTTATAAAATAGAAAAGATTTATGTATCTACAGATGTCTAGATCTTTCTAGATCTTCACATTCCTTTCTTAGGAAAACTTTTTTTCCTTTTATTTAGTAAAGTGTTATTTATATACAATAAAATTCAACAGTGAACATAGTGGACATAGGTTTCTACTTCTCTCTGGTGAATACCTAGGAGGAGAATTGCTGGGTCATATGATAGATGTATGTTTAACATCATAAAGTAATACAATATGATTCTACCAAGTGGCTGTACCATTTTCCATTTCCACCATCAATACATGAGTTCCAGTCAGTCCACATCCTTCCTTACACTAGCCTTGTCAGTCATTTTTAACTTTAGTCATTCTAGTTGGCATGTAGTGATACCTTGTAGCTTTATTTTGCATTTCTCTAATGCCTAGTGGTTCGAACATCTTTTCTTGTGCCTGCTGGCCATTTGTATAGCTTCCTTTGTGAGGTATTTGTTCAGATATTTTACATACTTTTTCATTGGGTTACAAATTTGTCTTATTATTGAGTTAAAGGAATTATTTTTATATTCTGGACATAAGCCCTTTGTTGGATATTTTTGTAAAAAAGTTATCTGAGTCTGTGGCTTGCCTCCTTGTTTTCTTAACTATGTCTTTCAGTGAACAAAAGTTTTTAATCTTGATTAATTCAGTTTTCAATTTTTAAAATAGTTTCTGCTTTTGATGTCTAATTTAAGAAATCTTTGCTAATCCAGTGCCACAAAGATTTTATTCTGTATTTTCTTCTAGAATGTAATAGTTTTTGCTATTACATTTAAGTCTAAGATCCCATCTGAATAATCCTTGTGAGGTAAGGATTGAGATTTATTTTCTTTCTACAGATATCTAGCATCATTCCATCATCATTTATTGAAGAGACTCATTGCTCCTTTCATTACCTTGGCACCTTTGTCGAAAATCAGCTGACTAGTGTGGGCCTATTTCGTGACTTTCTTTTACATCCCAGTGATTTACATGTCTCTCCTTATGCCAGCACCGTACTGTCTTAAGTACTTTTGCTTTATGTTAAGTTGAAATCGGGTAGTGTAAGTTTTCCAATATTGTTCTTTTTTTCAAAACAGGCTTAGCTATTTTTGAAACATTGACTTTCTATATGCATTTTTAAATCAGCTTATAATTTCTTCCAAAAAAAAAAAAAAGGAGTTAAGATTTTATTTGGGATTCCATTGAAACTATAGCCCAATTGGGGAGAATTGCCATTGTGATGATTTTAAAATATGCCCACAAATCCTTTTATAATTCAAGAAATGGAGTTTAATTTCCCCTCCTAGAGTGTAAGCTATACTTAGCAATTCACTATGGCAGAGATGATGGTGTGTGACTCCAAAGAGCAGGTCATAAAAGGCACAGATGCTTCCATCTTGCTCCCTCTCAGATCATTTGTTCTGGGGGAAACCAGCTGCCATGTCCCAAGGACAGGGAAGCAGCGATATGGAGAGGTCCACATGGCAGTGTGTCAGCAGTAACTTGCCAGTTGTTTTTTGAGCCACCTTGGAAGCTGATCCTCTAGTTCGTCTAGTCCAGTCAAGCTTCACATGAGCGAAGGTAGGCTGATACCTTGACTACAGCCTGGTGAAAGACCATGAAGAGCAGCCACCCAACAAAGCTGCCATCAGATTTCTGACCCTTTATATAAACTGTGTGTATAACCAGTGCTTATTGTTTTAAGCCACTAAGTTTTGAGTAATTTGTTATTCAATAATAGATAACTAATATAAGCATTTTAATAATATTGGGTCTTCCAATCCATGAACATGGTGTATTTCCACATTTATTTATCAAGTCTTTAATTTCCCTTTACAGTTTTTAAATTTTCAGTGTATGGGCCTTGCATTTCTTTTATTAAATATATTCCTCAGTATTTGTGGGTTTTGATAGTATTTTAAGTGGAGTTGTTTTTATAGTTTTTATCCCAATTGTTTGTTGCTGGTATATAATGCAGTTAATCTATGTATATTGCTACTGTGTCCTGCCATTTTGCTATTTTTGTTTATAATTTTTGGTAGCTTTTTTGTGGATTCCTTAGGGTTTTCTAATGATCATGTCCTCAGGAAATACGTTTTGTTTATATGTTTTACTTTTTTCTATTCTGTGCCTATTTTTTTTCCTTACGGCACTAGCTAAGACCTCTAATACAATGTTAAATACAAGTGGATATCCTTGTCTTGTTCTTGCCTAAGAAAGCATTGAGTTTTTCACCTTTGAGTCCATAAGTGCATAAGTCATTCTACATCTTCACATTTATTTTTATTTTGTTATTTTTAGAACAGTGTAAGAAACAAGTTTCAATATAAGCCTATTTTCTCTTTAATCTTAGTTTCTTGAATCAGTTTATGAAAGTGAATATAATTTTAAAGGGAGATGGTCTCCTTGTTAAAAGGAATACTAAAAAGTATTTACATTTACACACCTGATTAAGGCTTTTTCCATGTGCTAGAGACGCTAGCTGTCTCCTTGTGTATCTTTTCCTTAGTAGCAGAACTTTCATCTTATTTGGGGCAGGAGTGCCTCCAACTAAAAGATCACATTTCCTTTGCGTCTAGATATAGCCATCACACTAAATCCTGGCATCCTGTCCAGTGAGCTGTAAACCCACATATTGGTGGGACTTCTGGTAAGGCTCCTTAAAGTAGCCTTTTGTCCTTCGGACCTTCTTTATTGTCTTCCCTCTGCTGCCTGGAATGCAGCTAAGATGGTTAGAGCTTTTATAACATGAGGGAGAATAAACTTTGGTTGTATTTAAGCCATTTGTTATTCATAGTTTTCTGCTTTACGCACTTAACCTGATAATCCTGATACATGATTTTCCAAAAGGAAAAGTTTAGAGTAGCCTCCTAAAAAATAATCTGTGATCAGTCTAATTAATTTTGTCCTTATTCCAGTGTAACCTCCCAAGAATCAGGATATCCAGTGCTTTAATTAGATAATTCAAGATGATAGTAAAAGATGAGAGCTATAGGAAGTTCATCTGAATCATTTTTGCACTTAACAAAGAACGAGATTGCAAGACTCTTTCAATGAGTGCTAAAGCCACATGATTCTATCTGTTATGAAAAGAATAATCATTTCATAATTAATCACAAATGGCAGAAATAACTTTAGGCATCTCTAATTTGCATACATAGTCTCTGGGTGGGAAAAAAAAAAGTAATTCCGAAGTTTCTTCTTTCTTTCTTTAGCATTTTTAGTGAAGAAAAGGAATATGTAAATGTAAGGTCTTAACGAGCAAGGATTTTCTTTGTTTTGCTCCCTGCTATACCCCAGCATTTAGAACACAGCCTGGCACATGATAAATGTTGAGTAAGTATATGTTGAAAGAATAAACATTGGGTGAAAAGCCTCAGTCTGGTTTCCTAGGGACTTGAGTACATATGAAGTCTGTATGATAGGGATGTTTGTTCCCTTGGCTTATCCCTGTCTTGCCGAGGCAGCACTTTCTCCCCTTGGGTTTATCCTATTGTCGTATTAGGTGATAGGTTTCTGAATGTTGGCACCATGGTTTCCAGGACCCTGGCAGTGCAGTTTGGCATGCAGATTTTTGTTCAGCCACACTTGCCTGCACAAAGACATCACCAAACACCTGGGTGTCATTGCCCGGTCATGGTTTCTCACCTTTGTCTGCCGTGGTTACATGCTAATGTTAAGCAGGACCAGAGGACACTGAGGTTTACTCTCTATAAGCAAGAGGGTTTCACCTATTTTCTACCCAGCAGAATAAATTCTTTATTTGCCTGATGAGTGTTATTTCATGATTCCCTTTCTAAAAGGACTAATAATCTGAAAAATCAGAGTAAGTGTGTAATTGACGTCCATGTTTATTAATGGCCTAAGGAAAACAATTTCCTGTTGTTTTACATTCTCAGATTTATGAGGTAACAGCTTCTGTTGGCTTATGGGGAGCTCCTAGCACTAACCCAGGGCTGTGGCCTGGCTCTTTGGGGTAGGCTTTCAACTGCATGTGGCCTAGATTGCTCTCTGGTGTCCTGACCTCTGGGTTTCTTTTCCTGGGCCGGGGTTCCTGATTTCTGGTGCTTGAATGCTCTGATTCTGGCTCTAGCTGGCTTTGCCAGAGACATGCCGCTTGTTTCCTTTCACTGTATCTGGTCATCCTGGATCTCACTCCTGGCCTTCCCAAGGCCAGTGCTACTGCTTTGTCCCTTGTCATTGGGCCTGTAAGCTTAACCTTGGGCTTCCCGCTCTGAGGGCGACCGGAGCCCCTCCCTTAGTGTTTCCCCTGGCCTCTTGACATGCAAATCTGAGCATATGGTCTATTTTTAAAGCCTCTTTTTTCACGAACTGGGGGTTTCAAGAAGACTCTCATTCAGAAGTCCCAATACATGAAAGGTTTCTGAGATAATGAAAATTAAAGTTAAAAGTAATGTATAAATGTAATAATAATAATAAGTGATACTCTCTCAAAGCTCTTGGTAGTAATGAGTTATAATTCAGGGAGAATTTAATGCAGTCATTGTTATTCCATCTTGTCATAGAATAAGGTGACGATTATCAAATATTTATAGGAAACCAAACTGTTTAAGCTCTTCATATTTTAGTCCTTTATGAATACCTAACATTTATGAATAGCACTTTAGTTAGTTGACAACTTGGGGTCATGCTGGTGTACCAGAGGCATGGACAGGTGAGCTCTGCCTTTGTGTCATATGGGAAAGTATAAGTTAGCACCAAAAATGTGTCTCTTGGCAACTTCCCAGTTTTCTTTAAAGGAATCTAAAATAATGTATTTTTTTTTTTTTAGATTCATTTGCCATTTTCCCAGCAAAGACTTAATGGATTCTTACTGTGTGGCAGGCACTGTTCTAGATGCAGAAGCCAAACTGATCAAACCAGCCACAGTTCTTCCTCTTCCAAAGCATACATTCAAATAGGAAGTGAACCCTTAGGATGAAATTCAAGCAAATGAGCACAAAAGCCCTGTTTTATCCCTGCCAGAATTTGCAGTAGTATATTTGTTTATTACAGGGGTTGTAAATTATCCTAATTGTTCACATGTTGGTCCTACTAAAACTGAATACATGATTTTGATTAGTGTATACATGATGGTGGGGGATAAGGGTAGACATGGGCAGGAGAGTGAAAATCTTTAGCTTTCATCAATTCCTTGAAAGAACCTATGACCTACTCCCCCACTCTCCAAATTAAGAACCCCTGCTAAATTGTGAACTCCCTTGTAGTAGAGGCAACAACTATGCATTTTCATTATTTTTTCCTAATTTTTTAAAAAAGAAATACGATTATGTAAAGCAAAAATAACACCATATTGCTAAGATTATAAGTATATGGGTATAATATATAAAGTACCATTGGATGGGGGTCATGTTAAGTGGGACTGTATTCTTGCAAGTTTCCTATATTTTACTTGAAATAATTCAGTATTAACTCTAAGCACATATGGTAAGTTAAAGATGGATATTGTAATCCCTAGAGCAAACACAAGAAAAATATGCAGTGAGGTATTGCTAAAAACAAAACAAAACCCAGTAAACAAATTAAAATGAAATACTAAAACTATTGGTTTAACACAAAAGAAAATTGGAAAGAAGGAACAAAGAACAAAAAAACAGATGAGACAAATAGAAACCAAATAGCAAAATCACCTATATCAGAGTAAGCCCATTAAGTCTGAAGAGCTAAACACTCCAGTCAAAAGGCGGAGATTGTCAATCTGGAATTAAAAGCCAGAAACTGCTATATGCAATCTATAAGACACACTTTAGGGGTGCCTGGGTGGCTCAGATGGTTGAGCATCTGCCTTCGGCTCGGGTCATGATCCCGGGATTCTGGGATCGAGCCCCACATAGGGCTCCTTGCTCAGCGGGGAGCCTGCTTCTCCCTCTCCCTGCTTGTGTTCCCTCTCTCTCTCTCTCTCTCTCTCTCTCTCTCTCCCTCCCTCTGTCAAATAAATGAATAAAATCTTTAAAAAAAAAAAAAAGACACACTTTAAACACAGACACAAAAAAAGCTGAAAGTCAAAAGATAAAGATATATCATGGAAACAGAAAGGTGAAATGGCCACATTAATCAGACAAAATAGGGCGCCTGGGTGGCTCAGTTGGTTAAGCGACTGCCTTCGGCTCAGGTCATGATCCTGGAGTCCTTGGATCGAGTCCCGCATCGGGCTCCCTGCTCGGCAGGGAGTCTGCTTCTCCCTCTGACCCTCTTTCCTCTCGTGCTCTCTGTCTCTCATTCTCTCTCTCTCAAATAAATAAATAAAATCTTAAAAAAAAAAAAATCAGACAAAATAGATTTCTATATGAGTAATCCTAAAAACAAAGAGGGATACTTTGTTATGATGAAAGGGTCAGTTATAAGTATGCATGCCTAATAACAGTTTCCGACTACATACAAGAAGTTTAAAGGGAGCTAAAGGGAGAAGTCGGCAAATTCACAATCGTGGTTGAGGCTTTGAAACTAAACACCAAAAATTTTAAATTTTTTACTTAATTCAATTTACTTAATTCAAATCTCACAGTTCTATTTTGATCAATTATTTTCATATTTTGTTATGTGTATAACAACATTCTGCTCTTAAGCAAAACCAATGCAATACAGCCTCATTTTCTGTTTTGCTTCCTACCCAGCTCTTCAGAAAAGGAATTTCTAATTCCTTGCCTCCAATTTGTTATGTTTTTGCCATAATTACTTCCTATCTCTTTCTTTATTAAAAAAAAAATTATACGCACACACAGATAGTGCTGCCCCCTGCACCTCGCCTCTGTTTACCCCATCCTGCTGTAGAAGAAAACCATGCTCCATGGTTCTGTACTTACTGCATAAGTTTGTGCCCATAAATAGTATATACTATTAATCTTGTGTTTGGGAATCTTGTAAAAAAAAATGGGTACGGTGTATGATACATTAAAAAATAACCTTAACACTAAACTGCTGACTTAGTGTTCCCTTGGATGAATAAACCAGTCTTTAGCCATTCCTGTCCTGGGGACACTTTGTTTCCATTTCCTAGTTGTTACATACAGCGCTGCAGTTGAGTATTCCCTCAAGCAGGGCTTCAGCTCTGCTTAGATATTGCCACATGGCTCTCCAGAGAGCTTATATACCACTTTACTTTCCCTCAGAACTGTGAGCGTTCTCCGTTCTCGTCCTCACCAAAACTTGATCCCAGATTTTTCCATTTTTTCTAATTATTATTATATTTAACATTGCATTTCCCTAAAAACAAGTGAGAATAAACATCTTAGTGTTTGTTGGCCTTTTGAATTTCCTCTTCTGAAATTGCCTTTTCACCTGCTTTTTAAGTTGGGTTGATTGTCTTTCTCTGATAAAATTATAGTTTCCTTATGTGTTTTGAACTCTACCTTTGTTTACTGCAAAGATTCTAAGGACCTTTCTAGGCTCTTACTTGTCCTTTGACTTCACTTACGGTAATTTTTGGCATACTTGTAGCTTTTAGATTGTAAAGTAAATGTATGTTTTCTTTTATAGTTTGTGCTTTCTGGTCCTTATTTAAAAATCCTTCCCATCCCAGTGTCAAAAAGATGTGCCTTCTGTATTTTGTGCAGAAAGATTTAAAGTTCAGTGAATTATATATTTCCTTAATCCGTTGGGAGTTTACATATGGTGTAAATCCAGTGGGAGTTTACGTATGGAAGGGGGGTGTGTGCTGTCTTTATCCTCATGTAGAGCTCCCTCTGACTTACCATTTCCACTGTGCACCACGTGCCCTTGTCCTCCGAAGCCTCTTTCTATGCGCTTGTTCTTTTTTTTTTTTTAAAGATTTTTTATTTATTTATTTGACAGAGAGAGACACAGCGAGAGAGGGAACACAAGCAGGGGGAGTGGGAGAGGGAGAAGCAGGCTTCCCACAGAGCAGGGACCCCCACGCGGGGCTCGATATCAGGACCCTGGGATCATGACCTGAGCCGAAGGCAGACGCTTAACGACTGAGCCACCCAGGCGCCCCTCTATGCGCTTGTTCTTTAGGTTGCTTCGAGTAGCTCTACATAAAGACCACACTATTTTAATTACTCAAACTTTATCATATCCTGAAAGCTGATAGGCCTTATTATGTTTCTTTAAAATTACTTTGGCCATTCTGGATCCTTTATTTTTTTAAATCTTTTTATTGTATGTGTAACACACCCAAGTGTTCATGAACTATAAATGTCATGAAACCAAACAAGTCACTATAAAGTGAACACACCCATAAAATGCCATGCAGGGCAGAGTACTGCCAGCCTCTGAGCGCCCCTCCCTCCCGGGACTGCTCTCCCAGGACAGACGGTCGTCACCCTCATGCTTCGCTCCATGGTTTTCCCACTTGAGATAGATAGATACATAGTTACATAGATAGATCGTTCAGATCGATCCACTTACAAAAATGGAATCATATAATGTACGCATTTTTTGTCTGGCTTCTTTCTCCCAACATTATGTTTTTAAAACTTCAACTTTAAATGTTCCAAATGCATTTTAGGTTGGCATTTAAGTTCTAACAACAACAACAAAAAGCTATTAAGATTTTATTTTGAATTATATTGAATTTGTATCTTAATTTGTATATTTGTATATTAACAGTTTTGCATCTTCCCATTCATGGATGTGATGCCTTTATTACTAGGATCGTTTGCTTTTTGAATGTGCCCTTTTTTTATAGTTTTAAAATTTTCTTTTTAACAGTTCGCTGTTCTGCAGATAGTTAATTGTTTTTCCTTTCTAGGCAGTCTCTTATCTCTGGTAACTTTTAAGGACTTCTTTGTTTCACGACAATGCCTCTAGATATAAATTTCATTTTGTTATCCTTTTTGGGACTCTTGCATTTTCAATCTGAGATTTATATTCTTTATTAATTCTGGAAAACTCTTAACTATTATCTCTTGAAACGGAGTCCTGCTCTCTCCGTACTCCCTCCTTTGTCTTCTTCTGGAAGCTCTATGAGACCTACACTCTATGAGACCTTCTCTATCTGGGTGGAATCTTGGGGGCAGAGCCCCAGGCCTCCCCTCTGAGCCAGCTCTGCCCACTTCAGGAGCCTCTTTGGTTCCCGCCCTGCAGAGCCTTTACCATCTCCCTGTGGAGGAGAGAGGGTGGGTATGGGCTCTGCTGGGTGTGAGCAGGAATTGGGGTTGCTTCCTACCGAGGTGAGTAGTGCCCTGCATCACTCCTGCCTTCCGCAGGCCCTGTGCCCCTAATCCCTGAGCCTGGCTGAGTCCTCGGGGACCTTGCCAGCACTTGGATTTATCTTTCTTCCCCTGCGCCAAGTGATTTCTAATTACTCAGCGTGTTTTCCATTTTGTGGTTCAGGATTACAGATGCTTTCTCGTTTCACTGAATGTGGAATTTGTTTCTGTTTTCATTTTCTTTGTTCTTCAGTACCGTTTTTGAGAGAAGTGGCATGGAAATTATTTGAGACCAAAACTCCTGTGCATTTACTCTTCCCTCTGCCCCAGTCTGTCTTTCACTCCTACCACTGCACCAAAACTGTTCTTGTAAAGTCATCAAAGGCCTCCATGCTGCCAGATCCGGGGATCATTTTCCTCCCTGGCCTGGTTGGACACGGAGCTGCATGTTTCACAGTGGCTGTTCCCAGCCTGAGACACCGTTCCCTGGGCTTCGCTGACGCTAAGCCCTTTCCTCCTGTCCCCTGGCAGCACTGCCAGATGACTTCACTGGCTTCTCCCACTCCGTCCACGCACAGAATATTGCTTGGTTGAATCTTAAGTTCTCTTCTCCCTTCTGTTGTTCGTCCTGCGCCCTTACCGTTATCTAGTCCCATTGCTCTAACCGCCGTCAGTGCCCCTGATCCCCAGATCCTTACCTCTGCTGAGTTTTCCCTGGAGCTCCAGGTCTGTATATCTGACTGCCCACTAGATACCCCACTAAGATCTCTGCTAGAGGCTCCCGGGCCCACTGCTGCATTGCATTGGCTATTGGCACTGCCTCAGATGTTCTTCCTCCAGGTCTTCAAATCACTGGCACCCCATTATCCTGAGCTTTGCTCAAATGTCACTTCCTCCAGAGCTTCCCTGACTCCTGACCTATAGACGGTCCCTGCTCCAGGCCACTTTATTTTGTTTCCTTCACAGAACTGACCTGGAATTGTTTTACGTGTTTGCTCACTCACTCCGTATTCTCCATACTGACCACTGTTACCTCTACAAGAGCAGGGCCTTGTTGATCTTGTCTTCTACTGTCCTCTAAGTGCCTGGAACAATGTTCAGGGTATATTGGATGCTCAACAAATTCTTGCCTAATTAATTGATTTACATTTTATTAAAACAGTTAAAGTGTACTTTTCTCCTATTAGCATATTGTCAAATATGTTCTAATTTGGTACGAATAACTTATCCTAAGAATCAAATTCACAAAATTAAAAGATTTTGGGGGGCTCCTGGGTGGCTCAGTTGTTAAGCGGCTGCCTTCAGCTCAGGTCGTGATCCCAGGGTCCTGGGATCGAGCCCCGCATTGGGCTCCCTGCTCCGCGGGAAGCCTGCTTCTCCCTCTCCCACTCCGCTTGCCTGTGTTCCTGCTCTCGCTGTCTCTGTCTCTGTCTCTGTCAAATAAATAAATAAAATCTTTAAAAAAAAAAAATTAAAGATTTTTTTTTTTTACAAAGGAATAGCCATACTCACTTTAACCTAGAAAACCAGTCTTTAGATGTCTATTACCATATAAATTACCTTAAAGATGAAAAATAGGCTTGCTTGTAAATAGAATTGTGAATTACCATTGGCAAGGATTTTAAAACTAGAAAAATCAGTACTTGAAAAATGTATTAGAACACTATGTAAATTGTAGACTGTTTTTATTTTCTGATAAATTTATTATATGGCTGGATTGCATCATTGGCCGTTAAAGTTGTTTTCTGCCAGTCTCTCTCTCTGATGGCCATCTGCCAATAAAGAGTAACCACAGAGTTAGGTCAGCATGAAAGTGTTTTGATAATCAAATCTTGTATGGCTTTCTTAAAGAAAATACTGTTTTTTAAATATTTTGTCAGTCCCTTGAGCGTGAAGTGGTTAGAACTTCGCTGTCTCTCCTAACTTTATAAAAAACAAATTTGTTTCCTGAGTAAATTTTTGTTGACTTGTACTCCTTACAACTGTGCAGCTGGGCAGGAGTTTTAGTTACCATGCAGCACTGCTAAAATGAAAGAAAATGCCATCCGAAGTACTTTGTGGTTATTGATTTCTGTGTTAATATGTTCTTGAACACGGTTACAGGGAAACAATCCCGTTGGACTTTCCTCTTTCAGGCATCAGGCATCTGCTACAACAGCCAAGTGTTCCGACTCCACCAGGTGCTCTGCATTCCCACGTGGGTGGCAAAGTTCTTTTCTTGGACACTTGAGCCCATCTTCTCATCTGCAGAACCCGCCACCGAAGCCAGGATTGGGATGGGGGCCACAGTAGACATCCAGAGACAGCAGAGGATGGAGCTGCTTGACCGGCAGCTGATGCTCTCTCAGTTTGCACAAGTGAGACAACAGAGACAGCAGGTAAGCAGCAGAATCGTTACTGGAAATGCAGAAATACTCAGTGGCCTCAGCACACTTTGCCTCTCCGGCGGTCCGGGTGGCCGAGAGTACGTTTTACTCCTGTGCATTGCAGTGTGGATAATGCGACGTCTCTATCCCCTATAGGATAGGGGTCTCTGACAGTGGCTTTTCTTAGGTTTTTTTTTTTTTTAAGTAAAAAAAGAAAACTTGCTGCTGAAAGACTGGTCAAACTGGACATTCTTGTTCCACTTCCATTAGATGAACATTATTTCTTAGAGAAACACCAACCTAGTTAACAAGACGTGATATTTATCTGTTCTTATAATCTTGTAAAAGCCACAGTGTCTTCCTGTTAAAATGCTTATTATCATGTGCTCTGGAGTGAAGATCAGATGTAAAACTTCTCGACTTTCCTTGGTTGAAATGGAGAGAATGTGAAGATAAGAAAGTTTCAGGGGAATAACCAATAAATCAAAGGCTGTGTTTTCTTAGCCTTATCATCAATACCAGGAAATATTGCACATTTATCTACAAAAACTGCTGTATTCAAACACTGTAATAGCACACTTGTCTTTCAAGGGTTACTGTATGTCAGCCCAAACCTCCTACCTGATCTTGCTCTGGCACTCTGCAATCCAGCACCCTGGGCTCTTCATTTCTTATGTCCATCTTCTTTACCCTCTGGGGTATGAGAGAGGTACTGTTCTCTCGTGCCATCTCCCTATCTCCTGCCTTCACCGGGTGTGAGAATTAGGTCTGCAGGCCTCATGGTGGTCTGGAAAAGTGAAATCAAGTGTGACATCCCAGGTGTCCCCTTGGAGATATGGGTCCCAGAGTTTATATCTGGGGTGGAAGAAGGGGTCCCTTATTAATGGGCTGAGTCTACAGGTGAAAAAGAGAAACACAGGTTGTTCCCTATGGATGTATTTGAACTTGAGATGACCCTGGAATATACAACAAAGATACCTGTGATATAGTTAAATGTGGAGGACAGACCTCTCTCTTAGGGAGGTCAGAGCTGGAGGTGTAGATCATGGAGTCAACTTTGTAGGGTTGACTAGGTGCTAAGTGAGTTCTTTAAGAGAATTACATCCAAGATGAATGTATGTGTGTAGCAAGAGGAGGACCTGGATCCTTCAAGGAAAGAGAAGGAAGAATGAAAAGTATGAGAACTCAGAATGACCAGTGTCCAAAAAATGAAGTCATGGTGAATATAAATATTTTCCAGGTAGAATGGGCAGAGCTGTGAGGGAGAGAAAGAAATAGGGTGTGATTCTGAGGTTTCTGGCTTAGATAATGGGATAGATTGATGACAGCACCATTTCACCAATATCAAAAGAGCAGATCTGGGGGAAATATATTGACTGAGGTACCTTCAGAATACCTGGGACTCCCCATTAGATAGCTATGGATCTCATGCTCATGAGCAAGCCAGAGAAGTTGTATTGCTCAGCTTGGCATCCCCAGGGACATTTTCATGCATGAAGTTTCTCAGGGAACACTGTCGGGATCAGCATCTTTGGGGGGAGTGGTGGTGAAGGACACGGGGAGGCTTGAACACCGTTATGAAGAGGGTCTGAGCCAGCCTGACAGGGAGCTGTGGAGCTGAGGAGAGCCCTTCCAGATTGCACCAAATGTGGCCAAGGAACTGAAACTTGAAACCTCCACCAGCCAGTCACTGGGTGCAGATTGCAGGTCTTGGGTCACGACTAGCTGTCCTTGGATGCACACCATCCACGGAGGCGGTGTCCCTGGAGAACTGTCAGCTGCCAACAATCCCCCTCAGCAGGAAGATGGAGCACTTCAGTCCTGGGGAGGTCGGAGATCTGGGCAGCGGACCAAAGCAACCACGCCTTGTGCTGTTGGCATCTTCTTGGTTTACATAAGTTCTTGGGGCAGCTCCTCCAAGACTCGGTGACACTCTTTCCCCAGGAGAAACCTTCAAGAGGAAGGTTAGGACACACTTCATCCCCTTCTGCTGAAGCTGGTCTCCAGGCCACACTGGTCATCATCTCCCTCTTCTACTTCCCATTCCACCGTTGGCTGGAAGACATGCTTGGTGAAGTGACACAGAGCTTCATCCCTGTGAGGTCTGAGTCCCCGGTCACCATGCTCTCTCAGGCTGTGTCTGCTGCCCTTGTCCATTTAGCGTAAAAACCGGGGCATGGGAGTGCCAGGAGATGCCCTCGTGCCGCACATGTTTTTCCCTCCTACTTTTTGTCCCCCTAGCTATACCTTTTCCTGAGGATTACAGTTGCTTAATCCTGTGATGATAACGATTTTTCTCCTGGTCTGCTGCTCTTTTGGCACAAGAGCCCAAAATGACTGGGCAACAGCTATAACTTAAAATGTAATGGCCTTCTTATCTCGTCTCCAATGGAAGTGTTACCCTCCTGGGAGGTGAGCTCTCTAAACCCATGGAATCTAGTTTCAGGGACAGGAAGCCCAGATTCCCAAGTGGGTCACTGGGTGAGAGGGTGATCAGAGCCACTTCCCCTCCTACCTCTAATTTCCAAGACCCATGTCTTCTTCCTGCTGGGGACACAGCTCCCAGAAAATCGTTGTTGATTTAGGGTTTATACTGCAGCTGGAACCCACAGTGCCATCCTTTGGAGGGCATCCACTCCAAACTGGCATTTCTCTTGCTCCTGCATCTGGCTGTCTCATTGGTCTGGCAAGCGGGCAGCTCCCGGGTTGTGTGATATGTGAGAGGGTCGGTGCATCCCGTACGCACTTTGTTATAAGTGACCTCATGATCTGATGCACTGTTAGCTGGAACCCTGGTCAGTAGACCAAACTTCTGTAAACCCACAGATGGTGGTGCTGTTTAAAAGCAGCAGACCTAGAACCAGAATATGTGTCAATTCCAGTGAAGATGAATTGCTGCCACAACAGAATATCAGACTAGGTGGACTAAACAACAGAAAATTCTTTTCTTACTGTTCTGGAGGCTAGAAGTCCAAGATCAAGGTGCTGGCAGGGTTGGTTTTTGGAGAGGACTCTGCCTGGCTTGCAGATGACAACCTTCTCACTCTGTCCTCAACATGGCCTTTTCCCAGAGTGTGCATGCTCTTGGTGTCTCTTCTTAAAAGGACACAAGTCCTGTTGGATTAGGGTCCCACCCTTATGATCTTGTTTAACCTTAATTACCTCCTGAAAGGCCCTGTCTCCAAATCTAGTCACGGTGGGGGTTAGGAACTTCAACCTGTGAATTTGGGGGTGGGCAGATTTCAGTTCATAACACTGTCCCTTCCAGAGTGAAAAGGACCCAGTATAGTCTGTCTTGCACTGACCATTGCTTCTCCTTGAGGGGTGGTGGTGTGTGAGGGCTCAGCATCGGTCTGTGTTGCTGTCACTAGCTAGTCCAGAGAGTGGGGCCCATGCAGAGCCTCCATCCCTGCCATCATGTGGGTGGCTGGTGAGAGAGGCTGGCTGATGTCGGTGGCTGAGTCATTCTGTCTCTCTCTTCTGCAGTAGATGTTTCTAGTAGATAAGCATTCCAATATAATGTTCAAGTCTTGTTTCAGTGTATTCCTTTATATTTCTTTTGCCTTGTGCTCTCATGGTTCATCTCCCCACCCGGCAGCCGCTTAGTGCTCTCTGTCACCACCCACCTGTGGTCCTCACTTGGCTCTGGGGTCAGAGTCGGTCAGTCGTTACTTGAGACTCTCTGAGCAAGACTGGTGGGTACTCTTTGTGGGCACCAGAGAAGTGAAAAACATGTCCTTTCCCCTAATGATTCTGCAGTCAGCTTCAGGGAGCTTGGGCAGATATACCTGAATTAGATAACATCCGGGAACAACAAAACATTGGCCTGAGCACCCAGAGCATAAGAGCGCCATCAGTGTGGCCTGATACTGTGTGGTTTCAGGGCCTAGGAGGACAGACAGGATTGGGTGAGCTGAGATGAGGCAGCTTATCCCCAAGCAGAGGACCAGCAGGAGTGGTGCAGGCATGGAGGTGATAAAGAGGCCCTGGAAAGGAATACCTTGAGGAGCCCCCGCTCCAGCTGAAGCAGGGCCGGGTGCGAGTGAGAGCCGGGAAATCGTGCTGCACCTGTAATAGAGGGAGGGGTGTTTAAACCTGACAACAGGGGCGCCTGGGTGGCTCAGTCATTAAGCATCTGCCTTCAGCTCAGGTCATGATCCCGGGCTCCTGGGATCGAGTCCCACATTGGGCTCCCTGCTCAGCAGGAGGTCTGCTTCTCCCTCTCCCACTCCCCCTGCTTGTGTTCCCACTCTCGCTGTGTCTCTGTCAAGTAAATAAATAAATAAATAAACCTGACAACAGATTTGGGTTTTGACATAGGAGGCTGTGAAATGTAGTTTAGCTGGTAGTAAAGGCAGGACAGTGTTCTAGAAAAATCCGTCTTATTGCAGTGTGTACTGTGGAAAGGAGAAAGGAGAGAGAAGGGAGGAGGAGACAGAAGACAATCTTTAAATCCAGCTGTGTGAGTGCCGTGGCCAGAATCAGGGCATTGTCCTTATTGAGCACCTCTCCGCTTGCTCACTGTTGTTTCTCAAGGCTCTGTCATGCCAGCAGGTGACCCCCAGTCCCTCCCGTTCACCCTGCCGTCAGCTCCAGCAGCCAGATCTGGGTTACAGACCGGACTCCCTCTCTCCTGGGCTCCAGACCCAAACATCCTCTGCCTACTTGTCATCTCCACCTGCACACTCCACGGGCACGTGAAGTCTTCCATTTCTTTGCTAAATTGGCTTCTCCTCCTCCCTCCCTCCCCGAATGAAAAGCACCATCACCTGCCCAAAGACCCAAGCCAGAACGTCTTGGCTTCACCTGCAGGTAGAAAGCCGTCATCCCCCGTCTCCATCCCTCTGCCTTAGCTCGTCATCACTTAGCTTGCACCTGGAGTCTTGCCACAACTCCCTCTCCCCTCCCGGAGCCACGAGTCGTCCCCCAGAGTGATCTCTTGGACGGCACAGATCTGACCGTTTCACTCCACCAAACTCCTTCAGAAGCCCTTCGTGGCTTTCAAGGTAGTTAACACTCATTACCCAGAACCCTTCCTACGTTTTAGCCACGTGTCCTCACCCAGCCCCATGCGCAGCCTTTGGTTAACCCCGCTCAGCTAGTTGGAGTGTATCGGAGCCCCAGTGTTTCTCACCGCTTGCCCTCGCTTCTGCCCTGTGCTCTGCCTAAAACAAACTTCCCCACCCCCGGCACACACACACAGGGTTTGCTTGCCTAACTCCTGTTCACTCTTCAGTGTTCCTTTCAAATATCACCTCCTCTGGGAAGCCTGTTGCAGCCTCCCGGTCGGGCTCTGATCCCCTCTCTATTCTTACAGCCCCTGGGGTCTCTTTCATGGCACTCACCATGATCAGGCGTCTTACTCCGATTTACTTCCCTATCTCTACCAGTAGTGTGTCTTGGGGTGGGTGGAGACTTTTTTCTTTGTATCTCCAGTATGTGAGTAATGCTTGGCACATGATAGGAACTCACATATTTGGGGAATTAATGATTAAATATGTGTACAATAAATATTTACAGAATTAAGGTACTGAGGCCAGCTGAATACAGGTGAATAGTCAGGCCTGGGAAGTATACAGATAACCTCTCTGAGAGGACAAATGTGAAGCAAACCATTGAAGACCCCCTGAGACCCACGTTTCCAGAGCACAAAGAGGAGGGAGGAAGCAGTTCCAGGGAGAAAGGAGAAACCCACAAAGTTCAGCAGCCAGGGAGAACAGAATGTCTGAGGGAGAGTGGGGGAGTGGGTGTTCGGATTCAGGTACCACCCCCCCCCCAAATTAAAAGCCAAGCTGAGACAGTAAGGAGGAGAGAACCACTAGACTCAGCAAGAATCGGTTCACTTCTGAACCGTGGGAGTGCCATGTGAAGAAGCCGCACGTGGATTGGAAGTGGAGGAGGGGCACGCACCCCTTCTCTTCTGGGCCCCTGGCCTCATTCCAGGACCCGGCTGCATTCTGTAAAGTTAACCGTGATGCTATACTACTGCAGACATTTCTAGGACTCTCCACAGCATTTACAGATTCCACGGCTCTAAAGGACGGTGAGCTGGGGGACGACTCTGTCGACCTTGCTGCCTCTAGAGCTTGAGACCAGAGCACCGACAGGGTCAGCGTGTAGTGTCCTTAAGTTCATCGGGCACAGCGATGTCATCTTTCTGGACACTGCCATGGTACTTAACTGCTGAAAAGCCCCGGGATGATTGTCTCTAGGACTTGAAGTGACGATCCCTGAGTTTACCGCACAGTAGGGCCCCAGTCCTTCCTTCTGGTTCTCCTCGCCCTCCACCCCGTGGTCCTCCCACTCCTCCGAGCATTCATGGGGGCAGGATGTTAGTTATGCCGTGGCCCCACTCCTCTCCCCCTGACAGAGTCGCTGGCTGCATGGCTGGGCACAGCTGAGAGTCATTTGGGTACTTGCAGCTGCGGATCATTTTTCCACTCGGGGCCGTTACTTAATTTTTCACGGGGTTGTGCTTTACTCATTCGTCGAGGAGTATGTGAGCTCTTGAAGGCCAGAGCTGTGTGTTTTGCTTAGTTTTGTCTCTCTCGGTCCGACTGAAGTGTGTAGCCCTGGGGGAGTAAAGGACACGGCTCTGGCCCTCAAGAGGTTTGCAGCCCACTAGGGGAGGAGAGACGAGTCAGTAGCAGGTGCTGGGTCCCTGCTGGAGTTCGGGTGCAGCAGAGCCAGAGTCCCAATCCCCCTCCGTGGCTGAGGGGAACCTTGAAGACACCAGCATTCAGGTAGGTGTTTCAGGCCCAGGGAACCTTGGGAGACAAAGCAGAGGGGCTCGAAACAGCTATGGGAGCGACAAGTAATTGCCTTTACCTGAGCACAGGTTTCCCGAAGGAAGAGGCTGGGGAGAGCGCAGAGTCCCGGACAGGGCGGGTCTTCAGCCACGTGAAGAGTTGTTTTTCCTTTTGTTCTGCAAGAAGTCATGAGTCAGTGAAGCCTTACAAGGAAGAGAGCAGGTTAGGTTTGTTTTTAAGAAGGATAATTTTGGCCATAATCTGCGTGATGAGTGGAATAGGTGACTTGGGAGGAAGAAGACCAGTGGGGAGGTGATGAGGACTCCGTGGTTTCAGGATATTCGTGGTGGCGAGGCAGAGCTCCCTCTCGGAATGATAGCAAATGGCCACGGTCAAGCTTTGCAGAGTGTCTGCACGTTTACACCTCCAGGGCAGCCACTGAAATTCCCCACAGTCAGGAACATTTGAATGGGGTTGCTGTATGCGTCTCCACAGCTTCTCTGCTCATAGGGGCCTCTCTGCCAGTCATGATGGAAGAAACCCAGGTGCTCGAAATAGAAAAGCAGCAGAATGTAAATGAAGGAGCAAGGAATTTGCAGTTAAGGGATCAACCCTGGGTTGACAGGGAGATCTGTACACAATCTACCTAATAGTGTTGTCATGAGGCTAAAAGAATTTATACAGAATTACTTTATATGCCAGAAAGATCTATCAAATATTAGTTATTGATCTCATTGGACATCTGTTTTCTGGCTCTCAGGATGTTTGAGAGAAAGAGTTCTGATTTAGGAGCAAACCTGGTAGTTACAACTCTTAAAAACTTGTAACCTTTAGAACAAGGGTCAGTAGGCTATGGCCCATGGGCCAAACCCAAAGCGAAGACTGGTTTTTGCATTTTCGGTGGCTCTAGAAGTACCTGCAGAGGATCTTCAGTTTTGCCTCTTGGTCTTCAAATCCTGAAACATTCACTACCTGACCTTTGATAAAAAAGAACTTTGCCAGCTTGCTGCTCTAGAAAATTATGTAGCCAGCAGCTTTCAAAGTGAAGTTTTACCAAGAAGTCTTAATTCTCTCTGGGTTCTGATCATCTGTTAGTTGTGTGTCCCGCCATTTTCTCTTGTTAATGCCACAACGAAGACTTGGTGATTGAACTTTCCAGAAGGTACTTCTATAAAAATCTCCATTTCCCTTGGAAGCAGAGTTCAGGTGAAGCCCACCGTGGATGCACCGTGCTTGGTGTAAGCCAAGTGGGAGTTTTGTGACAAAAGCAACGGAGTCTGTTGGTCCTAATTTCTTTATTGCCTCTTCACTTCTTTGGGCTTCCCAGTGTTTCCTGGATGACAGTCTGCCTGTGTTTTCAGTGATGAGCAGTCTGTTTGACCCACAAGGAAAGAAGACATTGCCGCCTACAGCAGCTCACCGTTATTCACAGGTGGATTTGTTATTTGTGCAGGGTGTTAGTTGAACTGAGCTGGCTCTATTCTCTCACCCTCTCTTAGTTACATTTTGTGGCTGTGAAAATTGTTTCTCTACCCCAGGGACCGTTGTTAGGTAACACCTAACATATACATTATTGTGAGTCATAGCTGCCTTGCAAAGCATGAGTGTTCTCATCAGTAATCAAGTATTTTTAATTTATTTTTTTAAGTATTTTTAACTTAATAAAATATTTTTAGTGTATTAAAAGTGCTCGCAGGTTCTCAGTGTGTCTTTTAAGTTTTTAATGACTTTATTGAGATAGAATTCACATACCTTACAATTTATCTCTTTAAAGTATATAATTCAGTGATTTTTAATATATGGACAAAGTTGTACAGCCATCAGCACATTCAATATTAGAGCATTTTTACTACCCCAAAAATAAACTGTGCCCAGTAGCACTCACTCCTCAGTCTCCCCAGACCCCTAGCCTTAGGCAATCACTAATGTGTTCTAGATTGCCTGTTCTGGACTGTTCATATAATGGAATCATACACTGTCTGGTCTTTGTGGCCCGCTCATCCATGTTGCAGTATGCATGATTATTCCTTGATGTGTTTAAAAGCAGGACCCACCTAGTAGACCTTTGTGCTAGCACGTGCTATCCCATCGAATGAGTTTCTGTCATTGCCCCTTCACCTGGCTAGGCCTCTGATAAGCTTCTTACTCACCTCTTGGCCTCACCAGCACTACACTTTCCATTAGCACTTACTTTCCACAAAATATATTTGGTGTCTAGCCAGGCTCTGGGGAGCGTCACAATGAACAAGACAGCATAGCATGATCCTTCCTCTCCCTGAGCTGAGAGTAGAACAAGACAATGACAGTACGATGTCATGAGTTCTCCTCTAGGAGAAGCGCCCAGCCTATCCATGGGGGGTTAGGAAGTAGTTTGTGCAGGAAGTACATTGTGAGTGGAGCCCTGCAAACTATATATCTGTACCTTTGTGTGAGTGTGTGTGAGTGAGTGTGTGTGCGCGCGCACGCGCGTGCAGCCAAGGAGTCCACCTTGAATCCAGAGGGGCAAGTTCTCAGCCTGGATGAGCCCAGGCAGCCTTAAAGATGGCACGTGGCGTGCGGCACACTTCTCAGCACTTTTCCTTTTTAGCTTTGCTCTTTCACTTTTTGGTGCAATTTGATTTAAAAATGATTCTCACCAAGTTGCTCTGCTGCCTTGTCAACAAAGCGATCTCTAATCAGTTAGAGCTAGTTCTTTTATGACTTTCTTTCTTTTATGAGTGTGAAGTGTATAGTATCAGGTGCGGAATAAGTTACTAGTGCTTAGTTGATAAAAATCTGCAAATTAAATGAAAATTAGGTGCAAGAACTCTATTTTCAAGTGAAATTAAAGCTAAGCTGTTTATCTCGCTCTGTACCTCCTTGCAGAAACTGTTACGGTTTGGGGGCTCTCCTAGTTGATCATACTGACCTTTTTGACAAAAATTCAGAAGAGAAAGATAGGATCAATCTAAATTCTAATCCCTCTCCAAGACTGACTCATTAAGTGACCTCGAGAAAATCATTTCTATTTTCCATTCTGCCTTGGTGTCTTCATGAGAAAGAAGAGTGTGGTATAATCTCATGATGACGTACTCAGTATTTTAGAGAGAAATTATAAGCAGTCCTAGTCCTTTTCATAACTTCTCTCTTATTAATCACTTTTTAAAACCCCAAATGAATTTAGAGATGTGCCCCAAAGTAGACATAGTGTTAAACAGGGGTATTTTAGAAAAATCATCCTCAAAATCATTTTACAGATTTTCCCCCCTCCATGGGTTTTCAAAACCAGAAAATGATTCTAGTGCAGGAAAGATCATTGGGGTACCTAGGAGTTTCTCAGGAAAAATCCTCCTGACCATCTTGTGAAGGCTTGAATTTCATGGAGCCCACTCCAGGCTCAGACTCTGCAGCCTGATTCTGTGGTTGACAGATGTGGTTTTGTGAATAACGAAGGAGGAGCCCAGGAATTTCCAGAGCAGTGAGTAATGACTCTTGTCCGAGATCATAATACAGATTAGCGATACCGAGATTTTAAAAAATCATACTTTTTAAAGTGATAGAGATTTATGCATGTTGAGCCTGGATTCCCGGGGGCCGGGGGCAGGGGGACTGCAAGAAGCGGGCATAGTTTGTGGCTCAGAGCATGGGCTTTGGGCTGAGAATGGCCACTGCACAGGACTGTGCTCCTCTGCATCTGCCTTCCTCACTGGGGG
This sequence comes from Mirounga angustirostris, assembly GCF_029215605.1. NCBI lineage: Eukaryota > Metazoa > Chordata > Mammalia > Carnivora > Phocidae > Mirounga > Mirounga angustirostris. The sequence goes on along the minus strand of NW_026991711.1, from coordinate 11,920,704 downwards.
ACTGTCCAGTCTGCAGTTCTAGGAGGGGTGGTTGCTCAAGGAGCTCAGAGAGGTCCTTGATCAGTGCAGCAACACTGAGGAGTAGTGCAGGAGAGTATAAAATGGAGGTCCCTAGACCAGTGTCTGCTGGGAATCCCTCCCACAGCAGCTCTGGCAGGTGGCCATTGGGCTCATTTTGAGAGAGAACTGCTTGGTTCAAGATATTCTTTAATATATTGAATAGGAAGAGGCAACTCATAACTAGTTTAAGGATCATCTAGACCAGCTTCCCATTTTACACATAGGGAAACCTGGACTCCGTGAATATTCTCTGAAGTTAGCGACTTGACTGAGTTCTCTAGAAGTTCAGAGTGAGAGAGCAATAAGGATTTGGATTGTCAAGAAAGAAGCCAATTACAGATGCAAAACAAGAGCCGGGTCCTGTACAAACTGCGAGGACAGTCAGAGGGAACAGGGGAGGGCATCTTCGAGATGGGCACACTTTGAGCAGAACTGTCAGGAGGGACGCAGTGAGTGGAAGGAAGAAATAATTTAGAATGGGTCTGGTTTTGGAGGACCTTCAGACAGGACAATAATTTAGGTATGATGCAGTAAGATTTTCCGTGGAGGCTGTGGCACCGTGAAAGGACTTAGAAGGAAGTTTCACCTGGTGTATGGATTGAAGAGGGACGGTGTCCGTGGCAGTCCTGTCATCCAAGAGGTTGTTGGCTTAATCCGAGTGGAACAATAAGGATTTAAAAAATGGCATACCCCCTTAAAACTCAGTGTACTTGAGACTTGGCTGGGTTTGATGTACAAAGGAGAGAGTTGAGTCCAGGAGTCACCAGGCTTTCCGGATGCTAGCCTAACATTAGAAGGGAAGATCGCCACCCACCCAGGCACTCTCTGCTGGTTGAAGGACAAGTAAGGGAGCAAGATGTGATCACTGAAGACCTGAAAATGGTTGCCCTCTCTGCAGGGGGAGATGTAAAAAGAGGGGAAATTTTGAGAAATATCCAATCGCTTTTTTTTTTTTTTTAGAGAGAGAGGGAGAGGGAGACAAAATCCTAAGCAGGCTCCACACCCAGTGCAGAGCCCGATGTAGGGCTCGATCTCACAACCCCAGGATCACAACCTGAGCCAAAATCAAGTCAGACGCTTAACTGACTAAGCCACCAGGTGCGCCCAGTCTCATTTTTAATGACGAATTTCACCTGTTTTATCAAAACACTTATAACAAGCACCAGAACTGATTTTAATTTTGACTTTTAATAATTTTTGTGTGGAGTTCAGGTTAAAGAGGAAAAAAATAACCAGAACATTGACAGGCCAAGAAGGGGGAAAACAAAAGATAGAATGCAGAAATCAGTCATTTCCATACTGAAAGATGCTTTTATTCGTTTTCAAGGAAGCTGCACTGAGGTCCTTACCCTGTGCCGTCCCTACCATAACTTGGGATCAGTAGTCACAAGCATGTAAATAAAACTAAGGAAAAAAGCTTTAGAACAAGAGATAGATGTCCTCTTCCTCCACCAAATGTCCCCAGCCTGAGGCTGGGTCTGGGGGGGAGCGTGTTGTCTCCATCACACCACCCCTCACCACCATCTCCTCCTCACGGAAAAGATTGAGTGTTCCCATGCTCTATCAGAACCAAAACCACCCCACCCCAAGAAGCTGGGGACATCTTTGATCCTGACTTCCCCCTGGAGGAAAAGGTCATCATTTGAAGAGAGGGGTCGGTCAGCCAACCTTTGCAAAACAGTAACAGACATGAGCGCTCTCTGTATGGCTCAGTACGCGTTCCCAACACCACACTTCATCCTTGCGCCCGGAAAGGCAGGCAGCAGAGCCTGTCACCAGGGCAAATAGCGAAGCTGAATCTGAATCCTGCTGCTCTTTTTCCAGAGTCCTTTTCTCCCACCCCACTGTGGCTCCCCAGCAGAAATTTACCAGGGACCATGCTTTGTTGCAGCAAAGGGAGAATCCGTCTCTTGAGTTTGCAGCTAAAGTAGAAACTGTTGTTAAAATTGTACCCATGTCTCAGGAGAAGTAAGAGTGGCTGTGGTAGGAGCCTGGGACCTCCCAAGAGAAATGTCACCACATAGAACACATGAGACTCGGGCACATGTCCATTGGCTCGCACCCCAGTTACAGTGCTCCTTGTTGCCGTAGCCCAGCCCAGTGTCCTAGGCTGTCACAAAGCCTCCTGGTGGTAGACTGTCCGGGCCCTCCGTACCCCTCCCCTCACTGACAGCCCAGTTCAGGCCGTAGGCCGGCACCCCTGGACCTGGCACTCCCATCCTGAGACTGGAATGGAGCGAGGCCGTGGTCTCCGGAGCTCTGCTGACCAGAGCAAGAAAGGAAGAAGAGACGTGGCAGGGAGCAGCAGAACTGTCGGGAACTTCAGCCTTCCAAGCCAGAGGCTCTCAAAACTGAGCAAAACGGTGTGTTTTGGCTCCTGATCTTACTGCTATGGAAAGTGTTCTCAGTTTTGCCAAGGAGAATGGTATGAAATGAACTATCTGAGCCCCCAGAACTGGTCAGTAGTATAAACCACAAAGAAAAAGTGAAACCGAGAGCTGTGAAAGTAGTCTGGGGTTTTGTTCAAGTGCTCATTGAGTCTCCCTCTAGCTTATCATTTTCTCCCAGCACCTGCTAGGACTGCTTGCTGCCGGGCAGCCCAGAAAGACGCGGTGACGCGGGACAGGTTGCAGGGGTGTAGCACTTCACGACGGGGCTGCACTCGGCTGCGGGCACTTCCACTGCTCATTTCTTCTGTGCCTTGCCATTGGCCTTCCCATCATTTATCTGGGGCAGTGAATGGATTGCTAGTTTGCGTGTTTGTTTTTCTTTTTTCTGAGTTTGCCAGGAAGCTTTCCCCGACGGCAGCAGCTCTGGCCCTGGATCCTCCCTCTACACGAGTAGCGCGTATTATTAAGCTGTAAGTCTACTGAGATGGCCTCGCTGAGCCCTCAGTCACAGGCCACCTCTTCATCGCCCCTTGTTTGGTTTCACATGCTCCTTTGTTTTGTCATCCCCGCTGAGCTCTTTCGGGGCGGTGGGAAGTTAGTCACTCCTGTTGTGTGTGTCAGCCCACTTGCCCTGGCCCCGTGTAGTGGGCTGCACGTAGAAGATAAACGAATGAAGGAAGCACATTCCTACTTACGCTGCAAGCTGCAGCTTCCACAGAGCACTTGGAAGCCGTGTGGTGAATGGCAAGTATCCTCTTACGTGAGGAGGTAGCCTGTGGCTTCGATGGCAAGCCCCACCGTCTCCCAACGGTGGTTCTTTGTAACGACCGGTTCCTGTGTCCCAGCGTAAGCGTGTGCCTCTTGTCCTTAAAGAGTGAATCTGCCGCGAGCTTTGTTCTCTGAGGTGCCTGGCTTTAGCCCCTCCCATCCCTTCCATCTAAACCTTCCTTATTAGTCTACTAAGGTCCCCCTGTAACAACTAACTGTGAGGTCTTTGCTACAGAAAATCCCATAGAGCTTAACTCAGCAATATGCTTGTCTGTTTGTCCATTCACTGATTGATTCAGCGAATACTCCTTAAGTACTCACGTATGAGACTGAATCTACAAACACAGACAAGACAGTCTCAGCGCTCATAGAGCTTGTGGCCTGCCATGAGATTCCCACCAGTCAACGCACACCCTCAGTGTCATGTATCATGTGCCGAGAGCTGAGCGTAGGAGAGGAGCACTTGGGGGATTAGGGCAGGCGCCCAGGCAGGAGTCTAGAATGTGAAGGTGGAGAAAGCCCATCGGAATGGTGAACAGGAGGCTGGCAAACCATGGTAAGAAATTCCAACTGTACCCCAAAAGCAGTGCGGACTTGCTGAGTAGTATCAAAGAAGAATATCTACAATTATTTGAGAACACTCTTCGTGTACTCGCTTTTTTTCTTCCTAACTGTATTCTGTTTGTGGCTAGATTTTCTTTATATACTTCAAAGGCCAAAGTAACATACAACAGAATTGAATACAGAGGCACATATGAGAATACAACCATCTTCTGTTAAGTCAGACTGCTAAAAGATTTGCAACAAATCTTCCCATGAACGGATTCTTCTCATGAATGGATTCTTTTTCATGTCCTTAAAGAATGTATCAGCCCTCATAGAAAATATGTTTTGGAAAGCATTGTTATTTTTTATAAAAATATATTAGCAAGTGATGAGTTTGTGATTATTATTAATGAGTTCATATATATTTTAAGATTAATGGAAAGACAATGGGGAACCATTGAAGGATTTGTAAGTAGAAGAGCAACATGGTAAGATTTGTATCTTAGGAAACTCACTGTGAAGCCACCTCACACTTGATGCAGGTCGGAAATAAGGCAGTGAGAGTGAGATGGAGAGAAATGGATAGAGATTCACAGACATTGAGGAGTTACTGTTGACAGAGCCTGTGGGTCTGGCTTATGCAAGTGGGTAGGTATTGACATCATTCCCCAGGATTGGGGACATAGGCAGAGACACAGAATTGAAGATGAATGTTGTTTGAGACATGTTCCACTTTAGATGTATCTGGAACATCTAAGTGGAAGTGTCCAGAAGGCAGGTATGTAGCTCTGGGGTGCAGCACTGGGAGGTAGGGGTTTAGGAGTTTCCACCACATGCGTGGTGACTAAAGCCCTAGAAATGCCCGAGCACCTGGGGACAAAACATGGAAAAGAAGAGAAATAATCCCATGCAGAACCTAAGGGACCCTGGAATTTCAAGGATAGGAGTAGGAGAAGACAGCTCTGAGGGGCACTGAGAAGGCATGACCAGAGAGCTAGAAAGACCAAGAAAGTGGGATGCCCCCAGAGTGGAGCAGAGAGGGGTCGTAGGCCCAGTGCCTCCGGGGTTTCTAGCAGAGAGTTGAGGTGGTTCCTTTGGATCAAGCAAAGGATGTTATTGGTACCCTAGAAGAAAAAGGAAAAAACTAATGGTTAGAAGACAAAACTGAGCTTCTAGAAGGCAGGCCGTCACCTTACTTCTCTTTCTAGCTTCATTGCCTAAGGTACTACCAGGCACATTAGTAAACACCAGGTAATTATGTTGATTTTACCTTAACTGGTGCTACTAAAACAGACTAGTCTTTTCTGCCTTTGAACTTCATGATAGGTCATCCTCCTTGTAAATTGCTCACATTAAATATATAGGTTTTTCCTGAGTGTGGTAGAACTTCCCAACCACCATGTCATGGTCACAGATGGGCTGCGATATTGATCCCCTCAGCCCACAGGGCCACTGGCTGCAGGCAGCTTTGGCGGTCTGTCCTGAGTGTCATGCAGATATATCTTCTTCTGTATGTGCCATGACGTAGAGAGTATTGGAAAGTCTTGGTCTGTAGAGGGTTAGTAATTCCTTGTATGGGTGCCACCTCACTTCCTCTGCTCCTCAGGCGGACATCACTACAAAGTCTTAACCACTCTCCCTGCTGAACCCACACCCTCCCTCTGACTCTTCCCGACATGGTCCCCAGGCAGCCACAGACCGGACAGTAGAGATGGGCCTGCTGCATGCTTTACACTTCAGAACCCAGCACATGGATAGGGCCTTTCAGCCACCAAAGACCGAGAATAAAGCGCGCATTGTTTCGAGCGACCAAATAAAATAAGATGATGATGCTTCCAGAAAGAATTTTAATTGTTCTAAACCATCACATTCACAATGTCCACTCCGTAATTGTTCTTCATTTTGCTCTTTGGGGAATGAGTTCAGGCTGCACTGAGACTCGCGCTGTGCCGGCCGCCTCGGGAGGAGTACATAGGGGGCACCATTCTCACCCCACCACAGCCCTGCAGGGCCCCACAGTCGAGTTGGGAAGGCAAGAAATAACACTGTAAGGCACAATGCAAAGATTAGCTGGGAATAATAGCTAATATATATAATAAACTTTTAGAAGTTTTCAGGCTCTCTTTTAAATGCTTTCCATGTATTAACTCATTTATTTCTCATAATATCCTTATGAGGTAAGTGTAGTTATTATTCTCTTTTTATAGACGAGAAAACAGGCTCAGAGAAATTTTTCTAAAACTAAGGCCTGAGGTCACACCATAAGTGGCAGAGCTGGGATGTGAACCCAGGTCATTTGGCTCTAAAGACTCAGTCCCTCAGCTTCCTCTCCCTGTTTGCTCCTCTGTCATGACTCCTTAGCACTCCCTGCCTTGCCCCTTGAAGTAGGTATAAGCCTGTTCTTTATGCCTGGTTCTCCTCTCCATCTCCTTAAGATTCAGTTAAGCCCCCATCCTCTCTGAAGTTTTACCCCCGTGCTTAGGGTGTGGTTGCTCCGTGCTCTGAACCTGCCGGGCCCTTTAACTAAGGCTGCTCAGCTTCCTTCTTAATTATATTCCACCTTGCCTCCTGACTTTTTCCGTTTCTGGATGTCTTGCCTTCCCCTGAGATGATGGGCTCCACGTGTACCTTGCTTGTACCCTTCCTTGGGAGCTCCCCACAGAGAGCCACTAGGGAGCTCCTCCGACCCAGCTTCTCAGCGTGGATACTCCTTAGTGTGCCCACTGCCTCATCGTCCAGTCCTGAAACCCGCCGGAGCCCTTACAGGTGGAGTTTAGTCCGTGGGGCGTCCACTTGATAAAATGTTACGAACGTTTCCAGTTCTCGACTGGAAAATTAGTCATTTTTTAATCTTCATAAGAAATTTTATTTCATTTGAAGATCTCTTTACAGCTAATAACAGATATTTCATAAAACGGTTGATCAAAATGCAAGCTGTTTCCTTTTTCCTCTTTTAAATGTGTGGTTATTGCTTTTGAAGAAGACAAAGTAAAGGAAGCGTTTCCTGTTTGTAGAGGCTCATAGTTAACCTGCATCGAGAGCAGATTAGTGTCAAAACATCCTAAAGCCTAGAGCTCCTGTAACTTTCTGCTTTTTAAGCACTTTTTTGCCATCACAGGAGCAGAGGGATTGGGGTTTGGTTTTGCTTTGCCTGCTCTTCCACTGTCAGTCCCTTTAAAGAAATAAAATGTTACCCTTTCAGCCAAAGGCTCCTTGCCCTTCCCACTGTCCTGCAGCTGGTGGGGTCTAACCCTCGGCGTGTTTATATCCTTAGCACATGTTTTCATGTTAGAGTTCCTCAACCTAGCACTACGGACATTTGGTCCAGACCATTCTTCGTGGTGGGGTCTGTCCTGTGCCTTATAGGATGCCTAGCAGCATCCCTCTTCACTACACACAGCACCACCGCCATCCTGTCCCCCGCCTCCCACACCCTAGCACAGGTGCCTCTGGACATTCTCAAATACCCTCTCGGGGGCAAAAGTCACCACTGGTATATGCATCCGTAAAACCATTTAAATACTGTACTGCTGTTCTGAGCATTTTTTAAATTTATGTAAGTGGCATCATACATTTATATTCTCAGACAACTTTCTGTAGTCATTCAACATTGTAATGTTTCGGAGATTATTCGCTAGATCTAGTTCCTTTATTCCAGCTGCTCATGCAATAGTCCTTTATCGGAGAGAACCGTTTATTAATTTATGGCCCTACTTCGGGACAGTTTTTTACATTTTCTTACTTGCTACTGCAATCAGTGCTTCACAGAACCTCCTCCGAAATGCCACATTAGGCACCCGTAGCTGCCTGGAAGTGAAATTGCTGGGTCATAGAACATCCTCAGTTCTACTCAGTCTGGACTCGTTGCTCTCCAAACTGTTTGCCGACTTAGACTCTCACCGACAATGCAGAGTCCCCATTTCCTTCACAGCTTCCCCATACTTGGTATTGTTAGACATTTTATTTTTGCCAGTCTTGTAGGTGAGAAATAACTTATCGCTGTTTTAATTTGCATTTCCTAATCCTAGTGAGTCGAACATCTTTCCTTATGTGTATTGACTCAGGGTTCCCTCTTGTGTAAATTATCTGTTCGTATACAGTTGACCTTGAACATGTGGGGATTAGGGGCACAATGAAAAATCCATGTATAACCTTTGACTCCCCCCCACAACAACTTAATTACTAATAGCCTATTGTTGACAGGAAGCCCACCAATACCATAAACTACTGTGTTTATCAAAAACATTGTGTATAAGTGGATCTGCGCAGTTCAAACCCATGTTGTTGAAGGCTCAGCTATATATTATTCACTTCTCTCAAGTCATTTTTTTTTTTTTATTGATTCTTTATATATTCTGGCTATTCTTTCTTGGTTATGTGTTGCAAATATTTTCTGTTAACCTGCACTTTGTTTTCTAACTATTTTTTTAACCATACAAAAGTCCTTACTTGCACTAATTTTTACAGTCCTTTTCTTTATGATTTATGCTTTATATTTATGTTTTAGACATTCTTTTCCACCTCAGAGACATAAAGAATATTCTTTATTTCTTCTAAAAAAAATTTTTTTTTTTAAGATTTTATTTATTTATTTGAGAGAGAGAATGAGATAGAGAGTACATGAGAGGGGGGAGGGTCAGAGGGAGAAGGAGACTCCCCGCTGAGCAGGGAGCCCGATGCGGGACTCGATCCCGGGACTCCAGGATCACGACCTGAGCCGAAGGCAGTCGCTTAACCAACTGAGCCACCCAGGCGCCCTCTTCTAAAATTTTTTTAATAGTGGAGGGTTTTTTTAAGTAATCTCTACACCCACCACGGGGCTCAAACTCACAACCCCAATATCAAAAGTAGCATGCTCCACCAACTGAGCCAGCCAGGCACCCCCTCTTCTAAAATTTTTAACAGTTTAGCTTTCCACATTTAGATCTTTAAGCTCCTTCATTCCTTCCTTCCAGTTTTCTATTTTAATTCCAGTGTAGTTAACATTCAGTGTTATATTAGTTTCAGGTGCACAATATAGTGATTTAGTAATTCTGTGCATTACCCAGGGCTCATCATGATAAGTATATTCTTAATCCCTGTCACCTATTTCAACCTCACCCCACCTCCCCTCTGGTAACTTAGTTTGTTCTCTGCAGTTAAAAGTCTGTTTCTTGGCTTATCTCTCTTTTTTTTTTTTCCTTTGCTCATTTCTTTTGTTTCTTAAATTCCACATATGAGTGAAATAATATGGTATTTGTCTCTCTCTGACTGACTTATTTTACTTAACATTATGCTCTCTAGGAGTGCTTGGGTGACTCAGTCGGTTAAGCCTCTGCCTTCGGCTCAGGTCATGATCCCAGAGCCCTGGGATTGAGCCCCGCATTGGGCTCCTGCTCTGTGGGGAGCCTGCTTCTCCCTCTTCCTCTTGCCTGCCGCTCCCCCTGCTTGTGTTCGCACACTCGCTCTCGCTCTGTCAAATAAATAAAACCTTAAAAAAAAAAAAACATACCCTAGCTCCATCCATGTTGTTGCAAATGTCAAGATTTCATTCTTTTTTATGGCTGAATGATACTCCATTTATGTATATAAATTCCACTTATTTATACACACCCCACATCTTCTTTTTCCATTCATCTGTCAGTGGACACTGGGGCTGCCTCCATAATTTGGCTATTATAAATAATGCTGCTATAAAGATAGGGGTTCGTGCATCCCTTTGAATTAGTGTTTTTGTATTTTGGGGGTAAATACCCAGTAGTGTGATTACTGGATCGTAGGGTAGTTCTACTTTTAACTTTCTGAGGAACCTCCATACTATTTTTCCACAGTGGCTGTACCAATTTGCATTCCCACCAACAGTGCACAGAAGTTCCTTTTTCTCCACGTCCTTGCGAACACTTGTTTCTTGTGTTTTTGATTCTAGCCATTCTGACAGGTATGAGGTGATACCTCATTGTAGTTTTGATTTGCATTTCCCTGATGAAGAGTGATGTTGAACATCTTTTCATGCGTCTGTTGGCCATCTGTATGTCTTCTTTGGGGAAATGTCTGTTCATGTCTTCTGTCCATTTTTTATTTGGATTGTTTTTTGGTGTTGAGTTGCGTAAGTTCTTTATATATTTTGGATACTAACCCTTTATCAGAAATGTCATTTTCAAATATCTTCTCCCATTCAGTATGTTGTCTTTTAGTTTTCTTGATTGTTTCCTTCACTGTGCAGAAGCTTTTTTTTTTTTTTTTTTTTATGTAGTCCCAATAGTTTGTTTTGCTTTTATTTTCCTTGCCTCGGGAGACATATCTAGAAAAATGTTGCTACAGCCAATGTCAGAGAAATTACTGCCTGTGCTCTCTTCTAGGATTTTTATGGTTTCAGGTCACACGTTTGGGTCTTTAATGCATTTTGAGTTTATTTTTGTGTATGGCATACGAAAGTGGTCCAATTTCATTCTTCTGCATGTAACTGTCTAGTTTTCCCAGCATCATTTGTTGAAGAGATGGTCTTTTTTCCATTGTATATTCTTTCCTCCTTTGGGAAGATTAATTGACCATATAATTTTGGATTCATTTCTGAGCTTTCTATTCTGTTCCATTGATCTATGTGTCTGTTTTGTGCCAGTCCCATATTGCTTTGCTTACTACAACTTTGTAATATAACTCGACATCTGGAATTATACCTCCATTTTTGTTTTTTTGTTTTAATTTTTTTTTATTTTTCAAGATTATTTTGGCTATTCGGGGTCTTTTCTGGTTCCATACAAATTTTAGGGTTGGTTGGTCTAGCTCTGTGAAAAATGCTGTTGGTATTTTAATAGGGATTGCATTAAATCTGTAGATTGCTTTGGGTAGTATAGACATTTTAACAGTATTTGTTCTTCCAGTCCATGAGCATGGAATGTCTTTCATTTCTTTGTGTCATCTAAATCTTTATTTTTAAAATAAACTTATTTTTGTATATAGTATTAAGTAAAGGTCTAATTTTCTATTTTCCGTACAGCCAGTTGTCCCACTGCTACTCATTAAATGGCGTGTCCTCTTCCTGCTGCCTTGTAATGTCTGCTTTATCATAGACCCAAGAGCCAGAGTTTACTTGTGATCCCCAGACACTCTCTCCTGTTTCTTTGCACGGTTTGCCTATCATGTACTAATGCCTCTCTAATTACCACCGTCTAATAGTAAGTCCCTTAGGACTGCTGCTGGCCGTGAACAGTCCTCCCTTCCTATACTTCTTCAAAATATCCATGTCTAATTTTGGCCCTTAATTCAATTTCACATTGTCTAGTTCCACCAAAAAGACAACCACACACTTTTGAATTTTGAGTCTATAGCAGTTAGGAATAGGTTTAGCTCCATATGACAGAAAACACAAAATAGCAAAGTTTTTAAAGGCAGAAGTTTGTTTCCCATGTGGAAAAAGTGCTGATGTCAGCAGGCCTGGCCTGGTGAGGCGGGGGCATGACGTTGCGAGGCCAGGCTCCTTTTCTCTGCCTCCACCGCCCTGCCCCTGATGGCCGCTTGAGCTCCAGGAAGAAGTAGGAACCAGCAAGGAAGGGCGCCTCCCGCCTCTGAGGTCTTCTTTCGGAAGTCCCATTCGCCCCTCTCTTTATGTAGTACTGTCGGCAGAACTGAGTCCACGTGGCGGGAGCTGAGAAACGCAGGAATCATGTGACACACAAACACACACACACACACACACACAAAACACTATTTTTAAAGAAAAGGGAATATGGATATTCAGAGCCAACCAGTGGTCTTCACTGCAGACTGAAATCGACAGCGTCTGAGCAGACTGCAGTGTTGAGTCTTTGCGGGCTGGACTGGGCGGAGTCTTCACTTAGGTCTTCCGATATCCTTCAGTTAAGTTTATTGATGTGAAATGTTGGGGCCTGGGAGTAAAGGGTCAAGAAAGAAATCATGAGATGTCTTCGGTACAAAAAAGGTGGTTTTATTAAAGCAGGGGGACGGGACCCGTGGGCAGAAAGAGCTGCTCTGGGGTTGTGGGGGAGGGACTGGTTATATACTTTCAAGTTGGGAGGGACTTAGGGGTAGCCGAAGTGTCTAAGGAATTTGGAAGCAAGGTTTCTGGGACCTTGAGGGTCATTTACTATTGTCTAGTAAAACCGTAGTCATGAGACCCTTCAGGTGGGTATCAGTGGGCCACATGTTTGGAGGATGATTGCTAACATATCTTGGGGTGGGGGGAGAGATAAAGGAAATTTTCAAAGGGATTTTTATATGCTAAAGAAGACTTACAGAATACTGGAGGTGGGGCTGATGTCAAGCTAAGGTTGCCTTTTGCTTTTAGCAAAGTGTTGACATTGAGGCAGTTGAGTTCCTGGAGGAAGGTCACTCTGCCTGTCCCAAGCACTTGTCAGTGGGCCATAAGTTGTAAGGAAGTTTAATTAAAATATCTTTTACCTTTGCTCTCCACGTCATTTACTATTTTCTCCATAGAGTACTTGCAGATCTTTTGTTAGATTTAATTCCTAAGTACTTAGTAGTTTTTGTTTGTAAATAGTTATTTTTTACACTTGGCATTTTCTAAATGATCACAATAGAGGACTGTTACTGATACTTTTGTGTCCTATACTCTTTTATTCTCATTTTCTAAGTAGACCGTTATCATGTGTAAATAATGACAGTTTTGTTTTTCTTTTCATCCTTCTGCATTTTCTTTCATAGTTGGTTAGTATCGGCCTCATTTTCCTATGACTTGTACTGAATGCAAGAGGTGGTAACAGGCATTCAGTCTGTTAATGTGTGAATTACATTACTATATTTTCTGAGATTCCTGAGATAAATTCTAATAGAGTACATTATTTCAGATAAGATGATTATTTTTAATCATTGTTGGGTTGAGTTTACTAATATTTTATTTAGGATTATTTTATCTGTTCATAAATGAAAAACAAATTGTCTGATAATTTTTCTTTTTTGTAATGGCCTTGTCTGGTTTGGGAAACAGTGTTATATAGCCTCAAAAAACTGCTCTCTCTCTCTCTTTTTTTTTTTTTAAAGATTTTATTTATTTATTTGAGAGAGAGAATGAGAGACAGAGAGCACGAGAGGGAAGAGGGTCAGAGGGAGAAGCAGACTCCCTACCGAGCAGGGAGCCCGATGCGGGACTCGATCCTGGGACTCCAGGATCATGACCTGAGCCGAAGACAGTCGCTTAACCAACTGAGCCACCCAGGCGCCCTGCTCTCTCTCTCTTGCACTGTCTTTCTCTTTTTCTCTTCTCGAGAACAATGTCTGTAAGATAGTATGTCCTTAAAGGTTACATAGACTTCACCTATAGATTTTTGGGGGGTAGATTTTTTTCAGTATTATTTCAGTTACATTAATGGCTAGAATTAGTCGTTTTCTATTTCTTTTTGTAGCTTTTTGTGGAAGTACACATAGAAGTAAACATTTATAAAAGTAACTCTGTAAATGTACTTTCTTGTGTTTTATTTAACATCATATTTGAGATTCATTTATATTGCCACATATAATTGTAGTTTGTTCATTTTAACTGCTGTATAATTTTATATTATGTGATTACACCATAATTTATCCACTTCACTTAGTGCACATTTGGGTAGTTTCCAGTCTTTGCCTATTACAAATGATGCCGCTGAGAACGTTCTAGCCCATGCCTTTTGGTGGACATGCGTTTTCATTTCTGCTGTCCAGGAGCAGAATTGCTGAGGTAGACACATGTGTTCAGCCTTAGTAGATGCTCCTGAACAGTTTTCAAAAATGATTACCAATTTTTTTTCTTCTTGAATAAGTTTTAGTAAGTTATATTTTTCCTAGAAAATAATCTATTTCATCAAAGCTATTGGTATGAATAAAGTATTGTGTTTTTTTAATGTCTGCCATGATATCTCTTGTATTATTCCTAATACTATTTATGTTCCTTTCTTTGTCTTCTCATCAGGGTTGCCAAGTTTTCCATTTTACTTTACTTTTCAAACAACCAACATTCAGGGCACCTGGGTGGCTCAGTTGGCTAAGGGTCTGACTCTTGATTTCGGCTCAGGTCACGATCTCAGGGTTATGGGATCAAGCCCCACGTTGGGCTCTGTGCTCAGCACAGTCTGTCCCTCTCCCTCTGCTCCTCCCCATCGCTCTTGCTCTCTCTCTCGCACTCTCTCTCTAAAATAAATAAAATCTTTAAAAAAAAAAATTGGATTTTATTGATTCCTTCTGTTGTGTCTTTATTTTCCACTTCATTAACATCTGCTCCCAGCTTTCTCAACTAGCATCTGCTCTTATTCTTTCTAATTTCTTTAGATTATTGTTACTTTCTCTAGTTAGAGAAATATACTTGAATATACTTAATTCTTTAATTTTCAGTCTTCATTTTCTTTAAGCTCAATATTTTAAAATTATATCAACTGTTTAATTATATCCCACCAGCTTTGATAAGTAATAGTCTCAATTTTATTCACTTTTTTTCTTTTTCAATTTTATTTATTTGGGAGAGAGAGTGTGCACGTACGCGCTCGCGCACGCACACACACAAGTGGAGGGCAGGGCAGAGGGAGAAGGGGAGATAGAGAATCTCAAGCGGACTCCATGCTGAGTGTGGAGCCTGATGTGGGGCTTGATCTCAAGATCCTGAAACCATGACTTGAGCCAAAACCAAGAGTCAGATGCTTAACTGACTGTGCTGCCCAGGGGCCCCTCAGTTTTATCCACTTTTAGCTATATTCTAATATCCATTATGGTTTTTTCCATTTTTGATTTCCAGTGTGTGAATATTTGTTTGTTTTGTATTAATTGTAAATTTGATATTTATTTCAAATTTAATTGCATTGTGGTCAGAAAATACAGTCTATGTAGTATTTATGTTTTTATGTTTGTGGACATTTCATACAGGACTTAGTACACAGCCACTTTTTGTAAATATTTTATGTATAATAAAAAAAAGTATATTCTCTAAATACTGAGTAAAAGCTATATACACCCACTATAAATAACAAACTTATTTATGTTCTGTATTATTAATTTTTGTCTGATCTACCAGTAGATGCTAAAAATTAAATGTATGTCTGATGTTTCCTCTCCTCTATTAGTTCTTTTAATTTTTGTTTTCTATAGTTTGACACCATTGTGTTTATAAAAATAATACTGATGTGGGGTGCCTCGATGGCTCAGTCAGTTGGACGTCTGACCCTTGGTTTTGGCTCAGGTCATGATCTTGGGGTTATGGGACTGAGCCCCACGTTGGGCTCTACACTCAGCATGGAGTCTGCTCGTCCTCCCTCTGCTCCTCCCCCCTGCTTGCTTGCTCTCTTTCTCTCTCTCTCAAATCAATAAGTAAAATATTTTAAAAATAATAATAATACTGATGCATCGCAGTGATTTTTATCTCCAATAATGCCTGTTTTGCCCTTGAGGTCTAATTCATTTGACATGAATATAGTGACATGACATCAGGTTTCTTCTTCTTTTTTTTTTTTTTTTAAGATTTTATTTATTTGAGAGAGAGAGAATGAAAGACAGAGAGCATGAGTGGGAGGAGGGTCAGAGGGAGAAGCAGACTCCCCGCTGAGCAGGGAGCCCGACGCGGGACTCGATCCCGGGACTCCAGGATCGTGACCTGAGCCGAAGGCAGTCGCTTAACCAACTGAGCCACCCAGGCGCCCCAGGTTTCTTCTATTAGTACTTCTCCGATACTTCTTTTTCCATCAAGTTGTCTATGTTTTTATTGATGTTTTAGGCTTATTGTTGGGGGTAGGTAGGAGATATTTCAAAATGGAGAACTTGTCCATGTATATTTATTATGATCACTAGTATATTTGAATTTCTTTCCACCAGTATCTAAAACAATTCTGTATAATGTCTCTCTTTTTAATTTCCCTAATTTTTTTTAAATCTTTTTTTTTTTAACAATATCTTACCTTTTTTTAAAGTCTTCCTTCTATATCTTAGTCATTTAAAAACTTCTGAAATTATAGTTGTTTTCAGTTGTTACACGTTTAGGTTTGCGGGGGGCACCTAGGTGACTCAGTCAATTAAACATCTGCCTTCGGCTGAGGTCATGATCCCAGGGTCCTGGGATTGAGCTCCATGTCAGCCTCTGTTCAGCAGGGAGCCTGCTTCTCCCTCTACCCTTCCCTCGCTCATGCACGTGTGCACACTTTCACTCTCTCAAATAAGTAAATAAATCTTTTAAAAAATTTAGGTTCTTGGGGATCTAATCCTCCTATTTGTTGCACATACTGAGTCTTACTTATGATGGGTTTTTTCCTTGTGGGTTTTGAATTTTGGATTCTAAGTGTTTCCCAATTGGAGTTTTATCTATAAATCCCATGTAATCCCAGGGTAAGAGAGTGGTCCTCAAGAGTAATTTTACATTTGCTTCTGCTTGGCTCCTCGGGTATATCCAGCTCTATCTCAGAATCAATTCTTACATAATTTTTGATGGGTTCTTAAAACACATACTTATGTAACTTCAACCTCAGATTTCTCATTTCTTAATTCTCAGACAGGCCAAGATTCCTGCCCTCTCCCTCAGCACGCCTTTTGGATTTGTTTTTTTCTCATCTTCTCTTTCACTGAGGGTGTTGCCATTTGAGGGCTGTGCCTTTATGTAGGTAATGAACTCAGCATCACTACCTCTTTCAGACCCAACACCTCATCTCCTGAACCCAAATAGATGATAAAACCCAAGTGGGTTCTAGGTTAGCAGGATGTGCTCACCCTTTACCCCCAACCTTGCTTACTGTTCTGGTTTTCCAGAGCTTGTTTCTGGTACCTTGGGACCTCCGTTTCTTCCTTTTATGTTCAGCTATGCATGTGAAATATTTTTTTATTTTGTTTAGCATTTTTAGGTGTTTATAGTAGGAAAAATTTCATGTTGTCTTAGTCTGTAATTTTCCTAAATCTAGAAAGAGAGATTTAAATTGATAAGCTAAAATATTGACAGATAGCTAAAAACATGAATTTTTGAAAAGCATCATGCAGTGCACATTTTTCTTCACATGGTGGCTTTTTTCTTCATTGATGACATAGAATAAGCAAGAAATGACTTTGCCATCAATCTAAGTTATCCATAGAACCGCTCAAGAGGTCGGTTCTGATCCTTACTTCCAAACTTCTTGTCCCTTTGTGTGGGTTTGCCTTTGCATGCTCTACCCTGTCCCTCAAGCTGGGTTTTATCACCACCTGCAAACGCCCTCTAGTAAGCATGCTCAGAATTTACTTAACTAAAAGAAGAAGGAAGGGAGAAGGAGGAGGAGTGGGAGGAGAAAAGGAAGAGGAAGAGCGTTTTAAAGAGTGGCTGTGGAAGCTCCGGGTTCCTGGTGGATTAGCAGTGAATTAGCCTTCTCTCCATGTCGTCTTCCCTGTCCCATCGGGCAGAGCCCCGAGCTCCTCGGGCCAGAGGAGGTAGGACAGGGTCAGTGGGGCTGAGGTTAAGAATGTTTGTGTGCATCCTCTGTTGCCTTCCAGAGCCAAAATGCACAAATAACTCCGGCAGTACCATTACCTTCTTTCTCTCTGGGCTCCTCCCGCATGTTGATTTCATCCTGTTGGTTGAAGGGTGACGTGATACTTTAGGGTTTGGATTGCTTGCATGCAGCAGATCAATATGACATTTTCCCAGTCTACGGATGTGACTTCATTGCAAGAGAAAGCCCTTCCAGGCATTAAGATGGTTCTCCTTCTGTGTCTGATCACTGTGTATTGGTCTATTTTTAGGGAGGAATGATCAATTGGAATCGTCTTTTCCCTCCTTTACGTCAGCGACGGAATATAAACTATCAGGATGGTCGGCGGTCAGAACAACAAGCATCTCCTCCTCTCGAGGTTTCTGAGGAGCAGGTAATCAGTAACACTGGTACTTCTCCTAAACCTGTGTTTCAGACTCGAAGCAGTTTTGCTGAACAAGACTTGAAAGAAATCAAGCATATAAATACAAAGCTTTTGATGACAGTTAAGCTGCTGCTGGTAACAGTGACAGACACTTGGACTTTTATCGGCTACTGTGGGTCTTAAAGTTTGAGGAAGGCATGATTTGAAAAAAAACATTGTGATCACTTATTTTGAAATATATAATACTTTATGTATACAGGAAGCTACTGACGTTTGTTCTCTATAAGGGCTAGGAGAGAACAAGACAAGGACAGGGAGGGAGTGGTGCTTCTCTGGGTATAACTTTTGTATGGTTTTGACTTAGGAATCAGGTTAATGTTTTACATATTCAAAACGCAAATCAACAATAGGGACAACCATAAACTAGAAAGAAACAAATAAATGATCCAACTGTATTTTAAATGAATAACATAATCATAGGAGAGAGGGAAAAATTAATTTTAGTAACTTTTGAACATAATATACCCTCAGTCTAAAGAAACAGAATTGCAAAGAAACCTTAAGCTCTTCCTAGGTGTATGTTCACCGTAGTATGAGTACAGCGATTCTGAAATTATGTTGTATGTGTTGTAGATTTGAGCAAATGAGGAAATAGGTTGATCTTACTATAGAAGAAGGAAAATACAAATTCAGAACAGGGGAGAGCAAGGAAGAACCCTGTGGGGTTGGCTTGGAATTAGAGGTATCAGCATAAACTCATGATCTGATGAGTGTGTGTGTGTGTGTGTGTGTGTACGTACATGTGTCTTAGCTCTGTCAGCCCAAAGCAATCAGAAGCGGTAGCCCATCCCAGTAACACTGACCACACCTAGTGCCCAGATCTAGTTTCTAAATATGTTGGCCCACTGACAGAAATGAGCCTCTTTAGAGAAATGAAATGGTGGGTCACAGGCCCAGGGTTGTGAAGGAACAAGATGACCCTGGACCACCATGCAAGGAATTAAGGAAGTGCTTCATAAGTAAGGGAGCAGGCCCCAAGGACACCAGAGCCAGCTTGAGGGGGCCCCACGACCAAATTGGGGACATAAGATTTGGGTATCAAATAAGGACGGGGGCACCTAGCTGGTGCAGTTGGTTAAGCAACTTTTGGTTTCGGCTTAGGTCATGATCTAGGGTTGTGAGATCAAGCCCCACGTCAGGCTTTGCGCTCAGCACAGAGTCTGCGTAAGACTCTCTCTCCCTCTCCCTCTGCCCCTCCCCACACACACATGCACTGTCTTTCTCTCTCTCTAAAAACTAAGTAAATCCTTTAAAAATAAATAAATAAGGACAGTACTTAATATAATCCACTGGACAGGGGGGTAATCCATGAGTTCATACTGATATTAGGAGATGTGTGTGTGTGTATCTCCACAAAGGAAAAGGAATGTAAAGTAATAAATAAGGAATGATTGATGGTATTAGAAAATCAGAATTTTGCAACTATCAGAGCAAAAATCAATTTAGGTATAAATCATCAATACATGAAGAAGAACGGGCTATTTATATAATCTCAAAGTGTATCTCCCCACAAGTTGCTTATTAATTACCAAAGGAAAATAGTTAACTGTACAATGGAGAAACTGGACACCAGCTTAACCAAGTTATCAGAATCATTATACCAATAATGGACCAAAGAGGCATTGTGGGCATGCCCTGAAAGGACACATCAGTTATGTATTACGATAAAAAATCCATAACTTTGATCGTAAAGAAAAAGCAGATAAACCCAATTTGAGGGACATTATATAAAATACCTGACCCATATTCTTCAACAATACTGCAGTCACAAGCTATTCCAGATTAGAGACTAAGGAGGCACATTAACAATCCTAGAATGTGCTCTGTACCAGAAAACATTTTTGGTGAACAGACATGTGAGAGTCAGTTGGTGCAATTGGACCGTGGATTAGATCACAGTTTTATATTAATGTTAAGTGTCAAGGACTTGGTATCTCTATGGACTGTGGCTAGAAAAGAGAATATTCTTGTTAAAAAGTACGCATACTGAAGTACTAAGGAGTAAAGGGACATGGTGTAGGCAACTTCATCTCACCTGTTGCAGGAAGGAATAAGAGAGTGTGGATAAACAAAGTAGCTGTGGCAAAGTAATGGTGATCTGGATGAAGAGTGATTGGGTTCTTGGTATTGTTCTTGAAACTTTTCTGTAAGTTTGAAATCATTTCAAACTAGAAAGTTAAAAATATCTGTGAAGGGAGTTCAGAGCATTGCAATAACAACACTTTTAAATTTCCTTCTGCGTATGTTGCTCTCTTCTCATCAAACACATCAAGGGCAGCATTTCATAGCTGGTCACACTGTCCAGCCCTGTCCCCAGAGTACACAAAGGTCCCTCGGACCCAGGGCACCCGGTCTGAGCGGGCTCCCACTGCCACCCTGGATTAGGCCACCATAATGCCTTGGAAAGAAACCAGTTGAATGTGCCTGATGAATTGATCCAGTGTTTCCCCTCATGACTTCTCACTTAAACTGATCATTTTAGTAGCTCCTCAAGACTGAGAAGTGGAGGAAGGAGTTAGTTCTCCTCCACCTCCATTAGAGAGTTTCTAGAAAAATGGTATTCCCACAGATATGAAAATAAAGCCCAATAACTCAACCTTTTGTAAGATATTTATGGTAACAGATTAAAAAATAAGCTAATACTCTCCAGGTAAAAAGAAGGAGAGTTCTGTTTCTGTTACTGTTTACTTGCTAGAACCACAAGTCACATTCCTCACAGAGCAGCCATTGAGGATATGAGGTATTTAAAGGTGAGACAGTTCTTAGTGTTGGCACTTTGAAACAGAAGTGTCAAAACACGGCAATGAGGAGAATGTGTGTAATTGAAGTCTTCAGGGTGTTCTAATGAATCATTTTCCTTGATCCTCCCAGAATGACAACAGGTTGACACGTTGTCAGATCCGTTTCAACAACATTTACTTCCTTGCTCTGGTATGAAGAGATGTAAATACATCAGAGGCTGTTTTTAACATATGCTTCCTTATTCACTGATTTTCAGTGGTTGTTTCTTGTGTTTCTTGATTATTGTGAACATGGCCATTACAGGCTGTCATTTCATTAAAACACAGATTCTTCCCATTGTTTGTTATGTAGACTCTTGGCAGTTCCTGTGATAGGTGTTAGCCAAACTGTAAAAGAGAAAAAAAAAATGTTCTTGCCCTCAGGATGTTTACAATAATGTTTAGAAATATATAGTTAATATATATAATCTCTCGGTTAGTTTGTTGAGGCTAGACACTATCTAAAATAATATTTGTTAGTAATGTAATCAAATAGCTTGAATGAACAAGACCTCTTTATGCTTAATTCTTCAATTAAATGTGCTGTATCTTCTTTATTTAAATATCAGAGTCATGCTATTTATTGCACTAAGAAACAATAATTTTTTAAACCAAGAACAATAAAAATGATTGAGGTTTTTCTGATGTAAAAAAATACTTCAGGAATTTTAGTGAGTCCTTTAAGATAGGAAAGCAAGGGATATTACAAGAAAGAATGTGCATCTCTTATTAAATCTAGTAATAGGCATACAGCCAGAGAAAAATTTTGCCACTTTTTCTGCTTTTGCTGTTGTTAAGTTTCTGGATTTTTGGTTCTTCCCAACCTACTTTTACTGTTTTTCAACAAGTGGACTCACAACACCTTTGCCAATTCATTGTCCTTTGAAGATGCCATCCCAGCTCTTTTTAAGAATCTGTTGAAACCAAGTGCCACCCTGTCAAAACTCTTTTTAACAATAAAATGTGCTCAAATGTCTACTACCTTAAAAATAAGTATATACATTATTCCATTTCTCTTTTTATCTTTTTAACCAGTAATTCTCGTATTACACCTATACTCAAAGTAACAATGAAATTTTGTCCTATAAGCATCCTATTTTTTTTAAATCAAAGTTTGTCTAAGTTTGTCTTTCTCAAACCCTCCCAATCTTAGGAAAATGACTCTTCATTTTTTTTCTTAATGGAATACATGGGTAAAATCAGACTGGGAAGTTAAATGGGACTAAACCAGAGCTAAGGCTCAACAGAGGGAAGGTAAACTGTTACCGATCTCCCAACGTCCCCCCTTCCAGTCACGCCTCTTTTCCTCCTCGTCAGCCAAGAATTATCACCTATCTGCTCTGCATCAGGTTGGCCACTGGGCTAGGTTCCTGAAATACAGAGATAAATTAAGCATCATTTCCTGCCCTCACATGGTGCAGAGCCCGGGGTGGGGAGCCAGGCCTGGAGACAGCCCCAGTCAACTCTGCACAAGTGTCCTGGGGCCATCGAAACTAAGAAAGGACTGCCAGCACCGGGGGTGGGGGCAGCGGCCTGTGTCAGCATGTGGTGAAAAGTGCTTTACATGTGGGGAAGCACGGGTGGGTGAGGTTGGAGTGGAGGATGACCTGAGGGGCCGGGCAGGCTCCCCAGCGCCCCGCAGTGCTGCGTGAACTTCCACTTCTGTGTTCCAGGCATTAAGGCACCGTGGCAGGATCCTAAGCAGGGAGTTAGGTCATTGGGTTTCCCTGGAGGGTGGACCACACATGGAGGAAGGAGCGTGTTATAACCGTAATGACGTATGTGACTTCTTCCATGCCTGCCCAGGAAATGTGCTTACAGCTGCCTACGAGACTCCGGCCCCGCTGCTCTATAACCACGTAGTACGTTTATTATACATGAGACCTGTCATGTGGATTCCATTCCTGTCCTCGGAAGTATTCATTGACCCCAGTAGAGAGAGAATGGCTTTCAGCACAGAAGACACTACAGTCTTAGCTGGGAAATAGCAAAGTGCGTTTAGTGTGAGAGGATCTTAATCTTAGTGAGGTTCTCTTCTCTCTTTCCATCTCAGGAACCTTCATCCCTGTCACTGTAAAAACCCACCTCAACTCCAAATACTCAACCCTATACAGACAGTCCCCTCACTAACATGTTATGTATTGGGGGTACTTTGTACTTCTGCTGTGCGTATTTCTAATTGCAATGAGTTGGGAATTGGTCCAGCAGTGACTCAAGTTTTGTCTGTTTTCCCTGGTGGATGGTGAGCTCCGTGAGGGCTAGTACCATCTCTTCCTGTTTCCCCCGTGGCACGGAGCCTGACACACACAGGGTGCCCAGCAGTGGTTAGAGCAGGGCTGAATGGGAAGGTGTGATCAAAAAAGACTTGTTTCCACTTACAAACGCGTTAGAGAGTGGTAGTACGTGGGACTTTCCATCTGAACGCCTAGATTAGAAATAGGTTTTCTAAGAGAATACCAAAGCTAAATGTGTTGGAATAAAATATTGCGTGGCAGTCGAATAATTGACCAGCTTTTGGGGAGCCTCATTCTGTTGGGTATTCTAAAAGATACAAGCAGTGGAGCTCATCCAGTCTGTCATGAGGGCCTCCTTGGTACCAAAGTCGGAACCAAGCAGAAATGCAAAAATAAGGGGCCTCTGAGCGGGTGTGTAGCCGGCAAGAGCATACAGTAACCAGTAACCGTTCACTCAGCCAACAGCTGTGATCAGAGGGGTCAGCACTTCTGAGGAGGAGGGGAGTGGTCAGGTGACGGTGGAAGAGAGGTGCACTGATCCCCAGGTGATCTGACTGTGCACTTGCAGCCAGGTGGCCCGGAGGTCATGTGACCGTTACAGGGACATGGAGGGCAGGGCGAGCCACATCTCCCGTGACTTCTCCGGGGGTGCTCCACCCGGCAGGCTGTGCACATGGCCTGGGCAGTGGCCCGCCATGAATGGGCAAACCAGCATGGGATTGGGTCAGGCATCTTTCAGGTAGGCATCACTTCCTGCAAGTGTCAGAATTTGGGAAGTAAAAACCCCAAAACCATTTGTTTTTGACGCCCTTAGCGAAGGGGAAGTTAAAGAAAACCACAGTCCTACTTGAACAAAACAGCAGAGGAGTATGTCACTGGGAAGAATTGCCATGCGTTTCATTGGAATGAATGTCCTATTTCACTAGTATCAGAAAGTAGTTGAATTGCAGGTAGAGGCCAAGGTAGGGTTTCCTTTATTCCCTTGAGTAAGAGTGATCTTGAGCTAGTAGGCACACATGTCCCAATCATGGAGGACTTTTTTTAAAAGGAGAGGAAAACCAATATGGATTTATCTCCATCTCTATAGGTTTCTTGTTCAGCAGGGTCTCTTAGAAAGCGTATTATGGGAAAAACACATTGGGCCTCGTTTGCCTGGCGAGGGCTCTCCTGTGCTGCCTGCTCCTGGTCAAGTTCCCGCACCCCACTGGCCCACTGGGGGCCTCAGGCCTTGACCGGGAGCCACCGGCAGAGTCCAACACCGCTGGGGGGCCCTTCCATGTGGCAAGGCTAGAATTCCAGTGCCAGCCTCTCCTTGCTGTCCCCTATGTCAGACTACCTCTGAACCTTGCCTCTCGAAAGCCAGGCCTTCCACCACAGAAAACAGGCATCGGTGGTGTTCCATTCAGGTACAGTTAGTTTTTATGAATGAGCGATGTGGAAGACAGGAAAGCATAACACGCTCTCTGGATGTTAACCCAACTACACCTGTTTGTTTTTTTTTTTTTTTTTAAGAAATTAGAGAAAAGGATTATTTAGGTGTTTAGACTAGAAACCCTGGTGAACTCTTCTGATGTTTTGTGGTGAGAAGTTTTAGATAGAAGCTTCCCGGCCGTGCACAAGCAGAAGGAGGGTACTTACTGCGCTCCGAAATGGAGAAGGAATGTTGAAAGGAATGCTTTCCAGAAAATTCTACGGGGCGTTTTTTAAGTTTCCCGAACAGACAGACTCCTGTGAACCTAGCTGGGCCCAGACTGACCGAGACGCCAGGTGCGCACCTGCTCGTGTCTGGGGTTGCAGGTTCTTCTGCCATGGCCGCAGTGCTTTACCAGCTTTATCATTTCAGCCCCAGGCTGTTTAGTGGCGGTCAGTTCCTTGAAGAACTCACATTGCTAAACTGACCCCTTCTCTAACCACCACTGGGCACCTCCATGTGCCAGGCTCTGTGGTTCTGTGTTGGTGGGGACACACGGCAGGCGTGGTCCTGGCCCCGGTGTCACCAAGCCAGCTCACCACAGGCACTTTGCACAGACCCCCGGAGCTGCTGACAGTCTGAATGCTCGTTGAATTAATGACTCTCCTGCGCAGGCACAACTTGATTTAACCTGATCAGGGTGTATTTTCGGATTTTTATCTAGTCAAGACCTAGAAATGTTACATGGACATTTTCTCTTCCTTTGGATGTTCTAATAGCTGGACTAAAAAGACAGGAAGCAGCCTGTAAAGGAAACAGATTGGGTTTTCAGTGTGATTTAATGTGTTTTGTGGCTAATATATATGCTGTGGATGGGGAAGGAGGTAGAGTATCTGTAAATACCATGATTTATATAATCATCAGAATCGAACATTTGCTAGAATTTATACAAATATAAAGTAAGGTTTTCTAAAAGTCACAGATCATGTGGGGTTTTTTTTAGAATTTTATGCTTACCTTTTAAAAAGATTTTTCCTATCTTTCTTACTTGGGCCTCACCCCATTAGTTTTCTAGGCCAGTTCTTCTGTGGGCTGTTTAATCACTAGAAATCTGTAACAAAAATCATCCTTGTGTTTATGTTAAGCGTGGCCGTATTTGGCTATGGCGGGAGGGTTGCGTGTGGGTGAACTTGGCCGCGAGCCTGCCTTTCACCAGCGTTTCACCAGCGTTTCACCTGGTCCCTGGCTGACTCTCCCGCCCTGAGACTGTCCTTCTGGCTGCCCCCTGCTCGCTGGGGCCCCCTGCAAACAAGCGTGAGTTTGATTGTTGCGAAAGACACATCAGTACTTTGACCAACAAGGGATATCAAACAAGTAAAGTGAAAGCAGTTAAAGTGAATGCTGAAAACAAAACCCCGAGGGTGGTTTTGTCAGGTTGTGGGAACCTCTGAACTGAGGCCAAGAGGGTCAGAGGGAGGGACCGCGCACCTGGGCCAGTCCCTCTTGGGTGGGGTGAGAATTATCACGGGAGCGGTGCTTACTGAGCTCCTGTCAGGGCCCGGGGAGCAGGCTGGGCTCTCTCATCCCCGCTGTGGCAACACGGCGAGCCCGCCCTCTTCGTTCCCTGTCCCTCTGCGTCCCGTTGTGTCTGGCTGGTTACTGTCCACATTCCTCAGCCCAAGCATGCAACTCCGTCGTCCCTGGGGTGTTCACTGTCTGGGATGCTAGGAGAAACTTACAGATACACCCTCTTAGTGTAATTGTTCAGTTTTTTAAAAAGAACTGTTAGCATGATTTCTACTTTGTAAGTTGCTTCATCTGGTTAAAGTACAGGGTCATTCAGCCGGGAAAATTGTCCAGTCACACTTGTCTTCTCACCCCTAAAAAACGCAGAAAGCTCTGAAGCCAGCTTGGCCGCCAGAGGACGCACGGCCAGCCGCCACCAGCTTCTGCCTGCAGCCGACGCCGGGAGACACCCGGCCCGCTGTCAGAACCAAACTCGGGAGGACGCCTCCCAGGCAGAGAAAGCTGCTCCCCCGGCGCCGGGCCCGCTTCCGTACCTAGGACGCAGCCGGGCCACCGCAGACCGGAGGGGTGCCCTCTGGGGCGGGCAAGCACTGGGCCGGTGCTGCCACTCTGCCTTGGTGGCCCGTGTGGCCAGCCCGTCCTCGGCACCTTCTGGACTCCAAACCACGTTCAGAGTCTGTGCACGGGAGACTCAAGGACCGGCTGGGGGTTGTGGCCCAGCACCCTCACTGCGCCCAGCTCCCTCACGGCTCACACGCCGTCAGCTCCAGACTGTGAATCCTGATTTGTCAGACAGATTTATTCCCACTGGCCAGGTACGCAGAAGCAGCCTCGTTAGCTCTGCTTGAAGTCCTAGAGGTGACAGAGTGGTGACCGCGAATGCCGCGTTTGGCACGCTGTTGGAAGTCGTAAAGAACGGCCACGGTGCTGGGCGGTGTTGTGTTGGTGGGTAACAGAGAGAATGCGGTGGAGCGGCCCACCCCCTCACCGGCCACAGTAACTCCACTAAAGAGGGTGGTTCTGAACCGGAAGTCACTGGAATAAACATCATTAAAGCTTCTTTCAGTCCAGGGAACAACGTAGGAAGAATTGCCTGCATTGGACGTGCGTCCAGCCCAAGTCCCAGAGCCTGTCTCCCCGAGCGTGCTGGCCGGGGGTGGAGAAAGCAAGGCGTCGTACTCAGTTTGAAGTCCCCCCAAGGAAAGAGGGAAGTGTGGATTCTGGTAATCACATGGCAAAATTGATGTTTTATGTCTGGCAGAGCCTAAAATAGATGATCAGACAGATGACTTGAGTGTTAAGAAGAGTGTTGTGGTCTGTAGGCACCAGCCTTCTCCTGCTAACACAGGATGTCATCAAGACATCTGACTACATCTTGTCACTGTAAGGGATACATTGGTGACATGTGGAATGGATAGAAACGATATGAAGTGGATTTTAAACTGGTTAAAAATCTCTAAAACAAACTGTTGGCTAGCCCCTCAAGAAGCAAGGGAGTTCTGGGCCCTGTCTCTGATTTTTCCTGCTTGACATTTTCATCAATAATAATTCGAGTGACCTTGTAGAGGTTTGCTAATCACATTTGGGAATGATACAGTTTTGAGGGAGCTGAGTAACCTAGGAGACAACAGAATTTAAACTGAAATTAGTTTTGGTTGTCTGGGAAATGACCAGAGGCCATTTAACAGAGATGTGTGTGGTCCTAACCCCAGAAGAGCAAATACAACCTTCCAGGGTAGGATTTGAGAAGCGTGGCTTGAGAGCGTTTCAGGTGGAAATACCTGAGTGTTTCTAGCAGGCCACACTGGTATGATGTGGTTGCACACATGGGCACACGCGCGTGCACCCTGCAGACGCGCTGCCCTGCTGCACAGGGGGCTGGATGTTAGGCCGGCGGCCGCGGGCGAGCACTGACGGGAGCGCTGCGCTGGAAGGTGTCAGGTCCGGAGGCGCAGGAATGAGGAGAGCAGCCACGGCCCTTGTCCTCAGAAGGCTCACAGCACAGCGGTGGGGAGCGGTCCTCCCTGCAATTACAGGGAAAAGTCACAACCATGGTGAGCACAGGACAGAGGTCGCTGGAGCCACAGAACTTCTCTGGGGTTTCTTCCAGTCTGGGAGAATGGGAGAGGGCCGGGTGCGCCCAGAGCCAGCGGATGGAGAGGAGCTAACCAGGCCAAAGGAGGAAGCACCAGCAGTGATGACTCCAGGCCAGACCAGGAGTCGGGGTGCCGGCCTAGAGAAATCAAGGGGGTGGGCGGCCTTCAGACACTCGAAGTGCTTCACGCAGAAAAGGGAATAGGGTGGTTTTCTGTTATTTCAAAGGGCAAAATTAGGACCTTTGAAGTCCCACGGATGGCAACTAGTGAGAGGCAGATTCTTTGATTGAGGAAGAACTTTCCATCTTGGCCAGTAAGTGGGGAGTGTTTGTGATATTCTGGGGAAGGTGGTTCTTTCCTTGAGTAGGAAATGAAAGCAGAAGATTCCTGCCATTCTGTCCACACTGTCCATCAGCCCAGGGCCTGGAGCCGGCCGTCGCCTGCGGCACCTCAGGTCTCCCACGTGTGAGGGCCATGCGTCTCGCTCACTCGCTTGCTCGCGGACGGCCCTCTCCCCAGGCCCCAACGGTTCCCTTAGAAAACAGGAGTCAGATGTCTCTGACCACAGCCCACAGTAAGCAGGGTGCACAGCATCCATATGTGTGAATATGGAGAACTGAAATGACGTTTTATGGAAGAAAGACCCTCACTACAGGCATTTTTTCATGCTAACCCTAACCCACCAAGCGTTCATGACACACTAATGAGGGATCACAGCCTCAGTTTGAAAGTCAGCAGCTAGAACCCAGCTTCTGAGAAGTGGCCCCTGCCTGTCGGCTTCCTCTCCACAGGATCAGCCTCTCTCCCTAAGGCTCCTTGAGGAGTGAGGGCTCTGGCCATGTGGGCAGCCTCCTCCCCTGCCACCTGCCTGGCTCTGCACCTCCTTCCTCCCTCTCCTCCTCACTTTGGCCCCTCGACGCCCTGCTCCCCCCGCGCACTCTGCCCACACACACCCTGACTCCCCTAGCCGGGGAAGGAGGGCAGTATCAGGCCCTTTCTTTCCATTTTTGCACCGAGTGCATTGTTTTCTGCAGGAGAGATTAGAAATGGTGACAAAGTCCTCAGTCCACAAAAGCCTCTTTAATCCGCATGTGGTGAAAATCTCAAGTTTGTGTCATTTTTCATTATATATTACTGCAGATGTATATTTCAACCTAAGTACAAAGAATAGATTCCTTTGGCTGGTCTGGGGCCATAAATATTTTTATAATACATTTTTAAATGGGAAAATAGGTTACCAATAAACTTTAGTGGCACTGCCCACTTCGTTGGAAATTGTGAAAGGACAGGAAACCTCTGTATTCACAGATTCGGGATTTGTGGTCAAGAAAATGCAAGCCTCATCCTCCCTACGCTTGGCCAGGCCTCAGCCCACTCTGTGCGTGTGTTCTCTGCTGCTGCCCAGGCCAGGAACTTAGCAGATGCTGCAACTCATGGGGAAGCTGAACGGGGTATGGGCATCCAGAGGACCTCCTCTGGCTGGGTGATTCCAGGAACCTGGACACGTTTTTGTCCCTGGTGACTGCCAGCATCGGAAATAGTCTTCAGTTAAGTGATTGTTCACATGCGCAAGGAAGCGTGCCTTGAGAAGTTGTTCGCAGGAATCCGATTTGATGCTGAAGGAGTGTGCAAAGGCGTGTGAGCACAGGGCGGCTTATACAGACGGGCTCGTCCACCCTCTGCTCATCCTGGCAGGTCGCTCGACCCTTGGGTGCTCGTTCCTTGTCTCTAAAATGAGGATTAAAGGAGATAATTGGACCTATTAGCTCTATGTTAAATGTCTTTAAAATGTGCCCGTTCAAATTTTTTTTTAAATAACATTTCACGCTAAAATGAAAATTAGGGTCTTTTTTTTTAAACCTTTCCTACAAAACTCTCACGAGGAACATTTTGGGGGCTGGTGGGTTAGTAGTCGAGTCGCCAGCCTCACCGGGTTTCTGGTTGTTTCTGTTTTCAGGTTGCCCGGCTCATGGAGATGGGATTTTCCAGGGGTGATGCTTTGGAAGCCCTGAGAGCTTCAAACAATGACCTGAATGTGGCTACCAACTTTCTGCTGCAGCACTGAGGGTCCTGGGCGGCTGCACAGGGACTGGCCCAGCGGCTGCGCACCCACAGCGGGCGCGGCCCCGCCGCCGAGGCAGCCCGGGCCCCCGCGCTCTCCTGGGCGGACGTTCTCCCGTGCTCTCGCGGGCAAACTGGTCCCCGCCGCTCCTCCCTTAATTCCAAGGCCATTACCGGTTAAAAAAAGAAAAAAAAAAGTCTCGAAAATAAGTTTGCCATTAAATCAGCATGTATTTTCTATATTTTTTTATGGGGCATTTTCCTGAGTTTGGAGAATCATCACTCATTCCTGATGTGTTTAAAATGCATTCAAACTGCAGATTTCTGTAAGCAATTGAATAGCACCCACGATGGGAAATTACTGCTATTGTAATATTCTTTGCACTGTAATGTGTCAGCCTACATTGTATCTGGTCATAAATGCCATGACAGGGGAAAGAGGAAGGTTATTCAGGAAGAGGGTGGCAAAATACTCCTGATGGACTTTTCTCATCACTGTTTTTTTTTCCCCACGTTTGCTTTCAAACCCCAGTGGCTGCTCGGTGTCCACCTTTCCTAGGGGTGATGAGCAGTATGGATCTGCTGCACTCAGTCTTGGCCAGGCCTGAGTGAGGAGGGAGAAACGGAGAAGCAAATCCTGCCCCACACAGTTCCAGCCTATTTCAGTCCAGGGAATCTTTCTAACTCCTTCTCACTTCCATTAAAGAAAGTAATGATAATCAAGTACTGATGCAAGATTCTGGAATACTCTATGAAACTTAACTGCGGTTCCTTTTACTCAGAATATGTACAGTTAGCCTCTCAGGCTGGGGGTGAAAACAGGACAGAGCAGGGGGTCCCCTGGAACGGTGCGGGGCCCAGCCCGCGTGCTCAGCGCACACCCAGTGCGGGCCCAGCCCTGGAGCGGTGCGGGGCCGGTGCTCGGGACATTGGGGACGGTAGCATGAGGCACAGGAAGGAGCCACAGGACGGAGCGAGGCAGAGGTGGGCCGTGATGAGCGGGAAGGGATCTACAGCAGGGGGACTGTTGAGATCAAAGGCAATTATGTGACTCTCGTGTTCTGCAAAAGGAGCAGAAATGTATCAAATTGATGCAAATTTGGACAAGTGTAATACTTATAATAAAGTTTTTAATGTGTTTTACTTTGTGGTGTTTTTTTTTATTAGACTTACCTAAATAAAACTTTGTTCTAGGCTATATACTTTACCAGGAAATTTTTTTTTTCTTTTTTTTGCCAATGCTCCTCTTTCTTCAGAAGATTTGGGTGCTTTTTTTTGGAAGTGAGAAAAGCCCCTTTGTTCCTGTAAGACTGGCCCCGTGAGGCCCCATCCTTAGGCTTGTTGGGGCCCTCGGGCTGCTCAGAATGGGGGGTTGAGATGACTTTCTAGGAGCCCAGCTGGTTGCAAGCACAGGCCCTGACTTGCTCTGAGTCTCCCCACATCAGGGTGTAAGGACGGTGGTCCACGGGCAGAGCATCCCCAGCTTCGGTCACAGGCCAGTGGCTCGTACGAGGCAGGCTGAGTGCACCGAGGTGCATTCAGCTGTGAACATCTGAGCCAATCTGGACCCACCCTCTGACCCTCCAGCGCAAAGGTCCCAGGAGGAACACCCCGTATCCGGAGACCCACCATCTCCTGGGTTCCTTCTCTCGAACAGCACTGAGCAAAATCAAACCACACTGGAGGCAGAGGCTTCTCAGTGCTCAGCTCCCAGAGGACGGGGAGCAGACCGCCCCACTTGGAGGATCCCAGCGTGCAGCCTCAGTCAGAAGGGACTAAGCACCCTGCAGTTCTGGTTTGTTTTCTGCAGCAGGGCTCTCTCCTAGATGGGGTCCCGTCTCAGAGAGCCTCGTCCTGATGAAGGAGCCCGTTTCTCCCAACTCCCGGCCTCTGTTCCAACTGCCTCCAGCTGCCCATCCTTCGCACGCAACTGCCGGGACTTTTGCCACCTTCCGTAGCCCCCGCGCTCCGGGTCATCCCAGTCTCGACCACCCCCCAACCCCACACACATCTCTGACTCCAGCCTCGGGCACGTTCTCTGCACCTCACTGTAGTCCCCGCTCCTGGCCTGCTGCTCTTCCTGCAGATTTTGACCCAACTGCAGCCGGCGACTGCAGGAGCTTGAATACCCGGAAACATCCCCCTGTTGTCAAGACCCCCAGAAATCCTTCAGGCTGATGGGATCCCTAAAGAAAAACCTTTTTGTGTTCAATGCATAGTGATGCATGTCAGAGGGGGGCATCAGCGAGCCATTTGGTTTGGTTTCCTAAAGTCTAGAAAAGATGATGCAGACTTCGGACTTGGCGCAAACAGTACCAGATCGGGCCTAATTTTCAAGCAAGCAGATTCCAGACTGTGCAAATAGAAGAGGAAGAAGGAAAAAGTGGTCTATGAACCCCGCCCCCATTCCCCCTTTTCCCAAATTAAGGAAAGTCTGCCTCTGAAGTCCTGATTCATAAACCTAGACTGAGCTTGGGATTAGAAAAGAAAAAAAAAAAAATCTGGGAAATTGAGCATAAAATTGTGAACACACACCTTCCCGTACCACCTAGAATTTTTTCTGAGTCTCTGAGTTCAGGTTCCTGCAGCTGTGGTTCTTAAGTGGAAATAAAAGGGTCTACACCATGAACTTAAGTTTTATTTTACTCAGGTAAGCTGAAGTGGTATTTTATTTGTGAGAATCAAAGGCTAGTTTTCAGAATCCCCTAATCCCTGTGGCATGTTTGTAAAGGGATGGGCCAAGAATGTCAAAATTGGCTTTCTGGCTCAGACTAAAATTTTAGCTCTGAAACCTCAGTCTTGCACGTAAGACTTGCCAGAATCATGTGAATTTGCTAACCTGCTGGATATGGTTGTACCTGATGAAGAAGCCACAGTGGCTAAGGGGCGGTACCTCAACAGGACAGAGGTGGGATTTCAGGCAGAGAGGTTGGGGGAGGTGCACCTCGCTTGGGTCTAGAGGAGGTGGGGGCGGGGGTTGGGAGGAGTGGTCGCCAGAGGGGGGAATGGATCTGGAAAGAGGCAGGGGTTAGAGATCTAGATTGGGAGTCCTGCTCTGGGGATCATGGAGGAATGCAGGTGACAGAATATGGAGACAGGAAAGAAGAGGGTTAATTTCCTGCATTTCTAGTGGAGGAGGGGAATCGAGAGGAGGTGAGAATATCTAGGAAGGGGTCAGGATGGTGGTGCTGCAGGACAAGGGCAAGGGGAGACGTAGAGTCAGCCCAGCGATGGCGGGTTCCAGAGGACTGGAGCTGGAACACTGGACAGGAAGGAGAGCAGAGGTCGGCTGTGTGCACTGGTCCAGGAAATGTGGGGAAGGAAGGGTCGGCTTGTAGGTCAAGGTAACTGAGCCGGTGATGCGAGACCCCGAGCTCTAGGCCCAGAAGGGGTGTGATCAGAACCGTGAGGAGGGGCTGGCCTTGGGGACCAGGAAGGACGCTCTGTCCTCCAGAACCAGAGAAAGGAAACAATGAAGGAAGCCAGGCGAGTCGTGAACTTGGAGCGAAGTTGAAGAAGTTCAAGTGGTAGTTTCTGGCTCCTTAATAAGCAAGTGAGGATGAGGAGCCCGAGGTGGGGCTGGGAGCTTGAGGAGAGTGGATAGAAGCTTGTGAAACACAAGAGACGCAGCATCAGCCCCTTGCCCTGATTTCCTGCAGCATTTTGGTGCGCTGAGCTCCAGAGGCGTGGGAATTCCAGAGCCCTGAGAGATGTAGAAAATTCAGGCATCCCAGAAACTAGCTCTGGTGCACCACCCCCCACCCCCACCCCCAGCCCCAGGGCCTTCAGGCCGACCCACACCTGTGTCCTTCGTCTGTGTTCTGAGCTGCTCTGGGGTCTTCGGAGGACGCCACCCCATGCTGCTGGTCCCCGGACACCTACCCTGGTCCTCCCACGAGGACAGGAGTGCCTGGGGGACCCTGGGATTGCTCCAAGCCCAGGCAGGGGCTGTCCCCCAGTGGCCAGACCCAGATCTCTCAGGGCCTCCGCTGGGCTACTGCAAAAAGAGAAGCAACAAACAGATTGCAGGGTGACCCGGTAACCCCCAGCGGCTCACCGCGGACAAAACCTGCAGAACCCCCACGTCTGGGCCCAGCCGTGTACAGACCCCACTCAGTCTGACTTCACCTGGACTCGTTAGCACCCCCACTAACAAGGTAAGCAAAGCTGACACTTTCCCTGAGTGTGGCGTCTTGACTTGAGGCAGTTCCCAGGCTCCTGGAGTGGTCGAACCGGAAGGGAACATTCAGCTGGTTCCAGCCCACATTTTACAGGTGGGAAGGTAGGGTCAGAAAGGGCCCGGAGCAGGGACCAGGGGCAGGATGGGCTGGAGGCTAAAAGCAGCTTTTTTGTCCTGCTGGCCAGGCCTGGGCTGCAGCCCTCAGCCCCTATCCAGGGCAGCCCCTGGCATCGGGCCACCCCCCTGCCCCCCGCCGCCCCAAAGTTAGCATCTCTCCCTCCTGGGGCTCTGGCGTCCCGCTGGGGAATTCAGCCCCCTGGCAACCTGCAGGGGCCGCAGGAGGAGAGAAGGAAAGATCCATCTACCCAACCTCCAGACTTTCCCCTCGGGACTGTCCTGACTGCCTGACACCTGCCCTGCCCCCCTCAGCAAAGACCCGGCCGCAGGTCAGAGAGAGGCTGCAGATGCACTGCCTCATTGCGTGAGGCCAGGATTCCGCCGGGGGGCCAGAGCTGTCTTTCCAAACCACAAAACATGCCGAAAGCCATGGCCACCTAGCTCTCCACCCCCACCTCCCCCCGCCGTGGCCACGTGCTTCTGCAAAACCACGGTGCTCTCCTCACCGTGCACAAGTTCAGGATGCTGTCTCGGCCACCTTCCGAGGGCCTGGTGGGGGCGATGCAATGTCTCCCCCTGAGGTTTAAGCTGGCATCGAGGACAAGCCCCCTTTTTGAAGGTGGAACCCAAGCCGCAGACTGGATTTAATGCCTTTGGGATCTTTACAAGAGGCTGTGGGTTCCTGGGGTGCTGGCCCCTAGAGCCTTATTCTGAAAGTAGCACCTCAGTGAAGTGCGAAGCCTACAGATGTCAGGTAACCCCTCGCTAGGCGGAGGGGTTACACCAAGGGGGAGGGCCTGTGTTGCGGTGGGAGAGAGGGGGTCCCAGCTCCCCGCTCCCCTTCCGGTCCCTCTGCCCCTTCAGAGATCTGCTGTGCCCCCAGGTGGGGGAAGCCAGCCCCCGAGCCCGGTTGGCTGACTTTTCTGTCTTACAGTTATTCACGGGGGGACCATGGTCAGTTTTGCTCTTTTGCTGTCTTAACAGCTGTCTGCACACAGATTTTAGTGTAAGATTATGCAATGATGTTCGCCCGGAGTACTGCATTGTATCCAAAAACTCTCCGGCCTAGCACTCTCTGCGCAGATTCTGTAAAAACCCTAATTTCTGTCCCTGTGAACTAACCCCAGTCTTTCCTCTGCATAAGGCTGCAAGGGTCCCAGAGGTCTTTCCAGAATAGGCGAAGTCTTCACACACCTATGTGCCTGGCGGCTAAGTGTTGCCTCCTCAGCAGGTGGGGGCCGTGTTGTGCTTAAATCTGCACAGAGATGAATGTGATACCAGCGTCTGCGACTGCCTTATGGTCAAAGCGGGGAATGAACTTACTTTGTTCAAGCAGAAAAGTCAAGCGATCATTGAGGAGCCAGCCCTCTGAGCGGAGTGGGCACGCCGCGGCCGGCCCTTGTCCCGTCTGGGAAGACAGTCTGAATGTGAACAGGGCAGCCAATAAAGCCAAAAATACCTGCCCGGCCTCTTATTTCTGATTGTCGGTAGGAGGGACCATTTTAAATACTGATGAACTTCCTACTTTCAGAGCTCAAAACCACTCCACAATGATAAAAACCAGTTTGTGCCTATAACTGTTTTGAGGCAGAGGAAGGAAGCAGAGAGGGCTTGGGGCATACAGAGTGTCTGTTTTACTGCTATTTCCAATATCTTACATAGATGCTCTGTGTACAGCTTTGTATCAGGAAATAACTCAATAAAAAGCTGAAACCCTCCAAAGAAAGCTTGCATCCCTCTTAAGGGCTTGCACACGTCTTCCAGAGGTTTAGACCGGGAGGCTTAGCACACCCCCTCCGTTGGGAGCACCGCAGAGCCCTACAAGTGGAATGTGACCACAGCCTACGGGCGTGAGAACCCAGGGGAACTTCTCACACCCTTGCTGGGGCTGGGGACAGAGCACAGCATTTCCTCAGGACTCACCCATGGATTCTGATGCTTTCCAGGAGATTTCGGCGTGGTCTCAAACCTTAGCCCTCCTGTCCAAAGCTGGTAGATACGCTTAAAGAGCACCAGACCTAGGCCCCCCAGCCAGACAGTGATGTCTGGCCTGGGCGTGTGCTTTGGGTGGAAATTAACCCACCTCAGTCCTCACGTATGCTCCCAGCCTAGCTACATGGGGTCCGGAGCCGTCCACCCCAGGGAGGTACAGGAAGCAGATCTGCCGGGACAAAGGGAGGGGCTGGCTCCTGGGGTCTGGAATCTGGGGCCAGGGGCCAGTAGCCAGCCCCTGTCAGATCAGGAGGCAGCATTTCCCACAGGCTCAGCCCTCTAAGTCATGCTCCTGGCGCACCTGATTCTCCCAACGTACTGAGTCTCTGCTGGGGGCGTCCAAGCACCAAGAGCTGAAATAACCATAATCAGCCCCCTGCCCTGGGGATGCTGTGCTACCAGCTCCACCCCAGCTTCCCTCACATGCCCCAGGCATCCAATGAGTGAGTGAGTGAGAGTGAGGATGAAATATTAGCATACAATCTCTAAGGATGCCTGCCTGGCTCAGGTGGAAGAGCATGAGGCTCTGATCTCGGGGTTGTTAAGTTTGAACCCCACGCTGGATGTAGAGATTACTTGAAAATAAAATATTTTCAAAAATGAATGGATTGTTTAATTTACACACATAAAATAAAGTAGAATTTCTACCCTCCAAGGGAATGACCACTATTTTTAATGCAAATGCCGGAAGCTCTTCCGTCTTAAGTTGGGGACTGGTAGTTACTAGGTGAATACTAGAAAGTTGAGTAAATGGTAGGTAGAACCTATATGTGAATATATATATGTATATGTCTCTAGAACCCATATATTAAATATTTTAAGTTAAAGCATGTCAGTGTAATTAATTCACCAGTCTTCTGGTGTTGATGTAGCTAAGGCCTTTTTTTTTTTTTTAATTATACTTGTACTGGGGGCGCCTGGGTGGCTCAGTTGGTTAAGCATCTGCCTTGGGCTCAGGTCATGATCCTGGTCTGGAGATCGAGCCTGCTCAGCGGGGAGCCTCCTTCTCTCTCTGCCCCTCCCCCTAGCACATGCATGTGCTTGTTCTCTCTCTCTCCACCTCTCGCAAAAATAAAAATACTTTTTAAAAAATTAAAATTAAAAAAACCTGTTTATGGTGGTACTGATTAGAAACTTGTATCTTTCATGATCCACACCCATATTGCGCTGTTTATGAGTCCCAGTTTGGATCTCTTTATCACAGCTAGCGCGAGAACTCAAATCAGAGTGCGTTTCATCCCGGATTTTTAACATGTTTCTAACGTCTTATCATTGTCACACTCACCCCTATTCTGACAGCAGGTTTGGTTTTGTTAGCAATTTACCTCCACCAAACTTTCTAAAGCATTCCACGTAGCTCTTATAAAAACAACTCCTTCTTTTCGCCTCTGTACTTTATCAGTTTACACAATAATTCCTTAAATTATCTGATTTTGCTAACAACTAAGGTGAGAAGCTTTGGGAACGAACACAGCTGTGTCTCGGGGAACGCAGCACGCCACTGGTGGGGACCGAAGAACACGGGGTGGCAGCTAGCTCAGTGGGGTAGCTACAGTCCCCGAGAATAGTGCAAGAGTTGTTCGGACTGGGCGAATCACCCAAGGGGTCCCCCAAAGGGCAGCAATAAGGACGTTGAGGGGCCTCTGCCCCCGATTTCTTATTCTGCTTCTTAGATGCCCCCCCACTCCCGAGCTCACTGAGTCTGAACCACTGGGGAGCAGCGCGTCAGCAACTCCAAGGGCACCTGGTCTCCCAGCTGCCCTGCCTCACACCGGGGATTGGAGGGAGGACCTCCTCGGGGGGTGCACGGTAGCTGACGTGTAAGCCCCTGAGCCCCCATCCCTGTCTTGCTCTCCCTGCCTCTGCCCCTGTTCTCGGGTCTCAGGCCCCAGCGTGGTGGGAGCCAGGCCCCGCCCCAGCCCCTGTTCTCCTCCATGAGGGAGAGGACACCAGCCAGAGGCTAAACAGGTGACTGAAGTCAAGCCACCCCCATGGAACACACACAGAGAAAAGCCACTGAAGATATACTAAGGCAGATACACGGCCAAACCCACGTACTCACGGAAAACGGGCCCTCACTTACCGGCCTTAAGGTCTGGCACGCAGAAATCCCAGAGGTCTCAGAGCTGGAAGGATGTCAACGATCATCTTGACTAATGTCTTCTGTTGGCGCATGAAACCAAGTTCCAGAACTGCCCATGACTCACTGAGGCTTCTTGGGGCCCAGCAGACCTGGACCCCGCATCTTGTGAGGTCCCCGTCGAAGCGTCCCGTACGTCCCCACCCGCCTGTGGTGGGCGTGCTCTGTAAGGGCTGGAGGAGACAGGCAGAGTTCTCAAGACAGCGCTTCCCAAGGAAGGTGCCTCCAGGTACTTGACCTGTCACCTCCTCCGCCGTTGAAATTGGCTGGTTTCACCGGCTCTGCCTGGGGAGGTGACATCAGAGGCTATGGGAGGACTGTGGTTACTGCTCCCCTTCTCAATCACATCCCCACACACATGCCAGAACCCTCTGTGAATATAAAAGATGAGCACTGGGATAAAACAAGAGATAAGGATAACAGATTCTGCAGAAGCGTTTGACACAGCAGGGCAGTCGAGCAAGCAGGAAAATATCGTTAGGCCGTAGGATGCACGGGGGCCCTACATGAAAGCGCCTCAAGAAGTTTGAGTCATTGACTTGACCGAGGGGGGGAAAGCATAGTGAAACTGTGCCGTGTGTGGGACCGCGGGCCCGGAACCCCAGGGCGCACCTGCTCCGCCCGTCACCTGCCCTAGAACCGCGGGCTCACTCTCCAGCCTAAGGGCCACACTCAGGTCAGATGCTCTAGCTCTCGGAGGCGCCTAAAAAAATAAGTGGGAATAATACCATTTGCTGTATGGGCGGCTTCTGTTTTTCTTTCAATAGGTGGTAGGAGGGGTGAAGTTGGAAGAAGAGAGCAGGATCCTTTTATTTTCCTTAAATCGGGTAGAAAGATTAAGACTACTGTCTGAGTTTGCTGTGGGCGCCATCACAACGTGCCACAGACTGGGGATTTCAGCAACAGAAGTTTATTTCCCCAGCGTTCTGGAGGCTGGGAATCTGAGACCAAGAGGTGGACAACGTGGCTTTCCTCTGAGGTCTCTTTCCTTGGCTTACAGGTGGCCGGCCACCGACTGTGTCCTCTCATGCTCTTGCATCTGTGTGGTCTTGCGTCCCAGTCTCTCCTTAGAAGGACACCCGTGTACTGGATTAGGACCCACTCTTAACGACCTCATTTCAAAGACTGTCTCCAAAGGCAGTCCCATTCCGAGGTACTGGGGGTTAGGACTTCAGCATGAATTTTGACAGGACACAAATCATCCCATAACAAATCCCTTGGGGACCAAATGAAGGACGCTCCTGCTGAGGACTGACCCTCCAAGCTCCACTCCACGATGATGATGGCTGGGGCAGGAAGGAGGCGGGCAACAAGGGCAGCCATCGCTCCTCAGCCCAGTGGTTACTGGGCCAACGAATACGCTGGGGAGGCAGCCACGTGTGGGGGGAACACCGGATCTCCAGGCACGACCCGCAGGCCCCGTCAGCCGTGTGCCTGGGGGCGGCCTTCCTGCCCCGAGAGCACTTCCTGCCCCGCTCCCCCTGGTGGCGGTGGCCGCGGGCACCATGACAGTGTGGGCTTGCTTCCTAAACCATTCCATAGTGAGTTCGTGGAATATTCTTCATGTATTATGATACTCCGAATAAACTATCATCTGATTTTGAAAATGAATCCTGAAGATTCTGACATATTTAACGTGTGACTGCCCTGGCTGACCTTAGTCAAGAAATGCTCCCACGAACATAGAAACCTGTCCATCTGTGTGCGTGCCTCTGCATCTCCCTGTCCTCCTCCTCTCCTCTTAAAAAAGAGTTTTGTTTTTAAAACGGCGAACTTCGGGGCACCTGGGTGGCTCCGTCAGGTATCTGACTCTTGATTTCAGCTCAGGTCTTGGTCTCAGGGTCGTGAGTTCAAACCCCACATTGGGCTCCACGCTGGGCACAGAGCCTACTTAAAAAATAAATAAATAAAATAAAACTGTACTTCACCAGGCTCTTCTCCATTGTCTTCTTCCTTCTTGTGTATCTTCACTTTCAGCCTCTTTTCTGATTCCTTTCCTTCAAGACTGAAACTATAACAATTTCTCTCTGGTTACAAAAAAAAAAATCCCATCCCTATCCCCTATCCCCCTCTTCTGATTCATTCTTAAAGACCAATCTCTTGAGACATATTTGGACACCTGCTGACCCTGTCTCTTCAGCCTGCTGATGTCTGGCTTCTATCCTCACTGGCCAGTGTTTTGCCAAATGCAAAGCCCCTCCTTAGGCTGCTAGTTACTTCCTCCCTGTTCTCTCACCCCTTGGCTTTTGTAACATTGCCCTCCTGGTTTTCCTACCACTTATCAGTCTCTCCTGTGGGTTTCTCGGCTGCTTTCCTTCCTGTGAGTGTTCCCCGTGGTGCTTTGCTAGGCCTCTGTATTAACCATGCCTTTTTATTTTCTGCATTCTGCTGCATTGGCATGCAGGTACTTGCTGAGCCTGGAGGGACTGCCCCTCCCAGGGTTAGCCAACTCCTGGGGATAATAAAAACTCACTCCTAAGTGCACTTTTCAAATGCAAACCGACAAGTCCAGAGCCCGCCTTTGTCAGGCTGGCACATCCCCCCTGCCCTAATCACCCCAGGACCCTGTCCCAGGCCCCTGGGAGCCAGCTACTCTTCCCCAGAGCCCAGCGAGATGATTCAAGCTAGCCTGGCCTAAGTCTGCTTACTCTGCCTTGCCTTTCCTGTGGGAACCACAGGAAAGGCTCCTGCCACGTTTGCCGTCGCTCCCTCTGACTCCTGACCCTCCCTGGTGCTTCTGTGTGTGGGGTGCCCCCTCCTCTTGGGAACTGGAAGGAACTAACTAACTCACTTTTCAATGGCAGCGTCTCCTGATCTGGTAGCCCCACTCCTATGCCTGAATAATATAATAAAGCCCACACTGTAAAACAGCTCCCTCAGCTTTCTCTGGGAATATTGTCTACCTCATCCCTCCCCAATCTGTACCCTCCCCCAGCTCTCCCTTCTTGGCTTCAGGCCTCATATGTCCCACTTTGTCCTGGACACCTCCATGCCTGCCCACCTTCGCCCACCCCCAAACTATATCTTATCCCATATTCCCTATCAGGAATGACCCCACCATCAATCCAGTCTTCCAACCCCAAACTGGGGAGCCCTCCCAGGCTCTTCTCCCCTAGTCTATAGTAGTCCCCATGTGACACTGAACGTGTTCTCCTGTCATTGTTTGACCGCCCTAGTGTGTCACCTGCTGGTCCACACAGTCCATGAGGTTTAAGGGCTGTGTCTCCATTATTCCCCCACTGTGTCCCCAGAGCCTAGGATAATGCTTGATAAATATATGAATTAATGACAAGGAGTAGTGGCCCAGAGACAAAATTAAAAATTCCTGCAGAAACGGGGTGTCCCCAGCCTGCCCTTTCTGCACAGACTCTCTATCATCTCTCTGAGCCACCTCCCATGGTTGGGGTAACCATCACTTGTGGATTCAGCTGACGAGTGTTTATTGGGACTGAATTTCTGGCAAAGTTTCTAGCCCTTTACCCCTTCTGTGCAACCTACCAAAGGGAATAATATCAGGCATTAGCAAACACATAGAGGGTTCCTCGCTTTCCTAGGACAGACCACCTCCCACTGCCTATCCCATTGCCGGGCTACTGAACACATGTCAGGGATTCTTGGAATCAAAGAATGTGGGCACAGGAACGTGGTGTAGACCTTTGGCATTAGAAAACAAGACTTTCAAGATTTTTTTAAAGGATTGATTGATTGATTGATTGGAGAGAGAGAGTGTGTAAGGAGCAGGGAGGGACAGAAGGAGGAGAAAAACAACCCTGAGATCATGACCTGAGCCGAAATCAAGAGTCAGAGGCTTAACCGATGGATCCACCCAGGCGCCCCAAGACTTTCAAGATTTCAACAATGACAGAGGAGCCAGGACCTCCACGTCATGAGGGATTCATGTGACCTAGGTGTGATCTGACCCATGCACTGCAGGGCTGGGGTCTCTGAGGGTGACACGGCCCGGCCCTGAGCCCGGCTGCCCGCCAGCATCACACGCCAGAGGAACTTCTCAGTCTCTGGGCCTGTCCCTACGCAGTCACTTGGTGAAGTGAGAAAGAAAACTGTACTGAAAGCCGGACAATGGTTGACTTGTGGTATGCAGCAATACCAAAGAAATGTGATTCTCAGTGAAAATGTGCTTTCTGGAGCAAGCCAAGAGCCCGTAGAAACATTTGGGTATCTACCAGCTTGATTTCTGAAACTCTCGGCTCTTCCCCCTTAAAATGTCAAGGGATTAATTCCTAGAAGTCATCATGAAACTCTCCACCCAGTGGTAGAATCCCCTGCACACCTCTGCTGGTGGGGGACCTTTGTACACCCCCAGGAAATGGGACTCGGGGACATTATCACAGAGCCCCGACCTATAGGGCTGCCCTGGGCCTCATAGCGTCCTCTGGACTGATCTCTCACGGGAAGGGTGAGGAGACCCTTCAAGGGGGTCACTCTGAGGCTTCCATTTTGACAGGGGGTTACTTGGATAGGGCCCAGAAAATAAACCATGACAGTTAAACTTTTTTTAACCAACTAGGGTTTAAAACAGACCGACCCCCGCCCCCTTACCCCTTCCTCCAAGCCTCACCTTCACAGTGGGTCTCTGAGCTGGGGAGAGTTTAGGGATAGGGTGGGACTCAGAACTGGGGTGTCCAGAAATGGGTGGGTGTTATGCGTTGAATTTTGACGCATCCACAAGATAAGATGAAGTCCCAAACCCCAGTACCTGTGAAGGTGACCATAATTAGAAGCAGGTTCTTTGCAGGTGTGATTAAATTAAGACGAGGTCATTAGGGTGGGCCTAATTCAAGATGGCTGGTGTCCTTATGAAAAGAAGAAGATGCCATGTGAAGACAGAGACATACCAGGAACGCCATGTGAACATGGAGGCAGAGATCGGGTGATGCTTTACGAGCCAAGGAACCCCAAAGATCGCCAGCAAACGCCCGGCAGCTGGGGTGAGGCTGGGACAGAGTCTCCTCATGGCCCCAGAAGGAACAGCCCTATCAACACCTTGACTTTGGATTTTTAACCTCTAGAAATGTGCAAGAATAAGTTTGTTTTAATCCACCCAGTTGACAGTCCTGTGTAACAATCACTTTAGCAAACTAGCACCGTGGGTAAGAGAGACGCTGCCCACAGTCTCCAGGGGGTGGGGGTGGGGCAGTGGTTCTCACACTTGAGCAAGCAACAGGATTGCCCAGAGGGCTTGTTCAAACACAGAATGCTGGGCCCCTGCCGCAGAGGAGCTGGTGGGCCCGAGAATATGCATGTCTTTCTTTCTT
Source organism: Mirounga angustirostris (assembly GCF_029215605.1). Classification (NCBI taxonomy): domain Eukaryota; kingdom Metazoa; phylum Chordata; class Mammalia; order Carnivora; family Phocidae; genus Mirounga; species Mirounga angustirostris. Next base: position 11,877,281 of record NW_026991711.1, on the reverse strand, counting down.
TCTTTCTTTCTTTCCTTCTTTCTTTCTTTAGATTTATTTATTTATCTGAGAGAGAGTGTGTGTGCATGCATACCTGCGTGAACTGGTGTGGCGGGGCGGGGGGGGGAGAGGCAGAGGGAGAGGGAAAAGCAGACTCCCCACTGAGCGGGGAGCCTGACATGGGCTCTATCCCAGGACCGAGATCATGACCGGAGTCGAAATCGAGTCACTCAACCGGCTGAGTCACCCAGGCGCCCCGAGAACGTGCATTTCTAGCAAGTCTCCTAGTGCTGCTCGTCCAGAGACCACACTTGGAGAACCGCTGCCCTAGGGACTAGGACGTGGCCTGGGCATTGGAACCTTCTAGTCCCAGTAATAATGAGATGTATATCCCCTCACTGAGTTGTGCCAGCCCACTTAGAAAACTTCAGTGACCTCAGTCCGTTTTCATTTTAAATCATTTCTTTAGTTTTAAAGGACTTACACATGTGTTGTTTCGTGGACCGCCCCCCACCCCAACAGTAACCCCATGTGACAGGTATTACAGTCCCAGTGGTTACAGAAAGGAAAATGAGGCTCAGGCGTGAGTGTGAGTCCTCAGCAGGAGACTCTTCCCTCCTGGCTCCCTGGGCTCAGGATTCCACATCTGGAGTCCGGCCTTAGAGCATCCCTGGCGAGTCTGGCCCTCAGAACTCAGATGTCCCTCTTTATAAATCAGACCACATCTGAAAAGCAAGCCAACCCCTGTCCATCTGTGGCTGGTGTTGCAAACCAAAGGTGCATCCCCGCTCGGCTCCCTCTCCCCGCCCATTGTGGTGGCTTCGGCCAGATCTCACAACCCTGGTCCTCTTCCCTGATCCCGTCTCATTCCCAAATGCCCTCCGGATGTGACTTCTCCTTCCTGCTTCCATGTGCTCCAGCGAACCAACCGAGCCGCTTTGGAGCTGAGAAGCCTGGTGCGCAGCGTGGACAGGTTACCGGAAACGCTAGAGAGAAGGAGAAGGATTTGTAATGTCCGGAGTCGGAGCGGTCTGGGCCGCCCTGCGCGCCCGGCCCTTCTCCAGGGCGGAGGCCTCCTGGTTACCAGGTTGTTCTGGTCGCGCCTCCTCACCCTGCTGGCTGGCCGGGCCCCCTCCTGCCAGCGCCATGCCCTTTGATAAGTGCTGGTTCCTGCAAACAGGGTGGGAGTGTAAGCTCTGCACGCCAGCCAGGTGTGGACACAAACCGTGGGCATCTGGGATTTATGCAGCGTGGCTGATGCAGGGTGCAGCGGGGGACCACATCTTGAGTGCATCTTGAATGCACAGGGCCCCGAGAGCAGAGTTCCACATTCTTTGAGCCTTTGGTCCTCCTCCAACCCCCACCTCAGCAGGCCAGAAGCGCCTCCACTGAGCACTTGGCCACCATGTCCCCAGAGTGGCATCAGTGCTCGCACCTGTCTGGCCACAGGGGCCCACAGCCACAGATAGTAACTCAAAAGCTGAGTGTCCTCCCTGCTCAGCGTCCAGTGGAGCCGGACGCCGGGGCGGAACGCAGGAAAAGCGTGCCCAGAACTTTGACCCGAGCCCCCGGGGGCTTGTCTTGCGAGGCGGGGTATCCCGCTGCATGAGAGGAATACTCCTCACCCACTAACCCAGTGACACCGGACTGAGCACCATGTCTCATTACAGGCTGGGCCCGCGCTGCCCTGTGGGGGACAGCGACAAGGGGGCTTGGCCACAGATGGCTCAGGGACTTCCAGCCCTGGGGCCACGGGACACCCCCTCAAGAGAGTAGAGCCTGAAGCTCGAGGTGGAAGGATCAAGTGCCCAAAATGTCAGAAATTGCGAGGTACACGACGCGGGTCATCAGGAGCAGAGGGTCACTGTGGGGTAGGGCCGGGGTGACCCCATGGAGGACCCCTGCAGCTCGGGGCCGGAAACCGAAGGAAGCGGGGGGTGGGGGGAGCTGACGTGCCACCGAGCAGGGAGGCGCGGGTCGCTTTTCACAAACCGACAAAATCAAAATGCTCCATAAGTGGCTTTGAACTCGGGAAGGTGCAATAAAAGTTTTGTCTTGACTGAATGTGAACAACGCTTGCGTGGATACGCTCTTTCTGACGGGCACTAAGCAGATGAGACATTTGAACCTGCTTTTCTGACTTTCCTCCCTTCCCCAGCCACTGTCCCCGGCTGCGCAGGTGACACCATGCTTTCCCACTGCGGGAGGTGGGCTCTGCTGAAGTGAGCCCCCCGCCCCGCATCGCTCCCACTCCGGGCCCCACCTCCAGGTCTGAAACTGAGGTGCATCCCCAGTGTTTCTGACCTTTGCAGGAAAACCTTGGCGTTTTTGTAAATGTTAACTTTAAGCTTCCATAAACTTTATCTTGGCGGGGGTCCTATTGCCCTTTATAACATTTTGCCTGCCCAAACTTGAAACCTCGTTCTTTTGGTCTTTTCTGCATTTACTCTGCAAATTCTCTTTTTCCAGCAAGAAACAGCACAAACCCCTTCAGAGGCCCAGGAGTTCCCGTATTATTTATTGTGAAACATCAGAGGTACTTCAGCATGAAGCTAAACAAGTTCAAGCTGCGGGGCCCCTCACCATCCAAGACTCTGCACCTAATTTTGTATTTGTTCTCTTCTATTTTTTTTCTTAAAGAACCCACCCCTCAAATGAATCTACGCTTGGGGCCTCCAATCCTGGACCCCTCCCTAGAGATACAGTCTTAAAGCCAACGACTCATCAGACCTCATTCTCTTCTAAGGGCGCTAAGGCTCCAGTCTGGCTGACACTTGGCGCTTCTGAGGAAGCCCTTCCCTGGGAGGAGGAGGAGGATGCGGACCCCCTGAGTTTTAAGATGCCGACGAGCCATTTCCCGTACCGTGTCGATGCGAAGTAGTAAATGATGGGGTCACTGCCACAGTTCGCGTCCATGAGGGGCCTGGTGAGCTGCAGGGACAGTCTGAAAGCCCTCCGCGCCGGGCAGGACGGCGGGCGGGGCGTCCCCCTCAGCATGAACTGGATGACGTCGAGGTGGTAGGGGCCGACGACCACGGCCACGGCCACCAGCAGCGCCAGGGTGAGCAGGCGGGCCTCTGCTGGCGTCCTTCCTGGCTCATCAGCGAGCGTCCCCGGGCTGTCCTGCACAGCTGCAAGGGGGTCTTCAGGTCACAAAATAGCGTGACCCCCACCGGCCCACAGAAGCTCAGAGCACAGGCCACCAGGACCACGAGGGGCAGCCGAGGATTCCCTCGACGCTGTCATACCCCACAGCTGCCGCACGCTCGGTCGTGCGGGTGAAGATCAAGGGCGCCATCTGCAGCAAGGCCAAGGCCCAGGGAGCCACACAGACGAGCCGTGGCCCGCGGGCCTTGCGGAGCCGCAGGCCCTGGAGGGGGCGGACCACAGCCAGGTAGCGGTGTGCCCTCATGCACATCAGGAGGTTGGCCCCCCGCCCCGGGCGTGTTCACGGAGAGGAGGAATGCCGTCAGCCTGCAGAGTCCGTCACCGAAAGACCCTCTGGAGTCCAGCACGTAATAGGTGATCCTTCCAGGCAGGGCCAGGGTGAACAGGAAATCGGACACCGCCAGGTGGGCCAGGGACACATCTGTTGAGTTGACCGTCTTGCCCTTGTGACAGGCAAGGCATAGGGCGAGGCTGTTTCCCGGGGCACTGAAGACCAGAGGGCTGCACAGAAGAGAGAGAGTGTCACGCTCACTGCCCGGGGCGGGGCTGAGCAAGGCAGGATGTGACATTGTGGAAGGGGCTGCCCGAGCAGCCCGTGCTGGGAGCCTTGACATCGAGGTCCTTGGGGAGACAAAAAAAAACCCCAAAACATAATATTGCCTCTGTACTAATAATAATGTGCTAAAGCAACATACATACCAGAAACGTCTCTCTCTCTCTTTTAAAAAGATTTTATTTATTTATTTGACAGAGAGAGAGAGACACAGAGAGAGAGGGAACACAATCAGGGGGAGTGGGAGAGGGAGAAGCAAGCTCCCTGCCGAGCAGGGAGCCCGATGCGGGGCTCGATCCCAGGACCCTGGGACCATGACCTGAGCCGAAGGCAGACGCTTAACGACTGAGCCTCCCAGACGCCCCAAACGTCTCTCTTTTTAAGCAAACTTTTTGTTGAAGTGTAACACGCTATTCCAGTTGCTTTTGCCATGTAACAAATTACCCCTCCAAAATTAGCAGCTGAAAACACACTTTATTATGTTCACAGTCAGGTTTTGAACAGAACACAGTAGGAATGGCTTTTCTCTGCTCCTCGGTGTGGGGAGCCTCTGCTGGGAAGGGTCAGCAGCTGGGGGTTACTTGATGGCAGAGGCTAGGACCATCTGGGGGGGGACTTCATTCAGATGAGTGGCAGTTGGTGCTGGCTTTTGGCCGGAACCTCAGCTAGGGGTGTCAACAAAAGTACCCACACTTGGGATCCTCCTGAGTCTTCCTCACAGCCTAGCAGCCTGAACGTAACTTGGTTTCTTACCCAGCAGCTCCAGGCTTGAGAGGAAAGTGTTACCTACCAGACACTAGGTAGAAGCTCTGTTATTTTCTGCATTCTTTTTTTTTTTTTTTTAAGATTTTATTTATTTATTTGAGAGAGAGAGAAAGAGAGAGAGTGTGTGTACATGAGAGGGGGGAGGGTCAGAGGGAGAAGCAGACTCCCCACCGAGCAGGGAGCCCGATGCGGGACTCGATCCCGGGACTCCAGGATCACGACCTGAGCCGAAGGCAGTCGCCTAACCAACTGAGCCACCCAGGCGCCCTGTTATTTTCTCATTCTGACGCTTTCACATGGTGTGGACTTGCTGACCCTACTGGACTGCCTCTTCCTGGGTCAGCCGAGTCCTTGAGCACACTTTTCAAATGCAAACCAATCAACTGAGGGTCCCACCCCAACCATCTCCTTTATGGGGCTCTCAGGCTCAGGGCCGCTATGCACCTGCCCACCTGCCCTAGTCACCCACAGAGCCAGGTGCCAGGCAAAATGGGGCAGCCCCTGTGTCCCAGAGCCGCCTGAAATGATTCAAACTAGCCCATCCTAAGTCTGCCCTCCCTTGTCTCACGTGTTTTTTTTCCTATAGAAGCCACAGTAACAGTTCTTGCTCACCTTTCTGCCTCTCTCTTTCTCCCGATTGACCCTGCTACTTCCCCCTCCCCCCACCCCATGGCCCTTGGTGATGTGGCCTGCCCCCTCCACTCCGGATCTATGAGGAACAAGCTATGTTTATCAATGGCAATCATCTCCTGATCTGTCAGCCTCACTGCACCTCAGTTTTTCTATCAATGCCCTGTACTTCAAAACACCTTTTCTGACCTGGCCTCATCCCCTCCACCACCTCCCATCCATTACAAGTGAGTCACAAGCCCACCCGGAATCAAGAGAAGGGGACATAGCTCCAGCCTCTTGATAGGAGGACTATTAAAGAATTTGCACCATTTAAACGCAGGGACACCTGGGTGGCTCAGATGGTTAAGCGTCTGCCTTCGGCTCAGGTCATGATCCCGGGGTCCTGGGATCGAGCCCCGCATCGGGCTCCTTGCTCAGCGGGGAGCCTGCTTCTCCCTCTCCCACTCCCCCTGCTTGTGTTCCCTCTCTGGCTGTGACTCTCTCTATGAAATAAATAAAATCTTCAAAAAAAAAAAAAGGGGGTGCCTCGGTGGCTCAGTCATTGAGCGTCTGCCTTTTGCTCAGGTCATGATCCCGGGGTCCTGGGATCGAGCCCTGCATCGGGCTCCCTGCTCAGTGGGAAGCCTGCTTCTCCTGCTTGTGTTCCCTCTCTCACTGTGTCTCTGTCAAATAAATAAATAAAATCTTTTTTAAAAATTTAAATTAAAAAAATAAAAATCCCAATGCATACATGCAAAAGTGTGCACAAATCACAAAATCGCTTGACGATTTTCACCAAGTAAATACATCCGTGGCATCAGCACCGAGATTGGGAAACACAGCTCACCAGCGCCCCAGAAGGTCACCTATGTGCCCTCCCACCTCGATCTCCACTCCGGGGTAACCACTGTCTTAGCTTCTAGAATCACAACTCAGTTGTGTCTGCTTCTGAACTTTTCTTTTCTTTTTTGACAGACAGAGAGAGACAGACAGACAGAGATAACACAAGCAGGGGGGAGGAGTAGACGGAGAAGCAGGCTCCCCGCTGAGCAGGGAGCCCGACACGGGGCTCGATCCCAGGACCCTGGGATCATGACCTGAGCCAAAGGCAGCCGCTCAACCAACGGAGCCACTCAGGCGCCCCCTGCTTCTGAACTTTAAACCAGTGAAATCACACACTGTATATATGTGTATTCTTACACGTACAGCCTTTTGGGGTCAACGTTAGCTGGTGAGATTCACCCATATTGTTGGGTGTGGTTGTCACCTGTTTGGTCTCGTTGCTGTAAGATATTCCCTTGTATGAACTCACCACCATCTGTTTATCCATCCACTGTTTTCAGTTTGGGGACATCATATAAAATTCCCCTCTGCCTGTTCTTTCAGATGTCTTAGGGGAAACGCATACATACTTTTTGCTGAGTATGTAGTTAGGAGTGTAGAGCTGGTGAGTCACAGGTCCAGTGCATGGTTAATTTTAGCAGGGCTTGGCAAATAGTTTGCCCAAGTCGCTGCTCTTCATACTCTCAGAAGTGTATGGGAGTTCCCGCCGCCCCCATCCTCTCCAACACTTGGCCTTGGCAGTCTTTATCAGGCGAACCATTTTGGTGGGTATGGAGGAGTATCTTCTTGTGGTTTTAATCAGCATTTCCCTAATGACGACCTTCTCAATTGTTTACCGGCCATGTTTATATCTTCCCTCAAATTTCATATTTTCATATGAAAATATTCATATTCCCCAAAATATGAATATTTTGTCCCCTTTTCTTTCGGACTGTCTGTCAAAAGTCTTAATGATTTCCTATTTCCAATTCATTTTCCCCAATCTGCTAACTGAGCCTTGCCTTTTTTGTGTGCATATCCATTCCTATCTGCAATTCGATCATCCTTTAACGTCTAAATTTCCACACTGTGACTGTAAGGAGAAGAGCTGGGGCAGGTCTACCCAGAGCTCCCGGCAGAGTGGATGTGGCCTGAGGGATGGTGCCCACAGAGCACACATAAGCACGAAGCTCGCAGAGGGCGTGTAGTTTGCCTGAGGACCACGGTAGCTCGTGGAACCAGGATCAGAGACCCAGGTGGAGAATACTGAGCATCTGTGATCAGATGCAGTCGTGAAGGGCACCAGCTCCGTGAGCCCCCAAATCTCACTTGAATCAGGACACAGCTGTCCCCTCCTTTATCACCTTAGGGCTGACTGGCAGGAGCCTGCTGTAGATTGTGCCTCATTTTAACCCAGGCAGGGAAAGCTCTGTCTAGTCCCTGCACATGGATGGAGAAGGGGCCTCCGTTCAAATGGAAAGTAAGAGAAGTCAGGCTGAAAGGTAGAGAGAGGAGCACAGAGAAGCCCTTTGAACCTCGGAAGGCTGGCTGGCTGGATGGCAAGATGGTAGATGATCAGACAGAGAGATGGGATGATTTAGGCTCCCTAAAAAAATGAATTAAAACATATTTCTCCTTTTATCAAGAAATTCCCAAGTGCTATGCCAACTACTGGTTATATTGAGAAGATGCAAAAGAATCAAGCTTCTACTACTTGAACATTATGCTCTGGTTGAAAAGATAAGGCATGCAAGTGAAAAACTGCTAAAAAAAGAAGCCATTACCAGCGTTCTTTAGACTTTCCTTTCTACTGTGTGGGTAAATCACTGGTACAATCATAAATGTCAAAACCCACGCAATTCCCCTTCTGCTATTCCGTTCTGTGTTTTCTTTCTTTTTACAAATTGGACTGAGGGAAGGGAGCCGTTTTTCCAGTGCCCCAAGCCTCAGGTGCACAAAAAGAGGTGTGCCTCTTGGGTTGCACTAAAGAAGCCACCTCTGCCAAGGTCTGGGTTTGAGGACAGAGCCTCCCCCGTTCACACCTCTAGTCCCTGGGCTGCTTCCAGGGAAGAGAGGGGAACATGCAGGGACAACAAGTCTGAGGAACGGGCAGGAAGGGTCTCTGCAGCACGTGGCCCAGCTCAGGAGTTAAGGATGGACCCTGTGGAGAAAGCAGCAGCTCCCTTCATGCCTCCCGCTCCTCCTGGGGCTCTGACCCCAGTCCACGGAAACCCTTGCCTCAGATTCTCTGAGCCCAGAGATTTAAACCCGCCTGGAGACTTTAGAGAAACAGCCCTCAAGATGGCCTCCTGCCCGCCCTTGGAAAGGCGGCCCGCACATGCGCCTGCGGCTGCGCGCTGAGCCTGCGCATCTGCGCCTGCGCATCTGCGCCTGCGCCCTGGGCAGGCAAACGCTGTGGCCCCAGGTATTGCTGCCCTTTGCAGGAAGCACCTCCAAGGAGGAAACGGAGCTCAGCGCTCTCCAGGAGGCTTGCCGGCGCCCACTCAGCAGGGCCGGGTCTTCTTTCTTTTCTTTCTTCCATTCCTTCCCTGAACAATCCAGTCATCAGGCCAGGCTGAGCGAGGCGGGGGCTATGGGGTGGGGGCCGCCGTGTGCCCCGAGCACGTGGAAGAGTCTGAGCAGGGCAAGGGGCGCCATCTCAAGGGGCCAGTTTAGCTCAGGAGGGTCCCAGCCACAGGTCAGCTCACCATCTAAAAGCACCTTTTCTAGCCGCAGAGCTGCCGTTGGATGCATCTGGAACATGCGTGTCCCTTTCCCAGTTGGTTTAGGACTTAGAGGGCACAGGGAAGGGACTGGGTCCTGCAGAGTCCCCCTCTAGCTGTCCCCGCGTCCCGATATTCCTGATATGCCTCTTCCCCAGGGCACAAAAACACAGGCCTGGGGGCTCACTCCGCACCTGCTGGCTCCCTCAGCTGAGGGTACCCATTTCCCTCCCCTTTGAGGCCCTATAAGTGCCACATCCTCCCAGAAACCTCCCAGCCTCTGCAGAATTCACAAGCCCCTCCTCCCTCGCTTCCAGAACATTCGATGGTACCCTTCTCGCAGTGATTGACACTCCTCGGTTTTACCTCTGCAACTCCAGGACTCGCAGGCCCCTGTGGGCCTCTGCTAGTCTTCTTATTTTGGTATTTGGCACAAAACAAGTGCTCTGGACACTGGGTCCTGCTGGAGCCCTGTGGTCTCCCTTCCCAGGGACACCCACAGAGAAGTCACATCCATGCCCCAGGGAGGGGAGGGCGGGTGCTGTCACTGCTGTGAATCTAAGATCAGACCCAAAAGAGCCATCGAAAGAGGGGCACACTGTCAGGCCCTAACCTCTTGGATCTGCCTGCCTGCCCTCCCTTCCTGTCCCCTTGCTTACTGATTTTGATGCAAACCTCAGCATGAACTCCTTGGCCCCGCAAGTGGGGCCAGACTGGTGCAGACTCTGTGCTCTACAGTCTCTGGCCCACACCTGCCCAAAGGTGTGCTCCTTGGCCCCTCTCTGTGCCTCTCTGTGCCTGTCACTCATGGGTCCTCCCCCACAGGCCCAAAGCACGCACCTCATTTCCCCCACCTGCTCTTAGGAAATGACCTAACACTGGTCATTTGTACCTTAATATGAAGTTACTAATGCATTTCCTTCTCACAAGTGTATTTGCCTTTTGAGACTCACCAAGCAATGATTGTCAAGGGCAAGGTGTGCCCCTGTTATAGGATTATCTGTTAGGGCAACCATGTAGAGAAGAGCTATCAAAGGGGCTTCCAAAGGGTTACCCCCAGGTGTGACCCGGTGGAGGCGCTCAATCCTATCAGTGACTTGACGGTGATGCTGGCCTTCATTCCTTCTGGCCTGAGCTGCCCTTCCGTTCAAACGAGAAATAACAGGGGTCTCACTGGTGAGCTGGGGTCGGGAGGGATGCTGGACCGGTTGGCCACAGAGCAGGAAGAGACAGCAAGGAGCAGCTACAATCTGAGCCTTTCTCTCCAAGCCCAGCACCTTTCTGGTGCCCTGGGGACACTCACCTCTGATCAACTCACCTTGCTCGCCAAGGGCAGCGTACAGGGTGCCCCAGCGTACGGGGGCCCACTGCCTTCCCAAGCAGCCTAGAGGTGCACTCTCCGCTCTGCGGAATTGAATCAGACCACCCCACTAGGCTCCACGCTCTCCCTCCCCTCACCCAGCCCTGCTGAAAAAGAAGAAAGAAAGGAAAAAAACAAAACCCAAGGCTATCGGCCAAGGTGATCGCCCTGCACAGGAGGTGCAGGCTCAGCCACAAGGCTCCCCGCTGGGCCTGTCCCCCACAGCTACTGAGAAGGGGCGGGGAGAGTCACTCTGGGAAGCCAGTTTCCTTTCTGTTCCATTTCTGTGCCCCCCACAGGCTGGGACTTAAGCCCTATATGTGACTGTCAGGAAATTCACAAACAGCCACCGTTCTCCCTCCTGACTGGGAGCGATGAGCTGGGGAAAGCAAGAAGTGCCGTCTGGAGACCCCAACACTCTCAGCCTCCACAGAGGGGAGCCGTGGCCTTGTTGGGATTTCCTGGGTCTTGTGATCCGGGCCAGATGCTCTAAGGGAGCCTGAGAGCCCAAAGCGCAGCCCCGAGACAGTGCTCCCGAGGGCAGGACCGGCCAGGATGATCTCCAGCCGGGCAAGCCACACGCCCCTTGCACCCCCTTTTCTTCCTCCCATTTCCAGAGAACAGTCTTCCTCTCCACACGGCTGTCTAATAAAGGAGGCCTCAACCCTATGGTGTGATTGCGACCATGCCTCACTCCTAAGGTGTCGCCATGGGGATGTCAGCGCGCGCATCGTGCTGAACGTCCTGGGAAGCCCGCCTGGGTCAGCAGCCGGCTCTCCAGCCCAGCCCGACACGTTCGCTCCCAGTCCCCTGAGGCTCCCACATGGCGTCCCACATGCCTCGGTTTCCCCCAGCCTGTGGGCAGAGGAGGTTGCTGCTGGGGCTGGAGGTAGGGAGGTGGCCAAGCGATAGTGTCACGCGGATGTGAAGGATGCAAAGAGTGGGTGTCCCTATTCCTGGGGCTGGTGCTGGAAAACGTGGGTCAGCACACTCCCCAACCTGACCTCCCACTGACAAAGGCCATGAGACCCAATTTTCCCCATGTGTGGACTGGGCCCCAAAACACGTCCCCAAATCTCCTGATCTGTCAGAGAGAACTTACGTAAAGGAGCCCTATCTTACCAGAAACTTTTACCAGAAACTTCCTCCTACCACCCCAGAAGGAAGAGTTAATGCAATTTCCAGAGTGCCTGACTTACACACAGATCACGAACCCTAGGAGAACCTTCCTCCATGTCCTCAAGACATTTAGGATTCTCCTATTAGAAGGACCTAGAAAGCCCAAGAAGGGCAAGACAGTACAGTTGGGAGTTTGAGCCCCATGTTGGGTATAGAGATTACTTTAAAAAAAAAAAACTTAAAAAAAAAAAAGAATCATAGGTAATATTTTGTCCAAAATCTATTTTTTTTCAGCACTTTGTTAACTATATTTTAATGAGTTGTTTTTTGCCATCTTATATATTTTATTTTATGCATTTAAAACCATTACTTGGAAAAGGGTCTTTAGGCTTCACCTGAGGGGTCCATGGCACAAGGAAAGGTGGAGAACCCTCGATCTAGAGTAACACTTTTGTCTTCCAAATGGGGAAACTGAAGCACCAGATTCCCCCCGCCAAAGCCTCCCAGCTTATGCATCAAGACTGGACCTTAGCTTTTTTTTTTTTTTTTAAGATTTTATTTATTTGACAGAGAGAGACAGAGCGAGAGAGGGAACACAAGCAGGGGGAGTGGGAGAGGGAGAAGCAGGCCTCCCTCAGAGCAGGGAGCCCGATGTGGGGCTCGATCCCAGGACCCCGGGATCATGACCTGAGCCGAAGACAGACACTCAACGACTGAGCCACCCAGGCACCCTGGACCTGAGCTCTTGACTCCTGGCTCCTCTTTAGGTCTCCCCTTACAACACAGAGCCCTTTATTCCCTACACCCCACTTCTTCTCAGCACCAAACACAGGATGACTCAGGAAATATTGTTCCCCAAAGGCTGGGATCTGGACCTAAGTGTGGCTCCCTGACCTGCTGACTGTCCCGATTCCTTCTCCTGGTGGCTCGACGGGCCTCTTGCCTTGTAATCCATTTGTCATGTCCCACGTGGCCCTGAAGAGAGCACATGGCTTCTCTGTTCACTCGGGCCCAGGAAACCCATAGCAATAACAGTAACAATAATGGCATCCTTCTCTGAAGACCTACTCTCTGTCAGCTGCCCTTAGCCATATATAATGCCTCGCTTTGTCCATGAAGAGGCAATATTATCCCCATTTCATAATTGAGGAAAGGAGGCTCAGAGAAATTAAGTGATTTGTCCAAGGCCACATGGCCAATGGCATTGAAGATCCAGGGGCTTCTGGCAGGTTCCATTACAAGGAGGTGCAGCTGGGGTTGGAGGTAGGGAGGTGGCCAAGAGATAGTGTCACGCAGATGTGAAGGATGCAAAGAGTTGGTGTCCCTATTTCTGGGGCTGGTGCAGCCTTGGCTGGTGATGTCTGAACTTGGGGACCATCCTGGGCATGATTACCCTTAAAGCAGCTTCTCGTGGCACTGATTGCTGAAACGGTCTTTGCCTGCCCAAGCAAAGCCGAGATGGCACCCCTATCTCATCTCTGTGGTTGGCACAGCTGTGCTCTGGGAGCATCTTCAGCCCCGGGCACAAGCAGAGAGGCACGGTGTGGGGGAGCTCTGGGTACCGCCGCTGTGGGAGGGGGGCAGTTGAGCTTCGTCCCAGGTCGGGGGTGGGGGTGTTCCCTGTAACACCAGTGCCTTTTTTCCTTTTTTTTTAAACGGTCAGGAGGAAAAGGATTGGTACAGAGGTATTTGTTTCCCCTTCTTTTTATCCATTTAATTATTGATCTCACTTCTGGACATTTAAAAAACATATTCATTCACTTGTAGGGGTTCAGGACAGACCACCCTCCCCCCCGAGAATGTGCCACTTTGGCATGAGGATTATTTTGAACTGAAGGCACTTGAGATCCTGCCAGTCCAAGAGAAACTTTTATCATCCCTTAACCACATAGAAGAATCTAAATTGGGGTGTTTTTTTTCCAGAATAAGGGTTATTAGCAGAGATAAATTTTATCTGAGTGACCCATTGGTATGGCAGGGCAAACATCTAATTACCAAACATCTGCTCTTCTTTTCACTCTGTGACAAGCATTCCTTTCCTCTGAAATCCCAGACCCTGACCCCCTTCTCCTTAGTTGAGAATAACATATAGACCTCATCTTTCCCATCTTTAGAATGTCCATGTCCATGTGGATTTCTCATACGTACACCTATTAAGTTTGATTTGTATCTGTTAATCTGTCTCGTGTCAATTTATTTCTTAGGCCAGCTAGAAGGACCTTTGAGGGGACGGGAATTCTTGCTCCCTGACAACTCATCTACAGGGAATGTCTACGTGATGCTGAACTTCGAGAACTAGCTAGGGACCCTTCCTTCTGGGAAAGCAGACAGAGAAGCAGGCAGCCAAGACATCTGGGGAGAGACAGATGCCACAGGGAATGCGTTCTGGGCACTAAGGGAAAGAGGTTCTTCCCAGTCCTGGGGAGTCAGAGAGTCAGGGAGGTTCCCCAGATATAACCATGAGGATGAGAAACAATTTACCAAACATATCCCCTCACCAAAGCAGAGAGAAAGAGAGCGGTGACTAATGCACTTTGGGTCACTCCCATTCATATTTCACCGGGCCACACCTCACTTCTAGAGGGAAGGGAGGTGGAGTCCTGCTGTGTGCTGGGGAGAAACACCAGGAAACCAAAGACAACCACACCACTAACTGTGTCTGTCTTTCCAGCCATGACTCATGTGTCCATCTGTCTCCCGGCCACCTCCTGGGTACATTGGGATCACATTGCTCTGTTGAACACTTCAGGCCCACTGCCCCTCCTGGATTTGTCAATCTCCATGAGCCCCACCCACAAGGCCATCTTGTAGACCTCCCTCCCACGCCCTCCATGAGCCATCCACACCAAGTCTCCTCCAGGACAGGCTCAAGGCAGTCCCTGTAGCCTAGCCTCACCATGCCTCTCCAGGAAACCAGCCACAGCCTCTTGTTTCCCAGTCTTGGCTCTTGATCCTGACACTCAATCCACTCTACGGTCTCTGTCCCACTGTCAGACTGAGTTGACTAACATGCACAGTGGTCCTACTTTTCTTATTTGTTTGTTTGTTTGTTTGTTTGTTTTAAATATGCTCTATATCCAACATGAGGCTTGAACTCACAACACTGAGATCAAGAGTCACACGCCCTAGCAACTGAGCCAGCCAGGCGTCCCCGCCCTACTTTGCTTTAGGACACAATCCTAATTCCATGACCTGGCATTTGTGACTCTCTCTGCAGGAATGCATTTTCCCTCTCCTGGTAACTCTGCTTCACTCCTCCTGGCTCAAGACAGCTTCGGCACCATATCCTCCAGGCCGTCTACTGTGACTGCCCTCACGCCCCCACCTAACATAGACACTCCTCTTGTGACGCCCCCTGGCAGCCCCCCCATCCCTATGTTAGTGTACGAAGCAAATGTCTACCATCTGTCAGATTGTGAGCGGTTGAGGCAAGCGATGAGCTCTCCTGCATCTTGGTCCCCTCTAGGGTCTGACACAGGGCCAGCATGGAAAAGTAGCTTGACAGGTGATTACGGTACACTGGAGCCTCAGTGAGGTATGGCTAATCCAATCCGTCTGCCACAGCACCTACTGGCTTGTCTTCCCACCTCATCCAAAGCCTTCTTCCTACGAGGATTCCTTGAGCACCTACTTCGCACCCTGAGCCAGCCACAGTGTGTCCAAGACACATCGACACCCAGGGTGCGTTGGAGTGGAGTTGGTGACAGGTCGCTGAGAGCCGCGCGGTGCTGGACATGGGGATGACAGCCAGGGATGAGCCACCCCTTCTGTCTTCCTTTGCCTCACAGGGTCACGTGACAGAGGATCTCGACATGGGCTCCTGTCCCATCCTCCCACATTCCAGATGTGGAAGAGAGACCCAGGGACAGGATGAGGGTCATCCGCAGTCCCACAGGGAGCTACCAGCGACACTGAAGCCTAGACCAGTCTGTGGCCTCCCAAACAGAGGCTCTTTAAGAAAAAGAAAGTGTGGGTGCCTCCCGCTCCACACAACACACACCAAGAATGCAAGGAAACCCTCCGTTCCTTAGAAATCATTGTGCTTTCTCTTCCCTGTACTCTTTCTTCAAGAGGTCACAATTTCAGGGAGTTCTCTCTTTTTTCTCTTTCAGTCAATAATTGTGATTTAAGCACCTTTATGCTCAAGGCACTCATAGTTGAAGATTCGAGAGAAAAATCCACCTGCTTTTCAAGCGGTAGGGACAAGTCACGTGTGCCTGCACAGTAACCAAGACTGCAAGGGAAACGCCGGATATGTGGAGCAGGCAAGGAAGACAGTTTGCAAAAACTTCACAGGAAAATGCTCCAAGGAGAAACTTAGCCAGAAAAGCTACTCCGGGGAGATCCCTGGGCTCCACTCGATTCCCAACCCCGATCCACCCCTGCCCGTGGCCAGACTGTGCTGTCTGGCTCCATTAGTGAGCTTATTAGCTAAAAAAGCACAGAAACAACTAACTGAGATTAAAAACTGTGATCACTGTGTTAGGCTTTCTCCCAGACCCACACTCTTCCAGGAAGAGTGTCTTTCCCCGGGACCTGCACGGTGCCCAAGTCCGTCACCAAGAATCCATGCACCTGCAGATGAACACATGCGTTCTTCTCTCTCTAGTTTTCCTATTGCAGAGCTTGAACCTGAAAGGAGTATCTCCTAAATCATTCACTGTTCTTTTACTAAGCTTTTCTATTGGAATATAACATACTGGGTGCCTGGGTGGCTCAGTTGGTTAAGCGTCTGCCTTGGGCTCAGATCATGATCCCAGGATCAGGTCATGATCCCAGGATTCTCAGCAGGGAGCCCGCTTTTCCCTCTGCCTGCCGCTTCCCCTGTTTGTGCAGACGTTCTCTCTGTGTCAAATAAATAAAAAAAATCTTTTTTTAAAATGACATATGTAACATACTTCCAGAAAGGGGCACTAATCAACGAGTTTTCCATACAGCAAACACACCCATGTGCTAGCACCTAGATAAAAAAACCTGAACATTCTATGCAGCCCAGAAGCTCCTTCCGGTCACTACTTCCCAAGGTTAGCACTGTGCCCTAGATTCATTTTGCCTCATTTTGAACTTTATATAAATAGAATCACCTGGTATGTACTCTTTCAACTCCTTTTGCTCAACATTATTTTGGTGCGTTTCTTCCATATTGTTAATGGTTGTAGCTCATTCACACCCATTGCAGGACGTGTTCCTTCGTTTGGATGTACCAGGTGTTTATTTATTCATTTTCCTGTTGATGAACATCTGAGCTGTATCCGGGCTGAGCCTATTACAACAAGCAGTGCTATGAACATTCTTGGGCACATCTTTTGGGGAACATATGCACTCATTTCCAGTCGTAAATGCCCAGCGCGGGATTGCTGGGCCACGGGGTTTGTGTGTGTTTAGCTTCAGTCCATACCCCCTTTTTTTGATGTTAAAAGAGAAAAAGGGAGTGAGGGAGACAAAAATTTTAATTATCTGAATAAAATTTAAACTCAACATTGTGTCAAAGAGAAACTTTCGCTCTGTGATTGCACAATGAGATTTTTAAAATAGTATTCAGAGGAGAAGTTAGATATTGTGTAGTGCGGTATTTTT
Source organism: Mirounga angustirostris (assembly GCF_029215605.1). Taxonomy (NCBI): domain Eukaryota; kingdom Metazoa; phylum Chordata; class Mammalia; order Carnivora; family Phocidae; genus Mirounga; species Mirounga angustirostris. The sequence continues at coordinate 11,860,603 of NW_026991711.1, read as the reverse complement.
CAACCATTCAGCTGAAATCCACAAAAGGTTTAAAAAAAATTTTTTTAATTGTGATGAAACACACATAACAAATTTACCATTTTACCTATTTATAGTGGGTTTTGAAATCATTTTAGTGGCTCATGATCAGAATTTTTAAAAAATGAAAAGGAATAGAAAAGCACGTAGACAAGAAAACGCATTGTGTAAGCATAAATAATATTTTGTGGAACTTTTGTTACTGTTGTGTGTGCTCTGGGTCAAAGCTATAAAACACAGGTTTCACTAAACTCTTAATGTACAGAGTGGAAAAATCAGAGATGGAGATGATGTTCCTAAACAGCTTGAAGGTGACTGTGGCATCTTGGCTTTCAATTCTGTGCGTTTTCTGGCTCTCATCTTGGCTCCTGAGATGGTTGTTGCTGATCTCAGCAGACGTACGGGTTATAAGTGGCCACATCTTCAGGGCCTCCTATTTTATTGGTGAGGAAGGACCCCCTATTCCCTGCCCCTGGAGTTGCTCCCCAGCAAGTGGCAGAAGGAGCCCGGACCCAACCACCAGCTCCCCCTGAACCTATTCAAACCCCAGGGCACCCATTTGACCTGTCTGCTGTAGGGTCAACCAGGAACACTATAAACCTAGAAATTTAAAAGAGTGGGGAAAGGACCTGTGGTTTGACATTTTTCAGAATTTTTTTCTTGTGTGTTTGTGTGTGTTAAGGGCACTTCTCAAGTGAGGAGATCTGGAGAGGAAGCGCTATAAATAGAAGGGGCCGTAGGGGGAGGTGGTAGGGGAGGAGGAAGTGTGCTCAGAACACCTGCTTGTCTCCACATCCAGGCCCCTGGTGGGGCTTTTGAGGGGGCCCTCCCCCATACCCCACCCCTGCCTCCTCTTTAGCCCATCAAAACCAGAGCCGGCGTCAAGTGCTCTGGCCCAGCTCCAGCCAGAACCCACCCCAAGTCCACCCAAGACAGCCCCAAAGAGGAAGGGGACCCATCCCGCCTTGGGCCTGAGTCCCACCTTGGTCAGCCATGTGGGCTTCACGGACCCCTCTAAGTTAGCACCCCTGTTGCATGATGGGCCCTTCCTTCAAACACCTTACAGGTTTCGAGTCAGGTTTTGATGTGTGTTATGATTAGGTTAATATCTCTCTCCCCCAATAAACTGTGAACTCTGAAGAGAGACCCAAGTTCCTTTTGCTCACTGTTGTAGGCCCACCTTCTAGCACAGTGTCTCCTAGAGACGGTGCCCAATACATTGTGTGTGGGAGCAGTAAATGGAAGAGTTGGGCAGCCATCACCCAATCCAGTTCTAGAACATCCACCTCACCCCAAAAAGATCCCTTGTGTCCATTTGGGGTTACTCCTCGTGCCACCCACACCCAGCCAACCTCTAATCTTCTCTCCCTAGAAATAGATGTGCCTTTTCTGAATGTTTCTTATAGATAGAATCACAAATACTTTCTCCTGGAAATTTCATAAAGAAAATGCCGCCCAGAACCAATCACAACCACAAGTTTGATACGTGTACTTCTAGACGTTTTTTAATGCATTTACCTCCATAGGTAAATACACCAATCTATAGTTTTTATTTAGTTCATAAACAAATGAGATTATGCCCGATGCTCGAGGAATTACGTGAAAATGTGCTTCTCCACAGATCACCAAGATGATTTCATGTCAGAACTCACATCTGTGCTCCCCTTTCTAAACCAGCTGCAAAAGGTGAGGTGACCTTTGTCATTCAACCACCCCCCATCCGCAAAAACACGTTGTTGGCATTGTTCACTCTGACAGATGTCATTTCTGTGAGCCTCCTTGTATCTATACCTTGGTGCACATGTCCACTTTTTTGTTTATAAGGCAAATTCTTAACTGTGGAATAAATGGGAGCTCTGGACTCTCCATTCAGTTCTATTTATTTGTCTTGCCTATTCCCGAGCCTGGGGCATTATGGTGACAATGACGCTATCGTGGGTTTCATTCTTATGAATGGTTACCTTATGGATTCTGTGGCTCTCCTGAGTAGATTCCATTCCCCCTTACAATTTCTAATTGGTTATAGTTAGTGATTAAGAAAACCATTGATTTTTATATTATAATATACACACAAAATTTACCATTTTAACCATTTTTAGGTGGATGGTTCTGTGGCATTCAGTACATTGCCATTTTTGTGCAACCATCAGCAACTTCCATCTCCAGAACTTCATCTTCCCAAATAGACTCTATACCCATTAAACAGTAATTCCCCATTCCGCCCCACCCCCAGCCCCTGGCGACCACCATTCTACTTTGGGTCTTCATGAGTGACCACTCTAGGAATCCCACAGAATATTTGTCCTTCTGTGACTGGCTTCTTTCACCTAGCATGATGTCTTCAAGTTTCATCCATGTTGTAGCATGGATCTTTACTTCCCTTCTTTATATTATTCAGCATCCCATGCTACATATATGTCCCCTTTTGTTCATCCATTCATCTGTTGATGGACGCTTGGGTTGCTTCAACTTTCTGGCTATTGTGAGTAATGCTGCTGGGACCATGATGAATATTCAGTGTACGAATATCTGTTCGAGTCCCTGTTTTCACTTCTTTAGATATATATCCAGAAATGGAGTTGCTGGATCATACAGCAATTCTGTGTGATTTTTTTGAGGACCTACCATGCTATTTTCCACCCTGGCTGCACCATTTTACATTCCCACCAGCTATGCACCAAGGTTCCAATTTCTCCACATCCTCACCAACACTTTTTTTTTTCCTTAATAGCCATCCTAATGAATGTGAAAGCCACTGATTTATATATACTGATCTTGTATTCTACCAACTACCCAATTCTATTAGCTTCTCATTCGTTGTCTTGGGTTCTCTAGGTAGTTCATCACATCACCTGAAATAGCAACAATATATTTTTTTCCACTTTAGACTCCGGCCCCATTTTCTTATTTTATTGTCAAGGACTCACAGAGCAAGCATGAAGAGAAGCAGTGATGGCAGGTATCCCTTCTTTCTAGTGTCGCACTATTATATGTCATCGTGATTTGTGCAAGTTTCTGGTGGATACCTTAGTTAGGGTTAGGAATGTGGCCTTTCATGTCTGGATTTCTGAGTTTTATGGACAATATTCGGCTCTGTCAAATGTTTTTTTGGGAGTCTATTGAGATAACTGTACAGCTCAGTGTAGTGAACTGCACTGATAAGTCCCCTAACGATAGCCCATTCTTGCATTTGTTAGATGAACCTCCTCGTCATAAATTATTTATGCTTAATGTAGGGTCCCTGGACTACATTAGATCATGAACCCAAATCAACAAGGTCAAAAGTTAAGGAAAGAGAAGTGGTATTTGATGGATATGGGTCATGTCCTTGCCCCAAGGAGGCCACAGCAGTGGGGGCAAATCCCTAAGGGACAGGGTTTTTTTCATTCTTCTTTTTTTTCTTTTTTTAAAGTAGGCTCCATGCCCAATGTGGAGCCCAATGCAGGGCTTGAATTCATGACCCTGAGGTCAAGACCTGAGTTGAGATCAAGAGTTGGATGCTTAACCAACTGAGCCACCCAGGCGCCCAAAGGAACAAGATTTTTTTTCAAAGACCTGACCTGCTGTAACAGGATGAAGATTTTATTCATCAAAGTTAATCTTGAGGAGAATTCTGGATGTGTTTGGAAGAAACACTTGGGTAAATAGCTTGCCTAACCAAGGAAAACCTTGTATTAGTCTGGGATGAACAGGACTATGGCAGGGCTGACTTCTCTGTGGAATGAAGAGGAGAAGGAGGAAAGGAAGAAGGGGAAGCCGGCGAAACCAGGCAGTGCTTGGGAGAGAGGAGAAAAAGAAAACAAAGCAAACCCTGGCATTGGGCAGCCAAGGAGGACCAATGGGGAGAAGGGCAAGTCTACTGGGCACAGGGGCTATTTGTTGGAATTCCCTGCTGCTGATGCTACTGAGGCATGGGGGGCCCAGTTCTCTGCCTGGAGGACACTGTACACGTAGAGGGTAGGACTGAATGCACCTGAATGCACCTGACTTCAGACCACCCCAAGCTGCAAGGTCCTTGAGCTAACTGGGGGTACGCGATACCAGAGCTCAGTACAACTTGTAAAAAGAAAGATTTAGTCTAGAGGCTCTTAATCAAGTACAGGTGGGTCCTTCAAGGGGTCTGTGAATAGAACTTGAGGGGTCCACAAATTTATTTTTTTCAAGAAGTTTTTTTTTATTTTTTTGTTTTTTAAGTAATCTCTACGCCCAATGTGGGACTTGAATTCACAACCCTGAGAGCAAGGGTCACATGCTCTACCCACTGGGCCAGCCAAGTGCCCCAAGTCCATGAATTTAAATAGGAAGATGTTACCTCTTTATTTTTACTAATCTCTAGCTAAAATTGAGCATTTCCTTCTATTAGGAACATAGGCAACAACCACTTCATTTTAGCCTCACCAAGAAAAGTAACAGATTTTCACACTACACTTGAGTTGTTGCTGGTACTATCGTTTCTATTTGTTGCTACTCGAAATCACGTGGTCATAGACCCGTGAGCATCAGAGTGGGGTAGTGCTGGACCCTAACTGACCAGACCGAAGGCAGGGGGAGGTGTTCTGGCTGCACCTTCGGGTCCCCCTGCCCCTCGCCCAGCACATTCTCTGCGCTGGACCCTGGTGGCCTGGGCAAGTACAGGACAAGGTGGAAACCTGCTGCAATCGATCAGGGGCTGGGGGAGGCACACAGCTGAGTCTGACAAACAGCTGCAAACAGTGATTCATGCTTTGAGAGCTCAGAAGAGGGCCTGGTGGGGTCAGACAAGGTTTTCTCATGGGAAGTGACATTTAAACGGACTTTTCCAAGATATATTAAGAAGTGGGCACAGGTACATAAGATTTTCCTTTACCCAGAAAAATCCCTCATCGAGTGTGTGCGAATCTCAGCTTATAGTTCAGAGGAGTAAAAAGCAGAAATTTCCCCGGGTGTGGGGCTGAAACAGGAAACCACCCAGAAACCCTCAGCAGAAGGAGGACGGGAATTCCCAGTTCCCCAGGACCCAGTGGACATTTTCACAGGAAGCACCTCTGAGTGAGGCTGCATCTGTCCCCACCTCCTGGTTGGGATGGAAGCTCTGTGAGCTCAAGAGTCCTTGCCTGTTTCGTTTGCTAGTGAATCCCAAGCACCTGTGCCTAGCACAGATCTGGCCCCCTGCAAATATTTGTTGAATGGGTGAATAAATAAAGCCACATCCTTCCACAGCCAGTGGGGGGCAGGCCATGACTCTGCCTATCTGTCTGACATTTGTGTCTCCAAATCACCATGTTGCCCTGCCCTCTAGGTGACCTAGGAAGATCTCCCACCGAAACTCCTGTGGGTACAGAAGTGCTTCGTGGCACTGAGCAGGTGGAGCACCCAACACCTGGGGTGCTCAGGTGCAAACCATCTCTGCCCTCTTCTGGGGCTGCAGGGTGTTGTCATGGGGATCCCTTTCCTCAGAGTGTGGTCCAAGCTGGAAGGATGAGGTCCCAGCTTCATGGGGGCAGAGGGCTGGGAGCATCCCCACCGGAGCATTTGTCTTTGAGTTCACAGTGGGTGAGGAAGGTCACCTCTCTAGGGGGCCTGACTTGGGCTGGTGTCTGGGCCATGAAGTATAAAGCAGAGCATTTCCACCCCCTCTCTGCTCCCTCTGGTGATGTTACGGGCTGACTTTCAACCCCCAAATTTAGCTGTTGAAGTGCTAACCCCCAACACCTAAGAATATGACTCTATTTGGAGATAGGGTCTTTAAAGAGATAATTTAAGTTAAAATGAGGTATTTAGGGTGGCCCTAATCCAATAGGACTGGTGTCCTTTTAAGAAGAGGAGGTCATGGGCGCCTGGGTGGCTCAGTCGTTAAGCGTCTGCCTTTGGCTCAGGTCATGATCCCAGGGTCCTGGGATCGAGTCCCGCATCAGGCTCCCTGCTTGGCGGGAAGCCTGCTTCTCCCTCTCCCACTCCCCCCGCTTGTGTTCCTGCTCTCGCTATCTCTCTGTCAAATAAATAAATAAAATCTTAAAAAAAAAAAAAAAAAGAAGAGGAGGTCAGAACACACACACACACAGGAAGACCACGTGAAGTCACAGAGAGAGGCCTAGGGAAACCACCCCTCCCGACTCCCTGAGCTCGGACTTCCAGCCTCCAGAATTGTGAGGAAATGCATTTCTATTGCTTAAGGCCCCCAGCCTGTGGTACTCTGTTACCCCAACTCTAGCAGACTAATACAAATCATCTCCCTGCATGAATTTATTCAACGGGTCCCCAGAGGACACACCCACACTTTGTCACCACAAAGGAGAAATAAACAGAAATGTTCTTCAAAGACTCATAGGTCAGAAAGGCCTTTTGACTCAAGGAATGGTTATTTGGTTTTTTGGTGACCTTAAGGCCTTCTCAGTAAGAAAAACAGGGTTTCAGAGCCCAGATTTCCCAGAAGCACAAGCTACTCCTCCCTGATGTCAGAGGGCCCACGCATGAGAGATACTGATATTTGCTAACGTCAATTTTACAGATGGAGGATAACCACATGCCCCCCTGAGTCAGGTTAAATGGCTCATGTGTGTAGGGAGGTTAGTAGGTTTTGATGTTAAAAAAAAAAATCTCATGCCATGCCTTAGTCTTTTGCCAGGTTTATTAGAAATGTGCCTGAATTTACAGGACAAACAGTAAAAATAAGTCCAACTTTGAAGCTTCATAAGGGTACTTGGCAGCCAGGCTTTAAACTAAATGCATTTCACTGATCACCGGGAAAAGCCTCAAAAGACTCTGGAAATGCAGCCCATCTCTCACTCCCCAGGCCACAAAGTGCTCCGCAAATAAGGGTCCCCAGCTGGGCTCCAACCCCCTCTGCCTCCCGAAAGTTCAGGTGAGTTTACCAGTTTCCAAAATACGAGGGACCGAGGGCCCTGAAACTCCTGCACGAAACCCTTGCTGGGTCGTGCCCCCCTCCCGCCATCCACACTGCCCTCCAGACCTTAGCGATTTCCTCCAGGCCCCCCAGAGACCTGGCCCAGCTGCTGCTCCTTCTGGGCCTCGTTTTGCTCCTTGTAAAGTGAGAACCATAAAAACAGCCCCTCGGGGGCCTCAGAGAACTCAGGGAGCGACACCTGTAAGGACCCGCTTGGGATCTAGCAAGTAGCAAGTGTCTGTTCCCTTTCTTCCTGTCCCTCCTCCAGGGCAGGACTGTGGCTTCTCCTCGGCATCCCCACGTCCTGCCGCACAACATCGGACACTCCCTGAGATCAGAATAAAGAGTGTTCGTGAGCTGATTGCCTCGTCTCATTCATAGTCCACATGTTTCTCATCTGTGTCGGCTCCGCTAGGACTGCCTTGAAAGAATGTGAACTTCATGGGCGCCTGGGTGGCTCAGTCGGTTAAGCAGCTGCCTTCGGCTCAGGTCATGGTCCTAGGGTCCTGGGATGGAGTCCCTGCTCAGCGGGGAGTCGGCTTCTCCCTCTGCCCCTCCCCGCCTGCTCATGCTTTCGGTCTCTCAAATAAATAAAATCTTTTTTTAAAAAAAAGGAATGTGAACTTTAAAACTATTTTTCTGATAAAAGTAATTCATGTGCCTTGGATTCAGTTGGACTATGTTTACAAGAATAAAAAAGAAAAGAAACATCATAGCCAACTCCAAGCCCCAGAGGTCACTGTTGGTTAATAGGCTATGGTATTTCTTTCCAGCCCTTCTTCTCTGTGTACTCACATCCGTTTTACTCAGTGGCCTGAGCCTTCCAGGGTTTTTGCCCCTGGGGCTCTTAGTGTAAAAACTGCCCAGCTTCTAAGGCTCAAAGAAAAGACCTCACTGATAGAGCTAACTTTGAAAGCACATTCTCGATAGTTGACGTGGCCATGTATACCTATCTATACTGTCTCAGATTTCTGCCTTGCAGATAGTAAAATCTGCTCGCCCGTCAAGAACTTCGAGAAAGCTGCCGGGGTATCTGTCAGCTTGTAATGAGTATCTCTTTAAGGGAGGCAAATAACTGAGAGGAAAGGATTTCTCCAGGCTGCCTGACATCTTGTTCTGTGCTCTGATTTATGTGAAGAAATATAATCCTCTTGGTTTTAGTCTGGTTGAGGAGAACCTGGCTGCCAGTCCCCCATGCCATCCCTTCCCCAGATCAAAGGTTCACAGAGGCCGTCTGAGGGCTGGAACTCCTGTACCTCCCAACTAATGGCCACCAATTCCTTGCTGGGCCGAAGTCAAACTGGGCACTCAGCCAGGAGGTCAGGTGGGTTTGCAAGTCTGGGCAACTTAATCGGATCCAAAGCATTTTTAGGAAATGATAACACAGAGATTCTTTGGCTCAGGTATAAGAGATCTGTGGAGTCCAGCAGGGCTGTCCTACACCTCTCTTGATTTGGGGCAGCGTCCACAATTTTGTACCAGAAGCGTAAGCAGAACCAGAGCTTTGGTGGGTGGTTCACACACCCAGTCATCACGGCTTGGCTTCCCAACGTGGGAGCCTTTCAAATCCTGACCTCTTCCGTTAATAATTGTGCCCTCTGGGGCGCCTGGGTGGCTCAGTTGGTTAAGCGACTGCCTTCGGCTCAGGTCATGATCCTGGAGTCCCGGGGATCGAGTCCCGCATCGGACTCCCTGCTTGGCGGGGAGTCTGCTTCTCCCTCTGACCCTCCCCCCTCTCATACTCTATCTCATTCTCTCTCTCAAATAAATAAAATCTTAAAAAAAAAATAATAATTGTGCCCTCTGCAACTCTTGTGCTGATGAGCCCAACTACCCTTCAGATACATAAGGGACGTGTATAAGTGTATGTTTGTACATGTGTATTACATGTGTGGTTGTGTGTGCGTGTGTGCACGCAGGACAGAAAGAAGAAAACGCTCCAAGTTCAGCCTTACAGAATTTCTTCTTGGTTGGGGGATATTGGGATGGCGAGGGGCACCTGGGTGGCTCAGTCAGTTAAGCGGCTGCCTGCGCTCCAGTCTGATCCCAGGGTCCTGGGATCGAATCCTGCATTGGGCTTCCTGCTCCGCGGGGAGCCTGCTTGTCTCTCTGCACCCCTCTCTCTCTCTGTCTCTGTCTCTCATGAATAAATGAATAAAAAAATCTTTAATAAAATAAAGTATTGGGATTGTGAGAATATCCGCTTCTCTATACAACCTTTCTTCTTAATATTTAAACTCGACCCTTCACGCTGAAATATACTAAATTCCTAGAATATATTTAAATGTGTGTGTGTGTGCATCCATGTGTGCATAGACACACGTTCACACATACAGTTGCACACAGTGCCCTGCAGGTACGCAGTAAGTGACAGCTATTATTATTATAATTGTTACTTCGGATGAGAGCCTGGCCTTTAGAATTGAGTGGGAAGAAAAACGGAGGCCCTGGGAGTACGGACCTAGGACACCCAGGACCCCGGAGTCTTCCTTTGCAAATGAAGCTGCTCCCGGAGGGTAAGGCGGGTGGCTGGCTCCTAAGATGGTCGGAGCTCCGCCTTCGCCCCCTTGTGGTGGAAATGGAGCATTACAGGTGCCTGGTCCGCAGCGCTGAAAGTATTTCCTTTCTGTCAATGTCCGTGACCCCTGTTTTATCGCTATTAAGATCACTGTTATTGTTACCCCTATACTTCCTATTGCCTGACGGTTATTATTTATGAGGACACTATTCGCCCTATATCCTGGCACGGTGCTAAGTCAGCACTCCACATACGCGGTGTCGTGACTACTGTTAGCCCTGCCATTTCTAGAGCAGGAAGCTAAGCTCAGAGAGGTTGAGTAACTTGTCCAGGGCCACACAGCTCTTAGGAAATGGGCCTTAACCCCAGGCCCAACCCCTGCCCTCGACCCCTTACTCACTGCACCAAGCCCCACCACACACCGTAGCTGTGCACCACAGTGCTTCTCCGTGAGTCCCATGCAGGCCCCTTTCAAAGAAAATACTTTCTTACGAACCAAAGAAAATTGAGACCCTTGAGACACTTCAGTGAAAGTAGACCCCTGTAACCACAGGTGGTCCCGGGTGCCTTCACAGCCACCTTGTATGACACAAGGGGAGGCTTCCCTGGCAGGTGTCATCTTAGTTGGTCCAGAAGAAACCTATCCATTTTTCTAGATGGTCACTGAAATGAAAACATAGCGAAATTTAATTCTCAAGGGGCGTGTGGACAAGGCACCACCTTCCTCCCTCCACTCTGCCAACCATTTTTAAGAGACCCAAGTCTGGGAAATATTGGTTGAGAGTATGGGTAAAGAATAAAATAGTTGGTGCCATGGGGCCCCTTTAACAGTTCCTGAGTAGGGCGCCTGGGTGGTGCAGTTGGTTAAGTGTCCAACTCTTGGTTCCAGCTCAGGTCACGATCTCAGGGTTGTGAGTTCAAGCCCCATGTGGGGCTCCGTGCTCAGCAGGGAGCCTGCTTAAGATTGTCTCCCTCTGCAACGCGGGGCTCGATCCCAGGACCCTGGGATCACGACCTGAGCCGAAGGCAGATGCCTCACCGCTGAGCCACCCAGGCGCCCCAATAAATAAAATTTAAAAAATAAATAAATAAAACAGTTCCTAAGTAGCTGGCCCTTTAAATGTTATAGTTTTGCAAATTCTGTGAGTCTTTTCTTGGATTTCATTTGAATCTGTCTTGAAGGTATGGACCTGCCTCGGGCAGAGTCCCCTCAAGGCAGAGCTGAGACAAAGCCTGGGCAGAGTCCCCTCAAGGCAGAGCTGAGACAAAGCCTGGGCCGCAGTTAATCTGGTTGCCTGGGAAGTGATCCCAGGAGGCAGGAACGAGGGATAGCGAAGGGAGACAGAGAAGGGAGACCGAGAAGGAGAGACACCAGCCACACCAGCTGTGCTGCCAAGCTGCCCACCAGAACCTTCCGCAGAGCGTGCAGACTGATGTCAGTTTGTCCACCTGCCCAAGGGAGCCGTGGGAAAGCTGTCCTCCCTTGCTTGCCCGCACTAGTGGAAGGGCGCCGTGACCCTGGGCCTGATGGGCTGTGTGCTGAGCTGCCATAACCAATTAGCACGGACTGGGCACCTTAACACAGCAGACATTAATTCTCTCTCACTGCTGGAGAGCGCAAGTCCAGAATCAGTCTCATGGGGCCGAAATCCAAGTGCCTTGCTCCTTCTGGAGGCTCTAGGGGAGAATCCATTCCCTGCCCCCTCCAGCGTCTGGGGCATTTTCTGGGCTCAGAGCCACATTCCCCCAGCCTCTGCCTCCTTCATGATGTTTTCTCCTCGCTGTGTGTATCAAAGCTCCCTCTCTGCCTCTTTCTTCTAAGGACACTTGTGATGCCATTTAGGGCCCACCTGGGTAATCTGGGATGATCTTCTGAGCTCAAGATCCTTAATCAGATTTGCAAGGATTCTTTTTCCAAATAGGATGGCATTTACAGGTTCCAGGGGTCGTGATGTGGCTATATCTATGGGGGGGGCATTTTTCAGCCATCCTGGGATCAAAGCAGGAGACGAGCCTAGCTTGCTGCAGGTGAGACCTGTCAGCGCCCAGCAGGTGAAGGCTGGTTGGAGCTGCAGGCCTCCCCCTGGCTGGGGGCGTGGAGAGAACACCCCGACAGCGCCGCCGCCTCGGCTGCCGGAACAGGCCTGCGGTCCTTAGGGGTCCTGCGGTTATAGTTTGGCTTGGGTGAATGTCTTCCAGGGACTGTGGCCTCTGCGGGCGCAAGGCAGCTACCCCATGTCACTTCTGTCCAGGGATATGTAATTAAGGGGATCTGTGAGAATGCCTGGGGCATCTTCTTCTACCCGTGTTTGCATTCCACTCACCTGCAACATTACTGGGATAATTGCAGGAGGTGCCTACCGGGTCACCCTGCCTTCTCTCCAAAAAGCAAGTCAGCGCAGCCCCCACGCATGTCAGCCCTTCAGCTCCTACCAGGGCCTGAAGTCCTTACTATGGTGCCCTGGGATGGCCCTAGGATGGCCTTGTGCACCAGCACCCCTGAATTGCCTAGTCTCCTTCCCCCCCGGGGAGGGGACGCATGAAGACACGAGAGACAGAGAGACAGAGAGACACACCGCGGAAACTGCTAGCAGCCTAGCTCCAGGAACAGTTGTACTACTCAGAGGGGCGCAGTGTGAGTCGGAGGAGGGTTTATGAGCAGCGCCTTCTCCGCCCTGAGATGTGGGGACGGCTCTACGCCTCCCCGCCATGCTTATGCGGCTGGCTGTGTACATGAATCAAAGTAAGTTAATACTGGGCGCCTGGGTGGCTCAGTCGGTTAAGCGACTGCCTTCGGCTCAGGTCATGATCCTGGAGTCCCTGGATCGAGTCCCGCATCGGGCTCCCTGCTCGGCGGGGAGTCTGCTTCTCCCTCTGACCCTCCTCCCTCTCATGCTCTCTGTCTCAAATAAATAAATAAAATCTTAAAAAAAAAAAAAAAAGTTAATACTGACACTTGTAATTTGAAAATGTTCCCAAATTGTAGTCTGCGTATTGCGGAGGTCACGCACCCATGGAGTTGGAGAGTCAGAAGGCGCGGGAAGATGCACACCTCCCCACACAGGTTGCTGCATGGTGTGTGTCCTTGCAGGAGGTTTTATGCATCTGTGAGCCAACACGTGTGTGCGTAATTGCTTTTTTTCATTCCACCGTATCTTGGAAACCATTCCATAGGCGTTTTTTAAGGAACTCTGTCCTTCTTTCTTTTGCAAATTGCATAGTGTCTCATGGTATAGATGTGCCATAGGCTATTTAACCTGGGCACGGAGCCCAACACGGGGCCTGAGCTCACGGCCCTGAGATCAAGACCTGAGCTGAGATCAAGAGTCAGACGCTCCACCGATTGAGCCACCCAGGCGCCCCGACCTGGTGTGTTAATGGACATTGCCATTGTGTTCAGTCGTTTTCAAACAATGGAGTAGTTCCTTACCTTTTACAGAGGGAATTTCCAGATGTGCAAGGCAGATGTTGAAGAGATGCGGCTGCCAGCCAAGGAAAGACGCGGGGCTACCATGAGCTGGAAGAGGAGAGGAAGGATCTCTTCTAGAAGCTTCAGAGGGAACATGGCTCTTGGACGTCTAGCCTCCAGAACGTGAGTCAGTACGTTTCTGTTGTTTAACCACTCAGTTTGTGGAGCTTCATTATGGCAGCCCCAGGAAACGAATACATACACTGTCTTAAATTTCGTCACCAGTAGATATCACAGATATTTTTATACGAGATTATCATTGTCAGAATATCTCAAAATGTTGTTGAATGCATCACTACATTACAGTAATTAGACCCAAATCTTCATCTTTTTTAGTTAATGAGGTAAGAAATAACTTACAGATTCATTTTAAGGTATGTCGATATTCCTATAACTGTATTTAAACGTAATTATTTTCTTTATTATTCTCTTTGTTCTATTTTATGCATTTAAGGCCATTATTCTGAGAAGGCTTCACCAGAATGCCAAAGGCTCCATGGCCCTGGGATCGGCCTGAGCTGCAGTACTCAAACATTTCCAGCAGAGGGCACGAGAGCACCTACGCAAAGCTTCGTATTTGTTAATGCTGCCTGTTTTACTGTTTTTTCCTCCACTGCAGAAACAGAAATCTCCTTTAAATTCATATTATTTTTAGACTATTAATAATGTATGCACTGTGATCAGAATATGGAAATATTTGCAGGCTTGCTATCCTATTTCCATACCATTGTTGATTCTTAAAATTTCCATACCATTTTTTAAATGCTTAAATGAACAGTTGGTACTGAAGTTATTTTTAAGCTGTATCCTATAGCTGGAACTACTTTGTAATTTCTATGTCCTATGTGAAAGTATGCAATGAACATAAAATGGAAATTAAGATAAAGAATAGCCTGGAGCGCCTGGGTGGCTCAGTCAGTTAAGCCTCTGACTCTTGATTTCTGCTCAGGTCATAGGTCATGATTTCAGGGTCGTCAGATCGATCCCCATTTCAGGCTCCGTGTTCAGCACAGAGTCCGTGTGTCCCTCTTCCTCTGCTCCTCCCCCTGTTTGCACATGCTCTCTCTCTCTCTCTCAAATAAATAAATAAAATCTTAAAAAAAAAAAAAAAAGATTCTCTCCTCTCCCTCTGCTTCTCCCCACTCCTCCCCACCAAAAAAAAAAAAAAAAAAAAGAGCCTGATGGGGGCCTGGCTGGCTTATTCAGTAGAGCATGCATCTCTTGATCTCAGGGTTGTGAGTTTGAGCCCCACGTTGGGTGTAGAGCTCCAAAAAAAAAAAAGAAAAGAAAGAAAGAAAGAAAGAATGAAGAATAGCCTGACCACGTTATAGATATACACAAAACACCTAATAATGTGAGCCATAGTGATAACAGTTTGAAAGGGCCTTCTGAGTCTTTGCCTGACCCAACTAGAACATTATCTAAAGGCTTCCTAGTGCGTACATAACGTAGTCCTTTTTTTCTTAGTGAAAGAAACACTTCCAGAATGCTTTTTCTCAGAGGGTCTGGTCACTTTGATATTTGTTAAATTATCTGAATGAACTGGGTGCTGAGCTATTCAGTTGCTTATTTTATAGTTTTGACTGGGAGACCTGTCCTGTGAAGGCAGGACATTTTTGTCCTTCTCTTGTTCACACATCTAACCCCCAACTCATTGCTCTTCCTGACAGCAAACCTCACAGATGGCTGTCTGTCTGGTTTTTCTGACGGACCGGGACCAGGGAAGGTGGGAAATGCTGTAGCAGGTAAGCGCCACCTCTTTCTTCCTTTGCCTAAGCCCTGTGATTAACAACGACTGTCTCCTAAGCATTCCTGGAGGGTACTCTGTGTATCTCTGTAGCCCAGGGAGAAGTAGTCCCCAAACCTAACAGCTCTACCCAAGGCAGGGCCACCTCCTTACATCATAGGGCAATGGTATCGCATAATTTGGGGTTTAGACAAATATGGCTTCAGATCCTAACTGCACATAGTAAGTGATGTTGGTCAAATGACTTGCCTTTGAATATTATCTCTGAATAATGAATAGTTATCTCTGAATACCCTGAATACTTCTTTCCATTAATACTTACCTCTGAACAATGCTCATCTCTGAAATTATCTCAGAATATGAGTTGTCTCCTCTCTAAAATGGGGTAGCAATTGCTGTTTCATGGCGTTGTTGCGCAAATTGGATTCAATTTTGTTTGTAAAGTAGCAGTGTACCTGTTCTGTCAGTGTGAGCCCCCATCCCCTCCTGCTCCCCCCAAACACATGCTTCCTTCTCCTTGGAAAAGCTACATAGACCAAGTTTACGTGTTACCCAATGATCCTAAGAGACTTAGAAAGAGGCAGGGTGGGGGCTGTTAAAAGACAAATTTCAGGAAAAGATAAAATCATGACTCTCATGCAAATAGAAGAATGGGCATGTGTTAAAGGTTTTATTTAGCACCTCCATTCAATTCAGGAATCAGACGGATTTTATAACACTAGTTCAATAAAGAAGTCAAGAAGCAAAAATTTGGGGCACCTGTGTGGCTCGGTCGGTTAAGCATCTGCCTTCAGCTCAGGTCATGATCTCAGGGTCTTGGGATTCAGCCCCACATTGGGCCCCCTGCTCAGTGGGGCGTCTGTTTCTCCCTCTGCCCCTCCCCCCTGCTCATGCTCTCTCTCTCTCAAATAAATAAATAAAGTCTTTTTTAAAAAAAGAAGCAAAAATGTATATGGAGTAAAGGAAATGTTGAAATGAATTGAAAGGAGGCCAAACTGGTTTTGCCATAATTTGGGGAAGAGAGTCAACTAGAATTCTCCTAGACAGACAAGGATTCACATGGAAACCAGTTATCTACAGTTCACAGAGTTGTAAATAGCTCAGAATCAGAAGGGGGAAAATCAGAATCAGATAAGGCAGAAGAGTGTGCATAGTTTTCCACTGGGAAACTTTTTTTCTACCACTGCATGTATGTGTGGCAATTGTAGGCTCCTTTATTATGTCCTACTTCCTAGAGTTAGATCATACAGATACCATCCTGCTTTGCCCCGAGTCTGCTGTGAAATCACTAAAAACCAAGGACCTGGGTCCTAGGACAAAGCTACACGCTCTTAGCTGTTTACTCAGAATCCATGCATCGCTGTAAAGTGCCAGCAGCGTGCACACAGCCCCTCTTCACCCAAGAGCTGACTTCCCACGCCCAGACTGCAGCCAGGGCAAGTGGACTGCATGGGAGGGCACCCGGAGGGAGACTGACAAGCATGGTGGTCTCCTACTCAATTTCGCCTCCAGCAGGCTGCTCAGGTAAAGCTCTCTGCCCAGCAGAGCGCCACCACTAGTTCCCATTTTTAAGCCCTGGTGGTCTCCTGACTAATACAAAACAAACTCTTTCCCCCACACCTTCTCCAATTGCTGAGACTCCCCAAAAGGCCCTGCACCCCAATTTGGGACCCTCCCACCTTCGCTCCTGAGTTCAGGAGAATGTTAGTCCTAATGTGGTTCCCTCACGTTGCCGGTGGGTGGGCACTTGGTCTATACTTGTCATCGGCAGATGGTTCCTTGCTTATCACTCAGGGTTAGTAATCAACTGCACAAGGGAAGTGATCTGGAATCATGATTTATATTGATTGAACTACCTGGCTTCTGTGTTGAACAGCAAATGGATTAGCAAGTGGGTTCAGCTCCATTCAGCCTTTCTCTGCTCCAAATAGGCCCTCCCCTGGACTTCCTACTTAGCAGGGCAGGGGCCAGGGTGAGGCAAGTGAAGCATTTGCTCCTACAGCAAAATTTAAGGAGCACCAGGTGCCAAAAAAAAAAATCCATTATTAAGATAAATAATATTTTAATACAACACATTTTAAAAAAAATCAAAATCAATGCAAAAATCCATGATGAACAAAATGTGAAAATTGTAAATAAAAAGAAGATCCAACCCTGTACATACAGGACCCTGAGGATGAGTCCTGGCCCAACCTAGCCCAGTCAAAGGCAAATCAGGCCCCACTGGTGTTTATGAATCCAGACTTTTGCAGGTTTATGTGCATTTTCATATAGCAAATGTACATTTAAGATTTGCATTTCATTGAAAGTAAATTTTACACTAAAGGGAAAAAAAACTAAGCAGATATTGAATTCTGATTAATTAAATATTTAAGGGTAGATATACTGATGTTTGCAATTTATAAAAAAAATTGGATGGGTTATGGATTAGTAGAGAGACGGATAGAGGGATAGATATTGATAAAGTATAGTAAAATGTTAATTGTAGAATCTAGGGGGTAAGTATATAGGTGTTCACTGTAAAATTCTTTTAACTTTGCTGTATGTTTGAAAATTTTCAAAAGAGTTTTAGAAATTTTAAGTATTAGGGGGGAAAAAGTAATCCAGTCTGCTGCAATAAATGTAGGATCACCAGCTCCCAAGTTAGGGATCTTGGACTTGTCGCTTTCCCTGTCCTTTAGTTAGTAGGAAATGTTAAGGTTTTGACTCTAAGTGAGCCAAATTTGCTGTCCTCAATGACAGCGTGAGATCACACCCAGTGCTGTCTGGCAGAAGTCCCCAATGTCTTTGTAAGAACAACTAACTACTTTTATTTTTTTCTGAAGCCCTGATAGACCTAATGTGTGACAATTCAACAGAAAGTGAACTTCTGCTTTCACGACCATTTACTGTATGTCATGCCCTCATCATTGCACAGCACTTTGTCAATATTTAATGATTGTTAGCTATTAAAGAGTGGCAGAATATGCCACACCAAAATATGCCACTTTGGCATAAGGATTATTTTGAGCTGAAGGCAACAGAGAAGAAACAGATACTAAAAAAGCTCTCTGTCTTTTCTTATTTGCCTAATAACAGGACATAAATTTATAAAGGTGTCACTCCTGCCTTCTTACCAGGAAGAACAAAGGTTAATCTCTGAGACAACTTTAAACCCTTATCAATGGAGAAGGTACCAACTGAAATCTACATAAAAAACCTCACTCAGGTTTATTTTGCTTTTCCTGGGCACCTCCCCATAACTGGCCTTCCTACACCTTTCTTTCTTTTATCTTCAGCTGAAGATAGTATTTAAGCCTGAGTTCTAAGCCACCTCTGGGAGTTACTCATGTTCCCCTGCCTCTCTCTCATGTATACATGAGGTTTACAGGTTAATAAACTTGTCTGTTTTTCTCTTGCACATATTTGCCACCCATATGTCTTGAAGTTTGGGGTTTGAGGCCAGAAATCTGAAAGCCAAGATACAAAGGCATATTTGTTAATAGAAGCAGAGGATGACCTGGGCAATTTTCTAAATAACCACACTATTTAGCAGCTGTTTTGTTTGTTTTCCTAGTAAGAGCATTATTGAGATATAATTCACATACTATAAGATTTGTCCGTTTAAAGTATACAATTCAATGTAAATTCAGTGTATTCACATGTTGTGCAATCATCACCACATCAATTTCAGAACATTGTCATCATCTCACAAAGACAGACCGTAGCCTGTAGCCAGCACCTCCCAAGCCCTGTATCTGCACTCCTTCAACAGAGGCAACCATTCATTTACTCTCCATCTCTATAGATTTGCCTGTTCTGGACGTTTCATATAAATGGAAGTCTACCATGTGTGACCTTTTGTGACTGGCTTCTTTCACTTGGCATATGCTTTTCAAGGTTTATCCATATTGTAGCATGTGTTAGTATATATGTATATAATACATTTCATTTATCCATTTAACAAATGATAGATATTTGGATTGTTTCCACCTTTTGACTATTATGTATATGCTGCTGTGAACATGCATTTGGAAGTTTTAGAACATGTAGATATGTGTTTTCATTCCTCTTGGGTACATATGTAGGATTGAGATCATTGGGTCATATATCAGTTCTATGTTGAACCTTTTCAGGCACTGCCAGACCATTTTCTACAGTGGAATTTTACATTCCCACCAGGATATGGGTGTTCCAATTCTCCAAATCCTTGCCACCACTAGTTATTACTTGTCTTTTTTATGATAACCATCCTTTAGCAGCCAAACATGCCAAATTAAGAAGGCCAGGGGTGGAATGGACATCTACATTAGGCTCATTGTGTACTGAGCCCATGGTGGAGAGTGAATTAATTTGCATTTCCTCTGAATTAGAAACTAAGGCAAGGATTCCAGTGCAAGTAGATTATTTTGGAGGAAAAGAAGACACTGGAAGGGGAGTAGGGAAGTGAGACCAGAAGGCAGGGCAACGAGTGTGTGGTCAGCAATCAAGCCAGGTACTACCATGGACAAGGAGAGCTTGGTCTCCCCACACTCTGAGTCAGTATAGAGCACATACCTTTCAGGTCTCCTGGGAGATCAGAGAGCTGGGGTATTTATGCCTCTTCTCCCTTCAGCCATTGGTTGAGGCTGCTCTTGGGGGGCATTAATTCCCTGCCCCTGCCATGAAGAGAGCCAGAGACAGCCCACCACTGAAATAGAAAAAAAAAAGGAGGTTCTGGCAGTTTGAAGTCAGGCTGGTGTGCCTGAAATGGTTTGAACAAGGAGATATAGGCAGGTCAATGAACAAGTACCCTACAGGGGATATGAAATGGTGCCTTAAGTCTCATCAAGGCAAGATGGGAACCCCTGGCAGAAATAGAGAGCAATCAATGGAATACACTTCTATGCCAAGTGACAATCGGAACTTGTGGTCAGAAAGACAAAAATGGTGCAGAGAGATGGCCACATATTAAATGAGTCCATTTACAGGAGATGCCCAGAAAAGGCAAATCTCTAGAAAGCGAAGGCAGATTTATGGTCACCTGGGGCTAGAGAGCGGGACCAGGGAATGACAGCAAATGGGCTCCAAGGTTCTTTTGCAGTGATGGAAGCGTTCTCAAATTGGACTGTGGTGATGTCTGCACAACTCTGTAAATGTAGTAAAAATCATTGAATCCTACACGCAAAACAAATGAATTTTATGGTATGTAAATTATACCTCAATAAAGCTGTTTTTTATTTTTATTTTTTTTAAAGATTTTATTTATTTATTCATGACAGACAGAGAGAGAGAGAGAGAGAGAGAGAGGCAGAGGGAGAAGCAGGCTCCCCGCAGAGCAGGGAGCCTGATGCGGGACTCGATTCCGGGACCCTGGGATCATGACCTGAGCCGAAGGCAGATGCTTAACCATCTGAGCCACCCAGGCGCCCAATAAAGCTGTTTTTTAAAAATGCCACAAGAGACTTAACACTGCCTGCAGGCACAGGGATTCAGGGCCTGCCTTCATCCTTTGTCTATCTGCATACCAAGCCCCTTGCTACTCTTGAATCAGAATCCAAGTGGTGCTGGGCAAACAACTTTGCTGTTGGAAATCCATCAGACATTGATGGCTATAAGCTGGACAAGTCACCTAATCTCCCCAGGCTGCACTGTCCTCATGTGGGTGGTGTTGGTTGTTCTCTAAGATCACAGGAGTACCTAACACCTCAAAAGCTAATATTATTACATTTGTTACATGGTGCCATTAGGGATGATTTCTTGGCCCTATGACGCATAAATATGGTAATGGGATAGTCACTGAAACAAAAGTGGATTGGAAAAGCATCCTAGCCCCAGGACACTTTATAAAATGGATGGGACTTTTAGAATGAATAATATAACAGTGCTAATAAAGACGAGTACGGCACAGGGCACAAGGAAAAGCGCATCAGGGAAGAAAATGGCAGTGCGTGGCTTTCTGGGTGTGAGGCTTTTAACGATTTATATGGTTGGTTGAAAATCTGGCTTCAGGAAACCTCTAACTCAGCTTGATGAAGAATGAAAGGAATTTCCATTAGTTACTTCAGCTTTTATTCAGTCCTTCTGATGACAAAAGAAAATTGAAACCACTGAAGCGTGCCTTATATACCCAAGAATATTGATTTGATTTGAGCAGGTAATAAACTTGGTGGCAGTACCACATGGGATTGGTTGAATTAGGGCACACAGTCATGGGGTTTGGTAAAACTCTCTTTTAAACACCAATCCAGAAACTTCTCTTGCATGAGACACCTTTCAGTAGTTCAATATTCTGTCTGTCAAGATTTCCCCTCAACCCTTTTGCAATCAGTTGTGGTTATTCTAAGTATTTTGAGGTTGAACTTTATTAGTTGTTAACAAAATTAAGTCAACTGCCTAAAGCTATTGGGAGGTTGGTTTCACAAAATGTTACTTGATGGGTGTCTATTTTCAGAATGTTTATCAAAATGAGAGAATCCTGTGTATGACCAGCCTTTCAAATGATTTTGCCCCTAGAAAGTAATGACTCTACTGGTGAATTTTATTATCTTTTCAGAGGATATTATTTTTTTCTTCTGAATTTTACAAATATTCTAAAACAAATTGATATTGTTTTACTTTAATCATAGGAATTTTGACTTAGTTATGCCAAATAATACATGAATATATTCTGTTCATAAAAGATTCAAACAACTCAGATGTATGTGGAGTAAAAAGTGAAGTCCTACCGCACTGATGTCACCACCAACTCTAGTCGTCTTTCTGCTATAGCTTTACAACTGTGACAGTTTTAATGTGCACCTTGCCGATAATTTATTTATACTCATATGTCGTTTTCATGATATTATATGTTTTGGTTATATTATATGTTGTGACTTGCCCTTTGTCCTTACAAAAGTCTAGATGTTCTATAAATATATTTATTTATTTATTTATATTTTTATATATATTTATACATTTGTATTTATATGTATTTGTATATATTTCCTTCTTTATCTGTACACCAAGCATCATACTGTCTTCTCCTTTGACTCTGCAAGCTATGCCATGTACTTTGAATAAATCCATTTTTACTTTAGTTAACCAAGGTCGGATTCTATGGTTTATACTCAGAGAAGCCTGAACAAATACCTCCGAGTGGGATGATGCAAGGGACAAACTCCACCATGTAGAATTGACTGTGTCAAGATAAGGCAAGAGAAGCTCCCATTCTTCACTGGGAAGTTAGAGATTCCTATAAAGTGGTAAGAAATTCCCTGGCTATGCAGATGCCTCTCTGTGCTGGAATTCTGTCCATGTATCTTCTGTGGCTGGAGATGTAGAGGTCTTGAGGAAGGATGCTGTGTCTTGGCTACTCCTTGAGGCCTTTAGTAGAATTTAACCCCAAAGAGGCAAGCTTTGACATACAAGAGAGCCCTCAAGGGTAAGGAGAAGAGGGAGTCTATGCCTATTTCTCAAAGACCAAATCCATCAGTGCTATGTCAGGATTTCGGGACCATCCCCATGATGGACCACTAGAGAACTTAAGGAACGGAGCAAGGGTCTCTAGAATGTGGGGTCCTTGGGACAAGGACTTTGTCTTTTTCATTGCTATATTGTCAACCCTAGAACAGTGGCAGGCACCTGGTAGGCATTTAGTGTTTGTTGAATGAATGACTCAGCATTGCTGGTCTGAACATTTGATGAGGTGCAAACTGGATGAGAGGACACCATGGGTTTATCAGAGTTATATCGCCAGAGAAACCAAGGGACTTATGAATGATGGAGTCTGGGTGGGCTTGGCCCCTTGCCCTCACCCTCATCCTCAGTCCCAGTGGTGGGCACAGAACCCAGGGCTGGCCAAGGCACTGAGCGATCGGTAGAGATAGAAACCTGACGCCTACCAGTCAGTTTGGGTTTCCTGAACTAGGCTGAGCTGTGGTGTGGATCTGTTACAGTGCCAGAGTCTTCGGGAAGTTGGTTTGAGAAATGAACTGTCAAGCTGCTCATGGGACTAGGGAGAGGACTGTTTCCATGACTCTGCAGGATCCTTCTCTTGTGAGCTCTAGTATTTCTCTTTGCCTTTTGCTGCTGGAGAATTCCCCAAGGTTCTATCCTTGACCTTCAGCTCATTCTTTAAACTCTCTCCCTGTCTCTCTCTCTCTCTCTCGCTGTCTCTCTCTCTTCCTCTCCCCCCTCTCATCCACTGCCATCTCTCCACTTTTACCTTCCTTTGGATAACACTCACATTTCTGTGGCCCTAAATTCTCTTTTCTCCAAAGAAAGGTGTATGCAAAGCACAGAGGTCATTCCCAGGATGAGAGCATTAACCACTGAGATCAGGGAAGTAAGTGTCCACAGAGGTGGTAACTTGGCTTTAAAGATAAGCAGGAATTGGTTTGAGAGGAAAGGGGTAGAGCAGAGGGGTCATGCAAATGCATTCCAGACAGAAGTAACAACATATGCAAAGATAGGGAGATATAGATCTGTAGAAATAAAGTTGTAATTGTAAAGTTTAATCCTTCATTTTTTAAAAAGTTTTATTTATTTAAGTAATCTCTGTACCCAGTGTGGGGCTTGAACTCATGACCCCGAGATCAAGAGTCACATGCTCCTCTGACTGAGCCAGCCAGGCGCCCCTAATCCTTCATTTTTAGTGGGCAACAGATCAAATAGAAATGAATCACTGAAGAAACAAAGGGTCTAAACAATATAGTCAATAAGATAGATTAATCAATCATACAGGAACTGTAGACCACAAGAAGTTATAATATTTCCTTTCCCCAAAATTTTGTTCAGAAAGGTTTAAACTTGGAGGGAAGGGGTGCCTGGGTGGCTCAGTCGTTAAGCGTCTGCCTTCGGCTCAGGTCATGATCTCAGGGTCCTGGGATCGAGTCCCGCATCGGGCTCCCTGCTCCTTGGGAGCCTGCTTCTCCCTCTGCCTCTCTCTCTCTCTCATGAATAAATAAATAAAATCTTAAAAAAAACAAAAACAAAAAAACCTTAGAGCGTACGTTTGTAGACTCTGATCAACTGCATTAACAGTATAGTTATCAGTTATTCACTCCCCTTACCAGTAATAGTCCCCTCTTTGGTGCTCTGTGACTTGCAGTGACCGCCCCTTGGCAGGGGTATGATTTACCCGCCTCGCCGACGGCCAGCATGGCCATATGGCTTGCCTTGGCAAAGACTTGAGCAGAAGTGACAAACACCACATCCAAATAGAAGCTCTCAGAGGCACTGCAAGGTTCAGCGACTTGTGTTTTCCCTCTGCCAAGGGAAAATGTCATGTTCCCCGTAGGGGCTGCTCCTTCAGACTGGATTCTGGAATGAAGAAGACATCCGGAAGAGAGCTGTTAACAATATACAGCTGAGGTGTGACATGATGGAGAAACAAACCTTTGCTCCCAGAAGCTACTGAGATTTGGGGGTGTGGGAACCAACCCAGAAGCCCAGAGTGGGTATATTTATTATAAGAAGCTAACAAGATTATTATAAGATTGTTACAAGACGCTAACTAAAAGCAGCAACTTCTGGGAAATAGGACTGCCATCAACTCCCTTTTAGGGCAAATCCCTTCCAGGAAGGGAGAAGAGAAATAAAATCTATCCCAAATTCCTTCTCCAGGGGAGATCGATGGCTCTGAAGGAAACAGACCGCTCATCCCTCTGTAGACAAATACTATCACCGATTTTCTTATCTCCTCTTTGTTCTCCTGAAAATCCACTTACCTTTCCCAAAGTCATATGTTTTTCTGTAAGTGCATTTCTCTTCCACTCTTTCACCTATTAAGGTGGTTTATGAGCCTGAATTCGGACTGTCCCTTTGTGTTACTCATCACTGTGTACTCACATGTGTATATGTGTTACACATGTAAATAAACTGGGGTTTTCCCGCTGTTAACCTGGCTTTTGTCAGTTTAATTCACAGGCTTTGGGTACAGAACATAGAGGAAAAGGTTTTCTTCCTCTGAAGGAGCCATTTTTTTACTGCAGCAAAGCTGATTAATGTAGAGACAGGCAGGCCTTAGCTTCTGATTGTGTCTGTAACCATTTGCTTGCTGGATGAAGCTTACGTTCTTTTTTTTTTTAAGATTTTGTTTATTTATTTGTCAGGGAGAGAGAGCACAAGCAGGGGGAACATAAGGCAGAGGGAGAAGCAGGTTCCCCACTGAGCAAGGAGCCTGACTCAGGACTCCGGGATCATGACCTGAGCCAAAGGCAAATGTTTAACAGACTGAGCCACCCAGGCGTCCCAAAGCTTACATTCTGAAAGACTCTTGGTCAGATGCTCCTTTGAAGTCTCATAAATTGAATATAGTTAATTATTTTGTCTTTCCTATAAAAAACAGGATGAGGAAATTGTGATTCCTGTATACTGGTATTAAGTCACAGTTACACATCTTTTTCAGAAGATAAATTATACATATTGCAATAAGAAAAAAGATTGGATAATAGTTGCTAAATTCCTGTGAGAAACCTCTCTGTCTAAAAATTATTCTTCCTTACTGTTTTAATGTTCCTATTAAAGAATAAAGAAGGAAGTGTGCATTAAATGTGCTTGAATCCCCATTTAGAATTATGACTGGGGGTCACATGGCCCATCATTATTGCCCCAGGAGAGGTCATCAAAGGGAGTTGAGGTCCTCGCTTTCCTGAAGCTGGCCTTTTGCCCTCCCCACAGAGCTTGGCTGTGGGTCACAAACAATACTTCCGTATCTGCCCCTAAGATCAAATAGAGTTCCAGAAATGCTCAGACATTTGGACAGTTCATCTCAGAGGAAGGGGCTGAAAAATCATACAGATATTCCTAGATTTTGTTAAGCAAATTGTTTGAGAGAGAAAATAAGAGACATAATATACTTCTCCTTTGGGTGGTCCTACTTTATGAAACAAGAGATACCACCAGTTGGTGACTGGTGTAGCTAGGTGATGGGTACCTGGAAATTTCTTGTACTTTCTCCCAATCTATGTGTAATTTGAGTTTTGTTTTTGTTTTTGTTTTTTTTTCATAAATAAAAAGTTTAGAGAGGGCGCCTGGGTGGCTCAGATGGTTAAGCGTCTGCCTTCGGCTCAGGTCATGATCCCAGGGTCCTGGGATCGAGTCCCACATCGGGCTCCCGGCTCAGCGGGGAGCCTGCTTCTCCCTCTGACCCTCTCCCCTCTCATGCTGTTTCCCTCTCGCTCGCTCTCTAAAAAATAAATTAAATCTTTAAAAAAAAAAGTTTAGAGAGATATAGAGAGGATCAAAATAGGCTTATTCCAGAGAAGGGTATCAACAGAGCAAATCGACTTTCTGAGCCTTAGTTTCTTTATCTATGATATGGGATTAATAATACCTCTCTCATAAAACTATGTCTTAGTAAGGGTTTCCAAGCATAGCACACTTATGTCCACAAAACAGATACCTGTTTGTAATGAGCTGTTTTTCCTCCGGTTACTAAAGTATCTTTAAAGTATTTGAAGTCTCTAGGTAGGAAGTTTGCTATTACAACTTGATTATAATAAAGCTTTTAGATTTGGCAGCAATACTTTTAAAAATATAAATATGTGATTAGCTTTCAGCTAAATATTTTAACGGGCTGGTTGGATATTTTTGTCTGGGCAGCCTCTAATTGCCTGCCTGTTCTCTATGGATTCATAATGCCAGCCCGGCTGCCTCGTGGACCACTCCTTAGTAGACCCAGGGCTCCTCCTTCCGGCTGACCCTGAAGAGGGAAGACCCAAAGTGTATCTCAGCAGGACACCCCAAGGGCATCTACTTGAACCTGATGAAGTTCACTGTTGAGTGCAGCATTCCTCCACTAACCAGAGAAGGACAGAAGTAGGTATCCTGAGGAAAGTTCCATCTCTCTCCATCATCAGCATGCATTGATGTTTAGAAGCTGCAACCTTTATTTCCTTCTTTGGTTCAAGATGGATTTATCCCTTCTTTCCCACTGCGTCTTAGAAGGATGAAAGGCACTTTGGAAGAAAAAGACCCTGATTCTAATTTCACTTTGGAACTAGAAATGTATTTCTTAATTCGGACGAAGGCAGGTAGATTGGTAAAGAACTTGGTGCCATTCTCAATCAATATGAGTTTTCTTTCTCATTGAGTTCCCATAGATCTTGCTTAGCATTTAGAATGTGTAGCATTTAGAATACATAGCGTATAATTTATTTTCCCTATTAGACAGTGAGTTCTTCTGAGGTATGATAGATGATCAACAAATGTTTATTATATGGTTGGATGCATGCATGGATGGAGGAAGGATGGCTATGTGTATAAATAAATGACTGTATGGGCCAGTGGATGGTTAGAGCCCACTTTAATCTATGTAGCTATCCCTCTAAGATTTCTGCATAAGATCTGTATTATGGGCTGAATGTTTGTGTATCTCAAAATTCATACATAGAAGCCCTAACCTCCAATGTGGTAGTGTTTGGAGGTGGCACCTTTGGGAGGTAATTGGGTTTAGATTAACTCAGGAAGGTAGGGTCCTCATGATGGAATTATCACCCTCGTAAGAAGAGGAAGAGATAATGGAGCTTTTTCTCTCTTTCCATATGCATGTGTGCTTTTTGCTTATTAATAAGAATAAAAGTGTAAGCAGGAATGCTACACGATTTCAACAGCCAACATTTATGGACTATGTACCATGTGCTAGGCATTATAATAAAAGACTTTACAAACATTATCCATTTCCGCTCTTTCAGGAGAGTTATTTTTTTAAAATATGTTTTAAAGATTTTATTTATTTATTTGCGATGGGGAGAGAGCGAGAGAGCAGGAGCAGGGGAGCAGAGGGAGAGGGAGAAGCAGGCTCCCCGCTGAGCAGGGAGCCCGATGCGGGGCTTGATCCCAGGACTCCGGGACCATGACCCGAGTGGAAGGCAGGTGCTCAACCGTCTGAGCCACCCAGGCGCCCCGGGATAGTTCTTTTTTTAAAGATTTTATTTATTTATTTGAGAGAGAGGAAGAGAGTGAGCGTGTATACTAGCAGGGAGGGACAGAGGGAGAAGGAATCTGAAGAAGACTCCGCATTGAGCAGGGAACCCAATGCAGGGCTCCATCCCACAACCTCGACGTCATGACCTGAGGCAAAACCAAGAGTCCGATGCTTCACCGACTGAGCCACCCAGGCGTCCCTCTTTCAGGATAGTTCTCTCTCTCTCTCTCTCTCTCTGATTTTATTTATTTGACAGAGAGAGAGCGAACAAGCACAAGCAGGGGGAGCTGCAGAGGGAGAGGGAGAAGCAGGCTCCCCGCTAAACAGGGAGCCCACTCGGGGCTCCATCCCAGGCCCCCAGGATCATGACCTGAGCCAAAGGCTGATGCTTAACCAACTGAGCCACCCAGGCGCCCCAGGATGGTTCTGACTCAGGACCCCCGTCAGTTCGCGGATACTGTCACAGCTGCATCAGTCGCTAAAACATGGAAATACTACAGTATTGTTTGGTAACTGGGTGATGCTCAGGCACCCAGTGCCCCCCCCCCCCACTCTGACCCCAGGCAAGGCGTCTAAGTGAAATTAGAATCAGGGTCTTTTTCTCCCAAAGTGCCTTTCATCCTTCTAAGACGCAGTGGGAAAGAAGGGGTAAATCCATCTTGAGCCAAAGAAGGAAGTAAAGGTTGCAGCTTCTAAACATCAATGCATGCTGATGATGGAGAGAGATGGAGCTTTCCTCATGGGAAAAGGGCCACTGCCCACCTGGCTTTGTGAGGCTGTTTACCTGCCACCATCTGTCACCCTCCATGGTTATGGCCGCTGCTTGGTGGACCGGCCTCCATGGGGTACAATACAGGTTATTTGATATTTTGAAGGTCATGCCTGCCTTTTTTTTTTTCCCTTTTGCACCAACCACCATAAGATTAAAGCAAATCCACCTGAAAGATTTGTTTAAATCTTCCTAGAGAGTAGATGTTTTTCATTTTCACCTGCTCTCTGGGAGAGCTTGTTTGTATGTACCCACAATTATTACATAGTTTTAATCCCAGCAAAGTTCATTTTTGTGTCTTGCTTCTTTTGAGTAACATTACATCATAAGCATTTTCCCAAATTATTACATCGGTCTTCAAAATTCCTGTTTTAATGATTTATTAGATCCTCCTCTGATTTAAGCCAGATATCTGTCTATGAAAATTATGTGTGGTAGGTGTGGGGAGAAGAGAGAGAGAGAAGAAAGACAATACCATGTCCTCTGTCCCCATTTACTGGGACCATCCACAGGCTGCAGGTTTTCACAGCAGGTGCCAGATAGCTAGACAAAGTATATTGTTCAAATTTCTCCTACTGGGCTGAATTTATAGCCCTGGAGGAGAAATTCCTGTAGAACTTCACAAACAGCTGTAATTACAACTTCGCCAAGATACCCGGTTCTTTGGTTCTGCATTACTTGTTTTATGGACGTCTTCTTGGGGAGCTCAAACCCCATGACACCCCAAGGCTTTTCGTAAAAGCACTAACACTTACAATTAAAGGAGGGCAACTAGAACAAATGGTTTGTTTTGAAAACATAGTCTGTCCATTAAGTTCTAGAAAAAGATCACTAATTTCTCAGAAACATCCCTTGATCTCAGAGTGATTCATTTGTGTACTTATGAGAATATATATATTTTTAAATTGGGCTTTTTTCCATGCCCTAAATCCATGGTCTCTATACTTCCCCATGTCTTTTTTCAAGCTGGCAAAGTAATAAAGAAAAATAAGAGAGGGCTTGATAACACTAGGTATTCAAAACACTTTCTTGTTGCTAAGGCTTTAAAATTCTTTTTTTTTATGGAACACAGTATTATCCTGTGCTTAGCTTGCTGTAGGTAATTTAGCAACAGGATTTACCTAACAGAGCAGTTTTTACTTGATCTAATTTTAGGTAATTACCTCTCTTTTCCAAGCTTGTTTCCCTCGTACTTCTGCTGGTCCTGGTTTGTCGCACACACATTTACCTAGAATCTCCTGCTTGTAAGGTAATAGATAGAACAGCTCAATTTCCTTCATCAGATTTCAAGCATGAACTATCAATAAATGTGTAGAATAAGGAATTCCACACCAGCCATAAAAACCTATCCACAAACAGGTGGAGAACAGAAAAAATAAAATAAAAACAAAAACAAAACGGGAACCAGAATGCCGAAGTCAATAAAAGATTTCATGAAACCAAGCCAACACTAGTATTGCTGACAGCTTGATATCGAATCTGAGTCATTACCCAAATAGGGCGCCCTACTTAATGTTCACCAAATACTGGGGATTTTCATTCAAAGGCTGTTTTCCTGGGACTGGGTTTGCTAATGCCGTAATAAAGTCAGTCCCTGGAAATAAGGAAGCAAGTCAGCTCTCTCCGCAGCAGCTACTCTCAGTTTCTGGAAAAACACTCTTTTTTCCTTAAAGAACACTTTTTTTTTTAACATCTTTTTGTTTGAGCACATTTAAAAATGCTTTACCTCAAATGAAGATGTCCGTTTCCAAATATTCCTTACAGAGAACAATGGGAAAATATCTTTTCTTCAGGGCCTCCTCTGTGTCAGGCATTGAGTAGGTGCCTTTTGCGTGTTTCCCACGGAAACTGGGCCAAATCACGTGCTGAACACTGTCCCCAGGACTGTCCCCAGAGGCTCCAGAGGCTCCATAGCCCTGGCTCCCGGAGCGGGCACTGTAAGAGCTTCCCTGCTTTTTATCACATGCTTTTATCACAAAATTTTTGTGAGGACCAAATTAAGGAGGGTAGTTGGGTTGGGGCGGGGGCAGAGAAGGGGGAGGTTAAAACTCCTAAGAGCAGTGTCTTTGTGGGGTAGGAGGCTACCTTCTACTTTTTTTTTTTTTTGAGAGAGAGAATGAGAGAGAGAGCATGAGAGGAGGGAGGTTCAGAGAGAGAAGCAGACTCCCTGCCGAGCAGGGAGCCCGATGTGGGACTCGATCCCGGGACTCCAGGATCATGACCTGAGCCAAAGGCAGTTGCTTAGCCAACTGAGCCACCCAGGCACCCTACTTTATTTTTTTTTTTTTAAGATTTATTTATTTATTTTAGAGAGAGAGAGAGCGCGTGGGGGGGAGGGGCAGAGGGAGAGGGAGAGAGAAACCCAAGCAGACTCCCCGCTGAGCGCAGAGCTCCCCCCTCCACGGGCTTAATCTCACCGCCCAGAGATCAGATCCGAACAGAAACCAAGAGTTGGCTGCTTAACCAAATGCGCCACCCAGGAGCCCCCGCTACCTTCTACTTGAGACGTTTTTAACATTATGCATTACATTTGAAGCAATCCACTTTTCAATAATAATTCTTCCTTTACACATAGTTTGCTGAAGTCTGGAACATACGGTATTAAGTAGAACAGTAGTGTTCACTTCACATGTAATGATTCATCCCAACCTAATGAAAATTAAAAAATACCATCTGAAGAATCCCTTTCTTACGACATAGATTTATTTTGAGAGCAGTTTTAGGTTGACAGAAAAAAATTAGCAGAAGGTACCCAAGGTCCTCATATATCCCATCTTTCCCAGACATCCTTCCCCTGTTATTAACATCCTGTATCATGGGGTACATTTCTTACCATTGATGAGCCAGTGTTGATACATTATTACTAGCTGAAGTCTGTAGTTTACATTAGTTCCACTCTTGGTATTACACACTCTGTGGGTCTCAACAAACGTATGACAAGTATCTCCCATGAGAGTATCCTACAGAATAGTATCACTGCCCTAAAAGTCCCCTGTGCTCTTCCTATTGATCCCTCTCTCCCTCCCCACCAAACAAACCCATGGTAACCACTGACAACAATTCTGTCTAAACCGCAACCAGGCTCCTCAGAGCTCTTTCTCGACCAGGCTTCCATCTTGGCCTATGAAGACTGGAACCAACACTAATGTAATCGCGAACAGCTTATGGCAGCATCCCAAGGATGACCCTAGCCCCCTCAAAGCACCTGCCTGAGAAAATGCAAGGCTCCCCAAAGAATTCACTGTTCCAGCCGACATCAGCAGACAGGGGCCCTAGCCCCTGGCCTCTGTGGGAGGGGAGGAGCCTAACTTCCACAAGTTCCAGTTAACAAACCCAGATGAGTTTTATATGGACTAACCCCCCATTCTTTTTTTTCTTTTTTTTTTTTTTAAAGATTTTATTTATTTATTTGAGAGAGAATGAGATAGAGAGAGAGAGCACATGAGAGGGGGGAGGGTCAGAGGGAGAAGCAGACTCCCTGCTGAGCAGAGAGCCCGATGCGGGACTCGATTCAGAGACTCCAGGATCATGACCTGAGCCGAAGGCAGTCGCTTAACCAACTGAGCCACCCAGGCACCCCTAACCCCCCATTCTTGTTTTTTGTAATTTTTCACTTCTCTGACTTTTCCTTCCCTCTGCCCCTCCTTCTCTCCTTAAAATGCTAGCCACCTCTGTACAGATCAAGGTTGAGTTTGGTCCGCTCTGGATTCGCTTCCCTATTGCAATTTTTCGAAATCTTTCCTTACCACTTGAGCTAGTGTGCAGCCTTGTTTATCTTTGATATGGCTGATCTTTTTATCGTCTCTGTAGTTTGGCTTTTTCTAGAATGTCATAGAGTTGGAATCATACAGGATGGAGACTTTTTAGATTGGCTTCTTTCATTTAGCAATATTTGAGTTTCCTCCATGTCTTTTCATGGCTTGACAGCTCATTTCTTTTTATCCCTGAGTAATATGCCGTAGTCTGGATGAAGGACAGTTTATTTATCTGTTCACCTATTGTAGGACATTTTGGCTGTTTCTAGGTTTTGGCAACTCGGAATAAAGCTGCTATCAATATTTGCATGCAGGTTTTTGTGTGGACATAAGTTTCCTGGAAATGTAGTGTTCGGTTTGGTTTTCCACCCAATATATGGTCTTAAGTCATCCGTATACTTCCAGAATAAGGAACCTTAATGAACTGGAGAAGTTAATATGCACAATGCTCAGTTAACCAGGATATTCTCCTCTGCATTTGACTTTAAGTAGAGAGAACAAATATATAAGGAAACAAGCTATTAGAAACTTGTTTTATAAAATCCCACAGCTTATATGTTATCCTGGGGTTGTTGCAGTTTATACTTGCAATTATATGTGTATCTATGTCTACATCTATATAATGGGCCTTCTAACTACACCATCCAGTTTTGAGAAAACCTTGAATGCTTGCCTTGGCCACAGAGCTCTGCTAAAGAGTTCCCTCCATACATCATGCCATGCTTGGCACCACGTGGTGTCACAACACATTGGGACCCTGGCCACACTGAGGAGACCATTAGTGGGGGCCTGGTCCAACAGCAGGAGGCAGCTTTGGAGGTGGCCTTGACCCAGCAGGGACAAGGTAATCTGTATCTTTAGTTTGGCCTACCAAAAAAATATTCCCTTCTTTTGATAAAACATTCCTTCAGACCATGTGGCACATATTTGGCAAGAATTGTGACCACAGCAATTAGTCTTAGGGGTGGGTTCCAAAACCATGTTGGACCAATCACAACCTTTATCCTGAAATATTTTAATTTGGAACCAGTGAGTCTAAGATTCATCTTCTCTCTGAAGATAGAAACATAGATCTCTGGAGACACCCATCTTCATGTTCCCTGCCCCGTGTTTAGTAAACTCTGTGAAAGAGAAGTGAAGCTGTGACCTAGAAGTAGAGGCCAGGGTCAAGGTGGTCTTCCAGGCCCTGATTCCCACTGCTCCTGAGACCCCCGTGCTTCCTGCTGATGTACAATAATATCCCCCTTTAAACTCTTTTGATCTGGGTCTGTGTTATCAGCTGAATCGTGTCCACCCAAAGTTCACACATTGAAGCCCAAACCCCTGGTACTTCAGAACGTGACCTTATTTGGAAATAGGGTCATTGTAGATATAATTAGTTAAGATGACATCATGATGATGGGCCCTAGTCAAATACGACTGGTGTTCATATAAAAATTCGGTCTGTGACTGAATTTATAGAGAGAACACCGTGTGAACATGAAGACAGCCAACTACAAGCCAAGGAGAAAGGCCTGGAACCGATCCTTCCCTGGCAGCCCTCAGAAGGAAACAACCCAGTCACCATCTTGATCTAGGACTTCTAGACTCCAGAACTGTGAGATAACACTTTCCTGTTTAAGCAACCCCATTTGTAGTGCTCTGTAATGGCCGCCCTAGAAAATTAATAGAGTTTATTACATGCAACCAAGAATTCTGACTATCATAAGCATCCTCTCATGGACAGTGAGGGTTAAATCAATTTAGTCTTCTCTTAGGGAATGAAGATTCAGTAAACTGGTTGATCAGTAACGGCAGGAGCACTCGATGTGGAGACACTGATAAGTATCCACAGGGACAGGGCCCTAACCCAGGGGACAATAGACTCTCAACTTTTGTGTCTTCCGAGTTGCTATCAGATGATTTGAGTACTGTTTTGATTTCCTCTGAAGCCAGCTACTTTGATATTGAAACATTTGCCCTCACTCTGTATTCCCTATTACCTGACCTACTTTGAATGTGCCCTTGTTCCTTGCAGCCTGAAAGATCTTGAATCCACACAACCAATAATACGTTTTTTAACTGAAATTTTTATTGAGATAGTGATAGACTCACGTGCAAGAAATAACAGAGAGGGGCGCCTGGGTGGCTCAGTTGGTTAAGCGACTGCCTTCGGCTCAGGTCATGATCCTGGAGTCCCGGGATCGAGTCCCACCTCGGGCTCCCTGCTCGGCGGGGAGTCTGCTTCTCCCTCTGACCCTCCCCCCTCTCATGTGCTCTCTCTCATTCTCTCTCTCTCAAATAAATAAATAAAATCGTTAAAAAAAAAAAAAGAAATAACAGAGAGATTCAATATACACTTAACCAGTTTCAGCGGTAATATGTCGCAAAACTAGAGTATAATATCCCCACCAGTATTTGACATAGGCACGATCCACCCATCTTCACTTTTGTTTTACTTATGCTCCTGTGGGTGTTTAGCTCCACACAATTTTATCACCTGTGTGTTTTCATGTATCCAACCACAGTCAAGATTTTGAACAACAACAGATACTTTTGGTAAAATTTTCCAGCAATAAGGATAGAAACAAATACAGTTTTTTGGCAAAGTCCAGTTTAACATAAAACACAATAAAACAGATCAGCTGTATCCCAACTGGCCCATTTGCTTCCCGTACTTCTCTTAGAACTATTACACTTTTTTATAGTTGTTCATTCAGTTGTGTGTAATTCCCCCCAACTTCCATTCTCCGCAAGGATAAGAACTCTGTCTGGCTTGGTTACCATTGTATTCCAAATTCCCAGAGGCGGCCACTTTCAACCTTTCTAATTATTTTATCTGAGATTTATTCCCAAATTTCTAAACAATATGTTTATGATAAATTAATTTTTTTCTAGTAAGATATCAATTTGCTCCTATTATGATCAATCAGTATTATTCTTTCTTATATCATCACAAACACATACACTTCACAATCCTCCCAGAATAACAGTTTGACATTGCTTAAATTAAAATATGGACTTTACATTAGGACAAGTTTTCCTTCCTGTTGAACCACATGGAGCACAGTAATAAATTCCTTTACTACACAACTGATTGTTCTCGAATTAACAACTAAATTATCTTTCCATCTGCTTAGTTTTCTATGTACCTATATTAATTTTTCTTCCAAACTCTATTAGTCATACACATAGAAATCAATTAGGTTTCTTTTTCGTTTATTTTTTATTTTTCCAAATTTTTATCTAAATTATAGCTAATTAACATATAGTATAATATTGGTTTCAGAAGTAGAAGTTAGTGAGTCATCACTTACTTCTAATACCCAGTGCTCATCACAAATTCCCTCCTTAATGCCCATCACCCATTTAGCCCATCCCCCACCTAGGTTTCTTCTTAAAACTTTTAAAATTCCTTTGTCCTCTTACTCCAATCTGGACTGAAAGATAGCTCTCTGTGCTTACTGCATGGTGCTTCCTGTTGTTCTGATTGTTCTGAGAAGTCTTTTCCCCATTATTCTGTATCACATGTCTTACAAATCTTTTTCTTTCCTGGCTTACTCCCTCATTTTATAAAGAACACATTCCAGTAGCTTCTTAAGAAAAGGTGCACAAGTGGTAAAAATTTTGAAGCCCTATACATCTTTGTTTATTTTCATACTTGATAGTTTAGCTGGAAATGGAATTCTAGAGGTACACATGCCACCTCTGTTTCCTCATCCTTTTGTTTCTTGCCAACAATCAAGTACCAAATTTATTTTTCCAAGGGGTATAAATCACTCAAACCACTATCTATTCCTGCATTTTGTTCCCCTCAAACTCTTGAAATTCTCACTTCCCCTGGCTTCCATAACCTTGTCCTCTCCTGGTTTGTTATTGCTCTAGCTATTCCTGCTCTCCCTCACTTTTTATCCACGTACCCCTTCAATTTCAGCTTTCCTCACAGCCATGGCTTCTTTATGATTCTACTAAGCTCCTGAGAGAAATAAGCCATTAGTAATAAAGGCTGGAAATAAGAGAGGCTTCAAAACATAGAAGTGTTTTTCTCTTTCTTATAAATCCAGTGGGAGTGGCTCCAGTACCAATATGGCCACTCCAAATGTCATCAAGGTTGCAAGCTTTTGTCTTTCTGCTCTGCAATCCCAGAACTGCTGATAGTGCTCTGGGCATCATGTCTGCTTTTCAGGAAGAAGATAAGAGGAAGGATTGAGGGAAGGAAAAAAGGTACCTGCCATAGCTTCCTCCTTTTAAGGAGGTTTTGGTTGTTGAGTTCCCATCCAGCTTTGGGACTCAGGGCAAATTTAGTCACATGGCCATGCCTAGCTATAAAGAAGCTTAGGAAATAAATCCTTCTAGCTAGGCATAGTGTTACCTAGATACAATTAGTATCTTTTTACTAAGGAAGAGAAATAGATCAGTTATTTGCTGGGCAAGTAGCAGTCTCTGCCATGACTGGTATAGCTCACACCCTTGATTTTGACTGTCTGGTCCAGCATCTACCCCTTCCTTTGGTGACAGCCCCTCAGTTTCCCCTCCCCCATTGCCTGAAGTCTTGGCAGGACTCTCAGTCAGGATGCCTCTATGTTTTCTTGGCCAAAGAGTAAATATCTGACCTAAGATAGGCCCATCATGTCCTCTCTTCCTGTAACTTGACTCTTGAGTAGAGTATCAAAAAGACTGGAAATGATGGAAAGTGACTCAAGCAATGTCCTTAAAAGATTCTCCATTAGATCCATGAAATAGTTCTGATTCCTGTAAGTGTTTTCTTTGAGCTGCCTCCAATCTTCCAATAAATCCACTCTTTCCTCCTTAAGTTAGAATCAGCTTCTGCTGCTTGCCATCAAAGCATCCTACTTGCTACTACTCTGGCTCTCCCATCTCCACTCTCAAGGCCTCTCCACTGCATAACTTCAGAAGACACCATTTATATTACATTCTATTGAGCTGTGAATGGTGCTCTTGACACAGTGCAAGAAATGACCCTATCATGCTAATTTGTTCTCTATCCCGCTGCTAGAGTTAGCTTTCTGAAGAACAGGTAACGACATTCTGCTTCATTCCTTGAAAACCTTCAATGGCTCTCCAATACAATAAATAATAAAAGCCAAACAGACTTCAACACATTTCATAATATGGTTCCTGTTGGTTTTCTTAGCACTACCATCTACATGCTCCTCCCTTTCATGCATCTTGCACCCAAGGCTGGGCATATTGGACAAGCCATATTTCAATACATCCTGTGTTCTTCAGCCCCCATGCCTGGTCCAGTGTGGGAATCTCTTTCCTTTTCCTCCCAATATCTCAGTGGTCAACATCCTAACCACCAGTGAAGGCCCTGCTGACATTCTACTGTCATTGACTTCCTAGGTCTTCTGGTCAGAATGTATCACCTCATTTTCAATGACCATTATACTTTGTTTGTGTCCCTGATTACTTTACTTCCCATGTCTTATCTATAATTATAGTCTTTTTTTTTTTTTTTTTAGAGAGAGAGAGAGAGAGAGAGATTGTGAGTGTGTGTGGGTGAGTAGGGGGGAAGAGCAGAGGGAGAGAGAGAATCTCAAGCAGGCTCCACACCCAGTGCTGACCCCTACAGAGGGCTTGATTTCATGACCCTGAAATCATGACCTGAGCCAGAACCAAGAGTCAGATGCTTAACCAACTGAGCCACCTAGGTACCTCTGTAATTATAGTCTTAATCAGACGTCTCTTTCCTCCATTTTATCATGAGCCCCTAAAAGACATTGACTATCCTATTTACTTGGTGTACCCCATAGGTTCCCTGCAGAGCTTCTCACTCAATTCATGTTTTCCGCTCAACAGAATGGAAACCTTTAAAATCAGACAGAAAGTAGTTCAGGGAGCTGGAGAGACTTATTTTGGGGAATCGTAGGGAAGTGATTCTTCTGAGCTGGGTTTGTCCTCTTCTGATGCCCACCATACAAGTCTCTCTCTTAAGCTCTGTGCCCACAGCTCCATTGGAGGCGCTGAGTCCCTATTCAGCTTTATTATGCCAACACAACCAGTAAGAAAATCTTCGTCTCCATGTAAATTTCCTTTACTTTATTACTAAAGAGTACCATACAAAGAACCTGAAAGAATGTATGAATTAAATGAATAAATGCATTAGGGAAGAACATTTTCTCTAAAAACAGATGTTTTTCTTCAAATATTGAATGACCTATCACCATTGTTGGAACTCTGTTTTCTGAGAGACACTGAATATACATGTGATTTTAGTAATATCTTGGATAATAATATCTTAATTTTTGATAAAAGGAAATGTACAATTATGTATATATAAAAGAGGGTTACATTAATTATTCTACTACTTATTTTCTTATTAAAACATGTCAGACTGCATGCAGAATACAAAAAATAATAGAATTTAAGGGCAATCATCAAGGAATCTAATTTTCTTACTTAGAAATTCTGAATACTTAAAAGTGAGATATATTTAATAACTATAGTATTTTATTTTAGTGGCTTGTTCCCTCCCTGATAGAACATTTATCCCTTCTATTGCTTTTAACCTAACACGGTGACTCATTTTCCTATATTGAATCACATACTGTAATTTCCTAATAAAAGGTCATGATATTATCTGATATGGTCCCTTTGAAACATTCTCATTCTTGATTCTCCTGCAGAAGAATTCCTTAATGATGGTAGGAAGGAAGGAGGGGAAGAAAGAAGGGAGGGAATGGTGAAGGGAGGGAAGAAGAAAAAGAGCCTCCTGCTTCTTTCTGCTGTTAGTGATCACTGAACCAGATTCAGAAGCAAGCGTCTCAAAAGACTAAACAGTGACTCCACCCTTCACTTTTTTCTTTTTCTTTTTAAAAATACCTTTGCAGATCTCTTTAATGTCTGGTTTAACGGAAAACTCAATTCTCTGTTTCTGCATTCAATCTGTTGCAGTATCTGGGTTTTTAAAATTATTATTGAAGTATAGTTGACACACAGTGTTACATCAGTTTCAGTTGTACAACACAGTGACTCAACAATGGTATGGGTTGTCACACCCCAAGCTCATCACAAATGTAGCTGCCATCTGTCACCATATAACGCTATCACAATACCATTGACTATATTCCCTGTGCTATGCCCGTTTCAGCTTTTTCTTAAGATTGACTCTTTAGTTCAGTCTTCTCTTTTCTGTGGGAGTTATTAGGATCATATACAACACCTCTTGTTTCTCTAAGATGTTCCTCTAGGCAGATCTTGGGCCATTCTTTCTTCATTATGCTAATCCTCTAAAACCTTCTCTGCCCCCAGATCTAAATTTCTGGTCCAAGTAGCCCCTGTTCTCCTCCTCCTCAGGTTGTGTCCTCTGTGCTGGAGTCACACGAACCCTGTTGGTCCCGCCCAGTTACCAAGTCCTCCAAACACCTTCCCCAGCTACTTTTGTTACAACCTCCTCTCAGCTCCCCAGTAATGAGTAATTTGTCAGGGTGCCTGGGTGGCTCAGTCATTGAGCATCTGCCTTTGGCTCAGGTCATGATCCCAGGGTCCTGGGATCAAGCCCCACATCAGGCTCCCTGCTCAGTGGGAAGCCTGCTTCTCCCTCTCCCACTTCCCCTACTTATGTTCCCTCTTTTGCTGTCGCTCTCTGTCAAATAAATAAATAAAATCTTTTTTAAAAAATGAGTAATTTGTCACCCTAAATTATCACCATTCTTTTGTTTGGCTTCCTTCATTGAACAGGAAGCTCCTCAGGAACAGGAACCTTTGAAATCCTTCCCTTAGTGGGGAGTCGGTGAAAGCCTACCATTCTTTTCACTTTCTCCCAAGAAAATGTTGCCACGTTCCTCTTGAGCTGACACACAGATTCAGTTAGGCTCTTTCTCAAAAGGCCTCACCTGGCTTCTCATGGCCCGTTAAATGAGCTCTAGACACTCATATGGTTGTGGGTGGTTCTGAACCTATTCCTCCTACCCTCATCCCCAGCTTGCTCTCCTGTCTCCATAAGCTGTCCATCTGTTCCCCTCCAGATCTCATCTCTTTTCTTCTATTATGTGGTTGCTTTGTTTCTGGATATTCTTTTTTTTTTAATGATTTTATTTATTTATTTATTTATTTATTTATTTATTTGAGAGAGAGAGTGAGAGAGAGCATGAGTGGGGGAGGGGTAGAGGGAGAGGGAGAAGCAGACTCCCTGCTGAGCAGGGATCCTGATGCAGGGCTCGATCCCAGGACCCTGAGATCATGACCCAAGCTGAAGGCAGATGCTTAACCCACCAAGCCACCCAGATGCCCCTGTTTCTGGGTATTCTAACACTTCACATTCATTCAGCAGTAAAAACAGAAATAATCCAATCTGTGAACTGTTTGAGTATTACTAGACTATCAAATCCTATTGTATGATTTCTCTTAAGCTTTTTTTCCCAACTATGAAACCACCTTCCCTATTCAGTGCTGTTCAAATCCTAATTCCTTCTTTAGGTGTTTGCTATACTCCTCTGGACTTCTATAGTTAAGGAAAGAATGGAAGACCCTCCTTCCTCTCAAATTCATCTGTCTTTAACTCCAGAACATCTGCTCTTATAAAATGACAAAATAATGATCTTATCCATCTTTCTTCCCCCAAAAAGGATCCTAAGATTTAATTTTAAAGTATACAGATAATATAATATATAAAAACTTCAATAGTTCCAGACAAATTTAAAGTGCCCTATTTCCAATCTTCACTATTGTCATCGGGCTGGCGTGAAGCCTTCGAGACATTTCCTATGCATGTACATATATGTTTGGGCGGCTGTGGAAATAGATAACATTTTGGTTTTGTTTGAGTTGCAGAACTATTCATGGGAGTCAAGGCCAAACCCGTAAGAAATTACAACATGTCTGTTCTGGCCTTTTGTAATATCCTTGCCCCTTGTGGGGCAAGGCTCGAGGCAGCCAATTGCTCACTGTCAAACTGCCAAGCTAAAGCATAATACTTGATAATAACTGTGGATTTTTGAGAAACAAGTTGGCCTAGAGGATGCCTGTAGCCTCACTTCCTGCTGGTTGCTGTGGCACGCAGAGATGAGGGAGGCTGGAGTCCCCGAGAGAGTGGTTGGAAGTGTTGGTTGCCCCGGTCAACTAGGGGTCTGCTCGTAGAGCTGGTTCTTCTGTCAGAATCTCAGGCTTCTGTCATGGAGGGGGCAGATAATGAGTAAGTAGGCCAAATGCCTACCTGGAACTTGGCTTAAGTTTTTCTCTCTAGATTTTTGGATAAAACCATTGAAAAATTTTACCTAGCACAGTTTGGTTAGTGTCACAAAGCAAAATCATATAAGCCAAGTGCTATTGGAATGCCTGGTTTCCTAATGCTTAATAGTTGGTGAAAATTCTGATCTGTTTATAAGACAAACTGAAATGATGAGAATAAGAAGCAAATACTTGATCTATGGTATTGTATCATTACCCCTACATTTCCCATTTCACAAGGAATTCTGGCTACATGCATGAAGTGGAATCTGTTGGTTAATGGATGCTAATGGGAGACCTAGTGGTACAGCAGAAGGCCA
This sequence comes from Mirounga angustirostris, assembly GCF_029215605.1. NCBI lineage: Eukaryota > Metazoa > Chordata > Mammalia > Carnivora > Phocidae > Mirounga > Mirounga angustirostris. The sequence continues at coordinate 11,819,085 of NW_026991711.1, read as the reverse complement.
GGACACCTTGTGCTGTGGCCCATGGCAAAGCACAAGATTTAGGGAGTGAAGACAGCACTTTCATTTCTCTCATAAGTAAAAGAAACATCATATCCAAAAGGTATTTTTTCCAATAACTCACTGAAACTTCTTTGCCCCCCAAAGGCTGAACCAATATGAAATAATGGCAGGCATCATTCAAGTTTTCCTATAATAATATTTATTTACATATATATATTACTTACTAAAGAAAATCTCTTCATGAATGAAACATCTGTTCATTATTTTTGAAACTGGAAATACGCCATAATCAAGAAGGAGGAAATCACCTGTGTTTGTCTGCATGGAAATAACCCATAGTAAAAATTGTATGTGTGTAGATCAAAGGAACAAAATAGAGAACCCAGAAATGGACTCTCAACTCTATGGCCAACTAATCTTCAACAAAGCAGTAAAGAATATACAATGGAAAAAAGACAGTCTCACTTCAACAAATGGTGTTGGGAAAATTGGACAGCCACATGCAGAAGAATGAAACTGGACCATTTTCTTACACCATTCACAAAAATAAACTCAAAATGGATGAAAGACCTAAATGTGAGACAGAACTCCATCAAAATCCTAGAGGAGAACACAAGCAGCAACCTCTATGACCTTGGCTGCAGCAACTTCTTGCTAGACATTGTCTAATTGACAATGTCCCCTTGTCTCCAAAGGCAAGGGGAACAAAGGCCAAAATGAGCTATTGGGACTTCATCAAGATAAAAAGCTTTTGCACAGCAAAGGAAACAGTCAAAAAAACCAAAGACAACCTACAGAATGGGAGAAGACATTTGCAAATGTTTTATCAGATAAAGGGTTAGTATCAAAAATCTATAAAGAACTTATCAAACTGAACACCCAAAGAACAATAATCCAATCAAGAAATGGGCAGAAGACATGAACAGACATTTCTCCAAAGAAGACATACAAATGGCCAACAGACACATGAAAAAATGCTCAACATCACTCGGCATCAGGGAAATACAAATCAAATCTACAATGAGATACCACCTCACACCAGTCAGAATGGCTAAAATTAACAAATCAAGAAATAACAAATGTTGGCAAGGATGTGGAGAAAGGACAACCCTCTTACACTGCTGGTGGGAATGCAAGCTGGTACAGCTCCTCTGGAAAACAGTATGAAGTTCCTCAAAGTTAAAACTAGAGCTACCCTATGACCCAGTAATTACACTACTAGGTATTTACCCCAAAGATAACAAATGTAGTGATCTAAAGGGGCACCTACACCCCAATGTTTATAGCAGCACAATAGCCAAACTATGGAAAGAGCCCAGATGTCCATCAACAGATGAATGGATAAAGAAGATGTGGTATATATACATATATATGTATATATGTATATATGTGTGTGTGCATATATATATATATATATATGGAATATTACTCAGCCATCAAAAAATGATATCTTGCCATTTGCAACAATGTGGATGGAACTAGAGGGTATTATGCTAAATGAAACAAGTCAATCAGAGAAAGACAATTATATGATTTCACTCATATGTGGAATTTAAGAAACAAAACAGGAGCATAGAGGAAAGGAGAGAAAAATAAAACAAGATGAAATCAGAGAGGGAGACAAACCAAAAGAGACTCTTAACCATAGGAAACTGAGGGTTGCTGGAGGGGAGGTGGGTGGGGTGTTGGGGTAACTGGGTGATGGGCATTAAGGGGAGGGCACATGATATAATGAGCACTGGGTGTTATTTACAAATGATGAATCACTGAACTCTACCTCTGATACTAAAAATACACTCTATGTTAATTAACTGAATGTAAATTAAATTAAATTTTAAAAAGTAAATAAAAATTAAAATCCAATAAAAATATAGTTACTCCAAAAAATTGTATGTGTGTCCTTTCATTCTTTTTTCTATGTTTATATATATATTTTCCATTTTTAAACATTTCTTTCTATGAGTTTTAACACATACAGATTTTGTTACACCCACCAAAATCAGGATATACAACAGTTCTATCACTCCTCAAGTTCCTCTTGTTATCCCCTTTTGGTCATATCTTCCTTTACCCCTAATCTCTGGCACTAGTAAACACTTCCCTATCTCCATAGATTTGGGTTTTTGAAATTTCATATAAATGGAATCAGAGAGTGTGTAATCTGTTGAGATTGGCTTTTTTCCATCAGTGTGTATGAAATTCATCCAAGGTGCTGTGTGTATCAATAGTTCATTACTTTTTATTGTGGAATATTCCACTGTATCAATGTATCATGGTTTGTTTATATATTTACAGGTCAAAAGACCTTTGGGCTGTCTCCCATTCTGGTAATTGTGAGTAGAACTGCTACAAATATTTGTACACAAATGTTTAAGTAAACCCAAGTTTTCATTTTTCTAGAGTTTAAATACATAGGAGTGAAATTATTAGGTCTTATGGTAACTGAACGCTTACTTTGTAAGAAACTGCCAAACTGTTTTCCAGTTTGTTATATTGTACCTTGTTACATTCTCAACAGCAAGGTGTGAGCCTTCCAGGTGCCCTATATCCTTGCCAGCACTTGTTATTGTCACTGCATTTAATTTTAGTCACCCTAATGGTATGTAGTGGTATCTCAGCATGGTTTCAATTTGCATTGTCCTATTGGCTGATAATGTTAAACATACTGTACTTTATTTGCTATCCACATATCCTCTTAGATAAAGCATCTGTTCAAGTCTTTCATCATTTTTAAATTGGGATTTTTTTTCTTACTGTTGAGTTTTGAAAGTTCTTTATATATTGAAATCAAATCCTTTGTTGGCTAGACAATTTACAAATACTTTCTTCTGGTTTGTAGTTTATCTTCATATTCTTGTAACAATGGGTATACATGGGTGTTTTTTTTAAGATTTTATTTATTTATTTGAGAGAGAGAGAATGAGAGAGAGAGCATGAGAGAGGGGAGGGTCAGAGGGAGAAGCAGGCTCCCCACTGAGCAGGGAGCCCGATGCGGGACTGGATCCTGGGACTCAGGATCATGACCTGAGCCGAAGGCAGTCGCCCAACCAACTGAGCCACCCAGGCTCCCAGGTATACACGTTTTAAAAACAAAACTGAAATCATAATGAGCATGCTATTTTATAATGTATCTCTTTCATTTAGCAATGTATCTTAGACATCTTCCATGTGATTAGTTCTTAGCATAATTCCAGTGGCTGCCAAGTACTCCATTATGGAGATGTAGAATCTTAATGTATTTAACAAACTCATCTATTGAACACTGAGGTTGCTTTTTGTTGTTGTTGTTTTTGTTTTGTTTTGTTTATGTTTCCCATGGAAGCGTGATCCATTTTGAGTTCACATTTGTATGAGGGGTGAGGTGTGGCTGTTTAGGTCAAAGCTTTCCCCCCCCTTCCTTCCTTCCTTCCTTCCTTTCTTCTTTCTCTCTCTCTTTCTTTTTTTATTTTCAGAGAGAAAGAGAGAGAGAGAGAACAAGTGGTGAGGAGGGTCAGAGAGAGAGGGAGAAGCAGACTCTCTGCTGATCAGGGAGCCCGATTCGGGGCTCGATCCCAGGACCCTGATATCATGACCCAAGCCGAAGGCAGACACCCAACTGACTGAGCCACCCAGGCACCCCTGTTTTCTATTTTTTACTGTTAAAAATATCCTTAGAGCTAAATCTTTTCACACATTCTAAATGTTTTCCTAGGACAGATACTGAGAAGTGGAATTGTTCTTTCAGATTATACACACTTTCAAGGCTTTAAAAAAATACGTAATGCCAAACTGTCCTCCAGAAAGCCTATTTAAGTCAAATTGTCAGGGTATGAAATAACACTGGGTACTATTGTTGTTTTTTAACTTTGCTTCCTTGTTAGCTTAAAAGAAGTATCTCATTGATTTTTAAAAATAAACCATTCTTGGGGTGCCTGGGTGGTGCAGTCAGTTAAGTGCTTGGATCCTGATCTTGGGGTGGTGAGATCAAACCCCACAACAGACTCTGTGCTCAGTGTGGGGTCGGCTTGAGATTCTCTCCCTCTCTCCCTCTGCCTTTCCTGCTCCTGCTCTCGCTCTCTCTAAAAATAAATAAATCTTTAAAAAAAAATGCCATTCTTTCATTACAAGTAAGGCTGAATATTTATTTAAGTGCTTTTTGCCATTTGTATATTTGTGTATGCGTGTGAATTATCTCTTTGTGTCCCTTGTGCATTTTTGGGCACCTTCCTTGTTTCTGTTTTAAGGATCTTTGTGCATTTTTATATAGGGAAGGTTCATCTTTTTATTATTCTATGATAACTCTTTTATTGCAAATGTTTTCCTCCAGCGTTTCATTTCAATGTTCCTTAATTGTGCAGGCCCTTCTTGAGGCCTCGTTCAAATCCTTGTAAGTGAGGGATCCATTAGTGTGAGGGTTGCCAGATTTAGCAAATAAAAATAAACAACAAATAAGGGTGCCTGTGTGGCTCAGTCGGTTAAGCATCTGACTTTTTTTTTTTAAGATTTTATTTATTTAAGAGAATTCGCACAAGCAGGGGGGAGGGACAGAGGGAGAGGAGAAGCAGACTCCCCACTGAGCAGGAGCCCGATGTGGGGCTCTATCCCAGGACCCTGAGATCATGACCTGAGCTGAAGGCCGATGCTAAACCAACTGAGCCACCCAGGCATCCCCTAAACATCTGACTCTTGACCTCCGGTCTTGATTTCAGGGTTCTGAGTTCAAGCCCCATCTTGGGCTTTATGCTGGGTGTGGAACTTACTTGATAAATAAATAAGTAAGTAAATAAATGAATAAACAAACAAACAACAAATAATTTTTAATAATTATGCCAGAAAAATTATTATTTATCTGAAATGTAAATGTAACTGAGTATCCTGTATCTTATCTAGCAACCCAGTCAAGAGTCACAACTGCAGTGAAGTATGGCTGAATTGGGTATTCGGTTCTAAACTCAGCACATTTGGTGAAAATTGTGTAAGGCCAAAAGTGCCTTTAAAAGTCCTTTAAAGGGACACCTGAGTGGCTCAGTAGGTTAAGCATCTGCCTTTGGCTCAGGTCATGATCCCAGGGTCCTGGGATGGAGCCCTGCATCGGCTTCCTGCTCAGCAGGGGAGTCCGCTTCTCCCTGCGCCCCTCCCCCAGCTCATGCTCTCTCTTTCTCAAATAAAATCCTAAAAATAAAACAAAAAATAAAAGTCTTTTAAGAAGCTTTCAGTATGTATGGAGTTCTGTCTTCTACCTTACATAGTAATCCATTCATTTATTTATTTATTTAGAGTGTGAGTGGGGGGAGGGGCAGAGGGAGAGGGAGAGAGAATCTCAGCGCTGAGCACGGGAGCCCAACATCGGGCTCCATCTCACGACCCCGAGATCATGACCTGAGCCTAAATCAAGAGTCCGACTTTGACTAAAGCCACCCAGGTGCTCCGCCCGCCCCCCACCGGGTGTATATGGTAATTCTTATGCTCAGTGAAGTTGAGATCCTCTCAGAACAGAAGGAAAGTAAGTCCCTGGGCAGATGTCTGGTCATTCAAACCACTTCATTTCGTGTAAATAGGTATGGGAGGGAAAAGGTGAGGAAGTTAAAGTGTTTCTGTTTGCCTACAAGCTTTTTCTGGTTTATATCAGTTTCTAAAATGTTTAAACAAGTATTTATTGGTAGTTGTAATTCAGATATAGTAGCAAAGTTCATCTCACATGAGAATTATGTTCTAAAGTTAGCTCTCAAGGAAAACATGACCAGGCTGTGACTCCATCAAATTATTTTTATACAGTTACCCTTCAGTCCCCATGCTCCCCAACTCCCTCAGTCCAAACTGTATTTTCAATAAACTTTCTGATCCCAAATATTTTTCTTCAGGGGAAACATGTATATTTTGGCCCATTCAGCAGCTACTTAAGGGTAATCATGGTGATGGGCCTTACACCACCTGTTATGCAATCGTGTGCTGTTTTAGGCACCCTTTGTCTTTGTTTCTTTTTATGGATGTTTTTCTAAAAACTTTGCCCAACATTTTATCTTAGTGAAATATACCTACTGATACTCAAAAATTTCAAATCAATCATTAGCCAGGAGTCTAAAGCAAAATGTATAGAAAGATATATTCATTTTTCTCAAGTAATTCATGAATGACATTCAAATCTCATGTATTTCTAGCATATTTGAAACAGTCCCATGAAATAAAAAATGTGTAATCCTAGCCTAAGTTCATTTTTAATAGGATTTGGCCTGTAATAAAAGGTTCTGTCATCTTATCTGCATTCTCTTCCATATATTTATATCTATTTCTTATAATATATATATAATATATTCAATATATTTCTATATATTCATATACATATATATAAAGGCTCATTCAGTTTGTTGTTTTACATATTAGGTACATTGCTTTTGTTGGCTAATACCATCTAAGCCCACGAATTTTCTCCTTATATGCTAATTTCCAATCCAACATATTATAAAGGAATCACATGGCTCTATTCATTTGCTGTGGTCGCTGGAAAATCATGTTCACTTCTGAATAGATTGGCCAGTCCAGGTGCAACTTAAACATTTATAAATAAATATACATACAAAAATACACATACATAAATATATATGTACACATATAAATATATATATGCAAACATATGTGTGTATATATATATTTAAACCTTTTATTGTGGAAAATTTCAAATGCATAAAAGTGGAGAAAATGGTATAATCACCCTCCTGTACCCAATACCCAACTTCAATGATTACCAACTTTTTCACAATAATGATATATATTTTAATTAGCTTTTTTGGAAGTGCAACATACATACAAAAAGTGCACAGATCATAGGTGTACAGCTCTATGAATTATTACAAAGTTGCTGCAGCCAGGTAACTACCACCTAGATTAAGATACAGAACATTACCAGCACTACAATAGCCCCCACAAGATGGCCTCCTAATCACCACCTCTTTTTTTTTTTTTTTAATTTATTTATTTGGCAGAGAGATAGAGAGAGAGCACACATAGGCAGAGCGGCAGGCAGAGGGAGAGGGAGAAGCAGGCTCTCCACTGAGCAGGCAGCCCGATGCAGGGCTCGATCCCAGGACCCTGGAACCATGACCTGAGCCAAAGGCAGATGCTTAACCGACTGAGCCACCCAGGTGCCCTAATCACCACCTTTTTATAGCTTTTAAAAGGTAACCACTATCCTGATCTCTAACATTATAGATTACTTTTGCCTGTTTTTGAACTTTATATAAAGGGAATCCTGCAAGTGTTCTCATTCTCTTTGTTTTACTTAATATGTTTGTGAGATTAATAAATATTATTGTTTTTAATAGTAATTTGTTTTCATTGCTGTATAGTACTCTATGGTAGAACTATATTATATTTATCCATACTACTGTAGATAAACATTAGAGCTCATTTTGATGAACATATCTTTTGGTGGAATGTAAGTAGGTAGTTAGGTCTAGAAGTGAAATTTCTGGGCTATAGAATATGTGTGTCAAATAATTTCCCACCAATTTATACTCCCACTGACAGGGTATGTGCCTTCCAGTTGTCCCACATCCTTGTCAACACTTGATGTTGTCAGTCTTTTCAATTTTAGCTCTTCTGCCGTGTAGCTGTATCTCATTGAAGTTTTAATTTGCAATTTCCTCGTAAGTAATGAGGTCAAACATGTTTTCATTTTTGTTGACCACTATCTACTCTTGTGATGTTCTATCTCTTGCCCACTTTTCTACTTACTTGTCTTTGAAAAAATTGATTTATAAGAATTCTTGTATTGTGGATAGGAATGCTTTGTTGGTTTTACGCACAGCAAATGTGGCTAAAGTGCATTTGAAAGATGCAGGGTCCTGAAAGAAAGCAAATAAATATAAAGTACTAATATTGTTGTTCACTGCCTCACTTATAAGATGAAGGGTGAACCATTTTAAAATCCAAAAAAATGATCACAATCTGAATTTGAGGGTTGGAGCTTATCCAGTGTCTAGTATTTTTGCAGAAATTTCAAGAAAAAGGCAAGTAAATCTAGTGATACAGAGGAGTGAATAGCTGGCTAGTTACCCAGACAAGTGGATGGCATTATTTTGGTGAGAAGAGCAGTCCCTGACATGAGGATCTGGCCTGGTACTTACAGCTAGGCCTTGAGTATAAACAGTTTCACAGAACATGAACATCAGACAAGGCCACTCTTGACTATGATCAAGACAAAACACAACCCCTCTGTAATTATGTCTAAAGAACAGACAAAACCTGAACATTGGCCAAACCACAAAATGACCAAACATTCCCCCTACTCTGGCTAAGAAGAGTGACTTCTGTTTCTTTACCAATTTCAGCTTTAGCCTCAGTCTAGCCTGCTAACCTTCCAGATAAGCTCATTAAGATATCCATTCTTAAGAATTACCCCTGCTTCTTGGCAACATCCAATCCAGAGCAAAGCTTCACTTCTGTAAACACTCCCCCAAATCATCCAACAAAAGCTCCAATCCTATAATGAGTCCCTTTCTAATACTCTCCTACTGAGATGTCCCATGGTTCTCCATGATGTGCATCCTCCCTCCCTCTACTGAATAATAAATCTGACTAGTAATGAACCCAACCACTGGTGTGTTCGTGATGGCCTTTGGATGGAGGGCATTGACATTGGAGATTTCAGGACAACCTAGCAGCCTGAGACAGGTAACTTGTCAGGACACTAAAAATACACCTATCTATGGAGCAAATTTATATTAGCCACAGACACAGAAATGGATGGATAAATAAAATTATTAATTTTTTTAAAAACCCAGAGGAGACAGAAAAATTTATAGAGATAGAAAGTAGATTTGTGGTTGGGGCGCCTGGGTGGCTCAGTTGGTTAAGCGACTGCCTTCGGCTCAGGTCATGATCCTGGAGTCCCGGGATCGAGTCCCGCATTGGGCTCCCTGCTCAGTGGGGAGTCTGCTTCTCCCTCTGATTCTCCCCCTCTCATGCTCTCTCTCTCTATCTCATTCTCTCTCTCAAATAAATAAATAAAATCTTTAAAAAAAAAAAAGAAAGTAGATTTGTGGTTGCCTAAAGCTGTGTGTGGAAAGGGAGATTAAATGTTAAAGGTCATCTTGTTGGGGGCTGGTCTAAATCTGTATTATGGTGATGATGGCATGTCTCAGTAAATTTGTTAAAAATCATTGACTTGTACACTTAAACTGAGTGAATTGCATGATATGTAAATTATACCTCAATAAAGTTGTTAAAACAACAGTAATCCCACAGAACAGCTACTTGAATCCAGCAAACATTCTCTCTCTGTAAGCAAACTACATGGCAAACTACACTGTAAGTGGAAAGTTGGTTGCTGGGCATACAAAGTAGAATTAGCTACATGATTAGAATATGTTCCTGTGTATCACAGTAACACCCATGTTGCAGATGTGGAAGTTTTGGGCCAGGCCATTACTGTCTTCCCAGAGTTACCCTTTGGTGGTGTTTGCCTCTGTGGCTTTCATTTTCCCAGATTCTTCTGGCTGAATAATCCCTCTTCTGATTGCAACTCCTACTTTAGCGTATAAATCAAGTCTTGTCCTGGGAACCATTCTTTCATCTTAAATTTTAAGATTTCTTATACCTTGGCTCTGAACTACTGTGAGTTGCATTTAGAGCCTATTGTTCCTGGCCAGTTTTATTTCCTAGTTGCAGTATTTAGACTGGGGAAGGGGACCATGGATGATTCACTTTTTGTCCCTTGGACCATCATAGTTTTATACCAGAAATTAAAGAACAATGAGGTGATTTTTATCTTCTAGAAAATCCTGAAAGCTCATTCTTTTACAGGATTATAATTAGTAGACTACTAATTAGTGCCCTCCCTGGAACTTGACACAGACGTGGGATTGCCAGATAAAATGCATGCATGTTCCACGGAATATTTGGGATGTACATGCACTAAAAAAACTGTTCATTGGTTAATCTTAAGTTAAAATTTAACTAGGCATCCTGTACTTTTATTTGCGAGTAAATATACATAGAAGCCGTGGGAAACGCAGAAAAACAGGCTGTCTAAATTACTTTGGCAGAGAGGAGTGGAAAAACCAAATGCCAGATTATTAAGAGCCTAAAACGGGAGTCATCAAATGCTGTCTCAGAGGAAAGGAGAAAATCACATCCTTCAAGTTTTACAGCCGAATCTGAAGTACTAGTACTTCAAGAAAGGGAGCGTCACAAAGGGAGGATGGTAGGAAAACTTAATTTCTTTCTAGTTTGAAATTGGAATCCCCACTCAGGCTTTCTGCAAGACAGAGCTCAAGGAAGAAGCCCACTCAAAGTAGGGACTCCATTTTGTAGCCCAGACGAAAGGGTGGGGCGATCCCCCTAAGCCACGCCCTGGGCACCGCGCAGACACCGGAGCCAGGTAACCAAGGGAACCCCGGGGAAGGCGTTTCCGGGAGAGGCCGGAGCCGGAAATGAGGGTCCGCTCCGCCCCACGGCCGGACCCCGCCCCTGTCCTCCCACCGGGCCGGGCCGCGAGGGATGACGTGTCTGAACTCTGGAGGCGGAAACCGGGAGGAGGTCGCCGGGGTAGGAGGGGAGGGGCCGCATGCTGGCCCTGCGCCTGCGCTGTCCGCGCTCTGGTCAGACAGGTTTGCGACTGGAGTCCGGAGACCATTTATTCAGGAGCACTCCACTTCTCCGGGTTTTTGATGATGTTGAGTTACCGGGGTTAAAGAGGCGGCGGGGTTCGGAGGAAAGAAGGTTGGGGACCGCCTTGAACCCCCAGACTGCTGCGGTCTCAGCCTCAATGAATAGCTGATTGTCTGCGGGCTGTCACTCCCCTTTGTTCTATAAAAGATTAAATGTATCTGGAAAACCTGAGGTTTATTTCAGCTCTGACATTCTGCGATCGTAAATTCAGATTTAGAATTTCTGTGGTCTGGCCAGTTCTAGTCCTGTAGTGCTTTCCAGTTTACTTGCTCCTCTCGTCTCCTTTATGTGACACACACGCTGCTCTAGGCTCTGGGGATGTAGAGATGTGGGATGTAGACACAAAGTCCTTATTCCCACAGATTTACATATAAACGGGGAGTGAGACTGTAAACAAAACCACGTTAATTCCAGATAGTGACAAGCAGCGTGAAGTGTCGGGTTTAAGCAGAACGGTTTTGAGGGACTTAAAGATTTTATAAGATCGCTCTTGGCAAGAATGGAAATTGAAAGGCAGTAAGTAGTTCAGGGGATCTAAGATTTTGGCTTGGACTAGGGTATGGCTGCCGACATGGAAAGGATTTAAGTCTTGTTCAGCGCCCAGCGAGCAGAACTTGTTGGACTGTATGTTGAGAGTGAGGGAATGAGACATTTAGGTTATCTCCCAGGTTTGGGTTCTGGAGCAAGGGGCAGCGGTGCCATTTCCTGAGATGGGGAAAACTGGGCGAAGAAGGGTTGGGGGTGGGCAGTGAGATAGTGAAGGTCAAGGAAAAATAAAAGAGTGAACAAAAATGTTACTTTTCCTTCCCTCTCCTTTCTAAATGGAAAACATCTGCTTCCTCTTATGTTGGAAGTCTCTCTAACTTCAAGTACAGAATAAACCCTTTTCCCTAGGTCAAAGTGGATGTTCAACAGATATGTTAATTAAATTGCTGGAGGAAGAGGGTGCAGAGAGGAAGACCACGCTCAGGCCCCTGCTAGCTTGGCTTTTGTTATAAAAATGGCTGTGATTTCTCTGTGCTAAGCAGTGTGCTCAGCGTTTAGCATACTTTTTTTTTTTTTTCCATTTAATCTTCACAACAACCTTAAGAAGATGGACATTCTTTTCTCTCTTCTTTCCAGTTCTACTACCCCGGACTGGATTAATTAAGTTGCTCGAGGTCACATTAACTAGATAGTAGTTGCAAGCATTTTTATCTTTCATTGTTCTGATTACTCCACAGTACAGAGCAATGGTTCTTAACCTTTTTTGTAGAGTCAGAGATCCCTTTGAAAATTTAATGAACGTTGTAAACTTTCCAGGGGAGGAAACGTGCAAACACCCACAAGAATTTAGATAGAATCTCATGGGGCTCCACTTTCCTGAATTACCCATTCAGCAAATTTGCCCATTCTTGAGCTGGAGGTACTCCCGGGTTTTGATTCCTTGCTATATAGTCTAAGTGGATGCATTCTTACAAGGTATTCTTTCTAAAGCTCAACTGAATTGACTTTATGTCACCAAAAGCAAGTTACTACTTGAAAAATACTCAAGAAAATTCACACACAAACTCAAATGCATAAGTGCACATACAAACATGGTCATCGCGTCATTTCAATAAGGGGACAGAAACTTGCTCAAAGGTAATACCAGATTGCTATTTCACTAGAACTACTTTCGTCACTTAACTCTTGCCTTTCTCTGCGAAGAAATGTCAACACTATCTTCTGTTCGCCTACTCGTTTTTCTCCCCACATCATTTCCACTCATCCTTAGAGATCCTTATTCTGTGCAAACAATCATTGTCTCACGCAAGAATGCCCCAAGGCATCCAATACTTGGAACCTGTCCGTGCAAACACCTGAGTGAGTATTTGAGACTTTCTGGCTAGTTCTTCCTCATTTGTTTCCATATCCTGCTCCCAACCAGGTGTCTCCCGAACTTCTTCCTGCCGCCAACGCCGCCTCCATCCGCAGGTACTTTCTGGAGCACCAACCCTGTAACAGGGGTTGATGTGCTGCGGGCATGTGGGGAGGAAACCTCGTGATTGTTATGGGAAACTGAACCAAAGCGGCAAGCTGGAGGCACCAGCCCGACAGTGGGGCGCTCGCCGACGCCCCAAGGGAACTCTAAATCAGAATTTGTAATGGGACCGTGAACGCGGAAGCAGGCAACCACCAATCGGCCGGCTGAAAACCTGGAAAGTGGATTTCCTCCACGCTCCCTCCCGGAAACTCCTCCCGGGGCTTGCGGCCCCTCTCACTGAGCATGTGCAGGCGGCGTTGCGCATGCTCTGTCGAGCTTCGGTTCGGTTTCTGTTGCGGGACCGGCGGTGTCTCCTAGCGTAACCGGAACTGTCCATCGTGGAGCGGTCCTTGCTCAGCTCCCGCGGTCTTGTGGTCGTGTCCAAGGCTTCCCGTCCCTCCTTCCCTCTTCACCCCCTCGGCTCGGCTGCCCTTTCCCCGAAACAGCCGTCATGAGCGCGAGGCTGCCGGCGTTGTCGCAACCTCGGTGGCCGGGGCCGCTGCTGCTGGTGCTGCTCCTGCTGGAGGCGGCCCCAGGCCCGCGCCCGGGCGCCGCCTTCTACCTGCCCGGCCTGGCGCCCGTCAACTTCTGCGAAGAAGAAAAAAAGAGTGACGAGTGTAAGGTGGGTGAGGCCTGGCGGACCTTGAGTGCTCTGACCGACGGGGAGCCTCCCCTTACCCAGGGAGCTGAGGTGCGAGCGGAAGGGGAAGGGGGCGTAGCCGGGTTGGATCCGGTGTCCCAAGAAGTGTTTGGGTTCGGCCGGGCCGTAGGTCGGAGGTTCTGGAACGGCCTTTGGGGGTAAATTCTGCGGGACTCAGTGAGCCTCAGGCTCGCCTCCCGTCTAGAGGTCCAGGTAGCACGAGCAGCTGTATTCAGTTTGCCAGGAAACAGGGACTCTGTATGTATGGCGCTCTGTTGGAGTTGGGTGCATGCAGGTCAGCAAGCGTTCCATGGGTGAGTGTTCGCTCACAGCCCTGTGTCACGCACTCCAGGAAGTGGACGGCCAGGTCTTCCAGATACTTTTTATTTCATTGCTTCCCATCTTACTCTACTTTCTTGGAACTCCTGGTTGGTTTTGAGAGCTTGTTTCTTTCTAGGACATTGGTATATTAACTTAACGCTTAGCAGTTTGTTGCTTAACACCCAAACCGCATAAACTGCATTAATAAAAAGTTGCTGTAATGGTTGAGACCGTTAATTTCTACCTTTTAAGTTAAAAAAAATATTTTTAACATGCAAAAAATGCATAAGATCCCACCAGTTAGTTTTCTCTGAGAGTGTTTTAAAGACTTAAAAGGAGTAGATGACAGGAGAAACGCGTTTTCTTCCTAGGGCAAATTTTGAAAACTTTGATCTCTTATGATCTTTACACTCAAGGTAAACTAACTGCTAGTGAAGAGGCATAAGTAACTTGATTTTAGGTTATTCGGTGTAGAGCATCACGGTGCACATAACAATTATTTTTAAGTTGCTAACACCTACCATTGGGGCATGAGCGTGTCTTTGAAACCATTAATAATTTTAACAATTCAAGTAATCGTTCGGCAAACTTTTACGGTCTATAAATAGGTTTATTTACTAAGTTTGATTTTATTTTTAAAAGCTGGTGTTTATTTTATTACTGCTAGCTTTACTGTAGCAATGAATTTCAAGCTTATTTTAGGGCATTAAATAAGCTGTTAAATTTTTCATAGCATTTTACAGTTTGTTTTTAAAATCTTGGATCTCTAAAAGATCTTTAAGGTTTACTCAAGTCAGCAGTTACCACTTGCATAGTTTAACTTTCATACCCTGCAGTGCAAGAAGCTTTCACTCTTTGAGAGTTATGACTGAAAGAATATATAGTGCTTGCAAGTGGAAGAGAGAGCTAGTCTTGAAAGCATACTGGTTTTACTGTTAAATATTTTAGTAACCAAGCTTTAAAACCTAGTGTTTGGTCTTTCAGTTTAAATTTAACGGCAGTCCTCTATTGTGTTCCTAGTGCCTTAGAGACAAAAAATGTATCCCTGTCTTCTAGGGACTTCAAAGTAAAGGACATACGCTTATGAACAGATTATTGAAATCTGATATGTTATAAAAGATGTATGTCCAAAGTGCCTTAAAACACAAACGAGGAAACATCTGTGGATTGGTGTCTTTAGGGGAAAGCTGCAGAAAGAAAGTGACATTTGAGATGGACTTTAGAAAATTAATGAGTGAAATTTACAGGTGGTCTGCCTCTAAGATGATACTTGGTTTCTCAACAGGGCCTTTAAGTAGCTACTTTTTAAGTTAACTTTTGGTTAATTTGGGGGACTTCTTTGGGATTTTTAATTTTCAAAGCTATAGGGATAAAACAGGCAAGGCAAAACTTCTTTTTCCTGAAATGTTTAGATTTCATCTTTGTTAACAGCTGCTCTCACGGTCAATGGAAACAACTGTTAGAAGAGCAGAAAGATGGAACTTTAGCAGTTTTTTCCTATATTTGACTAACTAGGATAGAGAATTTGAAGTAAACTTTAATGTATCTTCCTCTTGCCTCTCAGAGGAGAAAAACAGTAAATAGTTCAAATTTTCATTACTTCAGTCCAGAGTATTGATTTTTCCCTCATATTTCATATTTAAGGAGGTCAGTCATGTATCTACTCTTCAGAAAAGCTGAAGGGAATTATTTTTAAAATAAACAATGAAAAGTAAAATATTGTGAGTGGGAAAAATTATTTCCAGAAGATGCTGTTAGCATAGGAAATCAGGAGTTGGATGAGTTGGGTAGGACACTGATACTGTTTCCATCAGTTTTTCCATCTGTAAGATAGGGATGATCATATTTGCTTATCTCTTCCCCTTGAAAAGTGTTTTGCATTTGTTAGCGAAAAAGCACAGTATTTATTAGTTGTGGTATTATAAAACATAAGTATAGAGATGAAACAAGTATATCCTCAGCATGTGTAATTTTTGTAGTGTAGTCATTACATGTAGAGTGTCCTGCATTTAGCTCACTATGTATATTATTGAGAGACAATCAAAAGAACCCTGAGAATTTGGTCATTTTCTCCTCTCAAAATTATTTTATGTTCAAATTACTGGCAGAGAAATAGGAGTCCAGTGAACACAAAATTCTATTTATATTGCTCTAACTTCTGATTTATGATCTTTATTAGCCTTCGTAAATACTGTGACTGTGTCCTGTGGATTCCTTGTTTTTTAACTTACTATCACTACATGTACATACATTTGAATATCAACATAGTGCACATTCTTACTGGTTTTTATTGGCCATATAGTATTTTATCCTATTACTGTACTGTGTGTTTAACCATTTCTTGCCAATAGGGCATTGCGATTGGTCCCGGTTTTTTTCTGTTATAAATAACTTCGCTAGAATGTATTTAGCAGGAATTACTTACATACTCCCAAATATAAAATTACTAGGTCAAAGGCAAGAAGCAATTTTATAGCTCTATTTAATATTGCCAGGTTTCTTTCAAAAAAGATAGGTTTGAAAAAAAAAAGAGGTTTGATTTATAATACCTTTAGCTAAATGATTCCCTATGTCTCCAGAATATTTTATAATTTTTATTTATTTTAATAGCTGTGTGATGGTATGGAAAACTTTAACGGTGTATTACTTTCATTGCCATTAAGGTTTCTCTTTTAATTTTTTTCTTTTATTTGTCTTGTGTTGTTAGTTTTTGAAACCATAGTAATAAAAGGATTGAACTGTGGTGTTCTTTTCCTCTAGAATCCATTTTACTTCCTTAAATCAAGGGACAATGTGTTGACTGCAATAAATAGAATAAAGCCCTGATCAGAAGTTAATAGATCTTCACAGAGGAAAATGTGCAGTTCTAATCTACCTTGTAAAAGTTTTGATCATTTCAGTTAGCCGCTGCATGCTGTTTAGCTTTAGGTTGGTCTTCAGTGTGCTGAGTGGCATTCTGATGGCGAATAGCTGATCAGTGAGCAGCGTACTGTTGCTGCATTTAACTTTCAATTAATTGTTGGCTTGTCAACATGGATTCAGACCTAACAATTAAACTCTCCAGAACATCTGCCACTTTTTTACTGTTTGATGTGTAGATTGTGTTCTTAGATGAAAGATTAAGAATTCCTTTCCTGTCCAGTAAGGAAAAATGACCAAATATACCCCTTGGTGTTTAAAAAAAAATGTTTAAATGTTTAACAATTTTTTAATAAAAAGGAAACAGTCAGAATCATACTTTTTAAAAAATTGTAGTTGACACAGTTACATTAGTTTTAGTTAGGTGTGCACCGTAGTAATGGGACAACTCTACAACTCTCATACAACACTATTACAACACCATTGATTATATTCCCTGTGCTGTACCTTTCATCCCTGCAACTTACTCATTCCATAACTGGAAGCCTGTGCTTTCCACTCCCCTTCATCCATTTTGCCCAACACCACATCCCTTTCCCCTCTGGCAACCACCAGTATGTTCTTTGTATTTATGGATCTGTTTCTGCTTTTTTTGTTGTTGTTTATTCCTTTGTTTTGCTTTTTAGATTACACATATGAATGAAATCATACAGTATTTGTCTTTGTCTGACTTATTTCACTTAGTATCACACCCTCTAGGTTGTCTATAATGTTGCAAATGGCAAGATCTTATTCTTTTCTATGGCTGAGTAATATTTCTGTGTGTGTACCACATTTTCTTTATCAATGGACGCTTAGGTTGCTTCCATATCTTGGCTATTATAAAAAATGCTGCAATAAACATAGGGTGCATATGTATTTTCACATTAGCATTTTCGTTTTCTTTGGGTAAATGCTCAGTAGTGGAATTACTGGATTGTATGGTATTTCTATTTTTAATATTTTGAGGAACCTCCATCCTGTTTTCCACGGTGGCTGCACCAGTTTATATTCCCACCAACAGTGCACAAGGGTTCCTTTTTCTCCACATCCTTGCCAACCTTGTTGTTTCTTGTCTTCTTGATTTTAGCCATTCTGACAGGTGTGAGGTGATATCTCATTGTGATTTTGATTGCATTTCCCTGATGGTGAGTGATGTTGAGCATCTTTTCATGTGTCTGTTGGCCATATGGATGTCTTTGGAAAAATGTCTATTCAGGTCATTTGCCCATTTTTTAATTAGGTTATTTTGTTTTTTAGTATTACATTGTACAAGGTCCTTTTTTCTTTTTAAAAGATTTTATTTATTTTTGAGAGAGAGAAAAAGAGAGAGAGTGAGCATGAGCCAGGGGGAGAGAAGGGGGACAGAGGGAGAAGCACACTCCCTGCTGAGCAGGGAGCTTGATGCGAGACTCAATCCCAGGACCCTGGGATCGTGATCTGAGCCGGAGGCGATGCTTAACTGACTGAGCCACACAGGTACCCTACGAGGTCTTTATATAATATTTTGGATATTAACGGATATATCTTTTATCAGATATATCTTCTCCCATTCAGTAGGTTTTCTTTTCATTTTGTTGATGGTTTCCTTTGCTGTGCAAAAGCTTTGTAGTTCGGTGTAGTCCCAATAGTTTGTTTTTGCTTTTGTTTCCCTTGCCTGGGGAAACATACCTGTAAATATGTTGCTAAGGCTGATGTCAAAGAGATTACTGCCTATGTTTTCTTCTAGTTTTGTGATTTCAGGTCTCACATTTAGATCTTTAATCTATTTTGAGTTTCATTTTGTGTATGGTATAAGAAAGTGGTCCAGTCTTCCAAGCACCATTTATTGAAGAGACTCTCTTTTCCCCGTTGTAAATTCCTGCCTCCTTTGTCGTAGATTAATTGACCATATAAGTGTGGGTTTATTTCTGGGGTCTTTATCCTGTTGCATTGATCTGTGTGTTTTTGTGCCAGGATCATACTGTTTTGATTACTGTAGCTTTGTAGTATGTCTTGAAATCTGGGATTGCTGAATCCTTTAGCTTTGTTCTTTCTCCAGATTACTTTGGCTATTCAGGGTCTTTTGTGGTTCCATATGAATTTTAGGTTTATTTGTTCTAGTTCTGTGAAAAATACTACTGGTATTTTGATAGGGATTACATTGAATCTATAGATTGCTTTAGGTAGTATGGACATTTTAACTATTTTTCTAATCCGTGAGCATGATATATCTTTCCATTTGTTTGTGTCATCTTCAGTTTCTTTTATCAGTGCTCTGTAGTTTTCAGAGTACGGGTCTTTCACATCCTTTGTTAAAGTTACTTCTAGGTATTTTATTCTTTGGGGGGTAATTGTAAATAGCATAGTTTTCTTAATTTCCCTTTCTGCTACTTCATTAATGAATAGAAATGTGACAGATTTCTGTATATTGTGTCCTGCAACTTTACTGAATTCATTTATTACTTCCGATAGTTTTTTGGTGGAGTCCTTAAGGTTTTAGGTATAGTATCATGTCATCTGTTATAGTGACACTTTTACCAGAATTAGACTTTTAAATGTTCTTTCTTGGTAGTTATGTTTAGAAATGTTTAATAAATTGTGTGTCTGTTATTTTGGGAGCAGTTGCCTCTAAATATGGAATAAGTAAAATTGAAGAAAGCAATTCCAAATGTTGCTTTGAACAGACATACTGTGTATTTTACTTGTTTTAATTTGACCATAGATACAATTTGAAGATTTTGAACTATCTAAAAAAATACAATTACGTTTGCACTTATTGATAAAATTGATATATATTTACTTATCGGTATTTAGTTTCACATTATCAGAGTTTTCTCTGGAATAAGAGATTGATTCTTAGCTTCTGGAAACTAATCAGTGTATGTGGGTTACTGATAATGTTTCAAATATGAAATTTGGCATGGAATGACTTTGATTATGATAAATTCGCCTTTCAACAATTGTTTTTCTTTTCTGTGGAAAAAGTACATGGAGCTTAGAAAGTTTGCTTTCAGAAATTAAATTTTTTGAATAAAATTATTGTAAAACTGCGATTATTCATTATAGTGGACCTGAGAGCTATGATTGGGAGAGCAAGCAAGGTCCACTTGGATGAAATACTGTCCTGGTGCTGTTGGCTCTCCACAGAGGGAAGCCCTTCGCAAGGGGTATTTTTGAACATCCGAAACAAAGCCACAGACATGTGCTTATAAACCCCCACCCCACACACACAAATTCTAGAGACCGGTCTGTGCTCTGTGGACCTTAGAGCCCCGTTCTTTCTTATTTATTTATAGGACAGAGAGAGACACAGCGAGAGAGGGAACACAAGCAGGGGGAGTGGGAGAGGGAGAAGCAGGCTCCCTGCCGAGCAGGGAGCCTGATGCGGGACTCGATCCCAGGACCCCGGGATCATGACCTGAGCCGAAGGCAGACGCTTAACGACTGAGCCACCCAGGCGCCCCAGAGCCCCGTTCTTGAAGCTCTTACTTCTTATTCTTCTTTGCACTTTTTTATCAGTGTCCTATTAGTAAGCTTTGTAGTTAATTGTAGCCACTTTAAATGTGCTCTACAAAGTTACAAGGTCTTTCTCTGTTGCCATTAAAATTAACTAAGTCATAACGGGGCGCCTGGGTGGCTCAGTTGGTTAAAATTAACTAAGTATTGATGAAAGCCTTTGGAGGAAACTTTTGAAATATATTTTCTTTGCTCTTATTCTCAACTTTCAAACCTATTTCTCACCTATGCTAATAATAACGATAAAGACTGCAGTTTGTGTACTTTGTGGATGCCTTAGTTAATCCTCAGAACAATCCTGTCATTTGTAAATGGGGAAACTGAAGCTGAATAAGATGGAGTAACTCTCTCAAATGTATATACCTAGTAAGTGGTGAAGCAAAGATGCAACTCCTAGAGTGTCTGATTCTGAAGGTTGAGCTCTTCACACCACGTTGGGGTACTGCTGTTTCTTCCATGCTGAATACTCTCTACCTCTTCTGCCTCACCCTGGAGATCCCTGGCTGCTAATTATCCTTGACTTCCTCAATTGATGCAGTTTTAACCTGTGTAACCAATTTTTAAGGAGTCAGATTTTGTATTTATTCCTTTATTTGATACAATCTAAAGTTGAAATTCTATTTTTCAGTGAGATGGGGATAGAAGGAAGAACCTTAGTATCTAGGAGATCAGCTTCTGGGCATTGCTGGTCAGATAACTCGAAGTTCATGAGCATCCATTTATGCGTTCCAGCATTTCCATTGGGATTGTTTTCTTGTGTCTGAGTTAAGATTTCCCTTCTTTGAAATTTTTCCCACAGTGGACTCCTCCAATATTAAGCATTTGTCCGTAGTTTTCCTTTTCTGTGGCTGTGCCTTGGTATCTCAGAGCTTTTTGTGACTAGTCACTTGCTTTGATTCTTGTTCAGAGTTACATTTCTTCTCAGAATATTTCTTTCTACCTTGAAAACCAGTTGTAGGTGGGTTTGGGACCGATGTGATGGAAGGTCAAGTGGAATAAAAGCAAAACCAAAGGAACAAGGAAACAGGAAAAAAAAAAACCACAGCCCTGTGGCATGGCACACGTGGCTTAGAGCTATAAAACAAAGCATAGTTGTGACCAAAGCTCGGATCAGATGTAGAATGGGTAGGTTAGGACCAGAAAAAAATTGTACATTTGGGAGGAGAAGGATTTAGAAGGGAAACCATAGCACTCTAAATTAAACCATTTCCATAAAAAATTTCTTAGGGTGGGATTTAATTAGTCTTCCTTTGTCTAAGTTTTGCTTTAGGATTTATCTGTAACTTCCTTAAAAAGTTTAATGTTGTCACAACTTTCCATGCTTGTAATAACTCAGTTTGGGACACTTTGAAAGCAGGAATGTGAAGTAAGTAACCTTTAAAACTCTTTCTGGTTATGTCAGAGATATTTTAGAGTTGGCTGACTCTATTTAAGGCAAATTTCCAGGAGGAGATGCACTTAATTAACTTTTGGATGGGAAATAAAGATACTTAGAGTGGAAAGTGACCATAAAATTAACCAAATACTGTCCTTTTGTAGCACATTGCTATTTTAATGATTAAAAAACAAAACAAAACTAAATCCCTTGGGTTTCAGTAACTACCCCAAGAACTTACAAATAGCTTTGTCATTTTTTTCTTTTACTTTCTTGAATGTATGTCTTGTCTCTCCACCTGGATTAGAAATTCTTCAAAGGCAAGTGTTCATGTCTTTTGTATTATTATATCACTCATAATGTCTAGTATTGTGGCCACTAAATAAATGTGTCGAGTGAATGACTTTCTCGTGGTGGTTCAGGATCTTTTTTCTTGGGAGTGTTCTTCAGTTTTCATGTACATTGCATATTCTGTTTCCTCCTATTTAATACTTATTTTGAAGTCATCTTTCCTAGTCTAGAACATCTTTCCACGCTAAATTTTACTCTTTCGTCTTTATTTCTTATTGCTTTGATTTGGCTTTTGTTGCTTCATAGGAAGAATAAAGTCTACTCTCAACTTTAAAGCCTTTTCTTTTTCCAACTTTTAATTGTGACAGTCTTCAAAATTCAAAAAAGTTGACAGAATAGTATAATGATCACCTGTATATCCATCTAGACCTCTAGAGCCAACAGTTGATTATATTTTTCCTATTTGTTTTACGCGTGTATGTGTTTATATTTTTAGGGATAAATGTCATGATGTCTGTAGCATACTTTTGGAAACCACATGAACTCACTAGCAGTCTCATTTCGTTTCTCCTTCCAATTTTTAACATTTTTCTCTACTGCCATATTACAAGGATTTTGTTCATTAAAGCAGTTTATTTATTTATTTATTTATTTATTTATTTATTTATTTATTATTTTTGAGAAAGAGCATGTGCGCAGGTGGGAGGGGGGTGCAGAGGGAGAGGGAGAGAAAATCTCAAGCAGGCTCCACGCCCAGCATGGAGCCCAATGCTGGGCTCGATCTCACAACCCTGAGATCATGACCTGAGTGAGCTGAAACCAAGAGTCAGAAGCTTAACCGATTGAGCCACTCAGGTGTCCCTACAAGGATCTCATTCTTAAAATATTATTGAAATTTCCTTGTTTCAGTATAAGAGTTGATATTTAAAATATAGAGTATTATAAATGTAGCATATTGGGGCGCCTGGGTGGCTCAGTCGTTAAACGTCTGCCTTCGGCTCAGGTCATGGTCCCAGGGTCCTGGGATTGAGCCCTGCATTGGGCTCCCTGCTCAGCAGGAAGTCTGCTTCTCCCTCTCCCACTCCCCCTGCTTGTGTTCCCTCTCTTGCTGTCTCTCTCTCTGTCAAATAAATAAATAAAATCTTTGAAAAAAAAATAAATGTAGCGTATTTACAAATATGTTGTAAATTGCTCTATTCTTTGTTAAATATATCATTAAATGTAATTTGCATTTCTTAGCATTTTGTGAGACAATAATTCTTAAATTTTCAGATTCTCACAATTTAAAGGAAGAATGAAAATGCTACAGAAATAGCCAGGATGAATTGAATATCCAAGTGTGTTTTGATTAGTTCACTGAATAATAGAAAAAGGTCCATAACTTAGTGATGATATTTGTGATAGACTAACTTTCTTGTAAAAGTAAATGTGGAAAAGTGTCAGAAGAGACAAGAAGGAAGAGAAAAGTAGAGGACTGAGAGCAGCAGAAATTAAAAGTGATGGAAGTGGCACTTGAGTTTCCTCACTTTTTTTTTGAGTTAGCAGTCCAGCTTTTGAACTTATTTCCTTGTCTTAAAGTAGAGCAAGTAATCCCTAGCTCATAAGGTTATTATGAGAATTGTGCTTGATAATTATCATCTTCCTCTTCCCTAGACTAATAGCTAAGAAAAGAGTAATGAATTGGCATAAACAGTAGATCAGAAGGCTGTTGCCTTAGTGTCCTTTTATGGGAGCCGGCGGGGTGGGGGGGCCCTCAAGGTTATCCTTATACTGATAAATATTCAGATTCAGGAATGTCTGTTTTCTCTGAAATAGTAAGAGTAGCAATGTTTATTTAATCATTTACCTTATAGTTATTGTGTACCAACTATGGACCAGCTTCTATATTCTTATCTGTTTTATTATCACCTCATACATTTGTCACGTTAAAAATTACTACTTGACCAAAAGCACATATTTATTGAGTAAATTTAGGATTTGGAATGAACTGAGCAATCTGGTGCTATGCTGCCTCTAGACTGAATTTGTGTTCCCTACTTGTTTATGTGTTGTGTGTAAAAATTAATTTTGTTTTTAGGTGAAAGATTTATAAGAAGAATTGTTCTTTGGAGTTTGTTATTTTGGAAAAATTTGTGGGCCGCCCCTAATATAGACATCCTTATAAATCACAAAGCAAGGCTAAAACATATGCTTACTCACACCTTTATTATTAGGAGTGGAATGTGAAGCTACTTCACCAGATTAGGAAAAATTGACAGATATGGTAAATTTAATGGGAATTAGATATTAAAGGAGAGAGAGAGGGAAAGTGTGTGGTGGGAAGGGGCAGAGAGAGAGAGAGAGGGAGAAGCAGACTCCCCGCTGAGTGCAGAGCCCAACTCAGGGCTCCATCCCAGGACCCTGAGATCATGACTTGAGCCGAAATCAAGAGTCCATCGCTCAAGTGACTAAGTCACCCAGGTGCTCCTAGCTCTAACCACATTTTAAGTGACAGATGGCCACATGTGTATTTGACAGTGCAGATAAGAATATGTCCATCATTGGGGCGCCTGGGTGGCTCAGTCGTTAAGCGTCTGCCTTTGGCTCAGGTCCTGATCCCAAGGTCCTGGGATCGAGCCCTGCATTGGGCTCCCTGCTCCGCGGGAAGCCTGCTTCTCCCTCTCCCACTCCCCCTGCTTGTGTTCCCTCTCTCGCTGTGTCTCTCTCAGTCAAATAAATAAATAAAATCTTAAAAAAAAAAAAAAAAAAAGAATATGTCCATCATTGCTTACAGTTCTATTGGACATTCTTGCATAATAGTAAATACTTAGTACTTTGTACCAAGCACTGCTCTTGAATTTTCTCAAAAACACTCGAAGCAAGGATTATTATTCCATTCTATAAAGGAAAAAAACTGAGTGAAGAAATTTACCCAAGATCACACAGCTAGTAAATGTCATAGTCAGGATTTAAACTCAGGTACCCTAGCTTCAAAGTCTTTGTCCTTGATCACTTTGTACGGAACAAGGTTGAGAGAGTAAGAATAGGCTTAATTGTGGCACATGGGATTTAACTTCTGTGGTGGAAATGTGGCTCTTAGAGATTTTTGAAACTTAAAACCTAGAAAGTTCCATAGAATATAATAGCTGTATTCCTTCCTAGAAAGAAATCTAGAGATGTGAACTGGATCATCTTTTTAGAAACCTTTCAATCTTCATGAAGATATATTAAATAGGGTGTTTAGATTCTGAAGTGTCTTCATAGCAGTATTGACCCCTTATAATTAGTGAAAATTATTTTGGCAGAGTAAGCCATCAACTGGGAATTTTGCCTTCACAGCAGTTACTTATATTTGTGTTAATTATTCAAGCATTCTGTAATGCCTAAATGTCGTGTCTCATTATCTTTTTAGCTAAAATGACTAATGACAAAGAATATTTTATGCACAGAGACAGTTTAATTTTTTGTATATGTTTGAGGCTGTGTTACCATTGAGTAATTTCATTTGCTTACAATTTTAGGGATTGCACATGATACTGTTCTCACTACTGTATATAGAGGCTAGTGTCTTATCTTATACTGTATATCAGGAATATTGGGTGAGCATTTATTTTAGCAGATGAGCAGTGTAGTTTAGGCATTCCCTATTCTGAATATCATTAAATTCATTTGTTTTTATTCATTTAACAAATATATAGCACTTCTTGTTTTAGTCACTGGAGTTCTTTATAAATGTTAACTCATTTAATCCTCATACACTTCTCTCTCTCTCTAAAATAATAAATAAATAAGTAAATAAATGAATAAATAAATGTTTGGGGGGGAAAAAAAAGGAGTGGCCCCTGGGTGGCTCAGTCAGTTAAGGTTCCGAATCTTGGTTTCAGCTCAGGTAATGATCTCATGGGTTGTGAGACTGATCCCTGCATGGGGCTCCGCACTCAGTGAGGAGTCTGCTTAATGATTCTCTCCTGCCCCTCCCCTGTTCACACACACTCACCTTCTCTCTCTCTCTTTCTCTCTCAAGTAAATAAATCTTAAAAAAAATTATTGGAGGTATTTGCAACTCTTAAAAATATTTTGTTGTAATTTAATTGCATATAAGTCTACTCAGTGAATGGATTTATAGGAGAAATGTTTAAATATCATAAAATTCTACATTTCAAACATGTCAAATTCTTTTTCAGTTCTAAGCATGACTTAAGGTTTGATCTCTATTTGTTTATATTCTAATTCTGTGTTTCTTCATCAGGCTGAAATAGAACTATTCGTGAACAGGCTTGATTCAGTGGAATCTGTTCTTCCTTATGAATATACGGCGTAAGTTTTTCAGCTTGGTTTTTATATAAAATTGTATTGACTCATCAGAATTTTGTACTTTTAAATATTTGTTTTCTTCACAGTTATGGATGAATTCATATGTATTTTAAACATGTATAAGGCCTGGAAACATTTTTTAAGGGGTATTCATTATTTCCAAAGTAGAGTTAAAATGTGAAATGTGATCTTTTTTCAATACAGTAGAAGCACCAACTGAAACAATGGATTTCCTTTTTTATCTGAGTGGACAAAAAGGCATTGTGTTTTCTTTAAATTTTTTAATTATAAAAAACCCCACACAGTTTTAAATAAAATTCTTATATCCCACATAATCCCCAGAAACAATTGCTTTGTTTTCTGCTCCTCCACATTTTTTCTCTGCATATTTTAATGTACCTAACCACATCTATACATTTTTGTTTTAAATAAAAAGTGGTTTTGCACTTTTTTCTCACTAGGTTTATTGTGGGCATCTTTCCATGTTAATACACAGCTATAGTTACCTTAGTCTTTTTTGTAGCTGTTTATTCTTTCTTTTCTTTCTTTTTTTTTTTTTTTTAAGATTTATTTATTTCTTTTAGAGAGAGCATGAGCATGAGTGGGAGGGGCAGAGGGAAAGGGAGAGAGAATCCCAAGCAGACTTTGTGCTGAGTGTGGAGCCTGACACGGGGCTTGATCCCACAACCCTGAGACTGTGACCTGAGCCAAAACCAGGAGTCAGACACTTAACCAACTGTGCCACCCAGGTGCCCCTCTTTTTTCTTTCTTTCTTTTTTTTTTTTTTTTAAAGTAAGCTATCACCCAGTGTGGGGCTTGAACTCAGGACCCTGAGGAGAGATCAAGAGTCTCATGCTCTACCAACTGAGCCAGCCAAGTGCCCCTGTTTATTATTTCTTTGTAGAGATTGTGTAGAGTCATGTATGATTTGTTTCACTAATTCTTTGTCTATGAACATTTGGTTATTTTCATTTTTTGATATTATGAAAAATGCTGCCTAAATTTGCTTTATTCATTTGACCACTATATACCATATTAAGTATAAAGCATAGTTCTTAAATTTTAGTTGGCTTCTAAGTTTCTGTGGTATCTAAAAGTTTTAAAAGAAAATATGTGTTTTCTGTAGAGAAAAGCACACACCAAAAAGTAAGACTATCCTATAAGAATCCATATGCCTAAATATGTATAAGAAGAGAGTATAACATTCATGAATGCATGGACCATCATTTATGTAACTATTAGAGACATAAATGCTCTAGTTTTTGTTTCTTTTGTTTTGTTAAATAAATGTATCTCCTTATTCTTTGTGGATATTCCTGGGAAAACTCAGTGATCTCTTACATCCAGTACATGGAAAGTCTTCATTTGAGGATTTCCCAGCCCCAGTTTTTTATTACCTGAGATTCATCTTTCTCTTAGTAATCTAATCTGTAGCCATCACTGCATGGGTCTCAAGTACTCCCATATCATTCCAAAATGAACACGGAACTGTTCTTTAATCTTCTGTAGCAAAGCTGAAATTTGGCTGTAATGTTTAAAGAAAATTTTATTAAAATCTGGTTAATAATACAAGGGAATTACGGAGAAGCTTGCACTGACTGATTATGGCTTCTCCACAGTTTCATGTTCTCTAGGGTCTGTCTCGCCATGCTTCTCATGTTGGGATGTGTTGGCCAGTGTATCGGGATGAGGCAGAAACCCAGGGAACTTTGACACATCTTCCTGAAATGTCATTATTATGTAAAACTTTGGATTAGGAAGTTACAACAAAAGGAGATAAGTTAGCAAAATTCACTTGAAAAATAAGGATGTAAATAATTTTATCATTGGAATGAACAAAAATAATGTGTCAATTTTTTAAATTCTATAATTTACATCTTCAAAAAGATAGTTAGACATCAAAGTATTCTCAGGCCTAATTTTCTGATGTTTTGGTTTTTTGGGGGGGAAATGTACATGGGACTTGGAGTATAACTTTCTTATTCTTTGACTAGAGCTATTGGAATATCAGTACTTACTCTGCCCTCTAGATTGGCTAGGGGTTTGATATTTCATTGTTTCCTTTTATTTGTAAAAGCTTAAATACTCTTCCCCCTCTCCCCACCCCAGGTTTGATTTTTGCCAAGCATCAGAAGGAAAACGCCCATCTGAAAATCTTGGTCAGGTATTATTCGGGGAAAGAATTGAACCTTCACCATATAAGGTTTGTATTCAGTGTTATATAGAAGTTATTTAGTTGCTTCTTTCTCTTTCTTTCATTCCTTTGTTTTTTCTTTCTTTGTTTTTTTTCCCTTCTTTTTTTCCTACAGAAAAGCCTGAGATAACTTAGCTCTCATAGCTAAGGAGGATTTCATTTCTCTTTTACCTCTGGAAATAATTTTTTAAACTCATAGTTTGGAAGGATCCCTCTCCTCACGATATGTCATGGATAAGTTTGTCTTAATGCACATTCATATACCAGTATTATAAATGATAAGAATAGTACTCCAACACCCTACCTCACCTTCAGAGGGACCAGAAACCCAGCCTTCAGTCATGAAAAGTGGCCCAGCAGCTCCTCATTTCCTTCCCCCCTTTGGGAACAGTATTCATACGTATTATATATATTGCCTCTTAGCAAATACAGCACTACTTGGGCTCCCCCATTGGGTTTTGGGAAAGCTAACCTTTCTATTTTGACCATTGAAAGTATGTTTGGAATGTTCTCAGTACATTTTTAGGACATCAGTTAAACCAAATTCAGCACAATATGAGAGATTCTCTTCAATATATGTACTTCATCATCATCCAGAATTATTCTACCTTTTAAATCTCTTAACACTTAAGCCTGTTTTCCTTCCACGTTGCACAGTCTCCTGTTCATTTTTTTTAATTAACATATAATGTATTGTTTGTTTCGGGGTACAGGTCTGCCCCTCTTCATTTTATATCTGCTCTCCTGCTACACAAAGAATAATAATCACTCTCTTTTACAAAAATTAAACTTGTTTATAATAACAGTGTACCGCCATATAAAAACTTAAATGGTATAGAATAAAGTGAAAAGCAAGACTATCTTTCCCCCAGTTTCACATCACAGTTTTTTGTTAATCTTTCCTGAAATTTTCCATGCACTTACAAGCACATATAAATAAAATTAGATTTACTTATTTATGGTTTAACATATTATTCTGCACTGTGCATTTTTCCTTTAACTCTCTACTTTGGGATCTGTCTGCATGAACACATTTGTTTTAATCGCTGTAACTTGACTCCCAAATTTTATTCCCCAGCCTAATCCTTCCCGCAGAGTCTCATCCTTGTCTTCTGTGACTTAGACCCTATGGTTAGCTGCCTTCTCTGCTTTCTCACTAAACACTGCCATCTATTTTTCTTGGCACTTCATTGCACCGAGCATCTGTCCAGCAAATCCGCACACCTAGAGTGGTCCCACTACCCATCTTAGTCCCTCTAGCACTGTACTGCACTGTGAAGCACTGGGGAAAAGACACAGAGTTTGCTAGTTTAATCCACATAATTGTACAAGTTTACAGTTTTCAACCATAAGTCCTCTTAAAATACTGCAATTTAAAATTTTCTACCCTAAAGATACCAGTAATTTAAAATTTTTTTCAAAGACGGGTGCCTGGGTGGCTCATTTGGTTAAGCATTTGCCTTGGGCTTAGGTCATGGTCCCACATTGGGCTCCCTGCAGGCAGTCTGCTTCTCTCTCTGCCCCTCACCCTGCTTGTACTCTCTCTCTCTCTCTCGCTCTTGCTTTCTTTCTCTCTCCCTCACTTTCTCTCTCACTCGCTGTCACTCAAATAAATAAATAAAAACTTTAATTGAAAAAATTTTTTTTATTTTCAAAGACCGATTTGAAGGCATATGGGATTAAGTTACTGGGGAGAAAAGGCACTCAAAGCGTATAAACATGGGTGTTACTGAACAGGGCAAACATATTAATTACCTATCATCTTAATTGTGTATCACTCCCTGATGTGATATTTTGAAAGATTACTTTGGAAGTTATTGCATTGCTTTTATAGGAGAGGGTGATTTTCAGGCAGATTTATTAAATTATACAATCAACTTAAGATATTCCTGTGGTGTCTCAGCCCCAACATTCTGTTCAGTGATGCCTTCACCTTGAGAAATGATGGAAGAGAAGAGTATCAATAACATCTTCAGTGAACTTGAGGGACAGCAGGAGTTTCTTGCAGTAGACAGCCCATAGCAGATTGCAGATAAACAGAGGGAAGACCAATAAAATATTCAAAGCCCTGGAGAGAAGTTTTGTCCCTTTGGGGTAGAATTTAAAGGCAAATTACTTCCATGGTAGGCTTCCATCCAGGGTATATTTATTTACAGGGAAAGACAGCCTTACTTATACAAAGGACCCTTCTTTTAGGCCTACTACTTTGCAGATTTAACTGTGAATCAGGAGTTGAGGTAAAATAGGAGAGCAGGAGTGCTTCAAAATGAAGAAAGATGTACATCTCCTATTTTCTATGGGTTTCCTAGAATTTTTTAGGATCAAGATTAAATCTTTAAGTCCCAACCTTAAAGTGACAGAGCAGGCATTTCTTAAGACCAAGGCATATAGGCAAACAGAAATATGGGGCTGAGAGATTAGACTTGTCCAAGCCAGCCATAAATGTATTGACCCATATTTTTTTTAAAAAAAGGTTTTATTTATTAGAGAGAGAGAGTGAGAAACAGCATGAGAGGGGAGAGGGTCAGAGGGAGAAGCAGGCTCCCTGCTCAATGTGGGACTCGATCCCAGGACTCCAGGATCATGACCTGAGCCGAAGGCAGTCGCTTAACCAACTGAGCCACCCAGGCACCCAGACCCATATTTTTCAGTATTGATTCAGTATTGATTCTTTGTCCTTTATTTTCACTGAATTTTGCCTTATTTTAGATCTGCAGTAAAAACAATAGTAAAAACCAGAAACAAAACAAAACCCCAAAGGTGCTTTGCTATCTTGTATTTATGAATTCTTTTGAGGTCGGAAAAACAGCAGTGCCAGGTTGTGTGTGTTATATGAAGCTGGAGCCACATTTCATCCCAAATCTAACCAATCATATTCATTCATTTACTTAGTTAACACGTTTGTGCCAGGCATTGTGGTAGGTGTGGCATACAGCAGAGACCAGAGACAAAAATCTCTGCCCTCGTGGATCTTATATTCTGATGAGGAGAAGGAAACAAAATGAATTACTAAAATACATAGTGTATCAG
This sequence comes from Mirounga angustirostris, assembly GCF_029215605.1. Taxonomy (NCBI): domain Eukaryota; kingdom Metazoa; phylum Chordata; class Mammalia; order Carnivora; family Phocidae; genus Mirounga; species Mirounga angustirostris. The sequence goes on along the minus strand of NW_026991711.1, from coordinate 11,787,893 downwards.
TTGCTGATGGAAAAACTATCAAAAAATATATCAGGGAAGGTGGATGGAGAATTGGCAATTTTAAATGGGCCAGTGAAAGTCTTGCTGAGAAGGTGATATTTGAGCAAAAGACCTGAAGCAAATAAGGGAGTGAGCCACGTGAATATCTGGGAAAATGTTCTCTGTGAAGAAAGCAGCAAATGCAATGGTCTTAAGGTGTCAGCTTGCCTGGTGTGCTCAAGGTACAGAAGAATGTTGGTGTGACTTGAGCAAATGAGCAAGATAGAGAATAGCAGGAAATGAGGGCAAAGAAGCAGTGGGAACAAATCACATAGTAACTCATAGGCCACTGTAAAGACTTTGGCCTGTGTATCTGAGCAAGATGGTTAGCACTGAAGGGTTTTGACTAGGCTTAGATTGTGATAGGATCACTAACTAGGGCTGCTGTGTTGAGGATGGACCATGGGAGGGGAGAGCAAGGAGAGAAGAGGGGAGACCGGTTAGGAGGATCTCAAAATCATTGAGATATGTATGACCTGAGAGTAGCTCAGACCATGGGGTAGACAGGTAGGTGTTGTGAAGTGGTCAAAATCTCAGAAACTGGTTACATTTTGAAGGTGGGGTAAGCGCAACAGAATTTGCTGAGGGATAGGATGTGGGGTGTGGGATGTGAACTTTCTGTTTTCTAGAATGGGACAGTCTCTGGGAAGAGCAGGTTTGGGGGGAATGGGAAATGAGGCATCTAATTAAGGATGTGAAATAAACACTTGAATATATGTGTCTGGAATTTGGAGGAGGGGCTCAGGCTAGATCTATACCTTTGAGAATCATCATTAGTGTATAAATGGTATTTAAAGCCAGGAATTGATGAGATCCCCAAGGGGGAGTGGGTATAGATAATGTAAGAGAAGGATTCCAAGGATTGAGCCTTGGGGCACTTGGTGTTACTAGGTCACAAGATGAAGATTCAGAAAAGGAGACTACCTCAAAGTTGGGAGGATTACATGAGTTAATAAATGTTTATTATTATGATTAAACATCCTCTCTGGTTTTGCTGTCTTCCTTCACAATTGAACACACAGTTGACTTGCCTAAACCCGGTAAGCATTGGATTGATTTGCCACTTTCCATATAACTAGTAATATCTATCTCTGCTAAATTTAAATTTGACACCTATCCCTCTGATTCCTTAGTATGTGTACTTTTTTTTTCATTTTCCTCTCTTTAAAAAGGTACCTACAAGATGCATATAAGGTCAAGAATATTAAATAATTGTACAGACATTGCTACATTTACAGAAGTAGCAATGCACCAAAACTAAACTCTTGGCTGACAGGTGGCAGCAGTGGGCTACCCTTAAAGCATTTGCTTGTCAGCTGATGCACAGAAACCTGTTCAGGTGTTTTAATAATGTACAAAACAATGGACCACTTAAAAGTGAAACATATGCAGGTTTTTTTTAACCACCTGTAATAAAGTTGGAGTGTATGGAATGGTATACAATTATGGACTATAGTTAGTTTATAAAGTAAATTGTAGCCTTTAGAAAACTAGGAAATACATTTTTAAAATGAAGCCGTAAATGGATCCTGATAAAGTAAACTTACATTATGAATACCATTATTTTTACACACATGAAATAAGTCCTAGACTTCAAAATTGGAGGAATCCTTAGTTTTTTAACTTTTAAATTATCCATTACTATCTGTTTCAGTTTTATTATTAAATAAAATCCTGAAAATTGACAGCCTTTTCAAATGTGAGTAAAAAGAATCATGTTTACCCTGATTTAGACATCCAAGTCTGACTTTTTCTTGTATCATCATAGTCTGCTACTGCTGAATCTCTCTTACCTGGCACAAGGGGGCACTTAACAAATATCCATCAAATGAATATATGGACATAGAAACTTGTCTGCTTATTACTAGAAAGACTGATGTTCCATTTTGTTCTGCATGTAGTTTTTTTCCCCTTCTCGGATTCAGTTACATTTAAAAGGTGGGTGGATTGAAATTACCAAAAATAAAAATAAAAACTATTACTTATCAAAAGAAAAATTGATTTAAATTTTTAGAGAAACAGTAAGACTAAAATTTAAATGTGATTGAGCGATGAGAAATTTAAAAATATTATCAATATTAGTGCATTGAAGTAATTTAAGGAGACTAGTACTTTTACTCATGGCGTAAGTGTGAAGGACCTAGATATTTTTTAACTTGCTTTTCACTTTATTTTAATACAGTTCACATTTAATAAGGAGGAGACCTGCAAGCTTGTCTGTACAAAAACATACCATACAGAGAAAGCTGAAGACAAACAAAAGTTAGAATTCTTGAAGAAAAGCATGTTACTGAATTATCAACATCACTGGTAAGACATGGAGATTTTAGACTTTTGTTACTTTCCTTTCCTAGATGCCACCTGTTTCATTGAATGTATAAATTACTTCATTAACTCTATAAAACATAGCAAATCAGTTGATTTCCCTTTTTTGTTGCTAGTAATAGCATGAAGTATGACTTCTACTTGCCAAGGATTACTAAGGTTGATGGCTTACAATATCATCTCTTAACTGCTTAGATTACTGTAATATTTGGTACTTCTTTTGGTACATAGACCTGGTACCTAGGGCACCCTTCTTTTTCATATGTAGTTAACAAGAGCATATTTATGCTTTGAGAAAAGGACCTGGATCAGCCATCTAGAAAAATACTGTTATTTTATACTTGTAGGCCATGAAAGAGACCATGGGAAAACAAACTTAAACTATGTTTGATGTTTGATAAATAGCATCTACTGCAAATAAAACACTTGAATTTTGAGTAACCTGTTTTAATTTTATACACATGGTGTTACACTAACTAGGTCTTTACCAGTTTGTGTTGTAATCAAAAAGCATGTAAACCTATTTTATTTTTGCTTCTAAAGTAGTATCGACTCAAAAAAATAAAAGTAGTGTTGAGTCATTATACAGAATTCAAATGTGGAATATTTAGAAAAGGGTCTAAGGAGCCAACTTTTCAAGTGTAATCATTATTATTCTTCCAGATAATTTTGCTGACAAATGCCTTTATGCTATGTGGAGTCCTAACTTACAAATGTTTTGCCTCCTCAAAAAAGTATAAGGTGTTGGAGGTAGTGAACAGAAAGACTGTCTTCATGGACTTCCTCTTGAATGTTTGTCCTATTAGTATCTCAGATTGACTCATTTGCCCACACTGAGGGAGGTTAGGAAACATTGATCTCAGTTTGACATGCCCAGATCCTATGGTTCAAAACTATGCTTGGAGCCTGTCATTCTGTCCCTTCTCCCTTCCATATACACAGAACAAAAAAGTCCTAGGGAGGGGCAGCCTTGGGTCACTTACCCATCCACGAACTAGTCTGTGATTAGGGGGATTTACTCTGATTGGCCAGATGGGTAGAATCTGGTTCAGTCTGCTAAACCATACAGGAACAAGTTTCTCATAGCAGGGCACTGTTAGAATAAGGAAGGAAACTTGCCTGATTACACTTGTGTCATCTTCTTCCTCATGTGACCCTCAGTGTAAATAGGAACTTGAAATCTCCTTATTTCTTTGGTTTCTAGTAAGCCAAGAGCTTTTTTCTTCTAGGCTACTGTGAGAATACCATGTAATTGCTGAATCAGTATAACTTGGGGTACATTTGTTTATTCATAAATAATTGGTGCTTTTTCTTTGCTTCAGATTGTTCTTTAACGGTCTTCAAAATGATACCTAAGGCTCAGTTCTTATAGTTTCACGTTAGCCCCATCCACCCCCATTTACTCTAACAACTACTCATTTGTTGGTGGAATGAAAGAATGGCTCTTCAGGCCTACAGGTTATTTTTAGCTATTTCTTCTACCCTCTGTTCTTAGAATACTGTTTAGAGGCTTGCTCCTAAAGGTACTAGAAACACCTCCCCTTCGATAGTTTCCTTATGGTAAAGTACTTAGAAATATTTTTAGCTGATTCATGACACAATTAATATAGGTCCTATTTTGATGCAAAAATGCATATAATAACAAGAATAAATCATTTAAAAGAGTTTATGAAGTTAGAAAGCATTTGATAATGAAATTGACTCAATAATTTTTGATGGGTGTGAAACTATATTCTGCCTAAAAAACTTGAAACTTGCTGGGGTTTTCCCCATGACATTTTTAACCGTATTACCTTTCAAATGATTAGAATGACTGAATATTAGCTAATACAGCAACGCATTATAGAGTTAATTAAGAATAGTTAATTTTCTCATCTAAATTGATGAATACTTGAAATTCTTATTTGGAATGTTAGAATACAATTTGAGGATCTTGGCTTACTATGTCAATAACCTAAGCTACTTCTTGATTTTTGAGAATGACTAATGTTTTGATCTTAGCGCCAGACATTTGAATTCCTTTCAACTCTACTCTGCATGGTTTGTAATTATACATCTTGCCAAGTTTCTAGATGTTTGTGACATTTCATTTATAAAAGTAGTATTATAAAGCTAGTTACCACAGTATTTAAATTTTTTAGGTTCATAGCTTATTGGACGGAGAGGGGTCTTTGAAGATATTTTAGTCAAGTGGGTTCTAATCCTGGATCCCAGCAAGCTAGCAGGGGAGGGGAATGATATGCTGTTTTCAAAAATTCAAAATCCTAGCAGTGTAAATGTACACTTGTTAAAACTACAGAGAGTAACTTAAATGCCAAGTTCCTTTGCTTTTGGCTACAATTTTCTGAATGCATTGTGGTAACATGGGTTATTCCATTGTGATCAGAAACTCTGGGAATTTAATTTATTGGGGAAATGAGTTATAAATAGATGAGATTTCATTAATAGAAGTGTTTCAAATGGAGTCCATGGAAGGTAGAGGAAAATAATGGAAAGGAGTCCTTGATGGTTAAAAAAAACAACAAAAAAACGGGGCCAGTCATTCAACCTTTATCCTTTTGAGTCCTTTTTTTTTCACTGTATCAGATAGAAAATAAGATTTTTAGTATTTTTGGTGTTGTATATTCAAATAACTAACTCGCTAACTTATTAGCAAAATTTAAAGAATTTAATTTTTATTTACTCAACTTATTAGCAAGGGAGTAATTGAAAATTATATTCTTTAAATTTTCTTACATTTATTTCCAAGTGTTTGGGGTTTTTTTGTTTGTTTTTTGTTTTGTTTTTTAATGCTTCCTATTGCCAGGAAAAGGTTATTGCGTCAAGGCATCATATAAATGATAAGTTTAGGATGCTTGCTTTTAAAAAGTCTAAATTGCTCCTTAATTTCTCATTTTGTAACTAGCACTATAATTTTTATGTAGTACTTTCTCTACTATGATAGTTTAAAGATATTATAATTAATATATTGCTAGTATATATTCATTGATTGAACTTCATTCTCTAAAAAATTGAAGCAATTAACTGACTGTTTAAGCCTCTAAAAAATCTGAATTATTTATTTTATGTAGCATTGCTTTATGCTTCTAATATTTTATAGCCTTTTTCATGGGAACTACTGGCCTGCTGGTTATAATAATAAGCAACTTAATAGTGTAGGTGATTCTAAAATTTGGTATATTGGGTACTATTAAATAGCATTTAAATGTGACGAGACATGTTTTATTAGGTCATTAATGTATACCTTGGGTGCATATAGAATCATAATTCTACTTCCTAAGGCATACATTAATTAACAAATAAAACATGCCCTGGAGTGTTGTCTTATGACTGTAATATAGCTAGTATATTTTTAGTAATTTTTTTAATTTGTATCCTGTAGTGTGCTCTTGGCATAAGGGACCACATGCTCGGACTTTAATGTAGTTAGACAATGCTACAGAACCTTATTCTTTACTTATTCTTTATTTTTATCCCTTAAGTTCTTTTTCACTATAGAACTTTTAAATTTTGTTTCTCTAGTTTTATAGCAGCATTTCTTTTAGACAAAAGTTGGATTTACACAGCTTTAATAGATAATACTATAATTTTCACTCTTTTCCCCTGGCCCTTAAGTTAAATATTTTCCCATCTTGCAGTTATGTTCCTCTCCTTTTTATTGAATTACCAAGTAATAAAGGACATTTGCTTCTATATTGTTCCATCAGATTATTCCCAAGGAACTAGATACATTGCTTTGCACCTAACTTAGAGCTTTGAGTATTTTGCTAAAGGTAAACTATACTTATGTATCTAGATAATGATATTGTTAAATTAGCAACTGCAGTAAATTAATTTATAAAATTCCCTTTCCTATATACATTTATAGTTTCAAAGAAGCTATAAAATTTTTTTCTTCACTGTAGTGTATCAAATATTGACATAATGCTGTTACTTATGAAATATACCACATCTTATCAAAATTCTTTTATTGTAGTTTTGACATCTTAAGGCATTTATAGACATTTAAATTTTATGAAGTGGTAACACAGCTCTGGGCACCATTTCTTAGTCATGTTCGACGATTTCTAACTTGACTTATTTCTGTGCATAGGATTGTGGATAATATGCCTGTAACATGGTGTTATGATGTTGAAGATGGTCAGAGGTTCTGTAATCCTGGATTTCCCATTGGCTGTTATATTACAGATAAAGGCCATGCAAAAGATGCCTGTGTTATTAATGTAAGTTCATGAAAAACTCTGTGCTTTTTTTAAAAATGTTTTTTTGGTATGGAAGGATTCAGTCTTTACCTGGACAAAATTTGTTATAGTCATTGGACGAGTGTAATTCAGATGTTCTGAAGCACAGCTACTTAGACCTTAAACGTAGGCCAGATTAACAATGTATAAATTTAATTCTAGAACTAAAATAATTCAGATTTAGTTCAGTATTCACTGAAAGTGTCTGTTATATGCTAAGCACTATGCTAAGGGCTGGGACTTTGTATGTTCTGACTCTATTAAAAGTTAGACTCATAAATCTTACATATATATTTTTAAAAGTAGATTAGTGGAGTACCAGAAAGACCTCATTATAAGTTCATGAAGTTTGTATTACAAATTTAAGTCCATAAAATATTATATTGCAGAAGTTTGGTATTACACCTATTTTTTTAAAAGGTAAATGCCTTTATGGCCATTCTTTTATATTTAAAAATGATAGTAAAGTGAAGATGTTAATAATAGAAAGTATTAAAATTATTGGGAATATATATTAAATGTTGTGTAATCAGGTCAATCAAGTTTAATCTCTTAATTAATATGACTTGATGGTAGAAGTTAGCATAAGCTTGATCGTGAAACTGGTTACATTGGCTAATGCTTCTGGGAGAGTTGACCAGAAACACTTAAATAATTTAAGTTATTGGTTTAGTCTGGTTATAAAACTTCCAAGGAGGGAAAGTGTTGAAATGTGTAAGATCTAGCATGCTCATAACATGTAATATTTTAAAATGTATTTTGTTAGTTTTATCGTAAGTGGAAAGATAGAAAATATTAGATGTGTTCTTTTTAACAGGTACCTACTTTTATGTAAGAATTAAGGCATTAAAGAAACCTAATTTGTACTCTGCCAATTAGTTGTGGCTTATAGAGAGTTTAAGCTTAAAACATAAAGATTTTTTTAATGGGGAAGGATTAAAACTCTGTCTAAGCTCAAATTTTCCTGCTTGTTGTGCCTCATTATAAAGTTTTGTTTTGACTCTTGTATAGCCAGTTTTCTACCTTTAAGTTCTGTTCCATAGTCAGAATTCCATGAAAGAGATACGTTTTACATCTTCAACCACGTTGACATCAAAATATACTATCATGTTGTTGAAACTGGGTCCATGGGAGCAAGATTAGTGGCTGCCAAACTTGAACCAAAAAGGTAACTATACAAAACAGGTAAATAAATGTGGGGGTGCCTGTCTGGTTCAGCCGGAAGAGCACGTGGCTCTTGATCTTGAGGTTGGGAGTTGGAGCCCCACGTTGGATATAGAGGTTACTTAAAGGGGGGCACATGGCTGGCTTTGTCAGTAGAGCACGCAACTCTTGATCTCAGGGGCATGAGTTCAAGCCCCATTTTGGGCATACAGCTTACTTAAAAAAATAAAATGAAAAGAAATAAAAAGAAATTAAAAAGTAAGTAAATATAAGTGAAATTATTCCCAAAGAATAAATATTTGGGGCCTAATTAACTTTTTCTTTAATCAGTATTCTGACATAAAATCTGGCATTTCAGGATTGATTTTACTAAAACTCTCTTTAGTGTGATTGGTTATTGAGTTGTGAGTTGTCCAGAGAAATCATACAGATATTTTTTTTCCTGTTAAGGTAAGTGGTCAAGCCAAAGTGCCTTTTTGTTTTGTTTTTTAATCAGGAAGTTTTGACACCTTTGCCGTGTCAGCTTGGAGTGGAGAATGTGAGTGGTTGGGACAGTGTTTTCTTTTATAGTGGAAAAGCATTGCCTCTAATATTTTGCAACTTGACCTCTCATTAGAGGCCCAAATGAGCTGATTTTTTTTTTTTAAGATTTCATTTTTTTAAGTAATCTCTATACCCAACATGGGGCTTGAACTTAGAACCCTGAGATCAAGAGTCCTACACTCATCTGACTGAGCCAGCCAGGTGCCCCCTCAAATGCGCTGATGAGTGCTATCATTTCTAAAATCTCCACGCACTGTTAGATGCCATTGTGTGAGAAGTCACTGAAAGAGCATTTCTTCCAGTTGTCAGTATTTTTAGTATGAAAGTACTTGTCTTTTTTTGATTGAGTATTCCATTTTTTTTTTCACATTTCCCCACACCCCCCTCCACCTCACCATTGAATTAGCCTTTTTCCCATGCCACTGCTGGTAAAGAAATGCATGCCGGGGTGCCCGCGCGGTTCAGTTGGTTGAGCCTGGAACTCTTGATTTCAGCTCAAGTCGTGGTCTCAGGGTCGTAGGATCCAGCTTTGTGTGGGGCTCCATGATCAGCGCTGAGTCTGCTTGAGATTCTTTCTGTCCCCCTCCTCCTCATCCTGCTCTCACGTGCACACTCTCTCTCAAAATAAAATAAATAAAATCTTTAAAAAAAAAAAAAAATCTGTCTCTCTCTGCCCCTCCCCCCGTCTCATGTGTGCACTCTCAAAAAAAAAAAAAAGCATGCCATTATAAGATGGCAGTTAATTTAAACTCCCTCAGTGTTTATTTTTGTTTTTTTAAGGTACTTACTTTGGAAAATGTATTTCAGAGAGAGCCCACTCTCGTGAGATGGGGGAGGAGCAGAGGGAGAGGGAGACAGACTCCATGCTGAGCAGGGAGCCAGATGTAGGGCTTGATCTCAGGACCCTAACATCATGACGAGCTGAAATCAAGAGTTGGACGCTTAACCAACTGAGCCACCCAGGTGCCCCCTTTTTTTAAAGATATTTAATGCCCTTCAAGTATAGTGCTTTCAAAAGTTTGTTTCTAATTTTGAATAATAATTTCTTACACATACCTATAACTAAGTCCATTATTTATATGAAGTAAATATTTGTACTATTAAATGTGACAGGAATAATTTTGCCTTTGACTACAGTAGTAGCACTATAAAATATGTAGAGTCTCTATAGTCTTTACCCCATTTTTAAAAACTACTTTATCAGCATCTTGCCAAAATGTTTCCTCCACAGCTTCAAGCATACCCATATAGATAAACCGGACTGCTCTGGACCCCCCATGGATATAAGTAACAAGGCTTCTGGGGAGATCAAAATTGCCTATACTTACTCTGTTAGCTTCCAGGTGAGTTTGTTTTTATCTCTAGTATAACTCAGAAATTGATTTTAAATTCATACTACTTAAACTAATTAAAAATATTAATGATTAACCTTGTCACATAGATAAGCTTTTAGTGAGCTGATTTGGAATAGTTTGGCAGTGCACCAGGCAACATAATCACACTCAAAACTAAGTCTCCATTTAAATGAGAAGTATAGTAAATTGGAGAATTGAACCTGATTAAATGTTAAGTCATAAGAGATACATAAAAGACAAAATGTAGAAAATAGGCATAGATAATGGTATGAAAATGTCCAAGATTTATGTAACAAGCATTTGGGAAAGCAACATTCTTTTAAAGTCTGAATTAGTATAAACTTTAATGGAGTGTTCCCTGATAGTAGATGATTTATATAGGTTCTTAGGGAATTCAAGGGAGTGTTTTCATTAGTGGAGAAGTTTCTTAGGAGGAAAGTACAAGTTCACTTTATGAGAATCTGAGGCACTATTCCACCTCTACTTCTTTTTCTTTTCTTTTTTTTTTTTTTTAAAGATTATTCTTTAGTGTGCGTGTCAGAGGGAGGTGGGTAGAGGGAGAGAAGCAGACTCCACATTGAGTGCAGAGCCCGACGCAGGGCTCGATCTCACCACCCTGAGATCACAACCTGAGCCCAAACCAGGAATTGGACACTTAACCGGCTGTGCTACGTAGGCCCCTCCACCTCTGTTTTTAATAAACTGTCTTGGTGATCAAGTATAGTTGTGATGTTTACTCTCCCCCCATGTAGTGTGTAATTTTGCAAACCTAAGGCAAAGAATACTATGTATTTCTTTCTAGGTATTAAGAGCTCATTGTGGGTGACACCTGCCAGATGCTCAGTTATGACTGTAGTGTCTCATGAGCATAGATGGCATCAAAGAGAATAAAAAATACGTTATACCACTCAATTTTTTGAAAAAATTAGTGAGTACAGTTCTAAATTTTGATATCTAAAGTAAACTTTTGTTAAAATTTAAAGCAAGACTTCAAAAAAATACAGATAACTAGGTACTTTTAGGAACTCTTTTATTATTTGTTATTTACTGCTGAAACTCATGACTAATCCAAGTTATGATAATGAGAAATTACATTCATTAACTGAATGGGAGGTCAGGCTATGAGTGGAAATGTTTGGATTCTTAATATATTTTGTCAGCAAATGCTTATTTATTTTTTGGTTGGTTGTTTTTTTTGTTGTTGTTGTTGTTTTTAGCAAATGCTTATTTGAAGAGTTTTGTTTTCTTTTGTTTTATCTCCCTAGGAAGATAAAAACATCAGATGGGCATCCAGATGGGACTATATTCTGGAATCTATGCCTCATACCCACATTCAGTGGTTTAGGTAAGAGTACAGAGTTAATCCACTTTATGCTCTGGGCTTACTCTGTGTTTTGTCCCTTTGAACATCTCCTTCATTCTCTAATCCTGTCTAGATCTCCAGAAGTCTGGGCTTTTGAATTGGATAGACTTGTGTTCAGTCCTGGTCAGGTCACCGTTCGTGAGTCAGGCGAGTCACCCAGTTATTTAGAGTCCCATTTCTTTATCTGGAAATACCTGCCTCACGAAACTGTCCCTGAGGATTAATGGACAATGAATGAAACAGAACATTTGAGCACCTTACCTGAAGTGGAAGAAGCTATGCTCATGTTACGACTATTTATTATTATTATTATTCTCTTCAGAGCATGACTCAATTTTTATCTGGAGAGTTGTTCGTGGTGTCGTCACTTTCCTTTTTCTGCTTTGTTGACTACCTTTTGACACTCATTAACTTACTGAGTAAATTTGTTTGTCATAAATTTCTTGAGGATACAGACCTTTGTTGATCCCTGCAGCTTGTATTGCATTTATTTGGGCATAGTACTTATTTAATAATGTTGACCACACATAAAAAAAATTCTAGTTCTCAACAGATTATGATGAGATTATTATGATAAGTATATAAAGTTATGTATCCCCTAGAAGGACACATAATAGAACAAAGCTCATTGAATCTGTTGGGTTTTAGGTCAAAGTTCGATTTTGATCAATACTGTTTTAATGTTACTGATTAAATATTTTAAAAAGGTAATTAAGCTGCAGATTAATCCTGACGTGTTTATTTCTACAGCATCATGAATTCCCTGGTCATTGTTCTCTTCTTGTCTGGAATGGTGGCTATGATTATGCTACGGACACTGCATAAAGATATTGCCAGATATAATCAGATGGATTCTACGGTGAGTGAAACATTTGACCTGCTAAGGATAGTCTTTATTTAGTTCTTTGGAAAAAGTTGAAATAATGGCTTTAGACAGAATCTTTCTTCTTAAAAGTTATCCTGAATCCACCTTTTCAAATAAGAAAGTGATCCTTAAGAATTGGTATTCTCTAGAACTGTAGTCGCTCCAGCGTTCAGAGCTGCACTGTTCACAGCTCCATCTGTGTTAGTGCATTGGTGCGGAGTGAGCGTAGGTGCCCAGCTCCAGGTCTGTCCCCTGTTCTCACGGACATGCTGTCAACTCTCAGATTTTCCATTCCCAGCCTGCACTCGACTCGTGAAACAGCAAAGTTGAGTGGGATAACTCCCAAGCAGTTTTTATTTGTGTGTATGTTTAGCTTTTTAAAATTAATTTTCACTGAATTTTATCATTTTAGCCTTTTGGTATATTCAAAGTAGTTTAATGTCCCAATCTCATTTATTCTCAAAACACTTAAAGTTACATAAGTATGTTATACATTTTATACTTTTTCATTGTATAGCAGCTCTTTGATAAAATTTCCACAAGAATCATAGTGACTTGTAATGAATACAAAAAACTCAGATTTTATTGCTTTCTTTTCCCCGACTTCTTAGTCTTTTCCCCATAACTTTTCTGTCCTAATCAGGAAAAGAATATACAAATGTTTATAAGCTTTTTAGCATTTGTACGCTACAGTCTCTTTTCCATTATTTTTACTGATTATTAAATATTTTATTAAAATAATTTCAAAATACTCTTCATAATTGGCAATTTCAAATGGTATTTTCTTCTTCATTTGTACCAAGGTGCCATGGGATAGAGGCCATGGTACCCTGCTTCCCCTCTTGCTCCCATTCCTTTTTCCTCCCTTACTGTAGTGGTCCGAGCAAGTCTGTTCAGACATAACTCAGATCATTCACTCCTGCTCACAGCTGTCCAGTGGCTTCCCATTTCACTCAGAGTGAAAGCCAGAGTCTTCACAGTGGTTTGTAGGCCCTACAGTGCCCCCTTGGAACTCTGCTCCAGCCATACTGGCTTCCTTAGTATTCCTCAGACATGCAGGCATGGTCTCACACTTCCGGCCTTTACACTTGCTTTTCTCTCTACCTCAGACGTTATTTACTCCCTCAGGTATTTACATGGCTGGCTCCCTTACCTACTTAGTCATTACTGAAATAGGATCTTCCCCGTGAGACCTTCTTGACCATCAGATTAAAATTGCACCTTTCTGGCCCCATACACATCCATACCTTCTAAGTTTTCTCTGGAGCACTTATCACCATCTAATGTACTCTATATTTTATTGCTTGTTGTGTTAATTGTCTGCCTTCCCAGTGAGAACACGTATGCAAGAGGGATTTTTCTGTTAAACTCACTGTAGTATCTCTGGTGTTTTAAACAGTGCTGTGCTTTTCTAGTTGGTGCTCAGTAAATGTTTGTTGAATGAATGAGTCATTCTCTTTTTTTTCTTTTCTTTTTAAAATTTTATTTTATTATGTTAATCAGCATACATTACGTCATTAGTTTTTGATGTAGTGTTCCATGATTCATTGTTTGCGTATAATACCCAGTGCTCCATGCAGTACGTGCCCTCCTTAATACCCATCACCAGGCTAACCCATCTCCCCACCCCCCTCCCCTCTAGAACCCTCAGTTTGTTTCTCAGAGTCCATCGTCTCTCATGGTTCATCTCCCCCTCCAATTTCCCCCCCTTCATTCTTCCCTTCCTACTATCTTCTTCTTCTTCTTCTTTTTTTTTTTTTTTAAACATATATTATTTGTTTCAGAGGTACAGGTCTGTGATTCATTAGTCTTACACAATTCACAGCACGAATGAGTCATTCTTTGATGTACTAGCCTTGTTGATGTGTTGCTGGGCTCATGATAGGTAAAAAGGTATCCAAGGACTATCTTGCAACTCCACCCTACCCCCCACAAAAGTGAGCTGAGACCAGAGCAGGAAACAATGCAAGCACAAGAGGATGGAGTTCTCCTTTGAGTCAGTCCTTATATAAAGTAACCAACTGGGAGACTAAACTTTGGGTCACTAACAAGGGAGCTGAACCTCAAGTCTCCTCCTGTATTAAGCATGGATTCTTGAAGGGGAGCAAAATGATTCTAAGTTAGCAAGTGCCTTCTGATTCTTGGGGTAAAGTCTCCCAAATTTAGGTTTGTAGAATTCCCCCAATTTAAGATCAATAAAATATGATCTAGGGGCACCTGGGTGGCCCAATCAGTTGAGCATCTGACTTTTGATTTCAGCTCAGGTCATGATCTCAGGGTCATGAGATTGAGCCTCATGCTGGACTCTCTGCTCTGCGGGGAGTCTGCTTGGGATTCTCTCTATTCCTCTCCTGCTCCTCTTCCCCCTTCTCTAAAATAAATAAATAAATCTAAAAAAAAATGATCTATTAGAAATTCACAAAAATTTACAATAAGCAACATGTTTAGAACCCCCTGAAGATTTCAGATACTACAACTCTTAATTACAGAGTATAAAGTATATGAAAAAATAAGAGGAATATTTAGATAAAGGAAACATAGTGTGTCCCAAGCAGAAGAAATAAAAAGAAATCCACATCTAGATCAACTGTGACAAAACCATAGAACACCAGAGAAAAAAGATCTTAGAATCAGGTAGGGGGGGAAAAAATTCGAGCATCTGCAAAAGAAAAACAGTTAAATTGGAAGTGGAAGCTCAGAGACAAAACATCTTAAATCAGTGAGAGAAATTAACTGTTTACATGGAATCATGTACCCAGAGAAGGTATCTTTCAAGAATAAAGGTGAAATACCTTTTTCAGATGAACAGAAGTAGTGGACCACAGACCGTCACTGAAGGAATATCTATAGAAGTAAACTTTAGCAGTGAATCAGTCAATCCATCGATCGATCAGACCTGAAGAAATTTCTATAGAAGTACTTTAGCAGAAAATAAATAAAAACCAATCCCAAAGAGATAATTTAGAAAAATGGGTGAACAAAAAGATTCCAAGTAAACATTTTCTGTTTATAATGAGTCTAAAAATTTGGAGATTAACAAAAGTGTATCAGCAGAGAAAAAACAAATTTGATGTATAGTATTGGATAAAGTGGGTGGCCATTTGGTTAAAAAATAAGGTAGATTCCAACCTTATTCCTTATGTTAAATGAAAATGTGAAACTGTAAAATACTAGGACACATGAGAAGTTATTTTTAAATCTTGGAGAAGGGTAGAATTTTTTAAGTATCACAGAGAGCCAGAAGTTATAAAAGAAATGATTGCTCTATGATTACTATGTCAAAAAACATTTGAATAGGAAGAAATACCATTAAGTAAAAAGATAAAAGTCAAATGGGAAAATATTTAACACATGTAACAAACAAAAAGTTAATTCCTCATAAATAAAGAAATCCTAAAATCATTACAAAAACAATCATCAGCCCAGTAAGCAACCAGGCATGGTATATGAAAAGAGAGTCCATTAAAAAGAAACACAAGGGACACCTGGGTGGCTCAGTCTGTTAAGCGTCTGCCTTCAGCTTAGGTCATGATCCCAGGGTCCTGGGATCGAGGATCGAGTTCTGCATCGTGCTCCTTGCTCAGCGGGGAGCCAGCTTCTCCCTCTGCCTGCAGCTCTGCCTACCTGTGCATGCGCATGCTCTCTCTGACAAATAAATAAAATCTTTAAAAAACAAACACAGATGGTTCTTAAACATATAAAAAGATATAACATCATTCATAATAAGAGAAATGCAAAATAAAACTGCAGTGCAAGATTGTTTGCTCCTCTGGCACACTGACAGCAATTAAAATGTTTGATAATGTGTTGGTGGATTGAGGACATGAGCACTTTGATACGTAGTTTATGAGAATGTAAATTGGTGTAACTTATGAAAGGCACTTTGGCAATATTAGTTTATAATGTAGATAGTTTGACCCAACAATTCAATTCTTAGAAACTAACTTGGGGGGCACCTGGGTGGCTCAGTCGTTAAGCGTCTGCCTTCGGCTTGGGTCATGATCCCAGGGTCCTGGGATCGAGCCCCACATCGGGCTCCCTGCTCTGCGGGAAGCCTGCTTCTCCCTCTCCCACTCCCCCTGCTTGTGTTCCCTCTCTCGCTGTGTCTCTCTCTGTCAAATAAATAAAATCTTTAAAAAAAAAAAGAAAAGAAAAGAAACTAACTTGGATGCAAAGGTTTTTATTATTACTGCTATTTTTTATTTTAAAACAATATATTATTGCTTATAATAACTAAAGATTTTAAGAAACTCAAATACTCATTAATAGGGGACTGATTTTATAAATTATGGAATGTCCCTGCAGTAGAATACTATGTAATCATTAAAAAGAATGAGGCAATTCCGTGTATACGAATGTGGAGGCATCTCCTTATTATTAGGCCAAAACAGCAAGATGTGAAATAATGTGTATAATATGCTACCATTTATGCAAAATGAGAAAAGGTATTCATGCATTTCCTTATGTATGAGTAGAGTATCTCTGCAAGGATAGTAAGAAACTCGTCACATTTGTTTTCTCCAAAGAAAGGGTACCTGGCCCTTTATGGAAAACTTAGTTTTTACTTAACTCTGAATTTTTTAGTGCTTATTCAGTAAAAAAGTAATCAGAAATGGTGCCTCGTCTGTAATACTACCCCACCTAAAAGAAGAGGTGAATGTACTTTTTTCCCTCATACTTTTAATGTAAACATTCACAGAAGCACAGAGATTAGTATACCCATCACCCTGGTCCAACAGTTCTCAGCTCATGTTTAGTCTTTTTTAGAATCCCACCAGTTCCTCCCTTTCAGTTGTTTTAAAGTCAGTCCCAAATGTAATTTTATTTAATCCATTTAGAACCCATGTACTATTTTTTTTTTTTAAAGATTTTATTTATTCATTTGAGACACAGAGATAGAGAGAGAGAGCACGAGCAGTGGGAGAGGCAGAGGGAGAGGAAGAAGCAGACTCCCCGCTGAGCCAGGAGCCTGATGCGGGGCTCGATCCCAGGACCCTGGGATCATGACCTGAGCCGAAGGCAGACGCTTAACCATCTGAGCCACCCAGGCGCCCCACAGAACCCATGTACTTTTAATAAAACTTCAGTTTGTACATTCCTCAAAAATGACCAAGTAGAGTATAATTCCATGGTGTATATGAAAGTATTTTGATTTTTACTGTTGCCTTATATTAGGCATTATAAGAGCAGGATTAGTACCTATATAAAAGTTTCCATGTTTCAAATTCTAGTTGATTTATATTTACTAAAAAATATGTGTAGTGCTCGCTTCGGCAGCACATATACTAAAAAATATGTGTAAATGTAACATATTATCAGTAGCATTGTCTGCTGCGCACAAAGGTAGAAGTTTGAAAATTTGGGGTAGAGGTGAGAT
This sequence comes from Mirounga angustirostris, assembly GCF_029215605.1. Classification (NCBI taxonomy): domain Eukaryota; kingdom Metazoa; phylum Chordata; class Mammalia; order Carnivora; family Phocidae; genus Mirounga; species Mirounga angustirostris. Next base: position 11,770,621 of record NW_026991711.1, on the reverse strand, counting down.
GCATCCTGAAGGAAATGTCGAGAAATGAGGCTGAAAAAGTAGTGGGGGTCAGAGTCTGAAGGACTTGTAACTAATACAATTTGAAGGTCACAGGGAAGCTCTTAAAGAATTTTAAACAGCACTGCATAGCCAGGTTTGTGATGTAGGAAAATCACTTTCAATATTATGTGGAGCATCATTCAGAGCAGGGCAAGATTGAAGGTACAGAAACCAGTCCAGGGGGCGCCTGGGTGGCTCAGTTGGTTGGGCGACTGCCTTCGGCTCAGGTCATGATCCTGGAGTCCCGGGATCGAGTCCCACGTTGGGCTCCCTGCTCAGCAGGGAGTCTGCCTCTCTCTCTGACCCTCCCCCCTCTCATGCTCTCGATCTCATTCTCTCTCTCAAATAAATAAATAAAATCTTAAAAAAAAAAAGAAACTAGTCCAGGGGTGATTATGGAACTCCCAGAGATAGGATGGTGGCAGGAAAGAAAAAAAGGAGCTAGACAGACAGATACAGCGGGTGTTTAGAAGGCGGGATGGAATACTGTTTGGTTGACTATGGAGAAGGTGGAAGAGGGAAAGAAAATAAATGACCCAATGTTTCTGGTCCAAAACACCCAGTTGGTTAAAGGACCCTGCTGGATGCTGTATTGAGAAGTAACTGAATAGAAGCAAGGGCAGGAACACAGAGGTCAGTGTGGTGTATTACAGTAGCCAGGTAAGAGGTGATGACTTGAACTGGGGGCTAGTGTTGGGTTCTGCTGAAATATTTTGGAGGCAGAGCTGAAGATTTGTTAAAGGACTGTATTCAAGATGTGAAAAAAAGCAAGGAATCAAGGAGGATTCCAAGGTTTGAGGTACTGAACTGCTGGCCAGATGGAGCTGTAACTACTGGGTGACTGGGTTGGGGCGGTGTTGCTGCTGCAGAAACAGTATAGATGGGGAGAGAGAATCCATTCAGTTGTGATAATTCTGTTCAGGGTGCTTGTTAAACAACCAGGTGGAGCCATGATTAGGCAAATCGTGTATGTGTGTCTAGAGATCAGGGGAGCAGTTAGGGCTGGTGGCAAATTTACTCATATGCTCATAGCTAAGTCTACTATACCCAGCAAAGTAGCTGTGAAACCTAATACCATTCACTCATTTTGGATATTGGTGAAAGTAGATTGAAAAGGATGGAGTGTGAGTGAAATTAAGTCATCAAGTTGGATCATAAAGCTTGACTATCACATTATTTTACATACCTTTTTGAAGTTTCTCAGTGTATTTTTATAGACCTTAACATACAACATTCCTTTAAAAGCAATTCAAGAAAACTATATAAAGCTCTGGGAGTCAAACTTCATAAAACTTTGGAATTGGAATAAATACTAACATTCGTAAGTTTAAAAGAATTTTTCTATATCAGCATATTCACCAGTGAACAAACTGTCTAGCTGTCCTGGTGATACCACATGTCAATTAAACAACTTCATTCCCTTTTTAGGAGGATGCCCAGGAAGAATTTGGCTGGAAACTAGTTCATGGTGATATATTCCGTCCTCCAAGAAAAGGGATGCTGCTATCAGTCTTTCTTGGATCAGGGACACAGATTTTAATTATGACTTTTGTGACTCTATGTAAGTATTCAATGAAAATTAAAAAGTAGAAAATACTTTTTCTAAATGATTATTTGAGAATCAGTTTTCCAGGGTGCCTGGGTGACTCAGTTGGTTAAGCATCCAACTCTTGATTTCAGCTCAGGTCATGATCTCCCTCTGTCCCTCCCCCTGCTTGCACACTGACACGTTCTCTCTCTAAAATAAATAGATAAAATCTTAAAAACAAAAAACGTGGAAACTGGTTTTCCTAAGTGTAGCTAGGCTAGATTGTTTCTAAGAGTCCTTTTGGCTTTTAAATCTGTGTGCTTTGGCTATACATTACTTGGAGGCAGGGTTAGCTGTGCCGGAAAACTGACCTCACATCTCCCTTACAGCTGCATAGAGACCAAGCCTTTGTCATGGAGTTGGAGCTGAAGATGACTAGGTACCTGAAGACCGTCTGGGTCTGAGTCTTGGTGGCTCGGAACGAGGGTCATGCAGGTTGCCTCTGCCCCACTACCAGGAGCAGTATGATTAGGATTCCAAGACGTTTTTGGCTTCCACTGAGAAAAAAAAAGGAGAAGAGGGAATGGGGCAGGAAGCTTTTTGTAGACCTTCCTCATCTTGGAAGGATTTAGGAAGCAAGGGAAAAATGTTATTACTTAAATTTTTGTCAGTTAAGACAGTCTTTTTTTTTTTTTTTTTAATAGCCCCTCCTCCCCCCATAGAGTTATTGATCAGCCACAGGGGTGGTTCTGAGGCTGCTGTATGGGAATACAGTATTTCTGCAGTTTTCCTATTGTAAGAGAAAAAAAGGTTTATGAATAGAGTTTTCTAAATTTTGCTTTTATTTTCCTTATGTTTCCTTTATTGGTGCCTTCTACTGATGAACAGTAACGAATTATTACTGGAAGAATTCAGAAATCCCTGACTTTTTAATAATTTTTTTTTTTTTTTTTTTTTTTTTAAAGATTTTATTTATTTATTTGAGAGAGAGAGAGCACATGAGAGGGGGGAGGGTCAGAGGGAGAAGCAGACTCCCTGCTGAGCAGGGAGCCCGATGCGGGACTCGATCCAGGGACTCCAGGATCAGGACCTGAGCCGAAGGCAGTCGCTTAACCAACTGAGCCACCCAGGCGCCCTTTTTAATAATTTTTTAATGAACATCTGTCCTTATGTTTGATTGCATATTAAATATGTAATACTAAAGTCATTTTATGTTAGTAAAATTATTCCACGTTTTTGTGATGGAAATATATAAATACTTTACAAAGAGGATTCTCACTTCCAAATGTCTGGCACCTAAGTTTGAGAACCACTGATTTACACCTCAGGCTTACTTTGAAGACTAATCTGAAGATTAACTAGAACATGTATCTTTATCTACTTGGTAAGGAGATGCAGCTATGATGAGTAGGCCTAGAATTCTTAAGTATATTATACCGAAGAGGGTAGGTTGGGAGAAGGCATCATGACAGAGGTTTGGACACAGCCAGAGGATAGCATGAAGGCATTAGATCCCCACAGAGCCAGGATAGAGCTAGAGCAGCCTGGATGCTTCAGGATAGAATTCTGCTTGAAAAAAAAAATTTTTTTTTTTTTAATTTTGTTTATTTATTGGTCAGAGGGAGAGAGCACAAGCAGGGTGAGCGGCAGGCAGAGGGAGAAGCAGGCTCCCCACCGAGTAAGGAGCCCGATGCAGGACTCGATCCCAAGACCCTGGGATCATGACCCGAGCCAAAGGCAGACGCTCAACCAACTGAGCCACCCAGGCGTCCCCTGCTTGAAAATTTTATTGGGAGTTGCCTTCTGTCATCATCTCGTTCTTGTTGGGGGTCTGCTAGAAAGTGAATTCGTGAGGAAGGAAAGTTTCAGAGAGCCTAGAGATCATTTTCCTTAAATGTTCAAATATGAACTTTCTTCTTCAGAACAGTCCATTTCTCAGTTCTGGGGAGAATGGTGGGGGATGCATTTTGGTTGAAATTCTGATAGGTCTTCTAAAGTTACCCTGGTTGGTTTCCTACTTATGAGTTTCTCCTCTTGCCCCTTAGTCGGTGCTGATCAGGTATGGGTGGGCATGTGCTTGATTCTGTACACCACGGAAACACTGGGAACTTTCTTGTTCCTGGGATTAGAAAGCCACTTGGATTTCTTACTGAGCAAAGTCATAACTTCTGAATCCCAGCTTAAAACCAGGAATCTTTACAAATATAACATTTTTATTCTTATTAGTCAGGTGGGTTATATAAGGAAGAACAAATAAAACCAACCAACTAAATAAAGGTAGAAGCCAGAATTTCCCCAAGTTATTGACCAAGTCCTTCAGTAACTTGTGTTCAGAAAGCTAATGGTACTATGAAATCTTTATTCTCTTGTTTTATTCATTGATTAGATTCTGTCTTGTCTTTTGTGTTTGAATGTTATAAAGTATTTTTTATCACAGAGGACCCATTATTATTATTATTATTTTTAGATTTTATTTATTTGAGAGAGAGAGAGTGAGCACAAGCAGAGGGAGAGGGAGAAGCAGACTCCCTGCTGAGCAGGGAGCCTAATGCGGGGCTTGATCCTGGGACTCTGGGATCATGACCTGAGCCAAAGGCAGACACTTAACCGGCTAAGCCACTCAGGCACCACCCCCCGCCCCAGTATTATTTTAAAGGGAACAAAAGTGGGACTATTTCATGGTGGGAATATCTTTATTCATATTAATTTAAAAAAGCTGTACTTGACAGGGCACTTGGGTAGCTTAGTCGGGTTAAGCATCCAACTCTTGGTTTCAGCTCAGATCATGATCTCAGGGTCATGGGATCGGGCCCTGCATCAGCTCTGTGCTCAGCACGGGGGTCTACTTGAGACTCTTTCTCTCCCCTCCCCGCCCCCCCCTTTCTGCCCCTTCCCCAACTCATGCTCGCGCGCTCTCTCTCTCTCCCTCCCTCCTTCCCTCCCACTCCCCTTCTCCCTCCCTCCTCCTCTCTCTCTTAAAAAAAAAGAAGCAGCAGCTATACTTGAATCAGAAGAGCTAAAAGCACTCGTGAGCACCCAGTCAGCCTTCCCTGATAATAGGAAAGGTGGGGTTTTACGGACCCCGGCAAGAAATATTCAAAGTAGAGTTTGCTTTGTTATCCTGTTGATGTAGTACCTTAAAATATTGCTAAGATTTAGTGTGACCATATGATAAGATAATATATTCATGAAATTGTATTTGGTTTCTTGTTTAAAAAATGAAAGCTGTCTTCTGTCACTTTAGAAAGGAAGCAGTAATGAAATTTGTAACTTAAAATCACTTATTTTTTAGTTTTTGCTTGCCTGGGATTTTTGTCACCTGCCAACAGAGGAGCACTGATGACTTGTGCTGTAGTCCTATGGGTCCTGCTGGGCACGCCTGCAGGCTATGTCGCTGCCAGATTTTATAAGTGTAAGTAAGAGCGACCCTGACTGTCACGTCAGGGATCTCATCTGCTCCATCACTGCACCTGAGCCAGTAGGTGATTTTCTCGAACCAGTATGTATCATAGGTACATATCTTTATATAAAAGAAGCTTGCGATGTGGATGACCATCCCTAGATTTTGTTAAAAAAGGTTTATAAAGTGAGGTAAGCAAATTTAGGTGCTGCTTATCCATCATTCCCTCTGTTCTTTTACTTTTAAGTTTTGACATAAGAGGTTTGGCTGAACAACTTAGATTGCTACATTCATAGAAATGTGTATAGACTAATAAAGGAAGATAATATGAGTATCACTGATTTATTAACTAAAATAAGTAATATATATAGTAATACCTTTTCTTAAATAAGAGAGGTCATGCTAAAGAGCCCTGATATAATTTAATTTGCTTTTATAATATAATTAGTTGCAATCTCTTGTATTCTTGCTTTCTAAAAGTAAAATAAAGTTCATTGAAAAAAAGTGTCAGGGCCACAGGGTAAGGATGGGCTATGACTAGATGACTTGGAAAGCAGTTTTGCCAGGGTCAGCGAATGCCAGGGTTACTGTGGAATCCTGAAGTCTGTTGAGATGACCTCATAGGTAATCTGTAATTTAAAGTGACAGAGACAGGGAGGAGGTAAAAAACTCATGCTCTGAAAACTGTAAGACATTGATGAAAGAAATTGAAGACACAAACAAATGGAAAGATATACCATGCTCATGGATTAGAAGAATTAATACCATTCAAATGTCCATACTACCCAAGCAATCTGCTGATTCAGTGCAATCCTTATCAAAAATACTAATAGTATTTTTCACAGAACTAGAACAAATAAGCCTAAAATTTGTATGGAATCAAAAAAGACCCTGAATAGCCAAAGCAATCTGGAGAAAGAACAAAACTGGAGGTATCACAATCCAAGATTTCAAGATAACACTACAAAACTGTAATAATTAAAACAGTGTGATACTGTCACAAAAATAGACACATAGATCAATGAAACAGAATAAAAAACCCAGAAATAAACTTACACTTATATGGTCAATGAATCTGTGACAGAGGAGGCAAGAATATACAGTGGGGAAAAGACAGTGTCTTTAAAAAATGGTGCTGGGAAAGCAGGACCACTTTCTTAAACCATGTACACATATAAATGTAAAATGGATTAAATGTGAAAGCCCCTAGGAGAGAGCAAACAGGTACATGATCTTTTACATCAGCCTTAGTGACACATCTGTGGATAGGTTTCCTCAGGCAAGGGAAACAAAAGCAAAAATAAAAAATAGGAACTACACCAAAATAAATATTATTGTCCTTTTGCACAGTAAAAGACAAATATTTTATATGATTTTTTATATGTGGAATCTAAAAAACAAAAAAATAGACTTAAATACAGAGAACAAACTGGTGATTGCTAGAAAGGAGTTGGGTGGGATTTGGGCGAAATAGATGAAGGGAATTAAGATGTACAGACTTTCAGTTATTAAATAAGTCATGGAGGTGAAAAGTACAGCATAGGAAGTGTAGCCAATAATACTGTTGTATGGTGACAGTGACTACACTTTATAATGGTGAACACTGAGTAATGTATAGAATTGTGGAACTAATATGTTGTACACCTGAAACTAATGTAACATTGTGTTAGTTATACTTAAATAATAAATTAGGGGGGAAAAAAGTGCCCACCAAAGAAAAAAACAAAGACGGAAGATGAGACAGAGCTAAGGTTGATATGAATAAGGTTTGGGGTAGAACACAGTCGGGGTACATACACATCCTTATAGTGAGGTTGGCTAGACCCAACCCCAAATAGAAGTATTAGTTAGACTTTGCCATATGCAGTGCTCCTGAAAACATGAAATCCTATATGTATGTGTGTCTGTGTTTTACTCTTTGTGGATTTTGTCAGGGTTTTTTTTCTTTCTTTCTTTCCTTTCATCCTTTACTAAAGGACAGAGGATTGGTGTCATGTGTGTTTTAACGCATATGAGATATGATTGGACTCCTGCCTCCCATGCAGCACTCTAGCTTTCTCAGCTCCGCTAGCTTTCTTTCAGTTCCTCTGACGGGCTGTGTACCTTCACATCTGCCTGAGGACTTCACCCCATGCTCTTCCCTTTGCTAGAAAGTTCCAGCTCATTCTCCCTCCCAGCCCAGACGCAACCCTCTTTAACTCCTGTCTGTCCTTCAGATCTCAGCTGCGCATTAATCAGGCAGAACATTCCAAGAGGTGCTGTCATGTGGCCCCAGTCACAAAATACTTCCTTTTATGGAATATTTATGTTTCAATACAGATTGTTTGACTTTTGATTGGAATTGTATTAAACCCAGAATTAATACTTCCACAATAGTCTCTTTATCAGTAATGCTGTGAATTCAAATCATATACATATTGTCATTTTGTTGTAGGGCAAGTGGTACTTAAACTTGGCTTATAAACGATTAAAACTTTTTTTAAAAATCAAAGCTGTTCTCACATCTCAGCCAGTTTTATCTCCAACTTTTAAACTGGAAGCAGGGAGTACTTTCATTTTTTACTCTATATATTTTTAAAATTTTTTTTTAGTGGGGAAAAGAAATTAGGGTGAAAGGAGATTAACAAGTTCATAAGCAAATTCTGTGAAGTGGCCAAAACCCTTTCACTCTTCTTAGTCACCTAATCTGACACGCTGATCTCCCCATCCCCACTTAAACCCCCTACCAAAACTGCAATGCCAGAGGAATCCTAAAGATTTAGACCTGCTGTGGAAATTTAAATGTGCTGCACTTTAGGCTTGAGGGTTCCTAGTTTTATAACAAATTCTGAAACTGGCTACAAGGTAAAGGAGAATCCCCAGTATGCCCTTTCTCTACCCAGTCCCATGGATTCAAACTGGCCTAGAGCTTAAGGGTTTGTTTTATTTTGAAATAAAAAAAAATTAGAAAAGAAGTAGTCTTGATGACCTTCCTTTGATATTAGATTTATTATGCTGAAGCAAACATCTTGAGAGCAGGGCTTATCCAGGGAAGTGCTGTGATGTGCATCTCTGATCTGGATCACTTGTGGAGGGGATTATCATCATTTGCTGGTGTGATTTTCTAGGAGTGGGCACCCAGTGCTGTCTGAAAATTTGTTTAATGCTAGACATATATGGCCATTTGGTTTGCTTTGAAGAGAAGTCTTTGTGTTATCCCACTTTTGTTTTCTTCTACAGCCTTTGGAGGTGAGAAGTGGAAAACAAATGTTTTATTGACATCATTTCTTTGTCCTGGGTAAGTAATAGTAACTTTTCAGTAGTAACTTTCTTACATAGTCATAAAATTTAGTTCCCAAATTTTCGATCTCTTAAGTCTTGAATCTTCTCTGTCTCTAAACCATGTACCCTAGAAAATGAACTTAATTTTTTAAAAAGGGATAAAAAGTGAGTATTTAATAAACATTTGCAGTGACCGCCACATGCCATATCTGGAAAAAGTATCTCTCTCTCTTTTTTTTTTTAAGATTTTATTTTGTCAGAGAGCGAGAGAGCACAAGAAGGGGGGACAGCAAGCAGAGGGAGAAGCAGGCTCCCCGCTGATCGGGGAGCCTGGTGCGGGACTTGATTCCAGGACGCTGGGATCATGCCCTGAACTGAAGGCAGACACTTAACCGGCTAGCCACCCAGGCATCCCTGGAAAAAGTATCTTTGCACATGAGAAATTGTTACATTCCTTTTCTTAAAAGTCTGTTTCTTAGCCCATGTAAGTTGGTCTGGCATTTTGTTGTGTAAGGCTGCATTGAAAGCTTTTGACCTAATCACAAGAAGGGGTTTTCACCTGAACATAGTTTAGGCAAGCGAACATTTTTAGATTTCTATCAAAAGTATTGCCGGTTTTAAGCCACCTAAGTGTCCATTCATAGATGAATGGGGTAAGGAAGATGTGGTGTGTGTGAATACATATACACATGCAATGGAATATTACTCCGCTATAAAAAAAAAAAAGAACGAGATCTCACCATTGGTGACAACATGGATGAACCTAGAGGGTATTATGCTAAGTGAAATAAGTGAGACAGAGAAAGACAGATACCATAAGATTTCACTTATATGTGGAATCTAAAAATAAATGAACAAAACAGAAGTAGACTCATAAATACAGAGGACAAATTGGTGGTTGCTGGAGGGGAGGGGGATGGGCAAAATAGATGAAGAGGATTAAGAGGTACAAACATCCAGTTGTAAAATAAGCAGCAGAGGTGAAAAGTACAGCATAAGGAACATAGTCAATAATATTGTACTAACATTAAATGGTAACAGATGGTGACTTTATTTACCATGGTGAGCACTGAGCAATGGATAGGCATTGTCAAATCACTGTTGTACACCTGAAACTAATATAACATTGTATGCCAACTATAATTCAAAGATAAAAAACTGTTTTAAAGTATCACCCCTTTATTTAGAGTTTATTCCATTAAGTAGAGTAATATGTAGCAAGCGTTTAAAAAAAAACAACGATCACATAAAAAAACAAATAACTGTGACCCTTTGGAGGATAGCTTTTGATATCACGTACCTGACTGGTGTATGGTCCTAGAAATAGAACCCACTTTCTTCCCAACTCCCAATTTCGGGTGGACAAGAACCAGCCTCTGAGCAGTCTGCAGCAATAGTGAAAGCCAAAAGTTAAATTTAGAAACCAGGAATTCCATTTGCAGGCCAGAAATGAAAGAGTTGATAATAGTTGGCGTTGTTTATACATGTTTGGGATAAAGATTCTCTCAGATAATTACCTCCAGTAAAGAATGGCATGCTTCTCAGCCATTCATGTTGTATTCAGATTTTTAGATGCTTTTCTCAAACTGTATCCTTTGTCAACTAAAGAAGTGTCTCTTCTTCCCAGGACAAGTCAGCTGTGATTTCCTTCAGAATCTTGCCTTTCAGACATTCCTCCTAATCTCTGGCATCTTTCTCTTTCTCCCTTTCTGTACGTTCTGTTCATGTGTTTCATCTCCTTTCCTACAAATATACTTAGGCCTCCCAAATCCTACAAAGAGTTTCTTCTCATAAGCATTTTTCCCTCTATCATATTTCTTTTACGTTCCCAACAAATTGCCTTGAAAAAATATTCTACATTCCTTTCTTCTCAGCATACATTTACAGTGTAAATCCACATCATCAGTCTGTCTTCCCCATCACTTTAGTGAAAACTTTTCTCAAAGGTTACCAACAACATTCCCATTTCTTTTTCTTTTTCTTTTTTAAAGATTTTATTTATTTATTTGACAGAGAGAGACACAGAGAGAGGGAACACAAGCAGGGGGAGTGGGAGAGGGAGAAGCAGGCTCCCCATGGAGCAGGGAGCCCGATGCGGGGCTCGATCCCAGAACCCTGAGATCATGACCTGAGCTGAAGGCAAACGCTTAACGACTGAGCCACCCAGGTGCCCCCACAACATTCCCATTTCTAAATCTAGAAATCATTTTCTCTGTCTTCACTCTTTCTACATTATTATCTAAGATTGGGATACTTTCTCCTTGAAACGCCTTTCTTTTTTGGCTTTATAGAAATTATCCTAAGCCAGTTCTTTTATACCTCTGATCAGCCCTTCTTTGATTTATCTTCTTCATCCTACCCTTAGAAGTAAGTGTTCACCAGAAGGATGGTGAGGTAATGAGAGAGGGAGAGAGAAGAAAAGAGCATAAGAGTGCACCAAGAACCCAAGGGGACAGGGAGAATTGGTGTTCACCTAAGAAAAGAAGTACCATTTAATGGGGTACCTGGGTGGCTCAGTCAGTTAAGCGTCTGCCTTTGGCTCAGGGTCCTGGGATTGAGTCCCGCATCCTTCTCCCTCTGCCCCTCCCCCTGGGCTCCTGCTCTCCCTCTCCCTCCCTCCCCCAAAATAAATAAATAAATAAATAAATAAATAAATAAAAATCTTTAATGAAAAAAGTACCACTTAATGACACGAAATTAATTCATGTAATTTTATGTAAACACCTGCATATAATTATTACAGTAGACACAACAAAATGGCATTTGATATTATTAAACATTGTTTCCATATTTAAAAAGAATTTAATAGAGAAAGAAATGCTTCCTTATATTAATAAAAATATTTGTGATATAATTTGTATACAGAGAACATCAACAAATTTCAACTATAAAACATAGAGAATTAAAAGAGTTTGGCAGTATGGCTAGGTATCAGCTAATATTCTAAGATCCTGAATACTACCAATAGCAAATTTAATGTTTTAATGGTAGTTGTAGTTGTATGGGAAGAGGATTCTATTTACAGGAGTATTAGCCACAGAAAACCTTCATGCTAGATGTGGCATCACAAACCAGAGGAGGGGAAGTGTTAGATGATGCTGGTAAAATTGTCTAAATGAAGGGAGAAACTCTCTTCCTACCAGTCACACACAATCAGTTCCAGGTGCAGTCTAAATGTAACGGGCATAACGATTAGAAGAAAATATAGAAGAGTGTCATCATGATCCCAGGTTAGGAAAGACTTTTCTTCTCTTAAAGTACACAAAGGATAAAGGGAAAAATTAATGGCTGATCACATTAAAAACTGTGGGGAATGTAGAAACAATTACAGTATGATTACAGCCATGTTTTTAAAAAGGTACTCATTGAAGAAGGACTGAAGGGAAATTTAGTATACACGTTCACTTGTTTGGGTCCATAAAAAGCTATAAACTGGGAAAACAAGATATTTAACAAGGAATTATTAGTAGCTGGAATACATAAATAACTCACATCTATAAGCTGGAAAAAATGTACAACCGAAATGAAAAATGAGCAGTAGATGTAACCAGCAAGTCACAGAAATAATACCTATAAAGCCAACAAGCACAAGATGCTCAGCGGCAGTTGTCAACAGGAAATGCAGATTAAAACAACAAACTTGACAATCCAAGGCATGATAAAATATGTGAAAAGGTAACTTTCATAAACTGCTGGTGGGAGTTTAAGTCAGGCGGAAAAATCTGGAAAGCAATTTGGCAATTTCTAGTGAAGTTTTAAATTCATGTACCCCATTATTCAGAAATTTCATTTTCTTTGTATATAACACAGAAATTATAATATTAATTACATATGATTGGTACTGTATCATTTGCTTCTGACTCAAGTTTTACCCAAAAGCCTGTTGTGTCTTTCAGGATTGTATTTGCTGACTTCTTTATAATGAATCTGATTCTCTGGGGAGAAGGATCTTCAGCAGCTATTCCTTTTGGAACACTGGTTGCCATATTGGCTCTTTGGTTTTGCATATCTGTGCCTCTAACATTTATTGGTGCATACTTCGGTTTTAAGAAGAATGTAAGTTTATAGGTGTTAATTTATTCAAATAAATTTCAGCTAAGGAATTTAGCATATGCCACCTTACAAGATAGAAAAGTGTCTTTGAAAAAAGAATATATGTCTTTTAAAAAAGGATATATAAATCTTTTTTAAGATTTTATTTATTGGGCACCTGGGTGGCTCAGTTGGTTAAGCGACTGCCTTCGGCTCAGGTCATGATCCTGGAGTCCCGGGATCGAGTCCCACATCGGGCTCCCTGCTCAGCGGGGGGGTCTGCTTCTCCCTCTGACCCTCCTCCCTCTCATGCTCTCTGTCTCTCATTCTCTCTCTCAAATAAATAAAAAAAAATCTTAAAAAAAAAAAAGATTTTATTTATTTATTAGAGAGAGAAGGAGAGACGGTGAGAGAATACAAGTGGGGAGGAGAGGGAGAAGCGGGCTCCCTGCAGAGCAAGGAGTCTGAGGTGGGGCTCAATCCCAGGACCCTGGGATCATGACCTGAGCTGAAGGCAGACACTTAACTGACTGAGCCACCTAGGTGCCCCTAAAATTTTTTTAATTACATAGGTAAGTAAGTACTTGAAATTCTGAAAATATGCCTATTAAAAATATAAACACTGAAGAAGGACATGATGGTTCGCTACCTGTACACATATATATGTATATCTGTAAAATAATTTAGTCCACAGAAGTATCATCTCCATGAGAATACCAAATTTTAAGTTTTTGATGTATCATCACAGAAACTGTAGAAGTATGTTTTTGCAATTTTTGCAAGAAAATGAATTTCTACATATGTACCCATTTTTCCCCTCAGCTATGTTTTAGGTACTTTAGGTTTCACTTATTTTTATACTACCATGTCATGTGTTATAAAAGGGAAAACATTATCAGTAGCTTATGGTCATAAAGCTTCATGTAGCCATTCATTTTTGCCTTTGTGTTCCTAAGTCTTAGTAGAATTGAGCTATTTTAATAAAGATGACATTGCCCGTCTCCAAATAAAAATACATTGACAATAATTTCAGAACCAGCTGATTTCTTACAAGTATATAATTAAAAGGGAAAACCTTTGCTTTGTCTTAACTATTATTTTTAAGTACGATATTATCTCCTTCTATGTATTTCTTACTTTATCTAAAGCCATTAGCGGATAGCTGCTGGAAACAGTGGTGGCCTGCTTCAGTAGACAGACTGAATATTGTACTAACAGTGGTTGGGTCATTGCTTCTAAATGCAGATTTCAGTTTGATGACTTAAGTAGACTTGTATTGCCAATGGTGTCGGCATGGAAGCTGAGAAAAAAGCAGGCAAATAGTCTAATAATAGAGAAGAATTTTTAAAATAGATTATAATTATGAATGCTTTCTTTATTTTACTGAAGGCCATTGAACACCCAGTTCGAACCAATCAGATTCCACGTCAGATTCCTGAGCAGTCCTTCTACACAAAGCCGTTGCCTGGTATTATCATGGGAGGGATTTTACCCTTTGGCTGCATCTTTATACAGCTTTTCTTCATTCTGAATAGTATCTGGTAAGCTAAGTGTGAAGTCTTCTTATTCCCTTTACCCTTATGTGTAGTATGAGCTTTCTCTTTTTGTTTCTCTTGATGACTGTTTGTATCTTATAAAGGTAAACTGTTCTCCAATAATCAAAAATCTTAAGAGCCAAAAGGTTATTTTATCTTTTCCATGTGAGAAAAGGAATAATAGTGATAACAGCTATTATTAATTGAGTTATTATTAATTCTCTTGATTCTCAGACCTCTATGAGGTGGGTATTATCCCCATTTTAGAGGGACAGAGGTGAAGCTTTGGATGTTAAGTAATTTATTTGTGTCACATAGCTCCTGTGTAATAGAAAATTAACCTGTCTCTCCAAACCTCTGTTCTTCAGTAAGTAATCTGTACTGTTTCAGAGAGGAGACACTCTGAGCCCATGTATAAAGGGGATTCGAGCAAGCGCTGGGAGAAGGGTGGTGACCTTCAGAGTTCTTGCTAATCCCAGGTTTCCTTCATTCTCTGATTTCTTACTTGCATGGAGAAGCTCATGGTGCTAATTTTGAGCCAGTCTAGTATGAGGGTGTGTACACCGCCGTGTATCATCCTTATTGGGTCACATTGACATGTGACAACAGGTCCCAAGGTTTGCAGTAGCATAAAGTCAGAGCTGAATTTGAACTTTTTAGTGATGATGCATCTTTCCTTCCCGACTGTTATAGCATTTTCACAGTTCAGCTGTTTCTGTCACAATAAGAAACAATACGTACCAAAAGGAACCTTTTTTACTTTGGCTCTGCCTGTCCATTAATTTTTTATTGAACTTAACCTGACTCACCGGTAGACAATTAGACTAAGCATATTTGAATAAGAGTTTCAGGTTCAACTTGAGTGAGAAGGCAGAGTCCAATGACATCGCCGTATCCTTTCCTCTCCCTGTCCCACCCCTACTCCATCACTGTCTACACCTGTGAGAATTTGTTGTCTTTGATTAGTTGGGACAAAAAGCAAACATTTCCCAGTTCAGGGAATGTGAAAAGATTGTGTTATTTACTGTGTCAAAGAGAAAATGTTTATAGTTTAATCTTGATATGTTTGTTATAGGTCCCACCAGATGTATTACATGTTTGGCTTCTTATTTCTGGTGTTTATCATTTTGGTGATTACATGTTCAGAAGCAACTATACTTCTTTGCTATTTCCACCTATGTGCAGAGGTATGTATTAGCAATATTCACTTAATTTGTAGAAAGGGTTTATAATTTTGGCATAAAGCAACTTTGAATACTATTAATTGAAATAATTTCTGTAAATATGTGTTTATTAAGATAGAAATTGACCTGTATTCCTAAATCAAATGTAGCCCTCTTTAGGAATGGATGAAGATAGTATCTCAGTTCAGTATATTTTTATTTATTTAGAGCTTAAATTTATAAATTTTTAATTTTCTGAGAATAGCACATTATGCTGAATTTTCATTTTTGAGTTTTTAAATGTCTAAATTAAAAATTAATATTCTTTATGAAATATAGATATTTCTAGACTGAAAATTTAGTAAACATTTTCAAGTGGAAAAATACATTGAAACATTTCGGCAATTACAGTATAATGAATTATATTCATGGCAAAATGATGACATTCTTATGTAGAATTAATTTTTAGAGGTCTGGGTTGTATTAAATCATTCTTTCATAGTTACTGTCTATACAGGAGGTCAAATCTAACTTTATTAAACTTGAGGTGCTTTTTTTTTTAATGTTAAATTCACATAACTTAAAATTAACCATTTCAAAGTGAACCGTTCAGGGCACTTACTACATTCATTTACAGTGTTGTGTAACTACTACCTCTTTCTAGTTCTGAAATATTTTCATCACCCTTAAATAAAACCTCATACCTATTAAGCAGTTACTTCCCATTCTCCTCTCCCTACAAGACCCTGGCAATCACCAGTCTGCTTTCTGTCTAGAGATTTACCTGTTCTGGACATTTCATATAAATGGAATCCTATGATACGTGGCCTTTTGTGTCTGGCTTCTTTTACTTTAGCAAAATCTTTTTAAGATTCAGTACTTTGTTCCTTTTTATAGCTGAATAATATTCCATTGTATAGATATATCCCAATTTATTTATCCATTCATCTGTTGATGGAAATCAGGTTTGTTTCCACCTTTTGGCTATTGAGTATAGTGCTGCTCTGAACATTCATGTACAAATACTTGTTTGAGGGGCGCCTGGGTGGCTCAGTCGTTAAGCGTTTGCCTTCGGCTTAGGTCATGGTCCCAGGGTCCTGGGATCGAGCCCCGCATCGGGCTCCCTGCTCCGCGGGAAGCCTGCTCCTCCCTCTCCCACTCCCCCTGCTTGTATCTCCTCTCTCGCTGTGTCTCTCTCTGTCAAATAAATAAATAAAATCTTTAAAAAAAAAAAAAAAAACTTGTTTGAGTACCAGTTTTCAGTTCTTTGGGGTATATATGTAGGAGTGGAATCGCTGAGTCATATGATAATTCTTTAACTTTTTGCAGAACCACCAAACTGTTTTTCACAGTGGCTGTACCATTTTGTATTCCTACCAGCAATGCACAAGGGTTCTAATTCTCCACATCCTTCTACACTTGCTATTTTCCTTTTTTTTTTTTTTTTTTTTTAACTCTAGCCATCCTAGTAGGTGTGAAGTGGTATCTACATATTGTGGTTTTGATTTTCATTTCCCAGTTGAGCATCTTTTTGTGCTTGTTGGCCATCTGTGTATCTTGTTTGGAGAAATGTCTATTCAGATCTTTTGCCCATTTATGAACTGGGTAGTTCATCTTTTTGTTGAGTTGTAAGAGTTCTGTATATATTCCGAATACTGAATACGAGACCTTTATCAGATCAATTAGAGAATATATTTGCAAATATTTGTATATTGTAGGTTGTATTTTTTACTTGATAATGGCCTTTACGCAAGTTTTTAATTTTGATAAAGTCTGATTTATCTATTTTTTTCTTTTGTTGCCGTATCTAAGAATTCATTGCTAAATCCAAGGCAATGAAAATTTACCTCTATATTTTTTTTCTGAGTGTATGGTTTCAGCTTATATATTTGGGTCATTGATCCATTTTGAGTTAATTTTTCGTTATGGTAATTAGTTAGGAATCCACCTCATTCCTTTGCATGTTGGATATTCAGTTTTTCCAGTACCATTTGTTAAGGAGACTATTATTCTTTCTTCACTGAATGGTCTTGTAACCTTGTGGAAAATCCATTGGCCATAGGTGTATGGATTTATATCTGGATTCTCAATCAATTCTATTCCAGTGGTATATATGCTATCCTTATGCCAGTACCACACTGTTTTGATTACCATAGCTTTGTAGGAAATTCTGGAATTGGGAAGGGTAGGCCCTCCCATTTTGTTCTTTTGTGAAGATTATTTTGGCTACTCAGGACCTTTTGAAATTTCATATGAATTTGGGATCAGCTTTTCCTTTCTTGCAAAAAAGGTGGTTGGAATTCTGATAGGAAATGCATTGAATCTGTGAGATTTTTAGGAGAGTATTGCCATCTTAACAGTATTAAGTCCTCCAGTCCATGAACATGGGATGTCTTTCCATTTATTTCAGTCATCTTCCGTTTTTTTTTTTTACCGATGTTTTGTAGTTTTCAGTATATAAGTCTTTCACATCCTTGGTTGAATTTGTTCCTAGGTATTTTATTTTTTTGGATGCTGTTGTAAATAGAATTATTTTTTAAATTTCCTTTTCAGATTGTTCCTTGTTAGTATATAAAAACATAGCTGATTTTCATTTCAGTCTTGTACCCTGCAACTTGCTGAATTTATTTGCTATAGTAGTTTCTGTGTGTGGATTCCTTAAGATTTTCTCATTTGTGCTGGTATGCTTTTTAAGTATATTTATTTTTCACATACTCCAAGGGGTAGGAAAGAGTGAAGTATTTTTTTTAAGATCTCCTGCTAAGCGATAAGCTACTTTATGTAAAAGTAAGAAGAGCTGTTTTAAAAATCGACCTTGTTTAAATTTTGTTAGTAATAACTGAAAATAGGTTCAACCAGGCCTTCATAGGATAATAGTCTTCCTAATATAGAGTTGACCAGACTATAAGATAAGTAATATTAATTTTGAACTATGTAAGTAAGCTCTTGTACATTGCTTTTCTTTGGGAAGAGTACATTTTAAAGTACATAAACCGTTTAAGATTTTTCAGGGGCACCTGACAGGCTCAGTCGGTTAAGCCTCTGCCTTCAGCTCCAGTCATGATCCCAGGGTCCTGGGATCGAGCCCTGCGTTGGGCTCCCTGCTTGGCGGGGAGCCTGCTTCTCCCTCTCCCTCTGCCTGCTGCTCCCCCTGCTTGTGCTCGCTCGCTCTCTCTCTCTCTGTCAAATAAGTAAATAAAATTTAAAAAAAAAAAAAAGATTTTCCAACACGATTTTAGCCAGTATTTAAGTAGCTCCCCCAAAAGTAAAGGATGGTTCTTAGCATCTTTAGTGAGGAGGGAAATGGGCAAAGTTCAGTAGGGGAAAGAGACTGGAAATGATAGCAAAAATTAGGTTTGGAGGCTCTTTCACTTAGCTGTGTTTGCTTTGTTAACTCTGTTCAGCTACATGTTATCTATTAGCTGGAAAGTAATTCCTGTTCTTTTTTTCTTTTCTACCTAGGATTATCATTGGCAGTGGCGTTCATTCCTTACCAGTGGCTTTACTGCAGTTTATTTCTTAATATATGCAATACACTACTTCTTTTCAAAACTGCAGATCACAGGAACAGCAAGTACAATTCTGTACTTTGGCTATACCATGATAATGGTTTTGATCTTCTTTCTTTTTACAGGTAAGAATTAAAGTGATTGGTTTTAGTTAACAAGTTCATAGGCAAATTATTTATAAGTATTTTCCTTTTATAAATCCATGAAGGCTTCTACTACTCAGCACTCCTGTATTTAGCCCTCCGTGCAGCTAAGCATTATTTGATCTGCTATGCTGTGAGGTGGATGTCAGTAAACCAAAAGTGAGGGGACTGAACCTAAAGGAAGGCTAGACAGGCTCCATTGTTGTGCTACCAGCCCAGGGGTACCTGGACCCACACCTGCCCAAAGTTTTCCCCTGGTAACCTCTTAATGGTACAGTCTTTCTCAAGCTCGTTTCAGAGGTAGGGTAAAAAGCTTTAGCTACCTCATTTTAGGGATAAGTAGAAATTGACGGGGTGAAGTCAAGATGAGCTTGAGAAAAATGTCATCAAGAAAACACAATCAGGGGCACCTGGGTGGCTCAGTCGTTAAGCATCTGCCTTCGGCTCAGGTCATGATCCCAGGGTCCTGGGATCGAGCCCCACATCGGGCTCCCTGCTCCAAGGGAGGCCTGCTTCTCCCTCTCCCCCTGCTTGTGTTCCTTCTCTCACTGTGTCTCTCTCTGTCAAATAAATTAATAAAATCTTTAAAAAAAAAAAAAAGGAAAGAAAGAAAACACAATCATAGAACACTCCTTATTCCAGAAGTTTTAAACTACAGGTTTATATCTCCACTTTAAAATCCAAGTACCGGCGCGCCTGGGTGGCTCAGTTGGTTAAGCGACTGCCTTCGGCTCAGGTCATGATTCCAGGGTCCCGGGATCGAGTCCCACATCGGGCTCCCTGCTCTGCGGGGAGCCTGCTTCTCCCTCTCCCACTCGCCCTGCTTGTGTTCCCTCTCTCGCTGTGTCTCTCTCTGTCAAATAAATAAATAAAATCTTTAAAAATAAATAAATAAATAAATAAAATAAAATCCAAGTACCTAGGTGGGAAACTGTATTGGTATTTGTTACATATGTGTGTCTTATCTGTTCACTAGATAAAAGTTTTCTGCATCTTAGAGCCCTTAGAGTAGTTGCTTGGTAAACATTTATAGAATAACCAAACTAAAAAAAAAGAAGTTGTGGGACCTTTCTTTTTCACAAAAAAAGTGCATCTAAAATTTTATCTTGGATTGTGTTGCATGCTCTGTGAGGAAGTATAGGATCTGAAAAGGAAGAGGGAATTAAAAATAAATTAGAACTGTTCTATTTTTTAGTCATCTGTTAACATTTGAGAGTATTAGGTAGGGTTTGAAATTCCCTGTTGCTGTATCAGCGTAGAATGAACTTCAGGCTCTTAACTCTGATTCTGTATTCCAGGTCATTGGTCAGACAGAGTGGGATAGGTGTATGGGGGGAGGGGGGTGTTTATCGTGGCGCCATGTGTTAGCTAAGATAGGTCCACAGCCATAAATCTTAATTAGTAGTCTGTAAAGCAGAGGTAGCCTATGAAACAAGGAATTACTGTTTTTGTGCATCTGTATCCGTGTGTCCGTAAGTGCATATATAGAATAATTTATTCCTTGCCTACACACAAAGTAGTGATCTTAGTGAATGTCTCGTTTTTTCCAGGCATGTGATAGATAGTTTAACCAACACCTAAAACTTTAATGTTCTTGATTTTTAGTGTCATAATTTTTTTATTCAGAGTAAAACTTCATAATCCAAATTTGGGAGCCACCTCAAATTAATCAACCAGTTTAACCAATAACTTTTGGTGTATTTTACTTTATGGGAAAGATTCT
The DNA here is from genome assembly GCF_029215605.1 of Mirounga angustirostris. Taxonomy (NCBI): domain Eukaryota; kingdom Metazoa; phylum Chordata; class Mammalia; order Carnivora; family Phocidae; genus Mirounga; species Mirounga angustirostris. The sequence continues at coordinate 11,750,288 of NW_026991711.1, read as the reverse complement.
CTCTACAGGGGAGTGGTGAGCTCTTTGAGTATCTTGCATGTTTCTAAAGTGGGATACATCTGTATTTACTTCAATACTCCAAACCACCATGTTACTGAAGTCAGTCTGTTTTACAAAACAAAACAATGCTTCTGTCACATAAGGAAAGATGCCACTTTCATTATGTACATTATATTTATCCCATATTAAAAACAAAATAAAATACTAAAAGTATTTTGTTAAGAACAAAACCTAAGGTTGCCAAATATGGTGATAAGTGTATTTTCTCGTCTTTAAATATCTTATTATCTTGAAGTTCTTGGTAAGCATAAGATTGTTTAAACACATTTATGTTTTCACCATTACTTTTCTAAAATAGCCCCAGCCTCTTCACAAACCTTACTTTTGAATATCCAAAAGGTGTATTTTTATGTCCTCCAAAACACACAGTGACTGGCACATTTTAGGGGCATGTATGGTAACATCCCATAGTCTCTTGACTTAGAAAATCCCCTTTAATACTTTTTCTTTGTCTTATATTTAAAACAGTGGTGAAAACATTGGAACTTCATATATAAAGCTTACACAAGGATATGTATATCCCCTTCTGTGTTCTTCAGCACTTAGACTTATATTCTCAGGGGGTAATTCTGGAAAAATTCCCAGTTTTAAAAAATATGGTAAGCAGTTCACAATTTAGTAAATATTCTTTTGCAAAACGGAGTCTCTGAATTTGTTTAGTAAATCTAAGCATGGTTGGTAAGGTTTAAAATAGCACTGTACTTGAAGTCAGAAAAAGTGAATTTGCATTTTGATCCTGCCTACCAGCCAGCCATGTGGCCATTAGACATTTACTTAACTGATCCTCATTTTTGTCACCTGTCTAGGATTCAAATTTTTTGGAATCTAGACTGATGAAGGTACTTGAAAACCAAAGCATACCTTTTTTCATGAATCATCTCATTTACTCTATATAGGGCAGATGAAATTATCTCTGTTTTATTAATTTTATTTATTTTTTAAAAAGCTTTTATTTATTTGAGAGAGAGACAGATAAGTGACAGAGATAGAGAGAGCACAAGCAGGGAGGAGAGGGAGAAGCAGACTCCCGCCGAGCAGGGAGCCCGATGCGGGGCTCGATCCCAGGACCCTGGGATCATGACCTGAGCCAAAGGCAGATGCTTAACCGACTGAGTCACCTAGGCGCCCCTATTTTATTTTATTTTAAAGATTTTTTTTTTTTTTTTAAGATTTTATTTATTTGACAGAGAGAGACACAGCGAGAGAGGGAACACAAGCAAGGGGAGTGGGAGAGGGAGAAGCAGGCCTCCCGCCGAGCAGGTAGCCCGATGCGGGGCTCGATCCCAGGACCCTGAGATCATGACCTGAGCCAAAGACAGACGCTTAACTGAGCCACCCAGGCGCCCCCAGATTATCTCTGTTTTAATAAGAAATGGGCTTGGAGATTTCCGTTGACTAGTCCGAGGATAATGCACACAGTCCTGACAGAGCTGCTCTGTCCTTTGACAGCACGCCACCTCTCATATTCAGTGGGGGTGCATCTTTTTATTATCCTAATTTATCACTTTCAACACTTTGTAAAAACTTTCTGAGTTTAGTTTTATTGTAGTTCTTTGGAAACTGATAATTCCCAATAACTATACTTAGAAAATATCCCCATTTGATTATTTTATGAATCTGATATTCTGTTTAAGCTATTCATGTCGTACCTTGAATTAATTTTAATAGCAGTTTTCCATTTTGTGATAAAATATTCTTAAATAGGAAAGGAAAATTGGTATCCTATCCATCTTTTAATTTCAGGTTTCTTGCATGTAATAAGGAAAAGAATGTATTATGGAAAGCTTAGGTAATCTTAAAGTATTAAAAGTCCTGTTTCTGTAAAAAAATTTGATTTGAGATAGTTGTATATTTTTCAAAAAAGCTTATGGATCTATGGTATATTCCTGGTAAGAGTTTATAGTTTTGTGGCTTTTTTTTAAAGGAACCAATCATTTTAAGTCTGTGTTTTTGGTAAATTATGAAATTTCCTCTGGAAAGTGTTTATTTTTGTTTTTTCTTTTATAGGAACAATTGGCTTCTTTGCATGCTTTTGGTTTGTTACCAAAATATACAGTGTGGTGAAGGTTGACTGAAGAAGCCAGTGTGTCCAGTTAAAACAGAAATAAATTAAATTCTTCATCAACAAAGACCTGTTTTTGTGACTACCTTGAGTTTTATCAGACTTATTGGCCTAGTAATCCTTCAGAAACAACATAATTCTAAATACACCTCTTCCCGTACACCTGTCACCACAAAATGTGTTTTCAACACTAAAACATTTGTAATGTGATTTGATTAAGTATATATTCAGTTGTTCTCAATGAAGAGCAAATTTAAATATTATGTGCATTTGTAAATACAATAGCTATAAAATTTTCAATACTTTTAATGGCAGAATAGAGGAGGCCATATGAAACAGTACTGATGAAATGCAGGACAGTTCATTGTAAATAGGATTTTCTAGGCTCGGTAGGTGGAAAGAATTATTTTTCTTTGAAGGAAATAACTTTTTATCATGGTAATTTTGAAGGATGATTCATATGATGTGTTTATTGGGGGGATGTGGCTTTTAAAAAAAAAATCTTGTATTGGTTGTAACTGTTCATATCTTCTTCTCTGTGTTGACTTCATTATTCCCATGGTATTGGCCTTTTAAACTATGTGCCTCTGAGTCTTTCAATTTATAAATTTGTTATCTTAATAAATATTGTAAAAACGTCTTCACTGCATCATTACCTATTGTATATTCAAGGAGAGTCTATAAACAAATCTGTTTACTAATGGTATTTTAAAATGGTGTATACTGTTTTATCAGATTTTACTGATTTTTGTTCATGTAACACTTTCTTGGTTGATCTAAATGAAATTCCAGTCTCTTGGGCTTTGTGATAAATCTGAGATTTTCATTATTAGGCAGTAATAGAAATTTTAGTTGTGCACATCTAGCCAGATAAATGATGTAAGTCTAGTAGTTAACTGTTAGCCTCACTACATTGCCATTGAGGATTTTATATTTTTGACCTGTTTTTCAAAATACAGTATTTTTTATTTTTTAATAAAAATCTCAATCATTATTATTTTTTAGAGAGAGAGCATGAGCAGGGAGGGAGGACTGCAGAGAGAGGCAGAAGGAGAGGGAGAGAATTTTAAGAAGGCTTCAGGCCCAGTGGGGAGCCTGACGCAGACCCTGAGATCATGACCTGAGCTGAAATCAAGAGTTAGAATCCCAACCGACTGAGTCACCCAGGTGCCCCATTTTTAGTTTTTTTAACTCAGTATTTGTTTATGCATTAGCAATGACTAGCAAATCTCCCTCTTTATGATTACATTGTCTTCACTTGGATTTCACAGTTTGATTTCTTAAAAGTTAAGAAATAACTTTCTGGGGTACCTGGGTGGTTCAGTGGGTTAAGCATCTGCCTTCAGCTCAGGTCATGATGCCACAGTCCTGGGATCGAGGCCCCTCCCCTCCCCCACCCCTCAGGCTCCCTGCTTAGCCGGGAGTCTGCTTCTCCCTCTGCCTCTGCCCCTCCCTCCCACTCGTGCTCTCACTCTCTCTCTCAGATAAATAAATAAAATCTTTGAAAAAAAGAAATAACTATTTCTCTTTCACATTCATCTGACTAATTGAAATCCATTTATGTGGAAAAAGAAGTTTGGGATGATTTCAGAAACATTAGTCTGCTTACACCTATAAGAATATTCATCTTGTATTTTAGGGACTTGGTGCTTGCTGCTTATGAGAGAACAAATCAGATGGTAAGGTTGCTGGGCAATAATTTTATGTTATCCTTTTTTAAGAAAACTAACCTGTTGGTTCTTTGTTTTTGTTTTTTAAGATTTTATTTATTTATTTGACAGAGAGAGACACGGCAAGAGAGAGAACAGAAGCAGGGTGGGTGGGAGAGGGAGAAGCAGGCTTCCCGCTGAGCAGAGAGCCCGATGTGGGGCTCGATCCCAGGACCCTGAGATCGTGACCTGAGCCAAAGGCAGTCGCTTAAGGACTGAGCCACCCAGGCACCCCCTAACCTGTTGGTTTTGAAGCGTGAAGGAGCTCTAGTTATTTTTAACTTCTCACATAGAGACCTAAGATAGAGAAGTTCCTTTCAAATTTATTTTCTACATCTGTTGAAGTATATTTAGTTTTTATATATAATATTGTTAAAGTACAGTTGAGATAAGCTGGTTGACTAAACAGAAGGCTTTATTAAAAAACTGTATTCAGAACTAGGTTAGTTTTGTTGATTAAGCTTAAATTTTATTTTTCCTTCCCTGAACAATTAGCTTAGTGACTAAAACAGACAACTTACTGTTTTGATAGAACTTTTTAATTTAAAACTTTTATTTTTCTTTATACTTTGCAGTAAGCACATTTTACACTTAAATGAGGCAGTTGGAAAAAATAAAAAGATCAAAGGAAAAGAGATAGGAGGGAGTAAAGACGAGGAAGGCGACAGGGAAGAGGAAGGCAAGACCCGTGGTAAGAAGGGCTGTGGAGGATGCGGCCTCTTCTCTGTGGCTTTGCCTGCCTGAGGAGTCAGCTGCCGTGGTTCCAGCTCACTCGCCTTGCTTGGCACTGTGCCGTGAACACAGGGCAGTCACAGGATGTCTGAGTCGTTTTTTCTTTTCTCGTCGCTGCAGAATTTACCTAGTTAGGCCTTTTTCTCTGTGTCCCAACTCTTGGCTGATTTGATCTTAAGCAACGCCAGTGTTCAAAGTAGTCTTAGTTAGTAACGCTAGTTAACATGTGCAGTTTGGGTTTTACGGCATATGATCAGTGCTATAAGTGAAAGGAGTGCGTCTAAAGGGTGCCGTGTAGGTAATAGAGCACTTGGGGGAAGTAGCTCAGGATAGACCTTTCTGTCTTCATCACACCATAGAAGGTGCAAAGCTTGTGCACAGCCCAGAAGTTGCTGTGTGGTCATAAATGGGCATCTGGTGCCTTTGTTCTAGTTGATGTTTGACTTGAAAAATAATATCTTAAATCTGTGCTATCAGTCCCTCATACTTTTACATATACTAGCTAAGATATGTAATGCCACAAGTCACAAAACACATTTAAAATTATAAAACATTACAGGCCTTAAGGATGTTTTTAAATGATTAACTTTAGAAGGCTTTATAAAGGCCTGCTTTTGGTTTTTAATGAACAGGATAAATGACCTCTAACAGAATGCATTCCTCACTTTTTGCCTATTGATAGCAGGACATTCTAGTATTTCGTTAATATGTAAATTTATGTCATTAAAGTATTTTTCCATATCTGTATTTTTCTCCTATAGCCTGGACGGTGGCCATAACATCTCTGCCTGCAATGAAATCTATATGTAGGACATAAAGCTTTTTGCTTTCTCAGAAATTTTTACTTTGACAGAGTCAAACCTGTTTCCTTCTGCTGATTTGCTCTCTCCTTGTCTATATATAATTTGAAGTCCAAACACTAAAAATCATTGTTTCTGCACATTTCTCTAGCTTTTGAAATTCTACTGGATTTCTATGTCCTGCCCATTTAAACTTCCTATCTTTGTTCTCACATTTGATTATCTTTCATTCTCTTTTATTCTTTGGCCCCCTCATAGAGTTGACATTTTTATTAATAATGAATTATTTTATAAAGAAGAAAGCATTGGCTCCTAAAAGTCCTATTTATTATTTCCTTTGGATATTTTTAGCAGAAAGCAGTCTAGGCCACATGAATGGTCTTGACTGTGCTATATAAATAGTACTGTAATAGGTCATAGGTCATTAATTTCTCTGAAAAGAATTAAAAATACGACAGATTTAACTAAAAAATGATAGATTGAAGGATTAGTGTTTATTTTTAGAAGCTAGTTTTTACTGGTACTTTATCATCAATGATGTCTATGTAGAACTCAAATCTGATTTTCTTCCTCAATATAAGCTAAATGTTTTTGTTAACATCATTATCGAAGAAAATAATAGGCCAGTGAGTCAGAGTGAACCAGGCTCTCTTTTCTGGCTAAGGCTGCAGCCAGACAAGGTGTGTTGCAGTGTGTTGACTGGGACTGTTCAGGTACAGTAGCAAACTAAGGTGGTAGGGCGAGGGTTGCCCACAGGAGAGTTGCTTCCTGTGTCCTGCTTTGGCAGGGCTAGGGTGGAAGGAGCTGTGGACTCAGAAGAACCCATCCCATGATCCTGCTGCCGAACCACACCCCACCACAGAGTCCTCGGTGGCCACCACCACTAGGAGTCAAAGGACACTCTCCAGACTCTTACTCCTCTGCTCTGGATTATGTGACTTCGAAGAACCTCACCAACCCCCTGAGGAGAAGGAGTCATGATAAGAAACATGAAGCTGCAGAACTGAGGTGGGAGAATCTTCCTTTAGGACATCGGGAAACTAGATGGTAAGAACTGGGAGCACCTGAGCGCAGTGGCGTTTGCTTTACCTGCGGGGAGACAGTGAATCAGTCATGACTGGAACTGCACAAACCAGCTGCCATCAAAAATCACCCCTCTTCCCCCCATTCATATGACTTCCTTGAGACCCATTGCATGACTCGTATCAGAGGATTGGGCAATCTATCTGCAGGATGGGGGCCCGGGAATCTCGTGTCTTTGACAAACACACCCTGGGAGGCAGTAAGGACGAGGACCAAGATTCAGGCTGGCTTCCCTAAAGCCACCAGGGTGTTCGGACCTTCACCAACACAGTGATGCGTCTTTGGGTTACCTTTAACCATTCTAGAGGCTGTACGCCCACCTTTGTAAACGCACGCGCGCACGTGTGTGTATGTGTGAGAGATTTGAGTGGAAGTGACGTAAAGGGCCACAGGCGTTGGAATCCTGCTCTGCCACCACTGATCAGACCCCTCCAGGGTAAAGGTTTTGGCCCAAGTAATCCTTCCCATCCCCTGAACTCCTAGTAACCTGTAAAGTTACATAATGATATTTGACAGCTCTATTATTGTCTTAAATATTACTCAGATTATTGTTTAACTTTGCAGGCTTATCCTCCCAAATCGATCACAGGATTCTTTCTGAAGGGCAGGAACCACTGCTTCCATCATCTTTGGTTCATGCCCAGTGCACAACAGTACTTGGCACATAGTAGGTGTGTATTTATTGAGTGAAACTAAGAATTTAGGTAAATGATAGTGATTTTAAATATTTAAATTGTTTGATATAATGACGTAAAGACACCATTTCCATATTTTTTTTAGCTCTCAGGTTCTAGAACGTGCTGTTTTGATTCCATAAAATCATGCATTTTAATGCGTATCCAGCAACATTGTCTTGTACACTTGTTCCATGATCATTGACAGTTGTTAAAACAAATCAGCACTGGCAGAACTTGGCCAGCTCCTCTCTACACTTAGTTTGAACTGTTACCCATGGAACCAGCTCAAACATAAAGCTACAAAGAGGCTAATTGAAATCAGAATGCTGGGTCATTTCTCATTCAAACAAAACAGATGGCCCTCCTTGCCGCAATTCTGTCAAACTTTGGGGGGAAATGATTAAATGCATTTTTAACTCCCACACATGCTTACTGGGCTCCTCAAAGGAATTAACACACAGCTATGCAGAGGGTGGAGGAGAGAGGGCTTTTTTTTTTAATAGTAGAGCTTGTTTCCCTTTACCTTGGAGGTTTAAGAAAAAGCACTTTATCAGGATAGCTACTATTCACAGTTTCAGCTTAGATTCTGAATATTTATTTTAATTTTCACTATTTTATTTCAGTTTTTCCTTGGGAATAGGTAATTCATGTACATGGTACACAATTCAAACTGTACTAAAGAGTATAGAGAAAATCTATCTTCATCCTCTAGTCACCGAGTTCTCCACCCAGAAGATAATCACTGTTAACACTTTCCTATGTATCTTTCCAGAAATCAAGACTTCATTTTTAATTTACCCACTCGAAACCTCTTATTTGGATCCTTATTTAGATGACAATTTTAATAGTATTTGGTTTCAACGTTGACTGTGAGGATTTTAAGAAAGCAGCTGTGGGGATTGTGTTTTATTGTGCAGTGTGTTCGGCTTGTAGTACAAAGCATCACTGTTATTAAATAACACCTCAGTGATATTTAATAAATACGTAAAGTGATGTCAGCTACCTCTTAAAAACTGTTTGGCAAAACAAATTTGAAGAGAGAAACTTCTATTGCTCCCTGACTCAGCCACCCACCGTCAGTACATGATGGCAGTGAGAACATTGCCAGATGCCTACTAATGGATGCACCATCTAATTCCATGGGTTGCTACACAGAAATGTGGCCCCTTATTACCGATCTTTGAAAAAAACGTAAAACCAACCTGATGGCAGCACTTGTCTGTCTTGATGTTTGCGCCTCCCTATTTGCCTCAGGAGCCCAGTGGGCTCCCTTTGCTTTCTCTCCACCACCACCCCCACCACCACCACCAAAGTGCAGTTTCAGCAGAACTCACAGAAGTGATTTATTTCTACCTCAGGTGTGATTTTTGTTTTCTTTTAATCTCTGTCAGAATGGTTGCATTTTTAACCATATGAATACCAGTGGAATGAACTTTGTTTTCTGGAAAAGAAAACCCACAGGTCAGCGTGAACAGGTGTGGAGTGCGGTTCCTTTGGCTCCTCTGACACGGCTCCACTGCGGCGGCTGCTTCCTTCGCTCACCCATGCCTCGTGCTGTGGCCGGGGCTAACTTTGGGACGGGGATGCCGCCTCCCAACTCGGGCTCCAGGTCCCAGCAACTTCCCCAACACATCCCGCCACACCCTGGCTGCCCAGAATAGTCCCAGGAGAGTGAAGCACTCCGCACCAAACTAACCCCAAGGGGTGTTGGGCAGAGCCTCCCTGAGCGCCTATGAGTTGCTCTCTTCCACCAGAAGAGGAAGCCTATTTTCAAAGCTGTGAAAAATCCTTAAAATCTACTTTTTTTAAAAAAAAGATTTTATTTTATTTATTTGACGAGAGAGAACACGAGAGAGGGAACACAAGCAGGGGGAGTGGGGGAGGGAGAAGCAGGCTTCCCGCCGAGCAGGGGCTCGATCCCAGGACCCTGAGATCATGACCCGAACAGAAGGCAGTCGCTTAACGACTGAGCCAGCCAGGCCCCCCTGTAAAATCTACTTTTATCCTTCCTGACTTACCTTTACATTCAAATATTGAATGTCTAGGTTGCGGTAGTTATGTATGAGTAAATATATGTGAAATTCTGTCAGCAAGTGGCAGAGGGCTAGAAAGGAGTTAGGTCATTTTATATTAAGTGACAATTACCTCTGATTCTCCCAATGTCTTGTCCCATAAGCAGTGGTTTGGCATTTGCAATATTTATCCTGATTTTGCCAGATTTTCTCTAATGTGAAAGTGTTCTGTACACACATTATAAAGAGTAACATATTACTTTCTTTTTAAAGAAATTTTTTTAAAGTTTTAATTCCAGTATAGTTAACATACCAGTCTATATTTGTTTCAGATGTACGACATAGTGATTCAACAATTCCATACGTTACTCAGTGCTCATCACAATAAGTGTGCTCTTAATCCCCATCACCTGTTTCACCCATCCCCTCACCCACCTCCCCTCTGGTAACCACCAGTTTGTTCTCTATAGTTAAGAGTCTGGTTTTGGGGGGGCACCTGGCTGGCTCAGTTGGAAGAATATGTGACTCCTGATCTCAGGGTTGTGAGTTTGAGCCCCACGTTGGGTGTAGAGATTACTTAAAAATAAAATCTTTTTTAAAAGAGTGGTTTTTGGTTTATCTTTTTTCTTTGTTCATTTCTTAAATTCCACATCTCAGTGAAATCATATGTCTTTGACTGACTTATTTCCCTTAGCATTATACCTTCTAGATCCACCCATATTGTTGCAAATGGCAAGATTTCATTCTTTTTTGTGGCTGAGTAATATCCCATTGTTTATGTATACCGCATCTTCTTTATTCATCAATTGATGGACACTTGGATTGCTTCCATATTTGCCTATTGTAAATAATGTTGCAATTAACCTAGGGGTGGATATATCATTTCAAATTAGTGTTTTCATATTCTTTGGGTAAATACCCAGAAGTGGAATTGCTGGGTCACATGGTGGCTCTATTTTTAACTTTTTGAGGAACCTCCATCCTGTTTTCCACAGTGGCTGCACCAGCCTGCATTCCCACCAACAGTACACAAGGGTTCCTTTTTTCCCACATACTTGGAAATTCTTGTGGGTTGTTTTTTTTTTTTAAGATTTATTTATTTATTTGAGAGAGTGCGCATGAACAGGGGGTAGACCAGACTCCCCGCTGAGTAGGGAGCCCAACACGGGACTCAATCCCAGGATCCTGAGATTATGACCTGAGCTGAAGGCAGATGCTTAACTGAGCCACCCAGGGGCCCCTCTTGTGTTTTTTATTTTAGCCATTCTGATAGGTATGAGGTGATATCTCATTATGGTTTTGATTTGCTTTTCCCTGATGATAAGTGATGTTGAGCATCTTTTCATGTGTCTGTTGGCCATCTGTATGTCTTCTTTGGAGAAATGTCTGTTCATGTCTTCTGCCCATTTTTAATTGGATTATTCGGGTTTTTGTTTGGTGTTGAGTTGCATAAGTTCTTTATATATTATGGTATTAACCTCTTATCAGGTATGTCATTTGCAAGTATCTTCTCCCATTCAAGTAGGTTGTGTTTTTGTTTTGTTGATTGTTTCCTTTGCTGTGCAGAAGCTTTTCCTTTTGATGTAGTCCCAGTGGCTCATTCTTGCTTTTGTTTTCCTTGCGTTAGGAGACATATCTAGAAAAACATTGCTATAGCTGATGTCAGAGAAATTACTGTGTGTGCTCTTTTCTAGGATTTTTATGGTTTCAGGTCTCACACTTAGGTCTTTAACCCATTTTGAATTTATATTTGTGTATGGTGTAAGAAAGTGGTCCCGTTTCATTCTTTTGCATGTAGCCGTCCAGTTTTCCCAGCACCAATTTTTTAAAGATACTGTCTTTTTTTCATTGCATATTCTTGCCTCCTTTGTTGTAGATTAATTGACCATATAAATGTGAGTTTATTTCTGGCACATCCATTGATCTATGTGTCTGTTTTTGTGACAGTATCATACTATTTTGATTACTACAGCTTTGTAGTATATCTTGAAATCTGGGATTGTGATACCTCCAGTTTTTTTCTTTTTCAAGATTGCTTTGGTTATTTGGGGTCTTTTGTGGTTCCATACAAATTTTAGGATTATTTGTTCTAGTTTACTCCTTATATTCGTAAAATCTTAACATGACCACTATGGAAAAAAGAGGAATCGTTAAGAGGATAGCAAGAAGGACTGGTGTGGTTCATTCTGAGGTTTAGAGTCATTGCTTGGGTGGTAGGAGGCAAGCCCGAGTCCCCGCCAGTCAAGGCAAGGGACAGTAGTAAAAACCAGCTGGAGGTTGACCAAGCAATGTTCATCGACTGGGACCTGCTAGTTGAAGAGCCCAGATTTACTGGTTTTCTAGTGAACAGAAAATGCGAATCAAATAGAGGATGTAGCAGTTGGACGGTAACTGTCACTGAGATAGAAATGTGGAGAGGTTAAGGGAGGACAATGAGCCTGAGTCCCTGCTACCATGCCAATTACTCTCTGAATAAGGCAAGTGGCCTCTTGGCCGAATTGGAGTTCAGGATGTTGCCCTTGGTTTGTGCTTTTTGTTTCCATGTCTGCGCTGGGCAGGGCCAGAGACAAAGCTGCAGTAACCTGTGAACACCCCGTAAGCACTGAAGGAACAAGATCCAGTGGGTGGGACGCCAAGAGATGACATGGAGGGAAGTTCCAGAACTCTCAGTCTGTAGGCCCACGGCAGTCCTCAGGAAAATGAACTGTTGCATTAACTCTCTCCTGTCTTCAAATGGAATTTGATGAGTTCCTCAGTCAAAAGCAAGTTTTAGAAGCTGCTCAGGGCCTGAGTGCAAGGAAGGCCTGAGCCAGGCCAAGCCACCTGGTGGAATGTGGCTGAAGCGCATCCCAGAGAGACTTCCCCTGCGTGTGGAAGCCACAGATCAGTGTCCTGCATGGCTCATGTAAAGGACATGGTGCTGACATGTGGTCCCGCACTAGGGGACAGGGAATCTATCTTGTAATTTCTTAGGTTTTCTGGCAGGTTCTGAGGGATGTGCTGCCTGGGCTGTGGTCACCAGTTACTTTCCTAGGAAGAATGGTCTAAGTGATGGTCTCTAATTCCATAGAAATATAGGGCTTCTAGGGAATAATTAAGATGGCCTTTCTTTCTCCCTTCCCATGCCACACCCAGCAGAAGCACCCAGAACTCCTCAACTGTTAAGAATCAAAGCACATTTCTCTAATGGGGACCAGGACACAGCTCTCCTTTTTTTTTTTCCCTGACAGAAATAATTTCTTTCTTTTTCTTTCTCTTGCTTTCTTTTTTGAGAGAATTATAAATTTATGTGCAGTTGTAAGAAATGACGGAGAGATCCTGTGTTCACCTTGCCCAGTTTTTTGAATCCTTGTTTTCTGCTCTGAATGGGGTGGGGAGGGGATTGTCTGCAAGAAGGGAGTCTTTCCTGTGTGTATTTACGGTTGCTAAGAAGTGGGACATTTTCCCTCCAACCTGCTCTCTGAGAGGAGGAAATTTTAAGTTTCATACTGACTGGCTCCTTGGTCTCCCTCCATGACCACCAGACCCAGTGAGTCTTTTTTTTTTTTTTTGTAAGATTTTATTTCTTTATTTGACAGAGAGAGAGAGCGCGCGAGAGAGGGAACACAAGCAGGGGGAGTGGGAGAAGGAGAAGCAGACTCCCTGCTGAGCAGGGAGCCCGATGCGGGGCTCGATCCCAGGACCCTGGGATCATGACCTGAGCCGAAGGCAGACGCTTAACGACTGAGCCACCCAGGCGCCCCTGACCCAGTGAGTCTTAAATCAGTGCTTCTCAAACTTCCACGTGCTTGTGAATCAACTGAAGATCTTAAGATGCAGATTCTGATCCACTGGGCCTGGGAAGGGTCCAGAGATTCTCCATGTCTCACCAGCTCCACGTAATGTGATATTCTTTGTTCCTGGGCTGTGTTCAAGTAGCAAGGACCCAAAGACCACTGGAAACTTTGAGCCCCCTCCCCCTCACGGAAGAGGAAGCTGAGACCCAGGTCAGTTAAGCAATTTAGCCAAAGTCACCCACAGTGCCCACAACCAGCCCCTCCCTGCCCCCATCACTGACAGCACCCCATAAGCCCCACCACCCACTTAGGGAAAATGACATTCTTCTCAGGAAGCAGCCAGAAAGTCCTGCTCTAGTATGTATTTAATGAGCTAATGCAATTTCCTCCGGGGGATTTCTGCCGTTTTAGTCTAGTCTTAATTGGTTTGTGTCCACTAAACAGATTCCAGGCTCTATCAGTATAAATGAGCACCTATTTCATAAACTGAGTTTCATCAAACAAATAGACTCATAGCTTTCAGGGTCTGTGAGAGTGGTATGCTGTCAATCTTGTTACCAGCTCTTAGGGGCTGAATCGTCTCCCTAAAATTCCTATGTTGAAGTCGTGACCCCCAGTACCTCAGAATGTGACTATATTTGGACATAGGGCTTTTAAAGGGGTAGTTAAGTTAAAATGAGGTCATATGGGTGCACCTTGATGCAATATGACCAGTGTCCTTATAAGAAGAGATGAGGACACAGACACACATGGGGGAAGATGATGTGAACACACAGGAAGAAGAGAGAGGAGTCAGGAGAAACTAAACCTGCCAACACCTTGATCTTGGACTTCCAGCCTCCAGAACTGTGAGAAAGAACTTTGTGTTGCTGAAGCCCCCAGCCCGTGGTCGGCAGCAACGGCAAACTCAGAAGCCAGGATTAGGATAGAGACAGACGGGACGTAACAAAAAGTCCTTGGCATATTCTGCAGAGAAGCGTGCTAGAGGGTGGCGGTCTTTCAGCAGCAGGAGCAGGTTGCTGATCCTAGTTTCTGGGAAGAGGCAGGCAGGGCAAAGTAGAATGTCCATTCTCCAAACTGCACACCCTGCCCCAACGAGAGATTGTGTTATGCTTATTCTAATCAGGCTCACTCAAAAAGAAGAGAAAAATATTCATAGCATTGTTCACAACAGCCAAAAGGTGGGAACAATCCAAATGACCATCAACAGATGAATGGATAAACCAAGGTGAATGTAGAGACAATGGGATATTATTCAGCCTTAAAAAGGAATGGAATTCTGACGTGTTACAACACAGATGGACCTTGAAAACGTCATGCTCAGTGAAATAAGCCCATCACAGAAGTACACATGTTGTACCATTCCACTGATACGAGGTACCCAGAGTACCTCGTATTTCATAGAGACGGGGGCGCCTGGGTGGCTCAGTCAGTTAAGCACCTGCCTTCGGCTCAGGTCATGATCCCGGGCTCCTGGGATCAAGTCCCGCATCAGGCTCCCTGCTCAGTGGGGAGTCTGTTTCTCTCTCTCCCTCTACTCTTCCCCTGCTCCTGCTCACTCTCTCTCTCTCAAATAAATAAGTAAAATCTTTAAAAAAAATTCATAGAGACAGAAAATAGAGTAGGTGGGAGATACTGTTCAATGAGCACAGAGTTCATGTTTGGGTCGATGAAAAATTTCAGATACAGATAGTGGTAATGGTTATACAATATTATGAATGTATTCAATGCCGCTCAACTGCACACTTAAGGTGACAATTACTATGTTGTATTTCCACCACAGTTTTATACATTTAGCATAAATCTAAAAGTTAATATTTTTAAAGAATTTTTTTTTCAAAAGGGAGAGAAAAAATGCCCTTAAGGAGTTTCACTCGGTTTCATCCTCTTAGCTGGGGAGAAGGTCTTGCTGGGAATGGAAGAAGGCATTTTGGATCTTGCAGTGGTGGGGCCGAGTCCAGACCCTGGGGGTCTCTCTATATATAGCCTCAAGTCAGCAAGGGGAGGGAAGTTAAGCGTGTTAGGAGGTGAGGAGAAGAGAATTGGAAAGATCCAATGACCGAGTTCACCTCTTTTGAATTCTCCCCCCACACACGTCCAGAGGCTGCTTCCTCATCCTTCCCCAACCCTGGCTTGATGTTCTCCATAGCTGCCTGTGTCTCTGAGCCTTCGGATGCCCATGCCTGTCTCACTTCACTCCTCTTTGCCTGTCGAAGAATCAGATTCTGAAAGGTAAAAAAAAAATCCTGACTTAGGGGGCGCCTGGGTGGCTCAGTCGTTAAGCATCTGCCTTAGGCTCAGGTCATGATCCCAGGGTCCCGGGATCGAGTCCCACATCGGGCTCCCTGCTCAGCAGGAAGCCTGCTTCTCCCTCTCCCATGCCCCCTGCTTGTGTTCCTGCTCTCGCTATGTCTCTCTCTCTGTCAAATAAATAAATAAATAAATCTTAAAAAAAAAAAAAAAATCCTGACTCTTCTATAGACTATAACATGCTTGCATGTGAAAGATTCTATTTAACTCATTAATTTAAGACAGACCCACTAAGATGTTAAAACCAGATCAAGTAAGATTTAGACTTCCAGGGATTTAGATTCCCTACTGGACTAATGTAATTTGCATCACTATGAACAGGACTCCTTGGCATCACTAGAGACGGGAAACATTTGCGTGACTCAGTTTTCTCCAAGTTTACTAATACCTCTACAGGGTTGTAAAATAGGCCAATCAAAGACTATCAAATGTGCACACACCATTATAGGATCCGGTACGCCTGGCCAGTCTGGGCGACAACACCCCAGCATTTCATTGGGAGAATACTAATAGTCTTTTTTGCCCATTTCCAAATCTCTGACAGTTCTTCTGGCCTGCCTATTTTGCAGTGTATAAGTGGGTCCATGGGGCTCTCCTGAGTTCTAATCCAGCTCTGTGGGCCTGGCGTGCGTGGGAAGGAATCTGTCACTAAATCCCTGACTGAACCTGAACTCAAACCTCTGTGGGTCTGCTCCAGCTTGTCTTTCCTGAGCGGAGCTGCAATCACCCCATTAGCTGACCCCTTGCAAGGCCACCTGAGCCCCCACTTCATCCATGTTTACATTCCTGGGGGCCCATTATGATTTGGTGTGCAAGGGGAACACAGACTCTGCCAACAATCCAGCACGTTCTGCCTCAGCGTTTGCCATTTTGTCTTATTTAACCTACTTGTGGCCAAACCCTGAATATGGTTCCAGCTTGATCACCCTTAAACTGTGTGTCCACTTCCTTGGTGCCCAGCTGAGAAAACCAGTATCAGCTCCTGTAGTATGAGCCTTCCTTGCTCATTCTGTGGTACAGGCAGATGACAGCTCACAATGGAGAAGAAAATGAATAGGAAAATTAACATTTTTATAATATCTAAAACATTTATTAAATTGAGTGCCTATTATATGTTAGGCTTTATGGTAAGATATAAGATAGATTCAATAAATAAATAAATAGCCACCCTTCTCGATCTAATGGGGTAACAGCCAGAAAAGCAGATAATTAGCCATGATTGTGCATGGCATTCTAATGTCCCCATCTTTTTTTTTTTTTTTAAGATTTTATTTATTTATTTGACAGAGAGACACAGCGAGAGAGGGAACACAAGCAGGGGGAGTGGGAGAGAGAGAAGCAGGCTTCCCGCCAAGCAGGGAGCCTGATGTGGGGCTCGATCCCAGGACCCTGGGATCACGACCTAAGCCGAAAGCAGAAGCTCAACGACTGAGCCACCCAGGCGCCCCTGTCCCCATCTTTTAAAAGCTTGTTGCTTTGCCCCGATTCCCCATTGTTATAAGCTCTATCAGAGCGTATTTATGAGTTACCTCAAGCATATCTTGTTGGGCACAAGAAATGACTTGTTGGGACAAGTCATGCCATATAGGCTAGGTCTTCCCAGTCCCGGCTTGGATATTTTTACTCATACGTATGTCAGTTAATATGCTTTTGGGAAAATCTGGGTTTGATTAGGAAGGAGAAAAGAGTAGAAGGACCTGGGTAGATGTTACGGGTTAATTGTGTCTTTCAAAAATAGGTAAGTCAGGGGGCACCTGGCTGGCTTAGCCTGCAGAACGTGTGACTCTGGATCTTGGGATTGTGAGTTCAAGCCCCACGTTGGGTGCGGAGCCTACTTTAAAAAAAAAAAAAAAGTCAAACAAAAAAAGGTAAGTCAAAGCCCTAAGCCTCATACCTCAGAATGTGACCTTATTTGGAACTAGGGTTGTTGCAGATACAATTAGCTAAGCTGAGGTCCTACTGGAGTAGGGCGGGCCCTGATCCAATATGACTAGTGTCCTTACCAGAAGAGAAGAGAGAGACACACGGGGGAAGTGGGTGGTAAGGGGCAGAAGCTGCAGTGAGACGTGGCTGCAATCCAAGGAGCCCCAAGATGGCCAGCCGGGCACCAGAAGCAGGGAGAGGAAGAAAGGGTTCTCCCCTACAGGTCTGGGGCTGGGGGGAGGGGGAGTGGGGGGGTGGGGGGGTGGGGGGGGGGCTGCTGCTGACGCCTTGCTCTCAGACTTGTAGCCTCCAGAACTACGAGAGAACAAACATTGCTGCTGCTTGGCCTCCTGGTTTGTGGGCATCTTTTCCGGCGGCCCTAGGACACTCATCCGGTAGGCAACCAGTAATGTCCCCTATTCAGTAAGGAAATGCGCTCTCAAGTGGGGACAGAATTGAAATTAAAATATCCATCTGAGGGAGCTCTGGAGCCGTCACTTCCTCGGGCCCAGTTTGACTTTCACCAAATGATGGACACATAATAGCTGTTTTCAGGTGACTCTCTTAACCACCCTTGGAAGGGATTCTGATTATTTCGAGTTTCTGTTCTATTGAAATGTGGATTCAGACCACAGATTGCCTTTATTGCATCTGAATGCCTTTGACCTGAGGGCTGCAGCTGAAAGTGCAGGATTCCAAGGGAGAGAGATGCCAATTAACCCATTAACTGTCTCTGACCTGCTCTGACCGTCCCAGTCAGGGTTGGGTGCTGGGGCAGTGTGATGACAGCTTTAATGAAGAAGAGTCACCCACGCCACCTGCCACTGTTGACAATGGGGTACTCCAGGGGACAGGAACGGGGTTGGGTTTTTTTTTTGTTTTTTGGGTTTTGGGTTGTTTTGGTTTGGGGGTTTTGGTTTTGGGGTTTTTTTGTGGGTTTGGTTTTGGTTTGGTTTTTTTTTTTTTTAATGTTTTTCACAAGACAGGAAGCCGCAAAATCTGCTATGCTCTGGAAATTGAGACTGACAACATAGAAATTTTTCAATCTGTCCATTACTTCATGCCAAGCCTCGGAGGTTTGAATTGTCTTAGCCACTCACTCCTTGAAACTCTCGGCTCTCAGTGTGGTTCCCAGACCGGCACCCTCAGCACCACCTGAGAACTTGTTAGAAATGCAGGTTCTTAAGGCCCCCATTCCAGACGCCCTGGATCAGAAACTCTGCCAGTGCGGTCCAGCAATCTGAGTTTCAACAAGCCATCGAGGGGATTCTGATGCCCACTAACGTTTGAGAACCAAAACTTGAATCTATTGACATCTGTGGCAAGGCATTGTCTTAAGGCGCTGGCTGGCCTTCTCGGCCTCTGCTTTCCCACGTCCTCGCCTCGCTCATTCCTCCTTTATGCCCCTGCTTGTGTGTGAGTATGTACGCATGCGCGCACACCTGCACTCCCGCAGCCTTCAGCGGGCATCCGGGAAAGCGTGAGCTATGGTCAGTTCCGTAGGTGGATCCACATGAGTCGGAAGCTCCGCTGGGATGTTAGTTAAGCTCCTTCAGGTTGTAAGCAAAGATCCTTTTCAGATTTTTTCAGGTGGCAGCATTGATTGTAAAGAAACAAAGAGAATGCGCATCTCTTACTACAACAATCAGGAAAAAACTATGAGGGTATTTCTGAGAGAGAGAGAGAGGGAGGGACAGAAACAAAAAGAAGCAAGACAGGAAATCATCTCAGTGTCTAGGCTCCATGGAATCTTGGAATGTTCTTCATGACAAGCAGTGACTCCCAGCCACTCCAGCGGTCCAACATCGGGTGTCCTTTGCTACTGGCTCTAGGAACTCCACTTGCATATGACAGAGCTTCCTACATCTCTGCCTCGTCCGTGACTATTGCTGCTTCTCCTCGATGCCACCACCTACCCTTAGGTGTTATTGCCATGAGGGATCTGCACATTGCCTTTTTTGCTGCTTTCTTTCAGGCTGGCTGCCAATGTGGAGTTCCTCTGTCTCAAAGAGCCCCCAGAGACATCCGATTGGGTCTCCAGTGTCACTGTGTCAGCATAGAGCTTTCCCATTTGGGTGGAGAATTGCTACAGCCGGTCCAGAGGTGGCAGCTATCACGTGGGCACCGGTCTCTGGTCAGTCAGGGGTGGCCAGGACACACGCGGGTACAGGCGAGAACCTGCTTAATGTTGCGGGGTACACAGAGAGATTCTGGGTGAAGTAGGCACTCAGGCGACATCAGACCCCTCTCTGGGTTAGGAGAGAGGCCTAGGAAGAAAATATAGATCTTAAAGTCATGACTGTGTAAGCAGATGGTAGTTAAAGCCTCATGCGTGGTAACGTTGTCCAGGAACGATGATAGAAAGAAAGAGAAACGGAAGCCCAGGGTCACTCACAGCTACTAAGGGGTAGATGGAGGGCCATTGGGATATAGGAACTAGCATTGCTGAGCACCTCCTGTTTACCAGGCTCTATGTTTTGATGCTTTACATAGATTACCTTATTTATTCTTTAAAACTCTTGCAAACCAGATATTATCATTATTGTCCCCAATTTACAGATGAGAAGGCTGACTGAGGTTCGCAAAAATCAGGATCAAGCAGCTTTATAAATGACAGAGCTGAGGTTTCAGGGCGGTTTTGTCCAATTCCAATATTGTTGCTCTTACTATGGTATATGAACTATATTGGCCTCAAGGATATGGTCTGAAACATGGTAGTGATACCAGGGAAAAGAATGTTTTCTGGAGGAAGTGATTAAGGGAGAAAACCTCTGAAAGGTGCCTCTTTGGGCAATTAGAAATTTGTCAATAAAACTTCTATTTCATTCGGGAGAGTCTGATTGCAATGAATTAAGAAGACTGGCAAAGGAGACAATGAGGGTCAGCTGTGAAGAGTAAGAAGTGGGGAAAGCCTTGTGTTATGTTATTGTTTGTTGTTTTACTGTGAGGATGGTCCAATCAGGAGACAGAATCCATGCCAGTAATTTGAACAGAGAAAATTTATTTATGTATGTATTTTTTTTTTTTAAGATTTTATTTATTTTTTAGAGAGTGAGCGAGAGAGAAACAGCATGAGAGGGGAGAGGGTCAGAGGGAGAAGCAGGCTCCCCGGCTGAGCTGGGAGCCTGATGCGGGACTCGATCCCAGGACCCCGGGATCATGACCTGAGCCGAAGGCAGACGCTTAACCATCTGAGCCACCCAGGCGCCCTATGTATGTATTTTTAAAAATTTATTTTTTAGGGGCGCCTGGGTGGCTCAGTCGTTATGCATCTGCCTTCGGCTCAGGTCATGGTCCCAGGGTCCTGGGATCGAGCCCCACATCGGGCTCCCTGCTCCGCGGGAAGCCTGCTTCTCCCTCTCCCGCTCCCCCTGCTTGTGTTCCCTCTCTCGCTGTGTCTCTCTGTCATATAAATAAATAAAATCTTAAAAAAAAAATTATTTTTATATGTTTTAAAATTTAAATTCAATTAATTAACATAATGTATTATTGGTTTCAGAGGTAGACTTCAGTGATTAATCAGTCTTATATAACAGCCAGTGCTCATTACATCACGTGCCCTCCTTAATGTCCATCACCCAGACCCCATCCCCCACCTCCCTCCCTTCCAGCAATCCTCAGTTTGTTTCCTATGATTAAGAGTCTCTTATGGTGCAGCGCCTGGGTGGCTCAGTCATTGAGCATCTGCCTTCGGCTCAGGTCATGATCCCAGGGACCTGGGATCGAGCCCCGCATCAGGCTCCCTGCTCCGAGGGAAGCCTGCTTCTCCCTCTCCCACTCCCCCTGCTGTGTTCCCTCTCTCGCTGTGTCTCTCTCTGTCAAATAAATAAAATCTTTAAATAAAAAAAAAGGAGTCTCTTATGGTTTGTCTCCCTCTCTGATTTTGTCTTATCTTTTCCTCTCTTCCCCTATGATCCTGTTTTGTTTCTTAAATTCCACATTAGTGAAACCATATGATAATTGTCTTTCTCTGATTGACTTATTTCACTTAGCATAATACCCTGTAGTTCCACCAACATCATCACAAATGGCAAGATTTCATTTTTTTGATGGTTGAGTAGTATTCCATTGTATATATATACCACATCTTCTTTATCTATTCATCTGTCGATGGACATCTGGGCTCTTCCCATAGTTTGGCTATTGTGGACATTGCTCTATAAACATTGGGGTACTGGTGCCCCTTCGAATCATTACATTTGTATCTTTGGGGTAAATACCCAGTAGTGCAATTGCTGGGTCTTAGGGTAGCTCTATTTTCAACTTTTTGAGGAACCTCCATACTGTTTTCCAGAGAGGCTGCACCAGCTTGCATTCTGTGCTGCAGGAACAAGACCAAAGACACTGGAACCAGGGCAAAAAGCCCTTTCCGCATGCAGTGTCTCTCTCCCCCCTCCACCAACCCCCCAGGGCCTGCTGCAGGTAAAATTTCTCATTTGTGACAGGTGGCAGGAGAAAGGTTTCCAGGGCCCAGCCTCAGCATCACATAGCGGGACAAAGAAGGATGGATTTGGAGCTCTAAGGAAATACATTGATAACTGGCACAAATGGGATATACTGCAATGGAAGAGCCAATAGAGGTAAATATTTTCACCTGTGAAGGGTTGTTCGTGTTAGAACTGCAGTGATAACGCTCCCTGGAGAATTCTCAAGCCATCTCTCATCCTAGCAACCCACCCAATTTGACTCCAGTCTAGTAGCTACCACCACTTTCTCTGATTTAACTGTGAGTGCACATCCATGTGTTTGGAATTCAGATACACAGAATTTAGCTAATTCCATCATTGTCGTCTGTCTATGTAAGGCCCTTCTCTTATTTTTCTGTTAGTTTCCAAACCTTACTCCCATGCCCACTCTACCCCATCCAATGTAATCTGTTTGGTGTGTGTCCTTGGATATGTACATAGGCACGTAATTTTTTAAAACACATAGAATTGTTTTGTATATGTATTATATATATGTTATATATATAATACATATACATCAATATATATATACACAATTGTACATACATACAGTGTTGAGTTACGGGTCTCAGTCTGTTCTGTTTTTCTCTCCTCTACAGGATGATCTACCCACGCAGCTCCACGGACATCTTGTTCACTACTAGCTGATGCATAGCCCTCTGCAGGCCACACCCAGGACATCTGATTGCCCCTTCTTTTGAATATTACCAGGCGGACTCCGACAGCCCACTTCCGCAAATGGCCAGGATGAGCATCCTTGGGCACGTTCTCCACACACCAGATCAAAGATTCGCAGAGCTGCACCCAGGAGTGGGATTGCTGGGCATACCACACAGGGATTTTACTAAGTCCTGCTCAGCTTCTCCCAGAACACTGCACATTCTACAATCCAGTCTGTACTGCGCAAGAATTTCCATTTGCCTACATCCTTCTCAACGATTCTATCACCTGACTTTCTAATTCTTCCTATGTTGTGGGTGTAAAGTGGAATCTCATATAATTTGCATCTCTTTGACTAATAATAGTGAAGTTGAGCATTTCTTCATATTTTCCCTTTTATATCCTTGGCCCATTCTGCTGCTGGTTTCCTGACATTTTTTTGGTTAATTTCCTTGTGTATTCTAGATAAGATATCAATAAACTCTGCTGTAAAGGGCCCAGAGAGTTAGCATTTTCGGATTTGCAGGCCGTATGTTCTCTGTGGCACCAGCTCAACTCTGCTGTTAAAGCATGTAGCAGCTATGATGATGCCTAAGTGAACGAGCAGGGCTGTGTTCCAATAAAACTTACACAAAAAGGTGGCAGGGCAGACCTGCTGCCATTTGGCTTCAAGCCATTACAGGACAGAGCACAGAATTTGAAATCAGGCAAGCTCTAAGTGGTAATTCTCTATTGAACATGGTTTAGCTCCTGTTTCTTCTTCTTAAGATTTTATTTTTAAGTAATCTCTGCACCCAGTGTGGGGCTCAAACTCATGACCCTGAGATCAAGAGTCACATGCGCTTCCAACTGAACCCCATTACCTACTATTTCTTGAATACCTGCTGACTCAAGACTCTTGGTTTCAAGCACCAAAAACCCAACTCAAACAACATCAATTTAGAAACTATATACATATTGGCTGGAAATGTATACAGCAGAAAAGGTATGAAGAAATCTGTGTCATTGAAATGAACTGGACGCTTAACCACCAAGCCACCCAGGTGCCTCATACCGGTTATATTTTTAAAGAAAATTTATTATTCTTTCTTGCTTAAAGTGAGTTTCAATTTGTATCACCACAATAATACAACAGAGCAGAGCACCCCAAAACTCAGGGGCTTAAAACAATGGGTATTTACTCTTGGCAAATGTGCGTGTGTCTGTTGAGGTTCAGCCGATCTGGGCTGTGGCAGCTTTGTTTCTCACTGCAGGTGGAGGCTTGGCTCCACGGGTCTCTCCTTCTCCACAGTGCGGTCTGCTTTGCCAGGGGCCTGTTCGTCTAACAGTGACAGCAACAGTGCAAAGGGCAACCGGAAAGAGGCGAGGCCTCCCAAGGCCTAGGCCTTCAATGGGCATATAGCCAAGCTTGAAGTCAAGGAGCAAGGGGTTTACTCTATGCACACTGAGCCGATGGAAGGGTGTTGAAGCAGAGAGGATGGAAGATTCGGAGTCATCGACTCCATCTACCAAGAAGAGGGTGAAATCTAAACTCCATTCCCTAGATTTCGAAGTCTCCTATTGTCTGGTCTCACTCCATTCATCCAGTCCTACCCCCGACTTTGGGTTATTCATCTTGGACACAGTTCATGGACCTTGGGAATCTTCTAGAAGCCGGACAAGATTGGGCAATCCCAGATAGCAAACCGTCTTCCAACTGCAGGCCAAACTTAGCTTGCTGCTGCTTTCCCACCGCACAAAAAAGAGGGGGGAGTTTTATGGGTCTGCTCGTTATCGGGAGTGTTTATAAAACAAACAAATGTTAAACAATTTCTCCTCTAGGAAATAAACCAAGCCAGAGATCTTCTTTATGATCTTTTATTTTAGTTCTTTGGGGGAAAAAAATCTCCAGGAATTATTTTCTCAATAAACAATGGCAACAGTTTATTTTTGTGGGATTGACTTGAATCCTCCCCCACTTTCTTTTTTTGGATTAAGAGGTTGACTACAGAAATGAGAAAGAGATGGTTTTTTATTCTTTTTTGGTATGTGGTTTCTCTGACTGGAAAATAAAAGCTCTGCATTCTTTCTGTATTCAGTGCACTTCAAAGTTATAAAAATTTAGATAAAGTACATCAGGGTTATGGTTGTTCTAGATTTCAGTCTATTTATAACTTCCTCATATTTCACATTAGTTTGACCTCAGGTTAAAGGAATGCTTTTGAAAAGTATAATGATTTGATCCTAGCAATGGATATAGCAAAAATACTGGGGTCAATAAGTTAAATTAAAAGGCTTAAAATAAAAAAAAGAAGAAGAAGAAGAAGAAGGAAAAGAAGAAGAAAAAACTAGATCTGGCAAACTTTAAGTTTAGGACTGCATGACAATAGGAGAATTTCCCAGCCATGTTCTCATAAAAGAATTATGGTGTGAAAAATCTTTTTCAAAGCTTGCCAGAGTTAAAAAGGTTGAACTAGAAGAAACTAATTTCCAAATACTCTGACTCATTTCCACAGCTTACATAGGGATTTTCTCTGGATTTGTCTTTAGTACCTTTACATATGTGTTTTGTTTCTTTTCTTTTCCACCAAAGTCTGAATAATGTCAAATGAGTTGGAGTTTCACAATATTACCTAAAATATATGCTTCAATAATTTTTGAGAGGAAAAGAGCAAGTTTCAAAACATATATATACATATATATATGATTTTTTAAATATATATATGAGTGCGTGTATCTATATCTGTCAATCTAGAGTGAAAAAGAGATATACATTCACACATTACACAGAAAAATGTGTAAGAACATGTCTATAAAGAAGATACCAGAATATTAACGATTACCTTTGTGTGTTAACTTTCTCTCCATGCCTATTTACTTGTTTGCATATATCTAAATTTGTTTCTAACGAACATATATCATTACCTATATAGTACTAAATGGGATTTTTTTTTAAAAAGAGAATAAATATTTAATAATTTGACCTTTCGCCTGAGGAATTCTGAAAGTCCTCTGACTTTAAGGAAACTGATGACAAACCCTTCTACAGGGAGCTTGTTGGAAGGCTGCAATCCCGTGGCAAGCTTTATTGTCTCATTAGGCAGAAAATCAGATTGGGACCGGACGAGTTTGGATCCCACCGACTGCCTGCCTCACCAGGCTGGTCCAAACACGCCCCTAGAGAAGCACGCTGTGCACGGGAGAGATACACCCAGAGTCACCTCTGAGTCTGGGCTTGCATATCAGCATTTCACCCGCCACATATGAAGCATAGGGGAGCTGTTGCTAGATCAAGGGCCAGGCAGATCTTGCCAAGCGAGACATTAACTTATGCTTAGAAATGTTTCTCGTGCAGCAATATTTTAAAAAATAATCACATTCATTGTGATATTATGGATAAGATTAAATACCATATGAATAGGTTTAGAACTTGGCAGATGGCATTTTACTTCTTATAAATCAAAAGGAATTATAGATGTGATTAAAATTAATCTCTCTTTGTGTTTCCAAATGTAGCCTGTTGAAATTTAGACATCTGAGGACTGACATTATGATAGTTGATGAACAAGGCAATCCCACAACTGGTTTTCAGAACCTGCTGAGTGTTCGCTACGGGAGCTGGAGCCGGGAATGAAGCAATGGGCTTCGCATTCAGGGATTTGTGCTTATCACCGCAACAAGTTCAAGATTTGCTTTGTCCTTTTGTTCTAAGTCTTAGAACAACAAATAAAAACAAGAAGAGTGACTAGGGAACCTCAGCCACATGAACAATTATGAACAAATGGTTCAGTTTGTTAGATGGACCATTTTGCCATCCTGGATCAAGGCCAGTTTTACCATTGTGGGTACGGGTGCAGAGGTTTAGCAAATGGGGATTAAGGAACAGCTCAGAGCAATTAGATCATATAAAGTCCCAAATGCCTAGTTTATCAGGATGAATCCAAGTTTGGCTCCTATTGCTAAAAGAAAAAATAAAAAGCGATGCACATGTTACCTACAACCAAACCTGAGGGCATGGCATCTATTATCAGCAATAAACAGATTTGATTCTTTTGTCAACGAGATTGTCAGGGCCCGGGGGATTTGTCAGCACCCGGATAATCCTTCAAATCATCTGCCTGGCCTACCACGGTAATAGGAAATTGTCAGTAATAAGGCTGGTTAACAATCTTCTTGTCTGGTGCATTAAAGATTATTCCACAAAACCCAGAGGGTCTTAGCCAACCAGCCTGCATTATATGGTTCAACATCACGAGTCCACAGAGCCTGCAAAGATTGTCACCCATGCAAGTTGCGAGGCCCTCACTCTGCACAGCAGCTGGGACTTGGGGAGTTTTTAATGCAATATGGGATATGAAACAGAGAATTCAGTGGCCATGGGCATGCCAAAGTGTCTACAGTATCCCACTCTTCACACACCAAGATGGTGCAGGGTGCCAGGCCCAGTTAGGGATCCACAGCTTCATGAAGGTCAGACTGTGGTTTCTTTGTTTCCTTTTTTTTAAAGATTGATTTATTAGAGAGAGAGAGAGAGAGTGTATGTGTGTGTGTATGTGTGTGTGTGGGGGAGGGAGGGAGGGGCAGAAAGAGAGGAAAAGTCCTAACCGGGCTCCTCGCTCAGCAGATCTCGATCTCATGACCCTGATATTACGACCTGAGCTGAAGCCAAGAGTCCAATCACTGCACCACCCAGGTGCCCCTAGACTGTGGTTTCTTGTTTCTTCTTTTCACCGTATTGTTCATATGATTCAAATTTTGTGTTTTGAATAAGTAATACATACACATGATTACAAAAAAATTTTAACCATTTTTTTTAAGAAGGCTCTACGCCTGCTAGGGGCGCCTGAGTGTCGAAGTCAGTTAAGCCTGGGACTCTTGGTTTCAGCTCAGGTCATGATCTCAGGGTCATGCGATTGAGCTCTGAGTCAGGCTCTGCACTCAACACGGAGTCTGCCTCAGATTTTCTCTTCCTCTCCCTCCTACTCGCTCTCTCTCTCAAATAAATAAATAAGTAAATCTTAAAAAAGAAAGAAAGAAAGAAAGCTCTGAAATCAGGACCCTGAGATCCAGAATCTCATGCTCTACCAACTGAACCAGCCAGGTGACCCTCAAAAAAAAAATTTTTTTTTAAAGATTTTATTTATTTTTTAAGAAAGAGAATGAGGGAGAGAAAAAGAGAGTGGGGGAGGGGCAGAGGGAGAGAGATGGAACCTCAAGCAGATTCCACAAATATTTATTTGGCATCTACTGTGTCTTAGGTATCGTTTTATTTTATTTTATTTTTTTTAAAGATTTTATTTATTTATTTAAGAAAGAGAATGAGGGAGAGAAAAAGAGAGTGGGGGAGGGGCAGAGGGAGAGAGATGGAACCTCAAGCAGATTCCACAAATATTTATTTGGCATCTACTGTGTCTTAGGTATCGTTTTATTTTATTTTATTTTTTTTAAAGATTTTATTTATTTATTTGACAGAGAGACACAGCGAGAGAGGGAACATAGCAGGGGGAGTGGGAGAGGGAGAAGCGGGCTTCCCGCGGAGCAGGGAGCCCGATGCGGGGCTCGATCCCAGGACCCTGGGATCATGACCTGAGCTGAAGGCAGATGCTTAACGACTGAGCCACCCAGGCGCCCCTTAGGTATCATTTTAGGCATTGAAAATACAGCAGCAGACAAGGTAAACTCAGTTCCCATCCTCATGGGGCTTCCATCCTAATGGTAAGTAACGTACTGTGAACAAATAAAATAACAGTAATGGCAAGCAATAAGCAAATCAATGCATAACATAATATGAGGTAGTGATAAGTGCTCTGTGTCTCTATTTAATGGGTTCAGAGGTGAAGAGTCTTTTTTTTAATGACATATAGAGGAAAGGCTCCAATTCTGTCTTGAAAAATTACCAACGCTGCTGACTTTAGAAACTTTCTCGCTGAAGGAGGCTCTGGCCACAGCATAAACTTGCTGACCCTGTTTGAAACTGAATGAAATGTCTCTGGTCTTTTGAACAATACGGTGTCACTTTGGATTTACAAATGACTTTAAAGGCACTCTTTGAGAATCAGTTTGTATGTAGAGGTGCTCTTGGGAAGGTTTCTTTTACTAGTGAATAGTTTCTTATTGCTGCTGTGAGAAGTTACCATAACTTTGGTGGCTTAAAACAACACAGCTTTACCATCTTGCAGTTCTGGAGGTCAGAAGTCTGAAGGAGCTCTTGTGGGGATAAAATCAAGGTGCATGCAAGACTGCATTTCCTCTGGAGGCTGCAGGGGGGAGCCATTTCCTCGCTTTTTCCAGCTTCTGGAACCATCTGCATGCCTTGGCTGGGGCACTCCTCACTCTAGCCTTGATTTCATGTTATATCTTGTTGTTCGGACTCTGACCCCCTTGCCTCCTTCTCTGAAGGACTAGTGATTCCACTGGGCTCACCCAGATAATCCAGGATAATCTCCCCACCGCAGGATCCTTAATGTCATCACCTGCAAAGTAACATATTCAGAGGTTCTGGGGATTAGCTTGTGGACAAGTTTCAGGGGCCATTTTTCTGCCCACCATATAGGCAATTAAGAAACAGCCTGGGTGGCAAAATTGTTAAGCATCTGACTCTTGGTTTCAGCTCAGGTCATGATCTCAGGGTCGTGAGATCGAACCCTGTGTGGGGTTCCAAGGTCAGAGCACAGTCTGCTTGAGATTCTCTCTCCCTCTCCCTCTGCCTCTCCCAGTCGTGCTTGCCCTCTTTCTTTCTAAAAAAAATAAATAAACAAACAAACAAATAAATAAATCTTTAAAAAAGAAAAAAACAAACAACCTGGCTGGCTCAGTTGGTGGAGCATGAGACTCTTGACCTCGGGGTTGTCAGTTTGAGCCCCACATTGGGAGTAGAGATTACTTAAAAATAATAAAATCTTTATTTATTTATTTATTTATTTATTTATTTATTTATTTATTTATTTGACAGAGACATAGCGAGAGCAGGAACACAGGCAGGGGGAGCGGGAGAGGGAGAAGCAGGCTTCCTGCCAAGCAGGGAGCCTGACGTGGGACTCGATCCCAGGACCCTGGGATCATGACCTGAGCCGAAGGCAGACGCTTAACGATTGAGCCACCCAGGCCCCTAAAAATAATAAAATCTTAAACAAACAAACAAAAAAGAAACAGGGCACCTGGGTGGCTCAGTCAGTTAAGCACCTGTCTTTGGCTCAGTTCATGATCCCGGGGTCCTGGGATCAAGTCCCACATCAGGCTCCCTGCTCAGCGGGGAGTCTGCTTCTCCCTTTCCCTCTGCTGCTTGCTCTCTCTCTCTCTGTCAAATAAATAAAATCTTCTTTAAAACATTTTTAAAAATTATATTTAAAAAAGCAACTGAGGAGCAAGATAATAACATACAAAGTGAATTAAAGTAACAGGGAATTATGTAAAGAATAATTTTGGCAGAGGATGCCTCAAGGTTCAACACTTTGAGTTTAGCAAATGAGTTTTAAATATCTGGTGTGTGTCAGGATACATCAGTAAACAAAACAGGGAAAAAAAATCCCTGCCCTTATGGGGCTTACATTCAACAAAGACACCATCAGATTTAGTAATTTAGAAACGGCTGAGTTCTACGGAAGAAAGGAAGAGTGGATCAGGGAAGGGACTGGAGAGCGGCCAGTGGGCGTGGGGGGAAACCCTCTGCCTGCGGACACTAGGGGGCGCTGTAGCACACTTTTGGCGGCTGAGACTGGTAAAGGATCTCAGTTATACAATCAGAGTTTGGGAGCCAGACGGGAATTTTTAGAGGTCAGCTAGTTTAACTTCCTCAGTTCCTAAAGAGAAAGCTGCGGCTCAGAAGGTCCACAATGTGGTCGTTAGTTATTCTGCATTTGGCCTAAATTTGAGAGTCTCCTCCTCTCTCCCCAAGACAGCCAGACATAGTCATCACCTTATCAAAGGCAGTGCCTGCCAGGAGGGGAGGCTGGGAGGGTTTTGTATCCAAGCAGCAGGAGGGATGGATGATCTCAGAGTGTAGTTCTATCTATGCCACTGTTGAAAAATCATTCCACAGAACTTCTAATACGTCTCTTTCTAAGTGCGGCATTCTGAAGTCTTAAAACAGTGACACTGCCCTTCAGCCTTTGAGACTCAACATTGGTGAAAATAACCGACATCGGCCAGACACCAAAGGAAGGGAAAAGTGGATTATAATAAAGAGCCTTTGGTGTTTATAACAAAAGAATAATGTAGCTTCATTTTCCTAATCGTTACTGCTTCAAACGGTTATTTAAGCTTTAAATGGTTACAGTAAATCATGGGTTGATTAGATATTTTCATCCAGTATCTCCTGGGGTGTGACTATTTGCCAAAGGCGTAGCTGAGCCAATACAAAAGCCCAATATTTCTTAGATTAACAGGAAGAGTTATTTGAGTTTCATGACAATTGTAAGACCAAGTGGTAACAATGTAATGCACTTCTATTCAGGAGACCTGTATTTTTTAGGGCAACGTTGGTTGAGACTGGGGCATTCACACTAACATGTCTGTTTAGATTCGCTAGCGAGTCCCAGCTGGTTATCCCCTTCTCTGCAAAGTCCCCTGCTTGTCCCGCCCCTCTCAAGCAGAGGGAATTCCAGGGTTCTTTCTGTTCTTTCTGTTTCTGTATACTTTTCCCCGTATCACCAGCAGACCTCAGGACCCACCTATTTTTCCCATTCACCTGTCTGCCTCTTTCACTAGGCTAAATAGCTTCTTTTTTGTTTGTTTGTTTAAGATTTTATTTATTTATTTGAGAGAGTGAGAGAGAGCACACGAGCAGAGGCAGACTCTGAGCAGGCTGAGCAGGGAGCCTGATGCGGGGCTTGATCCCAAGACCCTGAGATCCTGACCCAAGCCGAAGGCAGACGCTTAACTGACTGAGCCACCCAGGCGCCCCTAAATAGATTCTTTTTAAAGTCTTTTTTTCTTGGGGTGTCTGGGTGGCTCCATTGGTTAAGTGTCCAACTCCTGATTTTGGCTCAGGTTATAGGGTTGTGAGGTTGAGCCCTGCTTCGAGCCCTGCACTGGGTGTGGAATCTGCTTAAGATTCTCTCTCTGACCCTCCCCTCCCCACCTGCTGCCAACCTCCCCATGAGTGAGCTCTCTCTCTCTCTAAAAAAATAAAATAAATTTTTTTTTATTGGGGTAAAATATACATAACAAAATTTATCATTTTTAACCATTTTAAATGTACAGTTCAGTAGTGGTAAGTATATTCACATTGTTGTGCAACCATCACCACTATCCATCTCCAGAATTTTTTTCATCTTGTAGAATGGAAATTCTGTGCCCATTAAACAGTAATTCCCCACCCCCACTTCCTCTCAGCCCCTGGCAACCCTCATTCTCTGTCTCTATGAATTTGATTACTCTAGGAAACTCCTAGAAGTGGACTCATACAATATTTGTGTGTGTATGTGTGTGCATGTGCGTATGGCTTATTTCATTTAGCATGAGGTCCTCGAGGTTCATCCATGTTTAGCATGTTTCTGAATTGTATTCAGTTAGCTTCTTGAGGTCAGGAATATTCAATGAATGTTTAAATTTGTTTGAGTTGAAAAAATTAGGTGGATATGAATGTAAAGTAATGAGATCTGTAAACAACCTCAAAAGGGAGGACGTTAACACTGAGAGCCCCGTATCAACAGGAGGACACATAGATGTATAGGCATGTGCCTCTATGGTCACAGTGCCTGGTACCCCACGCTGACCTGCTGCTTCACTTCCACCTTCCAGAGCTCATGCAGATGTCTCTTCTGAACAATCTCAACCTGGAAATACACAGGCGAAGCAATTTCTGGGAGAAGTGCTTCCAGCTGAGCGGGGCCAACAGTATGAAAGCCCCTATAACGCCATTGGAGTTTAGTCCAGACAGGAGTTTCCCTGTTGACCAGATACGGATAAGAACTAAATATTCTCGGGCGCCTGGGTGGCTCAGTTGGTTAAGCGACTGCCTTCGGCTCAGGTCATGATCCTGGAGTCCCGGGATCGAGTCCCGCATCAGGCTCCCTGCTCGGTGGGGAGCCTGCTTCTCCCTCTGACCCTCCTCCCTCTCATGTGCTCTCTCTCTCTCATTCTCTCTGTCTCAAATAAATAAATAAAATCTTAAAAAAAAAAAAAAGAACTAAACATTCTCTTTGTGCTTTTACATATCTGATGGCCACAGATGGTCTCTGGCTTCATATATTTCAAACTTTCTCCTCTATCACCCACATGCTTCTGGGCCAGGGGCCTTACGAGCATATTCTTATTGAGACATGACCTCTGGCCTTGCATGTCTGCATAAACACATTCTACTAAATCTAAGCCAAATATATCCCAGCTCAACTTCCGCTACACTGGATCCTCAAAATGCTGCAGCCAAAGGGGCGCCTGGCTGGCTCAGTCAGTAGAGCATGTGACTCTTGACCTCAGGGTCATGAGGTCAAGCCCCATTTTGGGTGCAGAGATTACTTAAATAAATGAATAAAATTTTTTAAAACTGCCGCAGCTCCCCCAACACCACCCAACACAAAAGAAGCTTGAGGGAGGGTAAGTTGGAATACACGGGGAAAGCACCTAGACCAATGGTAGTGAAAATATCTCACTTTTCTACATTTTACAAAGAAAAATGACCCGTGAACACACCGGGGTGGGTGGGGACCTATAAGGGGCCTAGTCAAGTCAGGGCCCTGAGGCTTAACCTCCTTTGGCTTTGGGTAAATCTGCCGTTGGCTCTTTCTATGCTAAGCATTAGTTGAATTGATTTTTATTTTAATTTTTTGTTAAGAATATTTTCCAACATACACAGAGGTAAGAAACATGTAATCAACCCCACTCCCACCCTGTGTACCAGCCACCCAGCTTCAATAATTATCAGCGTTGGTTTATTATTCTAGTGCCCAGCATTGCCACTCCTGAGCTTATTCTGCTCCAGAGGTAATGTTTCTGGCTCCTATCCTTCTTTCTCAGATCTCTGCAAGGTTTTTACCCTACCAGATTGCCTAATTCAACAGGATAATGAGTCTCTGCTAAATTTCATATTTTTAAAATGTCCTTGGGGGCAAACATGTACTTTTATTTTAGTTTTGGAGGCTGTGAATAAAACCAGATTTGACTAGCCTCAAAGGAGGAACTCTGGATTCCTTTCTCTATTATATCTGGAAATATGGGAAGTTAATAAAGCTTTATTTTAAAATATACAAAAATTAGGAAACAATTCTTAAAACCTATGAGTTAGTAATCTCATGAAGAAGCTCAACAAAACCACAGATGTCCTGGTGAGAATGGGCATAGCTACAATTTCTTCAAGCAGAATCTGAAAGAAATTGAATCAGCAAATGAGTCACTGGAGGTCCTACTTTACCTAAAAAGGCATAAGGTCCAGGGCATTTTTAATAAAGATAACTACTCATATGGCAGTTCTTGGAGTTATAATGAGGCTTGTGGAACATTTTCATTTTATAGTTATTAAATACTGACTGGTTACAAGTCACTCACCCAGATGCTGGGGGCACAGAGCACTGACAAGATACACCAGGTCCCTGTTTTCAAAGAGCTCACAGTCTATTCCTAAAGATGGTGTTTTTTAAACCAGAGCACTCTCCCCCTTTCTAGGAATGGGATTGCCCACACAACCCTAGTCCTGCCCCCTTAAGCCCACCCCTTTGATCAGTGGGCAGCAGTTCCCTCCCACCTTGAGAACCACTGAGGAAAAGGCAGCAATAAGAAAGTGAGTTCACAAATCCCCAAATACTGTGCTGAGGGCTGTGATGGAGACCATCAGGCTGCTGTGGCAGTAAAATAGATTGGGAGGACACTCTGGGTCATCAGCGCAACCCTCTTGGAGCAGGTGGCAGGTAGTCTAAATATCCTGGAGGATGAGGTGTAGCTGGGGTTCTGGGGATGGGAGCAGCATGGGGGGAGGCCCTGAAGTGGGAGATGGCTTAGTGAACTTAAAAGAAGTGGAAAGAGGGGCGCCTGGGTGGCTCAGATGGTTGAGCGTCTGCCTTTGGTTCAGGTCGTGATCCCAGGGTCCTGGGATCGAGCCCCACGTTGGGCTCCTGGCTCAGCGCGGAGCCCGCTTCTCCCTGGGCCACTCCCCCTGCTTGTGCTCTCCCTCTCTCTGTATCTTTGTGTCTCAAATGAATAAATAAAATCTTAAAAAAAAAAGTGGAAGGAAGAATGTGGGGCTGAAATAAGGTGGAGAGATAGGCAGGGGCCAGATCCTCTAAAGCCTTCAGGTTTGTGGTGAAGAACTTCGGTTTTATTCTAAATGCTTCCCATTGGAAGCCACCAAAGAGTTTCAAGAAGGGAATTGACATGATGATAATAATGAGAATTAACGCTACTGGGCACTTGCTCTGGGCCAGCAAGGTTTTAAGCTCTTTATATAAATTAACTCAAGATATCCTTAGACCTATGAGGTGAGTACTGTTAATACTCCCATCTTATAGAGGAGGAAACTGAGGCACGGAGAGCTTAAGTAACTTAACCAAAGTCACAGCTAGTAAAGTCTGTTTTAATACCTTAGCAGTCCCCCGACTGTGAAGTGGCAGGAGTTGTATTTGCTGAAAAACTGACCGGAAGGAGTTAGAGTGAAGTGTTGTGTTTGCTGACCGAGTCTTCAGCAAGCATTTCTCTGGCCCAGAAAGTTGCCCACAGCTGTTCCGATCCTATTACAGGAATATACGTCCCATAATGGATTAACTGTTAAGGCGTGCAAACGGTGAGGCTCACAAATTTGTTAGGCAGTACTTTTTTTAAAGATTTTTATTTATTTGAGAGAGAGAGAATGAGAGAGAGAAAGCACATGAGAGGGGGGAGGGTCAGAGGGAGAAGCAGGCTCCCCGCCGAGCAGGGAGCCCGACGCGGGGCTCGATCCCGGGACTCCGGGATCATGGCCTGAGCCGAAGGCAGTTGCTTAACCAACTGAGCCACCCAGGCGCCCTTAAAACAGAATTTTAAAAAAACACTCATTTACAAATGACAAACCCGTAACATTTTAACACATGTAGTGAAAGAGGGGCGTGGTTTTAAATTTTTGAAAATCTCTTTGGTTTTTCTTTTTTAAAGAGTTTATTTTTTAGAGAGCGAGCGAGAGGGAAACAGCATGAGAGGGGAGAGGGTCAGAGGGAGAAGCAGGCTCCCCGCTGAGCCCGGAGCCCGATGTGGGACTCGATCCCACGACCCTAGGATCATGACCTGAGCCGAAGGCAGTGGCTTAACCAACTGAGCCACCCAGGCTGTTAGGCAGTACTTTTAACAACAAAAGCAACTAATCCCCAGAAAAATTGGCCTGTTCTGGTTGGGAAAACGCAAAGTATCTCAACGTCGCCTTAGAAAACCCAGAGGCACGGAGAAAACTGGATTCAGTCACCAGAAAAACCGCTCAAGAAGGGGCCAACCACTCGGAGCCCTTACTCTGCCTGCCATGACAGCGGAGAAGTTTCTGGCAGCAGGGACACCCCGGGCTCGGGGTGGGAGCCGGTGCGCCGGGCAGGGGGCGTGGCTTTCGGGGGACGAGGCGTGGCGCGGTGGGATTGCGGGGGGCGGGCCCACCTGGGGGCGGGGCCACGGGGGCGTGGCGAAATGAGGAAGGACAGGACTGAGGCGGGGCGCGCGCGTCAGGAAGATGGCGTTGCGTCTGCTGCGGAGAGCGCTCCGAGGGACGGCGGCGGCGGTGCTGCCGAGGCTGTGAGTGCAGGTCCCTAAGTCCCCCGCCACCCGGCCCGGCCTCCCCAGTCCCTGCCGGGAGCCACCCCCACGCCGGCCGGGAGCACCGCGCGCCTCCCGGGCGCCGGCTCGACCTCTGCCAAGGTCGCCGACGCCCCGCGACGGTCGCCTCTCCTGCGCGTGCCTCCCGGTGGGAGGGTCCTTGCTTGGGCCCGGGAAATGGGTACAAACATTCGGATTCGCAGCCCCAGAGCACACAGCGAGTCTCTCCCACAGGTGGAAGCCGCGAACGTACGGCTGTTTTATAAAAGGGTCCTGGAGTCAGCCTGTGAGCGGCGGCTCGCCGGCTGAGTGAGAACACCCTCCCCCCGTTGGTTCTGCACAGCGGCTCCCGGACTGGTCTCCGGACCCCTTTACCCGCCGAGAAATTATTGAGGACCCCTTAGAGTTTTTCTTGTATCTTTTAATCTTTACGGTGTGAGGAATTAAAACAGGATTTTTAAAAAAGATTTTATTTATTTATTTGCGAGAGAATGAGATAGAACATGGGAGGGAGGAGGGTCAGAGGGAGAAGCAGACTCCCCGCCGAGCAGGGAGCCCGACGCGGGGCTCGATCCCGGGACTCCGGGATCATGGCCTGAGCCGAAGGCAGTTGCTTAACCAACTGAGCCACCCAGGCGCCCTTAAAACAGAATTTTAAAAAAACACTCATTTACAAATGACAAACCCGTAACATTTTAACACATGTAGTGAAAGAGGGGCGTGGTTTTAAATTTTTGAAAATCTCTTTGGTTTTTCTTTTTTAAAGAGTTTATTTTTTAGAGAGCGAGCGAGAGGGAAACAGCATGAGAGGGGAGAGGGTCAGAGGGAGAAGCAGGCTCTGCACCGAGCAGGGAACCCGATGCGGGACTCGATCCCAGGACCCTAGGATCATGACCTGAGCCGAAGGCAGACGCTTAACCATCTGAGCCACCCAGGCGCCCTCTTTGGTTTAATAAAGGACAGTTGGAGTCTCATCAGCTGTTTTGCAGGAAGTTTACAGAGCGATTCTGGGCTCCGGCAGACGCTAGTTGGAAAGGGGAAGACCTCTCAGACCATCTCGAAAGGTCTCAGGAACTCGCAGATGCCCTCGGACCACACTTTGAGAACCGCTGGTCTAGCAGTTGCCTGTTGGCCAACCACATGCACACACGTTATCTCATTTGATTCCCTGACCACCGTGTGAAGAAGTCGGAAGACTTCTTTATAAAGATGAGGAAACAGGCTCAGGGAGGCTAAGTGACGCAAAGCAGAGAATGGCAGAGTTTGGTTCCGAAACCAAGTCTATGGCTACTGGTCCAGAACTCCTTACATTTGCTTGCACCGTGCTTCCTGCTTCCCCAGTGTGTCCTGCACTGGGCCTACCCAGTCTTGTACATCCTACCTTCCCCTTTTCTAGACTTGAGCCTGGTACATGGCCCTGGGCTCAGGGGATCACCCCTGGAACCAGAGGTGCTGCTGAGGCAGTATACGCAGACCCTTCCAGAAGGTCCCTTTTCTTGCAGGCCAGCGTCTGGGGCCTGTTTAATAATGGGTCCAGGGACCACATACAGTCACCTACTTCTAAGGCGCTTGGGACTTACCTCACAGTGCTCTTTGCCATCCTTATTAGCACACTGGTTATTTCTGCACACACTTAACAGGTCCTACTAAGGCCATGGCAGCGGAGATCAGAGCAGTAAAGGTGCCAAGTATCAACCTGCCAAATGGCAACTGCTTACAGATGCCTTCATTTCTACCCCAGTTGGGTTGCACTTAAGCTTCAGGCCTGTGGGCCTGCTTCTGGTGGCTTTATCCTTCTGTTTTTAGAGTATTAGCACCATTGCTGGTAGGCAGGGACCATTCCTGACTTGTCTACCGAGTCTCCAATATTTCCCCTGTTGTAGTGCTCTCCCTGATGCTTCCCCTTCCATCCTGTCTCTGGCCCTTCCACTTTCTGTAGCCACTGCTCAATTTATGTAAATAGCTGGCTCTCAAGTTGGGGGAGCATGACTCCCCACTCCTAGGAGTGCTACTGGTAGGAGTGTCTTTTAAGCCCTCTCCACTGACAGAGCAAAGAAGAATATGTGTGAATAGTGACCCATGCATATATTATAAATACATATATTATTTAGGTAAGCTCTGGGCCCAACGTGGGGCTTGAACTCATGGCCCTGAGATCAAGAGTCACATGCTCTATAGACTGAGCCAGTCAGGTGCCCCTAAATATTTCTTTATATAACCACTGTGTCTATATTAGGCTAAACATGAGTTCACATTACCTCCAATTCTAGTCCATTACCACATGGATCATTCTAGCCTCCTCCCCTTTGCTTACTAACAAATTTTTACTATTACAGTTAGAAACCTGGCCTTCCCCCGCACCACCACCAAAAAAGAAAAGAAACCTGACTCCCACCATGCACCATCCAATTTCAACATACACATATAGCAGTATTTGAATTGTTAGACCTACTCCATGGGAAAAAACTATCGAAGTACAGTACTTATGTGCAGTTCCTTTTCCTTTAATAGGCTCTACTCATTTCCTTAGTTACTTAGGTCGGTGCTTTTTCCTCCCATCCCCTTCAGTGAGGTTGTTTCATACATCTGTGATACAAGTAGATTCCCTTGTCACAGTCTGCATTCTTTCCTGGGATTCCCCTACTTCCCAGGTGAATTTTTTAAATTGCATATATTAAGGTTCACTCTTTTTGCTATAAAATTCTATGGATTTTGACAAATGCATAATATCATGTATCTACCATAACAGTATTATACAGAATTATTTTATTTCCCTAAAAATCCCCTGTGCTTCATCTCTTCATCCATCCTGCGTTCTCCCAAACTCCTGGCAAGCACTGATCATGTTTCTGTCTCTAAAGTTTTGCCTTTTCCAGGATGCCGTATAATTGGAGTCATATATAGTCCTTTAGACAGTCTTCCTTCACTTAGCAATGTGCATTAAGGTTCCTCTGTGTTTTTTTCATGGCTTCTTAACTCATTTTCTTTTGTTGCTGAATATTCCATTTTAGAGATGTTTCATAGTTAATCTGTTTATCTGTTCACCTACTGAAGGACATTTTAGTTGCTTCTATTAAGGTTTAATAAAGCTGCTCTAAACATTCTTGTGCAGGTTTTCTGTGTGCATAAGTTTTCAGGTTAATTGGGTAAATACCTAGGAGTATAATTGTGTGGTAAAAGTATAAATTGGGTTTTGTAAAAAAACTACCGAACTATGTTCCAAAGTGCTATGCCATTTTGCATTCCCATCATCAATGAAAATTCCTGTTGCTGTCACATCCTTGCCAGCATTTAGTATTATCAGTAAAAAAAATTTGTTTAGTCATTCTAATAGGTGTGTAGTGGGATCTGTTGTTGTTTTAATGTTAATTTGTTTTAACTTGAAATTCCCTGGTGTCAACTGATGTTGAGTATCTTTGGTGAGCTATTTAGATCTTCTGCCTATTTCTTGGATTGTTTTTTTTTTTTTTAAAGATTTTATTTATTTATTTGAGAGAGAATGAGAGAGAGCACATGAGAGGGGGGAGGGTCAGAGGGAGAAGCAGACTGCCTGCCGAGCAGGGAGCCCGATGCGGGACTCGATCCCGGGACTCCAGGATCATGACCTGAGCCGAAGGCAGTCGCTTAACCAACTGAGCCACCCAGGCGCCCTGTTTTCTTTTTTTTTAAAGATTTTATTTATTTATTTGACAGAGACACAGCGAGAGAGGGAACACAAGCAAGGGGGGTGGGAGAGGGAGAAGCAGGCTTCCCGCTGAGCCGGGAGCCCAATGCAGGGCTCAATCCCAGGACCCTGGGATCATGACACGAGCCAAAGGCAGACGCTTAACGACTGAGCCAGGCGCCCCTTGGATTGTTTTCTTATTGTTGAGTTTTAAGTATTTTTTGCATATTTTAGATATAAGTCTTTTATAAGATACATGTTTCGCAAATATTTTCTCCCAGTCTGTGACTAGTCTTCATTCTCTTAACAGTATCTTTTACAGAGCAGAAGTTTTTTATGTTAATGAAGTCACGCTTATTGATTTTTTTCTTTCATAGACCATGCTTTTACCATTTTTTGTTTGTTTTTTAAGATTTTACTTTGAGAGAGGATAGGGGGAGAGGGAGAGGATCCTCAAGCAGGCTCCCCGCTGAGCACAGAGCCTGAAGCCAGGCTGGATCTCAGGACCCTGAGATCAGTACCTGAGCTGAAACCAAGAGTCGGACGCTTAACCGGCTGAGCCACCCTGGCGCTCCTGCTTTTGCTGATATATTTAAGAATTCATTGCCAAATCTGAAGTCACATAGATTTTCTCCTGTATTTCCTTCTAAAAGTTCTACAGTGTTATGTTTTCTACTTAGGTCTATGATCCATTGTAAGTTGTTTTTGTTTTTTGTCATGAATGGATATTGGATTTTGTCAAGTTCTTTTTCTGCATCAATTGAAATGATCATATGATTTTCCTTGTTTAGCCTGTTGATGTGGCCGATTACATTCACTGATTTTTGAATGTCAAACGAGCCTCGTATACCTGGAATAAATCCTACTTGGTCGTGGTATATAATTCTTTTTATACATTGTTGGATTTGATTTGCTCAAATTTTCTTGAGGGTTTTCCATCTATGTTCATGAGAGATATTGGTCTGTAGTTTTCCTTTTATGTGGTGTGTTTACTGAGTATTGGTTTCTGTATGTCTCATGTCTTTTTTGTTCCTCTATTCCTTCCTTACTGCTTTCTTATGCATTAAGTGAATAAATTTCTTTAATGATTTCTAACTATTTTTTTACTTTTTTAATTGTATTTTTAAAGGGCTTTTTTAGTGGTTACCCTAGGGCTTATCATATACATTTTTTAAGTAGAATTGTGGTAAAATAAAATATATGTAACATAAACTTTGTTACTTTAACCATTCTAAGTGTACAATTTAGTGGCATTATCACATTCCCACTGTCGTGCAACCATTGCCACTATCTGTTTCCAAATTTTGTTCATCACTCCAAACAGAAACTCTGTACCCATTGAGCAATAACTCCTTCCCCTGCACCTGGTAATCTCTAATCTACTTTCTGTCTCTCTGAATTTGCTTATTCTAGATATTTCATGTAAGTGAAATCATATAATTTTTCTTCTTTTGTTTCTGGCTTATTTCACTTTGCATAATGTTTTCAAGAATCATTCATATTGTAGCATGTATCAGAATTTCATTCCTTTTTATGGTTCGATAACATTCCATTGTATTATTACCATATACATCTTAACTTATCAGAATCTACTTTTGATTTATACTAACTTATTCCAGAAGATAGAGAAATGTTCCTTTTGTATAGTTCTATTTCCTTACCTTTTCTTCTTCTTCTTTTTTAAGATTTATTTATTTATTTGAGAGAGAGTGAGCAAGCGCATGCAGGGAAGGAACAGAGGGAGAGGGAGAGAACGTCAAGCTGACTCCTGGCTGAATGGTATTATACTTAAACATATTATATTTATATGTTACAAACCCAGTATATACATTGTTGTAGTTTTACTTATATAATTTTATGTCTTTTATTTTTATTTATTTGTTTATTTTTGAAGTAGGCCCCACACCTAGTGTGGGGCTTGAACTCACGACCCTGAGACTGAGTGGTATGTTCTACTGACTGAGCCAGCCAGGTGCCCCAATTTTATGTCTTTTAAAGAAACTTAGAGAAGGAGATGCAAGTACATACACACTTTATAGTATTTGTTATGGTTACCTTCTTATTTGCTATTTCTGGTTCTCTTCATTTGTTCTTGTTGATTTGAGTCACCATCTGGTGCCCTTTTTTTTTTAGCTTAGTACATCTTTGCTCTCACTCATCTGCTTTGTGTTGTTATTGGTAAATATATTACATTTCTATGTTACAGACCTAACAACACAATTATATAATGTTCTTTTATATAGTTTCTTCTTAAGTTAGATAAGAGAAGAAAGGAGCAAGAATATGCATTTATACTTACTTACTTAACTGTGTGTGTGTGTTTGTATGTGTGTGAATTTGAATTACTGTCTGGGATCACTTACTTTCAGCCTGAAGAACTTCCTTTAGGATTTCTTGTAAGGTGGGTCTGCTAGCAATACCACTACACATGTATGTGGCCTTTTAGAATCCCAGGAATATGTCACTCTTTCAAAACTGCCTTTGGACATTTCATTTTCCATCTTTTCCTTTTAAAAAAAAATGTATAAGTTTCAGGTATACA
Organism: Mirounga angustirostris; assembly: GCF_029215605.1. NCBI lineage: Eukaryota > Metazoa > Chordata > Mammalia > Carnivora > Phocidae > Mirounga > Mirounga angustirostris. Next base: position 11,708,132 of record NW_026991711.1, on the reverse strand, counting down.
GCTTTATAACTCGACATCTGCATACACTACATACAAAGCGATCACCACCACAAGTCTAGTTACCATCCATCACCATACAGTTGCCCTCTTCACCCATTTTGCCCATCCCCCCACCCCCTTAACCCATAACCACTAGTCTGTTCTCTGTATGAGATTATTTTTGTTTTGTTTGTTCATTTCTTTTGCTTTTTAGATTCCACATATGAGTAAGATCTTATGGTATTTGTCTTTATCCATCTGACTTATTTTGCTTGACATAATACCCTTAAGATCCATCCATGTTGTAGATGGCAAGATTTCATTCTCTTCTTTGGCTGAGTATGGCTTCATTGTATAAATATGACACATCTTTTATCCATCTATTGCTGGACATTTTATTTCTGTATCTTGGCTATTGTAAACTATGCTGCAGTGAACATAACAATAAACAGGGGTGTATATACCTTTTTACCTAAAGTTTTCCTATTTGGATAAATACCCAGAAGTAGAATAGCTGGGTCATATGGTAGTTCTATTCTTAATTTTTTGAGGAACCTCCATATGTTTTCCAGTGGCTGCACCTGTTTACAATCCCACCAACAGTGTGAGAGTTCCCTTTTCTCTACATCCTCTCCAACACTGGTTATTTTTTGTCTTTTTGATAATAGCCATTTTTACAGGTATTAGGTGAGATCTCATTTTGGTTTTGAGTTGCACTTCCCTAGTAATTAGTGATGTTGAGCATCTTTTCATGTGCCTATTGGCCATCTGGATATATTCTTTGGAAAATGGCTATTCAGATCCTCTCCCCGTTTCCTTTTTTTTTTTTTTTTTTAAGATTTTATTTATTTATTTGAGAGAGAGAGAGAGCATGAGAGGGGAGAGGGTCAGAGGGAGAAGCAGGCTCCCCGCTGAGCCAAAAGCCTGATGTGGGACTCGATCCCAGGACTCCAGGATCATGACCTGAGCTGAAGGCAGTTGCTTAACCAACTGAGCCCCCCAGGCGCCCTCTCTCCCCATTTCTTAATCAGGTTATTTTGTTGTTGTTGTTGTTGAGTTGGATTAATTCCTTTTATATATTTTGGATATTTACCCCTTATTGGATATATGGTTTGCAGATTTTTTTTTTCCCATTCAGTAGGTTGCCTTTTCATTTTCCTGATGGTTTCTTTTGCTGTGCTGAAGCTTTTTACTTTGATGTAAGTCCCATTTATTTATTTTTGCTTTTGTTTTTCTTGCCTTTGAAGTCCGATCCACAAAGACATTGCTAAGACTGATGTCAGAGACTTTACCACCTATGTTTTCTCCTAAGAATTTTATGGTTTCTGGTCTTATATTCAAATTTTTAATCCATTTGAGTTAATTTTTGTGTATGGAGTAACATAGTGGTCTAGTTTTTTTCTTCTGCACGTGGCTACCCAGTTTCTCCAACACTATTTGTTGAAGAGACTGTTCCTTCTCCATTGTATATTCTTGGCTCCACCTTTTCCTTTTAAGCTTTTGGTTAGCCTGTTTGCCCTGTTATCTGCCATTTCAGGTAGCAGTGATATTAAATAATTGCTTCTGATTTGACAAACACCCTCAGGGAAAATGCTATGCCCACTGTTTAGGCTCTGAGCTGGGTGAGCCTTGCATGTGGGGTTTTCCAGGGAACTACCAGATAGGTCAAATAGTGTCAGTTCTCTGTAAATGGTGCTTTGAAAGAGCTCCAACCCTGCCTTGCCTCCTCCAGTGGCTGCCAGGCAGCTGGTTTTAGACCATGATGGTGGCTATTGGTTTTCAGGGCTACTTCTGAACTGGGAAGAGGGAGCGGGTAAGTTAAAAAACCCCACATAGTTTGTGTTCTTACTGAGATTCTTCCATGTTTTTTGAAGTAATGCTCCCAGATTGCTGCAAGCCTTTGGTTAATTTCTACAGTTCTAAAAAAGTTGATTTTGACAATTTTTGCTAGTATTCTCATTGCTTTTATGAAGGATTGGGTTTTTGAAGGTCCTTTCTCTGCAATTTTGCTGAAGTCACTCCTGCTTAGAATTTTGACCAAGAATGGATTTGAGGGGCGCCTGGGTGGCTCAGTCGGTTAAGCATCTGCCTCCTGCTCAGGTCATGATCCTGGAATCCTGGGATTGAGCCCCACATTGGGCTCTTTGCTCAGCGGAGAGCTGCTTCTCCCTCTCCCTCTGCCTGCCAGTCCACCTGCTTGTGTTCTCTCTCTCTTTATTAAATAAATAAATAAAATATGGGACGCCTGGGTGGCTCAGTCGTTAGACGTCTGCCTTGGGCTCGGGTCATGATCCCAGGGTCCTGGGATCGAGCCCCGCTTTGGGCTCCCTGCTCCCACGGGGAGTCTGCTTCTCCCTCCCCCAGCCCCCCGCTTGTGTTCCCTCTCTCGCTGTCTCTCTCAGTGTCAAATAAATAAATAAAATCTTTAAAAAAATAAAATAAAATCTTAAAAAAAAAAGAATGGATTTGAGTGTATAAAATGTTTTTTTCAGTATCCACTGAGGTGATCATGTGGCTTTTCTTTAATTTGTAAATATGATGAATTAGATTGATTTTTTTTTTTTAAGATTTTACTTATTTATGAGAGAGAGCAAGAGCAAGAGCGATAGTACAAGCAGGAAGAGCAGCAGAGGGAGAGGGAGAAGCAGGCTCCCCGCTGAGCAGGGAGCCTGACACAGGGCTCGATCCCAGGACCCTGAGACCATGAGCCGGGCCAAAGGCAGGTGCTCAACCAAATGAGCCACCCAGGTGCCCCTAGATTGATTTTTAAAGTTAAGCTAACCTTGAGTTCCTGGAATAAACTCTACTTGATCATGATGTATGACTTTTTAAAAAAGATTTTATTTATTTATTTGAGAGAGCTTTTGAGCAATGGCAGGGGCAGAGGGGGAGGGAGAAACATTTCCTGCTGAGTGAGGATCCTGAAGCTTAGCTCCATCCCAAGACACTGAGATCATGATCCCAGCGAAAGTCAAATGCTTAACTGACTGAGCCACCCAGGTGCCTCATGATGTATTATTTTTATATATTGTTGAATTGAATCTGCTAACATTTTATTAAAGTTATTTGCATCTGTGCTCATAAAGAACATTAGCCTATAGTTTTTTTTTGTACTGTCTTGTTCTGGGTTTGGTATGGGGATAATAATAGCCACACAGAATTCATTGGAGAGTGTTCTCTTCTATTTTCTTGAATGGTTAGTGTGAATTGGCCATATTTTTACTTAAATGTTTGTGCCTGGAATCTTTGTAGAAAATGTAGAAAGTGAACATATGTGTTTGGTTGTGGGTGAGCCTGGTGGAGGACATCATACATGGTCAGTGAGATTGCATCCACATAGTGGCTGGCGCCGCTCAGCATCTGCACTTCACTGAAGTTCTTACTTTCTCCAGTTACGGCTTTACAACAGCCGGGGTCTGACTGATGTAATTTCTAAGAACAGTCTTTGGTCACAGTTTCCCTTAACTGAATGTTGTGGTGGCTGCTCCCTAGGAGCTGCTCTTTTATGTGTGACTCCCTGTGAGGAAGTCCACAGATGCGTGTGGCTAAAATTTTAGGAAGTCAGGGAGAAGAAAGCTGGGCTCCTTGGAGAGTGGTTATTGGGAGGTTTGATAAATATTCTTAAGATTGGAAGAGTTGTTAATTGTAAAAACAATATGCTTTCTTGCCCCTGAGTGCAACTGGAGTTTGTTCTATTGGTACATTTTGCTTCATTATTCCTCTACACATTGCTCAGCCGAGTTAAGTTTAGAATTTTATTAGTTAATAAAAAAAATCAAGGAAATAATGCTATGTTTTCATATAGGCCACCTGGGGATGAATTTAAATCCATTGTAATTAAAACAGGTTTAATTTATTTCATGTTGTTACTTGAGTGTTTTATGGCTTATCAATTAAATAACACACTTGAATGCTGTAGATAATAAATGGGCGCCAGAATTGAGACTCATTCCTTCTTTATCTCCTTCTCTCCCTCCTTCTTTCCTTTCTCTCCTTTCTTTTTCCCCAGCTTCCCTCCCTCCTCTCTTCCCTTTTTCCTTTTACCACTATAAGCCAGTTTTTTTTTTTTTAAAGATTTTATTTATTTATTTGACAGAGACAGAGATAGCGAGAGCAGGAACACAAGGAGCGGGAGTGGGAGAGGGAGAAGCAGGCTTCCCCCTGAGGAGGGAGCCCGATGTGGGACTCGATCCCAGGACCCTGGAATCATGACCTGAGCCGAAGGCAGACGATTAACGACTGAGCCACCCAGGCACCCCTATAAGCCAGTTTTAAGGTGGCTTTTTATTTAGTTGCTTTGATTTTATATTTTGGTTAAATTTTAGGATGTTAACCTAATCTTGGAGCATTGATTTTCACTATTGTTCTATGACTCTATCGTATATATATTTGTGTGTATATAGTTCCAGTTATCCATTTAAACTATTTCCAAGTTTTCTCTCTCGGGAAATGCAGAGATAAATGTCTCTACAGCCAAATCTCTGTGGTTACTCTTACTCATGTACTTGGAGGTAAATTTTTGTATGTGAACTTGCTGGGTCAGAGTATGGACATTTTAAGTCTTTTGATGCTTGTTTTCAAATCACCCTCCAGAAAGACGAAAGATACCTGGATTGCAATATGCCCTTTGGAGGCTCATCTGCCCATTTTCCTTGGCATCAGCAGGCCCAGTAAAGTAAAGCACAGACTGTCTTGCTGGTCAGGTCTAGAAAGAACCCCATCGCCTGGCTCTCAGTCAGGGGCGGCTTTTCTCTCTGTGGTGTTGGCTGTCACACTGACCTCACTTGTAGGTGTTTCTGTAAAGAGCTATGAAATTTTACCTCTTCTGCAAGTTCTCTTTTGAATTACACCATATGTAATGTCTTCCTCTTAGGCTTTTGAGATTGACAGAGGTGCCTGATTTCATAATAAAGGATTCAGAGTCAGTCTCTGTGAGAAAGTAAAAATTCTGTTTTAATAGGATGCTAGTGTGGGCAAGTCTTACTTGTTTCCCTTTACTGTGTTCTGGCTGGGAAGGTTGAATGACTGTAGTATACTGTAAGTATTTGCTGGACACTTTTCAAATATGAATATTCAGAACATGCAAATATTGGAAATTTTATTTTATTTTAAAAAATTTTGTTTTAAAGATTTTATTTATTTATTTGAGAAAGAGAGTGAGAGAGAGAACACAAGCAGGGAGGAGGGGTACAGGAAGAGGGAGAAGCAGGCTTCCCACTGAGCAGGGAGCCCGATGCAGGGCTGGATTCCAGGACCCCAGGATCATGACCTGAGCCAAAGGCAGATGCTTAACTGACTGAGCCACCCAGGCGCCCCCAAATATTGGAAATTTTAGAAGACACTTTCTACTTTATTGCCCTACTTGCCCCTTCAATAAAATTAGGGTCACAGTTTAGTGGTAGATTGTGTTCACTGTTTGACTGAAAGTTCTATATTGCTAAAAATTTGAATTAAAAAAAATAAGAGACTATGAAACTTTTAAAAGTTTTTTTATAGGTTTTTTTTTTAATTTAAATTCAATTAATTAGGGCCGCCTGGGTGGCTCAGTCGTTAAGCGTCTGCCTTCGGCTTGGGTCATGGGCCCAGGGTCCTGGGATCGAGCTCTGCATTGGGCTCCCTGCTCAGTGGGAAGCCTGCCTCTCCCTCTCCCACTCCCCCTGCTTGTGTTCCCTCTCTCGCTGTGTCTCTCTCTGTCAAATAAATAAATAAAATCTTTTTAAAAAAATAAAATAAATTCAGTTAATTAACATATAATGTATTATTTGTTTTAGGAGTACAGGTCTGTGATTGAACCTTTTAAAAGTTTATATGGTCATTTAAAAGTATCATTGCACATGTATACTTTGTACTGCTTTACAAGTAGAGCAGGCTTATTTTAAAGCACACTTGCCTTGTTTTCTTATTTAATCTCACAGTATCATTTGCGAGAAAGATGATATGTCCTTCTTGCTATATGTATCAAGGATGGTATTTATTTTTGGCCAAATACAGAAGTTTAAGAAATTAAAAAGAACAATCTGTGCCAAATGCTATTTTCACACAGAGGCACTGGAGGGCGCTCTAGCAATGGGAGATGTAAATTGTCTCCTTAACAAACCTGCCTCTTGCAGAAAAAATAACGGAGTTGGTTTTTCAGTCACTTTAAAAAAAAATGTTTTTTAATTAAGTAATCTCTATACCTAACATGGGGCTCGAACTCACAGCTCCGAGATCAAGAGTCACATGCTCTACTGACTGAGCCAGCCAGGCCTTTTCTGTCCCTCTTTAAGACAAATGAAAGACACATATATGGCAGAGGAAATATTTCTATACTGATCTTTTCCCTTGAAAAGTTTATAAGAAACTTAAGAAGTAGGTCTGTGCCCCAGGGCTCCTTCTTACTCCTCCCTCTATTGGCTCCATCCAACCATACTGCCTCCTTGGCAGCACTGTCTCTGGCCTGGGGCACTCCGTTCCTTCAAGTCTTTCCTCAAATGTCACCCATGGGAGAGGTCTTTCCCTACAGCCCTATACAACATAGCAACTTCCCGCCCCCCAGCTAGACCTCACACTCTCTTCCCTCTCACCCTACCTGATGTTTTTTCCATTGCGTTCATTTCCACCTGACATAGTGTGTGTTTATCTGTTTATTGTCTGTCTTCACCCCATCATCCCCCACCCCCCAGATATTCATGAGAACAGGGACTTGTTCCATTTATCTCATTGCTATATACCCCAGCCCTAAAACATTACCTGGCACATAGTAAATAGATAAATTTGCCGAATAAGAGAAAAACAGATTTGGGGGTGCCTGGGTGGCTCAGTCAGTTAGGTATCCAACTCTTGATCTCAGCTCAGGTCTTGACCTCAGGGTCATGATTCAAGCCCCACGTGGACCCTACTTAAAAAAAAACAACAACAGATTTCAGAAATGAAGTATTTAAGATAGTGCTTCTGGAGATTAGTGCCTTTTTTTTATCGTAGTAAAATATACATAACGTAAATTTATCTTTTTTTTTTTAATTTTTATTTATTGATTGAGAGAGAGAGTGATAGAGAGAGAGCATGAGAGGGGGAGAGTCAGAGGGAGAGGCAGACTCCCCGCTGAGCAGGGAGCCTGATGTGGGACTCGATCCCGGGGCTCCAGGATCATGACCTGAGCCGAAGGCAGTTGCTTAAACAACTGAGCCACCCAGGCGCCCCAACATAAATTTATCTTAAATGTATCTTATTTTTTTATTTTTATTTTTTTAGAGATGGAGAGAGAGAGGGAGATGGGGAGGGGGCAGAGGGAGGAGAGAGAATCTTAAGCAGGCTCCACACCCAGTGCAGAGCCCACCAGACTCGGGGCTTGATCTCACAACCCTGAGATCATGACCTGAGCTGAAATCAAGAGTTGGAGTCTTAACTGACCGAGCCACCCAGGTACCCCCATAAATTTATCATTTTAACTATTTTTAAGTGTATGGTTTAGTGGCATTAAGTACAACCAGCACTACCATCTATCTCTAGAACTTAGTCATAATCTCAGACTGAAACTCTGTACCCACTATGTGATAACTCTCCATTGTCTTCTGTCCTCAACCCCTATAACCAGTGTTTTCCTTTTTTTTTAAAATTTTTTGCAAAGATTTTATTTATTTATTTATTTGAGAGAGAGAGAGACAGCACGAGCCAGGGGAGGGGCAGAGGGAGAGGGAGAAGCAGGTTCCCTGCTGAGCAGGGAGCCCGACACTGGGCTCAATCCCAGGATCCTGGGATCACAACCTGAGCACCCAGGTGTCCCTTTTTAAAATTTTTAAAAACGATTTTATTTATTTATTTGAGAGAGAGAGAGAGAGAATGGGAGGAGGGGAGAGGGAGAAGCAGATTTCTGTTGAGCAGGGAGCCTAATGCGGGGCTGGATCGCAGGACCCTGAGATCATGACCTGAACCGAAGGCAGATGCTTAACTGACTGAGCCACCCAGGCACCCCCAGTGTTCTTTTCTATCTCTATGAATTTGACTATTCTGTATTCTCATATAAGTGGAGTCATGCAATATTTGTCTTTTGTGTCTGGCTTATTTCACTTAGCATAATGTCCTCAAGGCTCATCCATGTTGTAGCATATGTTAGAGATTCCTTTCTTTTTAAGGCTGAATAATATTTTATTTCATGTATATACCACATTTTATTTATCCACTCCTCCACGAATGGACATTTGGATTGTTTTCAACTTTTGGCTATTGCTAGTGCAGGTTTTATGTAGAGCACAGAAATGTGATGTTTAGGTTTTGAGTCTAAAGTGGATTTCTTTGGAACAGTGATAGCATCTTTAAATTATACCAGTGAGTCACAGTTCAGCCAAGGGTGATTTCTGCCGTCAGTAAAATACTTTTAGTTCAGATTAAAGTAGAAACTTATTTAAGCTCTGAAAGATCAGAATTGGTTTAATATTCCTATTGGTGCTGTTCAAGTTTTTCTTACAAATGCCAAAAAAAAAAAGGGTTCACAAAATCAAATTACTAACTCTCTGGTATAAGCAAGAAGATCCTGGATAGATACTCTGGGGTTCTAGTCCAGTGCTGACCCTGTAGTTAGTCTTTGACCTTGTTCAAGGACCTTGTCTAAATTGAACCTTATTTTTCTCACAGTTAAAACAAGGAGGGTGGACTAGTGCCTCCTGCCAGTTGACATTTCATAATCTAGAAAGGAATTTTTGACCTAAAGCAAGAGAACTTTGGAGAACTCAGAAATATATGGTGTTTTGAGCTTTTAGTTATTTTGGTCTATTTCAGCTCAATTTGAACAGAGATTGAAGATAATAAAAGCTCTGCTTTCCCCAAATTTATGGGTTCAGTCTGCACTTAATTGATTTGAACTCTTCCTTCCACGTTGGGAGGTTTTTTGTTCATGTGTTGTTCATCCATATCCTTTAGATCTTCCAGACAGGGGGTGTCTTCATTTTTCTCCCTCTCTGCAGCAGAAACTGCTGCCAACTGCTCTGTTCAAGCCCTTAGTTCATGTGGCTGCTGACTGCCACAGTACAGACGGTTATGATTTTGAAATAATTTGGATATACTGGAAATACAGAACCTAGAAGAGCTCAGTGGCAGAGGTAGATATCCTAAATTTTAGTCTGATCTGCAGGATTGACTCAGAAAAGTAGAGATGTGATTTTTGCCTCCATTCTATCCCCTTCCAGTTGTCTCCTGCCCTTCTAGTGCTTTCGTGCTGACCCATAAACACCCCAGTGCATGGAACTCAGTGCTCTCAGGGCCTGCCTGTTCTAGCTCTCATAGTCCACAGCTCACCTAGTGATGCCTAGTGAAGATGAGAAAACCAGCATGTGCTAATGTTATGTTTGTAACTCCTCCCAAATGCCTTATCTGCAAAGGAGGCAGGCCACTGAAGAGAATTTCTCTTCTACCAGGGAAGCAAATGTGGACATAGGAGAGGCTTGTGGTGCCCTTCCTGCCCTCCAGTCTCTGGACAAGGGTCTAGGCTATGAATTTGGGTCATCAGTGTCTCCTTGTGCTGCAGAAAAGTCAAGGATTTACCAGGTGACCTGGTAACATGCCTGAGACTGAGGAGAGGACTTACCTTAGAAAGCTCCCTGCCCTCCCCCACCACCCTCGCCACTTAGACTCACTTCTTACTGACCTAAAGTTTCCTAAAGTGGGCTCTGATCACCCCCTTTCACAGCATAAATTCCCTGATACCCTCTTAACTGCCGGCTGCATGAAGTTGGGACCCCCGAGTATGGTGTGCACATGCCTCCCCATTTATCATCCACCTTTTTAACATCTCCCAGTACGGCTTACCTTGCACCATTCAACCAGAACTCTCACCATGCCTCACACCCACTGAACCCTCTCTCCTCTCCAATTTGCTGACCCTCTTCCTTCCACTTCTCATTCTTAGGTTCTGCCCATCCTTCAGAACCTGTCCCAAATGCTGCTTCCTCCTAGAAGCCATCCTTCCCTGGCCCTCTCACACAGCAGCCATCTGTCCCTTCTCTCTGAAGCCCTCACCCCCTCTAATGGCTTTTGCCACCATTTCCTCTGTTAAGGTCATCTGGGATCAAAACCCTGAGTCATGGTTGATGCCTTCATCTCCCTTTCCTGCTCACACCCCATCTGTCGCCAGGTCTGTTGAATTTTCCCTCTTGTCAACTCTTCCCCACTGTATTAGTTTTCTATTGCTCCTATAACAGATTGACATAAACTTAGAGGCTTAAAATAGGACAGATTTATTATCTGACACTTCTGGAGGTCAGGAGTCTGAAATGAGTCTCAATGGGCTGAAACCAAGGTGTTGGCAAGGCTGCATTCTTTTCTGGAGGGGTTAGGGGAGAATCCATTTCCTTGCCTTTTTTTAGCTTCTAGAGACTGCCCATATTCTTTGGCTCATGGCCCCCTCCTTTGTCTTGAAAGCCAACAAAGTGGGTCAAAGTCTTCTCCCACCACCATCTTTTTTTTCTTATTCTTTTTCTTTTTTTTGCTTCACTCTTCCTCTTATAAGGTCACTTGTTGATTAAAATGGAGCCCACCTGGATAATCCAGGCTATCCTTTGCATCTCAAGGGCAGTTGATTAGCAACCTTAATTTCATCTGCACCTTTAATTCCACTTTGTCATGTAACCTAATGACTTCACGGGTTCTGAGAGTTAGGACTTGGACGTCTTTAGGGAGCCATTATTAGGCTTACCGTACCCATTCTCCTAGATTCAGGTTTGAGCTTATGGCATCTGTCTAATTGGCTGCCCGGCTTACCTCCCTCATTGCCTTTGATGTTACACACCGCCTGCATAGATATTACCATGTATATTCTGTTATCAAGACCTGTTGGACCACTCCAAAAATATCTTTTGGATCTGTCCCTTTTTCTTTGTCTTCATTGCCACCAGCCTGGTGGAGGTCATATCTTATCTGGACCATTTCGAAAAAGGTCTTTTATATCCACTTGTACCCCTCCAAGCCATTTTTAAAAATTGAGGTAAAATTCATATTATAAAATTAACCATTTGAAAATGTACAATTTAGTACATTTACAATGTCGTGCAACTATAAGTCTATCTAGTTCCAAAATATTTTCATCACACCAAAGGAAAACCTTTTACCTCTTAGCAGTCATTCCTGTTTCCTCTTCCACTAGCCCCTGGCAACTATTAATCTGCTTTCTGTCACTGTGTCTACCTGCTCTGGATGTTTCACATAAATGGAATCATATAATATATGGCTTTTTGTGACTGGCTTCTTTCACCTGGCATGTTTTCAAGGCTCATCCATGTTGTAGCACGTATCAGTCAGTATTTCATTCTCTTTTGTGGCTGAATAGTATTCTTTTGTACGTATATATTATATTGTTTGTCCATTCATCAGTTGATGGACATTTGGGTTGTTCCACCTTTTGGTGCTTGTTAATGGTGCTGTTATGAATATTCATGCGTAAGTATTTGAGTACCTGTTTTCAGTTCTTTTAGGTATATACCTAGTTATGGAATTGTTGGGTCATATGGTAATTCTATGTTTAACTTTCTGAGCAACCATCAACCTTTTCCACAGTGGCTGCACCAGTTTACATTTCACTGGCAGTGCATGAGGGTTTCAGTTTCTCTGCATCCTTGCCAACACGTGTTACTTTTCATTGTTTTTGTTGTAGCCATCCTAGTGGGTGTAAAGTGGTATCTCATTGTGGTTTCCTCCAGACCATTTTTAAATATACAGATCAGTTCATTTCACTCCTCTGCTTAGCATCCTTAGAGCTCCTTCCCTTAGCCCCCTAGGGCATGTCTGGTCTTGTTCCTTCTACCCCTTGAAGCTCACGTGCTTCCACTCTTCTCACATACTCTGCTCATGCTGGCATCGTTGGCTTTCTCTTGCTTTTTTCCAGCAAGGAAGGCAGACCATGGGCTTTGAGGGTCAGAGGGGTTCAGACACTTCCCCAAGGTCACACAAACCTGAGCGATAGCCCTGGCCCTGCCACTTACTAGCCAGCTCCCTTTAGTTTTGTCATCTGTAAAGCAGATTTTTACTTACCACAGAGAGTGGTTAGAATTAAATGAGATGCACTGAATGCATGGTGCCTGGCTCATAAGAACATCAATAAACAATGAATGTGAAAAGGAAGTAAGATAAATACATAAAAGCCACCTCCTTGGGGAGGGGGATGACCATCTAAAGCATGTCTTCCCTCACAATCCCATGTTCCTCCCTCAGAGCATCCTGTTTAATGTGATGTGAATGGGTGCATTTCCCTCTTGTGTTTGGTCTCATCCACTAGACTGGAAACTCCACGTGTATTCTTTATGTCTGTGCCCAGTGTAGCGCCTGACACATAGTAGGTACTTATTAAATATTCTTGAATGAAAAAATCACCATAGGGTCACAGTAAACAGAATTCATTACTCCTTATTCACTTGATATGAGAGGGTGGAAAGGCAAACTTTTATGTGTGAGTGTGGGTGTATGTATGTTTTCCTAGATTATAGATTTGTCTAAACATTCCTGCTAATTTAAGATGTCAAATCTGAAGGTTCTTTCTTGGCTTGAGTTTTTGAACACAGTCCAGGGCTGTTTTCAGATTCCTTAGTATTCTCCTTTTTTTGAAAGAGTTTTTGAAAGCATAAAGGGGTGTCTGCACATGCTTGTCTACATTATTTGTTTATGAACATGAGTTGTGGGTGGAGGGGATATTTTAATGGCAAAACATGGCTTTACCTTGGCATTGAGGTATCACTGGAAGAACCCAGCCTGTCTGAGTTCATGTGGTATAAATCTCCTTCCAGCCAGTGTTTCTGTCCCAAGTACATTCTGTTTATTGCAGAATTTCTCACCTGGGGAACACACTACTTTCTTTCAACTCAGGATCAACTCAGCAACTGGAAGATGTGTTAAAAAAAAAAAAAAAAGTCACAGTCTTTAAGTTCAGTGTAGGAATCTTAGCAGGATCCAAAACAATATTTGCTTTTATTCTGAAATTTTTTCTGTTTTTGTATTTTCCCTGCCGCACACCATTCCCCACCCCCACCCCAGATACCCTGGTTGATACTAGGGTGAGGTGTCCTCGAAGGCTTGGCCTTCTGGCTTTGGCTATAAACATGTATGACCAACACTGGATTACTGACCACTGTTGGAGAAGAGCCTCCTACTCTCGGACTTCTCTGTTGGGAATTAGTTAAGTGAACCCACAGGCTGATAGGGGCAGAGTTCTGTTGTTGATCCAATGCCTGGTGGGCTGTACGCTCCTTGAGGACAAGGCTCCATGCTTCCTTATTTCTGTCTCCGCGCAGTGCCTGGGTGGAACTGCTCATCAACAAGTTTCTGAAACCAGCTGGCTGGCTCCACACATTCTGTTGTATGTGGGAACTGCTAACCGTTAGCAACTAGCCAGTGACCAGCAGCGATGAGCAGTTTTTAGGCTCCACACACATTTAATGTGCTAAATGAGGACTCCAGGCATGAGCTGAAGAAATGACTTTCAAAGATAGAAACAGGACTGTTGACACAGGTGTATTTTACTAATTAGTGTACTGTTTTTGAGGCATAGTAAAAATGTTAGTATTTCCAGGATTATCGTTAATGAAGGATAAAAAACTTTATCTTCACAGCCATATGGCTTACTGCTTGATGTGGTGTTCTTTCTGTGGGTTTTTTTTTTTTTTTAATTTGGCTTTTATTTTAGTAAGAGCAAAATCATTTTCTTGCAGGAATCATTATTCATTTTATCCTGCAGGTAAATGGGAAAAGTATTTACTTCGTAGAACATTTCTTTACAACAAGAAATTCTAAAACATATTGATGGTGTTCTTTCTCAGTAAGAGGTACTTATAACACATTTCTTTTTTTGTTTTTGTGAGATTTTATTTATTTATTTGACAGAGAGAGACACAGCGAGAGAGGGAACACAAGCCGGGGGAGTGAGAGAGGGAGAAGCAGGCTGAGCAGGGAGCCCGATGTGGGGCTCGATCCCAGGACCCTGGGATCATGACCTGAGCTGAAGGCAGACACTTAACGACTGAGCCACCCAGGCACCCCAACACATTTCTTTTTATTATTCAGGCATTCATTTATACATTCTCCTGGAAAGGATGAGAACTATGCCTCTTTCTAAGTCCTAGGCAGCTCCTAAAAATGAGGAAGGAAGAAAGTTTCCACAGGTCGCCATGCCAGGTACCTGGAGGTGCTTTATTTGGCACATCTTTTGTAAGATATCTGTGTAGTCTAAGGTGCCTGGGTCAGGGAATGAGACCCTGAAAGGACAGTTCTACCACTATTATATTTTATTCTTTGAATAGCCAGCATAGTGCTGTGGCCCATGGTGGATACTTAGTAAATGTTGAGCAAACTGAATGTGGCATGGGAAGTGGTAAAGCAGAGGCAGGAGTGACTTTAGAGGGCATGGGGACTATTCCCAGGGAAGTTGACCTCTGAGCAGATTTGAAAGGATGATAGGAGAGGGAAGGGCATTCCTGGCTGAGGGAACTGCATATGCAAAGGCACAGCAGGGGGGTGAGGAGGGGGTTGTTGTGGAGTCGGGGGTGCCTAGCCTTAGCGGCAGAAGGGCTGGGCATGAAGCTGAGCAGGGGGTTTGGGGCCAGGCGGCAAAGGGCCTCAAAGCCAGCCCAGGATTTCAGATTTACATCCTATTGGCAACAGGGAGGCGGTGGAGATGTTTACTCTCTCTCAGCCTCCATCAAGTTAGTGCTTTGCTCTTAGAACTGTGGTCTAGGTTGTAGTCCCTCATCATGTCAACCTCTTGTCTTTCTCTTTTCTTTTAATTACACTTAAAATGTGCTGGGAAACCTAGTTGGAAGAGAGAAAAAGTGATGAAATTGTAGCCTATGGGGCAGGCTAGTTCATCCTTTCCTCCTAATGCACTTACTACATTTAAATGCTTCTAGTTATTTGGAGCCTTCAGGTGACTTCGTTTCTCTGAGTACTATACACTTAGTTTCCTACATCTGCTGTTAATTTCTTAAGCAACCTTAATGAGAAACTTCAAACAGCTTAAATGTCAGTTCCCCAAAAAGTGAGGTTTTCAAATTCCAGTAATCTGTCCATATTGGTCAGTGGAACATAATCCCAGGTGGATGTGATTTAAGACAGATGACATTCCAGAGCTTCCCTGACAAAGAGTTTATATATCTTTGGGACTAACAGGCAGGCCCTGGTGTTGCTACACTTGCAGGACTGCCTACAGTTCCGGCCTATCTGGTGCAGGCTCTTCGCTCAACGCTTTCAGCTCTCTGCATTCCCTCTGGCTCTGTGTTTTGGCTGGTGCTTTTGAATCTGGGAAGACCCAAAAGCTACTATGTATATAAAAATATGTTGAGAACATAGTAAATGTAATAATTCCAATTTTTTTTTAAAGATTTTATTTATTTATTTGACAGAGAGAGACACAGCGAGAGAGGGAACACAAGCAGGGGGAGTGGGAGAGGGAGAAGCAGGCCTCCCGCAGAGCAGGGAGCCCGATGTGGGACTCGATCCCAGGACCCTGGGATCATGACCTGAGCTGAAGGCAGTCGCTCAACCAACTGAGCCACCCAGGCGCCCAATAATTCCAATTTTTAATCCTACACTTTTGAGAGAAAAAAAGTATTCATGATGTACTTTATCATAGATTTATTCTTTTTTTATAGGTTTTTTTTTTAAGATTTTATTTTTAAGTAATCTCTACACCTAGAGTGGGGCTCTCACACTCACAACCCAAAGATTGCTGTACTGACTGAGCCAGCCAGGCACCCCTTCATAGATTTATTCTTTAGATTTATTTGTTTATTTATTTAACAGAGAGAGAGAGTGAGCGAGAGAGAGAGAAAGCGAGCAGGGGGAGGGGCAGAGGGAGAGGGAGAAGTAGACTCTCTGCTGATCAGGGAGCCCATTGTGGGATTTGATCCCAGGATTCTGAGATCATGACCTGAGCCGATGGCAGACACTTAACTGACTGAGCCACCCAGGCACCCCATAGATTTATTCTTAATGCATAGGTTATCTTAAATTTCTGACTGAGAAATCCTGATTTGTTTGTTTCTTGCCACTCCCACTTTTTTTTCCCTATGTTTCTTCCTTTGCCTTTATTTTTTTTATTTTTATTTTTTTAAGATTTTATTTATTTGACAGAGATAGAGAGACAAGTAGGCAGAGTGGCAGGCAGAGGTAGAGGGAGAAGCAGGCTCCTCACTGAGCAGGGAGCCTGATGTGGGACTCGATCCCAGGACCCTGGGATCATGACCTGAGCCAAAGGCAGACGCTTAACGACTGAGCCACCCAGGTGTCCCCCTTTGCCTTTATTTTTTATTAAGATAAAATGCATGAAGAAAGAGTAGAATATGGTGATGAGTATTACTTTTAACAGGAAGTAAAACCAGAAGCATGCATTAATAAATTAAGCTTGCATTTTCTCTGCAGGTCACTTAGTGGGTGTTATGTGCTATGGAGTAAACAATTTTTGGCAGCTAGTTTAGTTTTCACTACTTCTAAGCCTCTGACAAATGATCTCTTAGATGATCTTTGGTCTTTTTTTTTTTAAGATTTCATTTATTTATTTGACAGAGAGACAGAGTGAGAGAAGGAACCACAAGCAGGGGGAGTGGGAGAGGGAGAAGCAGGCTTCCCGCCGAGCAGGGAGCCCAGTGTGGGGCTTGACCCCAGGACCCCGGGATCATGACCCGAGCCGAAGGCAGACGCCCAACGACTGAGCCACCCAGGCGTCCCGATCTTTGGTCTTAAAAAGGAAAACGTTTTATGTGTAAGTTTTAAGTTTAGTTTTGTTGTTTTTTTTTTTTTTTTTAAGATTTTATTTATTTATTTGAGACAGAGAGAATGAGAGACAGAGAGCATGAGAGGGAGGAGGGTCAGAGGGAGAAGCAGACTCCCTGCTGAGCAGGGAGCCCGATGCGGGACTCGATCCCAGGACTCCAGGATCATGACCTGAGCCGAAGGCAGTCGCTTAACCAACTGAGCCACCCAGGCGCCCCTAGTTTTGTTGTTTTTTGAAGGCTTTTTTATGTAAGCCATTTGTGTGAACTTTTGTTTTATTTGAATTTGAAATTTAAAAAAAGTTCTAAAAGTAGAGTCTGCTATATTGAACTGTTTTTCACATGTTTTACATTTAAAATTTAATTTGCCTTTTCTAGTTTTAGAAGATACTGAGAAAATAAAGTTTCCTCATTAAGCAGCCACTATTTATCAACTGCTTTTGAAAATTGGGAAATTATGTTTAGTGTGTATGACTTTAGGTTGTTTTCCCCCGCAGGAGAAATATATTCTTAGACCTACTGCCTATCCATTTATCTATTTAGCCTGCTTTAAGTCTCTTTAAAAAAAAAAAAATTTTAGTTATTTACTTGAGCCTGCATAAGCGGGGGGAAGGGCAGAGGAGGAGGGAGAGAAAGAATCTCTCAAGCCGACTTTGCGCTGAGCACAGAGCCCAACTCAGGGCTCGATCCCACGACCCCAGCCAAAACCAAGAGTCGGATGCTCAACCAACTGAGCCACCCAGGCACTGCTGCCATAAGTCACTTTCAAAGGTAAAGAAATAGTCATACAAAGTTAGATCTAGCTGAACATGTGAATTTCATGTATTTCCTGATAATCAGCCCTGTTTTAAAGGCTTCTAGAGTTCTTTCAAAAGCAGTCATTGGTGCTGTATTTGGCATTTGTATATTGTTAAAACTTCACGTAAATGTAGAGGTACCAGATTGTGCACTTTATAGAATCTCTAATGCTAATATCACTTTTCCAAGTATCAATAATCTTTGTGTTGTGAGATACACGTATACAAAACCTGTATCTGGCTTATCTGATTGGAAAGTGAAATTTAACATTTTCCAGTAGTTACTTGTCAACATTCTAATGACTAATACCCACTAAATGTTTATTTAAGTCAAAATGTAAAGGATCAGTGGGTTGTTTAATCAGCTTTACAGGGGTAAAGTTAGAATGCAAAATCAAATCCCCTCACTCTCCAGAGAGGCGACTTGATGACTTACTCCTCTTTCTCTCAGTAACGTAGTAGAGCCTATTTGGCTTAATCAGCAGCCTTGGGAGTTGGAGTAATCATTTGAAATATTGAGTGGAAAAGTTCCTTGCACTTGGAAAAGTTAGGAGGCCAGGAGTGAGAGACATATCCACATCCTTTCCCTGGTGGCCCCTCACCTGTGAATTCGCACCAGGGTGGTAATAAAATTGTAGGAGCTCATTTTATATGAAACCATTAGCAGCCTGAGAATTTGGGGCTAGCTGCCTCTCATACTTTAAGACACTGGAAGGTGTCATTTATAAGCATGGAGGGCCTGAAAGAAGGCAGAACAAGCTTGTAAACTATAGCTTTAGGCTCTGAACAGTAATCAGTTTGTAATACAGTTTAGTCTTAGGCTATCAAAATCACAAATGTGCCTTTAAGTATTGCAGGCAAATCCCATGAAACATCTGCCTATAAAAGGTAGAGACAATGGCTACTTATTTCCTCTTGTTACTGTGATATGTTATTTTCTTTTTGTGCCTTCATGGATGAGGGTGGAGGGGAAGGGGGCCATGCTGCAAGTGGAACAAGTAAAACTGAATATTTTTGTTAGTTTGGTTTTTTTTCTTTAGGTTCGCTATGATAGATGGTTTAAGTATCGCAGCTAATATGGAGGTTTTACTTTGAAACAGCTACTCGTGCATGGTTCCTGCTTCTTAGTGTGGCTGACTCTGAGTTCCCAGGCTGGGGCAAGTGTGTGTGACAGGCAGAGCTCTTGGGGTTGAGGGAATAGGGAAGCATTTCCAGCTTCCATTGGCTCATAAGATGGAGGGTTCCCCTACATTAGGGCAGAATTCAGGTTCTTGGTCACATGTGGAAATGGCAAATGGCCCTGAGTGTGGGCCAGCCCAGCTTCAGGATCTCTGCTGATGATCCCAAGAATGATTCTTTAACTGAAGCCATGAAGAAAACCAGATTAGGTAAGAATTCAAGCACTCATTTTGCAGATCGAAAACAGTCTACAGAATCTACCTGGGCATAACGATGTGTATATCAGGGTGCTCCAGGCTTTGCCTCCTAACCAGTACAAATGTGACTGTTTAAAGATTTATTTATGATTTGAGAGAGAGAGAGAGAGAGAGCACATGCACATGTGAGCAGGGGGTAGAGCAGAGGGGGAGGGAGAAGGAGGGGGAAAGAATCTCAAGCACACTCTGCACTGAGCGTGGAGCCCAAGGCAGGGCTCAATCTTATGGCCCTGATATCGTTGTGACCTGAGCTGAATCAAGAGTTGGATGCTTAACCAACTGAGCCACCCAGGCGCCCCCAAATGTAACTTTAAATCTTAGTGCCCTGGGGTGCCTGGGTAGCTCAGTTGGTAAAGCGTCCGACTCTTGATTTAGGCTCAGGTCATGATCTCAGGGTCATGAGATCCAGCCCCATGTTGGGCTCCATGCTCAGCGCAGAGTCTGCTTGAGATTCCCTCCCCCTCTGCTCCTCCCCTTGCTCGTGCTTGCTCACTCTCTCTTTCTCAAAAAATAAATAAGCAAGCAAATAAATAAAATATTAAAAAAAAAAATATCAGTGCTCCATGTCCCCACTGCCTGCCCTCCTCTAGGAGTTAGGTAAGTTACCTGAAATGTCCCTGGTTCTCCCCCTATCAGATCAGAGCTGTCCCTGTGGCTTAGTGATGGCCCTCCTGCTCCAGGATCCTGTGGCAGTGAGAGTCCCAGGTTCATCTGCAGCCCTATTGCTTGTCTCTTAATCTGGCCAGTGGGAAACAGCCTATCCAATTCCCATTGGTGACCCAGAGAAAATTGTAGGCATTCAGTAATATTTCTGTGCTTCATATCAAGGTCTAGTTCTTTCCAAAGGACATCGATGGGACTGGGCAAGAGAGAGATGGCCCTATACCAAGAGATAAGTATTGTCTGGGAGAAACCACTGTCCCCTTTAGACCTTAGGTTCCTGTTGCTCAGGATTCCCATTTTAGGCCTGGTTCCTATATAAGACTTTTTTTTTTTTTTCCAAGGAGATGTTATGTTGATCCTCTCTTGAGGATCTCAGACTACTTCGGTACATGTCTGTCAGCTCAGAGATGGTGTTTATTCATTTGAAGGCAATCTCTGCAAACATGTGTGTTCAGAATCACCAGGGTAGTGTTCTCCAGTGATGTGGTCAGAAAGGCTCTGTTCGAATGCCGGGCCTACCACGGGAGCATGAGGGACGCCTCAAATTCCATTTGGAGGCATCTTTGAGCTCGCCGAGTAGACACCATGAGCAAAGCTCACCCTCCCAAGTTGAAAAAATTTATGGACAAGAAATTATCATTGAAATTAAATGGTGGCAGACATGTCCAAGGAATATTGCGGGGGTTCCATCCGTTTATGAATCTTGTGATAGATGAATGTGTGGAGATGGCAACTAGTGGGCCACAGAACAATACGAGGAAATAGTATCATCATGTTAGAAGCCTTGGAACAAGTATAAACAATGGGTGTGTTCATCAGAAGAAATCAACTCCTTCCACATGTCCCCTCTCCATAGTACCTGTTTTACTACAATATAAAAATCAGGTCGTGTGCATTTTCATATTGAATTTTTTGTTAAATAAACTTTTATAATAGTCCAAACAAGAAAAGAAAAGGAAAGAAAGGCTCTGTTCACTCTCACTAGCTCTGAGAGGTGCCCAAAGTTGGTTGGATATGGTTTCTCTACTTAGGTAGCCTTGCTTGCTGCCGCTGTGTTCTGCACCCCTCCAAGGGTGAGGCCCAGGTTGAAAGTAGATTGTTCTCATCCAGCAGAAGTGTGCTTGGATGCTGGCCACACATCCCCATCCCCTCCTGCAGAAGCAGCTCAGGGCATTCCTTGTTTAACTGTCATATGGGCCACTTAAGCAATGCTTTTCTGAGAGGCAGTGTGGGAGATATTGTCCTGATAAATTGTGAAATGCCTCTTTGTAAGCCATCCTGTTCTTTTTTTTTTTTTTTAAGATTTTATTCATTTATTTGAGAGAGTGAGAGAGAGAGAGCACATGAGAGGGGGGAAAGTCACAGGGAGAAGCAGACTCCCTGCCGAGCAGGGAGCCCGATGTGGGACTCGATCCTGGGACTCCAGGATCATGACCTGAGCCGAAGGCAGTCGCTTAACCAACTGAGCCACCCAGGCGCCCAGCCATCCTGTTCTTTTATGCCTCCTCTCCTTTCTTTACTCTGGAGCTCCTTGTAGTGCAAGCATTAATGTTTTTGTGAGGTCTTCCTGAGGTTGAGGGAAGCTTTAGGAAGGCTGCTGGCTAGGACAGTTCCTGAAAACAATTTTTGTAGTTGTAACTCAGGCACCAGGACCCTAGAAGGTTCAGAGAAGTGCTAAAAGTGCAAAAGTTGTGGGCAGGGACTTTGCCTATTTTACAAGTGTTGATTAAAGTAGTTCTGGGGGCGCCTGGGTGGCTCAGATGGTTGAGCCTCTGCCTTCGGCTCGGGTCATGATCCCGGGGTCCTGGATCGAGTCCCGCATCGGGCTCCCTGCTAGGTGGGGAGCCTGCTTCTCCCTCTGCCTCTGCCTCTCTCTCTCTCTCTCTCTCTCTCTCTGACTCTCATGAATAAATAATAAAATTAAAAAAAAAAAAACATTTAAAGTAGTTCTGAACCAGAAAATCATTTGATGGATTCTTATCTTGTACAAAGATATATTATTTTTGGCCTCTCTTTTTTCTTCTCTTCTCTTTCGCCTTTCCCCTGTGACCTCCCATCCCAACTGATCTCTCTTGTCCCCACTTACCCTGTACTATTCATCTTAATACCAGATCTGCCCTCTTCTGTACCCTGTTCTTATTTTTGAGGAGGATTACACTCTATTGAGCTCTTGTGCCAAGCACTGTGCTTTTATGTATTAATATTATCAGGAGGAAACCCTTTGGTTCATTTTACATATGAGGAAAATGAGATTCAGGGAAGTTAATTGACTTATCCAAATTTACATACCTACTAAGGGATGGAGCAGAAGCCAAACCCATTTCTGAAGCCTGTTCACTGAATCACTATATTTCAGTCATCTAGTCTGGACACCTTTGGAAAGGAGGATTCTTTTATTGTTACCCAAAGAGATGATAATATAAAATGCCCATAAATTGGAGGTTAGCTAAGTAAATTATGGTATAGTCATACCATAATAATAATGATGTAGCTATTAAAAATGAGGTAGTTTCCATGAATGGTTAAGTAGCTTGATTGCACTAATCCCACTGTACATAACATTTATATAATTTGCAAAAAATATTTTTATTTTTTTAAAGACCTTATTTATTTGAGAGAGAGAGTGCACATGAGTGGGGGGAGAGGCAGAGGGAGAAACAGACTCCTGTTGAGCAGGGAGCCCGATGCAGGGCTCGATCCCAGGAGTCCTAGATCATGACCCGAGCCGAAGGCAGATGCTTAACCAGCTGAGCCATCCAGGTGCCCCATGCAAAAAAAAAAAAAACACAACTATTTGGGGACTGCTTCTCCCTCTGCCCCTCCCCCCACTCATTCTCTCTCTCTCTTTCTCTCTCTCACTCTCTCTCTTTAAAATAAATAAATATAATCTTAAAAAAAAACCCAACTATTTTAAGGCAGTGGAGAGCAAGCACAATCAGGCAGAAACTAGAGTAGAATCTACCCTTGAAACAGAGACTGTATTGGATAAAGTTTGCAACTTGATGGTTTTTTACCTGAAGGCACTTCTAAATCTACCTTATGTACGCTGCAAAAATTGCAGCCGTACTGTATTGAGGTGCTAGAAGGCAGAGGTAGAGGCTGGCAGAGCAGCCAGAAAGTTAGGAGGGAAAGGAGCCAAGAGGGAATAAATTCCAAAATTTACATATGAAATGGCACAAATCCTTGGCTAGCCACTGAGCTGTGTGTGTGTGTAGAGGAACTTCCAGTGGAACTGGGGGAAAAGCAGCCCCTGGAAGCTGAAAGAACAGAGTAGAAATCCTAGCTGCTGCTCACCACAGAGGAGGCAGAGTGTGGTGTTTGTGTTCAGCCAAATTAACTGTCAGCTGGAATAAAAATCACTCTTCAGAGAAATATACAGAATCTAGAATCTCTAGAACATATTAATCATAATGTCCAAAGTCTTAACCAAGAATCACTGTATCAAATCATTATGTCGTATACTTTAAATGAATACAATATTATATGTCAATTATATCAATACAATTAAGAAAAAAATCACTATATAGATGAGGAAACGAGGGGGAAAGCAGTTAATTGAAGCCAAACTCAAGATGATCCATATGTTATAATTAACAGACAAGGACATTAAAGCATCAGCCATAAGTATGTTCAAGGACTTAATGGTAAATAAGTGTGTGTAAATATACACACAATGAATGAGCAGATGGAGAACATCACCTTAGAAATAAACACTATTAAAAAGAGCTGAAAGATTAGTGGTTGCCAGTGGCTAGAGGAGAGGAGGGAATGGGGAATGACTGTTTAATATGTATGGGGTTTCCTTTTGGGGTGATGAAAATGTTCTTGAACTAGATAATGGTGATGCATGTATAATGTTATGAATTTATTAAATGCCAGTGAATTGTATACTTTAAAATGGTTAAAATTAATTTTATGAAAAAAGAGCTGAAAAGTACATTAAATTGAAAGCTCTGAAGTTCTCTCCTCAACACTGCCATCCCAATGATGTGGGAAACAAAGGCAGAAGAAAAATTATTAAATTTCCTTACTACCTAGAACCCACTGACAAGTCCTTGAAACAGGCAGAGTGACATTCCTCTAGGGACTCACTCGATGTTAATATGCGAAGGGCAAAAGGCAATTCTAGTCTGACCCCCCCCCCCCCCCCCCCCCGCAATCCTGTAAGTCTACTTTAACGTATAAGAATTCCTTTGGAAACTTCCTTTATCTCTAAATCCTCCAAGACACGTGTTGGCAATCATCCCCCAAGCATATGGCCCACCGATATACATCTGAAGGGTCTCGTGACTAAGGTTTTATTAGATGGTAATACATGAACTTTTCCCAACAATAGCTAGTCCCCTCAAGGTCCTGGAATTCCAAAATTCCTTAGAGAGTTATCCCTAACCCCCTCCCAACTTGTAAGTATATAATGGGCCTCTCCTCATGACCCCATTGCAGCTCTTTCTGCCCATGGGTCCTGTCCCCGTGCTTTAATAAAACCACCTTTTTGCACCAAAGATGTCTCAAGAATTCTTTCTTGCCGTCGGCTTCGAACCCTAATAACGTCTTTCCTACATCACCAACATACAATCTGGCTTAATTCTTATTCAGAGCGGCTGATATTAGGGCCCCCTGGCTGGTTCTGCCCAAGGTTACTTAGCTACTAAGAGGTGGAGCCAGGGTTTGAACGGGGTGGTATGACTCATAGGCGCCCCCTTAGTGACATGAAGTCCTGTGCTGGTTGGCATTACATCAGTTAACCATATCCATTGCCAGATCAGGGAACCAAGGAGCAGAGGGTTATGTACCTCCCCCAATATGAAACTGAGAGGCAGAGTTGGGATCCCAACCACCAGTCCTGTTCCAAAGGTAGAATTCTTTTGACAAGGCTATGCTGACCTAGTATTTTGTGTTCACCCTTTCATGCAAGGCTAAATTTTAGGTCACAGCCAATTAAATTTTGAAAAATCACCCACTTGAAGATCTTGAAGATGATAGTGATAAAAATGCTGTTAGAAAGCCAATAATCGGGGTGCCTGGGTGGCTCAGTCGGTTAAGCTTTGGACTCTTGATCTCAGCTCAGGTCTTGATCTCAGGTTCATGAGTTCAAGCCCCATGTTGGGCTCCACCCTGGGCTCCACGCTGGGCGAGGATCCTACTTAAAAAAAAAGAAAACCAGCAATCTACCAATCTTCACATTGATGAATAGTGTGGCCTTAGAATTTATCATCCAAATATGGACACTTTGGAGAGTGAAAGGAGTGCTATTAATATTGATACTGGGGCATTAGGTGTCAGCCAAAACCTTTCAGGCTAACCAGGGCTTGTGGTCACTCTATATACACAGCATGTTATTTAGTGCCCACACATATGTATTATTATTTGTAAATTCTGTTACTCTTTGGAGTATAAGCCTCTAAAGTGCGGAAATAGTTCTACTAAGTTTTAATCATACATTGTTTCATAAACATGGACAACCATAATAGCAACTATTTGGCTAAATCCAATTCTAGAACATAAGCATTTGTAGTCATTCTTAAAGGAGTGCTCCAGTGGTTTAGCAATGATTTAAATGCATTTATATATAACACATGAAAGCCAGAAACAAAAATCAAAATAAAATGTAAAATCTATCTATCCTCTTTGCCTACACAAGGTGACTATATTGTTAGAACCACAAATTGATGTATTCACTGAGCACATGATTTGATTACATTTGTGGAAGTGAATAATGGGACAAAATACTTGAAATTATCTGGGAAAATTCCAGGCATGTGATTGCTCTACATGTAGTTGAAAATGCATATTCCCTAAGTAGTGTAGAGTTTAATTAAACAGAATGGTCTGATTTTAATCTAACATTTTATACTTATAAAATTAAGTTTCAGGGCACCTGGCTGGCTCAGTTGGTGGAGCATGTGATTCTTGATCTCAGGGTCATGAGTTCAAGCCCCATGTTGGGTGTAGGGATTACTTAAAACAAATTTTTTTTTAATTAAGTTTGATTCTTTTATTTTGGGTTGCTTTTTTTAAATCATGAAAACTGATGCTCAAATCACCTATCAAAACAATTTTATTTATTTTTTTCATATGAGGCAATTTAATAGACTGGACAGTTGCATGCTTAACTATTTAGTATTTTTGCTTGTCTCATGGTTTTTAAAAATCATTTAGTTTGGAGCCAGATATATTTTGCTGTGGCTTTTATATGTTAATTGACATAAAATGTCATCTTTATTTTATTTTATTTTTTTAAAGATTTTATTTATTTATTTGAGAGAGAATGAGAGAGAGCACATGAGAGGGGGGAGGGTCAGAGGGAGAAGCAGACTCCCTGCCGAGCAGGGAGCCCGATGCGGGACTCGATCCAGGGACTCCAGGATCATGACCTGAGCCGAAGGCAGTCGCTTAACCAACTGAGCCACCCAGGCGCCCTAAAATGTCATCTTTAATGGTTCACTAACTCCACCATGTTAGGCTGAAGATATTTTTTGTTGTAACAGATACCTTTTTGTATTTTATTTAAATCCATATCTACTCGCTTTAAATAGTTGGAATTATTGCTAAGACTAGTGGAAAATATTTTAAGTGTAAAAATGAGGGTTTTTTCCCACAGTATTCTTTTGAGTAGTTGATAGATGTGAAAAACATTTAGCAGGTTTTCTGCCTTTCCACCTTCTATTAAGCTGTGCTTCTGAAGAAATATTCCTAGCAGAACATGCTGCAGTATGTCAGAAACACTGCTGTATTACAGATGCAACGTCATCTAAAAGGAAAAATTGAGTGTCAGTTTGAAGTTGACAAGTGATAAAAGTAGCCCTGAAGTTGTCAATTAGAAAGTGAAGGCCTGGAACTGATAACTTAATGGGCAGTGCCCCCTGCTATTTTATCTTAAGGACTGTAGGACTTTTACTGTTCTGGAAATATGTATGCCTGTACCCAGTTATAGACATACATACATAAATACACATATGTATGTGTATGAATATATGGTGGGAGGTACAAATCCAAATACTCACTGATGCATTTCCTAAAAATATATTTCCTTTATGGGAGGACTTGCCAAAAAAAGAAATCAGTGCAGGGGGGTGCCTGGGTAACTCAGTCTTAATTAAGCGTCTACCTTTGGCTCAGGTCCTGATTCCAGGGGCCTGGGATCGAGCCCCACATCGGGCTCCCTGCTCAGCAGGAAGCCTGCTTCTCCCTCTCCCTCTGCCATTCCCCCCACTTGTGCTCTCTGGCTCTCTCTATCTCTCTGTCGAATACATAAATAAAATCTTTTTTAAAAAAGAAAAAAATCAGTACCCAGTTTTAACCGTGTTTCACATTTATTGTTTTTCTAACAGAACTTTCATTGTTTGGTTTTATGAACCATATTGACAAATGCCAAATGTGAAAAATATATAATTTTTGTCTGTGGAGGTTCTTCTGAAAATTCTTGCCTTCAGTCCTGCTGGGAGTCTTTTTTCCGATCACCAATACAAACATATAATCATACATTATCTGCCGTTGATAGAACCCCAATTGATATAGTATGCTTTTGCTGATTTTAAAATATGAGGGGAGGGGGCGCCTGGGTGGCTCAGTCGTTAAGCGTCTGCCTTCGGCTCGGGTCATGATCCCAGGGTCCTGGGATCGAGCCCCGCATCGGGCTCCCTGCTCAGCGGGAAGCCTGCTTCTTCCTCTCCCACTCCCCCTGCTTGTGTTCCCTCTCTAGCTGTGTCTCTGTCAAATAAATAAATAAAAAATCTTTAAAATTTAAAAATAAATAAATAAATAAAATAAAATAAAATATGAGGGGTGCCTGGCTGGCGCAGTAAATAGAGAGTACAAGTCTTGATGTCGAGGTTGTAAGTTTGAGCCCCATGTTGGGTGTAGAAATTAATAAAATCTTTAAAAAATATATGAGTAATTCATCATTGATAACATAGGTTAAAATGAATTGTAAATGGATAAGATAGGAATCCAAATGAACCAAAGCTGTTTATATTGTGGTGTTGGCACTGTATGCATCTTTCCATTATTTAGTATACCAATAAAAAATCACTTTATTTATTAAAAATAGTCCTACAATAGAAGGGATGAAAGTACAGAAATAAGCCCAAGGTGAACTCAATGGAATTAGGTGTTTATTAGATTGGTGCGTTTTCCTTTTTTGAGATGTCAGTTCAAACTAAAACTTTTAAAATTGAATTTGAAAATAATGCTCCCCAATTTTTTGAATGGAATTTTTGTTTACTTTTTTTTTTTTTAAGATTTTGTTTATTTATTTGACAGAGAGAGACACAGCGAGAGAGGGAACACAGGCAGGGGGAGTGGGAGAGGGAGAAGCAGGCTTCCCGCTGAGCAGGGAGCCCGATGTGGGGCTCGGTCCCGGGACCCTGGGATCATGACCTGAGCCGAAGGCAGACGCTTAACGACTGAGCCACCCAGGCGCCCCAGAATTTTTATTTACTTTTTAAAGATTTTATTTATTTTATGTAAACTCTGTGTCCAACATGGGGTTCAAACTTATGACCCTGAGATCAAGAGTTGCATGCTCTACTGGCTGGGCCAGCCAGGTGCCCCTGAATGGAATTTTTAAATAAAATGTGACAGAATACAAAAAATGCATACCTGTGTTAATGAAAACCCTTAGGACACATAGCAGAGATGACTCCCCGAGGAGGAACTCCTAGAAGGGTCCCAAGTTCTCAGACACAGTGCAAGATTCTGAGAGATTTTTGGGAAGAATCCTCATTTTATGACCTCTGACTGTAGGTAGGTTTGGTTGAGAAGCCCACTTGCTGAGGAGGGGTAAGGGTCTCATCCCATGGGCACTCTGACCCTCCAGTACTGCATCTTTGGCTAATGCTCCTCTTGTGAGGATGGGAATATGCAGTCACCGTTAGCCAAAGCAGACATGGGAGGGCTTGGCAGTGGTCATAGCAGGTTCCTTGAATCTACCACCAGCATGAAAACCAGAATATTGGCCCTTTTCTAATCTACTGAACTCAAGTGTTCATTGGCCATGGCCTTCACGAGGACTTTGCCCCTGGGCTCATGAGGTTCCTCGCAGGTACTCACTTGACTCTGGAATCCCCAGAATCTTTGACTTTTTTCTGGAGAGAAACAGCAGGTCTGTATGAAGGGGCTACAAGGCTTGGCGTACTGTGGTTCTGTCTGCGTCCTGAGGCAGCACCTAGGGTGTAGTAATGACATTCCCACAACCAGCAATGTTTACACATTGCTTCGGTGGTGAAAGCCCAAGCATTGATTAAATTATATCCATGTGTTCTGAATAACCAGAAACTTTTTTTTTTTAAGTTTACAGATCATCAGCTTTTCGTCAGCATGATTTGCAGTCTCTGTTATCTAGTATCTATAATTATCTATATCCTCGGGTTTTTTGCCAACATCTGTATCTTTGATCAGGTAGAGAGGAAAGAGAAAGGAATTGATTAAACAGGTGGGAGCGTGAACAAAGGGACATGTGCATCTCTGACACATTTGCAGGAAATTGTCTTTTATCTTTTTATTCATAATTACTTTAAAATTTAGTCATGTGGTATGGGAAGTTGAAGAATCACATGTGGGCAGCCATCACTCACTACCCCTTAGCTCCTCATTTTGGATCGTTCAGGGCAATGGTGTTTCAGACTGGGGATCCCAATAAGTGAGCTGGAAATTAATTTATTAGGTCATGACAAGCATTTAAAAAATGAATTATAAGAGAAATTTTTCTGGTCAGAGTATATCACATGTTAAATTTCGTTTTATAAAACTTGTTTCTTTTAATATGTGTGTGTGGGGTGTTGGGCGTGTTTCTGGGCTATAAAGTATATAAAATATCTTTAAAATATGTTTCTTCCTGTGGGTTGCAGTAAAAAACTTTGTATAAAATACGTTTTACACAAAGTATAAAATATGTTTCTTCCTGTGGGTTGCAGTAAAAAACTTTGGAGAAATGCTGCATTCGAGGAATTTCTGATCCAGGGAGATGGCTTTCTTTCGGGGTGGGGGTGTGGGGGGCTCCCACAAGCTGCTAGCAGTGTCCTGGGTCTGTCTTTCCTATAGCTGTGGAGTTCCCTAGTTTAAACTCAGATTCTCTTCCCATGAACACGCGGTTACATAAGTGTTTGGGTGTCGTTAAACCAGCACTTTGGGACATTGTGGGATTAAATGGGTTTTTGTGGGCTCTCCTGAGGCCCTAACCATCATTTGTAACATCTTTTCCATGGAGAAAAATTCATTTTCAGTTCTAAGAAGCAAATTCTTAGTGAATTTAATTTAGCAGAACTCTGTCATAAATTGGGCAGTACTTTTATACACTTTCTATATTATTTAATAGTAAAATATATTTGTACCTTAAACATTCTGTCACACTACTTTACCCCTTTTTCATTTTGGTGAAGAGTGATGTGTTCTAGGAGCTCTGGGTGGTCTGGTTAAGTGGTGTTGCTGACAGTGCTTCTGAAGAGGGAGGCTGGCAAGTCCAAAGGTCAGAACATCTGCATGTCTGCACCCCTTAACGAGTCTCAGAAGTGCATCTTCCTGCACTTGCAACAATTTATAATCATCAGATTCCTTTTACTATTGAAGCCAGTGTGGCCCTCTGTTAATATAAGGTGCTCTTTACAAAAGCACATTAATCCCAGATCTGCTGCTGTTCTTTCAGCAGGTGTTGATTGAGCACCCTTTCTGTGCAAGGCACTCTTCTACGCCCTGGGATAAGACGGTAGGAAAGGTGGACAGGGGCCCTGCCCAGGAGCTTCCCCTCCAGTGAATCTGCTCTTGGTCTCACACTCTGGTCTTTTGTCCGTGGGGCTTGTTGGGGTCAAGCTGTGCAACAGATTTACCCTTCCAGTGTGATAGCTGGACCCTAAGACTGCTCTGTCCTCACTTTAAGTGGGGCCAGGTGTCAAGCATCTGAAAGGCTTATAAGAGAGAAGCGAGTTTCTTCTTGGGAAACGCTACAGATTATTTGAAGAACAAAACCCGTACTAAGATTTTGAGAGCCCCAGCTCAACAAAACAATAGTTGGGGCACAAGCTTATAGACAACAGAGACGACAACATGCATCAAATCAGGATTTAGTGATCTAGTGTCTAAAAAGCCTTCTTAGGGAAGCACCCCACCCCCATCTATAGCTTCCCATTTCCATAGTATCTAACCTCTTATTGAAATCTATCCATGTTGCCACCCCCCACCCCCAACACAACTTCATACTAGGAAGAACTTAACTTCACTGCCTGTTTTTCCTGAGGTTTATAAAAACAAAATGTGTGAAGGGAATGTATGCTGATTCTCTTGGGACTAATTAAACAAACAGATTCAGGGAAAGAAAGCAGAGAAGATGTAGTGTAGTTAAGATGTAAAAAATGTAATTTTCGGGATAACAGCCGTCAATTTTTCCAGTTGAGTGTTTTTCCAAAGGGCAGAGGGCAAAAAGCATCTTACGTCCTCTCAAAGCTGAGACACATTTCAACATGGAGATATTAGAAGCAAATTTGGTGCCCAAGACAGGTGCCAGATTTTAATTACAGTTGGCATTTCTGAGCAGGCTTTTGGCAGAGGTGGCCATCTTGTTGGAAAAGCCATAGATTTTGACACTAGCCGTATGGATGCCCAGTGAAAAATGATTGAAAATAATTTCCCTCCTATTTTCATCATGTTGGTTTTGAGAGAAAACTTCAGTGGTTAATATTTAAACAAGATATTCTCTGTTCTGAGAAAACAGTTGTTCATTGGAATTGTCTTGGTGGTTTGGAGCATTAGTTCCGGGGGTAATAATTTCTGTCTTAGAGCCTTTGAAAAACCCCAGTTAAAACAATAAAATAGGATGTTTCATTATAAGAAATGAAGTTGGCATGTACCAGGTTTTCCATTAAGTTCCAGGTCACAGACAAATAAAGAAAGTATGTTAGGGAGAAAAATCCTTTTTAAAAATAATTAAGGAGCTGTCTGTTTTGTTCACCAGATGGAAAATCCGTACTTGTGGGTGGTCTGTGTTGGAGAGGGCATCTCACAATTGGCAGGACCATGCCTTTAACTTTTCAAGTCCTAGGACAAAAATTTGAATGCCACTGACTGTTCAGAAGCCTCCTAATATGTATTAGCCCTTCCAGGGCTCTGCTTCCTAAATTTTACCAGTTTTCTAAAAGAATGTATAGGTAAAATTATTATGGCATGCCAAAATAAATGGCCTATTGTTCTTTGAATCCTGAAACAGTTTTCCTGTCAGTCCTTGTTTTCTGTGACTTCTCTCACTGTCAATACATTATGATGATAATGTGATTAGTGGAACTGCCTGCATTACTATTTAGAAGCCCCTTTTTATTACACTAATGTATTCCAGAGCAGATAGGGTGGCCAAATGTGCCTGAAGCTTAAGAAATCTTCCTAAGATTGTTATTTTACCGAAGAAGGATATCTTACCTTCCTCAGTGTTTAAGGTCTTTTATAAACTTGCTTTGATTATCTGATAAAATTAATTCAGCAAGAAGATATATATGCTTTTCTTACTGCTTTCTTGGACTGATAAGAGATAGCATCCAGCTTCACTAGTAGTTTTTTAAAAAAACTAGTTCTTTTTATATGCATCAAAATATCTTTTTTTCAGCCTAATTTACATGTTACGCGGCTTTACACCTGCAAATCAGACTTTGAAATGAATGTTTTATGTTTGAACATAAGGATGTATATGTTTATATTAATATTTCATTCATAAATTTAACCCTTCCTAAATAAAAAACTGTTAATGATTATAGGACAGTTAAATTGGTAATAAAATCATTTTGGATGCATAAATGAGTAAACTCTCAAATTGAGTGGGGGAAAGAAGAAAAAAAACCCTGGAATGTAAATCATTTTTCTCGGACAGCAAATGTTTGGCTTTGGCTGTCCTACGATATTCTGCCTATGTGTAGTAAAAACGGCAATGATTTATTAGTTCCATATCCCCCCAGCACAGATGCTGCACAGTCTGTCCCTTTTCTGGGCACTAAACACTGGGTTTTAAAAAACATAATTTCACTCAAGTTTTCCGCTTGTGTTCTGTGTTGTACTATTAATAGCAACCCTTTGTTGCCAGTGCCAGCTCTCTTCTAGCATAAGACAATGATGCGCAGGAACCAGTTTTAACTAAAATACCATAATCGGCACCCATTTTTGATACGATAGTCCAGGTGCAGTTCTGTGAAGAAGACAAAGACCCTTAAAAATGATGTCATGAAGGTAAAAAAGATAACAAGGGTAACAGTTAAGTAGACTTCAGTGAGCTGTACCTTTGCAATGTCATGGTTTCTTTGGCAAATCTTACTTGCTGTTTGAAGGGTGGGGAAAATTTGAAACATTGATGAAGAACTTATATGTTTTTGTTTTTGTTTTTTAAAGATTTTATTTATTTATTTGAGAGAGAGAATGAGAGACAGCACAAGAGGGAAGAGGGTCAGAGGGAGAAGCAGACCCCCCGCTGAGCAGGGAGCCCGATGCGGGACACGATCCCGGGACTCCAGGATCATGACCTGAGCCGAAGGCAGTCGCTTAACCGACTGAGCCACCCAGGTGCCCGAAGAACTTATATGTTAAATGTTCTGTGATTCTTCATGAGAAAAATACTTTTCTAGAGAGGCAGTAATAAAGAACAGTGTTGGAAACCTCAGGCTTTACCCTCTTTTAGCCTCACTGCTCAGGAATCAGGAACTGTATTGCTAATTCTTATTCAGAGATGAGGTTGAGTCTTGATTTGGCCAAAGGTAGATGTGTTCTTCTGAGGAGTAAGGTAAGCAGGGAAGCCTCTGTGTTTGGTGTGTTTTTCTGGTCATTGTACCACTCAAGGCCATGGCTCTGAGGCCACATTTCCATGTTTTTGTGGCTGCAATCTTTGGAGTTATCCTTGATTCCATCCAACTCCTTAGATTCTCCATTATCTCTCCTATGGCTCCTGGCCATCCTGTCCTTACTGTTATCCCCGCTCATCGCTATCTCCTCTTGCCTGGTCTCTCCTCCCTCCTGTCTGTCTTCCAGAAGGAAGTCTCTGAACACAAATCTCAATGCTCTACTTTTTTAAAAGTTTCAGTAAATAAATAAAAGTTTCAGTAGCTCCCAACACTAAAGAATGAAGACCTTACATGGCCATACAGTGGTCTTTATACCCTGACTCCAAATTTCCAGAATCATCTTCCAACACCATGTACTTGACCCACCAGTCACATTAAAATTCTTACTGTTATGATCCCCTGCTCTCCCAACCCCGGCTCTGGCCCATCTCCTTGCCATTGCTCATGCTGTTCCTTCTCCCTATAGTACCCCTCTTCCCATATTCTATTTGGTGAAATCCTGATCAAATATCACCTTCCTCGGGTGCCTGGGTGGCTCATTCGGTTAAGCATCTGCCTTCGGCTCAGGTCGTGATCCGAGTCCCACATCCAGCTCCCTGCTCAGCAGGGAGTCTGCTTCTCCCTCGCCCCTTGCCCCGACTTGTGCCCCCTCTCTCTCTCAAATAAATAAAATCTTAAAAAAAAAAATCACCTTCCTGTTATGACGTCTTAGCAGTCACTCACACTCACCCTACTAACAGACACCCTTCTTCTGCGTCCCTATAGCTTTGCTCATGTTTCTTGTTCTTTGTGCCCTATTCTGTCTCCCATATTAGATTAAGTCTCCTGGAGGATAGGGCTAGTCCTTGTACCTTTTTGAAAGCCAGCGCTGTCTTGGTGCTGAGTGTGCGTTAAGAATAATAAATATTTTTTGAATTTAATGGAATTCTAGGTTGTGGCTATCAGTTAAGATTCTTGGTTAAGCAACAGATACTAAAGCTGGCTCCTTTAAGGCAACAAAAATTCTTCTTCTTTTTTTTTTAAGTAAGCTCTATGCCCAGTGTGGAGCTTGAACTCAACACCTGGAGATTAAGAGTCACAGGTTCTGCTGACTGAGTCAGCCAAATGAAGGCAACACAAATTCTTTTTTAATAAGGTATTTTTTAAAAAGATTTTATTTATTTATTTGAGAGAGAGAGAGATAGCAAGAGAGAGAGCACAAGCTGGGAGGAGAGGGAGATGCAGGCCCTGCGCCGGGCTCCATCCCAGGACCCTGGAATCATGACCTGAGTCACAGGCAGGTGCTTAACCAACTGAGCCACCCAGGCGCCCCAAGACAACAAAAATTCTTAAGAAAGAGATGCCGAATCTGGCTTTTTCAGGCAAAAAGGGATTTATTGGAAGGACATGGGCACACTCACAAAATCAGTGGGAAGGCAACCGTAGGCATCTTGGCATCAGCACGACTCCTTCGTCTTGTCCCAGCTCAGGCACCAGAATGGACGTGCTGCCAGCATTTTTAATCTTTAACTCTGCTCAAGATGTTAACTGTGGGGATGACGTGTTTGATTGGCTACAGAGGACTCTCTGTCGTTAGGCAGATAACCTAGGGACAAAGATGGCTGTCCAAAAAAAAAAATAAAATCTTTAGGAGGGAGCACCTAGGATTCTAGACTTAAAGTTACTCGGTTGTGGGATGCCTGGATGGCTCAGTCAGTTAAACGTCCAACTCTTAATTTCAGGTCGTGATCTCAGGGTTGTGAGATGGAGCCCGGTGTCAGGCTTCACGCTTTCTCCCTCTCCCTTTGCGCAGCACCCCCCCCCCCCCGCCCCACTTCGTGCATACGTGTGTGCTCTCTCTCTAAAATAAATAAGTAAGTAAGTAAATAAATAAATAAACAAACAAATAAGATTTACTCCATTGTAACTGCAGGGCAAGTATCTGTGCTTCAGTTTACTCATCTGGTGGTAGTGGCACCATTATTATTATGAGCAAATGAAATAATGATATTTCATTTTAAGATGTCTCCTTAATCATGGACATCTATTTGAAAATTTGAACTACCACATGAGGGGCGCCTGGGTGGCTTAGTTGGTTAAGCATCTGACTTCGGCTCAGGTCATGATCTTGGTGTCCTGGGATTGAGACCTGCATCCTGCATCAGGCTCCCTGCTCAGTGGGGAGTCTGCTTGTCCCTCCCCCTCTGCCACTCCCCCTGTTTGTGCTCTCTCTCTCTGTCTCTCTTTCTCAAATAAATAAATACAATCTTTAAAAAAATAAAAAATAAAACTATCACATGAGCAGTTGCTGATTGTTTTCTCCTTGGCTTTCCATTTGTTCTCTGTTTTTTTTTTCTTTTTTCCTCCTTGCTAGTTTTTATTAACCTTCCCTCATACTTGGAATCCCATAGTGCTCCAGATGTCCTAGTGGACCAACAGTATAGTTTTGGTTTACCTGTTCTTTCTCCTGCTCAAAATTAGACTGATTCAAGTGATAATATGCTAGGCACGGTGGGCTAGGTACCCATTTCATTCAAACGTGTAGAGTAACTAGTATATAAGTCAGGGTACAGGTTTGGATGTTGTAACCAAAAGGCCCCCAGATTCAGTGCCATTATCTAAAATAATTTCTCTCTCACTTTAAGTGTAGGTAGGTAGTAGAGTGTGTATGTGATGGCTCTGTGAGGACCCAGGTTCCTTTTATCTTGTGGCTCTTCTACCCTCAGCATCTTACCTAAGAGGGCTGCTCTGACCTGGCCCATGACACGGGGAACTGGAAGATTGCTCTTCCCTATACAGGCATCCCATACTTCGGCTCACCCTGACACACCCCACCCACCACAACTCTCATGAATATACCCAGACACAGGAGAGGCCAGGAAATGTCACTGTTAGCTGGGCATCCATGAGCTTCTCCCTGGGTCTGTCCTGGTGGGCAGACAGTGCTGCTGTAGTGTTTACACCCCAGACCTGAGGGGTAGCTAACAGGTGCGGTGGGCTGGGAAGTGCTTAGGCACCAGTTTGCCTCTTGGGCCCTGGCACCGAGCTTAGATGTGCAAGTTGGCATGTCTGCACACAGGACTGAACCAGGGGCACTAAGAGGAAGGGTGGGCTGGGGCTTGGGGCCTCCACTCAAGCCCTGAGGCCCGTATGTGGAGGGGTGATCCTGTTCAGCCCAAGTCATCGGGTCTCAAGTCTTTTCTTGCCCAGTGTATTAGCCTGCTTCCATGTCACCATAGTCTTGCTTACTATCAAGGTCTCCAAAGCAGTCGCATCAGAACAATGAGTGAAAGTGAAAGTGGGCAGAGCACAGAGCTTCTGGCCTCAAAACTGGAAGTGAGACACATTGAGACAACTCACAATTTTAAAATTAAGGAGTATTTTAACACAACTTAAGTGTCTATAATGAGAAGTAACAGTGCTGATGTTAACTCCTGTGGGATCAAACCCAGTGGTTAATCTCTCAAACCTCGCTCTGCCACACATATTATATTTCAAACTATTCAGTGTGTCACCTGCTTGCATGCTTCGGAACAGTCCAATAAGCTTGGTCCTGTTGTCAGCCCCATTTTATAGATTAGGAACCATGTTTACTGAAGTTAAGAAACTTGGCCAAGGTTACTGAGAGAACAGGAAAAAAAAAAAAAAAAGCTGCACCTGTGTACCTGGGTCTGCCCGACTCCAGAATCTGTGTTCTTAAGCATTAAACTGTGCATTTAGCATGCACAGGGGGAAATGTGGACAATGCTATACACTCCTTACAGTGGAGTTCCCATGGCGATGCACACTGCCATCATCCTTTGGTGATCCCCTCCTTTCTGTCATTCAGTGAATATACACTGAGTCCTCCTCCAAGGTTGGTGCAGAACTCTGTGAGTACATCATCTCATTGAACTCTGAATAGGACAGGTGTTGTGATCCCTGTTTCATATTGGATGAGCCCAAGACCCAGGGAGTTAAGGAACTTGGATTACATGGTGATGCTTGGCAGAACCAGGATTCTGGCCCAGACCCATTCTTTCCACACAATGACCCATCTGTCTTGAGAACCCTTCTCCTTGCCAGACTGAAGTAAATAGATCTTAAATGTTCTCACTACACACACACACACACACACAAATGGTAATTACGTGAAGTGATGGATGTGTTAACCTTATTGTAATTATTTTGCAATGCATATGTATATCAAATCATTATGTTGTGTATCTTAAATTTACACAATATTATATGTCGATTATATCTCAATAAAGCAGGGTCAGGGGGAAGAACTTAGAAGAGTATGGCAGGTGCTGCAGTGTTGGATTTTGTTACTGTCAGTACAGCTATGCTCTTTCAGGTGTCTGCGCACAAAGTATGACTCACAGAAAGAAGCCAGGACAGTGACCTCTAATGGGTGGGACAAGCATGTGGGTCAGTCAGCTCTGGGCATCTCTCCTCCCGCATGGCCACCACACGCATGTAGGTACTGCAGGATGCTGCCTCAGATGCTGGCTGGAGATATTAACCACTGTTTGTTTTAGGAGGATTAATATCAGCACAATTATTTCTCATTATTATTCGTAATTCAAGCTTCCTAAATCCAGTTTGCCTCTTGGGCCCTGGCATAATGTGGGGAGGAGGCGATAATGAAGGCGACCTCTCATCCCAGTAAGTGACACATTGTGGGTTCCATGGAACTTAAAGTAAGTATTTGAAGTATGGAAACTGTCAGCTTTGCTTCTGGTGCCTGTTGTCTTTGTGAGTGGCCCTCTCTGGATGTCAGGCAGCAGGGATGGTCTCACATGATGAAAATGAATACCACTTCTGTTCCATTGGACTTTACAGACCATATCCACACAGATGATCTCATTGCATTTTCAGCAACCTACTTTGAGGCAGCCAAATAGATATCATAGCCCCATTTTATAGTCAGACAAACTGAGGCTCTGACGTTACATCCTTGCCCAAAGTCACATTGCTGGGGAGCACTTACTACCATGGCAGCCCTTGCCCTGCATATTCAAGGGCTAACCCTGTTAGTCCCTTAACACCTTCTTTAACTGTTCAATGCTTTTAAGTGTCCATGTCTTCGTATAGAGGGGAAAGGTGCTTTTGTGCAGATGGCACAGTCTGGAGCCAGACTCCTGCACTTAATCCCAGCACTGCCTCTGTTGGGAGCTGGCTACACCTCTCTAATCCAGTTGTCTTTTCTGTGAAATAGGGATGATAGTAATAGTACCTACCTCAGAGAGTTTTTATGAAGATTTGGTGTGATAAAATGGAAAGAACTTAGAACAGGTGTGGGCATAGTGTGATGTAACCATTTATTATATTAAAGTGGAAAGGGAGGGGAGAAGGAGTGAGACAGGTGATCTAAGGAAAATCAGTCTCAGTTACCACTGCACAAGACCCTAGTGTGCCTGGGCTGCCTTTGACTAAACCCTCTGAGTTGCCATGTACCCTGGCATGGGACTCCGCAGCAGTCTGTGAAGAACATAGGTGCCCCCCCCGCCCCCGCTCATTCTCACATGAGCTGTTCACCCTCCTCTCAGTGACTGGCCCCTTCTCAGAGCAGGAGGAAATGATGAAATGAGTCCTTGTCTCCCCAGGTCACCTCCCCAGGACAGACTACCTGCCTCTTGTTCTCTACCTCTCAGTACCTACAGAGGAATACTGATGCCCAGCCATAGAGCTAATTATCCACCCCCCCAACGCTTAATCTTTTTTTTTTTTTTAAGATTTTATTTATTTGAGAGAGAGAGTGAAAGAATGAGCACGAGAGGGGTAAGGATCAGAGGGCGAGGGAGAAGCAGACTCTCTGAGGAGCAGAGAGCTCGATGCGGGGCTCGATCCCGGGATCCTGGGATCATGACCTGAGCTGAAGGCGGAGGCTTAACCAGTTGAGCCACCCAGGCGCCCCATCCCCCTGCCACCAAAGATTAACACCAGAGAGTGGGCAGGTATAGGTAGTAGGGCTTTCTGTTTATTTAGTCTGGTCCTTCAGGTGTCACAAGAACTCTTTATGTAGAAACTGCCCCTTTAAGGGGCGCCTGGTGGCTCAGTTGTTAAGTGTCTGCCTTTGGCTCAGGTCATGATCCCAGGAGCTCAGGTCATGATCCCAGGGTCCTGGGATCGAGCCCCACATCGGGCTCCCTGCTCCGCGGGAAGCCTGCTTCTTCCTCTCCCACTCCCCCTGCTTGTGTTCCCCCTCTCGCTGTGTCTCTCTCTGTCAAATAAATAAAATCTTTAAAAAAGAAAAAGAAAGAAACTGCCCCTTTACGTTTCTCTGCATGGCTTGGAGGCAGCCCTCAGTGTGGGGACACCTGTGATACATTTTGCTTCTGGGAGACCCAACCCAACCTTTGGGATCATCCCTCATATTGTTTTCTAAGGCTTTTTGTATTTTTGGTTTATTTGGTAATTAGGGCAATTATTGGGCGGGAGGGCTGTGAGTAGTGGGATGAGCTAAAATGGAGTGGAGAAATGGGGGTAAAAAACCACAGACCACTGGATGAAGTTTCCAAGTGTAGCTAGACCGGGGTGCAGTTCTAGGCAGACCACTAGATGGCACTCACACATTAGCGTTAGGACCAGTCCGTGCCGCTTTCCACTTTGGGTTTTTGTAGAATCTCTCTAAGGACTAGCCAAAGCTTTGTATCTGTCATCTCCATCCATCCATTCATCCCTGTAAACTCTCTTGCTCTTCTACAGATAAGTAGATATGTCTCTCTCTCTCTCTTTTTCTTTCAATTTAGTGACCTTAAAAACCTGCCAAAATTAACTTCAAAGCCATCCACCTTTTCAGTGCTTTATTTTTACTGTTCTCCTAAGCAGATGTTTACATGGCAATAAATCCATTTTCAAAGTAGGGGAACAGAGAAACTTATTTTTCTCTTCAGTCATTCTGAGGATATATGCACTACAAGGAATGGAAATTGAGGGGAAAAGAGTTATTTAAAAATAGTAGGTAATAGAAACATTTAAAAATATTTCTGTTCAGGGGGTGCCTGGCTGCCTCAGTCGGTAGAGTATTCGACTCTTGATCTCAGGGTTGTGAGTTCAAGCCCCTGTTGGGCGTGAAGCCTACTTAAAAAAAAAAAATGGCAAAAAAGAATTTCCATTCAGAATTATGGGTTCCTAACTTGTAATGAAAAATAAAAAATCCCCTTAGGATTAATGAATTTTTTTATCAAATAAGTTTCTGTTAGAGGATTTTCCATAAATGGAGATTCAAATGCAGAATGTCTTGTTGCATACTACTGGGGATAGGAGGAAGTAAAGATAGGCAGGAAATCAGTTGATACTTCTATCTTTATCAGGGTGCATGTTGTGTAAAAGCAAAACCCCATCTTAAATTTATAATCTGATGTTTCAGAGGAATTTAAAAACGAATTTCTGTATAGCAGCTGAAATGGGTTCTGCTCCTGCCTTGTTCAGTTCTCTCTCAGCTGGGTGGACATGTTGGGGAGCTGTTTGGATGCAGACGTGCTTCATCTGTGCACTTCTTAGCTGAGATAACAGTGCCCTGAGCCCCACTGCTAAGGTTAACTTGTATACTGCAGAAGGACAACAGATGGAAATTCTGGGTTGCAGCCACTGCAGAAAAATAAAAACATGTTCCAAAGGGAAAAGGATCTTGTATTTCTGCGTTTGAACCTTTGATCTGCATTCACATCTGAAGGGAAGGCTAGACCTTTTGGTGGAGACACATGGCTTTGCATCTGTGAAAACACAGCTGTATATAGCAAAACAAAACTAGTGGAAAATACAATGGTTTTGCTGTGTCAGGCTAGCTGCTAACGCTCAAATTCTATACAAATATTGTCTTTTGATAGCTCTTTCAGAAACCCTTCTTGACTTTCTACGTAATTGTTTAGTAATGTTTTATTTTTTTAAATTCAGATTTTGAGCTCTTTAGGAATAAGGTACATGGGTCGCTTTCATCTTTTCTTTTAAAAAGGCAGTGAAATAAATGGCTTATAGTTAAATTGTAATAGCATTATTTAAATTCTGACCTAATTGGGGGTGATGGGAAAAAAACTAAACCCTTAAAAAAAGAAAGATGAAGGTAGAATTCTAAGTTGATTCTTGATCCTGAAAATCTTTTATTTTTCGAAGATAATATTGCATGTGCTTTGTGCTGTAAGTTACATTCTTAGGCATTCTTGAAATTTATATTCTTAGGCCTCTTAGGCCCTCTTGAAATTGAGCTGCTTGGTTTTGAGCAATTAACATTTGTTAAGTGAATTAGCAGTTCTGCTTTCCTTCATCTTTAAATAGCCATCTTCGGTTAGTTTCTTTATCAGCATTGCCCAGTAATGCAAGCCAAGTTTGTTTCATTGGGAGGCATTTGCCTTGAACCTCCATGTTTCCTCTCCGTCCCAGACACAGAGCCCGTCTGTGTGCCTGCCTTATCCTGCCCCATATGGTGGCTTCCTACTATTGAATTGGCGACCTTTTTCCGTCCCTCCCCTTCCTGTTGGAGCTCTGGCCCCTCTGGGCCGTCCCCACTCCCTGCGACAGGAGTCGGGTGCAGAGAGCTGGTGGACAAAAGATGAGGATGAGAGTTTGATGTATGAGCAGAAGGCCGCCCGCGTGCCCCCACTCTGCAGAGGTGTGCTTACATTTTTCTGAAAGGAGCTGAGCTAAGTCAAGGCCTTTGTGCTGTCACCCTCCCGACCCTCCTTAACGCCAACATCTTCATCAGCAAGCAACGCAGGAACTGAAAAGTAGTTTTCTTTAAGAGAGATAATTTTGTTTTTATCATTTAATAACAACCTTTGGTGTTAATCACGCTGATGGGAAGAGCAGAGCTAGATAACAAGTCCTTCCAAGAAGTTTCCCCTTTGAAGTGCTGGTTCCCGCCTCACCCTTCCAGGAGCGAAGAGGGGGAAAGAAAACAAGTGTGAAGATCTGAAGCCACTGAGGAATGCCGAATTGATGTCTCTCCTCAGTATCCCTTCCCCTCTCACAGTTCTCCCCTCCTTTTCAACTCCCTGCCCTTTGAAACTGCAGGGTTGGGGTGGCCAGGCCCTCCAGCCAGGCCCTGTTGTAGCTACGGGCCTTCTCCAGTAGGCTACAGGCCTCAGGCAGTGGGGCAGCGGGCTGGAGAGAGGAAGAGGAGGGAGAAGAAGCCGGAGGAAGTCGTCGTGTAGATCCTCTGTAGAGTCAGGGCCGAAGGCTTTATCCACTGTGATGAAAGAAAAACAAACAACTGCCCCCCCAAACAAACAAAAAAGCCCTCCCCC
This sequence comes from Mirounga angustirostris, assembly GCF_029215605.1. Classification (NCBI taxonomy): domain Eukaryota; kingdom Metazoa; phylum Chordata; class Mammalia; order Carnivora; family Phocidae; genus Mirounga; species Mirounga angustirostris. Next base: position 11,665,522 of record NW_026991711.1, on the reverse strand, counting down.
AACCCCAAGTCCTCCTTCACAGGTGCATTTTGTTCCTGGGACTGTGGGTGTCACTAGAACCTCTTTTTTTTGCAATTCTAGAAGATACCGTAAAGGACTTGTCAAGCCTATTAATTTTTCAGGCAGAACGGATCAAGCCTGCCTTTGATGCGGCTGCTTCCTAATTTAGTATTCAAAGGTACAGAGTCTCACCTTCTCTTCACTCTTCACATAATTAAAGATTTTTTTCCAGCGGCAGAGAACTAGTGATGTGTAGTATTTTTTGAAGCTAAAGGTCCAACTTCTTATATAACATCTGTTCTTCTCCTTCTTCCTTAAATATAGCCAATATTTACTTTTTGCTGGTACTTAGCTGCATACCATTCACCCTGCGTTTTAATTTTCGACAGATGGGGTTATAAACAGTGCGTTCCCCTCTACCTCATTCCTTTAATTTTAAATATATATATATAATTATGTGTGTATTTATATGTGTATGTGTTTCTGTTCTAACAAACTGATAGTGCAATTAAAAACAGAACTCTAGAATTGTCGATTGCCCTAACTTGTCCATTACTCCTGGTTTTATTTTATACTTGAGCATTCTAAAGTTCACTCACCTGGACTTTCACATGTTTCCATCTGCTGTGTTTAATAGCAAACCGTGACCCTCAAAACCACTTCAGGGCCTTTTGTGTTCTTATCTGTGCATTTCAATACCTTCTGGGAAGTGCCTTCGGTTTCACTACATATGCAAAAATCCCAGCTTGAATTTTTTGACACCCGTTCTCCGTTTGTTGGTGGAGTCCTGTTTTCCATTGTCTGGTTGTTGATGTTGGCAAAAGTCATTTGTTTAACGATGCCAGGATTACTGTGCCTTATTTTTTATTGGAATGAAATCTGAAAATATTGCTAAGTATTTAAAAAATTAATGCATGCTGTTGAAACTGTTACATACTTGCATGGTTTTATTTTCCCATCGTAAGGTGGATAATATTTTAAAGATACTAGGTAGTAATAGTCACTAGAAGCCAATTAAAACCACTAGGATTCTATCAAAAACCTGTTTGACAGTATAAATAATTGATATCTGGAAATAAAGCGGCTGCTCTGTGCACAGGGCCCTTCTGGACACGACTGGGCAGCGTTAGCAATCTCTGTACTTCACGAACCAGGGGACGATTCCTGGGCATTGTCGCCTGGGTTTTAAAAATTTGATGATAAGGCCACATGCAAACAGATTTTTAAAAAACATATTCTTTACCTATGGATAGAGAGGAACAGTGACATTATTTTCAGGTGTTTGAGCTTCTTAGCATAAAGGAACAAATACCCCAACTCCTCAAGAGCCAGGTGTGAACGGAATAAATTGAGGCACTGTCCGGACCCATCCAGCTTTTTAAAAATGATGTGATTAAAAAGGACATCTGAGAACAAATTTATGAAGTTGTTATGGCAACTGAAACACTTGGATTGAAATGTGTGTATCTGAAACATGAAAGATTGTAGGAAGCCGGAGAAATAAGCACGGCATTGTATTTGGGAAAGGCAATTGAACAGTGGTAGCCAAATGTTATTTCTTCGTCGGTCATCATTCAGGGTTACTGCCTTGATTTCCACTTGTAAAAATGTGTGGTGATTGATGTTTTCCCAGACTGTGTCGCCTGAAGTCGCCATGCCTTGAACCAGCGTTTGCTCATTGGTCATTTGACCTGTTGAGAACTCTCTTGTGTTGTGTTCAATGCGGAGATTGCATTTAGAGTTGCCTCGGCATTTGCCCATAAGTTTACCCGTCTGGGTTCTCACATTAACGTCCTTGTTTGTGAGTAGCCTCTACAGTGTGTTCATTCACCATGTCCCCCAACCCTAGCCCACCACTAGTCACCAGTAAACAGCCACACTCAAAGGAGTCAAAAGATTTAAATATTCCCTAGAATTCCCTGCTCTCTTCGAAAAGCTTTATATCCCGTCTACATAACTTGATTCCACCTTAATTTCTCATGCTTTTTAATTTTTCTCTCTGGTGCTGGCAAGAGTATTAAGTAACTGTTGTTTTAAATCACAGGCAAGGATGTTTAAAATTAACACCTACAAATTTGTATTACAGTGTTTTAGAAAATCAGTACTTTAAGCTACATCCAGAATGCTTCAAGTTTTTTCAGTGACTAGATTTCAGATACCTAGCGTCCAGAAAAAAATTTTTTAAGATATTATTACAAATTCTTTGTAATATATATTTTTGCCTTTACATGAAAAAATAGTTAAATGTCAATTATAGTAATTTTAGTAGATTATCCCATAAGTAATACACTATTTTAATTGAAAAGAGTTTGACACCAAAAAATACATTTACACCAAAAAATTGAAAATTTTTTCTTTATTAACATTGATTGTTGAATATTGATTACTGAGTATTTGGTCTCCTTGATTTTAAGCATAGTACTTTTTACTTTGAATAGTCTTAATTCCTAAAATTAAGCTAAGTGAAACAAAGGAGGTGGAAAAAGCAAAATAGTATTTAGAAAGTTTATTTTTCTTAAGTCATGAATTGGAACCTTCTACTCTTGCTGAAATTACTTAGCAGTTTTTTAGTTGGACATGAGGGTATAATACCAAAACTTTCCATGTATAGTGGGGTGTTTTCCTATTTCTTTAAAGACTAAGCTCAAAACGTTATTCTATTGCAAAATTAACTGCTGTTAATCTGTCAGACTTATTATTCATTTTAAATATTTAAATCTGTGCATTTGTGTTTTTAATCCCTTTTTGCGTATGTACATGGAAGTGATTCTATTTTGATATGACTTCCTTATTTTGAAAATTCATAGATCGAAGATAACATCAAAATAAAAAAGTGTTTCAAGAGTATTAAACATAAGGATTTGGGGTATCTGCACACACTTTACAGTAATGGATTTCCTTTTTCCTTTCTTTAGTCTTTCAATTTTAAGGATAAAAAAAAAAGTATGAATTTGATGCTTCCAAAGTGGATACTATTTTATTTCAGGTGGGTCGTTTAATAGTTTGTTGATGTTTTCAAGGTCTCTAAACAAAGTCTGATGTGTTAACAGTCTTATTAACGATGTTAAAATAGAATTAACAGCTTGTGGATGCCTCCAGAGCACAATAGCCTGTCAACCTCGCCTGCCCCCTTATAAATTGTACCCCTGCTGTCTTCCCTTTGTTTCATGCCCAATCAGCAAACTAAACTTTTGTGGAGAGAGAAGGCAGTTCAAGTGTTTCTGCTGCAGCTAAAGGGAGGAGCTAATGTGGAATTTACTGGGAGACCAATCAGTGCTGGAGGGAAGAATGACCCCAGATTGGGAAGAAGGACTTTGTTGACCTGCTTGGCTCCCTGACCTTTCCTTGCTATTTTGTCACTTTAAAGAGGTTTACTCTAGTTGTCGAGTACTTTATGATGCTTCTACTAAAGCTGCAGAAGTTTTAGAAGTTTGAGATTATTTAAGATAAATCTCAGCACACATTTGATAGTGCTGTGTGATCTTTAGTAATTTGATGAGATGTTAGCACTTAAAATTATTTAAAAAGCTGACACAGCAATAATAACGTGGTTTTGTTTTTTTTTTTAAGGGAGGAATAGATTTTCATCAGTTATCTTGAGCCAAATAGATTCTAAATCTTTTCTAGTGTCTTTTCCCCGTAGCTACTTTTGTGGAGAGAGAATCACATTAGCTACTGATGTTAGACCATTGGTTCTATTTTGTTGAATGTATGTTTTGAAAAAATAGATTTCTATCCTTTTTTAAGTTTGTTTGTTTGTTTGTTTGTTTTTTAGTAATCTCTATTATCTAGTGTGGGGCTCGAACTCATGACCCTGGGATCAAGAGCTGCATGCTCTTGCAACTGAGCCAGCTGAGTGCCCCTATATCTTCTAAGTCTTTAAAAGATTTTTATTTGTCAGGTAATAGTTAAAATGAGTTGAAAACTAAGATTTTTAGGAGAAGGTTTATTTTTTCATTAGCATTGCTAATCTGACAAATTGTCACATTTAAAGTACAGATTTATGGGTTAACCTGACAAATGGGTGATGCCATCTTTTCCTTTGCCACCATCAAATTTAATAACTTAGATAGTACAGCACATTTATAAAATATTTCCCAATTCTCACTGCACATTACACCAGTTTTGGTAAGGGATAATGAGACATTACTGAGACTATTATTTTTTGTGTATGTGTGGTTCTTATTTACCTTTAAATGGGCCACTGTTCAGTGGCTCAAAATACAGTGCTGAAGTCTGAGATATTGGTACATCTTGGTACAAAGAAAGAACATCTCATGCTAGAGTCCTGCAGGACTGAACATTTTCTTTAAATCAAGGTTTAGGGGCGCCTGGGTGGCTCAGTCGTTAAGCGTCTGCCTTCGGCTCGTGTCATGATCCCAGGGTCCTGGGATCGAGCCCGCATCGGGCTCCCTGCTTGACGGGAAGCCTGCTTCTCCCTCTCCCACTCCCCCTGCTTGTGTTCCTGTTCTCGCTATATCTCTCTCTGTCAAATAAATAAATAAAATCTTAAAAAATAAATAAATAAAACAAGGTTTAAGGTTTAATAAAATTACTCAAATGCATATTAGACACAGGGAATGAGATGTAGTTAAATGAACTATGATTTCAAAATATGGTAATTTTGTCAAGGAATATGCTAGAATGAAAATTAGGCAGTACAAGCTTATCACTTCTCTTAGCTCACATTGTGCTACTTAGGTGAATCTCAAGGGGAATGTTTCCTCCTAACTTTATAAACCCTAGAGATATGTATCCATTGATTGAACAATGTATCAAACTGGAGCAAACAGGGCCTCTTTCGATACTAGCCACATGCATGGGTATAAATAATAACATTTTCTGGTTGGCATCTTTGAATGCACACTGCTTCATTGGGGTCATTTTATCTGGCCAAGGAAGAATGTCTTTGTGGTATTTCTCCCGTGACTGTAACTGCTTGTCACTTTTACCCAAAGCACTCGTTGCTGCCTACCCCATCCCATGGCCTAACGTGTCCTCACGTTCCACTGCTGGGCAGCAGAACCATCTTGCAACCAAGTGTAACTGACCTCTTTTTTTGGTGTGCCTGCTGAACAAGTATTCCAGGCTCTAGAGTAGGGGATTTGCCTAGGGATGTGGGCACCACGCTTTTGTGGAGACCAGACATCAGTACTGTAGCCACCTGATGCAAGTGTCCAGTGCATGTCTGCATGAATTGGGGGTGATAAGAAGCCAAAGGGATTAACAACAAACAAAGAAACCTTGTTACCTTTGTGCAGAAGCCAGCTGGCATCTCACAGGGACAACTTCAGCTGCTCCATTGTCACTAAAGCTGGGCTCGGATGGATCTCATTTGCTACTGCTGTTCTAGGAGCATGCCACAGGCTTGGTCACCACAGGGAAAGGGGAAAGAAGCAACTGGGAGCCCAGTGCTAGGACCCATGTCTTGTTTCAGGTGATGCTGAGAGGGATAAGACTGCAAATTTAACGAAATTTTAATAGTGCAGTTTCTCTCCTTAAAGACATTGTAAATAGCATTTATCTTCCAAAAGTTCTCTCCTTTTTTTAAAAAATCATTTATTTTATAAGCTTGAAGGAAAAAGAGAAGTTGGTGGTCCCAGCATTTGTCTTAGTTGTGGCCTAAATGGATTGTAACTCTTGACCACTGACATTTAGTGAGATGATCAGGGTCATGGACTTGGAGCTATATCCCAGTTCAGGTCTGGGACCAGGCCCCTTGAACAGAAGTTTTCATGTGCTCTTAGAGTTCTGAACTGGCCACAGCAACTTCCAGGAAAGTAAAGGATACAAATAAAGTTTCTGGCAATTTTACTGTTTGCTTCTGCATTTTAAAATTTATCAAAAGTAGAAGTAATTTTTCTCTGAAATTTTGTAATTCCCTGAAGTGGATACTTTAAAGCCAATTGTGTTGAAGAAAGAATTCATATGTGCTTCTTTATTTAATCATAAGGGAGACTGGGAGAAAGGACGTTTTATTTTTCAGTAGTTTTTGTTCCATAAGAATATAAAATTATTGTTATTAGGGTTAGTAATACTTACCTTTGCCTAATACTTTATAATTTTTAATATACTTTTAAAAACATTATCAAATATAATCCCTGAAAGAGTCCTACAGGAAGATATTATTGTCCTGGTTTTATAGATGAGGAAACAATAAATGCACATACTCATAACATGCCACATAGTGCCAGCTTTGTATTTCCAGAGAATTCTATGTTTTAGGAAATGTATTTGGTATGTAAAATGGCTAGAAGACACAAATCTAGTCCTGAAGAAGTTATTTTGTGCCACATCAGTTATAAAAGATGACAAAAAACTGGAATAAAATTATATGACAATGTGCAATCCCCCTTTAAATACATAATTACATGAATATTAGTTTTATTATTGTTTCGTTTTGACGTATTTCATGTGTAAAATGCTGTAATATGTTACATAATAATTAAATAGGAGAATTATCCCCCATGTTTTTAAAGATAGAAATTATAATCACAATATCATAACAGAAGAATATTTTCCAGTTAAAAGATAGTCTGATTCGTAGTTTAAAATATGAATTTTTTAAATGAAATCTCAAAATGGTCAAAATATATTTACTCCTAAAAATCATATATTTTTTTCTCCTGCTTATTAAAGACTAGGTATCCAGGGTATTTGTTTTGGGGCAATTTAATGCTACTGTTCAGAAACAGAACTATGTTATTGGGGACAGGAAAATCTGATTAGTGTTTCTAAGAATTATTATAGCACAGCAAGACAGGGAAGCAGTCCAAAAGCACTAAAGGTTAAACACATTTTATAATAACTAGGAGAAGGCTTTACTTGTTTTAAAAAAATATTTCTTAAGAACCATTAAAATTGTCTAAGTGATATCTTTGACTACTTTCCATTATAATATTTTTATATTATTTTCATAAAAAATATTTTTTTGAGAGGAGCAGAAGAGGAAGAATTACAATGAGAAAGAAAACCAAAACAGTTTCCTATTTTACAAGATCCAAAATCTTAGCAATGTAGTTTTTAGTGAAAAAAATTATTAATGTAAACTTTCATATGATAACCCTAACAAGTCTCCACATATGGTCCCAAAGGTTTTTAAAAAAATAAAACTGGGGAAATAATTATTTTATGAAAAAAGGTTGATGTAGAATTTCTTTAGGGCTGCTCTTAGAAGCAATTCAAGCTTCATTTCTATCTTTAATTCTGATAATCAAGTGCACATTTTGCATTCTAGAAGTTTAGAGAAGGAAAAACTATTGGTATTATATGTCCAGGTTTTTTTTTTTTTAAACAGCTCTAACATCAAAATGGCCAAACTGTTGGACTGATTCATGTTAGATAAAACAGATGGGATTCCCAGATCGTGCACCGTTCAGCCGTTTGATGGAATTCGCGCCACCCTGACCAGCGAGCCCAGATGGCGCTTAAATCTGTCACTCTTTAACGACCCTACTGTTTTTTAAAAATATTTTTATATTTGAGCCCATTCGGTTAATCTGAGAGATTAATCATTTCCAAGATATGTCTGGGGAGGGATTTACTGTGGGTTTCATTTGGAGGAGCTGAGGATAAGAAGAAGGAAGAGGCCTCCTAGAAACAGGTCTACCTCTAGAAGGAACATGAGGAGGGGGGCCTGGTAGACTTGGGCTTTGGAGCACTTTCTGGGCAGCAAGACTGAGAAGGCCACATAAAGAATAGTGGCACTGGGAGTTAGGGAAGAAGAGGGACGTTTGGGTGGCTGTGGAGCGGATGAGTGGAGATGCCCAGAGAAACTATTGCATTGCTGAGCTTAGACCCCAGCAAAGGACCAAGGGCCCACTGACCACACCAGGGTGGCTTTATGTGCTCTGATGCTAATCACACTGGGATGACTCTGGTGGGTGTGCCACCTGGGGTGGAACCCAGAGATCCGATCCAACACAATAAGCCTCTCTCAGGTGGTTCTTTTAGAAAGAACCTGTTCTGCAACAGAACATTCACAAATCTCACAGCGTTTTTCCCTGAAGGGTTTTTCCCCCTCTCTTTCTTAAATTACTATGTTAAGTCAGTTTAGTTTGCTGAAATGCTTCAGTGATTTGGGGCATGAGATGCTCACTGGCTCCTCCCTCCAAAATCTCTAACCTTGGATACATTTGCAGAGTGGCTTGGAATTGCTTTCTATTCCTGCTGAGATGGGAAAAGGAAAAATGAATGGTTTTTCATTATGCAAACCCAATTTTTTTTATTTGCATTTGAATCAGATGTAGTAGGTGTCAAAATACGGTGCAGAATTTACACCACTCGTGTGAAAATTTGCACTGCCCCAAAAAGCGAACAGAAATGGGCAAACCCACCTACATTAACAAAATTTAAAATTCCCTGCTCTCTTTAACGATGTTCTTGGTGGTATTTGGGCTACTTAGTGGTGGTTTTCCTGTTTGTCACCTGATGCTCCCTATATAGGTATCCTTGCTTTTTGAAAGTTTGCGTTATGCCACGTTGCTTTTACGAAAGACCTACATTAGTCCCTGTTTTCACTAACTCAAAGAAATCCTAAGAGGATTTTTGCTTTTACAAAAAAAGCAAAAATGGCATTCAGCATTGGTTTTATAGCAAACTGTTAGAGAGGCATTGCAAACCCATAGCATCCAGAGCGGCCCCACCAAGCTCCTTCCCCGAGAACTGCACTCAGCATCTCAGCATCAAGCCACCAGAGCTTTGAACTGTGTCTGTGAGCATTTGTGCTTTATCTCCATTTATTTTGTGCATCTGTTAGCAAGATGTGTTGTAAGGTATCAGAAAAGCCTAAGACGGGGTATTTTTTGGACCTGGAAATGCTAAAAAAAAATTTCCATATACATTAATGATAATTGCTTCTTCACTTTATGCCATTTCAGCTTACAAAAGGTTTCAGAGGAATGCTCTACTTTCAGATAATGGGAGAAACCTATACTTGGGAGTCTCATGGAAGGCATGCTGATATGTCTTACCCTTGTGCGTGGCAGAGCACATGGGAATGGAGTCCCAATGTCCTGTGCCCCACCTGAGTATCTGCACACTGAAAACATGTTAGAATTCTGCTTCACAGGGTTTCCAAGGCAAGTTAAATGACCTTCATGTACACTCAAAAGTCAGCAGAGACGCAAGTTATGTGGGGAGGTTCCTTTGGAAGCTTTAGAGCTCTGGGGGGTCTCAGGGACTCAGGGTCTGTTAGAAATTACTGCTATACCAGAATACAGTGGGAGCTGACACTTGTTTACTAACCACCCTTTGTAACCATCCCATGGAGATGAAACTAGGTAAGTTTTGAATAGAGTAGAAGAACGTCAAGCACAGAATATGTTGTTTTCATTTTAAGTCTACTGTAACCATTCAACTATCACGGTCCTCGTTTTCTCTCTCTCTCTCTCTCTCTCACACACACACACACACACACACACACACACAGAGCCAGATTATGGAAAGGATTGCTTATAATCATGCTTAAAGGATATTGCTTTTTACAGACAGTAAATTGTCATTGGAAGAGTGGAGAGGCCACCCTGCATCTAATTCTGTAACATGTTTAGGACTGGATGGTAATTAGTAAGACTCAGTTTTGTGTGTATGTGCACTGTGTATCGGCTTCAATTTCTTAGGTAGTCTTTGGATATTTACGGAATAAAATTGAAAATTTTAATGGAAGCAACTAATGCCCACATTAAAAATTATGAAGTCATATAATGTATTTGGTATTATCTGAACAACCAATTTTTTACCTCTTTGACTAGGAGTATATATACCTAATAGTCCAAATAAATATTCTCTCTTAAATTTTACCTGTCAACTCATTCCATACTCACCTCATTTCCTCTGAAGACTGAAATCTCTCAGGGCACCTGGCTGGCTCAGTCAGTCGAGTATGAGACTCTTGATCTCAGGGTTGTAAGTTTGAGCCCAACATTGGGTGTAGAGATTACTTAAAAATAGAATCTTAAAAAAAAAAAAAAAAGACTAAAATCTCTCTGCTATTTCAGTTGGCAAATGTTCTGTTTAGGAACAAAAGGAGATATGTATATTTGAAGAATTCTGTGGTCACCTGAGAAATGGCGAGGCTTTCACCCATCATTTTCACTAATGCCAAATAATTATTAAAAATGAGGAGCAGAGGGGCACCTGGGTGGCTCAGTCAGTTAAGCATCTGAGTTCAGCTCAGGTCATGATCTCAGGGTCGTGAGCCCCGTGTTGGGCTCCCCGCTCAGTGGGGAGTCTCCTTCTCCCTTTCCCTCTGCCCCTCCCCCTGCTGTGCTCTTTCTCAAATAAATAAATAAAATCTTTATTTTTTTTAAAGATTTTATTTATTTATTTGACAGAAAGAGACACAGCGAGAGAGGGAACACAAGCAGGGGGAGTGGGAGAGGGAGAGGCCGGCTTCCTGCAGAGCAGGGAGCCTGATGCGGGGCTCGATCCCAGGACTCTGGGATCATGACCTGAGCCGAAGGCTGACGCTTAATGACTGAGCCACCCAGGCGCCCCAATAAAATCTTCTTTAAAAAGTGAGGAGCAGGGTCGCCTGGGTGGCTCAGTCGTTAAGCGTCTGCCTTCAGCTCAAGTCATGATCCCAGGGTCCTGGGATGGAGCCCTACATTGGGCTCCCTGCTTGGCAGGAAGCCTGCCTCTCCCTCTCCCACTCCTGCTGCTTGTGTTCCCTCTCTTGCTGTCTCTTTCTCCGTCAAATAAATAAATAAAATCTTAAAATAAAATGAGCAAAAATAATACTTCACTCTTAATGAACTGTTGGCCATTTGGACTAGATGACTGTGTTTTGGTAGATAGAAGAAAGAGGAAAACTGCTCTCTTCATTGCCTGTGTCTACATTCCCTCCTTGGCATGAGACTGGCACAGCAACCCCAACCTGGCTCCTGGAGGTTGAACTGAGCATTTCGTGGCCAGGTCCAGGAGCCAAACCAGGAAATAGGATTAAGGGATAAAGCCAAACTCAAAGGCCAGGGTACAGTCAAATCAAGGTATTCATGTAGATGAAGAGTTACAGGAACAAGAGTCAGATTCAGAGCAATCTGAAAGCTGGATTCAGAGTGGAAGGTAGGAGATGGAGCCCCTAGAAGTGTCCTCAGCTGTCGAACAGAACCACTGGTGTTCTTGTAGGGCCTTAGCTTTGAACAGGTGGTGAGGTAGTAAGGACCCAGAGTGCTGTGACGAACGTGTGGGTTGCCCATTCTTTCTAGAACCCTCTCTAGCCATTGGCAAGAATTCCACAGGCTCTTTTCAGAGTATCTTTTAAGAATCAAAGAAAAAAGTCATAAGGCTTAAAAAAGTTGGGTATCCCTAAGAACCCTAGTTTTCCAAATAGGAAATGTAAAGTTGGATGGGGGTTTCAGGTTATTTCATTTTCTTCATCTTTGAAAGATTTCCTAGTTCACTGAGAGCCTGCCTTCAACTGCATGGATATCATAAAGTTTCTTTTTCATTCCCTATAAAGATCCCTATTTTTAGTTTTTTAAGAACTGTTACAACTGAGATATAAACGGTATTCTGCACCCCACACAGTACGCATCTCAGGATTAGACACAGAGTTCCTAAAACTGCAAGACAAGTTTAGTCTTAGTGAATCTGTTAGGTTTCCTTATAGGCATATTTTATCATATATTTAATTTTAGTGGAAGGCCTGTTAGAAATTTCCATGTGTATAAGTGATGCTTACAAAGTTCTCACTATCCAAATTATGTAGAATTTCCCATCGCAGTTTATAATTTCCTGAAACATAACTAAAAGATTTTATTTATTTATTTGAGAGTATGAATGGGGGGAGGGGCAAAGGGAGAGGGAAAGGGAAAAGCAGACTACCTGCTGAGCAGGGAACCCAACATAGGGCTTGATCCCAGGACCCTGAGATCTGACCTGAGCTGAAGACAGACACTTAACCAACTGAGCCACCCAGGTGCCCCAACTGTTTGTAATTTCTACACACATGCCCTAAAAGCAGCATCCATCAGACCCACCCTTAATGAAGGATGGGATACTTAATGAAAGACTGGACTACCAGGCCAAGGAATTGAAACTGAGCTGGAAGGAGCTTCTGAAAGTTTTCAAACTGGGGAGGGACATGATTGCATTTTAGGAAGATTAATGCATAGCAGTGGATAAGAACTCAAGGGCTCAGTGGGGGCCAGGGAAAGACTGGAAGCCAAAAAGCTAAAGTTAGGAAATGATTGCAAAAGTTCTATTAGGAGGTGACAGGGACCCACATTTGTACATTGAAGAGAGTGTGAGAGCCTCTCCTTCTACCTGGACTCGTGTCACTGATTTGTGCACCCCATTGCCAAGCACACAGTCCTCATCTCATCTTCTCTCAGTTCACCTTCAGTTCTCAACTCATGCCTTCAGGCTTCTGACTGCCCTTTGGGAAGCTCCCTCACAAGCCTACAGCTTTGAGGCCAAGAACTGTGTCTTACTCTATTCTTCTTTTCAGTGTCTAATAGTATAAATGTAGTAGGTGCTCAATGAATACTTATGAATAAATGAATCAATTCTGAAAGCAACTTACTATGCAAACTTTTAGCAAGTGATATTGTGACTTTGGAGCAGTTAATGCACATTCCTTTGCTTCCTGGTTTTAATTTGGTGGCAAGAGACAGTTATGGCTAAGAACATAGGCCCAGGAAGTTAGAATATGGTTACCGTATTTGTTGTCCCATGACCCAAGCAAGTTATTTGATTTTTCTGTCTCAGTTCTCTCGTTTGAAAATGAGGATACTGTTATATGAACAAATGAGACCAAATATCCACGCTTCTCAGATCATTGCCTGGCACAATGTTAGAACTCATATAATTATTAATTATGATTTATTATAATTAGTATTGATAGCAATCGTAATGGAAGCCATTTACTACATTTTGGTCTGTGATTGAAAGTTTACTGATAGTAAGGGATATATTGAGATGATAAGCATGATCATTTTATTCAGTCCTTCACATTCTGTGGGGCTACTCATCTTTTTAAATGATATTTATATATAAATGAAACTTCAGGACAACCATGAAAGTTTATGTGAAAGTGTGTTATAAAGAATCATATTGAATATATTAAGAGCTGTTTAATGAGCTGGTATAGAACTCAGAAATGTTCATGTGTGTTTACCCAGCATAAACTACAGTGATTCCCGAGGAGCCTGAGCAAATTCTAGCTCTCCTCTTGACTTAGTATTGGGACATGACATGGACTTTTTGTAATTAAAGAAGAAAAAAAGATTGAAAAAAGAAAAAAAAAAGATGCTAGATTCTAGCCATGCTGAAGCCCAGAGGTATACATTGTAATTGATCACTGATGGTTTTATTTTTAATTTTGACTCCAAGCACCACCTGTGCTGGTGATAGTTATGAATACAGGGATGGTGAGATTGCTTCTTGTTGGGAGTTGTCACCTCTGAAGCAGGCAGTGCAGGCCTCCTGGGTGGTGCTTGAGTGTCGGATCTGTCTCATGTCTTTTAGAAGACGATATCACTCTTTAATATAGATCTATATTATTAGCCATTAGCTGTCTCTCTCTCTCTCAAATGAATAAACAAAATCTTAAAAGAAACACCATAACAATAAGTTTTGAATATATAAAATTTTTACTTAGGATATGGCAGTGCTTCCACAGTCTTCGTTGGAAAGTTTCATGCAACATTTCTAAAGTTGCAGATTGTGAATAAAATCAATATGTTCTCGTTTCTAAACTCAGCAGTGCATTTTGCGTACAAGACCAGTGTTATATACAAGATAGACAGGTCACTTTAACTTTTCTCCTTTTGTAACACAGGATATTTTGGACCTCTCCCTGTTTAAAGACCATCTCCATATGTCATTGCAGAGAGGAGCCCCACTGTAGAACTCTACGCATCTCGAAGATCACTTTAGTTTGATGGACATCTCTATAATCTGCTCTTTTCTCTCTGCTTCAAATGTTAGTACTTAGCTCTTGGGAAATCTAGAACACATTCTCCTCCTTTACCTGTGAATTTTCATTTGCCAGACAAATGTAAATATCTCAACATCCACAGTTTTATTGTAAGACTTGTGGAGTTGAGAGAATCTCCTCTGTGTCACCTAGCATGTTTCAGGGCCGTAATACTAAACAGCAGCAATAACCCTTTACATCAATTTTCTCCACTGTTCATTTCGTGTAAAAATCTGTGTAGCAAAATTTTATACCCTTACCTCATAAAGTCACCGTTAAACAAATGTTGGCAGGTGATAGACCCAGTGGGATTTCAGTAGTCATTCATTCATCCAACCAATATATATTGAGGAACTACCTTGTTCTAGGCATTTGAGATCCATCAGTGAACAAGAACAAATATCTGCCCTTCTGGAGCTTATGTTTTAGCAGCCTGACAACAAATAGCAGAGATAATAAATAAATAGATGCAGAATTTTAGAAGATGGTGAAAGAAAAGGCAGCTGGGCCCAAGAAACTCCCTCTGGGGTGAGGAAGGGAAAGCAGGCTGCAATCTTAAATAGCACACTAAGGATAAGCCCCATTAAGAAGGTGAAATATGAGCAAAGGCTTGAAGGAGGGTTGGACTTCTATAGTATGTCTTCTTATATATGCATATACCTGGGAGAAGAGTGCTCTAGGCACACACAGGGAACACCCTGTGTCTAAGGATAGCAAGGAGGCTTATGGGTCTGGAGTGGAATGAGAGAGGGGTGGCAAAGCAGTAAGAGATGAGATGAAGGAAGTATTGGATGCCAAATTGCTGTAAGGACTTTTTCCAGTACAAGTGAAGGGAGAACTATCACAGAGTTCTGAGCAAAGGAGAGACATGATAAGACCCATATTTTAAGCCTATCCCTCTGTAACCAGTATTGAGAATAGACTGTAAGGGACGAGGGAAGAAGCAGGGAGACCAGTCAGGAGGTGGTTGCCTTGAGCCAGCTGAGGGCTTGATGGTGTTTCAGACCAGAGTGGGAAGTGGTGAGATGTAGTTTGGATATATTCTGAAGCAGAACCAACAGAACTTCCTGGTAAATTGAATGTTTCTTGGTTGTAAATAAAAGAGAAGTCAAGGGTGACTATCAAGGTTTTTGGCTCTAGTTGCCTTCAAATGAGATAGGAGAGGCTACAGATGGAACATGGTTTCCTTGGGTGTTGGGGCCAGAGGAGGAGGATCAGGAGTTTAACTTTGGACATGTTGACTTTTAGATTCTCTACTAGAAATCAGGTAGAAATGCCAAGTTGGCAGTTGAATGTAGGAGTCCAGAATTTGGAAGAGTGGCCTGGACTGGAGAGCTACATGTGGAAGTTGCTAGCATAGTGGTGGCATTTAAACCAGTAAGAACAGGTGGGCTCCCAGTGGGAAGAGTGTGAGGCTGTGGACCCAGGGCTGACTGTGGGACACTCCCAACATTAAGGGACAGGGTGGAGGGAAAGTGGGAGGGAAGATGCAGCAAAGGAGATGGGGAAGTAGCAAGCAGTAAGAGAGGATTATAACTAAGGAGTGTGTGTCCTGGAAATCAGGTGAACACAATGTATCAAGATGGGTGGGGGTGGTGTTTATGCTACATGGTGCTGGTAGGTCAAGTAATTTAGGAACTGAGAATTAGCTAATACACTTAGCAACATGGGGGTCATTGGTGGCCTCAACAAGAACAGATTTGGAGGAGGTATGGGTTTTTCCTCTTCAGAAGAGGAGAAATTTTAAATAATACTGTATTTACTTCTGTAAATACTGTATATGCTTCTACTGAAACATACATTAAAAGGACCCAAAATGTAAGGGATCTGTACTTTTAAAAATACATGTGTAACAACTTTATTGAAATGCAATTTATGGGGCGCCTGGGTGGCTCAGTTGGTTAAACGACTGCCTTCAGCTCAGGTCATGATCCTGGAGTCCCGGGATCGAGTCCCGCATCGGGCTCCCTGCTCAGCAGGGAGTCTGCTTCTCCCTCTGACCCTCCCCCCTCTCATGTGCTCTCTCTCTCTCGTTATCTCTCTCTCAAATAAATAAATAAAATCTTAAAAAAAAAGAAATGCAATTTATATATCATATAGTTTACCCACTTACAGTGTGCAATTCAATGGTTTTTAGTCTATTTACAGAGTTGTGTGACCATTACCACAGTTAATTTTACAACATTTTCATCACCCCTAAAAGAAACATCATACCTATTAGCAGTCATTGCTCTGCAAACTCTCCACGCCTAGGCATCCACTAATCTATTTTCTGTTTCTATGTATTTGCCTATTCTGGATATTTCATATAAATGGAATCATAAAATATGGTCTTTTGTGACTGATGTCTTTCCCTTAGCATAATGTTTTCAAGGTTCATCCATGTTCTAGCATGCATCAGTACTTTATTTCTTTTTTTTCTTTCAAAAGATTTATTTATTTACTTATTTGACAGAGAGAGAGACAGCAAGAGAGGGAACACAAGCAGGGGGAGTGGGAGAGGGAGTAGCAGGCTTCCTGCCGAGCAGGGAGCCCAGTGCGGGGCTCAATCCCAGGACCCTGGGATCATGACCTAAGCTGAAGGCAGACACTTAGTGACTGAGCCACCCAGGCACCCCAGTACTTTATTTCTTTTTATGGCTAAATAATGTTTCCTTGTATGGATGATCAGTTGATGGACATTTGGGTTGTTTCTGCATTTTAGTCATTGTAACACTGTTACGAACATTTGTATACAAGTTTTTGTGTGGACATATGTTTTCTAGGGTATATACTTAGGAGTGGAATTAGATTTCTACTTTCTTGTTAATATTACCAAATAGCCTATATCAGTGTTATCACAATTTCAGAGCTAGAGGTAAAAAAAAAAAATGAGACAAAGTTGAGAAGTGGGACCTAGAGCACCTGTAGTCCTTTTTTCTTTCCCAGATCCCTCCATTTCTAGAGCTATTGTAGCCATAGTTACTGTTGAGGTACTGCAGTGCTAAATGAATGGATATTTCTCTTTGTTCTGTTTCTGAGCATAATGCTATATAGTAGACTGCATCAAAGAGGGCAGAGAGTGAAGGAGAGAATCCACCTGCCATTGGCTTACTGAGAATATAAGGTTATTTCAGAATCTAGGTCATTGTTTACTTCTAGCTACATAAAATTTTCAAGTAGATTTTCTTACAGCATCTCCAAAATAAAGACGCCAGGAAAGGCAGCCAAATACATTAACTTTGAGAAAAAAACAACTACTTGTAATTGCCTATCAGTCTTTGGATTTACTTCTGGGGAGTACCAATTAAAAATCTCAAACATAGCTTTTTCAGTGGAATTATATTAATATGAAAGAGTTTTATCAAATATGATCACGTGTGTGTGTGTGTGTGTTTGGTTTTAAACATTTCCGTAATGAGTTCCCAAGTGCTTTTTTGGCTGTGGTTATTAAAGCTTGTGTGTTTGCAATTTATTTGGCAAAATGCCTTTAGTGAAGAAAGGATATAGTGTTCTCTTGGTTCTTTGCCCAAATTAATTTTGGAGAAGTCTGTGACTATGTTTAGTTCATGTCATTCATTGGAGACAAGTCATTGTAATTACATTTGATCACAATCAGTTTACAGTTGTTTTATCATGTTTTCATGCTGAATATCTACTCAGACTTGATAGCAAAACTCAATGGCTACTGTTTTATTTGTACATAAAATGTTTTATAGCCTTTTTTTGCAGTACACATCAGGTTTCAATCATCACTGCTGCATAGTCAGAGGAAAGAGATGGATAAAGAACTATCAAAAATCCTTTTGACTATATAAAATTTTATTTCGGGTCACCTTGCCATAAAGGATATTGAATATATTTTGTGTCTTTTCCCCCCAACATGTTAACAATTGTAGAAGAATTACAATATTTGGAGAAAACCATATGAAATGTGGAACATAGTTCACCTACGATGGTTTACATTTGCATTCGCTTTCCACGGAAAGTGGGTATATTGAGTATTTTGAATGGCTCCTAGGTAATAGAATTAGAAGGCAGCATATTGTTATTTTTGGGATTTAAAAGCAGGTTATCTTCTTAACTGTAAGGCTAAACATTTTGTCATTGTTGTTTCAGAAAGTCTGCTCTAACATCTGCACTGTGTGGCAGAGTTACATTTCAGAGTGTTATTTACAGCTACCAAATGCTGGAGACTCTCAAGTACCGGACAGTCCCTGATTTGCTAATTGTGGTAGCCCTGCTTCACCAGTGAATTTGGGTGAATTCACTCGTTATCTCCCAAGTGTCAGTTCTCACATTATTTTCCCCAAAAGGTTGGTCCCTAGTCCTTCTGAAAACTGCTGTTCTCTATATTTTTGATTCTCCCTGGTTGAAGACGCTCCTGTTAGAAAAGTGTAATTAATGGGAAACTTTGACATCCAGCTGAGAAAATTAGTTTGCATCAAAAAAGGCAAGATAGAGGATTAAAGAAATTTTAGTCCTAATCTAATTAACACCAATTAAAAGATGCAGATGTATTTGCACCAACAAATTGTTAATTATGCACCAATTTGCCTCTTCTACGACAAAACTAAAATTAGGATAGTATTATTATCTTTTTTGTTTTAGGAGACTACCAGAGCGGGTTTGTTACAATCATCTTTTGTATAATTAGAGAAAAGGTAGGTGGCAGGAGTTAGTGTGAAATATTTTACTCTCCTGATATTTTCACGTTGAGTAACTCTTTAAAAACAGAAAGTACAGGAGAATTTTCTTAGCATGTTTCTCACAGACATCTGATGAGGATCTAGTATGTACTGGATCCTTGCTCCATGCAGTGAAAAACTGAGCATGTGTGCAGCAAACTGGGTTTTCTCATTCAGAATATTTCAGCTGCTCATATTGCTGATACGCTGTTCCTTAGAGAAAGCCTTGTGACCTAAATTGTACGGTTAACTAAACTCTGCCCTGGATACATGTTAGAAAAGGAGACTTGAACTTTCCTTAGTCCTCAAGAAGTGGTCTGTCATGTCCCCAACCTCATCTTTAACACTGTGGCCTTTTGGGGTATTCTGCTTACATCTTCGTCACTTGGCAGATCTGTGCTTCTGTTTACCAGAGTATTACTCAGATGTCCACTGTGCTGGGACTTTGATTTTACCTTTTGAATCACTCTTACAGGTCCTCAGATGGTGATCTGAGTAATTGTGTAGGGGGTGGTGAAACACAGACCTATTATGTCTGCAAATGACACATCTGTCCAAGTGTCACGTAATGAGTAACCACAACCCACTTTATATAAACCATATTTTTTTCTCTTTCCAAAATGGAGCGGGTAGAGTGAGGGAAATAGCTGCTAGAAATGGGAGGAAAGGCGTATCTATGGATTCCTCTGGCCATTAACTAGATGCAGAATCCAGCAGCTGCCCTTAGATTTCCAGGTGCCCATTGTTAAACTTCAGCCAAAGAAAATATTTGGCCAACCAGGTCCTGGTGTGAGAAACAGTATTTTTTTTAAAAAGATTTTATTTATTTATTTGACAGAGAGACACAGCAAGAGAGGGAACACAAGCAGGGGGAGTGGGAGAGGAAGAAGCAGGCTTCCCGCTGAGCGGGGAGCCCGACGCGGGGCTCGATCCCAGGACCCTGGGATCATGACCTGAGCCGAAGGCAGACACTTAATGACTGAGCCACCCAGGCACCCCAGAAACAGCATTTTTTAAAGAGCAGTGTTACTACTGTCCAGTGTGTATACTTAGAACCTAAATAACAATACCTAAATGGCCATGTTTTATTAGTGGTGCAATAGTTAATATAAAAATTTAGGATTGTCGGGGCGCCTGGGTGGCTCAGTTGTTAAGCATCTGGCTTCGGCTCAGGTCACGATCCCAGGCTCCTGGGATCAAGCCCCACATCAAGCTCCCTGCTCAGCGGGAAGCCTGCTTCTCCCTCTCCCACGCCCCCTGCTTGTGTTCCTTCTCTTGCTTTGTCTCTCTCTGTCAAATAAATAAATAAAATCTTTTTAAAAAAAAATTTAGGATGCTCAATTTGCATTTTTCAGTATTTGTGCTAGAAACTTTTGCATTCATGACTTTGGATGAAAGCAAACTGCTATAAAGTAGCTTTTACTGGCTGGTATTTTCATGGGTAATGGTGGCTTGAAGTTGGCCTACTAATGGGAGAATTTCACAATGGCAACGCCTATGACAGCAAACGGCGGGGCATTCTTAAAAACAATGTCTTCCTCCACACACTCACAAGAGAATATCTGATCCCATCTTTGATTTCTAGAGCACCCATTGTACTTCTCGGTGCTTATGCCTGCAAGTCTCTAAGGATGCAGTGCACCTTTCTGTAAAAATGTATTCCCATATCATAGATCCCATGTAAAATGTTTTGTGAATCAATTTAGAAGGTAAATAACATAGCCTGATGAAATGGTATTAGTGGGCTTAGGATAGCAATTGCTTGACTGATATTTCTGTTGTATTAGAATAAAAGAATGATGCCTCAGTTGACCAAGTCTTATAAAAGGACCCCAAAAATAATTACCAAGGACTGGTCAGCTCACAGACCAAATCTCTCACCCCCTAACCCAAAACCTAGAGTTTATTAGGATTAGTAGATAACCTTATTTGTTTTATACCTAAGTAAGATCCTGAGGTATCCAGTGTGTTTCCTTCATTGAATGATGATGATTTCACCAGGGTAGAATCGGAATTTAGAGTGTGTTTTCGAGTGCTACTCACTGCGCCTTTGCCCCTTACCTAGTCTTTCCTCTGACCAGCACAGACATGATGCGGCCACTGAGATCAAGGGTCTAGTCTGGGGCCTCACAACAGACCTCTTGTGTTTGTCTCCCTAGCCTGAAACCTTAGTTATATTTGCATCAGGCTTGAACCAAATAAATAGCTCAGTTGTGAAAATGCATCACATTTTTCATGATGTTTTACTGTGCCTCTCCTACGTGCTCTTTCTTATCCCATTAAAGAAAGAAAAAAATAATTACTTTTTAAAAATTTTAGGGGCGCCTGGGTGGCTCAGTCGTTAGGCGTCTGCCTTCTGCTCAGGTCATGATCCCAGGGTCCTGGGATCAAGCCCCACATCGGGCTCCCTGCTCGGCGGGAAGCCTGCTTCTCCCTCTCCCGCTCCCCCTGCTTGTGTTCCCTCTCTCACTGTGTCTCTCTCTGTCAAATAAATAAATAAAATCTTTTAAAAAAATACGTAGTATTGCAATTTACTGAGTCTGAAGAGGCATGAAAACTAAATGCAGTTAGTGATTTGGGATTGGGTCAGAAAAAAATGGACATAAATCACATTATTGGGACAATTGATGAAATTTCAGTAAGGACTACAGAATAGACAACAGCATTGTATCTCTGTTCTGTTTCCTGATTTTGATCATTTTAGTGCAGTTGTGTAGGAGAGTATCCTTGGTTTGGGGAAGTATTTAGGGGTAAAGGAGCACAATAAATACAATTTACAAATGGTTCAGAAGAAAAATAAATATATACATAATATATGAACATCAATCAGTCAATCAATAGAGGGCAGTAATGATAAAGCAAATGTGAAAAAATGTTAACAATTGGCAAATCTGGGTAAGGGGTATTCAGGAATTTTTTTGTGCTATCCTTGCAGCTTTTCTATTAGTTTGAAATTATTTAAAATTTCTGGGGCACCTGGGTGGCTCAGTCGTTAAGCGTCTGCCTTCAGCTCAGGTCATGGTCCCAAGGTCTTGGGATCGAGCCCTC
The DNA here is from genome assembly GCF_029215605.1 of Mirounga angustirostris. NCBI lineage: Eukaryota > Metazoa > Chordata > Mammalia > Carnivora > Phocidae > Mirounga > Mirounga angustirostris. The sequence goes on along the minus strand of NW_026991711.1, from coordinate 11,643,886 downwards.
CATCGGGCTCCCTGCTCCGCGGGAAGCCTGCTTCTCCCTCTCCCACTCCCCCTGCTTGTGTTCCCTCTCTTGCTGTGTCTGTCTCTGTCAAATAAATAAATAAAATACTTTAAAAATAAATAAATAAAACAAAATTTCTTTAAAAATTTTAAGTAGAAATGCTGGGTTTTCTCCCCAAATTAATAAACTTTTTTGGGCATGATTCTGAAAAGAAATCAGAGGTTCTACAGGACGGGGATTCTCAGACAAAGCCTGCCACTGCATCACACGCAGAGGGTCGGTTGTACTGGTTCCCAGCTAGTCAAAACGGATTCTTAGGAAGAATGTTCACCAGGCTGGATTGGTTATGTTCAACAGTTTAATGTATTTCCTCAAAATCCACCAGCCTGATGGAACAGAGAACTAAATGATCCCCTCCAAGTCTACAAATAGCAAGATAAAATGTTCTCAAATCCATCTATTTCTCACAGACACCTCCCCTGTAAGACTGAGCCGTGGCCTTAAGTGAACATTAGAACTGAAGTTCACTGTATTGTATGTTCCCTTTCAGACAGGATTTCACAAAGACCCTCTTTTATTAAGAAAACAACCAGCCAATAAAACAGTCTTAGAGTACATTATATATGTGACCAATCATTTTATAAAATCTGATGTAAGCCTTCAGGCATAATTGGAGTTCTTAGCAAAATACTTTGGTTTTTAATATTTCTATGACCCTCTAAGGGGGACTTAGCAATTACTCTTAAATTTTCAAAGTGGTGCATGGACTTTTAGCTGTGTGACTTCCATTAAAGCCCATAGGAGTCTTGTTGCTAAAACATCACACAACTCATGAAAATGTGCTCCTTCTTGTGAAATTGTTAGAAGTAATGGGTATGGAAGTGTAGCCTGGTATTTCTGGTACATTTACAGGCTTTCTGCACTTGTTTCAAATTTTATACTTTTATAAAAACTCGACAGTTCTATAGGAATTGAAAAAAAAATGCCTGTTATGTGTATTTCAAAAGTAAAAGGGAAGAAAATATATAGGACCACTAAAAAATAAGTTCTAAAATGATTCTTAAATTTTTTTTTTAAAGATTTATTTATTTATCGGGCGCCTGGGTGGCTCAGTCATTGGGCGTCTGCCTTCGGCTCAGGTCATGATCCCAGAGTCCTGGGATCGAGTCCCACATCGGGCTCCCTGCTCGGCAGGAAGCCTTCTTCTCCCTCTCCCACTCCCCCTGCTTGTGTTCCCTCTCTTGCTGTGTCTCTCTCTGTCAAATAAATAAATAAAATCTTAAAAAAAAAAAAGATTTATTTATATAATTATCTAAGAGAGAGAACTAGGGCCCGGGGGTGGGGGTGGGGTGGGGGGGCGTCGTGCAGAGGGAGAGGGAATCCTAAGCAGACTCTGCACTTAGCATGGAGCCTGATGCGGGGCTCAAAACCCTGAGATCACAACCTGAGATCACAACTAAGTTGAAACCAAGAGCCGGATACCCAACCAACTGGGCCACCCAGGTGCCCCTAAAATAATTCTTTAAGAAAATCCAAATGTTTAAAAATATTTATTACCTTTATTTAAAAATTAATATATCAGCTCCCAGGTTTTTAAAGTATGCCTTAAAGTAATGCCATTTAAAAAAAAAAGACATTTACTGACAAAGTTTCAGTATAATCACATACAAGGTTTTGGGTTTGCAACTACCTCTTCTGCTGAAGTCTACATAATTTAAGTATCATCTGAGCAAAACTTCCCTCCGTCAGATAGAGGGATCTTCCCAGGGATAAGCCTTAAGGTTTGCTGAGTTCCCTCTCTGCCTGGAACCTACACATATGCTCAGCTCACAGGTTGGCATGGAATCAGCTGGTGGCCTTGCTGATGACCCAGCCAAGGACTCAGGGTGCACTCTAATTCCTCTTAGGGCAGAAACATCTCTGGAGTTCTGTTTCCTTGGCCCTTTGGGAGACACTCGAGACTAGGAACTGGCCTCCAACATAGATATATTTGTTTCAACACATTCAGAGGGGAGAAGGATGAGAGAGGAAGTGGGGGACTCGGTGACTACTTCTTGAGTTAATTATTGTTGGCTCAGTTTCAGTGCTACTGTTTTGCTGTAGATCTTTTACTAAGGAGTATTGAATTATTTTTATTCATTATCTCGGGAAGATCCTACAGGCATGGTTTTCTCCTGAAATCTTTGCTAATGTCTGAATGGTAGATTTTAGGATAGGTTTTAAAACTGGAGAACTTGAGGGGCGCCTGGGTGGCTCAGGCGGTTAATGATCTCAGGGTCCTGGGATCGAGCCCTGCGTCGGGCTTCCTGCTCACAGGGAGCCTGTTTCTCCCTCTCCTCCCTGCTTGTGCTCTCTCTCTCGCTCCTGATCTCTCTGCCTCTCAAATAAGTAAATAAAATCTTAAAAAAAAATGGAGAACTTGATGTAGAACCAATTTTTCAACATAACATTGAGCAAATATCATCAGTTAGGTGTGAGCTATGCCACTGATTGGCAGTGTCCCAGCTGGGGTCAGAATTAGGGACTATCTAAATAAGGGAATTTCAGAAAGGCAGGGGAGAATATCAAGGTACAAATGGGAGGAAATAAGCCATTGTTCCTTTAAAAAGCATAGTAACCTCAATAATGAGAGGCTATGAAACCGTTCTTTTTATGACAGTAGCTTCTTAACTTCACAGCCCTAAGAACTCCTAGGGTCACTTGCAGAGAGCCCCAGGGCTACACCTGCCTTGCATAGATTAGGGCCTGCTGCAGCTGTCTTCATTTGCAAGACTAAGGTGTAGCTCGATGAGGCTGTGGGTCTCAGCGGGGAGCGCTCCTTCCTGATCTCAATAGGCTGGCATTTCAGATTAAGATGGCCATTGCAAGTTAGGCTCAGAAATTGCAAGATGAAGCAGGTAACTATTTCCTGAGTTTTATGTATCAGACCTTACGAGGTATGAAGCAGGAACTCTTATATACGGCTGCCTTGAATTAGCCATGCCTTTTCCAGTCAGCCCTGCTGAAGGGCAAGCTGCCTAAACCATCTAGCATATTTAGGGGCCAAGTCTGCCTTTGACTCACAAACATGTTGGTAAAGAGCGTGTGAATGTATAGGATGATCTATTGATGAGGATAAAAGGGAATGCTCTTTGGAACCTATACCCGTCAGCGTCGGTCTGTGGGTTGGATACGCTTTCTCTGTAATGTGCATTCATTTCACAGAAAATACAATTAGGATAATTCTTGTGGGTTCTCTACAGGAAGGAAGTAGTATACTGCTAGTGAATGGTAGGCTAAATGAGGGAATCATTAAAGGGTTTTTAATAGACGTTTGAACGAAAAGGCATAAGGGACTACAGTTATGTTGCCTTAATTGAGAAATATTTTGCAGTATGAGGAGACTTAATCAAATTTTCATTTCATACCTGGTCAGGGACTAGGCTGAATGTTTCTTTAAGCAATTTGATAAAATGCACATGGAAGACTTGTTGGTTATGTGAGAATGTGTAGAAGTGCTTAGCATCTCTCCTGTGGGTGCCTGAGTATCAGATACTTGGTTTACTGTGTTGGGTTGAATGCTTCTGTTCTAATTTCTAATGAACTTTACCACCAGACTACTTGATCATGACTCAACCCAGGAACAATGCAAATGGAATTGCCCCCTGATGGGGAGGAATGGGCCCAGATGGCCCTTAAAAGGTGATAATTAGGAAATATAGCATATCTGAGTAGCTCAGAAGAGAGAAACTTGTTAAAGACAGTCAATCTGTTTGAAGCAATGGTCTTTCCCTTAATTATATGCATTTTCATTTAGAGTTGCTTTAAAGTACAATTTTCTCAGGAAAATTTTTTATTAGTAGCTAAAACCTAGAATCTATACACATTTTTTTGCTACTCGGTTTCAGATTATTTTAAAAATCCTTTCCTTCATACATTTTTTGTTTTCTAGATCTGTGTAACAGACTTGCTGTGTGTGTTTTAGGGGGCCGTTTTAGGTTATTTTAGTTCTTATGCTGAAACAGTGGGGGAGTGATTAAAAGTGAGAAAAATATTGGTATATATTTGTAAACTGAGCTTTTAAAATTAAAATAGTTACAGGATATGACAGTCTGTGATTTCATATACTTTGTAGGATTGCCTTAAACGTATTGCCTTCTTGGCAGCATAATCTTAAGGTTCTTCTTGAATATGTCATTAAAATAATTTTACATATGACAAGTTGGACTTTTTAAGCATTATATCTTTATCTGAATTAGCATTCGCTAATGATATCATTCCTTTGGTTTTTCTTTAGTCATGTATTTTTTAGTGTACCAGTTTGTCATTGCTAGATGAATAACGTGAATGGAGAGCGAGAAGGTGGTGACTTAGAAGTGTGCTCATTGTATCTCTTCCAGCTTTTACAGGGCCTAAAGGGTAGGGAATATAGCTGTTCCAGGAATTACAGCATAAAACAAAAGCTCTAATGGTCAGTAGGCAACTGTTTTCCTTATTTGTAAAATCAGAAAGTACAATTACATGAAGTGCTAAATCGCATTATTCCAAATATCTTGGCAATCGTATTTTGGCATATGAGTTGTTTTCCTGAAATTATTCAACACCATGATTCATCTTGACAAAAGCCAGTGGTATATAGATGCACCTTTGGGACTGTGGCCAGGGGAAGACCTGCATTCTCCAGGTTTGCCCACTCAGGTTTTGAAGGACTCACCATAGAATAAGCCTCACACCCCAGACATTGCCCCTCCCATTCTTAGAAATTATTCTGTGGCTGAAAGGTAGGGTTCCCAGGATCTAGTCCTTGGGGCTTAATACAATTCTTAAAATGTCTCCTTCTTCTTCTTTTTTTTTAAGATTTTATTTATTTGAGAGAGAGAGAGAGAGAGAGAGGCAGAGATAGCGACAGAGATAGCAAGAAGAGAGCATGAACGGGGAAGGAGAGGGAGAAGCAGGCTCCCGCCGACCAGGACCCTGGGATCATGACCTGAGCCGACTGACTGAGCCACCCAGGCACCCCCATAAAACGTCTTCTTACACTCAAAAACCCCTTAGAGAGTCTTTGACATTTTAAGCCTAGTTATTGGAAAATGGCCACAGTTCATAATCAATTTCAGGATTCCAGAAGCACGAAGCACGTATACCAAGACAGAAGTGAGAAGCATCATGCTTTCCTTCAGCAAGCTTCAGGGGGAAATAGGATCCGAGAATGAGCCTTGGGTACACTATTTGCAGGATCTTTTGAAAAAGTATCCTTGTAATCATTGACAGGTTGGCCCAAAGGAAATAATCTGCCTCAAATTTCTCTTGTTATCAGTGAAAAACAAAAATTATTTAGTGCAGGTATGCTTAAGGGAAGAAAAAGTCAAGAGGAAAATGGGAGATAAAAATCCCTGCTATCTTTAATTCCATGACTCACAGCAAGGAAGGAGTAGGTTTCACATCTCATGTGCCCAACTGTATCTATAAATGACAGTATGGTTTTTGAAGATTGTACTCAATTATTTCAACCTTAGTAATTGAAAAAAAGAAATCTAGCACTATTTACTGAACAGTCACATTTATTTACTCTTACTTCCTAGATGCGACCTGACTTGAAACCTTTGTAATTGAAATTTTTATCCATCACAGAACAAGCTCTGAGGAGAAAAGCAGATTCAGCTTTTCAAGTGTTTTTAAAAGAGACTTAAATTTGATCGAAACCTAACTTGCCTTTTCTTAAGATAACTGAAACATGATTGCTCTAACAGTATTTGGAATTTTGTTTAACAGCAAGTATAAAGAACCAAGTTGAAATAGACCAGGAGGGGGATGGCAATTAACTCTGTATTCTGTTTTAGACTGTTTTATTAATTAGCTCTCTAGATTCAAATAGGTTACATCCTCTAAGCAGTAAATTGCATTCCATTTGCAAGCTCTGTGGATGAAATTTGCATGTGGCCTAAATGCTATTCACATTGTTGTGTTAAGTAGCATTTTATCTCTCTAGACCCTCCCCCCCCACCCAGTGGAAAGTTTTATCCACTTTTCTTGCTAGAAGGGAAAGTTGCGTGTAGTTTGGTCTTTTGGCGCCATCTTCTTTTTTATTGTTAAATCCACTAAAGCCGGTCATGCCTGGCGGTACCAAGCAAGCTCTTTCGGTGTTCTGGTCGGCTAAGCATTTGGAGTTCTCTGCTGTTTATTTACATGGAATGTTTTCAGCTTCTGCCTTTGCTTTAAGAGCCGATTAAAAGGAACCTTAAAAAAAGAAAAAGAAGGTAGTTTTTGGTGTAGGTTTTTCTTTCTGGAATCTTCCCTTAACCTTCCCCCCCCCCCCCCATCACTACCTTATCCCCGTCCCCAACAGCATGTACTTTTCTTTTTCTTTTTTAATTTTAACACTCTTTTAGGAAGCACATTAATACTGCACAGCTTGGGGGATAAGAGAACTGGACGACTCCCCATCACCAGTTGGTCACATCATCAGTGTTCCAGTTCTGTTTATCATTATGATTTGAGAATGTTGCCGAACAGGATGTTGAAACTTAGACCCTCCTGTCATTTATCGGACTCAAAAGCACAACTCTTTTGAAATAATTAATATCAAACTTATGAGAATCTAATATTTAGTAGGGTAGATTCCCTTTCAATACATACTTTTCAATAGGGAGGATCCCATCTATTTTAAAAATCATTAATCACAGACTTCTGACATTTTCCCTTTGAATTTCCTCAGGGGGAAAGTTATTTGAATAACAAACAAATAAACAAAAACCCCTCATCACAAATAGCTGTCAGCCTCCTACTTCAACAAAAGCTTTCTGTCCTATGGAGACCTACAGTGTCCTGTTTGGTTAGAGGCAGCAGGGTGGTAGAGACACTGTGCAGAAAGGCTTGGGTTAGTAAGTACTTTCTGGATTTAGTGTTTTTCCTGACTAACTCTTGGATTATTGCTTTGAGTTTCTAACCCGCTGCCCCATGCAAAATCTCCAACATGGTAGCCTGTTCTGTAGATGGCTCTCCTAGATGTCCTGATGGTAGATAGCATGAAAATTTGTAAAGCACTTTGGTTTTTGAATGAACTGAAGTAAAAACCTTAAGCATTGATTCCTTGACCAAAAGACCTTTTTTTTTTTTTTTTTCAAATAAAGATTTAATTTATTTACTTGACAGAGAGAGACACAGCGAGAGAGGGAACACAAGCAGGGGGAGTGGGAGAGGGAGAAGCAGGCTCTCTGCTGAGCAGGGAGCCCGATGTGGGGCTCGATCCCAGGACCCTGGGATCATGACCTGAGCCGAAGGCAGACGCTTAACGACTGAGCCACCCAGGCGCCCCTCAAACCAATTCTTATATAGAAACTCTGACTTATTTTTTTTGGAGGAGTTCACTGGGGATCAGAAATCCTCCCCCTTGGGGCGCCTGGGTGGCTCAGTCAGTAGAGCATGTGACACTTCATCTTTGAGTTGTGAGTTCAAGCCCCACATTGGGTGTAGAGATTATTTTAAAAAATAAAATCTTAAAAAAAAAAAGAAAAAGAAAAACGAAAGCTTGAAGAATTAGGCTAGAAGCTCATTATAAACAAATAGTGACTGACTTCCTCCATCCCTCCTTTCTTCCCTTCCTTCCTTCCTTCCCTCCCTCCTTCCCTCCCTCCTTCCCTCCCTCCTTCCCTCCCTCCTTCCCTCCCTCCTTCCCTCCTTCCCTCCTTCCTTCCCTCCCTCCTTCCTTCCTTCCCTCCTTCCTTCCTTCCTTCCCTCCTTCCCTCCCTCCTTCCTTCCTTCCCTCCTTCCTTCCTTCCTTCCCTCCTTCCCTCCCTCCTTCCTTCCTTCCCTCCCTCCTTCCTTCCCTCCCTCCTTCCTTCCTTCCTTCCTTCCTCCCTTCCTTCCTCCCTCCCGTCCTCCCTCCCTCCCTCCCTCCCTCCCTCCCTTCCTCCCTTCCTCCCTTCCTCCCGTCCTCCCGTCCTCCCGTCCTCCCGTCCTCCCGTCCTTCCTTCCTTCCTTCCTTCCTTCCTTCCTTCCTTCCTTCCTTCCTTCCTTCCTTCCTTCCTCAGTCACCTGTTGAGTCCCGTCTGTGTGCTGCTGGTTCTAGGGATATAGAGATAAAAGGTTTTTTAGTCACTGCTCCCAAATCGCTTGAAGGACAAATAAGTACAATCACCCCAGGTGATGGTCACACACATCCCTGGGGGTGGTGGGAACACAACAGGTGTTTCTAAAATCTTCAAAACCTGAAACCCACACTGCTGCACAGAGCTTTAAGCTGGTAAGTTTTTAGAATGCTATTTGTATGGACTGTAGGGAGTAATAATTGTGTCAGAATGTGGGAACTCAGTGTCCATCCTTCATGTCCAGGAGGTATTGAGGTTGAGCAATGAATCCAGTGATTTGTTTATTTTCTTTATTCATTCATTCTTTCATTTTAAGAAAGTGCTTAGAATCCTCACCATGTTTTTTTTTTCTTTTCTTTTCAAGATTTTATTTGTTTATTTGAGAGAGAGAGTGAGAGAGAGAGCACAAGCAGAGGAGAGGGTTAGAGGGAGAGGCAGACTGCCCGCGGAGCAGGGAGCCCAGTGCAGGGCTCCATCCCAGGACCCTGAGATCATGACCTGCTTAACCAACTGAGCCACTCCAGGGCCCCTCATCATATTCTTTTTTTTTTTTTTTTTAAGATTTTATTTATTTCAGAGAGAGAGTGCATGAGAGAGCGAGTGTGCATAGATGAGTGGGGAGGAGGGGCAGAGGGAGAAGCAGACTCCCTGCTGAGCAGGAAGCCAGTCCTGGAGCTAGATCCCAGGATCCTGAGATCATGACCTGAGCCGAAGGCAGATGCTCAACCGACTGAGCCACCCAGGCACCCTGCCCCTCATCATACTCTTAATACAAGCAGGGGTGCCATATATATAACACGCTTGTTCCCTGAGTCACAATTACTCCCAACCCTTTCCTCCCATAGCAGTTTTTTTTTTAACTTTTTTTCAAGATTTTATTTATTTATTTGAGAGAGAGTGAGTGAGTGAGAGCAAGCGAGAGAGAGCGGGGGAGGGGGCGCAGAAGGAGAGAGAGAGAGCCCTCAAACAGACTCCCTGCTGAGTAGGGAGCCTGTCACTAGGCTTGACCTCATGACCATGAGATCATGACCTGAGTCGAAATCAAGAGTTCGATGCTTAACCAACTGAGCCACCCGGGTGCTCCTCCAATAGCAGTTTTAAATAGTAGTTTTAACTGAGATTATCATTCAATTAAAATACCATAACATTCACCTTCTTTTTTTTTTAAGATTTTATTTATTTATTTGAGAGAGAGAGCACATGTGCATGAGCGGGGGGGAGGGGCACAGGGCGAGGGAGAAGACTCCCTGCTGAGTGGGGAGCTCCCTGGGGGGCTTAACCCCAGGACCCGGAGATCATGACCTGAGCCAAAGGCAGATGCTTAGTTGACTGAGCCACCCAGGTGCCCCAACATTCACCTTCTTAAAGTGTACAATTCAAAGTTTTTTAGTCTATTCATAAAGTTGTACAATAATCACTACTAATTCCAGAACATTTTCCTCACCCCAGAAAGAAACCCCATGCCCATTAGCAGTTACTCCCCATATTCCCCTCTTCCCTTCCCCTGGCACCCCTGATCTTCTTTCTGAATCTATAGATTTGTCTGTTCTGGACATTTCATATAAATGTAATTGTATAATTGTGCCCTTTTGTGTCTGGCTTCTTTCACTTAGTGCAATGCTTTCAAAGTTCATCATTGCTGTAGCATGGATCACTACTTCATTCCTTTTTATGACCAAATTATGTCGCATTGTAGGAATATACCACATTTTATCCATCCATTCATCCATCGTGGACATTTAGGTTGTCTCTATATTTTGACTATTACGAATAATGCTATGAACATTTGTGTACATTGTGGATATATGTTTTCATTTCTTTTGGGCATACCTAAGAGTGGAATTGCTCCGTTATAGGGTACTTCCGTGTTTAACATTTCAAAGAACTGGGACACATAGCATTTTGTGCCTATATTGTCAAACTAATTATGAAGCAATTTATAGTCAGTTATCCTTAGGCCTGTCTCTTGCACTAAGTTTTAAGTTTCTTGAGACAGGGGTAGTCCTTTTTCATCTTTGAACCCTTTCCCTTCTCTAGCCCGGCACCCGCCATGGTGTGTAATATGTTCTCAGAAAGTTGTTGAGAATGGAGCTGACCAATGCGATGTCCTGTTGCCTGTGGAATCCCCAGCACCCCTGGGACACTCTCCCTCTCTGTCTCTCTCTTCCCTGTAGCAAGTGACAGCTTGTCAGGAATAGAAGCAGCTCCGTACTGTCCACTGAGTTTGCCAGCTGGTTGCTGACCTTCCTTATCTGCAGCAGGGCCTTTCCCCGGATCTTGGGATTTCTCCAGGCTGCCTCATCCCCACAGCAGCAGTTAGGACCCACTGTGGTTTATGCAGATACTTTAAGAGAGATTATTTTAAGCACCACTAAACCCCAGACAGAGGCAGGGCTGGTGGACACCCCAGCATTTGGGGGCACGCCCCCTGCTTGACATGGTTCACATACCTACTTTCAGGGGATTTGGACAAGGAGGCCCTAAAACGCCTATCTAGGCTTTGACTTGGGAGCATTGTGCAGGAGTTTTAAGAGAGCTTATTTTAAGATTTTCTCAGAAGGCTGGAGCAGCATCTTTATGATTTATTCTGCTGCCTTTCACTCAGAGCCTATGATTTCTAATAACATCTATTTCGGGTTGGATTTAAGAGACAGAGTGGCCTCTACAGAATTGGCCTCCTTTGATGTTACAGTACCAAGGAGGGGAGGGACAGATGGAACAAAAGTCGTAATTGCCCAAATTTACAATAGCTTCCCAGCAGCAGCCAGCCCAAAAGAAATGTTAATGCAATAAACTGTAAATGGAAGGAAGCTAAGCAGGATTTCTAGTTGGCAAAAACCTGCACCAAATCGTTGGAACCTCCTTCCTCCATCCATGAGGCATTTCAGTAGTCACGGTAGAGCTGAACTCATTTGAAAGTCAGCGACCACTCTGCATTCTCCATCCCTTCTGTGTCTTGCACCCCCGAAACAAACAAAAAAACCTGTAAAAACCTGGGAAATCTGATGGAACAGTCAGGGAGAAAAGATCAGTCATTGAGGGCTCAAGCCTGAAATGCTGGCAGCATGAAGAACACCCATCAGCTGTAAGCTTGTGCATTACAGCTGCAACCAGAGCAGGCCTTTTTCCTGTGCTCTGAGTTGGAGATCTCTGCAGACACAACAGATGGCCAGAGTATTTCCATGTTTCAGCCACAAAGTGAGAGGGCAGCGTGTCATTCGCCAGCCAGGCACTTACCCATCCGTCAGGGCCACTGCTATAAATGGCTGCTTTTCACATTTGGGTTCCCGCAGCTTTCATTTCCATTTAGGCTCACACATACCTTTACCTGTGTTGTAACGTGTGGGGTGTTCATTGTCTCCTTGTCCAGACTGCTGGCCCGTTTGGTTTTTTAATTAGCTGAGGAGCACAGTCTAAATGGAAAATTGCTTTCTGAGATCCCTGTGCTCTGGTTCCACGCTGTGAGGGGCTCCCTGTAATTAAACACGTTTTAAGAGTTGTTCTCTTGCATATGTAGCCGTCAGTGCCTTTCCCACTAGCTGGAGAGTTCTGTTTCAGGCCTGAGACGTGGATATTAATACTCGGTATAATTAAAAAGGAAATTTATATATCAATCAATTAAGTATAGGGGATTTTTTTCTCCCTTTGGTAGTTGGGGGAAAGAACTCCTCGGTGGGAAAATAATTTTTACACTTTTTAGGGCTAGGAAGTTGGCCAAACATTATGGAGGGCACCAAGAGGAAACTGGACAAGAAGTCAGAAGATCAGGAGCACAGATGTCAGCAAATTCTGTAAGTCCTCAGTCTCAGGTCCTGGTCCCCATAGTGGGTATTCCACAAGTCCCCTCACAGATCCTGAACTTGTTCTAGAATTATAATTTTCAAAATAAAGTACCCATATTTAAAAGTTCCTGTTGCAGTTCAAAAGCTACGCAGGCAACAGGCAGCTCATTTAGAGCCTGGACACAAAGGGATATGTCATCGGGATCCCTTCCTTGTGAGGGATCAGTTCACTAATAATTAACAAAAGATAAAGGAAGGCTTTATGAAGCTTTTGCTTAGAGGCCCAAAATAAAAATTTAGAGTGATGGTCCCTAAGTCGCTGTGTCCATTAGAGAAAGTCTGATGTACTATGTAGATGGCGTGCTCTGCCCTGCAGTCTTTTCTGAAAAGATTTTGTAGTTGTTTCTAATAAACATCTGGATAAAGTCATGGGGCACATAGAAGTCTGAGATCAAAACCATTTAATAGAGATTATTTGTTAGGAAAAATTATTGGAGGGGCGCCTGGGTGGCTCAGTCGTTAAGCGTCTGCCTTTGGCTCAGGTCATGATCCCAGGGTCCTGGGATCGAGCCCCGCATCGGGCTCTCTGCTCGGCCAGGAGCCTGCTTCTCCCTCTCCCACTCCCCCTGCTTGTGTTCCTGCTCTCGCTGTCTCTCTCTCTGTCAAATAAAAAAAAAAAAAAAAAAGAAAGAAAAGAAAAATTATTGGAATTAAAGTCCACTATTTAGGTCCTAATATACAAGGCGCAGGGCACATGGTAAAACTCAATTTAATCACTTCTGCGAGGCAGAAGGAAAAAGACAAGGGTGAAAAGAAAGATGAGAAAAGAAGGAAATAAAAAGGGCCATATAGACAAAGAGCCACACATACTCAAATTTCTGCTGTGTTTTTTTTTTTCTCAAAAATGTCCATTCCTGTATTCCATGATCTATGTCTTCTTCTGACCCTGTCTTCTCTATATTTTGTAGCAGAGTTCATATTTTTCTACGTTTTTCTGCTGCTGGTACTTTCCCAAACCATGGGCCATTGCGCTATAACGCCTTATCCCATTTGGCCAAGCTCTTTGAGCTACTTTCTTCTTTTGGAGTCTTAATTGATGTTTAGGGTGTGTGACAACAGAAAGCACATGGGATTTGGATGTAGCTTTGGAGAACCCTGGAGTTGTAATTGCCAGCACTCTGGTTTCCTTCTCTGTACAGTGGGCACAATCAGAGTCTTGGAAGTCTTGGAAGGCTGTGATGAGGTGTGTGGACAGTGGGGTTGTTAGCCCCAACTTTCACATTCTGTTTCCTCATAAGTTTGTGATTTACTCTCACTTGGGTCCTCTTTTGTGCTGAGGTTGCCTTTCCTTTACCCCACAGGCTTTTCAGTCTTGGGGTCAACAGGGCAGTGGGTCAGCGAGTGTATTTGGTATCATGCATTTGATTTAATGTCTGGTAGGAAATAGATTAATTAAGGATGTTAACGCTAACACAGTCTCCTGAAGTCTTCTCAGTGCACTCAAAGCACCAGTCCATACAACACAGACAGTCACATGCTTCTAAGCGTTTTGAAGGCAATTTGCCTGGCTATATTTTTTAAATTGTTGTTATCAGATGGGCTCAGGATCATCATGCCTTGATGGAGTTTCTAGTAGAGGGATTAATGTCATTTCTGGGCCCCCACCAGAATTCCGCTGAAGCTATAAGTAGTCATGCAAAGTCGTAGGTTAAATGATTTGGGAATAAAATGTCATTTGACGTGACAGAAATGAACCCTCGGAGGCCCACAGTTCCTCGGGGACTTGCTCTCACTTACAGTTCTCGTGTTAAGTAATTTTATTAACTGAGGCAAGGAGGGGCATGAGGTGACAAGGGAAATATTTTTTGTTAACATTTTAATCCTAATCACAAAATTTATTGTGTGTGTCTTTCTATGCATTTGTAGATGTGAAGCCCTGGAAGACAATGAAAGTAAAAATGAGAATGTCTCGTTTTTCTTCCCAGGTGTTATTTAAAGCATTGTATGAATTGTCAAAAAGATTAATTGCTGTTGCTTGCAGCTAAACAGATGATAAATTTTAAAATTATATTATTACTGTGTGTCAGCATAAAAGCTCTGTGTCCCAAGTGTGTCACCTTCCTCTGTTGCTGTTGACAAGGTTCACATTTTATAGCACACCGCCAGAAGGTGTTGACATATATTCAGATCACTGATTAAATGTTTTTAAAACGTGCCACTCAGAAACTAACCCTGATGTTCTATGAAAGAGTCATTTTGGGGAGTAAGATTTTTTTTTTCTCTTCATCATTGATATGGAAGAGATTTTAAATGTTGCCATTATAAAAAAAAAGCAACAACTAGTGGTTACATTTTCCTATTTTAAATTGTGATGCAGAAGAGAAAATGTTTTTCAGCATTCTTCTTTCTCCTCTTCTCCTTCACAGGAGGAAAAGCAACAAGGCGGTATAAAACTATCTCGAGGAAGGTGCTAAATGGTTACTTGTAAACACCCCTTGTTGGGCACGGGACTGCTGATGGAGGAGAGTGAGGGTGGTTCTGAGGTTGTGTTGGAGTTGTTAAGGCTCGTGGTGTTGTGACTCCTTGGTGGTTCAATGCTGGGAGAGCCCTTTGCTACAAACTATAACAGCAACTTCTACCCAGCCACTGAGGGGGGGCAGAAGCCCCTGTGTTCCTTCTCACAGTGTAATGCTTGAAGACATTGCTGGTCATGGCTTTTTGCGACTTGTGGGTGGAACGGGCTGCCCCTTAGACCAGAGGCTTTAGTGAATCCAAATGTGTATTTGTTACAGTGATAAACATAATGGGCCTCATGAATCAGCATTTTAATGCTTTTCTTTTCGGTGTTAAGGTATTTGTGGGACACCATCAGTAGATGCTCTTGTCTCTCTCAGCACAGCACGAAGAAACTTTGAAACAAATGATTTACTATTCATTATGGAGAAGTTGAATTTTTCCTCCTCCCTGATTGTCAAGATTCCTTTGTCTGTCAGTTTTGCAGCGTGAATTTTTCCCTCTCAGTAGAGACGAAGTTGACGTTGCTTCAGTGATGTTGCAGAGGATGATGGAGGATGTAAAGCCCATGTCGTTTGTCACCCCACTCCAGCATGTTTCAGTGACAGCCTTGGGTGCCCTGAGGGGGACCAAATCTCCAATGATCTCCGCGACCAAAAGTATATAGGAGGTTGCAAATAGCGAACATCTCCTGGCTGCAGTCACGGTAACTGCCATTTACGGAGCAGTTAATATGTATCGGGAGCCCCAACCACATTACCTATATTGTGTCATTTAATTCCAACAACATGACAGCAGCTATGCGAGGATGTATGTTTATCCCCATTTTAACAAAGGAGTAAAGCAAGATTCAGTCATACTCCTGGTAAGTGGCAGGTAGATTAGAACCTAGGTATGTCAGATCTTAGAGCCATTTTCACATTCATCCAATGATTTTTTTTTTTAAGATTTATTTATTTTTAGAGAAAGAGAGAGAGCACATGGGTGGGGGGGTAGAGGAAGAGAGGGAATTTCGAGCAGACTCCCCGCTGAGCGGGGAGCCCAATTTGGGGGGGGTGCTCAATACCGTGACTGGGAGATCATGACCCCAGCCGAAATCACTCAACCAACTGAGCCACCCAGGTGCTCCCCCAACAATTGTTTATCAGTAATCTATGTATTAGACACTTTTTCATCACATCTGTCACCTTAATCTTTTTTTTTTAAACTTAATTTACTTATTTGGGTCTTTTAAAAAATTGGTTCACCATTAAAAAACAAAGCCTCATGCAGAATTCCCTGCAAGTTCGGGATAAAACAGTATTCTGAAAGTATTAAGGTTTCCTGCCTTAAAGAAGGGGTGCGGGGAAAAGATTTTAAGATGCTCCCTGGAAAATAGCCACTGCGGCTCCATCTCATTTACTTTGGGCACCTGGAGATGCCTCAAGAGCTTCTGAATTTGTATGGAAACACTTTGCTAGGTTACACAAGTTGCTGATAACATTGGTTGGCTTCTTGGAGGTGAAGTGGGGACAGAGGGAGAGGGTGGCTGAGAGGAATACCTTTCACTATTGAACTCTCCGGTACCTTTCTGGAACCTTGTGAATATAGTATCTTTTCAAAAGAAAAGGACACTTTCTGGTAAAAAGCCACTTCAGGTTAATTTAGTTGAAATGAAAATTTCACTGAACCCACACTATCATAAAAACATCAGGCGTTCTAAATTTATTCTTTTATCTTGTGGGTTGCTGTAACATCCAGTTTGTGTTACCGTTTGTACCTTCATCCTTTACTTCCCAGGCCATCATCTCCATGGGGCATTCTCTATTTAATTGCCTAGAGCCTCGTAGTATATAGTCAGGTGATTTTTTTTTTCTTCTTATCCCTCAACTCTTGTTTTTTAATGTGTGGATCTTTTTGGATGGCATTTGTTTCATGTTTGTTTCCCTTTCTCTAATAGTATGTATTTTTTCTTTTTTCTTTTATATGGAGCATTGGTTTTTTCCTTGAAAACTCATCTTCTGGGTTTGTTTTTTCTTAAGATTTTATTTATTTATTTGACACAGAGAGAGCTCACAAGCAGGGGGATCACCAGTGGGAGAGGGAGAAGCAGGCTTCCCGCGGAGCAGGGAGCCCGATGCGGGGCTTGATCCCAGGACCCTGGGATCATGACCTGAGCCAAAGGCAGATGCTTAACTGACTGAGCCACCCAGGCATCCCTCATCTTCTGGGTTTAGAGTAGAATGAGAATTTGGCCTTACTCTTTTCCCATCCATTGGTTGGGAACTTTCCTACTTTTATGTCAACAGGCAGAAAAACACTTGTGTATTTATGATAATGTGTAGCATATATAAAGATATATAAAATGCCTTCACATTCCATAAGTTCTATATTTTAGTGAAATAAAACCAAAGCTTATGTATGTAGAAATACTACTGTGTTCATAATTGTCAGTAACTTCCAATGAAGGCGGTTACTGTAAAGGAGAAAACACTGTGGATGTTCCTTATGTCAAAACTCGAGCCATCGGTAAGTAAGTAGGCCTTCCTTATGCTGTTAATAACATTCAGATCTTTCCTCTCCTTCTCTGGAAGAGATACAATGTGCCTCTGAGCCAAATTATATGCAGAAGTGCAAAAATACGAAAACCATTTCAAAACTTTGTATAAATTCAATGTACCATCCTCCAGGTCTCTTACCTGGTCTGCATCCTGAGAGGCCCCTTGTTGAATGGCTCCAGTGAATATGAGGTTATGGGGATTGAGTTATGATAACTTTCAGATTCTTAGTAATTTTGGGTTATCTGTACCATGTTTTTCTGAGACAAAAACTTACCTATCAATGGAATACCATTGTACAGAAGGTGATAGGGAGTAATTACATCTTTCTTGGGCATTTGGCATAAAGACAGTTGATGAAGGGAAAGTCACATATAGTCAAATTCAAATCTCTTATGATGTTATGTTAGACCAACACGTCGCTAAATTGATCACAATTTTCCCTTCAGTATTGGAGCAGATAGATCTCCGTTCCTTCAGCTAACTGTAAGAAAGAGAAGGTGGCTACATTTAGAGTCAGAGACTTGGGGAAAAATGCATATTTTGAATTTGGTTTTAAAGATTTTATTTATTTATTTATGAGAGATAGAAAAAGAGTGGGGTCAGGAGCAGAGGGAGAGGGACAAGCAGACTCTTTGCTGGACATGGAGCGCAACTCGGGGCTTGATACCCCAACCCTGAGATCAGAACCTGAGCTGAGATCAAGAGTCCGATGCTCAACTGAGTGAACCACCCACCTGCCCTGAAATTTGTTTTTTTTTTTTAAGACTTCATTTATTTATTTGAGAGAGAGAGAGAGAGAGAGAATGTGCAGTGGGGAGGGGCAGAAGGGGAGAGAGAGAGAAGCAGATTCCCTGATGAGCAGGAAGCCCGATGCAGTGCTTGATCCCAGGACTTGGAGATCATGACCTGAGCTGAGGGCAGATGCTTAAACCAACTCCCAGGTGCCCCTGAAATTTGTTTTTCTTTTTTTTTTTTTTTAAGATTTTATTTATTTTTTTGACAGAGAGAGAGAGACAGCTAGAGAGAGAACACAGCAGGGGGAGTGGGAGAGGGAGAAGGTTTCCCGCCGAGCAGGGAGCCTGATGCGGGGTTCCATCCCAGGACCCTGGGATCATGACCTGAGCCGAAGGCAGATGCTTAACAACTGAGCCAACCAGGCTCTGTACTAGGTGCCACTCAGCATTCACCCTGGATTTAAGGATGCTACTGGAACCCTGCCTGGTGCTTTGGACAATAGCTCTACTGTGTAGACATCCTCAAAGACCACCAAGTTTGTTTATTTCCCATTCATGTACCTCATTCATTCATTCATTCACTTGGGCATTTATTTATTGATATCTGAATGGGTGGGTAGAACTGTCTTTTCTCTCTTTTTTTTTTTTTTTTTTTTGAGCTCTATGCCCATTGTGGGGTTTGAATTCATGGACCTTGAGATCAAGAGTCACATGCTCTACCAACTGAACCAGCCTAGTACCCCTAGAACCCTGTCTTTTTATATAGTAAGTAATGGATAGAAGTTAGCATCTTGGCGATCCCTGCCTCAATTTCAGACTTTTGGCTTCCAGAACTGCGAGATAATACATTTTGTTGTTTCAAAGTACACCACTCAGTTTGTGGTACTTTGTTAGGGCAGCCCTAGCAGATGAATACAGCTGACATTATCATTCTCAGCCTACTGTGTTTCTCATTGACCTGAGAATCTGCCTCTATTTCCAGGCCAGAGGGAAATACATGTGCTCTTTTTCAGCTTGTATTTTTTCCCTTTTCTTTCTTACATAGCATGAAAATAAATTCCTAGCAAGAAATAGCATGAAAAAAAATTCCAAGCAAGAACAGGTGTTCAAGAAAATTTCTATGCCCTTTCATTCCTGTGTCTCTTCCTAAAAAGCCGTAGTTGAAAAGTTTGTCTTCTCTCTTACCACATTTCTTCTCACCTTCACAGCTTGATGTTTCTTTCTTTCTTTCTTTTTTTAAAGATTTTATTTATTTGACAGAGAGAGACACAGCGAGAGAGGGAACACAAGCAGGGCAAGCGGGAGAGGGAGAAGCAGGCTTCCCGCAGAGCAGGGAGCCCGATGCGGGGCTCGATCCCAGGACCCTGGGATCATGACCTGAGCCGAAGGCAGACGCTTAACGACTGAGCCACCCAGGCGCCCCTAAAAATTCTTTCTTTCTTTATGAGATCATAACCCTTTATAAATTGTTAACTCCTAGAGATTGCCTACCCTTCTCCCAAAGTCCTGACAAGAGGTGGGAGTTTATTTGGTGGGCTTCTATGTGTGACTTCTTTCAATAAAAAGGAAATCGGTGGGGGGGGGTGCTCCTGGAGGGAAGGTGCTGTGGGAGATGATGGAGCTCGTGGTTGGAGTGCTCGGAGTGTGATGAGGCATGTGAAGGAGACAGAGCGTTACAGGGCATGTGAGGGGGACAGGTGGAGTGTGACTGGGCACGTGGTGGGGGCATGATGGGACCCGTGGGGAAAGCGCTCCCAACAGGATATGTAGGTGGTGAGGACTAGCATGGGGCATGTGATGGGATGTGTCCAGTGTGATGGGGCACGTGGAAGGGTGGGGATGTGTGGAACGTGATGGGGCACGTGGTGGGGAGGCCAGAGTGTGGTGAGGCATGTGGCAAGGACAGGCAGAGCATGATGGGCACCTGGTAGAACATGGGAGTTCATGGTTGGGGGGCTGCGTTGAGGCACGCAGGTAGGGAGGATCAGCAGAGGGGCTTGTGGTTGGAAGGGAGGAAGCGGTGAGACATGTGGCTAGAGCAAGTTCTTGAGGTCAAGTCCCCAGAAACCGTCTGCTGCTGGAAGGGTCAGGCCTGGCAGCAATGGGTTACTTCCACCTTCCACCTTCTCTTTTTCCTTCCTGAGAGATTTATTATTATTATTAATGATTATTATTATTATTTTTAAGTAAGTTCTGTTCCCAAGGTGGGGCTTGAACTCAGGATGCTGAGATCAAGAGTCGCATGCTCCACCAACTGAGCCAGCCAGCGCCCCTGTTCCTGAGAAATTTAGACACAGACAGGACTTTGAGGTCAAACTGCTCAGTTCCTGGGAAAATGAGGTTGTGTCCTTCACTTTCCCATCACCAAATCCACAAAATCTGCTGCACCTGCTGCCCTGTGGTGCGGAGGAAGAATGGCCCTGGGTCCACCCCTTCTGCTTGTTCCCCGAGTCCTTCCACTCCTGCCTACTCAAGGACTGGACTCCTTTGAGTATTCTGTCTCTTGGCTCCAGTGTTGCCTTGGCTATCAGATCATTTCCTCAGTTTATCTGTGTCCTTTCCCATCTTAAAACAAGCCTCCTTTTGTCCCGCATCTCACTCCTGCCGCAGGTGGCCCCATTACTACTCTTCGCAGAAAAACTTTTCACAAGAGTTGCTGCAAACTGTAAACTCTGAATTGTCCTGTTTCTAGCCCCTCTCCCTCCATTTTCTCTTCAGCCCACTTCAATACCACTTTCCCCTGCTCCATGCCAACAAGACTGCGCTTATTGCCAAACCCATCAGTCGCCTTTGTCCTCAGACTACTGGTTCTTCTCAGCATTTGACAAAATTGACCTCCTGACCTTTAAACCCCTTTTTTTCTCTTGGCTTCTGTATTGGTTTCCTATCATTGTGGTAACAGATTACCACAAAACTAGCCATTTAGGGCAACACCTATTTATCATCTCGCAGTTCTGTAGGTTACAAGTCTGACACCAGGTTCACTGGGCTAAAATCAAGGCATCAGGCTTACTGGAGGCTTTGGGGAAGAATCCACTTCCAAGCTCATTAAGTTCGCAGGTAAATCCAGATCCTTGCAACTCTAGGCCTGAGGTCCCCATGTCCTTACCACCTAAGCTCTTAGAGGCCTTTCTCTAGTCCTTGCACATGGGGACCCCACATTTCAGAGTCAGCAACAGTATGCTGAGTCTGTCTCAGGCCTGGAATCCTCTTGCCTCCTTTTCTGCTGCCTCTCTTTCTGACTCTAACCAGGGAAAGTTCTCTACTGTTTCGGGGTCATGTGATTAGTTTTGACCCACCCAGATAATTCAGGTCCATGACCATAATTACACCTTCAAAGTCACTTATGCCATGCAAAGTAACATTCACAGAGTCTAGGAATTAGAGCATGGAAATCTTTGGAGAACCAGTCTGCCTCCCACAGCTTCCTGGGCACCAATCTGATTTTTCTTCTCTCTCACTGGCTGTCTCTCCTCAGTCATCCTCTTCTTCCTGACCTCTAAACAGTAGCAACCTCAGGGCCCTGCCCTTAGACCCCTACCCTTCTGTGTCCTTAATCCCTGAGAGAGCCCAACCATTGCCACAGGTTTAAATATGTGATGTACTTAAACAAGCGGTAAATACCTGGCCAACCTGGAGCCTCTCCTAAGTGCCAGAGCTCCAGGCTCCTGGGTCCATTCACCTTTTTCGGTCATTCTCAATGTGTAGTCGCCAGACGGCAGCATCAGTGTTGTCTGGTCACTTGTTAAAAATGTGAATTCTTGAGGGGCGCCTGGGTGGCTCAGTTGGTTGGACGACTGCCTTCGGCTCAGGTCATGATCCTGGAGTCCCGGGATCGAGTCCCGCATCGGGCTCCCTGCTCGGCAGGGAGTCTGCTTCTCCCTCTGACCCTCCCGACCCTCCCCCCTCTCATGCTCTCTCTCTCTCAGTCTCTCTCTCAAATAAATAAATAAAAAATCTTAAAAAAAAAAAATGTGAATTCTTGAGCCCATGCCTATACTCCTGAATCAGAAACGC
Organism: Mirounga angustirostris; assembly: GCF_029215605.1. NCBI lineage: Eukaryota > Metazoa > Chordata > Mammalia > Carnivora > Phocidae > Mirounga > Mirounga angustirostris. Next base: position 11,622,233 of record NW_026991711.1, on the reverse strand, counting down.
TGGGAGCAGGGCCCAAAAGTCTGTGTTTTAACAAGCCCCAACAGGTGAATCTGTTGTTTGCTGAAGTCTCCAGATCATTGGCTACTCAGTCACTCCACCTGGATGTCAGGTACCTGACTCTGGATTCCCCCATCTACCTTGTCCACCTTCTCTGTAGTGGTCTTCACCATCCGTCCAACCAGGGGCTCAAGCCACTGTGATCCATTATCTACACAGTGACCAGAGTGATCTGTAAAAAATATAAGTCAGATCATATTCCCTTGCCTTAAAACCCTCTAATAGTGCCCACTGCCCTTGAAATTAAATCCAAACCTTTGTGCTACTCTCCAGGGCCTCCCTGCCAACCCATCTGGCCTCATCTTCTGGTGTTCCCTCTCACTACCCACCAGCTAACCACAAGTCTCCTCTGTAGTGTATCTCATCAATACCGGGCTCACTCCAGCCTTAGGGCCTTTGTACTTGCTGCCCATTGCCTGGTCTGCTCTCCTGCAGCCTTTTAGGTAGCCAGTGTTTTTGTATCCTTCGGGTCTCAGCTCAGCCATCCCTCCTCAAAGATGTTGCCCTGCCCCTTTCCAATGTACCTTTCATACAACCTGCTATCCTGTCCCTCTTTCTCACACTGTTCACTTCCTGCTTAGCATTTAACACTAATATTATCTTGTTTATTTGTGACCGTACCCCACTCCTACCACCACTATGCTATAAACCCCAGAAGGACAGAAGTTGTCTGTCTTGTTCTCTGATGACTCCCTAATACCCTCTGAGTGTTTAACACATTGCAAGTGCTAGATAAATATTTGTTGAATTAACAAATAAAATTAGCTTTCTACCTGCCTTTGCCAGACCTTGGTCTCATTGTCATAGGGTAGAGACCACCCCCACTGGCAGACATGGATTTAGGCCTGTGGGGGTCATGGCCTGCTGGTCTAGAGTTCCTTGTTTCTTTCTTTCTTTTCTTTTTTTTTTTTAAAGATTCTATTTGTCAGTAATCTCTACATCCAATGTGGGGCTCGAACTTAAAACCCCGAGATCAAGAGTCGCATTCTTGGGGTGCCTGGGTGGCTCAGTCAGTTAAGCATCAGACTCTGATTTTGGCTCTGGTCATGATCTCAGGGCTCTGGGATCCAGCCCCCTGTCAGGCTCCACACTCAGCAGGGAGTGTGGTTAAGGATTCTCTCTCTCCCTCTGCCCCTCCCTTCCCTCCACTGCTCGCACTCTCTCTCTCTTTCTAAAATAAATAAGTAAATCTTAAAAAGAAAAAAAAGTTGCATTCTCCACTGATTGAGCCACCCAGGCGTCCCTAGAGCTCCTTCATTCTTTCTTTCTTTCTTTCTTTCTTTCTTTCTTTCTTTCTTTCTTTCTTTCTTTCTTTCTTTCTTTCTTTCTTTCTTTTTTTTAAGATTTTATTTATTTCTTTGACAGAGAGAGAGCACAAGTAGGTAGAGTGGCAGGCAGAGGGAGAGGGAGAAGCAGGCTCCCTGCTGAGCAGAGAGCCTGACATGGGGTTCAATCCCAGGACCTGGGATCACGACTGGAGCCGAAGGCAGACGCTTAACCAACTGAGCCACCCAGGCACCCCAAGCTCCTTGTTTCTTAATACTCCTGGAGACCCTCTTCCACCTCTATCTTTTCCAATCAGTAATTTCCCACCATACCCCTGTGATGTGCATAGTATATGGTCATCATAATATTTGTAAACTACAACAAAATGTCATTGAACTTATAGACATTTAAAAGACTTTGTATTAAAAAGTTCATAATTCAATAATACTGAGTTAAAGAAATCAGACACCAAAGAATACATATTATGTAATACTGTTTCTTTGAAATTCAAAACCACGCTATATCAATCTATGGTGGTATGAGTCAGGATAATGGCTATCCTTGTTAGGGTGCTCTGACTGGGGAGTGCATGAAGGTGTCTTCCAGGTGCTGGAAATGTTCTGTATCTTGATCTTGAGAGTGACTATACATCTATAATGTGTACATCAAGTGGATGGTTAAGATTTGTGCACCTTTTAGAAGTTATACCTCAAAAAATCTAAGTAAATAAAAATACCTTCAAAAAGAGGGGGAAAAAGGAAATGTAGATGAGCAGCTGTCTGAAATGAAGCAATATGAAAGATCTGGTAGAGAGTCCTCTTACTGTACTTCAGTAGCTGACTTTACTCTTAGCTACCTTTAAATTGGTGGCTTGGGTTTTTCTTTGTGTGTTTGTTTTTAAAGAAACTGGAGATTGGACAATGATTCTCCTTCCCCTCCAGAGGCCCAGAGCAATGTGGCCGGGTGCATTCTGGACTGGGCAGCACTAACATTTGTTCTTCCCAGGGACCGTCTGCTACTTTTCTCTGCCCCAGTGGAGCTGGGGGAATAATAAAGCTGTTATTATTTATCCTGCACTTTTGTCAGTGGTCTTTGTCATTGAGAGTTATGAAGTCAAGGTAGGACATGAGGGAATTTGTGAGTCTTTAATCCAGGTAGAGGAAAGAGGTAAAAGGGGGTTATTTTTCCAGGGATGTTGCTTTTCCAAACACTTTCAGTTTTCCCACTCCTTTTCTTGGCCCATTCCTGCACTGTCCTTTCACACGCGTTATTGTGACCTCTGAACTCATCATCTCCCACCCTTGTCTCCCTGCTACCGCCACCACCCTTTTGATCTGCCTCTTCTCGCCAGGACTGTCACCATAGCTCCCAACTAGTTTCCCCACCACCAGGGAATATATAAAATCCACCTGCTTAATTGTCAAGTTTCTCTATGTTTGGTCTCTAATTTCCCTCTCACTTAAATATCCTGTTCTTTTTTTTTTTTTTAAGATTTTATTTATTTATTTGGGTGAGAGGCGAGAGAGAGAGCATGAACGGGGGGAGAGGGAGAGAGACAAGCAGACTCCCCGCTCAGCAGGGAGCCCAACATGGGCCTCGAGCCCAGGACCCCGAGACCATGACCTGAGCCAAAGCAGATGCTTAACCAACTGAGCCACCAGGCACCTCTAAGTATCCTGTTCTTTAAGGCAAAAAGAGTATTTGTCTGTCTCCAGAAGTGCAGGCCGTGACTCAAACATCATACGTCTCTCAGTCTCCGACTGCTGTACTTGGGATCTTCTTCCTGCCCCCCTAACTTTCTCTAGTGAGGGTCCATTCTTCCTCTCCAGGGTTGCTGCCTTCTCATTTCTTCCTTCTCCTTGGGGAATCTTAGCACACCAATTGAGCCCCCTTCTCTCCTGTTTTTTTTACTTCTTGCCCCTCTGTGGAATTTTTCTTCCCCACAGTCTGCAAAAAGATTCTACACATATCTCTGTCAAAACTGAAGTAAAACACGGGCGCCTGGGTGGCTCGGTTGTTAAGCGTCTGCCTTCGGCTCAGGTCATGATCCCAGGGTCCTGGGATCGAGTCCCACATCGGGCTCCCTGCTCGGCAGGAAGCCTGCTTCTCCCTCTCCCACTCCCCCTATCTCTCTCTCTGTCAAATAAAGAAATAAAATCTTAAAAAATAAAAAAACTGAAGTAAAACATAAACTTTCCTTTATGTCTACATCTTTAAGCCTTTGACATGTGTCCCAACTTCTCTTGATTCCTAACTTCTTTGAGGAGTGGTCTGTATCTACCTTCCCTACGTCCCACTAAGTGGCACTGAATTCTCAGTCCATTAGAACATACTTGTCCCCTCTAACTCTGCACCTGCCCCTGAAAGTCCCCTGCCTTCAGAATTTCGAGATCCAAGGCCCCATTTTTAATCCTCATACTAGTTGACTCTCCAGTTCTTGGTGCTGTAGATCATGCCCTGCTTCTCTAAATTCTCTCCTCCCTCTCCCCCGTAGTGAGGATGCTAATCTCCCTAGATCTTCATCTTTATGTCTGAATATTCCTTCTTGTTTTCCTAAAAGGATTTTTCATCCTCTGTTGGACCCTAAAATCCTGTTACTGCTCTTCTGAGTCATTTCCCTTAATGATGACATTCTTTTCCTTTATGATGGTCTCAGAATTTTATTTCAACCTGGGTGTTTGTACAGCTCTTCAAATCCTGTCTATATCAATCTGACTTCAGGAGGTTTCTTGAAAGTATCTTCCTAAATTTGAGTCTAAAAAATTGGCTCCATTTTAGCATTTACTATGTTGTGTTGTGATTGCATGTCTGTCAATCCAACTAAAATTTGAATGCTACAAAGGCGAGCCTTGTTTCTTTTTTATAGAATCTGTGCTTGATTGTTGCTGGTGTATGGGAATGTTGCTTGATTTTTTTTTAATGTAAATTTAAATTTTTATGAAATAATACAAGACTCAGAGTTTCTCTGTTTCTCTTGAGTGCTCTGCCTGGTAGTTTGTTTTCAGTCTTTTTATCTTTCATGTTAGCGACTTATCATCAAATGTCTGATGAACTGTGGCTACCAGTCCATCTTTAAGAATGAGGAACTTAGGGGCACCTGGGTGGCTCAGTCGGTTAAGCGTCTGCTTTTGGCTCAGGTCATGATCCTGGGGTCGTGGGATCCAGCCCTGTGTTCAGCTCCCACCCCGGCTCGTGCTCTCTCTCTCAAGTAAATAAATAAAATCTTTTAAAACAAAGAATGAGGAACTTAAAAATTGTTAGAGAGTTCTTTGTGGGTGCTAACTAATGGGCTTCATGTAGGGTTATCAGATGGGGACCTGCCACCTTCACCAGGCAATTGCCAAATATCAGTGTCTGTAAGGCCTCTGTTTCTCAGAGAGGAATCCTCCAGCCTCAGACCTACAGGAATAACCTGGCTGCCAGCCTTCTGGAAGCCAAGGAGGGAAGGGACCTGAGGAATCCTTACCATTCCATATGCTGACTTTCACTTGGTCCCAGTTTTTATTCCCATGACTAACTCCTCATTGTTGTGTTTTGCATCCGCAAGTCTAAACTGTTTTGGTTCAGTTTCTCCATAGAGTTACTTCCTTTCCTTTGTTAGCATGGGAAAATTAGTAGGAGCAGTGTCTTAGTGCTCTTTGTACAGATTTGCAAACAATCCTTTTATTCACGCCCACAACACTGCCTTCATGGGTTCCAGGAACCTCAGTTCCTAAAACATTTCCAGAGCTGTGTTATAGAAAGCCACTGCATTTCTTTGGCCTGTCACACCTGTTTGGCCCCAGTGCTTTAGGCAATTAGTAGCTAGCTTTTCACCTGTCAGCTTACTATCCATTTCCCAAATTTGTTGACATTTTTTTTTTAAGATTTTATTTGACAGAGAGTGAGAGAGAGCACACGCGCACACGCGCATCAGGAGAAGGAAAGGGAGAAGTAGGATTCCTGCTAAGTAGGGAGCCCAATGCAGGACTAGATCCCAGGACCCCGGGATCATGACCTGAGCCAAAGACAGACACTTAACCGCTTTACATACTGAGCCACCACGCACCCCAATTTGTGAACATTTCTTAAAAGGGGTTTCTTCCATTGCATCTGGTCCTGTGGATTCATACTCCTGCCCTTCAGTGTGGGTTTTTGAAAGGAAGTGGAGATAAACCCATGTTGATCTGGCATGTTTCTGCTTTTAATTTAGTATCCAGCCAACTGTATGAATATTTACTAGTTTTTTTTTTAAATTATGTTGTTTGTTGTTGGATTTTAGGATTTCTGTATATATTCTTGAAATTAATCCCTTATCAGATATATGATTTGCAAAAACTTTCTCCCATTCCGTGGGTTGCCTTTTTGCTGTTTATAGTATCTTTTGATGCACAAAATTTTCTTTTACATTCTTGAATTTGATAAATGATTTTCCTACATCTTTTGAGATGTTCAAAAGACTTCTCTAGTTTGTTAATGAAGTGAACTATACTAATATACCTTCTAATGTTAAATTACTGGTATGAAACAATTTTTTCTTTCAATTTTCTTGATTTGGTTTGCTAAAATTCAGGAGTTTTGCATTTACGCTTTAGGTGAGACTGGCCTGTAAATTTCTTATATTTCTTCCTTGGTCTTTATACTCTTTTCAAATACATTGTGAAGAATTGTTGAGGACCTTTCCCTCTCATTCTTTTCTGTGAAACAGTTTGTATAAGATATGAATATTCTGTTTCTTAAAGGCTTCTTAAAACTTGCTAATATTATCTGTACAACTTGTGTATGTTTATATCTTGATTATTAATTCAGTATGTTTAATAGCATGATTTCTTCAGGTTTCCTGGTTCTTACTGAGTCCCTTTTGGTTATTTATATTTATCTAGGAAATTGTTCACATTGTCTGTTTTCAGACCTATTGCCACAAAGTTGTTTCTAGCATTCTCTTGGTCTCTTCTGCACCTGTAGATTTATGCTGTGGTTTTTTTCATTTTTTTATAGAAGATTTTATTTATTTGAGAGTGAGAGAGAGCGTGAGCATGAACAGAGGGAGGGGCAGAGGGAGAAGCAGACTCCCCAATGAGCTAAGCAGGGAGCCCGATGTGGGGCTTGATCCCAGGACCCTGGGGACCATGACCTGAGCTGAAGGTAGGTGCTTAACTGACCAAGCTACCCAGGCACCCCTGTTTTTTTCATTTCTAATATTATTTATAATTTCTTTTTCTTTTTTCTTTTCTTTCTCCCCCCCCCCCTACAGAGAGAGAGAGCACATGGGTGGGGAGGGGCAAAGGGAGAAGGAGAGAATCTTAAGCAGGCTCCACACCCAGCATGGAGCCCGACACGGGGCTCAGTCTCACAACCCTGAGATCATGACCTGAGCCGAAATCAAAAGTCGGATGCTTAACTGACTGAGCAACCCAGGTACCCCCAAATTTTTGTTTTTTAGACCTATCAGTTTCTACCTCTGAATTTGTCAATTACTTCTGTAATTCTGGTAATTTTTGCATTTATTTCAGGTGTCTATAGTTTAAGGAATATTATTTCTTTCTGATAAAGTGATCTTTTTATCATTATCTAATGATCCTTTTTTTTTAATCCCTAAGGATATCTTTTGCCTTGATTTCTATCTTGTTTGATATTAACATTCATTCAGCAATGTCTATCAAGAACCTAGTCTGTGCCAAACATATCATGACCAAAACAGGGAGTGCCCCCTGACTATCTTTATCACCATATATATATATTTTTTTTAACTTTCAATCTTATGTTTTATTTTTATTTTTTTTAAAGATTTTATTTATTTATTTGACAGATAGATAGAGAGCACAAGTAGGCAGAGTGGCAGGCAGAGGGAGAGGGAGAAGCAGGCTCTCCGCTGAGCAGGGAGCCGGATGTGGGGCTCGATCCCAGGACCCCAGGATCATGACCTGAGCTGAAGGCAGCCACTTAACCGACTGAGCCACCCAGGCACCCCTCAATCTTATGTTTTAGATGTATCTTTTCAAAACAGTATTAAATTGATCCATTTTTTTCTTTGCATTTATTTTCTGTCTTTTAACAGGGATTTTTAATGTGTTTACATTTATTGTGCTTTCTTATGGAATTAAATTTCTTTTATTACTACGTTTTTTTTCTTAAAGATTTTATTTTTAAGTAATCTCTGCACCCAATGTGAGGCTCAAACTCACAACCCTGAGATCAAGAGTCGCATGCTCCACCAACTGAGCCAGCCAGGAGCCCCTTTTTCCCTCTTTATTTATTTATTATTTATTATTTATTTTTTCCCTTTTTAAATGTACCATTCTGTTTGCTATATTTTCCTTCATTTCCTGCTTTTAATTGAATTTACTTAACTTTATTTATTCCTACAATTTTGTTTATATTGATCTGCAAGTTACATATTCTAGGTTTTTTTTTTCTTTTGGTGATTACTTTTATAATTTTAACATGTATATTTAATTTAACAAAATCTAAAGTTAACTGCTAAATCTCTATTCTCCTTCTGAACAAAGTGTTCTAAAGTATTTTAGCCCTGATATATACCCCTAGTCTTTCATGTCCTCTGTCTGGTATGCTATCAGAGGCTACTACTGATTTCTTATTTTGTTTTGGTTTTTTTGGTCCTTTGTTTTACATGAGATGACATTATTATTGCTGCTGCTGTTCTTCTTCTTCTTCTTATAGTAAAGGCTCTTGTAGATTTAGTCACCTGCTTGCAACCTCAGGCTCATCATTGTTTCTTGGATCCCACTCCCTTCTTCTGGACTCAGCCTCTTGTATTATGAAATAGATCTCTGGTCACTTCTCTCAGTAAAAGTATGAGAGTAGTAACTTCTTTCACCCTTTGTTTGTCTGAAAAATGTGTTTATTTTGCCCCTATCTTGAATGATAACTTAGTTGAATTCAAGACAAAAGGTTATTTTCCTTCGGTACTTGGAAAATATTTTTCCGTTATTTTGGGGTTTATTTTGCTACTTGGGAACAGTATATTATGCAGCAAAATTGTTTTTTCGTCTTTTCTGGCTTTTGTTTTTATTTTGTTTTTGTTGTTGTTTTTTCTTAATTAGGTGTTCTATAGGTTCACTGCCATATGTTTAGGTGTTGATTTGTGTTTATCGGGCGCCTGGGTGGCTCAGTCGTTAAGCTTCTGCCTTCGGCTCAGGTCATGATCCCAGGGTCCTGGGATCAAGTCCCACATCGGGCTCCCTGCTCTGCGGGAAGCCTGCTTCTCCCTCTCCCACTCCCCCTGCTTGTGTTCCTGCTCTCACTATGTCTCTCTCTGTCAAATAAATAAATAAAATCTTTAAAAAAAAAAAAAAGATTTGTGTTTATCTAGCTCATGACCGTGCTTCTTCAGTCTGAGAACTTAAATATTTCTTTCAGTTCTGAAAATGTCTGTCATAAATTCTCATTCTTTCTATTCTCTCTTAGACATTTATTATACCTTATTTTACCCTTTTTGTTCCTATCTTCATGACTTTTTTTTTTGCATTTTTAAGCTGCTCCTGTTTTTTAATACTGTTCAATTCTCATCTATCTTCATGACTGTCGCTTACCTGTCTGCACCATGTTTTGTATGGTTTCCTTTCATCCACCCTGTAGTTTACTAATTCTCTTATCAGCCATGTCTAATCTACTGCTTTACTTATTAATTTCATGACTGTATTTTTTCTTTTAAAAATGCCATTTGATTCTCTTTCAAATTAATTTGTATTTTCAATACTGTCCTTTTTTTTTTAATGGTTACTGTTCCTTGTTGGATCACTTTAATAACTTCAAACGTATATTTCAGATTCCTTCTTAGGTTTTCACTTATTTCTAGTTCCCAGGTACCTATTCACCCTTGTGTTGTCCTTGCTCACTGTCCCACCTGGTGGCTTACTTCTTCACGTGATTGGGACTCTATTTTAAGCTCATCTTCAGCAGGGGTTGTTTTTGTCTCGGGGAGTCCAAGTGCCCTAGACTGTGGATACATTCTTGCAGCACTGCTTTGCATTTTTCTTCTACAAACCAAGACTCAGTTGTTTCAGGGTCTTGAACTCAAATTAATTTTAATTTCTCTATTTGTAACCTCCAACCCATCCAGGGGCTATAAACTTAATGCCTGGCCTTGCTCTTTGCATAGGCTCACCATTTTGACGACTCATACAGAAGGCTTTGTTTATTTTCACAGTACCCAAGCCTACTTTGCCATTTCTTTTGTGGGCAGAGTTCTTCTAGTTCCCTTTTCATGGATTAGATAGCTTTCTAAGGTCCCTCACCTTGCACACGCCCAAATTCGTGTCTTCTGTCCCAGATGGGTGTTGATATTCCAGCCCCTATTCCTTGTTCCAGGACTGATATCCCTCTGTGGCTACAGCATCAGCTCCAGGAGTTCCAGCCCTACAATTCCCGCTGTTTTAGCACTTGAAGATTTCCCTTTCCTTTTTCTTTCAATCTCAGCTGTACATTTAACCTTAAAAAATGTTGGGGTTTTTTTGTTTGTTTTTGTTTTTGTTTTTTTGCTTTCTATTATCCAATATTTCTGTGTAATTTAAGCAGCAGTGGGGACTGCATCAACTCAGCCTGCCATAAAGCTATTCATCTTTGCACTCCTCAGCCCAGAAGAGTAACTAGTCCATACCAGATGCTGGATGACTGACTGACTGACTGACTGACTGAATAAATGAATGGATGAATGAATGAGTTTTTCACCTCCAGAAGCAGATGGAAGCAATGTTCCAGTGAGTAACCCCCACTATCTCTCCAGGGGCACTGGAACAAGCAGAATTTACTTTTTTTTTTTCTCCGTTTTCTTTTCTTTTTTTTAGAGTTTACTTTTCTACGAGGGTGTAAGTAAAGAGAGATCCCAGTAAACAAAATGAAGAAAGAACAGGACTTCTTATGTGCTTTTTCTGTAAGTCTGGGAACAATGGGAACATTTAACGGCCTTCCACGACTTGATATCCAAAGGTGGAGGGAAGGTGGACTGAGGAGTGAGTGCTCATATCGTTTGCCGGTGGCTACACACGGCACACTTACCAGGAGGAGAGACTGAAGAATTGCAGAGAACAGGACACTGGGCCTGTTTAGTTCCCCTTCTCGCCACTGTTCTAAGAAAAGCGTGCCTTTGATGAGATATAGCTGTGGGCGCTTGTTTTCCTTCTTATGTCAGCCACCTTTGTTAGAAGCTGGTTATTGATGCCGTGCCCTGTTTTAATTCACACTTCTCTGCTAATCAATTACAGCGTTTATCCATTAATCAGGCATTCTGACAGAGTCAATAACTGCTGTTTTTGGATTTTGTGAGGGGCTGCACGTTATCCAGCAAGGAATAACATTCAGGAGCTCACTTTAAAACAGTGTGACTTTCCCAGGCTGGTGGACTTCCGGAGCAATAAACATCTAGTGGGGATTTCATATGGTGGTTTTTAATATATTTGGTTGATGGGATTTTCTCACTGAACACTTCATTAGCAGGGCTCAACATTAGTGAAGTGTGGACAGGTGTACCTCTGTTTAAGAAAAACAGAAACATCAAAAGGTAATTATTCCCATCATGTATAAATGACTGCATTCACCTAAAAGTAGCATTAAATCATGAACTTCCTTCATTCGTATTCAGTGTAACAATATCTCATTGGCAGTGGGGTTTGAGAGCAAAGAAACTTAAAGCCAGAATGTTTGGAGCTGCTACTAGATGAAAGCTCATCCAAAATTTAGAGCAAATATCTCTATAATTATAATATGAGTCAAGAGGAAAATATTTTGTAAACAAAAGCTGAGTTTATATACAAATTTCCCGAAGCCTATCTTTTACATAGAGTGTTTTAAACCTTTGTATACACGTGTACACACATTTAAGCACCCCTCAGACTTTCTAATTTGTTACCACATATTCAGATGCTATTAAGTGTCATAGAAATGAAAACTTTTCCTTTTAGCAAGGGTAAGAAACAGAGGTGGCAGCGTTTAATTGGAGAGTTACAGTTTGGGTAGTTAAGTTTACCGCACCTAATGATGGTAACAGGTTTCAATGATCTTTTTTTATGACAGATGTACCAACATTTAATTGTTTTTCATCAAGGGTGGAGAGAAAAGACACTTCTGTAGATTTTTCAATTCTCCTACGTGTCACTTAGCTGTCCTCACCATTGTCTAAGCTTCTTTCTCTCATCCTTTTTGCTGCAATGAGTTGTGTCATTCCCTCATGATCAGCACTTTTGTTGTCTTTGTTTTTTGCTGTACCTCAGAAGTCCATCTTTTCTTTCATCTCCTTCCCATTCATGCATGAGGGAACAGTTGTGCCCTGTTGTGGGGATGTTCCGCTGGGTTTCAAACAGTAGGGTTTCTTTTTATTCTCTTCTAAGTAGTACAATGGGGCTGAATGTCTGTTGCAGAATGCACACACTAATATGCCAGGTTATTTGGTTTCTAAGAAGTCAATAAAAATACTACATTTAGGCTCAGCCCTTGGCTTGCTTTTTCCCTGTTTGCCTTTCATGTCTTCGGTTATAAATCTGTTTGTTTGTTTCTGATTGTAAAATATAATCTTCCATATTAAATCGAAGCGTGGAATCAACAAACAGAGGAAAATGTTCCTGGCGGTGGGGTATTTTCACACTAGCAGACTTGGCAGTCTGTAACCTCCCTCGATAAGAGCCTTGAAACAACTGCCAGAGCTAATTAATGGCAGCTACAACTCAGAGAGGAAGAAAAAAGAGAGTGGATCCCAAGTTGGTCTTGGCAAAACTTTCCAGTGTGAGAAAATACCACAGCTCTGCATTTAGAGGTGTGCAGCTTTGACTGTTTTCCCCCGATCACCTTGCTTGATTGTTGTTTGGTGGGGGGAGGTATGGGTGAGCATGAGTGTACCTAGGTATAAACACAGACCCAAAGGCCATCCCAGCAGTAAAAGGCTAAAGACATAAAAAGCTAGAGATGTCTTAAGACACTTTGTTCTCATATTCAGGAACAATCTTCAAAATCCTCCTTAATGAGGTCATAAAAGAAAAAAATGGAACAAGTGTTCCTTGTGTATCTCACTAGGGCACGCCATCAGGGTCACTTGCCCCCAGTATCCTATTTAAAAAGGGATTGGGGTAGTTCAATCAAACATTGCATTAAGAGAGAGACTTTGATTAATTCCTTCTCTTTGCTTTTGTGCCACAGATAATTTCAGTAAATTTGTGATACTTTCTGCTTAGGCATTGCTGAGGCTTAAAGTTCTTGGTGCGTCATGCTGAGTATTAGCATTTATCGGGCCTACTTGGCTATGGTGAAGAGGAGTGTATGCTCCAGACAGCTTTCTAATCTTTGACAAGCAGGGCTGGTCTTTAAACATGACCATTATGAGATCTTAGCGTAGGGAAGTTTCTGCTCTCAGGTTGGTGGGAAGAAATCTTGGTGTAAAAGAAGGAAAAAGACTCAACAGTAAGGAAGATGGTGATTTATCATGGTTAACTTTTTTTAAAGGTACGGGATCTGCCTCTTAGAAACGCACAGCTTGGGTAAGTTTCAGGGATGGTTCTCAAAGGAAACAAAAGCAAGAAGGGGACAAGTGAGTGCTACCCCTGTGTGCTTTCACAGAGGCTGCTGTGGGGGAGTTGCAGGTTGGCCCAGGGATGGTCGGGATCAGTAGGAAATTGGATTCTATTGTCGTTTGTTGCCTCTTATTTACCAACTTTGTTGAGCAGCCATCAGAGATATGAAGGGTCATTTTAGCCCTATGCTGCAGAAACCCAGGGTCAAATGTTAGCTCTTTTGGTTGTTTTGACCTAGAAGCAAGTTAGGGTATATTTCAGGCACTTAGCTGAAAAAAACTCAATCACATACCTATTGTATTTTATAAGCTGATTTTGAAAGGGTGTATCATGTTTACTTTATTGCAAATGCAAGGTGTCTGTATATTTAGGTGTCATTGAAAAGTTGGATTTGGGTTCTGATGGACCGGAACGGCTCCCAGGGGCCATTGTGATGGTGTGTAAATCCCTTTTTGTTTGTGGTTTACTCCCTGGATGCGCTGGATCGGCTCTTAGGGCTGCTGCCTTCTGTCCCGTTAGTTCAGCCATTGCACATGCGCATGAAGTCAACAGGTTAATAGTCCTGACTTCGGAAGATAGCTTTAAGTATGGATACATAGAATCCCTTCTCTTCCAGTTGAAACATTTGTTTTTCAGTGGAAAGTGAGGTAGTTGTGTTTATGTTCATGAACTTATACAACAGATATGTTTATGTTAAGACCACAAGTTAAGGCAAGATTTTAGAATTAATTTTAAAGTACATTTCATGATAATTACCACTGTCCTGCTGAAGATTTAATAGCCAATCATAAGGGCTTTTTAAATTACTAGTTTAAAATGAATAAGATATTAGATTTCTCATAGATTCTGTTTTGGTAATGTTTCTAGATTAGAGACCCAAAGCTGAACTTACTCATTCATTAAATACTAATTATTAAACTCCTACTTTATGCCAGTCTCATAGAATTATAATAGCATTGTTATCATTGTCAATGTAATTGGTTTTTAACTTGTATTTACAATGATTATTATAAACTCTGGAAACCTCTAAGAATGTTAGTTTTTGATAATCAGCTTTAACTGTGGGAGTGAAGCATGTCTGTGAATAGATTACTCAGGCCTGACCATAGTTCTTGGAATGCTAACTGAAGTTGCATGGTTGATAGATTTTTTTTCTTTTTCTTTCTTTTTTAAAAAACATTTTAAAGTTTATTTCTCTATGTAATCTCTACACCCAATGTGGGGCTAGAACTCACAACCCTGAGGTCAAGAGTCGCATGCTTTCCCGACTGAGACAGCTGGGTGCCCCAATAGATTTTTTTCGTATTTGAAACTGGAGTGAGCCATGGAGGCAGAGTAGTGTCATGGAAAGGATAAAGACTGTCACTTACTTTTCCTTACCTGAAAGGGAAGAGCCACCAACTCAGGGCTTGGTATGAGAATTAAGTTCTCTGATTATGGTGAATGAGCCACCATGGGGCTTTGCTCATGGCAACACCTCTGTGACTGGCCCTCCCCCCACTCCCTTATTCCCAAGAAATAGGTTTCTACAGGGCATTCAGTGTTTACATTCTGATTTCCATCATGCATGCTGAGGGCCAGAGAAGTTACCTGGTCATACTTTCTCTGTGCCACCAAAAAGGCTGTGAAGGTGTCTGTTTAGAAACTCATGCTGTGGGAAAATCCTCAAAGAATTTTTAGGCTCGGGAATACCTGCTTCATTTGCTTATATGAAACATAATCACAGACATTTTTGGTATTCCCTACAGTGGAAATACTCCAAATGTTGCCTTTTTACACAAAATCAGCATGATGATTGCTGAGAAGAAAGAGGTCACAGCCTTTACTTTCTCAACAAAATCAAGCCTTCCACCACATTTCTTCCGGGGTTGTAGGTTCTTTTTTGGATAAAGGTCTCAGAGGGCAGACAGGGTCTTCTCATAAAATCAGAGGACTGTGATCCTCTGGACACCTCATCTTCTGATACCAAGTGGAAAAAAGGAACGAACACAAGCACATTTCAGCCTCCCCCAAACCTCCTTATGGTCAGATCTAGGATCCAGTAAGTAGCAAAAGTAGGCCACCTAGAAAATTAGCTGTTTCCTTTGAAACAGGCAAGTAAGAGATCCGGGCTTAAATATAGACCTAGTTCTCTCTCCCATAGGCAACGTATAATAAATGCTAGCTGAAGAAAATTGTCCTTTTTACCTTAGAATAGATACCATAGGAAATGATACCTTTTGCCTTTATTTACAGAGGATATTGGGATTAATATTACAGATCTCATTATACTGTTTTCATGTGTTTTATGATGAGAATTTCTCAAAATCCATTCAGTATAAATCGGGTCATTCTCAGTACTTAAACATAGATTTTTTGAGATATTCAAGACATTGTTGCTTCTGCTTTGGAAGGCTGAAAACTTTCTGCATAATTATGTTCTGGAAGTTCTACAGGGCCTTGCTATTAGAGCTAGAAAAAGCATAATGACAAGGACCATCTCATTGTCGTCTTCTTGCAGATCAGGTTGAAGGACTATATTACATGTTCTCGCTCATAATAAGTTGGAAAACAAGTAGCACTGAAAAGAATGATCTGTACTGATTTTTCTTGTCTTTTCAAACTGTGAACCCTAAATGGGAGAGTGTGTTTTTGTGTGCTGCACTATGCCTTATACATTGTTGATGACCAGCAAATGTACTCAGCCATTTATATGAAGATAATGTGTATGTGATCTTAGCCAAAAGGCCCTCCACTTATAGGCCAGTTGCTAAACCTGTCTTTAGATAGGGCTTTTAGATTGGACTCCTTTTTTAGCCATCTGCTTGAGTACTAATTATGCTTTAAGGAAAAGACACAAGGAGTGGTAGTTGATGGTGCTTGCTGTAAATGTGTCTCTGAGGCACAGTTTCATCTGGTCAGTAAGATGTGTGCCTTTGGATACAGGGGTCTCTTTGGGGCTGAATATCCTCAGAGTTTGGTAAGCTTTGGAAATGTACATAAAAGGGAGGATGGGAAAGAGAAACCAGACGATACATCGCCACCCCTTTCTTCCCCTCCAGAGGGAACCAAAGAAAAGTGCAAATGGCCATTGGCCCATTGGCGAGACACTCCAGAGTCATTGAACCATTCTTTTTCTTTCTCTGTCAGTTAGCAAAGTGTGATTTCTTCTGTTTACAAAGGTTTACGAAAAAGGAGA
This sequence comes from Mirounga angustirostris, assembly GCF_029215605.1. NCBI lineage: Eukaryota > Metazoa > Chordata > Mammalia > Carnivora > Phocidae > Mirounga > Mirounga angustirostris. The sequence continues at coordinate 11,606,234 of NW_026991711.1, read as the reverse complement.
AAGAAGAGCACTGCATCCTGGACCACTTTGCTTGTACTTGAGTGTTTTGCATATATGACTGTCCTGACCACTAAATGCCACTGCAACCCCCCCAACCCCAATCAGTGCTTTGTTACTGTTGTTCGTGTTGTTGCCAGACCATCCCTCCAGGGCCTGGAGTGCTGTTGGGCCCCATCTTTCCAGGGGCTTGTCATCATAGCTGTGGATCTTAAGGTGCACCAGTAGGCACTCAGGAAACTGACCTCTTTTTTTTTTTTTTTTTAAGATTTTATTTCTTTACTTGACAGAGAGAGACAGTGAGAGAGGGAACACAAGCAGGGGGAGTGGGAGAGGGAGAAGCAGGCTTCCCACGGAGCAGGGAGCCCGATGCAGGGCTCGATCTCAGGACCCTGGGACCATGACCTGAGTTGAAGGCAGACGCTTAACGACTGAGCCACCCAGAAGCCCCAAAACTGACCTCTTCATTGGGCAGTGAAGGCATCAAATTCCTGCTTTAATGTATTCCATCCAGTATCTTTGTTTACCTCTTAAAATTTGACTAACGTATGTGGTAGAACTGGTGTGCACCCCGCCTGCAAGTGCAGGGACAGTGTGGCAGCCTGCAGGCAAATGGGCCCTATGGGGGCAGCCCCAGCAGCCAAGTCTGGGCAGAGAACAGTTGGCTCCATCACTGGTCTCTTTGTTAGTGAGGATTGTGGATTGTCACTTGGAGCACTTGCCCTTCGGTCTTTCCTCCCAGGACAGGCCATACTAGGCTGAAGAGGAGGGGCAAGGCGGTTCTCTACCCATGTGGAGATAGGGTGGGACTGGGGGACGGGGCGGCCTCTGAGTGGTACCTTATAGGGGGGCTGCCCACACATGGGTCCCAGAGCCCAGGGAGCAGCAGAGCTGCTGATGAGATGACTCTTTAGGGAAGCGAAGGTGCAGAGACCACAGCCTAGAATCTCAGTGAGGAAGACATTGGAAACCAGAAGTAGGAGGGAGGCAGCACAGCACCAGCCTGAGAGGTGAGCCCCCAGGAGCCCCAGAGTGAGCTTCTCTGGGAGGGGTTCAAGGAGGAGGGTCATGGCTTTGTTGTACTTTGTTAATATAGGCCAGATATTGGCAGCTTGCACCGTATGAAGAAAAATAAATGAGGATGAAAGAATTAAACGGATGAGTAGAGTCAAAATAGGGTCAGCAAAGCCTGCTTTAAAAGTTGACTTTTGGGGCGCCTGGGTGGCTCAGTCGGCTGAGCGTCTGCCTTCAGCTCAGGTCATGATCCCAGGGTCCTGGGATCGAGCCCCGCATCGGGCTCCCTGCTCGGCGGGAAGCCTGCTTCTCCCTCTCCACTTCCCCTGCTTGTGTTCTCTCTCTCGCTGTGTATCTCTCTCTGTCAAATAAATAAATAAAATCTTTTAAAAAATAAATAAATAAATAAAAGTTGACTTTTATTTAAAGAAAATTAAAGTTGACTTTAATTTATAATTTCTTGAATAAAAAGCCTAGCAGCAGAATACATGACTGTCTGGCTTGCTTTAAAAAAAAAATGGGAGAATGCCTCAAAGTATTGAAATAAAACTTAACTGCTGATTGCACCAAAAGACCAGAAACACTGCTGTTGATTAGGCTGTGATAGGTGATGGAGAAGGCCCTATGAGGTTTCAGAAGTGAGAAGATAGAGGTGGTGGTTGGGGGGGAGTGCTAGCAGGAGAATGCACAGAGTGTGGGGCAATGACGGAGGGACCACAGGGAGAAGGGAACTGAGAAATCTCCTGAGGGAAAAAAAGGTCTGGGGGCGCCTGGGTGGCTCAGTCAGTTAAGCGTCTGCCTTCAGCTCGGGTCATGATCCTGGAGTCCCGGGATCGAGTCCCGCATGGGCCTCCCTGCTCAGCGGGGAGTCTGCTTCTCCCTCTGCCTCTCTGCCCAGCTTGTGCTCTCCCTCTCTCAAATAAATAAATAAAATCTTTAGAAAAAAAAAAAAAGGCCTGGGCTGGCACTTCTAATTTCTCTGTTTTCTAGCTAGGAAGTACACTGAATAACAAACTCCCCAGCAACGGGGTTTCACATTGCTTTAGCTTTTCAGGAACGAGTACTTGCATTTTTTAGTGAGAACTGTCACTTGCATGCTCCTCTGTTGGTGGCTACTGGGATGACATATTTTAAAGCACAAGAAGTGTAGGTACACTTGCACAAATAGCACCAAAGACTTCGGATTTCAGCAGCATAGTCTGCTGGGGCTTCATTTTTGTTGAGGGCCTATAGTTGTTTCTTTTCTTCCTTTTTTCTTATTTCTGTATGTAACATGTAAAGACTCCTACATCTTCCAGACCACATTGTTTTAAGGATTTCAGCATTATGTGGCAGCATTTTAAAGGTGTTACCTTCTTTTTTCTCGTTTCAGAGAGAAATTGGCTTCCTGTGTATCTTAAGCTATAGCCACAGGAAGATTATGATAATGAGTCACTGTTTTGTAATTTTGCGATTTTAAGTGAGTTTTATAAAACCTGTGTCTGGTTCATGATCACTGGGAACATATCCATAAACTTTAGGCGCTACAAATATCCTGAGAGCTTAAAAGTAGAGTTAAATATAAAAATACAGTGCTGTAATAAAAGAGGTTTTCATTACCTTCACCCTAGCTGTCAACAGGACAACTTTTTATTTCACCCAAAGATATTTAAAAATACATCAGCTTCCTTAGAAATCTCTTGACTATGGGGCACCTGGTTGGCTCAGTGGAGTTGTGGGACTCATGATCTCGGGGTTGTGGGTTCGAGCCCCACGTTGGGTGTAGAGATTACTTAAAAATAAAGTCTTTTTTTAAAAAAAGACAAAAAAGAAAAGAAATTTCCTGACTATACATCAGTGTTTTCTATTTGAATGATTAATAACATATGCACATTAGTTAGTAGGTAAATAGTATAATTCTACTTGCTCTTCCAATTCTCTAAAGAGAATTATCATCACTATCATACAATTCAGGAAGGGAAATTCATATAAAAGCTAATTTAAGATACTTGTTTTTTGCACTCATTTATATATTTAATTAACATCCATGGTATGCCTAGTACGGTGCCAGGGTCAGCAAAAAGGATGCTTCCTAAAATCACAACTCCCTAAAATCATGGCTCTTAAAATCAGTTCTTTATCTCTATTTTCCCCACTCGAGTATTACCTTCTGTTCTTCCTTATCATTGTGATCAGAGCTTTGGATTAATTTTTAAGATTTTGTAATCCCAATAATGTGTAATATGCAGTAGGAATGGTCAGAGAAGAGAAATCTTTAAGAAGTTTTAATTACTGGGGAGCTGACTCTAGGAGAGAAACGATCAGACTTGTCCCTAGATGGAGGGCTGTTCAGGCTGCACTGAACCCCTGTCGTGACTGAAACTCTTTCCACTTTATTGTCCAAATTACTGCCTTCATTTCCTCCCTCTCCTCATTTGCCTATTCCCCTTGCTTTTTATCTTCTGTATTACCAGTGTACAACCTAGGGGTGTTTAACTACTTCCTGAGAGCATTATTAGTCATCAGGAGCGTTAGTTCGTTATAGACGTAGATGAACAGGTGTCAGCCCATCAACTACGAGTTGTACTAATTTGGAAAATATGGTACCTTCCCTCAAAAGAAACTGCTTCTGCTCCTTTGGACATTTCTATAAAGTAGCTATGTGCATTTCCCCCATTCGTTATGAACACCTAGAATCTGTGTGTCCGGCTTGATGCTAGAACTGGAATCTAACTCACAATGGCGAGGAAGCTTTACCTAGAATGTCTGTCTGCATGAAAGGGAGGGAAAGGCCTTATGAGTTCCCTCTGCCTTTCCGTGTTTGGCGAGCTTTCGACTTTTCTTCCCTGGGACTATTACTGAGTGGAATGTAACCCCAAATCTTTCACCAGATGTTGGGAAGAAGAAAATTATAATGGATGTTTTGAATGTGCTCAACTTTTGTTTTGTTCAGAGCCAAACTGAATGAGGCAAAGAAGTTAAAATCTTTTCTTGTTCCATCTGAGTAAGCATGAAAACCTACAATCCTTAATCTTTTAAAAGAAAAATAACCCTCCGTTTGTGGGATTTCTGATTCATTTCTTCCACCCTGCTCCCCTGCTCTGCATTTTTTAGTCCAATTCTGTCTGGACTTTTGTGAGCCAATAACCTCCCTCCTCACCCCACTCCCCTCTCCTCCCCCACCTCTACCCTATGATCACACAAAGAGCAGGGAGCCCACAAAAGACTTGAGTTTCTGGGTTTTGTATTTAAAAGGGCGATGAAATGCTGGATAGACTTAGGAACACAAAACTGATCTGTTAAAACTTTACCAAAAAAGAAATTTATTGGGCTCAGGATAGGGGGGGTGGTAAGGAAAGTGAGAGAAATTGAGGGTCTTTTTTTAAACGCCACAAATAGAAGCGAATATAATGTACTTTTTTTGTGATTCCACTAAATTGACTTTTCTTTAGTGTAGCACAAAGTAGTTGGTGTGGCAGCAGCTTCAAACCTCCCAAGTTAACAAGTAATATAAAAAAATGAGAGTCCCGGGCGCCTGGGTGGCTCAGTCGGTTAAGCGACTGCCTTCGGCTCAGGTCATGATCCTGGAGTCCTGGGATCGAGTCCCGCATCGGGCTCCCTGCTCAGCAGGGAGTCTGCTTCTCCCTCTGACCCTCCTCCCTCTCATGCTCTCTGTCTCTCATTCTCTCTCTCTCAAATAAATAAATAAAATCTTTGAAAAAAAAATTAAAAAAAAAATGAGAGTCCCATGGGAGGGTAGTGGGGAGCCCTGGAAACTTTCTATCTGTTGATGTCTCTGAATAATAACCAGGGCTGGTACATGGCCTGTGGTTCAAAGCTGAGGACCTGAGTCTTAACCATTTTGCTCTGTTGCCATGATTGTGGTGATTCTCCGTGACTTGGGTCCTATGTCTGTGAACTCTGGGTCTCCAGGGTGTATAAGTTTGTCTAAGGCTAAACTCTTAAATACATATTCTAAACCAAGGGTCCACAGGCCAGCTTCTGCTCACCACTTATTTTTATACAGCCCTTGAGCTAAGAATGGTTTTTCCAGATACCCATGCTTTGGTGATAGGGAACAAGTACCTTTAACTCCAATTAAGCAAAATACTACTCCTCCCCCCCACGCAACAAAAGAATGCCATTCTTTTCTCGGCTAGAACTGTATTACCAAAAGTTGTATTCAATTTTATTTTGAGTTTCATCAGTAAAAAATTGTGTGGAAATTTGCGTTCTCTCTTGTTGTACAAGTCCCTGTATGATATCACAGCATTTGTCTCTCAGCTCACTATCTGAAATAGTTACTATCTGGCCCTCTCAGACAACGTTTACTGAGCCCTGTTCTAGACTGTCCTACGGAGAGGCAACTTTGAAGGAGTGGGGAGGCATCCTGGCTATCATTTCTTGTTTGAATGTGTTTTGATTTTTTTTTTAAGATTTTATTTATTTATTTGACAGAGAGAGACACAGCAAGAGAGGGAACACAAGCAGGGGGAGTGGGAGAGGGAGAAGCAGGCTTTCCGCTGAGCGGGGAGCCCGACGCGGGGCTCGATCCCAGGACCCTGGGATCATGACCTGAGCCGAAGGCAGACGCTTAGCGACTGAGCCACTCAGGCGCCCCTTGATTTTCTTTTTTAATAGTGAAGCTCTTCTGATCAATATGGATGTAAGTTAATATGCTTTGGTTTGTGCAATGCCCTGAGAAAACTGGTATCACTTGTGAATGTGGCACAATATTGTCAGCAGCTGCCCATATGAAAATTTAAAGTTACTAAATAAAATAAATTTGAAGTTACTAAATAAAGTTACTGAATTTTATATGTTTCCCTATATAAAATAGGTGGCGATAATATTATCTATTTCATACAATTGTTGAAAAGATTGAGAGTAATGTAAATAAAGAATTCAATAGATGTTAAAAAGAACAAAGTCTACCGTTGAGAACTTAGGTTTGCTTGCCTTAGAATGAGTACTGCTACCTTGTATTTTAACATTTTGAATCTGTACAGATACACTGTCCCTTGTCCACTTGGAGGTACCTAAATAATGCTGCTCCTAAGCTTCAGGTAATACAAAACATAATCTCATTGTATCTCTTTTCAACACGATTCTGTTGGAAATATTTGTTTAAAATAGAATTGTTACTTAAGTGTTTTTTTAAAAGATTTTATTTGACAAAGAGAGAGAAGACAAACAGAGGGAGCTACAGAGAGAGGGACAAGCAGGCTCCCCACTGAGCAGGGAGCCCAATGTGGGGCTCCATCCCAGGACCCTGGGATCATGACCTGAGCTGAAGGCAGAGGCTTAACCAACTGAACCACCCAGGTGCCCCAAGTCCTGTATATCTCTAAGATGATTTTAAAGTATAAATAAATCTTATCAGAGAGCAAAAAGGGGAGTTTTTTGCTTCAGAAAATTTAGGATTTGGGTTCGCACTCTTTTGCTCACTGTCTATGACATACTACAGGATCAGAAAAAGGACACTGTTTTGGTGTTTCATATAGCTAGTGTTTACATCTGGGAATCCCCCCACATGCATGAAAGCAACATATGAGTTAGAGGTGGGCATGGCATTTGCAAAGAAAGAAAATCACTGGTGAGGGATACCTGGGTGCCTCAGTCGGCCGAGCATCCAACTTGGCTCAGGTATGATCTCAGGGTCATGGGATCGAGCCCCAGACTGGGGCCTGCGCTGAGTGCAGAGACTCCTTGTCCCTCTCCCTCGCCCTCTACTCCCCCGCATGCGCGCTCTCTCTCTCTAAAATAAATAAATAATCTTTTAAAAAAATATGAACGAGATTATATTTAAAAAAAAAAGAAAATCACTGGTGATAATTGAGATGAAATCAGTGATTTTACCTGTGCTCTTCCTCATTCTGTTGGATCCACTATGCACTTTTTGCCTCTGGAGTTTGTCTACCCCCTTCCAAGGTTGTCACTGCCTCTGAGAAGCTTCTTTGAATGCCCCCTCTCATTCCTGGGCTTCCGGGCTCTGTTTGCCTTAGAGACCCCTGTCCTGGGTCTGTCTCCCTAGCTAGATTTTAGCTTCCCAGATAGCTGATTCTCGCCTCATTGATATCCCCAGGGCTTGGCTTAGGTGTCCAATGTCTATTTGTGGAATCAATGAAAGAAAAATTTACCTAACACTAAGATAAAATGAATGGCAAAACTCTTTTGATTTTCCTCTCTTTTTAGATGAGATTAATGTGCATAGATACTCATGAAACATTATTTTAGAGCTGATTAAAAAATTCACAGATAAGCCAAAATTGGTACCTAGCTTGTCCACCTACTAAGTTCTGAAGACCTGGAGGGCATCACAGAGGAGATACAACCCGACGTTTTTATTTTCTGCACTGCTCACTCTTAGCATGGATGTGGGGTCCCACTCCCGTTGGTAGGTGTGTTTCCCAGATGTGGCAGAGTGCCTCTCACCGTGTGTGTGTGTGTGTGTGTGTGTGTGTATACAGCACACCAGTAAAGAATCCTAGGCAACACTCTGCTCCAGACCCCCATGTCTAACTCAAAGAGGTCAGAGAAGAGGAGGGGAAAGTGCCTTCTCTTTAGTAAAAGTAGCTATTATTATTATTTTTTTAAGATTTTTTATTTATTTGAGAGAGAGAGAATGAGAGACAGCACGAGAGGGAAGAGGGTCAGAGGGAGAAGCAGACCCCCCGCTGAGCGGGGAGCCCGATGTGGGACTCGATCCTGGGACTCCAGGATCATGATCTGAGCTGAAGGCAGTTGCTTAACCAACTGAGCCACCCAGGTGCCCAAAAGTAGCTATTATTGATTGACTTTTTGTGTGGGGGGTGTTTTATCAGGTGTTACCTGCATTCACTGATTTCTCACAGCAATCCTGTTGTTATATCCAACTCATAATACGAACCCGAGATTTAGGGAGGCCAAGTAACATGCTGAAGGTGTCACCAGACCCAGGTGTGCTGGATTCCAGAGCCCATGCATTTAACTGCTCTGATTTCCTACCACTCACCTCCTTTCCAGGGAAGTGGAAGAACAATTCAGAGATGGCAGGTCTGGGGACTCATGACCCTTTCTTTCTCCTCAGTGCACAGACTGGAGGAATCAAGTGGGCAAGTGTATTATTAATCACTATCCTTCCTCCTTGAGCTCAAGAAAAACTGAACTCTGAGCATTAGGAGTTATGTCCTGGTTATTGTCCCCTTGCTCTCTCATAACACAGAGAGAGTCCTCATACACCCCTGGATGTGGGTAGGCTGCAAGTTGCAGGTGAAAAGTGAGGCAAACTGCACCACAAGTACGACCTCCAACTTTTAGGAACGGCTAGCTCCCGTGGACTTGAATTCTTCTGTTTTTGATGGATTGTGTGGAATTACATGTGAGTTAAATCCATTGAGTACCACGTGCTGAAGTTCCAGGCAAGGACAAATGAGCTGCGTAGTAATTGAGAATGAAGTTAAGGAAGAAAATTTTATTGTTAATCAAGGGCTTAATTGCCTCTGGGACATTTTAAATAAATGCCATGCCATCTTAAGGAGCGATATTTTGTAAGCGAGATGCAAAAATTCTTTAATTAAACCATCGTGGGTATTCCCTGATTGAAATATCTATCTTTATCTTCATAGTTAAGCCTTCATGATTCATGTAACAACTCAATCAGGGATTGAGAAAATTAAGGGCTCCTTGAAAGAACAGATCAGTTGTGTAAAATTGATTGAAATTATTTCTGAGACAGTCTTCACTGTACTTATTTGTATTGACCAGAGCATATTTTTGGTGTATTTGCTATTTAGTGGTCTTGTAGAGTAAGTGGTTTTTGAGCCTGCAAGGGACAGATTATGGCTATTGCATAGTACAGCACAGACAGTTCTTAGAATTCATCTGAGAAATGGAACAAGTGTAAGGGTTTCTTGGCCGTGGAGAAACCCAATGATAATGACCATCAATTGACCAGTAAGGTAGTTGGTAAGTAAGTTGGTCAACAAACATGAGTGTGGCTACATACAAGACCTTGTGCTAGATGCTGATAAACTCGTGTCTGTGTCCACGAGCCAAAGGGCTGAGTTCTTATTGCCGACTGAACAGACTCAGATTCAGAAACAGACTAAGGAGATTTGCAGGCTCTCTCATTGTACATGGGAAAAACAAAAAAAATGAAAATCAGGTATGCGAAAGTTTTGACTTACTAGATTGCTCACTTTGAGTGGCAGAAGCACTTGAAAGGAGCTTGGTAAAGTCTTGTGGAAAGAAGGGAGTGGGGGCCAGCACCTGGGATGGGGGTGGGGATGAGCCACCAGCACATCTATCATTGTCCCGCTCTGCATTCTCTTCTGGTTGGACACTCAGCTGCAGTTCTCAGTGTGTCATTAACAGAAGTCTTTGTGAGAATTCAGAAAGTACACAAGAGTGTACTTTAGTAATTTAGTAATGATTTGTTTTACCAAGCTAACACTGATTTCATTTAATTCTTAAAAAGAGAAAAATTACCATCTGAAGTTATAAAATCTTCAAACATATGATCACATTTATTTATTTATTTATTTAGCACAAGCTTGGGGAGGGGCAGAGGGAAAAGGAGAGAGAGAATCTCAAGCAGACTCTACTCTGAGCACGGAGCCCAACGCGGGGCTTGATCTCACAACCCTCAGATCATGACCTGAGCCAAAATCAAGAGTCAGACACTCAATCAACTGAGCCACCCAGGCACCCCTGATCACTTCTATTTTTTTTAATTTTATTTATGTTGCATAATCAGCAAATAACTTAAATAAGTAGTCAAATAATGGTATTTTATAGAATGGGTTCATACTGAAATTATTGCCTTTTTTAGGGTTCTTGATATAAAACAACTAAGCCTTTTTAAAGTGGTTTCATTTTCCAATAAACACACTTACAGACATATTTTGTGAACTGAGTACTTGAAAAAAGGAAATGAGAAGAGGAAAGAAAAATACTTGAAGTCATATTTTCATAAAGGCTCTCTGATGTTCGACATGTGTTGGCCAATTCAGGCCAGGCTCAAAATGACAGGTTAGATTTTGCTTGCTGCCCTGGGACCACACTGGCCAGTGTGTCCCTTGAAAAGCCTCTCTTCCTTGTTGTGGGCACATAGAAAGCCTGTGTGGTGTTCACCAGCTACAAAAGTTTCCTGTGATGGTTTAGATGTGAAATCAAAACTTTTGGGCAGTGTCTGGAAACTTAACGTTGTAATGTTACTGCAAGTATAGAAATTCCTTTAAGATTTTACATGATGACTCAAAAGATTAATTCTGACTTAAAGATCGTGCTATGGAAAGAACTGTATTTGTTTAACTTGGGCAGGAACAAACATATCTGCACATAGTCTATGAAGAAAGGAAAATGAACCATGCACTCCAGAGCAAAACTAGCTGCCTTCCCAAATAGCTATAAATACACTGGTTCTTCAACCTATTCCCAAGTGACTCATATTTATTTTAAAAATGTTTGTGAGCCCAGGAAAACAAAATGATAGTTTAGCATTCCCTCCCATCAACATTTTTTGATTCTTCAATATCATATAAGATATATTTGTGAAATCACTTTTTCTGACTCCAGTCTATCTGCCTTTGGGAGCTCAGTCATTAATACACAACTCACATGGATACCAAGGGGTTTGAGGTTTCTCATGACATAATTGCCCCTGCTCTTTGTGGAGCGATGCCTATGAGTGTGTTTTCATTAACTGCCCACTCACTTCCTGGTTGGGATCAGAGGGTCTCAAGTCATCTCAAGAAAATCGCCATCTGAGCATGATATTGCAGGACTCTGGTGTTTGCTATTTGGGGGGCTTCATGGGTTCTGTTTGATTATTTCCCCTCTCTGTCTTGTGCATTCTAAGTGCTGGGCTTGCCTTACTTCATGTGCTTCCAGAGAAGGTATCATGAACACTTGATGCCCATATTATGACTTAACGAGCTGGAAAGTCAGTGTGTATAGATTCTTCATCTCTCAAACTGAGATTTTTGATTCAGAGACAGGTTGCCTGTGGACACTTCCCAGAGGCTTTGGCTGCTTGACACACAGATTGTAATCACAGTAATTAGCACTGAATTTTCAAGTCCTGCTCTCCAGCTTGACCTGGCAGCATTTAGTCAGCATGCACACAGCTGGATCAATGGCAGGAACCGAAGGACCCAGTTGTGGTGGGCATCATCCCTGGGGAGCTCCAGGGGAGCATCAGGAACAAGGGGAGCAGTGCTGAGACCTGGGACTCAAGAAGAAAAAAAATATGATATTGATAAAACACCTGTCAGTGGGAATTGTGTTAAAGATTGTTATAAGGGACAGATCGCAGTACAGACTTTTGCCTGAAATTCATTATCAGTGAATTCGTTTTTCTCCCTTTTGTTTAGTTCAGTTTGGGGTGTTCTTAAAATGTCCCCTGTTAACAAAGCTTACACTTGCTTTTCCTAAGAGAAAGTACCTGCCTATCTTAATCCAAAAGTTAGTGAAAAAAACCGTAGGACACGAAATCGATACTTTGGTGAATCAGAAATAGAGTCTTTATTTAGCACTCTGCCTTCAGGTAGCTTATCTTGAGTGGCACAGTTGCAGCAAAGAAGCACCTCTGCCTGATTTTGAAATAGATTATCTGAGAAGTTTGGTGGTATAGGTTTAAGTAACCTGCAGGGCACTTCTGTCATCCACTTGCTCTTCTCCGTCCCATGGGGAGTGTGTTACCTAGAAGGCAAGGGTGATAAGAATATGGCAGTTGGAGGGGATTTCAGATCCTCGATTCCCACCCATTAAGGGTTAATGATTTTGAATGACACTCGAAGACAGCACTAAATAATAAGCAATAGATTTAAACTTACAGAAAATACTTTTTTTTAAAGATTTTATTTTTAAGTAATCTCTACACCCAATGTGGGGCTCGAACCCATGACCCCAAGATCAAGAGTCACATGTTCCTCTGACTGAGCCAGCCAGGCGCCCCACTTAGAGAAAATACTTAGCTCACAACACAAAATGGTTTGAGTGTATATAGTATACTTGTCTAACACTGTGATCATTATAGTTGGGAAAGCAGGTAGGCAGATTTTTTTAAATGACAGATTTTCAAAAGTTTGGTTCTTTTAGAGATGGAAACACAATTGGTTCCATTCTGCCATTTTGCAAATCAGTACTTCATATATGTTCTTAAGCTTTGAGGAAATACTTTTGCATTTTTCAGTTGTAAGCTTTTGCATTCAAGTTGCTAGAATATTTGTGTGGAAAATGAGGGCAATTCTGTGTTAAAACGAACTGTTGTTGGATATCTCACTCGATAATCATTTTGTGATTTGAAAGTTAAATCATATAACCCTCACATGCACACACATAGTTTTTAGGCCACAATTACATTTGCCACTAACTTGTACCTTAGAAAGTATATAGATGCTGCTGTGAAATGCCCCGTTCTAGTGATTGCATCTGCTTCCACAATGTGCCTTATCCTGAGAGTAACCTGGTGTCTTTTCTGAAAAGTTCCTTAATATCCAATAGCTCATTCAGGCATGCACTTAGCATTTTTTCCAGAAATTCTTTCGTAAATCAACAGGAAGCGTTCTTTCCCGGTTTTATTATAAAGGGGGAAATGATGGTAACACTTAAACACACGTTGTTGTTTTAACATCTAGTCTTACATCCTTTGAGGAGTTGTGCTTTTACTTAAAAATATTTTAGCCAAGAATCAAAACCAGAGAATTATGCCTGTTCCCAACCTTCTGTCAAGGATGGCTCTTTGTTAAAGGCACATAGCAGAAAACACTATGTTAAACTCTTGTTCGCTTAAGAAGCCAAATAAGAAGCCTGAAAGCTTCAGCACTTATTTTTTCTTAATGATTTAAGTGAATTGCAGTAGAAATTTGTGCCAAACTTTTAAAAAGTACTTTTCACTTCTTGCCTTTATGAGTAACTGTGGAATTAGACACACCATAAATTTACTTCATATTTTCTTAGTAAGTTTGGGTTTTCAGATAGTCTCTGCTTGTCATATTATAGATCCTACAAAGCTGTTCCATTTCATGTTGAAGAGACCCAGCCAACATTGGTACACATTTTTTTCCTTAAGTGCGGAAGTTGGGTTGGGAAAGGGACTGTTGAATTCGGAAAATATCAGTTGTTTTCTTTTTTCTCCTTCCTGCCCTTCTATGTTTATTTCATTTTGTAGCTGGGGATTGTGGGGCTTTTTCACCTCAGACTTTTGCTCTCCCTCTTCTTTTCTTTTGTTTTACAGTTCACACTAGGACAGGGTGGTAGGCTTTTTTTTCTTGTTTTGGGTTTTTGTTTTTGTGGGATTTTGTGGGAAGGTTTTTTTTGTTTTGTTTTTTGTGTTTTGTTTTTTTGCATATTCTTCCCTTTCCTCCAGATATTGTTGCTGACCAAATTTAAAACACTACAGTGTTTAGGATCCCTGCAGGGCCATTTTAAGTATTTGGACCCGTAGAGGGCCCCAAGCAATAACTACCTGAATTGCTTTTAATTACACAATATAGCTGCATCATTTTACTTCAGATTCTTTTTGATTGATGCTAACCGCGGATGATGGGATTAAGTGCCTCTTGAAGTGACTTTAGCTTCTTGTGGGAACAAAGGGAGAGAGGAGAACACTTAGTCCCTTTTTGCCTGAACTGCCTTTTTCTTCGCTTTCGTATAAAGAAATACAATTAACAAACATTATCCCCAGAGGTAAATTGAAATGTACATGCAGACAAGAACTGCTCTTGACTGCAATTAGACATATATGATCCGAGGTATTCTGACCATTCATTAGTGTTAATTGTTTGAGAAACAAGCCTAGAACAAATGATTAAAATGTAGGCGCCATAACTGGGATTATTAGCATGTGTGATAAAATGTGTGCTCTGCAGCTGTACTAATAAAACGCTTTAGAAAGTGGCTTTGATTAGACAAATGCTTGGTTTGGCTCTGTGGTGAGCTCTTGGTGTTTGCTCAAGACCTGGTGGTGTTTATAACAAACAACTTATATCTTTCTTTCTTAATTAGTGGGAATTACTATGCAAATGTTGGTATTCTGTAATTTAATATCCTATCGTTTTCCCTGCCTTTGGATTGTTATTGCAGTCTACTGGTCTTGCTGGGAATGGGATAAACTGAGCTCTAAGGTTGTGCCTCTTTAAAATGCTCTTAATGCTGGGCGCCATGGAAAACTACTGCAAAGTTTGCTCTCTTATTTGGTTTTTGAACCAAAATAGATCCTCTTGTATTTAGAACTTGTATTACAGGCACAGAGATCTGGCAAGGATAATCTAATCAAACATCAACTGACTGGGAGCTGGTTGGCCTTCTGCTAGGTCCTCCAGCCTAACCCAAGCCAAGTGAGCCGAACCAGGGGGAAGGCAGAAATGACCAGCAGAGTTAGGACCAATTCCAAGACATGGATGGCAATTGAATTCCCCATGGAAATGAATCTAGGCGCTTGGGGTTAGCAAAGAAATGTGAGTTCAGCTAGAAGTAGAGTCAGCAAGAACTTTGGGAGGCCCAAGTGGGAATGGAAAGAAGATATGAGATGGAAGAATGGGACCAGGGTACCCAGGAGTCATTGGGAAATGAGCCAGGTAGTCAGAAGCAGAAATCTCAGGCTGGTCTGTCTAAGAATGGATGTTTTAGGTCTCCTGACTTGTAGCTTAGTGTTCCCCTGTATCTTGCTTGCATTTCTGGAAACTAGAGCCAGAGGAAGAATCATTTGGAAATTGTCCATTTGGTGCCATGAAAACCTTCAACAACTTTTCAATCTCACGTGGTCTGTCCTTGTCACCCAACGGTCTTCTGAGCCGCCTACCTCATAGCATATCATTAGCACATTCCAAAGGAAGACAAATATCAGTGTTAGTCTGATAGAATGTAAAATTAAATTAGCTTTTAAAATTAGTTAATGCATTCCAAAGACAAACATAAAAAAATTGTCTGGTTATGTTGGTCTCTAAATAACCTATTTCATCTCTCTTGTCATTATCCTAGAAAACTGTGAATCAAGTCACAAGTAAACCAAAACATAGATTATCATGGACATACAGCTTGTAGAAAGGATTCCCCTCTTAATTTTTCATTTTATTCTCTTGTATTTACAATGAAAATGTTTCTGCCTGAAGACTGACCAGTTCATTCCACCAAAAACTAAGTAACAATACATATTCATTAAGAGTGGTTTTTTTGGGCGCCTGGGTGGCTCAGTTGGTTAAGCGACTGCCTTCGGCTCAGGTCATGATCCTGGAGTCCCTGGATCGAGTCCCGCATCGGGCTCCCTGCTCGGCGGGGAGTCTGCTTCTCTCTCTCCCACTCCCCCTGCTTGTGTTCCCTCTCTCGCTGTGTCTTTCTCTGTCAAATAAATAAATAAAATCTTTAAAAAAATAAAAATAAAATAAATAAAAAATAAAAAAAAAGTGGTTTTTTGGTTAACTATACTGGAATTAAAATTAAAAACTTACTAAAAAGAGTGGTTTGGGGGGGTCTAAAAATAAAAGGAAAAGAAGCCCTTTTGTACTTTGAGCTGGTGGATGCTAAGTGTGGCACTGGATTAAGAAAAAAAAAAAAACAACCCTAAGCTCCCCTAAAATTAGAGCAAGTTCTAGGAAGTCTGGCCTTAAATAGATACTTAAAGGAATTAGTGCCAGTAGCGCATTACACATACTTAGAAAGAAAAAAACAACAAGCAACTATGTTAGAAAAAGCCTTCATGATCACATCCATATGTTTAGTTTTAATTTTTTTCACACTTAGCTCTGAATAATTAAGAAGGAAAAAAAAATCTTAATCTTATAGTGGGTCCCACACAATCAAAGCCACGCACACGTGATTCGTGATCACAGCTTGTATTCACAGCTTTCGTGTGTGTGGTTTGGGTCTGGCAATTAGACTCAGACTGTGTTTTTTTCTAAAAATTATTCAGTGCTAGAGAGAGATCAATATTAAATCCTCCCAAAATCTACAAATCAGGATAATCAAAGGGCTAGAGCTAACAAAATATCAAAATTCTAAGCTATGTAGCATTCTGGCCTTATTTCATTGAGATTGACACTTGAAAGGAATTTTTGAGAGAATCTAGGGAGAAAATGGAGATTCCATTAACCCACATCATTTTCATGACGGTTACAAAAAAAAAATTTAAGATGTGGAGAAAACTATTTTCTCAAAATTGCAGAGCCATTTTCTGGAGGGGAAAAAAAAATCTCCCATGATTACTTTCATATCAAAGAACCCAGTCATGGGGGAGATGCATTAATTTGACATATTTAGCAGCCTTTGAGCTTTTGAAGAACTCTGTGAAAGAATCCATGGTTACATCTGTCAGGTTGACAGTCTTCTTTCGTGACCTTTAAAAAAAAGTTAAGGAGGGGGAAAAAAAAAAAAGTTAAGGAGAAATTGATCTTTCTAGTTCACATTTGTCAGTTACCTCTAAAGCTCTGCCAGGAAATAATCATCTCAGCTTTAAATTTATAAGTTTTTGAGATAGAATAACCCATTTACTAATGGAATCTCTAAATGGAGAAATTTAGTGAATGGTCTTTTTTATGAAATTTTCTGGTGGACCCATGGTAATATTTCCTTTACTCTCCACTGGCTGTTTTAATACATTAACCATGAAATACTGTCTTTTCTGCAACTTGTTTTAGAATCAGATCTTCTTAGGCAGGGATGCGAACAATGAACCATCTAAACAGACGGCTGTCCTCTGAATGTTCACCTTTGGTCAGGAATGGAACAAGTATGCTCTATTCCTCACACTCAGAGATTCATGATCCAGAATTCCAAGTATCTCTACAGAGGCACAGGGAAATCGGACGGCATATCCTTTAGGCTTTTATTACAATTTACCAAAAAGCTCCCATGTTCTGTGCTTGACAGGTACTCTCTCTCATAGTTTGTGATGATGGGATTACACTTGTTAATTCATCTATCAAATCTCTGTGGGCAGAGGGAGAGTGTCATTCCTGGACCCAGTCCTCAGCAACATCAACAGTTAACTATTAATGAACAACATCCTTGGACTTCTTTGTGTTTCTAGGAGCCCCCGGTGGAATCAGCCCAGAAACAGAAGAGATGCTAATCGCATTGTGTTCTTAAACGTGTTCAGTGAAGGAGTGCAGGTTTCCCTCTTGACCTCAGTGTCACTCCAAGAAAAAAAAATCCCTCCAGTTTTCCGTTCAGATAAAACTTCTGCTCCTCCTTCTCTCACCAAAAGTAGAGCAAGAAAGTGGGATTACTGTGAATACCCAGTAACAGGCACATGCTCTATTGTCATCCCCTCCTCAACACAAAACAAGGAGCTCTGAGGAAAAACAAAGCTCCTCTCTTCTTGCCTCCCCTCCCCCACTGTCCCTTTATGCACCCTCACTTCCGCCTGCCTTCCTTCACTGACACTTTTCTTATCCACCCCAACTTTCCCCTATCTTTCTCCTCCTTCCTTTCCCTTTCCTCATTCTCTTCCTCTCCCTCACCTCCTCTCAAAGAGCCTCCCTGCTCTCCTCTTCCTCTTGTCAGCTGCTGGGCTGGCTGGGCTTAGCCAGTATCAAACTCTTCCCTCCCCTCATCTTCCTTTCAGAAAAATGGCAGTGTTAACTCTCAGAGGTTCTACCAGACGCCTGAGTGCCACACGAAGAGCAACTCTGAAAGGTACCCATGCCTCAGTTATTAATAAAGACTAATCCATATGGGGTATAAACGTGGGTCTCTGTTCTCATGGAAAACTTGCCCCCTTTCTTGGGACCCATTCATGGTCACACTGTGGTAGGGGTTATTCCCTGATTCTGGGACTCATCCCCACACAAACTTGCATGCATCTGGAGAACTAGAGTCCTGCAGCCATACCAGGCAGACGCATGCGCGACAGCGAGGGTGTGCTGAACGCATAGCTCGTGACCATGCTTGCTCAGCCCACACGCAGCCCATACTGGGCAAGGGCCAGCTTGCGGTGGACTCAGTATTTATTGGATGCATGATCAATACTGAAGTTGATAATACATTTCCGTTTGTGAAATGATAGCATGGATATGACAAGGGAAACAGATTTGGTAACTGTTTTTTTTTTTTTTCGTTGTGGTAAAATACACATAATACACAATTTGCCATTTTAACTATTTTAAAGTGGACCATTCAGTGGCATTAAGTACATTCTCAGTGTTGTGCAACCATTGCCATCATCTCCTGAACTTTTAATCTTCCCAAACTGAAACTCTCGTCCCATTAAATAAGAACTCCCCATCCCCATTCCACCACCATTCTACTTCCTGTCTGAACTTGAGGTACTCTTGAGTACCTCGTATAGGTGGAAACATACAGTATTTGTCCTTTTATGTCCGGCTTATTTCACTTAGCATCATGAGTATCTTAAATTTTTGACATGGTTGCTTGTTTGCTTTCTTGTCTATGTGAAGAAAGACCTCCACTGCAGGGGTCACTTGCTTTGCCGGTTGGTATTCTGATGGTCTGAGGAGGCAGAGATCTGCTCTGAACAGTACGACACAAACTTCACCAAACTGGGCACAAGTATGGCTTCCTCCCCCCCACCCCCCAATCCTGCTAAGCCTGCCCTTTATCCAATGCCCACCCCTTCTTCTGGGGTTCCATGGCAAGGATAGGTTAAGAGGGAATTCCCTCACCAACCCGCCTCTTTGTACATGGCACCCCTCAATGGCCGAAAGGCTGGTCAGCAGCCCCTGGGTTGCCTCATCCTGTGCCCAGGGCTTAGAAGGAAACCCACAGTTGACCACAAACTGCTATCTTACGTGTCTCCTTCGGACACAAAAAAACTATTTCTTCATTTCAGTACACAGTGGAGCACTTGATTAAGGTGTGATATAATTGCTTCATGAGAGAGTTTGCCCGGAAAATGTTTTCTCGGCTTTTCTGAAGCGGGCTGCGTGCTTATGTGTATTTCCACCACATGCTAATCTCACGAATGGCCCTGTTCTGCCAGTGGGAGGACAAATAGCTGTTCTTTTACTCTCGTGCCCAGGGAAAGCTTCCCCCTTCTCTGTGCACTGTTGCCATAGTGACTGAAACAGTTCCTCAGAATAGGGAATCTCTCCGGGCACTTGGGAACTTAGCAAAGTGAGAATATAAGTAGGCCTCAGTTATTATAGATGCTGGCATAAATACCTATTATTAAGTCATAAGCATGGTTGAAATTCATAGGTGAATTTTACTGTCTTTGTAGGGGTAGGAAAGGATTGGTTAATGGACTCTTATCCTCATTCTAATTGCATATATTCTTCTGTAAGCATCAGAATTGTCATGCAAGGTCAGGCCCATGGGCCATGCAACACAGAGCTCAGTTTTTCCTAGTGTATGAACTTAGAAGAGGCAATGATATAGCTCAGTTACACACCTCCAATTCTCTCAAAGGATTAAAGATCTAGCCCCAGGTAGAGGAATCCATCATGAATCTGTCATATAGCTGTGGATTTTTGCAGATTTTTCCATAAGAAATTTTTATTTTATTTTATTATTATTTAAGTAAACTCTACCCCCAGTTGGGGCTTGAACTCATGACCCCGAGGTCAAGAGTCACATGCCCTGCTGAGCCAGCAAGATGCCCTAAGAAATTTTAATTTTTAACCTTGATCAGCCCTTAGAGTCAAAATCCATAAATTGTTTCATCATTGCTCAAATAAGACCGTTACGAACCTTTCCCCAAGGCTTCACATCTCCAACCCCTTTCTTTTTTTTCTTTAAAGATTGTATTTTTTAAGTAATCTCTACACTCAACGTGGGGCTCAAACTCACAATCCTGAGATCGAGAGTCACATGCTCCACCATCTGGGCCTGCCAGACATGCTTCCAGCCCTTCCCATGCAGCCTTCACTCACTACATCACACCTCTTCTCCTTGAATGTCCCAACACTGTGGTGTAACAAGTGAAAAGGGTATGCAGGAGGGTAGGTGGTCTCTGGCACTGCTGGTGGGAGTAGAATTAGTACCTTTTGGGAAGAAAGTTTGGTGAAATTTGCAGAGCATTACAGTGATCATGCCTTCTATCCTTTTTTTTTTTCCTCTAAGATTTTATTTTTAAGTAATCTCTACATCCAATATGGGGCTCAAACTCACAACCCTGAGATCAAGAGTTGCACGCTCCACCCACTAAGCCAGCCAAGCACCCCACACCTGCTAATCTTTTTAGCCTTCTGAGGACAGAGGCCAATGGAAATATGTGGCCCTTTCTCCTTCAACATTCCTCAGCCCACCACCCAGCTAGCCCTGAGTCTATTCTTCCCTGCATTCAGCTTACGTTCCCTGAGTCCCTATACATGCCAGGCACAGTGCTGAGAGTACATGACAGGAGTGACGCAGACCAGGTGCCTGCTCACCAGAATCCAGTGTGTAGAGTTGTATATGACCAACATTAGCTGGGGCCGACTTGGGCAGAAAAGGAATTTCTGAGAGGGGTGTGGGCAGGCTGGAGAGCTGGTCTTGGAAAATGGGCAGTGACAAACACCTGAGAACACAGCCGAAGTCAGGCCAAGACACCCCCTCCTGCTGCCCCTAGCTCTGACACCCCTGGCACCACCATCCTTGGGCACTTGCTCTGGCCACCTCCCTCCTTCACCACTACCAGGTTGGGAAAGGTCTTCACTGTCCTCCATCTTTGCCTCACTCCTCAAGGCCCCAAGGTCTGTCTGTAGCATTGCAGGGGCCACACTGCCATGTGTCCTCGCCCTTTTAAGGACCATTGGGTTGCCTACTCTTCCCCTACCAAATAGAAAGGATGTTCCTGTCTGGGATACCAGAAATGGAAAAATTCTGTCCGTTTTGTGGAAGAAAGACAATAAACAAGTCAACAGGCCAATAATTAATTCATTTCAAAAGGGGAAAGGCTATGAAAGGAACAGACAGGAATCTGGAGTAGAGAGTCACGGGAGAAGTTTGATTTAGTATAAAGGGGTTGGGGAAGCCTTTGCTGAGGAGGTAACATTTAGACTTGAAGGATGAAAGGGAACTAGACATGCTAGGATCCAGGAGAAGAAACTTCAAGAGAGGGGATAGCATGTGGGAACATTCTGAGGCAGGCAGGAAAAATGTGGCTCATTCAGGGAACTGGGGGAAGGTCCGTGTGACAGAGAGTAGTAGCAGAGGGGGATGGATGGGCCACGGCAGCCAAGACCTTGTTGGCCAGGGTAAGGTATTTGGGTTTTAATGTGAGAACACCTGAAAGCTGTTAAATTGTTTGGAGCAGAGGAATATCATGATCTCATTGACATTTGTAAAGGTCCATCCTGGCTGTGGTGTGGGGAGGAGACTGGACAGGGGCAGAGAGGACCTGGGATAGTGATAGGGTCTTCGGCCAGGATGAGGAGATGCAGTGTGAAGGTGGGTGGAAGGCACAACTGGTTGACTCCTGGTTAAGACCTCATATATGTTAACTATCTAGTTGGTAATGTATAGGAGTTATTTTCGGGTTCTCTAGGGAAACAGAACCAGTGGGATATATCTATGTATATATGTGTGCATATAAACTATGTATATGTTTGTGCATATATATAATTTATAGATTTTTATATTTTATATATAATTTATATTTATATATTTATTATATTAATATTATAAAATATTATGTATTAATACATAACTAACATTAATATATTTATATATATTTATAATATATTTTATATATATTATAAGGAATTGGCCCACGCAGTTGTGGAGGCCGACAAGTCCCAAGATCTGCAGTCAGCACATGGGAGACCCAGGAGAGCCAATGTTCTAGTTCCAGTCTGAGGGCCAACAGGCTTGAGACCCAGGAAGAACTGATGTCTCAGTCTGAATCCAAAGGCAAGGAAAGAAACCAATGTCCCAGCTGGAAGACAGTCAGGCAGGAGGAATTCCCTTCTATTTGAGGGAGTGTCAGCTTTTTTATTATGTGGTGGTTTTTTTTTAACACTTAAAAAAAAAAATTTTTTTTTTTTTTCCAGAGAGAGGGGGACAGTGCAGGGAGGGGCAGAGGGAGAGGGAGAATCTTAAGCAGGTTCCACGCCCAGCACGGAGCCTGACATGGGGCTCGAGCTCACAACCCTGAGATCATGACGTAAGCTGAAATCAAGAGTCGGATGATTAACCGACTGAGCCTCCCAGGACCCTTCAGCCTTTTTGTTCTATTCAGACCTTCAACTGATTGAATGGGGCTCATTAGGGAAGGCAATCTGTTTTGCTCAGTCTACCAATTCAGATGTTAATCTTGTGCAGAAACATCTTCACAGACACACCCAGAATAAGTTAGAACAAATATTTGGGCACCCCATGGGCCAGCTCAGTTGACACATAAAATTAACCATCTTAGTATTATTGAAGTCCTATTATAAAGGCACTAGTAAACAGCTTGAATACATTGAATATATGATTAATACTGAGTTTGATTAGTACACTAAAAAATTTTTTTTAAGATTTCATTTATTTATTTGACAGAGAGATAGAGCCAGAGAGCACAAGCAGAGGGAATGGCAGAGGGAGAGGGAGAAGCAGGCCTCCTGCCGAGCTGGGAGCCTGATTCGGGGCTCAATCCCAGGCCCCTGGGATCATGACCTGAGCCAAAGGCAGATGCTTAACTATCGAGCCACCCAGGTGCCCCTAAAATTTTTCTTTTGATTTACTTGAATTTAATAAAATGATTTGGAATGAATTATGTGACCTAAGTCATTATTATCTTCATGATAATTGCTTTTTAACTCCATTTTGAATTTAAGAAGTGATGTAATGACTTTTAAAAGATCTGAACTGAGGGGTGCCTGGGTGGCTCCATTGTTAAGCATCTGCCTTCAGCTAAGGTCATGATCCCAGGGTCCTGGGATCAAGCCCCACATCGGGCCCCCTGCTTGGCAGGAGGCCAGCTTCTCCCTCTCCCACTCCTCCTGCTTGTGTTCCCTCTCACACTGTCTCTCTGTCAAATAAATAAAAATTTAAAAATCTTAAAAAAAAAAAAAAAAAGACCTGAATTGGGATGCCTAGGTGGCTCAGTCAGTTAATCGACCAACTCTTGATCTTGGCTTAGGTCTTGATCTCAGGGTTGTGAGTTCAGGCTCCGCATTGGGCTGTACCCTGGACGTGGAGCCATTTACAAAACAAAACAAAAAAGCCCTGAATCAAGTTCTTATCTGCACTTGGTTAAGTCTGGACTGCCATTTATTTATTTATTTGTTTGTTTGTTTGTTTATTTATTTATTTATTTACGAGAGAGAGAGAGAGAGAGAGAGAGAGAGAGAGAGAGAGGCGAGCGCGCGCGCGCGCCGGGGGGGTTTGGGGAGTAGAGAAAGAGGAACAAGCAGACTCCACGCTGAGCATGGAAGCTGATGTGGAGCTTAATCTCATGACCCTGAGATCATGACCTGAGCTAAATCAAGAGTTGGACGCTTAATGGACTGAGCTACCCAGCGGCCCTTATTTATTTATTTATATTTACTTATTTAAAAAAAATTTTTTTAGAGAGGGAGAGGGGACAGGCAGAGAGAGAGGGAGAGAGAGAATCTCAAACAGGCTCTGCAGGCTCCATGCCCAGCACAGAGCCCAGTGTGGGGCTCAATTTCACAACCCTGAGCTCATGAGCTAAAATCAAGAGTCAGATGCTTAACCAACTGAGCCACCCAGGCCCCTCTGGACTGCCTGCCATTTAGATGATTCAAAGAGGGGTGCCTAGGTGGCTCAGTTGGTTAAGCATCTGCCTTTGGCTTGGGGTTGGTCCTGGGGTCCCACGGTCCTGGGGTCGAGCCCCGCATCAAGCTCCCTGCTCGGTGGGGAGTCCCTCTGCCTCTGCTCGTGCTCTCTCTCTCTCAAATAAATATATAAAAATCTTTAGATGATTCAAAGAAAGTATTAGATTCCAAACTTATGGGATCAAAACATTTGTGTTTATGAAATGGTAGTAGGGATGTGACAAGGGGAACACTTGGAAGTCCTTGAGCCCGCCTGTCGGTGGTGCTTGATGAAGGTCATCCATGGGTGAGGCAAGGGCATCTTAGAGCCAGGTATCAGGGTCAGGGAGAAGACTTGGAGTTCTGGGGGAGGTTCCCTGGACCTTGATCACCATGTTTTGCCCTGCGTTGGCTTTCAGAGAGCTTCTGCTGCTTGTGAAGAGACTAGCCCAAGCCTAATCTCTCGTCCTGCTCTGCCCACCCCACACTCTGAATTTGGACCCTTGCCTGAGCTCAGGCAAGCTTCTTCTCTATCTGCATTGGTTATAACTTGGGTGGTACCCAGCATCAGGGCATTCCACCACCTTAGCTGCCCAGGCCAGAGGAGAGGAGTAGAATCTGGGCAAGCAGCTTGAGGGTAGGGGGAGCCAGCCCAGCTGATCATCTGCCTCCCACAGGGCACGGCCCCCTCCAAATCACCTAGAGTATGGTGAACTTGGACTCGTATGTTAGCTGGGATCTGTGCCATGGAACAGCTGGTTGGGGGGTAAGGCTAAGAAGCAGAAGTTTCTAAGCAGTGGGAAGTGCTGTAGCTGCTGGTGCTCTACTGACTCCCATGAGAACTGGGCCAAGCAACAGGGTCCTGATGAGCAAGCCCAGGTATGCTCCCAAGGCAGAAGCCATGGGGTCCTGGGAGGGAGCTGGGGCTGCCTCTCACTGCCCTGCAGGTTCCCAGCCTTCACTCCTGCAAACCTGACCCCGGGCGGAGGAGAGCAGTTCTAACTCCAGCTTCCGTTGAGCTACTTCTGGCTGTCTCATCAGAGTCGGTACTGAGGCCTTGGTCCTCAGTGCCTGGTATTGTGAGGGCCCAGGGAAAGGTGCCTCTGACTTAAGAATAGGGGGAGAGGGGTTCCTGGAGGAGAACCTGCCTCAGCCTCCTGCTCACAGTATATAGCAGAAGGTTCTTCTAATGCCAAGTTCCTGTAGCTCTTGCTTCCTAGGGAGGTGGCTTGCTTCCATGGGTTGTTTCCTAGGACACAGAGGGCATCCAAGGGTCTGTGCTGGCTTCTCCACACTCCCAAGCCCTCCATGCTCCCTATTCCATGTGGTCCTATTCTCCTCAGCTCCTCAAGGACTCTGACCGCTCAGTGCCTTAGCCTCCTGACACAGTCTGAGTGGTCAGTTCCTGAGAATCCCAGAAACTCTCTTTATCTTTGTGCTTTTTCCAGGGTTCTAACCCCCTAGTGATCACTAGTTATTTAGTGATAACTAGAATCAGATCTGGGGTTGAAAGCAGCATCCAGCCAACAGGCCCCAGTCCATGACCTGTGTGTACTGACCTAAAATCCTCCTTTCCAGGGGCCCCTGGGTGGCTCAGTCAGTTGAGTGTCTAGCTCTTGCTTCAGCTCAGGTCATGGTGGGGTCGTGGGATCAAGCCCCATGTCAGTCTCTGCACTCAATGGGGAATCTGTTTGAGATTCTCTCTTCTCCCTCTCCCTCTGCCCCTCCTCCCACTTGCTCTCTCTCTCTCTCAAATAAATAAATAAATCTTTTTTAAAAATCCTCCCTTCCCCAGGTAACCAACTTTGAAAAGCCTGTCAAATTTTCTAACAAAAATTAAATATGATATAATAAAATCTAATTGCTATTTTAAGAACTCCAATTGCTGTATGAACATATTTCACCTAAATAAAAATACATTTGTTAAATAGGCCAACAGTGAGTTGGCCCAGCATTCGTAGAAGTGTCTGATATACAGGGCTTTCTTAGAATATGAGTTCATTATATCTTCAAAAGCAAAACAGCGGGCGCCTGGGTGGCTCAGATGGTTAAGCGTCTGCCTTCGGCTCAGGTCATGATCCCGGGGTCCTGGGATCGAGTCCCTCATCGGGCTCCCTGCTAGGCGGGGAGCCTGCTTCTCCCTCTGCCTCTGCCTCTCTCTCTCTCTCTGACTCTCATGAATAAATAAAACATTAAAAAAAAAAAAAAGCAAAACAGCATGAGTTTGGACACTTTGCTGGAGCACTGGTGGGTCTCAGGAAACTAGAGCCTGGGTGACTGATATTTGTTAACTTTGGATTCTGTCTCTACTGCCTTCAGTTTAGTCTTTAGTCTTTCATTTTCAGGATTTGGGAGTTTGCCTTCAGATCTAGTTTGTTGAGTGTTTTTATTACAAAAAAATTTGTCAATTGCTTTCTTTTCTGCATCTGTTCAGGTGGCCATGTGATTTTTGTGAAAACTATAAATTTGAGTTAAATTGGATACAAGTAGGGGTAAATGTGACTCCTTGGAAAATGCAAGCAGATAAGATTCAGCAGTATACCTGAATCCAGAATCATATTAGCTGTAACAAAACTCAACTGATTTTGTTACCTCAGGGGTCATGGGTCATGAGAAACTACTAAGTAAGAGTACAGTGTTGCTCATCTTGGGGCATTGTCCCTCGCTGGCTGCATTGCACTGAGGACAAATAGAAGTTCCTAAAGAGTTGGGGGCCAGGCAGAATCTTCCCAGTTTCATCACTTGTACTCCCCCATCCCGGCCTTCCCCCCTCCCCCCCACCCCCACCAGCTGCCCTTGGCATCCAGAGGAGTTTTGGGTCCTCTTGGTGGCAGGGATTTTGTTTACTTTAAATCCCCCATCCTTTCTCACTCTTCTTCCTAGGAGCTGCAGGTTCAGCCCCTCAAGCTATTGGAAATGAGACTTCCTCTCTGTCAACAAAGGAAGCTTTGTTATTTCACTGTGGACTTGATCTAAGACACTAGTTTGAAGCTTATTATTTCACTGTGGACTTGATCTAAGACTCTAGTTTGAAGCTCCAAGTATAGCAGGACTTCTTGGTGTTTCACCCCCCACCACCTTCAAGCCCCTGCAGGTGATGGCTACTGATTCAGTGAGTAGGGGATGTAGAACATCCTGATTTCCAAGCTAAGAAAACAATCACTCCTCTCAAAATTACCACTCCCCAGTCACTTGATTTGTGGGAAGTTAGATAGTTGGTACCCAGCTCCCCTACCTGAATATGGTAGGATTCAATTCTGGCAACTGTTGAAGTCCAACAACCTTTAGTCCTTTCTAGGACCAGTAAGACACTTTGGTTGTACTTGCAAATGCTCGTGCAGGGGTTCTCTTCCTTGGCTGCATTTTGGACTCTCCCAAAGCTTTAAAGAAACACTGATGCCTGGGACTCACTGCAAGGCTCTGATTTCATTGGGTTGCAGAGTATGGCCTGGGTTTTTTCTTTTTCTAAGCTCCCCAGGTGATCATAATGGGCAGCCAAAGTAGAGAGCTCTGTACTAGGTATCAGCTAAATAAAGAAACCACTAGGTTGGTTTTAGAAGTCTCATACCAAATTGCAGATCTTAAAATGGACATTCGCTTAGTTGATCATTACTGTTATTTCAAATATTGTTAGCAGTTTGCATGTTACTGTTTTATTAGAACTACTTTCCTGGGCGCCTGGGCGGCTCAGTTGGTTAAGCGACTGCCTTCGGCTCAGGTCATGATCCTGGAGTCCCGGGATCGAGTCCCGCATCGGGCTCCCTGCTCGGCAGGGAGTCTGCTTCTCCCTCTGACCCTCCTCCCTCTCATGCTCCCTCTCATTCTCTCTGTCTCAAATAAATAAATAAAATCTTTAAAAAAAAAAAAAAGAACTACTTTCCTTTAAATGTGGATTTTTTTCAAGTTTGCTACATTTTCAGTTACGATCTTACTCTTTTCATAGCATCTACTTGTAGATAGCCGTAGCACGTGACTTGAGAAATTTTGTTGGAGCAAAATTTCCTGTATTAGGGCAGTGGTTACACATTAGAATCATCTAGTGACAGTGGTCCTCCAACTTGGCTACACATCAGAATCATGTAGGGAGCTTTTAGAAGTCCCAGAGCCTAGTCCTTCCCCTGGACCAATGACGCCAAATTTTCTGTGGCTGGAGCTTTAATGTCAACGTATTTGAAAGTTCCCCAGATGATTTCAATATGCCCCCAGGTTTAGTCAGCCTAGAGCAGTGGTTCTCAAACTTTCATGTGATAAGCATCCCCTGGAGATTTATTAATATGCAGCTTCTGATTCAGGGGGACTGGGGTGGGGCCCCAGATTCTGCATTTCTAACAAGCTCCCATGTGGTGATGGTAGATGCTATCATGAGAGATGGGTAATTCTCACATGAGAGCAGATAAGAGAGACCAGTAGTTCTGGTCTGCAGCAACACATGAGTGGTAAGCACTTAGCTCAAATATATATATCTGAGAGAGCCCGGCCCTATTACCAATGAATTGAGTTTGATTACACTGGATGGGTTCCAGAATTTGACCTTTTGTTTTGTTGTTGTTGTTTAATTTAATTTAAATTCCGTTAACTAACATATAGTGTATTATTAGTTTCAGAGGTAGAGTTCAGTGATTCATCAGTTGTAAATAACACCCAGTGCTCATTACATCACGTGCCCTCCTTAATGCCCATTGCCCACCTTCCTCCCCTCCAGCAACCCTCACTTTGTTGCCTATGATTAAGAGTCTTTTGTGGTTTGTCTCCCTCTCTGATTTCATCTTATTTATTTTTCCCTCCCTTCCCCTATGATCCTATTTTGTTTTTTAAATTCCACATATGAGTGAAATCATGTGATAATTGTTTTTCTCTGATTGACTTATTTTGCTTAGCATAAAACCCTCTAGTTCTATCCATGTTGTTTCAAATGGCAAGATTTCATCTTTTTTGATGGCTGAGTAATATTCCATTGTGTGTGTGTGTGTGTGTGTGTGTGTATACACACCACATCTTCTTTATCCATTCATCTGTCAGTGGACATCTGGGCTCTTTCCATAGTTTCGCTGTTGTGGACATTACTGCTATAAACATTGGGGTGCAGGTGCTCTTTCGGATCACTACATTTGTATCTTTGGGGTAAATACCTAGTCCTGCAACTGCTGGGTCATAGAGTAGCTCTATTCTTAACTTTTTGAGGAACCTCCATACTGTTTTCCAGAGAGGCTGCACCAGCTTGCATTCCTGCCAGCAGTGTGAGAGGGTTCCCCTTTCTCCATATCCTTGCCAACATTTGTTGTTTCCCAACTTGTTAATTTTAGCCATTCTGACTGGTGTGAGGTGATATCTCATTGTGGTTTTGATTTTGGCCTTTTTTTTAAAGATTTTATTGATTTAATTTAGAGAGAGAGAGTGTGTGTGAGTGGGGGGAGGGGCAGAGGGAGAGGAAGAGAGAGAATTGGAGCAGACTCCCCACTGAGCATGGAGCCTAATGCAGGGCTGGATCCTGAGACCATGACCTGAGCCAAAATCAAGAGTCAGATGCTCAACCGACTGAGCCACCTCAGTACTCCCGACCATTTTTAAAAGGTCCCTGAGTGATGGTTATATTGAATGCCAGGTGGATAACCCCTGTAGCATTAGGGGTACCTTTAGTTATATAAGTGGTTAATAAAAATTTATCAGGTTGGGGAGGAAAAGGAGAAAACCAAAACAAGGCCAGGAGGGCCCCCTTCCAGCCAGAGGAACCCCTGGACCTGCTGGGGGATATCTTATATCCAAAAGAAGATCCCTCTGTAGCAAGAACTCATCGTAAGGCTACCTGATTTTTTTTCAATTCATCTTAAGCCCCTGTTTTGCATATTGTTTGAATACATTTACATGTTGACTACCAAGAGGCCCTAACTCCAAATATGTAAGATAAAATAAGTTAGTTCTTGTCACCTACTGCAATTGTATTCATACGCAGTAGTCAGTGCTGAGCACAACTCAAGTATGGAACAGATTTTGATGGAGGAAGGAAAGGATACAACACCAGTACAGGGAGGAGGGAAGCGTGGGGAAGCCGAGATGGGCTTCCGCCACCCGCCCAGAGACAGCCCCCTCCTGGACCTCAGAGTCCGCAATAGAACCTGAAGCCCAAACCCCCTCTACACCTTTCTTTTCATTATTCCAAACAGTTTTGCTGCCTTTGAACTTTTTCCCTGGAGCTTCATTATGTACGCCCTTCAGCCTTCCTGAGCTGCTTGCAGGCCATCCTTTGAGTGTTCTTCCCTGGACCTTCTGGGCATGTCCTGTTTCTTTTGTGCCACCTCCCCACAGCGCTCAGCACAATGTGGGTCAGGGCCACTGCATACAGCTGCGTGGGGTAAGCCCTGACCAGGGGCGCCTGCAGAGAGGCACGTGTCGGGGCTGAGCTTCAGCTCGTCTCCACTCACCAAAGCATGCTGCCTCAGGCGTAGGATGTGTCTTTTTGCCCTTCTACCTGCTGGAAGGTGTGAGGGAGCCCTTTTTTCTTATTTGCACAAAAGGACCTGACATGTGCTAGTGGAGACCCAGTGTAGGTCTCTTAGTAGGTGCTTACTTAGTGCTTGCTGAATGAGTGAACGAATGAACAAACGAATGAATGAAAGAACATAGTGGAAGGCAGGATCAATAAGAGGCTTCCATAGTCATCTAGGTCTAGGTTAATGAGGCCCTAAATAAACGAGGAGGTAATCACTGTGTTTACGGAAAGGAGGGGATAAACATGAAGAAGAAGCAACAGACTGTGGGTCAGATTAAAGTTTCCAGGATGGCAAAGGAGAGAGGGAATAAAAATGACCTCCTGCCTATAATCACCACTAAACTTGACTCTTCACAAGAAGAATAAGGACAATGTGGTTGCAGATCCGTCCTTTTTACCCACCTCTGCATTGCTGGCTTTTTTAGGTGATAAGGTAACAGGAATTCTGTATCTCTTATGTATGAGGCCCTGTGCTGAGCAGTATGGAGACATAGGCCTTCCCCTCCCTCAGAGGGCTCAAGATCTAGTTGAGGGTGCTGGAGACAAAATTCCTGATGTAAGGCTGTGCTGATTAGCATCACAGATGGGAGACAAGTTTCAGATAATCATAGTAACTAAGTGCATGTGCTTTACTGCTTTTGGTAACTCTCCCCTGTATGAGGTGGCTATATGTTGCTTCTCACCGAAGAGGAAATTAACACTTAGAATGACATGGCAGCTTGCTTCTCATCCCATCTTCTGAATGCCAATCATGGTATTGGGTTGAACCATATAAAATTATTTTCGTAGGTCAAAAATGGTCAGATATCCCAAATTGCATATAGTCCATCTTAATACTTTCTACTATGTTATGCTGCCATTTGAGACCTTTTGAATGGTTTTATTGACTTGTTTTAAGCCAGTTATAAAAGAAACTCTTTTTAAGGAGCTCCTGGCTGGCTCAGCCAGAAGAGCATGTGACTCTTGATCTCAGGGTTGTGAGTCTGAGCCCCACATTGGGTGTAAAGATTACTTAAATAAATAAAACTTTAAAAAAAAGGATTTTTTTAAAAAAAGAGTGATGCTTTTTCTAGTAAATATGCAAAATAGGAAAAAGTGTGCAGAAGCAGAAAAATCTTAATCCCAAATTCTACAGTTCAGGGGCATCCTTAATAACATTTTGGTGTATTTCCTTTCATATATTTTCCCTTGTATTTTTTACAAAGTTGAGGTGTATTGCATATATAATGTTTTATCCTCTGTTTAAAAATAACAGTAATTATCTTAACATTAAATATATTTATAAACATAATTCTTAACAATATCATCATATTCCTTGAATATGCTATAATTCATCCTACCATTGGACCCCTGAAAGTTGTTTTCAGTTTCTTAATATTATACATATCTAGTCTTATTTCCAATTATTTTCTTAAGATAGATTCCTGTCTATTAGTTTGTTTCAGCTGCTATAGCAGAATACCATAAACTGGGTGACCTGTAAACAACAGAAATTTATTTCTCACAGTTCTGGAGGCTGGGAAGTCCAAGATCAAGGCTCCGACAGATTTGGCGTCTGATGAGGACTCACTTTCTGGTTGTAGATGTCAGTCTTTTCACCATGTCCTCACATGGCATAAAGGGGCAGGGAGCTCTCTGAGGCCTTTTTTCTAAGGGCACACTCCTCAAGACTTAATAACCTCGCAAAGGGCCCACCTCCAGATACACTGGGGATTATGTTTCAACATATAAATTTTAGGAAGACACAAACTTTCAGTCTATAACAATTCCTAAAAGGAATTTTGTCAAATAACTTGAAATTACTGGGTCAAAGAGTAGGAAACATTTTAAGTCTTTTGCTTTGTGTCTGGAAAGGATCAGTTGCCTTTCCAGAACGCTTCTGCCACCTTGATTAACTTTAGCCTTGATAGCAGAACTTTATCCTTGATAGCAGTTCTTGGCTGGTTCTGGTTTGGTTGTGAGTAATAAATGCTATAAGAGTTTAAAGAGCAAATTTAAAGAATAGTCAAGAAAGTCTCAAGATTCAGGTGGAACTTGAACTGAACTTGAAGGATCCATAATGTTCAAGTAAACTGAGAGGGAAGACTTTTCCATCAGAAGCACAGCAGAAGCAAAGGTACTCTGGAAACAATGACTGTGGCATGTAGTAGAGATGGTCAAAATCTAAGTTTCCTAAGGTAGATACTTACTGAGTGGGAATAATGGGATATAGATTGAGAAAATGAATATCAGCTGAGAGTGAACTTAATCCTATAGGTAGTGAGCTGTTGACAGATTTTGAGCGGGGGAAGATATGAGCAAAGTAATGTTTTAATGATTGTAGAAGACTGGGAAACCAGAAACATTATTAACAGTGGCAGATTTTTTTATTTTTTTATTTTTTTAACAGTGGCAGATTTTTTTTTTTTTAAAGATTTTATTTATTTATTTGACAGAGAGAGACACAGCAAGAGAGGGAACACAAGCAGGGGGAGTGGGAGAGGGAGAAGCAGGCTTCCTGCCGAGCAGGGAGCCCGATGCGGGACTCGATCCCAGGACCCTGGGATCATGACCTGAGCTGAAGGCAGTCGCTTAACCAACTGAGCCACCCAGGCGCCCTGGCAGATTTTTTTAAAGTGATCATCTGTCTTAAAATTATACTTCATATAAATGTGCTAGGAATGATTTGCTCTAGTGCTTAGCATATCATGGTGGTATAATTTACAACATGAGCGATGTCTGGGAGCTCAGGCTTGAGATTCAAATAGTGTAGCTTGGAGACCACAGTGGCTGGATCCAAAATGGTGGTCAGAAGCTATTTCACATGGAGGAAATCTCAGTTTTCATGAAGTGAAGGTCAGATGCCAGTGAACAGAGATGTCCAGACATTTACTCTGTCAGGTGAAGTGAGAGGTATAGTAAGGTCTTTCCACTAGAGCTGTTCTCAATCCTCTCTTTGGGTTTTACATGTGCAGTTACAACAAATTCTGATGAAAAGTAATTACCCCAAGCATTTCCTAGTAAATAAGATTTCATCTCTTTTAATTGCATTTTTACCAATTTTAAGGAAATGAATATGTTGCAAATTTTGGTTTCCAGTGTGAATAAGTAAAATGTGATTGTTGCTGTTAATCATTGTATTTTCTTCCTTTTTAAAGATCAACCAGATATTTTCAGTCAATGCAAAACAATGGCAGATATTTCAGTTATTCTTCAATTAGCTGGTCATAATATATATTTTTTCATAATATATTTTATATTAAAATGTCTGTTACATATAACATGTATACTTTTTTTTAAGATTTTACTTATTTCAGAGAGAGAGAGAGAGGGCATGCAGGAGGGGCAGAGGGATTGGGAGAGGGAAAATCCCAAGCAGACTTCCCACTGAGCGTGGAGCGCAACTTGGGGATCAGTCTCACAACCCTGAGATCATGGCCTGAGCCAAAACCAAGAGTTAGATGCCCAACCAGCTGAGCCACCCAGGTGCCCCAAGACATGTACACTTTTAAAATCTATCTGTAGCTCACCATACCTCATATAGCACAATGCTTATACTGTGGAAAAATAAGACTCAGACTCAAGTTTTATAGTGTATTAAGGTTGGCTACAAGAAGGAATGAGGGGCCACACACAAAATTGGTAGGCCACCAAAGAGTGAATCATTTTTCTTGAGATTCATTGTCACAAGGCATACTGTTCATGGCAAAATGTTACAACTGTGCAAAATAGTTGATGGTATTAACGTAGGATAACTTCCAAAAAGGGCTTTCATGAAAAATGCAGCTGATATATTTTTGTAAAGGATGATGTTGTTTACTCAGGGCAGAATAAAACATTAGGGTGTTTCTGACTTGCCACGGCTTTAACCTTTCCTTAACTGGGCTCTTCATGACATATAGTTTGTCTGTTATGGGAGGGCTGGCTTCATAGATATGTGACCTGGACAGTCACACATGGCTCTGTGCTTAGAAGGGTCTGGTGCTTGGTTTGATGTTCTTCTGTCACCATTTTTAAATTCCTAATAAATTTTGAACAAGGGCCTATATGTTCATTTTACTCTGGGCCCACAAATTATGTAGCTGGTCCTGATCTCACCCTCCTTTACCATGTATTATGGGCTAAACCATAGTTTTCCCAGCACCAAATTATGGACCAGGTTAGGAGCGAGGGCTGTAATGAGCCAAACAAGCTTCTGACCAACTCCTCTTACTTCCACAGGAGGCTAAACTGAGTCCAGGAGGGAATGGAAATAGAGAGCAGGGGTCAGAAAAAGGCAGGGGCTATTGACAGCTAGTTTCTCCACTAATAACAGCAGTCTGTACTCCTGGTACACCAACCACCGCATCTGCCAGGCTCTCACTGAGCACTTCATGTGCCTTCTTTTCTTTCACTGAATCCTCTCAACAACCTGCAAAATTAGTATTATTTTTATCGATGAGGGATCTGAAGTTTTCAGTAATGAAGTTGCCCACGATTCCAGAGCTAGTAGTGATCTTTTCCCATTCGTATTCTTTCTGCTCACTTAACAAGGTAGCCAACCATCCTTGTCTGTTGATAAAATTGAATTTGAATCACTTATTTGCCTACTTGAGACTCATTGGCAGGGAGAGGGCCATAGACTAATGCTTACATAAGTTGTTTATTTTCTGCTTCTATTTTCATATAATTGTAGATAGTTATTTAGGACTCTCTGGATATAAATTTCTTTTCTTTTTGTCCATAGATACTATCTGGATAATATATTAATACTGGAAGTCTTTTTCCAAGATGAAATAGGTACACACTCCTTCTTTTGTCTGAAGGTCGTCTCAATAAATAGTGCTATCTATTTTTTTAAACTTCAGCCAAAATGACATTTTGTTTCTTGGTTATTTCTGTTATTGTTGTTTTTCTAGTAGTTATATGTGATTGTGATCTGCTGAAATTAAAATAGATTATCATGTTTTCTATTTTAATTTTGCATTAAAATAAGGTTTTTCAAAAATTTATAAATAGATTCTCTTCTAGACTAACCCCAATTATGTCTCCTGCAGGAAACCATTTCTGGCAGCTGATGTGCCCAGGCTTGGATATAGTTCCTCATCCAATCACAGGTACATTCCCCGGAGGGCAGTGCTCTATGTACCTGGAAATGATGAAAAGAAAATAAAGAAGATTCCCTCCCTGAATGTAGATTGTGCAGTGCTCGACTGCGAGGATGGTGTGGCTATGAACAAAAAGGTAATAGCATGATTTTTCCTTAGGATGGGAAAAAGAAATGGATTGATATTTGGTGCTGTCTTGGTAACATTGCTCACTAGTTGAAAAGACTCCACCATAGTCATCTTTTACTGATTATTGATATATTCTTGACCCAGCCTTCCTACGGGTTCTGAATGTGTGTGTCTCTTCTCTCCAAGAGAAAGGAAGAACCCAACAAAAAGATACTTAAAATCATGACCTTCAGTATATATGTGACTACGTGTATCTATTAATAAAGAGATAGACAATCTGTTTTGGCTATGCAATTTACCAGTTTGGGTAAATGAGTTAATCCGAGAATTGTGGTGTAAATTTTTTAGACCAGTAAGATGCAACTAGGAATTTATTTCTTTTTTTAAGTAGGCTCCATGCTGGAGCCCAATGCAGGGCTTCAACTCATGACCCTGAGATCAAGACCTGAGCTGAAACCAAGAGTCAGACGCTCAACTGACTGAGCCACCCAGGCGCCCCAGGAATTTCTTTCTTTTTAAGATAGAGAAATGGCCTTATCTCTTCTGGAACAAGTGCCAAGAAAATAAAAGATAGACTTCTACAAATAAGTCACCATTTTTACTACTTAGTTTCAGGGAAACTAGCTGCAGAACTTTAGGGTTGCAGCTTTTGGCTGATTTCCTTATGGCCTGACCAGAGAACTGAGCCTTAACAAATATCCCATTGCAAACAGGTACAAGAGGTTCTTACTGGGTGGTGGCATAATGGGTGCTTTTTGTTTCATTTGGTTTGGTTAACTTCATTTTCCAGGTTTTTATATTGAAGATGTATTTGTTCAGTAATTAGGTATAAATCATTATAACAATAATTTATGTTTACA
Source organism: Mirounga angustirostris (assembly GCF_029215605.1). Lineage (NCBI taxonomy): Eukaryota > Metazoa > Chordata > Mammalia > Carnivora > Phocidae > Mirounga > Mirounga angustirostris. The sequence goes on along the minus strand of NW_026991711.1, from coordinate 11,570,080 downwards.
TGGAATTTTGTAAGTTAAAAACATGTTTTTACTTGATCTTTCTCTATCTAGTACCTAGACAGTGAGGTTGTCTGGGAATAGATTGTAGGGCTGGGGGACAGAGGGAGCTGACCATGTGGATTTATGCCTATCTGGACACTTTCTTCTCTTAAGTGATCTGAAATAGCATGGCCGTACAACTTTCTTGATTAATTGCTTTCCGTGAAGAGTCTAGCAAACAAATATTTGCCTTAATTAAAAAAGAAAGAGTTAACTTCCAGCATCTTCCTAATGGTCAAATCAAGACTTTCCAAGTATTTGGAAAAGGATTAGAATAAGCATGTGGAATCTAAAGCATCTCCTCGACATCTTTGGCATGCCCCAAGGAAAATACAATTAATCTTCTTTTTCCCAGAGATTCAGGTAAATAGGCCTTTTCTTGAAGGATATAATGTGCTTCCAGTATGCTCCCTTCCAAAACTCATGTAGTGCACTCTAAGATTAGATTCTAAATTGTAATTTCAGTTCTTTGTAACCCAGGGCAATTCACTTTACTTCTTTGCCTCAATTTCTTATCTCTACTGTGGGATGACAAAATCTTCTTTTGTCAGGGACAGGGATTATTATGAGGAAAAAGTTTGATAAAATGCCTGGGAGTAGCTTGATTTCCTATAGGAAATAGATTAGATAAATCCTATAGTAATCATGATTAGAGGGGAATTTATTTTAGCATGTAGCACAGTGAGCCATTAGGTACCCTGATAAACTTCTAACTATATTTCTTCACAAATCTTGAGGCTATCTTCCCATATCCACCAGATGATGTTTCCTGCCACCTAGATAAGTTGGAAATATGGTCCATTCTCGCCTCACATTTCCTTACTGCTCACCTGTGTTCTCAAGCTTATCCTTCTACCCAGAGCCTCTACTTATGAGGAAGCTAAGGAAGAGAAGGGGAAGGAAGAATTCATGATGGGCCAGCTGTGCCTGCCATCTTTGCATTTATATCCAGACAGTGTCTTCATCAGGACACTCCAGTTCTCTTAATGTAGTTAAACTTCCCATTAATTGCTGAGCCTGTAAAAAAAATTTTTCTTAAAGTCTCTATCCAGGACTTAATTTTATCTCATATATTTTATTTCATAGCCCTTACCTATCAAGGTCTTTTTGGATTTTGATTTCATCATTCATCATTTATAGCATTTGAGAATTTGGCCAGCATATCATATGAAAATTTAACAAGTTTCTGATGGAAATGTTGAAGAGGTTGGAGCCAAGTACTGCACAAGCATGCAACTAGAAGCTTCTGTTCATGTTATATTTGTATAGTGCTGACTAAATGCCAGGCACTGTTCTAAGGGCTTTAATTTGCATAACAACCCAGTGAGGTACTACTATTACACTGTTTCTACAGATAGAAGCTGAGGCATGGAGAAGTCAATTTCGTGAATCAATACTGTGAGTATAGTTATTGAGTCACCTGATGCTCCTAAAATCCAATCTTTTCATAAGGATATTACAACAGATTTTTATCTAATTCCATTTCAAAATAAAGATACCATCCCAATTTACGTGCCTAGAAATACCTTCTCCCCCTGCACTTAGACCTGGCTAGAAAAACGAGGTTAAGCAGATGAGACTTGATCTTGTAGAACCCATATCAGTACCTAGTTATTAACATCTTCATTTTGAAGTGCTGGAGATAGAAAAATAGTAACAGGGGGCGCCTGGGTGGCTCATCGTTAAGCATCTGCCTTCGGCTCAGGTCATGATCCTAGGGTCCTGGGATCGAGCCCCGCATCGGACTCCCTGCTCTGCGGGAAGCCTGCTTCTCCCTCTCCCACTCCCCCTGCTTGTGTTCCCTCTCTCGCTGTGCCTCTCTCTGTCAAGTAAATAAATAAAATCTTTAAAAAAATAAATAAATAAATAAATAAAATTTTTAAAAAAAGGAAAATAGTAACAGCTACCATTTACCAAGAGTTTTCTATGTAGGAGGTGCTGTATTAAATGCTTTTTATATATTATCTCATTTAACACTCAGCAGTTTTGAGATGTGTCCAAGGTCACTGTGCCATTAAATATAGAACCAAGATTTGAATCTCCTAGAATTTTTGCCAGGAATCAGCCTCAGTCAAGTTCACCTGTCTACATAATCCCATAATTAAACATTTCCCCCTTTCTTGGCAAGTTTGTACCTTGGCTTCTCTTTATCTTTTGTCACCTTTGTGTACTCCATGGTTTCTCAAAGATTACTGATGGGAGCTCTGTGTTCACCTCTGCAGATTCTTTTAGTGTCCTGGGATTGTAATCTATTTAGACCTAGGAACTTCAATTCATTTGAAATGTCCAGATACATCTGAAACTTCTCACATATTGCACATATATTCTTTTTTAATTTGTTGAAGTCACCTTTTCATCATATTTCTTGTTGAATTATTAGTCTTCTTGATGAACAAAATGGAGTAGAGACCATTTTTAAGGAGTTTATTTCTTAAGAAGAAATCCATATTAAAACTCATTTCAGATGTTCTCTTTTTTTCATTTCAGATGTTCTAATTATAGTTTTGCTAAACTGAACTATTACTGTCTGATCAACTTCCTTGGTACTATTAAAACTTAAGTTGCTTCATTTTGTATCTCATTTTATTTCTTTTTTATTAGTAGACTAATTCAATATTTCATTTGATTGACACTGTGGAGTATGGGCTTGTAATGAAAACAATAGCAGTTTCCACAGAGCAGTTTATAAGTGAATAATACCTTCCAGCAGGCTCTAATCCTGTCCTGCTAATCCAATTTGTGTTTAAGTAGCTCCTTCATGTCAAGGATGGCACTACCAGCTCACCTTCCCAAGTATGGATGATAAAAAGACTGTCTCCACTCCCCTCTTATCTTTTTCTTTTCGTTGTTAAATGCATGAGTAGATACAGGACTACATAAGCCACTGCTTGCTGGGATACAGTGAAAATAAGCCAAGTAAGGCACAGATTTCTGGTGAATCTCATGATACTTGGGTGAGGACAAGAAGGTAGGAATGGAATAAATAGAGACAGGATTCCAGGGCTGCTATTTTAGTTGAGTAAAATTTAAGTAAATATTTAAATGTATTTAATATTTAAGCTTAAATGTGTAAACTTAGGCACTCAATATCTAAATAAATATTGAGTATCTACTCAACCAGGCACTGTGGCAAGAAGGAGGGAAAAACAGATGCTTGCATGGTCCCCAATGTGGAGGACTCAAAGGCTGGTGATGAGACAGGGAAAAAGTAAAAAATTATAATCTAAGCAGATAGATCTATAAGAACATGTATTTTTTATTCTCATTTGGTTCTAAGTATTTTTTTTCTTAAGATTTATTTATTTATTTGAGAGAGAAAGCGAGTGCGTGCATGCATGAATTGGGGGAAGGGCATCGGGAGGGGGAGAGAGAGAATCCCAACCAGACTCTCTGCGGAGTAAGGAGCCTGATGAGGAGGGTAGGGGGCAGCTCCATCTGACAATCCATGAGATCATGACCTGAGTCAAAATCACAAGTCGGATGCTTAACTGACTGAGCCACCCAGGTGCCCTGCTTCTAAGTATTTTTTGATTCCCATTTTGATCTCTTGCTTGAGCCAGGAGCTACTAAAGGGTGCATCCCAAACTCTCTGTGGTAAAGAACCAATTTGGTTATTTTTATTTGTTGTTAATTTCTTTTGTTTTTTAAACATTTCTAATCTATTGTTGACTGATACTTTTATAAAATACAAAAAAAAAAGAATTGCTAGAAAAATTAAATGCTGCTTGGGTGTCAAAACAATGTCAAGTACTATAGAAGTTTCTAAATTTATACCTGCCTTTCCTATGTACCTCCTATTGTCATGGTCATGGTCAGAGTTTGTGGACCAACAATGGTCCACAGACCACAGTTTGAGTAGTAGGGACTTAGAATTTTTAAATTTTCAAGCATATGAGAGATTTCTTATTTATTCTTTTATTGCTGACCTCTAGCTTGGTTGAACGATGGTTAGAGAATGTAATCTGAATAATGCTGATTTTTAGAAATGTGTTGATTTCTGCTTTACGTGAGCCATCTTTGCAAATGTTTCATATGTGCTTAAGAAGAATGTGTAGTTTCTGTTTACTAGACCAGAGTTCTGTATATTTTTCCATTGGACCAAACTTGTTAATTATATTATTCAAATACCCAAATCTTCACTGATTTTTATATGCTTGATATATCAGTAATTGAGAGGCTAGTTGAAATTTAGCCTCCAGTGGATAATTTGCCAATTTCCCCCTATGGTTCTATCAATTTTTGCTGCTGGTAGTTTGAGCCTATGTTATTGGGTATCTACAAATTCAGAATTTTTATATCCTCCTTGTATATTGGATCATTTATTATTAGGCACTAAAATGTTCTTGCTTTAAAGTTTCTGTGGTCTGATATGAATACACCAGCTTCCTTTTAGTTAGCACCTGCCCAGTATATTGTTTTTAGCCTTTGCTTTCACCTTTCCCATATCTTTGTTTCAAATATGTATCCTATTGTTTTTAAAATTTTTATACCTATGTAGACAATCTCTGTCTTCCTACTGGAACATTAATCCACTTACTTTTTATTTTTATTTTTATGTTTAAGTAATCTCTACACCCAGTGTGGGGCTTGAAGTCATTACCCCAAGATCAAGAGTCGCACGCTCCACCAACTGAGATAGCCAGGCACCCCTCTGCTTACTTTTAATGTAATTACTGATAAATTTAGATTTAAATATATTATTATTATTTGCCCTATTTTTCTCATCTTTCTATGGTTTTTTTTTCTCATCTTTCCTGCCTTTTGAAGATTATTTGACTTTTTTGTTTTGTTTTCTTAGTCCATGTTTTCCTCTCTTAGTTTAGAAGTTATGACTGTATTTCCAACTTTTATTGGTAACTCTGGAAATTTTACAAGTATATTTAACAAAGCCTAAAATTAACCTGCACCTTCTTCCTGGACAACACAAGAATTTTATAAAACTTTAAATCCAATCCTCTCCCTTGTAATTGATGTTATTTTTGCCTAGCATTTCAGTATCTCTTTTTAATCTCACAAATTTTGTATTATTGCTATCATTACATTATTTTATATATACAATATTTATTTAGATTAAGCTACGTATTTTATCACTTCTTTAACTTGCTCATTATTTCCTCTTTTACATCTCAGACCTTCTCTCTGGGGCCATCTTTCTTTCTCCTGATGTGCCTCCTTCAGAGTTTCCCCTATAGCAAAGTTTTGTTGATGGTAAACTCACAGTTTTTATTTGTTTGAAAATGTCTTCATTGTTTGGCTAGGTAGAGAAATCTGGACTGACAGTTATTTTCTCTCAGAACTTTGAAGATATTATTTCATTGTCTTCTGGTTTCTGTTATTGTTATTGGGAACTCTGTTGTCAGTCTACAAACAAGGTTGCCTTTTCTTCTTTGGCTGCTTTTAAGATCTTCTTTGGTGTACTGAACTTTCACTAAAATATTAACTAAGTGTTGGGGCACCTTGGTGGCTCAGTTGGTTAAGCATCTGACTCTTGGTTTTGCCTCAGGTCATGAGATTGAGCCCTGTGTCAGGCTCCAAACTCAGCGGGGAGTCTGCTTGCTATTCTCTTTCTCCCTCCCCCTTTGCCTCTCCCCACCCCACCCCACTCACACAGGCTGTCTCTCAAATAGATAAATAAATAAATAAAATCTTAAGAAAATATTGATTTGATGTTGGCTTATTCCCCCTTCCCTTCTCTCTCCTTTTCCTTCCTTTACTTAGTACAGGTGCTTTTCCTTTATTTGTGGATTCATGTCTTTTATCAGTTCTATAAAATTTCTACCATTAGCAATTTAGATATTGCTTCTATTCCATTCTTTCTATTCTTTTCTTCAGAGATGCCAAGTAGACCTATTTAGGAGCTTTTCATTCTATCCTTCCTATCTCTTAGTACTTTTTTTTTTTTTTAGGATTTATTTATTTATTTATTTGACAGGGAGAGAGAGCACAAGCAGGCGGAGTAGCAGGTAGAGGGAGAGGGAGAAGCAGGTTCCCTGCTGAGCAAGGAGCCCAATGCGGGGCTCGATCCCAGGACCCTGGGATCATGACCTGAGCCAAAGGCAGTCGCTTAAACAACCAAGCCACCCAGGCACCCCTCTTAGTATCTTTTCATATTTTCTGTCTTCTTGTCTGTCTGTGCTACACTGCTGGTTAGTTTTTCATATCTGGCCAACACTTTTTTCATCCTCTTCAGTTGTATTTAATCTGTTTCACCCATCCTCTGAGATTTTTATTTTAAGTGTTATATTTTTCATATCTAGAAGTTCTGTTTGACTTTTCATATCTACTTGGTCAGTTCTGAATCTGACAATTTCAATTATTTCTTTTTCTTTTTTCTTCCTTTTTTTTTTTTTTTTAAGTAGGCTCCATGCCCAATGTGGGGCTTGAACTCATGATCCTGAGATCAAGAGTTGGATACTCTACCAACTGAGCCAGCCAGGCATGGCCAATTTCAATTATCTTTGCTTTTAAATCACTTTTTGTTGTTCACTGACTCATACTCATGGTATGAACCCATATTGATTAGAATTAATTCTTGGGAATCCCAAAGGCCTAGAATGGGAAGGTTTTTCTCCAAGAATTTGTGTTTGCTTCTGCTGGGAGTCAGGGATATTACTAATTTGGAGTCTCAGTTTGTTCTCCCCCAACTTTGCAGTAATCTCAGACTTAGGATCCAGATTCCAAGTCTGATACAGGTATTTAGTTCCAAGCTTTCTTATTTTTCTGACCCTTCATAAATCAGAAGTTAACTCCCATTTTATGTTGTTGTTGTTTTATGTTGGCCTCTGGAAAATTCCCTTATGTTCTTATGAGCCTAGCAATGCAATAAAAAGTACTTGTGTTGAAATGTATCCATTTTATGGTTGGATGGCCCTTTAGAGAATGTGGTTTGCCATATTGCCAAAGTAAAGTACCTATCCTTTAAAAAAATTTTTTTAATTATAAACTTAAAAAGAATAGTCTAAAATTCATTTTTATACATAGTCAAATATTTATGAGATAAAACAACCCCTAAACATCATTCCATTTCTCCCCTCCAGACACAGTCCCTTTTATCTCTTCTAGCTTACTCTTGTGGCAATAACTCCCCTATCTCTAAGTAATATACTTATTGAATTATTTTTTCAATTTCAGATATGATATTGACTCCTTGTTATGGGATTTACCCCATCACCACCCTCACTACTATTTGTGAATTTCCTTATCCTTCAATCATCCAATAAAATTTTATATAACTTTGATAAAATTAGTATTCAGGGGAAAAACTATCTAGAGTGTAACTATGTAGTAATAAGCTGATTACTTTTTTTTTCCTGCCAACCTGTTGTTTCCCTTGGAGTTCATAATTATTTTTTTTCCTGACTTTGTTTTATATTCAGTTATCACTAGGTCAAAACTTACCTCTTCACTGATTATCTAAATCTCTTCTAAATATGTTCAGAAGCATCCAGTATTTTATGTTTCATCTTGGAGAAATGTCTCCTTGTGTCTTCTGATCCCCTGTAATAGTTCCTGAGAGTAATTTTCCTTCTGAAGGACAAAAGCAACTTACATGAACATAATATCATTTTTTTTCTAATTTGATTTATAAGTAGTGGGGATGTGTTAGGAGTTTATAGTCATGAGGGGTCTTACACTTACCCTTTGGGAAGCCAAAGGAAGAACTCTGAATTATAATTCAAGGAAGGCTTTTCTATGGGAACCTAAGATAATAAAACCTGGGATGTCACTTGTGGGCACCTTGATTTGATACCAGGAACCCAGTTCAGTAGAAGAGGTAGAGGACTTGACAACAGAAAGCCTATTTAAATTTCCCAATTTTAACACTATCTAGCCAGGAAACTTGAGTCTATAATCTCAAGAGCCTCTGTTTCCTTCTGTGTCCCATGAGATAGGTGATAATGAAACCTGCACTGCCCACCACAGGACCAACTGTGAGGCTCAAATAGAAAAGTACTTTGTAAACTCTCAAGTGCTATAGAAATATTTTTTTAAGTAGTGGTATCATTCTTAAAGGAATAAAGCTTAGAAAATTTAGGAGAGGGGCACCTGAGTGGCTTAGTCGTTAAGCGTCTGCCTTCGGCTCTGGTCATGATCCCAGGGTCCTGGGATCCAGCCCCACATAGGGCTTCCTGCTCAGCAGGAAGCCTGCTTCTCCCTCTCACATTCCCCTTGCTTGTGTTCCCTCTCTTACTGTGTCTCTCTCTGTCAAATAAAGAAATACATCTGAAAAAAAAAAAAAAGAAAATTTAGGAGAATAGATAGTATGTTCTTTAAGATGTCTCTTTCACATAGAGGAAAGTAATTTGATGGTCAAGAACACAGATATTGGAGCCAAGCTGCCTGTGTGTGGACTCTGATAACACCTTGTCCTAATAGTGTGCCCTTGGGCAAATTACTCTATTTCTCTGTGCCTCAGTATCCCCTCTGTAAGCGCTATATGAGTGTTTGATAAATACTTAAAGAGCAGTTGTCTTAACTATACTCCTGGCCAAAGGTCTGATGCATTAATTCAAGACTCCTTGCAATGCCAAGGTTCACTGGTATTGATTCATACCTTAGATTCTTGACTCCCATAGGGTAATATATTGGCATAGGTAGGTTTTAGTTCTAAATGTGATGGAGTTTGCCAATTTTGCTATTTTTTTAACCTTTCTCTTAAAATGGTAGACAAATAAAGGAAAGATTCTAAAGACAAACAAACAAACAAAAAACACTTTCTCTCTCTACTTCCCTCACAGATTTCTTAACAGTGGGGGGCTTGAGACAACTATCTTAGGACTATTTTACTTATTTTTTTCTTAGGAAACCAGAGAAGAGATTATCTTTCTTGAGTAGCTAAGCAATAAATTTTTACTTTGCATTTACTTTCTTGGCAAAAAGAGAGTAGGAAAATGGTAGAGAAAGGTAGACAAATCTGCATGTGAGGGCCTAGGCCCCATAAGAATGGTTAGAGCAAGGGAGAGTTAGGCTGTGGTCTGGGTCCTGGGAAAGTCCCATTTACAATGACATTCTTCATTATGGGAAACAGAAGGAGGAGGACTGTCACAGAGCTTCCCTCAGCAGAGTGTTGAGGGAAGCCCCTGGTTGGTGGGGATTGGAACAGCAGCTCTCTTCCCCACCACTTGCTCTGCTTGGCAGAGGATCTAGGGCTGCCAGGGGTACCATCTTGTCAAAGCTGCCCACTATCACAAAAAGCAAGAGGGAGCCATTTGCCTTCTAAGCAACTGCCTGTGCTTCAGAAGCCCCCATAGGATCATTCCATGAAGCCATGTTCTTTGGATGCTTCTGCTCCCTCTATCCACTTTGGATATAGTACATATGTGAGGCCTAAAGGAAGGTTAGTGGTTGTGAAGGAGACAACAATTGGAGGCAACACTGCGAAGGCAAGGGAAGTGCAGTTGCATCCCCAACAGCGAGCCACTTTCTAAGTACTCTTCACAAACAATAATTTAGAAAGCGCTCCCTGTTACCTGTCAGACTGCAGAATCCTGGAGTCATTGCATTTGTGAGTGTGAGTTGCTCATTAAGAAACACCAAATATCATGATCTCAGGGTCGTGGGATTGAGCCTCGAGTTGGGCTTGGCGCTGAGCATGGAGCCTGCTTGGGATTCTCTCTCTCCCTCTGCCCCTCCTCCCCACTCGTGCACACACACTCTCTTCTCACTCTTAAAAAAAAGAAAAAAGAAAAAAGAAACACCAAATGTCAATCAAGGCCATTGGCTTATTATCAATTGATAAATATGAATATGATTTCCTGACACTCATCATTTTAAGCAGTTAACTCTTGAGTTCTTCTGTAGTGCCTTTAATTGTCATACAGACAGACATCCACACATCCAGGGTACTTTTCTACCCTGAACACATGTATTCTAATTTGTGCTCTCTCATTTGGCTTCTTTTTTTGCACATACAGGTGTGTGCATACACACACACACACACACAGTATATAGACACTAAACCCCTATTTGTACTTACCATATGCACACACAAATCCATTTAGCTAAATTTTAAATACCTCTGTGCTGTTACTTTGGTTGAAATAAATTAGTAGAGTAGTGAGGTGTATTCTCCCTACAGGGAGAAAGCTAACTGACATGCAATGAATGATTAAATGTATACAGGGGCGTGGGGAGCTAACTCCTCTTCAATAGGGGTGTGAAATTGGGATGGAAGGCTCCTCTCCCAGGGGCCTTGCCTTTATTAAAAGACTTGAGAGCTTGGGAGATTTCTTCAATAGGAATTGGGGTATCTGTGAGTCTTTTTGGAACAGTATGGAAAGCTGAACTGTGCTTAGGAACTCTGCAAGGTCTTTTTGATCCTTAAAGGTTCTGATATAAAAACCTATCCAGGTTTTCATAAAAGTAGTAAAGTGTTTTCAGTCTTTTATCAATCCATTCATACCCTTAAATAACCTTTCCCCTTTTGTGGAGTAATCGCTTTAACCTCCCCCCCAAAAACCCTGACCTTTTCTCCCCTCATTGTTTTATTCTTCAAAACAGGGTTCTTTTTAATGCAAGGATTCAAATATCTCTATTAGGGTCATAATAGTCAGCAATTTCCATTTAATGAGCTCAACAAAATCTCTTTACAAAGAAATGCAGGCTTCAAATCACCAGTTATTTCTTTTCCTGCAATTCCCAGGAATCCAATTAAGTAAGACAGTATGGTCTATAATATGGTATACCTGACTATGGAAAGCCCAAGCCTAGAACAGATCTTTGAGCTCCAGCTCAAAATTCAGATTGAAAGAAAGGAACCCAGCTTAAATGAGCTGAAACTTTATAAAAGTAGAAACTATAGTCATTTCCTCCAAAATGAAGTAAGAAATAACTTGGAATCTATAGTGAAAATCATTAAACTGCCTATTCCAAATTTAGCTACCAATTAAAATCTCTTCTTTTTTACCAAGGGACTTCAGGTGATTTTTATAAAATAAGCCCAGGAGGCTTCAGTTTGCTAAATCTCTGTCACTAAAGAACCAAATACACATAGCCACCACCAAAGTGAAGGAGATACAGCATGAAATTTTGCAGTGCAGCATACTTGGTATCAAAGAATAGTATATATTTCAAGTTTTCCTATTTTAGTGGCCACAATGTATAAGTATTAAATACCCCCATGTTTTCAATAATAAATTAGTGGGTATATTTTAAGGCATAATCTAACATATTGATCTGGAGAGGTGATTAAGAAATAATACACTTTTGCCATGTATCTTTAAATACATCAGAGCTTCTCAGAATGATGATAGTTTAATTCTTATTCTATACCTGCTGTGTAGGTTGGGGAAGATGGTGTTGGGTTTTTTTGTTTTGTTTTGTTTTAAGATTTTATTTATTTATTTATTTGACAGAGAGACACAGCGAGAGAGGGAACACAAACAGGGGGAGGGGAGAAGGAGAAGCAGGCTCCCTGCCAAGCAGATGCAGGGCTCAATCCCAGGACCCTGGGATCATGACCTGAGCCAAAGGCAGATGCTTAAGGACTGAGCCACACAGGCACCCCGGGAAGATAGTGTTTTAATGGGAAAAGAAAAGTGTGGCTTGTCAGAGCAAATATCAAGTCAAGAACTAACCCAAGGCATAGCCTGCCTTTCTAATAAAGATATGCCATTTGTTTCAAATATGTTTTTGCAACTTTTTCCCATTTGATGCAGTTGTGCGAGTCATTCAGTGGTCGTAAATTAACCTGCAAAAGTGAGCAGTTGTGCCCTAAATTTCCACCCAAATCTAGTCTAAGAAGCAAATATTTTTGGTAAAAGTATTGATTAGCTCCAGATAACTAGACCAAAAAAACCTTCCTTGATATGTGTCAGAAGACGAAAAGCCTCGAGAGAAAGATGAGCCAGGGAGCTGGCCTGAGATGAAAATAGGCTTCCCAAAGATGCCTCAAGTTTTTCCAGTAAAGCATGAATTCTTGGAGCCTCCCAGGGCAGAAGAATGAAGCCAGATTGAGCCCCAATAGGCTATTCGACTAAGCCTTTCATAAACATTATCTAATCACCTTTCCATAGTAGCAGAAGAAGGCTGATGGTCTGGCCCAACTGGTACAAGGCCCAAGTGTCAAGAGCCTCTCTTTCTTGGAGCTATGGATGGCTAGATGCATAGGGGAAGGAAAGTAGAAAAGTAGAGCCAATGAACAAGAAGAACTTCCAAATAGGCTGTCAAAGCAAAGGAGCCTGAAGTGGGTGCAAAGCACCCAAGTTTGGAGTCAAGATATGAAAAGATTAGGGAGAACTAGATCAAGGCCTCCCATTGGTCAAGAGCTCCCTGGGCTGGGAGCTGTGTAACTGGGTTGTCCACATTTCCCCTGGAGACATACTCCACATATCAGCTTTCAGTTCTGAGGGTCAGAGCAGGTATGGGCATTATCACAACTCCTTCCTGGGTTCTCCTTGGATTTTGAATTTGGATGGGCCAAAGGCAGTTACCTACAATCATTTTTTCTGGCCTCTGCCCTAACTGGAGTGAGCCTTTGGAGCTGACCATGGTGCTGAAGGTGGTGTGGGACCAATACTAGAGAACATTTAGAGTATTCCTGTGTGCCAGCACTACTTCTAAGAGCTTTGCATGAATTCACTCATTTCACATGCACAGCAACTCTATGAAAGAGGTGCTGCTATTCCCGCTGACAGATGAGGAGAGTGGAATACAGAGAGGTTAACAAACTTGCCCACGGTCACACAACCAATAAGGGGGGAAGCTCTACACCCTAGAGCTTCACTTGTGGTCACTACACTTGCTAATGAGAGTTATTATCAGAGCCATACAGAACTTACCAAATTTTTTTTTAAGATTTTATTTATTTATTTGACAGAGAGAGACACAGCGAGAGAGGGAACACAAGCAGGGGGAGTGGGGGAGGGAGAAGCAGGCTTCCTGCCGAGCAGGGAGCCCGATGTGGGACTCGATCCCAGGACCCTGGGATCATGACCTGAGCTGAAGGTAGACGCTTAATGACTGAGCCACCCAGGTGCCCAGAACTTACCGAATTTTCACTTGTTCAGGTTTTGTCCAAGCAGAAGTGAGCTATGGTTCCCTATCTCAAGTTGCCAGGAAGGTGCTGTGGTTTGGCATTTTGGAGAGCCAGACACAGCAGTGAAGACTGGTTGGGTGCACAGCAAAAGAGTGGCTGACTTACTTCATCATAATAGTCATTACACCTTAATGTAATGACTTGTTCCACATCTGCTTTCCTGGTAGACTCAGCTAGGTGAAGAGGGTGCCAATGAATCCCCCACACAGCTTACCAAAGGGCTTGGTACATAGTAGGTACTCAGCAAACATTTGATGAATAAATGAGTTACATGTGATCAATATAAAAACTGTTATTAACACATGTACTATTTCAACATTAATAGAAGCACTGTAAATATGTTAAGGTCTGAAAAAAAATAGAAACACGATGTTGTGGAAAATATAGTCTCTTTGTATTTTATATTTGTCATGTCCCATCTTGGGAGTTATGTGAAGTTTGGAATGCATCTTAATCTCTTATCGATGCATCTATACAGACAAATCAAACAAAGCCCTAAGGTCATGATTTGGACAATTTGAATGCCTAAACACATGTACTGTTGAACTTTCTTATATGTTCGATTTGGGAGCTTGTGCTTTATTTGAGATTTGGGGTTTTATAGTATCTCAGGAAGGTAGTTCCTTTTGACATGAAAATAACTCTGAATGCCGTTTTTAGAAGGTCTATGAGTACTCTGTGGTAGCAGTTTGTAATGGTAATTATAGCACATTCCAACCAAATTTCCCATTTTGAAGCCTATTTGTTCTTTGATTTTCGTCAAATCATATTTTTATTGTGTCATATGAACATGTAGGAGATTTCCATATCTGCCGTGTTAACTCTCTTCCAGCGTGTGTGTGTTTTTAAACAACACTCCACAGCTGAGCTCTTGGAGGACCAGCCTATTTTGACAGCTCCCCTTAGTCCGTGTATCACCAAGCTCGTTCTCTGCCAATATGTTTCACATGATTCTGTGGACATGTGTACCGCGCCTGTGTGACTTGCAAACACCCATACATTATTACAATAATAATTGGGTTTTGATGCAACTGGAACTCAGTACTACCAAGCTGCCATCATTTCCTTTTGGCTACCAGTACTAGGCAGGAAAATTATAGTCTAACTGTCTTCCTGTTTATTGATAAACAAAGTGGCCAGCCCAGCAATGGAGCCTGATTAGCAGTTTGCACCCTTTGTGAAAGGATAAACAGAACCCTACTGTTTTCTGTGTTTGACTGCAATTTGCATCTTTAAAGAGGTTGGACTGCCCTGAGATTCATGTTCAACTTCCGAGTGCCTGAATATTCTTTGATATGTTACATGTCAGCTTCCTTGTTTTCTTCTCCTTCATCTTGAAACAATATTTGCCAGCATATCTTTGTTCCCGTCTGGCCTACCATAAGCTTCCGGAGTCACCTGTCTGAAGGAGGAGGAGGGGGAGGGTGGGAGGAGAAATATGTCTCTGTCTCATCATACTTGAATTTTGCATTCCCAGAAGGCCCTTTCATGCCAACTCAACTCCATTTTTGAAGAGAGGATGATATAGGAATGAAGAGCCAAAGACAAAAGGGAATCTGCTTACCACTCTCACTGTCCCACAGGATCATTTTGGGGGCCCTTTGCCTTCCCTTACCTTCGCCCACCCTCCAAAGAATGTCTTTCCCTCTGTAAAGTGAAATATAATATTAGCCTCTACCTCAAGTTTGTTATAGTGTTCTATTCTGAAATTTATTTGAACCTAATTAGATTCTTTAAATGTTAACACACTGAATAGTTGACTTCCCCATAACTATTTTTAAATGAGAGAAATGAAGACCATTTTAACTTGAATTTGCCTGAAGGAAAAGGGAGCATTAATACATGTAAACATGGATTAATCCGTTTAAGTAAATTTTTCCCATAGTCCTTACTGTATATAAACAACATTTGTTCTGCCTTAGAGATATTGCATGATTGGACCCACGAGACTGGTTATCCACTGAACAGTTTCCTTTTATAACTTCAAAAGAAATGCTATATATTTATTGGAGGTTGTAGGATGTTAAGCGTAGTTAGACATAAATTGTACCTCAGCTATTTTGTTAATGCCAATAGGGATTAAATTCGATTTTATAGCTGTTGTAGAAATCTATTTGGTAGCTAACAAGTGGGATTTTTAAATCCTGGAAAACATAATCCTATTATGAAACAGGCAGCTGAATTAACATTACCCAGAAAGGTTCTCTTCATGGATTAGCGTTTTTTGACAATAACAAAGAAAATCATCAAATTCTATGGGGATATTACATGCTTTTCTCAAAAGTCGGAAGAGCGAATTGGGAAAAAAGAGCAAGATAAATGACCAAACATGCTATTACTTAGACTGTTTCTTTTTAAGAAGAGCAGTGGAGGCTGGGAAGAACAACTCAGTGCAGCCTTGTCTGTAATAATGGCACGTGATCTGGAGTTGGAAATGGGGCCTTGCTGATTTATATGTCAGTGCTGTACCTTCAGTTGTATGTGGTTATTTACATCAGTAATTTTCTACTCCCGGTTTCCTTACATGGTCACCCGAAGGCAAAAAAGTCACTGGGAACCAAAGTCTGTGAATGAAAACACAAATTGGTGGTGGAGTAAATACTTTGCTACTTCCTGTGAAATCAGTAACAGTTCCCCAGTTATTATTAGACCTTAGAATCTAAGAATTCTAGAGCTGAAAATGACTTAGACATTTATTTTTGTTCGTTTTTATAGTCCTATTCTAAGTTTTAAACACTGCAAAAAGATGACTCTCAATCTCTCTCCCTCATAGACGCTCATCCACACCACATACATACACATATACACGGTTAAGTGCCTTTTTATTTTTAAAGAACCTTTCTTTAAGTCTTAGCCATTGGTTTTGGCTTGTGGTGAGGGTTATTGTTAGAGCTTGCAGGACTTGCCAATTTTCATTTGCATGGGTATCATCTTAGTAGATAATCACATGGGTTTCAATCACTGGCATATCATTGTGTTAGATAATTGCACAGGCATAATCACATATGGATCTGGAACAAGTCATCACGTGGGCACCAATTCCATCTATACAGAGGAAGGTAATTGCATTAGAAGCAGGAAAGGGTGTGTCTTCATGGCAGCTAATCGCATGGGTATCAATCACATTAGGTATTGAGGTAGATAATCCTGTACAGATCTACCTCATGTACTCATGGTGATAATTACATGCATATCAATTACATCGACACCCTGGTTTTCTCCTAGAGGATTACATGTGAAGCAGCCATGTCGTGTGTTTGCTTATGTCGGAGAAGAGGCCTGATTTCCCTGTGGTCTGGTGGCCACCGGGTGGCTTGGTGGATGGAGGAAGCAATGCCATCCACAGCCAAGTGCTGGCAACTCCATGATTAGAGAGCCAGTGGAGACTCTTATTTTAAGGCTTTGTCTCCTGCAAGAGTGAAAATACTGGGAAGAATGTGAATGGGTGTAGAAGACATTTGTGATTTGCTAATGAGCATCCATTTTTCCTTTTCCAGAGGACGGCTCCCGATTTCCATTCCCAGCCCCGCCTTACCTCTCTGCCCGCCTCCAGTCAGGTATTCAGGGATAACCAATCAGTGAGTTGCATTCTTCTCGCCGCAGTGATTGGCCCAGGCCTGGACACGTGACATTAGCCAATCAGAGTCAGTCTGGGAACTTACGTAGGAGAAAGGGGCGGGAGTTCTTTCTCGCTGGGTCTTGTGTGAGAGGAGGCGAACCTGGCCCTGCGGCCACCGTCAGACCTGGGTAGCCCAGCCTGTCCAGGATCCTCGTGGAGCCAGAAATGAAGCCTCTGTGGAGAAATTAGGACTGAGAGGTGGAGAACCCGGCCCTGAGGGCGTTGTCCGGACCTGATTCCAGCAAGCCCTGAAGCGAAATCCCTGGCCTGAAAACACTCCCTTAAGCCATTAAAGTCCCTTTGGGCCTAAGCCCGTGGGAGGTGGTTTTCTGCCCCTTTCTTCGGAGAGTCCTAACTGATAGGACAAGGTGATTCTTTTCCTGAGAACAAGGTTTCACTGGAGCGGAGCCGCCGTGAGGGAAGAGGCGAGGGCAGGGGACGGGTTTGTTAAAGACCAACGCTGGGGCCCTTGGCCTGCGCCTGGCGCTGCGCTTGGCTGTGTTGGAGTCCCGGTTGGCCGCCCCTGAGCGCCTGAGCTCTAGGGTGAAGAGCGTTTATTAAAAACCTTTAAATGCAGCCCGTTTTCACTTTTTCCCCTTGCCTCTTCTTACTTTGATGTTTCTCAAATACTCCCAATGTGTAAGTTACACATCATTGTCTAAGTGCAGTTTCTACTACCAAAATAAATGAAAAAGGAAAAAAAAAAAAAATATATATATATATATATATATATATCCCCTCATGGCAAGACCTATACTGTTCTTAGGTATTCTTTTATTGACATTGCAATAGACAGTTGGATTTTTCTTTTTTCCAGACTAAATGCTACATTGGTTGATTATTGATTGATTTGGAAAAAACCAAAAGTTTTGGAAAAGGAGTAATAGAAATAATTGTCTTTAAAGTACGATCTACTGCTATCCAGAATAGAACATTTCTTAGAAAAGCTAGGTGGAATTTATATGCTTTGTTTACCAAATTCTGTGTGTCAAGCAGTTTGTCTCTTTTCTCCTCAGTTTGTACTTTTTAAAAAGATTTTTATTTATTTATTTTAGGGAGAGAGCACGCACGTGTGAGCAGGGGGAGGAACAGAGAGGAAAGGAGAGGGAGGGGAAAGACTCTTCGAGCAGACTCCACAATGAGCACGGAGCCCTACCCTGGGCTAGATCTCACGACCCCACCATCATGAGCTGAAACCAAGAGTCAGATGTTTATCTGAACTTCCACTGTAGTCTGGACCACCCCAAAAAGGTGAATTTCAAACCATGTATTCTTCAGTATTCAAACCCCATGTATTCTTATTGATATTATCACTTTGTGCATATGCTGAGATTTGAAATCAGAAGTGAATGGGCCGATCCATAGAAACACCTAAAAGGGAACACAGATAACTGAAATATACTTTAATCTTAAAACCTCATCTTAAGAATTCCAAATTCTTTTTTCCTTTCTTTTTTAAATTTTATTATGTTATGTTAATTACCATACATTACATCATTAGTTTTTGATGTAGTGTTCCATGATTCATTGTTTGCGTATAACACCCAGTGCTCCATTCAGTACGTGCCCTCTTTAATACTCATCACCAGGCTAACCCATCCCCCCACGCTCCTCCCCTCTAGAACCCCCAGTTTCTCAGAGTCCATAGTCTCTCATGGTTCGTCTCCCCCTCCGATTTCCCCCCCTTCATTTTTCCCTTCCTACTAATTTCTTTTTTTTTTTTAACATATAATGTATTATTTGTTTCAGAGGTACAGGTCTGTGATTCAACAGTCTTATACAATTCACAGCGTTCACCATAGCACATACCCTCCCCAGTGTCTATCACCCAGCCACCCCATCCCTCCCACCCCCACCACTCCAGCAACCCTCAGTTTATTTCCTGAGATTAGGAATTCCTCGTATCAGTGAGATCATATGATACATGTCTTTCTCTGATTGACTTATTTCACTCAGCATAATACCCTCCAGTTCCATCCACATTGTTGCAAGGGCAAAAATGAACTATTGGGACTTCATCATGATAAAAAGCTTTTGCACAGCAAAAGAAACAGTCAACAAAACCAAAAGACAACTGACAGAATGGGAGAAGATACTTGCAAATGACATATCAGATAAAGGGCTAGTATCCAAAATCTATAAAGAACTTATCAAACTCAACACCCGAAGAACAAATGATCCAATCAAGAAATGGACGGAAGACATGAGCAAACATTTTTCCGAATAGTTTTTTTAATCGAACTTAACTCAGACATTAAGGATACCACCTGTGGTTTGAAATTCACCTTTTTGGGGTGGTCCAGACTACAGTGGAAGTTCAAATAAACGAAAGGATGGCTAGTGAGAGAGGTGAAGTGTGAGGCATGGCTTATTTACAGACCTAATCATCTCTTAAGTCCCTTTCACCAATGACATGCACACCTTCTCACCTGCTGCAGGTAGATATTTTTGCAACGAATGCATCATGAATAACTGACTAAATAAATGATTGGTCCCTGGCTGACAGGTGTCCCAAGGATGTAAGGTTCAGTGTGAAAGTTGTTCAACTCACTCTCCACTCCAGACTTGCCATGTACACTACCCTCTGGTCAGCAATGTCTGAGTCTCTCCGGGACCATCATTCCTCAGGAGGCCTTCCAGAATCACTGAGACTCAGTGATTTTCTAGACTGTGTTCTACATATGCACCACATCCTTTCCCTTCTGTAACGCGCATCACACCTCTTATACTTATACAGTACTCCTTGTGCTCGCTTCAGCAGCACTATACAGTACTTCTTGTCTTTCGTCCTAGTTTGGAAATCCCCTACAGACAGGAATTACGTCTGGATCCCCAGCACCCAGCACTAGGCCTGCACGTGCCACTCTCAGTGGAAGTAGAGGTGGCAAAACTATGGTGGACACACCCTTTTCTGACATTGAACTTCAGATAATGAGTTCCAGGAACCTATTCTAACTCAAGGGCTGTCACCTAGGCCAAAACAGGGCAATTCCATCTTCGTTGCCAGCAATCACTTTTCATAGTGAGACGTAGAATGGCTTGTAAAGGTTTCTAGGAAAGTTTTCCTTGCTCTTAAAACCATGGCAAGTCAGTCTTTCTTTCCTGCTAACAGTGACAAAGGGGTGTGTTTTACAGTCACTACAAAGGCAATGCTGTGGGTACAAAGGGGTACAGAAGAAGCAGGCATCCTTGACATTGCTGAGCTGATGGCTTTGCCAGCTGAGAAGCTCCTCTACCAGTGGACATTGTCACACAGCTGTCCTTGGTGTTGAGTTGAGCCAGTCTGAATTGAGCTTTTCATTCTCTGCAGTCGAATGTATCCTACCTGAAATGAAACTGTATGGAAAGAATACATGCTTTGGTGCTAGATGCATTGGCTTTAATTCTTCTTATAGGTGTGAATTTAGCCATGATTTTCTTTCTTTCTTTTTATTTATTTATTTATAGAGCTTATTTATTTTCAGAGAGAGAGAGACAGCGAGAGAGGGAACACAAGCAGGGGGAGTGGGAGAGGGAGAAGCAGGCTTCCTGCTGAGCAGGGAGCCCGATGCGGGGCTCGATCCCAGGACCCTGGGATCATGACCTGAGCCGAAGGCAGACGCTTAACGACTGAGCCACCCGGGCGCCCCCCTCCCTTTTTTTTAAAGTAGGCTTTTTTAAAGTAGTGTAGAGCCCAACACAGGGCTTGAACTCACAACCGTGAACTCACAACAATCAAGATCTGAGCCAAGATCAAGAGTTGGACGCTTTGGACCCTCAACCAACTGAGCCACCCGGGTCCCCAGTCCTGATGGGGTGGGTGTGTGGCTTAAATGAAATTATCTATGTAACACACCTACCAGAGTACCTAAAACAGATGAGGTACTTGACAAATGTTTTTTTTTTTTTTAATTGAAGTGTAGTTGTCATACAGTGTTACATTAGTTTCAGGTATACATAATAGTGATTTGACAATTTATAGATTATGCAGTGCTTCCCATGATAAGTGTAGTTACCATCTGTCACCATACTCAACAAATGTTATTTCTTCCGTTTGGGAGGTGTTTCACATGTTGATCTTGGGGGTTCAATAGGTTGAATTAACGAATAATGAAATGAATAACCCCCAGGTCCTTTGCCCATGAAACATCAAGTAGTTTATAATCTAGCACAGCAGTCAGACATTCATAGTCATAATTCCAGTGGGGTTCAATAGCAGTCCTAATTGGAAAACATGTTCTGCTAAAGGAAGATGAGAGTACTGGTCAGACCACATCTGATGGCTGGAATTCAGGTCTTTGAGCCATAGACTAGAGTACAAGGAGCAGTTGAAGATGCTGAGGATGTTGTTAGTTCTGAAGAAAGAAGATTCAAAACCAAAAAAGACTTCAAAGAGAAGAGCAAGTGGAATTGTTCAGTGCTGTTTCAGAGGGCAGAATGAGGGCCAACTCCGTCAGCAAATGACTTGGATATAGATTTTCACTCAACAGGAGAAAGAACTGAGGAAGAATTAGCAGTGCATAAATGTGAGAGAGCAAGTGCCCATCAACAAAGCAGAGGCCTTCCCGAGCCCTCATCACAAAATGCCCCTGGCAGGAGCTTGGACCACCTGGCCTCCAAGTGCTCTTACAAAGATCTGGATTTGACATTGAACTGTTAGTTAAACTCTTATTTGGACTCTGGCAGGTGGAGAGAGCTTTTCTGTTGGTTTTCCTATTGATACTGTTTTGCTGATTTCCCTACAGCCTTTTAAAAAAATTCCCTCCTCTGCTGTCACCATGACCACAGCGCCCACTTGTTGTCCAAACTGACCTCTCACCTCGAATTGTTTTTTTCCACTCTCCCTTGATGACCGGAGTGATCCTGTAGATGCAAGCAGAGTAATGGGATTTGTGCAGCTGCAGTGCGGTTTTTAGGGAACTTAAAGGCCTTACCAGCCTTACAGGCTTTCTGTGTTGCCCGCCACAATACCTGTAAGTTTCCCGTTCTCCTCATCTTCACCTAAGGCATTGCCTCTAGAAAGTGCTTGGTAAATTATTAATCCATGACCCAGGAGGGATACTAATATGCCGTTTCAGAATTGTGGTAAAATATGCATAACATAAAATTTACTGGTTTAGCCATTTTTAGTGTACCTTCAGTGGTATTAAGTACATCCACAGGGTTGCACAACCGTCACCACCATCCATCTCCAGAACTTTTTCATCAGCCATCATCCCAAACTGAAACCTTGTCCCCATTAAACACTAACTCCCTATTCTCCCGCCCCCCCAGCCCTTGCTGTCCACTATTCTGTTTTCCATCTCAGTGAATTTGTCTATTCTAGGTACCACATTAAAGTGGATTCATACGGTATTTGTCCTTTTACGACTTTCTTATTTCACTTAGCATGATGTCCTCAAGGCTCATCCATGTTGTAGTATATCAGAATTTCCTTTCTTTTAAAAACTGAATAATAGGGGCGCCTGGGTGACTCATTCACTTAAGCATCTGCCTTCAGCTCATGGCATGATCCCAGGGTCTTGGGATCAAGCCCTGCATCGGGCTTCCTGCTCGTCGGGGAGCCTGCTTCTCCTCCTTCCTCTGCTGTTCCCCCCACTTGTTCTCTCTGGCCCTCTCTCTCTTTCTCTCTCTCTGTCTGTCAAATAAATAAATAAAATCTTTAATAAAAAATAAAATAAAAACTGAATAATATCCCATTTTATGGAAAGACTACATTTTGTTTATCTGTTGATGGACACTTGGGTTGTTTCCACCTTTTTGCTGTTGTGAATAATGCTGCTAGGCACATGGATGTACAAATACCTGTTCAAATCCCTATTTTCGCTTCTTTTGGATATATATTCAGAGGTGGAATTGCTGGGTCTATGGTAGTAACTACGTTTAATTTGGGGGAGTGGGAGGAATTGGCCAGACTGTTAATATTATATGCTTTTTAAAAACCATATATTAAGTAAGGAGAAAAGAACAAGTTCATTTTGATGAGAGAATCTGAAAATGTAAGTGTCCAGATTCTATTGAGCTCTGGAAGTTATAGATAAAAAGAATAAAAAGTGAAAGAAACCCTCTTACTGAGAAAGAGAGAGGTATGGTGGTACTGTGTGAACAGTGTTGATCCTGTAGCCACTGGCTACTAAAGCTGAAAGGAAGGAGGGGTGAGGCAGAGAGGGCTGGGGGAAGACCCTGTTGAGTGCCTGCAGACTGGATCTAGCTACTTTTGCATCCATTAACTTATTTAATCATCAAAGCAACCCAGCAGGTGCCCTTGTTTTTAATGGACAAGTTTTGTCAGCTACTTCAAATTTTAATTTTTATTGCTTTTACCAACAACAAAGAATATTTTTAAAAGGGAAGAAATCATTTTGAATCCACCAATCTCATACAAAATTCACTTTAGTACTTCCTTGTTCTTTTCCGGGCTTTGTCCATTTGCAGCCATAATTTTTACCTGATTGCATAGTTATAATTTTATATTCTTTTTTATTGCTACAAAATTTATGTATTTATTACTTTAATAGATGTATAATATGCATCTGTGTTTTCATTTCAATTCAGGTAACCATTTCCCTCTTGCTAAATATTTAGATTGTCTCCAGTTTTTCACTACAATTTTATGATGTAGCTATTACATAATTTTATTATATAATTAGTATATAACTTAAAATTTTATAACTTTAGCAATAAAGATCTTCATGTATATAACTTTTTCCTCCTTAGGCTATAATTCTTTTTTTTAAGGTTTTACTTTTTTAAGTAATCTCTACACACAACGTGGGGCTTGAACTTAACAACCTTGAGATCAAGAATCACATGCTTTACCGACTGAGCCAGCCAGGCACCCCTAGACTGTATTTCTTTAGAATACATTTCAGGACCATGGGACACCTGGGTGGCTCAGTCAGTTAAGCCTCCTACTCTTCATTTCAGTTCAGGTCATGTTCTCAGGGTGTTGAGATCGAGCCCCACATCAGGCTCCAAATTCCCTCTCCCTCTCCCTCTGCCCCTTCCCCCACTCACGCACACACGTGCTCTCTCTCTCAAATAAATAAATAAAATCTTTTTTAAAAAATAGAATAAATTTCAGGACTAGGATTACCGGTTCAATGGGTAGAAACATTTTTATGGCTTTTGTTATATATTGTCAAAATGTTTTATAGAAGGGACATATAAAAAATTATTTTTTGAAAGATTGATAATACATTTTCTTTTTTCTTTTTTTTAAGATTTATTTATTTATTTATTTGACAGAGGGAGAGAAAGAGCACAAGCAGGGGGAGCGGCAGGCAGAGGGAGAGGGAGGAGCAGGCTCTCTGCGGAGCAGGGAGCCTGATGCGGGGCTCGATCCAGGATCCTGGGATCATGACCTGAGCCAAAGGCAGACGCTTAACGACTGAGCCACCCAGGCACCCCGATAATACATTTTCAGCAGCAGTATTGGAATATACCAGTGTGTCTACATTAAGTATTTATTTTAACTTTGTTTTACTGTTTAATCCATGTAAACTTACACTTGGGTAGCATTAAAGTGTGTGTAAGAATTAGAACTCAGCACACCCATGTTCAGAGCAGTATTATTCACAAGAGCCAAAAAGTAGGAGTAACCCAAATGTCCATGAGGGAATAAATGGATTAAAAAATGTGGTGTAGGTGTGCCTAGGTGACTCCGTCAGTTAAACATCCAATTCTTGGTTTCATCTCAGATCATGATCTCAGGGTTGTGAGATCGATCCCCACGTCAGGCTCCACCCTCAGCGGGGAGTCTGCTTGGAATTCTCTCTCTCCCTCTTCCTCTGCCCCTCCCCCGCTCTCTCTCTCTCTCTCTCAATTAAATACATTTTTTTAAAATGTGGTCTATCCATACAATGGAATAGTATTTAGCCTTAAAAAGAAAGGAAATTCTGACACATGTTACAACATGTATGAATCTTAAAAGACCTTATGCTAAGTGAAAATGACCCAGTCACAGAAGGACAGATACTGTATGATCCCACTTATATGAGGCACCTGGAGTTGTCAGATTCATAGAGACTGTAGAATGGTGTGGAAAGTAGAATGGTGGTCACCACAGCCTGCGGGGAACACAAAAAGGGAGTTATTGTTTAATGGGTATAGAGTTTCAGTTTGAGAAGATGAAAAAAGTTCTGGCGATGGATGGTGGTGATGGTTGCACAACCATGTGAATGTACTTAATGTACCACTAAAATGTATGCCTAGGGGCGGTGGCTCAGCCAGTTAAGCATCTGCCTTCAGCTCAGGTCATGATCCCAGGGTCCTGGGATCCAGCCCTGCATCAGGCTCCCTGTTCAGCAGCGAGCCTGCTTCTCCCTTTCCCCAGTCCCCACTCGTGCTCTCTCTCTCTCTCAAATAAATAAATAAAATCTTTAAAAAATAAAATGTATACCTAAAAATAGTTAAGTGGTAAATTTTATGTCAGGTATATTTTACCAAAATAAAATATTTTTTTAAAAATTGGGGCCCAATCAAGAATATGAAGAACATGAAAAGAGATTAGTTGAAAAAAGTTAGCAGCAACATGGGTGAGAAGGTTGCAACTCAAAGCTGAGGAAAGAATTAGGTTCGATTGTAATTTATTTATTTATTTATTTTAAAGATTTTATTTATTTATTTGACACAGAGAGAGAGAGCACAAGTAGGCAGAGCAGCAGGCAGAGGGAGAGGGAGAAGCAGGCTCCCCGCCGAGCAGGGAGCCCGATGCGGGGCTCGATCCCAGGACCCCGGGATCATGACCTGAGCTGAAGGCAGCCGCTTAACCGACTGAGCCACCCAGGCGCTCCGGTTCGATTGTAATTTAGACTCAAGAAAACCAATTCTGTCTGAAGGGCATGAACTTGAAGTTCCCTGTTGTCATGGTAACCATAAGAGGGCTCAGGATCCTCTTGGCAGAGGAAGAATCACCTGGGCCTGTGTGCTTACAGAAGATCTTTGGCCTATAAGCAACCTCAGTTCCCAGAGTATCGGTAACTTACAGATTTACAAGCACTGTTGAAGTATTTGGGGAGGTTTTGCTTGTTCAGTCAAGTATTTGAAGCACTTAAGAAAAAGAAGGTAATGGGCGCCTGGGTGGCTCAGTCAGTTAAGCAACTGCCTTCGGCTCAGGTCATGATCCCGGAGTCCCGGGATCGAGCCCCGCATCGGGCTCCCTGCTCGGCAGGGAGTCTGCTTCTCCCTCTGATCCTTCTCCCTCTCATGCTCTCTGTCTCTCATTCTCTCTCTCTCTCAAATAAATAAATAAAATCTTAAAAAAAAAAAAATTAAAATAAAAAAAAAGAAAAAGAAGGTATTAAATCATAAATACAGTTTTAAAAGTGTAAGGGAATTTAATAAAGTTGTAAATGACACCATTGCGATTTGAACTTATTTAAATCTATTTAATTTGAACTAATACATTTTATTTATAAATAGAATAATAAGATTATAGGCTGAACTCAAAGACCTAAGGAAAATAGATTTCTGAATTGATAATTTTTAAAACCAAAGGAACCTGCATTGTCTTTTCTGTGTACAAAAGCTGCCCTCAGGGGCGCCTGGGTGGCTCGGTCGTTAAGCGTCTGCCTTCGGCTCAGGTCATGGTCCCAGGGTCCTGGGATTGAGCCCCGCATCGGGCTCCCTGCTCTGCGGGGAAGCCTGCTTCTCCCTCTCCCACTCCCCCTGCTTGTGTTCCCTCTCTCGCTGTGTCTCTCTCTGTCAAATAAATACATCAAATCTTAAAAAACAAAAAACAAAAAACTGCCCTCAGACATTCAAAGAAAACTCCTATTGACACCTCCAGTCCTGTACTTTTTTTTTTTTTTTTTGAGACAAAGAGAACGAGAGAGAGCGAGTACATGAGAGGGGGGAGGGTCAGAGGGAGAAGCAGGCTCCCCTCCGAGCAGGGAGCCCGATGCGGGACTCGATCCCGAGACTCCAGGATCACGACCTGAGCCGAAGGCAGTCGCTTAACCGACTGAGCCACCCAGGCGCCCAGTCCTGTACTTTCTACTCCACAGCATAGTTGCTGATTTGTCTGTGGCTCTCTTCCATTAGTATGTAAGCTCCTTGAGACCACAACCGCATTTCTGCCCTAACGATCTAGTATAGCTCCAGACACACAGAAAGTATTCTACTAATGGTTGCGGGAGGTAAGTTAGGGAGAAGAGAGATGCTTGAATTTATCCAGGTGCTATGCTTGTTAATTTTGTACACACACCTCCCAGATACCCGCAACAACTCCTCTTTTGATATCTCTGTGGATATTTGCTAGATGAAGCCATCCACGTATTTTCATAGATTACCATAGTAATATAATTAAACAAAGAAATTAAAGAGGACTGTTAGTTATTTTATTTTTCCCCCAGGAACCTTATGCAGTAGTGTCTACACAATGGGTGTCCAGTCCACATTTGCCCACTTACGTTCCTAAAAGCAAAATGTTACTTTTATGAGACACCCTTGTACACATGGCCAGTGTCACACAGAAGACTATCCTCTGCCATCCTGGGCTTAATTAAGATCACATCTCTGAAGTCCAGAGGCACTACATTTGGATAAAAGCATCAAGATTTCAAGCTTGGTAACAAATAAAGAGAGGGTTCCCAAAGCATCTTGTACAAGTTGGGGAAGAAATGCCCTTTCTCTGAGACAGGAGCTATGTCTTCATGCATGGCTTCCTCTTTTGGCGCCTTTCCCCTCGTGGGACAGATCCTGAAGTGAAGAAAAGGACGGCTGTAGGCCCTTGGCTGTCATGCTGTTAGTGATTAGCTGTTTTCAGCAATTATGCCCTTCCATCCAGGGTGTGACGGCTGGCACCTCTGGTAATGAGATCATTTCCAGGGCTTGCATGTTTAAGGCTCTGCCGGCTTCCTCTTGGCCTTCGCTTGCTGCTCTCCTTGGCAGCTTCAGAGTTTACTGACATTATTACCAATGTGACATGTTCCTCTTGGCCAACATGAAGACTAGGGAAGACATGCCAGTCTGCCATCAGAGAGGGCCTTTGGAGCTTCAGGAGAGAAATGTCAAGCTGGATGTAGCCTCCACAGCCGACTCCAGGGAGTGGAGACGCTGGCTCACTCATCCAGACTCTCAGGAATAACCCATGCCCGAGTTTTCCCAGCAAGTGGAATTTCCATTCTACATTGGAGGAACACAGTAGGAGGTTTTTTTTTTCTTATATCGGAGTAGCATTGTTTGTGAGTTTGTCACACTAGCGAGATAAATCATTCACTGGGTAACTCATCAAATAATTATTGAGGAACTACGATCTGGGAATGCAAGGCTAGCCCTGGAGGTGAAAATTGTGAGCAAACAAAAATCCAGCCCCTCCCCTCACGGAGCTGATGGGCTGGTGAGAGAAACAGACGTCAGCTCAACAGTTGCTGAAATAACAAATTGTCAATTGTGATAGGTGATGAGAAGGCAAAGTCCAGCATGCTGCAAGAGTAGGAAACGATTCCAGGCTGGAGAGAAATGGCATTTGAACTGGGATCTGAAGGGATGAATGGGAGATAACTGGATTAAGGGGAGAATACCAGGGGGAATGGAACAGAGAAAAGAGCCTTTTGGGCAGGAAGGGAGATGTGTGAAAAGACCCAGGAGCGGCAGGAAAGCTCTGAGAAGGCTAGTGAGCATGGGGGTCGTGCAGGATGAGGCTAGAGGCGGGGCAGGGGCCAGTTGATGCAGGACCAAAGGCCACGGTAAAGACTCTACATGCATTCTAAGAGTAACAGAAGGCCTCTAGGAGTTTTAAATACAGAGGTGGGTGTCTTACAAAATATCATTCTGGGTGTAGTGCAGTGGTTTGGAGCTGGGCAAGAGTGGATGGGGCGGCCATCATTCTGTCACCAGAGTAGTGAGAAGAAATAAGGGTGATGAGCACAAAAGATGTGGGAGACAATGTTCTCTTGTTTGCTTGCTTGCTTGCTTCCTTCCTTCCTTCCTCTCCAAACCTACCCACCCAGATTGCTCAAAAAGACATACATGGGTTCTTTTTCTTAGAAGACCTTTATGGTTTTCTAAGTAAAATTCCATTCTCCTGTTCCTGTGGTGGAAGTCCTCAAAGAAACAGGTGCCTACAATTCTTTGCTAGGTGAAAAATTTTAGGAAAGCCATGTTCCAGCTCTGAAGGAGCAAAGGGCCTCTTCACAATCACGATATACCTTCCTGCGTCACTCCAAAACTCCTTGGTCCAGGCCCATTAGAACCCCCAAAGTGATCTGATTTCTGTCAATCCCAAAGCCAGCCAAGCAAGGTCACGTTTATAGGACTCCCTCCCGGCGACAGTCCAGAAAACAATAAAAACAGATGCAAGCCCTGCTGTGGTACAAAAGCCCACTTTGGAAACCAGGGGGTCAAGTGCCCATTATCCAGGTAAGCAGGCTCTCCCTGGGAGACCAGAAGTGCACGTCAACATGCTAAGTGGAGAGGGGCTGGAAATCACAGGGGCCGCCTGGGAAAGGAGGCCTCAGCCAGGCAGTACTAATAAAACCGGACAATGCCACGGAGCTGGCGTGGCTAAGCCAGGAGTGAGGGAAGGATGGGCTGGGGGAAGGGCCTCCCTTCCTCCAAAATCAATGTCCCTGTTAACTTGGGCAGAAGAAAATCTGACAGCCCTGGAAACCTGCCCATCTGATGAGAAGGAGGAAGCTGAGAAGCAGTTGGAGCCGGAGAAAGCCCAGAGACCCAGGCACGATCAGTTGCCCATTGGGGACCTGGTGGCAAGCCCTCCCTGCTCAGCTTTTACTGAAGCCCAAGAGGACAGGTGCTGCTTCCAGTCCCCACCATGACCTCCCCAGCTGCCTCATAAAGCACCTGCCCCTCCAGAGATCCCAACAGGATCTGTTTCATAAAAAACCCAAGAAACAAACAGGGCAGCCAGCATCTGAACCCAAGCTCCCTAAGGTGTGTCCAGCGTGGGACCATTCCATTTTGTTGTCTGGGATATAACTGAGAGGCAGTGGGAATAACCAAAGTCTACAGAGAAACCAAAGTCCTGACAAGAAGAAGCTAGTGAAAAACCACCTTTTACCGATAAAAGTGATTGATACTATCCAACTGGTCCATGATATTTGCTCAATATTTGTGAAGAGAGTAGTATGAATCCACAGTCCTTTATCCACAATTCCAAATCCAAAGAGATAAAACCAAGTTTTATCATAAGTTTGCAACCAACTTAGCAGCAAAACCTGACCTATACTGACATGAGACAGTTTGTAGACTCCATTGCCTTAGCCTGACTAGTTGTACATTTTGATCCAGGTTTTGAGGAGAAGCAAAATTAAACAGACTATCTGGGTACTGTTTTACATTTCTAAGGTTCAAAAAATGCTTCTCCAAAATATCTTTGTCTCCGAGATTTTCTTTAATTTATTTTATTTTTTTTCTTTTTAAAGATTTTATTTATTTATTTGACAGAGAGAGAGACATAGCGAGAGAGGGAACACAAGCAGGGGGAGTGGGAGAGGGAGAAGCAGGCTTCCCGCGGAGCAGGGAGCCCGATGCAGGGCTTGATCCCAGGACCCTGGGAC
The DNA here is from genome assembly GCF_029215605.1 of Mirounga angustirostris. NCBI lineage: Eukaryota > Metazoa > Chordata > Mammalia > Carnivora > Phocidae > Mirounga > Mirounga angustirostris. Next base: position 11,539,887 of record NW_026991711.1, on the reverse strand, counting down.
CATGACCTGAGCCAAAGGCAGATGCTTAATGACTGAGCCACCCAGGCTTCCCGTCTCTGAGATTTTCTAATAAAGGATTGTAAGCTTGTATCGTTATGGGTTTGAGGACCTGTGGTCCAGTAGATAAACAGGAAATCCAAGAGCAGGCTAAATAGAGCCCTTCGCATTATAAATATTTCATAGACATATAGATGTGTAGGTTGATGGAATTACAGACATTCCATCTTATGTAGGCAGAGTTCAGATTTCAATGGAGACAGCATGAAGTGAAAAAAAGCAAGGATTTGGAAGTCAGAAGGCATCTGAGTCATTGTTAATGACCCATGTGGCCTGGGCAAGAATTTTCTTCTCCCTGTATCTCATCCATAAAATAAAGGAATTGGACAAGATGATCCCTAAGGACACTTTCTGTTTTCAGATTCCATAGTTCAGTGAACTACCTGTAGAAGGAATAAGGTGCTGGGTAGCAAGAAGCTCAAAATAGGCCTCCAAGTGGGAAAAGCAAGAACATAGTTGTATGTTCCAGTGCGTTAATAGGAATGGAAATAACACAAGCCGGTCAACTGGGGTTCATGCCACTATTTATGGGACTATTCACATACCCTCCGTGACTGGGTGATCAATACATCCAGGACCCTGGATGGTAACAGGCCTGGCACTGAGTGAGGCCGAGAAGGATCCCTGTTGTGCCGAGGCTGTGACATTGCATTCTGCTGAAATCAATTTGGCTCCGTTTCATGCGTACCTAGCAGATTTACCAGATTGTGAAAATGAATGTTTTCTATGCGCGTGGCTGATTTTTGCATGCATCTGTTCACTCATCTAAACCTTAGTTACATGCTGCTAAGAGAATGAAAGGCTATAATTTCTTCTTTTTGAAGCAGAAGTGGTAAAGACACCATGATTTCTGCTTTACAATTCTGAGCCAAAATGCTGAACCACTTTTCTTCTTTTTGTCTCAGGGGGAAAAAAAATGAAATGATATAGCTGTATTTTCTCTGAATATGCAAATGATTCTGACCTTAATGGGAGTTCAGTGCCTGAGAACATGGTCTTCAGGATATAAATATCCAGTGGAATGCAAACATGAGTATTTAACTATATCATTTTCATGTGACATAAATAAGCCCTTGCTGGCTTGTCACGCTTCCATTTTAGATGACAGTGCTTCCTTCAGATGTCAGTGGTCAAGTGCAGGAACAGTAATACTAGTACTTATTTAATACTCTGCATTTCTGGGATGCTTTTATTGCCCTTAATTAGTAAACCACAATAATTTCTGCTCCATAGCTTAGAACTACGGTCTTTCAGTGTTCATGAGGATAATGTGCTCTAGTGACTAATAAATAGGATGGACTTTGGAATCAGCCATACTCAGATTTGGGCTCTCACTTACTCGGTGTCTGACCCTTGGCAAGCCTCTGAGCACTCATCTATAAAATCAGGATAGTCACAGGCTTGTCACACAGAGTGGGTATGAGGATTAAATCAGGATGTGCATATTAACTGCATAACTTAGTGCCTGGCATATGAGTGCTCAATATATCTTACCTGTAAATTAGATGATGGCCATTCTGCTGTCCCCAAGTCTTCCAGTTTCTGCAAAGCACACCATAGCACAATGAACTACTTGAAACAGAACATAGGCCACTGTCATGGACCAAAGTCCCACCACCTTTCTCTCTCCCTCTCCCCTTCCTTCTCAAACTACTGGAACTTCATCATTCTTCTTACTTTATTTTGCAGAGAAATTTGGTTTTCTTTGTCTCACTCCTAATCCATCCCAGCCTCACCCTCAGGGCTATCTTTCTACTAACACCTAGCACAAATAGTTTATTTCTTTTTAACTGAACAGAGGTAGTTCTTTCTACCCTTAGCCTTTCTATGCTAACTATATTGAAGGTGATTTTTAAAATAATACTTTTTAAAAAGATGGTTTTCTTCCTGATAATTCTGACGCCCGCCTTCAAGTTGCCATCTCCTCCGTCTTCATCGCGTAGATATTATGGTTTACTGCACTCCCTGGTTCACGGGCTTCCAAACCCATGGCATTAGTAAGGAACTTACCCAGGTCATATAGTCAGAAATAGAGACTGAACTCAGAGAATAGGAATCGAGCCTTCTAGATGTTTCTTTATCCCAAAAGCAAGGTTTCCCCCTTTCAAGTGTTAAAAGGTAGGGAGAGAGTGAGCCAGTGTGGGCCTCCTGAAGCATAAGTTTCTCTAGTAGCCTCAGGGGCAGCATACCCTGCCTGGATTGGTTCACTCTCCCTCTTGGGGAGGACTTCTTTTTTTTTTTTTTTTAAGATTTTATTTATTTATTTATGAGAGATAGAGAGAGAGAGAGAGGCAGAGGCAGAGGGAGAAGCAGGCTCCCCGCGGAGCAGGGAGCCCGATGCGGGACTCGATCCCAGGACCCTGGGATCATGACCTGAGCCGAAGGCAGCTGCTTAACCAACTGAGCCATCCAGGTGCCCTTGGGGAGGACTTCTGACCTGATTGCTCACCAGGACACTTAGGATCACCCCATGGAACCACTGTGAGGAGCAGCATTCCCAAGAATAAAGATATAACTCATGTGTAAATGTGTGTGTGTGTGTGTGGTTTGGATAGTGTGTGTATGTGTGGATTGGTGTGTATAGGGGTGTGTGTGTGTGTGTATGTTGTGTGTAGGAGGAAATGGGCGGACCCATAAAAGTTCAGAACACACCTGTAAGCAGAGCAGCCTGGCAGCATTTACTATGGGTATGTTTTTCCATACTTAGTTCGGTAGTTTCTGAATTATAGTCAAACAAAATAACAATGATTAGCTCAGTATTTACCAAGTACCTAAATGTTCAAAGCATTGCACTGGTTCGTCTTGGCAGGGGACAGAGAAATATAAAATAGCAATTTATTTTTCTCATTGTCCAATCTAAGCTCTGGCTTTAACTTTGATATTTGGCATAAGCAGTATTTACCAAGCCCCACCAAGGACCAATAAGATCTAGTTATTTGTTCTGACTTGAACTGATTTGTTCACCAAATAATAACATTTGACATCAAAAATGCCAAATTTGGGACAGATGGTTGTTTTCCAGGATGCAACCCCCAAATAATCTTTTAATGTGTGTTTAGTGTTTTTTTTTTCTTGAAAATGGCTCTTCCTGACCATATCCTTACTTTTGTTGGCCATGACCACAGTGGGTTTGGGCCTGAAAAGTTGGGCAAGGGCCTAGTAACACAGGCCCCAGAGAAGATAAACATGCCAACTCTTTTCTAATGCCTTCTGGCTGGGATTTCAGGAAAAGTGGTAGGGGGTCTTAACGGATGCTACGAGTAGGATTTGATTTTCCTCCTACCCATTGATAATGGGATAGTGCCTAAGCGAAGATATGGGTGGTACCCAAAATATAAAGGCCATGGGATTCGGTAGGCATTTGCTTATTCTTTCTCAGTTCTTAGCTGAATACTCTTGTTCCAGAACCTGGATTTATCCCTGGTAAGTATTTCCTTGAGAATGTAATGGGTTTCCTAAAAAAGAATCAGATTGTATGTTGGGAGTCCTTAGATATGGAACGACAGTCTTTTTTTTCTTTTTTTTTTTAAGATTTTATTTTTTAGTAATGTGGGGCTTGAACTCACAACCCTGAGATCAAGAGTCGCATGCTCTTCCGACTGAGCCAGCCAGGTGCCCCAGAACAACAGTCTTTTGTTTAGATTTCAACATATAAAGTCTTCATCTTTAATGTGTTTGTGTGTAAGAGAGAGAGAATAAATGAATGAATGAGAAGTGAAAATGTAAGCACAAAGCCAAGAAAGGAAGACTGGCTTCCATTTCTTGCCCTGTCTGGTTAGACAGGGGGAGTATTCCTGTGGCAGAGATCAGCCAGCTGTGGACCAAAACCCACTTCCACTTCTTCCAGGCACGCAGGTGATCTTTCCCAGCCTCCTTTGCAGTTATATATTGCCGTGTGATTAAGTTTTGACCCACGGAATGTGGGTTAGAGTGATGTTTATCACTTCCGGCCCTCACCCATAACAACTTCACTATCCTGCATGTTCTTTCTCCTTGTCGATTGTTAATAGCCAGAGAGACACCTTGGAATTTGTGGGTTAAAGATAATCCTGGCAGCCTGGATCCCGGAAGACTGGGTGGAGTAGAAGGCACAGCCACTCCGCCCTCCACCCCTCCACAGTTTAGATTCAACACGAACAAGACCGGACCTGCTACTGTGTTAAGCCTCTATGATTGCAGGTTTTCTGTTATAGCAGCTCATATCACTGTAGCTAAAATGTGAAGTCGTTTACCCTCTTCAGTTTCTATAGCTGTAAGGTAGGATTTGCTTTGTGCAAAGCTCCACTTAATCCACTTCAAATGTGATGTGTATAAAAATGCTTTCCTTACCCTGTGTTCTTTTCCAGCCCTTCCCCATGCATTTTTACTTCGTTGTAGTAATAGTTTGAATATAATTTTGTAGTTACCTATTTTTTACTTAACACACCACAAGAGTTTTTCCACATCTTCCACTATGAAGACCACAGTCTTCATAATTATAAATGTTAATGACTGCTTAATATTCCATCAAGCTGATGCACAACAATTGTCTAAAACAAGTATGAGATGCTGCTGTTATACCCTGCTTTGAGACAATCCAACTTATCAAAACACTTAAATCAGGAGGGTGACTGGTAAAGTTAAAGTAATTTTTGCTTATCAAAAGAATTCTCTACCAGGGACTTTTATTTTTTATTTTCTTAAAGATTTATTTATTTATTTGAGAGAGAGAGCCGGGGGTGGGGGTGCAGAGGGAGAGGGAGAAAGAATCTCAAGCAGATTCTGCACTGTGCACAGAGCCCAGTACGGGGATCGATCCCAGGACCCTGAGATCACAACCTGAGCCAAAACCAAGGGTTGGACGCTCGACCGACTGAGCCCCCCGTGTGCCCCCCAGGAACATTCAAATACCAAGCCCTTCTTGTGTTTTTTTGGTATAATTTAAATTACAAAAATGTAATACACCCTCAGCTACCTACCATACAATGCAAGGCACTTATATTTTATATATGTAAATTTTGACATGTGGGTTGAATGGCTGCTGGTTGCAGAGAATCTCAGCTTCCCTAAAGCAGATCTGATCCAGGTGATCTTTCCAGTGTCCAGCCTTTTCCACTTGCAGTGATCTAACCAGGCACTGAAGATCATGCAGGGGACAACGGAAGGGGGTGGTGGTTTGCATTCACATACACTCACACTTGTATTTGCATCCATTGTTTTTGCGTATGCTCATGTTTTAAAAATCTTAACTGCCGGACAATAGAATAATTATAATAGAATAATAAAAGTAGAAAAAGTCACTGAGACACTTACCACAATAACGGTAGACATGCTGCTTCAGTATTCTTTGTTCACCTTGCCCATATGCATATAGAATGTATACCTGGTTATATTTTATTACACTTTTGTTTCCTCCTTTGGTCATATAACTCTCTACAGGGATCATTGCCACGTTGCTTCATTGTCTCAATATTAGTAAAAAACTGGGGTGCCTGGGTGGCTCGGTCATTGGGCGTCTGCCTTCAGCTCAGGTCATGATCCCAGGGTTCTGGGATCGAGCCCCGCATCGGGCTCCCTGCTTCGCGGGAAGCCTGCTTCTCCCTCTCCCACTCCCCCTGCTTGTGTTCCTGCTCTCGCTATCTCTCTGTCAAATAAATAAATAAAATCTTTAAAAATATATATTAGTAAAAAACTCTGCACTGTTTAAATTCTCACCATTGGAGTAATTACTATAATAACTTGAAGAAACTTTTAGCCCAGAATTTACCATCTGGATCAGAATACCAACACGGGGCTGCATGTGTATGCTGGCAAAAACATTTAGATTTCTTGTGTTATTAAGTCTTCTGAGAAATGTTCCTTAGCATGTCATTTCATCATTTGTGTTTATGTACATTGTTTGTGCTCGTGTTAATATGGCCTAGAAGGAGAACATAAGTTGTATCTGTTACTGTACGGTATCATGTACTGTAAAAACATACCCATGAGTGCTCATTCATTGCTAAATAATTAGGTAGTGTTTTAAATCCTTTACATAATGTAGAAAATACTCAGTGAGTTGTTATGTAGGCAATTAAACTTTAAGAAAAATTCTTGAGGGAATTGATTGGAGTTTTGGGGTTGGCTGGGAACACAATACTATTGGTTCCATTTACAGTGAAGGAATATAGGCTCTCACTATCCAAAACCTTTTTCAGTCTATTTTCATCCAGCCATTTTCATGAATGGACTAGATTTGGACATTGAAGGATGTCTGTAATTATCTGTATCCCTCAATAGGTTCTGAGCAACTTAAAGACAGGAGCTATAACACTCATCTTTGTATGCCAAGCATCTAACACAGTGCCTGACATTTAGTTGGCTTAATTCACATTATTCTGTAAATAAATGAATGCACAGATAAGCATAATTTATCTGAAATTGCTCCTGTTGTTGGATAAGTATATCTCTAATTTTCATTTTCTGTGGAAAATTAGACTTATTCCTCTGCATGAAGGGCATAGCCAAGGAATTCTGGTGTGGGTATTGCAGGGCAGCACTAAGGCACTGCATGATGGAGTCAAAAGGGCTGCTGCCTGTTCCTCAGCTCTCTTAGGTGTGGCCTAGCTCAGTGGTGTTGAGATCAGACTCAGGAGAACCTGGTTTCCTTCATAGAAAGCACACTGCCTTTGTTTTCGTTTATGGATGGGTAATAAAAGAGAGAAAAGTAAATCCTCAGTGAGTTTACATTCTTCTTGGAGAGAAAAAAATGGTACCTCCATTTCCTGGGGAGAGCTCTGTCTCCATTGAGGGCTGGTGCCTAGAAATCAAGCAGGGCCCCAGACCATAACCAGGGAAGGTGTCTGTGGTAGACTCCAGTGATTCACACCTCCTGTATCCACACCCTTATGGACTTCCCTCCTGCATTGATTCTGGTTTAGGCCACGTGACTTGTCTTGGCCAAGGAACACATTGGGGCTTGCCCTTCTCAAACAATGCCATCTCATAAAGGATCCCTGGCTCTCCTGCTGGAGATAGATGGCCCTAATGATAGCGTGCACTAAAAATCAGGTAGGGTGGGCCATTTTAGATCATTCAGACCCAATCAAGCCACCAGATAACTAGGATGCACATAAGCAACCCCCAGTGGGACCAGTAGAAACACCCAAATGAGCCAGTGCAAATTCTGACCCACAGAATCATGAGCAAATAAAATGGTTGTGGTTTTAAGCCACTAAGTTTTGGGGTAATATATTTCACAAATATAGGGTCCACACTGTTGAGTCCAAATGAGTATGTAAGAATGTAAACAGGAGAGCAAAACAGCAGAACTAGTGTCTGGGAGGCTTAAAACTGGAGCGGATCAGGGTCGTCAAGGAAGTGGTTCACGAGTAAGGCTGAAACTCATGAAAACTTGAAGGTCTCTCTAGTCTGTGTTGATGCATTGTCAGGAGCAGGCATGGTGACTTAAAAGAGTCCTGCTAGGGGCGCCTGGGTGGCTCAGATGGTTAAGCATCTGCCTTAAGCTCAGGTCATGATCGATCTCTAGGTCCTGGGATCAAGCCCCACATCGGGCTCCCAGCTCAGCGGGGAGTCTCCTTCTCCCTCTACCCCTCCCCCTGCTCGTGCTCTCTCTCTCACTCTCTCTCTCTCTCAAATGAATAAATAAAATCTTAAAAAAAAAAAAAAGAATCATGATCAACAAGATCAAGTGCAACACACCCACAGATTAGCCCCATGGACCTTAGTAAGTGATGATTGTGGATTTGTGCTTATCAACTCCATTTGCTGTAGCCCAGTTTCCATTCAGACAAATGGCACATGACTGCAATGAGATGAGGAATCATGTGCTCAGAGAGTAAGATCATAGTTCTGACCTTATTAATATTATGCCCTACCTACTACACAACTGTGACCTAAAGTACTGAGGAGTCAGGGAAACATAGCTGATATACGGGTTTCCTTTCTATTACAATAAAGCTCAAAAAAAAATTCACCATTTCCTGCCCTTCCCCAGTAGTGCTTTCTAGAAACCATTTTCAAATTTTCTAACTTTTCTTGCTGTTTCTAAATAACATTTTATACTGTTACTTATTTTTCAGTTTTATATATTATCTATTGACTTCTTTTTTTTTAAGATTTTATTTATTTATTTGACAGAGAAAGAGACAGCGAGAGCAGAAACACAAGCAGGGGGAGTGGGAGAGGGAGAAGCAGGCTTCCCGCTGAGTAGGGAGCCCGATGCAGGGCTCGATCCCAGGACCCCAGGATCATGACCTGAGCCAAAGGCAGACGCTTAACAACTGAGCCACCCAGGTGCCCCTATTGACTTCTTTTTATGTACGATGAGGATTGAGCTCTCTCACCTCTCTTCCTTATCCCCATCCTCCCAATATAAATATATTTTAGGATTAGAGCAATATTCAGTGTTTACCTATTATACTTATTTCACAACTGAGACATATGGTTTACTGTGATTATATTTGCTTTCTTGTTCTTCTTGAAATTAGTAGTTGCCTTGGTTTTACTTATTTAAAAAAATGGATGAGGGGCGCCTGGGTGGCTCAGTCATTAAGCATCTGCCTACGTCTCAGGTCATGATCCCAGGGTCCTGGGATCGAGCCCCGCATCAGGCTCCCTGCTCGGCGGGAAGGCTGTTTCTCCCTCTCCCACTCCCCCTGCTTGTGTTCCTGCTCTCGCTATCTCTCTCTGTCAAATAAATAAATAAAATCTTTTAAATAAATAAAAATAATTTAAAAAATGGATGAACATTAGAAATATTAACCTCAATGCAGAAATAATATGTTATATCATAAGAATGGTTATGTTCACTTACTAATATTTCTCTCTCTACTTTTGGATTGAAACAAGTAGAGAATAATTAGAGACTTTTTTGGCAAATAAAACAGTCAGTAGTTGGAAAGGTATGTTTTAGTGAAGATTGTTTATAAACACACCTCTTGCTGCCAGGATCTTAAAGTCTAATTAATGAGCATCAGCCTTTCCCCTTCTATCACTTGCTTTCATCTTCTTTCATTTATACACGCTCACACACTCCTTATTCTCTTGCTTTCTGTTTTCCTCTTTATCTCAGTCTGTACAAGTTTGCACACAAAATTGGCTTCCCTTCTAGCTGTTTTGTCCCTGCGCTCCATCAAAAAATATTTTCTGCATCTCTAATTTCATCAAGATATGCCTGACTGAGAATGTCAAAACCACTGAGCAGAAGTGTTTAATCCAAAGTTGGCTCTGCCAGTGATGATCAGCTGAGGAAACAACCTCAAATTTTTTCTTAATTACTTGTTAGGACGTTAAGTTTTCACTTTATGGAATAGATTCACATCCTGCTTCTCATTCCCTGCTCTTTATTGTGCAGAGACCTCCCACTGATTTCCAATAGAGAAAGCTCTTTGCACCCAGGAAAGACACATGGAAGGGAAAAGGGTGCCTGGCCATATGTAGGAGCAATACCTTCAATGAAGATTTTCCAGAAGCAGAGTTGCTTCTTGATTTGGTGGACGGTTACATTCTAGCCACCTTTATGTAACTCCATAAACTAAGGTTGGAGAGTTGAGCTGCTCACCAGCAGCAAGGCCTGGAATGGGCTGGGCAGCCCGAGATGTAGCCGGGAGCAGAAGGCTGCAGCTCCGATCCCTGCTCAGCAGTCTGATGGCTGTGTGATATCAGGAGAGGCTGCTAATCTTTTTGAGCTTTTTGTGGCATCATCTGTTAAATGGGAGTGATACCATCAAACTTTTATCCTCAAGGATAAAACATAAGTGTGTGTGAAAGCACTTTATAAATGATAAAGTGTCATGCGAATATTACTTATTATCTGCTTTAGTCCTCTTTAGATGAAGGATGCTTTGTTGTTTAAACTATTTTATAAATATCAAAATTATGAAAGGAAAGATTTAGAGTATAATTAGCAGGGAAGGAAGCTTATGTTTCTTTGGGATGGGAACACCCATGACTTGTTGGCCCAATACAGTATATTCATAATCTCCTTTCCTGAGGTTTACCCATGAGTTAAGAGTGCATCATGCTCAAAGGACACACTTAGTGAATATTTGAGAACAATGTTCAGGGAAATCATGTGCCAGGAACTGGCCAGGTGGGCAACACAGACAACCATTGCTATGTTGGCTATAGTTGGAGTAGCTACTTTGGAGACACTGGTAGAACCATAATAGAAACTATAGAATAGATGATCTTCCTCCTCTCCATTTTAGCTTGTTTGCCAGTCCCTTCTCTGTGCAACGTTTGTACAAGACTCAGAATCTACATCCTCTTCGCATGGATATCTGGTGAGGAAAACTGTAGAGCTGCAGTCCGTTAGTGTATCATGCCTCATTTGATGAGATGTGGCTTGCAGGACCCTTCCAAAAGGAAGAAGGCTGAATCTTTATGGACAGAAAACATTTATTATTTTTTCACAGTTTTAAAGAAATCTATTGTGATGATCTGTTTTATGTGTCAACTTGGTAAAGCTATAGTACCCAGTTATTTAATCAAACACAAATCTAGATGTTGCTAAGAAGATACTTTGTGGATATGGTTAACATCTATAATCAGTTTACTTTATGTAAAGTAGATTACCCTAGATAATGTAGGTGGGTCTCATCCAACCAGTTGAAGGTCGGGGGAGAAGAAATTCTGCCTCAGGATTATAACATCAACTCTTGCCCAAGTTGCCAGCATGCCAGCTTACCTTGTAGATTTTGAACTTGTCAGTCCACAATCTTGTAAGCCAATTCCTTAAAATAAATCCGTCTATCTATCTATCTCCTGTTGGTTCTATTTCTCTGGAGAGCCCTGACTGATATAACTTTTCCTTATCCAGAGATTACTTTTTCTTTAACTCTGTTATAACCCAACTCTCAGCAATCCAGGATACAAAATGTTTTCTTTTCACTAGGAAGATCACTGCATTACTAGAAAAACAAACTATGTAAATTAATCCCAAATTATAAACCAACTCTGATCTGAGAATCTACTAAACTTTAATATAACTGAAGTACATACTTTTTTAATCCTTACTGATTTTACCTCATCAAAAACCAAAAGTTCAAAACATCTGTGTTCTAATCCCATATCTGCCTTAGTTCTCGTAACTATATAGTCTCTAATTATTCGCCAAATGGTCTCCCCACTGCACACATGCTCATCAGTAAAGAATCTCAATGTACTGGCCAGGTGACAGTTGTCACAGGGTACTGAGGCAGTAGAACTCAAGTTGTAAGCTTTATGTTTCAAAGAAGTAAGTCTTTCCTTTGACGCCAAACTTGAAAAGGTAGTAGTGATCTCATAATTCAAGGTTTTAAGATCAGTCAGGAGTGAAAAATTCTTCCCTGTTTAAGTAGTTATTTTTATTTGCAGGGCCAGTCCTGGACTCCTTTACATAGATTCTAGTCACTTGAACTCCGTGAATCACAAGCGTGATGAACCTCACCTCTGGCCATTCCCGGGCAGGCTAAGTCAGGGTCTGGGTTCCGTGAGTCATTTATCAGACTTCAGTTTTAAGCAGTTCCCAGTGGAGTTACGTGTGAGCCTTTTCAATTGTCCGTGACTGTGTTCCGTATACACATATCGATCGCCGTCTCTAATTCCCAGACCTGGTGCCCTGCCCTTCTGTCTGGCTTGGGACAAGCAGCATGGAGGCACCATGCTGGCCCCTGAGGGGTGGGGACAGAACCTGGCGCCACTGAGCAGACGTTCCTTAATGGTAATCCTCCAGCGAGTCAGTGGCCTCCAAAGAGACCATGAGTGTGGCCTGTTGATGAGGAATGTAGTCATGGTCACACAAAAAAATCCCCAGTCTCTGCTTCAGGACCCCATGCATGGCCCATCATCCCTGCTGCAGAAAGAAACTGGACAGGACCTCCCCTTAAGAGCCTGTCAGCCCTCGTCACTAATCAGCCCAGGGGCTACTCAGAATGACTGGAGGCACTCACTTCCACCCCCCACCAACTGCACTGCCCGCTCTCAGCCCCTGCCACCTGGGGAGCCCCACACCAGGCCAGGGCAATCAAGCTTGGCTTCTGCATGGCCGTGCAAAGCTCACCATCAGGCAAGCTCCTAAAATATTTATATTTATCCACGCAGGCCTCAGACTTTCTTTCTACCATAGCAGGTAAGGACTGAGTATGGTTTGGGAGAGTTTGTTCATCCCATGGTAGCAAACCTATCAGCAGTGGCTCACCTGGCCAGGAGAGCAGGGATCTCACTTACCGAAAGAGCTAAAAAGTTGGTCATTGTCATAATCCGCACACTGGAAGAAATACAGATCAGAAGATCATATAGTTTTCCCCTCCTTTTTTTTTTTAAAGATTTTATTTATTTATTTGAGAGAGAGAGTGAGAGAGAGCATGAGAGGGGAGAGGGTCAGAGGGAGAAGCAGACTCCCCACTGAGCGGGGAGCCCGATGTGGGACTCGATCCTGGGACTCCAGGATCACGACCTGAGCTGAAGGCAGTTGCTTAACCAACTGAGCCACCCAGGTGCCCTCCCCTCCCTTTTATTCAGAGGTTTGATTTCATTCATGCACAGGCAAAAGTCAAAATGCCTCTCCTGATGGCTACCCCTCCCGGGACTCATTGCCAGCACAGTGAAGGGTGCGTGAGCACAAGATACGTACTTCTTTTCAAAGATAGCATGACATGACACCAGAGAGCTTTTGTGGCTACCCATTCTTTTTTGAAGGACTGTTAGAAAACTAGATGGTTGGCAAGAAAATCTGTAGAAGACAGGGAGGCTGGAAGATACATATTTTCAACAAAGATATACTTGAGCCTCAATTAGCGGTTGTTCCCGGATATTCAGAAAATACCTTAGACTGGCGTTTTCTGAGAGAAGACAATGATCAAAGCCTGAGGACTGTTAGGTGAATTTTCCCATGGTAGTGATCGCCGTCCCCACAGAAACAGTTCAGTTTCTTTAAAAACTGAAGGTTTCGCTGGTTTGTGCCTTTCATCAAATTGGCTTTGCATGCATGGGAATTATTTTTAAGTACTCTAAAATGGTATCATTTCCTAGTTGCAAATTATTTGGGTATATTTTGAAACTAATTAAAAGGGAAATGTCCTATTTTGTAAAGAGCAGCATTTCTACATTTAAAAAATCAGATGTTCTCAGTGGGGAGCAGGGTTTTATCTTTGTCACTGTTGGCTATTGCTAAGTGCATCCCAGATTGAAAATCTAAATGAAATAAGTACAAGGGGGGCACCTGGGTGGCTCAGTTGGTTAAGCGACTGCCTTCGGCTCAGGTCATGATCCTGGAGTCCCTGGATCGAGTCCCGCATCGGGCTCCCTGCTCGGCAGGGAGTCTGCTTCTCCCTCTCCCACTCCCCCTGCTTGTGTTCCCTTTCTCGCTGTGTCTTTCTCTGTCAAATAAATAAATAAAAATCTTAAAAAAAAAAAAAAAAGAAAGAAGTACAAGGATTTACATGGGGAAAGTTTATATTGGAAAAGCAGGAGGGGGACTCATATACATATATAATACATAGACGATTTATCTGTGAATTTAGAAAGCCTTTTCTTGTCATATTTTTTTCTGTCTTGCTAGCTACTTGTTATTTCACTGTAAGCATTACAAACATGGAGGGCTGCAGAGATGCCAGGCTCCATCATGGTGTCCAGAAATTGGCTTTGTACATATGCTATATTAGAGACTGGCTGGCAGAAGCAGTTCACAAATCCTGGATTGGCAGGGATTCCTCATGAAAGAAGACAGGGCCGCAAGCCCAAGAGACTCATTCTCCAGCCAGCAGTCATGCAACATGCTCCATCCAATAAGCCAAAACCCTTTTCAAAATAAATTCTGAATCTTCCATCAGGAATCAGGTCCAGCCCAGGTAACGTAGCCTCCAAGAGTCTAGTCCCCTTTCCTGTTTCATGAGGAAGAGACTGTATTGAATCTTGCATGGGCCAGAGCTTTGAGATTTATCACCAAAGGATGCAGGTCATTGCAGTTGCCTCTAGCAGTGAATAGGCCTCCCCAGTGTTGAAGGAGGAAGGTAGGAATCCTACAGACAAAATCCTTTGTTTTTGTCTTCCTTGGAAATAAGCAAACTGCTGTGATGGTTCTGATGGAGGAAGAGTTAACGCAGCGGAGAAATGTATTAGACAGCCGGAGCAGATAAGTCTATGCCAAAAGGATCCACCATCTGGGTCTTTCTCGCTCACTGTGTCAACCAGAAAATGCCTCTCTCATTTACGAGTAGCTAGTTGATGGCTTTACTGTTCCCAAGAGATATACTTTATTTTATGGACAGTAATGAGTTTTAATAAAAAACAGCTTTTTTATTGTTCTTGTTGTTGACCTTGGGTTCCTGCTTAATCTTAGAGTTGAGTACTACAGAGGAAGAGAGGAGACTTATTTTCTAAGCCAACAAGTGCTTTCGACCCAAATGATGACATTTGATAAGTTACAGAACAGTTATAAGTGGGGACATTAACTCCAGGTACTTTACCTTTCCTCTAAGGGTATAGTGAAGAATTAAGAGCTGAACTAGGTGACCCTAGTCGCCATCAGTGTTCTAATGTGAAAGCTGGATCAGAGCCTTACAGTCTTTTGGGTTCTGTCAGTCATTCACTCACCTGAGTGCAAGCTCTGTGAGAGCAAAGACCTTGTTTGCTCATAGCACACACTCAGTAAATATCACTGAATATATTCATTGGGTTATGTCTTTGTCAGTTCGAGCTGTTATAACAAATACCATAGACTGAGTAGCTTAAACAACAAACATTTATTTCTCATAGTTCTCGGGACTGGGAAGTCCAAGATCAAGGTATAGGACTATTTGGTTCCTGCCAAGAGTCTACTTCCTAATTCACAGATGACTGTTTTCTTTTTCTTTTTTTAAAGATTTTATTTATTTATTTGACAGAGAGATAGCGAGAGTAGGAACACAAGCAAGGGGTAGTGGGAGAGGGAGAAGCAGGCTTCCTGCCGATCAGGGAGCCCGATGCGGGGCTCGATCCCAGGACCCTGGGATCATGACCTGAGCCGAAGGCAGACGCTTAACGACTGAGCCACCCAGGGGCCCCAGATGACTGTTTTCTTGACTTTTCCTCACAGTGCATAGAGAAAGGTCATCTCTCCTGTGTCTCTTCTTTTAAGGGTGCTAATCCCACTCAAGGTATTTGCCCTCATGACCTAATTACCTCCCAAAGGCTTTACCTCCAGATACCATCACATTGGATGTTAGGGCTTCAACATATAGATTTTGGGGAGACAGAAACATTCAGACCATAGAAGGTTGATTATCTCATTAATTGGCACCAATGAAGCCAACATCTCAAGACTAATTCACGTGGAAGCAAGGTGTGCGTCACATTCTGTACGGTGTGTGATGCGGTGGAAAAGCGCTTGTATAGGCATCAGCAGACTTGAGTTCTAGTCCTGGCTCTGCCCGCATCATGTTGAGTGGCCTTCAGTAATTTGTTGATCTCTCTGGGACTTTTATCTCCTTGTTTCTAAAGCGACCAGATAATTGCTGAGCTTTCTTCAGCCCTAAAATTGTATGATTTTAGGGGCGCCTGGGTGGCTCAATTGGTTAAGCGACTGCCTTCGGCTCGGGTCATGATTCCAGGGTCCTGGGATTGAGCCCCACATCGGGCTCCCTGGTTGGCAGGGAGCCTGCTTCTCCCTCTTCCACTGCCCCCTGCTTGTGTTCCCTCTCTCGCTGTCTCTCTCTGTGTCAATTAAATAAATAAATAAAATCTTTTAAAAAATTGTATGATTTGGGTGCCTGGGTGGCTCAGTCGTTAAGCGTCTGCCTTCAGCTCGGGTCGAAATCCCAGGGTCCTGGGATCGAGCCCCGCATCGGGCTCCTTGCTCTGCAGGGAAGCCTGCTTCTCCCTCTCCCAATCCCCCTGCTTGTGTTCCCTCTCTCTCTGTGTCTCTCTCTGTCAAATAAATAAAATCTTTGGGAAAAAAAATTTATGATTTTATGATTCAGACCTTAGCCAACTATCTAAAAATACATTCTTTGGATGATAAAAGGTATTTACGAGGCTTACATGGAAAAACCAGCATTCTTGGTAGAAAGAATTTCCCCAAGCACACAGCCTAAAGACTGTGGATCAGAAGTACTACTTTCCTCTTCCCCTTAACCAGTGCTCTTTCAGTGGAGGTAAGCAGCAAGAGCGGAGAGATCAGGCACTGATGCACAGAATAAACGGGGAGGATGAATATGGCTCCAGACAGCACTGTGGTCTACAGTATAGTAGTTAGAGCTAGCCAAGAACAAAGAGATGGACTTAGAGGCATTCATGTGGTTGTGGGTGCCCCTCGGGCCAGAAATATTGCAGAGGGGAGTCATGTGTGAGGTTAGGGTTGTCCCAGGTCACTTCTAAGGCCTGTCCAACTCAATTACCCTCTGACTCCGACAGCACTGAGCCCTGTTTCCTGTCATACAGTGACACACCTAGAGACCTTGCCAAAGACCTAAGGTAGTCCAGGCTCTGTTCACCTAAACAGAGGTGGGGAGGAGAGGGAGGCTGGAAAAGGGAGAAGTCACCTTTATTAACATATTTTCTAGTAGCTCTTTTAAGGAACCATTCATCCCACTGTTCATGTTCATTTTGGGGGGTAGGTTTATTTTTATTTAAAAAGTTACTATCTCAAGACATAAATACAAATCAGAAAACAGTACAATTAGGACACTAGATTAGAGTCATATATAAAACATTTCTAGCTGATTGAGAAAACAAGGCTGTAAGAACTGCTTTCACAAAGTACTGCTTTCAAGAGTGAGAAAAAAAAATCAACCTAGGCTTAAAATCATATATTCGGTTCTCTCAGCAGTTCTGGTTCTGTGCTGTGAAAAACAACACAGGCAATAGTTTTGCACATAATATTTGTTGATGGCAAGTCTGTTAGACAAGTCCAGTTTTATTTGTTATTAACCGTGATTTAATAAAATAATTGTATTGTCATCTTTTAGCTAACCTATGGTTCTTGGCTACCACAGCCCAATGCTTGTTGATTTCTGACTCTAAGAACTGGAAACTTTGGGGCACCTGGCTGGCTCAGTCAGTAGAGCACGCAACTCTTGATCTCGGGGTTATGGTTTCGAACTCCACATTGGGTGTGGAGATTACTTAAATAGACAAACAGGGCGCCTGGGTGGCTCAGATGGTTAAGCGTCTGCCTTCGGCTCAGGTCATGATCCCGGACTCCAGGGATCGAGTCCCGCATCGGGCTCCCTGCTCAGCAGGGAGCCTGCTTCTCCCTCTGCCTCTCTCTCTCTCTCTCTCTCTGTCTCTTATGAATAAATAAATAAAATCTTTAAAATAAATAAATCAATAAATAGACAAACAAACTTGAAAAAAAAAAGAATTGGAAGCCTTTTGTTATTTACCCATCTGAAGATATTCTTGCAAGTATATGAAGGCATGGAATGATTAAAATAATATACCTCAATTACTGGGGTGCCTGGATGGCTCAGTTGGTTGAGCATCCAACTCTTGATTTTAGCTCAGGTCATGATCTCAGATTCGTGATCGAGCCCGGAGTTGGGCTCTGTGCTCAGGAAGGAGTCTGCTTGGGATTCTTTGCCTCTTCCTCTCCCTTCACCTTTGCCCCTCCTCCCACGCATGCGTGCACTCACTCTCTCTCTCTCTCAAATAAACAAATAAACAAACAAACGAATGACTAAATAAATAAAAAATATATATTTATATATATGTATACTAACTGTGGCTCTCCAAAGCTACATCCATATCCTAATCCCCAGAACCTGTAAATGCAACCTTATTTGGAAGAAGAGTCTCTACAGATGCAGTTAGGTCGTTGAGATAAGATCATCCTTGATCATCCAATGTCAGGTGTCCTTTTAAGTGACACAGAGGAGAAGGCCACGTGGCGAGAAAGGCAGAGATGAGAGTGACAGCCACAAGCACTGCAGCTCGCACAAGCTGGGAGTGGCCAGGAAGGATTCTCTAGGCAAGGAGACAGCCCTGTCGACACCTCCACCCCAAATTTCTGCTCTTCAGAGCTGTGAGAGAATAAATTCCTGGTGTTTGAAGCAGCTGGAGTTTGTGGTAATTGGTTATGGCAGCCTTAGGAAACTAATATACTTCAGATGAGTACATCTCAAAGGATGGACATCATTAATCGAGAACTCTGATTAATCTCTTTTCCTATTAACCTCATAGTTGGTCTTACTGATAACAAAAGTCGAAGAACACTGACTTAGAACATACTAATAATATTATTAAATAGGAATATTAGATCTCTTTTGAGATAAACATTTTTGCTCACATAAGAGCTATCCATAAGGTGCGCCTGGGTGGCTCAGTCGGTTGGGAGTCTGCCTTCGGCTCAGGTCGTGATCTCAGCGTCCTGGGATCGAGCCCTGCATCAGGCTCCTCACTCGGCGGGGGGTCTGCTTCTCCCTCTCCCTCTGCCTGCCACTCCCCCTGCTTGTGCTCTCTCTCTCTGTCAAATAAATAAAGTCTTAAAAAAAAAAAAAAGGCTGTCCATAAATTCCACCTTCTGAATGAACCACTGTTTCCTTAAGATTTTTTGTAGAAGTAAACACCCCATTATCAGAGAAAAGGGCTTCATTGTGATATTCCTTCATCCTCGGCTTTGTTTGGTAACTTCATTTCTGTATCAGATCCATACTTTCCAATAGCCTCTCCATTGTAGGGCCTTTCAGCTTCATAGAGTAATAGTACCAATAAATTCTGCTGTTTTATTATATGTTTATCAAACCGTCAACTATCTGGTCTCTAGGCCAGAATTTGTTGGCCTATCTTTTCTCAAAAGCTCTGTCTCAATACATCTTTTAACAACTGTTTCCCAACATAGTCTTCATTTCAAATTGAAAATATGATATTAATCAGTTTACTAGTTCACAGTTGAGGGTGAACAGCTTTATGTTTGTGACAATATTGGATTTATTTGTTTCCAAATGAGTGATTTTTTTTAAAAACAGCACATTGTATACTTGTTTGTTTTTCCAAATCCAATTCAGTATCTGAGTAACTCTGCTTTGATGATTCACTTCCATCAGAAAAACTATGAAGGCATTTACCTTGGACAGGGTTGTACCACTTGTTTCTCTTTTCATATCTTAAGATGATCTCTTGAAAGAACCCACTTTACACTCCACTGTTACCTTACTTGTACTTCTTTTTCTTATTATTCAATTCAATTTAACAAACATTTATTAAATACCTACAACATGCTATCCAGCAGAAGAAACCAACGTGTGGATGAGTCATTTCAGTAGATGGTAGCATGGTCTGACTTAGCTGGGTGTGAGCCAGTGTATTCAGATTTATATAAAAACTGAGACATACCCTGGAAAGGAAGTTCATTGTCAGACAGGCTTCTCTAGTCCTGAAGTTACCTTCTGAGGGAACTGAAGAACTCATCCCTTACGTGGACAAGGCAAGTTGGCTGTTTACTCCTTATCACAATCAGAATCAGGAGTATAGTTCTAGAAAGAGAGCAGAACATCAAAAATCGCTCCATTTGACCACCAGTGGAGGTCAACTAAGTGTGAGATATGTCACCAATCTGTTAAAGAAAAAAGCGGGAGGGGGGCGGATTTAAAAATGAAAGAATGCATTCTTTTTTTTTTTTTTTTTTTTTTTTTTTTTTTTTTTTTTTTAAGATTTATTTATTTGAGAGAGAATGAGAGAGCACATGAGAGGGGGGAGGGTCAGAGGGAGAAGCAGACTCCCCGCCGAGCAGGGAGCCCGATGTGGGACTCGATCCAGGGACTCCGGGATCATGACCTGAGCCGAAGGCAGTCGCTTAACCAACTGAGCCACCCAGGCGCCCTCTGAATGCATTATTTTTCATTAAATAGTTTATATTGCTTTACTCCACCAGCTCTTATAGTTTAAAGGGAAAGAAGGATTTTTTTAAAGATTATTTATTTATTTATTTATTTGAGAGAGAGCGCAAGAGAGCACAAACAAGGGGAGGGGCAGAGGGAGAAGCAGACTCCCCACTGAGCAGGGAGCCTGACGAGGGGCTCAATCCGAGGACCCCGGGATCATGACCTGAGCCAAAGGCAGAGCTTAACCGACTGAGCCACACAGGTGCCCCTAAAGGGAAAGAAGGATTAAATAAGCCCCCATTGTTATACTGCATTAGAATCTTTGAGCCCCTGCCATAGCGATATGATGGTCAGTCCAACTTCACAGTTCAGTATTAGGTGATGGTCAGTCCAACTTCACAGTTCAGTATTAGAAAATCAGTATGATCTTTCACTAAACTGTGTCCTCGGGTCAGCGTTTATCAAAAATGAAGGAGGTGTTTTAATTCTCCTCATACTGACTCTTTTGTCTAATTGTTCAGTTGGTTCAGAATTTTGATGGTCAAGAGGCATTTTTTATTGAAATCCTACACAAACACATCTAAAAATCAAATTAGTCATCACACATACAGACTCCAAAATTCCACCTGTTCTACTGTTTCTCCTTCCTCCATTTTTGGAACATGCCTCCCAGCTCCCAACACACACACATAGCAATGAGAAAGGGAATTATCTAGGACCAATATAAGGATCGCCAGTCAGTGCCCAGGACTTAGAGGCTGGGAAGCTGGGCTTTGTAGCGGAGCCTACCTTCATGTTGTTATGTTCTCCCAGACAGTCTTCTTCCCCCAGCTGCATACTCTGCTCTCACCTTCACCCCCACCCTTTATGTGCAGGTGATTATTTTCTTCTTTTGTGTTAATGTACAGGCTCAGCTGCTGTAATAAAAAGACCCAACGCTGCAGTGGCTCAAACCAAATGAGGTTTATTTCTCTTTCATCTAACACCGCAGAGGCAGGAGGGGGGTCCAGGTGGGTAGGCAGCACTCTTCCTTGAGGTCATTGAGAGACCAAGTCGCTTCTACCTTGTTGTCATGACACCTTAATCTCTGTGGCTGCGACTGGCTCCGTACTGTGTTTGAGTTCCAGCCTGTTAGATGGGAGAAGAGAGAGTGGAGGGCAAGTGGCTTCCTTACGGGATTAAACATTGCACACCCCATTTCTGTTACATTTATATCCTAGCCACATGTGGGGCTGGGCCATGCAGGTTTTGAGAAGTAAACCATTTATACACACCCTGGTAAAACTCAAAGGAGCAAGAATGGGTGCTGGGGCCATGAGCAGTCTCTGCTACACCCTGTACAACCACCGTGTGATGTTTGCCTGTTGCATGTACATCACCTTGTGTTGCAATTTTTCATTCCTGTTTACTGCAGGAAGGGTGCATTTTTAAAATTTATTTAAGTAATCTCTACACCCGACCGCCTGGGTGGCTCAGTTGGTTGAGCGACTGCCTTCGGCTCAGGTCATGATCCTGGAGTCCCGGGTTCGAGTCCCGCATCGGGCTCCCTGCTCAGCAGGGAGTCTGCTTCTCCCTCTGACCCTCCTCCCTCTCATGCTCTCTGTCTCTCATTCTCTCTCTCGCAAATAAATAAAATCTTAAAAAAAAAAGTAATCTCTACACCCAACGTGGGGCTGAACTTGCAACCACGAGATCAAGAGTCACATGCTCTTCCAACTGAGCCAACCAGGCACCCGAAGAAGGATGCATTTTTAAATATTTTTAGTTGTGGTAAAAAAAAAGAAAAATCACGTGAAATATACCAATATAGCCATTTCTAAGTGTACAGCTCAGTAGTATTAAGTTTATTCACATTGTTGTACAACCAATTTCCAGAATGTTTTCATCTTGCAGAACTAGGTTTTAAGTCCTCAAAATCCCAGTAGCTTTAATATCCATTAATGCTTCTTTAATCCAGCTTAAAGATGGGTAGGCATTATCTGTTCTTTGATTATGCATAATTATATACTACATGTATATATAAAGGCTAATAATAAATTTCAGCTAATTTTTTAAAAACTCATTCTATCCAAAATGACAAAGATTGAAAGTTTTTATATTTAAAACTACAGAACACTCAAAATATTGGATATTTTGCATTTTTCTACTATAAAATACATACCAAGTTGAAATGTTAATCCAGCAGTATGTTATTACTTCTACCCAAAAGGAGGTAATAAAGGTGTGTATTTCTATGATTTGAAAGAAAGGGTTTTCTTGAAACAATTGACCAGAGTAGGGTTATACAGAGAATGTTGAATGTTAAAGCCAGAAGGCAACTCAGAACTCATCTTGTCAGTTTAGAAACTGAGGCCCCAAACACCTCAAATTTTTGTCTTGGGAATGCCTCCATCTGTGGCATATTTTCCATGGCAGATAAAAATGAGTTGCCTAAAGAATAATTCTGAATATACATATTGTCGTTTATCTTTAGGAGAAAGACTGACTTTGATGAGTTACGGTATTTTCCCCGTATTTATTATAAGTTTTTACACATATAACATTCTTAAAACCCTTTTGAAAAACTGAAAAATTGTTGTTTGCAATGGCTGAATTTAAGAACACTGTAATGAAAGCCATGTTGTTAAGCACATTGAGTGGATAAAAAGTCTAACATCCTAGTCAAACAACAGTTTCACCAGCCTTCTTAGGAGTTAACTGGCCAGCCAGCTGGATGTCATGCCTCACCTAACATCCAGATGAAGAGCAATGGGACTCCCGGTTCTGAGTTTAGAAAGAACATGGCCGAATCTGGATATGTCCAGAGGAGGGCAACTCAGTGGTGCGAGGAGGTTGAATTGTGTCATAGGCTTTCAGAGAAACAGCTATGAGAACGAGGAGTGTTGGAAGACTGAAAACTTAGGAAACAGAGTAACCATCCCGAGGACTTTGTACGACTGTCCATGGCCATGCTTACACTGAAGCAGAAAAATCACTTGCCAAGAGGATAGATGGGGGTCCTGCCCTGGCCAGAGCTTCTTGGGGGGTAATTTCAAAGACCCCTCCCCACACTAAGACCCTGATTCTCTGTGATTCTTACCTCCAGGACCTCAGTTACTGATCATGTTTACAAAATGTAAGAAAGAATCCATCATACCTAAGAATGGGGTACCTGCTTCTTCCTGCAAGAACCTAACAGACATGGAAAAAACAATGTGTGTGTATGTGTGTGTATGAGAAAGAGAGAGAAAACGCGAGCAAGCATATTCCGCATCTGACTCTAGGTAATCTTTCCAGATAGGGCACCTGTTCTTTGTCCTGCCCTACCCTAGGAACTCTAAGGGTTTCAAATCATGGTCACACCTCAATGAGTTCATCTCCTCTACCTGGTTGTGGAGGCAAGACTAATATGCCTAAGATGAAAGAGAAACCAGGAGACATGCTGGGGCTCTTGTTCCTTGCACAGTCTTCATTCCTTCATTTTCCTCCCTATCCCTTGCTCTCCATTCTTTAATAAAAAAAATTTTTTTAACTCACTATCTATATATCACCACCTTAATCACAACCACCTCCATTCAAAAATGCATACAAGTTGAAAAAAGATCAAAAACCTCTCACTCCTTCCTGCCTTCTTAGTCAAACATGACCAAAGGAGTGTTTGTTGCCAAAATATATTAAATATGGCTTGAGAAATCAGCTTACACAGAGTCCAAATTTAAATCTTTAAAATCATCCTTGTTCCTAGACCAAAACAGCAGCAGATGGACAAAGGAAGAAATGGAACGTAGTCACATTTTATACCAGCAATATAGACCATTTCAGATTGCAGTAAGTCATTTGCCATCTGCAACCTGTGGTCTTTAATTCCTGCCGAGGCACTGCTTCAAGATTCCAAGTTTGGGGTTTCTAAGTTGGAACAAAAACATTCAGCAGGTTGCCATTTATTTATTTATTTTTTAAATCAAGCAATGTGTGAGCACAATAGACCTACCTGTCCTCCTGGAGAACCCAGTAACCTAAAGGCCACAGCACCCATAGGAAAGTAGACTCTAGATACTTATTATCTGATTTTATTCAAAATGAAAGTTCTATGTTTCAGTGGACAGGCTAGCTTCCATTATCTGTGAGTAAATTTGGCCCCTTTCAGGACTCTCCTTAGTGCCAGGAGACCAACCCCATGTATTTTCCTTTCAGTTAGGCATTGGGGACACAAAAGCCATGAGATACACTCCCTGTCATCAAGTGGTTATAGTCCTGGTCTGAGGACACTAGGTTATCAAAAACAGGGCAAGCTAGTATGAGCTCAGAGCGCCAAGTGAGTGGGTGCCAGGAAAAGGGATTTTAAATTTGGATGGTCCTTTTTTAAAAAGCAGTTTTCATATACAAATTAAAACGAGCATGTATTTTGTTTTAAATCTAACTTTTATTAACCACTTATATTACACCATTTTTAATCCTCACGAATCCCTGAGTTGGGCACTATTAATGTTCCCACTTTTCAGATGAGGAAACTGAGTCACAGTGAGGTTAAGAAACTGCCCAGTCTCTTACCGAGCCAGGCAGTTGCACAGTTGGAAGTAAAACTTGCTGGATCCAGAGCTGGTTTAGAGGGAATCTCTTAGAGTTGGCATTTCATGGCCAGTCCTTCGGAGCCTAAATGAGCGTGTAATTTGACCTAGCATTTGCACTTCTAGGATTTATCCTAAGGGAATATTCAGACAAGTGCTCTGAAATGAATGTTCTGGGATATTCATTACAGCTTTATGTATAATCTTTTAGGTATCAGGACAAATGTCACAGCCACAAAGAAGCTGTTTCGCTGCCCTAGTCAAGTACAACTGCCCCCCAGCTTGCTATCCCATTACTAAATTCTGTCCTCTTAATAGATCTTTTCATAGGCTTCAGTTATTTATTGGTTCACCTGTTTATTAGTTGCTTTCCTAACTGGAATGTAACTTCCATGTAGGCAGGGACCTGTGGTCTGTTATCTCCGTTACCTAAAATAGAACCTGCCACATAAAGAGTATTCAGTAAATATCTGTTGAGTAAAATGAATGAATGAATGAATGAATAGCAAAAAATTGGGGAAATTTAAAATCTTAGTCATTAGAGGATCGATTTGATAAACTGTGGCATATCTATGCAATAGAATACTGTGCAGTCATTACAAATGATGGTGGAGATTTTCTCCTTCATAGAGATAGACTCTGCCTGTTGTTGGGTGAAGAAAGCAGGTGATGCACGTTTAACATGATCCCTGGGTCATCTGAGCCAGTCCCAGAATCTGCTTTACCGTGTTAAAGCAGAAAACAAAATAGTTTATTATAGGCTACTGGGTATCTCACAGATCCTGTAAGATGCAAGGAGGGACTCCACAGACAGGGCACAAGATTGGGAGCCCAACACTTGAGTTCTGCATCACCTCAACCGCTGACTAGCTGTGCAATCTCTGAAAAAGTTAACTCTTGTAACCTTCATGTTCTTCAAGCAAACACAGGTGATAAAACCTGCCCTGTCTACACCTCAGGACTGCTGTTAGGGCAAATGAGATGCAAGCCCTTTGAGCAAGAAGTTAAGAAACGTGCTCCGTCAGGCGCCTGGCTGGCTCAGTCGGTAGAGCATGTGACTCTTGCTTTCGGGGCTATGAGTCTGAGCGCCACGCTGGTTGTGGAGATTACTTTAAAAAATAAATGAATGAATGAAAAAACAAGAGGGTATAAAATCAAGTTTAAAAAGTACTGTGGGGCGCCTGGGTGGCTCAGTCGTTAAGCGTCTGCCTTCGGCTCAGGTCATGATCCCAAGGTCCTGGGATTGAGCCCCGCATGGGGGTCCCTGCTCAATGGGAAGCCTGCTTCTCCCTCTCCCACTCCCCCTGCTTGTGTTCCCTCTCTCGCTGTGTCTCTCTCTGTCAAATAAATAAATAAAATCTTTTTTAAAAAAATTTTTTAAATAAATAAAAAAGTACTGTGTAACATTTACATCACTGTTCAAAAAGACAAGAAATAACAAGTGTTGGCGAGGATGTGTAGAAAGAAACTCTCCTGCACTGTTGGTGGGAATATAACAGCCACCGTGGAAAATAGCATGGAGGTTCCTCAAAAAATTAAAGATAGAAATACCGTAGGATCCAATTATTCCACTACTGGGTATTTATCCAAAGAAAATAAAAACACTAATTTTTAAAAAAGATTTTGTTCATTTATTTAACAGAGAGAGCGCGCTAGCACAAGTAGGCAGAGCAGTAGACAGTGGGAGAAAGAGAAGCAGGCTCCCTGATGAGCAGGGAGCCCGATGCGGGGGCTCAATCCCAGGACCCTGGGATCATGACCTGAGCTGAAGGCAGCCGCCCAACCGACCTAGCCATCCAGGAGCCCCCAAAAACACTAATTTGAAGAGATAAAATGCACCCCTATGTTTATTAAAGCATTTTTTACAATAGCCAAAATATGGAAGCAACCTAAGTGTCCACTGATAGATGAATGGATAATGAAGATCCATTACACACACACACACACACACACACAGGAATATTACACAGCCATAAAAAAGATAAAATCTTGCCATTTGTGACAACATGGATGGATCTGGAAGGTATTTTGCTAAGTCTAATAAGTCAGGCTGAGAAAGGTAAATCCCATATGATTTCACTCATATGTGGATTCTGAACAAACAAAACAAATGAATAAACAAACAAAAAAAAACCCAGAATCAGACCTGTAAATACAGAGAATAAACTAATGGTTACCAGCAGGAAGGGAGATTGGGGCTGGGCAAAATGGGTGAAGGGGAGTGGGAGATACAGGCTTCCAATTATGAAATGAAGACGTCACGGGATTAAAAGGCTCAGAGTAGGGAACACAGTCAATGATATTGTAATAGCATTGTATGGTGACTGATGGGAGCCACAATTGTAGTGAGCAGAGCATAACGTATAGAAAAACAGAATCACTATGTTGTACACCTGAAACTAACGTAACATTGTGTGTAAACTATGCCAAAAAAAATCTAGAAAAATTTACATTCTTGTTATCCAGTGATTCTGAATGTGTGAACATATATATATGTATATATATATATACATATATATATGTACTTTCTTCTAAAGCCATATTACTCAGCATTGCCACTGGGATGCCATTTGTCTTCTGCATTTACTAACTGCACATCACTAAGCATTAAATTACACATGGCAGTGGTCTAAACAAAAAGGCTGGTAATTTTGGCTTGTGTTTGCTAAGCTTGTCCTAAAATCACCTTCCACGTGCCTTCAGTCACTCTCCCTGTGGGGTTACCTCTGCTTCAGGCCTGTCCTTTTCTTTTCTTTTTTTTTTTTTTTTAAGATTTTATTTAGGGCCACCTGGGTGGCTCAGTCATTGGGCGTCTGCCTTCGGCCCAGGTCATGATCCCAGGGTCCTGGGATCGAGCCGCACATTGGGCTCCCTGCTCGGCAGGAAGCCTGCTTCTCCCTCTCCCACTCCCCCCTGCTTGTGTTCCCTCTCTCGCTGTCTCTGACAGAGACCCAGGCACCCCAAGGCCTGTCCTTTTCTAAAGGCTCACTAAGCTTGCCATTTGCAGGGGATATGCTATTCTCATCCCTGAGATCTGCAGTGTATAGCATCAAAGCTTGGCCTCTCCCTGTAAGTCTTCCCTAAGCAACATCCCAAGGGCTGACCTCTGGAGCATCAGTGTTCAAAGTCACTGTCAACCAAGACTTCATATGTGATTTGGGCAACTGACCAGGTATATTTTAAAGGCTGGATTTAATACATTTTAAATTTCCTTATAATTCTATTTTTTCGATTTATTTTTTAAAGATTTTATTTATGGGGCATCTGGGAGGCTCAGTCGTTAAGCGTCTGCCTTTGGCTCAGGTCATGATCCCAGGGTCCTGGGATTGAGCCCTGCATCGGGCTCCTTGCTCCGCGGGAAGCCTGCTTCTCCCTCTCCCACTCCCCCCTGCTTGTGTTCCCTCTCTCGCTGTGTCTCTCTCTGTCAAATAAATAAATAAAATCTTTAAAAATAAATAAATAAATAAAGATTTTATTTATTTATTAGAGAGAGAGAGAACATGAGCAGGGGGAGGGGCAGAGGCAGAAGCAGACTCCCTGCTGAGCAGGGAGCCCAACACAGGGCTCGATCCCAGGACCCCGAGATCATGACCTAAGCCAAAGTCAGTTGCTTAACCGACCGAGCCACCCAGGCACCCCTATTTTTTGGATATTTTTTTAATGTGTGGTTCTCGTTGTCCACCTATAGTTAGGGAAAAACAGCATTGTGATTTAACAGGGCATTTCAACAAGGTACTAACATTGTTAAAAAGGACTTTGATGTTCCTGAAACCAGGCATGTGTTGCAAGGTGGGATGATGTTCCTATTTCCTGTATGTGCAGAAGCCTTTCCTGGCAGAGCTTTTAGCCCCTGAGACTTTCATCTTCATCTTGCACGAAGGATACAATTTGGTCCTGACGCACAGATTATAGAAGCTGCTGAGCGTCCACACAATCTGTTATGCTAAATCACACCTGGTGTCTGCACAGAGAAGGCTCTGGCAAGCTTCCTTGCCACTGGGACCGAGGCCTCTGACTCTGACGCCAAAACATGGCAGTGTTGCAGGGAGCCTTCCGAGAGCCTGGCTCACCGGCATGGTAAATTAACCTGCTTGTTCTCACGTTAAATGCTTTATGAAAATTTACTGGGCGATAAAAGAGGGAAGAAAACCCAAGTGGTTCCGCACTGAGCCTGCCTGGCACCAGTGAAGGAATGAAACTGCCGAGAAAGTGAACATGAAGAGCTGGCTAGAAGACAAGGTGTACAACACAATGAAAATCAAGTGTGGTGCAGGCCACTGCATTGTTTTATTAGCATTTTTCTCAAGGAAGACCTGGAATTATAGAATACCTGGTGTTCCTGAGCTAGGTAAGATGACACTGGGCTCTGCCACTTTCTCCATGCTACCTATTTGCAGAGGAATATGGCATGCTCCAATAGACTGCAAGGAGAAACCTCCTCCTGTGTGGCGTGGTCCTTGTGAAGGACCCTTTGCTATAACCAAACCACAGTTCCCAAAGGGCAGAATCTGCCTTTCAAAAAAAATAAAATGTTCTGATGTCCATCATCATCCTCCATTCTTCAGTTTTCCACATTATATTTTTCTTCTCTTTTCCTTGTTGATTTTAGAATAAAACAAAATGTCAAAGAGTAAGATGGAGAAGTTCTACTCTTTAAAATATCTATAAATTGGGGGGCAACTGGCTGGCTCGGTTGGTGGAGCATGTGACTCTGGATCTCAGGGTTGTGAGTTCGAGCTTCACGTTGGGTGTAGAGATTAGTTAAAAATAAAATCTTAAAAAAATAATAGAGGTGCCTGGTGGCTCAGTCGGTTGAGTGTCAGACTTGGTTTCGGCTCAGGTCATGATTTCATGGGTTGTGGGATCGAGCCCTGTGTTGGGCCTGCTTGTGCCTCTGCCCCTCCCCCTGCTTCGTGCTCAGCGGGAGTCTGCCTGAAGATTCTCTTCTCCGCCTCTCCCCCCACTCTCTCTCTCTCAAATAAATGAATCTTTAAAAAACAACAGTAATAATAATAATAAAATAAAATACCTATGAACTTGCCACCTAAAAGAAACAAAGCCTTTTTAATGGCCACTTTCTCTGGGAAATAATTAGGAAGCGAGACAAACAGCAACAACAACAAACCATGAAGAATAAATGATTAGCTCCTATAAAATGGAGTGTGGGTATATATTTGAGCAACAGAAATCAAAATCTACAAAGATAGAACCAACTGGTAAAATCATGCAGGGGATTTTAAAATTCCTTTTCATTTTAAAGCCTCAACTACATTAAAAGTAGTTTGTGGGAATAATGATCCAGTTTGGTGTATTGCAAGAAATACTTCTTCGTGTTCGATCGCTGCCATCACAGAGCTTATTCAGTTACCTGATTTCTTCATTCGTGGCTGCCAGGAAAACTAATTAAGAATCCTGTTTAGGATGCTGTTCTTCCACAGAGTAAAGCTTCTTCCCCAAAATGTGAAGTCAAGACCTTGTGCCTAGAGCTAGCTGAAATGCCCGTTATTTTGGTTTATTGAGTTGCAAGGCTGTTTGTGCCTTATCATTAGACATGTACACTTCTATCTGTAAGCTTTCATAACCTCCTACTTATGGAGACAAGATTCTTTGTGTTAGCACCTTAGAGAAGTGTTGTGGAAGCAGTTGGCTCAGAGACAGGAATTTCCTGGCTGCACCGTGGACGCAGCGGAGCTCCTGTGTGACCCACCTTAGCGCGGCCGTGGGGACAAGTGGGCCCGATTCGCTTCCAAAATTGGGACGGGCAGGAAAACAGATGTTTCCCCACATAGAAGGGAAGCTTTGGCTTTTTAAGGAAATTGGTTCTTAATACTTAGATTAGGGGACAGTTCGGATTAGTTACTAGCAATGGATCTCAAGTGGGCTTGTAAACTAAAGGATGTCATCAGCCAGAACCGTTATAAGTATCATACTGGAACTGCTCAGGCCAGGTGACATGACTGTTAGCTCATGCGCCTCGGAAACCACGGCAAGGCTGCCTCATTACATGACGACCCGGTCACTCTTGACTTACCATTCAAAAAGAATGAAAGGCCCGCAGACCCTGCCCTGTGCGGGTGGGTAGTCCATGGCACCTGTGACAAATGGCAACCTTTTCATCCTTATAATGAAGAAAGGTAGGTGCACAGTCCTTTGGTGACACGTTCCCTTTCGGTTGTTTACTTTTATTCTCCCACGCAGACTGCAACCCAGCAGGAGGGCTTTTAAACCCAAAGAGTTAATTACCTTCTCTAATGCAGAGACTGGAGAAACCCAAACCTAGCAGGTTGAGGGGGAGAGGGCAGCTTTGCTTGGGGCTGTGCTTTGCACCAGGTGGGAAGGGAGCCTCCTCGCCGTCCTCGGGGCAGAGCGAGACCAATTAGAAGGCGAAAGGGAGGGCGGCGGGCCTCGTTCCCACTCCATATATACTTTACATTTCTTTTTCAGAAAAGAAGATGCATTGTACTATCCCTGTACTGTACTCTGAATCCCAGATCAGAGACCCATGTAAAAACACCCATTCCAAAGACAAAATTGAGTAGCTTCAGGACTAGAAGCCCTCTGGCGATAAAAGTGCTTCAGGCTCGCAAGATGGAGAAGTTGCCCGTGTGGGCAGAGCAGGCTCAGGCAGGGAGCTTCCTCCCTTAGCACTCAAGGGACGGTGGGTGATGGACCTTCTCCCAGTCCAGGCCTGGGCACCAGCAGCTTCCACTGTGGAGAGGACTTTCTCAACTGAACTGCGATTCTTGTCCCACCAACCCTACAACCCTTTCCTCCCTCAACGGGGGAGGAAATATAAGGCTTCAACCCTCATATCCCTAAATGGGGGCTCACCCCTGCCCATCTGGGAATCTCTTGTCTTTCTGTCCATCTCCCGGCGCTAGCACCTTCCCTACCTAACCTCGTACGTACTGACCACCTGCCTCTTGATTCACTTACTACTCCCGCCTCTGCCCTCTGCCCTTTTCTGGCTCTCTGCTGGATGCTAGCCCCTCCTCTGCACCGATCGAGATTCCCAGCTCCCCTGCCTCCTTTCTGAGCCTGAAGTGCCCCCTCCTGTTTCGAAGTCCCGTGGTCCCATTGTCTGTTGCACCGACTTGAACTATTTCACTTCTCATTCTACGGGTCTTTCATTGCCACAACTAGATGACACATTCCTCTGTTGATTTATATATCAATATAAACTTATTTATCTATCTTTCCCTATCCCTCCACACCTGTTCCCAGCAGCCAGCACAGTGGATAGCATTTGATTGATCCCTCTCCTACTGGTTAAAAATTTTTAAATGTACCAGACCAGAGACATCAGACAGAATCTAGGGATAGTATTCAGGAAATTTTCTTGTCAGAATCACAAACAATCTTAAAGAAAAGGACAAATCCTATCGGTTATCTAAATGTTTTCAAGTATCTGGGTGTTTGGCCTTGAGCAATAAAACAAGTAACGAGTGATGATGTTGTCTAGTTTTCTTTCCTCTGAATCCTTCACATCATGTAGACGTGGCTATTGGCCCCCTCAGGGGAAAGCATGCCAAAGCACCCCATTCCTCCACTCACAGACTGTTCTGCCTAGAACAGGTCTCATGGCCCCTTATGCCTCTGCTGCCCTGCTAGAGACCAGAACTTAAACCAATGCCCCTCTGAGGCTGTGAGAACAAGTGATGAGTGAGAACAAAGGAAATAGTAAGAGTAGGAAGGCTCCAGAGCTCCACAGACAAATCTGGGCAGGGCGGTTGTTATTCGCATGGAGAAAGGCAATACATGCTTTTAGTAGGTAAATACTTCGTCTTTTGAAAAGGTTGTGTGCAGGGCACCTGGGTGGCTCAGTTGGTTAAGCGTCTGCCTTCAGCTCAGGTCATGATCCTGGAGTCCCAGGATCGAGTCCCACATCGGGCTCTGTGCTCAGCGGGGAGTCTGCTTCTCCCTGACTTTCCCCCCTCTTGTGCGTACACTGTCTCTCTCTCTCTTATTCTCTCTCTCTCAAATAAATAAAATCTTTAAAAAAAGAAAAGGCTGTGTGCAAAATATACCTCAAAGCCACAGTATTAATTCAAAGTTAAGAAATGGAAAAAGTTTAGGCAGTCGTGCCCATGAGAGCCATCTTCTCGACACTGGCTCCACATTTCCATATGAGTTTGGGTTTTAGGCACCTCAGAGGCATGGGAATGCCTGGCAACGTCCTCAAAAAAACCCATAAGACCTGTCACATACAGTTGAGGAGGATCCATCAGAAGCAGGTGGGGAGAAGGCAAAGTAAAAGAGTAGAGGGGGTAAAGGTGATGGATTGGACCCAGCAGTTCTATTCCTAGATATATACCCAAAAGAATGGATACAGAAAGTAAATTAGAGGTTACTGGCTGGGGGGTAGTGGGAATTAGGAAGTATTGCTTAATGCTTACAGAGCTTCTGTTTGAGTGATTAAAAAGTGTTGGATATAGGTAATCATGATGGTTGCACAACATTGTGACAGTAATTAAGACCATTGAATGGTACACTTAAAAATGGTTAAGGGGCGCCTGGGTGGCTCAGATAGTTAAGCGTCTGCCTTCTGCTCGGGTCATGATCCCAGGGTCCTGGGATCGAGCCCCACATTGGGCTCCTGGCTCAGCGAGGAGCCTGCTTCTCCCTCTCCCTCTCCCTCTGCCTCTCCCCCTGCTCATGCTCTCTCTCTCTCTCTCTGTATCTCAGTGTCTCAAATGAATAAATAAAAAAAATTTTTTAATTGTTAAAATAGGGGTACCTGGTGGCTCAGTCAGTTAAGCATCTGACTCCTGATTTCAGTTCAGGTCATGACCTCAGGGTTGTGAGATCGAGCCCTGCATAGGCCTCTGCACTTAGCACAGGGTCTGCTTGGGATTCTGTCTCTCCCTCTGCCCCTCCCCACCTAAAAATGGTTAAAATGGAAAATTTTATGTTATATGTAGTTTACCATAGTTTTTTTAAATGAGCAAAGGATTTGAAATAGACCTTTCTCCAAAGAAGATATAAAATTGGCGAAAAAGCACATGAAAAGGTACTCAACATCATTAGTCATCAGGGAAATGCAAATCAAAGCCACAATGAGCATGGTGAGGACCACTTCACACCCACTAGGATGGCTCTAATCAAAAAGATCTTAACAAGTGTTGGAGAGGATGTAGAAAGCAATTGGAACCTTCATACTCTGCTGGTCAGAATAAAAATTGACATAGCCGCTTTGGAAACAGTTAATAGTTCCTCAGAAGATTAGAGTTACCTTATGACCCAGCAATTCTACTTTCTCCTAGGTACGTACCCAAGAGAAATGAAAACAGATAACCAGGGATGCCTGAGTGGCTCATTCAGTTAAGCATCTGCCTTCGGCTCAGGTCATGATCCTGGGGTCCTGGGATCGAGCCCCCATCGGGCTCCCTGCTCAGTGGGGAGCCTGCTTCTCCCTCTGCCTGCCGCTCCCCCTGCTTGTGCTCTGTCTCTCTCTCTCTCTGATTGATTGATAAATAAATAAATAAATAAATAAATAAATAAATAAATAAATA
Organism: Mirounga angustirostris; assembly: GCF_029215605.1. Classification (NCBI taxonomy): domain Eukaryota; kingdom Metazoa; phylum Chordata; class Mammalia; order Carnivora; family Phocidae; genus Mirounga; species Mirounga angustirostris. The sequence continues at coordinate 11,506,011 of NW_026991711.1, read as the reverse complement.
AAATCTTTAAAAAAAGAAAACAGATAACCATACAAAACTTGTACATGAATGTTCGTAGCAGCATTTTTCCTAGTAGCCAAAGGCCAAAACAAACCAAATGTTCATTAACTGATAATAGATGAACTAGAAGTGGTATATCCATACAGTGGAATATTATTTGGCAATAAAGAAGGAAGTTCTGATACAGGCTACAGCGTGACAGACCTTGAAACATTGTACTAACCAGTCAAAAGATCACATATTGCATGATTCCATTTATATGAAATGTTCAGAATAAGCAGATCTACAGAGAAACAAGATAGATCAGTGGTTGCCTAGACCTGGGAGGGTTGCGGGGATATGGAAGTAACTGCTTAAAGAATATGGGGTTTCTTTTGGGGATGATAAAAATATTCTAAAATTGATTGTGGCAATGCTTGCACAACTATGAATACACTAACAGCCATTGATTAGTTAACCAAAAAAAAATCACAAGCCTAAAAATAATCTCCCCCAAATTATTTCCCACAAATAACAAGTAAAATGAAGTTAACTTGCCATTAACTTTTTTTTTAATTGAAGTATAATTAACATACAGTGTCATATTAATTTCAGGTGTGCAATACAATGATCGAACAGTTCTGTACATTACTCAGTGCTCATCAAAGTGTCCTCTTGATCCCCTTTATCTGTTTCACCCGTCCTCCCACTTACCTCCCTTCTGGCAAGGACCAATTTGTTCTCTGTATTTAAGAGTCTGTTTTTGTCTCTTTTTTTGTTAATTTGTTTTGTTTCTGAAATTCCGCATATGAGGGGTGCCTCGGTGGCTGAGTTGGTTAGGCGTCCAACTCTTGATTTCAGCTCAGGTCAAGATCTCAGGGTCATGGGATCAAGGCCCACATCGGGCTCCATGCTGAGCACGGAGTCTGCTTGTCCCTCTCCCTCTGCTCCTACCCCCACTCTCTCTCTCTCTCAAATAAATAAATAAATAAAATCTTTTTAAAAATTCCACGTATGAGTGAAATCATATGATATACATCATTAACTAGTTTTTAACATTCTATTGTGGAAATATGCTAATATAGATGGTCCCCAACTTATGATGGTTCAATTTAGGATTTTTCAACTTTACAGTGGTGCAAAAGTGAAACACAGTCAGTAGGAGCTGCACTTTAAATTTTGAATTTGGATCTTTTTCGGGCTAGCAATAGGCAGTAAGATCCTCTGTGATGATGCTGGGCAGCAGGAGGGAGCCTCAGCTCCCAGTCAGCCCCACGATCACCAAGGTAAACAACCAACGCATCTGTACCGTAGAGCCCCTCTGTTTTTTCACTTTCAGTACAGTATTCAACAAATTACTTGAGATATACAACATTTCATTATTAAACAGGCTTTGTGTTAGATGATTTTGCCCAACTGTAGACTAGCATAAGTGTTCTGAGCACGTTTAAGGTAGGCTAGGCTCACATATGACGTTCAGTAGGTTAGGTGAATTAAACACATTTTCCACTTACAGTATTTATTGACTTACGATATTTTCAACTTACAATGAGTTTATTGGGACATAACCCCATCATAAGTTGAGGAAGATCTGTATATGCAAATGTAAAGAGAATTGTGTCAAGAGTCCCCATGTATTCACCAATCAGCTCCAAAAATTATCAACATGTTATTTATTTTTTTATAATTTTTTTAAAATTTTATTTATTTATTTGACAGAGAGAGGGAACACAAGCAGGGGGAGTGGGAGAGGGAGAAGCAGGCTTCCCCGCGGAGCAGGGAGCCTGATGCGGGGCTCGATCCCAGGACCCTGGGACCATGAGCTGAGCCAAAGGCAGATGCTTAACGACTGAGCCACCCAGGCGCCCCAACATTTTAGAGGCGCTTTAAGAAATTTTTTTTCCCCAAGTTGTATTACAAAAACTTTAAACATCACAAAGGTTGAAAGACTGTACAATGAATACCCCTATACCCACCTCCTATATTCTCCCATTAATGTTTTACAGAGTAAAAACTTGTCCACCTAGCTATCCTTCTATCCATCCATCAATTCATTTACTTTTTTTTTTTTAAAGATTTTATTTATTTGCGAGAGAGAGAATGAGAGACAGAGAGCATGAGAGGGAGGAGGGTCAGAGGGAGAAGCAGACTCCCCGCTGAGCAGGGAGCCCGATGCGGGACTCGATCCCGGGACTCCAGGATCATGACCTGAGCCGAAGGCAGTCGCTTAACCAACTGAGCCACCCAGGCGCCCAATTCATTTACTTTTTAATTAATTTCAAAGTAAGTTGCAGACAGCAGCAGTAGACTTCCCCTCAAATACTTCTGTGTGTATATCATTGACTAGCCTTCAAAACTGGTTACTATTCTCTTTGCTCTTTTGTGGTAAAAATTATATAAAATGAAACACAAATTTTAAGCATACTTTCTGTGAATTTTGATGAAAGTATAGGCCTGTATGACTTAAAGCCACTTTTTAAATGTCTTTAAAAAATATTTTTAATTGCTCAGAGACTTTCCAAATAAATTCTTTTCATAGATTTATTGTATTCTAGTGTTGTTTCTTGTGGGGTTTTCTCTTTTTCCATTAAATGTCTGAGGGGCAGAAATGCCAGTTGCATATTATGAACTATATCTATCCATACACCCTGAGCTTTCTTAGTCCTTTGAATGAAAGTTGATTTGGCATTTCACTATAAATGTGTGTTTTAATGTACCTTTTATAATTAACACATCAGAAACTTTGCTCTACCCAAGTCTACACTTTCAGAATAAACAGAGTGCCTAGAATGTAATAATTTGTGGGATATATCAGTGAGTGAAAAATTTTTCACTTTTTTTTATTGTGGTATTGTATATATAACCAAATTTCCACTGTTGTGCAGCCATGCCACCATCCATCCCTGTAACTCTTCATCTTGTAAAACTGAAATGTTGTGCTCATTAAACACTAACTCCCAATTCCCTCCTCCCCCCAGCACCTGGCAACCACTATTCTACGTTCTGACTACTCTAAGTACCTCATTGATGTGGAATCACAACAGTATTTGTCTTTTCTGTGACTGGCTTATTTCACTTACCCTAACGTCCTCAAGGTTCATCCATGTTGTAGCATCTGTCAGAATTTCCTCTCTCTTTAAAGTTGAATAATATTTCATTGTACATGACAAATAATCTCTTTAAGACCCTGCCTTTCGTGCTTTGGGATATATACCCAGAAGGGGCATTGCTGATCATATGGTAATTCTATTTTTAATTTTTTGAGGAACTGCCATACGATTTTCTATAGCGGCTATAATTTACATTCCCACCAACAGCGCACTAGGGTTCCAATTTATCCACATCCTCACCAACACTTGTTTTTTTCTGGTTTCTTTTTTTTCCATAGTAGCCATCCTAATGGTTGTGAACTGGTATCTCAGTGTAGTTGTGATTTGCGTTTCCCTAATGATCAGTGATGTTGAGCATCTTTTCATGTGCTTATTGGCCATCCGTATATTTTCTTTGGAGAAATGTCTATTCAAGTCCTTTGCCCATTGAATTGTGTTGGTTTTTTGGGTTTTTTTTTTTTTTAATTGTGTTGTTTTTTGGTTGTTGAGTGTTAGGAGATCTGTATATATTCTAGATATGAATCCTTTATCAGTTATATGATTTGCAAATATTTTCTCCCAATCTGTGGGTTGCCTTTTTTCCTCTGTTCATAGTGTCTCTTGATGTACAAATACTTCTTAATTTTCATGAAGTCCAATTACCTGTGCCTTTGGTGTTACCCATGAATGAAATTTTAAACCAGTTGAATCATGGTACATGCAGTAGAGTTATTAGTTTTCTTCTTTCAAAAACAAACCAAGATTTCTTTATCATGTGGAAAAAACAATGGGATCGAAAACTCAACACTATCACCTTCCTAAAGAAACGCTACCACGTTGTAATAATTAACGAGAATTTATTTGCCTTTTGTCCAATGCAGTCACTACCACAGTCTCTGGGATCCTGTAATAAATTTTTATACATTTATGAGAAAAATACAATAACATAGTTTACAAGCGATGACCTGTTTTATGTCACAGCACTTCTTCTTCTTTTTTTTTTTTTTTAATATAAATGTATAAAAGAAGTTGTGTGAAAAAGGAAATCCTTCCATGGAAAAGTTCACTCCGAACCAAATGACCTCAACATTTTCAAAAATCTTTTCGCATAGATACTGATAACAAGGCCGTCTGCCCAAAGTTCGTTGCACTCCGGGCCTGTGACATCGTTTTACAAATCAGATAAAATGGAAATAAGGTGGACACATTCAGAAAAGACAGAATTCACTAGTGTTTTTGAGGCTGTGGCCTCACAGTTTGCCTTTTGAACGATGAAATATTAATTGCACATTTTTAAAAATCACCAAGGTTATGCATCTCCCTGGAGTCTAGAAGGTCTTTCATATTTCTTAATTACCAAATCTGGGTTCTGCCGCTCGGCTTTCTCCCTGCTCCTGTTGCATCAAGGGTGCCCTTGTGGTTTCCTCTGAAAGGGACTCTACATTAACATACGAGGTGGAGGGGGTGGTGTGGAAGAAGGGGAAGGTGTTAATTCAGATGTTAGGAAACTGTGATAATGCTATTATTTAAGGCACTTATTTGGGTGTGTTTATACTTTGTAGTTTTATAAATAAACCCAAGGGGCTCCTCCTGGTTGTCACAAGCCTCCTTGAATCTCGTATCCTGTCTGTCTCTTCCTATCCGACAGTAGAATTGATGCCGCTCTAATCCCTGGAAGTTGGGAACTAATGAACTCACTGCTGAGCTGCCGCCACGGAGCTTGGTCCCAAACTATACTGTACTTCACACTCGATTTATTCTCCAGATGGTGAGACTGTGCCGCCCTGCCGCGAGGGACCACCTCTTCCACTGGAGTGTAAAAGTGGACGGATGTTGTTTTCTTTGCAGATTTGATCATTCGGAGCTAGAAACTTGCGAGGATGATTAGTTATTAGCTTTAATGGGTGCCAATTGAACCAACTGCACGCATATTTTCTCCTTTAATTTTGGAGTCTGCAGGTCTTGGCGATGGTTGATTTAGCCGCTTTCTTACGTCACCCGAGCGTGTCTCTTCCCCAGGTGATGAGAACCGGGTCTCTGAAATCAGAGCACGCCTTGGTTCCTGGCCCAGACAGAGGCACATAATACGGTGGCTTATGTATAAGGACAAGTTTATTAGCCACTGGTCCACTGCACTGAGCAGCCTGTGGCACGAAATATCGATTGGCTGCGGGAAGTTTGGTGACCTCACTTTTTATTTAGAACAGGGGACAGTGACGATTCTGATCGGTGCCAACTTTCTCTGTGACCTCTGCAGAGTTCACCTCTGGAATCAGACATGCTGTAGAACACACTGTGATAATTAGTCTCTGCAAAGATCTAATGTAACTGTTGAGAAAGGCCTGAATTCCATTATTCTGTTTTTTTGGATTTTAGTGGGACAAGATCACCCTACATTAAGAAATGCTTACCAAGGCCGTTCTGTAAGACACCCCTTCCCCCCCCCCAAAAAAAGGTCTTTTTTGAGGAGCCTCTTTTTGCTTTAATTTCCTCTTCCTTCTTTTGCCAGGGAACATTACCTCCCAATAATCTCAGCAGATCACTTATATAGCCCTTCGGAGAAGGGGGTGTCTGCCAGGCCGTGTCTTACTGATCCCCTGAATGAGACAGAAATTGGAAGGCTATGGGGCGCCTGGGTGGCTCAGTCGTTAAGCGTCTGCCTTCGGCTCAGGTCATGATCCCGGGGTCCTGGGATCGAGCCCCGCATCGGGCTCCCTGCTCAGCGGGAAGCCTGCTTCTCTCTCTCCCACTCCCCCTGCTTGTGTTCCCTCTCTCGCTATGTCTCTCTCTCTGTCAAATAAATAAATAAAATCTTTAAAAAAAAAAAAAAGAAAAGAAATTGGAAGGATAGTCAGGGCCTAACAGAAGCCAAGGAAAAAGAGAGAGAGAGTGAAAATGTGAAGGGAGCAAGGTGATGCAAAGGAGAGAGCTGTGAGAAAGAGAGATTGGTATCAGGGAGAGAGGGAGGGAGAGAACAGAATGAGCAGAATTTCTTTCTTTTCACAACTGGGCGGATGGTGGCTCTCTCTAGCTGAGCACCCAGAACTAAACTTAATTGTTCTTAGAAACTGTCTTCCTCTCACCCAACAGATGGTATGGGTGTGTTTGCTAGCAAAGTAACATATTTCACCATTAAAGCACCAAAAAGAAAAAAAGAAAACATCAACATACTTGTTGGTTGGTGTAAATTTCAGTGAAGATGTTGGGTATTTGGGGATACATAGCAGAGGGATGCACAGTTTATGTAAATTGCAGCAAGCAACAGCCTGTTAATAAGGGTGTTGTGTGGCAATATACCTCCAAAGCCATCAGCTTTTTTTGGAAAGGTACAGAATGAAGTGGAAAGAGCTTGTTTTCATTCTGAGCCAAAAAAAAAAAAAAAAGTCTAACAAAATGCTGAGTAGTCACTGTTCATTATTATAACATGAAAAGTACTAATCAGATTATGCCTAAAATTGGAATTAGGTACTTCATTTGCAGCCAATTTCACAAGGGTTGAATTTTACTAAATAAACCGGAATGTGCTGAAACCATGGTAATCTGACTTTAGTTAAAATCCCAAACGGGTTTAGAACACGAGTTTTGAACAAACAGTCCCTTTCTAACCCAAATGGAAGCAACAAAACAGCTTAGAGGTCAGATTTTGTTCGACACCAACATGAACAATTTAGGAAGTTGACGTTGCCAGGGATCCTGCACCTTGGGCACACACCCAGATTAAAGCAGAGTGTAGATGACGATTCAAGTAACCCAAGTTTTAAAATGCCTTTCAGGCTAAATGATCTAGTTCGTTCCTTTCCATTTTCCATTCACTCTGTCCCAGTAGACCCTTGCCAAGCCCAACCTGCTACTGAAAGAAATCCTGGAAGTTGAAATATTTACAAGCTGGAGAGCAATCCTGAGTCTGTAGCTGTGCGGGCTACATGGAGCATAACACATTTTAGGTTCTCGGGGGCCATGGATATAAATGCCCGCACTGCCAAAGAGCTGAAGGCATTTCTCTCGACAGCTCTAGATGTTCTTGGAACCATGACACTGAGCTCACTTCCGCTCTTCACCTTCGGATTTTCCTAGTTAGTGAATGTAAAAAGAAGGCATGGCAGAGCAAGCGGATGAGTTTTATAGCTGTGGAATAGCCAACGGCATGATGTGGAACCAAGCCACTGTTGGCCGCATTGTCCTTCACTTAGCTAGCGTGCGCGCTCTCTTGCTTTTGTCTAAGCTTGGCCTAATTATCTGCAGTCAGAGCTCTGTAAATCAGGGCTCCGCAGGACTGTCTTAAACTGGTCTACGTATTCTGTTTCCATCTGACCTGACAACTCTAAGCCACTGTTTCCTCACACTGTTTAACTCAGACCACATTTGGAAGCCTTCCCTGCTCCCACTCGGTCGTAGACCTACATCCGTCTGCTTTAAATCTACTGTCCTGGCTTGTCTTGTTGATTAGACTTAGACCCAATATCAGCTCTCATAATTCTCTTTTTGTCTCCGCTTTGGTTTGCTATTTTCCCAGGTAAGTATTGCTGTTCAAATGGCTGTATATTGTTAAGACTTTTTTTTTTTTTTAAACCACATTCGTCAGCAGTGAGAAGCTTTAAAGTTTTATTAGTATCATAAAAACCCTTCCCAAATGAAACTACTTTTGATAAGTGTTCATTCTGACAATGAGAATTTGTTGAGGGCTGTTGGCAAGTTGAAGGAATTTGTTTTTGAAACTGAAATTGGCAGGAAGTAATGACCCCAAGTGCTTTCTTTCTCTTGACGCCAACCCCCAGCCCCTCAATACGCTCCTTTCTCTCCCCACCCCCTTCCCCACCTTCAACACCCCAACTCAGAGCCAGCAAATAACATGTTTGGTTTCATACAGTTTTTCTAGGGACAATTCACATACTGAAGCAGGCTTTCAACCTTTCAGCTTTTCTTAACTATGGAGCACAGACTGTCAAATCAAAGGGGAAAAAAAGTATTTGTTTTCCACTTCATGAAGGGATTTCTTGGTGGCATTATTGCCTTCCGTCTGAATAAGTTGGAGCTTTTTTGTACTGTGGAGTGTCATTTTCCTGTAAGCGCCTTCTTAATTGAATGTCAAAATTCAACTCACTTGCAAAAAAAATTTTAAGTGACTAAAAAACATGACGCATGTGGAAAGAGAAAAACAAATCCTTATTTTTTCCCTAATGTGAATATGCTGACAGACGAGACTACCCGTTATCCATGTGTTATGTAGCTCCCTATATTTATTAAATGAGAAAATGCAGGAGAAGACTTAGAACCTTGCCTAGAGCTTAGTAAATGCTCAATAAACGTTACCTATTGGTTATTTTACCCTCGTAGTCGAAAAGCAATGCTAACGAGCGAGGGCACAGTCCTATTTAAGAAGTGCACCAGTATGCACGACAGTGGCTGTCATCTCTGTTACAGTCATCGTGAGTGAAGTTTGGAAATCAATCCCTTGTCTGTCAGATTGCACAACTTATTTCAAACACCATTTATTTGCTGGACGGGGAAATGTGTAGATACAGTCATGGTGCTCAGATTCTGAATCCACATAGCAGGTCCACGGTCAGTTGGATTGTTTGCTCTCGATGATAAATAAACTTAGGAGGTACATTTTATTGACATTGATAGGATGAAGCTCGACTGAGAATAGTAAAAACGCTTGAAGACTTTGATCTGGGCCCAACCGAAAAGTGTGTGAGAGTCAACTCGGTGTCCAGCGGTCTGGCCGACGAGGACCTGGAGACCCTCCTGCAGTCCCGGGTCCTTCCCTCTAGCCTGATGCTGCCCAAGGTGGAGAGTCCTGAAGAAATCCAGTGGGTGAGTAAGCTAATGCTTTGCTTTAATTAAAGGCTCAGGAGCAGCTCTGAAGGGGTAGCAGAAGGGAAGGATTCGGGTGCCGCAGATTTTGAAAACACACGCATGGAGCAGAGAGAAAGGGAGCTAAAGGAAAGGAGGGAGCCCAAGAGACTGTTCCCTTCACACAAGGAGAGCCTGGCTTTACCCAGAGTGTTCAGAGGAACAACTCTGCCCACGGGATGACGCGTCCGCTCCCCACTCAGACTTGCGGTTTGGCCAGAACAGCCTCCTCGGAAGCCTCACAGAGCAATCCTCGGAAACTGGCTTGCCCCAGAACTGGATCGCTCCTCACGGCCCGCCAGGCCCTAACCTCCACCGGAAGAGCAGTGAAGTAAATGGCTCCCACCCAGGTTCATTTGCAGTCTTCATAGACAGCAAAGGCACATTAGCCACGAATGATAAAACGAACCTAGAGGAGGAGAGGGCAAGGTCACTCCTGAGGGCAACTAGAGGAAGAAACAGGAAGCTTTCAACTAGTGGTTTTAATTAGCACAGATATTATTTCCTGAACAGCTCTCTAGTCCGTCCTTTTTAAATTGCTGACAGGTGTGTGTGTGTTTCATGACAGACTTTTCAGCCAATAAAAACCTGGCATGTCAAATGACTTACGAAAACTTTGAAATGGGCCTAATTATACTATGATTGTTTTCATTGTTCAAGGAGGGGGAGGCTAGATTTTCTTTAGGGGTTGCTATGATTTTGCAGATCTCTGCCGAATAAAATACCTGCCCAGTGGGCTGCTGGGGGGCAGCGGGCCTGGGACACGGCTGTCGGCCCAGGCTCTTGATGCTTCATCTGGGATTATCTCTGAGGCTGTGCCTGCAAATGCAGCAATACACCGAATAGTTGTCCTACCAGAGGAAACCTGCTCACCTTTTTCAGGCATGTAGATACGTCGAGTCTGTACTTTCCAGTGCTCTGGCCGCCCGCCCCATGTGGCTCCTGAGCGCTTGAAATGTGGCAAGTCCAAATTGAGATGTGCTGTAAGTGTATAAAATACACATGGGGTTTTGAAGACTTAGCAGCCCCCTCCCCCCAAAAGAATGTAAATTATCTCAGTAGTTTTTATATCGATCACATGTCGAGATGATTAATACTTCAGGTCTACTGGGTTGAACAAACATTATTCAAACGAAACGCACCTATTTCATTTTCCTCTTTTAATGTAGCTCCTAGAAAATTCAGAATTCCATCTGTGGCTGCCACTATTTTTTCTGCTGGACAGCTCCGTGTTGGCGTCTTCTTGAAGGCCCCATGTTCAAGGACCCATATTTACTTTCTAAACTGGAGCGCTTCTCTCCAAGGTCACCCCCTCAGAAGCTGGAAGATACTGGTTACAGTAGGCTACAATCCCCGAGGCCTCCTACCCCATTCGAATGTGTCTTAAATTGATTGAAATGGAATCTGAAGCCACTGTTCCCTTTTGGTTTCATGTTAATGCCTGTTTATCACCGTTATTACCCTTCATTTAAGAGGGGAGGACCCACCCCAGCCTTGAGCTACAGCTTCTGTTCGCTGTTTTAAATCCTTGGATAGAAATAGGATTTCTAGTTAACAGAAGTCTTTTGGGCTGTTTATTTTTTCCTCTCCGTTTGTATTTATGTGAAGCATAAAACCCAGAGCCTGATGCACAACTGAAAGATGGGCTTCCTTGTTTCCTTTTGTGTGAGAATCTCTTGCCGGCCTTTTGTCGCTAGTGTGGGTTCTTGTTTGACTGGCACGGCTTATTGGACTATAACAAGCGCGACTCTGCCTTCTTTGTCGTGGGACAATTCTCCCACAAATCCCGAACAGTGTGCATTCTTCCAACACACTATTGGGTGTGCACTGGAATTGAAAGAATTGCTGAGCCCTGCTACTTCATCTCCTCCCCAATCTCTTTGTGATTTTTTCCCCTTCTTTTCCTCCACCCCCTTCCCCAGCCCCTCCACCTCACTGAAATGAACACTTTACCAGGCCGGAAACATTTAATCGTCTCCTTTTGAAAAAATTAATTGAAACTTCTCCACTAGTTACCTTTTGTGGCAGTACTTAATGCAATTTTTTAAGAAAGAAGGGGAGGAGGAGAAGGAGAATGGGCCAGAATATTTAATTTTTAAATGTCCCTGTTGGCTTAAAAACAGAAGGCATTAGAGATTTTTCTAAGAACAGGAAATATATTGTAAAGTACTTAACTAGTTTTAAACTTTATGATTCTTGTAGTTAAAACTCTTACGCAAAGAATGGGGCAAGTAATGTTGCACGTTTTTTTGGTGTTTTTTGTTTTGTGGTTTTTTTTTTTAGTGAGAAAAAAAAAGTTCTTCCAGTGCAGATATAACACCAAAACTGCTAATCTTTCACTACCCATTTTCTAGCTTAAATGTGACATAAATTAGGTTTTATTTTCACCTTCCCGTAATATTATACATTTTGTCTCCTTACATTGTAGCCTTCTCTTCTTTCTTGCTATTTTGGTTGAGTTATTCCTTCCCTTGAAAAGTTACTAAGGAGGTGATGATGATGGTGTCTGAGGAAGGGAGGGGCAATGGGAGCAACTGGGAATAATTTTTCATTACTGAAAGCTGTGATTTATTTTAGCCTAATTGTAAAGTTACTGCAAATTGCTCAAAAGCTTTTTAAAGATCCCAGTGATTAGATTTTTTAGGGGGGTGCTGCACAAGCAAGGAGGGGGCAGCTAAAAGGGGAAATAACACCTCTAATCCTGCTTCTGGTAAATAGGCTGCCAGCTTTTAAAATGAGTTTCCTTTCTATTAGTCGGAATATTATGCTAAGCCTTAAGCATTAGTTTTTTTATGTTGCCATAGCAGCCCTATTCCTGCAGGGTGGTGACCTGCCATGATTACAGTACAAAGCTTATAGGGTCTTGAAACCTCCTTTGAAGATGAAAAGTCTTTGATGGTTTATATTTATGCAAATCTCTTAGATATGATTTACCCAACTGAGACTGAATGGAGAGATGATTAAAATTCCCTTTTCCTTTGATATCCATTAATGGCTGAATATTCCTTAAATTTAAAATGGATATATATGTTTTCATCTTTATTTACAAAAATTGCTTTATCATACCTGTGTTGTTTTTTTTTTTTTATCTCCCCACATCTTATTAGATCTAGATAGACATAATAGATTTACAATTTAGAGTGTGGTGGGTTTTTTTTTTTTTTTCCTTTTGAAAGGGGGGGTGGTGGAGATCTGTGCAAGAGCTTTTGTATGTTTCCAGATGATAGATTTTGGAATTTGGGCTACCCCACTGGCAGCGCAGAGCTAGCTGTGAACTGGTCTCATGGAAAAAATTGGCGAGCTTTGGTCTTCAAAGAATTAAACTTCCTTTTTAAGGTCTTCCTAGGTAAGCTAAAAAATTATGAAGAAAAACCTTCTGAACAAAGGATAATGGTGCTATAATGAATAATATGGGTTCCACGTAGAAGGCTGCTAACAGTTCCACTGATGTCAGTGCCTGGTCCAAAACAAAAACAGAATGGCAGGTAGAGCAAGACTTCACTGTTTTGGGGGCCTACCATTTGCATTTAACGAAGTGAAGGCTGGAGGTCTTACGTAAATATGTTTTCAAGGAAAGCATTTAAACTTCAGAATCTCTCTTTCCACTTCTAACTCCTAGGCCTCAAATTGCTCCTTTAGGGGAAAAAAAAAAAATTATAATGCTTGGGGTTTTACTATTTAGTTTGGTGGGGACTTTGTTACCTATTTTCTTTGGTCTTTCCTCCTATTTTTGTTTTGTTTTCATTCTTTTTTGTGTATGAAATAGGCTGGGATATTACTTCCTCAGGCCAAAGACTTAAATACTACTTCTATGTCTACATTTCGGTGATTGTACATTTTTTTCCCCTACTAATCACCTATGACACTTTTGATTTTAGTTTTCAGACAAATTTTCCTTCTACTTAAAAGGCCGAAAACTTGAACAACCTATGAATTTAATCCCTTTTGTGGAAACTGCAATGGGTTTGCTCAATTTTAAGGTAAGAGAACATAATGTGACTAATAAGTTAGTATTTTATTTATTACCCAAGGGAACTTTTGTTCTCAATTTTGACATCTACTTAAAAATATTTTTCTAGAAAGATTTATAGGCAAAGTAAACCTTGAGCACCATTTGTTCTCTATAATAATCCAAAACCAGGCTGTGAGCATCTTAGAAAACAAAAGATTGGCTAAATAGCAAAGAGAAACTTCCCAATCCTAAATATTTAAGTGAAATATTTATAGGTTCCTATTTCAATTAAATAATCACATGTAAACATGTTTTGAATTATATTTTAGATGAAATCTACATGAAAATTGATTTTGTTGCCCTTATGAATTAACTTTCAATTATTCTTTTGTAACAATTGCCTTTTATTGGGAAATTTGCTGGCCTCGTTGTAGCAACATTATCCATCATGTCTAGTACGTAAGACTGCTATTTGTAGGTTAGGATACATCAATAGTTTGTAGTATATTATTTCAATTTGCCACATTAGAACATAAAGTACTTCCTGATATGCATTCAGGAAGATTAGCTGAACCGAGTGTTTGCCAGCATTGTATGGTTACATGCAACAATTTGCCTTAACGATTTCATGGCTAGCTTGTTTTTTCCCCTTTATCACTGATCATTTAAACTCTTTTCCAAAATATGCCTCACATTTCACCTGACTCATGAACATCATTGTAGCACCCTGTCTCAGAAGGCAGGAGGGAAGAAATCCCTAAAAACAAAGAAAAGAGATAGTTGGAAACTGCCCAGAGAGATAGTATGTGAGTAAGCGCTCCGAGAGGAAACTTTTGAGACCTACTGGACCATGCAGGAGGGGCAGAGTGCATATGTTTGGGGAGCTGCTTTAAGCCTCATGATCCGCGCATTTACCCCACTAACCACAAATTCTTCCAGCCTGCCCCACAATTCTGAGATACAATCACAGCATATCCCCTAGATGCGACTAGATTCATACGATGACTGAATTCTAAACTCCACTGCACCATTTTATTCCATATTGTAAGTAGAAGCACTTACAACCCCTGAAATTAATCAATGTCCTCCCGATTTTCAGGTCTTCCCCACCCACATACATTAGCATGCTGAATTTCCACCTTGGTAGATTCAGTTACATCTAGGACAAATGTTATTAATCTTTATTTTCACATAGAAATATGGAAGTTGCTAATGAATACATCTTGGATGACTTGTTGCATTTTTATTTGCCCCTCCGGAGTTGTAGATTTTTGTACTGTATGTCTTTAATCCTGAGACCATTTACTAAGAAATCCTGATCCTAATGCAAATAATCCAATTAATTTGATTTAAAAATTCTTTCCTTCTCTCCTGTGGTTTTATGTTTATTGTTTGAGCGTCTCTTAAAACAAAAACAAGTTTTGGAAAAAGAGAAGTAATTTACGGTACGATCAAAATGAGTTAATTCAAAGTTTCTCTAGAAACTAGATGAACAATGATTCGAACATTATAACTATATTAATATATATTTGTAACTATATTAATGTAATCCATTAAGCAAAGCAAATCTATACAACATACTTATCTTGGACAATATTAAAAGCCTTTCAAAAGGGGTAAATTTAGGCTGCATTTTTAGGACTGCCAGTTTGCTTTCAGCAAACTGTTAAGAGTCGGATCTTTCTGTTACTGAAATCCACCATGCTGCTCCTCTCTGAATTGCGCATTTCTATGAGATTTGGTTCTGTTCTGCTCTTTTACAGGCCGTGTGTGAAGAAGCACTAAACACCGGACCTCAAGTGGGTCTTTTTCTAGATGCAGTCGTTTTTGGAGGAGAAGACTTTCGAGCCAGCATAGGTATCAAACACATTTCTCTCTTTTTCAATCTCTATGTGTGCATGTATCTGTGTGTGTGTGTGTGTGTGTATTTTTTCTTTGCCCCTTCATGAATGGACATTTACATGACAATATATATTTGCCAACCATGACAATGGTTTTTCAGCTGAATGGACAATACTTTCTGATAATTTAGGGCACCTCAGAGCTGTCCTGCTTCCAGAACACTATATTATTACTTCTCTTCATTTATAAAATAATAAAAAGCCTGTTGCAACCTCAGATATGTTTGGGAATATATGATATCTACTTTGTTCGTAGTGAGTATAATATGTGAACAACCTCTCCGTTGCTTATTTTGTTTTCACATCAGTCTGAGGGCTATCCAGGCTTCTAACACAAATTTAAGGCAATTTCACATTTGTTTTAATGAATCATTTTCTACGTTAAATGTTGTATCCAAATATTATTTTAAACAGATCTTAAAGTCCTCCTAAAATACATTTTAGAACTCTTCTTATTAAATATTTATTGAGATAGTATGCTTGTTTCCACTGATTTTCCCCATCCCTTGGGCACTCTGCCTCCGGTCTTAACTAGTAACTCAGGGCACACCTAGAAAAGAGGCCAAGGCCACATGCAGAACCACAGTCCCAGGGGCCTGAAGCATGGAGCTCTCCCTGAGCAGGGTCACGGTCCAAATACAAACAGCGACACCCCACACACCCGCCTCTAGGGGGAAAGAAAAGGAACCTATTTTAATACCAGTCTTTCCAAGAGACTTTTGTGTTTCTGACAGTTCAGTGGACACTTTCTGCCTCTTTCAAAATGAGTGCCCTTCCGTTTCCCCAAGTTCTTCATCCAAACCCTGAAGCTGCACTGTTTGGCTCAGAACCTTAGTTATGGAAGGGCATTGCATCCACAGCACGCGAATTTCTGTGCTCAGTGAGAGAAGTTAACCATTTCCTTGCACAGCTGCTCGGCCACCTTTTGTGGTGCTGTCTTTGAACTGATACTTTCCAAGCAATGGCAAGAAGGAAAAAATATACCAGAAGTTAATTTGTGACCTAGCAAATCGTTTGTGGTTGTATCTCCTGAGATGCAGGAGGGGTCTTTTCTTAACCCCCACACAAGCAATGACACTGCAAGATGCCTTCCAAGATAAATAGACACATGTGAGATTTAACTCTGCCTCCACATATCCCTCTCCTTGTTTATATTAGAATCATCATTTTGCTGGGGAGCAATTCCCAGGTCTTTACAAACCCAGTTTTTACAATAGGTGGCTGGGTTTGGTTTCCAGAGTTCATGTCTCCCTTTTCTGTCCACATCCCATTGCAGGTGCAACAAGTAGTAAAGAAACCCAAGATATTCTGTATGCCCGACAGAAGATTATCGTTACAGCAAAGGCCTTTGGTCTGCAGGCCATAGATCTGGTGTACATCGACTTTCGAGATGGAGAGGGGCTCCTCAGGCAGTCAAGGGAAGGAGCTGCAATGGGATTTACCGGTATGATTCTTAATGGTATCTTAGAAAGCAGTAGCTAAATTAGCAAACATTCCAGAAAAGTAGAACTATAACCAGAAATTAGTGTTTCTAATGTAGCCACATATCTGGTATACTTATTCCACTATTTGAAATGTGAAAAAGCCATCGAGGGCAGGAGCCTACGGAACAAACTGTTGTGTTTTCTTTTGGCTGGGCAACTCAAACAATGAAGCCCTCATTTTATTTCCTCTTTACATTAGTTGCCATTTTTTTTTCCTGTCCTCCTAAGTATTTTGGTTTTGCTGACCCTAGAGGAGGGATGAGGCTATTATAGAAGTGTTTTTGAGTGAATTGCCATAAGAATTTGGGTTGATGAGGAGAAGAAAAATGTCCTCAAATATTCAAAATATTCATTCATTTCTGAAAAAACTTCAGTGATATCTTCTTTGATTTTTTTTTTTAACTCATAACTAGTTTTTTATTCTTCTACCACTTCAAGCCCCTTATTTCTCTCCCACCTCCCAGTGTCTATGCACCTGGCGACACCTACGGGCTTTGGCTGGCACTAAGATCTGCAAGTCCCCCCGCAATCCGGTTCTGGAGCGCAGGCAGATATCTGTTGATTGGTGTGTCTGATCACTCAGATCCCCAGGAGTCCGGGTAGCAACCGAAAATTGTGTTTTTGCAACAGAAATCCATTTTTTTCAAAACCACAATAGGATTCTACACACAAACCCACGTCCACAGTTGTGTGTACTCACACACTCATGCACGCAACCATGGATAAGAGACACCATAAGCTCTTTTATTCTTATTTATTCTTCTGCTGCAAGTTCTAAGAAGATCATGATCATAAATGAACTCAAATAATAAGGAAAAGAGACAAACATCCTTTCTATCCCTTTTGTAAACATTTTTGAAGTTTGTCCAGTTAGGGATTACTGAAAGAAATATTTCATAAAGTGACCTTAAATGTAAAACATATCTTAATGGACGATGGTTTAACCCCAAATAAAATTAAACAAGTTAAGAAACAATTTTAGTGTTATATTAGACTTAAATAAAGTTCTGACGTTTGTTTTTGTGTTTTTAACATGAAGAGTTAAAACAAAATGTGATTCCCCAAATTTGTTTAATAAATAAATGAGTAAATAAATGTGATCTCTTATAGAGAAATATTTTCCAATCATCTGAATTATTAATAAATGAACCCTCCCTACATTTAATAGTGACTAAGAACGAAAGAGTCCCTCTCTCCTGGCCCTGAGGTTGTCCTTGTTCCTGTGGCCTGTTACACCTGCCTCTTTCCAATGACCAGTTAGGACATAGCCCAAATGGAAAAGTTGGAGAGACACTCCATGAAATCTACCTAATAGACCTCGATGTTGTTGGTCTAAAATGTGTGCCATTGGCTACCAAGCAGCCAGATGTTGCTGTGAAATGGGCGCTAATTCAATAAAAAAAAAAAAAAATTGAAAACACTGAATTGATGGGCGCCTGGGTGGCTCAGATGGTTAAGCGTCTGCCTTCGGCTCAGGTCATGATCCCAGGGTCCTGGGATCGAGTCCCGCATCGGGCTCCCTGCTCCTTGGGAGCCTGCTTCTCCTCTGCCTCTCTCTCTCTGTCTCTCATGAATAAATAAATAAAATCTTAAAAAAAAAAAAAAAAAGAAAACACTGAATTGGTGCTGGCCTGTATCACCCTCACTCAGTATAACCTGGGTGTCCTCAGCTACCTCTGGGGTAAATGTTTGTTCCAGAACTTATAAAGGAGTTTGAGAATTTCTCCAAGAAACAGGGCTGAATTAAATTGGTTGCTAATTCAATCGCAGAAGACAAGCTACTTCAAATCAGATTTAAATTTTCCTAGAACTGTGCCCAACTCAGCAAGAGGAGCTTACGGGCTTGGCAGTATTGTTTCTCAACATCAGGGAGTATTAAATCACACACACACAAAAATGGAAGCAGGGGGAGAATGGGGAGGCAGAGTGGGTACAGTGCCCATTATGTATTCAAGTGAACAAGTCAGTAAAGTAGGGAGCTACACTTCATAACCATTTTCCAATTTTTAGAAAGAAGGTCTTTGTAGTCCCAATTATATTGCTACATACCAGTAAAAGGTAATTAGTCTGATAATAAGATACGAGATTATTTGTAGTATTTTGAAACAATAAGGGCTTTGATTATTTTAGACCCAGTTGTCATCTGTTTGTCCTAATTATTTGTCATTTAATTGCCCCATAACTTGGGCTTTGCACAAGCAGGGAGGAAAGCGAGGAAGGAAGGAGAAATACACACCCTCTCTGAAGCAGGTGGTTGAAAAGTTTTAAAATCTAATGAAGGTATCATGTTACCCCTAACACTGAGGAGCAACACTCAGTCTATGCTATAAGGATTTTCTCTACTTTTAAAAATTATACATTTTTTTTAATGAGTTGTATTTTTTTATAAGTTAGCCGTGCATCTCTTCTGCAGTCATTATTTCATGGGGCCACAGCCCATGCGGATTGATTTTAAATCAATGCATTGGCCATATAAGTGGCTATTAACATTAGGAATTATTTTTATAAAAAGAAACCAAAACTAAATCTTGGAATAAAGCTTCAACAGCTGACTTGGTCATCACAGTTACTGCAGTCCTGCATGCTGAGAAGAAAGATGATAAATATGAAGCACTGTAGGTTTTCTTCTTTTTTGCAGTCTTTTGTAGAAGACAAAAATGACACCATCATACAGTCACCTAAAAGACTTGACAGGTATTGATTTAAAGCACGATATATCAAGTGGTACTGTAAAAAGGATTTCATGGTCATAAATTTTAACGTCTTCCAATTTTGCACCCTCAGTAACTTGCCAATAACAGCTCTTCTGTATAAAATATTTCCTTCACTCCCACGTGGCATTAAAGTCTGATGTTCCGTTGTTGGGGTATACAAGAATCAGCCACAGATTACTTCATGCGTGGATGTTCACAAATTTCTAAAACTTAACACGTATCCTAAAATTAGCCTCACTACCAAAATACTGGTACTCGCAGGCCATCAGTGGTTTCCCAGTATTTCTAGATAGTTTATGTTTTGCTCAAGTCATAGTGTCTGTACCAAGAAGTTCCCGTGAAATCTGGCTTTTTACACATCTGTGTAAATTATGTACATAAATTACAAAATTCAGGTCTAACAATTAGTACAAAATGACTACCAGAACTGACATCCTTTATTAATAATATTGTAACAACTATTAGATGACTTAAATATAATTGCAATACCTACTATTGAAAAAAGCTCTCATTTGTCATCACTAGTATTATTTGTTCCCTGAAATTATTCCTCAATTTTAGTATATGTGCTGCCGAAGTGAGCACGATTCCTCAAATAATTTAAAGCATCTTTAGTTGTACAGGGTTTTAATGTTTTATTAGTATGCTGACAGATTAGAATGAAATAATAGCAAGGTGAAGGTGTTCTAATTATGCTACTAGAAGAAAAGGTACTGCTATATTTATTCACTTGAACTCTTTTCCATGAAATACTAAAAAAATTTTTTTACAAATATTGGGGTTTTTTTTCTATTCAATAATGACAGTAACAGGAATTATCTTTTTTAAAACATCGAGGGTATAAATTGTACTGGCTAAATGTTAAAACAACTATTTCAAAAGCAAAGCAAATTGATATATGGACGAATATATTTAGGAGAGCAAATTATCATTAAGTGCACATTCATTTTTAAGAACCAAATATGTCCATAATTTTATCATGTAATAAAATACAATCTCATCATTATTATAACATTAAATTATGTTGTATTTTATTAATGACCTGATTAAATTTTACACTTCCCCGATTGTTAAATTGTTCCTTTTAATGACTGCATGATTTCGTAGAAGCCTGTGAGTGTTATGTTTGTGTAATGTTTTTCCTTAGGATCCTTAAACTCTGAAACGAAGGCTTTTTTAAAGCTATTACTACAGAGATCAGCTTTCTTCAGGGGTATCTAAATATCTATATTAGAGGGAAATATTCAGTCTTCATTCTACAAGAAAAAAGGGAAAGCCTGGTTATGTTTATGGATACAGAAACTTTCAGTAACTTTTTTATTTAAACATTTTGAAATGGAGTAACCTAGAGACCACTGTGTTCAAATCTGCCTTCTATTCCACTGTACTGAATAAAATTTTTTCATTGAAATCCAGTTTCGGGTTAGTGGTTAGAAATGACACGCTATTATTTGTCTAAAAGAAAGAAAATTAAATATATTATTGTAAGCCACTATTTGATATTAATATGGTTGGAACATCTGCTTCTGTAAGCTTTATGAAAAACAACAGACCACTTCTAAAAGAAATCATGGCAGGTGGGATAATGGTACAAAATAAGCAAAAGACAACTTGTAAAATTTAAAAGAGTTAACATATAATTTTTTTGTACTTTAACTCAAAATAATCACTCTAATTTGCAGATATTATCCTTTAAAGTTCCAGCCAAAGGATTAGTCAACAAGCTGCCTAGTCAACCCACCTGTAACTAAAAATGAGAGATTATCTGCACTAAGGTGGCATTTCTATAGGATCAGAAACACAATTACTCCCATTCTTCTGTGTTTCTTATGTGGTATTCTGGAAAAGCCTGCCAGATTGCAGTTACTTTCTTTTTAAAAAGTTCTAAAATAATTAGTTATTTTACATACAGACTGTGAAGCATTAGGAGCCTTTCGTGGTTGAGACATTTTGTTTGAACATCTGTTTGTTGTTTCGTGTTTCCGGTGTTATTAATCTTCTTGTAGGTAAGCAGGTGATACACCCTAACCAAATTGCCGTGGTGCAGGAAGAGTTTTCTCCTTCCCCTGGAAAAATTAAGTGGGCTGAAGAACTGATCGCTGCCTTTAAAGAACATCAACAGTTAGGAAAGGTAAATGTTTTGTTAATGCCTTGGGTGAAACCGGTGTTTAAAATACTGTGGGGGAAAAACATAAACTAGATATCATTTGAATCGTTTCAAAAACTCATTGCGTAGTAAGGGGGGAGGGGGGAGGGGACAGCATTCATCAGGGAGAAATTCGCTTAAGGTAAATTTGCCTTTCCAAGTTTCTGAATATTTCACTAGCTGGCCCTCAAGTCTCTCTAGAGGTTATTCTTTTCATAAACTATATTGGCAAGCCTTTGAGAAAATAGAAGTCTGTTTAGTTTTTCTCTATAGACTCCAATGCAGCATTCATATGAAAATAATTTTAGATCAAAGTGAGAGCAAGTTGTAATGAAATAAACACAGTTTGATCAAATGGTTCTTGTGGAGAGAGGAAATAAATTTTCAAGTTATTTTAATTTGGGGGCAAAAATGTACAAAAAGCTCCTCCGGTTTAGTCATTTAAGAGTGGGAGGTTGTGTATGTGTTTGTACCAATTTCTGGACCTGAGATCTGGATAGAACGGAGAGCAAATTAACACTGGAGTACGGTTGTTCCTAATTTAGTGCATCATTGAGCCTCGCGTTTCCTGCTCTGTGGGTTTCTGCTATGTAAATATTGCAGTGGTGATGCGCAATCTGTCTCCACTTTGTGCCAGTAACACTTAAATTAGGTGTCGCCTGAAGGAAGATTTTATGCTAGTTGCAGCATTGTCAGTTAATTATCTTAAAGGTTATTTGCAGTAATACCGTTTGCCTCTTTGTAAGAGAATGGGGGGAAAGTTGCATTTATAAATCCATCCTAGAGGTACTCTCTAAACTCAGCCTTGTTACCTACATAAGGAGTGAAGTTTTAATACCTGCGATGCAAAAGTACTTGGGAAGAAAGAATGCTGAAACATTACCAAGGTTCTAAACGTTAAACAGCCCCTTACGGGGGGGGGGGGGGGGGGAGAGACAAAACCGGCTTCAGTGATGAACCGAATACCTCAATGTGAGAGGTATCACTTGCACTTTTCACCGGCAGTAAAAACACCTGAAAATCCCAGGACTTGGGAACGTGGGTAGCAGTATTAAGTGGGTCACTCCCTCCCTGTCATTACGGACACCTGCCTTCAGCTCCGACCTTGTATTCTTGCTCACCCTCACACACTCACAGGCTCGTCTTTACACAAACTGGCACTTAAAATCAAAAGGCAAAATATGTGACATTGGAAACCTCCCATTTGGACTTACACCAATTTCAGGATAAATAGCATTCTTTCATTTCAAGTCAGGAGTGGCTATCAGAAAAACACTGCAGTTTATAGAAATATGTTTTGGAAATTACGTTGTTTTAATGTCCATTTCTATATCTTGACTCCAAAACCCAGTGCCTCCATGAATGCACATAAATATTTACGGCGACAGAAGGGCCATGTACTTTTTCTTTTTTTTTTAAAGATTTTATTTATTTATTTGACAGAGACAGAGATAGCAAGAGCAGGAACACAAGCAGCGGGAGTGGGACAGAGAGAAGCAGGCTTCCCCCCAAGGAGGGAGCCCGATGTGGGACTCGAACCCAGGACCCTGGGACCATGACCTGAGCCGAAGGCAGACGCTCAACGACTGAGCCACCCAGGCGCCCGCCATGTACTTTTTCATTCATACATGCAAAGACCTCCATCCACGCCCCCTGTCATACCTGTACTTCCGCACACACTGAATGTTCTCTACCTCTTTGCGTGTACCTTATGTCCGCTGATAAATACTTCCTACTGAAAGAATAAACTGAGGCAGAATATGGGCCATCAAAATGGCAGACCAAGCAGAGTTCCAGGCTGGGCCAACACTGCCTCCATTAACCGCCTACACTGGGTTTCACATTGAATAACATCAAAGGATGCCACTTAGCATCGTAAGCAGCCAGGAGTATGGAAGAGGTTACCCTAAATCTCGGGTCGCCAACAAACAAAATTCAAACTAGAAACACACTCTTTTGCTGGCATTTTCAGTTCTCGAACGAAGGAAAAAATACTTTTCCATTGTATCTTAAAAGTGTTCCCGAACAAAATTGTCCCAAAGTGTCCTTCCTTGCCTTTTGATGATGGCAACTTAAATGTTAAATTCTGAACTGGCTTTTTTTTTTTTTTTTTAATAAGAAATGCTGTTTTGTTGGGGCATAAGGTTTCACAACAGAGTGGTAGGACAGCTTTTCTTAACACAGAACCACAGAAATTAGAGCAGAAGGGAGACTCACCATTAGGTCATTTCCTCCCTGCCCCATTGGCGTAGGTTTGTTTCCTACAGCAAATTCTCCTGGTGCTTTGTCCAGCAAGGTTTAAATGATTCAAGTAATGGGGCTTCCAGTGGGGACATATGGTTATTTTATCCAGTTCGCATGTTTCTTTCACTTTGCCTATAAATTGGCTGGTCACAAAAATTGGGTCTGCAGGTAGGTGACTCTGGGTCTTGAAGGGTCTTGGGGTTTAAATAATGTGTGTTCTGTTTGTAAAGATTTAGTATAAATAGGTTGCTCAATTGTAGAAAGTATTGCTTCCAACAAACATCTAATCTGTTTTATTTCGAATGTGAATCGCTGATGAAAACATACACCCTCGGATACTTTGTCCAAAGCACAGGTAACTCTGTTAAGGATGGTAAACTGATAGTTTGTGTCCTAGTGAGACAGTTACAGATTTCCAAAAGACCCTTTTTCCCCTCCGATGAAAATTTCATTCAAGTAATGTTTTTAAGTAGAAATGACCCAAGAAGGCAAAATTATATATTTTGCTTTTCTCTACTTCTGCTCCCATCCTAAATTATATTCTGCCCTAAGACCAGAGGTATAGCTGAAGTTTGCAGGTAATGCTGGGTCCTTTGTGTTTTCTATAGTGATAATAATTAGTGCTGTTGTATAATAATAATAACAATAGCAATATTGTAATAAAAATAATTATCAAAAATAAAAGTTGTACCTTTTTTTCTGTTCCTTCCAAATAATAAAATTTGTGGGAATACTTAGATCACAAAGTAGATAAATTATTGGAGACCTGTCTTTGGTGTCACAGAATTTTTTGTTGTTTCGTTTTAATTAGAAGTTCTTAGGAAATAAAGTCTGATGCCCCTTAGTCTAATGTCAGGTGAAAAATACTTTACGTTAAGAAATAATAATCTGTTCATAGAATCTGTCACTGTTTGGCGGATAGTGGTGCTTGTGACTGCTTTGTTTCAGGAAACTATAGATATTTACAGGCAAAAGCATTTTTCCTGGCACAGTAGTCCCCCCTAATAAGAATTAGGCTATAGATTGACATTAGGGACTCAAAGTCATCTTCTCTTATTAAAATCCGTTGGAAAAAGCTTAAACATTTCACATACTCTATGCTTCTATTTTAATTCCCATAAGCTAAAATATGTCAAACTTAGCCGACGTCAGTTGCGAGATATATATCCGCAATATTCATCAAACTTGAGTTTTTCTCCAGTCCTTCCAGAAAAATATATTTTGAGATACAACCTGCATGTCATTAATAATTTTAGCTTCAAATTATTTGGTAGAAACTTCAGCCAGGATAAATCACTTCCCATGTGATTTATTTTAAACCTATAGAAGATTTTCTTAAAGGTTAATTTTATTTATCATCTTTTCCATAACAGTGGTAATGCCACTATTTGAAAATTCTCCATTCAGAACTGAATTTATTATTGCTTCTTAAAAATGGGATTTTTACAGTTCTTTTTTTATCAACTTAAAATTGTGTATAGTACGAAAATTGGGTAACTGAAATAAAAACATCTCAAGCAAATATTTGGTTAATATTACTATATATCAATGGAAACTATAACTTACATATAAGTACATATAAATATTTATGCAATATATATACATTCATGTATACAGTATATTTTTTCAAGTCTCTATTATAAACTCAGTGCTCATTTTTGCTCTTTTTGTATTCATTTCTTCTTGGGCAAAAATGACAGCTAAAGGAAATGATTGATCAGTAATCCTAAGATATCTTAATATAAGAATTTAGCATTTCTTTCTGTGTGGAGACTCTAAAGAAAAATGTGAAAGAATAGCAAAGTATATTACATGTGATAGATTTTAAAGGTACCTTGCTAGGTATATTCCTATTTTCTGCAGTATCTGACTATAAATACAGCTTTGCTTCATTTTCAGTTTTACTCATTATCATTATAATTTGGTTTTGGAATGATTTCGTTTAACTTTTTCAATATTTTTCATTTGTTAGAGCTTCACAAGCTAGCTAAAAACCAAGGACCGGGAAATGTTCATCTTTAAAATCTAGGTTCAATTAACAATTATAAAGGTCAAAAACAAGGTCACACCTTGACATAACAACTGTAAATATCACTGAAACATTCTAATTTCACTCGTGAGAAAACCATAGAGCAAATTAATAAGTTTACCTTAATAAGCAAATCCTCTACTGGAATATAAACTGGGAATTTATATCTTAATAAAGAAAGAGAGGCTTTTTTCCCTCATGTAAGTCTTTTCATCTAGAGAATTACAAAGAATAATAACCCCCCCCCAAGTATTGAAAGCAAATTATTTTCATAGGTATCTGATTGCTGCTCATACACCTTTCATTTGTGTTTCCAAATGCAGGGCTTTACAAAAGAAATACTGTTGGGGCCAGATGGCCTTCTAGAAGGCTCCCTGAGAGAACTCAGAAGTCTCTCTAGCCAAAAATATTGTTTCCGCTTATTCAAGTGCCAGAAATCCCACTGCCACTCTTTCACGCAGATCAAATAAACCATCTAAAGATTTGGTTGTTGTCTTTGTCTGCTGAAAGGGTTGATTCCACTAATAGACAACAATGTACCCTCCCACACCCATGCATCCCACCACCCACAGCCTTTCCCCCCTTTATTTGTAAGTAGGAATACTAAAATCAGAACCGAGCGATTTCTAGTGAAAATGAAAACTGAAGGGATACAACTCTACTTTTGAGATGCTCGGTTATTACATTTCTCCCCTTATTTCCTTGTTCACTTAATATTTTTAGAACTATATGCCATAATTTTGACTTTAAAAAGTCAAATTCGTTAAAAAGCTGAGAGTCCGCCAATGAGGACTTCAGGGTTGATCTGATTAACAACAAATCGCAGATTTCTAAACATTTAAACTAAGGCAATACAATTCTAGTGCGATATATCCTATTTCACATAGTTTTAGTGGCAAATGGTTCAGTATTAGAAGATAAGAAATTGTATACGTAGGTTAAATCTGATGTTTTCTAAAGTTGTTTGCTTCGTCCTTAATTTAGAACATGCTCTTAGAGGTATTTTAATCGGAGTATTTCTATTCTGATTTATATTCTCAGGATATTTGTTTGCTCAGTTTCAATTAAAAATATAATTCTTTTAATTGGATAAAATCTCAGAAATCTACCAGTTAAATCCTTTCAGTTTACAGCTTAAGACACTGAGACTCAAGAAGGGTTTAGAAGTTACCTGCGGTCACTCACAGCTAAGGTGGTGATAGAGCACCTTAGCAGCATTCCGGGCTCACTTTGTAAATAAAGGTATGAACAGTTAGCATAAATGTGGCTTCACTTGGGTCACACTGAACCCCACACTAATGACCAAAACTAGATAGAGCCTTAAAACTGTTCAGTCACAAACAAAATGTGAATTTGGTTAGTTAAGATTAGTATCTTTCTCTTAGTCATACACTTTTTTTTTTCTTGCATGAGCAGAAACGGATGAGGAGGGAAAGAGCACAGAGTATCTGTGTGCCTTCCCAACCCTCCCTGCTATTATTCCCCACATCGCACCCTCCTTCTCAATTCTGTCCTGCCCCAGAAATACTTCTTGGCTCTGCTTACTGCAAACCCTGCTCTGTTTTATTAGTCATCATTCGTTCCATCTCCCCGCGTAGATTGGAAACTCTCCGAGCTAGACTGGGAGCCTTTGGCAAAGAGGCCATATCTAGCCCCGAGCTCCGTTTCATCTCGCTCGAAGGACAGGTTCCCAATGTCCTGTGTCTCACTTAACACCTGTGGTTGCACAAACACACCATGGCTTTCAGTGTCTTTCATAGCAAGATCGAAACAAGGGCCATGAAAGGATGGTTTTACTCTTTGGACATCTTCTCTCTTTTTTCTCGTAAGAGTATTTCTCCCTTTTTGTATGTGTGGGTCTGGATGTGTGTTCTCTGTATGGCTTTTACTGTTCCTTCCTTGTTTTCCTTTCCATGAGTCCTTACTTGCTTCCTCTTTATCTTCTTTTCCTCTCACGTCATCTCTACACCCCACCACCATCCATTGCCTTCTCTCCTTTAGTCGATTATAAGAAGTTCAGAGCATTCTTTGAATTTTTTGTTGTACTTATTAAAGAATTTTGTAATTCTTTTTATATTAAAAGGAGGCAAATGGGATTCTTATTTTATTAAAAAATGTAAATCAAGAGTTTCTATAATTTTTTTTTCCATTTTAGGTTAGTGGGCCTGAATGAAAAGAAAGTAGGGAAATTTCTCACCACTACCCTAGAGAGTAAGGAATTCGGTCTACTGAATCACATACCTCCCCACAGCATCTTGGACAGAAATAGGTATACAATATGCATTTAGTAAGTACTGTTTGGCTAACTGGTTTCTAAATTTCTGACAGTGTCAGAAAGAAATTACTTGCTCTACGTATAACAATTAAAACACTTTTGTTTCCTTCTAGAATAATTGAAAAAATATTTTCACCTATTATTTTATCATTGCGCATCAGTTACATTTTAATAAATTTTTAAAATTTAAAGTGACTTTGAGCTAATGTTAGTTCATTTAGATGTGTTTTCCAAAGAAAGAATAAGCCTATGGTGTATAAAATAGAAGACGTTTAACATTTTTGCTCTTAGGTGCAAGCTACTTTAAAATGACTTACATTTGGGCCTCCTGGGTGGCTCAGTCGTTAAGCATCTGCCTTCGGCTCGGGTCATGATCCCAGCGTCCTGGGATCGAGGCCCGCATTGGACTCCCTGCTCAGCGGGGGGCCTGCTTCTCCCTCTCCCACTCCCCCTGCTTGTGTTTCCTCTCTCCCTGTGTCTCTCTCTGCCAAATAAATAAATAAAATCTTTTAAAAAAATAAAATAAAATAAAATGACTTACATTCTCTGCTTTTCTCATAGGCAATACCAGCTTAAATTAGACATGAAATATTCTAAATTAAATAAAAACGTTTACACATTTAACTCGATGTTAAAAATAAAAATATTTTCTTTTTTTAAAAAATTTATTTATTTGACAGAGAGAGACACAGTGAGAGAGGGAACACAAGCAGGGGGAGTGGGAGAGGGAGAAGCAGGCTTCCCGCGGAACAGGGAGCCCGATGCGGGACTCGATCCCAGGACCCCGGGATCATGACCTGAGCCACCCAGGCGCCCCAAAAATATTTTCAAATAAGATCTCTGGTTTAAAAAAAATCTGAGTGGAAGGTGATAGCTGCAGAACCCTATATAATTGCTAAAAATCAACCAATTATACACTTAACAATGGGCAAATTTTATGGTATGCAAATTATACCTCAGTAAAGCTATAAAAAAAAAAAACAGAAAATTAAGTACAACATCTAATGTTCTAGCAAATGTGGAAACTCCTTTAAATTGCAATATGCTTATAAATCTAATTGTTTCACCTCAGTAGGTAGCTTTCCACATGGCATACTTTTTCCAAATTCCCTTATCAAAAGATATTTAAAATAAAGACTTGTCTGTCCCTACCTGATCATTCTGCCTGAATATTTTTAAAGATAAATCTTGCAGTCTACACTTCATGGGCTCTGAGAAGAACTTTCAAAACAAAGGCACCTTTGGTCTCCCCTGTCCGTTTGTAAAGTAAGGATGGCTCTGATCCACTGAGACCCTCCATCTGGGCAAGTAGACAACTCAGGACTGGTCACATATTAACATAATAGACCCAAGCATTCACCTCTGCTCTCCTCCCTACTGTCCAGCCACCTCCGTCTTCCCTGCCAAATTCATCTTTCAAGCCTTCCACTGTTTCTTCTTTTCTCTTTCCACTTCCCAAAACTGTTGGTAAAGTCCCCAAATAATCTTACCAGTGGATAACACAAGTGTTTCTATTTTCTGTGCAGAACTAAAGCTAAATGATTTCATGCTTCCTTTTTAAAAAGCAAAGTGTTAATGAATGTCATTTTACATTCACTCAATTTCCACATCCCAAGGAATTTCCTCCTTTTTATAAATGCATCAGGCCATGCATCTTTGCTAGTACTCTTCATTCTCCTGCTCTCTCTTGCTGGAAACACCGTCTTTCTGTTTTACTACCTCCTCCAGTGTAAGCGATGTTCCCAATTTCAGATCACCTGCCTTTGATTGGTGTCTCCTCAGCCGATATTCTAAGTTTTTAAATTCTTTTAAATGTATTTGTCTTCAAATACTGATGCTGTGTCAAATTATATATAGCATCTGATTCTAGTTTCTTAAAGGGATAATTCAATCTATGATTTATAGTTTAGAGGGGGCAGGAAGCTTTAGGCATGAGTGGGCCTCTACTCACTGCATCTTCAAGAATGTTGATGTCCCGGCGCCTGGGTGGCTCAGTCCGTTAAGCGTCTGCCTTCGGCTCAGGTCATGATCCCACGTGGGGGGTCCCTGCTCAGCGGGGCCCCGCGTGGGGGGGGTCCCTGCTCAGCGGGGAGCCTGCTTCTCCCTCTCCCGCTCCCCCTGCTTGTGTTCCCTCTCTCAATCTCTCTCTCTCTGGCAAATAAATAAGTAAAATCTTAAAAAAAAAGAGAGAGAGAGAGAGAATGTTGATGTCCCTCAGAACCCTTAAAGCTACTCCAAAATCATAAAATCCTGTTACGGTTCAAATTCTGTGCTTCTCACTGCACCTTTCTGTGATAAATGGAATTAAATCCTCTCTGGCTGACATCAGCACTGGCAGTAACAACAGTGATGGGGGTGGTGGTGACAGCAGTCCGTGTCGGGGGACACAGTCACAGCCGTGGCGACAGCAAGGGCAGTGAGTGGGGATACCAGCTGCAGGTCCCGTGGACTGACAGCCTGTTCAGTGACAGGCCATTGCCTACACTAATTTACTTAATGCTCACAGCAATTCTGAAAGGGAGGGATTTTCATGCCCATCTTACAGGTGAAGAAACTGAGGTTCAGGAAAGTATAGCGTTGTTTGCTGTGGATCACACAGAGCTAGGAAAAAGCAGAGCTTGGATTCAAGGTGTAGACGACCTCAGAGGCCATATTCCTAGCCTCTCCATCAAGGTGCCTTAAATGGGAGAACCCAGAGAAGCAAGAGCCTTTCTCTGTATGTATCTGTGTGCACTTTTTGTTTCAGCTGCAAGCTACAGAATACCACTCAGAATGCCCATCCTAGAAAGTTGTCCATTTCTGTTAGGTGGAAAGTCACAGAGGGGCTGCCTGGACAGGTGATCCTTGCTGTGTCCTCTTGGGCCACGCTGACTTCGCTAGTAGAACTGCCTGCACCAGGGCCCTGCCTTTCATACCCCATTGATGGTTCCGTGCTCTGAGTTCTTATAGTCAGAGAACTACAGGGAAAAAGATGGGAAGGATAAGAAGGGAGCTTCTCCAGGTTTTTTCACCTTTCAGAAATTGGAAAATAAATCTGATAGGCTGCCCAGGATGCAGGATTCCCCACACCCCACACCCCTTCTGAGGCCATGTCTGAGGGGCCTTCCTGAACAGTTCAACAGGCCTGAGTGGTCACTGCATTCCCCAGTTTGGTGCAGAAGTAACCCCCATTCGGATATTCCAACTATTGCATTCTTAGGAATCATTTAAAGGGCTTCCCCATCAAAGGCCATGGAACATCATCTGTCAGAATTTTAGTACTAATAGTAATGACACATCAGCCCAATGTGAATTGTTGACCATGCAGAATGGCTTCAGTTGAACTTGTAGAAATTCATATAGAGCTACATTAGCCTTGAAATTCTCTGGCCATAGCAGTAATTGGCTATTGACTTTTAATTCAAAATATTATTAAAATACCTATCAAATTATCACTACAACTTAAGTGTTAAAATAAGAAAAATGTGTTCCCTATTTCCCAAGTCTTCAGAAATATCCGTTTACTCTCTTAATGGCAATTTAAAAAAATGTTTATCTATAAAGCAGAGGGTTCCTGATACTCAGAAGCATATACAAGGATCAAATGTCACCTCCTTTAGTCCTTCTTACATATGCTTTAGGTATTTTGAGGACTTAAAATGTCATTCACATATTTATTATTGATTTTCTTCTCACTGAAAATATCCTGCAGTATTTCTGGTGTCATAATTACAGTAAAAGCTGTCAAGTGGAAACTCAGGATGGAAGCATGTTATATTTCAGTTGTTCCCGAATTCATTTATTAAAATTACATTTTCAGGGCACCTGGGTGGCTCAGTTGGTTGAGTGTCCAACTCTTGATTTCAGCTCAGGTGGTGACCTCAGGGTCATGAGATGGAGCCCTGCGTTGGGCTCCAGCTCAGCACAGAGTCTGCTTGTCCCTCTCCCTCTGCTCCTTCCCTGCCCCCGTGCTCGCTCGCTCGCTCTCTCTCAAATAAATAAATAAATAAAATCTTAAACAATAAAGTGAAATAAAATTACATTTTCACATATTTGCTTATCTGCACCTTACCTACATACATTTTTTTCAGCCTCATCCTAAGTAATAATACCTCTGAAGTAACAGTTTAGATATGGTAGTTATTTTTTGAAAATCACATCAAAATAAAATTTTTAAATATACAGTATCATGTAAAATAAATATATATTTTTAAAAAGTGTTATATTTAAATATTTTTCTGTAACCATCTCAGCATTGTTACCAGTCATACTTTGGAGTACACCAAATAGGGGAAAGAGTTTGGGATTTGGGGTGATAAACCTTAGATTCTAGTCCTATCCTTCCCATAAGTTCCTTTAAAAAGGTTAACGAAATCTGAACTGCAGTTTTTGCATCCATAAAACAGAAATTACCATGCCCTGCCTCCTGCAAGTAAGATGTCTTTGAAATGTTTTGTAAAATCATAAAGTACTATCAGATGAATCTCTTTTTTTGGCAATGGGTCTTACTAATAAGATTGCACCTCCCCAATTTTCAGTTTGGAAGTAAATATTCCAGGCCTTACTAAGGTCTATAGTTAAACTAGAGCGTAGGCTTGAGAGAATCCATATTTCCTCCTCAACGGAGAATGAACATCCATCCCTCCCCCTGGTGCCCAGGTCAACCTATCTATGATGGTCCCACTCAGAATCAAAGCTGGACCGGGCCAGCTCTTAGCTTTCCCATTGTTGGATCCCTAGAGCACCCTTAGAGGGAGAATGCCCAAAATAGAGGAAAGGAAACAGGTGGTTCAACCTCTTCCCCTCAAGGTCCAGGAAGGAGCAAGTAGTGGGTTCACCAGGGCATGCAACAAGAACAGAGGGATTCCGGTGGGTTCCAGTCCAGCTTCATCAAGAACAAGCTAAGTCCTTCCTGCATAAGGAAAGTCAAGCAGCTAATGAGGAACAGAACCAGCAATCATCCATCTTAATATAGGCTGGATCAGGCTCCCTTTCCTTAGATCCTAGAGAATCCCATTCAGCCATAGACCGATGCAGTATCTCATACTGTGATCCTTTCATTTGCTTGATCTATTGAATCACTGGTGACCAGAGGCATGGAGGGCTCCTGCAGAACAGAGAAAGTCAACCCCACTGGTGTGTCTCTATGTGCTGTTCCCAGTATCCCCCACCCCTCTCTTGTTCCTTTGGCATCCCTGACCTTCTAAACCTGACTTTAAATGTAACTGTTCCTCAAAGCCTTTCCCTAGCCAAACCACCTCCATTTTGATGGCCCTGTTTCTCTGTAGCTCCTCAGTCCTTAAGTACCACAAATATGACAGACTTGCTTGCACTTTAACTGTTACATCACTTGCATGAGTTAACCTGACCCCAAGCCAGCATCACATTTGTTAGGGAAAGTCACCGTGTCCTACTGGAGGCTCAGCAAGTGTTAGCCAACTGACCAGTATTACCAGACCAAGGAAAGATCAAGTGGCACAGAAAGATGCTTGCAGAATGAAGGAGAGGAGATGGGTAAGATAGATAGCATCTTCCCAAATCACTCTCCCCTCAGTCACCCAACTCGAGCCCCACAAAAGAGCCAGGCTCCACTCCAAACCATGTTTTGAGTACTGGGTTCTGGGCATTCAAAGATCTATGAGACATGGCCCCTTCCTCAAGAGTCTCACAGCTTAGTGAGAAAGACAGCAGTGTAAACAAATCATTACAATGGAGTGTGACAAGGCCTGTAATGGGAGGCTGTACAGAGAAAGGAAGAAGAAGGGCGCCTGGCTGGCTCAGCAGAGCATGTGACTCTTTTTTTTTTTTTTTTTTAAGTAAGCTCTATGACCAATATGGGGCTTGAGCTCACGACCCTGAGATTAAGCGTTGCACACTCTACCAACTGAGCCAGCCAGGCGCCCGGAGCATGTGACTCTTGATCTCAGGGTCGTGAGTTCAAGCCCCATATTAGGCATGGAGTTTACTTAAAAAAAAAAAAAAGGAAGGAGAATTTAGCCCTACCAGGGAATTCCAGAAACACTTCATAGACCTGACATCTTCTGACATTTTGAAGGATGAGGAGTTTACAGGAAAGACAGGGAAAGGTCCTTGAGAGCAGAGAACAGAGCATATGGGAGAGGTACAGAAGAGTGTGGGTGTGGATGCGGGTGGACTGGCAGGAGACAAAGCTGAGACCAGAGGCAGGGTCTGGTCTACTCATGGGGAGTCCTGGGATCCCTGCTTAGGAGATTGCACTTGATTTTGTAAGTCCAGAGGGAGCCAAAGCCAGGTTTAAGCAAATGGATAATCCTACCCAGTGTTTTAGAAAGATCACAACAAGATCCCAATTAGGAAGGTGCAACTCTCCAATCAGCGTCCCAGCAGTTTCTCAGTGAGACCTTCCCACTGCGCTGTGGGTACCTGGCACCCAAACTAACATCCTTAAAAGGAATGTCATAACCAAATCATGGGGTGACCAAGGGCTGTCCTAGGGCCTGTCCAAGGACTCTCCAGGGTGATAGGGTGAAAAATGGGAAAGACAGAAGAACGAAAGTGTCCATCAGAATACCTCAGTGGAGTATCATACCCCCTCCCCCTTTTTGAGGAGTAGGGAGGAGCCGCTGATTTTGTGAGTGAGGAAGAGCTCATCACAGGCCATGCTGGGCCTGCAAGATTTGAGTAAATAGAGGGCACAACCAAGAAGATCCTGAAGAGAAATTTCATAATGGCCAATGCTGACAAAAGTTTTAGGAATTCACTGGGAACTGCTGTGAGGCAAATATTTCACTGGGCATTAGGCTTAGAGTCATACAAGAGGAGTGTCACCCTACAAAAGGACCATGACAGCTCTACTCAAGCATTATCATTTGGGCCAACAGAGCGCCACCATCACCGGGACGCCCGAGAGAACTCCCCGAGTGCCCAGAGACGTGATTTGAAAATGAAAGTGAGTAGGGAAAGAATTAGATCCTTTCGTGTTTCTAGTAAATTAACCTTTTAGTACACTAGAGACAAAGTTCTCAGGTATTACGTGCCAGGGATGCAACATATATGTGGTATATATGATATATAACATTGCTCTAAATGTTTCCTGTGGATGATTACTGTCATCATCACTTGTTTTCTTTGCAGTACAGATAACACATATGCTAAGGTGGTGTTGCCCTTCACTTCCAGGAGTCTGAAACCCTACACGTGTGTATAGTAAAATGTGCCAAAGTGATTGACCAGGGATTTACTACAAGTAACTTCATAGGTAACTGTTGAGTAAGAGCCCATTGCATACAGAGCTCCATGGCCAGTCTAGCCGGGAATGCATGATCTGCGCTAGGGACACAGTATCACCTCCACATGAAATGTGTGACCTGACAACAGTGATCCTGAGTGCACAAGAAGGGCACTCATTTCAGACCCTCAGATCGCTCTGTGCTCATCACGCTGGCCTTTTTC
This sequence comes from Mirounga angustirostris, assembly GCF_029215605.1. Lineage (NCBI taxonomy): Eukaryota > Metazoa > Chordata > Mammalia > Carnivora > Phocidae > Mirounga > Mirounga angustirostris. The sequence goes on along the minus strand of NW_026991711.1, from coordinate 11,470,932 downwards.
CTGATTCTTTTTGCATTTGACGGCACCTGCTTCTTTTTTTTCCTGTCTCCTCCAGCACACGCTCCTTGAGGGCAGGGATCAGGCGGGATCCATATCAAAGTCAGCCTAATTATTTCTAAGCAGGGGAGCTAAAACACAGCACTTCTGCAACTTGAATGTGCTTTAGAATCCTGAGATGATTCCTGGCCAAGCCTCCACCCCCAGCCTTCTGCATCACACCATATAGGATGGGGCCCTATATGCATTTTAACAAGCCACACCCCCTACCATTCCCCTCAGATGGATTCTGGTCCAGTTGGTCAGGAAAGCCACTCAGAAAACACTTTTCAGTCTAGGGGTGCCTGGGTGGCTCAGTTGGTCAAGCATCTGCCTTTGGATCAGGTCATGATCCCAGGTTCTTGGGATGGAGCGCCCCCCATCGGGCTCCCTGCTCAGCAGGGAATCTGCTTCTCCCTCTCCCTCTCCCGCAGCTCATGCTCGCTCTGTCTCTCTGTCTCTCTCTCTCTCTCAAATAAATAAATAAATTAAATCTTTAAAAAAAAAAGAAGAAGAAGAAGAAACACTTTTCAATCTATAAGCCTAGGGTATAAGCCTGGAGAACACCCTCTGGATCAGCTAGAGCTAGCTTTTGTCCCAATTCTACACCTCAGTAGCTACAGGGAAGGCATGTATCCGTTTCTTAAGTTCCTTGTGCCCCAGTTCCCTCAGTTACAAAATGGGGATAGATACAAGACTTAACAGAAACAAAATGGAATGGTGGCTGCCAGGGGCTTCCAGAGAGGGGATGGGGAGTAAGTTGTTTAATAGGTAGAGAGTTTCAGTTCTGCAGGATGAAAAATTTCTGGAGATCTGTTGCACAACAGTGCAAATATACTTAACATTAGAGAAGTGTACATTTCAAAGTGGTTAAGGTGATAAATTTTATGTTATGTGTTTTTGCCACAATGAAAAAGAAAAAGAATTTTTTAAAAGAAATTTGTAATAGGGTTGCATAGTAGTATCTCCCTCACAGTGTTCTTATGAGCGTTACATGAAATAAAGCTTGTCAAGTCTCTGGCTCAGTCACTGATCTAGCAACTGCTCAAAAAATTATAGCTATTATTATTGTGGTAGTCCTGGTTGTTAAGGTAGTTAATTATGAATAAGTTACTATTTAAAGGCATTTTAAACCAAATTATAGTCTGAATCTTCAAGCTGATGGAGGCTCTCTTTATTTTTTGAAATGGTGTGCCAATTTCTCAGGAAAGCACTGGGCTGTAAAATGGAAACTTATCTCTAATCATTCATTAAGGACTGTTTCAAACCCTCCCCACAAATCCAAGTAACATTTGACAGACTGCATTTTTACCAGATCCTGACCAACAGACCCATTCACATTTCACATGTAGATCCTTATGTTAAAAACCCCAGCCATATTATAGGTCGATATGTGAAAGCAGGAGGATATTCATTTTAGGCGGTCTAATTCATAACACTAAGATCCTCAATTTGTAGAGATGAAGGAGACAAACAAAAATGTTGAACTTTGTTTTTCAGCTTAGGCTTAATGAAGGAAGTCAAGCAAAATCTGCCACCGTAAAAGAAAGAAATGATCTCCATGAAATATTTTGCATCTTTGATGTGCACGTGGAACCCAAAGCAGATTTGGGAAACATGGCATAAACCCAAGGCCGTCATTTTGATTCTCTGCGCATCGTTTTGATTTCATGTGCATCTATTCTAATTTTGTCTCTCCAGCCTATTATTTAAATCTTAGCAGGACAGATGTGCTGTTTTACAGGGCCATAATCCACTTGGTGGGCGGATAACCAGGAGGCCTTTGGTCTTCATCATTTACTCCAATAAGAAAACTAGACTATTGCCTTGTAAAACAGCGTGAGTCCTCCGCCCTGATTTCACATGCTATGCTAACCCATGGAACATCCTTGGAACTTCTAACTGAATTCATAAAACTCATCATGGTCACAGAGATGACCAAAATTCACTCTAGGCTGAACGAAATTAGGCAAAAGTCAATCTAGAAATATAAACAGTAAAAATGAGAGGGTTGGAAAATGACTTCAGGTATAGGATTTTAGGCCAGCACAGGTTCTCATATGAATCAGATTTATCATTCTAAGGCTGAGAAGGTTAGATACCCACTGGTGAAAACTCTAATCCCAGTGGCTTTTAAATCTCTCTTGATTGAAAAATAAATTCTAGGGGCACCTGGGTGGCTCAGATGGTTGGGCATCTGCCTTCAGCTCAGGTCATGATCCCAGGGTCCTGGGATCGAGTCCCACATCGGGCTCCCTGCTCGGCGGGGAGACTGCTTCGCCCTCTGCCTCTGCCTCTGCCCCCCCCCCCCTCTCTGACTCTCATGAATAAATAAATAAAACATTTTAAAAAATAATTAAAAAAATAAATTCCAAAGTCATTACTAAGGATTCCCTGCCACTTTTTGGGGGGGGTTTTTTTTTTTTTTTTTTTTTCCCTGCCACTTTTTAAAATCTCCATCCTATGTGTAATTCTTGTAATTGTGGGAGATAAGGGTTTTCAGAGAGACCAGGAGCCCCATCCCAGAACTTTTGAGTAATGACAACATTGTCTGTCAAGAGGTGGTACTTGTGAAATCAGAAATGGGCGGCAGTATATGCAGCTGGACCATCAGCAAGAATTATGATTGCTCCCATCCACCAGCATCCTTGCCAACAGGTGGAAGGAAGGAAGAGAAGAGCTGTGATTGTAAACAGCAAGAAGAAGTGATTAAAAGAATGTAAATAACCAGACATGAACTTCAGATTCTGGGCATACTGCCTTCTGTCCAGTTAATTTTTTTTTCTGATGCAGTAAAGACACTACCTCGTTACCTTAATACGGGGGTTTCTAATAAAGGCTTGAGGTTCCAATACCCAAATATTAACTCCAGCTCTAACTTCTCCTAGTCACATACCTTGGAAAATCACTTAACTACCCTGGGCCTCAGTTTCCTCATCTAGAACAGGACATAGATCACATGCACATTCACTAAGTATTTGCAGAAGCTTAAAAGAAAATGTATCCGTAAAATGGGGATAAACTAGGAGTTCTCAGAAACTCTTTCCAGACTCACCATTCAACAGACCTGTGACTTCTTTGTTACAGGCTCATGTCCCTTGTCATTCTAGTCCTCTTCAGCATGTATATACCAACAGAGGAATCTCTTTTTATTAAGTACAGTCCTACCTTACATTTTCTCATCACATGGTAGTGTTACCCCTCAGTTATGTTACAAGAAGGAAGCATTTTGCCATTAAACTGATGATACAGTTATTTTTTCAAACAACAATTGGTGACCAGAGCATGTTACTATTTTTTAAGTTCTATGCAATATTTTTAAAACTATATAAGGAAGTATTTGCATTTCCTTCCATAGTTGTTTTCTGCTTGATTTCAAGAGTTAAATGAACAGTTTCAAATACCTTCTGTGTGATGCTTTTCCCCTCCATTAAAATGCTGAAGGGTTTGTTTGGGTTTTTTTCCCTCTTTAGGAGGAAAAAAGAAATCTTTCCCCTGTAATTTACTTTGGCTTTCTCAAAAGTTGGGTGGGAAAGTCAATATAATTCAGGTAGAATCTAAAATGTTCTTGTTGTACAAGTGTGCACAGAAAGGAAGCCTATAATTTCTGAACATTCTTTCAGGAAGTTTGTGTTCTCTGTTTTCCAGGGAGCCTTTACTTTCCAAGGGAGTATGACCGACAAGCCGTTACTGAAGCAAGCCCAGAACATTGTTACGCTTGCCACATCCATCAAGGAAAAATGATCTGTTAAATGAAGCTCTCATCAGGTGGGCTGAACATATACAGTGGGTTTCTTAAAGACAAACCATAATACTCAAGGCAACTTGTTAGTATGCCAGATTGGAACCTTTCTCCCATTTACAGTTCAAATGGTTACAATGTTAATCACAATTTTTGTGGGTGTATTATCTCACTGGCCAGTTATTCCTCTAAAAATGAACTTTCTCCTTTTTGATTCCAAGCTTAGGACTTTATTGCTCATTAATGTGTTACAAATATGCACTTATGATTTCACAGGGAGATAAAATAGTGGAGAGAGATGGGCTTGGGGGGATGTTAGGTCTTTAATGAAACAGATCTTTCTCGAATATGTCCGCTCCCTTCACATTTCTCATGTTAGATGTTTCCCACATTGTTCATTAGTCGACACTGTAAATAGTTTTAAGGCCAGTCTTGTGCCTCAGTCGTTAAGCGTCTGCCTTGGGCTCGGGTCATGATCCCGGGGTCCTAGGATCGAGCCCCGCATCGGGCTCTCTGCTCAGCGGAGCGCCTGCTTCTCCCTCTCCCACTCCCCCTGCTTGTGTTCCCTCTCTCGCTGTGTCTCTCTCTGTCAAATAAATAAATAAAATCTTTAAAAAAAAATTGTAGTTAAATGAAGGGGTTACGTTTATTTCACTAGAAATCTGATAAAATGAGAGATGGCATAGAAAACTTAAGTATCAGATAGCTTCTAAAAATAAATCTTCAAAGCTGATTACTCTTAACCTCCACCTCCCAAAATGAAACATCCATACATTTGAACCGGTAGATGAGAACTATGAAAGCCCTCATCCTGGGTGAATGCTTTGGGTCAACAGTTACCAGCAATTAAAAAAAAATGTGCAGAAACACAAGACCATCCATTCTCTCCCTTAATTTCCCCATTTAACTGTTTGCCATGGAGGCCGCTTCCCCCTGTAAATGTATGGCCGGGACAGGGCCCCCTCAGCAATAAACTTGTAGCCTCTAAGAAGACACAATGCGGCCGAGCTGGTGCATATGGTCCCCTGCGAGATTTGCATCACATTAGAGATGCTGCTGCAGGTCATACGGGCGGTGTGGTTAACGGGCTTAGTAAAGCTGTTTTGAAGAGGTTAACCCAGCTTGTAGGAAGGGTAAATAAACATAACAACCAGCCATTCTTCCCTATTCAGCATGTGCTCTTATACTGAAGGCTAAAGGGTATTGAAGCTGGGGAGGATCAACTTGTGTTTGCCAGAGGACGCCAATGAAATCTGAAACACCAACAATCAGAGATTTTGTTTCTGCTCCTCATTAAATCATGAGCTTTTGTGTTGAGACTCTGGACGACTGTTCTTTAAGAAATTCACAGAATGGGAAGTTTTAAACTCTACACCAACCTTTTCATGACCTACACAGCCGCAAAGCTGCTACTCTTAGACAAACACCGCGGGGAAGGCTGTTCTGTTTCTTTAAATTTGTAAATAGAAAACAGTTGTTTTTTTATTTTCATTTTTCACCTCCTCCTACACCCTGGTTGTTTATTTCCTCCATGGCCCCAACGGTATGGCCCAGCCAGGGGTCTGCTCTGCCCCTGCTTCTTGCAGTTCCTACAGGAAGCCGAGAGGTAAGTGGAGTTGAAGGTTATATACAAGGAGGGGCGCCATGGAACCCAAGCCGAGTGGGAGAGGCCCACACACCGTCCCGCAACCCCCACCCACCCAGTGCACTGAAGGAAGGGGATGATGCAGTTCTGCCAGGCGGGCGGAAGGAACCGGATCCAGGCAGGACGGTTCTGGGGAAACACATTCTGGAAACACCAACTAATAATCCCAAACCTGGGATCTGAGGCCACAGCTCTTGAACGGGGACGGGATGTGCTAAGCTGGGGTCCCGGCCTGCCTCGGGCGGGGGGGGGGTCTCCTCTCCTCTGCGCACCCCTCTCTCCAGCCCCTCCTGAGAGCACTGTCACTCTTCACCTTGGCCATCCTGTGCTGTCCCCGAATTAGCTAGAAAGGAAGGTGGGAGCTAGCCGCATCCTCACATGGCGCGGCCGGAAGGAGGAGGACGGTATCTCAGCCAGTGTGGGAAGAAGACTGGCCTCCAGTCACACTGGGCTTTAGGCCTTCGGGGCGGCGGGCAACGGTCATAGGAAAAGCAGCACGCCCAGTAAGGTCCCTCTCCGGGTGGTGCTGAGAGCCGGGACGTGGCTAGGACTCCCCACCGCCATCACCAACAGGCCCGTGGGTTCCTAGATCACCACACCTTTACCTGACACCCAAATGTCACATTTATCATCTTCCTTGTAACCCTGTGTTCCCAATTACGGTCATATCATGAGACTAGGACCCACTAGGGCCAAAAATCTGGACCACTCTGCTCTGGTCCCACTCCGAGCAGAAACCCTGACCGAGGGCCCCCAGAAGAGGGTTTAGTTAGGGTCAGAGGTCCTGGGGAACTCCTCCAGTTGGCAGTGGACTACAAGAAGAGGACCTCGCAGCCATCCGATTAATTAAAAACCATACCTGTTTATATTTTGTGTAGCTCATCACAAGCCGCTTCGCCATATCACCCCCTTGTTATTAATTCTTGGGGGCTAAATTATGGGTAACACTATTAAAACATTATCAGAACTAATGAGAAACAATTACTTAGAAAATGAGCCAGGACAAGATTGAGTTGAGAACATCAGTGGTGATCACTGTAGATTAGTTTAATAAATCATCAGGTGCGGGGCAGGACTGTATGTATGCAAAGCCCTGTCACGGGAAAATGAAATTGAGATTTTTTTTTTGCATAATTTTTTCATTAATCTCAATAGGACCCGTGTGGTGTAGATTGTTTTATTCCCCTAATACCTTGCCTGAGGGGGGGTGCCCAATAATGTCTTCATTGTTTTACTGAGGTCTTAATGACAATCTGTGACAACCTCATTTTAATGTATAGAGGATTATATCAATACAATCATGTTTTATTGAAATGGTGAGGCGGAAACGCCAGTGGAGTCCCGCACTGTCTGTGAGCACAAGTTGGGAATTTCCCCGGCATCTGGGTGCAGTTCCCTTCAGATTTCAAAGTACTGAACCGCTCGCTGCCCTCAGGTCCTCTCCTCCAGGGACAGGCTGGGAAAAGCTTCCTCAAGAAGACTTCACCACCTCCTATTTGAATTTGAAAGTAGCTCGTTGCTTGCCATATTTTGCTGGGTAAATGGAACAGACCTTGTAGGGTTTGTCTGTTTCCTTTTCTAAAATATACCTGTTACCCTCATCTTTAACACATTAACCCTTAATAGTTCTGCCCTCGTTCCTCGTTGGGGAAACTGACCTTCACTGGAGACGTTGTATTTTCTAACTATGTCTTGAGAGGATAAAAAAGAACACATGCTTTTTAATTCGAAGGACATTCTGGTTTTATGGTTTCCGTTCATCTTGGAAAGCTAACTGTCGTCCGTTTTTAGTTTTCAGTTTTACCTCTAGTACTTGGAAGGCAACTGATCGTACGAAACAGGTTATGAGATTACCAGCAGGATCTTGTGCATATTAATGCCGGCGAGGGCCACCGAGCCGGTCTGTCACCGCGGAGTTTATGCCCCAGGCTCGGGGACACTGTCCTCGCAGCCCAGAGACCCTCCCCCGGTGAAAGGTTTTCACGCTGCAGTTTCGGGGGGAAGTGGAGGAAAGTAATTAGCAGAGCTCAACATTTGAATGTTAAAACTTTCATCTTCCTTTCCGCGCTTTATTTTAACTCGGGCCGGGGGTGGGGGGCGAACAGAGCGAACAAAATGGCAATTAAAATGCCTAACTTAGTACCTGAAAGCTTGCGCCGTGGTACCGGGCAGCTTTTTGCCGCCCTGTGATGGGTGATTGCGGATGTTTGGTGGTGGTTTGTTTGCATTCCAGCAATTATCTGGCCGCATATTTCCTTCCGAATCGGTAAGAACTGCCAACGACATAAAGAGTGTGATGTGTGGGAAGAAACTGAAATCGTCGTTAGCGCCTTTTGTGGTCGTTGGCCGTCGATCCGACCCGTTCCAGCTAAGCGGGCTGAAGCCTGCAGAATTTTCATTTAAAAAAAGAAAGAACAAAAACAAAAAACTGTTTACAGGTCTGGTAAAAGACCAGGGATTTGTCGCTCGCGCCCTTCCTTTTGACATTTTTGTCTGGAAGGGAGCGGCTCGGTGTTTGCGCTTCCGACGGGAAGGGCTCGGCGAGCCGGGGCTGCGCGCCCCGTCGGAAGGACGTGCGCCCGCGGGGCCCGGACACGCGGAGTCCGCGTCCCCCGCCGCGCGCGCTTCCCGAGGACCGAGGGCGGCCGGCGGCGCGCGGGGGCACCGGGCCGCGGAGCCTGGGGGCGCCGGCGGCACCGCGCGCGCCGTCCCTTCCCGGCGGGGCGCGGCCTGGGCCGGGGGAGCCCAGTGGGCCGGGGCTGCGGGCCCCGCTCGCCCGCCCGCCCGGAGCCCGCGGGCCTGTCGCGCAGCCCCGCTGTAATGGTGGCAGATCAAAGGCTGCCCCGTGTCCCCGCGGAGCCCGGGACGATCCCGCGCCTTTGTGAGCTGTTGCTAGGAGCCGGAGAAACTAAGGGAAAGTGTCAGGAGCATGTTAATCAGACTCGTTACAGTGTAACAATAACGTCTCTCTCGGGTCTCCCAGGCCCCCAGCACCCCTGGCGCACCCCGCGCACAGGCCCGACACCTGCGCGGGGCCCTCGCGCCTGCCCTGGGGACCGGCCGGCCCCGATGTCCCTCCGGCTCGAAGTCAGCGCCTGGGCCGGGAGCAAGGACGAGCCCTCGGACCCTGCAAGCGACCGGCGCATCTCTTGGGCCCAGATCCCCTTGACCAGACCCCCGCGCGCCCTTAGTCTGCCGGGCTCCAATCCGGATGCGTGGCCGGAGGGACCTGCGGAGGACTCGGGTCCCCCTGCTTTCAGTCATTGAGTTGAATTTCCCACGATATTCAAACACGGTATTAGAATCAAGAGAAAAATGAGCATTCCATTTTGGGTGGCTTTTTTGCTTTTGCTTTTTGAATCTTCAAAAGATTCAAAAACCAACTTTTCCAATTTCCCTGTCAAATCCATAGAGGATACTGTAAGTGATCATCCCGAGTTTAAAAACGAAACAAAACAAAAACAAGAAAACTTTTCTGAAAGTAAGGATTTCTCTGAACTTTTTTCAGAGGATCCATTCATTCATTCGTTTATTCATTCAACAAACATCTGTTGAGCCCGACCCAGTGCCAAGCAGCCAGCTAGCATGAAAGTCGTAGGACTGGTTCCGGATGCACTTTTCTTTCAAAATTAAAACGCTCTTGTGTGAAGTCAAAGGAAGAGCAAAGGCGTAAAATAATGTCAAATGCCGCAACAAAAGTGCCATTGACGACAGTAGTGAAGGTAACGAGAGAGGTGCGGATTAAGAATTTAAAACATGTGAAAAACTACAGACCGTATGCTTGGAAAACCAGCCACTTCTTGCACCCATTTTATCTCCTTCTCCCCTCCTCTTTTGGTCTCCAGGAGCTCGGCCAGTCTGCAATCCTGAGGCCGGGAGTCCTGCCTGAAGTCTGAAGAGTAAAGTCAGCTTGTAAACAGCCTGTCCGACTTCCTAAGGGAACAAACACTCAGGCTTGTCCCGTTCTCCCCTTGGCTGTACACAGGGAATTGGAAAGCTGGGCTCCAGCTTAGGACAGAATTTGGCCAACCGGGGGTGCCTTTCTCCAGTATGAGCTCTTGTTCAGGAACCAAGGAAGTTCCCTTGGTTTAAGTGCTGAACCCTAAGTCAAAGACAGAGCTTTCTATTTAACGGAAGGGATAGAAAACTCACCCTTGGAGTATCTGTGCCTGTTGACCTAGAGGGAGTCCGTAACTATGTTAGGCTTCTCCACTGGTCAAAATCAATTTCTCACACTGTGTGTGCAACATGTAAACATATAGAAAACTGGTCCCAGAGATTAGTCTAAGCCCTGGAAGGAATTTTCAAGATTCCTCTCATTACATGTTGTGAGAGAGCTGATATACTGAAAACTCCATCTTGTGAAAAACAAGGAAGACCAACCACCAACAGATGTTAAAATATCTAGCTAAAGGGGAGAAATTCAGTGAAAACAAACTGGATTTTTTGGTCTACATAATGCCACATAGCTGGTTTGGCCGGGTTCTGTTTTGTTTTGAAACAATGAAGAAATTGCCTTAGTTATTCAGACACAGAATTAAGAGAAAAATGAACATTCCATTTCAGATAGCCTTGTGGTGGAGAGTTTCTTCAGAAGATACACACTCTAGGTATGTGGCTTAATTTTTTTTAAAGATTTTATTTACTTTTTTGACAGAGAGAGACACAGCGAGAGAGGGAACATAAGCAGAGGGAGTGGGAGAAGCAGGCTTCCCGCTGAGCAGGGAGCCCGATGCGGGGCTCGATGTGGGGCTCGATGTGGGGCTCGATCCCAGGACCCTGGGATCATGACCTGAGCCGCAGGCAGACGCTTAAACGACTGAGCCACCCAGGCGCCCCTTAATTTTATTTTTTTTAATGGGCTCTTTTGAGTTCCAGGGAAGGAAGAACATAAAAGCTAACATGAATTTCTGGCTTAGATTCTCCGGGGAAACTGTGTTAATAACCCAAACTCCCAAACGAGGAAAGGACCACACCCGTTTCCTCCAGTGGGTTTCCAGGGACTGGAATTCGGGCAGCAACTTCCGGCGGTGGCGTTGGGGGGAGACTCTGCGGCGCATCTCCCAGTCTGGCTTGAGGGAGCTCCCACCAGCAGCAGCCCCACGGGCATTTCCACACCAGAGCCGCGTCACCTCTGTCAAGGGGCTCTGGCCACGAGCAGCCGGGCTGCGACTGGTGGTAGTTCCTGACCCTCTTCTGCAACCCCCTCCTCTCACCCAACAAACTCCTAACCACTTTGCAAGGCATACCTTGAAGGTCACGTCTGAGAGGTGTCCCCAGCTGCCCACAGACGACTCGCTGACCCTCCCCCAGTCCTTCCATTGCCCTGGATCAGATGGTGGCTGTTGTGTGTGTGTGTCCCCCAAAGAGTGTGGATGCCCTGAATCCTGGACGCTGCCATGCATCTCGCGTCCCTCTCCTGCTCACCTCTCCCCCCCAGCAAGGGTTCGCTCCAAGGGTGATCATTCGAATCGGGAACAGAGTCTTTCTCCGTCAGACACTTAGGTTCTAATCCTGGCTTTCCGATGACCAGGTTGTGTCACATTCAGACAAGTCGTTTATTCTCTCTGAGTATCAGTTTCTTCAACTAGAACAATAATACCTAACTCAGAGAGTTGCTAGGAGGAGGCAGTGGGCACGGAATGCACCAGCCGGGTGCCCTCGCCCCGTCCCCACTCGCGCGCTCGGCCGGCCGGGGCCGGGGAGGTCAGCAGACAGCCCCCAGCTGTCAGCCACCCGGCAACATCTGCCTCAGCTGCACACAGCTGCCCAGACTCTCAGCCTCCTCGGGGCAGCCTGCATCCGGTGATGTGTAGATTTTACCACGATTTAAAAAAAAAATCATCTTTAGAAAAGAATGAATGTCAAATAAATAAAAACAAACAAATAAATAAATATGGTATTTTTTCGAAAGTACTAGCATCATGCTTTCAGGCATTCAGGAAAGGTCAGATAATTTCCATCTCGGTGCCCAGCCTGTGCTGCAGTCCAGGACGGGAACCCCCATCCCCCTTCTCCCCCCCCCCGGACCCCCCCCCACAGCAAAGCTGGCTGGAAAGTGAATTTCTATCAGGTGAACCCCATTTTCTCGTTCACTTTTATTGGCCACTGAAGGCTCTGGCCTCACAGGAGAACATACTGGTGGGACCGACCCCTGGACACGCTGGGCGGGGTGGCACACTCCCAACAGCCATGCACATTCCAGGGGAGCTTTGTGGCTCTTTTGCTGTTGTTGTTCAGGACCCCCGAGTCCCATTCCTGGACCATGGAAATTTCTTTCACCATAGAGCTGTTCTGACTACGAATTCATGTTAGCATCCTGTCCAACCACCCTGATTTTGTCCTCACTGAAGCTCGGGAAGATTATGCAGTACCGATTCCTGGCGGAAGGGGGCTCCATCCACATAGAAAACACAGAATAGGAGCGGCCTCCTGGAGCTGCCCAAATATTGGCCCTTTCAGTGGACTTGCTCAAGGTCACACAGCTGGCAAAACCAAGCCTACAACGAATGTCTGAATGTCTTGAAATTAAAGCACTAAACCACACAGCTCCACACCCAAGAATTCCTCAGATTTCTGGTGTTACATTAAGTTCCCCACTAAGGAAGCTCCAAATCAGTTTTCTGAAACAATGAGAAAAAAGCTGAAACCTCTTTTTCTTTTTTTTTTAAGTAGGCTCCACGCCCAACGTGGGGCTTGAACTTCCAACCCCGAGATCAAGAGTGACACGCTCCACGGACGGAGCCAGCCGGATGCTCCATAGTCCTTCATTCACTGTGAACTTGGCACGGAAACCTCGTTTTCACTAACTGCCTCCCTCAGACACAGTCCCGGACCCAGCAAAGGTATCTGAGCTCATCACAACTGAAACAAGTAGTCATCAGACGCAGTTAGGAGACTCCACCACCGGGCAAATGCCACCCTGAAGTGGGCCTCCATGGCCCCTGGCTCCTGTAGGCCCTGGATCACCCCCTAGATGGAACATTTTGCGTGACTGCCCACTGAGGACTGGTCTAAGTGGCAGGAGAATGTCTTGGGTGGTCTGAAGATAGGAATCCCAGTGGAGGGATGAAGGAGCAGGACATAGCTCTCAAGGACAGAGGGTGCACTCACCAAGCCGTGTTAGCTCTCTGGGCCTCCTCTTGGCTCCAACCTCACTGCTTTGGCCGCTCCTCCGTCACCTTCATTCTCTGTCTCATCTCTCCTCTCTGGTCCCTGTGTCTGCTCTTGGTCTGCCTCTACTTCGCTTTTCCTTATAGTCTTACTTTCCTACCTCCCCTTGCCATTCCAAATGCAAAATCAACAAATGTAGCGAAGAAAACGAAATGGGGTAGCAATTTTTTTTCTAATTCTGTGTCCATGTTTTGGAGGTAAATCTAGCATCCTAAATTGGGGGCTGTTTGCAGGATGCTCCATAGTCCTTCATTTACTGTGAACTTGGCACAGGAACTTTATTAGCCCATTTTACTGCAGAGAGCCTGAGTGCAGGGGACAGCTAATATTGTACTTTGGGAATCAAAGTAGAAATGCCAATGAGGCTGCTAATTATTCAGTAAATTAAATATTGCTGCCCAAACTGCTATTCCTAATGTCCTGCATTTGATCATGCTGTCCTAATGCAAAGGCAACATTCAGATTCTATTTAAGCAATAAAGATGAGGATCCCGCATTACTGGCTCCTTATGTTTTAGTAGAAATTATTTGAGTATGCAACCTGAAATTCATGATACTTATAAGTAACAAAGTTCAAGGATATAAAATTTGATTTCTATTGTGTTCTTTTTTAAAAAAGATTATTTATTTATTTATTTATTTGACAGAGAAAGAGACACAGCAAGAGAGGGAACACAAGCAGGGGGAGTGGGAGAGGGAGAAGCAGGCTTCCCGCTGAGCAGGGAGCCCAATGTGGGGCTCGATGTGGGGCTCGATGTGGGGCTCGATGTGGGGCTCGATGTGGGGCTCGATCCCAGGGCCCTGGGACCATGACCTGAGCTGAAGGCAGCCGCTTAATGACTGAGCCACCCAGGCCACCCCTGATTTCTATTGTGTTCTTAACTGTATTCCTTCTGGGGGTGGGAAGGGGAACATTACCAGAGAGGTAGCAATAGTGATTATTTATAAAAACAGATATTTTCAAATTATGATAAATATTCCATTTTAGGTAACTAAGGATGTGAACCCCCAAATCATTTTTTACACCTTTGCTTTGTAAAAATCTTTTAAAAATCAATTAGTCTTTGTGTCATCTAAGGAATTTTAAATTGTGAAATATATTTATGAGAATATTTAAGGTAAATATCTCCAAAATAAGTAGCAAATGAATGGGCCATGAATTTGCATGCACTCCTTCTGAAAACAAGCACATTTTAAAATGGTTTGTTCAAACGGAACCATTGGTCTTTTTCCTTCCTCCTCAAAGAGCATATGTGTTAGATTAGTACTCAGAAAAGAGCGTGTTTTCATAGCCTCTGCTGCTGCATTTATAAAAATCATGATGATTTTAGGTCTGCACCTTCATTTTTTGAATTTTCAAAACTTGTCCCTTTTTACTCTTTTATTTTCTTTCAACAAAACAAAGACGGAAGAACCCTTTAAGAAATTTTATACATTCCCACAGAGTCCCAGTTTGTTGACCTTCAGGCCACAGAGTAAAACCTTTCTTTTAAGTCAAGCATTCCCCATTGGGAAGCGCTCCAGCTTTTTCTTTTTATGAGGAATTTTAACTGCTGGACTTAATTTAATTATTGTATTTTGTACATACTCCCAGAAGCCCCAGGGCATGAGCTTTACTTTTTTTCAAAACTTTCAAATGAATCTTTAGAAATGCACACTTCTGATGGTAATGTTCCTTCTTTCACTTGTATTTCTAATCTAAATACCAAACTTGCATCTATCTGTTTCCTGACTGATTCGTGGAGAGGTTTCAGCCTCTTTCCGCAGATACACTTGTGAGTAGACAAGTAAGGATGTGGTTATTTGAGCCTTTAGTGTGGATGCCTGGGCTTTATAACAACAAAAGAAAAACCATCTCCAGCTGAACGACATTTTAAAAACTTGATGGTTCTGGGAATGTAGTCTTCAATAAGAACGGTTCCTAGGTGGACACTGCCTTGAAATTAGTAGCATCCTGGCCCCATGGCTACGGTCTGCCACCATCTGTCCTTTTAGTGTCTATGAGCTACTCCCCCCTCCCCCAACATCAACTGCTCCTCCCTGATCCCAGCGGAGGCTCATGTGTGAACACACACTCACACATAGGGAGTTGTCATCCCAAGCTACCAGCTAAGATTCAATATCTTCATTTCTCCTCTATCTTTATCCATAAACATTTCATTGGATCCTTCTGATTTCCAAATCAAAAACTTTGACCACATCTTGACTCTCAAAGGTGAAAAAAAAAATTTTTTTTTTTGTAATTGCCTTAAAACTCATTTAGGAATGTTGAAATGTAGGGCAAATATAAATTTTCAAAAATTCATAACATCTGCCCAAAATACCTCATGGGGTTGGGGTTGGGTCAGTTATGAAGTAAGTTTCATTTTAGGATTTCTGAGACCTCTGAATTTGGGAAGATGTTTTTAAGCAGAATGCTTTGTGAAGTGAACCTGATTTTCTTACTGACTTTGATATAAATTTTAAAATTATAGAAATCACGGCATTTAGGTGCCAGAGAAGGACTTTAGAGATCATCTAGGCCAATGGTTCTTGACCCTGGCTGCACATTAGAATTACGTGGTGGGCATTTAATAAATACCAATGTCTAGGCCCCACCGAGACTCATTAAATCAGACTCTGGTCTGACCTGTCATTTTGCAGATTAAAAAGAAAAACAACCGAGCAAAACTCTGAAAGATTAAATGTGGCTTTTACATTAGGGGTCTAAGTCTAATTATGCTGTAACATAGTTTGGGAACTCCTAGCCAGGCTAAACTTTAGAAGCAAACTTACTTATAAGTAAGTAACAATTAAGTTTCCGTAATTCTGTTTAGGGCCACGTTAATTCTAAAATAGTTGACTGATTTCTCCCATGTGACATACTTTCTAACGTTATACACATTCACATCCCTGACTGATTCACAGAAGAGGTTGGTATAATCATAGTCTTAAAATGTCTTACACTTAATTTTTACACTAAGCTACACTTATGTGGATGGTTACCCTCCTGTACATTTCACTTAAAAGTTCGACCTCTTCAGTGGCAGCATCATACTTCATGACTGATACTCGGCAAATTTTTAACATACATTTAAAACATACAGGCAAAAAGCAATATTTGTCCCAGTTGACATCCGAAGACCTCAAAACACTTGAATTTTACATTGTACAGTGTTTATAGAAATGGAGTCAGGGATGTCAAGTAACAACTCATCTGAGTGAGTCCCCCAGTCCCCGAAGGCAGGAGTGAGCTTAGCCAGCATCTCTGAAGGCCCCGAGAGAGCAAGAGAGGTCGTGCCCAGCAAGGGCTCCTTACAGTAAGAAGCCGGGGGCTCAGCAAGCCTTTGAGCCATCTTTGTAAACACTTGCCCTCATCGGCCTCCCCCAAGAACATCACCTCCCTCACCTTTCCCGCTCCCCCTAATCTGCCTCCTTCTCCCCTTTTCCCATCAGGGATGGCAAGCTCGCAGGTCACAAAGGGAAGGGGAGAGTCCAGTCTTTTTTGACTTGAGGTCCTGGTCCTCTCAGGCAAGGACCTCCCCGGAGAGATCCAGGAGGCTTTGATCTCAGTTATTTGCCTTGGGCTAAAAGACCTCTGGTTGGCCACTCCTCTAGGATCCTAATAAGGCCAGGACCTGGGATCACAGATGCAAACCTTTTTTTTTTTTTTTTTTTTTTTTTTTTTAACCAAAGGGAACACTGAGGTGCGGTGATTCAAGCTATAGAGTTGCTAGGGGAGGGTAGGTAAAGGTTTGGCAGACTGAGCTAGAACAGTCCATTGATTCACCCCTCCAAAGGTATTTATTGAGCTTCTATGATGTGCCTGTGGTTAAGTGATGTCACTGCGTTCGTGATGGCTAGGAGGGCAATCCTAGAGATGGCCCTAAGTCCTCTATGGTCCAGAAGTTTCTGTCAGGAGTGAAAGCAGGGTGGGGAGTTGACCCTTCCTTATTCTGGCTCCCCCCATCCCCATTCTGTTCTAACTACTCTTGATTATCCCTTATAACAAACATGCAGATGAACCAAGAATCTAGCTCCAGTCTGAAACCAAAAGAGGGAATAAAAAGAAGGGAACTTACAAGTATCTTACAGGTAAATGCTGCATGCAGCCATAAAAACGGATGTTTATAAAAAGATTAAAATTTTTTCATGGCAAGAACTGCTGAAAGCAATATGTTTTTGCCTATCAAATGAATCAATCATTTTATGAGTGGTAAGCTCTGGGCCAACACTCACATGGCTGGGGGCAGTGAGACCAGGTGCAGCCCACCTGGAAAATATTGGGCGGTATGTACCAATGGACTTGTCATCATTTTCTTGTACCTCTTAAATCTAGATCTGGGAATTTATCCCAAGAAAATTCTGTGATCCCAAATGTAGAAAAAGCCTCATTCACAAAGACTACTTGATTCACAGTTGTATCATTTAAATTATTGAGGTGTGGGGACGCCTGGGTGGCTCAGTCAGTTAAGCGTCTGCCTTCAGCTCAGCTCATGATCCTGGGGCCCTGGGATCGAGCCCTGTATCGGGCTCCTTGATCAGCAGGGAGCCTGTTTCTCCCTCTGCCTGCCGCTCCCCCCTGCTTGTGCTCTCTCTCTCTTTGTGTCAAATAAATAAACAAAAATTTAAAAATGAATAAATGAATTAATTATTGAGGCATGGTTAAGCAAACCATGGGACATTTGTTTGATGGACTATTAGGCAGCCATGAAAACTGGCGTTTCCAAAGAAAATAAGAAAGTGCTTTTAATATAAAGTCAGGTTCAAAAACAGATACCAAGCTCCAGATGCCGAGTCTGGAGATGGACTACTTGGCTCTCCCACTTACTATCTACCGCTGGTACTTACCTCACTGTGCCTCAGTTTTATTATCTGCGAAATGGGGGTAATAATAGGAACTACCTGATAGGTTGATAGGAAACTTAAATGAGATAAGACATAGAAAGAACAGGACCTGACACATAGTAGGCCCTCAACAGATGTTGGCTGCTATTAGTATTATGATGCGATTACAACCATGTTAAAAAGAAGCCACATCAGAAGAAAATACACCAAAATGTTAGCAATTACTGTGTTTGGGTGACGAGATTCTTCCTTTTACATTTTTGTATTTCCAAATTTTTCATTAAATACATTTCAAATTTTGGGGGCACCTGGCTGGCTCAGTCGGTGGAGCATGCAACTCTTGATTCCTGGGTCATGAGTTCGAGCCCCACATGGGGTGAAGAGGTTACTTAAAAATACAATCTTAAAAAATATATATGTCAGGGGTGCCTGGGTGGCTCAGATGGTTAAGCGTCTGCCTTCGGCTCAGGTCATGATCCCAGGGTCCTGGGATCAAGCCCTGCATTGGGCTCCCTGCTCCGCAGGAAGCCTGCTTCTCCCTCTCCCTCTACCGTTCCCCCTACTTGTGCTCTCTCACTCTCTCTGTCAAATAAATAAATAAAATCTTAAAAATATATATATATATACATATATGTCAAATTTTTAAAAACTAAGTTGGGGGGCTCCTGGGGGGCTCAGGCATTAAGCGTCTGCCTTCAGCTCAGGTCATGATCCCAGGGTCCTGGGATCGAGTCCCACATCGGGCTCCCGGCTCAGCGGTAAGCCTGCCTCTCCCTCTCCCACTCCCCCTGCTTGTGTTCCCTCTCTTGCTGTGTCTCTCTGTGAAATAAATAAAATCTTTAAAAAAATAAAAAATAAGTAAAAACTAAGTTGGAGCTAATTACAAATACAGATCTATTGAAACACTGCTTTTTGATCATTATATATGGACACACTGAGAAGACCCTGAAAAGAGAGGCCCCAGCAGGTAGTCTTCACATGACCCAAAACATCCTGCTGCCAGGACTCTGGGCATGCGCTTCCAAGGAGCTCCTTCTGACTTGGCCACCACGGCCACTTCTCATCACAGGGAGGACAGGCTCAGGTGTGCTGGGTAGTGGACGGCCACCCAAGATTTGCAAGAAAGTACCTGAGTCCCAGTCCCCACTCTGGCACCCACTTCCTGTGGGGGCTCGGGCAGACCCTTTTCCTTCTCTGTAAGGAAGGATCTCTGATGCAGTTAGCAGCTTCAGAGGAGAAAAACAGTTCGAGGGAATTTTTGAGATACTGCCTCGGAGGGAGAAGAATGGATTCTGAAAACTGTAATACTCCACTCCAGCTCTCCTTCTTCCAGGGCGGAGGGCCCATCTGCTCTGTTTACACACCTGGACCTCGTGTGAAGGGCGGTTTAGAGGTGGCTCCCTGGCCATTTGTGGAATCATTCCTGCTTCCAAGCAGCATGCTACAGGCAGGTCTTCAAAGAAATACCAGAAGCCAAGTGTACTATCTGTCATCACTTAGTAATGCTTGAAGCTTTTTATATAACAAAAGGGGAAGAAACGACCCCACCTGGCATTGTGGGAGCCTGATCGTTCCTCCATCAGCTCCACACCAGAAGGGATTTCTCTTAACTGTAAGTATTAGATCTGACTAATATGGGTAACCAATGCCTTTGGTAAGTACGATTGGAATAAAATAACGGTTTGCAACTTTATTTCATCTCACGCTACGATAAAGAAGGAACTGATAAGTTGCAGTGACAAGGAACCGCGTGCGCTTGGTTTTTGGGGGTTTTTTTTTGTAAAATAGACAAATGTGTCCCATTTAAAAAAATGGCAACATCATTCTTCTACACATACTCTTGTGAGGTAGGAATTAAAACTACAGAGACAGAAGGCACAGCTACTTGTTGGTTCCTGGCATCCAGCATGGTGCTGGCCCTTAATAAATTTTTGTTGAAGGCATCAGTGAATCAGTTAATGAATTCCCAAACCAAATGGAAGATGTTCTCCTCTCTCTTGTGTGAGATGCTAGGGATATAAAATGTGTAACTCAGGGTCCCACCCTTAGCAGCTCACTCTGGTGGTGGAGCCAGACCCACAGATAGAGAATGAGTCAAATACAATGTGACTGATTCCTAAAATCATACCGCTGGTTGTCAGGATTCTTCCGGAAGCTCCTCCTGTTTCAGGTGCTTATACACAGTAAAACATAATCCCTTCCTTCAAACGTTCACAGTCTGGTCCAGAAGACAAGCATGAAGCGTAGAAAGCACAAGACCACATGGAAAGCAAAACAGAAATATGTACCCTGCGGAGACACAGCACATGCCTTCATGGCTTCACCCCCAGGGTCCCAGCATAACATAAAACAGGGCTGGGGTGCTCCTGCTTAAGCCACTGTTACCCCCGTGCCCCCAACACAGGATGAACTGTCCATGAACTCAAGGTCATGTAGGCTCCACCAATGGGGAAGAGGCGTAGGCCGGCTTGAGGGATGGGGAGTGAGACTCCATCACAGGCCCTACTAGGGAACAACGGAGGGGGCACTTTGCTCCCATAAGCGGAGAGGGTGTCTCCTGGCAGGGACCAGGGGCAAGACCAGGCAGATGGCGCCCCACCTGTCTGCCTTCGCCAGCTCCTCTAAAGGCGGGTCTGACTTACCCAAGACTTTCCATTTCTGGAGCCATGTTCATCACCTCGACTAATTATGAGTTCCTGTCCCTTTCACAGATGGGAAGGTTGTGCCCTGAGCTTAGCCATGGCCTCCACCCTCTGCCACTGCCTCCTCCCTCTGCCTCTGCCTCCTTCCTCTGACCGTGTCTCCTCCCTCTGACCCTGCCTCCTCCCTCTGCCTCTGCCTCCTCCCTCTGACACTGACTCCTCCCTCTGACTCTGCCTCCTCCCTGACTCTACCTCCTCCCTCTGACTCTGCCTCCTCCCTCTGATCCTGCCTCCTCCCTCTGACCCTGCCTCCTCCCTCTGCCTCTGCCTCCTCCCTCTGACTCTGACTCCTCCCTTTGACTCTGACTCCTCCCTCTGACTCTGACTCCTCCCTGACTCTACCTCCTCCCTCTGCCTCTGCCTCCACCCTCTGACCCTGCCTTCTCCCTCTGCCTCTGCCTCCTCCCTCTGCCTCTGCCTCCTCCCTGACTCTGCCTCCTCCCTCTGACTCTGCCTCTACCCTCTGATCCTGCCTCCTCCCTCTGACCCTGCCTCCTCCCTCTGCCTCTGCCTCCTCCTCCTCCCTCTGACTCTGCCTCCTCCCTGACTCTACCTCCTCCCTCTGACTCTGCCTCCACCCCCTGACCCTACCTCCTCCCTCTGACCCTGCCTCCTCCCTCTGCCTCCTCCCTCTGACCCTGCCTCCTCCCTCTGACTCTGCCTCCTCCTTCTGACGGCCTTTGCCTGCTCTTACCAAATACGTGTGTGATATCCCCGCACCTCACAGAGAGCAGCGGGTCCTGCTGCCCTTCCAGAAAAAGCAGCCTGGCACCCTGTGGCCCCAGGCCCTGCTCAAGAGCAGCAAATCAGTCAAGGGCTGGCATCTCTGGGTCATCTGCGAGACAGCCAAGTGGCCCTCCTGGCCCTCCCGGCACCCACACTTCCTGGGCCCAGCCTGCGATTCAGCGCCTCCAAACCCAGGGCCCTTCCTGTAAAGGCCCTGTCAACACTTCCATCAGAGACTTCTCTTCTGAGAGTTTACAAGTTACCGGGAGAATGAGACGAGCCCAGGCGGAAAGCTGCCGTCCTACAAGGCAGCAAATCTGGGCCGAGGGAGCGCAGGGTGGTGGTGCTGTCCGAGGAGCCGCGTTGACACGGCGGCGAACATAACGTCTGCATTAAAACGGACTTGCGTGGAACGCAGTGCTTCTTTTCATTGCTGCAGATAAATATCCTGGGTAATTTTAAGAAGGACCGCTGCAGTGGCTTCCCGAGCAGCATGAGCATCTATTACCAGGAAGTGCTTTGGGGTATTGTTCGCTGAGAAAGGCGTTACATAAATTGAAACTCCTTTTGCTCAGAGCCGAGTCCCGAAAGTTCATGCAGTGAGAAACATTTCTCACCGTGCACAAACTGTGAATCGTATATAAAATTAAATTTTCTGATTAAAATCTGCATTGTCGGACCTCCTGCTGCCTGCCACCATTTTGCTGAAATAAGATACTATTTGCGGTAATGGCCGCGCGGGAAACATGTTATCATTGATTGTAAACTGGCCTCACTCCTACGGCTGAAAAAATCTGGAGAGCTGTATTGTGCAAACATTGCATTCTCCGTACAAATATTACAGAGCAAAGCCTTACCACCGATTCATCAGCTGGGGTGCACGCAGATTACAGTCCGACCCATCGGCCCTAAATCTCTGCACCCCCAACACTGGGCTTCAGGTAGCGTTCGGCAAGGTGCAAGATGTCAGCAGGAGAAGGAGCCGAGCCTGTGTAACCATCTGCTGCTTAATTTAAAAAATGTTTTGCTTCACGAGGGCATTATTACTTGAGAGGCGAAGGCAGATAAAAAGAAAAGATGAGGCCTAGGAAGAATTCAAATTCAACAACGCACCCTACCCCCACCGGTGCGAGCCCCAGGAAACCCCCAGCATGGCCCCACCGCCTCTCCCCAGACTGCCAACCTCCGAGCCCCGGGTCTGAGAATCAGCCTTATGAAAATCAGCAGCGCTGATAGAGGAGGCCAAGCTAATAACTTCGCTTGACAAATGCAGAATCTGAAACCAAAACAAGGACGATTTTTTTTTTTTTTCCTAAGAAGATCTGTGTTCAGAATTAGAACCCCAAGGGCTGGCTTTTTCAGCTTTCATTTTCCCCAGCTTTGAGTTTACAAGGGAACGCTCTCCAAAAGTCAACATCAGCCAGGGACACATAAATATTTTTTATTGCCTCTTAACCATTGGAATAGATTGTCCCTCTCTTTCATTCCGTAAATCACTTTGTTGCTTGGGGGATACAAAATCGCTTTGGCTTACAAAGAAAGATGGGGCGGGGTGGGGGTGGGGTGGAGCGAGGTTTCACAAAATCATTGATCCGTAGCGGTAGAGCTCACATTCTGACGAATAAAATGAGCCAAAACGAACCAACTTCTTAAGGAACAACCTAGTCTGAATTTAATAAGTCTCACCAAATCTTTTTCCAGAAAAGAGCACTAAGATTACAGGCAAAGCCGGTGCTAGAGCTGAGTGAACTAAGCCACGTGCTTTGAGGGAGCAAATGCAAGGTAAGCGGCTCCAGGTGGATGGGGACTCGGAACCTAAAGTTCAAAAGCACAGACTTCCTGGAAGGCACCTGCTTAAAATGGGTAGGATTGCACACACATCGCGTCGCATCACATCACACAGGGCTCAGAATGTCCTTCTGCACTTTCTTTGACCTAAAAGCCAATCCTGGGTATTCATATGCATCAACTAAGCTGCCTCACCTGTGGGAGAAATTGGTGGGGGGTAGAAAGAGGAAGTGCGCAGTGGGGTACCTGACCCAACCCCCTGTGTATTGCCTTGCCTATAGAATAGAATGTGGGGAAACTACTATTACGCCGACTTTTGTTTCAACTGCATAATAACTAAATAAAATAATTTACAAATCCATGAATTCGCTATTTTTGAAAATTATTCCACTGGTTTTCTTTTCTCCCTCTCGACTTCTCTTGTAATTCCCAGTCTTCCATGTTTTCCACAACTCTGACTAGCCCTAACCTGAGTTTCTTACATGGACATAGTGGGGACATGGTAGGGGGGGTAGCCATCTGTTTTCCCTTTTTCTCTTATTATTTACCATCCACACACATGCCTTCTATTTAAAAGCCGATAATAAAATCAGTTGCGATATTACATCCATCCGTACGATAACATGTCCTGAATTTACCAGGTGCTAGGAGCTAGACTACTAATCCTCTTTCACTCAAGAGTTCTGCCAGACTGAGGAATCCATCAGAAGTCCCAGGTTTACTAACTTTTGAACTAAGATCTGAAGAAACCAAGAGAATCTACAATAGGGACTTGCACCGGATGGCACCTCATTCTCCCGACTTCACATCTCTTCTTTTTCCAGTTAACCAAACATCCCCAGCCCTCTCCTTCTTCCTCATAGAGCTCTCCTGCCCAAAGGATTCCTTTCCATGGCTCTGTTATCTCCTCTAATCTTGACCAGAGATGGAATACTTGATCTCCCCATGCCTCTGCCCCAACTTTACCCACATTTTTGCCTTCGGCTTCCATTAATTCTTTAAAGTCATCAATTGTTTCTGTAAAAACGTCATTAACAATATTCCACTGCCTTTCCACAGCTTGCAGCAAGAAGACATAATGCTTGTCCCTCTATAGGGCACCAAAAGTCAATGACAGGATAGACACATTAAAAAACGAGTCAAGATTTAATAGGCTGGACAAGCCAACCATTCCTTGCTCACGTGCTCTGGCAAGCAGAGCCAAAGGGTAGGCAAAGTTTGGTAATGTGGCACGAGGGGAAGAGCTGGGGTGAGGAGGAGCTCCAGGGGCTGGTGGTGCTGTCACTTCCCCTCCCCCACAAGGCCCTCAAGCCCAGGCATATACTAAAAGGCCAGACAGTGAGGCCCTGCCCACCTTGGGGATTACTGGTAGAATCCCTAAAAGGAATGGAAATCTCCGGCTGGTCTCCATCTTAAGGAAGAGGTGGGTTTTCAGATATGTATCTGCAATTCTGATGGTTGGCCATCACCCAATTCTCTTCCCCGTTAGTCCCCCAAAGAGAAAGGCCAAGCGCCATCCCTCCATGAACCCACTCTTCCCCATCACAGATCACAGAGGCACGAGATTTATTAGACAAAGAGCCAGGGCGGTATCACTCCTTCTCAGCCAAGGGGGAGTTGAAATACCCTCCTTCACCAGTGACAAGAGGATGCAGTGGGTATGGCACACCATGCCCATCTCCCTTCTTCTCTCTTCATTCCCTTCCCTCTCTATGTCTCCACCTTTCTCCTGGTATGAGTGTCTTCTTTCTATCTTCCTTCTACTTCTTATCCCCTTCCTGAGTTCTAGCTCTTTCTTTTGTGTTGGCTGACACCAGAGGGCAACATAATCTCACCTTCTTGTCACTTCTTCCATTTCACCGGTAGAGGGAAGAGTTTGAGAGAACCTTCAAGAAGTAGAAGGTAATGTGGAAATTATTTTGAAATATGGAATTAGCGAGCGCACTAGGACAGCTCTCTCAAAGGCATCCCGTGCCAAGGCATTCTGTTCCCGTTGGTAAATAATCTGTCATAAAACTGTTTAAATGCATATTAACTCACCAGAGCATGACACTGGCAAGATTTCCCTCCAGGCTGTGTTTTGCTAAGAGACAACTTTCAAGTGATGTGAGACCTGAGCGTAAACTAACAGAAGTCACACATTAGTCAAGGTAACACCGCCACTCCATCCCTTACTCACCATTTAGTCTTTTGAGAGCTGGCTTTTTTGTTTCAGACATAATTAGGAAGGCATTTAGCCCTCAGTGTCTTGTTTTGAGTACCCATCATCTTCCCCCTCTAGGTGCTCTAAGGGCGCGTATGGCTTATTTGGGCAAGTCGGGCTGAGTCAGTCAGAATGACTGATTATGAACCACGCAGCAGAGCCCTGGAAGCATGAGTGCCCCCAGCAGCCTCTGCCCAACTTGGAAGCCCATGTGAAAGCATACTCCACCACACCCTCCCCATCCCGCCACACGTGTTGAGGAAATTAGAGAAGGTTCCCCTTGAAAAATGTTGGGAAGGAAGGGATTCAGAAACTAAATTTGCCACTGAACTGACCATTTACCAAGTCATCATCCTGACCAAGTTAACATCAATACCTTTAAAAAGGTAGACAACGTGGAGCTAAGCAATCTGCTCAACCATCGCAACGTGCTCAATTGTTTGAATCTAATTACTTGGCCTGGATATTTTCTGCTTGGTGTCCCCACCCTTTGAACCATTTCCAAAGCCAGAGCTTTATAAAAAGGGTCTTTGAAAACCCTAAGAGTCTGTGATTCTGTCATTCTTTAGGTGGATTTTTGATCCAAGTGGCTGAATTTATCCTTTGCCTTCATTTCTTCATCAATACTCTTTCTTCAGTTAATGATCTAAAGCAGGAGTTCTCATCCTGAGGTCCAGAAGTGGACTTGAGCAATTCTACGAACCCCTGGAAGTTGTGGGGAAAATTCTACGTGCATGCACGTTTACGGTGTTTCTAGGGAGTGGACACATTACTTTAATCAGATTCTCAAAGGGCTCCAATGTCGCTGTACATTCATGATGTTCACTAGACCGGGGATTCCCCAACCAACATGCACGAACAGATTACAAGGTGTATACCTGGGTCTCTATAGCTGGACAGGGCCAGGAATGGCTGCAGTTTCTAAGCTGATCATCTCCTGCCAAGTGCTGCCCAGTTGCTATAAAAATATTTTCTCTGTATGCCACAGTGTATAACAAGTTGGGAAGCACTGCATAAACTCCTCACTTTTTTTGCTTTTTTTTTTTTTTTTTTAAGTAAGCTCCACGCCCAACATGGGGCTTGAACTTATGACTCTGAGATCAAGAAGCACATGCTCCACTGACTGAACCAACCAGGCATCCCTAAACTCTTTCTTCACTTTTATCCCATCTACCATCTTTGCTTTCTGCATCTCTTTCCTCATTTCTAGGGCCTTATTTTTTTTTTTTTAAGATTTTATGTATTCATTTAAGAGAGAGACCACAAGCAAGGGGAGAGGCAAAGGGAAAGGGAGAAGCAGATCCCCTGCTGAGCAGGGAGCCTGATGAGAGGCTCGATCCCAGGACCCCGGGATCATGACCTGAGCCGAAGGCAGTCGCTTAACCGACTGAGCCACCAGGGCGCCCTAAGCACATGTTTCTTAAATATATAACTACACTGTTACTAACCAGGAGGTTATGTGGCATAAAATAAGGAATGGAAGATCAAGAACATGGGTGTTACTCTCCTTTCGGGCTGGCACTGGGAGAGTCTGCTAAACCTGTCACTGTCACCAAGCCCCTAGGTCCGCAGATTTCACTTTGCTATCCAAGAAAAACCACAGACCCACAAAGAAGTCTTTTCTTGAAACCTACCACCGCACTCTGAAATAACAAATTAATTCTTCTTAGACTATTTCCAGCTGCAGTTAGAAAGGTCCCCCATCTGGGTGCTCCTAGAAAGCATTACTGTCAGCATTACAGAACGTTGCTGAAGAATATTTATATGAGATGAGCCACTTCCTTCTTAATGAAACTGACAACCAGACTGAATTCGGGATCACTTTACTTGAAGGATATAATCTCTGGCAAATCCTTTAAGAAAGCCATCCTATCACTTTTCTATGTACTTTAGAAATGGAATGTATTTGAAAAAATGCCTGAAAAATCACTAGCCGTCATTTTAAAAGGGACTGTTTTAGCCAATATCTGGAGTTAGAAAAAACTATGTGATGGGGTCCCCAAAATAAAATAAATATAGAAAATATTACTTTCTTTTTTAGAATAAAATAATAGATTTGCAAGTTGCCTAAAAAATTAAATACTGTTTTTAAAAATGTTTGCTGAGTTGACAGAAAAAGAAATGCTGCACTCCCATCTGCATCCGTTACAACAGAGGATTTACTGGTTATTATTCACTAACCCTAAGTGAGCTCCGGCTTTTGAAGGGAGAGATGAACACAGTTGGGAGTGGGGGCATACTGTAGACATTTGCAGGGTGATTATAAATAAATGAAACAATAAGCACACCCCAAAATCCGCCTCTTACTCAAATCATCTACAATGTAGATCATGCCAATTTAACTTGATTGAGATATCCAGATATCCCAAGGACCTCAAATTTGTGTGATAGTGATGATTAACAATATTTCTTATTTTGTCAACAGGAGCCACTTGAACTTCATTATGGTGATGTCTGTTTCCATTTTCTCTTACTTTTTTTTAATTTTTTTAAGATTTTATTTATTTATTTGAGAAAGAGTGACAGAGATAGAGAGAGAGAGCAAGAGCAGGGAGGAGAGGGAGAAGCAGACTCCATGCTGAGCAGGGAGCCCGACATGGGGCTCGATCCCAGGACCCTGGGATCATGACCTGAGCTGAAGGCAGATGCTTAACTGACTGAGCCACCCAGGTGCCCTGCTTACTTTTTTTTTTTTTAAGATTTATTTATTTATTTTGGAGAGAACATGCACATGGTAGCGAATGGGGGAGGAGCAGAGGGAGAGAATCATAAAGCAGACTCCCCGCTGAGCACGGAGCCCCATGCTGGGCTGATCCCACGATCTTACCCATGAGATCACCACCTGAGCCAAAACCAAGAGTTGGACACTTAACTGACTGAGCCACCCAGGTGCCCCATTTTCTCTTACTTTTGGTTGCTAAAGATATAATGGTAATGAAACTTTCCTTTTCCTTTTGTATTTTTTCACTTAAGAGTTCAAAGTATGTTTTAACATCTTTTCATTTTCCTTTTGCTCAATCTAATAGCTAAAGCTGCTTTCATTTTACTTCTTTTTAAAAAGATTTTAATTATTTTTTATTAGAAAGATTTACTTATTTATTTTTAGAGAGAGAGAGAGAGAGAACGCAGAGGGGAGGGGCGGAGGGAGAGGGAGAGAGAGAATCTGAAGCAGGCTCCACACCCAGCATGGAGCCTAAAGCAAGGCTCAATCTCACAACCCTTAGATCACAACCTGAGCAGAAATCAAGAGTCAGACACTTAACCAACTGAGCCACCCAGGCGTCCCTACGGATTTTATTTTTTAAGTAATCTCTATACCCAGCATGGGGCTCGAACTCACAACCTGGAGATCAAGAGTCATGTGCTCCACCAATTGAGCCAGCCAGGTGTCCCTCATCGATACTTCTGTGGTTTGACCATCTCTAAGTAAATATGTGCTTTCTACTTGATACTAACCTAATACGTTTCTCGACACAGGATTTTCAAAGCCTCAGGAGAATCAGTTTGCAAATCCCCAACAGTCTCATAGGGAAAACGTGATAGGGGAACGTGCAATGCATTGGCTACAGCATGAGATCAGCAATCATGAGGGTCTGCCTGGAACCCTGGTGGGGGCCTTTCATTTTCTCATATTTCTTTTCTCTCTTAAAACATAAATGCACAATAAGAAAAATAAGTGGGGGGCGCCTGGGTGGCTCAGTCGGTTAAGCGTCTGCCTTCGGCTTGGGTCATGGTCCCAGGGTCCTGGGATCGAGCCCGCATTGGGCTCCCTGCTCAGCAGGAAGCCTGCTTCTCCCTCTCCCACTCCCCCTGCTTGTGTTCCCTCTCTCGCTGTGTCTCTCTCTGTCAAATAAATAAATAAATAAAATTTTTATTTTTAAGATTTTATTTATTTGCGAGAGAGAGAATGAGAGACAGAGAGCATGAGAGGGAGGAGGGTCAGAGGGAGAAGCAGATTCCCCGCTGAGCAGGTAGCCTGACGCGGGACTCGATCCCGGAACTCCAGGATCACGACCTGAGCCGAAGGCAGTCGCTTAACCGACTGAGCCACCCAGGCGCCCAATAAATAAAATCTTAAAAAAAAAAATGTGGAGGGAACGAATACGTGGGCTTTCTAGAATCCTGGCTTTATGCTCAAATCCCCCTTAGCACATTTAGCCTGGAGCTACTTGCCATCTAGAACTAGGATGAATCAAGCCTTTTCAACTTTCTAGTAAAGCTCCTGGTGGTAAAACTACAGGTACTAATTCCTAAAGAAGTGGGAGGAAGCTAGGAAGTAGAGATGTGTGCCTGGGTGCATTTAGGATGGGACAGAAAGAAGGTGAATGGGAGACAGAGCCTCTGAGGGGTCATGGAGTGAATGGGAATCGTGCAAACAGTATAAACCCACACAAGAATTCTGACATGGGTGGTGACATTTCTCCGTATTGCAGCCACTGACCCAAGAACAGAAGTGCTGGCCCCTAACAACCTGCCTCCCCTGGGCTTCCTTCCATCCCAGGCTGCCTGTCTCCAGCTTCAGCTCTTCTCCCGGCCTTTCCCAAACACGCGTACCCCAGCCCACCTTCCCAGGACTCTGTGCCAGGCGACAGCCAGCCACTCTGTGCACCATGTTAACAGGTAGGTTTCCTGCTGGGGATGTCAGGCACCATGCCAGCCTGGTACAGACCACCTCTGGGGCCAGGTGGACATGTTGGGGCCCATGAAATCCCATGTCACGGTTGCCACCTGTCTCCAAATACAGCCCTAGAGGGAGCACAGAACCTAGGAAACTCAAACCACCTGGTCCTACACACTTAAATTGCTAGTTCCTTAAAGGAGGGACATTGCTATTATCATAGGCTATTGAACATTCAGCATGTGCCATGCATTGTGCTAATCATGCCTTTTGTTTAGAGACTGATTCTAAAGATGCCTTTAAAATCAGTGACTCCTCTAGGTGCCTGGGTTCCTCAGTCGGTTAAGCCTCCGACTCTTGGTTTCAGCTCTGGTCGTGAGATCAAGCTCGAGTCGGGCTCCGCACTGGGCGTGGAGCCTGCTAAAGATTCTCTCTCCCCCTTTCCCTCTGCCCCTTGCCCCATCTCCCTCTCTAAAAAAAAATAATAATAATGATAATAAATAAATAAATAAATAAATATAGAATTACCAGATGAGGGGCGCCTGGGTGGCTGAGTCGTTAAGCGTCTGCCTTCGGCTCAGGTCACGGTCCCAGGGTCCTGGGATCGAGCCCCACATCGGGCTCCCTGCTCCACGGGAAGCCTGCTTCTCCCTCCCCCACTCCCCTTGCTTGTGCTCTCCCTCTCTTGCTGGCTCTCTCTGTCAAAAAATAAATAAAATCCTTAAAAAAAAAAAAATTACCATATGACCCAGCACTTCCACTTCTGGGGATGTACCTCAACAAATTGAAAGCAGAGACTCTAATAGATGATGGTACACCCATGTCCCTCATGGCATTATTCACAATCACTGAAAGGTGGAAACCACCCAAATGTCCACTGACAGATGAATGGATAAACCAAATGCGGTGTTGGCACACAATGGGATATTATTCAGCCCTAAAGAGGAAGGACATTCTGACACGTCCTACAGCAGGGATGAACCTTGAGGACATTATGCTCCGTGAAATAAGGAGTCACAAAAGGACACCAACTCTATGATTCCTCTTCTATGCGGTACACCTAGAGGAGTCAAGTTCATAGAGACAGAACGTGGAATGGTGGTTGCCAGGGGCTGGGGGAAATGAGGTACTATTGTTTTATGTATACGGAGTTTCAGTTGAGTGGGGAAGGTGAGAAAGTTCTGGAGACGGATGGCGGTGACGGCCACACAACACTGTGAATGTTCTTTTTTTTTTTTTCCAATGCAAATGTTCTTAACGCCACTGGACCATATTCTTAAAAATCTTTAATATAGAAAATTGTACGTCACGTATATTTTACCAAAACAAAATTGTTAAAAAAAATCAACTTCCTTCCTGCCATCCCTAGAACCCCATCTGATGTGTCCATGCACACTAGAGAGCACTCGTACTCATCCGCGACCTGAACTTGCTCTGGCTTGCTTCACCCGGACCCTGACAGCAAAGAACAGGCCTCAGCTCTGCGTCCCTGGTGCCCGAGCCCCAGATGGTGCTCCTCTCCCCAGTGTCCACCCTCGGCTTTGACTTGGTGACCTCGCAATGACTTGGCCTTCGGCTGTCTGTGGCCCGGGCTTGTCCTCAAAGGCCAGCGCCCCAAGCCCCAGAAGTAAACCTTCTCCCTCTCCGTCTGCCCCTCCCTCCACTCATGCTCTCTCTCTCTCTTTTATAAAAATAAATATTTATCAGAGAGAGAGAGAAACAGAGAAACAGAGCAGGGGGAGGGGCAGATGGAGAGAGAATCTCAAGCAGACTCCCTGCTGAGCACAGAACCCGACATGGGGCTTCATCCCAGGACCCATGAGATCATGACCCGAGCCAAATCAAGAGTCAGACGCTTAACCAACTAAGCCACCCAGGCAGGCGTCTGAGAAGTCCTTTCTAAGTCTCGGTCCTGGATGACACCATCTTGATTCTCTCCCTCGGTGATATTAAAGTTATTATTTAGGGAAAGGAGAAGATGTTTGCTACAGTCTGACTGGTGCTCACAGCAAGCCAGATGTAAGCTAAAGGTCCCACTGTGTGTAAAAACGGTAAAAAAAAAAAAAAAAAAAAAAAAAATCCCCATGTGACCACATCATAATAGCCCAATCTAGGAAATTCTGAGACTAGCAATTCAAAGCAGACTCTTTTCTGAGCTCCAGTGGCCTGTTAGCTTTAAACCCCGGCGTCCAATTCATGATCGTGGGAAAGCCTGTGAGGAGGGTTTCCATTAAAGAGCATCAAATACAATCAAATTCTGGTCTTTCCCAAATACAGATATGATTTGGCTGCCTCTCCAGCATGCCTGCAGCACCTGGGTGTTTAGTTTGGAACCCGATCGCTGCCTACATTTCGACATCTCCCATAGGTGCCTCACACAAAGAGTCCTCAATGGCCCCTGGCGGAAATTCTTAGAAAAACAATGCTTCTGGTGGTTGGAATCACAACCGCCACTTTCGCTGCCTGCCTCCCCATCACCGAAGGGGCTGTTTTGACTTGAATCACAGGGGCCCATGCAGACTACCTGCGGCCCAAATGTGCATGTGACAATGGACATTCCTCTGCTGGCTGCCCGGTGTTATTTCAGTCACTGCTGGACGGATGGGCTCCGTTCCAAGTGGGGAAGAACCACACCTCGCAGAGGACAGTTTTTACAGGGCCGTCTCCTCGCCGCACACAGAATGTCTCATCCCTTGGCCAGGGTGGGAGCCGAATGGGGGCAGATCGCTCCTGAGTATCAGAGCACTGGTTTCTCCCGCAGCATCCGCTCTCTGGTCTCAGGGACAGAACCTCAGGGATCCTGGCCGTCGGCTCCCCCCACACCGCCCGCCCCGCTCGTTTCTGCCACGTGTGGGCCTGGCGTTTGCAGCCCAGCAGCTGTTGGAACACGGTAAATCCATTCACATCCTGACATATCCCGATGACTAACACGGGCTTAGCGAGGAAACAGAAGCGTCTGACAAGCAGAAACAACTGAATTACTTGTGGAGGGGTGAGGAAATGACACCCCAACGGGCTTGATCTCACCATTTGGTTTGGACTGGGGAGCTGACCGGGGGGAGGCCGCCGGATGTCCTTGCAGTCATCCACCATCATTAATTCCGAGCAAAAGAGGAGCAGGGCCGGTGTTTGGGGAGCAGACGTAAGACGGATAAGGAGATGGTGGTCTTGAGACCCTACTAGACAAGAAAATAAATCACCCAGACCCCAAGACTCGACGTGAGAGGCAGTCTCATTTGCAGGTTGGAGTGTGGGCTTTGGAATCAGACAGAACTGCCTCTGCCATTTCTTCTATGACCAAGCCATGTAACCTTAAGTCTCTGTTTCCTCATTTGTAAAACGGGAATAATAATAGGGTTCCTCCCTAATGGGTCTGTTTTCAGGAATGACTGAGACTGCTGTATAAAGCACTTAGCATATGTGTGTATGAAGCCTGGTATATAATAAGCACCTAATTAACGTAGGTATTAATCATAATAGTATATCTTCAACAGAAGATCATGAACTTGGCGTTTGTCCACACGTGCAGACAGGTAACCGAGAATTCACCCTGGGCTAACTAACCCAGCTCCTAAAAGAGTGTGGAATCAAAAGGAAGCTCAACACTTACTGTTTCAAAACACACTTTCTCGCCAAGATCCCCACCCCCACCTGCATCAGAACCTCCGCCAGGAGGAGAAATAGGGAACCGTCTAAGGCTTGAAGGTGTCAGGGCACCACCAGACTTTGTGTCCTCAGTCAGAACTCCGAAAACACTCCCACCTCACGTGGAACACCATTAAGAACATGTTCCCACATATTCCATAAATTACAGGGCAGCAGTATGCAGGGATCATCAGCCATAGTGCTTGGGATGTTTCATCCTGCAGAATCTACTGGACTGGATATGATTAACAAGTAGTATACAAATAAAGTATTATATGCTACATCAAGTGCACACAATTCCATTCCCCTGGAACAGTGATTACCATAATCTTCACTTACGAAATACCTACGCATGACGTTCCTTTCCTTGTGGACATCTTTTTTTTTTTTTTTAAGATTTTATTTTTAAGTTATCTCTACACCCATTGTGGGGCTCAGACCCACAATTCTGAGATCAAGAGTCGCACACTCCACCAACTGAGCCAGCCAGGCACCCCCACATCTTAAGTCCATCTGTCGGAACCCATCAGAGCCTCCTCCCCAAGCCAGTAGAATGAGAATGAATGGCTTGTTCACACCTGTTTCTATCCCACAAAGTCAGCCGGGAGGTCATGGATGTGGCCCTTTATAGCCACGCTGGTCGAATGAAAGCACGAATTACCAGACTAATAACTAGTGATAAGCTGGAGAGAATGTGACACGGAGAGATATGAATCGGATTCTGCAGAAGGGTGGAAGTGGGAAACTTTGGAAGAATTCAACGTACTTCATGGAGGACTTTCTGTTGTGACCTCCTGCTGACCACACCAGGGCAGGGCTGTGCCAAGCTGTCCGCAGGTCCGTCCGTCCATCCCCGTCCCTCTGGCCCAACTCCAGCTCACTCCTCTCATCCTCTCCTGGCCTTCCCTTGGGCCTGTGGTTGGAGCCTAAGTGTTGCTTTGGGTCTTCCTGTGAAGTTCATCACTACAGAGGCTTGTCCCTCTCCATGCCATGTTTTAGTTGCAGCCCATATTTTTTTCTGATTGACAAAAACTATGAAAACTGACATGCTTCCTGGTCCTCTCTATCCCACAGTCGCCCAGCAAACACTCACGCTTGCTGTCTTGGACTGGGTCTTGTCTCCTCTTTCTCATTCTCCTCCACTGACATCCCTTATTTGCTCTGGCAGCTGTATACCCAGGGAACATTCGAGTCCTGTACTGACCCAGGGTAACTAAGAATATGCTGAGCCTCAGGTCTCCATATTTCCTTAAAGCCTTCCCCCTTGCCTTAGTTCTAACCCCGTTGACTATTTATAGACACCAATCAGCACAAAGCTGTTTGAAGGGCTGCCCCTTCCTTCTACCTCCCTCAGAGCTGTCTCCAAGAATTGAAAGCAAGAGATTCACTGAAACACACTTCACTGATTTATTATTAATTGTCCCTTAGGTGGGCACAGAAAGTACCAAGCAGAGGCAGGGATGCATGACTTGTGGTCACTGAAAAACATTCAAGTGTCTGCCCAGGTCCCGAATTTATACCATGAACAGGGGAGCCAAAAGGAAGAAACAAAAGTCACAGAGATCGGATGGGAAGTAGAGAGGGAAAAGGAGGAGGCAGGAGCTTGATGAGGAGTGGGAACAAAACAGGGAAGCTCGCTGGACAGAGAAGAGGGAGGCTTTCTTGGAAGTGAAGCCAAATTCCACCATCAGGGTGTGGGATCCAGAAAACTCTCGCCAGTCAACATGAGTAAGAGCCCACCGGCAGAAAGACAAATGCTGCTTCTGGCCCCAGAAACAGGCATGGACAGCCAAGGAAAGCAGATTCTTATCTTCTGGACAAGGGCCCGGCAACACACCAGCTCAGAAAACATATTAACAAGAAAGGGACATTGGGGCAGCCGGAACATTGTTACTGCCAGCAAAGCATGTTGGAAGCTCCCACCTGTAGAAGAAAAGCAAACACACACCTCACCACACACACACATTCACACAAGCACACGCACTGTGAACAAAGAAAATGGCACCTCACTCCCTGAGGTGAGCTGGAGTGAATGTGACACGGAGAGATATGAATCCCTCAGAGCTCACAAACAAGGCAGAGACGGTGACACGCAACCAGACCTGAGAGGCCTCTTCCCAGTGATTCAGTTGTTGTGGGCTGATTTCTATTTCCCAGAGCAATTTATTTGGGAAAAGGGGCCTTTTATTGTTGATATTTTATGAATGGGCCAGAACCATACAGATAATAGTGAACAATACAAACTTGATGTTGCAGAGTCTGAACAACACCCCTTGGCTTTCACTCCTTAGGATTCTCCTTCCTGCTCCCCCAGAGTTGTTCTTATTTTTATTGATTAGCATGCATGAGCCCCTTCTTAGGGCAAGGGAGTGAATCTAGCAGAGATACCATGTTATTTTCATTCCCCGAGAATTTAATGGGTTTGGCCCCCCATGGTGTGCTGGGCAGGGGGTATGACTGTCTTCCAACATTGACGAAGATGCTTGTGCTATTCACTGACTTACCCTTCCAGCAGCGAGGCGTCCATTCAGACTTTACCTAATCAGTGTGCCGACATCAGTAACACACCCTTTAGGGAGCCCGCAAAACCGAGGGTCCTTTCAGACCACTGGGTGTATGTGGCATAAATCAACTATTAGGATAAAAAAGATCTGAGGGGTATGGGCACCTGCCTGGCTCAGTCGGGAGAGCATATGACTCTTGATGTCAGGGTCATGAGTTTGAGCTCCATGTTGGGCATAGAGCTTACTTTAAAAAAAAAAAGATCTGGATGGTATGTGAGGTACATGTGTCTTCGAGTGGTATCGCTGATCTTCATCTCTTCTGAATGCTAATCTTTGTTAAAAGACACAGTAACGGGGCGCCTGGGTGGCTCAGTCGTTTAAGCGTCTGCCTTCGGCTCAGGTCATGATCCCGGGGTCCTGGGATCGAGCCCCGCATCGGGCTCCCTGCTCCGCGGGGAGCCTGCTTCTCCCTCTCCCACTCCCCCTGCTTGTGTTCCCTCTCTCGCTGTATCACTCTCTGTCAAATAAATAAATAAATAATCTTTAAAAAAAAATAAAAGACACAGTAACTCTGACCAGCCTGTGACATGGGAGTGTTTAACGTAGTCCTAATTTCAAAAGCAACCTGCTAGACTAGCAGGGCAGAATGTTCATCTTATTAGGAAACTGAACTGCCCTCTGAAACATTAAATGATGAAGGTGGTAGCCAGGGGCTCAGGGCACAGGGGCCAGGGGGTTGCTGTTCAATAGGGGGGAGTTTCAGATTACAAAGTAGAAAGATTGGGAGATCTATTTCACCATAATGTGAATGTACTTAACACTAGTGAAATGTACACTTAAAAATGGTGAAGCTGAGGGACGCCTGGGTGGCTCAGTCGGTTAAGCGTCTGCCTTGGGCTCAGGTCATGGTCCCAGGGTCCTGGGATCGAGCCCCGCATCGGGCTCCCTGCTCAGCGGGGAGTCTGCTTCTCCCTCTCCTGCTCCCACTCCCCCGGCTCATTCTCTCTCTCTCACTCTTCCTCTCAAATAAATAAAATCTTTTAAAAAAAATAAAGGGTGGTGTCACTGGCAGTGTCCCCATAAATAAAGATAAGTGGCTTTCCTGACAGGGCCCTCCAGCACGACGTCACTGGGATGCCCTGCCAGGAGTATCCACAGGAGAGGGGGGAGCAAGGAGACACAGAGGTTGGCACTTACTGTGGGGCCATCCCAGCAGCTTTATATAAACTACTGCATTTATGTATTTACTCATTTATTTATTTTTAAAGATTTATAAGGGATGGAGTGGCTGGGTGATAGACACTGGGGAGGGTATTTGCTATGGTGAACGCTGTGAATTGTGTAAGACTGATGAATCACAGACCTGTACCTCTGAAACACATAATACATTATATGTTAAAAAAAAAAAAAAAAAGGACAAGAAAAAGAAAAGAAAATAGTAGGAAGGGGAAAATGAAGGGGGGGAATCAGAGGTGGAGATGAACCATGAGAGACTATGGACTCTGAGAAACAAACTGAGGGTTCTAGAGGGGAGGGGGGTGGGGGGATGGGCTAGCCTGGTGATGGGTATTAAAGAGGGCACGTTCTGCATGGAGCACTGGGTGTTGTACGCAGACAATGAATCATGGAACACTACATCGAGAACTAATGATGTAATGTATGGTGATTAACATAATAATAAAATTAAATTTAAAAAATTTATGTGATTTCAACTGCTATAGCAGGGCCAATCTATGATAACTTTATCCATGTGCACTGGACTCATCAATTGCTGTGTAATTTTTTTTTTAAAGATTTTATTTATTGGGGCACCTCGGTGGCTCAGTCAGTTGAGTGTCCTGGGATTAAGCCCCACGTCGGGCTCCCTGCTCAGCGGAGAGCCTGCTTCTCCCTCTCCCTCTGCCACTCCTCCTGGCTTGTGCTCTCTCTCTCTCTCAAATAAATAAATGAAATCTTAAAAAAAAAAAAAGATCTTATTTATTTACTTGACAGAGAGAGACACAGCGAGAGAGGGAACGCAAGCAGGGGGAGTGGGAGAGGGAGAAGCAGGCTTCCCGCGGAGAAGGGAGCCCAATGCGGGGCTCAATCCCAGGACCCTGGGATCATGACCCGAGCCGAAGGCAGACGCTTAACGACTGAGCAACCCAGGCACCCCTGCTGTGTAATTTAGAGCCTTGACTCTTAGTAACATCATATAAATAAATGATGGAGGTGGGGAAAAAAAGATTTATTTACTTATTTTAGAGAGATAGTGGGGGAGGGAAGGGCTAGAGGGAGAGGGAGAGAGAATCTCAAGCAGACTCCGTGCTGGGTGCAGAGCCCGACTCGGGGCTCAATCCCACGACCCTGAGATCACGACCCTAGCTGAAACCAAGAGTCGGCCGCCTGACTGCACCACCCAGGCGCCCCGTAAACTACTGCATTTAATACAACAAATCTATGAAGTGTCTTTTCATTCTGGCCTTTTTAACTATAAAGAAACTGAGCCGCAGAGCCAGCAAATACTCGGGCCCAGGTGACGTGACGAAGACCTGATTTGTGTATCTCCAGAGCCCATGATTTTTCACAATCCTTTTGTCCCTTGACCTACAAAACTACAAAACGGAGAATCAAATATCCAGAGCCCTAAAGTAAGGATTGTTTTTCTGCACCCCATTTGAAAGCTTAATTGTAACGTAACCAGAATTTAGCTGAAAAGCGACCTCAAGTGTATCCCCTAGAGCTGACGTCCACCTGCCCCCCAGGTGTGCTGTGGAAATGAGTCACAGGTGTGCCAAGACCCTGAGCAACCCCTCAGCCATCAGGGTGGCCAGGGCATAGCCTGGGACACAGGAGTCCCTGGGCCAAGGCCCTTCAGGTTCCGAGCAGCTGTGGTATTTACCCTATTGTGTCATAAAACGTCACTGCCGATGAGTGCCATCTGGGACAAAAGTTGGGAGGCACCCTGCCTTGCACTCCGAAGCAAGTGGCTTGGATTAAATCCCACTTCCACCACTTTGTCCTAGCCCAAGCTGACCTCGGTGCGTGCTTCGGTATCCTCATCTCTCAATGGGAATGGAAATAGAATTTACCTCATGGGGTAGTTAAAGAATTAAGTTAGTTAAGGGGCACCTGGGTGGCCCAGTCGGCTAAGTCGGACTCTTGATCTAAGCTCAGGTCTTGATCCACAGTCGTGAGTTCAAGCCCCACACTGGGCTCCACACCGGGCGTGGCGCCTACTTTAAAAAATAAAAAAAGAAGTAAACTAAAATATACGGAGTTGTCGGTGTACCTTCCAGAAGTAATCTCTCAATGAGACATTAACTGAGCCAATGGGTACAGTCACACAGGCTATGCATGCCCTAATACTACGGCACTATTCACACAAGCTAGGCTACCAATAGCGCCCCCCAGAGTTGTGCAACTATGCATCCCTGACCTTAGTTTTACA
Source organism: Mirounga angustirostris (assembly GCF_029215605.1). NCBI lineage: Eukaryota > Metazoa > Chordata > Mammalia > Carnivora > Phocidae > Mirounga > Mirounga angustirostris. The sequence continues at coordinate 11,431,893 of NW_026991711.1, read as the reverse complement.
TTTTAACCTGTAAGTGTCCTTCATCGTCGAACTCTAATTTATTTCCCAGCCTCATTACCCCGACTAGCTCCCAGCCCTCCTCCCCATGGAACATCAAACCCAACAGTCCACTTACAACCCTGTGGGTTTTCATGAATGTTCCTGCTGCCTAGGACGTTCCCCTTACTCTTGCCTGCTTCCATTCTTATTCATCCTTTAAGATCCAGCCTAGAGTCACCTCCTCAAGCTTTCATGGTGTCAGAGAGTTGTCCCACCTTCAGTGTTCCTAGAGCACTTTGCAAATACTGTGTTAGAAAAATCAGCTTGTGCGGCGCCTGGGTGGCTCAGTCGTTAAGCGTCAGGTCATAATCTCAGGGTCCTGGGATCGAGCCCCGCATTGGGCTCCCTGCTCAGCGGGAAGCCTGCTTCTCCCTCTCCCACTATCCCTGCCTGTGTTCCTGCTCTTGCTAACTCTCTCTCTCTCTCTGTCAAATAAGTAAATTTTTTAAAATTAAAAAAAAAAAGAAAAATCAGCTTGTTTTCATGTGGCTTACACCGTTCATCTGCATACAGCCCTCCCTCGCTGACCCATGAGTTAGTTCCCTGTGATCTGACAGAATCTTACTCTTCTTGCATGGACTTGAACTCTTCGCCCTGCTCGCGTGCCACCCTCTCTACCACCTCACTCATGTAGAAGACGAGTGTGAGTGGGATCCAATATTGGCAAAGACAGTTTGGCATACCAGGCACACAGACCAGCTTCAGGATACAGAAAATACCCTTGACCATGTCTGAGTGAGGCTAAGTTCCCCTGAGTGAGGGATCGAAGACACCAAAAGGTAAAGGGGCCTGCGAAGGCCTCCTGGAGCTTGCAGGCGAGGTCCCCTGGCAGAGAGAGACAGCAGACTGGCAGCGGTTTTGTAATTTGGGCTTTGTTTGATATGTGACAGTAAAACCCGGGAAATGTGGCCCACTTGCTCTTTTCAAATCCCTCCCTTCATTATATTGGAATCTCATGTCTCTATGCTTTGTTTCAAACTAAATATCAAAAGTCTCTCGTTTCTGTTATCTCCCTGACAGTTCTTCAATATACTGTATTTAAAACTCTCCGAGGACAAAAAAAAATGCACTTTTCAAGTCCTGCTTAGGAGCTTGCCACACCCCCACCTGTCTTCATTTCTGAATCTCTGGAATGCTTCATAAAACAAAGGAGAACATACCAAAAGGTGCTTCTGTGCTATTTTAAATACTTAGAGGAGGTCTCCTCTGTTAAAGAGAAAACAGTACAGACCCAGATGGTCCACAAGTCACATAATTCAGACCTAATGCTGATGGACCACTAACCGTATCTGCACAAACTCTATCACACATGGTACATGTAATCTCCATGCGTGGTGATTAAAGAAAACGGCCTTCTCCCTGTCAAAATGCCCTCTCCTTACCTGTCCACCCCACCAAACTCGGTAGCTACAGGACCAGAGCTTTATTTTATTTTATTTTTTAGAGATTTTATCTATTTATCTGAGAGAGAGAGAGAGCACGAGTGGAGGAAGGGGCAGAGGGAGAGGGAGAAGCAGACTTCCCACTGAGTGCAGAGCCTGACCCAGGGCTCGATCCGAGGACCCCGGGATCATGACCTGAGCTGAAGGCAGACGCTTAACCACCGACTGAGCCACCCAGGCGCCCCTTGTTAGATACTTTTATTTATTTATTTTTTTATTATTTATTTGACAGAGAGAGACACAGCGAGAGAGGGAACACAGGTAGAGGGGGTGGGAGAGAGAGAAGCAGGCTTCCCGCTGAGCAGGGAGCCCGATGCGGGGCTCGATCCCCGGACCCTGGGATCACAACCTGAGCCGAAAGCAGATGCTTAACAACTGAGCCACCCAGGCACCCCTGTTAGATACTTTTAAACGTGCTACTTTTCAGATCACTTTTTCCAAGAGAACATGTGAAGTCACAGTGGATTATTCGGCTGGTGGTGGCCAGAGGCACTGCCTGCTGGGAGGGGCTCGACTTCGGGCCACAGAAACAGACCGAGGGCTCCCTTCTGTCCTCTGCTACTCACTGCCTTGTGTGAGTGGCTCAGTCGCCTTACACTCAGTTTCCCGCTGTATGGAAAGAGGATGATGAAAACAGGCCCGCCTACCTGGCCACAGAGTTGGGTGGACCGCCCGCACAGCTGCAATGGTGGCCCGAAGCAGTCCCGGCCACGGACAGTCGCGGCCCGGGCGAGAGGCCCTGGCCCTGGGGCAGCTACGGCAGACCTGGCATGCTGCAGCCCAAGGTCTCGTCCCCTCCCCTCTTTCCCTTTCACCGAATCCGGATTGGGCTTGGAGGAACCACCTGCCCAGTAAAATACTCACCTCCCACACACCCTGGCAGCTGGCTGTGGCCGCGCAACCCAAGTCTAGCCAAGGAACCGAAAGAGAACATGTCTGGGTGACTCTTCTTTTTTCAACCACTTCTTTATGTTAGGCTTTGGAAATGCAAGCATTTACATGATTTGAAAGGCAAAAAGTATGAAATTCAGAGCTGTCTCACCTCCAGCTTTGCCTCCCTGCCTTGTTCCCTTGTCCCTCTCTAGTCATTCGTGTTTCTTTTCCCTGTGTCTCCCTTGCGAGTATGAGCAGGTGTGTGTGTGTGCATGCGTGCGCATAAAAGGATATATATCAACACTATCTACATGGATTCCTATGCCGTTCTTGTTCTTTTTTTCATATTCTTGAATCTTGGCGATCACCCCATAGCTATATGGGTAGTGCTTCCTCTTTCTTTTTTACTGCACAGTATTTGATTGTGTGGCTATACTATGAGTTATCCAAACAGTCCCTTATTGATGGACACCTGGGTTATTTCCAAGGGTTTTTTTTAAATCACCAATTATGCCACAGTAGGTAATCTTCTGCATGAGTCATTTTGTGTTATGCCTGATACCATTCGGGACAGATTCCTAGAAGTGGGATTGCTGGTTGAAGGGCACTAGCATGAGTAACTGTGCTCTTTCTTGCCAACTTCTGGGCCACGGGAGTGGTGCCACTTTGATTTGCAAAGCTTTTGTTTGCCCTCTGCTCTTTCTCCATCTTCTTTCGTCCTGCCTAGGACCCAGAGCTGGTTCTAGAGAGCCTCCTCACAACCTTGAGGATGAAAGTCACACCCCAAGGATAGCAAAGCCGGAAGGCAAGCTCCCCAAGGCCTGTCCAACCCACCAGTCCAGTCCTTCACTGCCCACCACTGCCCTTGCTGCTGTGGGAGAAATATAAACCCTCACCTGTATGGCCCTATTACTCACAGCCAAAGACAACCATGATCACTTAGATACCGAGTATATCTAATTAAAATGATGTTACGTTATTTGAAAAGCTTGTAAGTGATTAGTGAGTTGGTACTTACTACGAGCTCCACTGTCCAATATGGTAGCTACTAGTCCCATGTGGCCATTTAAATTCAAATTAAATAAAATTAAAATGTCAGGGGCGCCTGGGTGGCTCAGTCGTTAAGCGTCTGCCTTCGGCTCAGGTCATGATCCCAGGGTCCTGGGATCGAGGCCCGCATTGGACTCCCTGCTCAGCGGGGGGCCTGCTTCTCCCTCTCCCTCTCCCCCTGCTTGTGTTCCCTCTCTCACTGTGTCTCTCTCTGTCAAATAAATAAATAAAATCTTTTAAAAAAATTAAAATGTCAGCGCCTCGATTGCACTAGCCACGTTTCAAGAGCTCAAGAGGCACAGGACCCTGCTGGACAGCCACGACTGAGCATCGCCATTATTGCAGAAAGTTCTGCATCGCTGATCCAAAATTCGAGGTAGCACTGTGGGGTCACTCCAGTGCCATTCTGATGCCCGCCTATATCTGCTAAAGTATCACTGGAAACGTCACTCGTGTGAGATTAGGTTTATCTATCAATCGCTTAATCCAATGTCATGATATGAAGTGTGACCTCCTTCAGCTTCCCCCATTGTGGAAAAACCCACCCCCTGTGTCTTTCTGCCTCCTCGTCAAGGGCGTCTGTGCTGTGGGGATGGCCCAGACCAACGTTCCCTTCTAAGGTGTAGCCTTATACAAAGCACAACTGCATCTTCCAGGAACAAAGTCTGTAGGCCAAAAGTATAAATACACAGGCAAAGTCAGAAAACTCAGTCACCAGAAAGGATTAATTGGCGTATTGCAAAGAAGAGATGATTTCCTCAAAGATGCAGAAAACAGCCCGGGACATGAAAAGCACCAAAGAAGTGAGGTCTGAGGAAATGTCAGAGCAGAAAGCCCACAGCTTTCGAGAAAGGGCCTTTCTACCTCCACTTCAGTCTTGAAGGGAAAAGCAAGGACTGAGATGCAGAAAGGAAGAAGGACATTTGCAAGTTCCTGAAGCTTTGGGGGTTTTCACACAGTGTGGATGCCCATATTGTGTGATCAGATAAAGTGGAATCATCTGTCAGCCTGTCTGTTCACATAGCTATGCTATTCATAGAAAATGTACCTCTTCCCCCAAATAAACACCATATGCGTCTTCTCTTACCTAATTGGCTGCATGTTTCCTTGGGACCTGTGGCATGCATGGGGAGGAGGTGATGCTGGGTGGCCTCTACTTTGGACTTTTGTGTAGAGCATTCTTCAGGGATGTCAAGAGCAATAGGGAACCGTGTTAATTAACAAATTTGAAACGAGTTTTGACTCCTGCCATCTACGGCATCACGAGAAAGGAAAAGCGACAGCACCATCTTTTGGACTCCAAAGACACCATTGGTCACCTCCTCATGCCCTCCCAGCCTGAGTTACGTGGCCCACCCCTGTAACCCCCACCTCGCGGACACCTGTAACTGCCCTCTCCTTCCTCCTCAGCAAGCCTACGTAACTCAGCTATGCACCCGGCCATGTCTGCACCCCAACATGCAGGTCCCAGGAGCTTTAATAGATGCAGAGTCTCAGCTTGGGACAGTGAAAAGGATCTGGAGAAGGATGGTGGTGCCAGTTGCACACCCGTGTGAAAGTACTTAATGCGACCGAGCCGTACACTTGAAAATGGTTAACGTGGTAAATTTCATGCCATGCGTACTTTCCCACAATACAGTTTTAAAAAACTGCTCACTGGGCGCCTGGGTGGCTCAGTTGGTTAAGCGACTGCCTTCGGCTCAGGTCATGATCCTGGAGACCCGGGATCGGGTCCCGCATCGGGCTCCCTGCTCAGCAGGGAGTCTGCTTCTCCCTCTGACCATAACCCCTCTCATGTGTTCTCTCTCATTCTCTCTCTCTCAAATAAATAAATAAAATCTTTAAAAAAAAAACTGCTCACTGTTGCTGGCTGGTGTCACTTTAATTCAAGGGGACAAATAGCACGTGGACATTTGGCACCAGCCATCAACCCCAACACTCCCTAGCCTTGCACTTTCCCACTCTTCAGATGACTCTGCACACTTTCTCCCATCTCCTCCTGCACTCTTACCCCTCGGCTCTCTCTCCAGCCTCAATGAGCAACTGTGAGCAATCAACAGAGACTCCCTTATCTTCCTATTGACAAGACCACCAGCCTACCCCTACCTCCAGCCAGATTCTGTGCCTTCCCTCCTGTTAATGAGGGAGGAGATGTCCTGCTTTTATCAAAAACTCTCTGACTTTTTGGCTCGCTGCATCCGAGAGAGCAAGGTGGCTCACCGGCAGCTCTACGGGGGCCATCTGAGGAAATGTGGCCAGGGTTCTCGTTCTTGCTGCCTCCGCTCAAACCGAACGATGTGTGATCTGGGAATACGGCCTCAATATGGGAACTCGGGGGGCGTGTCCGGAAGTGTGGGAAGGATACAGGCTGCAGTAAGGGGACTAGGTGAACTTCCCTAAATAGGTCATCCAGGCCACCTACCTTAGTGCTCTTTGTAGATAAATAAAGATACTTCAATTTGCGACGCCGGATGGCTCAGTCCGTTAAGCAGCTGCCTTCGGCTCAGGTCATGATCCCAGGGTCCTGGGATCGAGCCCTGCATCGGGCTCTGTGCTCAGTGAGGAGTCTGCTTGAGGATTCTCTCCCTCTCCCTCTGCCCGCCCCCACCACCGCTCTCTTTTTCTCTCTAAAATAAATAAATCAATCTGTTTTGTTTTTTTTTTTAAAGAAATGTCAGGGGCACTTGGGTGGCCCAGTCGGTTTAGCATCTGCCTTCAGCTCTGGTCATGATCCCGGAGTCCAGGGATTGAGTCCTGCGTCCGGCTCCCTGCTCAGCGGGGAGCCTGCTTCTCCCTCTGCCATTCACCCTGCTTGTGCTTTTGCTCTCACTCTCTCTCAAATAAATAAGTAAAATCTTTTTAAAAATAAATAAATGTCTGTTGTTTAAGCCACCTAGTCCATAGTCATTTGTCTGTCATGGTAGCTCAAGCTAAGTACTGAAGTTGGGAAATCCTGCAAATTGTTAAAGAAATTGTACAGCAATCTCCTTCCCGCCTCTAAGCCTTTGCATGAACTAATCCCTTGGCCTAGAACTTTCTCTACTCTCTGCATGTCTCACTCCTTCTAGTCATTCATAGCCTGCCTTAGAGATTGTTTTCCCAGAGAAGTCCTTTCTGATCCCCCATTCTCAAGTAGTACCTCCCCCCTATCATTCTCTATCGTATCCTATTTTAATTTTCCAAATGTGCTACCTGGTAGTTTTCTTGTTTTATTTGTTTATCGTGTTTCTCTCACTAAAATTAAGTTTCTTTTTTTTAATTTTTAATTTTTTAAAGATTTTATTTATTTATTTGACAGAGAGACAGCAAGAGAGGGAACATAAGCAGAGGGAGCGGCAGAGGCAGAGGGAGAAGCAGACTCCCCAAAGAGCAGGGAGCCCAATGTGGGACTTGATCCCAGGACCCCGGAATCATGACCTGAGCCAAAGGCAGACGCTTAACCGACTGAGCCACCTAGGTGCCCCTAAAATTAAGTTTCTTTTTTTTTTTTAAAGATTTTATTTATTTATTTGAGAGAGAATGAGATAGAGCGAGAGAGCATGAGAGGGGGGAGGGTCAGAGGGAGAAGCAGACTCCCTGCTGAGCAAGGAGCCCGATGAGGGACTCGATCCTGGGACTCCAGGATCATGACCTGAGCCGAAGGCAGTTGCTTAACCAACTGAGCCACCCAGGTGCCCCTAAAATTAAGTTTCTTAATAGCAGAAATCTTTATCTGACTTGCTCACCAGGGTCTAATAAGTGCTTGTTGCATAGTTGGTACTCAATGAACCCCTGGGGAACAAATGATTTTTTCCAGTTGATTTGGCTTGATTGCAAAAATATGTGTATCTATTATTACATTGTATAAGCAATAGGTAGCTCAGGACATTTAAAGCTGATTACCACAGTCACCACTCTCAAGCAGCTTACAATTGCTTAAGAAGGATAAAAACGTGTTTTTACACACCTTAAGGAGAAGAGTACATGCGCTATACAGAGATGGTGTGGCTTCATGTGGGGAGGGGCACTCACTGAGTTGTGAGATAATCTGTGTGAGATGCCTAGCAGGAGGGGTGCCTGGGTGGCTCAGTCAGTTGAACGACCGACTCTTGGTTTCGGCTCAGGTCATGATTTTAGTGTCATGAGATCAAGCCCCACGTCAGGCTCCGCACCCAGCTTGGAGTCTGCTTGAGATTCTCTCTTCCTCTCCCTCTGCCCCTCCCCCCACTCAGGCTCTCTGAAAATAAATAAATAGATCTTTTTAAAAAAAGAGAGAGAGAGAGAGAGATGCCTAGCAGGGTAAGAGCCGAAAGGCAGCATTGGACTCTGGAGCCCAGACTAGTGAGGCTCGAATCCCAGCTCAGCCACTTCAAGCTGTGTGACCTTGAACTGGACTTTTTCTCTCTCTGTGCTTCGGTTTCCTCATCTACAACACAGACGTAATGAAAGCACCCGTGTCTGGGCCTTGCTGTGGATTCAAGCGAGTTACATGAGGTAAAGGGCATGGCTCCAGAGGACACTATCGGCCTGGCCTTCTGTATTCTAAGGAAGGCGAGGTCACGCAGGACTAGACAGGGATGGTGGAAGGGCTGACTTCTGAGAGAAGGTGAAGTTCAACGAAAAGGACGATGAGGGCCTTCTCCGTGGAAAGGTTATGCTGTACGTCAGAGAAGACGCACCACAGCCCGGAGCGTCGCCTAGGAATAGGGTCGGGCAAACGTCCATTTTACCCCGTTCACCCATCTATGTAAAGAAGGATGGTTTTTTGTTTTTTGGGGTTTTTTTGAAGGAGAGCCGCTGATAGGACCATGGTCATCTGCTGATCCTATTACATCAGAAAACATGAGAAAGCTGGTCACCAAATCACAATATCACTTTCTTCCTAGTTTTTTTTTTTTCCTGTCTATTATGCTTTGGTTAAAAAAAAAAAAGGACTTGAACTCATTGGGTTCTACCCTTACTGCCATGTGAGTCCATTCCCTCACCCCTGAAATGAGAATGATAGAGCCTGCCCTCTGTCCTGTCAAGGAGCGGTACCTGAGTCAGGACCCATGCAAGGTTAGGGAGGGTTAGGGAGATACGTCAGAGATGTCAGCTTTATCACTGTGGTTTTTTCCTAAAAACCCCACCCAGGGTTTTGGTCAGAAATATATGCAGGGGCGCCTGGGTGGCTTAGTGGGTTAAGCGTCTGCCTTCCTCTCAGGTCATGATCCCAGGGTCCTTGGATCAAGTCCCAAGTCGGGCTCCCTGCTCAGCGGGGAGTCTGCTTGAGATTCTCTCTCTCCCTCTGTCCCTCCCCGCCCCCTGTTCTCTTTCTCTCGCTAAAATAAATAGATAAAATCTTTTTTAAAAAAGAAATATATGCAAAGCATTTTAATGTAGAGGAACTAAAGAACTTGAACTTTCTCTAGCTGCATGGTTCAGAGATGAAGAGAGAAGGCAGGCCTGCAGCTAAGAGGCCGGCTCCAGAGCTGGAGGCAGAGACGGCCACACCAGCGTCAGGGACAAGCGGACACTACTTCTGTCACATGCCGTGTCCGTGTCCTCGTCCGTCCGGAGCATCTGCATCCACTCTTTTCAAAGGCGGAGCCAGACACAGGATCCATCCCCAAAAGGAAATACCAACAAAATAGCCTCTCCTTATTTCTTGAAAGGAAAAACTGATTTCCTTTGACTGTTTAGTCTAATGAGCAGGAATCTGGGAACCTCTGGCTCCATCCTATGCATTGTGAGGTTGGGGAAAATTCTGTAGGACTTGCAAGCCATCCAAGTCAAACTTGAGAGGCGGTATGACGAGAATTTCTTTAAGTTGCAGACATTTCAAGACATGTCAATCCGTCTATTTTTAGCCTCCCTGTCCTTACTTTTCTTTCACCCCACAGACAGGGACTGAACAGCAAGAACGATACTCTCTTAAAAGAATAGCTCCTGGGAGAGCGAAGGAGACCAGCAACCAGAGGAAGAACCCCATCCTAGCCCCAGAGTGCTCCCAGCTTTGGCTGTCCTCCCGGAAAGGCTGTCTGAGCAAAATGGAGACAGGAGGCAGCTTCCCGGCCTGAGGGTAGCCCACTTCTCCCACTTCGGTGGGGTTGAGCACCCCGCGCACTCCCTGATTTCTGTTCCTGGCAGGTGCACTGGACAGAGTTCCTAAGTTAAGGGCATCTCAACAGTGGCCAAGAGCAGAGGCCAAAGCTGGGCTTCTGGTGTCATGAGGAGAACACGGCCCATGGAAGAAGGTGGGGCTCAGGCTGGGAAGGACTGCATTGGGGCCCTAGGGTGGAATGATCCACAGAGGCCAAGGCTCCTGGTATCTAATCAAGAACAAGATAAGAAGGAGGAAGAAGGTCCCATTCTCCCAGCTGTGGGATGTTGAGGGAAACAGGAGGTTGGAGGGGGTGTCCTTTCAGAAAGCTCCTGGAAAAGATGGGGGAGTTAAAGAAAGCATGGCAAAAACCAAAAAAACGAAAGTAAAAAAACACAGAGCAGGGAAGGGACAAAGAGAGAAGCAGGGAGGGCCGGTGAGTGGGGGGCTGAGAAGCCCAGGGGAGGACAAGGGCAGGGAGGTGGGGGAAGAGCAGCTCTGCTGGAGGAGGGGCTGGCTGGCCGCAGCCCAGAAACCTTTGCTCAAAGGACTCTTTTGAGTTTAATCCTCCCCCAGGACTGTGGAAGGGGGAAAAAAAGGAAGGGAGAAACAAGTCAAAAGTCCCGGGAGGAAGGAGCTTTGTGTTGTAAAGGACTACCTCTTGGGCCTGTCCCCAATTTTCTGGGTTTTGTTCCTGGTTTAAAAGAAGTTTTATGTCACCCATGAGAGTCTGCATTTTTGTGGGATTCAAATATTCCTTAATTAGGTGTTGTCTCTTTACAGAAAGAAAAGACGCCTTTTATTTCATTTTACTTTGCCATTTTAATTTACTCCCTTTCGTGTTTAATAACTAGGTAGGGAAATGTTAAACAGCTGCTGTAAAATATTACAAACCCTGCTTCCTGGGAATGTTGGGAAGGAACTTTCTAGAGCCATCTCCCTCCCGGAGAGGAGCCCCATGGGAGTGGACTCACAGGTCCCAGCTTCGGGGTAAAGGTGGAAGGAGGGGAGGTGCGCCCTTTCGCTCCACCCCACCCGGCCGCCCTCGCTCCAGAGTGAAAAAAAAAAAAAAATCACAACAGGAAAGCAGAAGAGGCCAGAGAAACGTCTCTGTTTGGCCTTGGTCTCCTGCACGCTGCCTTTCTTACTCTGCCCCAAGTCTGAGGAAGACCACCTACGAGGGATGGGGCTGCCGTTGGCCCATAGCTAGGAAAGTAAGGGGGGGCCGACCCTTCGGCCAAGGGTCGGTAGCCAGCTGCAAACTGCCCAAGCTTCCCGGGGGGTCTGGAACACAACGGGCAGGGCAGGGCACCAGTTGCCGTCCACTGAGCTGTGTATGACGCTTACACGCTCATTTTGCTGGGAAAGGAGCCTGTCATAAAATGTAATACTGACTATAAAACAAATCAGCGCTTTGAAACGACTTGTTCAGATGTTTTCATAAATCCCTAATGGCTCAGGCACTGCCTGCTATTGATAATATTAACGTGTTAATAGTTCCTCTGAAGCAGCAGTACTGGGTAGGGCTGGACACGCACGCACGCACGCACGCACGCGCATGCGCATGCGCACGCACGCGCACGCACACGGGAGCGCAATGCTCTGGCTCACCCTTGAATTCCAGCTGCACTTGGTTGGCCTCGGAAAGCCAGATCTCAGTGAGAAATGTGATATTTAAATCATTGGCTGAGCTCCCCTTTCGTTTAAAGTGTTTTACATTGGTCCGTAAAAAGCTGTATTATATAGGTATCTATGAACATATAAAAGCATGCAGGCACACCTCTGTTCCCAGCAGCATTACGCACAACAGCCAAGAAGGTGGAAACAACCCAAATGTCCACTGACGGATGAACAGATAGATAAAATGTCATAGATCCGTGTGCTGGAATATCACTCAGCCATGAAAAGGAATGGAGATCTGACACCTGCTACAACATGGATGAACCTTGAGGACATTAGGCTCAGTGGGAAAAGCCAGTCACAGAGGACGCATACTGTATGGCTTCACTTACGTGAGGTGCCTAGAGCGGTGAGATTTCACGGAGACACAAAGTAGAACAGAGGTTATCAGTGCCTAGAAGAAGACGGTACACAGTCTGTTTGGGAAGATGACACAGTTCTGGAGATGGGGGTGCTGATGGGTACCCAACACAGGGAATGCACTCAGTGTCACAGAACTATATACTTAAAAATGGTTCACATGGTAAATTTCATGTTATATTTATTTTACCGGAATTTTTCAAATGGGAGGAGAAAAGTATGTGAGTGATGGACTTGAGGCTTCTCTCCAGCCTTCCATGCCCCCCGCCCCTCCCCCCACCACCTTGTGTCACTCTGCACAGGGCCTGCAGCTCTGTGTCCAGGCCCTGGAGCTACCAGCGACACCCAAGGCTGAACCAGCCATGCTGGGGTTCCTTTGTCCTTAAGAAAATGACAAGTGGGGGCGCCTGGGTGGCTCAGTTGGTTAAGTGACTGCCTTCAGCTCAGGTCATGATCCTGGAGTCCCAGGATCGAGTCCTGCATCGGGCTCCCTGCTCAGCAGGGAGTCTGCTTCTCCCTCTGACCCTCCCCCCTCTCATGTGCTCTCTCTCTGTCTCATTCTCTCTCTCAAATAAATAAAAATCTTTAAAAAAAAAATGACAAGTGTTGGGGCACCTGGCTGGCTCAGTGGATGGAACATTCAACTCTCCACCTCAAGGCTGTGAGTTTGAGCCCCATGTTGGGTGTAGAGATTATTTATTTACTTGACAGAGAGAGAGGGAGAGAGGGCATTCGAGCGCAAGTGGGGGGGGGAGCGGCAGGCAGAGGGAGAGGGAGAAGCAGGCTTCCCGCTAAGCAGGGAGCCTGATGTGAGGCTCGATCCCAGGACCCCAGGATCATGACCTGAGCCGAAGGCAGGCACTTAACTGAGCCACCCAGGCGCCCCTTAAAAATAAAATCTTAAAAAAAGAGAGAGAAAGAGGGAGGTTTTGTATCTGCACTTCCCAGACACCCAAGCAGCCCAGGGAAGTCTTCCCATGAAAACCCCATTCCAAACTCAGAAAGGAACTTAAGGAAACAAGAATGACATTTTTCATGATGCAATTTCTCTGCTCCTCTCTAACTGGCATCATTCAGGTGGGAGAAATCTCAGAAAAATCAACGCTCCAGTCTCCCTGCCTGTGACCAGAGACGCTGGAGATTTTTCGAGGTACATTTCTGTGGAAGGCAGAGAGGGGTGGCCCAATCTGAGGCCGGCGCCTATCCAGAAGTTTCTCTCAGTAACACAATAGACACTGGACACAGACCACAGGTTTCGCTTACTTGTTCTTTGGGGTCAATTTATTTAAGAAATGACCAGAGCATGGGGTGCCAGTCTGGCTAGGTCAGTAGAGCATGTGACTCTTGATCTTAGGGCTGTGAGTTCGAGCCTCGTGTTGGGTGTAGAGATTACTTAAAAATAAAATCTTTAGGGGGCGCCTTAGGTGGCTCATTTGGTTAAGCATCTGCCTTCAGCTCAGGTCATGATCTCAGGGTTCTGGGATTGAGCCCCACATCAGGCTTCTCCCTTGGTGGGGAGTCTGCTTCTCCCTCTCCCTCTGCCCCTTCTCCCTCTCCCTCTGAATCGGATCCTCATCAGTGACCCTTCCTGGGACAAAGGAACCCCAGCATGGCTGGTTCAGCCTTGGGTGTCGCTGGTAGCTCCAGGGCCTGGACACAGAGCTGCAGGCCCTGTGCAGAGTGACACAAGGCGGTGGGAAGGGGGGGCGGGGGGGGCATGGAAGGCTGGAGAGAAGCCTCAAGTCCATCACTCGCATGCTTTTCTCCTCCCATTTGAAAAATTCCGGTAAAATAAATATAACATGAAATTTACCATGTGAACCATTTTTAAGTATATAGTTCTGTGACACTGAATGCATTCCCTGTGTTGGGTACCCATCAGCACCCCCATCTCCAGAACTGTGTCATCTTCCCAAACAGACTGTGTACCCTCTTCTTCTAGGCACTGATAACCTCTGTTCTACTTTGTGTCTCCGTGAAATCTCACCGCTCTAGGCACCTCACGTAAGTGAAGCCATACAGTATGCGTCCTTCTGTGACTGGCTTTTCCCACCATTTGTGTTCTCTCTCACTCTCTCCCTCTCAAATAAATAAGTAAAATCTTAAAAAAAAAAAAAAAAATCTTTAGAAAAAAAATGGCCAGAGCAGTCAAACCCTCGCCCTCTCCCCCTGAAAGGAGAAAAACATTGGCATAATCCTTCTCGTTAAAAGTCTCCCTGGATCCTCCTTTGAATTTCCCTTATACTCCATTACCCGAACCAGGCAGCCAAGAGCTCCTGGGTCCCCTCACACAGGCTTTGGCCCAGTTTGCATCTATAACACGTCGGTGCCAGTTCTCCCTGCAGGTCGGAAAGGTGAAACCCACAGCTGGTATGAGAAGCATGTTCGGAGCCCTCCATAGAGATGAGAACAGAATGGAGCGTGGTGCCTATAAATTTTCAGGCTGATGGGCCCTACGGCAAGTACCCCCAAACACACAAAAAAGGGGAGCCCGCCAGAAGGGTCCTACACAGCCTATAGGGGGAGCCCCACTGGAAGAAGGTGGGGAGAAGAGCACACAGAGCACAGGGCTCCCAATATGGAGGGACGGCCTCAGGTGGGATGGCCCCAGGGTGCAGCCCAATTGAGGTAGCGAGTACAGAGCCTGAGATGTGAGCCAGTTCCTGGGTTAAAAGCCGTTAGGGCTTGGAGCAGGGAGAGAGATGCATAATCTGAGTATCACTAAGCAAACTTTGCAGCCAGCAGCCAGATTTTCTAAATCAACCACTTCACCAAATTCCCTGCCAGCTCCTAAAATCCTTGCCTGACTTGCCTTCCTTTCTCCAAATGATTTTATTAAACAGTGCTGGAGGTGGGGGGTGGGAAGGGGAGAAGTAGAGAAAGAACTCAGGGGTGAATGACATTTTAATTTTATTTTAAATGCAGTCTCTCTCAGTTTTGTTTCCTTCAAGTATGTCCTAAATTTGGTTGGGTCCGGGATGGGTAGATGTGTAGGCGACCCTGATCATTTGCCAGGGTGGATTTAAATGTGCTATAATAGTGTGTGTGTATGTGTGTAGACTTATCTGATCAAATATACACTTAATATGCACAGGTATACCAGATTATACCAGAGCAGAAACATGTCAACTCCAAAAAGTATTTGTGTTTACAGTATTTGGAGATAAATTTTTAAAAAATCGTATTTTGCTTTGTGCATACACATTTGGTTTTGCTAGTAATTCTTCTGGAAGCTTGACCGTTTTAACTACTTCAGCATGGACTCACTTGAGGGGCAGGGAGAGTATGCAAAGCTGCAAAGTGCTTTCATATTTAAAAGGGGCTTCTCCAGGATTGCTGACCTGTGGGTTGATAGTTTTCCTCTGGATCCATTTCCTGTTTTTCAGGCTGGACCCAAGGTCTCAGACTATCCGGGGTGGGTCGGCAGCAGCTGGGGGTCTCAGCGGGATCTCTGCAATTCAAGGGGGCCTACTCCGAGACAGGATCTGAGCTACCGCCTGCCTCTTTCTCATCCTTGTGTCCAGCAGGCACTAGGCTGCCTAAGACCCAGGGGGTTGAGGGCCAAGTGACCAGTGAGTCAACTTTACAAAAAGGAGGCTGGAAAAAGGAACAGAA
The DNA here is from genome assembly GCF_029215605.1 of Mirounga angustirostris. Lineage (NCBI taxonomy): Eukaryota > Metazoa > Chordata > Mammalia > Carnivora > Phocidae > Mirounga > Mirounga angustirostris. The sequence goes on along the minus strand of NW_026991711.1, from coordinate 11,416,773 downwards.
CGAGTTTAGGTTGGTGAGACCCTAGGGAAGAAGGAGAAAAGGGGGAGACTGAGGAAGCAGGCTTAAGACACTCTCCCAGGAGCCCAAACAAGGAGTTGTCAGGGGTGTTGGCTCAACAGACTGGAGGCCTCAGGAGAGCCCACGTCTGGGTCCCTGACAAGCTAAGCTGCCAGCCCCAGGAGCACAACCACAGCCAGCTGAATCCAGTCCCCACAGGACAAACCCTGTCACCAAGCAGCCACCCACTGATGCACTCTCTGGGCCCAGAGCACAAACACTCCAAACTGATTGAGTCTGTACGGAAACCACAGGTCGGAAGATCACCAACAAGGCAACAACCACCTCTACACATTCACTACCTCCAAGTATTTCACTGAATCAAACACTCCTGGCCACAAAAACCAGTGGAGAAATTTAAGACCTTCTTCTCAAAAACACAGATACACGGGGGCCCACCTAGGAGGGTAACCTCAAGGACCCCCATGGGCCAAGGGCTTCTGGAAGCTCAGTCGTGGGGTGTATTCCCGTGGGCCTTTTCCTAACCTCGCAGTTGTCCCCACTCGCCCGCTCCCGGGAGAATCGGGTCCTCATCAGTGACCCTTCCTCTCCCCCGGCCCTCCCTGGCCTCGCCGTTTCCTGAGCTGGGATCTCCCGCAGAAGTCGAGCGTTTCCTGTGCTGGAAGGACTTCTCCCACTTGGAGCGGAAACTGGGTCTGGGGCAAGGGCGCAGGGGCGCGTCGCCCCCCGTTTCTGGCCCGGGGGGCGACACCCGTCAGGTCCGCGCGGTATTTGGCGGGCGCCGGGGCCTGGGGGGGAAGGTGGTTACACTCGAAAGGAATCACGACTCCTCGTGCAGCCGTTGCTCGCGTCGCTGCGCGCGCTCGGGTTCCGGCCCGGCTTTCGGCAACTCCCCCTCCTCCCTAACCACGCGGCTCGTAATCTGTGGGCCGCCGCCGTCCCCAGATTAAAGCGCTTGTGCAGCCTGCACACCCAGCGAGCTGCCTCCGCGCGCCAGGCCCGCACCTCCTGCCCGCGCTCGCCTCCCCGCCCCGGCCGCTGAGATGGATGTGATTTCACGCACATCCTGCGCGCGCACACACACACGTGCGCCGCACACACACACGTGCGCACACACGCAGTCGCCCTCAGCGCCGCCCGCACACTCGCACGAGCCTGGACGCTTTCCTTTTGTGCTCGCTTTGCAGGACGCGCTTCCCTGCCCCTGGCTTCCGCTTTTCGCTCCTTCCTCTCCTCTGCTGCGCCCCTGCGAGTCCCCCGGGCCTGGCACCGGCCCCGCAGCCCCTCCGCCCCCGCGGGGCCCCTCGCCCGCTCCGCCGGGGAGAAGGGCGGCAGCGGAGTCGCCCCGCGCGCCCGGCGTCGGCCGGGGTCGGCGGGCAGCTGGGGCCGCAGGGCTGGCCTCGGGCCTGCGCCCTGTTTGTTTTCCCTTCGCCCCCTGAATGCTAGATTAAGACGTAAAGATTACCCGCGCCCAATAATGCCGGGAGTCAACACTCGAGCAAACAAAAGTGCTTGCACAACTCCGCCAACCCCGCTGGGACCCGGGCCGCGGGCTCGGGGAGAGAACGCGCTCCTCGCTGCTAATTACAAATAAATGATGATGTGCTCACTAAGTAATTGATTTAATGAAGTTCCTATGAAACTATTAAACCCGGGTGGAGGTCAGGCTGGAGGCGCCCCAGAGCGCCCATTGTGGGCTGTTTAACTCCGCCAGGCTCCTCGGAAAGACATCGGGGCTAATAGGTGAAGTCACAGCTGCTCGCGCTGACTTCTCGGAGCGCCCGGCCGGCCGCGGGCACCCTCGCGCCCTCCTCCTGTCGCGCCCTCGTGCCCCGCCGCCCGCGCCCCGCGCCGGCCAGCTTACCCACGCCACTCCCAGCCCCGCCGCCAGCTCCCGAGGGCCTCTCCAAAGGGATCCCGGGTCTCGTTAAGAGCGGGAAGTTGAGCGCTGAACTTGTGCGCACCGCCAGCAGTCGGCGGCGTCCACCGCCGCCCACCCCTCCCTCCTCACCCCACCCCCGCCACTTCGTGCAGGAACTGCAGCCAGTGTGCCACGCAGGGTGCTCGCGCGCTCTTGGCAAGGTGCCTGGAACCCGAGCGTGTGCCCAGTGCACTGGCTAGGGCGGGGGCGGAGGGGGTTGAGTTGTACATGAGTGTGCGTGTGTGTGTGTGTGTATGAGCGAGAGTGTGTGTGTGTGTGTGTGTGTGTGTGCGCGCGCGCACGCGCGCCCTTGCGTTTCGGGCCAAAAGGCCACGTTTTTACATCCCTTACCCTGGCCTGCGGCCTGTTCCTGCAAAAAAGTAGTAGAGGCAGGGAGAAGGGGGCCGAAGAAAAAGGTGCAAAAAAGATCACCCAAGGGGGCAGTTGGACATGGGAGCCTTAGTCTTGGGGTTTGCAGACCAGCTGCGGGAGAAGGGGGCTGGTCTGGCACAGCCCTTTCTCCTCATCCCCACCTCCCACTTCTGACAGCGCCCTGACCTGGCCTGGCGGTTCCGCCCTAGAGCGACGCCGCCAGCTCCCAGTGGGGCTGACTGTGTAGGCCGCAGGCCCGAGGCTACCTCCCTCCTCGCACACGGAGCCCAGCCCCTGCAGGAAGGTGGGAACTGCTTCTTCTGCGGGATGGCTCTGGTGGGAAATGTAACCTCCCCTTATCTCTTAGCCTGGGGGGACCCCTGAGGGGACACAGCCCCTAGATGGAGAAGCAGACGTTGCAAACGCATCTAAAGTTAAGGATGCTAACCCCCTGCACTCCGCAGCAAGGGCACGACAGAGCGTTTGGCTGCATCTTCCCTCCCCTTCCCGGTACCTTGTAATGACAGAGAAAGCCCATGTCCATCTGGGACTCCACACCAGGGGTAGGGCCGCCCGTGGGGCTTCTCGCTGAATAAGTCAATCGGCCAGGGTCCCCTGCACCCCTCTACCCAGCCAAGTCTTGTCTCTCCTTGTCAAGAACGGAGAGTTCACAAAGTTTCTTAAAGTACTCATTTCATTTATGTCACAGTTAGTAAGCGTCTTCACTTTTTTTTTAATATTAGTAATTTCCAGCTGCTGAAATCAACTTCCATTTGATTTTGAGTCAAACGCTTGGCCTTGGGGAAGAGGCGAGGTTTGGGCCCGGTTCTCTGCTCCCTTGAAAGAGCACTGCGCTGGGTCTGGGTCTTTGGTCTTCCCACCGCCTGGAGCGAATATTGACAAAAATCTTCCCTTGAGGGAGGCTTGCTTGAGGTCTCAGTTTCACCATCTGTAAATTGGAGCGGAGGTCCTTGGCGAAGCTCCTTTGGGCTTTGTGATCTGGGAAGGGGACCTTAAGGGCGAGGGGGAAGTCAGTGAAGACGCCTGCTTGCACCAAGCTTTTGTCTTTCTTTGTGCAAGCTGGCCCCTTTGTACAATAACGCCCCGCCAGACGGCCTAATGGATTTTTGCAGGGCTGAGGGGGGGGGGGCGGTAATTTTCTCCACGCAGGAGCAGACGAAAGTGAGCGTTCCAACCCAGCGAGTCCCCGCGTGGCCCTTGTTGGCTAAACTGCACTCTCCCAAATGTACCCAAAGTGGTGCACCTCCCCGGGCTCAGGGCAGATGTTCCCATTTTGTTCCCGCCTCCCCTGCCCTCACCCCAGGCCCTCGTATTCCTTTAACGCCTGCTGAGGACTGCCTCCCTGCTGCCCTTAATGTAGGATGGGCCCTTCTCTTCAGCCTCCAAATGAGAAGTGACATTTGCACTCGGCTCAGCCAACGCGTGAGCACAGCGCAGGGACACAGGCCCATTGACCGAGCGCGGCCGAGGGGCCGGCGGGCTCGGCGGCATCCGAAGCGGCCTTAATTAATACCATCTTAAATAGTCCAGCAGCCACCGAAGACAAAGTTGAAGAAAGACTTTAAGGCTGAGTGCCCCTCGACAAGCTCTTTTTCCCCGTGTCATTCAATATTTAATGCGCCCGCTTCTAATGCTACTACTGGTGGTCCTTTCTCAGCAAGGACATTATTTTTTCACGGTGCCCATAGCCAGGGAAAGCCCTTTAGGCAAAGAAAATCAAAATGTTTGTTGTTTTGGATGACTTATAACTCTTGTTTAACACAAGCACTTTCAGCAAAGTATAACAGGCGCAGCCTCCAAAGCAAACAACACAATCCTTGTGACAGAGTCGGACACAAAAAGCACATTGTCTTGCGGACTACCCCTTTTCTCTGGTGCTAGATGGGGGCCTGTCTCCGAGTGAACACCACGATGCCATTTCACTTTTGAACTATTGTTTTTGAGTTATGCCATGTGGTCAAAAGGAGCGAGAAGGGGGTTGTTTCCAGGCTCATAAGACAAACGAGTTGCCTTTTCATTGAAATCCCCCCGCGATCCTTGAAAACGGAGTTTAAATGTCACCTCCGCCTTTCTAATGGGCACAGGGCTGGAGGCGACCCTTCAAAGCGCCTGGGTGATAAACGACCCTTATTAAATATAGCGGGGACCGCTGGGAAAGTCCCGCGCCCGGGCCAGCACGTGGAAGAGCGCCCCTCGCTGGAGGGCCCGGGAGAGGCCGGGCCTCCCCTGCAACCCGCGAGGCCCCCGCGGCCGGCCCGGCCCGGCTCCGGCTCCGGGGGGCGGGGGAGTTGGGGGAGACCGGGTGAGGGGGGCCAGTTGTAATACAACTTCTTATCTGCCGCCCCCAGCACGCCCGTGCGCCCCCATCCCCAGAGGCTCGGCGTGAAAGCTCGGTGCGTTTCCCCCTGACTTCTTTTTGTCCGTTGCCGAGTGGCGTCTGCAAGTCTGAGCTGCAAAGTTACTGATTTGCAGGCTGCATGTTAAGGCAGCCCATGTAAGTAATTTCTCCGGGCACCCCAGCAAAGGAGAACAAATCGCTGACAAAGGCGAGCGCTTTCGATTCAGCGGCGTCGTTAAGGCAACCCCAAAGTATTCCTCCTATAATAAGTTCCACTTCAAAGGGTTTCTCATTCAGCGGTGACTGCTTCGCACTTTTATTAAGTCCGGGCTTTTTCACTCGGAGGAATCATCTGTTTGGTTATTTTTCATCGTGTTTATTTTTCACCATTCACACAGTACTTGTATTAAATAAACAAAGAACAATCGCTCTGCAAATAAAAGTACTTAGGTGGGGAGAGAAGGAAGAGGAACTGGAACCCGGGTGCCCCCCGCTCGGTCCCCTCCTCTAAGTGCGCCCACCCCACCCCCACCCGGCTTTCTCTCTTCCTCTCCCCTGTCTCCCTCTCCCCTTTCTCGCGAGCTAGCAGGTTCAATGGGAGACCGTAACAACAAGTGGGTGGAAAGACTTATGTTATTATATAGGTCGTGCGTGTCATATTATATGGGCAACATTATATGTAATACGTGTGTTTGCGACGAGGTGAAAATCGAGGGCGCTAAGTTGGCATGAAAGTTACAGGTCACTGCAACTGTATCTTAATAGAGTGTCTCCAATCGCTGCGGAGCCTCTGCCCGCGACTGCCCTGGCCCAGCCCATTGCCATAGCAATCCTCACGCTCGGCGTGGGTGTGCCATAAAAGCAGTAGTTTGAATTTCAAAGAACATGTCTTTGAACTTCTCCCTGCCTGATTAGGCACTTGTGCCCTGTGTGAATGTGTGTGCCCCGGGAGTGTTTGGGCGTGGGCGTGGGGGGAGGATGGTCTGTGAGTTTTTGTTCACGTAGGGAAAGTGGTGGGCTGGTAACCCCTGGGCAGTGTCACTGTGGGTCTCCTTAGCCATCCCTCCAGCTCCGGAGGGTGGGTTTTCAGGGCCATGTGTCTATTTTGGTAGATGATAGGGAGTGTGATGTGACGGGCTGAAAGTATTAATAAGCGTCTGGATTGTTTCTCTTGTATTCAGCTTTCCTTTCCTCTGATTTAGAGGATCACTGGAAAAAACAGATTATCTCCCCCCCTCCCCCCAGTCCTATTTCCTAACCAAACTGGGCTAAAAATTCCTTCAGGGGGAACATCTCTCATCCCATTTCATAGAGAAAGAGATGATAGATAGATAGATAGATAATAGATTAGATGCTAGGTGGGTAGGTAGATAGGCAGAATGAACCACTATGGTCTCAAACAACTTCCACAAAATGCAAGATTTAGTAAATGACAAGACTGCGGTACAAACACATCGGCAGATAGTTGGGCCTCACTTTCAAGGACTTTCGGCCTCCTCCTTTCCTGTCCCCAGTGCTATCCCTCTTGTGTGGCCATCTCCAACTCCTTAAAAGAATAGAATTCCCACCCTCAAGCTATTTCTCAGTGCTTTAGATTTTTGGAGCATGAGTTTTACCAAAGAAAGTCCTGAATGGGGAAAAGATAGACATCCACTACAAATAACCATGTGTTGGAAGATTCTCCTAGCCCGGAAAACAAAGGTAGATGATTTAAAATGTTTGTGAGGGCCACAAGGGTGACGTTTTGCCTAGGAGAGATGAAGTCTTTGATGATAGCCAACTTAGTGTCAATAAGTGGCTTTCTTTGAGACATATTCAGATGGGGACGTCTTGCTTGCCAATTGCCATAGAAATCTTAACACACCATGAAGATTGTCCAAGCGCCAAGCCTTCCGTTCTGGACTAAATTACTTTGAAGTAGCGGAGGACGAGCAGTGGTCAATTTTAACTCTATAGACTGGACAGAGAACTCTGGGAGTGGGAGATTGTGCGTTTTAAAGCAGAAAATAAGAAGGGGAAACTTGTTTTATACACTCTATACAAGGTTCTGCTCATTGTCAGATATCTTTTATCTTTTATATTTCCCATGAATGATTCATGTCTTGGTGGCTTTGTGTCACCCCTTTCACGAGAAACTTCATTAGAGAGCTATAAGTTTTCCCATTGATTGGGGCCCTTAGCTATGGGTGTTTTTTACTTCGTGTGCTGGTTATTGTCATCTGGCTTAAAACAACTCTTTGCGATGGGTTTCACCTTCACTACATTAACAAACCTGACTTTTAAAAACCACCATAACCTTTCAGAGAACTGCTTATTGACATTACTACCAATTTTTTTTTTATAACTATTTGCCTTTTATCAGTTTTGTATCAGCTAAATGAAAAACAAGCCCAGGATCAGCCCTGTTCATGTGCATAGCCAATTACATTAGTTTGAGCCACTTGGATATTTTGTTGCCATGAGTCTAATTTCTAGCTACCACATGCCTAAAAATGCTGAGTTAGGATTCCTAGATCAGCTCAACTTGCAAATACACCACCATCAAACTGGAAGCAGCCCCCACCCCCCAACCCCCATTACCTGATGGTGAGAGGTATTTGATGCCCAATCTTCATTCAGCATGCTTTTAACTCTGCACCCATCCCAACTCCTGATTTTACCTTCTTTTGTGTCTGGAAGCCTCTCACTGTCCCTGCATCTTTTCTTCATTTTTACCCTTTTACTTCAGAAGCTAGGCACCGAAGAAATGCTCAAATTCACTTCTCAGATTTTCAGTGATTAGGATCACTAAGGATATTATTAACAAATGACTGCAGTAACCCCTAAGATTTATGCTAGTGTTACACGCAACTTACAGGGCTTAGTCTTCATATATACATTGTATTTTCTAGATTAGATTGTAAATTAAACCAAGCTGTACAAATATTTTATTGCTTGGGGAGAGGCTAAGAATAAAGAGCTCAAGAGAACCCAATGTTCACTGGTCAGCAACCTGTTCTGTTTGTAAGAGAATGGCAGAAATATACCATTAGGTAAAACATAAACAATACATAGGAAGAATACCTTTATTAAATTTTTTACTTCATAATCATTCTTGCTTGCTTTCTATTGGAGGTACACATTTTAAGTTTTCATTTTAGGTGTATCAGGAACCAATAAATCTGTGGCAGAGTAAACCTATGCATGGCAAAATACATAAAATACATATTCCTTTGTTTCATAATAAATAAACCTGTAGCATAATAAAGAATAGTGCAAACTACCATTGAAAAAGTTGTATAAATAAAACAACTCATTATAAATCAGGAATATTTTGTTCTAATAAGTTTACGATAAATTATCCCCCCAAAGTTCATAGCTACTTTGTCTATTTGAAAGAGCTTTGAAAGTGAATAATATGAAAATCAAATAAACTTTAAAAAATGTAGAATTATTTTATATTCAAGTTTTATGGTCTTTTTCTTTATAAAGGAGGGTCTGCATGTTTCATATCCACTGTAACAATCTGAAGACAACATTGAAAGGCTTTCAAAGTGACAGCACCATGCACTGTACTAGTAATATAATATATCTATAAACTATATATAATCTTGTCAACACAATGCAAAAAAGACATGCAGGAAGAGTCCTGGTTTTCACATTACGTTGTTCATTCAAGTAAGCTTAAAAATATATTCCCCCATTTTCTGTCCTTTTTTTTTCCCTTAAATAAACCGTGGGTCATAAACAACACTCTTTCACCAAAATGTATAATATAATTCTTTGGTGTGCTCTGAACTCTTCCAGGAAAAACAAAGGATGATGTCTGAAAATAAATTAATTCAACTGTACAAATAATAGGTGTTCACATACAAGTTATTAACAATGACAAGACTGCATCAACCACTCACAGCACACAAAACAAATTTCTACAAACCCTGGGGAGGGGATGGTTTCAGGGTCTCTGAGGATAAATTAGTGCTCTTTAGGATATTTGTATGATGTTTATGATGGACTATATTTTGCAGGAGATGTGTTGCACGAACTGAAAATAAATTGACTAAGAGTTATTGTCCTAGGTCCTTGACCTTTTTTATTCTGGCCTGACAGCTCTGTCAGAGGTCACACATTCATCAGTGTTTGGTGGTAACTATAAACCTTTTAAAATTTTTAATATGTATAGCAACTCCCTCCCCTCTTTTAATGTAAATCATACACTTCACACACTTGTCATTTTCAAATGGGATCCAGTTCCGTGTGCTCGGTGCTCAGGTGGGAAAAAAAAAAATGCACGAAAATGCAGTTTGGGGCATTGAAAAATAAAGACTTTTTAAAAGGTTGATACAACAGTATAAAAGAGGGCTTGGCCTGTTTTTAAAACAACAGTTTTCCCCAAAAATAGGCATGTTGCCAACATCACACCTCCTCAGACTTGCCTGTTAATTTAGGCATCCCCAAAAAACTTATGTAAGACTGATCTTTTCATTACACGAGAAGTTTGGACCCAGTCAAGAGGCGGCATCTGAGATTTCAGATTAAAAAAAAAAAAGAGAGAGAGAGAGAAAAGAAAGCACTTGAATTTCTTCTATTTCACAAAATATCACAGTTTCACAGTTGCCTACTGCAGCAGCTTTCTCCTCTCTCCACTTTTTTGCTGGAACAATCACAGTGGCACAATAAATGGAGACGTACTAAGTTTGCTGCATCTTTTTTTCTTTAAATCATACAAGCGGGGTACTGAGGAAACAATCCTGTATAAAAATAGCGTGTTAAGATGAGATCAGTAATAAAAGAGTGGAAATTTAAAATTACAACTATCAGGACTTAAAGGGTTTTTACAAAGATTTTTGGACACAGGTACAGTCTAAGATCTGTTGGCAATGCAGCAAGTGTGTGGTTTACAATCAAGAGGCCTTTTTAGAATTAGGGCCCAAGGAGGAGGTGAAGAGTCTCCAAAGAAGCCCACGGTATGGTGTTAAAGGCATTCTCGAGGCACGGCAGGAAATGCAGAGGGCCTTGTTGCTCTGTGGAGTTCTGACTTCATGCGTTTTCTCGCTCCTTTCAAAGTACACGTATATTGCATTGGCAGTGTGTATCTCCATTAACCCTCGGTACATTTTGCTCCTAGCCCTGTCCCCCCTGCAACGTACAAGTCCAGCTTGGTTGTTTTTTTTTTGTTTGTTTTCTAAGAAGAAGAAGGAAGGAAAAAAAGCCCAAATATCTTAATTAAATTAATTAAATGTACAAACACCATAGGGTTTCATACTGAATAAATAGGGCTAATTAGACCCGGTGGCAAGTCTGAGTCAAGGGTTTGTCTCAGGCTCGGTATTGTCTCAGGTTAGGATATGGTCCAAGGACTCCCACTTATGACTTATTATTATTATTACAAGAAAATTCTAATGTATCGTCCGCGCAACTTCCGAGTGCCCATACATCTCCTCATCTTCAGACTCCGAAGTACTTCCGTTGCTGGAAGGTGTGTGAAGGTGGCTGGGTGCTCCACTGGCCTGGCAAACATACCACTCATTGAGGTTGGTCACCTGAGGGGACAGAGTGCTAGAGCGACTCCTGGTTGGGTCCAGCACAGGGGACAAGGGGGCACCCACTGGAGTCCCCACTGATGAGTAACCAAGGGCTCCTGGAGAAGGTGGTGGGGACTTGCAGTGAATCTTCATGTGCTTCCTCAGAGAGCTGGGGTGAGTGTAGGACTTGTCACAGCCTCGGATCTTGCAGTAGTAGGGCTTGTCGCTGGTGTGGACGTGGGAATGTTTCTTCCGATCGCTGCTATTGGCAAATTTCCTGTCACAGCCATCAAATTCACATTTGAAAGGCTTTTCCCCTGCAACAAAACATAGCGAAGGTCAACAATTGCTTTCCAGAGACCCCTCACTTGAGAGAGAAATCTTGGAGCAGAAATCTGGAAGCATTTCCCCATTCTCTTGAAGACCAATCCCCGGCTTGGTTTCTACTCCTAATCCCTATGTTCCAGAAGGCAACAGGGAAGGGATACTTCAGGGATGAGCCTGGAGGCTCTCCCTGGACCTGGGCTAGTAAGAGGCTAGAGGTCAGTCCCTGCAGTACCACAGGGCTGGGGGGGTGGGGGGGCCGGAATGGCTAGGGCATGGTCCAGGAGGCAACACCAAAACCCAATGAGGACCCAAATACCCAGGTCCTCACTGCCCTCAGGGTCTGTACCTGCAAAAATATAAGCAGATCTCCTGTCAAGATAAATGCTGATAAAATGATTCCTCCAAATCCACAGCTTGGGGGAAGGATATAAGAAGAAGAGAAGAAAAGTAAGCAAGTCCACTAAATTAAAAGTGAAGTGGGGGTGGTGCCATAAAATTATAATAATGGCATTTTGTTTCAGAGCGGCCCCAGGATTCCACTGATGGAAAAGGAAATGAAATAAAGCCAAATCCTGTTCTCTTCAGAAACAAAGGCACCTGTGAGACACACAATCCCATCACTAGATTTTTTACAAGCCTGGCTGGGCAGAGACTAGGCCGATCTCCTCTTCATTCTACCACCTTCTCTCCCAACTTGCAGAGCAATAAGAGCCTACGGAACAGAACCTTAGCAAATGTTAGTAAGGCCCACAAGCCTCCACCAGAAGCGAGCATGTACCTGATGCTCTATGGTGCTCTATGGAAACCGAGGCTGACAGCTTTCTACCTTACTTACGCAGCAGAAAAGGGACTGTTTACCAGTCTTTGGCCCATCGCCCCTTGAAGCTGCTCTAACCACCTCAGGAACACAATGCCTTTAAACACAAGGCCCCTACTGCAGGAAGTGGAAATGCTTAATAAAAATTCAGCCATATACCTTTGGCGTTAAAAAGCAAAAAAGGAAGATGGCAGGTAACAGTATGAATTTTCTCTCTCACCTAAGTATCTATGAACTTGATGTATTTAGTCATGATTGAACAAGTCATCTCAGACATATTTTTGTTCAATAATACTTTACATGGTTTTTAAAATAAAGTTGAATTTCTCTACATTCCGGCAGCTACTCTGGTAGCTTTTTTCTTGGTTTGGGATAATATATATTTAAAAAAAAACAAATAACTATTAAAACAGCTTAGTATTTATAAATTTTTGTGGTGAGTTTTCTTATACAAATATTTCAGTGCAGTGTTTGTTGTTGCTGTTTTAATTTCACCAATGCTAACTGCTTCAGCGCCAGAGCGTAGTAACAGGTCTGAAAGTATTCAGATGCCTGGAATATAACTTATCCCACCCTGGATTACTGTCTAAACATGAAATCAGATATTATTCAAATATACGTCCTGCATTGATCTATACAGGGAAAAACACAACATAACACAATCATCACAACCTTCTCTGCAGATGAGCTGCAACACCAACAAAAAAATGTTAATCACTTTTTATCAAAACATCAGTTATCTGTCCTGACTTCTGTGTTCTACTTTAAATGGGAGATAATACTAATTTAATGTAGCATTATTTAAAAAATTTTAATCAGCCTTTCTTCAATATGTAGGCCTAAGTGGCTTTATTCATCCTTTGGAAATATTCAGTGCTGTCTGTGGAGTTCTCCTGTTTCGGTGCTCGCTACATATCCCGGATTGTGAAGAATGCACACAGCTTCAACTCTGCTGGCCCCGCCACTGCCCACGATAAAGACAAGTAATTAGGCCCAGTGAAGGGAGATGTGGAATGGAGGGGGAAAAAAAGTAGAAAAGTAGGGATGAAGGACAGGCAGAGGAAGAAAGTAGAAGGGTGGGGGAAGTAAAGGTGAAAGGATTGCCTGTTTTATTCAGGGGGCCTAAGGGGGGCAGTGAGCAAATTCTAGCTAACTGGAAAGGGTGAGAGACCCCAGTGTTTACATTTCAGATTCTGACAGAGGGGTCAATCAGAATTTAACTACTTGCAGAATTTGAGAGTAAGGGACGCTACGTGAGCTACTCCCGGAGAGAACTCGAGTCCGGCCCAAAGGAAGGTTATAAACCGAATTGGGGGCACGTGGGTCAGGAAATGGGCCTTCAGGAGTGGCTGGGGGATTATTTCCTTTGATCAATCTGTTCCGGGATCCCTGATAACCCCCAAAAGGGAGAGCGCCGTGGTGGGGGGGGGAGGGGGGTCCCGGATGGTCCCTCGCCGCACACAATGCGCCAGGGCTAGGCGGCCCAAGGACCGCCAAAATCCCCAGGCGCGGGTTTGAGCACGAACGTGAGTCGCTGGCATCCCTCCCGGAGGGCCCCGGCGAGAAGCACGCGGTCTCCAGCAGCCGGGCAGGAGAGGTAACCCTGCGCACGCCGTGGAACCAGAAAGCACCACCGCCCGGGGGCCCCCCCAGCGGCCCGGATCTCCGCCCCGGCGCGCGCGCGCGCGCACGCCCCTCTCCCCGGGGCCGTCGTCCGAGGGAGCGGGGACCCCGGACAGCTTCCGCGTCCGCAATTCCAGTTCCTTGCTCCACCCGGGCAGAAACTGCCCTCAGCTCCGGCCGCCGCGAAAAGAAAGGTCCACTCTCTCTCTGAGGCCTGGAAAGGCGGGAAGGGCCCGAAGACGCAGGCTCTGCTTTCAGGGTGCCCACTGGGGACGGGGTTGGGGGCAGCTTCACCTCCTGCGCCCCGCGTGCCTCCTTAACGGTCCCAGGCCCCTGTCCCGGCGGCAAGTGCTGGGCATAGGGGCAAACCTGCCTAAGCGGGCCACGGGAGTTTTTCCAAAAGCCTCAAGGGAAGTTTTTCCTTTTGGAAAACTCCCTAGGGCGGACCGATCCCGATTCGAAAAACGGGGATGGCCCAGGGAGTTCCCGGGAAGACTTCTTCCCGGCCCATCATCGGTCCACATGAGGCCTGTCCGATGCTGGCCGACAGTTGCAAGGCGCCGGGCCGGACCTGGGTCACCCCGACCCGGCTTCGCCCGCAGATGCCCCTGGTGCCCCCTGGTGCCCTCGGCCCCGGCCGCTAGCCAGGCGTTGGGCCCACGCGCGGCGGCTGCCTCCTCGCCGCCCAGCGCCGATAAATCAGCTAAGTAATTACTGAATGTAAACTCCAGTTACTTAAGTGTCCTCCGAGGGGTAATATTGTCTGTCCCTATAAATCCCGACTGCTCGCGCTCATCAGCGCTTCCGCCCAAAGCGCTCGCCCGTTAGATGGGGGCACACGACCCACAGGAAACACCCCACCGGCCCACGCCGCAGCCGCCTTCACGGGGGGGGGTAGGATGGGGGACTGGGATGGGAGGGGTCGCCACGGCGCCGGGGGTTTCCCCCCAAGTTCCTCCGCGGGGCAGGTACCAACGACCGCAGGAGACTTTAGCTCACCCTGTTCTCCTCCAACTAGAACCTTTTTTGAAAGGACAGAGCAAATTTCTCCAGCACCTTCTCGAGCATGTGTGAATGTGTGTGATAGAGGTGTGTGATGCTACGTGTATGAGCATCGGTGTGTACGAAGGTGTGTAAATGAGGAAGTGTGCGTGAGGGTGTATGTGGAAGAGGAGTGTGTCAGAGCATTTGGGCGCTCCAGCAATGAGGCTGAGATGGGCAGTATCAGATGCGGCTGCGTAAAGTGGTTTGTGGGTTGTGTGCACGTGAAGATGTACCTGTGGGGTGCGTGAGTGTGTTGGGGGGAGGTCTTCGGGGGCCCATGGGCGCATTCCTTTGGCATTTTGCACCACGCCCCGGAGGGACTGGACCCCTCCCCTCCTGTTGGGACCGCATCGAGCTGGGCCTAGTGGCCTCAGTACTGGAGCAAATCCCACGTGCCCCCTCGCACGCCCGCTCTTCGGAGCACGGCGACCGCAAGGGGTCTGCCACCGGGTGGGGAGGAAGGAAGAGCCACCGGGGCTGTTCCGGCTCCGGCCTCCCTTCCCCATCGCCCTCCCCAGGTTCCCGGGGCCGGGCGAACGGGGGCTGCCGACCGTCCTGGGCGCCTTCCTGCTCCGACTGCTGCTGCTTCTGTTCCGGGGCGGCGGCGGCGGCGGCTGGAGCGCGTTGCCGGTCCCGGCCGAGGGGCTGTGGACGCGCTGGAGACTCCACCGTGTGGGAACCCAGCGCGGGGCCTGTGTGTGCTATCGAATTACTTATTCATAGAAAAAAAGGGGGGGAGAGAAAAAAAAGAAGTCACATGTCCGGGTTATACGTATGCGAAGAGAAGCAGCAGCAGGAGAGAGAAATTAAGGCGAGCAGGAGGAGGAGGAGGAGGAGGAGGAGAAGCAGCGGCGGAAGCGGCGGCGGCGCGGGAGGCGGCGGCGGCGACGCGGCCGGGGACAGACACCCACCTGTATGAGTGCGCTTGTGGATCTTGAGGTTCTCGGAGCGCGCGAAGACCTTGCCGCAGCCCGGGAACGGGCAGGGAAAGGGCTTCTCGCCCGTGTGCACGCGGATGTGGTTGATGAGCTTGTATTTGGCCTTGAAGGGCTTGCCCTCGCGCGGACAGTCCTCCCAGAAGCAGACGTGGTTGCTCTGCTCGGGGCCGCCCACGTGCTCCACCGTGACGTGGTTCACCAGCTCGTGCATGGTGCCGAAAGTTTTGGAGCAGGGCTTGGCGCCGCCGGCCGGGGGCGGTGGCGGCGGCGGCGGCGGCCCGGCCAGCTCGTCGGGGTCGATCCACTTGCAGATGAGCTCCTGCTTGATTGGCTGCCGCATGTAGCGCAGGAAGGCCCCGGCCGCCCCTGGGAGGTGGGGGTGGTGCGGGTGCTGCGCGGGCGCCGGCGGCGGCGGCGGCGGCGGCGCCGGGGGCGGCGCGTGGTGCTGCAGGTGGGGCCCCGGCCCGGCCGCCGCGGCCGCCGCCGCGGCCGCCAGGTTCAGGTTTAAGTTCACGGCTCCGTAGCCGTGCAGGGCGGCGGCTGCAGCAGCCGCCACCGCCCCGTAGTGCGCATCCCCCGAGCGCGGCGCGAAGGGCGGCTCGGTGCGGCCGTACAGCTCAGCCGCGGCGGCTGCCGCTGCCGCCGCCAGCCCCAGGCGCATCTGGCCGTTGAGCGGGTGCGGGTGGCCGCCGGGGGCTCCCGGAGCGTCGTGCAGCGCAGGGAAGAGCGCCGGGCCCCCGCCGCCGCTGCCGTCCGGGCCCGCGTAGGTGCCGCTGGCCGAGATGAACATGCCGGCCGAGTGGGGAGGCGGGGCCGAGTGCTGGGGGGAGCCCGTGCCAGACCGCTGCTCCCCTCCAAGCGGGACCCCGTGCATGGCCGCCGCGGGGGCCGTGGCGGAAAGGTCCCTCCGGAGGACGAAGTCCCTGCTGTGGCCTTTGCCGCTGCTGCCGCCGCCGCCACTGTCGGTGGTGGTGTAGCCCGAGAGGGCAGGAGGAGGGGGAGGGGGAGGAGGAGGAGGTGAAGGGGAGGGAGGAAGAGGAGGGGCTGGGGGCGGGGGCGCGGAGGGCTGCGCGCGGCTGCTGCCCCCGCCACCGGGGTAGGTGCAGGCGCCGGGGTGCGCGACCGAGGCTGCAGCGCGGGCGGCGGCCGCCGGCGCCTCGGGCTGTGCCGGGAGCGCCTGGGAGGGAGGGCTGAGGCCGACCGCGCTCGCTTGAGCCATGTGCTCGGGTCCGAGCGGAGTGATGGCCACGCCGGGGTCAGCGCTCAGGTCCCGAGGGCGGAGGTGCGTGGCTGTGGCGCGGAGTTGGGAGTGGGAGGGCGGGCTGGCCAGCGCCGGGAAGCCTGTCATATTCTGAAGCGGCCTGGCCTGAGCCGTTGCCAAATCCGCTAATCTCAGCGCTGGCGGGTTCCTCTTGCTCAAGGGGGGCTCCATCAGAACTACACAATCAGACCCATAGACCCTCACTGGGGGGACTTTTTTTCCCTCTGCCCACCTTCAAAAACATGTATATATTAGGCTCTCTTTAACTTCTTTGTCCTGGCCTAACTCTGCTTATTCCTGTTCCCACTCTGTCCTCCAGCGATTGGCAGAGCGAACACCACATTTGAGCTGCACAGTGGGACCGAGATTTTTGGAAATGGCACGGGTGGGATTGGAGGGAACAGCGTGATTGGCAGCAGCCACGGCTGCCGGATTGGCTCCCATTCAGGCCTTCGGCCCAGCAGGGATCCGCCCCCGTGCTCGCAGCCTCCTTCGCTTTCGCTTCGCGCCCCCTCCTCCCCTGGAGCCCTGCGTCCCCGCCTTCCAGGGGATGCCCAAGTTGCACTTGCAGAAAGTTTGCGCTGGGCCTGCGCGCGCAGCGCCCCGCGTTCCCATGACGCGCCTGTCGGAGAGCGTGCGCCGGCACGCGGCCGAAGGGCGCGGCGTGGGTAAGGGCTGGAGACACCCCCAACCCCCGGACAAAAGGAGGGAGGGGGATAGCCCCCAGCTTCAAAAACCTCCGCCTCACCGCACGCAGCGTCTCCTCCACCATGCAAACACTTTCTCCCTCCTCCGTTGGAAGAGCCCTGGGCTGCTCTCTGGAGGAGGAAGGGGAACAGAATATAGCCGTCGTCGTACTTGTGGAGGTGATGCTAGAAAGTTCTTATTTGGGAAGGACACCCAATCTGCCGAGCGCTCACGTAGGGCGCAGCGACAGGCGACGGAATGAGGAGGGATATTAAAGTCCTATTAGTTGCAAAAACAATTTAAGTGATTTGGCTCCGCAAGACACCAGGTGAAGTCAAAATAAATCTTTCCCGAAAAGGAACCGTTTTGCCTCGACTTTTTAGCTCCTGCAGTCCTTTTCAACGTGGTTCAAAGGAGTTGGCTCGAAGTGTAATCTCACTGCTCCTCAGTTCTAGATCTGCCACTTTGAATTAGATCTACGGGTGGGGGTGGGAGAACATTGGGCAGCGATTCTAACTTTTGCCTCTCTGAGATACAGTGGCAGGGGCAGGCCAAACAGCATCTCTCCAGAGGGAAGCGGCTAAGTAAACAATATCCTTTACGCAGAATTTCTTTCCAGCCCAGAAAGCACTCCATATGTGTGCCTCAGTTTCATTGAAAGGACCACAAATTAAAACTGATCCAATAAAATGAATATTTTAAAATCAAGCAATACTTTCGATATTTACTTACTAATAGAATAACCCTTTACCTTGTCATCGTTTTCTAGTAAACTAATAGAGAAGGCGATTTGTCTTATTTGAAAACTATATAAACTGGCTTTAAAAACAAAAAACAAGCCCCATCCTTTTCAAAGGATTTGTTTGTTATCACACCTCTTTAAAAAGAGAAATAGGTTCCTGCATCACTTCTGGGGGGGGGGGGAGGTGTGTGTGGAGAAATGTGGCATCCCCAAACTTTAGGGTTGTTGCTGCCCAAAAGTATCACTTCAGCTCTTAAAAAGAAAACACTTTAAGATTTTGTGATGTTCCAAGATGCTAAAAAATTAAAAGTCAGGTGTTTAAATTTTTATTTTGTTGGCCTGCATAAGATTATTTGTAAAAAAAAAAAGTGATAATGACTAAAATGTGATCCCCCCCCCTTTGGGGATGCAAAAAACAAGTTACCAGTTTAATTCGTTTGCAGTCCAAGTAAAAATAGACTGCATAAAGCCATCATCTTTATGGTCCTAGGAGATGGTCCTGGGAAGTGGTAAGAAATATTTTCAAAAGAACTGATTTGATAGCCCCATTTACATCGGTGTGAGCAATGTTTAACAGGGAACTTCCCTGTGAGCCTTGGGAATGTCATTCCTCTTACAAAACTGACAAGCAAACAAAGAAAATACTACAATCAAATTTCAAATAGGTTTGTTCTTTAAGCCTCAATGAAGTTCAAATACGGGGAAATAAGAAAGGCATGAGTGCAAACACAACGAAAAAAAATTAATAAACAGCAGCGACAAAATCCGCATCTGTATTTGGAGAGGATGAGTCCTTTCACAATTTTCCTTTCAAAGACTTAAAACGTCTCAAGCCAACCAGGCAAAAGTGTAGTGAGGACTGCCATCTCTATGGATGGTTTCTGGGAAAGCGTATTTGGAATTGTCACCACTGTCTCCATCCTCTCTCAGAACATTTCAAAGGAGTTTCCCTTATTTGAATTTCTTGGCAATGATCATCACTACTTCCATAATAGCAGCTTTGCATTCAATCCTGCAGGTTATAAGTAAAAACAAACAAAAAATGGACGAATAAAGAAAGAAGAAAATAAACACAACCTACCTTTTAATATGGACTACTGAGCATTTTTATTGTGCAATAAAATGGGTACCTCCATCCCCTCCAAAATAGCTTTTCCTCAAAATTATAACTGCTTTGTTTTATTGAATTGCTGAAATTTAATGGTTTAATGGGTGAAGGCATGAAGGAAAGGCTGTAAAAATGTGAATAATGGTGCAGCAGAGCCGTGCGGAATCTGGAACCCGCCTCCTTGTACAACTCTTGTTAAACACAGCATGATATGTATCTGTCATCGATTTAATATGTCTTAATTCAAATATAGCTCCCTGATCAATTTCTTTTTATGGAAGCCTTAAAAAAGAAAAGACTTTCTTAGGAAATAATAGACATTTGGGTGGCGATTGGAAAGAGGGATATTTACAAAGTGCGTTTAATGAATATTTGCAAATTTATGGCCAAACCCAGACTCTAAAAAGATAATTGACTCAGGTAAATCGACTTGAGATGCTAATTCTTAAAAGAAAGAACTGGGAGCAAAATTTCAATCAACACCAATAAGGCGCCAATAAACCGCCTGCCAATTAAACCTGAGAATAGGCCTAGCTAGATGGTCACCAGGAAGGCTCGCAGTGGATTTCCGGGATTGCCTTTCTTTATAAAAGAGCTTTTTATTTTGTAGACGCGCTTTTTGTTATTGTGATGACCCGCCTGACCCCAGGTGCGCTGTTTCTTTTTCAAGCCATTTGGGAGCCAAATCAAACCCCCTTAACATCCCGAGTTCCTAAGAACCTAATAACTGTGTCACACTTCCTAAATAAACACCAGCAATTTCCAGGGCGTTGAAGAAAATAATAATGGTTTCCAAAAAAAAAAAAAGAAGAAGAAGAAGGCATGCAGGAGTGTATAGAAGTCGTTATGCCAGTTCCCATCTGTGGATTCAGCTCCATGTTCCATGATTCTGCGGTGCTGCTGGTTGTCAGGGCCGACCCTAAAACTCATGCCCTTATCTGCGCTTTTGCCGCGGAGGTGCTTGTGTGGGGGCAGCAACGTGGCAATCTATGGAAATGCCCTTTCTGGGGTCAACAGGTGCTCTTGGGGAGCATCGATTTTCAGACTTCCCTGTTGCACCCGGAATCCCAACCTCCTTCCAGAGCCAAACAAAGGCAGGAGGAGGCTGAGGAGGGACTGTGAACGCCGAGCTGGCCCGAACCCGGCGGCCCCGCCGCGCTCAGCCGCCTTGAGGCTATAGGACCCGGTCTCGGGGATGCCCAGGCTGGCGCTTGTGGCTTCCCGCTGCGCAGGGGTGGTGGTGACTGAGGCTCCCCGGAGCCCTCCGTTCCTCACGGAGCACAGCCAAGTGTCCCTGTGATGGGTGTGGGCGATTAATAAACTCTAAGGGAAGTGAATTGGACATTTCCTGGCTTTTGAGCCTTTGTTTGATTGTTTCTGCAGGCGGAGGGAGGGGGTAAGCCGGGGACAGTGAGGTGGACAAGAAAGGATCTGGGGGACCCACTGAGCTGCTTTTTATTGCCCTTGCAATTGCTTTACCGCTCGCCAGTCCCGCGTGGTTTCCGCGAGGGCGGCCACCTTGCAGAAGGACTGACTGGGTGCCCGGCGGGTTTGGAGCACCTAGTGCCATTTGGGCCACGCTAGAGGCACGTTCAAGGGCGAACAGGGTGCCCTGAATTATTCCAGGGATCAAGGGAGCCCAGCCCTAGGGCGCCAGTGGGTGCTCAACAGGGAGGAGGAGGGTTACGAGCAGACACTGGAGAAGGTAGGGGAGGAGTACACTCAGACCTCTCTAAAGCCCAGGCAAGGTGGGCTAAGGGGCCCCCAAAGGTTCCTTTTCATTGAGGTTTGCCATGCCGGAAGTGATGAGGACTTCGGGTTCAAGGCTTTTCTCAAACCCCGCTTGCTAGGCGTCTAGGCAGTGAGGTACTGGGCCACTTCTCTGGGCCCCTTGCCGGGCTTGCTGTCGGCAAATACCCCCGTCCTCCAGCCTTCACCACTCGCGGGCTAACCTCCTGGGAGCTTCGAGCCTGCCTGGGGGCCTTGGTGCTCCTAAGCGCCGGGCAATTCTCAGCCCTCTGAGCGTCTCTCCCAGGGTTGCCTCTCCTTCCCGCCCTTCTGAGCTCGCCCTGATTCCTCAGGCTTCACGGATACCTGCGGGGCTGAAAGTAACCTAAAAATGTGCTTCTTGCTAAAGTTTATGATCCCTGTCCCATGTACCTGGGCTTAATGAGGATTTTTTTGTTTGTTTGTTTTTTTTTTAGGCACAAGACTGAGATTATGTAGCTGTGACTGAAACGTTGGATTTGGGGTTTGTTTATTTTGGATAGTCAAGAATGGGGATCCATCCCGTGTCTCCCTGACCTTAGTGCTTAAAAGCCCTTGAAAAATTATGGCTCTCTTTACTTTCCCATTATTAAAAAATAAGTTGAGTAAAATTGGCCTGTCGTCAAATATTCTCATTTGGTTATCAATCATTTTTACCCTCAGAGATGGGGGTTGTAGGAGATTGGCCTTTGACCCACATTTGACCATTAGGATTGGTAATTTCTTGGGAAATGCCTAATTGTTGTGCTTGAAAATATGCTTAGAAGGTCAAAGCAGGAACCACAGAAGTCCCTTATGTGTTAACGGTTCATATAACCACCCAATATTTATTTATATTGGACCCAAGATGCACTTTTCCTCCCTTTCATTCTTTATCTCTTAGGATGTTTTTAGATGGGAGATGAAGGAGGAGTCGAGGTTGTATGGAGTGTTGCTGTTTGGGTTTTGTTTTTTTTTTTAATTGCAGATTTGGTGGGTACTTTCCCCTGTTCCACACCCCTTCCAATATCTATACTTCAATATTTGAAGAAGCTGTTGAGGCAAATCAAATAGTGACACGTTGACGGATTTACTTGTGGAAGCAATATGGTTGACATATGGCATTGTTATTTATGAATGACAGCATAAATTGTATTACAAAGTCTATTGCAATAATACTGCAGTTTATTGGAAAGCTGCTCTCCTGCCACCAGGATTCAACCTCCCTGGATGTAGTTCATTTGGGAGCCCAAAGGATAACGGTCCTCAAAATAATTAAACACATTCATGTAAGCTAATGCCTCCCGTTTTCTGGTTTGTTTTTGTTTTGCTTTGTTTTGCAGCAGTAGAAACACTCCCATCAGGAAAGAGGACAAAGTCACGACAATTAGTTAGTTGTCTTCCTTTTGCAAAACCACAACCACTGTCACATGGAAATGTCGACTATTTTTTTATCCTTCTGAGTCCCTAATGACAAATAGACAAACATTTGCATCCCCATCAATAAACTGCTGGTGAGCATATATTTTATAGAGAGACTTTTTATAAGCCCAGTTACAGAACAGTAAATTTTAACTGTAGAAGAAGAGAAGTTCTGTGAACAGACTGGAGAGGGCCTTATCCTATGATACCTCCCCGCCTCCATTCGACCTCCCCCTTCTTAAAAATGGTATTTAAAAGTTACAACACTGGCTGAGATTTTCATGATTTCCCCTTCTTTTACATTACAATTTTTCCTCTTTTTTTTTTTTTTTTTTTTTTTACATTATGCTTCTCTGAAGCTCTGACAAAGAACTTTTGTTCTAGGTGGGCTTTACAGAGGAGGCTCTCCCACCACACATGTGGTCCTTCATGGGTCAGGGGTCGCCCAGCCCAGGAGTGGCTGAGAGGGCTGAATCAAAGGTGCCCTGCAACTTAATATCCTGTTGATGATCTTGTTGAATTTATGAGTCTGTGATACAGAAGATGGTGCTAAAATCCTCTTTTTTTTTGGTCTTGTGTGTATAGACAGCTGATTCCACATTTGTTTCTCCCATCTTTACCCCATTCCCACCCCTTTCCTTAAGAGGAAATTAAAAATTTAAATGGTATGACCACAGCGTGTTTCTGTTTTCCAATGTAAAGATCAGTTTTGTTTGCTTGTTTGTTTTTGGCCTCTCCTGACCAGCAAGATATACCTATGTGTGTGTGAGAGTATGTTGTGTGTACGTATACACTGTTTTTATGTGTATGTACGCACAAAATACTGGTCATGCTACAAAAGAAGTCAGTCAACTGTTCAGAGGCCCACAAACCTCAACGAGGTGCTCAGAGAATGAGTGCCCGGGTGTTTGAAAGGATTTGCCGTTTTTTTGAAGACAGCCCGAATTCTCTATCGCATTGCGGGGGAAATGGAGGCCAGCCCATGCCCCCAGGGGCCGACCCTGCAGGGCCATCCACATGCAGCAAAGCCCCGGCTCACGCCAGCCCCAGGCACCGGCCCCGGGGAGCCTCCGTGAGATTATCAAAGAACAATTTTGGAAAACTTACAAAGAGGGGACATATTTGCCCGGTGGAGACAGTCGTGTGTCCCGTGGGTCTGACACCGTTAAGGCGTGTCCTTCCAGAAACCTGTTGAAAAACTGATCACTCACAAGGTGCAGAACGCCTCTTAGCCGCTTTTTTCCCTTCGGCCAAGAAGCCCAAATCTACTTTTGAGGCAATGACTCTGAGGCCTTTGCAGGTTTTCCCCCCTTGCTTTCTTGCTCTCGTTGTCTCTCTTCCCTTTTTCTTCCTTTAAAAAAAAGAAAAGAAAAGAATTACTGTGTCATGGGAGAAAGGGGTTTTGCGGTTAGTAGAGAAATAAAGCACTTCTAAGCGGGGAAGGCGACATGACTTTGAACTTGGCTCAGCTCCCCTGTGTCCCGCAGAGAGAGGAGAACTGGAGCCGGGAAAGAATAGCTAGGAGGGCCCAGCCCGCGGGCTCTCCCGCGGGAATTAAGGAGTCGGCCCCACCGCCCGGCGGTGCGCGGTCCCCGGAGTCTAGAGCCAGCGAGCGCCCAGCCGCGTCAGCCGGAACCGCGGACGCTGCAAAAGGCGAATCAAAGCGAAAGGAGAGAATGGGGCAAAGAGGAGAGAGACAGAGGACTGGGGAGGAGGCGAGAAAGTGGGAAAGGAGGAAAACTTGAAGTCTGGTGGCTTGAGAAAAGGAGGGAAGTGAGGTTTCTAGATGTGAAGGATGACCAGTCTCTAAGAAAATATTTTATTTAGTAAATATTTTTGGAGTAAGCTTTTTCAATTCCTCCCCACCCCCATAAATTGATGAATAAAGTAAACGAATGTGAAAGGCTGTGCATTGGGCAATTTTTTTTATTGATTCGATACAGCAAGGCAGCCTTTCTCCTGGGAGATTTTCTCTTTTGTCTCTGTCTCTCTCTCGATGCCCTCCCTACTTAGAGGGGCAGTTTGGCATTTGCCCCCCCCCCCCCCCATAGCGAGGTGTGTGGAAATGAGGAACATTTCCTCCTTTGAGGTAAGGCAAGAATCTCCAGCTTCCAGACAAAAATCTCGGGCTTTCAGACAAGATGACCCAGACTCCCTCCTTCTTGCCCCCCTCCAACGGCAATGGGGGGGGGCAGCGGGAGGACACAGGGCACCTTATGCAAGGGGCTTCCGCCAGCTCCGACCTTCAGAAACCCGCTTAAGCCGGGAGTGGCTGCCAGTGCCGGCGGAGAGAGCCCGGTTTCTCCCAGCAATAGCGACCTAGAGTTGTCTTCCCGCGTTTTTGTTGATTTCATTTCAACGTGAAAATTTTAAATGCATGTTGATTATTTTCCCTGACTTGAATTTTATCTCAACTCTCAGCGATTTGTAAATAAAAGCAGTCCTCTAGCCAGCTAGGCGAAGAAAGGCGCTGGCTTCAGGCCTTTCATTCACACCTCTGCAGCCTCCGGGCCCGGCGTACCCTCTCCGGTTACCTCTGGGAGCGCAAGCTTTCGGCAGCGGGACAGGAAATGTCCCCAACGGCCAACCGGGAGCCCGGGGGACGGCTGTAGCCCCAGAGCCGAGAGGCAGGCCTGGCGCGGCACTAGCAGCCGCCCGGCCCCGCCACCGCCCGAAGATGGGGGGCGAGGGGCGTTCCCAGGTCCTGCAGAAGGAGTGATAAATATCTTCTAGAAGGTTTAAGCCCTACCAGTCTGGAGGTTTCTTCTCTGGAGGCCCTGAGCCTGACCCTCGGCCAAACTCCAGCCTGAGCCTTGCTTCGCCGCGCGCCTCCGGCGTCCCCATACTCCCCACCCCACTGTGGCAGCGGCCGGGGCATCTGGGCATCCACCCCGACGATAACACTGCCTTTAAACGACTTCCAATCAACCCCCTCCCTCACGGGGGCCGCTGCCCAGTGTTTACTGCTGTAATCGGAGCAGGACGCGAGCGGCGGGGGGAGCCGAGCGCGCTGAACCGCGGGTGGGGGCCACGCCAGGGAGGGGGGCGGTGTCTGGGTGAGTGTCCAGAGAGTAGGAGGAAGGGGCATGTCTGGCTTTACCTAGGCCCACCATCCAGCACCTGTGTTTTCAATACCACAGAGTAAGTTTAAAAAGGGCGGGGGGTAGATAGAGAGCGTGCCAACCGATCCCGGGACGGGTCCCCGGGCCGTCCCCGCCGCGCGCTCCCGACTGGGCCCGGGGCCTGTAGAGTCCCGGCTTGTGGAATCTCCCGCCGGCGAACCCGGTTGCTAGCCAAGTTCTCGAGTGACCACGGTTGCCGGCTTTCGGTGCCCGCCGGGAATGGCTCGGGTCCCCGGGGAGTCGGCGGCCTCTGCAGAAGGGCGCGAGTGCAGGGTGCTGTCTCCTCCGGACCCAGCCAAGGGCACAGTGACCCCGCGGCCCGGGCCAGCATTACGCGGGCCTCCCGGCTCCGGGGAGAGCCGCGGCCGGCCGCGACCAGGAGCCGCAGCGCCGGCCGCGCGGGCGAGGAGCTGTAGGCTGGCAGGCCGGGCTGGCTGTGACTACCCGCGGGATCCGCAGCTGCGGGGGCAGCGGGGAGCTTCGGCAGAGCGGGGGAGGAGGGGCGAACCAACCGCGGGGCGGGGGCGCTGGATTGACGGGGCCTCGGCGGCCAATGGTGGCGACGGAAGGGCGGGCGGGGCGGGAGCCGCCGTTAAAGGGGCGGTGTGACCGTGAGTCCCGGCCTGGAGCGGGAGGGAGAGCGGGAGGGAGAGCGGGAGGGAGAGCGGGAGGGAGGGAGGCTCGGGCGGGAGACGCGGGGGCAAGCGGGGGAGGGGAGAGGAAAAGGAGGAGACAAAAAATAAATAAATAAATAAATAAAATAAAAATAAAAGGCTGCGGCGTCGGCTGCAGAGCCCACCGAAATAAACAGAGGCGGAGGTAGCGAGCGGAGCCCACCGCACCCGAAAGGGGGGGACCTGCTTTGGCTTCTTCGCACTTGCTCGGATCTCGGACTCCGGTCGGTCCTCGGGAGCGCGGCTGCCCGCTCCGGGTCCAGCGTTTGACCGACCGGCGAGAGGAAGCGAGCGAGCTAGAGATCACTTTTTTATTGTTGTTATTGTTTTTCAGCCTAGTCTCCCCTTCTCCCCTCCCTCTGCAAGCCTTCTCCCCTCCCACAGCCCCCATCTCTCCTCCTCCCCCGCCTCCTCCTCCCGCACAACTTAAAGAAAGAGGGAGAGGCGCGGCGCGGCAGCTTCCTTCATCTGGGGGAATTCGTGGCTGCTGCAAGTTTACTACGCGAGGCGCAGCCCCTGCCAAGCCCGGAGGACGAGGAGGGCTAAACACCGCGGCCGCTGCGCGAAACAATAGCCGCCGCGCGCGGAACGGCTCCAGTAGGGCCGCGGGGGAGGGAGCGGCCGACCCGGCGCGCCGGGGAGAGGGCGCTCGGCCTCCGCCCGCCGCCTCAGTGCCCCCGCCGCGGTCAGGTGGAGCCGTGGGCGCGCCGGGTCAGGGCGCCAAGCGCGGAGCTCGCCTCCGTCCCCTCCTCGCCCGCCTGCCCGGCCCGTGCACGGCCGCCGCGTTCCGGCACGGTGGCCCCGCCGCTGCTGTGATTTCATTCTGCGGGCGCCGCTTGGCGCTGCCGGGCCCGGGGTCCGCGGGGCGTGCGAGCGAGTGAGTGTGTGCGTGCGCGCGCGAGTGCGCGCAGGGGTGGGGGCCGCGGCGCTGCGCTCGCCCCCCGTTGGCCCCCCTCTCCACTCCGCTCCCCACACCTCCCTCCCGCTCCCTCCTCCCGCCCTCCCTCCCCTGCCCTGCCCGCCCGCCCCCGCCGCAGCTCCTTTAATACACTTTGGTTCTCCGCCTGGCTTTGGACTCTTCTCCTCCTCCACCTCCTCCTCCTCCTCCTCCCGCGCCTCCTCCGCCGCCGCCTCCTCCTCCTCTTCCTCTCCGCGCCTTCGCTCCGCGCCCGGCCGCCCGAGGCAGATCCAGGCGGCGGCGGAGGCGGCGGGCGCAGGAGCGCGGCTCCCGGGGCTGAAGCCGCCACCACAACCGCCGCCTGCGCTCGGAGCCGGGCGGCCGCTGGACGCACCGCGCGCGGGGCGGGAGTGGGAGCGGAGGAGGCGCGGGGCTCGCCGGGGCCGGCGGGGCGGGTGGGCGCGCTGGCCATGCTCCTGGACGCGGGGCCGCAGTTCCCGGCCATCGGGGTGGGCAGCTTCGCGCGCCACCATCACCACTCGGCCGCGGCGGCTGCGGCGGCGGCTGCCGAGATGCAGGACCGCGAACTGAGCCTGGCCGCGGCGCAGAACGGCTTCGTGGACTCAGCGGCCGCGCACATGGGCGCCTTCAAGCTCAACCCAGGCGCGCACGAGCTGTCCCCGGGCCAGAGCTCGGCGTTCACGTCGCAGGGCCCCGGCGCCTACCCTGGCTCTGCCGCGGCTGCCGCTGCAGCCGCCGCGCTTGGGCCCCATGCGGCGCACGTCGGCTCCTACTCCGGGCCGCCTTTCAACTCCACCCGGGACTTCCTGTTCCGCAGCCGGGGCTTCGGGGACTCGGCGCCGGGCGGCGGGCAGCACGGGCTGTTTGGGCCAGGAGCGGGCGGCCTGCACCATGCGCACTCGGACGCGCAGGGCCACCTCCTCTTCCCCGGCCTCCCGGAGCAGCACGGGCCGCACGGCTCGCAGAATGTGCTCAACGGGCAGATGCGCCTGGGGCTGCCCGGCGAGGTGTTCGGGCGCTCGGAGCAGTACCGCCAGGTGGCCAGCCCGCGGACCGACCCCTACTCGGCGGCGCAGCTCCACAACCAGTACGGTCCCATGAATATGAACATGGGTATGAACATGGCAGCGGCCGCGGCCCACCACCACCACCACCACCACCACCCTGGTGCCTTTTTCCGCTACATGCGGCAGCAGTGCATCAAACAGGAGCTCATCTGCAAGTGGATCGACCCCGAGCAGCTGAGCAACCCCAAGAAGAGCTGCAACAAAACTTTCAGCACCATGCACGAGCTGGTGACCCACGTTTCCGTGGAGCACGTCGGCGGCCCGGAGCAGAGCAACCACGTCTGCTTCTGGGAGGAGTGTCCGCGCGAGGGCAAGCCCTTCAAGGCCAAATACAAACTGGTCAACCACATCCGCGTGCACACAGGCGAGAAACCCTTCCCCTGCCCCTTCCCGGGCTGCGGCAAGGTCTTCGCGCGCTCCGAGAACCTCAAGATCCACAAAAGGACCCACACAGGTAACTGAGGGCCGGGACGGGTTGGGGCGCGGGGGAGAGAGAGGCTGTGGTTGGTTGGCTGGGGAAAACGCGCAGACCGCCAGTTCCTGCTCTGGGATGGGAGGTGTTTTTGTGTGTGCGAGACAGCCAGAGGCTTGTTTTTGTTGGAGAAAGAAAGAATATTATCGGGCTGGGTTTTTCCATGTACGGAAATTGGGTTTTAAATGATCGGTATAACATCAAATGTATGTTTTGGGTGATGTAATTGCTTCGTTTGCTCAGCCCCGGTTAATAATTTCCGTTCTAAATAGAACGCACAAAATAAAACTGCTCTCCAACTCGGTGCCCGGGAATCGAGCCTAGAGAGGATTTTGCCAGCTTGTCTGGATGTGCTTTTCAGCTCCGGCTGTGTGTCTGTGTTTGGGTGGCTTGTGTGTTTTCCCACTTCTTTTACTCGCGGTCCAAAAGTCCTTCCCGGGACTGTTTTCCCGTTAAATGAGTCTGTTGTGAGCCGAAGCTGTAGAGTATTTCTCGTTTAAAAAAAGAAAAAAGAAGTGTTTTTAAAGCCCATTTCGGGGTAGGTCGCGGGGCTTTACGGCGGGTTCGCAGTAGTTTGTGGAAAACCAGAGGGTTTGCGATTCCAAACTTGGACCAACAGCCCAGTCAGAGAAAACCCCGGGGCAGTACGGTCCCGCGGGGCAATCGCGTGAGAGGAGGGAGCTGCAAAAGAACGCGCCTCTCGACTCATAGATTATTCATCTCTGACCAGGTCCCAGCCAAAATCGTGCCAGACGATTTCCTAAAAGAAAGCCAAATGTTTTAGCAACTTCCCCCGTCAATATTTACCCCAAAGTGGGGATGCGCCAGCGGCCTATTGTTCTCTTCCGGGAAGGGAGGGAGCCGAGGTGCGAGACAAGCTTTTAACAAGGTTTAAAATTTGAGAAATTTATTTGCATGAAATGCTTTCGAGTCCTATGTCTGAGCGGATGTCTTTAAAAAACAATTTAGGTGCTAATGGAATTTAACGTTAAATGGTCCCCTTTCCAAGAGGAACGATGTTTGAGTTCTCACACCTCTAAATGACTCCAAGCATTTGGAATTCTGGCAACAGGATGCAGGGACCGCCAGAAAATTAAACAGGGAGATTTTGAAAGCCTTTGCTGACGTCCCCCACCCCCACTGCCCAGCCTGTGCCTCTGCGATCGCGAGATGCTGTCTTATCTCTAATATGTACCTTTTTCCCCCGACTTATTTTTACATGACTAGAAGTGAGACTCGAATAAGGGTTAATTTAATTTGCAGAATTTTGGATGAAAAAATACTGGCTCAGTTATGATCCACAGCCCCGTCCCCAAACTACATAGCAACTCCAAATGTAATTGCCTGTTGGCCCCAGAGACAAACCGACAGCAGCCCAGCAGCCTGCGTGATTTTGATAATGCCCTAAATATTTTGTCATAATAACAGCTTCTCCATGGTGAGACCAGTTTGTTAGAAGCTGCGAATCCAAGGAGTCCTATGGAAAGGTGGGCAGGGCCGGGTGCTACCCCAAACTCATTATAAATCTAAGGAAATGGGTGTCAGTCTGGAAGAAAATTAAAATATGAAGTGAATGAGCAGGACTGTCAGGTGGGAAGGCAGTTAATTTCATCTTAGTTTTGCCACAGAGGCGATCCGACCTGGTAAGCGACCCAGGCCCTTCTAGTTCCTCTTTCCTTCTTGCAGCGGCCTTGCTCCTTCTAGATTGGTTGGGGGCTCCGGGAAGCTCTGGGTGTGGGCAGCAAGCGCCTCTGTTTCTATCCACAGGGGAGAAGCCCTTCCAGTGTGAGTTCGAGGGCTGCGACCGGCGCTTCGCCAACAGCAGCGACAGGAAGAAGCACATGCACGTCCACACCTCCGATAAGCCCTATCTGTGCAAGATGTGCGACAAGTCCTACACGCACCCCAGCTCACTGCGGAAACACATGAAGGTACCACCGGGGAGGCCGGGAGGAGTGCGAGGCGGCTGGCCCGCGGCGCGGGTCCGGCCTGGACCACCCTTGCCAGTCTGGGAAGGCCAGGGTTCCCCGGGGCCCGGACGGCGTGGAAGTAGCGGGGGGCAGGGGCATTTCTGGGGGTGCTCCCCCCGGGAACTCGGCCCCACAGCAGCTGCACTCACACCCAGTCCCCTTTGGTCTCCCCTCCCGGCTTTTGTCTTGCAGGTCCATGAGTCCTCCCCGCAGGGCTCTGAGTCCTCCCCGGCCGCCAGCTCGGGCTACGAGTCGTCCACGCCCCCGGGGCTGGTGTCCCCCAGCGCCGAGCCCCAGAACAGCTCTAACCTCTCCCCGGCGGCGGCCGCGGCGGCGGCGGCGGCGGCGGCGGCGGCGGCCGTGTCCGCGGTGCACCGGGGCGGAGGCGCGGGCGGCGGCGGCGCGGGCGGCGGCTCCGGCGGAGGCAGCGGCGGGGGCGGCGGCGGGGCGGGCGGCGGGGGCGGCGGCAGCTCTGGCGGGGGCAGCGGGGCAGCCGGGGGCCACAGCGGCCTCTCCTCCAACTTCAATGAATGGTACGTGTGAGAGGCCGGGGCCTCTCTCCCTCTCCCAGTCCCCACCCTGGCGCAGCCCTCCCGGTGGCCAGCGCCAAGGGCACCCTGTGATGTGTTGTTAAAATTATGAATCTGATTTTTATGATGATGAAAATGATTTTACCAGCAGAAGGATTTTTAAAAGTTTTTTTTTTTAAAAAAATAATAATCTGGGCATGAAAAGCAAAAATATCCCTCCCGGAGTCTCAGAAGCTGAAAACATAAAATAAGAAATAAAAAATTTAAAAAATAAAAAACCCATAAAAATATTGAACCAAACCCCCATCCTTAATCACCCCCCCCCATGCCCTCTTTCCTTCTCTCCCAGTTCCCAGTCTTCTGACAAACTGTACATAGCGAACTCCTTCCTTCTCCAAGGTGGTTTTAATGGCTTCTCGGTGTATAGAAGTTTGTCCATTTGTAACTCTCCGGATTGCGTTCCTTCCTGCCTTTCTTCCCTTCCCTTCCCCAAGTGATGGGCTTTTTCTTTTTCTCTTTTTAGTTTACCCGGTTTCTTTTTAAGTAATGTGGAAGAAAATGGTTTCTTTTGTATTGTGGTATTGAATATTGTGTTCCTTTATGAGGCAACTTGATTGTAAACTTCATGCAACTATAGACTGGAAAAAAACCGAGCCGTGCCAAAGTCTCCCTTCTGTTTCTTCAACACATTGATCCACAGCGCACACACACACACCACCACCACCAACGCTTGTGAATGTATTTTTCTGTTAGCTGGGTTTACATGTGATGTTTTAGTGCTTTTGCAAGTTCAATTTGTTAGTTCCTGTATGAAAGATTGTGGGGGAAAATAAACGTCGTGCCGTTAGCTTTTCCGTAATAACACCCTTCCTTCTGTAAATACCCGTTACCATATTTATCCATTTGTAATTAAATTATGGTATTAACTTGCTACAGAGGAAACAATATTTATAAAGAATGTTTCTTAACTATAAATATGTACAATTGTGGGCATAAACTGTTTCAGATTTTTTATTTGAAGGTTTTAAGTGGTTTGATCATTTCTTGTGATATGTTTTGAGAGTAATGCATACAGAAATATAATAAAATGTGTTGAAACTGCATGAACATACTATTTTTTTCTAGCAAAGTTATTAAAGAAAATGGGAAGGGGGCAGCTGAGGGTTGATGTGGGTATGCATCAGCTGCCTAGATGAATGGGAGGTACCACCTTGCATTCTGGGGAGGAAGGTGTATGTATGCATAGAAACCAGGCCAAACTGCCCCTTTGGCAGAAAGTCTCAAAATTATTTTCTATGTCCTTTGTTTGTAGCTGAGAGTGAATTAAATTTTTGGAAAGGCCCTGTGAGGAATGGCGGCAGGAACCTTCAGAGTTTCTAATGGCTCCATTATCTGAGGGAATGCCTTTCTTTCAACTATTTGGACTGGATTTAAGAGCACTAAACATTTCCTTATTCTTTGTTTTCCCTCTTCCCTGCCCCCTTTCCTCTCCCTCCCTCTGAAAAGCTGAGGTATAGTTATTTTTAATTGCACGTTTAAAACTGAGCTGAGTACTTTGTTTTTGAACTTGGCCCAGTGATTATAGTTTAAGGACCCTTTTCTACCAAAACTTTTTTCTTGAAATGTTAGAGAGCTTGCTCAAGAAATTTTGCTTATCTGCACAACTGCTTTGCACCAATAACTAGGATGTTTAAGAGAAGAAGGTGATAGAGAGTACATTTGAATTTAAGCAAGCAACAAACCGTTGGCCCAAGACAAAAGAGAATCCCTTCAAGAATTCAGTAAAATAGAATAAGAAAAAGATTAAAATGGTCAGGTGGAAGTGAGGCAGAGCACCAACCACCAGTTTGTCTAGAAGTTTTGCAGCTTTACTCCCTTCCCCTGCAAGAATTTGTCAGATTTCAAACAAGATGCTCTAGGGAAGAAGGTAAAAATAGTTTTAATAATCAAAGGGTAGGAATGGGGGAAATTATTTTTAAATCCCTGAGACATCAAAACATCTCCATCTCTTCCTGAGTATCCTCAGAGAGTCCCTGACAGTCCCTGAGTCACACCCCCGCCCCCAGTACTGAGTAGATTCGCCGGGCCTTGGTGGCGACACCTCCCTAGGGTCGCCCAGCGGGCTCTCGGGACTCTGCGGGGGGAGACCCAGGGCACGGGTGGCTGCGGCGGAGACCACTGCTTCTCTCTCTTTCCCCTTCGGTAGTCGACTAAGCTGCAGGGCCTGGCAGGCTAGGCCAGAGGGCCGTTTGGAGAGAAGGGTAACCCTGACCTCCTGGAGGCCACCTATTCAATGGGGAGGGAAAGACTCCAGCCTGGGGTGTGTCTGTGTGTGTGTGTGTGTGTGTGTCCCCCAGAGGGTGACAGAGGCCCGGCTAGCCCTCTCCCGTGGCCCAACTTGCTGCCCAAGCACCAGCTCCTGAAGCAATCAACCCCCTATTAAAGTCAAATTTATAACCCCTAATAATATTAAGGAAAATTATTAAAATAATTGGCATATGTTACTGATCCTTGGGAGATTTCATTGAATACATTATAAGCTGTGGGGAAAAGCATTTAGTTTTTCAACCCCATCCCCACCCCCCACCTTGGGCCACCTCCGGAGGAGGGGGTGAAGAAATCACATTAAATATTTATCATAACTTGGGCAAGAATGAGATCGTCTATCCTAAATGTTTTAAACTTCATTTTTGTGGGAAAATTATTGGTTTTGAGGCACCTCCCTAGTCTAAAGAGAAGAGTGGAACGGAAGTAGGTAGGCAACTTTAGTATCAACTCAAGGCTTGGGGCTTTTCTTCTCATTTGGCAGAAGAAGACGGAAAACAGCAAGAAGAGGCAGACGCCCTCAATCTTGAGTTGGCTTTCTAGCGCTGAATGTCGGAGAGCTACCGGAGGGCCGGGGGCGCTGATCCTAGTTTTCAGCAGGAAATAAAAATGGGAAGGCGCCTGGCGTGCGGAGGAAGATCGCAGCCTAGGAGCGGTTTCCTAGTGCACCCTAGGATGTGAGGAGCGAATGGGAGCAGCTTTCCCGCAAAATGGCTCCCAGTCCCCCGGCCCTTGCGTCCCACGGCTTTGTCCACGTTAGTCACCGACCCGATGGTGTGGCCCACTCCACGCCTTTCTCTCCGGCCCTTCGAATCCCTGAGATTGGATGGGGAAAAGGGGAGATGGCAAAAGTGGTCAAAGGAGTCAGAATTGCTCGACATGGAAAGAGCGAGGGGGGCTGGTGGCCCAAGATTCTGCGTCGCAAAGAGGCGCCTGGGCCTGGGGGGTGGGGGATGCGTGCGTTTACCCCCCCCCCCCCCCCGCCTGAATGGACCTGAATTCTAACCTGCCCTCTTCTGGACTCCAGAACTAGAAAACTGAATCCCATCTTCGCTTCCCTCAGGGATCCAGAACTG
The DNA here is from genome assembly GCF_029215605.1 of Mirounga angustirostris. Taxonomy (NCBI): domain Eukaryota; kingdom Metazoa; phylum Chordata; class Mammalia; order Carnivora; family Phocidae; genus Mirounga; species Mirounga angustirostris. Next base: position 11,382,729 of record NW_026991711.1, on the reverse strand, counting down.
AGCCTCTGGTTCGCTACCCGCAGGGTGGCTCGACTGCCTCCGCCTGAGGACGGTTTCTGCCGGTCACAGCCATCAACTTGAACTTCAGAGCGCCCAAGCTCGCTCCCTCTGCGCTCCGCTCCATCCCCCACCAAATAACTCCCCTCACGCGAGAGCCGCTTTATCCGGAGGCAGCTGGAGCCCCCTCGGGAGGACCATCATTATTATTATTAATTATCGTGATCCTCACTGCATTATTAATGACCACAATGATAACTGGCATCGGTATCAGCTTCTCCCGGTTCAGTGCAGTCCCCCAAGTCCCAGGCGGGGAGGAGGTCACTCTTGGAGCAGAGGCCGGGTTGATTCTGCTCAGGGCGCAAGGAGGAGGCTGCTAAGGTCGAGGCCCCGCGGGACGCGAGTAGAGGAAACAGGTCCCAGGCCCTGCACACCCCGTCCCCGCTGTCCCAGCCCCTTTCCTTTCTGCTGGCACCTTCTCTCTTCCTCCTCCTCCCCACCCCCACCCCTTTTGTCTTTTTCGGACGGATGTTTTCAGTACCAAATGGTGTATTTTCCGCACAAAACTGTGATATCTAGGGCAGATTACAGGCTGGACCGGAGTTTCGGGTTTCCCTGTACACCGCGTTGTTCTCCGGCATTCCAGGGGTGGCTAGGAAGGCCTGGGTTTTCCAAGTGATCGGTCGCCCGGCTGAGTAGGCAGGACTGACTGGGGGAGGTGTGCTCTGGTGGGTCCCTGGTGAGCGCATCAGTAGCACACCTGGACACGCGGGAGCCTCCCAAGTACTCACTCGGGACTCTCCTCTCTGTCACACCACCAAAGTAACCGAAAGGGCGCGCTAGGCCTGTGTGCAAGAGCTAAGCAATAAAGGCCTCAAAATAATACCTCACCAAGACTTGGTTGAACCCTTGGATGCCTTTTTTACTTCAATGGACGCGTGTCTCGGAAAGCGACCCACGGGATCCAAAATATGCGTTCAATGAATACTTGAGGATTGATTGATTATATAGTCTGATACTGCTTTGGTTCCACAGAAACTTGGAGCTCCTCAGCCCACTGCCACCCCCAGCAGACCGCAATGAACGGTTTCTATTTTTAACTGGCAGCTTAGAACAGGGCTGGAGACGTGTGGCCCTCCTCGCTAAACCCCTCCCCATGCCTCCAACGGACTGTTGCAGGGGTTTTATTTTAGGGAAGAATCTAGATCCTTCCAGACTGGATCGAGTGGTCGGTCGTCCCGCTGGGCTCCTGTGAAAGAAAAGGCAGCCTTGGCAATTTGAACAGGGTGTTACGAATGAGAACTTCTGTAAACCATAACCAGGGCAGCCCGAGGGTTCGAGTTCACGGTCAAGGCTGTGGAGTGACTGCGGCCGCAGGGTCCACGCCCCGCTCCGCCCCTGCTCCTCCGCCGCGCAGACCTCGGGCAGGGCACGCGAAGCCAGGGTCCTCCCACTCCCGCCCCGCCCCTCAGGGCCCAGTCCGCGCACTGTCCGTGCTGGGGCCACCTCGTCGCCCTTGTACGTTTCCCTTTTGTTCCCAGGGCTCGACGAGCTTTTGAAGAGGTGACCCCTCACTTCGTCTCCAGCCCTGCATCCTGCCCTCGTCCCGCATCCCGCAGCCACCAGGCCAGAGCTGGGGGGTGGGGGGGGTGCCTCATTCACTTGCGTGCACTCACACAGACATATCCCCTGCATACACACACATTCTCTCTCACAATCTCTCTCCACGCCTCAACATGCACACACACACACATGCACTCACATATGCTCGCCTCCTTCGGCATCCCCCAGGCATCCATTCGCGTGCGTGGGATGGACCCGAGCTGCAGAGATTGGGGACGCGTAGGGGGACGACCCAGCAAAAGATGCCCCCCTCTCCCTTCCGCTCTTTTCCAGCTCCCCCACCCCCTACGGCCTCTCTCCGAAAGGGCCCCGGCCTGCCCTGAACTCTCCATCCAACTTGGCTTTTGAGAGTCTGCTGCCTGGGCCTTTCTTCCGAAACCCGCACTTTGAGCCACCAGTGTGAGACAAGTTGGGTGGGGGATCCCCGCACACAGTCCGGATCCCTCAGGCCCACTTCCTTGGGAATGTGATAGGCCAGACTGTCCGGACTCCCCTCGCACCCACTGACTCCCGGGTGTGCGTTGGAGGTCGCTCCTTTACCTCTGTGTTAAGCCAGGAGGAAGAGAAAGAGTTTTCTAACCCTAGCCCCCTTCCTCCAACCCCTGCCCTTAGCCTCTTCTTTTCCTAACCTCCCGACGCCAGTATTTTCCTGTCCCCGAGGCCAAACCTGGTGGCCCAGGGGAGCAGAACAGGGCGCCACGCCGCCAGAGAGGTTGGGGGTAGAAATAATAATAATGTTAATAATGTCAAAGATAATCATCCTGGTTAACGCTCCCCGACTGGGTTGCTCCTCAGAGGCTGGTGGAGGCCTGGGGCGGCTACAGACCGCGCGGGGCTGGGAGTGGGCGTGGGGTCTTCTATAGGGGAGCGTGTGGAGAGGTTCTTATGTTGCCTGCCCCATGTCCCCCAACCCCCCTCAAATCTTGGGTCTGGAACCAGGCCGAGCCAGCAACCGTCTGGCCAGGAGCCGCCCTGGGCCTCTTGCTGCAAACGCGCGCGTTTCGTTCTTTTTCTTTTCTTTCTCCTGGCCCACTGGGCCCACAGTGGTTGGTGTGGTGGAGTGTGGTTTCTCGAAACTCTTTGGAGTCGTTTGGGTCTGTTTGCCGGTTGCCCCCACCCCCATCCCCCCAACCCAGGCCTCCCCCTCCCTCTCCCTGCCGGCAGATGAATGGTGGCTTTAATGATCCTGGGCGCGGCGTTGGCCCGGCGGTTCTGAAGATGCTCTGACCTGTAGGGAGGGCGCGAGAGGTCAGGCGCACGCAGGGCCGGGCTTGGGCTCTTCCCAGACCCACGCTGCTCGGATATTGATCTTGGGAGAAAGATAAACAGAAAAGCTGGACATTCGGTCATGAATACTAATGAGCCAGGGTAGGAGTTTTAATTGCTATGGACTTCCTTTTTCCAGTTAATCTTTATTGCAGACTTCGGAGTCGGTCTTTTCGAGCTCCGTTTTGTCTCCCTCTCTCCCCGCCCTCCTTCTTATATTTTCATTTGAAATGCCCAGGCGAAAGAGACCCGCGTCAACTTGACTTTATCCCTTTCCCAGTGCCCGTGTGAGCGCGAGAGCCCACAGCCCGAGTTCGCAGCAGGGCGCTTCTTCTGCTCACTAATTCTGGAAATGTAGGGGATCCTATAAAATAAATTGTTTCAATGTGGCTTTGGCGAGTCTGCTTCTTGACTTCCTCACCCTTATTGTTCCAAAGACTTCGTGTGTCCTTGGCCTTTAAACTTCCTCTTCACAATTGCATCTTTTCTCCAGGCACTGAGCTCCTTTCTACTCCAGACGGGTATATTCCATCCACAAACGTTCCCGTTTCTCAAGTCTCCAGGATTTGACACTGGCTTTGCCAACTGCAGTGTCTAAATGTTTCAATCTAGCAGTGAATTCTTAGGCAAGCTAATTCATCAGTTTACTTAATTGTAGTGTTTTCTTTGGTACCTGTAAGCAACAGTGAAATCTGAGATAGGAACCTAAGGGAATTTCCAGAACTATTTCTGCCTCCATTCTTAATATGCATTTGATAACTCAGTTATGCTGTTTGTCTTATAATAGACCCATTTTTTAATTGAGTTTTCTCTTGAAAATATATAAATTGACTGTAAATCCCATAAAGCAGTTTCAGCTGTGTGATCAGGAGAGAAAAAAAATGCAACCCCATTTCTGCAACAGACTATGCAACTCAAGGCAAAACCAAAACAAACCAAAACAAAAAAACAGCTGTATTAGAATTATTTCCAGTATTATTTTGATCTTCAAAGTTTGGGACAAAATAAACCTCTATTTCACATCATTGTCAATAGGTCCCAGTATTGAAGTCTCCTGAGGATTCTGTTTCACTTACACTTTCCAGTCCAAACTTTTTTTCTTCACACAATGATTTATTATGTAGGTAATTTTAGGGGATACAGTTTACAGCTTGAATTATTAGACTGAACACCTCTGGCTGACACCACGACGCCTTTTTTTTCAGCCTGCAGCTGTGTGTCACAACCCCATTTTCATACCCAACCGCTGCACATTCCTCCACAATGTATATTTCCTTCTTGCAAAGATCAAACATGCTTTGGTCAAAGTGTTTATTTTAAAATACAGGAAAATTAAAACTAAACACAGCTCTACCGAAAAATCCTCCAATGTATCATATTTTTCCTCCTCCTGTGCCCACAAAAAAGTAACAAGTTGTAGTACTTTCTGGAATAAAATTTCAAATCGAAGGGGAACACACAGGCACATACAGACTCGATTTTCATTTTATTATTGAAACACATCAGGAAACCTGCCTCTTCTCTTCATATTTGAATCCTGTTTGGATGTCTTTAGTTTTTACCATAAAAATATCACAAGCAACAACAGCAGCGTATCTTTAAGAAGATGCTGACAGGCATCTATTTTATTCACCGACCTACACATTCATTATTTCTAGGATATTTTTCTATCTTAGTATTTTTCTTTTAATTGTATCATCCAGAATATAACTTAAGGGAGAGAAGGATATTTTTAAGTATTTGCCAACAGGAAGAAAAAAAAAAAAGTAACTCAGAAACAACATTTCCCAAGCATGTAGGTAGGTTTTTGTCATGTGCATATGTTCCCTTTTCCCCTTCAAATTAAGGTGAAAAATCACAAAGTAAAATCACTTTTTCAGCACCTAAGTCATGTGAAGTGGATTTTAACTGCAGATTTTGATGGACAAGTTGTCCTTCTACAACCCACTATCCGCTGCTTTTTTCAAGCTTCTCTGGATTCCCAACTGACAGAGATATAGACCTCAGCCACTCCTCTCCCATCCCAGGCAGCTTATTCAGCTTCTCCAGCCACGCAGTGCCTTAACGGGGCAGAAACTGGTAGGCTGTTTTTAATCAAGTTTGGAAGCAGAATCTTTTCCCTCTGACGACTGTGCCCAGGGGTGGATCCAGCTGACTGTCTGGCGCTGCGGGCTGCAGGCTCGGCCACCCCTTTTTCAGACACAACACCAGAGAGGGGTATTGAAATAATTGCGTGTGGCAGAAATGTTTAGAAACTAGTATTAACCCCTCTTACTTCCCGTACTTCTGAACTAGCAGGCAAAAGAAGCCAAAAGGAAATCTGAAATGATATTCATTTACCTGCCCAAGGCAGACAAGAAACTGCAGAGAGACTTGATGCTTTGAAAATGGACTCTGCAGAATCTTTCAAGTCAGATGCTGCTTAAGATCAACGGCAGTAAAAAATGTTTGATAATTTGATTGGTTAAAACTTTTCTAGATATTAGTGATAATGAATTAGGCTAGATGTCTCTTTCTGGAAAGAATCTGGAGGGCATATAGAAAATAATCTGTATGTGATCCTCTTCTTCCTGTTCTTCAAGGGGAGATAAATTATAGTGCATATTCTTTGGATTTTTTTTAACCTTAGAGAAATAAATAAAAATATCTAGCCCTCACGTATTATTGAGAATTCTTCGCAAGAGTGGAGAATCAAGGATTTTCAAGATGAAGAACAAAACAAGGAATCAGATTACAATCTTCCCCTAAAATACATGTCTTCCTCTGATGGGTTTTCAAATGATCTCTTTGGTGATTGTTCATCTGAACTATCTGTTCAAATTAAAGTGAAATGAATATTTCCCCCTGGATAGTTTAACTTCTGACATACAAAACATTTCTAAAAGTTCTAAATGAAAATCAAAGATTTTTTATAGTCTTAGTAACAACATTTCTTGTCATGGCCAAACCAATTTACTATAAACTTCCTTTCACCTTTGGTAAATTACCTGATACATCAAAAGAAAATCTCACCTTGAAAATATCAACTTTTCTGTCAATGTTATGAGAAGTTATTTTCATGATATGCAATTGGAATTTTTTATTTCATTTCCTTTTTTTAAATCCAAGAGAATTAATTCAAAAACTGATTTGGACTAGGGAGGAGACATTATCAATGAAAAGTCCTAACTTATAAATCAGACATACCTCAACTACCTCCCAGTACATACATACATACACACCCTTCCTGAGAAAAGAAAATGTTTGAACTGAAGAGAGCAGTCATATCAGTCCCATGACTTCAAATGCCTTCTAAAAAAGTCTATCATGATTATTTTACAATATAGCAAAATTGTCATCTAAAGTTTCAGGGTGACATTTTTCTAAATCTTTACTAATACTAACTTACTAGTTCAGAAATGTAAAACATAATTGATTTTATCGGGCAAAGTATTGCATCACCTGTTAACATAAATATCTCCCATAGACTGCTCTTGTAATTTATGTAAGTTCTCTTATTTTTGACAAGAGTTCACTTGTAGTCTACTATTCTCTTGTGCCCCCCAACATTTTTGCAGTTGAAAGTTGAATGCTGGGTACTCTGAGGTTGGAAACCCCACCAATTGGTTTTCCTGGAAGCAAAAGTTGTCTCCCTCTGACAGATGCTACTTTAGGTGTCTTTTCTTCTAAGCGGTTCTCAGAATTAAATTAGCTTCATCACTTGCTACTATTTTTCTAAGGTTTATGGTCCAAGTGGCAGCCCTCTCTGAAACATACCGTAGGCTCTGTCTCACAGTGGCAAAGTCGCCTATCTTTGCTTCAAATTTTGTTGTGTGTTTAAAATACAATAAAGTCAGTTTAAAAATAATTTTTAAGAGAGCACTTTCAAGAAGCACTTCCTCTCCTACTGCCAAACAGCGCTGCTCCCCAACCTCTTGGCTGGAACCCTTGCTTTCGATTTGTTTGTTTCACGCATTTCCCTAAAGAACCGGGCTCTTTGCGCTATTTAATTCTGCTTTAAAAATGCATCGCTTGTGCCTTGGATTTTTGTCTGAGACAAATTGCTATCGAAAGTGTATCAGATTCGTTCAAAATACAGGATTTGAGTCAATATTCCCATACTGGAATATTTTTAAATTTGAAGAATATTTTAAAATTTGTTTTTGCCATAGGAGTCCACATTTTTGCAATATATTTTCAACTGAAGAAGGGTTGCCTGTATTTCTCATGACAAACAAACAAAAAGTAACGATTACCGTCTGCTTAGATCTTCCTTTATTACTATTTTTTAGCCCGTGTATCATAACCTAACTGGTATGTGCTATTCTGTCCAGCTCTTGATGATCTAGTTGAATTCTAGACATTGTGCCAAGAAGTGTATTTGAAGCAGATAAGTACGTATAATACAAATGCGTTTTGTTAGACCTGATGGATGCTATTTTTCTTTTAATAGGTTTGTAGCAAACTAACACAATAACACAATGTATTCCTTTTCAAGGTACATTGTTGAAACAGGTCTATTAAGAGCGCGTTGAGCTATTTCTCGCTTCTATTGAACAGTCTGTTGCTCAAACACAACAGCCAACAAACGCCAGCTGCCTCAACAAAAGTAGAAACCTAACCCTTTTATGTAATGTTTTAACAGAAAGGGTAGCTCTGTTTAATTAAAAACATTGATGATTCAGTGAAACAATGGAAACTCAAGTTCAAGTGGTGCTCTATTGATTTAAGATGATTTTTACTAGCAATGGGTATAATTCATTTTTTTTCTGGCTCTCTCTTGTTTATAAAGGGGTTCCTTCTTGTGGCATTATTTGGGTGAATAGGAAAAGACAGAGATGGCTATTGCCTTAGAAACCTGATTAACGCACGTCGCTTTGAGAGCAAGGTGTTCAAGTTATAAGTGCACCCCATATTTTTGTCAGTTTATTCGCGGTGGGGAAGCTTTGAAAGTAGCTCCTCTCAGCAGGTTAAAAAGTGAAGTCTGCGTCCTGGCATTTAAATGTCTTTGTTATTGTGTCAAGCAAGTTGTTGAAAACCGCATGCCCGGAATACTAAGGTTGGGCAGCTAGATGAGGCAAGTTGTGTGTGTGTGTGTGTGCGCGTGTGCGCGCGCGTGCACGCGCGCCCCTGGGCGCAGGGCTGTGTGTGCTAGGACAATTATTTTCATCAGCTGCTTGCTTGCTCGCGCCCGACCGCTCCTTTTTGCAGCACCGACGGCCTCCGGGCTTTCAAGTTTGAAAGGAAGCAGGAGGAATTCTTCCAGGGAGACTCCCTCCTTGGGAGCGTCGAACTCTCAGTGCCCTGGGGAGCGGGCCTCGGTCAAGGGTATCCGAGTGCCCCCCCTCCCCCGCCCCGGCAGGAGAGCACTCGAAGGCCGCGAGGTTCCGGGTTTCGCCCTCCTGCGACCTTCGCGAGGACCTCCCGGGAGGGGCGCCCGGAGCTCCGGGCGACGGCCCTGGGTCAAGGTGGGCGGAGGCAGGTGCTTCCCTTCGCCCGGCAGCTCGGCGGCCGCATTTCGCACTCCTTCCTCCCAGTCGGGCCCGGAGGTTGGTCTCCACCGTTCCCGGACCCCCGAATGCGAGGGATTTGAGAACGCCGCCTCCGTCGACCTCCGTCCCGCAAAACAACCGGCACGAGGGCCCGGAGTCCGCAAAGCTGGCCTACAGGCCGCCCCCGGGGCCTCAGCGCGGGTTCTTCCGCGTAGGACGCCCTTGTCCGCCGCTAACAGAGGGGGCGGGGCGGGCCAAGGCCAGTGGCCTACGGGATCCCGTCCAGCGGTCATACAAGTCCCCGGAATAGGGCCGGCGACCCAGCGCCTCGGGCATCGTTTGTTTCCCACGGCCGCTACCCTGATCCGCGCGGCGGCCTTAAAGCCGTTTTGTCCCGGCCGCCGGTACAGGCCGCGACCGGCCGCGACCGGCCGCGACCGGCCTGGGTGCAGTACTTCCGCCCGCTCCCGGCGTCCTGCGCGCCCGGGGGTCAAAGGGCCCCGGGCCGCTCCCGGCGTTGGGGCCTCGCGCGCCCTCCGGCCACGCGTCCTCCTCCCCGAAGGCGGAGGGCGGGTGGCGGTGCGGCCTTGAGGCCGCAGGTGGCAGCGCGTCAGGCCCACCTTCCCAGATGAAACCGGGGAGAACGTGGCCGTGGCCGGAAAGGGAACCGAGAGGGAAACGTCCACACGGGCCCCGCAGGCCTAGAGTGAATTATTTAAGCTGTTCCCGGTGTTTAAAGAGGTTTTTCAGTTTTTAAAGAATGTTGTAAAAAAAATATCAGCCCTTGTTAACTCCCTCATTATATGCTTTTTTCTCCTCAGCTGAACAAGCCGTGTTTCCTGAAACTGAGGAGCTATGTAAGTGTTTAAACATGTGTCAAGTGTCTCATAAATAATACAAATTCATAAAGAAGAGGAGGAAATTTAAGTGATACCCGAGGTACTTGGGATGGCTACGTTTCGCTACTGGGTTCTTTTTGGCCGTGAAATTGTGGTAAGGAAACTACTGGGGGGTTATGTGGCACCTCAAGGAGCCCACCCCTTGTCTTAGCTCGCTCGCTTTGAGTCTGTACGCTTCCCTCTCTGGCAGGGCCTTTGTCCAGTCCATGAAAGACGTTCAGGTGCTCTGCAGAGTCTGTAAAATGGAGAGGTAATACCTGACCAGTGAGAGTCACCTTCCTGTCTTTTCCTCTCCGCTCCCTCTCCCTCCAAGTGTCCGCCACCGAGACATTGCTCTCGCATCCAGCACCCCCTTGTTAGAATGGAGGTTAGTGCTGCTTCCGGGGGGGCGGGGGAGACAGTAGGAGAGACGAGGTCTGGGCTTTATTTTTTTATTTTTTTTTTTAAAGATTTTATTTATTTATCTGAGAGAGAGAATGGGAGACAGAGAGCATGAGAGGGGGAGGGTCAGAGGGAGAAGCAGACTCCCCGCTGATCAGGGAGCCTGATGTGGGACTCGATCCCGGGACTCCAGGATCACGACCTGAGCCGAAGGCAGTCGCTTAACCAACTGAGCCACCCAGGGGCCCTGCACTTTTTTTTTTTTTTTTTAAGATTTTATTTATTTATTTGAGAGAGAATGAGAGAGAGCACATGAGAGGGGTTAGGGTCAGAGGGAGAAGCAGACTCCCTGCCGAGCAGGGAGCCCGATGCGGGACTCGATCCCGGGACTCCAGGATCATGACCTGAGCCGAAGGCAGTCGCTTAACCAACTGAGCCACCCAGGCGCCCCGGGGTCTGGGCTTTAATTTGAGATCTGGGTTAGCAAATCATTTTAAGTTTTTGTATTCTTTCTCTTACCTAGAAAAGCTGAAAAAAGGTGTTGCCCTAACATAATTTGAGGTCCTCTGGGAAAACGTAAGTACAGAGTGTTCTTTTGCAGTAAAAATGACAAATGTTTTAAAATTAGATTGAACTTCAGGGTTACCTCCATACTTCAGTTCCTTGGGTGACATTTTTCATATTGATCGTCATTCTGGGGAAGATTTCTGTGGCATTCTATTTCTAGGCGTTTTAAAATGTCTAAATGCATGTCAGGCATCTCTTCTGTGTGCATGGTTGCTGCTGCTTCTGGATATAGCTGGTGATGGATGTAATGGTAATATGGAGATGCCAGAGCTCTGCAGTGTTCATTGTTGATTATCCATGATATTTCTTGTCAGAGGGTTCCAAAATACTCTGTCAATGGTTTTAATATAAAGAGCCATTTTTGTTATTTACAGTCCTCTCTCTCCTTAGAACCTAACTTTGAATCTAAGGTGGTCTGAGCAAGGAATAATGCCTAGTCTCAGGAACATTCAAAATTACTCATCTCCTCTAAGCACCGAGACTTTGTTTCAAGATCAAGCCACCTAATCTTCTCTTTGCTTAAGATAATAAGTTTACTCCCCGGAGGTTTCTCAGTCTCTTCTGTAAATAGATTTCAGGTGGTTGTCTTACTATCCTTTCAGAATTGCTCAGACATGTATGAACCTCAGTGATGGGAACAGCTTAGACTGTATAGTTGGGGAAGAGTTGGGGCTACTCCCCTTCCCAATAAATTCACTCAGAATCAAGTCTGTATACATGCTGATAAATTCCCAGGTTGGCAGATGAAGACTTTGCTGAGGTTAACAAATACCTTTTTGATGTTTAAACAGTCCCTAATAAGAATGCCAACCATCTGTTGAAAGCCAAACAATAAATAGTGAACAGAATAGTCAATGCATAGATAATTTACTCATTTGTTATTTGTTCTTAAACATTAGCCAATTGTCAACAAATTGATATCCAGGCGCTCTTTGAGCCAAGCCTCTGTTGCTAAACTCAGATAGGACATTTTGATCTTTTTCTTTGTGTGCGACTCCCCATTCCATAAGAGAACACTGTGCCTCTTTATAGGAAAAGATGTACAGCATTTACTACAGTATCAGGTAGCTTGTTCTCTAATGGTGGAGTTAAGGCAGTTATGTAAAATGACTAAATAATACAAAGTAAATAATATTAGAGTATGGGGAATGACTAAATAATATAAAGCATAATGAGTACCTTAAAAGAAATGTTTATACATTCTTCAAAATGTTCAAAGATGGATAAAATAACATCAGAAACTGTAAAAGGAACAACATTTAGGCTTGCAGTATACTTCCCAACATCAACAAGAGACGTCTGAAGACAAAGGACTACTATTTCGAAAGGAGCTGAGAGAAAATAACTGTAACCCAGAATGCCATACCCAGCTAGCTGTTATTTAAAAGTGAGGGCTAGGGCGCCTGGGTGGCTCAGTCGGTTAAGCGACTGCCTTCGCCTCAGGTCATGATCCTGGAGTCCCGGGATCAAGTCCCGCATCGGGCTCCTTGCTCCGCAGGGAGCCTGCTTCTCCCTCTGACCCTCCCCCCTCTCATGTGCTCTCCCTCTCTCTCATTCTCTCTGTCTCAGATAAATAAATAAAATCTTTAAAAAAAAAAAAATAAAATAAAATAAAAAATAAAAGTGAGGGCTAAATAAATATGTCTTCAGACCAAAAAGGTGGGAAATTACCACTTGCCTTTGATAATGATTATAGGAAGTTTTAGGAGGTACACGAGGAAAGAGTTTGTTGATTCCAGAAGGACAGAGTGGACTACAAGAGGAAATGGTGCACAAAGAAGCTGTTCATTGACATGTGGGAAATCGAACAGTTATTGCATGTATAAAATAATATGATGATGACTAGTTCAGGGTGTTTACAACATGATGGCCAACACAACTTACCCAAACTGAGAGAATCTGATATAGCAGTTCATGATAGAAACTCTTAGCAAACTAAGAACAGAAGGCATCTTCCTCAAGCCAGATAGAGCATCTACAAAACTCTCAGCTCACATAATACTCAAAGGAAAAAACTGAATACTTTTTCCCCTCAGATTGGGAATAAGATAAGGATGTTAGCTCTCACCACTTCTATTCAACATTGTACTGGAGGGCCTAGCCTTGTAGCCACTTGAAATAAGTCAAGAAAAAAGAAAGAAAAGGCATAAGGATTGGTAAAGAAGAAATAAAATTTTTTTTTTAAAGATTTTATTTATTTATTTGACAGAGAGAGACATAGCGAGAGCAGGAACACAAGCCGGGGGAGTGGGAGAGGGAGAAGCAGGCTTCCTGCAGAGCAGGGAGCCCGATGTGGGACTCGATCCCAGGACCCTGGGATCATGACCTGAGCCGAAGGCAGACGCTTAACGACTGAGCCACCCAGGCACCCAAGAAGAAATAAAATTTATTTGCAGAGGACACAGCGGTGCTGATAGACGATCTAAATGAATCTACAAACTATCAAAAGCAATAAATGCATTTAGCAAGATTAGATACGAGGTCAAAATACAAAAAATCACTTGTATGCTAGAAAGACACAAATGGGAAAGGGAAATTTTAAAAATACCATTTGTAATAACATAAAAAAGGTAGAGAAAAAATCTAACACAGATATGAAGAGGGAAGTAAGTAATAATGAATACAGAAATGAATGCACTAGAAATCAAAGAAGCAATTGGGAGGCTCAAGAAAATGAAAGTTGGTTCTCTGAAAAGATTAATAAAGTACACAAATTTTTTTGTTAAAATTTTATTTGTGTGTGAGAGAGAGAGAGAGCCAGGGTGAGGGGCAGAGGGAGAGAGACAAACCTGGTCCCCCAACCCCAGCAGGGAGCCCGATGCAGGGCTTGACCCCAGGACCTTGAGATCATGACCTGAGCTGAAGTCAGACGCCGAACCAACTGCGCTGCCCAGGTGCCCTGATGAAATAGACAGCATTTTAATTAATTTTAAAAAATTGGGGCACCTGGGTGGACAGTCAGTTGGGCATCCAACTCTTGGTTTCAGCTCAGGCTGTGATCTGAGGTCCTGGGATCAAGCCCTGCGTTGGGCTCCATGCTTGGCCTGGGGTCTTCTTGGGATTCTCTCTCCCTCTCACTCTGCCCCTTCTCTCGTGCTCTCTCTCTAAAATAAATAAATTAATTAATTAAAAAATTAATGTTAAAAGGCACAAATGTACGATGCTAGGAATTTTTAAAGGAGACAAACTATAGATATAGCAGAGATTTTTTTCAAAATGATAAGAGAATTTAGGAACTTAGGTAGTATGGACAATTTCCTAGGATAATATAACTTATCCAAAGTGAGTACAGCAAATACTGCCAAATGACAATTCAAAATCCAGCCTTCTTTCTCCTTTATTAACCTAGCTCTGATTTTGTTTGGAGTAATGTGCCCAAATACAAATACTTCCCTAAATTCCTTTGTGGCTAGATAAGCCATGTGACACAGTTTTGGACAATGAGAATGAAAGCTTTTGATTTCCTGATATGGGTGTTACCTCCTTCTGCTTCAGTTTCTTTCTTACCTAAAAAAATTGAGAACTGGAAATATAAGCAGCTATTCTGAGTCTGAAGTGTACCAAGCATGAGATGAAGACCTGAAAGCTAAAGGTAGTGGAATGGAAAGTTAGAGCCTACTTTCCTGACAGCATCATAAGGAGCTGTGTCTTCTCTGGACAGTCTTAATCTAGCCTTGTTATGTGAAGGAAAAAAGTAAGCTCTTTTTTTCTTTTAAACGGAGTCAGCTTTTCTGTTATTTCCAGCTTAAAGTGTTCTTTACTTGATGCATTGCTTTAAGAGGAAATTGAAAATCTGTGTGAACATACATCCATTAAACAAATGGAATTATTTGTTTTAAAATTTTCCACAATCGGTTAAGCGGCTGCCTTTGGCTCAGGTCGTGATGCCAGGGTCCTGGGATCCCGCCTCTCATTGGGCTCCCTGCTCAGCAGGGAGTCTGCTTCTCCCTCTGCCCCTCCTCCTGTTCCTGCTTTCTCTCCCTCTCTCTCTCTCTGTCAAGTAAATAAATAAAATCTTTTTAAGAAAATTAAATTTTCCATCGTAAAACATACCAGGCCCATAATGCTTCTATCTATTTATTTATTTGTTTATTTCCCATAATGCTTTTATTTATTTTTATTATTATTATTTTGAAATTAATTAATTTATTTATTTGACAGAGTGCACTTGCGAGCACAAGCGGGGGGGCAACAGAGGGAGAGGGAGAAGCGGGCTCCGGCTGAGCAGGGAGCCCAATGCCGGGCTTGCTCCTAGTGCCCTGGGATTTTGACCTGAGCTTAAGACACATGCTTAACGGACTGAGCCACCCAGACACCCCTAAGTTGTTATTTGTCATCCTAATTGCCTATATAGAAAATCTAAGAAAACCAAACCATTAAAATTAGTAAGAGAATTCAGCAAAATTATAGGTTACAGGATCAGTATGCAGAAGACCAACAATATTCCTATGTGCCAACAACAAACAAGTTGAAAATCCAGTTAAAAAAGTACTATATGACGGGGCACCTGGCTGGTTCAGTTGGTAGAGCATGCAACTCTTGATCTTGAGATTGTAAGTTTGAGCCCCACATTGGGTATAGAGATTTCTTTCTTTATTTTTAAAAGATTCATTCATTCATTCATTCATTCGAGAGAGAGAGCAGGAGGGGCAGGAGAGGAAGAGAGAGTCTGAAGCTGACTCTGCTCAGCACAGAGCTTGACACGGGACTTGAACTCACAACCCTGAGATCACGACCTGAACCAAAACCAAGAGTTGGACATTTAACCTACTGTTCCACCATGGCGCCCCTAGAGATTACTTTAAAAAATAAAAAAATAAAATAAAAAAGAAATACCACATGAAATAGTGAAAAAGCTATAAGGGACCTTGGAATATATCTAACAAAAGATGTTGAAGATCTTTATGGAGAAAATTATAAGAATTTATTTAAATACATAATGTATAGACATAACATGCTCATGAGTGGAAAGACTTGATTTTATAAAGATGTAATTTGTCCCTGTATTAACTCATGCATTCCTTGCAGTTCCACCATAAGTCCCAATACTTGTGTACGTGTATGTGTGTAATTTGATAGGTGGATGTTAAAATTTAAATGGAAGAAGAAAATGTCAAGAATTTCCAAGATGATTTTGAAAAATGAGTGATTCGTTCTGCCAGATATAAAGATCTGATGTGAAATTTTAGTAATTATACTGTTGTGACATTGGCACAAGCTTATAAACAATGGAACAGAGGACAGTCATGTACTTACAGTAATTTGGTATATGACACAGGTGATATTACAAATCAGTGGGATGGTATATTCAATAAAGAGTGCTGAAACAATCAGCTAACTCCATATGAAAACTATAAATCCTTACCCCACGGGCCCCTGGGTGGCTCAGTCGGTTAAGTGTCTGCCTTCGGCTCAGGTCATGATCCCAGGGTCCTGGGATGGACCTGCATCGGGTTCCCTGCTCTGCAGGAGGCCTGCTTCTCCCCTCTCCTCCTAGCTTGTGCTCTCTCTCACTGTCTCTGTCTGTCTCTCTCAAATAAAATCTTAAAAAAAAAATAATTCTTTACCCCAACTATATACAAACCACATTCCAGTACTAAAACCTTAATTTCAAAAGCAAAACTTAAACATTTTTAGAAAGAAAATACAGAATATCTTTATGAACTCAAGAGGGATTTCTTATACTAGACACATAGAGCAATCATCCTAAAATAACTATTTGTGTGTTATCTAAGAAATTTTTTTTTTTAAGATTTTTATTTATTTCAGAGAGAGATAGAGAGTGAGAGCATGAGTGGGAGGAGCAGAGGGAAAGGAAGAGAGAATCCCAAGCAGACTCTGCGCTGAGCACAGAGCCCGATTTGGGGCTTGATCTCACAACTGTGAGATCATGACATGAGCTGAAACCAAGAGTCAGATGCTTAACCATCTGCACCACCCAAGTGCCCCATCTAATAAATTATTCTTTTTTAAAATAATTTTTTAAAGATTTTACTTATTTACTTGAGGGAGAGACAGATAGGGATAGAGACTCCAAGAGAATATTAATGTTTATCCCTTCATGGCCAGAGATTACATAGCTTTGAATCCATCATAGTGCATTGAGTATAAACTCAGTAAATACTTACTATTGGTGACAGTATAAATAGTAGTGATCCTTTCAATTAAACACCTTTATCTTTTGTTTTTCCCTAATTTTTTATTTTTTTAAAGTCTCTAGGGGCGCCTGGGTGGCTCAGTTGAGCGTCTGACTTGGGCTCGGGTCATGATCCCGGGGTCCTGGGATCGAGCCCCGCATCGGGCTCCCTGCTCTGCGGGAAGCCTGCTTCTCCCTCTCCCACTTCCCCTGCTTGTGTTCCCTTTCTTGCTGTGTCTCTCTCTGTCAAATAAATAAAATCTTTAAAAAATAAATAAATAAAGTAATAAAGTAATCTCTAGGGCGCCTGGGTGGCTCAGTCGTTAAGCGTCTGCCTTCGGCTCAGGTCATGATCCTAGGGTCCTGGGATCAAGTCCTGCATCGGGCTCCCTGCTCTGCGGGAAGCCTGCTTCTCCCTCTCCCACTCCCCCTGCTTGTGTTCCTGCTCTCACTATCTCTCTCTGTCAAATAAATAAATAAAATCTTTAAAAAAAAAAAATGTCTATACCAAACATGGGGCTTGAGCTCATGACCTCGAGATCAAGAGTCCCATGCTCTATCAAGTGAGCCATCCAGGCACCCCATTTTGAAACTTTTCAAACATATTTGCATGAGCAATTTGACCTCATGAAACTTAACCCCAGCATGCTAAGATTAAGAACATTCTCCAATATACTACCATATCACAACTTAGATACCATCTAATATCCAGTTTATATTCCAATTTCTCCAATTGTTTCAACAAATGTGTTTTATAGGTTAAAAATGACACAAAGTTTCTAAATTGTTATCTTTTTTGTCTTTTTTGGTCTAAAAAAGTCCCTCACTTTTTGTTTTCTTTTTATAATGGTAGTAAATGTTTTTTTCCTTTTTTTTGTTTTTTGTTTTTTTAAGATTTTATTTATTTATTAGACAGAGACAGAGAGAGCGAGACAGAGATAGACCATGAGCAGAGAGGATAGGGAGAGGGAGAAGCAGGCTCCCCGCTGAGCAGGGAGCCTGATGCAGGGCTCGATCCCAGGACCCTGGGATCAAGACCTGAGCCACGAAGGCAGACGCTTAACCGGCTGAGCCACCCAGGCACCCCAGTCTACTTTTTCTTATAGTATGTCTCACATTCTCTGTTTGATTGTTTCCTCATGGTGTCATTTAACCTGTTCTATCCCTTCTCTTTTCTATAAACCTAGACTTTTTTTTTTTTTAAGATTTTATGTATTTGAGATGGGGGGAGAGGGAGCAGAAGCAAGGGGAGGGGCAGAGGGAGAAGAACAAGCAGACTCCCTGCTCGATGTGGGGCTTGATCCCAGGACCCTGAGATCAGGGCCCCAGCTGAAGTCAGGCACTTAATTGACATAGCCACCCAGGTACCCCAAGTCTAGAGGTTTGCTTAGACTCAGGTGAAATTCATGATGTCATTTTGTTCCATTATTAGCATTGCTACATTTGGTCACTTGGTTAAGGTGGTGATTTTCAGTTCTCCCTGTGGTAAAGGTACATTTTCTCCTTTGTAGTTAAAAGTAATCTATGGAGTGATACTTCACTATAGAGGGGAAATATCCCTTCACTCAATGAATAAACACACACTTAACTGTCTTATTTGGCCTGCTATGATGTAGGGTTGATTCATATTCATAGGCTCAAGATCAAAAGACACTTCCATTTAGAACAGTGGTTCTCAACTGGGGGTGATTTTGCCCCTCAGGGAACATTTGGCAATGTCTGGAGACATTTTGGTTGTCACAACTGAGAGGGGGTACATACTACTGGCATCTAGTGGGTAGGGGCCAAAGATGCTTTGTGTACCCTGCAATGCACAGGAAAGCCCCCCTAGCAAAGAATTATTCAGACCAGAATGTCAGTAGTTCTGTTGAGAAATTCTAGATGTAGAATTAAGCTTCTTTCTCACACACAGTTCATTTCAGAGACACTAGTAAAGTTTTAGAGCCTATCTTCAGCAGTGGTAGAAACCAAGCAGATGTTAGAATCCATCACAATTTTACCATGTTTCAAACCAGGCAGATTTTTACTGCCCACCTCTTCTGTCTTTCCTTTTCCTTTATAGGTATCTTCTCAAGAAGGATTTAAATTGCTTTTCTCTACTTTTTTTAAGGATTTTATTTTTAAGTAATCTCTACACCCAACATGGGGCTAGAGCCCACAACTCCAAGACCAAGAGTCACGTGCCCCACCAACTGAGCCAGCCAGGTGCCCCGCTTTTCTCTACTCTTACTAAACTAACATAAGGAAGAAAAGAAGAAAAAAAACCCCACCAGATTTAACGCATTGAAGCATTTTTGTCTGCTTTTGTGTTTCCTAGAAGATTTTGTAATGTCATCTTAGAAGCCCTAGAACCAGGGAAGAGAAAATGGAGAAAGAGAAATATCAAGTTAAGAATTCACTGTTAAAAAATGGTCCAGAGAGAGTAACCAGAGTTCAAGAAGGGGCAGGGGAGTGCAGAGGGCATTTCCACTCTCACACCTGTAAGTTATTAATGACCTTTGAAGTGATTGTTGATGGAAGCACTTATATATTTGAGCTGCTTCATATGTATACTTAGTGTATTCAGAGAACTGCCTAGCTCTGGAGCCCTGAAATATCTTCAAGCTGCATCAGAGATCAAATGGCAAAATCCATGACTTGGGAATATCATGTAGCCATGTGACATGTGGAAGGATCCAGAGTATGAGAACCAATGCCTAAACAATTACACTGTATATTTTTAACTTTGAGAGATTTAGCACTGCTTCCATAACTTGTAAAATAGCAATCTCAGAATATAATGTCCCACAGTTTCAAGATAAGGTGGTAAGAGGAAAAGTTTTTATACATCTATTTTGGGTTCCTGTACTTAAAAGGTTAGAACATAAGTGCCTTATTTTCATTTCGGTTGTCATTGGATAGCTTGTACAGCATTTGCTTGTCTTAGGTTTTGAACTCCGGGGACAAGGACATTGCCTTTCCCTGTTGAGGGCTGAGTCAACAGTTTTGTTTGCACTTAACAAATAGGGAATCACCCAAGTCTGAACTTTTCTCTCCTGTGCCATGCAGTGAGCACGTGAATGCATCCAGCAGCTATAGTTACACTTTTGGAGAAAGCAGCAAGATCTCTAGGTCTGTGGTTTTATTTTAATTTTTTCCCTATCAGTATTTCTTAAAATTATTTTTCATGCTATTTCACAACATACTTTCCAACTAGAATAACATAGCAATTGTCAGCCTGACATGGTATTAAGAAATAATCCTAAGGAATTCAGTGGAAAATTATAGAACATGATTTACTTCCTAAGTATAATTTTTACTTCTTTTTTTTAATGAGTCTTTTTTTAAGGATTTTATTTATTTATTTATTTATTTATTTAACAGAGAGAGAGAAAGAGAGCGAGAGAGAGAGCATAAGCAGGCAGAATGGCTGGCAGAGGGAGAGGGAGAGGAAGAAGCAGGCTCCCTGCTGAGCAGAGAGCCCGACATGGGGCTCGATCCCAGGACCCTGAGATCATAACCTGAGCTGAAGGCAGACATTTAACGGATTAAGTCACCCAGGCACCCCTAATTTTTACTTCTTATGAGTAGGCAAGTGTTTTAGGTGAGCAGTTTGATTAGAAAATAGGAATTAAAACATAAGAATCTAAATCCAATGATTATTATTTACATTTTTTCCTGTATTTGCTCAATTTCTGTAAAATATGCAAAATTGAAGAAATAGATGACATAGTATATGTCATTATTCTTTTATATCATTCTCTATTAAGTGGGAAGAGGGAATAAGAAAGGGGGGGTGGGGGCCCCTGGTTGGCTCAGTCGGGAGAGCATGTGACACTGACTAAGCCACCCAGGCATCCCTAAAAAGTAAAATCTTAAAAAAAAATCTTAAAAAAAGAAAGGGGGAGGGGCGCCTGGGTGGCTCAGTCGTTAAGCGTCTGCCTTCGGCTCAGGTCATGATCCCAGGGTCCTGGGATTGAGCCCCGCATCGGGCTCCCTGCTCCCTGGGAAGTCTGCCTCTCCCACTCCCCCTGCTTGTGTTCCCTCTCTCTTGCTGTGTCTCTTTCTGTCAAATGAATAAATAAAATCTTTAAAAAAAAAAAAAAAGGAATAGGAAGATGGTCATAGTAATTATTCTAATACCTGGGGTCTTATCTGTTGTCATTGTCAGTACCTTTCCTTTATCTTTGAAATTCTCATTATTCTTTATGAAAGAGATTAATTTAGAGCAACACCAAAGCTAACAAGGATAGTACAAGAAATTATAGGCCTATCTCATTCATAAATCCTAAGTAAATCTAAGCAAACTAAATCCATTGATGAGTAAAAGTGATGAAATACATCATGACCAAATTGGATTCATCCCAGAAATGCAAGTTAGTTTAACATTTGAAAATTGATTTTTATTGCAGTTAATATATATATAATTTACTAGATGAGACTAAAGGATAAAAACCATATGATCATCTTAATAAATGCAGAAAAATAAAATGAGAACACTCTAACCAAGCTAGAAACATAAATGAACTCCCATAACCTGATAAAGCCCACCTCCAAAAAATTCATGGCAAATATACCATTGACCCTTGAACAATATGGGAATTAGGGGTGCTGACCCCCCAGCTGAAAATCTACATAAAACTTTTGACTCCTCAAAAACTTAACTACTAATAGCTTACTATTGACCAGAAGCTTTACCAATACATAATCAGTTGATTGACACATCTTTTGTAGGTTTTATGTATTATATACTGTATCTTTACAATGAATAAGCTAGAGAAAATAAGATGTTATTAAGAAAATCATAAGAAAAAAAAAAGAAAATCATAAGGAAGAGAAAATATAAAGTGCTGTACTATATAGAAAAAATCCACATATAAATGGACCCACACAGTTCAAACCCCTGTTGTTCAAGGGTCAACTGTACTTAATTGTGAAATGTTAATAACATTTATTTTATATCAGGAACAATGCAGAGATGCCCCAAACCATTTCTATTCAAATTGAAAGTATAATTTTTGCAAAGAAAAAATTGACATTTTTACAGCTGATTTGATTATTGATGTAGAAAAGTTTAAATCAACAGATGAACCATTAAGATAAATAAGAATGTTTAGCAAGGTCTTTGGATACAAAAGCACTATTAAAAACTCAATTACATTTAAACATCGTGAAAAATCTGTTAGAAATATAATTTTAAAATTTCCATTTATTAGGGTCATCTGGCTGGCTCCGTCAGTGGAGCATGTGACTCTTGATCTCGGGGTTGTAAGTTTGAGCCCCATGTTGGGTGTAGAGATTACTTAAAAAAAATCTTTAAAAATTCCATTTATTACACTACAAAAACTTTTGCAGTGGCTTTATAAAAATGTAACAAAAAGAGTTTATTCAAGAGATCTAAATAATTGTAGAACTATTTTATGTCAATAGGCAAGATTCAATATTGTAAGAATGCTAATTCTGCCTGAAGAGTCATTAGAATTCCAATGTCCCCAACAGAGTTTTCCTTTGAATTTAAGGTGCTAATCTGTAATTGATCTGAAGGAGCAAAGTTCTAACAATATCAAGACACTTCTAATGAAAAAGAGTAAGGTTGTTACAAGATCTTAAAATTTACACGTGTAGTAATTGAGCATATTGAACTGACAAAGGAATAGAGAAACAGACCAGTAGAACAGAATAGAGAATCAGATCCCCCACATGCATGACCATATTCAGACAGTAAGGACACCGGAAATCAGAGCGTAGAAAAGATGGTTACTGGGGTGCCTGGGTGGCTCAGTCAGTTAAGCATCTGCCTTTAGCTCAGGCCATGATCCCAGGGTCCTGGGATCGAGCCCCATGTTGGGCTCCTAGCTCAGCAGGGAGCCTGCTTCTCTCTGTCCCTCTGCTACTCCCATTGCTTGTGCGCTCTGTCAAATGAATAAATAAAATCTTTAAAAAAAAAAGGAAAGAAAAGATGGTTATTGAAAAAATGGCCCAAGTTCAGTTCAATTAGAAGAAAAACAAAGTCAGGGGCACCTGGGTGGCTCAGTAGGTTAATCGGCTGCCTTCAGCTCAGGTCATGATCTCAGCGTCCTGGCACTGAGCGCTGTGTCAGGCTCCCTGCTCAGTGGGGAGTCTGCTTCTCCCTCTGTCCTTCCCCCTCCTCATTCTCTCTCTCTCTCAAATAAATAAATAAAACCTTAAAAAAAAAAGAAAAGAAAAAGTCTGGTCCCTACCTCAAACCATAAACAAAAACTAATTCTGAGTAAATTAAAGATTTAAATATGAAGGCAAAGCTATAAAACTTTTTTTATAAATATTTTATTTATTTGAGATAGAGAGAGAGAGCTTGAGCAGGGAGAACAGCAGAGGGAGAGCGAGAAGCTGAGCAGGGAGCCCGATGCGGGGCTCGATCCCAGGACCCTGAGATCATGACTGGAGCTGAAGGCAGACGCTTAACCGACTCAGCCACAAACAATTCAAACCAAAAATGAAAGATTAATCAATTGGATTACATCAAAATGAAAAAGTTCTGGGGTTTTTTTTGTTTTTAGATTTATTTATTTGTTTAAGAGAGAGAGCACTCTTGAGAGAGAACAAGCACAGGGAGGGGGAGGGGCTGACGGAGAGGGAGAGAGAGAGAGAAAATCGCAAGCAGACTCCCCACAGAGCACTGAGTCAGATGTGGGGCTTAATCTCACAACCCTGAGAACATGACCTGAGCTGAAATCAAGAGTTGGCACTTAACTGACTGAGCCACCCAGGTGCCCCTTGTTTTGTTTTGTTTTTTTTAAGATTTTATTTTTAAGTAATCTCTACACTCAGTGTGGGGCTTGAACTCACAACCATGAGATCAGAAAAAGTTCTGTTTAAAAAAAGACATCAGGGCACCTGGATGGCTCAGTCATTAAGCATCTGCCTTTAGCTCAGGTCGTGATCCCGGGGTCCTGGGATCGAGTCCCACATTGGGCTCCCTGCTCCGTGGGAAGCCTGCTTCTCCCTCTCCCACTCCCCCTGCTTGTGTTCCTTCTCTTGCAGTCTGTCTGTCTGTCTCTCTGTTGAAAAATAAATAAAATCTTTAAACAGTTTTTTTTTTTTTTTTTAAGATTTTATTTATCTGAGACAGAGAGAATGAGAGAGACAGAGAGCACATGAGAGGGGGGAGGGTCAGAGGGAGAAGCAGGCTACCTGCCGAGCAGGGAGCCCGATGCGGGACTCGATCCAGGGACTCCAGGATCATGACCTGAGCCGAAGGCAGTCACTTAACCAACTGAGCCACCCAGGCGCCCTGAAAAATAAATAAAATCTTAAAAAATAAAATAAAATAAAAATTAAAAAAACACCAAAAAGAGAATATGAACAACAAACTGGGAGAATATAATTCTAACATATATATAATTGAAAAATGATTATTATTCAGAATGTATAAAAAAGCTTTACAGATCAATATGAAAAAGAAAATCCAATAGAAAAAAGAGCAAAATATATGAGCAGGCATTTCATTGAAGAGAAAGACAAACATCCCGTATGTATATGCAAAGAAATCAAGCTCAGTAGTAACGAGGGAAATGCAAATTAAACCATAATAAGATGCCATTCATATTTACCAGAATGGAAAAATTTTAAAGCTGGATAATACCAAATGCTGACAAGGGTAATGAAACAAATATTTCTCTCATTGGTAGCTGATGGAAATGTAAATTGCTACAATCACTTTGGGAAACATTTTAGCATTATCTAGTGGTAGCTAACAGTTCTAGTCACCTGTAAAGTTGAACACTGGTGCATACCAGCAATTCCATTCCTAGGAATATATCCTAGAGAAAGCTCATGAATATGTTTTTCAAGATATAAGTACATAGGGGCGCCTGGGTGGTTCAGTTGGTTAAGCGTCTGTCTTCTGCTCACCCAGCATTGAGCCCCTGGGCAGGCTCTGCACTCAGCAGGGAGTCTGCTTGTCCCTCTCCCTTTGCCACTGCTCCCCCCAAACCGGGCCTTGCTCATGCTTTCTCTCTCTCTCCCAAATAAATAAATAAAATCTTAAAAAGAAAGAGATACAATTACACAAATGCTGAGAGCAACATTATTTAGTAATGAAAATAGGAGCACCTAAAAACATAGGAGCAACACGAATGTTCATCAGGTAGTAGCTGGATAAATAGATTAGTGTACTATACTGACCTATTTTAGAGCGATAAAAATTAATGAACGTTAGCTGTATTCATTAGTATGAATTAATCTCAAAAATGTAGTATTGAGGGGCACCTGGGTGGCTCAATTGGTTGAGCGGCTGACTCTTGGTTTCAGCTGAGGTCGTGGTCTCGAGGTCATGGGATCCAGCCTCGAGTCTGTGCTCAGCGCAGAGTCAACTTCAGATTCCCTCTCACTCTTCCTCCAGCTCGTGCTCTCTCTCTCTCTCTCAAATAAATACAATCTTTAAAAAAATGTAGTATTGACCAAAAAAAAAGCAAGTCAGAGAAAAGTAAACATTATATCATTCTCAATGCATTCGGGCTGCTGTAACAGAATGCCATAGACTGGGTGGCTTAAAAACAGAAGTGTATTGCTCACAATTCTGGAGGTTGGAAGTCCAAGATCAGGGTGCTATTATGGTTGGGTAAAAGCCCTGTTTCAGGTTGCATACTTCGTGTATCCTCACATGGCAGAAGAGGTCAGGGAGCTCTGTGGGGCCTCTTTTATATGAGCATTAATCCCATTCATGAAGGTGGCCCATATGCCCACCTCCTAATACCATCACTTTGGTGGTTAGGTTTCAATGTATGAATTTGAGGGGGACACAAACATTCAGACCATAACACATTCTATTTGTTTAAAATGTAAAAGAGACACATTTAAATTATACATTGTTAAGTTCTACATACATATGTGATAAAAACATGCAGAAAAGGATTGAAGGATTATAAAAGTCATGATGGTGATTATCTAAGGTGGAATAATGGGGGAGTGATTGAGAAAAGGCATCATGTGGATAGGGGCTTCTAAGATACTGATAGTGTTTTGTTTTATAAGCTACATCCTAGGTACACAAGTATTCATGTTATTGTTTTTCAAACTGTGTTCATAATATACACTTGTCCATTCGTGTGCTATTTTCATACTAAAATAATTAAAAAGAAGAGTAATTTGTTAAAAAATCAGATATATTACTCTCAGTCCCTTTACCTTTAGCAAGGATATAAATGAGTCATGTTCTTGGAAATTTAAAAGAGATATTTATTTATCTATTTATTTATTTGTAAAGATTTTATTTTATTTTATTTTTTTAAAGATTTTATTTATTTATTTGACAGAGAGAGACAGCGAGACAGGGATCACAAGCAGGGGGAGAGAGAGAGGGAGAAACAGGCTTCCTGTGGAGCAGGGAGCCCGATGCGGGGCTCGATCCCAGGACCCTGGGATCATGACCTGAGCTGATGGCAGATGCTTAACGACTGAGCCACCCAGGCGCCCCTTAAAGATTTTATTTTTAAGTAATCTTTGCACCCAACGTGGGCTCAAACTTACAGCCTTGAGATCAAGAGTCACATGCTCCACCAACTTAGTCAGCCAGGTGCCCCTTAGGGCAAATTTTTAAAATAAAAAGCTTTTTATTTGGAAATAATTTCAAAGTCACAGAAAAGTTGCAAGAGTGGTACAAAAAGTACCTTTTTGGCTTTTCTTCACATTCACTTGTTAACATTTTGTTGTAAATTGTTAGAGATTTCTCATCCCTCTTTCTCTGTTTTTTCTAAATTATTTAAGAATAAGCTGCATACCTTACGCCTCTTCGTCTCTAGAGACTTTATTGTGTACTTCCTAAGAGAAAGATCATTGTGTTCCATGAGCACAGTGCTGTTATTGACTTCAGGAAATGCTAACAGCGGATGGCGTCCTTCACAGCATTTGCTTCCCTCCACTAGAGGTTGCAGTGGACATACAAACAGCATTCAGCTGTTTTCTTTAGTCTTTCATGTGGAGCAGTTCTGGGGCCTTTCTTTGTCTTTTATAACAATAGTAGTTTTGAAGAATACTAAAAAAAACGTTTTTAAAGGAACAATTCTTATTTTTAGTTTGTTGCTGTTTTCTCATGATTAGATTCAGCTTATGACCCTAATCAAAATGCTATTTAAATGATGTATTTTTCTCAAGAGTATCACATCTTGAGGTGCCTAATATCTATCTGCCTCTCGTTGGTTACACTAATTTTTTTTTTTTTTTTTAAGTAGGCTCCACACCCAGCATGGAGCCCACCTCCGGGCTTGAGCTCACTCACGACCATGAGATCGAGACCTGAGCTGAGATCAAGAGTCGGACACTCAACTGACTGAGCCACCCAGGCGCCCCTGGTTACACTAATTTTGATAATTTGGCCAAGGTTGCAACTTCCTCACTATAAGGGAGAGGAATTTTTAAAAGAATTTCTTTGGAGGGGCACCTGGGTGCCTCAGTCGTTAAGTGTCTGCGTTCGGTTTGGGTCATGATCCCAGAGTCCTGGGATCAAGCCCCGTGTTGGGCTCCCTGCTCATCAAGGAGCCTGTTTCTCCCTCTCCTGCTCCCCCTGCTTGTGCTCCCTCTCTCGCTGTCTCTCTCTCTGTCAAATAAATGAATAAAATCTTTAAAAAAAAAAAAAGAATTTCTTTGGAGAGAGCTGTTGGTAGGCTTTGAACCTTCCTCCCTTCCCAATGGAGAAGTAGGTATGTGATTTCCTCCTTACCTCAAGTCAAAAGTGAGAGCTTGGAAAGCCTAATATATGTCTTCTGAATTTATCAGGTCACAGTTCACTGATGTCTGACTCCTTTTCGGGAAATCTAGAGATCAAGAGAAGAGCTGCTTAGAAGGGGAGCAGGGGAGACGATCTAGTAAATTGTAATCAGCGTTCTTCCAGAGTTTGTTAGGCCATCAGTGCATGAGTGTTTCCCACTAACCATTTGTGAAAGAGAGCCTGTCTGGGGTCATTGCATAATCTGACTCAAAGGCCACATAAATGAGGAGAAGCAGGAGGAGCCGCATTGAATTCCTAGTGTTTTGGAGTGAATAAGGTACTTGGAATAGAGCGCATCTTTTCAGGTCAAGGGACCGGCAGCTGAGAATCCAACAATGATTTGTAGGGTGCATCCCTTAAGAACCCATGAAGAGCCCCAAAAGAGAAAAGTCGGCTTTAAATATCCGCAAGCAAAGAAGGCATACAACCATCTTATGGTCGTACCAGTAAAGTAAGAACATTTCTTTCCTCCTCTTGGTGGAGGGCGGTGGGTCAGAGAGAAAGGGCAATCAAATCCTGGTAAGGAATGGTAGAAGTTTGGAGAGGGGAAAGAGGGCCATGCCCCCCTCTGCCATTGACAGGAGTTAACCCACTGCAGAGCCCATCTGCAGGACAGGACAAGAGCTAGCATTAAATTAACCGTAAAGCTTTTGTTATTTTATGGGATCAAACATTTTTATTTAAAATGTAATTGAGACTGTGTTTATGATTTAAAGTAACTACAGCAATTAATTATATAAGAATGATTTTTAAAAAAGATTTTATGTATTTTATTTATTTGAGAGAGAGCGAGAGAGCGCATTGCACAAGCAGGGGGAGTGGCAGGTAGAGGGAGAGGGAGAAGCAGGCTTCCCGCTGAGCAGGGAGCCCGATGCGGGACTTGATCCCAGGACCCTGGGACCATGACCTGAGCTGACTCAGGCGCCCCAGAATGATTTTTTTCTTAAAGATTTTATTTATTTGTCAGAGAGAGAGAGAGCACAAGCAGGGGAGCAGCAGAGGGAGAAGCAGGCTCCCTGCTGAGCAAGGAGCCCGATGCAGGGCTCCATCCCAGGACCCCAGTTTCATGACCCCAGCTGAAGGCAGATGCTTAACTGACTGGAGCCACCCCAGTGTACCAAGAACGATTTAGAAAAGCATGTGACTGCTTTAGTCAGGGAAAAACCATATCTGAATAAATGTTATTTAATTGTTTGAAAATCTTTTTTTAAAAAGATTTTATTTATTTATTTGACAGAGAGGGTGAGAGAGAGAGAGAGAGCACAAGATGGGAGAGAGTCCGAGGGAGCAGCAGACTCCCCTCAGAGCAAGGAGCCTGATGTGGGGCTTAATCCTGGGACTCTGGAATCATGACCTAAGCTGAAGGCAGACGCTTAACCGATTGAGTCACCCAGGTGCCCCAAATCTATTCATTTTTGAATAGGTAGTACATTACATGATTTAAATAAAAATGATATGAAGAGTGTACATGGAGTAATCTCCTCACATCTGTCCCCATCCACTCCTAACAATTCTCTTACAGGTAAACACTTTTATATGTTTATTGTTAAGTATTTCTTTATGCAAATGTAAGCAGATATGAATGCTGTGCCCCTATCTCTTACACAAAAGGTAACATACCTTTCAAAAGTTCTTTTTTTTTAATTGTGGTAAAATATACATTACATAAAATTTACCTCCTTTTTTTAAAAAAAATATTTTATTTATTTATTTTAAAGAGAGAGCTCCAGAGCAGGGGAAGGAGCAGAGGGGGAGAGGGAGATAATCTTCAGCCGACTCTGCTCTGAGTGCAGAGCCCAGTGCAGGGCTGGATCCCACAACCCTTAGACCATGACCTGAGCTGAAACCAAGAATTTGATGCCTAACTGACTGAGCTGCCCAGGAACCCCAAAATTTATCCTTTTTTTTTAATGTTTTTTATTTTTATTTTTTATTTTTTAAATATTTTATTTATTTATTTGACACAGAGAGAGAGTTAGCGAGAGCAGGAACACAAGCGGGGGAGTGGGAGAGGGAGAAGCAGGCTTCCAGCGGAGCAGGGAGCCCGATGCGGGGCTCGATCCCAGGACCCCAGGATCATGACCTGAGCCGAAGGCAGACGCTTAACGACTGAGCCACCCAGGCGCCCCAAAATTTATCCTTTTAAACAACAAGTGGAGTTGCTAGATCATATGATAACTTTGTTTACCATTTTGAGGAACTACCAAGCTGTTCTTTTAGAATGGCTGTACTATTCTACATTCTCACTGGGAGGATTCCAGTTTCTCCACATCCAACACTGGTTATTTTCTGTTTGTTTGTTTTTGATAATAAGCCATCCTAATGGTGTGAAGTGGTATCTCATTGTGGTTTTGATTCTCATTTCTCCAATGGCTACTGATATCAAGCATCTTTTCATGTTCATATTGGCCATTTGTAGATCTTTTTTTATTGTGGTGAAATATACATAACATTTTACCATTTTGACCATTTTTAAGTATACACTTTGGTGGCACTAACTACATTCACACTGGTGTGCAACCATCATCACCATCTATCCCAAGAATTTTTTCATCATCTCAAACTGCAACTCTGTACCCATTAAACAATAACCCTTCATTCCCTTTTCTTCCCCCAGCCCCGGGCAACCATCATTCTGCTCGCTGTCTCTATGCATTTGACTGCACTAGGTACCACAGATAAGTGGAATCATACAGTATTTGTCCTTTTGTAACTGGCTTATTTTGCTTAGCTTAATGTCCTCATCTTATAGTATGTGTTAGAATTTCCTTCATTTTTAAGGCTGAGTAATATTATATATCTATACTGCATTTTATTTGTTCATTCATCTGTCAATTGACATTTGAGTCTTTTCTACCTTTTGAATATTGTGAATAATGTTGCTATGAACGTGATGTACAACTATCCGTTCTAGTCCCTGTTTTCATTTCTTTGGGGTGTATAATTTGGAGTGGAGATGCTGGATCAAATGGTAATTCCCTATTTACCTTTTTGAGGAACGTCCAAGCTGTTTTTCACAGCGGCCGCACCATTTTATGCTCCCACCAGCAATGTAAAAGAGTTTCATTTTCTCCATATTCCACATTTATTTTTTTATTTTTATTTCTTATTTTTAAGTAGGCTCCATGCCCAGTGTGGAGTCCAACGTGGGGCCCAAACTCACAACCCTGAGATCAAAACCTGAGCTGAGATCAAGTTTTTGATAATAGCCATCCTTAATGTAAGTGAAGTGGTGTCTCATTATACTTTTGATAATAGCCATCCTTAATGTAAGTGGTGTCTCATTATACTTTTGATTTGCATTTCCCTAATTACTGATGATGTCCCTTTTCATGTGCTATTGGCCATTTGATTTTTTGTTTTTTTTAGATTTTATTTATTTATTGGAGAGAGAGAGCAAGAGCACAAGCAGGGGGAGCAGCAGGAGAAGCAGGTTCCCTGCTGAGCAGGGAGCCTGATATGGGGCTCGATCCCAGGACCCTGGCATCACGACCTGAGCCCAAGGCAGACGCCCAACTGACAGAGCCACGCAGGCACCCCCCTTTTGGCCATTTGTATGTCTTCTCTGGAGAAATGTTTATTTCAAGTTCTTTGCCGGTATTAATTCGGTTGGTTGTTTTTTGTTGTTGAGTTGCAGGAGTTCTTTATATATTCTTTTTTTTTTAAGTTTTTATTTATTTTGGGAGGGGGGAGAGAGAGAGGGAGAGAAAGCAAGCAGGGGGAGGGGCAGAGGGAGAGAGAATTTTTTTTTTTTAAGATTTTATCTATTTATTTCAGAGAGAGAGACACAGCGAGAGAGGGAACACAGGGGGAGTGGGAGAGGGAGAAGCAGGCTTCCCGCTGAGCAGGGAGCCCCATGTGGGGCTTGAACCCAGGACCCTGGGATCATGACCTGAGCCGGAGGCAGACGCTTAATGACTGAGCCACCCAGGCGCCCTTCAATGTAATTTTAATTTGCATCTTTCTTATTATGAGTGAGAGTATGTATCTTTTCCTACATTTAAGGGTCATTTCTAGAAAAAGATTTAAGAGAACACAATGAACATAAATAAAATTACTTTCTTTTTTTTTTTTTTAAAGATTTTATTTATTCATTTGATACACAGAGATACAGAGAGAGTTAACGGGAGCATGAGCAGGGGGAGAGGCAGAAGCAGGCTCCCCGCTGAGCCAGGAGCCGAATGTGGGGCTTGATCGCAGGACCCTGGGATTATGACCTGAGCCAAAGACAGATGCTTAACCATCTGAGCCACCCTGGCGCCCCTAAAATTACTTTCTAATTGAATCCCTTGAATCTTTCTTTTTCAAATGTAGTGGTTATAGTTTTCATGGAGGAAGCTATCACTGGGAGCTTAAATTTGTTACTGCTTCATAGTAGAGACAAAGCAGAAGATGAGAAAGGAGAGTCAATTGAAGAAGTGGAGTAGGAGGAACTTTTTTTTTTTTTTAACAGAATGAATATTGTTGAATGTATGCGAGGGTGCTGCAGGTCTTGAATTGAATGGTGTTTCTCAGTTCCCCCATCCTTTTCTTTTTTTTTTTTTTAAAGATTTTATTTATTTATTTGACAGAGAGAGACACAGCGAGAGAGGGAACACAAGCAGGGGGAGTGGGAGAGGGAGAAGCAGGCTCCCCGCAGAGCAGGGAGCCCGGTGCTGGACTCGATCCCAGGACCCTGGGATCATGACCTGAGCTGAAGGCAGTCGCTTAACCAACTGAGCCACCCAGGCGCCCCTCCCCCAACCTTTTCTTTTAGTGGCTTTGAAGGAAGGCCCTTGTGATTATTCTAGGAAATAAATTACAATAGGTTTTAATTGGGCTCCAACTACACAGGATATTCAGGACTCTTCAACTAGCCTCTTACTTGGGTGTTCTAAGGCTTTTGAGTTGAATGGCTTACCGTATAGTCTAGATTGTAGTTATTATCATATTTTCAGCTATTTTGAATGTGTGTGTGTGTGTGTGTGTGTGTACCCTATTTTAAAGAATAACAATTGTAAAGGATAGTAAGTTAGTTTGCATACATTTTTGGTGACTATTCCAAGAGAGCTTGCTTAGTAAGAATCTTAGATGGGGGGCGGGGGGCACCTGGGTGGCTCTGTCGGTTAGGTGTCTGCCTTTGGCTCAGGTCATGATCCCAGGGTCCTGGGATCGAGCCCCACATTGGGCTCTCTGCTCAGCGGGAAGCCTGCTTCTCCCTCTTCCTCTACCGCTCTGCCTACTTGTGCTCTCTCTCTCTCTGTCAAATAAATAAATAAATAAAATCTTAAAAAAAAAAGGATCTTAGATGTGGATGGGGGCACTGAAAAGATGGGAGGTCAAAGGGGGATGGAGAAGAAGCATAGGGGACACACACCTACAGCTGTTTCCATGGTGGGGGGATCAGACCAGGATCTGAGCTTGCATAGGCGATAGAGAGCAATGGACGAGGGTCCACTTCCAAAGACAGAAACCGGGTCCTATTCAAGGAACATTCTCTGCCACCAGAGTAGAAGATCCTGGCAACATTTGCCTAGCAGAATTCCAAAGTTTCTGTGAACAAGTAACTGTCACATGTCTCCCATTCTTGCCTTTTATGATGGTATTCTTTATTGTGGTTATCCTTCTCCCATCTCATCATTGCGTGTTGGTTATGTGTGAGGCAGATGATTTTAGTCACGAGAGCAGCCACACCAAAGGAGCTGCCCCTGGTTCTGATACAGATCTCAAAATCTTGGACTTTGAGCCTTATGCTGCAATTGGATGAAAGTTAGTCAGATCGCAAAGCACCACATATTGTGATTCCGTTTACATGAGATGTCTATAAGAAGCAAATCTATACACAGAATATAGATTAGGGGTTGCCTAGGACTAGGGATTGGGTGGGGGAAATGTGACTGCTAATGGGTGCAGGGTTTTGGGGAGCTGATGAAAATGTTCTAAAATTGTGGTAGTGATTGCACAAGTCTGTGAATATACTAAGAAACATTAAATTGTACACTTTTATTTTATTTTATTTTTTTAAGATTTTATTTACTTATTTGAAGAGAGAAGAAGCAGACTCCCACTGAGCAGGGAGCCTGATGCAGGACTTGATCCCAGGACCCTGGAATTGTGACCTGAGCCAAAGGCAGACACTTAACCAACTGAGCCACCCAGGTGCCCCTAAATTGTGTACTTTTATAGGTAAATTGAATGCTGTGTGAATTAAAATTCAATAAAGCTGGGTTTTTTTTTTTGAGTAGGCTCCACGTTCAGTGTGGAACTCACACCCTGAGATCAAGACCTGAACTGAAATCAAGAATCGTATGCCCAACTGACTGAGTCACTTAGGTGCCCCATTAAAGCTGTTTTTTTTTTTTTAAGATTGTATTTATTTATTTGAGAGAGAGAGTGAGTGAGAGAGAGAGCACAAGCAGGGGTGGAGGGGGACACAGAGGAAAAGGGAGAAACAGACTCCCTGCTGTGCAGGGAGCCCAACATGGGCTCAATCCCAGGACTCTAGGATCATGACCTGAGCCAAAAGCTGATGCTTAACCGACTAAGCCACCCAGGTGCCCCAGGTTTGTTATATATTTATTCATATTGACACTTTTATCATCACTAGCATTATTCTTTATCTACATTAATACTTTTTGGCTTAAAGTTTACTTGTTATGTCTCAAAATAAAAAAGAGGAAAAAATATATACTTTTTTCCTCATCTGACTGATCCATAACATGATCAGAAATCAATTTTGTGATTATAGAAAGATAGGTTGTAAGAGTGAAGAAAACAGGGCATATCTAGTTCTATAGATAATGTTTATTTTATGTTGCCCAATATAACATCTTAGTTAAGTATATTCAATTATATTTGTTTACAGATCCTCAAAGAGAGATTGGCTTAACTTTTTTTGTTTTTTGAGAGTGGCTTAACTTTTTAGAAACCTTTCACTGACTATTTTATAACTCTAATTTTTATTTTTATGTTTGGTTATTTGTTAATTAATTAATTAATTTTTTGTCAGAGAGAGAGAGCACAAGCAGGGGGAGTGGGAGAGGGAGAAGCAGACTTCCCGCTGAGCAGGGAGCCCGATGCGGGGCCCGATCCCAGGACCCTGGGATCATGACTTGAGCCGAAGGCAGATGCTTAACCATCTGAGCCACCCAGGCACCCTGGCTTAACTTTTTCTATTTTTTGAGAGTGGCTTAACTTTTTAGAAACCTTTCACTGACTATTTTATAACTCTAATTTTTATTTTTATGTTTGGTTATTTGTTAATTAATTAATTAATTTTTTGTCAGAGAGAGAGAGAGCACAAGCAGGGGGAGTGGCAGGCAGAGGGAGAGGGAGGCTCCCTGCTGAGCAAGGAACCCAGTGTGGGACTTGATCCCAGGACCCTGGGATCATGACCTGAGCCGAAGGCAGTCGCTCAACCAACTGAGCCACCCAGGTGTCCCTATAACTCTGATTTTTAACCTATGTCTTTTATATTTATTTTTAAGACTTTATTTTTTAAAGAATCTCTACACCCAGTGTGGGGCTTGAAACCACAACCCTGAGGTCAAGAGTCGCATGCTCCACCGGCTGAACCCGGTGCCCCTTTTGTATGCTTCTATTTGATCTGAGATCAGTTAAATAAAGTCACTTGTATGATTTAAAAAAAATCTGGGCGCCTGGGTAGCTCAGTCGGTTGAGCGACTGACTGCCTTCAGCTCAGGTCATGATCCTGGAGTCCCGGGATCGAGTCCCGCATCGGGCTCCCTGCTCAGCGGGAAGCCTGCTTCTCCCTCTCCCACTCCCCCAGCTTGTGTTCCCTCTCTCGCTGTGTCTCTCTCTGTCAAATAAATAATAAAAAATAAAATCTTTAAAAAAAATTTTTTTTAAATCTACTTATCAGATATTAATATGACTATACCAGCTTTATTTTAGCTGGTGTTTGCACGCTTATTGTTTTTCATGCTTTTTCTGTCAAACTTTCTATGTTCTTTTTATTTTTTTTAAGATTTTATTTATTTATTTATTTGAGGGAGAGAGAGAGAGCACTGGAGCAGGGGGAGGGTTAGAGGGAGAAGGAGAGAGAGAATCTCAAGCAGACTCTGCACTGAGCTCAACATGCGGCTTGAACTCACAATTCTGAGATCATAACCTGAGCTGAAATCAAGAGTCAGACGCTTACCCAACTGAGCCACGCAGGCTCCCCTCTTTGTTCTTATATCTAAATTTGGCAGCTTGTACATTGTATATGGTGTATTTTTATCCAATCTGAAATCTGTCTTTAAATTGGTCTTTTATATTTAACATAGTTATTGTTATAATTGGGTTTAAGTCTGTTGTCTTGCTTTTGGTTTTCTGTTGGTTTTCTCTGTTTTTTTTTGTCCCTTTATTCCTGCTTTCTTGGCCTCCTTTATATAAATGAAATATTTGTATTCATCTGTTTTTCTCTTCTATTCTCTTTTCATTTATAACTTTTTGTTATTCTTTTAGTGGTCCCTCTACAAATTACAATATATATTATATATATATTTTAAAGATTTTATTTATTTATTTGACAGAGAGAGAGATAGCGAGAGCAGGAACACAAGCAGGGGAAGTGGGAGAAGGAGAAGCAGGCTTCCCACTGAGCAGGGAGCTGGATGTGGGGCTCGATCCCAGGACCCTGTGATCATGACCAGAGCTGAAGACAGATGCTTAATGACTGAGCTACCCAGGCGCCCCACAATATATATTATATTGTATATATATTTATAAGTCTACTTAAGTTAGTACTTTGAAGAATATAAGAATCTTATTTTTTTATTATTATTATGTTATGTTAATCACCATACATTACATCATTAGTTTTTGATGTAGTGTTCCATGATTCATTGTTTGCTTATAACACCCAGTGCTCCATGCAGAACATGCCCTCTTTATTTTTTTTTATTTTTATTTTTTTTAAAGATTTTATTCATTTATTTGAGAGAGAGAAAGTGAGAGAGAGCACAGGATGGGGGAGGGTCAGAGGGAGAAGCAGACTCTGCTGAGCAGGGAGCCCAATGCGGGACTCGATCCACGTGCCCTCTTTAATACCCATCACCAGGCTAACCCATCCTCCCACCCCCCTCCCCTCTAGAACCCTCAGTTTGTTTTTCAGAATCCATCGTCTCTCATGGTTCTTCTCCCCTTCCAATTCCCCCCCTTCATTCTTCCCCTCCTGCTATCTTTTTCCTTTTTTTTTTTTTTAACATATAATGTATTATTTGTTTCAGAGGTACAGATCTGTGATTCAACAGTCTTCCACAATTCACAGCGCTCACGATAGCACATACCCTCCCCAATGTCTATCACCCAGCCACCCCATCCCTCCCACCCCCCACCACTCCAGCAACCCTCAGTTTGTTTCCTGAGATTAAGAATTCTTCATAACGGGGCATCTAGGTGGCTCAGTCGTTAAGTCGTCTGCCTTCGGCTCAGGTCATGATCCCAGGGTCCTGGGATCGAGCCCCGCACTGGGCTCCCTCCTCAGCGGGAGGCCTGCTTCTCCCTCTCCCGCTCCCCCTGCTTGTGTTCCCTCTCTCGTTGTGTCTCTCTCTGTCAAATAAATAAATAAAATCTTTAAAAAAAAAAAAAGAATTCCTCATATCAGTGAGGTCATATGATACATGTCTTTCTCTGTTTGACTTATTTCGCTCAGCATAATACCCTCCAGTTCCATCCACGTCGTTGCAAATGGCAAGATTTCATTCCTTTTGATGGCTGCATAATATTCCATTATATATATTTACCACATCTTCTTTATTCATTCATCTGTCGATGGACATCTTAACTCTTTCCACAGTTTGGCTATTGTGGACATTGCTGCTATAAACATCAGGGTGCATGTACCCCTTCAGATCCCTACATTTGTATCTTTGGGCTAAATACCCAGTAGTGCAATTGCTGGGTCGTAGGGCAGCTCTATTTTCAACTTTTTGAGGAAACTCCAGACTGTTTTCCAGAGTGGCTGCACCAGCTTACCTCTTCCTACTTTTTGTACTATTGTCATTTATTTTACTTCTTCATGTGTTTTAAGTTCCACAAGATCTTATTGTTGTTTTTAAGCAATCAACATTTATTTATACTTATTTTTTTTTAAAGATTTTATTTATTTGAGAGAGAGAGAGCAAGTGCATGAGCAGGGGGAGGGGCAGAGGGAGAAGCAGACTCCCTGCTGAATAGAGAGCCTGATGTGGGGCTCAATCCCAGGACCCTGGGATCATGACCTGAGCTGAAAGCAGACACTTAACCGACTGAGCCACCCAAGCACCCTATTTATACTTACTTATATCACGAACCTTAACATATTTAAATTTAGCAATATATTTTACCTTTTTATCCTTTAGCAGGTCTGTTCTTCAGCCTGAAGAACTCTCTTTAGTATTTCTTAAAAATCAAATCTATAGGGCACCTGGGTGGTTCATTTGGTTGAGCATTGGACTCTTGGTTTTGGCTCAGGTGGTGATCTAAGGGTTGTGAGATCAAGCCCCAAGTCAGTCTCTGCACTCAGCATGGAGTCTGCTTGAGATTCTCTTCTTTGTCCCTCTGCCCCTTCCACTTGTGTGCTCCCTCTCTCTCTCTCTCTCAAATAAATTAACTAAAAAAAATGTTTTTAAGGGGCACCTGGGTGGCTCAGTTGGTTAAGTGTTTGCCTTTGGCTCAAGTCATGATCTCAGGGTCCTGGGATTGAGCCCCACATTGGGCTCCCTGCTCAGTGGGGCATCTGCTTCTCCCTCTCCCCTCTGCTTATCCTCTGCTTCTGTTGTGTGTGCCCTCTCTCTCGAATAAACAAATAAAATTAAAAAAAATTTTTTTTTTACGTTGTGATAAAGAACACGCAACATGAAATTTACCAACTCTAGGGGCGCCTGGGTGGCTCAGTCATTGAGCATCTGCCTTTGGCTCAGGTCATGATCCCAGGGTCCTGGGATGGAGCCACATATCTGGCTCCCTGCTCAGCGGGAAGCCTGCTTCTCCCTCTCCCACTCCCCCTGCTTGTGTTCCCTCTCTCGCTGTGTCTCTCTCAGTCAAATAAATAAATAAAATCTTTAAAAAAATTTTTTACCAGCTCTACCATGTTCAAGTATACAGTTCAGTAGTGTTATGTATATTCACATTGCTGTGTAATAGATCTCCAGAACTGAAACTCTGTACCCATTAAACAACAACTCCCCATTTCCCTTTATCCACATCCTTCATACAGTATTTGTCCTTTTTGTGATTGGCTTATTTAATTTAGCATGATATCCCCATGTTGTAGCTTGGGACAGGATTTCCATTTTAAGACTGAATAATAGTCTGTGTGTATTTACCAATTTTGTTTATACATTCATCCATTTATGGACATTTGGGTAGTTTCTACCCATTAGCTATTGTGAAAAATGCTGCTATAAACATGTGTGTACAAATATCTCTTTGAGATTTTGCTTTCAGTTCTTTTGGGTATATATCAAGAAGTAGGAATGCTGGGTCATATGGTGATTCTATTTTTAATTTTTTGAGGAAATGTCGTACTGCTTGCCATAATGACTGTACCATTTTACATTCCTACCAACAGTGTACAAGGGTTCCAATTTCTTGTCATACTTGACAATACTTATTTTCTGTCTTGTTTTGTATTTCATTAATAACCATCCTAATAGCTGTGAGATTGTCTCGTTGGTTTTAGTTGCATTTCTCTAATGATTAGTGACATGAATACTGTTTCATATACTTGTTGGCCATTTGTATATTATCTTTGGAGAAGACACACTATTAGAAAGAAGTATTAGAAAGGTCTATGGCCATACCACCCTGAACGTGCCCTATCTCGTCTGATCTCGGAGGCTCAGCAGGGTCGGGCCTGATTAGTACTTGGATGGGAGAAGTATGAGGAAGAACTATGCTGGGGTGCCTGGGTGGCGCCAAATCCAAATCCAAAACATAAAGCTCCTAGGAAAAAATATGGAAATAAGTCATGACACTGGATTTGGCAATGATTTCGTAGATATGACACAAAGGACTCAACAGCAAAATCAAAACTAGACAAATGGGACTAAGTCAAACCTAAAAATTTCTGTATGTGAAATGACACAATCAATAGCGTGAAAAGGCAGCCTATGGTCTAATATGGGAGAAATTATTTGCCAATTATATATTGATAAGGGGTTAATATCCAGAATATATAAAGAATTCCTACAACTCAACAACAACAAATAACCCAATAAAAAATGGGCAAAGAATAGTTTTGAATAGTTCTTTCTTTTTTTCTTTTTTTTAAGATTTTACTTATCTACTTGAGAGAGAGAGTGTGAGCATGAGCTGGGGGTGGGGGGAGAAGAGCAGAGGGAGAGGGAGAAGCAGGGGCACCTGGGTGGCTCAGGTGGTTAAGCGGCTGCCTTCAGCTCAGGTCATGATCCTGGGGTCCTGGGTTCGAGCCCCACATCCGGCTCCCTGCTCAGCGGAGAGCCTGCTTCTCCCTCTCCCTCTGCCTGCCATTCTGCCTACTTGTGCTCTCTATCTGTTGAATAAATAAAATATTTAAAAAAGAAATAAAAATAAATAAAAATGTTATTTCATTGTCTTCTGACTTCCATAATTTCTTTTGAAAAGTTAACTTTCAAACTTATTGGTGCCCTCCCTTTTTAATCTTTCTGCTTTTAAGATTTTCCCCTTTTTAAAAAATGATATTATTTATGTATTTATTTAAGAGAGAGAGAGTGAGAGGGGAGGGATAATGGGGGAGAGAGAGAATCTCAAGCCAACTCTACACAGAGCGTGGAGCCAAAGGTGGGGCTCAGTCCCACAACCCTGAGATCACAACCCAAGCTGAAACCAAGAGTTGGAACTTAACGGACTGAGCTACCCAGGTGCCCCAAGGTTTTCTCTTTTATATTTGTTTTTCTTCAGTTTGACTATCATATGCCTAGATGTAGTTTTCTCTGTATCTCATTTGAGACTTGTAGAGCATATTGAATGTGTGTTTTAATAACTTACATCAATTTGGGGAAATTTTTGTCTACTATTTCTTCACATATTGCTTCTTTTCATTCTTTCTCTCCTCTGCTTGTTCAACTCCAATTACGTGGATGTTAGACCTTTCTATCATGTTCTGTAAGTCTCTTATACTCTTTTTTCTGTTTTCTGTCTTGTTTACTCTCTGTGCTTCAATTTAATACATTGACCTGTTCTCCAGTTTACTAATTATCTGTTCTGTTGTATTGATTTGATATCAGACCCATCAATTGGATTTTTTTTCAGATTTTATTTATTTGTTTGTCAGAGAGAGAGGGAGCACAAGCAGGGGGAGTGGCAGGTTCCCCACTGGGCAAGGAGCCTGATGCGGGACTCAATCCCAGAACCCTGGGATCATGACCTGAGCTGAAGGCAGACACTTAACTGACTGAGCCACTCAGGCATCCCATCATCAGTTGGATTTTTAAATTCAGGTATAATCACTTTCTGTTATAGAACTTCCAGTTGACTTTTTAAAAATATATAGATTTTTATTTTATTTATTTATTTATTTATTTATTTATTTATTTATTTATTTATTTATTTTAAAGATTTTATTTATTTATTTGACAGAGAGAGACACAGCAAGAGAAGGAACACAAGCAGGGGGAGTGGGAGAGGGAGAAGCAGGCTTCCTGCTGAGCAGGGAGCCTGAGGCGGGGCTCGATCCCAGGACCCTGAGATCATGACCTGAGCCGAAGGCAGACGCTTAACGACTGAGCCACCCAGGTGTCCCATAATATATAGATTTTTAAACAACAGGTGTTGGAGAGGATGTGGAGAAAAAGGAACTTTTGTGTACTGTTGGGAATGCAAACTGGTGCAGCCACTATGGAAAACAGAATGGAGTTTCCTCAAAAAATTAAAAATAAAATTACCCTTTGATCCAGTAATCTCACTACTGGATATTTACCCAAAGAATACAAGGAAACGAATTCAAATGGATATATGCACCCCTATGTTTGTTGCAGCATTATTTACAATAGCCAAATTATAGAAGCAGCCCAAGTGTCCACTGACAGATGGACAAAGAAGATCTGGTATATGTGTATATATATATACATACACACATACACAGTGCAATATTATTCAGCCATAACAAAGAATGAAATCTTGCCATTTGCAACAACACAGATGAAGCTAGAGAGTATAATGCTAAGCAAAATAAGTTAGTCAGAGAAAGACAACTAGCATATGATTTCATACGTGGAATTTAAGAAACAAAACAGGCGAATAAGGGGAAAAAAAGAGACAAACCAAAAAACACTTTTTTTTTTTAACAAATCAAGAGTACACTTATCATGATGAGCACTGAGTAATGCATGGAATTGTTCAATCACTATATTATACACCTCAAACTAATATAACACTATGTTAACTATATTGGAATTAAAATTAAAAACTTAATAAAAATATATAGATTCTTGCTCTTTGGCGAAATTCTTTATCCCTTCTTCTCTTGGATATAAATCATAGATGTTTTAGTCCTTGTTTGATACATTCCAAAATCAAATTCACCTATTGTCTGGGTTTCTTTTCTTGTTTTTTGATAATTTTATCCTTTTCTTTTACTATGCTTTGATTGGATTGGGACACGGATGACGAGTTGTACTCGTTCTATCTGACAGAGCAGCAGTGTACCAGCTTGATCCTAATGTGCTTCTCTTCTCTAATGTTCATAAACTTGAAGTTCTGCTTGTGTTTATTGCTTTGCAGTGGCTTCGTACAGTTTGTCTTAGGTTGGATTCTTCCAGAGGTAGACCCTGAACCAAGGATTTTGATAAAATGATTAAGAAAGTGCTTCCTAGGTAAACCATTAAGGGAATGGAAGAAGCAAGATATGGAAGAAGCCAAGGGAGGGTACCATTTAGGTGAAGATCCAGGATCAGGCTCATCCCCAGAACACTCTGGAACATCAATTAGCACCTTAGAGCTTGTCTCACCCAAAGGCAAAGGAATTGAGCTTTTGTATCCCCACAGTAGTCTGTCATTGGCTATGGTCTGTCCTAGGGAATGTCACACTTCCAAGCATTTTTGGCTCTCCTTATGGCAAAGCAACTCCAGTGCCCATGCACAATCCCCCAAAACACAGTTTCTCAACTTTTTGCTCATTATCACACCCTTAGTTAGACTTCTTAGGCATTTTTTCCCTAATCACTTTCTATGAATTTTATTAGTATAACTATACTGTATATCTGTTTATGTACGATATTTTTACCTGTACTTTATATATAAAAAGAGTACGATTTTTTTTTTCTCCCCAAGAACCAATTATTGCCCCCACTGAGAATGCATACTCTAAGGATTGCAGGTATGAATTGTTAATTAACAACAAAGTGTTTAGTTGCTGACATTTGGGTATACAGGACTGGGAATGGGATCCAAGGGAATCTGGATGGGTCACCAACAGTTTTGCCACCTAGTTGTTCTAAATATTTTGTGTAATTTATTATTATTTTGTGGGAGGGTTAGTCCAATACAAGCTCTCTGATCATGGCCAGAGCCAGAAGGCCCCCATTTCTCTTTATTTCTAACAATAGAATGAAAAGTATTTCACAGGCATCAGCAAGCAGATAAGGGAGGTACAATCTTTGATTCTGCATTCTCATAGTGTCAAAACTTATTGTGGATAGGGAACTTCTTTTAATCTCTTAAGGGAGCCTGAGTTATAAAGGACAATATCCACACTTTGCTTATTCAAAGGGGAGCACTAGCTGAAATGCTAGTGGACTAATGTTTGTGGTAGAGGGGTGGGCCTGACGTATGGGAGGGAAGTGTCTCAGCATCACTGAGCTTTATCACTGAGACCTACAATTTTAATGGTTACGAGTTCTAATTTTACCCATCATTGGTTGTGTGACTTGGGCAAGATAATGGATATGAGTTAATGAGTGAAGGAAGGTCATGTTAATAGATTTTATTTCTTTTCTTTTTTTTAGGATGTATTCATCTTTTTCAGAGAGACAGCGCCAGAGATTGTGAGTGGGGGAGGGGCAGAGGGAGAGAATCCTTTTTTCTTCTAAGGCTTTTTTTGGGGGTATTTGCTTTTGTGCTACTTCAGATAACATCTTCAGGGGCACCTGGGTGGCTCAGTTGGTTAAGTCTAAATTCTATCATCTCATTTTTCACTTTTATAGTTTTTACTTATGTTTTCTCAAAACTTCTGTCATTTCATTGATTTGCTTTAGCACATTTTGAATTATTAAGCTGTGATTTTCAGCTGTTTTGTGGGCATTTTTTAAACTTTGTTTTAGGGGTGCCTGGGTGGCTCAGTGGTTAAGCCTCTGCCTTTGGCTCAGGTCATGGTCCCAGGGTCCTGGGATCGAGCCCCGCATTGGGCTCCCTGCTCGGCGGGAAGCCTGCTTCTCCCTCTCCCACTCCCCCTGCTTGTGTTCCCTCTCTCACTGTGTCTCTCTCTGTCAAATAAATAAATAAATAATCTTAAAACAAACAAAAAAAACTTTGTTTTCATTGTGTGATTTAGTGATGTTATTGATGTTATCCTAAGATCTTTTTCCTCATAATAACTTTGAGATTTGACTGCCTTCCTTTTTGTTGCTCATATTTATGGGACATTAGTTTGCTTGAACTTTATTTTACCTTTTTTGTTTTTAAATGTAAGCTCTTCACCCAATGTGGGTCTTAAACTCACAACCCTGAGATCAAGAGTTGTATGCTCTACTGACTGAGCCAGCCAGGTTGCCCCAATTTGCCTGAACTTTTAGATGAGAGAAATAAGGATAATTTTTCTAGCTGCTTAGTCAAAGCTCTCTTTTCTATTGTTTTATGGAGTGTTCAGAAATATTGCCTTGAACTTTCTGAGATCTTGGCTCCACTTTTTTTTTTCATCCTTTCATTTGTTCAGCAAATGTTTTTTTGTTCTTTGTTTTTTTTTAAAGATTTATTTATTTATTTGACAGAGACGCAGTGAGAGAGGGAACACAAGCAGGGGGAGTGGGAGAAGCAGGCTTCCCATGGAGCAGGGAGCCCGATGTGGGGCTCAATCCCAGGACCCTGGGATCATGACCCGAGCCGAAGGCAGATGCTTAACGACTGAGCCACCCAGCCGCCCCCAGCAAATGTTTATTGAGGACTTGCACTATACCAGGCACTGTGCTGCCTGCTTTAAGTGGCTTTAATGTGCATTGGGACCAAGGGGCACAGAGGAAGGTGGGGGGGCTGGCAAGGGAGGAGAAGCAGAGATGAAGATGGGGCTGATCCAGTCTGGGTCAGGGAGCCTCTGCCCTCAGGGGCTGGATGCTGCGGAGGCCTAGGACCTAGGCTGCTTATCCCAACTGGATGTCCCTGGCCATACC
Source organism: Mirounga angustirostris (assembly GCF_029215605.1). Lineage (NCBI taxonomy): Eukaryota > Metazoa > Chordata > Mammalia > Carnivora > Phocidae > Mirounga > Mirounga angustirostris. Next base: position 11,338,375 of record NW_026991711.1, on the reverse strand, counting down.
TGTGATGCCCACTCTTTTTTTTTTCCCCCCTTAAGATCTATTTATTTATTTGAGAGAGAGAGAGTACAAGCAGGGGGAAGGAGCAGAGGGAGAAGCAGACTCCCCACCAGGCAGGGAGCCTGATGCAGCCCGATCCCAGGACCCTGGGATCAGGTCATAATCCGAGCAGAGGGCAGACACTTAACCAACTGAGCCACCCAGGCACCCTGTAATGCTCACTCTAAAGGCACTTTCAACACTGCCCTGTCGGAAGGAGGGCTTTCACATTCAGCTGGAAGTTGGAAGGCAAAAAGGGGAGAGGGCCCCCAAGCAAGCCCCCTGGGGTAACAGGAGCTGGCAGTGCTCCTGGACTACTTAGGAGAGGCACCATGACCTTCCCAAGCCCCTACTTATCTTTTGAATCCTTAATGGAAGAAGGTAAATCAGACAAGACCCTGTGAATAAGACCTGAATTCCTTATTGCTTTGTGAACTCTGCGTTCCAAGGTTAACAGGGAAGGCCCCACTAGGCTGGTCTTTGGGGGAGCAAGAAAGAAGAGCCAGGTGGTGGCACCCCACAAACTTCCCCCAAAGCCAGAAGAGGGAGGAGGGCCTAAGGCTGAAGGCAAAGGGAGCTTGAAAGGAGCAGGCAAGGGCTGGCCAGGGGGTGAGCAGCTCTGCCTCAGACTAGCGCCAGTGGGCAGGAACCAGTTCTCCCACCAGCACACATGGAGCCCACAGGCCTGAGGGGATCCCCTTTAGGGGCAGAGCCTTGGGAATGGGGTCCTCAAGGTCTTCCAGAGCAGCACTGTAGCCCCTTGCTCAGCCCCTCCCCCAACCAGTGTGTGGTGTAGGATGGGGAAGTGGGGGGGAAAGGGGGTGCTGTTTCCAGGCCACAGTGTGGCCTCTTTAAGCCCTACGCTGGGTAGGAGGTAGGAGGGGAGAACAGAGAGAGGGATGGGGAAGGGATGGGGAAGGGATGGAGAAAACAAGAGGGCAGATGGAGGGTGTGACTTCCACCTAAGTACGGCTTTTTTTTGTTTGTTTTAGTTTTTAATTAAATTCCAGTTAATTAACATAGTGTTATATTTCAGGTGTACAATATAGTGATTCAACACTTCCATACATCACCCTGTGCTCATCTTGATAAGTGCATGCCTTAATTCCCATCACCTGTTTTACCCATCCCCCCACCCCCTCCCCTCTGATAAAATAATGGCTTTTTTTTTTTTAAAGATTTTATTTATTTGACAGAGAGAGAGACAGCGAGAGAGGGAACACAAGCTGGGGGAGTGGGAGAGGGAGAAGCAGGCTTCACGCAGAGCAGGGAGCCCGATGCGGGGCTCGATCCCAGAACTCCGGGATTATGACCTGAGCCGAAGGCAGATGCTTAATGACTGAGCCACCCAGGCGCCCCTAAAATAATGGCTTTTTAAAAGCATTTTGAGGGGCGCCTGGGTGGCTCAGTTGGTTAAGCAACTGCCTTCGGCTCAGGTCATGATCCCGGAGTCCTGGGATCGAGTCCCGCATCAGACTCCCTGCTCAGCGGGGAGTCTGCTTCTCCCTCTGATCCTCCCCCTCTCATGCTCTCTGTCTCCCATTCTCTCTCTCAGATAAATAAATAAAAAATCTTAAAAAAAAAAAAAAAAGCATTTTGAAAATCACACGCCCAGGGTGCCTGGGTGGCTCAGTAGGTTAAGTGTCTGCCTTCTGCCTGCTCAGCGGGAAGCCTGCTTCTCCCTCTCCCACTCCCTCTGCTTGTGTTCCCTCTCTCGCTGTATCTCTCTCTGTCAAATAAATAAATAAAATTCTAAAAAAAAAGAAAAGAAAAGAAAAGAAAATAAAAAAGCACACACCTGAGTCTGTGTTTAAGGGACTCTGAGGCAGAGCTGAGAGATGGAAATATGTCAGGGGCAGAAAACAGGAAGTTGGTGGTGGGTCCGAAAAGGAAAAGGAGTGCGTGTGCTCTAAGCCTCAAAAGGAAGCAAGGCAGGAGGCAGCTACAGGAAAGGTGGCACCAGACATGTGGCCACAGGAGGAATGTGATTGCTGGGTGTACAGGTTCACAGAGAAGCCAAATAGTTGAGGGGGTTTACAATTCCAGAGTGGACCACTGAACAACCCTTAATGGCAGAGGCAGCTTTGGTCAAGATTAAGAGAGAGAGTGAGAGCCCATCGGGTCATGATCCCAGCGTCCCAGGCTCCCTGCTCGGCGGGGAGTCTGCTTCTCCCTCTGCTCCTCACCCTGATCTTGTGCTCTCTCTCAAATAAATAAATAAAAATATATTTTTAAAAAAGAGAGAGAGAGTGAGAACCCAGAGGAAGACCTGAGGCAGGAGCCTGTGGAGGTGCTCAAGCCCCGCCTGGGTCTCTGATGGGTGCCTAGCTCCCAGTCCCAGCACCAACAGGGAGGGAGAGAAAGCAGCCCTGAAGGTGCAGATCCCTGAAAGATTGGCTTCACTTTTTGTCTGGATCTTTTGCCTTTGTCCCCATGTCCCTGTACTGGTCAAACGGCTTCTATTCCCTATGTTTTTATGTCAGTGTGAGCCTTTATTCTGTCCTATTAATGATTTTTGCCATTTTCATTTCCTCACGTTCATCTTGCTTCTATCTGCTTCCTCATTCACAAATGCTGATATTATGTAGATCTTGTGGCCTCTCATGTTTTATTTTTTTCTACCCATTTCTGTTTTGGCATTTTGGTAATATATGTCACTAGGTAATACATGTCATAAGAGAGATCTTATCAGAGTGAAGAGGAAGTAATAATTAATTGTGGCCAGAGAAATCTGATAAGGTTTTATAGAGTAGATAACAGCTGAGGTAGGTTTTGAACAACAGACAGTAATTTAGTAGATATGCAAAATAACTTATTCAAAAAACTTTTAGAGCAGTTCCCTTGAAATTGGTTCATTTTTCCTCTCCCATGGCATAATTTCCCTATAGTACAGCAACTCGTATTGATCTTAATTTTCTTATAATCATATATTTATGTAAATATGTCTAATGGAAGTCAGGGGAGTATATGGTTTTACTGCTGGGAGTGATCAGATTAAAAAAAGTAAATTAAGAATGGAACTGCCTAGGGGTGCCTGGCTGGCTCAGTTGGTGGTGTGCAACTCTTGATCTCAGGGTTGTGAGTGTGAGCCCCATGTTGGGTGTAGAGATTACTTTAAAAAAATAAAACAAAAGAAAATGAGAACTACCTAGAGCATGTGGCTTTTTTTTTTTTTTAAGATTTCATTTATTTGAGAGAGAGTGCAAGTGGGAGGGGGGTGCAGAGGGAGAGGGACCAGTGCGGAGCCTGACTGGGGGCTCGACGTGGGGTTGGATCTCACGACCCCAAGAATATGACCTCAGCTGAAACCAAGAGTCAGGTGCCCAACTGAGTGAGCCACCCAGGTGCCCCAAGAACATGTGCCTCTTGATCTCAGGATTGTGAGTTCAAGCCCCACGTTGGGCATGGAGCCTACTTAAAAGGGGGGGGGGGCGGGCACCTGGCTGGCTCAGTTGATGGAGTATGCACCTCTTGATCTCAGGGTTGTGAGTTTGAGCCCCATGTTGGGTATAGAGATTACTTAAAAATAAAATCTTAAAAAAGAAAAAAAAAAAGGAATGGGAACTATTTATATTGAAAGCACAGGTAGAAGAAGAGGGCCTAGTGAAGGATAGAAGTGAAATCAGAGATTTATAAGGTAAACCAGGAAAGAGTGGTCTCAGAAAAGCTAAGGAGGAAGAGAATTTTAATAATGAGTCAATGATCAACAATGTAAAATTATACAGACAGGATAAGTTGAATGTACCCTCAAGCAAGGCACCGGATTTAGTAGTTAGGAGGTCACTAAGGATTCTCAGTGATTTCATTTGCTTCATTTTCCTTTAGATACTTGGAGGTTGCTAAAATTTAATCTTGTTTTAGATCTATGTAAAATATTTACATGGTTTCAAAGTCAAGTATACAAAACCTGTCTGGCTTTTATCTCTGTCTCCGCTATCCTGTTCCTCCTCCCACCCCATTGGTAGCAATTTCTTTTTAATTTTATGATTTATTTTCCCTTTGTTTTTTAGATTTGAAACTTTTTTTTTCATACTCAAGTACCCATGGGCGGATGGCCCCACCTGCCTCTAGTCCCACTGGCCTTCACAAGAAGGAACATTTACTTTCCGTCAATACTTTAGGGAATGTCTCAGCTTTGGTAGCTTGTAACGGGTCAGAGTGCAGGCAGAAGGGTTGGTGGCATTGATCTGCTTGGGCATCCAGTAACTGGTCAGCTGGTCAGTCTGGCCTGGGTAGCGGCATTCAAAGATTAATGGTAGTAATCGCCTTTGTAAGTTTGAGGAGTACTGAGGGAAATTTTTGTCTTGCAGTCGCCATAATAGCATCATCAACCTGCTGTCCATATATTCCTATAAAATCCTTTTTTAAAAATATTTTTAAGTAAAATAAACCCAACATGGGGCTCGCACTCACAACCCCAAGATTAAAAGTTACACGCTCCACCAACTGAGCCAGCCAGGTGTCCCTTTTCCTGTAAAATCTTAAACCAGCAATTATTAACTAAGGTTATCCCATCCCTGAAGGGACCAACAGAAGTTGGTCACCAGAGAATCTCTGTAAGGATCAGATTAGAGTCTGAATATTCTCTCCTGGGATATGTTTTTCTATCCCATTCTTTGGAATTTTCATTGCTGGTAGCAGAGACAAGTGATAGGAAGAAAATCAAAGATCCAGGAATGGGACTCTCAGTTCAAGTCCAAGGATAGCAGTAGTTTGATCTGTGTGGAGAACAACATCAAACAGAGTTCCTGCAGAAGTTTCTCACTCTCATTGGCCTTTTTAGAAGAAGTTGTTTTCGTGGAAAGATAAGTAACTCTGTAGAAGTACATCTCATCCTTGTCCAGAGAAGATCACCATGCTATTTGTGTTTTTCCAGATGTACTTGGAAATTAAATACCTATCTCCTGAAGTGTAACTGTTGTAAGGTCCTAAGCTTCCAAGGAAAATGTGACTTTATTCAGTGTCTGAATGCCTTCCTCAGAGTCAAAAAGGACTTCATGGTGTTCATTTGCTACCTTGCCAGCAGCCAGTAAATGGGGACTGTCTTCCATGCCAATTGCAAATGTCTGGAGAGCATACTGTACCAGAGCCTCTTTTAGCTGCTTCAGCAGGGTGAAAGCAGCCAAGCTGGAATCCAAGCCCCCTGATAAAAGGCATCCAGTCCTTCTGTCATGTAATGTTTCTCAATAGCATTGTCAAAAAGGATCTGTAAAAAAAGGACCCCAAAGTAGGCATGTATATGAAGAGGAAAAAAGAACATGAATAAATCTGCTTCCCCAAGCAAACATTACTTTACCACCATGGAATCACAACAGGTTTGCCTTGAGTTTCCGTTTTAAGGGAACTGTCTCTTGCATTATCAGTTTGTCCTCTCTATTGGATCATTGATAGCATTTGCACATCCACACAAGCTATACCATCTCTCGTCTTCCATCTCTCCCTCTCCTTTATAGCAAAAGTCCTTGAAAGAGTTGTCTATACTTGCTGTCTCCAGTTCTCCTCATCTTCTCTCCACAGTTTCCACATCAATACCTGGGAGTAGTTTCTCTACACTGTTAGAGACAGCATGCAGGCATTTGTCTCTACAGTGATGATATTTAACCATTTCCACGGATGCAACTTTGTCACTTGACTTTAAATCCAAAATTTGATAGTGTCCCAGAAGAAAAGCCTCCACTTTTTTTTTTTAATTTATTTTTATTTTTTTTTTCACTTTTTTTTTTTTAAAGGCTCCATTTTGATAAAGGAGTTGTGATGTGCTTCAGGTTAACAAGACCTTTAGCTTCTAAACACACAGCCCAAAATCCATCTTCTAGCATGGCTTTAAACAAGGGTCTGACTCCATAGGTGTCTGTGCCCAGGAACACTTTCGTATTGGTGGTATCCCATAAAATAAATGCAAGCTCCCCATCCAACATACAAATTATTTGCTCAGTTCCTCCTTTGTCATAACAATGAAGGATGATCTCACCATTAATTTTGGTCTAGTGATTAAATTCAAAATAAATTCAGGGACGCCTGGGTGGCTCAGTCATTGGGTGTCTACCTTCAGCTCAGGTCATGATCCCAGGGTCCTGGGATAGAGCCCCACGTTGGGCTCCCTGCTCAGCGGGGACCCTGCTTCTCCCTCTCTTTCTGCTGCTCCCCCTGTTTGTGCGCACATGCTCTCTCTCTGTCCAAATAAATAAATAAATAAAATCATTTAAAAAACCCCACAAAACTTAAAAAAAAAAATAAATTCAAAAGGAGAATTAAAGGATAATTAAATTCAAAAGGAGATGTGTTTCATCTCCTTGTGGTTGTAGATTTCACCATTGTAACAGAGCCACAAGTAAGGATGTTTCTTTGCTCAAATTGGCTGTGTTCCAAACAGTTGGTCAGCCACTGCCAACCAGTGAAATCCAAAGCAGCAGTTCATGTATCTGTTGACATTCTGAAGATGAAATGAATCTGGACCTCTGTGTGTGATCTTCATAGCACTCAGACACTGATCAGAGAGACAGTCGTCACTGCCAAAAAGGGCGCAAATGCCACACATGGCTCAATGGAGCTACCAGCTTTCTGGGTGTGAGCAGGTCGGACGGGCAGCAGGAATGGAATCGAGGGCTATGGATTATCTGTTTTTGTCTTTAATATAAGCATTATCTATATATATCTGTTATCCTCCTTTCTTAGATAAATGGTAGCATGCTCTACATACTTTTCTCTACCTTGACCTCCCTTTCTTTCTTTTTCTTTCTTCCTTTCTTTCTTTCTTTCAGAAGGCTCCACACCTAATATGGGGCTTGAACTCACAACCTCAGGATCAAGAGTTGCAGGCTCTACCAACTGAGCCAGCCAGGTACCCCTGTCTTGATTTCTTTCTCTCAACAATATATCCTAGCAATCACTCCACTGTTGTATATAGAGATTTTCTTTGTTCCTTATTCCAGGTGCATAGTACGCTATTATATTGGATGTTCTGGTCATTTTAAGAATAAGGGGACTAGGAAAGGTTCAAAGCCGGGGAAATCTTTGGGAACAGGAGGCCTTTTATTTTGCTAATCTGGTAACTCAAGGGTCCCAGAAGAAGCTTAAATGATAGTATCAACAGAGAGATGGCTGAGCATTATTAACACAAGATTGCTGCTGGTCTGACATAATCTCTTTGTTCTCTGAGCTGAAGAGGAGCTGGAAGGGTTTGAAAAAAGAAAGAAGCTTTACCCTCTCCTCCTATACCTCCTTTGTTTATATACTCTCTGTTACTCCATTAGGTTTTTTTTTGGGGGGGGGTTGTTTTTTCCCCCTATTTATTTATTTGTTTGTTTGTTTATTTGATGTAGTGTTCCATGATTCATTGTTTGCATATAACACCCAGTGCTCCATTCAATACATGCCCTCTTTAATACCCATCACCAGGCGAACCCATCTCCCCACCCCCCTACCCTCTAAAACCCTCAGTTTCTCAGAGTCCATAGTCTTTCATGGTTCGTCTCCCCCTCCGATTTCTCCCCCTTCATTTTTCCCTTCCTACTGTCTTCTTCTTCTTCTTCTTTTTTTTTTTAACATATAATGTATTATTTGTTTCATAGGTACAGGTCTGTGATTCATCAGTCTTACACAATTCACAGCGCTGACCATAGCACATACCCTCCCCAATGTCTATCCACCCAGCCACCCCATCCCTCCCATCCTCCACCACTCCAGCAACCCTCAGTTTGTTTCCTGAGATTAAGAATTCCTCATATCAATGAGACCATATGATACATGTCTTTCTCTGATTGACTTATTTCACTCAGCATAATACCCTCTAGTTCCATCCACATCGTTGCAAATGGCAAGATTTTGTGTTTGTTTGTTTTTTTTTGGATGGCTGCATAATATTCCATTGTATATATATATGTATACCACATCTTCTTTATCCGTTCATCTGTTGATGGCATCTTGGCTCTTTCCATAGTTTGGCTATTGTGGACATTGCTGCTATAAACATTAGGGTGCACATACCCCTTCAGATCACTACATTTGTATTTTTGGGGTAAATACTCAGTAGTGCAATTGCTGGGTCGTAGGGTAGCTCTATTTTCAACTTTTTGAGGAACCTCCATACTGTTTTCCAGAGTGGCTGCACCAGCTTGCATTCCCACCAACAGTGTAGGAGGGTTCCCCTTTCTCCACATCCTCGCCAATATCTGTCGTTTCCTGACTTGTTAATTTTAGCCATTCTGACTGGTGTGAGGTGGTATCTCATTGAGGTTTTGATATGGAATCAGTTGCATTTATATATACCAACAACAAGACAGAAGAAAGAGAAATTAAGGAGTCGATCCCATTTACAATTGCACCCAAAACCGTAAGATACCTAGGAATAAACCTAACCAAAGAGGCGAAGAATCTGTACTCAGAAAACTATAAAATAGGGAAGAAATTGAGGAAGACACAAAGAAATGTTCTTTGTTCCATGCTCATGGATTGGAAGAACAAATATTGTGAAGATGTCAATGCTACCTAGAGCAATCTACACATTTAATGCAATTCCTATCAAAATACCATCTACTTTTTTCAAAGAAATGGAAAAAATAATCCTAAAATTTGTATGGAACCAGAAAAGACCCCGCATAGCCAGAGGAATGTTGAAAAAGAAAAGCAAAGCTGGTGACATTACAATTCTGGACTTCAAGCTCTATTATGAAGCTGTAATCATCAAGACAGTATGGTACTGGCACAAAAACAGACACATAGATCAAAGGAACAGAACAGAGAGCCCAGAAATGGACCCTCAATACTATGGTCAACTAATCTTCGACAAAGCAGGAAAGAATGTCCAATGGAAAAAAGACAGTCTCTTCAACAAATGATGTTGGGAAAATTGGACAGCCACATGCAGAAGAATGAAACTGGACCATTTCCTTACACAACACACAAAAATAGACTCAAAATGGATGAAAGACCTAAATGTGAGACAGGAGTCCATCAAAATCCTAGAGGAGAACATAGGGAGCAACCTCTTCGACCTCAGCCGTGGCAACTTCTTCCTAGAAACATCGCCAAAGGCAAGGGAAGCAAGGGCAAAAATGAACTATTGGGACTTCATCAAGATAAAAAGCTTTTGCACAGCAAAGGAAACAGTCAACAAAACCAAAAGACAACCGACAGAATGGGAGAAGATATTTGCAAATGACATATCAGATAAAGGGCTAGTATCCAAAATCTGTAAAGAACTTATTAAACTCAACACCCAAAGAACAAATAATTCAATCAAGAAATGGGCAGAAGACATGAACAGACATTTTTCCAAAGAAGACATCCAAATGGCCAACAGACACATGAAAAAGTGTTCAACATCGCTCGGCAACAGGGAACTCCATTAGGTTTTAAAGCAAGCCTGGAGTTAACCTGGAGTACAGCTGCCTCGCACACCAGAGACATCCAACAGAGTACCAGGGAAGTCCTGCTTTCACCTTTGTGAAACCACTTGCCTGATCCTTGTTATCTCTCCTCTGACTCCTTCTGGAATCAACTCATTGGGCAGATGAGGTGTCCCATTACAAGTCTCTGACTTGAGTAAAAAATAGAATAACTTAACTCCAAAGCCCCATTACACACTAGATTTCTATATTCAGTCTCTGGTCTGTTTCCCATTCCACATTATGTTCAGCCATATTGTCCAGTAAAGCTTACTAAAGACGATGTTTCAATGAGTACTCTATAGCAGGATAGCTAGCAACATACACATGGGTAAAACCCTCAGTGGGGCTGACAGAGCTAACCTCAGGGAAAGTAGAACATAGAAGATATTTGCTCTTTTGTTTCCTTCTCTGTCAGCCCACTTCTTCATCTCTCCTCAAAGAGAAGAGCTGCTACTATGATTGGCCATACTCCATTGACCTAGTTACGTAGAAGAGGGGAAACATTGTTTTAAGAGATTATGGATCAAACCTATATGAGGAAGATTTTGAAACAGTCCTGAAAAATCACAGTAGTGTGATTAAACAAAAATAGAAACACATTCCTTGTTCTTGGATAGGATCAATTAACATCATAAATATTTCAAGTTTCTCCAAGTTAATATATTAACTTAAGGTAATTCCCCAAAAAGATGCCAGCAAATTATTTTCCTGGCACTGAATCCTAAACGTCATATAGAAAAATAAATAAGCAAGAATACTCATGAATATCTTCAAAAGGAAGAGCAATTAGAGGGGTTGGCCTTACCACATTATTAAAAATTATTGTAGAGACCCTATAATTAAAACAATGTGGTGTTGATGCCTGGCTAACAGACAAACCAGTGGAAACAATTTCAAGTGTATATGGAAATTTAGTATATGACAAAGGAAGCATTTTAAATAATTGAGGGTAAAGATTAACTTTTTTTTTTAAAGATTTTATTTATTTATTTGACAGAGAGAGGCACAGCGAGAGAGGGAACACAAGCAGGGGCAGAGGGAGAGGGAGAAGCAGGCTTCCCGCGGAGCAGGGAGCCCGATGTGGGGCTCGATTCCAGGACCCTGGGACTATGACCTGAGCTGAAGGCAGACGCTTAACGACTGAGCCACCCAGGCGCCCCAAGATTAACTTTTAAAAAATGGAACCAGCACAACTGGAAAGTCATTTGAAAAAATATATATATTTAGATTTATGTCCCTTACTTTACATTAAAATAAACTCCAAATAGATCAGTCATTTCAATGTAAAAAAAAAAAAGAAAGAAAAGATACATTCAAGAATAAAACATGTCCATTTCTTTATTACCTGGACGTGAGGAAAGCCGTTCTACTATAATTCAAATTCCAGAAGCTGTGGTACATTTAAGTACATCTCTATCTATCTAATATCTAATGTATCTATCTATATCTACATACAGACAAATATAAACTTTTACTAGGCAAAATCATCATAAGCAAAGTCAAAAGACAAATGAAAAACTGACAGAAAATATTTTCAGCTTAAATTGCACAAGATAGTTAAGTTCTATCAATACATAACAAAGACTAAAGAAGAGTATGGATAGATGCTACAACATGGATGAACCTCAAAAACATGTCAAACAAAAGAAGGCAATCACAAAGGATCACATACTGTGTGATACCATTTGTTTGTTTGTTTATTTAAATATTTTTATTTTATTTATTTGACAGAGAGCACAAGCAGGGGGGAACAGAGAGGGAGAGGGAGAAACAGGCTCCCCACTGAGCAGGTCATGAGCCTGTCTTTACCCTTTGATTCAGTGATCTTTCTAGGAACCTAGCTGAAGATATACCTTCACAAATGCAAAATATGATATGCACATTCTCTGCATTGTGAGCTTACTTGTAATAAGAAAAGCTTGAGGGGCGCCTGGGTGGCTCAGTCGTTAAGCATCTGCCTTAGGCTCAGGTCATGATCCCAGGGTCCTGGGATTGAGTCCCGCATCAGGCTCCCTGCTCGGTGGGAAGCCTGCTTCTCCCTCTCCCACTCCCCCTGCTGTGTTCCTTCTCTTGCTGTCTCTCTCTGTCAAATTAATAAATAAAATCTTAAAAAAAAAAAAAGCTTGAAAACAAATCCAAGTATCCAAGTATCCTGAATATACTAGGGCATATCCACACATAAACTTATATTTGTATATACTTGTACATATGTATATATACTTATTTTATGAAAAAAGGAAGAATAAACAAGATATTTTTGAAAATGTAAATAATTCCTTATGAAGATGGGTGGAATGGGTATAAAGAATAAAGATGGGAGCAAGAATTTAATTCTCTGGGTATCCTTTTTATGTAGCTTTGACTTTTGAATGATGTAAATGATTTAAATAGTCAAAAAATAAAATTAAGTGAAATAAGAAAAAAAAAACATAAAATTGAACACAAACAGAAACAAATGAATGGAACTGAATAAAAAACCCAATCACACTGAGAAAATATTATTTTTTTTAATTTTATTTTTAAGTAATCTCTACACCCATTGTGGGGCTCAAACTTACAACCCCGAGATGAAGAGCTGCATCTCTACTGACTGAGCCAGACAGGCACCCTGAGAAAATAATTACTTAAAGTTACTTTGGAACATAGGACACTGTAACATTTTCCCCATATAAAGTCTAAGGACAAATAAAAGCACAAAAATATTTTGAACTGCATTCGGTAAGTTTATTGTTAGTAATATTGTTGTTCTTGTGCTCTTGTATATTATAAAATAAAACAAATAAGGAAATATTAATGTTATTAGGAACCAAGATTTCCAAGTGAAGAAGATAAAGCTCAGTGGGTAGAGCATGTGACTCTTGATCTTGGGATTGTGAGTTCAAGCCCCATGTTGGGTGTGGAGATTATTATTTAAAAATAATATCTGGAAAAGAAAAGAAAAAACACTATAATGCTAACTTTGAATTGGAATTATCAATATAAACTCATTATATATAGTGCCTACTATATGAGCCAAGCATAGGAGATACTACAGTGAATCATAAAGGTAGAGACTCTACTATGACAGAATTTGCAGGAGACATATACCTTAAATAAATAATTGCACAGGGGCGCCTAGATGGCTCGGTTGTTAAGTGTCTGCCTTCAGCTCAGGTCATGATCCCAGGGAACTGTGATCGAGCCCCTCATTGGGCTCTGCTTGGCGAGAAGCCTGCTTCGCTCTCTCGCACTCCCCTTGCTTGGGTTCCCTCTCTTGTTGTCTTTCCCTCTGTCAAATAAATAAAAAAAATCTTTTAAAATTTTTTTAAAAATTAAATAATTGCACAAATAATTAGTGGAATTAAGCCTAGCATTTCACAAGAGTTTACATCATCATGGTTCAAGACTTGAATTTCCTCACCCTGAAAAGCAGCCTAGCCTGAGATAAACTCTTCTTTTTAAAACAAAATACTCAGTGTCTGCTTTGAGAAAGAATATAAGTGCTCAGGGGTGCCTGGGTGGCTCAGTCAGTTAAGTGTCTGCCTTTGGCTTAGGTCATGATCCCAGGGTCCTGGGATCCGAGTCCCACATGGGGCTCTCTGCCCAGCGGGAGCCTGCTTCTCCCTCTCCCTCTGCCTGCAATTCCCCCTGCTTGTGCTCTCTCTCAAATAAATAAATAAGATCTTGAAAGAAAGAAAGAAAGCAGGCAGGAAGGAAAGAAAGGAAGAAAAAGAAAGAGAGAGAAAGGAAAAGAAAGAAGAAAGAAAGAAAGAAAGAAAGAAAGAAAGAAAGAGGAAAGAAAGAAAAGAAAGAAAGAATGTAAATGCTCAGAGAAAGAAAGAAAGAAAGAAGAAAGAAAGAAAAGAAAAGGAAAGAAAGAATGTAAGTGCTCAGAGTGAGGACAACTTGTGCCAAAAAGGAGCAGTTTGTATCACCCCACATGTGTGGGAAGTTTCGGTTTTCTAGTGGGATGAAAGAAACACACAGGCTTGTGCTGAGGTGTCCAGGCATGTACTAACAAGCAGAGGCACCTACCCTTCCCAGACAAGGCTGAGAAATGTTCTGTGTCTTCTCGTCTCTGATAAGAAGTATCTTGCTTAGGAGCCACACAAGGCTCAGAAGGAACTGGCAGCTAGTTTTCAGCCCAACCCACAATTTTGGTGGGAAAAGATGTCCTCTGGCACTTGGAGTGATGGTGTCCCTCATTAAGATTAGTCCAGTGACTGAATTTAAAGTGGAGAAATCATGAGCTAGATCTAAAGCGAGAAAGCTCCAGGTTGAGCCTTCGTGGTGTGCCATCTTGTAAGGTGTGCGAAGGCGAGATGACCTCAGAGTCTACACCATCTGTTTCCGACTTTGTAAAGCTCTGTGACTGTGAAAATTTCCTTACAAAGACTAGTACTCATGGAAGATTTACAAGTGGAGATAGGAATCTCCCTTTTCAGTACAATGTGATAAGGAGTTTCAGATTTCTGGTTGTCTGGCCTCGGAGGTGTTTGCCATCTAAAAACTTGCTTAGTGGTTGAGTCCAGTTACCTAGGGAACTAGTCCTGATACCTAGGTACTGGTACCAAGTGAAGCTGGGTGGTCCCCAAAGGAAAGTGAATTAAATTCAACAGTTTAATGGTGTGTTAGCCATATCATAAGCACACCATAGTCAGTTGGACATACACTTGGGAGTAAGAATGTAAAGGGCAATATGGAGGATGGAGACCTTCTAGGCAGTGGTGTGCTGGTAAATGTTTAACAACAGATTCTCTGGGAGAGTGGGAATGGTGGAGGCCCCAATTTGTAGTTTTCTGTTTTCCACCGTGTAAATGTTTCCACAGGCTAATTTCAAGTTACCGAGAATTTAACCAGCAAGACTCCTGACAATTCACCAGTTGATTCTCCTAAGCTGATTCTATCTGGCTCCAGCAAACCATTGCTAATAGGTACCATAGTTAAGAGACAACAAGCTGTCAACAATCCAGAACCTTAAACCAAAAGAGGTAAAGGAAAATACCTAGGAAAATTAAGAAAACATGCATACAGATTGAAGTGTGACGATGTGTAGTGCCAGTCCCCTGACTTCCCATGTTCCATGGGTCTTGGGCTGTTGCCTTCATGCAGTCATTAGTTTATTCTGATAGCCTTGAGTGGAAGCTGTTTTCCTGCAGTTTTCAGCTTCTGGAGACTCTCAGGTTAAGGTCTATAGTAGGAACAATCTTTCTGATTCAAGAAGGGCTTCTTTCTCCTTTATTAACAGGGAAGCAAGGATCAATATCCTAGAGTGTAGCTGCTGTGTTAGTTGTGTAGAGTGCCTGTAAGGCACAATTTCCACTGAGGTCAAGGGCAGTCTTTTTCTCATGTCTCTTTAAGATGACACCTCTGAGTTTCATTTATTTTTATTTTTTTAAAGATTTTATTTGAGAGAGAGTACGAGAGAGTGAGCAATCACGAGCAGGGGTGGGGAGGGCAGAGAGAGAGGGAGAAGCAGGCTCCCCGCTGAGCGGGGATGCTGATGTGATGCACAGGGCTTAATCCCAGGACCCCGGGGTCGTGATCCCGAGCAGAAGGCAGATGCCCAACCGACTGAGCCACCCAGGCTCCCCTCCTCTGGGTTTTAAATAGTGAATAGAGTCATTTTATAGGATGTTTTAGAAAAGCTACTCACATCTGTTGATAAAATTGTGCATTGATTCCACTTATATGAGATATCTAGAATAGTCAAATTTATAGACAATAGAATGGTGGTGGCTAGGGTTTAGGGGGAGAGGAAAAGGGGCAGTTAGTGTTTAATGAACCACAGCATTTCAATTTTGCAAGATGAGAAAAGTTCTGGTCATCACCAGATGACCATGGTGGTGATGGTTTATACAATGTCAATGTACTTAATACCACTGAACTGTACACTTAAAAATGGTTAAGATGGTAAATTTCGTGTTAATTATAATTTACCATAACTTTAAAAAAGTTAAAAACCGAGTGTTCCTGTGACTCATTTGTACTACTTGGCTATATCAGCCTGTAATAAGGCAAAGTCTATAACTGGGGACAACATTCCCAGGCAGATAAGATGCCTATTAGTTAAATGGTTGAGAGTCAGTGGGTTGGCTATGGAGTTGGTTTCATTGTCATTAAGGCAAAAGGCAACAGTTTAGGCCAAGTTCCAGAGTTTCTAAAAATTTAACTGGAATTGAAAATTCTATTGTGTCTTTTCTGTATTACCTGAGGATTGAGGATGATATGGGTAGTGAAGTAAAGTATTCCAAAGCTCCTTAATAAAAATTCCAATGAGGGGCACCTGGGTGGCTCAGTCGGTTAGGCATCTGCCTTCGGCTCAGGTCATGATCCCGGGGTCCTGGGATCGAGCCCCGCATCGGGCTCCCTGCTCCGCGGGAAGCCTGCTTCTCCCTCTCCCACTCCCCCTGCTTATGTTCCTTATCTCGCTGTCTCTCTCTCTGTCAAATAAATAAAGTCTTAAAAAAAAAAATTCCAATGAAATGAATGTTTCTGCCCCTAGAGAGAGCGAAAGTTAAGATTTCTGAGGTAGGAAACTATGCTACTGGTAAAGTTGTGGCTCTCCAAAAAGAGAAAACTTCATTCTGATAATAAACACACAATTACCAAAACACATTCATATCCCATTGTTGGGGCCATTTTATACAGTGTATTTGGAGGTGCTCAAGGAAGCTTTGGTTCTATTCTCTTTTCTATCTTTAGTTTTGCTAGGGTTTTGTTGCGGGCAGGTTAGGATATGCACTAGAAACTTCCTTGACTATGCTTTGAAGTGTTTTCACCTCCACTGTTGGATTAAGGTGGTCACCAAGCTGTCTTTGCTATGGTAATAAGGCTGAAGAGCTTGCCTACTATGTTAACTACCACTGTTGGGATGAGAGAGGGTGGGATCCTCTCTTGAAGTATAACACATCATTAATTTAGAAGGATATAATCAATGGTTACTTTGGGAGAGAACATGTTATGGACTGTAAGGACATTGACAAGCTTCCAGGGCCTGTTAAGTCATAAAGTATACTATGATTGGCCTTGATTGACAATGGTACTAAATCCTAGAAACAATAATTATAGACAATTACCATATCAGTTTTAGTGCTTAGCAATTGAGTATTTTAGCAATCTTTTTTTTACGAGAGAGAGAATGAGAGACAGCACGAGAAGGTGGAGGGTCAGAGGGAGAAGCAGACCCCCCGCTGAGCAGGGAGCCCGATGCGGGACTCGATCCCGGGACTCCAGGATCATGACCTGAGCCGAAGGCAGTCGCTCAACCGACTGAGCCACCCAGGCGCCCTATTTTTGCAATCTTTAATCAGGAGGTGGGAGCAATGAAGTAGAGCTGAGGGGTCATTGGTAAGTGTGCAGAAGAGAGTTAATATAGCAAGCCTGAAGTGACTATCTTTAGAAGGGCCTGCTTGCAAAGGTGGCCCTTGGCTGGATTTGGGGAGTATTCCCACTGTTCCCGCTGATAAGGGTGGCCCACGGTGCTCAGACTGGGCAAACAATGTGGTTTATGCTGAACACCTGCTTTCGCTCTGGGTATCTGGAGTTTTGTTACGTGCTAAGCAGAGGGTGCTTATATGACTAGCCCTCAATAGAAACATTGGTCACTGAGTCTTTAATAGTCTTCACTGGGCAGAAACATCGCACATACACATTTTCACTGCTGGGCGAAGAATGTGCTCTGTGTGACCCTTCATGGGACAGTGTTATAGGCTAAATGCGTCCCCCTGCCCCCTGAAATTCATTGGTTGAAGCCCTAACCCCCAATGTGACTGTATTTGGAGATAAGGCCTTTATGGAAGTAATTAAAAGTTAAATGAGGTCATTGGGTTCAGACTCTGAACTGACAGGATTAGTGACTTTAGAAGGAGAGATACTAGAGAGCTCTCTCTTTTCTCTCTCCTCTCGTGCACATGGCAGAGAGGCCATGTGAGGACACAATGGGAAGGCAGCTGTCTATAAGCCAGGGAGAGCTCTCACCAGAAACCGAATTGGCCAGCACCTTGATCTTAGATTGATTTCTAGCTTCCGGAACTGTGAGAAAATAAATCTCCGTTGTTTAAGCTACCCAATCTGTGGTATTTTGTTACGGCTGCTCTAGGAAACAAACACAGTCTCTCTCAGGAAGGGCAACCTGTTTCTCAAATTCAGACTAGTATTCCCATACATTGTTCATCCCTTTATTGCTTATGTTTGTGTTCTCCAGTAATATGAGATTGTTTCACATATGTTAAAGCTTTTATGAAAATAGTATCAAACTGTATATATTCTTCAGCAATTTATTTATTTATTTATGCTCCATCTTATATTTATGAGATTTATTCATGTGGATACTTTTGCACTAATTCTAGAACTGTGCAAAATAATTTTTTAAGGGGGGAGGGGCAGAGGGATAGAGAGAATCTTAAGCAGTCTTCAGGCCAGCACAGAGCCCGATGCGGGCTCAATCTCACACCCTGAGATCATGACCTGAGCTGAAATCAAGAGTTGGATCCCTAACAGATTGAGCCAGGTGCCCCAACTTTTTAAAATGCAAATGCAATATTGCTTCCTGGATCAAGATGCTTCAGGTTTTCCACCTCAAAAAACAGGGATGGAAAACACAAGCATCTAAAGAAAACAAGTAAAGGACTGAGTGTGGCACACGGGGATGTCTTTGAATGTTTTAAGGAGGGAATCCCTGCATTGTTAGATCTTTCACTTTCTCAAGAGAAGTAGAAAATTTGGAATTTCATTTCAAAGCTGTCTTATTTTGAATATAGTTAACTAATTCCATTTAACGAGCACACATGCATGCACACACAGAGGACTAAAACCAAACATAGGCCCTTGTGCCATATGTGGCCCACATTTTGCCACATTGTGATTGCTGATGAAAACCCCAAACTCCATAGTATAAAATATACTTTCTTCAGGATCTGACTTTCCTCATCCTTTAGCTTTGTCTCCAAACACTCCTTCGCTCAGAACAGTCTCTGGCATGGAATGAGCATTCAATAATTATTAATTATTATTATTTTATCCACTCTCTTTCTTTCTTTTTTTTTTTATAGATTTTATTTATTTGAAAGAGAAAGTGTGAGTGAGATGGAGCATGAG
This sequence comes from Mirounga angustirostris, assembly GCF_029215605.1. Taxonomy (NCBI): domain Eukaryota; kingdom Metazoa; phylum Chordata; class Mammalia; order Carnivora; family Phocidae; genus Mirounga; species Mirounga angustirostris. The sequence goes on along the minus strand of NW_026991711.1, from coordinate 11,319,872 downwards.
TGGGGGAAGGGGCAGAGGGAGAGGGACAAGCAGATTCCCCACTGAGCAGAGAGCCTTGGCGAGGGGCTTGATTCCAGGACCTTGGGATCATGACATGAGCCAAAGGCAGCTGCTTCACCAACTGAGCCACCCAGGAGCCCCCCACTCTCTCTCTTTCATCTGAGCCAGAAACTGAGTCTTTGTAGCTCTTTTGATCTTTTGGGATCCAGTCAAGTTTATTCTTTTTTTTTTTTTTTTTAAGATTTTATTTATTTATTTGACAGAGAGAGACACAGCGAGAGAGGGAACACAAGCAGGGGGAGTGGGAGAGGGAGAAGCAGGCTTCCCGCGGAACAGGGAGCCTGATGCGGGGTTCGATCCCAGGACCGTGGGATCATGACCTGAGCTGAAGACAGACGCTTAACGACTGAGCCACCCAGGAGCCCCTGGTCAAGTTTATTCTTAATCTACACATATTAAAAAGAGTAAGCAAGAAAGTTTCCTAAATAACAGTATTCACAAATGTTACTTGTTCTCCCAGTGCAGATATGAAAGGGTTGAGGGATCCTTGAATACTTTGCTTAAAGACAATAGTCATAAGCTATTACTAATTGTTTTTTGTGAAAATAAAAACTGTTATGCATAGGTCCCAAGGTCCCAAGCATATTTGAGAATTCTCCCAAGATCTTCCATAATAGTTGCGTTCAATTCTTGTGCAATAACTTGTGGCCAGGGGAGCCTTGGTGGCTCAGTTGGTTAAGCGTCTGACTCTTGATTTTGGCTCAGGTCATGATCTCAGGGTTATGGAATTGAGCCCTGTGTCAGGCTCCATGCTCCTCAAAGAGTCTGCTTGAGATTCTCCCTCTCCCTCTGCTCTCCCCACCCCTGCATGTGTGTGAGCGCCCTCTCTCTCTCAAATAAATAGATAGATAAATAAATAAATAAAATCTTAAACCCCAAACTTGTGGCCAAAATGAGGAGGCCACTTGACACAAAGTATGGTTACTTAGAGCTTCAGGGATCTCCTGTGGTTGCTATGCTTGGACAAAGCTCTGTGCATGGCTACATCTCATGGGCTATTTAGAGGCGGGCTCTTGTATAGTGGTGCACAATTTGGTGTTTATTATTTGTTTTCAGTATGCTACTTTTCACTCTAGATTAAGTTTTGAACTTGAGGAAAGAGACCACATTTATTTATTTATTTTTATTTTATTATTTTTTTTTACATTTTAAAACTTGCTTTATTAATTGCAGTATCAAGTAATAGTAACAAATACGTTCTTACATTATTTACTTCCAGCTTCTTGTTTTATATGTAATATATATAATATTATTATTATATATTATATATTGCATATATAATATATAATATAAAGAAATATTGTTTATAACATATATACATGTGCAACAATGACCATATTTTTGAAATGAAAGCCTTAAGAGACCACATTTAAAAAATTTCTTTTACATTAACCAGAACAAATTCCAATTTTTATTTTTAATTTTTTATTATTTTTATTATTTATTATTATTTTTTGCAAACTCCACAAATTTTTACTGAAGAAAGACAGCTCTGGTTTTAGTGATAATACATGCACACTGTTTAATTTGGGACGGTGAGTTAATTTCATTTATCAGTAAACATCTTTATCAGTAAGTTCTTAGGTGCAAGTAACAGAAGAGTCTAGCTAGTTTAAATAGAAATGGACTCTATTAAGGGACATTAACTCACAAGATCTCCAAAGGGCTTAAGAGTCAATTTGGAGCATACACAGCCGGGAGAGAATGCCTCGGTATTCCTACAAGACCGCAGTGAAGACCCCACTGCCATCCAGGCTCAGCATGGACCCCGTGGCTAGGAGGCTGTGTGGCTACCCTCACCAGCAGATGGATTCTGGAAAGCAACTGCTTATCACATTGCTGTCTTGAATCAACACCTTTTTAGGATGCAGCTACTGATGCAGCTAGATCAATCGCCTGAACCTAACTGTAAAGGAGCAAGACCAAACGGTAAAGGAGTAAGACACACAAAGACAGGATGAGTTTTTTTTTTTTTTTTTTTTTTAAGATTTCATTTATTTGACAAAGACAGTGAGAGAAGGAACACAAGCAGGGGGAGTGGGAGAGGGAGAAGCAGGCTTCCTGCGGAGCAGAGAGCCCGATGTGGGGCTGGATCCCAGGACCCTGGGATCATGACCTGAGCTGAAGGCAGATGCTTACTGACTGAGCCACCCAGGCCCCCCAAAGACAGGATGAGTTTTCCCCAAGATTCTGCTACAGACTCAATGTTTGTATCCCTCTAAAATTCACGTGTTGAACCTATCACCTGTGTGTTGGTATTTGGAGGTGGGACCTCTGAGAGGTGATTAGGTAATGAGAGTGCAGCCCTCATGAATGGGATCAGTGCCCTTGTAAGAAGAGACATTAGAGGGGCGCCTGGGTGGCTCAGATGGTTAAGCATCTGCCTTCGGCTCAGGTCATGATCCCAGCATCCTGGGATCGAGTCCCGCATCGGGCTCCCTGCTCGGCGGGGAGCCTGCTTCTCCCTCTGCCTCTCTCTCTCTCATGAATAAATAAATAAAATCTTTAAAAAAAAAAAAAGAGACATTAGAGAGCTTGCTTCCACTTTCTCTGCTCTCCACTATGTGAGGATACAAGAAGATGGTCATCTACAGACCAGGAAGCGGTCCCCAGCGGAAGTTGAACTTCCAGAATCTTGAACTTCCCAATGTCTGGAATTGTGAGAAATAAACAGTTACTGCTTAAGCTGCACAGTCCATGTATATCTGTTACAGCAGCCTGAACAAATATACCATAGACTGTATGTTGGAATAAATACATAAATCATTAGAAGATTGGCATTGATCTTGTCACAGACCTGTCATAGCACCTTCACACTGTTGACCAGTGGTTCCTGGAGTACACTTAGTGTAGCACTACTCTATAGCAGATTATACCCCAGGACAGATCCAGCCTGCTTCCTGTTTTTATAAGGACTGCAAGCTAAGACTTTAATTGTTAAATTTTTACTTTTTAAAGGGCTGTTGAAGAAACAAAAAAGAATATGCAGTGGAGACTTATGTGCCTCTCAAAGCCTGAAACATTTACTGTTTCTTACACAGAACAAGTTGGCAACTGCTTCTCTAGAGCCTACTTTAATACTGAATTCTTTAACAAATCCTTGCCACATTCTTAGATACCTTGGTTGTTATTCATAGGATGGATACTATTCTTGATATTGTTAATGTATATTTTTATCCTGACAGTTTTTTTTTTTTTTTAAGATTTATTTATTTGAGAGGTGGGGAAGGGGCAGAGGGAGAGGAAGAGAGAGACTCTGCAGCAGACTCCCCATGCTGAGCACAGAGCCTCACTCAGGGCTCCATCCCATGACCCTAAGATCATGACCTGAGTCGAAATCAAGAGCTGGATGCCCAACTGACTGAGCCACCCAGGTGGCTCATTCTGACACTTTTTAAGTAAGCAGTCGTTGAATTCATTTATAGTAATTGTGAAAAAATATTTTCAATACTTTGGTCTTGAAGAATTCTTTTCAAAATTAATGAATTATATGATTTAGTGTTAACTATTCTTTCATTCCAATTTCAGAGAAAAAATCTACTTTGCTCTTTTTTTTTTTTTTAAAGATTTTATTTATTTATTTGACAGAGAGAGACACAGCGAGAGAGGGAACACAAGCAGGGGGAGTGGGAGAGGGAGAAGCAGGCTTCCCGCTGAGCAGGAAGTCCGATGTGAGGCTCAATCCCAGGACCCTGGGATCATGACCTGAGCCAAAGGCAGATGCTTAATGACTGAGCCCCACCCAGGCACCCTACTTTGCTCTTAAATATTACCTTTTCCCTTCTGATGTATACAAAAGTCCTTTTTAGTCTATTTAATTTCCCTCTATTAATACTGTGTTAGGCTGGGTAGACTAACTGCTCTGGAAATCCCCAAATCTCAGTGGCTTAAGCTAATAAAAAGTTTATTTCTTGCTCATGTCACAGTTTAGTGTGGGAAGGCAAGAATGATCTTGGTCTACCTAGTTATTGAGATACCAAGGCTCCTTCTATCTAACGCCTTCCAGGAGTCTCAGCAGATGCGAGGAGAAAGAAAGGGTGTGAGGGAATGCATGGAAGTTTTTATGACCCTAGCCTGGACATTGGTATCTCTCACTTCCACTGGCCAGAATGCCCATACCTTACTGCATCTAACTGTAAGGGGGGCTAGGAAATGTTGCCTAGTGGTGTGCTCGGGAAGAAGAATGAACATATTTGGAGAGCGGTTGGCCATTTCCTGCCATCTCCTCAACTCTCAGGAATTTTCCTTATCATCTCTATGCCTGCATTCTGGCAAGAGAAGGGAACGTGGAAGATATGCCCCCTTCCTTTGAAGGACACAACCCAAAAGTTGTCCACGCCCTTTCTGCTTACAGCCCATTGGGCCAAACTTAGTAACTTGGCCACTCTTGCTGCCATGGGAGTCCTTACCTGAGGAAATGTAGCTCTTACCATTTACCCAGCTAAACTGTGAGTGTTCTTTCACTAGTGAGAGAAAGATGGATATCAGGACAATGAGTGGTCTCTGCCAAGGTCCACCCCTTCATCACTCAAATTGTTGTGCGGGATGCCTGGGTGGCTCAGTCAGTTAAGCGGCTGCCTCTTGATTTTAGTTGGGGTCACACATGATCTCAGGGTCCTGGGATCGAGCCCGGCATTGGGCTCTGAGCTCAGCAGGAGTCTGCTGGAGAGTCTCTCTCCCTCTGTCCCTCCCCCCTGCACTCCCTCTCTCCCTCTCTCTCTCAAATAAATCTTAAAAAAAAAAAAATAGTTGTGCCAAATTCTCTACTTTTAGTGGTGGGACATAATGGCATTTGGGGTCTCTAGGAATGAGTATCAGTTCAGAGCCAGTAATTCCTAAAAACCCAGGTTATTTTTCTTTCCTTGGTGCATTCTTACATTAGTCAATGGCTATAGGCTCCTTTCAGAGGATCAGAGAAAGAGACATTAAAATAGTCTGCCTGATGCATTGGCAAGGTAGACAAGTTGGAGTTTGAGGGATAGCTGAGAAGCCAAACATGTCTGGTTGCCAAATGGGAATAAGAAGGATCTTGTGGAGGGGTCCATAAGAAGCAGTTACCTCTGGGGGTGCCTAGGTGGACCAGTCTGTTAGTCATCCAACTCCTGGTTTTGGCTCAGGTCAGGATCTCGGGTTTGTGAGATCAAGCCCCTCCTCAGGCTCCTTGCTCAGTGCAGAGTCTTGAAATTCTCTGCCTCTCCCTCTGGCCCTCCCTCTGCTCTCTCTCTCTCAAATAAATAGTCTTTAGAAAAAAAAAAGAAGCAGCAGCAGTCACTTCTGGATAGTTACCCGTCTGTGGGTCTGTAGTCAAGCATCCAGGGGTGTGCCTGGGGTTGCTGATGGTCGGCAGGGCCAGCAGGTGGGAAAAACAAACAGGATGCAGGGTTGTGTCTAAGGACAAACTGAGACTTTCCAGGAAACTATGTTACTTATCTTATGGTAATAATCTTCAGAGAGAGATGGCTACCACTTCACTCCTCCCTTCTAGGTATCTTTTTTTTTTAAAGACTTTATTTATTTGAGAGAGAGAATGAGAGACAGAGAGCATGAGAAGGAGGAAGGTCAGAGGGAGAAGCAGGCTCCCCGCCGAGCCGGGAGCCCGATGCGGGACTCGATCCCGGGACTCCAGGATCATGACCTGAGCCGAAGGCAGTCGCTTAACCAACTGAGCCACCCAGGCGCCCCTCCTTCTAGGTATCTTACAAGTTCTTTTGGTTAACTCTAACCAGGAACCACAGAGGGAAGAGGATTTAGGGAAACATAGTTTTCAATCCAGCATACCTAGTTTGCACATACGCTTACTCAAAGAGAGCCAAATATGTACAGCTCAAAAGTCAGGGTCTCTTGGTGGAGTGCAGGCTATTTGTTGTGCATAGGGCGGCTCATGAGTCCCTAATTTACAACCAGGACTTCTCTCTGCTCCATACCCACCGCACAAGCAGCCAGGTAACTGTAAGAAGATACATTGGATCAAAAATAAGAGCTAGAACTCTGGGAGCTGGAAAATGATGTAAAGATAATTTCAAAACCCTGAGTAAAAGATACGCTTGTGGCCATGATGGGGTAACTGACTCCAGACTGGTTCCAGATGGAGTGTCACTATGGATAAAGTGGACAAAGTATATGGAACAGCTGTTTTCAGACATTTCAGACAGGAAGTGGGTTTTGGAGACCATAAACATCCCGAATGTGTGGCACAGCTCAGACAGGGTAGAACTGTCCAGCTTCAAATGCCACTCATGTTCTTTGAAAACACTGTGTTGGAAGTACAAGGGTGTTATCAGTGATGGCGAAAGCCAGATTGTCCAAAAGTTTGAAAGTAACCATTTTGCCAGAGAGGTAGCAGCTCTCAGCTTCTGGATTGCTATTTTGGGGTTGTCACTGTTATTACCATTCCTTTCGGGTTTCATTATGTCAGCACCTCACTTCTGGATACTAAATTATGAGCTGGTTAAGATACAGTTTTGGCTGCTATAGTAAAGGCAGAAATAACAATGATTTAAACAAGATAAAACTCTGTCACAGAACCCTCCATGCATTAGGCAGCAGAAGGCTGGTAAGATGGCTCCACAGTGTCAGGGTCCTGGGCTCCTCCCATCATTTGTTCTGCCATCTTCGACATAGGGCTCCTGTCTTGGAGTCAAGAAGGCTGCTCAAGCATTCACCAGTATGTGTAATTTTAGGAAGGTGAGTAGAGGTAATAGAGGGCATGCCTCTACTCTTCAAGGGCTCAACCCTTACGTTCCATAAGCCAGCCCTTAGTCACATGGCCACATCTTCTGTAAAGGAGGCTGGTGATACTGCAGTCTTTGGCTGGGTGGCCTGCATGCAGCTAAAACTTAGGAACTCTCTTATTAAAGGAATGAGTGGAGAATAGATATGGGACAAGTAGTTTCTGCCACAAATGTGTTTCATGAAAAGAACGTCCATAAGACAAAACAGACAGATCTAAGGAGAACCAATCCAAAGGTGAAAATGGGAGGAAGAAAAAGAAAGAAAAAAAGAAAAGCAGATTTCTTGGTAGGAAATGATACCAGCCTTAGATACATCAATGAGAAATCCTGTGAAACTGATACTCCTTTTTATTGTTGGTCATGAAAGTTCCTACTTACATTTTAAAGTTCCACTAAATGTCACCTCTCTGATATCCCTGAATATTTTGTTTGTATATCTATGCATTTGCCGTGCTGTAACATACTCTAGGTCATTCCTAGCTTTGTAACTCTCTCAAGGTGACTCTGGAGGAGTATCCAAATAATTAAGATCAGAGCCTCTGATACTGGCCTATTTGTAGGCAGGATGACCCGATGTCTGAGATTTGCTTTAAAATACTCCAGCAAAAGATGAAAAAGGGGGGAATAGATGAAACAAGATTGACAAAATGTTGATTTGTTGGAGCTGTGTAAGAAGGGCCTGGGTGATGATAATACTGTTTCTTTTGTAAATGGTAACACATTTGTAATATAACAAAGCAAAAGGCCAGTCCTTGGAGACAGCCAGACCTGGGTTCAAACCCTAGTGTCACCACTTACTAGCTAAATGACTTTACCTCTCTATAAATTCAGTTTTTCTTTTTTTCTTTTTTAAAGATATTATTTATTTCACAGAGAGAGACAAAGCGAGAGAAGGAACACAAGCGGGGGGAGTGGGAGAGGGAGAGGCAGGCTTCCCGCTGAGCGGGAAGGCCGATGAGGAGCTCGATCCCAGGATACTGGGATCATGACCTGAGCCGAAGGCAGACGCTTAACGACTGAGCCACCCAGGCGCCCCAAAATTCAGTCAGTTTTTCAAGATGGAATAATGTGTGAGCCTTTAGGGTTCTTGTAAGTATTAAATGAGACCGAATTTGAGACATCTAGCGCAAGGTCTGGCCCTTAGTAGTTGCACTAATAATGGTGCCTGCTAGCAAGGAACAGAAACTGACCTTGGTTTTAGCTAATTCCTCTGACATGCAGATAGTAGGAGGCAGAGGTAGAACTTGAAATCTGACCTCTGATTCCTAGACCTAGAGCGTTTTCTCGGTTACCGCACTCCTTCAAAAGCCTTATCTTGACTTGGTGCTTTGCAGTTTATGCCTTAGAAGAGAAGGAACATAGTTCGGGCGCACGTCTGGAACTTGGGACACTCGGTAGTGCGGAGTGGCCCCGGGCCGTAGGAGACTGACTGCCGCGGAGTGGTCGGGCCGCGAGCTGGGAGCTGGCCGTGGACGCTACCCCAAGCAGGCGCGGACCCCCCACCGCCCGAACTCACGCGCGCCCTCCCCTCCTCGCCCGCCCTCCCCTCCTCGCTCGCCCCGGGGTCTGGTCGACCCCTCCCGCTCGGCTCCCCGCACTCGCTCCCAGCCCGCCGCGGATTTCCTCTCAACTTGCGCTGCAGGGGGCGGAGCCGCGGGTCCCGGCGCGTGATTGGCCGAAGCCCTGGCGCTCCCCTTGGCCCCCCCTTCGGCGGGGTGAGAGGTCAGCAGAGCGCCGGTCGGCCGAGGCTGCGATGGTGGGCCTCTGGGTGTGGACGGCGGTGCTGGTCGCGGCCGGACGGCGTGGGCGGCGATGGCCGCAGCCGCTGATGCGGAGCACAGCGCCGTGTACCCTGGAGGTGAGGAGCGACCGGGGCCCCGGGCCTGGGCTTCGCTGGGCTCGCAGCCCCGCACCGCCTGGGGGTGGCCAGTGCGGCGGAGAGCGCCCCGCGGTTCTCCGGGCGGCGCCGCGGCCGGTTCGGCAGCGGTGCGCGTCCCTCGTCGCTGCGCAGCCCTTACTCCGAGGCTCGTGGAGGGCAGAGGGGCCCAGGGGCCCACCGAGCCGGCAGGCGTGCCCTTTCGGTTCGCCTGCGCGGGGAGCGGCTGACAGCCGTCTGGCTGCAGTATACGTGCGTTCCCCGCGCACGGGTTCTCGTGCCTCTGGGCTTCGGCTTGCTCTCGAGCTTCCCGGGGTGAATTTTTAAGGGTCCTTACGGTTTACATGTTCTCTTGCCTCTTTCCAGGTTCGAAGGGTCACTGAATTGCTGCTGAAGTAGAGTTAGGGTTGTGAGTTTATCTCAACTTTTAGAGTATCTTCGGTGCCAGGATTGCTGCTACCTCTTGGGTTTGAGTTGAGATCGTATTTTAATCGTATTGCATCGCGGTATACTGTGTATGCATCCTGTGAATTTATTTTTCTTTTCTATGTAGTGGTTAGCCGAGTTTTTGTGCTGTTCTAAACACATTTGCCACTGTTCTGTATGTCTCAGGGTTTCCTGGTGGCAGCCGTGGCTCAGTGTTGGGAGTGTTTGTGGGTGGCTGTTAACACTGTCTTGAAAATGGCGTCTCTTGCTGTTTCTGAGCAAAGACAACCTTACTTTATTAATAGGGTTTATTAAGTCATTTGAACAAACTCTTTAAAATAAGGTCTCCCTGAAAACCACCTGTCATCTGGTTCAATCTACTTATTAAACTTTTTTTTTAAAAAATCTTTTAAAAATAGTCACATAATGTGATTTATTGTCCTTGAACTCTAGAATTGGAAGACACTTTAGAGATCATCTGGCCCATCCAACTCTTTTAAAGAGGAGGGAACTGAGGCCCAGGTGAGCAGTGTGGGAGCTGGTGCTGGAAAAGGAAGTAAGCCTGCACCTGTATGAGCTTAGTCAACTTTGGAATGCCACTCTCAAAATACAGTGTTCTTTGTGTTGCCACGAAATTTATTGTTCTGAAATGCTGTCTGTGTTCTGTACTCATTTGTTGGTTACATCAATTGCAGTTGCCAAAACTCTTATGTATTTAAAACTTTATTGTTTTTAAATGCTGTGTTCTGTGATCATTTGTTGGTCACGTCAGTTGCAGTTGCCAAGACTCTTAACATATTTATGTAGGAGGCAGCATGGTATAGGGGAAAGGCATGGGCTTTGGAGACACAGATGAAGTTTTGCATGATATTAGACAAGTCACTTTGCTGGGCCTCAGCTTCTTCCTTTCAGCTCCTTTTTTATTCAACAAATCTTTATTGGATTATTTCCTGTGTTCCATTGATAGGGAAAAATATAGTTTCTGCTCTCTTAGACATTTCAGTCTATTAGGGAGAGACAAATAGGTGTAAAATACTATTGGGGGAGAGGTCGTGGTGCTATAAGAAAATAAAATGGAGGGATCTGACCACCAAGTCAAGATTTTGAGCTCAGTGTCATAGATACTGTTCTGGTGCTTTACTTGAGTTAATTTATTAAATCCTTATAATAACTATATAATCCCCATTTATAGATGAAGAAACTGAGGCACAAAGTGTTGTGTAATCTGCTCAAAGCTATGGAATTAGTAAGTGGCAGAGCTAGGATTTAGAACTCCAGAACTGGTACCCTTAATCATGCTATACTGCTTAAGGGAAAGAAATGTTTTCCTTTGCAGGTGAAAATTGAAACAAGTTTTGAAGGGTAAAGTGACTTTTTGTAGGCAAAGAGAGAAGAGAAGAGTGTTGTATGTGAAAGAACAGCACATATAAAGGTCCTGTGGCCAGAGGGAATGACAAGATAGAAGCACTGAGAAAAACCTGCTTAGGCAGTGGTGTGCAGAGATTAGATGGTGCGGGGGAGGTAGGTATGAAACATTATGCTGTGGTTTTGTAGATCAAACTATTAGTTCTGATCTTTATCTTTTAGTAATGGGAAGCCATTCCTGTTGGAGGCAGGAGGGATTATACTGACATTTTAGATTGGTGAGGGTGAGGGGAAAGGTGTTACAGCATGTACTGCTCTACACTTATTATACACTATTGTTTAGTACGTAGGCTTTGGTTTTTCTTTCCTGCTTTCTTTCAGTGTGTTGGCAGAGACTGCATCTTGTCTATTTCTGTGTTCTTAGCACAGTTTTTGACCCAATAGGTGCTGGATGTGTGATATAGTATTTACTGGAGTAGAGTTATATTTGTGCCAATAAAGAATTCCTCCTGGATGTGGGAGGAATCTCCGGAGTTCACTATCACTTTAGGAGAAGAAGTTGGAAGAACTTGAATTGCTGCTTAGCTTCTTTCTGTGCTTCCCTTTCATGAATTTGAAATGTGCTCCACTGAGTCTGCATTTGAAGCAGAATCATTTGAAAATATTATTCCTCTCATTCCTCTTTACACTCCTGCAGACCATTTGGTTGGTTAGAAGGCAGCCTGGCAACTCTAGACCTTAGTGTGGTCATTCTTTTAGCCAGTTAACAGAGTTTGTTTGCTTTTAGGGTATATGTAGATTTCACCTTTTAGTCTTATTTGTTTTGTGTATTAGCTTTTTAAACACGTTCTGTTTAATACCTAGTTTTTTCTCCTGTCTACATTTTTCAGTGGCCACTCCTGGGTGTTGTGTGATTTTAAAAAAATGATTTATTTTGAATTCCTACCAACATTTTTATTTTTACTTTTTAATTAATTTACTTTTTAAAATTTCTTTATTTGACAGAGAGAGAGACAGCGAGAGAGGGAACACAAGCAGGGAGAGTGGGAGAGGGAGAAGCAGGCTTCCCACGGAGCAGGGAGCCCGATGCGGGGCTCGATTCCAGGACCCTGGGATCATGACCTGAGCTGAAGGCAGACGCTTAACGACTGAGCCACCCAGGTGCCCCAACATTTTTGTTTTTAAAAGAAGACAGAAACTATGATGGGGTCAATATTAATAAGATCCAAAATAAAAGTGAATTTCAAAAATGTTGGAAGATATAGGCTTATAATACAGCATCCATGGGACACAGCTGGTGGCTTAAAACAACACACATTTATTCCTTCACAGTTACGGAGGCTAGAAGTTGGAAATCAAGATGTTGGCAAGGCCGTGCTTCCTCTGAAGCCTCTAATGAAGAATGCCTCCTTATCTCATTGAGCTTCCAGGGGCTCTAGGCATCCCTTAGCTTGTGGCTACATCCCTCCAGTCTCGGCCTGTGCCCTCACATGGCCTTCCCTTCCTTCTCCGTGTGTTTCTTCTCTCTCTTTTTTTTTTTTTTTTAAAGATTTTATTTATTTGAGAGAGAACATGAGCCGGGGGTGGGGGTGTGGGGTGTGGGGGGGGGACAGAGAGAGAGGGAGAAGCAGGCTTCCCCTTGAGCAGGGAGCCTGACACCGGGCTTGATCCCAGGACCCCTGGATCATGACCCAAGCCAAAGGCAGACGCTTAACTGACTGAGCTACCAGGCGCCCCTTCTTTCTTTTCTAGGGACACTTGTTTTTGGATTTAGGGCCATGACAGGATCCAGGATGATCACATCTTGAAACCCTTAAATATATCAGCAAAGACCCTTTTCCCAAAAGAGGTCACAGTCACAAGTTTTTTTTTTTTTAAGATTTTATTTATTTATTTGACAGAGCACAAGCAGGGGGAGCGGCAGGCAGAGGGAGAGGGAGAAGCAGGCTCCCTGCTGAGCAGGGAGCCCACAGTCACAAGTTCTAGGACCTGGACACATCATTTTGGGGGGCACCATTCAACCCACTACACTATTATAGTGCTGTGGTATAACAGTGAACGTTTCTGCCCTCATTGTGGTTATATCCAAGTAGAGGACACTGACTGTGTTCACAGAAATAGGTAAGCTCAAAGAGCAGTAAGGACTCTGAAAGGAAACAGGCTAATGGGATAAAGAGTGGTGGTGATGTTGGGAGCTGGCTACCTTTGGAAAATAGGGGAGACATTTCTGAGCATGTGGCCTTTGAAGGGAAAATTGACCCAGCCCGCCATGTGACAGTCTTGGGGACTAGCACTCCAGAGGAAGGCCAAAGCAAAAGCTCTGAGGCGCGACTGCATTTGTTATAGTCAAGGGATGGATGTGGCCAGTGTGGTTGGAGTGGAGTGAGTGAGTGAGGAATGCAAGGAGATGAGGTAGACAGGGCAGTCATCTGGGGGCATGTATGTGGAATTTAGGCTAATAGTGGGAGTCCATTGGAGTATTTTAAGCAAATTGGATTCATGTTTTGAAAAGACTGCTACTGCTGTGTGCAGAATGTCCTAGTGGGGACTGGGGTGGGCAGAGTGGCAGCCGGGAGACCGGTCAGGAGGCCATTGTAGAAATTCAAGCTAGAGATGATGGTAGGGTGGTGGCACGGGAGTTCATGAGAACTGCTAAGACCTGGGATATATTTTGGGACTAGAGCCAGTAGTACCTGCTGTTGGGTTAGAAGGGAGATGTAGGCAAAGAGTGGAATCCAGGACCCTTGAAAGGAAGGCACAAAAGTCCCCCACATATTGTAGGATTCCATTTATATGAAATGTCCAGAATAGGCAGATGCATAGAGAGAGAAGGCTGACGACTAGTGGGTGCCAGGGGCTGGGAGGAGGAGGAGGAGGGGGGATGGTAGAGGCTGCTAATAGCTAAGGGGTTTCTTTTGGGGGGGATGAAAAAATGTTCTGGAATCAGATAGTGGTGATAGTTCCACAACCTTGTGAATTTACTAAAAAACCACACAGTTGTATACTTTAAAAGAATGAGTTTTATGGTATGTGAATTATAGCTCAATTTACAAAAAAAAAAAAAAGTGACTCTTCGGTCTACCTAAGATTCAAACTCAAATCTGACTTCAGTGCTTTTATTATACCATATTAACAAATTTTTTTTTTTTTTTAAAGATTTTATTTATTTATTCATTAGAGACAGAGAGAGGCAGAGGGAGAAGCAGGCTCCCAAGGAGCAGGGAGCCCGATGCGGGACTCGATCCCAGGACCCTGAGATCATGACCTGAGCCGAAGGCAGACGCTTAACCATCTGAGCCACCCAGGCGCCCACCATATTAACAAATTTAATAAAAAGGATAAAGAGCAAATTTATATGGCTTTGGCACAAAAGGTAGTTTGAACTCCATAGTAGCCACAGAAAAGAGGGAAGCAGTAGGCCATAAAGCTGTCCATGTCTTACGGTAATAAGGAACATTCCTTCATCAGGATGAATAGACCTTGTCCTAGCATTGCCTGCATAGAATACATTATATAGGGGCAACTAGCAATCCAATAAATAACTTTGATACTTGTTTTACAAAAACTGCAGCGTTTTACAAAAACCCATCTCCTTGGTTTCTGCCTATCTGGCCCTTTGTGAAAGCTATAGTTGTGGAAAAACAGTTGTGTTGGAGGTGGGATAGGTTTTCTAGAAGCAGAGCCTGAAAAGGGATTTTGTGCCAGGGGGTGGTCAACAGAAGCGTAAAGAAAGCAGGATAGTGCAGGGGGAAAAAAAGCTAAGCAAGGAAGGGGCTCCAGCTGGAGATTAGCTTTAGTCTCGTCCCACAGGGGAGCTCTGGAGCAGTGGTTCTCGAAGTGGGGATTCAGTTTGCAGAAGTAGCATTCCCTGGGAACTTGTGAGAAATACACATTTTGCTGCTGCACCCCAGGCTGGCCAATTAGAAACTGGGGATGGAGCCCAGCAATGTTTTCACAAGCCCTCCAGATGATATTGTTGCATGGGAAAGTCCGAGAAACCCTGCTCTAGATTAGCCCTGTCCAATAGAAACATAATGTGAGCTGCAAATGTAATTTAAAGTTTTCCAGTACTCCCATTAAAAAAGTAAAACAAGGGGATGCCTGGGTGATGCAGTTGCTTAAGCATCCAACTCTTGGTTTTGGCTCAGGTCGTGATCTCAGGGTCGCGAGATTGAGCCCCATGTGGGACTCCACACTCAGTGCGGAGTCTGCTTGAGATTCTCTCTTTCCCTCTCCCTCTGTCACTCCCCCTTGTGCCATCTCTCTCTCTCAAACAAATAAGAAAATCTTAAATAAAAGTAAAACAAGGTGAAATTAATATTAGTGTATTTTATTTAACTCAGTATACTCAAAATATCTCAACGTATAAATGTAAAAAATATTAATGAAGTCTTTTGCATTGTTTTGGTATTAAGCCTCCAGATCTGGTGTGTATTTTATACTTGGAGCATGTTGGAATCTTGACTGGTGCATTTCAAGTGCTCAGTAGCTGTATGTGGCTAGTGGCTGCCATATTTGGACAGCCAGTTCTTAACCAGATTGCACTACTGAATTGGTCCCACCATGAAGTGAGTGGAGAGGGCCTTTTGAACCCCCTTGCTAGTCAGTCATTGGCTGTGGGCTGAGAAGGGGTAGCTCCCTGGCTTGATGGAGAACTCCTGTCTGGTTAAGGCACATTGGCCAGACTAGGGAGCAGGTGTGATCTGTGAGTAGTCAACACAGCAGCTGGGGATGCTGCGCTGCCTGCTGAAGAGGCTCTGGATGGGCCCCAACGACATCTGCTACAGGTGGGGTGGGAAGAATGGCCTGGTAGGGGAGCCGGGTGGGAGGATGACATTTTAGAGTTGATGTATATAGGTTCCTGATGCTCTAACTTTGTGGAGGCAGAGCCAGAGAATCAATCTTGAGATTTGATCATCTCTCAAATACCAGGTATTCAGCCTCCCTCTTGACAGAAGGTCGCATTAGACTGTAGAAGATTGGGCCGGCTAGTGAGGCCCCAAAGACTAAATAAATAGTCAATGTCTGTTTTGAAGAAAAAGCCGTGCTTAAGTGAAAAAGCCTGACTTAAGGGTTTTTAGAGGGCGTTCCCTCAGAAGGTCGCTCTGGGGCTGTTAAAATGCTGCAATAAATACTCAGCTGATGCTTCCCAGCTCCGTGTCCTGAAACACAGAGGAGAACTTTTCTTGGAAATTTTGAAGCTGAAGCATTTGCTAATGTTGAACTTTTACCTTGGTAAGATCACCTTATGGCTCCATTAATCCCCAGTTTTGAGGATAGCTGCTGCTTTGAAGCAGAATGCGTCCTGATAACGAATTAGCCTGTTAACAGATTGTAGTAGTATCCATTTGAATGCCATTGTAGACGTGTTAAAAATAACAGTTTTGGTTTTTCCGTTAGCGTTTGTTTTTAAACTAGTGTTTGTTTATTTTTTTTTAAGATAACCCTACTAAATTTACTAGTTTGGGCTGCCACCTGAGGCCATGTCCAGAATGTGAAAGTAGGTGCTCTGTTAGAAAAACATATTTGTTTCCCCTTTTGCAATGGCTGGTGGGCTTGTAACCAGTTTGTTGAAAAGCTGTAGCATTTCTCCCTTTTTTGGGGTAACAGTTACTGTATGCTTACTATAACGTGCCCATCTGAGTCTGGACCAGAGCTCTTGATTATTATTACTCTAATGGTAACTCCCAAATGGTTTGGTACAACTTTAAGAAGGGGACAGCTGCATAATTGGACTTACTGAGTAATCTCTTAACATTTTGTTGGTGCTTTACAATTTATAAAGGTTTGTGTGATCCTTTTAACAACTGTAGGAAAGCCAGGAGGTGTCTTCACATTTTATTAAAAGGAAACGGGTCCAGAGAAATGATTTGCTCAGTGGTGCGTAACTATGAGGCAGTGGAGCTAAGAGCTGACTCAGGTCTTGTGACTCTGAAGGTTCTGCTACTTGCCATGTGCCACCCTGTTAGCCATTTCTTTTTTAAGTGTGGAAAATATAGGAAATCTTTATTTTGTAGATGAGAACCAATGGTAAGAGTTATTGGGAAGTCATTTTGTACACACCGACCTTTCTCCTTTTGGCTGTGATAGGCTAAATAGTCTTTATAATTGGAGTTGATTTAGGTTTTTCCCTAGGACTCCTTGTTTTAGGAGTACCTTAAAAGAATTTGGACTGGGGGGTGCCTGGGTGGCTCAGTTGGTTGAGTGTCAACTCTTGATCTCAGCTCTGGTCTTGTTCTCATGGTTGTGAGTTCAAGCCCCCAGCGTGGAGCCTACTTTTTTTTTTTTGGGCTGGACTTGTAGCCAGTTTGTTATATGCTTAACAAAAAGAATAAAATTCTCTGTAGAGGAGCAAATTAGTGGATTTCTACTAATTGTTCTCTGTATTAAAAAGAAAAAAATCATGGCTCAGGTCATGATCCCAGTGTCCTGGGATCGAGCCCTGCATCGGGCTCCCTGCTCAGTGGGGAGCCTGCTTCTCCCTCTCCCTCTGCTGCTCTCCCCCCTCCTGCTCACTCTCTCTCTCAAATAAATAAAAAAATAAAATAAATAAAAAAATTTAGGGGCACCTGGCTGGCTCAGTCGCTGGAGCATGCAACTTCTGATCTTGGGGTTGTGAATTCCACCCCACGTTGGGCGTAGAGATTAAAATATCAATAGAAAAATTTAATCTTGTAGCTCCACAAAATTGTCTGATTTTTTGACCTGTGTTCTTTATAACTTTGGGCTTCCATGAAGGTCTGTCAGGAGTAAACAGGAACAAAGATAGCCTTTATGGGGCCAACTACAAACCAGTTCAGACTCACTGTGAAAATGGCCCAAACACTTGTTTTTTCTTTATAGTTCTGCTTGGACCATTTCTACTTCTAGTTATTTGGCTAACCAGGGGAATCCATGTTTTTTTAATACTTCGGGCCACATTACCACAAATTCACATGTGTACAAGCTATGTTTGTTTGTTTTTTTATACTGGTGGTAAGAGTCTTAGATCTTCAGAATCAAGTATTTTAAATAGTCATAAAAAGATTCCAGCTCAATCACTCATAGTACAGTGCTACAGGTCCTACATTTTGGCCAGGTGTATCTTGTAATAGAGTGGATTTAGTTGTAGGAACTGTGGCGTAGATATATTTTATTCTAGTTTTGGGTTACTGGTAGTTTCCTGAAAGTAAGTATAGTGTAATTGAGTCAACTGACCCAAATACTGCTCAGAGCTTGGCCACTTGGGATTTCTGAATGGTTCTGGGAGAGAAACTTTCCTTTTAGCTTATTCTTCATGGGCTCATCTAATAGAGTCCTGAGGTTTTTATTCCCAGAGGTAGCCTAGAAACTTAATGCATAATTCATATTCATAATTCATATTTATTAAAATCTGTGAAATTAGCTCTATTTCCACCAAGTAGCTCTGCATTTTTGTTTGTTCCTCTCAGAGTAGTTAAGCAGAGAGATCCGGGTCACCACATTCTTGGCCTGCATGTTGACTTTGGTTGGATTGATTGCATATCCTCTCATGATCGTCAGAGGATTGTTAGATATCCCTGGGCTGTGCTCTTGTTTTTTTGGGTAATAGTGGTTTAGGTTAGTAAGAGACCTTATAGAAAAGTCATCCAGCTTTCATTTCTTAGCAGAGAGCAGAGGGCTCAGAGTGGTTTGCTCAAGTCCTAGAGTTTGGGTTAGAATTCCGATTTCTTTTCCCAGAGATCTTTGCTGGGTGTTAGGCCGCTTTTTGAAGTGTTCCCTTCCCCAGACATAAACATCACTGTTGTTCTCATTCTCCGAAGCTAATTAGAATACCTGAAATGTCCATCCCATGTTGTGTTTTGTCTCTGGAAGAGGCACATTTGGTTTTTGCCCTCAGGAATCAGTTATAGCCTTTGTTAGTGATAAAAGACACAGGTTTGATTTTTGTCTTTTGTAAAAGGATTATGTTGATCTGTTCATGGAGCAGACCATTATGTGCCTTACAGCATTAGGGAGCATTTGTAAAAATGTAAACTATTTTGTTGTTACATTTTATAAAATGGATAGGAAGCTGGTATGCTATTTACTTTGTGTAAATATCCCAGTGCTGCCTTGCAGCAGAGTAAATCTGAGAAATTCCCAGGGAGCTTTTGCTTTTCTTTATTCTTAGAATTTGTTTTCTTAGTTTGTTTCCTGCTTTGGCTGAGGCTGTAAACACAAGACCTGATATTTCCAGGGAAGAAGTATTGCCTTTATCCTATTAAGTCTGACTAGGAGTAAAGTTGCTAAATTACAGCTGTTCAGCTGAAGGCAGTGGAGACTGAATTTTTATTTGGACACAGAGAGAGTGGTGAGACCCTCCTGGTAAGTTTTTTTTTTCCTCCTCAAATCCTGTCTTTGCAGAGACATTGGTGTTAATGTGGGAGGTGCCGTTATTTTGTATTTTCTCAAAATAAACTCCAGAATGCTCTGAATAGATCTATGCTTAAATCTTGGAACCATTGCAGCCTAGCCTGAGGACTTTTGATAAATTAAAATTCTCTAGACTCTGTTTACTTATTTTTAAAATTGGGCCTAATACTCTTGAACTTACAGGGATGTGTGAAGGTGTGCAAGAGTGAGTTTCCGTCTTTAAAAGGGAGGGCGTATGGAGTGTGTTTTCCAGTCTCAGACCATTTTCTTAACTAGCCTTTTACTTGGTACTGTGGGCTTCATTGTATAAAGTGTATCTTATCTTTTACCTTCACTTTAAAAAAAAAAGATTTTATTTATTTGAGAGAGAGAGAGAGAGAGAGTGAGCCAGCTAGCCAGCATGAGAGAGTACAAGTGGGGGTGGTGGGGTGGGGAGAGGCAACAGGAGAGGGAAAAGCAGACTCCCGGCCGAGCAGGGAGCCCAATGTGGGGCTCCATCCCAGGACCCTGGGATCATGACCCGAGCCGAAGGCAGTTGCTTCACCGACTGAGCCACCCAGGCACCCCTATTACCTTCACTTTTGTATTAAGATTACATTTTGTAATTTGGGGCTTGATGCTTTACAAATTATATGAATCTGAGTTTATTGAAAAATGTTGCTATAAAAACATTTGCTTCTTAATTGTGTTGTCCTCTTAGAAAGTTCTAAGGGGTAGTACTAGTTGTCTTTCACTCCCCCCACCTTCTTTTCTTTTCTTTTTTTGGGGGGGTTGTCTAGCTTTATCAGGGACTACTGGGTAAATTGTTTTCTTAAACCTTTGGCTATAAATTTTATTAGTGATGATTCTTCATGTTTTAAAGCCTTAAGATATATTTTTTCCACAAACATTTATAATAGTGGATTAGAGGTGAAATTGATAACCTTTTCACTGTACCAGAAAAAAATAAGAAATCATGTTTAAGACATCAGCAAACAAAAAATATGATTTTCCAGTCCCTGTTAAAATGGAAGCTCCTGAAAGACCAAGACTCTTGTTTTATGTTGTATAAAGTTCTGTGTGGTATGTGACCTTATGATCCTGCCACGTCAGTCTGCATAATCAGACCTTTCTTCAAATTTTATTTGACCCATTGACCTTTTTTAATTCCAGTTAACACAGTGTTATATTAGTTTCAGGTGTACGGTATAGTGATTCAGCAGTTCCATGCATCACCCAGTGCTCATCACAAGTGCACTCTTTAATTCCCTTCCCCTGTGGTAACCAGCAGTTGTCTGTAATTAAGATTGACCCATTGACTCTTATTTTACTTTTCTTTTTTTTTCTTATTTTTCTAGAGATCCTTTTGATGCCTTTAGGTTTCTCTTGTGTGCCCAAGGGATAGGACTGTAGTTAATGATTTATCTTCTACAGTTACGGCATGTGGCTTAGAACTACATGTATTGATAAAATATTTTAGGTAGAAGCATACTGGAAGAATTACCTTAAAAAAATATTTTTAAAGCCCATTCAGGTATCTGTAATTTATTTCACTTTTTTTTTGTAGCGTGTTCCACACTACTCAAGACAGCACTTAATGGTGTCCCGTAGTCTCTGTTCAGCTGGATATGATTCTAATGAAAAAGTAAGTATTTAAATACTTTGAATAGCAAAGTTATTACGGTTTTACTTGTCTCCATGCTGTGTTCACTGGACAGATTAAATTTTATTAATGATGTATAATTATTGCTCTAACATCATAGGTTTTATAGGTGCTAAATCTTCCTTTTTCTCATTGTGGGCCACAACCAGTCTTAAATTTTGGTATCTATACCAAAAATTGAATAAATTTATAGTGTTTCCCTTGTTTTCTGCAGAATAATGTAACATTCTTAAATTCTAGGCATTTGAGAGATTTTGATTAAACTTTTTTTATTTTTTATTTTTATTTTTTATTTTTTTTAAAGATTTTTTTTTTTTTTTATTTGACAGAGAGAAACACAGCGAGAGAGGGAACACAAGCAGGGGGAGAGGGAGAGGGAGAGGGAGAAGCAGGCCCCCCGGTGAGCAGGGAGCCCGATGCGGGGCCAATCCCAGGACCCTGGGATCACGACCTGAGCCGAAGGCAGATGCCTAACGACTGAGCCACCCAGGCACCCCTAAACTTTTTTTTTTTTTTAAGATTTTATTTATTTGACAGAGAAGAGAGAGAGGGAACACAAGCAGGGGGAGTGGGAGAGGGAGAAGCAGGCCTCCTGCTGAGCAGGGAGCCTGACGTGGGGCTCGATCCCAGGACCCTGGGATCATGCTTAATGACTGAGCTACCCAGGTGCCCCGTTTTTTTGTTTTTGTTTTTTTTTTTCATTTACTTAATATTCATAGGATTTATTTATTTATTTATTTATTTATTATTTTTTTTAAAAGATTTTATTTATTTGACAGAGAGAGACACAGCGAGAGAGGGAACACAAGCAGGGGGAGTGGGAGAGGGAGAAGCAGGCTCCCCGCAGAGCAGGGAGCCCGATGCGGGACTCGATCCCAGGACTCTGGGATCATGACCTGAGCTGAAGGCAGTCGCTTAACCAACTGAGCCACCCAGGCGCCCTCATAGGATTTATTTTGAAGGCAGTTTTATATATTGTAAATTTTGGGACAAGGGAATTCCTTTTTTTTTTTTTTTTTAGTTTTATTTGACAGAGAGTTAGCAAGAGCAGGAACACAAGCAGGGGGAGTGGGAGAGGGAGAAGCAGACTCCCCGCCGAGCAGGGAGCCCAATGTGGGGCTCGATCCCAGGACCCTGGGATCATGACCTGAGCGAAAGGCAGACGCTTAACGGCTGAGCCACCCAGGCGCCCCAAGGGACAAGGGAATTCCAATAAAAATCCTGATATAGGATAATGGTTGAGGTTTGTAATATGAGAACGGGGTTTGAAAATCTACACTAGATTTAGAAGGTTTGAATATAAAGTATCTCACTGATACTTTTTATATTGATTATCTATTGAAATAATAGATTTTTGAAGTGGTGATTGTGGAGATAAAACATAATTTGTGACAGTGAAGGCCTCAAAGAGGGCAGGAGGGAGTTTTGGTTAGGAGATGGTTCAAGTTGAATATCATGAAGGTAGAACTGGTGAATGATTATTTGAGAATGAAGTAGCGAAGGTATCTTCTAAATCATCTCTTGAAGTATATAAAACTACTCAAAAGAATCTGGAGGCTTGGGGCACCTGGGTGGTTCAGTTATTAAGTGTCGGCCTTCGACTCAGTCATGATCCCAGGGTCCTGGGATCCAGCCCCGCATCGGGCTCCCTGCTCGGCGGGAAGCCTGCTTCTCCCTCTCCCTCTCCCCCTGCTTGTGCTCTCTCTCTCTGACAAGTAAATAAAATCTTAAAAAAAAAAAAAAATTCTGGAGGCTTGGAGAAAAGGTCTATGCCATCGTAGTTCAATAGCAATATAATGGGGACACAATTGCAGGGCATATCATTTTAAATTTTCTAATAGCCACATTAAAAAAAATTTTAATAGTATGTTTTAACTCTCTAAAGTATTATTTCGATAATCAATATAAAAAGTATCAGTGAGATACTTTACATTCAAACCTTCTAAATCTAGTGTATAATTTACACTTCTGGCATCTTGATTTGAGTAGCCACATTTGAAGATCTCAGTAACCTTATGTGGCTAGTGGTTACTTTATTGGACAGCACTGGTCCAAATGAATTAGCTGTGATTAATTCCCTGTTATGAAATCTATGTTTTTTAATTTTTTAAAGATTTATTTATTAGAGTGAATAGGGGGAGGGGTAGAGGGAGAGAATCTCAAGCTGACTTCCCGCTGAACACAGAGCTGGACATGGGGCTCTATCCCATGACCCATGAGATCGTGACCTGAGCCAAAACCAAGAGTTGGATGCTTGACCGACTCAGCCACACACGTGCCCTGAAATCCATGGTTTAATATGAAAACTTCAGCATAGACAGTATGCCTTGGGGTGCATGTATGTCTGTGCATTTCTGGACACATACTTTGAGTTCCAATCTAGAGGTAGTGAGCTGTCCTAACTAGAAACACTCTAGGGGGTGGTTAGCTAGTATTTGTACTAGAGGTCATATTCCAGAGTGGGGGTGGTACAGTATACTACAAAGGGTTCAGCTGTCTTTCTCCCTGTTAACTCTGGTAGCCTTTTTCGTTAGTATAATAGGTGTTAGGAATGGGCTGTCATTGATGAAAATAGTGGTATGCAAGATATGTGTTCTGGCTATTAATATCAATTCTTAGCCGCTGAAGTAGCAGAATGTAATAGTCTAGCTGGCCTTCCATTCTTTACCTTTAAGATAGAACCTATGCTTGATCCCTAAATGACGTCCTGTGTTTAGCTGCTTGTCTGGGGGTTCTCCATAGCTTGAGTCTGACAGTATGGCTAGCCAAATCAGAATATTGATGTATTTGCCTCAGGTGAAACTTTCGTGCAGTCTTTTGGAGCATTATAGAGTGAAGGAAGTTGAGCCTTCCCTGAGCTTATCCAGCAAATTTTAAGATCCTTTTTAATGCCTTTTTTTTTTTTTAAATATTTTATTATTTGAGAGAGAGAACACAAGAGTGGGGTGAGGGGCAGAGGGAGAAGCAGACCCCCCGCCGAGCAGGGAGCCCAATGTGGGGCTGGATCCCAAGACTTTGGGATCACAACCAGAGCCGAAGGCAGATGCTTAGCCAGCTGAGCCACCCAGGTGCCCCACTTAAGATCCTTTTTATTTCTGTTCATAAATGTATGTGTGGTGGAGTTTGATTTGAGACTTGTTTTTGCCATAACCTCATAGTGAGCTTACAATAGTAGCTGATTCACCCCTCACATTGGTGGCCATTGATAATTACTAAAAATAAATATGTATAACTGTCGGTTTAGGAAATTTGAAGAGCTCCTCCCCTTCCCCTTGGAATCTACTAAGGTACATATTTTGTTGTAAATGTCTGAAATCGGATCTGCCTGCTACCTTTGCCGATGTGAGATGTTGGGGTCTGGGAGCGAATGGTCAAGAAAGAATTTTTGAGACGTGCAAAAAAGGTGGTTTTATTAAAGCAGGGGGACAGGACCTGTGGGCAGAAAGAGCTACACTGGGGTTGTGAGGAGGGACTGATTATATCCGTTCAAGTTGGGAGGGGCTTAGGGATAGTGGAAGTGTCTAAGGAATTTGGAAGCTAGGTTTCCAGGACCTTGAGGGTCATTTACTATAGTCTAGTAAAACCTTAGTCCATGAGACCCTTCAGGTGGATATCAGTGGGCCATATGTTTGGAGGATGATTGCTAACATATATCCTGGGGTGGAGTGTAAAGATAAAGGAAATTTTCAAAGGGATTTTTTTTTATACTAAGGAAGACGTACAGGATACTGGAGGAGGGGCTGATGTCAAGCTAAGGTTGCCTTTTGCCTCTAGCAAAGTATTGACATTGAGGCAGTTGAGTTCCTGGAGGAAGGTCAGTCTGCCTGTCCCAAGCACTTGTCAGTGGGCCATAAGTTGTAAGGAAGTTTAATTTTTTTCTATATTTCTTTTGGGCCTTTGTTCCCCACGTCATTTGCCATCTCCTTTGCTGTACCTTTTCCTGAGGTAATTGTGGAGAAACTGTGTAGTGTGCTCAGTCTTGACAAAGTCTATGATACTTTCTGGCACCTAGTGGTCGTTACTGGTGTTGGACTTTCAGACCAAATTGAAGGTTTGCCCTCATGTAGAGGGCCTTTCTACTTCTAGGAATTCTTGCTTATAGCCATTCATTAAATACTGTACTCTTTGTTCTACTTTATTGTTCCTGTTTTAAGTGCAGGTAGATCTGATCTTTGTTAAGTAAATTGTCATCTGAACTTGCCTTTGACTCCTTTTTTCACTCCACATTTTATCAGCGACTCATATCAAGTCGAAATCGGGTAAAATTTAATTACTAAAAATACAATACAATTTTTTCAATTTGAATTTTAACATGTCAACTTGTTTCAGGTATGTTCATAAGAATAGGGAAGATTTAATAGTAATCTGCTTAGAAAAAGACCAGGAGGTTTTAGTGGGCCTTAGGTTAGTGTGAGCTGGTATAGTACTATTGAATGCCTGGTACAGCAGACGTGATCTTAATTTGTTTATAATTTATATTTATTTATAATTAATAATTTAAAATTAAATTAATAATTTAAAGCTTCTCCCATTGATCATGTTACATCCTGGTGTGTTTTGACATGAATATCTGGGTGTGAGCTCTGGTTCACAGTTCCCCTGTGAACCTGGTTAAGTGACTTAAGCAAATGCTGGCCTCATCAAGCCTTAGTTTTCTCATTTGTAAATTGGGAATGTGCTCAACTGACCTCCTAGGACTATTGTGAGGATGAAATGAGAGAGTGCACAGAAGGGATGTGTCCTGGTACCTGGCATGTAGAAAGCATGTGTCCTAAATGTCAGCGGCTTAATGCTTAATATTAGTCTTTTTTTTTTTTTTTAAGTAGGCTCCATGCCTAGTGTAGAGCCCAATGTGGGGCTTGAACTCACAACCCTGAGATCAAGACCTGAGAAGAAGAGTCAGACACTTAACTGACTGAGCCACACAGGTGCCCCTGCTTAATAGTAGTCTTAACAACTTGGTTTTGTACATTTGGAAACAGGCTCAAAATCCACAGATAATAAGTGTAAGTGGGCTGTAAACTCAAGCCTGGGCTTCTCCTGAGGCAGTAGATTTACCCACTGTGCTAGCGCCTTGTCAGAAGTGTTGGTAAGGGGGGCGCCTGGGTGGCTTAGTCGTTAAGCGTCTGCCTTCGGCTCAGGTCATGATCCCAGGGTCCTGGGATCGAGCCCCGCATCGGGCTACCTACTCGGCGGGAAGCCTGCTTCTCCCGCTCCCACCCCCCCTGCTTGTGTTCCCTCTCTCTGTCTCTGTGTCAAAATAAATAAATAAAATCTTAAAAAAAAAAAAAAAAAGGAAGTGTTGGTAAGGGACTGTGTGGAGTTCTGTGGTCATTCCTTCAAGTACCCAGGGGAATGGGCCAGCTCAGCCCTTCTCTCAGGCTCTGAATGGAGTGAAGGGTCCTTGGTGGTTTTAGACCGTAGCTATGAAGATACAAATATGTGGAAGGGAAAGAAGGAAGGAGGGATAGAGAATGGAATAAGAGGAGATAACTTTTTTTTTTTTAAAGATTTTATTTATTTATTTGAGACCGAGAGAATGAGAGAGAGGAGGGTCAGAGGGAGAAGGAGACTCCCCGCCGAGCAGGGAGCCCGATGCGGGACTCGATCCTGGGACTCCAGGATCATGACCTGAGCTGAAGGCAGTCGCTTAACCAACTGAGCCACCCAGGCGCCCCTAAGAGGAGATAACTTTAAAAAAAAAATCCTCAGGAAATATCCATTGTTTCTTACCCTGGGTGACATCATTAGCACAGAGAACCACTGCTGCAAAAGTCCTTCTTTATCTCTCCTGGTACCTGAGAGCCCTTCTGTCTTCAGGATTCAGCTTCTTGATTTAAAGGTTGTTTTGTTTGTTTGTTTCCCTTAGAATATCTTTAGAGTGCCTTACATGTGACTCTCCACATACAGGATAAAGTCCAATTCCTTAAATGGCATATAAGTCCTTTCATAATCTGGCTTTTTTTTTTTTTTTTTTTTTACCCTAGCTTTGCTACAACTCCACTGCACATATTTTGTGCTTTAGGTATATTAAAAACTACTCGTTGGGCGCTTGGGTGGCTCAGTCTGTTAAGCTTCTGAGTCTTGATATCGGTTCAGGTCATGATCTCATGGGTCTTGGGATCGAGCCCTGCATTGGGCTCCCTGTCAGGGGAGTTTGCTTGGGATTCTCTCTCTCCCTCCTGCTCCCCTCTCCCCAGATATATCTTTAAAAAAATTACTTGTTTTCAGTGCTACCCTCTGCTTTCAATGTCCCTGCCGTAGCACATGCTGTTCACTCTTCCTTCTCTGCACTGACTTCAGCCTCTTGGCTATGATTGTGTTATAGCACTTACCACGCTTTGTTGTGATGGCACCAGATTGTACATTGAAGTTGTCAGATGCACTTGGTGTTTACCTGTAATTTTTGATACGGAGGGAATTTTAAAATTGGTGTAAATTTATTTGTATATACTTTGATAATCCTAGCTTATCTGAAAGAATATACAGGAAACTGGTAATAGCAGTTACCTTTGGAGCAAAGACCTGGGTGTCTCTATAGTATATCACCTTTGGTACCTTTTAAACCCTGAACCATATACATATATTTATTTAGAAGAATATCTTATGTATGGAAAGTTAATTGATACGGTTAGCTTTATTTAGCTTGTGTACTAATTGGTATTAATAGTCCTGTATTAGTCAGGGTTCTTCAGAGAAGTAGAACCAGTAGGAGATAATATGGAGATCTGCTGCCTCACAATTGAGGTCAAGTCCCATGATCTGCCCCCCGCAAGCCGGAGACACAGGAGAGCTGGTGGTGTAATTCTAGTCCAGGTCCAAAGGCCTGAGGACCTGGGAACCAGTGGTGTCATGTCAGTAAGTCCCAGGGAGGAGAAGACCCATGTCCCAACTCAATCAGGAAAGCAGAACAAACACTCCCTTCCTCTACTTTTTATCTCTCGGGCCCTCCATGGGTGGGATAATGCTCACCCACGTTGGGGAGGGCAGTGTACGGGGCTGAGTCCGCTGATGCACACGTTAGTCTCCTTTGGAGACACCCTCACAGATACACCCAGAAATAATGTTTCATCTGGGCACCCTGTGGCCCAGTCCGGTTGCACGAAAAATTAACTGTCACAGGCCCTGCACAGAGAAGACGCATTAGGTGCAGATACTCGTTTTGATACAGATTTTTCCCTGTTCGGTAGGTTCACACTCCTAGATTTGTCAAAAACAGTGTGGTGTGTGGCCCATAGGAGTGAATAATCATAGCTGTAGCTAACACCTCTTGAGGATATATTGTATGCTGGGCACTATTCTAAACACTTGAAGGGTGTTAATTCCTGCTCTCTCAGCCTCTTTTGGCAGGTGCTACTCTTACTCTTACCTTTTACGCACTAGGAAATGAGGGTCAAGAGGGGTGGCTTGCCCTTTTGTGATGAGCACTGGCTGTTAGATGTAAGTGATGAATCACTACATTCTACTCCTGAAACCAATACGACACTCTGTGTTAACTAACTTGAATTTAAAGAAAAACTTGGAAGGGAGGAGGAAAAAAAAAAGGGTGGCTTGCTCACACAAGAACACGTGGTAGTGTTGGGATTCCAACCTGGGCACTTTGGTTCCAGACTGGCTCTTAACTATATTCTGCCACTCAGATAAAAATTAAGATGGAGTTCTTAATCCCTATAATGTTATAATTTGTTATATTTGCTGTAACAGTTGCTGCATGTGTAACTTCACTGTGCTGTTTTTATCAGATGGCATCTGTTTAATACTTATAAAAATGGACATTTTAAAATGTTCAAAGAAGTATACTTTTTTCTTTGTATATTCTGTATATTCTTGTATATTCTTACTGTTCAACAGGGATTTACCATGACCATTTGGGTATAGAATGGCAGATGATTTTGCAGTCTCATGCTTGAGGTGAGATTAGGATATTTTAAGGGTCCATCTGCTCAAGGCTCTGAATGATTCAGGATTCTATCAGATTAGGGATTTACCAATTTTTAAGGCAGAGGCTTCTCTCAGTTCGGTGGAATAAGCCATGTGTGACATGAAGGTTCAGCCAAGACTTTGAAAGCCTTTTCCAGTGCTGAGATTGTGACTCCCTGTTGGGTTAAAATATTGCTTTCAGTTATATTAGATCATATATAGCTTTAACTTTCTTTTGGAAATGTAACTAAAACTTTTTCTATAGTTCTATTTAACTTATAACAATTTACTAACCCAGAAATAATTGTGTACTAAAAAGGTATCCAAATTACTTGTAATTGTGTGGTTTTTTTTTTTTTTTAACGATTTTATTTATTTGACAGAGACAGTGAGAGAGGGAACACAAGGAGGGGGAGTGGGAGAGGGAGAAGCAGGCTTCCCACAGAGCAGGGAGCCCGATGCGGGGCTTGATCCCAGGACCCTGGGATCATGACCTGAGCCGAAGGTAGACGCTTAAGGACTGAGCCACCCAGGCACCCCTGTAATTGTGTGTTTCTTTAAAAGGATTAGCTTGTACAATTTTAGAATAGTAAGAGAACCTTATTAAATAGTTTCCCCTTAGAATGTTATCAGTTTATATGTGGGAGTAAAGACCTACAGAGATTGATTTGCTTCAAGTCAGATAGGTTATCCTTAGTGGCAAAGCTGGGCTTAGAATTGAGGTCTCTAGCTCCCCACAGAATGGAACTACTCTATTATGAGGATTCAGCTGCTTCAGAATATGGTTATTCAAACTTAACAGTGTATTCAACTAGCATAACCTGCTTGGTCTGGGAATCTTTGGATATAAGCGTAATTAGTTTCTATTCTGAGTTATTGAAAATACCATTTAATGCCCAACAAAGATGGTGTAAAAATTATATCAAACTTTCCTTTGATAAACAACTCATGACATTTAGAATTTCCCTGAATTTAGAATATGAATTATTAAGTGGTCAAGCAATTCTATCTAAAATTTTTTAGCATTCAGAAATACCATTTGAAGATTATCTTTTGGCAAGAGAGTTTATATAGTCCACTTATGATTTACCGAACCTAATCAGTTGATGCTTTAACAGAGTAATTATAGGGCCAGATCCTACCAGATGAGTTTAGTAGCAACCTGGTTGTAGATGAACAAATGTATAATATTTAATACTACTCTAGGAAGTAATGTTTTTTAGGATCACGTCCAGTGTTGTGGGAAAGCTTATTTTCCAAAGTGACAGTAACAGTTTCTTATGTGTGTTTTTTCTCTCTTTAGACTTTTGATAAAATTCTTATTGCTAATAGAGGAGAAATTGCATGTAGGGTGAGTAGAATTTTAATCTTATTTTCCATTTTACTTTGTGAATTTTATTATTAAATCCCTTTAAATCCAAATCCTTGTTAATAATGTTTATGTATTTTAAAATAGGTTATTAAAACTTGCAAGAAGATGGGCATTAAGACGGTTGCCATCCATAGTGATGTTGATGCTAGTTCCGTAAGTATATTTTTGCTTTACTTGAAACAGGACCTTATTTGTAGTTAAAAAAAGTAAGTCCCCCCCCCCCCCCCCGCCCTGGCCTGAAAAGGATATACACAATTACAAAAAAAATCTAATTATTCACTCCTGTATTAAGCAAAATGGAAGCATCATAATGTCTTTAATATGTGTCTAAACTTTTTTCCCAAGGTTTTAAAAACCTAGAGTTTAAAAATTGCTGGACTAGTTGCTGACCATGAAGTAGATTTGAGGAAGTTCCATTCACAGATTGATGAGATGTTTATACCGTGCTGCCTTATGAGAGCACATTTTCCCATAGCTGAATTCCAGTTAATTGTTTAACCTTCCTAAGTGCTTCGTGTTCAGCTGAAGTTTGATAAAAGAACGATAGGCTAATACTAATTGGACATGAACAGAAGGAGTAGTATAAAGCAGTGAATGATACAGAATTTTATTGGGGATTTTTAACCACAGCAGGCATTTTTAGCAGTAATAAACTATGAAGGAATAGAAAAAAATGCCATGAGAAAAGAATGTAAATTATTGGAACTTTGGGGGATGAAATATAAGTAGTTGTACTTTAAGTTAGTGTTTTTCATTCTTGCACACTAATTTTGGTAACCGTACCTATTGGTAATGTCAGCTTTTATTGTATAGTAATACAATACAGAGGATTTTCAATATTTGTGATTTCTTGTTTTATCTAGAACTATGTTCATTTAGCTTTATTGTGACTGTCTTCCTTTTTTAAAAAAAGAAGGGAACCATTGGAAGCTTCTCTAAGTTCCTGAAAATAAAGGTTAGGTATTTATCTTGTTTATTTGACAGATGCATTTAAAATAGCTGTTTACTTAAAAGCAATTAAATCAAGCAATTAAACTTATTTTGTGTATATAGTTTTTTTGTTTAGTATTGGTTTCTGGCCTCTTTACTAATAATTTGTTTTAACTGATAACTTCAATAGTAGTTTATATTCCTTACAAGATATTCATGAAATAATGAGAAAACTGTTACTTTAGTCTCTTTCTTGATCATTAAACTAAGGCAATTATCAACAGCAAACTCCTTTAGAAAAAAGTTTGTGTCACCATCAGGCTAGTAATAGATTTTTTTTAATATTTTTTTTTTTAAGATTTTATTTATCCATCTGAGAGAGAATGAGAGACAGAGAGCATGAGAGGGAGGAGGGTCAGAGGGAGAAGCAGGCTCCCCGCCGAGCAGGGAGCCCGATGCGGGACTCGATCCTGGGACTCCAGGATCATGACCTGAGCCGAAGGCAGCTGCCCAACCAACTGAGCCACCCAGGCGCCCCGGGCTAATAATAGATTTAAAATTCCTTCTTCTTGGGATGCCTGGCTGGCTCAGTTGGAGTGTGCGACTCTTGATCTTGGGATTGTGAGGTTGAGTCCTATGTTTTGTGGAAAGATTACTTAAAAAAATCTTAAAAAACAACAACAACAAAACCAACCCTCTTTTTGTCTTGTGTTCATTTTGATTGTGTTAGCTTGTGAGGTGTTTTCATTCATGGATAAATTGAGAGAGAAAAAGGTTTGAATTGTGGACAGTCACTGTTTTTACATCAAGTCTGATAACCTTTCATTTACTTTTCTCATATCAAAATACAGGTAGTTCTCTATTCTGTGTTCTCATGAAGATGACTGTTGGCATGGATTGTCCAAAATTATTTATATTGTGATTTTTTTCATGTTTATATTTCAGTGTTGGTATTCTAGCCCCCAGTAGCATGACTACCTTTCTCATTCTTAAATTTCTAGCTTTGTATTCTTGTTAGGTAGAAGCTAGGACCAGTGGAAGGAGTGCCCTGAGACAGAGTCCCAAGTCCTTCAAGGGGAATGATAGAGACATGAGCTAGAGGCAAGGATGGGGATAAATAAGCTACACATTAAAAGTCCAGGAGCACAACATCCTGACCTTGTGGCTTCCAAGACCTTGGGGTTGACAGACCAAAGAGCCACAGGTGCAGAACTTGTGCTCTTCTCTTCCACTTCTGCCCCAGAGTAACCACTAGACTCGTTATAATGCATTTGCATTGTGGGTAGAGCCCCCCTCCCCCCCCTTGGACAAAGGCTGCCTTGACAGGTACTAACCTTGTAGGGTCAAAAACTCCTCCTTCCAACCTGTGGGAGGAGTTTGCTAAATGATTGGAAGCCCCCTGCATTAGAGACCACCCTACTGTCCATCACAGCTCCTCCCAGCCCAGAGAGACCCAGTAATATCCAATCCCAAAACAACCCAGAGGCCAAGTAGACCTCTGGGAGCTTGCCTGCTCTCCCACCTTGAGATTGTACTTTCTGCTTTAATAAAGTGCTTTGCACTTGCTACTTTCAGGCTGTCTTTATTAGAATGCAGGTCCTCATGTAAATCTTCTTGTGGTGAATTCAAGTACCGAGACCTTTGTTCACAGAACACAGATACTGTCACCCGTAACATTCTGATCTAGAGGTAGACTGTCCCTTTCCAGGCTTTGAAAAAACTAGTTTCAAAAGAGATGGTCTAAGTTTTAAGATGGTCTTTCATATCCTTCTAAAGCAGAGATGGTAGTTTCATATTTTAAAGACTTTTAGTCACTTTTTGCTGAAAGTGGAAAGGAAATAAGTCTACCAGATACCAAATACATAATTTATTTTTAAGATTTTATTTTTTGACAGACAGCGAGAGAGGGAACACAAAAGCAGGGGGAGTGGGAGAGGGAGAAGCAGGCTTCCCGCTGAGCAGGAAGCCTGATGCAGGGCTCCATCCAAGGACCCTGGGATCATGACCTGAGCCAAAGGCAGATGCCCCCACAACTTTTTTTAACATTTAAGCAGAGGAAAAAGGCTAACAGTTACTACAAATATTACGTGATAAGTCACACAAAGAAAGCCAACTACCTTGCAGACAATGTGTAATGGAAAAAAATTGGCTTTTAAAGATGATTATGCAGTTTTTCCATTGGTCCCCTTTCTCCTGTCCTGTTCTTCAAAATTGTCTTCAGTATTGTCTTTTTTTGCTCTTCTGTGTGAATTTTAGGATAAGCTTATTAGACACATCCACCATTTTTTAGCTATTGTAAACAAGACTTCTATAAACAAACTAGTACAAGTCTTTGTGTAAACATATACTTTCATTTCTCCTGGATAAACATCTAGGAGTGGAATTGCTGGGTCATAGGGTAAATGAAAGGTAAAGCAGCCTTTTCCTGTTGGGACAGTCAATCTGTTTGTCTGGAGAGTAAATATATTTTAGACTTTGTATGGTCTCCTTTGCATGTTCTTTTTCTTCTTTTGACCCTTTAGAAATGTAAAAACCATTCTTAGCTTGTGGGCTATAAAAAACAAAACAACCCCCCCCCCAACCAAAACTGTCCTTAGATTGGATTTAGCTTGTGGGTGGGTGGTATTTTGTCAACTCCTGGCACAAATAGATGCATTTTTTTTTTTTTAAGATTTTATTTATTTATTTGACAGACAGCAAGAGAGGTAACACAAGCATGGGGAGTGGGAGAGGGAGAAACAGGCTTCCCGCGGAGCAGGGAGCCCGATGTAGGGCTCGATCCCAGGACCCTGGGATCATGACCTTAGCTGAAGGCAGACACTTAACTGAGCCACCCAGGTGCCCCTAGATGCATGTTTATAAGAAGCTGCCAAACAGGTGTCCTACATGGTTGTGTCATATTCTGTTCCCACCAATAATGTCTGAGTGTTCATGTTGCTCTGTGTCCTTGCCCACACTTGGTTTTATCAGTCCTTTTTTTTTTTTTTTTAAGATTTTATTTATTTATTTGACAGAGACACAGTGAGAGAAGGAGGACAAGCAGGGGGAGTGGGAGAGGGAGAAGCAGACTTCCCGTGGAGCAGGGAGCCCGATGTGGGGCTTGATCCCAGGACCCTGGGATCATGACCTGAGCCAAAGGCAGATGCTTAATGACTGAGCCACCCAGGTGTCCTAGTCCTTTTGATTTTTGCTATTCTACTGGCCATTATGTGTTCTCATTGTAGTTTTAATTTAAATTCTCTGATGAATATTGATGAGTACCTTTTCATATTAATGGCCATTTATATTCTTAAGTGTTTGTTCAAACCATATAATTGGAAGAGTAGTACAGTGAATACTTGTATACCCTTTTCCTGGATTCACCAGTTGTTAACATTTTGATACGTTTGCTTATATCTGTATCCATATATATAAGTATATATTATGTTTCTTTTTTTTTTTTTTTGCTAAAGAATTTGAAATTAAGTTACACTGTGGCATTTCACCCCTAAATACATCAGTATTTATTTCCAGGAAAAGGATATTCTCTTACATATACCTTATCAAAGCTAGGAAAATTACCAGTTATTCTATAGTAGCATATGCAAACTATATTCAGATTTCCCCACTTGTCTCCAAATGTCTTTATTTTTTTAAAAAATATATTTTTTAAATTTATGGGCGGGAGAGAGAACAAGCAGGGGGAGTGGCAGAGGGAGAGGGAGAAGCAGGTTCCCCACTGGTCAGGGACCCCGATGTGGGGCTTGACCTCAGGGCCCTGAGATCATGACCTGAGCTGAAGGCAGATGCTTAACCAACTGAGCCACCCAGGCACCCCAAATGTCTTTATTTTTTTTTAACCTTTTTTTTTTTTTCTTTTAATGTATGCTCTACACCCAACTTGGGGATTGAACTCATGACCTTAAGATGAAGGTGCTCTAATGACTAAGCCATCCAAATAAATGTCTTTAATATTTTTCTTTGACTTACGGTTCAATCAAGGTTCATGAATTGTATTTGTGTATTATGCCTCTTTAGTCTCTTAATCTAAAATAGTCCTATCTTTCCTCCTTTCTTTGATTTTCATGATACTGATATTTTGAGGACTTCATGCTAATTGGCTTATAGATATTCTGGATTTGTTGGATTGTTTTCTCATGAATAGATTGTTTAAATATTTTTTGAGAAGAATACTTCATAAGTTATCTTACTATTGTATCCTATCAAGAGGTTCATAATGTTGGGTGGTTCTGGTTACACTAAGTTTGATGACTTGGTTGAGGTAGCTATTATCAGGTTTCTCCTCCTTTTTTTCTTTTGAAATTGTTTTTCCTCTTTTGAATTTTTTTGGGGGTGAATCTTTGAAACCATGTGAGTATTTGTCCCCCCAACAACCTCTCATCTAATATTTTTGCATCCACTGATAAAAATTATCTGGCACAATAATTTGGTTACATTTGTCTTATGCTGTCTGTTGAGACACATGTCAGATCTACTCCATTTTGAATCTGTTTTTTGGTATTATCTTTTTTTCTTATGTATTTGAGGCCTCCTTTCATGTCCTACTCGTTTTTAACTTTATTTTGAAGCTTCTATCATACTGCTGTATTATCCTAAGTTCCTAGTGTCTATTTCTGACTTTTCTTTGCAGTGGACAGTCTTCTCACGAGGTGTGTGGTTTTTGGCTTATGACCTCCTATTTGAAATCTCTGCTGTTGAATCCCAGCATGGTTTGGGTTGCAGTTATGGCCCTGTTGGGTGGGTGCTGTATTTGTTTCTACCAGGCTCTCCAGGGCGTCCCTCATCAGGGACTACTTTTTATATTAATTTATTGGCATGAGGTTTGCTGAATAGATTTTTTACTTTGAACCACAAAGTTTAAATATTTGTCTTCCATGTACTTAGTAGATTGATATTTTTCTCCCCTTTTCACTTAGGATGTCATTTTTTGAGCAACCTGGCCTTACGTAGGGAGTTTTCCTTCTAACCTTTAACTCCTTTCTCTGAGAGTTAAAACTCAGTTCTTTAGATTCTTTTTTTTCCTTACTAGATTACCAGTTTATTATAAAAGGATATAGCTCAGAAACAGCCAGATGGAAGACCTAAATAAGGCAAGGTATGGGGAGAGGGCAGGAAGCTTGCATACCCTCTCTAGGCACACCATTCTGTTTGAATCTCCATGTGCTCACCAACCCCGGTTCTTTAGATTCTTGAGATAACCCACTTCACTCTCCATGATTAGGTGTGCTATCGGCTCTGATGGATACTGTCTGGCTTTCAACTTCCTCTTTGTTTTTGATCCCTGGGGATTGCTTGTAGTTTCTTGTAAGCCAGGTTGTTCATTTAAAGGATGTTTGTTAAATTTAATCTAGAGATTTAGGTGCTTGTAGGGAGGGTTTTCAGGTTATCTAGTTGGCTTATTCTTGGATAGTCTTAAAAATAGTATGATATCCTATCCTCTGTTGAGGAAGTTGTCCTGCTTTTTTTGAGAAGTGAAGACTGATAGAGAGCAGTATCAAAATTGGACTTAGGAAGGCAGTTCACATATACTGATGAGATTACTGCAGCTGCATCCGGGGAATGAGGCCAGAATCCACAAGCAGTATAATGCACTGCTTTGGGAAATGGTCAGGGCAGGAAAGGCAAAATGGGAATTAAGCCTCTTACCAAGTCATGAATTATCTTTTATGTGTTCTCCAGGCCCTTATTATTCTTTGGAAAGATTTTTAGAGAATGGTTTATAAAGGGAAGATAGTCCTAGTGGAAGACTGTATCCTGCTGGAATTTTGGATTGTGTTGTAGCTCCAGATCAATTTGGGAAGTGTTACTATCTCAACATTAAGTCCTCCTATCCACGGATGTGGATATTCCATTTGATGGTGTTCCACTTTGGTTTCTTTAATTTCAGCAATGTTTTGTAGTTTTCAGAGTATAAGTTTTGCACTTAACTTTGTTATATTTATTAGTATTTAGTATTTTTGATATTAGGATGGTAATTTTTTAAATTTCAATTTTTATTAATTACAAGTTAATAGAAATACAATCAACTTTTGTATAGTGATCGTGTGTTCTGTAACCTTGCTGAACTTGTTTATTCCTCTGCGTGTGTGTGTGTGTGTGTGTGTGTTAAACGGATCCTTAGGATTATCTCCAGAAGACCATGTGCAAATAGAAATAGTTTTACTTCTTTCATTTCAATCTGGGTGCTTTTTATTTCATATTCTTGCTTAATTTTCCTAGCTTTAACCTTTAGAATGATACTGAAGTAGTGAGAGTAAGCATCTTGTTTTGTTCCTCATCTTTGGGGGAAAGCATTCAGTATTTCACAATTAAGTTTGATTTAGGCTCTGGGATTTTCATGAATTCCCATTATCAGGTTGAGGAAGTGCCTTGGTATTTCTAGATTATTGAGTGTTTTTTCATGATTGGGCATTGGATTATTTCAAATGCTTTTTCTGTGTCTACTGAGATAATGTGATTTTGTCTGTAGTCCTAGTGATATGGTGTATTACATTAATTTTTGGATATTAAACCAGCCTTGCATTCCTGGGATATATTACACTTGGTCATGGTATATAGTTTTTTTATATATGTTGCTGGATGCATTTTATTAGTGTTTTGTTGAGAAGTTTTCATCCATGGTTATAAGAGCTATTGATCTGTAGTTTTCTTGTGATGGCTTTGTTTTTGGTATCGGAGTGAAATTGGCCTCATAAGTTGGGAAGTATTCCCTCATCTCCTGTTGTTTTGGAAGAGTCTGTGAATAATTAGCATTAATTATTCCTTAAATGTTTGGTAGAATTCACCAGTGAAGCCATCTGGGTTTGGGCTTTTCTCCATGGGAAGTTGTGTTTTTTGTTTTACTTTTGAAGATTTTATTTTTTATTAAAGATTTT
Organism: Mirounga angustirostris; assembly: GCF_029215605.1. Taxonomy (NCBI): domain Eukaryota; kingdom Metazoa; phylum Chordata; class Mammalia; order Carnivora; family Phocidae; genus Mirounga; species Mirounga angustirostris. The sequence continues at coordinate 11,282,302 of NW_026991711.1, read as the reverse complement.
ATTTTTAAGTAATCTCTACACTCGACATGGGGTTTGACCTCACAACTCTGAGATCGAGAGTCGAATGCCCTACTTACTAAGCCAGGCAGGATCCCTCTGTGGGTAGTTTTTTGATTATTCAGTCTCTTGTTAAAGGTTTATTCAGATTTTGTCTATAGTTGGGTGTCTTTTTAGGGATTTGTCCATTTCATCTAAGTTATCTAGTTTATTGATAGGATTATAGTATTTCCTTTTTATTTCTGTAACTTTGGTAATAATTTATTTTATTCCTGATTTTAGGCATCTGAGTGTTTTTTCCTTGGTCACTTGAACTAAAGGTTTTCAATTTTATTGATATTTTCAAAGAGCCAACATTTTATCTCACTGATCTTTTTTTAATTCTCTGCCTCATTTATGTTTAGTCTTTATTCCCTTTATTCTGCTTGCTCTGGGTTATTTTGCTCTTTTTAAGAGTTTCTTTTCTTTTTTTTTTTTTTTTTTTTTAAGATTTACTCATTCACTTAGAGAGAGAGAGGCAGAGAGCAATCCAAGCCGACTCTGTGCTGGGTATGGATTCCGATGCGGGGCTCTATCCCACGCCCTGAGATCACGACTCTAGCTGAAATCAAAAGTTGGAGGCTGAACTGATTCTGCCACATAGGTTCCCCTTAAAAGTTTGTTAAGGTAGAAGATTAGGTTATTGACTTGAGGTATGTATATATGTATTTATTTATTTATATTTATTTTTTAAGATTTTATTTGACACACAGAGAGACTTGAGAGCACAAGCAGGGGGAGCGGGAGAGGGAGAAGCAAGCTCCCCGCTGAGCAGGGAGCCTAATGTGGGGCTCGATCCCAGGACCTCGAGATCATGACCTGAGCCAAAGGCAGATACTTAACTGATTGAGCCACCCAGCCTCCCTTTGAGGTCTTTCTTAATGTAGGTGTTGAACTGTATGCATTTTTCTGTTGTTTAGCTGTACCCGGTATGTTTTGGTATTTTGTTCTTCATTTTTATTTTGAAAGTATTTTCTTCTTTCCCTTGTGATTTCTTTTTTGACCCACTAGTTATTTAGGAGTGTGTTTAATCCACATTTTTTGTGAGCTTCCCAAGTTTTTCATTCCTCATTTCCTAGTTTCCTTCTATTTTGGCTAGACAGCGTGCTTCCTATTTCCTTCTTTTTTCTTTCTTTCTTTCTTTCTTTAAGATTTTATTTATTTGTTTGACAGAGTGCCTGCGCACAAGCAGGGTGGGGGGCAGAGGGAGAGGGAGAAGTAAACTCCCTGCTCAGCAGGGAGCCTGATGTGGGCTCAATCCCAGGACACTGAGGACACTGAAGGCAGACGCTTAACTGACTGAGCCAGCGTCCCTCTATTTGTATCTTTTAAAATTTCTTGGTGTTTGTTTTATGGTATAGCACATGTTCTATCCTGGAGAATGTTTCATGTGACCTCTGGGGGCGCCTGGGTGGCTCAGTCATAAGTGTCTGCCTTCGGCTCAGGTCGCGGTCCCAGGGTCCTGGGATTGAGCCCTGTATCGGGCTCCCCGCTCGGCGGGAAGCCTGCTTCTCCCTCACCCACTCAGCCTGCCTGTGTTCCCTCTGTCTCTCTCTGTCAAATAAATAAATAAAATCTTAAAAAAAAAAAAAAAAAAAAAGAATGACTATTCTGTTTTGTTGGAGTGTTCTCTAGATGCCTTTTAGGACTGGTTGGTTCACTGGAATACTCAAGTCCTGTGTTTCCTTGTTGATCTTCTGGTGTTCTATCCATTATTGAAAGTGGGGTTAAACATGCTTTTAAAAAATGTTAAGTATTTATTTTGCTTTGCTCAGAGTGCAAAATTGGTGACAATTATAGGCCTGTAACTGCATGAAAGAGCCTGAATAAGGTAAGAGATCACTGACTAAGGGACTCTAGGTTGTTATAGAAGGAATGGAGTAGGGTGTTCAGGTAGAGATTCTCACAAGAATTCTTTGCAGTTTTCAGTAAGCAAGAAATTTTGACACTACTTACTTAAATTGCTGTAGACCAAGAGAAAGAAAAATAGATTTCCTTTTAGAAAATACTTATTTTTTATGAAGCCACCATAATAACTCAGCAGTCAAAATCTGTGCAAAGATAGTAAGCGAAAAATAAAATTACGATGACTGTCATATATTGATAGAAGAATACTAATAGGAAATAGGATAACATAATTTATTTAAATAGTATGCTGCAGCCATGCAGAATGTATTCATGACATTTTGCTATGGTTCAATATTAGAGACTATTAATTTAATTGAATGTACTAATAAGTTAGTAGAGGAAAACTAGATGATCGTCTTGATAGAAGCCGAAATGTCATTACAAGAAATTCACTGTCGTCTTGTAAAATTCTTAGTAAAACAGGATTAGATGGCGTGCTGCCTTCCCTTAATAAAAAGGTTATACCTCATAGGAAGCATTCTTATGAAATTCAGGATGAAGACTGATAGATTTACTATCACTACTATTATTTAACAGCATTTGAGAAGTGCTAGGTAATGCAGTTAGGCAAGAGTTGTAAAATGGTGGGAGGGAAAGGCAGAAATAGTAAGATTGTATTGAGTTTCTAGTTACACAGTTAACTGAGTACCCTTTAGAAATAGTAAAAAAATAAAACTGGTAGTTAAATAAATCTATAGCTTTCCTATATGTATATTAACAAGGTAGAAAACACAACTTAAATGTAGCTTCATAGAAATAGTGGAAAAGGTAAAACACTTTGATATGAAATTTGTAAGACTTCTTATTTTTGTATAGGGAAATTGAATAGTATAAATATTATTTGAAAGTTAATGTACATTTTTCTGTTATATCCTAACATGTAAATTTGCAGAATGACCTAGCCAATTCTGCGGAGAATTGAAGAGGGGCCTGTTCTAACAGATACTAAAGTACATTTTAATACCTTATCATGAAGAAATAATTAGGGCCACTCCATAAAACTTTGGAACAAGGAGAGACAGGTCTATGGAGTAAACTCATTAGATTTTAGACAGAGGGCTGATACAGGAGAACTTCTTGATGTGTTGAAGAGGGCCTTATTATTATATTAGAAGGCAGGAGAGGTGGATTCTAGGCTTTTATACTATTAATCTGTGATTTTAGGTAGTCCCAGAGAAGTTAAGAAATGGAAAAGACGAGAAATGTTTGGGTTTAGTGAGTAGGACTTTCTAAATGGGAAGGTGGATCCTCCTTCATTAGTTTGGTGGATAATGGGAACAAAGAATTGGTGAACTTAAAGGTTGTACTCAGGGGCACCTGGGTGGCTCAGTCGGTTAAGCAGCTGCCTTCAGCTCCGGTCATGATCCCAGGGTCCTGGGATCGAGCCCCACATTGGGATCCTTGCTCTGCGGGGAGCCTGCTTCTCCCTCTCCCTCTGCCTGCCTGCCTGCCTGCCTGCCTGCCTACCTGCCTGCCACTGCTCCTGCTTGTGCTCTCTCTTTCACTGTCTCTCTCTCTCTCTCTGTCAAACAAATAAAAAAATCTTAAAGGTTGTACTCAAAATGCATGTTAGATTACTATTTACTTTTACAACTTTATTTTTTTAAGTAAAAAGACTAGTATGCTTTCCCATGTGAAATAGCAAAACATTTATTTATATCAAACCTCTGAAGGTATGGTTTTGATTTTTCTTAAAATGGATTAAATGATTCTGTATTTTAACCTTTGACTATATTTTCTATCTAGACTCTTAAACTGAATGTATCAATGTTTTGTTCCTTTGTGTATAATAATTTTGGATTTAAATGAGAAATACCTGATATTGACTGCTTTAAAACCAAAACTTAAAAATCAGGGAAGTAGTCATCGTGACTCACATCTTGGTCAGGCAGCCTGCTGTTTGAAGTATGATTCCTGGTGGGTATTGTAGTCTTACCCTTAGGATTCAGTAATGAGATTGAGCGGGGGTTTCCTATGAGCACTCTGGGATGATTGACAGTAAGGTGAGGGGAATCATCACTTAGCATGCCTACCCTTGATAATATTTCCCTGCTGTCTGGGGAGGTACTGAGGACAAATAGGACTTCGTGATGTCTATGTAATTAGTGTATGTTGGTTCCAGCTGAACAAACTGGAGGGTAATGATCAGGTAAATGAAGAAGGAATACATTAATGTAGGCTAAGGTATAAAAGACTGTTGGGAAAACCTTATAAAAATTTTATGGGGTTGTTAGAATATCTTTATTTTTTTATCTTTGCATTTTTTTAAGATTTTATTTATTTGACAGAGAGAGAGAGAGAGAGAGAGAGAGTGAGAGCAGGAACACAAGCAGGCTTCCCGTGGAGCAGGGAGCCCGATGTGGGACTCGATCCCAGGACCCTGGGATCATGACCTGAGCCGAAGGCAGCTGCCTAAAGACTGAGGCACCCAGGCGCCCCTATCTTTGCATATTTTAATGTTTGTCTTTATATATTATTAATATATTTGTTAGAATATTTTTAGTTTTATCTTAGATGTATAGAGATGAAAGCCTTTTAAAGGTAAAAACCTCATGCATTAACTTTTTATCATTTATATGGTATACTTTTCAGAATATTTTTCAACCTTTAAGTATTTGGAAAAGAGTTAAAGTTCTTGAGTTAAAAATACATTTCACAATCTGTTAAGAACTTAATCGTTGATCCTCAAATAGGAATAAACGACTAGGGGCAGGTTTGTAAAACTTTGGTGTTGATAACTGAATTCAGGTGACCATTTATTATATATGTGTGTGTAGTTGAGATGGTATATTTAAATGACATTTTCTTAAATTGCTTTTACCAGTACAGAATATTTTAAGATGATGGCCATGAGGGTCTATGTTTCCCAGTTGGTCATAATTCATTCAGAAATATTGCCAGTCATTTAGATTGCAATAGAAAAGCTATAGGATTCCTAATTCATTCTTGGTATAAATACGGATTGCCATTGTTCAATGTGAAGTTTTCTTATCAGCAACATAAAGTTGTACAACAAAGCCTCTGATAGTTACTGCAATACTACGTTTAATGGGAAGAGAGGAATTGGTTTCATTAATGTGATTTTGGACCTTGGGGTTTTGGTAATTAGGTAATTAAAGGGTTTTTAAATGGCATACTTGCTTTAAAACTTGTTATTGTTCACTTTTCTTGTGAAACTTAGTGCTTTCAGTAACCTTTTTGGATTAAGAATACAATGTATCTACCTCTGCAAATTTAAAACACTAGACTTTACAGTGAAGAACTAATCAGGAGAAGAAAGTATATGAGATGTTCAGACATTTTCTATTTTTGCTTTTATGGTCCTTGGAAAATATATTTTGCAGAAACATTATACTATATCAATTCAGAATGTTTTGATTAGCTTTGGCTTGGATAAATTACTTTCTCTATATTTTTGGGTAAAATGGAATAGGTTAGGATTCCTGGTAGGGATTTGTTCACATTAATATGGCTCATCAGGGACATTATATTTAATTGGAGATCCTGCAGAATAGTAGCAGGAGGCTGAAGAGAATTATTTAGCATTAGCAATGGCTCGTCTGGGAGTTGTGCACTAATCAAGGAGCTTGAGTGTTAGCAGTGGGGATGATGGGAATTATGACGATTATGACATGTAAGCATGTCTGTGTGCGAACTGGACAGGCAATGAGTTAATCAAGAAGTATATTAAATGGCTCCCATGCTGATTCATTATTATCTACCATAGTGCCTGTCAGGTTGTGTATTTAAGAAATACAATTATTGCTGAATTCAGTATGTGTAAATTCAGCCACCATTCTTTATTTTTCAATAAAATAACCTCAAATTACCTAATACATATAAAAATAGAAAAATGAACCAACCCTGCTGATTGTGTGATTCATGTATTATAGTATCTCTCTCTCTTTTTTTAACACTTCAGAGTGAACCCTTAATTTTAGATTCATTTAAAAATTGTTTGCTTTGCTCTTTCATATATTTGTTTAAATACTCTGGCTTATTTCTACTGCATAAAAAGTTTGGGTTCAAAAGCAAAATTTTTATATCTTTATTTTTCAAGATGAAAAGTAATTCCAGTATTTCCAAAAGATATTAATATTTAACATATGAAGCTGCAGACAAATCAAAGCATTAATCTTTCCACCATCAAAATGCTCCAAAATCAGGGGGTGGGCGTGGTAGTGGTAGATACCATTTCCTTTGCTTTGGTGGGTGGTCTCTTTGTGCCAGGTAGACCCATTCTGTACCCACCATGGTTAGAGCCCTCTGTCATGAAACTACCAGTTAGGAATGCTAGAAATGTACATATTTTGGGGTAATGGAACTAATAAATTGAATTCCTTTTAGAAAATAAATTGAAATACAGCAGAAATCCATGAGCAAACTGGATTATATCTATAGGCAAATTTATAGAGTTACCGTACAGATGAATACACACAGTTTCTTTCTTTTGTTGTAAGCACTGCCAAATTTAATAAAACTTTCTACCAAACTGTGACCTTCATGTATTAATTAAAACAATATTGTGGGTACTACTCAAAAGTGTTAACCTCGGGTGGTTGTTATTGAAATCCATTATCTATGGAGGCCGTATTAGTGGTCAGCTACATCAGAAATAAAACTTGCAACCAAGACCCTCCCTTGGGTGCTGTGAGCTCAGCAGGTTAAATCCTCAAAACCTGTCAAAGCTTCTTAAAAGACTGATAGTTTAAGCCCCCTGCAGTTAAAGGTAAACCAATCATTCCAGTTAGGAAGGACTAGGACTTTCTTTAGCAGCAATGTAAAAATTACCTTTGGGCAGGAAGAAGGAATTTATATCAGTTTCTTCATGTATGAATTATTTTACTGACGTGTGTTTGCATACTTGCTATTTAAAGAAAAAAATTCCAACTTTAAATCTGTGGAAAGTAATTTGTGAAAATTTTCATTTCTAAATTGGAAAAGGGTATCTCAAGACTTTCTCAATTTTGTTAACAAAACTGAACTTTTACTGATATTAAAATTTTAATTTAAGACCAAAACATGGTGAAATATTGTGAGTATATTTTGTTTTTGTATATTTCAAAATTTCTGGCAAAATTTAAACAGCACAGTTTGAAAAAGAACATAATGTGTTTCAGTGTAGTTAATGCCTGATGGTAGGAAAAAGCACTTACGGACTTTTTTTTTAAGCATCTATTTAAGAAGGTTTAGAAGCTCTGTTTTACTGAGAAAGGATATGTCAAAAAATATTTGAAAATATAACTTAGCTTTATATTTATTTTTATCTTGTTAAATTCTAATACAGTTAACATACAGTGTTACAGTAGTTGCAGGTGTATAATATAGTGATTGAACAATTCTGTACATTACTCAATGTTCATCATAAGTGTACACTTAATCCCCTTCACCTGTTTCACCCATTGCTTCACCCACCTCCCCTCTGGTAATGGCCAGTTCATTCTCTATATTTAAAAGAGTCAGTTTTCTTTTTCTTTTTTTCTTCATTTGTTTCTTAAATTCCATATACGAGTGAAATCATACGGTATTTGTCTTTCTCTGTGACTTCTTTAACTTAGCTTTTTACCTGCTAGATCCATCCATATTGTTGTGGATGGCAAGATTTCATTTTTTTAATGGGTAATTTTCGTGTTTGTGTATACATGTACCACATCATCTTTACCCATTCACCTATCCATGGACACTTTGTCTGCTTCCATAATTTGGCTATTGTAAATAATGCTACAGTAAACATAGCAGTGAATCCTTTGAATTAGTGTTTTTGTATTCTTTGGGTAAATACCCATTTGTGGAATTACTGGATCATATGGTAATTTTATTTAATTTTTTGAGGAATCACCTCCATAGTGTTTTCCACAGTGCCTGAAATCAGTTTGCATTTCCACCAACAGTGCGTGAGGGTTCCTTTTTCTCTACATCCTTCCTAACACTTGTTGTTTCTTGTCTTTTTTTCCTTGAGATTTTAAGTAATCTCTACTCTCATTGTGGGGCTCAAACCCACAACTGTGAGATGTCCCACTGACTTAGCCAAGCAGCCCTTGATTTCTTGATTCTAGCCATTCTGACAGGTGTGAGGTGATATCTCATTGTGGTTTTCATTTGCATTTCCCTGATGCGGGATGTTGAGCATCTTTTCATTTGTCTGTTGACCATTTATAGGTCTTCTTTGGAGAAATGTCTGTTCATGTCTTCTGCCCATTTTTAATTTGATTATGTGGGGATATTTGGTGTTGTATAAGATCTTTATATATTTTTTTGGAAAACTTCTTTTCTCGCTGCTTTTGAAATTCTTTTTTTTTTCCTGTATAGGGGCAACTTACCTCTTTGGGTTTATTAGTCTTTTCTAAATATTTTATAATGAATATCTTTTTAACATTTTTTAACATTTTTTATTTTTTAATACCCATCACCAGGCTAATCCATCCCCCAGGCCCCCTCCCCTCTAGAACCCTCCGTTTGTTTCTCAGAGTCCATGGTCTCTCATGGTTTGTTTCCCCCTCGTTTCCCCCCCTTCATTTTTCCCTTCCTACTGTCTTCTTTTTTTTAACATATAATGTATGAAATTCTATCTCTATCACTACTTTTTGTCACTTTAGTTACTATGTGTCCTGGTGTGGACCTCCTTGAGTTGATTTTGTTGGGGGCTCTCTGTGCCTCCTGGATCTGGATGTCTGTTTCCCTCGTCAGATTCAGGAATTTTTCAGCTTCAAATACATTTTTTGAGTTTTTTGCTCCTGTTTCTCTCTTCTCCTTCTGGGATCCCTGAAATGTGAATGTTATTAATCCTTGATGATGTTGCAGAGTTCCCTCAGTCTATTTTCATTTTTAATTAATTTTTCTCTCTCCTGTTTAGCTTGATTGCTTTCCATTACTCCTTCTCCAGGTTGCTGATCATTCTTCTGCTTCTTCTAGCCTTGTATTTATTGCATCTAGTGTATTTTTTTTTTTTTTTTTTTTTTGAGAGAGCACATACATGAGCATTGGGGGGGATGGGTGGAGCAGAGGGAGAGGGAGAGAGATAATATAAGCAGGTTCCGGCATGGAACCTGATGCAGGGCTTGATCTCATGACCCTGATATCATGACCTGAGCTGAAATCAAGAATTGGATGCTTAACCGACTGAGCCAGCCAGGGACTCCGCCCCGCCCCCCATCTAGTGTATTTTTAATTTCATTTACTGAGTTCTTCATCTCTGACTGATGCTTTTTATGTTTTGTCTTTGTTGAGGTCTGAGGTCCTCCACTCTTTTTCTCAAGTCCAGGGAGTATCTTTATGACATTAGTTTAAGTTCTCTATCAGGCATATTACTTACTTCTGTTTCATTTAGCCTTCTTGCTGTGAGTTTTGTCCTGTTGTTTCATTTGGGACATATTCCTCTATCTCCTCATTTATCTGACTCTGTGTGTCTGTTTCTCTGTGTTAGGAATGTCAGCGATGTCTCCTGCTCTTGAAGGTAGTAGCCTTATGAAGAAGAGGTCCTATAGTGCCCTGCAGGGCAGTGTCCCCTGTTCACCAGAACCTGGCACTTCAGGGATGTCTCCTGTGGTGGTTGTGTATGCCCTACTATTATGACTGAGCCCTGTTTGCTCTCAGTCCAGTCATCTTCGGTGGCAGTCTTTGCCTGTTGTGGATAGAGTTTGGTCTTTGTGTTGTAAATGGGCCAGGCTGGGTCGCCTTGGGTTTGAGTTGTGGTGGATCGGGTGTTTGTCAGAGCTGCAGTAGCACTGAACTGTAGGGTGCTTTCCCTGTGTTGTCCCCTGAGATACCTTTGTTGGTGGGCAGGGCCTGTAGTCAGACCAGATGTCTGTCCCCATCTCTCTGGGCCCACAGTCAAACTGGTATGTGTGGTTTCCCTCCCCTTCTCTGGGGCTGGAGTTCCTTTGGAGTGGCACTGGCACATTTTGGGCTGCTTGCACATCGCCACCTTTATAGCACCACTTTGGATGGACTTTTGCCAAGGGTGTGTTAGATGGGTGGTTCCTAAGAGAATTTGGGGTGGGGTGTCAGGAAGGTCTGTGCTGGTCTGCTTTAGGAAGAGACCTGCAGCCACCTGGGAAAATTCCTTCCGAGCCCGGCTGGGTTAGAGGGGGTGGGTCTGCAGAAGTCCATGGGTTGGGGTGTGCAGTTAGCAAGCCAGGTGTGGAGTGTTTACCCTGCACTGGTTCCTGCAGGTGTCTGTGTCTCTAGGCTAGTGGGGGCGTTGGGGGGAAGGGAAATGGCACCTGCCAGCTCTCTCGTTCTTGGAGAAGTCTCCCAAAGATCCCTGCCCTACTGACTGAGCTAGCCAGGTGCCCTGGAGATTTTTTGTTGTCTCTCTTACTGAGTTCCACTTTAATTTCTTTATGGTCAGAGAACATTGTGTTTTGTTTCTTTTTTATGTGTTAAGGTTTATTTCATGATGCATGTCTGGTGTATCTTGGTGACTTTCGTGTGTACTTGAAAAAACTTCCATCATCTGTTGGATGGATTAGTATATAAATGTCAGTTAGATACAGATGATTCATAGTGTAGTTTCTATTTGCGCTGATTCTGTACTGCTAGTTTGTTGCCTGTTACTGGGAGAAGAGTGTTAGATTCACCAACAATAATTAGGTATTTGTTTCTTTTCAGTTCTGATTTTGCTTTATGAAGCACTGTTGTTAGGTGTTTATGTGTTAAGGATTTGTATATTGTTTTATTAAATTGATTCTTTTTTTTTTTTTTAATTATGTTATGTTAGTCACCATACAGTACATCATTGGTTTTTGATGTGGTGATCCACGATCCATTGTTTTCGTATAACACCCAGTGCTCCATGCAGTACATGCCTTCCTTAATACCCATCACCGGGCTAACCAATCCCCTCTTCCCCCCCTTCTAAAACCCTGTTTGTTTCTCAGAGTCCATAGTCTCTCATGGTTCATCTCTCCCTCCAATTCCCCCCCCCCCATTTTTCCCTTCCTTCTCCTAATGTCCTCCATGCTATTCCTTATGTTCCACAAATAAGTGAAACCATATGATAATTGACTTTCTCTGCTTGATAAATTGACTCTCTTATTTAATGGTGTTCTTAGTTTGCTTTGTCTGATAGTAATAATGGAATTCCAGCCTTCTTTCATTGAATATTTGCATGGTATCCTCTCCCTCCTCCATTTTACTTTCAACCTATGGGTTATAATCTACATACTTAACTTTTCATAACTTACTTTGAATCCATGTATTATCACCTCAGTTGGAGTGTAGAAATCTTTCTATCATACAGGCATCTTTACTCTTACCTTTTATGTTATGGTTCTCTTATGTATTTACGTACATTAAAAACTCCATTAGACAGTCTTTTGCTTTCAACAGCCCAAACACATTTAAAGAATTCAAAAGAGGGGCGCCTGGGTGGCTCAGCTGGTTAGGCAGCTGCCTTGGGCTCAGGTCATGATCCCAGGGTCCTGGGATTGAGCCCCACATCGGGCTCCCTGCTCAGTGGGAAGTCTGCTTCTCCCTCTTCCTCTGCCTCTCCCCCTGCTTGTGAACTCTCTCTCTCTTTCTCTGTCAAATAAACAAACAAAATCTTTAAAGAATTCAAGAGGATAAGAATTGCTTATTATATTCACCCAGATGGTTGCTATTAGTATTCCTCTTTCACTCCTGAAGTTCCAAGTTTCCTTCTAATATCATTTCCCTTATATCTGAAGAACTTCCTTTAGCCCCCTTTTTTAGAACTGATCTGCTGGCAATTAATTCTCTTTGTTTTCCTTCCTCTGAGAATGTCTTTCTTGAAGGTGGGTATAGAATTCTGAGTTGATATTTTTTTTTACCCCACCAGTTTAAAAATACCGTGCTACTGGGGTGCCTGGGTGGCTCAGTTGGTTAAGTGCCTGCCTTCGGCTCAGGTCATCATCTCAGGGCCCTGGGATTGAGCCCCACGTCGGGCTCCCAGCTCAGAGGGGAGTCTGCTTCCCCCTCTTCCTCTCCCTCTACCCTAACCCTGCTAATGCTCACTCGCGCTCTCTCTCAAGTAAATAAATAAAATCTTAAAAAATAAGAATACTGTGCTACTTATATAGAGAAGTTGAATCACTATGTCGTACACATGAAATTCATGTAACATTGTCTGTCAGCTGTCCTCAAAGTAAAAAATTTAAGGGGCACCTGGCTGGCTCAGTCAGTAGAGCATATGACTCTTCATCTTGGAGTCATTTGTTTGTACTCCACATTTTGGGGGTAGGGTTTACTTAAAAAAAGCTTTTTTAAAATTAAAAACATAAACAACTCTTGTTCTAAAAAAAAAAAAATTAAAAACACTGTGCCACCTCTTTTTGGCTTCTCTGGCTTCTAATATGAAATCTATAGTTCTTTAAAAAAAAAAAAAAAGACATCTGTAGTTCTTTGAGTAATTATTCCCCTATAGTTAATGTGTTGTTTTTCCTCTTTTTGTTTTCAGGATTTGTTTTCTTTGTCTTTAATTTTCAGTGGTTTGGTTAGATGTGTTTATTATTGATTTCTTTTTGTTATCTTTTTTGGGGATTTGTTAAGATTCTTGAATCTGTAGTTTTATGTCTTTCACAAACTTGAGTTTTCTGCCATTTTTATTTCAAATATTTTCTTAGCACCATGCTGTTTTTCTTTTTCTTTTTGTTCTGTGATAACCTGTATTTAGGCCTGTTGTCATTATGCCATAGTTCTCTGAAGCTTTGTTAGTTTTTTCAATTTTTTTCTCTTTGACTCAGTTTGTGTAATAGATTTCTGTTGACTTCAAGTTAATTGACTCTTTGCTATTGAGTCCATCCATTAAGTTTTAAAAAACTTTTTGGTTATTACGAATTTAAGTTAAAGTTTCTGTGTGTTCCTTTTTACAAATTCTATTTCTTATGGTTCCTCATTTGTTTCAAGAATGTTTACTCTTGTATTTTGGAGTATTTTTATAATCACTTCCTTAGTCTTTGTCAGATAATTTCACCAGTTTTGTCATCTTGACTTTGGTGTCTATTGATTATCTTTATAAGAGTTGAAATTTACCTTGTTCTGGGTGTGCTAAGGAATTTTGGATTGTGCAGTTGACCCTTGAACAACACCGGGGTTAGGGGCACCAAACATCTGTACACTGAAAAATCCACATACAAGTTTTGACTTCCCCAAATCTAATAGCCTTCTATTGACTTACCTGTAACAGTCAAGTAGCGTGTGTGCATGCGCGTGTGCACACATACACACACACACACACACTTCAGCTTTTAGAAACTGTTTATTTCCATCAACCTTATTTCCATTTTGTTTGCTTTTGTGGAAGTGCAGCTTAAGACTCAGTGGTTGTTCCTAGCTATTCAGTGGGCAGAACAGTGGGAGCTGCGGACCAGTCTTCAGCGGCAGGCTCTGTGTTCCAGTCCTCAGTAGGGAACTGCTGACGAGGTACAGAGGGCCCCTGCATGTCTTCAGACCAGTCTGCGACTTCCCATTGAGTTATCCATGAGCCCAGGAGCTGGAGCAGTCCATTCACTGTGAAATTCCTCCACAGCCTTTTCAGCAGTGGCCTGCTTTTCAGTCTCTTGAGGATCTTAGGAAAAGTTGAGATGAGGCATGACCTCCCAGATTAACACAGATTTTGTATCTTATAGGTATTATATGCTATACTCTTACAATAAGCTGGAGAAAAAGAAAATGTTACTAAGAAAATCATAAGGAAGAGAAAATACATTCACAATACTGGGGGAAAAAAAAATCTATGTGTAAGTGGACCTGTGCAGTTCAAACAAGGCTTGTTCAAGGATGCAGCTGTCTTTTGGATATTGTATGTATTATGAGATTGAATCTTAAATTCTTGAGAGAATGTTCTTTTTGTTTTAGCAGCAGTCAGCATGGTTGGCTTCAGAGTGAATGTTGTCATCCTTTTTCTGTTCGGTATAGGCCTTTGTATGTCTCAGAGGTGTAATACCATCTAGGTAGTCCGAGATCTGTGGTCTCTTAGTTGAGTTTTAAAATATTTTTGGTATGCTTATTAGGATCATATCTATACATGCCCAGCCTAGGGATGGGCCCAGGAGTTGATGAACAACTTTATTGGGTCACCTCACGCTAACTTTTCCTTTGTTATCTGTGCTAGGCCTTCCATTTTCATTCCTCTTACTGAGAAAACTGGGATTTGGGTTACTTTGCATTGTTACATCTGTGTCTATGTTTATGGCCAGGTGTTGAGAGTACAGGGGGAGACTAAGGAAAACTGTTTTTTTTTTTTTTTTTTTTTTTACTCACAACACTTCTGGTGCTAAATATGTGGGGTTTTCCCCTCATACCAAAAGCCAGTTCTCTGGCTCTCTGGACACCAGCTGGACGTTGTACAATTTAATTCAGCACTAATACCAACTACCTGAAGTTAGATCCCGCAGGTTAAGTCTTGTGGGACTGCCCTTACTTCAGATGTTTTCTTAAGTGCTGGGTTATCACTTGTACTTTTTCCCAACTGGCTATAAATCAGGGGTTTCCACAGCCCCCTCCTCAGGTTTGGTAATTTGCTATCATGACTCACAGAACTGAGGCAAATACTTTACTTAACATTTACTGGCTTACCAGAAATGATATCCTAAAAGATACAAATGGATAGCTAGGTGAAGAGGTACATAGGGCAAGGTCTGGAAGGGTCTTGAGCACAGGAGCTTCTGTCCGTGGAGTTAAGGGGTGCCACCTTTCTGGTATGTGGATGTGTGTTCACCAAGTCAGAAGCTCTCTGAATCCCATTGCTTAGGGGTTTTATGGAGGTTCCATTATGTAGGCATGATTGATTAAATTGTTGGCCATTGCTGATTAACTCACTCCTTAAGTCCCTCTCTTCTCCCCTGGGGTTAGGGGAAGGAGGTTGAAAGTTCCAACTCTCCGATTGTGCCTAGGTTAATCTGGTGACCAGCCCCCATCCTGAAGCTATCTAGCCCCTCCGCCCCCAGGCGTCTTATTAGCATACAAAAAGACACTTATCACTCCGGAGATTCCAAGGATCTTAGAAGCTCTTGTGTCAGGAACTGGGGTCAAAGACCAAATATTAGAACAAAAGATGCTCTTAGCACCCCTATTTATCAGGAAATAACAAGGGTTTTAGAAGTTCTGTGTCAGGAACTGGGGGCAGAGACCAAATACATATTTCTTCTTAGGTCAGAAAGAAAAAAGACAGTGGGAATTGACCTACCCTCATGGGACTGCAGTTTCACTGATGGAAGAAGAATGTTCCTTCTCTGACTGTTTTGGCTCCTGCAGGCTCCCATTTTGCCTCTTGGCTCCTGTTGCAGCCATAGAATTACTTGGTGGCTGGGGCGCAGAAGAATCAAGTTTAAAACAATAACAAAAAAAAAACCCTGGGAGATTTCTGTAGTGTTCTAAGTCTTAGGAGCTCCCTTTTTTGCTTTTCGAGTTAGAAGTATAGGGCTTCTCCTGGAACTCTCCCTGTCAGCACCCCAGTACTTACTTTGGGTATCAGATTTTGTTGATTAGGCAGGGGGGGATCTTGGAAAAAGTGAAAACTCACCACTGGTTTTTAGTTGAAGTTTGTTCTTCCTCGATCTGCCTGCTACTTCTCAAGTTTCACAAATACTTGATTCGTGTATTCTGTTCAGATTTCTTAGCTGCATTTAGTGGGACAGACAGAATGAACTACATTTACTCCATTTTACTTGTAATTAGAATGACCAGGGGTGTTTTTTAAGAGTCACTTAAAAACAAGTGTGGGAAGGCATTTGATGTAGCTGAATGGCTGTTTGTGTCCGATATTATGCTGTATATCCTCTATTATGGAAAAAGTTTGGTTAGAAAACAGAGGAAAAGAAGAGGTTTTCATTGTTAACAGCACTGCCTGTTAAGTTTTGTCTGAGATTTGTGGGAGAGAAAGCATGTTTATAGCTAACTGCTTAGAATGGCCCAACTGCAGCAACCTCCAGTAAGTTGCTGTTGGTGAAGTATAACATTCCTCATATGCACATTATTCTCTTTTCATAGGAGCTAAACGTTGAGAGCCACCGACTTCCCAGTTAAGGCCTAAACTCTTTACTGGGACATTGAAGATTGCTTTTGAGGTGGTTTCCCTTCTAGTCTTTCTTTCTCTTCCCCCACCCTCTCCCATCAGGACTTCTTTATACACCTTGCTGTCAAGCTGTTTTGGGGATGTCTGGATAGGCTGGAGCCTTTCCCATTTCCATGACTTTGAGTACAGAAGTTGTCCATTAGTTATCCTCTTTGCTTTTTTTCCATTTATTAGAAATTCCCTTTTATACTTAAAGAATGGATTCTTCATGAAATCATTTTCGGTGTTAGCAATGTTTACATTGCTCCAGTTTATTACTTCTGATTGCACATGGTGTAGAAGTCTGCCTTTTGTTCTAGCCTGAACTCTTGGAAGGGAGAGAACTGTAATGTACCATCTCTTTATACCCTGCTGTAGCAGAGTGCCAGTGATAAATGTTGGAATGAGTCAAGGAAGGGAGAGGGAATGGTTCAGGGTCTATTTAATGGTAAAGGGATATGGTGGGTGGAGCATAAAATAGTTGAATTAGAAAAGAGAGTGAAAAGCAGAGACTAGTACTGTATAAATGGAATTAGAAGCTTATGTTTTGGGGGAAGATGTTTTATTACTTTGGGTTTTAGAAATAATACTCAGGTAGTCCTTTTCCTTGTCTTTTTATTCCGTAGTTTTTCTTTTGGAGGGACAGCTTTTTCTCTTGTTCTTTCTGCCCAGAGAGCCAGCTGCCACAGATTTTTCTACCTTGTGTTGTCCAGATGTTCCTCTTAATTTGAATACATTTATTTACTCTTTCATACAAAAGAGGCGTGTGGATAGCTGCACCAAGTATTCTTTCCTAAGCCAGCCAGACATTTGGATTTGGAGAAAAGTTAGATTTTGAAGTGAAAGACAAGTAGCTTGTACCTATGAAACCGGTTGTTCATGTCTTCCTTGCCCATTGATGTTGCCAGGTTGGGCCCCGTTTTACCTCTGTCTTCATAGTACGTCTTGTGATGAATCTATTTCCCAAAGTAAGGACCGAATTCATCATGAAATCTGAGATGCAGTGAGCCTTCGTACAGACTGGAGTCTCTACCGTGGTACTTCAGTGCCCTTGGGAAGCTCCCTGAACTTAGGCAAGCTTGGGCTTTTATCTGGTGACGTTGGGCTGTGGCCTTGCAGGGTGGACCAGGCTCCCTGTGGGAGGCAGTACTGTGGGAGGTGGGTCATGCTTCAACCCAGCAGGTAACTTGATCTCCCCTGACAGACACAGTTGAATTCTTACTCCTTTATGACTCCCATTCTCAACCTTCTATGATGCTTTAATTCCAGGGAAGGTGGAAGATGGGAGCCCTATCTTTTTTTTTTTTTTTTTTTTAAATGTTCAGCTGAAGTATTCCCCAGGACTTTTTTTTTTTTTTTTTTAAATGTATTTATTTATTTGAGAGAGCGAGAATGAGAGAGAGTACATGAGAGGGGGGAGGGTCAGAGGGAGAAGCAGGCTCCTCGCTGAGCAGGGAGCCCGACGTGGGACTCGATCCCAGGACTCCAGGATCATGACCTGAGCCGAAGGCAGTTGCTTAACCAACTGAGCCACCCAGGTGCCCCCCTATCTTTGCCTCAGTCCTGATTCCCGAGCTCTGTTTACCTGATTGTGTTTCTCATAGTCTCCAGACTAAGTCCTCAAAGAAGCACTTCTCAGCTTTTATTCTGTTCCTGATAGCTAGGACCAGGCATAGAGCCACAAGTAAATCCAGTGATTGGCAGAAATCACTTTGGATCTAATTATTGAGGTTAATTATTAGGCTTGGAGCTCATTCAAAGTACTCATTCTGACCTCTGGGTGGAGAAGAAATTTTCTTGTTTGGGAGATGGTGAGGAAAAAGATGATTTATTTTTAGAGAGAGAATAAAAACATTTCCCACATGTTTTTGGTGGCTTCATGTGTCCTCTCCCTGCTCACTGGGAATGACTGTGCTGAAAAAAACATTTTGAGCTCCTTAACTGCTTTTCATGATTGCTGTTTCAGTCAAGTAAGGGAGCTAACTGTAGAGTGCCAGGAATTTTGAGGAGAGGACCATTTGTGTGGTTGATTTTGCTATTTTTTTTTAGAAAGATTATTTACTTGAGAGCGGGGGAGAGAGCGAGCACGAGCCCGCCAGGAGGGGAGGGGAGGGGAGGGGCAGACGGAGAGGGCGAATCTCAAGCAGACTCACTGCTGAGCACAGAGCCTGAGGTGCGGCTCCATCTCAGGACCCTGAGATCGTGACCTGACTGAAATCAAGAGTCAGGGGCTTAACTGACCGAGCCACCCAGGCACCCCTGATTTTGCTATTTTTAATAGTCATCTAAAGCTCTTGGTGAGAAAGCAAGCAGTCACAACTATAAGTCAAGGGCTTTCATGTCCTTTGTGAACCCAGCAGCAGTATTGGACGATTTGGGGAGTGGAATCTGAGGTTGGAAAGCCAGCTTTGGGAGCTTCTGCAAATGCCTTGGTATCTGGTGGAATGGCTGCGCTGAAAAGGACCTCTGCCATTTGCTGCACTAATGGAGGAATGGTAGCAGGTGTTCCTTAAAGCTAGGTTGCATTTGTGGCCTGCGGTCATTTAGGAACTATATGGTGATTTTCACATACCCATTTTGATACCAGATTAGATTTGCAGTAAGGATTTGTTGATATTTTTCATGACCATCTTAAAAAGTTTTAACTGTTTCATTTAGAAAATAATATTCACAATTTTTGATTTTTTTTTTTTAAAGATTTTATTTATTTATTTGAGAGAGAGAGAATGAGAGACAGAGAGCACGAGAGGGAAGAGGGCAGAGGGAGAAGCAGACTCCCTGCCGAGCAGGGAGCCCGATGTGGGACTCGATCCCGGGACTCCAGGATCATGACCTGAGCCGAAGGCAGTCGCTTAACCAACTGAGCCACCCAGGCGCCCCACAATTTTTGATTTTTAAATTAAAAATATACATGCTGTATTTCCTGTGGTAAGAAATACAAAATTTTTTTTTTTTAAAGATTTTATTTATTTATTTGAGACAGAGAATGAGAGACAGAGAGCATGAGAGGGAGGAGGGTCAGAGGGAGAAGCAGACTCCCTGCCGAGCAGGGAGCCTGATGCGGGACTGGATCCAGGGACTCCAGGATCATGACCTGAGCCGAAGGCAGTTGCTTAACCAACTGAGCCACCCAGGCGCCCAGAAATACAAAATTTTAAAGAGTCCTGACATCTAATTTAAGCTGTTGGGATAAATCGGACTTCATCTTCCTGTCCCAAATTCCCAGGGAAGAGAAATACTTAAAAAACCAAAAGAAAAATAACCAGAATTTTAGTGCAGAATAGTGGGAATTATGGTCCTGAAAACGATGAGGCATTTCTGAAGGAGAGATGGCAGATGTATTCATTCAGCAGAAAACCCTGGTCTAACACACAGGCAGGGGAAAATGGCTACAAAAGGTGGAACAGCTTCAGAAGAGAAAGATCCAGAGCAGGAAGGGGAATGTTGGGCAATTGATAGGATGTTTGGTTCAGAAACCTCATTATGATCATCCAGCTGGGTTATTCCTCCATGCTGAGCGTCTGTCAGGGGAATGGTTGGTAAACTGTAGAGCCATATCTTGGAATTCTTTAGTAGCTAAAGAAGAATGAGGTAGATCTCTACATATTGACAGAACATCTCTGAGACATATTAGGGATTGAAAAAGAACCTGTGAAATGGCACTAGAATAATACTGTTGATGTTTGTTTATTTTTATTTTATTTTTTTTCTTCAAGATTTTATTTATTTATTCATGAGAGACAGAGAGAGAGGCAGAGGGAGAAGCAGGTTCCCAAGGAGCAGGGAGCCCGATGCGGGGCTCGATCCGAGGACGCTGGGATCATGACCTGAGCCGAAGGCAGACGCTTAAACATCTGAGCCACCCAGACGCCCTTTATTTTTTATTTTTTATTTTTAATACTGTTGATGTTTAAAAAACTCCACACTAATAAGATTTTATAGTTTTTTTTTTTTTTTTTTTTTTTAAGATTTTATTTATTTGACAGAGACATAGCAAGAGAGGGAACACAAGCAGGGGGAGTGGGAGAGGGAGAAGCAGGCTCCCCGCTGAACAGGGAGCCCATTGCAGGCTTGATCCCAGAACCCTGGGATCATGACCTGAGCCAAAGGCAGACGCTTAACGACTGAGCCACCCAGGCGCCCCAAGATTTTACAGTTTTACAGTTACATACATTGCATTAAAAGCATAGACCGGGGGTGCTCAGCAGTGCCACTGTTGACATTTTGGATTGGATAATTCTTTGTTGTAGGTGGCTGTCCTGTGTATTGTAGGGTATTTAAATCCTCCCTGGCCTCTACCTACCAGACACCAGTAGCATCGCTCCAGTCCGGAGTGGTGACAAGTAAAATGGTCTGTGGACTTTGGCAACTGTGTCCTGAAGGACAAAATTGCTTCCTGTTGAGATCCCTTGGCACAAAGGTCTAAGAATGTTTACTCACCTGAGAAGTGATTCCTGGACAGAGAAAATGTAATGGGGACAGAGGTACGGTTAGTGGGATTATTAGCTTTATTTTGAACAAGAATAATGTTTAGGTATTATGTGTAATTTACAAAAAAAAACCCCAAAATAGGGCGCCTGGGTGGCTGAGTCGTTAAGCGTCTGCCTTCGGCTCAGGTCGTGATCTCAGGAACTTGGGATCGAGCCCCGCATCAGGCTCCCTGCTCTGCGGGAAGCCTGCTTCTCCTTCTCCCACTCCCCCTGCTTGTGTTCCTGCTCTCGCTATGTCTCTCTCTGTCAAATAAATAAATAAAATCTTTAAAAAAAAAAAAACAAAACCCCAAAATATATCTTTGCTTATTTGTAAGATCTCTATATTAAACTTAAAAATGGCTAATGGTCAAAAGGAGAAATACAAATAGTTCACAGTGGGGTGCCTAGGTGGCTCAGTCGGTTAAGCGACTGTCTTCGGCTCAGGTCATGATCCCAGGGTCCTGGGATCGAGCCCTTCATCGGGCTCCCTGCTACGCAGGAAACCTGCTTCTCCCTCTCCCACTCCCCCTGCTTGTGTTCCCTCTCTCGCTGTCACTCTCTCTGTGTCAAATAAATAAAATCTTAAACAAAACAAAACAAAAAACAAATAGCTCACAATGTGAAAATATGCCCAAAGTCACTAATTATTAGGGAAATGCAAATTTAAAAAAAAGTGAAGAATCCTCCTCCCCACCCCCCCACCCCCCCGCTTCCATTAGTTAATTAAAATCCAAAAGATCAGTTATTCAGTGTTGGTGTGGGGAAATTCGTCTCTGGTAGGCATGTTAATTGACATAAGCTTTTAAACGTGTAGTTTGTGGTATTTAAACTTTCAAATATTTTTCTTACAGATATACACGCGTACAGATTGGCGTGTTTAGGGAAGCCTATTGCAGCTCTTAGTATCTGCAAATTGGAAACCATATCCATTATTGGAGGAATGGTTGAATAAGTTGTGGTTTACTCAGGGTACTAGGACGTTGTATACCAGTTAAGCAAGTTACAGATGTTGTATAGCTGTTAACTAAGTTGAAAGAATAATATATAGCAGGATATAATTTATGGGAAAAAAATCTTAAACATAAAGCGATGCACTTTCATGCATGCATGTACATATGAAAATGTTTAGGTAAGTCTGGAAGGATGCATACAAAACTGTTGGTAATTGCCTTTAGGTAGAAAGTGGGATCTTTAAGGGGGTGAGAAGCAATGGTTATCTTTCTTGCTTAAACTCTTTGTGTTAGTGGCGCCTTGTTTTAGTGGCGCCTGGGTGGCTCAGTTGGTTAAGCATCTGCCTTCGGCTCAGGTCATGATCCCAGGGTCCTGGGATCGAGCCCCCACGTCAGGTTCCTTGCTCAGTGGGGAGCCTGCTTCTCCCTCTCCCCTCTGCTTGTGTTCTCTCTTGCTCTCTCTCACAAATAAATAAAATCTTAATAAAAATCGAGGTAGTATATTCATATATTACTTGAGTGAGTAAAAGAAAACCAAAACTTAATAACATCTAGGTGATTTGTTTTTATGCACAGTGTTGTCAATTAGTGACACATATTGAGCAGTGGTAGTGATGGTGGGGCTCCAGTAGTTTTTTGAGATCTCATGACTTTGTTGGCTATCTGTATTTTAAATGATTAGTACTGACATGTAGCTATTCATATGCTCTGGAAATACTTTTTAAAAATACCCTGATTGGGACACCTGGGTGGCTCAGTCAGTTGAGTGTTGGACTCTTGGTTTCGGCTCAGGTCATGATCTCAGGGTCGTGAGATTGAGCCCTAGCCCTGGGCTCTGCATTCAGTGGGGAGTCCGCTTGGGATTTTCTCTCTACCTCTCCCTCTACCCTTCCCTCTGCTTGCTCTCTCTAAATGTTTTTTAAAAAAATATCCTGGGGGCGCCTGGGTGGCTCAGTCGGTTAAGTGACTGCCTTCGGCTCAGGTCATGATCCTGGAGTCCTGGGATCGAGTCCCGCATCGGGCTCCCTGCTCAGCGGGGAGTCTGCCTCTCCCTCTGACCCTCCCCCTTCTCATGTGCTCTCTCTCCCTCTCAAATAAATAAAAAAAATCTTTAAAAAAAATTTTTTTTTAAATTAAAAAATAAATTAAAAAATACCCTGATTACAGGAGCACGTAGGTGGTTCAGTCGGTTAAGCATCTGTCTTCAGCTCAGGTTGTGACCTCAGGGTCCTGGGATCAAGCACCCTGTCGGGCTCCTAGCTTAGCAAGGAGTCTGCTTCTCCCTCTCCTTCTGCCCCTCTCTCTGCCTATGCTCTCTTTCTTTCTCTCAAATAAATAAATAAAATCTTAAAAAAAAAATACCCTGATTACAAATTAAGGTTCGTTCGTTCTTTTTTTTTTAAAGATTGATTTATTTGAGAGAGAGGTTTGTGAGCAGTGGGGAGGGGTAGAGGGAGAGGTAGAGAATCCCAAGCAGACTCCCTGCTGAATGCGGATTCTGATGCGGGGCTCAGTCTCATGACCCTGAGATCATGACCTGAGCCGAAACTAAGAGTCCAAGGCTTAACTGACTCAACCACCCAGGTGCCCCAACAAATGGGGGTTATTTCTTAATCCTATTCCTCGAATTTCATTCTGCCATTGTTTCAGAAATTTGTATTCAGAAATAGGATATATGTGGATTTAAGTCTTTATCATTATAATCCCAAATGTGTGATTGCTTTTGTTTTGCAAGTGGAAAATGGTTACAGTCTATAGAGTTGAGCCCACACTCTCGTTATTTGTATTTTCTTGTTTCTTCTTTTTGTTTTCCTCCCTTGCTACAGTTTTTCTTAGGTGGTACTATTTATATTTTTACTATATAACTAAGCTCTACAAATTCATTCTTTCATAAGTGCTTGTCAGTGATGGGCTAAAAATTGTGATTGAATCTATTTGGGTTTTTTTGTTTGTTTGTTTGTTTTAAGATTTTATCTTTAGGTAATCTCTATACCCAATGTGGGGCTCGAACCCACAGCCTGGAGATCAAGAGCTCCATACTCCACTGACGGAGCCAGCCAGGTGCCCCTATATAGTTTTTTTTTTAAATTGTAAAGTATAAAGTAAAACTTACTGCTTTATTAACTTTTAATTGTGTAATTCGGTGGCATGAAGTACATTTACAGCATTGTGCCACCATCACCACCACCCATTTCCAGAACTTTGTGATGGAATCTCCACAGATTTTATAGGATCGCTTTCTAGGTTGTCTTTCGTCTTTAAGGCATATGTTTGGCTGCTGATTATGGTTTTCTTCCCATCTTAGGGACTTCTAGTTCGGTTTGTGAGGTGCATATGCTCACATCTGTTAGGTATTTCTCTATGGTGGGATGATCTCTTTGAAAAGTTGTATCAGTCTGCAATCAGAAGGTTTTATTGACTACCTTGTGTGTGTACTGAGCTTCCCCGCAGTTAACAGAGAAAATGTCCTGCATTCGCAAGCATACAGTTAAGCCACATGAACGACTAGCCTCAGTTTTTCTTTCTTTCTTTGCATTTGCTCTTCAACTCAGGGAAGCCAGGCTTCTCTTTGTTGTTCTACTAAGTTGGTCCCCCAAATTGCCAGAAATTTGATTTGTTAGATTCGGTAGCTACTTCTCTGAATCCCCATCTTAGCTGGTCTGCCTGAGGCAGGCAGCAGTAAAGGCTGGCTTTCCATTTTGATGGCTTTCTTCCCCCTCACCATCCTCTGGTCTCTCTGGGCTCTGTGCGTCTGATGCCCTCTGTCTGCTGCTGGAGTGCCCTTCTGAAGTGCCTTCTGTCGCCAGAGCCCTCTTTGTCAGGTGAATTCTGACTTCATTAGCTGCAGTTGCTAATCAAACATTTATAGTCTATGTCACTGTGCTGTGTGCCAGAGGTCCTCAAATAGCAGAGCTCACAGCATAATGGATTAAAAAAATGAATATGAGACGTCCTGATTTTTATTTAATAGTGTTATCGAGGCACAGTTTGCATATCATAAAGTTTACCCATTTTAAGTGTACAGTTCAATGGGTTATAGTAAATTTTCAGAGTTGTGCAACCCTCACTACTATCCAGTTTTAGAACATTGCCATTGTCCATGTGGGTCCCTCGTGTCCATTTGTAGTCACTCCTTGTTCACCTCCATCTATGTAGCCACTGATCTGCTTTCTGCCTGTAGTTTTGCGTTCTCTAGAAACTTCAACTAAATGGAATTGTATAGTTGTTGGTTTTTTGTGTCTGGCTTCTTTTCACCTAGCATAATGCTTTTGAGATTCATTTGTGTTGTTGCATTGATCAGTTCTTTTTTTTTTCCCCCTTTGGCCGAGTATTGTTCTGTTGTATGAATATAACACATCTTATTCATTTACCAGTTGCTGGGCATTTGGGTTGCTTCTAGTTTTTAATTACTATGAATAATGCTGTTATGAATATGTGTATACAGGTCTTTGTGTGAACATATGTTATCATTTCTCTTGCATATATACTTAGGATTGGAATTGCTGTGTCATTTGGTAACTAAAACTTTTAGGTATACTTAAACTTTTAGGTAACTTAAACTAACCTTAAACTTTTCAGACTGGTTTCTGAAGCAGCTGCACCATTTTACATTCCTACTAGTAGCGTATGAGGGTTCAAATTTCTTCTCATTCATGCCAACGCTTGTTGTTGTTTGTCTTTTTTTATTATAGTCATCCTAGTCAGTGGGAATTGGTATTGCATTGTGCTTAATGGTGTCTTTTGAAGAGCAAAAGCTTTAAATTTTGCTGATCTTCAGTTTCTCAAATTTCTTTTATGGATCAATCTGCAGGGCACTGGAGTCTTATCACCTGAGCTTCCTTGCCCTGTGTTTCTGCTTGGCTGTTTGAAGATACCAAGCAGATCAGGCTGTTTATCCCACCTCCACTTCCCTGCCTTGTCTCAGTTTTGACAGTGCCCACATTGTTTGAGGGCTGGAGCAGCTGGTGGGCCTGCACGTTCACTAGCTCTACTTATGTTCTTCCTTCTCCAAGCCCCTTCAGGACTGGGGTGATTATGGCTTCCCACTCTTGCTAGTCCCTTGAAACCTCACCATCCTCTGTTGGTTTCTCTAGCTCCACTCTTTGTGTTATTTTCAGGTAAACATGTTTGATCATGCCACTTTACTCCTGGAGAATCCTGACCCAATTTGGACTGAAAAGCATTTCTGAGACAGGTTGGAAAATGATGGCCTGTGAGCTAAATCTGGCCCATCACATGGTTTTTGTAAATCTTTATTGAGACACAGTCATGCCCATTTGGTTTTGTATCGTGTATGGGGCTCAAACTCACAACCCTGAGATCGAGTCGTGTGCTCTAGTGACTGAGCCAGCCAGGCACCCCTGGGAAATGTTCTGTTTTGCTTTTTGCCCTTGGTAGTCGAGGGAAACAAGTTAGAGAGGAATGTTGGAGTGGTTATTTAGTCAGTCTTCATGGGAAGACTGGGAAGCATGGGAAGTTATCAACCACTGTCCATACTTTTTGTTCTTAATATCCCTTGTTATGAAATTTATTCTTATTTTCATCGCATAAGCACAAAGAAAAAAACCCCTAAAAAGGTGATATGTTAGGGAAGTAACCCATGTCCTAGAAGACGGCAAAGATGACATCTGCCACAAGGCTGTCCGTGCCAAAAGCAGACAGCCGTCCCCCCCAGCAACAGTAGGAGCGCCCTCGTGGTAGCATTGGTCGTCGTGTCACAGGTTCGCCAGGGGGATGTGATCCTTCTGTTGAGGGGCGACAAATGAAGAGGGTTGTGTCACAGCTAAGGAGCACTGGCCTCTCAAGAGCTGTGTTTTACTCTAATCTTTACTGTGAGATTTTACTCTCCTTGCAGGCCAACAAGTTAGCTCTCAGTGTTTCATGCTGCTGATAGAAGGTAAAAGGTGGCTGGGTCAGGCACGAAGGACCATTTGCTCCTCACAGCCATGGCAGTGGTCAGAGTATCAGCATTTTTGCTCTGGTTCCCCAAGTCCCAGTTCCCAGAAGGTGATATGAAGAGGGTCAGATGATACCTGCACATGAAATGGTTTGCGCTTAGCCTGCTTCTCACATAGTGAATCTTTTATAAATGGACTGTTAGCATCTCTGCACTTTGCCCCAGAGTCAGACACTGTCCTTCTCATCTAGGGCTGTTGGCTCTTCAAACACTTGTGCAAATATACTTTGAGCCAAAAGGCAGTTGGTGCCTTGCTCATATCATGTGCAGAAATATAAAATATTCAGGGAAAGTTTTTGCCAACTAGAGTTAAGGATTCAGCATGTTTTGTAGCAAGCAGTCAACAAACAAGCGCCACTCAATCAGGAAGCAAGTAGTTCTAGAATAGTCATACTATGGGTGCTTGTTTTACTTAGTTGCCTAGCTTATGTGACTAGCTGCAGAAACTGCTCAGGATCAAGGGGTGGTTTAGACTTTGCCATTTGGAACACTCGGCAGGGATGTCTGGGGTGGTCAGATCCCCTGGTGAACTGCCTGTACCAAAAGTATGTAACGATCAGTTATTTCCGTCTTTGACTCTGAGAACCTCTAAGACTGACCTGGCCGTATTCTAATGAAATTGCTACATCCAGTTCACTAATCTGGTTCTTATTAAGAGGAATTGAGTTGGTGCTTATGGCAGTGACTATATTTGAGATATTATTACAAGTAGTAGTTATTGATATTACAAAATACAGTGGTTTTAGGGGCATCTAGGTGGCTCAGTCAGTTAAGCATCCGACTCTTGATCTCAGCTCAGGTCTTGATCTCAGGGTTGTGAGCTCAAGCCCTGCTTTGGGTTCCACGCTGGGTATGGAGACTACTTAACAACAACAACAACAAAATACAGTGGTTTAAATAGGATGACTTTCAAATGTTCTCTCACATCTAATAATTTTAGGTTAGGGATGCCAGTGTATTTCCAAGGATGTCCATGGGCTTTGATTATTGCTCTGCCATCCCCTAGGGCAGGGATGGACAAATTTTGCCTGTAAAGACTCAGAGTAAATATTTTAGGTGGCTGTCCCAACTACTTAACTTTGCAGTTATAGCACACAAGATGCCATTGACAGTAAGTAAATAAATAGGTGTAGCTGTGCTCCCATAAAACTTTTTTTTTTTTTTTTTTTTACAAAAGCAGGCATTGGGCTGGATTTGGCCCAATGTCCCTTGCCCTAGGAAGTTGCTTTAGTTTGCATCGTTGAACTTGATTACTACAACATCTGTGTTCCAGATTAAGGAAAAGAACATGGCCAAAATTCAGAAAATATGCTTATGTGTAAGTTGTAGAGAATTTGCATGTTGCACATTTCACTTTCTGATCCCAGTGACTCAAACTCTCTTAGTCTGGTAAATCTTGTCTCTACCTGGGCAGTCATGTGCCATGGGAACAGGCAAGTGAAGGTTTTTGGGCACAGTAGTGGTTTGCCACAGTGGTATGATGTCTAATTTATTTTAAACTCCTTCAGAACGGAGAGGCATAAACCCATGTGTTCATTTAAAGTACGTTGTAGGTCCATTCAGTTCCTCTTACTGGGAATCAACACTCCAGGGATGGCTTTTTTTTTTTTTTTTTTAAGGTTTTATTAGAGAGAGAGTGAGAGAAAGCGCACACAAGCAAGGAGACGGGCAGAGGGAGTGGGAGAAGCAGACTCCTGCTGAGCAGGGAGCCTGATATGGGGCTCTATCCCAGGACCCTGGGATGATGACCTGAGCCAAAGGCAGACACTTAACTGACTGAGCCACCCAGGTGCCTCTCCAGGGATGGCTCCCCCCACACCCCCGCCGAAGGATGGCTTTTAAAAGCATTTACAACTTTCTGTATCTCAGTCAAGACTAAATTCTTAAGTAAATGGGTTTTCATTGGTGACATTAGTCATTTAATATTTAGCAGTATGGATATTAGAAATGGATGCTTATTACTGGAATTAGTGCTATTCAAGATATTTTTTTTTTTTTTAAAGATTTTATTTATTTATTTGACAGAGAGAGACACAGCGAGAGAGGGAATACAAGCAGGGGGAGTGGGAGAGGGAGAAGCAGGCTTCTCGCCGAGCAGGGAGCCTGATGCGGGGCTCGATCCCAGAACTCTGGGATTATGACCTGAGCCAAAGGCAGACGCTTGACGACTGAGCCACCCAGGCGCCCCTATTCAAGATATTTGGATTGGCTGAAATATTTCTGAGACCTTTCACCCTTGAGGAGACATCATACAAGAATTTAGTAAGGCATTTATCTCTAGGGGTGGTGCCTTGCACTTGATTTCCTTATTTTTGTATCCTGCCATCAGAGAGGAGGATTTCTGATTGCCTTAGAGCAACTATAAAGATAAAATCATGCTTTTGGAGTTTTATTATGCCTCCCTTGGTGACACTTCTATGCAAGTTGGTGATTTGACAAGAATTGGGATTTTATGCAGCATGTGAAACAGGCTGTATGCTGTCTTTTTTTTTTTTTTTTTTTTAAGATTTATCTATTTTATTAGAACACATTATCAGGGAGAGGGGCAATAGGAGAGGGAAAGAATCCTCAAGCAGATACCCCACTGAGTGCTTGATCCCAGGACCCTGAGATCAGCACCTGAGCCAAAACCAAGAGTCGGATACCCAACTGACGGAGCCACTGAGGTACCCTATGCTCTATGCTGTCTTGCTGAGAAATGTTTGTTTAATAAATGTATGTGTGGCAGACTTTGGACTGAGAGTTGCTTTTATTATTAACTTTTCAGTAAGATGGGTTAAAGTAATAACTAATCCTTACCCAACTTTTCCTGTTCAGCTTTTTGGTGTCTGCCACCAAAAGACCTTAAGAGTTGTGTATGACCAAGTTGACCTAAATTTGTTCATTGTTTTCTTTTCAAATTTTGTGGTAAGGACATTCAAGATGAGATCTAGCTTCTTAACAGTGTACAATACATTATTGTTAACTGTAGTTAAACAATGTTGTATAGCAGATCTCCAGTGTTTATTCATCTTATGTATCACTGGAACTATGCCTGTTGGTAACTCCCCATTTCCTCCTCCCCTCACCCCTGGTAACCACCATTCCAGTCTTTGATCTTAGGAATTGGACTTATTTTAGATACCTCCTGTAAGTGGAAACCTGAAGTATTTTGTCTGTCTTACTTCGCTTCGCATAATGTCCTCAAGTTCATCCATGTTGTCACATACTGCAAAATTCCCTTTTTTTAAAGAGACTGAATAGTTAGTATTCAACTGTGAGTGTATACCACATATGCTTTATCTATTTAGCTGTGAGTGGACATTTAGATTGTTTCCAAACACATCTTAACTGTTGTGGATAGGGCTGCAATGAACCTGGGAGTGCTAATAGCTCTTTGAGATCCTGATTTCTTTTTTGTTTCTTTCTTTTTTTTTTTTAAGTAAATTCTGCCCCCAGCTTGGGGCTCAAACTCATGACCCCAAGATCACAAGTCGCATGTTCCACTGGCTGAGCCAGCGAGGCACCCCATGGTAGTTCTTTATGTTTTTGAGGAACTTCGTAGTGTCTGACATAGAAGCTG
This sequence comes from Mirounga angustirostris, assembly GCF_029215605.1. NCBI lineage: Eukaryota > Metazoa > Chordata > Mammalia > Carnivora > Phocidae > Mirounga > Mirounga angustirostris. The sequence continues at coordinate 11,252,403 of NW_026991711.1, read as the reverse complement.
TGCCATTTTGTTGTCATAAAGTTCTTTCACAACAAGGATTTTGGAATTAATGAATGCCAGCAATACCTGGCGGTCCTACTAGATTTCTCTTGTTAGTTTGCTTTCCCATGCTCCCAGTGACCATTTTCAGCCCTTTTCATAATCTTCTTAAACCACCAATGACTCCTCTTTGAGTGTTCTTGTCTCTTGATTTACACACAAAATAGCAACTGCCAAAAGCCGGAGCCATTAGCTTCTGCCAACAGATCTATAAATCTACCTGTATTTATGCCCATTCTTGGCATCTTCCCACCATTAAGAAGGAAAGACACATTCTTGGTCGTATCTCTGCTGCTTTCTCTGCAGTGGTGGCTCGAGAAGGTCTTTGGAGAAGCCCTTCCAGGCAGCACAGCAACTGGGGAGTGGGTACTTGGGGAGCTTGTCTTGAACTGTGTAACAAGCTCTGTCTGTCCTTCTGTGTCTCCTGTTTGTCTTTCCTGTCTGATTTTCCTTTTTTTTTTTTTGATTTTATTTTTTAGAAAGATTTTATTTGAGAGAGGGAGAGAGCAAGAGAGAGAAAGGACGAATGGGGGGAGGGGCAGAGGGAGAAGCAGATTCACTCTCAGCAGAGATCCGCCCCCCCCCCCCTCCCCGACTCGGCGCTCGATCCCAGGACCCCGAAGATCCTGACCTGAGCCGAAGGCAGACACCTAACTACCTCAGCCACCCAGGTGCCCCCTCTTTCATCTTTTTTCTTTTTAAATCCTGGCTTATATTTTGTGGGGGTGGGGGTGGAGATGAGCTCTGTCCCTTTCCCTGTCTCCTGCTTCCCCATATCTCCTAGCTCTGCCACTTGATTGTCAATGTGAATTATTTCATCTCCTTACTTTTAAGCTCCTTACTTTTCAAGGGCATTTGTTCAAGTTTTTTCTAAGAAAGACTCTACTTCAAACCTTTTCTCAGCTATCACTCTGTCTCCCCAACCTTTACAACCAACCATATAGATAGCCCCTGCCCCACCCTTTCATACTTACCTCTGCACGCCCCCCTTCCCCATTCCACAATCCATTTCGCTGCGGTCTTGGTACATTGACATTGCTTTTGCTAAGATTTTGCTTTCATACTTCTTGTCTCCTCTCCCCTACTCCATCCTTCCCATTGCTCCCTGATGCTTCTACCAGGTGTCAGTGGTATGACAATATGGTTCTAGTCATGGTGCTTTTCATTCTTTTTTTGTTTACCATATTCTCAGAAATGCATCCCTGCCAAATAAAGACTCAACAAACTCTTTGGTTTCATAATTGGTTCTGGGACAGTTCCCTTTACTGATAGGAAAACAGGATTTTTTTTTTTTTAATTCTTTATTTAAATTCAATTTAGTTAATGTATAGTATATTAATTTCAGGGGTAGGGGCACCTGAGTGGCTCAGTTGGTTAAACATCTGCCTTCAGCTCAGGTCATGATCCCGGGGTCCTGGAATCAAGTCCTGCATTGGGCTCCCTGTTCAGTGGAGATCCTGCTTCTCCCTCTCCCCCTGTCCCTCCGCTGCTTGTGGTCTTTCTCTTTCTCTCTCAAATATATAAATAAAATCTTTTTAAAAAATTTCAGGGATAGAATTTAGTGATCCATCAGTTGGATATAACAGTGCTCATTACATCAAATGTACTCTTTGTAATGCCCATCACCCAATTATCCCTTCCCCTCACCCCCATCCTCTCCAGCAATCCTCAGTTTGTTTCCTAGAGTTTAGTGTCTCATATGGTTTGCCTCCCTCTCTGTTTTCATCTTATTTTTCCTTCCCTTCCCCTATGTTCATCTGTTTTGTTTCTTAAATTCCACATATGAGTGAAACTCATACGGTATTTCTTTTTCTGACTGACTTTGCTTAGCATAACACCCTCTAGTTCTATCCACGTCCTTGCAAATGGCAAGATTTCATTCTTGATGGCTGAGTAATCCTGTGTGTGTGTGTGTGCGCACACACGTATGTACACACACACCACATCATCTTTATCCATTCATCTGTTGATGGACATCTGGGCTCTTTCCATAGTTTGGCTTTTGTGGACATTGCTGCTATAAACATTGGGATGCGTGTGCCCCTTCGAATCACTATGTTTGTATTCTTTGGAAATACCTAGTAGTGCAATTGCTTGATCGTAGTGTAGCTCTATTTTTAACTTTTTGAGGAACCTCTACACTGGGAAAACAGGATTTTAGAAAATAGATTGAGAGTTTTGCAACTAGAAAAAATCCATTCTCTTTTCCCTGTAACTTTTAATTTTACCATTTGAAAATTAAGTTATAACAGAAGAAAAATAGTAAAGTCACTAACTCTGCCATCCAAAAATCACAAATAAATGTGTCATGGTGCTACACATACAGTTTTACAAAATGGATTCAAAGCAAATATAGTATTTACTGATTTTGAAAAATCATTTTTTTAAAAAGATTTTATTTATTTGATAGAGAGCGAGTCAGTGCACAAGCAAGGGGAGTGGGAGAGGGAGAAGCAGGCTCCCTGCCCAGGACCCTGGGATCATGACCTGAGCCTAAAGCAGATGCTTAACTGACTGACCAACTCAGGTGCCCCTGAAAAATAATTATTTTCTAGGAATGAATTGCCTTCCTAGAAGGATATGCCAGAATGCTAGTCTGTTGACATTTGTCTAAGTCTCTTTAGATACATCGTATAGAATAGAGAGAAAGGTTCTTTTTTCCCCCCTCTTAGAAATAGGATTTTAGGGGCGCCTGGGTGGCTCAGTTGGTTAAGCGTCTGCCTTCGGCTCAGGTCATGATCCCGGGGTCCTGGGATCGAGTCCCACATCGGGCTCCCGGCTCAGCGGGGAGCCTGCTTCTCCCTCTGACCCTCTCCTCTCTCATGCTGTTTCTCTCTCGCTCGCTCTCTAATAAATAAATAAATAAATAAAATCTTAAAAAAAAAAAGAAATAGGATTTTATCTGGTTTTTAAAAATGATTTTTCTGGGGGTGCCTGGCTGGTTCAGTTGGTTGGAGTGTGTGACTCTTGTTGGGGTTGTGAGTTCAAGCCCCATGTTGGGTGTAGAGTTTAGTTCAAAAAAAAATAAATAAAATCTTTAAAAAAAAAAAGACTTTTCCCCCCGGGTTTTCAAATTAAGATTGATGCAGTTGGCATGCTTTTCTTTACCTTTTCAGTCTTTAAGGGTGACTTTTGCTTGTTAAAGAATTGGGTTAGATCTGGTGGATACTGAAACCTGGACGGATTGTATGAGGCATTGCTCTTCTAGGGCAAGGAGGACATCTAATCTACATTCTCTCATCCTGGCAGTGTCTCACCTTGTGTTGTGTTCGCATTGGGTGATAGCCCAGGGAAAACTCAAGTATTCGTGAACATCGTAGAGAGTGCCCACCTAACTACAATCTTCTTGAGTGATAGGTTTCAAAAACAAAACCCTCCCAGCAGGAGGAAACATCTTCAAAGCTGCTTATCTTCCCTGTCTTTCTCAGTCTGTATTAGTTTAGAAGGTATTTAAAAGCTTTCACTCAGATCTGGTCTAGTGTACTTTTCAACACTAAGGTGCTATGTTTTTGACCAAACAGAGTATCTTTTTAAAGCATATCTGACACATCTAATGGTCTAATATGAAATTTTCATTAACTCAGTTTTAAAATTCATGCACAATTTTTAACCTGTCTATATCCAAGTGTTTAAAGTCATTTAAAGAAAGTCTGTGAGGAACATGATTTTTTTCAGTTCTGTCAGTTGAAAAACACTTTGTTAGATTATTATTTGGAAAATAAAAGGCTGGTTCAAGTAATTTTTTCTACTTAATAAAATTTAAAATCCAAAACTAAAATCTAAAACAAAAATTTAAAGCTTGAGGAAATTAATCTTCAAAAACCTATTGGAAAAGCTTCTGAAGACTACTTCATACGTAAAATCTTTTTTCTTTTTGAAACTTTTAGCCAGCAATATCCTTAGTTAATTGATTAGTTCAGTTTAAACTTTTCCATGATTGTTACATATTACTGAAGTATTAGAAAAAGGAATTTATATTTATATTTTTCAAGTCGCTCTTCAGAAGAACACCTACATGGCTTGAATGCAGTTGGTTTTGTATTAATAACCCAGTGAAATAACGTCAGGCATTTAGTACAATAATAACAACAAAATTGAAATTTGAGTTTCAAAAGTTTTAAAAATTTTTCTTTCCTGATTGACTCATAAGTAAGTATCTCTTTGGGAACTAAGGCAGCAGAGGATTCTAGTTTTTTTTTTTTTTTCTTTCAAATGGCTTTGCCCAGGATTTTTGCTAGTACTGACCCTGTGCTTCACTTTGGGTTTGTTAAGATGCTAGTATAGCTTCTACCCTAAAGAAAGGTTTGTTTCTGAGAAATAAAAGAAACCAGTCAACCATTAGAAACAGCATGTTTTGCCTTTTCTTTGTAAAGCCCGTAAGCAGTTTTGACCTGCTTTTGACATTAATTTATTTGAATGTTTGAACAATATTGATCATCTGCTAAAATATGTTAGGCTCTGAGCTAAATTCTCAGTATGTTTACAGTTCGTGATAACAGGAAACATGTCTATTAAGATGTTAGTTATAAAACAAAAGGATGCAAAATTATATATGCCGTATGGTTACAAAGTGTATTTAGAAAGAAAGACTAGTCAAGGGGCGCCTGGGTGGCTCAGCATGATCCCGGGGTCCTGGGATCGAGCCCTGCTCGGCAGGAAGCCTGCTTCTCCCTCTCCCACTCCCCCTGCTTGTGTTCCTGCTCTCGCTCTCTCTCTCTCTCTCTCTCTGTCAAATAAATAAATAAAACCTTTAAAAAAAAATACTAGTCAAAATACTATTTAGATTCTCCTCTTTTTGATGTATGTTTATTACAGAAATTTTGGACATATAAATATACACACATATGTGTGTATGTGTCTTTTAATTTCTTCCCATACAACCTTCAGTTCCCATATGTATTGCTAAGATTGGAGAATTTTTAATTTGCGTTAGACTTTCACCTCAAAGACAATGGCTTAGGGGCGCCTGGGTGGCTCAGTCCTTTAAGCATCTGCCTTTGGCTCAGATCGTGATCCCAGGGTCCTGGGATCGAGCCCCGCATTGGGCTCCCTGCTCAACGGGGAGCCTGCTTCTTCCTCTTCCTCTGCTGCTTTCCCTGCTTGTGCTCTCTCTCATTCTCTTTTAAAATAAATAAATAAAATCTTAAAAAAAAAAAAAGACAACGGCTTAACAATGAAAGTTATTAAATAAACTGCCATCCATGTGTATCTATGAGTTAATGAGCTTTTAACACATAACATTGTGCTGGGAGTGATTTAAAAAGGAATTTAAGACCTAACCTCTGCCTTTCAGGACCTTCTAATCTGGTGGAGGAGAGTGTCTGAATTGTAACAGACAATCTATAAAGCAGTCAGAATAACGTTGCTGGGGCACCTGGGTGGCTCAGTCGTTAAGCGTCTGCCTTCAGCTCAGGTCATGATCCCAGGGTCCTGGGATCGAGCCCCGCATCGGGCTCCCTGCTCCGCGGGAAGCCTGCTTCTCCCTCTCCCATTCCCCCTGCTTGTATTCCCTCTCTCACTGTGTCTCTCTCTGTCAAATAAATAAATAAATAAATAAAAAACGTTGCTAGGCAGGATGCAATTAAATGCCAAAATTTGCACTAAGTACTATCAGAGTTCAGATTAAAGGAGATTCATCTGAAGCTGAAGTACCTGGGAAAGACCCAGTGGTAGAAGTGAAACTTGGGCATCTTTAATAGTAGGTAGTACTTGGAGGTGAATAAAATACACAGAATAAATGTGGATTTTACTTTACTTTATCCCCACCTGGCTAATGCATTCTTTTTAAAGGATTGCTCAGTGTTCAGTTTCTTTCTTATAGAAAGAAAGCCACAGTTACAATAACAAAGTTGCACTGGGCAGGGGCAGAAGAGGAGGAGCATTCTGGTCTGAGGGGAAGAACAACTTGAGACGGGGTGGGGTGGGGGAGGGGGGAAGCAAGGCAGAAATAACCACAAGGAGAGCCTTGCTTTGAACATGGGAATATTTAGGATCCCTTTGTGAGCCTGGCTGCTTTTCTTCTCAGGGGACATTATTAAAGATACTACAGAGTGTATATATTTGAGTATTTTCCATTAAAATATTGATGTGTAAATCTCTTGGGCATGATATAATTTTTTTACTTATTGGAAAGTATTGAATTGATAAAGATAACTCAGCTTTCTAAAAGATGACTTAATTGGTTTTATTTTTTATAGATGCCATTTAAAACAACGTGCTTCTTAAAAATTCATGGCTGAAGAATAGAACTTAGCAATACTCAAAAGTATTTTCCATCTTGGACTTTGGGCGGGGGGTGGGGTCATAAAAGTCCAGGTAGATGTAGGTGTTCTAGTTTTTATGTCTGCCTTGTAAAATAAATTTAAATGGATTGGAAGTTCCTTAAACTGGAAAACTGTTAGGGAAAGCCATTTCAAAGATATATGAATCCTTTTATCATTTTAAAAGAACAGTGTCTTTCAGAAATAAGTTACTCTTTTCAGTAGTGAATGCCTCACCTCAAGCAAAAATATTGGTGTAAAAAGGTTGTACAGTGAGTAGTCTTAAAAATGGAGCATATATTTCTAAGTTTTGAGTAGACTTAGAATTAATGCATATATCAGCTCTTCTAGGAGTAAAGGTAAAAATGGATGAGGATCAAATGTGAGAGCATTTAAATGATTGTCAAGATTTTCTGGCTCGTTGATATTGAAGTCTTTAGTTCTGGACTTTAATTTGTGCCTGCTGCTGACCTGCTGCTGTGCAGGGACACTCACTGCATCCCTTCATTCAGTTTCTCTAATTATCCCCACTTCCTGGGGAGCTTGCTTAGAACTGGGCATGAGTGCTTGTTGGGAAAATATTGGACTACTGGCTACATGTAACAGGGTAGTTTTTGATATAAGATTTATATGTAGATGAACTGAATAGGGGGCCAACGTTTGCAGGGGTTTTATTTAATCAAATTAGTAGGGAATATTATGGAAGTTCTCTGGCTAGACAATGATTAGGCTTGTAATAAATGAAAGTCATGGTTAATATAGTTCCTGAGCTGATATGTTACACTATTCTTTTTTTAGTGCACTTTCAAAAAGACCTGACTACTTAAATAAGGGAAACAATCACATTTGCAATTTTGTGTGTATTCATGAATGATGGGAGTTCTTTTTGCTGGGAGCATCTGTTAATGCAGAGATTTGTCTCTTCAGGTTCATGTGAAAATGGCGGATGAGGCTGTCTGTGTTGGCCCAGCTCCCACCAGTAAAAGCTACCTCAACATGGATGCCATCATGGAAGCCATTAAGAAAACCAGGGCCCAAGCTGTGAGTCTGAATGAATCTATCTACTGCAGCTGTTTCATATATAGTGAGCAGAAAGCTAGAGTTTGTATTCAGAAAAAAAAAAAAAAAATAAGAAAGAATGATTGAAAATGCTGTTGCTGTTAGTTCATGTCACATGAGTTAAATGTGGCCGAATTCGCTACTGGAAATCAAAGGCTTTGTAGCATCTGGCAGTGTTGGTCGCTGATCCTGCAGGTGGCTGTTGGATTCAGCTTTCACACCAGGGAGCAGTTTCAGTTCATTTCCAAATTTGTTAGGAAAAAAAAAAAGAAAAGAAATCCCAATTAGTTTTGAGTATTAACCCTTTCAGTGCAATAAGAACATTAAAAAAATCTGTTATAGGATCCAAAAGATTCTTGTTTAAATTGTTTTAATCATTTAAAAATTACGTATACCTGGTTACACTTCCAGAAATAAAAACTATGCAATTGATGATAATTTTAGTTTGATAATGTCAGTAGAATACACTTAACTTATAGGGAGAAATCAGTAATTCTTCCCATCTCCAATTCTGTTTGAATGGGGTGGAATCCAGGGAAGAATCTGGTTTCTGACATCAGGAATTGTGTATTATTGGTGCCGTGTGTGTGTGTGTGTGTGTGTGTGTTTTATAGATCAGAGAACTAATTATATATAATGTTGCAAACTATGCAGAGTTATCTCTGAAATTGGATGGAAACAGCCAACACCAGCAATTAGCCTGGAGTACTTCAATTAGTGTTCACATGTCTTGTGAAAGAAATGTTTTAGTTAAGATACATGTTTAAATAAATAACTGAATTCATGAACCCATATTATAGATGTTTACAGTTTATTATCAGAGTTAATGAAGGTAAAACTCTTAACTCTTTAACGATAGCTTGTCAGAATACAATCTTTTGTTAAATTTTTCTATAAAACGCAGTTGGTGGAGTGCAACTCTTTACCTGTGATGCAGTTGTTTAAATTCTGTACCAGGTTCATAAAACATTTAAAAATCTCAGATGTGTAGCTACTTCTAGATTATGATATCGGCTCCTTGCGAAATTTGGCTTTCCTTACAGTAGAATTGTTTTCCTGGAAATATGTTCAGTCTTGATTGATAATAGGCTAAATTTGTTTGAACAGTGTGATAGGCCAGGATGATAGAACTTAAATCATAGCAACATGGTTTGTGAGAGGATAGCATAAAGTGATTATGAATGGTTAAGTGGGCCAAGGAGGGAAAAAAGAGTACATGTTAGAAGAAAAAAATTCAGTGTATAAAGAAAAAGTAAAACCAGATTTCGACTTTAGTTTTGACCAACACTGCTCATTGGGTGGCTGAGTGTATTCATGTGGTCAGGAATAAAATATGTTAGTTGGCTTAGCCAGATTTTTGGAAAGCAGCATTTCCCGGGACTCTAAAGAAAAGGGGAATTAGGAGTTTTTCATCTATCTCACAAATGGTTTCTTTTAACCTTGTTCTTTGGCCCACTAACTATTAAAAAATTTGGCTTAGGGCCAAAATTAGCCTCAGAAAAAGTAGGGAGAGTTCAGGTTGTGTTGAAATAGAGTTCAGGTTGTGCTGAAATAGGTTGTGTTGTAGGTCAATGGTCCTGTTTATGGTTAGGACAAAGGTGGTGTGCTGTAAGTGAATATTAGGCAGTTTCTTGGAATTTGGGTCCGTACTCAGGAATGTGTGTTGCAACTGTCAGTATGTAGGAGAAGTAACCTGACTCCAGGCCCTTAAAATATAAACACATGAGTGCACTCTCTATGTTGCTTATAAAGGTTTTGTGATATGATAAAATTGAAAGTGCTTTTTGTTTTCATTTCTAAGGTACATCCAGGTTATGGATTTCTTTCAGAAAACAAAGAATTTGCCAAATGTCTGGTAAGTTAGTAATGAACCAGAATCTGTTAACTTATATTTCAGAAAGCAGTATAATGGTGTTACTTTTGTAACTGTGGGTAGTGATGAATTACAGATATTTTAAAAAAGATTTTATTTATTTACTAGAGAGAGAGAGAGAACACGAGCAAGGGGGTGTGGGGGGGGGGCAGAGGAAGAGGGAGAAGCAGACTCCCTGCTGAGCAGGGAGCCTGACAAGATGCTGATCCCAGGACCCTGGGATCATGACCTGAGCTGAAGGCAGGTGCTTAACCCACTGAGCCACCCAGGCGCCCCTGAATTACAGAATTTTATTTTTTTATTTTTATTTTTTTTTTTTTTAAAGATTTTATTTATTTATTTGAGACAGAGAGAATGAGATAGAGAGAGCACGAGAGGGAGGAGGGTTAGAGGGAGAAACAGACTCCCCGCCGAGCAGGGAGCCCGATGCGGGGCTCGATCCCGGGACTCCAGGATCATGACCTGAGCCGAAGGCAGTCGCTTAACCGACTGAGCCACCCAGGCGCCCCGAATTACAGAATTTTAATTGACCTGTCAGTTCTTTGAAAATTATTTGTGAAAAGTGAAGAGTTTTTATTCTGTAACCCGAGTTTTGGTTTGAAGAATAAAAGTGGAAAAGTTATAAAATCATCTTTATATCTAGTGAATGACACCAAGTTTGTTATATATTTTATGGACTTTTAAAAAATTCAGCTCTTTAGATTTGTAGCTACCTGTGTCAAGGAGTCCAGTGATTTATTTTATACAAGAGCATTATTTCTCTTTTCATTGCATATTGTGGCATTGAAGATCAAATCTGACTGCCTTCTCTATTTTGGGAAAAGATTTATGCATGATCTGAGTCTCAGATATTACCACCCTGATTGGGTGAATTGAACTGATTTCCCAGGTGTATTTATAACTACATTCAAGATGGTACTGAAACCTTAGTTTTCAGGTGCTAAAATAGGATTTTGAATGTTTCGAGAAGCCGATTACATCAGTTATCCCAGGTGTCATCTTAATTTATTATTCTAATGTGTTATACTTTGTTTCTGTGAAATGCTTGTGTTTTGTTCTCTCATGGATTCAAAATTATGAATGTAATTTTCTAGATATTTCCACTTAAAATCCATAAATTTAACTTGGACAGTTTTTAAGAACCAAGAGTTCTAGTTTAGAACGATCTATTTTAACCAGGTGGAAGATTAAAAACTAGGGCCTAAAGATGAAACTGAGGCCTACAGAAATTGTGATGTAAGGTGACATAGCTAATGGTAGTAAGTGTCTGGAGAGGGCAGATTGGGTGGAAGCAGCCCAAGGTCCAGATTTGCCAGGTTGTGTGTGGTATAATCACATTTATATTCTTTTTCGTTATCGTCTTGTTTGAAATTTTGGCTGTGTTCTGTCATTATGTCAGAAGGTGATTTGACTATAACACGTATGAATGTGCCTGTATAATATAAGGTACTGAATTTAAGTTGTATAGAGGAGGCGTCTCTAAACCATGGCCTGTGGCCCAAATGCAGCCTGCCGCCGGTTTTTGTAAGTTAAATTTTATTGGCACAAAGTCAAGCCCATGCATTTACATGTTGTCAGTGGCTCCTTTTGCTCTGTAACAGCAGAACTGTGTAGTTGTAACAGAGATCAAGTAACCTGCAAAGCCTAAAATATTTACTGCATGGCCCTTTGTAGTAGAAATTTGCCAATTCCTGGTATTAACTTCTCTGAGTCTAAGAGAAGTTAAATGACATGACCCTTATGTTCATTCATGCATTCATTTAGTCATTAAAAAGTGGTTGTTTGGTATCTATGTTTAAGGTATTTGAGAAGGGTATAAAAATGAATCAGACGTGTGTTCTGCTCATGAGGGGCTCACAGTAAGGTCAGATAATTCAAGTACACAAATGACTTCAATTCAGGGAAGAAAATATTATGAAGAAGTTCACATTTTCCTTAAATGAAGATTATTTCCATCAGGGGTTTCATGTTAAAAGAGTGCAGAATATATGAATGATTACCTTCCTTTCTCATGAATTTTCTTTCTGATCTCCTCTCCTCCATTTCCCTTTCTCAGAGCTATGCGTCAGCCAAGCCAGAACACCGTGCTGTTCTCAAACGTGGCTGGTTCTTTCGTGTTCCATCCTTTTTGTGTTTCTTTGCCCAAGGGGCACACTTGTCCTCTCCCACATTTCTAATGATTGCCTCTCCTGAAAGGCACAGTTCACATATTACTTCTACCAGAGTAGTTTCCATATCCCTCTGGTGAGAAGTAATGTCTTTGCTCTGTTTTCTAGAGCATTTTTTTTTTTAAGATTTATTTGATATACTACTTTACATATTAGGTTAAAATTATTTCTGTATATTAATTTCCTCTTGAGACGAGACTTGGCCTTGTCAGTCTTTCTTTCCCTTTTGTTTTATAGTCTAATGATTTCAACATAGTGGATTCAATGAATGTTATGGAAAGATTAAATAATCATTAGGTTAAGAATTATAAAACAACATGCAAGGAAACTTTCTCCTATCACAAAGTGGACTGTTTTATAGCTAAAAAGCAGTATTGCTGTGTTTTGGCTCACTATGAAAATATGCAGCTAGTGATAACTAGCCTCTTGGTTTTTGTGCATCATGGCAAGATTCCTTTTGGGATATAATTTTCCTAGCATTAAAATCTTTTCCCATTGGAGTGTGCCATTTAAAATACTCCTTTTGAAAAAAATAAATAAATGCTTCTTTTGGAATGTCTGGTTATAGGTGGTAAGTTCCATTAAAAAACAAAAAAAAAAAAACAAAAGACAACAGCATTGAAATGAAATTGCCTACTGATTTTGTTAGGCCATTATAAACATTGTGTGGTTGGTGACCAGCCATTGAACTTCAATAGTTACTATCGCAAACTGAGTATATTCTTAGATATCTAATTTCCAATGTAGTGGTAGATGGATTACCATGTTGATAGATTATCATGTTGATGGTGATTACCATCATGATTACCATGTTGATGATGGTGACTTAGCAAGGAGGAAATGGATTTTTTTTTTAAAGTTGAATACTGTGGAGTTCCTTTATTGTAATACCATATCCTATGTTTGAGATTTAATCAAATATGGAGATTTTTTTCTCCATTTATTTTTAGTTCCTTTTTTAAAAAAAATTTATTTATTTTAGAGAAGAAAGAGAGGGGGAGAGAATCTTAAGCAGACTTCTCGCTGAGTGTGGAGCCCAACATGGGGCTCGATCTCACAACCCTGAGATCACAACCTGAGCCAAAGCCAAGAGTTGGCCACTTAACCAACCGACTGTGCCACCTAGGCACCCCAGTTCTGTTTTTTTTTTTTTAAACTGCTATTCAAAGACCCGCATATTTATTTTGTTTGTAGAAAAACTAGTTGTGCTTTATGTAATACATTGTTGTTTTTAGTTAACAACTATGAATAATTTCTGGATTTTTTTTCCCCCTGAATTTTTGCTATATATTTGCATTAGAAAGTATACAATAGGGGCACCTGGGTGGCTCAGTAGGTTAAGTGTCTGCCTTCGGCTCAGGTCATGATCCCAGGGTCCTGGGATCAAGTCCCACATCAGGCTCCCTGCTCACTAGGGAGCCTGCATCTCCCTCTCCTCCCCGCTCTCCCTCTCCTCCCCACTTGTTTGCTATTTCTAGCTATCTTTCTCTCTCAAATAAATAAATAAAAATCTTTAAAAAAAAGTATACAATAAACCAAATATAAAAGCATACTAAAGTTTATAAGTTTTCTTTACAAGACTAATTCTTTTTTTTTTTTAAAGATTGTATATTTTTATTTGACAGAGAGACACGCAGCGAGAGAGGGAACACAAGCAGGGGGAGAGGGAGAGGGAGAAGCAGGCCTCCCGCTGAGCAGGGAGCCCGATGCGCGGGGTTCGATCCCAGGACCCTGGGATCATGACCTGAGCCGAAGGCAGACGCTTAACCGACTGAGCCACCCAGGCGCCTCCGCCTTTTTTTAAAATAACAGCCTTCACTTGGGGCTCTGTGTGGGGAGTGTATTTGTGGGTGGAGGTGATAACTGTTCTTTATCCTTAATTTACATGCAATGGGATCAGATTACACAGAATCTGTACTATACCTGATTTCAACAACATCATACCTTGTTTTTGCTTAAATCATGGAAAAGACAAAGCTACAAATAACCCTCGTGAAGAAATTTAAGTAATTTTAATGTGCTGAGCCAACAGATTTTTATTTGCAGACTGTTTTTCATTCTGTATTTCCTCTCTGGGTTCCTTGTTTTCTGAGCAGTAAAAGCAGAGTGTTAGGAGGCTATGAGGACTGTTAGAATGAAGAAAAGAAATTCCAAGAGCTTTGGAGAGTAAAATTACCTGTTCCTGGAAAGGGGAGGTATTGGTTTAAGGAGATTTCTTAGTGTTCCTAGTTACTTTTCTAGCTTACACACACACACACACACACACACACACACACACACACTTTCATACTATTTTATGTTTAAATGATGCACAGCATTATAAGTTATAGTAATTAGCTGTATGAGAAATTTGTTTTATTAAATAACTTGTGTTTCATGTTTGGGTCTTACTCATGTATTTAAAAGATATGTGTGTATATGCATATAGATGGTGAGTTCTATCCACAGTGCTCAGCATTGAGGGTATAGAGGAGGATTATAGCAAGCATGTTAGGTTTGATGATTATATTCTTTTATCTCCTTTCACTGGACACTTTTAAACAGGGTAAGGAATATAACAGTAATGAGGTGTGATTTTTCTATCCATTGGATTAACCAAAAATTAAAAAAAATAGCTGTAACATCCAGTGTAGGCACGTATACAGGAAAGTTGTCTTGTTCTTGGGAGTGTAAATTATTTTAGGGTTTTTTTTTTTTTTTTTGCGGGGGGAGTGGTGTGCCAGAAATTTGCTGGTATCTATCAAAATTTAAAATGTATATGTTCTTTGATTTGACAGTTGCAGCCTTATAAATTTCACCTACAAAGATAAACTTTTTTTTTCCCCCCAAAGATTTCATTTATTTATTTGACAGAGACAGTGAGAGAGGGAACACAAGCAGGGGGAGTGGGGGAGGGAGAAGCAGGCTTCCCGCTGAGCAGGGAGCCCGATGCGGGGCTTGATCTCAGGACCCTGGGACCATGACCTGAGCCGAAGGCAGACGTATAACGACTGAGCCCAGGTGCCCCTAATCTGATAGTTTTCATGTGTATTTTCTGAGTTTAGATTTTTTTCCTGTTGAGATTAATAGTTTGGTAGGATTATACTGCTATATACATGTGCATAATACTGTAGTTTACCAACTACTTTGACACATGATTGCTTTCTTCCATGCAACTGCTGAAGCTTGATATTATTAACTCTGTATAACAAAAGGAAAACAGTGACTCAGGTGCAGTGACCTACCAGTAGTCACAATCTGCTAGTAACAGTCAGGACTTGACCCAGGTTGGCTGACTTTTGGGTACAGAGAATTTGGGGGAAAAACAAAACACTGTATTCTAATTGGCAAAGTTGGAAAGAGAGAACGTTCAAGGAGAAGGCAAAAAAGACCAAAGTAACTGTAGCCAACTTGGCCAAAGCCCATAGAAACCTTAGAAACCATAGAAACCCACTTTGTTATCATATAGGCAGCAGGTGATCAGATTGTAGGAAAATGACTGTGGCGTGGGTACAGACTGGAAGACGGCATTTTGCTAGGTTGTTTCTCGTCAGTTATGACGTTGTAATCCATAGTGTGTTATTAAAGTATGTTGTAAGTGGTTCATAACTAATACTAAAATTCAAGTTAGCAAGTTGGCCAGTGGTTTCATTTAACAATATTTTTGTTAAGATAGTGTAAAGTAAATTTAAAGGGATTCATATGATACCCTATTCACTTGTAGTTGTAAAAACTTTTTTTTTTTGAGTAGGCGAATAAAGGAGAGGCTTAGAGCTTGCAAATCCAGAATTGTATATAACTCTGATTTATCAATCTATGTGGGCTGTGATCTTGGTAATTCACAGAAGTGTTTTGTGCATGACTGTTGAAATTGATTTATATTATGGCTTAAGAATGTTGAGAGGGGTGCCTGGGTGGCTCAGTCGTTAAGCGTCTGCCTTCGGCTCAGGTCATGATCCCAGGGTCCTGGGATCGAGCCCCGCATCGGGCTCCCTGCTCCGCGGGAAGCCTGCTTCTCCCTCTTTCACTCCCCTGCTTGTGTTCCCTCTCTCGCTGTGTCTCTCTCTGTCAAATAAATAAAATCTTTAAAAAAAAAAAAAATGTTGAGAAATAGGGGGTGCCTGGGTGGCTTAGTTGATAAAGCATCTGCCTCTTGCTTTTGGTTTAGGTCATGATCTCTGGCTTGTGAGGTTGAGCCCTGTCCCTCGCTCCCAGCTGGGCATGGAGCCTGCTTAAGAGTCTCTCTCTCTCCCTCCCTCTGCTTGCCGCCCTCTCTCCCCCTCTCCCTTTGCCACCGCCACCACCTTACCCCCTCCCCCGCCCGCTTTGTCTCTCTCGCTTAAGAAAAAAAAAAGTTGAGAAATGTTACTAATATATTTTGTAGATACAGTTTTAACTACATATGTTTTCTTAACATTAGTAGAATTCACGTTTTGGACACAGATCTCTGGTTTTATTATGTTAAAATTAAAAATTTTCAAGAATGTAAAATCTTAAATTTAAGTCACGTGTATGCTGAAAGAGAAGGTTTCCTTCATCTGTGCAACTCTGACCTCAAACCCCATTTAATTCCCTGGAGGGGGAATTAAACCACTGTACCACTGCAACCATATTTTTATCCATCTGGAATGAGTGTGTGTGTTAGAATTTTGCTATTGATTTGTAATGTAGGATACTCTTATTTGCCGAAGTAGGGTTTTGTTTATAAGAAAACAAGTGGCACAGACTATTTCTTGCCTTCCCCCAGGCTCTTAAAAATAGGTATGGAATGCCAACCTTCAGATATCACTAGCACCGTTCTTACTTTATCTTCCTGACAATCTGTGACGTATTATCATCATCCTTGGTTTTAAGAAGAGAGAATAATCTCAGAAATAAAGGCTTTACCCAGTGTCACATAGCTAGTAAATGAGAGTGTAGTTTCTAACAAAAGTTAGAAATTCCCAACTCAGTAAATGTTCCAAACTGCTTCAAAGATGAATTGAACCTAGACCAAATTGTTAGTGTTTTCTGTTTTGGGTTTTGAAATGATAGCTTTGGCGGGTACCTATTTTTGCTTTTGGAGGCTTTTATCTTTTTGCTATTGGTGTGCCATTTTTAAGGTCTAAAAACAATTATCTTTGTTTTTCTGATCTTTTGATCTTGGACACCAATCAGAGTAACTGTCTTCACTTGGATTTGCTGTGAGTGAGCTGGTAGAGCTGTACAGTAGACATGGATACCTTTACTGCTCTGTGATGTACTTATGTTGAATTAATCTGGTCTCTGTGGATTTGGAGGAGAAAGTTCAGTGACTCTTTCCTTCTGACAGTTTATAATATATTTGTAATTGTGACTCTTAAATGTCATGTTCAGCAGAATTTATGAAAACCTATGCAAGTAATTTCATAAAACCGTTATCATAACAGAATGTCCTTTGAAATGTTTGAGAACACGTTTCTTTTCCTGGATGTTGGATTAGAGGTTAGCTTCTAGAATATTTGTTTAAGAATTTGAAGATGATGTTGAGTAGAAATGCTCTAACATGGGTAACTTGAGAAGGAGAAATTTCCCTTTATTTCTAGTGAGTTTTTTAAGGCTGTAGACAAGGCAGTACATTGAGGATTGAGGGTTTGGTGACTTCAATAGGAAGGTTAAGAATCCGGGATTTAACTTAAAAAAAAAAAAAAATCTGTGATTTGATGAGATTGGGATTTCGTACCCTATCCTTAAAGTAAAATAGCTTGGATTTATACTCAGGCTTTCCTTCTCTCCCTCCTTACTGTCCCCTTGCACTTACTAGCACAGTCTGGAATCAGAGTTAGAATTCTTGCTCTGGGGCGCCTGGGTGGCTCAGATGGTTAAGCGTCTGCCTTCGGCTCAGGTCGTGATCCCAGGGTCCTGGGATCGAGTCCCGCATTGGGCTCCCTGCTTCTTGGGAGCCTGCTTCTCTCTCTCTCTCTCTGTCTCTCATGAATAAATAAATAAAATCTTTAAAAAAAAAAAAAAAAAAGAATTCTTGCTCTGCCATTTTGTAGCTGTATGATCTTGGACAAGTTGCGTAATGTTAACTCTAAAGACTCTCAAGTGTCTTATGCTTACAGTGTGCACAATATGCACTTTTCCAACTGACTGTTTATATTGAAAACATGTCTTTTGTAGCCAGCATGTAGGTGGGTTGTACTTTTTAAATCATTCTCGTAATCTGTATCTTTAATTGTAGTGTTTATTATGTTTTTTGGTTTGCCTTCTTTTCTTTAATGACAGCTTTACTGAGATACAATTCCCATGTCCTAATAGTCACCCTTTTGTGATAAGCAATTCAGTGCTTTTTAGTACTGTCATGGATTTGTGTACCCTCACCAATATGCAATTTCAGTAAGATCTGTTAACGTTTAATATATTAGTGATGTGACTGGATTTATGGCTACCATTCTATTTTCCTGTCTTACTTGGATTATCTTAATTTTTGGAATTCCATTTAAATTTATCTATGAAGACCTTTTCCATTTTTTAGTGTTTTTTCTAGGTATTGCAGTATACATCCTTAATTTATATGGTCTATTTAGAGTTAATATTATACCATTTTAGGTGTGCCTGGGTGGCTCAGTTGGTTAAGCGTCTGCCTTTGGCTCAGGTCATGATCTCAGGGTCCTGGGATCGAGCCCTGCATTGGGCTCCCTGCTCAGCAGGGAGCCTGCTTCTCCCTCTCCCTCTGCTGCTCCCCCTGCTTGTGCTCTCTTGCTCTCTGTCAAATAAATAAGTAAAATCTTAAAAAAATATATATACCATTTTAGGTAAAATGTAGAAATGTTAAAATTGTATAGTCCCCTTCCCCTCTCTTTCCATCAGCATTCTCTGTTACCATTGTCATGTGTATTTCATCTGCATATATTATACATTCCATGGGAAAATGTCATAATTTTTACTTTAAACATGTTTAAGGGGAGTTAGGACATTTCCTTCATTAATGACTCAAATATCAGTCCCTTGAAATTAAGATTTTCATTTTGCTCTATTTTCAGGGTACCTTGAAGAAATTATGATTTATTTTTGTCTTTTATTATATACATATTTAATGTGGTATATCATATATAACATAGAATTACCTGTTTCACCATTTAAAAAAATTTGGAATGCTTTATGAATTTGCATGTCATCCTTGTGCAGGGGCCATGCTAATAATCTTCTCTATCCTCCCAATTTTAGTATATATGGGGCCCTTTTCACCATTTAAAAAAAATTTGAGGAGCACCTGGGTGGCTCAGTCGGTTAAGCATCTGCCTTCAGCTCAGGTCATGATCCTGGGGTCCTAGGATTGAGCCCTGCTTTGGGCTCCCTGCTCAGTGGGGAGCCTGCTTCTCGACCTCTCCCTCTGCCTCTCACCCCTCTGCGCTCTCCCTCTCCGCTCTATCTCAAATAAATAAATAAAAATCTTTAAAAAAAAATCTAAAAAATTTTTGAGAGAAGGTGAGTGAGTGCCTTAACGGGCGGCCTGGCGGGGGAGGGAGGAACAGAGGGAGAGAGAGAATCCCAAGCATGCTCCCTGCTGCTGAGCGTGGAGCCTGAAGCAGGGCTTGATCCCAGGACCCTGAGATCATGACCTGAGCCCAGATCACTAGTCAGACACCCAGGTGCACCCCTTTTCACCATTTTTAAGTGTACAATTCAGTGGCATTAAGTACATTTATAGTGTGCGGCTATCTCTGCTATTCATGTCTAGAGATGTTTCATCATCCCAAACTGAAACTTTGCATCCATTAAACAGTAACTCTCTGTCACTGCCACCCATACCCCTGGTAAGGTGTGTTTTACTTTCTGTCTTTATGAATTTGTCTATTCTAGGTAACTCTTATAAATGGAATCATAGAATATTTTACCTTTTGTGTCTGGCTTATTTGAGCATAATGTCCTCAAGCTTCATCCATGTTGTAGTGTATGTCAAAATCTCATTGCTTTCTAAGTCTGATAAAGTCCATGGTATGGCTGTATCACATTTTTATCTGCCATCTGTTTGATTGTCACCCAATTTGTACATGAGTAGAAGGCAGAAATCATGCTTTTTAATTCTTTTCTATCACTGAAGCTTTCAGTAGATGCTTGTTAACTATTCAGTAGGTGAGAGAAGTTGCTGAATTAAAACTTGGAATTCTGGAAATAAATATAGAAAGTGCACATTGAGAAACTTCCCTGTGTTTTTAGGTTGCAGTGCTATTTTTAATTTATAGTAACTTTGTGATCTCTTAAGGTTGAATTTCATCTATTTATTTGTGTATAACATCTAAACTTAGAATTCAGTAGGAAGGATTTTTGTTGTTGTTCTAGTGAAAGTAATTGAAGATTTTGTCAGATTAAATGAAGTACATTAATTATCACTGTTACATATAGTTAGTCATTCTTATTGCCTCAGATACATTCTAAAATTAAACTTTTAAGTGCATCCTTTCTAAAATGGGCAAAGAAGCAGAAATAATGAGATGATTGTGGGGTTTTGTTTTTGGACTGGACCTTACCTAAAGATACTGTTATAGGGCTCCTGAGGTGCCATATTGAAGCATAGTATGTGATATGCTAATTTGCCAACCAAAGAGTGTTCTCTTCTTGTGGATGCACAGTTCCCAACATACTTATGGCGTATTTGTTTGAATCCTGTGTATATTTTCTTAGCTTTTTATTTAGTTCTTCACATACTCATTGTTTGGTTCTGAGCTCCCTAAATTTGAGAAATGCTGTGCCAAAAGGTAACTGGGTGGCCTTTTTAGAGAAGGTAGTACCCAAAAATCTCTCTGAATGGGTGACCGTTAAGCTGAGATGCCATGGGAGAAGAGCATCCTAGTCAAAGAGCAAGATTTCTTTTACTACTCTTCCCCTCCCTGCTTCGGCATTCTTTTCTGGCCTTATAATTACGTGTCATGTCAAGGACCTTTACTTACTCATCTCTGAATTCCTGTTGTTTACCACTTTACTTACTAGTCATAAATAATTCTTTGCCAATTTTAATGGAATTGTTTATATATATTTCCATATATGAGAGAAACTTTTGGAAAGAGGCTTAATCTCCTTGCTGCTCACATCAAGCTCATTTGAAATACAGTTTTACTTTTAGAAATAACAAATATTTATTAGGGTCTATTTTCTAGTTTACATGAAAAAATCTTTTATTGGATATCTATATATGACTGTAGGTATAATACGGTTTTGTCTTCTGTACATATTAATGGTAAGTTAGTTTTGCAGTCTTTATGCTTTGGAGTTATAACTTGGGCCTATATTTATCAGTGAAGTATATACAGACTGCCTGTGGTTTTTATAATCATTCCTGCTATAACTATTGTTTATCACACCATTTAAAAGCAAAAGCTATTTATTTTTAAAGATTTATTTATTTTTTTAGAGAGCGAGCTAGTGCGAGCATGAACTGGGGTGCGGGTAGAGGGAGAGAGAGAAACTCAAGCAGACTCCCCACTGAGTGTGGAACCCAATGCGGGGCTCGATCTCTTGACCCTGAGATCATGACCTGAGCAGAAACCAAGAATTAGACGCCTAACCGGCTGAGCCACGTAGGTTCCCCAAAGCGAAAGCAATTTTAAAAGTGAATAGTAGAGAAAGATGAAAGGAAATAAGGAATCTAGGTAAAGTAAGAGTATAGGGAACAAGATTGATTGTGACCACGATACAAATGGATGAGATTTCTACCAGTGGATGAAATTTCTGCCTTTAGCAGGTTGTTAACTTGTTTTGAGTAGTTATTGTGTGCCAGGTGCGATGCCAAGCACTCTACATGTACTAGCTCCATTTGCTTTTTATTTTTAAAATTTTAAATTAAAAAAATTTTTTCTTTTTTCCTTTAGAGAGGGAGGCTGGGAGGGGCAGAGGGAGAGGGAGCGTCTTAAGTAGGCTCCACACCGAGCGTGGAGCTGGACGCAGGGCTTGATCTTACAATCCTGAGATCATAACGAGCTGAAATCAAGAGTCCGATGCTTAACGGACTGAGCTACCTAGGCGCCCCTCCATTTTCTTTGTGTACCTGCCCTGCAGGTGGATAGTTCTGTTTTCACTTTATAGATGTAAGAAGTAAAAGGAAGGTGTGTGTAAGCAAGTTCAAGGTCAGACAGCTATTAGTGCCGGGGCAAAGACTGGAATGCAGGCTTACCTACAGTCCTGTAGCTGCCTAACTACTACTGGCCTATGCTCCCTCTGAAGGAGAGATTCTACAACTTGTTGCAGAACATAACGAAATAAAACCTTAAATTGTTTTCAACTTTTTTCCTCACCCATCATTATTTTTTCCCCTGTAAGGCTATAATTCTATAATTATAACAAGTTAAGCCTCTTGGTATCTTTAGCTTGTAGAACATTTTCAGACCTCAAGGGACTCTCTAAAGAGTTGTCTGTAAAAGTTCAGGTTTCTTGGGGCTCCTGGGTGGCTCAGTGGGTTAAGCGTCTGCCTTTGGCTCAGGTCATGATCCCAGGGTCCTGGGATCGAGCCCCGCATCGGGCTCCCTGCTCAGTGGGGAGCCTGCTTCTCCCTCTGCCTGCCGCTCCCCCTGCTTGTGCTCTCGCTCGCTCGCTTGCTCTCTCAAATAAATGAATAAAATCTTCGGAAAAAAAAAAGTTCAGGTTTCTTCCCTAAAAGCCAGAATTGGGAAAAAGAAGCAGATGAAATAAGCAGACAAGCACAGAGCAGAAGAAAGAGAGCAGTGGAAGGCAGTAATGGCGGTTTGTAGTAGAGTCCGCAGTGTGGTCGCTCCGGCTGCAGGCTGTGGCAGCTACAGCAGTGCCAGCAACACACATTGTGGGGGACTCACCTTCCAGATGCCTTGGCCGGGGTAGTTTCAATGAGTGGGGTGTAGGGGCAGGAGTAGCCTGAACAGGATTTGGTAGAGGTTAAAAACAGTAATGGGGCTGATGAGCTGCAGATGCTAAAATATATGAACTAAGGAGTAAGAAGAGCTAGAAGATAAAACAGTTCTCTGGGGTGCCAGAAAAGTGACCAGGAATGCAGACATTCATATTCTTTTTTTTTTTTTTTTTAAGATTTTTATTTATTTATTTGACAGAGAGAGATACAGCGAGAGAGGGAACACAAGCAGGGGGAGTGGGAGAGGGAGAAACAGGCTTCCCGCTGAGCAGGGATCCCGATGCGGGGCTCGATCCCAGGACCCTGGGATCATGACCTGAGCCGAAGGCAGACGCTGAACGACTGAGCCACCCAGGCGCCCGACATTCATATTCTTTAGAAGGTGGACAAATGTATTTATCCCCTGTGCAAATTACTTGGATCAGTTTACATTTTCTTTAAAATGAAAGAAAGTCAAAGCTGCTGGACTTACGATATATAGGCAGGTATACTTCTGAGTAAGAGAAGACCTTGCTAAATGGGACTCTGATAGCAGGAGGGGGAGTATTTGGGTTCCTAGTGAACTAATGATTCTGTTTTTTGGGGGATTGTCAAATATATGAAAAGTGTTTCCTATGTGTTTTTTTCTCACTCTTTATATGCTCTTGTGGTATCATTACCTCTAATTTATACATGAAGGAACTGAATCAAATACAATAATTTTGCTGGGACGCCTGGGTGGCTCAGTCGGTTAAGGACTCTTGGTTTCGACTCAGGTCATGATCTCAGGGTGGTGAGATGGAGCCCTACCTCGGGCTCTGTACTGAGTGGGGAGTCTGCTTGAGATTCTCTCTCTCTCTCTCAAATAAAATAAATAAAATCTTAAAAAAAAAAGGGGTGTGTGTGGGGGGGCGCCTGGGTAGCTCAGTCAAAGTTAAGCATCTGATTTCTGCTCAGATCATGATCTCAGGATCCTGGGATGGAACCCTGTGTTGGGCTTCCTGCTCAGTGGGGAGACTGCTTGTACCTCTCCCTCTGCCCCCCCCTCCCCGCTCATGCTCTCTCTCTCTCAAAATTAAAAAACAAACAAACCAAAATTTCCTAATCACATACTAGTAGGTGATCAGTTCTTTTGGTTGAAGTCTATTCTTTCAAACCCTGAGGGTCGTAAAAAGGTGGTTTAACTGCACAGATTGTATGGAAAACTAAAATTTAGTCAGAAAAAAATATTTTTTTAGTGTGTGTGCTATTTATTGTGATTAATTTTGGGGTGGGGCTTTAAGCATCTGGCATACTTTTTAGGTCATCAGAGAAAGATAAAATTATATTCCAACGTTAATATTACAAGTGCTTACTTACTGTATTCTTTAGAAAAATGTCACACAGTAACTCAAAATAGCAAATTAACATGTTAATGATACCTTCATTCCATCGCCCCTTATTTTGAAATTTTAATTATTTTTTTTAAGTAAGCTCTATGTCCAACATGGGGCTTGAACTCATGAGCCTAAGATCAAGAGCGGCCACCTCCTACTGACTTAGCCAGCCTGGTGCCCCTGAAAACCATAATTTATTTCAAAAGTTAATAATAGATACTAGATGTCTGTTCACATTTCATTTTAGGTTTTTCTATTATAAATTGCAGATGATATTATGGTGAACAGGCTAATATTTTGAGCGCCAATAAATGAGGCCTTGCTCATGTATAGCAAATATTTTGTTTATTTTGAGACCTAAATCATTAGTTTATAGGATAATTTTTTTCTTTCTTTTTTTTTTTTTTTTTAAAGATTTTATTTATTTGTTCATGAGAGATAGAGAGGCAGAGGCAGAGGGAGAAGCAGGCTCCCTGCGGAGCAGGGAGCCCGATGTGGGACTCGATCCCAGGACCCTGGAATCATGACCTGAGCTGAAGGCAGACGCTTAACCGACTGAGCCACTCAGGCGTCCCTAGGATAATTTTTTTCTTGACAAGCTTCTAAACTTTTCAGAGTCTTGCCGTGTCCCTGGTGAGCTTTAGATCACCAAGTCCAAATTTGTTGACTGACTAATGAAGAAACCAATAATTTAGTATGTTGATTTTTCTTTTTCTTTCTTTTCTTTTTAGATAACCAGAGATCTTATTTTCATTCTTAGGAAATTGAAGTCAGGATGGCTTTGAAACAGGTTGCACAAATCTTAACCAAAGCTGACCACGTTGACAATCATGTTTTGCACAATATTTTTACTTGAGGAAGGGTAGATAGACATTTTGCGTTTGTCTTAGCTTTTCGGTCCCTGAGGTATTAAAAGTAGTGACAGGGCTGCTCTGTTACTGTTCTGCAGCTAGCTCCTTTAATTGATGTTGAATTGTGGCTTTCCCTGCGCATAGGGTTAAGTAAAAGGGCTGCAGTCTTCCAGTGAGCATTTTCCTTTAATGTGCTCATTAGTGGTGGCAAGTCCAGGTTTCAGCACATGCCAGTAATTTACATCTCATTGCTGAGTGGCTGCCCTTGTTCAAGAGTTGTTTCTAAGCCCGATGAATATATATTGGGAATAAACAGAGTAGAAGAATTGAAAGCCAAATACCCTGCCAGGCCTTTCCGTTGGTTCTGAAGCTTCCAGTGGATCTCTGATTAGCAATGCATGAAGCAGGATGAAAATGCAAAGATGAGGCCTACAGAAGTTGTTCCAGGTAGACTATCCCCTTAAATCCCCTTTTTGTGACCACCTTTCCATTTCCTCTTCCCCAGATTCTTCACTCAAGGCAGACTTTCTGTTAAAGTAAAAATACTCTGTTAGACCTAGGAAGTGAACAGAGAATCAACCTGGTTCCTTTACCCCTTCTAACTATTAAGGGAAGTCTGATTGTTATGCAATGAATCCACAGAAGCAAAGGGCTTGATCGGCTTTACAGCTCCTAGGGACCCCATTATTGTGATTGGGATCTTTGTGGTGATTCCTTCTGGGATTCATTTTTCCCTCTTTGCCTGATTGGTACCAGCTTGTTCTGGCTTTTGAACGCTTGCATAGATCATTAAAGGGTAATCTGTGGAGGCTGTGGTCAGTGTTCCTGGACATAGGGACAGACTCCGTGTTAATGTTGTCTTTGAAATTGGGGTGTTGGGGAAGATCCACAAGATTTCTTTTGGAGAAAAATTTGATATATTATAATACAGCATTTTTAGAACTCAGCATTTTATTACAAGTTACTTCGTGCATAGAGGAAACACTAGCCTGGCTATCTTTAGGAGATTAAAAATGTGCTGCTAATTCTTTTTACGTTTTAAGTTTACTTTCATATATATTGAAATCTGAGTTGTAAGAATGTAGGTATTAATATTGCCAGTTGGGTGTGTTTCATGATCTGGCATCCGTTTATCTACTTACTTTTTTTTGTGCTGCTTTCCAAAACATTGAATTTAAGTTTTGTTCACCATTCATGGTTAGAATCAAAAGTGAATGAATTTATGACTGACTCCAGTATTAAAAGACATTGGAAAACATGAGTACTCAAAGTCGGATTATTATTATTTTATGGTAAATTCAAGTTGGATGTGATTGAGCTTTTGAATCATTTAAGCATGAAGGTATGTTAACCACAGTTTATTAAATCTTTTCGTTTTCATTAGCTCGAGTTTTAATAGAGGAGCAACATGGTTTTGAAATTTTTTATATGTATGAAGGTCAAGATGAGAATCTTGAGAAGAGTAATTTAGTAGTGTTCTGATCAGTACTTGAAGCCTTTGCAAAAATGTAACAATAAATGTACTTCTAGAGGACTACTTGAAACTATTCTTTCTGGATGCCTGCCAGATCAAACCCCATGGGATTAAGTTTTGGAAAATCACTTGCAAATTTGTGGGGGTGTCAGTGACTTTGAGTATTTAACTGTCTAAATTGTCATCTACGTGTGTTCTGTCTGTGCATTGGGTAAAAAAAATTAGAAGTTTGTCAGCCAGTTAGAATTAAAGGTGACATCTGCTTTTAATTGGTGTTTTATTTTCTTCCAAGTCAGGAAAAATTCAGTAAGACATGAATTATCAAATTTTGCAAGGCTAAGCAACTTGTCAAGTGACAGTAAGCACTACCTTGAGCACTGGGTACAGATGGGAAGTGTTAAAATGTTGATTAATCGTCCCAGTTCTGATTATGGTTTTAGAAGGCTAAAGCCTGTGTAACCATTGCCAGCTTTCTAGTATCAGAATAGCATTCATTTGTTAATTTTGTAGGCTTTTTTCAATTACTGGCAAATTGCCTCTCGTATAATGAGCATTTGAATAGTTTTAGTGATACTTGGTTAGTAGACTTAGGGTCAGATAAAGAAATGTAGAATTCCTCTGTTTCCCAGGTCCATTATTTATTTAGTAAACACCTTAGTTCCATTCTTTTTAGTAAAAAAAAAACAAACTGAAAAAAATCTAAAAGTGAGCTTTAAGATGCTATTCTTTTACACACACCCATGATGTGTTGAGAAGGGTGTATCTGTTTGAATCTTGGCAAAGGAAGCCTTGCCTGGCCCCCTGTTGAAAAAGAAAATCGATTATTTCTGTTTTTACCATTTCCAAGCCATTTTAAGATATAAAACATAAATCAGTTCCTTCAAGAAGAGCATGTAAAAAATAGCTCAAGACTTCAGACATTCTCAGAGCTTAAAAAAAAAAAAAAGTCCCAAGGAAATATTCCCATCATACTGATTACATTTTAATTTTCTTGTTACTGAAAATTTGAGCATGGTACTAAGTGGTCTCTTTATGTATAAAGTGTGTCTTTAAAAATTTCACTGTGAAGGAGATACTCTTTTCCTGCTAATTGTTAAATAAAAGTAGAGATTCTCCTTTCCCTATTTGAATAGATCTGCACTGTAGAGGTAGAATTCTGTTTTTTTAAAAGTGGTTAGTACTTGAAGCAACATTTCTTAGATTAGGTTCCTTTTTTTTTTTTTTTTTAAAGATTTTATTTATTTATTTGAGAGAGAGAGCACATGAGAGGGGGGAGGGTCAGAGGGAGAAGCAGACCCCCTGCCGAGCAGGGAGCCCGATGCGGGACTCGATCCCGGGACTCCAGGATCATGACCTGAGCCGAAGGCAGTCGCTTAACCGACTGAGCCACCCAGGCGCCCTTTAGATTAGGTTCTTAATATTACCAGACTTCAGTTGCATTCAGGTCTTGTTTTTTGTTGTCCACTTCTGAATATCTGATAAATGTTTTATGTAGTAATACGTTCTTCCTACCAGAAAACATTGGGTTATTTAATTTGATTCATAAAATTTTCCTGTTCAGTTACTTGGATACTGTGTAGATTTTATTTCAACTTAAAAAGTAGACAAGATGCTTATGTAAATTCACTTAATAATTTTACATATAGTTGGTAAGTAGCATCTTAAACCCAGGAGCCAAGTTTAGCAGTTCTACCATATTTTTAGAAAATAGTAGAGAAATAGAAAATTTAGATTTTCTAGCTTAACTATACAAAACATTTTGATGCCTGATAACTTCAGGATTCATTGCCCCTGTACATTTTTCAAGTTACTTGCTTTTCAATGCGTAAGGCTTTAATTTACTGCCTACTGACACCCCCCAGATGGTGTTTTTCAGAGTTTTGAGAGTGGACTACTATAGCTGCCCTTATAAGCGCTGGTTTGGGTTGCTGGCACAGACTCTCCTAAGATGGCCCAGATCTAGAAGGATGGGAGGTTCTGGCAACATCTACCGGGCAAATGTTTTTAGATATATTTTTTTAGGTACAGAATTACTGTTTTCTACAGTATTTTTTGCTTCTTTGAATCCTGTTTTTTTTTTTTTTAAAGATTTTATTTATTTATTCATTAGAGACAGAGAGAGCGAGGCAGAGGGATAAGCAGGCTCCCAAGGAGCAGGGAGCCCGATGCGGGACTTGATCCCAGGACCCTGAGATCATGACCTGAGCCCAAGGCAGACGCTTAACCATCTGAGCCACCCAGGCGCCCTCTTTGAATCCTGTTTTAATGCCTATTTATTTTAAGAAGTAACTTAGACACAAGATTTAACAGCTTTTTTTTTTTTTCCCTATTGTTAACTTAGATTTTTGTCTGTAAGGTATTTTTCTTTACCTTGAATTTTACAGAATAATAATAAAGTTAAATATTTGTATCCTGAAGTAATAAATTGCTTCTGTAAATAACTGATTTTTAAAAGTCGAATTTATATGCTGATAAAAACTCCTGTTTTATTTTTTTAAATTTAAATTTTGTTAGTTAACATGTAGTGCAGTATTGGTTTCTGGAGTAGAATTCAGTGATTCATCCAGTACATGCAACACCCAGTGCTCATCACAACAAGGGCTCTCCTTAATACCCATCACCCATCTAGCCCATCCCCTACCCACCCAAAACTGTTGAATAACATCTCATGTGCATTCTTTTAGAGATGCTCAATGACTTTCGTGTTCTCCTTTTATGCTTGCTGTGTTTTTAAGGAATAAGAGAAAGTTTGATATATGTATTTTACTGAAAAGAAGACTAAAACCTACAGCTGGTATTTGAATTGGGGCAATAATTTACTTTTTTGGCCCCGAATGCTCTCGTGGTCTTTTAGGAAACTGAGAATCCTGATAGACTTGGCTGGTTAATCATTTCTGTGTTTTCAGTTCAGTTTGGTTACTAATATTTGACTTGTTCTTGCTTCTCTTTGCCTGTAGCATGCGGTTCCTATTTAGATTACCAAGCTTTCTTTATCATGTGATCCTGTCACTCTCTTGACGGTTGATGGGATCAGGGATTAGTGTCTGACCCAAAGGCTGTGCTCTATAGAGGGCTCATAGTTTAGGGGGTGTGTGTCGGGGGTGGGGTAGGGGTGGACGTGGATGTGGATATGTATGTGGTGGGGGTCATGGGTGGGGGTGGGGTGCAGAGAAGGTTGTGACACTTGAACTGAAATAACAAAGATGAGAAGGAGCAGGCAGCATGTGAAGATCCAGGGCAAGACCTCTCCACACAGAGGGAATGGCAGGTGTAAGTGTCCTGAGGCAGGAATGAGATGAGCGTGTGGCTTGAGAGAAAGAAGCGGGTGTGGTGGGAGAATAATGAATGAGGAAGCATGTGGTAGAGGTTGGAAAGGTAGGCTCAGGGCAGATCAGTTGGGCCATCATCACAAGCTGGGATTTTCATCCGTGTGGCATTAGGAAGCCACTGGGGGGAATTAAAGCATGTGATGACATAATGTGATGTACTCTTTTATTACTGTAAGAAGAGTGCATATCAAATTGAAGAATAATGTGATTAACAGTTATGATAATGAGTAGAAGAAATTTAAATTCCGTACTGAATATAACAAACAGTGTTGTAGAAGTAGGTAAAGTCTCATACCTGCCCACCTTCAGATGCTCTCAGGACACAGCTCTGTGAAATCAAAGCTATCTTCTAATTTATACTTTGCAAATCATGGACTTTTCAGTAAGCCACACCCTTACCATCAAAGGTACATCTAATACCAAGAATCACTCATCTTCCCACAATGGTTTATTTCCCCAAGTCCAGATTATTCAATCTTTTTTTTTTAATTTTATTCTTATGTTAATCCCCATACATTACATCATTAGTTTTAGATGAAGTGTTCCATGATTCATTGTTTGTGCACAACACCCAGTGCTCCATGCAGAACGTGCCCTCCTCAATACCCACCACCAGGCTAACCCATCCTCCCACCCCCCTCCCCTCTAGAACCCTCAGTTTGTTTTTCAGAGTCTATCGTCTCTCATGGTTTTGGTTATTCAATCTTGAAAAACACTCCAGTTAGACAGCTCTTGGGAACATTTGACCTTCAAGTCCCAAGAGCACTTAGCGGCTAGGTGTGGGTACAAGGGAATATATGGCATTCCAGTTTAAGGTGGCCGCTTGAAGTTCTGTATCCTTTGATAGCTTCCCGCCAGTGTTAATTACTGATCTGCTTTGGTTTTCTGTCTGGCTAGCAGGTGATCGTTATCCCACACAGACACACTTAAATAAATGCTTGTATATGTCAGGTGTGCACGTGCGCAGGCACTCTCCCATTGTAGTGGACAGTTAGCTTGTCCAGCGCCTTTTCTCCCATGCGTGATTTAGTTAAGCCAGTTATGATCACCTTATCTTCCCTGACAATTACTGATTTAGGGATGAGTCAGTGAAGGCTTAAGCCAGTTTGGGGCAATGAAGCATGAGAAGCTTGAGATTCCTTAGGAGAGAAACCTGCTCATTCTAAGCTTTAGCACCAATGTGCCTCTTTCTCCCCCCCCCCCTTCTCCTCTCACACATTTTGTGAAGAAGAGAAAGCTTGGTGCTGCTGACAGCCATTATTGTGATCATGAGGATAGCTAGCAGAATGCGGGTTAGATCCAAGAGAATGGCAGAGAAATCAAGAACTGTGAGATGTACTTTTAGAAGGATTTCTGTCCAAAAGGTTGGTGGGGGTGTATGTTGGGTGAGGGGAGAGTAGGGATGTTTATGCTAGACACTGAGGAACTAAGTTAAAAAATAGAGTACAGAACTTGCTTTTCGAGGAAACTTATTTATGGGTATTGGCTTTTGATTTGTTTGAAGACTTTTATGCATTGGATTTAGGGACTGAAAAAATACTCTGTTATTAATATTTAGTGAAAATTGGAAAAAACCAGAGGTTAAAGAATTTTAACCCTTCCTTATTAGGAAACCAGTCTCAGGACTGTGAGTTGCTTTAATAATGTTGCCAGGCAGCCAGAACTATCTGCATATCATACATGGGTGTGTTGAGAGATCCAAGAGTTAGAAGATAGGTAGGCTTGAGGAAAGTATTAGAAACAGACTAGCCAGCTGTTAGCTTTTGTATCTCTGCTTTTGCTTCTTTCTTTAAAATCTTCTGCATGCCTGTCTACTTTCATCCTCTGCTTCTCTGCTTGCATGGCCCAGTGGAACATGCCAAAAATCATAGCTCCTGAGCTTAGGTGTTTTAGGTCTTGCATCCTGAAAAGAGGAAAGCTGCATTTTTCTTTCTTTCCTTATTCCTAGGAAAGGGACTATGATGGATGTAATTTGGGTTAGCTGCTTTTTGCGCCAGTCGTCTGTGTTCAGGGGCAAGATCATATAATTCAAAAGGGCTGCAGCTGAGGGGTCTTTTGCCGTGGTTGGGAAAAGGACAGTTCAGGAAAGTTCTGAGCTGGCTAAGTCTGCCACAAAATGTTTGTTGTTACCCCCTAATTACAGGGCAGTGTGATAATTTCAGCCACCAAAGCATATCTAGTGTAGGTGCTGCATGGAAGTAGTAGTTAATTCTGGTAGGTTTGGGATTGGGATAGCTGGGGAGAACGTTGTCAAACTTTATTTAAGGGGTGTGCGCACGCACGCACGTGTGTGTGTGTGTGTGTAAGGATTAGTGAAGAAGAGTATTTTGTATTTGTATAGCTATTGGTTTCCTCACTAGGAATTGACACCTGTTATAAAAGCCCTGTGCCCCTGTAAAGCTCTGTTTCATGACCGTAGCTTTTTTGGAGTTATGAAGTATACATGTAGAAGAAAATCATGAACTTTTTGAGCCAGGAGAAACTTAGAACTTAACTGATTGGTTGGCATATATCTTTTGATGCGGCAGATGCTGGTGAATACAAAGATGAAGAAGGTTCACTACCCTGAAGAAGTTGATAGGGGAGAGATGCAGCAGGGAGGAGGTTAGTTCATCAGAGTGTCATAGATGGCCTTGTGGAGAAGTCAGATGAAAAGATTACTTTTGATTGGGCAGGAGTGTCTAGGGAAGTCTCATGAAGAAGGTGGCATTTCAACTAGGCCTTGAAGACAGATAGCATTTAGGTAGAGAAGATTGTAGAGGAAAAGCATGGACTTACAAAAAGGGAAAGGACATTTCAGGAAGGGGATTGATTTTTTTGGCTCTACCTTTGGAATGAGCTTGGAATCTGACCACTTCTCACCACTCCCAGCACTACCATCAATTCTGGTCACCAGCATCTCTCATCTGCGTCATTGCATTAGCTTCCTACTTGCTGTCCAGGTTTCCATCCTTACCTCCCTCTAGGGTATTCTCAAAACCCAGTCAGAATGATCTGTCAACATGTAAGTCAGATATCAAAGCATTTCTTGGCTAAAAACCAAACCACAAAATACCTTTATTTGCTTCCAATTTCATTCAGAATCAGAGCCAAAGTCCTTCAAGACACCCATCACCCTCCTTGCACCATTCTGACATAATTATTTTACACTCTCTCACTTCCTTTGTTTTAGCTCTTTTTTGAGATATAAGGTACGCTTACAACCTCAGGGTCTTTTCACTTGCTAGTTTGTTTGGTTGGAACACGTTGCCTCCAGATAGATCTTCTTTGGGCCATTATCCAAAGTCATTTTCTCAAAGATGCCTACCCTGACTATCCTAATTAAAATTGCAGGTTACCATTCTCCCACCATCTCATACTCTTAATTCCCATTTCTTAATTTATTTTCCTCTGAAGTATGTATTGCTGTCTGATACATATTTAGTAACCTACACAACCACAGTAGTTTTTTTTGTTTTGATCATTACTGTTTCCTCAGTGCCTAGAACTATATCTGACTCATACATATTTGTTTAATGAGCAAGTAAATGAATAACAGGTGGATTGTCTACCTTTGTGTTTGAGCCATTCATGGAACAGATTTGATACCCTAAGTTCCTCTTAAGTAAGCAGATATTTATAAATGCACAAATCACTTGTATGGCATCTGTGCAAGATAGTTATTCAGCTGGTGCTCATGATTATAATGACTGGAATTTTAAACCCTTTTATCATATAAGCGGTGTTTGGCAAACTTCATCTGTAAAGGGCCAGATAATAAATATTTTAGAATTTGCAGGCCATAGTGTCCCAACTGTTCAACTTGGTTGTAACTGCACAACTCTGCAGTTGCAGTGTGGAAGTCGTCCTAGATGATAGGTAAATGAATGGGTATGGTTGTGTTCTAATAAAACTTTATTTATGGACACGAAAATTAGACTGTTATGTAATTTAACATGTCATGAAAGACTCCCCCCCCCCCCCCCCCAATTATTTAAAAATGTCCCTTTTTGCGGCGCCTGGGTGGTTCAGTCGTTAAGTGTCTGTCTTCAGCCCAGGTCATGGTCTCAACGGGCCTGGGATCGGGCCCCACATCGGGCTCCCTGCTCGGCGGGAAGCCTGCTTCTCCCTCTCCCACTCCCCCTGCTTGTGTTCCCTCTCTTGCTGTGTCTCTCTGTCAAACAAATAAAATCTTAAAAAAAAAAAAAAAAGTCCCTTTTTAGTTGGATAGGAATTGACTACTGTGGTCTGGGTGTGGTGTTTGAAACAGCTGTGTATCTGTACAAATATATTTAGTCTAGTGCACATTCACTGTCACGTTTGTAAGTACATACTTAGTTATGGCCATTAGAGATTTTGGGAGAATCAAAAAGCACATGGTGCAGTTATCTGTGCTAATGGATGGGGAGTGTAGAGTAATAGGGAAAATAAAATAGGGATGATACAGAAGTAATCTTAGAATGTTTTGTGTAGTTTGAATGTTGTGGGGCCTAATAATCATTTTCAGTAACATTCGATTTACATTCTCTTCAGTGCACATCAGTTGAGAATGTGGATAATGAATTTAGAAATGCTGTGGAGGAATTATTTTCAGAATTAAAAATCTGTGGATTAATTGAAAATTAATTGCATTGGTGAAATATATGTAAAATATAGTAGCTTATGTAAACATTAATGTTATATTTAGAAAATGTCTGGTTTTCCCAGAAAATTTGAATTATGCTCTTAAGAGGCCAGGGGTTCACTCTCCCAGCCCCAAATAGAGTGGGGCAGGACCTGGCAGCCTGGTAGATGTGGGATTGAAGCATCATAGGTTTAAACACACCCCATTCTATGGGTCCTTGATAAATTCATACCTGCTGATTGTTAACGTTTCAGTTTATGGATTAAGTGTTATTCTCTGTGATGGAAAAAAAAATTGCAGAAAGAGGGTAAGCATGTAAGAAGGAACCGGAATTATGTCTTAGCATGTTGAGACTAACGTAGGGAAAAGGAATTCTTGGAAAGACGAGTCAAATGGGATCTGTGGAAGAAATGAGGTTTTTAGGCAGATACAGGGATTAATGCTAATTTGAGTCTGTTTGTTTTCATGAAGCTGACCCCAAGGTGGGGGTGTATTTTGTGTGCTGTCTGGATTACCTATGATGTCATCCCAAGTTGTTGCAATAGGAGACTTACATTATTTTAAATAACTTTTAAAAATTTTATTTAGGAAACTACAGATGAGTATGTTTGAAACAATTATCTTACAGATATATCTTGACTATTTAGTAGTACGAACAATGATTATAATTTTTCTG
The DNA here is from genome assembly GCF_029215605.1 of Mirounga angustirostris. Lineage (NCBI taxonomy): Eukaryota > Metazoa > Chordata > Mammalia > Carnivora > Phocidae > Mirounga > Mirounga angustirostris. The sequence goes on along the minus strand of NW_026991711.1, from coordinate 11,217,897 downwards.
TTTCCCAGTAGTGTAAGATTCTTACTTTAAACTCATAAGGTTACACCTTTCCAGTCTAAGGTAATTTCTATGCTGTCCTCTCATCTAAATAAATAAATGAATGAATGAATGAATAAATAAATGCATGCATGCATGCCCCAGAAATCAATTTACGTGTGGTTAATTTGAAAATTCTTTGTAGATTGGACAACCATATTGGAAAAGGACTGAATCTTTTGAGGGCTTTATTATAGCTAACCTAAAGAAGTCAGAAGACTGTATTTTAAATCAGTTGCATCTCATGAGGCATTGATTTCTTGGTAGGCCTTAACTAGGATTTAGCCTCCTCTTAAAATAGCTGGAAATTGCTGGAGACTAATGACTCTTTCGTCATCAGAGCACTGTTTTCTAATTGGTATGGTGGGTGGGCCTTTGTGTTCTATGGAAATGCCTTGGCATGTCATCCCAGCTCATGGATTTCATCCTTGACGGCAGTTTATGTGTTCTGCTCACCTGTCATATTCTCTCTGTTCAGCTTCTCGTGTGGGTATTGAAGCCAAGAATTTAAGAAGACTTTTGAAGTGTATTTGTAATTAAATAGCATTATTAAACCGGAGTTGAAGTCTTTGGTCAAGTAGGGTAACTGCAGTGTCAAAATTGAGCTTCTAAAACAGAAAAACATCCTAAACCACAGAGCTTTATAGCATGAACAGTAGTACTCCAAAAACACGCTTTTTGTTTTGGAACTGAAATATTAAAGGTAATAATAACATGAGTAAACTGTTTAAAATCTGTCAGAAGTATTTCACAGCACATGGCAGTAGAGATTACCCAGGTACATGTGAGGTTTTAAGTGCTGAGTAATTTATCACAAGACATTTTATGATTGGTTTGGGTCTGATCTACTGAAGACATTTCTAGGTCCAGATAAGAATGTCTTCCCTTGGAGTCCCCCCTGGTTGTCCTACTAATAAGGCACTAATAGGCAGAATGAATCTTACTGTCCTGGTAACCAAACCTGCTTTTTGGTTTCATATTTCAGTGAAGTTTTCCGGTGGAAAGAGCTTTATAGTTACCTTTAACTACTCCCCTCCCTTACACTTCCTCATTTATTCATTCTCCCTGAATCCATTGCCAGCTCTCTTGTTATCACTGCAGCTTCTCTTACCTCTTTCCCCCCACTAGATCCCACGGCTGCTCCAGTGGCTCCTACGTCCTCCTTCTCACCTGGGCCACTGATCCCTTCATCTCAGTCTCCTCCTCGGAGCGCCGCTGCCTCGCTGACCTTGCAGAGCACTTCCGAACTCTCCAGTGGCTCACCGTTGGCTGGGAGGCTGCATTTGTTCCTCAAGCAGGCCATTCCCCACACTTTCGTTTCTGTCTTTCCATTACCATTCCCTTCTCTGCAGTTTCCAGTACCAGAGGAGATCTGGCTGCTGTATTGTGATAGTCACTTTAAAGAAACTTTGTGTAACATCTGTTCCTCCTGGAGGACAGTGTCTCACTCTTTCTTTGGAAGAAGGCTCACCTTTATTTTAGTCATGTGTCCGAAGGGCAAGCAGCTCTCCACTCGAGCAGGGGTTGGCAGAGGGGAAGGAGCCAATTGAAAGGAAGAGATGAAGGGTGCGGGGGGAAAGGTGGGTTTAGCCTCTTCAGGAAGGGTCTGAGTTAGTTGGGGCGAAGGGGCTAACAGCAGGAGGACCGTCTCTGGAGCGTGGCTCCTGGAACGTGTTAAACCTGTGCACCCAGGAAGGCAGGTGGGAGCCAGCCAGCAGTTGTTTAACGGACTTCCAGTCTTTCACACTTATGTAGCAGCTTCCCATGGGTCCCCTCTGGCCTTTGTGCTTTGCATTTATCAATTCATTGGACCCTCACAGGTTCAGAAAGAGGCACAGAGTGGTTAAGTAACTTGTCAAAGCCCAACCAGGTGGTTCATGGTAGAATTGGAGTTCTGGCAGGCTCCACAGTCCCTGTGCTTAACTGTTATACTCTATTGCTTCTTTTTTTTTTTTTTTAATTTATTTTTTTTTTAAGATTTTTATTTATTTGCGAGAGAGACAATGAGAGACAGAGAGCATGAGAGGGAGGAGGGTCAGAGGGAGAAGCACACTCCCTGCGGAGCAGGGAGCCCGATGCAGGACTCGACTCCAGGATCATGACCTGAGCCTGAGCTGAAGGCAGACGCTTAACTGACTGAGCCACCCAGGCGCCCTAAGGAAAAGATATTAAAAAATCTGTTAAAACTGTGAGTTGTCTTACAACGTAAGATACTACTGTGGAATTCTAGAATAAAGTGAAGACTTTCTAACTTTGTAAACAAACTAGAAGCTGAGGACCGAAATGTTTATAAAATGGTTTTTAGGATAAAGCAAACCGTAATACAATGCCCTGTAGACAGTATTAAATAAGTAAATTAAAAAAAAAAATTATTCCTTTTTCTTTTACTCTCTTTGTTAAACTTAAAAAACTTTCCCACTTAGGGATAAATTAACCTCTATTTGGGTCATTCCACTATATCTTATTGTCACTTTCACTTCATTGCATCCTTGTTAGTGACCAAACTGAAGGGTGAAAGTAGCAGGTTGGTGGGTTAAAATGTGCTGAGGAGTGTGAGGAATTACTCGGTTGTTCCGGGCAATTTTAATTGGAAATCATGATCTCTGCTTTTTTAGCATTCCATTCAGTATTTTTTTTTTTTTTTTAAGATTTTATTTATTCATTTGAGACATAGAGATAGAGCGAGAAAGAGAATATGAGCAGGGGGAGAGGCAGGCTCCCCGCCCAGACAGGAGCCCGATGTGGGCCTTGATCCCAGGACTCTGGGATCATGACCTGAACTGGGGGCAGACGCTTAACCATCTGAGCCACCCAGGCGCCCTCTATTCAGTATTTGAAATAAGTTTTATAATGTCGGCTATCGTAGAGCCTGGCAATTAAATGTGCCAACAAAAAAGAATATCCCAGCTATAGGTAGAGCATGCTTTATTCAAACCATATAACTCTTATTTCTATCCAGTGGTGGTATCGAAAACTTGATGTGTTCCAGAAAGCAGTAAATTTAGCAAGGAATATGGGAGGACTTCTGCTTGTAGTAAATTTTAAAAGAAATACATAAATATTTTCAAAGGAAATAGAAAAAGTACATAATTCAGATCATATCCCAGACCAATTTAAAAACATTTAATTAAATTTAGTATCTAATATTTGGACTAAACAAAAGCTCTCTAGCCTTTCACCAGTTTACCACCTGACTATTCTTACTCACTAGTGGCAGTAAATATTAATGGACTGTGAGGAATGAACAGGAAGCTGGGTCACAAGGCATCTGCATTAACATCCCCTCATGCTAATTGAAGTATTATTAAATCTTAATTTTTTTTTACTTATGCTGTAAAATTGCTCATCTAATTTTATAGTTATTATAAGGTATATTCCAAAATTGAACTGGGAAAGTATTCGTTTTCAATCCAAAAGTACCAATTAATTTTAGTATGCATGAAACATTAAAAATAATTGGATCAGGGAGAAATGAAAGCAGCTCATTTTTAATATCCAGACTGTAGGGATAGAAAATATTTTATGTGATGTGCAAAAGAAGGAAAGTACAACTTCATAACTAATTTCTATGGCCAGTTTACATAAGGAGAACCTTAGCAACACATACAAATTTAAATGTGAAGCTTCTTTCTTTGTCCTTTAAAGTATGCATTCTAAAAGAAAAACTTTAAAATTTGTACCTGCATTTTTAATGAAAGCATTATTACCATATAAATTGATTTCTTGAAAATGCCAGGTAGCTCAGTGATACATTTGACAATTTCATCTGAGAAAATTTAGTGTCATTGAACTGATCATCAGTATTTTGCCAATGTATTTTTTTTTTAATGTTCTAAATATTAAAACTAGAATATCTTTAAAGGAGGGAGGCTAAGATTCATCCCAACATCTGACTTTTTTAGTTCACTTTAATTTTCTCGATGTGATTGCCAAGGAAATTATTGAATTCATTTTCTCTGGGTGTCTTTTCTATTGCTTTTCTTTGATTCTTTCCATTGCAACCAGCCTGAGATTTTACATGATAAAGGAAATCTGTGGAACTAATCCTAGAAACCTCTTTCTGTTTTCTCACGTAACACCTCCAGGCACAGAAAAAACAGAATACTTCATTTGCATTCTTAAACATTAGGAACTTAGAATGAGTCTTTCAGCTGGAAATGTTATTGCATCTACATCCCCCCCCCCGCCCCCAAGGAAAAAAAGGTTAACAGCCCACTCAGGTTTATCTGAACTCATCTCTTTTTAGTGTCCTGGTCTGCACTAACTAAGAGTGTGATCAGTGAAGCTTAAGTGCCCAGCGTCTTCTTTACAATCAGTTAGACTCTGGAAATAGGTATCAGTGCTGATTACAAGGAAATAAAAAGAAGAATTCAGATTTGCACAAAAGAGATGGCGAAAACTGACAAACTTTAATCTTCTGAAATGGAAAGAACATTTCCAAAGTTAATATAGAATATAGTAATGAGAATTAAAAAAAAATAGAATATCTCCCTATGAGCTTGAAAACTTTATTTACCCCAAAAGTAGAAAGATATTCAGAGATTTATAGTTTATTTCAATGGCTTTTATTAAATTAAAAAGTACCCAAAAACCTTTTGTTTGCTCCAAGTACCTTTGTCAGAAACCCAAAACATTTAATAAAAGAAATTTAACCATTTTCAGACTTAGTAATAGCTGAAAAGTAGAAATGGACATCATTCCACTGTCAGATATTAGAAGTAGAAAGTGTTCTGTTGCTGTAATGCTCACTTCCTGTGAATGAAAAACAGGTTTTTATATGTAACTATATTCCTCAACTAGAAAACTGACTTCTGCCAATTGTTACAGTGGGGACAGTTACTACTATTTCATTTCCCTAACTAAATATTGTACATGGCTGTCATCTGGAAGTAATAATATTGCTTGAGTGCACTGTGCCAAGTAGACACTTAATACAAAATACGCACTAGACCGAATGAAATCCAGATACTGGTAATATTGAAAGAGAAAGACACAGATTCCTTTGGCTAAATTAAGTCACAGCATACACAGTGCTCTGTAAGGTAAATACAGTTTGTAAGTATGTCATTAGATTTCATTTGATCTTACAGTTAGCGTCCCAAACAAATGAACAAACTGTGCTGGTTTATAAGTTTTTATTTAGAATTCTAGAATGAAACCTTTGTCTCCCCTCTACCACCCACCCACATTAACAGTCAAATACCTTAATGTTCTTATCCCAGTGAGTCACATAATTTGGGTTCTAAATTCACAGTGAGCTGACTGGCACTTCAAAGAAAGTGATTCCTGTAAATGTAGGGGGTTGGAGGCCGATGGCACCCTTTTCTAGGGTTCTGCACCTCCTCTTGATTGATACCCCACAGTCTGTATGGAGGAAACAGAATTAGGATTCGGTTTCCAGTCTTCTCTAATCCTGCGCTGTCCCGCTGCACCGCCAGCTGGTAGTGGTGGGAGTGCTCACCCCCACCTCGCTCCTGTCTGCTCAGATCCAGCTGCTGGTTTCACTCCAGAAGTTGGTGTGGCCACTCTGAAATCATTTTCAAGATCTTTATTGTAAAATAAAAGAGAGAAACTATGCAAAACGAATGTGTGGCTTACTTAAGGTAAATAATCTTGTAGTCACTGCTTAGGTCTAGCTATTAGACATTTGCCCTGAATCTTGTCCATGTGGCCCGTCTCAGTCCTGTTCTCTGATCTCTCGCTATTCATAACCACTACTTGACTTTTATAATAATCCTTTTCTTGCATTTTAAAATAATTTTATTGTCCAAATGTGCATCCCTAGAAACTATGGTTTGTCTGGTCTATTTATTTTGAACTTTGCCTTTTAAATTTCTCTTAATCCACAGGTTTTCTTTTCAGACTTCTCTCTTCCTTACACTTCTGTTAAAGAACCTTGGGATATTGACTTGTAGAATTTCTGTCCATCTTGACTTAGTTGATCGGGTGCTCATGGTACAAGTCAGGGTTTTCCTCCATTCTTGGCATTTTCTGCAAATTGGATTCCGACACGTGGATTCAGAGATGGGATCAGATTCAGGTTCGGATGCCTTTGGTCAAGACTGTAGGAGGCACATAGTGTCTTTTTTTTTTTTTTTTTTAAGATTTTATTTATTTATTCATGAGAGACAGAGAGAGAGACAGAGGCAGAGGGAGAAGCAGGCTCCCCATGGAGCAGGGAGCCCGATGCGGGACTCGATCCCAGGACCCTGGGATCATGACCTGAGCCGAAGGCAGACGTTTAACCGACTGAGCCACCCAGGCGTCCCTGAGGCACATAGTGTCTTGTTAGCACTTGTTACAATGTGAGCAGCCTTTGATGCTTTCTGTCTCTATCTAGTATTTCACGGGATTGCAAAATGGTGGTATTTTAACTCTGATATCTTTTTCTCCACTCTAAGGGAGAGGAATTTTTTAAAGAATTTCTTTGGAGGGGCGCCTGGGTGGCTCATCATTTAGTGTCTGCCTTCCCTTCGGGTCATGATCCCAGGGTCCTGGGATCGAGCCCTGCGTCTGGCTCCCAGGGAGCCTACTTCTCCCTCTCCTGCTCCCCCTGCTTGTGTTCCCTCTCTTTAAATCTTTAAAATCTTAATTAAAAAAAAAAAGATTTTATTTATTTGACAGAGAGAGACACAGTGAGAGAGGGAACACAAGCAGGGGGAGTGGGAGAGGGAGAAGCAGGCTCCCCGCAGAGCAGGGAGCCCGATGTGGGGCTCGATCCCAGGACCCTGAGATCATGACCTGAGCCGAAGGCACATGCTTAACAGCTGAGCTACCCAGGTGCCCCCATAGTGATACTTTTAATTAAAATTCAAGATAACCTCTTCTTTGTTACTCTTGTATCTTCGTTTTCATATTTAGAGTTCTGACTCTCCGGGACAGGGGAGAGGATAAAATTAGAATACTTGATGATTCCTTGTCTAGTCAGTAGTATGTGTACACACACACACACACACACACACAGCAATCTGAGGATGACAGTATCAGTACCAATATGATCATTGAAGACTTTAAAGAAATTTTACATATCATCTTGCTGTTCTTCCCTCACTTTAAAAATAGTTGTACTGGGGCGCCTGGGTGGCTCAGTCGTTAAGCATCTGCCTTCGGCTCAGGTCATGATCCCAGGGTCCTGGGATCGAGCCCCACATCGGGCTCCCTGCTCTGCGGGGAGCCTGCTTCTCCCTCTCCCACTCCCCCTGCTTGTGTTCCCTCTCTCGCTGTGTCTCTGTCAAATAAATAAATAAATAAAAATAGTTGTACTGTACCTGTGTTGTCAGAAAATACAGCTAGTATGGGGCACCTGGGTGGCTCAGTCGATTAAGCATAGGACTCTTGATCTTTGGCTCTGGTCATGATCTCAGGGTTGTGAGATCAAGCCCTGTGTTGGGCTCTGTGCTGGGCATAGAGCCTGCTTAAGATTCTCTGTCTCCCTCTCCTTTTGCCTGTCTCCCCTCTCTAAAACAAAAATAAAAAATAAAAAAGGAAAAATAAAAAGAAAATATAGCTGATATAAAGTATACTCTCTCCTTAGCCTTCATTTGGTTTTAGTCCTGCAAGTAACCACAGGCCCTTTATGTTGACCTCTTTTTAGTCATTTTGTTTTTCTGAAGCCCATTCTCTAGAAAGGAGTGGGCAAACCTTTTTGTAAAGGGCCGGATAGCAAGTATTTTTGGCTTTGCAAAACAATCTGTTGCAGTTACTCAGTATTTTTTTTTTTTTTTTTTTTAAGATTTTATTTTTTGGCAGAGAGAGACAGTAAGAGAGGGAACAGAAGCAGGGGGAGTGGGAGAGGGAGAAGCAGGCTTCCCGCCGAGCAGGGATCCCAATGCGGGGCTCCATCCCAGGACCCTAGGATCAGCGCTCAACCTGTTGAGCCACCCAGCTGCCCCAGGATACAGTGTTCTTAAATTTTTCCCCCCAGGGTGCCTGGGTGGCTCAGTTGGTTGAGCGACTGCCTTCGGCTCAGGTCATGATCCTGGAGTCCCGGGATCGAGTCCCACATCGGGCTCCCTGCTCAGCGGGGAGTCTGCTTCTCCCTCTGACCCTCCTCCCTCTCATGCTCTCTGTCTCTCATTCTCTCTCTCGCAAATAAATAAAAATCTTAAAAAAAAAAAAATTTCCCCCCCAAAACTTTGTTTCCCCCCACAAACCATTTACATATACATAGATATATTATTTTTAAGCAGTCTACACCCAACATGGGGCTCAAACTCCCAAGTCTGTGATCAAGAGTTGCATGCTCCACCGACTAAGCCAGCTAGGTGCTCCTGCCAAAATCCATTTAGATTGCGGACTGTACAGAAACAGGTAGCAGGCCAGATTAGGCTCACAGCCTTGTAGTTTGCAAACTACAGGTTTATTCAGTTCCTCAGAAAGAGGCCCTGAGTTCTTGTTTGTTTCATTTTCTCTGCATTTTTTCTTGGACGTCAGTTTTGTTGGATTTAAAATCTTTGGCTCGTACTTTTTCTTGACTATATTATTCCATTTTCTTTTGGCATGGATTACTGTTGTCCAAGTCCAGTGATAATTTAAACTTCTCTTTTGTATAAGTCACATATTCTTTTTTTTTTTTTCTTGTATTTTTTGCTTTTCTTGTAAGCAGTATTGCTAGAATGTATCATGGTCATTCTAGATGGAATTTCTCAGTTTTGCTGTAGTATGTCTTTTTGCTATCTATTTCCAATTTTAAAACCGTTTTCTTGAAATACAGTTGTGGTATTTTTTTTCTTTGCTTTAGTTTTCTTTTTCTTTTTTAAGATTTTTTATTTCTTTATTTGACAGAGACACAGCGAGAGAGGGAACACAAGCAGGGGGAGTGGGAGAGGGAGAAGCAGGCTCCCCGCAGAGCAGGGAGCCCGACGCGGGACTCGATCCCAGGACCCTGGGATCATGACCTGAGCTGAAGGCAGTTGCTTAACCAACTGAGCCACCCAGGCGCCCTGCTTTAGTTTTCTTGAAAGACTCCTCTTATCCATATGTTGGATGCTCTTTTTCTTCAGTTTCTCATTTTCTCTTGTATCTTTTAAAAATAATTTCATTGTTTTGATATTTAAATTCAGAAAAGTTTCTTCCTTTCACTTTCTATTTTCTGTAAGGCATTATCTGTTTTCTTTATTCACTCTTGAGTTCCCTCTGGGGTAGTCTTCATTTCTAGAATGATATTTCTTTTTAATTTCTGATTTTATCTTGAGGCATGTCATCTCATTTCTGAACATTTCTAATTCTGATTTATGTTGTTTCATGTTTTCTATAACTTGAGAAAAATGTTTTTCAGCTTGTTTTGAAATAGTAGGTAACAGTTTTGATCTGTTACATGTTGATATGTTTTTCTCTTGTGTTTTTTTTTTTTTCCCCTTTCATGGATGTTATTCTAGTATTTATTTTAGTTTCCTTGTAGAAACATTGTATGGGATTTTATCTTGATCCTTTTTTGCTTAATTTTATCTGTAAAGTTAGTTTTCTTCTATATTGCTTTTTTAAAGAACTGTGTATTGTTTTTGAAATGAGTGATACATGTCTAAGAAGTTAAAGTACTTGAATAGAGATAGCAGCAAAAGATTTTTTTCTGAAGTCTTGAAAAGATGAATTAACCTTGTAATCTCCCTATTATTCTTTTTGATGTCCATACTGTTAACACCATATTTAGGGCATAGCTTTTCTATCTGCTACTATGTGCTTTTGACATAGTCATAATAATTTTTGAAAGCTTTCTCACTGGCTCACTTTTTTAACTCATGTGTTAAGTTCCCCACACCAATCCTGAACAGACCTTTTCTACCAGAAACTCTTTTTCCTTTTAGCAAGGAATATATTAAAATCTAGAATCTAAGTCCTTTGGGCAATTCAGCAATTTTTTCATGGCTATGTCTCTTGCCTGACCCTGGTTTTACAGTTATCCAAGTATCTTGGTGAGCCTAAAGTGTATGCATTTAAAAGAAATCTGAATTCATAGTGTAGCAGTTTACTACTTATATTTCTGAGAATGAATTGTGTATCATACATTTTTTTTTTAATTTTAGAGATTTTATTTATTTAACAGAGAGAGACACAGCGAGAGAAGGAACACAAGCAGGGGGAGTGGGAGAGGGAGAAGCAGGCTTCCTGCGGAGCAGAGAGCCCGATGTGGGGCTGGATCCCAGGACCCTGGGATCATGACCTGAGCTGAAGGCAGATGCTTAACGACTGAGCCACCCAGGCGCCCCGAGTATCATACATTTTTTATAAATAATGATTTCTTTTTTTTTTTTAAGATTTTATTTATTTATTTGGCAGAGAGAGGCACAGCGAGAGAGGGAACACAAGCAGGGGGAGTGAGAGAGGGAGAAGCAGGCTTCCCGCTGAACAGGGAGCCTGATGTGGGACTCGATCCCAGGACCCTGGGATCATGACCTGAGCCGAAAGCAGACGCTTAACGACTGAGCCACCCAGGCGCCCTAAATAATGATTATTTCTGTCCTTCATTTACAACATAAAGCCTGTTGTAAGTTAAATCTCATTATTCCCCTAAAATGCTGTTAAAAATGAATCCTTTTTTTCTTTCTTCTATCAAAATTTGACCAGAATCATAAAATCACAGAATTTAGAAAATGAAAGGAATCGTAGAGCAGTGATTTTGGCTTTTTGTAATTTCTTTCCTATGTATTATTATTAAAGTGTTTTCCAGTGCTGTTTAAAAAAAGCCCACTTTTTAAAGATTTATTTATTTTAGAGGGAGAGCATGCACTAGCGGGGGTGGGGAGAAGGACAGAGGGAGAGAGAGAATCTCAGGCTGACTCCCTACTGAGCGTAGAGACTGATGCGGGACACGACCTCATGACCCTGAGGTCACCAGTGGAACCAAAGTTAAGAGTTGGATGCCCAACTGACTGAGCCATCCAGGCCCATGACTGTAAGACATTTACCTGCCTTCAGGTATTATATTTATCATTCATGGTAAATTTACAAGGACCTTATAAAGCATATATTTAGAAGTGCATTTTATTGCTATGGAATGTCAAAAAGACTTACTGGTGATTAAGGGAGACAGAGAATTGGATGGATGACAAAAGATCCAGGGTGAACAAAAGATTATCAAAAGGGACTTACTAGTGATAAATTCTGGCCTTAACTTCTAAATCACACAGATGACTTTGGTCAAAATCTCAGAACTTTTAAAACATGCTCCATCACTTTGCAGTTGCCATACTGTCTTACCCTGACCTCACCCTTGCTCTTTTGGCCAAAGAATTAGGGGAGTTAGGAACTAGGACGCTGCGTTCTCATTTTGCTTTAATGACATTTAAGGGCTAGCCCAGGGAATACTACCAAAACATCTAAAGAAAGAGGAAATGAGTTCATTGAAACATCTGTCTGAGTAGTTACCCAGCTTACTATTGGCTATTTTTCTTTTCTGTTGGATGGGACAAAAGAATAGTCATTAAATACTTGATGTGAGCTTTTTTTCTTGGTATTTTGCATTTTGAGGTAAGTAATTTGTCTCAAATCAGAATGCATGAGAAAAATCTAGTTAACTAATCAGAGGTTCCTAGTTGTTGGGCTCCTGTTAATCAGAAGTTTTACTGTATAATCATAATGTATTTTGGATGTTCTCATTTATGTTATTTCTTCAGCTGTTTGGGTATTCTGATTACTTGATTAAGTCTGTCTAGCATAGTGGTATTTAAAACCGCATTTATAATAAGAATTCCTCCATCTTAGCAAGTAAAAGGGAAATATGGGAAACCAATTGATAGTTGAAACATGATTGTTTCCTCTTGACTTGGCTTGGCATTTAGTGGGTGGCAGGTTTGTAATGAAGAGAAATGAATATGATAATTGCTGTGATCCAAAATGACTGGAGACGTGGAGTATGCGAAGATGTAAGCCTATGACCACTTTGCCGTCTTACAGAGCAGCTCCACTTTTCATGTGTTTACATCTTGGGGGTTTCACAAAAGATTCTTTTTTTAAAATTAAGAACATAAGGTTCTCTTAAATACAGACATTTGATGGGGAGGTACTTTATGGGCCTCTGTTTTTGCTGAAGAGGTTTCTCATCTTGCATTATGCCATTTATAACTGGTAATTGTAAGTATTTGGGTTCCTATAATTTTGAGGTCCTATGGACCTAACTGTCTTACTTTTCTAGTGTTCTCTTTTTATCAGGACTTCTGGTTAAGAGATAAGAACTCACAGTTGTGGCACTCAGCTTGGTGTTTTACATTATTATTTTATTTAATACTCAGTCAAACTTGCAAGGTGGTTATTATTCCCACTGTCACACAAAGAAAAGGAGACTTTATTAGTTCAGAATCTAAAATTTCCCTTTTCTTCTGTGTTGGTTTTGGGCACAAGAGAAAGTATACATCCTGAGTTTAAAGGCATTGGCTTTTCTATACATTTTATCTGAGTGATTTCATCTACAACTTTTAATGTTCTCTTGTATTTAATGCCTTTGAAAATCCATATCTCAGCCTGGACTCCTCTTAGAACCTCTAGACCTCTCTGTCAGCTTCCTGTACGCTGTCATAGCCATCTCACCCCCCCTGTTATTTATCTCCTATACATTGCTTTTGTTGATTCCCTGTTCTCCTTCCACCTTCTGCTCTGGATGGGTTTAATCCTCTTGGCTCATAATGGCTGAGAGACCAATCCAACAACACACTGCAGTAGCTACTCTGGATAATATGCTTGGAAGGAGAATGAAGCTCCTCTCCCAAGCCCAGAGTCCTTTCAGGCACCAGGGCTAATAGATAGAATATGAGGCATAAAATACATGATTTATTCTTTATATCAACCTGACCAAAGGTCATGGGGAATCAACAGTTCAGGGCCTAAGATGGTGCCCAGCATCCATTCTGGTTTTCCTTTTTTCATATTTAACCTCCATTCTTTGCCTAGTAACCTCATCCTTCACTTCAGCAATCCTCACCTTTACTTCTCTAGACCATGCTCCATAGTGGCACTGACTACATCATATTTTGCTCTCTCCCAGATTAGTTCGTTGGCAAAATTCATTAACATTTTGTTCATTATAATACTGTAAACACAGAGGGGTGGATCCATGGCTGGGGAACTAAATGTGATTGATACCGAAGAGTTTTTGTTGAAACTATAACTCTACCTGGTCAATTCCCACTATATTCTCGATTCATTTCTTGTAGTCACAAGGATGTAAACATTCTGTACTTTTCTTTGTCTATTTCCCTGAGGTTTAGTGATCACATTCCCTTGAATTAGGGGATATCCTGTGGTTTTCATCCATATCCCCTACATTTAGCTCAAAGCCTGGCACAGATTTGGTATTTAATGAAAAAGGACATTTGTGTTGAACCTAGGCAGTGTGCTGTAGGGTATGGAGAATGCAGAGATTTATAAGGTGTTTTAAAGGTGAACCTACTGTTTAGGTTAGGTGGCAGGATATTATATATAAATACAACACCACAGAAATGGCTTTCCCAAAGAATACTGTTAATATCAAGCAGGAATTCTTCATTTGTTATTTTTCTTTGGCCCGACTTTGTTTCCTGTATCTTTGTGCACTTGTAGTATATACAACACTGTATATTTTATTTTTTTAATTTTTTTTAATTTTTTTTTAAGATTTTATTTATTTATTTGAGAGAGAGAGAATGAGAGAGAGCATGAGAGAGAGGAGGGTCAGAGGGAGAAGCAGACTCCCCGCCGAGCAGGGAGTCCGATGCGGAACTCGATCCCGGGACTCCAGGATCATGACCTGAGCCGAAGGCAGTTGCTTAACCAACTGAGCCACCCAGGCGCCCCCAACACTGTATATTTTAATGTATTGGTTCAAATCCTTTGCTTTTAAGTTGTTTTTGGTATGTAAGTAATTAGTAAATATACATACGGGTTTTTCTTTTTATAAAGTTGTGACTGTATCAAGCACCATATTGTTTTTGTTACAGATTTCTACTTGTGTTTCTCCACAGGCAGCAGAAGATGTCGTTTTCATTGGACCTGACACACATGCTATTCAAGCCATGGGTGACAAGATTGAAAGCAAATTATTAGCTAAGAAAGCAAAGGTTAACACAATCCCTGGCTTTGATGGAGTAGTCAAGGTGAGAAACTATATACGTGTAATATACGTGTCCTTAAGTCAAACATTTTGTGAAAAGCATAAGAGAAAATGCAATTACTGCTAAATGCAATAATATAAATGCAAAATAAAATGCATGGTAAAATGCAAAAATATGCATGTGGAGGTTAAAATAAGTCAGTGTTGTTTACACTGGATTATTCTATTTTTTTTAAAGATTTTATTTTTAATCTCTGCACCCAACATGGGGCTCGAACTTACACCCCCAAGATCAGGAGTCGCCTACTCTACCGACTGAGCCAGCCAACTGCCCCTGGATTATTTTAAATGGTATAAGTTAAAGGGAGCAAGAAGCCACTTAAGCATTGTATTTCATGATCAATTTTTTTTAATTGAACTGTCATTGACACGTAATGTCTCATTAGTTTCAGGTGAACAACATAGTGATTTCACAACTCTATACATTATGCTTTGCTCACCACAAGTGTAGCTACCATCTGTCATCATACAACCCTATTACAGTACCATTGACTATATTCCCTGTACTGTACCTTTTATCTCTGTGACTAATTCTGTAAGTGGAAGCCTGTATTTCCCCAACCCCTTCAACCACTTACCCATCCCCCTACTCCCTTCCCTTTTGGACACTGTCAGTTTGTTCTTTGTGTTTATGGGTATGAGATTCTGCCTTTTTTTCCCTAAGATGTATTTATTAGAGAGAGAGAGAGAGAGAGAGAGAGAGAGAGAGTGCACACAGGTGGGGCGGGGGCAGAGGGAGAGGGAGAAACAGGCTCCCAGCTCAGCAGGGAGCCCGACGTGGGGCTGGATCCCAGGGTCCTGGGGTCATGACCTGAATGAACTGAAGGCAGGAGTTTAACCAACTGAGCCCCCCAGGCGCCCTGAGATTCTGCTTTTTGTTTATTTGTTTTTCAGATTTCACATATAAATGAAATCATATGCTATTTGTCTTTCTCTGACTTATTTCACTTAGTATAATACCCTCTGGATCTATCCATGTTGTCGAAAATGGCAAGATCTTGGTCTTTCTTAAGGCCAAGTAATAATCTGTGTGTGTGTGTGTGTGTGTGTGTGTGTGTGTGTGTCCCCTCTTCTTTATCCATTCATCTGTCGGTGAACACTTGGGCTACTTCCATATCTTGGCTATTGTAAAGAATGCTGCAGTAAACATAGGGGTACATATATTTGAATTCATGTTTTTGTTTTCTTTGGGTAAGTACCCAGTAATAGAATAACTGTATCATATAGTATTTCTATTTTTAATATTTAAAGGAACTTGTGGGACGCCTGGGTGGCTCAGTCGGTTAAGTGCCTGCCTTCAGCTCAGGTTATGATCCCAGGGTCCTGGGATTGAGTGCCATGTTGTTGGGCTCCCTGCTTAGCGGGGAGTCTGGTTCTCCCTCTCCTTGTGCCCCTTCCCCTGCTCGTGCACTCTCTGTTGCGTGCGCTCTCTCTCTCAAATAAATAAATCTTAAAAAAAAAAAAAAAAAAGAACTTCCATATTGTTTTCCTCAGTGGCTGCACCAATTTGCATTCCCACCAACAATGCGTGAGGGTTCTTTTTCCTCCACATCCTCACCAACACCTTTTATTTCTTGTCTTTCAGTTCTAGCCATTCTGACAGGTGTAAAGTGATGATTTCATTGTGGTTTTGATTTGCATGTCCCTGATAATTAGTGATGTTGAGCATCTTTTGATGTGTCTGTTGGCCATTTGTATTGTCTTTTTTGGAAAAGTGTCTATTCAGGTTTTCTGCCCCATTTTTAATCAGGTTATTTGTATTTTGGTATTGAGTTGTGTGAGTTCTTTATATATTTTGGATTTTAAACCCTTATTGGATATGTCATTTCAAATATCTTCTCCCGTTCAGTCATGATTAGTACTGACTCATACTTTCATAGGAAAAAACTTGGTGATTTAAAAATGTTCTCTTAGCTCTCTGGATTTCATTGAATGATGGTATGTATTTAACGTTGGAAACATTTTAATGTTCTATGTTTAACTTTGTGTTGAGCTTCTGTCCATATGCATAAAACATAAATTATAAATGTGTTTCTGGTGGAAAGTGGTATAGTCCCTATGTAGACTTTAACTTTGTGATTTGAGTTAGTCTGCAAAAACTTTTCAGTGTTAATTATTGTTAGCTTTTGGGCTGGGCAGTTGTTTATTGTGCAGGAAACTTTCATGTGTTATAGGACAATTAGCAAGCTTGGCCCTTATTAATATCCTCCATTTCTTGCCCATGTTTACCTTAATCTGTATTCATCCACTTTTTTCCCCTTCTGTCCTGTTACAAGGAAGAGGTGTTCCCATCCTCAGTAAAGCCAGTTCTTCTTGTTAGGTTCCAGATGTACCCCTTATAGCCTTCACGGGCTACAGTCTTTACGGATTATCTTTTCTCTCTTCCATGTCTTAAAACTTGTCTTTCAGCTCTTTTCCATTACCCTTGCTCTTAAAAATTCTCAGTCAACAAATGTGCTAATCCCTGGGCTAAGTGGGAAGCATGTGGTGGTGATAAACAAGATGCCCATGATCCCTCACCACATGGTGCATCCAGTTTAGTGGAAAGAAATGTGGTCACCTAGAGCACACTCACCCCTTGTCACTTTATAGCTGTCACCTTAGTCTCCCCTTTCATAGCCACAGGTCTTAGAAGAATTATCCTTCCTTGCTTTCATTTCTGCACTGTTCACTTAATCATTAATCTACCATCGGCTGGCTTCTTTCCTCATGCTTATGGAAATTTCTCCTGCAGTGGCTACCAGCAACCTCTCCTTCTCAGTAAATTCAGTATATAATTTGTAATCCTGGTCTTTATCTCTTCAAAGCATTTGAGTCTCTTGGTCACTTTTTCCTTCTCTAAATATCTGCTTCTGGCACACTACTCAGTTCTAGTTTTGTTTTTGTATTTTTTGGCTTGTTTTAAATGCTCATTCTTAGTTTTCATGCTGATTGTTTTTCCTATCTTTGTTCTGTAAATGTGGTTTTATTTTGGATTCTGAGTAGGAAATGTTATTGTACACCCTCACCCTGGGGCAACCTTACTCTTAGGGCTCACATCTCCAATCTATATATATTTATCTGTGCTAGATCTCTGCATGTGTGCGTGCCTCTTAAATAGTTTCGCTTGATGCCTCTGAGGCACCTTGAAAGTAACAAGTTAAAAGCTAAGCTCATAATTTTCTCTTTGATTAGCAATTGGCAATTAACTCCATGCCCACCTGATTTGTAAAGTATTATTGGAACACAGCCATGCTCTTTTCTTTACAGATTGCTGATGGCTGCTTTTTTCCCTAGTGACTGAGTTGAGAAATGAGTTGAGAAATGAGACTGAGTTGACCATGTCACCCAGCAAACCTGAAGTATTTGTTACTGGTCCATTCAGAAAATGTTTGCTGACTCCTGCTGTAAGCTTCTCAACCTGATTCTTTCCTGCCTGAGAAAGTGGTGGTATTTTCCACACTGTTTCTCAAGCTAGAACCTTAGAGTCATTCTTGATAAATACTGCTACAGAGAATTCACCTATAGATGCTTTCTGATCCATTTACTTCTTTCTTTGCTCATGCTAACACCAAGTTCCAGCTTTCATCATCCAATCTGGATTACTTTGTCAACCTTCTAATTGGTTTCTTTGTAGCCATAAAGATTTATTTATTTATTTTAGAGAGCGAGAGCATAAGCAGAGAGAGGGGGAGAGAATCCCAGTCAGGCTCCCCACTAAACAGGGAGCCGGATGTGGGGCTCGATCCCCCAACACTGAGATCATAACCTGAGCTGAAACCAGGAGTCAGAGGCTTCACCAACTGACCCACCCAGGCGCCCCCCGCAATTAACTTTCAACACTGTAGCTTGAGTGACCTTTCAGAAATCCAAATTCAGTCCTGTGCCTGTGTTTGAAAACTCTTGAATGGCTACTAATTCAAATCCTTTAAATGGCTGGCCTTTGTTTTTCTCTTCAAACTGATAGTGTACCAGTTTATCCTTTACATTGTGTATGCCAGCCATATATGACATCTTTCAGATTCTTGCAACTTCTGTACTAAATTCTGTCATGCATGTTGATCCTGCTTCTGTATCCATTCCTTATTGTCTCCTCATTGTTTACATGTTGGTTTAAACATACATGCCTCACAGAGGCATAGGCCCTCTGCTGTATTTCCTCTTAGTACCCTGCACTTTGCGCATCACATTTTAAATCATTCATTCATTCATCTACTAAGTAAATATTTAAGTGCATACTATTTGTCCAATGTTGTTTGAAGTGCAATGAGTAAAGTAATGAACAACAATAATAAAAAAATACCTGCCCTCATGGAGCTTATACTATAGCAGAAGGAGACAGACAATAAACAAATAATAAAATATATAGTACATGCTGTGGTGAAACATGAGACAGGGAATGGGGGAAGGGAATATTGGGAGGGTGGTGACACAGGGCAAGTCATGTGGTTATCAGGAGGAAGAGCAAAGCATACTAGGCAGAAAGAATAACAAGTGTAGAGGTGTTGAGACTGAAATGTACTTGCTGTTCAACAGACAACCAGGAATCATGTGGCTTCTGTGATCAAAGGAGAGAAAAATCAGAGATGAGGTCATTGAAGGAAGATGTAATAGGGAGCTCAGATTTTATAGGCCTTTCTGCCCATTTTAATGATGGGTTAAGTGTGTACTTCCTGCACATGGTTGTAAACTCCCTGCTGGAAGGGACTGTATTCTTTTTGTTACTGCGTCACTTATACATGGTGCCTGGCACATAGTCAGTGCTCACTAAATACCTATTGGATGGATAATCTTCTAGGAGATAAGTTTTACACATATAACCATGGTAGACACATTATCTGTCATTTAGGACATATTTACTAGGCATACCAAAGAAAGGAAAGCATAATGAAAAACCAAGAGAAAAAGTAAAACAGACAATAGAAATAGATTGACATATGCTGTAGATACTGGAGTTGATGATAAGAACTGTAAATAAAGTATGATTGATACGTTAAAAATTTTTCTGAAGAAAGTGTGGAGAAAATAAGCATATAAAGAATTTCACTAGGGGCATCTGGGTGGCTCAGTGGGTTGAGTCACTGATTCTTGATTTTGGCTCAGGTCATGATGTCAGGGTCATGGGATTGAGTCCCACACTGGGCTCTGTGCTCAGTGTGGAGTCTGCTTGTCCCTCTCTCTCCCTCTGCTTCTTCCCCTGCTTGCGTGCTCTCTCTCTCTCTCTCTCTTTAAAATAAATAAATAAATAAAAATTTAAAGAATTTCACCATGGAATTTGAATCTCTAATAAAATTAAATGGAAATTATGTAATGGTAAATATATGGAAATAAGGACCTTAGATAGGTTTGTGTTTTTTTTAAAGATTTTATTTATTTGAGAGAGAGAATGAGAGAGAGAGAGAGCACACATGAGAGGGGGGAGGGTCAGAGGGAGAAGCAGACTCCCTGCTGAGCAGGGAGCCCGATGCGGGACTCGATCCCAGGACTCCAGGATCATGACCTCAGCCGAAGGCAGTCGCTTAACCAACTGAGCCACCCAGGCACCCAGGACCTTAGATAGGTTTAATAGTAAACTAAGTAGAATATAGGATCCATGTGTAGTGTAGATTAGTATTTCCTTCCTTTTGATGGCTGAATAATATTCCATAGTAGGAATATACCACTTTTTTTTTTTCTCCCCTTAAACCCATTCATTAGTTGATGGACGTCTGAGTTATTTCCATCTTTTGGTGATTGTGAATAATGCTGCTACAAACATTTGTGTGCAGGTGTTTGAGTATTTGTCTTGAGTTCTTTTGGGTATTTACCCAGGAATGGAATTGCAGGGTCATGATAATTCCATGTTTAACTTTTTGAGGAACTGTCAGGCATCCAGACCTTGGTGTAATCCTCTCTTCAGTTTGGGTAAAACCTTGTGACTTGCTTCTCTGTTAGAATATGGTAAAGGGTGATGCCATGTCACTACCTGAACTAGGTTATGTTAAAGGGCAAAGGTGATTGGCTATCATTGTATTAAGTTGCATTGTAGGGCAAAGTAATTGAGTGTTACTGCTGTGATATACTGCTTATATAATGTTTCATTATATAAGACTACATCTTAGGAAACTAGAGAACAGATTCTAATTTTTGACTTGATGACGTAAGCTGCCATGTTGAGGAAGTCCACATGACAATAAACTACAGGCAGCTTCTACGGATCTGAGTTAGGGCAATCTCTGTCTGAGAGCCAGCAAAAGGATAGGGTGCTTAGTCATACAGCCACAAGGAAATAAATTCTGTCAACCATCTGAATGAGCTTGGATTTGTCCCCAGTTGAGCCTCCAAATTAAAAGGCAGTATAGCTCACACCATGACTGCAGACTTGAAAGACTGAGCAGAGTATGACAAGTCTTTTCTTTAGTAGGCTTTCAACTGTTGGGTTTTAGTCCTTCTTTCCATTCTTGTTTTAGAGAGTTGTGTAAGTTCAGGTAGTGGTTTGGATGGGTTATTATGAACTGTGATCTATTTGGCCCCAGTGCTTCTGCCAGTATAATTTTACTTTTTTTCAAAAAGAAGTCTGGCCTTCTTGAGATCTTCAGTGTGGGCTTGATTTTAGTCACAAAGGTAGTAATGAGTCAGAGTCCAAATTAATTGTCTTGATGATGAATAGCAGAGTCCTCAGGAGTTCACACACGGGGTCATTAGGAGAGCATATGATCTGGAAATTCTGTTTGTCCTAAATATTCTTTCTCATGAAGTCAGTGGGTGTAGTGTCTTGTAGGGAGAAGATGACCTAAGCTGAAATCAGGAGTCAGATGCTTAACCGACTGGGCCACCAAGGTGCCCCTCGAGTGATTGCTTTGATTTCTGGAGTGGGAACATCTAGTTTTATCTGTAAGACCACCAATTTATTCTGCATCTTATTCTGCTTTTGTTTTGGGGCTCTTTCAAAATTTATAGTATGGAATTAAAGATCTGTCTGTGTGACTATTTCCATCCAGTTTTTACTTGTTTATAAAATTTTCTGTTTCTGGCTTAAGGCTACTCAAAAAAAGTGAGGAGGGAGCTGGGTCACAACTGCTTCGGTGTCTACTCCTGAATGCCTAAAGGTACTGAAGAGTCTGTTTCTGAGGTGCCCAACAGATGGATCATTTCTTTGCTAGCTCAACTAGATTAGAGTCCAACCTAGTTTCATAGGAAAGATTTTGATAGTAGCTTCCCAAGGACCTTTTCCATTATTTCCAGTTTTTCTAAACTTCTCTGGTTTCCTGTGCAGTTAGGAGTCTGAATCACTCTCAGGTCTTCCTATTTTGCTCTTGTATCCAGTATTTTTTTTTTTTTTAATCTCAGGTTTTTTTTTTTTTTTTAATTAAAAACTTTTTTAAAGATTTTATTTATTTATTTGACAGAGAGCTAGAGAGAGAGTGCACAAGCAGGGGAAGTGGCAGAGGGAGAAGCAGGCTGAGCAGGGGGCCCAGCGTGGGGCTTGATCCCAGGATCCTGAGATCATGACCTGAGCTGAAGGCAGACGCTTAACCTACTGAGCCACCCGGCGCCCCTTTTATCTCAGGTTCTTATTAGCGCTGTGAACCAGTTCATGTAAATCTGGGGACTACTAGATTATTTATACATTCCTCAATTTCTCTGTAAATTTCTGTCCAATCTGTATAAGCTTTGGAAAGCCTTTGGTAATGCTTCTTAGTTCAGAATGAGACCAAAGTTTTAATTTAGCCCTCAAGCTGGCCCTATTCTGACAGTAGCTTAATTTTAAAAGGTAATGTTGCTTTGAGGGTTTCTGGCCAGTTAGAAGAAAGAGGGAACAGGTCAGTGGAAGAAAGAGCAGGGCAGGAGCAAATGGAGGAAAACAGGATGGAGGAAAAGAAATAGCAGGATAAAGACCATCAGGTTTGACAGAGTTTTAAATTTTTCACATTTTTCATTTGGCTTTTCCTATGCCTTTCCTCCTCCCTATGAACTTTGTCTTTCCTGTGAATTTCATAAGGAAACAAATTTGGGGGATGCCTGGGTGACGCAGTCGGTTAAGCGTCTGCCTTCTGCTCAGGTCATTATCCCAGGGTCCTGGGATCGAGCCCCACATCAGGCTTCTTGCTCTGTGGGAAACCTGCTTCTCCCTCTGCCTGCTGCTCCTCCTGCTTGTACTCTCTCTCTGGCAAATTAAAAAAAAAAAAACAAATAAATTTGGAATCTGAGTTTCTTTTGGAAGCTTCCTCATTGTAATGAAAAAAAATTACAGAACATTAGGTGTTTGAGATTTTTACCTCCACCCACCCCAACAGGTGACTCTCAAATGAACCATTCATAATCAAAAGCTTGCAAAAGAGTCTATTATAATTTTTAATTATCCTAGGTGAGATTATGCCTTTTAGAAACATAAGAACATCAATTTGATTTCTGGATTTAGTACCTTTAAGGAGAAGTTGGCTTCAGAGAGAGCATAGACTTGGCCTGAGATGAACCCATGAGAATCTTGTAATAACATATCAAATATATTGTTTGTTTACCTCATGTCTTGGGCCCCCAACCTTAATGGTTGGCCATCTCTAATTGTAGACCTGACAATATGCAGTGCCTTGGTGGTTTAAATTTGGAGGGGAGATCTCTCCCAGACTCAGACTCCCATGGACAAAATAAGTCAAGACAGAAAATTCTCAAGTTTTGTCTGTCTGCTTTTACAGATTTTATTTATTTATTTATTTGAGAGAGAGTGAGTGAGAGCGAGGGAGCACTAGTGGAAGGAGGGGCAGAGAGAGAGGCAGACTCCCCGCTGAGAAGAAGCCCCATGTGGAGCTTGATCCCAGATCTCTGGGATCATGACCTGAGCCAAAGGCAGACGCTTAACTGACTGAGCACCCAGGTGCCCCGCAAGGTTTTGATACAGGTTTCAAAGGAAATTTTATCCTGTTTAGATACCAGTGTGATGAAATCTTCCAAATACATTGGCTTCTAGAGCTAGCATGATGGTGAACTTCTAGGTCCTATACTTGTCTTCTTCCATGTAAACTTTGTCTATGGACTTAGAAAATGTTGAGGATAATGTTGAGGATATTTTATTTCAAATAGGGAAGTCTTCCTTCAATAATAAACATTTTCAAATCTAATCATTCCTCATTCCTAAGTTTCCTAAAAAGGAAATTGGAGCTCTCCCCAAAGTGAGATTTTTCTCACCCCTGTGGTTGGGGACATCCCTGGGTGGGGGCTCAGTGGGCATCAGAGGAGCTCTGCAGGTTTTGAATCTAGGGTCTTTAACAGAACTTAGTGGAACCTTCCAGATTGCTCAAAGTGATGGTTATCTTTAAATGTAGCAGGTATAGTAAAGTTGGTTTTGCTTCCTCAAAGAGGTCATCTTTTCAGGGAGCCTGTGTTTGACAGTCTGCATTTGAATTTGCAACTGCTGTTAATTTGTAAAATAGGGATAAGTTGCAAGTAGAAGAAAATCCACTTATCTTTTCAATTTTGTCTCTTTGTATGCTTTAGGTGATTTTTAAGACCCAGTCATACTCTCACATAATGGCAGGTTCTCATTATGGGTGTTAACTTTAACTATGGTATACAGTTCTCGACACCTATTGTCTGAATTAGTTAAGCCCCAATTGAACGTGCCGGTTACAGTTTTCAGATAAGCATTTAAAATTTTTAGGAATGCTGTTTCGTTTCGCTCATAAATTTTCATTCGGTTTTATTTCTAGTTTAATTTTAAGCGGAATTTGTGGCACACGTCAGGAGTGGGGCAGAGGGAGGAGTCACCACTGATGAATTCACTGCATTTGGCTGTGATACCTGTCAGCATTCCAACTTTGAGGGAAGTTCATTAACCTTCTCAGAGTTCCTATTGCCCTTTACATTTCAGAGCAGAGTGTGGTAATGTATTTGAATGAGGTTGGTAAATTTCACAGTAGAGGCTTAAAATAGTCATTGTTTTTGTCACCCAATTAGCCGGATTTTAAAAACTGTACTCTTGCTTTAGCAGAAAGAACCAAATAGTAGCAACAAAAACCAGCATGAAGGGAATCATTTAAAAAACCAAAATAACAAAAAAATTGACAAGCTGTGTCCTAGTAAGTACAAAGTATAAGACATCGGTATCATTTTCTCCTGCTAAACCAAGAATGCCTCTCCTGATGGTGCCTAAAAGGCTTTATGTTTTTGAAAAAGGATTCAGTTATGTTTACTATGCTGTTTTACAGTTACAAAAATGTGTACTAAAGTTTAGGAAGATTTGAAAGGATATTCAAACAGAGTCTTCTGCTTGACTTGGAGTAGTCTGGAAAACACAATCAGCTGGAACCCATTTCCTGAACCCAGGACTGTTGAAAGTTTTGCTTTACTTTACACAAGAATGCAGAACAGTTTGAGGATGCTTTTTGTGTACAGATAAGCTTTTACCCATAGTATATTGAAGCAGTGATTTCCCCCCCCCCCCCAAAACATTTGCTGATTTGTTCTAGAACCAGCTGAGGAAAGTAAATTCTTAAGTAGCTTCCCATGTGGATGAGTAGCAGGACTCTCATCCAGTGAGGATGGAATTCAGGGTGGGTACTAGGCTATATTGTAGCAAGTGAGAAAGGAGAGGTATGGTCTGAATCACTGTTGAAGTGAATTGGGTGTTTAGCATCAGGGATCACTATTTAAATATGCCTGTCCTTGTTAGAGTTTTTGCTTCCTTTTCCCGCCCTTCTTCCCTGCTCCCTGGCAACAAATAGTGCACAGATCCTCTGACCCAGTGGAGTGTCCTGGGGATGCAGTGCCTGTTTTGTTTGTTTTTTTTTTTGCAGTATTGCAGTGCCAGTATTAATTCTGTGTTATAAGGGTTCAGAGGATGAATGATGACCATAAGATACCCCATCCAAAGACAGGCAGGCAAGGAACAGACTTGGGACTCCGTGGTGGCAGGCTGCCCATGTTATCACAGATTGCCAAGCATACTGTGTGCCTTGTGTTGTTCTGGTGTATTTCAGCCCTAACTAATTCCATCTTCTTGATGACCCTATGAGAAGATACTGTTACTATCTCCATCTTAGAGTTGAGGAAACCAAATTCCAGGGAGGCACCCTGGGAGGTAACCGGCTCACTGTCCGAGAGAGCCAGTGTGGAGCCCATGTGTTCTGGCTCTAGCACCTATGTTCTTAGTCACGTTGGACTTTGATGCCTCCCAGGTTGGGGGCTGAAGAGTATTTAAACAAATAGGCTTGTAGAAAAGGCGCCCGATTTTTTTTTAGCTCCTTTTGACATTTTTATGATCTGTTTATTTGGTTATAGCAACATCGCCCATCCCTCCCATCATATTCTCTGTAAAACAGAATTTTTTTTACCGTTTTGCTCTTGGGTTAAATGATAAGAGCTCCTTTAAGGTAAGTTGTGCTGAAAAGAGATGGTTAGTGGTTCTGGTGCTGTTTTTGCTCTTTCTCCATTTCTGGAACTGCTGGAACTGTATGGTTTAATATTTACCTCATCAGTGTTCCCAAGTGCTCAGTAACTTCAGAACCAGAGTGTGGCTTCCTTCAAACTGGGACTATAGGCTGTGATTACAGAATGAACCACAGGGATTTGAATCAAAGCATATTGTTGGACCATTACTTTTTCCTGCTTCCTGATTTGAAACCAGAGGAATATGGTTGCTAATACTTGGTTTCATTTGATTTTGTACTTCTCAGTGTTTTCTCAGTTGTATTAACTTTTGATATGAAAACAGAAATATTCTAAGTACTTCATTTGAAAATTGTATAAGGGCATCAGTAGCATCAGATTTGTTTTATTCCTACTGTGAAAATTTTTATATTTGATTTTTCTTTGATTTTCAGGGGATCGTTGTCCCACCTGTTAGAAATTTTCTTTTAAAAAATTACAGAATATCATTGAACATTTCTTGAATAGAATCTGCTGTCTTAATCCCTGTAGTATTTTCATATATTGTGTCATATGTCATATAGTTAATAGATGAGGGGACTGTCTTAAGGATGTTCTAAGGGGGGCGGGGCGCCTGGGTGGCTCAGTTGGTTAAGCATCTGCCTTCAGCTCAAGTCATGATTCTGGAGTCCTGGGATTGAGCCCCGCTTGGGGCTCCCTGCTCAGAGGAGTCTGCTTCTCCCTCTCCCTCTGCTCTTTCCCCTGCTCGTGCGCGCGCGCTCGCTCGCTCTCTCCCTCTCTCGCTCAGTCTCTCAGATAAATAAATAAAATCTTAAAGTTCTAAGGGCTCCTGGCTAGCTTAGTAGAACATGTGACTCTTGATCTTGGGGATATGAGTTCAAGCCCTACATTTGGTGTAGAGATTACTTAAAAATAAAATCTTAAAAAACCCCCAGAAAGTTAGTTCTAAAGCTAAGAATAGGTAGAATCAATTCTGCTTTTTCTTCAAATATTGCCAAGTTGAATCTGTGAAGAAGTAATGATGTTTTGCTTACAAGAGATTTTTTTATATAAACAAAGAGTGAAGTATATTTGGTAAAATAGAGTTTAATAATTTTTAAAAATTTTATTGAATTTGAATATCTGTTGTTTTCTCTTACATTTTAATATAATGTAAACTTGTGGCCCTTCAATTTAAAAAGTTATTATCCTATCAAGTTTGATCTTTTAACTGAGCCACCTAGGTGCCCTTGATCTTTTAAACTAATGAAATACACATTTAAAATTACAGTTAAGGGGGTGCCTGGGTGGCTCAGTTGGTTGGGCGTCTGCCTT
This sequence comes from Mirounga angustirostris, assembly GCF_029215605.1. Lineage (NCBI taxonomy): Eukaryota > Metazoa > Chordata > Mammalia > Carnivora > Phocidae > Mirounga > Mirounga angustirostris. The sequence goes on along the minus strand of NW_026991711.1, from coordinate 11,191,124 downwards.
TGGCTCGGTTGTGATCCCAGGGTCCTGTGATAGAGCCCCACATTGGGCTCCCTGCTCAGCCGGGAGTCTGCTTCTCCCTCTGCCTCTCTCCCTGCTTGTGTTCTCTTGTTCTCTCTGAAATAAATAAGTAAAATCTTTTTTTATTTAAATAGAATTACAGTTAAGATAGTACCTTTTTTTTTTTTTTTTTTTTTTTTAAGAATAGGCTTAAAGGGCGCCTGGGTGGCTCAGTTGGTTAAGCGACTGCCTTCGGCTCAGATCATGATCCTGGAGTCCCGGGATCGAGTCCCGCATTGGGCTCCCTGCTCAGCAGAGAGTCTGCTTCTCCCTCTGACCCTCCCCCCTCTCATGTGCTCGCTCTCTCTCTCTCTCTCATTCTCTCTCTCAAATAAATGAATAAAATCTTAAAAAAAAAAAAAAAGAATAGGCTTAAAAAAAGTGGGTTCTGTGAAACCCACCCACGTTTCAAACATTTGAAGTTGCAGGCCGCAGTAAGAAAAGTGCTTGACTGAGGGTTAAAAGACAAGGAGGGTACATATTGGGCTTGGTTTTGCCCAGCAGCAGCGATATTTCATTGAGTGTGATTTGTGTTAAAGTGAAGCAAAACCCAGGCCTATCTGGTTCTTGGGCTCCTGCTCTGAACTACCATGTGGCACTTCCTTGCCACTTATCACTTAGACTTGTGAATTTGAACAAGCCACTACATCTCCTTGGATATAAGTTTATTCACTTCAAACACTGATGCTGTGGAGGTGAGCAGTTCTGTTGGCACTCAAGTAGATCATTTAGGCAACAGACTTGTTTCTGTGGAAGCTGATGGATAGTTGTTTATTTATTCAACAAATAATGTGTTGGTGTTTTGATTTGCTAAGCTCGGGGGGTTTCGTAGAGCACAGCAGACCTAGTCATTGCTGTCATGGAGATTAAGTGACAGGGGCTGTCATAATTGGAGGACAGAGTGTAATCTGGTCGCACAGCAGTGTGTGACCTCGTAGGCACCAGGGTAGGAGGGCTGCAGTGGCTTTCTGGAGGGAGTCCGGAAGCACATACCCCTGAGTCTAAAATAGTAGTTTTTCTCTCCTCTAGACCACTGCTTCCTGACTAAACTCCTCACACCCCTCTTGCCTTTCTCTAAACTCTTCATTTGTTTAGTGGTTCATTCAGTCTTTCATTCAGCAGCAGCTGTTTACCGAACGATGACTACATACCAGGCAGTTCTAGGAATTTAAAACCTACCACTGAACCAGTTAGAGAGTTTTGCTTTCATAGAACTTACATTTTAATGTGGTAGGGAGATGCAGAGGGTAGACAGTACTCAAAATAGTAAGTAAATTATGCACCCAAATTCTTCAAAATGCAGCCATAGTGAGGACTCTTCATTTTCTTGCTCTTAGGCTGAAGTGCAGCCCTGTTCCACACTCTGCTTGGCTCACTGTTCAGGCCCCAGCCCCCTGACTCTGTTCCACCACACTTTCATTTGTCAGGTCTCTTTCATAGTAGCTGCATCTGAGAAGTTTCCTGGAATTCTGTTTTTGAATTTGAGATTCCCTATTGTCACATGCCCTCTTCACCTTTTCTGCGTAACATGCATCTCGGTAATGGTTTCTTTGCTGCTGTATAATCATTTAAGGGCCTGCCTTTTCCACCACACTGTAAATTACATGAAGGCTGGGATGGTGCCTTTCTTGTCCCCTTCTGTCTTCAGGGCCTGGTATTGGCATATAGGCCGGGGAGCTAGAGACTGCCTGGTGGGCTTAGGGGTGGGAAGGAAAGTCAAGGTAGGGAGGAACTGGGGACGAGACTGGCGGTGCAGGCAGGATCAAGAACACCAAGTAAAGGAGTTCAAATTTGGTTCTCAGGCATTGTATGGCATGCAAAGTTTAAACAGGTTTTGGGAACACTGGTTTGTTTTGATAACATTTAATGTCCTAGAAATCATTGATTAGATAGTTTGAGTAACACCCTCAAGCATGGCGGATTTAATTTTTAAACTGTGAAAGTAATATGAAGTATGAAATTTTGATCTTAATGGTAAAAAAGTTAAACATGTACGTAAGTGTCTGCAGCAATAAGTCCAAGTTCCCTCTTTCCTAACTCTTAATCCTACTTTGAAGCAGTAACTCAAGCTGAGGTTTTTGTATATGTGCATGCATAAGCTTTTATGAGCATTCCTAGGTGTTTTTCTGTCTTAATGTAGATAAGGTCATACTACTTTTTAAAAAAGTATTTATTTATTTATTTTGGAGAGAGGGTGGGTAAGTGGGGAGAGGGAGGTGGGCAGAGAGAGAAAAACTCAGGCAGACTCCCTGCTGAACGGGGAGCCCGACGTGGGGCTCAGTCTCACACCCATGAGATCACAGCCAGAGCCAAAACCAAGAGTCGGACGCTCAACCAACTGAGCCACCCAGGCACCCCCACATATGACTCTTAAACAAAAAGACAACCCAATTTAAAAATGTACAAAGTGTTTGAATAGACATTTCTCTGAAATGGCCAATAAGCACATGAAAACCTGTTCATCACGATTAATCATAGGAAAATTCAATCAAAGCCTCAATGAGATACCACTTTAAACCACTGGGGTGGCTGCAGTAGAAGATTATCAGGTGCTGGCAAAGATTTGGAGAAACGAGAACCTTTATACACTGCTCATGAGAATGTAAAATAGTGCAGCCACTTTGGAAAACAGTTTGGCAGTTCTTCAAAAGGTTAAATATAATGTTACCATGTGACCCTGTGATCTCACTCCTGGTTATATATCCAAAATATATATGTCCACTCAAAAATTTGTACACAAATGTTCATAGGAGCATTTTTGATAGTAGCCAAAAAATTAAAAACAATCTAAATGTCCATCAGCTGATGAATGGATTAAAAAAAATGTGGTATATCCATACAAAGGAATAATATTTAGCAATCAGAGGGTAATACTGATACATATAAAAAAAGATAAGGTCATACTATATATATCATACTATATATATTCTCCTACAATTCGCTTTCCCCCAAAGTGCGCACTATATTTGAAGTATTCTTAGAGTGTAGGAGTTACCTTCCTAAACCCAGTCCTCATTCCCTGGCATAGAGCCAAGGCATTTGGAACTCTGTGCTGAGTCCCGAAAGGTCCTGCAGGAACAGGCCAGGCCTTCCACTGGACTTCATGCTGTCATTTTCTGCCACTTGCTTTTTGTCTTCAGTTTTCACCTCATGGACTCAGTTTCTAGAACATGGGAAATACCTTCTGAATTTGGGTTTTTGTTCATGTTGTTCTTTCTGTTTAGACTTCTTTCACCCTAATCTTCCCATGGCAGTGGTTGTTCTCTTCAGGCTTTAGTTTACATTTTTACTTTAGAAGGACCCTTTCATTTTTTTTCTTTATTTAAAAAAAGTATCAAGTAATCTCTGCCTCCAACGTGGGGATCAAACTCACAACCCCAAGATCAAGAGTCACATGTTGTACTGATGGAGCCAGCCAGGTGCCCCCAGAAGGACTCTTTCTTAGTAGTGTATTTACAACATGTTCTGTCTGTCTTCCTCTGTACCTTTTGTTTCCATGTAACATTTGTATCAATTCTCAATTGATTTGTTTGCTCTCTTTCCGTTTCCCTTACTAAAGGAGGCTGTAAGTTCCACGAGTGCAAGAACTATTTCATGTAGTATTATATATGGTCAACCTCATCTTTTTAAAGACTATGACATATTCCATTTCATGTATGTATCCTTTTGGTACCAGTTCCTTATTGAAGAAGGCCTTTAAAATTGTTTTTCTGATTTTCTTACCAAAGCACCAGCAACAAATTAAAAACTCTCTCTTTCATGTGCATGAAGTTGCTGGATTGAACGATTTAGGTCTTCAAACTTTTGATAGATACTAACAATTCTTAAAAAGCTGGTACCCTTTCATATGACATCAGTAGTGAGAGTCATGTCTGCTTACCTTCAGGCCTTCACTCCTGCCTGTTGGCAGACTTTGGCAGATCGACTGTGGTGTCTCATTGTTTTCGCTTGTATGCGTATAATTATGACTAAAGTTGAACATACTTCATACATTCTTTTGGATTTCTTTTTATGGAAACTTCTCATTTAATCTTTTGACCATTTTTCCTGATAATTGTTGATCTTTTTTCTTGTTGATTCAAGGCTTTTTATTAAAAAATGTTTTTCTGTCTGTAGTCTTATAGGAAAGTTATACTGTGTGATATATCATTGCCATTGAATTTGGAACTGTATGGGGCTTTTCATCTCTTTATATAGCCTGATAATAGCTAAATGTGCTAAAAGAACAGATTAGAGATGAGTGTATTTAATAGTTTCTTTTTGAAACTGGGAATAGTTTTTAAATGTCTAATATATAATATGTCCTGAATAAAATATCTTGGGATAAATGAGTGACAAATGTAAAATTACTTTTTAGTGAAATTTGTTTTTCATAGTAGGAAATATTTTTTTCTTAAGAGTTTCCAGATAAAAATATAGGTTGCCCAGTTAAACCTGAATCTTAGGTAAACAATGATTTTTTTTAAAAGTATGTCCCAAATATTGCAAGTATGTCCCAAATATTATATCATAGTAAGGAAACGTGACATATTGATTAGTTAAAAGACAAGATTGCTTTGTGGCAGTTTATAGAAGTGTGGGATTTGTGGCAGTCAAAAACATTTTTTAGAAGTTCCGCTTTGTGTAAATAGATCTCTGTATGTCCACACATAAATATGATTAATGAATTCTGTGAATTATCTTTTAACATTTGCGTCTTTGTCAGTTCTCTCAAGGTAACAGACTTTTGTGACAGCAGTTTATTTTCTCTCCCAGTATATTTTGCAAATACACTATTACACATTTGAAAGAAAAGACATGTTAAAAGTTTCCTTTTAGGCTCCTTATAATCCAGCCTCCATCAGCCAGTGCTCTTCCTGTATTTTGTTCGCGAGGCACTAATTGTCCGCATTTGGCAGGTTTAACACTTCCTGACAGAGAGGCTATTAAGGGGAGGTATTCTCCAATAACTGTCACTGGCTTGAACAAAGAACCTTCAAATTCAATGTGTGGAAACCACTAACATTCTTAAATGACCCTTTTCATGGATTTTTATCCCTTTAAGCTAAAATTTGGAGAATGTAGGGTCAGCGAAAACAGCAAGGTGTAATAAAGCAGTAAACCTTGATTTTTGGGAGAGTAGAGTGGGAGGTATAGATTTATCTCTGACTTGAAAACAATTGTTATTTGGAAAATCTCATTAGCAGATGTGACTGCTTGGAGTAAAAAAAAAAAAAGACTTAAAACTGATGTCGCTTTCAGGACCGCTTTGAACTTAACAAGCACCTATTTGTGGAGCAGACTGGCTAATGAAAGGAAATTAAATTTTTCTGACAACTTCCCCTGCCAACCTCCTTATTCAGGGGATGTTATTAGGTACTGAAGACTTTTTAAGGAAGATTTTTTTTTTATTAGACATAAATGAACCAGTTATAAACATCCCCCTCCCCTCCTTTTGGGGGAGGATTCTGACATGGTTACTCTACATTTTTAAATTACTAGCTTAAAAGCTTACAAAATACCAGGCTTCGCTTTAATATTTTAAAGCAGTTTTGCCAAAAAGTCAGGCATTCTCACTAGCTAATGGTTTCAAAACATTGTCATTTCTTGTGTAGTTTACATCTCTGAGTTGTAAAGAAAAGCCACATTTACTAGGGAGGCTTGGATTTAACACCTTTTCAGCTTTCTCCTTATTGTTCCATGGGGAAATGTATCCAGAGTGTCCTGTGCTCATGTGTTAGGTGAGAGTTAATGATCAATGAAATGGTTTAGATTCGAGGGAATGTTTTCTTCTGTCAGTTGCATTGGTTGATATTTAGCACTAATTAATCCTTATATCCATCAACTCTTACCTTGTACTTCTTTGAGAGGCATTAGCTTTCCTTGGCTTTTTCGAAGTTTACCCCCACAAGTTGGTTCATGGAATTTAAGGTTTTAAATTACATAACAAAATGTACCTAGTAAAGATAAAAATATGTACCTGAGAAAAGGATGAAAAGAAAAGGAAAAAGTAATGAAGACTACTAAAGGAATTTTTTGGGGGGGGGGGACAATTGGCAATTTCTGTAGATACTGCTGAAAATTTACTTTTTGTTTCTAGAAAATCGTGAGCCTCTCCCAAACAATAGAGAATCAACTCCCCCTGCTGACAGAATCCAGGAAAACATGACGTGTAAATATCAGAGGGACAGAAACAAGCTGGCTGTAGACAAGCTTTAATGATTTGATTTATGATTCAGTATTGATTGTAAACATCTAAATTCTGCTGTTAAATTCCAGCAACTGCACCAAATCATTTGGCAATTCTGGTAGTGCTTCCTGCCAGCTAATTTCAAACTGCTTTGAGTTTCTTAATATAATAATGATGAGGTAGAATTTACATTCCACTTATGGTATTAATTTTACATTTCTCTGAGTGAAAAGAGGTAGAAGGTTGTAAAATTGAACATTAAATGAATCAGAGGAGACAGTAGTGCAATATATGACTGCCCTAAAGACATTGTGCAATGGCTGATGGGATTAATGTTGGATCTCATTTCCTGCTTTTACAGGATGCAGATGAAGCTGTCAGAATTGCAAGGGAAATTGGTAAGTTCTTAAATTAACTTTGTTAGAGTTTCTAGGTCTTTCAGCAGAAACGGTTGAGTAAACATGTAATAAGTAACCCCATAGAGCAAATAATATTTTAATACTTTTAGAATTTTGATTACTTGTTCCTTTGGAAGAATGTATCAGCTGAATTACCATGTTCTGTTATGAAACCAAACTTTAAAGAGTAATTTGATTTTAATTACAGCTCTTTTGTAAGTTGAAATCATGGGCTAGTTAAAAGAAGGAATTGTCTTAACTCTTGAGCTTGGATGTAATGTAAGTTTTATGTACTTAGTTGAATACAACTTATTAAGGTTAAAGACATCGGTGATTAAAATGAAGATTTCCTATTTGACAAGGCCCTTCAAGTTTTTACCTTTTCTTAAGATGTTAAATATCACCTTTTAATAAGCTTGCTAGGAAAGAGAATGTGAGAAATCAGAACTGAATATTCTAAATTGGAGTAAAAGGTAAACTGAAGGACTGTTTTACTTGACTGTTTTAGGTACAGTTATACTGGGGCAGGGCTTACCAACTTTTTATTTTAAAAAATATTCCTATTGCTCATGACAACGATTTCTATTTTCAGTGTCTGCTAATTAAAAAAATGTATGAGGGCATATTGTTATCAGGGATTAGTAATGCTATTAAATAACTTTACAATTGTATTAAATACAGCAAATTAGTACTTGTATACATTTGACAGAACTTTGTAGGTATGTGAGAGAAATCAGACAATGCTTGGCAGTCAGGAAATTTCAGCATCTTAGCATTCGTACTTGGGTAGGGCCAAACTTTTCAGCATCCCACATTAACATTTCTTTAGTCCTGTTTTCTCATTAAGATTGATGACTCAGAATTATTTTTTTCACTGGGAGAGCGTTTGATTTGGCAAAATTTACATAGGGGTGTATGTGTGTGGGTGGGTGGGTGTGTGTGCGCGTCTTATTTCTGAAAGTAACCAGTTGAGTTAGTAAATACATTCTTTACAATAGGCTCAGGCTAGCTTAACAGTTCTTCAGTGATCTGGAAAGTTGTTTGATTTGTTGGGTCCCTGTTTCTAGTTGGGTCTTGCTAAATTATTTTAGTTTGGCTCATGGTTAAGTGTGTTTTGTTGTTTGTTTTACAAACATTGCTGCTACTGATGTAGATTTGGACTTAAGACCAGGTCTTAGAAAATTTTATTTTATCTGACTACAACATCTCTTCCTTAATCATTTCTTCAGACATACCAACATTTTCAAAAAGCATTTCAGTACTTCACAGAAGATTTGCTAGATTGTTGAATAAGTTGGACTACATGGAACTGATTTGTGGTTTATTCTTTGAGAAAATCAAAAGCATCTCTCTCAGGTTTGAAATCACTGGCATTCCTCACAGCCTAAGAGGCATGGAGCATACCTGCTGGCTTTTGAGGAGACTTTTTTCTTTTAAAATATTTTATTTATTTATTTGAGAGAGAGAGAATGAGAGAGAGCACATGAGAGCGGGGAGGGTCAAAGGGAGAAGCAGACTCCCCGCCGAGCAGGGAGCCCGATGCGGGACTCGATCCCGGGACTCCAGGATCATGACCTGAGCCGAAGGCAGTCACTTAACCAACTGAGCCACCCAGGCGCCCTGAGGAGACTTTTTTCTAAAGTATTTCATTGTATACTCTTAGATTTAAAAAGTTGTCTTTCTGGTTCTAGTTTAGATAGTATTGTTATTAACTCCGTAATACTATTAGCACAATAGTATCTACTTTAAAAGGACAGAATGTTTGGAGGAATTTAGAGAAATGAAAGGGATTAGAAGAATATCATGAATTACATTGGCATGCCATATTTCGAATTATGACTCTTCAACTCTTGAGCATTTCCTTTGTATAAATGGCAGGCTGCAGATTGCTTGCTTTCATGTCTTGTCTTTTACCTTTTTTTTTTTTTTAAATCTGTGACCTTTAAAATAATCAGTTAATCATAATGGGACTCTGAACGGTTCTCATCACTTGGCTTTCCTCCCTTAATATTTTAATGCTGTGCTTACTCCCCTTTGAGCTTACTCCTGAGGTTACCTAATTCGATCTCAGGCTCTTTTCTTTATATTGAGGGATAACCTTTATGACTCCTTCCTCTTTCCTATCTTCTAATTCTTCTCCAATTATGCCTTCTCATTTGTAAAAGAAATGATCGTAATCATGGCTGTTAAGTGTCAGAGGGTTAGTGTTTTGCTTATGCTGAAAGGGAAGCCATAAAACTTGAGGTGAAATAAAACATAATAAAGAACCAGGGTCATCAGCTTTATAAAGCATTTGGAATTTCCCTGAAACCCCTTCTGAATCACCACGGAAACCTCCCATAAAACTTTTTCCCTCAAGTGCTAGCTTCTAAAATAAATGAAATTACATATTATTAGTCTCTTGATATTGTTTCATTTGGTGATTCATCAGTTTTGTTTTCTAATTTTATTGAGGGCTTTCACATTTTAACTCATTATGATTCTGATGGGCCTTTGTGAATTCATCTAAGAGTTAATTTAAACATTGATTCCACAGGGAAATATGCTCCTAGTTCTAAACAACTGAATTATAATCAAACCCTTGAACCTGTCCATTTATATGTAGCAGATTGCCCATGTCATATATACCTGTTTACGGATTTCTCTGCTTTACTTCTTTCTGTGTTACATGGAGAAAATAAATTGATTATCTTTTCTGTGGTTCCCTCCTCTCTTGTGTCTTCTCTTCTGGAAACAGGAATCTATGAGGCCGAAAGAGGAAGCTAACTGCCTTGAGCATTGATGAATTAGGTGTCTTTTACATAATAGTAGTTCTTGTTTAAGGAGCATTTTTTCCATGTAGCAGGCACTTTGTGACTGTTATTTCTAATGCTAATTCTTGGGTTAATTATTTCATTTACATTTAAGAAACTAAGGATTAGAAATGATAAGTAATTTGCTCAAGGTCACAGACCTACTGAGTGGTGGGCCTGCTTTAAATTTAGGTTCATTTAGTGCCAAAGACTATGGATTTTTCATTATACTTTTGCAAAACTAATGGGATTAGAGGATGAGAGCTAAAATTTGAGTCACCACTTTGTGTAAGATACTGTAATGCACTTAAGCATGTTATATGTGGATTTGAAGAAACAGCCTCTTATCATTGATAGGGTGAGAGACCATTAAAGCTTAATATGTTACTTTTGTGTGCTTGTTTTTTGGTCTTCCTTGTCTCTCTCATTCTCACTCCTGATTTTTTCTTTTGACTTCTCTAAGTTTAGAGATACAGGGCTATTGATCCCCAGTTTATCTTTAACCTCAGTGATAGACAACAGTAATCAGCTTGATTTGCATTAAAGTTTGATCTTTTTACTTGATCAAAGGTCTTCAGTACAATCAAACCGAATTGATTCCTAAAAAAAGAAATTGTAAACTAAAACCTGTCCTTTAACCACCTCCGGATTGTTCAGATTCTTTTCTTTTGCCCATCTTTCTCAGAATCACAAGTCTTGCCTGATTTAAATAAAAAATTTTTTGATCCTCAGATTCACCATACTCTAAGCCTACTTCACCTGCAGTTTCTACATCTCAGCAAATGTCACTCCTTTTACTCAGTGGCTAAAGCTAAAACCCAAGATCTATCCTGGTGTTGTTGCCCTGTCATCCCATTGTCAATATATCAATAGATACTGTCAGTCCTTCATTCAAAATAACCTCCCATATTCATTACTCACTATCTTTACTACCCGTACTCTCTCCCAAACTACCATTGTCCTTGCAGGGACTGTGACAGCAGTTTCTCTACTTTTCTTAAACACTTCAGAGTCATTCTTCATGTAACTGTCAGTGTGATAGTTTAAAACTCCAAGCAATAAGGACACACCCCATCTCATCCCATCCCATATCTGCTTTAAGCCCTCTAATGGCTTTTCCTTGCATTTAGATAAAATCAAAATTCCTTCCCCTGACTACAACCCCAAATGATTTGGCACCTGCCTTGCCCTCCAGTCTCATTTTAGACTACTCCCTTCATTGCCTGCTGTGCTTTAGGTACACTGGCTTTCTTGAATATACCAAACTTCAGAGTCTTAGAGTAAGGTTTTTTTTGTTTTGTTTTGTTTTTTTTGAGGGGGGGTTGAGGGGGCTCTTGAATACTCTAGCTGATATTTTCACACAGATGGCTCCTTGTAGCCTTTCATATATTGGCTTACATGTCATTTCTTCAAAAGAAGACACTCTCATACTGCCACTCAGTCATTCCTCTTATAACCATATTCTTAATCTCTGTGTAGATGTTTTTCTTGTTTGTTAACTTTTTCCTCTGTTATTTTGAAAAATTTCAATCATACAACATTTTGAAAGAATTTTACAGTGTGTACCTATATTCCCATCATCACGATTCCACTATTAATTTTTTGGAGATTTGCTTTATCATTTATCCATTTGTTAATCCATCTTGATTTTGGTGCATTTCAGAGTGCAGCTGCAGATATGTATCACACTAAATACTTTAACATAGAATTATATGCATACATACATGTGTTGGACATGACTGTCACCCCAGAGAGTTCCCTCATGCTCCTTCCAAGTCAGTCCTCACCATTTTCCCCAGGTGCAGAGTCAGCTAGTTCTAAATTTTTGTAGTAAAGATTGGATTTTTAAAAAATTGAGATAAAATTTCAATACTATAAAAGTCAGTCTTTCAAAGTGTGCAATTCAGTGGTTTTTAGTATATTCACAATGTTATGCACCATCACCACTGTCTAATTCCAGTACATTTTTATTACCCCCAGAGGAATTTCTATACTCATTAGTATTCACCCCCTTCTGCCCTCCAGCCTTGGCAACCACTAATTTACTTTCTGCCTCTATGAATTTACCTATTCTGAATGTTTCATAAAAATGGCACTTTTTGTGTCTGGCTTCTTTCACTTAGAGTTGTTTTCAAACTTCATCCATGTTTTACCGTGTATCAGGGCTTCCTTCCTTTTTATGACCAAGTCGTATTCTATTGCATGTGTATACCACTTTGTTTTTATCCACTCACCTGTGGATGAACAATTGGGTCAGTTCCTCCTTTGACTATTGTACATAGTACTGCTTTGAACATACATCTACATGTATTTGGGTACCTGTCTTTAATTCTCTGGGGTTTATACGTAGTTGTGGAATTGCTGGGTTGTATGGTAATTCCATGTTTAACCTTTGGAGGAACTGCCAAATTGTTTTCCACAGTGGCTGTAACATTTTACATTCCTACCAGCCATATTCCAGTTTCTTCACATCTTTGCCAGCGTTTGTTCAGGTTTTTTTTTAATATGGCCATCCCAGTGTGTGTGAAATGATATCTCACTATGCCAGATATTGACAGAATGGATAAAAAACACAATCCAACTATATGTTTTTGACAAGAAACTCACTTAGATCCAGAGATAGAAATTGAAAGTGAAAGAATGGAAAAAGATACCCCATGCAAATAGTAACCAAAAAAGAACTGGGGTGGATATACTAATATCAGACAAAATAGACTGTGAGTCTAAAACTGTTACAAGAGACAAAGACATTATGTACTGATTGTTATAAACACACGTGCACCAAACAGCAAAGATCCCAAAATATTTTAAGTAAACATTGACAGAATTGAAAGGATAAATAGATAGTTCTAAAATAATAGTTGGAGACTGCAATACCACACTTTTTGTAATGGATAGAACATCTACAGAGACAATCAGTAAGGAAATAGAGATCTTGAACAACACTATAAACCAGTTAGACCTTATATATTGAACACGCTACCCAATAATAGAAAAATACACATTTTTCTCAAGCATCTATTTATTAAAAGGAGGAGTGACTGAATGATTGAGTTATAAAGAATTTTTAAGGGAAAGGAAAAAATATCAAACCGAAACAGGTATCTCATAAAGTGTGTTCCTTGTCTTGCAATATTCCCAGGACTTAGTTCAAAATGGAGATATCTCCCTGCCCCCTTCATAGAATTATCTTGATGGATTGCTTTTCTCTTAAAATAACATGAGAGATCCTGCATTAAACAGATTCTATTTATCTTTGCAAATGATTGTTTTATGTTCATTTGGTTACTGTTTTGTAGATAGTTGACCATGTGGGTTAATTTCCTTTGTATTTCTAGTACTTAAGACAACGCTTATCACATAGTGTATATTCAGCAAGTGGTTATTCAGTGAATGAATCCAAACAAATGTGTATATAATCACACATTTAAAAATTTTTTTCACAATATTTATAGACCATAATTTGACAGTAATTTTCTCATTCCTTTTCCCTTAATCTTCAGTTTTGTAATGGAGATACCTGGGAAGAACAGGAATATTAAGTAAACTATGATAAACTCCCAGCAAATAGATAATAAAACGTAAGATTATTCAAATAAATTCAGTATGTGCTTGTGAATGACTACTACTCAGCAATTCTTGTAGGTGGTTCTTGCATTCATTAGGCTGGGCTGATGGAAGCTTTTATGAATCTAAGATTCAGATGTGTGAGATTATGTGACAACCTTATTGCCTTCTCCCTTATCTCTGATGGTGACATCTTACCTTCTTTGCAAGATAGGCTCTCCTATGTCTTTTCTTTCTCCCTCCCTCCTTCCCTCCCTACAACCCAATGTGGGGCTCAAACTTCCAATCCTGAGATCAAGAGTCTTACGTTCTACCAACTGAGCCAGCCAGGTGCCCCCTTCCATTTGTTTCTTTTTGATACTAGCCTTCAGACTGCCTTGGCCTCTGTCTCTGATGAGTGTGTAGGGGCTATGGTTATCCTTTCTTCTCTGCCTTGGCTGTTTTCCTTTGCCTGTTCTTCCCATCTTCCTTTTGACATGGCATTACATTAAAAAAGGTGCTCATATTTTTTTATAACTAAGAACAAATTGTTCATACTTAAGAGGGATAAAAATACTTGGCTAAGCCACCAAGTCTTTTATTTCCTCTATTTCATGCTGCTTAGGATATTTTTCACACGTCGTATACGACTGTGTGGTTGAAGATACATTGAAGAAACCTTTGAAAAAATATTATAATTTAGACTTTTCTTCACAATAGCACATCATGTTAATTTATTTTCCAGTTTGGTCCTCAGTAGAAGATATGTTTCATGTGCTAAGGAGATTTAATAAGAAATGCCTGAGGAAAGGTTATGTTGAAGAGAATAGTGTTAAAGTATTCTTTATGAAATCCATTAAAAAGTGAGGCTTTTTTTTACTTCGCTGTTTTCCCGTCGTCGTTGAAGTAATGTGATCATTTGAGGTCAAGATGATAATCCCTGGGAGATGAGAGCGTGAGTTCTGTATCCCCTCTCTTCTTTTTTCCCTACTGTCACTTAGGGTACTTATCTCTCTATATTTTTTATTACTCCAGCATACATGTTTTGGCTTTCAGCATGATTTTACAAGTTCTCTCTCTCTCTTTTTACCATATTTGCTCCCACTTTTTGTTTTTCTCAGTCCTTAATTACCTTTCCTTTTATTATTGTTCTTTCTTGCATTCCTTTTCTTTTTTCTATTCTATTGCAAAAGGCTCTGCATAATGTTCTGACAATAATGTGAAAACATGGAGCCTTAGGTTTTTGTTGGGAAACTTCCTGTCTGTGAACCCCTTTTGCTCTAATCTATCAATACATTGAAATGTGCTTGATTTCTGTTCCCTGGAGCAGAGTTAGGGATCTAATTTTGTATTTGCCTAAGTAGAGGGAAATAGGTAGACAAGATCAGTTTTTCTGAAAAGAGTAATTGCTTCTCCTTGCCAAATCAAAACAAGTAATGTTATGTTTTGGTGTACTTTAGCTTATAACACGTCTTGATTTTACTTTTATGTGTACACTGTTGGTTCATTCTTACTTAAACTAGATATATTTATGTGGTTATTTATGTGTTTGGATGGCCAACTTAGGAAAGGCAAAAATATCCTGTGCCCTCTCACACTTTTTATTTTCCAGTGGAAGAAAATACAGTGTTAATAAGGATCATCACAGGTATCTTTTTTGGAGATTATATATATTATATATCTGAGTGGTAGCAGAGATATGAATAAGTCACTGTTGGACTGCAATATGTAACATGTTTACATTCTAGTTACTGGATGATTATAAATCCCAGATAGTATTAACGTGTATGTTTATCACCTTAGTCTGAAATGTGCGAACCCAAAGGGTTACAGCAAAACTAAGTTGATAATGTTAAAACTAACTATAACTAGTTTGTAATTAAAAGACTAGGGGCACCTAGGTTGGTTAAGCAACTGCCTTCGGCTCAGTCCCCAGGATGGAGTCCCGCATGGGACTCCCTGCTCAGTGGGGAGTCTGCTTCTCCCTCTGATCGTCCCCCCTTTCATGCTCTCTCTCTCTCATAAATAAATAAAAAAATATTTTTTTAAAAAAAAGACAACAATAAAATCAGTAGAAAATTATGACCAAATATATACAACATGCGTAATGGTATTTATTTCCCCAAATAGCTTGAATTTAAACTACCTCTTTGTTTGTGTACACAATAGGAATTTTTCCATTCCTAGTAGCCAAGTGTTGTATGGTAGCCACATTTCCCAGTATATTCTAAATTGTATTTCCCTGGAAAACTGTGGTAATATGCTAATTTTTATTTGAGTCTGTGCAGTTGTTGTTAGTTCATGAGAGCTCTAGTATTCCACATTTGTATTGCTCTTTCCTTGTTATCTTAAGCGACAAAGACTTTTTCTTCATTCTGTGTGTTCACTTCCCGTCGGTCACATTGTGGGGTAGGGAAGGAGTTCTGTTCTGTTGCCAGCCTCATGCAGAGAATAAGGCTGATGGAAGTTCTACCATCTGCAGTGTCATGGATCACAGAGGCAGGAAGTCGAAAGGGCTCAATTGTGGTATCAGCAGTGAGGCTTTTCCCATGGTTCAGCGTTCACTGTTATGTCTCATTATATGGTTTCACTGTTTGTGCATGATAGCTATCTCCCAAATCTTGAATTCATCAACTTCTTTCCATTTCTCTGCTGTTCTCTCTGTTTAAGCTAATCACTGTGATAGCCTTTCAAATGTATTCCTCTGTCACAGGTGGGATTCCTTTGGAAACAGATTCTGGAAGTTTATTGGGGGAAATACTCTTGGGACCAGCCTGTGTGAGGGAGTGAAAGAAACTGGATTGAAGGAGAAGTTGAATTGAGTTGAGATGCAGACTCAACAAAGGCCTTAGCTGATCCTACAGAGGGCTCTGGTCTTTCATAGTTGTTTTAACTTGGGGCCATGGGATTGAGCCTTTGTACACCCATATCAGCTTACCACTGCTTGTGGACTGCCCCTAAGAAGGGGCAAGACCTTAGGCAGAAAGCTGAGGACCAGTCCGCTGTTGGTTGCCAACAAGACTTCCAGCAGCTGGGGGAATGGCCTAAAGTGGTGATTTGAATAGAAATCTCTGTTTCACAATTATGATATGTATTTTTCATGATTGTTCATTTCTGAGTTCATTTGTTCTTTCTCTCTCTCTCCTCCCTCCCTTCCACCCTCCCTCCCTCTCTCTCTCTCTCTCTCTCTCCTTCCTTCCTCCCTCTCTCCCCCTTTTCCTCCCTTCCTCCTTCCCTTCCTTCCTTTTCTGATTTTATTTTTAAATAATCTCTATACCGATATGGGGCTTGAACCCACAACCCCGGGATCAAAAGTCTCATGCTCTACCATCTAAGCCAGCCAGGTGCCCCAGGTTTCTCTTAGGACTTTTGACTTGTTTCTTAGGAATGTATTTTAAAATAATTGAAAATTTTCTACTTTTTATTTTATTAATTTCTAAATTGCTTTCCGATCAGTGAATATGATCTTTTTTATTTAGAATCTTTCTGATTTGATGAGAAGTATTTTATGGCCAAGGAGTAAGTCACTTTACATCTTACATGTGTACCTGAAAAGAATGTATATTCTCAAATTATTGTATGCTGTGTGTTATAGATAACCAATAGGTCAAAACTACCTGTTAGGATGTTTAAATCTTCTAGTGACTTTTGACTATTTGATCAAATTTTTTTTTTTAAAGATTTTTTTTTTATTATTATTTATTTATTTGAGACAGAGAGAATGAGAGAGAGAGAGCACATGAGAGCGGGGAGGGTCAGAGGCAGAAGCAGGCTCCCTGCTGAGCAGGGGGCCCGATGCGGGACTCGATCCCGGGACTCGATCCCGGGACTCCAGGATCATGACCTGAGCCGAAGGCAGTCGCTTAACCAACTGAGCCACCCAGGCGCCCCTATTTGATCAATTTTTGAAAGAGTGGATTTCCTAATTCTTCCTTGCTTGTTAGGTCTTGCCTCTGTATATTCTTAAGATAAGTTAATAGGTAATGTAACAGTGTAACATGTGTCTTCTTGGCTAATTTTACTTTTAATCAAAGTGGAGTGAATTTTGGCTTTTTTTTTTTTTTTTAAGATTTTATTTATTTATTTGAGAGAGAGAATGAGAGAGAGCACAGGAGAGAGGGGAGGGTCAGAGGGAGAAGCAGACTCCCCGCCGAGCAGGAAGCCTGATGCGGGACTCGATCCAGGGACTCCAGGATCATGACCTGAGCCGAAGGCAGTCGCTTAACCAACTGAGCCACCCAGGCGCCCGTGAATTTTGGCTTTTACACCTAGTTTTATGTGATGATATGTCTAAACCAGCTTATTTTGGTCTTTTCCTTGTATGTTCCTATAACTTTCAATCAACCAGTGAACCATTGTTTTAGGGTGGACTGGCATTTTGTCTTGTTTCTATTCAGAGTGGCAGTGTCTTTTAACCAGAGTGTAGTCCATGTACATTTATTATATTTACTACTGTATTTCAATTTATTTATATTGTGTGCTTTTTATTTTTGTTCTTCTTCTGGATTGTATTTTCTCTCCTTTCTTAACTTCTTTTTGATGATGATGATGACTTAAAAATTTTCTGTTTTTATTCTGTTTTCGCCTCTACCCGTTTCCACTATGATGGAAATTTTACACTCTTGTTTCTATTGTTTTAGTGTTTACTCTAGAAATTTCAACTTTGTGGAGATGTTCCTTCAGGTGTCCTTCATTCTCCTGTATCAAACTTTATAAAACATTCACTTATCTTAAATTTCAGTCTAAAGTTTATTCTCCTTCCAAAGAAATATTTTAATGCTGTTTACCCTTTATATGCTTTTTTATATTTTATTTCCTTATTTATTTACTTCACTAATGAGACATTATAGGGTATCATCATCCATTGTTTATTTAGCTTTACCCAAATGCTTATTTTCTTTTTTTTTATTCTTATGTTAATCCCCATACATTACATCATTAGTTTTAGATGTAGTGTTCTATGATTCATTGTTTGTGCATAACACCCAGTGCTCCATGCAGAATGTGCCCTCCTCAATACCGATCACCAGGCTAACCCATCCTCCCACCCCCAAATGCTTATTTTCTTTGCTCATTGTTCCTTTCATCTCTGATTCTTTCTGTTTTTCCTGGAATTTACTCTTTAGAAGTTAATATGGCTAGTTAACTCAGTTTTTGTTCACATGAACTATTTTTCATTCTTTCTTGAAAAATAGTTCTGCTGAATATGCAAATCTAGATTGATAGTAGTCCTCTATCAGCAAAGTGCTGGAATGTTTGTACTGTGTTATGTAGCTATGGAAGAGATAGCTCTAATTTTTGTTACTTTGTAGGCAATCTGTTCTTTTTGTCTGCTTCATAAGATAATTTTCATTGATACACACTTTATGAAGAATAAAATCTAGCTATTTTAAATGTATAGTTCAGTGAATTTTAGTAAATGTAACCACAATTAAGATATAGAACATTTCTATCCTGTTTTTTAAATGTCCCTTCCCCCATTTTACATTTTACTAGCAGCGTTTGGGAGTTCCAGTTATTCCAGCAAAACACTTAACATTGTCTTTTTAGTTTCAGTTATTCTAATAGTTGTGTAGTTTTATTTCATTGTGATTTAAAATTGTATTTCCTTAATACCAAACACTGTTAAGCATACTTTCACATGCTTAATGCTATCACATTCATACATCTTCTTTTGTGAACTGTCTTTTCAAATTTTCGCCCCCTCCTTAAATGATTAATAGATTTAATTCTTTTTAGCACAGTTTTAGATTTACCAAATAATTGAATAGTTTAAATAAATGGAGTTCCATATACGTCCCCAACCACAGCCCTCTGTAGCTTTCCCAGTGTTAACACTTCCTGTTAGTGTGGCACATTTGTTACAATTAATAAACCAACATTGATACATTAGTAACTATAGGAGTATGGCTATTGGGGCCTATGGTAAGATTATTTTGCATTCCCACTGGTGGTGAATAAGCATTCCTGGCGCTCTCCTATTGCTCTGCATCCTTGATAGCTTTTGGTATTGTGAATGTTTTGGAATATTAGCCATTCTAATAAGTGTATAGTAGTATTTTGTTTTAATTTTCATTTCCCTGAACACAAAGATGTTGAGCACCTTTTCATATGCTTATTTGCCATCTTGTATCATCTTTATAGAGGTGTCTCTTCAAATCTTTTACTGATTTTTTAATTGGGTTTTCTTATTGTTGAGTTTTAAGAGCTCTATTTTAGATAGAGTTCTTTATCAGATATGTATTTTGCAGAAGTTTTCTCCTAGTCTGTGACTTGTGCCTATATTCTCTTGAGTGTTTTTTGGTTTTGGTTTGACAGAGAAATGTTTAATTTTAATAAAGCTCAATTATCAGTGTTTTTCTTTTATGGATCATGCTTTTGGTATTGTATCTAAAAACTTAATTGTCAAACCCATGGTCATCTAAATTTTCTTCTGTTCATCTTCTAGAACTCTTGCTGTTCTTATATTCAGGTCTAAGATCCACTGAGTTAACTTTTAAGGATTGTGTGTAGATTCACTTTTTTGTGTATGAATGTCCAGTTCTAGCACCATTTGTTGAAGAGACCATCCTTTCTCTGTTGAATTGCTTTTGCTCCTTTGTCAGAGATCAGTTGACTATATTTATGTGTGTCTATTTTTAGTCCCTCTACTTTATTCCATTGATTAATTTGTCTGTTCTTTTGCCAGTACCATGCTGACTGTAGCTTTATAATAAGTCTTGAAGTTGGGCAATACCAATCCTTTGAAATTGTTACTCTCCTCTAACATTAGCTATTCTGGGTCTTTTGCTTTTTCTATATAAATGTCAAAATCAGTTTGTTGATATCCACAAAATAACTTGCTGGGATTTTGATTGGGATTGCATTGCATCTATAGATCAGGCTGAGGAGAATTGGTATCCTACACATGGATATTTCTCCATTTATTTAGATCTTCCTTAATTTCATTTGAATTTCGTAGTTTTCTTCATATAGGTAGCATATATATTTTGTTAGATTTATGCCTGTGTTTTTTTTGGGGGGGGGGACTGTTAATGTAAATGGTGTTGGTTTTTAATTTTAGAGTCAAAGTTTTCATTGCTGGTATATAGGAATGCAATCCCCTTAATGTTCGTTGACCTTGTATCCTGCAACCTTGTTATAATCCACTTACTAGTTCTGGATTTTTTTGGTGGTGGTGGTTGTTGATTCTTTGAGGTTTTCATTATAGAAATCATATTACCTGCTAATGAAGAGTTTTATTTTCTTCCCTATGTGTTTACCTTTTTCTTGTCTTATTAAAATAGAACTTTTTTTATTTTATTTTTTTTTATTTTCTTCCCTATGTGTTTACCTTTTTCTTGTCTTATTAAAATAGAACTTGTGTAGGACGTTGATTTGGAACGGTAAGAGGGGACATCCTTACCTTGTTCCTGATCTTAGGGGGAAAGCATCTAGGTTCTCACCGTTAAGTATAAGGTTAGGTGTAGGCTTTTTGTAGATGTTCTTCATGAAGTTTAAGAACTTTCCTTCTATTCATACTTTGCTGAACTCAATGGGTGTTGGATTTTGTCAAATGCTTTTTCTCCATCTGCTGATATGGTCATGTCATATTTTTTCTTCTTTAGCCTATTAATGTGATGGATAACATTAACTGTTTTTTGAGTGTTGAACTAACCTTGCATACTGGGAATAAATCCCACTTGGTCATGGTATAATTCATTTTATACATTGTTGGATTTTTTTCCTTTCAGTTATTTTTATACCTAGGAATTCATATTTTAATTTTTTTATATTTTCTATTTCTGTCACCATGATCATTTTCTCTTTATTAGAAAAATTTTAAAGATTTATTTATTTAAGAGAGAGAGAGAAAGCACGCAACAGCAGGGGGATGGGCAAAGGGAGAGGGGGAGAGAATCCTGAAGCAGACTCTCTGCTGAACGTGGATTATGCCGTGGGGCTTGATCCCAGGACCCTGAGATCATGACCTGAGCTGAAATCAAGAGTCCGCCACTTAACCAACTGAGCCACCCAGGTACCCCAGAAAAAATATTTTTTCTTGAAGTGTATAGTTGATAATTTCTTCTTGAAATCCTTTCCCATACTTACAGTGTTTGTAATAGCTGTAATTTATAATAGGTTCTTTAAGGTTCTTCATTTCTGGGTTTGTTTCTGTTGCCTGTTTTCTTTCTGAGGTGGGTTGCATTTTACCTCTCTTCACGTGTCTCTCTCTCTCTTTTTTTAGAAGTAATTGTTATGCCCAGTGTGGGGCTCAAACTCATGACCCTGAGATTGAGAATCACATGCTCTACGGGCTGAGGCAGCCAGGCATCCCTCTTCACAAGTCTCTTAATTTTTTTTTTTTTCAAGATATATTTATTTATTTGAGAGAGTGAGTGAGCATTCATGAGAGTGAATGCTGCAGGGGGTGGGGTGGGGGGAGAAAGATAGGGGGAGAGGGAAAGAGTCTTAAGCAGACTCCCCCTGGAGCCCAAGGTGGGGCTCCATCTCATGACCCTCAGATCATGACCTGAGCTGAAACCAAGAGTCCCTGCTTAACTTTGCCACCAAGGCACCCCCACATGTCTCTTAATTTTTGATTGGATTGTAAACATTGTGAATGTTGTGTGTTTGGATTTTGTCATCTTTGAGTAAAATGTGTTAAGGTTTATTTTGTTTGATAGGTCAGTTAATTGATGTTGGTATTAATACATTTTAGGCTTTTTCTTTTTCTTTCTTTTTTTAATGAGCTTTCTTGGCTCAAGTTAAGCATAGCCTTACCTGGTATTGTGATTCAACAAGTATATGTTAGGCCATCTCTGTGTACCTTCCATGCTTCCTATCCTTGAATTCATAATTTCTATTTCATTAAACATCTGTGGTTTCTTGGTACAATGTAAACTCTTAATGTTTTAGGCAGGAGAGAGAGGTAATCTTATATATATATTTTTGAAGAATTCCAATGACTATAGTATAGTTTGAGGGGACCAACAGTAGTGATAGGGAGTTGTGTTTGGAGGCTACTGCAGGCATCCTATGAAGACATATGTGATGGTAGTTTGTGTAAGTGTTGTGGTCGTGGAGATAAAGAATAGTGAAGAAATAGGATTTTTTTTTTTTTTTAAAGATTTTATTTATTTGACAGAGAGAGACCGCGAGAGAGGGAACACAAGCAGGGGGAGTGAGAGAGGGAGAACCAGGCCTCCCACTGAGCAGGGAGCCCGATGGCGGGGCTTGATCCCAGGACCCCAAGATATGACCCGAGCTGAAGGCAGTGGCCCAACCAACTGGGCCACACAGGCGCCCCAGAAATAGGAGTTTTTAATACTTTATAACTTGCATACTATCCAACAGTTGTAGTCCTAGACATATACTCTAGGAACTCTTACACAGGGTTCCAGGCAACACATTCAGAAATATTCATGGGAGCATTGTATGTATAAGTCTGAATGTCTATTCATAGTAGAATATATAATGCTTCAGTATGTTTATACAGTGAAATATATTACAGTTGTGTTATATTTGGCTTGTTTCGTCAGGGAATCTTGTTTTTCTGGGTTATATGTATTGACAAATCTAATGCTACATTGCCTTCTTTTGGGGGGACCATTTTGTAATTGCCTTATTACACACTGCCCTGTTGCCTAATAACATCTCACCTTTTCTGAACATATAATTTCTCATTGACAAATTACTTTTTGTGTTTTGTTTCTCCATCTAGTTTCTTGTGGACCAAGGACAATTTCCCAGTCTTACTTTGAATCTCACAAATCATTGCATAGTCCAGGGTCCATAGTAAATAACTAAGATGAGATTAATACCGGAATCAGAATAAATGCAAATTTCCTAATTCTCAGAGGGAACTGAAAACAGAGATAAGGGATGTAGATATCTTACTTCTTGTGGTTTCCTGTTTCCTGTTTATATGGATAAATAATTTTGGATGGTGAATTGATACATTTTTTTTTTTGGCGTATGGACTCATGTGTTTAAATTTTTTGTAAAAATGTTTTCTCAGGCATGCCAGTTTCTAATTTTTAGATATTATTTCTTCACTGCTCCAAAACAGGCTAATTCTTCTTTAATGAGTTCAGTCTGATTCCTTTATGTGACATTCATTGTGAGGCTACAGCATTGAAGGAGACAAATAAATACTCTGCTTTTCACTCTCATGCAGGATCTTTGGCATGCAAAAGTGAGAAGCATACTTTCTCCCTAATTTATATTTTAATTCTCTTTTTCTTCTGCCGTCCCATGGATACTCTCCAGCTGGATTATTTGTCATTTTTTAAAACCAATTCCTGCTATTCCTGACTAAAATGTTCAAATCCTGCTCATCCTTCATAGCCTCATTTAAATGGCTCTTGCTGTAATATGCTTTCCTTAATCCCTTTTCTGTTACCTTCCTATGATACTTTTCTCTTCTGAATTTCCAATGATAGATTTACTGGGGTATTTTTCCCTTTTTCTTCCTAGATTCTAAGGCTCCCAATGTGAAAAAAGTATGTTAATCGTTCTTCTCACTGCACTTAGCATTGCTTTTAAAATGCTGTCCCACATAGACATAACCAACATCAGAATTTTAAAAACTGAATTAAGTATGAAACAGAAAGCAAGAGCCATTTTAACTCAGTTGAAGTTAAGAGTAATATTTTGTGGTTTAGGGGTTAAAGGTCTACGACATTTGGCCCTCTCTTCCTTTTTCTCTAAGATCCTATAGTTAGAGTGTAGTGTTGTTAGAGCATCACAGGCTGGGAAGAGCCTTTTAAGCGCTCACTGATCTTTTTTTTTCTTCAGAAAAGATCATAAACAAGTGTCTCAGACATGAGTGTATCCACCTTGTTTTCAGAAAACCTCTAAGCAAGGAGATTTTTAAAGTTTTTCTTGATAAATTGGTATAGAGGTGACTCAAGCTGTCAAAATTTTTACTTTATAATAATCTAAATACTTAGTAACAATTTTATGATTTAATTTTCTCTTATAAAACTTTAGCTGGAGATGTCATTTGTTTGGGCCTTACTTGCTAGCGTACACATTCCCTGTTGGATGAGTGGAAATAGTATGGTAGCTCTTCACTGATAACAGCGAGTCCTGGAGCTTCTGTTTCCACCCATAATACAATAACCATGTGACTTGATTTCCCCCCAGATCATTGTGTCAGTTCTTGCCGATAAAAGCTGTAGGGGATCTCTGTGACTTTTCGAATGAAAATGCCTCAAATACCTGTGAATCATTACTTTTGGAAAAGGGAATTTAATTTGTTATGCATGCAAACAGAACTTTTGGGGAATATTGTGTGTGTGTGTTTCCTTAATATTATATAAAAGTTGCTTCTTATATTTGCTATGTAATACTATATCTACTTCCATTTTTGGAATCCATTGTCAAATAACTTATTTATGTTTCCTTAGCGCTTTATTTCATTACTGGGGAAAATGTTACATTTATAGATACAAATAGTCCTTTTCTTTTAAAATGATCACACTCTCATTTTTAAAATATATATGAGATCATTACACTGGTGTTATTTTCCTGACTCTAAAGAAAGGAACTTTTAGATAAATTAGTTATTGTCTTCTGCGTTATTGAACATGTGGTCAGTTGTCATGTTCATGCATCCAGATGATCAAAGTCTGAACTTCTGTCTAATTCTTCCCTGCTGTTAGGCTACCCTGTCATGATCAAGGCCTCAGCAGGTGGTGGTGGGAAAGGCATGCGAATCGCCTGGGATGATGAAGAGACCAGGTGAGGTGCTGTCCAAAATATACTTTTGATGAAAATTGCAGTTACTAGAGTTTTATTAAACTGACAAGTAAACAGATACCAGAGGTGTAATGGAATAATTAAAATAACCATCTCATTTTTACTCTTTTAGATGGGAAAAAATGGAAATTATGCAGAAAACTTCCTTGTTTATATTTTGATGATGATGATTCTGTTATAGAAAGGTTTTTTACTTTCTTAAACCTTAACAAAGGATTATCTTTTTGTTTTTACAGTGTATTTTTTTAAAATTACGGTCATGATTCTATTTTCTAGGCAAAAGCTACTAACATTTGATGTTGTATATTCTGAATGTGGTCAGAGATTTGAAGCAAACGCATTTAAAGGCAGTCATGATTTCATTTGTTTATGTATTAGTACGCACTTGCTTTCCATTGCTTGTCTATAAAAATAGTGAAATACTTTGATAACTTTTTACTGTGGAATGTATTTCCTTTTGAATTTGAAACTACTAAACATCCTTTATATACAGTGCACCCTGTTGTAAATGTAGACCACATTTTTTTAGTATACTAGTTTCAGGAATCAAAAGTAATTTTTAAAACAATTAAAAAAAACCCCAATGCATTGTTAACATCATAGTGATTAAAAAATAATTTAAAAAAAAAACTGCCTAGTACAAACAGGTTTTAGGGGATTCAATTTAGGTTTGCGTTTTTATTGATTTTCAGGTTTGGCAGAAGAGATTTTTGTCTTTTTTTTTTTTTTTTTTGGAGGGTCAGAGGGGACAAAAATGACTAATTATCGTGTTATATTGCCTTTTGGTGCTCTTTCTCTACCCAGAAGTAATGTGGTCTTCTAGATGGTTCTGCTTTCTCCCCTTCTTTGCTTTTCCTTCCTCCCCACTCCCCCAAATCTCTCAAAGACAGAAGTCCAGAGCAGTTGGTGTGAAAGTTGTCCAGTACACACCAAATTCAGAAATTAGGTTCTCAAGTGAACAAGTAAGGTAAAAATTTCCTCAAAGCAATACATTACCCTTTAAAATCTTTTGGGAAGACACCAGGTTGCAGACTTGCACAGATGGTTTTATCTCTAAAAGAAAATTGTCGTAGAACACCATTGTTTCTTCAGTTGAGCATCAGAGAAAGTAATTGGTTGTGTTGTGGGGTGATGAGAGATGACATATATTGCTCTTTAAACCCCAGGCTTACTCTGAGTGACACTGGTGAGACTGACTGCAAGAATTAACTCATTGCATAGGTTGACAATATTTGTTGAGAACCTGTGTGGCAGGCTCCATTTTAGTAGTGTTCCTGGAATATAGCAACAAACAAAAAACAGAAAAAATTTCTTTCCTCCGTGAAGTTTATACCCTAGATCACGAGTTCTTAACCTTTGAATTCCCAGTCCCATAAAATTCAGAGGAGGTTTATGCATCTGGATGAGAGGGAAAAAGGACCTATTTTTTTCACCTCTAACTGGGATTTAGTGTTTCCTCCAATGTAGGCAATGAACTACAATAGTAGTAGTATCTTTGGAACTTTCTTCCACTTTGGAAATCACATATCTTCAACAACTGTAATGTGATAATGTATCTCTAAGTAACAGTGATTATTAGATTTGTTGTTGGAGCTTGTTACGAATAAAGAACCCCATACATTATATCCCAAATTTGTTCTTAGAAAATATTTTAAATCCTGTATTTCAGTATAATTTGTTCTCTGTGCAGTCCTATGCATTTTCTTTTTTTGCAGTTTAAGTCTTATTTTGAGAAGAGGTTCATGGGCTGCATGATTAGGCAAAAGAGATCTATCTATAGTGTGAACACATGGAATGGGAGATAGCGTTGCAGCCATCTTTGGGAAAAAACGATCTGCTGTAGCTTCTGGGTAGGAAAGAATGACATAATGATATTAAACACAACTTAATGGTTTTGTAAGAGATGTGTGTTTTACAGACTTTAACCTTTTCCTCATTGTGCGGCCCCTTTTGTATGGCACTTACATAGCAATTAAGCTTTAGCACTTATTTTTCATTATTCGTCTTGGGATCTCAGATTTCTTCTCCCTCATTTCTCTAGGGCTTATTGTTAGCAACATATTTTATGGTGAAGATTACTCTTCAGTTTCTTGGCATTGAGATTTTCTGTGCTGCTGTTAACCAGTGGATTTTATTTATTTTTATTTTTTTAAAGATTCTATTTATTTATTTATTTATTTAAAAAAGATTTTGTTTATTTGACAGAGAGAGACACAGCGAGAGAGGGAACACAAGCAGGGGGAGTGGGAGAGGGAGAAGCAGGCTTCCCGTGGAGCAGGTAGCCTGATGCAGGGCTCCATCCCAGGGCCCTGGGATCATGACCTGAGCCGAAGGCAGACACTCAATGACTGAGTCACCCAGCTGCCCCTAACCAATGGATTTTAATGTAGCATTCAGTATTTTCAGAAATCACTATATCCATTCATAGAGTGGGCATCTTTTTTGGGTAAATAAACCTTTAAATGGCACATTGATTCAAAATATGTTAATAAAATTAGTAAAAATACATAAATAATTTTCTATCTAAAATATTCTCAATTTGATAAAAGTATGACACTTTGGTTTAATGATACATACTCCTCATTTTAAAAAGTTGCTCTATATCTCGTTACTTTGGAAGAATCTAAACTACAGGAAAATTGAGAGAATAGTCCAGAAAACTCTTCAATAGTTTTCTTCTAGAGTCACCAATTATTAATATGCCACATTGTATATACTCCTTCCTTT
Organism: Mirounga angustirostris; assembly: GCF_029215605.1. Lineage (NCBI taxonomy): Eukaryota > Metazoa > Chordata > Mammalia > Carnivora > Phocidae > Mirounga > Mirounga angustirostris. The sequence continues at coordinate 11,163,690 of NW_026991711.1, read as the reverse complement.
CTCCTTTCTTGGGGGGAGGGTTTTTTTTTTTTTTTTTTGCATGATCCACAAAAATTTTAGCCTTCTTTGGAAGGAAAACCTCATAACCATTAATTGCTTTATTATTTTATTCTGAGGAGTGTCTCCCCTTGCAGCATCTTTCCTAAGTGTTTTCAGGGAAGTAGCATCTATCGCTTATCTTGGAATCTTTAGAACATCTGAAAGATTTTTTAAAAAAAATAGTGTTTGTTGTTATTGTATATTAAATTAGAGTGAGAATCACAAAGGTTGTTGAAAGTAGACTCATATCTTCGTATTAACCTCTGTCTTTTTTTTCCCTATCCACATTTCAATGAAATATGGCACAATGGAAAATTGACCATGTTTACATTTTGGAATAGCCCTGCTAGACTTTGGGTGCTTTCAGAGCAGTTTCTGCTTTATTTTTGTATTCCCATCACCTAAGTAGGCAACGGGCACATGGTTTCATGATGAGTAAATATTTGTTAAATGGATGTGTAACTGACCATAACCAATGTTTTTAAAGTAGTTTTCTGTGAACTCCAAAATATCCTGGTGATGCTTTCAAATTGTGATAATTTATTTGGGTGATTTTGATTTTTTTTTTTTCCTCTAGTATTCTTGATTTAAATGCAAAATGAAAGCTCTTAGTCATTATAGCAGAGAGAAACTATAAAGTGCTTTGTTTTTTCTTTGTGAATCATCATACCCCATCTAATAAAAAGTTGGTCATATGGTACTAAAAACAATAATTCATTGTGCTTTAGTTTCTTTGAGGTTTGCAGTCTCCAAAGATCTAAAAACTCCATTCCCCTAAATCAAAGAAGTAATAGAGGACTAAGAAAACCTGATACCTTTTCCCTGAGAACTCTGAGAAACAAGAATTGTTGCAATATGTTTTGAATTTATCTTCTGGTCATTGTTTACTTGCTGTGTTGTATTTTTTAAGCACAAAAACAAATGTATTTATTTCTAATAATGCCAGATGGAGTGTTTGCAAATTAAAAGGTTGGAAGAATTTTAATGGTGTATTTAAGTATAGATATTTAATCTGAAGATTAAGAAACTATTAGTGACATTGTAAAAAGAAACTTTATATTCTGAATATGTCAGTGAGTGAAAAATAATATACTTAATTAGTTTTAGGTAAGCAAGTGTGCATTTTTAATAGACTGACCGAATGAGCCCATTTCTTTCTTTCTTTTTTTTTTTTAAAGATTTTATTTATTTATTTGACAGAGAGATAGAGAGCACAAGTAGGCAGAGCAGCAGGCAGAGGGAGAGGGAGAAGCAGGCTCTCTGCCAAGTAATGAGCCCTATTTGGGGCTTGATCCCAGGACCCTGGGATCATGACCTGAGCCGAAGGCAGACACTTAACCTACTGAGCCAACCAGGTGCCCCCGAATGGGCCCATTTCATAGTGTATGAATTTAGTGAGTATATTTTAATTATAACAATTTAAATTATTATAGTTTGGGAATACAATGTATAAAGCAATAGTTATATCTGTATTTATATTTTCAAAAATTATACTTTTCTCTTTTAATGATTAATTTTGAACAATTTAAAGATATAAAGTTGTAATGATCTGTATGGGTATGTGAAGGGCAGTTACATTTAAGTGTGTGTATTTAAAATATCATTAAAAAATATCATAAAATGTTCTTGAGGGTCCTCCTCATGTATGTTTATTTTCACTGAGTATTTCACTGTAGTTTTGCCCCAGTTGTGCCATTGGCCAAGTTGGCCCTTTGCATTTTTGTGTGCATATTCTGACTCGAGTCAAATTAATACGCATTAAAAAATTTTTTTTATTAGTGGAATTACGGTATGTTAGGGTTGAGGAAATGGAATTTTATATGATTTGTGTGGTTTATTAGAAATATCTAATTTTTGGGCACCTGGGTGGCTCAATTGTTAGGCGTCTGCCTTCGGCTCGGGTCGTGAACCCAGGGTCCTGGGATTGAGCCCCCATTGGGCTCCCTGTTCCACGGGAAGCCTGCTTCTCCCACTCCCACTCCCCCTGCTTGTGTTCCCTCTCTCGCTGTCTCTCTCTCTCTCTCTGTCAAATAAATAAATAAAATCTTTAAAAAAAAATCTAATTTTTAACAGTTGGCCAACTAAGTAATGGTATTCCTATTTCATTATAAAATCTAGTTTCAGGGAAGTTAAATCACTGACCCCAGGTCACAAAGCTGGTGAGTATAGGAGTTGTTGGTCAATGAAAGTAAATTTAGTTATTAGTGCATTAAGTGAATTTTTCTTGGCTTTGTTCATAAGTAAACCAAAATAAATTATTTAATTGCTTTGTTTACTTTTATATTGAAGGCTGTATTTGTTTTGTTAGTTTGATTGTTCTTCCCGCCTCCCTCTTTCTTTTTTTTAAATTAGGGATGGTTTTAGATTTTCATCTCAAGAAGCTGCTTCTAGTTTTGGTGATGATAGACTACTAATAGAAAAATTTATTGATAACCCTCGTCATATAGAAATTCAGGTTGGTACATTTTAAGATGTTTTCTAATTATTATGACTTTAAAAAAACGTCATTTATTCCTATTGGAAACATATCCTTTCTTCCATTTAGAATGATTGTGAATTGTTCTGATATGCTTGAATAACTTCAAAATAGAGAATGTGCATAAATTGATCGCTTTCCTTTGGAATCTGGTATACTTCTCATTAAAGTGCCAGGCTGTTGGTCAACATAAGGAATGATATAAAAATCCTGTTGTAGAAAGAAGCAGTCCCAAGCTGTCTGACCAAGTTAAATACTTTGCACCTAGAGATTCATTCAGTCCCATTCTGGGACTGGGCCATGACACCTTGACAGGGCTTGCTTTTTTTTTTTTTAATAAAGTGCTTGATCTGGACTTATATCATTTCAGTTCACCAAATGTCTGTGTGGCTCACCGAGACAGACATTCTTCTAGGAATTGCTAGTTTTGACATGAGTAAATAATTTCTTCTACTCAGGTTAAGATTTTAATCTAACTGCTAAAGCGGTTGTAGGGGGTGTAGATTTCAGCAAGACAAAAAATTGGTTTTCTGAAATAACACACAGAAGAAGACAATGTCTCCTGAAGTTTTCATTTCTGTTAAGAACGTCTTCTGTTAAGAATGTTATGGCTATGAATTGAATTAAAATTGATAAAATGTAAACATCAAATTTAAAATTATACTGAGGTTTAAGTATTGTTTTACTTATTTCAGTGTCAATAGAGATTCAGAAAACTAAATAATAGGTTATTTGCTGCCCTTGCCTCTTCTGATGAGGCATAGTAGAAGTCCTAAATTCTGTCATTGTGGTTTTTTTGAAGTTAATTATCATTTTACATAGTTTTTTTTTTTTTTAAAGATTTTATTTATTTATTTGAGAGAGAGAGCACAAGCAGGGGCAATGGGAGAGGGAGGAATAGACCCCCCTCCCCCCCGCGCGGAGCAGGGAGCCCGATGTAGGGCTCGATCCCAGGACCCTGGGACCATGACCTAGGCCAAAGGCAGACGCTTAACTGACTGAGCACCCAGGCACCCTGGGTATTTTTTATGGGTAGAAAATCTTCATCTAGATCCTCCAGTTTTCCAGATTGGGAAAAAATGTTGCAAATATATATCATCAGCAAATAGTCTTAAAGCAAAAAGTCTTAAAAAAAAAAAAAAAGTCTAAAAAAATTGACTGTAGTGTATTTCTTTCTGAAGTTAGCAGGGGTTTTTGTTGTTGTTGGGTTTTTTTGTTTTTAGATATTCTAAAGTGACCTACCACATCTTAAAGTCCACAGATCTTAAGTGTACGACTCAAAGTTCTTATGCATGCATGTAGGGCTGTATAGCCACCATCCAGATCTGTGTATAGCACATTTCTGTGACATCAGAAGACTTCTTCATACAACTTCCCAGTCAGTCCCTCCACTTGGCCTCCTGTTCTGACCTCTAACACTACAGAGTATTTCTGCCTGTTCTTAAACTTATATAAATGAAATCATACAATATATTTTGGTTATATCTGGCTTCTTTCATACAACATCATGTCTTTGAGATTGTTCCGTGAGGCTGTGTGTTACTATTAACTCTAAAAAATTGCTCTGTGATATTTCATTGTTTGAATAACCTGCAATTTATCCATTTTCCTGTTGGTGGATCTTCAGGTTGTTTCCAGCTTTTTGATACTATGAATAAATTGCTATGACTTTTTATGGACATATACATTCTTGCAGATATACTGAGGAGAAGTATTACTGGATTACATGGTAATGTTATGTATAGGTCTAGTAAATACTGTAGTTTGTGTGTGTGTGTGTGTGTGTATTTTTTTAAAGTAAGCTTCATGCCCAACATGGGGCTGGAACTCATGACCCTGAGATCAAGAGACATGCTCCACTGACTGAGCCAGCCAGGTGTCCCCGTGCTTTATGTGTTTTGGATATTAACCCCTTATTAAATATCTCATTTGCAAAATCTCCTCCCATTCAGTTAGGTTGCCTTTTTTCTTGTTGATGGTTTCCTTTGCTGTGCAAAAGCTTTTTATTTTGGTGTAGTCCCAATAGTGTATTTTTGCTTTTGTTTCCCTTGCCTTCGGGGACATAGCTAGAAAAATGTTGCTGTGGCTGATGCCAGAGAAATTACTGCCTGTGTTCTCTTCTAGGATTTTTATGGTTTTAGGACTCACATTCAGGCCGTTTAATTCATTTGGAGTTTATTTTTGTGTATGGTGTTAAAAAGTGGTCCAGTTTCATTCTTTTACATGTAACTGTCCAGTTTTTCCAGCACCATTAACTGAAGAGACCGTCTTTTTCCCATTGTATAATCTTGTCTCCTTTGTCATAGATTACTTGCCCATAAAATCATGGGTTTATTTCTGGGCACTCCATCTGTTCTATTGATGTATGTGTCTGTTTTTGTGCCAGTACCATACTGTTTTGATTACTATAGCTTTGTAGTATATCTTGAAATCTGGGATTGCGATACCTTCTGCTTTGTTGTTCTTAAAATTGCTTTGGCTATTCGGAGTCTTTTGTGATTCCATACAAATTTTAGGATTATTAGTTTTAGGTCTGTGAAGAATGCTGTTGGTATTTTGGTAGGGATTGCATTAAATCTGTAGATGGCTTTGAGTACTATGGATATCTTAACAATATTCTTTCAGTCCATGAGCATGGAATAGCTTTATATTTGTGTCATCTTCAGTTTCTTTCATTAGTGTTTTATAGTTTCCCGAGTACAGGTCTTTCATCTCCTTGGTTAATTTTGTTCCTTGATACTTTATTCTTTTTAGTGCAATTGTAACTGGAATTGTTTTCTCAATTTCTCTTTCTGCTACTTCATTCTTGTATGGAAATGTGGCTGATTTCTAGATACTAATTTTGTGTCCTGCAACTTTACTGAATAAATTCATTACCACTAATAGTTGCTTTGTGGAGTCTTCAGGGTTTTCTGTGTGTAGTATCATGTCATCTGCAAATAGTGACAGTTTTAACTTCTTCCTTACCAGTTGGGATGCCTTTTATTTCTTGTCTGATTGCTGTGGCCAGGACTTCCAGGATTTTGTGAATAAAAGTGTCAAGACTGGGTATCCTTACGTTGTTTTTGATTTTAGAGAAAAGCTCTCAGTTTTTTACCACTGAGTATGATGTTACTTGCAGGTTTTTCACATGTAGCCTTTATTATGTTGAGGTATGTTCTCTCTAAGCCCACTTTAAGAGTTTTTATCATGAATGGATGCTGAATTTTGTCAAATGCGTTTTCTATATCTATTGAGATGATCATGTGATTTTCTCCTTCATTTTGTTAATGTGGTGTATCACGTTGATTTGTGAATATTGAACCATCCTTGCATCCCTGACATAAATTCCACATGACCGTGGTGGTGAATGATTCTTTTAATGTCTTATTGAATGTGGGGGCCGACTTTGGATATGGTCTAGCACAGCCCATTGACCAGCCCCCCCAGTGATCATGTCCTTCTGTAAGTAGAATATAAACATCTGCCAAGACCAGAATCTCGCCTTCAAACTTGGCCCAGCTATGGGTGAGACTTCTTGTATATGGTTCCTTAAAAGCAGTTTTTCTGATGCAAAGACCTCTGTATTTGAAGACAGTGTGACACCTGCTTATCAAACTTACAGCGATGAGAAAAGGATATGACACTGCAATAAATACCCCAACCAACAAGGTAAAGGAAGAAAACAGGAGGCACATACTAGTCATTGGCTCTTACTTTGTATTGGAAAACCACCATTTGAAGCTGAGAATCTCCTAGGAGTTTGGTTTTTGTTTTTGTTTGCTGTAATTCTTGGTGAGAGATGATGGCAGCTTGGGCCAGGGTGTTGGTAGAGGAGGTGGTGAGATGTGACTGAATTCTCGATACTCTGTGAAGGTAGACCAGATTTTCTAAGAGATCAGATGTGATGTATAAGAAAAAGTATAAGGCATCAAAGATGGCTTTAGGGTTTGGGCCTGAGGAATTAGAAGACTAGGACTATCTTTTACTGTGGTGGGAAAAACTGAGAGGTGCATGTTTTGGGGAGGAGATCAGGGTGTGATTTTGGAGAAACAAGGTTGAGATATCAAAGTGTAGGTGTTGAGTAGACTGTTGGATATTTAAGTCTGTAACCTAGGGGAGATACCTGGGCTATCCTTCCTGTAAGGTTATAGAGGCAAAATTAATTTTCCCCTTCTCTGTATTCCTCTTCTGTTACATATTTGTTAGATGACCATTGATTTTATCTTGAGTTGTCTGACTTTTCAAATAGACCAAGAAGTACTTGAAGGCAGTTAGTAGGTCTTATTCATTTGTTGGTTCCAGCAACTAGGCCATTGTCTTTCACATTACTAACACTCAATAAGTGTTAGATTGTATTAAGTAATTAGAGATCTACATCAGCTTGTAGTTTATTTTCATTAGCCGTGCCATATAATGTAGGTGATAATTTTATTTTTTATTTTTTTAAAGATTTTATTTATTTATCCGACAGAGAGAGACACAGCGAGAGAGGGAACACAAGCAGGGGGCGTGGGAGAGGGAGAAGCAGGCTTCCCGCCGAGCAGGGAGCCCGATGCCGGGCTTGATCCCAGGACTCCGGGACCATGACCTGAGCCGAAGGCAGACACTTAACGACTGAACCACCCAGGCGCCCCCTAGGTGATAATTTTAAACATAGGTGAAAGTGTCTCCTAGTAACTTAAATAGGTAACACAGATATTTGCCATATCTGATCTATGTTTTTTAAAAATTATTTTTCTCAGTTTGCATGTATTTAATTATTTATATGAGGTAATTTGTGCACACAAAAAAGGACATCCAATGAAAAGTGAGCATTCCTTTCACCCCGTCTCCAAGTCCTTGTCGCCAAGCCCCCTGGTTTCTGTCCCTAGAAGCAGGCACCGTTACATCCTGCTGTATCCTATTGTGAAGTATATATGTGTATCACTTATTATTTTTACACAGGGGCTATCGCCTACTGTGTCCTTTCTTACGCCGAATCTCCACTGCTGGTGGCAGTGGCACCACTCTGAGTGGTGGAAACCTGTGTTTCTCAACCTGGGCACAACTGGCACTTCGTGAGTTGGATCCACGGATGCTGAATGGCTTGCATTATATGGACACTCTGTTATCATGACGCTTTTTTCAGTAAGCAGTGTATTTGGGAGATTTTCCACATGGAGTACCTGCACATTGGTAAAAGGCTATATTAAAAGTAAAAGAAAATAAAACTTATGATGGGGGGTATCTGACTGGCTCAGTCAGTGGAGCATGCAACTCTTGATCTCTAGGTTGTGAGTTCAAGCCCCAACATAGGGTATAGAGATTACTTAAACAATAAAATCTTGGGGCACCTGGTGGCTCAGTCAGTTAAGCATCTGCCTTTGGCTCAGGTCGTGATCCCAGGGTCCTGGGATTGAGCCCCACATTGGGCTCCCTGCACAGCGGGGAGTCTGCTTCTCCCTCTCCCACTCCCCCTGCTTGTGTTCCTTCTCTCGCTGTGTCTCTCTCAGTCAAATAAATAAATAAAATCTTTAAAAAATAATAAAAAATAAAATCTTAAAAACAAAACACAACTCATGAGGGATTTAAGGATTAACTTCCCTTACAGGCACTCTTTATATTGTCTGGTCACTTAGTCTCTATTTAGTGGAATAAATCATTGTCAAATTTTTTTTGTTGAGGGATGCCTAGGTGGCTCAGTCAGTTAAGCAGCCGATTCTTTTTTTATTTTTTATTTAAAAAAAATTTATGAGAGAACATGAGCAGGGAAAGGGGCAGAGGGAGAGGGATAAGCAGACTCTCCACTGAGCGTGGAACCTGTTGGGGTGCGGGGCTCAATCCCAGGACTCTGAGATCATGACCTGAGCTAAAGTCAGATGTTTGACTGAGCCACCCAGGCGCCCCACACAGCTAACTTTTTATTTCCGTTCAGGTCATGATCTTAGGGTTCTGGGTTCAAACCCTGGGTTGGGCTCCGTGCTCAGCAGGAAGTCGGCTTGAGGATTCTTTCTCTCCCTCTCCCTCTCACACTGCCCCTCCAATTGCGTTCTCTCTCTCTCTCTCTCAAATAAATGAATCTTTAAAAATACTATTTTTGTTCAATGCTTAGGAAAAAACAAAACTTTTTTTTTCCTTTTTTTGAGAGAGAGAGAGAGAGCGAGCGCATGATCATGCTTTCAAGGGCCTGGGCAGTGTGAGAGAGAGAATCTTAAGCAGGCCCTGCAGCCACTGGGGGCTCAATCTCACAACCCTGGGATCATGACCCAAGCCAAAATCAAGTTGGTCGCTTAACCAACTGAGCCACCCAGACACCTCCATGCCAAGATTTTTTAAAAAGAATTAGGAGACTACACAGACTTTAGGGGAAAACAAATGTAATTCTATATATGAATCTAATATTTTACAGTTAGAAATATTTCTGAGAATTCTTGGTTATCATGGCTTTATTTCATGAAGTGAAGCAGACTACACAGTCTGCTTTCACATTCTTGTCAACTAGGATGAAATGAAGTAGCATAAATTTAGTGTTAAAGTATTTTTTAGTGTTACAGTATTTTTTAGACTGTACTTCATGCAGCCACCTTTGAGACTTAAAAATAAAATTCCAACTTCTCGGCATTTCATTACTGCAGTATTTTCCTTTGCTTGGAATCATTCTTGAGATTTAGATATGTTTTATTACTAAAAATTAAGTTTACATTCATATGTTAGCTACTCATTTTATAGTTTACTGTAACCATGATCTTTTTTTTTTTTAAGATTTTATTTATTTATTTGAGAGAGAGAGAATGAGAGAGAGCACATGAGAGGGGGGAGGGTCAGAGGGAGAAGCAGACTCCCTGCCGAGCAGGGAGCCCGATGCGGAACTCGATCCAGGGACTCCAGGATCATGACCTGAGCTGAAGGCAGTCGCTTAACCAACTGAGCCACCCAGGTGCCTGATCTTTTTTATTTTATATTTTTGGCACCATATAAAGTATTAAGATGATCGTATTTGCTGTTGATAATGCATAAGGGAAAAAGGTGACTTGCCCAAAGAAGTTGCATAGCAGTTTGGAGTAATAGGCAATAATTTTATTGCCTAGCCTTTTGGCTTCTAGAATAGCTTTTATTTCTGTGAACTTAATATACGCATTCAGTAATATGTAACTACTCCTCAATCATGAAAATAGATTAATCTGTTCCCAAAAGCAAACATTCTGTGCAAAAATATTCACCAAGAGCATGTTTTAGGGTTACCAGATTTAGCTGGTAAGATACATGTTAAATTTGAATTTCAGATAAACAGTATTTGTTTTTAAGTGGAAGTATGTCCCAATAAGTATTTGGAACCTATTTATTTATTTGTTTGTTTGTTTATTTATTTATTTATTTATTTTTAAAGATTTTATTTATTTGAGAGAGAGAGAATGAGAGAGAAAGCACACGAGAGGGGGGAGGGTCAAAGGGAGAAGCAGACTCCCTGACAAGCAGGGAGCCTGATGCGGGACTCGATCCACGGACTCCAGGATCATGACCTGAGCCGAAGGCAGTCGCTTAACCAACTGAGCCACCCAGGCGCCCCTGGAACCTATTTTTATTAAGATTTTTTGTTGTTTATTTGAAATTCAAATTCACGGGTGTCAGGGTGGCTCAGTTGGTTAAGCGTCTGACTCTTGGTTTCAGCTCAGGTCAGGATCTCAGGGTCGTGAGATTGAACCCTGCATCTGGCTCTGTGCTCAGTGGGGAGATTCTCCTTCCCTCTGCCCTGCCCCCCACTATGTGTGTGTACTCTCTAAAAATAAATAAGTCTTTGAAATTCATATTCATCTGGGTGTCCTGTTATTTTATCTGGCAACTCCAGCTTATTTCTCAGTATTACAAATGGGAAAAATCATAATGTGTTACATGTTAATCCCAGACCTTTTATCAGTTTCTCTAACAAAAATAAAGCACAGTAGAAGCATCCGTATATAAGTAACAGAGTAATATTGGATGTAAATAGCATTTCCTGATCAACAGACATGTAATTATGTTAAAAACAAACAGATGTTTGTAATAACACGGTTTTCCTGAAGCACCACTGATGTCTAGAATGTATATTTCCTTTATTGACACTCAATGTCCTTCACAAAATTTGTATAATTGATGTTATATGCCAGTGCACTGGGTGAAATATGATGTGTGAATTTTTTCCTCAAGTCTTTTTAAAACATTTTAGTGAGTTTCAGGGTTGTAAATAAAGTTTTCCTCTATTAACATTAACCAAAAGAGGAACATAATTGAGAGGTACGTGTGTTCTGGGAGCTTCGAGTGGTAAAAACCAGGGGGTGTTGCATGGTGGAAATGTTACTTGGGCACATACTCTATAGGTATGGCTGTATAATTTTTCAAGTGGTATTGCTCTGTCAGGTTTTAGGTGACAAACATGGGAATGCATTGTGGCTCAATGAAAGAGAGTGCTCAATTCAGCGAAGAAATCAGAAAGTGGTGGAGGAAGCACCAAGGTAAGAGTTTTTCATAATGAATATTCGTAATAGACTGATTTTGTTTAGCATATTTCTTTCCCATTATTGGCTAAAATTGCTTCAGTAGCAATTCGGTGGAATCGTCATGGTAGAATCTATTAGTGTATATTTTTATAGTTAAGAATTTGCCACTTGATCTCATCCTCAGTACTTCAGTGCATGACATGTGAGAATACTTGGGAAAAAAAGGTGGGGTTTTGCTAGAGGAGAGAGTTTGGTGGATAGCCAACCCTGACTTCCATGAGCTTCTAGGTAATAGAGACCTTGCTGGTGTTTCTGGTCTTACATAATGTCTAGGGATACATGCCTTCTAGGATCTTCTGTTGGTGAAGTTTTCATAAAGTTGACCCTGACGTTTTGAATTTATCCTACCATCAAAAGGCTTCTGGAGCACAGTTTTTCAAAATTCCTTGATTTGCAATCCCTATCAAAATACCGGTAACTCTTTTCACAGAACTGGAACAAATAATCCTGAAATTCATATGGAACCAGAAAAGACCCCAAATAGCCAGGGGAATATTGAAAAAGAAAAGAAAAGCAAAGCTGGTGGCATCACAATTCCAGACTTCAAGCTCTATCACAAAGCTGTCATCATCAAGACAGTATTGTACTGGCACAAAAACAGACCACAGATCAATGGAACACAATAGAGAGCCCAGAAATGGACCCTCAACTCTGTGGTCAACTAATCTTTGACAAAGCAGGAAAGAATGTCCAATGGAAAAAAGACGGTCTCTTCAACAAATGGGTGTTGGGAAAATTGGATAGCCACATGCGGAAGAATGAAACTGGACCATTTCCTTATAACATATAAAAAAAATAGACTGAAAATGGATGAAAGACCTAAATGTGAGACAGGAATCCATCAAAATTCTTGAGGAGAACACAGGCAGCAACCTCTTCGACCCCAGCTGCAGCAACTTCTTCCTAGACACGTTTCCAAAGGCAAGGGAAACAAAGGCAAAAATGAACTATTGGGACTTCAAGAGAAAAAGCTTTTGCACAGCAAAGGAAACAGTCAACAAAACCAAAAGACAACCAACAGAATGGGAGAAGATATTTGCAAATGACATATCAGATAAAGGGCTAGTATCCAAAATCTATAAAGAACTTATCAAACTCAACATCCAGAGAACAAAGAATCCAATCAAGAAATGGGCAGAAGACATGAACAGACATTTTTCCAAAGAAGACATCCAAATGGCCAACAGACACATGAAAAGGTGCTCAATATCGCTCAGCATCAGGGAAATCCAAATCAAAACCTCAATGAGATACCACCTCACACCAGTCAGAATGGCTAAAATTAAGTTAGAAATCGACAGATGTTGGCGGGGATGCGGAGAAAGGGGAACCCTCCTACACTGTTGGTGGGAATGCAAGCTGGTGCAGCCACTCTGGAAAACAGTATGGAGGTTCCTCAAAAAGTTGAAAATAGAGCTACCATATGATCCAGCAATTGCACTACTGGGTATTTACCCTAGGTGATCCGAAGGGGCACTTGCACCCCAATGTTTATAGCAGCAGTGTCCACAATAGCTAAACTATGGAAAGAGCCGACATGTCCATCGATGGATGAATGGATAAAGAAGATGTGGTGTGTGTACACATGCACGCGCACACACGCGCACACACACACGACTATTATGCAGCCATCAAAAATGAAATCTTGCCATTTGCAACGATGTAGATGGAACTAGAGCGTATTATGCTAAGCAAAATAAGTCAATCAGAGAAAGACAATTAACATATGATCTCACTGATACGTGGAATTTAAGAAACAAGGCAGAGGATCATAGGGGAAGAGAGGAAAAAATGAAACAAGATGAAACCAGAGAGGGAGACAAACCGTAAGAGACGCTTAATCTCAGGAGACAAACTGAGGGTTGCTGGAGTGGAGGGGGGTGGGAGGGATGGGGGTGGCTGGGCGATGGACATTGGGGAGGGTATGTGTTGTGGTGAGCACTGTGTGTTGTGTAAGATTGATGAATCACAGACCTGTACCCCTGAAACAAATAATATATTGTATGTTCATAATAATAATAAAAAAAGTAATTCCTTGATTTATCAGAACTATTTTGGGCCCTTCTCCAAGCTACCTTTAGATGTGTTTAGTGTAGCAATTTCATGGAACTTCATTTCTAATTTGATGCTAGGTTGGTATTTGTATATATTCTAGTTGTCTCTGTGTCCTTAAAAATCCCCCAGTTGAGTGTACATCGTCATTTTTAATAATCAGGCAATAAGGAGTATAGCTAGTTGTAACTTAGTCATAACCAGTGTGCCTTGATATGTATGTATAGTTTCTTTAAAGAGGTGTGAATATGAGTGAATTTTTAATTACAGGATAATGGCACAAAGCAAGTCCTCCTTTAATTATATTAGGTTTTATTTTAATTTAATTTTATTTTTTAAAGATTTTATTTATTTATTTGAGAGAGAATGAGAGACAGAGAGCACGAGAGGGAAGAGGGCAGAGGGAGAAGCAGACCCCCCGCTGAGCAGGGAGCCCGATGCGGGACTTGATCCTGGGACTCCAGGATCATGACCTGAGCCGAAGGCAGTCGCTTAACCAACTGAGCCACCCAGGCGCCCTATATTAGGTTTTAAATATATAGTATAGCGTGGGAGTTTTAAGACGTGGTTTCCAAGTTTTTTGCCACTTCTCTTGTTGATGAGTGGAGGTAGGGATCTTTGTACCCTCCCCTTGATTCTGTGCTCTGAGAATAGACTGCACAGAAGTGATGCTGTGTGCAGGCCTAAGGAAACTTCCAGCTTCCATTTCCTGTCTCTTGGGACACTTACCTTAAAAACCAGCCACCATGCTGTGAAGAGCAGTCCACTGTGGCCTACATGGGCGTGACCCTATCTCATGGCCCAGCACCAGGATGAAAGAGAGAAGGAAGAAGAGGCAAAAGGAATGTTCTACCTGTATGTTTAAGGAAGGGCCCCAGAACCTACTAGTGCTGATTGCTTGGTAGTGATCTGAAGTTAGGGACTTTGCTGAAGTTGGGAAATGTCTTTTTTTAAATTAAATAACCATGTTCTCTGCTAAAATTTTAGTTGTGTGGAAGAAGGGTATAGGGTTGCTGGTAGAACAGTGATAGTCTCTGACATACCCACTTTTATAGTTTTGTGTTCTCTTCTTATTGCTTCCAATGTAATTAACTTTTTATTTAAAACCCATTCACATTTTACCTGGGATAAAAATCTTACACAGACTAGGAACCTTGAACTATTATTTTTGTTTCCTCTCTTTCTCTAGAAATACAAGTTTTTCATTTGAACTCATTTAATTGAGAGAAAAAGAGGAAAATTTAAAGCAGTAGGAACAAAAACAGCAAAAGACAAACCCCCAAATGAGAACTGGTCATTAATAGTGACTTGATAGGTATTTGTATATTATTATTTGTAAAATCTTAAATAAGTGGAATTTTCAGTTTTCAGTTTCTAGAAATTGAATTTACTACTCTGTTTTGAGTCCAATGATAAGGTTGCTTATAGCTCTGAGTGTTACTAACAGAGTTTATGACTAGAAAGGACAAGATCAGACAGTACAAAAATAGTTTCACTCCACTGTCTTTGAGATTCTCCAAATGTTATTATGTTAATTTTGGGTTTCTTTTTTTGTATTAATTTTGTCAACTAGTTAGCATTGAAATGTCATCTATGCCTATATCCATTAGGTTGAAGCAGAACTGTTTTATCCAATGATTAATCCTAACCACCAAAAGGGAGACATTAGGAGGTACACTTCCCCTCTGTGAAGTTCTCTTGCTTCCCCCTCCCCCATTCCAACCTGAAATCTGTTCAGGGTTCTAGATCTAACCAGCAGTTTATGAGAAATAGAAATGTAATGCGGATGTTAAAATGCCATGCAATTCTGGGGTTGAACCCAGATTGTGAGAAATGGGAGGAAAATGAGCAGATCCTTGTCTTAGAAAAAGGGGAAGAGAGCATTACAAGTTAAAAGAACTGTAAAGATGTAAAAATAAGTAAGTGAATGGAGTAGCTGGACCTTATATGAATTCTGATTCAAAGATATTACCTGAAAAAAATTGAAATAATCAGGGAGATTTGAATACTAACTGAATATTAAATGCTATTAAGTTCTTATTAATGTTTTAAGTGTGATTATGTTACAAATCTTACAGAAACAGATATGGAAGTTTCTATAGATGAAATGATATCTAATTTGGGATTTGATTTAAAATAAAATTTGTAGGAAAAAAAATGGGTAGGCCTGGTAGAAAAGTAGATGTGCACGGTATAGACAAGACTGGCTGTGTATTAATAATTGTTCCACATGGGAAACAGGTGCATAGAAGTTCATTTTGCTTTTCCATAATAAAAATTTTATAAAAATCACCTAAATCTTGATCCACAAATTTTAATCCATGGGACAAAAGTAGTCAGTGTTCTATTTCTTAGAACCTTTCTTAGATAGAAGCAAAATACATGAAAATACACAAATACTCTTTTTTTTTTAGGGTTTATTGAAAACATTTAAGCTTTATTTGCCTGCTGGAGGGTAACTTTGGTATTATGAAACAAAAGTTTTGAGGATTTATTAGATATACAGTTCTTTTTGTTTGTGGTAGTTAAATTTCACAGAGTCACTGTGAACACTGAATTAGCGAATACGCAGGGGAAGTAGAGTTAGGTTCTGTGAGCCTCTAGTCAGGACATTTTAATCAATACGTAGCCTTGATGAAAATATCCTGACTTAACCTTGTTTTATGTGTGTTTCTATCGAAAGCCACCTTACTTAATGCATGTTGTTGATTCATTAATATTGAACCCCTGGTCCTGGTCAGGACTTGCCTGAAGAAAGCTCATCCAGCACACATGTGTTCTCCCTAAGGCACATCTCCCAATTTTAGCTTAGGGAAGTTCTGAATGTATATGTTAAGTTTTACTGGTTGAAAACAACTAATTGTGCTAAAATTGATGGAAATTGCACTATAGTGTGGGAGGTTCACATGTTTAGTTTTATAAAAATCTGAAGCTGACTTGACAGAAAGCATGTATTATAAACATACATAAAGCATATGATATAAAAATCTTAAATTGATACAGATGATCACATTTGAGTAAACTTTAAGAACATTTTTATATGGTGCACGCAAAAGATGACTTTTGTTCAAAGTGTTGATTACTCTTTCTGTATTTGTAGCATTTTTCTGGATTCTAAGACTCGAAGAGCAATGGGAGAACAAGCTGTAGCTCTTGCCAAAGCAGTAAAGTATTCCTCTGCTGGAACCGTGGAATTCCTTGTGGACTCGAAGAAGAATTTTTATTTCTTGGAAATGAATACAAGACTCCAGGTAACTCTGTTTTTCATTCCTTACCGTGCCTCTATACTTTACCCTTCCTCTCCCACTCCTTTTTGTTTTTATGAAAGTCAAAAGTCCAACTTCATAAAGTGTTAAATAAAGGTTTCATTTTTATGCTTATACTAGGACATCTGTTGGGAATGACAGATAAGTATCAGGTTAATGTAATGGTCATTGTCTAGACCTTCTGCCTCATTACTGTTAACACTCCGTATTGGAAATTCCTCTTTGGTTCTTTTCGAACCTCTCTTGATGACTTGTCTTGGTTAGGGTTCATGTACTGTTAAGAGAACTGCTGTCAGATGTGATAAACAGAACGGGATTCAGGGCTTATAAAATTTTGAAGGGGATGGAGGAAGGAAGAGTACCTAGAGTAACTTTCAGGAATGACACTCATTTTCTTCTAGAGGAACTGCCCCCTCTGCCACTGGGATGAGGTTGAGAAGTCTAGCAGCTGTTGACTTAGGGACATGCTCCCTCTGTTCTAACCAAGGTCTCCGGAGGACTAGTGGCTTTCCTTCCTTCTTCCCCTTCTCCTTTTATTTAAGTTGTGTAAACTAAAACACACATACAGAAAAGTACATAAAACACCAATATATGGCTGAAAAAATTATTATAGCAAAAATCCATGTAAGCATCAAGTGGATCTACAAGTCCCAAAATGCCAGCCCTTCTTACCACCCACCCCCGCCGCCCCAACTTCTCCTCCTAAGTATTCCTCATCTGTCCTCCTAGAGCTGGTTACTGTTCTGACTGAATTCTAAAAGCTTGCTTGCATTTCTGTATTGTTTTCTTTTTAATTATGCACACCTAAGCAATATATAATTAATTGTACCTGTTTTTTAACTTTAATCAGTGGGATCATGTAATATGCAATTTTCTATACGTTGCTTCTTTTTTCAACATTATGCTTATAAGATCACACTATGGGGCTGGTTTTCATTTATTACGGCAGAATTTATGGTATCTAGATGCATTTGAAACCAGTATCGTAAATACTTGTAGAGTTTGTATAAATATTAACCTTAGTTGTTGTTGCCCAAAACTTACACTTGTCTTTGAGATCACTTTTTTATCCTATAATTTATTGGTGTGAATATCTTTAGGAGTGACAGAATTTTGCCTTTTAGAGATTGATTTGATTTTGATTAAAAATATGTCTTGGGGCGCCTGGGTGGCTCAGTCGTTAAGCGTCTGCCTTCAGCTCAGGTCATGATCCCAGGGTCCTGGGATCAAGCCCCACATTGGGCTCCCTGCTCGCCCGGGAGCCTGCTTCTCCCTCTCCCACTCCCCATGCTTGTGTTCCCTCTCTGGCTATCTCTCTCTCTGTCAAATAAATAATAAAAAAATCTTTAAAAAAAAATGTCTTTATAACAAATTATATCTAATTAGATAATTAGCTAGGAGATCATGTTTTTGATTAAAATGGAAACTTTATTATGCCATGATGAGAATACTAGTTTGTAATATAATTCTGAAGGCAGTTGAAAGTGTATTTTATTCCAGACAAAAGAGCTACTAGATTCTTTAGTTAGGGTATTTATCAGAATTTACACAACTAATAACCAGTGCTGTCTTTAGGACACTTTATTACTGTGTGTGTGTGTGTGTGTGTGTTTTGTTTGTTTCTGGCTCATTTATCTCAACCCATAAGCTTTTCTGAGTTTGTCTCATTGCTGGTTTTGGTATAAGACCTCTGGAAGTTGATACTTACATCAAGTAATGCTATGCAGTTGGTCAAAATCATTAGGTACTGAGGTGTACATTTTATATCTTGATGACTTGTCAGCAAGGTATGTTCTATACTCTCAAAAAAAGAGTGTAAATGAATTTAAAGAAAAAATTTCATGAAGAGATTCATTTTATTATATCTGATAGTACCTACTTTTATGCTATTTAATGTCACACTTGGATTCATTTGTGTCTCCCATTTAATGTTGTAATATTTCTTTACTGTGCATTTACTTCCAGTGACCATAATCCTGTCAGTTACCAGATAATTAATTTTGATTTTCTAGAAGCATCTGTGTGATGGGCGGATATTTGGTGGTAGAGGCTGTGACTGAAAGGGAACATGATTAAAGAACCTTGGATTTCATTGTATTCAGAAAGCCATTCTTATATATTTCAAAGACTTCTTTCTGATTTAAACAATTCAAATGTTCTTTTAATAGTAGAGTTTCTTTTTCAAATTTCTTTACTAACCTTAAATTATCATACTTAAGGCACATTTGCCAAATTCTTCATCTTCTAAGATATATGTTATCTCTAATTAGTGTTTCATTTTGAGCCTGGAGAGCTTTAATTGTCTGTGTTCTTTTTTTGTTTTTTCCTTTCTTGAAATATCTTGATTGAACTGTCACTTTTTCCAGCTTCAGAAGTTATACACTTTTTTCTGGTAACAGAAATGTGGATAGATAGCATCTTTACTTTGCTTGATTTTTTTTTTTTTTTTTAAGAGTGAAATTTGAAATAAATACAGTTTCTTCTTAAAGAGATGTAACACTGAGAAAGTGTTTGGTGCATAGATTCAATTGACTGGTTTTGGTCTCAGTCTGGTTAAAATTTATTTATCAGAATTATCTATGCTGTCCTTGTATATGTTTGTGTTCACAGTTGTTTTCTGTTTCTTAATGATAGTGCTTCTTCCTTAAAGGTTCCTTTTCACTGTGTCCTTCATCTTGCCTCAGAGTCCTCTTTCCTGCCAGTGCCATTCTTGATGTACTAGTTAGGAGAGACTTCTTTCTTTCTTGAGTATGCCATTCAGTTTGACCTCTATGTGCTTTTTATATGTTACTCCTTTTGCTTGAAATGGTCTCTTCATTTTCTGTAGTAGAAGCTCCCATACGTATCCACCCACACATATGTATCTGTAGATATATCACCTGTTTCCTTCTTTCTGTTTATGAAAGTTGGGTAGGGAGCTGGAGAAATACTCTACCAAAAACCATAATTTTGTTAAAATGCTATTTTAATTAACTAAATTATATGTGATTTTGCTTGAATAATGTTAGTTTCGTATTGAATGGTAAAACTAAGAATTGGCAATATTTTGTTAAAAAAAAAAAAAGAAAGAAAGAAAAGAAAAAATCCAAATGGTTCAGAAGAGTATATAACAGAAAAGTCACTCTCCATACCACGTTTTTATCACAACCATTTGATTTTCCTCTGGAGGCAACCTTTGTTTTACTTAACAATGTATCTTTGGTAATGTTCCATACCTAACTTAAAGCGTTATCTTCATTTTTATGATTTTTTAATACCCAGTTGTAGATGTAATCCTGTAATTTCACCAGTTTCCTATTGGTAGTTTCCCCAGTATTTTGCTATCGCAAATATTGACAATTATGAATGGTCCTTTATAGCATCACTTTGCATGTGTGGAAGTAGAATTTCTGGGGAAATATGAATTTTAGTAATCTAGTTAAGTATTATCAGTGTCTTTTACTCCTTAGTCCAAAGGATCTTTGACTTTTGGTCTTTTTCTGTTAGTGAAAAATAGTATATCATTTTCATTTTCCTTATTATGAGTGAGGTTGAATTTTTCTTCATAGGTTGATTAACATTTCATTTTCTTTGAATTGACCATTAGCCCCTTTGCCCTCTGGGTTTTCTTATTAAAGGTGTCCTTTATTTTTAAGCAATAAGCCATTTGTGATATCATGAAGAAGCAATGCTCCATGAATATTTTTCACATTGCTACAGAGTGAGGGCTTTCTAACCAAAGACTTTTGGCACAGAGATCGAAGGATAGCAACTTTAAGATAGAGAGTGCTGGAAAGTCTTACTTTTTTTCCTCAGAGCCATTTGTTGACATTCCCTTTCTCTCCTCAGAAAGATAGGTATATATTCCAGAGCCAAGTTTGTATGTGCTCGTCCCTCCCCCCCGCGGTAGAGGAAGGGCAGATAAGGCAGCAACTCTTACATAAGTTCTAAGTGTAATAGTTTTGGGCTTCCTTTCCTGTGCTGCTTACCCCTCTGCATGCACAGGGAAATCAGACCTTGATCACATTGCCCCATATGGAAATAAGGTGTGGGGAATAATGCTAAGATGTTCTGTAAGTAATTGGTTTCTTCTCCCATCCACAAACCATTTCCTGGTAAGATTATCAAATGTAGATTAAAAAAAAAAAAAAACAAACCCAGATGTGATTTATTTTTCCTTCACATGTTGCCTTTTTGACATTGTATATTGTTCTTTCTTTCTATTTAGAAATTTTTTGTTTTTAAATCTTACAGTTGAATTTTAAATCTCTTATCATTCCTGGTGTTAGAACATACTTAGGCTTTTCTTTCCTTTTTTTTTTTTTTAAGATTTTATTTATTTGACAGAGACACAGCGTGAGAGGGAACACAAGCAGGGGGAGTGGGAGAGGGAGAAGCAGGCTTCCCGCTGAGCAGAGAGCCCGATGCGGGGCTCGATCTCAGGACCCTGGGACCATGACCTGAGCCGAAGGCAGACGCTTAACGACTGAGCCACCCAGGCGCCCCTACTTAGGTTTTTACTACTAAAAAATTAAACATTTTTATTTCATGTTTTCTTTTAGTACTTATTTCATCATTCCTGGTGAAATTTCCATTCCATCTGGGATTTGATTTGATTTTTTTAATTTAAAAAATGGCTACCTGTCACAAACATTTTTGAATAATCATTCTTTTTTGTAGTAGTTAGAAGTCACCTTAATTATATCCTGAATTCTCATACGTATGCAGATGTTTATTTGACTGTTTTCTTTTTTTAACCTGTTTAATCATGTGCTAGTACCACACTATTTCAGATGTTATATCTCTGTATTATAACACAGTATCCAGCAGGACTATTCCTTTCTCATTACTCTTATTTTTCCATATGATGTTTTAGAATAAGCTTATTTCATTTATATTTAACCAAAGAAAAAGATATTAAAATGATGAAATTGCTGAAGTATTAGATAAATGTTTCTAATTTTCCAGAGATATTAATTCCTTAAAAGATGTTCTGAATAAGAAAAATGGTTATTGAAACCATTTATATTTTTATCATCCTATTTCTTCATACTCCAATTTGAGAGAATGTATTGTTTCCCTTTTACCAAAATGAATGGAAATTGGCATATTTATATTTAATCCTGCTGTCTTTTCCCCTAACTCTTCATTTTTACTATTTTTATTATTAATTTTGTATTATTGTAACATGACTTTTTTAAGGCACGGCTCTTCTAGTTCTTCCCATTTTGTATTTTAAATTGTTTTCATGGTCACCATCTGCAGCTTACCATAGCTTTGTGATTAATCAGTTCTTCATTTTGATTCATCTTATGGTTAGGTGGTTGTTCTGTTTCTTTTTAAAATCAAGAATTTATTTTTGAGAGGTATCCATGGATACTGTATCTTCTGAGTTCTTAGGTGGGTGATAAGTTTACCTTTATAATTGATAAATTTTCACCTGGATATAAAGTCATGGGGTTTAAAACAGCTGAATTAGCATGTTCCTGGCTTTTTGATCCAATAGCAACCCTTGAGTAACTACCAAAACCCACCAAAAAAGGAAAAAAACAAAACAAAACAGAAAAAGGAGAAATGAGAAATCACTTGGAAGAGGGAAGGCTCTTTAAACTGATATGTGTGGGGAACTCTAGCTTTGGGCAGGGAACAGCCAGGGCTGCTAGGGAGGGAAAGGGAGGAGGAAAGGTCTTGCTTGTCCTCTGCCTTTGTTTAGGGACAATTATTGCCTGCCTCTCACAGGGGAGCCTAGTATTGATGGCTCTGACCAATTTTAATTAATTTAGTTGATTCTTTTAATATTTTTTCTGACTTTTAAATCAATATATGTATATAGGTCTTTCTCAGTCTTCCATTTTCTTCTATCAGCTTCCCACCTTGCCACACCCACTGCACAAATGCACACTTCCCATCTTCCTACTGCCACTCTGTCATGATTTGGGTTAGCTCAGTATTTGGGATTTTATTATGATCACAGTGTGAACGCTATTCACAGCAGTCCTGTTGTCACCTAAGATTACTTTCACTTTCCTGCACCATTTTTTCTCTCCCACTAAAAATTATCTTTGCTTAGTTTTCAGTGTGCCTGTCACTGATTTATCCACAAATGTGTCCCATGTTTGAATATATTCAGGCACATTGAGTTTTCTGTCAATTTCGTCCTTTTGTAGAAATATTTGGTTTCTTTTAATCTTCTGTAGTCTATATTGGTTGCCGTCTCCGTTGTATTTTGGCTTTTTAGCTGAGATTTCCCTGCTTTGTCCTGAAGATTCTTTATGCTTCTCTTTTTTGGATCTTTTTTCTCCTAGATTTTTGTCATAAACCATTTTGTGGTTTATTCCCTTTTTTTCCTGGAATATGTCTTTAAGTAACTTCTTGAGAACAAGTGCCCAGGATCTACATTATATGAGAATTTACATGAGTGCAGATGACTCTGTATTAACTTATTGGGGAAAAAAAACCAATAGTTTTTCTCGTGGTATAATTTGCAGATTGCAGCATTCATCCATTTTATTTATTTATCTGTCTCTCTATTTACTTAGCTAGCTTTGGTTGAATCTTTTTTCTTTTTTTTTTTTTAAAAGATTTATTAGAGAGCGAGAACGTGTGAGCAGGAGGAGGGGCAGATGGAGAGGGGGACAGAGAATCTCAAGCAGAGAATCTCCCTGCTGAGCACAGAGCCTGACTTGGAGGGGGGAGGAGGACTTGATCCCAGGACCTTGAGATCATGACCTGAGCTGAAACCAGGAGTCAGACGCTCAACCAACTGAGTCACCCAGGCGCCACATTCATCCATTTTAAGTATACAAATGCAATAGACTGGATGTTTGTATCCCTCCCAAACTCATATGTTAAAACATAACTTCCAAGGTGATGGTATTTGGAGGTGGGGCTTTGGGGAGGTGATTAGATTATGAGGATGGATCCCTCACGAGTGGAATTTGTGACCTCATAAAAGATAGCCCAGAGAGAAACCTTACCCCTTCTGTTATGTGATTAGTGAGTGAGAAGACTGCCATCTATGAAGTAAAAGTGACTCCCACAAGACATTGAATTGGCTGGCACCTTGATCTTGGACTTCCCAGCCTGAGTACTGCAAGAAATAAATTTCTGTTTGTATGAGCCACCCATTCCATGTTATTCTGTTCCAGCAGCCCAGATGGGAGAAGACAATAAGTCAGTGAATTTTAGTAAATACAAAGTTGTGCTACTCCAGCAGAATTGCACAATAGAACATTTGCATCACCCCATGAAGATACTGTGCACATTAATAGTCCTTCCCTTTTTTACATCTCCACTCCCAGGCAACTGTTAATTTACTTTCTGTTTTGATAGTTTTTACATTGGCCTTTTCTGGACATTCTGTATGTATGAAATCAAACAGTATGTAGTCGTTCGTGTCTGACTTCTTAGCATAATGTTTTTGAGGTTTATTTATGCCGTAATGTGTTTCAGTAGTCCGTTCTTTTTTATTGCTGAATAGAATTGCATTGTGTGGATATCATATATCTTATCTGCTTACAAGTTGGTGAATATCTGAATTGTTGCCACTTTTTGACTGTTAGGAATAATGCTGCTGTGAAGATTTACATATAAGTCTTTGGACAAATTGTTTCATTTCTCTTGGATAGATACTTAGAGTGGAATTGTTGGTTGTGTGGTAAATTGTGAAACTGTCAAACTGTTTTCCCAATTGGTGTATCATTTTATGTTTCCATGAGTAATGTGTGAGAGTTCCAGTTTCTCCACATTTCTATATCCTCCTGAACGGGTCTTTTTTATTGCCTTTTAATGGTAGCCATTCTAGTGTATACGAAGTGCTATCTCATTATGGTTTTAATTTGCATTTCCCTAATGCTTAGTGGTATCAGATCTCTCTTCATGTGCTTGTTTTTCAATCATGTATTTCCTTTGGTTGCAGTGTCTAATTCTATCCTTTACCTAATTTTGAATTGGTTTATCTTCTTCTTATTGAGCTTTAAGAATTCTTTATACATTCTTGATACAGATACATGATTTGTAGATATTTTCTCCCAACCTGTGGCTTGTCTGTTTTCTTAATGGTGTCCTTTGAAACACAAAAGTTTTTAATGATAAAGCCCAATTTACCGTTTTTTTTTTTTTTTTTTTTTTTTTCCATTTATGGATTGTGCTTTTGGTGTCATACCTAAGAGATCTTTGTCTAACCTAAGGTCACAAAGACTTTCTCCTAAATTTTCTTCTAAAGTTTTGAGTTATAGAATTCTGGATTGGAAATAACTTTCCATTAGCATTTTGAAGACCTTTTCTCTCCTGCATTTTATTAGTTTTGACTTTTGATATTGAGATGTATTCTGATTCTTGAGCATTTGTTTAAAGTTTTTTTTTTCCCCCATCTAGAAATTTGTAAGATCTTATCTTTGTCTCTAGTTGTAGCCAAAACTGCTAGTGGTCTACCAATTACTAATAAGGAAAACAGCTTTAACTTTTAGTTTATTAACATTATAGCCTCTTTTGATACTTTTGCTTTACATTCCTGGAATAAATTTTAATTAGACATTGGGGCGCCTGGGTAGCTCAGTCGTTAAGCGTCTGCCTTCGGCTCGGGTCATGATCCCAGGGTCCTGGGATCGAGCTCCGCATCGGGCTCCCTGCTCAGCGGGAGGCCTGCTTCTCCCTCTCCCACTCCCCCTGCTTGTGTTCCCTCTCTTGCTGTGTCTCTCTCTGTCAAATAAATAAATACAATCTTTAAAAAAATTTTTTTAATTAGACATAATGATTTTCCTTTTGTTACTTTACTGGATTTGTGTGCTAATATAATGATTTCCAATTTTTACTTTTTAACAATCTTTTTTTTTTTTAAAGATTTTGTTTATTTATTTATTTTGAGAGAGAGAATGAGAGACAGAGAGCATGAGAGGGAGGAGGATCAGAGGGAGAAGCAGACTCCCTGCCGAGCAGGGAGCCCGATGCAGGACTCGATCCCAGGACTCCAGGATCATGACCTGAGCCGAAGGCAGTCGCTTAACCAACTGAGCCACCCAGGCGCCCCAATTTTTACTTTTTAAAATACCATCTTTACCAGATTTGAGTAATAAAGTTATATGTATTTTTTGAAACTGTGGGAATATTATATAGGTGATAATAGGCATTATTCCTTAAATATTAAAACTCAGATGTGAATCAATTTGTACTGGTATCTTTCTCAGTTGTAGGTCTTTAAGCATTGTTCTAATCACTTCTGTGATAGACTTTCAGTATTTTTTGAGGTAATACAAATCAAGGTTTTTGAAGGTTATTGATTGTTTTATTCATATTCCTCTAGATTTCTTTCTTTTTTAACTGGATCTATTTGATTTAGAGATACCTTAAGTTTTTAATCATAATTTTAAAAATAGATTTTATTTTTCAGAACAATTTTAGGTTTATAGAAAAATGAGCAGTAAGTCAAAGTGTTTCCATATACCCCTTTACCCATCCACTCTCAATTCCCCCTATTAGTAAGGTGTTGTCTTAGTATGGTACATTCGTTACAATTGATGAAATTGTAAATTGTAAATGTTGATATAATTGTCAATACATTGTTACAGATGTTGATACAAATGTTGATACATTGTTACTAGCTAAAGTCCGTATTTACATTAGGGTTCGCTCTTGGTGTTGTGCATCCTGAGGGTTTTGACAAATGTATAAGTGACCTATATCCACCATTAGGTATCATGCAGAATATTTTCACTGCCCTAAATATTCTTGCATTCAAGACCTCTTTGCATTTCTTTCTTTGGCTCTTCCTCTTTCTTATTTCTTTCCTTTTTTCCCCTCTTTCCTTTCTTCCTTCGTTTTCTTCCTCTGTGTCAGTGTTTTTTGTCTCTTTGACACGTGGCAATCTTCAAACATACAGAGGTACTAAGAGTAGCAAGAGTGGTATGGGAAAGTCCCCTGAATCTGTAGCCTAGCTTCATGTTTATGTTGGCAGTATTGTTTTATGTATACCTTCTTTTCCGTGCTTTTGCCACTTTTAGCTGGAATTTTTTTTTTTAAGATTTTATTTATTTATTTGACAGAGAGAGACACAGCAAGAGAGGGAACACAGGCAGGGGGAGTGAGAGAGGGAGAAGCAGGCTTCCCGCGGAGCAGGGAGCCCGATGCAGGGCTCGATCCCAGGACCCTGGGACCATGACCTGAGCCGAAGGCAGACACTTAACAACTGAGCCACCCAGGTGCCCCTAGCTGGAATATTTTAACAAAAATTTCAGACATTATGTAATTTCGTCTATTACTTCATTGTACATATACATATGTATTCATTATACAAGTTTTCCTTGAATTTTAAATGTTTACTTTGCATATTTACCTGTAAAATAATTTGATATGTATAGGTTTCTGACTATTCTACATGGGTTGTATGCCTTTTATTATTACATAGTATCTTTGTCTTTTTCAGAGGTTTTAATTTTAAATTCCACCTTGACTCCTATTATGTTGCATCACCTTCTTTTTGTTTTATTTGCCCTTTTTCTTTCAAAGCCTTCTTTATCACTTGTTTTGTGTTTTGTAAAGTTTAAATAAAAAAGCCCAATCTGATACTTTTTTAGTATGAAAATTTAGTCCTTCTAATTTTAAATACTTGATTTTATTTCATCTTTACTTGTATTTCAGTATTCCTTTTTTCTGTTTTCCCCTTTTTTATTTGTTGCTTGAATTAAATTGCTAATTATTCTTGTTGTTTCCCATTGGTAGATTGGAAATTCTCTTGTCCTTTAACATTTTATTTGTGTTCATCTTCCTGTTTAGACTGGCATTTTCTCCATTTATAGTTGTAAAGAGTATATAACTGATTGCCCCAACTTTGCAACACTGAAGATTCTCTGAGATTATCTCATACCTCTAGGCTGTGTTTGGTTTTCCCTTGTAGTTGATCTCTTTTGTTTCCAGACTTGCTTTTAGCTTGTGCGTGCACAGGTTTCTCCTTTCTATATGTTCTGTCTTTCCCTTCTTTGAGATTTCTGCCCTCGTTCATTGGTTTCATTAGAGCATTTTTTCTTGAAGTTGCCTCGGCTGGAATTTATGGAGGCTGTATGCTCAGAAATGCCACATCCTCAGATATATTTCTTTAGCCTGAAGGGGAATGGTATTTTGATTCTAGGATTCTTGGGTTTCTGTTCTTCTCTTTCAGTGGTTAATACACTCTGCTGTTTTCTGGCTTCTCGTATTAAGTCTGAGGTCATTCTGATTTGTCTTCCATTATATGTAATGTAGTGTTGCTGTCTGAAAGGTGGCCCACTTTCCTCTTGATCTTTGGAACTCAGGGATTTTTTTGTTTCCACCAGGACATGCCTAGGTGTGTGTTTATGCCCATGGATTCTGCTTTTTATTCTGGGTGTTCTTTGAAGTGTACAGATTTAACTGTTTCTTCATTTCAGAGAAAGTTTTTTTCTGTTAACTGTTTCCTTTCCTTTTCTCATCTATTCATTTTCTCCTTTGGGAACTCCTTTTATTGTGGGTTAGGTGTACTGGACAAGCCCTCTGAAGCTTGTGTCCTCCCACTCATGATTACTCTCATTTTGTATTTGTGTTCTGTTTTTTGATATTAACTCTTTATGTTGCTCTTCCAGGCTACTAATTTGAGTTCTAATGGTGATCGTCTTCTCCTTAAAGTAATCAGCTAAACTGCATAATTGGGAAATCGTGTTATTTTATCCCAGAAAGTTTCCTTCTATATGGGGGTATGTGCATGTATGGCTACTCTTGAAAAGTTTCTTATTGCCCTATTGCTTTTTGGATTTTTTTCCCCCCGTTCCTCAATTGCTCTGTTTCTCTTGGGTGTCTGTAGTCATTATTCTGAATGCTTGCCCTGTCTCTGGTGGGTAAGCCACTTGCCATGGTTTTACTGTGGTTGATTTTGGGTTTGGTACTGAGTGCTGTTTGGTGTAATATTCGAAGTGGCAGCAGTCCTTTGAGTGGTTGAAGATACAACCATATCTACTCCTGAGGTCAGGAAGAGCATATATCTCTTAGCATTGTCTTGGTCTCAAGGGCAGAATCTAGCTAATATTTATTAACTACGTGGATTTCTTAGCAAAGTGACCAGGGACTCTTTTGGACCCTTTAGTGACTTTGTTTTCAGGCTGCATGGATCTCTGCAGGCCAAACTGACTCCCTGACCTCTTCTTTCACATCTTTCCCTGGAGATCTCTGAAGCTGGCCTCTGGGTTTCCCCCAGCCTATGAGAGACAAGAGCCCAGAGCCCAGTACTTGCCATTGGGTCTCACTTTCCCCCAGATGTCTCTGCAGTATCCTGTGATACTCACTGACTCTGGGGGAATAGTGACCGTGGGATTTGGAGTGGAGAGGTGGTGAATCATACTGGTTTTGCCATCTTCCCAAAGCAGAAATATTTAACCAGGGTTATCTGGATCTCATTAATGAGCTTTGGGGGAGTCTGTGGACCCTCTGAAATTGGGTACATGCTTTTCTAGAGAGAAATTTAGTGAGGTTCTAGACCCTAAGGTGGTTCAGAACAACCAGAGCTGACTAATGGGGAACTCCTTTAGTCATTGCTTTCATTAATTGCAACCATCCATTACTTTGACTTAGTGCAAGTAAATCCTAGCTCTACTCCTTCCGAGTTGTATGACTATAAGGAAGTTCCTTAATTAACTTCGCTATGCCTCACTGTCCTCATCTATAAAGTGACAGTAACTGTGGCAAGTGCATTATAGGATTGTGAGCATTAACAGAGTCATTCATGTAAAATGCTCAGGAAAGTGCCTGGTTTAGACTAAGCACTCATTCTTCTTCCTGAGTGTGAGACTGTCACCAGTAAATATTCCACATGCTATGTTTGTTAAATATTGGTTAACATGTTTACTGTTACTGTTGTCATTATTAGTAAAGCTTGCCAGTAGTCAAGTTTTTTCAGATGGCAAACTGAGCTACAAATTAATAACTTTCTTTTATTATTCTTTTGTCAGTTAACTGCAAAATTGTTATAAATGAACAAACATACTTGTAATAAACCACTTTGAAAGATATCTTTTTATCATAAGGGTGTTTGTGTAAGAGTCTAAGAGAAAAATGGAGATGGAAATCTTCTAAAAATGAAACTGATTGGTAAAAGTGTTAAATTCATAAGCTATTTCTGCTTAGGCCCTTGTGCTAAGATTAATGTTAGGACCCTGAGTATACCTTTCCAAATTCGTGTGTGTGTGTGTGTGTGTGTGTATAATTGTTTATTTCCAAATGTAAGTTATGATTAGATTTTAGTGCTTTGGAAAAACAGCCTTTATGTAATCTACAAAGATTATTAGAGTTGGAACACTCTTCAGTAGAAAGGAATAACGTCTTATGGTAGTTAGGAGCCCAGGCGTGGTCATCTGGCTATTCCATATCCTTAAGAACAGAGGGCTGAATTTCCCACTTTTGTTAGACCTTAGTCAGTTGCTTATATATGATTGCCACAATGAAGAAGGAATCTACTTTTGTGATGGGATGGAAGAAAAAGTGCAATGGAATTGTTGAAATTCTATGGAGACCAGACACCCCACCTCCCATCAGATAATCCTGCACCATGTGGGATCTTTATATTCCAGAAGGATTTTTAGAAACTCTAAATTGATTCTTACCCTTTGCTATTTCACTTATTTAAAAATTAAAAATTATTGCAACCCATATTCTGGTTTCTAAGAGTTGGCTATAACTGAACAAATATCGTGTTCTATTTTCAGAGCAGTTTTGGATTTTAAAAATATTCAGGACCATCCATACTAAACGAGTTTGGTCTTTTTGGAGTTGGAGCATTGATTGAAAGAATAATTGGTGGAATTAGGAGAAATTACAGAGAAATGGATTTGTGACTAATTTGTAAAACTGCATCAAAGGGACATTTTAGATTTGGGCTGAAGTGGACCTTTTTGATTGTTTTTTAAGTCATAGAGGCCAGGATTATCAAACTGGCCTAAGTAAGCCAGAACCAGGATGTTCTGGAATATTTGAAGTCAGTATCCTAGGAAAGTGAGAATACAAAGTGGGGTATATTATACTTTTCCTTAATACTTATTGAGTCTTATTAGAAAGTTGAGGAAGTTTTTATTACACAGATGTGAATAGGTAAACTTGTCAGATAGTTTCAGTTAGGTTTTTGTGTTAAAGCATGTTGTAAACTATTTTGGGTCTTTGAGTTCCGTACTCTTTTTTTTTTTTTAATTTTTTTTTAATTTATTTATTCATGAAAGAGAGAGAGAGGCAGAGGCAGAGGGAGAGAAGCAGGCTCCCCGCCTAGCAGGGAGCCCGATGCGGGACTCGATCCCAGGACCCTGGGATCATGACCTGAGCCGAAGGCAGACGCTTAACCATCTGAGCCACCCAGGCGCCCCGAGTTCCGTACTCTTACCTAGATTTTAATTTTTCAAATTTGTTCCTGGATTAGTTTCCTAGAGCTGCCATATCAACATACCACAGACAGGGTGGCTTAACCAACAGAAATTGTATTTTCTCACAATTCTGGAGGCTAGGAGTCTAAAATGAAGACATTTGCAGGGTTGATTTCCTCTGGAGGCCCCTCTCTTTGGCCTGCAGCTGGCCATCATCCCCGTGTCTTCACATGGTCTGTCTTCTGTGTATGTGTGTATTGTCTGTGTCCTAATCTCTTCTTTTAAGGACATTAGTCATGTTGGATTAGGGCCCATCCTAATGACCTCATTTTAACTTAATTGCCTCTTTAAAGACCCTTATCTCCAAATACAGTCATATTCTGAGGTACTAGGGGTTAGGGCTTAAACATGGGAATTGGGGGCGGGGAGGGGGGACACAGTTCAGCCCATAACAGTTTCCTTATCCTTTCTTCATCTGATTATTTGTGTTGGGGTCAACAGGGAAGCTCTGTAATAGAATCTGTTCAGTTTTTGCTGCCACCCTTAAACATAGCCATTATTTTCAAGGTGAGTTTACAGGAATGGTATGTTGGGGCCCATTTCCCAATGTGCTTTTTATCTTTGAGCCCTGTGGATCAAAATCTAATAACTTTAGATCTTTATTTTGAAATCCTGTGTTCTTAGGAGGTAGAACTTCAGAATTTTAATAGATATATGTTAGATTCTGTTCTGGACAAAGCAGTACTCTGAACTGAAAGAGCAGAACCAAAAATAATGGCATAAGTTATCCTTTCAGGCTGGAATAACAACAAACTAAGTAGAGACCTGTTATGCCAAATACCATTATGAAACTCAACTTTATATAACAGGACAGTATCTTCAACAGGTGACCACACCTAAACTGCTCTGTTGAGTTGAGTCAGACAAGTTCTGCTTACCAAAGGTAGCTTTCCCAAACCAAGCCTTGTAATATTTGTCAGTTTAGACTTGATGTATTTAATAAAGATGTTACCTAAAATTATATTAATTTAACATTATTTGAATATTAGATATTCTTAATATTCACTCACCATATACCTCATGTTTGTATCTCATATGCCTTCCCTATAAAGTGACAGTGGAATGTTGAGGAACAAGTTCGTGCATTTGGAGGGATTTTGTAAATTTCAGTGCCATTTGGATGTTAGTTACAGCATGTTTGTTGGGTCTTCTAGCTTTGGGGACAGCTTCTGCTTTGACTAGGCAGTTGGGCCACCAATCACGAGCTGACAGAGCCAGATATTCCTCCATATAAGGGACTTCCAATGCTTCTCAACACTCTCCTTCTGTGTTAATGGCCGACTTTACACATACTTGTTCCATCTGACTTCTCTCCGCACTTTTTGTGACTTTTTTTTCTCTTTGGAACTTCCCTCAGTGTTTTCATTGGAAGCTAACTTAAGTGTATAATTAGAATTTGCCTGAATCTTGCTTCCCAGGAGGAAAACTTGCCTGTCACCTAGTTACCTGTTCTTAAAATCTTAGGAATTATTAGGGAAATAAACACAAAATATTTTTTTTTTTTTAAAGATTTTATTTATTTATTTGAGAGAGAGAGAATGAGAGAGAGCACATGAGAGGGGGGAGGGTCAGAGGGAGAAGCAGGCTACCTGCCGAGCAGGGAGCCCGATGCGGGACTCGATCCAGGGACTCCAGGATCCTGACCTGAGCCGAAGGCAGTCGCTTAACCAACTGAGCCACCCAGGCACCCTAAACACAAAATATTTACAAATTTAAGTCAGAGAAAAGCTATTGAACAAATTATCTGCTGTTGATTATTTTTATTTAACAGTGGATTTTGAAGAGAAAATGTTGATCAAATCAGTTATCTTTATTTTAGTAATATTTTATTATATATAAAAACAAACTCTAGTGATGTTGCTTTAATTTCTATTAACTTTTATGTGAAATTATTTCAGATGTGGAGAAAAATTGCAAAATTGTTATAAAGATGTTCTGAACACCCTTCCCTAACATTTACATTTGCTTTACCTGTTTTCTCTGTATCTATGTATCTGTGTCTGTCTTCTTTACCTGAAACATTTCAGAGTAAATTGCAGGCCTGGTGTCCCTTTACTCCTAAATATGTTTGTGGTTCCTAAAAACAAGAAAATTCTTTTACATTACCACAGTACCATTATCAAAATCAGGATATTAACATTTACTCATTACCTATCATCCAGTCTAGAGGTTATATTCAGATTTCACCAGTTGTTCCATTAAAGTCTTTTATAATAAAAGAAACACATTTTCTGGTTTGGGAGCCTATATTACATTTACTTGTCATACCTCTTTCTTTCTAGAATAGTTCCTTAGTCTTTTATGTATTTTTTTGGGGTCAACTATGGTCTTTACATCTTTTCATAAGCACCGGCCCTTTACTTTATAGAACATCTCTCATTTTGCATTTGTCTGTTTTCTCATGATTATATCGAGGCTGTGCTCATTGGCAGGTATACTACAGAGAATGTATTGTGTTTCTCTGAGCATGTTTATCCCATTACTGCTGTGGTTGGCTTGGTTAAGGTGGTGTCTCTCGCATTTCTTTACTGTTGAGTTACTACTTTTCCCTCTGTTGTCAATAAGGTATCTTATAGGGAGATACGTGGAACCTGGAAATATCTCATTATACTTTCACCCACTAGTTTTAGATACTTCCTAGTTTGCATTTAGTGAGGAGTTAGCCAAGGCTAAAGATTATGGTGGCAGTGGCAGGCACAATGCCAGAAAGATTTGTTTTTCTAAGTTCATCACTATTGAAGTTTGATACATTAAGAACTCAGAGGTGAAGGAAGCAAAACCAAATATACCTCACTGTTGCATTTGATAAGCTCAGTTATTTATTTTTGGGGGCAAATACATTTAAAGCAACAAATATATTTGAAAACAGTGGCCAAAGGTCTAAACACAAACACTGACATTAGTGACAGCTTGATGGTGATCAAGAAGACAAAACTACATTAAAATAGCAAATGGATTAATAAAAAGTTGGATGTTTGTGACCATCTGATATAGGCATATAGAACTATATATACTCCCTGTAGCATGATTGTGTGTGATTATGTTCCATAATATGACATATCATGATTGTAGTTGTTTTTACCTATTTGAACAAAACATTCATGGAAAGATAGAGGCATTGCCAGTTCAGACAGATTTATCAGCTACTAATAGACCCTGCAGAGTGCACACTGCCTTACTGATCCCAGAGATTTGTCTTTGAGAATTCAGAAATTTTGACTTGTTTTGGGTTTTTTCTTTTTCTTTCTTTTCTTTTCTTTTCTTTCTTTTTTTCCAACGTGTGATTTTTTGTGTGTGTGGCTGGGGGTGGGGGTTAGGTCTTTTGTTGACTAAATCACAAGATTTATCTGTTAGAATGTCAACATACTGATCTTCAAATGGAGAATCATACTATTTAGTGTATCCCTTATTCATATACTTCTTGGAACTAGCACCCATTTCTGTTGGGTAAAAAAATATTATGTATGAAGCCAGGTTGGCAAAAATTTGGTGAGGATAGTCACAATAAGGGAATTCGGTTTTGTATTTTGAATGTTTAAGACATTGTTTCTAAAAGTGTGTTCCATGGAATTCTCAACCCATAAGGATATCCTGTAAAAGGAGGAGGGGTGTGGGTTAAATAAGTACCGTAAGATACCCTCCTCTTGAGAATCCCAAAGCATTGTGACAGATTAATGAGTCTTAGGAGTCTTTCTTAAAAGCACATGTTTAATGTAGTTGAAGTCAATGTTTCCCAAATAGAAATGACACAGAAACCTTGTTTATTTTTTCTTCCTTCCACATAACAGCCCTCAGAATATACGTTTATTGGCATTAGACTTGTGTAGATTTTTCCTTTAGGTGGAACAAGACGAACTTGTCAGCCTACCAGCAAACTTTGACCCTCCTTTGTATTACCTTTCATTCCAGGTGGTTACCTTCACTTTCCATTGATCCTCCCTCCCTCCCTTCCTTTCTCCTTTCTTTTTTTTTTTCCTCCTTTTAAAGATATTTTTAAAACTTCTGTTGAATTATATTTTGGCCTGGGAGCTGTTTTGTCTCTTTGTATATCTTTGTTTTCATCTCTTTTTTTTTTTTTTTTAAAGATTTTATTTATTTATTTGAGAGAGAGAGAGAATGAGAGACAGAGAGCACGAGAGGGAAGAGGGCAGAGGGGGAAGCAGACCCCCCGCTGAGCAGGGAGCCCGATGTGGGACTCAATCCCGGGACTCCAGGATCATGACCTGAGCCGAAGGCAGTCGCTTAACCAACTGAGCCACCCAGGCGCCCCTTTGTTTTCATCTCTTAAGTATTGAGTTTGACTTGCAGAGGGGACCTGTTTCCAAGTTCTCGGAAATGGGGCTATACATGGTTATTTAAACAGTGTTACGCCTACAAGATTCCTGGTAATAATAATGCAGGATCTAAAGGAAATGTTTCATACCATCCAGTTGAATAACTTCAGAATTCTATTAAAATGTGTTTAGGAAGATTTCTTTAACAATATCTGAACCTAAATGGTTATATTTTTTAAATTCTGCAAGTAATCATTTTGCCTTTAGCAGCTAGTTATTATTCTAGTTATCTACTTAATTATATTATTTTGAAATGCTTGCAGCTCACTAATTTAGATTGTAAAATGTGCTGTTTCTGTTCTATAATTCTAAGTTGCAGTAAAGAGGTCCATTTTTGGATTCCATTCAATAATGAGTCTAATGTATTTTTTCTTACACAGTTATAGAGACATCTTCTAAGGTAAAACAGAGCCTTATAAATAATTTGTATCTTTAAACTTTCATTTTTTTTAAAGATTTATTTATTTATTTATTTGAGAGAAAGAGAATGAGCGAGAGAGAGCACGAGAGGGGGGGAGGGTCAGAGGGAGAAGCAGACTCCCTGCTAGGCAGGGAGCCCAATGGTGGGGCTGGATCCCGGGACTCCAGGATCATGACCTGGGCTGAAGGCAGTCGCTCAACCAACTGAGCCACCCAAGTGCCGCCCCTATCTTTAAACTTACATAATACTGTGGTTTATAGAAGACAGCAGCTCATAATTATGTAGCAGCTTATGTTTACTACATTTTTTAAAAAGTTGTTTATTATTATTATTATTATTTAGTAATGTCTCCACCCAATGTGGGGCTTGAACTCATGACCCCAAGATCAAAGATTGCATGCTTCACTGACTGAGCCAGCCAGGCACCCCAATTTACTACATGTTTTTATATACATTTTTCCACGAAGAAAATAAGAATGTCGTACCATCTTTGGAGTGACCTGAATTCCAACCCTGCTTCTACCATTTACTCTAGATGTGGCTCTGTGCTGCTTGTTTATTCATTCAATATTTATTTATTTGCCTAGTATATAGTGCGTACTTTTCTGGGCACTAGACATAGAAGGAGTTAATCATAGAATAGAGTTAAATCATTCACTTAACTTTTAAAATTATTTTTTCACCTAACGAGGTGTGTGAATAATATTGATTTAAAGCCCTTGGCACACAGTAGGCTCACTTTGAATAGAGTGGTAAGATGGTTTCTCACATAAAATTTGTTTCTAGCAATAAGAGATGGGCATTACACTTGTTCCTTTCTTGTTATATTTGTCATATAGAATCTTGTTTCTCAAAAAACCATATCTTGCTTTCAAAAATTTATTTTTTGAACTACCTATTAAGATCTTTATTTAGTGTCACATTTATTTTACAAAGGGTAGATGCTTATTTTAGTGATGATTTGTCATTAAAATTATGTCAAAATGTCTTAAAATGTTGTTGAAACTGTAAACAAACTCATAACACACACAGAGCTAATTATGGATGCCATCTGTTTATTTTTACAAAGCTTTTTTTTTTTTTAAGACCATGGCATTGTCTGCTTCTGATAAGCTTCAAGATTATTATAATGACTAAGTCCTGTCCTTCAATTAGTGTAGTTGAAGATGGGAAGACAATTCTTTTGTTCATTGACCTTTTCCCGTGTCAGAGCGTATGAAATTAGACATGTCATGATAAAGAAACTATTATGAAGTGCATTTAGAACATGCTTAATTTTTATGAGAAAAGAAATTGGTATTAAAACAGCAGATGTGGCCAAACTTTTATTTAAATTTCTAAAACTTATTCAGGGATTTCGGTGACAGACAGATCATCTGCTCTTTATCAGTGCTGTAAGTGGCTTTATTTTCACTTTAAGTTTAGGAACTTGTAAGCAGTCAAACAAATTCATAATGATGTGTATCCCTGTTAGTATCTCTCTCTGTCAGTGCATGTTTTTGTACATGTGTATCCCATGTGTGAGTATGGAAGGCCAGGGATCCCCATGACAGCATCATCCAAAGTAGTTATCAGCAATTTGCTGAGAAAGCAGAGTGATTTCACTGGCTCAGTTTTGCTATTGTGCATGCTAAGCACTCCCCGTGTAAGTCTGAAGGGAAAACAACCTGCAGGATCCATCTGCTCCTTTCTGCTACACTGCATTGATGTAAGAGTACGCTAATCTGGTTGCTTGTCAGGACAGGTTAGTGAAAGCATGAGACTGGGTGACACTACGCTAGCCTAGTGCTTTGGAAAATCATAAGCTGCCTCTGTGGATGCCATGCTAAGTGTAGCAGAATAGGTTGATTATCAGCCATATGGAGGATTGCAGCTAAATATATAACTTTCAGATAGGAAGTAGTTTCAAAATTGAAAGTGTTAAACATTGCCAGATGACATCTAATTAAAAATGGAAACAAGTAATACAGATAGTTTACAAATACCTTTTAGGTATTTTTTTTTTTAAATCATGCCTTGTATGAGATTGTGTTTAATTTTATTCTCTTAGTTTTTTTAAAGTGATTGAATGTTAAATATAATTAACCTCATTTTACCCAGAAGTTATTGAACTTGTTCTTGCTTATTTCTGTTTATTTACCTTTTCCCACACCTATTGATGGGCTCATATTGGCCTTGCAGGTTGAGCATCCCGTCACAGAATGCATTACCGGCCTGGATCTAGTCCAAGAAATGATCCGTGTTGCCAAGGGTTACCCTCTTAGGCACAGACAAGCTGATATTCCCATCAACGGCTGGGCAGTTGAATGTCGGGTTTATGCTGAGGTAAAATGAATGATGTGGAGAGGAAGGATGACGGTTGTGTCCCAGAGTTATGGGACCAGTTAGAGATAAAGAGAAGGTAAAGTTAGGGTTTCATAACTGGTGTCGAATATGTGCTTACGTAATACAGAATCCAACTGGAACAAAGGGTAGACAGTTTTGACATAATTCAAAATAGTTTTAAAAGATTGAGTTTAATTAAGTTCTATGTATTTTTTCTGGATGGGAAAAATAGCTACCAGTCAGTTTAAGGGGCAACAAAGCATTCGTTAAATATTCTTGCTTTTGTTAAATATTCAGTATGCTTGAACGGACCATGGCTTTTGTTTTGTTTGCTTGTTTTCAAATCACATTTGAAGTAAACAGAAGCAATTATTTCTGTGTTTTTGTTTGTTTTTTAGAGCCCACCCTGGGTACACATGAGTTGTTGATTCAATATTTATTTAAATTTTTTGCAAGTTTATTTTCTAATAATTTTATCCCTTATGCTTACATTGAAAGTAGCAGTTAAAATTTAAATTGCAAAGCTTTCATTCATAATTTTAATTATGGATTTTACTGCTAAACGGTCAGTCCAATACTTTTATACTATTTTATAACTGTATTAATTAGATAATAAAGCAGTCAGTATCTGAAAATGCTTTTTTCAAATGATTAAAATAATTCAAGGAAACATTTATACTATGTTTTACTTTTAGAATTCAAAGTTTATCAAAACAAAAAGTAAATTAATAGTATCTGTGTCTAAGAATACTGGAAGTTGTTTTGAAATGTTTTTTAAGGATCTTGAGAAGAATATACTTGGCCTGGTTATTCTTGCTTTTATCATATTTTAAGTGGTATTGTTAGGACACTGAACTTATTTAATATTTATTCTGATGATCTAAGATATTTACAAATGGAGCACATATCTAATAGCACATGCAAAGTTTCTTTCAGGTCTTTATTTGAAGAACTAAAATTCTCCAATTTTACCATATGTGAACTGTATTGAGAGTAAGAAAAACATCTTTAGCATACTACAGTTGTTGTTCTGCACTTGAGGATGTTTTGATGTATCGCCTAGGTTATTTTATTTTTGCCCAAAGCATTCTAAGAAGATTTATAAAATGTTGGAATTTTACCAATTTCAATAAAGTATGACTAAGGTCAGGCTAAATTCTGCTTACAGTTCTGTTTGATTTTTAAATACTTGTCTAAGTAGTCTAGAGTGAGTATAAGACTATAATATTCTGAAATCTGTGATTTGGTAAATACTGTATATTGAAAATAGATCTATAAATGCTTCTTCATTGTATAAATATTTAACCTTACTTTGCTGATTTATATTTCAAAGACTGTGCTTCCTTTCCTTTGAACTTTCAGGACCCCTACAAGTCTTTTGGTTTACCGTCCATTGGGAGATTGTCTCAGTACCAAGAACCAATACATCTACCTGGTGTAAGTCATTAAGCTGTAATACCAAGTGAGGGGTTAAAATCTTGATTTATGTCATACTTTTATGTTAAAGCATGTCAGCACTAAAGGGTGTAAATTGAAGGACAAGTGAAATTCCTGGGGAATGGCAGTTTTTTGTTGTTTTTAAAAATATATTTTGTACTTTGTGATACATAAGAAAGTCAGAATTCATTTCACAGGGGAAGTCCAGAGACATCTGACTTGTAAATAAATGATAGTTTACAATGTTCCCAATTCTTTTGAAAATTGTACTGAGAAAGATCAGAGAATCCTAAGAATGGGAAATGACTTTCCTGTATTACACTTTAATCTTTTCACTAAATCTAACCCAGATTCCCTGTATAGTCAGATGTCAAAAATTCAAGCACAAAATCAGCCCCTTAATGGAAGCGGATTAAGTAAAACAAAGTATGCCTCATTCTATTAAGTGTCACGGACTTTAAGAAGTACGTATTTCTACCAGTTAAAGAAAAGTGATCACTGTCCACTTAATTCCTAATTCTTCTATATTTAATAGCTGTTCTTTAAATAGTTTTTGCTGCATAAAAAGAACAAGGACATACCCTTTTTCTTAATCAAGGTAATAAGTGCATATATATGTGACATTATGTTAACTAGTGGATGACAAGGCTGTACCATCTGTGAATATGATTATTCAGTTTGATTACTGGCATGAAGATGGTGAAAGATTACAGGAAGGATTCTAAATTCGAAGATGTTATTGGATATGTGATTTATTTCACTTTTTAAATTGTTTTTGCCCATATGCGTTCTGAAGAGACTTGACCCTTTCTAGGCTGGGAGACTCCATGCTGTGTTCAAAGCCTGAAGGCAGAAAAAATTGTAAAGATTTAACAGGCATTATGTGACATTAAATAGCAGATGAGAAAACAAATATCATAGGGACATATCTAAACATTTTTTTAATCAAACAAAAAAGTATTAAATAAGAATTCATAATGATTACTCTAGTTGTTAGAAGTTTTCACCATGTTGTAATAGCTAAC
This sequence comes from Mirounga angustirostris, assembly GCF_029215605.1. Lineage (NCBI taxonomy): Eukaryota > Metazoa > Chordata > Mammalia > Carnivora > Phocidae > Mirounga > Mirounga angustirostris. The sequence goes on along the minus strand of NW_026991711.1, from coordinate 11,123,433 downwards.
AGGATGTCAAACATTTTGCCCTCGCAAGTTTTTGCAATTTGCAATTTTCAAACGTGAGACCTGTTGAAAGTACAAGTGATAATGGACAAACTATACCCCCTACAGTCTTTGTCCCACCAAATCTTTCTTCAATTAATGCTGCAGCAGGAGTTTTATGTAATAACATTTGCAGTTGTGAGCCATCCATAGAAAGAAAAAAACAATTAAAATGCCTTAAATGTTCTGCTTACTGCTGTTATTTGCTTGTGTGAATGTTGCATGTCAGCTAAATGGACCAAGGAATAGATAAAGTGATTGGGTGCGGGAGAGTGCACACCACGCTTTGTCTATCATTATTGCTGGGAGCAATCACATTGATGTCAGCAGGACAGAAGATGCGTTGACAGCTGTAATTATGTATCTCCATGGTGATCACTTTTGGCCTGTCATGGAGGCCCACAAGTCCCCTCCCTTGGAAGCATTTAATCAGATTGGGCTGTCACTTGTCAGGTAGACATTGCGGGCTGGGAGTTGGACTGAGGGAGAGAGGTGAATCGAGCATGAAGGGTGGGAGACGGCTGATAGTTTCACACGGTCCACCGTTGATACAGAAGAAAGACATTTAAATTATGCCAGAGGTTTCTGAGCAATGGCTTGAGACCCTCATACACAGGTGCCTGGGTGGTGGTGGTGGTGGTGTGGTTTTTCCTCCTTGCCTCTTTAACTAGATCAGTCAGTTTTCACTTGGGAAACTCTTTTTGGCTGTTACCTTTTTTGTCACAAGAATACATACTTCATGGGCGCCTGGGTGGCTCAGTCGTTGAGCGTCTGCCTTCAGCTCAGGTCATGATCCCGGGGTCCTGGGATCGAGCCCTGCATCAGGCTCCCTCCTCCGCGGGGAGCCTGCTTCTCCCTCTCCCAGTCCCCCTGCTTGTGTTCCCTCTCTCGCTCTGTCTCTCTCTGTCAAATAAATAAAATCTTAAAAAAAAAAAAATACATACTTCAGAGTTAACTTACAGGCTGTACTTTTCACATGGTTCTTTAAGCCTAAAATTTACTTCCATGGCATTGATGAAGATTTAAAAAAAAAAATCTTTGATCACCACATTTTGTAAATTTGTTATTTTCAGACTGCAGTTTTGTTCTGCTCAGAAATTTGGTTACATTTCCATTTGACTTTATTCTTAAAGCTAAATATATTTTTTTGTGTAGCCTTTGTTTCCGTAGAGGAATGGTGACTTAGTTTGACCTTTAATTCATTGGTAGAAATAAAAGCTGATGATTATTTGAAAAAAGCTATATAAGTAGGAAATTATAAGTCAGAGTCTTCATGCTTTGTTACAGTTTTAATTTGGAAATGATTTGCTAATGAAATGTGTTTGATTAGCGATGTGTGTTGATTACGTATAATACCTCTTGATTTTATCCCATGTATTTGTAAATTAAAATGACATACCTTCTGTGATCATAATTTTAGTAGATGACATGGTTATATCCAAGAGCCCTGGGTAACTTAACTTTTAGGATGGTGGTGTTCAAGGTAACTAAGACTTTAAATTATGCACTATAGAAGAAAGTAATAAATAATCTTTATTGTCTATGTTATTTGACCAGTGGGTTGAACAGCAGAGTTCCACACTAGCCTTGTAGCAAATAGGCTATATTTAAGTCAGACATTCTAGAATTTGCACCAGTCTCAATTGAAACACAGCTTTAGCAAGCATGCTCTGGTTTTAAATAACAATACATGGAGGTAAAATGAACTCTTCGACTTTTTGCTACTAAAATTAAGAAAATGGAAGTTCAGAAGGCTCTTTTCTGTTCTTTAAGTTAGTTGCCAGCTGCCGTTTGGAGGCTGTTTAAATATGGGGAGAGAGTAGATTATGATTTTATTGCTTTCACAGCTGTCCCATTAATTCTTTTCTAGTTTTTATAAACACTGTGAATTTCATAGTGTCATAGAACTAAAGTATGTTTCCAGAAAATAGAAAGCCAAGATATGCTTAAGTGTGCGGAGTGACTTTCATTTAAAATTGATTTTCATACATGAATGTGAATGTAAATACAAATACCCATACTTTTGTGTTTGCAAATACAGAGATAAAAGCACTCTGGGTATGTTACAATGTTATCTTCCGAAGCCTTACAAAGAGAATAATGGTAGTGTGATTTTTTTTTTTAAGAGAATGAAACTATGCTTTATCTTTTGATGTCACCGTATAATAAAGCCATCATCATACCCTCATGTGGATATCCTAGACAAGAGGTTCTACATGTGGTCCCTTGATAATTGCCTAAATTAAAATATTAAAGGCCTAACAGCCGCTGTGTTGACCTTTTTCTGCCTTGCTGCAGACAGATGAGCTGCTGTTTATTAGGAAGGCTTCTTCCCACAGGTGACGAGCTACGTGAGCTTCCGCTCTTCTCTTCCCACCCCTTTACAATGTTGGGCATCAAAGTCCTGCTGTTCTAGCAGCTTCGATTAAATTCCTCTATCTTCAAGACCCCTAGGACATGCTTGACAGTCTTAAGTATTTTGATTAACATTTAAATACTTCAGATTCCAAAACTTAGGCACAATAATTTAATAAATATTTTGTCCTCAGCAACTGCTCATTTTAAAAGTTTTACATGGCTAACCTCTGTGCCTTACTGCTGGTATCAAACTGGGAGAGGAAAACAAGAATCAGCGATGTACTAACTAACTTGTTGGCTGGTTAACAGCAATCAGACTCTTCAAAAGAATATTTTGAACTTGAGCTATTTTTTTCCACCATGAAAATCGCAAAATCAGAACTCTAATTGGGGCTGTGTCCTTACAAAGCAAAGCTATGAGAAAAGCTGTGTAAACATTAAAGTCTCGGGGGACTAACAGTAACAGAGAAAAAACGTTGTACAGTTGAGAGGGTAAGGCAAAAAAGGAAAGTGTTATAGACATGAAAGCCGCAGGACCAGTGTTCCTGTAGAGCTGATGAACAGAACTCCTGAGTCCTGCTGCCTGGCTTGACTGGGGTCCTCCTTGGAGCTCTCAGAAGGGTACAGTGGGGAGTGTGCCTAGAAGGGGCATCATTCATGCCATGCTTCAGTTGGAAGACACCATCAACTAGCTACAAATGCATCCCAGGATAGTGATATATAAAGTCGTAGTATTGTTATTTTTTTGAGGTTTCTTAGTTCCTTTGTTTAATGAAAGAACAAAAAATACATTATACTACACACTAACAGATCAAGATAATTTGGTCTCTATATAGTTTAAAGATTTTTTTTTTTTTTTTTTTTGAGAGAGAATGAGAGACAGAGAGCACGAGAGGGAAGAGGGTCAGAGGGAGAAGCAGACCCCCCGCTGAGCAGGGAGCCTGATGTGGGACTTGATCCAGGGACTCCAGGATCATGACCTGAGCCGAAGGCAGTCGCTAAACCAACTGAGCCACCCAGGCGCCCGGTCTCTATATAGTTTAGATCGTTCTTCTGTTTTCTGGAAGCTGAAAAGTTACTTGAGATTAAATTATCCATCTGCTCCTTAGAAATGAAAATTGTTGTGAGAAAAATATCTGCACGATATGAAGTCACTTTCGTTTCTTTCTTTCTCCCAGGTCCGGGTTGACAGCGGCATCCAACCAGGAAGTGATATTAGCATTTATTATGATCCAATGATTTCAAAAGTTAGTTTGATTTCTTAATAGCTTTGTTCGTTTTTCTTCTGAAGAGACAGTGGAAGTATTTAATTAAAAAAATCTGAAATGGAGCTTTTCTCTGAATTAAACAAGTAATTGTGCACTGATGGAAAAGTGAAAGCAGAGCAGATTTTCTTCCTCTTGAGAAATTTCAATACCATGTTACTTTGTAACACTCCCCATTCAAGTCAGTGAGTGGCTCTTCCCACCCTGTCAAATCTCAAATCCAATGATGATCCCCTTTCCCAACAGTAACAAAGCTACCTACCCAGTGGCGCCAACACAGCCCATACAGTGAGGATGAATTAAGTTGTTATTTGGTCATTCCTGAAAAATGCCTGAGATAGAAGTATGAATGGCAGGCCATATCAAAGAATTGGGGTGATAAGTCATGTTTTTTGGAGTACTTTTTACCATTTTTCTTCAATTTTTATGAATCCGTAATTTGTGGGGATTGCACGTAATTAAATTTTATGTAAGAGTATAAGATGTCTTTTTGTCCACCTGTCTTTTTGAAATTTGACTTTCCAGAATAACAATGCTGCTTAAATTCTTAGATTGTTAGAATTGTAAGATCTCATAAAATGTAGAATTCTGACTGCAGAATTTACTAAAAACCCTTTCTCAAGGTGATGTGCTTACAGCAAGCAAACCAATTTTTATTTATCTTTTTTCCCTTAAGTTTTTATAGTAACATTATTAAAGTGAACTTTAGATATTTTGGTTGTTAGGGGAGCACTATTTAGTTTAAAAATAAGAAACAAAAATATTATAGATTGATTTTTAGTAGATGTTCCATTTTTGATGAATACATTTCTGTTCAGAAACGTGGCCTACAAATAAATTTTCAGGCTGGCTTGATACTGAGGAACTGATGGAATGTACTAAAGTAATTGTACACTACACGTTGACTAATGTAATAATGAGAAAAATATTTTATGAGTACTTAAGGTCTTATTAGCAAGCAAATTAGTAATAAAATGTTACTTATTGCTTATTTGTTTAGGATTCCTCTAAATAGGCAGAAAGTCATATAGAATAGGAAGACCCTTCTGGTTTTCTAATACAAGAACCCTTTGCTTCTGTTCTGTGTTATGTGTAAAAGCTAGCTAAGCAGGGTGTCAAACTTGGAAACAACATTCTTGTAGGGAGAGAAAAAACAAATCTTGCCTAATCCTCCCCTATCACAGATCTTCATATTCTATCCCAAATAATGTTCACATTTTGATATCTTCCCTTTTAAACTTTTTATACTTGCTTTTATTTCATTGTTAAGCTCAAATAGCTCTTTTCTGTGATAGTGAATATAGGAGAAATGTCTGAAATAGCTTGATTTTCATATTTATTTAGTTTTAAAAATCTTAATTGCCATACTTTATATTACAAACTGAACCACTGTGAAGGTTCAAAAGATGTTCTGGGAAATCTGTTAGGAAATATTTTGATTTTTATTAGGATGAATTATTTGACTTTTAGATAGATTTATAGATACCTATGTAAATTGTTTTTTGTTTGTTTGCTTTTAGCTGATCACATATGGTTCTGATAGAACTGAAGCACTGAAGAGAATGGAAGATGCACTGGATAATTACGTTATTCGAGGTGAAAACAAACGTTTGGGGTCTTATTATTGTACATGGTGTCCAGTTCTAGAAAACAGCTTGAAGATACGCTAGGGAATTCAGTAGAAAATGTGGTTACTATGTGTTTAAATAGAAATAAGAAAAACTTGATCTAAACTGACATACTAATTAAGAATAGGTATTTCATTTTCTTTAGCAGCCCTATACTCTACGTATATACCTTCAATTATTTAATTAACCTTATGATTCATGACCTTTACTAGATGAGCATTTAGTATTTTTATGTACTGTATGGAAAATGGTTCTAATATTCTGAAGTCTGTTACTGGCCAGTGCAGCAAATTAGCTATTTATCGTCTTTTGTCGTTGTCGATGATGTTTTGTAGGATGAAACTTTGAAAATGCATGGAGATATAAAATACAGTCACCTGCAGTTGACTAATTTGGGAGTAGAGGGAATAGCCCTTTGTGTCTATAAGAGCAAATTATAAAATATTCTCTAGCAAATGCAATTTTGTTACCTCATGTACATACAGGTCAGTACTAATGCTTAAGAAAGTGTGATTCTAGAAGCCTTTAGGATGTAAAGCAATAACTGAATTAGGAGCAACCATTTTACTTTTATATGTATATATAAAAGATTTTATCTTTAAGTAATCTCTACACCCTGTGTGGGGCTCAAACTTACAACCCTGAGATCAAGAGTTGCATGCTTCACCGACTAAGCCAGCCAAGTGCCTCACAGCCATTTTATTTAAATAATGAAATCAAAGTTATCCTTACTCCCCTTAAGGAGTAAATTATGTTGTAAATTGTATTAGCAACTTTTCATTAGTCGTGAAAAGATCATTTCATTGTAGTCCAGCCTAAATTATCATCAACTTCAGAAAAATGGAGTTTAACATTAAATTTAAAGTGTAAAATATAAGTTCACTTTGCGTTGTAAGTGAATAGTGTGGGTCTAAGAACATTCCATGGGAAGGACTGGTCTGGGTAGTTTTGCTGTTTTTTCATGGCTCGTTAAAACAGTGGAGCTAGGAGGCTAAAATTTGGAGGCTGAGGGGTTAGAACAGTGGTGGAGTATGAGTACCTGGCCCCCATCAAGCCCATACAGAGCTTTATGCAGTTTCAAAAAGATTCCCTTCAAGGGGACACAGCCTGTAGGTCAGAAGGCTTGGCAAGTGGACTACAACTTTGTGTGAATTAGAAAAAGTGCTCTTTTCTCAGGGTGTATTCAGCCCTGAGACAGAGAGCCCAGCTTAGCAATGTAGCATGTCAAACCCTTACTCTGCACCACTGACCCAGTGCCTTTGTGCAGTAAACAGTTCATACAATGGTACAGTAGTGGCTCAGGACAATTGAGTGGACTTTATTTATTTATTTTTTTTGAGAGCGTGAGTGGTGGGATGGGGTGGTGGCCAGTTGGGGGGAGGGGCGGGAGAGGAGGGAGAGAATCCCAAGCAGGCTCCATGCTGACACGGGGCTCCATCTAATGACCCTGAAATCATCCCCTGAGCCAAAATCAAGAGTCAGATGCTTGACTGGTTGAGCCACCCAGGGGCCCCTAGAGACTATTTTTACATTTCTCTGCTCATTTTTGTCTATGGTGAAAAATAGTCATCCAGTCCTCACTTTTCCTCATTTTTTTCTCTTGTTGGATCTGGAGAAATTTCTTCCCTCCTTTTCCTTTTACTGTCACTCTCTTTTCTTAACATTTGTTAACTGACAAGTAACAGTGATTGTATCTAACCTTATGGGCTCGTGATTCACCTTTGTTAATGGAAAGAAAACAGTAAGCTCTCAAGGGAACTCAGATGTAATAAAAAAAATTATCAGTAACATCAGTATCCAAAGCATATACACATTTTGAAAAATCCTCTTCACATTCTTTTTAGCTCATTCTCTAGTTCTTTTTTAGCTTTAATTGTGGAGTATTTAATATATTTTTTAACTCTGCCAAGTTCCACCATAAGCAGCATTTTTTCTCTAAATATTGGTTAAGTAGGCCTGGAAGGGTCTATTTTCCTTAGAAATAATATCCCCCCAAATGTGTGTTTGAAACCCACAACTAGTTTGGGTGTTCGTCTCTGTGTGTTTAACTACACACAAATAGACATAAACAAGGTACTTGGGGATATTATTCCCAGAGGCCTTTAAAGTATTTGTAAGAGTTTTCTAGATTCCTACCCAGCGAGTATTTTTGTAATTTTTATTCTGGTTGTTGAATTAGATTTTGGTCAATTTGGGTTTTGCTCTAATGAGCTTGAGTGGTAAATTCATGAATTTGAGGTAGTCAATTTGACAAAGAATATTTTGTCAAATCACATCTCTATTAAATTTTGATGTAACGTAGTGGCATGGCATATGGGCAGTTTGTCAAAATACTAGCGTTGTATGCTACTCTGGCTTCTGAAAGGAATACTCCTTCATATTTATAGAATACACTTTCATGTTTTATATTTAAATGAATGCCATTTTACTTACTCTACATCATATATTCACTAGTTACTACATTTTTAATTTATTTTTATTTAGTTTTTAAAGATTTTATTTATTTATTTGCCAGAGAGAGACACAGCGAGACAGGGAACACAAGCAGAGGGAGTGGGAGAGGGAGAAGCAGGCTTCCTGCTGAGCAGGGAGCCCGATACGGGGCCCGATCCCAGGACCCTGGGATCATGACCTGAACTGAATGCAGGTGCTTAACGACTGAGCCATCCAGGCGCCCCTATTTTATTTTTTAAAAAGATTTTATTTATTTATTTGAAAGAGAGGGAGAGGGAGCATGAGCAGGGGGAGGGGCAGAGAGAGAAGCAGACTCCCTGCTGAGCAAGGAGCCTGATGCAAGAGTGGATCCTAGGGTCCCGGATCATGACCTGAGCTGAAGGCAGATGCTTAACCGAGTGAGCCACCCAGGTGCCCCTAGTTACTACATTTTTAAATTAAGTGACTTAAATACAGATTAGTAGGCTTGCTGTTATTCTCCTAACTTTATATGTATCATATGTAATATAAAATGTGTTTCATTGAGCAGATAGTTTTTTTCCATGCTTAATATGAAATTTCTGCTTTTGGTTCACTGTGATACAATAGAAAGAAATCAGACAGGCCTGGATTCCTATCCTGTCCTGACACCATTTAGTAACAACGTGATTTTCAACTTTTTGAGGAACCTCCATAACCAGAGTGGCTGCACCAGCTTGCATTCCCACCAACAGCGTAGGAGCGTTCCCCTTGCTCCGCATCCTCACCAGCATCTGTCGATTTCTGACTTGTTAATTTTAGCCATTCTGACTGGTGTGAGGTGGTATCTCATTGTGGTTTTGATTTATATTTCCCTGATGCCAAGTGCTGTTGAGCACTTTTTCATGTGTCTGTTGGCCATTTGGATGTCTTCTTTGCAGAAGTGTCTGTTCATGTCTTCTGCCCATTTCTCGATTGGATTATTTGTTCTCTGGGTGTTGAGTTTGGTAAATTCTTTATAGATTTTGGATACTAGCCCTTTATCTGATATGTCATTTCATTGCACCCTGTTCTGCTTCTTCAAAGCATTTACCATAACTGTAATTAAAATATTAGTTGTCTAGTTGCTAAATGTTGGATTATCTCATAAGAAAATTAGGTGCGTGAGGGCAGTGATGGTGTTTATCCTGTTTACTTGTATATTATTAGTGCTTAGCAGTGCCTGACACATGGTAGGTGAGTAATATTTGTTGAATGAATTAATGAATGAGTGATAATATCCCTATTTCAAGGAGTTTCTAATAAACTTGATATGAAACAGACAGAAAGATAACGTGAATTCATAGATGCTGTAATGGTGGAGTAAAAAAGTATTTTTCTTTCCTCACCTCTGTATTTGGTTCTTTGAAAGTAATGTGAGCACTGTCTTAGGACTTACATGTGACTCTGTTGAGAGTACCTCACTTTGTGCTTCCTTTGAACGGCTCCCCAGAGTGGCAGCATTTTTTAAAAGACTGATAACTCACTGTGGAGGGGAAATACAGGGGATGGGCACACTTGGGAGTGTTTGGAGTATTACTTGCTCTTATCTTTTGGGATGATGATCTGGCATCGGATGTTAAAAGTGCATACTCTTTGACCTACCTGTTCAGTCTTTAGGAATCTTATCCTACAGAATTAAAAGACTGAATTGTGAGGTAATGTTAACGAGGACATTTATGACAGCATTGTTTACAGAGCCCAAATTCTAACCAACTGAAGTGTCCACCAAATGGATGGACTGAAAGAATTCTATGCATCTTCAGTGTAAGTTACTACTTAGCTGGTACTTGAAAACATGTCCTTACATTAAGTAGGAAGGCAATTTGCAGAGTAAGGTATGGTGCAGTCTGATGTTAGTTAAGCCACCTTCCCATCCTACAATATCTTTATTGTTTTTGGATGAGCATAGAGAAAGATGTGGATGTATACACATCATATTGAAATATATATATATTATATAAATATATATATAATATATATATATAGTTCGCTCAAAAGGTTTATCAGAAGTTTGTTTTCTCTTGATACATTCCCCGCAGGCTTTTTATTTTAGGTATTTTCAAACCTAGAGAAAAGTTGAATGAATAGTACATTGCACACCTGTATGCTCTTCACCTAGATTGCTAAGCTTTTCTATATCTTTTTTTCCTCCGTCTCTCCCTTTCTTTGCCTTCTCCTTTCTCCTCTTATTCCTTCCCTTCCCTTCTTGTTTTTTTCCTCAACTATTTGAAAGAAAGTTGCAGACGTCATGACACGTGACTCCTAAATATTTCAGTATGGATCACTTTCCTACAGAATCACAATACCATTATCACACTCAAGAAAATTAACAGAAATCTCATAATATCATTTAATGTATAGTCCGTATTCAAGTTTCTTCAATTCTGCAAAGAACTGTCTTTTTTTTTTTTTAATCTTTTTTTAATACCATCCACAATCCAGTCAGAGTTTACACATTGATTTTATTTATGTCTCTTTATTATCTTGCTCTTTTTCTTTTTGGATTTCTTTTCATTAACTCTTCAGAAGAGTCCAGGGGAGCTGACTTGCAAAATGTCTCACATTCTAGATTGGAGGTTTCAATATTGGTCCAGTCAAGGCACCTGGGAAATGAGATGGAGAGGTGGGGGTTGCATTTGGAACAAGAAATTTATTTTGAATTGGTGATTTTGAATATGGTGTAGTTAGCGAACCTTAGATGATTTCACGGTGTGACTCTGGGACTAGGTGGCTAAAGTAAGAGAGGAGATTATTTGAAATGAGATCCTAAGGGCTGAGTGGTGAGGATGTTGCCTGAGTCATCCACACAAGGTGACAGGAGTTAGGATCCGAAGGAAGGTCATAAGTCGAGTGACATAAATTCTGCAGCAAATACTGGGTTGTGACGATGAAGTTGGTAGATGACAGGGAATTGGAGAAGATTTTTTGACCAGATAAAATAAACCTCAAGGAAAAAGAAGTTTCTCCAAGGATTAGAAGAGGTAATGTTCTAGAAATAGTTAGGCTGTAATCTAAATGTTCTAACGTGTCATGACATGGATCTCAAGGAGGTATGTGAGGGCTGCTGGAGAAGTGAGGTCCTTGGGGGCACTGAAGTTTTCAGGTGAGGCAAGATGATAGATGGAATGTTCCCTGAAAATACCCCTCAGTATACCTGACTGATGATCGTGGAGTAGCCATCTCAGAAAATATTGTGGAGTGGCTTGGAAAAGAATTGGCAGAGGTATTTTGGGGAGGTGGGAGTAGTTGGATGAGCTGATGTTCTAAGGCTGAGGAATGGCCAAAGAAGCTGATCCTTCTGGAAGTGGGTGCAGAGTCCCTGAAGTACCTGGTAGGAAGGTGAGTCCTTGGGCTCAGAAAAGTGGTTGCAAAGGCGTTGTGAGGGGGCTGGGTCTATCCACTTCCTCTAAATAGCCTCTGACTTGATTTCCCTTTCTTTGGCTCTGCCATCCCATGCTGCTACTACGTATGTCATGGCCCAGTGTAATAGCTTTCTGAATGGGTTCTCTGTATATACTCTTTATCTGCACCAATCCATTCTTCAGTATGGACAAAGTAGACATTAAAGTACAATCCTAATGATCCCTTCCCTGCTTAAAACTCTTTAATGTCTCCCCATTGCATTCCTGTGACTCTGTGGTCATTTACACCACTTTATCTCATCACTCCCCCTTTCCCTTTGTTCTTCCTCCTTCACTGTTTTCATTTCCTGGGATGCTCTATCCTCTTCCTACCTGAGGACCTTCATAGTTAGGCTGTAATCTAAGCAGTTATAACAGAGAATAAAAAACATAGTGACCTAAGAAAGATACGATTTAATTTCTCTGCCATTGTCATTGTCTCAAAAGGAGATTGTCAAGGGCTGGTAAGGAGACTCTCAGATTCACAGCAGATGGTTTTCATTTGGGGGCCCCAGAGTGGCTGCTTTTATACCCATCATCCAGCCTCAGCAGGAAGGTGGCAGGGGGAGTTCACACCCATTTTTTTCCCCCCCAGGGCATAACCTAGAAAGCACCTTTAATTCTCCTCCCATCCTATTGGCATTTAATCATGTGGTCGTACATAGCTACTAGGAAGATGGGAAATGTAGATGTCAAGGGGGCCATATACTAAGCTAAAAAGTAGCGTTTCTCTTATTAAAGGAAAAAGAATAGATATTGGTGGATGACTAGGGAAAGTAAGAATATATACGTGTATCTGCTCATTTCTGGAAACACATAAACATACACAAGAGCAGAACTAATAAGATGGTGTATTTACAGGGTGTGGAGGGAGGATCGGGGAGAAATGTTTGGGGGATGGGAAACAAAGTACAAGGAATGAAAGGGAGAGACTTCTTGGATTTTACTTTTAGAATTCTGACATTAATATTTCAAAATAAAATTAATATTCTGGGGAAGAAACTCAAAGTGGAGTACAAACAGAGACAAATGGATAGTACTGTATGAATAATCATGGTGAACAGGGGTAGGGAGGGGGGAGAGAAAAAAAAATCTAGCCTTAAATAACTTTTAGCCATATTTTGACTGGATACCCTCAAGCTAAATACAACATGTATAAACAAACATTAATAGGTTTGTTTTTCCTAGTTCATGGGTTAGCAGTTCTGAAACCAATTTATGTGTATTCTGGGATTGAGGAAATAAATACATGGATTGTGGATAAGATGAGTGACATTTCTCATTGTCAGAGAAAGAAGTTATAGATGTGGACATGGATGAGGATACAGTGAACCTTGTGGTGTGGAGTTGAAACGAGGTATCAGTGTAAACTTGTGATTTTTTTTTTTTTTAAGATTTTATTTATTTATTTATTTATTTGACACTCAGAGAGACAGTGAGAGAGGGAACACAAGCAGGGGGACTGGGAGTGGGGGAAGCAGGCTTCCTGTGGAGCAGGGAGCCCGATGCAGGGCTTGATCCCAGGACCCTGGGATCACGACCCGAGCCGAAGGCAGACGCCCAACGACTGAGCCACCCAGGTGCCCCTAAACTTGTGATTTTTAACATAGATTGAAAAATAAGTGTACAGATGTTATTGTGTGCGTGTGTGTTTGTGTGTACATATATACACATAATCTCTAGCTCAGGGTTTCTTTAGCCCTGTTGGGGTAGACGATTTTTTGTTGTGTGGGGGGGCTGTCCTTCACATTGTAGGATATTTATTATCACCCTTGGCCTCTACTCACTAAATGACTGTAGTGTCCCCTCAATTGTGACAATCAGGTATTTCCAGACACTGCTATATGTCATGAGGGAGGGAGGCAAATCACCCTCGATTGAGAACCACTGGCCTGCTGAGAGGTCATGGAAACATTGACACCCATAGCGATGAGCATACCAAGAACCCAGATCTTATTTTTTAAATACCATTGTCTCATAAATGGAACCAGTACTCCATGGTAAAATGGCTGATTTCCAGAAGAGTGTTAAGATGAGCCTGAAACATCTTGTATAAGAAAGTAATATGATGATATGTTAAAAAGACACAGGAGCCAGCTCTAAGGGGTTACCAGTGGCCAACCTGGGAAAACTTCAGCAACAAAATAAATAATGGTAGCAATGGATTAAAGCCCTTGGAATAAGATAAGAGTCCGTGGGGTCATACTGACATAAATAGATAAGAAAGATAAAAGGGGGAAGAGGCACAGCTCTTTTCTACAGTAGATTTTTAATTGATGTAGAAAAATCCCCATTTGTGCCCAATTGTTTAGGTAAGAATCATCAATGACAGATGCTAAAATTAGTGGGTGAAAATATGATGAGCAACAGGTATTTGCATAGTTTCATAGTATATCCCGAAGAGATCCTATAGTGGGAAATATAATATCTTCAAAATGAACAGACCTGGCAGTTTACCCAAATGCTCACAATTAATATCACTGGTAGGGGGACGTATCAAACATCATGTGCCTCTTGAGGTATGATGTGCTGAAAACAGCACATCGTTTCTGTGATGTTCTCCCCAACATGTACAACCTGGATATAATCATGAGGAAACAGCAGACAAACCAAATTGAAAGACAGTGTGTGAAATAAATGGCTTGCACTCTTCCAAAGTGTCAAGGTCAAGAAACAACAAAAGTGGATCAACTTATCTAGATCAAAGGAAACTAAGACTACGTGACAACTAAGTGCAGGATTAGTTCTTGGACCAGAAAAAAAAGTTTTTCTTTTGTAGTAAAGGTCATAAATGAGACAGTTGGTGAAATTTGAGTAAGGTTTGCAGATTAGATAATGATACTGTTACCAATGTTAATTTTCAGATCTGGTCATTGTACTGTGATTACATGAGAGACTTACCTTGGTTTTAGGAAATACTGAAGTATGTAGAGGTAAAGTACATCCTGTTTTCGACTTACCCCCAGATATGTAAGGAAAAGAGAGTGTGTGTGTGTGTGTGTGTGTGTGTGTGTATAACGGGAAAAAAAATGAATGATAAATGTGTTAACAGATGTTAACATTTGGTGACTCTGGGTGAAGGATGTACAATAATTCTTCATACAATTTTTGTGATTTTTTTCGTAATTCTGCAATTATTCCAAAATAAAAAGTTCAAAAAAATAGGTGACGAGGAGCATGTGCCTCCTCCCCTCAAAGCTAGGGAATTTTATTTAAGGAATAAAAACAGATGTATTTGTGATTCTATATTATTCATCTGATGAATTCTAAAGGATAGAGGGCTTAAAGAAATTGTTTTGTAAAGGGCAGAAAAGGAAGGACAGTTTACTGTCTTGTTGGATGACTGCTTAGTTGTTCAAATAATATTTTTTTCTCAAGTTGATTGTGAGCTTTTATTAAAATAAAAAATCTTGAGAGCAAAAATGTAATTTGGTTAAAGTTAATTTCTGAGTCCCCATGAAATAAGCAGTGGCTTTTGGCCTCCGTTTGATCCTGGCAGCGTGTGCAGCTAATGTCTGGCCAGTGTTTTGGAAACAGCAGGTAGTCAGGAGAAAGCTACTCCTAGGGGTCCTCTCCTCTGTGGCCTGGTCGTGACTTCCCATACAGATGGGACCCCGTGAACTTTGATAGAGGTCATTTTCAATTCCCTGTCTAAAACTCAGAGCCATAATTTTTATGAGTATATGATTAATAATATCGTTCAAGTTATAAACTACATCTCAGAGTACCTCTACAACCGACTTCGTGTTTGAACAAGGATCAGTTGAAAGAACATTGTCTTTCCTGGGACTTGGAAAGAAAGTAAACTCCGTACAAAATGATAACTTTCAGATGTGTAGGATCTCTCTTAACAGTTCCATGATTTTTTCCATCTATCTGGTCTTTTGAGCTTTTAGGAAAAGCAAATAGTTTTTTTTGATTATTCCCCCACTTGGCTTTAGAACTAATTAATGTACAGTAGTCTTTGGAGTCAGTGAGGCCCCTAGATTTGGGTTGTCTGCCATTAGCTACTGTTTTATCTTCTAGCCCTTCGGAAAGAGAATCAGATAATGAGTGGATTGTAATATTTTATTCAGAGAACATTTAAAGAGAAACTGCATTTGTGTAGTAATTTTATTCCTGAAACGTCTTTTAGCAAGATAAAAGTCTGTTTTCATGCTCTATTTACTATTCAAGTAGAAAGATTTTTGAAAGTCCAGGCTTCATTTGTGTGCTTGAATGGCTCTGCTCTTTGATATCCAAAATGTAAATTAATATTTGCTTATAATTCCTTTGACTTACGTTTTCTAAAATTGCTTACTTTTTCAACTTTGAATGTAGAATAAAAGTATAACATATCATTTATCCTGTAAAACTGCATACATTTTAATTTTTTGATGTCCTCAGTCACAAATTGGTCACTGAGTGTCAGAAAACAATCTTATTTTTGTTCAGATGATTATTATTTCTGAAATCTGCGTTAGAGTTTCCTGAAGACAGTCTCAGGCTCACAGGAGAGCAGGAAAATTTATACTATCACTAGGCTGTAACGGGAGAGCCAGTCAAGTTAAATACGAAATATAAAAGTCTAAAACAGTATTATTTTTATTTAACTGAAGGACAAAAATCCTGAAAGTTAGATTGCCTTTCTAAGTTATTTATTTATACGTGAACTTACAAATGGAAACATTCTGAAATACTAATTTGCACATAAGAACACTTTTTTTGGAAATAAAATCCAGCTGCACCTTGATCTTCTAATTTTCATCCTTTTCAGCTTCTTCTTTAGTATCTTATTTTTTCTAAAACTTCAGTTATTATATAGGAATGAGTTACATACTGCTGGCTTTGTCTTGCGTTTCTCTGTTTCCCGTTCTGAATTCCTCCATGTGGACGTCTGCCTCCATGCTTTGTATGTTCTGGGTGGATCTGCGTTCTAATTGGCCTGCTCTTCTCAACTTTAACTCCTCGGACACCATCAGTCTCCTCTCCCAGGTTTCTCCAGTTTAACCTGTCCACAGTGGATCAGATGTTTTCCTTTCAACCTGTTTCTTTTCATGAAGTGGTGGCTTCTGTCATGTAGTGTGCCAGAGCCAGAAGGGACTTATCTTCCCCATTCTTTTTTTTTTTTTTTTTTTAAATACAAGATTTCATTTTTAAGCAATCTATACACCCAACATGGGGCTTGAACTTAGAACTCTGAAATCGGGAGCCGCATGTTCTACCGACGCCCCCATCTCCCCCATTCTTGACATCCACTAAGTCACCATGCCTGCCAAAATCTCTTTCAAGCCCAGCTGCTTTCTCTGTCTGTATTGCCCACACCCTCGCTGTGGTCAGAGGCCTTGCCATTTTTCAGCAAGTCTCCGCAGTTGTCAGCTAATGGTTTTTTCCATCTTCACTCCCCCCTCTCCCCAGTCCCCTTCCCAGTAGTAGCCAGCATGATTCCTGGAGCACAAACCTAGTCGTACCTGCCCTGCGTCACCCATTCTGGTTGCCCTCAAGGAGAAGTAAAATCTTTGCATGGCTGTCAGACCTGAACGCCCCTGTTGGACTTTTCACGTTCACCACTCTCTCCTTTGCTCATGCTCTTTGGCCATGGTGTCCTTCTTTCATTTCTCTCCACAGAAATACCTGGTGGTATCCATTTGCTTTTGACAACAGTAAGAATATATTTTTTAAAAGATTTTATTTATTTATTTTAGAGAGAGAGTGCAAGCACTCGTGTGCACACATGAGACCAGGGGAAGGAGTAGAGAGGGAAGGGGAGTGAGAGGGAGAGAATCCCATGCAGACTCAGAGCCCTGAGTGTGGAGCCTCTGCGGGGCTTGATCCCAGGACCCTGAGATTGTGACCTAAACTGAAACTGAGAGTCCTACCCTCCACTGACTGGAGCCACGCAGACGCCCCAGCAACAGTGAGAATTCTTAAATATTTTAAGTTTCTCCCTGATATTACCCATCTTTCTTTCTCTATTTCTTCTTCCAGCCAGGAAGATTTGCCTTAAGTCTCCACTATTTTCCTCTCCCTGGAATGCTACATCTCTTGTCACCTATGCATAGAAATTTCTCTGGCGAGCCATACCCTTTTCTTCTTCAAAAGTGCTTTAGTTTTGTCTGTTTGTAAAACATACAGCAAAGGGATTCCGTTCTCTTTTGTAGCCTGACCTCTTTTAATAAAAGGAGTCTTTTATTTTAATTTCCCACTTACTGAGTTTGTCTTTCTAAGCACTCCTAGCATGTTGCTTTCAATTGCTCTTCATTTTCATCTACCCAAATATCACCTATAATATAGGCAGATGTCACATTTTTGCAATGATTTGTTAGGTATATTTGTGTCATCAGAAGGTTCTTATACCTTCCAATACTTTCCTCGTAGAAATAGGCATAATTACAACAGCCCTTCTAGTCATTACCCACAGAGCAAGGTTGGGTTAACTGTGCCTTTGTCCAGGGCATGTCCTATGAATGATATTTACTAGGTCATTGTCTATAGGTGATAACTTCTTCCATGGAAGTTTAGCTAAAGGAATAGCATTAATATTTTAATTTGGAACTTTCTCTAAATGTTTTGAGGTAGTTTGAATAGATTGAAAATTGGTTTTTATAAAAGTTTTAGTCACCTGGTATCTTCTGAGTCAGGAATAGAGATGCTCAGAGTTTCGCACAGGGTTGCTAGGTAGCATGGTCTAATATGCAGAGATGCCTAGAGCAATGCCTAGGTGGATGTATTAAGTTGGTTGGCTCAGAGATGGGAAATCATATTGAAAGGTATGCCCTTCTCCCCCATATGTATACATTAGAGTACAGGATAACCTGCTGTAACAAAGATTCTTAAATACAGTGGTATAAATAAGATAGAAAATTATTTACTAATTTTTTTTTTTTTTAAGAAGGGGGCTTGAGGGGGAGGGGCGGAGAGAGAGGGAGAGAGAATCTCAAGCAGGTTCCACTCCCAGCACAGAGCCCAACATGGGGCTCAGTCTCAAAACCCTGAGATCATGACCTGAGCTGAAATTAAGAGTCAGATGCTTAACCACTCGGGTGGTTGAGAGTCGGATGCTTAAGCCACTCAGGTTCCCTGAAAATTATTTACTTCTCATTTAACTGTCTGGCTGGTCTATGCTGATGGGGCAAGTTTGTGTCCTGTGGTCATTCCAGGAGATACACCCCTTCCCCCTCCACACCCCTGTCGTGTTGCTCTGCTACACCTTCATTTCCAGAGCTGAGTTCCTGTCATATCAAGAAGCCCATAGGAAGAGGGAGGAAAGGAAGCCCAAGCAATTCTTTGCAAGTAAGTGAGGCCGGAGTTGGATGCGTTGCTCTACCTTCCAGCCCCTCGTCTAGGAATTAGTTTGTCAGGTCCAGCTGTAAGACATATAGGTAGAGTCTGTGTCTGTGGGGTCTTTCATTCTGCTAAGGCAGAACATTTAAGGAAAAATGAAAAGCACATTTTAGGGGAAACCCACAGGTTGCCATATTTTTTAAACATATATTGCTAATTGTAATTTCTATTTTACTAAACTTTAGATAAATGATTCAGTCTCTCTGGATCACGATGTTCTTATTTTTTTATTTTATTTTTATTTTTTTTTAAGATTTTATTTATTTATTTGACAGAGAGACAGCGAGAGCAGGAACACAAGCAGGGGGAGTGGGAGAGGGAGAAGCAGGCTTCCCGCCGAGCAGGGAGCCCGATGTGGGGACTCGATCCCAGGACCCCGGGATCGTGACCCGAGCCGAAGGCAGACGCTTAACGACTGAGCCACCCAGGCGCCCCACGATGTTCTTATTTTTAAATCTCCTTTCTCCTTGTAATTTTCTTATTCTGTGACTGGTTCCTGAAAGTTCCCCCAAAGCAGGTGCCATACTGTCATATGCAATGTTGGCTCTTACTTTCTTTCCTGTGATGTCTAATTGCACATGAGCAGTAGGTGTAGAGTCAATGTTGATAGGTAGCGATTAATTCGCTCAGAGTGTCAGCATTGCTGAAAACCTTACAGCAAATGGGAGCAACCTTTTCTGGGAAGGACTAGAGAGTTAACCACTTCGACTTCGTGGGTCACACAGTCTTTGTAGCACATACATCGGATGTAAACACAGCTGTATTCCAGAAACACTTGATTTACAAGAATAGGGGGCAGTCGGATTTGCAGGCTGAGTTTGCTGACTGCTGCCTATTAGGATGGCTGTGTCTTGTGGATAGAAAGAGTTGTAAACTCGGAGGAACGGGACTCGTGCAGGATGTGAAGCTGGAAGTTAGGGAGAGAGGTTAGTGCGGAGACTCCTGATGGAGCACAACTGCTGTCTGATGTGTATTAGGTGTGCGCTGTCTTCTGCTCTGCATCCGTTCTCTTGTGGAAGGATCACAGTGAACACAACATTAATGCACCTTCCTGAGTGCCTGGCATTGCCTTAAGCGTTACCTCATGATGATAATGCAAAATAGGTTCTGTTGGGATCACCATTTTACAGATGACAGACTAAATCTTTGAGAGGCAAAATCGCTTCCCCAAGGTGAGGGGTAGATCTGGTGCTTGAGCCTGAGGGTCTGATTCTTTGCTTACTTGGGAATAATTTTTGTGAAAGTGAGCACTCTGTAAGACTGAAGCAAGATCAGAATCAGGCTTTCTGGGTTTGTTATGCAGCAGAATGGTATAGATGAGGAAGTGGGATGAGGAAATTGGAAGGAATTAGTAAACCTCACATTAATGCAGCACTGTCATGCTCTAGTCCTTCTCCTCTTGCGGAAGCCTGATCGAATTCCTGCTTCCCTTGGATTTGACATGCTCTCATCCTCCCTTTTAGTCCTCTTTACATCTTTGTGATATGCATGACCAAGATCAAATACTCTCTTCCTAAAGTCCTTCTGTCTCACAGAACTCACCCAATACTGTTCGAATCCTTCTTGTGGCAGTTACCTATTTTTTTTTTTTTTTAAGATTTTTATTTATTTGAGAGAGAAGGAGAGAGAGAGCACATGAGAGGTGGGAGGGTCAGAGGGAGAAGCAGACTCCCTGCTGAGCAGGGAGCCTGCTGAGGGACTCGATCCTGGGACTCCAGGATCATGACCTGAGCTGAAGGCAGTCGCTTAACCAACTGAGCCACCAAGGTGCCCGGCAGTTACCTATTTTAACTTTGTAGGAGTCCTTGTGTATTAGGCTCAGTGTTTCTGAGTTTCCTATTGGATCACAAGCTTTTCTCCCTTACCTTCCCCTTCTTTCTTTCTCTTTTTCTTTCTTTCTCCTCCTCTTCTACTGATTGAAGTATACTTGACATAAAATGAACTTCTCATATTTAGAGTATTCAGTTGCATGAGTTTTGACATATGTGTCCATCTGTGAAGCTATCACCACAGTCAAGATACTATCTTTTAAACGTATATTGCTATTGTATCTATCTTTCCGTCACCTCCAAAAGTTTCCTCATTGCCTTTGCAGTCCACCACCTTTCTATCCCTGTCCCAGTGCAACCAGGTGATCTGCTTTCTATCACTATATGTTGTTGAGACTTTTCTGAAATTTATGTTAATGGACTCCTACAGTAGTCTTGTTAAATTCAGTGTAATTATTTTGAGATTCATTCTTGTGTATTTTAGTAATTCATTTCTTTTTATTGCTAAATAGAATTCCATTGAATGGACAAATCACATTTTGCTAATTCATTCATCTATTGATTGACATTTAGATTGTTTCCAGTTTTGACTATAGCAAATAAAGCTAATAACTTTTGTGTATAACTGTTTGTATAGATATGTGTTTTTATTTAACTTGGGCAAATATTTAGGAGTGACTTGTCTGAGTCGTATGTGTGAGTATATGTTTAACTTTCTAAGAACCTACCAAGCAGTTCCAAGGGATTGTGCCATTTATATCCCAACCATGGGGTGTGACATTTCCGTTCTCCCACATCCCCACTGACGTGCTGTTTCTGTCTTTTAACCTTTAGCCACTTTAATTTGGTGTTTGGGGGCATCTCGTTGTATTTCTTTGATGATAGTGATGTGCAGCAACTTCTCATTTGTATATCTTCTTTTGTGAAATGTCTGTTCAGATCCTTTGCCCATTTTTTGCTCTGTTATCTTACTGTGTTTTAAGCATTCTTTATATATTCCAGATGCATATTTTTTTGTCTGATACATATGTTGTGAACATTTTCTCTCAGCTTGCCATTTCATTTGCTTAACTGTATCCTTTGAAGCAGACTTTCAAATTTTGATAAAGTACACTTTTTTTGTGGCTCACGGTTTTCGTGTACTACCCAAGAATCTGTTGCCTACCTCAAGATAATCAGAATTTTCTCCTGTATTTTCTGTAAGTCTTATAGTTTTAGGTTTTACATTTGATTTGTGATCCAGTGTGGGTTAATTTTTGTGTATGGGTCTGAGTTAGGGTTTTTCTTTTTTCCCAAATGGGTATCTAGTTGTTGCAGTACCATTTACTGAAAAGACATTAATTTCCCTATTGAACTGACTAGGCAGCATAAGCTTCTTAGGTTTGCATTTGGTGTTTTATTGCTACCATAGCTTCAGACATTTTTTGTTATTACTTGAAGTCGAGGAGATGAATAATCTTGTCTGGTTCTTGCATGGTCATAAGACACAGATTCTCTGGATAGTAAGAGATTTCTAACTGACTCGTTCTCTAATTCAATCTGATATCTTTTTCTTTTCTTTTCTTTTTTTTTTTTTTAGGAGTTACACATAATATTGCATTACTCCGAGAGGTGATAATCAACTCACGCTTTATAGAAGGAGACATCAACACTAAATTTCTTTCTGATGTGTATCCTGATGGCTTTAAAGGTTTGTATGCAGTGAAGTATTTTACTGTATTAAAGTTATTACTTTTATACTTTATTTTAATGTATAATTTTTCTATTTTGAAATTAAGGCCTTTAGCCCATACTGTACTAGATTTATTAACATAGAGTATCCTAGACTATTGACATTCGTGATTTTGAGTATTCATGAGTGACTCATGAATGTGCAATAATCCATCATTTTGTTGAGTGAGGAATTCAACTATGTGGAATGTGGTATGAGTCCAGTGTTGAAGTAAAACATGTAGACAGAGCATTAGCCTACCTGATCTTCTGGTTTCTGAAAGCCAATTCAAATTTGTATTCCCTGCTGCTACATTATATGGGTATATGCAGGAACTCTAATGATTAAAACTTTATGAAAATTAGCACTAAAAATTTCAGAATACCACATGCTATTCCTATTAATGAAAATGAAGATGTTTAAGAAGATTGTTTTTATCCATAAAATGAAGCTTTTAATAAAGTAATGAGGGGAATGTGAAATTTAGCACTCTGAAGTTACCTGTGAGTGTTTCCAGTGGTAGAAAAATTGCTCAAGTGAGAGACTGAGAAAACCCATTAGTGAGCATTAAAAACGTGGTTAAGGGGTGCCTGGGTGGCTCAGTTGGTTGAGCGACTGCTTTCGGCTCAGGTCATGATCCTGGAGTCCCGGGATCGAGTCCCGCATCGGTCTCCCTGCTCAGCGGGGAGTGTGCTTCTCCCTCTTCCCTCCCCCCCTCATGTGCTCTCTCTCTCTTTCTCTCTCTCATTCTCTCTCTCTCAAATAAATAACATCTTTAAAAAAAAATTAAAACAACAACAACAACAACAACAAAAAAAGTGGTTAATATGTGAGATAAACCAATAGGACTTCCATGTGACTTAATGGAAATGTTATTCCAGTAAAAGCCAGAAGTATCTGCATATGTTTCTGATGAATTTGGGGATATGTGAGGATGAGATTTTTCTCTCACAAATGGCAAGGGTTCTTTAGATCCATTTAGAGTATTTTAGTGTGTAAGATGACTCAGTCATATTAGGGGCTGTGTATAGATTCAGGTCAACTCCATGTATTGGGCTTTTGAATACATTTACAAAGCAATTTCTTAGTTTAGATTTTACAGAACAGGCGCCCCAATGTTCCACGTTCTCAGGAGAACTCAGAAATTTACTTAAAAACCTAACATTGCCATTTTCCAGGGTAAACTTAATATATTACATTTCTGTTTTGATAGGGCATTATCAGCATGGACAGTCTAATTCTCTTAATGCTCATATAAAATAGGAACAGTTTTAAAAATTGTTATAAGTTGTTAGAAGGACGATTATTTAATCTCAGCCTTTATTTTACATGTGAGGAAACAAAAGCTCAGAGAGCGTGATAAGGCTAAATGGCCAGTAATATAATAAAGTATATAATATAAAATACAATAAATGGCCAGTAATTGAACATAGAGTTTCCACCTCCCCCTGTTTCAGTACTCGTTCAGTTCTGGTAGGATTCAAAATAATAAATCATACAGGTTTTTAGAGTATGCTATATATTGTTTTAGAATGCCTGTAAGCACTCCAAAAATACACACCTAGCTTGCCATTCTTAATGTGGACCTCTTACTGTCTTCCCTCATATTATTTTCATGTCTGTTCTTCTCTGAATGGCTACTGTCTCTTGTTCTTCCTATCACTCTCTTTCTCCCTCCCTGTTTTTCCCTAGAGCAGGTATTTGATATATTAAACTGTATCATCTTTGATTGTTTGATATATGTGCCTGAAAGAGACAGCAGGAAGTGGCCACTGAAGTTAATCCAGGATCTTCTCCATATGTTTGAGGCCGGGTCATTTTGCCCCTTTGGGATTACCTGTCTGCTTCCCATCTGTCCAACTATCCTAGGCACTGTTCACAGGCAAGTGCCTGTTTTTATGACTGCATTAAAATTTTCTATTATATATGTTTATTATCCTGAATTTATTTGTAGACTAGGGCAGTGTTACTAAAGGTTCTAAGATTGACCTTTGGAATGACTGTGCTTAAAACTAAAACATAGACTACACAGGAATGTGTTCTTCATATATACTTACTAGATTCTAATGTTGAAATGCTATTGTTCCTTGATTCTGAAAAATAAATGAAAAATGGGGAAGATAATATTTTGATTTTGGAATAAAGGGAAAATGAGGAAGAAGATATTTTAAGAACTATCATTTCAATTGGCCTGTAATGAGCACTTTGGACTCCTTTCTCTGCTGCCTTGCTACAGTGTAACCTCTTGCTGCATCAAAGGAAATGATCAGAATTAACTTTTCTCTTCTGGAAAGTTGCATATCTTTAGTAAAAATTTGATTCAACACAAGTAATATACCATTAATTACACTTCTCTCTTTACCATTAAATGTAGTCACTTATTTCTATACCTTTAAAAGTGGTGTAACCAAATCAATGTGAGTTTGCTCCTTGGTGAGTCACAGATAGAAACCACATCAGGTGGAGTTGTCACGCAAAGGATACTTTATTTGCAGCAAATAAGGAGATCACGGGGAGTAACTTCCAAAGCTATGACTCTCTGAGCATGGGTGCATGGGTTCCTATTATTTAGGGTTAGGATGAATATTTAAATAGGGAGCCTTGTCATAGTATGTAAAGATGGGCATAAGGTCACGCATGTGCCATAAGGAAACATGCCTGTACATACATTGTATATTACGTAAACGAGGCTTGTGTTCTTCCTTTGGTGGAGATTTTAGTACAAAAAAGTAAGGATAACTGTCATTCCATTGTCCATCTGCTCAGGTTTGAGTCCGGGGTTGATTTCAAACTGGTCTGGGTGGTCTGGCCAGCTGGAACTCTTTAGGCAGTCGTTATTGCTTGAGGGCTAGTTTCGGTTTCCATCACAGGATTTTATGCCTGTAGAGTCTTTTGTCTGAGTTAAGAGAGAAACTAGAAAGAAGAGTGTAAGGAAAAATTTGGGCCAGAGGTTGGTGAGCACAAACAGGTGGGCAGTAAAGATCATGTCTTGGGGTCTAGCTGGTGATAGTGGTACTTTGATACTTGGACTCCTGTGTTGCCTTTGAGTCATTAAAGTCACTCAACGAATAATTGCTGTAGGCTCTCGAAGAAATTGAAAAACAAATAATGTATTTTCCTTGCACTTAGGAGCTTATATCACAAGAGAAATAAATATGTAAAGAACTAACTACACTACAGGACAAAATAAGTGCTAAGTGAAGATAGAGGCAAAATGTCTGGAGCCCAGAAAAAAAAGTAACCAATTCTGATCAAGGGAATCAAGGTTGACCTCAAGGATGAGGCAGTATTTAGACCATTGGAGCTCCTCTCCAAGGACTCTTCTGGGGCACTGCTGCTCATCTCTGATGAGATGCTGATTGTTGGAAATCAGCCTTGGAGAAAGTACTTACAGTAAAGAAACTGCAAATTCTGCATACTGGTGTGTTTCTCTTCTCTTCATACCCAAGTTGGTTGTTAATCATTTACCAGCAAACTGGTGCCTAATCCTTTGACATGACTATTGAGAGCAAACAGAGCCATGAGTACAAAGGAAAAGGATTACCATCTAAGGTGGAAGACCTCAAGGAATCCCCGAGGATGGGAGGTGTTTTAGAACTCATATGAGAGTCAAATGACTGAGCTTACTGAAAAATAGTAAGAAAATTTAAGGACATTAAATTAGAGGAGAAAGACTTTAATGAACTAAGAACTGATTTTTAGAAGTGTTTCAGCAAAGTGAAAGGCAGGATGGCCACTTCTAAGAACCAAATTAGTGACCCTAAGGAATAAATGGAAGTTTCTCAAAATATGTAGTAAAAAGGTAAAGTGAAGGAAATAAGGCGTGAAAGCAGAGATGTAGAAGGAAGACCCGAGAGATTTTGTATGTACATAATAGTTCATGAAGAGAAAATGGATAAATGAAGGTTAATTTTAAAAGTAATAATCGGGTTTTTTTTTTTTTTTTCTTTTCACTGTTCTTAAGAAAACCTTGAAGTGTCATTGGAAAGATTCGTTGAGTTTCAGACAAGATTAATGATAAAAAGTAGCTCTTGTAGGCATATCAAGAACAAAACATTTTTAAAGCTTCTAGAAAGAAAAAAGAAACACCAAGTCATATGCAGAGAATCATCTTCAGACACCATATACTGGAAATGAGAAAATCTTAAGATATCTACTTCATTAGAAAGAACTTGACCCAAGAGTACTATACCCAACTAACATATCCTTTGCTTCTCAATTATGGAAAGAGATTTTAGAATAAAAATTCAGAAATATATCATTATATATACCTTTTTTGAGGAAATAACTGAAAAAAGTGTTTTAACCAATTTGAGGTAAAGATGACAGGTTAAATATACACATTTTGGGATGCCTGCGTGGCTCAGTGCTTAAGTGTCTGCCTTTGGCTCAGGTCATGATCCCAGAGTCCTGGGATCGAGCCCTGCATTGGGCTCCCTGCTCAGCGGGGAGCCTGTTTCTCCCTCTGCCTGCTGCTCCCCCTGCTTGTGGTCACTCTCTCTCTGACAAATAAATAAAATTTAAAAAATAAAGGGCGCCTGGGTGGCTCAGTCGGTTAAGTGTTTACCTTCAGCTCAGGCCTGGGATCGAGTCCCGAAATGGACTCCCTGCTCAGTGGGGGGAGTCTGCTTCTCTCTCTGCTCCCACCACTCATGCTCTCTCTCTCTTTCAAAAATAAATAAAGTCTTAAAATATTTTTTTCCCAACCTTTGACTTGCTTTTATTATTTATTATTTTTATTATTTATTTAAAGTAGGCTCCCCACCCAATGTGGGACTCGAACTCATGACCCTAAGATTAGGAGTCACAAGCTCCATTGACTGAGCCAACCAGGCACCCCTGAATTTAGTCTTTTTTTTTTTTTTTAAAGATTTATTTATTTATTTGAGAGAGCGAGAATGGGAGAGAGAGAGTACATGAGAGGGGGGAGGGTTAGAGGGAGAAGCAGGCTCCTTGCTGAGCAGGGAGCCCGATGCGGGACTTGATCCTGGGACTCCAGGATCATGACCTGAGCCGAAGGCAGTCGTTTAACCAACTGAGCCACCCAGGCGCCTCTGAATTTAGTCTTTTAAAGACGCAAGTCCATGAGGACAAAAAGAAGAGGTAGCATTCTGGAAAATGAAGAGCCAAAAGATGATTCTTAACTGACTTAGCAACTTAAGAAAGTTGAATCCAAAGCTGACAACGTGAAAAACTGGGAAATAGCTCATTGTCACCATGGAACCCTGCAGGAGTCTTAGCCACTGTTAGGTTCAGATAGCTTGGGAAATTCCTGTAAATAAGACTACTGGTCTAAAATCTCTGGAAGAATTTCTCTATATTCCCTCCCTTACTCTTTAGAGGAGGGTGGTTCTTCTCCCATCTGGAAAAAGCTTTGAGATTTTTCTCCATAGAGAATAAGATGCCCTCTACACCAGAGGACAGAGGATTGAGTGAGTGTGGACATACTGAATGTGGTGATGCCCCCTCTCCCAAACGTCATTCCCCACTTGGTTCCCAAAGTACTGGCAGGCAGTCAGGCAGGTACTCACAGTCACAGTGGTAGAATATTCTTCTCTGAGAAACCTAACTGGCCATAGAGAGATTACCTACAGATCCCCCAACACATGAAGCCTACACATGAAGCAGATGATCAGCAAAGCCACATCCCCCGAAGAGAGAACAGGCATGGCTCAGGATCAGGTATCTGTCAGCATCATTTAAGACAACACTAGATTGGAAGGGAGGCACCAGATGACTGTTAAAAATAGATGACAGAACTAAAGCCACTTAAGAGACTCAGATCAGGCTTCTTAAAAACTGGGTCATGCACATGGGGGTGATAATAGCACAAGGTTTACAGAGGTGTATCACAGACCTGGTGGGTGCTACTCTGTGATGTGACCTCCATGTAGTAACCACCAACTTAATGAGTAACGGTGGGAGAACCTAAACATTATTTGGGGTTTGGGGCTTTTGTTTGAAATCCCCCCCCCAAACATACACCCCAATCCCCACAAAGGCTACGACGGTGAGGACTGATTGTGAGGAGGAAGTTTTTCTCCTTTCTTTCATATTTACTGAATCTGTTAGGTTAAAGGTAGTGGTCTAGGGTCTTGGGATACTGAAAACTGTTTCAAAAAGACTAAGGGTTTTTAAATTAAGAGCTGTACCTTTTTCCAGCCTGTCTTCGCCAGAGAGTGCAGCAGAGATATCAAGCTGTAATGCTCCTGAAGGTTTCAAAAGATGGATTTGAGAAACTCCTAGAACTCCTCTCAGGCTAGGGCTCGAACTTTGAGGTGGAAGTGACTTGCTGCTGTTGAGCACATCTGCCACTGAAGTGTGAGGCCGTGTCTGTCCTGTGTGCCTGGAGGTTCTCGGGGTTTCTGCCACCTCACTATTCCGGCCCCCCAGACTCCCAGGATCATGCTTGTGAATCTTCTCAATCAGGGTTGGCAGAGGTGAAAAACAAATGTCAGGTTGCAGCGTTCTCTTGTTTACCTTCACACTTGACAAAGGGATAGGAAGAATCCGGAAGTATTTAAATACACTTTATCTACATCCCAAAGTTCTAGGTGCTTAGGATTCCTCAGTCAGCAAAAAGACTTGCTGCCCTTGTGGGGGTTTCATTGCTGGGAGATAACAGGCAGCAGGTGTTCTCAACCCCCTCATCGAGACTGCAGGTTTTCCCAGATGTGGACCTGCTCACAAACCTTAGTGCCGTGCACTTGCCGTCGCTTGTGCAGGTAAAGCTGGGAATTGAATGCAGGCATGTCTCCATTCGGTGCCAGACTAGCACACCACCCCAGCCTGAGCTGCTGCCCTCTTGCCTGGACTCTGAACAGCCTTCTCACGGACCTCCTTCCTCCCACCTTTGCACTTTCCAGTTCATCTTCACTCAGTAGCCAGAGTTCATTTTTAGAACCAAATCACACCTTCCCACTTACTTTGAAAGCCCTCAGGGAGTGTGTGGCTACACAAATTGCAGTATATTCATGCCAAAGAATACTTCCTAACGTTCAAATGTTAGAAGCTGCTGATTCGTTCAGAAACACTGGTGAATCTCAAAAATATTATGTGCAAAAGAAGACAGACACAGAAGAGTACTATCTGGTTCCATTTATATGAAATCAGAAAAGAATTTAGTTGCTTGAGGCCAGGGAGGGAAAGCAGGGTAGAGGTCTTGATTGGAGAGATGCAAGGGAGCATTTTGGAGTAGTGGAAAATTCGAAATAGACGGTTGTGATGTTTTATATGGACATACCCATTTGTCATATCTCTTGAATTGCACACTTAAATGGGCCCATTTTGTATGCAAGTGGTACCTCAAAGCTAAAAAAAAACCCTAAGCTTGTTAATGGTATCCATTGCAATTAGAAAAACATAAAAACTGATGGCTTACCAGAAAAAAAAAAAATGCTAAACAGGTGTTTGTAAAAATTCAGTTGCCTTTTCTAATTAAAACACTCTGAAATCAGAAATAAAATTAAACTAAATTTGATTAAAAACCTACTTACTGAAAATGAATAACAAACATAATTTTAAAGGAAATGCTATGAAAATTTCCCTTAAAGTCAGGAACAAATGAATTCTATAAAAGGACCATTATTATCAGTCATTGTTTTAGAGGATCAAAAAGTCCAAAAAAAGAAAAAAAGCTCATTTAAATATTTTAAAAAGAAAACATTTTCTCTTCTTCTATTTATAATTTTGTCCCTAGAAAACCCAGAAGATACTACTAAAAATTTCTAGGCTTACTAAAAGCACATTTGGCAAGGTGGCTGAATTCAACAAGGTAAGCATGCAAAGTTAGTGTCTCTTCTTTTTGTTAGTAAGAGCCAGCTTGAAATGAAAATGGAAAAAAGCCAACCCTGTTCATATTAACTGTAGTATCTTGTAAAATGGTGGGGAGAAATTTAATAGGGAAGACATAGAACCTATATGATTCTGTAAACTGTAAAATCTTGTCGAGGATAAAGAAGTAAGACGCGAAGAGATGGAAAAACATAGCAGTTATTGTTTGGGGACTCAAAAGGATAGGAGTGCCAGTCTTTCCCAAACTGATACACAGATTTTATGTACCGTCAGTTAGATTCACAAGGTCCACTACCTTAAGTGATTAAAAAGTTTATATGTATTCATAAATTTCTGAAAATAGCCAAGAAAATTATGAAAAATGATAAAAATTGGCCTTTTGTGTATTAATATTTATTGCTGAGCCTCTCTAAACAATATGATGTAAAGTGTGAGAATGGAAGTCCTTGAAAACAGAAAACAGAAAAATGAATAAATATGTCAGTGTAATGGAATAGGGAGCTCATAAACAGAAATTAGTATATGTGGGAATTTTGCCTCTTACTTTTTATGAAATCTTAGCCCCTTAAATTATGTCAAATACAAAAATGAATCCCAGATAAAGACTAATTATAAGACATAAAACACAAAAACAATTGGAATAAAATTGAGGAGTCTAGTTACTACCTAGGGATTGAAGTGATCTTTTTTAAAAGATTTTATTTATTTATTAGATAGCGAGAATGAGCGTGGGGGCGGGGCAGAAGGAGAGGGAGAAGCAGACTCCCTGCTGAGCAGGGAGGCCAACACAGGGCTCGAGTCCAGAACTCTGAGATCATGACCTGAGCTGAAGGCAGATGCGTATCCAGGCACCCCTGAAGTGATCTAAAAAGATTTTTTTTTTTTTTTTTTTTTGAGAGAGTGCATATGCACGTGAATGGGGGTAGGAGGGCTGGGCAGGGCAGCAGGAGGGGGAGAGGGAGAGGGAGAGAATCCTAAGCAGTCTCTGCCCAGCATGGAGCTTGATCTCAGGACTCTGAGATCACGACCTGAGCCGAAATCAGGAGTCCAGTGCTTAACCGACTGAGCCACCCAAGAGTCCCTCAAAAAGATTTCTAATGAAAACTAATGGGGCGCCTGGGTGGCTCAGTCGGTTAAGCGACTGCCTTCGGCTCAGGTCATGATCCCAGGGTTCTGGGATCGAGTCCCACATCGGGCTCCCTGCTCTGCGGGGAGCCTGCTTCTCCCTCTCCCACTCCCCCGCTTGTGTTCCCTCTCTCGCTGTCTCTCTCTCTGTCAAATAAATAAATAAAATCTTTAAAAAAAAAAAAAAAAAACTAATGATATGATAGTGTTATGTAAAATGTTGTGTCTCTTGCAAAATGCTTAGCCCTAATTTAGCATTTTTAAAAAATTTTAATTGGTCCATAAACTTGAAATTGAAAGCTGTTGTGAAAAAAAAATTAGTTTTCTTTTTAAATTATTATTGTGTGGTCAGTGTCCATTAAATGGCTAAAACGTGGATTTTTTTTTTAGATTTCATATGTCAATTGCAAATTACTTGTTGAAATTTCACATTTGGACTTTTTGTAATTTTAAAAAATTACTGTATATTATACCTTGGAACCTATAAAAATAGCAGATATATTTTTTAAAAACTAAAATAAGTTTTTTAATATATGCTATTATATGCTATAAGCATATAATATTGAGCCACAGTATGATTATATAACCCCTAGTCACAGACTACCTCTGCATGGTTCTGATACTAGACAAAGCCCTTTACATTTTAATGTCTGTTATTTCACAATTTGTAAATGTTACTGTTGTTAGAAAAGAACTAAAATAAACTATCCTTCCATTTTTTTGTGTGTGCAAAAGAAAGTGATTATGATGATGAAAATCATATTCTTATTAGAGATGGTATGAGAAATATATCTTGTGTAAAGAACTTTGAAGGAACTGTAGGTGGTTAGCCTGGAGAATTGGAGATGTATTAATAAGGAATAAGGCAGCTGTCATCAGTTTGGCCCAGTTGAGCTCTAGGCACTGATTTGTATTTATTTGTTGACTGTGTCTAGCACAGAAGGGTTAGTTTTGTAGTTGGTAGAGCATACCATATATTGATCACTCTGATCTTCATCTCAAACCCAAGATTCAGCAGGGCCCCTTTCTGCCTTGGACCAGCTTTCGGGTCCAAAGGGGTAGGCCGGATTTGAGTCTAATCTAGTTAGAACAACATTTGGAACATGTATTACCAGACATCAGGACCAGCTGGGCCAGAGATTTCAGCAAGGTAAAAACCAGAGGGCATAGTAATGAAGAACGTTAACATTCAGAAGGAGTCCAAAGTTAGAGCCAGGGTAGACATGTCATGGGCATCAGGCCATAGGAGGACAACAGGAATCAAGGCCCCTCTGATTTGAAATCAGGAGTAGCCTCATGCTAGAACCCATTATCATAAGATTAGTTATGGTGGGCAGGGTGTCTAATTGCAGTCTATATCCTTCAAGATTGGTAATGTACAAGTGTAAGAAAGAAGAGAATTAGAAGAATATAATTATTTGGTGTTACTTCAGATTGGAAAAGTTGGGTGGAAGTCACAAACAGTCTGACTCAGTATGAGAAGTAACAGTCAAATGATTTAGAAATCTTTGGAAGAGTTTTCAGTTTGTAAGTGTTGGAGTTTTATAGATCCTAGATAACCATCTGTCAAACAGTACTGTAGAAGAGACATTTGTACTGCATGGAGGTTGGAGTAGATCGTCACTTTTTGTTTGTTTGTTTTTTTAGAGAGCATGTGCATGCATGTGCATGCAAGCGTGGGAGGGTTGGAGGGGCAGGGGCAGAGGGAGAATCCTAAGCAGGCTCCATGCCTGACTTGGGCTCGATTATGAAAGTAGTTTTGACCTTACGGGCCCCCAGAGGCTCTTGGGGACTCCCAGTAGTCTCCAGGCTACACTTTGAGAATTGCTCTTTTTTTTTTTTTTTTTTACTGCTCCAATCAGTGAAAGGGAAACTTTATTGGGCCTTGGAGCTCGGGCAGGAGGCCGCCCTGCGGAAAAGGAAGAGCCAGTGGAGGGGCTTTATTTGACCTTTTTGGGGCGCAGGTTGTTGGTGTGTCTGCACTTCTTGCGGCAGTTGACAGCACGGGGGTGCAGGCGAGCATAACACTTGGCGGCAGATCATCTTGTCGCAGTTGTATTTCTGGGGTCAGCTGGCAGAGGGAAGGCTCGATGATGCAGAGGCGAAGCACCAAGTGCACCAAGTGCAGGGTGGACTCTTTCTGGATATTATAGTCTGACAGAGTACAGCCATCTTCTAGCTGTTTGCCCTCAAAAGTCAGACACTGCTGGTCAGGCGGGATGCCCTCCTGGTCTTGGATTTTGGCTTTGACATTCTCAGTGGTGTCACTGGGCTCGACCTCAGGGTGATGGTCTTGCCTGTGAGGGTCTTCACAAAGATCTGCATCTCTGCGTCTGCTGGTGCGAATCCGCAAGGCTGCCGCCACCAAACTGCTCCGCCACCTCGTTGAAGAGAAAGAGGGTGGCGGAACCGAGAATTGCTCTTACAGACTATGTTTTGAGAAGACTGAGACCAAATTTTTGTAATCCTCATATAGGGTAATTATGGGATCATATGAGATGTTTTCATCACTACTTAAGTGTTGCAGACAATCAGGAACTTCTCAAAGCCTATAAGAGTGTGATTTAATCAGCCCATTGAGGGGTCTATTACCGAATTTCCAAAACTAGTTGATAGATCCCTCTTGGATTTTTTTTGTCTTATTTGAGCAGTCTTGCTCCCTCTCCTCCCCACTGCATGCCCAGTGCCTAGGACGATACTAGTTCCATAATAGATGTTTGATAAAATATTGATTTGCCTGACTAATAGTTCTATAAGATAAAAGCACTGGGTACTAACATGATGTATGTGATTGATTGATTGATTTCCCTTAGGACACAAGTTAACAGAGAGTGAGAGAAACCAATTATTGGCAATAGCATCATCATTGTTCGTGGCATTCCAGTTAAGAGCACAACATTTTCAAGAACATGGAAATGCAAGGTATGTTAGATCATTTAAAACAGCATAAATGAGAGGAAAAACACTGATAACCTAATCAGAATAGGAAATAGCTAATAAAAGATGTGACTGATCTTAATTTTTAATCTTGTGTTTGGAGAAGCATAATACAATCACACTGTTTAAAAATGATATTGTTTCTATTTTTTCAAATGATTTTTTTTTAATTCAGATAAAAAGGATCTTGGCCCCTTTAACTTGGACATTATTAGAGGTAAGAAGATATTCTGAAACCTCATGGAATATCTGTTTAAGCAATTTGTATTCTGTTTTATAACTTTGTTAATCTTGAACAAAGTTTTAAAAAGTGTTAGAGTATAAAAAATTAGGATTGACTCTGAGCAGTTAAAATATATATATATACCTATATATATGAGTTTTATATAAACTCATAAGATACCAGAAGGAATTAACACCAGGTTAAGTTAGTTATTTGTGAGCCCTAAGTATACTTTTTAGCTTCCTAGTAATGTAAGTGAAAGAAAAAACATGCTTTATACCAGGGCAAGCAGAAACAAAGTCAGCATGACATTAATACCTCTAAATGACAGGATAACTTACTATATATGTCTGTGTTTTTGCTAGCGTAATCCTGCTTTAGCAAGTACAGTCTATTTATTACTTGCTAGAGTGATGTTGTTGATAAAATTGTGTCACTTCAACTTCTTTTCCATTCTTTTTGCTTTTCCACAAGAGGAAGAACAAAGATAAAAAGAAAAAAGATGGCAGGTGACTGAGCAGCTCTGATCAGAAACTCAGATTACCCTTGAAGAATTAGGTAGAGGAAAAGTAAATAGGGTTTGGGCTATATCTTAATGGCTAACTGGTTTTACTCAGAAAATCTTGGAGTAATTGGTACTCTTCATTTGTTCTCATTCTCAAGAGAATGTATAGGAAGCTTAATGTATGAGTTTTTTTTCCCACTTTTTTTTTTATTGAAGTATAGCTGACACACAGTGTTACGTTAGTTTCCAGTGTATAACGTAGTGATTTGACAGACAGCTCTTCACTTTATGTGATGCTCACCATAAACATAGTAACCATCCGTCATCATATAACACTATTAGAGTACCACTGACTATAATTCATATGCTGTACCATTCATGCGGACTTTCCCATTCCATAACTGGAAACCTGTACCTCGTCCTCCCCTTCGCCCATTTTGCCCCTCCGCCCCTCCTCAAACCCCTTCCCTCTGGCAGTCATCGGTTCTCTATATATATGGGTCTGTTTCTGCTGTTTGTTTTGGTTTTTAGAATCCACACATAAGAGAAATCAGTGGTATTCGCCTTGCTTTGTCTGACTTATTTTACTTAGCATAATCCCTTCTAGGTCCATGCATGTTATTGCAGATGGCAAGATCTCATTCTTTTTTATGGCCAAGTAATACTCCCTCTCTCCCTCTCTCCCTCCCCCTGCCCATCTCTCTGTGTATATAAATGAAGGAAATGGTCATTGTAAATAATGCTGCCGTAAGTATAGGGGTTCATATATCTTTTTGAAGTAGTGTTTTCATTTCCCTTGGGTAAATACCCATTAGTGGAATAATGTATGATCTTTTTTAAGCTATGATTTGATAGATGTTTAGGGAGAGATGAGAGATTATAGAATATCAGTACATTACTGAATGACTGGAAGGAGGAGGAGAATGGGCAGTAAAGACATGAATCTGGTTGGTTTTTCCCCCTAAAGTTGTGCTGACCAGTGTGGTAGCCACTGGCCATGTATGCTTACTTTAATTGAAATTTCAGTTTCTCAGGCATGTTCAGTGCCACCAGCCATTGCCGTACGGTGGCTTGTGGCTACTGAATTGAGCAGTAGAAAGAACCTTCCATCGTTATTATAGTTTGTTTCCATCAAACTCTGTTGGGACAGGGATGTTTAGGAGGTGCATGTGTCTAGCTTTTGTTTTAAAACGAGAATCATACCTTGTATTTTTTCTTTTGATAAATATAGTATTCATATCTTGATTACCTTCAGATTTTTTTTGACCTTGATCATTTCTGAAGTCCTGAGTGTAGCTGATGATGAACTGGTTTGATCTTTAAGAAATGTATTCAGGTCATTTTCAGAGAGTGCTGACTTGCCACTGGGAAGAATCTGAAAAAGGTTTAAAAAGGAAAAGAATAAAAATTACCTGTAATCCCACAAACTCTTCAGTAAGCACTTTTTCGCATTTTGATGTATTCCCTTCTAAGTATATGTGTGTGTGTATATTTATAGAGATACATACATGTAGCGTATATAAACCTTACATAGAGTCATACTGAGAATATAGTTTGAATTCTGTTTTTTTAATTGTAGTATTACGTTGCAAATATCTTTTATTCCCTAGTCTTTAGAAGCATATTTTAAATTTTCATTGCAGAATTTAAAACATGGCAAACTTTTGCTCTTCAAAAGATACCACTGAGAAAATTATGAAACAGTATAGCAAATGGCAGAATGTATTCAGAGATATATAGATATATATATATAAATATATATATAAGGGGCTTGAGTCTGTAATGTATAAATAATTTTTAAAACTCAGAAATAAGCCAGACACCCTAATAAAAAAATAGAAGATCTTTATTAAAGAAGTTATATGAATGTGACAAATTCATGAAGAAGTTTTTCAGCGTTGTCAGGGGAAATACAAATTAAAATCACAGTGCTCCACTAACACACACCAAGTAAAATGTACATTAAGTGGTAAGTGGATAAATAATTGTGCTATATCCATATAATGGAATACTATTTAGCAGTAAAATAGAAAGAAGTACTGGTACATGCATCACCATGCAAAAATCTGAAGAGTAAGTCACGATCAGAGAGACAAACCAGTTCAAGAAGACTATATAATCTATAACTTTATTGGAAATTTCTGGTAAAGGCAAAAGTACAGAGACAGGAAGAAGATCAGTGGTTCCCTAGGTGCAAGTGTTGCTGTCACAGAATCACATCTTTATACATTCTGTGCCCCGAACCATAAACCATAAACCAGTAATTATTTTAAATGTATTAGTTTCTTAAATTATGTAGAAAACAAAATGTGGGTATGAAACCAAAGGTAAAATAATACTGGCTTTTATAATGGCTCATGTGTTTACCTTTACTGAGGCCCTTATTTATTCATGTGGCTTCCTGGTACTGTCCAGTGCCCTTTCATTTCAACCTTGCAAGACTGCTGCCTGTAGGGCAGGTCTGGTGGTCACAGACTGCCTCAGCTTTCGTTTATCCGGGAATCTCTTAATTTCCAGTTTGAATGTCTTAATCTAGTTTTGTTGTTAGGATTCTTGGTTGACTGCTTATTTTGGTTTCTTTTCTTCCTTTTAACACTGAGTATATCAGCCTACTACCTCTGGACTCCATAGTTTCTGATGAAAATCTGACAATCTGTTGAGAATCCCTTGTATGTGATGGTTTGCTTCTCTCTTGATACTTTCAAGATTTTATCTTTGGCTTTTGAAAGTAATGTATCTTGGTGTGGGTCTTTGAGTTCATGTGACTTGAGTCCATTGAGCCACTGTTGGTGGGAATGCAAGCTGGTGCAGCCACTGTTGAGGGTTTTTTTTTAACATTTATTTATTTATATATGAAAGAGAGGAGGGAGAGCATGAATGGAAGTGGCAGAGGAAGAGAGAATCTGAAGCAGACTGCATGCTGAGCATAGAGCCTGACACAGGGCTTGATCTCAAGAACCTGAGATCATGACCTGAGCCGAAACTGGGAGTTGGCTGGTTAACCAACTGCACCACCCAGGTGCCCCAAGCTTCTTGAATGTTTATATTCATACCTGTCATCAAATTTGGGAAGTTTTCAGCCGTTATTCAAATATTTTCTCTACCCCCTTCTCTCTCTCTCTCTTTCTGGGATTCCCATGATGTGTACATTGCTTGGCTTTCTGGTATCCCACAGGACCCTTAGGCTCTGTTCGTCTTTCTTCAAACTTTGTTCTTTATACTCGAGAATTTTTCTTGTCTTGTCTTCAAGTTGCTGATTCTTCTGCCTGCGCAAATCTGCCTTTGAAGCCTTCTAGTGAGTTTTTCATTTCAGTTATTGTACTGTTTAGCTCTAGAATTTTTTAATTTCCTTCTAGGTTTTTTTTTCTTTTTTTCCGTCTAGGTTTTTAATCTCTATTTTCATTTTGTTTACATATTGTTTTCTTGACTTTTTCCATATCTTTCTTTAGTTTTTTTGAGCATTTTTTTGAGATTTTATTTATTTATTTGACACAGAGAGAGAGCGAGTAAGAGGTAGAGTGCACGAGGAGGGAGAATGGCAGGCAGAGGGAGAGGGAGAAGCAGGCTCCCTACTAAGCAAGGAGCCTGACCTGGGGCTCGATCCCAGGACCCTGGGATCATGACCTGAGCTGAAGGCAGATACTTAATGGACTGAGCCACCCAGGCACCCTGAGTTTTTTGAGCATCTTTAAGAGAGGGTTGTTTTAATGTTTTTGTCTACTATATCTACCAGTAAGTCTTTTTCATGGTCATATTTTGCTAATCTTTTTTCCTTGAGAAGGCCATACTTTTCTGTTTCTGTTTCTATATATGATTTGTGATTTATGTTGTTGTTGTTGAACACTGGACATTTGAATCTAATAATGTGGTCACTCTGGAAATCAGATTCTCCTCCTTCCTCAAGGTTTACTCTTTTGTTGTTGTTGTTGTTGTTTTGGCATGTTGGGGGCTGTCTCTTACCAGTGATCAGCCTGAGGTATAAATGTAAGGTCTTCCCAGGTATTTTCTGAGCATTTCCCTGTCCATGTGTGTTCACTCTCCAATTTTCCTCATAAATGCAGCCATTTTTGAATGTCTTAGTCTTTAATGTCTGGCTTCTGAAAGGGGAAAAAAGCAAAAAATGAAGGAAAATGGGGGAACTGACCCTTTAAATGCCCTGGAAGTCACTTCAGGCAGAGGGAGTGGGGCTCACAACAGTGGGAGGAGGTGCAGCTGCAATGGGTACCCACCTTTTTTCCTGAACCTCTGTGATCAGAACAGGAATTGGGTATCATAGCACAGATCCCCAGTATTTGGAAGACAGGTCCTTTTTCTGCCCACCCTGGCTTCCACAGGCTGTGTGTAAGCTGCTTCAGGAACACATGCACAGCTTCTTGCCGCTGGCTGGGGATGCAGGGATGAGTAGCTGCCACTGGACTAAGAGCTGAAATTGACCAAATTGATCGCAGTTTACCATCCATCTTTTCCCCTGAAATTTTTAAGCTGGACTGGACTGGAGTTCTAAACTAGTAATCAGAGAAATCCTGCCAGTGTAATTGTCATCTAGGTGGGGAGACATTCCTGGTGCTTCCTAGTCTACCATCATCCGAGAATCCTCCTCCTCCTCCTCTATATATTACTGTTGAATTCATTAGCCTTTTTTTTTTTTAATTTTTAAAAAAGATTTATTTATTTTAGAGAGAGCATGCATGAGCAGGAGGGCAGAGGGAGAGGGAGAATGAGAGAGAATCTCAAGCAGACTCCCTGCTGAGTTCAGAGTCTGTCATGGGACTTGACTCAGGGCTTGATCTCACGACCCTGAGATCATGACCTGAGCCGAAACCAAGGGTCCTCTGCTTAACTGTGCCACCCGGGCGCCCCTCATTACCCTTTAAAAGTTGGAAAAAATTATATTAATGATATATATGGGCCAGAAATTCAGTTATGTAGATAATTGTGCATGTCTTACCTATATAATGATTGTTTTTCATGAGTTTATTTTCTGTGGCACTTATTTATTTAGTAAACCAGCTTATTGTGAAATAGGTACTATCCATGACAACAGAGATCTGTAACATCTAGCAAAATATATTGATTTGTTTGACAGTATAATCTTACTTAGGTAAAGTGAATCTAAGTTATTTTTGCTAGTTTGCTGAAAAGGTCTCTGACATCAAAGCTAATGTTAGGTGATCGAATCTTTACATTTTGGCTTAGGAAGCGTGTTTTCATTATTGGCTTGGGAATGGAGTCTAAGAGTCAGCCTCCAGGTGTGGCTGCACATTGCTCAGTCATGGGTGTGCTCATGTAATGTTTATGCTTCCAAATCCAGTAGCCTGCAGCCCTTCCTTCCTGCTGATCTTATTTTCCCAGTATCTCTATGGATTTTACTCTTTCATCATTTATGGCTTGGAAAAAGACACTGATGATACATACCCATAGTATTTGGATAATAAGAAGATAGCAGTGCATTTTAGAAAAAAACAAAACAAAACAAAGTTAATGTCAGAAATAATAGCAATTTTTTTTAGGATGACCGTAAATAAATTTGGCAAACACAATTAAGTTTTTACATAAGTACATGATAATTATTCCAAAGCACTAGTATTGACAGAAATGAATCCTTGAAAGTGGTGTTAAACAATCACTTCATGTGATTTGAAGCTAAAGTGATTTTGTCAGCATTGCGGTTTGGTTTAATAATTTGTTGCACTAGGGGCGCCTGGGTGGCTCAGTCGGTCAAGCGACTGCCTTCAGCTCAGGTCATGATCCCAGGGTCCTGGGATCGAGCCCTGCATCGGGCTCCCTGCTTGGCAGGAAGCCTGCTTCTCCCTCTGCCCCTCATCCTGCTTGTGTTCCCTCTCTCGCTGTGTCTGTCAAATGAATAAATAAAATCTTAAAAAAAATAATAATAATTTGTTGCACTAATAGGTGATGATGAGAAGAAAAAATAGTCAAGGAAACAATTTCAGTAATCTTTCACTTAGTTTTGCTCAAGATGCCTGTTTTCCTTAGATCCAAATGCTGTTCACAGGTCAGGAATGACTTTTCTGAGCGATGCCCTTTCATGTCCCCTTCTGCCATCCCAGGCTTCTCAGGTGCTAGTGAGAAGCCCATGTGCTAAGCTACACTGAGGTCCCGGATGTGGGAAGTATCATCTGTTTTTATATATTAAAGCTATTTTAAGGTGTTTCAAAGTAAATGTTGATTCCCTGGGTTTTATAAAAGTATTTTTTTTTTTTTTTTTTTTTTTTTTTACTGCAGATACATAATAAATTCATCCAATTTTCATGGCTTTTTTTTGCTTGTTTGCTTCATTTTCTTTCTTTAGAATACTTTTCACCATTTCCCAGAGAACGTGTTCATCAAATTCCTAAACACTTATGGGGCGCCTGGGTGGCTCGGTCGGTTGAGTGGCCAAGTCTTGTTTTCGGCTCGGATCAAGATCTATGGGGTCCTGGAATCAAGCCCCATGTCAGGCTCTGCGCTAAGTGCGAGTCTGCTCGAGGATTCTCTCTCCCCCCCAACCCCTCCCCTGCTCATGCTCTCTGTATCTTTCTCTCTTTCTCTTAAAATAAATAAATAAATCTTTAAATTCCTAAACACTTACATGTGAGCTATTGAGAAAATCAGCAACATCAAACTCTTTAATTCATTTGGAATTCACTTATTTGTAGGTTATAAATGGGTTTCTTCATTGTGATTTGGCAGCCTTTTATTTATAAGATATTCCAACCAATTCCTCAAAGTAGTATCTCTTTATATGTCTAAGGATAGCAAGACAGAAATATACATGAGTGTCTCAGTCAGTTTGAGCCACACTTGCAAGTTACCATGGACTGGGTAGCTTAGATAACAAACATTTGTCACAGCCCTGGAGGCTGAAAATCCAAAATCAGGGTGCTTCCCTGTCTGGGTTCCAGTGAGGGCTCTCTTCTAAATTGCTGAAAGCCTACTTCTTACATCCTTACATGGTGGAAAGAGGGCAAGCTAGCTCTCCGGCCTCCTCTTACAAGGGCATAATCCTGTTCGTGAGTGCTCTAGTCTCATGGCCTAATACCTCCCAAAGCCCCCTCCTCCAGATACCATCACAATGTGCATTAGACTTCAACACAGGAGTTTTTGGAGTGAGGGCACAAACATTCAGTCAGTAACAGGGTGTGTATGCTTACATACCCTCTCCTTCTCTCGCTCCCCTCCCTCTCCTCTCCCTTCTCTTTTCCCTGCTGCCCTCCTTTCTCTTTCCCTTCTCTTTCCTCTTTCCTTCTTTCCTTCACTTGTGTGACTTGTGCATGTGCACCCTCCCCCCATCTAAGTAGGTATGCATATGTTACATAAATACATTCTGTGGTTTAGTGGAAAAAACTAGAACTTGGAATTAGAAGTCTGGTATTTAGTCATAACTATACCATTTATTAGTAATGTGACCTTAGGTATGTTACTCTTTAAGCTTAAGTTCACCAGCAAAATGGGAATAGTGTATATTCTGTACTGTTTCATAAAGTTTTTGTGAGAATAATTGATCCTGTGTAATTATGTTTCAATAATTCTTTTACCTAATTTGTTCTAAAGAAATAAAAAATGAATTCTATATTGTAGTACGAAACCAAGGAAATGCTTTATAGATAAGCAAAAACCATCAAGAATAAGAAATGCCTTTGTTTATATCAGGCAGCTATAAATATGACAAGAAAGTAGAATTTGGGGTCTAATTCTCTTCAGTGAAATAAATGAGATGCCTTGTATTACAGTCCAGCAAATGGGACACCAATAGGGTGTGTTTTTAATGTTACTTAGATCATTCTTTTGCTTTGTGGTTTTTTATTTTGCATTTTTCTTTAAAAAACCTAAGATTATATCAAGTACTTGTTTGAATTCTTTTTCCATTCTTTTATAGTTTTTCTTTATTACACTAGTATTTCATATTTCAGATT
Source organism: Mirounga angustirostris (assembly GCF_029215605.1). Classification (NCBI taxonomy): domain Eukaryota; kingdom Metazoa; phylum Chordata; class Mammalia; order Carnivora; family Phocidae; genus Mirounga; species Mirounga angustirostris. The sequence goes on along the minus strand of NW_026991711.1, from coordinate 11,080,991 downwards.
TATTTTGTAGGGTGATATGAAGTTGAGATCTAATCAGTTCCATTGTTTCAAATTTTAATTCCAGTATAGTTAATATACATTGTTAAATTAGGTTCAGATGTACAATATAGTGATTGAACAATTCCATACATTACTCAGTGCTCATCATGATAAGTGTGCTCTTAATCCCCATCACCTATTTCACCCATCCCCTCACCCACTTTCCCTCTTGTTCTCTGTGGTTAAGAGTCTCTTTTTTAGGGGCGCCTGGGTGGCTCAGTTGGTTAAGCGACTGCCTTCGGCTCAGGTCATGATCCTGGAGTCCCTGAATCGAGTCCCTCAGCAGGCTCCTTGCTCAGCAGGGAGTCTGCTTCTCCCTCTGACCCTCCCCCCTCTCATGTGCTCCTCTCTCTCATTCTCTCTCTGTCAAATAAATAAATAAAATCTTAAAAAAAAAAAAAAGAGTCTCTTTTTCTTTGTTTTGTTAGAATTAGTTCCATTTATTCACTTGTCTATCCTTTCCTTATTGATTATAAATGTTACATTGAACCTATGCAAAATTCTTAAAATCTATTATGGTCTAATTTCCAAATTTTTCTCTTTATTTTCATTTGTCATTCTATCCTTATATTAATAATTTATTATTTTTTTCTAAAATTTATTGATCATTCTTCTAGCCGAGCTTTGAAGGCACTTTGATATTGGAATTGCCTTTAAGTTTGGGTAGGATAGACCTCAAACGTTGAAGTTTTTCAAAAAAAATATGACTGTATTTATCAAAGTCTCTTTGTTTCCCTCATCAAAGCTTTATAATTTTTTATTGTAAGGCTCGATTTCTTGCTATTCTTAGTTTATGTCTTTGTGTCATTATTCTTAGGTTGTTTATATGTTGTATTATGGACGGGATCTTTTTCTCATTTTTAAAATGATTACTGATTTGGTAAAGAGAAGCTAATGATATTTGTATTTCTTTTTTTGAATTAAAAAATAACATCAGAATTTACCATCTTAACCATACCAACTTAACCATTTTTAAGTATACAGTACATTCATGTTAACTATATGCACAGTATTGTGCAACAGATCTCTAGAAGGTTTTGGGGCACCTGGGTGGCTCAGTCGTTAAGCGTCTGCCTTTGGCTCAGGTCATGATCCCAGGGTGCTGGGATCGAGCCCCGCATCGGGCTCCCTGCTGAGCAGGGAGCCTGCTTCTCCTTCTCCCTCTGTCTACCACTCTGCCTACTTGTGCTCTCTCTCTGTCAAATAAATAAATAAAATCTTTAAAAGAAAAAAAAGATCTCTAGAAGGTTTTCATCTTGTAGAACTGAAATTCCACCCTCACTGAATGACTTCTCTTTCTTCTCCCCCAAGTCCTTGGCAACCACCATTCTTTCTGTTACCGTGAGTTTGGTTACTTTACTAGTTGCATTTTTTGTAATAATTCTTCTTCCTAAACTTAAAAAAACCTATTATAATACTTTTTTACTTGATTTCTTTCTTTTTTTTTTTTTTTAAAGATTTTATTTATTTATTTGACAGAGAGAGACACAGTGAGAGAGGGAACACAAGCAGGGGGAGTGGGAGAGGGAGAAGCAGGCTTCCCGCGGAGCAGGGAGCCCAATGTGGGGCTCGATCCCAGGACCCTGGGATGACCTGAGCCGAAGGCAGACGCTTAACGACTGAGCCACCCAGGCACCCCTTTACTTGATTTCAAGAGGGGCAATCCTATAACCTTCTGAATCACTTGGTATGCCTCTGGGTACAGGTAACAGAAAACCCTATTCAGACTGACAACAGTTCTCACCTCACAGTGAACAGGAAGCTCAGAGGAGAGAAAAGACAAAGCTCAGTTTGTTCATCTGCTAATGCCACATTCTCTTAGCCTCACTTTCTTCTCTCTGTGGCTTTTTCATAAGGCTGTGTTGGGATAGCTGTAGAAGTTTCAGGAGTCAAATCTAGATAAGGTTCCGAGGATTATGTCTGTCTCTAAGTGAGGACACCTTTCCCAGCTGTTTCCCGACCAGCTACTTCTCAGTTCTTACTGACCAGAAGTAAAACTCCTATCCGTTACGAAGTCAGTCACTGCAAAGGGAATTGGATTATCATGGTTGTCTTGGACTAATTTTCTGGTGTGAAATAGATGTTGAGTAATCAACTAAAGTGACCACCACATTTTCCAATTACTCAATGCCTTCCTTTTTACTAGAACTTCCAGTACAGTTTCATGTTTAAGAGCAAAAGCTTTTAGGGGCACCTGGGTGGCTCAGTTGTTAAATGTCTGCCTTCGGCTCAGGTCATCCCAGGGTCCTTTGATCGAGCTCCGCATCAGGCTCGCTGCTTGGCCAGGAGCCTGCTTCTCCCTCTTTTGCTCCCCCTGGTTGTGTTCCGTCTCTGGGTGTCTCTCTCTCTGTGTCAATAAATAAAATCTTAAAACAAAACAAAACAAAACAAAACCAAAGCCTTTTGTGCCAGAGACTTGGATTTCCCCTGGTTCTGCCAGTCCGTCACTATTATCTTGGTATAAATTATTTAATTTGTTTTGAACTCTGTTTCCTCATCTGTAGTCGTGGAGATAATAGTAGTTCTTACAGAGTTTTTGTCGATGTCAAATGAGCTATAAAATAATATGCCCATTTAATTCTAGCTATCCTTGCCCAATTTTCTTTTTTAGAATTTCTAATGACAAAGATTCCATTTCAAGGATAATGCCCATAATGCATGCTTGTTTTATTTTTTACTAGCTGAAGCGCCTTGAGTGTTTCTAATATCGAGATACGTTAGCAATTGGTAAGAAGTATTTTTTTCTTGTATTAAGGATGTGTTTTTCCATTCCATTTTGAATAAGAGAATCATATACAGATATTAAGTATAATCACATTTCTTTTAATATCATCTATTGGTCATTATAAGAGTTGAGTTAGAAAATGTAGATAATTTAGCAGGGAACAAAATGATTTAAAAAAAAAATCCTGTCCCCATTGAGCTTACATTCAAGCAGATGGTAGATAGACAAAACAGGTCATTAAGCTGTGTGATATGATGATAATAATAATGATAAATATTTTGGTGATAAAACAGGGAAGGGCTATAGATTATCCTGGAGGTGGATGGTGGGGTAGTTGGAGTTTTAATTTGGATCACAGGGAAGTGGTTGGCAGGAAAGATTAGCAGGATGAGAAGATTAACTTTAGAGCAGAGATCTAATGGAGGAAGGGAGCGAGTCACATGAATATCTGGAAGAAGAACCTTCCCATGAGAGGAGAAAGCAAATGCAAAGCCCCTGAGATTGGGGTGCCTGGCTGGCTCAGTTGGTAGAGCATGCAGCTCTTGATCTCGGGGTTGTAAGTTCAAGTCCCCATGTTAGGTGTAGAGATTACTTAGAAATAAAATCTTAAAGAAAGAAAACCAAAAAACCCCACAAAGCCCCTGAGGTCAAAGTATGCCCTGCTGGTTTGACAAATAGCAAGGAGGCCACTGTAGTGAGAGGAGTGAGGAAGCTGTGCAGTTGGTTTGGGTGGGCCGTTGGAAGGCCTTGGGTTTTCACCGAGTGACATGGGGAGGCACTGCAGAGTCTTGAGCGGAGAAGAACTTGTACTGTATGTAGTAACAAGGGCATTGTGGCCGCAGTGTTGTAAATGACTCTTAAGCGGGAAAGAGGGGAAGCCAGGAAACTGGTTAGGCCTCAAGGTTCTAGGCCTGAGCCCCGGGACACTCCACACTAGCAGGTCGGGAAGGTGAGGCGGATCCGGCGAGGGAGGCTGAGAAGGAACAGCAGTGGAGATAGGCAGAAAAATAGTCTGGGAGGGAGGGAGTTCAGAGAGCCAAGTGCAGAAAGGGTTCAAGGAGGCAGAGGTGTTCAACTGAAATACAGCACATTTGAAGAGTGACTGCTGACCATTGAAGTTAACAATGTGGAGGTCATGGGGGACCTTGGCCAGGGCAGTGTTAGAAAATGTTGTGTGGGAAGTGGTGGTTCAAGGTGGATTGAAGGGGGTTCGAGAACAAGTGGGAAGAGAGAAAATTGGAGATTGTAAGTTCCAGCAACTCTTAGAAGGATTTGCCTTTTTTTTTTTTTTTTTTAATTTTTATTTATTTGACAGAAAGCGAGAGAGGGAACACAACAGGGGAAGTGGGAGAGGGAGAAGCAGGCTTCCCTTGGAGCAGGGAGCCCGATGTGGGGCTCGATCCCAGGACCCTGGGACCATGACCTGAGCCGAAGGCAGATGCTTAACGACTGAGCCACCCAGGTGCCCCAGGATTTGCCTTTTTAAAATATATGTGCTTGTAATGTCTTATTTTGATTTTACAGAAAATGGGCCATTCTGCTTGAAAGGATGTCTTTTTTTTTTTTAAAGCATCTTGTGTTGTCAACATTTCTCTGTATTAAATAGTTTTTTGAAAAAGTGGTTTTCAAAGACTGTACAACATTAGTAACTTGGAAAAAATGAACATAGAATAGGAAACCTTGTTTTCTTGTAAAATTGATAAATCCAGAGAATTAATTTCAATTAGGATATGTGATATTAGGGTCCCTGCAGTGCAGTGAGATTGTGTACCCCACATGTCTTAAACACTGCAGATGTGTGCCAGGCATTCTGTCTGGCTTATTTATGGCAGTCCCTCTATCAGTCAGTTTGGCTGGTAAAATTATACCATCTTTGGTTCTTTTGGCTCCTTCAGTGGGCACTGAGATGTCGGTGCTTGGCATGTGCAGTGGAATGAGCACTGAATGAGGTGTCAGGACTCTGGATTTTGGTCCCAGCACCACTACCCAGTATACAGGTGGTGCAGGTCTCTGTACAAATGCTTCAACTTTTGACTTCAGTTTCCTCCTCTGAGAAATGGCAGTGTTGGATCGAATGATTCCTGACGTGTTTTTTTTTTTTTTTTTTCTTTTTTTCCAGTGCTGATCCTAAGTGAATTGCATGAGGTCAAACAAGACCCTTTGACTTTCTGGTTCCTACTTAAAGCTTCTAGTACCTCTCTTGAGATTTGAGCGGAGGTGAAAGACTCAGGAACAGGAACTCCTTCCCTGTGGCCAACGATAACGCTGATGAAAAGACTTTAGCCTGAAAGGTTTTAAAACATGTAGTGTTCACTTTTAGGGGAGATTACTCCGGGTGTGTGGAGTCAGTTTCTCACCACCCGTGGGAGCTGATCCCCAGTAGAATGTATCCGGGGCATTGACTGGCCACAGAGCCTGCCCTGGGTTTCACTGGTAGCCAGAGCAGCAGAGTGGAAAGTTACATTCACTTGAATCATACTCGTATTGTATTTTCTTTCCTCCTCTGGCTTCCTGATAAGATAGAGAATCAATTTTTTAGTGATTTTTACCTGACACACGCAATTATGTTTTTTTTTCCTTCCTTCCTTTCCTGGTTGTAGATTTATAATTCACTCACCCATTATTAAGTTTTCAGTTAGATGATCAAGGTTTGAGGTTTTAAAATATCATAAGCGTTGAAAGATAGCTGGGGAAAGAAACAGAATAAAGCAGCCATGTGAAAATAGTTGCCAAGGAGAAGCAAGTATTGTACAGTTGCAGTGAGTTCGTTTACTTAAATGTCTCTGAATTTAAAAGGACATATCAAATTGTTAACACACTTATACCATCTATGACAATAAAATACAGCTTTATATCAGACTTGTTTCGTATATGCCCTCAGGTAAGCGGCTTCATTATGACAATGAAGTTCTCCTGACTATATAATTAAAACAACAGTACTTTGGGTGTATGTTCACAGACATACATAGCCATAGTATGCCTTTGGAAATACCTACTTTCATTTGAGCAAATAAGTCTCCTAAAAGCAGCAAAAGGGAGAAAATGTTAATTCAGTCATTAGCCTTTAAGCTTGCTTACTTTTTTTTTTTTTTTTAAAGATTTTATTTATTTATTTGAGAGAGAGAGAATGAGGGAGAACACATGAGAGGGGGGTAGGGTCAGAGGGAGAAGCAGGCTCCCTGCCGAGCAGGGAGCCCGATGCGGGACTCGATCCAGGGACTCCAGGATCATGACCTGAGCCGAAGGCAGTCGCTTAACCAACTGAGCCACCCAGGTGCCCGTAAGCTTGCTTACTTTTTACTGTCTCTGTTATGCTGTTTTTAGTTACTTAATATGAGTATGTCCTGGATGATTTAGAAATCTATGTGAGGTTAAGCACATAATACTAAGTGGCTAAGATGTCTTATTTGTACATTTTTCTTGCTAAATATTACATTTAAAAATATTTTTTCTTTGATTCCGCTATAACAGCTGAACAGAAGACAGAACAGCCTCATTATTGCAGGAGAATTTCTCTGTTCCCTGCAATGACTCCCGAAGCTCTTGCACACTTCATCAGTATTATTGTAATTCTTTGGCTGTCGGACATTTGGCAGCTGTTGCAACCCACCGACAAATCCTATTCATACTTCTTTTCCATTCACCACTGCCGTTGGAGAATTGATTTCTCTTTCCTCTACTCTAACCTTTCCCAATTCTTTTTGGATTGTTCAGTGTGAAACATTTTAATTTCATATCATACAGCTATTCAGCTCACAATCCCTTTTTCAACCTGTCACCAGGGTAACAGCATAGCATGCTTTCTTTAGGCAATCAGGTTTTTATTTCACATGCTTAATGTTGCATTAAATGTTTGCATTTTGCTTAACCCCCCTTAAAAACTTTGAACTCTGGATATGTTTTAAAGGATAATAAAATCCTTGATTTTTGAATTGAAACTAAATCAACACCATCACTACATTCATAGTAAAATGTCAAATGATTAATTTACATAATTCAACGATTATTATTAAAAATCCAAGTTAGCCGATCTGTGTAAGGCAATTTTCTGTAGATAATGGAGGAATATTTGTATATATTTATGTTTAACCTTGTTCCAAAAGAGGATTTAAAGGAGATTTAGAGAGATTTGTCAGAGAAGTAAACATTTAAAAGGGCAATGGAATTGGTGCAGATAGAAAAATATATCTTTTGAAGGTAAGATTTAATTTTTCAATATAATGCTCTTTTCTCTATTTGTGTGTGTTTGTGTGTGTGTGTGTGCTTTAAATATATATACTATAATGATTTATTATTTGATGATGGATGAGGGAATCTACCAGAATGAGATTAAAAGATTCTTCTAGGATATTGATTTGGGCCTTATGTTCATTAACAGCTATTTATACATTTACTTGAGTACGGGCACACCTCAGAGATACTGTGAGTTTGGTTCTAGACTACCACAATAAAGTAAATCTCACAGTAAAGCTGGTCAAATTTTTTGGTTTCCCGGTGCAAATAAAAGTTATGTTTATACTATACTGTAGTCTGTTAAGTGTGCAAAGCACTGTGTCTAAAGAAAGCATGTACACACCATACTTTAAATTACTTCATTGCCAAATAAGTGCTCACCATCATCTGAGCTTTCAGCGAGCTATATAATTGCTGACCACAAATCGCTGTAACAAATCTAATAATGAAAAAGTTTAAAATATCGTGATAATTACCAAAATGTGACAGAGACACAAAGTGAGCAAATGGAAAAGTGGTGTTGATAGACTTGCTTGAAGCGGGATTGCTACAAACCTTCAATTTGCTTAAAAAAAAAAATGCAGTATCTGTGAAGTATAAAGCAGAGCACGATAAAACGAGGTATGCCTGTACTACTTTTTCTTTAAAAGAAATAATCTAATAATAATGATAGATTAGTCAAGATGAAAAATGAATGTTTAGATCTTGATTTTTTGAATTGAATAGACTTGAGTTTCTCTTTATAGACCTACTTTCCATCTTTATTTGAAGTAACAGTTTCCGTGAACTTTGTTCTGTGTATAAATTTTATGAAATTTGGAATATTCTAAGAAATACAAAGAAATGTGTAAGAAAAGAGCAGAGATTAGTAATCCATGTTGTCTGAAAGCACTGTTAATTTAAAAAAATATTAGCATAGTAGCTCTTTAAGTGTCCTAATATTCCCTTATGTAATCACTAAAGTTCTCACATTAATCTATAGGATAAACTCTGAATTAAGCTGCCCATTTTTTTCTTTTAAACTGTCTTTTTATTTTACTTAAAAAAATTGATTTAGTATTTTTGGAATTTCTGGCTTCTCACGGTGTGTCAGACTAATTTCATACTGTGAGTGCTCATGTGTAATGAATGGCCCTGAATCTAGGTCTGGATGGTCTAGATGACCAGTGTCCTGGCCTTCTACCTCACAAAGGTCACTTTCTTTTGGTACAATAAATTCCTGAATATATATTTTAATGATAATAACTTTTTACCTTCAGAGTTAGAGTTACTAGATTATTCCAAAAGGAACAACTAGCACTCCTTGTGATAAGTTCCTTGGGCTTAGAGTAATAACAATTCCTGCCCTTTAGGATGCTTAAAGTGGGATGGGATAGGTAGACATTAAACAGAAAATAATTCTGAAGACTGCTAGAGGAGAAGTGCAGCTTGTCCTGGTGAGGGAAAGGAATCTCACTTGCAGGTTAGCAATATTATGTCAATGTCCAGTTTTCAGTAAAATGTTACAAGACATGCAAAGAAATGTGGAAGTATGTTCCTTTTACAGGTTAAAAAATCAATAGTAACTGTCCAGGAGGGGCCCAAATGTTGTGCTTTATTATGCAATAACCTTAAATAACCTGTTAAAAATATATTCAAAGGACTAAAGAAAACCAGATATAAAGAATTAAAGAACAGAATGGCAACCGTGTTTCACTAAATAGAAAATACTGATAAAAATTCTAGAGATGAAAATACAATGCCTACAATGAAAAGTACACTAGGGAGGACTCAACCATAGGTTTGAGCTGGCAAAAGAAACTATCAGCAATTTTGAAAATACATTAATTGAGATTATCTAGTGTGAAGAATAGAAAGAAAAATGAATAGAGCTTCAAAGACCTATGGGATACCATCACATGTACTGACATACATGCTGAGTCCCAGAAGGTGAAGAGAAAAAAGATAAAGGGATGGAAAGAAGATTTAAAGAAATCATAGCCAGGGGTGCCTGGTTGGCTCAGTAGGTAGAGCATGTGACTCTTGATCTCAGGGTCATGAGTTTGAGCTCCACTTTGGGTGTAGAGCTTACTTAAAAAAGAGCAAAAAACATTTCAAATTTCGTGAAAAACATTAATCTGTACATTCAAGAAACTTGGTAAACTAGGAGAAGCTCAAAAAGATCTATATCTACACACATCATTGTCAAACGGTGAAAAACCAAACAGAATCTTAAAAGCAGCAAGAGAAAAATGACTCATCCGGTGAAAGGGGGATTCTCAATAAGATTAGGAGGTAACATCTCATCAGAAACCATGGAGCCCTGAAGAGAATAGGATGGTATATATATATAAAGTGCTGAAGAAAAACAAAAACAAAAAAAGAATGCCACCAAAGACTTCTATATCCAGCAAAACTATCCTTTAAGAATGAAGGTGACATTAAGACATTCCCAGGTAAACAACACCCAAGAGGAATCCATTGCTAGCAGACCTACTCTACAAGAAGTATGAAATGAAGTTCTTCAGGGTGAAATGAAAGATTTAAAGAAATCATAGCCAGGGGTGCCTGGTTGGCTCAGTAGGTAGAGCATTCTGTTTCTAAACAGAAACTTAAATACACATGAAGTAATAAAGTGGTGAAAGATTACTACATCAGTAAACATAAAAGACCATGGAAATTTTCGTGTTTTTACTTTGTACATCTTTTTTCTTCTGATTTAAAAGATAACTGCATAATGCAATAGTTATAATTCTAAGTTGATAGGTGCACAATATATACAGATGAAATTTATATGACAATAGGACAGATGAGGGTGGAGGAAGCAAGATATATTGGAGCAGATTTCCTGTATGATATTGCAGTTGAGTTAGCATTAATCCAAACTATGTGTTTAAACCTAAGGTGCTAATTGTAATCCCTAGGGTAACCACTAAGAAAATAGCTTTTAAAAGTAGTAAATGAGGGGCGCCTGGGTGGCTCAGTTGGTTAAGCGTCTACCTTCAGCTCAGGTCATGATCCCAGGGTCCTGGGGTTGAGCTCTGCATTGGGCTTCCTGCTCAGTGGGGAGCCTGCTTCTCCCTCTTCCGCTCCCTCTGCTTGTGCTCTCCCCCTCTTTTTCTTTGTCTCTCTCACTGTCAAATAAATAAATTTTTTTTTTTTAAGTAGTAAATGAAACATCAAGGGAATTAAAATGGTACACTAGAAAAATAAAAGAACGCAGTAATGGATGAATCGAGAACAAAAAAGACATATATAAAGAGCAAAAATCAAAATGAGAGAGATAAATCCTACTTGAGTATATTAAATGTAAAGCGATTAAGCATGCCAGTCAAGGGCAGATTGGCAGAATGGATAAAAAACAAGATCAAAGTATATGCTTTCTACAATAGACACTATTTTTAAATTTTTCTATCCATTTATTTAGTTTTCATCATGATAAGTGTACTCTTTAATCCCCATTCCCCCACCCCCTCCCTTCTGGTAACCATCAGTTCTCTATAGTTAAGAGTCTGTTTCTTGGTTTGTCTCTGTTTTTTCCCTTTGCTCATTTGTTTTGTTTCTTAAATTCCGCATATGAGTGAAATCGTATGGTATTTGTCTTTCCCTGACTTACTGCACTTAGCATTATACTCTCTAGCGCCATCCATGTCGTTGCAAATGGCAAGATAAACAAGATCAAACTGAATGCTTTCCATAATAGATATACTTTAAATTCAAAGACACAATAGGTTGAAAATAGGATAGGGTTATCAGACAAATATTTGTAATACTAATTTTGTTATTACTAATGCTAATATCAGACAAAATAATTTTTTTAAAGATTTCATTTATTCATTTGACAGAGCACAGCAGGGCGAGTGGCAGGCAGAGGGAGGGGGAGAAGCAGGCCCCCCGCTGAGCAGGGACCCTGATGCGGGGCTTGATCCCAGGACCCTGGGATCATGACCTGAGCCAAAGGCAGACACCCAACTGACTGAGCCACCCAGGTGCCCCCAGACAAAATAATTTTAAGACAAAAATTGTTATTGGAGACAAAGAGATTTTATAATGATACAAGTGTCTATCAGAAAGCTATAAAAGTGATAATTTATGTACCAAATAACACAATTGTTGTGGACTGTTATACCCCGTTTTCACTAATGGATATAGAACAATTGGACAAGATCAACAAGGAAGTAGAAGACTTGAAAAACACTATAAACCAAATAGATCCAATACGTTATCTATAGGCCAGTCCAAGCAACAGCAGTAGAATATGCAACTTAAGGAAATTCACAAATATGTGGAAATTAACCTAAATAACAAGTGGGTTAAAGGAGAAATTACAAGAGAAATTAGAAAATACTTTGAAATGAATGAAAACAAAAACACAGTATCCAAAAACTTATGGGATGCATTGAAATAGTGTTTAGAAGGAAATTTTAGAGCTATAAACACATGTTATAAAAAAGAAGAAAGATACCAATCACCTCATCTTCCACTGTAGGAAAATAGGAAAAGAGCAGTCTAAACCCAAAGCAAGCAGAGGGAAGGAAATACTAAAAATTAAAATGGAAATAAATAGAGAATAGAAAGTAAAGGAGATTAGTAAAAGCAGAATTTGGTTCTTGGGGAGATCAACAGAAATGCAAACCTTTACATAGACTGCCCAAGAGAGAAAGACTCCAGTTGTTACAGTTGGTAATGAAAGAGGAGGTATGCATATGGACCTTACAGAAATTAAAAAGGTTGTAAGGAAATAACCTGAACAGTTGTATGCCAACAAATTTGGCAACTTATAAAATGGAGAAATTTCTGGAAAGATGCAAGCTACGGGCACGGAATCAAGAGAAAATAGAAAACCTGCATAGACCTGAAACAAGACTGAATCCATCATCACAAAACTTCCCAGAAAGAAGAGCCTGGGACTGGAAGACTTCACCGGTGAATTGAGTGAGGTATTTAGAGGGGAATTAATACCAATTCCTTACAAACTCTCCCAAAAATAGAAAAGGGAAAAATTTGCAATTCATTCTATGAGAGCAATATTACCATGACCCTAAAATCAGTTAAAGATGTTATGAGAAAAGGAAACTAGAGACCAAAATCCCTCATAAATGTTAATGCAGCAGTCCTCCACAAAATACAAACAAATGGAACCCAGGAATATATAAAATGATTATACACTGTAACCAGGTGAGATTTGTCTTAGGAATACATAGTTGGCTTAACATCCAAAAATCAGTGTAATAAACCATATTAATAAAGGACGGAATTCACAGGATTATCTCAAATGCAGGGGAAAAAAAAAAAAAAACATTTGACAAAATCCAACAGCCTTTCATGATAAAAACCACTCAGCTGATTAGGAATAGAAGGGAACTTCCTCATCCTGATAAAGGCCATTTCTGAAAAACCTGCAGCTAATATTATATTTAATGGTATATGACTGAATGTTTTCTCCCTAGGATCAGGAATAAGACAAGGATGTCTGTTAATTTTTTTTCAGCATTGTACTGGAGTTCCTAGGCTAGTTTGGAAGAAAAATAAAAAGTGTTAAGATGGGGAAGAAACAAAACTGTATTTCCAAATGACATGGTCTTATATGTAGGAAGTCTTAAGGAATTTACAAAACGATTTTTTTTTCCCGTTTGACAGGGAGTACTTTATTTAAACCCATCAGAGAAATGGACAGCTTGGGTCTGTAACAAAGCATTGTGTTTTAAAGCATAGGTCAGTAATTGTATATGAAAATAGACACTCCTACATACAGATGAACTGATCAGGGCACAACTTCTCAATGTTCAAAATAGAATAAGCTTCCCTGTTAAAGCAGCACGTTTGTGACATTTTTAACTTTAGTTTTCCTCTCCTCCTCCTTCAACGGAATCCACACCATCCTCATAATCCTCCTCAAGGGCAGCAGTGTCCTCATGGGCCCCGAAAACACTCCTTCCTCCATGCCCTCACTCACATACCAGTGAAAAAGGCACACGTGGCGTACATCAAGTCAAACTTGTGGGCCAGGCGAGCCCAGGCCTCAGCAATGGCTGTGGTGTCGCTCAACATGCACACAGCTTACTGTACTTTGGCCAGGTCTCCACCAGGTACCACAGCGGGAGGCTGGTGATTAATGCCCACTTTGAAGCCATTTTGAAGCGCATTGGCCCACACACTGGATGGTATGCTTGGTCTTGATGGTGGCAAGGGCACTATTGACATCTTTGGGAACCATGCAGGCACAGTACAACAGGCAGTAAGCCATGTATTTACCATGGCGAGGGTCACATTTCACTGTCTGGTTGGCTGGCTCAAAGCACACATTGGTGATCTCTGCTATAGAAAGCTGTTAATGGTGGCTTTCTCAGCAAAGATGACGGGGGCATATGTGACCAGAGCGAATTGGATATAGGGCTAGGGAACCAGGCTGGTCTGAATTCTGTCAGATCAACATTCAGAAATCCATCAACTTTGAGGGATGCAGTAATGGAGGACACAATTTGACCTATTAACATATTTAGGCGAGTGTAGGTTGGACATTCAATATTGAGGTTTATATGACATGTCATAGATGGGCTCGTTGTCTACCATGAAGGCATAATCAGAGTGCTCCATGGTGGTGTGGGTAGTGAAGATGGTGTTGTAAGGCTCAACTACAGCTGTGGAAACCGGGGGCAGGAACAGGGGGCACGGCTGGGTAAATGGAGAACTCCAGCTCGACTTCTTGCCATAATCGACAGAGAGATGTTCCATCAGAAGGGAGGTGGGCCGGAACCAGTCCCCCCTCCATAGCTGTGGAAAACCAGGAAGCTTTGAAGACCATGCATTGGCCGGCCAGTTTCTGAATTTTGTCCAAGACAAGGTCAGTGATCTCCTTGCCAATGGTGTAGTGCCCTCTGGCATAGTTATTGGCCGCATCTTCCTTGCCTGTGATGAGCAGCTGAGGGTAGAAGAGCTAGAGGTAGGTGCCAGTGCAAACTTCAGTGACTGGGTCCATGCTTACCAGCACCCGTCTCACTGAAGAAGGTGTTGAAGGAGTCATCTCCTCCCCCAGTGGTCTTGTCACTTGGCATCTGGCCATTGGGCTAAATGCTGTGTTCTAGGCAATAGTGCTCCCAGCAGGTGTTGCTCATCTGGACACCAGCCTGGCCATCATGGATGGAGATGCAGTGTCCTCATGGGCCCTGCTTTGCCGCCGACTAGCAGACGGCGGAGAGGAAGAGGAGAGGTGGTTGCTTCTTACAGTGCGACTCTTAGGCGGTCGATAGAATCACAAAAATCTGTTAGAACTAATGACTTTTGCGAGATTGCAAGATACGAGAATGACATGCAAATATCAGTTTTATTTTTATACGGTACCAGTGTACAAACTGAAAAGGCAATTAACAATTTTATTTACGATAGCACCAAAAGAATATAATACTGAAGCTTAAATTTTTTAAAAAGAAGTGTAAGACTTGTGTGCCGAAAACTACAGAACAGTTTTTGATACAAATTAATGACAACTCAAATGAATAAACTTCCCACGTTCATGGATCAGAAGACCTAAGATGGTAGTACTCACCCCAACATGTTGTACAAATTTTGTGCAGTCCCTCTCACAATCTCAGCTGTGTTTTTTGCAGAAATGGTCATCTGATTACAAAATTTGTATGAAAGTGCAAGGGACTCAGCATAGCCAAAATAGTCTTGAAAAAGAACAAAACGAGGCGACTTCTACTTCCGCATTACAAAGTTTGTTACAAAGCTGCAGTGATACAGACAGTGTTGTACTGGCATAAGGATAGACGTGTTGATCAATGGAATAGAGTGTAGGGTCCAACATAGTTAAAGTATGATCAGTTGATTTCAACAAGTGTATGAAGACAATTTAGAGTATTTACATATAATTTTTTAAATAAATGCTGCTGGGGCAACTGGATATCTTCATGCAAAAGATCGAAGTTGGTCCTCTCCCTATACCATACACAAAAATGAACCTAAAAAGAAAAAAAATTAGTCGTAAAAGTAAGAGCTTTGTTAACTTTGGGTTAGGTGATGATTTCTTACGTAAGATGTCAAAGGCACAAGAAACAAGGAAAAAAAAAAAGCTTATATGCTTTAAAAGGCACCATCAAGTAAGTAAAAAGCCTAACCCTAACCCAACCTACAGAATAGGAGAAAATACTTGCAAATCATATATTTGTTGTTAGGAGACTTTTGTCTAGAATATGTAAAGAACTCTTACAACTCAATAGTAAAGAGACAGCCCAATTTAAAAAAGGGCAAAGGACATGAATAGAAATTTTTCCAAAGATGATACACAAATTACCAACAAGCCTCTGAAAAGAGGCTCAGAATTATTAGTCTTCAGGAAAATGCAAATCAAAACCACAATGAGCTGCCACTTTATGTCCATTAGGGTGGCTGTAATGAAAAAGATGGACAATATCAAAGTGTTGGTGAGGATGTGGAGAAATTGGAACCCTCGTACATTCCTGGTAGGAATTAGAATAAAATGGTGCAAACCTGGAAATATTTGGCACTTTCTCAAAATGTATGACATTACCTCATGACCCAGCTATTCTCCTTCCAGGGTTATACCCGAGGGAAATGAAATCTTAGGTCCACACAAATGTTGCATATAAATGTTCATACTGACATTTTTCATAATGAGTGAACAGAAACAACCCTAATGTTCACGAAATGATATATAATATTAAATAAAGTGTGTGTATTTTTAGAATGGAATATTATTCAGTGATAAAAAATAACTGACACTTCCTACAGCATGGATGAAATTTGAAAACACTATGCTAAATGAAGGGAGGCATCATAATAGACCACAACTTTTTTGATTCCACTTATATGAAGTATCTAGAATAAGCAAAGCTGTAGAAATAGAAGGTACATTAGTAGTGGTGTAAGGCTGTGGAGGTTGGGCGAGGGGAACATGGAGTGACTGCTAGAGGGTCCACATTTTCCTTTTTGGGGTTATGAAAATGTTGTAAAATTGCGTGGGTGATGGGTACACAACCCTGGATATACTAAGCACTATTGAATTATGCAGTTTAGATGGGTTAAATTTATGGTGTGTGAGTTTTATGTCAGTAAAGCTGCTAAACATTTTTAAAATGTAATGTATTTTATATTCAATAACTTATTTTCCTACTGGTATAATAGAAGTTCAAATTTTAGGAATTAAAATGAGATGGGATTACTTCTCCTCATAAAGTGTTTATATGACTGCTCTCAGTTACGTGAATAAACTTTACGAGTATAGATGTCAGGTGTTCCTGGGCTACTACATGGTGGGTAGAAGTGGTACATATTTGTGATCCAGTATTCTTCCATTTTTTATTTCCTCCTCTGCCTTTGAATGTGAGTGATATAAAGTTAAATCAGCATGTAGAATTTCTTTTTTTTTTTTTAATTTTATTTTATTATGTTTTGTTAGTCATCATACATTACATCATTAGTTTTTGGTGTAGTGTTCCATGATTCATTGTTTGCGTATAACACCCAGTGCTCCATTCAATACATGCCCTCCTTAATACCCATCACCGGGCTAACCCATCCCCTCCCCCACCTCCCCTCTAAGACCCTCAGTTTGTTTCTCAGAGTCCATACTCTCATGGTTCGTCTCCCCCTCCGATTTCCCCCCCCCCTTCATTTTTCCCTTCCTACTATCTTCTTCTTCTTCTTTTTTTTAAACATATAATGTATTACTTGTTTCAGAGGTACAGGTCTCATTCATCAGTCTTACACAATTCACAGTGCTCATACCCTCCCCAGTGCCCATCACCCAGCCACCCCATCCCTCCCGCCCCCCCACCACTCCAGCAACCCTCAGTTTGTTTCCTGAGATTAAGAATTCCTCATATCAGTGAGATCATATGGTCTTGTCTTTCTCTGATTGACTTATTTCACTCAGCATAATACCCTCTAGCTCCATCCACGTTGTTGCAAATGGCAAGATTTTGGTTTTTTTTTTTTGTTTTTTGATGACTGCATAATATTCCATTGTATATATATACCACATCTTCTTTATCCATTCATCTGTTGATGGACATCTTGACTCTTTCCATAGTTTGGCTGTTGTGGACATTGCTGCTATAAACATTGGGGTGCATGTACCCCTTTGGATCACTACATTTGTATCTTTGGGGTAAATACCCAGTAGTGCAATTGCTGGGTCATAGGGTAGTTCTATTTTCAACTTTTTGAGGAACCTCCATACTGTTTTCCAGAGTGGCTGCACCAGCTTGCATTCCCACCAACAGTGTAGGAGGTTTCCCCTTTGTCTGCATCCTTGCCAACATCTGTCATTTTCTGACTTGTTAATTTTAGCCATTCTGACTGGTGTGAGGTGGTATCTCATTGAAGTTTTGATTTGGATTTCCCTGATGCTGAGTGATACTGAGCACTTTTTCATGTGTCTGTTGGCCATTTGGATGTCTTCTGCCCATTTCTTGATTGGATTATTTGTTGTTTGGGTGTTGAGTTCGGTAAGTTCTTTATAGATTTTGGATACTGGCCCTTTAACTGATATGTCATTTGCAAATATCTTCTCCCATTCTGTCGGTTGTCTTTTGGTTTTGTTGACTGTTTCCTTTACTGTGCAAAAGCTTTTTATCTTGGTGAAGTCCCAATAGTTCATTTTTGCCCTTGCTTCCCTTGCCTTTGGCGATGTTTCTAGGAAGAAGTTGCTGCGGCTGAGGTCGAAGAGGTTGCTGCCTGTGTTCTCTAGGATTTTGATGGATTCCTGTATCACATTTAGCTCTTTCATCCATTTTGAGTCTCTTTTTGTGTGTGGTGTAAGGAAATGGAGCATGGAGAATTTCTAGTTTCTATTGTGGTATAGCTTACTTATTTCCTACTAACCCTCCTCCAGAAAACAGTTATAAGCTCTGGAGAAGATCTACAACCATTTGAAGGCTCTGGATAACAACTGAAACCAGTCAGAATTCAAATGGACTTTGAGCATTTGTAGAAGGAAGCCACACTGGTTGAACTCCACACGTATATGGCGCTTCCCCTGAAGGTGGTCACCATTGCACGCATGTATCCGAGCATGGCTGGAGTTCAGGAGTTAACCACAATCTTACTGACTTGAGGTCTTGGAGAATGATGCTTAGAATTGTAAGAACTGCTGAAAATTGAACAGGGATATCATGGCAAAAAGAGAGCAACAGAGTGAGGATTTCCATATCTGAATTTAGCTTCCCTCAAATAGATGGTTGACTCCTGAAATGTGCATGCATAAAGACTTCAGGAATTCCAGCATTGAATCCTGCTGGAATGATGAATGAACTGAACTGAAATTTCAGTTGCTGCCTGCCAAGGAGATGGTAATGTTTGGAGTTTGATCCTCACCAAATTTGAGGGGCTTGTAAATGCCTTGAGTTTTCCATGAAAACCCCAGAGGGACCATGTCTTAGGAGAAACACTATGTTTCTGGAATAAGGACTTTCAATGACTTCTGGATTTGGACTTTTAATTCCCTAAGAACAAAACCAAATAGCACAAAGGTGAGTCTCCACGACTTCAGAGTGATCAGCCAGTAATTTAACTGCCTACTGTAGTGAAAATCGGTACTTTTTAGGGAAAGATAACAGAAAAATACAGTCTCTATAACATTTCCACAACCCGCGATACAAAAAACAATTCACTTGAACTACAGTTCAAGAATTAAAATTGACCCATGGTCAAGTGAAAAAGCAGTCAGTAGAAACCAACTATGAGACTACTAAGATGTGATCAGGGGATAGGACTTTTAACACAGTTATTAAAATTATTGTCAAATATTAAAGATCAAAATGAGGGAGTTGATAGGGCATGTAAGCATTGATCTGGAAACTAAGAAATTACCAACTAGAAATTCTAGATCTAAAATGGTACTGTCTCTGCAATGGAAAACTTACAGGCGAGGCTGAAACACATACTGGTGCTGGCAGAGGAAGAGTTGGTAAACTTAGAAGAATAGAGACTATACAGTCTGAAGAGAAAGTACTTATTTTGCAAGTCTCAGTGACCTAAGTTGATAGGATTAGGAAGTTTAACTTATATGTATTTGGAGATACAGAAGAAAGAGAAGACAGAAAATGGGGAAAAATACCTGAAAAATATTGGGTTATCTCCTTTAGATTGGAAACGGGACAGAGTTGTATTTGTCACTTTTATTCAACATTATGCTAGCGATCCTGGCCAGTACGATAGGAAATAAAAAAGTCCTGGAGATCAGAAACGGAGAAGTAAAGTTGTTCCTCTTCACAGAGGAGTTGTATTTTCATAGAAACCTGTAAGGAATCTATGAAACAATTACTGGAATAAATTTAGCAGAGTTGCAGGATAAAAAGTCAATCAAATATAAATTGTGTTCCGATAAACTAGCAAAAATGAATGACTATTAACAGTTTTATTTAATAGAGCCTGAAAAACTTAGGTAAATACTTTAACAAATGAAATTCTAGACCGTCACTTGCCAGAGTACTAAGGCTTGGAAAAATAATGAAGCGTAAGTTTCCCAGACAACTTAATAGGTTACTTAAGAAAACTCTAAGGAATCTATGATACAACTAATAAAATTAAAACAAAAATAGGTATAATTACAACAAAAGAGACTCAAGACTGCCACACTTTGCCAAGAAAAATTCAAAATGTAAAATAGATGAGAGCTATTATTTACATGGATTGGATAAAATACTGTTAAGGTGTCAGCTCTCCTTCCATGAATGAAGAGATTCAGTGCAAGCCCAAACGTAATCCCATTGGGGTTGCTTTGGGGAGGATGGAGAAGAAATTGCCTGTTGGTTTTGAAATTTGTATGAAAATGCAAAGGGATCTAGAATAGCTAATACTGCCTTACTGATGGACAAAGCTACAGAACTTGGTCTACAGATTTTCTTGAAACAACTAGATGAACCTTACCTCTTCCTCTTTCCCATCACCCAAGAAAAAGATGAATCACAGCTCTACATATAAAACCTCTAAAGGAAAATGTGAATATTTCTTCTGGGCCTTGCTATAGTCCAAACACTTCTTAGCAAGTACATAAAAGCACTCAACATAAAAGGGAAAATTCATATGTTTTTATTACTATTAAAAATTTCCATTAAACAGCAGAGATATATGTTTATTACAAAGACTGAAATCCCAAACGCTGATGATACCAAATGCTTGTGAGATTGTGGAACAACGGGAGCTCTCATTCATTGCTAATGGGACTGCAGATGGTACAGCCATTTTGGAATAAAGTTTAGCAGTTTTTTACAAAACTAAATATCCTTTTACCATATGATCCGGTAGTTGTACTCCTTGGTATTTATCTAAATGAATTGAAAATGTTTGTGCACTAAAAACTGCACGTGAATGTTTATAGCAGCTTCACTCATCATTGCCAAAACTAAGAAGTAACCAAAATGTCTCCTTTAATTAGGTGAATGGATAAGTAAACTGTGGTACATCCAGGCAATGGACTTTTATTCAGCAAGGAAAGGTATTAGCCATCAAGCCACACAAAGACATGGAGAAACCTTAAATGCATAATGATAAGTGAGAGCAGCCAATCTGAAAAGCTTACATTCTGGCTCTACAACATTCTGGAAAAAGCAAAATGTTGGAGACAGTAAAGATCAGTGGCTACCAGTGATCCGGGGGGATGAAGGAAGGGTTAAATAGGTGGAGCACAGGGAATTATTTATTTATTTATTTATTTTTTTAATTTATTTGAGAGAGAGAGAATGAGAGAGAGAGCACATGAGAAGGGGGAGGGTCAGACGGAGAAGCAGGCTCCCTGCCGAGCAGGGAGCCCGATGAGGGACTCGATCCCGGGACTCCAGGATCATGACCTGAGCCGAAGGCAGTCGCTTAACCAACTGAGCCACCAGGCACCCCCGAGCACAGGGAATTTTTAAGGTGAAACTATTCTATATGAGATCTTAATGGTGGAGACATGTCATTATACATTTGTTCAGACATGTAGAATGCATAACCCAGAGAATGAATCCTAATGTAAACTGTGGACTTCAGTTAAAGTATTATCAAATTATCAAAATGGATCAACATTGGCTCATCAATTTTAACAAATGTACCACAGCAATGCAGAATGTTAATAATAGGGACGCTGTATCAGGGTGGGGTGAGGGAGGGTATATATAGGAGCTCTACTTCCTGCACAATTGTCCTGAAAACCTAAAACTGCTCTAAAAAAATTAAGTCCATTAATTAAAAAAAAAAAAAAAAAAAAACAACTGCTGAAGGTAAGACATTTTAGAGAATATTTGTAAGCCATAGAGGGGGAGAAAGTACAACACATAAATCTGACAGAGGTTTTCTAAAAAAATAAAGAACTCCCACAAATCAGGAACACCAGTATCTTAATAAAAAATGGGCAAATCTTTGAATATAAGTGACCAATAAGACTAATATTGAGGTGCCCAACGTTATTTGTCATAAGGGAAATGCACATTAAACTGTAATGAGATATATTCTCAGCCACTAGCCTGGCTAGAAGTAGAAACCCAACACGAAATGGTGGCAAGGTTATAGAGCAAGCTCTGTTGCTGGGGGCTGTACAGATATGTTTTAATACCTTGTAAAACAGGGTGGTAGTTTTTATAAAATTAAACATATGTTTACCCTCATATTTCCACTCCTAGAGTTTTTACCCATAAGAAATCAAAACATCTGTCTTCAAAAAAGGCTCATACAAAGAATGTTTATAGCAGCTTTGTTCCTAAGATCCCCAAACTGGAAACAACCCAAATGTGCATCAGCAGAAGGATGAACTAATTTTGGTATGCTTGTACAATAGAGTACTACTCGGCAATAAAAAAAAGAATGAACTGTTCACCATGCATCAACCTCAGAAACATTCCTTTGGGCAAAGGAAAGCCACACATAAGAGCGCCTCTTTTTGGTGTCTGTTTATGTGAAGCTTTAGTCTAATCTACAGTTGAACTACTGGGGGAAAGGGGCAGATTTCCTGGAAGGATAATGATGGAACTTAAAATTTTGAATTTCATTGTATGTTAATATATTTTTAAAAAATAACAGGTTGAAATAATGGAGGATTTCAGATATTGTACCAAATTATGATAATGAGTGATGGTAATAACTCTTAGCATTCTGTGCCATGCACTAATCTGAGCGTGTTATACCTTTTATCTTCTTTAATGAACATGTGGATAAAATGTTCTTACTATCTTGGCCTCACAGATCAGGAAAGAGACACAAGGAGGATGAGTAACTTGGAAGGTCACATGGTGTTTGGGGTTGGTGGTCATTGCAACCCCAGGGCTTGCAGGGGTGGTGGCTAACCTCCATCACCTTTCCTGACTAGTCATGTCCCATGTTTAAATTGAGAACCTGAGGTCTTTATTGGTGGCAGAAGAAACAGCGTTTGCATAATATTAAAATCCATAAGATTATAAGTAACATTAGTATTTGTTTCCTGATTCAGGTGTCATTTGTGTTATTATTTGTAATGCTAATGAATCAAACTTGGGGGTGTTCCACAACCCTTTCTAGGCAGTATTTTGTGATACACACTCTTTACACAGCCTCCTCTATTTGAATGTACACATTTTAAACTGCATATAGGCAGGATTCTATTCCTCTACTATGACAATTTCTAGCTTTGAAGAGGTTCTCTGAAAATGCTGCTTTTATCTTTCTTCTGCAGTGATGAACTTTAATGTTGGAGTGTTGTAAGTTCTCACATAATAAGGCTTAGATTTTTGTTTGCTTTGGCAGTAGACTTCTGTTTAAAATTCCTTTAATCTGTTCATTCCATGCTTTTTATATTCATTTTGATAGCTGATGGCTCTGTGAAGAATTTTATATGAATTTATTGAACTAATAAAACTTGTATTTGTAAATTCTTCTTCCATCCCAACTTGCTAAAAGTGAGTTTTTCAGCAAATTGCTGCATTTTTGTCTTTAGATTTTTTTTTTTTCCTGGAGGAAATAAGAAACAATTCATATACTAGATCTAAAGTTTCATTAAAATTGCTATGCCCTGTCTCAGGCATTTTAAGTGGGCCATCTGTCTAAACATCTCTCTCTTTTTTTTTTTCTGATCATTTCCTCGACTTATTCATGAACCATGGGAGGGCTCCTTTGTAGTCGCCATGTAGCTGGTTCCATCTACCCCCACTGAATACATCTATGTGCTTGCATAACATATCTTTTCACCGTGCTGGAAATTCTCTGAACTTGGTTCAGATGAATGGCCCACTTTTCTGAAGGCCTTTTTCTTCCTGCAAAGATTTGTATGCAGAAGCTGACCTCTGTGGCTATATGGAATGCAGCATATTATTCTTGATCATTTTACAGACCACCCACTGTGAAAGTTATGATCAAGGATTGCTTAATGATTCTTTGACCACTAACATTGTTTTAACTCAGTATTTCACTCTTAAATAGGTAATGGCACAATTGAAAACCAGCTTTTCTGAGTGTTTCATAATATGGTTTTGAGATGCTTATGATCCTTGATAACTAAAGATGCTGTGAGTGATGTTTACATAAAATCTGCCTTAAAACATGACATGTAATAGCAATGTATTTGGGTTAGTATTATTTACACTTCTTTGAGTAAAATATTCTAGTAAGTTAAATGTATTAGCAGTAAGTAACATTTGTGATAATCAGCTGACCGTTTTTACTATAAAATAGAGAAAAATGTAGTTTTACTGAACATATTCATTCTGGTTGGCTGATGATAATCAAAGTGGACAGGTCTGGGTAAGGGCTGTTATTTGACTTGCTTTGTGAGTAGCTGTTTATGTGAATTCCCTTTTCCTGGATTTTGAGGGGTTGGTTTGTTTTTTGAAGTCTTAAATGATATCAGCTTTTCAAGTAACTAATAAGCTGCACAGATGAAGTTTGTGATCAGAGGGCAACCTCTTTTGGCATGTAGTTCAGTAAAGAAGCTGTTTTCTGTGTACGGTTACTCTAGTGAGTTGTGTGAAACTCCAGGACCTCTTCTCTCCCTTTCCAGAGAGTTGTTTATAAAAATCTTTGAGACTATTTTTGATTTAATGGATAAATGTAACTCTTTTCTAAAATTTAAAATATCACTGTAAGGGGCGCCTGGGTGGCTCAGTCGTTCAGTGTCTGCCTTCGGCTCAGGTCATTCCCAGGGTCCTGGGATCGAGCCCCGCATCGGGCTCCCTGCTCAGCGGGAAGCCTGCTTCTCCCTCTCCCACTCCCCCTGCTTGTGTTCCCTCTCTCGCTGTGTCTCTCTCTGTCAAATAAAATCTTTAAAAAAAAAATTAAAATAAAATAAAATATCACTGTAAAATGTAACTGGTACCATCATAAGCATGTTTGTGCTGGTGGGATTCATATCAGTGTTTCAGAGTAATTATCATTACTCTAGTTGCAGTGGTTTTGCAGAAAATAGAGCACATGGACTTTCAGGCTGGTGTGTGTTACTAGCTTTACTTAGAGTTTATTTCTGCCGCAGAGCTTATGGATCTTTATACTGGGCATATGTACCCAAACCCGTCCAATTTTATTTTAAAACAAAACAAAATGACTTTCAAACTTAGGTAAAGCCAGAAGGGATCTTACCAAGTGTCTGTAGAAGAGTGAACTCATAAGGAGATTCCACAGTGTGACCATTTTTTCTCATATCTCATGGGCTTGCTTCCACAGGGAAGCCTCTTTCCCACATCCTCGTAACACGCTACCTAAAAAGATATTGTTTGAAAACAGCCACTCCAGAAGCTGTGTGCTCCGAAGGAGCGACAGATTTCCCGTTACCCACCCCCCCCCCTGCCCAGCGCTGTGGTAGCTCTGTTTCACAGGTGTAGAAATTACGGTTCCGAAGGACTAAAGGAGTCCCTGCTACATTGTAGTAAGAGAATGGGCTGAGATGAAACCTCAGAATTTCAACTCAAGGAGCCTTTGCTCTTTGCACAAGGTCCCTCTTGGGGTAGGTTATAACATATATGAAACAGATGTGGATCAAAATAAAACAATGGAAAAATAAATAGTAGGTTCTGAAGGGTGGCAACTCTATCTCGCCACCATCTGTAGGATTGCTTTCTGTGGGAAAATGCAGTCTGGGTTCTAACAGGATGTCAGGATTAACTTCCCAGCTCCTCTGGAAACAGGCTTGTTGCATAACTAAAAAGCGTCACCAGGTTTACTGGAAAGAGTTACCTCCTCCAGGCTACTGAGTTGTGAAAAATACTAAGCATATAATATAGGTTAAGCAGAAGGGAGATGATGGAGGTTTGTACTATGATCAGTGCCTATAATTAGAGAACAATTTATGAGAGAGATGATCTTCTTGAAAAATCTGTTAGTTTGCGGAGCAGAAGGAATCCATGAAAGGGTTTCATTTATGGAGGGGAGGGGTTAATGAGTGTAGGTCTAGGGTTGGGACTAATCAAAGTAATAAAAGTTACCATTTATATGCACTGTTTAATCCTCAGCACATCGCTATGATGCAGATGCTATCATATGTCTGGTTTGATGCATAAGGAGACTGAGACCTAACAGTTGACTCAAGGTCAGAACTAATTAATGGCAGGACTGGGTTTTTTATCCACTTCTGCGAGTCACCAGAGCCTGAGTTTGTGACCACTGTGCTTAGTTCTGCTTGTTCTAGTTTGGTTTGATTTGTGAAGTACTTTAAGGGTTTGGCGCAACCGGATATGCAAGTCTGAGAATAATCAAATAAAACTGGAAATACAAAGAGTGGGGCCTTATTTATAGGAAACTTGAATGGTGGGTAAGTTAGTTAAGATTTAACCTGATGTGAAGTCGAAAACCATGGAACAATCTGGAGCAGGAGAGTTACATAATTATTCTGATAACAAAGATTTAAGAAAGCATTGTGGCCGGTAATATTAGCTGTCAGGTTATTTCTGTTATCACAGTACCCCTGAAAAGGTCAGGTGTTAACCCTGTTTGAAGGTAACCAGAGTGAAGGCTAGTGAGGTCGTCTGTATAGTCCAAGAACATCCAGGTAGTAAGCCAGGAGCTTGGGGTCCATGCCTCCTTTGGGAGCATACTCTGTCCCTTGGGTAACACAGTGTCCCCTTAGCAGTGCTTGGCACATAGCAGGTGCTCCTCAAATTCCCTCCTACTGCCCCCCCTCAGCCCTTTCTTCCCAACCTGGACTGGGACCTGGGGATACAAAAATAAGGCACGATCTTGGTCTTTCAGGAGCTCACAGGACAGTGGGGGAAACAACTCCGACAGAGAGATGCCTCGTGGAAGGGAGTGCCAGAGTAGAGGTGGGGCTGGCACCCTGCGCCACCTCTCCTCTCTCCTCTCTCCTCTCCTCTGCGTCCTGTACGCCTGCCTCCCTGTTGTCCGATGAAGCCCTCCTGTGTGAAGCTCTGTCCTTGAGAGCGTCCTCTTTAAATTGCCAGAAGAGAATCCTCCATGTCTCTGCCTTGTGCATTAATATTGATTGGTTGATGCATTTTTAAACTTTCCTTTAATTTTCACTTCTGTAGTATTTAAAACATTTCTTCATCTTCAGAAAATGAACAGTGGGCTGAATACAAATGTTCGCCTAAATGATCCATCATCCTCCATTAGGCATTGCGTCTAAAGATGATTTGATTATAATCATAGTTTTTATGACTGAATTTTTTTAGTAGAATGCACAGAGAATCCTTTTGAAGTTTGGGGGAGGGGGCTTATGTTAAAGCATAACCTGCAACATTTTTTCAGAGCTATGACTTAAGACAGAGTCTGGATACTACCTGTTTAGTGCTTTGTAAATACTACTTTACAACTATAAATAATGAAAACACTCAATATTGAAATTAGGTTAATTCAGAAATTGTTAAAATTTTGTTACTTTAAAAAGTGAGAAATATTTATATTCTAAAAATGTTTTCATCTCTGGCTGTTTGACCCAGTTTTTCTGGACCATGTAATGTGGATCATTGGCAAGAAAAGACCTGTGTGTTAAGACTAGCATCACTGATGTTGTATTCTTACCCAAACAAACAAAAAACCAAAACAAAATGAAAGAATACAGGGAAACCTTGGGAGGTGATGGATATGTTTATTACTTTAATTATGGTGATGGAAACACAAGTGAATAACTATGTCCAAAGTCACTAAATTGTATGTTAATTATCTGCCGTTTTTTTGGATACCGAGTATAACTCAATAAACCCAGAAGAATAAGAGACTAACATTGTAAATGTTTAAAACTGTCTGAAACAGTAACCAAATATTGAAAAGAAATTAATATCGTATAAAGTTGATCTTTGAAAGACTGTCACAATTAAGCAACTCTAATTCGTAGAAGAGATGATGGTACTTTGAGTAGACGGAGGTACCACCGTTATCCCAGAATGATCGCTGTTGTCCTCGGAATGAATGTGTGTTTTTTGTTTGTTTTCACTTGCTCTAGTTTAAATCTGAAAGCTTTTTTCCAAGGATAGAACCTTTTAAAATAACATCCTGAAGCACAGTTTTCGGCAGTTTTACCCTGCACACTTAATGTCAAAGGAAAATCAGCTTACTGGGAGAATACTATAAAATTATTAACTCTTTTTCTTTTTTTTCTACTTCAGAGTGCCTATTATTAAACCACAAGTGGCTAACTGGGAGCTATCAATAAAATTGAATGATGAAGTTCATACTGTCATGGCATCTAACAGTGGGCCAACATTCTCGGTGAGTTTTATTTCTTTATTATTTTTTGGCAATCTAGAAATTATCTGTGAATATTTAAAGCAATTTTTAACCTATTCAGCGACTGTCATCTTTTGAATCTGTAGCATAGCTATGTATTTGTTTCATCTTCTTTAGGAAGCTGAATGTAAATGGCAGTTTTTATTATCTCACGTTAATTAGGAAATATATCCTGAGATTTAGGCACATTCTAAACCCACTTCCTGACACCTGATTCATTTTCCTTTTGTTATTGAGAAGCAATACTTTTGTTTTTGTCACAGAGAAGAGCATCTTTAAGTATAATTCCAAACATATGATAGCTGTGGTAGGCAATCGTTCTTTTAAAACAAGTAATCTGAAGCCTATATAACATTTTCTTGAGACTTCATGTTGTGTGAGACATCCTTGAGGCTAAATTTACCTTGTGGTGACATTCCTTTTGTTTCAAAGGAACTTAAAACTTGAACTTAAACCCCTTGGATAGTATCCATGATAGAACTGCTTTAGTTTAATTCCAGTCTATCCTGAACAATGTTACATTAAGATTTAGTGTTTATACTGTGGTATGAATGATATGTTTAAATACTATGATTTGAGATTGCCAGGAAAAATACCATGAAGGGTTAGCTTGCGTCCTTTTTTGCTTGTAGCATGAACCCACAGAAACTGCCATGTAGTTAGTACAATGAATATTTTATTAATCTACATATCTCTTCTTGTGGCTAAGTTGTAATGAAATGTCATTTTGTTGTGTGGAAAAAACAAAAGATTTGAACAGGGTATGAAAATTAAAATAATATAATTTCACTGAAATAAAACATGGTGAGCCCGAGGTATATGGTGGTAGTTTCGTTTGTTTGTTTTTACACAAACTCTACCCCCAACGTGGGGCTCCAGTTCCCCACCCCCAGGTGCAGACTCCTGTGCTCTACCAACTTGAGCCAGCCAGGCACCCTCTGGTGGCAGTTTCCTGATAGAAAATACCATGGGTCAAGAGTTAAGGAGTATTCATTTCTGCAACACATCCTTATTACGTACCTACTGCGTGCTAGTTAAGTGCTAGGCTGTTACACTGGAGAAGCTGACATTCTTATGTGGTAGTCAGTCACAAGTAAATGAGCTTAATTCATGAATTAAGGGTAGTCTCATTGGTTGTCTTTAACTTTTGTGATTCATTCTATATGCCAAAATTGCTAAAGCATTTGTTCCTGAAAGGTATTTCAGTCAACTCTCTTAAAATGAGAACTATGGTGTAGTTAAACAAATGTCTTATGGTGTGTTTTGTGATTGACTTATGTGATTCTTTACATTCCTCCTTTCCATATGATCATTTAAAAAAGTAGCTTTATAAATGGAAACTTAAGTGTACATCAGGTTGAATAGCAAATTATATGTATTGAAGTGAAGAGTATAAATATTATAGTATCGCATTTTCCTTGGGGAAGGTTAACTTTACAAAAATGTAGACTTAGCATAATTTTCAGTTCTATACTGAGTCACCCTGAAGTGTTACTGTTCATCTGATCCTCCAATACAGTGTTTTTCTAAGCAGTGCCTTGCTTTAATAAGAACACTGCTCAGATTACTTCTTAGAGCTGTTACTTCTTTGTGCTTGTTTGAGATTCCATGTTGAAAAACTAAAGACCATCAGCTCAAGTGGTGCCTTTGACTTTTTCCTGTAGAATTACCTCTTGCTTCACTTTTTAGCTCATGAGAAAAGTAGGGCTGTTTAAAAAAACACATCAAAATTATTCCATTAAAAATTTCCCTGAAAAATATCCACCTTGATATCTAGTATCTATAACTACTACCCCCATTTATTGGCTTTGCTGCTATCAGAAGTATCAGACCCAATGAAAAGCAAGTACTCCTGATAGTGTGTACTTTTTTTCTGAGCATATTTGGACTGAGCTTCATTTGACATCAGTCTTTTTCAGAGCAAGGTGAATAGTGTAGACTAAGTAAAAGCTCATTGGTATGAAGTTTTTAATAGTGTGAAACCTCTGCTTTTAGGGTCTCAGGGGAAGAGCTGTGACTATTGGTTTTCACCCACTGCCACATCAAGAAAAAACTAATTGTCCTAGAGATGACTGTCTAGGTTAATGATCCCAGAAGTAGTACCGGCAAAGTCATAGGACTATACTAATGCCTCAGATACCCCCCATTTTCAGAGTTATTTTAATTACAAAAATTTAAATTATAAGATATTTCACATGAGGAAAGTACAGCAAATGTACAAATGTTCTATACAGGTCTCTTATTAAAAAAGAAAAAAAATTCATAGTTACAGCTAAATCCCTTCTTTATTCCATCCCATTCCACCCTTTTCCTCTCCAGAGGTGACTAGCCTGCAGATGCTAAGTGTCCTCCTGGTACATATTGTTACACTTGCAGTACACATGTGTGTACTATAATAGTAAAAAAAAAGTTGTGAAAATATAATAAGTACTTAATGATACAATTTATGTAAAATTTTGAAATACACAACACAAAAACAATTCCATTTTACAACAGCATCAAAAAAAATAAGACACTTAGGAATAAACTTAACGATAGAGGAGAAAGACTTGTACATGAGATACTACACAATGTTGCTGAAAGAAATTGAAGAAGAGACAAACATATGGAAAGTTCTCTTGTGTTCATAGGTTGGAGAACTTAATGTCGTTATGATGTCAGTATTACCCAAAGCAATCCACAGATTCAATACAATCCCTACCAAAATCCCAACCGAATTTTTGCAGAGATAGAGAAATCCATCCTAAAGTTCATATGGAATCTTAAGGGAGCGACCCCAAATAACCAAAACAATTTTGAAAAAGAAGAGCAGAGTTGGAAGGCTTACACTTCTTGATTTTAAAACTTATTACGAAACTATAGTAGTCAAAATGGTGTGGTACTGGCATAAGACAGACGCATAGATCAATGGAACAGAATTGAGAGCCCAGAAATGGACCCTTGGATATATGGTCAAATGATTTTTGATAGGAATGCCAAGACAATTCAATGGGGGAGAGGAGAGTCTTTTCAATAAATAGTAGTGGGAACATTGTATATCCACATGCAAAAGAAAAAGGTTGGATTCTTGCCTTACACCATATACAAGATTAACTCAAAATGTATCAAAGACCTAAATGTAAGAAGAAAACCTGGGAAAAGTCTCATGACATTGAATTTGATGATCGTTTCTTGGACATGATGTTAAAAGCCCAGGCAACAAAAGAAAACATAAATTAGACTGTATCAGAATTTAAAACTGGTGCATTGGGGTGCCTGGGTGGCTCAGCCAGTTAAGCTTCTGCCTTCGGCTCAGGTCATGATCCCAGGGATTGAGTCCTGCATCAGGCTCCCCGCTCAGCGGGGAGTCTGCTTCTCCCTCTCTGTCTGCTGCTCCCCCTGCTTGTGCTCTCTCTCAAATAAATAAATAAATAATCTTAAAAAAAACACACAACAAAACAGAACTGGTGCATCAAAGGTCCACAGCCAACAGAGTGAAAAGGCATTCCACAGATTGGGAGAAAATATTTGCATGTATGTGACAAGGAGTTATTATTCAGAATATATAAAGAACTCCAGTAACTCAACAGCAATAAAACCAAAAAACCAACCTGATTTTAAAATGGGCAAAGAACTTTATATATATATTTTTTATTCTTATGTTAATCCCCATACATTACATCATTAGTTCTAGATGAAGTGTTCCATGATTCATTGACAAAGAACTTTAATAAACATTTCTCCAAAGAAGATATAGAGATGGCCAGTAAGCCCATGGACATAAGCTCAGTATCGCTAATCATTAGGGAAATGCAAATCATAACCACGATTGGACACCAACTCACAGTTCTTAAGATGGCTATGGTAAAAAAACAACACAAAATATAGTAAGAGTTGGTGAGGCTGTTGGAGTGTTAAATGGTGGCGTTGCTGGGAAAACAGTTTGGTGGTTCCTCAAAAATTAGAAGTAGAATTCCCATATGACCCAGCCATGCCACTGCTGGGTATTTATCCCCAAAGAATCGGAATCAGGGTCTTGAAGAGACATTTGCACACCCATTGTTCAGCAGCATTGTTCCAAATAGCTAAGAAGTGGAAGCAGCCCAAATGTCCATTGATGGATAAGTGGATAAACAAAATGTGGTGTATACATCTCACGGAATATTATTCAGCCTTGAAAAAGAAATTCTGACATGTGCCGCAACATGGACGAACCCTGAGGACATTGTACTCAGTGAAATAAGCCAGACACAAAAGGACAGATACTGTCTGATTCCAAATCACACAGTACGCAGAGTAGTTAAATTCATAGACAGAACATGGAATGGTGGTTGCCAGAGGCTGGGAGGAGTGGGGATCGGGGAGTTACTAGTCAAAGGACGTAGAGTTTCAGTTTTGCAGGATGAAAGTTGATGGAGATGGCCGGTGGTGATTGATGCATAGCCAGTGGTGATGATGCATGTATTTAATACCACTAAACTGTACACTTTAAAATGGTTAAGCTAGTAAATTTTATGTTATGTAAAAATTTTAAAAATACGTAAACAGATTAGTATTTTTGATAAAATTTAAAAGCAGGAAGGATGAAACTTTGGGGAAATGAAGGAAGCATGGTAGAGGGAAAAGTGAAGTGAAGGAGTAGAAGATGGGGTGAAATTTTGTTTTAGGACTTTGGTACTGAATATAAGGGTCAGAAGGAATAGCAGAATTAAATATAAAATTTGCTCAATACAAAGTTGAAATATTATTTTGCATATTAAGATGATAAAAATACCAAAAACAAACTGAGTTTTACTTATATTTATGTCATGATTCTCTAATGGATTCCCAAGATATTTTCCATTCTCTTTTACTTTGTGTAATATGAAACTGGTCAAAATAGTTCATGATAAAAGAAAAGATTAATGCATTTGTTATCTTTAAGCTGATGGACTAAATTCACATTGAAAACAATTCACTTGGAAGAAAAATGTTAGAGTACTCTTGATGCGAAGAAAATTTGCTCAGGAATTCAGGCTTCCTAAAGATGGAAAGATGAGCACTGTACGTGCACTTAAAATTTTTTTTTGCCTGGTATTTATGTTAACTACTAATAAGCAGAAATAATAAAGAATAGTTATATATGATCCTTGATAGTGATTTAGATATCCTTTGTAACAGTGAGCCACTGATTGAAATTTTTCTAAAGATCCTGTAAACTACTTCTTAAGAATAACCAGAATTCTTTTTTTTAAGATTTTTATTTATTTATTTGAGACAGAGAGAATGAGAGAGAGAGAGCACATGAGAGGGGGGAGGGTCAGAGGGAGAAGCAGGCTCCCTGCCGAGCAGGGAGCCCGATGCAGGACTCGATCCAGGGACTCCAGGATCATGACCTGAGCTGAAGGCAGTCGCTTAACCAACTGAGCCACCCAGGTGCCCCAAGAATAACCAGAATTCTTAAACTAATGAATTTTGGCATGGCAATGTAATTTTTGTTAATACTTGAAAAGAAAAATATAAATGATAAAAAGTAACATTTAGCATGGTCAAGGAAAATGAAAATTGTTTTCATTAAAAAAAAATCCTCTTTTCAGTTCATTTTCATAAATGAGATTTTATTATTATTTTTTGCTTCTTATGGAAAGGTCAAAACTTTCCTTTTTGATAGCCATAAAATTTTGCTCATTTTTGAATTACAATCAAAATCTTTTCATTCTTCCAATTTAAAGTAAATTATATATTGATAAAATTTATCCACTTCTGAAACAGCAGTTTTGCGCAGCAAAGCAGCTATAACTGGTGAAAATTATAAAAATCTATGTTGTAGATGACATATTGTTGTATGTAGAAAATCCTAAGAAATCCACTAAGGAACTATTACAAATAATAAGTTTAGGAAGGGTGCAGGATACAAAATAAATATATAAAAATCAGTTGCATTTCTACTTACTTGCAGTGAACAATCCAAAAATAAAATTATGAAAACAGTTCCATTAACAAGAGTATCAAAAGAATGAAGAACAAAAGTAGTACAAATTTATACTGTGAAAACCACAAACTATTGAAATAGAAATGAATGGAAATCCAAATATAAATAGAAAGCATCTCATATTCCTGAATTGAAAGACTTAATATTGTTAAGATGTCAGTATTTCCTAAATTGATCTACTCCTGCAATGTGATTCCTTCCAGAATCCAACCTTCTTTTCCCAGAAAGTGACAAGCTGATACTAAAATTTATATAGAAACTTAAGGGACCCAGAATAGCAAAAACAGTCTTTAAAAAAAGAACATAGTTGGAGAACTCCGTTTCCCTTTTCAAAACCTACAACAAAATTGTCTCATAAAGACAGTCTGGTACTTGCATAAAGATAAAGAATCCAGAACTAAATCCCTGCATGTGTGTTCAAGTGATTTTTGACAAAAGTGCCAGAGTAATTCAATGAAGGAAAGAATAATCTTGTCAACAAGTGGTGCTGGAACAAGTGGGTATCTAGATGTAAAAGAATAAAGTTGATCCCTATCTTATATTGAGTTAATATTACCAGAATTAACCTAAAAGGGACAAAAGATCTAAATGTAAGAGATAAAACAATAAAACCCTTAGAAGAAAACATAAGGGTACATATTCATGACCTTGCATGTGGCAGTGGTTTCTTAGATATGACAAAGCACAAGCAACAAAAGAAAAAATAGATAAATTGGTTTTTGTCAAAATTAAAAACTATGCTTCAAAGGATACTAACAAGAAATTGAAAAGACAGACCACAGAATGAGAAAACATATTTGCAAATCATATATTCAGTAAAGCAATTGTATATAAAATACATAAAAAAAAAAAAAAACCCTGGGGTGCCTGGGTGGCTCAGTTGGTTAAGCATCTGATCTTGATTTTGGCTCAGGTCATGATCTCAGGGTCATGAGATCGAGCCCCACGTCAGGATCTGTGCTAGGTGCAGAACCTGCTTAAGATTTTCTCTCTTCTCCCTTTGCCTCCCTCGACTCTGCGCGTACGCTCTCTCTCAAAACCAAAACAAAACATAAAACTTAAAACTTAATAATAAAAAAACCCAACATAAAAATGGGCAAAGTATCTAAATAGTCATTTCTCAAAAGCATATATGCAATTGCCAATAAGCATACACAAAGATGCTTAAACATCATAACTCATCAGGGAAATGCAAATCTAAATCACATCGAAAGAGCACCTCACACCACTAGGATGGCTATAATAAAATAGATAATATCAAGTGTATTAGAAGATGCATAGAAATTGGAGCCCTCATACACTGGTGGTGGAAATGTAAAATGGTGCAGCTGCTTTGGAAAACAGCTTAGCATTTCCTTAAAAGTTTAAACATCTAGGTTATCCAGAGCCTTGATGCTGTTTTGGTTTTGTTTTTTGTTTTTTTGAGAGTGAATGAGAGCAAGGGGGGGGGAGGAGGTGGGAAGGGGCAGAGGGAAAAGGAGAAAGAGAATCTTTTAAGCAGGCTCTTTATCCAGCGCAGAGCCCATGGGGTTGGGGGGGGCTCTGTCTCACAGCCATGAGATCATGACCTGAGTCAAAATCAGGAGTTGGACGCTTAACTGAGACACCCAGGCACCCCTGACTCAGTTCTGTCATAAGTATTTAATCATGAATATTTAAACAAGTATTTTTAGACTTAATTATATACTTATTACTATGGTGGATATGTTTTACCTTCTAAATATTTCAAATAATAAATTTTCCAATAATAGTTGCTGAGCTCTGAGCAACTCAAAGGTGAATTAAAATGGGAATTAAATGGGAATATATATACCCTTTCTACAAAATAATTTGATAACAAAATAATTCGGTAACATGGATATTATCAAATGTTCATATTCTTTGGTCTACTGATTCCACTTCTAGAAATCTATCCCAAGGAAGCAATGAGAAATTGCTAATATGAATATGATATTATATTGAAAAAAAGATGAATTAAAGGCAGCTTGCCTTTAGATAGCCATGTAAACAATCTCTACTTATGATGGTAAAGGGAGACTTGGAAGTAATTAAAATGCAGTGATAAATGCTATAATAAAGGTGCTTTCAACCAGTTAAATCCGTGAGAAAGATAAAAGAAAGAGCACTCAACTGGGGGAAAGGAAGGATCTTGGCGAAGGTGAAGAAGTCCTCCTTGGCAGAGATGACTAATGAGTAATAGCTTAGAAGGTGATTTATATATAAGTCACGACTTGCCTTGGAAATTGTGCTATAAATAGACAGGCAAGGCAAAGCACAGGCACGTGGTAGCAAGCTAAGTTTACTGAAAAATCAGACATCTTCTAGAGATAACTTTAGTTTCTTATTATGGAAGTGTGTGCTTCCTTAATTTTTTAATTAATTGTTTTCCACAAACAGAGTGAGGAAGGGGTTTCCCTGTCTTGTTCTAGTTGCATTGTTGTTTTTGATACAGAGTTTAGCCTATTTCAAGGTATTTTCATGAAGCAGCTGATTACGTTGGTCTACAGTATTGAAGATGGACCCTGTCCCAGGCGCTGTGGTAAGCACCATACATACTTTATCTCCAAATGAGGTAGCCGGAAGACTGAAGGTGGATGTAACTAGCCTGGTGTGCAGATGGAGGCTCAGTAGCCAAAGCCACAGAACTTGTGAGCTTAGAATCTAAGATAAAACCAAGTCACTATAGTCCAAGGCCCACACACTAGTACCTCTGTGTATTTCTTTTTTTTTTTTTTTTAAAGATTTTATTTATTTATTCATGAGAGACAGAGAGAGAGACAGAGGCAGAGGCAGAGGGAGAAGCAGGCTCCTCGCGGAGCAGGGAGCCCGATGCGGGACTCGATCCCAGGACCCTGGGATCATGACCTGAGCCGAAGGCAGACGCTTAACTGACTGAACCACCCGGGCGTCCCTGTGTATTTCATTTTACAAAGTAGTTTTGCTAGACAAAATTCTGAGAAATAGTAGCACTGTCATGGAAAATTACAAGGAATAATGCATTCATTTCTAACCAGAACACTTCTGTCACATGGTAAAGGGAATTTTCTTTGTGATATGCTAAAAGTTAAGGCTGCAGTCGGACTATTTAAGGAATCATGGAAGGTATGACAGGAACACGAATAAAGCACAAAAATGTACATCACTATTATATATACACTGTACCCTGGGCTGAAAAGTACACCATCAGGAATACTTGGTTAGGAATAGCTATTAGGAAGCATTTTTAGTATCTTATTACCTCCTGTAGATGTTAATGTGTTTTTCGAATCGGTGTTAAAATTCAAAATGTTGAGTTTCAGCAGTGATTTTACAGTTTTATCCAAGTTAGTAATAATATTCAAGAGCAATACAGGATTTGAGATAAATAAGATTTTGTGTCTAAAAGAGCTTTCATTTTGTTTTCTTAACAATGTTTGGTTTGGTTGATGTAAAATTGTCTCATCTTTAGATGCCTGTGGTGGAGGGAGGGAAATGTTTTGTAGGATTCATATCATTGAAATTACCACCCTATAGTTTTCTTTCCAAACAGAGAAGATGGTAATGAACATAAGAATAAAAAATAATAATTACGTATGGATGCATAATAAGAAATAATTACATACGCATTGTCTGAGAGTTTCTTACTCTAATATAGCTAACCCTTTTCCATTTGTTCTACCACCATGTATTTTGTTCTAGACTTCTTGACTAAGAAAACATCCCACCAGGGGTGCCTGGGTGGCTCAGTCGGTTAAGTATCTGCCTTGGGCTCAGGTCATGATCCCAGGGCCCTGGGATCGAGCCCTGCGTTGGGCTCCCCCCTCATCTGGGACTCTGCTTCTCCCTCTCCCTCTGCCTGCCTCTCTTTCTCTCTCTGTCAAATGAATAAATAGAATCTTTACCAAAAAAAGCGGCGGGGGGGGGGGGAGAAAGAAAAGAGCCCACCAGTTATTTTTTTTAATATTTTATTTTTAAGTAATCTCTATGCTTAACATGGGGGCTTGAACTTAAATAACTTGAACTTAAAAACCCGAGATCAAGAGTCACATGCTCTAAGGACTGAGCCAGCCAGGCGCCCCCCATCAGAGTTATTTGGAGAGCACTTTAAAAATGTGGTTTTAAGTACAACTAGTAAAGTATTTTTATGGAATATTTTCATAAAGATTAAGAATTAAATGAAGTTAGCATTTATCAGCAAATAATTTTGTGTACGAAATAATATTGTCTTTATGTTTTCAATATGAATTTATGCTTGCATTTTATATCATAGTCCCTGTTTCTTTGATCCCATTTGTAGAGTAGAAAGTAGTGCCAAGTCCTGTAGTTACTAGAATTTTTATAGGGACATGGTAAGATCATGGTTCTTTTAAAGAAATAATTTTCAAATTCCCTTCCTAGAATAAAATACAGTATTATTCTATCTGTCTTTTTGCTTTTATCTGTGGTCAATTTTTAGAGTAGAGTCATATTTTTGAACATGAAAATGACAGCAGCAAACAAGGTCAGTTCGCTTTTACATATATGCCTACTGTAGGCTTTTTATTAAAAAATTATCTATGACTTAAGTGCATGGTAGGCAGACAGAAAATGCAAAGAACATTTTGGAAGTAGCATTTTAAAATGAATACCATAGTACTCTTAGGTGCTTGTAATAAAGGACTTCATTCCTATTTAGAAAATTGACATACAGTACATGGTAAGTGACATAAAATTGAGGTAAGTTTTTGAAGTTATGCATTATTTTATATTTAAAACTTAAAAATGGGGCGCCTGGGTGGTTCAGTCAGTTAAGCATCTGCCTTCAGCTCAGATCATGATCCTGGGGTCCTGGGATGGAGCCCCGTGTTGGGCTCAGTGCTTAGCAGGGAGTCTGCTTCTCCCTCTACCCCTCCCGAGCCCTGCTTGTGCTCTCTCGCTGTCTCTCAAATAAGTAAATGAAATATTTAGAAATAATAAAACTAAAAATCTTTTTCTTTTAACAGCGACTCAGTGTTATGATCATGTAAACTACTTTTTTTAATAGGTAATTTTTTCACTTAGACTTTTTTCCCCCCGGTTTTAAAAAGTATGCTAGACAAAGTAGCAAAAATATTATCCTATTTGGGGAAAATATTCTCTGTTAATGAATTTTTTTCCCCAGAAAATATAATATTGTGTAAACATGAAATTCTTTCACTTTGGCAAAAACATTTGTTTTCTTGATAAAGTTATTTTTTCATTTGAGAAAAAATTGCTAGGAAAATAAGTTTATGCTTAAAAAATGTTAAATATTTCTGCAAAAAATAAAAACCACAAGTAAAGCCAATAGAGAAGCCAGCCAACCAGAGGAGAAATTTGCCACTCATTTTGGTGATGAAAGGGAAGTGTTCTTAGTATATAAAGAACTCTTACAGATTGGGGCGCCTGGGTGACTCAGTCATTAAGCGTCTGCCTTCAGCTCAGGTCATGATCCCAGGGTCCTGGGATCAAGTCCTACGTTGTGCTCGCTGTTCCACTGGAAGCCTGCTTCTCCCTCTCCCACTCCTCCTACTTGTGTTCCTGTTCTCTCTGTGTGTCTCTCTGTCAAATAAATAAATAAAATCTTTAAAAAAAAAAAGAAAAACCACTTACAGATCAATATAAAAAAGACCAACCTTCTAGGTGAAAAATGCTCAAATGGCTTATAGCAAAGAAAATATAAATGGCTCCTACACGTATGAGAAAATGTGCTAACATACACAGAGAAATTCAGGTTAAAATTATGACATAACCATTTTCCTCCCGCATTTTGGCAAAGATGAAAAGTTTGATAATTCTCTAATTGTATGAGGTTACAGAGAAATAGCCCCATGTATGTTTATTGGTGGGTGTACAAATTGATACAGCCTCCAGGGAGAGCAATTTGACAAAATGAATTTATACTACAGGATATGTTCCCATGTAGGAGATGTACTAGTATGTTCTTGGTGGTATTGTTTGTAATAGCAGAGGACTGGAGACAACTGGAATGCCCATCAAAATGGGATAATTGAATAAAGCCCTATCACTGAACTACTGAATAGCCATTTATTTTTTTATTTTTTTCAGATTGCTATTTTTATTCTTTTTTAATTTATTATGTTAGTCACCATACAATACATCTTAGCTTTTGATGTGGTGATCCATGATCCATTGTTTTCGTATAACACCCAGTGCTCCATGCACTACGTGCCCTCCTTAATACCCATCACCCGGCTAACCCATCCCCCCTCCCCCCTCCCCTCTAAAACCCTGTTTGTTTCTCAGAGTCCATAGTCTCTCATGGTTCATCTCTCCCTCCAATTCCCCCCACCCCTCATTTTCCCCTTCCTTCTCCTAATGTCCTCCATGCTATTCCTTATGTTCCACAAATAAATGAAACCATGTGATGATTGACTTTCTCTGCTTGACTTATTTCACTTAGCATAATCTCCTCCAGTCCCATCCATGTTGATGTAAAAGTTGGGTATTCATCCTTTCTGATGGCTGAGTAATATTCCATTGTATATATGGACCACATCTTCTTTATCCATTCATCCGTTGAAGGGCATCTCGGCTCCTTCCACAGTTTGGCTATTGCGGACATTGCTGCTATGAACATTGGGGTGCATATGGCCCTTCTTTTCACTACATCTGTGTCTTTGGGGTAAAATACCCAGTAGTGCAATTGCTGGGTCATAGGGTAGCTGTATTTTTAAATTTTTGAGGCACCTCCAGACTGTTTTCCAAAGTGGCTGTACCAACTTGCATTCCCACCAACAGTGTAAGAGGGTTCCCCTTTCTCCACAACCTCTCCAACATTTGTTGTTTCTTTCCCTGTCCATTTTTGCCATTCTGACTGGTGTAAGGTGGTATCTCAACGTGGTTTTGATTTGAATTTCCCTGATGGCTAATGATGATGAACATTTTTTCATGTGTCTGTTAGCCATTTGTATGTCTTCTTCAGAGAAGTGTCTGTTCATCTCTTCTGCCCACTTTTTGACTTGATTATTTGTTTTTTGGGTGCTGAGTTTGAGAAGTTTTTTATAGATCTTGGATACCAGCCCTTTATCTGTAGTGTCATTTGCAAATATCTTCTCCCATTCTGTGGGTTGCCTCTTTGTTTTGTTGACTGTTTCCTTTGCTGTGCAGAAGCTTTTTATCTTGATGAAGTCCCAAAAGTTCATTTTTGCTTTTGTTTCACTAGCTTTTGGGGATGTATCTTGAAAGAAGTTGCTGTGGCCGATGTCAAAGAGGTTACTGCCTATGTTCTCCTCAAGGATTTTGATGGATTCCTGTCTCACATTGAGGTCTTTCATCCACTTTGAGTTTATCTTTGTGAATGGCGTTAGAGAATGGTCGAGTTTCATTCTTCTGCATGTGGCTGTCCAATTTTCCCAGCACCATTTATTGAAGAGACTGTCTTTTTTCCATTGCATGTTTTTTCCTGCTTTGTCAAAGATTATTTGACCATAGACATTGAGGGTCCATACCTGGGTTCTCTATTTTGTTCCACTGGTCTTTATGTCTGTTTTTGTGCCAGTACCATGCTGTCTTGGTGATCACAGCTTTGTAATATAGCTTGAAATCGGGCAATGTGATGCCCCCAGCTTTGTTTTTCTTTTTCAACAGTTCCTTGGCGATTCGGGTCTTTTCTGATTCCATACAAATTTTAGGATTGTTTGTTCCAGCACTTTGAAAAATGTCATTGGAATTTTGATCGGGATGGCACTGAAGGTATAGATTGCTCTGGGTAGCATAGACATTTTAACAATGTTTATTCTTCCGATCCATGAGCATGGAATATTTTTCCATTTTTGTGTCTTCTTCAATTTCTTTCATGAGTGTTTTGTAGTTCCTAGAATATAGATCCTTTACCTCTTTGGTTAGGTTTATTCCGAGGTATCTTACGGTTTTTGGTGCTATTGTAAATGGAATCGTTTCTCTAATTTCTCTTTCTACAGTTCTGTTTTTAGTGTATAAGAAAGCAACTGATTTCTGTGCATTGATTTTGTATCCTGCCACATTACTGAATTGCTGGATGAGTTCTAGTAATTTGGGGGTGGAATCTTTTGGGTTTCCCACATAAAGTATCATGCCGTCTGCGAAAAGAGAGAGTTTGACTTCTTCTTTGCCAATTTGAATACCTTTTATTTCTTTTTGGTGTCTGATTGCTGTTGCTAGGGCTTCTAGCACTATGTTGAACAACAGTGGCGAGAGTGGGCACCCTTGACGTGTTCCTGATCTTAAGGGAAAGGCTCTCAGCTTTTCCCCATTGAGGATGATATTCGCTGTGGGTTTTTCATAGATGGATTTTATGAGCTTGAGGAATGTTCCCTCTATCCCTATACTCTGGAGAGTTTTAATCAGGAAAGGATGTTGTATTTTGTCAAATGCTTTTTCTGCATCAATTGAGAGGACCATATGGTTCTTCTCCCTCCTCTTATTAATGTGTTCTATCACATTCATTGATTTGCGAATGTTGAACCACCCTTGCATCCCGGGGATAAATCCCTCTTGGTCGTGGTGGATGGTCCTTTTAATGTATTGTTGGATCCTATTAGCTAGGATTTTGTTGAGGATTTTGGAATCCACATTCATCAGGGATATCGGTCTGAAATTCTCCTTTTTGATGGGGTCTTTGCCTGGTTTGGGGATTAAGGTAATGCTGGCCTCATAGAATGAGTTTGGAAGTTTTCCTTCTGTTTCTATTTTTTGAAACAGCTTCAGGAGAATAGATATTTCTTCTTTGAATGTTTGGTAGAATTCCCCAGGGAATCCATCAGGCCCTGGACTCTTGTTTTTTGGGAGGTTTTTTGATCACTGCTTCAATCTCGTTGCTGGTTATTGGCCTATTCAGGTTGTCAGTTTCTTCCTGTTTCAGTCTTGGCAGCTTATAGGTTTCCAGGAAGGCCTCCATTTCATCCAGATTGCTCAGTTTACTGGCATATAGTTGTTGATAATAATTTCTAGTAATTGTTTCTATTTCCTTGGTGTTAGTCGTGATCTCTCCCCTTTCATTCATAATTTTATTAATTTGGGTCCTTTCTCTCTTCTTTTGGATAAGTCTGGCCAGTGGTTTATCAATCTTATTAATTCTTTCAAAGAACCAACTTCTAGTTTCGTTGATCTGATCTGTGTTTCTGGTTTCTAATTCATTGATCTCTGCTTTAATTTTAATTATTTCTCTTCTACCGCGTGGCTTAGGCACCGTTTGTTGCTTTTTCTCTAGTTCTTTAAGGTGTAGAGTTGGTGAATTCGGGATTTTTCTATTTTTTGGAATGAGGCTTGGATGGCTATGTATTTCCCCCTTAGGACCGCCTTTACAGTATCCCATAGGTTTTGGACCGATGTGTTTTCGTTCTCATTGATTTCCATGAATTGTTTAAGTTCTTCTTTGATTTCCTGGTTGACCCAAACATTCTTGAGCAGCGTGGTCTTTAGCTTCCAACTGTTTGAATTTCTGCCAAATTTTTTCTTGTGATTGAGTTCCGGTTTTAGAGAATTGTGGTCTGAGAATATGCAGGGAATAATCTCAATCTTTTGGTATCGGTTGAGACCCAGTATGTGACCCAGTATGTGGTCTATTCTGGAGAAAGTTCCATGTGTGCTCGAGAAGAATGAGTATTCTGTTGTTTTAGGGTGGAATGTTCTGTAAATATCTATGAGGTCCATCTGGTCCAATGTATCATTCAAAGCCCTTGTTTCTTTGTTGATTTTCTGCTTAGATGATCCATCCATTGCTGAGAGTGGAGTATTGAGGTCTCCTACAATTAACATATTGTTATCAATATGACTCTTTATTTTGGTTAACAGTTGGCTTATGTAAATGGCTGCTCCCATGTTGGGGGCATAGATATTTACAATTGTTAGATCTTTGTGTTGGATAGATAGACCCTTTAAGAATGATACAGTGTCCTTCTGTGTCTCTAATTACCGACTTTAGTTTAAAATCTAATTTGTCTGATATAAGAATTGCTACCCCAGCTTTCTTTTGAGGTCTGCTGGCATGGAAGATGGATCTCCATCCCTTCACTTTCAGTCTGGATGTATCTTAGGTTCAGAATGAGTCTCTTGTAGGCAGCATATGGATGGGTCCTGTCTTTTTATCCAATCTGCAACCCTGTGCCGTTTTATGGGAGCGTTTAGGCCATTCACGTTGAGAGTGATTATTGAAAGATGTGAATTAATTGTCATCATGTTGCCTGTGAAGACGTTGTTTTTATAGATTGTCCCTGTAAATTTCTGTTTGTAGATCACTCTTGGGGTCTTTCTCCTTTTATAGAACCCCCCTTAATATTTCTTGCAAGGCCGGCTTAGTGGTCACATATTCTTTCAACTTCTGCC
Organism: Mirounga angustirostris; assembly: GCF_029215605.1. Lineage (NCBI taxonomy): Eukaryota > Metazoa > Chordata > Mammalia > Carnivora > Phocidae > Mirounga > Mirounga angustirostris. The sequence continues at coordinate 11,037,123 of NW_026991711.1, read as the reverse complement.
GGTCGTGGAAGCTCTGCATCTCTCCATCCGTTCTAAATGAAAGCCTTGCCGGATAAAGTATTCTTGGCTGCATGTTCTTCTAATTTAGTACCCTGAATATGTCTTGCCAGGCCTTTCTGGCTTGCCCGGTCTCTGTGGATAGGTCTGACGTTATTCTGATGTTCCTCCCTCTGTACGTAAGGAATCTCTTCCCCCTAACTGCCCTTAAGATGGTTTCCTTGGTTCTAAGATTTGCAAGTTTTACTATTACATGCTGGGGTGTTGGCCTGTTTTCCTTGATCTTGGGAGGGGTCGTCTCTGCCTCTAGGACGCGAATGTTTGTTTCATTCCCCAGATTAGGGAAGTTCTTAGCTACGATTTGCTCAAATACATCTTCTAGTCCTCTCTCTCTCTCCACTCCCTCCGGGATTCCAATTATTCTGACATTGGAACGCTTCATGGTGCCACTTATTTCTCTGATTCTATTTTCATAGATTCTGAGTTGTTTTTCCCTGGCCTCCTCTTTTCCCTTTTTATCTATTATATTGTCTTCCAGGTCGCTTATTCGTTCTTCTGCCTCAGTTACCCTAGCTATTAGATTATCTAGATTGGATTGGATCTCATTGATAGCATTTTTAAGTTCTGCCAATTTAGCTTTCATTTCTGCCCTTAGAGACTCTATGTTGCCATTAATTGATTTCTCCATTCTAGCCATTGTCTTCACAATTGCTAGCTTGAATTCCATCTCCCACATCTTGGTTATATCTGCATCCATGTGTAGATCTGCAGCATAAGTCATAGTCTCTGAGTCTTTTCTATTTTGGGGGCTCCTTCTCCTAGTATTCTGTTGATGGGTGTTTGAGGGAATGTATAGAGTCCAAATTACTGACCAGAACCCAAGCAAGATGCACCTGTTTTCTTGGGACCTTAGGGTTGCTGGCCTCTTGTTTTCCCAGCCTGTCTTCTGTGGGAGGGGTTACTCCCTGTTTGTTGCTGTTACTGTTACTCAGGCAACCCTGTTTGGGCGGAGTTGCCCTGTGCCCCTGTGGCGGGGGATGGGCTCAGCAGGAATCAGTCTTTGGGGCTTTTGTTCTCTGGCGCCTTTCCTTGGCGGCTTTCCGTAACTCTTCCTCCAGTCAGAGCAGAAGAGACCGTTTCCAACCCTCTGCCTCAGAGCAGAGAGACCTCAGTCTGTTCTTCGGTGAGCTCTCCAGGCCACACTGTCTCCCTTTCTGTCTGTGCTGCTATAAACTGCAGCGTCCTGGGTTGTGCGCCCCTCCGCAGCGCCCCCAGTCCTGCCTCCAGGTCGGGGCACGTCTCTGCCCTCTGTGCTTCTAAAACCGCCAGCCGCTCCCAGGTCGCGTGTGCGACCCCGCTGCTCCGAGATTCTGGCCTGGGGGCTGCAGTTCGCAGGTGCGACCCCCCCCCCCCCGGTTTCCGCCCCGGGGGCTGCCCTAAAGTTCTTTCCAGACGCTACCGGTCTGCCAGTCTGTGCCCGTCCGCAGCGCGCGAGGCTGTCACTCACTGGCGATGTAGGATCCCCACGGCCAGGCACCCTCCCGCTGCCATTTATCCTCCGATATCTGCCCGCGGAATCACTGCTCCCTGCTTTGTACCTCAAAACCTACCGCCTGCGATATTCTGTTTGTAGAGATCCAGATCCTTTTACATCTCAGGCTGGTTTCGTGGGTGCTCAGAGTGGTCTGGTAGATATCCAGCTCAATTCCGGGGACCAGTTGAAATAGGGTCCCCTACGCCTCCACCATCTTTTTTCCAAAAACCCTGAATAGCCATTTAAAAGGTTCTTGAACGTTCTCTGCATGCTGATAATTTAAGTGAGAAAAGCATTGTATTTTCATTGTGTAAAAATGTGTGTGTTTGTTGTGTGTATACAATATCTTTGGAAGGAGCCACAAGAAATTGATTAACCATGGTTTCCTTTGAATTGCGGAGCTGGATGACTGACCCCACGACAGAAGAGAGAATACGGACCTTATTCTAGATGTCCCTTTAGTGACTACTTTTTGAATTTTGAACCTATTTTGTGTCCCTACCCTTGCTTCCCTGCAAAAAGATGTTTCAAAATGGTGCCCTGGAAGGGTCAGGAAGATATGAGACTATTGAAATAGTGGGATTTTAATAACCTGTCAAGAGACCATTGTAATGTCTGTGGCGTCCAGGGCAGTGGTCACATGAGCAGCTGGCTCATTGAATAAAGAGCTCTGGAATTACATACCTAAGTGTACAAAGTACAGTTACTGAAACTCCTTCAGCTAGCACTCACAACTTGAAGGTAGTTGCTGGAGATCACTTAGTAGGCCATGTTAACAGGCTGATCTAATATGAATTATGAGACTGGAAAAAGCAAAGCAAGGATGGTAACATGGGTGAGAGAAAGGAAATCAAGTCAGATAGATTTGGACAGCCCCTCCAACAGCTTCCTCTTTTTTCCTTCTTAAGGTGTGTCAGCTGTGCAGAGGGGTTACTATATAAAAGAGCCAGAGAGATGAATGTCTTGCGAATAGCAAAAGGTGGTGAGAACTCACTGCAGAAGTTTTGCTCAGGGTCCCAGAATTCATAGTAATTTCATTGGTCCTAAAATATCAGTGGTGGAATGGAACTATTCTCTGCTACTCTTGGTTTAAGGAAGAAGGCCCCAAAGTAACTTGCTTTTCAATGTGACTTCTTTACCTCAAGCTAAAGAATATCCTTTCAGAGCCATCTCCAAAAAATAAATAAATAAAAACAAATAAAGCCAACTCCTCCAAATCAGCTTGACGTCTGATAGAAGGGGGTCAGGGAAATGAGGTTGTAGAGAAATCAAGTCTGAAGAGTAACTTACACAGCTTGACCTGTTTACTTTTCAAATGCACCCTTGTTCAGTGGGTATGGTTCCGTACCTCTGAACCACAGGACTGAATTTTCATAAAAAGGTGAGGCTCCTGCCCATGTAATCTGGAAAATTGCTTGTCTAATTGGGTGCACAGTTGCACCTGTACCCTCTTGAATGACTGTCATGTTGTGCTCAAGAGTCAGGGAACTTGTTTTGTGACTAAATGAAGAAAAATTTCATTATAAAATCCCAGTTGCTTTGGAAATGGAAAACACCGTATGGTATTGGTTGTTACCATATTAGAGTTGGCAAATACTATAATTAAGACTTATGGTGATTTTTAGTATTTTACTCTGGTTTCAGCCACTTTCTGAAGCATTTTATTTAGAATAAAACTTTGATTTTATTTCAGACAGCAGGCATTCAGGTTGAGTCAGTTCAGCCCAGCCATTAAACATGCTTTTGTTGAGTGACTCAACCATTAGATGAATTTTGATCTACTTATAGCCATTATACATTTGTCATTTCAGCTGTAATATAGTTTAATGGCTGTTTATTGAATACCTCCTACAACATAGGTCCTGGAGAACCAACAGGAATCAAGAGAGATGATGTTTCCCTCCTCATAGAATTTGTCTGTCTGTTGAGGGTGGCAAGGACAAAGGTGCATCAGTCGAGTAGAACTGGTGAGGTAGGACAGTAATTTGGATTTTGGACATGGTGTTGACAGTGTTTGAGATAGACAAGCAGAGATGTTTACTAAGCCTTTGTATTAAGATTCTGTGTTTTAAGAAAGTATTTTATGGAGGTGGGAAGGTCAGTGATGCCAATGAATATTAAGAAGTCACACAAAAAAGAAGAAAACTGAGATGGGCCTGTTGGATTTAGCAGAAATAATTGATCATGGAGAGAGCAGTGCCTGAAGCAGGGCTTGGGGAGGGGAGGGCTGGCAAGTTAATGATGAGCAAAGTGGACATGCACGGTTCCCAGAGGGCCTTTTAAACCATGAGTTTTGACTTTACTCTGAGGTTGTTCATTATCTCACCATCTCTTGTTGGAGCATTTTATAAAGTATGCTCTAGAGAAGACTCTTGAGCAAGATTGTTTGAAAGTCTAAATTGTGTTCAGATTGATGTTTTATGAATGAATAGACTATGTACTTTGATCACCATTAGGAATGAATAAATTTGTCATACTTGTAGTCAACTCATTTTATATCATTTTCTTATACTCACTAATTCTGGTTTGAGAAGACGTCTTTTGGTTATTGTTTTGTTTTGTCTTCATTCTTGTTTTTACTTGGGGAAGCAGGAACCAGTTTTAGGCTCCTTAATTGAACCACATAGTTACCTGCTATCATGTCACAGTGTTTATTTTCTTCGTTGCACTGATCATAAACTTTAATTCTCTTTATTTCTTTACCCACTTGTGTAATTTCAGTCTCTTTACACTAAAGTATAAGCTTTATAAGGATGAGGGCTGTGCCTTGTTTACCACTTGTACTTCTCAGGAAATACTGAGTGGGGGCGGGGTGAGGGAGGAGGGAAGGAAGGAAGGAAAAGGGGGTAGAGAGTTGAAAAATCACTTCCTGATGATAGGATGAGGCTTCAGCTAATAAATTAGAATATTACATCCATTACATGCAGGGTGATCTGCATTGGTAGTTGCCCTTTGTATGTTCTCAACAAGTTAGTTACATGACAGGATATCAAAATCAGTCATTGTGTTTGCCGGTTTACTTCGTTATGATTAAAGAAAACAATGATTTTATTTATTACAAATTCACCACCTAGGAAATGTAATTCCAGACATCAGATTTAAGCTTTCTTCATTCATTCAAAATTGAAAGTCATTCGGACTGGATTTATGTAGGTAGTGTAATTAAAACTACGCAGTCACTGTAAGTATCATTAAAGGGGAGACCTTTTTATTCATTAATGGAATGTTCTGAGGTTTAAAACTTAAGAGATTTTGGGCGCCTGGGTGGCTCAGTTGGTTAAGCGACTGCCTTCGGCTCAGGTCATGATCCTGGAGTCCCGGGATCGAGTCCCGCATCGGGCTCCCTGCTCGGCAGGGAGTCTGCTTCTCCCTCTGACCCTCCTCCCTCTCATGCTCTCTCATTCTCTCTCTCTCAAATAAATAAATAAAATCTTTAAAAAACAAAAAAACAAAAAAAAAACTTAAGAGATGATTATTTGCCATCAGATGTATTGCTCTAGTTGCTAGATCAAATGCAATGTTTTCTGGCCTTTCTTTTTCTTTTTTTTTTTTTTTTAAAGATTTTATTCATTTTTTATAGAGCGAGCGAGAGAGAAACAGCATGAGAGGGGCGAGGGTCAGAGGGAGAAGCAGGCTCCCCGTTGAGCCGGGAGCCCGATGTGGGACTCGATCCCAGGACCCTGGGATCATGACCTGAGTCGAAGGCAGACGCTTAACCATCTGAGCCACCCAGGCGCCCTTTTCTGGCCTTTCTTGTGATAACATGGCAAGCATATAGTCCTATAATGGTCTGCAAAAAAGCACCTCAGAGATGGGATGGGCCTACAATAAGTGATTGCCTTTATAAGGAAGTGTAAGGAGAGGTTAGAGTATCAGCTCTTAATAGGGTAAAACAAACAACCCACCCACCCCGGGGCAACTGGGTGGCACAGTTGAGCAGCAGGCTCCTGGTTTCTGCTCAGGTCATGATCTCAGGGTTGTGAGATTGAGCCCCGCTTAGGGCTCGCTGCTCAGTGTGGAATCTGCTTAAGACTCTCTCTGCCCTCCTCCCCCCCCAACCCTGCTCCCAGGCATATGTGTGTGTGTGTGTGTGTGTGCGCGCGCGTGCGCGCGCGGACTCTCACTTTCTCAAATCTTAAAAAAAAAAAAAAAAAGGTAGTTTAAAAAACCCCACAAAATCCCTATGGCTGTCACAGTTTGGCAGTGACATCTTTTGGTGAGGTTCAGGCTTGGTTCCCTCTTAGGTTGGCCTGGGTGCCTGCAGGCCAAGGTCAGGTTTTTCATAAAATGGGGCAGGAGAACGGGAGGATGAATCATACCATGCAGACACATTTATAGTCTGATCTCAGCCTTGCAGTAAATGTATCTGCCCAGAGCAAAAGACACGGCCAAGCCCAGCATCAGCATTGAGCAGTGTAAGCCTGCCACAGTGGGACAGGTGGGAGAATGAGCTGAGTGATGACCCAGCCTACCTTCGAGAGCTGGCTTGTAAAGAATGTGGTATCCCTGCACTCTGTAATTTGAACACAGTGAAGAAATTTGGCTTTGAACTTTTCTTTTTTAATCGATTTTAATTTTCTTGTAATTATTCTGCTCACCTATATGATTAATAGGCTGAAAAATCTTTTCTTTAAATGTTATTAGCAGGGCGCCTGGGTGGCTCAGTCTGTTAAGCGTCTGCCTTCGGTTTAGGGCATGATCCCAGGGTTCTGGGATTGAGCCCCACGTCAGGCTCCCTGCTAAACCAGAAGCCGGCTTCTCCCTCTCCCTCTGCTGCTCCCCCTGCTTGTGCTTGATCTCTCTCTCTCTCAGATAAAATCTTTAAAAAAATGTTATTAACAATAAAAGTGAATTTTTGTTTTGTATACTAAGTTTTAGCTGCCAAGATTCAATCTGTCTTTTGGGCTAGGAATGATGGGATGGTTTCTGAAAGATCATTTCTTAAAGGATCATTTTAATGTTACTGACGTTAGTTACAGATTCAAATGAATCTTAATATACCTTTGGGTGGTTTTTGTTTTTGTTCACATAGGACTTGGCTGGAAAGCAAAAAAGAAAAATACACACTACTGATGTAACATCACTCAGAATATAGCTTTATGTATCCTTTAGGATTCTGCGGTAACAACCACCCTGAAATTGCAGGGACTTAGGTTTGTTTCTTACACACATTAGATGTCCATTTTGTGTCTGCTGGGGTGCATCCTCATTATGAGGCTCAAGATGCCATGTTGGTTGCCCCAACAAAGGAAAAGAAAGAGGACGGGAATCATGCACTAGTTCTTAGAGTTTAAGCTTGCATCCTTTGCTCATTCCACTGGCAAAAGCAGATCATGTGACTATTGCCTCAGCTTTAGGTGATGAGAGATGTAGTCCTATTGTGTGCCCCCATGAAGGAGAACAGGCTTAGCTACCACCTCACAAGATACTAGTTGGGAGGAAAAGCATTTATTTTTGTTAAAAAGAAAGTTGCTTTTGAAGAAATAAAACATTTTTATGAGTAGGTTAGATGCAGGATAAATATCCATTGCATATTTTGGTTAGAAGTTTTGAAAATCTTTGCATTGAAAAGTATATATATTTTTGAATTTTATAGTTCATTAAATTTTCAGTGAATAATATTAGCAAAGATCATTGCAACTTAAGAGGTTAACTGTGTGATAAGTGTTATAGTCTAACTTTACCAACGTGAAGTACCTTTTTACAGAATGTTACCTAAATCATTTTTAGGACAAATAAAAAATATATTTAGATTTATAAAATTGCTAAAAAATTTTTGAGATACAAAAACTTTGATTAATATATTCTAATAATACTTCAGATTTCCTCAGGGCCTCAGGAAAAGCAAAGTAATACGATTTTTTTTTTTTTTTAAGCAACAAAAGCAATTTAAAAGGCATTTGCCCTTTACCAAGAAGAACATGATTTCAGTCTCTTAAAAAGCAAATTTAGGGAACATTCAAGCTGATTAGTTTCATCTGTGTGACTAGAAAAAGATAACCACTAAAGCAAACTTAATATTATATTTGGACATAGATAAAAATTGACACCTTGAGTGATACCAAGAGATGAATCGACAGTGGAAACTGCGGAGCCCCGGATATGGCTTCACGTGAGAAAGATGAAACCGTGTGGAATGGCCTGTCGCTGCAACAGGAGGGCAGCTGGCCCGCTCAGATGCACGTTCTGTAGCCCATTGAGTGACATTCCCAACTTCCAACAGCTTTTATAACTGCACTTGTTTACACATTTTATGTATCTCAATTTGGTTATAAATGATTAATAACATTGAATACATTTAAAGCTGTGCAGTGCACATATTAGTACGTTGCATCATGCTTTATTGTTTGGAATTTAGGAAGGCATTTTAAATTTGATTTTCATTCAGCTACTCTAATTTTTATACTTAATGTTTCCAGCACATTTATAATTGGTACCCATATGAATTAAATGTATACTTTCCTCTGTAACTGACATTTTTTTTCAAGTTCTTACTTACATTCCAGTTAACATACAGTGAAATATTAGTTTCAGGTGTAGAATTTAGTGATTCAGCACTTCCATACAACTCACGGTGCTCCTCACTTGACAAGTGTGTTCCTGGATCCCTGTCACCTGTTTCACCCATCCCCCCACCCGTCTCCCCTCTGGTGACCCTCAGTGTGTTCTCTCTAAGAGTTTGTGTAACTGACATTTTGTAATGCTAGGATCAGCTCCATTTGTGGGTAATACCTATTACTGAATGCAAATTCTTGAGTATACAATACGAGGCAATATTTTAAATTAGATAATAATGTCAGTATTTAGAAAAAACTATTTTTTCTTTAATAGTTTTGCTCTTTCAGTACTATGGCAGTGTGTATTTGTTTCCAGAAATCTATTCTCTGCTATGTAATATCCTTTTAATTGAAATCTTCCCGTTGGACTTAATTTGCTAAACTTTGATGGTATGCCCCAAATTTTCTTGGGGCAAAAAAGAGCACAGAAGTGGGGCATTAGCATGTTTCTATTATGTGAACAGCTGTTAAGCAGGATTCTAAACAGTCTGTTTAGTGTTTTCATGAGTTCATGTTTGAAGAAAAAAACATGGAATTTTAGAAGTTACAAGAATTTCTTGGTTTTTCTGAAATGTTATCATCATGCTAGAGTCTTAAAGATCCTATCTCCAACTGAGATTTCAGAGATAAAAAATAATCTAAAGCAACTACATAATATTTCATAAAATTTCTTACTGTTTTTTTAAGAAACCATCTTACGGGTTCCTGGGTGGCTCAGTTGGTTAAGTGACTGCCTTCGGCTCAGGTCATGATCCTGGAGTCCCGGGATCGAGTCCCGCATCGGGCTCCCTGCTCGGCGGGGAGCCTGCTTCTCCCTCTGACCCTCCTCCCTCTCATGCTCTCTGTCTCTCATTCTCTCTGTCTCAAATAAATAAATAAAATCTTTAAAAAAAAAAAAAAAAGAAACCATCTTACGTGGTATTTATTGTGATTACTCTTAAAATTCAGAGACTTGCAATAAACTCGCATGCTAATTCTTAGTGTGTATGGACTGAGATGCAGTAAGTGAAGGCATGGCGCGAGCTGATTTCCCTCAGGCTGGCACAGAGGGCCACACTGCCCTGCAGGCTAGCTCTGCTCTGCTCTGCTGGGTTCACTGTGCAGTGACTGCCTTTCCCCATATTCCTGTGGACAAAACTATTCTTTTCCCTCTGCTTACCTTCACTGCCTAACTTTAAAATTCTGGATGAGAGTATGTAATTTTTTTGTTTTAATTACTCTTTTTGATTGAGATATAATTGACATTAGTTTCTGGTACATAACATAATGATTCAATTTTTGTATATACTAATGCATGTACAGTAAGTCCAGTTAACATCCATCACCATACATAGTTACGATTTTTTTTCTTGTGAAACTTGAAACCTATGATACAGTATTAACTGTAGTCACTATGCTGTACATTATATCCGCATGGCCTATTTATTTTATAACTGGAATTTTTTACCTTTTGATCCCCTTCTCCCATTTCACCTACCTCTGGCAAGCACCAGTCCATTCTTTGCAACTGTGAGTTTGTGTAAGTGGTATTTTGTCTTGTTTTGCTTTGTTTTGTAAGATTCCACATCTAATTGAGATCCTATGGTATTTGCTTTTTTTCTGATTTATTTCACTTAGCATAATGCATCAAGGTCCATCCATGTCATCTGCAAATGGCAAGATTACTTCCTTTTTTATGGTTGAATAATATTCCTCTGTGTGTGTGTGTGCATGCGCACACACACGTATACACACATGCACATAAGCATGTGTGACGCTCCACATTTTTGTTATCCATTCACCAGTTGATGGACACTTAGGTTATTTCCATATCTTGGTTATTGTGAATAATGCCATAATGAACATGGAAGTACAGATACCTTTTGGAGTTAGTGTTTTCATTTTCTTCAGATAAATACCTAAAAGTGGAGTTGTTGGATCATATGGTAGTTCTATTTTTAATTTTTTGAGGAACCTCCATACTGTTTTCCAGAAGTTATAAGTATTTGGCTCCCCTAGACCAGCTCCTTGTGTAACAGTAGAGTACCTATTAAGCCTGGAAGACCAAGTGCCTCACCCAAGGTTATTAGGTGAGCAAAGCCAGAAGCCCCAGGTCCCCTAATGGCTAGTCCTTCTCTTTTTATTGGGTTCTCTGTAGTGAGAAGAAACTCAAGGTTAGCATCTGTGAGGATGGTGTTAGTTTTGAAGAAAACTAACAAAAATTTGAAGTGTTGAATTTCTTCTATTTAGAGAGCTTGTTGCCTACCCTCACATCTAATAGTGTTCCTTAAGAAAAAGATGTGATTGCTTAATATGATTATATGAGCCCACCATAACCAAGTACAGAAAGTTAAAAAGGCTTGGTAGGATAGACACTAAGACTACTTTATTCTGTTGGGATAATATTCCTAATCTGAATGTAACTTTCTTTTACCACTGTCCAAATAATGGCTGTTAAATGGAATATTTTTGTCAAATCAAGTTTTTAAACTTTTGAGCTCCCTTCTGCTGGCTTTTATTAAACTACTCAAGAGTCTTAACATCAGAATCCTGTGTCTTTTTTTTTTTCCCCCCCAGAAAGTTAACTGTGCAGCCATGGCTAATTTTTTTTTTTTTATTAACTTTTTAACTACTTTCAGCCAATAAATATTTGAAACACTTGAAATATTGATGTATCTCCCCTGTTTTTTTGAGGGCTTGTGAAAGATGTACAAAAATAGAGTTGGAGGCCAGAAAGAAATTTCAGATAGAAGTAAAAATGTTCTGCCTTAACTCTGATTTTTCAGTAATGAAACCACGTAAACTCGTAACATTACTTTTATGGAGCTTTGTAGTCCATAAAAATAACATTGTCGTAGAGTCTCGATGTGCGTCATTTGTGACTGAGGGTTTTGATGTCTTTGCAGAAGGCAGACTAGTGCCTGCCTTTGAAATGTGTGAGGCAGTTTTAGACGCGCTTCTCAGATGGATTTAATTAGCCCTTCCTGGGACTGGGTGTCCAATGGTTGCAAGTGAATTCTCATTTCATTCACCCATAACTAGAAACACCTCGCTTCAAACGGGCTTCTTCAAAGAAAGAGGGCTTTAGGGTTCTGTGTTTTACTGCTGTTTGATGTTGGTTTCCCTTTAACTGAGAAGACCTTCTGTTTATACAACTGTTATTATTAAGAAAACATAGCTTTCTTCACCGAGGCTTCTTTGGTATCAGTGCTGGTTATTGGTGGAAGTCCGAGATCTGTGGAATAGATCTTGCTCTGTCAGACTGAGCAGCTGTGTGTTTGCATATTTTGCTTACGGGAGGCGTGAACCAAAATGATGGCATAAACCTGTAGAATATTTCTTTAAGCCCGAAATTGGAATGCCAGCATAAGGTGAGAACCACTAACTGAATATGTTAATAGGGCAGTTGTTTGAACAGCTTACAACATGAACCACAAAAACAGAGCAAATCAACGAATAAGGGTTGCCATAATTCAAATAGTAATTGTGTTTTGATTTACTCTCCCCACGGTGCATGGCTCATGATATGCTTTCAGTAAATATGCTGAGAGGATCAAAACATATTCTCCGTAGTAAAATTATATATTTAAAAAAACTGTATCCTACTAGTAATGTTTGGGGTCTTTAAAAAATTATCCTTAAAATCTTCACATTTCATTAGAATAGCTACTTGGATTTACCCTGAAAATAATGCTCTTTCTTCTCTTTTTTCCAGCTAGTGTGTCTAGGGTCTGGCATGCTTCATCATCAACGCAGCTTTTATCTTCTGTGCCCACAATTTTAATTACATTTCAGGGGTTTGTGATCCCTCCCAGAATCCTGGTCATTCGTTGTATTTAGGATGAAATGCTTCAGGGGGTTTTGGGCTGTTCACTCATGGGATAGGTTTGCATCTCTAAAAGTTTTTCTTGCTATAGCATCCTGATTTGTTAAAAAAAAAAAATCCTAAAGAATACTCTAACTTACTACTTTTTTCTTTTTATGGAGAGGCAAAATTAATTTAGACTATTTACGCTTAAGATTGTCCCAGAGTCACAGATCACACTGAAAAAATACATAGCAGTATGTGCCACAAATTCTTTTGGTGTCTTGTTTCAGTATTCCATCCAAGAATCTGTAGATCTCAGGCTTGTATTTCTGCCTAGTTTCTCGTCCATAACTGTTCTTTCCTGTGTTATTCACCACACTTAACTGTACATAACTGCCAGGTTCTAACACTAATGGTCAGAGATGTATCACTGTCGAAGATATGAAAAAAAGAATTAAAAAAGCTTTCATAAACAGTTTTTTAAAGTATTTTGAGCTATGCTGGCTTAAGTCAGAAAGGGACTTCATTGAAAGGGCCAGCATATTGTTAGGAATTGATCTCTGTGTCCTTTATTACACGTTTGGTGATTTGTCACTATTTTGGGGGAAATCCTAGTGTTAGAATTATGGACATGTGGATCAGGCAGAATTCATTAAATTTAGTAAGTTTAATGTATCGATATGATTGATTTAAGGTGTTCTTTTAAGGGGTCTCCCTTTAGTACAGTGTTACATGGTTTCACAGTCTGTATTTCTTGCAAATGTTCTAAAAATCTTGGTAAAAATATAAAATGTCAAATACCCAAGACAGAACATTGTGAATTTTCTTTTATATCAATTTGCAAGACCACTTGTTAGGGAATCCTACTTGTAACATTTGAAGTTAATAAGTAACATGTTACGATTATCACCTTTACTCTTCAGCAGACTGGGCCATCTTATAAAAAAGAAACACCAGAAAAAAAAAAAAAAAAGAAAAATCAGTCACATTGGATATAGGGGAACATAGGCAATCATTTTCTTCTTCCACGAGCTTCAGTTATAAAAATTAACTGGCAGCATTTACTAACAGGTTTAGTTTGGGGCTAGGTAAGTGGGTGGTGGAGGATTACTAATGTAACATTGTATTTAAAACAATAGTTTTCGAAGACAGATAAACCTCCTTACCAGTCCCTTAGCAGTTACATAAGCTTGGAAGATTCACCGGGTCTCTCTCAGCTGCTGCTATAGGCCCTGGGACTCAGGAAAACCTAAAGGCCGGAAGTCGGATGGACTTCAGTTTATGTCCCAGTCCTGGAGCTGCTGGCTGTGAAATCAGTCCAAGTGACTTCTCTTTTCCGAGCCTTTCTTTTCTAACGTATAACATAGCGTTAATGTGCTCCAGGGTTTTGTAAAAGTCAAATGAGATAACTGTAAAGTTTCGAGTACAGTGGCCGGCATGTAGTAGGCCCTCGAGAAACCTTCTCCCTCCCCCCCACATACAGACAATGTGCTTGCTGTTTAGAAGAATCGAAAGTAACTTCTGTGTTGCAAGCAGTTCTTTTCCGTTGTAGGAGAAATTCGTGAAAAGCTGTAAAAATAAGACTAAAAATAGATGTACACACACACACATTGGCAAGACTTGTTAATATGGATTAATATTCGAAGATTCTCATATTCTTGGGTGGGATTGTATTGTTCATTTATCTTATGAAGCTCTTATTTATTTATTTGACAGAGAGAGACACAGCAAGAGAGGGAACACAAGCAGGGGGAGTGGGAGAGGGAGAAGCAGGCTCTCTGCGAGCAGGGAGCCCGATGCGGGGCTCCATCCCAGGACCCTGGGATCGTGACCTGAGCCGAAGGCAGACGCTTAACGACTGAGCTACCCAGGTGCCCCTTATGAAGCTCTTTTTGAGGCTAGAACAGAACACCTGGAGAGTAGTTACAGAGGTAATCCCTCACTTCTTGGTGATTCATCTTGGGGACCTTTTGTCAGGTGAGGCTGGCGAGCCAGTGGCTGTGGTCCCCACGCTGCCTCAGGACCCTGTTGTGGTTTGAAAGCCCAGGAGGCCTGCGGCCCCTCTTCCCCCCGCTACAGGCCATGCCTCCTGCCTCCACTGCGAAGCGGCAGGGCTGAGGGGGTCGGGCTCTTTGGGGGATCTCTACCTTCTCCACGTAGAGCCTTTTTCTTCTCCGTGGGCTCTCCGGATATCTGTAAAAACTCCAGGCATCATGGAAATACCAGACCTGTTGTTATAGTGACCATTTTTTGCCTAAAAATATCGACCCTTGCTGTTGGATTGTCCCTTCAAATGGATTTATTTACAAATACCTAAATTGGCTCAGTTGAGTGTAATCAGATCATCCTGGGTTTGGACATGCTACTTTGCTGGTTTTGAAGCCGTGAGCACTTATTTTAACTTCTCTGAGCCTAAGATTTGTTGTCATCTATAAAATGTGATTAATAACCTCTCCATTGTAGCATTGCTCTGAGAATTCAGTGAGTTTAGTGTTTATTAAAATATCTGATTGATGTTAGGCACTGAGTGCATGTTCCCTTTTATTTAGTCTAATTTTTGTGAACAAGTGACAAAAGTTAGACAGCTACAAAGAAAACCAGGGGGGCATTCATAATCTGGGTATTCTACCATTGGAGCTTCTATTCTGATTCAGTGTTTTCTTTTGTTTAAGGTATTTTACTTCTAAGAAGGAAATTATAAAACAAACCATGCCTTTTGTTTCTAACTCAGTGTTTGAATCCCCCCCCCAAAGTAGATATTGCTTGAAATTTTAAAATTTAGTGCAAATGACTGAGCATGGCTCTGCGTGGATATATTTGCTCTTAGCCGTATTTATTGTGCTAGCGTGATGATGGTTATATATTGCTGTTGCCCCATTTTGTTTGGCTTTTTAAATTTTTTTTTTTTTAAGAATTTATTTATTTGACAGAGAGAGACACAGCGAGAGAGGGAACATAAGCAGAGGGAGTGGGAGAGGGAGAAGGAGGCTCCCCGCTGAGCAAGGAGCCCGATGCGGGGCTCGATCCCAGGACCCTGGGATCGTGACCTGAGCCGAAGGCAGACGCTTAACGACTGAGCTACCCAGGTGCCCCTTGTTTGGCTTTTTATAAAAACCACTGACTGTGTTTGGATATGTGATGCGTGGTTGTCATATGGAACAAGAGTAAGGAAACCAGCTGGAGATTAAACATAGCACAATGCTCTGTTGTGAATAACCATAGCCAAATTTGTGTGTAGCTACGAAATTTACCCAGTTGGACAAAGAGTGCTTAGGTTTAGCTTTTAAACTCTAGTGATGGTTACTTGAGAACTAGCTTAAATGTATCTCTTTAATCAGACAGGTACAGCATTAGTAGAAGACTTGTTGCTTACTGTTTTTTGTTTTTTTTTTTAAAGATTTTATTTATTTATTTGAGAGAGAGAGAGAGAGAAAGAGCACAAGAGGGGGGAGCGGGAGAGGGAGAAGCAGACTCCCTGCTGAGCAGGTTGCCCAATGCGGGGCTCGATCCCGGGACTCCAGGATCATGACCTGAGCCGAAGGCAGTCGCTTAACCAACTGAGCCACCCAGGCGCCCGTTGCTTACTGTTTTTATGATCAGATTTGAAATAGAGTTTAGAAGAATTTGTGATTTGGTTTATGGCCAGCTCTTAAAACACCAAGGAAGAGTTAGAGCTGGTAGTGATTGACAAGATGGCTGGCAGTGGATGTGGATTCCATTAGTTTATCAAAGATTGAGGAAAGGTCTGTTCTGTTGAAGTCCACACTCCTGCTTGGATGGTCCCATCCACTAATGGGTGCATTAATGGATGCTTTAACCAGAAGTTTAATCTAAATCTCAGGTCTTCTAGGTTTAATCTCTTCCATTGGGGTTTAAATGATCATATAACCAACCATACCACACCACACTGCACCACACCTTGAGGATTTTACCTCGATGGGGAGGTGTTTCCTTTATGTTGAGGATAGCACACCAGCTTGGAATTAAGCCACAGTACAAGACATATACTGACTTACAGGGGGAGGATATTCTTTCTAGCATTCTGTGTGTCTCATTTGTTTATTCAACCATGTAAAACTTCAACAAGAGGAGGTAATTGCTTAGATTTCTTGATTTGAATTGTTCTACTCTTTGGCACTGGGTGGAAAAAGGAAAAAAAAATCATATTGAAGGCATTGTTCTGTTAATGAAGTTGCTTGTCCCTTTTTGTGCCAAATTTGGCAGGTAAAATTACCATTTATTCTACTTGCTAGAGCTGGAGAATAGGTTGTTGAGGAAAAGTAGCAATTTAAGTAATGACACTAGATAGAATGTGCTACACTACATACATCTCCCATACTTTCAGATATTGACATGCAATTTTTATTTCTCTTTAGTAATGCACTTTGTCTTTAACCATTATATTACTTCCAGTAGCTTTCATCAGCTACATGCAGTTTGCTTCAATTGTGAAATTTGAAAAAATACTGTTATTAATTATAACAAACCAAAGTGAAGCATTTTGATCTGAGGATAAAATAACGATTATATTTTGTTCTGGATATTTCAGAAGTATTGCATGTGTTTTAGTTATGAATAACTATTTAAAAATTAAAAAGGATAGATGAAATATACACTTTAATTAATATGATATATAATATCAGATTCCAGATGTTCATGATTTCTTCCATGTTAATTACACTTTGCTCTTTTATACATGCTTTAATATTTGGCAAATTCTAAAAGACAAATTTGAATAAAAAATCTTGTTCTAAATTGAGAAGCATCTCATTCAAGATATGAATAGGTTTTTTTTTTTTTTTTAAGATTTTATTTATTTATTTGAGAGAGAATGAGAGACAGAGCATGAGAGGGAAGAGGGTCAGAGGGAGAAGCAGACCCCCTGCCGAGCAGGGAGCCCGATGTGGGACCCGATCCCAGGACTCCAGGATCATGACCTGAGCCGAAGGCAGTCGCTTAACCAACTGAGCCACCCAGGGGCCCTGTTTTTTTTTTTTTTTTTAAATAACTGTGTGTTTAAATGAAATGCATAAATTTAGCATTTGTGAAACTTTGAAGTAAATATAGAATCCACTAAATTTATTATAGATTAGATTCTCCCTAGTTATGAAACTTGAGATTTTTAAAAAAATTGTTACTGTTATAGTTTAAAATATAATGGCTAAACCTGCTCTCCTTCCAAAAAGATAAGAAATCCTCTGTAGAAACTGATCTGCAAAATACATTAAAAAAAACAACAGCAGCCAGTTGGTGAATTTATAGACTTGCCAGTGTGAATGAAGAAACAGAGAGTTGGGCACCTGGGTGGCTCAGATGGTTAAGCGTCTGCCTTCGGCTCAGGTCATGATCCCGGGGTCCTGGGATCGAGTCCCGCATCAGGCTCCCTGCTCCTTGGGAGCCTGCTTCTCCCTCTGCCTCTCTCTCTCTGTCTCTCATGAATAAATAAATAAACTCTTAAAAAAAAAAAAAAAAAAAAAAGAAACAGAGAGTTTAGTGTTGCTGAAACTTGTAACCATCGGTCATTCTTCTTTCTGCCCACTAAGCTAACTGGTAGGCAGGTGCGGATGCTACAAAATCTAACATTGCAATTGACACTAATTGGCATAGTTGTTGGCAGTCTTATCAGAAAGCAAAGGGCTGAATGGTTGAATGGGTTTAGAGAACTTGAATGATAATAAGCATTTTTATATGCATCTTGAATTACTTTTGTGACCCAGACCAACGGGAACACTTCATTCTGACCTCATCCTTCAATGAATAGAAATTATAGAAAGCACAATATGCAGTGTGTGTGATTACTGATTATTTTTCAGGTAACCTTTTACAGCTGCCTGCTCCACTGCTTGCTCTCACCTCCCCCTCCCCTCTCAGGCTCAAAGAAACCAAAGTGTATGTGTGGAAGAAAAAGGAGATAGCTAACTATTGTTACTGAATATTAACTTAATTTTTTTGATTGATTTGTTGCCAAAAGCTTGGGTGCCTGTCATAGTACTTTAGGCTCAACTTAAGACAAAATATTCATTGAATTTATGGATGAAAGAACAAGAAGTCTGGGATTTGCTTCTAAATAGTCATGGAGCAGTTGGGGAAATCAGTGGGGATAGAGGTGAGACAAGACTGGCTTTAAGAGGAAAAGTTTTGAACAGGGGTGCTGGAACTGTGGGGGTTATTAAGCCATTCTTGCTGTTTATGTACTTGTTTGAAATTTTCCATAACAGAAGGGTTGTTGTTTTGTTTCTTTAATGCGCTCGCCACCTCACCCCCTACTTTTGTAAGGTCTTCTGTACTTACCAGTTCCTTCCCAGTACCTGCTTTTTAAAAATTTTCCTAGTTCCTTTTATCAAAAATGACTCTAAAGTGAGAGTTGCATTACCTAGTGAACTAATCTGTGTGCTTTTGTACGAATGAGTTAATTTCTAGGCAGTGTGGATTTTAATAGGAGCTTTCTAAAGACAGTTTGTTAAATGAAAGGAATGACTGTCCAGGTGGAATTTTTCATCACTGGACTGGATCTTTATGCCTATTCTAACAGTGGCCCCTCACAGAAGGGTTAACAATTGTAGGTTTTCTGTAGTGATTGATCTTAGCTTTTTTGCACTACGGGTAATGATGTATTTTTCTTCTATGGAAATATTTTCCATAAAGTATTTTTCTTTAGTTAAGAGAGGGCATGACTGTATTGTTTAGCTTATGTTTGGTCATGTAGGTATTCCTGTGTGTTTTGGGTCCACTCCATACCCCCAGATAATTTAGAATTATCTGTGTTAAAAATAAAGTTGAGTCTTCTTTGGTTCAAAGGGCCCTTTTGCAAAGGGATGTCTAGGGTGGGCTGCTTGCTCGAGGCTTTTGTGGGAAAGTTCAGTGCTGCAAACAGTTACTGTCACCCTTCCTTCTGTCTACTGGTTATTACATAGATGAGTAGTTTATGTAAATTTTGTACTCTGCTGTTGATCCAAGTCCCCTTGAGATTTATTATGAACAAGTAATAGTAAACCTTTTGGAAGGTGTTTGAAATGTCGATCCTTGGCTAGTAAGAGGTGGAGAAACCAAGATTTTTCAGACTTTGCTGCTTTTCCACCCTTCTGATCCATCTTGAGAACTGATTGGAGTTGATTCTTATTTCAAAGTATCATTGCTTAAAATATTTCAGATTTTTTATAGCTTTCTAAGAAATTAAAATATAAAGATTTCACTATTTCTGTTTCAGTTTGTATCTCTGGAGGTCTTCAAGAATGAATGCAATTTGCTCATTAATTTCTTGTGCTATTCCTTGTCAGTGTCCACTCTTCCCTTTGCTTGTTAGCTTTCTCTTTGGCCATGATAGGTGTATTATTTCTTGTAACTGCTACCCAAACTGATATATTACATTAGCCATGCCCCTTTTCAAGGCTCCTGGAAAAGTGCCAGTTTTCTCCTCCTTTCAGTTGGGGAGCACAGTTCTAGAAATAATAGAATGGTCTTACTTTGAAATCGTCAGAATGAAAAGGATTTATCTAACAATTTGAATAGATAATTTTATTTGTGTGGACATGAAAGTGAAACCTAGAAATGGGATAGAATTTTAAGTGGCATTTTTAATTTGTTTTGAAATTCTTTTTTTCTCTCTTTTTGTAAATGAGCTATGTTAAATGTCTGTGTGTAGGGGGGGTGGGGTGTTTATCTCTGATCTACTAGATCCTGTGTAGATTTTGTATCCTCAAAGGGCTTAATGGAGTTTTATATTTTATATATATATGTACATGTATATATATATTTGGAATAACTTTAATCTGCTACTCTAAGCACATGAGGATTTTTAAATACAAGTATTATCAACACTTCACAGGACAGTATGATTAAAATTATTTAAAAAATTTTTTATTTTAAATTCAATTTAGTTAACATAGTATATTATTAGTTTCAGGGGTAGAATTTAGTGATTCATCAGTTGCATATAACACCCAGTGCTCATTACATCAAGTGCCCTCCCTAATGCCCATCACCCAATTACCCCATCCCCCCACCCACCTCCCCTCCAACACCCCTCAGTTTGTTCCCTATAGTTAAGAGTCTCTTGTGGTTTGCCTCCCTCTCTGTTTTTATCTTATTTTATCTTTCCTTCCCTTCCCCTATATTCATCTTGTTTTGTTTCTTAAATTCCACATATGAGTGAAATCATACGGTATTTGTCTTTCTCTAACTGACTTATTTCACTTTGCGTAATACCCTCTAGGTGTATCCACATTGTTGCAAATAAAAATACTTTTACTTAAAAGTTACTTTATTAGTCTTACCAAAAGCTGTCCTGGAGAGTTTTGAATTAGAACTATATTGTCAGTGGTCAGCAATCTAAGATAAAATATACTTATCTGAATAACATGCATTAAGACTATATGGGGGCACCTGGGTGGCTCAGTCGTTAAGCGTCTGCCTTCGGCTCGGGTCATGATCCCAGGGTCCTGGGATCGAGCCCCACATCGGGCTCCTTGCTCAGCGGGAAGCCTGCTTCTCCCTCTCCCACTCCCCCTGCTTGTGTTCCCTCTCTCGCTGTCTCTCTCTCTGTCAAAAAATGAATAAAATCTTAAAAAAAAAAAAAAAAGACTATATGAAAGCAAGTCATTTTGTTTTTGTCTGCTTTATGTCGTGATATTTAACTTAAAAACTAAGTTTTGGTAGCTTTCCAGCTACCAAATAAATAAACGTATAAATAAAAGTTAGGTTTTCTATCTCAATGAATTCGATAATTTTTATTTTTAATACAGTGGATATTTATCAAAGATCTGTCAATCCTCAACATCAAAGCACTGTGCTAAGCTCTTCATAGCGTACATGAAAGAATAAGACACTAATCTGCCCTCATGAGCTTCCGGTTTCGTTGGGAGGTTTTGAGATCAATACAGTACTGATCTGTAATATAAGGCATAATTTGATAAGTGCATAGAGATTCACAATGTTATAGGAATTCAAAGAAAGAAAGACTCCATCCAGAAGAGCAGAGGACTAGAGGTGGTATAGGTGGGTTTGGGGGGTATGAGGCAGAAAGTCAGGAGCAAACTTGACAAAGTAAGTACCATATGGAGTAGGTAATGAAGAATGGATGGGAGAAGGCTATTAGGCTGAGTTGACTATTTCAAGTTTAAATAGTAGGAATAAAACTCATGGAAAAGAGCCTGTGCACATTTGTTGAATATAAGAGAAAGAGGGAAGAAAAACCAGAATGGTTGCTAGATTGACACCATTAATACAGAGGACCTTGAGGGCCACGTTGAGAAGTTAAAATTTTATTTATTAAGTAACCAGAGGCCTAGGATTTTGAGCTGAGAAAACTTGTAAGATAAAGCCACATCTTTAACTGCTCAGTGGAAGTAAATAGAATTGTATTCTTAACTGCTGATAGGGCTTTGGGAAGGTTTTCTGTTTGCATGGGTTGTTAATAGGAAAAGAAAGAGAAAGGAAAAGAGTTTGCCTTTGGCTTAGTAGTTGATAAGAGAATTTGGGCAGATAGACTAGAGAGAAGTCAGCAATAGTGGGAAGAGAAAGGGTCAAAAAAGCAAAACTTAGTAAGTGGAGTATCTTTTAGAATGAGTCTGCTTCTGTCAACGCCACTTGTGATGTGACTCCATCTGTAAACCATCTCTGCCTGTGGCCACCTTGGCTTGATAATTAATCGACAGTAGGGACTGGAATTCTTTGGTACCAAGTATGACTGTCCAAATAGTTGGCCTGACCTCATAATCTATGTTTTAAAACTTTTTACTGTGGAACACCTAAAGTATACACAAAATTGAAAGAAAAGCACAATGAGTACCATGTGCTGTTCTTGTTTTATCTATGTTCACCTTTTAAAAATTTCTCGAGTATTTTAAGGCACATACCACACATTCTATCAATTGATGATTTTATTGTTGTTTTTTTTTTTTAGTTTTTGGAGTACCAGATCTTTCTGCGTCCCAAATTCCCAAACCCTTGTGCACTGATCATCTAATACACTGTTCCTTTTTTTCTCCAAAGAGAAGCCCATTTCTTTTGAATTCACATTAGTGACAATCAGTTGACCTTTTTTATAGTTAAAGCACTATCACATTCTTTTTCTAATACATATTCTCTGAATTATTGTGAAATACATTTAAGGAAGATTTTATATATGTATGTATATATATAATATATATATGAATGTTGGACACACACAAAAAACGTGGCAGACTTATTAGTTAGGTGGGTGGTGGAAGGCAGGTTTCTTACTGTCAGAGAAGGGAGTGACAAATACAGGATGGAGAAGGGCTAGAATGTACCTAGCGGTGTTGGATGGTAATGAGAGGGATCAGTGTGAACTTACGGTTTTTATAGGTAGATTCAGAAACAGATTTAGATGCACTTAGTACTTAATGTCCCAGTGGGCAACACCTCTATGGTTATGGGAGACATTGACCATGTACCTCATGGTATGATGCTGAAGACAGCACAGTATCACTGCTCTATTGTTCCTGGTAAAAATGTGTAATCATGAGGAAGCATTCTTCTGAATTCAGGGATATTCTATGAAGTAACTGGTTTATACTCTTCTAAAATGTCAAGGTCATGAAAGATAAGGCAGAATTAAGAAACTGGTCCAGATAGACAGAGACCAGCGAGACATGACAACTAAATGCAGGAGCATACATTAGATCTGGGGCATGCCTTAAAGGGGGCATTATTAGGGCAATTTCTGGCTCTTTGAATAGGGTTTGTGGATTTGATGGCAATATCGGATCAGTGTTAATGCACTGACTTTGCTGGTTATACTGTACAGAGGGCATCCGTGTTCTTAGGATTGCAGCTGGACTGTTATGGGGGCAATGGGACATCATAACTGGCAAAAAATATTCACAACTAGGGAACCTGAGCTTGATGCACTGTTGCTGCAATTTTTATGTACAATTTTTTAGAAGATTTATTTTAGAGAGCACGCAAGTAGCGGGAGGAATAGAGGGAAAGGGAGAGAGAGAATCTTCAGCAGACTCCTCGCTAAGCGCGGAGCCCGACTTGGGGCTTGACCTCACAACCCTAAGATCATGACCAGAGCTAAAATCAAGAGTTGGCACTTAATATATGTATGCTCCATAATATATGCTCCAGTTTTTTATGTACATTGAAAATGACTGCACACAAGAAGGAACAAAGTAAAAGAAAATACTTTCCCAGACAATTCATTGGAATGATAGAAACAGATTATACTGTTTTCCTGTTAGAAGCAATGAAAAAATACTGGTGACTCCATAAACCTTACCTCGTACTAGTACAGTTATGCTAGTGGTTTATGCAGCTGATAAGCCATCCTACTGACTCTTTCCAAGTGTGTTTTTTAAAAAACTATGATCAACTTAATGGATAGATTTTTACTGGCATCTTTTTGAGATATAATTGGGACTTACAGAGTAAAAGGCTGTTGTTACTTTATTCACTGGGGGGATTTGGTGAGTAGTTCTTGGGCGGCAATTCCAGTATCTCACTTCTTACCATGACAAAAAAGTTTTACTGTTCATGCTTAGAAAACATCCTATTATTAGATCTGTAGTTCATGAGAAGTTTTAAGAACATAAAATACAATTTTTTGGCAATAAATTTGCTACTACAGTTTTAAAATACAAACATAAAACGATCAAAAATATATTATTACTATTGTAGTACAAGAAAGAGATAATAAATATCTCCGTATATGTATTAGGAATGGTATCACCAATGGCCACAGAAGCTAAGAAGAGAGTGCAGAACCGGGGGTAATCCTTGGTAGGTAGGAACATAGAATATCAAATATATTTGTTGTTGGCCTGGAGAAATGAGCTGTTAGGTCAACTCGTGTGCCTAAGGGTAGAACTAGAGTGCACAGTCACAGGTAGGTCAGATAAAGGAGGTAGGATGAGGAAATGGCATGTCGCAGTTGCGATGTACAGGAATGTAGGAGGAAGAAGCACTTAGACGTTATTGTGAAAGTAGTGTAGCCCACTTAGGTCTTGTGTGAGTGAACCAGCAGCTAAGATCCTGGGATTTCATTGTGGGGGGCATCTGTGGTAGCGAAAAGCAAAAGAGATACTAGTAGAAATCAGATAAAATTAAAAGGATAAAAATGGAGGAGGTATTAATGGAAGAACAAGCAAAAGTAGACTTGTTGAAAAATAAATCCAGAATAACCGTTGTTGTGGGGGGAGGGCATAGTATTACTATATTGAACTTCCACCAACAGCCAGCATTTGCTGAGGGCTTGTTACATGCCTGGTACTGTTCTTAGTGCTTGACTTTGTTCCTCATAACCACTCTGTGAGCACAGATCTAACATGTGAGGACACGGAGACATGAACAGTTAGGCAACTTGTAAACCTGAGGTTCAAATACAGGCATACTGACTGTTGACAAAACTACAGAGAAAATGCCAGATTCTGCCATGATTTAGTAGGAGAAATAAAGGCAGTTTCGCTTGCTCCTTATGTTAAACTCATCTACCTACAGTTACTCATTAAGCTGTGTTATAATTTACAGTATTATCTGCAGAAAATGACCTTATCACACCAATCCAAAAGAAACTACTACTACAATTAAAGTGTGGGTAAAATAATGTAGGATTTTTAAAAAAAAACAAAAACACACAACTGAAATTACAGTTGTTACTGATCAATTAATGAGGCGATAATTAAAGAGAAACTAGTCAACCTGGCTGATTGTAGACCAGTACCTAAAATTGGTTTTTGTAATTCACATCCTTTGAGATATATTTAATTACATTTATAACATGCATATTTAATATAATCTTTTGTGACAGATTAACAGATCTTCCTCTTTGTGTCTAATCCCTTTTGATGTTTTTGTCATTATTACATATCTATTTGGGAGAGAAATAAAAGACTGTTTCCAAGGCGATAGTGGTAAAGAAGAAACTTAACGAAAAATGGTTGTCTCCTTTTGTTTTCAGAAAACAAGCGTCTCATTTCTCTCTGGAAGGCAGTAGAGGTATCATGACTATATTTTGGAATAAGAAAATATTTTAGTAAATAGTGGAGCAGGATAAAGAAAACCTACCCTTTCTGTGTCATCTTAAGATCTATACTAAGGTTGTCCTGTAGTTTATATTAGAATGTTAGGAGTCATTATAATTGCATAAAAATGTTTGAGTTATTTTTGTCATGTTTTACCTGAGAAATTAACGTTGAAGCAAGCAACTTAGCAAAGTTATTGGATCTAAATTTTAGGAACGTTATGTGTTTCTTATTGTCAACATCTTCAGAATTTATTTTAAAAAGCTTATTTGTGTTTCACATATCCAGCAGCAGTGTATGCAGAAGTCAGTGAACTATAATGATGGTAGGTGGTGGTAATATCCCCATGTATTTAATTGCATGGTCTACAGATTCCTTTGTTATTAGGGAGTGTTGGATATACCTCATCGATTTGATACACAATTGAATAATCATATTTTTGTTAGCCGTAATTAAGAGATAAGAACCAAAAAGAATCAATAAGCATCTTTATCTCTAGAATAGTCTTCTTTCAAGGTACAAATAAGCAATGAGTGTCTGCTACAGACAGGCATTGTACCTTAGTATTTAGATTACATGTGTTATTTTTGCTTTTGACATGTGGATTTCAGTGAAATACTCCGAGAATTGCAAGATAATTGCTTCTGGTGCTTCCATAATTTATATGGTTCTTTAATTTCCTTATATGTGTAGTGGGAGGAGGAGAGGTTTGGGTTGGAGTATGTTTTTCTAGGATCCTTTCCAGCCTAATAGTCGAATCAGAAAACCACAGATCTTTTTCCATGTTTTGTGCAGACTGATAATTTTTAAGATATGCTATGAAAGTCTAATGGGCAGACACTAGTTATTCCTTTCTGGAAATTAGTTACAGCTTGATCAACAAATCTTTTTTATCCTTCATATTGTTTTCAGAAATAGAAGCAAAATATATGATCAAAGTCTTTTTTAAGTAGTGGAATGAACACGTTGATTTTTATCTTAGCTCTAATTCTGCACAGTGCTAATCTTAACATTTGATGACAAAAAAGAATTTGTGTATAACAAAAAAGAAGAATTGTATGGTGAATCAGAAACACTTTTTACGGGCTGTATCTTCACAAATTTTATTATTTTTGGAAAAGCTTTTTGGCAAATACTTTGTTTTGTAAGTTTTACATTCCTACTGTTGAAAAAACTCAGTTAGCAGGTGCTTACTGCAATAGAAGTTATAATATTTTAACTGTGTCATGAGGTACCTCTGAGGAAGTGCTTTTTTTGTTTTTTAGTGGTAAAGGATGTAAGTAATCTCTCTCAAATGTCAAATTAATTTTGGGTGTGTACTTTCTTTTTCCCTTACGATTACGTAGGGAGGAAAATTGAATGTTCCAAACAACTCATGGAAAATATTCCACATCAACATTATTTGTACCACAAATGCAGTTAAATGCTTTTAATGGAGTACAAAGTTACCAGTAGACTGTTAAATATGAGAAAGTGCTTTCTTGAAATAGGGAAGAAATCATGTTTTTGAAGTGGTATTTTAAACATCATAAACATTCTTAGGAATAACCTAACTGAAGTCATCCTCTTTAGGTGGGGGAAACTTTGCAGAAAATAGTGTGTGTTAAGACGGATTGCGTGAATTCAATCCACCGTAGCCTTGCTCTGTTTAATTTGAACTTAAAATATCAATACTTCAATAGAATGTAATCTTTAAATGATTATAGAATGCTGAGACATACGATGTTCTCATCCTGAAGATTGCAGTGTTACACATCTTTTTTGGAGTTTACACTTTCCAAAAAAGCAGGCAGGACCTCTATTTGGTCATTCTCACACTATCATTTTTTCCCCTTTACCTCTGATTTTGTAAATGATCAGGTTCATGTTTACCAGAGACTATTCTGCCTATAGTGAGGAGAGCCAAGTGGAGGTACAGAAAAATACACGTGGAAGACTAGTCTGTTGCAGTGGTCCAGGTGAGAGGGAGGAGCAGGTGCAGGTGGGGTGCTTGTGGTAAGGGCCGAGGGAAACGGGGCCGTTGGAAAGCCTCCGCATCATCCACGCTCTTCCACACCATCTCTCCACTTCCTCTCCACCCTTTCCACTGTGGCCTCTGTGTCTCTTGCTTTGTCATCAACAAACTGCCCTATATTCTCAGACATTTTCTCTGAACGTTCTGCCACTTACTTGCCTTCACAGAAACCTGATGGTGGTTTTTCTCCCACAACACATGCAGCTTACAATGGGAAGTAAGACTCTTGTTTCCCCTAGTACCATTCTAGACATGTTCCCCTCCCTCTTGGAAAACCCTTGTTCTTTGAAGTTCACGTAGCCTGGCTACATCACTACATCCCCTCCCTCTTGGCAGCCTCCACGTTCCCTCCCCTGCATTTGAAGCCTAGCAACCTCTGCCTCAATACAACCATTAGGCCTTATATTTTCTCTCCATCCATGGATCCCACTCCTGTTTTTCCATTCTTTATCCAGCTTAGCTACCCTGGCCTATAATTACAGTAATTCGCTTACAAATACCCTAACTTCCTCAACCCCGTTATTCTTCCATCATTCCCAAACTTAGATGAACTCCGCCTTCCAGTTTCTTTATGCCTGCATCAGGCAAAGTACCTGAGCATTGCTGGGCAAAACCACATACCAAAGGCAGATTCATGCCATTACATGTGCATGATGTCCCACTGTGGCTGAGCATCCAACACTGGGTGGCAGTTTTGCTGGTTTTCGGATAAGCTCAGCCCTCTGCCTTTTCTTCGTGATTATTTCATGACCTCTCTATTCACACTTTTCACTTTCCTTCCCCAGTTTATACTACTCCTGAGTATCCCGCTTCTCCCCACTATTGGTAGTCAAGACCCAGTCACCATAATTTTCACTTTTGTTTCATCTGATTCATTCTCCAGGCTGTAGCCAGACTCATCTTAAAAAAGGGGATGATGGCATTCTCCAATTGGAATCCTTTGGTGCTTCTCATCGCTTCCCCTCTCCCAGATGCCATGCTAAGCTCTTTCTTGCCTCTGGGATTTTTTTTTTTTTTTTTTTTTTTTTTTACATGAGAGTCCCTCTGGGATATTCCCTGTGGATATTCCCACCTACCCACTGCTACCAACTAATTTCTACTCACTCTTCAGATCTTAGCTTAAATATCACCTCCTCCCGAGAGGTCTTCCTTCCTGCTGAGAAGTGAAGAGTAATGAGAATTAACAAGACAGTATACAATTGCTGAAGATGATTTGTGACCTTTGAGAATATAGTTTTAGCAGCCAGATTGTAGAAGGTTATGGAAAAAGTTACATGGTAGGAAAATAGGCACAGAACACTTGTTCTAGAGCCTGTCAGAGAAAAGAAGGAAAGAAGCCGTTTTGTGGTTGGAGGGCATAGTGGGTCAGGTGCCCATCTGTGAAAATATGGGTGTTCTGTATGTGCGCGAGGCAGAGGGGAAACGGCCGGTGTGTGAGATATCAGTAAAGGAAAGAAGGTTCAATGATGCCAAAAAATAAGAGGACTTAGGTCTCGTGGTTTCAGTTTTGGTAAAGAAAAGAGGAGGTTGTCTGCCAAGAGTGTGGGTCAGAATTAATATGATAATTAATGTAAATTTGGTGCACTTGAGTCCTAGGTCTATTTAAACTAAAGGCATGGGGGCGCCTGGGTGGCTCAGTTGGTTAAATGACTGCCTTCGGCTCAGGTCATGATCCCAGGGTCCTGGGATCGAGCCCCGCATCGGGCTCCCTGCTCGGCGGGAAGCCTGCTTCTCCCTCTCCCACTCCCCCTGCTTGTGTTCCCTCTCTCACTGTCTGTCTCTATGTCAAATAAATAAAATCTTTAAAAAATAAAATAAAGGCATAGAATCTTTATGTCTAGGTTAGTGTTTCTAAACAGAGATGTTGTGTCTTTGGGTTGTTTTTTAAATAGTCTTTTAAAATAATTTAAAGTATTCTAGTGTTTTCATAGTGCTTAGAACATTTCCACAATACTGTCTGCCTTGAAAGGTATGAAATTTTATTTATGTCGTTTCTCATTTTACTCTTGGTCTATTTTTTTTTTTTATCTCCACACTGAATTTGACCTTGTTAGCTTTTATTGCCTGTCAAAGGGAAGATCTTAAAAATTTCCTACCCTAAACAGAAGTGCTTGAGCAAAACAAAATCCCTTTCTAATATTGGAATTTGCCATGTCAGAAATTAACTAAGTGTATGTTAAATAAAAGGGCTTTGCAGCCATAAAACCATAGAATTTTAGCCTTGAAGAAATCTTGAGCATTGCTCATTCAGGTCCTTCATTTTTAGATGAGGAAGAGTTGATACAGAGGGATTGTCCAAAATACATTGTAAAATTGGGTGCTGGAGATGAAATCAATAAATCTATGACCAGAGAAATTGAAATGAGTATTGGTGTGTTAACCAAAACGAAGTTTTAGAAGGACAACTATTATGTATTGTGTACCCGTTAGTGAAAGCTATAAAGTAAATATTGACCTCATGCTACCGTGAGAGAGGAAAATATAGGCCCTTACACATCTCCTCACTTTTATAGTTTTGAACATATAACATACAGAATGAAACTTAAAAAGTATGAATAGATTTGCGGTAAAAGGCAAGCCTTCCTTCTATCCCTGTCCCTCAGCCCCTCTGTTCCTCTTATATATTTGTCTGGACATATTCTATACATTTAAAAAACCACACAGGTTTGTTTTGTTTTTTTCCCCCTTAACAAATGATAGCATACTGTATATACTATTCTGTAACTTCTTGGGCATGGTTTCATATCAGTATATATAGAAAGATGCCTTCTTTGTAAATAAGGGGTGCTGAGTTCTCTTATATGCTACAAGATATATTTATATGATATACTTTAAGGACATCTTGGCTGGGTATAAAATTGGGGGGCAACATTTTCCTTTTTAGTACTTAGATCACATTGCTCTGTGGTCTTACGTATCAGTTTTGCCCTTGAGAAATTAGGCTGACCTGAGGTTTTTCCTTGCTTGTGCCTGATTTCTTATTTTTGCCTAAATATCCACATAAAATTGTCTTTATTCTTAAAGTTCCATAAACAACATCATTCTGCAAATTCAAGGTTTTATTTATTTTCAAAAGTTTTACCTTATCATATCTTTGAACTTGCATTTATTCTTTTTTCTTTATAAGCCTTTTTGAAAAAGTCGTTTGTATATTCTTTGGATCCATTTCTCCCTCCTCCATATCTGTTGTCTTCTCTATAAATTTTTATATTGCTAGTCTTTCCTGTTTTGTTTTATATGATTTCTCCATGTCCTTGTCTTTCTTTGTAGTCTCATTGATTCTATTTTTGGTTGCTTCTTAAGGTGGCTTTTATCTTTATAATGTTATTTTTCTCCTCATTTTTTTTCTGAGTTCTACCAGCTTGATTTTCATTTCCTTCTGTTGTTGTATGATCTCTTCTTTGAACCTTTGTTTTTCTTCTTTGAGCTCATTTTTTAAAAGAGGAGTCATGTTTCCTATGGTTGTCTTTGAGACTTTGCAGAATTATTTATCTGAACTCTTCCTGTGTTTCTCCAAATAGTTCTTCTTGTGTTATAATACTCTTAATTTACCTTTTTCTCTTGATAAAAAATACGTTTTGCAAATTGTATGCGAAGATCCAGTATCGGTTATTTTCTGATCATTATGTGCAGTAGGGCAGTTGGTTATGTATAAGCATGGGCAGCCCATAGCTTTTCCTTGTTAGGCCTGTTACTCTAATACCCTCTCATCAAATCTGTTAGTTCCATTGTCCTAGATGTCACTTCCCATTAGTTTTTGGCATGGAAAAGATAGGGTGGTTCTTTATGTCAGGTTCTCAGTATTGTAATAGTGAAATGCCACTTCCACTCTACATCTGCTGCTTCAGCTCTCCTTGGCTGAAGAACTAGGTGTAAACAATATATATGGCATAGTAACAATTCTTCTTCAGTTCAGTCTGCTCCGATCTTTCTATGGTATTAAAATGTTCAAATTCCCTGCCCCTCCTACTGGCCTCTAGATTTCACTCATCTCATGAAAGCATTAGTAGAATCATTGCATCTGCTGTTCTGAATTATGTTTCTTGGTGAAATCTGTTTACTGTTTGAGGCCTGAGAAGGCACATGATGGTTTTCAGCATGTTCTTTTCCCTCATTTAAAATTTGCAGATATGCTCATAGATTATGATTTGGAGCTCTGATAACATCCTTGCTTCAGTTATAAGTGATGTTGCAAAATTATACTCATTAATTCCCAGGTGTACAAAGAAATGTAGTTTCTGTGTGTCTGTCACATAATCTTCCTCACAAGCCCTCTACCTTTAGTAAGGAGTGAGGGGGAGGAAACACTTTAGTTTTTTGGTTTTCGTTTTTTACGTTTTTTTTTTTTCTTAAAGATTTTATTTATTTGACAGAGCGAGAGAGCACAAGCAAGGGGAATGGTAGAGGGAGAGGGAGAAGTAGACTCCCCACTGAGCAGGGAGCCCATGATCCCAGGAACCTGGGATCATGACCTAAGCCGAAGGCAGATGCTTAACCATCTGAGCCACCCAGGTGCCCCAACACTTTGGTTTAAGCAGTGTCTTTCAGGTACCATGGTGTTTCGGGTTTCTTTCCCTTACTCCAGCTACTACCGTGGTGTGGAGTTTGGATGCAGGTAAAAGGGGCCTTCAGGTACTTGGTTGGACTCAACTACAGAGGTGGGGAGGAGAACTCAGACCAACACTGTCTTTACAAGGCTTTGCTGTAAGGACCTGGACCCAAGACTGTCAGGTGATGATTGATCCTCTTTGTCATGGAAGAGGCCTCTGCCACCCATAGGCTTGGTTACTATTTGCCTATAGTCTTGGAGTCCCCTGTACTATGTTGTCTTTATGCTGACCCAGACTCTGTCATCTCACTAAGCTAGGTAAAACCTTCTGGATTCCTAACATGATGTGCTTGGGTCATCTATCCAGCTTCTTCCTCCATTGGTGCTTTTGATCATACACCACACTAGGAATGCCATGACACCAAGCCTATAGCCTCTCCTAGACTACGTTCCAGAAGTAGACTTCCAGCTTAGATTTTAGGGTGCCTGATACCTGTCAGAATGTTTTCATGCATCTCTCTCCATTTCTGCCCCCCCACCCGTTCCCAGGGGTCCATGCAAAAGGAAATGGGGAGGTCTCTGATCTCTGATCTCTGATTTCTGTTATCTTCATCTTCCCTCTGTGTCTTTCCTTCATGTAATCGACAGGACTTGAAAATGACTTTTTCCCCCCATGTTTCTGTCTAGAAGAAACTTTCCTTCTGTCTTTCTTCCCAAATTAACATGCACATCCACTCATTCAATAGCAGAGGATGCAGGGAGAGAAATGAATTTATCGGTAAGGGAAGATAAAGGTAGTTCAAAAATACTGTTTTCAGTTTTTGAAGAGGTAGACTTTTCCTCCCTCTGTTTTTGTTTTTAAAGTCATTCTGTTTTATTAAAGATTTATTTACTTATTTGAGAGAGAGCAAACGGGGGGGAAGGGCAGAGAGAGAGAGGGAGAGAGAGAATCTCAAGCAGATTCCCCACTCAGTGCAGAGCCCGACATGGGGCTTGATCTCAAGACCCTGAGATCATGATCTGAGCCAAAATCAGGTCGGATGCTTAACTGACTGAACCACCTGTTTTTGTTATTAAAAGTCAGATTTAGGGGCGCCTTAGTGGCTCAGTTGTTAAGCATCTGCCTTCGGCTCAGGTCATGATCCCAGGGTCCTGGGATCGAGCCCCACATCGGGCTCCCTGCTCCATGGGAAGCCTGCTTCTCCCACTCCCTCTGCTTGTGTTCCCTCTTTTGCTGTGTCTCTCTCTGTCAAATAAATAAATAAAATCTTTAAAAAAAAAGAGATTTATTGAGGTATAATTAATAAAAAATTTACTCCTTAATTGTATGGTTTGAGTTTTGACAAATCTGTATAGTCATATAATCACCACCAAAATCAAGATTTAGAACATTTCCATCACCCCATAGAGTTCCCTCATGCCCTTTCCTAGTCAAGCATATCCTCATATCCATAGCCCCTAGGAACTGCTGACCTGATTTCTGCCTTTTCCAGAATGTTCTATAGATGGAATCATATTCATGTTCTATATATCCTTTTGTGTCAGCCTTCTTTCACTTAGCATAATGCTTTTGAGATGCTTATTGTTCATTTTCTGTTGTGTGGATATACCGTAATTGTCCATTATAATTGGTTCATTGGACTTTTGGTGTTATTCCAGTTTGAGGTGAATGTAAACTTTATGTGTATATTCTGCTATCATAAACAAGCTTCTGTGAACATTCGTGAGCACTCTGTGAGAAAACATATCTCTTCACTTCTCTGGGGTTTTCTAAAGCAGGTCTACTATTCTGCATTCCTACCTGCTGTGTATAAAGGTTTCAATTGCTCCACATGTTTGTCAGCTCTTAGTATTATCACTCCTTTTCATTTTAGCCATTCCAGTGGGTGGGTAGTGCTATTTTGTTATAATTTTGTTTTTCTTAATGTGATGTGCTTGTCATCTATCTCTCTTCCTTGACGAAGTGTCCGGTCAAATCTTTTGCCCATTTTTAAAGAAATTCAGTTGGTTTTCTTATTGACTTATAAAAGAGAATTGTTTGTAGATTTTGGATTCAAGTCCTTTATCAGATATATGTTTTGCAAATATTTTCTCCCAACCTGTGGCTCAGCTTTCCTTTTCTTAACAGTGTCTTTCTAGCAGAAATTTATAATTTTGATGAAGTCTAATTCATCTATTTTTTCTTGTAAGATTTATATTATGTCCTAAGAAATCTCTGCCTGGACCAAGGTCATAAAGGTTTTCTTTTATGTTTTCTTCTAGAAGTTTTTTTAGTTTTAGGTATTTAGTTTTCAGTTGATTTTTTTTTTTTTTAATGTTGTGGGATAGAGGTCAGGATTTATTTGTTAGAATATGGATGTTTAATTGTTTTAGTGCTATTCACAAACTGTGCTTTCCCCATTTAATGTCTTGGCACTTTTTTTTTGAAAATCCATTAATCCTTTATATATGGGTCTCTGAACTCTCATTTTGTTCTATTAATGATTATGTCTATTTTTACACCAGTATGTTGATTAGTGTAGCTTAATGGGAACTCTTACAGGCAAATGACATGAGTTCTCCAAATCTGTTAACTTTTCAAAATTATCTTTACTGTTCTATATCCTTTGTTTTTCTATGTATTTTAGAATCTGCTACCCCCCCCCAAATAAAAGCCTGCTGGGATATTGATTGGAATTACATTGAATATATAGATCAGTTTGGGAGAGAGCTTATATCTTAATTATACTAAAACTCTTCTAATTCATGAACATGGTATAATATACATATATATATATGTTTTTAGGTCTTTAATTTCTCATAAAATATTGCTTCTGATTTTTTACAAAAGTGAAACCCTCCTGTTCTCATTTGTTACTTATTTTTTAACAGCTTTATTGAGATATAATTCACGTACCCATACTATTTATTCATTTAAATTGTACAATTCAGTGGCTTGTAGTATATTCCCAGAGCTGTGCAGCTATCACCACAGTCACTTTTAGAACATTGTCATCATGCCAGTAAGAAAGCCCATACCCCATAGCTGTCACCCTTCAATCCTTCCATCCGTCTCCACACCCCCAGCCCAAGGCAACCTCTAATCTGTTTTCTCTCTGTATGGATTTTTCTCTTCGGAACATTTCATTATCAACGGAACTATGTAGTGTGTGGTCCCCTGTGACTGGCTTTTTAGTTAGCATGTTTTCAAGCTTCATCCATGTAAGTAGCATGTATTGGCATTTCATTCCTTTTTATTACCAACTGATAATCTGTTATATGGGTATGTCACATTTTGTTTCAACATTCATAAAAATAGTTTTCTTTAGGCTGTGGTAAATTGGTTTCTCCTCTACAGGATTTGAATAAATTCATTTTTTTTTTCAATTCCCCCTCATAAGCCCTAAAGATGAACATTACAGTTTCATTCTGTTGCCCCTGTCAATTTAAAATTAATATCAGGGGCGCCTGGGTGGCTCAGTTGGTTGAGCGACTGCCTTCGGCTCAGGTCATGATCCTGGAGTCCCGGGATCGAGTCCCGCATCGGGCTCCCTGCTCGGCGGGGAGTCTGCTTCTCCCTCGGACCCTCCTCCCTCTCATGCTCTCTGTCTCAAATAAATAAATAAAAATCTTTAAAAAATAAAAAAAAAAATAAAATAAAATTAATATCAAATACAGATTTTAAGTGCTTATCATTAAAAATCTTTCCTTTTGGCCTTTAACTTTCTTTTTAAAAAGATAAAACTTTTATCATTGAACATTGACCTTTTTTAACCTTTTAAATTTAGAAGCCACGTCAAAGCAAATCTTCTTCTCAGTTTTAAAGGGTATTTTTAGCACTTAATATTTGTAAAACTCTTATCTTTTGGGAGCTTCTTTTGGAAATCTTTCATTACATAAAGAGATAATTTGGGGAGAAATCTTTCATTACATAAGGAGATACTTAATTTGCTAAATAGATCATTTTAAAATGTATTATTGATGCTTCACAGATCTTTATCATCTAGTGTTTTAATAGTAAATAATTTATGAGATGGTATGATTATCTGACCTTATTTTTAAAACTCATTTAAAGATGGTGGAACCATTAGGAACAGGAGAAGGGAGAAAATATTTAGGACCTACCGTGACAGGAATATTGGTAGAAACTTTTATATGTTAACTTCTTTAATCTTACAGCACCCTTTCAGGTAGATATTTTTATTATATTTTAGTTTGGCCACTAAGGTTCAGAGAGGTTAAATGCTCCAGTTTAGTAAGCAGCTCTAACTGAGTAAGACAGCAATGTCAGGTGAGACCCAAGCCATTGTTCCTTCTTCCTACTTCCTGAACTGTGCTCTATGGACGTAGAGACTACTGAACCCAGAAACACAAGCGAGTGCATCATGTCCGTCCCACTGGTATTTCATTACGTAGCCAGTAGCATATCTTAGCTTCTAGACTGTATGACCACACCATTATGGAAATATATATACATAAAGTCTGTATAGATATAGATGGACACACTTATTCTTCTAAATGGTAACATCTATGTTTCTTTTATTTTAGTAAGTATTGTTTAAGAGAATTAAGAGAGAGTAAAGGAATCGTTAGGGATCATGTGTCTTGATTCTGCTACCGGTTTATTTTGAACCTTGAACAAACTCAGATATCCCTTTGTTAGGTTGTTTACTGTAGAGTTAAAATAATACTGTTATTTTTTTCTTAGTTCTTGTATATAAGAGTTGGGGAATCAGTAGGTGAAAAGGAAGCAATAACAGTGCTTTTTATTTTAATTTAGCTTTGCTTTTTTCTTTTCAGTTTTATTTATTTGGAAATTAGAATTCTTCTCTTAAAAGTATCTGTTTTAGAAGGTTATGGGTTTTTTTTTTTTTTTGCATCTTCATAAATGATGACTTGATGAAATTAGTCATTTATGATCGACAAAAATGTGACAGAACTTTTGCAGAGTTCAAATGGACTTTTAATATTCAGCACCAAAGAATTTTGCCTAATTAAAGCTTCTGTTTAATTAAGATAACAGTGCATAGTCCTTCATTAAAATTAACACAGAAAAAGTTCTTTCTTGGTCCTTGGAGAGGATATTATATGCAAGCCCTGATGTGTGGGTTGCAAAATGTCACTGGAATTTATATGCATTACTTGTCTAATTGCAGTAAATGTAGCATGTCCAGATAGGTTTAGAGTTAGAAGGCTGTTTGTTACTTACTGGAAATCACTTGAAACCTCAGTACCCCGAGGCAGCTGTG
Organism: Mirounga angustirostris; assembly: GCF_029215605.1. Lineage (NCBI taxonomy): Eukaryota > Metazoa > Chordata > Mammalia > Carnivora > Phocidae > Mirounga > Mirounga angustirostris. The sequence goes on along the minus strand of NW_026991711.1, from coordinate 11,000,471 downwards.
CCCAGGTCCTTCACCTCTCCCCAGAGATGGCTAAGAAGACTCTTGTTGGACCCTGTCTTTCATGGTGGGAGCAGTAAACATGACAGGTTGTTTGGGAGCCATCTGTTTAAAATGGCTACTGCTTTGTATGCAGCAATGAACTTGAGATTAGTTTTCTGTCTTTCTTCATGGTAATAGTCTTATTTGGTGTCACAACAGGTGGAAGTTGATGGGTCGAAACTAAATGTGACCAGCACGTGGAACCTGGCTTCACCCTTACTGGCTGTCAACGTTGATGGCACTCAGAGGACGATACAGGTAAACGTTCTGATGATGTACTTTGAGGGGCCCTGCAAGTCCCGAATCTGTACCAGTGCCTGCGTGGATAATACCGGCAGGTGGAGTAGGGAGAAGCTGCGGTCTATTCATCTCCTACATTTATGGTTGAAAACATTTTTCCTTACTTTGGAGGATCTTGAGGCAAGTCTTAATCTGAGGAATCAATATTTTCTTTTCTTCCAGGCAATCCAGGAAGGATAGGAAAAGGATTACTATCCTTTTCATAAATGAAGCATCTTGTGCGCTTTTCTAAAAATATTAGAAGATAGCAGTTTTCGTTGCCATTGTGGGTTTTTAGTTATAAAATATGACTTTGTTACCTTCCTTTTCTGTGTAATTGAGATTGTGTAGTAGCATCGATCAGCAGAAATGTGAGCTGTATTCAGCTTGACTTGCCAGAACACATTGATGCCTTTTAAAAATTGAGTGATCTTAATTTATTAACCTTTATTTTCCCTCCAAAGTAAGATTTCTTGCATTGAGGAAATGACTTGAAATCCAGAGTTGATTGGATGTTCTTTGTCACCAGTGACTTCCATTTTAAAGTAGACAGCTATGAAAAGAGATTCTTCCAAAGTTCCTTCAGCTCACCTCATAGTTGAAGTTTAGGGTTCCAGGGAAAACAAAACAAAACAAAGAACACCGTGTAACATGTGATCACATGCAAATAAAAATTATAACCACCCCCCATAGTATTAAATGCTCATTCTTTCTGTTGTTGTTTTGGTTTGTTTTTTTTTTACGAAATATTTTTGTGTTGCCTTAACTTGATTTTGCACAGGAAACTGAATTTTGCACAGGAAACTGATTTTTAAAACATAGAGCAATCAAGAGAATCACAGATAAAAACTTCTGTGTATACCAGATTCACATATACCTCTATTAGAGACAGAGGTATTCCAGAAACCTCCAGTAAATATTTGATGACTAAACTAATTTCTAAGCCAGGCTCAATTGATATATTATCTTTATGGTTCTAAGAAATATCGAATTCTCAGGAACGAGCTGTATATTTTGAATTTGGTTTTGTAACTTGCCCCAGTGTATTTTTTTTCCTCTCATATTTTCTTTCATATTCTAATTATGAGGTAAAATACTTTGAGACCCTTGGAAAAAATATCACTGCATAATTTCACATGATTTAGATCCATTTACTGTGTCTTCAAAAAACATGGGTTTGTTACACTAGCTTATGTTCAGTCGAATGTGCTCTGCACTGAACATGCTGTGGCCAGGCATGCATGTTCTGGTCAGGAGACACAGTATGGTCTCCTAGTAGTGAGTAGAGAGATAGAAAGGCCTACTCTCCAAATTGGTGTATCATGATATTTTCAGCTTCCTTCTCAGTGACTGCAGATGGATAACTTGATGGCACTTTTATATGGAGAGTTTCTAGCTACGTTAATACTGGATATGTATTTAGAATAATTCCCAGAAATATTTTCCCTATCATAGGGATACTGTTCAGTAAGTCCATTTTCATTCTTTGTAAGTTCTTTGCTTTAAAAAATAGGCATTAATCTGAAAGCAGGGACCCCCTCAAGGCAGACACTCCCCTCCCCGACTCTTTGGAGGAGGTCATTGCTTCCAGGTAAGTACTATTCCAATGGAAGGAAATAAACTCAGAGAGGTATAAATGGTATACTGGATAAAAACCAAACAAACTCATTTACCTTAAAAAAAAAAAAAAAAAAGGAAACTTTTCTAAAGAAAGTTTTTCCTTACCAGAATAGATGAATTTTAGTCACTTGCTATGGACATTAGCGTTTATTCACTTGTTATGAACATTAGTTGACTTTTTTAATCTCCAAAATAAAATGTGGTCCCCATGAAATTAATAACATAGTGAGAATAAATAATACACAGTACTTACCGTGTATCAGGTACAGTTCTGAGCACAGTGCATATATATGTTCATTTCATCTTCACAGCAACTGTATGAAGTAGGTACTATTATCTGCACTTTGGTAAATGAGGCCCCTGAGGCTCAGAGAAAGTAAGTGACTCGCTCAAGGTCACATGGCTGATAGCAGGTAGAGCCGGGATTTAACTCCAACCAGCTTGCTGTGGGACCTCTGCTGTTAAGGGTCTCGCTCTGCTGAGGCAATCTGAGCAACTGTTCTGTGATTACAAAGCTAGGAGGAAGCTGAGCAGACATTTGAACCCTGGCACGGTGACCCCAGAGTGTGTGCTTCTAATCACTGGGCTATACAGTACTTTTTTGTTTTCTCCATGAGAGTTCTTCAAATAATAATATACCTTTCATTCATGCTTTAAACCAGTGATGCTCGAACTTTGGTGTCCTTCAGAATTACCCAGAAGGCTTGTTAAAGCTCAGATGGCTGGATCCAGCTCCAGAGTTCACTCCAGTTCAGTTGGTCTGGGCTAGGTGTGCATTTCCATAAGTTCCCAGGTATTGCTGAGGTTGCTAGTCCAGGGGAAGCAGTCTGAGAACCACTGCTTTAAACCTTTGCAATCAGAGAATAAGCTGGGTATGAAGAGCAAAAGTGAAGTAAGTAGGAACCAAGTCATGTGAAGCCTTGCTAATTACATAGTGTGGCCTCTGCTTTATCCTTGGCCAGTGGGATCCATGGACTAGTGTTCACAAAGGAAGTGATGGTGTGGAGAGGATTGGAGTTTAGGAAGAGCTTGGTTCGAGTTGCATTGTGGAGAGAGGATGGAAGGAAAATGAGATTGGATGCAGAGAGAGAAGTTAGGTCATGTTTCAGAAACAGAGGAGGGAAATCATCTTCTCTCAGAATGTTTTCCGTCGGGACAAGAGCATTGTGTGGTGAAGGGATTTGGAAAGACCGGAGAATGAATGGTGGCTTCACAGTGTTCTTTGTGGATTTCTCATCCACCTGCTGTAAGCCTGGGCAGATCTTCAGGGTTTGTGCCCAGCACCCTTCTCTCTGTACTGACTTCCTGGGCTGAGTTTCCCAAGACTTTGAGCTCAATACCTTCAGACAAATAGCTGTGAAAATTCTGCTGTGCGTTTCAAAGAAGAACTATGGAGTGGATATGACCACAAGCGTTTTTCAAGTGATTTTACAGTAATAATGGCTGGGTTTTCCCCCCCTGGATTTTTGTGCCTACTTTTAAACTTTTTATTATTAAATATTTTATATACACAAATCTGTATTAATCTATATAAAAGCTAAAGAACACAACAAAAACCCGATTACTTACCATCTAGATTAAAAAAGGAAACATTACCAATACTACTGCCTTTCCTCTGTGCTCGCTTTAATTAAATCCTTTCTCCTGCCCCCTAGAGATAACTACCATCCCAATTTTGAAATTGCATTTTTAAATGCATTTTATTTTATATTCTTTTGTTTTATTTTATTTTTAAGATTTTATTTATTTATTTGACAGAGAGAGACACAGCAAGAGAGGGAACACAAGCAGGGGGAGTGGGAGAGGGAGAAGCAGGCTTCCCGCCGAGCAGGGAACCCGATGCGGGGCTCGATCCCGGGACCCTGGAACCATGACCTGAGCCGAAGGCAGACGCTTAACGACTGAGCCACCCAGGCGCCCCTAAATGCATTTTAAATGCATCCCTCCCTTCCTCTTCTTTAGGAATGTTATATATCCAGTATGTTGTTTAGCTTTTGATGTCTTTGAGCTTATGTCATTGGCCCCATACTCTCTGTGCTTCTGTGAGTTGTTTTTTCCTCCAGTATTATGTTTGTGATATTGGTCATCTGGATGCATGTAGCTTTATTTATTTCCATGCTATATATTATTAAGTCATATTAATATACCACAATTCATTCTTTCTCCCCTAGGTAGATATTTGTATTTTCAGAACAAACACTGCTTCTGTGAATGTTTCTCTGTATGTTTCTTATTGAAATCAGAGTTTCTTCAAGGAATATACCAGTAGAACAGCTGGTTGCAGGGACTATGTATTCTTAATCCTAGACAGTAATGCTGAATGGTTTTTCTTTTTTTTTTAAAGATTTTATTTATTTATTTATTTGACAGAGAGAGACACAGCGAGAGAGGAAACACAGTGAGAGAGGAAACACAAACATTAGTGGGAGAGGGAGAAGCAGGCTTCCCACTGAGCAGGGAGCCCGATGTAGGGCTCGATCCCAGAACCCTGGGATCGTGACCTGAGCTGAAGGCAGATGCTTAACGACTGAGCCTGAAAGTAACAAGAGATGGGAAGGGGGCGCCTGGGTGGCTCATTCGTTAAGCATCTGCCTTCGGCTCAGGTCATGGTCCCAGGGTCCTGGGATCGAGCTCCTCATCGGCCTTCCCGCTGAGCGGGAAGCCTGCTTCTCCCTCTCCCACTCCCCTTGCTTGTGTTCCTGCTCTCACTATCTCTGTCAAATAAATAAATCTTAAAAAAAAAAGAAGAATATGAATAATAAGAAAACCTTATTGTGTACTTACTGTGTCAGGCACTGACTCTTCTATACGCTTCATCTGTATCAAAGTATTTAATCCTCACACCAATCCAATGTACTAGTGTTATCCTCCATTTTGCAGTTGGGGAAACTGAGGCCTTAAAAATACTAAAATGCTTGCCCAAGGCATTCTGCTAATAAATGGAAGGGCCAGGATTTGGACCCAGGAATCTGTGCCTTTAACAATTAGGGTTCACATCGTAGGTAACTCTTGGTATCCAGACTACCTAAGACTACTTAAGTCCTGACTGGTGGGTTTAAATGGTATCTTTTTGTGGTTTAATATACGTTGGTGAGTAATGACAATGAACATTTAAAAAATATATATTTATTGACACTCCTGTTTTCTCTTCTGCAAACTGCCTGTTCATGGCTTTTGCCCCTTTTTTTTTTAAAGGAGTGTTTATCTTTTTCTTATTGATTCATAAAAGTTCATATTTTGTGTATCCTGATCCTCTGTTAGTGGCTCATGTAGTAATTCCATGTTTAATTTTTTAGGAACCACTATACTGTTTTCCACAGTAGCTGCACCATTTTACGTTCCTACAAGCAATGCACAAGGATTCTGATTTCTGCACATATTCACCAATGGTTATTATTTTCTGGTGGTTTTGTTGTTCTTTTATAACAGTTATCCTAATGGATGTGAAGTGGTACCTCATTGTAGAACAAGATACATGTAGATAGTTACTGAGAAAACATTCTGAGTACTTCCTAATAATTAACCTTCCTTTATCTTTTTTACCATGTAACAACTTTACTGCACAAATGGAACTTTTTCAGTGTAAGTAGAGGAACTTTTTTTTTTTTTTAAAGAATATTTATTTGAGAGAGAGAGCATGTGAATGGGGGAAGGGGGAGAGGGAGAGAGAATCTCAGGCAGACTCCCAACTGAGCACAGAGGCTGCCATGGGACTCTATCCCAGGATAGGGCTTGATCTCAAGACCCAGAGATTATGGCCTGAGCCAAAATCAAGAGTCGGATGCTCAACTGACTGAACCACCCAGGCAACCCTAGAAGGAACTTTTTTATAACTCTTATTTCAAACCCATTTTCTCAGCTTATTCTTCCTTCCCCTGCATAAAATCACAAACAGTTCTGTCATATAGTTGCTACCAGGGAATATGCAATCAGTATTCTACTTGGGAGAGGGTGTGTTTATTTTTTTATTATTTAATTTATTTGAGAGAGAGTGCACAGAGGGAGAGGCAGAGGGAGAAACAGACTCCTCCTGAGCAGAGAGCCCGATGTGGGGCTCAATCCCAGGATCCTGAGATCATGACCTGACCTGAAGGCAGATGCTTAACCAACTGAGCCACCCAGGCACCCTGGGAGAAGGTGTGTTTAAAAAATCTAGTTCATTGTAATGTCAAAACTGGTAAAACCTCTCTTCCTAGACTCAGTTCCACCTCAGACAGAAATTTTTATGGGAAAATGAGAGTGTTGTTGCTTTCCTCTCTCTTGCTTTATATCCTCTCCCACTTCTTACTTGCCATCTGGGTTCCCTCCAAATTTGCAGGTTGGGGGGAAAAGGGGAGGAATATGGTAGGAGGAACTAGGATGACCCAGGCTAATGTAACCTGTCATTCATTATTTTCGGGGCATGGCAAACGTTCAAAGTTGGCTGGTGTCTTCAAGGACACTTCTGTGGATTTGGGAGAATTTCTCACCTGTAGAACCCTTAATGCCTGCTCTGTCTTTTCCAGTTGCCCTTACCCTCCTGATTCACATCCCTCCAGATTTTCCTGTTGAGCAGGGTCTCTCATAATGACCCAGGCTGGGCGTCTTCTGCACGATCCATATCTAGGCCACAAGAAATAATTATAAGTGCATGACTCATCAAACTCTTCTCTTTCTGCTTTGTCAACAAAACAATTACTGATCTAATGTAGATGTCCCTCAAAATCCAGGAGATACATGGAAAACCAAGTGATTCACATAAAAGTCCCTTTCACTTAGCTTAAAGGGTTCAACCTTGAGTTCTTAGCTTAAGAATTCAACCTCCACTGATTTTTAACTTCTTTCATATTCTCTTGAGGTGGGAGATGGGCAATTTTTGGTTTTGCAGTTCTTAGCGTGTTCTACTAGGTAGCTAGTCTAGCTTTTTATGGATATGTGAGTACTTACCACCTATTTAGTTTTATTACTGAATCCCTGTGACTACATGAAAAGTAGCAATTAGCATCTTTATCTAGATTAGATGATAAAATAGTTGTGGAGGAAGCATATCTTTGCTTTAGGAATTAGCTCCCTTTTCATCCAATCAAATTCAGTCATATCACATTATCTATTTACTTTCCTGGTTTTCATTGGTAAACCTCATGAGCTTAATATTATCCATTAATTTCTTTAAGAATAAATTGTAGGGGCGCCTGGGTGGCTCAGTCGTTAAGCATCTGCCTTCGGCCCAGGTCATGATCTCAGGGTCCTGGGATCAAGCCCTACATCGGGCTCCCTGCTCCGCGGGAAGCCTGCTTCCTCCTCTCCCGCTCCCCCTGCTTGTGTTCCCTCTCTCGCTGTGGCTCTCTCTGTCAAATAAATAAAATCTTAAAAAAATAAAATAAAATAAATTGTAATTTGGTGTGTATCATCATTTGGATAATGAATTTCATAGGTTACTAACTAACTTTAATTGATCAAAATTTTCAGTTTTGATTAGACCTTCAGTTACCACGGCCATGCTGAATTCCTGGCACATGTAAAGGCTCAGTAACCGGACAAATGGATGAATGGATGAATACATGGATAGTCATCTTGCATTTTGTAATTTCAGAAATAAACCTGTCTTGGCACACCTGGGTAGCTCAGTCGGTTGAGTGTCCGACTCAGGGTTGTGGGATCGAGCCCCGTGTTAGGCTCCGCTGTGTGGAGTCTGCTTCTGCTCCTCCACCTCACACCCCCCACTCACGTGCTCGCTCTCACTCTCTCTCAAATAAATGAATAAATAAAATCTTCAAAAACAAAACAAATCTGTCTTATCTGTACTTTTAAGATTTAGATTTTATTTCTCTAAAACTTCATCAAATTAGACTGTGTTCATATGACAGCCTTCTTAGCTGTTTTATCAATTGTCTTTAATTCCCAACCTTCTGATACTTGCAGAATCTAACTCTATTAGATAACATGGCAGCTTGATCTTTGGGGTTACAGAATCACCATAGTTTTTGTTAGAGCAAAGATCAGCTCCCAAAAGTATAGTGCTTACTAAGCACATTTCTTTCCAATCAACTAAATATCTTTCTTATTTCCCTAAGCTGTGTAAGGCCAATAGTACCACCTACTGATAGGTATAGAAAAAGGTCCACTTCAGATTATTCCTGATTTCCTTTCTCTCAGAGGTTTGTGCACCCATTGCTTGAGCTCTGTCTTACTCAGCATCACTAATTACTCATTTTTCAGCTAAGGCTACTGCACAACCTCTTACTTCAACTTACCCAGATGGCTGCTTTAAGCCTTTTTCTCTTCTGTGGTCTAGAAAGTCATATTCATGGACAAAAATTCTAATCACTGTTAATAACTTTAAGTATAGAGCTAGTGATGCATGTATCTGAAAGGATGAGGTCCCTATATTTTTGAAATGAAGTAATTTATACTAAAGAATGAGGACATAAACATCAAAAACTCTTGAAGATACTTTTACGTCCTCTTAGAATTTTTGTAAGTTTTTAATCTGTTTCTTAACCTAATAATTAAACCAAGGTTTCCTCAAATATCATCATTCAAGGAAAATAAAATGGGAGTATTTCATATTTCTTTTTTTTCCTGTTGAGTATATACCAGTGTTTTCCTACTATTTCCATTGTAAATGGAGAGTCCATCAGTAATGATGTTTATAAAATAGGTCTTGGTAGTATAATCTGAGAACCTACAATCATTTCTCATTTCTACTGTGGGAAAGTATAGTCTCATTTTCAGATTACCAATTTAAAAAGTTATATATAGAAATCTAATGAGCCATATATATGCAATTTTAAGTTTCTTAGTAGCCACGTTAAGAGAGTAAAAACAAGTGAGATTAATTTCACTAATCCATTTTGTTTAACTCAGTATGTTCAAAATGTTAGCATTTCAAGATGAAATAACATAAAAAATTAATGTGATATCAGAAACAACACATACGCCTGACATGTGTATGAGAATATATCAATAACAGCTTAAGCAACAGAACGACGAATGTGAAATGCAGTCAGACAAGAACAGTGAAACTGTGTGTAAAGTATATTCCACAGCTTCTATATCTAAATTACTTAAATAAAGTGGAAAATTTAGTTTCTCAATAGCACTAGTCACATTCCAAGTCCTCCGTAGACACATGTGGCTAGTGGTTAGCTCACAAACGGAACCTTTCGTAAATAAGAGAGTGCTCATAGAAGAAAAACATACTGGCTGTTTCGTGTTCTCCTGTGTGTCAACCACAGTTTTGGTGTTTATCATTTAAAATTACGAGTAGATGAACTAAATTCATTTTTAAACAGAAGGTGAATTTATCATCTAGTTGACAAACTTTTCACATTTTATTTTAGAAGTTTAACAAAACTGGGCACCTGGGTGGCTCAGTCATTAAGCATCTGCCTTCGGCTCAGGTCATGGTCCCAGGGTCCTGGGATCAAGTCCCACATCGGGCTCCCAGCTCCTCGGGAAGCCTGCCTCTCCCCCTCCCACTCCCCCTGCTTGTGTTTCCTCTCTCATTGTGTCTCTCTCTGTAAAATCTTTTAAAAAAACAAAAGTTTAACAAAACTTAGGACTACTTTTAATATGCGGAATGATTTCCTGCCTATAGCATATAATTAAGTGTTGGAACAGAAGATTTGCTGTGTTCCGTACATGTAGAGCTCACTGTATTGTCTTCATACACCCTTGTACCTTTGTAGCTTGGAACATGCTGGTCAAATAGAACTTTTTTTTTTTTTAATTTCTGTGACTATACTCTATTCCTGTGAAACATTCTTTTTAACCTTGAAAGAGGCTCTTCAGTTTTACTTTGAACAACTCAAATAGTCTTCCATTTCTTACAGTGTAATTTGTCTGCTGGGATTTAAGGTGTTGTTTCTTGCCAGCATTTTACATACTAGATTTTCATTTTGCATAGTCACGTTGTTTGAACATTTGCAAGCAGAGCTGCCGACTAACTGCTATTGGTCTGTTTCTTTCTGTGGCATGATTTCTTCTATCCACCTGCTCACAGCAGGTTGTCTACAGGCCTGAAGAGTAGCTAAATACTTTTGAAAATATCTTGAGATCCTGCTAAGGTCTAACAATCTCTGCATTTGTGTGATGTGAAGCTATTCATGATGTACCTTTAAAGGCTTTTTTTCTTTTTATTTCTCATATTCTTAAATATTTTCAAGAGAAGATAAATTTATGATAAATAACAGTACAAAGCTGTCCTCAGCACTAGTGCGTTCTGCATTGAATAGGTTATTGATACTCAGCTAAGTGGAGCTAATTTTCTGTGTTAAAGCAGACACATTTGGAGTAGTGTCACATGAATGTCATGTTATTTACTACAGAATGCCAGATTAAGTGGATTATTTGTGAACTGATTGCAGTGTTAAATAGATTACATAACACGATAACAAAATGCTCAGTGGGCCTGTGTAATACAGAATATTATATATAAGTATGTGAATATGATAGAAGAGCTGTAATTGTGTTTGCATATTGAATAACTCTGATATGTTTGCAAATGCTTGTCTACACAGAGTTTGAATAGATTTTTAAATTTTAAGCTTTCCTTTTTTTGAAGAAAATGAATTGATTCTCATACCTCCTGAGTAAGGGAAGTTAAAAGGAAGCTACTTTCTCTTTTAGTTTTTTAGATGAAAGTTACTCTCACAACCTCTGGGAACAAACTTTTGTTATAATCCTAATAAACATATATAGATGCTAAAGTAAATATTTTAATAATATTTTAATTAGAAAATTAAATGAAGTGCCTTATGTGTTTGCTTATACTTTGCCAGTACCAAAAAAAAAAAAAAATAGTGGATTTGGAAGTGATCCTGTTTTTAGTCCCAAAATAAATGTTTTCCGTGTTTTTCAGCTGTGTCTCCCCTTCCCCTTAGAAGTAATTAGCTGTTATTTGGTACTATGTGCATGTGATTACTCTAGAGTTATCAAATGTAATATGAAACCATCTATTTAGGACATATAGGATATATAAATATGTAACTTTGTAAGTGGAGGTTGGTATTTTTTTTCCAAAGAAGTAGGAAATGAGAGAGTAATTATTAACCATCTCCTTTTCACATTCCTGAAAACATCAATTACAGTTACACATCTAAGAAGCCCACCAGGAGAACAGAAATAACTCCTTTCACTATGCTTCGAAAAATTTAATCACAATTTAACAGCTGGGATGTATTTACAACTGTAATTTAAAATACTAATTTTGATGCCTCTACCTGCTTTTGTGATGGAGTCCCAGAAGCTTAGCAGTTCTCTCCTCTCTAGTGGCGTTGGTTTTATGATTTGGAGTTGCTTTTAAAAATTTACTATAATGGGAAAATATCGTTCTGTGTCTCCCCCTGCTTCTCCCCCCATGTATTTTTTTCTCCTCTACTATCTGTTTACTAGAAAATGATATTGTAGTCGCTGCCAGAAGGAGAGAATTTTGAATAGTATAAACACCGATTATGATAAACGTGGCAGAGAATGCAAGCAGCTTGCTGCCGCAGAGAGTGATAAGACAGATCCTGCAGTAATGGCCTTTACCACGTGTTACCGTGCTGCGAATCAGTGAGGGGAAAAAGAAAATGATTACTCTTTCTTCCTCTTACTGTTCAGTGAGATTACTTTTAAAGGTGAAATTGCCTCTGATTTCATTATCCCAGAAAGATATTTTTTGAGCATTTATTATTTTGTGGGTGTTTTGCTTTTGTTGAGTGAACAGCCTTTGCTAATTCTGTATGAATTTGATTCTCACAAATCTCGAAGTCGTTTCAATAATCAAAGTCTTACTTCTTGAATATTCTTTTCTTTAAAGGAAAAAAATGCTGTATATTTTGTAAATGTTGGAGCGGAGTATCAAAATAAGAACAGAAAGAAGTTTTTAACTAGCTCTGAAGTGCCACTTAAAATAGGACAAGGGGCGGGGCGCCTGGGTGGCTCAGTCGTTAAACATTTGCCTTCGGCTCAGGTCATGATCCCAGGGTCCTGGGATCGAGCCCCGCATTGGGCTCCTTGCTCAGCAGGAAGCCTGCTTCTCCCTCTCCCACTCCCTCTGCTTGCGTTCCCTCTCTTGCTGTGTCTCTCCCTGTCAAATAAATAAAATCTTAAAAAAAAAAATAGGAAAAGGGGTAAAAAACACTTGGAGAAAATATTTGAATAAGGATGGGATATGGTTCGTGAAAATAAAAGTCTTAATTTTTATCTTATTTTACTTTCTGTTACTAGTTTATCACATGGTCAGTTCATATTTGTTTTGGTGTGTCTCAGACTCTTTGTAAGCTCTGATACTTTGTTCTTTGTGAATTCTAAAACCTAATTGTCTTAATCATAAACTGTGGGGAAATTGTATATTCCTGATTTTTGTATCGAGGTAAATTCCAGTTTGAATGAAATTTTATTTCCCTCTTTTTTCTTATATCAGTCCTTATTGCTGAGCTATGTCAGGTTTGGGCAATTCTCTTTCTTTCTCTCCCTCTCTCTCTCTCCCCCCCATCCACCCCCCCAAAATGTGCAACCTTTACAAGGGGGATGTAGATACCAAACATGTAAACACATAAATAAGGTAATTTGAGTACTAAGAAGGTCAATAAAGGCTGTAAGACAGGATCATTCATAGAAAGTACCTAAGGGAGGTGGCTTTAGCTGGGGTGGTTAGAAAGTTGTTTCTGAATAGCTTACATTGAGTTGAGACCTATGAGGAGAAGAGGGCAGCCACGTAAAAATTTAGGGGGTGAAAGTCCCAAGTTGCAGGAATGGCAAGTGCAAAGGCTCAGAGACAGGAACAAGCTTGGTTTGTGCAGAGGCCCAAGGGAAGACCAGCATCTTGAGTAGAGCTTAGGAGAGTGGAAGAAGATAGGCAGGGACTTGTATAGGGTCTTTGTAGGCCAAAAAGTTTGGGTTTTATTCAATTCCCCCTGTGAAGCTTTTGAAGGGTTTTGAATAGAAGAATGATAGGATGTGATTTAAAATCACTGCTGTGAGGAGGATGGACCACAGGGGACCAGTGGTGGAATTAAGGGAACCATTTATATGATCATTGTAGTCATCTAGGTGACAATTGCTGATGGCTGAGATCAGGAGTCTGCCAAATCCAGCCCATGGCCTGTTTGTATGGCTCACAAGTTGAGCGGTTATTACATTTGTAAATGGTCGGAAAAAATTAAAAGAAGAAGAGTGCTTCATGACACATGGAAAGTATGTGAGATTTAGGTTTCAGCATCCATAAATATAGTTTTACCGGAATATAGCCACATTTATTTGTTTTTTATTTGCTATGACTGCTTTTGGAATTTTTGTTAAGTAGAACCTTAATTCCCCAATTTCCCTATCACACAGCATTTCAGTGGCTTAGCAGTGGTAAAATTTATTGTGATGTTTTTAAGCTCAGAACCAAGATTTAAATTTTTCTGAACAAGAAGAACCACCCTTAGCCATTGTTATCAAACATCAGAGGGCTTTGAAAATTAGCTTACGCTGCAGATTTGATGTTTGTTGATGAATTCAACCTAAAATTGCAAGACAAAACAGTAGTTACATGCAAAAATTGTACTGTGGTAATATCATTTTGACAATTAATGTTTGAATCACAACTAATGTCAAGCTGCTTTTTACACTTCCCAGGCTGTCAAAAGATTAAAACAAGAAGTGAACTACAGTTTCAGCAGCATTTTTCAAACCTCAATGCAAGAGCCAAGGAGATACCCATATTTTAAAATCCATTTCACTGTACAGTTGAGGATCTTCCACATAGCCTAAAATTGGAAGTGATCAGACTGTAATGTAAGGTTAGGTGAAAGGCAAATATCAGGAGAGGAATCTAACAAAATTCTGTAAATGCCTTCCAAGCAATGAATATGCTTAAGTAAAGTCCTATGCTTGTGGATTGTCATCAGTATTTAGGAGTACCTGTTTGTGGGAAGAGGTATTGTCAAAGGTGAAATAGCGGGGCACCTGGGTGGCTCAGTAGGTTAAGCGTCTGCCTTCGGCTCAGGTTATGATCCCAGGGTCCTGGGATCGAGCCCCACGTCCGGCTCCCAGCTCGGCAAGGGAGCCTGCTTCTCCCTCTCCCTCTGCCACTCCCCCTTGCTTGTGCTCGCTCGCTCTCTCTTTCTCTCTCTCAAATAAAGTCTTTAAAAAAAATAAGGTGAAATAGGTAAAATCTCATTGCAGATCAGCATTAACATATGCATATTTGCCATTGATTTTGATGATAGGGAACACTAACTTTGAGCCCCAATTAAATAGAATTTTATTTCTAAATAAGAGAATTCCGTTTTCCTTATTAGTGTTACCAAAAAATTGTGCTTAGGTATTATTGTATTTTGAATGTTGTGCCCCTAAAATCGTGAAAATCTGTTTTCTGTCTTGTTCTGTAACTAGATACATCATAGCCTCAATTTTGCCTCACAAAGCCTAAAACACTTACTACACTACATGGCCCTTTACAGAACGAGTTTGTCAAGCCTTGACTTAGACTAAGGTGGTAGCAGGCGAGATGGTAAGAAGCAAACTAATTTGACATATATTTGGGGGGAAAGGCAGAAAAGATTGACAGGGCTGCCTGGATGGCTCAGTCAGTTGAGAGTCTGCCTTTGGCTCAGGTCATGATCCCGGGGTCCTGGGATCGAGCCCCGCATTGGGCTCCTTGATCAGCAGGGAGCCTGCTTTTCCCTCTCCTGCTCCCTCTGTGCTCTCTCTCTCTCTCTCAAATAAATAAATAAACTTAAAAAAAAGAAAAAAGATGGACAGAACAGATATCAGGTGTGAAGGAAGCTAGAGAATGAAGGGTAAGCAACTGAGTGAAGGATGGCAGTGTCTACTGAGATAGGAAGTTGGGGAGGAGCAGGTTTGGAGAGGCAAATCAGTAATTCTGTTTGGACTTGGTAGGTTTAACATGTACATTAGATATCCAAGTGTTGAGGTCCAAATTGACTCTGTGAGTCTTGAACTCTTAGGACAAATGGGAATTAAAAACATAAATCCCATAGTCATAAGCCTGTAGATTTTCTCTCAAAGCATGAATCTGCCACTTACAAAAGGATCTTATACCATACATTAAAATTAACTCAAATGGATTAAAGACTTAAATGTTACACCTAAAACCATGAAACTCCTAGAAGAAGATGGAGACCAAAAACTTCATAACACTGGACTTAAGAATGATTTCTTGGATATAACACCGAAGTCATAGGCAACAAAAGCAAACACAGACAAATAGGACTACCTCAAACTTAAAAACGTCTGTGCATCAAAGGACACAAACAACAGAGTGAATGGGAGACAATATTTGCAAATCTTATATTTGATAAGGGGTTAAAATCCAGAATTTATAAAGTTAAGAAGACTATATTTATTTATTTATTTACTTGCTTGCTTACTTATTTATAAAGATTTAGTTATTTAGGGATACCTGGGTGGCTTAGATGGTTAAGCATCTGCCTTTGGCTCAGGTCATGATCCTGGGGTCCTGGGATTGAGCCCCGCATCGGGCTCACTGCTTAGCGAGGAGTCTGCTTCTCTCTCTCCCTCTGCCCCTCCCCCACCGCTTGTGCTCTGTCTCTCAAATGAATAAATTAAATCTTTTTTAAAAATAAGATTTATTGGGCGCCTGGGTGGCTCAGTTGGTTAAGCGGCTGCCTTCGGCTCAGGTCATGATCTGGAGTCCCGGGATCGAGTCCCACATCAGGCTCCCTGATCAGCAGGGAGTCTGCTTCTCTCTCTGACCCCCCCCCCTCTCATGCTCTCTATCTCATTCTCTCTCTCAAATAAATAAATAAAATCTTTAAAAAAAAATAAGATTTATTTATTTTAGAGAGGGAGTGTGTGAGCGGGGAAGGGGAGGTGCAGAGGGAGAGGGAAAGAGAGAGAATCCCCAGGCAGAGTCCCCACTGAGCAAGGAGCCCCAAGGCGGGACTCAATCTTGGGACCCTGAGACCATGACACCAGCTGAAATAAGAGTCTGAAATCAAGAGTCGTAAGCTTAACCGACTGAGCGACCCAGGCGCCCCCAAAACTAATCTGATTTGAAAATAGACAAAGGACTTAAATAGACATTTCTTCAATGATGATATACAAACAGGCAATAAACATATGGAAATTTGCTCAACATCACTTATCATCATAGAAGTGTAAATCAAAATGACAATGAGATATTACCTCATACCCTTTAGGACGGCTACTACCCCCCTCAAAAAAAACCCCAGAAAATAATAAGTGTTGGTGAGAACACTGAGAAAATGGAATCCTTGTGCACTGTTGGCAGAATTGTAAAATGGCACAACTTGTATGGAAAACAGTATGAGGGTTCCTCAGAAAATTAAAAATACTACACTAAGTGGTCCAGCAATCTCACCTCTAGATATATATATATCAGAGAGAATTGAAAGCAGGATCTTCAAGAGTTATTTGAACACCCCAGTTCATTGCAGCATTATTTAGAATAGCCAGGAGGTTGAAGCAACCAAAATGTTCATCACAGATGAATGGATAAACAAAATGTGGTATATACATACACTGGGATAATATTCAGCCGTAAAAGGGAAAGAAATCCTGTCACATGGTTAAAACATGAGGACATTATGCTAAGTGAAGAGAGCCAGACAACAAAAGACAAATACTGTATGCATCACCTTATATGAGGCACGTAAAACAGTCAAATTCCTTGAAACAGAAAGTAGAATGGTGGTTACCAGGGTCTTTTGGGAGGGAGGAAGGGGGAGTTGTTTCGTGGGTATAGAATTTCAGATTTGCAAGATGGGAAGGTTCTGAAGATCTGTTTCACAACAACATAAATATACTTAACACACTGAGCTGTGTACTTATGAATGGTTAAAATGGTAAATTGTGTTATGTTTTTTACCACCAAAAAAAGAGAAAAATCTGTTAGTTGAAAAAGCATAGGAGCCAAGCAATTTTTAAAAAGAAACACAAAGTTGGAAGAATTATACAACCTGATTTCAAGACTAATTATGAAACAGCAGCATCAGGACAGTGTGGTATTGGTAGATAGATATGTAGGACAGAATAAAGTACAGAAGTAGATCCAGATATAGGTGGTCGGTTGATTATTGGCAAAGATGCTCAGGAATTTTAATGCAGAATTTTCTTAAATGGTGAGGAAACAATGTCCATTTGATGAATAAAATGAACTCGTTTATTAGACAGCAGATCAGTGGTTGCCTGGCGGCAGGGACCAAGATTGGCCTGTGAAAGGGCAGGAAGAACATACTGGAGGTGGTGGAAATGTTCTGTGTGTTGATTGTGGTGGTGGTTTTTTAAAATTGTCGAAAGTCATTGAATTCTATACTTTAAGTGGAATGCAGTCTTTTGTACGTAAGTTATGCTTCAATGAAGTTGATTTATTTTAAGATGGGCATTGCACTGGGGGGAAGCATGGATGTGGATGAGATGACACAGGGGAAGAAAAGAAAGTAGATGGAAAAGAGAAGAGAGCTGTGGACTGCCCTCCCCCAGGTAGAAATTGAATGAAGAGATGAAGAAGGCTAAGAAAGAACTGCCAGGGAGGTAGGATTAAAACCAGGGGCATGGATATCCTTGAAGTCAATGCAAGAATTGTGTTTGGGAAAGAGAATCATCGACAGTTCATAGCATTGCTGGATAAGATGAGGACAAAGCCAACTGATAGGTAAGGCAACATGGAAATCGTAGGTGATCTTGATGAGAAGACTACAGACAAACAGTGGGGGGAAAACACATGGGAACAGGTTCAAAGGAAAATGGAAAGGGACAATGTAGAGACCATGAAGAGAGACAATTTTTTGAGGAGTCTGGCTGTAAAGGACAGAGGGGACAGTAGCTGGAGGGAAATGGCTATAGAAATTTTTTTTTATCCTTCCATTTTATTTGTTGAAGGAACGG
This sequence comes from Mirounga angustirostris, assembly GCF_029215605.1. Classification (NCBI taxonomy): domain Eukaryota; kingdom Metazoa; phylum Chordata; class Mammalia; order Carnivora; family Phocidae; genus Mirounga; species Mirounga angustirostris. The sequence continues at coordinate 10,982,687 of NW_026991711.1, read as the reverse complement.
GATCGTTTGTCTTGTACAGTTTTCCACTGCCAAAACTGAGCTGATTGCATCCCAGTGGTGTGGCTTAACATGTCCCCCCTCCTTTGTTTTCTATAAATTGATATTCTATCTAGAGATGTAATCAGATTTGGGTGCCATTATCTTTGGCAAGACTGAGTCTGTAAGAGACACACATACTGTCTGGTCGCCGCGCCGTTGATATTCAAGCTTCGGTCAGTAAGTTCATCAAGGTTTACAAAATGATGATGTTCCAATATTGTCGTTTTTATTCATTTATTGCCAGGACTAATTCTTTTTTTTTTAAAGATTTAATTTATTTATTTGACAGAGAGAGAGACAGCAAGAGAGGGAACACAAGCAGGGGGAGTGGGAGAGGGAGAAGCAGGTTTCCCGCCGAGCAGGGAGCCCGATGAGGGGCTCGATCCCAGGACCCTGAGATCACGACCCGAGCCAAAGACAGACGCTTAACAACTGAGCCACCCAGGCGCCCCAGGACTAATTCTTTACAGAGAAACCCTACCTCAACTGCTTCTTGGGTTATCCAGGACAACAGTGTTCATAGAAAAGATAAATGCTGGATCCTTTCCCTTGACTTTCCAGTTCCTAGAGAGTTGGTTCCCTATGATTCTCCAAAAGTGACTAAATTAGGGTGTTTTGTTTTTGTTTCTGGTATCCACTTTGAACTCATGGATTCAAACATACCTGGTCTGCTTTAATCCATTGCAGTTATAATCCTTATTGTCGGTCAGACTTCCCCAGCTCTGGCCAGGGAATTTTTTCAGTCCTGAGTCTTTCTAACATGGCCCCAATCTTTGATAGCTCCTTACTTTCTGGTGTGACAAGATACAGAGCCTCATTTCTGCCCCAAACCCGGGATCAGCCATTCTGCCGAGAAACCTTGATTTCTTGGAGTGGGAAGTGGTATTTGTAGACAACATTTTGGGTGCTAGGGATGTTTGTTGCCTCTGGGCCTCTTGTGTTTCTGCGGAAGATTCAGAAACCATGCCACCACTGCCATCTTCCCAGAAGCCAACAGCCACACTTTTCAGTCAGAAAATTTCTCATTCTGAACAGCTCTTAGGATTAAGTGTGTGGCTGCATGACAGAGGTGATTAATTGTACTGAATCTGTTCTGGTAAATATGGATTGGATTCTGGATCTCTGCCTCAGGCTTCTGAGGAAGGAAGATTTAACAGCGGCTGGGTTGAGGCCTGGGTTTGGAGTAATGGCAATGCTTTCACTGAGTATTTTCCTCGCTACTCTTAAAATCTCAGCAGTGTGGAAGTCAGCGTATCATTGGACTCCCTGTCCTCAATCTGCATCATTCTACAGCCCTTCTTTCCCTGATTTCTTGACAGCCACACCTCCGACTCTGCCCAGCTAAAACTTTGGTTAAACAGTCGAAGACTGAGAGATATGTAGATCACTCTTGTCTTTCACAGTATGGAAAAACTTCAGAATTCTTGGTGAAGATTGATTTTTCGCTTCCATTTCTGTGGCACTCACTTGCATGCTGTTGGGATTAAGGAAGAAGTGTAAGAAATGGTCCTTGTTCTTAAAGAACTCACCATCTAAGTGATGATCTGGTCTGAGACTGTAGAGATATTCCATCCTGCACAGTAGAGATATCCCAACCCTGCACAACTGCTTGGGTTGGGATTCTTTTTTTTTTAAAAGATTTTATTTATTTGACAGAGAGAGACACAGCGACAGAGGGAACACAAGCAGGGGGAGTGGGAGAGGGAGAAGCAGGCTTCCCGCAGAGCAGGGAGCCCGACGCGGGGCTTGATCCCTGGGATCATGACCTGAGCCAAAGGCAGACACTCAATGACTGAGCCGCCCAAATATCCCTAGGTTAGGATTCTTATTCTCCAGTTGCAATGCAGGCAAATTATTTTTATATCCCTTTATCTTTATTTTCCTCATAAGTAAAACGAAATGTAGATTTTGAGATCCATTTGCTCTCCAAATTCTAAGTTTCTGTGAATGAAACAGGCTTAGTTCTACTTTTGGGTTCACCTCTATCTAGCCTTTGAGCCTCCCTACCTGAGTGAATGCTACCTGCTGCATTTTCCTTGGTCTCCCAGCCCACCTCCTCCCCCATTCCTGTGTATCCTGAACCTTACATCAGACCATCAGTCTTTCTAAAACAAGCATGTTACTCCCCAGTTTTTAAATATAAGAATTTGGTTAAGTGTGAAATCTGTCTTTCAGATGGGACTTGGCTCTGTTAATTCCTTCTCGGTTTTCTTTTCTTACCCCTTCACTCCATTAACCAAACCTATCTCTGGCCATATGGGACAATTCACCAAGCCTTAAACTCTCGTGTGTTTTCTTTATCTGAAATTTGCATACACTGTCCCATCTGACCAAAAGTGTTTCATTTATTTCCCTTTTGGAGAATGTCTGCTTATTTTTTAGTACCCAGCTCTACTGTGTATCTTCAAGTGTTCCTTAACCTTTCTGGGCATTTAGCTGGTCTGGCCTCTTATCTGTTAATACTTTGTACATTTTGTACTATGGATTTATCATACTAAATTATAATTTATTTTATTTCTTTTTTTTTTAATGTAATCTCTACCCCCAGTGTGGGGCTCGAACTCACAACCCTGAGATAAGAGTCGCATGCTCTACTGACTAAGCCAGCCAGATGGCCCTATAATTTTTGTAGAATTTTCTTCTTTCCTTCAGTTTCCCAGAGGGTGAAGTTTAATTCAGCTAGCAGTGTTCAATTCAATATAGTTGATGGATGGGTGGATGGATAGATGGATGGATGGAGGACCAAAGTAGAAGTGCTAGTGTCAAAACCCAGGATTCAGGACTCAGTTCTTAATCCCTTAGGACATCGAGGGAAGTAACTGATTCTGTTCCATTCTGTACTGTTTCTCTTTTGCCTTTATTAAGTTCTATATGTCCATTTGGAAGAATACGAATAATAGGTAAGCCAAAAAGAAAGGCCAACTAATATCTTCCACCCAGAAATAATAGTTAACTGTTCTATGTGCATTATTTGTGCTAGAATTTTATCTTTAACATATACAAGTTTTTATCATGATGTATTCCAAACATATTGTTTTGTTCTCTTTTTTTCGCACTTAGAAATATTCTATGAACATTTTTCATGTCTCAGATTTTTTAATGGTTACATGGATTATACCATAAGTTATTTCACCAGGTTTTTTTATTCATCATTTAGGTTGCTTGGAAGGTTTTAGATTCTATAAACTGCGCTGTGATGTCATTTTTGTAGCTGTGGGCTTCTTTTGTTTTTGGTTGTTGTTGTTATTGTTTTGCCTACTCATGACTTTTTCCCTTAGGATAAATTCTTAGAAGTGAAATTAATGGATAAAAATACTGATTTTGAGTTTTCTGCACTGTACCACACCACGTTGAGTGTGCTGGTCAGACTACTCTTGTGTTGAGTCACTGGGGCAGTACTTGGGGGTGGGGTAACCGTCTTGTTGCCCTGGTGCATTAACCCGCTTTCCTTCTGACTGATCTAACTTCCCTCAATCAAGGAACCACGGACTCAGCTTGAATTCTGGAGATTTGCTCTGGGTTCTAGGACTTGAATGATCTTAAGGGTTGGGGTTGGTAAACCTATACTTCTTAAAAAGAATAAAATGAGGATGTATCTGTGATAGGACATGACAGGCAGCCCTGCGCGTCCCAGGGCTACGCCCGGGAACTTTAAAAAAAACATACAGCTGCTTAGTTAGAAAAGCTTTCTTTTTTGTGGAGTCTTTGAGGCCATTAGGCCCTTTCTGAGTAGCACAGGAAAGAAAGAATTTTGAAGAATAAGCTAGGAATAAATAGAGCAATTTTACAGGTGAGAATTATCTGGAAAAAATATAATTTACTTCCAGTGAACTATTTAGTTATCCATTTCTAGCAAACTAAAATTCAAACAAGATATGCATAAATCCTATTGTATTCACTTTGAGCTTTTTTATTTACAAATATTTGCATAACGTAGAGGTTATATCTATTTTCACTGCTCTCTGGATGTAGAAGCATTGTGTTGTCCTCTTGTTATTTTAAACAAATGCTAGCTTTTTATGACAGGTTTATTGAGATAGAATTCACATACCACACAGTTCACCCAAAGTGCACAAGTCGGTGTTTTCAGTCTCTTCACAGAGTTGTGCAGCCATCACCACAAACAGTTGTAGAACATTTTCACCATCGCAGAAAGCAAGCCTTACTAATTAGCAGTCATTTCTCATTTCCTCCCTGTCCTCTCCCTCAGGCAGCCACCTTTCCTTCCTCCCTTCTTCCGTCTCTTTTCCCTCCCCCTCACTTCCTTTCTTTCTAAAAGGAATTTGATCTGTGCTTTATACCTGGTTTTTTTCAAAGTTTGGTAAAAGCACGACCACTCCCAGAATTAGCATGGCATATAACACTTTGACCAATCAATAAGTCAGTTGTCATTCAGCTGAAAACACGAGTTCTTTATGAAGCCACTTAACATATATTTACTTTTGTATATAGACTATTATCCAAGAAGAATAAAATGGTAAGTTAGGAGTTCAAACTTATTAGATAGGACTTGACTTCTGGGCTTCAGAAAGATGTGGAAACTCTTTCTGAAGAAATTTTTCTTACTGTTTTCCCCTAGACTTACTGGCTTTAATGTGGGCTTACTTCTCCAGTCTCAGTCTGACAAAATGCGCCACGTGAGGCATGGCAAAGAATCATTTCTTATTGTATCTGTTACTTAGGTACCAAGGCATAGTCACTTCTTGAAGTTGTGCCAGATGATTCTTCCAAAGATGCCTCTTATCCAAGCATGAGGTCTAGCTTTTTCTTGAGCAGTCTGAAGAAGCCTTAGGGCATCGTCTCTTTCCTGGACAACTTTGTCTAATGCATCCGTAGAATTTGCTACCCTTTCTTACTGTTCCAGACTCAGCATTTTTGGCAATCTTTGCCTCTTGACACCCTGCTGTAGATTCAGGAGCATGTTTCTTTTTTCAGTAGGACAGCCAGAGTTTATGTGTATCTTCATTATTTTCGTTCCTAATTGTTGACAGGTCCATGAAGCTCCAAGTTTCACTCCCCCGCCCCCCAGTTTCTTAGGGAATCAAAAAATTCTTTCAGTCCTGGGCGCCTGGGTGGCTCAGTTGGTTGAGCGACTGCCTTCGGCTCAGGTCATGATCCTGGAGTCCCGGGATCGAGTCCCGCATCGGGCTCCCTGCTCGGCGGGGAGTCTGCTTCTCCCTCTGACCCTCCTCCCTCTCATGCTCTCTCTCATTCTCGCTCTCTCAACAAATAAATAAAAATCCTTAAAAAAATTAAAAAAAAAAAATTCTTTCAGTCATTTCCTTGATAGGTGTTATAATCTACGCTAATGAAAAGATGTGACATTTGGTGTGTTCTTAGGCAACCTGTACTAGCCCAGGAAATGTGAGGACCAGGAAGTCCCTAGAGCAGTTGCGGGTCTTCTGTGGAGAACCGCCAAACTGTGCTAATCTACTTCCTATCTCTGGATTTGCACGTTCTGGACATTTCATGTTCAATGGAGTCATATAATACGTGGCCCTTTGTGACGGCCTTCTGTTCTTGCATGCGTCAGCACTGCATTCTTTTTATGGCCGAATAGTCCATTGTATGAATATATCATATTTTGTTTATCCATGTACCAGTTGGTGGACATTTAGGTTATTTGGCTATTAGGAATAATGCTGCAATGAACACTTATGTACACATTTTGTGTGGATGTGAATTCATTCTATACTTCTTTTTTTTTTTTCCAGTGTCTTTCTCGAGAAGCAGGTGGAAACATGAGCATTCAGTTTCTTGGTACAGTGGTAAGTGTGAAATGATTATTATTTTGTAAATTCACTTAATTAACAGAGAAAACAGTGTTCAACTAGCTTTAGCCTATGTATTTGAACTTGTCTTCATCATGCTTTTGTTTTGCTATTAAATGAGATATCTTTGTATAAGAAATGCCTTCTTTAATGTGTTCCGAGAAGTTTCCATGATAGAATAATTTTAGCTATTCCCTATTAGAAAATAATTTTTTAAATTATTTGCACTTGGGGCGCCTGGGGGGCTCAGTCTTTAAGCCTCTGCCTTCAGCTTAGGTCATGATCTCAAGGTCCTGGGATCGAGCCCTGCATTGGGCTCCTTGTTCAGCGGGGAGCCTGCTTCTCCCTCTCCCTCTGCCTGATGCTACCCCTGCTTGTGCTCTCTCTTTCTCTCAAATAAATAAATAAATAAATCTTAAAAAAATAAAAAATAAATTATTTGCACTTTGTTGAATATTTTAAGTGCCTTTTTTTCTGCCTGTTTTTTAATAAAAATAAGAAACATTATTTAAGATGCTTTTGAACATAGTGACCTTGATTTTTTTTTTCCTGTCAGTTTTCCTTATAACTTTCTCCATTAGGTCCTTTCAAGTACACATTTCTAAGGAAACTGAGTCATAGTTTTGTATCTTGATTTTTTTTTTTCACATAAGATCCTATTAATCATTTTCCATATTGCTAGAAAATATTTATCAGCATCATTTTAATGGAGCTGTGTTTAACATTCTAATGAGTAGATGTGACATATTATCCATGAATCCCAGTTGTTAGGTATTTGAGTTATCCCTCATTTTTGCCATTATGAATGGTGTTCTAGTGAACAACTTCATGGGTTTTGCTTTTTTGATGTTTTGAATTATTTTCAAACATGGATATTTTTAAAAATGTATAAGATATATTTCATTCTAAGTGGAATGAAAACCATGAATAATTTTATGGCTTAGTACATGTTACCAGTTACTTCATATCTCTCTCAAATGCCCTTCATCACGTTTTAGAACACTACTTTGCACTCTCACTAGTAGTAGTTACAATTTTCAAAATTATTTAACTTTATCTGGTGAAAAGATCTTTACTTTACAGTTATTATTTTTCCTTTAATGTAAAAGTAATGGTCATAATGATCATGCCAGTGAGGTATGATCAAACAATAAGGTACCTTATTGTTTTAATTAGCATTTCTCTGTGTCATGAACATTTCTCCATGTATTCATTTACTAGGTATCATTTATAATCTGTGAAACGTCTGTTCATGTTTTTTGGGTACCTTGTTCAGATTGTGAATTCACACTGGGTATTTCTGTTTGCTCTGTGAGTTTATTGAGAATATCAGAGGAGAGGCCTGTGGCTTGGATCAAAAGAGTTGTGATTTTGTAGCCATTGAGGTAGGAAGCACATTAATATGTGCACTTATAGTTTCATATGTATAAAGGCACAGTAGAGTTTACGTATTGCAGTGTATATGGTAGTATGTGCATGGGCACTTGACTAATGTCACATAAATTTTAAGTGTTGCACCTGAGATTTATAGTTATTTTTGTTTTTCTGATGAGTAAGTTATTCCTTGCTTTTTTTTTTTAATTTAAAATTTTAAGTATTACTTCAGTGCATGTCCTAAGAAATTGTATGAGGGTTCTCCAAAGAAAGAGAACCAGCAGGATGTGTGAGTGTTGGGGCACGGGGGGAGTCCAAAATCTGCACAGTAGACCAGGAAATAGTTGGAGTTCAAGTCCAAAGACCATGTACTTGCAGTATTCCTTCTTGCTTGGGAGGTCAGTCCTTTTTCTTCATTTGATTGAATTATGCCCACCCAGATTATGGGGGGTAATTTGCTTTACCCAAGCTCTACTGATTTAAATGTTAGTCTGAAAAATGCCTTTATAGAAACATCTGGAATAATATTTGGCCAAAAATCTGGATACTGTGGCCTAGCCAAATTGACACATAAAATTCACCATCACAGAAGTATACACATCCCATCCCCTAGAGGCATTTACATTATTATTGATATGCGGGCACACCTTGGAGATATTGTGGGTTTGGTTCCAGACCAGGGCAAGAGAGCCTGTGTTGCAGTAAAGTGAGTCAAACGAATTTTTTGGTTTCCCAGTGCATATAAAAGCTAGGTTTACACTACAGTGTAGTCTTTTAAGTATGCAAAGCATTATGTCTAAAAAACAATGCATATACCTTAATTTAAAAATACTGGATAGCTAGGGGCGCCTGGCTGGCTCAATCAGAAGAGCATGTGACTCGATTTCAGGGTTGTGAGTTGGAGCTCCACCTTGGGTGTAGAGATTACCAAAAATAAATAAATAAACTATTAAAAAAATAAAAATACTGTATTGCTATAAAATGCTAATCATCATCTGAGCTTTCAGTGAGTTAGAATCACTGATCACAGGTCACAATAATACAGTAATAATAAAATACAGTCATAATGTAAAAGTTTGAAATACTGTAAGAATTACCAAAATGTGACACGGAGATAGGAAATGAGCAAATGCTGTTGGAAAAATGGCGCCGATTCATTCACTCGATGCAGGGTTGCCACAAACTTCCAGTCTGTAAAAACAAAAACAAAAACAAAAAAAACAAAAAACCCTGTACCTGCAACACACACTGAAGCAAAGCCGAGAAGAACATGGCGTGCCTGTGTTCTTCCAGAAATAGAATTACAGATCTTTTCATGCAACAGTAAGTCATGGGTACTTCTGTGTCTGCACTTACATCTCTCCGTGGATTCTAACCGAGTTCACTGGGTTCATGTATTGAAAACCGAGTTCTCGATAGGCAAAACCCACAAACAAAACAAAGCATTTCTCTCGCAGTTTTGTCCTATCTCAGAAAATGGCTACGCCAGCTAAAACCTTGTTTTCGCCTTGCTTCCTCTCTCCTACCACTTCCACTGCCCCCAGCCTGACCAGAGCCTTCGTCTCTTGCCTGAATGACAGCAGCAGCCGGTCTTCCCACCTCTGCTCCTGCTCCTTAGCCTGCCGTTCATTTAACGGTTAGCGTGATCCTTTAAAAGTGTCAGTCAAGTCATTGGCCTTGTTACTCTTCTTCAGACGTGTTGGGCACACACCTCAGGAGCTCCTCATCTGCCTTTCCTCTGCCAGGACTGTCTGCCCCCAGACACCTGCACAGAAGTTTCCCGCACTTTCTTCAAGCCTTTACCCAACAGCCACCACCTCAGGGACGGCTTCCTGGTCACACCGTTTAAAAGTTTGACCACCCTTCCTCTGTTTTGTTCTTTTTCTTTAGCAGTTATCACTATTTGACACACTTTCATGTTTGACATATTTTACTTTTTTAAAACTTGTTTATTGTCCGTCTTTCCCACTTGAATGAACTAAGGTCTGTGAGCCCAGGGCTCTTGCCTGTTGTGTCCACTGTTCTCACCCAGCACCCAGAGCAGGGCCTTGGGTCCCGTGGGCACTCAGTGAATGCTTGTCGAGTGAATTAATGACATTGGCAAGCGTGGGACCCACGGATTAGACTTAAAAAAGAAAAAGAAAGCAAATGCAGAAACAAACAGGGAAAAGGAAAAGCATAGGGGCCTTAGCAATGAGTCCGTCTTCCTCAGAAAAGACAGCTTGTTTCGCCCAAGGGTTCACAGCTAGTTGGTGGGCAGAGCAAACAAGGGGGCTCTGATTTCTCTGCTTTTTCTTTTTGTCCACCTCAGGCCCCTAAAATATGGTAGGAAACACACACACACACACACCACCCCTAAACAGCCACAAAAAGCGGACCTGTTTATGGAGCTGATACCGCCCCCCTCCCCAACATAGGTGACTTGCTGACAAATCCCAAAGATTTGTCCACACTGTTTATACAGTTTATACGGAGAAGGAGTGTCACTGTCTAGAGTCATTTCCAAGTACTTTAGAAGTCTGCATCACAGCAGTTGGGATGGCCACTGTGGTTTGTCACAATGCATTTTTCTGTGTGTACTGTTAGCCATAATGGATCAGTATGGAAGAGAGAAAGAAAAGGTTTTGAGATAGTGGGACTGTTAGGACAGATGCAGAGTAATTTCTGGCCAGTATGTGCTGCTTCAGTCCTAATTTTCTAAAGCAGATTCAGTTTCCAAAGCTTGCAGTCAGGAAGAGCACTAGCAGGTCATATGTAAAGGTAAGACTTCCCAAATACACTTTGTCTGTGAGAATACTTGTAGAATTTTCCATACAAGTTGGCTTTTGAATACTGTTAACATGACATTCAATGTTCAAAGAAGAATTTAATTTTAGACTAAGAAGGACTTCTGTTGCATCGATAAAGTGCAAAAATGTTATTTCAGTTCAGAGAAGGTACAGACTTCAAAATAAGTAATTTAATTCGTTTTTGACACACTTCGAACTTTAAAAAACTACCATTTTGTTATTTCCCAATAAAATAAATCTCATTATTAAAATTAGATTTTGCTGGATATGTAAGTATTAAATACTATAGAAGATGTTATAAATATGCCTTATGTATTTGTAATATGTGTAAAATAACGTTTATAAAATATTTGTCAGTTATAAAGAGCAATGATAAAGACCTGTATACCCACCAGAGGTTTTCTAAAAAAACACAGAAGTCCTCATTATCTCTGAGGTTTACCATATATTCTTTCTCAATCCTATCTATCAGACATCCTTTCTCCCTGCACAGAGAACTTCTTCCTAATTTTTATCATTCCTTTTCTTTATAATTTTTCCACGTAAATGCATCCTTAAATATTAAGCAGTTGAGCTTTGCCTGCTTTTAAGCTTGACATGCATGGGATTATATTCTGTAGTTGTGTATGACTTGGTTATTTGGCTCCGTGCTGTTTGTGAGGTCCACCTCTACTGTTGATGGCCCCCTGGGTGGTCTCGGGTGTCTTTTCTCTAGCTCCATGCTGCTCTAAGCATTTATGCACATGAGCACACGTATCCTGATTGCACGTGTGCCGTAGTTTCGTCAGGGGTGATGTGCATTGAGTGTGCAGTGAATGCATTCACTTTGTTCCACATTCTCACCAGTACCTGATATTATCAGACTTGTTCATTTTTGCTGGTGTCAGTAGTGTCCTCATTGTGGTTTTAATTAACATCCTGATCATTAAGGAAGTAGAACATATTTTTCTGCATTTATTGGCCATTTATGTTTATTGACCATTGAGTCTGCTCCTCTGTAAAGTACCTCTTCAAGCCTTCTGCCCCGCTTTCTGTGGAGTGAGGCTGTCTACATGCCTGAGTTTAGTCTCTTTATGTCATTTGCATTTTTAATAAGGCATGGAGGATTGGGTTGGACAACATGACTAGTTCTGACGAGGAGCTGTGAATGGAAGTGACTATCAAGAACCACGGAGGGTCTGAGATTTTACCCTACTTGAAGCTGACAAATTAACCCGCTATAGTCATGGATGCTGGTAGAAGGGACAAGACTCCAGGGTCAGAGATGAAGGATGGTTTATTACAGCAATAGCAGTAGCCAGAATATCATTAGTTTCGCACCATTTCCCTGAGCTCCATTTCCCACAGGGTGGTGTGAAGAGGGCAGAAGGACACCTGCTCACACAGTGGGTTGTGTTACAGTAGAGGAACCTGAGTTTAGTTCAGAGAACCCCGAGCGTCTATATGGGCAGTGAGCATGCCTTCCCTTTGTTGTGAGGGAGACACTGTCTCTGTCTTTGTATAGCAAACAGCCTTGAAAAAATAGTCTAGAACAAAGGACAGTCAGTGCTTGGCTCACAAGAAGTAGAAGAGAAGCATGAGAGACCCATGGAGAATTGTCTCCTTACTGTGATGTCTTCACTTCTGGTCAGGGACAGCCAAGAGGAGGTGTGAGCTCTCTAGGTCCCTACCATGTCCACTTGGGGAACTACATGCCTGGTTGTTGAGCCCCTAGAGCATGGGTCCTTGGGGAAGGTTGGAGCTTGAGCATTGTCCCCCTACCCTTCTGTGGACTGAGATTTCAGTGTCACTTCTGAAGCCCAGCCTAGCTTATCCTAACACCCATCAGGTCATGATCTCAGGGTCCTGGGATCGAGTCCCATGTCAGGCTCCCTGCTCAGCAGGGAACCTGCTTCTCCCTCAGCCCCTCCCCGCTGCTCATGCGCTCTCTCTCTCTCTCTCTCAAATAAATAAATGAAATCTTTTAAAAAATTGTTAAGTAGTATTTTTATATAATGAAAAGCAAACTCCTCTGAATTAGTAGAAGGCACTGAGATGAGATTTGTGCCTCTGTGATTCAGAGGAGCACATTTGACTTGAGTGTACATACAAATTTTAACCTTCAGTATCTATCAATTTCATTACCATCCCAATATGTAGGATGTAGGACTGTATTTGTTTCCTAGGTTGTCACCACAAATTGCCACAAACCAGGTAGCTTCAAACAACGGAATTGTGTTCCAAGAGTTTAGGAGGTGAGAAATCTGAAATCGGGGAGTGGGCAGGGTTGGCTCCTTCTGGAGGCTCTCCAGAGAATCCGTTTCATGCCTCTCTCCCAGCTTCTGGTGGTTGGGGCAGTACTTGCTGTTTCTTGGCTTGTAGCTGCATCATTCCAATCGCTGCTTCTGTCCTCCCATGGGTTTCTTCCCCAGGTCTGTGTATATTCAGTCACAGACACCTAAGCACGCCAGTCATTGGGTTTAGGGCCCACCCTTACATAGTAAGACCTCTTCTTAGCTAATTACATTTGCAAAGACCCTCTTTACAAATGAGGTCACATTCTGAAATATCAGCTGGGCGTGAATTTTTGGATGGCAGGCGTTCAACCCAGTATACACTCTACACAGATAGGCATGAACGTGTATTTGACATGTATGAAGCGTTGAAAACTAACTCAGGCAATTTACCTAAAAGTGTATTTTATAAACAGAGCATCATTCCTTATTAACACCTGACTTGAGTACTGCCATGTATTTTCCCAAGGATTTTCTTACCTGTTACCATCAAACATGCAGGAACGCCGATGAAGGGTATGCCTATCTTCAGAAGACAAAGTGAGCCCTAGGCAGTTTAAGTGACTATTCTGTACTAACAACTGGTAGAAACAGGCTGCAAAATCAGGTCTCTCTGACTTTCAAGTGAAGCTGTTCACCCTCAGAGTGCCTTAAGAACAAATCACTTTACTGTGTGATCCAGTTATTGCCGTAACTGCTAAGGACAACTATTTTAGTTTAGGCCGCTATGACAAAATACCATAGAGTGGGTGGTTTAAACAGCAGACATTTATTTCTAACAGTTCTGGAGGCTGATAAGTTCAGGATCGAGGTGCCAGTAGATTCAGGTCCTGGTGAGGGCCTTCTCCCGGGCTTGCAAGTGCCCACCTGATAGCTGTATCCTCACACGGCAGAGTGCTGGTCTTTCTTCTCTTTTTTAATTTTTTTTTTAAAGTTTTCATTTTAATTCCAGTTAATTAACATACAGTGTTCGATTAGTTTCGGGTGTACAATATAGTGGTTCATCTTTCTTCTCTCTTTTTTTTTTTTAATTTTTTAATTTTTTTTTATTCTTATGTTAATCCCCATACATTACATCATTAGTTTTAGATGAAGTGTTCCATGATTCATTATTTGTGCACAACACCCAGTGCTCCATGCAGAATGTGCCCTCCTCAATACCCACCATCAGGCTAACCCATCCTCCCACCCCCCTCCCCTTTCTTCTCTTTTATAGGGCACTAATCCCATCGTGAGGGCCCCACTCTCTCGACCTCATCTAAACCTAACCACCTCCCAAAGGACCCGCATCCACATAACATTATATTGGGGATTGTTAGAGCTTAGGTGAGGGATACAAACCTATAATCCATAATATACATATATACCGATATAGTTGGTAAGCTACATATCCCAGAATTTTTCCAAGGTATATGTGCCTATTTCAAGTTGTAAGTCTTCTGAGTTTTGTTTTGTGTGCGTGTTTTTGGAGAAGCTGTGAGTTTGTGCACATCAGAGAGTATAAGCTCACAAAGAAATGGAAGAGGTCCAGTGTTCTACTTAACCAGAAGTACTTAACTTGAACTATGCTTTACAATAAGGATGAATATTTTCTTACTGCTTTTAATGCAGAAGTTACCATTTTATTCCAAAGTTTTGTTTTGTAATCATTGTTTAATTTTTAAAGTACCATTATTTTTTTAATACTATAATATTAAGGCAAATGTATCCCACCAAGACTGATTTTTTTTTCTTGTGAAAACAATGCATATTGCCCCAAAGCAAAAATAAGCTTAGAGTACAATAAACAGCTTCCTCATAGCTGCACTATTAGCATTTACCCAAGGACTCTTGAGGAACTATCAAATTATATGTTTTTGAAGCTTAGCCAGAGATCTTAGTGAAACCAAATCATGCTGAAGTTCTTAAAGCTAATTTAAATCTCAAATTGTACATTTTAAATTAAGTTTTTATTGATAATAAATATACTTTATTATTAGCCTTGAAAGCTTGAGTGATAATATCAGTAGAATAAACATGTTTTACAAGGATTTACCATTAAGAATGCTATTAATATGACCCTTGATCCGCTAGCACAATTAGATTTCGAAGTAAGTGTTTACGAAGTAACAGCGATTAATGACAACCATCGAAAACAATTTTGAACTCCATCAGTTTGAACTCAGGAGGGTAAACTTAATATGATAATTCATCTAGTTGAATTGTATCAGCTTAGCAGGAAGGTATGTAAATATGTGACCCTTACCTAGTTTCTAAATGGATGCTGTGCTGATAGATTTATCAGTTCCATTAAAGAACTTTGGGGAACTTTGGAATTTCAGCAATTGTTCCCTTGGAGGCTGAAAACCCAACCTGATCTCATACTGGGACCATTCTGGTCTGCATATTTCCATAATTTGCCTTTGCTGCTAATATGACAGCAAGACACAAATAACTGTTTCTAATAATATCAGATGGAGTTGTGGAGGACAGCATTTTAATGTAGTAAAAGACCTCCCCGTGGGGTTGTTCTTGCTACTATAGAACAGCAGCTAGGCAGTTGCAACTGTAGTCTCTTAATTGATTCGTTTAATTAGCAAGAGCTGAAGCTTAGGCTGTGTCTTGTCATCTGATATCAGAGGATCCAAAATCTGCATTATTCATATTTATAGATGTAGAAACATCATCAAGAAGTTCTCATTCTTTTGAAACCTCACATATGGATACTGAATTTTGATAGAGTAAACTCCCACTTGTTTGAACTCCAAATAATCGGAAAATGAAAAGAACTGTGTTTGTTATTGTTCTTCTGAGTACTCTTGAGAAGTAAATGATGTCATCCAGTTTGGGGCTATTATTGTCTTCCAAAAATAAACTTACAGGGAATTTTGTTCAGTCTTGTATACCTTACGAATTCTGAAGCAGCGCCTCTGTTTCCATCGTGTCTGACTCCTGTGATCTCCATCTGCCCTTCCTCCCTTCTGTAGCCCATCCCTTTCTCTTAATACGGATTCGTGGAGTTTGGGGAGTGAATGATGACTTACTGGGGTTTCTGGCGTGTTTGCCCGTGTCCCAGCCTGCCTTTGCGGCCACCTCAATTGCTACTGGCTTAGACTTTCCACTCGCGCCTGCCCCTTGACTGAATTGCCCCCAGGGGCTTTGCTCACCCCGCCCAGCTGCACCGCTCCGGATTTCCTTGGATGGGGAGAACTGGGGGAAGATGGCCAGCGTCTGGCATCAACCCCAGAGCCTTCAGCAGAGGGCCACTTCCACCTCACCCACACAGGGCTCTATCCCCACTGGGTCACGTTCTCTTTATTCCTGATCCTTTTCCTGTCCAGCCATAGGAATCAGATGGAGGCCACAGAGCAGATGTTCTGTGGAGGGTTGATGAGTCAGTCTCTGTTCTTTTTCTTTTCTTTTTTTTTTTTAAGAGCAGGAGAGACAAAGGCGGGGGAGGGGCAGAAGGAGAGGAATAATTTTTAGCAGGCTCCACGCCCAGCACAGAGCTTGACTTGGGGCTGAGATCATGACCTGAGCTGAAATCAAGAGTCCCACCCTTAACCCACTGAGCCACCCATGTGCCCCCCAAGTCTCTCTGTTGTTTAGATACATTTTACAATACTAAGAAAAAGTAATTCTGTAGCATTCTATCTTGCCTTTTCCCCACATATGCAAAAGTTTCAGCTAAAATGTCACTAAAATAAGATTTTAGAAAATGGGCTTTAAATGCAGTCTTACTCTTGAACATTGTTTTTGTGGTAACATGTGTTCTGTGTACCATGTAACCAACCCAAGAACAAACCTTTGGGAAGTAACTAAGTTTTACTTTTCTAGCCTTTGGAAATTGGCATGCTGTATATAATATGAAAGTGCAGTTATTAATATCCCATTGCGTGATGCATTTTGCACAAAACTTTTAAAGAAATCACATCCTGCCTGCTGTACTATGTGCTAGGAAGTGTACTGGATGAATGTGATTTGGTCTCTGCCCTTAAGCAGTATGCTCGCTCCGGGTAAACACAGACAAACTGGTATCATTGAGTACATGGTAAGTGCCGAGATGGGTTAGGTACAGGCTGATAGAGTAGCAGAGGACATCATAGATCTATAAACTTTACAAAAGAAAGAGACCGTATGTCCAGAAGCTATGCTCTGTGATGATAGGAGAGCAAGTTGCCTGGTGAGGGTGGCAGGCCGGCGGCCAAGGTCTGTACGGCAGGTGAAGCTAGAATGGCGGGAGCTAGATGAGGCAGAGATGGGACACTATTCTCTAGACTTTGAAGTCTTTGAAAGAAGAGAGGTATAGGTTGGTTTTGTGCTGATTTTAAAGAGAACTTGTGGGAGCAAATGAAGAAGAGGGTGCATTTGAGAGCCTCCTTGAGGACCCAGGGTCCAGTTATATGTATTAGGCAGAGCTGAAGATGGTTCTGAGATTTCCAGATGTGATAACTGATACAATTACTCGAGGGAGAAAAACAGGAAGAGGAAAAGAATTATACCAGAGAAAAGGTGGGATAGGTAATGAGTTGGATTTTTGACGGTTTTAAGTTTGAAATGCCTGGGAGACATCTCTGATGTCAGGGACATTTCGAGTCCTGAAATGAGGGAAAGGATGAAGGGCAAGCATGTAACTTGGCGCTTGGTCAACATGCAGAGGTGAGATCTGAGGCCGGCGGTAGCTGAGATTGCCCACGGTGATGGGATGGTGAAGAAGGAGAGGAAAGGCCCAGATCCAGAGGCCCCTGGGAACTGTCCACATCTGAGGAGGAGGTTCTGAGTCTCTCTAATATCATTGTTAAAATGACATTACCTATTGTCCAAATCATTTATATTATATGTGGCTATTAGGAGCCAATTTAGTGTAACCTCCGTCATGATTTCACAGTATCCTAGGGTGTCACTAATTATTTCAAAGTATCTCAAAATCCTGCTGCCATCTGCCAGAGATCCTTAAAATAAAATTAATTTTAATGAATAACATCACGCCTTATATTTGTATGATGCTTTAGGGTTTTAGAATGTTTATTTGACTCCATTCACTTTCTAAGACAAACAAGCCACATAGCACCGTAGATTTCATTGTAATAATAAGGCACACAGCACTCTGAAATGTCAGTTAAAAATATTAGCAATTACTGAGTTACATGTTCACAAGAAATTTCCAGAAACCACTACCGGGATGTTAGCGGATATTGGGGTGGGCTGGGGTAAGGGGTGGAATGCTAAGTAAAGCTTGATTCCCTGAGTCTGAATCTCCTGCTTACCAGCTTTGTGAATTTGAGCAAGTTACTTAACCTCTCCGGTCCTCAGTATTTTTTATCAGCAGAACATCTACTTTTATGGAAGTGGTGAGGGTTGAATAAGAAAGTGTTTCTGAAATGCCTGAAAACAATAGGTGCTTGACATATAGTAGCTCAACTATTATTATAGCCCCCTCCCTAAATATTTAATACACTTTCCATTTGCTTCGTTTTGCCTCTAATTTTTTCCCTCCTTTTTCTTGTTTGCTTGGAGACATGCTATCATCTGAATTTGTACTCTCCATTGAGATCATACTTGGTGCTCAGTCTGCAGAAAGATTCAGAAGGAAAATATTTCTCTTTTATATGGAAAGTCTAATTATTGTTCTTAGGGTTGTGACCATTAACCTCTCACAGTTAATATACTAATTGTCATTTAATGCTAAATATAAAGCATGTATTTAAACCTGCACCTGTGGCAGCCAGATGCTTAAGAACATCTACTTCCTTGAAGGGTAAGGATGTTTACCCCTAACAGTCTTGACTGGGGAGATCTGGAGTTTGGAAGACAAAATACTTCTGAGAACACCATTATTTTATGATGGTGCTCATGGGCTTGCTTTCTGAGACTGGCCCCACTTGGAAGGGATGCTGTTTGGGGTAGGCCCTCTAAGGCCACTCTGGCGTAGTGCTATATATTACTGCTTCCGTATTTATAGCTGATTCCATATTTATAAATTCTTTGATCGTTGCTGTTTAACTTACAGTGAGAATAATTCGGGAATGACAGCTCTTTTCTCATAGAATCAAAGTCTGTCAGTGGTTGTCAAACTTGAGCATGTGTAAGAATCACCGGGAAAGCTTGCTAAAAATGCAAATTCCCAGGCTCCTTTCTCGGCAAAGCTTATCCCCTAGGTCCCAGGTGAGACTTACAGATCTGCATTTATAGAAATCAGTTTAAAATACACAAGCACTAGGATTTAGAATCTGTTTTGACACTTAATGGTAGAATTAGTTTCTAGTTTAGGAAATGGATACCCAAAACACATTAAATTACTGGTGTTATGAGTCAAGCATAAGAGTGATATTCTGGATGTTTCTTATTATGAGAGGGTAGGAAAAACGTTTGATTATTTGAGTTCATAATACATATTTTTTTTAACCAGGGAGGGACACGATAGGACCTGAAGTATAATTAAATCCATAGTATCAACTGTATCTCTTAAATTTTATAACCATTGGACAGTGATCTTTTTTTTTTTTTAAATAAGTAGACTCTATGCCCTGCATGGAGCCCAGTGTGGGGCTCGAACTCAAAACCGTGAGATCAAGACCTGAGCTGAGATCAAGACTCAGATGCTTAACTGACTGAGCCACCTGGGTGCCTCAGACAGTGATCGTTTTTATTTTTGGCCTAGAGCGGGATTTTTCAACCTCGGCGGTAATGATATTTGGAACCAAATAATTGCTTGCTCTAGGAGACTGTGCTGTGCTTTATGGGATGTTTAGCAGCGTTGCTGGCCTCTGTCCACTAGATGCCAGAGCGCCTCTCCAGATAGAACAGCCCATACTGTCTCCAGACATTGCCAAATGGCCCTGGGGGTGGAAAGGGGGCAAAATCTCCCCCACCCCAACACCCAGTTGAGAACCACTGGCTTAAACTACGTGTAACAGTTGGGGTTTCAGAGTTTTCTTTCCCATTTCACTAAGGATAATGTTACAGAGACAAAATCTCTAGAACAGGTTGTGATACTCTTCAGTGGCCTGAAGCTTACACAATCTTACATCTTGACCTACTCAAATGTCTTATGCAGAGAAAATGACAACCCATTTTAGCTAACCTCGTGTGTGATTTGCTTGAGTGACATTTTTAACCGGTAGCTGTGGGGGTGGGTACAAGGGTTACTCCTTCCTTAGTCTTCCTAGTATTGTATCCTAACCTAGATCTGCCATGGATGGCTGTTCATGGAAGTTCTCATTTGTGTAATTGCATTCTATTTATTTGGGTCCTTTTTTTTTTTTACCATTTACCAAGAACAGTTCCCCAAAGACCCTCACGTGCTGAGGCAGCAGGGAGAGCATCCAGTGATGCTGAGATCCTGAGATCGTATCTCAGAAGTGATGCTGAGATCCTGAGATCGTATCTCAGAAGCTGCTGCTCGTTGTTTGGTCCTCCGTTTTGTTCAAGTCCTGTAATCTTCCCGGTGAGAGACGTCAAACCGAGTGTTAGAGCAGCACCTCACAATGGCCTCTGCGAAGAGCAGTTCCTGTTCTTTCTGGCTAGCACTTAATGGCATTGCTCTGAAATACCTGTGGCACTTTCCCCCCACGTGTGGGAAGTACGTGGCGGAGTGCCCGGCAAGACGTGTGACTGTCCCAGTGTCCGGTAGGTCAGGTGTGTGTTTCTGAGGAGGGGCCTTTCCCGAGCTGGCGTACGTTTCTTGTGGTGTAAATTCTCCAGATTGTGGGGGGACAGCTCAGGTGATTACTAAGGTATCAGTGTTAATTACCCTGGGCAATTACCAAGCATCAGGGGACACGTGAAACTGTGAAGTGCTCTTGTTTGGAATAGAGTCCCTGCCTAATTTCAGGGCAGGGAAATGATTAGTGCACAAGCTTTCACGGGTACCCTGAGTATACCCCGTGTCCCGGAGCTCACCCAGCCCTCTGCTGTCTCAGCTGCTCAGTAAGCCAGACCAAGGAGACAATGTGCCCGACACTTCACACGTGCCTCCTCATTCAGTGCCCACAACGGTTTGAGATCATCAGCAGAAACCCCGCTTTACAGATGAGGTCGTGCCTCCATAGTAAAATTATAGAAATTAAGTGCTTTGCTCAGCGTGGCTCATATGCTAAGGGCAGTGGTAGGACTCAAACCCAGATCTGCTGACAAAGCCTTGGCTCACTTCACACTGGCATCCGGGTCGTTAGGATTTAGGTCGTCTTAGTGGCCCTTTGCACGTCCTTATTACTCCTGACTGGCTGGCAGAGAACAGCTAGCTTTGGTAGGAGCAGGGCCTGCAGCGGGGGACATACTAACCCTCCTCTTCTGTGTTCGAACTTAGGGACCGGCCACTTAACGGGGTAGAATGTTAACGGTTCGGGTTCTCCTGCTTCCTCGCAGGAGTTACTTTGTGTTCAGGGAGGGAATGTTCTTTTTTACAAAAGGTAATGTTTATCCAAGTAATCATTCCAGATGTTAAAAATAGATTAAAACTGCAATTTGATTTAAAGTCTTTCAATTAGAATGTGAGAAAACCTTAGCTGATATATAGGGTGATCAGGTTGTGGAATACATGCTGAAGTCTGTTGTGAGAGATTAATTGTTCTTATTCAAGTATTTAATCCCTCTGCACCCTCCACTGCTTTATTCAACCAAAGTGTGAGCCCCCTTGAAGGATTTTAGGAATAACGGGGGTAGTTTTTGAAACAGAAGTGCCCGACGGTATCTTGCGGTATCGCAAATCTAGACTAG
Organism: Mirounga angustirostris; assembly: GCF_029215605.1. Taxonomy (NCBI): domain Eukaryota; kingdom Metazoa; phylum Chordata; class Mammalia; order Carnivora; family Phocidae; genus Mirounga; species Mirounga angustirostris. Next base: position 10,961,744 of record NW_026991711.1, on the reverse strand, counting down.
TGGTTCTCAACCCTGGACAATTTTCCTTCTCAGGGGACACTTGGCAGTGTCTGGAGACGTTTTGGTTGTTGTAAGTGGTAGGCTGCTCCTGGAATCCAGTGGGTAGATTTCCTAAAACTTCTAGCAAGCATCACCAGGGGTACTTCTGAACATCCTGCAGTAAACGAGGCAGCCCCTACAGGAGAATTATCCAACCTAAAATCTCGGTAGTGCCGAAGTTGAGAGTCTGAGTCTAGACAATAATTATGGGAGGGCATGTAAGTGCCTGTGACCATCTCCCCAACCTTTCACAAAGCTGTCTGATGCTCTGCAAACTTAGGTGTCCCCTGGATAAGTAGTCCACAGCTGTCCCACCCTATTCATTCTGGATTACCTCACCCAGCCTTAATTTGTAAACTGAAGGAACGGCTGGTGTCTTGATCATACTCAGAAAGAACTGGACCGCATGTCCATATATGTCCCGTGTATCGTTTTTGCGATCCTGCCCTAACTTGATGACTCTCTGTGTACGCATTTGCGTCTTCACAGACTTTCGACCAACATGTCATCCCTCTAAATGGAATTTTCTCTTAATCAGTGTCTGCAGTTAGGATGCAAAGGACTTTGATATTGTTTTCTTCTGTTCTTGATTGTATCTACACTTCACTTAAAAAAACCCAACATTTTTACATTTCAGGCTTGTCCATCAGAGTTTTCCTGTTGAATCATCTCTGTTCATACCACAGCTCCGCGGAGTAAAAGATCAGTTAGATGTTGTGGTATCAATTTATCAATTTGTTGAAAATAAACCTATATAAATACATGCTGTGTGCTCCATGTGTGCATGCAGCATGTGGAAGCTTGCCATAAAGCCCGTGTCTTCCTCGCCGCAGCTCTTGTGGTTTGAAGGCAGGGTTGTGAGCTGGTGAGAGCGGTCCCTGGGCAGGAGCTCCTTTGCCTCGTACCTCCGGGCCCGCACGCTGTGGGGCCTGCATTCTGGCCTTCAGGGGTTCTGCAGATCTGCTCTTGCCTTGGCAGGGCGTTCTGAAATGTACCTGCGGGTTTTTAATTTATGGAGGTAATTGAGTGCCGATGCAGAGGTTAATGCCATTGAAAGAATTACTTATATTTCCCAAGAGGAGGAGACACCCCACGCCATGTGGGGCCACTGGAAAAGCACCGGGGTTTGTCATGAGGCAAAAAGGAGCCACGGGGAAAGCATGGACAGGAGCCTTTATTGGGGTTTCCACAGGCAGGCAGGGTAGGGCAGGGTAAATGATTTAAGACTGCTAGTTTGAACGTCAGTGGGCTTTGGGCTTTAGGGGCTGGTCTCTAGCTGTCTGACGCCTGGCCCTGGGATGATTTAGGGCAGGGGAAATAATAGTTTGGTGTGTGAGCTAGATAAAAGGAGTGGTTAGCTTGCTCCCAAGTTCTTCACTATCTTTAGGACGAGTTAGCCAGCCCCGGGAGCGGCCGTCTCTCCCCAAATATATAAGGCCTCTAAGAGGTCAAAACGGTATAAGAAATAGGAGGGAAAAAAATACCACGATGAATACACAGAGAACCTGGAAATAATCAGATCCAAGGGAACTGACCTACAGTAACTGAACTCACAAAGACTGACATCTAATCCAGAGTATGTGTTTATTAATTTGAGGTGAGGATTTTTTTTTTTTTTTTTTAAGGTGAGGAATATTTCTTCCCGTGACCAAATCTTTAAGTCTGTTCTCTGGAACATCAGCTGAATGGTGGTATCAGAATAATTAGGAAGGCCTGTTAGGCAGAATTACTTCAGAACTGGTCTTGGTCACCAGGGCAAAGAGAGACCTAGTATACCAATGCTGTGCCCAAATCTGGTGAATCGCTTCTGACTTTCAGCAAGAACACCCTTCAGTGTCCACATCTATGACTCCTCTGTGCCTCAGGGCTGCTGATCATCTTCCCACCGGGCTTGTGCAGTTGACCAGGCTGCAGCGACTGAAACTATGGTCATGGACCCAAACTATAGAACCATAGTCTTGCTTCCCTTACGCTGACACACAGATCCCTTTGCTGGGAATTGTGAAGTGTCCCCAAACTCTTTGGTGATGCATTTTCACAGGTGGTTAGTTTTAGCACTTCTGTGTGGAGCTTTACACACTCAGCTCTCAGGAGTTCCTAAGAATTTCCCATGTCCTAGGTAAGCAGCCCCCTCTCCCCAGCCAGGGAGTGCATGTACTCAGAAGAAACATTTCATGGAAAGAGCCCTGAGAGATCTCATTTTAGCCCCAGTCATGTTTTAAACTGATTGTGTGACCTTCCTAAACCTCTGTTTTCTTTGTTGTACAATGAAAGGTTGGGGTCCATGACCCCTGAGGTCTTCCCAGCCCCGGCCTGCTCTGAGAATGATTACATTTGTCACAATACAGGGTTTGCTTCGCCAGTACCAACACGTCACACATGCAACTTATTATCATTGTCTTGTGATTTTCTTGAGTTTTTCAGCCTCATTTGGGGAACAGCACTAGCTTATCGCCCAGTGATACTCTGTCCTGTCACTTAATTTCGGGGGACAGCACATTGTGCTGGCGCAGGCCCAGCGCTAATAATCAAGATTATATGTTCTGCTTACTGTGACTTTTTTGTGGTTTCTGGGGAAAAATTGCAGATGCTTTTCAATTATTCTAAGGGAATTTTGATTAGCCCCCTGGGTAGACTTCTCTGTACCACCTGCCACGGAGAAGCGAGTTTTATTGAGCAGAAGGTATAGAATTGAATTGCTCATATTTGTTTTCTTTCTGGTGCCTATAGCATTATTTCAAACTAAAGCATTTTAATAAATATTTAATAAATATCTGTCTAAAACAGGTTGAAACTGTTAGAAACTAAACCTCTTTTGTTCTTCAATTTCAAATGCAAATAAGCTAACTTGACTTTTAAGTGGAATCTTCAAATTAAAGACTCATTTTTCTTTTATGTATGTAAAAAGTAGTTCTCTTTGACTGATACAGACAGTGTCCTGCTTACTTCATAGTTCCAAGTATCAGCCCTTGGAAACAATTTGTTTATGTTTATTGCAGTGTCACTATGTTTGTTTTTCTTGTAGCTATTATGCGTGTTTACTACTTGCCTCTCTTGTATCCCCATTTTTACCTTTTGCCTGTGATGTCAAGTTCTTGATTTATTGAGCATTTTCAAATAGCTGACTCTCAGGCCTTTTAAAAAAAGTTTTATTGAAGGGCGCCTGGCTGGATCAGTCAGTGGAGCGTTCGACTCTTGATCTTGGGGTTGTGAGTTTGAGCCCCACGTTGGGTGTAGAGTTGACTTAAAAAAAAAAAAAGTATTATTGAGATGTAATTCACCTTCTACACAGGTCACCCATTTAAAGTGTACAATCCAGTGGTTTTTAGTCTGTTCACAGGGCTGTGCAACCCTTCGTCCATTTGAGAGCATTTTCATCACCCCACAAAGAAGCCCCTTTCCCTTTAGGAGATAATCCCCCATTCTCCTTCAACCCTGTCAGTCCCCCGCAGCCAGAATCGTTCTACCTGTGTATGTTCACTTATTCTGGACATTGCATATAAACAAAAACATGTTTGTGATCTTTTGTGACTGGCTTCTTTCACTTGGCATCATGTTCTCAGCGGCTTCTCTCTCGTACCTTCTGGTAGCTCATTCACCTCTTGCCAGATAGCATTCCAGTGTATGGATATACCACAGTTTCTGTATCCATTCCTCAGGATGGATGTCGGATTGTTTCTTTTTAGCTATTATAAATAACGCTGCTGTGAACATTCCTGCACGTGTTTCTGTGTGGACATATGTCTTCATTTTTTCTGAGTGGACACCTACAAGAGGGAATTCTGAGTCATATGGCAACTCTGTTTAACTTTTTGAGGAACTGCCAGGCTGTTTTCCCAAGCACCTGCACCATCTTACATTCCCACCAACAAAATGTGAGTCATTTATTTTCTCCACATCCTGGCCAGCATGTCCTATAGTTTTTGTTTTTTGAGGTGTAATTGACATAGAGCACTATGTTAGTTTCAGGTATTCAGTATTTGTATGTGTTGTGAAATGATCACCACAAGAAGTCTAGTTAACATCCGATGTGTCTCTTTTTGATTTCTAGCCACCTAGCAGGAGTAAAGATAAGGACTCGTTTTTAAATAATCTCTGTGTAGGATTCCTTCTTTTCTCTAGAACTCCTAATTCAAAAATAGCCGAAATGGTGTATTACTGTTGTGTTTTGGTTCGTTCTTTAAAAAACAAACTTAACCCTAATGAAACAACAAAGCACATATATTTTAATTGTGTATTTTCTATTGCATTGTTGTCTCTTCCTTCTGCAAATAAAATGTTTTTGATATTAAGCAAGCAGTTTCTTTCATCTCCTGAGGCTTTTTTTTTTTTAAATGGTAGCACATACTGTGCAGGAAGGTCATTACATAGAGAGGAAAAAAGAATAATCAGCATTGAAGAGAAAGTTAATGCTGTTTGTATAATTTTTTAATAGGTATCTTGTAACATTTTGAGATTTAAACCAATTAATAATATTTTTTGCACATCCCTGGGCAGTTTCTTTTTGTTGCCTGTGAATTGATATTTTGCTTTGGGAACTAAGATAGTGAAAATATCAAGCTTCAAACACTTTGATCCCTTAGTCATTTAATACCTTAGTCATTTAGGTAGTAATTCTGTTCTGTAGACCACCTACATGTGTTTGTAAGGGATATAATAACTGACACTGTATTTAATTAGCACTAATATTGTGTAGAAGGAAAAACATATTAAGTATCTTTACGAGTCACTAGTTCAGAATTAGCAGAAGCTGGGAAGAAAAAGTCTTTGTCTGGGCACCGCTGTTATTTTGCCTAGCCATGGAAGTTTGTGGTTCGTTCATTCATTCATTCATTCATTCATTCATTCATTCATTCATTCAGCAAGTATTTGTTGGGTGCATATTCTGTGCCAAACAATGTTCCAGGTCCTGGGGAAATGGACTCATTGATAAAGGACAGAGTATAAATCATAAATAAGTATCCAGAGGCAACCAGCTGATGTATACAAATATAACAAGCTGATGTAGTGAGTACGGATCTTCCTCCATTTAGAACGGGGGTTATGTGTTGATAAACGCATCATCAGTTCAAAATATCATACGTGGAAAATGCATTTAATACACCTAACCTTCTGAATACCGTAGCTTAGCCTGGCCTACATTAAATGAGCTCAGAACGCTTACATTAGCCTACATTTGGGCAAAATCATCTAACACAAGGCTTGTTTTATAATAAGGTATTGACCACCTCATATAATTTATTGAATGCTGTACTGAAAGTGAAAGAGTGGCCATGTGGGGGTAGAAGGGTCGTCAGCATATGGTTGTTTACACTTGTGATCGGATGGCCGACTGGGAGCTGTGCTGCCATTGGTCATCATCACCAGAGAGGCCTGCACCACCTCTCGGTAGCCTGGGAAAGATCCAGATTCACATTCAAAGTGTGGTTTCTACTGAATGCATAGCCACTTTAAGGCCATCATAAATTCAAAAAATCGCATGGGACCATCATAGGTCAGGGATTGTCTGTATAAATTCGTATGCCCACAAAATCACCTTTCTTAGCTTCTCATAGCAGAACGGAAGGACACTGAGGTCAGTTCTTGGAGTTCCCAGGTGAGGATGGGGGCCGGAAGTTGAGTAAGGGGAAAGGTGAAGACTGGATTCTGAAGTTTGTCCCTTTATTCTCCCTTTTTTTTTTTTAATTTTTTTATTTTTAAAGATTTTATTTATTTATTTGACAGAGAGAGACACAGCGAGAGCGGGAACACAAGCAGGGGGAGTGAAAGAGGGAGAAGCAGGCTTCCCGCCGAGCAGGGAGCCCGATGCAGGGCTCGATCCCAGGACGCTGGGATCATGACCTGAGCTAAAGGCAGACGCTTAACGACTGAGCCACCCAGGCACCCCTATTCTCCCTTTTTAAAATAAAAGCCATTTTTTGGTTTTGTGGTCTTAAGTCTCTTTCCACAAATGGAAAGATCTTTCTTCCCTTCTTGAATGTCTTTTGGGTTTTACAGTTATTACTTCAATTATGTATTTCCTACCTGTTTGTATACAGAAAGCAATTTGCTTGTTGATAATGGGGGAGGTCCTGCATGTCGGGGGCTGGGGGCATATAGGAAACCTCTCTATTTTCCACTTCATTTTGCTTGAACCGAAAAAGCTTCTAAAACATAAAGTCTGTTTTTTAAAAATGTAATTTACAGAGTAATGCCTAGTGGCACCTGCTTTTTTTTTTTTTTTTAAAGATTTTATTTGACAGAGAGATAGAGCCAGAGAGCACAAGTGGAGGGAATGGCAGCGGGAGAGGGAGAAGCAGGATCTGCACTGAGCAGGGAGCCTGATATGGGGCTCGATCCCAGGTCCCTGGGATCATGACCTGAGCCGAAGGCAGATGCTTAACCATCTGAGCCACCCAGGCACCCCTAATGGCACCTGCTTTAAAGTCAGGCAGACACTTATTTATTGGCTGTTTGATCTTAGCCTTACTTACTCTAAGCCCAGCTTCCTGATTTGTAAAATGAGGGCAATAATTCCATCTATTATGAGAATTAAGTGAGAGAATGCATGTGTGCTACTTACATAATTCTTGGCACAAGGCAGTCACTCAATAAACTTAACCAGTACTGTCGAGATATATTTTACATCAAGGACTAAACTTTTATTTGCCTTTATGAGACATGATCCTGCGAACTTTCTAGTTGCCATGGTGGTTTCCTAAGGACAACTAATGTAGATCTAGAGACTCTAACTCAGTGTGACTTTCTCTGTTTCTTCGTTCTATTAATGAACATTTCTGTACCACTCTGTCTTTTCCCTTGAAATATCTAACTTGTGGATGCCTCAGATAAGCTGTCAGTGGGGTAGAGCCTTCCTGCAGCAGGCATGGTGGAGAATGGAGGTGGCCATGGTGGAGACCAGGGTGGGAGGGCGCTGGTGAAGGGGAAGGGAGAAACCAGGGGGATGCAGAATCAAAGAGTTTGTTTTCTTACTGGGAATGACTCAAGCTTGTTTTTAGGCTGAAGACAAGGAGCCAATGGAGAAGAAAACAGAGTATAATTGATGAAGCAGGGTCATAGTAGATGAAGGAAGGAGTAGAGAACAGGCCAAGGGTTCAAGTGCAATGCCTAATGGTGAACAGGAAGAGCACTGCCCCCCTCCCTTGGCTAGGGGGACGGAGCTAAGGATGGGTGCAAACTGAGGAAAACTGGTAGGGGTGGTAGGCTGTCTAGGGAGCCCAGGGGGGCTTTTTTCCTTTGTGAAAGTGTTCATCCATTTAGTAAGAGTTATTCTGTTGACATAACAAGCTTTTCTATTTCGAAAGACCAGTGTGAGCAGAAGTTTATTTCATCTTACACTCTTTAGAGTGAAAATTCATATTATTTTTAAAGCTGTATAGCTTAGGTGCTATTATATGTTTATTATCTAATGTTTCTAATAAAGGAATTAACAAAAAAGTGACTAAATTATCCAAATTTGACTTTGTACTATCATCATACTTGGCTTACTCAACACTCAACATCCCTGAAGGTCAGCAAGAGATGAATCTGCCCTAGACTGGTCTTTTCCTGCATTCATCACTTTAAAAAAAAAAAAAAAGAAAGAAAAGAAAGAAAGAACGAACGAACAGTGAGAACAAGCCATTTTTTACTTTTATAATTTTTAATCCATCATTAAAAGTTCAACTTGCTTTATGATCTAAAGAAATATCTAAGTCTTTATATTAGGAACAAAAGTGAGCCTTTCAGGAAAAAGGGAGGAGAGCTTAATCTGCATTAGCCCTTTGATGTATTTCTAGATTTTGAAAAGCTTCCCGCCGTTCCCAGCCACACTGAGACAGACCCAGTCGTATGTCCAGCAATGACACTGTCCTTTCTCTTCTCAGCACACGCCAAGCTAGAAGAGTGGGCCTTTCGGGAACGAGCCAGGCTTCTGCCATCAGCGGCATGTTACTAGGGCTGTTGGCCCGTGGGGAGTTTCACTGCTCATCATTAGACTTCCGGGGCAAGACTCTTACGTTCATGATTGGTTTGGAAACCTAAACCATATCACCCTTTGCTCTTCTTTGGAACATTTCTTTGAAATGTGACTGTCACTGGTGGATTCAGGGGACTTCACTGAGTGAGCAGTGGGAGAATGCTTGCTGAGGAAAAGCCTCTCGGTCTATAGCTATGAAGTAGGGGTTGCAGTAGATGTTTGCTCTTAAAAATAAAAAATGAAACCCCGTTGTTTGAATTCTCGCCAGTTTTACTCCCTCGATTTCATTTCTTGTAACCCAGTTTTCAACTTTGGAGAAGTTGCTGAGCTTCATATAGCAACTTCTTGAGAAGCACGCTTTCTTATGTTGTGTGGTGGAAAGTGATGAGTTGGTGTCTCTTTAACGCTCTTTCTATCCATGGACATTTTTTTGCCAGAAGGAGTGCTTTGTGCCAGCCACTTTCATAGATGGAGGAAAACAATCTGGGTTTCAGTTTCACCAAAGGAAAAACAAAACCTCAGAGGAAAAGGAAACAATTCGTTAGCAGCGGGCCTCTGTGCTGAGAAGGATAACCTGCCTTCAAAGATTTTTGTTTCGAGCGCTGTAATATAATGTTTAATAAATAGTTTACTTCAAAGGACCTCACTACAAGAAAATAGGCAGCTTTCCTGCTATTCTTGTTCCCTGGTTCAGTTTTACTATAAGTAGCCCATATCCGGTCCTCTGTGGTCTCAGGTGGTCGTTTGTGTTTATGATCCTAACACTGAAACGCGAAGAATTGTGGCCCTATTTTAAGGCAGTAGCAAAGCCGCAGTGTTCTGCAGGAACTGAGCGAGACCCTCCTGAAACCCTTGACCTTTGACCCATTTAAGGAAAGTGCTCAGATGCTGTAAGTGGTGTGCATTGGATTATGTCCTCCAAAAATAGAAGATGACTAAGGAATAGAAAAACCCATCAACACGCACCTAAAGTTTTTGATGTATTGTGAGGACGCCTGGGCTCCCATTCTAAACTTCTAAACAGTATGTATGTTCAATATCCTTGAGATGAAAGCCTGAGGTTACAAAGATCACTGAAGATGTTTGAATTTTTCTTTTTCTTCCTGTGGATATATTTGGCCTATGTAGACGTTCACTATTAATATCAGTTTCTTCCAGATAGTACCAGATAGCAGGTAAAAGCAACCATTATTTATAAATTTTTCACTATGAGTCTTAAGCCAGCAGTGTATTGGGTCTGGGTGGAGCCTGACCATATCCATTGTGAGATGTCTCTCCTGTGATGCTGGTGATTCCTCTACAAAACCACTGCTGTAAACAGAAGGTGCTGCCGGCTATGTATGGCTTTGTTTTGCGTGCTCTTTGTTGCTGTTTGATGCAGATAAGGACCTAGGGCCATTCTAAGAAACACAGGCTTGAGATATTTTTACACCTGCTTCCACCTCTTTCCATTCCTGTTCCTCTCATTCTCTCTCCGTCCAGAACCAAAGAGAAAGCATTGCTCTAAGACCCAGCAGTTGAAGGAGAGAGCCTGAGGGGTGAAGGGGGGAAGGGAGCGAATGGGGGTATAGAAGGGAGAAACTGTCCCATCCCACTGCTTTCATGATAGTGGAAAAGGTTAATGGATTGGGCCTGTGTTTCTACATTAGCCACATTGTTCTTTAAAGCACTGACTAGTAGTCATTTCATTTTCTCCCACTCTTTCTGGAATATTCACCCAGAACAATCTCACTGTGGCAGCTCTGGTGGGGAGGGGAGGTGCATTGTCAGTCCTGCCTGTTGTTTCTGAGACCCATATTGAACTTGAACACAGATAACTCAACCTTACTGTAACAGCCATTTACGTATCATCAGTTCACCTGTACCAAGCTTTTCTAGGGTTTAGGTATTCAGGTCAGTTCTTTCAGAGAAATCAGTTCACACCGATGTCCAGCATGAGTAATCTGTAATAGGAGTTTCTCCAAGAGAATTAGATATACTCCTTTTCGACTTGGCCACCCTAACTCTAGGAATTTATCATAAGGAATTGTTTTAGTTAGGTTCTTTTGCTTGTGGGAGATTCATGCAAGTTTCCTAAACTTATTGCCAGGATGTGTATACAGAGGCCTTTGGGAAAGGCCAACTGTCCAGGCCCTAGGGAATGCATTAACTGGTGGTCTTCTGGGCCCAAGGTAGCTCAGATCATAATGATAAGACTGTAATTACGAGAGCTAACATATATTGAGCGCTCAGGATATATGAGGCATTTTAGTTTATCTTCTCATTTAATCTTTGATGAGGTAAATACTGTTGTTATTTGTGTTTTTGAGATGAAGGTCTTGAGATGTACAGACATTAATCTTCCCAGGGTCATGTCCCCAGAATCAGAAACACAGCTTAACCTCGAGGCTCTCTAATGGCAAAGCTGTGATTGGAAGCCCTAGGACCCTCCTCACTCTAGCGCACCCCCATCAACGTGACTGCCTCTGCAGGGGTCTGCCTGCATCCATCCATGGCTTTCACTTCTAACGAGTATGGTTTCTGTCTTGTAACCGAGGACTGCATATGGTGGATTGACACAGATCATGGCCTTGTCAGCCATTCTCCAGATCATGCTCTCCCTGGAAGCTGCCTCATCCTGAGAGAGAGAATCAAACTAGCCCATCTCCTCTCACCTAGATGTGTACTGGATCACTGGATTATTGAGGTTTGCTGTCTTGTAGTCCCATCAGCCAACACCAGGGACAGAGGGTGGGGCTCACATTGCCACCTAGGATGACCTGGATGGGAAGAGTACTCAGACTGAAGTCCACCATGGGAACTGATTGGATGAGCTCCCAAAAATATATGTGATATTCATCATAGTGTTGTTTATATTAGCAAAATAACTAGAAACTACCAGCCTGTCCATCAACAGGTGTTTGATTAAAGAAATCAAGGCATTCCATATGGTAGAACATTAATAGGCAGCCATTAAAATTATGAATAGGTCACTGTTTATTAACATGGAAAGATGCAATATGAACTACACTGACATGAAAAAATAAGGTTAAAGTGATATATATATATAGGATACTATTTTATTTAAAAAACACAACTGAGAAGGTAGAATCCAGGAATATTAATAGTTGCTTAATTTGAATAGAATCTTCTTCATCCTCTTCTGTTAACTTCTGATTTTTTTTTTTTAAGATTTATTTATCTGAGAGAGAGAGAGAGATGGCGAGAGAGTATGTGTGGAGAGGGACAGAGGGAGAGAATCTTCAAGCAGATCCCATGACCCTGGGATCATGACCCGAGCCAAAATCAAGAGTCAGATGCTCAACCAACTGAGCCACCCGGGCACCCCAACATCTGATTTTTTAATAATGAACATACATTGCATATATATTCCACGGCATATTTGAAAAACACATCAAGGTACAGAAGTTGTACTAATTAAAAGCTGAAATGAAAAGTATTGATTTTTTTTTTTTTTTAAGATTTTATTTATTTATTTGACATGGAGAGAGACAGTGAGAGAGGGAACACAAGCAGGGGGAGTGGAAGAGGGAGAAGCAGGCTTCCCGCGGAGGAGGGAGCCCGATGCGGGGCTCGATCCCGGGACTCTGGGATCACGACCCAAGCCAAAGGCAGAAGCTTAATGACTGAGCCACCCAGGCGCCCCAGAAAGTATTGATTATTGAGGAGAAAACAAACATAGGGGCTACAAGCTACAATTAATTACTTTTCCCTGTATCGTGCAACAAATTAAGGGTATAAGGTGGGGGGACTTAATAACAGAGCAGCATTATTTGTGTATAACACCGAGTTATACGCAACTAATGAATCGTTGAACACTACATCAAAAACTAATGATGTACTATATGATGGCTAACTGAACATAATAAAAAAAATAAAAATAAAAAAATAAAGCAGCATTATTACTATGGAGCTGAAACAAGAAAACTGCATTTCTTTAATAGGGTAACACTCCAGATTTCTGGAGATACCTCCCCATGGATTTTTTTTTTTTAAAGATTTTATTTATTTATTTGAGAGAGAGAGAGAATGAGAGACAGAGAGCACGAGAGGGAGAGGGCAGAGGGGGAAGCAGACCCCCCCCGCCGAGCAGGGAGCCCGATGCGGGACTCGATCCCGGGACTCCAGGATCATGACCTGAGCCGAAGGCAGTCGCTTAACCAACTGAGCCACCCAGGCGCCCTGGATTTTTTTTTTTTTTAATTTAACCTGGAATAACTGGAAAAAAACTTGAAAATCACTGAACGGGTGTTATTAAATTCATGACTTGAAGTTTATTGACTCTTAATTTACGTAGAATTCTAAGAATTAGCTAATTCTAATGATTTGCAGCTAATGCTAAGAATTAGTTGATCTCTGTGTATATGTTTAGGACAGTTTTGCCAAGCAATGTGAATGGCGGTGCTGCAAAAAATATGTTCTATTTCAGATAATTTGGGAAAAGGTCAGTTAAACGATTTTTTTTAAAGGTAACTTCTCCCAGTGTGGGGCTCGAACTCATTGACCCCCAGATCAAGAGTCGCATGCTGTACCGACAGAGCCAGCCAGGCGCCCCTCAACAATGTGATTGTTGTTTTTAACAATGTTTTTTTAACTTCAGGACTTCTTAGTCTTCACTGGATTTATATTCATTTTGCATCTTCAGGAGGGAATATGGAATGCAGTGGTAGTTCTCAAACTTACTTTGACTACTGATTTCCTTTTTTTCACTGAGTATGTATTAGCTTTTCCCAGAACTCATTTTGTAGACTAATATAGGAGATGCTGCCTTGGGAACTTTTTATGTTTTATTTTTTTGTTTATTTTTATTTATTTATTTTTAAGTAATCTTTACCCCCCCAACACAGGGCGCCCTGAGATCAAGAGTTGCACGCTCTTCTGAATGAGCCAGCCAGGCACCCCATGCCTTGAACCTATTAAACTAGGAGTTAGAAGGGAGCAGGATGGTGCAGAGGACTGAGAAACACAAATGATAGCTGAAAGGCCAGTAACTTGGAAGAAGGACCCCCCCCTCCAAAAAAATCCCCTACAAAACTATACTCTTACAGGAAGGATAGTAGCACGTGACTTACAGGGACCTGTCGCAACTAGAATAAGCTAAATTATGTTCTCTTTATTGTACTTCTATAAGGAGTACTTACATAGTACATTTTAGAAAGGTGACCCCATGCAGGTGTTTCAAATACATAGGTATTCTTGAAAGTTATTATTTTTTAAAAAAACATACTGGTTTACTTAATAATTTTATAGATTTAAAGACTAATTGTAAGAAGTAAAAACTCTCTGACATGCGAGTTAACATAAACTCTCTCTGAGTTAACCTATGACGTGTGAAACCCAAAAGATATGCTCTGTCTGCCCTTTGTAGAAAAATGTCCACCTCTGTCCTGGATGATCAGTTGTAGGTAGTTGGATATGCAAATTAATTTTACCTTCTCCTTTTTGTTCTCTAGCACATACATACAAGTATTACGTGTATGTGTGTGCGTATACGTGTGTATTCTAGAATATCGTAAAATGTCAAGTGTTTCGAATAACATTGTTAACCACGAGTGGATAGAAACACCAGCCAAACTTGTTCATTATATTTACTGTGTCAAGAAAAAAGGCACTGGGTCATTGAGAAGACACTCTTATTCAGGCTATTACAAGAGGGAGAATGTTTATTAACAAGGAACGTCTTAAAGAAAAGGAAGGGCTTGGGTTGCATAGAAGCAGGTACGCGAAAGGGAAGGGCTTGGGTTGCATACGCAGGGAGTCATTGTGAGTCTAATGTGTTTTGTGACTTAGATCTAAGTCACGTGGGGAGAGTGGCTCTTTGCCTTCAGCCATTTACCGGACAGAGAGAGCGGGAGGGGTCTGTTTTCTGGGAGCACAATGCTCAGGGAAGGGTCAGCATTGTCAGTTGTCAACAAAATCAGTATTGTTAAATTCCTACTTGTATGTAGTTCCGGCACTGAAATGTGGTGGTTTGCTAAGGTTCTACCCAAGGCCACGTCTAGCTCTTCTGTGTTTTGTCTTGCATCACTTCTCTTGCCTGTGTCCCAGTCAATACACTTTGTGATGACTCATTGCTTATTGAAAGAGATGGCAATCATGAAGACTGCTACTGCGAATTAGAGCAAATATCCACGCTTGCTGTATTTTGAAAGGAAATGGAGTGATTATGGAGCAGTATAGCTGGATTGGTTACATTATCAGTTTGCCGTTGATACATTACTCTGTGGGATATCGTTTTCCCATCTGTAAAATCTTCATAATAGGAATGACGGCCCTAGGCCTAATTTACCTTTTGAATCAATTACAGGTTACAGCACAGATCCCACTCAAGACATCAAGGCAGAATGTGACCCTCACACTTTGAGGGGAGATGAGTTCCTTTTAGAACATGTACAATTTGATAAATCTGTTTGAATGGCTTCAGTGATGCCAGCCAACATCCGACACTATGAACCAGGCCCTCTTGTGCACATTTCTAAGTTCTCTTGAGCTGTGCTTCATGGACAGCACGCACCCATGTAAGTGGCGATCCAGCGATTTGTAGGAAGGTTATAACCTTGTGCAGCCACTGCTGCAGTTCAGCTGTAGAACATTCCCATCACCCCAGAAGTTCCTTTCCACCTGCTTGCAGCCGATCCCTGCCCCCACCGCCAGCCCCAGGCAGTTCCCATTGATGCTGCTGGTCAGGGGCCCCCGCTTTGAGAACCACCAGTCTCCACACTCTCAAACATGTGAGAAATGTTTTGTGATGGGTCTATTGTGTATGCTTGGTGCTGGTTGTACTAAGTCTTTCTGACAAACAAATATGGCTAATTCTGGAGGAAAGAGATGTTCCTTGTGAGACTAAATGATGAACACACCACTAAATCCCATCTGAACGGTGCTGTTTTTCAACTACCTTGAAGTGCCGTAGTTGCTGATATTCTGTGTGTGTGTGTGTGTGCGTGCGCACACGTGTACTCATGTGTGCCTTATCCATCATTTGGTGACTTTAATTCGAACGAATTAACGTCTCGTGACTCTAGTTCCACTTCTGCCTTTTAAAAAGCAGACAGCTATTCACAGCAGCAAGATGCAGACCCAAACTTTGTTCTTATGCCCCTAGTCACAGGCATAAATGTCAACGGCAATTTACCCAAATAGAAGAAAAAATGAAGAAGAAAAGGAAAGAATGAAAAGGAAGTACTGACTCACTGCAGGCAGCTGCAAAATGTTGCCCTTGGGATAGAGGTTAACTCAGTTGTGAAATAGTGGCCAAGGCTCACACACTCACGAACTTTCTCTGAGCCCTCGAGAAAGCACCTCCGTTTAATGTGAGATGCTTGGCAGAAGGTGCTGCCGGTTAGTGGCTGGCTCCCCAGGAGGCCCTGATTGAAAGCTCTTCATTTGTACAAGCTCATTTGCATTTGTCACGCTTTTATTTCAAGTCTTCTCTAAATGTAAATATTTTGATCTCTTCCTCTCTATCTTTTAAAATAAAAATATTTTAGTGAATGTGAGCCTAAGTGAAGGTGAATCCAGTAGCTTCTCATAGGCCCTGAAAGATAAAGTGTAACTGGTAGAGAACTCTAAAGAGTGATGCACAATCCTAATCCATAAAGAACCTGGCAGAGGTCAATTGGAGAAGTTTCGTTGGAATGCAGGGGAAGAATTACCAAGAAAAGGTTCCTTTGTACACAACATTTGGAGGTGGTTCGATAGGTGTATTACAGTTTCCTGCCCCTGAGTAACGGCTCAGATAGACTGTCCCTTTTCTAAACAGCAGAAGACAGAGGAATCTGGAGAAGGGTGTTTGCAGTCTCTCGCAGTTGAATGCACAGATGAAGGGGCCCTAGGGCCAGGCCGCCTCAACTGCCCACGGGTGGGGGGCACTGTGGACATCTCAGACCCCAGACCTCAGGGATGTAAGTTGCCGACACTGGCTGCCAGTGCTTAGCTAGAAGAGGTGCACCAGAGTCCTAGGCTTGCAGGTTTCCAGCACACCCTCTGAACGTGAGCCCCTCCTGAGCCTTTCTGAGAACATCTGAGCCCCACAGCAAGAGGAGGACCAGCCCACTGGAAGGGAGCTTGGCTCCGAAGGCGGGCGCTGGCCTTGATCAGGCTCTGCCCCCCGACGATGCCACATGCCTGGTTTTCTCACACCCACAGCACAACTTGAGAAAACCCATTGGTGGTCACTTTCGGATCGATAGAACCAAACCAAAGAGTGAAGTGTTGATCATCCATACGCTTGGAAATTCCAAACTTCTTGGCATGTGGGTGTTGCTTGAATATTGCCCAGAATGTTAACATTCTACCATCTTTCAGGAAACGTGATGAGTTTTAGTCCAGTGTTCCGTGACTGCTATTCTCTTTCTCTTCCTACCCCCCACTTGCTTGCCTTCAGCTTCTCTTCAATCTGGACTTTATTTTTCATTTTTTGAGAGAGAGTGAGTGAGTGAGCATGTGTGTGCTTCAGGTTGGGCGGGGGGCTGGTGGCTAGGGGCACAGGGAGAGGGAAGGAGAGAATCTCAAGCAGGTTCCATGCCCAGCATGGATCCCATCGTGGGGTTTGATCTCACCACCCTGAGATCCTGACCTAAGCTGAAATCAAGAGTCAGACGCTTAACCAACTGAGCCACGCAGGCACCCCTTAAACATGGACTTTAAAATGAGAGTCATCGGGGGTGTGGAGGCTGCTTGAGATTCTCTCCCTCTCTCTCTCTGCCCCTCCCACCCCTGCTCACGCTTTCTCTGTTAAAAAAAAATTAATTAAAAAATGAGAATCATATCTGTGTCATTCACATGCAGAGAGCAATGGCAGATTTAAGAAAGCAAACATTTAATATTTTTGAAAGTAGAGGAGTGGAGAACATGGTGTGTCACCTGTCCAGCACCTCATTCATTATTCTTCCAGAACATGATCTCTTGTAGGACTGCATTCACCTTTAACTTTCATATGACATGGATAGGTCATGGATGCTAATCTAAGCAACCTTGACTTTAGATTGGAAATTTCTTCAACACATTTCAACATTACAAATTTTTCTAACTTTATCTCCTGTTGAACCCTTCTGCTTGGCCAGCTGGCTTCCTAATGATCCTCTTACAGCCTTGTTCTTTCCTACCTGTTCCACACCTTGACTCCTACCATCCTTATCTAGGAAAGCTCACTGTTCCCTCTACCTTTCTTCAGAATTATTTTACTCCAGGACTTCTCTCCAATCCTACCTTCATAAGTCCTTTGACTACCTTAGGCCCTCCCTCTGGAGTTCTGTAGTATTTCATTTTCTCAACACACAGACTCAGAAATTTGCTATTTGGAGTATTTTCATCTGGGGACAGTTTTGCCCCCCCCCCCCCCCTCAGGGGACACTGGCAATGACTGGAGACCTTTTTAGCTCTCACGACGGGGAGGGGGTGCTGTAACATCTAGTGACTAGAGGCCAGGGCTGCCGCATTGAGAAACCTGACCTTCATGCTGGAGTCTACATGATGTAAGAGTCTTGGGTTCTTACAGGACTTGAAGAGGACATCCTGGATAGGCTCGAATATGTTCAGTATGGGGCTTACCACTTCACATGGCCACCTACTGTATTGTTGGAGAGCTCTGTTGGAAATTGTTTCCTCATGTTGGGTTGAACTCTGCCTTCCTGTATATGTCTTCTGTGGCTGGGCAATAAATCGGTTCCTTTCCCTACATGGAGGTGTTTATAGAGAGCTCCCTTGTGAGTCCTTGCAGCTCTCCCACCCCTCACCGGTCTCCAGTTATGCCTGGGCCCACAGCTCACCTCTACAGGTGCGTGCTTCTCAGGTGTCATGGTAAACTTCCCCATGGCAGACACCAAGTCTTACTCTTTTCGTTCCATAGCCCTGTAGCTAGTACAGTTAACTTAATCTTGTCGTAGAAAATGCAACTCTGAAATGACCAACCCCATAGAGAGCCTGCTGCTGCAGGCAGTGAGCGTCCATCGACTACAGACTATAATCCTAGCATAATGTAGTGTCCCTGTCTTTTGTGTAGGGTATTTGTGGGATGCTTGCCTTTAAGGTGGAGAGGGGTTGTTTTTTAGTTTGTAAAGGCTGTGAGGAAAATATTTATTTGTAAAGCTACAGCTCAGTATGATTTGCAGTGTACTTGCTTCTCACGTATGACGACACAACTAAAGAAAATTCCTTGTACTGCTCTGCTGTCCAGTTTGTTGGGTTAATCTGGGAGATAGTGTCAGTGACCTGGAATTGTGCCAACTTCCAATTAGCCCTCTGGGTAGCCACTGGTGTCATTTTAAAAGTAATTACTGCAGATTTTCTCATCTATCCTGAACATAGCATATGTGTTTCTAATCCCATACATTACTACTTTCTTCTAAAAGGAAAATTTTCTTTAGGTTTTTGTCATTAAAAAATTTTAAACTTATCTTTATATAATTTGAGAGTTCTAGAAGAATTGTAAAAATAGTACAATTATGAATGTCCATATAATTTCACTGATTCCCCAAATTATCATTTTATTGTGGTGGGCTTTATTGTGTGTCATCCCCCACCCCCATGATTATTTTCTCTAAACCATTTTAAAGATTTATTTATTTATTTGAGAGAGAGAATGAGAGAGAGCGCACATGAGAGGGGGGAGGGTCAGAGGGAGAAGCAGACTCCCTGCCGAGCAAGGAGCCCAATGCGGGACTCAATCCCGGGACTCCAGGATCATGACCTGAGCCGAAGGCAGTCGCTTAACCAACTGAGCCACCCAGGCGCCCTCTCTAAACCATTTTAGTAAGTTGCTGACAACTTATCTCTGCGCCCCCCCCCATTTATTTATTTATTTTAGAGAGCCAGTGAGTTCTGGGAGGGGCAGAGGGAGAGGGAGAAAGAAACTCCAGCACGTGGGGCTTGATCTCAAGACCCAGAGATTATGACCTGAGCTGAAACCAAGAGTCAGATGCCCAACTGACTGAGCCACCCAGGGACCCCACTAACAACTTATCTTAAAGACAAGGCAGCATTACCTTATTAACCACAGTGCAGAAAAGTAACATTGGTACAGTGCTACCGTCTAGTCTAAAAGCCTTTAAAGTTTTGCTGGTTTTCCTACTAACATCCTTTATAGCAAAAGAAAGTATTTTTTTTCTGGTCCAGGTTCTAATTCAGAGTCACACATTGCATTTACTTTTCATGTTCTTTTATTCTGCTTCAGTCTAGAACAGTTCCTTGGTCTTTGTCTTTTGTGACCTTTACGTTTTTTTTAAGACAGGCCTTTTATTTTGTCAAATTGGGTCTCAATTTAGGTTTGTCTGGTGTTTTCTCATAATTAGATTAAGTTATAAAATTTTTTTAAAGATTTTATTTATTCATTTGAAAGAGAGAACGCATGAGCAGAGGCAGAGGGAGAGGGAGAAGCAGGCTCCACACTGAGCAGGGAACCCGACGCGGGGCTCGATCCCAGGACCCAGAAATAATGACCCGAACCGAAGGCAGACGCTTAACCGACTGAGCCACCCAGGCGCCCCAAGTTATACATTTTTTTTTGGCAGGAATACCACTGAACTGTTTGGTGTCCTCAGTATATTCTGTGGGGAGGCACATGTTTCTGTTTGTCCCATTACTGGTGACATTACTTTGATTGCTTCGTTAAGGTGGGGTTTCTCTGCCATTAAAGTTTCTTAAAGTTACTGTGTTTCAGGGGATCCTGGGTGGCTCGGTTGGTTAAGCGTCTGCCTTTGGCTCAGGACCCCTGATCTTGGGGTCTTAGGATTAATCCCAGCATTGGGCTCCCTGATCAGTGGGGAGTCTGCTTCTCCCTCTCTTTCTGCCCCTCCCCCCCCATTCTCTCTCTCTGTCAGATAAATAAAATCTTTTAAAAAATTACTGTGTTTCCTTTTCTGTTTGTCTGGTAAAGGAAACAGACACTTAAACTGGTAATTTCAATACAGTATGGTAGGTAAGACAGATAGCCAGGGTGCTATGGGAGGGTGGAGGTCCCTGACTTGACACCTCAGCGGTGACTTAGGAATGATTGTGAGTCTGGGGAGGGTATTCTAGAAGGATCCAATACCATGAACATAGCCATGGAGCCATGAAATGGCATAATAATGTTTAGGAAACTGCAGTGGTTGGCAACTTGAGTTCTAAGATTGAGTTCTTTGATCATGGAATCCTAAGATAGAAATCTGAGTGTGCGAGGTCTCATGGGAAGCTGGGAGCAGAGGTCATGCTCTCTCTCAGGATTTGTGGGGTCTCTTTTGTCTCTGAATTCTAGTCTTCCCTCCCCTAATTAACAGAGCCAAAAGTGTAGCAGAAGAGTGGGGCACGAGAGGGAAAATCACGGTATTTGATAGTCACACAAGTTACATCATCAGGGGGTACAATTTATTTTATTGCACTGGAAATTGATTTCCTTCTCATAGAAGATAATTATCTTTGCAGAAAATTATGTCACTTTTTTCTCTCATTTTTTGAGTGTAAAAATTATTGAAAATAAAAAGGAAAAAAATTTGCAAATAAAAAGTCAACCCAAATCTGGCTTTGCAATATATATCCAAGAAGCCTACTTTCTTTGCTTGAGTAAGAAGTTAAAATTGTGGAATGGTGAATGGGTGTAGCCTCTTATGCTCTTTGACACTCAGCCAACTTAAAATTTTTATTTTAGTGGCAGCATGTTACTAACTTACCCAGGTATGAGGTAGCAGATACATATGGACTGGCCAGGACTTTTCCAGGCTCCTGTCAAGAAACCGCTGTAATTCTCTTAAGAGTCTTCAGATTAAATACATGTCAGGACATTTCCTTTGTTCTATCAGTGAGGCCATCTTTGCAAGGTGAACGTTAGTGATACTGTGAGCAAGAAAGGGGTTATGAACCTCTGTCTAAATTTTAATGATGTCTAGGCAAAAATACATTTTCAAAAGAATTCCTTGAGGTTTCTAAGACCCTGTAAATTTCTCCCTAAGAGTAATTGCCTGGTTTGAGGCTCACAGAATCTCATTCTTCAGCATTGGAAAGTTTCATAGTTATCTGCTTTTTGCGTCTTCTTGCTCGGGTAGAGACATGTAGAGCTTGGCCAGAATGATTATAAATTCTTTTCCTTTTCCATCCACAATATTGAGTATCTTGTAGGTACCAGACACTATGATCCCTACCTCATGGAGGTTATTACGGTCTGTTGGAGAAGACAGATGCGCATACAGATCCCAGCCACAAATCAGTTAGCATCATCCATACTTGTAACTAAAGAGCCTTAACGTGAATGCTTTACGACATCCATGTGGCCAACCATACTCTTTTAACTGAGTTAAAATTTACATAACCTAAAATTTTTTTTTTTATTTGACGGAGAGAGAGAGACAGCAAGAGAGGGAACACAAGCAGGGGGAGCGGGAGAGGGAGAAGCAGGCTTCCCGCGGAGCAGGGAGCCTGATGCGGGGCTCGGTCCCAGGACCCCGGGATCATGACCTGACCCGAAGGCAGACGCTTAACGACTGAGCCACCCAGGCGCCCCTTACATAACCTAAAATTAACCATTAACTATTTTTAAATGTATTATGGCATTTAAAATGTACTAATGGCGGGGTGCCTGGGTGGCTCAGTTGGTTAAGCGTCTGCCTTCGGCTCAGGTCCTGATCTTGGGGTCCTGGGATCGAGCCCCGCATCAGGCTCCCTGCTCTGCAGGGAATCTGCTTTTCCCTCTCCCTCTGCCCCCTGCTTGTGCTCTCTCTCTTTCAAATTAATTAATTAATTAAAAAATGTTCTAATGGCAATTATTACAATGACAGGGTTGTCACCGCTCTCTAGTTCCAAGACATTGTCGTCAGCCCATAGGGAAACTATTATAATTCTTAGCAGTCACTCCTCCTTTCCCTCCCCAGCCTGTGGCAGCCACTAGTCTACTTTCTGTATCTGGATTTTCCCATTCTAGATGTTTCATATAAATGGAATCCTAGAACATGTGACTTTTTGTGTTTGGCTTCCTTCATTTAGTGTAAGATTTTTGGGGGGCTCACCTGTTGTAGCAGGTATCTGTACTTCATTCCTTCTTATGGCTGAATAATATTCCACTACCAAGAGTATTCTTGAAGGATGTTTCAAAATGAACTCCTCCCCATTGAACTGTTTTGTTGGAGTGATATTTCTAGGATTGGAGCAGTTCCAAGAGTCAGCTCTATTTTGTTAACAGATTTTTTTGTAGTAGAGAAAAATTTTGTATTCTGCCCTCCAACCTTGTCCATACCTTTTAACAAGGCATTGACTCAATTCTCTGGTTCTGAGAACTTGGCAGTGACAGCCGACAAGACTTGAATCAGCCTTGTGGGCAAAATCACTGCTGTCAGTTCATGCCGTCGTGGAAAAGCATGAGTTGGGGTGACAGGTGGAGGCTTTTCCACCTGTTACAGGTGAAAATCACAGGTGTGCAGTCTCTGCATAGAACAGTGTTTCCTTCCATTGCTCAGCATGGAACTGCTTCACCTTTTCTAAATACCAACAGTCTTTGCTGTTCCCAAAAGAGGCCTAGAAAATAAGTTTTGTTTTGTTTTCCTTTGTCAGCATCGTGTTCACATACTGGTAAAACTAGAGCTTATTGCCCTGGGAGATAGTTTTACTCCACTGGGGTGTTGGGCAGAGAGAAATGGCATATCAATCCATTCTGCAGGATATAAGATGTTAGTGAAATATTTGTAATTCCGATGTTGATGACTTTTAATGTTTGACAGAGAAAGTCTTCCCATTTTTTTCTTCTGGGCCAGGAGTCACTGTTTCTAGGCTATGTGGCTTCATCCCCACCTTTCTGGTACCGTTTTACCTCTTTTATTTGGCCCAGTAATAGGCAAGCCTGCAGGGTGCCTCAAGACAGACGTTTATGTTGGGATGAGTAATATTTTTGTCAAGTTAGTTTCAGCCTTTCATGTCATGCCTTCTCATGATAAAGAGCGTGGGTTGCCACTAAAACCAAAACTCGTGAACTTTGACATACTTTCTGTTATAAACAAATCTTAAGTATATTTGACATTAAAAATAAAGCTTTTTTTTCACAGATGACAGGTTTCAAAATGACACAGAAGAAGCCAAGAAAAACAATATTTTGTGTTTCTGGTTCATAGGATAATGAGACTTTTCTGGAGGTGCCAGTATTTAATTGTCCCCAACGTAAGAGTCCCTAGAGTTTTGAAGGAATATTCAGCTAAATCATGCTTCTGCCATTCAGGGAGAATGAGTAACAGAATTTTTTTTTTTTTTTAAGATAAGATGAACAATATTTGAATGATGATGAATATCGTCTAATCACTCCAGCTCTGAACTTAGTTGAAGTAAGAAATTTGGCAGGAATGTAGTCCCACTGTCCAGGAAAGGAGCTAAACAATTCTGGTTCAGCTTCTTTTCTCCTGGGACCATCTTCAGATTGAGGCGATTAGTTTTAAAATGAATGGAGTTTCCAGACTCTCCATGCTCCAAGAAGAGTGTAGAAAGGTTGAAAGTCACATAGGAGTCAAACTGGTTGAGTGTATAATTTCCTCTTGCAGATGCCAGACCAAAGGCAGTAGTGATCTAGTACTTATATTTGCTGTCATTTATTGAGACTAGAATTCTCCTTGGGATATATTATAATTTCTTTAATATTAAAGATTCTTTTCAAGGGATTTGTACTTAATAAGTTTGTGTAATAACATATGCATTCCATTTGAAGTTACCTTGCCAACATTTCTAGGACTTTTTAGCTTCCCCATAATTTTTAATAAACCAAGAGATCAAATGAATACTCCCCCAGTTGCCCAGATATTGGGTGGTTATGGCTGGTTTTGGCCCATCTGCAATCTGTAACCATTTAAATGAGAACCCCTCTCTAGAAGACACTTTGAGCCCAGTGGTATTCTCCAACTTCAGAAGGTTACTTGTAGAACCAGAGAAGCCTTCAATCCATGTTAGCATGTTTCTTTCCCTAGTCTTACCCTTCAGATAACGTGTATGATCTCATTCAGGGACAGCAACATTGGGGTCAAAGAACTAGTGAGAGAGTAACTGTTGACAGCAAACACTCCCAAAACTTAGCAAAACTGGAACATTTTGAGTTAGCTAGAAGACTGTGGAAACTATTTTTAGGTACACATACCATAAAATATAATTATTGTGAAGAAGTTCATCTAAAGACTCTTATCCCACTTACATCTATGTAAATTCCAGCAATATGTTTAGACTACTCACAAAAATTTTGTGAGACGTGAGACATAGCCATCATTCCAAGCTATTTTTCTTGCTGTCAAAATTTGCCAAGATAATAAACATATTTAGTAAGCCAAGGTAGAATAAAAGTATTATATTGAATATTGATAACTGAAGACCTATTTTAATTAAACCAGCACACTTAAACTAGTTTTTTTTAAAGATTTATTTATTTGTTTATTTGAGAGAGCAAGAAAGAGAGAGAGAGAGAGAGTATATGAGGGGGGGAGGGTCCAAGGGAGAAGCAGGCTCCCCGCTGAGCAGAGAGCCCGATGCGGAACTCGATCCAGGGACTCCGGGATCATGACCTGAGCCGAAGGCAGTCGCCTAACCAACTGAGCCACCCAGGTGCCCCTTAAACTAGTTTTAATGTTGACTAGTTTCCCAGACCAAGTGAACCTAGAAAGCATTTGGGTTTGTTGTATTTCTGAGAACTTTAGGAATACTTAATTTATAAGTGCTTAATTTTAAGCCAATTAATTTTAGAGCTCTTACAAATTAATTTTGGCAATACCATCCAGAGGTAGAAAAATATGACACATTTCTAACATACATATATAGACAAACATAAACCTACAGATGCGTATAGATCTTACAGTTTTCATTTTCAAATTTTAGCCACAAAGCAGGTCTAATGCAAAACTTACCAATTCATAAAAGAGCAGTTGGATCCAAATTGTGTTTCTGGCACATGGAATATATTAAGGTCTCCTGCTCAGATGGCTAAAGATTTTTCTAATCTTTCTGGAGAAGACATTTATGATTTTTCAGTAGCCTGTTTTCCAAATACCTTCCCTTTACCACCGCCTCTCTCCTTTCTCCCCTTCTGATGAGAATCATCTCCCTAAAGTTCGCATTTCAAAGAATGGCTCTTACATCCTAGAGAAGCTGGAGGTAGAAAATCTACATCACAAAGGTACTGAGAAAGTATCCAACTTTCTTTCAAGGAGTTTTGGGGTATTTCTGCCAATTATCAGAGGTCTAGAGTGATTACTATTCAAATTTTTCCTTTCTTTAAGTGTAAGACAATTCTGTTTCCAATGTCCTGATCTTTTATGGCACCTGGAAGTATTTTGGGATGCATAGGGGAGGTTTGAATTGCTTCTGGAGCCATGTTTCTGGCTTTGTAGAGATTGCTAAAACAGCACAATTGTTTCTAATGCCCCAAAGAACTGGATTGCAGCCTGAATATCAAGGGACTGACCCGCTCATCCAATTAAATTATCTTCAGTTTGCTTCTTTATATCAGGGAGAAGACTTCCATTCCAGCTAGGTTGGGAGTGAAAAGATTTCTGTGTTCTAGAACTTCAGGGTTTAATGCATTATGTCTTTTAAAAGTCTATATAAAGTGTTTTAAACTGGACTTTGGATGCTCTCCTTCCTGAAAGCATAATTCAACGTTGGATTTTATCAACCCCTAAACATTGGTTTCCAGCTGATCATTTGGAGGAGGGCCTAGGAGAAATTTGGTCATGTGTTTCCTCTGTGAGGGGAGGGGGAGTTGTGAATGGCCACTAATCTTTCTAATCCCTTTCTAAATTTGGTAGGATCTTCTGAAAGTGGAGGTCAAAGAGCTTTATAATTGAAAAAGTCTGTTGCTGTCCAAGGGACATGAATTCTTTGCATTGGGGGTCCAAGATACATTTGCAGAGAATATTGTATATGAAGGCCTGGAGCTGGCAGAGCCTGATTACAGAGCCGTGGAAAGTAGGAGGAGTTGTAAGAGACAGCAAAGCTCTTCGGCAAGCCACCTCAGATGCTTCTGCTAAATTCACTACCTGGCTCTTAGTAGTTACATGAGTGACCTGCATTCCCTGGGCTTGGAGATCCGGCTATAGTGTTCTCTGTGAAACTTGTAGAGAGGGAAGTCAAACAGGCAGCTGGATGTTTATGGGATTTTCTAGGGAAGTTGGAGGAGTTTTAGGGTCTAAGGGAACTTGCTGAGGTGTTAGAGCTTCTCAGGTTTGAGACCAGGGCCCCAGAGATCCAGAAGATCTTCCAGAGGGTCGGGACATGGCATTGGGGGTATAAGGGGTAAATATGAGCATGGAGAAGGGGAATTTATGTTAGATGTGGATTCAAATTATTATTCCTAGTCTAATTTCTGTTCTTCCATTTTTTTTAAGGGAGTCCCTAAGGCTAGCTGTTAAACTTCTTTGTGTTCTTTTAAAAATTTGATCTTTTCATAGGTACCAATAAGACCATTGTTTAGGGTGATATTTATTTAAAAACATATAGAAGGGTGTCCAGTTCAAAGGATACATCATCTGCCTGCCATTGGCAAGTAGAATCTTATTTTAATCTCAATAATGACTCACACCAATAAGCCTTTCTTCCTGTGTTTAGAAGTTCATCCCTGTGTCTAAAAGCTTATAGTGAGTCAAGGATGTTGAATGGCAAAATATCATGGATTTCCCCCTTTTAAAATAAGGGGGCTTCCTTGTATTTTACCCAGTGTGGAAGCATTTGTCAAAATAGATATGTGGGTTTATGTTTTTATAGCTCTTTGTGAGTAGAAGATTTGTAATACAAATTATTTCATGACTTCAGGGGAGTAGGATTGGAGGGGGGATTATTAGCTTGTTTTATATACCTCTTTATTGTAGGACTTGTACAAGCCTTTAACTATTGTTGACTCCATAAAGTACATCTTAAATTTTATAAGAACTTTCAAGGTTCACTCACAAACTCAGGCCCCAGTTCTCCCTCTCTCTCTCATAAATCTCTCAGTTTCCTCAAATATGAATTCTCCTGCCATGAGAAATTAGAAACATAGACCCTAAGTCTGGGAGAAGACTATGATGGATAGCATGGATATGGCAAAGTTTCTAGGCAGGAGAACACTCATGAGAATTGAATGGAAGGCCAATTTATTAGGCTAAGGATATTATCAGTGGAAATTCCAAATGAGGAGAATGAGGCGTGAAAAGTAAGTTACGTGTTTACATGTGCTTTAGAGAGAGATTTAGATCTGTATGTTTTGATGACTTGTAGACCCACCCAGTGCAGCATCCAGCATCTTCTCAGAGAATATGCCCAAGAATTCTGGTGTCAGAATTTTGACTTAATGGCTACTGTGATTTCTAATAAATATATGTTGGTCTTTGTCCCATTCCTGGCATGGAGCTCCTCAATCCCTTGGAATTTCCTAAGTGAAATGAGTGATGAAGGTAAAAGGAGCATCTTCCATTATTTATAACAAGCCCCTTTCAACCAGACCTGAGCTTATGTTCATGAGGTGACTTTTGAAAAGCCTCTTAAGATGGGGCCTAGGCCTAGTTGTTAGGAAAGCCAAGATGGTGATGAAAGGACTGGAACTTTCAGCTCTACCCCCCCCCCCCAACCTCTGGGGAGGGAATAGAGGCTGGAGGTTGAACTAACCACTCATGGCCAACGATTTAATCAATCATGCCTCCATAATGAAGCCTCCGTAAGAGACTCCACCTGAAGAGGTTTGGAGAGCTTCTAGATTGCTGACCTGTGACATGGAGGTGCTAGGAGGGTGGCATACCTGGAATGGGCGCGGAAGCTCGGCACGCCTGCCGCCATACTTTGCTCTATCCATCTCTTCTTTGTGGCTGTTCCTGAGGTGTTTCCTTTTGTAAATGAGTAGTAGGTAAATGACCTTCCTCAGTTCTGTGAGCCATTCTAACAAAGTATCAAATCTGAGGGAGGGGGTCGTGGGAAGCTCCAGTTTATGGCAGGCACCGGTGACCACCCGGACTTGCGGTTGGCCCCTGATGTGGGGGCTATCTTGTGGGACTGAGCCTTTAATCTGTGAGGTCTGACACTGTGGGTAGATAGTGTCAGAACCGAATTCAACTGTAGAACACCCAGGTGGTAGATACCAACTGGGAGAATTGCTTGGGGTGGGGAAAATGCTCACAGAGTTAGTGGTCTGAGTATTCTGAGTATCAAAAAAAGGTTTTGTTTCCTTTTACTTAATTTCAAGAGAGGGGCTAAAATAAAAAAGCCCACCTCATATTGATTGCATCCTTTGTAGGACTCCTGTATATTTATATCCGTATCATTCATGAATGTCTTTTCTCTCTGGCTAGATGATGGTGTTTGACGTCAGGAGTCATTTTGTCCTATTTATATTATATTCTTGTATTGCTCCTATATGCTTGATAAATGGTTTTTGAATGAATGAACCAAACTGTTTCTCTAATTCAGTATGACAGTAAAGAAAGGATGACCCTAGAATCCTGCATTGCCTGATCTGGAAGCCTTCTTAATATCAGAACCAACTTCCTTTCTTTGATCTTAGAGCCAGATGTAGTATTTGAAAAATTTAGTCTATTTGCTTCTGAATATGGAACCGTAGAACTAGAACTGTAACAAGTAGAAGTTGCTATTAAGATGTTTTACGATATGCAGTGAAAAAACAAATCATACCTACTACCGTCTCTTTTTGGACAATCAGAGGTATTTGGGATGGAAACAAAATAATATTTGGTGAGTAGTTACTGTCAGGCCCTTGCTAGTTAGTTTGCACATCTTTGTCACTTTAATCCCTCACTCATTTAATGCATGTTTTATATCGATTTTAGAAATGAAGAGATTTGTTCTGAGAAGTTAGGTCACTTGTCAAAAGGTGATATCTATTGGGATATCAAAATTCAAGGCATTTGGCTTTAAAGACGTGTGCTTTTTTTTTTTCTTTTTTACTCTCCTCTGCTGCTTCCAATATGGTGGCCACATCTCCTCTTCCCTCAACCGACCACATGGCTTTACAGGTTTCTTCTATCTTCAGTATTGTATGTTCTGTATAATGCACGATGTGTGACACGCCAGAAGTCCGTTTAGTAGCACAGGTTAAACTTCTAAGATAGGTTAGAATTTTAAACTATAAAATTGCTAAGCAGTCCCCTGATAGATTGCAGAGGCCAAGAACAGGCCAACCCAAGATGGGCCACTTTGGCATGAAGATAATTTTGAGGTAAAAGCAGTCAAACCCAGCAGACTCAGGAAAAGCTCTTTACCTCCCCCACAACTGCCTGAAAAGAATTTAGATTGAGGACCTGCTCCAGGAAGAGAGCTGTCACCATAGATAACTACATTATACTGTGAACTAGGTCTGGTAGACAGGGAGGAACCAGAAAGGTCTGTTTGATCAAAGTCCTCTGTGTTCCATTGTTTCTGAGTGTCCCAGCAAACATTTGCCTACTAAACATACACTCTTTTTTATTTTTCCTGAAGGTTGCATTCCTTCCCTTTGAGGTCCCAGACCTGTTACTTGCTTCTCAGTGTTCAGCATGACAGAGATACCTCATTTTGCCTGTCTTTGCAATTTCATGTCCGTATAGATTGCCCATAGTATAATTTTAAATTTGATTTTCTCCTGTTAATCTGTCTCATGTCTTTCTGAACTTTAGTACAGCTAGAAGGATCTTGAAGGGCAGAAGAAATTTCTTGTTCCCCGATAAGATCATTCCCAGTACTTTGGACCAGCTGTTGTTGGGTTGTATAGGAGAGGAAATCTTTTCCCTCTATCCTCTTAGATTTCAGTGCCTAGAGCCTTGCAAATCAAACTGACAAAAGGCAGATTAACAAGAGTAAAAAATAGATTATATTATGTACTTCTGCATGGGAGTTCCCAAAGAAATGTGACTTAAGGAGACATTTAGAATCTGGGGCTATATACTATTTTAACAAAGGACAATATAGTGTGGAGACAAAGGAAAGGGGGTTGGGGACCTCAGGGGGGTGGGGGTAAGTTGTGGGAAGGTAACTAGGAAATGTATGATAAATACAGTTTTTTAGTAAGGTTTATTATGCAGATAAGAGCCTTCTCAGGTGGTAAGAGTAGTTCTGGAGTAGTTCTCTTCCTTGTATGGGAGAGAAAGACACCTTTTAGACAGGAGGGGGAGGGCAGAGAACTAATTGCTTTCAGCTCAAAATAATCCTTGCACCAAAGGGGCATATTTCGGGGTGTCGTACTATGATCTGTAGTTTTCTGCTTTTATCCTCTAGGCCAGCAGTTTACTACACAGTAGTATCATCTGTAGGTTTGTTTGCCTTGCCTTAATCTATTTTAGTTTCAGATTTCTGACCAGTACAAGCCGACATTTTGGCTTATTAGATTCTGAGTTTCTTTACTAGATTCATAGTAGTAAAACTATTTTGTCATTAGAAAAAATCCACGTAAAGCCAAAACTATTGTTGAACAGCCCCTGGCATTGGCACACTCCCCAGGTTTTTTGGTGTTCCATCTCAGGACTAAAGAACTTACAAGGGAAGGCCAAGCTCCCCGTCTTTTTTCCCCAGAGTCCTATAGACAACATTACTTTAGCTTGAGATGAGCAAAGAACAATTCAAATAGAAGAGGAGGAAATAGAGGGGTGGGGACCATAGCAAAATAGTACGTTTCCCTACCTATGTGCTTATTTACATAAGTGTGTTTTTATAACATTTCCTGTACTTTTCTGTAAGCTGATGCTGCCCTAACTATAGATTTTCAAAAGAACACTTTATTGTACCCCAAATTATATAGTACTTTAAAAAGGTACCTTCTTACTGGTTTACCAAATACCTTATAAATGTGTAATTATGTAAAACAATTCAGGGTACAGAATAGAAACAGCCTGTACTGTTCACAGATGTTGGTATTGTTACATAATTGAGTACAAGGCTTTCGAAGATCTATAATATTTTTTCTTGTATAAGAAAGAAATGACTCATTATAGTCATAATGTGTCACAGAGACTCCTGATCAAACAGGATGCACGTGTTCTGTTTTGTGAGTTCTCTATAGTACATTGTCAACGGACTTGCCTTTCTGGATGGGAAAGTGCCACTTACTCCAGCAAATTACCTTTGTGGTGGATGGACCTGCTTGTTAGACAGCTTGTGGGCACCTGGGTGAAGCAGAGGCGGGGCTCCTTTATGGTGGCCCACCTGCACACAACATCCCCGCTGCGCTGGGCACCGGGGAAGTGTCCCCCCTTTCACAGACTCACTTCTTGAGGAACCCACTGTCCTGTCCCACACCTGGGAGTGGGCTGGCTTCCTCCTGTACCCTAGCTCTTTTTCTTTTCCATCAGTTCTGGCTCTATCTTGAGACACCAGTGATTCAAATTACAGGGAAGGTAACCTCAGTGGAACACAACTGAGGAAATAGGATTTATTAAGTACTGGGTTTAATGTTTTTTCAGTTTAGTTTTCAGCACTATTGTGAGAAAAGAAAAGTTGCTTATCTTAGGGTATTAGAATTGGAAGGACTTGTGTTTCTGATGAAAACACAAAATTGGAAAAAAAATAGGTTAGATTTTGTGTTGTTGACAGTTGTCACCATACTTTTCTCTTCAGAGGGAATTGTCTTTTGGGAAGAAGCTGGAGCTGTGCGCAAACTTATTCATTCCCTCGGGGCGCCTGGGTGGCTCAGTTGGTTAAGCGACTGCCTTCGGCTCAGGTCATGATCCTGGAGTCCCGGGATCGAGCCCCGTGTGGGGCTCCCTGCTCGGCAGGGATTCTGCCTCTCTCTCTGACCCTCCCCCGTCTCATGCTCTCTATCTCATTCTCTCTCTCAAATAAATAAATAAAATCTTTAAAAAAAACAAAACAAAAAACTTATTCATTCCCTCAAAGGTTTTGATGCTAGCCTTAAGATAGTTCCTTTCTCTAAGGAAACTTCTTTTTTAGCAAGAACTTTGAAAGATGAGTTGCGGAAATGGGCTTCAGGTATTTTTATTGTTTTTCCTCCCGCCTCTGTTTTTGTGATTCTTGCCTCAAAAACTGTCCTTAATGAGATTTTGCACCACTGGGCTCCTTGTGGCACATTGAGCGGTCCAGCAAAGGACTGAAGTTCGAGAACCAACTTAGCGGTGAAACAGTAAAACGCGGAGTAGAGATTGATTCATAACCGCAAGCGGGCCGGTGTTGAAAGTGGTGCATTATGTCACCACCACATATTGCCATTATCAGTTAAGTGTCATTAAACAACTAACCTAACTGAATGATTTACTTTGTGTTTAACTGCCTTTTTCAATTAAAGGGAGCAAATGCCGGGGAACTGGGTCACAATATCAGAAACCATATATTTTCGCCTGTTAACACCAGGAGAAAGCGCGGGCTGTGTTGGTGTTTTCTGTGGGCTGTCCTGCTCTAGTTTAAATGGTCCAAACAAGCAATTAATGATTGGGAGCGGGCCCTTACACTGCCTCCAGATCTTTCCTTCGATGCACTTCCATTTCTGTCGCCTAGCTGCACGCGTGGGAGGTGTTATTTCAGGGCAGCTCATGCTCTTTATCTTGCTGACATTTGTTTCCATTTCAAGGACCCTTGATGTTTCTTTATATACATGTACATGTTTGTGTGTATTTAAGTATCATATAAAGTATACTCTAAATAATACATATTATTTAGCATCATGACCTTAAGCTGTTGAGTTGGCAGTTGCAGGACAGGTGTTACTGATGTTGAGGTCAAGACTACTTGGTTCTGGAAAGGTGGACTCGCCCCCACCAAAGAAGCTCTCAACTTTTTTCTCCAAGTTTCAATGGTGATAACTGGAACCAGACATGCTAGTTTCCTGGGACGTTGTTTTATTGTCCGGCAAGTTATTACGGTATTTGGATTTCACAAGGCAAAGCTACACATGGTACTTCTCAAAAGTGCATTTGCGATAGGTGGGTAGATTAACTGTTACTCTGAAGTTGAGAATTTGAACTATTAACTGACCCACTGTATTTGCTGTCCGTGTAAGTTTGTTATAACAGTGCTAATTACTAAGCAGCTGGATTTGTGAAAAAGTGCACAACAGTAATTTGCACCTTACTGTTGCTTTGCTATGAAAAAATTCGTGAACACATAACCCAGGGTGCATGCACTTGATTGATAAACTTCCAAAGAGCACGTTCATCTGTGGATCTTTACAAGTTTGGCTTTTTGAGCGTAGCATTTGGTTTCTATATTTGCACCTCTGGGACACTCATTTTTACCCTAATAAGAACTGTTGAGTGCCTAATAGGACATTTTAAAAAGAGAAGGGTAGCATTCTGTAGTAAGACTGGTGCTTTTAAATTGCTGCGTGCTTTTGTTTATTATGTTTTGCTAGTTTTAGGGGGAAGAACAAGAAAAAAGATTTCCTTTCTAATCCCTTACTATCGATATAAAATCATGAACCGGAGTAGTCCGATTTCAGTGTTTTGGCGATGGTGTTAAAATTATTGTTTCAGTAGCAGATCAGAAATGGTTCTGTTGGATTC
Source organism: Mirounga angustirostris (assembly GCF_029215605.1). NCBI lineage: Eukaryota > Metazoa > Chordata > Mammalia > Carnivora > Phocidae > Mirounga > Mirounga angustirostris. The sequence goes on along the minus strand of NW_026991711.1, from coordinate 10,928,351 downwards.
ACATCCTGAATAAATCCTTCTACGTAACTGGAGTCCATAACAGACTTAAACCAGCAGAGTTTTGTGTTTTGTTTTGTTTTGGTCTGTAAGAACAACTCCCAAGTCTTGGGAAAGAATTTATTTTTGCCCTGTGGATGGGTCAGAAACATCTGCTTCAGGTAGTTTACAAGTGTTCCTTATTAACCCGTGAGCCAAAAACCCAGATAGGGAGATCTGGCTTTGAAAACGACACAGCCCGACACAGCCCGTGTTTTTGTAAGTATATATTCAGATTAATTCCACATACCTCTTATTTGGATTTCTGGCAGCCAGGAACTTTTAAAAGAAACGGGTGTTTCTAAAAAGGAATGTGAAAGATTAAATTCTCTCTCCTCACACCGAGAGTTTTTCGGTACTTTTAAGAAATCCTGCTCATGGGCAGAAAGGAAAGGTTTCAAAGGAACCTCATCTCCATATGGTTTTACTCGATAATCCTTTATCCAACATCTTCAGCCCTCATTCCTTTGCTTTCTTGCCTGTGGCTACATTTCTATCTCTGCATCAATTAGCACAGTGATTTATACAACAAGCAAGCAGTTTAGAGGTAATGGGACACAATTAACATCTCATTCCACCATAAAGGGTATGCTAAATACCCCAGTCATTGCTTTCTCTGCCTGGAGTAGAAATAAGTGTTTGTCCTAATTCATATGCTATCTGATGTGAAGTGGGCCTGCTTTGTACTGCACTACACCATTAATCTAATTATAGGTAGCTGCAAATGAAGTGCTGTCTGCGCTGGGAGAGTGAAGAAAATAGCCTTTTGTCATTTAGCCTGACTCGGTGAAGCTGGATCCCACTTTACGGGGCAGTACTGCAAAATGGAAATCTCCATAATATTGCTGCCTGTTGCATCTTTTCTAATTGCCACCGCATTGTAAACACAACTGGGCGCTGATATAAATAGAGCTGTAGATCTGCTGTCATGTGGGTTGTCGGGAGAGAGTCCTCCGAGTGCTGTTGGATTAAATGATGCGTCCTGATTGACAGCTACCTCGAGACTGTGCGGATGGAGTTGTCACCGCGCTCGGCTAGGAGGCCGCCCCGGTGGCTGCCGCCGTGCACGCTGTTCCGTTCCCCTTCGCCGCCGGGGGCGTCCCTCCCAGAGAATGGCAGCTCCGGGATCTAATTCTCCGTGCTTCCTGGAGAGTTCGGCCCGGTTGGCTTTGCTGGGCCCGATGCTGAGTAGAGGGGAACGCGTTTTGCATGGCAGCGAACCCTCGCTCTGTTTGGCCTCCAGTGTTAACGGTGTAGCCCACAAAGATCTTAGGGGGAAAAAAAGTTGAATTAAGATTCTCATTCCACCTCAGTGATTTTAGAGACATGTCATGTTTTGCAGCGAGTCGATTCTGTCACTTTAAGAGCATTGACAATTGCTCTCCAGCTTGGAGTTAGGAGAGTAGACTTTCAGGGGCACACTGGAGTGTTAGCTCTCAAGGCCACACTATGGAAATGAAGACACAGTTGAATGTGGGGAACTCTTGGGGTCGGGAGGTAGAAAACTAAAGAGGGAGAAGAGAGCCTTGTATCTGGAGAAATGCATGGCCACCTGACTTGGTGAGGGCCCATATCTAGGATGTGGCCAGGGCTTCAGGATGTTAAGGGAATCGATGTAAAATAATGCCCAGTGAAGTTCATCATTTACCCTTGACCGAGATGGTCCACAGTTGCCAGGCAAGAACACTAGCAGTTCAGCAACTGTACATCAACTCCTCGTTGTTTTGGAAGAATGATATAGAAATGGAAACCAGAGGTGAGCTACGTGCAGAGTAAATCACAGCTGAAAATATATGTAAAGCAAACTGCAAGCACTCATCTCGCAAGGAGCCCACAGACCTTGGAATCATGCAGGTGCGAGCACGCGGGATGTGTCAAGTCGCTGGGAAACCGGGAGACCTCGGAGGCTCGAGGATTTAAGCTCCCCGGGGAGATGCAGAGGCCAGCAGCAGGGTGTTCTGTGTGACCACCTGAGTGGAGCATGTTCATAATGAGGGCTGCGCTCCTGTCCATGGCACACGGAGCCGTGCGTGCGCGCGTGCATGCCTGCTACTAGTGGGCGGCGGGCCCATTTGCAGGGTGTTTTCCTTAACCAATCTGATCAAAAAGCATATATCCCTCCCGAACCGTGACCGCTCTCCCTCCTTCTCCCCCAACTCCCACAGCTCCCTGCTCCCCACCCTCCCCCGTTTTGTCAGGTTCCATGTTAAGAGCTGCATGTTAATTTTTAAAACAATTCCATTGTGCCCCTTTTCATCATCCATTTCTCGTAGTTTTCGTCCTGATCCTCTTATGTCTGGTGTGATTCCCTTCTCTTTCTTCTTTTGAACTTGTTGGGAGAAATTTTCGTGTTAGACATGGTTTTACGTTATAGACACCATACAGTTGATTTGCTTAGAGACCCGGCCTGGGGTCATGAGACACAGCACCTCATTCCTTCCCATTACTGTCCTGCACGGAGCCCTGGAGAGCACTTGTTCTGACGCGCACTTGCACTGCGAGCTGTGTTTTTCAAGAACGGGATCATTTGCCTGTGGTTTAGGAGCACCTCCCTAAAGCCACAGTGAGGCTCCATCTACTGATGAACCCAGAGCGAGTCCACCTCAGGCCCCGCCGCCGAGTAGCGTCTAATCCCTCATGACCTTGCAGGGTGAGAGCCTTCTGGCCTCCTAGAGGATTGGACTTCTGTGTCCTGTCAACCAGCCTTTAAAATCTTGGGACTCCCACCCCCAAAACCTCGAGTTTGTGGTTTCCGTGCTTGCAAACAGTCACAACAACTTAAAATTGAACCTCTCTGGGGAAGTTCTGCAGAACCCATTAGGAATAGTTAAATGCCTAGAGCAAAACCCCAACTCCGCGCGCGTCCTAGGGCATTTTCCCGAATTCTCTCAGCTTTGGCTGCTCTGCCCGGGCCCCCTAAGAATTCAGAGAAACCAGTAAACAGCAGTTTTGATCATAAGCTCCGAAAGCCTTAGTGTACACTCTTAAGTGATTTCTTTTCTGGGGGCATCAAAAAGCTCTTCTGGTTCTCACCAGGCAGTTCATTCTGCTGGGCTCAGATGCCCTCCCGCTCGGCTCCCACCCCAGCCAGCGCCCCGTGGGCCACTGTGCGGGCGAGCCCAGAGCCAGGCCGTTGTTTTAAGAGGCCTGTTTGTGCGGGCACGCCGAAGGGGTCAGGACAACATCAAAGGTAATCTTAAAAAGAGAACCTTCTTGCTGCCTCCTCTTTTATTATTCAGAAAGGTCGTTTCTTAGCCAACTATTTGCACCGAGGCCTCTCCTGAGGCATTTACCCCGTTGTTATTTTTCACTTGTGATTACAATAAGTCGCTTATCCCCCAAACAGATTTAAGAACAATAAACAAATACAAAAAGGAAAAGGAACATCTCATCAATAACAAAGACTGCATCTAAAGGCGTTGAGTTTTGTGACCGTTTTACATCTCTTTCCAAGCAAAGCAGGAGTCCTACAGAGAAAGGAATTCAAAAGATATGAAAATTATAAAAATAGTAAAAGGATCCAGTTTTAGGCAGGATCTTGTAGTTTCTGGGGAGAAATGGAGCTGGGTACAGTCTTAGCTCTTTATTTATATTAAGGCTTGTTTGTGATATAGCTAAAATTAGTTTTTAAGCCCATCCACTGTGGTGAAATGTGATAAATTATATTATCCTCAGTGGAGAAAGATACTTTCCCTGAATTTCGACTTAACATTTTGAAGTCAAATGGTACAAAAAACAAGGGGGAAAAAATCCATCTGGGTGCTGCACCGAAGCTGGACAGCTGGGCCATTTGCCGGCCAGTCCCATGGAGGGAGCGACAGAGGGTGCAGGCAGCTAGAGAAGTGGCTTTCCTGTTGATTCGCCTCCTCCTAGCGATGTTGGGTTTTCTCTTCTAAAGCGGACGGAGCACAGATACGAAAACTGCAATTTGGTACAATTATATTCTCCCTTCTTTCGCTGTCCACCACCTCCCCCATAGTTTAATGAAGGACTTTGAGGTACAATTCACCGTTGATAAATAGTCCCTCTGCCCAGAATGTTTATTAGACTGACAGCAGAATGCACTCTCCTTGCTTTTCCTTTGCCACTTATGACTCAGATGAATTTTAATAGGGGCAAAAAGCTTTTATTTGCACTGTAATTTCACTTAAGGATCATATCCTTCAGAAACTGGCAGACACTTGTATGTCTTGATTGCAAAACACACACTCAGGAGTAAAGAAACATGCAAAAGATGTTATTATGCAACCTGTCACAGTGGCACATCTGCTCCTCCTGGAGCCCTCCCCCACTCTTTTGAATAAATAGGCCCTGCAAAGAGCAGGCTTGGAGATGGCCCCCACCCCTGTCCAGAATGAGAAGAGTGGGTTCTGTTTTGCTCTCACATCCCTGCCGTCATGATGCCCACAGGAGGCTTTGAGTTAAGGCGGCTTTTTTCGCAGCAATATGGAGCCGCCTCGATGCCGCATCCGTCTTACCCCGGGAGATGCGGCCTGGTAGGAATCCAAAATCTTCAGGCGGTGGTTTCAGCTTCCCTGAGTAGCACCTCCTCCAACCATTTTAGTTTGCTGCTTCTTTTTTTTTTTTTTTTTTAAGATTTTATTTATTTATTTGAGAGAGAGAATGAGAGAGAGAGAGCACATGAGAGGGAGGAGGGTCAGAGGGAGAAGCAGACACCCTGCCGAGCAGGGAGCCCGAGCAGGGAGCCCGATGCGGGACTCGATCGCGGGACTCGATCCCGGGACTCCAGGATCATGACCTGAGCCGAAGGCAGTCGCTCAACCAACTGAGCCACCCAGGCGCCCCTAGTTTGCTTCTTTTTGGACAGACCAAACTGTGGCTCCTGTGTTTATCCACAGAGATGGGGAGGGTTTTTTCCTGCCAGGGAGGAATTCTCTTCTATTAGAAATGTTCTGTTTGAACTCCCTTTAATGTGCCCCTAATTGTTTGAGAGTCACCTACAAAAGGTTCCATTGAAGTACTTGCTTGTGCACAACGTTAACTTTCAGTGGTTTTAAAATCTTGATATTATTGTCTCTCAGCGCAGAAGATATTCGTTCTGTATCATCTTAATACTACCCTAACCATCCTGGTACCTTGGAAAGGCTACCTCACGTTGTGCCTAAAAAGAAAGCTAACTTTTCCAGTAGTGAATATAACATATTGTGTCTCTAGAAAAATACTAAATTTTAAGTATGATTTTGCCCCAAACAAACACTGAAACCCTTTGTCTTAACTTCTTGGTGGCCCAGTGGCTCTGGAGGGGAGTGGGGAGCGTGAGACAGCGATCTGCTGCCATCTGCTGGCGGGTGCTCGCACAGCCGCCCCTCTCCCTCGGGCTGACCCAGCCAGCTCACGGGATTCCTGTTAACTGGGAGAAGTTTGTAAGCGGTGAAGTGAATACAAGGAAAATTGTCCCTGCTTTCTTTACGAAGTTTTGAGACACTTCTCATAATGAGACGGGGTGACTACTGTTTGTCACTAATTAGCTACTGGAATTGTTCTTATTTCAAGAAATTTCTTAAATAATTAGCTCACAACATGTGCCAGAAACAAACAAATATATTTTTGTTTTTAAGTACAGTAATTCAAAACCATTTGACTTCAAAGATGTTATCATTATCAAAGCTAAAAACGGATTCTGCATGAATGATAATTTGAGGAAAATTCTTCATTTAAACTCATTTATGTTTTTTACCCTCCCCTTAAGTATCAGGTGCATATCTTAACCAAACTGGCTGCAGAACTGAACAAATTTATGCCGGAAAAAGTGGCCGAGGACACAAGCAGTATTCTGCGCTCCCCGATGCCTGGTGTGGTGGTGGCCGTCTCTGTCAAGCCTGGAGACATGGTAAGGACCGCGCCTGTCTGTGGGATGGGGCGGACTGAGGCGTGATCATGCTCCGTGCAGCTCTTTCTTGACTCCTGCTCCCCCCATGGAACAGCAAAATAGCTTTTGTGCATTCTCTGTCCAACTGGTGCACATTTGAAGTGGGTTAGTAACCAGATCTCTTGAGTGCCTCCCCCCTCAGAGACCTGGGACTAGAATAGAAATAAGGCCAGATTCATTCTGTTAACTGGTAGATTTAGTATTTTGGAAGTATTTTATTTAAAATTTCTATGTACTTTCTAGCTTTCTGGGCTTTGAGCATCCTTAAAGAACTGATACCAAGAAATAGCCCTTTAATGGGGGAACTTTCTGTATGACTTCTGGAGTAAATGGGAAGGGAACTGAGGAAAGTTAATTCCATAAACCGTGTAGTACCAGAGCCCTTCCGTTACTTGATACATATAATTTAGGATCACAGTTTAAAGCTTTTCATCTCGACCTTGTGACATTAAGGCACAAATCAAAGCTATATTAATATTTCCTCACATGTTCAGTCTTGCAATAACATGCTATGGACAGGTTGGTGGGATACATGCATTTCATAGAGCATGGATAGAAACCTCTATTGATTTGCAGCAAAAATAAGAAGAAAACAAAGATGCAACCAGACTTCTAGAGGATATTTAAATACTAGTATTTTTATTTACATGCTGGAAAATAATGGCCAAACACTATCATCTTCAATGGATGGTATGGTGATTCCATTTTGTATCTTGGTAAGTCACAGGAGTTTACGCATTTTCCCGTAAAGGGGCATTAAAACTGCCTCTCTATTTCTGTATTAACATAAGTAAAATGTTGAGAAGAACTCATGTAGTTGGCACTGGCTTCTAGAAAGATATTTACAATAAATGAAAATTAAGAAAAAACAATCAGCTTCAGCTGTTTAAATGATTAGTTCTGAAATTGGTAAGTGAAGTTGGAGAACTGACTTAGCAATTGCTTTTACCTGAGGATACGGAAATGGAACTCTACCTGCTTTTCTAGAAAAGCATAGAAGAGGCTCAGTAGCCATGAATTGTCATCTTTATTTTGATGGCATTGACATTCCTAGAAGAAAGTGCTCATTAAGACTGTCTTAAGGGGGCGCCTGGGAGGTTCAGTCCGTTAAGTGGCTGCCTTCAGCTCAGGTCATGATTCCAGGGTCCTGGGATCGAGTCCTGCATGGAGGCCCCGCATTGGGCTCCCTGCTCGTTGGGGAGCCTGCTTGTCCCTCTCCTTCTGCCACTCCCCTTGCTTGTGTTCCCGCTCTCTCTCAGATACATAAAATCTTTAAAAAAAAAACCAAAAAACAAAAAAGACTGTCTTAAGGATTTGGGAGAAGTGATACATAGAAATTACACATATGTGTTGCATATTGTGTATCTTCTTTCTAAAGGGTTAGGGTCGTAAGATGATGTCCCATTGGCCTTGATGTTAAGAATGCCTACACCAAGATATCAAATCACTATGTTGTATATCTGAAACTAATGTAATCTGTGTGTCCACTGTACTCAAATTAAAAATTTTGTAAAAATGCCTACACTTGGGGCGCTGGGGTGGCTCGGTTGAGCGGTGGACTCTTGGTTTTGGCTCAGGTCATGGTCTAGGGGCGTGGGATCGAGCCCCGCCTCCAGGTCCTTGCTCAGCAGGGAGTTTGCTTGAGGATTCTCTCCCTCTCCCTCTGCCCCTCCTCCTGCATGCACGGGCGCACTTTCTCTCTCCCTAAAATAAATAAATAAATCCTACACTCACACGCATCATCAGAGCAGTCTGTGGAATCTTCTAGCAACTAGCCGCGTAGGTTGGTAAATAACGTGGTGGGTTATTTTGTTTGTTTTCCCAGAAGATAAGCCTTTTCTAGAGGCTACATAGGCTGCCATCCTGAGCTTGTCAGTCCTAATTGTGTGGCTTTAATTATAAAATCACATTTGCACTTAAAAACTGTATAAGTGTGTAACTGAAATCCTTACTTTTCCAACACCTGAGTCAAAACCTGAAGGGAGGCTGGAGGGGGCTCAGATTGTGGTCTTGAGCCTCCTTGGCACCAGCCTCCCTCGAGCCACTCCCGGGGCAGAGAACTGGGAGGATGCAGCCTCCTTGTTTCCAGCAACTGCTTTCTCCTGGTCTAGCTTCTCCAGACACCGGGGGGGGGGGGGTTAGCCTTCATACTTTCCATTTCCTGGCTAATAATTTAATGTGGGAAAGCAAGGCATTTAGTAAATTGGAACAATGTGGTATTAGTCGTTGGTTCATTGGGGTAGCTCAGATACTGAAAACCACCACCAATAATTAAATGTTGGTATTGGAGAAGGGTTTAATTTGAGAACTAACTGTTAAGAATATGTTACTGTGGCGTAATGGGACCTCTATTTTATGTAGTCCTTTAAAGACAGATATGGGGGGTACACCCCTTAGGAGCAAATTGGCTCCTAAGGTCTGTGTTGTTCGCCTTACCCAGAAATGAATGCTCTCCGCATGCCCGTGCCTAGGCTGGTCAAGGAGAGCGCGTGCTTTCTTTAATTCTTCTCTCCAGCTTCCCATTGCCACTTTTGTTCCCTGCACAACTTCCTTTCTTATTCTGTGCCATTGTGTTTGATAAAACGGTATTTTCTCTTGAGTTATTATTTGCAAAAAGTGTCCCAAACTGCTAATACTGTCACCAAATGCAGGGGGAGAAGTTTCATCGTGGACTCTTAACAGCAGCTTCTATAATTAGATCTGCCTTGTGTAATTAAAACCCAAGAAACTCTCCTTTGACCAAAGGCAGAGCACTTACTTGAGGCCATTATGAGAAAAGAATACTGGTAACTTTAAAGTTTCGTGGTTTTAAATTATTTTAGCACTGCGGGGCATGTTGTGTTGTGCTTAGTACTAACAATAGCTGAGCCCAAGTTCTACTTTTATCGGTAGAAAGATAATGGAATCAATCATCTCTGTGTGTTTTCAAGGAAAACAGGACCTAAGAGACAAATGGGGGCCTATAACTATTCTCTTATTCTTTGAAATGTTGTGTTTTTTTTGTAATAGTTTAAATTTCAGTAATCTGTAATTTTTATATTTAGGTTAAGTAAAGCCTGACAGATCTTAGAATGGTGGGCCTGGCAATAATGTGTTCCACAAAAGCATCACATAAATAATAAATAATAAATCTGTTTTGTGAAGTGAAACGTCTTAACGGAGTTAAAAAAAAAAAACACCACCTCAGGGCAAAATGATGTGGGGTGGCTATTCAGAAGTAATAAATGCACTCAGCTTCCTGTGGGAGAGGAGAGTCTTTCTCCTCCTTGAGCACAGAGGCTGTGTTTTTTTGGATTCATATGGCAAAAGTTTCTGATGTCTTTCCATGTCTCTTACAATAGTATTTGACATTAAATGTGGCAGTAAAATCATTTTTTTAAATGATTGTACAGTAGCCTTTTTGTACATGTGGGGAGGGGATTCTGGTCAACAGACAGTCAAATGCCTACAAACAAACCCAATAATAAACAAAGTAGGAGTGGATTATGGAAAGTCAGGAGTCACCCATTTAATTCAGAAAACAGTTGATAGAATGACTTTGATATGCCTTTAGTCTGTTGGGCCTTTTTGTTTGTTTTTTTGTAATCCACCCTCTGAAAATACTTTCATGACTGATTTTCATTTCCGTTGGAAAAATACCTATTTTTCTGTATATTTTGCACTGTCCTAAACTGAGGGCCCTTTAATCCAAGACAGCATTTTTTTAATAATTTGTTTTAATTTTTAAAATGCCTACCTTTATGAAACTGTTGAACAAAAATATTAGAAACACACATTCTCTCAGAATAAGGGCAGAGCGTACCGGCCAGCTTTAGGCTGAGAGCTGCCAAAATGTCACAGTTTCCATTTTGACTCTAAAGCGTAAAATATAGTCATTCGGGACACAGTTGTTTTGTTAGCCCTTTGATACCAGAAACAAAGGACAAAATAAAAATAAAAAATAAGGCAACCCAAGCGGAGGTTTTACTGTTGCAGCGAATCAGGATTTCTTCTGAGTTAGCTTCCGATTCAGCAGACCTCTCAGATTTGTTACAGAAATATCCATCCTATTCAATACAGTAAGAACTGAGACATGGACCAGGAGTGGGCGGTGTCCCCATTTACGTGGCTTTCTTTTGTAATTATCACTTGTGAGACCAGGTCAAATCCTAGATTGGCAGTGAGTACCTGTTGCTGCTTCGCTTGCCACGTAGCCTGTTCAGTGTCGGTGAGACAGGCCTGGGAGTATTTTTGTGGGGCCAGGATGGGGAAGATCCGCTGCGTACTGGAACCGGCCTTTAGCAGAAGGGGGAGTGGGTGTTTGGGACTGTTGTTCTCGTGCACGGTGTCTTGGGCAGAAAATGGAATCCTATCAAGTGCACTCATGAGAACATAAAATTTGTCATCGTTAATAGGCGTACCACCCAGATTTCGCCCTGATGTTTGTCCCCCTTGGGTGCGCTCCTTCAGCGCTTCTAGGGGAAGGCTCCCGAACAGGGGGATGGCCAGTGATCCCGAGACCCAGGTGCACCGTTTCAGACCATGGTGCTCACACACACTCCTTTGCCCCCAAACCTCTGTAACTGAGCCCACAGCCGATCCTGGGGAGGTTGCGAATAAACTTGGCCCGAGACCTCTGGTTTTCAAATCTTGAAGAAACAGGGGTGCCTGGGTGGCTCAGTTGGTTAAGCGACTGCCTTCGGCTCAGGTCATGATCCCAGGGTCCTGGGATCCCTGCTCATCTGGGAGTCTGCTTCTCCCTCTCCCTCTGCCCCTCCCCCTCTGCTCGTGCTCTGTCTCTCGATTTCTCTGTCTCAAATAAATAAATAAAATCTGGGCGCCTGGGTGGCTCAGTCGGTTAAGCGACTGCCTTCGGCTCAGGTCATGATCCCGGAGTCCCGGGATCGAGTCCCGCATCGGGCTCCCTGCTCGGCGGGGAGTCTGCTTCTCCCTCTGACCCTCCCCCCTCTCATGTGCTCTCTCTCATTCTCTCTCTCAAATAAATAAAATCTTAAAAAAAAAAAAAATCTTGAAGAAACGGATTCGAAGCCTCCTTTGCTCTCAGGTGTCTAGATGAGCAGCGTTGGAATGGTCCCTCCTGACCTGGGTTTGTCTGGCAGGGACCTGCGTGCCTCGTACGGCCCAGTATCCACGATGGCACCTTTTCCCGGCCGAGCACCTGGCCTGACGGATCCCTTTTCCAGTTTCTGGATACCTTGATTTACAATCCTAAAATCACTACACTAACTACATTTTCATATTTGATAGCACTTTATTTGACAAGATGCCAGGTTTCCAGCCAAACCTCAGACTGTATTCCAAAGCATGTATAAATAAATCTATGCATTCATTATTTCACATTTTGAAACTTCAGATTACAAAACATTACACGCATGAAGGTCCAGAGGATAATACACGTGCTCAGATGCTCTCTGCTCATCTTTACCATATTTGCTTCCGAATGTACTTAACAATGAAACGTTGCTTATATGGTGAACTTGCCCTGGGGTCCCTCCTTAATCAAATGCCTGTCCTGCCTTCTTCAGAGGTGATCGCTACCCGGAATTTGGCCTTTTTGTAAAACTTTTCCAGATAACATTCATTTTTCAGTGTTAGGGTTAACTTTTGTTGGAGGTAACAGTTTGAGAATTTTTACAATTTAACTTAAGATAATGACCAGTATAAGAGAAACTATTTTTACAGATTCATCAGTAAGTTAAATGTTGCAGGCGAGTCTCCTGTAAGTTTGGCATTTGATTTTATTTTTCAAGAAATGATCTGCTTGGGATTAGAGGCTATGTTATCCTGGTCTTAACCATTTTTGAAGATGGCAGTTTGCAAACTTACCAAGATTCAAAAGATCTTTCCTCACCCTTTTGCTTAAAAAAAACCCAAAACAACAAAAACCAAAAACATGGAGTCACTGAGTACTTGAAGACCGCATACTTCACAGAGATAGAGGATCCAGACTGATCTCTTAAAGATACTGTGAGCTCTTCTCTCACTCTAGGGGCTTTGGCTCCAGTTCCAGGGCTAACTTCGAGGGCAGGAGGGAGAAATGTTTTTCATTTTAAGGAAAACTGGACTTGTATTGGCCACGACTCCGTATTCACTCCCTGCTCGGTCGCCCACTGCACAGTGTCAGGGAGGTGGCCCTGGGCAGCCAGGGGAGCCGGGCCAGCGTGGGGCAGGCAGGGACGCCGAGTCCCCCCAGCCAGCAGCCTTGGTGGATGCGTCACCCCCCTCGCGCGTGCCCTTCGCCGTGAGTCAGGTGGCCGGCACACAAGCCCATTGCCGGAGGCCTCAGACTGTAGATAAGGGGTTTGGTGGCATTTCTGTCACTGGCCTCCTCTTTCTTTGTAATTTGACGATGGTTCCTTCCGTCGTCACTGCTTAAATACTAGACGGTCTCCCGGGGTCTTTCTCCCTCCCTCTTTACATGAAGATGTTGGGATGTGAATGCACATTTCTTCTTCTTCGGGAAATATCAGGGGATATTTACCAGCCTATCTTACAGGCTCAGAAAGAGGAAGTTATTATAATCAGATTCTAGCAGTGCCTTTTAACCAAATCTGAGAGGCCTTTTTCTCGTGGCTGTTAACTGTGTCTTTCTTCAGATCTAAGGGCCGTAAAATGCATTGCATTCAGGCACCTGTGTTCTAAGTAGAACAGCCTTTAAAAATGTAATTGAAGGATTTTCACTTTTGTGGCGTCGTCAGCGGGGCTGATATTGATCCGCACTTTCGGGTGGCCCGGTGCGGGAGAAGGGGGGACTGCGGCGGGCCGGGAAGCCCTCCGAGCCTTCTGTCTCATTTGGCAGAAAAACACAGAACGTAGGACAACAAAAGAAGGGCTCCCTTTTCCATAAAAAGTCTTCCTCCCACCCACCCCTCTTCCCCAAAAAGGGGACTTAATTTTTCAGCTGCACCCAGTGATTTGGTGGTGCTCACTCTTGCATTGAAACAGTTGCTGTCTGAACAGGCAGGAAACAGTTTTCTTTTAATTGCTGAAATCGTTCGGAAGTGCTTCGTGCCCTGCTTCTACACAGCAGATGCTGTGCATTAATGGGCCTGCGTAGAAGTGACCCAGGGTTCCTTGCAGCGGGCCCGATTTTGAGCAGAGGGTTTAAATAGCTTATTTATTATTTTGTATAATCTGGCGTACATTATGTGCGCCTGCACGTGTCGCATTTCATGGTCTGCACTTGCTGGTGTCGTGTGGGTTTCAGAACCCGTGTTTCTCTCGTAATGTACTGGCAGCAGGTAAGCTCCAAATACCATCCATCAGGAGCTAATTTTTAATCCAGATACCGCGATGACGGATGAACCTGTCTTTTGTGTGAATGTTCAGCGCAGTAGAAAGCCATATGCCACTGGCACTGTTTCCTGTATGTTCTTTACGGTTGCCGGAGAAGTGGGCTGGCGGGGGGCGGGGGGAAGCCCCCCGTGACATTCTGTCCGCTTCCCGCCACCGGAAGGATAACCCCTCTAAAACAGCCCTGGTTTGGGACGACAAAAGAGAGGGTATAGGGGCCCTTTTCGAGGAAATCCGACTCCCGTACTCATTTTCTTCATCAGAAATAGGACTGCACACTCTTAATAGGGAACCTTGTTTTGTTACTCCCCGTCTGTTCAAAACAGACCTTCGCCCATTAGAAGGGCCGCCCCTGTGTGGGAAGAGCACAGCTGTTACTGTAAACCTCATCCCGTCACTGTATCACCCCCATTTTGTGGCTCTGAAGGATGAAATTGAGAAATGGAATACTGTGCAGTCAGCCTTTACATCTCCAATTTTAGGCCTTTGCCATCATTTTCATGCTTTTATTCCAAATCAAATAACATTAGTGAGCTACACCACCTTCTGATGAATGTCTGCTCTCGAGCACAGCTTTCAAGTCTGGACTTTTGGGGGCTTCCTTTTATGTTTGGTGGAGGTCTTTTTTCCCCCTCTTGCTGCTCGTTCCCTTCCTGCACTTTCTTTGAGCTTTCTTCATGCGTTCGCAGTCTGCATGATACAAGTTGCCAAGCGTGTCCCAGTCTTAGCGTGCTTTCCAAGAGGGACGTGTGCAGGGGAAGGTTCTGGGCCTTTTCATCTTTGGGGAAGGAGTGAGGCGAACTTGGTAGAAGGATATTGGGGGCTTTAATCAGAAATAAGGGGTTTAAATCATTAGCACAACAAAGCATACTATAAGCTTGAAGATAAAAGTCTCTGGGGAAAGGGTCCTCTGAAAATAAATGGGACTTGATAGATTTCCATATCATTTATAACTTCCCTTAATTACACTTGGAAGACTTGCCAGTAAAACTGGAAAATTGGCAGCCTATATCCATTAGAGTCATTTTGCCAACCATGGCAAGCAGCTGGCTTGACTGGATTTTATTTCCCATCACTCACAATTAATCATCAGCTGGAGATGTCTGAAACTCTTCAGCACGGAGCACTGCCGGGCGACATGCAGCCTCCTAAACATGCGAAAATCTGCTGAGTAAATGGGCCGGGTTTTCTCTCCAGCTTACTCATTTTGGAGCGAGGCAGGCCCCCGCTTAATGAGTGCGCTCTGATAATCGGATGCGAATGTGAACCTTGACCCCACGTCAAAGGAGAGGACGCAATAAGCCGGATGAAAGATACAGGACTCGGACCTCCAAACTTTACACCAATTAGACAGGGAGCAGGGAAGTACATCAGGCTGACTAGGTTTATCAAAAAGACTTGCGAGGCTTGTGACCATTTTGTAAGCCCAGTGTTGGAGACCTCCTGTCACAATCAGTGAGCCTTTATCAGATGATGCACAAAAGTGTTAGAGAAGTGTGCGCGCAGAGCCCTCGGTGGCCGTGCCCTCCCGTGTGAGCTGTCCCAGCGCTCCCTGCCCACGAGCACCCGGGGAAATGCGGAAGGTGTCCCCACGACCTTCCGAGCCCCGCGGGCGCAGGCGGGCCGCCGCCTCTGCACCCCAGGCTCCGCGATCGAGGGGGACACGGGGCGGGGGGCGGGGAGACACACAACCCCGGGCGGAGCACCCATGGCAGCGCATCCTGCCATCTCGGAGCTCCTCTGGCTGGGATTGTTGAGGGATGAAAGAGTGTGAGTTTAGATCAAGTCCATGTGTGTGTGCAACACGATTCTGCTGACCAAGACGTCCTTCCCTGTTTTGTGGGGTTTCAAGGAGCGACTTCCAAGCGTTCTTTCTCTTCTAGGGATGAATGCGTGAAAACAGACCATAAAACCCATTGCCCAAGTGAGCAGAGAGGGAGCAGTGGATCACTTAAAGTTCCATCCAGACTGCAGTGGAAATGGAGACCTGCAGACCAAGGGAGGGGACCAGGAGGGGACCGGGAGGGATCAGGAGGCCGGAGCTGTGAGGATCGAGGATCGGACGTAGATTCAGGACAGTGCTGCCGGGTGGCCCCTGTGAATCCAGAGGCACCTTCTCTGAAGTCCGTTTAATCGAATTACCAGAGTGACACAATAAGAAAGAGGGGGGTATTTTAACTTTGGGACTTTCCCACCTCTGCTGATTACCTCTGTCTAAATGAGAGGTTTTGTTTTTCTGAGTAGTGTGACTGCAGCCCTGCCACTTGAGTCACCTGGGAATCACGCAGGGTACGAGCCCCCAGAGCCAGCCAGGAGGGACGACCAGTGGGCAACGGGAGCAGAGCCCCGTGAACTTGTGGCCGGTCTCCCGCGGGCCCTGATCTCCGCACCGGCGTGGCCGGCTCGAGCCTGGTGTGGGGTCGTGGCCCAGGCTCCACCGCCCTCCAGCGTGGGCCCTGTGGCATCCTTGTCAGGGTGGTCTGTGCCCCATTGCTGTGACCACCGCAATCTCCCGGGTTCATTTCCTTCTCCTGTTTGCATTAACTGTGAATCCACTTACTTGAAGATCCCATAAAGAACCAGTGAGGGGCGCTCTGTCTGGCCTGCAGATTCTGAGCCATGGGCTGAGCAGCTGAGAGGGGTCAAACCTGCCGCAGAGGGGGTAGGTTGTGCCCCCCACCCCCTAGAAGCCCACCGGGTCGGGGATGGGCTTTCAGACGACAGCAGGGGAAGCCCGGCTGGGTGGGGGCCGGGAACCAAGCTTGCCCAGGTCCCCGCCGTGGGCACCCAGAGGTGGCGAGCCGATGACTACTCTGTGGAGAGAATTTCGATTCCGTCACGTTGAGTTTCAGATCCATTTCCAGGGGCCTGGGCGGGACGCTCTGGCCCCTCGGGCTCTGAGCGAGCGTGGTGCGGGTCCGGCCGCGTTTTGGGGGTGGGGGGGTGGGGGTAGCTACGTGGCAGGTGCGGCCCCGGGGGCCTTGCCC
Source organism: Mirounga angustirostris (assembly GCF_029215605.1). Taxonomy (NCBI): domain Eukaryota; kingdom Metazoa; phylum Chordata; class Mammalia; order Carnivora; family Phocidae; genus Mirounga; species Mirounga angustirostris. Next base: position 10,912,145 of record NW_026991711.1, on the reverse strand, counting down.
TTCTTCCGTCTCCTCTCGCGGGGTCCCTGCCTGCCCTGAAGGGATGACGCCCTGCCCGCTGTCCTTGCGAAGAGCAGAAGAGCAGAAGAGCAGCCCTCGCGTGCGTGCAGACCCTTCACTCTCTGTGGAATGCAGCCGCCGGGGGGGGGGGGGGGGGGGGGCAAATGAATCCAAGCGGGCGGGGAGCACGGAGCTGCAGAGCCCAGCTCCCCAGCACAGCGTCTCTCCTCTGTGCCAGCACCGAGGCTTTGGCATCCCCTCTCTTCCTAGATTTCTGTGCCAGGAAAAGGCAGCCCACCACCTGATCAGCGGAGGGAAGGAAGGCGCGGGGCGCAGGCAGCCCTGACTGCCAGCAAGACAGCTTTGTGCCGCGCGGGGGGCCGCGGGGGCCCGGGAGGGAGCTCGGGCATCATCTGGGGAGTGCGGGGAAGAACATTCTCCAGGCACTTCTGCGACTCCGGGCCAGCACAAGCCGCACTGGTGTGAGTGTCCGGGAGCCCCCCACCAGGATGCCCACCAGCACCCCAGCGTAGCCAGCCAGTTGCCCGAGGAAACTCAGCTTTACCGTGTCAAAAACTGGGAGGCCCTTTTCACAGAGAGAGGAGAATGGGGCCCAGCTCCTTGGTGCTAACCCATCAAGGGCAACGGAAAGAGAGTCTATAGAGCGGCTTCACCCGGGGAGCTCATTCCCGGCCCCGCGTGGATCTCCCCTCCCAGTGAAGGCGGGTGGAGCTTGAGCCAGTGCCCGTGGGAGCCGCCGGCCTCCACGCGAGGACCGGGCAGGCTGCTAGCAGTCGCTCCCCCCGTCGGAAGGCACCTTCCAGGAGCCACCTCGTTGTTACTTGTCATGTGTCGCAGAGGTTGAGACAGTGGTCCCCCTGGCTGACTGCTCTTCCCAGCTCCCCAAGGCTGCCGATGGAAGCACTCCAGTTTGGGGTGACAGCCTTGCAGAGATAAAATTCACGTCCAGTGCAGGTCGGCCCCTCACCGTGCACATTTATGGTTCTCGTCTATTCCTGGAATTCATTGTGCAGCCATCCCCCTCGTCAACCTAGAACACTTCCTCCCCGCTCAGAAGAAACCCTGCGTGCGTCAGCAACCACTCCCCTCTTCTTCCCAGCCCCCAGAAACCACAGGTCTTGCCGTCTGTAGAGATGTGCCAAGTCTGGACATTGCCCAGAAGAGAAAAACGTTCCATTTTGGCCACATCTCTGTGGCACTTGGTGAAGACAGAGGGAATGGCCCTTCTCTGCTGCCTCCCAGAGATTCACTTGGAACATGAAGTATTAGAGGTCGTTGCTGCTGTTTGGGTCAAATTTCAGAGCATTTGACAAAGACTCTCTTGATGGCTTCACCCCTGAGTGGTGGTGTTGCAGAATCAGAAGGATTTTAAAACTTGTCTTTTTTCCTGTTCGTTTTTCCAGGTAGCAGAAGGTCAGGAAATTTGTGTGATTGAAGCCATGAAAATGCAGAACAGTATGACAGCTGGGAAAACTGGCAAGGTATGTCCCCAAGCTCCCCCCAGCCCTTGCCAGCTCTGTGACAGGAAGCAGAACTTCCACCTTTGGCTCTTGGGTGGTTGGGCCTGGAAGGGACCGTGGAGGTGACCCCCGCCAGCTCGTCGCTCCTGCAGAGCGGGACATTAAGACTGGGAGCTCTTTCCGCCTGGCACCCGTGTGTCCCTGCCTCATGGAGCATCTGTCTGACGTGCAGGTAGTCAAAGAACAATTGTTCTTCACCTTAATGTCTTTCAAATTAAAGGGTCTTTAATTTTTAATGTTTACGTCTGTCTCGGAGTCCGTTAGTTATCTGAGACTTAGGTGACACGGCAGGAACTGGTTTTAGAGATTGCAAGAATTAATGTAACTCTTCAGACACATGAATTAATTCAGACACAAGAATTAATGTAACTCTCCACAAAGAGAACAGTTCAATTTTAGATCAAGAGGAGCAGAAAGCCCCATGTACACATGTGGGACATAATGATTTAGGGAGAAAAAAATAATGGAATTGTATTTCCCCTGAAACTTGTTAAGAGTAAAACTTCTCACATGTATTTTCTCCTTGAGGAAAATAGAAAAGTCCTTTTAATAATAACTTCATTATTCTTCCTGCTTCTGCAAAGATGCCACCCATAGCAGAGGGAGCCTTTTCTGAAGGACAGTTTGGTTTGGGGGGTCTGCGTCCTGGAGCGAGGCAGGGTGGGGTGGGGCAAGGAGAGGGCAGAGGCCGCCGTGGCCTGCGCCATGGGAAGCGGAGATCGAGCCCTGGGGACATGGGTGCCCTGGCAGAGGGGCACTGCCGGCCCACACTGGCATTTGCATCAGAGACAGAGAGGCCCAGTTTAGGGCGGGCGGGCCTGGAGCTGGCTAGTCAGGCTGGAAGGGTGTTTGGGAGAGAAGGCCACGATTGGGGAATCCTGCCTTCTACATCAGATTCTTTTTTCTAAAAGTGAACCCAAAATGGTCTTTGTTCTTGTAGAAATTGTTGGTTTTGCTCCGTGGGATTACTTAACATTTCTGCTGCCTTAGTGTCATGAAATGTCCGGGTGTGATGGGAACTTGGCCTCATTTGGAGGGACCCAGAACATATATATATGTCCAATGCATGCCGAGGGCCCCTGTTGCTAGACTGAGGTACTAATACACAAATGAATGCGGCCTTAGTTCCCCAAAGGAGCGTGGGGCCCTCATCTGTCGGTGTGTTCGGGGTCCCCGCGGTCTCACGGTGGCTTCTGGGTCCCATGTCTCCGGAGGCTCAGCCGATCCCTGGCCATCGGTGGCCCAGAGCCGCTTTCAGGGCGTCGATGGGCTCCGGGTCAACCTGTACTTTGGCCTGACCGCTATCAGCTGGAGTCCTTCCTGCCCATCCCATTTCCTTCTGCGCCCCAGCAGGGCGCCCCAGGAGTAGCCGGAGCCCCAGCACAGAGGAGCAGGCCCTGGTGAGCCTCGGGACAAGCAGTCCTTATCTGGAGAGCCATTTTTCCTCTCGGAGAAAATTCACAATGGACGCCAGTCCTCCACGTCGTCATCACAGCATGCAAGACGTGTCCTCTGCAAACATCGGAGGCCCCAGATCAGAGTGGGCAGCCACTCAGGGCCAGCGGCACCCCCAGGCCTTTGAAATCGTCACTGCTTCGGTTCACGGGGTTCTGAGGGCTCCAGGGCCACAATTCAAGGGAGAAGGCCCCTTCTGGCCTTGCAGTTCCTAGCGGAGCCGCGAGGACACAGGCCAGGGCACCGAACCCGGCGTCGCAGACATTCTTCCCGTTTGCCGGGTGCCCAGATGCCCAGATGCCCAGGAAGGTCGAGCCCGCCATGTGTCTTCAGGCCCAAGCAAGAACCTCCTGACAAGTCAGAAGACTGCCTCTTCTCCACCCCATACCGCCCGCCCATTTTAAAGTGGAACACAAATTCGGGAAAGCAAAACCTGACTAGAGCCGAGATAAATCCACGGACCGGGAGGGCACAGTGGTGCGGGGGCGGGGGGGGGCTCAGTGGCTGCTCCATGTCGGGCCACCGAGACCACACGGCCACACAGCTCCGCAGCATTTCCTTTCCCTTCAGAAGGAAGTTTATGATCTCAGGCTAAGGGCTTTCTCCTCTTAATTAGGAGTCTTGTCTGATGCTTGTATAATTGTGTGGTGGTTTTGTTTTCGTGTTTGAACACTAAGTACACCAGTAACTCCCAGTAACTCCGACCATTTCTGCCGCCTGAAGCCGCAGAAGAGCTTGGGAGTGCTGGCTGTTGAGGGCTCGTGGGGCATCAGTGCGCCTGGCTTCTAGGGTGCCGTCCAGCTCCGCCCCCAACGAAGAAATGTCTCTTCATTTCCAGAAATGGGTGACGAGACGGCTCCCTCAGGTCTGGTTAATAATTCTGACTCTCCCTCCTTTCTTTCTTTTTTTTTAATTCAAGGTGAAATCAGTGCATTGTAAAGCTGGAGACACAGTTGGAGAAGGAGATCTGCTCGTGGAACTGGAATGAAGTATTTATAGCCTTTCAGTCATCACCCAATTTAATTAGCCATTTGTATTATTATTCTTTCACACTCAATTTATTCAAGCGTTTTGCAGGAACACCCCTGTGCAGCAGATTTTACATGGTCATATTTATTCCACATATAGTCAAAACCAACATTCTGCCAAAAAATCACCAATGGAAATTTTTATTGATATAAATACTTGTACATATGATTTGTACTTCTGCTGTGAGATTTCCTAGTGTCAAAATTAAATCAATAAAGCTGAGCATTTGTCTAAATATTAGTTTGCCCTTTTTTTGAACGAAGACAACGTACATAAGAGGCTATTGGCTGTGCCAGTAGCCTTGAAATACTAGCGTTCCATTGTGATCCTTCAAAAAACTTTCTGTAAATCCCAGTTCTTTGCCTTCGTCTCACTGAATTATCATTTACCACCTTCATAATCTGTTTCCCTGCTTCTTCCTGGTTGAGGACCTCGCTCCCATTTGTGGCTATTCTGAACTTCCAAAAGCCCGCGGGGGGCCACCGGGGAGTTTGGAAATCCCTCCTGCGCGGCTCCCACGGGTGAGTGCGGGGCCCACGGACCCGGCGGGCGGCCCCCCTCCCCCTCCCCCAGGCTTTGCTGGGGCTCTCTCACCCCAGGAGTGGTGGGTGTGGCTGCCACAAGCCCATCAGTTGATACCCATCCTTGCCTTTTTGTGTTTTTGTGAAGCAAGTTTCCAATTAAGAAAATAGGGCTAAAAATACTGATCCTGTTTTTATGCCAGATGCAGTTAGTGATCACAGTCTACCATTAAGTCGAAGAGCGAGGGAGCTCTCCCAGCGGAGAACGAGGTTACTAAGGATCAGCAGCTGCGTTGTCAGTTGCTTCTGAAATTCTTGGAATACGTTTCATACTTTGCTGGTAAGGAAACAGAGGCAGAGTCGTGCGCGGATCTGAATCTACACTGACAGATTATCAGATGGAGGTGGGTAGTAATTGGTACTTCGTGCCTTGCTAAAATTATTTTAAGTGCTGTTTGTATTTGGAAGCTAAGCTTTCTGTCAGGCCTGAAGAACAAATTACTAACGTGTTGGTTCTTCTCTGAAAGGCCACCCAACCCCCCAAATGCTGCTCCCTTCGGAGGCAGGGACGGCACCTTGCCACTGGGCCTCGGGCTTGGGTGAGCTTCCATCTGAAATCGGGGTGTTCAGCAGCATCTGCCAGCAAGTAGGTGGCTTGTGATTTTGCCAGATTAGAATGAAAAGAACCTTCTACCAAGGAAGTAAAGCCCCCTCCCCCTCCCCCAAAAAAGCCAACAGTAGTACCAACACTTTTAAATTTGGTTTCCTAAAACATCCAGTTTAATATTATATGATCATCTTTAGTAACTCCTTCTTTAATAAGCTTGATCTGAAAATTGTGAATACTAATGTTTTATATGCTCTAAAACTACCCCAAACACAATGTTTTTCTTGAGGTTCTTTTATTACACGGAGATAACCCAAATCAGTTTAAAAAATTATTCTTCTTGCTGCCCCAAGTTAGAATCAATACAGTAGGGTTGCTAAAATCTAGCTGCTACACGAAGTCTACATTTTAAATGTTATCTTCAGATCAAAGCAAAGCAAAAAAAAAAAAAAGTGACATACGAGTTCTTGAAATGTCATTTAGGGAATTAGGATCCTGAATTTTCCTTATCTGATCTATTCAAGCCCATGGCATTCTGGAAGCGGCAAGCAACAAAGCGCTGTCGGCTAGACAGACTTCAGGCACAATTTTGTGATCAGTGTGTCAAAATATTGGGAAAAGCAGCTGCAGCTGAAAAAGAGATTGTTCCTTTTCCCACAGATCGAGTTTTATAAGTGTTTCAAAGGACGTTCTTACGCGGGTGCGCGGAGTGCAGACGGGCTGAGGGCGTCTCATGGTCGGGGCTCCGGCCCCCGGCCCCTGGCGGACGCGCGGGGGATTGGCCCTCGCGCTTGTCATCTGTCCTCCCGCCGAGTGTAGCGAAGCCCGTGCTCCCCCTGGAAGTCGTAGTCGTCGTGGTGCGGCAGGCGGACCCACTCGGGTGCGTAGGTGACCGTGCTGTACACGAAGCACTGCAGGGTCCCGTCGGCGGCCGGCGTCTCCTCGGGCGCCCCGCGCGCGCCCTCCCACTCGAGGACCGCGACCTGCAGCGGGGTGCGCTGGTACACGTCCGGGCAGCCCTCAAACTCGTCGAGGAAGCTCAGCATCCGCTCGTCCACGGCGTAGATCTCGCCGAGCACGAGGCGCCCTTGCCCCGGGAGGTTGAGCAGACGCGGGATGTTATGTTCGCCCGCGATGACCAAGGGGTAGGCCTCCAGCGTGCGGCCCCGGCCGCGGAAGGCGGCGCGGCCGTTGGTGGGGTCCAGCAGGACCTTGTGGTTGGGCTGGCCTCTCTTCAGGGTCCCGTACACGAACACGCGGGCCATGAGGGCCAGGAAGCTGCGGGGGGAGAGCAAGCAGACGGTACCCACGGTCCGGGCAGAGCCCGCAGGCTGGGTGGGGGTTGGACACTTCGGGGAGGGCCGGGCAGGCAGCAGGCCGGGCTCTGCTGGGCCGGCGGGACTCGCGACGGCAGCCCAGCCCGGAGCCCCCTACTCTGCACCATCCCCGGCGGGCTCGGCGACGCCGGGAAACACGCCACCCTTTACCGGCTACTGGGCGAAGGCACTCGGGAAAGAACAGACGTGTCCGCAGGAGCCAGCCTGTCTGGGATGAAGCCCTGCAGAGCTGCTGTTTCTTAGACCAGTTAGTTTTTAATGTTTTTGAAAGGACTTTAAAAATTACACTATAAATATTTTTTATGGCTACGTTCGAGATACCAATAAGCAAACATACATACACGTACACACACACACACGTCTATAAAGTAGTCACAAGAGCTCGTTCAGGTTTCAGCACTAAGCTTCTATTCTGGTTCTGGCGGCAGGACGCAGCCAACTTGAACGATCACACCTTCCGGTTCCTCTCCAAGGTCCTAGAGGCTAATGAGGCTTCCCTGTGACTCGCTGTGACTCAGCGCAGCAACCTTGGCTCTCGTGTGAAGGTAGTTACCGCTCACCTGGGTCTGGGCCACAGATGGTTACATAACTGAGAAGAGCCACCTGTGTGAAAGTGACTCCAACAAAGCTGATGAAGTTCAGGCGGGCCCCCTCTCCTCGGCCTGGCGCCTCGCCGGCCTCCTTCCCGCGCTATGTGCTGGCGGCAGGCCGCCAGCAGCCAGGGCCCCGGGGGGGCACCGCGCCCTCATGTCAGTCCCGTGGCAAGTGGCCCTTGGAGAAGTCACACTAGGCCCGCGGGACTTCCACTTTTGGTGTGGGGTCTGGGCCTCGCTCCACCTGCTCAGGGCGTCTGGGGAGGGCGCACGGCCCCCGAGACCCACACATCTGCCGACGCCTGCCCACTCGTCTCCCGTCCACTGCCTCGGTCACCAGCCTGCGGAGCGTCAGGAGTTCCGCGGGCTTCGGGTAAACTGAGGTCGGAAAGGCTTGGCCGTGGGAGCACCAGGCTGCCTGTGCAGGTGCGTGCTGGGCACCGTGAGCAGGACGGGGACGCGGTGGGAGCTCTAGTTCTGTGACTCTGGTCACAGGGAAGGACAAACTAGAGCTGTGGGGTGTGAAGGGGGGGCGTGCTGGGCACGGAAGTCTGGAGGTGAATCAAGGAGAAGCTGGAGCGCAGGTACAGAGGGATGAGGACCATGTAGGCACCCAGGGCCGCTGCTGGGGGACCAGGGAGGATGGGCAAACCTGGGCACAGAGGGCGTCGAGAGGAGCGACGCGGACAGAGGGGTGGGCTGCACACCAGCCCTGGAGACCAGGCATTTGGGAGGAGCCTCCTGAGTCCCTGACACTTGCATCCTGGCTGCTGGCACCATCTGTCCACAGCTCCTCCCAAGGGAACCCTGGGCCCAGCCCTCCCTCACCCTGGTCGCCATCACCACCCTCGCCCAAGGACTGCCCCCAACCCCAAATGGGCCTACTTCTCTGCTCCCTGCAGCCTCTCCCCAGGGCAGCGCCCAGAGGGTCTCAGCCACGCTCCACGGCTCTCCTCCCCGCCCCCCCCCGCCCCGGGCCATCCCCAGGGGGTGCTTGCCCACCTGGAGGCCCCTTCACAGAGGCCGCCTCGGGGCTGGCCCAGAGCGGCACCTCACCCAGCCCTGCGTCGCCCTCACTTGCTCTCCACGGTGCCTGTTCTCTAAGTGTCCTCTAAGTGGTCCTCTTCCCTGCCAGAGCCTTAAGAGCTGGAAGGAAACTTGGAAACATCTCGTCCGGTGATGCCTGCTCTCAGGTTTGGTGAGGATCTAAGAACGCACAGCCCGGCAAAGCCAGTCCAAACTGGAGACGCGCTCCTCTCGACCACTGGTGCCCTAGCTTTTCTCTTTGATTAAATTTTAAAGTAATATGTGTCCATAATGTAAAAAGTCAAATAGCTTTACCAGAACAATGAAACTGCCTACTCTCTTCCACTCCCTGGAGGCAACACTTCTAAGCCTTTAAGCTGTGGCATTTGGTATTTGTCTTCATATTGCTGATGACTCACGCACTGCTACTTCCTGAGGTTTTAAACTACGTCTTACCTGCCAGGCTCGCATGGTGGTTTAAAGCGCAGACTTTAGAACCCAATTGCCTGGGTTGTGACTTGAGGCAAACCACTTAACCTCTCCGCCTCGGCTGTAAAAGGAGGTCCTAATGGCAAGCTGCTGGGGGGCGCTGCTGGGAGCGGCGGCTCGGCGGGTCGCTGCGCCCCCACGGCCCAGCTCGTCCTGCCCGGGAGGCCCGCGCTCCCTGCTGGCTGGGCTCGTTCCCGCCACAGGCGCTGCGCCCCACGCCCCGAGCCCCGAACGCGCGCCGCGCCGCCCTGCCCCGCGTCCCTCCGTCCCTCCCTTTGACTCCTGTCACGGTTTCGGGCAGAGCCGCATTCATTTCAGCATCAGAACTATGTAAACACTGTTCTCAGATAAGGCACAGAGTGTACCATCATTAATTTCCTTTCTTGGACAACTTTTCTGTTTTTCTTGGAATTAAAAATTGCTTGCAGCTTTTTTCCCCCTCTGCTCAAGTTTCTCTGACAGTAATTCAGCCTCTCATTTTCCGAAAGTGCTGCAAGCATCCTTTCAGGCCTGACCACTGTTAAAGAACAAAAACTGAACTCAGTAAATGTGAAGATCTAATTGCCTTTATGACTCAATTCATGAATCCGGCAGCTTCCCATCTGGCCCATAGAGGGGATGCTCTGAGTTGCTGTACAAAATGGAAGGTTTTTACGGGAAGGCAGGTGGGGCAAGGAATTTATTAGCAAAAGAAAAGGATTGTTCCAGGCAAGGTCACCTTCCCTCAGGTGGCAGTCTTACTAGGCAGGTCACCTCCTGTACCTCCTGTTCCTCTGGGGGATGGGGGAGGGCCCACGTGACAGATTACTTCATCAGTGCAAAGCAGAAAATTCCTGATTGACCGGTTAAGACTACGTTTCTAGGCAGTCTGAAAGTATAATTAGGTTAGATGTAAAGTCCTGACTCAGTGACTTGGCCTAAAATGCAGCCATTTGGGTGCTTTTTCTGTTCTTTTTTGTTTTTTTAAGTTTATTTACTTAGGTAACCTCTATACCCAACACGGGGCTCAAACCCATGACCCCAAGATCAAGAGTTGCATGCTTTTCCGACTGAGCCAGTCAGGCACCCCCTGTGTCTCTTTTTACCACCAGGGACTGGGTTCCATTCATGGCGTGTCCTGCCATGCCACCCAGGGCTTCCCTGAGCCCCCGCATCCCGTGGCCCCATCTTCCTCAACTCCCTCATTTTGCTGAAGCTAATTCTTTCCCATCCTTAATTAACAGTGTGGCTCAGTGGAGAATTCTAGAAACAGTTTTCTTGAGAGCTTTAAAGGCATTCTTGTTTTCTGTTTCCCATGTTCTTGTTGAGAAGTCCAGTGCCATTGGACTCCACCATCCTCTGTTCAGGACTTGAGCTTTCCTCTCTGGAGACTTGTGAGGTCTTCCTTTTTCCCCTCAGATTCTGAGGTTACAGTGTATTTTTTTGTGTATGTGTGTTTTTTTTAAGATTTACTTGAGAGCGAGCGAGAGCACGAGTGGGGGGATAGGCAGAGGGACAGAGAGAACCTCAAGCAGACTCCGTGCTGAGCGCAGAGCCCAACGTGGGGCTCAATCCCATGACCCTGAGATCATGACCTAAGCTGAAATCAAGAGTCAGATGTTTAACCAACAGAGCCGCCCAGGTACCCCACTTCTTGTGGGCTTCCTTCATTCACTGTGCTGGGAATTTCTATCTGAAAACTCACCATCTTGGACCACGGGGAGTTTCCTTCTTGTTTCTACCTTCTTGTTCTCTTTCTGGTCTCCTAATACTCAGGTATTGTGTATCCTGGATTAATTTTCCCATTTTCTCTCTCTCCTCCCTTTTTCCAGGTTTTTTTCTTTATACTCTACTTAACTCTCAGTCCTTCTATGAATTTGTGTCTCTTTTTGCCATCATAGTTCTTTTCCAGCTCAAAGCCACCTCTCATCTTTGGGAAGGTATTAATTATCATGGGTTTGGGTGGTGGTTTTACGTTTTCATCTTTGCCTGCCTGGCTTTTTGTTTTGGTGCATGTTTCTTTAGAGGTTTTCTTCAAATACTGGTAATCCTTGGCTACGGGCCTTTCATGTTGAGAATCCAGACATCATATAGGCAATGAAGGCTCTGTGTGCGAGGGAGAGAGCCTGATGGTTGGCAAGCCTCTTTTGGGGGATCAGTAGGTTTGGGCGGTGCAGGCTGGGGGGGCACGTCAGATAACAGACTCTATAGGCATGCAGATTTCCTTCGATCTCGATTTTCTGGGTGCCGCCCAACCCCACCCCAGCTGGGACCAGTGTCCCCAGTACCAAGCCTCTCTGGACAGTGTCTCACCTGCTCCCTACTGGGAAGAAGAGACTGGGTGTCTGCTCCCTATACAGACTTTCACCCTTTCCTGCTGTTTCTGCCCTGACCCTCCTCTTCCTAGGCCCATGGGTCCGGAGTTTCTCTGGCCGTCTGCTGTACTGGTCAGCAGTTGCTTGCTGGCTTCGCACCACGCAGGGACTTGCCGGTGTCTGGTTTCTCCAGGCTGCTAAGTCATTTTCTGTCTTCCAGAATTTCGTTGCCCTCCCTCATCTTCTGTCTTTATGGGTCACTGGAGTGGTATTTAGGGAGAAAGCAGGACCAGAAGAGCCTGTTCCTCTTGAGTCTCCTTCTTGGGGAACCCTCACTGCAACAACCATGCCGCCATTTCACAGGGCCCTCGGCCCCTTCATCTTTCCAGAGGCTCAGTGTGAAATGGGATGGAAGTGGAGGTTCGGGAACCACTTGCTTAGAGGGGCGCTGAGAAGAGTTTATTGCACCAATGATGTGGGTGTGTTTTAGGTTGCCGAGAAAGCCAGTAAGGTGGCAGTCGTGGGCCCAGAGAGGGCTGGACATGGCTGGGGGACAGAGGGAGTATGCTTACAGAGGGGATTCGTGTCCCCTGAAGCAAAAGCATGAGGGGAGAACAGGAAGCAACCAAAGGAGAGGGAAAGGCCAGCAGGGCACTCAGGGAGCCACAGGGGAGCTGAGTTTGTCGCCCCAGAATATGCCTCTTTGGCAGGAGGATTACTTCAGGCTGATTATTTTTAAGAAACACAGGAGAAGCTCTGTTAGAAGGGACCATTTTTTAGAAGAGTCATTTGCATTTCTAAGGGGTGTCTCCATTTGTGAGGTTATCTCCCTACTGTACCAGCAAGAGGAGGATGGCTCCCCATCTCTAGAAGCTCTATCAGTGCCCAAGGCAAAGACTGAGAGATGCATAACTTTACCCTTGTTCACTGTGCTTCGCCTGCAAACCTCCCACACCTGGCTCCTGAGGCCCCAACATCTTTTGTCTTTAGCTGGAGATAGTACCTAAGGGGAGGGTGCGGGCCATTTAGGGAGTTACTCATTTCCCCTGGGTCTCGCCATGTATGCAGGAGATACACACGTTATAAAATTTTTGTGTTTCTCTCCTGTTAATCTTTTACTACAGGAAGTAATACGGGTAGAGGGAAAATTATGTTCCTTCCCCACATAAGAAATGAGACATATTCTCCCCTCTCCCGTTCGCCGTGAAGGTCAAGGGAAATAGACTGGTAAATAGGCAGCCTTAAAAAAAAAAAAAAAAAAAAAAAAATGGAGCAGGGACAGTGGGAAAGAGTGTGCTGAAGGCGTGGTGATGGGGGCCCTGCCTCAGAAGGGACAGATGGGTGGCCACAGGGATGTTCATGCGGAGTTGCCTGGCCTTTCCTCAAAATAGGTGATGTCCTCTGCCCAGGATGGGGCGGGTACCACCAGGGCTGAGGACCTGTAGAATGGAGAGGTTCAGAACAGTTCTACTGGAAAAAGCCTGGGCTTTGGAATAAGAGCTACAGGATGCCAGAGCGGGTTCTCAGCGAAGACAGTGCTGAGCTTTCCTTACTCCGGGGATTCAGCTGCAAAGGAAGAGAAGAAATCCCTCACCCACGAATGGGCAAGCCGGCCTAGAGGAAGGACAGAAATCGTGGTCAGAACGCTGCAGAGGATGGCGCTCCTTCAGGGGCTGATTCCTCCCAGCGATGACCAGGCACCGTCCGCCCGGCCCTGTGCCATGTCTGCTTCCCAAATCTGCCCCACGCATTAAAGACGGGTGGTGGGACCCCACTGAGCGGACGGGGAAGCTAATGGGGCAGAGACGAGGCTCCAGGCACAGAACCTGTGGGGGCAGCGCCAGGGACGGGGCCTAGGTCTGCTGGGCTCATGGTACCCCCAGCGCTCTGCACGTCAGGCTGACCCCAAGGCCACGGGGAGGTGACCCTTTCAGGGACAGGCCAGGATTCAGGCTCTGCAGTGACAGTGACGGTTTACAAAGGACATACCTCACTATATTCTTTGTCTCCCCCACTTGTTTTCACTGAATTTTTATTTAAAAAAAAATTTTTTTTTAAGATTTTATTTACTTATTTAATTGACAGAGACAGCGAGAGAAGGAACACAAGCAGGGGGAGTGGGAGAGGGAGAAGCAGACTCCCCACTGAGCAGGGAGCCCGATGCGGGGCTCTATCCCAGGACCCTGGGACCATGACCTGAGCCGAAGGCAGTCACTTAACCAGCTGAGCCACCCAGGCGCCCCTTCACTGAATTTTATTTGATAAACCAATTCCTTCTCTGAATCTCTTATTTTCAAATTTTTAAAAATTGTGATAAAATACACAAAATATAAAATTTATCACCCTCTTTTTAATTGTACAGTTCAGTAGTGTTAAATACATTCACATTATTGTGCACCCATCACCACCATCCATCTCCAAGACTCTTTCCATCTTACAAAACTGAAACGCTATACCCATTAAATAGAACTCCCCATTCCCTGTCTCCCTACCCCTGACAAGCCCATGCTACTTTCTATGAGTTTGACTACTCTAGGTACCTCTTATGAGTGAAATTATATAATGTCTCTGTTTTTGTGGCTAATTTCATGGAACATAGTGTCCTCAAGGTTCATCCATGCTGCAGCACATGTCAGAATTTCTTTCTTACTTAAGGCTGAATAATTCTCCATCATACGCATACACCACATTTTATTCATCCATCCACCAATAGACATCTGGGTTGCTTCCACTTCTCGGCTGTTGTGAAAAATGCTGCCACGAACATGGGATTGCTAGATCATACGGTTATTCTATGTTTAATTTTCTGAAGAACCTCCGTTCTGTTTTCCATTAGCGACTGTACAATTTTTACATTCCCACCAGCAGTGCACAAGGGTTCCAGTTTCTCCACATCTTTGTCAGCACTTGTTTTCTGTTTTGTTTTGCCTTATTTTTGATAGTGGCCATCCTAACTGGTGTGAGGCAGTATCTCACTGTGGTTTTGATGTGCATTTCCATGACTGGTGATGTTCAGCATCTTTTCATCTGCTTATTGGCCACTCGTATATCTTCCTTGGAGGAATGTCTATTCAGGTTTTTCACTATTGCATTTTAGTTCTCTATATCTTCTGGATATTAACCTCTTACCAGATGCATGATTTACAAATATGTTCTCTCACTCCATAGGTTATCTTTTCATTCTGTTGGTTGTGTCCTTTGATGCACAGTTTTGAATTTTGGTGTTGTCCAATGTATTTTTACTTCTGTTTCCCATGTTTTGGTGTCATATCCAAGAAATCAGTGCCAAATCCAATGTCATGAAACTTTTACCCTATGTTTTCTCAAGTTTTATAGCGTTAGCTCTTACATTTAGGTCATTGATCCATTCTGAGTTAATTTTTGTATGTGGTGTAAAGGAAGGGTCCAGCTTTATTCTTGTGCGTATGGATATCTGGTTTTCCACTTGCTGTAAAGACTATCCTTTCCCCATTGGTCTTGGCACCCTTGTCAAAAATCATTTAACTATATATGCAACGATTGATTTCTAGACTCTCTATTGTCTTTCATTGGTCTCTATATGTGTGGGTCTTTAGGTCAGTACCACAGTTTTTGACTGCTGTAGCTATGCAGTAAATAAGGAAGTAGGAGACCTCCAACTTTGTAATTTTTCAAGATTACTTTGCTTATTTGGGGTCCCTGGATATTCCTTATGAATTTTAGGATGGATTTTTCTATTTCTGCAAAAATGCAACTTTGGGAATTTTCATTAAGAGTTGAATTAAACCTGTAGATCACTTTGGGTAGTATTAGCATCCTAACAATAGTCTTCTAATCCATGAACATGAGATATCTTTCCATTTATTGTCTTTAATTTCTTTAAGCAATGTGTTGTAGTTTTCAGTGTATAAGTCTTTCACCTCCTTGGTTAAGTTTATTCCTAAGTATTTTATTCTTTTTGATGTTACTGTAAGAGGAATTAGTTTTTATATTTTCTTTTCAGATTTTTCAATGCTAATATATAGAAATGCAACTGATTTTTGTGCACTGATTTTTGTATCCTTCAACTTTGCTGAATTTATTAATTAATTCCCACATTTTTCTTGTGGAAATCTTACGGCTTTCTACATATAAGATAATGTGAACAGAGATAATTTTACTTCTTCCTTTCCAATTTGGATATCTCTTATTTCTTTTACTTGTCTGATGGTTTCAGGTAGGACTTCTAATACTATGTTGAGTAGAAGTGGTAAAATTACAAGCATCCTTGTCTTGTTTCTGGTCTTAGAGGAAGAACTTTGTCTTTCATCTCTGAGTATGAGGTTAGTTTGGGGCTTTTCGTATATGGCCTTTATTATATTAAGGTAGTTTCCTTCTATTACTAGTTTAAGTGTTTTTACCACAAACTTGTGTTGAATTTTGTCCAGCTTTTTTCCCCTTCATTCTATTAATGTGTATTACATTGATTTTCTTATGTTGAACCACCCTTGCATTCCTGAGATAAACTCCAATTGGTCGTGGTATATAATCCTTTTAATGTGTTGCTGAATTTTGTTTGCTAATATTTTGTTTAGAATCTTTGCATCAATCCTCAGGGATATTAATCTGTGGTTTTGGTAACAGAGAATGCTGCTCTCATTGAATGAGTTTGGAAGTGTTCCCTCCTCTTCAATTTTTGGGAAGATTTGGTAGAATTCACCAGTGAAGCCATCTGGTTCTGGTCTTTGTTTTTAAAGTGTGCAAGTTGGGGGAGTGGGAGAGAATCTCAAGCATAACCCATGACCATGAGATCATGACCTGAGCTGAAACCAAGAGTCGGATGCTTTAACCTACTGAGCCACCCGGGCATCCCATGTTAAGAGGTTTTGATTACTAATTCAATCTCTTTTCTGGTTATTAGTTGTTCCAATTTTCTATTTCTTCACAGTTCACCTTGGTGGGGTGTGTTTCTAAGAATGATCCATTTCATCTAGGTTTCCAATTTGTTGGCACACAACTGTTGTAATTCTTTTTATTTCTACTAAATGGGCTGTAATGTCCCCTCTTTTATTTCTGACTTAAGTTATTTGTATCTTTCTTCTTAGTAAATTGAAAAGTTTGTCAATTTTGTTGATTTTCTCTATTGTTCTTCTGTTCTCTAGTTTATCTCTGCTCCAATCTTTATTTTTTCCTTCCTTTTGCAAAGTGTAGTTTTTCTTCTGTTCTTTGTCTCATCCCATCTCCAGGGGCGGCTATGAGGGTCACAGCCAACAGGACATGTAAAAAAGTCTACTACATGGGCCAGATCTTCTCAGAACCCCAGCCGGGGCTAATTAAGAACATGCCTGTGATTGATTCAGGTTGGGAGAGGGTGGCACTGCCATCCCGAGGCTCATACATTACTGTGTTTCAGCCGTGTTAGAGTCTTCGATAAAATGTAAGAGTTTCATTTAGGAACCAGCCATAGGTGAGCCATTTGGGTTTTTCCAGAGGAAACTGAAGCGCGGCCTTTAGAAGTGGCTCTAACTCTGCTTTAATGTAAAGTACATCCCCCAGGTAGGCCTCTTCTAGGACACTGATGGCTGACCAGGCCCGCCCTGTGGGCCCAGATAGCAGTTGGGGCTCAGCCCTTGCAGGGAACATCGTCAGGCAGGGCAGCCTCAGTGTTCTATTGACGGACGTGTAAGAACGCAGAGCATGGTAAGAGTAAAGAAATGCACAGTGACAGGCCTGAATCGATCTCCATCTCTACCACTTGGCAACTGTGGGTCTTTAAAAAAGTTGTTTTAAAACTGGGTTCATTCTACCTCTACTAAGTGCCGATTGTGTGCATGGCCTCAGCACCCAATGAATGTTCTTTCCTAGGTTCTCCAGCCCACCTCCTTCCTTTATCAAGGTCTTCTAAAAATATCTACTAGCTTATATTCCTCTCAATGAAGCCTCTTAAAAAAATAAAACAAAAATGAATATTCCACATAATAAACAGGAAAGGGAATCAAGCCATATCAATTATTGGTTGGGCCTTAATAATTTTTCAGAGCCAAGAATACCCAGGAAGGTGCTGTGACATAGAAATGATCCTGCTTAGGGGCGCCTGGGTGGCTCAGTCAGTTAAGCGGCTGCCTTCGGCTCAGGTCATGATCCCAGGGTCCTGGGATCGAGTCCCACATCAGGCTCCCTGCTTGGCGGAGAGCCTGCTTCTCCCTCTACCTTTGTCTGTCGCTCTGCCTATTTGTGCTCTCTATTTCTGTTAAATAAATAAATAAAAATCTTTAAAAAAAAAAAAAAAGTGATCCTGGTTACTAGTTAGACCACAGGTTGTTAACTTCAACTCTGTGGAAAATCAGTCCAGTAGCTTTCTTCTGCAGAAGATAATTTCTTCTCATGAAAGAAAACTGGACAATAAAATTAAACTTCTTTTCTAGGAACTAATGCAGCCTGCTAGAATGACAAATTATAATAGCCTACATTTCATCTATTGAATTGTATCCTTTACTACTTATGTAAGGGAAAAAAAAGAATGAACATTTTGCATTTCTGGCTCCTTTCATAAGAAAAACATCATTACCTTTCTGATTGTGTTTTGAACAAATACAGATCCTTCAGGAAGAAACTCATCCCTGTGGGGATTGAGAAAGGATCAGAGTTAAGCACTGAAACAAGCAATTAATTCCCATTAGAGGATTAAGGCACTCATGTTCACTTTGAATGAGAAAAACAAATTGTGAATAAAATCATGTACAACCAAGAGGTTACTTGTCAGAGTTAATAAATTAGAGAACTGAAGGGCAAACTGGAATGCACAGGAGAAGCTGAGCACCACGAGCAGCACAGGTGGGTGCACTGCTGGGGTTTTGTGTTCATGGGATAAGATCTGCCCTTCTCTTTAAACGCCACAGAATAGGTCCCTGTCCTCTGATGCTGTCCCTCCTCTAACGAATGCAGTCAAGGAGAAGTCTAAAAGTGTTTTCTACCCTGTTATGTCACCATCCCTACCACACATGGATTTCCCTACAAAACCAACGAGATGGACGCGTGGGATACTACCATTCAACGTGGCCTATTTCACTTTCAGGTCTTAGAGCCGACTCTGAATGACCCCGAGCACCATCTCTGCCAAGGGCGTTACCAATGTGTCCAGGACTGACGCGGCCACTGCTGTGTTAGGGTGTGAGCACCTTCCACTTGAGAATCGAAGAGCCCCCAAACCGAACCCCTGTCCCAAACCCAACCGTTGGGAGTAGCGCGGACAGCCGGCGGTCAGCCGGGAGGGGGGACAGGCTCAGAGAGTCTCAAAATGTGGCTACTTCAGCACTGTCAGCATTTACGAAAACAGAACCAGCCCGGGACGCGCCCCCCGGCCTGCACTGCGGGGGATGCCGGTCCTCGCTCAGCACCTCCCGGTCTTCAGGCGGCCTGTCTGCGGTTTCGTATTTCCCTGCTGAAGCCGAAATTAAAAGGGATTACAAGTCCTTTCCATAGTTGTTGAGCTTCTCCCGCTTAATTTTTTTTCTTAGCCACCTGGTGGTAAGAGTGTAAAAGGCAGGGTTCAGTTGAAGAGTTTATTTTTTATTTTTTTTTTTCATTTTTTAAAGATTTTATTTATTTGAGAAAGAGAGAGAGAGAGAGAGAAAAGGCATGAGAGGGAGGAGGGTCAGAGGGAGAAGCAGGCTCCCCGCTGAGCCGGGAGCCCGATGCGGGACTCGATCCCAGGACCCTGGGATCATGACCTGAGCTAAAGGCAGACGCTTAACCATCTGAGCCACCCAGGCGCCCCTTTTTAAAAGATTTTATTTATTTATTTGAGAGAGAAAATGAGAGCATGAGAGGGGGGAGGGTCAGAGGGAGAAGCAGGCCCCCCGTGGAGCAGGGAGCCCGACGCGGGACTCGATCCCGGGACTCCAGGATCACGACCTGAGCCGAAGGCAGCCGCTGAACGACTGCGCCACCCAGGCGCCCAGTCGAAGAGTTTATTATGCTGGTTTACTAATTGCAACTGTCGTGTCTGCCGAGGCCACGTCCGGAAACACACGCGCACCGGGTGAACCAAACGAGCGCTCGTCGTCGACTTCCTGCAAAGGGGCTTAGACGGACACCGGCTGCTACCACGAGAACAGCCTTTAAATAAAGGAGCCTCCATAGACTATTCAGCCCGCATGGATTAAAACGTAACGATAGGGGGAAACGTAGGAAATCCGTAAAGCACTTCAGGCTCTTCGCTGCCGGCAAGTTGGCTGCGCGCTGTGAAACCCAGAGCGTGAGGCAAGGCGGCGCAAGGGACGGGCGGCGGGGGGCACGAGGCTGCGCCTGCGCCTGCGCCTGCGCCTGCGCGGGGCTGGCTGCGGCCGCGGGCGCCGCGGCTCCCCGCACTTGTGTGGCCCGCTGCCGCCAGGCCGGCCGCGGGGACCCGCTGCGGCCGCGTGGGAGGGGGAAGCGCGGCGACGCGGAGCACGCGTGGCCGGAGAGGGCTTTTCTTACTTGCGAGAACAGTCCCGCATCGCAGCCAAGTGGCTACTTGTCCCCTCCCTGTTGTAACATTATTTTCCCTTGAGGAAACGCCCGGGTGTCCGATACAGCCCCACGTCACTTCTTCAGAAGCTTCTCAGACCGTAGGAAACAGGTGAAAAAACAAAGTGCCTTGAACTGCGCGCCGGCGCGGGGCCTGGAGCACGGAGCGCGGCAGGGTCGCGTCACTCTCCGCCCCGAGCGGCTGGCGGGCGGCGCGCCGGGACCTTTGATGCTGCCATTCTCCTGCTTGCCGGTCTCTGCACAGCAACGACAGGGCTTCCTGCCCGCCGACCCCTCGCCAACCCCACTGACTGCCCGGAAACGATGCTGGCAGAACACCTTTCTGACATTAACCAAGCGGCTCCGGCCAAGCGGCGGTGCCTTTGAAATCAAGAAGTGAGGGTCTCCGCTCAGCTGTCCCCCCCCCGACCCCTCATGGGTCCGTGAGACAAACGGGCGCTTTATGGTCCCCGATGCCACCCTGGGTCCTCTGAGTGCTACCTCGGCAACCATCCGTGGCTGTCCACTCTTTGGCTCTGCCAGACATTTTACGAAGAGATTTTTTAATGCCGTACCACTTGCAAGGCAATTATTTTGCCATCCCTGAAACAAAGTGACCAGCGAGGGAGACAGGACCGTCCCCTCCCACCCCAGGCCCACTCTAAGCGTCTGGAAAGAACAGCTGTAAAATGCCGGCACAGCGAGTCAGGCCAAGGGCTCCAGGGAGACAGGCCGACGGCGAGCGGGCGGTGCTGCCGGTCCCCGCGGGCTCCGGGCAGGAGGCAAGCGCCCGGGGAGGCCTGGCCCCCACAGCCAGAGAGGAGCGTGCGCGGCCGCAGGTGGTGGGGCGCGCACTCGTGCTCCCAGCAGGGCTGATGCCCAGGAAGGAGGTGCTGAGAGTCACCGCCACAAAGGGCCCGCCTGTGGCTCCGAGGGCAGACTAGGAATAATGCTGGCCACCAGGAGTGGAGAGCACGGACTCCGTGCCCGGCCCCATGCTAAAGGCTCCACTTACATTCTCAAGCTGATACTCAAGGGGACATCTCCCTACCCTCTAGGTTCTCCCCATTTTACAGATGGGGAAACAGAGTGACTTACACAGGTGCCCAGTTACAGCTGACAGAGCAGATGGGTTTACCTTCACACCCTCCTGCCCTATGAAAGCGCTCACCCAGCTCTGGGAGGAGGCCCTCCTCTCCTCGCTTCCTGCCCTAAACTGCACATTAGGAACACCTCCCTGCCCTGGGAGGCCCGGGCAGCCAGGGGCTCAGGCCACTGCTCCACACCAGGCTCCATTTATGTCCTCACCCAGAAGGCACCCCCAGGTGTTTACTGAGCAACAAGCATACATCACTGCAACCTGCCAGGTGTGCGCCATGGAATCGGTGCTCACAAGCTGCCCCCATCCTGGAATTCTTGACAATTTATCTTCAACCTTATGTTAAGTGAAGTCTGATGGGACACTGGCTCCATGCAGCCCCACTGGAACAGCATTCTTGATATACCAGGAGCACGGAACCCCAGGGTGCCACGATGCGTGGGTTTCAGCAAGACTCAAGAGCGAGGACAAGGTAACATGTGACGTCTACGACTGGCTCAGCTGGAGAAGCCAAACTCCACTCCAAGCAGAACTTTGTTGGAACGCAGGAGGGTGGTATATACATTTTTCGGAATGATCCACCTATATGCCTAATGTGTGAATTTTCTTGTTTATAAAATTTTATCTCAAAGAAAACTGGTCTAGGGGTGCCTGGGTGGCTCAGTCGTTAAGCGTCTGCCTTTGGCTCAGGTCATGATCCCAGGGTTCTGGGATTGAGCCCCGCATCGGGCTCCCTGCTCCACGGGAAGCCTGCTTCTCCCTCTCCCTCTCCCCCTGCTTGTGTTCCCTCTCTCGCTCTCTCTCTCTCTGTCAAATAAATAAAATAAAATCTTTAAAAAAAAAAAAAAGAAAAGTGGTCTAAAGAAAATGATTGAGATCATAGAAGGAACACAATTTGCTGGCCTCTCGGTCTATAATTACTGTTACCGGATTATATTCTTATCTGAGTTCAACATGCTTCACAATCCCCAATCAACAGCAAAACCTTCCCATCTCTTATTTAGGATTTGTGGTGGCCTCCCTTAAACTTAGTCACTTTCTAGAATCCAACATGCAGTGAAACAAGGCCAACAGACTTCTCGGGATCTGTCTCTGGGCTCGTGGCAGGTGAAGCAGCCCGAGGAGGTAGGGCCGAGGGTGCAGTGAGCTCTGAGGCACGGCTCCTGGGATTCAGACTCGGGGCTCACCAGCTATCATGACCTACCCGGGGCCCATCCACACTGCTGCTGACCAAGCAGAGGTTTCCCACACTTGGCTACTAAGAAATACAGCAAGTGATTTGCCGTCTAGAATACGTTTGCAAGCCTGCTAGAGAAGAATGCAGCTCTTAACCAACATGCTGGCAGTTGCTCAAATATGTTCATTCTGCCCGGCACAAGGTCAAGGAGAAAGAGCCAAGGATCTGTGCCGTATCCCAACCCGACATCCATCCACAGGGCATGGCGAAAGGGCCAAGGGGTCTGGTTCAAAGCAGGTAAGTCCCACCTACCTTGTCTGCCCCCAAAGGTCTTTGTTTTTCTTCAGTGACAACTCAGGCCAAAAGCAATGGAGGGCAAGGGAATGACTATCCGCCAGTGTACCATTTAACAGGTGTTGTTTTTCAGAAACATTTTAAGGCTATATTAACAAAGTGGTTTTTATTCAACTGTTCTGCTTTCTTAGGTGAGAAATGGGGAGCTTGGAAATACAACTTAAATTTAAGTCTGAAGCAACACAAAAGCACTATTACAAAATGTCAGAGAAAGCCATTCCTTTTTAGGTGGTTTGCTAACTATTCTAGAAAGAAGAGAACACACACCTATTTAAACTACTCGTAGATAACCACTTTAGAAGTCAGGCCTACCCAAAAGTGAATAAAATTGTTTCAAATGCAGGTGAGGGTTCCTGGCTAGGCCTGAGCCCACACTCCCTTGTACTTAAATCAGTATTTCAAAGCTCTGGAGGAACAAGCCTCCCAGAAGGAGCACTGGACAGAGAGCTGAGAAATCAGAGGTCAAAGCCAAGCTCGGCCACCTGTCAGAGGGACCCGCCTCACCCAGCCAAATGGGGCAAGGCCGCAGCCGTTGGTAGTGAGAGACGCAGGTATCCTGGCTTGGCTGCCCTGGGACCCAGGATCCACGGGACAGCCAATCACAGGCCTCTCCCAGTGACGTGGGACAGAATGAATTAGCGAAAAGACTCTGAAAGATGACCACCAAATACAACTACAAAGCTCCGGAACACCACCTGTGCGACAAAAGGAACCCTGAGCATTACCCAGAAACCACACGTGGCTCCCCCACTGGTTTGGCTGGTGCTAGGTTGCACACTGGGAATCAGCAGTAACCCAAACTCCATTTCCAGTGCGCTCTGGAATTCAGGATTCAATTCATTTGGTAACAGATTTACCTTCAGAATTACCTTTAGCTAAGAATATTGTTAAAACCAGTTTAAATTCTCTGCAAAGTTGTTGGTTACCTGGACGTGGTCCAAGAGGCAAGGAGGAGGAAGGCAAACCAGAGGGGAGCTAACTCCTGTAGGTGCGCCGAAGAATGACCCCATGTCCACACGTGACACATGGATCTCCATTTTTAAACGGTTTTAAAAAAGAAATAAGCTTTTTAAAAAATAAAAGCACAGAAAATTAAGCCTAATGGGGTTTTTGAGTAATTACCTGTCCCCTCAATTAAAACAGTTGAGAGAGCAGCTAAAACTCTGAATTCCAAGAAAGACGTGGGGAAGAAATGAAGGCTATGTTACTAAACATGCTTTTAAATACATAAAGTGGATCCAGTTACTCACCTTCCTGTGAGTCCTAAACACACAGCTGCTCACTGTTGACAACAGCTAGAATTCTTTGGGTCCAAAACTACTAGAAAAACACGTTGTGTTGGAATGACTGGGGTTTCAAGGGAACCGGATGCACTGAACTAACCGAATCCAACCCTTTCATATACGAAACCCCCACCAGAATTTTTTTCTTTTTAAATGCCACTTTAAAAGCCACATTACCACTAAGATCAGCAGACAGAACCCAGCAGCTTTGAGGCTGAACACACCATTCTTCCTCAGGATTCCTGACACCTTGGCCTCTCTAGTGTTCAGGGGTGGATCCCAGGACCCTAAACATTACTAAAAAGCACAATTTGGTCTATACTTGGCTTTTAAAAAGCCCTTAAAAACTAACACAGAGTCTATCCCAGGAAGAGCAAAATCCAATGAGAATCTAAAAATCCCTCGTTGCTACTTTGTGGTTATCAGAGAATAGATACTGCTGTATTCAGTTTAAACAATTTTTCCAACATTTCAAAAACAACAGAACAATAGCTTTGTTTTCCATTACTGCATTTTTTTTAGGTGTATAAATGTTCTTTCAATCATGATAAACAGAAGGACTCAGGGAAGCTACCACTGTGTTTATTCAAACATTTTCCTAATCAAATAGCCCAAGAATTTTAGTTTTCTGTCTGTAGGAACTTTTTCCTTGCCCAAAGTGACTTTCATATATATATATAAAACCCAAGAAACATGTTGTATATATGAACAACAAAGAAGAAAATAAGGTCTCTCTCCTCCCCACCCTCCCCTACCCTGGGACAGCCTGTGGTCAAGCGGCAGCAGGAAGAACCGTCTCCTTCCCCCTCCCCTCCCCCCGGAGCTGAAGGAGCAGATGTCAATCTGGTATCTCAGGAGTCTCCCCAAAAAGAGGAAGCAAGCAATAACCCCACTTCCTAAGGCCATGCTTCACAAACCACAACCGAAGGGTTACGGAGAGTCCTAGTTGAAGTAGCTGTGCAGCTCTCTACCAGTCTCTCGAATGGGCCCCCCAGCCAGGACCCCTGGGCCCTGCTGTCCAGCATGACCGTGGTGCGGAGGCAGCGGGGGAGGGGCAGGGCCCCACTGGGCCACAGTGGCCCAAAGGAGCTGATCCTTCAAAATTCATGCCAACTCGGCACTGTATTACTATAACAATGACTGCAACTATTTTTGAGTTAAGGAATTTCTCTCTCCCTCCCACTGTTCCCATCTTGGAATAAAGACAGTTCTTCAGAGAGCTGGTCCCTACCTCCCGGACGGAGCAAGACTGACGCAGCCCAGGCAGACTACACCTCCTCCCCGGGTGCTAAGCAGTGGAGACACATTAAAAGATGATGACAGGACACACTGTGGGGAGGCCAATGAGACCTGCCTGGGGAAGCAGGGCATCACGTGTCCTGAAGGAGAGTGACTATCTGAACAGCGGAGTCTTTGAGGAGAAATAGGAAAGAGGTGGGCACAAGTCAGGAGATGGCTAGGGGACAAAAAGGTGGTCTGAGCAGGGGGAATAGCCTGGGCATGCCTGGGGGCCGGAGCATGAGTGTGAGGCCGGGACCACAGGGGAAGAGGCAAAGGAGGGACACTGGGCCCGGGTTACTAGAGCCCTAGCTTCCAGTCCTATGTGATGGGGGCAACTAACGGTATGAAGCCTAGGAGGTGACACGGTAAGATTTCTGTCTTAAAACATTATCTAATGCAACCCCACAGAAGACTGCTCAGCATGTACGGAAGCTGGGCCTGTGCCTGCCCAGCGATCCCACCACTCCACTCCAGGCAGATGCTCCACAGGAATGTCAACACAAGTGCACCAAAGAGCGACAGGCGGGTTCTGATCAGCACCGTTTGTAATAGCTCAGAAGTAGACAGTACCCAGAAGTCCATCACCAGTAGAACAGGCTAGTAAAGAGTGGTACACTGTGCAGAACCAGTGGGGATGCATGGACAATGAGCACGAGCAGTGCTGAGTGACAGAAGTCAGGGAACAAGAGTACATCCTGTACGACCATGTGTGTATGAACATGAATAACAGCCAGATTCACCTCTGCTGCTGGATGTCAGCACAGTGCTTCCCACTGAGGGAACACATGAGGACACCTGACCTAGATGCTGCTGACATGGTGTGTCCCGATTAGGAAATCCATCACACTACGTGATTTCCACACTTCCCTGATGCGTTACACTTTCATAAAATGTGCATTGCAGGGGTACCTGGGTGGCTCAGTTGGTTAAGCTTCTTGATTTCAGCTCAGGTCATGATCTCAGGGTCGTGAGACTGAGCCCTGTGTCAGGCTCCGTAGTCAGAAGGGAGTCTACTGGAGATTCTCTTTCTCTCCCTCTGCCCCTCCCCTGCTTGCCCTCTCTCTATAAAAGTAAATATTTTTTTAAAAATGTACATCGTATTTTTAAAAAAGATTTTATTTATTTGAGAGAGAGAGCACGAATGGGGGAAGGGGCAGAGGGAGAGGGAGGAAGATGAGCAGACTCCCCACTGAACAGGAAGCCGATGCACAGCTTGATCCCAGGATCCTGAGATCATGACCTGAGCCGAAGGCAGATGCTTAACCAACTGAGCCACCCAGGCACCCCTGTGCATTACATTTTTAAGACACATATAGTAACAGAGTAGAGGACAGATTTCTAGGAAATAGGAAAAGAAGAATAAATTACACCTAAAGGTTGCAGAAGGAGGGAATAACAAAGATCAGGGCAGAAAGAGAGGTAAAAAAAAAATAGAAAACAAATGAAACTAAGAGCTGGGTTTTGTCTTTTTTTTTTTAAGATAAAATTGATAAAACTTCAGCTAGACTAAAAAACAAAGAAGATTCAAGTAAATAAAATCAGAAATAAGAGACATCACAATTGATACCATGGAAATGCACAGGATCACAGAAGACTACTATGAATAGTTATATGCCAACAAATTGGATAACCTACAAGAAACTGACAGATTCCTAGAAACATACAACTTATCAAGAGAGAATGATGAAGAAATAGAATATATGAACCAATAACAAATATGGTGATTGAATCAGCAATCAAAAACCTCCAACAAAGAAAAGTCCAGGACCATATATGGCTTTATTGAATTCTATCAAACATTTAAAGATGAATTAATGCCAATCCTTCTCAAACTCAGCCAAAAAATTGAAGAGATAGGAACACTCCCAAACCCATTTTACAAGCCTAGCATTACCCTGATACCAAAGCTAAAAAACACCACCACAAGAAGACGACGGACTCATATTCCTGATGAATATAGGTGCAAAAACTCTTAACAAAATATTAGCAAATGGAATGCAACAGCACATTAAAAGGATCACACACCATAATCAAGTGGGATTAATCCCTGAGATGCAAGCATGGTTCTACCCACGCAAATCAACAAATATGATATACCACATTAATAAAATGAAAGATAAAACCAGATGATCATCTCAATAGAGGCAGAAAGAGCATTTGACAAAATATCCTTTCATGATAAAAACTTTCAACAAACTGGGTACACAAGAACATACCTCAACATAATAAAGGTCATACATGACAAACCCACAGCTGACATCATACTCAACAGTGAAAAACCGAAAGCTTTTCCTCTAAGATCAGGAACAAGACAAGGATGCCCCCTCTCACTAGTCTTATTCAACATACTAGTAGAAGTCCTGGCAGAGGAATCAGGAAAATGAAGAAATAAAAGGCAAGCATATTGGAAAGGAAGAAGTAAAACTGTCTTTGTTTGCAAATTATATAATCTTATGTGTAGAAAATCCTAAAGAATCTTTCAAAACCCTGTTAAAACTAATCAAGAAGTTTAGTTAAGCTGCAGGCTACAAAATCAACAAACAGAAATTGACTGTATTCTATACAATAATGACAAAATATCTGAAAAAGAAAAAAAACAATCCCAGTCACAAAAGCACCAAAAACAATAAAATACCTAGGAATAAATTTAACCAAGGAAGTAAAAGATCAGTACACTGAAAACCATAATACCTTGATGAGAAAAATGGAAGACACAAATAAATGGGAAGATACCCATGTTCATGGATAGAAAGAATTAATATTGTTAAAATGTCCATGTACCCAAAGCTATGTATAGATTCAGTGCAACCCCTATCAAAATCCCGATGGCATTTTTCACAGAAATATAAAAGACAATCCTAGAACTTATATGGAACCACAAAAGTCCCCAGATAGACAAAGCCATCCCGAGAAAGAACAACAAAGCTGGAGGCATCGCACTTCCTGATTTAAAACTATACCAGAAAGCTATAGTAATTAAAACAGTATGATAGTGGCATAAAAACAGACACATGGACAATGGAACAGAATTGGGAGCCCAGAAATAAACCCCGGCATACGGTCAACTAATACTGGACATACACAGTGGGAAAAGGACAGTCTCTTCAATGAATGGTGTCAGGAAAACTGAACAGCCACATGCAGAAAAATAAAATTGAATGCTCATCTTACACCACAAAATTAACTTGAAATGGATTAGAGATTTAAAATAAGACCTGAAACTTAAATTCCTATAAGAAAACACGGGGGCGCGGGGGGGGGGGGCGGCGCCTGGGTGGCTCAGTTGTTTAAGCGACTGCCTTCGGCTCAGGTCATGGTCCTGGAGTCCCAGGATCGAGTCCCACATCGGGCTCCCTGCTCGGCGGGGAGTCTGCTTCTCCCTCTGATCCTCTTCCCTCTCGTGCTCTGTCTCTCATTCTCTCTCTC
Organism: Mirounga angustirostris; assembly: GCF_029215605.1. Taxonomy (NCBI): domain Eukaryota; kingdom Metazoa; phylum Chordata; class Mammalia; order Carnivora; family Phocidae; genus Mirounga; species Mirounga angustirostris. The sequence continues at coordinate 10,884,167 of NW_026991711.1, read as the reverse complement.
TCAAATAAATAAATAAAATCTTTAAAAAAAGAAAAAAGAAAACACAGGGGGGAAGCTCCTTGACATTGGTCTTGGCAGCAAGTTTTTAGATATGACACCAAAAGCACAAGCAACAAGAACAGAAATTGGTGCGATTGCATTAAACTAAAGAGCTTCTGTACAGCAAAAGAAACACTTAACAGAATGAAAATGCAACCTATTGAATGGAACAAAATATTTGCAAACCATATATGTGATAGAGGGTTAATATCCAAAATATATTTGAAAAAAACTCATACTACTCAATAATGAAAAAAACAAAAACAAACAATCTAATTAAAACATGGGCAGAGGAACTGAATAGACATTTTTCCAAAGACATAAAAATGGCCAACAGGTACATGAAAAGGTGCTCAACATTGGGGAATTGCAAATCAAAACCACAATGTGGTATCACCTCCCACCCTTTAGAATGATTATCACCAAAAAGATGAGCTAACAAAGGTTGGCAAGGATATAGAGAAAAGGCAACCTTTGTACACTGTTGATGGGAATATAAATTGGTACAGTCACTATGGAAAACAGTATGGCTAGATCATGTTTGGTCACAGAAAAATTAAAAACAAAACTACCATATCATCCAGTACTCCCACTTACAGGTATATACCCAAAGAGATATCTGCACTCTCATGTTCATTGCACTATTTACAACAGCCAAGATATGGAAACAACCTAAATGTCTGTCAACAGATGAATGGATAAAGAAGATGTGGTTGTGTGTGTGTGTGTGTGTGAGTGATATGGAATACTATTCAGCCATGAAAAAGATGGGCCTTGGGGGCATCATGCTGAAAGAAAGAAGTCAGAGATAGACAAATACCTTATATTACTTATATGTGGACTGTAAGAAAGCCAAACTTGCAGAAACAAAGTGTAGCATGGTAATTACCAGGTGCTGGGGCTGGGGGAAATGGGGAGATGTTGGTCAAAGGGTACAAACTTCCAATTAGAAGATGAACACGTTCTGGGAATCTAATGCACAGCATTGTGAATACTGTGTACAATACTGTATTATATACTGGATAGTTAAGAGAATAGATCTTAAATATCACCACAAAAAAGAAATGATAGGGGCACCTGGCTGGCTCAGTTGGTAGAGCATGTGACTCTTGATCTCAGGGTTCTGAGTTCAAGCCCCATGATCAGTGTAGCGATTACTTAAATAAAACTTAAAAAAAAAGAAATGATTTGGGACGCCTGGGTGGCTCAGTCCGTTAAGTGTCTACCTTTGGCTCAGGTCATGATCCCAGAGTCCTGGGATCAAGTCCCACATCGGGCTCCCTGCTCGGCGGGGAGCCTGCTTCTCCCTCTGCCTGCCACTCCCCCTGCTTGTGCTCTTGTCTCTCAAATAAATAAATAAGATCTTAAAAAAAAAAAGATAAATATGTGACACGATAGAGGTATTAGTTGACACTATGGTGGTAATCATATTGCAATATATAAATGTGTCAGATCAACACACTGTATGCCTTAAACTCATACAACAATTACATCTCAACAAAGCTGGAAAAAAATCAATGGAATATTCTTTTTGGAGTAATGGAAATGTAGAATTAGACAGTAGTGATGGTTGCGCAACCTTGTGAATATACTAAAAACCACTGAATCATGCACTTTGATATGGTGAATTTTACAGTATGTGAATTACATCTCAATAAAAAATAACTGGTTAAAAAAATCAGTGGAACAGAATAGAGAGCCTAGAAGTAGACCCACACTTTGATAAAGGTACCAAGGTCTTTCAAGAATGGACAGTCTTTAAAACAAATAGTGTTGGAGAACAGGATACCTGTATGCAAACAAAACAAAACAAAACCTCTTATCTCACTCCATACACTTAAATTAACTCAAAATGTATACAACTGTAAAGACTAAAATTCTAGAAGAAAAGCTTTTATTAGGACACAAAAAGTACAAATAATAAACAGAGAACATGTGTAAGTCGGACTTCATCAAAATCAAAATCTTCTGCTCTCAAAAGGCTCTGATGATTAAATGGAAAGGCAAACTCAGCCTGGGGAAAATATCTCCAAAACACACATAGGTAGACCTTGGAGATATGGCGGGTTCGATTCCAAAGCACTGCAATTCACAACAAAGAAAAGTCAAATGAAATTTTTGGTTTCCCAGGCATATAAAAGTTATGTTTACACTATACTATAGTCTATTAAGTGTGCAATAGCATTATGAATAAAAAACTATACATACCTTAATTTAAAAATCCTTCATTACTAAAAAATGCTAACCATCTGAGCTTTCAGTGGGTTGTAATCACTGATCATAGATAACAAATACAGTTCACCCTTGAACAACATGGGTTTGAACTGCATGGGTCCATTTATATGTAAGCTCTTTTTGATAAATACAGTCCTGTAAATGCTTTTTCTCTTCCTTATGATTTCCTTAATAACATTTCCTTTTCTCTAACTTACTTTGTTGCAAGACTACAGGATGTAATACATGTAACATACAAAATACATATTAATCACCTGTTTATGTTATCAGTAAGCCTTCTGATAACTGTAAGCTATTAGTAGTTAAAAGTCACATGCAGATTTTGGTCTGTGCAGGACTGTGCAAGGGGTGGGCATCCCTAACCCCTGCATCATTCAGCTGTTCAATATTAATGGAAAAGCTTGAAATATTGCAAGAGGTACCAGAATGTGACACACAGACATGAAGGGAGCAAATGCTCCTGGAAAAATGGCTCCGACAGACTTGCTTGGCACAGGGTGCCACAAACCCATTTGTTAAAAAAAAAAAAAAATGCAGTATCTGCAAAGTGCAATAAAGTGATGTGCAATAAAAGTGTATGCCTATATGTATCTGATAAATTACTCACGTCCAGAATATACAGCATGAGCAGGGGTTGGAGCAGAGGGAGTGGAACAGAGGCAGAGGGAGAAGCAGGCCTCCTGCGGAGCAAGGAGCCCAACACGGGGCTTGATCCCAGGACCCTGGGATCATGACCTGAGCCGAAGGCAGACGCTTAACCAACTGAGCCACCCAGGTGCCCCTACAAAGAACTCTTAAAACTCAAGAAGAAGAAAAACAATCCAATTAAAAATGGGCAAAAGACTTAAACACTTTACTAATGATATATGAATCTCATAAGCACATGAAAAGATGCTTACTGTCATTGGTCATTAGGGAAAGGCAAAACTATAATGAGATACCATCACAGAATGGGTAAAATTGAAAAGACTACTAATATGAAGTGTTAGCAAAGATGTAGGGCAACTGAAACCCTTATACATTGCTTTCAGAAAACAGTGCAGCAACTCTGGAAAACTATCTTTAAAAATTAAACATATATTTACCATACAGCTTAGCAATCTCACCCTTGGGAATATGCCCAAGGTAAATAATTTCACATACCTACATGAAGACCTGTACATGAATGTCTACAGCAGTTCCGTTCACAGTAGGCAATAGCTGGAAACAACCCAAATGTCCATCAACTTGAGAATGCGTTAAAACATTGAGGAATATAGGTGTAATAATATGGATAAATCTCAGTTGCATATGCTGAGTGAAGGAGGCCAGATGCAAAAGACTAGATGCTATCTGATGAACGTCTACTGACATTTTGGAAAAAACATATCATAGGGACAGAAAACAGGAGTGGCTGCTCGGGCCGGGAGTAGGACAGTGAAAGTTGACTGCAAAGGGGTGGGAGGTAACTTTATGGGTTGATGAAAATGTTCTGTGTCTGATTATGGTGGTGAGTACATGAGTATATATGAACTTTAAAAAAAATTATTGAACTTCAAATATTAAATAGGTGAATTTCATCTCACATAAATCAATAAAGACAATTTATTTTTTAAAGACTGGCCAAACATCAATATTTGTACAAAGTCCTTTTATCTACTATGATTATACTTGCTTTTTTTTTAAGATTTTTAAAAATTTTTAAGCAACCTCTACACCCAACATGGGGCTCAAGCTTACAACCCCGAGGTCAAAAGTCACGTGCTCTACTGATTGAGCCAGCCACGCGCCCCTGTACTTACCTTTCTTCTTTTTTTATTTTTAAAAAGGTTTATTAATTTATTTGAGAGAGAGAGAGGGAGGGCACATGGGGGTAGGCACCTAAGAAGGGGAGGGAGAGTCTTAAGCAGACTCTGTGCTGAGGGCAGAACCTGACGCGGGGCTCAATCTCACCACCCTGAGACCATGACCTGAGAGGAAACCAAGAGTCGGATGCTAAGGGGGACTAAGCCACCCAGGCGCCCCTGGACTTGCTTTTCTGTAATAGGTTAAGACTCCATAAATGTCAGGCCTTATCTTTCCCAAACTGATTTATCCATTCCTCTCTGTTCCAATTTCAATAAAGGTGGCTGAGAAGTCTCTTTATATTCTCTTTTTCTTAGCTTTTACCCAGGGCAGCTTAACTCAAGTCTACATCCAGAAACAAGGCAGAATTGCCCCCGGTTCAAGTTCCAGAGCCCCCACCAGGAATGACCCATTTCCTGGCTGGGTGAAAAACCCCTTCCTCAGCCAGGCCCTTGCAAAGCTTTCATAAGGACACGGAGCACCTGGTTCGGCCTCAGACACACAATGCCCGTTTCTACTGTTTTCACCTAATAACAACCGCCCCCCACCCCAAACACACACCCATCATCACTTGACCTCATTCTAAGCCTTTGATTGCCTGGGGTTTTTTGTTATAGACATTTCCATTTCTTCACATAATCTTTGTTTTCCTAGACTCTTGTCCAAGTTGTGTGTGTGTGTGGGTGCGTGTGTGTGTGCACGTGCGCCTGGGACACAGCGTCCTACAATACAGTGCAGAGGTTTTCTGAAGCACTAGGGCATGCGAGCTAACGAGACTGATGTAGATGTGGGGAAACTCTTTGCTATGCAGAATGTCTCTGACAGCGCAGGCTGCCCTCCCCACCCCATCTCTTCCAGGGCTTACGATGATGGGGGTCGTTTGATCACAACATGCCCCCAGACCACCCAACAGTCACACTGTCCCATCTGCCCAGTCCCAAGGAGCACCTCCTTTCTCCCTGACTCTGCACCCCTAAGTAAGCTCCTGACTATACTCACCTGTCTCATTAAACATTAATATTCCTGGAACATTTTAAATTCTGTTTCAGTATTTCAAGTTATATTTCTTATTAACTTGCCATTAATGATCTAAACCTCCTTGAGCTCACCATTAATTATCTAAACTTCCCTGAACTCTGTTTTATATTTCCTTTTGGTTCTCATTTTCTCATGTAAGCAAAATTTCCATATTAGTTACAAACTGTCCCAGAGAGCTGCTTATTCCTGATTGTTACCTTTTGCTCCATTACTCCCATTTCTGACCCACTGTAGAGCTTGTCTTGCCAGTGAGGGCTCTTTTGAGACATGGTGCCTATTTCAAAATGTGATTTTCAGAGGCCAAACATTCTCCAAGTGGTCCCCTTTTGCTATCTCCAGAATAAAAACAAGTCTGCAGTAAACATTCCCTTACTTAGAACTCAGCGATGCTGCTTCCTGGGGGTGCTTTTCACACTTTTCCCCAGGGCGCCGAGATGGGCAGAAACACTGCCCGTTGTGGGACTGGCTTCAGAATCTGACAAGCCTGGGCAGTGACACTGGAAATGACCGAGCCTCTGAGCCTCAGTTTCCTTCTCTGTCCAATCACACAGTAGCACTTCACAGAGGTAGGGTGGGCCACCGCCCCCCCCCCCCCCCGAGATAACACAAGTGAAGCACCCAGCATGGAGCCCCGTGCGTGGAGGTACCCAAAAAACGAGAGTCAGTTGAGGCCGTTATAACAAAAATACCACAGACTGGGTGACTTATAAACAACACACACTCCTCTCGGTTCTGGAGGCTATCAGAAGCCCGAGATGAGGCTCTGGCAGATTCCGTGTCTGGGGGGCCACTCTCTGGCTCAAGGGTCGCATCTTCTCACTGTGGCCTCGCATATGAGAGGGCCGGGGGAGGGGCCGGAGGAGCTCTCTGGGGTCTCCTTGTAAGGGCACCAATCTCATCATGGGGGTTCCGCGCTCGTGACCCAATCACCTCCCAAAGGAGGCTAGGATTTCAACATAGGAATTGGGGGGGCACACAAACATTCAGACCATAGCAGAGTTACTTTCTAGGAAATAGACAAATAGAAAAACACTAATTCTGCTCAAAAGATCACTCTCCAGAGTCTCCCTGCTCCGAGTAGGTACTGGAAACAGAGGCTTATTGCCTGGGGTCCTCTCCCAAGCCGTGTGACGTAGTCGGATTCAAAAGGACTGGATCTGGGGCAGCCCTTGGGGGACCTCACTCAGCCTCACAGGGAGGAAACACCCATCTTGCCTACCTCACCGTCTCTGCCATGATGCTCAAATTACTGGATGCACACAGAAGCACTGTGAAATTTTATTTTTCCATAAAACGACCAGCCCTGCCCGCCCCGTGCAGTCCTCCGGTCGCGTACACTTGACATAAATACTCCAGACAGTCTATTCAACTAAGTTCGGGGAGGCTGACATCTTGATCTCCATGCTCACAAATACACTTCAGTTTCGCAAGAAAAGCAGTATTTCCTTGAAAGCTCACCAGTCTCTCCAAGCCTGGTGTGACTAACAATCACAGTGGGCACCTCGCCCACACACGGAGCCGGGTGTGCTTCCAAGCACCTGACACACCCTAGCTGATTCAAGCCTTACGGACACCTGTGAAGTGCGCTCCTTCCTGTCCATTCTGCCCCTGAAGGCGTGGAGACAGAGGGTGCAGCTGAACAGTGCTGACCTGACCAAGGTCACGCCGCTGTAAATAGCAGAGCCGGTCTGACTCCGGAGTTCAAGCCCTTACCCACCTCCAAACAGCTGCAGTCCCCACCGGGATTCTCCCTTCCAGGAGCCCCAGCCCCCCATCTTCACCCTGAGGGGGGCGCAGGGGCTCCAGGCGGCTCTCGGGACAGCCCTGCGCCCGGCCCGGCTGTTTGCACTCCCACCCTGTAATTATAGCCTGAACCCCGCCAACCTATCCTGCTGCTGTTCCCTGAACCCCCCCGGCTCCCCCCAATCCTACTCTTCTATGGGTACCTGACCCACCAGATGCACACCTTCCTGGCCACATCCAACCCATCCCTAAAATCTCAGCTCAGATCCTGCCTCTGTCCAAAGCCTTCTCTGCATCTGGGCGCGCTGGCCACGTGCTGCCCTACGTTCTGGTTATTTTCTCTCATTCAATTCCTGAAGGACAAGTGACACATTTTTAACTTGTTCCCCATAACACATCATGTGTGGAGAAAATGAATGAGTACATCTGCCTGGTCCTGGGAACTCTCAATTAGCCAATTCTTTTCTCTATTTTGATCAGAAAGAAAGAAATGACAACGAAACAATTTCCAAGTAGGTATTTAGTTCAAAACTGCCTTCTCCGACAACCAGAGTTACAAGGATCATCAGTTCACCGGAGACACACGTATTGTGTACTTACTGCAGATGGAGGACACAAAGTGATCGCTCATCTGCCTGTCCTGGGTCTGGACAGTGGCACAGTGCTTGGCATCCACCCAGAGCTTGCTGACGCTGTGAGGACAGACATGAGCTCTGCCCTCAAGCCTAAAGTCTAGAAGGAAAGTGGGGCAGGTGCTCAGAGAACTCAACAGTGGAAAGTGGCGTAAAAACTAAGTTTTAAACAAGATACACTGATTGTTACGGGCTGAATTGTGCCCCCCTTACCAATTTCATAGGTTAAAACCCTAAGCCCCCACACTGCAGAATGTGGCTGTATTTGAAGACAGGGTCTTTAACGAGGTCACTGAGTTATAATGAGGTCTTCAGGCTGAGCCTCCTTAATCCAGTCTGACTAGTGTCCTTAGAAGAAGAGGAAAGCTGGACCCACAGACAGCAGGGACGCTGGAGCTGAGGAGCGGCCTCGTGAGGGCACTAGGAGAGGGCTGCCGTCTGCCAGCCCAGGAGAGAGCCCTCAGGAGAAACCAGCGCTGCCCTGGACTCCCGCCTCCATACACTCTGTTGCTTGAGCCCCCACAGGATACAACGTGGGTGAACCTGAAACACATCCTAAGTGAAGGAAGCTAGACCTAAGATCACACGGCATTGGATTCCAGGATATGAAATACCAGGGCAGGTCAATCATCCACAGACATGTGGTTGCCAGGGACTGAGGGGAATGAGGGTTGGGAAGTGAGTGTCGAGCGTACATGGAGTTTTCTTTCAGGGCAATGAAAATGTTCCAGAACTAGATGGAGGTGGTCGTACATCATTATGAAAGTGTTGAGTATCACTGAATTCTTCACTTTAAAAATAGTGAACTTTATGTTATGTGAATTTCACCTCAATAAAAACTAAATTAGGGGCGCCTGGGTGGCTCAGTCATTAAGCGTCTGCCTTCGGCTCAGGTCATGGGCCCAGGGTCCTGGGATCGAGCCCCACATCGGGCTCCCTGCTCTGCGGGAAGCCTGCTTCTCCCTCTCCCACTCCCCCTGCTTGTGTTCCCTCTCGCTGTCTCTGTCAAATAAATACATAAAATCTTTAAAAAAAAAAAACCTCTAAATTAAAATCTTTAAAAAGATACACATACAATATACTATTAGAATATAATGTCTTGAGTGACCAGGTGACAGTGTCTGTGCAGAAAGGGAGAGATGAATTCTGCTCTTTGTGTGATCTGGACGGGAACTTACCCTGAAGGGAGGGCAAAGGTCATCCTGGAGAGAAACAGGAGGGTGGGAGGGGGTGGCATTCCCAGCAGGAGATGGGCGGGACCTGCCCCCCCAGGAAGGTGGGACTGGCAGGAGCCCAGGACAGGGCCTGACGGGGAGGGGAGGGTGAATGGAGGGGCGCCTGGGGTCTGCAGAGCCAACTTGGCTGAGCTCCTGAAACACAGGGGAAGTTTCACCATATCTGTTTCTGGGCTCCTTCCCCAGAGAGTTTAATTTAGTAAGTCTGAAGTTGGAAACAGGAACCTGTATTTATAATAAAATACAACATTTTAATTTTTTAATTTTTTTTTTTAAGATTTTATTTATTCATTTGAGACACAGAGATAGAGAGAGCACAAGCAGGGAGAGTGGGAGAGGGAGAAGCAGGCTCCCCAATGTGGGGCTCGATCCCAGGACCCTGAGATCATGACCTGAGCCGAAGGCAGATGCTTGACTGAGTCACCCAGGAGCCCCTAAAATACAACATTTTAAAAAGCTCTCTAGTGATTAATCTTTTGGGAAACTATTAATTTCTCAGTGAGTCTTTCCCACTTAGGGAAGGGTCTTTCAGGGATTTCCCCCCCAGCTTTATTGTAGTTGACAAATTAAAACTGTGCATATTTAGGGTATACAAGTGATGATCTGACACATGTACACATTGTGAAATGATCACCACCATCAAGCTCATTACCACACCCCTCACCCCACAGGGTCACTGTGCATCCCTAGGGCGGATTCCTCGCAGCTGAATTTTGTACGCTGTGCCCACCAGCTCCCATTTCCCTCTCCCCCTAGTCCCTGGCAATCACCCTTCCATCCTCTGCTTCTACGATTTCAACATTTTCAGATTCCACATATAAGTGACATCATACAGAGTTTATCTTCCTGTGTTTGGCTAATTCCACTTAGCGTAACATTCTCCGGGTCCATCCATGTTGCTGCAAATGGCAGGATTTCCTTCTTTTTTACGGCTGAATAATATACATATATGATATGTATATAATACACCTAATATGAATAATAGTATATAAAATTCCATCATTTTATGTATGTATAATATATGTATAACGGAATATTATACACACACACACTTTATTCATCTGTTGACAGACAATTTGGTTGTTTCCATATCTTTCTTTTTTTTTTCTTTTTTTTCTTTTTTTTTTTTTTAAAGATTTTATTTATTTATTTGAGACAGAGAGAATGAGAGAGAGCGAGCACATGAGAGGGGGGAGGGTCAGAGGGAGAAGCAGACTCCCCGCCAAGCAGGGAGCCCGATGCGGGACTCGATCCCGGGACTCCAGGATCATGACCTGAGCCGAAGGCAGTCGCTCAACCGACTGAGCCACCCAGGCGCCCTCCATATCTTTCCTATTGTAAGTAAGGTCCTTTAGTTTTATGCTGATGCTACTTTAGAATTACTAATTTTGGGGTGAAAGAGGCTTCACTATGCTCTCTTTACTTTAAAAACAGGGAAGGCATACTAATTCACGAGATTTTCTAGAAAAGATTTTTGCTTAACCTTCATCTATATGGAAAGTTCAATTGACCAGAAAAGCAAATTTTCCAAATGTTAAACATTTAAAACGTGTGGAAACCTGTATCTTTAAAAATAAAACGCTTCAATTGTCCAAGTGACACAAAAAGGAAAATAAAATACATAAAAATAAAGATAATATAGAAAACGATCCTAGGAAACTAAAAGGTGGTCCCTTCCACGTTCAGTACGTATTAGGCCTTTAAAGTGCCCCATCATTTTCTGTAACTGTGAGAGCATTCCCTAAATAGTATCACCAAACACAAATGTTCTAGGAGCGTCATGTCTTTACTCTCTTATTATTCGAAGTCCGTCTTAAGTACAAATATTAGGCAACAAGAATAATCATGCTAAAAATGTGGAATAAATTACATTTTTCACTTTCAACACCTGTTGTCACCAGCATAACACAGCACAGGGCTCCTGCAGGCTCTGAGCCGGGTGTGCCCCGCGTAGTGGCGGCCGACGGGCCTCCATGGGGGAGGGAAGCCCAGGGGCCTGGTTCACACCCTGCAGAAGCATGATTTAACCACTCCCTCAGGCGGCTGAATTCCCAGGAATCACCCAGGGTTAAAGGACAGTCTTTAGGCTTGTTTTTAACTTTGACCACAATGATGCAAGGGAAAGACTGGAGTGAAGTAAACCTGAAGGGCTTTTGCTCTCTCTGTAATGTTCCACAAGTGATCGCCTGGGCACTTCCCCTCCCCCGTCCTGTGGCCCTGTATGTCTACTCCCCAAATTCACAGTGATTGGCCTGTGTGAGCCACAGGCAGAAACTCAGACTCGACTCTTCTGAATGTGTTGTCTACAGCCACATAACCCGCAGGATCAGTGATCTTGTTTAGATTGGCTTGCTGATGCCAGGCCTGAAACTAAAAAACACCAAATCTCCGTGAAAACATCATTCTTTAAAGTCACTGGTGTTCAGGTCAGACTTCAAACAAAGGGGGGATGTCAGGAAGGAGAAGCCGTCCTTCAGAGGCCCTGACTAAAGATCACAGCGTTGACCGCCAAGAGGGATTGGCTAGAATTGTGAAGGCTGGTGCAGTCCAGCCGCCCGAGCCAAGGAACCTTCCATTGCCCCTTGTGTGAGATAAAATGGAAGGGATTGGTACAACGTGAGCCTGTGTTTTTAAAACGAGGTAACTGCCCAGCAGCTCTTTGTTTCCTGCAAAACTCTCTCTGCGGAAGCTGGTTTCTCACCACTGAGGTCCACGAACCAATCTGAACAATACGGAATGGGAAAGCAGCCCCTGCGGCGGCCCCGTGCGTGCCCGTACCTGGGAGGCACCACACCACCCGGTGCCCCAAGCCCTCCTTCTTCCCACCCTGACCGCTCCCGGGTATTGATAACAAGGTCCCTTAATTTATCATCTTGGATGGCCACCTCCTAAATGGTCTCACTGCCCCTCGGCTTGCCCTCCCCCACCCTCCCCGCAGGCGTGTGCAGAACTGTGCCCTCCCCGTTCCCAGCCTGGGCTCTGGGGGGCACCCTGTCAGACGGCCCCATCGATCCTGTCCCCCCGTGATCATGTCCTTGTGTGATTCCTGCCCGCTGCGCAAAGACCCAGTTTAGTGACTTGCTTCAAGGGAACACAATACAGAGGATGCTGTGACTTCTGAGGTGAGGTTATGAAAACTGTGGCTTCCGTCGGGGGGCTCTCTGGTGCATTCTCTCCCTCAAACCCCTCGCCGTGATGGAGGCCAGCTGCCATGCTATCAGACTCTCTGAGGAGACACCCATGCGAGCGGAACTGAGGTCTCTGCCCAGAGCTGGAAAGGGCCCAGGGCCTGCTGGCTATCACGTGCGCGAGATCCTCCCCCAGTCAGTCTGGAGAAGAGCAAAACCCGGCCAACACCCTTCCTCACTGCAGCCTTCTAAGACCCCGAAGCCACACAGCCAAACAGCTCCCAGGTTCTCACCAGCAGAAACCGGGGAATAATGCATGTTGTCCGCACTCACTGATACTGCGGGTCATTTGTTACGTGGCTGTAGACAACACATTCAGAAGAGTCAAGTCTGAGTTTCTGCCTGTGGCTCACACAGGCCAATCACTGTCCAGCCCCATTTTTCTCTTCGGCCACATGTAGGCCACGCCTTATACTGCTCTGTGGCAGGTGTCATCTGTCCCCTTCTTCACTCATAAAGCTGCCCTGAAGCAACTTCTTCCTTCCTCAACATGCTGCCTGGCAAAATCCTACTCATCCTTCAAGGTATCCAGGTCACTTCAAATGTCATCTCCCCTGTGCAGTCCTCCCTCATGAGCAGAACTGCTTCTGCCACTGAGTCCTCAGAGTGTACCTCCTTGCTTTCCGGCACAAGAGGTTCTCATCTTGGACGTTCTCTGTCCCAGGCCTGGAACTGGCCATTTCCCCAAGGAGCTCTGTTCCTACCTGCGGTGGAAAATGGTATTTAGAAGCCAAGATCTGCGTGTGAAGTGTGCCTGTTGGTCCTGTGGTGTTATTTGCCCAGACTCCCTCAGCGGAATACATACATGTCTATCTACATATATAAACACAGAAACACACACACACATAAATACATACATACATATTTACATCAGTGTGTACTGAAAACCATGAGTTCACATCCACACACCTGACCTGATTCATAGCACAGGGTTCAACCTAATTCTCGAAATTTCTGTACTGGCAACTCCCTTCAACAGCAGCAAACTGACTCACATTATCTTTAGTACAGTTAATTATGTGGTCAATCTTTGCACATGTAACTAATTTCCAAATTCAGTGACAACCATCTCGCCTGCAGGTAAGCCGTCCTCTTGCCACTCAGGCTCGGACATGCCACATCAAGAAGACCCACTGAAAGGAGAGCCTTACTCGCCGCACTCAGCCTGGGACTCCCCACGCCAGATGCAAGGCGTGTAGACAGTGACTTCATCTCCTTACGTGAGGAGCTGCAAAGCTGCAATGCACAGGAGCACTCACGAGAGCACGGAAAGAGTTGGGGGCCACCAGGCTCCTGCGTTGCTGCTAGCATGTGGCTTCCGTTCTCAAGGTCCTCTAATGCGAAAAGATGGCTGGCAATCCGTTGGCCATAATGTCTTCATGCACAGGAGTGGGAAGCATGAAGGGCAGGGTGAGGAACAGGACCGACTGCCAGGTGACTCGGGCTCCTTCCTTTGCAAAACTTCCCAGAAGTCCCACAGATTTCTGCATCCTGTCCTTGACCATAACTCAAGGCACACTGTCACTCTGAATAGAACTGCGGATCAGTAACTAAGGAAGGAGAGACTGGATATTGGGTAGTGACCACAATTTCTGCCACTCCCACTTCTTTACTTACTGGCCGATATCCTGCTTTCAGGAATAACTGAAGACCTTGAAGCATTGTCGACTCTCACCTATCGCTAGGTTTTTAAATTCCCACAGTGAGTCATCCTAAGGGCAGGAACTCTTAGAGAAGCTTAAATGGTGCTCAGCTGCTGTATCACTACTTCTCTATTAATCTAAACATCCCATATGTGAGAAAATGGTGCAAGGGGCCTTTACGAGAGCTTGCTGACACTCCAAGAAAACCACCACCTCTGAGGACATTTATAGCCCTTTACCTGTGTAAGAACACTATGCAAGGAGTAGATCAAAACTCCAACCCCAACCAGCACACAGTTCAAGAGAGATGCGGGCAGAGAGAAGTGAAACCGGTCCAAGCTCTCTGCCAAGCCAAAGGAAAGGGAAAAAGAAAAAGGGGGAAATAATACAGTGGGAGATAACCTCAGAAATGGGGGGGGGGGGGCTGACACATGAGAACCACTCTTTTGAAAGTCCTAGGGAGACTTATTTTGTAAAATCACCCAGGAGGTAAGCCTTGATACACTGCAGATGAATTCATCTGAATCAATGCCGTTTCTCTGCAAGGAAGACCCGAGAACTGCTATTTAATGGAAAGGCACTGCAGAAGTTTTTCTATTTATAAATTATATAGCAGTGTAATTTCTTGATATTGTTCCAACATCCTTCAGATCATAGATGTACAGTGTTATTTCTGGAAGCAGGAGAAAGCATGGTGTATGAGGAACACATATACTTCTGAAATAGATGCATTTCACCTCACGGTCAGGTAAACCCCTGCTACCCTTTAGCTATGTGACCTGTTCAAGGTGTTTCATTTCTGTGAACCTCAGTTACATCACCTAAAAAATGGGGAGAATAATGCCCACCTCAAGGGTTAATATATGACGATTATATGAAATAACGTATATAAAAATTCTGCCACATAGTGACTTAGTAAGTATTAGTCCCCTTCCAAGAGAAGGGCAAATCACAGAATTACTCTAAGGACTAAACAACAGAATGTATCACAGATATAAAAGTGCCTGGCATGTAGTTTGTATGTCCAATAAATGTTACTTCCTTTTTACTCATCCACACAAAAAGCCATGTTTTCTACCATGATTGAATGGTGTTCTTGATAATGAAGTTTAACCTTTTATGCACGGAAAATAATTGTATAAACCCTCACTGCGTTAGTAAACACTGTAGACTAAAAATGACGCAGCACCTCCTTGTTCATTGCAGCATTATTCACAAGAGCAAAGAAGCGGAAGTAACCCAAGTGTCCATCAATAGATGACTGGATAAATAAAATGTGGTATCTTTATGCAATATTCAGCCTTAAAAAGGAAAGAAATGCTGTCACATGCTACAAAATGGACAAGCCTTAGGGACCTTACACTAAATAAAATAAGCCAGTCACAAAAAGAAAAATACTGTATGATTCCACTTACATGAGGCACCTAGAAGAGTCAAATTCACAGAGACAGAAAGTAGAATGTGGTTGCTAGGAGCTGGGGGAGGGGGGTTGCTGTCTAATAGGCTCACAGTTTCAGTTTTGCAGGAGGAGACAGTTGTGGAGGTGTGTTGTACAACATTGTGAATATACTTAACTCTACCGAACTGTACACATAAAAATGGTTACGGTGGTAAATTTTGTTATTTTTGTATCACAATAAAAAATAAAATTATCTTTTAGGTGATATGACTTGTAAGCTTTCCTCATCATGCAGGATCATCATACTGATTAATGACAGACTATGCTACAGATAAATCTATGCAGAGACGACTCCATATCAAGCCTCAGGAGTTACTCTAGAGTCTGCTTTCTTAAATAAATATCTGGGATTTGTTAGGATTTAGCTGCTAAAGGAAAAAGTGAAACTCGACATCTTTCGGTATATAACATGTGGTTATTACCGTCAGAGAATTTCAAGATGTGAAAGCTGGAAAGAACTTTCAAAATTACATTTTAAAGGTGAAGAAGTGAAATCTAGGCTGTAATCATACTAAATGATTTGCCTAAGGTCGTACAGGTAACAATTATGAACAGAGCCGGAAAGACAACATCTCCTGATTCCCCCGACAATCCTCTTGTACAACTAGGACTCGGCTCTCCAGAATGCCTCACCTCTGAACGGCACTGTTTAATACGCTGCCACCAGGGGGCAGCACGTGTATTAGTCTGGTATTCTGAAACCCCAACTTAAGGCCCCAATACATGTCTATTGCCCCTTCCTCCACTCCCCCAGTACATATGCGCATTTATAGCACTTTATTAATACCAACAGGGATAAAGTTTAAACAACATCTATAATAAGTTTTTAAACAAAACAAAGACTTAGGTCCAATGAAGGTTAACAACCTTCCTATTCTTTCACTATTTTTAATTTATTCCAATCCCAATTAACGTAAGGGTCAATTACTGTAAATTTTAAACCAAAAATGAATTAGCCATGGAAACCCTCCCATTCTTTACATTTTGAACCAAATTTTCCTAACACTTGGCCTCTTAGGCTTCGTACCACAACAACATCAAGCCCATCGGCAACTTGTCCTCCATCTTCCTTTGTCAGGCTTAGTTTTTCTTTCTAACGCCCCTGTGTTACAGAGGAAGCTCTCTCAATAGGCCTAACTCTTCAGCAACTTTTCAGAAGTCGAAGAGAGATTCTAGATGACGGTAATTTCCACTCTGTTTTTAAATGATACTACCAACTGGAAGCTCAAACCATAGCAGCTGATGGGTGAGACGTGACAGGGCCGTCCCTCAGCAACGACCCTGTCCACCCTGAGACTTCCACAGTTTCATCTAATTCGAGAAGGGAGGGACAACAACATTAGCAATGACATTTAGGTAATTAATCCTGGAGGCAACTCCACACTTTCAGGCAATAGCGACCAGTGAGACCATCCAAAGAGAGGACCATGATCTTTATTTCACAAACAAATTTCAAATGGTTTTCTTCCTTGAGCTCTCTGCTTATATCCAGCTGCTCTCATGTAATTTACTATTCACAGATCAATCTTTTTCTTTTTTTAATAAAGTTGCTGTTGTTGTTGTTTTTAGAGGCAGGGGTGGGGGGAGAGTAGGGGCAGAGGGGGAGAGAGAGAGAGAATCTTAAGCAGGCTCCACGCCCAGCACAAAGCTCAATGTGGGGCTCCATCTCACCACCCTGAGATCATGACTTGAGATGAAATCAAGAATCAGCTTAACTGGCTGAGCCACCCAGGAGCCCCCCGTCCCTGATCAATCTGACCTAACAGAAAACTGGGAAAAGCAGTTATGGCACTATTGGTTACCAATGATAAAATAGAAATGAGACATGCACAAGATGCATATAATGAATGGATCACTGCAAAATGTATTCAGATACTATTCTGTAATCCTCTGCCAAATACGATGTGTCAACTGGTGAGACTTAAAGTCTCCTCTCTAAATAACATTCTGATTTTAATATTTTCCATATAGAATATTTACCATATTTAAATATGGAATATCACCAGAAAACCAGAAATAGTTTTTATAACAGGTATATAAAGTAAATTTAATTCAGTAATTTATTCAAGAGTTATTAACTTTTCATAATACTCAAAAAACTGAAATCAGATAATTAAAAAAAAAACACATCTATTAGGAGGGCTTAAATTAAAAAAACCTGACAATATCAAGTGCTAACAAAAATACGGAGCAACTGGAACTCTCGTACATTGTTAGTTGAGATGCAAAATGATGGGATACAGGCACTCTGGAAAAGTTTGGCAGTTTCTCAAAAAGTTAAGCATACGCTTACCATATGACCCAGCCATTTTGCTCCTGGGAATCTGCTCTAAAAAGATGAAAAATTTCGATCACATAAAAACCTATATACCAATGTTTGTAACAGCTCTATCCATAATCCCCCCCAAACTGTAAAGGATCTGATGTTCTTCAACAGTACATGGATCCATAAACTGGGGTATGCCCATAAGATGGAATACACTCCTCAGCAATAAAAAAGAATACACACATGGAAGAATCTCAAAGATGTTGTCTGAGTGAAAGAAGCCAGTCTCAAAGGTTGCATACTATTTAATTTCATTTATGTGACATGTGAAAAGGCAAAACTTTTCTAGACGGAGACAGATCCGGGTACCTAGGTGGCTCAGTTGGTTAGATATCTGACTACTGATTTCAGCTCAGATCACGGTCTCAGGGTCCTGGGATCAAGCCCCACGTTGGAATCCGCACTCAGTGTGGAATCTGCTTGGGATTCTCTCTCCTTCTCCCTCTGACCTGCCCCCCGACCTCATGCTCTCTCTCCGCCCCCCTCAAATAAATAAATAAGTAAATAAACAAATATTTAAAAAAAAAAAAAAGATGGAGACCAGGTCAAGGGTTGTCAGCAATTAGGGGAAGGGTTTGACTTACAATGGGACAGAATGAGGGAGGGCTTGGTATTTTCTGGTTTTGTTTTCTGGCTTTTTTTGGTGGTAGAACTGTTCTGTAAAAGAACTGTGATGAGGGTTACATCAATCAATTTTAAAACTTGCAGAATTATACAAGAAAAAAGGCCAATTTTACTTTATATAAATTCTAGTAATAATGAAAATATGAGAGTATGTAACTACTCTAAACAGTTAAAAATAAGAGGTAAAAGTAAGAATAAGAGAACTCTGAATTAAGCTAATGCCTGGCATACATCAATATTTATTATTAAAAGAGACTTAGGAGATGTAAAAACCAAATATAATGAATGGGCTTTGTTTTGACTCTGGTTTGAATAAACCAACTGCACAGACCTTTTTAGGCAAATGGGGATATTTGAATATAGTATTAGATGATATTAAGGATGTTTCATTCATTGTTAGGTAGAACTATAGTTACGTAAAAAACTAAACATTAAAAAAATTCATACTAAAATATTTAGTAATAAAATGACATGATTTCTAGCATTTGCTTCAAAATTCTCCAGAAGCAAGCAAAAAAAAACCTCAAAAAAAAAAAAAAACCCTCAAAAAAACAAAGGGAGAAGGGCAAATGGAACAGTGTGGCAAAGCCAGCATGGTGCATGGATTTCTGATGCTGTGTGGGTTCATGAAGGTTTAAGGTTTACTGTTCTCTCCTTTTGAGTACGTTCATAATAAATGCTGAGAGAGAAAAAAACAGTGACTTAATCTTCATAAATACTCCCCAAAATGCCCTAACTGTTCTTTATTCATATATAAGATACACTACAGTTGACCCTTGAACAACACTGGGGTTGGGGGCACCAATACCCTGCATTCGAAAAATCTCAGTATAACGTCTGACTCCCCCAAAACTTAACTACTAAGAGCTTATTGGTGACCAGAAGCCCTAGTTGTAACATGTATGTCAAATAATGCATATTTTGTATGCTATATGTATCCTATACTGTATTTTTACAGTAAAGTAAGCTAGAGAAGAGATGTTATTTAAAAAATCATGGGGAAGAAAAGTACATTTACAAATACTGTATCAAAAAACAAAAGCTGCATATAAGTGGGCTCACAAAGTTCAAACCTGTGTTGTTCAAGGGTCAATTGTGATTTCCCCTTATAGTTTTTACTAGGCTTTTATACTCTGTATTTAACTTCACAGAAAGCCAAGTTGAGGGAGAGAGTCCAGGCAGTTGTGATTCTTCTCACAATTAAGGGCTTCATGATGGTGCAAGTAATGGCTTAAAGAATGCTTCTCAAATCTCATTTAATGCTCATAAATTAGTAGAATCACCATGAGTTGAAGAAATACTAATAATTTTCATTAACTAACCTGCTGTGTACTCCTAAGTGCAGGTGACAACATCAGAAGAGGTAACTAACACTCACAAGTTTAAAGATAGATGCAGTAATATGAACACATGGAGGAGAGGACAGCATAATAGGAGAAGTCTAATTTACTCTTTGTCACTCTAATTTATTCTGACTTAACTCAAAATATCAGAGTTCCAATAACACTCTCAACCAACTGGAAATATCTTTCTTACTGGTGGCCTATTAAGTGGAAGATGCTATGTGGGAATCAAAATGAGGTTCTCATCTAATGCTAAATAGTTTAGCATGAATTTTGTTTGAAATAGTCCAGCGGCGTTTAAGGCTAGTGTGCAAAAACAACTACACAGGCAAAAATAGCAGAGAAAAGTAAAAGGCCACAAGCCACAAGCAACAATGGCCCCATCGGGGCGCAGAGGCAGGAGTGACCCGTGGGGAGGATGGGGCACAGGAGTGAGTCAAGGGTTCTGACTGCTGTTCAGTGGAGCTCATCTGTCTCCTTCACCCAGAGGCCTCTCTTCCCAGTGCTGAAGGAGGGTACCCAAGGGTCTAGAGTCACCGTGTCAGCAGGGACGAGCTGAGGCACCACACCCTGGGGATTACTAGCGCCTGGTAAGAACTATCTGACGGTCCCAAATGTCTGGAGCGCTGCCCTGATCCTGCAGCAGCTACAGCAGCACAAGGTGAGGTGACTAAATGAAGGCCTCCCAAAGATCCCCGGAACCTGTGACCATGTTACCTTGCATGGCATAAGGGATGTGATTAATGTTAAGGGCCTTAAAATGCAGAAATCAGCTTGGATTATCCAAATGGGCCCGATCTAACCACACGAGGCCTCCAAAGTGCAGCAGCTTTCCTGGCTGGGGGCAGAGAGAGCTGTAACCATGGCAGAAGGGCAAGGGGACAAAATGCCATCTGTCAAGGTGGAGGGAGGGGGCCATGAACCAAGGAATGCCGGTGGCCTCTCCAAGTGGGAAAAGGCGAGAAAACAGATTCTCCCCCAGGGCCTCCGGAGGGGACACAGCCTCACTGACGCCCTGATTTCAGCCAGTGAGACCCGTGTTGGCTTCTGCCCTAGAGAACCGTAGGACGAGTAAGTGTGTGTGTTGTTTAAGCCTTGTTCTGGCAGCACCAGGCAGCCCTGCTCCTGGTCTCTGGGCCTCTGCATGCGCCTGCACCCCCTTCTCTCACCTCACCAAGCAAGCGTATTTTCCTTGGAATTAAAAGACAAGATCTTCCACATCTCACATCTCTGCTCAAAGGTCTTTTCCCCTGAAAAGTTCTCCCAAACCTACTTACCCAGGACAGGTCATGACCCCCCACTCCATACACTCACTCGGCACCTACACCTCTCCAGCTCAGTGCTTGCTTGACTGCAGCTATTCTCTCCTTCAGAGCTTACGTTTATTGAGCATTTACTAAGTACTAAGTACCTAAAGAAGGATTTTTCATGGGTTTTCTCATTCAATCCTCCCAACAAGCCTATCAGGTAGACATAATTATTATCCCTTATTTTTTTTAATTAGAAAGGTCAAAATCACCCAGCTGGTAGGTGGCAGAGCCAGGATCTGAAGCCAGGTGGTCTGACAAAGGAGTTGTTGCCCTTAACCGAGCATTAACACCTGTCCCCCATGTGAGAAATCTAAGTTCCAAGATCCTGTGCATTTCTTAACACAACAGCCCCAGTGTTCAACGCAGAGAAGCTTCATAGTTGCTGAATATGAACAAATGGGACAAAGATGGTTTTCCCCCTACTATTCTTTTTTTTTTTTTTTAAAGATTTTATTTATTTATTCATGAGAGACAGAGAGAGAGACAGAGGCAGAGGGAGAAGCAGGCTCCCCGCAGAGCAGGGAGCCCGATGCGGGACTCAATCCCAGGACTCTGGGACCATGACCTGAGCTGAAGGCAGACGCTTAACCGACTGAGCCACCCAGGCGTCCCTACTCTTTTTTTTTTTAAGAAAAACTTTTTTATTATGGAAAGTCAAATCTATACAGAAGTGATGATAGAATGATCCTCCAGGCGCCTGGGTGGCTCAGTTGGTTAAGCGACTGCCTTCAGCTCAGGTCGTGATCCCAGGGTCCTGGGATCGAGTCCCACATCGGGCTCCCTGCTCTGCAGGAAGCCCGCTTCTCCCTCTCCCACTCCCCCTGCTTGTGTTCCCTTTCTCGCTGTGTCTCTCTCTGTCAAATAAATAAATAAAAATCTTAAAAAAAAAAAAAAAAAAAAGAATGATCCTCCAAACACCCAAATCCCAACTTCAACACTTATCAATGTAGGGTGATACTTAACACCAACATTTAATCAATTCAGTATTATATGATCTAGTAGAAAGAGCCCGCCTTCAATATTCTTTTTTTAAAGATTTACTTATTTATTTTAGAGAGAGAGGGAGGGAGAGAGTGCAAGCGGAGGGGAGGGAGAGAAAAACTCAAGCAGACTCCACACAGAGGGTGGAGCCCAATGTGGGGCTTGATCTCATGACGCTGAGATCATGACCTGAGCTGAAACCAAGAGCCAGATGCTTAACTAACTGAGCCACCCAGGTGCCCCTCAATATTCTTCTTTTACAGAATCACATGTTCCTAGTTCTCATCACATATTCATTTACCTGTGTTATTAATTCTTTCAAAAAAAAACCAATCTTGAAATGGACAAGTCTTTCTAAGCAAAACATAAATTGAGGGAAGTATAAAGGGGAAACTGGAATTTTTTTCCCTATATAAAGTTAAATTTTCTGCAGAGCATAAATATTGTAAACAAAGTTAAAAAATGGGGGAAACGGTTGTAACACATATGACAAAATATTAGTATCTCCAGTGTATAAAGAATTCTTACAAATCAATAAGAAAAAGATCAATAACATGTTATCTGGAAAAATGAGTACAGGGATGAACAGTTTCACCTTTAACCTTAAACAACAGAAAGACAAGGACTTCCACAAGTGACACGGTACTTTGTCACCTTTGTCAAGGTACTTCCTCTGGTGCTCCAGGATTTAGGAGGAAGACACTAGGACAGAAGAAAAAACAATTCTTACCCGTAAACTTGTTTCTCCAAAACTGGGTCGCCCTGGAATCCAGCACCATAGGAAGTGTGAAAGCTTACAAAGCCTTTGACTTCAGAATCCTTGCCAAATGGGACAGCAGGGTAAGTACTCACACCTCACAGCGTGACCAGTAGACCATGGACCGGGTATCCAGCTCTCAGTCCTGACGGGGGATGAAGAGGAGGGCAAGTGAAGAGAGTTGAGTGTTTAAGAGACCAGGGGCATCAAAACAAAACCAAACCACCCAGCCCCTGCTGGATGGCATCTGAAACCCTGGGCCTGGGCCCAGGAAGGAAGGTATTTCCATTCAGTGGGAAAATGTGGTCCACCATCCGAGGGGCCACAGGGTGGCTTGAACAGAGCAGAGCTACCACTGACGTAGCGGAGGGGTTCAAAGTTCTCAACTTGAGAACCTGCCTTGAGAAACAGCAACCATATCCTCTCCTTCAAGTAAGGAAAATAAAATGAGAAAGAAAAAAGTGTATTTTCAGCCATCAGGCAAAGCCCATTTCAGGAATATTGAGCCTCTTGGATGAGGGTTTCTGAGTCTTTTAAAGTCATAAATTTATATTAAAAAACAATTCAAATCACCTGCCAAAAATGGAGAAACCAAACCTAGTTAACCTAAACCTTTAGATCTAACGTCCAGCTTAGAGGAAATATAGGGGATAGAGGAGCAATCTAAACCATACTACACAAAAAGCCAAATAAATCCAGAATGTGAGGCATTTATAGACAACCAAGGGCCACCAGTAAATCATTGGCATTAAAGAACTCACTGGGACTGTGATAGACCAGGGTCAGCAAACCCCGGCCCTCAAACAAGTCCAGCCTACCGGTGGAGTTTAAACCAAAAAGCCTTGAAAACAAAACTGTATTGGGACACAGCCACGCTCATTCACGTCCATATCATCTATAGCTACTTTTTGCAGGAACGCACAGTTGAGTAGTTGCAACTGAGACCAGACAGCAAAGCCTGTGGGAGTTAGTGTCTGGAGCTTTTCACAAAGTCTGCCAAACCCCTGTCCTAGATTAAAAGAGGTAACAGCTACTCAACAAAATACCCCGTGTGGACCTTGTTTGGATTCCAAATCACACAAACCAATTGTTAAAGTGCATTTTTGAGGCGATCAAGGAACTTTGTGGACTGGGTCTTAGAAAACATTATGGAATTACTGTCAATACAATCAGGAGATGACAATGGTATTAAGGCTATATGAGAAAAAGACCTTTTGTTAGAAGCACATACTGCACTAAGGGCGACGTGATACGGCATCTGGAATTTAAACTGCTTCCACAACAAAAAAGATGAAGCAGATAATGGCCAAAGAAATTGTTTTAACAAACTGTTCGATCTATTTGTGGAAATATAATGGGGAGGTTCATTGTACTATTTCCTCTGCTTTTGCATTTGCTTTAATAAAAAGGAAAAAAACCCCAAACCTTGATCAAAAAGTAGAGCTCATAAGGATGCCTGGGTGGCTCAATGGGTTAAGCGTCCGACTCTTGATTTTGGCTCAGGTCCTGATCTCAGGGCTGTGACATCAAGCCCTGTGTCTGGGTCCATGCCTACTGTGGAGCCTGCTTAAGATTCTCTCTCTCCCTATTCCTCTGCCCCACCCCTTCTTTAAAAAAAAAAAAAGTAGGGTTTACAGCCAAACAGGCTTTCTCTTCAGGCGGGCCTCCCACCTCACCCATTCTGACATGGAGTCCGGCCTCAGCACACCCTTTGCTCCTCTATCTCTGAACATAGTTACATTTTAAGCTCCTTACTTCTGTTCATGGTGTCTGCCACCAGGAATGCCCCATTCCACTCCTTAGCCCATCAAAATTCTACTCCCTGCTCAAAGTCCAGCCCAAATGTGACCCCAGCCAGGTCCTCCAGTGACAATTCATCTCGCTGTGCCCCAACAGACCATTGCCTCTTTGAAATTTCTTTCATCCTTAACATTTCAACTCCTTACTGTGTCTGTTACCTCAAAATGCCATACAAACCCCAAGACTCCTAGCAACTGGGTCGTTTCTGTAATTCCACTGCAGGAGTTATAATAACACCCTGTGCACAGTAAGCTCTGCCTATACAGCTCTCAGGTCCAAGGCCAGGTCCAACCTAAACAAAGCTATCCTGCCCTGAGCAGCTTCACTGACAAGAGTGAGACCTTCAATTAAAGAATGAATTTCTGTTAAATAAGAGGCTGGTCATGTTTACCTGGTGCTCTCTTAATAAAATCTCTAATTGCTAAGGTTTGCCCCTTAATAGAGAATGTTCTAGAGAAGAATGCTAAGATTGCTTGAATGTGTCCTCTTATCATCGCCTCTCCTTGGGACCTGTCCCTCTGCAAACAATGCTTCATCCCCCTCCATACCAGTCTGCAGGGGGCCCTACCCCCTGGTAAAACACCTGGCTAACTGTGGGTACAAAGCCTTCCAGGGACTCCACTTAGAAGAGCTGACACAGGCTGGAACTTTCAAGAGATCTCACTAGATTAAAAAAAAAAAAATGAACAGATAATTTTAAAAACGGTTAGCTTCTCTGTTCTCTTGTACTTCCTGCTGCCCAATAGCTAAGGCCAGCATGAATAACCACCCTCTCTAGGTCTGATGCTAACAGTTAAGACACGCGTTGGCAAGGTCAACTAGTCCAAAATATTTCTGAACAAAAATCCACCAATTAGAAATTAATTTAACTTTACAAATTCAGCTTTTGAAATACAAATGCTCTACCAGGGTTGTCTGCTTATTCAGGAACTTCTGGCTTCTCCTGGGAGTCATTTCAGGAAAACAAGGCATTTTGGGAAAATGAGGGCAAACTGCAGGAGCTCTCCATACTAGCATTTCAATAAATTGAATGAGACCAGGGAGAATAGTCTTCTGTTATAGGAAAAAGTACAGTGTGAGGACAGTGTGAGACCTACACTTTATATAGGTCAATCCAACAGATTTAGAGGTGTCCTTTAGTTTTGTTTTGCTTTTTTTATGGGGGGGGAGGGGCAGAGGGCGAGGAAGAGGGAGAATCTTAAGCAGGCTCCACGTTTGGGGCTCGTTCACAAAACCCTGAGATCATGACCTCAGCGGAAATCAAGAGTCTGATGCATAACCCACTGAGCCACCCAGGCATCCCTGTCCTTTAGTTTTTAATACATGATTTCTCCCTAGGACATTTGGCAAAAAGAATGATCTGCTTCTTAAAAAGTGGCTACAGGGGTGCCTGGGGGGCTCAGACGGTTGGGCGTCTGCTTGGGCTCCGGTCCTGGCCTCCGGGTCCTGGGATGGATCCCCCGGTGGGGCTGCCCGCTCAGCTGAGAGCCTCTGCCTCTCCCCCTGCTTGTGCTCTCTCTCAAATGAATAAATAAAAAATCTAAAAAAAAAGCGGCTACAAGTCTCATGCATTTTCTCATCAGTTATTTAATAAGGCAAGCTTGGAGTCAAGAAGGTACGTTTAAAAAAACTGTGCACTGACAGGGTTTCACGGGCCATCACCGAGTTATCTTTGGCCAACGGAGTGAAAGCGCAATAACCAGACGTGCTCATTAGGGCAGCAAGAGACATTTCTCCCCATGATTCAGACATGACGTGTCCCTAACAGCTCCAGAGAAACCTCAGGTCATAAACTGACAAATGCCACTTTTTGGATTTCTTTGGCAGCTTTTGGCTTCCTCACAAACAGGAATCTCCGGAATTAAAGACCGAATTTCCGAGAAGTGCTGCCCCCGTCCACCGGAGAGCTCGTCTTTTAAAACTACCTACTGGATAATCACCACTGTTTTCCGGCTGGTCCCGCAGGCCGCCCGCGGCCCCTTCGCGGCCAGGCTCGGTCCCCGGCCTCCGCGTTCCCTCCCCGGCTCCCGCGGCCGCCGCCGCACTGGGGGCGAACGCAACGCGCCGCGCAGGGACGGACGCCCCGAGTCCCCGGCGTCCCCAAAGCCCCCGCGCGGAGGGAGCGGGGACAGGAGCCCCGCTCGGCCCGCGCCCAGCGCCTCACCTGCCGCAGAGCGCGGCGCGGTCGGGGACAGCCTGCCGGGCAGCGGGCGGAAATCTGCGGCGAGACTGGCGCACGCGCCCCCGGAGGCCGCCCCCGGCGGCGCCCCCTGCAGGCGAGACGCGGCACCCGCCCGCCCGGGGCCCGAGCACACACCTGGGCACGCGCCGGGGTCCACGCCGCCGCGCACGCCTGGGGCGCCCCGCCACCCACGCTCCGCTCGAATGCGTGCCGCCTGGGGCCTCATGGCAGCCTTGGCTCTGTGTGGGACCCAGACACACCCGGGGGCACCCCGCGGATACACACGCAGAAATGAGCGCGCCCCTGAGCATGCGTCCGGGAGGACAGGTACACACATCACCAAAGGCGCACCCTAGAGCAGCCACACTCAGCGCTGGTATCATACTGGATACACGGAATCCTATAGTCGATACCAACACATATTCTCCTAGTCTCCCTTTTTATTTTTATTGTTTTAATTTTATTTTACTATGTTAGGTTAAGCACCATGCATTACATCATTAGTTTTTGATGCAGTGTTCCATGATTCGTTGTTTGCGTATAACACCCAGCGCTCCATGCAACACGTGCCCTCTTTAATACCCATCACCGGGCGAACCCATCCCCCCACCCCCTCCCCTCTAGAACCTTCAGTTTGTTTCTCAGAGTCCAAAGTCTCTCATGGTTCGTCTCCGCCTCTGATATCCTCCCTTTTTAAAAAAGCAGTGGTTTTGTGCTCTCTCTCCCTCTCTCTGTCTCTGTCAAATAAATAAGTAAAATCTTTAAGGGGCGCCTGGGTGGCTCAGTTGGTTAAGCGACTGCCTTCGGCTCAGGTCATGATCCTGGAGTCCCTGGATTGAGTCCCGCATCGGGCTCCCTGCTCAGTGGAGAGCCTGCTTCTGCCTCTCTCTCTGCCTGCCTCTCTGCCCACTTGTGCTTTCTCTCTGTGTGTCAAATAAATAAATAAAATCTTAAAAAATAAATAAAATAAAATAAATAAAATAAATAAAATAAAAAAGCAGTGGTTGTAGGGGACAATGAAAGAAATGACTTCCCGTGGGTTCCCTGGCTCTTAGGACTAAACTTGAACCCCAGAAATTAGAAGAGTGAAGACCAAAAGCTGAAGGAGAATTTTTCTCTAGAGACTTTGTTCATTCTGGGTTTAAGCAGTGCTCCTTTTGGGACCCAGGTGACCAAGAAGGGCACAGAGATAGAGGTCCACTTCTCCTCAAAGACACAAATATATAAGTAGTTACTGGAATAGCGATAATCCCCCTTAATCTTCTTCTGCACCTTCCATTTTTTCATGTATGTGGACAAGTTGAAATTTTATTATGATTTGATTTTTAGCCAAACATTTCCGATAATGTAGATGTGGTTGTGTTTTGAATGGATGTACAATTCCAAAAGAAATCTAAAAGGTCAGATTCATAAGCCATAATTTATTTCATAGAGTTCTTTCTTGTCTTGAGAAGTTCATAATTACATTGAAATATTTAAAAAAATCTTGTCTAGCATATATTTTTAAAAACTTATTTAAAGAGT
Source organism: Mirounga angustirostris (assembly GCF_029215605.1). NCBI lineage: Eukaryota > Metazoa > Chordata > Mammalia > Carnivora > Phocidae > Mirounga > Mirounga angustirostris. The sequence goes on along the minus strand of NW_026991711.1, from coordinate 10,856,284 downwards.
AGCAGTAATCACCTTTTTTTATTTTTTATTTTTTATTTATTTATTTTTTAAAAAGATTTTATTTATTTATTTGACAGAGAGAGAGATAGCGAGAGCAGGAACAGAAGCAGGGGGAGTGGGAGAGGGAGAAGCAGGCTTCCCATGGAGCAGGGAGCCCGATGTGGGACTCGATCCCAGGACCCTGGGACCATGACCTGAGCCGAAGGCAGACGCCTAACGACTGAGCCACCCAGGCGCCCATCACCTTAATTTTTTTAAATGAAAAATAATTCCTTTCTTTTCTTTTTTGAGGGAGGACGAATTATGTTGGCAAAAGAAAACGAGCCAAATACATGAATAAATAATACCTCTGGTGAAGGAAAATTAAAGTTGGTGACAAGGTGAGCATTCAATTGCATTTATTACCAGGTAAGGCTAAGGAATCTGATTCAACATAGATTAGGCTCTGTGGGATGAAGTCTTCAGCTAACTCTCAAAAACTCATAGACAAATAGTTTAAAGCAGTAGTTTTCCAAATGTGAAAAATGCAAAATGTGCAAATGCAAAATGTGCAAAAATGCTGGACTCCAGTCAGCAATATCAAAGCACCTAGGAATTTAGAAATGCAGAATCTCAGGGCACACCGCAGACATTCTGAATCACCAATTCAAGGAGTGGGGCCTAGCCCTTTAATGTTTATGATGTACTTTAAAGTTTGACAACCATGATTATTGAAGATTTGCTCTAGTGCTTCTCAGACTGAAATGTGCATGTGAATCAACTGAAGATCTTGGTTAAAAATGCAGACTCTGGTTCAGGTAGACTGGAATAGGATCTAGATTCCCAGGATTTCCTTGTGTATGAGCACACACACAGGGACACAGTGTGAATACAACTGCCCAGCAAAGGCAACGGTGTGGACTGCCTTTAGAAAGATGAGAGTCACATAGTTTTTCAAGGAAACTGAGTGGTCAGTTATGAGTCCATGGCTTGTCAGTTTAGTACTGGTGGGTTACACGAGAGTGCTTTACAAGCCAACTGCTCTGACAGGTTTAGGAACAGAGTTGACCGGTGGAGGCTATCAGGTTGCATCCAAATTGTAGAGGTGAGTCACTGGCCGAAAAGGGTTCACCTACCATCAGCTGTTTTTGTGCTCATTCTGGTCCATTACTTTGCCATCTAAAATCTCCCATATCCTCCAGGCTCAGGGTCAAGCCTGCAAATGACTTACGTAGGTTTAAAGCTCAGCAGACATTTCCTTCATCAACTCAAATGATTTAAACCAACAAATTATCTTTAATTGGAATTATCCAGTTTGACCATTGTTGTTATCTAAATCCAAGCAGGTAATTGCCAAGCTTTGTTTTCCAGACTTCCGTGCAATAAGGTAGATAAGGTAGATGCCTGATTTATATTTATATTTGACTAAATACACTGCTACTTTATGTGAAAGGGGCTGGCCCCATGTCCTTCTCCCCTCCCACACGCCTCCAGCATTGCAAGTAACATACTACAGATAGGAACACATCTTCATCTTTTGAAACTGTAGTATAATGTGAAATAAATTACAGAGCAAGGAGACTATATAAGGAGCTTGAAATTTAAATAACACTACAAAATCTACTGAAATATTACCAAATTATTCTAGTAAATCATTTTAAAAAGTCATCTTTGGCCCCAAATAACCTGCAACATAAATCCAACACTTGTTTTTGTATGGCCCATGAGCTAATGAGTTTTGCATTTTTTAATGTTTGAAAAGAAAAAAGAATACTTTGTGACACATGAAAGTTACATGCTATTAACAGTTCAGTATTCATAAATAAACTTTTACTGAAAACATAGTCACGCTCATTCAATCGTGGACTCTGTGGCCCACAAAGCCTGAAGGATTTACCATCTGCCTTTTATAGAAAGAGTTTATCTACCTTGCCCTATAGTTTTTTGCTCCAGCCTCTGTTACAATGCCTACCCCTCTCTTCTGTAATAGTTGATTTATACAACCGACTCCCTACTGGACTGAGTTTCACGAGGGCAGACTTGTATCCTTTGTATGAGTTTCCAGCACTTGCCACTGTGGTGCACAGAGTTAGGTATTCAATAATATTTATTTAAGTGAACTTTACTTTTTGATCATTTTCCCACTATGAACTTAATAAAAAGGCTTTGTAGTTCAACACAGGATCCATTAATTAGACTAATTTAGAAAATTTGTGTGCAAAAAGTAGAAACAAATACATTCTGCAAATAATTGGATTCCTTGCTTCCTTTTCTAAACCTGGCTCTAAAAAACTGTGTTAAATTTGAAAGCAGTAGGGTTATTTTTTCCTTCTTTTCATTCTGTCAAGTTATTTTACTTAGTACCAGAGATCTCACTGCTAAACGATCCCCATGGTAAAGAAATTAACGAACAGAGAAAACCAACCTCATGAAGCTACTTTCATTCACATTAAATTCAATCTTGGTATTTCTGGAATTAATGATTAATGTTTTAAAGATGATGTGCATTGCTGTCAGTTTTTTTTTTGAGGGAGAGAGAATGCACACCAGCAGGGTGGGGAGGGGCAGAGAGAGAATCCCAAGCAGGCTCCATGCCCATCGCAGAGCCCCATGAGGGGCTCGATCTCATGACCCTGAGATCATGACCCGAGCTGAAATCAAGAGTCAAATACTCAACTGACCCAGCCACCCAGGTGCCCCTTGCTGTCAGATATTTAAAAATAAGGTGTTGACTTTTTCTCCACAAAAGAAATGCAGTATCTTTTCTAAAAAGTTTATGGACTATTCCAGGCAACTGGAATTGAAATGGTTTATGCTATTCTTGCCCAGCTTCTGTACTTCTAGGATAACAGGCAAAGACTAAAGAGATTATATATGTAAGATTATTTCATTAGTTTTGGTGAATAAATCCCTAATCATGAATTGGAAAATAATTGTAAGAACTCCCAGAAAAAGTAATTTGACCAATGAAATATGCCATCCATCATGATGGAAGCTAAGAACCATTGTTAGGCCACAAACCAATCTCTGAGCATATAATACTGCTGCCACTGTTCTTCCGAAAACCATAATCAAGCAATTTGGTCCTGCTCTCCAAACAGTAACTTTTTTTTTTTTTAAGATTTTATTTATTTATTTGAGAGCGAGTGAGAGCGAGAGAGATCACAGAGGGAGAGGGAGAAGCAGACTCACTGCAGAGCCGGGAGCCCGAAGCAGGGCTCAATCCCAGGGCCCCGCGATCATGACCCGAACTGAGATCATGACCCGAGCTGAAGACAGACACTTAGCCAACTGAGCCACCCAGATGCCCCCAAACAGTAACTTTTTAAAGGAAATAATGCTCACCTGGTGCCTAGAAATGTAGACATTACAAAATAAAATGTAGCTTGGGTTGACTTTGGTCAACCCAAGCTACAAGACTTGGTGAGCCCCAACCCATGCTCTGTAACACGAGGCTAAAATAGGGAAGCTGGGTAGTATACACTGAGATGTATGTCGCCTGGGCTAATGGTTTCTTTTATATTTGAACCTTGTTGTGGGGCGCCTGGGTGGCTCAGTCGTTAAGTGTCTGCCTTTGGCTCAGGTCATGATCCCAGGGTCCTGGGATCGAGCCCCACATTGGGCTCCCTGCTCAGCGGGGAGCCTGCTTCTCCCTCTCCCACTCCCCCTGCTTGTGTTCCTGCTCTCCCTATCTCTCTCTCTCTCTTTCTCTCTCTGTCAAATAAATAAATAAAATCTTTAAATTAAAATGAACCTTGTTGTTAAAAGTACTAATTCCAGTGAACAACCCTGTATGTATAGTTCCAACCATGAAGAGCTTTCATATACATGATTATGCTGGAGGCTTACTCCTGCATTGGATGATAAAGACCAGGTAGAGAATTTCCTCTACAGATGAAGTAGAGAGCTTACGTCGCTTGCCCATTCTTACTGATGATTTCAAACAGCAATGTTTCTTATACTCAGAGCTTTTCCAGAACAAATTCTTAGTAAGAAAGCAGTCACCCACTGAAGGGGGCTATCTGACGTATCACTTCAGTGTATCCATGGGAGGAATGGGAAAGTTTCCTGTTTACTTCGCAGCTAATATACTCTGTGCTATCTCAGCCTGATGAATGGCAGAGGAGAATTTTCCTTTTTCATGAAAGTCTGAAGTATGTTTTGCCTTCAAAATATTTTGAAGGACTAGAAACCTTGCAAATATTTTACTTCAACAAAGGCGTTGGTATTTCAAACGTTCTTATGTTTCACAAGAAATTTTTAAATGACCATTTATATCAGCATCTGAAGCAGCTCACTTTTATAACTTTTTATGGTAGACTTCTTGATAAGATTTAGGTTTTTTAGAAAAAAGGGTTAAGCATATGGGGATGTTTGAAGACCACTGGCATAGCCCAACCCTCTTATTTCATAGAGGAGGAATTAACAACAAAGCAGTAAACACCACTACCACCCCTAATTGTATTAGAAGCACCTTAGACATGACGTAAGTAATTAAGCGGCTCATTCCAGGTTCCTGGTAACAAGTGGCAAGTTGGAAGTGTTTGTAACTAACAAAAAAATGACTTATGCCTTCAACTTGGCCCTAGGATAATCTCACACTCCTGGTCTCTGTTCTTTCCACTTTATCATCTTGTTTGCTGATGTCTGTAGATTCCTAGACTAGTACTCTAAAAGCCATCATCCATTTACTTTATCAGAAAGTTCTAGAAATGAGTAGTTTTGATTTTCTTTGAGACAAATCTCAAGTCCAGCCATCAGAATTAGTGCTGTAGAAATGTAGCTGCTGAGGGGCGCCTGGGTGGCTCAGTTGGTTGAGCAACTGCCTTCGGCTCAGGTCATGATCCTGGAGTACCGGGGTCGAGTCCCGCATCGGGCTCCCTGCTCGGCAGGGAGTCTGCTTCTCCCTCTGACCCTCCTCCCTCTCATGCTCTCTGTCTCTCATTCTCTCCCTCAAATAAATAAATCTTTAAAAAAAAAAAAAAAAAGAAATGTAGCTGCTGAGACGAATCTGTTTTTAAAAGATGGCTAAAAGTGCAATTGACATCTACAAGGAATAATATTTTCTCAAACACTTATCACAAGTTGGAAGCAGAAAGCTTTATTGGTCCTTGAAAGATGCCACGTATTTAAAAATAAAATTATTAGAAATGCAGGATGCTCAAGACAGTTTTGATAAAGAATGTAACATTTAAAGTACTTGCGGGGCACCTGGGTGGCTCAGTCGGTTAAACATCTGACTCTTGATTTCGGCTCAGGTCATGATCTAAGGGTCATGAGATTGAGCCCCATGTCAGGCTCTGTGCTGGGCGTGGAGCCTGCTTGGGATTCTCTCTCTCTCTCTCTCCCTCTGGCCCTCCTTCCCCCCATCCCTGCCCCCCCTGGGCCTGTGCACACACATGCACTCTCTCTCTCTTTAAAAAATAATAATAAAGTACTTGCTAAACGAATCAGACTCAGAACATAGTGCTAAAAATATAAATCTGAGATTGTTTCTGGACATTTAATTACAGGAGAAAAAACTTCAAGGAAAGTGAGGGTTATCCCCCTTCGATTATTTATTGAATATTATTATGTGCCAAACACTGGTCTAGGGCTTTACATACCCTTTCTCCTTTAAAACTCCCAATAATTCTGTGAAAACAAGTAGTATTACCCCCCATTTTATAGACAAGAAAGCCAAATTGCTGAAAGACTAGGTTACTTGCTGAACTAGTTTCCCGGGCTGCCATAAATTACCAGGAAGCCTGGGGGCTTTAAACAAGAGATGTTGCCCTGGAGGCCAGAAGTCTGTACTCACTCACTCTGAAGGTTCTAGAAGGGATCCTTCTTTTCTCTTCAGCTTCTCGTGGCTCCAGGCCTTCCTTGGCTTGTGGCTGCATCACTCCCACCTCTGCCTCTGTCCTCCCATGGCCTTTCCTCCGTGTGTCTCTCGGGGACCTCTCCTCTCATGAAGACACCAGTCTTTGGACTTAGGGCCTGCCATAAATCCAAGATGATTTCATTTCAAGATGGTTAACTGTATCTGTAAAGACCCTCTTTCCAAATGAGGTCACATTCTGAGGTTCCTAGTGGACATGAATTTTGGGGTGATGCTGTGCAACCCATTGCACTTGCCTAAGGTCATATGACTGATAAATGGAAGAATGGGATTCAAACCCAGATGTAACACATTTCCCTCTCACATGCAAACTTTATGCACCCACATGCCAGCTATTTCCAGACAACCATGAAGACAGTCACACAGCATCTAGAATCTAGCAATGATGTAAATGGTTCAGAGAAAAGCCTACATTGCACACCTGTGGTTCAGCCGGTGATCGGGAAAATGCTGCCTCCCAAGTTTTTGCCACTCAGCATTGCTCTGGAGCCCCCAGTCTCCCCAGAACCTCTCTTGTCTGTTGGGCAAAGCAATTTAGTAACCATCTTGGTTGCTAAAGTTTCCCTTATGGTGTCTCCTTCCCACCTGTGCCCCACCAATGCCCACAGCTTTATTACAAACACATCCGTGGTTCTCTTAAGGATTTCTCTGTGAAGCCACACATGCAGTTCCTTTATTTGGAAGGAAAAATTATTTCAAATGATGCAGATATTTACAAAGTAGAAGGTGAAAAGTCTCTTTTGTTCCTACTTCTTATTACTCAGAATTGGCCAATGTTAAGATAAATTGTAATTCCTATGAAAGTTTAAAGAGATTGGGAAATGAAAGAAGCTGAGAGCCTTAATATTTAGTATCTTCTTTTGGCTTCTATCCCCACCATTATCTTTCCTTGTCTCCTTCATTCCAACCACGCTGTCCCACACGGGACTTTTGCTCCTTCTACTTTGAACTAGACACCAGCTTCCAATTTGTGTTTTATGGGGAGCATTATCTTAAAAGAGGCCATAGCCTAAATTAATGTCTTCTTGGTAGAATTTTAGAGGTGAGAGAGGTCATTCAAGACTCTGGGATTTTAAAATGAAGCTGTAATATTCAATAATCATGTTTGGTATTTATTAATGAACACTTCAAGTAATATGAAGCGCCTCACTTTACTGAAAACCAGGGTTACTCAACTCTGGGGATCCTTCTGTTTGGGCCAGTATGGTAAGGGCATCCCCTTATCCATGTACAATATGGCTGACCCTCAATGGAGTTTATGCCTCAGTGTCCTCTTCACCAGGATGGCCAGTGAAGCTTTCACTATAAATATGAGGCCCAAAGGAGAAGGCAGAGGTGATTGAACCAATATCTGTTCCTGTGAAATAGAAAATTCAACTTGATTTTAAGTTTCATTGCCTCCAGGAAAAACAGATTCACCAACTGCTGGAGAATTTTGAACACGGAAGGAAAGAAAATGCCCTGGCAACGTGTGACTCGGACAGCTGCAAATATAGACGACACGAATGCCTGACTGAAGGGCCTGGGGACTCCCTAGGAGAAGCCCCTGGAAAGGGGGCTGGTAACAGTGCTTAAGGCTGAGGTAACGTAGACCGAATCTCCACAGGGGCGGGAATCCCCTCTGTTTGCACTTTCCATGGTATCCCCAGCAGCTGGTACAGATGATGCTCAAGAAAATATTTTGGTGGTCGTGGGGGGTGCCTGAGTGGCTCAGTCGGTTGAGTGTCCGACTCTTGATTTCGACTCATGATCTCAGGGACATGAGATTGAGCGCCACGTCAGGCTCCTGGCTCAGCAGGGAGTCCGCTTGAGATTCTCTCTCTCCCTCTGCCCCTCCCCCTTCTCTAAAATAAATAAATAAATCTTTAAAAAAAAAAACCTTAAGAATATTTTGGGAAAAGTAATATAAGAATAGCACCAGAAATCCTCGTGGTGGGATTGTTCTATATTTTGACTGTGGTGACCACACAACTCACACATGGTAACATCTCATAGAGCTAAATATGCAAATGAGTACATATAAAACTGATGAAATCTCAATAAGGTTGGTAGATGTATCAATATCGAACTGTTACCATTGGAGGAAACTGGGTGTAGAGTATTGGGAGCTCTGTATTATTTCTTACAACTGCACATGGATCGACAGCGACCTCCCAATAAAAAGTAGTAATGTGAAAAAAAAGTAGTAATGTGAGAGTAAAAACAATCTCAGGTGACAGCAATCCCAAATGTAGTAGAATGTGAGTCAAGATAGACTGGCTTTGAAAAGCTAAACCCTGTTTTTTTTTTTTTCCCAAGTTTTTTTTTTAAATTCCAGTCAGTTAACATAAGGTAAACCCTGTTTAAAAGGGAGAGGGCCCTGAGGGAGGAGACATACCAGTCCAAAAGACAGACACATGGATGGAAATCTAAAGGTGGAAGCTCCCCAGAAGGGGAGAAAGAGAAATGGAGAGCTGTGAGTTTAGTGCTAGAAATGCATGATGGATCCCAAAATACAAATCACCAAATTGGGACCAATGCCATGTAGAGTGAAGGGGGCTTCGGTGACCTGAACATCTGTTGGACATCATATTTGGCAGAGCCTCTGTGAAGATTCTGGCTGGCCTTGCTGATGCTTTTCATTCCCAAACTGGGGTTTGGCCAACCATACAAATGTCCAGATGTGTCTACATCTGTCACTATGTGGAACTTGTAACATACAGGGACTTTATTTCCTCTTTTCTAGAGCTAAACTCCAACCAGGTTTGGGTCCTAACTCTTGGCTTTTATCAATCTATGTTTAACCGTACGGGAACACTACCATTCCCTCACCCACCACCTCCCATCCATCACCAAGTGACTCCTAAGCATTTTTAGATCAGTTTGCATGTCTCCAACTTCACTGCCACTTGGTTACAGCAAGCCCTGATCCTTCCCCTGGACACATGGAGCGGTCTCTTCACTCCAATTCCTCCCCCACTGACAGCCCAAGCCATCTTTTCAAAACAGAAATCCCATCGTGTTGCCCCCCTGCTTTGCAGCCTTCCGTGGTTAAGGACGGCTTGGTCTGCAAACCCTGGCAAATCTGGCTCTAGTTACCTTTACCTGCTCCAGCGAGTGTCCTCCCCCTCCTCCTTAGACTTTGTTCGGCAAGGACGCTAGCTTTCTCACTGAAGGGCCTTTGCATGTGGGGTTTCTTATGCACGCAGTCCAGGTGTTCTCAGCCTTGGCCCTGCTGGCACTCGGGGCCAGACCATTTTCTTTGGGGGGGGCTATCGTGTGCATCGTAGAATGCGCACTTGTAGCATCCTCCTACCCACCGTCCGTCGGGACAGGCACTGCCGGCTGTCACCTGGGGCCCAATCTCCCCTGGGCGGGAACTACTGGCCTAGAGTGAACTCATTCCTCTCTGCCTAGCAAATCTCAGTTCAGAAGCCCCCTTCTCAGGGATCCCCTCCAGGCAAGATCCAGTCTCCCTCGTCTCGCTCCCTCTTTTTTAAAGATTTTATATATTTGACAGAGAGAGACACAGCGAGAGAGGGAACCAAGCAGGGGGAGTGGGAGAGGGAGAAGCAGGCTTCCCGCCGAGCAGGGAGCCCGATGCAGGGCTCGATCCCAGGACCCTGGGATCATACCTGAGCCGAAGGCAGACGCTCAATGACTGAGCCACCCAGGAGCCCCATCCCTCTTCTCTTATTATCTATTTGATAATTATTGTCTCTCACGGTACTATCCCCTACCTGAGGGCAAGGGGTCATGTCCGCTTCCACTCACCACTGTATTCCCAGTGTCTAGGAGAGTATCTGGCACACAGCCAGTACTTAGATGCATTGAATGAGCGAATGAGTGCGTTTAAGGTCAAATCTGTTTGCTGCAAAATCTACACCCTCCTCCAAAAATCCAAACTATTATTTATTGAGGGTCTACTGGGTCAAGTACTTCATGACCATGAGGGAGGCCTTATTATCCCCATTTTACAGGTGAGATACTGAGGCTTAAGCAATGCTAAATGGCTTGCCTATAACATCACAGTGGGAGAACCCAGACCCAAATCTAGGTTTTCTCACCCCAAAGTCTAAGCTGATAGATGTGAATACAGACATGGATGTCCAATGCTTTCCTGCGGGGCTCAGGCTTTTATTCTGTGTGATATTTAAAGTCAGTAATTTGAAATAAATATAAAGACCATGCTTAAGAAATAGGATAGAATCAGAATCCCAAGGAGCCCCATCAAGGCAGCAGGCTAAGTCTAATGATGAAACTTTTAAGAGAACTACTTATAAGATGCATGTCAACAGGGAAGAAATGTAGCAAACAGACAATTACTGCAAAATGCTTTTCAGGATTTTGCCATTTCACCATCAGGGAGGTGCAGGATGAGGATCAGGACTCTGAGATTTCTCAAACTGGAAACTTCCCCCATGTCTGTCTGGACAAACCCCCATCCTACCCCCTATCAGCAATAAAAACATTAAAATAAAATAAGGGGGAACCGGGACACAGCGTCCTGCTTCTGGTGGCCGGTGGAATGTTGGGATAGAATCCCAAGAAATAGAGGGTGGCCGCCACCAAAGGGTGGAGAAAGAAGGAAGAGTGCTCAGCTCTGCAGAGACAGAAGACTGCCTGAAGTATCAATCAAATTAATGACTGTTTTCTCTGGAAAGAAGACAGCCGTGATGGAAATCCCGAGAGATGGAGCGGTGACAGCTAAGGGGATTCCTCCTGCAGGCAAGGGTCCCAGATGTGCGTGTCTTGATTTGACACAAAAGTTTTAGTATCGGTAGAAAAAAAAAATCCTGAAGGAGCTTTCACAAGAAATATTTTTCTTTACTCTCAAAAGGCAAGCACTGTTTTAAAGAAAGAAATTTGCTTTAAAAACAAAAAAGACCAACAAGCCTGTAGTGCATCTGTTATCTGCCGAGCTGAGTACTGTAGGAACATAAATAAGAATAAGACAGCTTCTGCCCCCGAGAGATCTATAAATTGTTACTGTTATTTTGGGACCTTTTAAGAAATGTTTGAAACTTCCTTTTCTGATGTATGTCAAACACCAGGACTTTCTTTCCTGATGTACCTTAAACCATCCTAAGTTACAATTTCTAAATGGCAATTCTACGCAGATCTGCCCCCCAAAATGTGAGTGTAGAGAATTAAATACATCTCATTGTGGATCTGTTCATCCCATTCTCTAAACCTGGATAACTCCAGAGTGCAATCCTATTGCATGGTCCCTGACACCAAAGGGAAGCCACATACCAGAAGGACGAATTGGCCACTTCATTTTAAAGGGAAAGGAAGACAAAGTTCACTAACTCGAAAATCATCTATTAAGAGGGCAACACGCCATTTTTATACCAGTTTGTGTAATAATTTTACTGCATAAGAAATTAGAGAGATTGCATAAATCATTAGGTCAACAGCATATACAGAAGAATAAAACAAAGCAGACATGATTATTCTGATCCAGTAAGACAGGAAAAATTTCAATTCTTAAAATTATCACAAACACCCCAAATGTGGCTCCTTTTAAGAGAAAATTTAGCTCTTGCATTTTCTGGATATAGTAATGACTGTAGTTCCATTAAGCCAAATGGAAAACTGCTTCACAGCTAAAAACATAAAAAAGCAACTTACATAGATATGTAGCCCTCTTAATACTGGATGTAACAAAAAGACATCAGGCTGCCTGCTTTTGCCTAAAGCATGGCTTGAATTTTCTATTAATAATAACAGCTTATACAGAATACAAATACAACATAATTTCCTATGTTATGAAGCTGAAATTGGGAGAATCCAAAAATTATTGCAGGAGTGAGTGTCTTCCAATGGGGAAAAAAGTATATAAATATACTAGATGTTAAAATTTCCTTTCTTCATTCAATTTTTTGCCCTGTTCAAAACATAAGAATACAAATAAATATATGTCCTTACAAGTGAAGTTCCTAGTGCACTGTTTAAAAAAAGATTAAAAAAACAAAAATCTTAATTTACTCTTTCTTGTCATTAAATAAAAATTCTAATATACAGACACATTCGATATTTATATAAATTGTAGGAGTCAGTTTGTCATTTCTTGCTCACGACTGACATACAATAGTGTTAGTCTCTATACAACATGGCTCACACCCCAGATGCAGGTTTCATCCTACTGCAAGTCGCTCCAGAGAATTTTTTTTCTTTTTTTTTTTAATTAAAAAAGATTTCATTCTTGGAATTTTAGAATTTACATTTGAGTCGTCTGAAAAAATACAATTTCAATGCAAAAACCACATCAAGCTTTCAAGAGTATACTGCTGGTGCTGTAATCTTTTTGCATGTCTTTGTTTTCACAGAAAAAAAAAAACAGAATAAAAAAAACAACATGTAAGACTTTTAAATGGTTAAACATAACCACATAATATTAATGATATGCCTCATGCACACAAACAAAAAATGCAAGAAAAAAGGATCAGACGTCTTTCTTTTGCATTTGTTCCAGCTTTCTTCTTAACAGACCATAATTCTCCTTAGTTCCTGATGCAGTGGGGTCAAGCTGCAGAGAGATTTCATAGTGTTTTTTGGCCAAATTGAGATGTCCCCAGCGATGATAAAGCACAGCTGAAACAGCAAGAGATGGATTTCATTGGAAATGCTTCTGAATACCTTGAAGTATTCCCAACCACTTATAAAAAAAAAAAAAAATGACAGCACCTCTGCAAACAGTTTTCAAAAATCATTGTTTAAAATAATATTGTTTGTACCACAAACTTTATTTATCATAACCACACTCCCTGGTGATTATCCGTTTAACCATCTCCAGTTACTCCTGGGATTCTGCATATCAACAGACATGACCCATCTCCCTACAACAACATTATTACATAAAGAAGTAAAAGGAAGAGTACACTAAGGTTGCCAGGAAATTTCCAGAAAGTCAGGCTGCATAGGGCTGGGCTCCATCACTGCTCAGAGCCCTGCAGAAGTCCAGCATCTGAATAAAGATGCCCCTACATCTTTTGGCAAAATAATAGCTTGTTTGTTGCTAGCTGGAAATAAGGGCTCTAACATTAAGATCTGACCAGAGAAGGGTAACTAAAATCTAATTATTAGGATGGTAAAGCATCTGATTATTATTGTGATTTTGTAAGTAAAAGTAACTTTTTACATGGGCAGAAGGGCAACTGTTGCTGCTTCGTGATTTTCACAACGAGAAGCTACAGCGTCGGTAGAGAACAGATCTGGTAAAAACATATTCACATGTGGAGCATTCTAAACATTGACACTGTAACGCTCTAAAAATCTTAATTATTGAGATGTAAAAATGGAAGAAAGGAATTCTAAGGCATAGATTATTGTAGATGCACGTTTAGCCAAGACACGAGAGAATATAAGAACACAGAGGAGGTCAGTTATAACGGAAGGCCCACTAGGGAAGAAGGGAAAGGATGTAAATTAGACCAGAGACTTCCAAAGTACCTCTCAGTTTGACATTCTAGGATCTTTCAAAGGAAGAAAATCAAAGTAGATCATAAGAAGGGAATAAACTGAGTGGGGGATTATTGGGGTTGGTCTGGTCATACAATTATGATTTGTAAATATGACTATTATATACCTACCTTTTTAATGTGTTAATTTCTTAAAAAAAAAAAAAAACACATCTCAGAACCAGATTATAAAGGCTAATACAGGCTAGGCTTGAAAAAACCATTCTTCCAATATCGATTTTACAGAAATGCACCCATTTCTTTCAACTCACACAGAATTTCAACAGGATCCAAATGGAAAAATTTCCTTACCCAAATTGCCATGGTAACTTGCAGCATTTGGATGAGCTTTAATTGCTTTGAGGAATAAAGCTTCAGATTCCTGGAGAATGATATAAAAAATAAGGTATTACACTACGCAAAAGCCACACACAGTTTTGCTGCTTACGGTTTTCAAACTTTTAATGTCCTTGTTGTGTACCACTGTGTCCTTCTCCCAGCAACATCTGGGAAGGCCAGCGGGACCACACCCTGTTAAGAGGTTCTGAAGGGCAGGCAGGGAAGTGTGCGACAGGGAAAGGTGACAGGGTAGCAGTGAGGGGAAGATGGGGGGCGGGTGGAAAGCAGTGGGGGCAGCAGAGAGAGGGTGGATATGCTAAGGAGCTCTGTTACCCGCCTCCCAGAAAGGGATGGAATTTTGCAACTTGAAGTAAGTAGCTCTGTTCAGGGTGCAGTGAAGGATAAGCCAAAGTCAAATGGCCAGGAAAGGGCTGGGTGATTGAGGACACCCACAAAATCGTTATTTTCAGTCAGCCTCAATGAGCTCATTTCCAGGATTCTCAAGGTAGGAGCCGGGGCCAATTTAACCTCCCCCAAGAACTCACAACCCTCTCAGCAATCCATAAGTAGCCCATTCATCTGGAAAAAATAAGCAGAGAGAATGAGGGAGGGATGGCCATCTGCCATCTAAGCGGTCACAGTACTGTGTATGACCACGACCAAATGCCCCTGATGGGTGTGAACTGATTCTTGTATAGACTTGCATTTCCTCCAAATAGTGCTCATTTCCAATCGGGTTGCTATGAGGCAGGACCAAGTGTCTTCTCACCTTATCATTACTGGACCATGGCTTCCTGGATAGTCCCATTCGACCATAATACCAGGAAATAAAGATGCCTAACTGTTCTTTGCTGACACCTGCCGGGGTAGCTATTCATACCGTATACATTCGTGTTCCCGAAGGGACACACATGTGTTAGTGAGTATCAAACACTAAGCTGAAACACTGAAGTTGTTGGTTCGGGATGCGTTTGCTCCTTCTAGCTGCACCTTCTGTGAGTTTTCCAAGCGGGCTTCCCACATCTAGGATCACACATTTTATAAAGTATAGGAAGACAGATTCTTTGTCCTGAGATGGCCTGTGGTACTCCTGAGAAGCAGGCTGGGCATTTGGGCAAACATCTCTGAAACCACAACCTTTTAGAGAGAGCTGGCAGAGAAAAACTTGTATTTTGGAAATGTCATCCAAAAAGGACTGAATGAAGACATCCGGGTAACATACAAGATGTCAGCAAACATCACTTCCAGAACTCAGAGTCAGTGTCTATGTGCCAAGTTAGAGTAGCTGAAACTCCTTCAAGGTAGTGTTAAGGTTCTCCTGCCGTGTTAGGTGCATTGGAAAACACATCAAATGGATTGTATAGCTTTGTAGCTATGCTCTAAGTAGCTATGCTTTCTGATGACTTTCAAACACTACCATTTAGCTTGAGGAATAGGAAGGCCAGGGAATTTAAATCGACTTTAAAATTTCTCCTCTTTCCTTATCTTAGGCTCAGCACCCTGGCCTAGACAATTAGGATGCAAAATGTATAGAAAAATAGGAAACCCACTTCTCCGTTCTGCTCTATGGAGTATTTTCTACTTTATCTGGGGAAAAAAAGAACAATGTGAACTGGAAGCCAAATGAACCGTGGGTTCTGTCCCCTTAATAGAATTCTAGTTTATAGACTGTGGGATGATAGAAAAATCAATACAGTGGTTACATAAGCTGTATCTTGAAAATGACCAGCTGTAGCCGGTGGTCGCTGGACGCTCCAGAGCTGTCCCAGGCTGATGGAGAAGGCTGGAGAAGTCGAGAGACGGGAAAACCACAAACCTTACCTTCTTCCCCCAGCTCTACACAGGTAAACCCATAAAAAATAAAAATTAACCCCCTCAAAAACCATCCTCTGGAGCAAAAGCTAGAAATGTTAAAACATATACTGAAGCTATTAAACTCCCTGATATTTATTTTAATTTTTTAATTTTTAATTTTTTTAAACTCCCTGATATTTGAAAATGAGACGTGCATGCAATATCTTACTGTTATTGTGGAAAACTATGCTGATAATGATATCTGATGAGCAGAAGAGAAGTAAATACGTGGGACAAACATAAATTAATCACCTCCTTAGGCCTCATGTGATCAAAATCAGACATAGCTCTCGATTCCGAAAGAAAATCCTTCTGTCACGAAGGATTAAGGTCCTGCTTCTGGAAGTGTGTTTTCTGTAACATCTGCGTTAGAAACCCAGGATGCTAGTTAAAAGTGCACCATGCCTGACTTTACCCTGCCAACTGAGACAGCACCTCTTGTGGGGAGGCATCTGGGCCAGCTGCATCTAACACACTCCCTCCCTGGCTCTGACACATAAATTTAAAGTTTGAGATCACGGGTGTTAGGAACCCTGAGTCCCCTTAGGGACACAGGGCATCATGCCCCTTTTGATTCATAGTCCACTCCTGGCCAGTCCTGGGAGCCAGGTCAGAGAGAGCCCGGATCTCGTATCTTGTGGTTCCGTTGGTCAGCCTTTCCAGGGCCTTGCGGATGACCTACGACATAACTCTAGATGTGGAGAAACCTGGAGGCAGCAAGCACTAGTCCTGTATTCCCCATGGGCTGTTGTTCCTTTAGTGCAGAAACTGGCAGGCGCCAGGGTGGGGGCTGGGGCAGCTGCTAGGATGAGCTGTCACTGCCTCTTCTTTGGGGCTTCTCCTCCCCTCCCCACGTTTGCGCAACGGTAATGAACGCTGATGAGAAAGGACATGAAGTCTGACCCTGCAAATCCATCTTTTGGGCGGCTTCTCCAGAAAGCAAATTGACCAAGTCACACTGGTGCACGGCTCTCACTGTTTTGGCCTAATTCTGAATTTAACTGGGCAGAAATAACATTTATGGCTTCTGTCAGATGTTGGCATTGATCGCAAGAAATCGCGGCCTCCGGTTTACACACCTTGTATTTCTGGGACTTCCCCAGCACGTTTGCCAACGAGAACATCAGAGAGTGATCATTAGGTATTAATTCCAGTGCCTCTCTTCCAACTGCTTCAGCTTGGGCTAAATTACCTGCAAGGAAAACACAGAAACACTTAAGAAAACATGTTAACATTGTACTGGTATTTCATTCTGTCTAACAGTGCTTAATGTGCATTGTACACAATGATTAGGAATAACTCCTTAAGAAAATCAATGAAGAATGCGTAACATGGGGCGCCTGGGTGGCTCAGTCGTTAGGCGTCTGCCTTCGGCTCAGCTCGTGATCTGTCAGGGTCCTGGGATTGAGCCCCGCATCAGGCTCCCTGCTCGGCAGGAAGCCTGCTTCTCCCTCTCCCACTCCCCCTGCTTGTGTTCCCTCTCTCGCTGTGTCTCCGTCAAATAAATAAATAAAATCTTAAAAAAAAAAAAAGAATGCATAACACATGTACACATAGAGTATCTACACAACGTACATATGCACATACAACACACACATGCACGATACACCTATCCACACATACACACAAAATACACGTATATACACAACACACATACACGACGCGATCAGTTGCAAAACCACTGCAGTCCAGCACAATTCTGATATAATATACAAACAGCCTTTGATTAAATTCTGTAAAAGCACATAAAACCTAATTTAAATTTTTCCCCAGATACCAGTTACACCTAAATTGGAGAAAGCCAGTCTGTAGAATAACAGTATCCATAGTAACACTTTAATAACTGAGTATTTATCATGTTGAAGTACACATTTTATACCTTCATGAGAAGCAAGTGTGTATCTCTTTTCCACACTGCTTAGACGGCTCACTGGCTTGAAATTCTGCCAAATTAAAACTATCATTTCTTATGGGATGCTTGGATTTTCAAAAGTAGGGGAGCGGAGTAACTCCCAGTTGATGGGGCTAAGATCCTGGCTGAGAAACCACACTGTCAAGTCTGTTAGCATTATATCTCAACTAAGAATCCATGGCTCTGAGTGTAGGTTTGAGGGCATCTCCTTTAAGAAGAGTCCATGAACTGTAGAGCATGGACCTTGCATTTATTAACCCCAAAGCCATTATTGTTCACTTTTGGGTACCTCCAGCAGCCTAGACGACGGACAATGCTAGATTACAGGCTCCAGAAGAAATGAGATATTAGCGCCCATCTTCCCCTATGGCTCAGCACTAATTCTAAGTGTCATTTCCCCCAAACATACATATTTCAATATGTCAAAGGAAACTCTATTTTCTATAAGAATAATTTTTGTCATGTAAAATATTAGCCCATATTAATTTTTTTTTTAACTCATACACACTAGAGAAAAAAAGCACATATAATCTGTTTCCTACTTATCCAGTGGCATGGTACTGTGGCGTCTTGTCCTCTGATGTATGCAAGGCGCCTTTCTGTACCTGTGTTATCGAGGAGTATGATCATGTTGTTCCAAGCCAAACTGTGTTCCGGCTTCAGCACAGTCGCATTCCTCCACGCGTTCAGGGCATCCACGTGGCGGTTTAGATCTGCATACTGAAAATAAAGCACGGCCCTGAAAAATCAATATTCCAATGTCGTTGCTTCATCTAAGACATACCCAAAACCAAACCCCAAACTAAACAAAGCCTAACTAGTGCTTACTGAGCTTCTAAGTTTTCACAGTAACTCATTTGATCCTCAAAATATCTCACTGAAGTAGATAACCATCCCCATTGTACAGATGGAACAACGGAGGCACAGAGAAATTAAGTTAATTTCTCAAAGTTACATGTTGCTCAAAGTTACGTGTCTAGAAATGGTAAACAGGAATGAGCATCAGGTGGTCTAGTTCCTGAGCCTACAACCTCTTGACTGTAATTCATAATTTAGCGATTCTAGGCGTCAACTAATATTTAAGACTCCTGGAGAGACATGAATTAAAAACCTAATCATTACTCTTTTTCTAGAAAGACTTCACATAGTGTATCTTTGGTAAGGTATTATTTAAAGCGGTAAATAAAATATTTAATGTAACAGCTACATATGTCAAATTCACCTTGTGAAGGATGCTTTAGTAGGCTCTTCCTGCCTACATCTAAGCTACATACAAAGTGATGAGTGTGTCAGACATATTAGTGAAGTCCTTGGAAAAGTCTTAAGTGGCAACATGAAACCCCTTGGCGATTTTTTTTTAAAGATTTTATTTTTAAGTAATCTCTACACCCAACGTGGAGCTTGAACTCACAACCCCGAGATCAAGAGTTGCGTGCTCTACGGACTGAGCCAGCCAGGCGCCCTGCTTTGGCAATTTGAAGCCTGTTTGCCTCCTTTAGGAAGGAGAGAATTATCTGTTGCTTTCTTTTGAGAGGGCGTATTGTTTAACACTGAAAACACCACAAAATGTGGGGCTCTCAATGTGCATGGTTAATAAGAGCATTCCGAGGGAGAAAGTGATGGGTTTTTTCTAGCAGGTGATCCTCTCGCCCTCTTTAACTCAGTTCAAATGCCCATCTTATTTGAATGAACTTAGTTCCTTTACCTCTGCAAAAGCTACAAATGATAACAATTTATCCAAGTTTAAGGCAATTCCTTCCTAACTGGCAAGTCTTTTTATTAGACAACAGAAACATTTTGACTTTATGACCCACCCACCCACAGCAAACTGGTGGCATAGTAGGTAAGGAAAATAAGGGTTTAATTATGGAAAACCTATGAATATCCATTTGCTGATGATGTTGTCAGATTTCCCATGAGACTCAGAAAACTCCAGTCACAATATTTCACCCTGTAAGTAAGGAAATGATGTGAAAAGTTCAAAAAGTAAAATAATTAAGGGTGTTAATTATACCAATATTTAATTGCTTGTATCGGAGTTTCCATTGATTTCTTGGTCAAGTCTCTCTAGCGAGTGACATGCATTTGAGGCAGTTGGACAAAATCTGTGGTGACATTCTTAATACATAGGCAAACCAACAAAACTTCATTTACACAACAACAAAATTCTTCACATATTTTATTTCTTCTTCTTATTACTATTTACTGAAGAACAACAGACTGAATCAGGTAAAATTTACTGTACTTTTATTTTGTCTCAACTCTCCCCTTCTTATAGCATCTATATGAAGTGAACCAGCACTTTAAGGGAAGCAGAGAAAAATGGTGATTTGGCCAGAACTACTCACCCAGACAGGGGACAGGTAATGCACACATTATTTACCCATGAGCTCTATGCCCATCCTTCCGTACTCTGCAAAACACATTTCTCAGAGTCCTTTGCTACTTGGCTCCTTGCTAGGTTTCTGCCAGCAGGAGTCATGGGTGACATCAGATGGCTGCAAGAGGGGCCCTTTCCCTCACTCTCACACTGTCCCTCCTTCTCCTTGGCCGTGCATCTGAAGGGGCTATGTCTCCCCCTCCACTGCCAGGCTGGAAGCAGTGGTCCTCCTTCATGATTTTAGCTCTTGAGATTATGGTGGCTCCTGACATGGCAGCCCCTTTATATTCTAGTAGTGCCATTTCCTCCTGTTTGTTCATGTAACCCTACAGGGTTTCCTTATACTCTCAGAGTTAACATCATCTTTCCATTTCTGTCATCCAGCCTTCCAACAATTGTTTAAACAATTCCCTACATAGAATCTTCTCTATTTAAAATACTTAGCATGGGGGCACCTGGATGCCTCAGTCCAAAGAGCATGCGACCCCTGATCTTGGGGTTGTAAGTTTGAGCCCCAGGCTGGGTATAGAGATTACTATAAACAAACAAACAAACAAACAAACTAAATACAATACAATAATTGGCATGGTTTCTGTTTTCCTGAATGGCTCCTAACTGATACGATCAGTCATTGCATAATGAATCGTCTCTAGTTAATATCTCCAGTCACTATTACTGAAATTCTCTAATGGTAACATGTCGCAAATAATCCAGCTTTTCCCAATTTTCTATTTCACAAGGAAACTGCATTATATTCCCTTCTTATAAGGGCGCAGAATTCAAAGCACATTTCTGTCTCTCATTACTAAAGAGTGACTAAGGAGGATTTTTAAAAAGAAAAATTTATGTTACTAAGTTCATCTTATTCACCAATATATAAATGTGTTGGTTGAGCTGTTAAAGATTAAGCTCTCAGTGCTTTTAAGCTGTCAGGCAGGCAAAAGCTGGATAATTAAACAACAATGGAGAGCAAAATCTTTAAATAAGAACAG
Source organism: Mirounga angustirostris (assembly GCF_029215605.1). Classification (NCBI taxonomy): domain Eukaryota; kingdom Metazoa; phylum Chordata; class Mammalia; order Carnivora; family Phocidae; genus Mirounga; species Mirounga angustirostris. The sequence continues at coordinate 10,835,505 of NW_026991711.1, read as the reverse complement.
TTGGCAGAAGGGAACACAGGAAGATCATTTCATGGTAGCATAATTAGTAAACAATATACACAAAGAGTGCTACAAAGTCTAATATACTTAATACTACAGATGATCCTCTACATGAATGTGGGAATGAATTCCAAGGACTGGAGCACATGGATAAAATCCTGACTTTTACAGTCTGTTTTCTTTTCTTTGGATCCAACTCTTACAAAGGGCTTATTTAGCATAAATTCTCTATTTTCCAAACCCCAAGGAACTGCAGTGATAGGCAGTTACTAGGGGAAGGAAAAATACTGCCAAGTATTAGAGCCTTAAGTGTAACCTGGAAGACTGTAGGCAGATACATTCTGCAAACAGTAATCTAAAAAACTACCTCCAGAACAGAAGAAAAAATGGAAGAATTCATATGGATATCAACTATAATGTCGTGCAAGTCTTAGTGTACTAGACACAGTAAATAGAAACAGTCATCCCTGCAAGTGTTCAGATAATACCCAATTTGCTCCCATCCCCCATTTTCACTTCATTGACTTTGCAAGGATCCACCCTGCCTTGTATGTGATTGAAGTTTTTGGTCTCTACTTGTATCATTATGGTGAGGTTTTACTGTCTTCTCACCCTCATCCCCACAGAGAACAATACAGAGGATCAAAATATGCCATCCCAAATATACCACTCAGATGTAAGGATTATTGCACTAAAGACATTTGAGATTTGACAGATGCAGAAAGAAGCCTTCCTGGAACTTCCCTTATCTGACTAAAAGCAGAAACACAGACATAAGGACTGCCATAAATCCCCCTCTCCTGGGGACGTTTTATGGCCATGAAGAAGGACCCACACAAACCTTCGTTAGTTTCCACCCGTATTTACCTTCTGACAATGTGCCACCCTTAGAAGCCTAAAACCTCTTCCTTTCTCTTGTCACTTCTCTACGAAGTTATTGTTCTTTGTTAAGATGCTATATAAGCCCAAGTTCTAACCACCTCTTTGAGTTACTCATCACTGAGTTTTTCCCATGTGTACGCACAATGCATGTCTGGATAAACTCTTTTTTTTTTCTCTTGTTAATCTGTCTGTAGTCAGTCTAAGTTGCAGGGCCCCAAAGACAGAACGTAAGAGGGTAGAGGAAAGTTTTTTTTAATCTGCCTTCAACAGCTTCTCACTAGAATAATTTAAGCTCTCCTTGAATCTTCAGGTTTCACAGAGAAAGCTGTTTCAACATCCATGTATGTAACTAGATCGTAAGGCACAGAATTATAAAATGTAAAAAGAAACAGAAATGTGGGAAAGGCCAAGTGGCTCTAGAGAAAGTTATGTGGGACAACAGGAATTGCCTGCTATCAATTTTCCTTGTTTAAACATCTTGCTGTTACATGGATTCAGTCATATTACTGCCACCTTCCTCCAAGTCCAGGGAGAAACAATTCCTCTTTTCCACACTAGAGCATGCATATAGAGACAGTATCTTCCCAGGATACATCATACGTGAAACACGTTTTCTATTCTTTGAATAATAAACACAAAGCCACTTCACTTTAAAATTTATAACACATGCAGTACCTGCTCATTTAAAGGGACATATGCATAGTGGGAGAAGTAAAATTTCACCATCATTAGCCACACGTTCCTGTCACTTAGTTTCCTCCATTCATAAAATTCTGCCTCCACAACATGCAATATCACTGCTACCCAATCCAGAAACAAAGAAGTTTAGACCAAACACATTCCCATCATGCTAAGAACTGAAGCTTGGATTTTCAATAATCCTTAAAGCAACTCATGTTTTCTAGGCTGCCTTCCTCAAACAGTCTCTTCTGCTCTGAGCTGGTCAGTCTGTCTTCTCAGTGCTCAGATAGATCTGCTTCCCAAATGCAGGGCCAACAACAGGGTATTGGAATGACTGGAGAATTTTGTTGGTTTGTTTTGTAAATACAGATCATCTATGGGGCCTATAATTCCATAAATCTAAGATGGGGTGGGAGGACTTGGATATTCAACCAGTTTGGGGAACCACTGGTTTTGATAACACAAGGACTCCATAAAACCAAGAAGTCTCCAGACCCTTAAAGTGAGGATAAACAGGCATCTCTTTAAAACAACTTTGATGTCATCGTACCTGTGAGGCTAGGCTGGATGAAATCTGAAAAATTATATCTTAAACTTCTTTTAAAAGTCACATCATGGGCGCCTGGGTGGCTCAATTGGTTAAGTGACTGCCTTCGGCTCAGGTCATGATCCTGGAGTCCCGGGATCGAGTCCCACATCGGGCTCCCTGCTCGGTGGAGAGTCCGCTTCTCCCTCTGACCCTCCTCCCTCTCATGCTCTCTGTCTCTCATTCTCTCTCTCAAATAAATAAATAAAATCTTTAAAAAAAAAAAAAGTCACATCACTATATGTGTATTCCACATATAGTGTGGCTAAATGAGCAAAACCTTTTCCCCTTAACAATTTCATTTAATCAAACTGAATATATTAGGAACCTATGTAGTTAGTTTCTTGAAACCAAATTAAAGGCTTAACTCAAGGGAGAATATAATCATTCTTATTTAAGGAATTTTGCTGTTTGTGGATAAGTCTGTTTTCCCCCAGCCTTACAGAGATATAATTGGCGTAGAACCTTCATAAGTTTAAAGTGTACAACGTGATGATGTGATACCTGTGTATATATCACAATAAGGTTAGTTCTAACGCCTCCATCACCTCACATCATTGTGTGGCTGGTTCTTTTCTTCATTAAGAAAATCCAGAGCTGGGGCGCCTGGGTGGCTCAGTTGGTTAAGCGACTGCCTTCGGCTCAGGTCATAATCCTGGAGTCCCGGGATCGAGTCCCGCATCGGGCTCCCTGCTCGGCAGGGAGCCTGCTTCTCCCTCTGACCCTCCCCCCTCTCGTGTGCTTGCTCTCTGTCTCTCTCATTCTCTCTGTCTCAAATAAATAAAAAAAAAAAAGAAAAGAAAAGAAAATCCAGAGCTATAAGGATTGAGCTGTGCATCCTCATGGAGGTTTTTCAGAAGCAATGACAGAATCCATGTCACCACCATTTACCAATACATGCTTTCACATTTTAAGATTACTGAACTTATTGTATTAACTACTGTTGCAATATTTATTTGAATAAAGAAATAAAGTGTAAGAAAGGAAAATCAAGAGCAATTAGATCTTTAGTCAGTAACTAAGAAAAGAAAGTCACTATGGAACACACTCTTTCCTATTTCCATTGGACAATCTCAAAACGGTTTCAAATAAATCCCCCCGAGCCTTCTGTTACAGAAAGAACAGTTAGTACGAACGTCTGGAGATGCAGGGAGCGGTCTTTGGAGGAGGAAGATGGAAGCTCAGAAACCATATTATGGATTTGTTTTTTTATCTCAGCTTTTATTCGTGTTTTTGAAACAGAGAAACTGATGTTTATCAGGAAGTGACCCTCAGAGTACTGTTTTACAGAGCACAAGGGACTTAAAAAATTCGAATTTATTCCTTGGTTTAACCTGTGGCCTTGGAGAGAACTTACACTTGGCTAATTCAAGTTGAACTGCTCTCTACTTGGAGCTTAGAAAGTTACAGACGAGGAAATCAAACAGCTACCTTCAAGCGAGGAGCATATGCGAAAGAACTTTACAAGGTGCAGGGTGCTAGCGTGAGTGGTGCTTCTACCATTTTATTATAAAAAGGGAAAAACCAAGCTTTTCTTCTGCAGCCTCTGGACACTTTACACTTACCAGCCGCCCGAGGTTGTAGTAACAATCTGGGTACTTCCTTCTGTGTTTGATTGCTGTCCGGTAACTCTGCTCAGCAGCTTCAAACCGTTTCAGGCTGTTCTGAACTATGCCTAAATTCATCCACGCAGCAGCAAAGTCTGGCCTGGAAGAGCATTTTTTAAAAAGAGAAACAAGGAGAAGAAAGGCTCAAACCCCAGAATGCCGGAGCTCCTCTCTTTGCCACTGGCGTAATTCTACAAACCCATGCTTACTGTATTTGTACAGCTAATGAGAGCAGCTCTTCCGCTTCCTGTAGCTCATTCCTCTCTTTTAAGATGTTTCCAAGATTATTCATGGCATGAACATACTTGGGATTTAGTCTGCAAGCGGAGAGAGAAACCAAACCGTCTGTTAACGCTCAGTGGCCTTCACTAAACTGTCAGGAATTGGCAAAGATATCTTAAAGTTGGGGTCTTTTTTTTAATCCTCGACAGTTAAAACAAGACATGGATATGAATGAGACAAGACGCTTGCAGTACCTCACAGCTTCCCGGTAATATCTGATGGCGGCTGTCTGATTGCCTTTATCGGCCAGGTTCTTGCCAACATTGTAGTGAACCTGAAAATACAGAGACAAACTTGGCCATCAGCTGATAGGCTTCTTTGTTCGGAGCAGGGATACATATCGCAGCTTCTCATGGAAAATAAGAGCGAAAGGTAAAAAACAAAATAAAACAAATAACCCACGCCACTAGAACTTTGGCTAAATCCCTACAGAGGGCAGGCCAGGGTCATGCTTTAATCCCCCATCCTGTAAGAAAAGATGGGAAGGACAGGGTGCAACAAGCAGATGATATCACTTAGGTACAACAAAAAGATATTTACCTAAAGAAACCTTGAAAATTACAAAGTGGGATTAGTGCGTGCTCGCTTCGGCAGCACATATACAAAGTGGGATTAGTGCTAAACCCTCAGCTCCCCTCCTGCCCCATTAGGGCTGAGATGCAAAATCCAACCACACATGGCTGTGAGAGGGAGCAATGAGGATTCTGCATTTTAACAACTACAGCCCTTTCTTACAGGACACCTTTCTTCTGTAGCATTGCAAACATTCTAGTTTATGCTAATGAAATTCTCCCTCCCTCATTCCTTCAGCCCTGGCACTGCTGGAAGTTAGAGACACCGTGGCCAGCAAACCTGTCGGACCCCTGGCTCCTGAAGCCCCGGCTGTGAGTCCAATGACCCTGTTGGAAAGTGTGTCACTAGAAGGCACCCCGGGCTGTGGAGGACGGTGGGTCCCCAGGATGGCACCTGGTCCAGGCAGGGGGAGGGCTGTCCTGAGGAAGGGCCCTCCCTCCAGTGGAGATCTGCAGGGGGTCACTAGTTAAAGGGGCTGGAGTAAGCATGCCGGGCAGAGTGGGCAATGGGCAGGCTCTAGGGCTGGAGGAAGCCCAGTGTGTTTGCTTGAGCGACTACAAGATGCCCAATATCACTGGAATGCAGAGGGCAAGGGAGAGCAGGCCAGAGGGTGTGGGGAGCATGCTACACAGGGAACCCCAAGCGGTGACAGGTCTGGTTTGGTCTTTGCCAAAAGCAGAAAAGGCCAGCACAAGGTCTGTAAGTGTGTGAGTTTCCTAGGGCCGCCATAACAAAATACCACAAGCTAGGGGGAGGGATGTGTGTGTGTGGCTAAGACAACAGAAACATATTTCCTCACAGTTCTGGAGGCAAAGATTAAGGAGCAGCAAGGTTGGTTTCTACTGGAGGTTCTGAGGGAGAAAGCTTCTCTCCTGTCTTCTGATGGTCACCAGCGATCCTTGGCTTACAGCTGTTTGGCTCCAATCTCTGCCTGTCTTCACATCGCCTTCTCCCTGTGTGTCTGTGTCTCTCTTTATAAGGATACCAGTCATATCGGATTAAGGGCCCACCCTGTACCAAGGCCCCCATTCATAAGTACCAGGGGTGAGGATCTGAACATGTCCTTTTTGGGGGCACAATTCAACCTATAACAAAAGCCAGGCGTAGGAGGATGGCCAAAAGTCATAATCAGAGTTGTAACAAGTTAGTCACACTGCGGGGGCGCCTGGGTGGCTCAGTTGGTTAAGCAACTGCCTTCGGCTCAGGTCATGATCCTGGAGTCCTGGGATCGAGTCCCGCATCGGGCTCCCTGCTTGGCAGGGAGTCTGCTTCTCCTGCTGACCCTCACCCCTCTCATGCTCTCTCTCTCATTCTCTCTCTCAAATAAATAAATAAAATCTTAAAAAAAAAAAAAAGTTAGTCACACTGTGGGAAATGTGAGTGGGGAAGAAGCAGATGTCAGGGGTCCAGGGACAGCCTGAGGCTGCAGGCCCAGCAGGGAAGGGAGGACAGCAGACTGAACGAGGGTAGTGGTGAACGAGCAGAAGAACTGGAAGAACACTGTGGAAGCAAAAAGCACAGAAATTGCTGATGGATTGATAAGAGTGGGGAAGCATGTCAAGAATGAACTCGAGGTTTCTAACTTCCAGAACTGAATGGATGTGATGGCTTTGCAGGGAGATACGACAGGTTGGCTGGGCTTGCTTGGGGGGATATGCATCAGGCTGATTTTGACATCCTTGGAGAACCCAAGTAGAGAGACCAAGGTGGCCACCTGAGCTCAGGAGAGGAGCAGGCTGGGGATGCCAACGTGGCAGGAGGCTGAGGCGGTACAGCCACGGGTCCTGGGATCATGCAGAGCAAGCCAGCCAGGGGAGGAAAAGATCCTGTAAGACTTTCTTGTTTCAACCTCGCTAATCAAACTATCAGCTGGAGAAACCACCAGGGGATAATGTAGCAAAAGAAAAAGAACCAGGTGATAAAATGTTCCAGAACTAGAGAGAAGTGCGGGTCTGGCCACATTGTGAACGCTCTACGTGTCACTGACTTGTTCTCTTTAAAATAGTTAATTTAAAAAGGTATTTAATAATGATCATTTTATTCTGAAAATCAATTTTTAGTTGTGGTAAAATAAAGTTACCATTTTAACCGTTAAGAACATTGTTTTTATTTGAGCACACAATGTTTCATTAGTTTTGGGTGATTATAGTTCAGTAGGGTTGAGTGCATTCACACTGTTGTGCAACCAACCTCCAGAACTCTCCTCATCTTGCATATTTGAAAGTCTGTACCCATTCCACAGTAACTCTCCCTTTCCCCTTCTCCCTGCATCTGGCAGCTACCATTTTACTTTCTGTTTCTATGCATTTGATGACGCTAGATACCTTACAGAAGTGTAAGCACACAGTGTTTGTCTTTTTGTGACTGGCTTGTTTCACCTAGCATAATGTCCTCAAGGTTCATGCACGTTGTAGCAGGAGCCAGAATCTCCTTCCTTTTCAAGGCTGAGTAATATTCCACTGCATGCTTATACTACATTTCGTTCATCCATTCATCTGTCGATGGACAGACGCTTCGGTGCTTCCACCGTTTGGCTACTGTGAACAATGCTGCTATGAACGTGAGTGTTCACACATCTCTTTGAAATCCTGCTTTCAATTCTTTGGGGTATCTATCCAGAAGTGGAATTGCTGGGTCATGTGGTAATTATATGTTTAATTTTTTGAAGACCTAGAATGGTTAACTTTATGTTATGAGAATTTTGCCTCCATGTCAAGAAGAGAGGAAGAGAGAACAAGGAGAGCATTTTTAATGATTGAAGAGGATGGTAAAGTTGACTAGAAGAAACTGGACTCATAGTTGCAAAGCTACCAGAAATTCTCAGGTCAGCTTCACCTGAGGGCACCAGGGAGGTCGACCTATGGGCATTTTCTCAACTGTACATGGGCTCAGAAAAAGTTACAAGGAAAGGGGCTGGGACCCAAAATGACCCCGGGGCAGAACTGTAGAATCACAAGGACTATCATCAGAAGTATTTATGAGGCTTCTTTTTAGAGGCTTACGATGCTTAGGCCAATCGTAATCTCAGACGAGATGATCTCACAGAAATGTATTCAAATCGGGTGTGTTCAGCGTAGCTCCTGATAACAGTAATCCTGGTGGCTGGCGAGTGCCGAGGGTTGCCATGAGCCTGGGTGGGGCCAGCACCATATACGTATATGACTTCTCTGCATGGCGGCCCTGTCCCGTGGCTACTATCACCCACCCTCCCGAGTTGGGGGACAGCTGCAGTATCATTAAGCATCTCACCCAAAGGGGGTGGTGCTGCATTCGAAGCCAGGCTCCAAAACCTGTGTTTTTCTCACTATATCACACCCATATCCGAGGGCGCTGGCTGAGGATGGGGCCGGTTGCTTGAGGTGATTTCTAGACCCACTCATTCACGCCATCTGTTATTTTTCTTCAAGTAAATAATGTTCTTTGTTGCATGTTAATGGCTGAATTGTACCCCCACCCCCGAAATTCATCTGCTGATGTCCTGACCCCCAGCACCTCAGAATGTGACTGTATTTGGAGACAGGACCTTTAAAGAGGAAATTAAGCTAACCTGAGGCCATCGGGGTGGGCCCTGATCCTATCTGACCGGTGTCCTTGTAAGAAGAGGAGCTCTGCACACAGAGAGAGACACCAAGGTTGCCCGTGCACAGAGGACACATCAGGTGAGGACACCGTGAGGAGGCGGCCATCTGCAGGCCTCAGGAGAAGCCAACCCTGCTGACACCTTGATCTTGGACTTCTGGCCTCCAGAACTGTGAGAAGATAAATGTCTCTCATCTAAGCCCCCAGTTAATATATCATGAACTATGGTAATGGTTTAAGCACATTTCAAGTAGCATTACATCGTATACTTCAGAAACCCTTCTGAAAATATAACCACCTCCTGCCTTATCGATCTTCACCTAGAGTTACAGCTTGTCTTCAAAAATACTAGTATTTTTGGGAACATACAGGGAACAGTGCGACATTCTTTTAAGCACACAGGTACCAGAGATTTAACTGCCAATTTTAAAGTCTACACATTTATTTTTATCTAATCCGACAAAAGGAATCACAAGCAGGGGATAGAAATGTATAGTACTGAGCGGCACAGAGTGTACTTTAAACTTCCCGAACCATATTATCGTCCCTTCCTAGGCATCCGCATCTTCGGATTACAGCGAATGCCACGGGTACAGCACATGCTCTGCAAAATGTGCTCTGGACGGTTTCATTTGGTGCCTCCCCCAGCCCCAGTCTGGGTGTGCCATCTCACCTCCCGTGCCGCGCACAGAAGAACCCAAACTGGAGAATCCAACTGGTGAGCGATGCGCTTGTGGTCCCCAGAATACAAATTCAGCTTCTGCTCAACACATGACTCCAGCCTCTGCCACCCTTTTTTATGGGCAAATTCTGTTTTCTCAATAAAAAGCTCAGACAAAGAGATCAACTGCCCTCTGCAGTAGACACGGTGTTCTGTTAGACGCCCAGAAGGGCAGCAACCAGATCAGGGAGAAAGACGGAGCCCTCCGGGGGTTGAGACTGTGCTTATTTCCATGGAACCCGTTACAGATCTGATACAGCCCTAGAAGGCAAGCTGTCCGTAATTAAGAACCGAGATAAACAGGCTCACCCAGAGGCCGGCCTCATCCTATGGGTTATAGGGAGGGAAGTATCTGAATGGAAAACAGCTGTCTAGATAACCCATTGTAAACAAACCAACCCCCAAACCCTCATAAACCCTCGTAAGTTCCCTTATAACAGCATTTAAAGAATGAATGATTTTGTTCCCATACAATGGAAGAGACTGAAAAACCCTGTTTATTCTTGAACTTTCCCTCTAGCCTTTGTGATTCATATGCTGAGGCATCAAACCAGCACAGACACTGCAGACAAAACGACCACCATTGTAGCCCCATGGCACGGACGTCAACAATGGAAGGTGCGTTAGCACCAGAGCTAAAGCCGGTTTGTTTCAAATTCTCTGCTCCCGGGCGCCTGCGTGGCTCAGTTGGTTAAGTGACTGCCTTCAGCTCAGGTCATGATCCTGGAGTCCCGGGATCGAGTCCCGCATCGGGCTCCCGGCTCGGCGGGGAGCCTGCTTCTGCCTCTGACCCTCCCCCCTCTCATGTGCTCTCTCATTCTCTCTCTCGCAAAAAAATAAAAATAAAAAATTCTCTGCTCCCATTTGATGTTAAAATGTTTTACACACAAAAATAATCTTATAAACCATTCTGGCTCATCCTTAACGAAATACCTCATTGGGGTATTTGATCCTCTTCCTTGTTAAAAGAACTTAGAATTGTTATCTCAGAGTTGATCCAAAGTGGCACATACTTTAAGCTTTAACAATGAAAAGTGACTGTAAATATAATTAAATACTTGGTATCTCATCCACTGTAGGCTAAAGGAATTTAATTTCCACGCTGCTCAGTTCCATCACTAATACTGAGTGCCCACCATCTGCAAGGCAGTGTGGGTGATCCCACCGTTGACCGGGCACTGGCACCATAATCTTTTGAAAAAGATGAGTCTCAGCTGTAAATCTGAGCCTAATCTAGAGCCAGGTGCCAAATACTTACTTAGTAGTCAATGAATATAAAGTGGAAGCCAATACAGAAAATGTATTTCCTGCAACAGAGCTGAATGAGACCAGTGTCTTCCTAAATGAGGTCTCTTCCCTGAAATGAGCCTTGCTTTTTTCCAAGAAGAAGAAAAAAAGGAAGTAAAGATGATTTAATTATACTGCAATTTATATTGGAAAGGAAAACAAACAAACAAAAACAAAAACAAAAAACCCCAAGATTCTATCTTGCTCATAGGTAACACTGAAAAAGATTCTTAGAAAGGACTATCACCACTGGGTCCATTTTGAAGATGAGGTCTTGTATGTATGTCTTAAATTTTTTTTTAAAGACTTTATTTATTTATCTGGGAGAGAGAGAGAGTGAGTGGGAGGGAGAGGGAGAGAGAATCTGAAGCAGACTCCCTACAGAGCACAGAACCCAATGCAGGGCTCCATCCCAGGGCCGCGAGATCATGACCTGAGTCGAAACCAAGAGTTGGACGCTTAACCAATTGAGCCACCCAGGCGTCCCATGTATGTCTTACATTTAAAAAAGAAAACTACACATGCAGACATATGGTTGTGTGTGTGTCCATGTGTGCACACCTTGTGTTTTCTATCCTATAACATAAGAAATCACTTCCTAAGGCAGACCTATAGGCTCAAACATCACATATGTCACCCCTCCCCCTCACTTACTGGGCAGCACATCATACCAGGTCTCTACCTACCACCGGAATTACTCATCTAGATAATATCAGTTCCATCCTTCTATGCCTCAGTTTCTCCCATTTGGAAAAATAAAGAAAACCCTCTCTCTCAAAACCTTAGAGGGAGGATAATAGAGATTAATTATAGAGCCTCTACAAAGAAATCGGAGTTCCTTGTGGGAAAGCACTATATAAATAGAAGGGATAATTACTGCTATTCAAACAGAAAAGCAAAAATAAAGCAGATCTATTAACATTTATGAAATTAAATCACAGGCAATTTATTTTTAGTAGCATAAAATAAATGGATACGTCAGCAAATCAAATTAAGAATCAAAGCTTGAAGTAATTCACTCTTTTATCTAAGTCTCTTAACTATAAAACATGAACAAGATCTTTTTTTTTTTAATCCAAGAAAAAGACAAACAAGGAGTTAGCACTTTTTATACTATTCTTTACTTCAGGATCACAATAAGATGCCAACTATTCATTAGATTTATTCAAATAATTTTGCCTGAAATCACTTCTTTCTCTTAAATATAGGATATGGAAATGAGAGAGAACTCCAGAGAGCTCTTTTTCTCCCCCTAGAGGATCACATTGAAGCATCCTAGGAACTCCTATTTTGATGACCTGAGAGAGAATATATCATTATTTAGCAGTAATCTATACCAATAGAAAATTCTTCTAACCAAACCCCTTGGCCTCCTATTTTGAGCAAGTAGAATTCTCTTCTTGCCATTTAACAAGAAAACCAAAACCAAAATGAGCCCCAGAAAGCTAACATTTCTTGAGCACCTACTACGTTCTAACTACCATATTAGGGCTCTTTGGATGCCATCTTTCTTTCTTTTTTTTTTTTTTTTAAAGATTTTATTTATTTATTTGAGACCGAGAGAATGAGAGGGAGGAGGGTCAGAGGGAGAAGCAGACTCCCCGCCAAGCAGGGAGCCCGATGCGGGACTCGATCCCAGGACTCCAGGATCATGACCTGAGCCGAAGGCAGTCGCTTAACCAACTGAGCCACCCAGGCGTCCCTGGATGCCATCTTTCTTTAAGGCCTCACAATAAGCCCGAGAGACAGACGTTATCTCCCTTCTATAGATAAGGGCACTGAAAGTTCAAAACAGTTTAGTTTTGCCCCAAAAGGCACAGCGGGTTAAATGAAGAGATTGGATTCATCGAGAATACAAGTGACACAAATTCCTACCAGCCGGCTTCAATGAAAACATTGCCAATTTTGAAGTCTACACGTTTATTTTTACCTAATCTGATGAAAGGAATCGCAAGCCGAGAAACCACAGGTGAGAGCAGTGTGTACTATGAAACACCAGACGGCATAATTTAAACTTCCTGAACCAAAGCGCTGCCCATTCGTAAGTGGTGTCGTCTTCAAGTTACAGATTGGCGGAGGACTTAATCCCGTGACCCGAGCACAGGTTCCGAGGTGTGCTCTGAAAGGACTGACTCTGCCCCTCCCCCAGCCGCACTCGGATGTGTGTGGTTACCGCCCTGCCACCATTTCAAAGGGCGGTTGCGTGGACCAACTGAAGACGAGCCAAACCTCATCTCAGTAATCCGAAGTTTCACTGACATTGTCTGGTTGTAATGATTTCTTTTGAATTATTTTGGCCCAGTGGAATTGTAGTAAGTTTTATCAAGATCATTAATAAAACCAAAGGAAAAAACCAAGTATTTGGTCATGGTCTTATGCTAGATTCTGTGTGAAGGTAAACATTTCTCTTACTCAGCTGTTGAACTGAAGTCTTTCTAAAGAAACATGGCAGCCAACATACCTTGGCATTGAGAGGACACACAGACAGGGCGCTTCGAAAAAGCTCTTCTTCATTCCGCCACTCGCCACAGCGAATCATGCACCTCAGTATGTTTATGAATAAGATTCCCAGTACGACACCAGCAATCAATTTCTTAGGAATAGAGAGATACAGTAGGTGTCATTAGGAAGATCCGTCCATTCGTCTTGGTTATGAATGGCACCACTCTGGGCCAATACCTTTTTCTTAGTGTGTTTACTGAGAGCTCCAAATCCGAAAGTCAGCAGCAGGCAGTACCCAGCACTGGGGAGGTAGAGGACTCTCTCTGCAACCACGAAGCCCACTCGGAAGAACAAGTTACTTGCAGGAAGAAATGGGATAATGAGAAATCCCAGGCCCAGTGTAAGGATCCTGGAAAATGAGAAGTCATTGAAATGGCTATTCTCAGACCTTTAAAAAAAAATTCCTACTCAACATTAAAATAGTGATAAAAGCCCCCTTTCTTTCACGTCATCAGTTGAGGAAAGGTATCAGCAGTAGCAAAGAAATGTCATCAGTAGGGCCTAGGGCTTAGCCTGGCAGTATTAGGATAAGTCATAAAATCGCACTAACACCAAATGCAGGGATAAGACTTGTAAGTTGTCCCGTCCATATGAGTAAGGTTAGAATGATTACATTTTGTGAGATCTTATTAATTCGCCTACTCTTAACCCCACCTTAAACCATGTAGCGTTGAATAGATCAGTGGGTATATTAGTGCAATATAGTTTTCATGGGGAAAAAAACCGCCCCCGCCGCCCCCAACCTTACCAGGAATAATAATACTTGACTTTATAAACTTTATAAAATCTGCAATAAATGAAATCATTTTGGGGAGCTACATCACCGCAAATGTTAGTCAAGCAAAAAGAAAGCTGAACAACAAAGCACTTGTGGAACGAGGCAACATGTCCAGTGTTCCATGTGACATAAGAACAATTAAGAAGCCAGGTGAAATTTGGTGGCTCGTCAGTTAAGCGTCTGCCTTTGGCTCAGGTCGTGATCCTGGGGTCCTGGGATCGAGCCCTGCCTAGGGGTCCCTGCTCAGAGGGAAGCCTCCTTCTCTCTCAACCCGTCCCCCTGCTCATGCTCTGCCCTCCCCCACACGTGCGTGGTCTCTCTCTCAAATAAATCAATAAAATATTTTAAAAAATACTATTGCACGTGTATAAGCGAACTGGGACTAAAGTTAGTTGCCCTTTAGAATTATGAACCAATGTAATAGATAAACTTAAAACCTTATTTATTTTGAGAAATTACTAATCTAATTCCGTAAGCACTTACGCTTAAAGGGAATCAATCACCTTAAATAGTTTTCGTTCTCATGAAACACATTTGCTTTTCCCCAATTATTTTCTCAATAACCCTCTTTTTCTCTTCTTTTTTCGTTTTTTTTTTTTTTTTGGCAAGAAAGAATGGTCTCTTTGGGGCAGCAGTTTATTTTCTACGGAACAACAGAAGGACTCGCTAGGGCATCCACCAGGGCTTTCTGAAGGAGAACCGTGAAACAACGGGCACGGCACACATCAATTACACTCTCTGTTCTGACCATAAATTACTCTTTACCACCTACCTCGAAAAGGATCTCAAGATGCTACTTCGTGGGGCCTGCGGGAGCGGGGGAGAGAGCAGTCATCTGTCCCCCTCCTCCAAGGCCACTCCCCACCAGCTGAAGCCGGCAATGGATTCCAAAGGGACGGAACTCATCCTCGCCGGCAATATGTACGGGAAATAAATGTCCTTGGACCCTACTTCCGCCAAACTGTTAAAATGATCAGTGCTGGCTTGAGCGAGCAGCTCTGACTCGATCCCGTGTGGAAGTTAAAATTCAGTGCTGCCTCTTACCTTCTTTTGTGGCCGTCTTCAGAACACAGGGCTTGGCATAGCAGGCCAATTAGGCACAACCAGAGAGCGGCTGGTGCCGTTACCCTCCAGTCGCCGACGGACTTAATGAGGGGGACACAGCCCATTGACCAATCAAAACACAGCCACCAGGGACACAGCAGCAGCCAAGCGTTCAGTGAATAGTAGTAATTATAGTTTATGGCCTGTCAGTCAAAAGGAAAACAAACATGTACTTGATACAGAACTTCTACATGTGTATGTAATACACACACACACACACACACACACACCTTGAAGTTTCACTTTTGAGGCATCCATAGGCTTCCATTCACAGAGAGCAGTTGTGTAAAATAAAATATTACCAATTTTGATAGTGGACACGAGGCCATCGTTTGCAACTTATTAAATGCGTTCAGAATGCAATAGACAAAAATACAGCGAAGCCACCAGACTCTGCTATATACGTCCGTTATATTTCTGGTCGAAGTATGTCCCATTTACTTAGTGATGCCCAAAGTCTGTGACCCAGGAAATCTGAGGCCCGGGGGTCACCTATGCGTCTCACAATATTAAGAACAGGGCTTTCCCTTCTTTTGATTTCTGTCTCTATGAAATGCACAGCTGAGACTCTGTGGCTTGACACCCTCGCCTTCAGAAAAAGCGAACCTTTACAATAAAGGGAATCTTGATACTGCTGGACGTTTGAAGATATGTAACCGATGTGGTTGTATTTTGTCTTAATCCCGCTATATCAGTTTTCTTTACAACAAAAGTAATGGGGTCAGGGGACACTTTAGTGAGGCTAGCAGGGAACCTGATGTTTGAAAGAACCATTGCTCTTTAATTTTGTTTCGAATGGAAATGCAAAGGGCTTACACCCTCTCCATCCCCTAATAAAACTCGGGTCTCATCCTAGAATATCCTTAGTGAGAGCAAACAAATGTGGAGGTGTTCCGCCAATGGGGGATTTTGTGGGTGTGCTGGGAAGCGAGAAGTGGAGGACAAAGATGGTGGGATTTGGTGGGCAGAGAAGACAATCCAGCGGGGGACAGGCTCAGCACTCACCCTGACCAACATGCTGTCGGCAAAGGAGGCGGGGTTGTCCACCTCGGTGAACGCGGGCGGGCCGGTGCCCATGATTTTCCAGCGCACGTAGAGCATCCCTGCGCCCCCCAAGGCCAGCAGGGTCATTCTGAAGAGGAGGCCCCCGTTCCTGAGCACGCCAAAGTTCTGAAAGGACAACGCCAAGCCCCTGATGGCGCAGATTTTCAAAAGAGAAGTGCAGCCAAGCTAGGTACAAACGTACAACAATTCTGCCAGAACTACACGGACACGGTAGCTTAAAAGGGCCAGCTACTTCAAGATTCAAAACCGCAAGAAATATTTTGAAAATGGCATTTTAAATCAGCTGGTACTTGACATTTTCCATGTCTGGGCTGGAGACAAAAGTCTATACTCACCTCTAATGACTTGTCTTTATGTAGTATCTTCTGGACCATTTCCAGAACATTTAATTTGCCTATCACCAAGATGTCAAAGACTGCATTCAAACCCTGAGGAAGCAAAGCAAGGCAATCAGTAACGGGAGAGCCTCGCTCTGATTAGGCAGCAATTATACTTCACAGTTTTATTACTGAATCTCGACAAGAACTGCAGTGGATAAGATAATCACGGAAGGAGTTTTCATCTCTAAAACAGACACCCCACTATTGTTCCTATAAAATCAGCTCATGGTAATATCTCAAATTTATTATCTAGTAAATCCCTCTTGGTCATAATTTCAGAGTCTGCCTAGAAGAGTATTTAAAGATTCAGGATGGCTGGACATTTGGGGTTCCCAGAAGAAGTTCTGCAGAGGTCCCTCTTCCCTTGTTTTTCCTTTACTATAGAACAGTCTCTTAGTTGATGTGACAGAGGGGTTACCTGCACCATAATTATGCCTCAGAAGAGAAAGGCAGCCATCAAACTCGACAACCCACCCACGTAAATAATTAATCGCACCCCCAGAGCGCCAAGTGCGTGCCGACTTCAGCAAGTGCAGTAACAGCAGGGGCATGACATACAAAATAATCTCTGAGAGGGCTTCAGAGATCTCTCAGGTTCGGACTCCTAGCCCGTCTGCTGGTTTTCAGTTCTTGCTGGGCACACAGCCAGACCGCACTTCCCAGCCAGTCCTGCAGTTACAAGTGGTCATATGACTGAGTTCCAGCCTCCGGAATGTGGGTAGAAGTGATGACGCACCATTTTGGAGGTTTGGTTATAATCTGGGCACTCCCCGCCTCTTGGTGTCGCCTTGCAGCTGGCTGGGATGGACACCACTGGGTCAACTTTGGAAACTACACTCCCAAGATGGCAGCTAGGTGAGCCTTGGATTCCCTTCTCTCGCGGCAGGCAACGTCATCTTGTGGAACTCCCTGCCCCATCTAGATAATGTGGTCACAATACATATGGCGTATATGGTTAAAGTTCCCCCTAAATGACCCTAACCTTTTTAATGTGAGGCTTTGTGGTGAAGAAGATCAGAAATCATCAGAAGCCAGTGGTAACTGGTGGCTTCCAGAGCAAGGATGACATCCCTACTTAACCCTCTCCCATAAATGCTAGAAGCCATTAATTATCCAATACACAGGCCAGTGCTGGGTTAATTATGTCAAAGAATTCTGATTTCATCAACTCAGGCGGTACAGGATTTTAGTGGGTCACAGCAGACCATTTCTGCCCGGGTGTAAACCATTTTCTAGAAGGCAGAAGCTCCCTGTTGAGCCGCTGCTGTCTTATACCATTTGTTTTTCTCCCCAAGGAATGAGGGGATCTTGTCATCACTTCTGTTTGGCACTCTCCAACTTCCCATTTAAATGCATTATCAAAATGTCCACATTCTAATCACATTTTTGGAAATAGCTGAATTTTACCATATCTTTAGTTACATAAATTCAACCTAGTTCTTTAGCGCTTTTCAAACATTAACGGGAGCCACCTTGGACCTTGTTAAATGGAGATTTTGACCCAGCAGGCCTGGGGGTGGGGTTGGAGGTCCTAAATTTCCAATAAGCTCCCAGATGGTGTTGATGCTGCTGGTCTTTGAGAAGCAAGGGTTTAGAGCAGTGGATGGTTTTGCCACGTGGGGGATGCTTGACAATGTCTAGAGACATTTTAAGTTGTCACAACCAAGGGAGTCCTATTGGCATTTAGAGGGTAGAGGCCAGGGGTGTTGCTTAACATGCTACGATGCACAGGACAGCCCTCCCATAAGAAAGAGTGATCTAGCCCAAATGTCAGTAATGCCAAGATTGAGAAACATGGGCTTAGAACTTAAAAAAAAAAAAAAAAAAAAAAAAAAAAACTCACGAACTTCAAGTATCTTTGCATAATAATTCTTACTATGCCATTTTTAGCTATCTAATCTTAATCTTATAGACTGAGCCTGATAAAACCATGGATCTTTGCTTTGAGTTACATCAAACCCCATAAAGCTTTATCTGCTTTTTCTTTCCCAAGCTATTCCTATATGGGCCATTCAAATCCCGTATCTTTGTTTTCCATTTCTCTACCCCTAATCACAGCCCTAATTTCTAAATTTTCCTCTAATAAAGTCAAGCATAAAATTGGCTAGAAAGAAAAAAAGGAAAGTGGATTTCAATGCCTCTCCCTCCCTGGGGCCTCAATTCTGATTAGACATAGGAGGTGTACATCTGTACTCTTCAGAGGCTCCTCCTTTCCTCTTTGATATTTCCAGTCGAAGCTGAGCACAACATACACTCAATGCTTCTCTAACCAGGACCAGAAGCATGGATGGGGTCAGCCCACTGTTGTATTTAGAACTGCCGAAACAGGAGAGCACCGCAGAAAACTTAAATTGTTCTTTCCTCTTTTTCTACAGCACCTCTCCATGAGAGCTAATCACTGCCTTTTTTTTTTTTTTAAGATTTATTTATGGGAGAGAGAGAGAGAAAGAGAGCAAGAGCACACAAGTGGGAGGAGCAGAGAGAGAGAGAATCTCAAGGAGATTCCTTACTGAGCTCAGAGCCCGATGCAGGGCTCAATCTCACCACCCTGAGATCATGACCCAAACCAAAACCAAGAGTTCGACACTTAACTGACTGAGCCACCCAGGCGCCCCAGGAGCTAATCACTCTTTTTTTTTTTTTTTATTCAATTAGCCAACATATAGTATATCATTAGTTTCAGAGGTAGTGTTCAATAATTCATCAGTTGCATATAACACCCCGTGCTCATCACATCGCGTGCCCTCTTTAATACCCATCACCCGGCTGCCCCATCCCCCACCCACCTCCCTTCCGCAACCCTCAGTTTGCTTCCCAGAGTCAAGAGTCTCTTGTGGTCTGCCTCCCTCTCTGATTTCTTCCCATTCAGTTCTCTCTCCCTTCCCCTATGATCTTCTGCACGATTTCTTATATTCCACGTATGAACTTCCCACTGCTTGCTAAAGATCATCAACTGAGACAGCCCATTTCCATGCAACATCAGATGTACTGAAAGCACAAGTAACTGGCGGAAGGGTCTATGACAGGCTTGCAATGGGGCTGGGAAACAGGCCGGGCCAGCCCAGGACATCTCTACCGCAGGGGAAGAAAGGGCAGTCCTGACAGCATCTCGGGTCTTACCAGCACGGTGATCCCTTGCTCTTTGCACAGCATGGCCACTGCTCCCAGAAGGATACTCAGCAACACCCAGAACGTAGAATGTGTTCCCTCCTTGTTACCTGCTGATTAAGAGAAATGACAAACATAAAAGCCATGCGATACAGCTCAGGCTTCTTAGCACCAGGAACTACAATTCTAAGCATGCACCTTAAAATAGCCACAGTTTAAAAAGAGTTTGGTCTCCTGATAGCACTTCTCTGTGGGCAAGTGTATTACGTTCCGCATTTCTGGTTAGACAGCACCTTCTAAATGATATACACATCCAGCCTCAAGGCAGACTCTGGCAGGTGCCCAGAGCCTTTGGGAGGCATTTCAGTGAAGCCCTGGGCACAGAGCTAGCTCACAGCAGGCTCGCAATGGGGCAAATTCCTTCGTCCCAACCTGCCAGGCACTTAAGAGGCCACTGTGACAAGCGGTACTGAGACTTGCCCCTGCAAATGTAAGCACTGCATCTGGTCACAGGCTGACCCCAGCAGCGACTGCTGTTCCCGGCACAGGGGGGATGGCATTGGCCGAGTGGCCCCGAGAAACCCTACGACCGCCCACAGAGGAGTCCAGGGAAAGGCGCAGGCCAGGCTGCACTGCTGACCTGCATGGGGACCCAAGCCAAAACATCCCTATGGATGTGAACTCTGTAGTACGAAGCCTGGGGTGAGACTGAGCTCAAGTCACCACCAAAAGTCCCTGAACTGCCTTCTGGAAAGGGAGGGTTGGGCTCCATACTGTTTCATGGGAGGTATTTGCACTTTGGGGGCCAGAGCTGAACTGCTTGAAAGGAGAGGAAAGGCCACAAGTGGTGCTCATCTCTGTTCTTCCTTTGGAAGGCCCTCACCTCCTCATCCACACGGACGGTAAACAAACATTTAAAAAAGACATCGGTAAGAATAAAAAAAAAAAAAAAAGACATCGGTTTGAAATAGGGCAAAGTGCACCTGCTTGGAGAGCCAAACCATTAGCTTGCCTGGGCTGCCTATGCATCTTGGTTCAGTTCTGATGAAAACTGAATTCCACATTCTAGCTCTGCCGTTTACTACGTGACCCTGAGCAAATTACTTACACTCACAGTCTCAATGACCTCATCTATAAAATGGAAGCAACATGACCTACCTACTGGTATATTTGAGAGGGGAAAAGTGAACTACCTGGCCATTTGTGTTAAAAATTATATAAACATTCTTGTAAATGCAAATCATATCTGGAAAGCATACAAGAAACCAACTACAGTAGTTTCTGAACAGTTCTAAGAAGAAAATTTTGGGCAGCGGAGGGAGAAAGTCTTACTTTGCGTTGTATAGCCTTTCACGTATCCTTTACTTTTTTTCTTTTAAAACTATGTGCCTGTTCGGCAGCATCTCTAGCTTCTAGCCCTTAGATGCCAGCAGTACTCCTAGCCCTCAGTGGTGACAACCAAAAATGTCACAGGCTTTGCCAAATGTCCCTGGGAGGAGGGGGACAGAAATCACCTGCAGTTGGTTGGGACCACTGCCCCGAACCAGCGGTACTGACAATGGGTGGTCTGTGCACCTGCCCTTGGATCCTGTTAGTCATGCAGAGTCTCAGGCGCCACCCACACCTGTGCAATCAGAAACGCGACGGTGGAGCCCATTTGGCCTTTTAACCAGGCTTCCAGGTGCTTCTGATGCTCGCGAAAGGTTGGAGAGCATCACCCTAAAAAAGCAGCTTGCTCCCAGCCACATCCCTGGGGCCATGTGTGGCTTGTAGGAGCAGCTCAGACTTCTGCTGTTGGGATCCATGACACCTGACTGACTCTGGAAAGGCAACATGTGGTTGGTGAATGAAATTGCCGTCCGCTGTCTGCCAGAAAGGGGCCATAAGTTAACAAATGGTAGGGCCACCATGCAGGAATAGCAGCAGTGCCTCAGAAGTTGTGCAGACCATCTCCCTTGCACAAGTGATGGAAGTGTTGGAAGTGCTGGCATCCTTTCCAAGACGCTTCCAGCAGGAGCCACATGGCCTTGACTTCAAGACCTTCAGGGATGGGGATGAACTTTCTGCAAGAGCCCATTTCGGTTGGAAACTGTGGGTTGTTGGAATATTTTTTCTTAAGGTGAGCCCACACCTGCCTCCCTCGATGTCAGGTCTTGGCTCTGCTCTCCTTTAGCACCTTTCCAATTGTTCAGGAGGCACCGTGCCTGGGAGCCAACTTCTCATTACTGAAAACCATTCTAGAGGAGTATAGAGTCTCATCAAGCCAGCGAAGGGTCATTTCACTTGCAGAAATTAATGACATTCCATGGATGTGAAACCGAAAGAATACAATTACGAGCCAAAAGAACCAACCCCCTTAAACTAATGTGTATTTGAGTGTTTACATATTTATGGGAACTTACTATTTTTGGGGGGGATTTGCTAGTGATCATCAGCAAACAGCATCAAAGCAGATGCCATCCCAGATACCAAAGCTTTTACATAAAATCATGGCCAAAATAACCCTAAAGCTAACACCCTGGTTAGCTCCTTTTGAATGATGATTTTAGGAAAGGCCTCGCAAGTTTCGCCGCACAGCCCAGGGGTCCAGCTGGCTGAATGGAGGTGACCACAGGTCACAATGCGCCATGCCTTCTGACATGTGATGGCGATGGATGGCAGATGCCACCCTTAAGGCTTGTCCTCTCCATGCTGGTGGACATATGGTCCATTGAGCGTTTCTCCCATCACACGTCTTCCTGAGTCTGTATCAAACCACTCTCAGGATTTTCTCATGTTAGCAGTTGGTTGGTAAATAGGTACCTTTACTTATAAATGAACTCATGTACTACTGGGGGGGGGGTTTCCTCCACAGATAAAGGGAGTAAATGACCCCCAGCCTGGCTCCCATGTCCCTCAGGGAGGCCCCTCACAACAGGATCTACTCCAGGCCAGAGTGGGAGATGTGCTGTGGGCCCCAGCCTCTGCCTGCCCCTTCCACATCCACGAAGCATTAGGTGTGGTGATTCACTAGGAACCAGATGGACCTCTCCCCTACTGCCTGGATTGGGTTTTTCTAAGCTTCCTGATTCCCACAATCTGTGCTTGGAACTCTTCATGAAACATAACAGGACTTCCCAATATAATGCTCCCTGTTCTTAACATGTAAAGAAGGTCCCTTGGGGCGCCTGCCTGGCTCAGTCGTAGAGCATGCAACTCTTGATCTCGGGGTTGTGAGTTCAAGCCCCACACTGGGTACGGAACTTACTTTAAAAAAAAATTTAAGAAAGAAGGTCCCTTAATCATTTTACATTCCCTCCTAGAAAAACTGAATTAGCTTGTATTTTACTTGACTGTGTAACCTGGATGAATTTCCCCCCACCATGGACCAGTGGCTTTGGATAGGAAAAAAAACCCCAGGCCCTCCATTAAAACACCCAAAGGACGGCTCTTAAAGCACTCCATTAACACAAAGTTAAATTAGTACAGAAATGTGGAAGTAATGGGCTCATGTTCCACTTGCCTGGAATTTAAAATGGTTTTCTCCTTAGATGGCTAAATCAGAGATTTCAGTGAATACAGAAAAATAACTTATATAGAAAACACAGCTTTCAGATTTACTGATAATCTTCTCCCTAAGCTCACCCCATAATTTCATCACACTTCTCAAATCCCAAATTTCAGCAAGGGACCTGGACACCCCACACCTCTCAAACCCTCTATCATGATTCTTTTGGAAGAGTACCACTCTGTAATTATCTCTTATACTTTTGATTTTGTGCAGACATGTCTGGTAAAAGACGTGTGCGAGCGAGTATTTCCTTGCTGAAGAAATTTCTTCAGTTACAGTGATGATTAAATATTATGCCACTTCTCAACAGTGGCATTTTCTTTTTTATTTATTTATTTATTTATTATTTATTTATTTATTTTAAAGATTTTATTTATTTATTTGAGAGAGAGAATGAGAGACAGAGAGCATGAGAGGGAGGAAGGTCAGAGGGAGGAGCAGACTCCCTGCCGAGCAGGGAGCCCGATGCGGGACTCGATCCCGGGACTCCAGGATCATGACCTGAGCCGAAGGCAGTCGCCTAACCAACTGAGCCACCCAGGCGCCCCAACAGTGGCAATTTCTGATCAAAGGCAAAATTTCAGTCGTCAGTTACAAAACCCAGTGATGGCCTCACATTCAGAAAACCGAATTCAATTCCGCCACTGTCCAGAGGAGTAGGCATTCTAGCTGATGAGCGCCTGAAATCTATCTAGTCCCTAGTGAGATGTGTTGTAAGTATAAAATACATACCTGATTTGGAAGACTCGGTATGAAAAAAAGGAATATAAAATATTTCATAATTTTTATACTGATTATTACATATTGAAATTATCATATTTTTGATATATTTGGCTAAAAGTGTAGTTAAAATTCATTTAACCTGTGTCTTTTTATAATGCGGCTACTAGACATTTAAAAATTACATGCATGGGGGCGCCTGGGTGACTCAGTCATTGGGCATCTGCCTTCGGCTCGGGTCATGGTCCCAGGGTTCTGGGATCAAGCCCCACATCGGGCTCCCTGCTCAGCGGGGAACCTGCTTCTCCCTCTCCCACTCCCCCTGCTTGGGTTCCCTCTCTCGCTGTGTCTCTCTGTCAAATAAATAAATAAAAATCTAAAAAAAAAAAAAATTACAAGCATGGCTCATGCTGTTTTTCTTACTGTCTATACCATGTGCTCAGAGACCCAGTTCACAGATGAAATGATCTGCATGTGGCTTTGTTTGTATTCCAAGCCTTCGAAAGCTCAGAAAATATGAAGTGAGTTTGCCTGTTTAAATCCTTCTCCTGCAACTCTACCAGATTAGCCACCTCACATTACTGGGAGTCGTAAGATTAGGCACACACAAACACTTCACTTTTTCCAGAATTCAAACAGGAAAGCTTAATTTAACTGTTTTTCAATGATTTCATATAAATCAAAGGGGTCCTCTTTACAAATGTGTGGTATGCATGTGCATGATAAACCAAGGCCAATGTACATAATAGCACTGACAGTATTTCCAGTACAGGGATGGTCAAGAAAGGCCTTGTAAAAATTAAATACTCAACGGGGAAACTGGTTCTGAGCCCAGCCTGGTAGACTTCTGGTAATATGACCTGCACTAGCATAGTTTTTACCTGTGTAATTCTCCAGATTAAAGTTTTTTTTGAGTCTTGATTTGTCAAGGTGACCAACGCTAATAGTTGCCAAGATACAGCCTATCTAGATGAATTTGGACTTTGCATTTTTGTGAGTACACTCTTATTTAGTAACTAATGCAAGCCATTCTTTTATTTCCAAGTTTGGGCATTTTAATAGTACAGCTGAAATAGATAATGATAGGCCACCTGCGATACAGTTGGCACTCAACAAAGATTTGGGGAGTCAACAGTTTCATTTCTATGTCTACCAGAAGTCTTATTGTATCACCATATTTCTTATGCAATTATGATATGTAATTTATATACCAAAAAGTTAATAATGTGCTCCATGTGAACAAATACAGCCAGAAGTCACATCTTTTCATTTGACATTAATTTAATGTCTTGAAATCTCCTCACGATGGAAAAAATCTCCATCGTGAGGAGATGAAAAAAAATCTTTTAAAAAAAAATTTAACAAAAAAATGACATAACCCTAATATAACACTGTATGTCAATTATACTGGAATTAAATTTCTTAAAATTACATAAGGAATAATGAAAAGGTACAGCCAAAATTGATTGTTAATTTTAAATTTAGAGCTGTTAGAAACAGTAACAATAAATCCCGAGAGCCAGATGTCACCTCCGGTGCATGTGCACTTATGAAGATTTTTATTCAAAAAAACCTTCCCCAAGTAGGGAGTTCTAACTGGGATGTAGCGACACGCAAGCATCTCGGGATGTTGCATGTACCCAGAGTTCTCGGTCTCATCTGCATCCAGTCTGCTAAATTGTAATCACCAGTGACCCAGGGGAAGAAGAAAAGAACCGTTCTTACACCATGTGACACCTCTCATCACGTAAGACCGCCTGCTCCAGGATAATTATGCAGCGGTAGCAAACATCAACAGTTTATGATCCAGAACTTAATAAACTGGCTTAGAAAATGTTTTCCTTGTTTCACTATATGCCTGCAGCATCTAAGACCATACGACCACGTAGATAAATGGAGGCAAAGGCTCATGGAGTGGAGGGAGTAGAGGTGGAAAAAAAAAACCCACCCCAAAAGGCACGAACAGAAACACGCTTGTCAGCGCTAACACCCACAAGTGCCAACAGATGTGATCAATTTAATGAAGCGTGTGCCTTGGACTTGGCCCTATCATCTGGGGGCGAAGATCTTCTTTCAGAAAAAGCATCACATTGTACGAGCTACCCTGTTCACCGCTCAATGCCTGGCATCCCTACTGCCTCGGAACTGGCACGCCGTGTTGTGTGTGGGAACCATGCCACCCCGACAGGTGGCCTCGACTCCCTCTGCCAGCGAGACACAAGGAGCAGCAGGCTCCCGTTCCAAAAGTCGGGGCCAGCCAGGCCGTGCTTACCCCTGCCGAACGAAAGACGTCAAACGTGGCCGTTCTCAAACACCAGCCTGTTTGGGGGGAAATCAAGCAATGCAGGAACCAGAGAAACACGAAGGCAGAGAAAAGAAAATACACGTGAATACCACCATCAGAACTCAGTCGGCAAGGACCCCAAATCTAGAAGCAAGAGTCCTAGGCTACGGGAGTTACACAGTCACCTGTTGTTTATTTTTTTAGAGCTGCATGATTCTCAGTCAAAGAAAAACAGATGTCTTAAATCCGAATGAAAATGTGAGGACACGATGCCCCAAGAGTAAGAGTTATTCTACTTTATTTAGCTGCCTGAACTATCATAAGGAAAGCAATACAACAAACAGTTTAAGGACTTGCAACAACTAATACTTGGGACCTTGTCTTTTGTAATAGCTTAGAATTTCAAATGGTTGTTCTTGGTATGTAGCAGATTCATTCCCCTCTTAAAAAGGTTCTCTCCTGCCCACCATAAATGAACTAATTAAATTTCTCTTATTATGGGGTGCCTGGGTGGCTCAGTCGTTAGGCGTCTGCCTTTGGCTCAGGTCATGGTCCCAGGGTCCTGGGATCGAGCCCCGCATCGGGCTCCCTGCTCAGCGGGAAGCCTGCTTCTCCCTCTCCCCCTGCTTGTGTTCCCTCTCTCGCTGTGTCTCTCTCTGTCAAATAGATAAAATCTTTAAAAAAATTACTTTATAAATTTCTCTTGTTAGTCCTCACTCCCATGAAACAAGTATTTTAAATTATTTGTTTAAAAGAGAAATTGCGGGGCTCCTGGGTGGCTCAGTTGGTCAAGCATCTGCTTTCAGCTCAGGTCATGATCCCGGGGTCCTGGGATGGAGCCTGCTCCTCCCTCTCCTCCCTGCTCATGCTCCCTGTCGCTCTCTCTGTCTCAATCTCATAAATAAATAAATAAATAAATAAATAAATAAATAAATAAATAAATAAAATCTTAAAAAAAGAGTGAGAGAAATTCTTTTGGCTAGTCTATCACGTTTACTGTGCAGAGAGATTATCTGTTTTCAATCAAAAATACTAGGCTTTAAAAGAGGTGTCAATGTTGACAAGATGTCTCATCATAAGAATAACACTTTTTGTTTCGGGCATTCAGAAATGATGACCAGCGCACCGTCAACTTTATCTGACTGTGTTTTTCTTTTTTGAAGAAAAAGTATGGTTTTCCGGGGCACCTGGGTGGCTCAGTCAGTTAAGCATCTGCCTTCGGCTCAGATCATGATCCCAGGGTCCTGGGATCGAGCCCCACATCGGGCTCCCTGTTCAACAGGGGAGCCTGCTTCTCCCTCTCCCTCTGCCCCTGCTCATGTGCTCTCTTTCTCTCGCTCACTCTGTCTCTCAAATGAATAAATAAAATCTTAAAAAAAAAAGGTATGGCTTCCCTCATAAGGACATTTACTTTTTTAAAAAGGATTCTGTAGCAAAAGATCTGCATGGAAATATTCTAAGCACCCCACCACAAAAAAAAAAAAAAAAAAAAAAAGCAGACAGAAATATTATGTGAGTAGTTTTTTTTTTATTTTCTGAAAATGTAAGGATTCTAGAGGTTAGCACAGAATTGCTTGTTAAATAAACTCTGGCAGTTAAAATTGTCCTAAGCTTTATAATAACAGACACTGCATCTATAAAGAAAGCTAATGAGGTTATCAAAAAAGAAATGTATCGTTTGAAAGAGCTTTTTAACTAGTTAAAACCACTAATTTCAGAGTACTCAATGTTTTGTTCCCTTATAAAATATATTAAAAACCTTTCTTGAACTACAAGTTTCCATGCACCCGATGCTAGGCCTTTCTTTGAATTTATGTTCAGATCCCAAAAGAACAAAGACCAGGTCACTTTAAACCTTAAGTTTAAACAATAAATAGCATTATTATTTGCATCCAATAAATACTGGACTAAACTTCTACCACAATGGAGCTCTGATTCTCAGTGGAACACTTACAAACATGTGGATAACATGAGCGCCTGGCACAAGGACTCGCCATCGCCATGACAATGTGTTTACCGCATGTGTTTAGTCCTCAGCTGTTTGTACAATCCACACTGATGAGACAGGGGAAGACAAAAAATGAGTGACTATTTCTTAATATATCTCAAAGTCCAAATGAAAAAAATATACACCTGAATGTCCATTAGTATCAACCGCTCTGCTCTGTTGGACTGAAGGAAATTTAACAGAGATGAAAGAAATTAGCAGCATAAACAAAACTACCATATGATCCAGCAATTCTAATTCTGGGTATTTATCCAATGGAAATGAACTCACTATCTCAAAAAGATATGGCACCCTCATGTTTACTACACTATTTAAAACAGCCAACACATGAGGATTGTGTCTACTGGCGGACGAATGGAATAAAGAAAAATTGTTTTATACACATACGTATATACAATTGTTTTATATACACATATACATACATGTTTATATATACACACATTCTCTCTCTCTCTAAAATACTATATGTTACATATACTATAAAATACAGGGCATATATAATACTATGTAATATTGTGGCACATTACTATATACTATATATATGTATATATACACGATATACTTATATACTATGGTATATTATTACATTTTATGTAATACCATAACAGTATAACATACTACACTATAATATATAACACTACAGTACAGTATTATACACATAAGATATACACTATAAACCACTGTGCTATAATATAGTATGTATATAAAATACATACTGTGTGTACATATATGTATATATGCACAGTGCAAACAGAATGGAGTATTACTCAGACATAAAAAAGAAGGAAATCCAGGCGCCTGGGTGGCTCAGTTGGTTAAGCGACTGCCTTCAGCTCAGGTCATGATCCCGGAGTCCCAGGATCGAGTCCCACATTGGGCTCCCTGCTCAGCGGGGAGTCTGCTTCTCCCTCTGATCCTCCCCCTCTCATGCTGTCTCCCATTCTCTCTCTCAGATAAATAAATAAAATCTTTTAAAAAAAAAAATAAATAAATAAATAAAAGAAGGAAATCCTTCCATTTGTAACATGTTTGGACCTTGAAGGCATTATGTTAAGTAAAATAAGTCAGAGAAAAACAAATACTGCATGATCTCACTTAGATGTAGAATTAAAAACCAAACTCATAGATAGAATAGATTGGTGGCCGCCAGAGGAGGGTGAAGGTGCGCAGCCAAAAGGTAAAGATTCCGTTACAAACCCTGGGGATGGAATGTACAGCATGGTGACTAGAGTTAACAACACTGCGTTGCATACTTGAAAGCTGCTAAGAGAGTCGGTCTTAAAAGTTCTCATCACAAGAAAAGAAATGTGTAACTATATATGGTGATGGATGCTAACTACATTTGTTGTGGTGATCGATTCACAATATATGCAAATATTGAATCGTTGTTTTGTATACATAAAACTAATAAAACGTGATAGGTCAATTACATCTCAAAGAAAGAAAAAAGAAAATGCACATTCCAAGGGAAACATACAAAAAAAGAAATTAACAGTACAAAGGCCACAGTCATCAATGCTGCCTAAATGCACTATGACAAGAAGGAACTACTTACTGAGTGCCCAAGGTGAGTTGCGTACAGGAAGGAAAAAGCTAACAAGGAAGTATGGAAAACCAGAACATTCTACGCCTTGAGCATTGTGAATACTGACAGCTTTATTTTAATCAAAATATACTAGACTGTAAGCCCTTTGAGGCACAGACTGTGTCCTTCTAGTTTTTGTATCCCCAACACAGGACACAGGAGCTGGTACAAAGAACACCCTTAATGTTTCATTATTGGTGAAAGAATGAATGACCAAATTGATAAGCCTCTATGCTAGTTTAGAATAGAATCAGAAAAAGTGTTATCATGGATGCCTTACCAGAATTACTTTTGCATATAGGGTTCTTTTTTTTTTTTTTTTTTTTTTTTTTTTTAAGATTTTATTTGACAGAGAGAGACACAGTGAGAGAGGGAACACAGCAGGGGGAGTGGGAGAGGGAGAAGCAGGCTTCCCGCAGAGCAGGGAGCCCGATGCGGGGCTCGATCCCAGGACCCTGGGACCATGACCTGAGCCGAAGGCAGATGCCCAACGACTGAGCCACCCAGGTGCCCCTGTTCGGACTGCTTCTTCTCTGCACAGCTATTATTAGTATATGAGTCTTGCCCCTCTTTAAAAAGACTCTTAGCCACCATAGGTATGAAGTTGAACCTTAACATGATGTGTAAAGATTATTCCAGAGAGCTGTTCTCCATAAACAAAGAATTAGTTTCTATTCTTAGTATATTAAAAAGGAGTATGGAAAATCTGAAACACAGAAAAGTGGCTGAAACCAGAGTGCCTCTATCAACAGAAACTAGCAAACTTCATGGGCACCAGTCCTGGGGTGGGGGGGGGGGTCGTGGTGTGGATAATGAAACAAAGGGGCATTTGAGAGAAAGGAGGGGAGGGGTGGCTGGCAGAGCAAAGGGGGCTGTCTGATGTGAGGGGAGCTGGGTGGGAGGGGGAGGCCAGGGCGGGGCATCTGGTCACCGTGTCCTGCCCTGCTCTGCCTGCTCCCGGGTCCACCAGGTGGGGCTCAGGGCACAGAGCCGTTGGCGGGGGGAGGATCATAGAACTGCGGTCTGTTTCAGACATGGGGCTTCCCCCCAGTAAGCTAATAACCGAGTGTAAGCCTTTCTCTTTCGAATCCAGGTTTCTCTGTGCCTCCAGACCTGCAAGGAACTTGGTAGGCCAAATTCAATCATGCCCTCCATACTCTGTGATGTGAAAACAATACATGGGAACTGAAAAGAGCAGTGAAAACCAACTCAGAATGATGGAGAGTGCAGATTGAGGGATGGATGTTTTCAACCACCTACTTTAAACTCACAAGAAAAAAAAAATGATCATGATCTGTAACTCAAAGCCTACCTGGGCAGGTGGATACAATCAGAGGACAGAAAGGACACAAAAGACCACAGCCAATAATAACTTTCAGGGTCGAGACCCCGAGGCTGGATGCGCGGAGAGGGTCAACCTCCTAGCTTTACATTTTCCAATAGCTGAATAAGCTGACAGGAACTGTAAAAGACCATTCCAGTCTGGAATTAGGGCCACAGGCTTCATTTTAATCTACTCTTTCCTTTTCCTGAAGGTGGGGGGGTTCAAGTGAACAGGAAAACAGATCCTGGGAAGGTGTGTGTGGGGGGGGGGTGCTGTAGATAAGAGGTCAACACTTTTTCAAAGACCTCCTAATTGGTCCATTTGTCTTCTGTTCTAAGTAACTTCAACCTAATGAAAATCTATTCATATATATTTTTTTTAGATTTTATTCATTTATTTGACAGAGAGACACAGTGAGAAAGGGAACATAAGCAGGGGGAGTAGGAGAGGGAGAAGCAGGCCTCCCACCGAGCAGGGAACCTGATGTGGGGCTCGATCCCAGGACCCTGGGATCATGACCTGAGCCGAAGGCAGAGGTTTAACGACTGAGCCACCCAGGTGCCCCAATCTATTCATATTCTCTCCGTAGAAGTCACATCTACCACCGCTATCTGTGTGCAAACATTAAATTTCCAGGTTAATTTTCTGGAAAACATTTACACACATCGCATTAAAGGCCCAACAATCTCTTTCCCATTTTAAAGCAAATATATAAACGTCAAAAGAATGCTAGTAGACCGAAAAAGAAAGGTCATATTGCTACTACAGTTAACATATTTCCATTAGGACTGGAATATACTGCACCAGTTTCTCAAGAATCAATGTATTTGTTGAAAAGTCATCACACATTAGAGCACTTTTACCTTTGGTATCAGTTTCCAAAGGCTTTATTAAAAAATGTATCTTCTGTAAAGATGGCTCTCAGAAATAATTTTGTAACTTACAAATGAATTCAAAACAGATGCATATATCAAAATATGTACATTGTGAAATAAAAAGGTCAGTATTGGGGCACCTGGAGGGCTCAGCCGGTTAAGCATCTGCCTTCGGCTCGGGTCATGATCCCAGGGTCCTGGGATCGAGCCCCACATTGGGCTCCCTGCTCTGTGGGGAGCCTGCTTCTCCCTCTCCCACTGCCCCTGCTTGTATTCCTGCTCTCGCGGTCTCTGTCAAATAAATAAAGTCTTTTAAAAAAAAAAAAATGTGAAAATGGCACCTGGGTGGCTCAGTTGTTAAGCGACTGCCTTTGGCTCAGGTCATGATCCCAGGGTCCTGGGATCGAGCCCCACACTGGGCTCCCTGCTCAGCGGGGAGCCTGCTTCTCCCTCTAGCTCCGCTCGTGTGCGCGCTCTCTCAAACGTATCAATAATCTTTTGTTTTAAATGTATTTATTTGACAGAGAGAGAGACAGTGAGAGAGGGAACACAAGCAGGCAGATGCTTAATGACTGAGCCACCCAGGTGCCCCTCAA
This sequence comes from Mirounga angustirostris, assembly GCF_029215605.1. Lineage (NCBI taxonomy): Eukaryota > Metazoa > Chordata > Mammalia > Carnivora > Phocidae > Mirounga > Mirounga angustirostris. Next base: position 10,803,428 of record NW_026991711.1, on the reverse strand, counting down.
ACGTATAAATAATCTTAAAAAAAATGACCAATGCTAAAGGAACCAAGAAAAGAATATGTCATGTCTTTAAGTTTTGTTCCATTCTGCGAGAATACTCCACATTAAAGGAGGCTAATAAATGTATCAGTTCAGTTGACGGAAGAACTTTTAGTCTCCTGATAGTTTTTTCATTATTTCACCAAAGTAATCTTTAGAAGTAGTGAGAAGTTTTAGTCTATCTCCTAAATTATGTGTCCCACATGTTGAATCTATCAACATTTAGATTTTCTTCAAAAAACACTTCTGATGTCTTTGACATGCACTCAGAATAAGGAATAGATTCTTTAAGGCAGGGATATGTTAAAATTAATAAAATGATTCTTCATGAAACTTTAGAGTCATCTTTGGGAAAGGCCAACAGATTTAATTTTTAATTTTCCTTAGGAAAAATATGACTGATAAATTACCTTCTGTAATTGCAAATTCAGATTTGCCACCTGAAGAACATGTAGTACCACCGTCTGAAATGAGCAAGGGAGTGAGCAGTAAATGGACCCCCTCTCCCACTCCCACTGGGATCCAGTCTTACGGAAAAGCCACACGATGTGCTTTGAGGCTGCGGCAGGTGCACTCCTCCCCCACCACCTTCCCCCACCAAATCCCTGGCGCCATGTGTCCTCAGGAATTTTATGATCATGATAGGTAGGGAGGTCTCAGCCCCAGGAAGAGCTGGACATGGCTTATTGCTAAGTTAGCTTTCAGTATCAGGAAGCAAAGTTACCACCAATATTCTCTGTACTGGAAGCTGTTCTATTCAGCTGTCCCCAACCTCTCTGCTGTATCAGAAACACGGGGAGTCACAAGAAAACTAGTGGTTTTATCTCAGTATGATAAAATAATGGTAACAAAAGGGGGTGCAGAGCGGTTGGGTGTAACCAAGTTCTGAGTGAGCCTGGTACAGTCTGGGGCCACTGGGGTCACCCTTTGGCTGTGTCTTAGCAGCGCCGTTGGTTTGAGAGAACAGATGCTCCGAGACAATCTGCCCCACGTTCAGCCTGTACAGGATGGGATGAGGAGGGACCGTGAGTGAACAATCTCACAGGTCCTCCCCAACCCGCCCCTGGAAACTATGGATAGTTTCTCCATGGATGTTCAAGGTATATAACTATAAATACCTAGAACATCCAAACTAGAAGAGTTTACAACCCTGCCTAAATCTTTTTGTAGAATAAAAGTAAGGGTTAAAAGGAAGTCTGTTGGGTACACCAATGTTCAAAGCAGTATTCACAGTAGCCAAATGGTAGAAACAACCCAAATGCCCACCGACAGATAAACAGACAAATGAGATGTGGTATATACATACAATGGAAGTATTCAGCCTTGAAAGATACGCTGACACACACGCTCCAGCATAGAGAACCTTGAGGATGTTATGCTCAGCAAAATAAGCCGGACACAAAAGGACAAATGTTGTATGATTCCACTTACATGACGTACCTAGAACAGTTAAATTCATGGACAGAGAGCAGAATGGTGGTCGCCAGGGGCTAAGGAAGGCGGGGATGGGGAGTTACTGTTTAATGGGTGCAGAGTTCAGTTTTGCAAGATGAACAAGTTCTGGACATGGACAGTGGTGATGGTTACAGAACAAGGGGAATGTATTTAGTGTGCTCAACTGGTACATGAAAAATGGTTAAAATGGTCACTTGTATGTTACGTCTATTCTACCACAATAAAAATAAGGGGAAAAAGTCTATTGGGGTTTAAATAATAGAACTAATGCTTTGCTTTTCACATCTGCTAGGGAACTCCCACTGGTATCCAGGACATTAAAAAGTCACAAGAGAGGAATCTGGTCGCTGTGCATTTTCACCTTAGGATGGCACTTCTTGAAAGGCAGACTGTGTTAGAAACTCTTTCAGAATCCTGAGAGCGGACAGTGTGGTGAAGCGGCCTTGCCAACATTTACCGTGGGGAGCGACACCACCTAGGAGTCGTAGGGAGGGAGATAAAACGAAGGAGATGCCGTTCAACCTTCTAAATGGTTGTCTTCCAAACCTACAGAGACCTGGGGAGAGGCAGAGCCCCAGGCCTCAGGGATGGTCCCACGTGGGCAAAGGGCTGGAGAGGAGGCGGTAGGGGAGGGGCAGGAAGCAGAGTCTTTCAACTGTTTTAATTTTAGAAAAGGTGTCTTTTTTAAAAATTGGGAAATGAGTTCACAGTTACTGTCTGGCTTATTATTTATATATCAACTGCATTCTTTTGTCTCAAAAATTCTGTAAATTTATTCTAGTTGCCTATTCTAATATTTTGAGCTTTTCATGTTTAATTGTCAAATTATATTATTATAGTTTGGTGTTAAATTTTCCCTCCCACTTCCCTAAGAAAAATATTAAGTCATTAACTATTCACTTGTTTCATGTAATGTTGGGAGGAAAAAAATTCTAAGGAATATATCATCTAGTTGTCTGAGATAAACCCAATGTTTTAAAGATTAAAAAAGCATGTCATCAAAATCTGTTGATTCTTAATCTGGTAACTCACCTGGCCTTTAAAAGAAAAAAACAAACCAACTCTTCTAAAAAACAAAAGCATACAAAAGTGGAGATATGGCTCTAGTGACTTTATGTCCCCTAACTTAGCTTAAATAATTATTGACTTCTGGCTAATCTGACAACATGCTTCCTGCCTCCTCTCAGAGTATTTTGAAGTAAATCCCAGACATTATACTGTTTCATCCATAAATATTTCAGCATGTGTTTCTAAAAGAAAAGGATTGTTTTTTAAAACATACCTGTGATGCCATTATCATGCCTAATATTTTAACAATTTGTTAACAGAATTGAACGTGCCTCCTGGTTTGTTTGTTTGTTTGTTTATTTAAGAGGGAGAGAGAGTGCATGCGGGGAGGGGGTTTGGGGAGGGGCAGAGGGAGATGGAGAGAGAGAATTCCAAGCAGACTCTGGCTGAGGGTGGAGCCCAACACGAGGCTCCATCTCACGACCCTGAGATCATGACCTGAGCCGAAATCAAGAGTCGGATGTTCAACCGACTGAGCCACTCAGTGCCCGCCCCCCACCCCCGGTTATTTTTCATGATGGTTTTGATAAACTTGGCCTCATCGGTCCAATGAGTACAGGGAAGCAGATGAGCACAAGGCAGCTGGCCTTGGCTTTGAAGTGAGTTAGACTCCAGTGAGTTAGACTCCAGTGGGAACCCAGTTCTGCCATAAAGAGCTATGTGACCCCCAACAAAGTTACTGCAACATCTGGAAAAATGGGAAAGTAATTCCACCTACTTTAAAGATTGTTACATAATTAAATGGGAAAAAATATATATACATATATATACAAGTGCCCATAGACGGTCAAGAAATGGCAGCTATTATATTAACAGCAAAGTCATCTATGTTCCTAAATAAAAACTGCTGGAAACCTCTGTTAATCATTACTAAAAAACTTTTGGATCCACTCAGATGGTGACAGCTACCGTGGGAATCACCTGTCTCAGAGCAGGGCAAACTTTGCAAAGGACCAGGCAGGAAGTGTCCCAGGCTTTGAGGCCAGCTGGTCTGTAGGGACGCTGAGAAACTCTGCCATTGTAAGGCTGAAGCGGCCAGACAAAATGAAAATACATGGGTGTGCCTCTTTCAATAAAACTTTATATAAGGACACTGGAATCTGAATTTCATGTGACTTTTTATATGTCACAAAAGGTTATTATCGTTTTTTATTTCCCAACCATTTAAAAGTGTAAAAAGCAGAGAGCTGAGGACGAGTCAAGTGCAGGCAGCCGGAACACTGTTACGTGTGGCATCCCCATGCCGGGCAGCCAGGGCCCGATGCCCGGAGGCCCCCATCCTGCCCATCCACCGCCTGCCAATCCCGCCTGTCCTCCAGGCTTCTTTCAACTCTCCCAGTGGCTCCCCAGGGGAATCCAGCTCCCCTGACCCCGGGTGCGCCCCCTCCTCTGGTGCCACAACGAGGGTATCCAGGATGCCAACCCCATGGTCCTCACGCAGCACCTACTCCGGACATGCTCCCTGTGAATCCCTCGGCACATGGCCTCGTAGGACCAGGAATGGTGATGGACAAGAAAATGGGGAAGAAAATGAAGAAAGCTCATAAAAAGATGCACCAGCACCACAAGCATGACAAGCATTCCTCCTCCTCTTCTTCCAGCACGGACTCTGACCGGATACAGAGCCTGGACCCTTCCCTCAAGCCTCTCCAGGTCCGCTCTCCCATCAAGCTTCAGGTGCCTTCTCATGCTGGGGAAAATTAGTCCTCGCATCCCTCCTCCCTCCCCCACCAGTCTGAGCCTTCCGCTGGCTGCGTTCAGCCAAATGAGAAATGAATTACCATGGGCCAGCAAAGACCGTCTTTTCACTATCGGGATAGAAACTTTCAGCTGATGAGTTTAGCAGGAGAACGATTTTTTGAGGACAGTGAGACCTTTGAGCTAAATGCTGAAGACGAGTTTAAGATCTATAAAATGTGATTTTTAAACAAAAATTCTTTTGAATACTCGTGGTGGCGAGGTGTTGTGGAAGTTTAATTATGGAAAAAAAGAAACTGCACCATTTTTGCAGTGGTAAAAAAATATGTAAAAATCACTGTTAAAATTTGCCGCAGTGACCGTTAAATTAGATAGTTTAGATAAATTAGATAGCTCAATGCGTACTTGGAAAAAACAACTCATTCTTAGCTTGCGGGCCACATGAGAAGGGATAGCAGGCTGGATTTGGCTCCTGGGTCCCTTCATTTAGTAACCCTGACACTTCCATTTCACCAGCCCCAGCGCACAAAATTCTGAATGAGGGCTCTGCTCTTCATTATCAATAAGAGATAAATTCACGGGAGAAACCAAAGTACAAGTATTAGTATATGACACTAATACGAAAGGCCTGGCAGCCTGGACCACACCTGAGCTTTGAGAAACTCTGTGGAAAAGCCTCAAGCAGGCCAAGGTCCACGTGCGCTCCTGCTTAAAAGGCTCCACTCCAACATTCCAGAGGAAATCATCCCGCTCACCTTCCCTCTTGTCCCCTTCCCCCAAACAGAAACCGTTAACTGTGAGATACAAGGAGCGTTCTACAATCCATACACTTCCGACTTCTCCAGGTAACAGAAACTGAGTGTAGAACTTTTGCTGGAGCTTGTAGGCATGACAGGTACATAAGCTGGATTCATCACATCCAGTGTCTACGATAAAGCAATTGGGAAGGTCCGACTTGACTTGGGGATGACTGGAATCCATACACTGAGCAGAGTCAGACAGGGATTCTGCAGCATCTTGGTCAATGCACCTGCTGTGTCACCCCAAGCCATTCCTCCACGCCCCCCCCACCCCAACACACACACTCAATGAGCCATTTCAACTCCAGCAACAAGGACTTTCTTTGTACGTATTAATACCAATGACAAAACCAAGAATTTCATAATCCAGGTCCATATCCACAGCTATTCATTCATTTTAGACTTTTTCTATTTTTCTCCCAGAGAGGTTTTAATAAAGAATAAACAAAAGTGTTCTTCCCCTGCAATTTTACTGCAAATAAAATGACAAAAATCAATCACAGCTGCTTTAGGGAACAGCAGAAACTCTTGGTTTCACCACCCTAGAAGGCTCCCGTGTGAATGCTAACGTATGAACTTTGTATTATTAAAAACGCAACGGAGTAAACACGTAGCTGAAGAGAGACCTTTTGGCCCACATTCTCTCAAAATGATAAAATTATATAAACCGATAATTTCCCATCTCAAAATTAAGAAGGCAAACATCATGCTTACTTTCTCTAAATGCTTTACAGTAGCCAAGGAAAGATAACAGAAAGAACAGGGCCCCAAGGAGGTCTGCGCGGCCGACAACACCAGCAACCTTGAAAGAAGAAGAAAAAAAGATTTACATAAAAAAAAAAGTTAAAAAAATCCTAAACTTAGGAAACATAAAAAATTTCTTAGAAATGAAAGGCAAAAACCTTACTAGATTCTGTCATCTATTAAAATGACTGTGCAACAGTCCTGTGGTCTTATCTTACAATAGGGTTTTCTTTTCCCTCTTTGGACTAAGACTCGAGCTAGTTGCTTCCGAGAGATCGGGATGGGCAGGATCGTACCGCTGGCTGTTCTGGGAGCAGGAGCCCCATCACAGCACCCTGCACCCTACAGCCCAGACACCCACGCTGCTGATAGCCCTCAAGTGGATTTTCAACGGAAAATGTTATCAGCTCAAAGGGCAGAATATTTAGTAAACAAAATTTGATTGGAGACATGGAGGAGAGGTGGGAAGTAAGTGTGAAACGTCATCAGGCAAACAGAAAAAGGTAGAGGAACAATCATGCAAAGCTACCTCTGCCACTGCTCCTCCCTTCAAGACCAAAACCGGTTCGGGGGGGTTAACCTGGAAAGCAGAATGCTTCGAACGTGATTGAGAAGGAAGACGAAGACAGAAGAAAACGTCTACCATTTCTTTCCGCCGTGACTGCCCTCTCCTTCTCTACCTTAGTGATAACAAAGCAATGTAAAATTTGTGTCTCACATCACACCCAATAACCGTTCTCTACACATCTCCTGGCAGAGAAAGACAGAAAACTCCACTCGGGAGTGTGGGTCTGGCTTATGTAGCACATTTGGCTAACCAGCACTTGGAGGTGACACATACCAAAGCTTTACTGGGATTCTCTAGGTATTACTCCAATAGCTGGTAAGTTTATCTTTTCTTAAAGGATGGGGACTATGAAATGTGGGACAGAATAAAGACTAAGCTATAAATGGAGGTAAGAGAATAAACAATTGACGTGAAATTACTATGTTTACATTTGATTCCCAACTATGTGGACAAGCAATGGCTAAAAAGAATGCCTTTGAGCAGTAATTTCCCACTACCCTGGCTAGATATAAAATGCTGGAGGTGATTATCCATTTTGATCTTTCATTTCTGACAGCAGTGCGCGTGGCAATGCAAGGTGTCACACGATTGTTAAGACTGAAGGAGCTGATGAATCCAACCCACAGGGAAAACCCTCCCAAGAAGGAAGCTAAGGACAAACAAAGGTTCAACGGATCTGGAACAAGCATGCCAATATGCCAGAGGGTTAAGCAGTACAATGACTTCATGAGTGCAGGAACCACGTAATGAGAGTTCTTGAATACTCCAGCCTGCACCTCACTCAGTCAGGGACCTGGGAAAATCGGGGCTGCAGGTAAACTGAACAGTGCCTGGCACGCAGTAGGTGCGCCTGGCACGCAGTAGGTGCGGGCTCACTGTTAGTTCCCCACAAGAATCCTGATGCGTGCTTCTGTAAGCAGCGGGGGCAGAAAGGAATGGACAAAGGCGCCGGAGCTCAGGGCGAGAGGCAGGTGTTGTGGTGAGGGCACTGTGGTGAGTGACAAAGCCAGGACACCGAGAGGGAAGGGAGGGGCATCTTCCATCTGCACCTATCTACAGCGCCCGAGGATGGCCCTGAATCCCAAAGCCTCACAGAACAGAAAGTAATCCAAACCCATGCAGAGAAGCTTATCCAAAGGGGTCCCTAAAGCAAGGGGCTCAGGAGAAGCAGGGGGTGGGGTGGTAACGGGTCGGAAAACAAGGTTTACTGAAATGAGTGAGGGCAGGGAAGTGTTTGGATAAATACCAGGGATGAGGCCAAAACAACCAGCCTTAACCACCTGTTATCTAGATAGCTAAGGTACATTTAAAGACCTGCACTAAAATGAAGGTTAAACATGATAAACTTATTTTTTTAAATGTATATTTATTTATTTTAGAGAGAGACAGAGCATGCATGTGCGTGCATGTGTGTGTGGGGGGGGGGTGAAGATCAGAGGGAGAGGGAGAGAGAATCTCAAGCAGACTCCACACTGAGCACAGAGCCCAACGTGGGGCTTGATCTCATGGCCCTGAGATCACGACCTGAGCCGAAACCAAGTGTCAAACATTCAACTGACTTGAGTCACCCAGGTGCCCCCATGATAAGCTTATTTTTAAACAAACATTCTTTGGCTAGTTGGTGAAAATACTCCCAAGTGCTTAAGCAATTGTACATGACGTTATCCGACATAAAGAAAAACAGATTTTAAAAAGTATGGCAGGCGTTTTAAAGTAAAAAGAGATTTAGTCCTTACAAAGAATTTTTGACATTGTGATTAAAGACAGACTTCACAGAGAAAACATTTTTAAGGGCTATCCAAGGAAGCACTGAGTCCACTTGTTTGGGGAATGGGCAAGACTATAGAGAGATTTTATTTTTCTTTTCTGATATTTGCATAGTATGTATTTCTAGGCAAAGGTCTTTATAACAGCCTTTGTAGGCTATTCTCTTTTTCTTACAAATGAAAGGGAGCAGACTCTGCCATCCTCAGATATGCCACTTTGGCATATTGATTATTTTGAATTAAAGGTACTTGAGAAATAGCCAGTTTCTCAGAAGGACGATCTGACCGTCCTTTGTCCCCCTGAAAGCAGGAAATAAATCTCTCCTATGAAAAGCACCCTCCCTCTATTAGCAGGCTAGAAGGCATCCAGAAGTAGGGAGTTTAGGGCCCGAGAAGGATGCATAAACAACCCTTGTTACTTCATTAATTCACTACCCCAAGTGCAAACCCCTTTGTCATGCCATTTCTTCACAAATTTAGAAATCCTTCCTGCTTTGGACACTTCTTTGAATCTCATATTTTTATGGGGGCTCCAGTACATTTTATGGGGCTCCAGAAATTAAACTTTTCTCCCATTAACCTATCTTATGTCGATTTAATTATGAGGCCAGCCAAAGAACCTAGGAGGGAAGAAGGGAAAATGTTTTCACTCCTACAGAGGTAACCGTTAACACTCATATTGGGGTTTTCTAGAGAAAATTCCCTCAAATCTATAGAGCAGGTAGTGTTGTTTCCCCACTAGGAACAAATTGCATAGGGGTTGTTAAAAAGGAATTAGAGGAAGGGAAAGGGGGAATCTTCCCTACCTAATACCTTCAGTATTAAACTCTGGGTTTGTGCACAGACAGAACTCCTAAGGAGGCCTGAGTTTCCCTCTTTGATACTAAATCCAGGCAACTTGAAAACCTTACCAATACTCTGAGGAAAAGGAAAAGGGTGGCACTGGTGTCCTTGGGGTCTCCATCCTGATGGCCACAGACAAGGGGCTAGGCAACCCTCTCCTTTAACTTTCCTCCCTCCCCTAATGCCTGGCCTTATATGCCTACAAATATCCCAGAGTGGTTTGGGTGGTATACTTGAAAATGAGAGACATCCATATCAGCTGAAAAGTAAAAACACCAATTACAATTATTTCGTTACCCACATGAAGAATCATTTTATTAATTTTAACATATCCCTGCCTTACCCACTGGGGACCGGGAGGGGGGAAGACTGAACAATGCACCATGGTTTGCCTGGGACTGTCCCAGTCTTAAAGTGGAAAGTCCCATGTCCCAGAACCTCCTTAATAATGGGCAAAGTGCGTGGCTGGTCACCCTGGAAGACTGGGAAATTCAGGTTCTTATTTGCAGTGGACAAACACATTCTCAATGCTAACATCAAGAAGGTGTAAAGACACAAAACACACAAATTTAATACAAAGAAATTTATATTACTAAAACCTGCAGGGGCCCACACTGCCACTGCTTTCCCTTAATAAATGTAAAGAGAAGCACAATAACCACCCAACCCCCAGTCCTCATTCTAGATCACTGTTCAGTTTGGGGGCACTGTGCCAAGGGCCGTCATGCAGGGCCCTGGTCCAGAGTCCACAGCCCAGGGCTACTTCCCCAGCACTGGGCTGGGGGCTTCCAAGGGCTCTCCTTCCACCTAGCTCCTTGGGTCCTGCTTTCTGCTTATTTTTAAAGCTGGGTTAAATGTAGAATGGGGGATAACAGGGCGGGTGTAGATAGGAGGAAACTGAATACTCCCTATTTGCCAGAACAATGAAGGATGAACATACAAATCATTTGCTTTAAGAATGCTAATTTGGGGGTACTTAGGTGGCTTGATCAGCTAAGCATCTGCCTTCGGCTCAGGTTATGATCTCAGGGTCCTAGGATCGAGCCCCCGTGTTGGGCTCCCCACTCAGTGGAGAGTCTGCTTCTCCCTCTTCACCTGCTCATGCACTCTCTCTCTCTCCAATGAATAAATAAAATCTCAAAAAAAAAAATGCTAATTTTAACGACTCATAATTTTTTCTTGCAATCTGAGTTTTAATGACTTTGATGGAATGGAGGGGTGGGGGAGATGAAGAGATTTTTCTCAAATATCCCCTTCTCTCCTACAGCCAGATCTTCCTTGGCTTCTTTTTAAATACCTCGAGTGTAGAATTTTCGGGGTAACATTTTCCCAGATTGCATTTACTGGGGCATGGGTGTATGCCTGTGTGTGTGCATCCACTTGGACTTGCTGGCATTTCAAACTTTTCTGTAAACTAACTTCTCAACGTTTAAAATCAGAATTTTAGAAAAATTCCTTTGATTACTAATTCAAATATTTCATTTTGCTTTAAGATCCCACTAAATTAGATGAGGACCCAAACTGTAAATCTGTACTTTTGCCAGAAATTCCCTATTTCTGATCAACGTGTACACTATTTCTGGGTCCCAACAAATACTTAAGCCATAGGAGGGCTCAGATGGAAGCAAATTCTAAGTTGCTCACAGTTACATATAAATAGTCTATGACAAATCTCTTACAACAGTTTCCAGATTGTCAGTCCTCCGAATTTGCTAAAGTAAAACATTATGAGAATTTTTTTTTTTTTAAAGGCTTTAAAGTGATAAAATACTAGGAGAAGGTTGTGGTAACAGCTCTACAATCCCCTTCATACCGAAGAACAGAGTTTAACAAAAGCAGACGCTAAAGGGAGAAATTCTGTTCAATATTTTGAAACTCACTTCAAGACGCTCAATACATTTGGTTAAACGTGGGGATTTAAATACGCATGAAATGCAGAAATCCGTTGCGGAGAAGTAATAAGGACCATGTAGTATTTTATACTAGGTACTTCATGCTCACAGAATGAATGGCTAAAATCAAATCTTTCACCTCAGCAAACATGCGACTTTCATTTTCAAAGGGTTCCATGGTAGTGGGGATTGGGTGGTTCTTGAAATCCCCACACACCTAGTTAAATCCCAACACAGTGTGTACCAAATATATTCAGCAGCAGCTCAACAGAATAAAGGCGTGGCCCACAGGACAGTAAGGTTAGGACCCTCTGCCCCATCACCTGGGCCACCTGGGACGAGTCTTCCAAGGGTAGGAGAAGAATGCAGGTGGCGAAGAAGAGAAGGAAGGTGGGAGAGGTCCTGACCAATCCCCAGCACGGAGTGGGAACCACACCTTCCCAGGGCAAGCCAAAGTGTGCCGGCCTCTCCTCAGTGTGAGATTTTAAGTTCTACCCTTAGACAGCTCTCAGCGAACGTAGGAAAATGACGTCCGACCCTTTGCAGAAGACAAGTTCCTCGCTTCTGGCCTTTAGGCCCCCAAACCAGGCAATATTCACCATCTGCCCTTTCCAGTGTGGCCATATAAGGGAAACAGAAAGTATCACCAGAGACCATATCATACGGTGACGACAAAGTCTTCACCCCCCCCCCCCCCGGGGACTCGGCATTTTTCATAAGAGAGACCTGTTGGATCCGCAAATAATTGTTTCAAGTGTCTGGCAGGGTGTGGCACCGTATCCTTTCTACTGCGATAAGACTATTCGAGGGAAGCCTGTTTTAGGGAACGAGCCAACATATGACAGGCTCCTTGTCCTCATGCAAGGACAGACGCCACGGACGGACGGACGGACGGACGGACACTACTTACACACTCCGTGTGCACCGGATGCGTGGCGAATAGCAGAGCGGCCAGCAGGGACGATCTGGGGGCCAGGTTCAACCTCCGGCCTCTACTCGTGTACTGCAGGCCGCCCAACAGTACGGAGAAGACATCCACCATGAGGACAGAGATGCCACCGTGCAGGAGGATGTTGATCACGTGGAAACTCATGGGGTGGAAGCCTCCACACAAATAGTAGTTAATCCTGTAAGTGAAGGGGGTTCATACCAGATGCGCAGAAGCGTGCAATAGGAAATGCAAACCATCTGAAGGAAAACGCTGGTGAGTAATAGTATTCCGGGTAGAAGAGGAGGTTTGCCGAAAGTGACAGCAAGATAAATAATGCCTATCAAGCGAGGAAGGTTGAAGAAAGGGTGAGAGCATATAATTAACTGCAGGGGGAAAAATGGAGAAGAGCATCTCAGAGGAGTGGGAGATAATGTGGAGAGGAAAAGCAAAAGGAAAACCGGACAGATTTTTAAGCGCTAAAAAGGCCAAGGTAATATAATATAGCACACATTCCTCCTGGCTCCCCATAGGGACCTGGGTTTAAGATAGTCCCGTAACTTGCTTATCCAAAAAACAAAAGCACTCCTTAATAGTTCGTCCATCAGCCTTCCATCCCAACAAAACACATTCTCACGGTCAGGGATTCTTATTCCTGACTGCCGCTCACTCCCCAGCCGTTCTAATTCATCATTTCTCTGCTTCGGAGAGATCTGTACACACGTGTTTAGTGCACCTGAGAAACAGCTACGAGTGGGAATTTTGGTGAGGTGAATAAATCTACCTAACGCAAATGGGGGGGAGGGGGAGGCTGAGAGTGTTTTTAGCTTAATTTTGTTTCTGCACATTGACTTGGTAACAGTAGGAAGATTTTTACCTTATTATTTTCGTAGCGGAAAAAACCCCACAATTTCATTAGATGCCGCAGGCTGCCTTGACTCACACTTTTTCTCCAGTGTTAACCAGCAAAAGCCCAACCTCCAAGAAATGTGCAAAATATGGAACGTTTCACTAATGTGCAGGTCATCCTGCACAGGGACCAATGCTCATCTTCTCTGTATCCTTCCACTTTCAGGATCCGAACCGGCAAAGCCAGCCCTGGAGTCAGGTTTCCTCATGCACATTCTCTCCATCTTCCTGTGACCTATTCCTAACAGCTGGGATTAGCACGTGCTTCTTGGAGACCCATATGAGTGAGACCATATTTTCCCCCAGGATCCCCTGGCTCGACTCCCCCCCACCCCCACCGGGAGGCTTATCACATTGAACTTGGTACAGCATCCACACAGCTTGCGCCATCACCTACCTGAAAGTGAGGACGGTCAGAGGGCGGTAGGACTTGTGGCTGGTATTGCTGCTCAGCCTACTGCCCCAGAAGTCATGATGCCACAGGTCCCCGAGGGGCGTCTCTGCTCGGAGGTCCTGCAGGAACGCAGCAGAAGGCATTCTGAACAAAGGAGTCCCTCCCCTCCCCCATCCCGCGTCTCAGCGCTCCCGGCAAGCTCTTCCTTGGAGCTGTGCATTCCCCTCTGCTCCGTCCCTCCCACCAGTCCTGGCCCAAACCATCATCATCTCTCCCCCTAGGATACCGCCAGGCCTCCCAGCGGATCCACCGCGCCCTGTGACATGTTCTCCAGGCTGATCTCTCCAAAACGCAAATTGGGTCACCCGCCCTACCCTGCTTAAAACACTACAATAGCTACCCTCCTCCCCCAGGACAGAACCTACGTCCTGATGTGGGTGCCCCAGCCCAGGGTGCTCGGGCTCCTGCAGAGCTCTGCCTGTTCATCTCCCTCAGACTCTGACCTTTGTCCTAACCCCACTCAGCACCTGCTGCCACCCATCCCAAAGGCTTGGCACGCATAGGTGTCCACCGGTTACCCCTCAGCTCTTCACAGCCCAGTTCCTCCCGCCACTCACATCTCAGCCAGCCAGCTGTGACCTTCCTTAGCTGATATAATTCCCTTCCCGTGGGTCTCCCAGCATCTCGCACCTGTCCTTACAGTGCCCAGCACACCGGCGGTTTATAATCTCTAACTCCCATCTGTCTGCCCCACAGGACTGAGGGTCAAGGAGGCCCGGGCCACATCGTGTAGGTGGGGAGTATACAGAAGGTACTTAATCTACGTTGAATGAACTAATGGATCACATAGCTCTTTCATATTCATAAGATAATTTCCCTAAAATATCCCAGTTAAAACATGAGTGAACAAACATATATTGTTTATTTTTGATCATGAGCTAAACAGAAATGTTAAAGAAAAAACAACTTCCACATAATTTTTTTTAAATTTATATTTATTTATTTTTTGTTAAGATTTTATTTCTTTGAGAGACAGAGAGCAAGCACACAAGCAGGAGGAGAAGCAGAGGGAGAGAGAGAAGCAGGCTCTCCACTGAGCAGGGAGCCTGATGTGGGGCTCAATCCCAGGACCCTGAGATCATGACCCGAGTTGAAGGCAGATGCCCAACTAACTGAACCACCCATGTGCCCCCCCATGTAATTTTTAAAGATAAAAATCATTAAATATTAAAAAATGATACCTATCTTACTATTAAGGTAATTTAATTTGGTTCTATACTACAGATGCTTAAAAATGCATCTTTTTAAAAAACATTTAAATGTAAAATTAGGGGTGCCTGGGTGGCTAGTCAGCTAAGTGTCTGACTCTTGATTTTGGCTCAGGTCATGATCGCCAGGTCGTGAGATCGAGCCCCGTGTTGGGCTCTGTGCTCAGAGTGGAGTCTGCTTGTTCCTCTCCCTCTGCTCCTCCCCCCACTCATGCTCTCTCCCTTTCTCTCAAATAAATAAATAAAAATAAATAAATAAATAAATAAATAAATAAATAAATAAATAAATAAAATCTTTAAAAAATGTAAGACTAAATTGCTTAAACTGTGTCTAACAAGAAGAGGCAGACAAGGCACCATAGAGTAAGCAACGAAAGTGAATGTTGATTTTCTCTTTAAAGCGTAACGAAACAGGGACATTTTAGAGACTAGCAATTATGACATGCTATGCACCACACAGTGTATCAGTCAAGACTCTTCGTAGCAGGAACCAGAATCAACTCTGATTAACATAAACAAAAAAGGACTGCTTTAAAGACGATGGCAAGGCTCACGGACTCCCAGGTGGGCTCCCAGTTTGGGGCGCCATAGCCAGAAGCACACCCACAGATCACACCACTAGACAGTATCAGGTGCCCAGCTGCCTCCAGATCCTGTCCTCTTTGTGTGACTAGCTCCTGCCTCCAACAGGTGGAGTCTGCATCCAACCTGGACAGTCTCGGCAGCTTCTAACAACCAAGATGGGCAAAGCCTCAAGCAGAAATGCATCCAATATGGCCAGCCCAGAAGAGCAACCAGGGTCTACAGCACCTGGGGGGAGGTCAGGAAGTATCACGACTTCAGTCCTTACTGACTCAAAGGGCAAGGCTTGAGGATGGGTGATAGAGGCAAAGCTGGTCACCTGATACCCACTTGGAGGGTGAATTTCCCTTCCATTGTGTATCAGCTTCAGAGTCCTTAAGCATACTGACCCCTTTTCTAAGAGTCAGTTCGAGATTTCATGAAGGTCTCGGAAACCACCCACTAATTTGGTTGGCTCAGTTACAAAACTGGAAGTCCCTTTTCTTTTGCATTGTCCCAGAAGTACCTCTTCACTTGTGAAGGAGCTGGGCGGATGCTCTTTCCCTCCATTTGAGCAGAAAATGAACACCAACAAAGCTCTAAATATTTGATTAGGTGTAGCCTACACACAGCAGGGTGCACTACAGGAAGAAAGGTCAATTTTTCCTCATAATGATTTATGGAAAAGACATGTGCCTGAAATTCCTGCTAACTCCACTGTCTCAAAGAAAATCATCATCTCAATGAAAAAAGGCAACTCAACACTACAAGGAAGCATCTGGAAAACAGTCTTCAACACCAATAAAACCCAGGAACAGCCTGTTTCACATTACTGTGGGCACCGTGCCAACGAACAGAGCAGAGCCTTTCATTAGACAGGAAAGGAAAAAAGGAGGGCTAGCAAGTTAACAAAGGGGCACAGTGTGATGTTCTAGAAAACCCTGCCAAGACAATGTGCAGCAGAGCCACAAAATGGCTTCATCTGCCTTACCGCACACAGAAGGAAGCATTCTCACTGCATACCAGGGCATCCCAAGTACAACAGAGCTCGTGCCTTCCCCTGCCTTGTTCATCAGAGCCCTTCAACATACGTTCTAAGTTAACACCGTCTCTCCTCCACTTTGTCAAAGTAGAAGATCCAAGAAGCTCTCAAAGAAATGAAGAATGGGCTTTAAAATTAAGTCACATTCTCATATTTTCGTTCGAAAAGCAACTCTGGAGCGATGAAACCACCAATGGGACGTACTTGCTGGGAGCTACAAACTTAACAACTCTTGCTTTTAAGCATGATTCAAAAAAGAACGCTGCGTAACTTCGGGGTGAACCTGAGGAAAATGGCAAGGGAAGAACCTGGATTCATAACAAACATCAAGGATGCTGTAGTCTGTGTCCTCAAAATAGAGAAAATCAAGTACAGGTAATATGTTACAAACTCAATACCTGCACAAGTCACCCCCACTCCCACCCCGCCCTCACCCCACAGAACACATGTGAATTTTTCTCAACATTTTCAATATGAAAATGACTTTTTTTTTCTCATTTAGGAGAATCCATGACTTGATGGATTTTTTTTTTAATTTTTTTTTTTTTTAAGATTTTACTTATTTATTTGAGAGAGAGAGAATGAGATAGAGAGAGCATGAGAGGGGGGAGGGTCAGAGGGAGAAGCAGACTCCCCGCCGAGCAGGGAGCCCGATGCGGGACTCGATCCCGGGACTCCAGGATCATGACCTGAGCCGAAGGCAGTCGCTTAACCAACTGAGCCACCCAGGCGCCCTTGATGGATTTTTTTTAAGAGCATTTTTAAGAGCAATTTTAAGAGCATTCAACCACAGTGTTGCAAGGAGTTGCTAGAGTTGCATCTACCGCAGAGAAAGAGATTCGTGTATTCCTTCAGGTTCTCTTCATTGGTTAAGGCACATGCGTAAAGTGTCTGCTGAGTAACTGGGTTGTCACAAAGACTCTAATCTGTGCCATCTCCCAGTTCTTTCTCCTCTGGGCTCTCCCTACATCCAAGTTTCTTGTTCCGACTTCCTTTTAGCTCACTTGAATCTTTTTATTCCCTTCCCCCACACCTATTTCTTCTTCCTTATCTCTAGCTAGTGAAAGACAGTGTCATTTTTCCTGCATCGATATAGCACCCACTGGTGAGCAAAACTGGCTGGGATTTTGCAAACTCAGCAAATTTGAGTCTCCAAACAAGAAATGAGCAGGAACTGCAGCTTCCACGGACAGCACACTCCTCACCCTCCAGCAGCTGCCAGCAGATTGTCCTGATGCTCTCAGCAAAGGACAAAGAAGATGCCAACTCGCTGGCTGCCTACTGCTGAGGACGCACCTCTTGGCAGGTGATCAGACTCATCCATCACGGTAGCAAATGCATACTGGGGTGGGGGGAGGGGCGGGGAGAACAGCTGTGGCCTAGAATTCTGGAAATTTGTCACAAAACCTGAAAGACTTAGTCTGCAATGCCTTGCAATACCCTTCCTTGCCTTGTAATCTGAGAGAAACGGTCTCTCTGATACACGTGTAGACTGGGTATGTGGGAGAGTACGTGGGGCCTCGGACAGGGGACGTGGGGAGAGTACAGCCTGCGGTCAGGCAGGGGCTGGAGACCCTGCTTCCAGCAATAAAAGGGACCCTAAGTCGAGGAGATGCGACCTGAGAAGTGGGAAATCTAAACCCAACAGTGCTTAACCAAAGTTTAACACAGAATTATTCAATGCAAACTTCGATTATTAATGAGAAACAGGCAAATGGTTAACCTAAGTTTACCGAAAAGGAGTTACAATACAGTACCTTATTGTTAATAATAGCTTCAGAGTCATCAAAGACAAAATCTCCATCGTAGCTACGCGCGAAACACACGAGGGAAACAAATCCCACCACTAACTTAGCCCAGAAAGGGGGAAGAACAGAAGACGGAATGATGCGATCCAAATCGGCGTCCAGCTCGGCCATTTTGCAAACTGCTGGCTGCCAGTCTCTCGCTCCAGCATTATGCTGGTTAGAAATCTACAAGAAAAATGACAAGACACAAGTATTCATCAACACGCTGTTAGGAATGTTTCTGCAGTGGGCATGTGTACCTTAAGTGAGTAAGAACTAGACAGCCATCTATGCTGTGAGTTTACAGGCTGTGATCATTACAAACTTTTAAGTTGTGGTTTTCTGTGGGCAGTAGAGTCACCTGGGACACATGTAAATTCGCCTGGGCCCATCTGCCACTACCAAACTGGAAGCCCTTGGGTTTCGGATACTGGATTATCTTGAGAAACACTGATTTCAGGGAATCCTGTATATATCAACCCCATAAGGTAAGTTGTTTTTATAGTCCTTTACACCAAAGTTTAAAAAAAAAAGTTAGCATGTTGCTTCATCCAATCAAGAGAAATCAATAAATACTCCTTGTTGGGTCTTAACACACTGTGTGTGTGCGGGGGGGGGGGGGCCTTCAGCGGGGGAGGGAGAGAGGGGCGGCGGGGGAGCTAGTGTATAAACATGGTCCTGATTCTGAAAGAGCTTACAGTCTCTCTCAAAACTCAGACACTCATGCCAGTTAGATGAAAATCCAGAGAGCGCGGTTTTAACACAGATGATGAGGCAGGGCCCACGATCAAAGGCCAGCTGAGAGGTTCATACACAGAGGAAGGAGAGAACACTGTAGACTCATTGGTTTAGGACAATACCTTAGTCCAGAAAAGGCCGAGCTGAATCCTAAAGCAGAGGAGGAAAAGCTAGTCCAGGTAAGGATATAACCTTCAATGTTGAAGAAAGAGTCAAGTTAAAAATACACTCTTGGGCGCCTGGGTGGCTCAGTCCGTTAAGCGACTGCCTTCGGCTCAGGTCATGATCCTGGCGTCCCGGGATGGAGTCCCGCATCGGGCTCCCTGTTCAGCGGGGGGTCTGCTTCTCCCTCTGACCCTCTTCCCTCTCGTGCTCTCTGTCTCTCCTTCTCTCTCTCAAATAAATAAATAAAATCTTTTAAAAAAAAAAATACACTTAATTTTTTAACTTTTTTTTCCAACAGGCAAAAATGTTAAAGTCAGAACGGGTTGTCCCTCTGCCTTGCCATTTATTAGTTCTGCGCCTTGTGCATGTCACCTGCCCTTTTGGAGTCTACTTCCTGTGCCACTCAGCAAAGCATAAGAACTTTCCAGTGGTGAGAACTGCCCAAGAGAGCTTCCTGCCTTGGAACTTGCCCGAATATCAAACTACCCTGCAAATCACATTTTATCTGTCCCTATTCCCGCTACTCCCTCAACAGGTGCTTTCTTTGGATTTACAGAATCTTGTTTAGCTCAAACTGTTCAGGTTCCAATCTTGTGTTACCTTGGACAAGTCACTTAACCTCTCTGGCCTCAGTTTCCTAGCCTCTACAATGGGGATAACTGTTCTACCTTACGTAGTTGCCATTAAACAAAATACCCACCTGAAGTGCTTAGGACTGCTGCCTGGCTGTAATGACTGTTCAGGGGAGGTAACTATGATTACAAGCACTTTCTTTAAGAAGGGTAAAAACACAGGCACAGAACTATTTCTCAAGATCCCCTTTGGCGGGCACCTGGGTGGCTCAGTTGGTTAAGTGACTGCCTTCGGCTCAGGTCATGATCCTGGAGTCCCTGGATCGAGTCCCGCATCAGGCTCGCTGCTCAGCGGGGAGTCTGCTTCTCCCTCTGACCCTCCCTCTCTCGTGCTCTCTCTCTATCTCATTCTCTCTCAAATAAATAAATAAAATCTTAAAAAAAAAAAAAAAAGATCCCCTTTAGCATTCTGGTTTATTGTCTACACTAGGAAGGGACCCGGCCCCCAGTCTTTTCATGCTAAGGTGGAAGAGAATCCCAGAGCCCTTGATTGGGAAGGCAGTTTAGATGTATTTAGATCCACCCCAGACGATGGAATCAATAAGAAGTCAGCAAAACAGGCCGAGGTCACAGACATCTTTTCTGTAGGCTTTTATCTGAGTGAATGTGGAGAAAGATCCAACAGTCAACGGGACACATTATCCTCTGATAACGTTGCCCCTCTCCAGGTGCTGGAAAGGGGTCCAGATTACAATCCAGAGAGGAAAGGCTCTGCATCTCCCTCACTGCTGGTCCCTCAAGCTTCTCCCACTTAATGGAACTCACACTCCCGCAAATGCTGGGGGGAAATAGTCCAGCTATTGTCTGCTGCCTTTTTTCTTTTCCACTGAAAGTATAGACCACTGGTGATATCCAAAGTACAGCCGCAAATACAATACAGGTCACCATGCAGGCCCCTACCACTATGTCTATGTTTCAGCTAAAGAAACTGCTACTTAAAAAGCAAAGCAAAACAAACAAAAATGTGAAAAAAAATCACAAAGACCATGCAGTTAGAAAGATACCATGACTTAACACAGAGGGAATAAAACTGTTCTTGGATTTGGAAAATTAATATAGAGGAAAATACATCAGTTTTTGTTGTTGTTTTAAGTAAGTCTCCATTGAGCTCCAATGCAGGGCTTGAACTCCTGACCCTGAGATCAAGACCTGAGCTGAGATCAGGAGTCAGATGTTTAACCAACTGAGCCACTCACCCAGGCACCCTAAAATAAATCAGCTGTGAGCTGAGAATGGTCACACAGCTGGTCTTGATGTTTCCTGCTTTAGGCCCAAATATTTGAATATTATTTCACAAAAGGCTGTTGTGAGGTTCCAATACCCATACGGGAAGAATACCGAAGCAAGAGATAATCTGTGCTCCTAAATTCGCTGTCCTGCTCCACTTTTCATATCAGAGTATTTACAATAGAGGTAAATCGTTTTGGTACTCGGGCGACAGCCTGGATATACGGAAGGAAGACTGGGGACCCGAACATCAGCAGTACCCTGGTGGGCCAGGCCCAGACTCAGTCGCCAGGACAGTTGAGTCAATCTCAGAATGTTCTCCCCCTCTTCTATTGCAGGGACATCAGGGAACCTAGAGTCCGCCCCGTTCCTTGCCCTCCACCTTATTCTTTTCTGCTGGCCTCCTGTCTCCTCATTGCGGCTTCCCTCCCAAGTCACCAAGGTTCTCACTACTTTGCTGTCCCTGAAAATACTCAAAAATGCCCTTTTCACTGAAGGCATGATGATTAGTGTATACACTGGGATAGTTCAGAAAATACTGTGGATTAGCAAATGCAATAAAAGCTCCAATGTGTTAGGAATCTATGCAAAGTTCTCAGGGTGTCGTTAAGAGCACAAGCTCTGGAGGCAGGCTGACTTGGACTTGCTACCTTTGAGACCTTGAGGATCAGTTCCTTTTCGGCACAACTGGGCACCACTGTATACTTCAGGAGGTTGTCATAAGGATTAGAGGACAGAATGTATGGAAACAATTAGTTCCCCTTACTGTTACTATTTTGGAGAAACTGGTTCCGTGCCTGGTCCCTGATCTCCCATCTGGGGAACACTGATGTGGCCATCGATTCTTTATTCCTGCAGATGGGCTTCCCAACCCAGGCCAGCAGTAGCCTATTTGGTGTCCTGGTATCACTGAGAAAAAGGTGCCCTTCTTTGGATGGGCCCAGGGCACTGCGTGCTTGGCTGGTGTCTGTATGTCCTGCACAAGCTGCAGAGTGTAACAAAGTGACCCTGCTCCCAACCTCGCTTCCTCCAACAGGAAATGGACTTTGTTCTGTGATGATCCCAGGCCTGGTGCTCAAGTAGAAGTCCTGCCAGAGTGAGGTGGTACAGACCAGTGGACCCACCCCTCCACCCCTGTGTTCGCAGGCCATGAAATAGGAAGGCCCACATTCTGTTTTTCTCTTGACAGGTCCCCAGCTGCACTGTCCCATTCCTCTCCTCCAGGTGTCCTGCTTGGGAGCCTTGGCTCCGGGGTGTGGCTGGATGGTAAATTCACTGTATGAGGTAAAAAGAAGGGAGCCTCATGGAGGCCTCAGGCTCCGTCCAAAGTGGTGCTGCGGCCAGTCTGACCAGTGATAGAGCTGCTGCTTTGACCCCTCTCTGACTCCTGTGCTCATTTCACACTGTTCAGAATTAACTGGCCCTAGAGGGAACTGAATTTGGAACAAAGCAAAAGGCTCTTTAGCCTCAATTTCGCAAAACTTCTAATATGAAGCCTCTATTGTTAGGGGGTTAAAACAAATTAATCCATCATCAATGGTGAAAAAGACCTCAAACAAGGGCCCCACCTCCCAAAACACATGTCACGAAGCTGTGAACCCTGGGGACCCAGCAGCCTGGGACTACAGGAAACAGGAATGGTGAGACTAAACCTAAAGGATTCACCCTGAAACAGTAGTGATAGCCACCTACTACAGAATATTCCTCCACATGCATGGAAGGGCCTGCTGGCCTCTGGCCGACCTTTCTACCTCATCAGTAACAATCCATCCAAACGCAAGTTGCCCTCTGCCAGGCTGAGCCGAGACAGGGCTTCTGGAAATCAGATTAAAGAACACCATCATTTCTGACCCAGCATCTGGAGACTTGAGCTAGCAGCTCCTCTCTTGGGACCCTGGAGGTATGGGAGCCTGTCATCTCCACCGCCCTCCACCAGGCAGAGCTGGAAAAAAAAAAAAAAAGCTACTCAAAGTATCTTCCTCTTGTGATAGCCTTTGCTCTTTTAAATTCACTAACAGGCGAGAGCCATGCCTGCCTACCGCAAGAATGCCTGGGTGAGGTTCGACATTCACAGTTACGCTGTCCCAGAAAGTTTCCAGCTTGCTAGTTTGTAGCCATTTTCCCATCTAAGTCACCCGCATCACTTCACCCCACGCCCATCTGGGGCTGTACCAGCCACGGTCAGGACTGGACTGCCGGGAGAGGGGACAGAGAGGAGGTCCAGTCAGTCGTTACTGTAACTGTTCCTCAAGGAATCCTCATCCATCTGCTCTTCCAGAGATAACAGTTTTGGATGGTTCACTGCGCGCTGGCTTGATCTTTTTTTCTAACTCCTCCCTTCTTTTGTGTGTGGTTAAAAAAAAAAAAAAAAAAGGAACAGGAAAGGAAGAAACACACACACACACAGCCCACAGTCAAAACATCAACAAGACCAGAAGCCCCGCGGAGTTCGCAGGAGGTGAGGCGGCGGCTGCGCCACCTGCTCGGCTTCCCTAAACTCCAAACCCGCACGGGGCAGTGGCAGCTCGGTGGCCCCGGGCACCCCGGCCGGTGGCACGCGGCTCTCCCGCCGCTCCGCTCGGCAGCCAGCGCGGAGGAGCTGGCACTCGCGGCGCTGCAGGGGAGCTGCCTTTAACCCAGGGCAGGCGGCCAAGAGGCCCGGCTGTGCCCAGCCATCGCCGGCGCCGCGGCCAGCTGGCGGCCAGGCGCGGGGCCTCGCGGCCAGGTGGCCGCTCCGGGAACGCGCCGCAGGCGCCTGGTACGGAGCGCCCGTGCAGTTGGAGCAGACAGGGGTGGCAGCGTGACCGCAGCCCGGGGCGGAAGGGGCGCAGGAGCCCGGGCGCGGGCAGGCGGAGCGCGCACCCTTCACGCCGCGCCCATTGTCCCGCGTGCAGCTTACATCGGGGCGCACGGTGCTCGGGGCTCGCGTCCCCCGTGACCCCGGCCCCGGCCGCAGCCCAGGTCCTGAGGCCAACTCCCAGTAGCACCGCCGCCGGGCCCGGGCCGGCCCGCGGGGCTCGGGGCACGGCGACAGCGGGGACCCCGCGTCCGCTCCGCGCCCAACTCCGCTCGCCTCGCGGCACGCTCGGCCGCTCCGCCCTGCAGGGGCCGCCCCGCGCGTTACCTGCAAGGAGCCCGAGCGGCGGCCGCATCTCCCTCCCGGGCGCGGAAACTCCGGCCGCTCTCGGCGCCCGCCCGGAGCTGGCCAGGGGGAGGGGCCTCCCGCGCCGCGCCCCCGCCCTCCCGCCGCGCCCCCCCGCCCTGCGCCGCGCGCCGCCCGCGCCGCCCGCACCGCCCGCAGCTCCCCACGCGCGCGGGCGCTCACTCTTACACTCCCGCCTCCGCCCGCCCTGTCCTCGCGGCCATTGGCTGCTCCTGCGGTCACTTTCACGCCGCAGCCCGTCCCTCTTCAGCTCATTGGAGGACGCGCCGGTGACGTCGGGCCAGAGGGCGCTAGTCGGCGGCGAAAGAGGCGCAGGGACAGACGGCGTCTGCGGGAGTGCAGGAAGCGGAGTCCCAGGCGCGGAGGCCGGGCGGGGCCCGGCGGGAAGGGGCGGCCCCCAGCCTGGTCCCGGGGGGCGGGCTGCGCGGGCGGGCCCGCCTCCTGCCGTCCGCGGGCGAGGAGCCTGTCCCGGGTCTGTCTTGCGCTCCCTGCGCTGTCGGTGGCGCTCCGCGGCGGGACTGCAGCGTTCCTGCAGGAAAAGGAGCTGGATGAGAACCATCAGGACTCTTCCTGTCGGGGGAGGAGTTGTTTTAAATTTGTGTGTCTCCACGTTCTGCCTGCCTGACTTCTTCCTGTCTGGGAGGAGTTGTTTCAAATGCGTCGGTCTCCACTTTGTGCCTCTCAGCACACAAGTGAAACTGCGTTCTTCCATCCGAGGCCCTGCCGCCTATTGTTATTAATGGGTCCTCTTCCTCGGCTCAGGTCTTCATTCTGCTGATGCACGAACCCTGCTGTGGCACTTCACCTGGCCAGATCCGACATTCAGGCGTCCATTCACCAGTAGCCACTTTGCCCGAAACTTTACTCCCAACCAGCTTGCCACTCCGCCCGCCAGTAACGCCCATCTCAGTAGATCACTTGGCTGCCTCCGCAAAAGGAGAGAAACCTTTTGCGTTTTCCGCCGCCTAACACACAAACTTCCTTAAAGCACGGATTCCACCCTCCTTTCCCCGCTTTCCCCCCAGTATCACAGAGTCCAGTCTGAGATCAGTCTCTCTCTCGACTGGATCCCAATCATCAGCATTTCATCAGTCCTAAGCCTTCCTCTGCCCCTCACCCCGCCCTTCCAGCTGCCACCCGGTCCCCTCTCCTACTCCGCATAACTGAAAAAAGAGCTGCCGGTCCCCACGCCCCCCCCCCCCCCGTTCTAGTCTTTCAACTCCCCTTTCTAGTCGTCTTGGTTTCCACATTCCGCTGAAATTGCCTTTCCTGTAGTCACCCATAATCACTAAATCCAAAGGACACTCTCCTTTCTCATTTTACTTGATCTCTCAGCAAAATTCTTCCTCAGACACACTTCTTCTGGTGATAGTGGTCGGCTGCTCTGTTTCCCCAGTCTCCTTACTTTGCTCATCTGCTGCTTGATGACTTCCAAAGGACATATTTTTACGGTCTCAGCCCTTTCATGCCACAATTTTTCCCTGTACGATTTAATCCACTGCCAACGTTTCAATCAATAGATCTCAGATTTACAGTCCAGTCCTTATTTATCTGAGCTTCAACCCCATTTATCCAGCTTCCCCCTGGTTGTGTCACTGGCACCTGGGATGGAAGACGTCCCAGATAGAATGCATGCTTTCACTGCTTTCTCCTCCTCGGGTCTCCCTGTAATAGTGATGTAACTGCCACAGTATTTTCCAAACCCTTGGCATCTAACAAATCACCAAGGTTGTACTTGCTAAATGTCTATCAGGTCTGCCCACTTCTTTCCATTTCCACTGCCATATATAAAAATGTCATGCTGCTGTGTGTGTGTCTTCCTAACCCACATTCAGTGATGTCACATTGGCAGATTGCAATTGGTCATTGCGAGGGTATTTACACCGTAGAAATTAGCAAACACTATGAATCAGGGCTTAATTTGTTTTGCTGATTGTCTCTAGGCTTAAGAAAGTGATGGGTTAATAATGCAGATTAAACTTTAAAATGTGTTGTGCTTAGTGCTGAAGCTGAAAGATTTTAGTTTAATGGGTTTATTTATACAGGGTAAAAAATAGCTTAACAGATCACATATCAGATTTAGTCACAATAAATTTATTGGGAAAAGAGCAGATTGAGATCCAATCCTTCTGTGAAACCATGGTTGAATTACAAGCAGTGGTTGGATAAAGATACAAGACTTCAGAAAAATCAACAAAGGCATAATGTGAGAATGCCTGAATGATGCTGCATGACCTGGCCCCGTGGGTCTCTGCGCCTGTCGCCTGTGTTTCCTGAGCTCGGCCACATTGGCCTTTTATAGTCCGAGAGTGTTATGCTTCTTTCCATCTTGGGCTGTTCACATACCCTGCAGCACTTTCTCCTGCTCTTCTTGTGACACTTGGCTAACTCCAAGTCATCCTTCAGGTCCCTGCTCAAATGTCAATTTCTTAGAAAAGCCTTCCCTGAATTATCTCCCCAAACACCCTTAGGTCCCTCTTTATATGCTCTCATTGTTCTTATCACAAGTGTAGCTAACTATCCATGTGATCATTGTATGAAGTCTATCTCCATCATTAGACTGTGAATTCCACGGAGGTAAGGGTCATGGCTGTCTTAAGTACTGTATCCTTGCAGCTGCTGTTCCTCCCACAGAGCAGGCACTCAACAATGTCTCTCCAAAAGGAGTACATTTCTGAAAGTCATACTGCATGTTATTGGTGATGCTGGAGTTAGAATTGGAATCTCCTGACTTAACGCAATGGAATTCTACTCCATAAATTGCTGAGCCAGCCATGATCAAAATGTTATCCTACTACGTGTCAAGGAAGAGGCAGGCTCTGTGAATATTAAGGTGAACATGGTGCTGATTCCAACTTTTACAATCTTACGGTTTATTTTTATTATTTTTTTGAAGATTTTATGTATTTATTTGACAGAGAAAGCAAGAGAGCACAAGCAGGGGGAGCAGCAGAGGGGGAGGGAGAAGCAGGTTCCCCGCTGAGCGAACAGCCTGATGCTGGGCTCGATCCCAAGATCCTGGGATCATGACCTGAGCTGAAAGCAGACGCTTAACTGACTGAGCCACCCAGGTGCTCCAATTTTATGGTTTATTAAGAAGTATGAGATGCAGGGGTGCCTGGATGGCTCAATCAGTTAAGCAGCCAACCAGCCAACTCTTGATTTCACCTCAGATCATGATCTCAGGTTCCTGGGATCAAGTTCCTCATCAGCCTCCACACTTACTGGGGAGTCTGCTTGAGGATTCTCTCTCTCCCTCTCCATCTGACCCTCCCCTCACTCGCACTCTCTCTCACTCTCTCTAAAATAAATCTTAAAAAAAAAAGGTATGAGATGCAGGTTCATACACTGACCCCCCCAACCCTTGACTCCCAGATGGGGGTCACCATCACACATAGAAAACAGGTTGGTTGAGTGCTTAGTTTGTGGCAGGCGCTGTGCTAAACCCTTTGCATGTTATTTTAAAAAATTCTCACAGAAACTCTAACAAGTGAATATCATTATCTTAATCCTATGGATGAGGAAAAAGAGGCACAGAGGTCCAGAGTCAAACAGCCAGTGCATTTTTTTTTTCTTTTTTAGAAGCCAGTGCATTTTTCTTTCTTTCTTTCTTTCTTTCTTTCTTTCTTTCTTTCTTTCTTTCTTTCTTTCTTTCTTTCTTTCTTTCTTTCTTCTTTCTTTCTTTCTGAGGAAGAATTTAGTGATTCATCAGCTACATATAACACTCAGTGCTCATTACATCAAGTGCCCTCCTTAATGCCCATCACCCATTTATCCCTTCCCTCCACTGCCCCCCTCCAGCACCCCTCAGTTTGTTTCCTAGAGTTCAGCATCTCTTATGGTTTGCCTGCCTTCCAATTTTCATCTTATTTTATTTTTCTTTCCCTTCCACTATGTTGATCTGTTTTGTTTCTTAAATTCCACATGAGTGAAATCATACGGTATTTGCCTTTCTCTGACTTATTTCACTTAGCATAATACCTTGTAGTTCCATCCATGTCATTGCAAATTTAACCAGAGCATTTCTTAGTGGAGCCAAGACTGGGTGCACAACTGAGGGATGTAGCTGGAGATTTAAAGAACCCTTGAAATGCCTAAAAGGTTGATATTTGGGGCTGGAGAGAACTAGAACTGAGAAGACGGTAAGTATTGTCTCCCCCCCCCATACATTTTCCCTTTCTCTTTTCTTAGTAGCAGGTGTCAAAAGTTGTCGGAGGGAGGGGTGCCTGTGTGGCTCAGTTAGTTAAGCATCTGCCTTCAGCTCAGGTCGTGATCTAGGGGTCCTGGGATCCATGCTTGGTTGGGAGTCTGCTTCTCCCTCTCCCTCTACCCCTCCCCCACCGCTTGTATACACACACACTCTCTCTCTCTCTCGCTCTCTCTCTCTCTCTCTCTGTCTCAAATAAATAAAATCTTTTTCAAAAAAAAGTTGTTGGAGGGAGATGAACCATTTGAGCCTTTTGGAGGGAAACTACTTTCCCTAAATCACAGGGGGTGGGGGCAGTTGGTGGGCTGGCAATTTAGAGTTTCTTTTGGGAGGAATGGATGTTGGAGAGGTAGCCATTAGGATATTTTACCAGATGGCATTTGGAAGGGGATAGAGTGTCAAGGGAGAAGTTTACTGTTAATACATGAAAGATTTTAATTTGTTTATATGCTGAGAAGTAAGAACCAGAAGAGAGGGCAAGATTGAAGGTAAAGGAGGGAAAAAAAGTGATATGGACCATGGTCTCTGAGGAGCTAAGAAGAAAATCTAATCCAGGGTACAGGTTGGAATAGATACCTTTTTCCTCTTAAGCTAAAGAATATTTAGTGATGCTAAATAATATAAACCTCCCTTTCATATGTTGTCTAATTTTGGGGAAACATATTTTCACCTGTTTACCCAAGTTCAACAAGTTAGCCATCTGCTCTATTCTTACATTACCTACCTGCTTTCTTTAATTTTTTCTAAATTTTCCTCTTTTTTTTTTATTTTTTAAAAGATTTTATTTATTTACTTGACAGAGAGAGACACAGCAAGAGAGGGAACACAAGCAGGGGAAGTGGGAGAGGGAGAAGCAGGCTCCCCGCTGAGCAGGGAACCCGATGCAGGACTCGATCCCAGGACCTGGGACTATGACCTGAGCCGAAGGCAGACGCTTAACGACTGAGCCACCAGGCGCCCTAAATTTTCCTCTTTTCAAGAGGCCCATGATCATCTCTGTTTTTAGAATTCCCAAATTTCACAAGAGTTGTTTAAGAACTTTTGTAGGTCAATCAATATTTGCAAGTGTAGATATTTTTGGTATAAACACTAAAAATGCTTTGGAGAGAAAGGCTAAATGGTTTTTATTTGCTTAATCTCAAAGCATCGTATTTTGCATAGTATTTCCATACATTTTCATTTTTAATGTGCATTTTCAACACTAGGTGTGTAATAATACATTAAGCAAACAAGCTTGTCTAGCCAGTGTAGTTATATTTGAATCTCAGCTTTAAGCCCTAAAATAACTGGAGAAAACAGTATGATGTCAGAAGAGAGAATAAAAAAGTACTTGCTCTGTGCAGGACTGCCCTAAGCATGTTATGTATATTATTTCATTTTGTCCAGACAACACCTTAGAAGGTAGACCTATTATTGTCTCCTATTTTATGGATGTGGACACTGAGGCACCAGAGAAGCTAAGTAACAGCTGTATTGGGTAGAGCTAGGATTCAGGGCCAGGTGGCCTGGCCAGGAAAGGGTCATGATTTAACCAGTTCTCTCTTTTGCCCCTACATAGCCTGGGGTGCACATCAACCAAGAATTATATAGACTCCTTCAAAACCTGCATCTTTATCTCCTCAGCCTTTCTTCTTTTTTTTTTTTTTAAAGATTTTTTTATTTATTCATTTGAGAGAGAGAGAGTGTATGAGCAGGGGGGCAGGGTCGGGGGGGAGGGTCAGAGAAAGAGGGAGAAGCAGGCTGCCTGCTGATCGGCTCGATCCCAGGATTCTGGGATCATGACCTGAACTGAAGGCAGAAGCTTAACTGACTGAACCACCCAGGCGCCCCTCCTTTCTTCTTTTCAATCTTCCTTTGCCTGATCTTTAGTATTTCTTTGCTCAGCAGCTTGTTCTCTTTTCCTTTTCCCTATCTCCTTCTCTCCAGCGGTCTTACCTTAAATCTCTACTTAAAATAAATATTACAATCATAGGATAATTAACAATAATAATGGCTAATCTTCACTGATAGCTTAGTATGTGTCAGGCACATACATATATGATACATGTGCTCATGGATGATTTTATATGAACCTGATAACCCTTGGAGTGTGCTAATTTCCCCCATTTGACAGATGGGGAAGTCGATCTTAGAGATGTTAGGTAGCTTGTTCAAGGTCATGCAGAGAGCCAGGGGCAAGGCTGGGATTTGCGCTGGGCAACATGGCACCAGATCCCATTTTTTGAGTCATTACTAAACAAGATTGCCTCCTGTTTGATTACTGTTTCTTCAAATTTTGCTTTTCTCCTCCAAAATACTAGAATCTTTCCCATATGCTCCCTTTCTTTGGATTGACAAATTTTTGCTCTTAAGCTCAATGTTTATGGTGTTTGTGCAGACCACCACCCTCCTGTCTCCATTTTTAGTAATGGGTTACATTTCCATGATTATAATTTATTTTTTATGAATTACATTTATATTGTTGCAGCTCTCATGGAATTTGGAGGGCACTCTACTACCTTGTGAATATCTGAGGATTTTCCCTTGGTTTTTTGGTTTTTTTCTACCTTTGTCCAAGATATCCATCATACCTTGACCTTCCAGAGACTTTCCACTTCATTTAAGAACCCAGTTCAAGGAGCACTTTCTTGGGGAAGTCAGCCTTTCTCAAACCCCCAGGTAGAATTAATCATGCCCTCCCTTAGGTCTTCATTGGATCCCATAAAGCCGTGAGACTTTTTCCAACCTATTAGTTGTTCTTATAAAGATTTGTTCATAAATGTAGCATTTTCTCCACAATTCAGGTGGTGTGATTCCCTTTCTATGCCTTTAGGGCCCAACATTATAGAAGGTCAAAATTGTGTTTGTTGAATTTAACTTCCAAATTCAATAGGGCTACCTAAGAGGGATACTCTAGTGTGCATCTATGGAATCGAATCTAATCTAATCTAATCTAATCTAATCTAATCTAATCTCTGTTTAGCCCAGGGAAGAAAATACCAAGAGGGGTATGATCTCAAATATCCCAAGGGCTGTCAGATTCTGTGCTCAGTTAAACACAATTAAAACAAATGGGTAAGAGTTGGAAAGAGAATGTATCTCAGTTTGAGAAATAACTTTCAAATAATAAATACTTAACCATGAAAGGGTTACCTTAAAAACAATCATGAGTTCCCCATTAAGTAACATCTCTAAGCATAGGCTGAACAAACCTATCAAACCTACAGAGGAAGGAATTCTTTCCTGCATTTAGAGGGTCACTGAATCAGATGACCTCAAAAGGATGTTTTGACCTTGATGATTCTGGTGCTGTTAAGGTATAATTTTCTTTCTTTCTTTTTTTTTTTTTAAAGATTTTATTTATTTATTTGCGAGGGAGCTCGATCCAGGGACTCCAGGATCATGACCTGAGCCGAAGGCAGTCGCTTAACCAACTGAGCCACCCAGGCGCCTAAGGTATAATTTTCAAAAAGGTTGAAAACATGACTCCCATACATGTATAGAATGAAGAAGTGTTAAAGATTTCATTCAGCTTTCTAATGAGAGAACTAGAGAAGTGGTAAAACCAGTTCAGTAAGAATTAGAGGAATAGGAATTACCTTCACAGGAAAAGACATTCTGATACAACTTTGCTAAGTGTGAGATAAAACTGGTTAATATCTCTACAGGGCAATAAAATTGTAAGCTTTAGGATTATCCTTTTTACTAGATGGAAGTTATTTGCATCTCTACTGGACAAGGTTTACAAGTTAATAGTAACCACACAGAGATGGACCTCTTATCTAATAGTAAGTAGAAAAAGCAAATAAAGTGACAATCCCCTAAAAAAGTTAATAATTCTTGGATGAGCTTGTTAAACAATGCCCCAGTGTATTAAGCTTCCCAGATTGCTGTAACAAATTACCACAAACTGGGGAGCTCAAAACACCAGAAATGTATCCGCTTACTGTTCAAGAGGCCAGATATCTGAGATCAGGGTGTCCCCAGTGCTGGTTCCTTCTGGAGGCTGTGAGGGAGGATCTGTCCTATGCTTCTCTCTTAGCTTCTCCTGGTTGCTGCCCATCCTTGGGGCTCCTTAGCCTGTAGACACATCACTCCCATCTCTGCCTCTGCCATCACAGGGCATTTCTTCTCTGTGTGTCTGTTTCCCTGTCTTTCTTCTCTTCTAAGGACACCAGCCATATTGGATTTAGGGCACACCCTACTCCGGTATGACCTCATCTTAACTAATTACATCTCCAAAATCCCTATTTCCAAATAGGGTCACATTCTGAGGTTCTGGGAAGGACATGAATTCACTCTGTGTGTGTGTGTGGTGTGTATTCAACCTAATATACCCAGTAAGAGAGTTAAGGGACACACCACCTACTTTTTTTTTTTTTTTGGCCTTATTTCCAAGTTTTAAAGACTTTTTCTTAACAACAGCAGTCACTTCCCCAGTCCCACCTCCACTGATGTCTCATACATTGTAACCGGAGTCATCCAGCTGAGGCTAGCTCTATATGTGTTGATATGATACAAAGGAAAGACACTAAGTATGTATCTAATAAAAAAGTAAGGTCTAGATCACATAGGGATGCTTGAATATAATCATACAAAAGGCTTTGATAATAATAATAGTGCAGGTCTCAGGTCACTCAGTTACCATTTTGGGAGAAGTCATTGTCATGAGCTGTTTGGGTATGTAATGTGTCCCTGGAATTATTAAGGCTGATTCAGGAGAGTAGGTCTTGACACACATTAAGAACAGAGGAGGAAATTTTAAGTTAAGTTTTAGGCTTCCCTGCCCTTTTTTGTTTGTTTGTTTAAATGATAGCTTTTTTTTTTTTTTTTTAAGATTTTATTTATTTGACAGAGAGAGAGATAGTGAGAGCAGGAACACAAGCAGGGGGAGTGGGAGAGCGAGAAGCAGGCTTCCTGCCGAGCAGGGAGCCCGATGTGGGACTCGATTCCAGGACCCTGGGATCATGACCTGAGCTGAAGGCAGACGCTTAACGACTGAGCCACCCAGGCACCCTAAATGATAGCTTTTTAATAGGATATCCAGTTAACCAGGATTTAGGATTTTTTAACAGAGGCGCTAACAGCACTTATCTGGGTTAGCCTCTGTAACAAGTGTCTTTAGAGTAAATTTTGGGGGGGCTGGAGAAAGGAGTCACGTCAAGGGCTCTTCAGCCATACAAATGTAATTTGAGTAGGGATCCATTCTCTGGTCATTTAATAGGAGCCTTTTTAGCTAGACTTTGTACTGGAGAACCCTGGCTGGTGGAGACAGTTCCTGAATTAGCAGGTGGGTAGATTTGGGAGTAAGGGGAGTGAGGCTCATCTGCTATCCTTTCACTCCTGAGATTCCATGTTGAGGCTTTTTCTGATGAATCAAGATGGCTCTGACCCAGCTGAAGTCAACTGATGGGAAAGGTCACCTAGGACTCAAATGAGAACCCATTTATCTATCCATTCACCTACCTACCTACCTACCTATCTACCTACCTACCTACCTACCTATCTACCTACCTACCTATCTACCTACCTACCTATCTACTTACATAATCTATTTATTTGGGTGAGGATGTATCTGGGCTGGTGAACTAGGCTCACCACAGGCATTAAATATTTGTGGTCTTCCTAAATCTGTTCTAGCAGAGTGTCATGCTGGAAAAAATGGCCGAGCATGTAGTTGAACTAAAGGTGATATAACCTTAAGGTCCAGGTGTAGAATATGACTGTGTTTGAAACCAAGAAGCCATAACTGCTAACTGGGCATCCATCAGGCATGGTGGCAGCCCCAGAGAGATGGTGCTGGGCTTGAGCTGCAAAACTCAGACTTTCCTCTGCCTGGGCCTAGGGGGTGGGCAACTGAACTTTGAATTCTTGGCACTGAGATGGCAGATATAAGGAAGCTTTCCAGAAGGAGGTAATGAAATTTCTGATAAATAGGGCAGGTAAGGGCTCAAGGAAGAAATTAGAAAAATAAAAGTGATAATGACCTTGGTTCTCCCCCAGGTTGGTAATATGGCTCATCTGGTTAGAGGACATTCGGTAACATTTTGCCTGATTTTCTTCTTGATGCAAGTTACCCCCAAGTAAGTGAATCTTTCCTTTTTTCTCTCCTTGATACAAAAACTCTGAGTTTCTGCCTAGAATTGTTATTTTATTCTGGAAAAACATTCAAGAGAATTGGGTAGAATTATTTTATTCAAAACAGATGATGATATTCTGTTTGTTTGCTTATGGCATTTGCCAGAGTGAGCTTTGTGTTACTCTTTATGGTATTTATTTTATAAAATGCTGTCATCTCTCCCAAGTAGTTGATATACAAAAGGACTAGGTATAATCTTGAACTGTTGCAAATGCTGTTATTGTGGTTTCGTAGCTCTTTTCAAAGTTGGCTTTATATTTTAAAAAGTTACTTATTGTAAAATATTTAAGTAAAGCGGAAAAATTAAGAGAGAAGATACTGGAAATTGTACTCATCATGATGACTATGTTGGTGCATATAGACACATGTAAGTATGTGTATACAGCTTTATATAAACACTGGTATTTTGCAACCAACAACCAGCATCATCACACAATAGTTTGTCATGGACACCTTTCCATTTTCATAAATGTGGACCTAGAGATCACTTATAATGATTGGAGGTTATCACAGTGTCTATAGCATAATTTACTTAATTAGTTCCCTATAAAGGCCATTTAGGTTGCTTCTGATTTTCCATCATTATAAACAATGCTGAACATCTCTGTGCCTACATTTTTGACATTTTTTGTAATTGTCATCTTAAGGTGGGGGCACCTGGGTGGCTCAGTTAGGCATCTGACATTTAGTTTTGGCTCAGGTCATGATCTCATGATCTCATGTGTCATGAGATCGAGCCCTGTGTTGGGCTCCTTGCTCAGTGGCAAGTCGGCTTGAAGATTCTCTCCCTCTGCTCCTTCTCCCACTTGTTCTCTCTCTCAAATAAATAAATCTTTTTTAAAAAAGAAAGAGCAGAAAATCTTTAAAAAAATTATCATCTTAAGGTAAACTCCTAGAAGTGGTATTGCTAGTAATAATATGCAAACATTTTGCAAAAAACATTTCTGAAAGGGTTATACCTGTTCATGTTTACTGTAACAGTCCATAAAAGCCTATTTCTCAATACCTTGCCCAAACAGGTTTTGTCAATATATTTAATCTTTGTCAGTCTGAGAGGCAGAAAAAGTTTACCTTTGTTTCAAAAATATTACAAATAGGGGCGCCTGGGTGGCTCAGTTGGTTAAGCGACTGCCTTCGGCTCAGGTCATGATCCTGGAGTCCCGGGATTGAGTCCCGCATCGGGCTCCCTGCTCGGCGGGGAGTCTGCTTCTCCCTCTGACCCTCCCCCCTCTCATGTGCTCTCTCTCATTCTCTCTCTCGCAAATAAATAAATAAAATCTTTAAAAAAAAAAAAGTAAAAAAATATTACAAATAAAATATTTAAAAAATTTTAAATTCATGTTTTCTGTACCCCCTTGGTGTCCAGTTCTACTCTATAAGATCCTCTATTTTATAGGGCACCTGGGTGGCTCAGTTGGTTAAGCGTCTGCCTTTGGCTCAGGTCATAATCTCCGGGTCCTGGGATGGAGCCCAGGGTCAGGCTTCCTGCTCAGTGGGGACTACTCTCTCTCTCTCTCCCTCCTCTGCCCCTCCTCACCGCTCGTTCTCTCTCTCAAATAAATAAATAAAATCTTAAAAAAAAATCCTCTATTTTAAATATTTTTACTTTTATTATTCATAATGACTATTTCTGTAAGTTTTTTTTTTTAAAGATTTTATTTACTTATTTGACAGAGAGAGCGAGCGAGAGAGAGAGATACAAGTAGGCAGACAGGCAGGCAGGCAGAGGGAGAGGAAGAAGCAGGTTCCCCGCTGAGCAGGGAGCCTGATGCGGGGCTCGAGCCCAGTATGCTGGGATCATGACCTGAGCCGAAGGCAGATGCTCAACAGACTGAGCCACCCAGGCGCCCCTATTTCTGTAACTTTTTTAAAAAGATTATTTATTTATTTATTTATTTGAGAGAGACAGAGATAACAAGAGAGAGAGCACGAGTGGGGAGGCGAGGGAGAAGCAGGCTCCCCACAGAGCAGGGCGCCCGACAGGGCGCTTCATCCCAGTACCCCGGAATCATGACCTGAGCCAAAGTCAGATGCTTAACCGACTAAGCTAGCCAGGCGCCACATCTATTTCTGTAACTTAATACTGTTATATCCCTATGTATTTATTTATCAGCTTTAGGGAACATATTGACTTCCTTTGAATTATCAAGGACATGTGTTCTCATGGTCCTTTTCTGCCTGTTTTTCTGCATCCATCCCTGCTGTATATCTATTTTATCCTACATTAATCTAGAGGCAAAAGTCAGTATTTGTTTGGATTTTCCAAAAAACCAAAAAATCCACTTATACAAATCTTTTATAAACAATATACATTCCCCACAGAGATTGGAGATAAGTTTACACTGAAGCAAAGCAAACAATTTTAATGGGCACAGAAGACATTCCCATTTTTAAAAGCTCCATTAGCTATCTATAGTTAATTAAAGATGGCAACCCGTTCTTGGTGATTCTCCCCACTAGAAGACAGGAGTTTATTTCCCGTCCCTTTGAATCTGGGCCATCCTGGTGACCACTTAACCAAGAGAATGCAGTGGAAATTAACCAGGGTCAGTATGAGGACTGGCAGAGCCTCTGCTTCCTCTCTCTTAGAATGCTTGTCCTCAAAACCTGGCCACCATGATGTGAGATGCTCTGTACAATATGCCCACCCAAGCTCCCAGCCAACTGCCAGCACCCACTGCCAGCCCTGTGAGTGAGCCTTCTTGGACATTCCAGTCTAGTTGAGTCTCCAGATGTTTGCAGCTCCAGCTGCCTGTGATAATGTGGAAATGGAAACTATATCCTAATGAACATGTGGACTTGGCTCAGCAGATTTCATTCGAGCTCCCAGATGTCTTCAGACCCAGCTCACATCATTTGGGGCAAAAAAAGCCTGCAGGTGAGTTCCAGACTTAGGGTAGACTGTGCGAGAGATGCATCGCTGAGGCATGCCCAATCACAGGCCCTCTACTTCATCTCACCCCAACATCACCTTCTTTTGTGGGCTCCTCCCCACCTCTAGTCCTTCTGCCGACGCCACCATCACTTCTCTTCCTCTCAAGAGGCAAACTAGCCAAATTCCTCCTCTGGTCTCATTGAAAATATTTTTCCCCACCCTGGATAATTTAAGCCTGCTGAGCCAGGTTCTCAGTGAGCAGGAACTTACGGAGGCAGGAAATTATTTTCTTCCATGTAATGTTAGTTCTCTCCCAAAGGAGGATTGAGGAAGTGAAACTTTCTCTACAGATAGATCAGGGATAAGTGACACTCACTGCTTCCCACACATTCATAACTGAACAACTTCTCTTCTTTCCCTTTTTCATCCCCTCCTCTTCTCTTTCCTTCTCTTCTTCTTCCTCTTGTCCTGCCTCCTTGTTCTCCTCACCCTCATTCCTCTCACACCAAGAGGAGGTAAAACTGCACATGATGGGATGCCCAGTTGCTTTTTCAGACCAATCACTGTTCCAGTTTCAAAAAACAAATGACCTCACTGCAGAACCCAGAGTCCATCAACAAGTGTTAGATGATGATGGAAATGAATTAATCAACACATTCATTAAGCACCTGTTCTCTGGAAGGTACTGAGCTAGCCAGTGGGGAAGAAATCAAAGATTATGTGACACTGGCTCACACATTTCTTCTCCCATTTTTATTTTCTGCACCTCATGTACATGGCAGTGACTCTCATTCTAGTCTATTAACTTAAACATGTTTACTGAGCGCTGCCGATATCTCGGGAACTATAGAGGTAAGCGCCTTTAGGAGGGTTCCTTTAGCTCCTTACATTCTCTCCCTGTACCAGTTTCCTAGGGCTGCTGTAACAAAGTACCACAAACAATAGAAATTCATTTTCTCATAGTTATGGAGACCAGAAGTCTGAAATCAATGTGTTGGCAGGATCATTTTCCTTCTGAAGGCTCTAGGGGAGGATCCTTCCCTTCCTTGCCTCTTCCACCTTCCGGTGGCTCCAGGTGTTCCTTGGCTTGTGGTGGTGTCCCTCCAGTCTCTGCTTCTGTCCTCAGATGGCCGTCTTCCCGCTGTGTCCGTATCCAAATGTTCCTCTCCTTATGAGGACACCATCCATGTTGGATTAAAGGCCCCTTCTGTTCTAATATGGCCTCCTCTTAACTTGATTAATTCTGTAAAGACCTTATCTCCAAAAAAGGTCATATTTTTTTTTTGGCAGAGGACACAATTCTATAACTCTTCTCCCCTTTCTTCACACATCTGTACCCTCCATCCTCATGTGTCTGCACCTCAGACCAACCTCCTCTTCATTTCTAGCTGTAAACCAAACCCTTCGTCTCTCCTGGTGGTGATGCTGCCTTCCTTGGAGGTGGATCACAGAGGCCCAGAGGTGAATAAAGGAGGGAAATGTCTTTAGAGTGACAAATGTCTCAGCAATTGCTTTCTCTCTCCCACTCTCTCGGTGTCCTGCCATCTTGAACATACCACCCACTGGTAAACACCCTGGAAGGAAAGAGCTGAGGAAAAAGAAGGGAGGTAAAGATGAATAAATTCTCTAGATAATTATAGCACACAATTAATCTAATTAAGCGAGTATTATTCAACCACTTTCATAATACCTGCCAGAAGGGTGTCAGATTTTGATGAAGTGCAGCAGTAGATTTCTAAATAAGTAGGAAAGGATTACAGTTCTTGACTTCGGCAAT
This sequence comes from Mirounga angustirostris, assembly GCF_029215605.1. NCBI lineage: Eukaryota > Metazoa > Chordata > Mammalia > Carnivora > Phocidae > Mirounga > Mirounga angustirostris. The sequence goes on along the minus strand of NW_026991711.1, from coordinate 10,764,767 downwards.
AAAACTTTTAATAAATCCATCAACTCCATCTCACCCATTTTACGTTTCCTCCAGTGGGTCCTGCCTTTACTGACAAGTAGGGTTTGCAATTGGACAGCAGGTCATTGGTGCCTAATACTTGAGTGATTTCAATCAGATCAACCAAAGTGCTGGCTCATGTAAATGCTGATGAATACACTTTATCATGCTGAGCCAGCTTCTGGTATGGAGAAGACGGTGCCTCTGGTGTCTGCTCTCTTCACTCATTCACACGAGATTGAGGGCTTGTGGTCAGATTTTAACGGACACAAGTGTATTATCTCAATTGTTGACGATCTGTTTTCCAGTGTCTCTTTCCCATATAAAGGGACATTAATGGCCTTCACTGCCCTGATTTCTGGCATCCCGGGTGGGAAAATGAAGAGAGCCATATTGTGGTGACACATTTCAAACCAACTCCTACAGACGGTGAGCTAGCTCAGAGGCAGGTAAGAAGGGCTGTTTTATTAGTTTGCTAGGGCTGTCATAACAAAATACCACAGACCGTGTGGCTTGGACAACAGATAGTATTTTCTCACCATTCTGGAGGCTAGAAGTTGAGACTGATGTGACAGTTAATTTGGTTTCTTCTGAGACCTCTCTCGCTGGCTTGCAGATGGCCACCTTCTTGATGCATCCTCCTGTGATCTTTTCTCTGTGTGCACCCCTGGTGTCTCTTCTTGTGTTCAAGTTTTCTTTGTCTTATAAGGACACCAGCATGATTGGATTAGAGCCCACCCTAATGGCCTCATTTTAACTTTATCACCTCTTTCAAGACCCGATTTAAAGAACCAAAAATAGTCACATTTTGAGGTACCAGGGGTTAGGGCTTCAACATAAGAATTTGGGAGGGACACAAATCAGTCCATAATAGCTGAGCTTGCCAAGACTCATTGGTTTTGGAAGCAGTGTAGAACTCTTAATGTGGGGGGGCGCCTGGGTGGCTCAGTTGGTTGAGCAACTGCCTTCGGCTCAGGTCGTGTTCCTGGAGTCCCAGGATCGAGTCCCACATCGGGCTCCCTGCTCGGCGGGAGTCTGCTTCTCCCTCTGACCCTCCCCCCTCTCGTGTGCTCTCTCTGTCTCTCATTCTCTCTCTCAAATAAATAAAATCTTTAAAAAAAAAAAAAGAACTCTTAATGTGGCTTTATTTCCTTCTTCCTGTCGTTACCCTCACCATCCAGAGCATTGTAAATATGTCTTAGGGGTGGTACCTAAGAAGACCTGCCTAGGTCACTCTAAGGAACATGGAACTGTGGGGTATCTGTGTCACTGTCAGTTGGTGATAGCTGATTTTACAAAACCAACAATTGTTCACTAATTTTTTTTTTATATACTGACACGCTCTTTGATTAGAAGTTGCAGAGAGAGAGAGACAGCAAGCCGCTGTGGGTGAACTGTGCATAGCCCACGCTATTTTACTGATGTTGTGACTGATACAGGTGGACCATTACTGAAGCATTTAACAAAGAGTTGTGGTGATTATAAATTATTATAGTCTAATACAAGAAGTGCCACTAGTGTGTTTTGGGCATGAGAATTTTATGCATCATGTAGTTCTTCATAGTAGAATCAAAGAGCATAATTGTTCTAGACATCTTTCCTAAAACCAGTGAGATTTTATATACTTATCTATATATACAGCATTATAAATGTAGGCACATATGTATGAATAGGTATATCCTGGTATGTGTATATATGTGCACACAGATACGTAAATACATATGCACATATGTGTATGTGTGTGCACACATTTCATGTATAATAAAGTATTAAGCACCCCTAACTACAGACTTCTGAGGATTTCCTTGGAGCTTCTGATCCTACGCTCTTCCCTAGTTCCATATTCCAGTATTAATTATCTCCATCTTGAAGTTCTTTGCCTAAACTCAGCACAGAGAATAGCTCACTTGCCAACTTTTTCATAAAGGTTGGCTTTCCTCCATGTTGCTTGGCCGCCTCTCTCACCCTGTCTCTCTCCTTTAAATTACTTCCCATGTTCTAACGTCCACTCCAAACTTTTTCCTCCAACTCCCTGGGCAAGACTAAAAAATGTATGTGACTGAATTATATACAGCAATTTAGCTCTCTATCCTGATCCCAGGCTGGGTTCTGGGCCTTCCTTTGAATTGAGAAAAATCATTCCACACATATTTATTGAATACTTACCAGGAGGCACTGCTGGAGGTGCCTGAGGGACTCCTGAAGGGGATCGGCTATGGGAGGAGAGCATCCACTTTCAGAACAGAGAATGGGTTGAAACTTAGATTTTTTTTGAGATATCCTTATATTTGGATGAGGTAAAATTCTTAGAACCCTTACCTCTATTTATTAGGAGCATTTTTTTAAAGTTCTTGCTGCACTTTTAAAAAAATTCTTGTGATCTTCAGAACCTTTTCATCATCCCCATCTGAAACTCTACCTATTAGACAGTAACAGCCCGCCCCCACTCAAGCCCCAGGCAACCACCATTCTACTTTCTGTCTCTACAAACTTGCCTATTCTACCTACCTCATATAAGTAGAATCTTATAATACTTTCCCTTTTGTGTCTGACTTATATCACCTTAGCATGACATTTTGAAGTTTCATTCTTGTTGAAGCATGTACTGGAATTTTGTTCCTTTTTAAGGTCAAATGATATTCCATTGTATGGATATATCACATTTTGTTTATTCATTCATCTGTTCATAAACATTTGGGGTGTGTGTGTGTTGGTTAGGGAAGACGGGTTGACATTCTTAAGCTGGGCTGTCAAACTGGCCATGCTTTGGGGAAGTGGAGATGATAAACTCTGTCCTGGCCACAGGAGGAAGATACCAAGTCGGTGTGGTAGACATTGTTACCACTCCACCCAAATCCTCTAGGTCCCTATACCTTTTCTCATCTTCCACCCCATGCACCCACCCCCCTGGGTCAAAGAGTCTGCACCTGTGACTCTTTGAAGACTGCCTTTAAACCACTTGGGCCAGTTTTGCCTCCTTGCACAGAGATCCAGAAATGCCTAGAATTTACATCTCACCTTCACTGCCCCCTGCCCACCCAGCCCCTAGCCAAGGACTTCCTGGTGCAGGAGTAGGAAGACCAGTAAACTTTGCTTCTGAGGCTCACTTTAAAGCTGCAGACTTCCTCTGCTCGATCAGCCTCATGCTCCCATAGCTTCCCTCCATGGGAAATTACACCCCATCTTTTTGGAGGGAGGCATTTTCTCCTCCTGTGTCTAGCTTCTTCCATAAGCCGCCTGCACACTAATCTTCATGTCAGGGACCCTGGGGAACCCCACCGAAGAGAGTAGGAATGTGTGTCGGGAACAGAAATAGTTCACTTTAACTGTAGTGAGGAAAGGTAAGTTGGGGCCAAGTTATGGAGGGCTTTGAATACCCAGCCAGCCATTATACTTTATTCTGGAGGGAGCGGGCTGTCGTTAGCAGTTTCTCAATGTGAATTAGCTTTCCTGTGAGGCGGATTCATAAATAAGTTAAGAGTGCAGGGCATCTGGACGCCATAAGCCGGCTAGAAGGCTATTTCAATAACCCAGTTACCGTCGGCTTAAACTGTTTGTAGGATGTGGCAGCAGGAGGTGAAGGATGGGACACACGTGAGGGGGCTTTGGAGGCTGTGTGGGCACAGTGCGGAAGCTAACACTGAGGACGAGACAGAAGGTACCTAAGCTGATGCCTCATCCTGAGACTCGGCTGTGGGGAGACGGGGACACCATATACACAGAAAGAAGGGCGGGTTTAGAAGGAGACGGTGAACTTGGTCTCCACGTATGGTCCGCCACCCTGAAACCACCCATTTTAACCCAGAATGAATATTTCTTCCCCTTGCATGCTTCACAATTTATCTCTCAGGAGCAGACAGTCCTTGCCTAGTCGTCCTCTTGCATAATTCTTCGATCGCGGTGGCTTAATCAGTGTCTGATCATTCTTAGCCTCAGCGTCTCAACATCAAGGGAGAGTTGACAGCGGGGAGAAAAAGATCTCCTCATTCCAACGACAGGGAGTTTCACAGAACGTCATGTTGTCTTCATGTGCAGGTCCCTGAATGGCAGGCATCATATTCAGATAACACCTAAAGCCAACCGAGCAGCAGCTGGGACTGAGCTCCATTTCAATGTAGGGCTGAGTTTACTGCACATTTAAAAAACTGTGTCCTTCTCCATGATCCTATAATATACTCATTATTCTGCAGAGGCAGAGTGGGTGAACTTGCAGGCCAAACGTTCTGAACAATAGAAACATAACACAACCAGTGTATCACTGACATAATTTTGCCTAGTCGTCCTCTTGTTCTTACAGACACAACACTTAGCTTTATTGTCAGTGTTATCTAAGATTGTATTTTGCTCAAGATAATGAGTTCTTGTACTAAGAGCTGAGAAATACTTAAACGCGTTTCACTTTTAATTTAAACACAAGTTAAATGTACTGTCCCGGAGCAGTGATGTCGTCCTTGTTATTACTACATCTGGGGTTTATTGCTTTCCAAATTTACATGCCCCTCATGTTAGATGATGGTGCTGTGCCCTATCAGCAGCTCTCTGTGGGGGATCCTGAGGAGAAATGGTGTTTTTAGTAAACAAGGACCAAAACACTGAAGGATGATGTCTAAATTAATCATTCGTGAGTTGATTTAGACTCACCAACATTTTTGAGCTCCTACTATGTGCTAGGCACAATTAACACAACTAAACACAACACTGGCTCTTGCTGTACAAAGACTTGCAGGCTAGTCAGGGTCCCTGACACTGGAGATGGATAATTTTGGTGCATTGTGGTGTGGTACACGGAGGTCTTACTGCGCAGCAGAGAGGAGGGGACACTGCTGGAGGTTACAGAAAGCCCATTCCAGGTCTCCATCCCCACCAGCATGTTTCAAATGGATTGAATACTCCTCACATCTGGCACTTTAAAAAGCAAGAAGGCTCCTCAAAAAGTTAAATATAGAATTTTGATCCAGCAATTCCACTCCTAGGTAGACACGAAAAAGACAAGAGAAATGAAAATGGTCTACACAGAAACGTGTTGCCGCATTATTCACAATAGCCACGGGGTGGAAACAGCTCAGAGGTCCATCACTTGATGAATGGATAGGCACAATGTGGTCTATCCGTACAAGAAAATATTATTCAACTGTAAAAAATAATGAATTTCTGACACATGCTACATGGATGAATGGATGAATCTTGAAAACATTATGCTAAGTGAAAAGCCAAACATGAAAGAGCATGTATTGCATGGTTCCATTTATATGAAATATCCAGAAGGGATAAATCCAGAGACAAAAAATAGATTCGTGGTTGCCTGGGACGAGAGGGAGCCGGAGTGGGGATAGGCATGGAGTTTCCTTTTGGGTAATGAAAATGTCTTGGAACAAGATAAAGGTGAAGATGCCTTGGAACTAGATAAAGGTGATATTGCACAACACTGTGTATATATTTATGTCACTGAATTGTATATTCCACAATGGCTAATTTTATGTATGTGAGTTTTATCTCAATTAGAGACAGAGAGAGAAGAGAGTCAGAGAGGAGAGACCTAGTTATTTGTGTTCAGACCAAAGCTATAGGGACAGCAATTAGGCAGTCTGATTCTCTCACCTGGGAAAGCCATTAACAGGGGAGAAAAGGGCCTCTTTAAAGTTATCCTTGGTTCAGCGTATTTTACATCAAAATATACTGTCTTTGAAATATAAACAAAGGTATTCTGATTCTTACTGTTCCTTTTGCAAGGGGAGAAATGTGTAACAGGCTGACCTCTTGTTCTCCATTCTTTACCCTCCCTTAAATTCTAGAAGAATCTCTGGGTCAGTGGGATTTCAGAGGAAACGTTCCAGAGGAGAAAGTTCCTGTCTGAACTGAGCATTGAAGGGTGAATTGGAGCCATTTAGATGAAGACTTTGGGAAGGAGTGGGAAGAAGAAACTGCAGTCAGAGGAAACAGCATGAACAATATAGCATAGCATGAAAAACATGCTGTAATTGGAGGAATACAAGCGGGTCATTATTCCTGTAAGGGAAGGGAAGGCAGGGACTGGAAGATGGGGCTGTAGAGGTAGAAAGAGAAGGCCTTCTGTGTGATGCTAAGTACTCTGGGTACTGGAGGCAGTGGTATTCTGGAAATGGCTCACCTGTGCACAAGCTGATTGTGCAAATCTCCCAACTCAGAGTTCATTGGCCAAAGCGAGTGCTCCTTGGGTGTGAAATCTGTGTCTTTGCACAAGAACTCATGTTTGGTTAAATGCTTTCTTGTTTCTGTCTTGACGTTCTGAATAATTTTTAACAGTCAACCCTACATGTTCATTTTGCAGCAGGCCCTATAAATTATGTAGCTGGTCCTGGATGGGAGAGTTTACACTGCAGAAATTGGCAAATACTACAAAATAGGGCTCTGTCCTGCAGGAGAACCAGTTACCAAACAAAGATCAGCACACCATTGTCTGGAGGGAAACCACCGAAAGCTGTAGTTTCCGAGGTGTGACTGGGTGTGAAGCAGGATGTTAGGGGGCTTAGAGGAAAGATATCTAATGAGTTCCTAGTTTAGGAGCTGCATGAGCATAATGTAAATTGTGCATCTGTTTATTGTATCAAAGAAGTAGGTAGTGACTGCCTGTTCTGCCCCAGGTACTTTGCTAAGCCAATAGAACTCAGTCTTGGGGAAAGAACATCAGGGAAGACCAGCCACTAATCTGAATCATGAAGTAGAATGAAGTTATGTGCAAAAGCAAGTGAACAAGAGAATCTGGGTTCTTTTAGAGCCTGGCACTTTGTCCCATGTGGCTGAAGTTGGGTGATTCTAGGGGGACAGAGTGGAGACTAAGAAGGGGTCAGATGGTTGTTAGACCACCAAAACCATGGTCACAATTTTGGCTTATTTGGCAGGTGGTGAGGAACCATGATAGGATATAAGTAGAGTAATGATGTGCCTAGATGTTCAGCGTGGAAAAATCTTTGCCAGTGTGGGGCATTGACTGGAGTCAGGACACCGGGCAAGATGCATTTGTAGCTGTCCAGGATTGGAGTGAGGGGTGCCTGCAACACCAAGATGGTGGTCGTGGGAAGAAAGAGAAGAGAGATGTTTGAAATATTTAGGTAATACTGGCAATATGATGCCTGGGTGTGGGTAATGACGGAGGGGCGAGAGGCTAGGATCACACCCAGGTTTGTGGCATGAATATCTATGTGGAAAAAGAAAAAAGAAAACAATTTTTAAAAATCATGAAACCATCTCTTTGATCCCTGAAACTACCTACCTTATTTTTCTTAGAGAGGGTTATGTTAGTCCCATACAGGCAATCAAAATAAAGCTGTAAAAATGTATAGTTCAATGAAAACATACTCTAGAAAGAAATTACACAAGGAAACCTTGGTTCAATACAAATACATCTTGTTTTTAAGCCAACTTGGGAAAGGTAGATACAGTTCTGTTTCATAACAATAAAATGCTGATTCATGAACCCTGTCAGATGGTATTCTGCATCTCATTGGTGACCTGTCACCTTAATTTCCACAGAATCCAGGCAAGGGGAGATATACAAAGCTGATAAGAGGACAGTTATGTAATTGAGGTCAAATCGGCCACAAGTGGAGTCTGGAGAGTTTTTAGCATTGGGAGCTTGCCTCAAATGGAGGATGGTACAGTACTGGGCGTTTAGAATTTTGTGTGAAAGGGAAAAATAAACCCCATGACTGTAATAGGGAAAGTGGAATATAGTCAGTTTACTTCCAAAAACATATATGTGAAACTGATTCAATTTAATTTTCAAAATAATTGTCTTAGACTCTTGGCCTTGGAAACACAAACACAAAGATTTGATCTCTGTTCTCAAGGAGCTTATAATCATGAACATAAAGAGCCAACTATAATAGATGAGAGACTGAATATAAAATGGACAATGGCCAGACCTATGGTAAAAAAATTAAGCTATAAAAATAAAATTCTGACTTCAAATCTGCAGCAACCAGTTCAGGAAACCAATCCACCATCACGGTAACCAGCTCAGAAAGCTGGACTACTGTCTATAAGTTAAACTTGCGGGAGGGAGGTCAGACCACTATTTCTGGCAACCAGTCCAGGGAGCCAAATAATAACCCCTATAATGATTGGCCCCAAGTGGCTAGGATTTAATTAATATCTGACAGTTCCCTAATTTTTTTTTGGTCTCTGCTTCCACCTTAGTACCAACCAGAGTAAGCCAAATAGGCACCCCTAACCAATTTGGGCTCAGGATTCTGTGCTCCCAAATGACCTACCTCCAGCTTCCCCAGGCCAACAGCTTCCAATCAGGGCAGCCCTAGAGCCTTCCCTTCTTCCATTATAAAGTGCTTCCACTCCGCTGCCTCCTTGCAGTCTCTGTGAAATGCAAGTGGTGGTGGCTCACTCCCTTGTCACAGCCAGCTCTAAATAAGTAGCCTTTTCCTGGGGCGCCTGGGTGGCTCAGTTGGTTAAGTGTTTGCCTTTGGCTCAGGTCATGATCCCAGGGTCCTGGGATCAAACCCCATGTTGGGCTCCCTGCTCAGCGGGAAGCCTGCTTCTCCCTCTGCCCCTGCTCATGTGTTCTCTCTCTTGCTCACTCTCTCTCTCATATAAATAAATAAAATCTTTTTTAAAAAAAATAAGTAGCCTTTTCCTGTTCTTAACTGGGTGGTCTTCATTTATTGCCACACAGAGAAGGCAGAATAAAGTAAGTGCTAAAAATACCTACAAATTTCCCACTGTGTGGGAATAAAGGAAAGAGTAATTCATTCTGTCAGGGAAGGTTGGGAAGGCAAACTTTCAGCAACTGGCTGAAAAACACTCATGGATGGTGCTTTCCTAAATAATCTCTCTTTTAAGTTTTTGTACACTAGTGCTTTTGAAAAAGGAGAGCTGCTGTTTGACCTTCAAGGGGAAAGAGCAGTTTTGGCGGCTATGACTTAGCTATCCCCTCCTAGTTCAGGACCCAAACAAAACTTGAATTCCTGAAACTGGCAGGGGCTCATCTAGACTTCAGGCATTCTCTGTCAAACATCAACTGTTTTGACTGAGAAAGGCTGTGTATTGCATTATTATTGGCTAAGTAGCATTTTGAGATATTTGTATTTCAGCCCAATTTTCTCCCTTTATCCCCCTTATTCAAATAGATAGTAGACCCTGATGTTCCATGTTCAGAGAAGGCTTGGGGCTGACTGATTTGTTTCCAAACCCAAGCCATTGAAGAGATAAGACTGTGGATCCCTGATAAGGGACCCCCACTGAGACTGTTTTGCTTGGAGATCTGATGCCGCGGAGAAGAGGACTGAGAGGTGTGATGGAGCTTTTCCCTCTCCATTTGAGCCTCTCCCCACCACAGATTATAAAGAATTTAGATAAAAGGAGAGGGAAGTCTGAGGGTCTTGGAGGAAGACGTCTTGGTTATGGCTTCCCAGAAGTACTTGGACCCAAGGAAGAAATGGGAGCGGCAAGCCTTAGCTTATTTAGGCAGATGGGCTGGTGATAACTTGCCCATCTGCCTAAATGCAAGTGATAACCTGATAACCCTTGTCCAGAGGACTAATCACAGAACAGTGACAAACCTCCATAACCTAGAGAATGCTCCAAGGAACCATCGGGAAACTCTGAAAGTGATCGAGGTTACATTTTCCACCAGACTTGCATTATTGGTATTGAATCAGAAATAAGACTGATTTATGTAAATAAAGAGATGGGGGGGTTTTGCACCTGAGTTTCTGGACTGTGAGTTGTGGATACTTACATGAAATTAACACAAATACAAGGACCACAGAATAAATACTTACAAATTATGTCACATGGTTTGTGTTCAAGGTCACACGATGGACTGTGTATATGGAAACACTCAAGACTTGGGGGGATGGAAGACCAAGTAGGAGAGAGAGATCAGTTATCTAGCCACCACTGGCTGGTGTCCAGGAGCATATTTGTTAACATTTGCATGCAGATTTTTTGCCCTTCCTATCCCTTCTTATTACAGGTTTTGTGGCTGTTCTTTGTGTCAGGATTTTGTTTGTGAATTGGGTAAGAAGTTAGACTCCCTTAGGGAAATATATTGAGTAGGAGTTGAAAGTAGAGTAGAAATGATAAGGAAGTTGGGAAATATCAAATCTTTATTATATAAATTCTTGGCGTGTTTATATCATCTGGGTTTAGAGAAAAGAGAGCCAGTACATATTTCTTATAGGGGAGAAACGTTTCAAAACAAGCAAGATTTAGGGGAACACATCACCTACATCCATAGATTACAAAATGTGGTTTCATTAAAAATATTGATTGGATTTCCAACAGAAAAACACTGGTTCTGATTTATGCTTTACACAGGCAATCCACAACTTTGCAGCTTATTATTGTTCCTGCTCTTCTGCTGCCAGCTATAGAGAGGAGAATCTCTTTGGTGGCCATTGTGGGGAGAGAATGGAGGCTGATTCTGGCAATTGTCAGTACTGGTGCTGGATCCTGGGGGCAGGGCATGTTGGATAAAAGATGTTCGGGAGGTATCAGGCAGTTCTGGGAGTGCTGTACAATTATAGCACAACACCAGTCTGTGGGCAAGCTCCTAGGGAGGGAGGAGGACCAGCTTCTCAGATGGGTGCTCAGGTCATGCCAAAGAGACCAGAGCCCTGGCAGGACAATGGGTCGGGTTGAGGAATCAAGGTGGTAGGTAGATTGCAGGGCTTGGTGTAGCACCCAAAGGCTTTCCTGTGTGTAAAGGGCTTGCTCTAGGCACAATAGATTCTGGATCTGCTTGATAGCAAAGGAAACTTGGGGTGGTGGTGGTAGACAGGATGGTCCCCCAAAGATGTCCACACCCTAATTCTTGGAGCCCGTGAATATGTTACATTACATGGCAAAAAAGATTTTGCAGATGTGATAAAGATTTCTAATTAGTAACCAGTTGACATGAAAATAGGGAGACTATCCTGGATCAAGTGAGGGAAGGAGAGGGGGAACCCATGTGGTCATGAGTCTTTAAAGCCTAACACTTTCTCTGAATGGAGTCCAAGAGAAAGGGCAGAAGAAGTCAGAGACTCTCCAAGAGCGAGTAGAATTCTATGTGCCACTGCTGGGTTGAAGAGGGAGGGGGAATCAGGATGAGGAATGCAGGTGGCCTTGGGGAACCTGGGTGACTCAGTTGTTAAGCGTCTGCCTTCAGCTCAGGTCATGGTCCCAGGGTCCTGGGATCGAGCCCCATGTCAGGGTCCCTGTTCCGCAGAAGGCCTGCTTCGCCCTCTCCCACTCCCCCTGCTTGTGTTCCCTCTCTCATTGAGTCTCTCTCTCTCTCTGTCAGATAAATAAAAATAAAATCTTAAAAAAAAAAAAAAGGCATGTAGGCAGCCTTAGGGAGTTCAGACAGGTTTCCAGAAACAGAGCTTGGCCCTATAGCTGCAAGGCTGTGAATTCTGCCAACAACATCAATGAGCTTGGAAGCAGATTCCCCCCAGGGCCTCCGATGAGAGAGAGCCCAGGCAGGCCACCCTCTAGATTTTGCCTCTGAGACCCAGAACAGAAACAGCTGAACCCACCCAGAATTCCACGAGTGAATATGCATTTTTGTATTGTCTTAAGCTGCTAAGTTTGTAGTAACTGGTTATAGTAGCAATAGAAGATGAATACAGAGTAAGAGGGGATTGGGCATCTTAGTAAATTCTGGCTGCTATAACAAAAATACCACAGGCTGGGGGGATTTAAACAATAGGAATTTATTTCTCAGTTTTCGAGTGTGGCAGTTTGAGATCAAGGTGCCGGCATGGTTGGGTTTTGGTGAAAATCCTCTTCTGGTTTGCAGATGGCTTTTGTTGCTATGTTCTCACGTGGCAGAGAGAGCGAGCTTGGGTGTCTTCATCTCCTTGTTGGCACTCATCCCAACACAGGGCCCATCCTCAAGACCTAATGACCTCCTAAGGGACCCACCTCCCAATACTGCCAATAGGGGGTTTAGGCTTCAACACATGAACTTTTTGTGGGACAATTTCAGTCCATGGCACAGAGTGATGGATCCAGTCTAGCTTGATAGTGGGGGTGGTTTGGGCAATTCTGGGGTGTGGGACTGAATCTTTGGAAAGGAACATCTGTAACCCCAATGCCAGAAGGCAGAGATTCCAAAAAAAAAAAAAAAAAAGCAAAAGAGGACAGTAACCCAGGATGACAGAATTCTCTGCAAGTTCAGGGACTTTGAACTCAGCTGACTTGATCTGGGTGGGTGGCAGGTTAATCAAGTTAGCACATGGAAATAGCATTTGTACCGATGGCATAGGAATCAGTTATATTTTGGTTACTCTTCATTCTCAAGCCTAACTGTCCTATGTCTAATTCTCTTGCAATCTGTTAGCACTTTTCCAGGAAACCAGTTAGGAACACAAAACATCAGATTGAGAAAGGAAGGGTTTTTCCAGTCATCATTTACTTTCCTTGATACAGCATTTTGGAAGATAAGAGACGTCTCTTCTATATCCTATGTGAAAAATGCTGGAAAATTTGGTCAGAAAAACGGAAGTATTAAGATTTATATTGTTGGGGCGCCTGGGTGGCTCAGTTGGTTAAGCAACTGCCTTCGGCTCAGGTTATGATCCTGGAGTCCCTGGATCGAGTCCCGCATCTGGCTCCCTGCTCAGCAGGGAGCCTGCTTCTGCCTCTGACCCTCCCCCCTCTCATGTGCTCTCTCTCTCTCATTCTCTCTCTCAAATAAATAAATAAAATCTTAAAAAAAAAAAAAGATTTATATTGTTGGGCGCCTGGGTGGCTCAGTTGGTTAAGCGACTGCCTTCAGCTCAGGTCATGATCCCAGGGTCCTGGGATCGAGTCTCTCCCACTCCCCCTGTTTGTGTTCCCTCTCTCGCTGTGTCTCTCTCTGTCAAATAAATAAATAAAATCTTAAAAAAAAAAAAAGATTTATATTGTTTTTATCTGAAAGAAAGTTCCAAGAACAACAAAAAGATAAAGCCTAAAACCAACTTTCATCTCTCTCTGGTGACGTCACTTTGAAATATTTAAGATTCAAAGGTCTGTTTGTAATTATAGTGGCTGCTTGATGGAAAGCCAATGAGAGGACATTAAGGGCTGCTGGTGGATGTGAGGGACCACATGCCTTGCTTCGAATTCAGCGCCAATACAGCCTTCCCTGGTTCTCAGCGACTGTGAGGCAGCTGGGGTGCCCACTTCTTCAATCTCAAAGGTTGAATAAATCACTGTGCTACCCAAGCGACCGTGCAGCTTTTCATCAGCCACACCTGCACAGAATGTAGGTCGTGACCTCTCAAGAGCTAATCTATTAATTAGAACAGGAAATTGCTCTGGAGCGCCCAAGGGCGGTTCTTAGAACAGCTTCTGAGAACTCTCTGTAATTCTGAAGGAATAGTTCTTTCTTTGCAAATTTGAGCCATCTATAGGATGTGAGATGCCATGCCCAAGATTTTATTGGCATATTTAAGTCTGAATTGTCCATGTGAGTAAGGGACAGACGAGGCAAGGTAGGGAGAGACAGGTAGGGGGTGATGTGACTAGACTCATTCAGGGGACCACGTAACCAGGCTCACAGAAATCCCAGATGTGGAGAAATGTTAGAGACACAAGATATTAGCCAGAGAGAAGGGAACATAACAAATCCACCTTATTTGTTCTAAATATAGATGAGATATTTTCATGATATTTACAAATCTACCTTGTTTGTCATCAGTGTTATAGACAAGATATTTACCAAGTTCCCTGGTCAGTTTTCTATAAAAGACCTGCCATAAAAGTTCTCAATGGCAACCGTTCCAGAGCTCTCTCACTCTAAAGAGCCTTCCTTTTTGTTCTCACCTTCCTTTAGTCAACATTCACTTCCCTTTCCCCTATTGTCTGCAAGATTCCTTCTTGGAGTTGGTGAGACAAGAACCCGCAACACAGGGATGGCTCGCAACTCCAAATATTATAAATAATATGGCTGATGCTCCACTGGTCTGTATGTTCTAACACAGAACTGAGTGTTCCTGGTGATGGCGCCAATGTAACCTGACTCCTACCTCTCATACATTCTGACTGAAAATCCTGTCATTTGTCCCTTTAAAATCTCCCCCAATAGGGGGTGAAATTGGTGAGGGAGATGAACTGTAGGACTACGGACTCTGAGAAACAAACTGAGGGTGCTAGAGGGGACAGGGGTGGGGGGATGGGTTAGCCCAGTGATGGGTATTGAGGAGGGCACGTTCTGCATGGAGCACTGGGTGTTATATGCGAACAATGAATCATGGAACACTACATCTAAAACTAATGATGTAATGTATGGGGATTAACCTAACATAATAAAATAAAAAAACATAAGCTATAGGATTCCACTTAAATAAATTTAAAGACCAAAAAATAAAAAAAATAAAAATAAAATTTCCCCCAAATGCTATCACTGCCATTATTCCCACAAATCCCACCCTAATCTGAGCCCCCATCACACATTGTTTGGACTGACTCAGTAGACTCCAAAGTGACCAACCTCTATCACTCGCCAGCTTTTTCCTCTTTTTTTTTTATTTTTTATTTTTATTTTTATTTTTTAAAGATTTTATTTATTTGACAGAGAGGCACAGCGAGAGAGAGGGAACACAAGCAGGGGGAGTGGGAGAGAGAAAAGCAGGCTTCCCACGGAGCAGGGAGCCCAATGCGGGGCTCGATCCCAGGACCCCGGGATCATGACCTGAGCCAAAGGCAGACGCTTAACGACTGAGCCACCCAGGTGCCCCTTTGTTGTTGTTCTTAAATAGCACCCCTATGTGAGATACCTATTGGTTTGTGTCTGTTTCTTTTTTCTTTTTATAAAAAGATTTTATTTATTTATTTGAGAGAGAGAATGAGAGACAGAGCACGAGAGGGAAGAGGGCAGAGGGAGAAGCAGACTCCCTGTTGAGCAGGGAGCCCGATGTGGGACTCGATCCCGGGACTCCAGGATCATGACCTGAGCCGAATGCAGTTGCTTAACCAACTGAGCCACCCAGGCGCCCAGTTTGTGTCTGTTTCTTTACTGGAATGTAAGCTTCTGTTCATTGTTGTCTCTACTGCCTATGATCATGCCTGTCATGAAGGATGCATGTGATAAACACGGTGTTGAACTAAAAGTACCTGTGTTGTATGTATCAAACTCATAGACGTGTTTGGATTTATTCCTGCTGCCTTATTTGCATTTGTCTTACTATGCTTTTGAGTTGCTTTAACTGGGTTAACTGGTATTTTTTTGTTTTCCACTTTTCCCTTCTGTACATTTGGAAATGTACATATCTTAAATGTGAACTTGTAATGCTTACCCTTAAATGCTTAACATTGCCTAGAAAGCATAATTATCTAGAAATAATCTAGAAGTAATAAACTTTGCCTGGAGTTAGTTTTCTCTTCTATCCTCCACACTCCCAACAAAAAGGTAAGAGCTTTATTGCCCTTTGAGTTCCGCTACCTACTCACAATCTCACTTGTCTCCGTGAAATCCCACGCCGCACGGGATGTCTTCCTTAAAATTTAAGTATTTAATACTTATGTTAATGTAACAATTTTACCACTGTGATTGTAACTTGTTCCTTTATAAATCTCCCCTCTTCATCCTGAACCTCCTTTCTTCCTATCCTCATAATTTTCATCATGATGCTTCCAAGAAGGGTGACTGAATAGTAAACTTCAGGAAAGCTTATGTCTGTAAGTGTCTTTATGTTAAAGCAGACGTCAGGAAACTTTTCTTTTTAAATATAAGCTCTATGCCTAACGTGGGACTTGAACTCAGGACCCCGAGAACAAGAGTCACATGCTTTACTGACTGAGCCAGCCAGGTGCCCCTAGGAAACTTCTTTAATGGTACAAATAATAAGTGTTTTAGGCTTGCAGGCCACACGGTCTCAGAGCCACTCAACTCTGCCATTGTAGTGCAAGCAGCCACAGACTACGTATGTAAAGGCAACAGATAAGTGAATGGGCATGCTGTGTTCCAAGAAGTTTTTATTTATAAAAACAGACGGCTGGCCCACTGGCCATACTTTGCTGACCTCTGTTTTAAAGGATAGTTTGTCTGGGTATAGATTTTTAGGCTCAAAGTTATTCTCCTTTAGATACTGAAGATAATTACTTCAGGGTCTTTATATATTCACTGCTGTTGCCACGAAGCCTGACATCAACCCGATTCTTCTTCCTTTGCAGGTAACCGGTTTATACCTCTCTAGAAGGTTTAAGGGTGTTCCTTTTATTTCAGTGAAGTTTCTCCATGGGTTTTCAATAGCCAACTCCCCAAAATGTCTACTGAAAGTAACTTTGATAAAGCCACGCTGAGTTTATTAAACCTACTGTAGGAAGGGAGACCATCACCTTGAGAGGCTCTTAGTGGTGTCTCAGAAGGGCAAAGTCAGGGGGAAGATATTTACAGGGTTCTGGAGTCAGGGCTCATGTGATTTAAGGAAGGTCTTTCAAGGCAGGGAACTGATTAGGACTGGGCAAAATTCCTAATGAATAGTTTAGTTTGGTGGACACAGTGAAGCTCAAAGCAAATATTGATATATAAACTGTTGTTGATAAATGAGCTGTTTGCTCAGGTGTAAACACTCTTGTTCAGAGAGGAAAACTGTTTGCCCAGATGCACATACCTTTTGCCCAGACAAATTGGTTTTCAGGAGTTTCCTGAGGTAAACAGCAAGTATTTATTGATTTACAGCCTTATCTTTCTGGGGAAGGATTTCCTGAACACATAAGCCATGTTTAAACAGGTGGTCTTGGTTCTTGATCCCAATAGCTAAGCTATGAGGACAAGACTGTTCTCTAATATCAACTGTGTCTGAATAATTTTTTTTTAAAAAATGATCCTACTGGGTATGAGTTCTTCCAGAGACCTCACATTTTACTTTAGTTCTGTAAATTTCTAATCAATTATTTCTTTACATTTTAATTTTCTCTAGGCTCTTTTGTAATTCCTTTATGTAATGGATGCTGGAATTAGATTTATTCTATGAAGTCTCTTAATTTTGTGTCTTTTGAGCAAATTCTACGGCTTCATTTTCCAATTGATTTGCTCCTCAGCTGTGCCCATTCTGCTTCTCAATGCATCATATTAAGTTTTCAATTTCAACAAGTATAATTTTAATGCCCAACAGCTTTTATTAGTTCTAGCTATTCTTTTGATTACATTATTTCTTTAAACCTTTGATATAGTTACATGTCTTTAAAAAAAAAAACCTCCTATGATTGCACTATTCAATCTACTTCTTTAGTTGTACGTTTTCCTTTTTCCATTCATCTTCCCGCTCCCTTCTATGTTATGGTGTTGGCTCTCCTCAAACATTGATTCTTGCTTAGGTACCTTAATGTTAAAATTCCGTGTTACAGATTTGCTGTAACAATTTATGCAGACTGGTTGAAGGGGTGTAGGAACAGCCATTCAGGCTTGTACTCACTGTTTTCAGTTAGCGTGGCAGAAGCTTCTGTGATGTGTCAGGACAGGCTCTCTCACAGCTGGTCCTTAAGGCATACCAAGACCCTGCCCTCTATTTCTTGCTCCCGGAGTTCCTGTGCCCACTGCTTGGTGGAAGGTGAGAACGTGCACCATGACTGCCTGCTGCCAAGCCTGGGGAAGAGGTGGGATGCTCGGGGGCTGCCCTCCTGTTCTCACCTTGGTCGCTCTCAGCTGCCGCCTCCTCCTGGATTCCCTCCCAGTTGGTCTGATGTACCCTTGAGGCTTTTAGCAGGTTTCTTCCACCATCATCCTGGGCTGCAGGTTTTCCTCTTTATTCTTGCCTACTTCGTAATTTCAAGAGATTCTTTACAGTTTCTGATTGACCCAGAGTTTTCTTCCTTTCCTCCCACCCTCTCCCATGCAACCATTTTCTTCCTTTCCATCTTTGGGATGTAATCTGCAGAAGAGCGATAGGGTTCCAGAAAAGTCTACTTTTAAGGAAAGGAAGCACAAAAGCTTTCCTGGAACTGGCAAAGAAAAATCCAGCAAATAAAATACATAGCTCCCATTCTTATGCATTTCCGTTACTATTGTCTCATAACCTGCCACACAATTCAGGAGTATAAAATAACCCTTCCAATATATTCACAGATTCTGTAAAGCAGGAATTTGGACAGGAGAAATGGAGCTGACTTGTCCTTGCTCCATGATGTCTAGATCCTCAGCTGGGAAGACTGGAAGCTACAGGGTAACCCAAGGGTAGGGGCTAGAATCATCTGGTAGCATCTTCAGTTACATGTTTGGTGTTTGGTGCTGGCCGTCAGCTGGGTTCTCAGGTAGGTTCTTAGCTCAAACACCTTTATGTGCCCTTCCCACAGCATCTCTCCACACAGGCTAGTTTGGGCTTCCTCAAGCATTGTGGCTGAGTTCTGGGCACCAGCTTCCTAAGGCAGGTGTGTATGGCATTGTTAAGCCTTGGAAGTCACAAAGAGTCACTTCCACTTACTATATTGGTGAAGCCTTCAAAGTTCCACCCAGATTCATGGGGAGAGGGCAGAGACCCTCCCACTATGGGAGGAGCGTCTAGGTCACATTGTAAGAAGAGCACATTGACAGGACCTGTTGTGGTGGCAATGTTTGGAAAACACAGTCTGGCCGAGGACACCTTTTTTTAGTTTTTATAGTTTATTAATGTAATTTAGATTAGCTTTTATTTATTTTCTTTTTTAAAATTATTATTATGTTCAGGTAGCCCATATATAGCACATCATTAGTTTCTGATGTAGGTTTATACACTACACTGGGTATTATACACAACTGATGAATTTTTGAACCCTACATCAGAGGACACACTTTGGTCACAACAATTCATATGCCTTCCACATGTAGGATATATTCTCTCCCTTCTGCAAGAACCCTCATACCAGCTCTTCCACAGCATTATCAAGGGGTGGCTTGAGTAGGAGAGATTTTGCCTACTATGTAAGTCATAAACTTCCTCCTGAAACCTGCCCAAAACAAACAGGCTAAGTAAAAATGGTAAGCATTTTGCAGATATTAGAAATATTAGAAATGTCTTCAGGACCTTAGAAAAAAAACAAAGCTACCTAAATATACAATCTGATCAAAACCAGGGTGCTTATTATATGTCTTTTACCATAATTAAAAAAAAAAATATGTGCTCCATTTCAAAATGAAAGGGGGCGGGCATCCCACGGTTACATCATGTTTGGAAAAGCTAGGTATTATAGTTGTTTTGTTTTTAGATTTACAGTACACAAGTCTTGAGTAAAATGCCCCATTTCTTCTGTATAAAACCATTTTCTAGAATGACCTCAGCAAGGAGAACACAGTTTTGAATGTAAGTGAAGATAATCTCTAGAGTCCATTGTAGTTCTAAGTCCTATGATTGTTTTCTGAGTCTGAAAAGAGTAAACCCCAGACGGTATTAATTCTGACATTTATTTGCTGCCTTTTCCTGAACTCAGGGATTCTTTCTGCCACAGATGTGTCTGGATCATGACAGATGGGAAAGAATCTTCTTCAGTGACCAGAATCTGTGCCAACAGACCTTGGGATCCCCAAGTAAGCTGCATTTATTTCCTTGGGCTCCCTGAGTATTTCCTTGGGCTCCCTAAGTATTTGTACTACTTGATTCCTAGCATTGAATTGGCCTAATAGGAAACCAAGGAAATTATTTGATAGTGTAATGATACCTGACCTTCTATCAAGGGGTAGAAGGAGGCCCCTCAAAGTATTTGAGGGTTGTTTGAGTGCAAATATTTTGTGTGTGACTAGTTTTCAGTTGTTTTCTTTATTAGTAATACTAACGTGGATCAAAATCCAGGAGAATATATTCCTAAAAACTGTTCAAATTCTCTGTAGAATGTTGTTGTATTTGTTGTTATTTTATTTGAATGTTTTATGGGCTAGAGCATTTTTACAAGGAATTTTTTTTCTTTGTAGCTATGTTATTATAACAAATCTGATTTGTGATAATCTGATACAAACCTTCTTTAGTCAAATTGTATATAAGCAGTTGATCCTAGATTTCCTTCAAAAGGTTAATTATAATCTTTTAAAAAATAAAATGTGTAATGATTCTTCCTGGATTCATTACACATTTTATTTTTTATTTTTTTTATTTATTTTTTCTTTAAAGATTTTATTTATTCATTTGAGAGACAATGAGATAGAGAGAGAGCATGAGAGGGGGGAAGGTCAGAGGGAGAAGCAGACTCCCTGCCGAGCAGGGAGCCCGATGTGGGACTCAATCCCGGGACTCCAGGATCATGACCTGAGCCGAAGGCAGACGCTTAACCATCTGAGCCACCCAGGCACCCCACATTTTA
Organism: Mirounga angustirostris; assembly: GCF_029215605.1. Taxonomy (NCBI): domain Eukaryota; kingdom Metazoa; phylum Chordata; class Mammalia; order Carnivora; family Phocidae; genus Mirounga; species Mirounga angustirostris. The sequence goes on along the minus strand of NW_026991711.1, from coordinate 10,744,517 downwards.
TTTTTTAAAGATTATATTTATTTATTTGAGAGAGAGAGTGCAGAGCAAGAGAGCAATCGAGCGAGCGAGAGAGAGAGAGCATGAGTAGGGGGAGGGGCAGAGGGAGAGGCAGACTCCCCACTGAGCAGGGAGCCTGGTGTGGGCTTCCATCCCAGGACCCTGGTATCACGACCTCAGCCGAAGGCAGACGCTTAACTGACGGAGCCACCCGGGTGCCCCTACACATTTTATTTTAAAACAATACTTCAAGGAGCTCAATACAAATAAAAAATTCCAGAGCAATGATTATATTCAGATGACACTTGAACCAAAATAAGTATTTGTACTACTTGATTCCTAACATTGAATTGGCCTAGTAGGAAACCAAGGAAGTTATTTGATAGTGTAATGATACCTGACCTTCTTTTTCTTTATCTATTTCCCATCACAGAGTCCAAAAAGGGGGCTTCTGCTATCTCAGCCTCCTTGCAACTGATCGTGTTTGACCTAGCTGAGAAAACAGGAAAGCACTTGAGGACATGTCACTTACAGCATGGCTATTGCTGCTTCCTCCTTTCGATGTGAGGGTATGAGTGGGGCTGTGGCAGCCACCTTGCCAGCCATAAGGAGAAGGCCAGAACCTCACAGAGTGGTTGATCCAGTGCCCTGGATGGACTGGCTTTGGAACCATTGTCACTGTGGGTGATAACTAAACGCCTCTGTTATTTCAACAAATTCAATTCAGCAAAGTTTACTAAAGCATGTCTAGTATGTTGGGAGCTGTTCTAGGTACTTTAACAGATCTCAATGAACAAAGATCCTTGCCCTCCTGAAGCTAAATCTGGCCCTTCTTAGCCAGATACTATTACCTGTAGTTTAAAGCATTCCCTACTAACGTTGGTGTTGTAACGTAAGATTCTGTGGGTTGGGTGCAGTTGTGTGCTGAAGCTGGCTCCTACCAGCTTATAAGAACTTATGGCTAAATTCAGAAATTTTGAGGACCAACGGTTAAACACAGCCATTATTGAAAATTAAATTGTATACATTTATAATTAAATCAGTTATATTAAAAAAACAAACTCATCACTTCCTGTTTACTATCTAACCTTTTGAGGTTTTAACATCTACTGTATTTATATGATATGAATAGTATATAATGGTGTGCTACTGTGTATCTCTCCCCAGGTTCACATTCAATGTCACTTTGGTAGCTTGAAGTCTGCAATGGTGGGAGTATTTATGACATGGGAGTTGACAACTGCTATAAGTTAGGGCTTGATTTATTGGTTTAATGACTGTCTAGACAGAAGAAGGGATGGAGGAAATATTAACAATGCAGATTAAACTTTAAGATTGTCACATCTGTAGCCATTACATTGTGAACAGCACAAAAATTTGAGGAAATATTCTTCCTGCATTAGAAAATTATCTGATTCAACAAGGAAGTCAATAATGTCCATGATGATCAAGTAAAAGTTTGAATATCTTCATTGTTTCACCTTACTTGTTAATGTAAATAAAAACATCAACCGATATTCTTGTTAAAACTACATTTGCTTATCAGTTGCAACCATGGGTTGACGTAGACACAGAGTTTGGCAAAAGATCAAAGGAAGTGTTCTGTGAGAATCAACTGACTAAAATTTACAAGGAAGAATATTGTATACTTTATCACTTGCAAACTGTGTGATATATGTCCTTTAAAACATAAATTTTTTAAATGGCAATAAATTTTTGTACAAATATATTTATGTGTTTTTTGGAGAGACCACTGCTTGAGTGGGATCAAGGGGGAAATAGGGTAAGGAAATGAATAAGAACAAGGGGAATTGCCTGGCCACCCAATCCAAACCATTATGTAGGATTGCTTTGGAATCCCTCTTCTTAGAAGCCCACATATGAAGCCAGACTTTGAATCTAGCATTGTGAGCAACTGTGCAACCAATCAGAAAAGTTAATCTCATCCTACTGGTTACTAAACCCACATAGTCCCTCATCAGAAGAACTATAGAAACTATGGACCAGATGCTTTTGATATAACATGTGTGATTTGGACTATAAAACTGTCCTGAGTATATGACCATAGTCATTGAAAGTTGGGAACATGCTACTAAGAGATCGTTCTGGCACCCAGTGTGTAATGTGTCTTCCTAACATACCCCACTATGTGCTGTTGTGGCCTATGCCCCATCGAACAACTAGCATGTTGAGAACATAAGGTAAAGCAGAGCACACAATGAAAACACATACAAACACGAAAAGGTGTTATGAGACTTCCTTGGTCAGATTCTCCTTTATGAACCAAGGACTTCACCCACACATTCTATACATGTGATTATTTTTTCCCCTTGGGGGAAAAAAGCTGGAATGAACAAATTCTAATTCTTATTATTTTTAACAATTTATTTATTTATTATTTTAGAGAGAGGGAGAGCATAAGCAGGAGGGGCAGAGGGAGAAAGAGAGAATCTCAAGCAGACTCCTTGCTGAGACTGGAGCCCCATGCAGGGCTTGAGCTTAAGACCCTGAGATCATAACCTGAGGTGAAACCAAGAGTTGGTTGCTCAACTGACTGCACCACCCAGGCGCCCCCAAAATTCTAATTATTAAACAAGTTACCAGGTGGGTCTTCTGTATGCCCTTCTTCAAAGGAGAAATAATCAGCAAGGGAAGAACATGCAATATTTGCAAAATCCCTTAGATAAATTTCTTCTTTACCTAACAAGTTTGGTGACTGCTGGTCAATGGAGCCACTGGAGAAAAACTGCCCATTAAAACTTATCAAATGAGTTAAAAGAGCGATGACTGGATTCACCATGGCCCAGATTACCAGCATGGGAGTAATAAAGGGTAAGACACCTTCTCTTTGTGAAGCAGCTGGCTGAGAGTGCCATGGAGTTGGGCTGGGACATGCCTACAAAAGCTTCTTTGCCCATTACCAAGAAGAGTCCAGGTCTATTTGGATATTTGAAAAGAAAAGAAAAGAAAAGAAAAGAAAAAAGAAAAGAAAAGAAAAGAAAAATTCATCTCACCAGCAGAGGGCTGAAAACCAGTGTGGATAATTTGTGCATGCTGTTATCATTGTCTTAGATGGAGAAATTTTTTTTAAAAGGACAATAATCATTGACTGTTTTCACTATCTTGGTGTATTGAAACTGTTATCTAATAACCTTTTGCCCCATCCCCTCAATTTTTATTAAAAAAAAAAAAAATCCTCTGTCTCTATTACAATTACCATGAATGTAGCATATTGACTGAACTTGAGTTCCTGTCTGTTATTATAATATCTACTTAATTGATATGTGCATGAGAAATTAAAATATTCCTTTATGTTGACATTAGAGAACCTTACTTCAAAAAGTAATTGTAGCTTATACTAACAATACCAAGAGGATTCTCATCAGTGAATGTGTAAAATTGAGCTGTGATGGAGAGATTGACTTGATTACATAGCTCTTTTACTTACCACTGGAGACAGGAGAGTGTTTAATACATCGCACAACTGCATTCAGGACCCATTCTTTTGTTAAAGCTTTTGGTAGGCAAAGCCTAAGAGATGCAATCTCCCTTGATTTTAGCAAGACTTAAAATAAGAAGTTAGGAAGTACGGAAAGAAAAAAAAAAAAACCGTTGTGAAGACAGACAATGCTACCTTCTAAATGGTAAGCATTCACCCCTTAGAGATGAGCTCGGCTCACTCAGAAATCTCAATGGATTCAATGCTGCTTGCTTACTGTGCCCTTATACCCCATTTCTACCTTCATGGGGAAAGAAATCACAGTGGATGGAAGGATGAGTTGGCTAGATCCAGGTCTATACTTTCCTTCTGCTACTTAACTGTGTAACCTTGGGCAAGCCCCTTGATCCCTCTGAGCCTCTGTTTCCTCATCTGTATAGTGGGGATAATAAGAGCTACTGCATAGGTTATTTTGTTTATCACATGAGAAAATGCTGTCATGGCCTGAGACTCAGATGTTGAGCCAGACTCAAAGTTGGGTAAGAAATGACACTTGCCTTTAAGCAAGTTATAGTCTAGCAGGCATTTGAAAACTGATTTACTATGATTCAGGCATAATATAGTGATTTCTTGCCTGCTGCTGTTGGATATTATTGCATTATTCTAGTGAGAGATAGTATGGTTGGAACTCTATAGGGAAAAGTGGGAAAATGTCCTTTGGGACAGTGTGAGTGTGCTTACACCTAATCAAATAAAACATTTCAAGATTTAAAACCTAGTAATAACCTTCCTCTCTCCTATTCTATCCCTACCTTCACCTCTATAAAAGATAAAACCACACAGTCAACATCAAAACTCACAGTGGTTACTACCCAATTGAAAAAAAATGGGCAAAGAATTTAAATAGACGTTTGTTATGGGTTGAATTGTGTCCCCTCCCTCCCAAATTAATATGTTGACATGCTAACCCCTAGTATCTCAAAATGTGACAGTATTTAGATAAGGTCTTTGAAGAAGTAATTAAGATTAAATGAGGTCACCGGGGTAGGCCTTAATACAGTAGGACAGGTGTCCTCATAAAGGAGATTAGGACACAGATAGGCACAGAAAAAAGACCGAATGAAGGCACAGGGAGAAGACACCCTCTAAAAACTATGGAGAGAGACCTACCTCAAAAGAAACCAAATCTGCCAACACTTTGACCTCAGACTTCCAGCTTTCAGAACTGTGAGAACATAAATTTCTGTTGTTTAAGCCAGCCACCCAGTCTGTGGTACTATGTTATGGCGGTCCTAGCAAACTACTACATTTCTCCAAAGAAGATCTACAGATAGCCAATAAGCACATGAAAGGATGCTGAATATTACTAGTCAACAGGGCATGGCAAGTCAAAACCATGAAACGCCACTTCACACCTACTATAGTGGCTGTAATTAAAAAACAAACAACCCCAAACAGAAGATAAGCAGTGTATTGGAACCCTTACACATTGCCGGTGGGACTGTAAAATGGTGTAGCTGTGGAAAACAGTTTGGTGGGTCCTCAAAAAGCTAAATTAACATATGAGCCAGCAATTCCACTTTCAGGTATGTATACCAAAGAACTGAAAAGAAACTCAAATAGATACTTGGGGGCCAGTGTTCATAGCAGCATTATTCGTAAGAGCCAAAAGGTGAGAACAACTGAAGTATCCATCAACAAACGAATGGATAAACAAAATGTAGTGTATACATATTATGGAATATTATTCAGCCATAAAAAGGAATTAAATTTGAACACACACTACAACATGGATGAACCTTCAAGATTCTATGCTGAGTCAAATAAGCCAAACACAAAAGGATAAATATTGTATGATTCCACTCACATGAAATATCTAGAATAGGCAAATTCAGAGGGACAGAAAATTGGTTAGAGTTTACCTGGGCCTGGGGGGGGGAAGAGGGAAGGATGGGGAGTTATTGCTTTATGAATAGAGAGTTTATGTTTGGGGGGATGAAGAGTTCTGGAGATGGATGTTGGTGATGGTTGCACAGTGTGAATGTACTTAATGGCCCAAAACTGTGCACTTAAAAATGGTTAAAACAGGAGTGCCTGGGTGGCTCAGTCCATTAAGCACCTGCCTTCGGCTCAGGTCATGATCTCGGGGTCCTGGGATCGAGATCTGTATCGGACTCCCTGCTCAGCGGAGAGTCTGCTTCTTCCTCTCCCTCTAACTACCACTCTCCCTGTTTGTGCTCTTTGTCAAATAAATAAATAAAATCTTTTTAAAAAAATTGTTAAAACAGCAAATTTTATGTTATACATATTTTACGATAATAAAAATGATCCTACCTAAAATGGTTAAAATGAAAGATTTTATGTTATATATATTTCACAACTTCAAAAAAATGAATAATGTGGGACACCTGGGTGGCTCAGTCGGTTAACCGTCTGCCTTCTGCTAAGGTCATGATCCCAGGACCTTGGGATCAAGTCCTGCATCGGACTCCCTGCTCAGCGGGGAGCCTGCTTCTCCCTCTGCCTCTGCCTTGCCGCTCTGGCCTGCTTGTGCGCTCTCTCTCTCTCTGACAGATGAATGAATAAAATCTTTAAAAAAATGAATAATGCAATATAGCCAAACCTATCTAATTCGATACACTTTAAGTGGGTGAGTTATATGGTATTTGAATTGGCTGTTAACAAAACCCTCCAAAAACCCATAGTGGTTGAGAAAGGGAAGGCAAGGAGAACAGGTGAAAATGAGGAGCCTCTGGGATTTTCCTCGATTTTCTTCTGCCCTCTAACCCACCTCGGAGGCTCTAGGACCAGGTGGCGAGTGGAGACTACAGGCTTTCCTCTGTTGCAGTCCTTCTGTCCTGGGTCTGAACAATTTCAAGATTAGGCAACACCGTCCAGGTGCTGCTTCCTGGGCTGAGCAGCCCTCTGCCCCAGCGGAGATGGGCTCAACCCGTGTGTCTCCACCAGCCTCCCACAGGGTCAGGTGGAACCTGCTGTCTGCCCCCGCCCCTGCACGCACTCCCTGAGACTCTCTAAACGTGGACTGAACATCAATAAGGAGCCCAGCGTTGGGGGCTCTACGCGGGATTGTTATTTACGGTTATGTAGGCTGATTTTGCGTATGTCCACGCCCCCAGGGCTGTAGGACAGTATTCGCTTTCGGGGTCTGACTGAAAGGTAGTTTTTCACGATCATAAAAACAAGTTGAAATCATCTCCTGTGATCCAGCCTGCTGCTACCAGCTGCATTCTCTGCTTTTGCATTATGCATGATTCTTGACTGCTCATACTGGAGGAAAAGAGACACAATTCCATTAGTGCTTCTCAGCGTTATGCTAAGCATTTCCAGGCTACTGCTGCTAATTAATGCTAATTTGGAACTGCTTACATATTTATGTCGTTAGCACATGCATCACGAAGGTGGCACAATGGTCCTCTTATTTAGGACCCATCAAGCCAGTTGAAGCTGATTGCAAAGCTAGAAAGAGATGGCTTCGCAATGGATGGCTTTGGCAGTGTCGCTCTGGTTATTAAACAGGAGTCAGCGGTGTGGGTGACTTTCTCTCTGGGGCGGCTGGTGCACCCACAGATGAGCTCTGGCTGCTTGGTACTCTCCCTCTTCCCTGCTCCTCCTGCCACGCTTCCGGCATTTGATAACCAGGGTGGGTCTGGTACCTGCGTTCACTCGTCCACGACCTGTCCACCCGTTCAGGTTACAAGCTCTCCCCTGAATCACACACATCGTGCACGTAACAGCAGCAAACAGTGATCTCCCTCCTCCTTTTGCCGTTCTAACCTCCCTTCCCTTTTGTCTCCCATCTACTTTCTGCTCTCTTCTCTCCATCTTCTTAATTGTCCTCATTTTTCAAAGTCAAAGACTAGAAGTGAGGGCCAGGGAGAGTGAAAGAAGCAAGGCAGAAAAGCCCGTAGAAGGGAGGGCTGCTGGGCTTGTCACTGCTGGGGGTCAGCGGGATCAGTCTCCTCAGCCCTCGTGAGCCGCTATAGCAGAACTGTGCACTCAAGCATTGTCTCGGAGGAGCGTCTGTCCTGTGGCTCCCACCCTGGGCTGTCCCGAGGATAGTAACTGCTCCCGTAACTCCCAAGCTCTGCACAGAAATGGACAGAGTGGGCTCCTTCCCAGTTCCCTGAGAGGTACGGGGTGAAGGGAAGGTCGCTGGGCAGACACTAGATGGAGTGAAAGCTCGATCTGGTTGGGGCTGCTGTCTACACATGCAGCAGGAGTCCAAGGTGAGGTGGGCCCAAGAGGCACCTGCTGTCATCTGCTAAACAAGAAGCAGCTCCATCTCAGCTATCCCAGTGAGCCTGGACCACCCGAGGATGTCTGGGTGGCTAGGTTGGAATTGGTGCCTCATTCTGTCCCCTTTTCTCATTTCCTACCCTGAGCTCCCTTCACTGTTAAACACAATCATAGCCCTTCAGTCATCCATTCGAGCATTTGTTAGCGCTGGAGCAGGCTTCGCTGGTGCCGGGGGAAAAGGCAAATCAAGGAAGGGACTATGTTTGTCTTAGAACCAAGACATGAAGACATGGTCCCTGAAACAGACTGCAGTGGGAGACAGGTCCACCAGGTAAAAAGGCTCCCACACTTATCTCAGGTATTTACCCCCTCCCCTCCCTCTCCCCCTTTCTCTCCCTCTCCTGAGGACACAGTGAGAGGGCAGCCATCTGCAAGCCAGGAAGAGGGCTCTCACCAGGAACCTAACTGGCTGGCACCTTGACTGGGACCTACCAGCCTCCGAACTATGAGAAATTATTGTCTCCTCTGAAGCCCTGCAGTCTATGGTGTTCTGTTATGGCAGCTGGAGCTGACTGAGACACCTTACAGATCCGCATGAGGGGGTGGGACCCAGGGACCTGAATGTTTGAAGTTCCCCAGGTGATTCCAGTGCAGGTCATAAACCTGCCTTGGTAAATACAGACAGTTCAGTCCTTTCATTTGACAGCCGAGAAGATTGGCCCAGAGAAATGATGCCATTTGCTCAAATCTCCTGCCACCGGGACCGCCTCCCCATGGTCCTGCTTCGAGCCATTTCCCACAGAGCGGTCAGAATGATGTGTAAAGACCTAAACTACAGCAAGACAGTCCTTTTGTCAAAACGCATTAAGGGTTTGCCATTATTGTACCTAGGATGAAATCTAAAACTTAAACAGTACGAATAATTCTTACATGCTTTTCGCCCAGCTTCCCCAAATGACAACGTTTTACAAAACTGCAGTCCAACTGTCAAATTCAGAAATTTAACAGTGATGCAATAGTCTTCTCCAATATGCAAACCTTGACTGAATGTCACCAACTGTCCCATAATGTCATTTTTTGGAACTGGAATCACACGTTTAGTTGTCTTTTCTCTTCAAGTCTCCTTTCATCTGGAAGAGTCCCTCAAGCTTTCTCTGTCTTTCAAGACCTTGACATTTTTGAAAATTATGGGCCACTTGTTTTGTAAAATGCCCCTCATCTTGAGTTTGATTATTTTTTTCATGATTAAGTCAGGTTATGCAGTTATGGGCAACAATACCAGAGAAATGATGTTACGTCCTTCCCAGTGCATCCTATCAGGCGGCATATGATGATTATCACATGCCATTACACCTGTTAACTTTGATTAGTTGTTTAACGTGGTATCTATCAGGTTTTTTCACTGTAAAGCTACTATTTTCAAAATACAAACCTGGTACCACGATGGAAAGACCTGATATGATCTGGCCTCTATTTACATCTAGTTTCTATCTCCTTCCACTGTTCCTTTCTGTCAGTTCCTCAAATACACAATCTCTTTCCTACCTCCTGGCCTTTGTTCAAGCTGTGCCCTCTTCCAGGACCTCCCTTTCCACTCCCTTTGCCTGCTAGCTCCTTCTTAAAATTTAGGTCTCAGCCTTTTGGGGCCCCACAATTTAATCTAGGTCCTCCCCTGAGTCTTTCTTGAAGTCTTTTGCATTGTTTCTTAAAACGTTTATCTACATTTTAAATTATATATAATCTGTACAATGTCTTTCTCCCGGGCTAGACTTCAGGCTACTTGAGGGGAGGCACCTTGTCACTTTTGTTTGCTATTATGTATCTAGAACCTAGCACAGTCAGTGCCTGCCATACAATAGTCACTCAACGATTATTTTTATGGAAATGTGCATACTACAATTTTTAGATCCACTTCTAAACTTTAGTGAATATGCTCTATGCAAAAATCAGGAATTTGGTTTAATCACCCCAACTTTTACAGCAGTTATGAATTGGTCTGTATTCTTTCTTAGGTCTTTTTAAGCTTATTGCTCTTAACACAGTAATGTCAAGGACTGGGTAGATTGGGGTGGGTAGCAAGGTGCTGGTATTTCCTAATTATGAAAGCAAGAAAATCACCCAAATATGAAACAAAGATTATCTTCTACCCAGTCTCCTGCCCCCCTCCCACACATAGGCACCCACATGGCACACAAATAGACACACTTTCTCACACACAGCTGCCACAAAGATAGCAATCATGGTGGTTTGATTTCAGATCGATGTAGTCTGCATTCCCTGTCTTAGGCTCTTTGCTTTGAACAGAGATATAGAAAACCTCTTTTCTTCTTCTTTTTTTTAAGGGCAATTCCTTTCTTTTGCTACCTTTTCAGCTATAAATCAAAATGTCCCTATTGGGTTTTGATGCAAAGGAGCAAGACCATGGGCCTCCGTGAGCTTCTTGGCTGCTATGTAGCTAGAACTTGGGCAAAAATAAATGACACAAATAATATTTTCTTATTCTCCTTTGGTTCCCATAATCCTACATGTCACCACCCCCCCCACACACACTAAGGAAATTCACCCACAGCCTGCCTAAAGGTTGACGATGGTGCAGTGTTCCCTCTCCTCAGCCTGTTGTTCCATTTTCCACTTTCACTACCCCCCTGGGGCCCCCATCCATCACCCTGGTGCCTCCCGTAGCTCCCACCCTCCTCCATGGGGCCTGGGGCCACAAGGAGAGAAAGACTTTCATGAATTTCTGAAGCATACACAGCACGTTAGGCTTCTGCCAGAGCTTCCTCTGAAGGCTAAAAGCTTGGAATTTCTCCAAGACGATGGCCAGAGGGTTGGGCTAAGGTCAGTGAAACATCATTTTTCATTTTCCTAGGTGGTGTTTAATGTCAGTGCTGTACCCTTTGCCCCCTCACTGGGTGTTCACCTCTTTGCTGCCTTTGCTGGTGGTCTCAAGCTGGAGAGGTGGCCATACCTTTCACTGGGTGGGGGGCCAAGGGGCAACAAGATCCGCACCCATTGGTACTGGGGGTTGCCAGGCATTCAGGCTGTTCCTGCTGCTGGATGGCAGCTGTCAGAAGGCCAGACGAGGCTGCATAAGGTGAGCGTACATGTGTTCCCCTGCCCTGGAGACCGAGGGAACCCCAAAGGTTGTCCGGCTTCCTCGTTTAGCAAGACGACATGCCCTCAAGTAAAAGATGAATATCTGCAGAATCCCATCATCTAACCCCCTGCCAAGAGGACAGTGCTGGTGAAGACGCCTCCTCAGACAGAACTGTCAATGTGCCAGCCAGTGCTGGGGTGAATGGCATGTCCCCAAAGTTAGGGACCTGTGACATGCATTGCACTGAGAACCACGAGCTGTTGGTGCATCCATGACAGCTGCTGGCTGTTTTCCAGTCCTGCAGGGCGCCCGGCCGCAAGAGATAGCTAATCATGAAGAATGCGGAGTTGATCCGTATGGGAAGAAGACAACCTTTACATTGCCAACATACTTACAGCTTTAGTTAGCTCACACATTGCTGACTGGATGGCATTGATACAGCCAAAATGTAATCGAGAATTGAGGCAATTACCCACATTATTCAATTCCCAGAAAACACTTTTGCATAATCAGCAGGATATTTCTTTCTAGTGAAAGTAATTGGAAACCTTGAATTATAGAGCTAATCCCCTCAGTTAATTTGGCATTTGGAGATATGGCCCATATTTCCAGAACAAAACAGCTTCTAGAGGCACTTCCCCTAAAAGATATGGCTTTAGCTTGTCCTCTTCTACCCTCTCTAGTTCCTTTACACTTCTTGGCTCCGATATATTGTGTGCAATAAATATGGATTTAGGCAAGGCATTTGTGTTCTACCAAAAATTAAACTGTGCTTTGCATTTGGTTTTTCTCAGTGAGAACTGTGAAAGTCCTGTTTGTAAAGCCTTGATGTTAGCCTTTGGTATCTGCCTGGCAGCGTAAGCATCATCCTTAGCAGGCGTCTCAGTCTGCTGGGGATGCTGTAACAGAAACCCATAGACGGTGGCTTATAAATAACAAACATCTATTTCTCACAGTTCTGGAAGCTAAGAAGTCCAAGATCAAGGCACTGGCATGTTTGAGGTCTGCTGAGAGTCTACTTCCTAGACACTTTTCTTTGTAACCTCACATGTTGGAAGGGATGAGAGAACTCTCTGAATTCTCTTTTACAAAGGGCACTAATCCCATCGTGGGGGCTCTGCTCTCATGACTTAATCACCTACAGAAGGCCCCACCTCCTAATACAATCACCTTGAAGGTCAAAATTTCAACATGTGAATTTTTTTGGGGGGGGTGGGACACAAAATTCAGTCTATTATAGGTGATGAATTATATCAAGGTAGAGCTTATGACCATGTTATTAGGTTAGAAAATGAGTTGCTGGAAGTCTTCCATCATGTACACAATAAGATGGTAAGAATCATCACTCCCAATCTCCCCTTCCCTGAGGATGGGAGCCACAACCAAAGGTTTTCTTTCTCTTCCCTCTGGCAGCCCCTGACAGCTAGATGGTGGTCCCAATTGTACCACACAGGTCCTCAAAACATACCTGTCTTTTTCTGTGCATGAATTTCACAATTTCACATCCACTGTTAGAACCAGAAATATAGTTTTCTTGCTGTCTTGAGTTTAAGCAATTCTGGGGATGTTATGGCAGAAGAACAGTTTTCTCTATGGTAATATGTCAGGAATATTGTAAAACCTCAATATTGTGTTGGATTGCATTGAACACAAACACACACCATGAGCACTTAGGTTGGCATAGAGCATTTATTTTCCAAGTGGTCATTGATCTGTCATTGTGTTCTAGTTTATAGCACCTTTGGCCAACATGATCAGGGCTCTATTCTTCCAGAACAAAAGAATTCATCTAAAAGAAGTGATGGATTTAATTATAAACGACACTAACCATGATAATCTATGGTAAGAGTGGGAAGTTCCCTATACTCAGAAGTGGGACAGCAGTTGTGTCCATCTATTCAAAGGACAAAGGATGAGTTCAGTAATTACCGAGCAGCTCCCTGTACCTGCTGCACCTGGATGTGACTAGGATGTGTCGCCCCTCAATCAATTTGTGATCACACAGGTCAGCAAAAGGTGATACAGAATAATCAGGCTTGCTTTGTGTAGAGTAGATGAATTTTTTCTACAAGAGAGAGAAGGGCTGAACAGAATGAAGTGTGTGCACCTTTCCATTAAACATTTTCATCCTTGGGCTGGGAGGGTTTGGTCTGCATACTGCTTGCTACTCTTCAGTAAAGGGTAATTTCATGTTAACCTGGAGAGAAGCACAATTGACTAGGACATCAGAGAGGTCAACCCTCTGGGTTAATTTTGTATAATCGTTGCTAGGAGACAGGCTACACCCAGTAACAACTCTCACCTCCAGACACCCACATGACTGCTTTTAGTGTTCCCACTCCTGCACTGGGTATGTTTTAGAGTCAGTGAGCCAGTGACTATGGTGGCCACGGCTTGTGCCCACATCTCTAAAACCAGTGACTAGATATTTTCTCTTTGCACATTTGTGGGGGATGGATTTGTGAATTTTTGCAAAATTGGAAACAGGCAAAATCTGTTTGAAGACAGCCTTCCTTCATAAGTTGCATCTAGACTTTGCTGAAAGGCCTCCTCCCAACTGATTTTTTTAATGACAGTTTGGAAATTTGCAAGTTAATAATACCATGTAGGAGACTTTAGAAAGCCTATGTACAACTTCAAACATGCAGAATAGGAATTTCAGGAAATAGCTGACATTGAAAGAAGTGAACTTGAGGGACGCACACACACTCATTTCTTATTACTACAAAAAGCACACTGGGAGAAAAAGGGAATCCTAGTTGCCACAGCCAGTGTTTCTTTACCACCAGGCATTTTAAATGCACTGGTTATTATCATAACCCCATATGAAGACAGAGATCTAAGAATCCCAAGGTCACAAAAAGAGGAGATAGTACAGTTGGGATCCAAACTTGGCTTTGTTTGAGCCCATTTTTAAACCCCCACTCCTCCCAACTTGCAGTCTCTTCAAATAACACTAGCAACCTGGTTTATAACCTTTCACAACTTGCTTGAACAACACATATACACATATGTAAGACTTACATTTTTGTTTACTTTATAAAAGGGAAACACACGTGCATAGTTCTCTGAAATTCATATTAAGGTCATACTAAGGATGTCTTCTACTTTTCTCTAGTCTACAAAAGGCTAAGAAATAAAAATTTCCTCTTATCCAAAAGTTTGAAAGTAGCAATAAAACCAAATGGACCATATGTCTTTTTAAATGCTAGCTCTTTACTGTTCCAATCTCATCTCTTGGTATTGGTCTTTTGAGGTGTTCTACTTTTGGATTGCTTTCTGTAACACTAATTTGTTTTTAGATATTCAAATGTATTATTATAAAGTGCATCTAATATTTTTGATATTTAATATACTTCACATCTATAGTTAAATCTATTTATTCATTCCTAAGAATTACATATTAGCTTTCTCTTTTGGGGGGATTATGTTTTTGAGGGATTTTCTGTTTTAGGAATCTTTTCAAATAACAGGTGTTAGTTTTTATCATTCTTTCCATACTTTTTATCTTTTCTATTTAATTATTTTCAGCTTTTATCTTTTAAAATCAGTTTTCTTCCTTTATTTTTGACAAATTTTGTTTCCTTAAACTGAAAAACTTATGGGAAGTCTAATGTACTTATTAAGTTCATGAACTGAACACTAGCTACTTTGGTTCAAAGCCTGGCTTTGCCCTTTACTAGCTGCGTGACCTTGGGTAAGTTACTTTAACTCTCTATGCCTAAGTTTTCTTACCAGTAAAATGGGTTGTTGTGAAGTTTAAATGAGTTAATATATGTAAGCTCTTAGGAAATGGTTGGCACATAGTTATCTACTTGATAAAAATATTTATAAAGAAAACAAATGAACCCCTTTAAATAATAAGAGCTAAGGTGATATTATTATTATTATTATTATTCCAGTAGTTAACACACAGTTTCAGGTATACAATATCATGATTCAACAATTCTGTACATAACTCAATGCTTATCTTAATAAGCGTATTCTTAATCCCCTTCACCTATTTCACCCATCCCCCCACCCACATCCCTTCTGATAATCATCATTTGTTCTCTGTACTTAAGAGTCTATTTTTTGGGGGCGCCTGGGTGGCTCAGTTGGTTAAGCGACTGCCTTCGGCTCAGGTCATGATCCCGGAGTCCTGGGATCGAGTCCCGCATCGGGCTCCCTGCTCGGCGGGGAGTCTGCTTCTCCCTCTGACCCTCCCCCCTCTCATGTGCTCTCTCTCCCTCTCTCTCTCATTCTCTCTGTCTCAAATAAATAAATAAAATCTTAAAAAAAAAAAAGAGTCTATTTTTTGGTTTGTCTTTTTGTTTGTTTGTTTTGTTTCTTAAATTCCTCATAGGAGTGAAATCACGTGGTGTTTGTTTTTCTCTGATTTATTTCACTTAGCATAATACCCTCTAGTTCCATCCACGTCACTGCAAATGGCAAGATTTCATTCTTTTATCATGGCTGAGTAATATTCTGTTTTATACATATATATATATATACACACTATATATATTTTTAAAATTTTTTATTGTTACGTTAATCACCATACATCATTAGTTTTTGATGTAGTGTTCCATGATTTACTGTTTGTGCATAACATCCAGTGCTCCATGCAAAATGTGCCCTCTTTAATACCCATCACCAGGCTACACTATCTTTTTTGTCCATTCATCTATAGATGGGCATGTGGGCTGTTTCCATAATTTGGCTATTGTAAATAATGCTACAATAAACACAGAGATGCATGTATCTTTTTGAATTGGTGTTTTTGTATTCTTTGTGTAAATACCCAGTAGTGGAATTACTGGATTATATAGTTATTCTATTTTCAATTTTTGAGGAAACTCCATACTGTTTTCCATAGTGGCTGTACCAGTTTGCATTCCCACCAATAGTGCATGAGGGTTCATTTTTCTCTACCTCTTCATCAACACTTGTTTCTTGTGTTTTTTACTTTAGTCATTTTGACAGGTGTGATGTGATATCTTACTGTGGTTTTGATTTGCATTTCCTGGATAATTGATGATGTTGAGCATCTTTTCACAGGTCTGTTGGCTATCTGTATGTCTTTGGAGAAATGCCTGTTTGTCTTCTGCCCATTTTTAAATTGGGCTATTTGGTTTTTGGGTGTTGAGTTGTGTAAGTTCTTTATATATTTTGGATACTAACTCTGTATTGAATATATCATTTGCAAATATGTTCTCCCATTCAGTAGGTTGTCTTTTAGTTTCACTGATTATTTCCTTTGCTGTCACAGAAGCACTTTATTTTGATGTAGTCCCAATAGCTTATTTTTGCTTTTATTTCCCTTGCCTCAGGAGACATATCTAGAAAAATGTTGCTATGGCCGATGTCAGGGAAATTACTGCCTGTGCTTTCTTCTAGCATTTTTATGGGTTTAGGTCTCACATTTACGTCCTTAATCCATTTTGAATTTATTTTTGTGTATGGTGTAAAAAGTGGTCTAGATACACTTTTTTTTTGTATGTAGCTGTCCAGTTTTTCCAACACCATTTGCTGAAGAGACTATCTGTATCCCATTGTATATGCTTGCCTCTTTTGTAGAAGATTAATTGACCATATAATCCTGGGTTTGTTTCTGGGCTTTCTATCCTGTTCCTTTGGTCTGTGTGTCTATTTTTGTGCCAGTACCATCCTGTTTTGATTATTACAGCTTTGTAGTATTTCTTGAAAAATCCAGTTTTCTTCTTCTTTTTCAAGATTGCATTGCCTATTCAGGGTCTTCTGTGGTTCCATACAAATTTTAGATTATTTGTTCAAGTTCTGTGAAGAATGCTGTTGTTATTTTGATAGGAATTGCATTAAATCTGTAGATTGCCTTGGGTAGTATGGACATTTTCAACAGTATTTGTTCTTCCAATCTCTGAACATGGACTATCTTTCCATTTGTTTGTGTCATCTTCAATTTCTTTAATAAATGTTTAATAGTTTTCAGAGTATAGGTTTTTCACCTCCTTGGTTAAGTTTAAGTTTATTCATAGGTATTTTATTATTTTTGGTGCAATTGCAAATGGGATTGTTTTCTTAATTTCTCTTTTTGCTACTTCATTATCAGTGTATAGAAATACAATGGGTTTCTGTATATTGAGTTTGTGTCCTATAACTTTATTGAATTTGTTTATCAGTTCTAGTAGTTTTTTGGTGGAGTCTTAGGATTTTCCATAGATAGTGTTATGTCATCTGCAAAAATTGAAAGTTTTACTTTTTCCTTACCAATCTGGATGTCTTTTATTTCTTTTTCTTGTCTGATTGCTATGGCTAGGACTTCTAGTACTATGTTGAATAAAAGTGGTGAGAGTGGACATCCTTGTCTTGTTCCTGATCTTAGGGGGAAAACTCTCAGTTTTTTTACCATTGAGTATCATGTTCACTATGGGTTTTTCACATATGGCCTTTATTGTGTTGAGATATGTTCCCTCTAAACCTCCTTTGATAAGGGTTTTTATCATGAATGGATGTTGTACTTTGTCAAATGCTTTTTCTGCATCTTGAAGTGATCATATGGTTTTTATCCTTTCTCTTGTTGATGGATGTGACATGTTGATTGATTTGTGAATACTGAACCACTCCTGCAACCCAGGAATAAATCCCACTTGATTGTGGTGAATGATTTTTTAAATGTATTATTGGATTTGGTTTGCTAATATTTTGTTGAGGACTTTTGCATCTATGTTCATCAGAGATATTGGCCTATAGTTCTCTTTTTTTGGTAGTGACTTTATCTAGTTTTGACATCAGGATAATGCTGGCTTCATGGAATGAATTTAGAAGCTTCCTTCCTCTTCTCTTTTTTTGGAATAGTTTGAGAAGAACAGGTATTAAGTCTTCTTTAAATGTTTGGTAGAATTCACCTGTGAAGCCATCTGGTCCTGGACTTCCGTTTGTTGGAAGTTTTTTGATTACTGATTAAATTTCATTGCTGGTAATTGGTCTGTTCAAATTTTCTATTCCTTCTTGATTCAGTTTTGGTAGGTTATATGTTTCTAGGAATTTATTAATTTCTTCTAGGTTGTCCCATTTGTTGGCATATAATTTTTCATAATATTCTCTTATAATCCTTTGTATTTCTGTGGTGGGTGTTTGTTTTCATTTCTCTACCTTTTTTCTGATTCTGTTTATTTGATTTCTCCCTCTGTCTCTCTGTTGCCTAGCTAAAGTTTTATCAATTCATTGATCTTTTCAAAGAACCAGCTCCTGGTTTCACTGATCTGTTCTTTGTGTTTTTTTTTAAGCTCTATTTTGTTTATTTCTGCTCTAATCTTTATTACTTTCTTCCTTCTACTGTTCTTGGGTTTTGTTTGTTCTTCTTTTTTCTAGCTCCTTTAGGTGTTAGGTTATATTGTTTGAGAGTTTTTTTGCTTCTTGAGGTACACCTGTATTGCTATAAACTTCCCTCTTAGGGCAGGTTTTGCTATATCCCAAAGACTTGGGGCCTTTCTATTTTCATTTTCATTTGTTTCCATGTATTTTTGGTTTCCTCTTTGGTTTCTTGGTTGACCTTTTCATTGTTTAGTAGCATGTTATTTAAGCTCCATGTATTTGTTTTCTTTCCAGATTGTGTTTTTTTTTTTTTTTTTTTGGTTGATTTCTAGTTTCATAGTGTTGTGGTCAAAAAAGATGCATGGTACTTCAGTCTTCTTGAATTTGTTGAGACTAGTTTTGTGGCCTAATATGTGATCTCTTCTGGAGAATGTTCCATGTACCCTTGAAAAGTATGTGTATTCAGCTGTTGTAGGATGGAATGTCCTGAATATATGTGTTAGATCCATCTGGTCCAATGTGTCATCAAAAGTCACCATTTCCTTGTTGATTTTCTGTTTGGATGATTTATCTACTGATGTAAGTGGGGTGTCAAAGTCCCCTACTATTACTGTATTACTATCAATTACATCCCCTATGTTTGTTATTAGCTGCTTTAGGTATCTGGGTGCTCCCATGTTGGGTGCATAAATATTTACAATTCTTTATAGTTTCTTGTTGGATTGTTCCCTTTATGATTATATAGTGTCCTTCTTTGTCTCTTGTTACAGTCTTTGCTTTAAAATCTATTTCATCTGATTTAAGTAGTGCTATCCTGGCTTTCTTTTCACTTCCATCTGACTGATAATATTTTTCGATCTCTTCACTTTCAATCTGCCTGTGTCTTCAGGTCTGAAATGAGTCTCTTGTAGGCAACATATAGGTGGGTCTTGCTTTTTTTTTAATCCATTCCATCATACTATGCCTTCTGATTGGAGCATTAAGTCCACTTACATTCAAAGTAATTATTGATAGGAATGTACTTATTGGCATTTTGTTACTTGTTTTATGGTTGTTTTTGTAGTTCCTCACTGTTCCTTTCTTCTTTTGCTCTCTTCTCTCATGGTTTGCTGGCTTTCTTTAGACATATTTGCTGGCTTTCCCTTTATTTTTCTGCATATCTATTACTGGTTTTTGATTTGTGGTTAGCATTAGGTTTATATATAACGTCTTATGCATATAGCAATCTATATTAAGTTGATTATCGCTTAAGTTTGAACCTATTCTTTACTCTCCCCACCCCCATACTTTACATCCTTTTATTTTGTGAATCCCCTTGACTGATTTTTATAGATATACTTAACTTACTTTATAGATATACTTAATATACTTAATTTTACTACTTTTGTGCTTCCTACTTTTCTCACTTCTACTTAGGCTCTTTTCTTTTCACTCAAAAAGTGCCTTTAACATTTCTTGTAGGGCTTGTTTAGTGGTCATAAATTCCTTTAACTTTTGTTTGGGAAACTTTATCTCTCCTCTGTTCTAAATGATAGCCTTTCTGGATAGAGTATTCTTGGCTGCAGGTTTTTTTTCTTTCAGTACTTTGAGAATAAGCCACTCCCTCTGTCCGGCAAAGTTTCTGCTGAAAAATCAGCCAATAGCCTTATGGGGTTTCCTCTTGTATGTAACTGTTTTCTTTTCTCCTGTTTCTTTTAAAATTCTCTCCTGATCACTACTTTTTGCCACTTTAATTGTGTCTTGGTGTGGTCCTTATTGGTTGCTTTTTCGGAGGGCTCTCTATAACTCCTGGATTTTAATTTCTGTTTCCTTCCCCAGATTCAGGAATGTTTTAGTTACTGTTTCTTCAAATAAATTTTTTTTTTTCTGCTCCCCTTTCTTACTCTTCCTCTTCTGGGATCCCTATAATGTGAATGTTATTGTGCTTGGTGGTGTTGCCAAGTCTCTTAGTCTATTTTCATTTATTATTATTATTTTTTCTCTCTCTTGCTCAGCTTGATTGCTTTCCATTCTTCTTCTTCCAGGTCGCTGATCTGTTCTTCTGCTTCTTCTAGTCTGCTATTTATTCTGTCTAGTGTATTTTAAATTTCATTTATTGAGTTTTTTATCTCTGATTGTTTCTTTTTTATGTTTTCTATCTTTTTGTTGAGGTTCTCACTGAGTTCCTCCACTCTTTTCTCAAGTCTAGTGAATATCTTTATGACCATTACTTTAATTCTCTATCATGCATATTACTTATCTCCATTTCATTTAGCTCTCTTGCTGTGATTTTGTCCTGTTCTTTCATCTGGGACATATTACTCTGTCTCCTCATTTTGTCTAACTCTCTATGTCTAGGTTATCTCCCATGTATGTTGTGTGCACCCTACTATTGTGGCTGAGCTGGGTTTGCTTTCAGGGCAGTCATCTGCAATGCTTCTTTGCCTTATTGTGGGCAAGGTTTGGTCCCTGTGTTGTAGTGGGCCAGTCTGTGGCCACCTAGGGCTTGAGTTGAGTCAGACCAGGTGTGTGTCAGAACTGTGGTTGCACTGAACTGCAGGATGTTTTCCCTGTGTTGTCCCCTGAGAAGCTTTGGTTGGTGGGCAGGGCCTGCACTGAGATCAGATGTTTGCTCCCAGCCCACTGCTGGGGCTACAGTTGGACTTGTGTGTGTGGTTATCTTTCTATCTCCCCAGGGCAGGAGTCACTTTGGAGTGGTGCTGGTCCCTGTTGGAGCTGTTTGCATTCTACCAGGCTTGTCGCACCACTTTGGATGGGCTCTAGCCAAGGGCATATTGGGCAGAGCAGGTTTGCAGGAGAACATGGGGACAGGGCATGTGGTGTTGGCAAGGTTTGTGCAGGTCTATTGTAAGAGGGGACCTGTAGCCACTAGCAACCTAGACAGAGAGAGTTAGACAAAATGAGGAGACAGAGGAATATGTCCCAGATGAAAATTCCTGCTAAAGGCTGGAGGGGACATGTTTTCAGGAGAGCTCAGTGGTGGGGTGTGCTTTTAGCAAGCTGGGTGGAGAGTGTTGGTGCTGTGCTGGTTCCCATAGATGCTTATGAGTCTAGGCTCGGGGGTTGGGGAGGGCAATGGCACCCACCACCAGGTCCTTTGTTCCTGGAGAAGTCTCCTAAAGATCCCTGCCCTTTCAGCACACATTCTGAGTTAGTAAATAAATATCTTCCCCATATACCCTAGGTGTTTTTCAAACTGCTTCTCCTATGTTGTATCTCCACAGGGCTGTTTGTTGTGCTGTCTCTTTAAGGGTGGGGGCTCAGTTTCTTATTGCCCTCCCAGTTTTCCCAGAACCAAGCTGCCTATTTTTAAAGTTCCAGCTGTTAAGTCCCGCTGATTGTAAGAACTCTTGAAATTAGGCCCTTCTGGTTTTCAAAGCCAAATGTTATGGGGATTCATCTTTCCTCTGTGGTTCCCTGTGCTTGAGGTGCTTATTGTGAGAGTCTGTGACTCTCCCCTCTCTGTGTCTGCAGCATCCCTCCTTCCCATGGACAGTCCCTTGGGTCTATTTGGCTCTCCACCATGTCTCAGCCCTTCCTACCCTCTTCAATGTGGCTTCTCTACAGTTAGCTGTAGGGAGTATTCTGCCAGTCTTCAGGTCATTTTCTGGGTTATTTACACTGATGTGGTTGTTATCTAGTTGTATCCATGGGATGAGGTGAGCTTAGGATCTTCCTACTTCACCATCTTTTCTAGAAGTCCTGATAATAATATTATTAAAATTTATTTTATTTTATTTATTTATTTGAGAGAGAGAGAGAACACAAGCAGGGAGGAGGGGCAGAGGGAGCGGGAGAAGCAGACTCCCCATTGAGCAGGGAGCCTGATGTGGGGCTCGATCCCAGGACCCTGTGATCATGACCTGAGCTGAAGGCAGATGCTTAACCGACTGAGCCATCCAGGCACCCTTATTATTATTATTTTTAAAATATTTTATTGATTTATTTAGAGCAAGAGTGCGTGAGTCGGGGGGGGGAAGGGCAGAGGGAGAGAGAGAGAAAGAGTATCTAAAGCAGACTCTGCGCTGAGCATGGAGCCTGATACAGGGCTCAGTCTCACAACCCTGAGATCATGACCTGAGCTGAAATGAAGAGTTCGGAGCTTAACCAACTGAACCACTCAGGCACCCCCTGATAATATTTTTGAAAACATGTTTAGCAATGGTTTTGGTATGAAACCTTCCTTTCAATACTTTTTAGATAATTATTTTTGATTTTGATATGTTTCTTCCAATATTTATTATAAAACATTTCAAATGTACAGAAAAGTTGAAAGAATCATACAGAACCATCACCATCAAATTCTCCAATGAACATTTTGCTGCATTTATTAGATCACATATACATTGAACTACCTACCAATCCTTCTGTTAATCCACCAATTCAGCTTGATTTTGCATGTATTTTAGGTAAGTTGTAAACAAATTTTGATATATTTCTGATAAAGGGGTCAGTTAAGGGAGTGTTCCTTAATCCTAATAGTGTACATTTTGGGGCCATCTTGTCATCAATTTTTTTTCACTTTATTAGAGTATGAACCAAGAATATGGCTTATATGACTTCTACTTTGGGGAGGTTTTCTTCATGGCTAAACACATGATCATTTTTTGTCACATGGACACAAAAGAAAAGTTGTATTCTCTGCTTGTAGAAAAACATAGTTCTCTGTGCTTATTAAATTGTTCTTGTTGATTGTATTATTCAAATCCCATATATCGTTATTGATTTTTCTGTACTTTGTCAAATTCTGAAAGATGTATATTATAATCTCATTATAATTTTTAAAATGTTGTTCTGTATTTCCATTAAGTATATGTCTTCTATTTTAAGTATTCTTCTATAACATTCATATTCTAGATTGCCCGACACCCTACTATCCATTTAGTGTAGCTATAGACTGAAAGGATCATTGTGTTCTCTCCCCTCATCTTTTCCTTTTTTGGGGTGTCTGATCTCAGTCAATTAGCATTTGCTTAAGTCTTCCTATTTTCCTCAGCTAGAGAACACTAATAGTATATATCCTGAATCCTTGCAGGTATGAAAAAAAAATCCTGCCCTTATTGCTGAGGGATATGTTGGCCTGATTGCTCTTCTAAACCTCTATGTTTCCCCTTGGGATTTTCATTTCATTGTGTTTTTGCTTTGGGCTATGAGCTCTTGATCTTTTGGACCATTAAATTGGTTCTCAGCTACGATCACTTTCTTTTTCACTTCATACATTTGATATTTATTTATTTATTTAAAGATTTTATTTATTTATTTGACAGAGAGAGCAATCACAAAAAGGCAGAGCAGAAGGCAGAGGGAGAGGGAGAAGCAAGATCCCCGCCGAACAGGGAGCCTGATGTGGGGCTTGATCCCAGGACCCTGGGCTCATGACCTGAGCTGAAGGCAGATGCTTAACTGACTGAGCCATCCAGGCACCCCCATACATTGGATATTTAAATAAAGATATCAAATGTCTTCTTAGTCCAGGCTGCCGTAACTAAATACCATAGACCAGGTATTTGTTTTCTCACTTTTCTGGATGCTAGAAGCCCAAGATCAAGGTGCCAGCATGGTTAGTGTCTAGTGAGAGCTCTCTTCCTGGCTTGTAGATGTCTGTCTTCTCTCTGTGTCTTCACATGGTAGACACATACACACACACACACACACACACACAGAGGCAGAGAGAGAGGCAGAGAGAGTACGAACAAGCTCTCTGGTGTCTATTACAAGGGCAGTAATCCCATCGTCTGGGCCCCATCCTCACAACATTATCTTAACCCAATTATCTCCCAAAGACCTCATCTCCAAATACCATCACTCAGGGGTTAGGGCTTCAACATATGAATTGGGGGTGGGGGAGAGATAAGGAATTCAGTCCATAGCATCAAAGTTTTTTCTTTCTTTCTTCAACTTCCAGAACATGTTTTAGATATTCTACTTAAATCTTCTTGGGGGTTCGTATTAGTATCTGTTAAAAGTTATCCTTTAGGTATTCCCTTAGTTCTCTTCCAATGGGAGCCCCCCCATCCAGACATTCCATGGCCTGGCCTTCCTCCCTGTTTCTTTCTCTTTCCCAGGCTACTGAGTCCTCTTAAGTACAAGTTTGTTTGTTTTTTTTTAATATACAAATACATATACATAAAGATTTTATTTATTTGAGAGACAGCGAAAGTGAGAGAGATCACAGAGGGAGAGGGAGAAGCAGACTCACCACTGAGCAGACAGCCTGATGCTGGGCTCAATCCCAGGACCTTGAGACAATGACCTGAGCTGAAGGCAGACACTTAACCAACTGAGCCACCCAGGTGCCCCTAAGTTTATATATTTTTAACCTGATCACTTTGGTGTTCCTTCAGCCCTCTCATTGGTCAGGATGTTGAAACCTCCTGAGCAGTGTCAGCTAGTGAGCCAACAGTGAAGAAACTGGAACATTGCCAAGTCTCCCTGAGCATGAGGCCAGTGACAGTCCTTCCCAGCCAAGGTCTCCCTGGACACTGGCAAGAAGAGCATCCATACCGCTTAATCTTTCAGAGATGATGGGAGAAACCATGGCTTCAGCGCACCCTCCAGACTCTTCCAGCCTTACTGGTGTTTCTGCTTCACAGTGTTAAGGCAGAGAGGGGATCAAACCACCATCTTCCCCCAGTTTTCTCAAACCCATGCTTTTAGCATAATAAGCATTGTGTTCTGATAGGATAATATCTGTGAGAATGTGTTTTGCGTCACACCTTCTGTCACGTGTGGAGATGGTGTGCTCTACCTTCTATCTGTAGAGTTAGGAGAAGTATAGGATTGGGGTGAGGCAGACATCCTGAAAGCTGTGTAAAGAATTAAGGTCACCTGCATTATTAGACCCTACGTAAGGCATTCTGGGTTATAGAGGGTCTCTGAACAGGGAGGAAAAATCCACTGAGAAAATTTTTAAGACTCAGCCAAGATACCTTTCAAAAAATACCTGGGAAGCAGGTACATTTTTGGACCAAAGAGGAAGGGAGTGTGGCAGCCATAAGCAGTTAGGGATTAGCTCAGCCTGTCTGGGAGTAGAGCTGTCTGGAGGTAGAATGCTCCAACATAGCATCCGTTTGCAGAGATACAGGATATGCAAAAATGGCTCCTGCTGGGTGAGGTAGGGCTGGGTCTGGACTAGTGGGTAACACTGGGAGGGAACGAGCAGATAGCACATGCTCAAAGGAGCCTAGTAGAAGGTGTAGGTGGGGGCTAAAATCCCAAGAAAGGGGTTGCTTTTGTAATTTATTCACTCACAGGGTGCCATTTTGCAATTCTCACAAATGTGACATAACAGTAGCAATGACTTGCTGCTGCAATCTTGGGATAATTAGATCATAGAACTAGTTATTTTGCAGTGTCAACTGTGGTGCTTAGGCAGAGTTACATAATGAGACTTAGTATCTGTTGTGAGATCTTGGACAAAGACAACGGTGACAGACTTCAAGAAAATAACCTCATACCTTTGTGCCATTCACATAAGGCTTCATTGACACACCCAGTTCTAGTCTCCGTAGAGATGGCATATGGCGCTGATAGCAGGTGCTCAGTCAGTACTAATTGAATGAACATAAGCACAGGGGCGCCTGGGTGGCTCAGTCTGTTAAGCGTCTGCCTTCGGCTCAGGTCATGGTCCCAGGGTCCTGGGATCGAGCCCCACATCGGGCTCCCTGCTCGGCCGGAAGCCTGCTTCTCCCTCTCCCACTCCCCCTGCCTGTGTTCCCTCTCTCGCTGTGTCTCTCCCTGTCAAATAAATAAATTAAAAAAAAAAAAAAAAGAATGAACATAAGCACAAAGACATAAATGAGTGCTGAAAAAATACCAATCTTTTTCTCTTTGAAATATTAAATGTGCTGATGCCTCTATCCATTCTGCTGACCTAATTCCAAAACACCAGAGTATCACTTTTCCTAACGTGGGAGATGCAGGTCCCCGTGGTAGGGGGTCTGGGCAGTGCAGGGGGCAAAATCTGTAACGAAAGTTATGTTACAGCAAGGAGCCATCTGGTTTTCAATGCTGGGGACATTTTATAGATGGGAATGAAAAATATAAAATTCCCATTTTTAGTTAGGAATTGACATCTTGAATTTAGCTTCAATAAATAGATAAATAAAACTGTGATTCAAATAATGCCTTGTATATCTCTGCAGTTTCCAAATGTGTTGTAACTGAATTGGAGGAATTATTGAGGACAGATGCTAATCCATACTCTACACATACCCTACAGCAAGAAAAACAACAGACTTCGCTCTACTTGCCCAAGCTACATTTAAATTTTAAATAGCCTTAATTGTTGCCTATTTTTTATGCAATATAATGGAAGTTTACAGAAAGATCCAATGGAAAACAGTAGGTTTTGTAAAAAGCTTCAGGGCTCTCATGTGTGACAAACAGGAACCACACCTAGCAAGTGACTATCCAACTAGGATGTGCTTTTCATCGCGTTTCTTTTAATAGAAAAATGCTATCACCTACATATCTCACCATTATTTACATTCTAATCACCCTCTAGTGATGAATTCAGATGGAAGCATTTTTCATTAGACTGTTTGCCATGGCAACTCGAGTTGGGGAAGGCCCTTCTGCTGGTTCTGTCACTAGGCAGGCAGTGGGCCTCTCTCTTCCTCAGCTATCATTGACCTCCTGCTAGGATATTCATCTTCTGATGTGCACTTGGTGGCAAATGGGACCAGAAAACCCCTACAAATTCTCATTTGGAAAGAAGAAAAGATAGTTTGTCTCCAGTCGTTGGAAGTTCAGTTATCTGTTGATAGACAAATACAAGGCTGGAAAGGCAGGCGTTAGTAAAAAGCAGTAAAATCTTGTTTCATCCAGTCTGAGAAAGCTAAGTGGGATATGTCACTATTGACCCCGACTGAGCTTCCATTAGCATGGCAATTCTTAAATCGCCACATCTTCTGATCTTTTGAAAAGCGTCCTGGGTTTTCAACCAGTTGTCAGGAATGACTGAAATTGTTGGTAAGAAAATCTGGCTTTGGTAACTTTGGCAGCTGCAAACAAAGACAAGGAGGTTTTCCAGGGATTACTGGGACCAGTATAATTTAATACCTTTTATATATGTTTCAGAGAAAATATACAACAGCTGAAGAACAAATAAATGTCAAAGCAGGTTTTACATAGGTCCAAGTGCTAATGTGGTTCGTTCATTACTGTCCTCACTCTTAGTTATTCAAGAGTGTCTACTGTGAGCTAGGTTCTGGGCAATATTAAAATAGACATCTGTGTCTTTTGATTGTAGATAGTCTTGTCTGTTCTCTGATATAAAACTTACCTTAGTCTTAGGGAGATTTTTAACACAAGGAAGAAAGACAATAACACAAAGAAAAAAAAGAAAGAAGGAATATATATATATATATATACACACACATATATATATACACACACACACACATATACATATAAACAGTGGACAAAATATATACACACATATATATATAAACAGTGGACAAAATACCCAGCTGTCAAAAACATTACTGAAGTGATGGGAGTATGTGGAGTTAAGAAGGAGGATTCTGATAAAATTTCATGGAAGAGGTAGTCTTAGAACAACTGGTCTTTAGTTTAAAGATTACAGATGTATGATTACATACAATGTTTAAGTATCACAAATACATCACAGGTAAGAGTGACAGTCTTCCATATTACCACCCCTACAATACTGTTGAGCAGAATCCTGCAACTTTTTAATACATATCTGATTATATTTTTTCAAAAAAAAATTTATAAAAATAGGGTCGTGGTACACATAATGCTCTTCAATTTGCTATTCACCGAATAAAAACAGTATTGTGAGGTCCTAGGATGACCCGAGTTACTTGGAAGGTGGACATATGATCAAATGGATGTGGAGCAAAGGTGGGTGAGGGAAGAGGTCCTACTGATAAGGCTCAGAGTTTGTTTTGCTAGAGTCAGAAGAAAGGTAGCAAGCACCAGAGTCCCGGATGGCCAGTGAAGGGTTGGATGCTCAGCAGGCAAGGCTTCATGTTTATTAATATGATCATATCTATTAATGGGAAATTTAGCTTGATTTTACATCTCAGTTTGATTAAAAAGGCAAAAGGAACTCTTAATCTTAGGGAACAAACTGAGGGTTGCTGGAGGGGAGGGGGGTGAGGGGATTGGGTAACTGAGTGATGGACATTGGGGAGGTATGTGTTATAATGAGTACTGGGTATTATATAAGACTGATGGATCACAGACCTGTACCCCTGAAACAAATAATACATTATATCTTAATTAATTGAATTTAACTTCTTAAAAAATGAAAAAAAGGCAAAAGGGAAGTATAGCCATGAGAAAGGAGTCTTTGAGGAATATGAAGAATATTGAAGAATATGGTTCTGTTTATAAACTGAAGAAAGGAGAAGAAACCAGAAGGCAGGGAAGTGCCAGGATGGGCCACATCATTCCAAAGAAAGCAGTGAAAAAAGGAAGAAATAGCTTGTTGAAACAAATTAAAATCCAGTGAAATTCTCTTTTACAAATAATTTGCTTTTTGCTGCTTTTTTCTTTTTTTCAAGTTGGAATTGTGTGCTCTTCTGAATTCAGCTAAGATGACCCGTGACACAGAAATGGTTCATTTCCCATGTCCCCTTTACTTTCATTCTGACACCAGCTTTGGCAGATGAGGGTTCTCATTCAGAGTTAGACAAAATAACAGTATAGGTTTGTGCATTCTTTGAAATTAATCCTTGATTTTCCTTCGAATGTGTTCTGTTGGATATGTGGTATGGAAATGGCATGGAAAAAAATTGCCTGATTGTTCACAGCAGAGCAAAAGTCTTGCTGTTTTGTTCTTAGCCTGATTCCAGATTCAGTTTTTTGTTTTTTTTGATTGCAAATAAAAACATACAATCTACACATGTAAGAGAATTCTGCCAAACAGTTCTGGGGAACACCAACGAAAATCCACGTTGCTTTTGGTTTTGTTACACAGGCTTCGTAACTGAGTTACTGAGAGAAGCATTTATTGAGTGCATCTAAATCAAATAGGCACGTGAGGAAAGGTAATGTAAAATGCACTTTGTACAAATTATTGTTGTGACATGCAACTGAATGTTCAGTGTGACAGATATTCCGTTTCTCATTTTTCATGTAAGATAAATTTAAAGTTTTTTGTGTGTTTTCAAAGCAAAACCTATACAACATAAAATACAGGTACAAGATTTCCACTATTTAAGCAAACAAAAACCTCCTGCATCATTCTATTTTAATTTTTTAAAACCTAATGAACCTAAAATTAATGAACCTAATTTTGAGGAAAGCAGTTTTCAGGTATATTATGCATTCTGGGGGAACCTGGGGAGAGAACTTTCTTTTTGGCTGTGTTAACTGTGTTTGAGTATACTGTAACTCCTGAGCTGACCAGTTACTCCATGTCCACTGCTGAGCTAAGTGGTCACTGAGCATCATCTCACTTAATGTTCATAGCAAACCACCTGGACTGATACTGCTCTGATCCCCACTTTACAGTTTATGTGAAGTAGTGGCCCCCACCAAGAACAACTGAAAATGGAAAGCTAAAAGTTTTACAGGCGATTTGGTTTTTCATGGAACCTTCTGTTTATTCTCTGCAAAACTCTTTCCCCCCACATGGTTTCCTTGGAAACAGGACTTTTGTTCCATGACCTCACCTAGTCTCACTCTTGCTCACACCCCAGACAACCTCATTCACACTCTTGGCTTCAGTGTTGCTTTATGTAGAGTTATATTCCCCAATTTATAGCTAGCTTACACATCTCTTCCGAGTGCCAAACACACAGCCAACAGGACCTCCGCTCCTCCATTAGATGTCTAATGGGCTTTGCCAACCAGCTGAACACTCTCCAAACTGACTTCCTGAGACTCCTCTCCAGAATCTGCTTTTCCAGTTGTCTTAGTCTGTTTGGGATGCTATAACAGAATACCCGAGACATGCCGTTTATAAACAACAGAAATTTATGTATCAGTTTTGGAGGCTGGAAATCCAAGATCAAGGCACCAGGTGACAGCCTGCGTCCTGGTTCATGGACGGCTGTCTTCTTCACATGTGGAAGGGGCGAGGAAGCTCTCTGGGGTCCTTTTGATAAGGGCACTTGTCCCATACATGAAGGTATCACCACATTGGGAGTTAGGTTTCAACATATGAATTATGGGGGGAAACATCTGGTCTATAACACTAGTGACCCCGTATCAGTAAGCACACCACATTCTACCAAATTCCTCCAGCAGAAACCTGGTTAGTCTTTACTTCTCCCTCTTTGTCACCTTCCACTTTCGATCAGTTGCCAAGTGCTATCAGTCCTGCCTCTGATACAGTTTAAAAGCTCCCAGTGTTTCCCTCTGTGCTCACTGCCATCACCTTAGACCAGGCCGCCATCAGCTTGTCCTGGCCATTATTTCCTCTCAGAAATCTTTGAGTCTTCTGTTCGCTATATTAACTATTTCGTTTTTCCCTTTCACAGGCTTGCGTCCTCTTTTTCACCGGTTTGGTTTTCTTCTCGTGTCTGCTGATTCCTGATTGTCCATTATTCTTTTTGAGACTGGTCTCCTGCCTGCTCTGTTTAACTTAGCTGGCTGCAGGTGACTGTAGTGGTGGTGGTGGTGGGGTATTATTTGGATAATTTGTTCTTTGCTTTTGGGGGATCCCCGTTCCTCCTCGGAGCTTGTAGCCACCTGGGAGCCATGCTTGTTCAGTCATCAGTCCTCAACGAGCAACAACTATTTGCCAGATGCCCTTCTAGACTGGAGGAATCCAGCAACTGAACAAAATAAAAGAAACTGCTGCTATAGCCACCCAAGGCTGGAGGGGGCAGGAGTAGCTGCAGGTCTGTAACTATCACCCTGTCAGGAACCCAGGGCCCGTCCCACTGTTCGGATCCTTGGCTCAGAGCCAGAAGTTTCTCTTGATCTCTCTTGGGCTCTGATTTTCCCTGTGAAATGTATCCTATTTGCATTTCATCTTTTAGGAATTTACTTTAAAATTTCTTCTTAAATTAGGTGCTCAGTCTCCCTTCTTGATCTAATCCTCTGAAATGGTCTTCCAGAGTCCCCTCCTGTCCCCTTCTGCCTAACGCATTCATCATCTTCAAGTGATCTTTATAGAATATTACATTGATTGTATCACTCTCCTCCTTAAAACACTTCAAAAGTGTCCTGGTGCCCTTAGAACTAAGTCCAAAATTCTTAACATGGTCTACAGAAGCCCAGATGATCATAGCCTCTGCTTGCCTCAGCTAGTACTATTTCTGCCTCCATCTCTCCCGTTAACCTACTTTTCTTAATTTCTGAAATATCCCATTGTTCCCTGTGAGGAAGCCTAGGACACATGGAGAAGCAATGCACTGTTATTTCTGCTTACAATCTCAGCCAAGATCTTGGCCAGTATCATCCATAAGACTTGCAAGTGAATTAAGACTTCAGGTGATTCCATCCTCCAGCCTTTGAGTCTTTCAGCTAAAGCCCTAGACATTGTGAGCTGCGATAAGCTGTCTCCGTTGTGTCCTTCTGTGAGCATACTACTCGTTATTTCACAATATAAAGTTTCAGGGTCATCTGTTACGTAGCCAGAGCAACTGGAACACAAAAATACACAATATGGATTAGCATATGAGTTGCCTCATTGACCTCTTTGTCACACTGTGTCCTAGCCCTTCAGATACTGGAATGTACCCTGGGTTAGAGATCTGGAAGAGCAAAGTGGCATGGCTCAGGAACACAACCTGGGCTCAAGTGACCTACCTTCTTTATGCTCACCTACTACTTATACTCCTTTTAAGAGAAGATATGATTAATGGTTTGTGGCAATCCTAATGTACCTTGTTAGGGGTTAAATTGTGTCCACAAAAAAAGGTATGTTGAAGTCCTAATCCCCAGTACCTCAGAATGTGACCTTAATGGAAATGGGGTAGTTGCAGATGTAATTAAGAGGAGGTCGTATGGGAGTAAGTAGGGTGGGTCCCTAATCCAATATGACCAGCACCTTTATAAGGAGATGGTCATGTGATGATAGACATGAACAGAGAGAAGATGATGTGCAGACACACAGGGAGGAGATGATCATGTGGTTGGCGTGGCGTCTATAAGCCAAGGAATGCCAAGGATTGCTGGAAAACCCTGGAAGCTGGGAAAGGCAAAGAAAGGTTTTCCCTAGAGCCATCAGAGAGAGCACAGCCCTGCTGACACCTTGATTTTGGATTTCTAGCCTCCAGAACTCTGTGGCAATATATTTCTTGTTTTTTCCACACTGTGCAGTTTGTGATATTTTTGTCACAGCATCCCTAGCTAACTAATACAAACCTTGAGAGGAGTTTGCACCAAGCTACCTCAAGTCCAGCTGGTCTCTCCTGTGCTTCTTATAGATGAGATTGTTTTTGCCTGATGTGTGACTTCACCTGACACACTAGTAAAGTGTATATGTGATGAACACTTGAGTCTTCATCAGTTCAGCCCGTAGCCAGATGATTTTAGCAAAGCAGAACTGCTCTTCTTTTTTCTTCTCTTCTACTTTCTTTCCTTTTCTTTTTTAGCTGAAATTCGCTACTAGCAGTTTCTGATACAGGGTAAGCCCTCAGTAACTTATTTCATTCATGCATTTGTCCATCCCTTTGTTTCTTTGTTTTCCTTCTTTCACTGATGCTTTTGAAACTCTTATCTTCTGTGATTTCAGACACACTCAAATTTCATTTTTAAAAACGATCTTTACTTGAGCCTTCTGCTTTGTATTTTCTCTTGAATAGTCTTCACCACCTTGTCTCTTTCCTCACTCTCTTCTCCTTTCTTGGCTCCCTGACATTGTCGCTTGACTTTGTCATCCTCAGAAGGCTAATCTCTCCAAGGTCACAATGCTTTTTTTTTTGCATTTGTCCTCACCTCCCTTGGCTTCTGTTGGTTTCTGCCCAGTCCTTTCTATTAATAATGTGTCCACTTATGCTTAACCATTTTTCCCTTTTTATTTCTTATAAACTTTTTTTTTTTTTGATGAATAACATACCTATGAAGAGTACACATATTATAAGTGTATAGCTCGGAGAAGTTTCCGAGTGAACATTCCCTTGTAACTACCACCCAAATCAAGAAATTGAACATTCTTAGTACTCTAGGAGCCCCCTTCTCATCTATTTCCTTCCTCTTCTTTAAAGGTAAGCAAAATCTTAACTGTAATACCATAAATTAGTCTTGCCTATTTTAAGACGTTATATAAATGGAATTATACAATATTAATTATTTTTTTTGCTTAAGATTATATTTATGAGATTCAATCATATTGTTGTATGTAGTTATATTCATTTTCATTGCTGTATAATGTTTCATTGAATAAATACACCTAAATGTATTTCCCCCTTCTACCATTGGTAGACACATGAATGGTTCTGAGTTTGGGCTCTTATGAACAGGCCTGCTTTGAATCTTTTTGTACATATCTATTGTAGTGTTATGTATATATTTCCATGGGATAGATTTTAGGAGTGTAATTTTTGTGTCATAGGCAGAGGTTCACCATTGATGAACATTAACAGTTTTCACAGCAATTGTACCAATGTAAACTTTTACCAGCAACGTATGAATGTTTAAGTGGCTCCATGTTCTTGCCAACTATCTATTAAATTTCTATTAAGTTCTATTTAATTTCAGCTTTTCTGGCAGGTGTACAATGATATTACACTTCATTTTCCCTGGTGACTAATGAAGTTAAGCTCCTTTTAATATGTTTATTGGTCATTTGAATATTCTTTTGAAAAAGCCTATTCAACTCTCAGTCTATTTGTATTTTGCAACTTTTTTTGTTAATTCAGTTTTTAAATTAAGGTTAAAGGTTATATTTTGTGTCCTAAGAAAATTTTTCCTATGTCAAGGCAACAAATATATTCTTCTATGTTATCTTTTCTAAACTCTCATTTTACTTCTCACATTTAGATCTACTTGGGAAAGATTTTTCTATGTGGTGTGAGGTATAGGGAATAGATATGCTTTGTTTCCCATGTGGCTATCTAACTAACCTATACCCTAAAATTGCTTTGCATTGCTTTGTCATAAAGTAAGTGTCCTTGTATGTTAGAACCCCAAAACTTTCGAATGGCTGTATTATTGATGCTTCACCAATTAATCATCATAAAAAACAAACCAACCAAACCAATAAAACTCTCACCAGATTTCACTAGATAGTATTTGACAGGGAGGCTTCCAAACAAGAGACACAGAAGAAGAAGCCTGGACTTTGGGTTAGGCCATTTGTTCCAATCTTAGCTTACTGTTCTACTCATCAATGGCTTTGTGTGTGTTACTTATGTGCAGTCTTTCTCATCTATAAACTAAGAATAATAGGGGTGCCAGGGTGGCTCACTCGTTGAGCGTCTGCCTTCTGCTCCGATTGTGATCCTGGGGTCCTGGGATCGAGTCCCGCATCGGGCTCCTTGCTCTGCGGGAAGCCTGCTTCTCCCTCTCCCACTCCCCCTGCATGTGTTCCTGCTCTCGCTCTCTCTCTATCAAAAAAATAAATGAAATCTTAAAAAAAATAAAATAAGAATAATAATAATGACGTCATCCAGCTATGGGGATTAGTAATACGATAACTAACAAGGCCTGGCACAGAGCTGGCTCTCCAAAAGTTACGGCAGTTACTAATAGTGTGAAAGGTGCAGGAAGGGAGAATTTGAGAATTCATTTCCATTTCAGAAAGACCTTAGTTGTCTTTGGAACAAGGAGACTGCTTTCATCTATTTGCTTTGTTTGGGGGGTTTGAGGTAGTTGAACACACTCCAAGGACTATGAGCTTTTTGGTTGCTGCTTGCCTTTGGCTTGAGAAAACCAACAGGGACTCAAAGGACAGCATGTTTGAGACAACATATGAAAACCTTTGTTGCTACTTCCATGCCAACACACACACACACACACAAAAGAGAGAGAGAAAGAAAGAAAGAAAGAAAGAAAGAAAGAAAGAAAGAAAGAAAGAAAGAAAGAAAGAAAAAAAAGCCCACACAAAAAACAAAACTAGTGCTTTGTGTTCATAGGATTTTTTTTCCCCTTGGAGGGACAAAAAGCATATTTAGATAATATTTCTATAATTAATTAATTATTTATTATTAGTTTTTAATTTCCACTAGAGAAAGGAAAGCACTGATTGATCTAAAAATAAAACAAAGCGAAATATCATTTAAAAAGCCACAGGTGAGGACATTTTTCCGATGGACCTTTAGCCTCCAGATTCCTATGTCACTGTTTTTATAGCTCTCACTAGCTTTGACCCTTCCCAGGTGACTGGGAAGGCCTGGAACATACCATAGTGTACATATTTAAGAAATAAAAATGTTTTATACCTATTGCTGTCAGGATTATTGATATTGTACTAATTATTATGTTAGAAATCTCCTTGGAAACCTGGAGGAAAAAAAGCAATCTTTACAGCGGGATAGGAAAGCATCTTTACAATGGGATAGAAAAACATAGCAGAACCATCTTTGCTTTGGGTTCTCCTACCAAGTAAATATCTAAGTTAGTGGGAAGGGTGGAAACGGGCTGATTTTTGGACCCATTCTATTAAAAACTCTGAATAAAATGATGGAAATAGACACAATTAAAAGGTGTCTGTTGAGTGTCTCATATTCACCTTCATTAATTTCATTCAGAATGCACACATGAGGTGTTCTGGATCAGTGATCCCCCCCCTTTTTTTTCATAATAGGATCATCTTGCATTGAAGATACAGTTTTTACTCCATAAACTATGATTTTATAATCAGATCATCAATCAACTTTGCAGAGACTTTGTCCTCTCTCGGGATTATTTCTTTACTACTCCGTAAAAGTGCAGAGCGATGCAGCAGCTTGCTTTCTGCAGCTCAAGGGCCCCCGGGGTCTTAGCACGTGTCCCCACTCACGTGTTTGGTCCCCTTTTACTAACTCCTCTGCAGAGCGGGGCCAAGCAGCGTAACGGGAGGGAAGAAAATCGGTACTCCCCCCCCCCCCCCAAGCATGAGGATACCAGGATCCCGCGGGGGGCTGTGAGTCGAGAGGTCCTCGCCGCCCGTCCCCGCGCCCCGGCTGGTGGGGGCTTTGGAGCCGGACTCCCGCACACTTGGCGCAGCTGCCCGCGCAACATGGCGACGCAGAGGGACACGGACGCCTCCGCGCAGTGCCACCAGGTCGTCTGCAGCACGGCACCCGGCAGAGCGCGCCCGGAAGCAGGTAGGAGCGGCTGCCAGGTGGCGGGCCGAGGCCCTGGGCGGGCTGCTGCCCCTGCGGGCGAGTGGAGGCCCTGAGGGGCAACGCTTTGAGCTCACGTCTGGCGCCCCAGCTTTTAAGACCTGCACCTGAGGGACGAGGCCCCAAGCCTCCGGCTTGCAAACCCCAGCTCCACCTCCAGACCCCCGCGGCAGCCTCAAGCCCCCAGCCCACGTGAGGACTCACCCTACAGCGCGTAGGCGGCCTCTGTTGACCGGCGGCGTCTGGGCTGACCCACGGGCGTCCCCGCGCTGTCCCCGCTCCAGGGCTGTGTCTCCGGGGGGGGGGGGGTCCCCTTGCTGCTCGCCCGGTTTGCCTCTGGGCTAGGTTTTTACTCCCGAGGCTCTGGTTTTCTGCCCGCGCTCGTTTGTGTCTGGGTGGCGGGCGTTACATCCGGGTCCCAGTTTAACGTGGCATCCGGTTTGCGCGGGGCCTCGGTGTTGGCGGGGGACGGTCCTCCCCTCCCCCTCTGCCGCTGGAGCCCGGCGGCTGCTCCTTGGGGGGCTGGCTCTGGATGCCTGCAGGACTGACCTTTGCGACGCCACCAGCCCACGCTGGTCTCCTTTTTCATTCCACTTACGGGCTGAAGCACCTCGTAGTCATGACGCTGAACTAGGGATATGCACACATCTGTACTGACCCGGAAGTGGAACGTGTGACAAAGGGCCAGGCTTTTGTCCTGGAAAGTCCTGGAACAGTTCTCTAGTGGTCGCTTCAAAAGCTGCTGCTTGAGGGGCTGGCTTCCGGCCAGTCTGAATCTGGGTGCTGACTGAGATGGACCCTTCGGGACACTGACAGGTCTCGGTATACCCTCCAGTATTGGGAGCCATTACAAATAAAATAGGCTGCGTGGACAGGCACAGAGCTTCGAGGGACAGCCAGGCGCAGAGGTAGGGTTGACTGGCAAGGCCTCGCTCCTAGAGGAGGCCACTCCTTCCAGACTGGGAGAGGGGTTGCTTCCTCTGGCGCGTGGAGACCAACGCAGAATCCAGCAGAGTGAGAAACATAGCCGCTCCGCAGTGCAGGAAACCAGCAATCCGGCGTGTCCTGTGTTGCATCCAGGCGACAGCAGGCCTAGGCCTGTGCGCTTTTCTCAGCCCAGCGGCAAACGCCTTGAGAACGTTGCAGCTCCGCAGAGGCTTAGTAGGGGGAGTCCTTCTGTGTTGCGCCCAGAGCCTTTGGCATTCTCAACGCCATTGGCAAAGGAGATCTATACTCCGCGCCAAGGCAGAGTTCAGCCCCCGGGAATCTGACTGACTAAATCCATGGTGCAAGGCAAGGCTTATTTCTGTTGAGAACTGCTTCCTTTAGTGCTCATTACCTTGCACTTGTCATTGAGTGTCAAAGCTTTACCATGTCTAAAAAACTGAATTTGTCGATTTTCTCTGCCGCGGTGGTGTGTGCGGTTGACTCCCCTCCTCACCATGCCTTCCCACGACTTTCAGGAGCAAGTGACTCTTCATTAGCGGTTTATTATGAAGGGACATAAATCAGGAACAGCTGGATGGAAGAGGTGCCGAGAGCGAGGCGTGGGGAAAGGGCGCAGAGTTTCCATGGCCTCTCTGGGTGCCCCTCTCCCTGAACCTCCACGTGTTTACCAACCTGGAAGCTCAGAGAGATTTCTTATTATTGCTCCGTAAATATCAGTGTGTCAACCCCTTGTACCATTGCTTACCTCTGGGTGACATATAAGAGCCAAGGGGGATTTTTCCTATCTAAGTAGTGGACACGCCATAGGTGAGGGGGATTAAAAAATGATTTATCTCTGCTTATAAAGGGGAAAGAGGCAGCTATTCTTAATCCTTCTGGTGCATAAATAAAATCCCTCCAGGAACCAGGTAGCCCCATGTGACTTGATTTTATGTCCAGAAAGATAAAGTGTCCCCAACACCCTTGGAGCTAACTATTCCAGGATATAATGATTTTGCCTCTGGGGGGGTAAGAGAAGATTTATGAACTTTTCTGATCGGAGCAATTAAGTAGATGAATGGCTACAGATCTACTTTTCATGGCACGTGGAGAGTGTCTGGAGGTTGGGGCTTTCCCAGGAATGCTAGAATTGTTCCTTCTGTCTGAGATGCTTATTATCAGACAGTGACAGGGGCTGTTTTCTCTAAAGTGTAGTAGTGACCACAGAGTCACCACTACCAGGATGGGTGAGGAATATGTGCCAGCTGTTAGTGGGATGGGATGGAGGAGATTCTCCCCTTCCTCTATCATAGCAGA
Source organism: Mirounga angustirostris (assembly GCF_029215605.1). Classification (NCBI taxonomy): domain Eukaryota; kingdom Metazoa; phylum Chordata; class Mammalia; order Carnivora; family Phocidae; genus Mirounga; species Mirounga angustirostris. Next base: position 10,706,014 of record NW_026991711.1, on the reverse strand, counting down.
AAAGCCTCTTTTTTATGTGCAATTTACCAACTGTCAATATGATAAGAACAAATAGGGTCAATAGCCAATAACTGATTATATACACCTCTCTCCTATTACTCCCTTCAACTAATGTGTTTAGGTGAGTTGCTTCAATTATTCACTTGGAAATGTGAATGGCATCAACTCTTACCTATAGCAAAGGGACTTTTGGTTACGTACTGTAAATACTGTAGTTCAGGGGCTGGCAAAATTTTTCCCTAAAGGGCCAGATATTTTAGGCTTTGCTGTCTATATATGGTCTACGTCTCATATTCTTCTTTGTTTATCTTACCTGGTTAAAAAAGTAAAAACCATTCTGAGCTTGTAGGCTGTACAAAAGCAGACCACTGACAAGATTTGGCCCTCCAAGTTATACTTTGTCTAGAACCTCTTCTCACTATGGTTGGGTGATCATATTTAAAGGAAATTTTTCAATAAAATGATTTTTGGAGGATATGATTTCAATGCATATTTTACACTATTGGGTCCTAGTTTACAATGATGTAATTCTCATAAGACAGAATGCAGATATTCTTTTCCTCCCTTGTAACTGAATCACCAAAGTGATAGGATCTTTGTGAATATTTCTTTCCAAATTCCATCTGATTGATGTGATATATTCACAATTTAGCTTTGTATCAAGCTGCATAGAATAGGTAACTTGATACCCGCAGGTCAGATGTCAAACACGATAGAGTGTCTGTCTTTCCTGATCTGAGCATTAAAGAATAAAACAGAGTATAATCATTATTTCAACTTTCTCAAGTCAGGGATTTGGAACAGGGGAAACAGAGGCAGACTGAGAAAGGGTAACTGGAGCAGGAACAAGAACATTTTTTTCCCAGGGAGGAGATAAGCCCCGAAATAAACAATAACCTCACAATAACAATAACAACAGGTGGAATTAAACACCAACTGATTAGGATGGGGTATGAATGACGGACATGGGCTGGATGATTTCTGAGCTTTCCATGGCCATGACCCTGTGATAAGTCTGTTTTGTCTGCAACATGTCAATATCTTCTTCTCAACAATTTCCAGCCCAATAACTGGGCTAGCCAAGGTCATCAACAACAAGCTGGGTGTTAAAGATAATATTCTATTCACATCGCAGCTTTTGGTTTCCATCATTGAATTATGTTTTTCGTTCTTATTTGTTTTTAATTGGAAGGGGTTTTGTGTTTATGTGACTTATTTGGTTAGTCAGTAATTTGGGGGGAAAAGAGGACCTCATTTTCCTGCTGACTTACATATGCAATCTGTGTATTAGGAGGGCTATGGCAGTGCTGTTGGCCGATACAGGGTAAGGTCCTCTGACGTGTGCATAGGGCATGGCCATTTAGTGGAAAAAAAAAAAATTTCTGTTGCTTAAAACCCCACAGTCTGTGGTACTTTGTTACGGCAGCCCAAGCCGACTAATACGAGGATCATGGGCTGACACCCACTTGGCAGGGGATGGGAGTAGGCAAGAGTACTCCAAGTTGTGCCCCTTTGGGTCTATCTTGGTGATAATTCACTCAGTAGTAAGGAAAGGATCTGGGATCTGGGGGAGACTAAACGTGGTAGAACAAGAAACCTGTACTTGGTAAACTGAGCGAGTTCCATGCCTCCTGAATTCTCTTTGGCCCAGCCGGCCTCTGCTTAGTCAGGGAGCAGCCTGCCAGGGGAGCAGCATGCTCCTGCTGGGGGTCAAGGCCATAGAGGGATTGGGGTCAACCCCATAGGTCAGTTACCCCTCTTCATGGTGAGTTTTAAGGGTTTTTTTTGAGTACTAACTTTGAAGGTTTGGCTTTTGTTTTAATAAGGTTTCCTTAAAAGAGGAGAGAGGGGAAAAATGCTAATTCTTTAGGAATCAAGACAAAAAGGACTGAAAATTTTCTTTCCTCATGGGTTTGTGCCCCCTCTTCTGTCTTGTCTTGTTTCAAGTACCCCTGATGCCACCTCTCGGACAAGAGTTCTCACGTGTGCACACCTCCTTCTTATCCTTATTCTTTTTTAATTATATATATATATTTAAATTTAAATTCAATTAGCCAACATATAGTACATCATTAGTTTCAGATGTAGAGTTCAATAATTCATCAGTTGCGTATAACACCCAGTGCTCATCACATCACGTGCTCTTCTTACTGCCCATCACCCAGTTACCCCATCTCCCCCTCCTCCCCTCCATCAACCCTCAGTTTGTTTCCTGTAGTTAGGAGTCTCTCATGGTTTGTCTCCCTCTCTGTCTTTCCTCCCTTCCCCTATGATCCTCTGTGCTGTTTCTTATATTCTATGTATGAGTGAAACCATATAATTGTCTTTCTCTGAGTTATTTTGCTCAGCATAATACCTTCCTGTTCAATCCACATCAATGCAAGTGGTAAGTATTTATCCTTTCTGATGACCGAGTAATATTCCATTGTATATATGAACCACATCTTCTTTATCCATTCATCTGTCGATGGACATCTTGGCTCTTTCCACAGTTTGGCTATTGCGGACATTGCTGCTATGAACATTGGGGTGCGTATGACCCTTCACATCAATACATCTGTGTCTTTGGGGTAAATACCTAGTGGTGCAATTGCTGGATCTTATCCTTATTTTTAATGACCATCTTTCAGATCCCTCTGGTAAATACAAGCCCACGCTGGTCTCCTTTTTCATTCCACTTATGGGCTGAAGCACCTCTTAGTCATGACGCTGAACTAGGGATATGCACACATCTGTACTGACCTGGAAGTGGAACATGTGACAAAGGGCCAGGCTTTTGTCCTGGAAAGTCCTAGAACAATTCTCTAAGACTCACTGGAAGACCCGAAAAGATTACTGTGCTCCCCTACCCACCTTTAAATGAACTATTTCCCCTCAAGTACTAGTGGTCATTTACTTATTTGTTTGTTTAATGATTGAAATTGCCACATGAACTTTTAATTTTTTAGTTTAAATATATGTATAAAATATCCATAAACATTAGTGATATATTCCTTTTATATATCGTTCTTTTGACAAGAAATCCATCACCCCTTACAATAGCCCATTCCCTGGCCAAACAACTCTGAAGTTAGAAGATGCAAGGGGCACCTGGGTGGCTCAGTCCGTTAAGCGTCCCACTCTTGGTTTCGGCTCAGGTCATGATCTCGAGGTTGTGGGATCAAGCCCCGCATTGGGCTCTGTGCTCAGTGCGGAGTCTGCTTCAGATTCTCTCTCCTTCTCCCTCTCATTCACTCTCTCTCAAGTGAATAAATAAAATCTTAAAAAAAAAAAAGATGTTTCTGTCCCCATGTGCCTTCCATTTATGGGTTTCTGTTAAATTGCTATGAGGAATATCAAACAATTGACTCCTAAATTTTGAGAACCCAATCTGTTTGAGACTTCTACAAGTTGAAAATGCCTACTGCTGTGGTTTAAAAAAATATATGCTGGAAGTCAGAAATTATTGTAATGAATGAGAAATACCTCTCACATAGTGTCTAGCAGAGAGAAATCCACTTTTGCTCTGAATAGAGGCTGTCCTCAGGCTGTGATCTCAGCACGGCCGAGCTGCTGAAGAAGGCAGCCGAATGGCGTATTTGTCAGCACCCTGGCAGATGTCTAGGAATGGAGGAAAATGGATACCACACAACACCCCCCACTCCCAAGGCCACAACAAGCAACCCCTTTGATCGGTAATGACCGCAGATCTGACTTCCTAGACCAGCTGGGGCATGATGAATTATACAGAGGAGACAGTCTCCTTCCAGAAGGTAGAGGAAGAGGAGGGAGCTGCTCTTGAGTGGCCCGGGCTGCCCGCCAGCAGGCAATGGCCACGTGGTGTGTCCAGGGAGGAGAGCATGCATGAGATCATGTTGCCTATTACGCGTGAAACATATGGCCTAGGAAAAGTCCCTTGATAACATGAAAGAGGAAAAATCTAGGGAACACTCCCAGCACTGAGGCACCCAGTGAAGACAATCCTTCTCCAGAGTTGCTTGCTTAGCACAGAATCAGTACGAGTTGAGATGGAGAATTCTGTTGCCTGCTTGAGGCTTTTTCTCTATTATTATTATTATTATTATTATTATTATTATTATTATTATTATTATTTTAGGGGGGGTAGGGGCAGAGGGAGAGAAAAAGAGAGAATCTTTTATTATAGTTTTTTTTTTTTTTTTAAGATTTTATTTATTCATCAGAGAGAGAGAGAGACAGAGAGAGCACAAGCAAGGAGAGAGGCAGAGGGAGAGGGAGAAGCAGACTCCCCGCCCAGCTGGGAGCCCGATGCGGGGCTCAATCCCAGGACCCTGGGATCATGACCTGAGCCGAAGGCAGACGCTTAACCATCTGAGCCACCCAGGCACCCCTAAAGAGAGAGAATCTTAAGCAGGCTCCATGCCCAGCACAGAGCCTGATGTGGGGCTGGATCTCATGACCCTGAGATCATGACCTGAACCGAAATCAAGACTCAGATGCTTAACTGACTGAGCTGCCCAGGTGCTCCATTTTTCTCTACTTTTTTATAGAATGACCTACCTAATGACCATTAGACACAGTGTTTTCCTTCCTGGGACTGTACAGCATAAATGCTGAAAAATTCTAAGCCCCAACACTCCCTTTTATGATAACGTTTCTTAGAGTTAGAGAAATCCCCCATTTCAGGGTCCTTTGCTTCCTATGTGTCATGGTTGTGATGACAGTTTAATTTCCCTTAGTTGCATTTTAGGATGCCTACTTCTGGACATTCTAAGTCATCCGTAAATTTTCTCCCCCTCACACCATAGGATGGCTTGTTTCTGGGAAGGTTTTGGGAGATGGCTAATTCTAACCATCATTTGCTGCTTCTAGTAATTTCTCTCTCCATTCTGGAATAACAAGTTAGCTTCTCGGCTTGCAGCCTCTAACAATGGCTTACAGACTTTCTCTTTTTGACTTGTGTGTGGGTGTGTTTGTGTATGTCTTTGTTCGGTGCAGCAGAAACATGGCCAGACTCTTATTTGTAAGACTTTGATTATTTTTATTTCTCGATAGTGATTCTACAGATTGAAAATACTTTTAATTTCAATGGCAATTCATTGCACGTGGTATTTATGTCTTTAATATAAAGTGTGTTTATTATCATATACAAGTGACTTAAATAGTGAGCCTTTCAAAATAAGGAATTTCTTCCATTTTTATCATTTGAGGAAAATGTGCTTTCTGGGGAATGAACTCTACAATGAATATGGTTCATTTTAATTTTTGTAATAAACCATGCCTACACTAGAGACCTCTGAGAGTAACAACAGCTAATTTATTTTTAGCTGTTATTTGCAGAGAAGTGTCATTTACAAATTATATGTGATTTTTTTTTTTTTAAAGATTTTATTTATTTATTTGACAGAGAGAGGCAGCGAGAGCAGGAACACAAGCAGGGGGAGTGGGAGAGAGAGGAGCAGGCTTCCCGCCGAGGAGGGAGCCTGATGTGGGGCTCGATCCCAGGACCCTGGGATCATGACCTGAGCCGAAGGCGGATGCTTAACGACTGAGCCACCCAGGCGCCCCGAAATTATATGTGATTCTAATTGATATTCACAAAAACCTAACGAGGCAGGATGCCTTCATTTCTTCATCCTTTTATTCATTCAACAAATCACATTAATTGCTATCTGGTGCCAGGCACATTATAAGGCACTGTTGATTCAGTGGTGAGCAAGGTAGATCCGGGCTCAGCCTCAAGGAATTTATAGTCAAGCATGAGCAGGTATAATTAACATTCCTATTACCAGAGTTCAGGTAAATTTGTATCTGTCTATAACACAGAGTCTCTGAGACCTCATTCATATTCAAGTCCCCCCATCTTATAGAGGTGAGATGACTGGGGAACTCAAGGATGCCTCCATGGGCATTTATGCATGGAGCTTGGAAAGTGCTAGAAGCTGTGCACAGGTCATTGGAAAACACTTCTCCCTGAATGTGGGATTACTTTTGAAGGGGGGGTAAGGCTATATAATTCTGATTTAGTGGCTTAAGTGTGTCATCTTCCTCTGGGTGTGGGACTTTCAAAGACCAGAGCTGAGGTTTTCCCTATCTGTATAGACCTCTAATTGAATTTCTTTGTAGCCAGCCAGGCACAGAGGTTTGCACTTACTCCACTTAGATGAGTAGAGGTGCACTCAGTCAATGTCATTAAGTAAGGGGGTTTTAGACAAATGAGAGACTGCTGGTATCTACTTGGCAGATGCCAGCCTCCCGCCCAGAGGTGTCCGTCTAAAGAGCTCCCTGTGGTATTGGCAGTGATGTGGGTGACTGGCCGTGAGGACAGGCACATGTGAATTTTTAAATGCCCATGGAGAGTGTAGAAGTCGCTGTGGCAGAAATTGCATAGTTGAGGCTTCCTCTGTCTGGGTGCACGCTCCTTTAGAGGATGGACTTGGCAGGGAGGAGTCTTTACCCCTCCCACACTTCCCAGGGCAGCTCTTGAGAAAGGTGTGTAGACGAGGTCAATTCCCGTGGCTCTGTCTGCCTGTGATGGTTCTGGGGTGTCCTGGTGCAGCTTAGCAGACAACTTGGGGAGAAAAAAGCTCAGCCAAAGCCTACTTCGTTTAAGATTTAAAAGGATGACAACAGCATCAGTTGTATGACACCAGTTATGAAAAGGCTCAATGAGATGAAGTGGGGTGGATTTATTGACTCTACCCTCTCCCCACCTATAGTCACTATATTCACCCCCAAACACGTGTTGAACATTATCTAGGGAGTGAGGTTAAAGAAAAGGTCCAATTTCCCCATATTACCATCCACATATCATATTTCTGATTATTTTCCTTTGGGTAACAAGAGTTCCAGGGATTTTTACCAGCTGTGTGGCTCGGGGAAAATTGCTTGAACTTTCAGAATCTGTTTGCAGATTCTGAAATAGCAGAGCAAAGGTGAACTCTGCAAAATCGGGAAAATCAAAGCACTTTCTTCGCGTGGGATTTTAAGCACAGTGCTCACTTCTTAGTAAGCACCGACTAGGCGCTCACAATTACCCATTTCTTACCCTCTGCTTTGTCTTTGCCAAATTTTGGTCAGAACTCTCTCTTTCCTATAGGGCCCTGAATGCAGCAGCAGTGGACCCTGTCCCTCTTCTTAGTTTCTCCTGGGAATCAGCTGGCCACAGCCAGACCCTCTTCCAGTCAAACCGCACTGGTCATTTCTCCTTGCTTGCCCAGATTCCCCTCCAAGGATTCTGGTTATCTCTGCCTGCCTCTTACCATATAAAAGAAAACCCTTTTTCTGTTTGATTTTGAGATGCTTGCAGACCTTGTGGTCACTAATCCCTCTCCCTCTATTTCGATAGCCCCTTTCCATCCCTCACAGTAAGACTTTGAACAGAAGTCTCTCCTCCCTGAGTCCTGATAAGTTTTTCTTTTGACAGCACTTAATAAACATTAGCTAGTAATGATGAATAGTCTTTTTGATCAGTTTGCCAGTTTTAACCAGTATCAAGATTCAGTGAGAGAAAGCCAGGCAGCCCAGGGCAGACCAGCTTCCATTGATGGTATCTGGTGGACTCAGAAACGGCTAATGGTTTAAGTCTTTAGGTCTGAGTACCTTCCCAAAATGCCCGGCCTTCGGTTGTTGCCTTTTATTTTCCAAGCAACAGAAAAGAGATAATATACACTGCTTCACTCCTTTGTGTCTGAGCATTCAGGTGTCCACTTGGTTTGGGAAGAAAATGAGTTTCTCTCTAGTTCTGATTTAGGGATGCATGTGACATGCATGTGCTGCCCAGGATGGGTCCACCCACAGTTTCTGCAAGGGATTGATGGTAAGTCACTGCAGGTTGGAGGCCACAAGCCACCCCATGAGTCTACACCTTGCTAGGCTCAAGGCAGCACTACTCACTTCTCAAAGTCAAAATAGGGTCAGGATGCACTCTGTGGTCTGGCTTCCTGGGGCGTTCCTTCTCCCTGGAATTGTTTTGCTAAATTAAGGAGAAGAAGGGGAATTCTGCTTGGAAAACTACCCTGCAGAAGGTGGTCTTTGGAGTTTAAGGATCCCTTGTATTTGTTTGAATAGCAGAGAAGGTGAATGAGCAGGTGAGCACCGACAGACTCCTGTCATCCCCTCTTCCTGACTGCTTAACTCCCTGACTCAGTTTCTCCTTGCTGGCTTTCCCTGCCCCTTACTGTTTCCTTTCTTTCTCTCCTGGTTTTGGCTCCCTCTTATGTAAATGGCACTTTCCCTTGACTGGGCCTACCTGTCTATACCTGTCTACACTACAGAACCAAAGGGAGGCACCAAGAGTTACAGACTTCTTTATGACCTTTCATGTTCAAGGCAGCAGAAATTCCCAAATGGGGGGAGATTTTGTTATCAGGGTAACTTATGGGTAGACTATCCAGCCTTGAGGCGACCACCAGCATAGCTCCTTGACAAACGACAGTCTTTTCTTGACCAAACTTTAGACTCTGAGCCCCCTTTCCTTTCCTCTGAGCCTTGTCCTATAGAGCCCAGTTGTCACAAGAATCTTGCTAAGTCAGTCTTGTGAGAATCCCCACCCTCTGTATCTGATCCCCCTGGATATCGGATCAAATTCCCTCACCCTCCACCATCCCCTGGTGATGATCTCTGATCACCCAGGTCTGCCTTCAGCAAGAGTCCCGTTACAATGGCTCTGTTTAACCAGATCCCCTCCAGTCCCTGATGTTTCTTCCTACTACTTTTCCCTTCACTGACCCCACCCTGCGCCTTGGGTATAAATCCCCACGTGTCCGTGCACTATTTAGGAGCTGAGCCAGTTCTATACTGAGGCCTCTTTCCCCCTATTGATGGTTCCTGAATAAAATCTGTTTACTGTTTTACCCCTACTCCCACCCCTGGTTTTCTTTAACCACTACAGTAAAGACTCTGCAAATCATGTTTTGGTTGTTGATCATAATGGCTGGAAAGTTACCTTTAAAAATTGTTTTTACTCCTCCCAACTCAATTTTTCATTGTTTCTTTTCTAAAGAAATCTATCCTTCCTCTCCCCATTAAAAAAAAAAAAATCCCACCCAATTTTTGATCACCTGATTAAGTTTTGCATGCTTAATGCAAGATTTCAGAGTAACTGGACACCCAGAATAAAGACAGAAGGCTGTATTTATAGTTCAAATTATTATACAGCAATTGATAGTTGTGGTTAGATTTAAAGTCCTGTCTCTGATAATAGGAAACAGGATCACAGCTTATCTCTCTCTCTAAGGCTTTAGAATGGTCCTGTAATTCAAGGCTTATCTCTGGGAATGCATGGCTTTTAAAAGTGTAAATCTTTTCTCAGCTCTGATAATTGCCATCTTTCCGTATGAGACAAAGCTAAGCTAAGGATAAGAATGTCAGTTTTATTTTTTGAGGTCTTCGTATGAGCGAATTCTACCCTGATGGCATGAATTGGACCAAATACGTCTACTCTAGATTTTCTGATTTAGCATAATTAACTTGATGTTCTATTCTATTTGGATGGTTTTATTGACAAAAAAAGATACAGAAAGAAGCCATAAGATGTTAGGGTTAAAGAGTGAACTCGTGTCTGTGACCCCCTTACAAAGCCCCAGGAGTCGCATTTTTGATCACTTTTATTATGCCTGATATATTCTATATTGCCTTTCTTTATCTATTTCCAGTCCAGGAACCAAGAACACTTACTGGGTTTCTCCTTGTGTACCTGTATCTGTAAGGTTTTCTTCTTTCTCTGAGATTCCCCATCTGTTGTAGTCTGTTCAGGCTTCCATAATAAATACCCATGGACTTGGTAGCTTCCTGGTTCATATATGGCTGTCTTCTTGCAGTGTCCTCATCTGGTGGAAGGGACTAGAGAGCTCTCTCTCAGATCCCAGTCCCATTAAGGAGGGCTCCACCCTCATGACCTATAACCTCTCAAAGATCCCCACCTCCTAATACTAGCAACTGGGGGTTAGGATTTCAACATATGAGTTTGAGGACGACACCAGCAGTCCATAACAGCATGTTTGCATGTCCTGGCCTGCCAGGAAGTTCAAATCTTGACCTCCTTTAAGGCTGGGGCTTCATAAGCCACGGATCAGGCATTAGGGCAGTTTCCCTGGAAGATTTTGTAGGCATCATTGACACCTAGGAATTATAGTCTTTGTTCCTTAATAAATAGGCTGGTCATCCTCAGTTAATGGGATTTAAACGAGACATTTCTGGAATGGTTACAAATTTGGTTTATCCAATTATATCATTACAGATTCCTACGGAACCTATGCAAATAGTCACATTGCCATGAGACTCGATCCCAGGACCCTGGTGGAAGGCAGCTGCTTAACTGAACCACCCAGGTGCCTGGTAAAGAATATTTTAAATACAAGGACATTTTAAATTGAGGGGGAGGGGAATCTTAAAAATTAATTTAATAGGCTATTCTTTACTTTTCAATGTGTGATATTTCTGACTCATCCTGCTATGTCTACAATGGTGAAAAAAATCATGTTAATCACCTAGGTATAATTTTACTTGTACCTAGTGATATGGTGAACCGAGTCTCTCTTTTTGACTTGAGAGCATCCATATTGTTGACTTGCTAAATGGGTCACCTCTACAATAGTGTTGAGTTATTTGAAAGTTTGGAGGATACCAACCCTGATTGTTTTGGCATCCTTCTTCGTTCCTAAAGGTGCTGGGATGGGTTCTGGTCCCCCATAAGATTCCCTGCCCTGCCCTGAGCACTAGTCCTCATCCACAGGCTCTGGTTCTCCCTGGTCCCTGCAGCATTCTTGGGATCGGGCTGAAGGATCTGATTTCCTAAGATTCAGGACCATTCCTCCTTCCCCTGTCACTTCTCACCCTTTCCCTCAGGGTCCTAGCCTTCTGTTTTCAGATCAGCCAACCAAACAGGGCCCATGAAGACAGGATTAAATCGACATTTGTAGTAATCGTTTCTTTTTATTTTCTGTATTTTTGATGCTTTGACATCTTGAGGACTTGCTGACCCTCGAGGGACTGCCCCTTCCAGGGTTGGTTAATTCCTAGAGATGGCAAATGACTCATCTGTGAATATGCCTTTCACATGCAAAACAACCAACCCAGAGTCCAGACCCCGATCCACCTCTTCTACTGAGCTTTTCCACACCAGGCTTCCCTCCGCCTGCCCCCATCACCCAAGGCCAGGTACCAGACAAGTAAGGACCGCCTTGACACCCCAGAGCCTGCTGAAATGATCCAAACTAGCCAATCCTAAGCCTGCTTACCTTGCCTCATGCATTCCTTCCCATGGAAACCACAATAAAGGTTCTTGCCCACATTTCCCCCTTGCTCCTTCGCCTCCTGATCCACCCTACTTGTTTCCTTGTGGCCTTGTGACATGGTGTGTCCCCTCCTATCAGGTTCTGTGAGCATAACAAACTATCTCTACAATGGTAGTAATCTCCTGATCTGTTGGCCTCGCCCTTATCTGAATAAAAATAAAAGCTACATTTTAAAGCAATGTTAGAAACACAAGGTATTACTACCTTCCCTGAAAATATGGTGGAAATCAACCTCCTCCCCCATCCCAAAGGAAGAAAAATACTTCTCACTCTTAACTCTTCAGTTATTTCACCCCCACCCCTCCAATGAGCCAAGGAAGGTAAGGATGGACTTCCCATCACAGAAAGGAAGTACTGGAAATTTCATCCCACCAGATAAGATTTGGTGGTCTACTCTGATATATGTTTCTTTTCAAATCCTCTTCCTGTTTTTGGTTTTCCTATAAATATTTAAGGTGTATAACTTGATGATTTGATATGTCTGTACATTGTGAAGTAATCACTTCAATCAAGTTAATGAACATCCATCACCTCACATTGTTCCTTCCTTCCTTCCTTCCTTCCTCTCTCTCTCTCCCTTCCTCCCTTCCTCCCTCCCCTCCCCTCCCCTCCCCTCCCTTCCCCTTCCCTTCTTTTCTGTGGTGTGGACACTTAGGATCTAACCTCTTAGCAACTTCCAAGTATGTAGTACAGTATTGTTACCTATAGTCACCATGCTATATATTAGATTTCCAGAACTTGTTCCTGTTGCATAACTGAAACTTTGTACACCTTGACCAACATTTCCTCCTTTTGCCCTCCCCTCATCTCTACTATTCTTCTCTCTGCTTCTACCAGTTTGACTATTTTAGATTGTGTGTATGAGCAAGATCCTACAGTATTTGTCTTTCTGTGTCTGGCTTATTTCACTTAGCATGATGTCCTCCAGGTCCAGTCATATTGTCACAAATGGCAGAATTTCTTTTCTTTTTTTTTTTTTTTTTAAAGATTTTATTTATTTATTTGAGAGAGAGAGAATGAGAGAGAGCACATGAGAGGGGGGAGGGTCAGAGGGAGAAGCAGACTCCCTGTCGAGCAGGGAGCCCGATGTGGGACTCGATCCCGGGACTCCAGGATCATGACCTGAGCTGAAGGCAGTCGCTTAACCAACTGAGCCACCCAGGCACCCCAGAATTTCTTTTTTAAGGCTGCATAATAGTCCATCATAAGTTTATACCACATTTTCTTTATCCATTCATCTATTGATGGACATTTACGTTGTTTTCATATCTTGGCTTCTGTGAATAATGCTGCAGAAAATATAGGAGTGCAGGTATCACTTGGAGATCTTGATTTCAATATCAATTTCTTTGGATAAATATTCAAAGGGAGATTGCTGGGTCATATGGTAGTTTTATTTTTAACTTTCTGAAGACCCCTCATACTGTTTTCCATAATGGCTATACCAATTTACATTCCCACCAATACTGTACCAGGGTTCCCTTTTCTCCATATCTTTATCAATACTTATTTATTATTTTATTCTATTTATTTATTTTTAAAAAGATTTTATTTATTTATTTAATTGACAGAGAGAGAGAGACAGCAAAAGAGGGAACACAAGCAGGGGGAGTGGGAGAGGGAGAAGCAGGCTTCCCGCCGAGCAGGGAGCCCGATGCGGGGCTCGATCCCAGGACCCTGGGATCATGACCTGAGCTGAAGGCAGTCACTTATCCAACTGAGCCACCCAGGCACCCCTTTATTTATTATTTTAAACAGTCATCCTAGCATGTGTGAGGTATATCTCATTTTGGTTTTGATTTATATCTCCCTTGATGATTGAGCACTTTTTAATGTACCTGTTGGCCATTTGTATGTCTTATTTTAGAAAAATGTCTATTCAGGTTTTGCCTATTTTTCAATTGGATTATTTGGGGTTTTTTTGGCTCTTGACTCATATGAGTTCTTTATATATTTTGGATAGCAACCCTTTATCAGATATATGGTTGCAAATATTTTCTCCCACTCTGTAGGTTGTGTTTTCATTTTGTTGATTGTTTTCTTTGCTGTGCAAAAGCTTTTTAGTTTGATGCAGTCCTACTTGTTTATTTTTTTCTTTTCCTGCCTGTGCTTTTGGTATCATATCCAAAAATTTGTTGCCAAGACCGACATCAAGGAGCTTTTTGTCTTACGTTTTCTTCTGGAGTTTTAGGGTTTCAAGTCTTATGTTTATGTCTTAAATCCATTTTGAGTTGATTTTTGTGAATGTTTAAGATAAGGGTCCAGCGTCACTTTTTTGCATGTGGCTGGCCAGTTTTCTAATACCATCTATTGAGACTATCTTCTCCCCATTATGTATTCTTGGCGCCCTTGTCAGAGATTAGTTGATTATATATGTCTAAGTTGAGTTCTAGGTTCTCTATTCTGGTCCATTGGTCTGTGTTTTCCATTTTTTATGCTAGTACCATACTGTTTTTCTTACTGTAACTTTGTAATATAATTTGAATTCAGGAAGTGTTTTATCTATAGCTTTGTCCTTCTTTCTCAAGATTGCTTTACTATTCAGGGTCTGTGGTGGTTCCCTATGAATTTAGGATTGTTCTATTTCTTTGATTTTTTTTTTGCTTGAACAGGGCTCTGGGACCTTCCCACTTGGCTGCCCAATTCTCACAGAGGTACATCTGTGGATGGTGGTCAAAATGGATGCTTCGTGTGGCGGTATGAGGGCTGGAATCTCCATTCTGCCATCTTGCTGAAGCACAACAGTGAACATGGACTGACAGGCCACACTGCTCTGTGTCTGTCTGCTTCTGTGAACTTTCATGAAACCCAACTCCTCACGGCCTTATTTCTGCCTCCATTTATAAGAATTTTGTATTGTATTATCTAATTCTTCTGATTTCTTATGTTTTAGGTTTTAAAATTTTATCAAAATCTCATGTTTTGAGGGACATTAGAATGTTTCAATTGTAAACAGAAACCAAATTAATACAATATTTATCTTTGCTGATAGAAAGCAATTGGCCATGGCTTTCCAGTTTGACTTCCAGAGCATTCTTTTTTTTTTTTTTTTTAAGAGAGGGATGGGAGGAGAGGTGTCAGGAGAGGAGCAGAGAGAATCTTAAGCAGGTTCCATGAAAGTGCAGAGCCCAACGTGGGGCTTGATCTCATGATCTGAGCTGAAATCAAGAGTCACATGCTTAACTGACTGAACGACCCAGGTGCCCCAATTTCTAGATCATTATTTTTTTTTAAGATTTTATTCATTTATTTGAGAGCAAGAGGGAGCATGCACGGATGGGGGGGGAGGGGCAGAAGGAAGAGGGAGAAGCAGACTCCCGCTGAGCAGCTGGGTTAATTACCTGAGCTGAAGGCAGATGCTTAACCGACTGAGCCACCCAGGCGCCGCATCCAGAGCGTTCTTAACATAAGTGCTTACTCTGGCCAATTCCTATTTGAGTATCTATTAAAGTAGAGTTTTTCCTTGATGACTTAATGGGAGGAAATCCTTTTAGCAGATTATTCTCACTGCCCACAACCACCTTGGCCCAGAGCTTGGTGCCTCTTATCTTATAAAGGAACTGCTAAATACAAAAGCCTCCAAACTAATGTTCCTGCTTCCAGCCTCACTAAGTTACCCTGTGTATTAGTTTCCTAGAAATGCCGTAGCAAAGTATCACAAGTTTGCTGGCTTAAAACAGCAAAAATGTGTTCTTTCACAGTTCTGGAGGCTAGAAGTCTGAAATCAGGGTGTCAGGAGGGCCACATTCCCCTTGAAGCCTGTAGGGAAGGGTCCTTTTCCAGCTTCTGATGGCCCCATGCACCCCTCAGGTGGTGCCAGCCTTACTCCAATCTCGGCCTTGGCCAAGGTCACCCTCTTGCCATATGTCTCTGTCTCCCCATGGCATTCTCCTCTTGTTTCTTATAAGGACACCAGTCATATCGGATCCAGGGCCTGCCCTATTCCTTATGACCTCATCTGAACTAATTATACCTGCAAGGAACCTATTTCCAAATAAGATCACATTCACAGGTACCAGGGGTTAGGACTTCAACAAACGGGGGGTGGGGGGTGGCGGATACAGCCTGGGGGAGGTACAGCCTGGGGGTGGGGAACAATTCAGTTACTAATTCCTTGTTTACCATAAGCACATTAATCTTTCTGTGATACTATTTTTTTTTTCCATGTCACTATTATAGAGAACACAAAGAAACAATCTTGAGGTATTTCTAGCAAAAACCTGAAGAAAAGAGAGGGAAACATTGTCCTCTGATAGCTAAACTATACACAGGGGGTTAGCGAAGGGAGGTAGAACAACAACCTAAAGAAACAAAGCAGCTTCTAACCTAAGACCCAGCAGCAACCGGATCAACACTGTGTTATTCTGTCTGTGTCCTTGCTCCCTTTCTTCATAGCTGGGTGATTTGGACAATCTGCTTAACCTCTCCACGCCTCAGATAGCCTGTCTTTGCAGTGGAAATGGTCAGACCTCCCTTTGGTTGGTTGTATATATAGGGCACTTGGAGTGTCTGGTGTGTGGTAAGTGCGAGGCAGTAATTCTCACAATAGTGATCACACACCAAGTATGTGCTGCACCCAGGACTCTGGGTGCAAAAGGCAGAACCAGCTTAGTCCAAAGGTGGACAGTTTTGGTGAGTACAACGTGGACAGCGGACCAGCTGGAACTGGGGTGGTGAAAGTCACCCGGACTCTGTGCTTCTGTGGACTATTTGGGACCCTTTTACAAAATTGTGTTGCCTGGGTGAGTGAAACCAGGTTACTTCGCAGATCTTTTTCCTCAATCTTGGGCTGGGTCAAAGAGCTTTTAATCCTCCTCTCTGCCTCCAGCTACCTACCCCTCTAAGAAAAAAGGGTGAGGAAAATAAGTATTGTTTTGTTCACAAAACCTTTACAGTAAGGATAACTTTAATTATGGAGAAGCTGAAAGGATCTCATGAAACTCCAGTTTTCTCAGCAACACACACCAAAAGGCCCTTTATTGACATACCTGATCCTCAGTCACTATTTGCCTAGTTTTTGCTCTCAGTGACCAATTTATCACCAAGTTCTGAAGCTTTCAGTCATAGCGCTCTAGATGTTCCCATGGGTCCTGAAAACGGAACCCAGTGGTCTTCTCCCTTTGTTTCCCTGTTTACTTTACCACCCCAGGCTTTGTTTTGGATTATTAAAACAGCGTATGCAGTAGAACATATCCACAGGATAGATGAGGAAAGATAAACAACACCAGGACTTTTCTGTTTTCAGTTTTGCTGAGACTTATTTTGTCTTTGCTCAATAGCATTTCTTGCTCTTGGTGAGAAATGGAGCTTTTAATAAATGCAGTCTCATGGGAAAATGATATCACATTATCAAGCCCAAACCAGCAGATGATATATGAAATATATCAAAATACTATATGAAATATATCAAAAATACTATATGAAAAGCATTCTTAGCTTTGGTTTTCATTCTCTCTTGCTTTCACTTTCCTTCCTGGAGGAAATGGAATACTTCACTCGAATTAGTAGACTGAGAAAATTATCTAATATAATTATCTGAATAATATTATAAGGATACTTTTATGTATACTTGTGGGATATAAAAATATCATAAACACAAATGTGATTCATAGGCACATTCACAGATGCCGACACAAATGCAGTAATTAGCACTTCGATAGGCGGACCCAAGACCCCAGCAAGATGATAGTGTTTGTAACCATCATCGTTCCTATGCCTGCTTCAGAGGGTTGCCGTATTAATATACAAAACCCCATTGCACCTACTTTCCTTCTAACCGTTCAAGGTTGATTATTACCCCGATAGGAGCTGTGGAGGGGCATATTCACTCTTTTCCAATCCTTTGTTCGGACTAGACCCAGGCCGTTGTGCGTGGAAGCGGGCTTAGGTGTGGTTAGCTGAGGCTGTGTTTGCAGGCCAACAAAATGAGCAGCTTTTACTCTGATAGTACCATAAAAAATCCTGTTGTCTGTAGTATGTCCTAGTAGCCTCAGTTCATTCTGGGATTTAGTGCTCTGAATTCCCATGGGATATAATGAGCTGTCTTAACATAGATTTTGATAATGCTTAGAACTGCTGTACTTCGCTGTTGATGGAATCAAATAAAAAAAAACAGATCTATACTTAGCAAGCAGGGACTTTATTCTAAAGGATTGTAGGAGTGGGAGAGAAAGCTATAACCATAACGTCTGTAAGTGGCTCAAGAGTCAGGAAAAAAAAAAGATTTTCTTTTATAGGGATGAATAAATGAGGCTAGAAGGACCAGGTGAGCAAAATGGTTAGATAATGGATCAGAGACTATTTGACCCTCAGGCCAGGCTTTTCTTGGAGGGGTTGTGTGCTACTCAGGCTGAGGGTGGGCCAAAGTTCAGGGGCCTGAAGGAAGGAGAGACGCTTCACCACAGTTGGGTGAAAAAGCAGTTTTGTTCCCATTCATTGTTGGGCAAAAGCAGTTCAGCAAATCCTTTATGAGGCCAACAATGGAGATTGCAGGGTGCGGATCTGGCCTTGTCGGAGGTAAACAAGGGGGACGTCTGTGAGTCTTATCTAAGTCATAATGAGGAAGGGGGGTTCTTTATAGGAAGTCGCAAAGAGTGAGGGCATTCCTTAACCTTCACCGTTTTCCGGAATCACTGGGCTCAGGTAGAATCCAACCGCGTCGAGGGTTGTGCTTATGAGGGACCTGGTATCTTTATAAAGGCCAAGTTGCCAGGCCATGCTCTAACTTAACCTGGGAGAAGGTAAATCCCCACCACCTGGGACAGAAAGACTTCATAAGGAAGGTCAACCACGGGAGTGTTTCTCCTCAGGAAAGGTTTTTGTTTAGGAGAAAGATTGCTCTGGAGAGAGTTTGTTTTTCCTTTCCAAAGCAATCTTTTTCATGAAACCCAAGGAAGGAGCTGACTAGGACGTTCTGTTCTTTGCCGAAGAAGAACAAAATCATGTTAATAAGGCAATTTTAATAGAGAATTACGAGTGGGGCTTAGATGGGGAGTGGGTGGTGATTCCAAAGCTGAGAAGGTATATCATGGAAGGCAGGTTTTATTTTTGTTTTCATTTGGTCTATGTTTGGTATTGCTCATTTATGATGTCCACTTCTGGTCTGTATTTGCTTGGATATTTATAAATACTTGATTTTTCGTATGTACAAAAAATGTGGCAGTTCTGCGTGTATTCTTAGTTGTTAAAACCTGCCCTGCTCTGGCTTTGATGTATTATAGACACCAGCAAGACTTCATCTCACAGCTAATAAAATCAGAGCATAGGCCAGGAGAAGACAAAATCCCTTTCTTGGATTTGCCCCATCCCTAACCTGTGACAGGAAGAGCAAACCCGGCTGAGGTCAGCTTCTATTGTCTATCTTAGGATTTGTGCTTCCAGCATCGAACTACAAGCAGCACATACAAATGATAACGATGACCTGATACAGTCCTTTAAATAGATGGGTATTGCTTAGGCTCCGTGTCTTATGCAATTAAATAAGAAAATTGTTTCATAAGGAGGGCTTTTAAAACTCCAGTGTGTATGTTAATTACTAAGCTTTGTGCTTGAAAATAGAAACAATAAAATTGTAACCCATCTTTCATATTTACGTGCATCGTAAGAGATTTTTATATGCAAGATGTTTGTAAGATTGGATGGGGCCTTTATTCTGGAGTGTCTCTGTATGTGGCTATCAAAGACATCATTTTCTCCTTTTTCCCTTTCTTTTTGTGTTTTGTGTTTTTTGCCTGGTACGTTTAATCTTTCATATCCCCTAGCTTCAGTATACATGAATTGATGATTGAATAAATTAAGGATAAGCATACTGTTCTGTTCTTCTAAAACCTGTATTTATTGCTGTGATTTATCTAACAATTTACATAAAGTGCTAGTTAGTACAGCTGAAATTATTAATTCTTCAGAGAATGAGATGTTCAACTGTTTCCACAGCTCCAGGCAATTTTTCCACATTGAAATGCAGGAATTACACAGACCACAACTTGTTTTTTGAATTAAAATACATCATTGATGCTAATTTTAAGGAAGTCTCTATATTGTACTCCTATTTAACCAAACATCACATTTCCTCATTAAAATATCAGCATCCATAATGAAGCACTTTGCTTTATAATTTAAAATGTCCCACTATGTTGAAGGCACATTTGGACATTTAAATGTAATTCTGCTAATGTACTGATTAATTTATGTTATTCTCTGCCACTCACGTGGCAGATTTTAATTGCAATTAGTTAGCTGCTGTCGGGTCTCAGCATGCTGAAGGCTGGGGGGAAAGCCTGATCACCGTGGAACAATTACTGGGACTTTTGAGCAGGGCTGGCATTGGGGGGGGCAAGAAGAACCATCAAAGTTGTGAGTCCTCAATCTCCTGGTAATAGCTATGCTTGGGGGGTCAGCATTTGCTCTGAGGAAAAAGCCAAATAAATGGGAATTATCTGAGCACCATAATACAATTAAGCTGTCACAACAACTTTGGGGACTGATCTTTTGTACTCTTTCCACGTCTGTCCGGCTGCTTGGGGGCTGATGCAGCGGGGAACGTGCTCTCGCTAGCATTCTGGGCTTTTGATGTGTGTAATGTACAGCTGTAACAAGGCATGGGGTGCAACACCCGCCTTTCACTCAGTATTGTTGAGCTACAAATTCATATAATTAATTTTAAAAAGCCATTACTTTGATCTTCATAAATATGCCCAGGATTCACATGGAAAACCGCGAGGGGAATTTTCTCAGGAGGATGATGATAGGGCCAAAATGCAGTTTCATTAGGGTCTACTACTTGTCTCTAAATGAGGCTCCCCCCCCAACCTCATGCTTTGTTTCAGCGGCTGCTATTACCAGCTGCACTGCTATATTATGCAGAAAATCTGCTTGCTTACCCTGCAAACAAACTGCCTCGCTTCAATGAGCTATTTGTCATGCTCTGCTAAGCTTTGCAATATATTGCTATAATTTTGGTTAAAGCACTTTTAGTTCTTACGCTGGTTATATTGTCTTGACTATAGGGCAGTAGTGTTTAGCAATAAGATGAAGACAGTCTGCAGTATTCATTACTAGCGAGGCACAGAGAAGGGAGCTCTCGGCTCCTTGAACCTGGGTTCGAATCCTACTTCTGCCACTTTCTGCTCTCTCTGGACCTCAGTGTTCTCAGCTCTTGGGTGGGGGTAACAAGGAATGACCCCTAGCTCAAGATTGTTTTGTAGGGCACATTACACATGCAGGTAAAGGAGTTTGTGGGGCGCCTGGGTGGCTCAGTCGTTAAGCGTCTGCCTTCGGCTCAGGTCATCGTCCCAGGGTCCTGGGATCGAGCCCCGCATCGGGCTCCCTGCTCAGTGGGGAGTCTGCTTCTCCCTCTCCCTCTGCCCCTCCCCCTGCTCGTGTGTGCTCTCTCGCTGTCTCTCTCTCTCTGTCAAATAAATAAATAATTTTTTTTTTTAAAAAGGAGTTTTGTGAACATTAGATTGTAATGTTTAAGGCTTGATGTTACAGCAGTGTTTTTACCTTTGTGTGTGTGGTTTTTTTTTTTTTTTATTGTTGAAGTGATTTTAACTTATAACAAAAATGCTGCCAGAAAGAAATGAAATAAAAAAAAAACCCCTACTCTTCTCATTCTTTAGTACATTGTTTCTAATAACTCTAACAAATGGGGTAAAATTAAACAGGAAGAGTTTTAAGTGGTTAAATGGTAGGGTTTTCAAAAGCCATTATGGAAACGAAATTTACCCCTTGTTCAATAAAATGCAACAAGATTGCAAGCAATCCCCAAATTTCAGTGGTTTAACACAACAGAAGATTATTTCCAGCTCCTGCTGCATGTCTAGGGGTTTTGCTGGCTGTCATCACACCAGGACCCAGGCTAATGGAGACCCTAGCTTGTTGTTCCTTTTATTAAAAAAAAAAATTGTGGCAAAAAACACACCAGATGAAATTTGTCATCTTAGTCGTTTGTAAGTGCACAGTTCGGTGGTGTTAAGTCCATTCGGATTGTTGTACTACTAGAGACGGTATCTGGACATGCGTTTCCGAGGACACCAAGGCAGGAGAAAGGGAAGCAGGGACATGTGCACTTTAGTGCTTCATTCTGGAAATGATGCACAAAACCTCTGTTCTCATTTCATTGGCCCCATCCAGTCAGGTGGTCACTCCTGACTTCAAAGGGGGCTGGGAAGTGCATCCCCACATCCCCCGAAAGAGAGGAGAATTGAAAGACTCAGTGAGCAGCACTAAGACCACTACAGTTTTTCTCTGTTGAATTTAGGAAAATGGATTGTCCGCCCCTGGGAAGCTGACTAGCTCCTGACAGCCCAGGAAGGGGCATCAGAGCGTAGCGAGGACGGTTTTGATGGTAGGCACCGTCTTCCTAATTGGAGGGGTATCCTTATCACCCCACATACCTCTGCTACCTGCTCTGGGTACTTCTGTTTCTCCTGCATCCTCAGCTACTCAAATGGAGCCTGACCTTAAGGCCTAGTCCAAACCTTGTGTGTGTGAGAGCAAGTCCCAGGCAACTCACTCTTTGGCTCAGAGGCTCATTCACTCTCTCCCCCAACTCTTAGTGACCAAGCTGTCTGTCTGACACTGTGCTGGGCATTAGGGGTATAAGAGGAATATCATCTTAAGGGCCCTTCACCCTTTCTTCCCTGAACATTGTATACTTTTCCTTTAGTTGCCTTTTATTCACAATCCCAGGCTTTAGTCTGCCTTATTTTGTTAGAAATTCTGGCCTTAGGAGTGGAAAGGAAATATTTGGACCCCACTTGGCTTTATATTTTCACATCCCAAGTGAACCCATCTTGGCTCTGGTCCCCAGAATGCTGGGGTCTTTTTATTTTTGAAGATTTATTTATTTTTAGAGAGAGAGAGGATGAGAGAGAGAGCACAAGTGGGAGGGGCAGGGGGAGAAGGAGAGAGACTCTTAAGCATGTCCGGTGTGGAGCCTGGCCTGGAGCTCCGTCTCACAGCCCTGAGATCACTACCTGAGCTGAAATCAAAAGTCGGACACTCAACCGACTGCACCACCCAGGTGCCCCAGAATGCGGGGGTCTTAATGATGGTCTCTGAGAAGGGGCTATGGATTCTAGTCTCTTTTGTTGTCCACACTATTTTTATAAGCTCTGATATTCAGACTTGGTGGCGGAGAGGACTTCTCAAAGACGATAGAGAGCATGCTGTGTTTGTGACATGGAAGAAGTTTAGATGGTGCTGTAGGGCTGCTGTGTATGATTGTGTATGTTGTGCACTGAACAACCATGGGGTGTGACTTTTGCACCATAGTGTTTGTGATTGCCCATTGTGCCGTGGAGTTGGGCAGTGACAACCTGTTAAGCCACACACTGGCTCCAGGGGCTTAGAGAGAAAGAGAGAGAAAGAGGAGGTAAAAATGGTGGCAGAGAGGATCAGACATGCCACATAATGCAGAGCCTTGCAGCCGTGTTAAGGAGTTTGGAATTCCTTCAAAGGAAAGTGGAGCCAGTGAAGAAATTGAAGCATGAACGGGGCATATGAAGAGTGGATTGGAGAGGGGCCAGCCTAGAAGTGGGGAGACCAGTTGGGAGAGACCATCATTTGAGAGATTGTGTGGATCAGGGTCTTAATGATAATGTGGATGGTGAGAAGTGGAAGAGTTGAAAGACATGCAGAAGGTGGTATCACTAGGATGCCTTAAGCCTGGCCTTGCTTGGACACATTCTCTTTTCTATAGATGTTTTCTTTATTTGCTTCACTTGCATGTTTTGTTTCACTAAGTCCATTTTGATCATTTTAAAGACAGATATTGCATGTCCAATTTCTTGGACATACTTAAATATTTGGACTCAAAATATTCAATAAATGTTAACTGACTCATCATCAATTCACTTGCCACCTGATCTGAATTAGCATGCCAGAAACCAGTCTCCTGTGTTTGGATGGAAGGTATGACCAAAGAGAGGTCCCAAGGGGACAGGTGCTTCCCCAAGAAGCATTTCCAAGGGGCCTGATGCACTGGCAGAATTTCCCTAGGCCACCAGACAGACAGAAATAAAGTGATGTTTCTAGAGCTTTACAGATACTGTCACCGGGGTTATTTATCTTGATGCATTTTACTCACTCACCCAAAGGGTCAATTAATCAAACTCAGAGGACTCTTCCAAGAGAAAGGTTGTAGGAGATATAGAAATGCAAGTCATAGTCCCTGCTTGGAAACAACTTATATTCTACCCAAGTACATTCCTAAGAAGCTAGGCAGAAACACATGGAACAGCTAACTGAATAATACCATTGTCTCCTTCATGTGTTAATTTCCTATTGCTGATGGAACAAATTGCCACAAATTGGGTGGCACAATACACATTTATTACTTTCTAGCTCTATAGGTCAGAAGTCTGATGTGGCTTAAAATCAAGGTGTCAGCAGGGCTGTATTCCTTTCTGGGGACTAAGGCAAAATCGTGTGTTTCCCTTCTCCAGTTGCGAGGGTTGCCAGCCTTCCTTTGCTTGTGGCTCCTTCCTCCATCTTCAGTGCCAGCAACTTGACATCTGTCTCCAACCCTCTGTTTACATGCACATCTTTCTCTCTTTCTTCTTCCTCCCTCTTCTGCTTTCAAGGACTCTTGTGATTACGTCACTCCTATTTGGATAATCCAGGATAGTCTGGGTCCATTCCGAGGTCCCTAATTTAACCACATTTGCAAGGTCCCTTTTGCCATGTATTCTAACGCAACCACAGGTTTTGGGGATTAGGACTGGGGCCTTTGGGGGGCCGTTATTCTGCCTCCCACACAGACTGACAGTGGGTCAGAGCACTTGCTCTGGACGAGGCTGCTCCATATTCTTTGTATGCATTTTCTCACTCAGCCTTCCCAGTGCTTGGAGGCAAGACTGTGGTGTCCTTGTAAGCAGGTAAGAAAATCAAGGCCGAGCAAATGACTAGTAAGAAGCTGTGGCAGGCTTTGACCCTGCCTTTTGCAGTGGAAAGAACATGAATGTGGGAACAGGACAGGCAAAGGTGTGAATTCAGGTTCACATCCTGCTTAACTGTGTGATATGTGGCTCTTCGGAGATTCAATTTTCTTATACACACCATGCCTGCCATGTGGCATGTGGCTTTCATTAAGAAAACAGTGCCAATTAAACTAAACTGAGACATATCCCCAATAAAAAAAAACAAAAACAAAAACAAAAACAGAAGAACCAACCAGAAAAACAAAAGCCAAAGCAAAAACAAAAAACTGAATCCCCCCCAGTGCACTGGATGCTGTGATGGAAAAAACACAGGATTTGGTGCAAGACTGATTTGGGATTGAATCCTGGCTCTTACCATGCAGCAGGCTCACTATTGCTGGGCTGATATGTTTTCATTAGCTAATAAATAGAAGGTTCCCTTTTCTTCTGTTCATTCATTAAACATGTTTACAGCAGCAAGCTGGACCCTGGCAGATGTATAGACTGGCATGACTTTCATTGTCATTGTTCAGAGGAGTGGGCCCCTCTATTTCCTGCCAAGTCTGCACCCCCTCACATTTTTTAAAAGATTTTATTTATTTGAGAGGGAGAGAGAGAGAGAAAGCATGAGCAGGAGGGAAGAAGGGTAGAGGGAGAAGCAGGTTCCCCGTTGAGCAGGGAGCCTGACGCAGGACTCAATCCCAGGACCCTGGGACATGGCCTAAGCCAAAGGCAGACGCTTAACCTACTGAGCCACCCAGGTGCCATTTTCACATTTTTTTTTTTTAAAGACTTTATTTATTTGACAGAGACCACGAGAGCAGGAACACAAGCAGGGGGACTGGGAGAGGGAGAAGCAGGCTTCCCACTGAGCAGGGAGCCCAATGCGGGACTCAATCCCAGGACCCTGGGATCATGACCTGAGCCGAAGGCGGATGCTTAACCTACTGAGCCACCCAGGTGCCATTTTCACATTTTTTTTTTAAAAAGACTTTATTTATTTGACAGAGACCGTGAGAGCAGGAATACAAGCAGGGGGAGTGGGAGAGGGAGAAGCAGGCTTCCCGCAGAGCAGGGAGCCCGATGCGGGGCTTGATCCCAGGACCCTGGGATCATGACCTGAGCCGAAGGCAGCCACTCAACGACTGAGCCACCCAGGTGCCATTTTCACATTTTTTTTTTAAAAAGACTTTATTTATTTGACAGAGACCGCGAGAGCAGGAATACAAGCAGGGAGAGTGGGAGAGGGAGAAGCAGGCTTCCCGCAGAGCAGGGAGCCCGATGCGGGGCTCAATCCCAGGACCCTGGGATCATGACCTGAGCCGAAGGCAGCCACTCAACGACTGAGCCACCCAGGCGCCCCCATTTTCACATTTTTAAAGTTTGGTACTGTGGACCAGAAAAGGCTGCATTCTAGTTGGAGTTAAGCATTTCCTTCTGCTCTCTTCAGGAGCTTCCCCTGCTGCTCGCCACGCGTGTTCCCTTTATCCTAGTTTGCAAGATCATTACTCTCTCCCTGCTCCTAGCATCTGGCCTGTGTCGTTATTCCCTGCCGAGTCTACCTCATCAATGTCTCTCCTCCTTACTCTCCACGCCCACTGTCTTAGGTTGCCATCTTCTCTTAACTGGGCGTGAATCCTCCTGTGGAGTTTCCTGCCTCTGGGCTGGTCCCCTGTAGTCCATGGCTCATAACTTTGAAGACCCCTGGGCTCTCTGAATAAAGTGACACCCCAGTCCACCTAGAGGATGATAACAGAGATTCTTGGGGGTGGTGGTGAGGAGGGTTATCTGGGTCTCGCGCTCCCCCTATCTACTCTCTCAGGTTCAGTGATTGGGGGCCTGTGAACTAAATTGACAAAGGACAGATTAATAAGATAAAAGGCATATGTTTCTTTACTGATGTTAATATTTCCACATGCATAGGGGCTTTACAGGAAAGAAGTGAAAGCCTAAAGAAGGGGTTAGATTTGGAAACATATACCAGTATAACCAAGGGCAATGCATTGTGAAGTGACTGTATAAAGGAAAGGGGAATGTGGTCTTCTAGGGGTGGTAAATTGTGAAAAGGTAAATATATGAAGAGACTCATGAAGATAACTCAGAGTTATCTTGGTGCTGACTTTCCATCTTCATCATGGCCATAAAACTCCCCATGGGAGAGTTTTCTCAGAAGTTTCTGCTTTTAGTCAGATAAGAAAAGCACTGAGAAGGTCTGCATCTGTGGATTCTCAATTGACTCCAGCTCAAAATAATCCATATGCTGAAGTGGCATATTTTGGAATGGCATTTTTCCCTTTCAACTCTCTAATATGGTCTAGGTCACATTGTTTGCTAGTCTGCTTATCTGTTTCCTCCTCTGGTTGGTCATCCAGAACTCATCCAGCGCCAAGCCTGTGAATTATTTATCTTTGGATCCAAATACTTACTGATGCTTAGATCCCACATCCCCAGATTCTGATGTAATTGATCTGGGGTGCTGCCTGGGCACTGGGATTTTTAAAAGCTCCCCAAATGATTCTAACCTGCAGGCAGGGTTGAGAACAACTGCCTCAGACAGTATTTTTAAATTTTTTCATGTTTACTTTTAAAAAATATTTTATTTATTTATTTGAGAGAGAGAGAGAGAGAGAGTGAGAGAGAGAGAGAGAGAGCAAGTGCAAGCAAGGGGAATGGCAGAGGGAGAGGGAGAAGCAGGGGGAGATGCAAGGCTCAGTCCCAGGACCCTGGGATCATGACCTGGAGCTGAAAGCAGATGCTTAACCAACTGAGCCACCCAGGCACCCCTCAGACAGTATTTTAGATCCTGCCATTTTCCTAACATTCTCCCAAGCTCTTGGGGAACTTACTCTCAAGGTGTGTCAGTGATGGAGAGGAGGTAGCTGAAACCAACCTCTGGCTTTGGTTTTGTTTTGAAATCAGAGTATATGTGGGGGAGAAGGTGGGGATACTAAGTAGAGACCTAAAATCATATGGGCACCATATTGGAACCAGCATTGCTTTCGAGGTCTCACAATTAGAATGAATTTTAAGGTGTTCTCTAGATCAGACTTCTGTTCTGGCATTTTGGGACTAAGATACTTGGTTTGGGGGGAACCCTCCAACTGAAAAACAACTAGATTCTAAGTAAGACATACTTTCTGATGAATGTCTTAGTTTGAAGCATGGAGGGGATTCCCCCCCCACCCCCCCTTTCTCCAAAAGAGCAAACTGTGAGTGACTCTGGCTGATAAGCCAGCAGGAGGAAAGGGTTATCCTAGGAGCAAATGCCAAAAGCAACATCTTGATGAACAAGTGGCTACTAAACTGAGGACCAGAAGCTGGAAGGCAGCTGGCCTGAAGACTTGGCATTGACTCATCAGTGTAGTGTTTATTGGCCAAAATGCACAGATTAAGGCTATCACAGAGCCAGACATCACAAAGAGGACTTTGACCATGGGCTGTGGAGCTTTAAGCTGCATGGTTTGGGAACAGCCATAATAGCAATATGATGTGGCAGAACTTTGGCTTCAACACTGTTCTGTCAACTCCGTGTTTATCGATGAGGAAGTGCAGCCCATCCCCTGGTGTTGTCAGAGGGCTACAGGCCAAGCTTTGAGGTTGACTAGGATTGATCACCATAAGCATTGAGCCATGGCTGGTTTCCACATTGCTTTGCAGGGGACCAAATCCTCTTCTAGAAGGCCAACCTTCAGGGAATCTGTCCTGGACAAGTTAACCCTTGCCACTCATAGAGAATGGAATCATAGAGATGAGCAAGCAATAAGAGACATCAGGAATGACCAGGAAGATTCATAAAAGAGCAAAATAAAACCTGAAAAATGAAAACTATCATTGTTGGAATAAAAAAAAAAAAACTTCAGTGGGGCTAAAGAAATAGTGAATTAGACACATTTAAAAAGTGAATTATTGAAATACATATTTGAAGATGTTACAGAGTATGCAGAGAGAAAGGAGATGGAAAATATGGTAGGAAATTTAAGAAGGAGCGTAGAACTTAAGAGATTCTTGAAAGGCTAAAGTGAACCCAGTGAAGCAACATTTTAAGAGAGAATTGCTAAGAATTTTGCAGAATATTGAAAGAGATGGATATATGGATTCTACACCTAGACAAAGTATAGTGAAACTTTAGATACTAAGGCAAAAGAGAAAAATGTAAAGTTATCAGAGGAAAAAAAAAGATCACCTGTGAAGAAAGACAATTAGAGAATAGATTTCTCAATAGCCA
This sequence comes from Mirounga angustirostris, assembly GCF_029215605.1. Classification (NCBI taxonomy): domain Eukaryota; kingdom Metazoa; phylum Chordata; class Mammalia; order Carnivora; family Phocidae; genus Mirounga; species Mirounga angustirostris. The sequence continues at coordinate 10,677,614 of NW_026991711.1, read as the reverse complement.
CAATAGAAGATATAAGACAATAGAATAATATCTTCATGAGAGAAAATTCTTAGAATTCTGTACCTAGCAAAATTATCTTTTAAAAGTGAGAGAGAAATAAAGACATTTTCAGATAAAAATAGGTAGGATTTACCACCACCAAATTAGCATTAAATAATCTATTTCAGGAAGAAGGAAAATGATTAAGATGAAGGTCTGAGAGGCAAAAGGGAATTGTGAACCAAAAAATGCTAAACATAAATTTAAACAGAGTTTGTAGGCAAGAAAATAATAATTAACTTTTGTTCTTAAGAAAGATACAAAATGAAAGCATGTTTCAACTATGAGCTTATCAACAGTATTAGGGAAAGGATAGCTATATAAAAGTGTCCAGAGTCCTTTTATTTTGGGTAAAAAATGATATAGTCTATTATTTGACTTTGGTACGTTAAATATGCAATTGCAAAAGAATCACTAAAAGAACAAGTTTAGGATGCTTTAATTTCCCAGTAAAGGGAAGAAATGGAAAAATAATATGAAAACAAACAAAAATCCGGTCAATTAAAAAAGAAGGCCAAGAAAGAAAAAAGTGGCATTGAAAAGGAGAGACAAATACAAATTAAAAAGATGGTAGAAGCAAGTTTATCACTAATCTCAATGACAATAAATAAACTGGATTTAAAACTTAAAAGAGATTGTCAGAAAAACAGAATGGAGGGAAAATACCAAAACGAGTCTAGTGCTATGGTGTTTCCAAGAAACATACGTCTAAGAACAGAAAGCTTGAAAGAGGTTGGAAAAAATACATACTTGTCAAATACAATTAAAAAGAACGCTGGGATAGCCAAATTATTATCCAACAAAAGTAGGTTCTAAGACAAAAAGCATTATTAGGGAGTAAGAGGGTCACTTCTTAATGACAAAGATTCAACTCACCGGGAAGATTTAATATTTTAAATGTATATGTACATAAAATATCTTCAAAATTTATAAAGCAAAAATTGATAGAACTAAGTTGAAGAACTAATTGACAAATGTACCAGCACATCTCTCTCAACTATTGATATGTCAAACAGACTAAAAAATGGTAAAGAAGATTTGCCGAACACAATCACCATGCTTGATTTATTGAACGTATGTAGAATTCTGCTTCAAGGTGCGTGTTTGCAAGCACATATGAAACATTTACAAAAGTTGACCACATAGTAGGCCTTAGTCATGTATCAACCACTTTCAAAGAACTGGTAATATTCAGACCACATTTTTCTTTCCATATGCAGTCAAGTTAGACATTAATAGTAAGATTAAATCGAAATATATCCCTATACATTTAGAAATTAAACCACATGTCTGAAGAGCCCAGTGGATTAAAGAGATCATAATGCAAATGAAAAAGATGATCCAGAATTGGGAATCATCCAATCCAGTCCTTTATGCCCCTGACCCACAGAACCAAGTGGGAGGGATGACAATGGCTCTGGGAAGCTCTAGAGAAGGACAGATACTGAAGCAATTAAGGCAAAAGCAGCCAAATCTCTGACCTGTGGAGATTTCAGTTCTCTTTATTGATTGGTCAAATGGTTTAAATTCCCTAACTTGGGTTGCTTCTTCTCTAATTGAGGATAACAGTGTTTCTGTGTTGCATTGTTGATGTTGGGAAAATAGCCCATTGAGCAGACCATGCAGATGTTGGAAGAATGTTTTTACCTGGCTTTTGGGATGCCTGCTGGACTGTAAGCGTCAAGTAGGCATCCATTGTTTGTTACAAGGCCGCTAACACGGAGGCAGGACTTCTGGGCACCACAGGAGAAGGCTTTGGTGCCTGGAGACGGATGGCTGCAATTTAATTATCAAGAAGATCATTCTCCACTCAAGTGTTCAGTCTCACAGCTGAAATGCCTTTGGACTGGCAAGCTAAAAGAATTGACAGTACCCTGGGCTTTTCTCCCTCTTCTTCCCAACCCTACTTTCAGTTCCTGCTTACCCTGAAGGAGGGCGGGGTAGGAGAAGCCCACATTTGTTTTCCTGCCTTAACAGATTGCAAGGAATGAGAGGCATATCTGTGCCAAGCATTGTGCAAACTGGCAAGTCCAGTGAGCACCTGTCATTTTGACTCTAATCTTTTTTTTTTTTTAAAGATTCTATTTATTTATTTGAGAGAGGATGAGAGGAGAGAGCACATGAGAGGGGGGAGGGTCAGAGGGAGAAGCAGACTCCCCGCCGAGCAGGGAGCCCGACGCGGGACTCGATCCCGGGACTCCAGGACCATGACCTGAGCCGAAGGCAGTCGCTTAACCAACTGAGCCACCCAGTCGCCCTTGACTCTAATCTTTTTATATGTTGACCTAGATAAACTCAGTACCGTTTCTGCAGTCTAATGCTGGCCCGTAATATTAGGGTAGCACCCACCAATCCAAATTATTTTTCAACTTATTAACATTAGAACACAGATCTGTAGATGATAGAGAATCTTTCATCTGTCTAGTTTATTGACTTCAATTCCTTCATATCACTAATGAACTGACTAATCCTAAATGATTAATCCTAAAATTATAAGGGAAATAAAGTCAAACCTCCCACTTCCCAAATGGAGCAAACTGCCATATGAGCCAAAATGATGATTATTTCAATCTTTTGTGGATGGTGCATAAATATGAACTCCTTAAACCAAATTTTTGTGCAGATGGGACTGGATCTAATAAAGTGTCACAACTAGAAAGCCCTGTCTGGCTTTCTTAACTGAATTTCAAAGTATAGCTAAATATCCTAGAAATTTAAACTGTGTTGTCTGCCTTTTCCAGGTGGTTAGTAGCTGGTATTTACCTCTCAATATGGAATAAATTTACGAGCAAACAAATTATATCTCTAACCAAATCTTGCAACCAAATTAGGGCAAATATGCTCTTGCTATACATTTCATCTACAGTCTAAAATAGGCAGAGATAAGAGGCATCTTCCTCTCCTAAAAGGTAATTTTCAAAAATGAATTGGTTTGAATAGTAATGTCTGAATAATATTAGTAAGAAGAATAGCCACAACACACCCCATAAGCAAATGGAGACATAAGATTACCGTGCTTATTCAAGCAATAGCTAGGTCTAGAATAAGGGGTGGGAAAACACACATGCATCACTTAAGGCAAGAAAATGATCCAAATGGAGACTATTCTTTCCTACCCCTGAAAAAATTGATATTATTTCCCTATTTTCCCACTTGCTCCTGGCCAATACTGTAATTAAAAGGCCTCCCTCCAAGGAGCTCAAAGTGCTTTGAAGACATGGTCTAATTAATCCTCCTGTAATGTCCACAAGCTTCAGGCCCTCCTCTGCCGGGAGAACCAGGCAGCCCCATCTAGGTGTGTGCAATAGCTCTTCTTGAGAGGCTTATGGCAAGTGACAGCAGCTGTTGGAAGCAGCTTCTCTTTCCCAGAAGCTGTGAGCACAGCCTCTCTTCCTTGCCAGGGCCGGTGTGTGTCAGCTGAAGGGCCCCATAGCCAGCAGGCAGCCCCTACATGCATGACCTGCACATTCATTCTTCCACATAAAGTTCTGTTACCTCAATTGTGGCTGGAGCCAAACCTGTAAATAGGCAGCAGTGTGTTTCAGAGACTTTCAGCCAATTCATCTTCCTAAGAGAATCTTTTTTGACCCTAGATGTTGCTTTGTTCCTTATTATCACTTACCTGGCATTTTCTGCGTCTTTTCCAGTTTTATCTTTTGTGAGGTTGGAGGCGCTGTTACTGTGTTGGCCGTGTTGATGAATCTTATGGGTTCTGTTTTCTGTGCATTCTAATCCTGATAGTATTAAATATTCTCTTGGCCATTGCAACCCCAACGACATGTTGGGAGAATGGTTTTCAGCAGCACTGTCAACTATAACTCTAGATTTGCTTCCTTCCCTGGGTAGGGAGTTCATCTGAAAGCCCTCAGAATGCTGTTTGTCTAGTAGTAAGTATGAATGCCTAATAAGTGGATTTTTGGAATCTCATAATTAGGTTGGTTAGTTTTCTTTGAAGTATGTTTTGTTTTCTCATCTGCCATTTTCCCCCCTCATTCATATCATTATCTGAGATCTAAGAAGGTGATAAAACATCAGGACAGGCTTCTAAGGAAGGGTTCAGAGCTGGTACTTCCTAGTATCCTAAAGAATGTTTCTCGTTTTATTATTTATTCTATCACCTGATAGTCATATGGCACTTTGATACACTCAAAATGATATTTTAAACAACACTGTGAAGAAGATACAATGGTAAGAACATTAGCCTCATGTCCCATAGTGACATGAAGCTCAGAGAGGTTAAATACTGTCTTCAAGATCACAGAAGTCAGATTCAGATTTGCTTTTTACAATATCAATTTTCTTTCTACTCTCATCTGTCAATATTCACTCTCTTTCCATTACCGCCTATTGTTTATTCAATGACTGTTTACTTTATGTTTTTTTTTTTTTGGTGCCAGACACTGTGCTAGAGACTAGATATACAAAGATAGACAAGATACGCAAAAGAAAAAAAAAAAGATACTTGATGTGGGAATCATGCAAATGATTGATGTGATACTGTGTAACTGAGGTTATGATCAGATGGTTTGCACAAGGTGGAAGGAATTCTAGAACTGGAAATAGAGTGATAAGCAGAGAAGGGAAGAGGATTTGCAAAGACAGAGATAGACACCAAGATGCAGGATCTCAGGAACTCTAAATAGCTCAGTTTCCAGAGCTGGGTTGGGAAGGAACAGAAGAGAAAGGTGGAATGGCCGTTAGGACCACATCATGGAAGGCCTTGTAAGCCATGCTAAGTTTGGACTTCGGTCCTCAAGACCATGAGAAGTCATGAAAATCTTATATGCAGGGAAGTCACATGATCAAAACTGCTGATTCAATCAAACTCTGTGTTTTTCTTTGAACCTATCCAAGTGGCAAAGATGGAGGAAGTTGACTATGTTTCATGTCAGTGACAGGGCATCGAAGTGGAATTTCTTACAAAGTGTTAGTAAAAGTGTCTAGTGATACATGGTTGCTGGAAAGAACTTTGGCAATATGTGCTAAGAACCTTAAAACAATTCATTCTATTTGACTCAGTAGTTCTGCTTCTGCAAATATGTTTTAGGGAAGTTATCTTGAAAAATGAATATTTCAGGGTAAAATTGTTTGAGTGACTGTTTTTTTAATAGCAAGACACTAAAATAACCTAAAATGTCCAACAATGGGGGTAATAGTTAAGAATATAATATACTCATCTATTTATAATGAATATGATGAAAAGTTTTAAATGTAATGGTATAATGGACAATTGCATGATTATTTTGCCACCCAACACCCATACGTGCTTATTTTTAATTTTAATTCTAACTTATTATTTTTTAAGTTTTTATTTAAATTCCAGTTAGTTTACATACAGTGTGATATTAGTTTCAGGTGTACAATATACATGTGTATTTTTATAAAAGAGTTTTGCTTTTTGTCTGGCTCCAGGGGTAGAATATGGGACCGAAGTTAAACCATAATCAGCACTCAGCACTTCATTTATGAATTAAATGAGTGAAAAGACAAAAGATGATTTATTTGGAGAGATTCTCCTCCTGCCTTAAAAAATGACTTTCCTCAGGGTGCCTGGGTGGCTCAGTCAGTTAAGCATCAGAGTCTTGGTTTCAGCTCAGGTCATGATCTCGGGTCATGGGATCAATCCTCATGTCCAGCTCTGTTCTCAGAATGGAGTAGGCTTGTTTCTCTTTCTCCCCCTATACCCCTACCCCCACTCATGCGTGTGAGCACTCTCTCTCAAATAAATAAATAAATCTTTAAAAAGATGACTTTCTTATGTAATATACAATATCAAGAAACTGGAACAAAATATTGAAGAAGTTCCCAAAGATTCAACATTAACCCCATTGTCACACTCCAGGGTAAACCTTTGTTAATTGAAATGGGAAAAAAGTCACTTTCCTTTGAGACTTGTTAAGCTTCAGTGACCAAAGCTCCAGGATTGTGGAATATGAAATTTAGGCAGCAAAATGTGGTCTCAGAGTATGACTTTGCTGATTTGACTTGTGTGACCTCAAGCAAAGTCTCTTAAATTTAACTCTTATAAAAGCATAGGTTGATTTCCAAATCTGAATCACTTCAGGCTTACCATAGGACAAAGAACCGATAAATCTGACACAATATAAAGTGAATAATGTAGAAAAAATTATTTTCCTGGATATGGATTTCAGCCTCTATTTGTCTCAGGAATATTTCATTTGGCCATTTGGGGATATTAAGGTTGAAGGTGACTGGCACTCCTCAAGGTCAATGCTGTTCCTTGCAAAACACAATAAAAGCTTGCAGGAGGCTGAGGGCTCTGTGAGAAAATTAAGTATTGATTGAGGAGTAGATATGATGTTGTGCAATGTAGTTATTAGGCTCAATTCAGTGCTGTTAATTTGAGGTCTCGCACTTTCTCAGAAGATTACTTAACAATACATTATTGAAGTCTCGGGTGCTTTCAGTCTCTGATCACTGCACCCTCTTTTCTCAGCCATGGAAGACTACTTTGCCCAATCGATATGCTTTATTGAACATAGGTGCATATAACCACTCAACTCAAATATGATCACTTTCAGGAGTTTGTGACACTTGGCAAAGTCAACTTTTCTGGCAAATACTCTTTTCCTATCAAGAAATCGGGAGCTCCGAACTCCATTGTCCTCATTTACAGTTCCCATGAATTATAATGGGACCGCAGAAAAGTGGAAGAAAGGAAATTCATCCTTTTGCTTTCAGTGATTCTCTCTGACCTAAATCTCTTTAGGGTAGTGCCATTTGCAACGAAGCTGGACTGGGCAAGGTCCCTGAACATGGGAAGGGGTTCGAAGTATCAGCAACTCATACCAGAGGAGGGAAAAAAATCCTCCATAAAATCTTAGAACTGGAAAGAGCCTTAGAAACCACCTAGTCAAGTTCCTTCATTTTACAAATGAGTCATTTCATATCCAGAATGGCTGTGATGTGCTTAAACTCTGTAGCTAGTTAGTGGCAAGCTTGGGAGAGTAACTCGAGTGTCTTGACTCTGCATGTTTCTTTCCGCTGTGTGTTCTGTCTGCACAATTGTCTTGGTTATGGACAGGGAGGGCATCAGAGTCAACAATCCCTTTATGGACATGTACAGTTATGAAAACTTAAATTTACATTAGATAACTTCCCCAATCCTTAAATGCCATATGCAACTAATATATAGACTTCTGAAAACCTTGTGCATGGTTTTATTGCATTTTCTAACAACTCTGTTTTATAGAGAGTGAAGGTTTTAATTGTTCCCACTCCACTGAAGACAAAGTTGAGGACCAGAAAAGCAAAGTGGCTTATCTCAAATGGCATAGCCATTTATGGTCGATAGATTCTCAAGCATGAGTCTTTATACTCCAAATTCAGTGCTCCTTCTACCGTTCTAGGCTGCCGCCTCTGCTTACTCTAAAATTTGTCCTTTATAAGGCTGCAGACACTTAATACTTCTCTGGTTATTCTTCCCCCAAGCCATGTGCTCTGGAAGAGTCTACTGTGTGCTCAGTATTTTATTTTATTTTATTTTATTTTATTTTAAAGATTTTATTTATTTATTTGAGAGAGAGAGCACGAGCAGGGGGAAGAGACAGAGGGAGAGGGAGAAACAGACTCCCTGGTGAGCAGGGAGCCCGATGCGGGACTCGATCCCAAGACCCTGAGATCATGACCTGAGCCGAAGGCAGACGCTTAACCGACTGAGCCACCCAGGCGTCCCTGTGCTCAGTATTTTAGCACATACTCTTAATGCTCATGGTTAGGATTGAGGAGAGAACAGTGATATTATTTCTGGCTTCTCTGGGTATGGCAGATATTGTGCTGATTACTCTGTGTTTGCAGTCATCTTCATTATGCCTAATATGAACATGATATACAATACATGAGTCATTTATTAACCTCTAAATTTACATTTGGTAACGTTCCTCGCAACCTACACAGTGAATACATCCAGCCTCACTTGTGATAGGAACCATGATCTCTTAGAAGCACGGTTCCTTCCTCAGCCGTCCTCTGTGACTAGCTCTTTCTTTCCCAGGGAAAACCAGTCTGGTTGACAAGGGCTTCCAAAGTGGAGCTTCCTTTTGAAGTGATTGCAATTTATCTTTTCCAATCAAATGGGAACATTTCTTACTTTCTTACAACTCCAGAGCTGCCATAAATGTGGGGTAATAGATTTTTCAATGCCTAGTAAGGTAGGTGCCCTGGGGAGAAGATTAACGTGAAGGCCAGGAGCTGTGAACGCAGCGCCCCTCCATCCTGTTCTATGTGGCTTTCCCGGACGACCTAGAAAACAAGACTGGAGAAAGACAGCTTTAAATTCCTCATGCTAAATTAGTTCTGAGATGCTTCTGGGCAAAGACTGCCAACTGAACTCTGTTTTGACAGTGGAAATATTTATAATGAAACATGACGAAGTAAAATTTAAGTCCCAAATTGCCCCAACACGGAAGCAACGAAATTGCAGTTCTGGTTATAGTGACATCTCCAATTACTGAAATGTAAAGTAATTCTCTTTGGAAAATGGCTTCACTTTGAGGAAATGAACACTGAGTAAGGGTTGTGACACACACATCAGGGGCTCAAATCCTCTCCCTGGTGTTTCTGCTGACCTCCGACAAGCAAATTGGACTCACTGTGTCTGTTTCTCCCTCTAGAGGCAACAAAATTACCAACAAGCTGTGTTCTGGGGCTTATCAGAGGGCTGTGAAGCATCCTCAAACAGCTCTGGGAATGAAAGCGCTGAGTACAGAGGGAGTTTTTGCAGCCCTAACAATTGATACGATGTAATTTTCAGTGCTGCTTCTTACTTTGGTAGGCAATGCTCATGCTTTTTGACAAAGATCTTCAGTGCCATTGCTTTGAGACTGAGAGTCAAGAGCAAACAATATTTCTCTGTGTAGCTGACGGTTGCTTTATTTATTAGTGAATGAATTCATTTATCCCTTTATTCAACAAATATTTACTGCACACTTACTGTGTACCAGATGTACTAGATACTGAGAATGTAACAATGAATAAAGCTGACGTCGCAATTTCCTAATCAGATATTAAGGAAATATATGGTCAACTTTCGATATTCAAGGTAGTTATGTTCTATAATTTTCTGCAAACACTGAATTTGTGCATGCTCAATCATTGTTCCTATGGGAAATACAGGGTTAGGTTCCTGCGAGCCTCTGGTCTCAACATTTTTGTCAACTGATCAATACATAACCTTGTTTTATGTGTGTTTCTGTTTAAAGACCATCCCTGATGCTGGAATGAAGCTCACACATATTTTCTCTGTAAGGCTCATCACAACTTTCTTTCTTTTGGGAGCACTAGAGAAAAATAGCTGAGCAGAACCAATTTGACCTTGGGCAGATTTCTTTGGGAAGCATAACTAACTCCCTGAGACTCTTGTAACATCTCAAGAAAGCTCCTTTCCTCTATCCCTCGCAGAATGACTGAGACTTGATTTCTATCTACTGTAGCAGCTTAGAGCCAAGTTATATTCTAATTTCCCCACTAAAAGAAAGAGATCATTTCCTACACTTTGAATGTTGTAAAGCAAAATCATATTGGCATCCTAGTGAATTAAGCAGGCATCTTGGTTTTATATATTCAGTATTTTTTTGTAATTACAGAATGTGTCAGCCATAGCATTAATTACATTGTGTTTACTCATTTATACTGGCAAGGAAATGATCAGCCTTCAAGTTGTCTTACAAGCCTTCTGATTACCCGAAGAAGAAATTTTCAGTTTGTTGTGGTTTTATTTTATTATGGCCAAATACACATAACATAAAAATTTACTGTTGTAATCATTTTTAAAGTGTACAATTCAGTGGCAGTAAGTACATTCACGGGGCGCCTGGGTGGCTTAGTTGGTTAAGTGTCTGCCTTCTGCTCAGGTCATGATCCCAGGGTCCTGGGATTGAGCCCTGTGTTGGGCTCTCTGCTCAGTGGGGAGTCTGCTTCTCCCTCTCCATCTGCCCCTCCCTGCTGCTCGTGTTCTCTCTCTCTCAAATAAACAAAAAATCTTTTAAAAAAATAAGTATATTCACAATGTTGTGCAATCATTATCACTACCCATTTCCAAAACTTTTCCATCATCTTGAACTGAAACTCCAAACTCATTCAACAATAACACCCCATTTCCCTCTCCCCCCTTCTACTTCTGTCTTTGTAAATTTGACTATTCTAATTACCTCATATAAGTGGAATCATACAGTATTTGTCCTTTTGTGTCTGGTTTATTTCATTTAGCATAATGTTTTCAAGGTTCATTCATTTTGTAGTATACATCAGAATTTCATTCCTTTTTAAGGCTGAATAAATATTTCATTGTATGGATATACCACATTTTTAATCCATTCATATTATATTGTATTTTCTTTTCTTTTCTTTTTTTTTTTTTAGATTTTATTTATTTTTTTGACAGAGAGGCATAGCAAGAGCAGGAACACAAGCAGGGGGAGTGGGAGAGGGAGAAGCAGGCTTCCCGCAGAGCAGGGAGCCCGATGTGGGACTCGATCCCAGGACCCTGGGATCATGACCTGAGCCGAAGGCAGACGCTTAATGACTGAGCCACCCAGGCGCCCTTATATTGTATTTTCATTTGAATATAACAGACTCTGAGTTCCTAGAGGGCAGAGATAATGTACAGTGTGTCTTTCTACTCCCAGCACCTAGCAGGTTGAAGGAAAGAAAGGACAGATGGTCTTTATTGATAATTCAACAATAGGCAAGGAGTTACAGTTCCTCTATCACTTGGAGGCATTTGAACTTGTCACTAGACCTAGATCTATAGTCCTGAAAGATGAGGCTGTCATCTTTAGCTGTGTCCTAATAGGACAGCCCTCTGGGGACAAATGCTTACCCCACTTCTGTGTCTTGGGGGAAGAGCACAGCATAGAGTAGCTTTGCTTCCTCTGGGGCTGTGACTCACACAGAGGCAAGCAGGAGGGGATTGGGGGGTTAGACAGAATTCAGGTAGAGAAGCCTCTGACTCACTGCTTTATAGTGCTAGGCAAAATCTAAGTGCATAAATAGCTTCCGAAAGGAAATTTAATTTTTTTTGCCTTATCTTGCATTTTGCAATACTCTTCTTTAGTCCACATAATTAAATGTGACCTTTGGAACGGATCCAGTATTGAATGGAATGAAATAAAAAGTGATCCTGCCAACTTAGTCAAAGAAGGCCTAGTAAATAATATGCCTCACACTTTAAAAACAGCTTAGAGAATTTCTACAAATACAGAAATAGCTATGCTGCTGTGCTATGTGACAGAAGATATTCACTTCAGTGCTATAGTTCACTTGTGCTTTTTATCCTTTTCTGCCTGGGGCCTGCGTGTGCATTTATTTGAAGTTTGACAACCATCACATATGGCTTTATCAATGCCCAAGAAAGAAAGTCCTGGTGAAGAGACCTGAAATGTGTGGACAGCGAAACTAGGAAACTTGTGAGGAAGCAGAGGCTGTGGCCCCTGTGTCTGGAGGGAGACCGACCTCTAGATTGGATTCTCAGCCTGCATTTAAGTAGCTCGGTGACCATGGGCAAGTTACTCTCTAAGACTGAATTTTCTCCTTGGAGGACTGTTTGGAGGATTATATTACATGTTTATAGGAACCACACATGAAAAGTGATTGTCATACAGTAACTTTTAATATAACTGGTAATAATTCTTAATATTTTTGAACCTGTATGATGCAGTTCTCTATTATACTAGGGAACAGTGGACCTTGGAAATATGTCTGGACTTTGGAGAGAAGGAATATGGAGCTGCCAAGATAAAATTTAAAGAGGTTCTAATATATAGGGTTGCCAGATTTAGCTAATAAAAATGCAGGACACTCAATTAAATATCAATTTCAGATAAGCAATAAATAATGTTTTTTTAGTTTAAGTATGTCTTATTCAATATTTGGAACATAGTTATACTAAAAAATTATTTGTCATTTTTCTGAGATTCAAACTTAACTGGACATTCTCTATTTTTATCTCACAACCCTACAGTTAGGACACCTTATCTAAAAGATCTATTTTAGATTCATTCCTGTGGTTCTTAAAGGTTTTTTTTTTTTTTTTAATTTTTCTAGGGTGCTTCTTTATTAACATGCCACCTTAAGCTTCAGTAATATATAGACAAGTAATGGTTTGATAACACCTACTTGAGAACAGACATTGTGAGAATGAGGCTCTAGCCAAATCCCTATCCTTGGATCCGGCCTTGCCTTTGTTCTATAGCAAAGAAGAATTAAGGTTACAGGTGGAATTTTTTACTCATCAGCTGACCTTAAGCTAGGGAGATCATCCTAAATTATCTAGGTGGCCTCCGCAGAACCACAAGGGTCCTTAAAAGGGGAAGAGGAAGGGAGCAGAGAATCAGAGAGATAACAGGAGAAAAACTCGATTTGCTGTTGCTGGCTTTGAGGATGGAGGAAGAAGGCCAGGAACCAAGGGAGGGGAGCAGCTTCTAGAAGCTGGAAAGGACAAGGAAATGGATCCTTGCCTAGAGCTTCCAGAAAGGAAGGCAGCTCTGTTAGTGTCTTGATTTCAGCCCCGTGAGACCCACTTCAACTTCTGAACCAGAGAACCGTCAGATGGTGTGTCTTAAGCCAGAGAGTTTGTGTTTGTTATGGCAGTAGTAGGAAATTAATACAGGGACCCACATGAGGAAGGAAGTGGCCAATGACGTGGCTCAAAGAATAACTGGAGCTGGGAGTGGTGGGGTGCACAAGTATCTTAACAGCAAACCCTAGTTAAGAGAATTGTCTACACCCAGAAGGTAATAGATTGAACATACATCCTGCCTACACAGAACCATCAAATGGAATCCAGAGCGGGTAAAGTCTGAAGGAATCCTAGGAATCTTCTAGTCTGGCCTCTTCATTTCTCCAATGACACATCCAAGGCTCAAAGAGGTAGAATTGCTGGAGTTCACAGAGCAAAGTAGGGAATGAGCCAGAATGAGAATTCCGTTCTCCCGACCCTTTGGCCAGCACTCCCTGCACCACATCACACTCCCCAAATCATTATTTTCAGATGAAGGGATTATCTATTTAAAATTCAAAGAAATCTTTAGGAATATTTTTGAACTCTCTAAGGTTAATTCATGAATTGACTCAGATCAGGAAAGCGGTTCTGCCTCCTGGACTCCCCATGGCTCTGTCTCTGCCTATGGGGTCCTCTCCCTACTTCTTTTTTTTTAAATAAATATTTTACTTATTTGTCTGAGAGAGAGAGAGCACAAGCAGGGGTGGGGCTGAGGGGCAAGCAGACTCCCCGCTGAGGGGGAGCCAGTACCGGACTTGGTCCCAGGACCCTGAGATCCTGATCTGAGCCAAATGCACAATCAGCGGAGCCGCCCAGGTGCCCCTCTCTACGTATGTGGACCAACAGCTGCATGTCCTCAGGACTCAGCTCACCTACTAGCACCTGCTCAAGAAAATAGACTATGCCCAATGTGTGGGCACTGGGTCCAGACAGGCCTGAGTTCTCATCTTGGTTTTGCTCCTGACATGATATGGTGTATCCTTTAGAATAATGTAGGTAATCTTTTGGAGACTCAGCATCCTTATCTATAAATGGGGATAATAATGGAATTTAATAGGATTTAATAAGATAATTCCTGTAAAGCATTTAGCACAGAGTCTGGGACATAGTATTGTTTTTATGGAATGGTATCACACAGGGTTGTAACTTGAATTTCTCGCTGCTCTAGATTGTAAGCAACTTGGAGTCTGTGTTCATGGCTTCTTGTTTTTATATTTTCCCAGTACCAGGTACATATAGTACCTGACTCAAAATTTGACCAAAAAAACCCCAAAACCAATAGCACTAACATTTATTGTTTACTTATCATGTGCCACTGTTATGCATACTCCACGTATAATTCTTTCTATCCTCATGATACATCTGAAATGTTAGTACTGCATGCCCATTTTATAGATGAGGAAACAGAACTACCCATTTTCCAGTCTTTTCCTTTATTCCCTCCTTCTGCATTTTCAAGTATTTGTCAAGTTGTCTTTCTCTTTCAGATAGATCACTTCAGCTGCAGAGTTTCAAGAAAGAAGTATGGGGAGGTGGCTGCTGAGGCTGGAGGGGCCAATTACAAATTCCAGGAAAGTTATATGTAGGCACACAGAGGCTTTCATTCTTGAAAAATGTCTGTTGAATGGATTAATAAATGAACAACATATATACTGGATAAAAACAAAACAAACCAATCAACTAAACAAACAAAAAACAATCTGGGGCAGCTTCTTTTAATACTCTAAAAATAGCTCAGTCTCTAATGTGGTCTCATTTGAAAATAAAGTACCAGTGTGAAATCTCCTGCTGTTTCTGGTTGGTCTTTCAAGCATAGCAGACAGGTAATGACTACTAATTAGTTAGCTATTGATTTTTTGGATTTTGCTTTCCCAGTATGGGTAAATGAAATTCTCAGCGAGGATGGGAAGGGGTGATGCTTTCTTTGATTTCTATAAACTCTCTTCCAATTCTAAGATCTTGCAGGCTTTGACATTTTTATATTATACTTGTGTTTCATTGGAAATTTGCTTTCTTGCTACTACTTATATTCTATGCAAGGTTAGATATTTAGTGAGGGAATATTCCTATAAATACATGGCACTGGAGGGGTGTCACTGACAGTTCTCAGTAGACTCTGGGAATGGTTATTGCCACCAGATTCCCTATCAGACACACACCATGGTCCTCTGACTGGGATAGGTAGTCCCATACTGTAGTTTGATGGGGAAATTCGTTTTCAAATGAACTCTGAGGTTTGGAGAATATACTGATCCTTCATGAGCTAGAGAGAGTGACATCTTTATCATTTTGGGCATTGCAGAAAACTCTGAAAAGAAGCACCCTTCCTTCCAAGTATAAATTTCTAAGTGATATATGAGGAGAATTTCGTTTCATTCTCACAGTAGGAGGAGGGGACTGATTAAGCTGTTGGACTTGGTTTCAGAGGGAAGTACAGTGGAATAACCTCACCCTGCTCTCACTATGTGGTTCTGGATCTCTAGTTCCAGGAACTGCCTGTAAAGGTTTACCATCAGCTGGAAATAACCAAGATGAGGGAAGCTATTTGTCTACACACTTATGAGTGGAGGGAGAGAAGCTTTCCAGCTTCTCTGAGCCTTTGCAGGGCTCAGAGAAGAATCACAAAAGGATTAAAATCTTGGAAAAGAAGGTTTATTAGTAAGGATCTCTAATTATTCACAAGATTTGGCCACAAGGTTTGACCACCACAGTAGATAAATGGGCAAAGGACAGGAGATGATTTTTCTCAAAAGAACTAATGGTTACTCTACCTTATTAAAAGATAGTCAACATCATGAGCACTAGAAGATGAAAATGAAAGAGAGAATGTGAGATTGTTTTTCACGAATCAGACTGGCAAAGGTTGCAAAGATCTGCTCCCACCCAGGAAGCTAGGGTGAGGGCTGGGGAGATTCCCTTACTCTCGTGTAGTGCAGAGGTTCATGAGCATTTTCTTAGTCTTCTTGGGCTGCCATAACAAAATACCAGAGGCTGAGTGGCTGAAACAACAGAAATTTGTTTTCTCACAGTTCTGGAGGCTGGGAAGTCCAAGATCAAGGTGCTGGCCAGTTCAGTTCTGAGGAAGATCTCCCTCCCTGGCTCACAGACAGCCGCCTTCTCCTTGTGTCCATGCATGACCAAGATTCTCTTTTTCTCTCTCTTCCTTCCTTTTTCCCTCCCTCTTCTTTTAAGGGCATCAATCCCATGCTCTCATGACCTAATCACCTCCCAAAGGCTCCACCTTCTACTATCACACTAGGGATTGGGGCTTCAACAGGACAATATGTATCAAATCTTTAACAAAGAGACTACTTTGCTCCAGCAATTCCAGTAATAGGGAGGCACCTAGGTGGCACAGTTGGTTAAGTGTCCAACTCCTGGTTTTGGCTCAGGTCATGATTTCAAGGTTGTGGGATTGAGCCCCATATTGGGCTGTGTTCAGTGCGGAGTCTGCTTCAGATTCTCTCTCCCTCTCCCCCACGCTCTCTCTCTCTCAAATAAATAAATAAAATCTTAAAAAAAAAAAAAAGAATTTATCCTAAGGGAAAACTTGGACCAGTGTTCAAAAGTGTATCTACCGGTTGTTCTCTGCAGTGGTACTTATCTTAGATGTTGAAAATGCCACATAAATCCATTAATTTGGGATGAACTAAGCAATTTATGATACACTTATACCAGAAGTCAGTACTTTTCTTAAAGGGCCAGATAAATAAAATTTAGACTTTGGGGTCAAGAGACAAAATTGAGGATATTATATAGGCACTAATATAATAACTTAAAATGTAACCATTTAAAAATGTAAAAATCATCTGTAGCTTACAGATATTCAAAACCAGACAGAGAGCTACTAGATCTCTGGTCTATACAGTAGAATACTATAAAGCTATTGAAAATAAGGATGTAGAGCTATATTTATTAACATGGAAAGATATCTACAATAAACTAGGGAAAAAAGCTCATAGAGTATGACTGTGTACAATAGCATATGTGTATATGTACAAAACAGCATATTATAACTCTGTTTTTTGGAAAATCAATTTCTTTGTACAAATATATAGGCATACAAAGATTAAAAGGCCAGAAACAAAAATATTAACTGTGTTTAACTCTGGGCTGTGGGATGTGGTGATCTTTATTTCTTTCTTTAAGAATTTCTGTATTATCTGATTTGGGAAAAACAATGGGCATATATTAATTCTAAAATTCTAAAATAACATAAAACTATTAAAACTTCATAAGCATCTCCAAGAAACAAACACAAATTAAGAAAACAAAGTGCTATTATACAGAATATTGCTAATTGCTAAGTATTATGCCAGAATTGAGGGCCAGGAATTAAAAAGAACTCAATCTTGTTTTTCAGATGATAGATTTAGGTTAACGTTTAGACCTGAGAGGATTAGCAGGACTTTCCCCCCCTGCATTTCCTAGAAAGTTATAAGTGCAAATTTGAGGAAGGGAATGGTCTGATTAAACCCTCAATACCTTTTCCAAACATCTAATCATTGCTATTGCTTATGTTAAACACAAGTTTTAGAATCCACACTGAAGTAAAAGTCTTGTAAGACAGCCTCAGTGGGGATGGAAGACATGTTGATATTTTCTGCCAGAAAGAATATTGGGGAAGTTTACATTTAATCAGGGCTTTCAGTTTTAACATGAGAACATTGCAAAGCCAGTGAAAATACAGTCATCTTGCCAGAATGAGAATGCGACCAGGGAACAGAAATTTCAGAAAGATGACACTTAGCTATTTAGCTAAAATCAATTAGTAACTTATTTTTCATCTCAAATGAATTAATTTCCCAGTGCTTGCAAAATATTTCTCTTGGATGCACTCTTTAAAATTAGCTTTTCGAGACTCTTGACTCTGGGAAACAAACTGAGGGTTGTGGAAGGGGAGGTGAGTGGGGGGATGGGGTAACTGGGTGATGGACATTAAGGAGGGCATGTAATATGATGAGCACTGGGTGTCATATGCATCTAATGAATCAATGAACACATCAAAAACTAGTGATGTACTATATGTTGGCTAATTGAATTTGAATTAAAAAAGTGCTTTGTTTTTAGATAATAAAATAAAATAAAATTAGCTTTTCAAGTTTTCATCACCACCAGTGGAAGAAATTCCCTCTATGGGTGGATTCTCTGAACTGTTGATTATCCCTAGTGATGGCAGTTCATCTTCTATGGGAAATGCTGGTGTGTATGTATGCCTAATAAAAATGTTCTGAATGAGTGGTGGTCCGTAACTTGAGGAGCTTTTAGTTTGGCAAGGAAATAGATGTTTAAATATTTTGAGCTAAGTAGTTCTGTTATATAGCAAAGCCAAATAATGATAATCATGATAATAGCAAAAGCTTTGATTTATCAAATACTTACCAGGCCAGGCACAATATGAGATCACAAGTCTGCTAGGACACAGGTATTACTATATTCATTTTAAGACGCGGGTTAACGTACAGAGAGGCAAAATAACTCTTGAGGTCACACAGCTAATAGGTGATAGAGATGCAGTTCAAACACAGACCTGCTTTAATTTTATCCACTTTCTGCTGTGCCGAAGTGCCCACTGTATAGTACAAATATAAACTATTATTGTACTATCTACTAGTTTGTTCTTGTTGTTCTTTAGCACACTTAATGCCTTAGTCGGTTTAGGTTACTATAACAGAATACCATCGACTGGGTATTAATTCGCTTAACAACTAATATTTATTTCTCACAGTCTGGAGTCTGGAAGTCTGAGATTAGTGTGCCAGCATGGCCGAGTTCTTGGTGAGGACCCTCTTGCTGATCATGTCCTCATGTGGCCTTTCCTTGGTGCATCCCCTTTTTATAAGGGTATTAATTCCATCAAGGGGCCTCTACCCTCATGACCTCATTTAAACCTAATTACTTCCAAATACCATCATCCTGGGGGTTAGCGATTCAACATAGGAATTCGGGAGGGACACAAAAAACCAGTCCATAGGACCTAGTAATGAGTTGATTACTGCCTTAAAACTGTATCTGAGAGGTATGTTATGAATCTTATGAAACCATGATGAAGCTGTTGAAGGTAGAGGGGACCCAGTCTAGACTATTAAAAGACAGTAGCCTTGTGCGTTGCCTCTGTGAACATTTGTGGTTATCAATCCCTTTTCCCTTCTCACAGAAATATGCCCTCAACGTCGTGTTGTCTTTGGTAATGGATAGCTGCTCTCAGACCCTCAGTCCTCTTGTGACGTGTGCTGTAGACTCAGGTCTTAGGGAGGTCACATGCTTGTAATTCACAGACTGCTATCTCTGCAGC
Source organism: Mirounga angustirostris (assembly GCF_029215605.1). NCBI lineage: Eukaryota > Metazoa > Chordata > Mammalia > Carnivora > Phocidae > Mirounga > Mirounga angustirostris. The sequence goes on along the minus strand of NW_026991711.1, from coordinate 10,658,760 downwards.
AACCCCTATTGCTGCCTGATATATGGTTAATTGCTTCTTAGATAATCATTTGTTCCAAAGATTTGGCATTTACAAAAATGAACTGAGGAGAAACAGACTTTTGAACATGCAGTTTCATGGTCAGAGGGGGGAAGAAACCAAGCAACCAACCAACCAAACAAAAACCAAAACTCCTGTCTCTTCTTTGCACATTAGCTCTAAAACACATCCCAAACTTTGCCCTTGAGTTTTCAAAACATTCTCATATTTCCTTGATTACTTTTCTTAGCCAGGGACAGCAGTCATTCATTTATTTGTACATTTCTTTACTTCTCTCCCATTCATTCATTCCACCATTGTTTACTGAATGGCTGTTCTGGGCGCGGCATTGTCCTGGATATAGGGCACAAGGCCAAATGAAAGATGGTCCCTGCCCTTCAGGGAACTTTTGGTTTTGTGATATATAGTCATAACATTTATAGTGACTACAAGATACTGTAACATGGTGAAAAAAAATGGTTAGCTATCAATCATCACAATGATGCTGGGTAGCAAACCACTCCCAAACTCAGTAGCTCCAAACAATAATCATTTACTCTTACTCATGTGAGAGTGTTGGGTGATGTGTATTGGTTTCCTAAGGCTGCCATAACAAAATGCCACAGACGGGGTGGCTAAAACAACGAGAAATTTATTTTCTCACAGTTCTGATGGCTGTAAGTCCAAGATCAAAGCGTCAGCAGGTTTGGTTTCTTCTGAGGCCTCTTTACTTAACCTGTAGGCTGACCTTCTCTTTGTGTCTTCACAGGGTCTTCCTTCTGTGTGCACATGTCTGTGGCCTAATCTCCTCTGATTATAAGGACATCAGTCAGATTGGATTAGGGCCTACCCATATGAACTCATTTGACTTTACCTCTTTAAAGGTTCTATCTCAAAATATAGTCATATTCTAAGGTACTATAGGTTAGGAATTCAACAATAAATTCTGGGGGGACACAATCCAGCCCATAACAGATGGGGAGTTAGTTGATCTAAGCTGGATTTAGTGGGCTTAGCAGGTCTCATTTCTCCCAGTCTCCTGAAACATGGGCTAACTGGGGCACATTCTTCTCATGGCAGAGATTGGAAGCTTCCAGAAGGGTGAGCAGAAACATGCAGTGCTTCTTAAGGTCTTGGCTCATGATCACTTCCACCCACATTCCATTGGTTGAAACAAATCCATAGCCAAATCTAACTTTAATGGGATGGGGAATACACTTTATCTCCAGTAGAAGGAACTGCAGTTACAAGACAGAGTCTAAGGACACAGGAAGGAAGGGAGAATGGGAAAAAATAATGTAATCTACCTTGAAAATGGAATGCATTAATTCAATCTGGAGTTCTCTCTATCTGAAAAGAACTGAGTATGTATTTTGCGTCTGAGTATTCAGCATTGAGTAGTTTCACTGAGATTTTTAAAATCTCAGTGAATTTTGGGTAATTTCAAAGTTCTTTTCTGAAGCAACCACATTAGCAGTCATATTTGTTGAGTAAAAATGATCACAACTTAGTATCCAGTTGTTTCTCTCAGTAGATAGAACACCAGCCATCTAGATACAGAGCAACGAGCTGGTGTCCCAGGTCTGATACACACATAACTGCTGGTTTACAGCTATAGAGTGTCTTGGAAGGTTGTCCATCTGATGTGTAACAGGAGGAGAGACCAGCAGATGTTCGCTGTCATGACTAAAAACATTTCAAAGTGAAGTTCCCTGACAAGGAGTCAGTAATATTTAGAACAACAGGAATTAGGTAATAATGTGGTGTAAGTCATTCAAATACCCTGGACGCAACTGAAGTGAAAGGAACAGTGTGAAAAAAGGAAGTATCTTCAGTGCATTTGCCGAGAGAGAAAATTAGAATGGCTTCTCTTATAGTTACCTAGTGGATAGCCCTTGGCTTATTACATTCCTCGGCTCAGCCAGGTGGCTTGGGCTCCGCCAGAAATAAGGAGGTGGGATAGGTGGGAGATTACTATCTGTGGGATTTGCTATTAGACAAGAGAGAGGAAGTAACACAGATTGGGCTACCTTAGGGAAGGAAAGGAAATTTATGGGAACAAAATGATTTCAACAACTGACCTAGAGAAAAGAAGGTAGAGAAATGAGAAAAGACTAGATTGAAGATGTCCAAAATGGCTTTTCTGGCCCCTGGAGCTTATGGTTACATTCTCTAGGGTCCAGAGTTTTATACAACTTTACAATCTTTATACCTTCACTTCTCTTTATTTGATGGCGAGCTAAAGAAAAATTAATCAAAGAATATCTTAGGTGACCCACATGATTATCTTTTAATTGGGTACTGTTGGGAAATTTCAGGCCTGCATTTGCTTTTCTAATAACCATCATATTTGTGCTAAACATAAGCCAAAAAAAAAAAAATGCTAAGACCCTGGATAAAGAAGTGATTCATAGTAGTTCAAATATGAAAAAAACGGAGATTGAATTAAGTAACACTTGGTATGTGGCTGCTCAACACAAAAAAGAACACATTAAAGTGTTGATGTTGCTCTGATCCTGAATGTGTACATACCTCTTTGCAGTAATTTATTAGCAACAGTTATATGATATTATGAATTTTTTTCTCTAAATCACATAGGAAAAAATTCCAGTATTTTGTTTTTGGATGTATTGTTACATGGTCCGACCCATCAATAAAATGGAATAGGGTTACATTTTAGTTTAAAGTTAGAAATCAAAAATAGTGAAAGCTTCAGTGGTGATCCATCTTGCTGACAGTCTAAAGAATCAAGCCAATATAGTGGCCAAGGGCAGGTAACTCCAAGGTGAGCCATATTGGCATGAAGATTATTTTGAGTTAAAAAAACAATCAAAGCCCAGCAGATTCAGGAAAAGCCCTTTACCCCCTGCACAACTGCCTACAAAGAATTTAGATAGAGGATCTGCTCCAGGAAGAGAGCTGTCACCATACATGACTACATTATGCTGTGAACTAGGTTTGGTAGACAGGGAAGAACCTAGCAAGGCCTGTTTGATCAAAGTCCTCTCTGTCCCGTTGTTTCTGAGTGGCCCATCAAACATTTGTTTACCAAACATTCACTCTTTTTCATTCTTCCTAAAGGTTGCATTCCTTCCCTTTGAGGTCCAAGACCCATACCTGCTTCTCCTTAGTTCAGAATGACATATATACCTCATTTTGCCTGACTCAATTTGTCTTTGCAATTTCCATCTCTGTGTGGATTCCCCTTATGTACAAAATTAAATGTGATTTTCTCCTGTTAATCTGTCTCATGTCAATTTGATTTAGGCTAGAAAGATCTTGAAGGCAACAGGAAGTTCTTCCTCCCCAACACCAACAAGAAGTGAAACCAAAAGGCACTGTACATCTTTCTTCTATTAACCTTGATGTTGGTGATTTGCTCTCAGTAAATATCAGACATCACATTAATGATTTTTTAAAAATTGTATTGGTGTTATCGTTTCATTTGTATTTACTTCATGAATTTATTTTGGTTATGGAGTTCTCTAGGAGCTATAAATGCAGGGAGTTTATACTTAGTTTAATGTTTGTACATGTTTTTAAAACATTACAATAAAATTACTTAAATTAATACCAGAGGTATTTGAAAAAAAATTTTCCCTATAGAAGTAATTTGTTTACAAGTTTGGTGAAAGATGGAGATGATAGGAGACAGGTAATGAGGCAAAGTTTTCTAGAAGGATAATGGGATGTCGAGGAGGTTATATCACCTTCCTACTGTTGCTGTAACAGTTGTAGGGGCCCATGGCAGGCAGCTCCAAAATGGGCCACTATGGCATGAACGTTATTTTGAGTTAAAAGCAATCAAAATACAGCAGATTCAGGAAAAGCTCTTTACCTCCCCCTCAACCACTTGCTTGTACCAGGAGGAGAGCTATTGATAGATTCCTCTTTACCTAAGAATCTTATCTACATAATAGGGCAAACTTTGCTTTCCAAACACCTCCTTTCGCCTTTCTACTCATGGCCTTTCTCCCCTTTGTATCCTCAGACTCCTACTCCTCTCCTTAGCATCATGTTGTCTGACTGTTTTTGGAGTTTCCATGTCTGTGGATTCCCTGTACATATGCTACTATTTTTTTTTTTAAGATTTTATTTATTTATTTGAGAGAGAGCGAGAGAGCACAGGCCAGTGGGGGAGAGGCAGGGGGAGAGGGAGAAACGGACTCCCCACTGAGCAGGGAGCCTGAAGCGGGGCTCAATCCCAGGATCCTGGGATCATGACCTGAGCCAAAGGCAGACGCTTAACCAACTGAGCCACCCAGGTATCCCTAAATAAGCTACTATTACATTTGATTTTTCTCCTGTTAATCCATCCAATTTGATTCTTAGTCCAGCAAAAGGACCTTAAAGGGTAGGGGAAATTCTTCCTCCCCAACACAGACTACCACAAATTTAGTGTTATAAAACAGTACAAATGTATTCTCTTACAGTTCTGGAGTCCAGAAGTCCAAAATCAGACTCACTAGGACTAAAGTCAATGTATCAACAAGACTAGTTCCTTTTGGAGGCTCTAGGAGAGAATCTGTTTCCTCACCATATCCAGCTTCTGGAGATCGCCTGTATTCCTTGGTTCATGATCGCTTCCTCACACTGCTCCTCATGCTCTGTTGTCACATCTCCACTTTCTCCTGTGACCCTCTTACCTATCTCTTAAAAGGACCCTTATGATTACATTTGGGTCCATCTAAATAATCTCCCATCTCAAGACTTTTAACTTAATCACATCTGCAAAGTTCCTTTTGACATAAATTAATAATCAAAAGTTCCAGGGATTAGGATGTGGACATCTTTGGAGACCGTTATTCATCTTACCACAGAGGGAGGTATTAAGACCATATTAAGACCCAGGTTAGAAGAAGGAACGGGGTCACCTGGGTGGCTCAGTCAGTTAAGCTTCCAATTCTTGATTTCGGCTCAGGTCATGATCTCAGGGTGGTGAGATCAAGCCCCGTGTTGGGTTCTGCGCTCAGTGGGGAGTCTGCTTAGGGTTCTCTGTCTCTGCCCCTCCCGCCTGTAAATCTTAAAAAAAAAAAGAAGGAACATGAAATAGGGTTGTGCATGAGAGGTGGTTCCTTCATAAAGTAATGTATCTAATTTTTACATAATCATTTGATGGTTTAAGCAATATTTATAAATAGATTCTTTAGAAAGAAACATTGAACACAAGGAAAGACTTGGAAATAAAATTTTGGGAGAATATAAGGGTAACATAAATGTTTTTGAAATGTAGAGATACAATTTTGGTAATTAGCCATTCTTCTTGTCAACAACTACTGGATGTTAGTAACCACCTATTGTGTTGAAAGATGCAGAATATACAACCCCAAAATATGACTCTTTGGTATAAGAATTATTTTTGAGAAACAGCAAACACAGGAGGAGCTTGGAAGACAGAATAGGAGCTATCCTTTTGTAAGGGAAGTTACATTTGTAAAGGAAATCTCAATTTATAAGGGTGTCTCCCTCCCTGTACCAGGAAGAGAAGGGTGGCTGTAAATCACAAGAGAATCTTATCAATGGAGAAGGCACTGACTTAAATCTGCATAATAAACCTTATTCTTGTTTACTGTGCTTTTCCTTGTTTACCCCCCAGAACTGCCCCCCCCAACCTCCCCTCCCAAATCTTTCTTTTGTCATTAGGTGAGGATGGTATTTAAGGTCTCTGCTTAGGGCCATGTCTGGATGTTACTCAGTTTTCCTGGGTATCTCCTAAATACACGAGGTATACATGTTAATAAACTTCTGTTTGTTTTTCTTTTCTTGTTAATCTACCTTTTATTGTAAGGGGGTGGTGTTCAACCAAGTACTCAGAAGGGTAGAGGGAACATTATTTTTCCTCCCCTACAGTTCATATAAACCACAGCAATATTGGGTTAGATTCTAGAGGAAGGAGGAAAGCCCCACTGGTTTTTTGGTCAAATGAAATGATTACTGGAATAGATTTCTAAAAAATGCAAGATAGTTCTTACTCATTCTGAAATACAGAAGAGGCCTTGTACACAGGGATACTATCACAGCATTGTTTATATAAGACAATTGAAACAGTCTTAATAGCCAAGAATGTGTGGTGGTATATCTACAAAATGGACTGTTATATGGTTATATAAATTGCATTTATGAAGATTCTAATGATAGAGAAAATATTTTTTTATAAAGTAAGTTATGATACAAAATTGTTTATTTAGACCATGTGAAAAGTGCATGGAGAAAAGACTTGAAGGGAATATGCTAAGATATGAATAGGGATCATCTCATGGTTAAGGATAATTTGTATTTCTTTCTGCTTTTTTGTGCTTTCCAAATTTTCTAAAATCAATGTAAATTTTATTAATAATTTAAAAAGGTGGATGGAAAGTATGTCATGTTACTTATCCAATAAATATTTATTGAGCACCTACTATGTGCTAGTCACTGTTCTTGGTTTTGGTAGTAAATAAGACCAAGACCTTGCCTTCATTTAGTTTATGTTCTATAATTCTTATTTTAATGAAATCTGTTATCATTACTTAGGCCTCCACGTCAAGCTAATAGACACTCTTGGATTTATAGGCAACCCAAACTTTAGTGTGTGTGTGTGTGTGTGTGTGTGTTTAAATGAACCATTAAGTCAATCTTGTTCTTAGAAAGTTGATTTTTTTCACAAGATAGGCTCAGTCTCTTGAGATGTTTTTACTTCAGGGGTTTTAATTCTGACAAAGAGTATATTTCTTCTAGCATTGAGACATTTATACATTATTCAAGCATATTTTCTCTGACTTTTGTAGGGGAGGAAAATCTCTCCTCTACCCATCTTAGGTTCTCTGGCTGAGCCCTTTAAATTAGACCAACATAAGACAGATTACCTAGAGAAAAGCAAACAGAGTTTATTAACATGTCCACCACACATGTAACACATAGGTGTAGCCAGAGATGTGTAACTCAAAGGTATAGTTAGAAGTGGAGTTTATATAGCATCTTAGCAAAAGAACAATAAATTTTTAGAGAAGTGACAAGACAAAGGGAAAGGACCTTGTGTCCCTAGGTGTGGCAAATAGAAGGAAGGCAGATACACTGGAAATGAATGGTAGATCAAAGCTGGTTGGTGAAGTTTGTTATGTGGATTCCTATGGTGCCATCTCCAGGCTGATGAGGGTCTCAAGTTGTGTCCAGTGATTAACTTTTCTCCTTCCCGGTAGAGAGGGGAAAAGGGACACCTTTGTAAATTGATATCCCACTTTCAGCAAATATGGGGAAGATGGGAAGCTTTTACTGCATTTGCTGCTTCTTAATTGTCTTTGCTTCAAAATAATTCTTGTGTCAAAGAGGCTATTTTGGGGTGATATATTCTGATTTCCTTCACTTTATTCAGATCAACACTAGAAATAATAAAGGAACAGGACCAAATATGGAGTCAGAGCTTACTTTAAAGTCCTCCCTTTGAGTCCCTGGTAGTTCCATAAATTCTGGATGTGACTGTCCGAATACTGAATGTGACTACTAGGAAGTCATGAAAGATTTTTTCCAAAAGCCTGCTGACATTGAGATATATTTATGAAATGGCTCCTGTTAAGCCAGTTAAGCAACTCAAAGAAGGAAATGAGGGCAGTTGGGCACATCTCATTCTCCGAGAGCCCACACACTTCTTAGGGTCCACGGCCTATGAGCAAGGTATTTTCTTAATACCTACAAACCATCTGTTAAGTAATTCATCATAGAATTTCCTAGTGAATAATATTAAGTTCATCTGTCTCCGGTTTGGGAATTTGCGTTTTTGTAAATCAGAACAATATTTTCCCATAATAAAGTCCTTGAGGGGCTGAATGGAGAATCACAAATACCTTGATAGGTGGTCCTTGAGATGGAAAATAGTCTCTAATCCTGATTAGCCAGAAGACCATAGAGTGTCTTGGCCTCCCCTCTGTGGTCCTGAAGGCCCTCTGAGAGAGGTGAGCTCTGTTAATTAAACACTCTTCATCTAAAACAAAGCTTGTCGGCAGAGGGAGATTTCAGAAGAACCATAAATGTGAATTTTATTTTGCATTTAAAAAGCCACGCTTTATGCAATTGACATGTCGGAGAGAAGATTGATAGGGGAACTTCTTAAGAACACGAGAGGGCCTGGCAATTTGCATATTAATTTATGTACCCAAAATGAATGCAGACAGCCATAAAATGCACTTGTAATAATTATACTACCACTGAACTGTGGGCTTTTAATTAAATGGAATGTTTTTATCTTGTGTTTTTCACGTTAGCCACGTTGCTATGGGTGTCAAGCTGTTCTTGCAAATCAAAGCATTGGAGATGCCTGATGCTGGGCTTTCATCGTTCTGGGCCTGCAGCGGCCCGCATTCCAGGACTGTGGCAGCTGGGTCTGGTGCTCTGGGCAAGCTCTGGGCACCTCTGCTTTATGCACACTTTAAAGAAGGGCACTGGAGACCTAGCTCAGTCCGACTGGCACGGGACAGGCATGACAAACCCCGGCTTTGGAAATGAGAAAGAAAGGAGGCTTGCAACCTGTGAGCCTTTTAAATAAATCAGAAAACGAAACCATGGGTGTTCTTCTTGAGACCCTTTTGCATTATTTGTTTGTCTGTGCTAGCTATTTTGATCTCCATCTACATTGTGGGCATATCAGTGTTCAAGGCAGAAGCTGTGTTATACAAATGATCATTTTCACACTTTTCAATGCAGCAACAAGAATGCTCTTTTCTCCTCTTTTTTTTTTTTTCTTCAAAAAGCCTGTTAAGTGGGACCACATGTGACTGATATAAATGATTACCATTGTATTTTGATGTTCTGGGCTGGATGCTGCTGAGCTGCTTGTTTTTTTTAAATCTGAGTTGCACTCTCCCAATCCATTATCATAATGGCAATAGAAGAGCCTGGGCATATCCCAACTAATGACAACCAGCCATATTTTCCAGGAGGGGCTCAAGGGCACTCGAGTTGGGGCTGGAGAATGTCTATTGATACACAATGAATAGCACGCAGGCACAGTTCATATGTACAAGGAAATTCATAGCGAGAGTGACATCATACATATGCACGGCGTTAGCGTTCTTGTGATTTATTGCTACAACTTACACGCCCAGGATTTTTTACAACGGCTCTGCACTATATTGGTCTTTTATTTTCAAGTAACAGAAGCAACTTAAGTTAAAAAGGGGTAATTTATCATAAGGGCACAGTGTTTAATTGATTAAATGGGGGGCCATTAGACTCAGGTGGCTCTGTTGGCTTAGTATCTACTTAAGCAAACACGATCTAAGCCTAAAATGCCTCAAAGTTACTAAATTGAAACCTAAGGACAACCAACAGTCAACTAGGCTTTAAGCTCTAGCCAATCAATCATTTCCTGGCTTTGCCTCTTCTCCCCCAGCTCCTGTCAGGGGAGTGCTCCTAACCACTTCTGTTTTGCTGATGCCGGATGCAAAATGATCTTTGCTCAAACTCTTAAAATTTTTAATATGCCTCCGTTTATCTTTTAACAACAGGTAGGTATGTTTAATAGAACTTAAGAGCAGGGATGCGGCTGAGATTCAAAAATGATCATTACAGGAACCGGGAATTTGGCCAAACCCCAGGGAATGTTCTGCCCATCTCTTGGTCTGTGTTTCTTTCTGTTGTTAGTTCTTCACTCTTTTCCCTTGGCAGACTGGCTCCTGCTAGTCTGTCTACAGGGCAAGCAGAGCTGGGGACGCCTGAGACCACCCGAATGATGATCCAGCCTCAAACATGTCCCTGTGTTGCTCTTTGCTTTCCTCAACTCCAAATTCCCAGAGGAGGGACCCTCGCCCAGCCTGGATCAACTGCCGGTCCCCAGTACAATCAGCTGTGGCCTAGGGTGGGGGAACCGTTTGGGAGTGTAAGTGTGTGTGCCTGTCTGCGCACAGAAACGGCTAGGCTGACAAATATGATTGTGACTGGTGGGGTCACCAGGTGCCCTTGTTTCTCTGCCTCCTTTTACTGTGACATGCTCATTGATTCCATCTAGGACTTTTCCTAACATGGCAGAAGATCATGAAAAGCAGGAACCATGATGCTGAGGTCTTGGCGATTCATATCTTTTCAGAGCTAAGGGAGCTGTAAACACATGTCTTCAAATGAATCACTTCAGGGAGCATTAGTGTAACCACAGTGTGGTACCCAGAGTTGACAAGCTAGGAGGGAGCAGAAAAGGGTGGTGACCTCTTAGGCTGACTCCAAGAGGCTCCAAGTAGATCATTGCCAGCACACCATTTCTCTTACATAAAAGAAGCATTTGGTCAAAGGGCTCTCTGAAATTATATGCATCATGTACTGAGTGGTCCACATCAAGATGGTCCTTATCAAAGCAACGATGAAAATTTTGAAAGGAGGGCCATAGATTTTATCTGTGACTTTCCTGCCATTGCTTAAATTTCAGTTTCTGCCTTATCCTATTAGTATTTCAAGCTTTCTTCTTCCTCTTTTTCGGCATCCAAATTTGTGGTGACAAATTTGGCTTCTACACCATATTTTTGTCAAAATAATTCTCAAAAGCTGCAAACATCTTTTTTAGGCTGTGGAATTAAAAATTGGGGAAGGAATAAGCGGCAACTGTGAAGTTCTAATTATTGCTATTATGACATGAATTATCAGGGAATAATCAAAACATAAATTTCTGTCTAACTTAAGAAACAAGGTAAAATAAGAAGCCACAATGGTGCCATGATTCATCAGGGAATTTGGAGTTATTCTGGCACCTCTGTCAGTATAAATCCTGAGTGACATCATCACAGAAGATACATAGACATTGCCAAGGAAACACACACCAAAAGGGGGCTGATAGTGTGATTTGGTTTCTGTGTCAGGTACACATCTGGTTTTCTTTCTGTCTCAGAATCCCGTAGCACTTTCTATCTCTATAGTATCACAGTCTGTTGTATATTAAAATCACGTGTACTCATGTCTTGTGTTCCTTCATAGGTTGTAAGGGCCTTGAAGGCAGGGGGTGTGTCAAATTATACAAATTGTGACTACATAATTAGGTCTCAGCTTACCATTTTTTCTTCTGTCGCTTCTAAGACTCTGTGGGCATCTTTGAGGGAGCCTATGATGCTTTTGTGTGGGCTACATATAAAACCACCTTTTCAAGTAGTTCTAATTAGTTTATTGTTTTGTTTGTTTTTGTTTTTGTTTTTGTTTTAGAAAGAGAGAGAGAGAACACAAGCTGGTAGGGAAGGGCAGAGAGAGAGAGAATATTAAGCAGTCTCTACACCAAGCACAGAGCCCAATGTGGGGCTTGACCTCATGACACTGAGATCATGATCTGAGCCAAAATCAAGAACGGGACGCTTAACTGACGGAGTCACCCAGGTGCCCCTAGTTCATTGTTTTATTTTATTTTATTTATTTACTTATTTTAAGATTTTATTTATTTATTTGAGACAGAGAGAATGAGAGAGACAGAGAGCATGAGAGGGAGGAGGGTCAGAGGGAGAAGCAGACTCCCTGCCGAGCAGGGAGCCCGATGCGGGACTCGATCCAGGGACTCCAGGATCATGACCTGAGCCGAAGGCAGTCGCTTAACCAACTGAGCCACCCAGGCACCCTAGTTCATTGTTTTAAACAATAAAACAGTACCTGTTTTGTACTGTGTCAGGTGGTGGTGCCAGTGGCTCTCCCGGCCACGAAAGTGTTGGCTGGATGAGGTAGGCCAATCACTCCTGAAATGGAGGCACTTCCTTTGCCCGGAAGAATCCCTCTAAAACTCAGGGTGTAATTAACTTGTTTCCAATCTCATCGTGGAAGAACAAATAGAAAGCCATTAAGTGCAGCCCAGGCTCAGTTCAAGTTCGCTGCAGTCTCAGATGATGGTGAACAATTTTCCCGTTTGCTTGTGACACCTGCCATGTATGTGAGTCAGGAAACCTGGGGCCTGAGGTGACTGTCCTATGGAGGGGGCAGTTTCTCTCTCTACCTCATTTTACTGAGTATGTTTAAAATAAACTGTTGTGGGCTGAATCATGTCCCCCCAAAAGATATGTTGAAGTTCTAACTTCTAGGACCTCAGAATGTGACCTTATTGGAATAAGCTTATGGCAAATGTAATTAGTTAAGATGAGGTTTTATTGGAGTAGGGTTGGCTCTTACTCCAATATGACTGGTAAGAAGATGGTGTAAAGACTGGTTCACATGGCGACAGAAGCAGAGATTGGAGTGATGTGGCTATGAGCCAAGGAAAGTCAAGGATTGATGGTCCCTACCAGAAGCTGGAAGAAACCAGGAAGGATTCTACCCTTCAGAGTTTCAGAGGGAACATGGCCCTGCCAACACCTTGATTTCAGACTTCTAGCCTCCAGAACCGTACGAGAATAAATTTCTGTTGTAAGCCACCGATTTGTGGTACTTTGCTCCAACAGCCATAGGAAATGAATATGGAAGCATTCAGGCCTGTGAAGTGATTTCTGCTGCTCGCTGCCTTGACATTCCGAAGGTCTAAACTCTCCAGATGCTCTTAATGCATCCCATTTACAAGTCAGGAAATTCACGAGCCAGAGACATTCGGCATTCTTCTCGAGCAGAGGTGAACCTGGGCTTGTCTGAATGCAGAGCTTGTGTGCCATCCACTCTCCATACCTGAGTGGTTTGACCATCTGTGCCCTAGGCTCCAGTTTGATACACTTGTGTGACGGAGACAGTCTCCAACTGCCCTGGTTTCTCCTTTAATCATGTCTTTAGTGGATGTTTGATGCCCACACACATGTGATGTCCTTCTCCTGAGTACCTCATTGGTGAGTCATCCCTTCAAGTTTGCTTTTGTAGCAGCCGTGAGGTGTGATGTCAAGTTATTCACGCTGGCCAGGAATGCCATGTGCCACCATCTGCAGCGGGGCCACCAAAACGTTGTAGGCAAAAGCCTCAGGCTCTCAGGCAACTAAGATTCTGCCTTTTGTTTCATAACTAAGTTTTCTTTGTAAAGAGCATTCCATTCTCCAGAAGGATCCAACGAGTAAGCCAGATAGTTATCCAGACCTTCTGACTCCCACCCACAAAGGTGAAGGGGAGGGTTGGGTGTGGTGAAGATAGTGGATATTTCCTTGGAGACTTTGGATGTGACACTGGACCCTCTGGTATTGTCTGGGTGGGCCACAGGAGGGAGAAGACACAATTCCTTATTCAGCCCTTTACAAACCTAGTCAGACTGGGAATGGAAGTAAAGCCTGGCTGTTTCTTGTAATAGTGTTTTTCTCTGCATGAGTTTGCTATGGCTGCTGTCACAAGGTACCACAGACAAGGCAGCTAAAACGACAGAAATTTCTTTTCTCACAGTGTTGGAGGCTAGAAGTTGAGACGGAGATGTCCTCAGGGTTGGTTTCCTGTGAGGCCTCATCTGGCTTGTAGATGGCCTTCTTCTCCTTATGTCTTCCTGTGGCCTTCCCTCCGTGCATGTCTGTGTCCAAATTTCCTCTTCTTATAAGGATACCATCATATTGGATTAGGGTTCACCCTAATGACCTCCTCTTAACTTGATTACCTCTTTAAATACCTTATCTCGAAATACATTTTGAGGTAGTGAGTGTTAGAATTTCAACATATGAATCTCAGGAGGGCAAAATTTAGCTCCTCACAGTCTCCTTGACCAGGTAGGACTCCTTGTAAACATGGACTGGGCTTCATACATTTTGATATCTCCGGAGCCTAACATAGAACCCGGCCTCAAGTGGGTGCTTAACTCTTCTGTTATGTGAATGTGCTTTGATTCTTAAGGACGAAACAAAAAAGAAAACAAATCTGGTGTTTGCTTCTGTGCTTGCCATACATAGCCCCCAGTCCCGAACTGAAATCCACAGTACTTGTTGAAGATGTGCATGTGGGACGAAGAAAGTAAGGAGGAAAAAGAGACAGACATGCCAGATGGGAAAGGTAAGCGAGTGCATAACAATAATAATAATGGCATATGGCTTGTTGTTCTCAGTACAATGCTCTCAACTGCATGAGAGTTGCAAAATGGAAATATGCCCTTGGATGTATTATGAGCTTTGTTTCATAATCAACACCATGAGGTGATAGAAAACAAAAAGAGGAGATATGTTCCACACCTGGGAGTTGTTGTCTTTCTCCACTATGTCCAAACAACGTCAGGCGAGCTGAGTTACTAAAGGCCTTAGCACCTCTCTCTTCTGCCCACCCACTTGCTGGTTGTCCCAGTCCAGCCAGCTCTACAGAGTTGCTGAGCCATTCTGTGGTTATCCCATTCTCAGAATAGCAAACTGCTTTCAAATTTGAATTCTTTTCCCCCAAAATAGATAGAAGTAGGGGCAGACACGTTTGGTATAACTTATGAAAATATAGGATACCTCCATGAAAGAAATGAATCCTTCATTCATTTGGTTTTTTTCATTCATTCATGCATGCATGCATCTGACGTATCAAGAGCCTACATTGTGTGCCAACTACAGAGTTGGGTCCTATACACCTAGATGATTTTTCCTTCTTATAATGTACCCACTCTTCCCTCTACTTGATTTCCTTTCTATCCAGAAGCAGGTTATACTTTTCTGTGAATGAGATTCTCCTGGGGAGCTTAATAAAAATGCAGAGATTCTGTACAGGCTTCCAGTTATGGAATGAAGAAGTTATGGGGATGAAAGGTACAGCACAGGGAATATAGTCGGTGATACCGTAATAGCGTCGTATGGTGATGGATGGGAGCTGCGCTTGTGGTGAGCAGAGCGTAATGTACATACTTGTGGCATCATTATGTTATACACCTGATGTTGAGGTGACATTGTGTGTCAACTAGACTTCATTTTTTATTTCTTGGAGCGCCTGGGTGGCTCAGTCGTTAGGCGTCTGCCTTTGGCTCAGGTCATGGTCCCAGGGTCCTGGGATCGAGCCCCACATCGGGCTCCCTGCTCGGCGGGAAGCCTGCTTCTCCCTCTCCCACTCCCCCTGCTTGTGTTGCTTCTCTCGCTGTGTCTCTCTCTGTCAAATAAATAAATAAAATCTTTTTAAAAATGCAGAGATTTCTCAAAGATTCTGACTCGGTGGCTCTGGTGTGGAGCCTCGGAATCTGAATTTTTAACAAACATGGGCGGTTCTCCTATAGGCAGGTCCATGGACAAAAGGCCTTTAAGAAACTCTGCTCCAGGGTTGGAAGTACAGGTTGAGGGTGGAGGCCTGCAGCCACATTAGCACGTTGCTGTCAACACTGAAGGCAGCAGCCCATGGAGAAAGTGTGTTGGGATGGGGCAGGTGGGGTGTGTCCAGGGGGATGGAGCATGTGTTTGTGGGCTGGAGAGGGCACTGGGGGTGGAAAATGAAAGGGGTCTCCCTCAGCTGAGATCCACTTTCCCTGTGTCTGTTTCCTCTGAGAAGTCTCGGGTTCCAATGGCCAGGCCACACATTTCTTCCTTGGCTTCACTTCAGTCCATGCGGCTTACCCGAGTTCAGCATCAAATTGTTTTCTTTAGTAATGGAATTTAATTTTCAGCATGTGAAAATATAATCAAGTTGCATGGCCCTTTGACTTGGGCCTTGCAGCAACTTCTCATCAGTTCATACTAACTTGTCAGTGATAAGATTTGAGCTGTACCTGGAATTCCCATGGAGAGTTTTTCTTGGCTGTTCTGAGAAGCGATCGTTTTCACGCCCATTATTTCTGGAGTAATTTAAAATGTTTTGTGGAGGGAAATGGCCTTTGCTTAGTATGCTGGGAGGTCTTTTGCTGAGATCTGAGGCTTCTGTGTTTACAGAACGAATATTCTAGCTTGGACGAACAGTTATTTTTATCCCCTTCCTATGTTGAAAACTAAATGGGGAAATAAACCCAGAATAAGTAATAGGCAACCGCACCACCTATGGCAACTCATTTCAGCATATAAATTTGTTTTCCTTTACCTTCAACAAAAAAATCCTTTGTAAGTCTCCCTTGGTAGTATCCAAAATTGCATGTCTGATCTTTCATGTGCCAATCACTCCCTCAAATATCCCTGCAATTTCAATGCTATCTGGAGCAGTTACTGTCCATATTCTACGTAAAGGTCTAATGGAGGAAAAGGAATAAATATTATGGTGATTATTACTATGAGACTTTATTTTAAGAGGTAAAGCCCAAGATTTCTATGGAGACACAAGTATATCAAACTATATTTTTTATGGTCACATCTAAACTGGGCAATAATAGCATATCAATAAACTTCAATTACACTGAAGCAAATACCAAAAGTGAACCTCTAGTGATGCTCAATAAAGTGTACAGGCGCATTAGAGTTATATAGAGCAGTGACATCCATCTGGTATTTTCGGTGACTTCTAGTCAATTACTGCATTTCATCATGTGTAATCCTCTTTTATCTCCAGTTCCTGCTGGTGCGGTAATTCTCACTCTGCTACATCTGTGGCTTTACTGTGAATTTTTATCGCCTACAAGGTAGCGCATCCCTTCCTGCTCCTGGATGTTGTTGAACAGTATCTGTTGAAGATTTAATTGCAAGGTGGTATAAAATATGGATTTAGAGACACATAGGAAATATGTAAAGCAATTAACATTAAAAAATGGGCATGCTTTGAAATGAAAAATTATATTACAGGCAAAGTATGGATTCCATCAGAACATTAGACCCGGGGTTTGCAGTGTTGTTTTTAGAGGGTGAAAACTAAGGAAAAGAAAACAAAACAAAGAAGCAAAATCAACCCTGTCCAATGGCGGTCTTTTGGAGAGGAGATTTTGTATATCTGTCTTACAGTGTGTGTAAAATGTTCTGTGTATAAATGAACACGTACATGTACAAATGTTAAAGGGGTGTGTTCTTTTGTATAATTGTTAGAAGGCACCTTATTTAAATTTTGGAAAGTTGCCTTTTTTTTTTTTTTAATAGACTTTAGTTTTCAGAGCAGTTTTAGGTTCACAGCAAAATCGAGAGGAGGATACATACAGAGAACTCCCACATACCCCCGATTTCACGCACCCAGATCTTCCCTCATGGTCAACATTCCCCACTAGAGTGGTATGTTGGTCACAATAAAGGAACTTACTTGCCAAAGTTATCAACCTAAGTTCATAGTTTATTTTATCGTTTGCTCCTGAAGTTGTATATTCTAAGTGTTTTGCCAAATGTATAATGATGTGTTTCCACCAATATAATATTTTATAGAGTATTTTTCGTGCCCCCAAAATCATCTGTGCTCCTCCTATTCATTATTCGCTCTCCATTTGCAGTCTATTCTCCTCATCCTATGAGAGTTGCTCTATCATAATGCATATCCATTCCTACTTCCTTCCCTCTCTTCCTCTTCTCCTCCCATTTTCCTCCCTCCTCCCCACCCCTCCACTCTTTCCAAAACTATTTATTGTGTATGAGCTGTGTGCCAAGTTCTCTGCTAGATAGTGCAGATGCAATGGAGAGCAAAACAGACATGGTCTCTGTCCTCATGGAGCTTAGAGCATGGTCAGGGAGACAGATTTTAAAGAGTGCTTACCAAGTAAAAGCATAGTGACATAATTGCTGGGAATAATGAGGAAGGATATGAGGAGAAGTAATAAAGAGGGGACCCAATTTGGGGTTAGAAAATTGAGGAATCACATTTTAGCTGAGATCTGAAGGAAGAGTTAAGAATTCACCAGGAAGGTAGTGTTCTAAGTGAAGGGAATACATACAAATCCCAAGATTTCCTTTTGTTTGTTTGCTTTGAAATAAACTTTTCAACTTAGAATAGTTTAAGATTTACAGGTAGTACAGAGATGGATTAGCAAAGATAGTACAGAGAATTCCTGTGTACCCCTCAACCGGTTTCAGTAGGATATTGTTATTGTGTTTCATTACTATAGTACATTTGTCCCAAATAAGGAATCAGCATTGGTCCATACTATTAATGAAACCTCAGATTCTATTCAGACTTCACAGCCTTCCCTTAATGTCTGTGTTCTGTTTCCGGGTCCAGTCTGTGATACCACATTTCATTTAGTCATCATGTCTCCTGAGCCTCCTCTGGTCTGTGATGGTTTATGACATGCCTTGTTTTTCAGGACGTTGGCAGTTTTGAGGAGTACTAGTCGGGTAGTTTGTAGAATATAGGTAATTTGTAGAATGTCCCTCATTTTGGCTTTGTCTGATGTTTTTCTAATGGTTAGACTAGGATTATTGGTTTTGGGGAGAAAGACAACAGCAGTGAAGTGCATTCTCATCACGTGCTTTAAGGGGACATGTTTCATGCTATCAACATGACTTGTCACTGATGATATCACTCTTCATCACCTGGCTTAGGTTGTTTTCATCAAGGTTCTCCAGTGTACTTTTTCCACTGCTTGCCACTTGCTACTCATTGGAACCAAGTCACTAAGTGCAGCCCACACTCAACCTCCTTGAGGAGGGACTCTTTACATAAATTATTTGGAATTCTTCTCTTTGGGAGATTGGTCTCTTCTTTCCCATTTATTTATTTAGTCAATCATTTATATTAGTATGGATTCATGCATATTTATTTTATACATTGGGTTACAATCCAATACTACATTATTTATTTTATTGCTCAAAGTCTTCCAGCCATCAGCAGCTCCTTCAGGCAGGCTTCGGTATCCCTTTTACATACTTCCGTTAATTTATTTTTTGGGGGCACTTCCCGACTTTCTGTCACTACAGTATGCTTGTTCTATGTAACCTGCCCCAGCAGTAGAATCAGACATTTCTCCAAGGAGCCCTGGTTCCTTTCATTGGAGAATGGTATTGGAGACTAATTTGTGACACACACTGGGTGTGTTCATTGCTACTGGGGTGTTATTGTTTCTAGGTCTTTTTAGCTGAAACAGCAAGGAAATATATGTGTGTACACTGTATATACACATATCTATAAATATTTCTATATGTATCCATCTGTATCTTTATTATACTAAACATAAGCTCATATTGGTGTCTCCAATGCTAATCCATCACCACAAGAATCATTCCAGCCTTCCTTCACTTGTTTGTAACCTCCCACTCCTATGGTGGAAAAACCTGGCTCCCACCATCTGCTATCCATTTACACTTCCTTGTTCAATTCTAGTATACAAATCTTCTTTGACTTAGGATGGGGTTACATCCCCATAAGCCCATCATAAGATAAATTTCATAAATCAAAAATGCATTTAATATACACCTAGTCTACTGAACACCATGGCTTAGCTTAGCCTAACTTAAATGTGATCAGAACACTTACATTAGCCTACAGTTGGGCAAAATCATCTAACACAAAGCCTATTTTGTAAGGAAATATTGACTATCTCATGTAATTTATCGATACTATATTGAAAGCAACACACAGAATGGTTATTTAGGTGCAGGAGGGTTGGAAGTGTATCTGTGATCATGTGGCCAACTGGGAGCCGCTTGCTGCTGCCCAGTATCATGAGAGTGGATTGTACTGCGTATCACTAGCCCAGGAAAAGATCCAAATTCAAAATTCAAAGTGTGGTTTCTACTGAATACAAATTGCTTTCTCATCATTGTAATGTCAAAAAATTATAAGTTGAGGGGCGCCTGGGTGGCTCAGTTGGTTAGGCGACTGCCTTCAGCTCAGGTCACGATCCTGGAGTCCCGGGATCGAGTCCCACATCGGGCTCCCTGCTCGGCGGGGAGTCTCCTTCTCCCTCTGACCCTCCCCCCTCTCGTGTGCTTTCTCTCTCTCAAATAAATAAATAAAATCTTTAAAAAAAAGAATTATAAGTTGAACCCTGTAAATTGGGGACCATCTGTACATGTGTCATGATTTCAAAATTGTTAACCTGTTTTCCCATGGGAAAAACTTTACCAACTAGAGTACCATGCTTATGTACAGTCCCCTCTGCCTTTAGTCTTGCAAACTCCCCTCATTTCTGAAGTTACTAGGTCAGCACCTTTTTCCCTCCCACTCCTTATATGAAGTTATTTCAGACATTTGTGATAAAGTTAGATTCTCCTGGCTCCATTCCATCCTGGGAAGTCCCGACCTCCTTAATAATTTTTAAATGTGCTTACATGGAAGTTCACTCTTTTGTGCCATCAAGTTTATGGGTTTGACAAATGCATAGCATCACGTATGTATCACTGCTGTACCAGGCAGATGAGTTACATGACCTTAAAAAGTGCTCCGTGCTTCCACTAGTCAAACACCCCTCTTCAAACTCCTGGCAACCACTGATCTGTTTTCTGTCCTTAGAGGTTCCCCCCGGCCCCAGAATGTCCTACATATATAGCCATTCAGAGTAGTTTTTTTCACATCACAAAATGCACTTAAGAATTCATTCATGTTGGGCGCCTGGGTGGCTCAGTTGGTTAAGTGACTGCCTTCGGCTCAGGTCATGATCCTGGAGTCCCGGGATTGAGTCCCGCATCGGGCTCCTTGCTTGGCAGGGAGTCTGCTTCTCCCTCTGACTCTCCCTCCTCTCATGCTCTCTGTCTCTCATTCTCTCTCTCTCAAATAAATAAATAAAATCTTTAAAAAAAAAAAAGAATTCATTCATGTTGTATGAATTAATAGCTTGTTCCTTATTATCACTGAATAATATTCCATTTTATGCATGTACCACAATTTGTTTATCCATTTTGCGTATGGAAGGACATCTTGTTGTTTCCAGTTTTGGCAATTATGAATATAAAGTTGCGACAATCATGTATGTCTTAGTTCATGCTGCTCTATAATAAAGTACCATAAATGGAGTGGTCTATAAACAACAGCAATTTATATCTCACAGTCTGGAGGCTGGAAGTCTGAGATCAGGGTGCCAGTATAATCAGGTTCTGGTGAGAGATCTCTTCTGGGTTGCAGACTATGACCTCTCCTCTATCCTCACAAGCAGGGTGCGGAGAGGAAAGCAGGCTTTCTTGTGACTGTTCTAGGGGCACTAATCCCATCATGAAGGCTCTACACACATGACCTCATCTAATCCTAATTACATCCCAAAGCCCACACCTCCTAATACTATCACATTTGGGGGGAGGGGTTGTGTTTCAATGTATGAATTTTGAAGGGAAACAAAGAAACTGCCAAACAGTATTCCAAAGTGACTGTACCAGTTTGAGTTTCCACCAGGAATGAGTGAGAATTTCCATTGCTCTGCATCCTTGTTAGCATTTGGTATTGTCAGGTTTTTGGATGGTAGCCATCCTACTAGACTGTAGTCATTTGTATAGTCTCAGTGGCT
The DNA here is from genome assembly GCF_029215605.1 of Mirounga angustirostris. NCBI lineage: Eukaryota > Metazoa > Chordata > Mammalia > Carnivora > Phocidae > Mirounga > Mirounga angustirostris. The sequence goes on along the minus strand of NW_026991711.1, from coordinate 10,637,633 downwards.
AGCATGAGGCATGCCGTTATTGGAATGAATCAATGAATAACTGAATAGAACAAGAAAATGTGATTTTACAATTTATATCTTAGAGATTCTTCTGTTATTAAAGAGGGTACATTTGGACAGGGATTATATTTGGAAATAGATGGCAAGCTCAAATGCTTTACAAAGTGAAACAGAATGAGTGTAAGGACAATAGGGCGTGGTGGGGACTGTGACAATGTGGAGACTCCAAGAGAATCAGTGAACCCAGTTTTGCCAGATTTTCCAAATTTTTAGGTTCAGACATAAAATCAAATGTATAAGAAATCTCACAATTTGTATATGTTAGTAAGCAACTAAATATCAGATTTGAACAGTAAGCTACCAGTTTTTTAAAACGATTTTATTTATTTGAAAGAGAGAGAACACAAGCAGGGGAGAGGGGCAAAGGGAGAGGGAGAGAAGTGGACTCTCTTCTGTGTGGGGATCCCAACAAGGGACTCCATCCCAGGATCCTGAGATCATGCCTGAGCCAAAGTCAGATGCTTAACCAACTGAGCCACCCAGGAGCCCCAAGCTACCAGTTTTTAACCTATGTGTTTTTGATACCTTCCGGTGTCCATCAAGACAAGTGTCTGCAATGGCCTAAGATTCCAGTCATTATTTAATCGGTATTTATTATTTGAGATAATCAAAAGGAGTTTGGGATGTGGGGGATAGAACTGAGGAGGAGAGGAAAGTCAATGTGAAGAGTTCAGTATTGGAAGGGAAGCTAGAGAATGTGCCTTTAGGCCCAGTTTACAAGCTTATATTAAGGAGCATGTTTAATAGTTAATTATTTGAATCTTTGTGAGTATGAGAACTCTGAGTTTGGAAGTCACCTGGATCAATCAGTTTTATCTTGGAATGTGAATACTTCAGAGCTTTGAGAATCTCTTTCTTTCTCCATAGTGGGGTTTTGTGGGGGAAAAGAATCAGGGAGCCACCAGTGGGGACAGCCATTTCAATGACCTGTTTTGTTCCTTGTCTTCTTACACTTTCCCTGTCTAGTGATGTATACAATGTGAACACATTTTATAATTTATGGGGAGAGAATAAATTATATGTCACATGCAACAATCTGGTAAATATTTATGAATTGTCTGCTTCTTAATATAAGGGTATGAAAATAACTCCTGATTACGTATTAGCAATTACCATAAGTCTGGAGAAGACAAGAAACCCACAGTCCTAAACTGGGTCTCTGTGTCTCTACAGCAATGTTCTGTTGGATAGTCTCTCCATTTTGACATGCCTGACTCCCTTCTGTTCCATTACTGTTCTTTCTAATAAACCCTGAAGCTGTGTTTCTACAGAGCCAATACGCCTCCTAATCAGAGATGATGTTAGACACAATGAAATGGTTTCTACATCCTACGTGGAATGGACAACAAGCAAGTCAAATACCCCCTCTCTAATTTTAATTAGAATTAGAAGGCTCCCCAGGCTGGTTAGCTCAGTTAGTGAGAGCACCCTGCCGAGGCCACATTCTGACCCTTCCACGGGCCAGTTAATTTTGCTTAGTTCAGTAGCCACAGCTTGTGGCCCTGGTTCTGCAGTCATCGGGAGAACACGTCCCTTTAATCGTTTAGGAAACAGAATGTCTGAGTGTGGATGCTTTGCCACTTCTGGAAAAACCACTTAAAGTGCAAGCCCTTCTAATATCTGTGGTCAGTACCATTATCTTGATAGCCAAAGAAGAGAACATTATATGGAGAGAAACCCACTTATTATCTGTGTGATAATAGCCTTTCTCCCTTGACCTTTCAGAGCAGCTTTCTTATCAGGAAGTTGGCAGTTAGGATTTAATGATATCTTGTCTGTAAAAACTCTCAAAATGCAAAGAGATATACAAATCCAGAACAGGATTGTTAACTATGGTTCCTCTCCTTGGAAAATAATCTCCAGCGATGGCAATCATTTCAAATGGAAAATCTTCACTCTATTTCAAGAAATAGTATGTTGATCTCATCCCAGTTTGATGGTATGAACAAGTGGAGGTGTTCAAGAGCTCACTTTGAACAGAAATCCATACTTATCTACTAATTCTCCACCCCAGAGTTGTTCAGACCCAAGGCTCCACGATAACTGTGGTGCAGCCCTCCCTCCCCATTCTGGAGTGGTAGGAGAGGGTCGCATGAGAGTGGGCATTTCTGGCTCTCCCACCCTGATTCACTCCAGTAGGAAGGCCATACCTTCCTATGCTTTATCCACAGAGAATATTACTCACATAGTATTTTGTTTAAAGAGAGAGTCTTGCTACATATATATAAAAAAATTATATTTAGAAACCACTAAAGGCATTCTAAACTATACCATGGAAATGCAAACAGCAACATCCAGACTGTGGGACATTTACAGGATAAGTGATCTGGTGTATTCAATGAATATATTCCAGGGGGGAAAAGGAGGTGTCCATATAGTCTACGTTCTCTCTGTCAATTCTTGTCTCTCTTCTGCAAAAGTTGGTTTTGATCCATTGTTTCTCAAATGGATTGTTGCCATCCACATACAGACATACTATTATTTTTCCCATTTAAAAAAATAAATTTCTCTTGGCCTGACTGAGGCCACCAATGCAACTCCTTTCTTTGCTTCCCTTTGCAGCAAAGCTCTTTGAAAGTATTGTCCATAATTGCGTCCAAACTCTCTCCCCTCCTTCTTTCTAGAAAACACTCCAAACAGGTTTTTGCCTTCATTATCATTGTTCTTATCAATGTTACTAATGATCTTGATGACGTTACTGAGTCCAGTGATCAATCTCTGGCCTCATCGTACTTGAACTATGAGCAGAATCTGACATTCTTTCCTTCTGGAAACACTGTTTTCACCTGGTCTCTGGGACATGCTGCCACCTGATTTCCCTCCTATCATTCTGTTTTCTCAATCTTTTACACATTTTTCCTGGCTTCTCTTTCTTGTCCTGACCTCTAAATGTTCTCTGTCCCAAGGCTCAGTTTTTAGAACTCTTTTCATTCTACACTGCTTGCCTACACTTCATCCAAGTTCTTGTCTTTAAATACTGTCTCTATGCAGAGAACTCCTGAAAGTTTATCTCTAGCCCTGCTGCCTCCCATAGCTTGTAGACCTTTCTCTATAACTGCACACTTTTCATCACACTTAGATGTATAGTGGTTATCTCAAATCGAATATGTTCTGAACTTAACTCCCAATATTTCTCAACAGGCCTTGCAATAACCAGTTTTCCCCACCATTAATGGCAACTCTGGTCCTTTAGTCATTCAGATGAAGCATCCTGGTCTTATCCTTGTTTTTTTAAAAAATTATTCAGACACTTGTTAAAGACAGTAAGGCTGACTTTGCTCCTGGGGCCTACTACAAAAGTGTTTGCAGAAGAGGAGAGAGGCCAGGCTAGACTCTGAATACAAGGAAAAGTGGGAATTTATAGTTAAGGAGCAGGATAGGAGTCTATGGGTGGAAATTACTAAGAGGAAACATCAAGGCTAAGGGGATTCATGCTAGACCAGGTCAACAGGGTTCTTACTAAAGGAAAGCCATGGTGATAAGATACTGTCTTAGTTTGGGCTGCTATAATAAAGTGCCATTGACTGGGGGGCTTGTGAACAACAGAAACTAATTTCTCACAATTCTGGAGGTTAGAAATCTGAGATTGGGGTACCAGAATGGTTGGATTCTGGTGAGAGCTCTCCTCCAGTTTGCAGATTGCCAACTACTTGTATCCTTACATGGTAGAGGGAGCAGAGGGAGAGGAAGCAAGCTCTCTCATGACTTTTATAGGGACAAGGACCCTTTTCATGACGGTTCCACCTTCATGTCTTAATTATGTACCACCACACTGGAGATTAGACTTCAACATATGAATTTCTGGTCTGGGGAGGGACACCAATATTCAGTCCATACAGATATCAAAGGTGGGAGATTTTCACTAAACCAAACCAGCAGAATTTTTGCTAAATCTGGTCTAAATGGGCCAAGGACAAGAGTTCAGGGCTGGAGCCTTGAGGGCTTAGAGGAGCCTGATGAGAGTCAGGTCCAGGAGAGCATCTTTGTCATCCCCATCTCTTCTCTTTCACTCATACCACAATTCTGGTGGGCCAGCAAACTATTTTTGGCCATACCTCCAAAATATATCCACAATTTGACCACTTTTTTTTTTGTCACCCCTGTCACTCCTCTGATTCAGCCACCATAATATGTGGCCCAATTTTCGCAAGAGCCTTCTGCTTCTCCCTCTGCTTTCCTTCCTTAGATTTTCAAGTGCAGCTGGAGTGACCCTGCTTAAACCCAAATCAGGATGCTTCTCTCCTCTGATCAAGACCTTCCAATGGCCCCCAGCTATCTCAGTGCAAAAGCCAATGTCCTCACTCTGATCCATGCAGCCCTCTGTGACCTGGCCCCCATCACCTCCTCCTGCCTTTTCTGTCTCTCACCGGTCCCCTTGCTGGCGTAAGCACCCACTGTCTTTATTGTTCCCATTGCCTTTCTCTTCCCACCAGAAATGTAAATTCCGTGAAATTATTATTCATTCTCTGCAAAATCCCTGCTCTCAGGACAGTGCCTCACCCAGGGTAGGCAGGCATTGAATGTTTGTTGAATAAACAAATGAATTCATTTCCAGTTTTGGAAAATATGTTTAAAGATGTATATTAAAAAATCTAAAGGTGGTTATTTAAAGAAGATCCTTAAGACAAGTGATTTCCAAGTAATTAGAAAAGAAAAATAGAAAACATTTTGCCAACAAGAGATCAGGAAAAAAACGGAAACTGTACACACTAAACAGAAAACCAAAACAGGACAGCAGAAAGGAAAACCATGTCAGGAATCACAATCCATTTTTTAATGACACAGACTCTCAGACTGAATTTAAAAATCCAATTATGAGCTGTTTACAAGAGGCAAATATAAAACCAAATGATGCAGAAAGTTTGAAAATAAAGGGAAAGAAAATTATATGCTAGGCAAACATTAATAAAAAGAAAACGGGAGTAAAAACGTTAAAATGACAAAATATAACTCAAGGGTGAAAGCATTGAGAAGGAAAAAGGAAAGATGCATTATATTAATAAATCACCTGCCAAGAAGATAGAAGAATCATAAAGCTATTTAAAATCTTCATCATTGCTTTGAAATAAAAATAAAGCAAAAGAATAAATTGAAAATTTACATTCATGGTGAGAGATTCTAACATCCCTTTCTCAGAAACTGGCAGATCAAGTAGATAAAAAATGAAGACAGAGTATTTGAATAGTCCATTATAGGTTTTTTTGAACACTGGGTGAAAATTATGCCCCAAATATATATCTAGAGGATCATGAGGATTTAAAAACCAAGGAGACATATGTGGGGATGATGAAAATAATCATATGTTATATAAACATTGTCTAAATATAAAGAATCAGTTGAGAATCCCTGTCCATTTTCTTTCTTTCTTTCTTTTTTTTTTTTTAAGATTTACTTATTTTAGGGAGATAGAGAGAGAGTGCATAAGAGTGAGTGTGCACAAGTCAGGGAGGGGCAGAGGGAGAGAATCTTCAAGTAGATTCACTGCTGAGCATGCAGCCCGATGGGGGGCACGATCTCATGACCCTGAGGTCATGACCTGAGCAGAAACCAAGAGTTGGATGCTTAACTGACTGAGACACCCTACCTCCCCATCAGTCCATTTCCTTAATCTTTTGACACATTTGGATCATGACATGGCACAGAAGAGTGATTCTCAAAGCAAGAGCCCTGGAATAGCAGCATCAGCATCATGTGGGAATTTGCTAGAAAGGCAGATCCCTGGGTCCTAGCCCCAGACCTTCTGACTTAGCAACTCTTAAGATGGGCCCAAATGTAACACAGATCTAACCTCAGATGCCTGCCTGCCTTCCTTGGTTTGGATGTCCTCAAGGCAATAGAAAAATAAATGTTTACACATCATCCACATTTCTATTCCACAGTTTCATTGATGGTCTGTCTCATGGTAAAGCTCTGGTCTGGGACTTCAGGTCTTAGATCATTCTGACAACTGCCTGGGTAACTATCGCCCGAATCTTTATACTTGAATTTTATTTAAGTGAAAGAGACAAAATAATAAGGAGCTTTCATGCTGTGAATATTAGAAGTGCAAAAATTAAAAAAAAAGAAATGGAGTAAAATCAATCTGTTATGACAATAGGTCATGCTTAAAAATCTGTGCATGGGTTGGGGGCACAGTTTTCACCCTTGCCTAGCACTGGCTTTCCAATGCCTGGGTCTATACTCATGGCCATCTCTATGAGGGAAAACACCAAAAAACCAGGCAAAACTGTGACTAGAGAGAAATTAATTCCCTTGGCCCCCTTCTCTTCTCCATTCCTGAGTGGCATCCTTTCTCTGCTTCCCTTCAGGTTCATGCTTTTCAATGAAAATGGCTAACACTGCTCACTGGGAGCATTGGCAGCATTAAGCAGACCATGTACTTTGGGGAATGTTTGTTTTCAAAAGTAGAACAGTATAATGCACGCAAATTTAAGTTTTGCGTATGGGTATGGACTAATTTTGTCCACCTCAATTTATGTGTTGAAGCCCTACCTCCATATGTGATGGCATTTGGAAATAGGGCCTTTGAGAGGTCATGGCGGGGGGGGGGGGGGGGGGGGGGGCTCATGATGGGATTAGTGCCTTAGAAGTAGAGACACCAGAGAGCTTGTTCTTTCTTTCTGCCATACGAGGACATGTTGAGAAGGTGGCTTTTTGCAAGACAGTAAGAGAGCTCTCAACAGTAACTTACCATTCTGACACCTTGCTCTTAGACTTCCAGCTTCCAGAACTGTGAGAAAATAAATTTCTGTTGTCTAAGCCACCCAGTCTATGGTCATCTCTCGCTAACTATGTTGACCCTCAGTTGTCCTTATTGTTTCTGTGCTTCTACTGGAGACTGTTGTAAAGGGCAAGGTAGCAGATTACTTTCCATCTGTGGATCACTTTCACCAGAATGGTCTCTTTATGCTCTCAGATGATACAAGCTAGTGCATGTTGACTGCTGGTATCACTGACCACTTATCTTTTAGAAGCCACCCATACAGTTTTTCTCATTGAGGACCCTGCATTTTCAGACAGGCAATGCTTTCTGTTCTCTCTTTCTTTTATACCTACCCATCACAATCAAGTGGACTTCCAGAAATTGATTTATTCACCAATTTGGAGGTTGGTTCTTGGTGAATTTAAAGTTCTTACCAACCGTTACAAAAAGGTATTTAAGCAAGTGTGTAGGACACTTCTATGGATTGGAGGTTGGAAAGCTGGAATAGATTTACTCCTTATTTAAAGCTTAGATCCACAAGCTGAGAAAATGTGGGACAGAAAGTTTCTCTTAGAAATAACTTTAGCTTTTGAGAATGGAACACATATAAATTTGGAGGCTAATTATAATTTGACTTAAGCTATGGGCCTGATATGATTTTAGGCTTACCAGCAAAGATATAGCTCAGGGTTTGGGGTAGGCAGCCAGGAATTTGAATCTTAGCTAAGCCACGTATTGGCTATATTACCACAGACTTGGTACTTAATTATTTCAAATGCAGTTTTCTTACCTGAGAAACTGGGATAATTCTATCCATTTTACAGATTTTTTGCAAGAATGAAATAGGTAACTATATATAGAGAAACTAGCAGGGTGTTAGGTACAGAAGAGGTGCTATCGAAAGTCTGTTTCTTTCCTCGTTGGTGGAGAGACTTTTATTAGACAGTAAGCATGGGATCCACACATGTTGCCTGGTATTATTTACAAAGAAAAGTGTGGCTAGAAATGATAAAAATCTTTGTGGATTGATTCATTTTATTGGACCCTAGCTAGCTCGACAACTTTTTTCAATGGTTCTTAAACTTGTGGAACATGGTTCTTGTCTAGTACAGTTGTATAGACATGAGAGAAACAAACTACCTTCCACATCTCCTCCTCTCCCCCCGACCCCTCTCCACGTCCCCTCCACCACAGCACACACACTTGTCCTACTTTGTAGCAATTGGGATCTGTGTTTTATCGGCTATTAGAAGGAAGCCAGACCCAGCATCTGCCACTACTCTGTAGTGTGACTGTGGGTGAGGCCCTTAAATATTTTTTTAAAAAGGAAGCTTATTCTAGATAACTTATTAGGTCTCATCTCACTCTTCTACTTTCCAATTCTGCATTTAAATATTATTATCCTCTATCAATCCCAAGCCTAAAGATCATTCTTTGACCATGGAGAATTAATGTACTACTTAGCTTTGCTACTGAAAGGGTGGTCCATGGACCAGCAGCATCACCATCACCTGGGAGCTGGTTAGAAATGCAGAATCCCAGGCCTCACCCAGAATCAGGTTTCACAGGATCCCCAAGTGATGTGTATCCCATTAAAGTTTGAGAAACACTGCTTTAGAGAACCGCAACTCACTTTTATTTGTTTGTGTGAATTTACTGCTTTGATCTTCAAAGTATGTCTCCAGAAACCACATCAAATCCCATAAAATTCCCGTGAGAAGGCTCACATTTCAACCATTTTTATGAAGGGAAACTGAGTCAGAGAATAAAGGGGGCTTGCTGAGGGACTAGGGATGATGACTGTCACATTGAGAATGCGACCACAGTCATGTTGAGACAGCTGTCGTGGTCTCCCAGCTTGTTGGATGTAATGTTGGGATTCCCAGTGGAGCCACATCAGCCTTTTGATACCTGAGCTAGTTAAACAGAATAGTGTGTGTCATTTGCACAACATGATGCCCTTTGGAAGTTGTCAAAGTTCCTTTTGAAATGAAAGAGATGAATTTGTACACTGGTATTTTTAACACTTGATTAATGTCGTTCTATTTATTTTGACCACCCCTGTTCTTTAATTATAAAATTATACAGTTTGGAATGAGACTGTTGGCTCCCCACCTGTGCCAAGTTTAACTGAACATGTTTCTTTCTGGTCTCTTGTTGTGGTGTGGGCTTCGAAGTCAAAAGCAAACCGACTTGCTCTCAGACTCTTGATCCTCCTTTCTGTAGTTGGCAGTCTTGATTTTTTGAAGACAAATATTGATTGCTTCTGCTGTGGCCAGAGGCTTACACAGCCACTTCAAATGGGCTTTGAGGGAGACAAACTTCATTTGGCCACTAGGTGAGTAGATGAACCTGACCTTCTTCCCTCAGGCCATTGGTTCTACATATCCATTGTCTTCAGAATGTGAATTCTCTCTCTGTAAAATGACTTACAAGTGGGCAATAAGTAGTGTGTCCCCCTAAGCCACCAAGAAATACACAGGAAACATGGAAGCTTCTGCAAATCTGATGAAGAAGCGGGAAATGCTATGGTGCTATTTTCTCTTAGAGTCCTTCCCCTTATTCTTTATGCCCTGTGTACTTTCACAAGAGGACTTGTCATCATCTGGAGACTCTTCTAGCTCACGATTTTATAAAGGAGGTGTCCCTGTCCCATCTTGCATCCCATCTCTGATTCCTAAGGAAATCACAATGATTTCTTGGGGTAGAAGTAATGGGAAGTAATACTTGGACAAAGTCCCTTGAAATACCTCTGGAACACCATGGTAGTTTTTAATGGTATATGTCCTAGACATGGTTATGTCAGGCATCCTTCTTCTTCTTTTTTTTTTTTTTATTATTATGTTATGTTAATCACCATACATCACATCATTAGTTTTTGATGTAGTGTTCCATGATTCATTGTTTGCGTATAACACCCAGTGCTCCATGCAGAACGTGCCCTCTTTAATACCCATCACCAGGCTAACCCATCCTCCCACCCCCCTCCCCTCTAGAACCCTCAGTTTGTTTTTCAGAGTCCATCGTCTCTCATGGTTCATCTCCCCCTCCGATTTCCCCCCCTTCATTCTTCCCCTGTCAGGCATCCTTCTATCTCGCCTCTCCCCACTGCCTCCCACTCATCATTTTTGGGTTTATTTGAAACTACTGTATTTTAGACTTCAGTTTCCTAAGATTTTTTTTTTAAAGTAAGTAGAGGCCAACCCCATAATCTTTGTTGTATAGACAGTTTTGGTTTTCCATTCTTAAATTTGAAATAAACTTTCAACATGCTTTTTAACACTTTGTCTCTGGTGAAAATTAAATGTTGCTTAAAATCACACCATGGCAATTTTGTGCAGAATATGAAGCTTTCACACTACTAGATATTATTATAAATCATTCATATTCAGTAAATGTCAAAAATGACTAGGATTTAGTAGCTTAGGGAATAATATACTCTTTTTTTCACTCTTATCCAAAGAATTCTAATGTAGCTTGAAGATCTTGAGAGATGACTTTAACTATTCTATGATGATGGAAATATTCTCTTTGTGCTGTCTAATGTGGCAACCACTGGCCGTGCATGGTCACTGAGGACTCGAAATGTGGTTAGCACAACTGAGGAACTGAATTTAAAATTCTTTTCTTCTTTAGAGATGGGGAGAGAGCGGGGGTGGCAGAGAGAATCTTAAGCAGGCTCCATACCCAGTGCAGACCCCAACGTGGGACTCAATTTCACGACCCTGAGATCATGACCTGAGCTGAAATAAAAAAGTCAGATGCTTAACCAACTGAGCCACCCAGGCATCCCTGAATTTTAAATTTTATTTAATTTTAATTAATTTAAATTTAAACAGCCTCATGTGGCTAGTGGCTACAGTATTGCTTTAGATCTGAGGTTGATAAATTATGGCCCATGAGCCAAATCCAGGCTGTTGCCTGTTTTTGTAAAGAAAGCTTTATTGAAACTTAACTACACCCTTTCATCCACATGTTGTTTTTGGTTGCTTTTGAACAAGAGCAGAGTTGCGTAGTTACAACAGAGACTAGTCCACAAAGCCCCAAATATTTGTTATGGAGCAGTTCACAGAAAAAGTTTGTCAACTCTGGTCAAGACCAATGTTCCATGGAGTAAGATCCATAGGGCATTAGAAAAAGCAGTCATACCAATCCAAAGATATCTAGATCTAGGCACCAACTATAGTCTTGAAAATTATATTAAGAGATTGGTGATATCTTAATTAGTATTTTTTCTGTAAATGTAATTCATGGTCATGGTAAAATTTCAGGAACACGATGAAAAGAGATGGTAAAAGTCACTTTCCATGCATAGACCAGTATGTATGTGTGTTATAGAATTTATAATATTATTCCATAAGTAGTATCTTACAGATTTCAATTAAACCCTTTTTAACACTTTATCTTGACATTTTAAAGACTTCAAACATTAACCTATACAACTGCCATGGCAAAAACTTACTTCAATGATTATTTCATTTTTTCACTTTCTCACCGTCTGAGTGGGTTTTGTAGTATCTCTGTGCAAATGTGGAAAAGGGAGTTTCAAATGTTTGGAGTCTTAAGTAAAGTTTTATACCTGGATGTATGTGTATTCCACATTTCAAAGATAAGAGTTTGATGCTATTTCTTATTAGTAAGCATCAAATATCAGAGAAAATTTAAACTTACTATTCACTCCTGCATCTAGGAACAAGCAAGAAAAGTAAGAAATGGACAAATAAACTGATGGACGAGTAAGTAAGAAAATGGACAAGTGTGTGATGACAGTTTATTTGTACCTTTGAAAAAAATATGCAGTTTTATTTTTCACATACTGGAAATTAGGCATATTGTATAAGAAAGACATTGATTCAACCAAATTCTTTAGGCACCTACTCAGTGATGGCTAACAGGGTTGTGATATAAATGGAAGATATGGTAGGGTCTTGGTTTATGATATCTCTCAGTATTTAATCATATAAGACTAAAAAGCAAGAAAATTTATAATCAGAACTCATTTGGGTAATATAGTAAATGTCAAGTAACATCTATTGTTGCTAATTTTAACCTGCGCTATGACACATAAACCTTAACTGGGCACTTTTATAGGAAGGTCCAGATCAAGAAATGAGTCCTGCCTCCCAGGAGGGCAACATCGATTTGGTGTATGGGAAAGATGAAAGACTTGGTGAGTATAGTGGAGGATAATATGCAAGAGAAAGGAAGCTTCATGAAAGACTGTATGGTAGAAATGCCAGGGGGCGATTCAAATGATAATTATAAACACACAGAGACCATACATTGATGGAAATACTGCAAAATTTTCATTTTTCTCCATAGTCATCTTTTATGTAGAATTTACACTATTGATTTAAACTATGTTGGAAGAAGAACCTTCTGAGGTTGTCTGAAATGCAACCCATTTGGGAGAGGCTAAAGAACTTGATTATGTCCAGGGTAGAGAGATGGGAAAACCTGGAAGAGGCAATTAGCAGCCTGTATATACTTAATGGGCTGTTTTAAAGGGTACTGACGACAATTAGCCTAGTACTTATCCTGTGCCAGAAGGAAGTCATTTCAGTTAACACCAAAGTTTCTTTGTGCAGATTGCTGTAAATAACACTTTCCTTTGGCTGGAAATGACTCAGCAATGTCCTTCTCCAACCTCACTGTGTCATTAAGAGGTTGTGAAGGAAACTTATTCCAGGTTCCCTGGGGACAAGGTGAGCAGGTAATGAAGGCAGAGAATGGCTTTCCTTGGGGCAGAAGGGCCTCATGAGGAAGCTATGGCTAGCAATATGAAGACAGCAGTGTTCTGTGTTCTTGCATTGAATTGGCACTGTGTGTTTTGGAAAAAGTATCAGAGAGGCTTGCTGAAAGGCCTAGGCCCTGCTCATGTGACCTTGAGCAAGCCATGCAACCTTTCTGTAGACCAGTTTCCTTTCATTTCTCTGCCCCACCCCCCCCACCTCACAGTCAATAAGAGGAGATGATGATAAAGAATGCTTTGGAAAAGGAAATAACAAAAAAACCTATATAGATAAGAAATCATCATTATTCACAGTCAGGTCTAAAAGTGAAGGTCAGAATTGGATATGAGCTCTGGGGGGTGGGGGGGGGGGGAGAGGGAGCGGAAGGTATCACTTAAAACATTCATCTCAGATCTGATTTAGGTCCTCAGTCTGAGACCACTTTGAGATTAGGGTCTATCCCATGAATCTATCTACTGTATTGTCCTACATCCTGTAGACCACGAGTCTATAGAAGGTCTGCTGGGAAAACTTGAAAAAGAGTCATTCTCTCAGTGTATCAGTATGAAGGTAAATGCAGTGTTTAGTTGTCAGTGATAGTCCTTGATTTTGAAACTGTGAAGGACAGGCTTGAGTTGATAGTTGTGGAAATAAACAAAGACCAACCTGATGAGAAAAGCAAAGGCTATTCATTCAGAGTGCTGGAATGGGGAGAGTCAGCCATTGTCACTTGTGTTTGGCAGAGACTCAGGCAGGCCAAGGAGTGGGAGAGCTTCATAGAGGAAACAAGGGAAGGCTCCAGGTGTGCCCTGATTGGAGACCATTGGCCTGGGGAAGCTGGAGGTGGGCCAAGTAGGAGTGGGGTTCTTTGTGATTGGTTAGGGTGCATATCTGGCTTTCACTGGTTAGCACTAGGTTGGAGGTGAGGTCAAAAATTAGGAAAGCTTGTACTTACTAGGTCCTGGCCATTTGGGCCAACTTTTAGGGAAGTTATTGTTTAGCTTCCTGAATTATCCCTAAAGATAGCACTCTGGCTTCCTGTAAGTTGGCTTATAGAAGGCTGGCTTCCTGGAATGTTTATTGTAGATAAGGGGTAGTTTTCCTGGGCAGGCTGCTGCAGGTTTTGGGTCTAGGATTCATTTTCATGTATGGTCTGGCCATTGTTTATTTTATATTCAGTTAAGGCCAAGCACTGAAGAATGTCTTCAAGTTCTTGTTTTGCTATGACTTGCATGACCTTGAGTAAGTCAATTAACTACCCATGTATCAATGAGATCAGATTACCTGACCTGGCATAGCTCACAGGTTTGTGTGAGGGCAAATGTGATAAATACCCAAAATGGTAGCCTGTTTCCCAGAGTGTTGAACAAATTCTCTTGATGACATTGATAGAGACCACTATGGAGTAATAGTTGTTCTCTTTCCCCTTCCTTGTTTTAAGATATATGAAACCATATTGTTACTGGTTGGAAAAGGCTAATTCATATTAATTTAGCATTTCTCATTAAATTTTGAACCACTTTCTCCATGAGTCTCCCAGTTACTAAATAAATAAGATGAATGCACTATCTCTTAAACCCTCCTATTATTAACCACTTTTGACATAATAGATTTAGTTGAGAATTAATACACATATGCACATACACCCAATTTTATGCAAAATTTCAGAGGGTCCATACAGGAGGAGTCCATTTATATAGATGTTTTGAAGCAGAGATTCTCAACTTGGGTTGCATATTTGAAACATCTAGGTTGTTTTTTAAAATCATGGGATTTTTAAGCAAGCTACACTCCAAGCTAATTAAATCAGAATTTTTGGGAGTGAGACCCAGACATCAGTCCTTTTGAAAGCTCCTCAGGTTTAAAGGCAGCGGTTCTCAAGCTCTAATGGACATTTTTAGTAACCCAGAGGGCTTTTTTAAACCTGGTCGTCAGTCCTTACCTGCGGAGTTTCTGATTCGGTAGGTCTGGGGTGGGAGGTGGATATTTGCAGGTTAAAAAAAACTCCCTCAGGTGATTCTGATGCTAATCTCTGAGATTCACAGCGTTGAAGGAGGGAAATCTGGGTCCAGACTGAGACATGATGGTATTAGAGTAGCTCAAAGGTCAAACTAATGCATCAACATACCATTCTTGGCCTCGAGGAGACATTTGGCTGCATACTCTTTGAGTGAGTAATAACTAGGTGCTTGTGTTTCTCCAGGGTTCACCAGCTCAGAGGGGAGGTGAGAGGACAGAAGACACCTCCAGAGCTCAGTCCTAATGGTAGATTTGCCAGTCCTATACCCTCCCCTAAGTCCTTCCATTCCACATGGCCTATTGTCTCTCTGTAGGCAGAGTGCCCAGTACTACACTCTGTTGGGGAAATAGAATTAAGAACAAAATATTCTCCCAATCCAGAAGTCCTCTCCACCAAGGTAGTAGGAAGAGAAACTGCTTTTATTATTAAGCATTAAATCCAAATGTGATGTGCATCAAGGTGACCTTTAATAGATTGTGAAGACAGAAAGCAATCCCACCCTTTTATAGCCAAGCAGATCCAACTCATGACAGACTTATTCTCAAGATAAACAATAACTAGCTCTCAAGTAAGAGGACTTGACAGCACCATTTGTCACACATAGTTCTTCCTAACTTTATCTGATAATTGGGGAGGCCATCTGTGTTAGCTAATTGGCTTTATGCAGAGGAAAAACAAACTTCTCATATCTTTATGACTGGAGTTTGCTGTACTACTCAGAGCCACGCACCCACAGAAGTTAGGTTCCTACTCCCACCCTCCCAGAAAATGGGAAATAGGGGTGCAATCTATCTAGTCATTTGCATTTCAAAGAGTTGACTCCCAGGTCTTTGAGGAAGACATTTCTGGGTCATAAAACTGACAAAAGACCTATGTAGTAGAGAATTTATCTGCATTTTAAAGAGAGGAAAAATGACTTATAATTTTAGGTTTTTGAAATGCTCTAAGAAGAAGGAAGGGAAGGGGATCTTTTTTTATTATTTTCAACAGGGAAAAATATGCCTCTTATTTTAAATTGAATTAAAATTTTATACTCTGTCTTAGTTGTGGGCTGTCATAACAAAATTCCATAGACTGGGTGGTTTAAACAACAAACATTTATTTCTCACAGTCCTGGAGGCTGGGGAGTCCAACCAAGCTCAAGGTGCTGGCAGATTTGGTGTCTGGTAAGTACCCACTTTCCAGCTTGCAGATGGCCACCTTCTCCTTGTGTCCTCACATGATGGCAGAGAAAGAGAGAGAGAGAGAGCAGGAACTCTTGTAAGAGCATCTCTTCTTGTAAGGACACTAATCCTATGAATCAGGACCCCACCCTTAGGACCTCATTTACATGAATTACCTCCTTAGAGGTAAATAGTCACATTGGGGGTTAAGATTTCAACATATGAAATTTGGAGGGATACAGTTCAGTCCCTAGCACATGCACAGTCCAAGGGTTGTGTTCACCATAACTGCCCTGCCCCACCCCATTGCTGGAAGCTTTTCAACTTAGCCTTTCTGTGCCATTAACACTTAGTGGCAGCTGCCAGGCCAGATCAATACATTGGAATGGGTCTCTCTTGCCTTTTATGTCCCTACCATCTCCTCCTCCTTGGGTACCAGTCTTTTCTGCCTTACCTTCTCCCCACCGTCCAAGGACTTTAAAGACTTTGAGGGGACCTAGGCCAGACTTCATCTAACAACATCCCAGATGAATTTTGAGATTTCTTTTTGCTCCGGTGTTTCCCACCAGAGCATCCAGTAAGAATTCACATCTTGTGCATTGTGCTGCAGATTTACTTCCATCAGCCTACTCTTTGACCTGGTACCTTGTCTCTCTGGATCAAGGGAGAGGACAGATAGGCAGTTTTTTGGGGGGTTCTAAAACCTCAGTGGAAATGTAGTAAGATTTAGAAATTGGTCTTTACTAGAACTTTCCTCAGGGAATTTAATACTTTTCTGGGAGTAAAACTGAGATCCCTAAAGTGCATACTTTAGTCACAGAAACAGGCTATAAACTTTCCCTAAAAGATGTGCTTGGGTTAGATGTAGGGATAACTGTTTTGCTAGTGAAGAGCACCCATCAGAGCCCCTATTCTCCTGCCCTCCCAAAGGTGGTGAGCATTCTCTTCTCCAAGTAAGTGGTGAACAAATATTTAAAGAATGCTGGCTTGGAGGCTTCCGAATTATGTGTTTTTACCACCCCCAGCTTACCCATAAGTCTCAGTCTGACCCTTGTCTTTACCACGCACACACACACACACACACACACTCCCTCTCCCTCCTCCAAGAAGTCCTCTTTTTGAGTTGACTGAAATCCTGTGTTTTCTTAATCCAGACCTTTACTCTATTTATATTAGTAAGGTCATTAAGACTACCAAAATCACAGTGATTGATTAAAATACAACATAAGGCAACACTCCTCAAATTCTTAATCTTTGTCTTCCTTTAGCTACTTTGTGTTCCTCTTTATATACTTTTGTTAACCTCTTGGTCATCTAGCTTGGTCTACATTTTTATCCCAGTAGGACACCAAAACCTCCAAGGTTGGCCATGACTAAGCCTTGCCCCATGTGTTCTTAACAATATCTCTCTTCCACACATTTAAAATAGTTGTCTTTCTACTTGATAGGAGCAAGGGCAGAATCACAGGAATAGTATAGAATGGGGAAAAGGAAGTTTTAGTATGTTGTTTTTTCCAGAGGTAATAATAGCAACAGAAAGATGACAAAGAATTATGAGTGCTTACTATGTGCCCAACACAATGCTTCATATATGTGATCTAATTTAATCCTTGCTGCAGTCCTAGGAAGGAAGCACAATTATGACCCAGGTTTTATAGATAAGGAAGAAGAACATTAGAAAGGCTAACTGCCACTTACAGTCTGTGGAACACAGGTCACCATGTGGAGACAGAGGCAGTACCTTGTTTAAAACTCTTCTCTCCAGAGGTGCCTGGGTAGCTCAGCTGGTTAGCATCTGACTCTTGGTTTCAGTTTAGGTCTTGATCTCAGTATCGTGAGTTCAAGCCCCATGTTGGGCTCCATGCTGGGCATGGAGCCTACTTAAAACAAAACAATACAAAACTTTTCTCCCCAGAACTTGGAGTAGAGTCTAGAACAGCACTGTCCAATATAAATATAATGAGATCTATACATGTAATTTACAATTTTTAGTACCACATTAAAATGGAAAAAGAAACATGTGAAATTAATTTTCATAATACATTTAACCCAATGCATAAAAAATATTCCTGCTTTAACATGTCATTGGTATAAAATTATAAGGGAGTCTCAGCAAATATTCCATGTGCTCCACTACATTTCCCAGCCCCTCTTGCAGGTGGGGAGAGCACGTCATTAGTTCTAGTCAGTGGGCTGTAAGCAGTAGTTACATGTGCCATTTTTGGGTCAAAGCATTTCACTGTCAGTGAGAACCACCCCCTGTTAGGTTTCTCCTTTGCTGTAGCAACCGAAGAGGTCTGTGTTATGTTGGTGAAGTCCCAGTTGAGGTGGCCTGGATCTCTAAGTTGCCACATGGTGGTGGTTGCCCTCAAGATACACTGGACTCTGCAAAGGGGAGAAATAAATTTCAGTTGTGTTCCAACACTAAGCTTTTGGAATTGTTTGTTTTGACATTAGAACCTAGCCTTATCTGACTAATGGAGTGATTACAGATTTTGGTGAATGAATGAGTGAGTGAAGAGACATAATGGTAAGAATCATATTCCTCCAGGGACCAGAAGAACAGGGTGAGTTTGGGCCAACCAGCTAACGTGACCTTAATCCAGAAATATTGGTGTAATTACAGACTGTGCCAGGCCTGGTGATGTCCTCTCTGTTGGATGTGATGGAGCAATCCAAGATGAGGTCCAGAACACCAGGGTCCTGGCCACTTAGCACTGATGATCTCACTTGAAGAAAGTTTGTGCCCTGATGTTTCCTTTTCCTGTAGCAACATTTACTCCTAGTCTTGAGTATCCCGTTTGCTGGGCTGCACTTGGTAAAGTGTAAAAAGAAGGAAGCATAAAAAAAAAAAAATCCATAAAGTAAAGAAAAACACTTGGACAAGAACTTCTCTGGTGGGTGAAAGATGTCTCCACTTTTGGTAGAGGAAGCTAAAGAGAAATCTGATTTCATCCAGTAAACTGTAAACCACAATCCAATAAGGAACAAAGTCTAAGGATCTAGGACCTAGATGGCTTTGCAATTAAACACTACCTATCTCGGTTTTCAACATCTCTTGGAAAGGTTGTAAAAATTTATTAAATCCATTGTATCAATTTATTCCTGAAAGTATCATATTTAACTTAGGAAGCTGTCAGCAGAACCATTCATAATTCATCCAAGATACCTTCAACTTACGATCACTGGTGTTCCCTTGATGTTGAACTGCTTATAAACTACAAAGATTGATGTTTTCCACATCAGGAGAGATTATTTTATTAATGTCATTGCTGTTTGTAGTCGTGTTCTATCAAGGTCAAAAACTTGTGAAGCCATCAATGTTGAGTCACTGTTACTGAGCACCTTCCGTGTGGCCAGCATTTCATGTCCGTTTTCTCCTTCAGTCTTCATAACAGCTCCATGACATAGGCATTATTATCCACCCTACAGATGAAGAAACTGGTCCCAGAAAGAGGAAGTACCTTGCCCAAGTTCACCCAGGGAGGGAGTGGTGGCCTGGCAATTCCAACCAAGCTTTATCTGACTCCCAAGACAGGGTTCTACCCAGGGAACCATGCTGCTCCCTAATGTGGAAATGGATATTGTATTAGTTTGCTAGGGCTGCTGTTACAAAGTACCATGGACTGGGTGATTTAAACCACAGAAATGTGTTGTCTCACAGTTCTGGAGGCCAGAAATCTGAAATCAAAGTGTCAGCAGGGTTGGTTGCTTCTGAGGGCAGTGAGGAAAACATCTGACCCAGTTCTCCCTCTTTTGCTTGTAGATGCTCATCTTCTCCCTCTCTCTTTACATTGTCTTCCCTTTCTCTTCTCTTAGGGATAGCAGTCATATTGATTAGGGCCCACCTTAATCATCTCTATGAATGCCTTATTTCCAAACATAGTCACCAATCTGAGGTTTGGGGATTCTAGAGGGGACACAATTCAGCCCATAAAGATATGCAGCCAATTTGGTTTTCTAAGAAGTTGTACTACTGTCTACTTTAGGGATTTGGCCTTCAATTGATTCTGACTAGAATTTCAGTGGCCAAGTCAGAGTTTGAGCTGTGTCTCATTTGTATTCATCCTCTTTAAGGCTGAACTTGGCAGCACCACCTAGTAATGGCATGGAGTCATGTCTGCCTCTTCTTCAGTGTGGAAAGGGATACATGGAAAAGGTAGACTTAGGGTATTTTGGTTTATTGACTCTCTGAGTCACTGCTTCTTCCCACCTCAAAGGACTATTTAGAGATTAATTGAATAAAAATTGCAACATGAGTGGGTAGTTGGGACTTGGAGGCAGTGACTCATATTCTCCACAGGACCTGGTATAAATTATAAGCAAAGGCTGGTATGCTTACCCTTTTGTGTCACTAGCTATGTGGAGGACACATTTGATTTTGATTGAGTTTGAATGGAAAGAATAAAGGATTTGGAACAGGCTTTGGGGTTTGTGTATGAATGTGTGTGTGTGTTTGGGGGAAAGTGTTTGAGATGGGCAAGTCAAAAGCACAGAGATAATGAATGACCTAAGAGGAACAGTAAGCCTGAGGTGGAGTGGGGGCAGGGAGGAGGATGCACTAAAGGAACACCAAAGACCATCTTTGTTGACCCTACTGACCTTCCCAGACAGAGATCTAAATCCAAGTCTCTGAGAGCAGTGACAGGTTCTTAGAAGACAGAGGTTCCAAGTTGACTTCTTTCTTCATTTTCCTAAAGATGGAATTTTGGAACATTCTAAGGCCTGGATGGTGTTCCACCACTGCCTCTTTCCAGTCTGAGATTTTGCAAAACACTTTGTGACAAGGGTGTCATCTATCTCTTTCAGAAATGGACATGCATCCTCATGGTGGTGTCACAGCTTTGTCCTGCTCACTGGATATGAGTTCTAGAAAAAGTCAAGCTGAGTGTTATGCAGCTTATACAGTCACCTTTTATTGTGTCTACACATTGTGTCTGACAAAGATCATACAATAATCAGAGTTCTTTGTTGAGGACAGAGCTGCTTGAGTTATCCCATGGGGGTGCAATGCAAAGGGAGGAGAATTCTGTTTTATACCATTTTCAGAGTAGCCATCTTCTTGCTCTTGTTGGTGGCTCCCAGTAGCTCTGTGTCTGGACCATTTGTGGGATATGGAATTCGACAGAGTATGTAGAATTGTTTATGATCGTTAGGTAAAAGACATTCCTTTCCCAAAAGGAAACCTTACTCTGCCTCTGAGTGATTCTGTTCTTGCCCGAGAGTATCAAAGCTACAGTCCTTATGCTTTCATGAAGAGAAATCTTTGTTTTCTGATCTCTAGCTGAGTAGCCCGAGTTCAGGAGGATGAGATTCCACCTTTTTCTTCTGTCATAGTCAAGCTTTTCAGAATGAAGCGTTAATGGATGCCAAAACACTTTTACATGGTTGGAGAATTGTTCTCATAGGAGGATAAGATGTAACGATCCTTGTAGAAGTCAGCCTAGTCTTCAGTATGAAACCTGTCAACACCAAAGCTCCACACAGTGTAAACACCTACGTCTCCCTTGCTTGTACTCTTCCTGAGGTGCTGTCTCTTTGCAGGTCACTGTTTTCTCTTTGTTATGTACGCCCTTGGGGTTATTTCTTTATTATTATTTTTTTAAATAACATGAATCCTGAGTGAAAACAATGGTATCTTTCTAACATACTTGGTTTTGTATTTACCACAACCCCATAGAAATGTACAGGCATGTCATCGACTATGTATTTACCTTTGTGAAAAAGTACCAGAAAACTGCTGGGAATTGAATTTGAAACTCTGTAGATTGATCTGGCATTACAATCAGCCATCCATCTGCCATCTGCATTAGAAATGCTAAAAAGAGGGGTGCCTGTGTGGCTCAGTTGGTTAAGCATCTGACTCCGGTCATGATCTCGGGTCGTGGGATTGAGCCCGGGGTCAGGCTCCATGCTCAGCCCGGAGTCTGCTTGTCCTTTTCCTTTTGCTTCTCCCCCCGCTCATGCTCTCTCTCTCTCTCAAATAAATAAATAAAGTCTTAAAAAAATGCTGAAAAGAATAGAAGATGGGTTTAAAATCTGATTCTTTCTAAGGGTAAAATAGGAAGAGAAGGATCCTAAGAGATGGCCCAGGCACTGGCTACATGATTCCACTAGCCCGAGGCTGGATTGATTTCAGGATGTGGCACCAGAATCTTGGGTCTGCAAGAAACAGGGAAGGGCTATGGTCACTAGTCTGCTGTGCACAGAAGTTTCCTTAGTCATCTCAGTCTTTTTGAAGGACAGGATAGTACTGGAGCTGCCTGTTGACTAGACTATACTGGGAGCTAGAAGACGGTCAGGGCTGGAAAGGTGAGAAGCCTGAGCTGTGGGTATAGGAAGAACAAGGATCATGTGTATTAGTTGTCTATTGCTATGTAAAAATGTACCCCAGGGGCACCTGGGTAGCTCAGTCAGTTAAGCATCTGACTTCAGCTCAGGTCATGATCTCAGGGTCCTAGGACTGAGTCCTGCATCCAGCAGACTACTTGTCCCTCTCTCTCCCTTCCCCCTGTTTGTTCACACACTCTCTCTCTAATAAATAAAAATCTAAAAAAAAAAGGTACCCCCCCCAAAAAAGGTACCCCAACTGTAGTGTCTTAAAACAATGCATTTACTATCTCACAGTTTCTACGGATGAAGCCTAGCTGGATGTGCCTGCCTCTAGGTCTCTCCAAAAGCTGCCATCTAGGTGTCCCTTGGGCTGCCATCTCATGTGAAAGCTTGGCTGAAGGAAAATTGGCTTTCAAGCTCACTCATGGGATTGCTGGCAGGATTTCTGAGTTTCTCATGGGCTGTTGAACCAAGGACCTAGGTTTCCTGCTGGCTGTTGACCAAAGACCTCCTTTGGTTTCTTGCCCCATGGGCCTCTCCATGGACAGCTGGCTTCCTCAGAATGAAGATATAAAGAACAGTAGAGGGTGTCCAAGATGGGAACCAGTCTCTTTGTAAACTCATCTCAAAAGTGGTATATCGTAACTTTTGCTGTAAGTGTAGCCAAGACCCAAGGAGAGGGTATCACACAAAGATGTGTCTACGAGGAGACAGCATCATCAGGGGCCATCTTAGAGGATTCCCACCAGGGGCCATCTTAGAGGATTCCCACATATCAAGGCAGAACAAGATAGGAATAGCAGAGTCACATGAGCAGAAATATGGAGAATTGAAAGTTGAATAATGAAAAAGACAAACTCACAGGAGTTTGGGCTTTGTACAAACAGCCAGAAAGGATAGATGTGAGTCAATAGGATCTTATGAGCTAGGATAAATTTTGCTAAATTCATAAAAAGGGCAAAGAACACAGTCTTACACATATTCATATTTAGCATAAGGCTAAGTAAGTACTATGCCTTGTAAATATCTGTTAAACACACGAAGCAGAGAATTTCATATTTTTTCTTGTAGTGCTTGATCTTTTTCATTTCTTATAATGGTTTAAAGAATTTGAATCTCATAGATTAAACCCAGATAGAATCAGGTGTTTCTGTCATTAACAGGGTGGCTAAATAATATGTTGCCCAAATATTTGCCAACATTCACTTCTGAGAGTAAAACAGGGTGTTGTTAATGACTTGGCATGGTCAGCAGATGTACACTAATGTCTTCCAGGAAACTGGGATATCTAGTCCTAGATGTTACCCAAACTCCCTCAACAAAGCATCCCAGGATCTGGGACTGCCTTGCAATGACTCGAGAATCCTCTGGTTTAGGGAAGATCAAGGAATACTGGGCCAGAGGACCTGCCAGGAGGACCTTCTTCCTCCACTCTGGGCTGTGACTACCTTGTTTGTGGAATCAGAAGGGAGTGAGACACTGTCCTTTTTCCCTTGGGAGTTAACCCTATTATATTTTCCCCTACTCTGGAGATTAATGTAATTTGGGGGATCTCCTGGGTACAGTGAGTAACTAGCATATCAATTAACAAAAGATTGTGTGGATGAGCAACTGCCCATTTCAAAATCAAGTTCTGACTTTGAGACCACTTTACTCTGATGGCTCTCCCTTTTTGTTTCCCTGTGATATTTAAAGGAAATCTCCTTGTTCTGTAAATACAAGTAAACAGCTCATGTCCTATGGTGATGGAAATAAAGATTCTAATTAGTTTCAAATATTTTGTAAATAAGACATATGGCAAAAATGAGAATTTACCCTCAGCATTTATCACAATATTTACAAAGAGACTTAGATGATCAATCACTGAAGCTGTGGGGTTGCTTTTCAGACTAAGGCTGTGTCTTGTGCCAGAACTTCCCCGATAAGGCAAAAGCATCAGGTGAGTAAAGCCTCATTTCTAACTGAGATATGGGCAGTTGTAATCTTGAAGGTAACCTTGATGAGAAACTACTCTCAGATGACATAAAGGCTGATGCTTTGAAATGTTTGCTTTTCATTGGCCAGTGTTTTCTTGAATTTTCTGGAGATCTGAGTTTGAATCTGAGTGTGTATCTTGTAAATCAATGATCTTTTCCCTCATCTAGAGCCAATCCACCTTAATGGGTGGGGAAACACAGTCATGTCCCCATCTTAGCCTTTTTCTTTAGCCCAAAGTATGAAATTATGAATTGTGCTACTACTGGTCTAACTCCACTGATATTTCTAGGAAAGATTCATCTTATTTATAAAGTTGGAAGAAGATGGAAACCATGGAGAAAGACAATAGATTTTTATGGTATGGTCATGGCAAAATGACAAATTTTACAGTTTATCTCATGTAATGGAAAGAGACTCTTGAACAGAGAGAGTCTTGGATAGAGTAATTTCTTTAACCCAAAATTATGCACAGATAGATAAATTGTACTTATTTAACAAATACAAGTAAAAGTAATCACTTAACCCATAATATTATATTCAACAGAGTTGATATGGAGGTCAGAACATTGGGCTGAAAAATGCAAAGCTTCCTTCGGAAGAAGTTCTGCTGGATTTGGCCAATTTCTTTTGACATGCATCAGGAGTTGTATTTCCATGGCAGGCTCAGAATTTTGCAGCTTTTGTGTCTTGTGACATTCGGATTTATGTGGAGATTAAAGAAGGAGAACACACCAGACCAGAAGAGGATGATCACAGAATGAATGTGGCACAATTGAAATCGAGAAGGCTTCTTTCTGAGGCTACACAGACATCTCTGTGGCTCACACATCATAATTGTGTCTTATCCACACCATAGGACTTTGGCAGGTTTTTCTTGATGGACCTCAAAAAAGGTCCATTCCACCTTGGGGAGTAGGCTTGCGATGGGCACAGAGTCTGGCCTCCATTTCTTCAGAAGAGAGATTTCTGAAGGGTGGAGGCAGTGCATTGTGATGGAGAGAGCATAAGCTACAGAGTTTCAGAGAAATGGGATTTAGACCCAGCCTTGAACTTTCTGGTTGTGTGACCTGGGGCAAGTCAATATCTCTGGAGATGGGCTTCTCTATAAACAGGGAGCAATAATTAAATCTACCCCAGAGATGTGATGGAAAGTGAAAGAGTGCTCATAAAATGTGGTAATTACATGAAAGAACACATAAAAGCACAGGTGCGTGCAGTTATCAGTAGCTGTTATTATTGGAGCATTTGGGGGGCATCCTCCAGATGGTCTTTGGGTTGGTCTTTTGAAGGATGAATATTTATAACATAATAATAGTTGTATCTTTGTTTCCAGACCTAATGCTTGTATCACACCAAAATGAGGAAAATTATTTTCATCAATACCTCTGATTTTTGGGGGGCAGTGGCAAATGGAGATGGGAAACATTGAGGAAGTCAGTGGAGAGTTTAACCGTTATGGGCATTTCAGTGGATTAAAAATAATTTGGAGAGCTATTGCTTACTTTGGAATTGATGCAATGTTCTCCCAATCTGCAGGCTTCTGGGGTCTGGGCTGGGGTTGGAGGATGTCTTCATTACTTCCTGTACTTGGGAGGGGAGAGGTTCAAGCCACCTCTGCTGCCCTTTGAAATTTTTTCTTGGTGCACCATTTAAAAAACTTTCCTCCTCCAACATGTTAAGCAATAAAAGAATTGCCCCAATCACCCCACCAAAGGCTGATTGCTGGTCTTCCTCACCCTCCTAGCTCAATTCTCAGGTGTCCTTCACCTGTCAACTAGCTTCCCAAGCCAGTTCTGACCAGCGGAATGGAGCCGAAACCTCAGTTCACCAGTTGCAGGCAAATACCCATTGAGAGCTTCTTGCTGTCCGGATCCATTCATAACATCAGGATCCTTCACTTTCCCTGCTCCTTCTCCAGTTTCTTGTTGGCACCCCTGGAGGTCGGCACCTCTTCTCCCCACGACCCCCAGCTGCTGGCTGCTGGCCTGGAGATCCCAAAGCCACCATCTGACTTAACGTATGTGTGCTACTGGTCTGGTGAGGCTGACTACACATAGTGGCTTGTTGAGATTTTACTTATTGATGCCTGTCTGTTCCCACTTGAGTTTGGTCTTTCCCCTTCATCCTCTCTGTGCCAGACATTGAGCACTGGACAAGAGTTAGCCTTCCGTGCACCTGGCACTTTGTTCACTTCCATCCCCTGTGGTCCTGGTTTCTTCTCCATTCTAACACATAATTCAGAAGTCCTTGCATGCCTCATGCTTGAGAATGTCCTAATGACTCTAGGTAGAAATAAAAAATGAAAATAGAATCCTGTTTCTTTATAGACAGACAAAGGTTTAGCTACCAGCTAATGAACTGGAACATCAACACAGAAGCCCAAGTATAGGGGAAGGTATGTAAACTTTGGGTCAGACAGACTTGGGTCCCAGTCCTGACTCAGCTTTGTGCCCTTGAGCAGGTTACCCATTCTCTGTCAGCCAACATTTCATCAGTCTCAGATGGCAATAAGGATACTACATTTTCAGGATTGTCGGGAAGATTAAAGAGACAATGCAGGTATGTAAATTAGCTGGCACTTGTAAATACACAGCAAATGTTAGATATTTTTATTAATATTATTATTACCATATTAATAACTAATTACTGCTGAAAAGAATTTAGATTCATAGCACCACTTTCTAAATAGGGTTTCTAAACTGGGTTTCTAAAATAATCTCAGCCAGGGAGCAGGGACCCATGGAAAGTTTTCATAAAGAATCAAAATGTTAAGACTCTGAGTAAAATTTATTAATTCTTTCTTGAAGAAGAATAGCTGCTTATTTATGGAGGGGTGGGTGGGAACCCTTGGAATTCTCTAGTTGAAACATGTTAACAAGTTCTGATGAAAAAATGTAAGATTACAGACTATACAATGACATCAAATGATGAATTCTGATTAAAAGTCAACAGATGTTCAATAAATCAGTGATTCATTTAAAAGATTGTCCTGTTGTGTTGTCACTATCACTCACCAAGGCTCAAAATAGTCACAGAAAAAATCTAATGTGTGTAATTTGTCTTTTTTTTTTTTAAGACTTTATTTATTTGACAGAGAGAGACAGCGAGAGAGGGAACACAAGCAGGGGGAGTGGGAGAGGGAGAAGGAGGTCTCCTGCTGAGCAGGGAGCCAGATGTGGGGCTCGACCCCAGGACCCCGGAATCATGACATGAGCCAAAGTCAGAGGCTTAACGACTGAGCCACCCAGGTGCCCCTGTAATTATCTTTGAGATGCTTTTTGTGTCTAATAAGTGCACAATGTCTGGCCCTTAATGGTACAGGTTTTTTTTTTTTTTCCTTAAAAAGTAGACAGGTCGGTGTAATGACTACTAAAGGAATATGAGATGTAAGAAGGGATGTGCACCCTATCAAACTGGCAGAAACATCTGGAAAGACATAATGGAATAGGAACAAAGTGGTGGGGGTCATTTCCATAGCCTTATCACCTACTTTATGAGGGGAGAACCCCCCAGCCAGAGGATACTGGCATCCTTGTAGATGAAATGAATGCTTTGATTTGGCCCCTCACAGTCTGTCTGTGTCAGGAAAGGAAGAGGTATTGCTCTTTGGGAGAGTCGGTCATGCCATGAATTGAGAACAAAATATGAGATCATTAGAAATTTTCGATATGTCACAGTATATTTGAATACCTACTTCAGAGATACGCTTATGCCAATCTTGACTTCTCCTAGCAAATAAAGATAGCATAGTTTACTTACACATCAAATAAACCTCAATGTAAATGTGATGAAAACATTTATGTACAGGTTAAAAATAATAATAGAATGAATACCTGTGTACCCGTGCCTTTAAAGCTTCTCTGTGAGACCTGTAGTCTGACAAAATCAGGTTCATTGGCCCTCTCCAATGAAGGAAACCACACACCAAGAATCATTAGGTGTCTCACCAAACAAAGGAAAAGAGTCTCATGAGCAGAGAGTGAAAAATGAGTTGGAAGTTGACTGGAAGGGAAGGGAAGTGGCTGGAGTAGTGGGGAGCCCATTGTGGTATATCAGCATAGAGATAATGACGACTTGGCCAAGGGTGATGCGCTGTGCCAAATAAAACAAATTTAAATAAGTGTAGGAGAGACTTGGCTGGAAAGGATTATTACAACAGGGAGGAAAGGGAGCTATTGCAGTAAAGAAAGCTCTTTGGCTGTGAGACCTCCAAGCATCTCCAGCGTCAGACAGGAAATGCTTCTCTTCTACGAGGAGGAGTGAATAAGGCTAGAACCTAGAACCTCTACCCAGACCCAGGTGTGGGCAATGGGGTGAATGAGGAGGGTGGCCTGACAGGACAGTAGAACAGAGAATGATTCACCCCAAGGTCAGCCTAATTAGGGGAGGGGCCTCTCAGGAGGGGTTGTATGCCGACTCAGGCTGAGGGTGAGTTGAAGTTCAGGGACCTGGAGGAAGGACAGAAGCTTAACTAAAGTTTGATCAAGTCAGATCAATGGGCATTTTATTCTGTTTGTGAGTGGGGACAAACAGTTCATCTAATTGTTTATGAGGCAAAGAATGGGAATGTGGAGGGTTTGTGTCTTGTCTTGTCAGAGGTGAACACGGGGACATCCATGAATCTTTTCTACATCATATGAAGAAAAGGGACTTCTTTGCAATAAGCTGTTTCCTAAAAGACAAGAGAATGGGGGAGGTTGTTAATCATCGATGATTTATATGAGCACAGGGCTCAAGTAAAATTCAAGATTGTCAAGTGGGTTGGAAGAAGTAAGCATATCTAAGAAATAATGAGCAGTTGATTTCTTAAGATTTGCTGATAGATTGAATGTCTGCATAAGGAAAAGAGAAGAATTAAGAATGTCTCCCAAGTTTCTGGCTCGGAGCGGGGGGGACTGGGTGAGTTATAGTGTACAAATGCAGGGAGTGACAGAGATAAAAGTAATTTGATGTGATGGGAAGATGGAGGAGATGCCCATGGGATATTTTCAATTTCTTTTCCATGAGTGCCCTCTTGGTCATCAATTTCTTTAATGTTCAGTCTTAAATATATCTTCAAGCCAACTCCTCTGCTGCTGCCTTAGTTCCGATTTCCATCATATGTTGCCAGTACTATTAAATTAGTTTTCTAAGCAGGCTCCTTGCACCTGGCTTTGCTTCCATACTCCCAAATACATGTTCCATGTTCCACTGGGATAATCTATCCAAATAAGTTATAGCATGCTTTCAAAAGTTTCCCGGTTGCACATGTTTCTGGTTCTGGAATAATCTTTCTTTCTTAGTCAAGGGCAAACTTTCATTTATCATTCAAAACTCTCCTTACCCTTTTGTGAAGCTGTACCTCACCATACCCCCTCCTCAACTGATTTATTTAAAAATAAATCTTCACATTCTGTTCCCTTAAATTGTTCATCTATTTCATTGGATTTTTGAGCTCACTTACGAAAGGGACCAGTGTCCTTAATCTTTGTCTCCCCAATGCTGATAGAAGTGCTTGGCATATAGTAGATGCTCAATAAATATTTGTTGAACTATTGGTTAAAATAGGTGCATGGAGATCTGTTTGAATGGAGTCTCCTTCACTGTTTTATACCAGCTTCTTAAACTCTACTTTATCCGGTAAGTGAATGTCACGGTCTCTCCTGTAGGCTGTGATTTGAGGACAGTTGTGAATTTCCTCACCGTCCGGTGTTTTCTGTCTCTCTTTAGATGCTTCAGTTTCTTGTTTGCCCTTTTCCCCTGGTCTCTCTAGAACTGTCATGAAAGGAGTGAGCCATGACTCCTCCATATACCTTAGTGTGAGCTGCTTCATCTGGTAGCCTTTCTCCTCAACAGGAGAGATTACTTTGTATTTGGTGAGTGGGCAAAGGGGCAGAAGGAGGGGTTGATAATGCTGAAGGCCGGCTTGATTTGAGTCATGGTCTCTCTTGGATAGCCCTACTGAGATGCGTTCTTTCTTACTAGTAATTTAGTACACCAATTATTACAGGCATCAGTGTTGAAGGATGGGTTTCCAAATGTGGTTCTGTGGAGCCTCAGCCTTCTGTAGAGGGGCTTCTGAGACTTTGGCTCTTGTTGGATGGGGACAGCAGATGACCAGTGAGTGAGGTGCAGGCCTCTTACCCTCATTCAACCAGCGCACTTCGCTGGATTCAAGCCTGGATTCGCACCTGTCCCATATAAGCCAGTAATCCATCCATACTGTTTTATTATTATTTTTTAATGTTCATCTCTTTCCTGGGAGAGATAGGTCCTACTTTTCCCTTTAACTATTTTAACCCACAGAATGCACAACTTATTTCAGCTAAGATATAAAGGGAAATTTTCAGTCTATTTTTTTTAAAAAAAGATTTTTATTTATTAGAGAGATAGAGAGTGCAAGTGCACGCACATGCACGTGGGGGATGGGGTGTGGAGAAGGGACAGAGGGAGAAGCAGACTCCCCCACTGAGCAGGGAGCCTGATGCAAGGGCTCGATCCCAGACCCTGAGATCATGACCTGAGCTGACAGCAGATGCTTAACCGACTGAGCCACCCAGGCACCCAGGAAAGGCCTGATTCTTTTTCCCAAGACGTATAAGGGGTCAAAAGAGGCTCAAGAAATCTCAGAAGCCAACAAGAGAAATACTTTGCAAAGCAGGCTCTTTTGAGACCTAGGGTACCGCCAAGGCACTTAGGGCCTCCCTGGGGGGCTGAGAGAATCACCTGCATCTGTGTTTTAGCTAAGCAGCACTACTTTTATCTCTTTTAATTACTGG
The DNA here is from genome assembly GCF_029215605.1 of Mirounga angustirostris. Taxonomy (NCBI): domain Eukaryota; kingdom Metazoa; phylum Chordata; class Mammalia; order Carnivora; family Phocidae; genus Mirounga; species Mirounga angustirostris. The sequence goes on along the minus strand of NW_026991711.1, from coordinate 10,606,887 downwards.
GACTTTGTGGAATATTTCACTAGAAAACAGGGTTCTACTGCTTAGAGGGAATTTGAACACCACTGGCCTAGAAGATTACTAATGCCTGTTTCAGCTAAAACGTATGCATGTTCTTTCTTATGAGGCAATGCCGGAGGGGAAGTCATATTCCTTTCGTCGTATAGCCCATAAACCATGGCTCACAAAGCACAGAGGTTGAGCTCTGATGGCTTTGCCTCTGAACAGCAGATCTGAGTGTCTCCTACACGAAGAGGAGAAAGAATCTCAGGTGCTGGGAATGCATAGCGCACTCCACGAGTGTGCGTTTTAATGCCAGTGTCAGGGCAAACTTCCACCAGCTGTTTAAACATTTACTGAGCCAAATAATAGCATGCAAGATATGGGGGTTTCAGATATTTGCCATCTTAAAACAGCACTTAGTCATTAACTTAATCACAGCTGCTATATGCCAGCCAATGTATTGTGTTTGTAAACAAAGCATATGCTCCAGGCAACCATCGCGAGCTCTACTATGGAGTATACAGCAGGCAGGTTAATGTAGAGGTGAGCACTCAAAAACTTGAAACAAATGGGCCCATTTCTCAGACTGAGACTGTTGACTTCAGTGGGGAAATAAAAACTTGAGCTTTAGTCCACATCAGGTGCTGCTGTCATGGTTTTTCTCTCAACAGAATTAGATGTTCAGTTTGGAGAAACGCCCTGATGTCTCTGATCATGTGTTCATTTGAAATGGGACATATCCCATTTGTTGTTCACTGTTCACTGTTGATCCTTTGTTATAGATCGAATATTTGTGTCCCCTTCCCAAATTCATATGTTGAAGCCCTAAACCCCAATGTGACTGTATTTGGAGACAGGAGCTGTGAGGAGGTGACAAAGGTTAAATGAGATCCTAAGAGTGGGGCCCTAATCTGATAGGGCTGGTGCCCTTATAAGAAGAGGAAGAGGGCGCCTGGGTGGCTCAGTTGGTTAAGCGACTGCCTTCGGCTCAGGTCATGATCCTGGAGTCCCGGGATCGAGTTCCGCATCGGGCTCCCTGCTCAGCAGGGAGTCTGCTTCTCCCGCTGACCCTCCCCCCTCTCATGCTCTCTCTATCTCATTCTCTCTCAAATAAATGAATAAAATCTTAAAAAAAAAAAAAAAGAAAAGAAAGAAGAGGAAGAGACACCAGGGCTCCCTGTCTCTCTAGCAAGTGAGGACACAGCGACAAGACAGCTGTCCCATTCTAGGAAGACAGCCCTCACCAAGAACCATATTGTCTGGTACCTTGATCTTGGGCTTCCAGCCTTCACAACTGTGAGAAAAAATTTCAGTTGTTTGAGCCACTCAGTCTGTGGTATTTTGTGATGGTAACCTGAGCTGACTAATGCACCTTTATTTTTCGGTCTCTAAATTCCTTAATCTGGCTTGTTTCTTAATGTCAGTGCCTAGCTCTGGAGCTTCCGACTTCTTGACCCTTGCTTCTCGTGACTCAGCAGCTATTCCAAAACATTTAATTTGGCCACACCACTCGTTCTCTTCCTTTGGCATTGAATTAATCTCTCGGTGTCTGCCTGAGAGAAAGGACTGTGACTTCTCATGGGTCCTGCAATACGGTTTAGGCCATTTCTTCCCCTCACTGTCTCTTCCTAGACTAGGCCCAAGGGAGTCAGATTAATTTGTTTCCACTTTGAAGTTGTATAGCTGACACTGTTGGTCATCTGTGCAATATCCAGCTCTCCTGTCTGGCTTGCTGGAGGAACTCTGATTTTGCTCTGGGTGGTAATATGCCCTAGCTCTAAGAAGAGAAATAAAAATTGGTCTAAATCAAGATCGAAAATTCTCTTCTCTGGCTTTCGTGGGGGTTACTATGTGACCTGCTTCCGGCAAAGCATAAGAAAGCCAGAAAAGAGAACTGTGAAGTGAAAGACTGATGAGAAGTGGACAGATGGAGCTGGTGTTGTCCTAACCCCTTTCTCCTGCACTTGACATGGATGTGATGTCTAGGGATGTAGCAGCCATCTTGTGACCATGAGAATAACAGTCAGGATGGTAGGAGTGGTGGAACAGAGAGAGAGAAAGAGCCTGGGTCCCAGAGTCATCACTGAACTATTGGACAATATTAGTAACTGCCTGCTCTGGACTCCTCCTTCTCAGCATAATATTTTTGAGACCCATCTATATTGAGGGAGGGTTGATTTCTTTTTATTGTGTATAGTCTATTATGTAGATATATCCCCACTATCCATTCTCCTGTTGATGAAACTTGAGGGTTTTTCCCCCAGTTTTTTGGTTACTGTTAATAAAGTTACCATAAATATTGATGTACAAATCTTTTTCTGGACATAAGTTTTCAATTTGGCAGGAGGGTGGGGGGGTGGGGTGGGGTAAATGCCCAGGAGTAGAATAGCTGCTTTGCAAAGGAAAGTGTATATTTAATTTTATGAGATAGCCAAACTGGGTTTTCCATTTTCTGTTCCTATCAGCAATATATAAGGATTCCAGTTGCTTCACAATATCTGCTTGCACTTGGTATTGTCAGTCTTACTCATTTTAGCCATTATGTGGGTGCTAAGTGGCATCTCATTTTCCTATGGATTTGCATTTCCCTCATGCCTAATCATGCCACTTTTTCCCATGACCACTGGCCATTTGTATACATATTTCTTGTGTGATGTGCCTGTTCAAGACTTTGCCCATCGAAATAAGTTGGATTGTTTGTCTTTTTATTATTGAGTTGTAGGAATTCATGATACATTTGAGATATAACTCTTTTGTCTGATATAGGTGTTGCAAATATTTCTTCCCAATCTATGGCTTGCTTAATCCTCTGCTCAAAAACTTCCTACCATGCCCCAATGTCTATAGATATTTTTTTTTGCCACTCTCCAACATCCCTTGCTCCCATCAAATTGGTTTCCTCCTCAGCTTTCCAAAGTGCCATGCTTACTCCATGGCTTCACCTGTTTGGATGCCTGGCTACCCTGCCCCCTAAGGTGGCTCTCTTCCCTGAGTGGCAGCTGAACTTGTTGTCTATAGGGTTCCTGTTTGTCCGCCATCAGATATCTTGTTTATATTCATGCTCTATCTCTGTATGTTTTGACTTACCACTTGGATGTTAGCTCCTTGAGGACAGGGCATGCTTCTTATTTTTTCCTTGGTGTATGTAAAACAGTGCTGTGCAAATATACTTGGACCCTCTATGTGCAGATATTTCAAGGTAGAAATCTCTAAACAAGAGACTTTGGAGACGATCCTCTTTCAGCTTCTTTGCTCAGTAAAGTTGGCTGTTTGCAATTTCTTCCTTTCATTTTAGATGAGATATTGAGTCAGTTTTATTCGTCTACAGAGTTTCTCTACCAATTCATGATGCCTTTTTATTTTATAGCTCCAAATAGTTCACTAAGTATGTGCAGATTTGGAAGTATAGACACCTTTTACAAGACATTATACCATTATATTGTGGCTTTAGGGAGTTGAACAAATTGCATACTCTCAAACTCAGGGTTTCCAGAATTTCACTATAATATATTTTTAGGAAGTAATAAGAAAAAATAACTTTACTCATCTTTTGGTTGTAAATTTAAGGTGACTAAGTGTGCTAGTTTAGATTCTTAGAGGCCATATTGACACCAAAATCAATTAACCAGATAAGAACATTTTGAGGAAAATGTTACTGCTTTTTTGGAGAATGGAAAATCTAGGAGTAATGTAAGATGCTATCCCCTCCTTGGAAAATTTAAAATCTACTTACTAGTCCAGAACTTCTTTTCTCTCATCCACAATAACAACAATAATAACAAAAACTCTCTTATAAAGTGATATATTTCTATGGTTCCTTGCGTTTCTCATCCGACATAGCCACATTGGGGATTCTGGGCTGTGAGTGATGATCCATTGGAAGAAAGAATGAAAAGAATGTCAGGAATTTTTCAACTATCTATCCATTAATTTATTCAGAAAAAATTACTTGATTATATACCATGACTGAAACGATGAAAGCAGAAGAGAGAGTTAAGGATGGATTCGTGTTATGGATGATTGGGGAGCACAGCCCTAAATGTTGGAGATCATTTCAGGGAGAGTAACTACGCTATCCTACAAAATGTCTAAACGTCTCTTCCCTCTCAAAAACAGCTTGCTGAGATCAGTAGAGAATTGGTATAACCAAGCACAGCATTTCCTATGTTTATTCAAAGTGGTAAGATGTGAAGTGGGTTTGTATGTGCGCAGGGATGCAGAATATAGATGTGACAATTTGCTTTTAATTTCCATGATTACAGGTTTATAGAAATCGGTAACCTCATCACAGGCTACTTTCCAAATATACATTGGGAACTTTAAATACCTCTAGGAGATAAAATAACTCCATTAGTGCATAATTTCCACCTATTCCTCTAGATCTGTTCTCCATTTAGCACATGCTCTCTGCCTTGGACAGTTGACCATGGGAATAATATCAGGGGCTTCCTTGTCATCTGGCTTCCACTTGGGTTTGACCAATGGACATGCTGGTAGGTCATTGGAGGGAGCAGGATAATGAGGTCATTTTTTTTGAGGGGAGGGACAAAGGACGAGGGGGAGGGGGAGAGAGAATTTTTTTTTTTTTGAGAGAGAGAGTGTGTTTGCATGTGTGCAAGCAGGGTGGGGAGGGGCAGAGGGAGAGGGAGAGACAGAATCTCAAGCAGGCTCCATGCTCAGTGTGGAGCCCAATGCAGGGCTTGATCTCACAACCCTGAGATCATGACTTGAGCTGAAATTAAGAGTTGGACACTTACCGACTGAGATACCCAGGTGCCCCTAATGAGGCCATTTTTTAAACCCGTGGCTTTCTCATTCTGGGGTCATTCTAAGCTGGCTGTGTCCCTTGGTCATTGCTCATATCAAAGTGGCTTCTTAACACATCTCTCACCTTCTGGGTTCAGGTATCTGCTTTCTCCACTCATGCCTTTGGCCTAGATGTGGTAATAGCTCTGGGTGTTAACACTAGGTTACTGTACTATTCTTATAGTACTATTCCTTCCTGGCCCTGGCCTTTCTTTGTAAACAGATTCTTTCTAAATAAACCTCCTCAGATTATCTTGCTATGGGTGTGTCATCTTGTTAGTATCAGGGCTGATCTATCACAGTATGAAATTACATTCTATTTTATACATTTTATAATTATTTACTTTTTTAAACATATAAGTAAACTCATTGTGGTTAACTTCTGGCATCATTCATTCCCTTTGATCCATCCTGTGTACACCCTAAAATGGCTTCTCAGAGTCTCTGAGGGCAGTGAGAGGTAATTAGTCTCTTGACCTATGTTAAAGACCTTTAAGTGAAGTGATTCCTGTTATTTTAATTCAAGAGCTAAATGTGAACTTGTGACCAATTAGGAGGTCTGGGCTAAAATAAAGACCCCTTCCTCAACAACACTCAGAGATGCTGGATAAAATATGGCAGCAATTAAAAATATGCCCGACCATTTCACACCCATTATGATGGCAATTATCAAAAAATGAGAAATGTTGTTGACAAAGATATAGAACTCTTGTGTATTGCTGGTAGGAATATAAAATGGTGTAGCTGCTGTGAAAAACAGCTTGGCAGTTCTACAGAGAGTTAAACATAGAATTACAATATGACCCAGCAATTCCATTTCTAGGTATATACCCAAAAGAATTGTAAGCAGGCACTCAAACAAATACTTGTGTACCTGTGTTCATAGCAATATTATTTTCAATGGCCAAATGGTGGAAACAACCTAGTGTTCATCAACAAACAAATAAATAAACAAAATGTGGTATACACTTATAATGGAATATTATTCAGTCATAAAAAGAAAGAAGTTCCAGTAAATACTATAACATGGATGGACCTTGAAAACATTATGCTTAGTGAAATAAGCCAGACATAATAGGACAAATACTATGATTCCATCTGTAGAGGCAGAACCTGGAATAGAAGTTACCAGGGGCTAGGGAGGGAGGGCAATGGGAAGTTTTTTGTTTAATGGATACAGAGTTTCTGTTTGGAACAATGCAAAAGTTCTGGAAATGGATCAGGATCATGGCTATCCGTTAATGAGAATATACTCAGTGCCACTGAACTCTATGCTTAAAAATGGATAAAATGGCAAATTTTATGTTATGTATGTTTTACCACAATAAAAAAAATCTCTCCCACAATGTGTCCAACCTGAAAATAAGAAAGAGAAATCGGCCGGTGCCAAAATTGAAGACAGATTTAGGAGCAAGGAGAAGAGGCTAAATGCAAATGCCTTACCAAAGGTAGTGAAAGCAGATATCAGCTGATACTCACTCTAAACAGTGGTGTTAACCTCAATTGCACATTGAAATCACCCAGAATGCTTAATAAAGTACTGATTCCTGGACCCAACCCCCCAGAGATTCTGATTTAACTGATTTGAGTGTAGCTTGGGCTGCCTCTCTAACCAGTGCTGGAAAAGAATTTTCCATGGAAATGAATTTTCTCTGGATATGAATTCATAACCAAAATTACGAATTACATGAAGAAAGGAGGGAGGGTCAGCAGACATAAAATAAAGGGAGCATTTTCAAGTCCACAGAAAAGATAAAAGAATAATATAAAAAAGAATTTAAAATAAATGTATTCTAAAGGATCAAAGATTTAAAGGAAGGAATAGAAATCACAGAATAGGAATTTGATATTTTAACAAAGAACAAGTAGATTTGGGAAAAAAAAAAACAAAACAAATAAAAATTCAGAAAGTAAATGGAGAGAGATCAAGAGATTGAAAATTTGAAAGACAATGTATAAGGCTTGGAAGAGAACTTATAAGTAACAAGCTCCAATGTAGACCTAAGAGACATTCCTGAATGACAGGATAAGAATGGAGGAGAGACACAATGGTAGAGAACATTCTATTGAGGACAGATACACATTCTCAAAGTGAAGGAACACACAAGTCCTAAGAAAATAATAATAATAATAAAAAAGTCACCCCAGATGCATCGAAAGTAAACTGTAAGAAACCAAAGACAAAGAGAACATCTTATACTCTCCCTGAGAAGGAAGACTGATGGCTTAGAATTGACAGCTGCTTCCCCATGGCAACAAAAGCTGCCCAAAGATTGTCTTCAAGAGACTGAGGAAGAACATGCATCATTTCACTCATTCAAGAGTTAAAGCAAAAATCTAGACACTTTCAGATCTACAAAGGAAAAAAAGTGTCCTGCCTTCAGGCCTCTACTGAAGGAGCTACAAGAAAGGATTCAGCAGCAGGGACATCACACAATCTTTTCAATTAAATTAAAGTACTATTAATGCTTATGGGCAAGCTAAAGCATTTACTTAGGGAGATATTTGTAGCTTTATATGTACAAATTAGAAATGAGAAAAATTGGAAAAAATGTGTCCAAATCAAGAAAATGACAAAGAAAAAACAGAGTAAATCAAAGTAGAAGGGAAAATATAATAAAGATAGAATCAGAAATTATTGAGCTAGAAAACAAAGAAATAATAGAGATGATTAACAAAGTTATCTGGTTTATATAGCAGTCAAATGATTGCAGAATCTCCATCTCTATATGTATCTATCTGTCTCCTCTAGAAATCAATAAAAAAAATAATCTAAAAGAGCAAAAAGACTATGAGTAGGCATTTCATATGTAAAGCAACATATGAAATGGTTAATAAGCAGGGAAAAATGCTCAGCCTCACTACTAATTAGGAAAATGCCAATTAAAAATTTGATATAACATTTCACACCAATCAGATCGTCAAAAATTAAATGAAAACCTGTCGGAGCAAGTAAGGATGTGGGGAAACAGGAACTCGGATCCAGGGCTGGTAGCAATGTAAATCAACTTAACGATTTTAGAGGGTAATTTGGCAGCTCTCTGCTAAAGCTAAGATGCACACAGCCAGCATTTCCACTTCTGGGTGAATTCCCTCGATATTCACTGCAACATTGCTTTTGTTATAGCAAAAGTTCAAAATGTCAACTTCCATCTCTAGAGTAATGGGTAAATTATTGTTTCTAATATACTGGAATACTATACAACATTTAAGATGACTGGCCTAGTGTTTATGTGTCAATATGTGTTGACATCAAAAACCTGATGTTGATTTGCTACGTGGAATAAGCTAGACTGAAGGACAAATATCATTTGACATCCAGCTACCTAGAACAAGCAGACTCATGGGAACAGAAAGTAGAATGTGGCAGCCAGTGGCTGGGAGGAAGGAGTTATTGTTTAATGGGGACAGAGCTTCTCTTTGGGATGATGCAAAAGTTCTGGAAATGAATACCTGTGATGGTTACACAACGTTGTGAATGTGATTAATATCACTGAATTATGCACATAAAATTGTTAAAATGGTAAAAACCATTTACCATAAAGAATTTAAAAATCTGTAATGTTGAAGAAAACAGTCTGTGGAAAGATAGATACATGTACTACTTAAAGATTGTAAAATTGTTTATGATACATGCATATGTATTAAAAGTAAAGCAAATAGGCAGTATTTGCACCAACTTTGAGATAACAGTTTCATCTGGAAAAGGGAAGTGCCAAAAGGGGGGCCTCAAGGGTATCTATGATATTTCTTTAAAGAATAAAAGTTCCGAAGGAAATAACAAAATGTTGGCCCTTAATTCTTCGTGGTGATACATGTACATTTGAAATATTTACATTTAAAAAATGTCCAGTTGTACAGTTTAGGGGGATATTCTGATCATTTTGTTGACTATTTCCAAAATTTAAAAAATAGAATGACATTGGAGTGGAGGGGGCAATGTCAGACTCCAGACACTACATATTTTTCACACATTTTTTACATCTTTCTTACTCCAGAAAATTTAATTACTAGACATTTCCATGTATTGTGGTAGACAAGGGGTGACAAGCATGGTTCCCGGATTTCAATAAATGAAGACGAGCCAGTCTTTTGTGGAAGACCTTCCATACAAGGTCCTCGAGTGAGGAAAATCATCTGGCACCTTCTGGCTGGCTGAATTGTACATGGATTCTAGCTAACTGTAAATAACCATGAACAAAGAATATCTCAGTAGCCAATATTTTTCTCTGCTGGTATCAAATGAAATTCATTTGGTATCAGCTGGAGTTTTTATAGTGCTAATGGAAGTTATTTTCAGTTATCACGTCAGTCCATAAGTATACAAAGGCAGCAATTTCACTGGTAATCTGGAGATCAGTTTGTATGTAGGGGGTATGCTTTAGACTGTCTCTGCAGTGTAAGCTTTTATCTTAAGAAATGTGGGGGAATCATAAATAAAAAGGGAATGATGAAACAGAACATCCAACAAGGGCTAAGGTTGGGCTTGGCAACATTTCATAGCGTGAACATCTGAACTCCAAGATGTGGCGATGTCCAGGAAGCCCTGGGCACAATGGGGAGCTTGCGCATCTGAGAACTCATTCCACCAAATGTTATTTAGCTCCCCTCCCCATTCCAGTGATAGCTCTTTAAATACTGACAGTTCTTCCTCTAGGCAGCCGCTGTTTGATCTCATTCCATGAGGCAGAGGAAGGAAGCTGGAACCATCAATTTTTGTTTTTTAATAAACTCATGTAATTTTGCCATACTCCCACCAGATACATGAATGACGATAGAGCCCTGCAAATAAAAATCTGCTCCCCGCAGGATTTTAATTATTTATATTCTTTCAGCAAACAGAACCCCCATCCGTTGTGAGGATAGCATGTATGGAGATTGGAGGATCAAAATGCAGTGCCAAGGTTGTTAGCCCAGAGAAGGGCAATTTAATTTTTTTCCCTCTGAAAATGGACATGCTGAATGACTGAGATATTTGCCCAAATATCATAACTGGTAGTACTGCAGAAAACACTTTTTCTTTGTATTAAGGACTCCAGAGCCTAAGGGATTCTTTTCCCCCAAAGATGAAAGACAGAGTCGTCTGATTCCTATTACCATGCCATGTGTTCAACTCTTCGTAGAAGAGAACACTGCTTTTAGAAGGAATAAGCAAGAATTGTAAACCAAAAAATGGTTCAAATGGTAAATTTTATGTTATAAATATTTTACCACAATAAAAAAAGCAGGGAAAAATGAGTAAGCAAGTAAACAAGGGTTAATAAATGTTGGTTAGGCATGTACACTATGCCAGGAACTGTAGGGAATGTTAAACCTTCCTTGCAACACGCATGCTGCCTTGGTTCCTTCTTTTATCTGCTTTACCTTATGATTCTTTCTTAGCTTTGAGTAGAGTGCCTGGCTAACGATGGGCAAACAAATGTTTATTGAATGAAATAAAAGATAGGCTCCCCGTTCTTAAAGAGTAGGGCAGAAAGAGCACTGTTTTTGTTGTTATTGTTAAACCTAAGAGGAATTATTTATCTACATGTATATATATCCTTTGTTTGAGTGCATCTGGAGGCATAGGCTGGGTCTTATGTTTGCATCCTCAATCCTTAGTCCAGTGCCTGGGTGTGCATTGGGTGCCACTGAGACCCCCACCCAGAGGTGCACCTGTACTCCAGCTGCTGGGATGCTTGGCACTTATAGCTCACAACTGTCCTTGGCCATCTGAGAGCCATCTGTACCCCCTTCTGATGGCTGCATTCTTGCTTAGTTCTATTTTATCTCACTCTTCTCATTCTACTTCTGAGTTCTGTCACCCAATAGTGGAGCTTCTTGGTGGAAGGTCGGGGTGGTTTATGGAAGTGGTCTCAATGTGGAATAATTTTTTAAATTATTTAATTAATTATTTATTTTTTAATTTTATTATGTTATGTTAGTCACCATACAATACATCATTAGTTTTTGATGTGGTGATCCACAATCCATTGTTTTCGTATAACACCCAGTGCTCCATGCAGTACGTGCCCTCCTTAATACCCATCACCGGGCTAACCAATCCCCTCTTCCCCCCCCTTCTAAAACCCTGTTTGTTTCTCAGAGTCCATGGTTCATCTCTCCCTCCAATTCCCCCCGCCCATTTTTTCCTTCCTTCTCCTAATGTCCTCCATGTTATTCCTTATGTTCCACAAATAAGTGAAACCATATAATTGACTTTCTCTGCTTGACTTATTTCACTTAGCATAATCTCCTCCAGTCCCATCCATGTTGATGTAAAAGTTGGCTATTCATCTTTTCTGATGGCTGAGTAATATTCCATTGTATATATGGACCACATCTTCTTTATCCATTCATCTGTTGAAGGGCATCTCGGCTCTTTCCACAGTTTGGCTATTGCAGACATTGCTGCTATGAACATTGGGGTGCATATGGCCCTTCTTTTCACTACATCTGTGTCTTTGGGGTAAATACCCAGTAGTGCAATTGCTGGCTCATAGGGTAGCTCTATTTTTAATTTTCTGAGGCACCTCCACACTGTTTTCCAAAGTGGCTGTACCAACTTGCATTCCCACCAACAGTGTAAGAGGGTTCCCCTTTCTCCACAACCTCTCCAACGTTTGTTGTTTCTTTCCCTGTCCATTTTGGCCATTCTAACTGGTGTAAGGTGGTATCTCAGTGTGGCTTTGATTTGGACTTCCTTGATGGCTAATGATGATGAACATTTTTTCATGTGTCTATTAGCCATTTGTATGTCTTCTTCAGAGAAGTGTCTGTTCATCTCTTCTGCCCACTTTTTGACTTGATTATTTGTTTTTTGGGTGTTGAGTTTGAGAAGTTCTTTATAGATTTTGGATACCAGCCCTTTATCTGTAGTGTCATTTGCAAATATCTTCTCCCATTCTGTGGGTTGCCTCTTTGTTTTGTTGACTGTTTCCTTTGCTGTGCAGAAGCTTTTTATCTTGATGAAGTCCCAAAAGTTCATTTTTGCTTTTGTTTCACTAGCTTTTGGGGATGTATCTTGAAAGAAGTTGCTGTGGCCGATGTCAAAGAGGTTACTGCCTATGTTCTCCTCTAGGATTTTGATGGATTCCTGTCTCACATTGAGGTCTTTCATCCACTTTGAGTTTATCTTTGTGAATGGCGTTAGAGAACGGTCGAGTTTCATTCTTCTGCATGTGGCTGTCCAATTTTCCCAGCACCATTTATTGAAGAGACTGTCTTTTTTCCATTGCATGTTTTTTCCTACTTTGTCAAAGATTATTTGACCATAGAGTTGAGGGTCCATATCTGGGTTCTCTATTCTGTTCCATTGGTCTGTATGTCTGTTTTTGTGCCAGTACCATGCTGTCTTGGTGATCACTGATTTGTAATATAGCTTGAAATCGGGCAACGTGATGCCCCCAGCTTTGTTTTTCTTTTTCAACAGTTCCTTGGCGATTCCGGGTCTTTTCTGATTCCATACAAATTTTAGGATTGTTTGTTCCAGCACTTTGAAAAATGTCATTGGAATTTTGATTGGGATGGCATTGAAGGTCTAGATTGCTCTGGGTAGCATAGACATTTTAACAATGTTTATTCTTCCGATCCATGAGCATGGAATATTTTTCCATCTTTTTATGTCTTCTTCAATTTCTTTCATGAGTGTTTTGTAGTTCCTAGAGTATAGATCCTTTACCTCTTTGGTTAGGTTTATTCCGAGGTATCTTACGGTTTTTGGTGCTATTGTAAATGGAATCGTTTCTTTAATTTCTCTTTCTACAGTTGCGTTGTTAGTGTATAAGAAAGCAACTGATTTCTGTGCATTGATTTTGTATCCTGCCACATTACTGAATTGCTGGATGAGTTCTAGTAATTTGGGGGTGGAGTCTTTTGGGTTTTCCACATAAAGTATCATGTCGTCTGCGAAAAGAGAGAGTTTGACTTCTTCTTTGCCAATTTGAATACCTTTTATTTCTTTTTGTTGTCTGATTGCTGTTGCTAGGACTTCTAGTACTATGTTGAACAACAGTGGTGAGAGTGGGCACCCTTGACGTGTTCCTGATCTTAAGGGAAAGGCTCTCAGCTTTTCCCCATTGAGGATGATATTCGCTGTGGGTTTTTCATAGATGGATTTTATGAGCTTAAGGAATGTTCCCTCTATCCCTATAGTCTGGAGAGTTTTAATCAGGAAAGGATGTTGTATTTTGTCAAATGTTTTTTCTGCATCAATTGAGAGGACCATATGGTTCTTCTCCCTCCTCTTATTAATGTGTTCTATCACATTGATTTGCGAATGTTGAACCACCCTTGCATCCCGGGGATAAATCCCACTTGGTCGTGGTGGATGATCCTTTTAATGTATTGTTGGATCCTATTAGCTAGGATTTTGTTGAGGATTTTGGAATCCATATTCATCAGGGATATCGGTCTGAAATTCTCCTTTTTGATGGGGTCTTTGCCTGATTTGGGGATTAAGGTAATGCTGGCCTCATAGAATGAGTTTGGAAGTTTTCCTTCTGTTTCTATTTTTTGAAACAGCTTCAGTACAATAGGTATTATTTCTTCTTTGAATGTTTGGTAGAATTCCCCAGGGAATCCATCAGGCCCTGGACTCTTGTTTTTTGGGAGGTTTTTGATCACTGCTTCAATCTTGTTGCTGGTTATTGGCCTATTCAGGTTGTCAGTTTCTTCCTGTTTCAGTCTTGGCAGCTTATAGGTTTCCAGGAAGGCCTCCATTTCATCCAGATTGCTCAGTTTATTGGCATATAGTTGTTGATAATAATTTCTAATAATTGTTTCTATTTCCTTGGTGTTAGTCGTGATCTCTCCCCTTTCATTCATAATTTTATTAATTTGGGTCCTTTCTCTCTTCTTTTGGATAAGTCTGGCCAGTGGTTTATCAATCTTATTAATTCTTTCAAAGAACCAACTTCTAGTTTCGCTGATCTGATCTACTGTGTTTCTGGTTTCTAATTCATTGATTTCTGCTCTAATTTTAATTATTTCTCTTCTAATGCGTGGCTTAGGTGTCGTTTTTTGCTTTTTCTCTAGTTCTTTAAGGTGTAGACTTAGTTGGTGAATTCGGGATTTTTTTTTTTTTTTTGAGTGAGTCTTGGATGGCTATGTATTTCCCCCTTAGGACCGCCTTTGCAGTATCCCATAGGTTTTGGACCGATGTGTTTTCGTTCTCATTGATTTCCATGAATTGTTTAAGTTCTTCTTTGATTTCTTGGTTGACGCAAACATTCTTGAGCAGAGTGGTCTTTAGCTTCCAAGTGTTTGAATTTCTGCCAATTTTTTTTTTTTTTTTGTGATTGAGTTCCAGTTTTAGAGCATTGTGGTCTGAGAATATGCAGGGGATAATCTCAATCTTTTGTTATTGGTTGAGACCTGATTTGTGACCCAGTATGTGGTCTATTCTGGAGAAAGTTCCATGTGCACTCAAGAATGAGTATTCTGTTGTTTTGGGGTGGAATGTTCTGTAAATATCTATGAGGTCCATCTGGTCCAATGTATCATTCAAAGCTCTTGTTTCCTTGTTGATTTTCTGCTTAGATGATCTGTCCATTGCTGAGAGTGGAGTATTGAGGTCTCCTACAATTAACGTATTGTTATCAATATGACTCTTTATTTTGGTTAACAGTTGGTTTATGTATATGGCTGCTCCCATGTTGGGGGCGTAGATATTTACAATTGTTAGATCTTCTTGTTGGATAGACCCTTTAAGAATGATATAGTGTCCTTCTGTGTCTCTTATTACAGACTCTAGTTTACAATCTAATTTGTCTGATATAAGAATTGCTACCCCAAATTCTTAAACGCAGGAAACAAACTGAGTGTTGTTGGAGTGGGGGGTGGGGTGGGAGGGATGGGGTGACTGGGTGATAGACACTGGGGAGGGTATGTGCTCTGGTAAGCGCTGTGAATTGTGCAAGACTGTTGAATCTCAGATCTGTACCTCTGAAACAAGTGGTGCAATATATGTTAAGAAAAAAAAAAGAAGAAGAAGAGGGTAGCGGGAGGGGAAGAATGAAGCGGGGGAAATCGGAGGGGTAGACGAACCATGAGAGACGATGGACTCTGAAAAACAAACAGGGTTCTAGAGGGGAGGGGGGTGGGAGGATGGGTTAGCCTGGTGGTGGGTATTGAGGAGGGCCCGTTCTGCATGGAGCACTGGGTGTTATGCACAGACAATGAATCATGGAACACTACATCTAAAACTAATGATGTAATGTATGGGGATTAACATAAGAATAAAAATTAAAAAAAAAAAAAAAGAAATGCTACCCCAGCTTTCTTTTGAGGTCCGCTGGCATGGAAGATAGATCTCCATCCCTTCACTTTCAGTCTGGATGTATCTTTAGGTTCAAAATGAGTCTCTTGTAGACAGCATATGGATGGGTCCTGTCTTTTTATCCAATCTGCAACCCTGTGCCATTTTATGGGAGCGTTTAGGCCATTCACGTTGAGAGTGATTATTGAAAGATATGAATTAATTATCATCATGTTGCCTGTGAAGACGTTGTTTTTATAGATTGTCCCTGTAAATTTCTGTTTGTAGATCACTCTTGGGGTCTTTCTCCTTTTATAGAACCCCCCTTAATATTTCTTGCAGGGCCGGCTTAGTGGTCACATATTCTTTCAACTTCTGCCAGTCGTGGAAGCTCTGCATCTCTCCATCCGTTCTAAATGAAAGCCTTGCCGGATAAAGTATTCTTGGCTGCATGTTCTTCTAATTTAGTACCCTGAATATGTCTTGCCAGGCCTTTCTGGCTTGCCAGGTCTCTGTGGATAGGTCTGACGTTATTCTGATGTTCCTCCCTCTGTACGTAAGGAATCTCTTCCCCCTAACTGCCCTTAAGATGGTTTCCTTGGTTCTAAGATTTGCAAGTTTTACTATTACATGCCAGGGTGTTGGCCTGTTTTCCTTGATCTTAGGAGGGGTCCTCTCTGCCTCTAGGACTCGAATGTTTGTTTCATTCCCCAGATTAGGGAAGTTCTCAGCTACGATTTGCTCAAATACATCTTCTAGTCCTCTCTCTCTCTCCACTCCCTCCGGGATTCCAATTATTCTGACATTGGAACGCTTCATGGTGCCACTTATTTCTCTGATTCTATTTTCATGGATTCTGAGTTGGTTTTCCCTGGCCTCCTCTTTTCCCTTTTTATCTATTATACTGTCTTCCAGATCGCTTATTCTCTCTTCTGCCTCAGTTACCCTAACTATTAGATTATCTAGATTGGATTGGATCTCATTGATAGCATTTTTAAGTTCTGCCAATTTAGCTTTCATTTCTGCCCTTAGAGACTCTATGTTGCCATTAATTGATTTCTCCATTCTAGCCAATGTCTTCACAATTGCTAGCCTGAATTCCATCTCCCACATCTTGGTTATATCTGCATCCATGTGTAGATCTGCAGCATAAGTCATAATCTCTGAGTCTTTTCTATTTTGGGGGCTCCTCCTCCTAGTCATTCTGTTGATGGGTGTTTGAGGGAATGTATAGAGTCCAAATTACTGACCAGAACCCAAGCAAGATGCACCTGTTTTCTTGGGACCTTAGGGTTGCTGGCCTCTTGTTTTCCCAGCCTGTCTTCTGTGGGAGGGGCCTGCCGCGCTGTTACTCAGGCAACCCTGTTTGGGCGGAGTTGCCCTGCACCCCTGTGGCGGGGGATGGGCTCAGTGGGAATCAGTCTTTGGGGCTTTTGTTCTCTGGCGCCTTTCCCTGGCGGCTTTCCGCGTCTCTTCCGCGAGTTAGAGCAGAAGAGACCATTTCCAACCCTCTGCCTCAGAGCAGAGAGACCGCAGTCTGTTCTTCAGTGAGCCCTCCAGGCCACACCGTCTCCGTTTCTGTCCCTGCTGCTATAAACTGCAGCGTCCTGGGTTGTGCGCCCCTCCGCAGCGCCCCCAGTCCTGCCTCCAGGTCGGGGCACGTCTCTGCCCTCTGTGCTTCTAAAACCGCCAGCAGCTCCCAGTTCGCGTGTGCGACCCCGCTGCTCCGAGATTCTGGCCAGAGGGCTGCAGTTCGCAGGTGCGACCCCCCCCGCCCCCCCTCTGGGTTTCCGCCCCGGGGGCTGCCCTAAAGTTCTTTCCAGACGCTACCGGTCTGCGAGTCTGTGCCCGTCCGCAGCGCGCGAGGCTGTCACTCACCGGCGGTGTAGGATCCCCACGGCCAGGCACCCTCCCGCCGCCGTTTATCCTCCGATATCTGCCCGCGGAATCACTGCTCCCTGCTTTGTACCTCAAAACCTACCGCCTGCGATATTCTGTTTGTAGAGATCCAGATCCTTTTACATCTCAGGCTGGTTTCGTGGGTGCTCAGAGTGGTCTGGTAGATATCCAGCTCAATTCCGGGGACCAGTTGAAATAGGGTCCCCTACTCCTCCACCATCTTTCCCCCCCTCCCCCAAGAATGCTTTGTAAAATACAAAAAGCTACAGAATTTAATCTGTGATTCCTACCACCTTCTCCCCAAGGTCTCTGTTTATCTGCATCCTTGCTTAGGGTTTGTTAGAATATGGGCTTGTACATTCAGCCCTTCTGTGATCCACAGCACTACATTTATGAAGGAAATACAGGTGCTGATGGCCAGCCGAGCTTCTGGCATGTTGATCTGTGTAGAGCAATCAAGTATAAGGTATGTGGTTCTTTCGGGTTTATGTTTCCAGATCATGTTCTTAGTATGCATGTTTCTGCATTAATATCTGTGAACAGTCATACTCATTTTAAATATTTTCTTTTCCTTGTTCTCCTTACCAGTTCATGAGACAATTTCCCTCAGACTTGGTATGTGAGCCTGAAAAGGCACCCCGACACTTAGGTTCATTACCCTGTCGAGTGGCTGTACCTTATGGCCTACAGCGTGAGGGAGAGGAAACCCAGGGTCCACTGCCACCTCAGACACCAGGTCTTAGCTCCTGTGGTTCAAACTACAGACCTTTTAGGCAGATACCATGAATGATTCTAGCCCTGGAGGGGCTAGAATCTCTGCAGGGAGAACATTTTCCTTCCTCCTGTTTCTTCGAGAACAAAGGAAAGAAAGGTGGCTGCTAAGGCTCCCAGAACCCAAGCCTCTTGCTTGAATTTATAAAAAAGCAAACTTTTGGTTAATAAAGCTTGTAGAATGTGGATACAAGTTGAAATTCTGGGAAGATAAGCTTCCACGCTTCATAGACATCTGTATTAGTTTCCTAGGGCTGTCTTCAGAAAGACTTAAAACAACAGAAGTTGATTCTTTCACAGTTCCAGAGGCCAGAAGTCTGAAATCAGGATGTGGAAAGGCTTGGCTCCTACTGGAGGCTCTGAACTGGGACCTGTTCTGTGCTTCTCTCTTGGCTTCTGGTGGAGCTGGCAATGCTCGGCATTCCTCAGCTTGGGGACATGCGACACAAATCTCTGCCGCCCTCTTCACGGGTCTTCTCCCTGTAGGTCTCTGTGTCCAAATTTCCCCTCTTTTTATAAAGGCACCAGTCACATTGGATTAAGGGCCTACCTTACTCCAGTATGACTTCATCTTAATTTAACTATTATATTTTAGGGACCCCCTTTCCAAATAAGGTCACATTTTGAGATTCCAGGGGTTAGGACTTCCACATATCATTTTTGAAAGACACGATTCAACCCACAAGAATATCTAAGTGCTGGATGTCTGCTCGGGGCATCTTCATCTGTAATATTGCCAAACAGCCAAGCCTTAGGTCCAAAGCCTTGTGTTACTATTTCTAACACAAACTTTTATATCCTACAGTGCTTTCATTTTTGTGATTACTGGGAAAAATTAAGAAAGAATTTTTCAGTGAAGATTTAGCAATGGGCATTCAATTTAGTCAAGGTTTTTAAATTCAGAAGAGAAAGCACTGATCTTAAACATAATAATTTTTTTTAATGGAACACTTTGGGGATTTAAAGCTCAGTGATTATAAGCTGAGGAGATAACGATTGTCTCCTGTTAATTCTTTTAGGTGAGTGAGAGATCTTCTATAAGACCTTAATTAGACCTTGTATGATTCATTTTATTTTTCTTCTTCTATAGATTATCTCTTAAAAGCAGTTTGGATTTGTGCTTTTGCAAGCATCAGGATTTTTGAATTTCACACTTAAAGCTGTGACTATTGATCTCAAGGATATTTTGTTTTCAAGAGACATGGTCATTGAGCCTTTACATCGGAGACTGAATTTCTGGTAAGAAATAATTTACAGAAATGTTCTTCATGTTTTTTGTTGTTTTTCAGCATGGAATAGATGAACATTAACATAACCATTTAGCTATAATTATAAATACATCAGATGTGATGCAGTTTTAATTATATAAGGCCAACTGAAAATGCAAAACATGAATATGTGATTTTAATTAAGAAACATGCATAATTACAAGGGGACTTCTCACAGGGAAGAGCATGGGAAAGTTCATTTTCACTCCTCCTTCCCCCTCTTCCCTTAAATGTTATTCTTGTTCATTAAATCCCCTAATATCCTCGGAAATGTTCTGCTCTGGTTTTCCTTTATTGCTCATAGACACTAGGAGTTAAAACCCAAATCCAACTGACAGCCAGTGTGAGAGCCTGTCTGAGAGCGTCACTGTCTTTAGAATGGCGAAGTGGCCCCCCATCATTCATTTGTATTGTCACCAAGCAAAATCTCAGCAGAAGTGGGTTTCTGACCCATTGACCATTTATTGAAGATATTTACATCAACATATACACAGTAGGAGCTATATTACACTGTAAATTTATAAGAGCTTTATACTTAGTTTAAAGATTGGAGGCTGCCCTCTGTGTGCACATATCTTTATTAGTTTGCGTGAATCTTGATGTCTACATCCTCAAATCAATACGTGAACTTTGCAGATAGTGAAGAATACTAAGGCTCCATAAGTACTCACATACTGATAATACTTCCCTTAGAGTCGTCTTTATTCCCTTTGAATTGAGCATGATTAAATACCTGTTTACTTTGTTAGTAAGTAACATGAAGGGTGTGAACTTCTCATTATCAACAGTAACTATCAATTACACGATTAACCCTTAACAAATATATAAAAACTTACTAACCAATGGAATGCGGCCTCCTTGGAGACATAGGTGAATAATGATACCGTTTCTCAAGTCAGGGAGACCCAACAGCTGGGGCCTCGAACCATGAATCACAGTGCTTCTGGAGGCAAATCACAGTTTCTTCCCATTCTTTCTTCTTCCAGGCTGATCTCAGAGCTATTTTTACCTGTAGTGTTAGCATAATGCCAAGTGCAATCATTGTCTTATATCTGATTTTCATGCATCCTAACAATAATTATGCATGTCATTAAATATTAGTCAGTGTTGAGGTAAGATTTACTTATTGCCACACAAAATTCTACTCTCATATGATTAGTTCACATATTTTGATGCTCAACAAAAATGGTGTTCTAGTGAAGAAAACAAATTAAAGGGGGAACACGTTCATCAATCTGGCAAAAACCCGATTTGGGATGATTCTTAGAATTGCTTAGCAACAAATCCCTTTCATTTTACAATACTGGGTGCAGTTTGACTACTCGAAACACAATGAGAGGGAAATTTTCACTCATCCACTTAAGGATTTTTCACTGTTATTGCAAATGTTTAAGTGGATTTCTCAGAAACATGTTGGAATTAAAAACAACAGCCTCCTTTTGAATTAGTGTCTTTTTATCTTTTAGAGGCATTTTTGGGGGAAACTTTGTTACTTAACACCGATAACACAATGATCATTATAAAGATCATTTATCAAAAGCACTTATTAAAAGCACTTAGCTGGATTGAACAGGTTTGTTGCTGTGGGAAAGAAATATTTCATTAAAGACCATTAACAGTGCAAAAGCCTCTCTGCAGCTTCCATGTTGTGGAAGGAGGAAGGGGTGTCAGAGGCATTTCGATGAGCAGCTAGTGGGCACGCAGGCTAGCGAACGTGGTTTGTAGTTTAAGTCCTGCCAGATTTGACTCCCCAGCATTATCTCTCTCCTTCGTTATAAGCCACTAAGATGATTATCCTGTGTCAATTTGCCATACAGAAGTTTCTGGGTGTCTGACTATGTGTGTCCATTGTTCAGAGAAGGATAAAGGGCAGAACTATTGCAGTGCTCACCCAGAAAGTGGATGGGCTTCTTCTGGGTTATGCGAGAAACCCTAGTTTGCCACTTAATGGTGTGCCTCAGAGATGTACCTGCTCTGAGAATGGGTTGTGAGATCCCGAGAGATACAACTTTCTGACCCATATGCAATACGTGCTTATTTAAATGGAATAGATGGGGGCCGAGTGCTCAGTTTAATTGACTTTTTTTTTTTATTAATAGGAAACTAAAATACTAATCTCGCCTTACTACTTTTCAATCACTAATTTTCAAACAATTAGAAAAATATATTGAGTATAAAAACAACAAGTGGACATACCCTGAAACATGACCGCTGGAAAAAGCCTTTCCTGACTGTCCCACCTGGTTACATGCCACCCCCATTTTAACCAATTTCTAGTCCCAGACTGGGTTTTGTTTTTTTTTCTCATAGCACTCAGCACCACCAGAAATGATGAGGAATATATGTTGGATTACATGCGCACTGCATTTTCTCTGTTAGAAAACAAGTTCCGTGAGGACCCTGGCACAACGCCTGTCTCGTCCACCACAGAATCCCAGACACTGACCAGCCCCTGGCACCTAGTGGGAGCTCAGTGTATTTGTTGCCTGAAGGGGTAGATTTCAGAGTATCTTAGAGTAAGGTTTCCCAAATTGCATGTTAAGGAAGATCATTTCTATGGAATTTTAGTAAATATTACATGATAAAGGGGATCTGAGGTCAAATAAATTTGGGAAATGATGGGATAAACAAAGCTAAACAGATGCAGTAAACATAGGATTTCTGAGCATCTTTACAAATCCTAATTATCTCATCACAGAGCCCTCTTTTGTTGAGGAGCATCTTGACCAACATGCAGAGCACTAGACTTTGGGAAGCGTTGCTGAATAGAAAATGAGGACACGGGGTGCCTGGGTGGCTCAGTCAGTTGGACTTCCGACTCTTGATTTCAGCTCCGGTCGTGATCTCGGCGTTGTGGGATCTGGCCCTGTGTCTGCCTGTGTTGGGCTCTGCAGCGGGTTCCACACTGGGCTTGGAGCTTGCTTGGGATTCTCTCTCTCTCTCTCTCTGCCCATCCCTCTGGCTCATGTGCTCTCTCTCTCTTAAAAAAAAAAGAAAAGAGAAGAAAACAGACAATTCTGTTACTTGGGATTAGTGATGATTTGGATTCCATATACATAGGAATATATTACAGGAGATTAGATATGCTCCTTTAAGTGAAGTAATCCATGTCAAATGGCCAATAACATTGGGAAATGTGTGGGGAAAAAAGGTAGAATTGTGGTATGTTACCCTTGGGTATGGTTGAATCCAAAATCTCACCACCTTGTTCATTTCTTGAGCCTAATGATTTCCTGAGAACAGCTCAGGGTCATATGGCAAAGCATGAAGACAAGAGAAGTCAGAGCAACAGTTCTGTTTCTATATCATGAACTTCTGTGACCTGCATGTATCAGCAGTGTATATCCATTCAATAAGATGCCTTTTACTTGTTCTATGACAGTCCCTTTTACTTTGCTTTTTTAATCGCAATGCTTTCTATTTAAGAACCACCTTTTGACCTTGATCTTGGGTGTACATTTTTCTCCTGGACTTTCAATAAGTTTTTTAAAATGATCTTTTGACTTCTTATGGGACTTTTTTCTTTTTTACTTTTTTCAGCTATGCATTTGATATTATTTCCCTAACCAATGCTGTTATTTTATAATAGCAACTTTCCCCAAAATTGAATAATCAAATGGTTTTTTTCTCCCTGGTCGTGTCTGTTCTGATATTATTATGTTAAATTTGATCTTATGGTGAGAAAATATTACAGAGTTGTTCTACCTCAGATGTTCTCTGAATCATTTTTTATTGCTCAGAGCCTTGTCTAATTTCTTTCGTTTTCTTTGGTATACCAAAATTACCTATTTTATGGAATGGTAACTTATAAAAAAAAACAAACCCAAATTTTGCATTTGGTCCTGATGAATTATTTTGCTGCCATGTAGAAATCTAAGATGCTTCCTACCACTAAATGGTCTAATTTCACCTCTTTCTCAAAGTGCATAAACATTTCCTTCTAGTCTTATTGCTAGTAGGTGCTCTCCGTCTGAGGTTCCTGATTTGCAGACCACGAATTCCAGTGAGTCACTGAGTTCCTTCCCGAGTCCATATAGCTACTAACCATGTCTGTAAGCAGAATGATGTCTTGGATATGTATGGATTAGTATTTTTTTAATATAAGTAGCACTTAAAATTAACTAATTCATATTATTTAAAAGCATTAACAAATTCATAAGGGTTTGTCTTTTATGTATTTTCTTGGTAAAGGATAATAAAGTATAAATATGATCTTAAAAGGGCCTAGGAAATGTTTTGGTGTTAAAGCATCCTCCAAGTTTCTTCCCTCTTTCTTTAAGATATTCACCCTATTATAGTACATGTGGTTGTCCCTGCACATTATGCTACACATAATTCTACATTCCCTCCTATTCCTCTCTTGCTTTTAGATTTTATACCCAGCAGTGTACCAAATGGTTTTAAGAGTGTGGAACCTCTTTCCTTTAATAATATCTGTTCATTCATTTTTCATACCTTGAAAAATATGCATAGGGTTCACACTGACTGGTTCTCACTGCTGGCTGCATATAAGAATCACCTGCAGAGGTTGAAACACCACAGACGATCCCCACCCACCGGATGAGCATCTCCTGGGAAGAGAGGCTAGTTGGGCACCTCTGTTTTTGGAGTTCCCTGGGAGATTCAAATGCATAGCAAGTGGGGAAAAACAGCTGCCAACTGTGGGCCAAGCATCATGCTTGGTGCTCAGCTTCACGGGAGTGAACACGTTAGATTTGGGAATCATCTTGTCTGAGAGCCTGGCCTTGTGGGAAATCTCCCAGCAACTTCTCTTTGAGTCCAGTCAGCTTGTCAACATTTGCATTGTATTTCAAGACCCTGCCATTATTGCATAAAAATTAAATTACTTAATTAGAAAATGCCAGATATAACTGTTTGGTTCTTGGCCTTCAAAGCTCAGATACCAGACTGTCTGGCTCTAGGCTGCATGCCTGGCAAAGCGAGTGCACAGTGCCTGGCACACGGGCATCCATCAATAAATGTTTGTGTTGAATGAACAATCAAGTAAAAGAGCAGTACTCGGTATAAAGGACTTGTTTGCCAACTTCAGAGTGTCAGTTATTAGTAGTGGGGAAAAAGTGCCCAGAGGACAAATTCCTGATTCACAGAAAGTGGTCACTTACATGCAAGACTTTTTCTATTAAATTTCAAGCATATTAGAGTCCTTACTGCCGAATATGACAAATTGTCCTTAATTCTGAGCAGAATAAACTAAATTTAGGTTTCTTTCCTACTGAAGCACTTCCCAATTTTTTTTGGTTGCTGTTACTATTCCAGGTTTGGTTTCCCTCCCTCCCTCCCTACCCCCTCCCTCCCTCCATTCCTTCCTTCCTTCCTTCCTTCCTTCCCTCCCTCCCTCCCTCCCTCCCTCCCTCCCTCCCTCCCTCCTTCCTTCCTTCCTTCCTTCCTTCCTTCCTTCCTTCCTTCCTTCCTTCCTTCCTTCCTTCCTTCCTTCCCTTCTCTCTTCTCTCTTTCCTTCCCACTAAGGCTGAGAAGACTTTAACCCACCTTCTTGCCTACTAGATGACTTCGGAAAATCTGGGGAAGCTTCATCCCGTGTATTTCCTCATCTGTAAAATGGAAATAACAGCATCTACCACATCCTGTTTAAGACACTAAATGACATATAAAAACACATTTAACATGATAAATAGGAAGTGCTGTATAAATGTAAATTGTATTTGGCCATACTCTAATCTCATTTTACAGATGAGGAAAATGAGACCTAGAGAGTTTCACCAACATACTCAAGGGCCCTCAGCTACCTAGGACTGGGTACATACTTGGTATGTGGTGGCAGAGGTAGATGCCCCAGGGAGGGGTGTACCTTGATTATAGAAACATCTGTTTCTATAACAGGAGGGTGGCATAGGTAGGGCTCTGTAGGAAGCATGTATAAGTCTGTAACAAAATTCCTGAGAATAGAAGGGAGGATGACAATGAAAATAATAGAAAAGAGTGACTACAGGTAAGAGGCACATTGGGACTTTGGCCACATGGAAGGCAAGTGGATCGAATGAAGAAGGATGGTGTATCAGTTATTTATTTCAGAATCTTGCTGCACAAGAAACCACTCCAAAACTCAGTGGCTTAAAATAGTAAGAATTTATTGCTCATGTATTGGGGTGTTTGACTAGCTGTCAGTTGATCTGGAATGATTTTAGCTGGGATGACTGGGGCAGCTCCATTCTGCTCCATAGATGTCTTATCTTACATCAGGCTGACCCAGGCACACTCTCCTGATGATAGCAGAGGGCAGGAGTGAGTAAGCAACAATGCACAAGCACTTTTCAGGACTCTATTTGCATCGTACCTGTTAGTATCCACTGGTCAAGGCAAGTCACAAGGCCAAACATGCTTTGGGAGTGAGGCATGTGCCTTGATAGGACCTAGTTCTGCTTTCTAAGAGTGGTTCTCCACAGCTCTTGTCTCTGCCGTCCAAGATGTCCTCATTTTTGTTTTCCGTCTTGGCTGTTTCTGAAAAGGGATTGGAAGATGTACCCTTTGAACAGCTTTCTCAACCTGCTTCTTATATCTTGAACAGTCTTGGTTCCTTTGAGGTTACTCTATGTATTAAAAACAAAATCCACAATTTTTTTGGAGATGTGCTTCTCTCTCTGTGTAATCCTTGATGTTTTCTGTATTTTATATTGCTGTGGGACAATGCCCTTAAGAATCTTGAGCACTGCCTGGGTGGCTCAGTTGGTTAAAGCATCTAACTCTTGATTTTGGCTCAGGTCATGATCTCAGGGTTGTGAGATTGAGCCCCATGTAGGGCTCCATGATGGGCATGGAGCCTGCTTGAGATTCTCGCTCTCTTTTGCCTGTGCCCCTACCCACCCCCCCAAAAAGAAAAAAAGAATCTTGAAAGCCCATTTGTTGAGCTTTGTGGGTCTGCAAGGCATCACTTTAATTATCCAAGACGTCTCAACAAAAGGTCTCAAAGACACACCCTTAATTTGGTCTTTACCCATGGCCATGTCTTAATTTGAGAATCTTTTCTGGCTTGAAAGTTTGGAGATGAAAATCAGTTTTATTTTCCGAACTAGCAGATTGTGGCACAACTATATTGTGAGTTCATCTCCCAAGTTGTTCAGTTATTTTCTGAGTTCACCTCTTCCTTGTAATTCTTCATTATACACAGCTAGTTAGAAACAGCTGACACTATTAGTATTCAGCCTTCAACTTTCTTTGCTCAAGTCTAGAATTTCATCAGGAGCATTTTGTGTCTTACATTACATGGTTTGCCACTAGGATAACATGAGTCACCCAACTTCCCATCCTCCTAAAACAGTTTTCTTACCACTTTTTCTAGGTTTCTACAGCAGTTTTATTTCCATGTTTCTAGGCTCTACTTACCAACTAGTCACAAACCAATGCCACATACTTTGGGCTTGGGTTATAGCAATACCTATGCACCTGTCTACCAATTTCTAAGTCAGTTATTTATTGCCATGGTAATGATACACAACCATCAGCCCAAAACTCATGGCTTAAAATAATGTGTTTATTACTTAAGCATGTAGGTTCTTGGGTGGGCTTGTGTATCTGGAAGTTGGTTGACTGTCAGCTGTTCTAGGACACCCTTTGCTGTGATCACTGGAGCACCTTAGCCCTGCTTCGTGTGTCTCTTGTCTTCCAGCAGGCTAGCCTGGTTATGTTCTCATACTGGTAGCAAGTGATGGAGGGCAAGCAAGCACCAACATGCGAGTGCTTTTCACTGGGGTTCAGAAATGTTCAAGACTCTGTGCTACACTGGCTAACATCCCATTAGCCAAAATGAATTGCATACTAAGTCCAGAGTTGGGAAATTATACCCTGCCTACTAAAAGGTAAAGATATAGGGACAGACAAAGAATTAAGGCCATTAGTGTAACTGATACAGATGGAAAGTGAGAAAGGATATTACCTCTAATGCTGACCCGTGATGGACATTTGGGATCCAAGATCCAGTGCTCAACTGGGAATCAAGTACAACTCTGCAAATCAGAAGAGAAAATCAACTTTTTATATCAGAAGAGAAAGTGAGGGTCCAATTCAGCAGGAGGACACCATGACCATAAGGGAGACAGGCCAAACAGCAAAATGGAAGTAAGGAGGGTGTGTGATATTAAGACTTTGGGTTGTTTGTCTTTTCACAGAAAATAACTCATTCAGTAGGAAAGGGATGTTGGGAGCAGAATCCGGCCTTCTAGAAAAAGGACTAACAAGAACTAGTAGGGTCTGAAGGCCCTGGGCATGATAGTTAAGATTCAAAGTTAGCTTCTGTCCTATAGTGGGGGGAAACTAGAGGATTTGGCAGGGAAATAGTGGACTCTTGAAAATGGGGAGGCAAAAGGGCAGGGACTGTCACAGCATAGAAGCCCATCACCAGCATATGGGCCCAAGTATACCAATGATAACTGAGCAGAGACTCCACATATATAGCTTAACTAAATCAAGATTCTTTTTACAGTAACTTGAAGTAAGTTCCTATAGCCCTTTACATTTATGGCCCCATTTGCACATACATCATTTCATTGGATGCTCACACCCTGTAAGTAGGCAGAACAAACATTATCTCAAATTTTCTTTTTTTAAAAAAAGATTTATTTATTTATTTTAGAGAGAGAGAGAGAGCAAGCAAGCAGGGGGAGGGGCAAAGGGAGAGAGAGAATCCTGAAGCAGACTCCCTGCTGAGTACAGAGCCCGACACGGGGCTTGATCTCACAACCCCAAGATCATGAGCTGAGCCAAAACCAAGAGATGGATGCTCAACCGACTAAGCCACACAGGCATTCCTCAGATTTGTATATGAGAAAAATTGGGTCCAGAAATGTCACACAACTTGTCCAAGTTATCGAGATGGTAGGTGACAAGACTGGATTCAGAATCCATCCATGCTCACCTGAGATGCACTCTACATTGCTGCAGAACAGTTAGTGAGGAGTGATGTTATGCTGGTAGGGCACTGTGGAAGACCTTTCTGGAAGAAAGATACAGGGGGTTCTTTTCTCATGTGGATTGTAGAAATGGCACAGAGGAAAAGCAAAACACAAATGGCAGTCTTCTATTTTCCAGATACCTCTGGGAAATGCATTCTAGTAAAAGCAGAGAATTTGGCATATTCTTGTTCTGCCTTTCTTAGAAAGAAGAGGAATCAAGGAGGGGGTAATTTCTCTGCTGGAATATGTCTCATTATCAAAGAAGGGGTTAAAGATGTGGAAATTATGGGAATCTATGTAGAAAATGTTGTTTGAAACTGAGAAGAGTGTGAGATTTCACCCTTCTTTACAAGTTAACAGGTCAGCCTGCCACAATTATAAATATACCAACAGGAAGCAAACATGAGGTCTCTGGATCAGAGACCGTTTATTACTCATGAAGCCCTGAGCCCCAATTCCTACAGAGTTGCACAGAGAGCTACCTAAAATGTTGTAGTTAAACCAGTACAAGCCAAAGAAAATTACTCTTCTTTCTGAGTGTGGTCACTAGCCCCATTGATAGGAGTGTGGGTAGGATTAGGGGCTGAGAGGGAAGATGGATATGAAGTGGGGAAAGCAAGGATAACCTGGGAGCCACGGGTACTAGCTGGGATCCAGGAGGATGGACTGGAATCTGTGTTTGTCTCTCATAGCCTTCTAACCTCCAACTTTGATGATGGGGGTGTTGACCGGGAGCGGCTGGCACCCTTTGTCAACAAGCTAAACACTCTCCTGACCATAGAGTCACAGAAGTTGAAGGTGACTCCCCAGTCAGCAGGAGCTAGAGTTGCTGTAGTCCAGCGAGGTAAGCAGGCAGATCAATAATGCTTCCAGGCCAGCTCTGATCTTCAAATCCTTCAAAGCAATATGGCTTCTACGTCACTACCATCTTCCAAATCACCTGCAAAATGACTCTTACCCTCCCCACAGAATTATACAGACACAGACACACAGATACACACACACACACACACACACACAGGAATTCTGGGAAATGTAGTTTTAGCTCGGCTAAATTGACAGTCCTAATCCCTACGCCCTGATCTGTGTTAATTAGACTCAGGAGATGCCTCTAAGCATCACTAGGGTCTTTCATATGGGCTTTCAGACTGTTGAATCGTCTTTCAGTCTTCTCTTTTCTGCACTATGCCGTCCTAAGCCTCTGTCTTTTCCTTATATTTTTGCTACTCTTGAATCATCCTCTTTCTCTTATTTGTATTCTCCAAGACTTCCCATCACTCTGTAGATGATGTGGCCAAGTGCCAGGCAGTACCCTGGCAAAGGCCCAGGCATCTCGGCTTATAGGAATGAGAACCTCATGGTTCTCATGCTTTGTTCTATGTCCTTATGATTTTTAAGCTGTGTTTGTGCTGAGCTAGGTGTGTGTTGTGTTTCTGCAGTCAAGCATGCCTTGTTAGGAAGTCTGTCTTACATACAGATTTACTGAACCTGGGGCTGACTGCATCCCCTGATTTCGAGTGGGTCAGAGTGTTTTCCTTAACAAAGAAGAGCAGTATGCTTTGGCACAGCTGCTTGGTATTTTTCCTAGAATGCTAGAAGGAAGCAGACATTCATTTGGTTTTGCCAGTCTCTCTTTGTCTAAATTGTCCCATTTGGCTTAGCCTGTTGGCTTTAGTCTATTAGGATAGCAATGTGGGAAACTGTTCCTCTTGGTTTATGAGCTTGAACCCAAGTGCATCAAAGTGTGCCTTAGCAGGACAGAGATTTACATAAATATTTCTGGGCTATCAGATCTCTGCGAAGACCATTTCCATGTTCCAGATGTAGGGTATGAATGTGCAAATCCCACGTGGAGATCACAGTTCACTAACTTGTGGATGGCCCCGCAGAGTAAAGGAGTGATTCAGTATAATGACTCCATACACCGTAGACGAAAGACACAGAAACACCATTCTTTTGGCGCTGTTTAAAATTTGGGCAAGGAGCCATGTTTCTGAGGCAAGAAGAACTGCCTTTTCCTTTTCATAATAATAATAAAAAAAATCTTTAGCATTTCGGAATAAGCAATATTCATCTCTCAATTAGTATTAACAGCTAATCAGGGTGCAGCAGGGTAGTAGAGTTCTTGTCAAACAGCAGGCGGCTTGTTTTATTTTTTCAATGCCACTTAAAGATTATTTGAAAACTCTCCTTCAGCAACCAGTGTGTGGGGAGCCACGTACCCTCAGTCAGAATTTAAAGTGATCCAAAATACAATATTAATGATTGATGCGCAAGCTCACAGTTTGGCGCTGGGGCTTAATTAGATAAGCTTTGCAGCTGTTTCCGGGTGGAGGCAACTTGATGGGATGCAAAGCTGTTACGCGACTTCCCATCTACAGGGTATCTACTGAAGCGGAAACAGAAGCAAGCTATTAGGAATTATGATGATGACATTCTTTTTCAGTGCTGAAATGAGTAGAAGTCTGATTGTGGGGGAGAGAGAAGAAACATTTTATGATTAAAAAGGTAGGCTCGGATCTTCTGTTCCATTTATTGATGAACTGAACACTCATAAAAAGCAGCTAGTGCCGCCAAGCCACGATCTGGTGAGACATGTGTGAAGAGCTTGCTTGAGTGGCTCTCTTGGTCCATGCTACTTTGCGAAGTACAAAATCCTCTTGTCTCAAATCTGGCATCATGGTTGTGGTCAGGCCATCTAGTGTCTTATTCATGCAGACGTATACCTGCAAAAGCTGCTCTGGAATCACTCACCCTCCCTGAAAACTTAAGAAGAATTGAAACTGGGCTCAATAGTATTTCATTTCACTGAGTCAAAGAGATTGTCAACATCTAGTTACCGTAGGAGTTGGGAGTCTTCTGTGTCTTGAGCTGGAAATGACTAGAATGCACCGTATAGTGTCTGTCTGCAGCTAAGCTTCAGCATATGTCCGTGACCTCTATCACGTGAGACAGCTAAAGGGTACAATTTATTGAAGCTCATTGTAAATTAAATGTGCAAGACTTCAAGAATGCGTCCCACCAGACTAAGGCTGGGAGTTCTCACATAGTGGTATTGTTAAATTGACCTTTAAAACCTCTCTTTCCAATAAAAAGGAAGCCTGTCTAGGTGTTCTGTGTTGTGAAATAATTATAATAGCTATCTATGAAATAAATTCTTGATAGCTCCTTGTCAGTATCTATAAAATGTGAAGTTACGCATGAATGCTAAGTATTTTATTTTTGTTGTGTAGGTGAAGCTTAATGAGCCTTCTCCTGATTGTTTTAAATCAATTTATGAGAATGTAGAATCAACCTGACTCTTTCAATGTAAGTAGGGGAGAAGTGAATCTTTCTGGAGGTACATTAAATCTCTTGGGTTATTAAATTGTCATTCCTGCACTGAAAAAGGATTTGTGCACTGCCTTGTTCCTTCTTGTTAAAGGTGTTGCAAGGTGAACAACTAGGGATTAGAAAAGTTGAAAAATCAAGTTCTGGTTTGGCCCTTTTCTGGCTGTGTGATCTTGGTCAGTTTGCTAAGACTCAAGCCTCCCTTTCCTCATTTGCAAAATGGGAAGAATGGTCCCTTGCCTCCTTATCTTCCAGGGCAATTTTGAGGATCCAACTGGATAGAACATGTCTCTAGGTTTAGACCTGAAGTTGAGTGTGTCTAATATTTTGCAAATGCACTTGCAATAAATTAATAGTGGCTTCTGTGAGGCAGATCCTCATAGTTCACGTCATAAAGCTTCTGAGAACAGATAACTGTCTCTTAAACTTTCCACTGAGCAAGGACAATGGCTGTTTTTGGGTTTCCAAAGCTTTTCCTAATGGTGATACTTTTGCCACCTGCTTGTTTGGAAAAGATGAGGAAGGAGTGTAAGATAATTCACACAGAAACAGAGACGAGGAAAATCAGATTTTGTGCACAGTTGATTAAATTACAAGTTAAAGCTTGGACCCAAGCATTCTGGTTCCAAGGTGCGTGTTGTCCTCTTTTTAGTGGATTGTCTCTGTGGACAGTCTGCAAATAAATGAAAGTGGAGAGGTGGACTATTGAGGAAATGTGTGGTTGATTTTGGAATTGAAGAGTGCAGATGTCAACAAAGCAGGTAATTCATTAAAGATCAATAAGCTTAGCAGCAGGGTTGCCATGAGCACTCTGAGGATAACTGCATTGTGTATACATGTCAGTTGACTATATTGTGGATTTTTTAAAAAGTAGAATGTACTCTGTGAATATTCTTGCTGTTCTGATTTTGTTATAATCGGGGTAGGCTAAACATTTGCTATATTAACCATGCATGTGTCCCCAGACTTAGTTCTTCCCTAGGTCTGGTTTTATCAATGCTGGTGATAAACCAAGTCTGATTTATATGATGCATCTTATGTGGGAAATGTCTGTGACTCTAGGTATCTAATCATCCTTGAGAAATGACAGCACAGCTAGTGTAATAACTTTTGAAAATAACCATTGCTAATTTGATGATTACCATTTGCCATTAAATGAATTGTAAAACTATTGTGTTTTATTTTCCTGAAAAAAAAGTAGAATGTACTCCTTTTAGTTGCATGAAATAATGATTGTTGAGCACTTGCAAGGGATGCTTCTATCCTTGTTCCCTTGATAAAATAATGGACAAACGTATGGTTCTTGGTGTCTTTTCTAATTGATGCTGATGGAAAAGCTGACAACAGCAAGTTATAGGAATATTGCAATACTCCATCAAAATCTCTAAGGATAGAGATGGATTTTAGTGCTTTGAATATCACCATACATCCTAACAGCAATCAGTAAAAATTACCCATGCTAGACTGAACTGATGAACCAAACAAAGCCTGGTGGTATACTGAGAGAAAAGTAGGCATGAATTATCTGGGTGGAATGTAGGAAATGCTATTAAAAAGTTAATGCATAGGTAATGTACACAGGCCTTGAAATGTACAAACAAGCACTTAACTTGTAGAATAATAGTAATCGTGATGAATGATAACAGCAATTACTTTTATTTACTGGTGCTTATTCATCTTCCAATCCAGTGAATAATTTTTCCTAGAGTTCTAGCTTGGATTCTCTTTTCTCTCTTTATAAATACTCTCCTTGGGCTTCATTATCTGCCCAAAGGCTAAATTTACCATCTGGGTAACAATGACCCAACTCAAGTAATCTCCCCCCGTGCCTCAGGCATGCGCACCTTTGGACACTCATAGCATTTTTCATATGTCTTCTATATCAGGCAGTTGAAACCATGGGTCTGAACAAATGGCCTAAAGAGATAAGATAAAATAAGAAAGGTAGAAGGCCTACAATCAACGATTAGGGAAACCCAACATTTTAAAGGCTAAGTAAATGAGGATTTTAGAGACAGAACACGTAAGTGGCCAGAGAAGTAGGAGCATGATTAAAAGAGAGTGGCGTCACTGTGGAAATCCAAAGGAAGAGAGTGTTTCACAAATAAGTGTTGGTCAGTAGGACTGAAATGTCAAATAAGATAGGGGCTGAAAATGCTGATAGGATCAAGCAACACAAAGACCAGTAGTGTACTTGGTCAGTCCTGTTTGAGTGAAATGCAATGGGTGGAAATCAGATCCCTGTGGGTTGAGAAGTGAGTGGGAGTCGAGTAAAGGGAAACAGAAAGTACAGGCAACTATCTCACCTAGAGTTATTTTAAAATCAATGATGCTATTTTCCATTTATTCCCTGGGAGTCACAGTTAAGACAAGCTGTAAAGGATTCCATCCAGAAAGGCCTCCCATCAATCTGGAGCTAATGCTATTTCCAGCACTCACTGAGTCTCCTGGGAACCAAACAATCTTGTTGCCAGCCCACCTGGTCTAGGGTTTCCAGGAGCAGCTGGCTTGTTCCAGAGCAGTCCAAGTCCTTCAATTCCCCCAGAGACCTCAATCCATCAGACTTCCAGGCCCAATGCTGTGAAAATTTCTAGGCCAGTTATTTTCCCCATGACTCATCCATGTTTTTCATCCAAACTGAAAAAAGTCCTCCAGTCACCATCCTCTCTAGAATCCCAGGCCCTGTGGCTCTCTTTCCTTCTCCCTGAACCAGATGTGATTGTTCTCCACCTAACCTTTTCCACAATAATCATCACAACCTTTACTTAATTGCAAGTAACTTCACATATACTCTTAATCTAGTCACAGATGCTTCATCCACTTCCTGACTCTCACTGAAAACTTCCCTCTCAAGTGACACTCTTCATTTGGGTTGGGGTCCTCCTTACTCCCTAAGTAATGTGCAGATTTTTACTCCTCCACAGTACCTTCTGGTCACTCCCTTCTTTTGAGGAGCCTCTAGGCTCACTGTCTATCTTTTCATTTCAGGTGTGAAGAATCCACCCTTCATCCTAGGCTCTTGGCTCCTTTTCTTCCTCAAAAGACCAAGAACCTGGTAGGACCTACCATCCAAATATAACCCAAAGCTGACCCCTCCTTCTTCTGCCTCCACTGCTTCCACCTAGCCCAGGCCACCACAGTCTTTTACCTGGGCTGCAATATACAACCTCATAAATCAGCTTCTGCTTTCTCCTCTTGCCCCCATAGTCGATTTTCCACCCAGTTACCTGAGAAATCTCCCTAAAATAGACCACACCATGTCACACCACTAAAAACTCTCCAGGGGCTTCTCATCACATGGAGACTAAAGTCCAAAGCCCTCCAGAGTTGACCCCCGCTCATCTCCATTTCACCTCCTACCATGTCCCCCTTGCTCCCATCATACTGGAGTCCTCTGACTCTACCAAGCTCATTCCCTCCTCATAGCCTCTGCCTGGTGAGCCCCTCCAGACATCCACAGGGCGTGCTCCTTAGTCCATTCAGCTCCTGTTCAAATGATAATGCCCCAGAGAGCCCTCCCTGATCTCTTTGTCTAGAATAGTCCCTTCCTCTCCCTACCCACAACATCACTCTCAACCTGATGCTGTGCACACTTTACAACCACAGTTATAATGTCCTTGCATATTTGTGTTGGCTTCTTTCCTCCACTGGAACCTAAGTGCATTGAGGAAAGGCATTTGCCTGTCTTTCTCAGCTCTTTCTCCTTGGCACCCACAGTTGAGTTCAGCACATCACATGTGCTAAATAAATGTGTGTTGAATGAATGTATAAGCAAGCTCTTCTTCAGTCACCCTGTCTTAAGTCCATAAAACAAGTTTTTATGGAGTCTCAGCTTGTTGGGGTATAGACATAAAATACAAATTCTTCTCCTGAAAGTGTTATTACTGAAGAGCAGACTTTCTCAGCATGACTCACAACTGTGTGCTCAGGCCTTAGTAAGCTTATTCTAGTCCTATCCTTTCTAATCTTTCTCTGTGATTTAAAGGCCTCCTTCCTACCAGCCTGTCACTCTAGTCCCAGTATCCTAGTCTATTCAGGCTGCTATGACAGAGTTTCATAGACTGGGCTTATAAACAACAGAAATTTATTTCTCACAGTTCTGGACACTGGAAGTCCAAGATCAGGATGCCAGCATGATCAGGATCTAGTGAGAACCCTCTTCTGGATTGCAGATGGCTGACATCTTATATCCTCACATGGCAGAGGTCAGAGGGGAAGCAAGCTCTCTGGCAACTCTTGTAAGGGTGCTCATCCCATTCGTGAGGGCTCCACCCTCATGACCTCATCTAATTACCTCCCAAAGACCCCACCCCCAATACATTCCATTGGGAGGTAGGGTTTCAACATACAGATTGGGGGGGACAAAGCATTTGGTCTGTAACACCCGGTTTAGACTGGAGGGAAGTGTTTGGGGTTTTTTCCTGTGTTTTCTCCCCTCCCCCCACACCATGGGCAGGGACATGTGGAGCTTTTGTGTGAGGGTGAAAAGGAAACAGACCCATGTGACTGACAGCTGGTGTCAAAGTTGTTGGCCTCCATCTACTTTGTTAGTCTTCTGTTTGCAAGGATGCCTCCCAGAAAGCCTGAAGGAGAGATAACTGCTCAATAACTGGAAATTTCTCTGAACTTAAAATGGGGGGCTCTTAGTATGTTTGTACTTAGCTTTGGACCTAAGTTGCAATTCTGAGAAGGAACAGAGCCCCCGTGTCATTCCTTCAAGCTAATTGTCAGGAACTGTGCAACCTCTGAAACCATATAATAAGTACTCTGCTCTAACCTTAGCTTTCCAGGCTCCTAGCATTCTCATCCTCTTTGACCCCCTCAAGACTTTCAGCCTCCTTATCCACCAGGCTCTGGAGTCTTTCTTCATTCCCCATCCTGCTTAGACCTTATGGGTCATCACTTCAATGACCTCAGAGAGCTTTTCCCAGACTATTCCAAATACACAGCCTCCTCCTCAGCACATTTCATCTGTGGCCCCCACCACTATCAGCAATTCTGATTTTCTTGTTTACCTATTTGTTTCTTGTTTGTCTCCATGGCACAATACCACCAACAACCCTTGCCTATTTTGTTCACCACTGTCTCTAATGCTTAGAATAATGTTTATTTATTTATTTTTAAAGATTTTATTTATTCATTTGAGAGAGAGAGAGAGAGAGAGAGTGCGCATAGAGAGAGTGAGAGGGAGAAGCAGACTCCCCGCTGAGCAGGGAACCCAATGTGAGGGCCCGATCCCAGGACCCTGGGATCATGACCTGAGCCGAAGGCAGACATTTAACCAACTGAGCCACCCAGGCTCCCCCTTAGAGTAATGTTTAGCATCTGTCATTCACTCAGTAAATATTTGCTGAATGAATGAATACATTTCAACAACCCTCTCACCAATACCTTCAGTATATTTTGCTCTAAATTCTGTCCCATCCACTCACCAAAAGGCCAATCTTGGTTCATCTGTCCATCTACCTGTCTTGTGCCTGCTGAACATTGTTGGAGAAGATGGTGCAATGCTTGGATTGCAGCTACTTCCTACCCATGACCATGATCCCCACCTACAGCTGAGGGCAACAGCACTTCCTGTGGCCCTCAGTCATCTCTCTCCCACTTGCCACAGTATTTGCTTCAAGGCTTCCTCAGTTTCCCCATGCTCTTCCCTATGGAAACAGAAAACATCAGATGGGAACTATCTCAACTATGCCATCTCCCTAAAACTTGCCTTCATTCATCCTCATATCGTCCATTCATTTCAATATGGAATGGACTTCTCTTCCCTCATCCTACCTAAGCACATGCCCTCCACAGGGCTTCCCCCCTTCTCAGGGACCTCCATCGATCAATTAGTATTTTTGTCTCCAAGCTACTCAAAACATCTATTTCCAACCAGCTGCAGCAGCTACTTCCAAATTCCTGGAGTAGCAGCTTAGGACACCGAGGCCTACATGACTTTTCAAGAGACATGCACGGAGCCTGGGCAACTAATGAAATCCACCAAAATGATAAGAACAGGAGTTACTCCAATTCCTGTGAGTATTCTAGGTCATTATTTGTACTACGAGACCCTTAGAGGAAATCTAGTGGTCCAAATACATGTAAGACCATTTACCTCTCCCACCTCCTGAAAAACATAGCTGGGGCAATGGTCCACCCTTTTTGGAGACAAAAATGCTATGTAAGCACAAGTGAATTTTTTTTTTTTTTTTGAAGACTTGATTTTCACACATTCATTAAGTCAGCTTGGGATAGGGAGAAAAGAGGAGAGATAAACATTTGGAAAGAGGAAAGAAGGAGCTAGAGGAAGATCCATGGTGGAAGGGGTCTGGAGGATGGGTGCATTTCGCCTGGTTGCTATGTCTAAAATGCCATGGCTGGCACATAGTGCCTTCTGCTGGCAACATAATTTTGCTAATCTCTCCCTCCATGTTCCTGAATTCTAAAGTAACACCACACTAACTGCTAGCTCATAGCCTCTAGTCTCACCTTTTCTTCCCCATGAATTTCCTACTGAATTCATATTCCTTCAAGTCTCAGCTCAAATGCCACCTCCTTTGTGAAGCCCTCTCTGCGACCTACATCAGCAAGCCACTGGAATGAACTTCTTCTTGCTTAGTCACCCACCATGGTACTGCTTTTATTGAGAAAGAACATGGGGCTGTAGAGTCAGAGCAGAATTGGTGATTTACTCTGTAAGACATTGGGCAAGTCAC
Organism: Mirounga angustirostris; assembly: GCF_029215605.1. Classification (NCBI taxonomy): domain Eukaryota; kingdom Metazoa; phylum Chordata; class Mammalia; order Carnivora; family Phocidae; genus Mirounga; species Mirounga angustirostris. Next base: position 10,568,948 of record NW_026991711.1, on the reverse strand, counting down.
TTAACCTCCTAGAGCCTCAATTTCCCTACCTTTGGAAAGGTGGTAATATCCAAATCAGAGGGCTGTGGTGAGGATTGTATGAAATGAAGAACATTAAGCTCTTTGCACATGCTCTGTAAGGGCGCCCCCACCTGCTGCATCCTCCTGGGCACTAGACTTAGTTGTTTATCTTTCTTATTAGATGGAAAGCTTTGTGTGGGCAGGGTGATGCCCTTATCAATGTCATATCCTCCTGGAGGGCCTAGTGCTATATTTAGTAAGTGCTCAATAAATGTTTAACATATTAAGCCCAATTTTCTTAGCATATTATCTACCAGATTTGTTCACCTCCTGGTGTTCATGGAAAGTGATATTGGTATGGAACACTGAGGTCACCCGAAGGGGCTTTGGGGCCATCCACATATGCTTGGTGAAAATATTAAATCCATTTCCTTTATCTTCTATAACTATGATAAGGAAAACTAAAGATGGAGAAATATATGAAATATTTTACTTCTAAGACTTCAACATACAATCTCTTTCAATTACTGAACTCAGGAAGCTATCAAAATAAAATGAAAAAAATAAGTTTGGGTGATTTTGAAAACATTGTGTTTTACATTTTTTAGTCGCTATAAAATATTTGCAAACATTAATAACTGCCAGGACACAGGTAGTCTGTTCTGGGGAACACGCAACAAGCAGATCAGCTGTAGTCAATGTTTGTCCGAAGTTGCAGACTCTTTAGTAAGTGAGGAAAGTTGTACCTGAGTGGTGGGCAGCAGCAGGGATTAGGGTGGCATTGGCCTTCTGTGCCCAGGTGCTCAGCTGGCAATCAGCAAACAACATTGCCCAAATATCTTTTGACTTTCATCTGAGCCCGATTTCCACCGCTTTTCTTTAAAAAGGGACATTTGATCCACTAATGTACTTTGTTAAAATGCAGGGATGTCCTGTCAAGGTCACAGATGTGTTTTGGGCATGGCTCACGTCTGTAACTCTGGGCTTCTCATTCTGGGTAGCATGTAGGTTGGCCTCGATTACTGTACCATTCTGGAATGACTTTGAAGGATACTGTTGATTCCAAGGGACCCACTGCCTGCCAAAACCATGTTCCAGGAAAAGAGATGGAAGGGAAGCAGAGAGGTACAACCTTAGGGATTGGAAAATCAGACAGACGTAGCCATCTGTTACTGCTCCTATCCAGCACTTGGGCGGCTGTTATTCCAGGGCTATTTTTATAGGTGCATATTTGTGTTATGTTTGCCCTCCACTTGTCTTTCTGGGTTCATTTTGAAGCACTTGAGGCCATGCAGGGAGTGCTTTGGCTCTGTAAAACAGCAGGATGACTCAGGGCCCTGCCTGGTAGGGGAAGATCTGTCCTGACATTGTGGTGTACTTCCACATCTAAGGATGGGAAGGGCATGTGGTGGCAGAGGTGGGAGCAAGGGCTCAAGGGGGGCACCAGTGTGGCTAGATGAAAGACACTGAGCAGACATCTTGGGTTTTCTGCCAGATAATTTCAATGCCCTTATATATGCCAAACTGAAATAGTTGAGAGCCATGTGAAGCTCAGTGAGGCAGAGTACAATCAGAATAAAATAAACTCACATATACATGGGCACATAAGTATTTCCACCTTTATAATCTGACCCTACAAGTCATTGTACATAATGGGCCAGACCACCTGGGCCTCAACAAAGCTTCTCTCCCAGTTATGGCTCCATTTTGCTTTTGGAAGTTTCCATTCAGAGGGATGCTCAGGTTATAAGATCTCAAGAGTCCCAAGTTTCTCTCTGTCTGGCACAGATTTTTATCATTTGCTAATGTTCTTCTTGTATTAAATTCAACACAATTATTAAATATCTATCATGAAGCCAGCCCTCTGGTAGGTGCTGGGGACACAGGGCTGGATAAAATGGCCGAGTGGGGGAAACAGACATTTAAGTCCAATTCATCCCATGATGTGTGCTAAAATAAAGGCAGTGGAGTACCGTGAAAAGAGAGAAGATGGTTCTAAAATCAGCCTGAGCTGCCAGAGGAGCATCCATTAAGAGGTCATGCTTATACCTGAATTGCTATCTCCAGGGATAAGTAAATGCTAGGTGGCTGAAGGACATGCAGAGAGTAGAATTGTGATCCACACAGATGGAAGAGCACATGCAAAGGTCCTGAAGTATGAAACAGTCTGGCCCAAACAGGCAGTTTGCTACAGCTAGAGAACAAGATGTATAGAAGGAGGAAGGGCAGGTGAGCAAGGGGATGTAGGTAAGTACTAGACCACAAAGGGTCTTATGTAACAAACCAAGGACTTTCTTATGAAAGCAATGGAGAGCTGGTCAATAGTGTGAGCAGGTGGTAGCATGGTTATATTTGAATTTGAAAGCAATCAGTTGGGTGGAAACAAGAGGATAAACTGAAGGGCATCAAATATGAAGCAAGATGACCAAGAGATAACGAGGGCCTGAATTATAAAGGTGGTAGCAGGGATGGAGAGGAGAGCGTTTTGAGAAATATTTAGAGAGGGCAGTACAGCTAGGAATTAGTGTCTGCCTAGATCACGGACAGGGGTATGTTAAGGATGACTGCAAGTTTCTATGTAGGGAAATTTGTGGGTAGTGTTATTAAGGGAGATATGAATTCAGTGGAAGAGGATATGGAATAGGGAGGGACAAGAATGGGACACCATTCCAATGGGACACCTTGAGTTAGAATTGCCCAATGAATATTTCTTAAATTCTATTTTCTGCATGAAGAACCCTATTGTTCACAGAGTGAGCCTGGTAGTTTGTATCTTTGAGAACTGACTCCTGACCTGCTCTTCTGTTCTCTGTCCCCCAGCTCCTCCACCTGAACCCACTAATCTCCTAGGGCCCTCTCCATTCCTCCACCTTGTCTGTGAGTACTTTTCTTTTGAGGCCTGTTTGAAAGCTCCCCATCCTTATATGACTTCCCTTGATAGCCAGCCTAATGTTAATGCCCCTGAATAGCCCCATGTGACATTACATGTTATTCTATGTCTTTGTGCTCTCTTCTCTGACAGAGGTGGGGGCATCTGACATGATGGGGGTGGTCAGGTTTTCTCTTTCTATTTCTTCCTGGTTCAGTTTTGGTAGTTTATACATCTTTAGGAATGCATCCATTTCTTCAGATTATCTAATTTGCTGGCATAGAGTTGCTCATAATATGTTCTTATAATTGTTTTTATTTCTTTGGTGTTGGTTGTGATCTCTTCTCTTTCATTCATGATTTTATTTATTTGGGTTATTTCTCTTTTCTTTTTGGTAAGTCTGGCCCGGGGTTTATCAATCTGATTAATTCTTTCAAAGAACCAGCTCCTAGTTTCGTTGATCTGTTCTACTGTTCTTTTAGTTTCTATTTCATTGATTTCTGCTCTAATCTTTATTATTTCTCTTCTCCTGCTGGGTTTAGGCTTTATTTGCTGTTCTTTCTCCAGATCCTTTAGGTGTAGGGTTGGGTTGTGTATTTGAGACCTTTCTTGTTTCTTGAGAAAGGCTTGTATTGCTATATCCTTTCCTCTTAGGACCGCCTTTGCTGCATCCCAAAGATTTTGAACAGTTGTGTTTTCATTTTCATTGGTTTCCATGAATTTTTTTTAAGATTTTATTTATTTTTTTGACAGAGAAGGAGAGAGCACAAGTAGGCAGAGAGGCAGGCAGAGGGTGAGAGAGAGAGAAGCAGGCTCCCTGCTGAGCAGGGAGCCTAACGTGGGGCTCCATCCCAGGACCCTGGGATCATGACCTGAGCCGAAGGCAGCCACTTAACTGACTGAGCCACCCAGGCGCCCCTCCATGAATTTTTTAAATTCTTCTTGACATGATGGCGGTGGTCATGTGTAGCTGAGGTGAACATGGTTGGCTGATGGGAAAATGGTCCATGTCAGAGGGTACTGGAGGTTGCTGAATATCTGTTTGCAACATGAGATCAAAGTAGTGAGGTGGGCTGGCCTGTGCAGGTGGGGAGACTCACTCATTCTTCACACTGGTCCTCATACTGGCAGCAGCACCCTCAGGGCTTTGGATCTTGCTTTTACAAGGGGTCTGGATCTTTGCTTTTGGTTTGGGATATGACTTATGCCTGCAAAGGGAGAACCAGCAGATGTCCTTCCTCAGTCAGCTGGCTGCCCCTGACTTCATCCAAGGACACACTTATTCGCATTGCTTTTCCTTTTCTTTCCCTCTTTCTGAAGAGGTAAGGGTGAGCAATCTGGGAAGCCCATCTTGGACTCAGAAAATTAAGACCTCTCGGTCATCAAGTCCTCCTTCCAATAGGGGGCAGTGCTGCATTTCCACAGGCTGACCAGCACCTTCGCCCAGGTGCTGGGGATGGTACCGGGATTCTCCCATCCTCATCAACTGGGATTTTCACCTGTGCACTTGACCCTGTTAACAATATATGAGGCTCTGGAGAGTTAATATACAACTATGTCAGGTTACATTTGCTTTTAAGGGCAGAGACCTTGCCATATCCCTTTAGTACCTAGCATTTGGCATATAATAGATGCTCAATAAATATATGCTGTTGTAAGGGAATATGACTAGGTAGATTTCCTTGAAACAATCATTAGTAGTAATATTTTATATAGACACACATATATAATACAATCCTATTTTCATTTTGTTGTTATTTTTTTTAGTACCTATTGTGTGTTGGGCATTATTCCAGGCACTTTCTCTATGTTATCTCTAATCCTCTCAACACTTTCATTAAGTGTGCTCATCCTGGCTTTTTTTTTTTTTTTTTAGAGAGAGAGAGCACGAGTGCAAGCAGGGTGGCGGGGAGGGGCAAAGGGAGAGAGAGAATCTCATGCAGGCCCCATGCCCAGCACGGAGCCTGATGCAGAGCTTGATCTCACAACCCTGAGATCATGACCTGAGTTGAGATCAAGAGCTGTGCACTTAACCGACTGGACCACCCAGGCGCCCCAATTCACCCTGTTTTAGACATGTATTTATTGAGACTTCATGAAGTTAAGTTACCTGTCCCAGTCACAAAAAAGTGTCCTAACATGAGGTTTAAATATAGGTTTATCTTTAGCCATATTCATGATCTTTCATGAGCTCATTCTTGCCAGCAAATATCTTTGACAATAAAGTCTGTGTGTAAGTCAACACTATCACATTCTCCTTGGGTCTGTTTGGTTCTACCTATGTTTCCTACCACCCACCAATCCTGAGCACCCGCATACTTGTATGTGCATGCGGACACACACACACACACACATGCGCATACACACACACACTTTCCTCTGCCTCTCACTTACTCATACCCTACGTTCCACTGGGAATGGGACCCTTACTCTTTCATAAGATGCTCAGTGCTTCCTTTCCTCTCTGCTTTTTCATTTGTGCATGCCATTCTTTCTCATTAGAGTTTTTGGTTACTCAACAGTCCTAAGAAGAAATGCTCTTTAATGTGTGAAATGTTCATAAATTGCTTTTTGCTAGAGTTAAATAGTCCAGATATTTTTGAAAAAAAGAATGCTAGTGCTCTAATACAAATCAGTTGGGTTTGCAATTTATTTCCCTGACATGTTAGTCTTTATATTTCTCCTTCATGTTCTTTTTTTCCCCTTTTAAGGCTCCCTTTCTTTGATATTTTCCTTTTGCATCTGTTGGGACTTGAATATTGGGGTTTCCTTGGAGACTTCTTACTGTAAAATACTGAGCCATTTTATTGTAGGACTGGGTAAGTTCTGTGACTTACTGTGGTAAGATCAATTTAATGGCAAGGCAATGCTTATATTCCAAGACCAATAATCACAACCCATTTCTCACTGGCTTCCCTGCTTCTAGGATGGCTCCCCTGCAGTCAATCCTTCTTGCAGCTGCCAAATTCATTTTTCTCACCTGCAGTGTCACCTCTCTCATCAAACCCCCATGGTGGCTTGCTATTACCCTTTATGTCCATCCATACCCAAAGCTGTGCCATTAGCTTCAAGACCCTAACTCTCTCGAGTCTCCCAAATTCTAGACCTACCCAGTATTCTGTTGTGAATGCATTCACACTGGCCCTTGGGCCAGTCCTTAATGTGTCCGCAAACGACTGGGAGCATGCCAATGGATTCAGAATGGATTTCTGAATGTGGCTCCCTTTACTTCACTATCCCTTGCCAGATTTCCAGCCCCCAACCCCACTCACTGTCAAGGATTATCTGCTGAAATTTCACTTCTTTCTCAAAGTCTTTTTCATCTAGTAGAATAAATATCTTGTACTCTGCATATTTCATTGTTTTTAATTGTGGTAAAATACATATATGATTTAACATCATTACCAGTTCATTAGTGTTAAGTAAATTCACCTTGTCATGCAGCGAATCTCCAGTACTCCTTTCATCTTGCAAAACTGAAACTCTGTACCCATTGTAACAACTCCCCATTCCTTTGCTACCCTCAACCTCTGGCAACCACTGTTCTACTTTCTGACTTTATGAATTTGATGATTCTAGATGCTTCACGTAAGTGGAATCGTACAGTATTTTTGTCCCCTTGTGCCTGGCTTATTTCACGGAGCATAATGTCCTCAAGCTTCATCCATGATGTAGCATGTGTCAGAATGTTCTGCCTTTTTAAGGCTGAATAATATTTCAGTGGTGTATGGATACACCCCATTTTGTTTATCCATTCATCTATCAACAGATATTTGGGTTGTTTCCATCTTTTGGCTATTATGAATAGTGCTGCTGTGAACATGGGTGTACAAATATCTCTTTGAGGACCTGCTTTCAATTCTTTTGGGTAGACATCCATCTGTACATCTTTAAACTTTAAACATAGTTTTCAATATTTGCTTAAAGTGGATTTAAGTAGAATAAGACAAAAGCAACTATGTAGTACTTTTAATTGACTCATGGTAAGGGATTTGCTAATATTAAGATAGGGTGTCTCTGCTCCAGAACCCAAGGGTAATAAATGAATATTTCATAATGAACTATGAGTGGCACTTTCAGAAGCAGCAGGAGAGAGGCTAGTCTGAAAAATTGTGGAATGTGGCCAGCCGAGTAAGTAACCTAAAGTTAACTCTACTTTAGGTTTTCTGTGTGTTAGCTCTTACCCTTCATTTTGATGTCACTTATCATAGTTTTGTGATATCAAAATAATATGTTTGTGGTAGAAAACAGGGGAAGCACAGAAATGTGTGTGTAGCTAGCTTCTCAGGTAAAAAGTATACATCCCTCTCCTTGCCAAGAGAACCGCCCCCGGGCATTCTGGCTGCCTCCCCCATCCCTTGGGGGTTTCTCCAGGTGCAGGGAGAGCCCCGGGGAGCCGGGCTGGAGTCCTGCGAGTTACAAGGATTACTTTTGTCTCTCTGGCACGGGATCTCTGCTAATGTGGCTCCTGTCCAATCTGTTCACACCAGATTTTACCTTTGACTCTTAGTCCTCTGAGGACAAAAGGAGACTGGAAAGAGGACTCCAAGGAAAAACTCCACCAAGGGCAAAGATTATCCTCTAAGACTCAGGGCAGAGCTAGCTCACTTCTGCCTTCTCTCTTCCAGGCAGGAGGCCGCTTGAGGCCATGTTTCAGAGGCCTTTCCATGTAGGGACCAAGTTTCCAGTGTCTTCTCTGGTCACAGGTAAGCTTCAGCATTTGTGCCATAGCTCTTTGTCCTTGGCCTTGACCCTACTGCATGACACTTCTTCCCAGCTGTGCCTGCAGTGCATGGCCTTGGGCTCTTATCTACTCCTACTGTTGGTGCCATTGCATGGATCATGTGGACGCCCTCCTGGTCCCACAGGATTTGTCCCACATTCCCCAGGCAGGTTTGTCTTGTGTAGCTCAGATTTTAAAAAATGAAAACACTTCACATTCAACGAGTACATTGCAATTTTGTATTGCAGTTTTCTTTCTTTAGCTCCTGATATGCAGATGCTAATATAAACCTATTTCTTGAGATGATTTTGTTATGCAAGAGACTAGTATAACACATTTGAAGCAAAGTCCTCTCCACCCACTTGCTTATTATTTCTTATATCTTCTTCTGGCTCTGGCAGCAAATTCAATGGAAAAGAAGCTGATCTATCCACTTCTACTTTTAACAGTGCCATGGAATTTCTCACAGTAGAGCCAGTCTGAAAAACCTGATCGATATTTGCTTAAGGAGCCAGTGGGAGGCATGGATCACATTTGAAAGTTAAGGTCCCCGTGGGATCAAATTGGAAATCCAGGCTTCCTTCATTTTTGGCCCGCCTCCCTTCTCTCTCTCCAGGACTATAATTCTTGTCATTTCACCTTCCTGCTTAATCCCCAGCCTCCATATGCCATCCATTTTCCTGGGCTTTTTATTTGGGATCAGGATTTGGAATTGGCCTGCATCCTTACTGTTATTCAAAGCAGGTCGAAGAAAATGAAAATAATAAAGGGATTCCAATTCCTTACGAGTCAGCAGTTTTGCAGAACAGACCTCTTGCTTCTCTTTAATATGGGTCCAGATGTATATTGATAGGAAACTGTTGAAAAAAAAAATACCTTCTAGTTTCTCTACGACCTCCACTCACCCAAAGAATCAAGATATGGTTTTCATTACTATATCCTATTTTCTGTCATAATTTCTTTTGGTGGCTTTTAACCGACAGGGCCACAGCTTTTGACATAAACTCATTAAACTGTATGAGGAGACCCCAGGACAGGGTCTCAACGTGGCTGATGTTATAGTCTGACCAGAGGAGAGGGACCTGTGCTGCATCCTGTTTATCCTTTCAAGTCTCTGAGCTCTAGAATCAATGAGACCCCCCATGGCATCTTAGCAGAAGGGACCGGCGCTCTTTCTGTGGTCATCTAAAGCTTGTGTGTACCCTACTGAGTAGCTCAGGTACCTTGTACATCACATCCTCCCTGATGCCCCATTTGTAATAGAGTAGAGTTAGAGTTAAGCCAGGCTCTCTGTGTGTGTGTGTGTGTGTGTGTGTGTGTGTGTGTGTGTGAGAATACAGATGAAATCTGTTCTCACAACTACCTAGAAACTATCTATTGTTGTCCTCCTTTTACAGGTCTAAAAACTGAAGGTCACAGACATGACGTTGTAATTAGTGTGACGTCTCACCCTAAGAGACAAAGCTGGGATTTGGGTTAGGGCTCTCCACTGAAAGGCTGATGTTGCCTTTGGCTGTGAAAACAATGATTATCAATCAATCTCTCACCCCACCATTTTCTCTCAAATAATGTCTGGCTGATAATAGTTGGCCAACAGTTGTTAATTCCATTCCTTTCTTTTCCTCCCTCTCCTATTTGGCCAATTTTCTTTGTTGAAAGCATTCACAGACTATCAAAATTCCCCAAACAGTTCAATCCAGTTCTGTGTATGAGCAGAATATAGTTTCTGTCATAATGTTGGCCACCCCCCAAAATTATGTTTTTATACACTATGCTTTTCAAATTGGAGCCAATCAACTTGTCATTCACTGAAATGTTTTCAGCAGAGATTATGCTGATGCACAGGGATGCATATGTCACATTTATAGGAAAAGTTTTAAAATATCATCATTCCACTGGCATCAATTCATTGTTAACCAGACACAGGGTTATTTAGATGCATTGAGTATGGCTTTTTTGGATCACTCAGCTACTTATGATTTTCCCGAGGCTTTAAAAAAAAATTCTCCTACAAGGATATAAAAAACAAAATTGCATCCTCCTGATAAAGTAGGGGAAAATGATTAAATATACTACAGACATTAGAGAAATGGTGCCATATTCAATCAGTTGCAGGTCTATTTGTTAAGGTCCATCTCTCACAAAGTTGCATCTTGTGTCTGAGGTTCTGTAATGAGGTTTCTGCTATATGAAGTTGGGCAAGGAGCCCCTTGATGGAGAATCCCCTTAGGTAACATGCAGGGTGACTGGTTATTTTTCTTGGAAATAAGGCCAGTGCAGATTTGAGGGCAGCAGGATGGTGCTGAAGATTTAACCCGACCACGTGTTTCTCATCCTGGAAAAGTCCAAGCTGTGGATGTGGGAAGTATGTCAAGCTGGAATGAGCACCAGGAGTTCATGTCTCAGCCAAACAATGTCTCCTGAAGTCCAGACTTGCAGTCCAACAGCCTTCTCAACATCTCCTCCTAGTGGGACATCTTTCACTCTACTTGCCTAGAAATGACCTTCTGTCTCTCCTCCCCAGACCTGTCTTCTTAGTATTATTTCCCTCAGTGCTTAACAGTGCCATGCATCTAGTTGCTTAGGCCAAAAATATAGGGCTAACCCCGATTTCTCTCTTTCTCTTACACCACGCATCCAACCCTTCAGCATCTTCTGTTGGCTTTGTCTCCACAAATATCCAGATTCTGGTCCTTGTCACCACATCCACTGCCAATCCTTGGTCCCAGCCACCATCATCTCAAGCCTGGATTATTACAATAAACTTCTGCTGGCTTCCCTGTCCCATCCTTGTCCCAGAGAGGCTATTATTAATCTAGCAGCTTTGTTAAAACCCAAACCAGATTATTCTCCTCCTCTTTCAAGCTTTCTACCAGCTCCTCATCTCTGTCACAGTAAAAGCCACTGTCCTTCTCATGATCTACAAGGCTCCACGGTCTCACCTCTGTTCCCCTCTGGTCTCTGTTACTGCTGTCTCCCCACGTCCCTCTGCTCCAGCCTGAGATGCTTCCTTGCTCTTAGTATCAGCCACAGACTCAATGTTGGTCTGAGTCTGGATTCGTTACTGATGTTCCATTGAATGTCCTCAACTAGTGTCTTTTGAATGGGTTCCAAAATCATCTCAACACCTTCTGGAGAAAATGTAACCCATCCAACCAATTTATCAGTGAGACATTTCAACTCTACTTCCAAAATATCTGCTAATGGGTTCTTTTTGTCATCACTTTCACTGCCTAACACACCCTTACCCCCCCAATATTATTTATTTCTGGACTAGTGCTTTCCATCTCTGTCTTTTCTTTCTGCCTGGACTCACCTCCCAGAGATATTTGTACAGCTGATTCCCTCACCCCCTTTCAAGTATTTACACAAATGTTTTCTTCTCAAGGAGGCCTATCTTGACCACTCTATTTGAAATTACAACCAGTATATTTTTCTATTAGAATGTAAACTCCATGAAATCAGACATCATTGTCTTTTGTTCTTAAATTGATGTATCCTAAGAGTGTAGAACAGCGTCTGGCAATAGTAGGCGCTCATTGCGTATTACTTTAATGAATGATTAAGCTACAAAGCCCTGGTTTTAGACCTGGCTTTGATATTGTAGGACCTTGGGCAAGACACTTTAATCTCTTGAAGACTGGATTTTTCACTCTTGGAGAAACTATGCTATGCAACTCCTACTTCATGGTGACTCAGATTTCCAGGAAAACATTTAAAAATACAGACATGACTATGCAGTTGTGATATGGTTAAAGGGCAGAAGATGTAGAGGTTGTGGATGGCACAGTGGGCTCATGCCCAGCCCCGGAGCTGCTCTGGCTGTCAGCCCACATGCTCTATAGTGCTCCCCTGGAAAATTGTCATTGCAGTCTTGTCAAATTCTAGCTCAGGGCGGATGTGGAGTTGCAGTCTGACTGAACCAGGAAAATCTGGACCATGGAAAGACTAGGCAGCTATAATGTTTACATACTCTTGGTAAAAAGCCATTGCTATGGAGACTTTCCACCTTGCTTTTCATGGATAGCATTCTGAGAGTGACTGGCCAGAGTGATGTCGTTTGATCCTGGCAATATTGAAAGTCACACCTCAAGTTATGTGCTTTGTGACTCAGCCTTGTGTTAATAATTGTGCTCTGAAGTTCAAAAATACTGCTACCTGGAGTTTACAGTTTTTTAAGTTTAAGTAAGTTCTTTATGAGACATACTTGCATCAGAATTGTTTTGCATTTCCTCAAACTGATGATTTGTAATTAGAGCAGATTCACTGGGGCATAGAATTTTAAGAATCCTATTTTAAAGAGTTCTTGCTCATTTTTAATGGGTTTCCTACCTTTAGGCATTGTGTTATATGCCTTTATTCATCCTAAGATTTGTAAGCAGCTTAAAAATGAAATTTTTAATTTTTACTGACAAAAATAGTAGGCATTTAGCCATAAATCTAAGATTTTTCTAGAAAGGAGAGAAATGATTTTTGTCCATTCATCTTGGGGACTCCTAGAACTCTTTTGGGAGATGTTTTAGGGTGGCTGGAGTTTCTGTAATTGTTGGCGGAGATGGAGGCAAAATATTTCGTTCATAGTATATTCAGTGTTGTGCAGCTATCTGTCTGTTTGGAGACCATCTGTCTCTAAAACTGAAACTCTGTACTCATAAAACACCCCCCGTTCCCTCTGCCCCCAGTCCCTGGCAACTATTATTCTACTTTCTGTCTATGTGAATTTGACTATTCTAGCTACCTCGTGTAAGTGGGATCATGCTATATTTGTCCTTTTGTCTGGCTTATTTTACTTAGTGTAAATGTTTTTAAGATTCATCCATGTTGTAGCATGCATCAGAATTATATTCTTCTTAATGGCTGAGTGATATTCCATTGTTTGGATATACCAAATCTTGTTTATTCATTCATCTGTTGATGGACACTTAAGTTACTTCCACCTTTTGGCTATTGTAATTAATGCTGTTATGAACATGGGTGTTTAATATCTGAGTCCCTGCTTTAAATTCTCTTGGGTGTATACTAGAAGTAGATTTGTTAGAACATGTGGATATCCTATGCTTAATTTTGTTTGTTTGTTTTTGTTTTGAGGAACTACCATACTCCCACCAGCTTTAAAATAAAATTTCATTATTGCTTGCTAATAAAATTTCATTCTCCTCATCCTCTAAGTAGTGCTTGACTTCTGCCTTCCCACTTCCCGGACTGATTATAAAGTAGAACTAGGATCATGGGTTGAGTGAGATGGGAAGAAATTGGAAAGGGTCCCTACTTGTCTGGTTAAGCTCTTGATGCCCTTTTGTGGAGGAGAATGCAGATAATGAGCAAAGACAAGCAGAAATAAAGCCAAGAACTAAGACAATCTCCATAATAAGAAAGCTGGGGTAGGAGAGAGGGGGTGAATGTCAGCAACTTGGCAAGGGAGAGGCTCTGGCACGGTTGCAGGATTGACAGAAGACACGGAGGAAGGAAGCTTTTAAGAAGTGTTCCTGCTGTGGGTTGTGTGTTGTAACTGCTAATTGTTCTTAAATAGACCTAAAGTTTGGAATTCCTCTTAAATTTTTTCTTGGCCGCTGAGTTGGGTTCCTGACATTTGATTCTCTGCAGAGGTGGAGTCATATAAAGCCCCGAGATACATGAGACTTACACCTGAGTTGGCCAAAGTAGCTGAAGTTTCTGCTGTTAGAGTAGCCAAATCCCTCATACTTAGTAAATGAAAAAAAGAAAAAAAGTCACTCGTTTAGAAGCAAGAATGAATAATAAAATATTCATTCTTCTTTTTCTTGGGCCTTCAGGCTACAACTTTTACTTAAATTAAGTGTAGCTTTGAGAAGATTATTTTTGTTGCCTGTAGGATAGACTTGTAGCTCCAACTTTAACCGGGGTTGCGCACTTGAATATTCATAAGGATGAGTTGCAAACTCAAATCAGGATCGTTTTTATAGGCTACAGGATCGTTTTTATAGGCTACAGACTACAGACAATGTCACCAGTTATTTGGAAAAAAACAATATGGTGTGTGGGATGAAATGAAGTTCTGGTAACAAAATTTTCCTAACCCTAAATTGGGCTGTGTTCTGACACATGGTCTGATAAGGCAAAATATTTTAAATCAGTAGAGTCCTGGCAAACCCAGGACATATGGCAGCCCGAATTTTAGTACTAAAATAGGATCCCTTACTCAGACATGATTTTTTTCAGCAAATTAAACAGCTGTACCCCACTATGTTTATGGATTCCTTGACTTACCGATTCAGTCACTTCTTAGCAAGGTGTAGACCCTCTTCAATGTATGTTTGCAGTCTCATCTTTTGATTCTACCTTCTCCCCCGGTCCACCCTCCACCCATCCGAAACTACTTAGTTTCCCTGTATATGCCATGCTGTCTACACTTTTGCAAGTGTTCATTCCTCTCTGTGGGATACATTTCCCTGCAATCTTTGCCCAGATAATCTCTGCTAATTTCTTTAGACTTAGTGTAAGCATCATCTCCTGGGGGAAGACATCTTAAGCCACTTTTTACCTTTATCTCTTTTTTGTCCTGGTGCTTTCTCTGTGCCTTCATGTTAACCCTGTAAACCTCTATCACAGTGTATTGCACATAGTACTGTGAATGTTGATTTATTTCTTGTCATCTGCCCAGGATAGTAAGCTGTTTGAGGGTATAGTCATTTGCTAGGGCTGCCATAACAAAATACCACAGACTGGGTGGCTTAAACAACAGAAGAAGATTTTTTTACAGCTCTGGAGGTTGGAAGCCCAAGATCAAGATGCTGGTAAGGTTGGTTTCTACTGTGGCCTCTCTCCTTGGCTTGTAGATGGCTACCTTCTTTTTGTGTCCTCACATGACCTTTTCCCCATGCACAAAAGCATTTCTGGTGTCTTTTCCTCTTCTTATAAGGACACGAGTCATGTTGGATTAGGGCCCCACACTTATGACTTCATTTTACCTTAATTACCTCTTTATAGGTCCTATCTCCAAATATAATCACATAGGGTGTATGGCTCTAATATATATGAATTTTGGGGGGTGGGGACAGAATTCAGGCCATAATGAGAGCAAAGTCCATTTCTTATTAGAATTTACGTCTCTGCTTCCTTTTAAACTGCTTGATACCCAGTAAGCAAACAATCAACAAACACTTTGTTAAGGACCAGTAACAAGCGGATGAATAAATGAGTAAAACAACGCAAGACTGCTCTGTCAAGGTTTGAAGGAATCAGGACTTAAAAGGAGACTCTTGGAGAGGTGACAACTGAAGTTGCAGTAAAGGACACGATCACAGAGAGTTTGTAGAGAAGAAAAGAAGAGCAATGTGGCAAATCAGGAGGGGTTAGTGAGAGACTGGACTCGGTGGAAGAGATGATGAGCAGCATAGACTGAACCTGGAAGAAATGAGTTTATGATGTAAGAGAGGATGTCTGCAATGTTAAATATTGAAGGAGGCTGAGGTTGTCGATCTAATAAATAAAAATCATTGATGCACACCTCCAGGATGTCTAAAATAAAAGAGATGAAAAAAATACCAAGTGTTGGCAAGGATATGGAGCAACCAGAAACTCATACACAGCTAGTGAGAGTGTAAATGGGTACAACTACTCTAGAAACTGGCAGTATCTATAATACTACAACTGAAGATATGAATACTCTATGCCCCCCCAACTTTATCTCTAAATGTATACTCAACAGAGATGTGTACATATGCTCATTGAAAAATATTTACTAGGATGTTCACAGCAGCCCTATTCATAAAATCTCCCAGACCGAAAGAGATAACACCTTGTAATATAGTCACGCAGTGGAAAGTTCCAGGAATGCGATGGATGAACTACAACTCCACACAATGACATTGATAAACAGATAATCCCAATGTTGGATGAAGGAAGACACATGGAAAAGAATACATCCTGTAGGTTTTCATTTATAGGAAGTTTACAAACCAGCAGCACTGCTGTATGGTCTCGGAAGTCAGAGTAGCAGTTAACTTGTTGAGGGAGGGGGCGGTAAGTGACAAGAGGATGTGAGTAGGAGGTTTGGAATTCTGGTCATGTTCTGATTCTTGGTCTGGGTGCTGGTAGATAGGTGCGTTCAACTTGTATACATTCAATGAGCTTTTCACTTATGATTTGTCCACTTTATGTATATTGCCCTTCAATAAACATTTTAAAAAGAGATTAAAATTCAGTAAGTAATGAAGTGATGTAATATTCTGATGGTCTGATGTAAGGAAAAAGAAATTTTAAAGTGTTGGTGTATAAAAAATTACTGCAGAGAGGATAACTGAGATTTTGTTGGTGGAATGAAAAAACAGATTATGAGGGTTTTTGTCTAACTCAAGACATTTGGCAGCAGAAGTAAAACAGAGCAATGTAAGCGTAGCTGGGTCAGAGAAAGAGATTTTATTTCATTTCACTTTTTTTTTTTCCTTTTGATTTAAAGTAGGGAATAACTCAAGGACTGAACTGTATTGCAGGGGAAGAAAAAATAGTTTTTCCTCTATCCTTCTAAGTTCTTGGTTAGGGCCTGTGTAACAAAAGACAGATTAACCAGGGAAAAATAAACAGAAGTTTATCACCATGTATATCTCATAGATCTAGGAAATGAGTATGGCTGAAAGACATGGTTTAGAATTCAGGCTTAAATAACTATCTTCAGCTAACTCAAAGAAAGAAAGGTGTAGGGGAGGCCAGTTAAGGGGAACAGCACAGTAAACAATGGTAAGGTTGGCTATGAAGATTTAAGTCTTCTCCATGGGTAAGAGTCTCTTATGACTTAGAGCTTTTCTTCTCTTCCTGGTACAGAAAGGGAGACACACTTACAAATGGAGATTTCCTTTATAAATGTAAATTTCCCTTACAAAGGGTAACTTACACCATTTTCAGAGCTTCTCCTGTGCCTGCTGTTTCTCAAAATAACCCTAATGCCAAAGAGGCGTATTTGGGGTGGCATCTTCTGGATTCCTATAGTATCAAGGACAGAGAAATTTGAGGTATCATTGAGGAAGAATGTTGAAACTAAGAGAGGGCATGAGGATGAGATTAGGGGCAAAGGGAGAAAAATGTGGGCCCTGAGAAGAGGATCAAGCCCTCTTCCTTAGAAATAGGATGGCCAGCGGAAATTGAAGCTCCTGTAAGTGTCCAAGTCCAGTGTAGGAGATTAAATGTGGGCGTTGGGTGTGGAGATGGGTCTTGAAAGAGTGGAAGGTTAGCAATCATGTCAGCAGGGAACATACTTATGTGAGACAAGAGAAGAATACATGTTTTGCATGAATCTGTAGGGGGTCCTGTTAGCATGCTGTCCTTGTTTTGTGGTGCAATGTTTTGGAGTTCAGGGTGAAATGGAGAGATAGTGGTCAGAAGGGTTGCCCACACAATGCTGGGCATAAGTGACAATCTAAAAGGTGAGCAGTTCCAGGGTGTTGGGAGGGAGCTTTACAAAAATAGCTCTTCACAGTCTCCAGAGTTGTTGTTTGGCAGGGGTCAGTTGGAGTATCATAGGAGAGAGAGTCCGAGGCACTAGGGGTTGGGGAGTGCATTCAGTTCCTGCAGGGAACGGGAGATATGGCAGGCCAAGCCTTCTGTGGCCCCAGGAGAGATTTCTGGTCCTTCCTAAATTTCAGCTCTTTCACCCTCATCCCAGAGTGAGCATTTTATTGTGGTCATAATGTCTCTACATAAAGCCCCTTAAGAAATGGAAACTTGGGCTAAACATTTTTTTTAAATAGACGAGTCCCTCATGTTCTGTAGCAGTGGTCCTCGTGGTTGTATATGGATGGATTCACATCTGGAGATCTTATCAGCCTCCAAGAGGCCCATGACATTTTGTCCAATATTCTAATGCAAAAAGGGGGGTCCTAAAAGGTTGATGACTCCAGTCAGAAGGTCCATGTGCCACCAGAGAGCTGCAGCTAGCATGGTTTTCTTAACCCAGAAGCCAGGTCCTTCATTTCTAAACATACCATCAGATATGTTCTTTTTGTTTTTTAAAAAGTAAATAAAGACTCATTCTAGCACTTGGGTTATTAGCCCTGACTAGCCTTTTACACAGAGCTAGGTTTTTATCCACACATAACCCCCCTGTCACCATCATCATCATCTGTTTCTTCTACCCCGATTTCTCATATTACACACTCTCTGCATCATTAGCCCAAATTGGAGAATTTTAGGCAGAATCCTCTGAGAAAATATCGGAGGTAAAAATAAGCCATTATAGGCTGTTGATGCCATGTTTGCTACTTTTCTGCTCATTTTACTGCACTTAACCCACTAGAAAAGGAACTGAATTATAATCAACTGCAATTTATCAGTGTTAATGGAGGGGAGAAGAGGCGCTGGTAACACAAGATTGCAAGTAATAAGAGATAAATGTAGGAAAAAAGACAACGTACGCATATGTGCTTTTTAGATATTGTAAATATCTGCCCTGATAACTTTGGAATTCAACTGGAGTGGCTGTGGCCTGGGACTGGGAAGGTGGCGGAGCAAGACTACCTGGGGATAGTGTGTATTGTGATCACTGGCAGGGGCAGGGAGAGACGTGTTAGAGAACACAACAAGCAGAAAATTGAGAGCTGATTTGTGGGCAACTACAATGGAAAACAGATGGGTATGTCTGGGCCAGGTTGATCTATCATGTTCATTTTCTCATTTAAAAAATGGCCACATTACTTTTAGTCTATGAGTGGTTTTCCTATGAGTCCCCTGAAAGTAGACCTTACATTTTGGTGAGCTCCAGGGAAAATTCGGATGCAGTATGGCTCTCAACTTTTACTCCTGTAGAAATGGCCATGCAACATGGCACGTGGCAGTCTGATGAAGGGGCCCTGATCTTGACTGTCCTTGAAGGATGCACACGTGAAATGGGGAGACAGGCTGTGGCTGTCTGTGGATAGGACACCACGTTCTTTCCACCCTGACATCTCATTTCTAGAGGAAGGTGTGGATCATTTTGCTGGATTCTGCATATAAGTCAAAATAAATCAAGATCTGCATTAGAACTGAAATCTCAATTACGTTTCCCATCAGATTTGCTTGGGCTGTCCATACATAAAAAGGAGTAAAAGGGCAGACACAGAATGTCAAGCAAAGAAACCTTTATTTTTTAATTTTTTTGTATTTTAATTGTAGCTAAAAGATCAGCTATATAGGAGCTTCTGGTCTTAATGGGTGAATGTGAGACAAATCTAAGCATTCCTACAATTTTTCCCTTTATAAAATGTCATTTCCTCTCTTGTCCTTAACTGTCACATACGGTGTCATGTCAATCCATGACACACCCTTCATCCTTGAAAGCTTGTACTCCAGAGTCACAGTTTCTTAATATTTGTTTGGTTAAGTGCCACCTTTTAAGACTCAGTTATTACTGTAGCCAATTAACTAGTTCACTGGCTCATGAAAGCTGTAATGCTTCTGGAAGCATAAAATTAAAGCTCAGAGCTCCTTTAAAAAGGCAGAGAGAATTGGCAGGACTTTCTGTTGTTGTTGTAGGCATTGTTAGCTGTCCTTCATGTCTGAGAAGGCTGAGCTATCAAGAGTTTTACTGTATCCTTTGATGTACGAAGAATCCAATTTAGAGCTTAGCCTGTGCACATTTTCCAGAGACCAAGCCAGGTATTTGGGTAAGGGAATGGTATTAGCAAGGTCTTCACAGCAAAGGTTTTTTTGCCCTAATAAATGTAGCAGAAATTGGTTAGCTCTTTACTTCTCTTTCCTCTGAGTCCAGAATAGATCACATTTTCCAGGCCCCCCCCCTCCGCCTTCCCAGATAGGCGTGTCTCCATGATCAAGATCTGTCTGATGGAATGTTCTAGAAGTCATGTTCATACCTCCAGGCCTGGCTCCATGGTCTTTCTGGCTTGATACAGACAAACTTGGTAACTTCAGGAACCTGGGGTTGAAGATGATGGAGCCATGTGATAGAAGGAGCCTGGGTCCTTGAATCACTGCTCTGAGGCCATCTGTCCCCTGGTTTGGAGTAAGCTTTATTGAGAAAAATAAACATCTTTTCCCTGAAGCCACTGAGACTTAGACTTTTATCAATTACATCCTTGGTTTTTCTTTAACTAAAACTCCAAACCAGCATATGTCTAAATTTAATGCATGTTGACAATATTTCGGCTCAATAGTTTTCCAAAGGGCAGTTAATATTAGCGATCAGAAGGCCTGAGGATGCAAAGCACTCTTGACAGCATTGGCTAGGGACAACGGTTATAGGACAGATACGATACTACAGCCCACATGGAAACAAGGGTGACAGAATAAAGGGCATACACTCTGTAACTTAACGTTCAGAACTCGGAAAGAACGGTTTCCAGAGGGGCCTATTTGAGGGAGTTTGAGACCACACTGAGCTGAGGAACCAGTGCTTGAACTCTATGGCGCTGAGTTGATTTGGGTTCCCTTCCGAGGCTGCCTCTGGCCTGGGGACGCAGATGGGGACGCAGACAGAGACAGTCATAGCGAGAGTGACGGCACTTTTCACCTGAGGTCCCACTCACGAGGTTTTCTTGCTCTCTAGCCAGAGAGCTTTGAATGAGGCTCCCCAGACATACCTTAGTCCTTTCAGGGTGTTTTTGTGGAAATAAACAAAGACTGACCACATGAGAAAAACGGGCTGTTTATTCTGGGCTTGTGATAGCAAGAGAAGCAGTGACCGTCACTTGGGTTTGGCAGAGACTGAGAAGCAGGCAGAGGATGAGAGAGCTTCCCAGAGGAAAAAGGGAGGGCTCCCAGGGTGCCCTGATTGGAGGCTGCTGGCCTGGGGAAGCTGGAGACGGCTAACCAGAACCGGGGTGACTGATGCGATTAGGTTAGGATGCATATTTGGCTTTCTCTGTTGGTCCCAAGTTGGAAGTGAGATGAAATATTATAGAAGCTGTCAGTTATTAATTAAGTCCTGGCCATTTGGGGTAGATTCTTACATAAGTTAGCTTCTTGGATTGTCACTAGGGCTCACGCTCTGGCTTCCTGGTCGGCTTCCTGGGCTTTTTATTGCAGACGGGGGGGTTGGTGCCCTGTGGATCAGGGCCAGGCTGCTGCAGGTGTGGGTCAGAGTCTATTTCTTACATATGTCTGGACATTGCCTATTTGTATATTCGTCTCTTGTTTGTTTATTTATTTTAATGATTTATTTTTAAACAGACCCCTTCCTTCCTTACAGAGCATGGCTGGGTGTCCCCTTCCACTGTCATATTAAAAAGCCACCCTCCCTGATGATCGTAAATCGGTCCCTGAGGATGGGTACCAGGAAATTCAATGCCCTCTCTACCTGAGAGCAAGTCCCCTTGCTCTCCTGGGGTACCTCTCCCATAAACACTTGGGGGTCAAATTTATCTCAACAGTTTTAATTTCCTTAAAATCTTTTTCTATTTCTGTTTTTCCCAGGGGCTGTGGCATCCTCATGTAAGCTGGTCTGTTGGTGACTGCCCCCTGTGACCCACTCCTGGGTGGCCAGGCAGGGCAGCCCTCCCATTATGTTGCATTAAAAAAAGGAAGGGATGAATTAATATAAAGAGCTGTGCTAACAAGTGGGTATAACTATTAGGTGTGTATAAATTCATGCATATTTTTCTTTTGAAGCCTATTGGTTTATTCTGGTTTTAAATCAGAAATGCACCTGGCCAAAAGAAGAGAATAAAATAGTTTACATTTCCTTCTCATGTTCCCCTTTTAGCTGCTCAAGGCTAATGACAGAACCCCCCCTCCCCAACCCATTTAGTATTCTATGTGTTTAAAAGACTCCCAACTATTAGTTCTTTGGAAGCCCAGCGTTTTAAAATTTGCAAAATAGGCAGGCAGGGCATGATGCCATGTTTCCAACTCCCTGGGACTCATTTCAGGAGTTTGATTAACTCTTTGGTTCAAAGTATCTGCTTTGAAGAAGAGGTAGGGGGCATTCAAATGAGGGATGCTGTCTGCCAAGATCAAAGCAGCACTGCACATTTTAAAGAGTAATTCACAGACCCTCAGATAGTTGTAGCACCAACTTGAAGCCTATTTGGTCAGAAGTGGCCACTTGAGCAGTCTTGGGGGTGGGCAAGGGCTTCTTTGTTTCAGAAAGTGCTTCCCACCAGGAGGAGGGAATGTGAAGTGAGGGAGCCCTCTTTTGGAGGAAAGTTAAGGAGGAAAGTCAGGGACAGTGGCAAAGACCCAGTCAAGGCTGGGGAAGAACACATAACCTAAGGACTATTGGTTTTCCTTTATTGGCAGGTAGCTACTCAGGAGAACTAGTCTGAATTCAGATCACGGGAAAGCCAACAAATGTTTTCAAGACAAAAGGTAAAGGGTACACTACCCACAGGGAAAAACTTTTCCAAATGTATCTAGATTATAGGTTACAGGGTTAGACTTTTTTTCTTCTTGTTTGTTTGGCTAAAATGAGGAACTCTGTAGGTGGGAATGGGGTTGGAGGAGGTGGGCTGTGTGTGCATTACAGAGAGCTGGCATCAGGCACTGTCCTCTGTTAGGGCATGGACATGGGGAGTGCCATTCAAATGTATCCCATTGTGGTCCTGGGTCCACCTTCTTTGCTTTCTACAAGACCAACATGGAAATAATCCATGACTGTTTTGAGTACTAACTTTGATGAGTGTGGGAAGTGGCTTCTGACAGGGCCACCAAGGATCCCCACCTCCTAGAATTCATACCTTGCTTAATCCCCTCACCTTGAAAGTGGTCTCCATCAAGTGACTCACTTCTAATGACTAGAACACAGAAAAGGTGCTGGAAGGTTGCTTCTGGTTAGGGTTATAAAAGACCATGATTCTTACCTTGCTCACACTTCTCTCTTGTCCTCTCACTTGCACGCTTGATGAAGCCATATGCCCCATGGGGAGAAGCACATAGCAAGGCAGCCTCTGGCTAATGACCAGTAAGGACGTGAGGCTCTCAGTCCAACAGCCTTGGAAAGACTGAATCTTGACAATAACCATGGGAGTGCATCCTTTTCCTGGCAAGCCTTGAGATGAGTCTAGTCCACAAGTCCCTTGATTTTAGTCTGTGCAAGGCTGTAAAGGAGACGGCCCAGATAAACTATGATGCGTTCCTGAGCTACAGGAAATGTGAGATAATAAATGTTGTTTCTGCAGCAAGAGATAACTAATACATGGAGGTATTTTGCTTCTCTCTGACTCTGTACATCCACTTGGCTGCAGAGTCCTATAGGGATTTTATCTTTCTTTAAAGTTTTTACCTTTTCCCTCATCTCTAGTTTTATAGCCACAGCCTATTCCAAAGAAAGATTTAAGGTTCTTTGGGGAATTATAGGAAAATAGATTAAGAGCCCTGACATTTGCAGAATGTCCTCCAGCCACTTGTCCTCATTACCCACCCTTGGTTCTTCCAGTTCATCAAGTCTCATTTAGCTCTGCACCAATGAGATTGCCTTCAGCTGCAAGAGACATAAAATCTGAAAAAAAATAGTGGATTATATCAGCAAAGGGTTTATTTTTCTCACACAACACAAAGTTTAGAGTTAGGTGGTCAAGGATGTTCTCTGAGCAGGGGTTGGCAAAACTTAGAAAAGCCCGGAGAGTATTTAAGTGTTGCAGGTTGTATACACTCTGTTGTAGCCACTCAAGTCTGCCCTTGTAATGTGAAAACAGCCATAGACAAGAGGCAAATAAATAATGGAGAAATAAATGGCAGCCATAGACATGTAAACAAATGAGCATGGCTGTCTACCAATAAAACTTTATTTATGGACAATAAAATGGAATTTTGTATAATTTTATGTTTCATGAAATATTATTCTTCTTTTGATCTTTTCCCATCCATTTAAAAGTGTAAAGACCATCCTTCTTACAGGCTGTATCAAAACAGGGAGCAGGTCGGATTTGCTGACCTTCATATTAGCCTCCTTCTACCTTCCAACACTCACATTCTTATTGCATGGTTTGGTCATCATGGTCCCATCATGACTGCTGCTGTTCCAGTCATTGTGACTGCATTCCGGACAAAAATAAAAAGGAAGGGGAAGAAAGAAGGAGTGGTACCTAGATCGGCTCATCAGAAGCCTTCCAGAATCCTTCAGCTTATGTCTCAATGGGCAGAACGGTGTCACCTTATTTTAGCTGGGCACACTGCAAACCTGATCAAATTTGAGGTTCTGTCAGTAAGAAAGAAGAGAAAGAATGGATATTAGAAGGGTAAACAGCAGAGTGTGCCAGGGCTGAGTTCTTGCTTTACCCTCTCATATGTGATCCAGAGGCAATATCCAAATGTAATTGTCTATAATAGCATAGATCTCTTGAAGCCTGATTATGCAAAATACCACTTCCCAATTTTTCAGTGGTAACTCATGTTCTATCATGGCACAGTGATGAGCTTCAAAAATTTTGATGAGCAAGTGTTTCACAGATTTGGCTCCTGATTTTTATTATCGCCCACCAAATTTGCAATGCATAGATGTATCACCAGGATCGAGTTAATGTGGGCACATTTAAAGTGCAGATGCAGCATTAGCTGGTGTATGCAGAACGATTCTTGCCTTGGACAGCTTGTTAGGGCTTGTTTTACCAAAGTAGCAACCAAAATGCTTGCTGCAGTACTTTGTAGCTCTTTCCTGTTTTGAGTCCTTAACTTTAACAAGTTCCCTTGACATGGATTGCAAGTTGGGAATTGAAATAATTTGTTTTTGATGTTAGATTCCGCATAAGTATCTGTTTTGGGAAACCTTTGGAGACACTGACTAACTCCACGAGAGAGGGGGCAGTTAGCCTCCCCCTCACACTGTGGATGGCTAGACAGAAATCATAGGGTCTCCGCCTGTTGGCATGGTCTGCATGTGAAAACACCAGATTCTGTGGTCTATAACTAGGACACTTTCTAGAAAGGAGAGACCTTAGGTGGCATATTAAAAGAGATGGCCCTGGTATATTTACTGGGATTGGGACATTTAAAAATAAAACCTATGAATAAAGTAGCATGACAAATGTGATGATCATTGTTATACAGCTGTCACCTTTTGGCTCTCACTAGCTGTGAACTCAAACAAATCACTCATTCCTTTATGTCTTGGTTTCCACTTCTCACAACCTATTCCTGTCTTGCCTTAAAATGATATAAAATAATGCATAAGAGCACAGATTTTGGCATCAGACAGACTTGGGTTCAAGTTTTGGCTCTGCCACTTTCAGTCTGGGTGAGCTTGGACAAATTGTTTGATCACCAGGAGACTGAAGTCCTCCTACTGTAAAATGGGACAAACACTATCAATTTCCTACTTTGTTTTCAGAATAAAATGGGAAAATATATGTAATACTCTTAGCATTGTACTTGACAGCTAGTAAGCACTCAAAAATTTGTCACCTACTAGGAGTCTTTTTGTACAATCATAGCATTTTTTTTCACTTACTATTTATTAAGTTCCTTTATATAATGCACTCTGTATATAAAAATCTGTATTGAAGTCTTTGCTGTGAGAGTTCACTTCATTAGACAAGCCCAGTCAGCCTGTGTGGTATTTTGGAATTCCCTTTCCAAAGAAGAGCTAACACTTACTGCATGCGTATGATGAGCCAGGCACAGTTTTAAGTACTTTACCTGTATTATTTTATTAAATCCTCACAATTACTACATAAAGAAAGGAGTATTATTATTATTTTAAGGATTTATTTATTTACTTGAGAGAGAGATTTATTTACTTTACTTATTTATTTATTTATTTACTCCACAAGTGGGAGGGGCAGGGAGAGAGAGAGAATCTCAAGCGGACTCTGCACTGAGCCCGGAGCCAATGCGGGGTTCAATCTCATGACCCTGAGCTCATGACCTGGGCTGAAACCAAGATTTGGACGCTTAACTGACTGCACCACCCAGGCACCCCAAGAAAGGAGTATTATTAATTCCAACATTAGGAAGGAGGGACTGAGGCACCCTGAGGTGACCTTGTCTGAGGTTATTCAGCTGGAAAGTGGTAGAATGGGCAGAACCAGGAGGCCAGCGGCTCACAACCAGCAGTGGGCAGTGATCCCCATCTTGACCCTCCCCATGCAACATTTAGCCACATTTTCACAGGTGCTCCAATGGGCAGGAGGGTGCTACTGGCCCCCAAACAAGGAATTATCCAGCACAAATGTCAATAGGGCCGATGTCAAGAAACATTTCCTGGGCTGTCTGATTCCTAAGCTCATGGTCCCAGCTATTTCTTAATCCCGTTTCCATATATTGTCTACAGATCTACAGATCAAGCAGAGGTAATTTAAAGACAAAGTGGTAACTCATGGGTCTCCTCAGGGGTTGTATGCCATTCTGAAAAACTTCAGGAATGAGTACTGTCTGAGAATGGTTACGATTTGGTTTTCCAAAGCAGTTGGTTGTATTAAGACTGTTAGAGATCCGAATGTAACAGAGTACCAGAAATGAACAAGAAACTTTCGCCCCTTCAGTTCAGAAAGAGCAAGTTTCTGTGAGCGCAGGTTGAAAAGCAATGCTGAAGTGATGCTTCAGTGAATTCGCAAGATACTCAGGGAGGTGGCCCGGTGGGTGGTGACGTGACACGAAGCAGATACTCAGGGAGGTGGCCCGGTGGGTGGTGATGTGACACGAAGCAGAGGCTTACCTTCTCCTGAAGCCTGAAGGGTGAGGCAACAGGTAACAGAATTAGTAACAGCCCTGGAAAAAAGCCCCAAACACCTTTGAGGTAAAGGCATGAGAGCCAAAGAGCAGGAAGGAGAGAGCTAAGTAATGCTAGGAAGAGGATTGTAGCAGAGGAAGGTGTTGCAGAATGGGAGGGCTGGTTCTGTGTTAGGAAGGGTCTCTGGGAAGCCCTTTCTGGAAAGATGGCATTTGAGTAGAAACTCAAATAAAGTGAGGGAATGAGCCACACAACAGCATAGGGACAGGTGTTCCAGAAAGTGATGTAGTCTGGGGACAGGAGAGACTATCTTTTTTCCCTCTAGGAAGAGCAAGAAGCCTCGTGTGGCAAAGAGAAGTTAGCAAGGAGAGTTGGATGGGGGGAGGTCAGAAGGACCAGGCCAGCAGGGCCTGCAGGTGGTGGTGAGAGCTGAGGCCTTATTCTGGGTGAGGGAGTAGGGGTGGAGGGTGGTGAGCAAGGAGGTGAACAAATGTGCAATTTTGCAAAAGAATCACCTTGGCTGCTCTGTGGAGAACCAGCAGGAGGGGCCGATAGAGGAAGCATGGTGATGAGTAAGGGGTGTTGTTTGGTTACAGTTGTTTGGTTACAGTTATTACATTGGATCCTTCTTTTGTCATTAGAGGGAAAAAGCATGACGAAGATGGACTGCGGTTGCCCCTCAGTCCTGGGTCTGAGTCTTGGCTCTACCATCCCATCCCAATATGTCTCTGAGACATATTTCCCTCATGAAATGAGGACATGGATAGTCACCCCACATGACTATTCAGAGAATTGATGGGGAAATGTTATGTCGAGCACGTACCATGGTTCCTGGCATTAAATGCCATAGGTGTTTATAAAATATTCATTCCATTCCTGCAATGGGCTGAATGTTCTTGTCTCCCTCAAAATCCATATATTGTAGCCCTAACCCCCAATGTGATGGGATTTGGAGATGGAACCTTGGGAGGTGAGTAGGTCATGAATGGGACTAGTGCTTTTATGAAAGAGACTCCACAGAGACCCCTCGTCCTTTCCACCTTGTGAGGACACAGCGAGAAGATCGCTATCTACGAACCAGGACACAGCTCCTCACCAGACACTGAATCTGCCTTCATCTTGGACTTCCAGCCTCCAGAACTGTGAGAAATAAGTTTGTTGCGTAAGCCACCCACTCGATGGTATTTTTGTCATAGCAGCCTAAAAATACTAAGATAGTCATTTTGACCAGAGAGGACATCTCTCACCACCATGTAAAGTGGCGATGTCCGCCCAACACCAGGTGCCCCAGAACTCCTTCACCTGACTCTGTTTCTCTCTAAGCCCCATCAGGAATGGGAGCACCATGAAGGCAAGGACTTGTTTTCTTGGTCACTGCTTTCCTACCACGTACAGTGGTGTTTGGCATAAATACTTATGCCTCAACTGATATCTGATGAATGAAAAAAAATATGAATGCATTTGAGTATTTATTAAAATGAGGACCTTGGCCTTGAATCCTTGGCAGCTCAAATGTTGACCACATTAAAATCTTCAACTACCACCTAGTCAGTAGTCAGGGTTGATTTGGCCAATGTGCATGACTCAGCAAGAGGCTTTCTTACTTATTCATTACTCCAGTTATATCCTCCCCAAATCTGAACGGTCCAGCAGGATGGATGATCGTGCCTGTAGATTGTTCTTCAAACTAGAATAAATAAGATTTGCTCTCTTTTTAGAATCTCTGAAAATATTTTGAAGAGATATTTTGGATGAAAAAATAAAACCCTTCCAACCTTTATTTTCTGATATGTCAATTTGGGCTCAGAAATGGATAATCAGAAGCAATTTCTGCCAATCAACCCGACAAGAGAAAATTCAAGAAAAGAGAGATAGGAAGATGCTGGAAGTGACATTCTTATAGGACTTTATAACATCACATCTCCCAGGATCCCCCTATTTGCTGATAGTAATAGAAAGCAATATTTCTTGGAGTGAATTGACAAATAAGATGATATTGGCCTGCCTGAAAAAGAGGGTATTAATAACCTTGAGGACTGAGGTTATCACATGGTTAATGATGCTCTCCCCCCGCCCCCTTTCTTCTTGATAGGTCATCTTTGCCATTAGTAACTGGAACAAGAGTTAAAATGCATGTGGCATTTCTAAAATGCCATTTCTTGTTGAAAGGTTAGCACCATAATGAAGTTTCAGGCAAAATATGAGGCTATCTCTCTTGTTTTCTTGTAAGTATGTTAGACAAAGGGCTTGTTGCCAGCCAAGCCAAAGATTATATGATTCCAATGTTAGTAAAAGCTTGGTCTCTAAACCTTCAGTGAGCTGACATCATGAATGGTTAGGGTGTTGGAAAGATTAGTCATTCTTTTTACACATGCATTTTGACTGTATGGAACCTCTTATTTAAGATCTCTGTAGAGTGGTTTCATGGCGATTGACATAATTCTCCTTAAATTTCAAATGTATGTCAAAATATAAAGTCCAACACTTGT
This sequence comes from Mirounga angustirostris, assembly GCF_029215605.1. NCBI lineage: Eukaryota > Metazoa > Chordata > Mammalia > Carnivora > Phocidae > Mirounga > Mirounga angustirostris. The sequence continues at coordinate 10,540,296 of NW_026991711.1, read as the reverse complement.
GGCATGTGATAAAAGTAAACTATTCTCATCAAGAAAAATTTTGCATGGAATAAGGGGGAAGTCCCTTAAACTGTTTCCTTTGACTGTAAAGAGCTCATCATAGAAACTAGGTCCACCTGAAACCGAAGAGGATGAAATTGGATTCGAAGCATCGCGAAGTGGCTGATAGGACCAGCCACCTGTCATAACTGAATCAAAGTTCGAGGTAATTGCCATTTTATTTTAATGGCACACCTTCACTAACAATTGTCATCAAGAATTAAGAAGGGATAAAATGTATAGAATTTATGAAGCACTGAGCAATGGCACATGAAACATAGATGTTTAGCGCTTTTTATTTACAAAGTCCTTCCTATCTTTTAGCTTACTGAACCCTCAAAACAACCCTCAGAGTTGATGTTTCTCTTCTGCTCATTTTATAGGTGCTCTTAGGGCTAATATTTAGGAAAGTATTCCAAACATTACTCCTAAGTGGCAGAACCTGGAATCTCTGTTTTTTTCTATCATGTCATGCTGCATATTTAAGCCTGGCAAGCTCTTTGCTTTGCAAAAATGTCAGCTGTTTAAAGCTAGGTATTGCAGATGTATAAATGAAGATGGCGGAAAACGCTCACCTTACTGAAAGGACGTGATAAAATAAAATAAATGTCTTAAAAATCATTTGGAAAGCCACTAGAGGGAATGAGTCCTGTCCCAAATACCAAGGAACAATTTGGATATAATCCTGTGTCATTTACTTGAACTCCTTTCTAGGCTGAAGTGGGCATATTTCACCTACATTTAAAAAATCATTTATTCTGAAGGCAGCTAAAAAACAAGAGAGTATAAAGGGCTTGGGCGCCTGGGTGGCTCAGTCGTTAAGCATCTGCCTTCGGCTTGGGTCATGATCTCAGGGTCCTGGGATCGAGCCCAGCATCGGGCTCCCTGCTCGGCAGGAAGCCTGCTTCTCCCTCTCCCATTCCCCCTGCTTGTGTTCCCTCTCTCGCTGTGTCTCTCTCTGTCAAATAAATAAGTAATAAAATCTTTAAAAAAGAGGGGGGGGGCTGTCATGAAAAGTAATAGTTCATGATCACAGTTTTCTCTATATTCTCCTCCTACCTTGACCTGATTTTTTAGAGCTCTGCATTTACTTGAATATTGCCAACTTGCTGACATTCACAGTCTAGGTTTTAACAGTGGTTAAGTCTTCTGTGCTTTGGATACAGAATGATTAAAAATAAGAAACTGCAATAGCTTTCTAACCGGTCTCTCTGTTTCCACCTCTGCCCTTTCCGGTCTGTTCTTGCTGTCACAGCCTGAATGATCTTGTTAAAGATCATGTCACTCATCTGGTCTCATGCTCTGCCATGGCCCCCATTCACTGGGGGTGAAAGCCAGAGTCCCTCCTAAGGGTCTAGAAAGCCAGACACAACTGCCCACTTCCCTCTACCCAACTCCCTGCCCACCTTCCAGTGCTTTCTCTCTTCTTCTCATTTGCTCAGAATCCGCCACCCTGGCCTTTTTGCTAGGCAAGAAACCCTAGGCATCAGAGGCTTACTCCTCACCAGATTCAGATCTTTCTTTAAATGATGTCTTCTTACCCAATCTTAACATGCAGTTTGCTTCACCATCCACATCCTATCCCTCGTGGCCTGTTCTTTCCCCGTTGCACGTAACCCTACATAATCTCCTCTGTGGCGAACTATAAGGTATTATCCGCCTCCTTTAGGATGTAAACCATATGGATGTAGCTCACAATGCGAAGGCTGGTTTGTTTTATTTTCTGTCTTGTTTGCTGGTCTAGCCCATGTGCCTAGACAACGCCTGGTGCTTAGCAGACACTCAACAAACGTTGGTTGAATGAATAAGTAGAACTTCTCTTATTATGATCAGATAAACATTGTTTATTGAGAATTGAGGATCTTCTGATTCTATTTCCTTCTCTATGGTTCCAATGTCATTAGCTCCATGCAACTTAAGGAAAAACGTTCAAATTGATTCTGCTTTCTTGTTCTCTTCTGAAGCCAACAAATAGAAGGACATATCATCCAAGTAGGAGGCAATTTGAAGGTGGCATGATTTCAAGCACTTGTTCCTTTTTCATAAAATCTCTCCTCTATTGTAAAATGTCTTTAATCCAAGCTATTCTCTGACAGAGACATTCCTATAGACCCTTTCGTTCTGAACAGTGTTATGAAGGCTCTCATGATATTCTTGAGGCAAGAAGTAGATGAAAAGAATATTAGCTACCTAATTTTGGGTACCTACTATGGATAAGATTCTCTGTATACGTAAATCAGTGTTCCCGACCCCTTCCATTTACTATGTAGCAGTCAAGTGTAAACTTCTGTCCCAAATGATTGGGAAGTCATCCTCTCTCCCTGTGCTCTTTGGAGGGTTCTCAGGCCTGGCTTGCGTTCTGCCAGCTCCCAACGCCTGACCGGTCCAGCTCCTGGTTCTCTGGTCACCAGCAGCTTTCTTACCATGCCCAGTGATCACTCGAGGGTGGCGTAAGAAATCAGAAATGGAAAAGAAAAGAAAGCTCTCTTGCATCTCAAGTCCATAGACTGTATTCCCACATGCATTTTCTTTTGCTAGTTCTGGCCGAACCTCTTGCTGGGGCCCACTCCTGCTGAATGGACCACTTTTCCTCATGCTCTTCCTTAGGGGAGCCTGGATACTCCAGTTGTGATCCTCCCTGTCTCTGTGAAGTGCCTATTTCAGTCTTTTGTCCAATTTTCCATTGTTATCTGTCTTTTTCTTGGTAAGGAAGAGAGGGGTGAGTTATGGGGCCCCCAACCACCAATCTAAGACAATCAACATTTATCCTGCAACTAACAGAAGAAATTAGAGGAAATATAGCAGATATTCAAAATAACTGTTTGACTTTAGTTTGCACTGAAGCAGAACTGACAGGATAAAGCAGCCTGTACTTCACTTACTCTGTTCTGTACACACTTCAGGTCGGTGTTACTCCTACTGTTCACTTCTGGGGAGTTAAGATAGTATAGAAGTTTAGAGTTAATTGCATCATGTTGTATAAATTAAACTAATTTAATTATTTTTCACAAGACCGACTCGTTTTCAGCTTCATAATACAGCTTAAAATGGAACTGTCTGGAGGACCATATACAAGACCTATCAGAAAATAGCTTTAGTTAACAGCATCCTATGATATAGAGGTGATTTCTACTTCTACTTACTATTTCCCCCGAAATCAATATGAATATCATTAGTCTGCAGTTGCAGGAATCTACGTTGCTTTAAATATGGAAACATAGTTGCCATGCATTTTTTTAAAAGATTTTATTTATTTATTTGACAGAGAGAGACACAGCGAGAGAGGGAACACAATGCCATGCATTTTTTAAAAAATAAATGTTTTAATTGAAGTACAGTATACATATGGAAAAGTCTCCATGCTATAAGCACACAGTTTGATGTATTTTCATAACACATCTGTGTGTCCACAATTTATATAAAGAGGTAGAACATTAGCAACCAGAAGGTCTCTTCATGCTCCCTTTTAGTTATTATTTTCCCAAAGGTAACCGCTATTCTGACTTCTAACACCAAAGATGATTTTGCTTGTTTTTGCACCTGATATAAATGGAATCCTATAGTATCGACTTTTTGTGTGTATGTCTACTTTTGTTCTTGAGATCATCGATATAGTTAAATGCAGCATGCTTTCATTACTGTATACTACTGTATACTGTATATACAATATAGTCTATTGAATGACTACACCACAATTTAAAAATTCATTCTAATATGGATGAAAATGTCTTTTGTTGCCCTTGGATACATTTCTGTTGAGCATATGTACACTTGAAGCTTCAGCAGGTACTACCGAAGAGCTTACGAAAGCTCTTGTATTATAGACTCCCTCCAGCATGAAATGATAGTTCTAATTGCTCTTTAGTCCTGCTAACATTTGTTATTCTTAGTCTTATAAAATTTTACTCATTCTAACAAGTGTGTAGTGGTAACCTCATTATAGTTTTTTTTTTTTTTAATTTATTTGACAGAGAGAGAGACAGCCAGAGAGGGAACACAAGCAGGGGGAGCAAGAGAGGGAGAAGCAGGCCCCCCGCAGAGCGGGCAGCCCGATGCAGGGCTCGATCCCAGGACCCTGGGACCATGACCCGGGCCGAAGGCAGACGCCCAAAGGCTGAGCCACCCAGGCGCCCCTTAATTTTCATTTTCCTGATGATTAATGAGGTTGAGGACCTTTCCCTGTTTATTGCCAATTTAGATGCTTTCTTTTGTGAAGTGCCTATGTAAGTCTTAAGTGCAATGTTCTATTATTTATCTATCTTTGTAAGAATATTTTAAATAGGCAGGGTTTAAGTCTTCTGCCAATGTATTACAGATATCTTCTTCCACTTGTATTTTGTCTTTTCATATACTTAATGTTGATTTTTTTACATACAGAAGTTCCTAATTTTAAAAAAGTAAAATTTATCACTATTTTCCTTTAGAGTTAGTGGTTTAAGCACTTGTTAAGAACTTCTGGCTACTCCAACATCATAAATATATTTTCTTATGATATCTTCTACAACTTTAAAATTTTACTTTTCAAATTTGGATCTGCAATGAATGTAATAGGAATTGATTTTTGCTCATGGTATGAGGTAGGGGTCAAAATTAATGTTTTCTTCCATGTGGATATCCAATTGATTACTTAGCATAATTTGCTTGACTAATAACAGTGGATTGATAACAATTATGATGAGAGTTGAGAATTTGCAGGATGATACTCAGAAAACTATATCACAACGAAAACAAACTACACTAAAATAAAAGCCAACAAAGAGCAAAGACTGGGTGGTTGGCCATGAGTGAAGGCCATATTGGGGCATGTAATAACATACCTTCAAAATTACTCCCTATGTGGCTGGGAAATGAGCATAGAACCTCCTTTTGAAAAATAACCTGATTTCTAAATTCATCACACCTGGTATCCCTGTGAACATGACATTTACACAGGTATTCAGAATTCTTACCCATATATAGCCTCATTCCTTCCGTGCATTATGTTCTTTTACATTATATGATATCTTCTACATTTATGTAATATTAATTCTCTATTTCCAAGCTTCACATAGAATCACAGAATTTATCATTCTTTGTATCCTATGATGGGAGGTGAAGGAAAAAAAAACTTATATAAAAATGCACAAAGAAAAAAAACCCTAAATTCTATTTTGTTGATTAGTTCAGGAGAGTGTATCTACTTTTCTTTTTTATTGAATTTGGAATTGCTATTATGTAGTTCAGTACTACATGGAATAATTCTTAGTCTTATAAAATTTTATAAGCCCCTCCCCTTTATCCACAGGGGATACCTTCCAGGTCCCCAGTGGATGCCTGAACCCATGGATAGTACCGAACCCCATATATTCTATGCTTTTTCTTATATATACCTATGATAAAGTTTAATTTATAAATTAGGCACAGTAAGAGGTTACCCGCAATAACTAATAATCAAATAAAACAATTATAACAATATGCTGTAATACAAGTTGTGTGAATGTGGCCTTTCTTATATCTTATTGTACTGTACTCACCCTTCTTTTTGTAATGTTGTAAGAGGATAAAATGCCCATGTGATGAGATGAATGACATAGGTGGCATGACGTAGCGTTAGGTTACTACTGATCTGGTGATTCACCAAAAGGTTCTACTTCTGGGCCACAGTTTCCCATGGACAGTGGAAACCTTGGTAAATGAAACCATGAGTAAGTGGGGGACTACTGTGCATTTAAATCCCCCAGCATATTATTAGAACAGTCTATTAAATTATGCTTCTACGAGATGTATCCATCTTTTTGCATATGAATATTATGTAAAACTATGGTCATGCATTTCATTTGCTCACCACAGTGTGACTTGTGGGGGTATAGTTTGTCTCTGAGCATTTAAAAACTAGTTACAGGCTATTGGATCAGATCGGAGAACAAAACATTTGATAACTTGTTACTTTTTATTAAGGATAATAAATGTAAATGCATGTTTCAGAAGTATTAAAGATGGCTATCTTCATGACTTTGATTTATCAAGGGACTAGAGGAAGCTGACATAGAATTTAAAATGAGAACTATTTATTGACTGTTTATAGGAGGTGTCCTTCAGGAAGGGGGGTTGATATGTGGTTGTGTGGTGCTCTGTGATGGAGGGAGAGCCTGGAAGTCCCAGGGTGAGGAGGTGGAGTTTTAGCCCCACTTTAAGTTAAGCTGAGCTATACATGATTAAAAAATAAGCTATCTGCAGCTTTTCCTAACCAGTGATTCTTCAGTGACCTTAGGAAACCTGCCCACTGGACAGAATTCAGGCATTAATTAACAGAAAGACCAAAGAAGGAGCTTATAAAGGAGATGGCAGAATTAAATAGGAGGGAGGGTATTTTTTCTTGAAAGATTCGAGGAGATGTGTCTCTGTTGAATGGCATGTACTGAATTTAATTCAGTTTTTCTGCTGTCTTTGCTGGAGCAGATAGCAACACGGAGTGTAAAATTGGGGATGACATCAGTCTTGGACTTGGCTCATATACACGTCAACCGTAAACTCTACCGCCTACCACAAACAGATCTCCAACTAAAAGCAAATAAAAAATTAACTCTGTTCTGCAAGTCTTATCTATAATCCAGGACCTGTAGTTTTATCCTGCTAATGAAATATTCAAGTATTTGGTTCTTTTACAGTCTTATTTTGTGTTTGAATTTCCTTTTACCTTCATAAAATTCTTAACCTTGATCACACTTCTCTTTGGTTCTGTGACTCTTTTCCCAGTTGAATTTTCCAATTCATTAAAAAAAAGAAACAAACAACTCCCCCAAGAGTCCTGTATATTTCCCAAATGTGCCTTTGCTTTCTTTTTGCTTACTTTTAAATTTGTCCTACTTTTCAGCAGGACATACAACTTTAGGTGTGGCTCGAGTTCTATTTTCATGTAGAATTGTGACCTGACAGATGTTTACCATAGTATTAAATTTTGCAATTGCTTTTTCAACTGTTTCTTTGCTTTATTGTATCTTCATGTGAAGCCCTGAGTTCTTCTGCTAGCATTTCACAAATAATTATTTTAGTTGTCTCCGAAATACTATGCCTGGAGTGAGCATCCCTTAGCCTCTTGGAATATTTATACAAATCTATTTTTTGAGGTCCATGCCTAATAAAACTGCAGCTGTCTCTCTCTCTTAGGAGAAGGAAGGGACAACAGCTCTTGAGTAAGAAATATTATTACTCAGGAATAAAAACACCAAAACAATTTCGTTACCTGCATTCAAAATGTGGTTATGCTGACAGAGCCTTTAGACAATGTTTGCAGGGTAAAGAACCTCTCTATTCCTGAGAATCGAAGAGAAAAAAAAAATCAGGAAAGTGGGGGCTTTCTACTGCTTTCTCCCTGAATGAGACCTCTGAAGACATGAAAGTACTTTGCAAGGACGCAAACTCTGTTTGTGAGTTTCACTGGAGAGCCACCGAATCAACTGCCCATGGGGATGTATATCCTGATATAAATCCAAGAAGGTGCCATCTTGTGTTTGAATGATAACAGTGATATCTCTCCCAGGGAAGATTTGAATCAGACAATTAAAACAGAGTTTCTGTAAGTTTCTCTATGTTTTTCTTTCAAGGGAAAGGGATATTTATGTTGTGTTGTGTCTTTTTTTTTTTTTATGTTCTTCCTTATTGAGACCAAAACTATGGCCCTAAATCGGTTGATTCCCCCACCCCGTCTCTAACATAGGGTCCAGCTGTAGCTGAAACCCGATGCTATTTCCCAAATGGATTTCATATCATCCATCCAGCTGCAACTAAGTGACAGAAAGGTAGCTTGCTGATGGATATCTTGGAATATTCAAATTCCTGCTTCTCAAGCTGGGGTGGGAGGGAGAGAATTATTGAAACAACAACAAAAAGCTGCTGACCTTTGTCACCCATTTGCAACTAACCTCTCAAGCTCTGATGAGGCTTCAGTGATCTCCCATGTGAAATTAGGGTAAAGGCCCTGCCCTTGAGCTCAACTTCCCAGAGCCTCTGTGTGGGCTGCATCTTGCTGTCCTGCTGGACATTAGCAAGAGGGGATTTGATGTTCCTCTCATTCTTGGGATAGATGGTAAGAAATTGATGAAAATGCAGGGTCCTGGTGCCTAAAAGAGGAAATGATAGCTAAAAAACAAAATAGTCTAGCAGATGACAAGTGGCATAGAGCAGTGACAGACATATCACCTTGGTAAGGAATTTGTTCATTAGTGCAATGGGCATCCTAGGTGAGGGCTGGGAAATTGCTCTTGAGGATGGAAATGGAGGTGATGTCTCCAAGAGAGGTGGCCATATTCCGAAAGGGAAACAGCTGCTGCAGCAGTGTGAGGTGACTAGGATTGGCTTAGGGCGAAGGAGGTGCAGGACATCAGCTTGCCCCAGGAACCATACCCCTGTGGAAGTTGTAATAACACACCAAACACCAGGAGGAACAACTGTTGAGGAATGTCTTGCAACATAAATGAGTGCTGGCTGCATCCTTTTAGATGTCTTATTGTTTCCTCTAGGACATTACACATTCTCTCCCCAGATTTTTCAGTTGTGTTCTATCTTCAAATACAAAAGACAAAATGCTTCCCAGAGTCCAGAGGGCCACTGTGACCACAGGATCTCTTTGACCCAGGGAAAGGGCCCACTCAGACAGCATCATACTGGAGGAGGAAGACTTCCAACTGGAACAACAAACATGTCACTACTGTGTCCTGGAAGGTCCAACTATCTCCACTTACAAGAATCTTACGCATCTCGATAAAGTTCGGTAAGATGCCCACAATGCCTACATTGTTTTCTTCTGGCTGTGAGAATTAGGAGGTTTTGCTGTGTGAACCTAAGGACTTGTGTAAATTTCAAAGCTTCCAGAGGTTTACAAACCATCATTCCCAAGCAGTTATGAGGAAGCCTGTTATCCCCACTACTTGATATTGAAGGACAAAGGTCATGCTTCTTGGAGCAGGATGGGGACATTGCCTACCAGTGTGAGATATAGTGAAGTTCAGTGGGAAAATGAGGAATATTCAGAAATAGGATCAATCAGAGGTAGTTACCAATAATACAGAAGAGAGGGAAGAATCAAAGGTGATGTGGAGATTTCTAGCTTGCTGAAGTGAGTGAATAAATGATGGTGTTTCTTTCCCATCAGAGGAAGATAGAGTGTGGAGTACCTTTAGCTGCTCAGTTGCATGGACCAAGCAGGCTGATGTCCAGCTGGTTTGAATGAGGATGGCTGTAGAGGTTATGGAAATACTAAAATATTTCCATGTTAAATGGTTTCCATTAAATGTCCCCATTCCTTTCAATGTCATTAAAGCCCCCCAACCACTGCTGTCTCCTCTGGGGTCCCTTGATTTACTTACTATTTATTAATAGTGGTGGCCCCACTGCTATAATTGGAATCTATGCTCATGTTATAACAGTTTTAAAATATTTTGTATATCACCCTTGGTCCCAAGGGATGAGGGCATTGTAGGGAGGGTGTCTATGGCTGGTGTAGGAGAAAAAAAGAAGAAAAAAATAGAAATTTATATCTCAGAAGGGTATCAAGGTATGTTAGTCTGCTTGGGCTGCCATAACAAAGTCCCACCGACTGAGTAACTTAAACAGAAGAATTTTATTTTTTTTCACAGTTTTGGAGACTAGAAGCCCAAAATCAAGGCATTGGCAGGGTTGGCTTCATTCTGAGGTCTCTTTCTTTGGCTTGTAGATGGCTGTCTTCCCCTGTATCTTCAGATGTGTGTGTGTCTATGTCCTAATCTTTTCTTCCTATAAGGACATGTCATGTTGGAGTAGGGTCCACCTCAATGACCTCTTCGAATCTTAATTACCTTTAAAATAAAGTCACATTCTGAGGTCCTGGGGGTTAGGACTTCAACATATAAATGTAGGGGGGACAGAATTCAGCCCATAACACAAAGCAAAAGACTAGAATGTAAATTCAAACCACATTGGCAAAAACAGGTTCAAAACCAAAATGCGGCATCAGGAAAGATGAGAATGTGGGTAGGGGGCATGAGAGGGTGGCAGGAGGAGTTTAGAAGCTAGAGTGCCAGGTGGAGGGCTTTAGTAGATCCTAACTAGTTTCCTTGACTGTGGTAATCAATAGCTATTTGAACATAGAACAACTGAGAAACCAGGCTTGATGACTCTGGGTTCTGCTAAGGGAAAGGTATCTTTAGGATTTGCAGCTGGAGATTTCCAGAAAGCTGTTGGAGGTCAGAGTTTGAGCTGAGAAGGGTGCTCTTCCTTAGAGTGCAGATTTAGAATTCAGCCACACTCAGTTGTTGCTGGATCCCACTCCTACCTCCAATAGTGTGGGGGTCTGTGTCAGGGAAGTGGACTGCTTCTGGCTTACTTTGTGGGCTCTCATCATCTGCCATAAATATTATGCTTATTGGGGGCTCATTGTCAGTCAGCTGGTGTCACCTTGAAATAACAAGCTGGGCTTCCTGTGAATCAGCCATAGCCACTCACCTCAGAGATCCTGCCTGAAGGGTCTAAATTCAGAACCATTAATTAATTCCTTCCCAGTGTCCAGGGCATGGGGAGCTTAAGCCCTCCCATTTCCCCTTATTGCTGCTGGCTGGGTAATGTCATGCAGGTCTCCCTTTTAATTTAGCAGTGTCTTATTTGACAAGCATCTAGATCACCCTTACCCTGTTTTCTTGAGCGAAAGAAAGAAAACAAGAGATCAAGGCACTGATGCATCAGCCCTGCAGAAAAATGGCCAAGATTATAATATGTTATATTTAGATCTACAATTTACCTAGGGAAGATAATTGGGAAATTAAGTTGCCTGTTTGGGAAGTCAGCAGTCCTTCTGTTTTCGTCTGGCTGTGCAGTCTTGTAAATGTTCAGGGCTTCAATACCTTCAGGTACTTATAACTAATTTAAAAAATTGGAAGATTCTGTGTATAAACTGACTGATTTAATGAGATAAGTCAAAAGGGGAAATGGCAGGGGGAGTTTCTGGTAGTAATCGGTTGTTACATTTTCCACATTGCCTTTCTAATCCATTCTGTTGCAAAAAGTTAGGTTTTCAGATTGTAGAAGTCCATGGAAATAAGTGCTACTTAAGATGAAGAGAGGGACGTCTCCACCGCACCCAGAGAGGTTCCTGGGAGTTCAGCAGCCTCTCAGCCTGCCCTATTTTGCAGGGAAGAGAGTCTGCCTTCCTGATGGCAGACCTGAGGTTGTAGAGTCATGGACTAGGGAGGGAAGTCTTAATTGGAAGCTTTCAATGTTAGATTTTTCTGGAGACTCCATTTAGCCAACCCTTTAACAGGGAAACCAATCCTTTCTGTATATAAACAAAAGAGAAAAGAAATGTCCTCTCAAATGAGGTCATCTCTGAAATTGAGAAACCCTAAAATGAAGTGTTGTATCGGTTTGCAAGGGCTGTCCTAACAGTGTACCCCAGGCTGGGGGCTTAAACAACAGAAAGTCATTTTCTCACAGTTCCGGAGGCTGGGAGTCTGAGATCAGGGTGTGGGCTGAGTTAGTCTTCTCCGAGGCCTCCTGCCTTGGCTTGTAGATGGCTGTCTTCTCCTTGTGTCCTCACATGGTCTTCCCTCCATGCGTGTCTGTGTCCTAATCTCTCCTTGTTGGGATTAGGGCCCACCCTTGTGACCTTATTTGACCTTAATGACCTCTTTAACAAAGTCTCTAAATACAGTCACATTCTGATGTACTGGGGGTTAGGACTTCAACATACGAATTTGGAGGACACCATTCAACCCATAAGAGACATGCATCTTATTTTGCAAAACAAAATTATAGAGGCTTTTCCTCTTATTCCTTATTTCCTTTTTCACTGTGTCACCTGCATTTCCTGTGTCAACTTCGATAATAATTCAAATTATCAGCTCTCTCTCTCCCTCCCAATTTCTTACACATACCCACTCACCCACCCGCCCACAGGGTCTTTCCTATCTCCAAGCCATTTTCTGATTATTGAAAGAAAAAATGCATTCTTCTTTCATAGACAGTTTCCTGCCATTTCTCACTGGGTCCTGGGATCAAAGGTGAGCCAGACAACTCTATTAGGTCACGCCTGAATAAAGCAAAATCCCTAAGTTCCGTAAAAGATCTCTTTTGTTACCTCACTTAGGATATTTCACAGAGAGAGGCCCTGGGGGAGGCTGTGGCCCCCCATCAATGATAGAGGCAGCCTGGTCACAGGTTACTGCAAAGGGCAAGTGATGATTCAGTAAGAATCGTCACTGTTCCTCTTGCTTCAGGGGCTGTAGGAAGTTGGGGACAACATTTACCGGCTGGCCGGGTGTTCCTGATGTCAGCTCAAGCCTGTTCTTGCAGACACACACAGTTCGGGCTTCACAAGGCTTGTTAGTGTGGAAGTGGAGGTAATCATCAGATGCCTGGTGGTCCCTCTGCTGAACATTTTAGAGTTTTCTGTCCATAGGTGCTAGTTAAAGCATGGACATACGTAAAAGTTTCTCTGGGGAGAACATTTGGAGTGAGAGGAAACAGATTAATGCCTGGGGAACATCAACATTTCAGATTCAGAAAAGGGTCTTGCAAAGCAGCCAGGAAACCAGAAGCCTAGAGCTGAGAGGAGCCATGGAGATCCAGGGTAGAACAAGGTTTTCAGAGAGGGAGTGGCCAAGGGTGGCCAGGGCTGCCGAGAAGTCAATCTGTGATTCCTGAGTAGCTAGGAGCTGGCAAGGATCTCTAGAATGCTTTGTCTAGTTTTCTCAGGCCTCACTTCCCGGGGACATCTCTAGCGGTGCCCCTTGGGGAGGGGTCTTTCCCTTGAGGCTTTCTTCTAGTAGTTGGCTGGTGCGGAATGATGAGCCTCTGGGCCTCGTCTTATATTTTGGCCACTGTGGGGCAACCTATTGTGCACCAGTTCTAGCCACCTTCCAGCAGGGGCAACCTGACTGTCCTCACACATGGCTCTTGCTTTGGGCCTTATGCTTCTCTGTGGTCCCAGCATGTGGGGGAGCCACTAGGACCTGATCAGCTGAGTTAACTCAGTGCACAGGAGTGATTGCCTTGTGGGGAGCCTATGATCAGAGGGGGGCAGGCAGCAGCCAATGGATAAATGCTTCCTCCTTTCTTCCCTTGGGACAAGAGTCCTGCAGGATTAAGCTACCGGTTGCCTACTATTGTGGCCAACCCCAACTCTAAAAACACATCTTTATGTTGACTCACCTCTTTTGTGCATTGCTTGCTCTCCTCTGGCTCCTTGGATCATCCTCCCCAGTAAAATTCTTGCAACAGTTCTGGGGAGAAATTGAGGCTAGGAGAGTCAGTCTGGGAAGAGTAGGATTTCTCAAGTCAGACAGCAACACGGGTAAGAGGTGATAAGAGGAGGGATGATAATCCTTGATGGGCAATAGCTCCACATTCCTAGGGCTCTCACCTTAGCCTTAGTGTGGTTGAATGATATGTGCTCCAGGTGGAAAGTGAAGCTCTGACTTAGGTCAGGGGTCAGCAAACTATAACCTGTGGCTTATTTTTGTATGGCCTGGGAGCTAAGAATGATTTTCGTATTTTTAAAGTGTTATGAAAAATAAAGAATATGCAACAGAAACTGTCCTGTGTGTCCCACAAAGCCTAAAATATTTACTACTCTCTTGCCTTTATAGACAAAATTTGCTGATCCCCAGCTTAGGAGACAAGGTGCCACGTTAACAATGAGAAAGTGAAAACAGCCATGGCAGCTAGCCCATGATGTTATCAATGAAGATGAACAACACTCACAGAATATAAACAATATTTAGACAAGGCCACTCAGTGCTGTAGAACGAGGCAGAGATAAGAGCACTCCAGGACCGTATAGAAACAACATAGAGACAAGGACACTGTGCAACTCACCCAGAACAAGTAAACATTCTACTTTTCCAACTAACATCCAAGACTTCTTGCTGATTGTTACTTGGTCCCTGCTTCAACCCTCCTGCCTCCTAATTAGAAATTACCAAGGTGCCCAGTCCCTGAATTGTGTACCTATCCTGTTAGCATTCAGCCTCAAACCACCTTTGCTTCTTCTTTCGAATTCTCTAGCAACGGGCAAATCCTAAAAGAAGCCGGTCTCAATTCCCCATCACTGAGATATCCCATGGGTCTGTGGAAATAAACCAAGATCACCCAAATGAGGACAAGCACGGGCTATTTATCCAGAACCTCCTATAGCAGGGGAATCTGCCACCATCACTGGCGTTTGGCAGACTCATTGGGAGGCAGGGGAGTGGAAAGCTTTATAGAAAATAAAAAGAAAGCTTCAGGGTGCCTGATTGGAGCTTGGGGAAGCTATAGGTAAGCTAATTAGAAGCAGGGCATCCTATGTGATTGTTTAAGGGAGCATATTTGGCTTTCTCTGGTTGTTCCTGACTTGGCAATGGGGACAAAAATCAAGGAAGCTGACATTCATCAAGGCTTGGGTGTTTTGGGCTGATTGCTACACGGGTTGTGGTTTGGCTTCCTGGGCTGGTTGCTCAGAGGTGTGGTTCCAGTCTACTGTGGGTAAAACAACACCCACTAATTTAAACCAGGTTGTTTGACTACAAAAGATTCCTGGTGGTTGTTGGTGACTGGACTTGGACAACTGTATGAGTGCAAGGACAGCTATAAGAATCACAGAGTAAGCTGGGTTTTGTTAACTTCACTGAAGCTTTAATAAAAGAAAATGATACCCTCATGTCAGCCAAATGTGAAAGGCTGGAGGCCCCTAGGAAGGGCTCGAGGGCCCCAGGATCTCTCTCAGCCAGAGGCAGACTGGAGATCTATGAAGACCTGGCCTGGAGCTAGTGGTCCTCAGGGTGATGCTCATCCTCCTGGAGGCCTGCCACCTGTTATCTTTGGCAGATCCACGACCAGGATCAGGTCTCAGAGCCCTGCAAACACAGGGACAGAGCAGATCCTCGTCACCATTCGGTTGAATGTTCTGTATTCTTGAAGTCGGCGTCGGCCACTACGGCAAAACAGCTGGAATTCTGCCTTTTCTTTCACTAAAAGTGATTCTTACAGCAGGGGGAAGCAATTTTTTTTTCCTGTAATGGACCAGATAGTAAATATTTTCATCTTTACAGGACATTTGAACATGGTTGCCCCTCCTCGACTCTGCCAGTGAGTCAACACAGTGGCAAACACACCAATGGCTGGCTGTGGCTGGGTTCCAATAACACTTTAAACAGGTAGTGGCCAGATCTGGCCCACAGGTTGTGTTGTGTCAACCTCTGTTGCTCTGATTTCATTTCTATGCTGAGAGAATGAGAGTATTGATCTCAGGCTATGCTTCTCACACTTAAGCAAGCATTAGAATCATCTGGAAAGCTAGTGAAAGCACAGATTCTTGCACACTACTTCCAGAGATTCTGATTCAAAGAGTCTGGAGGGGGCCTGGGCACTTGCACATCTAACATACTTCCAGATGAAGCTGATGCTGCTGGCCCAAGGACCATGGTTTGGGTAGTGAAGGTCTGAGACCATACTTGTCATCCCTGGCTGCAGAGGAGATTTTCTAGAAGAACTGATGCCTCTGCTCTACCTGAGACAAGTAGGATCAAGCTTCTGACCATTTTAGAAGTCCCCCAGAAGATTCCAGTGTGAAGTCAGGGTTGAGGTCCCCTGGTGGAATGTGGCTCCCCAACTAGCAACATCAGCATCACCTAGAATTTGTTAGAAATGCAGAATCCTAGGCCTCTCCTTGACCGAATGAATCAGAGTTTGCATTTTAATGGAATCCCTAGCTGATTGATGTACACATTAAAGTTTGAGAAATGGGGCTCTAAAGAAAGGAATAAGCTTAACATTTACAAGTTCCTTTTTTTCCTGCTATGTGCCAGGCCTTGGGCAGGCTCCTTACCTCAATCTCTCCTAGATTTGTCTGTATTAGTTTTCTACTGCTGCCCTAACAATTTACATGGACTTCATAGCTGAAGACCATACCCCCTTATTATCTCACAATTCTGTAGATCAGAAGTCTGGCAGAGGCAGTTGAGCTCTTTGCTTGGGGTCTCCCAGGCTCAAAGTAGGGTTTTGGTGGGCTGGCTCTGGAGAAGAAGCCACTTCCCAGCTCATCCCAGCTGTTGGCAGAATCTAGTGCCTCCTGGATATAGGATGGAGGCCCCTATTCCCTTGTGGACTACTGGCCAGGGGTTATTCTCAGCTTCTTGAGGCCACTCTGGGTCCCTTTTTACATTGTCCCCTTCCTCTTCCAAGATACCAGCCATGCGTCACATTTCTTCTCATGCTTCCAGTTTTTCTGATTTCCCCTTCTGCTACCAGCTAGAGAAAACTCCCTGCTTAAATTTAATGAGTTCCCATGATCAGATTAAGTTCACCTGGATAATCTCCATTTTTCACTAACTCAAAGTCAACTGATTAGTAAGCTTAACAACATCTCCAAAATCCCTTTGGCCATGGGCATGATCTCCCATCACAGTCCCAGTCCTGGGAGCTAGGGCTGAAGATCTGTGGGCCATTGAACAATTCTGCCTTCCACACTGCCCAGACCACATGACTTACAAGTAAGTTTTAGAGCCAGAGTTTGAATTTAGGTTTGTCTGACCCCCAAACTCACAGTAACACTATTTTGTAACTTGCCTTTCAGTGGGGAAAACAAATGTGTTACAGAGAACTTTATAGTTATCAACAAGCATTCCCATTTATTGTATGGTTTGGCCTCATAAGAAATTCCTTATAAGGCACTGCTGTTCCTTTTTGTGGATGATGAGACCAGGGATTGAGAATGCCTATTTGTTCAAGACACTAAAGGCAGAAAATAGCAGATTAAGGACTGAAGAATAGCTCTTGATTCCAAATCCCCTCCTTTTCCCTTTAAATCATCAAAATCCATTAATTTGTTGTTTAGATCATCCTCATTATCTAATTGGGAAACATTTACTGGGACAGAATAAAGAAAGTAGCAGAGCACGTCCCAATTGGATGCAATGTTTGAATGCTACACAAGTGAGTCTTGTGTAGAAAAATGGGCCCACCTGTTATGCTAATTAAAGATGAATTCTACCCAAATGCAGAGCAATACTCCATTCAAGTCCTAAAACTTATTGTTCTTAAAGACGATAGTCAATGAATTCTCAAACCTAATTTAGAAAACAACCAATTCATGAAACAAAACCTTTTTACTGAAATTGCAAGTCAATCAAGCAATTGTTTTTGAGAAATGACAGGATTTTGGATATATCTCCTGTGTGATTAGGGAGTTAGCCCCTTCACAGAAAAAGCTTAAGAGGAGATCATGGAAACATCCTATTGCCAGAGACTCTCTTCAGTTCATTCCCTTGTTTCTAATGCAGAGAAAACAATGTAGCTTGAAAGAATGTACCTACAATTAAAAAGCTAGGATTCTTTTGGAGGTCAGAAGGATGGCTACATGTTAAGTTTTTCTGGGCATGGCCAACTAGGATGCAGGCCTACAGAGCATCTCTCACCTGAGCCCCCATACACTTTAATTATTTTTTCATCTCCTCTTGGGGCAAAAGTTGTATCTAGTGAGAAACTATCCTTACACTGCCAGTTCAGAACTTATTTTATGTTTAAAGAATGGCCGATCATTTGTTCTAATGAAAAAGGCCAGAAATTCAGTTGTATCCTGGGCCGGTTTCCTTGTCATCATTTATAGATGCAAGGAGCTCTGTCACAATCTGGGATGCAGTCTATGATTTAGACAAATTATGGAAAGAATTAGGCCTCAGTCAGGTCAATTTTGTTAAAAGCCTTCAGATCTTGGAGGATCAAGGAATGTAAGAGAAAGGTTAACCCCCAAGAACTCCTGGTTGGTGAGCAAACACATCAAAGAGAAATCACATTGTTCCCTTGTCAACTTCTGATGTTGCGATAACCAGCTGATTTCAAGAGACTTGGAGTGATAAACATGAACAGGTTACAAGGCTGGGACTCTTTCATTATGTCCATTTAGCTGGGACTTTTATCCCTTTATTTTTCATGAGGTGGGTTATTTTAACAGTAAATGCTTGTAACAACAGCCAACACCCAATCTGTCATTTTCAATACAGTCTTTCCTAAGAGGATATTTCTAGCAGATCGTGCTTTCTGTCCATCATTTCCATAAATGGCTGTGGCCTCCCAGGCAGAAAAATAAGGTGGATCTAAGGAAGAGCTGGTGGAGTAAGTCATTTTTGTCTCTTTATGTTGGTTTGAGAGCATCTGGTCTTTTCCAACCATTTTTTGGAGAGAGAATTGGTTGTGAGAACAATGTGGATGTTGATGGAGAAATAGAAGGTGGGCCAGAATGGTCAGTAGTCTATGTGACAAATGGTGATATGGATGTCGCTATCTGAGAACATGTGTATTCATGCCCGCAGTGCACATGCAAAGATAATTGGGACATGGTCCCCTCCATCAGTAATATAATACTGATGGATTAACATTCTAGAATTCATATTTTAGATTTGGTCATATGTCACTTAGGGAAGGTCATATGTCCCTCCAGCACAATCGTTTAAACAAATGCACAAAATGGAACTTCTCTCTAGGATATTTCTTTTTTTTAAATTTTTAAAAAGATTTTATTTATTTATTTGACAGAGAGAGATAGTGAGAGCAGGAACACAAGCAGGGGGAGTGGGAGAGGGAGAAGCAGGCTTCCCGCCAAGCAGGGAGCCCGATGCGGGGCTCCATCCCAGGACCCTGGGATCATGACCTGAGCCGAAGGCAGATGCTTAATGACTGAGCCACCCAGGCTCAGTCCTCTCTAGGATATTTCTGATGAAATTGCTTCTCAAGGTTGCAAATCAGTGCTCAAGACTCTTCTGAAAAGCAATTGTGGACATTTCATGCAGGAAATCAACTGCAAAAACTGTCATAGTTATTTGGGTTTTATTTATAGCAGGGAGGAGAATTAATAAACTGACATTGCATTTGTTCCAAATCTAAACTCGATGTCCCATTTTCAGAATATCTGTGTCAGCTCCACTCTGACAATTCAGAAAAAACAGAGACAAACAACAAACCAGCCCAGATACCAGAAGTGACCCGTGAACCAGTGACCAGTCAATACAAAAATCAGTTGGCTCTTCTTCTTCCTGGGTCAGGCTTCCCCTTTCCAACCAGAGGTTTTTAGGTTCCAATCTCTTGAGTCAATTGCTTTGAGAGGTGGGGATCTTCAAATTCCAGTCCATATCATTCATTTCCCTTTCATATAGATTTTTCTCTTCTCTCCCTTCCAGGGACATTGATTTTCTTCCTTGGGTTTCTGAGAAAGCTTTGCTCCCCAGGCATCTTTATCCAGCTTGCTGACCGAAGCATCATTCACACTTCTCCCATGGCCGTGAAGATTTGACACCTGCTGCTAGGGGCTCCAGGCTCCTCCCTCTGAAGGCCAGTGGTCTGAGTTTCTGGCAGGGGCCATGAGAAACGTTTGAGGGAAAGAGATTCAAGAGCTCTGATCTCTGAGAATGTAAAGACTGTCACAGGTGCTGGCTTTACTTACCACTCCTTTTAGATGGCACCTGCCATGAGCTTCTAAATTCTTCTAGTTCTTTGCAGACTGGCAATGGGCTCAGAGGGAAAGTTGTACCCCCCCATTGAGTTATACCAAGGGGCCCTCAGCACATCCCACTGCGGCCTCCCACACAGCAAACTCATTACCTCTGTGAGGAACGGAGATGCTATGAATGTCATGACAGCGAGGGTGATCTCTGAAACTCATTGTGAGCCTGGGGCTGAATGGTCATTATCAGAGATAACAATAGCTGGCATTATTCATATGGGCTTTACTGGCTATAAAACACACTCAGCAACACATCTCATTGGATTCTCACACTCTCGATGAGAGGCAGGTAAGGTATATATCATTCTGATGTCATTTTACAGAAGAGAAAAGAGCAGCCCTGGGGAAGTGAAGCAGCTCCTGGAAAGCAGCGCTGCTCAAGAATCCTCACCCTCCTGTGTTCTGGAAAACAGCTTACCGAAAAGAGCCATCTTTCCCCTGTGACTTAACACATGACTCACCAGTGTCTCCTTGTTTCCCCTGTGCAGTGGCCAGACCTCCAGTTCCCTGTCTCCGCCCCAGAAGGGATTAGCTCTTTGACCAATTGAGACAAAATACCTGCTAACTTGACTTGGTCAAACTCTTACCAGACTTCTCCCCTTCCTGGGTTTGACCTTTGAACTTTGACTCCCCTGAGGTTGAGCCAGCATCAGGATGTAGACCAGCTGCTCCCTGTGAGAACAGGCTGACTTCAGGGAAAGACATTTCCTGATCAGCTATCTGATCAAGTCTCCAGTCATCCCACTCCCCATACCTGGTTCTTGTCACCTAGCTTACCCCTCCCAGGAAGGAAAATTCCTTTTTGCCTGAACTTTGAGAGGATCTCAGGTTAGAGTGTTCTGCGGCAATAGTCACTTGGACTGAAGTTCCTCCTCACCTACGTCTTTCTTCGTAGGTAATGGAGTGCAGGCTAAGGATCAAAGGTGGCCTCCTGTCACCCAGCCTTGGTCACCCCCATGGTCCACTTGCTAGGGTGGGTGGTTGAATTGTGGCCCTGACTGTAGCCCCCACCTATTCCAGGCTTGATTCTCATGGCCCACGGGGCCCTTGCAGCACTGTGTCCTGCAGGGGTCTCTGGAATAAAGCTCTTTCACAGAACATGAAGAGCAATCTCAAAGGACCCTGGTGCTCCAGGGAAGGCTTGTGCTGCTATTTTTACACTGCTATCTTACCTGAACCTGAGAACAAGTTGTCTGTGTCCCACAAAGAGGTGAGTGGAAAGGAGGAATGGACAGGAATTCGGGATGGAAAAATGAGTCATCTTCCTAGTGGTTATGTTTTGTTTGGGATGAATGTCAGGGATGTCAGACATTTTTATTTGGAGGTGAGTTTAAAAACAATCCAAAGCAGCACCATTGTGTTCAGCTCAAAGAGCAGAGCTGAGGACCACATGTGTGCCAACATGCCGTTTAGAGATGCTGGAGGCACAGGGATGGATGGGTCGTCCTTCCCCTCAAAGGCTTTGTGGTCTCATGGAGGATCCATGTACATGACCTGGATTGGAGAAACAAGTGCAGAATTACCTGCCCAGTGGGCACCAAGCGTTCTGGTACTTGGCTAATCGTCTTGTAGCTGTGCAGCTTGTTGGCCCACTTCATACATTATTCTTTTCCATAATGCCAACCATAGTGGATTTCATGGAAAAATTCTGAATTTTGTTATTATATTGCTTTATAAGGAGGATAATCGATGGACTTTGCTGCCAGCATTTCTGTAGCTTGTTGATTCCTGTGTGTGGCTATGGGTCACACTCGTTCTGTACTCTGAAGGGCGCTCTGGAGAAAACTTCTCTAGGAGCTACCTGCAACATTACCTGCTTTTGCGGCTGGATTCCTTAAAATCCAATATATTCTGAAGGATGTGATCAATAAGCAGATGGTTCAAGCCCATGCACATGCCAAGAAATGAGGCATCTAATTAGCAGCTAGACCAGGGTGCGAGGCAGTTGCAGAAGGGGCGTGGGACCCCTTCCTGGGCTGGGAGACCCCCGGAAAAGACAATCAGGGCTGGTGGTGTGACGTGTCAACACAAGGTAGTTGTTCGAAGTGTGAACACAGCCTGGACCTTCAGGCTGTGCTCATTAGGACTTCGCAGAATCCCCAATTATCTTTTGACCTAGCCCTGAGCTAGGCCCCTTTTCATTGTCCCGAAAAAGGAGTCCATGGATCAAAAAGAACACCCAATTTGAAATTCTGCTTGGGTTTGGCTCTGAAGCTAAGCTGGTAGAACACAGCAAATGGGCATTCTCTGCAGCCAGTGACGGCCCCGGGGAAGGAGGAGAAGCGAGATGGTGGCAGAGGCAGGCTTCCGCGGGGGGCAGTTCGGTGCCCTGCATGCGGGTGCGGAGGAGACAGTTTGGGGGAAGAGGTCAACATACCCCCTGCAGTGAATCCCTGAGGGATGTTTCAGTTAGTCCAAGAGTCCCACTAAACACGTCAAGAGACTATGGACTCCTTCCCATTCCCGTCCCCTGTCTCTGGGCTCAGATAGGAACAAAAGGGGGCTTTTCTCTCCTCTGGGCCTGGAAAAACCCACTGCTCAGTGTCCCCTGGCACCAGAGGAGGCAACTGAGCTCGCTCCTACAGCACTTGCTGTGACAGGTGGAATATACTAGTGAGCTGTTGCCAGCCTGATGTTCCCCAGTGGACTGTTTGTTGTGCTTCCAGTGTTTTCCTGGGTAGGCCCTACATGATGTTTCTAACATGAAATGCAGACTCTGAAAGAGAAGACAGTGTCTGGAGTCTGGTCTATCCTAAGACAACTGTCCTAAGGCTCCTGGGGCTAATTAAGACAGAGGACGTCAAGGCTGTACCTGTGGGAAGTGACGGATCTCTCAAGTCCATTGACGCAGGTTTATGAATTCGGGTTAGCACCTTGACAACAAGTAAGCATATTAAAAACAGTGTCAGTGCAACTTTTTTTTTTTTTTTTCTCAATCTGCTTTCCCTTCTTCCTTGTCATGCAAGAAGCTGAGAGAATAAAATCAACATTCTTTGCTTCTTGTTCTGGGAGAAAAAAGACGATTGGTTGGATTCTGCAGGCAGACAAGTGACTTTATCTAAGGTTGTACTAACCAACTCCAGGTAGTAAAATGATATTCATTATGATGTTTAAATTTGTGTGTGTCGACTTGGCAAGGCTATAGTGCCCAGTTGTTTGGTCAAACACTAGTTTAGATGTTGCCATGAAGGCATTTTTTTTTTTTTTTTTTAGATATGATTAACACCTAAATCTCTAGGCTTTGAGTAAAGCCAGTTACCCTTCATAATGTGAGTGAACCTCATCCAATCAGTTGAAGGCCTTAAGAGCAAAGACTGATGTTTCCAGAAGAAGGAATTCTGCCCCAAGACATAGAAATCTTGCCAGAGTTTCTAGCTTGTAGATTTTGGAATCAACATTACAACATCAACTCTTGCCTGAATTTCTAGTCTGCTAGCCTGCCATCTAGATTTTGGACTTGTCATTATCCCACAAAATTACATGAGCCAGTCTCTTAAAATAAATCTCTCTCTCTCTCTCTAGATATATACATATCTATTCTATTGTCTCCATTTCTCTGGAGAACTCTAATATACTCATTCTGTCTATTCCGGGTGAAATGCTCTCCCTGGTCAGACCCACTGGCTAACATTCTAGTCTAGTTGCCTGCAAACATGACATAATATGTTCTATTTCCAAGAATGGAGGGATAGAGTAGAGACTACATCCCTCCCTCCCCATCTCCCTGTTCCCCTAGCTCTGTCCTTATTTTAATCTTTCCAACTACTCTTCCGCTCCAAGACTGTTACCTACATTATACTCTTATGTCTCCAAAATTAAATAAAGACTGCCTAGAGTGGCTGTTCCAGCTTGCATTCCCACCAACAGTGTAACAGCGTTCCCCTTTCTCCACATCAGGTATCTACCCCAAAGATAACAGATGTAGTGAAAAGAAGGGGCACATGCACCCCAATGTTCATAGCAGCAATGTCCACAGTAGCCAAACTGTGGAAGGACCCGAAATGTCCTTCAACAGATGAATGGATAAAGAAGATGTGTTGGGTGCCTGGGTGGCTCAGTTGGTTAAGCGACTGCCTTCGGCTCAGGTCATGATCCTGGAGTCCCGGGATTGAGTCCCGCATCGGGCTCCCTGCTCAGCAGGGAGTCTGCTTCTTCCTCTGACCCTCCCCCCTCTTGCGCTCTCTCTCTCACTCTCTCTCTCTCTCTCAAATAAATAAATAAAATCTTTAAAAAAAAAAAAAAGAAGATGTGGTCCATAGATACAATGGAATATTACTCAGCCATCAGAAAGGATGAACACCCACCATTCGCATCGACATGGATGGAACTGGAGGGGATTATGCTAAGTCAAATAAGTCAAGGAGAGAAAGACAATTATCATATGGTTTCACTCATATGTGGAACATAAGGAATAGCATGGAAGACCAGAGGGGAAGGGAGGGAAAACTGAAGGGGGGAGGAATCAGTGAGAGAGACAAACCATGAGAGACTATGGTCTCCGGGAAACAAACTGAGGGTTTCGGCGGGGGTGGAGGGATGGGGTAGCCAGGTGGAGGGCACCTGTTGTGATGAGCACTGGGTATTGTATGCAAATAATGAATCATGGAACACTACATCAAAAACTATTGATGAAAAAAAAAACTATTGATGTACTATATGGTGACTAACTGAACATAATAATAAAAAAAAGACTGCCTAAGAATATGCAGATAATTCAAATCAAAAAGCTAACTTTCTTGGCTATAATTTATGGGTACAACTCTCTTCATTGTGATCTTCACTAAAGAAGACTTTTCTGGAAATTGTTACTCTGCTATTCCTGGCAGCCCTTGGTCAAGTGGCTGATTTATTATTTTAGGTGGTTTTGACATGACTTGGAATGTAAAAGTACCATTTTTTATATGTATTTATTTGCAGAGAACCCATGGACCTTCGCCCATTTCTGTCCCTACAGTTGGATTTGCTTTCATTTAAATGCTAAACATCTCAGTGGCAGTCAGGCACTGGGAACACTAGAAGGAATGATGCATCCAAACAGGTGGTTCCACTTGGTGTGATTTGGGGTCACTATCCACATCGTAGAGGAAATGGAGTGGTAGATACCCATTTGTGAAAGGAACACAATGAAGCTACATAATTCCTCTTGTAGGTAGGTTGGTTCTGTAACCAAGCCTTAAAATTGACATTGACATAGAATCACTGCCCACAAAGGGAGAACAAGAAACCACTTCAGATTTGCCTCTAACAAACCATCCATAGCTTAATTCATTGGCCAGCGAGGCCAGTCCTCCAAATGTTCAAATGGGATTCAGATATTTACTAGGCATACTACAGTCAGATTTTTTAATTGAATGAATGACATGCAGCATTGGGGAT
The DNA here is from genome assembly GCF_029215605.1 of Mirounga angustirostris. NCBI lineage: Eukaryota > Metazoa > Chordata > Mammalia > Carnivora > Phocidae > Mirounga > Mirounga angustirostris. The sequence goes on along the minus strand of NW_026991711.1, from coordinate 10,515,398 downwards.
ATAAATTTAATATAAAATATTAAATTTAAACCAGGCATACTGCTCAAATACAGAAAGCAAGCAGACATGGAAGCATAATTTAAGTGTGGCATTGGAATTGTTTTGCTATTTCAATTTGGTCATTTAGCTTTTGGGATCAGATGACAGGATATATTAAAAATTTTGTAATTTTTATTTCTGATAAAATGCATATAACAAAATTTACCATTTTAACCATTTTTAAGTGTAAATTTTAATAGTGTTAAGTATATTCACACTGCTATGTAAACAATCTCCAGAACTTTTTCATCTTGCAAAACTGCAATTCTATACCCATTGCACAATTTCCATCCCCCAGCCCTTGGCAATCACCATTCTACTTGCTGTTTCTATGAGTTTTACTACCCTTGATACCTCATATAAGGGGAATCTTACAGTATTTGTCTTTTTGTGACTGGCTTATTTCATTTAGCATGATGTCCTCAAGGTTCATCCTATCGTTACCTATAGTAGAATTCCCTTCCTTTTTAAGACTGAGTAATATTCCATCATATGCACGTACATTTTTTTTTAATCCATCCACCCAAAGATGGATATTTGGGTGCTTTCCCTCTTGGCTATTGTGAACAATGCTGCCATAAACAGGGGTGTAAAAATCTCTTTGAGACTCTGCATTCATTTCTTTTGGATATGTACCCAGAAGTGGTAATGCTGGAATCATACGGGTGCTTCTATTTTTAAGTGAATAAATTCACCTCTCCTGCCTTTTTTTCTTAAACCATTTTTTAAAAGATTTTTATTTATTTATTTGGAGAGAGAGAGAGCACAAGCAGAGGGAGTGGCAGGTAGAGAGAGAGAGAGAGAGAAGCAGACTCCCCGCTGAGCAGAGAGTTTGATGTGGGGCTCGATCCCAAGACCCTGGGATCATGACCTGAGCCGAAGGCAGATGCTTAACTGACTGAACCACCCAGGCACCCCTCTCTTGCCTTTTTTTAAAAGCAAGAAGCTAAATTTTGGCCCTGAGAGGGTATGAAACTCATCAGAGATTAAACAAGGAGTAACCAGTAAATCCAGGGCTTGAAACATCTGTCGAACTACAAACTCAGGATCTTTGATCTGTACTAGTGTTTTTCCAACTAGGTTCTTTGGAACACTGGGATGGTTCAGGCCATCTTTGGGGGCTGGTGTGGGTTTGGGGGTGTATTACTTTTCTAAGGCTGCTGTAACAAAATGCTACAAACTGGGTGGCTTACGACGACCAAAATTTATCATCTCAGTTCCTGTTCTGGAGGCTAGAAACCCAAAATCAAGGTGTTGGCAGGGCCATGCTCCCTCCAACGCCTCTAGGGGAGGATCCTTAGTCACCTCTTGCAGTTTCTTGCAGCCCTAGACATTCCTTGGCTCGTGTTAGCATCACTCCAGTCTCTGCCTCTGTCTTCACATGACCGTCTTCCCTCTGCGTTGTGTCTTCACGGGGCATTCTCCTCCCTGTGTGACTTTCTCTTCTTAAAAGGACACCAGTCATATTGGATTACGGGTCTACCTCCTCTAGTATGACCTCACCTTCACTCATTACACCTGCAGACTCTTCCCCCCAAAGATCACATTCACAAATACCGGGTGTTAGGATTTCGATGTCTCTCTTTTGGAGGGGCGGGGGGCACAATTCAATCAATCTCAGGAGGTGGAAAGAGACCATGTGACTGGGGTTCTCATCTTCATCCCCATTTCAATTGGGGATGCCTGCTTTGGCTTGGTTAATATTGTGGGAACTTTTGAAGGACCCTGTTTGAGAAAGAGCACCGCTGCCAAGCAACCAATTGAAGCCTCTTATCTAGCCTGCCCCTTCCTACAAAGAAGCAAGCAAACACATCGGTCATCTGGCCTTGAAAATGCTTTTGCTTAAGGCTTTATAACTGGTTTTTCTTCTACGTGCCCTTATCTTAGTCAGCTTGGACCGTCGCTGCAGATGGGCGCTGCTCTCAGTCGACCACGGAGAATAGAGTGACTAGCATCAGTCCGGCCGTTCTCTCCATCCCTGTTCCCTGTGAGCCCCCTTGAATTGCCATAGGTGCGATGCATGTGTGGTCTGGTCCCGTTGGGGGCTCTGGGTCAACTGTTCTGCCCCTTATGCTTTCTGGTGTGCTTGGAACCAACAGCGTCCTTTAATTAAAGGCCGTGGGTGGCATGATGAGAGGATTACTATCAGTGTCTGGCTCCCTAAGGACCAGGGAATGTTGTGGCCGAAGTTTTCCCATCTGCATAACTGGACTCTTTATATGTTGATGAAAAATCTACCTTCTCGGCTTGCTGTGCGTTCTGCTGGCTTCAGGAAAGAGCAGAGATGAGTCCCACAGGAATTGTTTGGCTGTCTCACTGAATTGCTTAAATGTAGGGTGCTGTGTTGGGCGCCTGGGTGGCTCAGTCGGTTAAGCGACTGCCTTCGGCTCAGGTCATGATCCCGGAGTCCCGGGATCGAGTCCCGCATCGGGCTCCCTGCTCGGCAGGGAGTCTGCTTCTCCCTCTGACCCTCTTCCCTCTCGTGCTCTCTGTCTCTCATTCTCTCTCTCGCAAATAAATAAATAAAATCTTTAAAAAAAATGTAGGGTGCTGTGACTTCAAATGCATTGCTCTTTGGCCCTTTGCTTCACTGCAGAATGAACAACAACGATGTTCCACTGAACACCAGTTAACAGATGCTGTAGGAAGGACTCAGCAGTTTTTTTGAGAATGAAGCTGTTTTACTCAAGTGTAATGAGCCAAAAAATAAAATTTCGTTTTCAGGCAGCACGAGTACAAGGCTCATGCCCGGGCCATGTAAGATCCTTTTCTGTTTTATTGTGGGTTTGGAAGGTATTCACTCAGCCTTATGGGCACACACGTGAAAGGAACATTCTGGCTTAGGAACTGAACTGAAATGAAGATCAGGGACAGAGCTTTTGCCAACTAATTATAGGCAGAATATTCAAATACAGAGTTTGCAAAGTGCCTGATTCCTAATGATCCCACCCCCAAAGCCCCCTTCCCTCCTTCCACACACGAGAAAGGGTTTAGAAATGACCAACTCAGAGTAAATTCTTTTACAAAGTCAATATTTATTTGATTTGCTTATGTACAAAAAGTAAACTCCAACTGAACATAAAACCAAATAAAATCCTTTTGGCAGCACTGACTTTAATTACCCATTATCCTAGAGTCACAATTAATCCTACAAACAATAGATGGCACCACAATGTTACGTTTGTTATACAGAAAGGATTTGGCTATTTTAAGAACGTTAAATAGAGAAAAAGAGATCATAAAGCAACCTGGGGTGTCAAAGGACTCGGAGATCATCACTCCGTTAAAAGAAATCATCGAAACAGCAAATCTCCAATCAAAAATAATGCAGTTAAGGGCCCGGATGCACTTCTACTTGGTTGACCCAGCATAAGAGGCCCAGGTACTTCGTAATCCCATCGCATTTTAATTTTCCCAGAGCACATGGTGTGTGAAACAAATACAGCTGAGTTGTGGGGTCCCTAAACTGTGAGTTCCAAGCAGGATTTTACAAAGTTGCCATTATTTTCATAGAAGAGTCTGGTAGCAGGGAGTCATTTTGAATTGAACATGGAACTGGTGTGTTGGGATCAACACATGATATCTTTGCCGACTTTATGGCAAATTGGACACACCCTGGGTAGGAAATGAAACCAGTGATAACATGACACACCTGAAGATTTCTTTAATAAGCTGAATCATGTAGTTTTACCCTTTTTGCTAAACTTAGCTATTAAAAGCCTTAGAAAGAAACTCAACATCTTTATGTAAGCAAGTCCCTCCAGCGATCTATGTACATGTTTGTTTTAAACCAGTTGGCTCCTTGGGCCAATTTCTTTGCCTGGTCCCTGTACACACAATTCTCGAGGAAGCAGGCAACGGTTTCATCAGAGTGACTGAGGCCAGAAATTGACTTGGTCTGACCTCTAGATATCTTGTGCATATTTTTAAGAATAACATGAGAAAAAGAATATACATTTAAAAATTCAGAATCTGTAGTTTGTAAAACTACTATCATTTTCGTATGAGCTCAGTGCTGACCTTTTCAGATCAATCATAAATAATAAATTTTCCCAAGGGCAGTATTTCTAGTGGAAGTGGGAAAAACAGGAACTAAAGCTGTAGCTTCTGTAGCATGAATATCAGCCGCTTTGGGCTTAGCACTCTTTCAGGGGGTGGTAATACTGCACACGAGCATATATGGAGATACACCTTAGTTTTCACAGACAGGATATACGAAATGTTTGAATGATCTACACCTAGTGTTGGGCAATATTACGAATACTCCCATTATGCGAATTTTCTTGAACACACGGTAACAACCCCTTATATGCACAACTACCACAGACCAAGTATTTACGCCCCCCTACGGCAGGACAAAAATCCACTTAAAGAAAAAAAATCTCGTGACAAGGTGGAATTAAATGACGTCTCAAGTCGGGACTGCTCACTAGCGGATGTTAGACCGTAGGAGGACAATGTCAGAAAACAGTGTTCCCCATGAGACCCTGCTCGGCGCTGCGTCCGCCTAAATATCCAGAAGGTCATCGCCACTTTCGTCGCTCTCCACCGTCAGCTGCCGGGTCCACCACTTCTTAACCTCGGAACCGCACGACGCGGTGTCGGTCATGGGGTTCATTTTGCACACTACAGACTTCATTGTTGTGCGCCCTGCAAATCGTAAGTTGACCGAAGACACTGAGTGGCTTATTGGTTTGGGTGCTGTGGAATTGACAAGAGTCCTATGAGCAACGCGGAGCTGTTCACCCCTGTGCAAGCCATTCCCGAAAAGCGGAGATCTCCCCAGCAGTAACAACAGTCCTGCTAAATACGCCCCCCATAAATGGTAAGTATGAACCCCTTCTAGCTCTCGGTTCTTTATATTCATAAACTTTATATGCATGGACTTGAAAATTCTGTTCATGGGCAACTAGTAATACCATTCGAAAACACGCTACCCGCCCACCACCGCGCTTTGAGGTAATCACAAAAAAATTAACCAAAAAATCACTAAATGTTCCAATCTGGGCAAATATAAGTGTCATAGAAATATGGGTGAGTAGGTGTTCGTTACTATATACAAAGAAAGAATATAAAAACAAAGGAAAAGGACAGATAGTGTAAGCAGTAGTGAGAGGAGTCTAAGGAACTGGAGAGGCAGACCTGAACTTGAAATCCGAGACCCAAAGCCCACCGAGTGTAGACACTGAGTCAAGGGAGAAAGGACCCGGGGCACACACCTGAGGGCAGCCGCCACTGCCCGAACTTCCTTTGGGGTTTCCCGGGGTCTGTGGCGTCCTGCCGGCTTCCCCCTCTGTCCGACAGCGTAGGGCTCAGGAGCTGCTGCTGGCTGCTGGTCTGCACGGGCGAGAGTGAGGCAGTCAGGGCTCTTTCTGACCGCTCTGCTCCCCTTCTGGCCTCTGCACTGGTCTGGACTCTCATTTTATGGTAAGAAAGGAAAAAAGCGCCATAGGAAAACAGTACTGCAGCCGCAGAGTGCACAATGGGAAGGGAGAAGACAAAATGGGTTCAGAGAGTCCAGAAAAGTCAGAGTCACTGCTGCACGTGAAGAGACGGGGTGCAATTCTCCAGGTAGCGCCTCCTCCGGGCAGCCCTCCAGGGTTTCCCCACTCCCACAGCTCCGCCTCCCCCCCCACCAGCACCTGCTGCCCCCCTTCCTTCCTGGTCTGTGGCGACACCGGGCCGCCGAGCCTCAGGTTTCAGTATTTACCGCGGAGCTGTATGGGCTGTGTCTCTGCACACCACGAAGCCCGACCCTGCCAGGGAGCTCATCTCAGGAAGCTGGATCAACTCCAGCCGGTCCACGACTGCGCCCTCATGAAGGGCAGGACTTCCTGCCCACTGCTGGTCACCGCGCAAGGCTCTCCAGGGTGCCCGAGCCTCTCTGCGCATTTGTATGGACATGGACATTGCGTCTGAAAATGGAAATAAGCTACGCCCTAGTAAAAAGGTCCTCGGGCTAATCCCCCTGAATTCCATATGCTCTTCCGATGCCCAACTAAGGAAGGACAAATCCTTAATGAGCCTGATTATTTAAGGAGGTTGGTAGCCAGTTACAAACATTTCCACTGATTCTACTGCAAGTTCCTATGACTTGGTAGAAGAATGTATTTAGGGCAGAGTTTCCGGCAAACCACATTCTTCGTGTAATATCGCTGGACTCCGATTAAGCCCAGAGAGATGCAGTGTTAACTCTTTAGACAAAAATCGACAGAACTAGTGAGTTCAGGGCATTCACTTTTTTTTTTTTTTTTTTTTTGGTATTCATACAATTCAGAATCAGAATCTTTTGAAACAACCCCAAACGATTCCGAGTTGCAAAGATCCAGTCTGGATCAACATGTTCCAATTGTTTTTAACTTAACAAACTTCCAATTAGAAATACTGTCACCTTGTTTGAAATGGCTATGTGGATGGCACCAAATTATTTTTTATTTTTAAAAATGCACCTAATACCCTTGGAGGAAGGACGCCTCATACAGTACCTCAGGTTGCATATTATTATCCTGACTGTTAGCGTTCATGTCCTCACTGGGCTGGGTGGTCTCGATACTGGGGGGATTCAGGAACCGGCTCAGCTCCTGCTGTTGGCTCTCTCTCAGGCTGTGGATGATGCTGCAGGACTGCTGCTGTTTCTATGGAAATATGATTATTCTCTCGGTAACAGAAAAATCAGCCCAACGTCCCCCCGCCCCCCACCATTCAAATCATATTTTCTTCTCTCCTCCCCAAAGAACCTGTATGCTTGGTGACCTCTTCGGAACTTCCAAATAAGGATGCTTAACTAATTTCCCTATCACACTGCTATGAAGGAGGGCTTAGAGACTCCCCAACCCATGCTCATTTGCATAACAATGGGAACAAGTATGTCCATTGATACAGCTTGTGTTGTACTTAAAATAGAATTTTTGAATCGCTAATGTAGGTGTTCTCTTTTTTCCCTTATTTTGCTCTGTGCTCATTAAGCCAATAGTGACCACCCTTTTCCTCTGGGTCGTTAGAAGCAGAGAGCCTTGGGTGGATCAGTGAAACCCTCGCTCTTGCCCTGGTTCTTGGATAGGAGCAGGCCAGTCTGTTTGGGCACACACTCGGGAGCCCAGTCTGGTGCTCATCCAGCTTCCCGTGCCCCTTGGGGCCTGTGGGGGGCAGGTTGGATCGCTAGAGTGAGCAGGGCTAGGACGGGTCAGCCATGGCTGAGGCTTTGCTGTAGGAGGTTGGGCTGTTTCGTTTCTCTGGGGACCTTTTCTCCTCCAATAGAAAGACATATTTCCTGCAGCTGGTGTTGTTCTGAGAAACAAGATTTAAAAAATCTGTTAAATATAAATATTTGGTGATTAATTTGATTTTTTTCCTCTGTGAAGGGTAAGTCAAAAACATTCATAAAAGTAATTATCTAGTAGAAATGCCTATTGTAAACACGATGTATGTCAACATAGAATGTGTTCATTGATTTATGAGTCAGAGAATCTTATAAGCTTGTAATTCTGAAGGCAGCAGACAGATCATTAAACTCCCAGGACAGGTGGCCTTTGTTAAAGACCAAACAATATTATCAACGGTATGGTGGGATTGTTAGAAACAATTTAAAAGTAGTTTTGTAAATTCAGTTGCCACACAACATGTAGAGATTTTGGGCATTTTGAGCAGCTGAGTTTGATAAATGGAAATCACAAATATATTAATAGCAATAAACTGCCTTTTTTTCTCCTAAGGAGAGAGAGCGCCGAGCGGGGGTGGGGGAGGAGGTGGGAAGAGGGAGAGAGAGAGAGAGAAAAGAGACTCCTAAGCAGGCCCCAAGGCCAGCATGGAGCCCAATGTGTGGCTCGATCTCATGACCCTGAGATCGTGACCTGAGCCAAAATCAAGAGTCAGACAACCGACTGAGCCACCCAGGCGCTCCTCAGTAAACTGCTTTTTAAACATTCATGTTCTATTATAAAAATGTGATTCAATGGGAACGTCTTACGAACTCTGCTTAAGAGGGCACAGCTGGGTCTGGACTGGAGCTAAGGCGCGAATCATCATGTGGCCATCACAGGGGGATGAAGCTGACATAGTTGAAGGGCCACAAGGCTAATCACAGGAGGATCTCATCCTGTTGCTCACGAAACTCTTTTCTCTTCTTTTTTAAAGATTTTAATGGAGAGAGAGAAAGAGAGCATGGGGGGAGGGGCAGAGGGAGAGAGAGTCTCAAGCAGACTTCCCGGAGCAGGGAGCCCGACGCGGAACTCGATCCCAGGACCATGAGATCATGACGTGAGCTGAAGGCAGACGCTTAACTGACTGAGCCCCCCAGGCACCCCACCCCATCCCCAAAGCTCTTTTCCTTTCTCCCTCTTCTTCGTCCTTTGAGAGGAGGAAACAAAACCCCAGACACTTCCAGGTCACTCACAGCTCGGATGCGCTTTAAGCACTTTTTCAGCCACATGCGGATGGTCTGCTTGGCCACCTCCTCCTCGATAGTGTATTCCAGCTGTTCCCTGGCCAGCAGCTCTTCCAGCTGCAGACTCTTCCGGATGTCGACCGACCGGTAGGACAGCATGCTGGTGGGGGGACAGGAGAGCAGTCCAGGTCTGACTCCCCCGGGACTCTGACCGGTGGATATCTCAAACTCCAGAGAGCACATCACTCAGTCCAACCACAGTAGTGTCCCTGTGCCACTGGACTTGCTGGGGGACACGGGCTAGTTATGTCACCTCCTCTGTAAGACGGGGACACTCATGATACCCACCTTATTAAAGGACTGAGTTAATACTTGCGAGGTGTTTACAGGAGTCAGTGCCCTGTAAGTGCTTGTAAAACAAAAGATCCAGGCTGGGCCCTCATCTACATTATCAGCTGCTCAGGCTCTGGAACATTCCCTGTTAGAAGGAAGAGTGCTCTCTCTACACGTTGGTCACATTTGGTCACATTCAGGTCCAGGTGGGGATGGGTAACAGGCTTGGCCAAAGGTCATGCTTCCTGCTCCCTCCCCTCCCCCCAGTTCCCTCTCTATTGATCTCATTTGTGCCCCTGGATCCTCCTCATTCATTTTGGTGGATGCAAAGTCGCTCCCATTATGACCTTGGCACAACAGCTCCAGGCAGTGGCAGGTGAAGCCAACACAGCCCACGGGTTGCCTCCTCAGGGCCCCAGGGCAGTGAGACACTCATACTGTACCCAGGCTGAGAGGTCCACAGCCAAAGGGGAATGCAGCCCTTTCTGCAGCTTGGCGCTCCCCGGTGCCCCCACCCGACCCCAGGTTAGCACTCAGCCCCCGCCTGCCTGTCTGTGAGCTCAGTGGCACCTCCATGGCCCATGTCACAGCATGGAGGTGCTCAGGAGGCCTCCCCGGGCAGCACCGGGACCTTCTCTTTGCTAAGGCTCTTCCCACCACGGAGGAAAGAAACGTGTTTGCTCTTCCTCTCGTCCCTGCCTCATCCAGAATCTCGTCACTGCTGAACTGTTTTCATCATTTACTGAGCTATAGGGACAGGGAGGGGCAAGGGATGCCCCCATTGGCTTCGCCTGGATCCACTTCATCAGATGCCTCACTGGCTTCCAGAGAGGCTGAATGATAATTGCTCATGACAGCGGTCTGTCTCCGTGCTTCGCTTTCAGCCTAAAAATATTTGTCACCAGGAGGAACGACTTGGTGACATTCTGAGAGAGATGGCATCCTTTGCTAATCACACGTATTTTGTGCCTCTTTTTCTGCCCTTTAGCTTGCTCCTGGGAGAAGTGAATAGCGGGAAGTAAAACAATTAACTTGCAAGAACTTCTCCCAGGTCCTTCCTGTTCTGATCTTTTTTTCAAATTTCAGTCACAAGTGTATTTCTGTCCACCTGATGCTGCTGAATGTGAGCCACCACACCCAACACTTGACCTGTCAGGTCCGTGCAGCCTGATGAAAACAGCTGCTGCTAGAGGAGGGCCTTGGCTTTTCCTGTGGGTGGGCCTCTTTGAGAGTGGAGCCTATGGGACTTTTCCTAGAAGAACTTTTAAATGCATAAAATAAAATACATATGATTACAAAGGAAACCAACTCTATTGAAATACAGTTCTCATATCTTCTTTAAAAAGATGATGACAGAATGGTAAAGAAGATGTAGTATCTATACACTGGAATATTTCTCAGCCATAAAAAAAGAATGAGATCTTACTATTTGTGACAATGTGATTGGACCTAGAGGGTATTATGCTAAGTGAAATAAATCAGACAGAGAAAGACAGATACCATGTGATTTCACTTACATGTGGAATCTAAAAAATGAAACAAACAAAGCAGAGGCAGACCCATAAATACAGAGAGCAAACTGGTGGTTGCCGGCAGGGAGGGGGCTGGGGGGATGGACAAAGGGGATGAAGGGGAGTGGGAGGCACAGGTTTCTGGTGTTGGAATGAATAAGTCACCGGGATGAAAAGTACAGCACAGGGAATATAGCCAATGATGCTGTAAAGGTGTTGCTTGGTGACTGGGGTTGCCTACTCTTGCGGTGAGCATAGCATAACATACAGAGTTGAGTCACTGTGTTGTACACCTGGAACCAGTGTAGTATTGTGTCAACTCTACGTCGATAAAAAAAGAAATAAAATTAATTTTAGAAAATGTTTAACAAGATGGTGACATAGTAACATAAATGCTTCTTTATTATTGCTTTAAATATTAACATCTAGCTGAGGTCAAATGACCACTATAACTTAGAAGTGCTGGCGAGTGTAAAGGATATCTAAGCTATCAGCCACGTCAGTGACGTGCTCTGAAAATATCTGTGATTTCTGCTGGTGACAAAGACGCACGTATTGTTAACATGGCTGTGGTTTGTTGCCTGCATTCATCACTGAAGAAAATGCTGCATTTCAGGGAGTGATTCATGAAAATAAAGATGGGATTATTTCCAAGTCCATGGACCTCAGGATTTTATGCATGGATTCCTGTTTAAAAAGCTGTTATGGATTGAATTGTTTTCCCCCTAAAAAATTAGATGTTGGAGTCATAACCTCCAGTACCTCAAAATGTGATCGTATTTGGAAATAGGTCACTGCAGATGTAATTAGTTAAGATGAGGTCATATCAGAATGGGATGGGTCCCTAATCTAATATGAATGGTGTCCTTATAAAAGGGAAGACTTGGATACACACACACACATACACACGCGTGCACATGGGGAGAACCACACACGAAGATGGAGGCAGAGATCGGGGTGATGTTTCTACAAAGATGGCGGGCAAAACCCCAGAAACTGGAACAGATTCCCCCTCGCAGCCTCAGAAGGAACCAGCCCTGCCGAGCCCTTGAATTCAAACTTCTAGCCTCCAGGACTATGAAACAATACACTTGTTTAAACCCCTGAGTTTATGGTATTTTGTTCCCTTGGTCCTGTCTGGGAGCTCATGGAATGGAAAATGTGGTTTGCCACCCAAGCGGGGGCAGCCATCACAGAGCAGCCTCACAAGTGAGACGATCTGCCCATTAGCCCCAGCTTGACCACCGAGGCTGCGTCACTGAGCAAGTCTCATGACTCTCCGGGACCAGATCCTTCCTCACAAAACGAGGGGCAGCCACTCTCCCCGAGGCCCCTTACCTCTCCCCGTCAGGAGCTCCCCAGTGAGTCAGGGGCAGTTCTGGGGACGTCAGACCACTGCTTCTCCCTGCTCCTGTGTGAGGCCCTCACTCAGACACGGTCCTTATAGGACAGCGACAAGGCCACTCGGAGCCCGAGCAGGGCGGCCTCGCCTCATCACCTCAGGGGGTGTGGCATCTTGGCTTATGAACCTCCTTATTGGTTGTGTTTCACGAGGCCTTGAACGGCCATGCTTCAGGTTCTGGACCCGGGTCAGCTCTGTGACACGCAGTTGGGAAGGCCCCTTCGTACCTGAGGACGTCATGGAAAGTGACGTCACCACCATTATGCAGCCTTTCCATTTCGTAGCACATGTGCTTAAACAGGAGCTTGTCTTTGTCCAGATCCACCTCCAGCCTCCCCCGCAGCAGCCTCAGCAGGAACTTTACCCGGAAAGTCGGAATCACCCCCTGGCGGGCAGAACACAGTGACTGGTAAATCATCTTCAGGCCGTAATGATTCACTTGGGATTCTGTTTTCACAGAAAAAAAAAAAAAAACCAACAAAAAACAAAAACCACCCAGAACACCAGATTTTTTTCTCAAAAGATAGGTAGCCAGGAAGTTGTTGGCCTCCCCGGAGGCTGGGTGAGGGTGTGTGCCTGAGAGGAGCACCAGACTGAAAGCTGAGCCCTTGGATTTTCTGCTGGAGCATCCCCGGGTCTGTGGGATCTCAGAACCTGGCAGCCCTGGGAGCCTAGCAGGGTACCAAGCAGGCCCTCTGCCTCCCTGGCCTCAGCCCTTGCTTTGCCAGCCTCCTCTTCTCCCGCCTGTTTCACTGACTCAGCCCCTGCTCATCTGTTTCTCGAAAACACATGCTGAGTGGGTTGGTAATGTGTTATCACAAAAAAGCAGAACATTCCCATGTACACGACCCTCCTCTTCACTTCGCCCGGATGCCACGAACTTCTAAACACTTATTCTAAGTGGTTCTTCTAGGGAATCATCACTCCCGTTCAGGTCTTCTCCATAATTAGAACAATTACATACAAGAGAACCTGGTCAGAGCAGCTCCAGGTCCTGAAAATCGAACACGTGTTGCTCCCTCACAGGCACCACCACCTAGCGTCTGTGAATTCAGGCCCTGGGCAAGAGGCAGGGGCAGGGGCAACCCATGAATTCCTGTCAGTTACTGACACCTTAACCTGTGGCCAATGGCGCTCTCATTGCTGTGTATGTCCAAGGAAAGCAGGTTCCTGCAGGCAGCCATCTTGGAGCTGCCGGTGGATCGAGGGGAGAGGGGAGAGCTAGGCCAGATGGCCACTGTCTCAGAGAAAGCCCCCTGAGCCTGGTCCTGGGGAACTGGGGGGCGTCAGGGAGAGGGGGGCAGAGGGGAGGGCAAACCGGGCGTTGCCATGCAGGCCTAGCTTGGCATGCCCCTTTCCTCAGCCTGTTCTGGCTCCTTGGTCTTCACGCCCTCTGGGAACTCTTCCTGCAATGATTTTTGGATCTTCCCTCCAGATTTTCCCACAGTTGAACTCTCCTTGGTTTTCAGAGGTTGGGTCTAACAGCCAGACCATCATGACCACCCCACTAAAGTGGCCTGCCCCCCAGTCCAACCCATCTCTACTCTAGTACTTTCTGCAAAGTACTTATAGCTTCTTGAGGTAATAATAATAATTATAATTATTGTTTCGCTTTTTATTAGAACAGAAGCTCTGCGAGCATGGGGGCCTTTCCATTGTGCTCATCGCTATATCCCCAGCACCCGAGTGTCTGCTAGGATGAAGAAGGAGGAAGAAGAGGAGCAGCAGAAGAAGGTGCTGCTACTTTGGCTAATTCTAGGAAATCTTGGGTAAGCCTTATGATGAAAGCATTCAAATAATAAGTCCAAAAAAATTTAAAAATAATAACTTTCAGAAACCACTCAATAACTAATTAAGATTGCAGTTGGTGGCTGCCCGTGGCTCTGTGTTACATCATCCTTCTGGTGAATTGAACTTCACCCCTTCTCCCGCCCCCAGCCCAGGGCTGCTTTCTTCAGAGCTTCCTTGGTTTCCCTTCCTTGGTAACTTTCTGAATGTCCAAAGAAGAGGACGTCCATGGTTGGACAGGACATGAGGGGGACCACTCTGTCCCTCTCCCCTCCCAGCATATTCTGCTGAACAGTCAATGGAGGCTTTCTACAATTCACCAATGGCCATTCCAAATTCAGTAGGTGTCCCCTGGTGACAAAAAGACCAGTTAAATCGTCGAGGGAGAGCAATGAGTCTCTTTGGGGTGGGCATGAAGAAGCAGCCCCCTTTCCTACCTCTCGTTTATCATCCACCATATTCCATATGATTTGGAAGTGGCGAAGATCGTTATAACTTAGAAGCTGGTCCTCCTCCGTGGAATAAAACAAGGAGAAATTCTCCACAATGATGGCTAAGAAAAGAAAGAAGCAAAGTGGAGAAGTTAGATAATTAGGCTAATGTGTCATTTTTTAGAAAGAGTAAAACATCTATTATAAATAATGGATTTTATCCCCTACATTATAAGCCAAATTTTTAAAGTGCTTTTAGTGTGTTTTCCAAGTTGGCATATCTTACACTTGGACTAAGCTATTTATCCATCTTCTGCCTTTTCCAAAACATGAGGGTCATGAGCAAAAACAGACCTTCTGTGTGTAGAGATATCCATGCCATCTGGCTTTCACTCTTAGTTGACAGTTCCAGGGCAGTTTGTAAAGGTCAGATTGGGTTCTGGGTGGCCCCACACCTGGGTGAACACCATGTATCTTTCAAAAACGTACCTGTGATCTTTCAAGGCCCTAAAGGTAGCCCTCCCTGAGATTTGTTCAACTCAACACGTGAGAAGAGCTCTTTTGAAATTAATGATCATAATTAATAGGACAACTCTTGAAATTGCAATCAACTGTCATTTACATGCCTTTCAAAGGTCTTTTCAGCTTCTGGATCGAGAGGCAACAATTTATAATTAATGCCGTGAAACACCCGCCCCGAGCAATCTGGGATAATTACTCGCAAATTGTACGTAATTATCTAAGTACCTGAGCTTAAGGATATTAAAACATATTCAACGAACATCACTTACCTACAAGCAGATTTAGCATGATGTAGGCAATGATGACATAAAATGAACAGAAATACATAAGCGCCCCAGCATAATTTCCGCAGTCGGTTGCCCAGTATGTGAATTCATCTGGAGTGCAAAAGGGAGGCTGGACCTGCAGGGCCACGGGGGACAGGGAGGAGGGATGAGAGTGAAGAATACAAATTTCTGTGCGTCCGCTGAAGTGAGGGAACTATTCCTCCGCACAGAAAATATAACTAATTTCAAAGTTAGTCTCTCAGAAGCCACATACATTGAGTACATCACCTCTGGCAAAAATCAAAAAGAATATTTCATTTATTCTACACTTCCAGTCTCGGAGAATCCCAAGTTCATTGCCATTTTAGAAGCACAATGAAAATGAACCGGTTTCTTCCAAGAGACATTCTTTCTGTCACCTCCACTAGTCCTGAATGCTAAGTAGTCACTCTGATGGGAACTACACAAAGTCAAAGAAAAAGGCATCTAAAAGACTTCTCTGACCTAACTAATGGGTTAAGATTTATGAAGATTTGTTATACGTAGCAGACTCACATTCAAACTGTGTAAGAAGAAACCAGTAATCCTCATTCCTGGAGCACATTTCTGGGACATTACAGAAGAGCACAAGGCTCAGGTTATCAAAAGCCTCCCTGTCCTCAGTGGCCCAATAAAATGCCAACACCTCTGAGAGACCTGGTCTCTTTCAGCCAGAGAGACTACATTCCCATAGCACTCTGCTTGTTCTTCATTTAGAACTTATTTAATCCTGCCTTCTATTATATCTGATTCGGTAAATTCTGTCCCTGTTCATTCACACATAGAGTTCTTTAGCTCCTACTATGTGCTAGATTTCTACCCAGTGTTGGAGACAGACAAGCCTAAGCAAGACATAGACTCTGTCCCTCCTTCATGTTGCTGCTGGTCTAGAGCTCGATGGGAGCCACGGACTGCGTGTGGCTGTTAAAATGTAAATGTACGTTAATGAACATCAAACACTGTTAGATAAAATTTAGAATTCAGTTGCTCAGGTGCACTAGTCACATTTCAAGGGCTCAGTAACCACATAGGGCTACTGAATGGGAAAGAGCAGATTGCCAGCAGCATTGCCGAAATTTCTCCTGCACAGCGTTGTTCTTGAGGTTGTGAGAGAGGAAACAGAGATGAAATAATCAAGTGAGTAACTCACTACAGTTGGGATACACGCTACGAAGGAGAAACACAGAGTGCTGTAGGAACATATCACCGCAGTCTTAGCGTGGGGCGGGACTCCTGATGGAGCCCACGTTGCACTGGAGATGGGAGGGGCAGCGAGGAGGAGAGAGGAACCAAGGGGACGGTGTAACTCCGAGCCTGGCTGTAAGCTCCTTGAGCAGGCCCTGGAATCATGGGAGACCTAGCACCTAGCATAGCGCCCAGTATAAACCAGGCGCTCAGGGAATATCTGTTGAGTAAATTCAGTTAAAGAAGCAGAACTCCCCTGGCTGTACTTGATTGCCAAAATGTTAAAGGTAGGAGGGAAGGAACAATGTCCACATAATTCGGATTGCCAAATGGAACTACAATAACTCAAGCTGGGTTCACTGGATATCCAAACACTGTAATGGAAAAGGATGCAATTTTATGAACTAAACGGCCAGGCTATGTGTTTTGTACACAAAGTCTTGCAGCTAACGAGGATGACGCTTGCCAATGTTGCATAGTGAAGAGTTTCACTTGGTTCTAAGTTGAGGCACTGTTAGGGATGAAGAGAAGTTTACCATACAGTCATGCATAATCTTATTCCAGTCTTCGCCTGTGACGATTCGGAATAGTACAGTGATGGCTTTTCCCGCTGAAGAAAAGTTGGCATGCCTATGTAAGGAAGAAAAACCAGAACGTGGGTAATATGGTTTGTCATGAAGTAGTAAGGTGTCCCCACTAAAACAGGTAGCTTTTGGAACAAATTTGGTTGCTAAGTTACCATGTCTAAAGGCTATACCCTCTTAATTTGCTTGTTATTCATACTTGCCCTTAAGCATAGTGGTCTGAATAACCCAACCCTAGCATGGTGCCACCAATCTGTGGCCATGCATCTTGAATCACTGAGGGTCCCAGCTTTGACAAGTAAAAGTGATTCCTTCGTTCACATGGAGTTTGCTATAAAATGCGGAGCTTCCACGGATCAAGTAAGTAATAGCTGCAACAAGACACATTTGTATTTAATTTGTTGTGTAATTACGTTTTAAAAAACATCTATGAGGCGCTTCCACAGAATTTAAGATAATCTTTGAAAAATGCTTTTCATACATAGTAACCATTTTGGGAGTTAGGACTTCCCATGTTTTGTTTTAAAAAGAAAAGAAAAAGGAAAACCCAAAGTCATTTTAAAGTGTAATTAAAAAAAGAATATATTGTTTTTTGGCAGTAGATGGATAGAAATTTGCCAGGATATTAGAAGTGGTTATTCCTGCATGGTGGTAGATTTGGAATTATGGATTTGTGTTACATTATGGGAGTATTATGGAAATAAGGTTTCTAAAGTCAATATGTAGGCTATTTTTAATTAGAAAAATGTGATTTAAAATTTGGCCATTTTATTTTGTCTTTGTTTCCAACTGATCGCTTCCCCCTTCCCTTTTGTCTTCAACAGGCAAAAGTCATTTGGATTTTTTATTCATGATTTCATGACTAAAAAAGTTTGCTTGATAAATGAATAGAAAGATAAATATACACCCACCTGTTAATATTCTCTCCATATTTCACAGTACCAAATAAAACAACTCCGGCAAAAGCATAACATAAGAGCAATAGGAACATCCCCACTATGATGAAGAAGCTTTTATACATGCTGACGACTACAGTCAGGAGGAGCATCTTTAGCGTTACCTGTAGATGAAGATGGGGAGGGGAAAATGAATATTTAATTCACTTAACTGGGCCAACCTGGGAAGTGAATGACAGGTACGCAGGTTGGCACAAGAGTGACCTTCATTTGACGATTGCTTTGAATTAATTCTTATTAAAGGGTATTAAATCTGAATATTATTCAAAAAAACAGAGAGAAATTCAACTTATATTTCAAACTCTTCAGCCTTTTCAGCCAAATTAATAAAAACCCCTCCCTAAAATTCCTAGCTTCCTGTTTTCTCTTCTCTTGCTGCCTAAGTTTCTATGAGGAGGGCTGTCCATATTTGGCCTATGCCATCACGTAGACAGGATCCTTCCACAAACAGATGTTCACAGAAACAAGCCTAAACAATGACAAAATGCTAAATAGTATCAAACATTGAATGTACTGAACATGTGCATGTATGGAATGTTTATGAAATAATGTCACTAATAAAAAAGAAAGCAACTTTAAAAAATGACAAATAGATGCCGAGTATATGCATGAACAAGAAAAAATATGAAGAAATCTGGGATCACAGAATCATGAAGCTTCATTAAAGATTATTTTTCTTTGCAGTAAAATAACTTTATTACAAATAAAAACAATAAAAATAAAGAAGTATTAAGGAAAACCATTGGCTTTTGCTTTCATGCCCAGTATGTTATCTTTAGTTGATGATTGAGTTCATCTAGCAAATATGAAGAATAAATAAAACAACATAAATATCAGGAAACATATCACAAGATAACTAAGCTACTGATTCATTTTAATATTTAATATTTGCCCATTTGGACTTAGGATGACCAGCAATTTGTTAACTTCCAAGACCGAGAAGGACAGCTGAAGTCAATTAGGCTTCACTCTTTTTTTCTGTGTATATGTAACCTTTGATAGTATCCTTTGCAATGTACTCACATGCTTTCCACAGATAGAGAAAAACCGGAAGACAATCACGCAGGCACCCATCATGTAGGTATATGCGTTCTGAAATTTAAAAAGAAGAGAGCCACTCATAATGTGCACAAAAGATCTTGTTACAGTTCCAGTTTTCATTTTAAGTCTTCTGTGAAGTCTACTGAGTAATTAGTTTAATAAAATGTGAAATTCTTATAAGAAATTTATCTTTAAAAGGTGTTGAAAAGGTCACTGCCAAAACTCATGAATAAATATTAGCTATAAAATCAAATCTTAAATGAAACTTCGCTCCCTGTTTTGCTCAGCTGAATTCTGTATTTTAAAACTTATTTTACATAAAATAGTGACCAGCTCCTTTGAGGAGCAAGAAAAACTTAGGGTACCAAGGCAACATGAGGAAGCCAAGTGAGACTGGAAATGCAGGAGTCCTGGCAAAGGAGGAGGTGCGGTGTTGGAAAAGATGGGGGGAGGTCAGCTTTCCCCTCTCTGTAGGTCTCTGGAGACTCTGGAGACCAGCCAGCCACATTCCTGTAAGCCGATTTCAGAGATGTCTACCCTACCCAGAAACACATCCAGCTCATTCTTCAAGTATGCAATTGGCAGCAAGAGATGACTGGGTCTGCTTTATGACTAAGAAAGCTTCATCTCGGAAACAAAGAGCCCATCAGCTAGAACCGCAATAACAACTGTGGCATTAAACTCATGCCAAAGCATGATTTTTCTCGAGGAGCCTTGCCTAGCCAAGTGACAACAGTCACATATGGGCCCCCGGGAAGGGGGTCTGGTGATATTCTTGAGGTAGAAGGAATTGAATGTGTTTACATAGAAATAACTTTGGATGGGAACAAGGACTGCATCTTCCTTCACAATAGACCACTGCAAAATTGCATGGAGGATGAGCATCCTTCCAGAACTGGAGGTTCTTCAGGAGAACAAAAGTGGTCAGGGAGAACAGGCAAGTTGGTCTTTTTGGTGTGAGATGTCCTCTCTAGGACATCCGGAATTAGGAAGCCTGCTCTACTCTTCTGCTTGGACCAAGTAGCTTTTGGCTCCATTTGTCTAGGGAAAGATAAAAATATGGACCTGGCTGCCCCTATCTACATTAGTTCCAAATCTGTTATAGATGGCTTCTCACCTTGCATTCTGGAAGTGACGACACCCAATGGCTTCTACGAGGATGACCCCCATCCTTTGCCGGGTCCTGAGAGGTGCCATCCAGATCTTGTGCCGTGTTTCCCTTGCTCCTTCTACTCCAGGCACTGTTTCCCTCCCGCAGTGTTCCATCATAGGGACAGCCGCTGACATGCCCCTCGTCCTACAGACTGAACCCGGTAGCCATCACTTCTGTAGGGACAGTTTCTAGGACCTCTCTGATGAAGCCACCTCCCACTACCTTGTGTCATCCCAAGAATATGTGTCTCTCCTCCATCTGCCTCACTATGGCTATAACTCTCATTGACTTGGGAGCCTTCCATGAATGCCTACCTGCAGCTGTCCCAAAGTCCCCCCAACCTCTTGATCATGACTAAATATTCTGCCTTAAAACTTTAAAATAAAACAAAACATGCCTTTGTTTTGTTCACTGCATTCTTCTCCATTCCCAGCATGGTGACTTGCACATCTTTAGTGATCAAAACCGTTTATCGTTGGAGGAAATGGATCAGGGCGACTGAGAGCCCACCAAGGCTCGGCACAGCCCCTGACACTGAAGTGACAGTTGTTTTAAGAAGTACACTCAATACCTACCTGCCGGAGCACAGCAATTTCATACGAAAGCACGCCCTCTGTAATGTGTAAATGGGTTCTGGGTGTGGTGGATCTTTTCTGGTGTGACTCTAACATTGGAGAGGATCGGAGAATGGATAGAAGAGAGCAGGGAAATCTGATAACATTATTTATGTCTGGGATCAAAGAAGACTAAAAAAAGAAGGTACTTATAAGAATGTGTTATGAGTTTGTATACTCTTTACAGTTAGAAGAACTTCACGTGCTTGATCTCTATAATGCTCATACGGAATGGATAAATTATGAAGTTCATATCCCCAAGTTCATAGCAGGGAACAAAGGATCACTGACGACAAATAACCTGATTGAGGCTGGAAAATGGTGGAGCCCAGAGTAGGGCCGTCTAGAGCTATGCTGTCCAGTATGGCAGCCACCAGCCACATGTGGTTGCTGAACCCTTGAGATGCAGTGAGTCTAAATTAAGATGTGCTATAAATGTAAAACACACACTCAAAGATTTAGTACAAAAAAAGGATGTAATCTCTCTCCTGAGTAATTTTTATATTGCTGACATGTTAAAATGATAATATTTTGGATATGGTAGGTTAACATACATTATTAAGTTAACATCATCTGTTCCTTTTTTATTTTTTTAATGTGGCTCCTAGAATATTTGAAATTATATCCATGGCCACATTTTGTTCTTATTGGGCAACACAGTTCTAGATCTCAGTCAAGCACACCCACGGGTATAGATTTTGAGCTGGACCTCAGACTACATGGAGGGTGGAGGCATTTTAGGCAAACTAGTGAGAACTCAGGTATAGACACTGGGAATGATGGGTTTTAGAGAAATGGCAGCTGGATGTCAGTAGGAAATAAGGCAGCAAAAGTGCCTGAGAATCCCACTGTGAAATACTGAGTAGAACGTAGCGGCATGGATGCTACACTTCAGTTCAGAAAACTGGGTTTGAGCCTTCTGATACCAGCTTGTATGTGAATTTAGGCAGTTCTCATAATCTCTGTTTCCATTGTTGTCTCTCTCTCTCTCTCTCTCTCTCTCATTTTTATCCTTTGGGAAAATGAGAGTTAAACCAGAGATCTTAAAGGTTCTTCTTCTGATTCACCCACTCTAGGACTCCGAAGGGCCAGATTTTGTCCGTGGGAAGAGTGTGGGGAGTTGTGTGCACAAGCTCGCCTGAGGGCCCGTCACGGGCAAGGATGGATGTAGGGAGGTTAATCTGACCCCTGAGGGTAGGCTGACACGGACTGAAATGAGACCGGAAACAGGGTTACCGGAACCCCAGTTATCAACTAAAATAAACTTGAACTATATGCATACCAGGAGGGCAAAGTGAAGTACCACCCAGACCACGCCAAGCGACGTCACCAGCAGGTCATATCGGTTTCTTCTGCTTTGCCAGAAGCCGGCAGGTGACATTGCTATGATCTTCATCGTAACCTGGGGGAAGATAAGGAAGACAGTAAATAGAAGCTGAGTGTGCAGCATATATTTAAATGTGTGAATTTGAGGCACATTTTTAAAAGGAGGTAGGAACCAAAGAGAAGAATTTATTACCAAGACATAGATAGATAGATAAAGATACAGAGATATAGAAATAGATCTATCTATCTAAATTTTAAAGCTCGGTAGGTTACAAATCTGTATTCTCCAGGCTCTTTTCTCCTTGTTTTACGACTAGTTCTGATAGCAGGACGTTTTTCTTCCTCAAGTAAAAGACCATTGATTTTGGGAAACATCAACCCGTACAGGGTGAAATAAGAATCTGCTTGTATTTCAAAGAAGATTACGCTGGAAAATGATATTATACGGACCATATATTAAAATAATCCTTTCTGGGCTAACTCCCTTGGCCACAACATTGCGATCTGAGTCCCTGAATTACAGTGGTATGTGCAGTTCGCTACAAATATTTGAACTCACATAACCAGACAGGCCAACATTCAGATACAACAATCAACAGCAGTTAGCGATTTCTGCCGTTAGGCAAATCTGACATATAAAGTGAAATCTTTGTTCACAGCCCCAAAAGGAAAATATCTTATGAGCATGCCACCCCTCTCCCCCACAAAAAAACTTCAAAAACAATGGAACACAGAGCTGAACATGGGCGCTATCAAAGGAGGACACTGCTCTACTTTGCAATGCCCACTGCAGCCCCCAGGGCCTGCTGGCTCATTACCGTACCTCTAGAACGAAGATGAAGGTGAAAACAACCGACATTGTTGCTAAAGGAACGGTCACTGGGTCCTCCACGTCCCACTGTAAGACAAACAGCACACTGGTCTTTGTCTGCATCCATCAGACACATCAAGACCTTCCTCTCTTTCTCTCATTAGAACATGACTGTGAATTTTAATTTTTTAAAAAAACATAGACTGTGAACAGATATAGCCCCTTGCGATATTCTTGGATGCACCAATGAACAAACAAGTCCTTCCCAGAGTTTCAGCGTGAAAGAAAAGTACCTTGACAGACAGCAGCACCGACTGGGCCAGGACAAGCAATGCAATTGTCCTCTTAAAGAATGGATGCTGGGTTATGTCATACATCTTAGCTCTAAAACCATCATTATCTGCAAAAGAGAGGTTGAGGCAAGGGCATTTCAGACATAGGTCACATTTACTTGTCTTTCATTTCCTTTAATGCTCATTTTAAAACTCATTACTTTTTTTGCCCCTATAGTTCAATCTATTGTGTGGTGTTTTGCAGGAATGGCTGGTTCTGAATATTTAAAACGACGGTGCATGACGCCGTCTGTATTGGAAGGAGAACCGCATCATTCAATTTCTGTCAGTTTAATACATTTCACTCATATGTTTAAAAGGCAAGCACAAATATATTTTATTTAAAAATTCATTTTTTCATTAGGGCTTATCCTGAGAGCACTGAAGCACAGCCTTTGGGTGGTTGATTTTAATAGCCTATGGAGAAAAAAAAAAAAAAAAAAAAAAAAAAAATAGCCTATGGAGAGATCTGTAGTTTGGAGCCTGTTTCTATATTAACTTATGCACAACCGCCTAGTGGCCTCACGATTATTATTTTAATTGAAATCTTAGACTCCTGGGGAATCATGAACACTGGTGCCCAACATGAATAAAATCAGAGCATCTTTGATACCCGGGCGAGGTGGGAGATGAAGAGGCTGTGCTATCTTCAGTCGGCTCTTCAGATCTTCCCATCTTCTCTGATCTACAGTCAGCAGAGCTGTCCCCTTAATAAACAAAGGAAAGCAGAAAAAGGCCTTATGTCGTCTACTCCACACTGAGGACATTGCAAATGGGGTGGTGATACCAACAGGACTAATTTGGGGGTGTGAAATAAAGATATTCTTCAAATACCATGGTGGTTCGATAGGCATGGTCAGAATTCTCAAATGTGGTCTTAAGAGGAGTCCCCAAAAGGGTGGTCTTCAACTGGCATCTTTGAAGATGTATAATATTCAGGTTTGGGAAAATCTAAAGAAGGTTCTCTACACAATCAAATTTTCAAAAAGGGATACCCACTCTAATAAGTGGTTAGTTTCCGTTCGTTTCATTGTGGGAAATGCAGCAAAACTGTAGCTTGTCTATCTGTTGCTTCTGGTTAAGGTGATTGTGTCCTTTTTTTTTTTTTTAAATCATTCTGATACATATAATAAAAAAACTATTTTCAAGTGATATGAAGTCACAGAATTTGAATCTTGAAGAATTAATGCTGTGACAAATGTCTAAATGAGATAAAATATTATTTATTATATATATGTGTGTGCATATATATAGGAGTACTTCATTAAAATGCTATATCCATATATATTATATTGCATAACATTTTATTATGCTATATTATACAGGCAGAACTGGAAAAAAAAAACCCACCCACCCCCCACTCTCATTCTTCCTTTATTTCTACAGAGCTAACTACTCTCCTTCAAGAGTATGTCCCCCTCACGATTTTTCAGATTTTACTGTTTGTGTATGTATCAATACATAAGAACATATTTGTTTTGAATTTCAAAAATTTATATAAATGGTATCCAATCTGTGCTTATTTATGCAGTTTGTTTTTATCTTCACTGAACACTATGTTGTGCATACAACTAGACACTAGACCTAATTGGTTTAACTGTTCAGAGTACCTCACTGTACAAATATATCAGAAGTTAGGTTTATATTACTAAAGAAATGTTGCAATTAGCACACATGTATTACCTCATGGTGAACATCTATGAGACTTTCTTGATAGCAAATCTCTAGGAGAGGAATTGCTGGGGTTAGGGATTTATGCATCTCTATGTTTTTCAGATATTGTGAAGTTACTGTCCAAAGAGGAATAACCAAGAAAATTTGCTGCTAGCAATCTCCAAGTATTCATGTCCTAATATTCTTGCCAATACTTGATATTATCAGACATTTAAATTTGGCCACAATGGGTGGGAAATGTATGTAATTTAGTTCTAATATCAGTGAGATGAAACATTTTTTATGTGTATAAATGGGGGAGTGATTTCTGTATCTTCCTATGTGAATTGCCTGTTCATATTCTTTGCTCATTTTTGTATCTAGATATTTACTTTCAGATGTGTTATAGAAATTCTTAATATATTCTGGATATTAATCTTCTGTCAGTTATATGAGTTGTAAATATTTCCTCTTAGTCTTAGCATGCTTTTTAAAAAAAAATTTTGCTTATCACGTCTCTTATCTCTCAGAAACTTTTCATTTTAATGTAACCTAATCTATAAATTTCTTTCTTTATGGATTCCAATTTGTGGTTAAAGTCAAGAAATCCACAACTACGGCAGGGTCAAAAATAAATTCTACATGGTTGACAAATGGTTTTTCATAGCTAGGTCTTTCATTCTTCTGGAATTCATTTCTGAGTATGCTGTGAGGTAGAGATCTCTGTTTAGTTTCTTCTATCTAGACACTCAATGACCCCAGCGTTACTTACTGATGGTCTCATCTTCTCCACTGATTTGTTGTGCTACTTCTGTTTTACATATACCTGTGCCTCCTATGACTTTCGGTTTTGTTCTGTAAGTTTAACTTTCTGTCCTTGTATCATTACCTAACCTGTTTGACTCACTATAGCTTGTTTATTTTCCTTTTCCACATTTTTGTTCATGCTTAACCTTGAGAGAGGTTTATCAATTTAATTTTTTTAAAGAATCTGTTTTTGTCATTCTTGAATCTTTTATCGTATCTTTGTTTTCTATATAATTAATTTTTGTCCTTATTTTTGTTACTTTCTTCCATTTTACTTTGTTGTTCTTATTATAATTTATTGATTTGGATATGTGACATATTACTAATTAATTAATCTTTGATTTTTTAAAAAATGTACACTTATAGTTGTAAATTTCCCTCTACTGATTTACCTGTGTCTTGCGAGCTTTCATCTATGATTTTTATAAATGATTTATCTAAATGACTTGTGCTTTTCTATTGATTTCTTCAGTGACTCATAAATTATTCAGAATGTTGTCTTAACATCTTCAACTTATGAGGGATTTTTGTCATCTTTTTTTATTATTGTAGATGTATCTGTACATTATCAATTTTTTGGTATTATTTTATGACCTTGTAGAGGGTACATTTTATACTTGAAAATTACTGGGGTCAGGGTTCTTTTTATGTCCAGTAGATCAAATGTTTTTATTGTGTCAAATCTCGTATTTTCTTTTTTTTTCTGTCTACGAGTTTCTTAGAGAAATATGTTAATATCTTTCACTATGATTTGGACTTGCTAGCTTTTTAAAATAATTTGGATCATTTTTTCTTCATATATTTTATGGTTTAGGAGTTCTATACTTCACTAGGGATTAGCTTCTTTTGGAATTATTTAATTACACTGTTTATTCCTAAAAATGGTATTTGTTTTAAGTTAATTTTTCTAATATTAGTATTGCTAAACCATTTTTCTCACTAACTGCAAACAAATACTTTGGGTTCTCTGGGTGTAACACACATTCATATTATTCCTTAATTATATAAAACAAATTATTTTAGAAAGTTGAACTCTGAAATGATCCAAAAGACTAATAAGCATGGTGGTATCATCTGTTCGTTAATACCTGAAAACCTCTGAAAGCTTATTATTGTGAAATTAAGTTTATTAATCAAACTGTTATCTCATAATCAAGAAATTAAAAATACATATATTACTAGTATAGACTTTGAACTTTTTAGACAGGGTTCCATTTTCTAGGGAAGACATAATTTTCCATAATTCTGAATTGTGAAAACATTGCCCCCAAAGCTTGCCTTATTTCCCATATCTTTATATTTCCCCACTGCCTATATATTTGGAAATCTGCTCACATACCTTTGGATATGACCATTAGCATGTGAGCTCCAGAAGGGTAGAAATCTTTATGTGTTTAGTGTTTAGTTCGTGTGTTTAGCTTCTTGTGTCCCCAGGGTCAAGAGCAGTGTCTGGCACCAGTAAGTGCTCAAAGAAATCTGTCGAATGACTGAATGATAAATGAATAAATGCTGTTATACAGCAGCTCACGTACTACCCTCTGAAAAGCTTACAGAAAAAAAAGGATCTCTTCTAAATGGTTCATATAATTCAGAAATTTGGATCTCCAATTAAATAATCAAGTTTGTAATGTCTGGTAATGTCATTTCTTCTACTTTCCCTCTTTCTCTAAGCACCCACTTGAGCTTATGTCCACGTTCCCCTTACCAAGCCAAGATGCTTCTTTCTTCCCTCAGAACAGAAATACAATCGGTACTGTGAGTAAACCTCCCGACACTCTGCTTACTTAGCCATTCCTCTAAGTTCAAGAGCTGCGATTGATTATATATTCGTCTCTAGTTGTTGAACATCTGTGTTGTTGCATTTATGTCGCTGATTTGATTCTTCTGAAATCAGGACCTGATTCTCCTGAAACCAGGTGTCTGCTCAGAGGGCCTAGCACGGTGTTCTGAGCAGGCAGAGCCTAAGCTCTCTGTTAACTGACTGACTGGCTTCTGCTCTTACTCAGGAATCCCTGGTGTCTGCTCTAGCGCAGGGCTCAAAGGCATCTAAAGAGACCTATCTTCCTTCTTCTGCTTGGTATTAAATTGAACACACTGTAGGGCTTAAAGACACTCATTTATCAATGTGTTATAGTAAAATAGGGGGCTGGGCAATATGATCTCTCTCTAGCCTTCTTTCTTACACTAAAATCCCATGTTTCTGTGGGTCGGAGTAGTGTTGGGACCCAAAGGGGGATTTTTAAGTCACACCCTTTGAAAGCCCGGACGAAATGAGGTCCTCATTAGGCACACATCAAAGGTGGCAATTGACTGAGTAGCTGAAACCACACGTGTGGAGCCTGGGGGGGGCCGTGAATGATAGAGTCCCAGGTAAAGCTGCCCTCGCCAGCAGGCTCTGATGTGGCTGTGTGCGATTCGGTACCAGCCCTGAATCCCAAGAGCAGCACGGTGCGGTGCGGCACGTCTAGCTTTCATTCACTGCAGGGCAACGGTCGACATTTTTACACTCTTGAATTGGAAGACTCTCAGACTCTGCAGAGTCGGCACCACTTCTGAATTCTGGCCCTGGCTTTTCTACACCTTAAAAGCCCCAGACAAGTTATGTCACCTCTGTAAGCTGTTTTCGCTTCCACTGTGCATTTCAGAGTCGAGAGAATTGAAAACAGCATATGTCAACCTTAGTGCATAGTAAGTGCTCGAAAGCTGTATGCACCTCGATTATGAAGATTCCAGAAGACTGGACCCTTACATAATAGGGGGCATATCAGCCATGTCCAGAAGAATGACGTCGAATGTTCTCCCCCCAAACTCACTTTTTGACAGGAAACTATGCTGGCCATTTTCCCATTTGGGAGCTCTTGTACTGATCATTAGAGCTGTTATGATCTCAGAATGTTTCCCGAGTTCATAAAGTATGTAAATTTCTTCTCTGAAATTAGAAAATCTTCTTTTTATTCAGTGAATTGGGATTGAACATTTTCTCCTGCACCCCCAGCCCCATCAAAATGCCGAGTTCACCTCTGGAGTTACAAAGCATCCAATTTACATTGTGTGAAAGTTATTATTACCTGCAATCAGCACGTCCCTTAGTTCAGCTTGTATTTTCATAACTTGCTGCCCCTCCTTTCCGTTTGAACAACAGGAGATGTGCCTTTCAGTTGTCAGTGAATTAATGATACCATTACCAAAAGGGGAAATTTAGCAAGAGAACCGTGCTCTTAAATAGTGTGCCTGAAAGGCAGAGACGAGGTAGCTTGTCAAATAGTTATACAGATTATTTACACCAGTCACCTTAGGGGTTGAATGCGACTTCATGCCGTGGGAGAAAAAGAGAGCTCAAAGCAAGTGGCTAGAACGGAATAAACCCTGCGGTATTCAAACCAAGAATGCTTACCTTGTTTTCATTGAAATTAGCAATAACTACTCCAACAAAAAGGGTCAGTCCAATCATGCAACCCAGGAATACAAAAACATGAATATAGATCCCATGCATCTGTATAAATGAAAAACACGGTTATTCATCAAAGCAAAGGAAAGCAGCTGTTGAGCATTCAAAGGATTCCATGTGCTTGCTTACCGGCCCCACACGATGAATAATAACATCCCTCACTTCTACCCAGCCTTTCAGGGAGAGCACTTCAAACAATGCCAGCATAGCATTTCCCACATTGTCAAAATTAAAATTCCGAGGATTTGCCCTGCAAGTCAGAAAGAGGAATGCTCTGTGAAATTCGAGGAGGAGCAGCCTAGGGCAAATATCCTGTAGCTCTTTCCGGTCTTAGGTGAGGGGGTATGTTTATCATTTGGAAGGTAGGCTAGACGGCATTTGTTTGCTCAATCATAAAAATGCATGAATGCCTTATAATTTTTTAAAATGTAATTCTTGGGTAATAATGGGGCATTCTTAGCAGGAGGCAACAAAAGGCAACAAACTCAACTTCTAGCTCTAGATGTTCTGCGATGTTTCTGGCTCGTCCTGATTATACCCAGGGCTGGAAACACACTTTCTAGTTACAAACTGCACGGGAGATGCTCACAAAGGGGCGCTGGAGTCTGGGTGTGAATTTTTTAAAAAGATATCTTTATTTATTTTAGAGAGAGAGAGAGAGAGTGGGGGGTGGGGCAGAGGGAAACAGAGAGAGAATCTCAAGCAGACTTCCAACTGAGCATGGAGCCCGATGTGGGGCTCGAACTCACGACTCTGAGATCATGACCTGAGCCGAAACCAAAAATCTGAGGCTCAACTGACTGAGGCACGCAGGTGCCCCTGGGTATGAATTTTGTAATAGTTTTATAACCGAAAAACTCTTCTACAGGTGTAAACTACAATTCCTTATGTTAATATAGAAAGTGTAAAAAGAGTAGAATCTGGCCACTTTCCTTAATTCTTGACGTCATGGGAATATCACGCTATAAAGTAGTGACGCATTTAGAGGTCACTGAGTGGCAAGAGGTGTTTGCTCATAGCCTAGATGTTTCCAGAACATTCTCTCCCAGTGGGATTTTTTTTCTCTCATTACCTCTGGGTGTTCTCAACAGAGACTTCTTGTAGACCCCCACGCTGCAGTATGCTTTCTACACCAACAGCTGATTCCTGATTTCTAACACACTCTGTCTCCACTATTAAATTTTTTGAAGGGGGGATGGGTCATTTCTTATTTTTCTGATGTTTTACTTTTTTCTTCCCACGAACAAAAGGGATCTTTTCTATATATTACATCTCCCTTAGTCATTATGGGTCTTAGCTAACATTTTTGTTGTCCGTAGAAAGATTTCAGTGTTTTTCTCTTTTCCCCCTTATTAGACTATTGAAAATAATTATAAGATCTAGACAACTACACAATGGAAAGTCATGACTATTACTGTATTTCCTAAATTTGATGGCGAATTGGGCCTGGCACTACTAAGAAGAGTAAGCCTACAGAAGCTTAACCAAATTATAGTTTGATCATTTCTTTTTCCTGCTAGCTCATTTTTTTTTTAAAGATTTTTATTTATTTATTTATTTATTTGAGAGCGAGAGAATGAAAGAGAACACCTGAGGGGGGATAGGGTCAGAGGACAAAGCAGACTCCCTGCTGAGCAGGAAGCCCGATGCGGGACTTGATCCAGGGACTCCAGGATCATGACCTGAGGCGAAGGCAGTCGCTTAACCAACTGAGCCACCCAGGCGCCCTCCTGCTAGCTCATTTATCAAAATTTAAGCTTCACAAAAGGCAACACTCTGGGGAAAACCTGGGTTAGTATTTTTCTACCACCTTTTATATGTATTTTTTAAATCATAGAAACAATCATGCAATGCACCTTTATAAGTTTTCTTTTTAAAAATATTTTTAAATACTAAATAAATGAGGATCTAATAAGAAACCATACAGCTAAACTGACTTGCTCCTAAAGATTTAAAGCTGATTGGTAGAAACGTTTTCCATATACTGCAAAAACCCCACTCAGAAATTCCTATTTTGGGATTCTGATTTATATTTTTTAAGTATGAAAGTACAAGCATATTCTCTTGGATTTTTCCAACATCCTTTCCTTTGGGGGTTTCAATTAAATTTAATATATTTTACAGCAGACAGAAGCCGTAAGGATTCTGCAGATGCTACAGTTTTCTTGAATAAGGATTTTTTTTTTTAAGCCAAGCAAGCCAGCTCTCAGATCTGATGTTGAACTTTCTTACCCATCCATTTTCTTTATGTAAAAGTGCTTTTTTAGCTGAATTTGCAGCAACCCAAAGTACTTTCATGTTCCACATCCTTTAGAAGTTAGAATATGTTAAAAATACACTTTTAGGCTAAACCAAGAAAAATAAAATGGAGGATTATAGACTTAACTAGTTGGAACCATACATCACATTAAAAAAGTAAGTATCCGTTTTAATCATCTAAGATGTTTGTGTATGCTTTGTTCATGTTACTAAAATTGGAAAGTTTAAAACTTTACCTATAACTACAGAGGACTTCAGTAAATCCCAAACACAATCCATTGTTGTCAGTTTTCCTGTTGTCCTTCCTTGATCTGGAAGCCTGTTTAAATATAATCTTTTCTGGTTAATTTAAAAAATATTATAATCTTGTCTATCCAATTCAGAAAACTAAGACGTGGTTTCTGACCTCACAATTTCATTAATCTTCTACCTCTCAGTGAAAAGTGCTCCAAGGTCCCAAGGTCGTGATAAGGAGGGTTGCTCCTCCTCTGGGAAGAATTGGACCCCCAGGAGGAGAGGAGCTCAGCCTGTGGCCTTGGGTGGAGAAATGCAGGAGATGACATTGTCCAAAATGGCCCTTCCAAGACCCTGGAAATATCATGTTTCTGTTGAACTTAAAAAAGCAAAGAAGGGGTGCCTGGGTGGCTCAGTCAGTTTAGTGTCCAAATCTTAATTTCATCTCAGGTCATGATCTCATGGATCATGAGATCGAGCCCCACGTTGGGCTCTGCTTGGGGAGACTGCTTTTCTCCCTCTGCTTCTCCCCCCTGCTCATGCACTCTCTCTCTCTTAAATGAAGGGGTAAATCTTAAAAAAAAACCCAAAAAACAAAAGTAAGGTAGATTTATATTATTTTCCTTAAAGAGCGTAGTCAAATTGTTTGAGCTGTAGACTCTACAAAAATCTGATCTTCTTCTGCCTAGAATGTATCATGGTATGACTTAAAATTACCTAGGGGTAAACTCCAGGTAAGCTTCCAGTGAGTTCAGAGGCTTATTTATGTAGCATCAAAGTCTTTAGCATATTGTATTACATTATTTGTAATATTAATTTCTGTTCTCCACTACACTTCAAGCTCCTAAGGGTTGGGGACCACAGCTTGTCCCCAGTGACAGAGTAATGTCTAGAGATCAGTAAGCGCTCAAGATATATATTTATTGAAACTGAGTACTCATTTTTGATATTTCTTTGATGCATTCCATTTTCCTATGTCCTAGACTTCTGCTTAAAACAAAACACACAATATTTATAATATATATATATATATATTATATACAAGGTAATTTTTATCTCATCAAGTCTGAGTGATTCAGAAGAAAATGAATGTATTCATCTGAGCAGAGAATATGGAAGCCTGACTGTCTCCTGAATTAGGCAGTGCATATTTATGTCCTTCTCAATTATAATTATCAAAGAATTCCCCAATGCCAATTCCCAAGATATAAATTATTTTTTTAATCATAAGTTCGCCAATATAAAATTATTTTGGCTGCTAACTCTTGATGAGCTTATTAACGAAGGAAAATGTGAAAATTAGCGTGGTTATAGTTGACATTCGTTTGACAGAAGATTTTTATTTCCCTAAAACTAACCCAAGTCACAATATTCTGAACCAATGGACAAGCCCTATTGTAATGGCATTCAAGTGATGCCCCTCTGTCAGCTTATGCTTTTAAAGTGCTGTCAAACTCGAAACCCCTAGTAATAATTTACATGAAACATTGCATGAATTTTTAAAATCACAGGTAGCTGGTTTTATGGAACAGATTGGATGCCAGAGGGTATGGTTGGAAACAGGTTTACTTTTCTCCCAACACTGCCTTCTAGAGGCTTCTAGCTCCCTTCCTGACATTGTGGACATCCCAAAGCTTTTGGGTCACTTTCAGTTATGTGAGTCTCCTTCTAAAAAGCCCACTCCATCCTTACATCAAACCTTTGTTCTCGTGACCTGTACAAGAATATCTTTCTTAGCTGCTCTGCCTGATCCACGGCTTGAGGAGGGAAGAAGAGTGCTGGCTCCTCTGTTAACCTCCTCCCCTTCAGGCCACCATCTGATTCTTACAAGAAGGGGATGTGATGACTTAGAAATGGAGTTCAAGTCCATGTATCTTACACTGGCGGACACCAGCCACTGCTGCTTTGGTCCCAACAGCTATTCTTTTCATGGAGTGTGTTGTCTGCCATGTTCCTACCTTCTGTAAACTTGATACTTTAACGTCTGTCCTACATGCCTATGATGGACACACTTTGCTCTGGACAGCTCGATAAAATGCCCGAATCACCCTGCCTTGGCCTCCTACCTCTCTCATCACCCTCCCACCTCCTTGGGAGGAGTTGTTTTTAGGGCTTGCTTTTTAAACACAGACCAACCAACCCAGAGTCCACAGCCCCAACTACCTCCTTTATCAGGCTTCCACACTCCAGCCCACCATCCACCTGCCTGAATCACCAGGTACCGGACCACTAGGGACAGCACCTGTGTCCAGGAGCCCACTGAAGTTCCTCAACGAGCCAATCCTAAGCCTGCTCGGCCCGACTCACCCATCCCAACTCAGGGAAACCACGATAAAGGTTCCTTCCCACAGCTCCCCTGTGCCTCGTGACTGACCCTGGTGCTTCCTTGTGTGGCCTCCCCATCCTCTTGGGAACTATGAGTAACAAACCAGCTCTTCAATGGTAATTGTCTCTTGATCTGTTGGCTCTACTGTATCTCAAATTTTCTATTAATAGACTATATCTTGAAACATTCCCCAGCATGAGGGTGCCCCATTGTGTCATTCCTGCTGAGGGTTGTCTGAGGGTGATTCCTCAGTACTCATTCCTGGAAACTTCCCCACAGCCCCTCCAACAAGAGCCCCCTCTCCCCAGCATACAGCCTTTTGCAGCAGAGTTCCATCAAGATGGCTCAGATCAGGTGGCCCCAGGCAGTGATGACTCGGAGCTTCCAGAAACACCCAATAACCCTGCCCAGCCAGATGGTGAAGGGTAGCTTGCCTACACGAGCATCTCTTCTCGCCTTGCCAGTCTCTGACATGAAACAGTCCCCACGGGGGGCCTCATTTGGCTGGGGAGACAAGCACCCCTAACCTCCTCCACAGTGAAGGTACAGAAGCCACGGCACCGTCTACTGAATTCCTTCACTTCCATGACCCTGTCTTTGAGCATAGCGTTTCCTTTTACGGCAGCTGGGTGATGGAGGTGGATGGTCTTTTAGTCAGTGCTGCTGGAAATGGCATGTTGCTCTCTTCGGAATATAATCAAACTTTATCTCCTAGTGACCTCAGCTCGGAGGCTTTTGCCAAAATTCCAAAACAGTAGTAAAAAAAAAAATCTCATTTGATGTCTTGCTCTGAATAAATTATTTATGATGTAATAATGCATTTTCACTTCACAAAAAATAAACTCTATGCTTCCTTAATATTTTATTTTAATGTAAATTAGACTGCTTTTCTAGTAAGCACTGGGATAAGGATATCTCCATGAGTTATGTACATCCCTCCTCAGCTCAAGCCACATATCCAAATTCATCTTTTTTTTTCATAATTCTTTGGTATTTAAAAAAATTAAAACCCAGTATAAATTGTACTGAATTGTTTATAAAAGTTAATTTCACATTAGAGAAATGCCAAAGCTGGTCACAATGAGTCCTAAGGGTACAACTGGGTGAAATGTAATTTCTTTGAAAGAGTTCTGACATTTAGTAGAGCATACCAATTGTGACAAAAACAGTCGTCGCTGTGGTTCACTTGTTATTCTAAGAGGTAAAATGAAATAAAAAGAAAACAGATGACTACTTAAAAGGACAAAGGAAGTTAATAGGACACTCAGTTCATCAATGAAGCCTACTGAGAGATTTCATTCATGGTCATTATAAACTGGATGAGAAAGAAGGTACTAGGCACTTCTAGCTTTGATATAAATGCTTTGAAAACTCATTTTCAAGAAAAATGAAGTTTAAAGAGAAAGATATAATCATTTGTGTTCCTGATTATTCCTTTCCAGTGTTTCCATAATAGAAATCCTTCAATGTAAATGGGTTTTAAAATTGAAAAAGCTTTATGATTTGGGCTTCTCTACAACTGTTATGAGGATATCAGATTCTCCCTTAAAGATATAAACTCAGGACGAGTTTAGTTTTAATTTGATAGAAAATCTTTGTCTTTTAAGCCTCACTAATTTCTAATGCCATATGAATCGAGATACATACTTCCAAATATTAGAAAAATACTGGGGTGATAATCCATTAGTTTCATGAAGCAACACGGGACTCAGTGTATCACTTGCTCGCTCATTTACTGTGTTTTTGCATCCTGTGGTAATTCAGTGCTTTGCCTTGTATTCCTTAAAATCATCTTGGCACCTCCAGCAAAATTACTTTTCATGCCATATTATATTGATTTAAAACCTTATACTGACAAATACAGCATTCTTCAGGATCTTTTTTTGATATGCTTACCAAACACGGGGCACCCAGAATCCAGGCTTTTTCTCTCCAGGTCTTAATTTTAAATTTAAGTTCTTGGACACACTTACATTAATTCTGAATATGCCGTTACAATCTTCCTAAAATAGGAAAAAAAAAAAAAAAAGGAAGAGGGGAGCCTGGTCAGACAATGAATTCCTAAAAGATAAAAGATAAGAAACACTTTTAACCTAAAATAGCAAAGGTTTTTGTATGGCAACAGTGACGTGGACAGCCACCTAGCAAACAGGGACAAGGACTGCAGAGATGAGTAGTGAAAGTTTGCACTGGAAACATTCGCAAGAAGGCAAAGGATCCAAACAGACATTCCTCCCAGGGAGACACACAAATGGCCGATGTGCACATTAAAAGATGTTCGGCGTCATTAGTCAGCCAAGAAATGCAAATCAAAACCACGATGGATGCCACTTCCCATCCACTAAGAAGGCCATAATCAAAAAGTCAAATAATGAGCTTTGACGAGGATGTGCAGAAATTGGAATCCTCTCTATATCCTTATCCCCCTGACACCTGCGTGCCTCACACACTGCTGGTGGGGCAGGAAAATGGTGCAGCCACTTTGGAAAACAGCATGACAGGTCCTCAAATGACCAAACAAAGCATTACCGGAACACCCAGCAATTCCACCCCTACGTTTTTACCCAAGAGAAATGGACACAGACATCTACATGGCAACCTGTTCATGAATGTTTATGTCATTATTATTGTAAATAGCTTAATTATAATGATCAACAGGTGGAAACGATCCAAGTGTTCATCAACAGATGAGTACATAAACGAAATGTGCTGTAGCCACGCCATGGAATATTATTCAGCCCTAGAAAGGAATGTAGTGCTGACATGGACTACAACATGGATGAACCTTGAAATCACTGTGCTAAATGAAAGAAGCCAGCCACTAAGGACCACATAGATTGCTTCATATAAAAGTCCAAAACGAGGAGCTCTATAGGGACAGAAAGTGGACGCGTGGTTATTTGGGGATGGGGGTGTCAGGGGGATAAGGGTATAGAGGGGAAAACTTAAAAGACAGAGTTTCTGTTTGAGGCGATAAAAATGTTCCAGGACTATTATACAACTCTGAATATGCTAGAAACTATCCAACTGTACACTTCCAGCAGGCAAAGTGTGTCATATGTGAATTATATCTCCAATAACATTGTTTTTAAAAGATTTTAAAACATGAGTAAGAAGTTCTTCACTCATCTTCTGTCTTTATTCATTTTGTCTTATCTTTGTGACTTTGGCCATGATTGTCATATTTTGAACCTAAACCCTTCTCCTGGGTATAATGTGTATACACTTGGATATTTCAATGGAACTTCAAATTTTAACCTGGTTAAAGTCACCTTCAACCTTGTTTCCTCCAACCTTTCCCATTTCTGTCCACGGACCAGCACCTTGTCAACCCCGGCATAAAGATCTCAGAGTCATCTACGGCTTTCCCCTGTCCTGCTTGGGCCTCCTCTCCATTCTTATTTCCACTAGTTTAGTTAATGCCAACAGTATTTCTCTTTGGATTACCAATAACATCCCTTAAAACAACAGCCTTCTTACACAAATAATACCCCTTTAACTTCAAAGGCATGGAGAAACTTACCTAATATTACCCAAAGACAAACACAGTTGACATTTGGGCATATATCCTTCCAGTCTTTTTTCCTATGTGTGTATGAAATGGCACACTTTTTACCCTTCCATAGGGTAAAATATTAAAATATTTTGAAAATATTAAAATATATTGCAGTTTTCTTCTCATTGTAACTTTACACGTTCATCTACAACATTATTCCTATTGGCTGTGTGGTGGTGGATCAAGTAGAGTCCCCCTGATATATTTGGCCTTATGGCCTCTTCCGTTTGTCTTTCTGAGCCCACGGGGGCCAATCTTTGATGGGGTGAGGTGTCCTGGCATCTTAGTTAAAAGCATGGATGATGGGGCTAGGCTGCCTAGACATGAATCATAGCTTCCCCACTTATTTTGGGGTGGCCTTGGACAAGTTATTTAACTTTTGTCCCTCTATCTCTAGCTTAGTGTGGGTATGAGTAGATAGTGTAAAATCACAATGTGCTTAGGCCATTATTAAGATACTGAGTCCTGCAAAATTCCTCCTGGGCTTCATCTTGCAATGTTGTTGTCATCTTTCTGGCCTCCATTCAGTGTGATTCTAAAATAACCCTTCCTTCCTGACTCAAGCGTGCAGATGAATGCATCAGCTCTTTATCATCTCCCTTGTTAGCTAATTT
Organism: Mirounga angustirostris; assembly: GCF_029215605.1. Taxonomy (NCBI): domain Eukaryota; kingdom Metazoa; phylum Chordata; class Mammalia; order Carnivora; family Phocidae; genus Mirounga; species Mirounga angustirostris. The sequence goes on along the minus strand of NW_026991711.1, from coordinate 10,477,785 downwards.
GGTTCACCATGACCTTTATGCCGTGTTCCTTGTTATGTCTTCTCAGGCTTATCAAAATTCCAGAAACCTCTGGCGACGCAGGTGATACCCCACCTAGGGTGTTTCTTCTGCTCTGCCGCTTCCTGAAATCCTCACTGTAACATAGTCAAGATAATGTATTTTGACTGGACAAAGATGTGACCTGTATTTTATAACCATTAGAGAAGGAATCATTTTTATAATCGGTAGCCCTGAAAATGTAGGCATTTTCATACCAATGAAAAATCTGTATTAGATAGCCATATTTGCTGGAAATGGAGAAATATGTATTATAGTTAAGCTCTATTAGGTCTTCGGGTACATGCATTTTAATGGACTTAAGGCATTATTTTACCTGGATGAAAGAGGAAATGCTTTTGCTGTTTGTACATAAGCAGTGCATGACTCACTTTTTAAATCTGCATGTACCACAGGGCAGAATCCTAAGAGCGAGGACACTGGAGAGTGTAGCAGTGATGGCTAATTATAACCACACTTGGCCCGTGTTTCTGCAGGCTACATCACTGAGTTACCTACGGCATTCTCCCATCTGGCCTTGGGAGGCCGTGCTCTCTCCAGTGGAACTGGTAGAAGTGAGATGTGTTGCCTCGAGGCTCAGCCTGTAACCCTCAAACATGGAGGTGGTTCTGCGCTCCTCTCTGCCAGCTAAATGGAGAAGACTCTGAAGATAGCAAAGGGTGGATAAAGAAGGAAGACTAAAGGAACTTGAGTCTCTGAGAGGGCATTTGGAGGAGAGCTGTCCACCTTACCCAAGATGCAATGTGTTCCTTTCATCATGTTCAGCTACTGAAACACTGGCTGGTCCAGGAGCTGGCCGCCTCTTACTAACACTGACTGAAGAAAGATAAGGCAAAGGGCAGTAGCAGAAGTGGTCAAGCATGGGTCTTTGTTAACTGTCCTACTGGGGAAGAGTCTGGACTTCCCAGTGGAGAGAAAGCTGAAGTGGAGAAGCAATGAACAGTGGTACGACAGTCAAACTTCAACTATGCCTCTTGTCCTTTCTGGGGGGCTGTTTGCTGATATGAGTCTCCTGTGATAACAGAAGCAGGATTAAGTTAGGGGAGGCCCAAAGGGACAAGCATACGGAATCTAGGGTGGCTATGCCAAACGTGTCAACAGGGGCTCACACCAGAACAGCAGGAGAGAGTAGAATAATCTGGGTGTGCTTTTAATCTCACAAACCTGTGCTAGCCAGAAGAGACATAGTGCCTGCTTTAAGCAGAAGGAGTTGGTGAGAAGAGAGTTCTTAGTTGTTTTTTTTTTTTTAAGATTTTATTTATTTATTTAACAGAGAGAGAGACAGCGAGAGCAGGAACACAAGCAGGAGGAGTGGGAGAGGGAGAAGCAGACTCCCCGCCGAGCAGGGAGCCCGATGTGGGGCTCGATCCCAGGACCCTGGGATCATGACCTGAGCCGAAGGCAGATGCCTAACAACTGAGCCACCCAGGCGCCCCAAGAAAGAGAGTTCTTAGTTTTGTGAGGGGTTCTCAAAGTAGCCTCAGCACGTGCTGACCGAGACATGGCAAACTACCCGAATTTTAATCCCAAACGACAGAAAGTAGTATCTTACCCTCCTAATAATGTTGGGATCATTGCACTTGGCCAGTTTTCCCGCAAAAAGCTGAACTCCAAAGCTTGCAAAAACAAGCATTAATGTCAACAAAAGAATGGACACCTGAAAAAAATTGGTGAGACATCACATCTCAGGGTAAGAAATTCAACAGTAGGCTTGATTTGAACAGGGATAGGGACATGACTTTTCAGATAACATGGTATGAAATCCTTGGTCTTGATAGTCTAACTTTTCCACCTCAGGTCATTCAATTAGCTTTGCTGGAATGTTAAAAGAAGGGAATTAACAACAGGTTTTGGATTTTTAGAATAAAAACACATGACTTTCCAGTAAGAAAACAGGCTATGGTATTTTTGATATGACTTGGGTTTTTCTGATTTTGAAATCGACACTTTAATGGAACCAAAGAAAAGTGTTTGAATAATTCTATTTCCCCCATTTTCTCCAAATGGATTCCTACCTCTATCAGCAGAGCATAAATTAGAGAGACAGTGGTTTTGCTCTCTTGTGAGCAGGGAGGGCATCCAGAGGAAGTGAGATCATTGGGTCCTAAAAAGCAAGTCTGTTAATTGACTGGTGCTCCCTCTGCTGGATGGTGCCTTGGTCTCAGCAGAGAAAAGTAGCAGAGGGTCAAACACTGAACAAAACCACTGATCTGTGCTGGGTGAATCATCTAAACATACACCTTAAATATACTAAAATCTCACAGAAACATCATCAGGAGAAAGGCAAATAGATTCTTTGCTAAATTCTATCAAGGCTCAAAGATGCATATACATTAGCAGTCGGGTGATACCCTTTTCTCCTTCAGTTCAAGCTGTGTGAAAAGCCACCATGTTGTGGCTTTAGCACAAAGAAAATATGGGATTTCAAATACGTCTTTAAAAAAATATTAATGACTCTGTACCTACAGAAACATCGCAACCTGTCTTTAAAATACCCTAGAATCAACTGCAACGACAGCTGTTCTCTCTCCGTAGGTGTGTTTCTAGAAAGCAAGATGTAAAATAAGCCTATGTAAATTAATTCATGTTTTCCATGCATGAGCAGAACTCATCAATAATAAAAAGAATCCTTTGATCACTCCTTTGTAAGGCACAGATCCTTCTGTAACGATTGTGAGCAACGAGCTTCCTACTCATCGTTTTTTTCCGCAGCCCTGTTCTTGGAAGGAACCCTCGATCAAGGTTGCCCAACTAAAAAGAATGAAAAGGATGTTTTCTCCCCATTTTCAAGTATTCATTACTGTATCCTGAGGCTACTTAAAGTGGGGTATACTGTATGTTACATTTTTTTTTTTTTAATTTGTTTGACAGAGACACAGCGAGAGAGGGAACACAAGCAGGGGAAGTGGGAGAGGGAGAAGCAGGCTCCCCGCTGAGCAGGGAGCCCGACGTGGGGCTCGATCCCAGGACCCTGGGATCATGACCTGAGCCGAAGGCAGACGCTTAACGCCTGAGCCACCCAGGCGCCCCTGTATGTTACATTTTTTTAAAGTTATTTTATGTTAACACTCCAAAGATCAGAGACATAGTCTATGTTGTAAGAAACTGGGGACCTATGAAATAAAATAAGGAGCCCAAATGTGTTAACTGCTAATACTGGTGAAGTAGGTGGTGTTGAATCTTATCTTTAATTTCTAGGTAAGGAAACTGAAACCCGGAATAAAAATTAGGGTCACAAATTGGGAATGGAAGTGTTAGCAAATACGACCTCTTGGATTTTTCCTTTCCTTGTAACTTTCCTAAGAACGTTCATTGAATTAGATACACCAGCAAGTCAGAGCATGCGCGGGCAAAGCTTCCAAATGTGCGACTGTGTTTGGTGAGTGCCTTCTCTAGGCTCCTGGTGATAAACAGGATTGGACACTTAGCCCCTGGCAAGCGAGACTCCCTGGGCCCCTCGTTAGCTTCATTACAGAGCCGGCCTGTGGGAACTGGAAGCAAAGGGTTAAGTGTGACGTACCAAGAAAATCTCCTTGAAACCGCTGAAAAGTTCTCGAACAACCTTCCTCATCTGAGGCACCAGCTTGAATATCCGCAGAGGTCTCAGGCACCGAAGAACCATTAGAAGCTGAGCTCCCGATTCAGCAGGCACATTTTGAGGCATCCAACAGAGAAATATCAAGCTCACCTAGCAAGGGAAGACACAGCCCTAGAATTTATACAATGTATCCTTCGCTCTCTACACTGAGAGCCAACTGCATACAACTTGCCTCGAGCAGAGACACCACCTGGCCCGGAGGACAAGCGTGCGCTAGGTACATATATGCAATCTCTTAACTCTGAACCCCACCTACACCTGTTAGTGACGCCAAAGGAAAAGTCATCAGCTGTTTGCGGGCATGAAATGGGGGTGCCCACTCTTCGTGTGTACCCCAGTGCATTTCTGCTCCTTACTTTAACCCACACACTGGAGGCGCAGGTTGAAATGTCTTTGATCAAGGATACTAAGCTTCATGCTTGACCTGATTCTCACTGTTTTATTGACGATCTAAAGATACTCCATGTTAGTGGTCATGATTCTCCTTGTTATGTTGGAAAAGACATGGATTTTATGCCTTCTTGGACATATAGAAAAAATGAAATGTCTTTGAGTCCCTTCCTATGGTTTCCCAATTTAGTTTAACTGAACAGCTGAATGGTCACCTTGTCTAGTCAGGTATTTTGTATATTGGAATTGAAAGAAAGCTCCAACCACTCTCATGTTAGGCTGCTTTTAGCAATGAGGAACTCATCAATCAATTATATGATGGAGGTGGTGGGGTTTTTTTTTTGTTTTTTTGTTTTTTTGTATGGGAGCCACAGGATTGTGGGGTAGGAACGAGATTTCTGTCTTAGGCCTTATTAATGTATGTCTTACGTGTAAAAGAATGTAGTTGATGTATGTGAACCATATCCACGGAAATTTTTAATGCTTTTTATTTAGATTTTTACATGCATGCCCTTCATTTGCCTGTGGTACTTGAGACTCAGTAATGGCATCCAAACCTCTGGAACTCACGCATCTTTCTCTTGTACCAAGAAAGGCAGGAGAGTTCACAAAGCCACAACACCTTACATTTAGGAAATAACCGGAGACTTACAAGATATATAAATATGTCCATGACTCCACCAAAGTCCCTGATGACAGCAGTTGGAGTGAAAAATAGGCCATCTGCCATAATCTTCAGATTAAGCTCGATGCTCATGAATATCACAAACACGTACTCAGCAATCTGAAATGGGCAAGAGGCAGTTGGGTCATCAAGAAGGGAAAAACCGCAACCCCGTGTTTCTGCTGAGCTGTGGGCTGAAATTCGGCAGTCGTACCTGCAAAGTCGGGGCGTGCATGACTCTTCGAAAGGGGGACTCAAACATCATTGAAATGCAGGAACAGATGGTTACGATGATCATGACCCAGTCCAGGTAAGTTACCAGTCCCAGCAGATCACTGCCAAAGACCAAACATAACTGAGAAACGGACGCTCCAGGGAAGGCCGTGCAGGTCAGAGATGGCCCTTCTGTGATTCTATAAATGTGACTGGATTTTTTTTTTTTTTGAAAGCCCCCATTATCTATTTCTTAGCACAATATGGCAAGAAAATAAAGGGAGTCTTTACATTTTTATGCAGCATAAAGTGGTACATGGAAATTTCAAATGTGCATGGAAAATGGACTTTGTGATGCTTACTAAAGTTGATGGTACTTCGTATTTTTCACAGCTCCTGTGACGGGATCTGTTTTAGATCTGTAAGAGACAACAAACACAACATTCTGCAACAAAGCAAGCATGTTCTCACTTGACAGCATGGCATTTATAAACATCTTATCTACCTAAAATCTCTTTTGTATCCTCTGTAAAATTACATTTCCAGGAACTGTGTGGTTTTCAAAGGCAGAGAACATTAAATGACAGAAAAAATCAGAAGAGTTTGCAGCTGATGGTTGTGAAAGTAAAGTTTAAAATTTCTCAAAATAATTGATTTGAGAATTCATGAATCCAATCAACAATTTCTGACATGGATGTGCCAAAACTTTGACTTCCATTTAAAAACACTCCATTAAAATCTCTGCCTTAGTTCAAGAGTTTTCCTCGTGATTGTTCAATTAAACCTCCAGAAATTAAATAGAGCTTTCCCCTCTTGTGTTTAACTGATTTCTTGTGGAGTGATTTATATAGAATTTCTTGGGGCCCCTACTTATAAGTTTCACTTTCAGGGAGCCCGTGATCAATCTTCAGTGAAGCCCGTGACGGTCTGTGTGTGTATGCTCCCAATTACAACAGAGTCGTCCTCGGTCCACATCAGCTGCAGGGCTGACAAAAGGAGAGGAAGTCCACACTAAATGAAGTGGAGAATTCGCAATTAGATGTTAGCATGGAGGCAGCCAACAGGATGATTCCAGATGAAACACTCACTTGAGGAACTGATCAATCAACTCTAAACTACCGGCTTCTTTCTTTACTGTGTGAAAACTCAGGGAAGTTTTTAATTATGACTCAGGTGCTTTAAATGGTGCGGGTCTTTCTAGAACAACTGAGAGATCACTAGACTGCCAGTCAGAGGGAGCCATGCATTAGCAGTGGACCCTGCGCAAGGCCCTTAACCTCCGCTAACCTAAATGTCCTCCTCTCTTGGAGGAGGGGGGATACAAATGACACCAAATGGTTCCTGAGGTGTCCTCCAGCCCTGAAATATTACTATACTGTATTAGTTTCCTAGGGCTGTTGTAACAAAGTCGCACAGAGTAAGTGGCTTAAACAACAGAAATGTGTTCTGTCAGTTCTGGAGGCGAGAAGTCTAAGAGGAAGGTATGGGCAGGGTTGGTTCCTTCTGGGGGCCGTGAGGGAAGGACCTGTTCCAGGTCTCCCTCGTTGGCTTGTAGACGGTGTCTTCTCCTATGTCTTCACATTGTCTCCCCTCTCTCAGTGTCTGTGTCCAAATGTCCTCCTCTTAAAAGGACAACAGTCATATTGGATTGGGGCCCACCTTAATCACCTAATTTTAATTTAATTATCTCTTTAAAGAGGCTATTTCCAAATAAAGTCAAATTCTAAGGTACCACGGATTAAGGGTTCAATATACAGATTTTTTTGGCAGGGGGACACACACAGCTCAGCCCACAACACATAGTGATATGCTATCATAATATCCTACTAATGATACCAAGGGGGAAGATCCAACTACTTAGATGAAAAGCTTCCACACTTCCTCTAGGACTCTTCCGGATATATACCAAAGTTGCGCAGGACAAAAATGCCATTTCATCCACTGGTTGCCTGCTGAGATTGGCTTGGGGCGTCATAAATGCAACGTCCTCCTGGTTGACCACACCGACGGCCTCCTACACATTTCTTCCATGCATGTAGGGACAGAGACACTGGCCAGTGGGGTTTCTTCTCATAACAATTGGTAATGGAAGCACTAGTCAACTTTATTTCTATTTTACATTATTCTAGAATAATCCAATTAGGGTATTTTCACCACAAAGAAACTACAAGTCTGAAAGAAGGTGTGGGCAATGACCTTCCCTGCGTCATTCAGTCTACTCTTGGTTCGGTATTTCCGAAATAAAATGTGGCGTTAGTAACACCGACAGAAACGTATTGGGTGACTTAAAATGAGCACATAAAAATGGCTGTTCAGTGTTTTATAAACGTGAGTTTTATATAAATGTTAACGGCTTGTAACCTTTGTTTGTTTTCCACCTGGTCGGCCGCTCGACCAAAAGGAGCAGCATGATTAATTAGCCCACGGTTTATTTTGTGACCCCATTAGGATTACATGTTCCTTCTTCCTAGTATGACAGCCCCCCCTGCTGTTTGTACGATGCAGGCCAAACACCTGGCTGAAATGGAGTGCACTTACGCATTGAAGCGTGCCCGGACCACCACCCGGCAGAAGTTTCTGAACCTGTGCTCCCGTCCAACAATGAACAGAGGCTTGTCGAAGTATGGGTGATTCTCTCTCAGCTCCTCTTCCTGCACTTTCCTGGAAGGGGACATTCACGTACAGGAAGGCTGAGGGAAAGGCTGTCATTCCAGAGCCAGAGCCCAGAAAGACCATAGCGCCCCATACCTTTTCATTTCCGCTTGTTCCTTTTTTTCCTGGATCATCTTGATTTCACTGTCTTCTCTTTGTGCGTTTCTATATCTCACTGTATTGGAATGCTAGAAATACAATAAAAGGGGGCACATCAAAATGGAAGATTTTTTTTTGAAGGCCCAGAAAGATCATTTTTAGAAACGCTGAAATAAATATCTTGATTTTAATATATATATCTTTAATGACCACAGTCATCTTAATAAGGGTATTTTTTCCTTCTAAAGGGTATCTTTTTTCAATAGAAATATTTATTGAGGACCTATTATGTGTCAGGCACTGTTGGGAGTGCTGAGGATATGGCAAAAAAGCCAAAAGAAAGGATAAAATCCAGTTCTTGTGGGGCTGACATTCTAGTCAGGGGATACAGATAAAAATTGAATCACAATATGGGAGGGTGTTAGAAGATGTTTAGTGCTATGGTAAAAATCAAAGGGGACAGAGAGTGCTAGAAGGCTCCACGTTTGACCGGTCACAGCAGGCCTCAATAAGAAGCTGTTATTTGAGCAAAGATGAGAAGGATCTGCAGGCCACTGGGTATCTACAGAAGTGTGCTTTTCCAGAGGATGGGTGGGTCCTCATGCTCAGGGAACAGCTGTGTGCACATGGAACAGCAAGATGCCCTGTGGGTGGAGTCAAGAGGGCAAGCACCAGGGTACAAGACACTGAGATCAGGGGGGTGGAAGGGGGCCTGATCATGCAGGACCCTGACTGTGGTTTTCACTCCCTGGGACATGGACAGCCATTGCTCAAATAACCTGATAGGTATTATTGCAAGTATTCCTTAGATTTCATTATCTGTATCTTCTATCATTTGGAATAAGTGAGACAGATGAAACTATTTTAAACTGCTTCTGTTATGGAGGAAAAGATATCAGGAGTGATTTCTTAGGAAATTAGCAGAGCCTCATCACTTTTTGCTATGGAGAAGATGGGGAATAGGTTTTCATTATATGCCTGTGTAATAAATAGAATAAAAAGTCTTTGAAGAAGAACTAAGCCTCTGGAATTCAGACTATATAGGTAGGGTCTTTTGTTGTGTATATTTAAACACATATTTTCAAAGCCGTGTTCTAATTTGGTTCTTAAGTAGACTATGTATTTCTAGTGAATCACACTGAAGGAAAGTGCTTTGAATTAGTGTTGTCTCTCTGAATTTTCTCGTAGAAGTTTTCTCCATACAACATGCCTGGCCCCCAAATTATGCATACATAGGCCATGTGTTGGATCCAATCACAATTCCATGTAGACAATATGGTAGATCATATCCAACAGGGCTCTGGCTTAAAAATCATGGCACCAACAGGTGTGCACACCAGGTAGAGCCTTGTAAATTGGGTGATGATGGCATCAGGTGTTCTCATCACCAACTTCTTCTATCGTCAATTGTGCTTGGAACACTTAGTTAGGAGAGTTTACTCTAAGATAGCAGTTTCTACTTATTGAAAGCAGTTGTATTATTCTGGAAACTCCAGAAACTTAAGAAATGAGAGGTGAAGTGGTGGAAAAGACAAACAAAACCCAAAAAACCCAAAGGCTTGCTACCTTTCTCTTGCTAGATCTCCTTTCTCCAATGTCATCCTTGGCTCTGAATATTCAGGACTCCGCTTTCTTAGCCAATTTAGCTCGACTCAACTTAAGATCTACAGTTTAATGTGGGTGTCACCAATGATAATTATTTAATATGTACTTTCCAAGTATCTTAGAAACCTCGGCATGTACAGCTGCTGGTGAGTTTAACCCAGAGGTTAGACTTCTGCCTCCGTGGGTTTGCCTGGGTTTTTATGTGGCTTATTCCCTCGCTTCGTTCGGGTCTCTGGTCTAACACAGAGGTGCGAACACTGACCATCATCTCGAACATTCCCTGCCTCCAAATCTATACCTTTGATTTCTTTGTATCATTTTATTTATTTTTTATAATGCAGAGCAAACTGTCACAGCAATGAAGACATGATGGAAAATAAATAAAAAACACTTCCAGAAATGATTATATATTTCTTTCCTTGTTTAGTCTTTGTCTCTCTTATGGGATTTAAGTTCCTGGAAGGCAGAGGTTTTGTCTTGTTTCCCCACTGCTCCTCCTCACTTAGAACAGGACCTGGCACATAATAAACACTTGGTAAATATTTTCTTTGAGTCAGTTAATTAATCAATGAATGACCTAGAGTCTAAAAGCAAAGAAATTCTTGGGAAATAGTATGCAGTCTTTGAAAGAAAAATTCTTCTAGAAGTAAGATTTTATTTCCTAGTAGGTAAAGCCCTGAAGTTACAGACACTGGATCTAGATTCCAGAATATTCGGAAATTTTAGTAAAGATTTAAAGTTAATGATACAGATCAATTCTATATAATGCTTTGAATATCTTTAATGTCAGTCAGAGGCAAGGCACACGTCACTTTTGTGTTGCTATCTTAATGAAGACATGTGCTTTGTGGGATGTCTGGATTTTTGAACAGTTAATGGTCACTCTTTTGTACTGGCCATTCAATTTGCTTCCTGAGTCTCCTGATTCCCTCTGATATAAAGTCTTACGGGGACAGGACAATGTGACAGAAGGGTCCAGGCGCTGGAACATTCTAAACAGTAATTTTTTTTTTTTAAAGATTTTGCTTATTTGACAGAGAGAGAGACACAGTGAGAGAGGGAACACAAGCAGGGGGAGTGGGAGAGGGAGAAGCAGGCTTCCCGCAGAGCAGGGAGCCCGATGCGGGGCTCGATCCCAGGACCCTGGGATCATGACCTGAGCCGAAGGCAGACGCTTAACGACTGAGCCACCCAGGCGGCCCTCTAAACAGTAATTTAAATGCATTTTCATAATCATGCTTCCCAAATCCAAAGCATCACTGAGAACTTACATCTTGAGTCAGGGTTTCAAGAGATTTCCCCCTGCTGATCCTCTGGCTATTGGATCCGTGTCTCAGTGACCTAAAACAACCACAGCCAACTGGTCAATACATCCAAAACCAAATTTTGACTTTTGAACAATGGCCATTATAAGAACAAAATAAAGTAACTTTTCTGATACCGTCACAAATGCTCATCATTTCTTTTCATAGCGAAAGCTTTCGTTTATTCAAATGCCTTTGATCCCATCTAACAAATTGCAGAACTTGCCTTTCTGATCCTTAAAAGTAAGAATTTGGCCATCACAAAGGAAAAGGTTTTTGAAAGATTTTTTTTGACTCTTTGAATCTGATTGTGAGTTTCGTTATTATTGCCATCAGCAAATAGAACAAAGTTCCTCCCACATGCTTGTCTGCTAACCGGGGCTGTGCACAGAGACCATTTCCTGCAAAACTCCTTTCCTTACTTTCTCTGCAGCTTTGTGTCCTGGTGTATTTACCTGCGCTCTTGGCGGATATGATGCTGCACACTGAGAATTGACCTTTCCTTTGCTGGCTGCCCCTCAAATGATCCGCTCAGCATGCGCTGTCGAGTGCAAGCTCTAGAAAAAAAAAGGAGCCCGAGATAAATGCATGATCTGTACACTTGGGATGAATAATAACATAATTGCTCATTACTCTTATTATTTTTAAGGAAACACCAATGATCAGGCAAAACACAGCAAATGACAAATAACCATGAAGGAAAATGGGCTTGAGGCTCAGTGTCAAGAACACTTACAAAGCACAACTGTCACAGCTAGGCGACGCGGGGGTGCTGGAAATAAACAGAAAGCTCCCGCCTGCCACGACCCGTCTCCCCCCACCCAAGGGGGGAGCTTCCATTGGGATCCTGCAAGCAGTAGGGCCAGCCTCACCATAGGTAGGCATGATGTTGGTTTTGAATTTGGACAAGGAGGTTTCTAAGAACAGCCCTTTGGGGAAGGATTTGTCCACCCAGGCCTCTGGGATGATGGAGTATATGTTCCAAGGAGATTTTGCAGAACTCCAGGGAAACAGGAAAACAAAACTAGAGGCAAAAGTGACTGGTAAAGAGAAGTAATGAAAGCTGAGATTAATACCTAAGAAACCTCAGTCTAAAGTCTGTGGCTTGCAGGTAACCGGTTACCACTTTCTTTGCAGCCATGAGAAACTCTGAAGACTGGGGGGTGAATGATTGGAACAGAAAACAAAATTCCTCTTCCAGAAAGCTCCCTCCAACTGGAAATGACAGCATTTCCCTTGACATAGTAGTCAAGTGGAGAGAAAATAATACAGAGGCTCAGAGACCTGTGTCCCGAGGCGACACTGTCACGGACTAGGTGAGTGACCTTTGGGCTCAGTTTTCTTATTGGTAAAGTGAGGACAAGACTTTGATCTCAAAGAAAACTCAGAGACTTAAAATGCAAGGATTTTATGATATGCAAATCTTATGATGCCATGTTTTTCAACACCTGAACACATGACTTTTGTCATTGCTTTACATGAAACTTTCATACTTATGTTTCCTAAAACACATTTCTAGATGGGCTTTGAATTAGATAGATTATCACTGCCTGTCTCAGAGCCAAGATCGTCAAGAAAAAGATACATGTCTGTTTAGCATACATTGAAGCAGCTTACGATATCACGTGTATATTCAAGTAGTTAAAAATGCTTTTGATGCCAATGAAGATAATTACAGCAAATACCTATGAAAATCATGCCAATTCAATGAATGGAAATGCGTTACAGGGAGCCATCCCCCCCACATCACTCTTCTTAGTTTAATAAGCACCACGGAGAAGTTCAAGATAAAACCCAAAGTCAAAATTTCATCGAACACCAAGGATTTATGGCAGTGAGAGATAGAGAATGTACTTATTTCCAGGACTAGGATGGTGTCCCCCCAAGAAGACGCACTTATAAGTTACGCTGAGTTCACAAAGCTTTAGCACAATCTTGCACGATGTATACAGACTAAGAATTGCTCTTCAGACCAAGGACTGCAAATGATGAAGCATCTGGAGAACATCTATTTGGAAAGCAGTGTTATCTTGGCACAGATCTACAGATTCCTGCCATTTGTGTAAACGTCAAGGCTTAAACTTTAGCTACTGTCTTAGTAAACTTTATTTTTTGTCATAAGAGTTCCCCCCTCCTAAAGTAGCTGAGCCCTTAGGGCTTACATACAAAACATATGCAACTTGAATACAGTATACCCCTTCGAGCTGGCCATCCCTGCTATGTTTGAAATGGAAGAATATCACTGGCTTCGAGCTGCGTATGATAAAGGACTGCTGGTACTTGCCCAACAGCCCAGTCTGAGCATGCCTGGGCATTCTTGCTGGGGAAGAGTTAGGACTGCATCTACAGACTCTAGAACCTCATGGGTGTCCCAACACCCAAGTCAACTTAACACACCCATTCCCGCTGGGGTGGCTCTGTGGATCCTGCTGAGACTCCCTCCTCTGACTGAACAAGACAGGGAGGTCTCCATGGTGGGTGGAGATGCACCCACTATTGGAAAGACTCCACACCCTATGGCATCTCCATCCCCTCCACCAACAACATGGCTGAAGCGTGGTGAGAAAGCAACCCCCCTTTCCTCTTTGGCTCAAGATCAGCCCTTTCTTTCCCACTGGGGTCTAGAGAATTCGGAACATAACAGTAAAATGGGCTGCAGTTTCAGCTAAGCACGTGACATGTGCATCTTTGTTCTCTGTAAGAGAAGGTCAGGGTGATGGGGGGGCCGGTTTTTAACTCTACCCTGCAATCAGAAAACATGTGTTGAATCAGACTGAGACAACCACTCCTATGTGTAGAATATATAAAGCCACTGGCTCTCATTTCCTCTTCCTATCACTTTCTTCTGTGTACATAACAGTGTTTGCTGGTACAATTTCAAACCAGAAAACGATGAGAAAGAGAAAAAAATGCTCAGTAACTCTGGGCCAGTTAAATGGTGTGACAAGTGACTTCAGAGTTCTGCTCAAGCCAAGCATACACTTTGGTGGTTTTCACTTCCTCACGGAGGGGACCCTGCCAGAAACTTGTGTTCTCTGAGCAGAGGCTGCTTACCCACCACCTCTTTTCCTGGAACTCCAAAGGTACCCACGTAACCCAAGCAAAGTGAAATCAGGGAGATGCAGCCCTCTTCCCTTAGTGTTCTGAGATCACCTGTGGGGCCTCGGGCTCAGTGCAACTGTCTCTTGAGCCCCCGTCCAACCCCACACCCCAGGACTGCCCCCATCTCTGCGCCAAGACAAAGGTCAACAACTGTCTCCATCTTCATTTGGCAACTCAACTCCTGTTGAGTCTCTCAGACCAAATGCTCTGATATCTCACTTTCCTTTGAGTATCTATAGTGGTTTTTGAAGTAGGAAATTCTTTGGTAAACGCTAGAGTTTCTTAGCGGAAAACTAGGGGCTATATTCATCTAGCAAATTGTTAAATAAACATTTGGGTGAAGGCAATTTGCAGGGGTGGGGTGAGTGGAGGGCACATGAAGGGCAGTTCATTTGAAGGCTCCTGAAAGCCTTTTTCCTCTCCTAAGGACAGTGGTGGATCTTACTAAAGTTAAAACTCAAAATTCTCTTCTAGGCACTGCATCCATAATAGTTAATAACCAGCTATTTATCTATAATAGTTTCCCCACAGAAACAACAGGTAATGGTACAGAAGAAACAACTCTTCTATAGATACATAAATCTGTCTGGAAGAAAACATATGGGAAACATCTAACTACATTATACAAAAGAACCAGCTGCCAAAAATGGGTTTCCTATGGATGAAGGGAGGAACTTGGATGGAAGGACATAAATCTGGGGTAGGAGGGGGGATGCAGGGAGCAAGAGAAAGAAACTGCATAATACATCTGCCCTGACGACACCTGGACATTGGAGCAGGTATAGAAAGAAGGCCACATTAGGATGTTTCTGCATAAATAAAACAGCCTTGTACATAAGCCATTGTCACATTCTTTGATAATGTAAAATATTTTGCTATTTTGGAAAATAACAGGCTTGGTAGAAAATTATTCACTTCAATCTGGCATGATTGGATTTCACTAAGAGGTTATACATTCTCTAATACAAGGTGCCAAGGTTCACACGAAAGCATGGTAAGCATCTGCTTTATTATTTTTAAAAGGAAATACAACTGTATTATACACAAGCATATATTATAATCCAAACTACGAACTACCAAATAGTATCTCTGACATGAGTAATATAATTACAAACTTGGACAGTTCTATGTCCCATGTTCCTGTAGCATATTATTAACCGAAGTTATTCAATGCTTATGGCATTTTTGTCATCGTTGGACATTAGATGGCGAGTTCTTTAAAGACCATCTGAGCACTCATCCTCGAGTTCCCAGGAAAAGAGGTTGCTGGCGTGCTCAGAGGCAGAGTGATGGAGAGCAGGAGTGGGCTCGAGGCAGAGCGGTGGAGCTATAAGGAGACAGGAGGCTGAGGGAGGTGCGGGGCTGGATCTGGAACTTGCTAGTCTCAAGGTTCAAACAGCACATTAGGTTAGTACTTTTACACCCAGCAGCATAGCTCAGACAGAAAGGTCTGCCTTCGCCTGGACGCCTAATGGAGAAGTTGATTTGAGCACACACAGGTTTAGAACCATATGGTTCTGATCTTGGCATTTGCTGGCTGTGGGACCTCAGGTGGGGATGGGCATCGCTTGAGCCTCTGTGTGCTCTACGTAAAATAGGGAACAACATCACCTTTTCCTCCAACTTCGTAGGGAGTTGGGAGGATCAGCTATGATTATGAATGTGCCAGTCTTTGGAAACACTGACACTTTGTTTACATTTTAGTTGCTATTATTTATTTTTCTATCTTGTCCCATATCGTGGTTGGTATTAAAACATTCTACAGAGGATGGAGGACAGAAGAGAGTGGGACAGAGGGTCATACTGGAAGGTAAGCCTTCTCTGTTCTGAGCCTGATCAACAGCGATATATGCTATAGACTAGAGCTGAGCCTCTTCACCTGTCTCCACGCATCCACTCTCAATAAACCTTGTGTGTTATTAGTGTGAGCAAAGTGATCTCTGAAATGAACACCTGCAAGTCACCATGCAGGTGTTTCTCAGATGGCCCTCAATGATCCCGCCCCTGGTTTTCATGCTCTGGCACAGCCCAAGAACGTGGGCAAGACTTAGTGGCTTGCTCTTAACAAATATAAGGCTAATGGGATGGGATAGGTCACAAAAGACATGCATTTCATCTTCCTCACTGTCCCTTGCTCCCTCACTTGCTGCTCTGCTGAAGCAGGCTGCCACGTTGTCCCAGGTCATGGTTGGCCTTAAAACATTATACAGAGGGTGGAGGATTGCCACCCTCGTAGAATGGGGAGATCCCACTTCTTAAGGAATGAGAGTGGCCTTCTGCTAACAGTGGACGAGGAAGGAACCAAAGCATTGGTTAATTAATCTGACCACTCATGGGGAGCTAAGTCTTATTAAGAATGGAAGAGTGAGGGGCACCTGGGTGGCTCAGTCATTAAGCGTCTGCCTTCGGCTCAGGTCATGGTTCCAGGGTCCTGGGATCCAGCCCCGCATCGGGCTCCCTGCTCAGCAGGAAGCCTGCTTCTCCCTCTCCCACTCCCCCTGCTTGTGTTCCCTCTCTCGCTGTCTCTGTCAAATAAATAAATAAAATCTTAAAAAACAAACAAAAAAAAGAATGGGAGAGTGAGCGAGGAAGGGGATTCCTCCCGAGCAAGTCAAAATGTCTGCAGCCTAGTGAGAGACCCAGGTAAGCCACACCCAGTTCCTGACTGAGACTTTGAGATTAATCTGCATTGTTTCAATCACCAAGCAACTGGTAACTAATTAGGATGTTCTAACTGGTAACTAACACAGTTAATCATCGCTGTCTTAAAATCTTCAACATCCTATTGCTCTTCAGAGAAAGATTAAGTCTAGAAGCTCAGCATGACTTCAAAGTCACGTAGGGTCTGCTTCATCTTCTACCATCAGGGACTCGCTCCCGCCATGTCACCCACTTTGCTCTTTCGGTTCCTTATATGCGCCTCTCTCCAAACAGCTCCAAGAGAGCAGGGGCTGACTTTGTCATTGCTCACTTATTACTTCATCTTGTACACAGTAGGTGCTCAATAAATATTTGTGAAATGAATGAACCCTGAAATTTTGTGAAGATCCAATATTTTAACATCTTTTTTGATCACTTCACGCTTATGAAGCATGGAAATAATCATGAACAGAACAGCATGTATTTGAAATATGCTTTTTAAAGGGAAGTTAATCTTAATTTTATCTCCAGTTAGGATACTATGCTACTCAAGGGATGGGCTGCATACCCATAATAGATGAGACCCTGAGACAGGAATAAAAAAAAAAAAATCAGACACTGCTTCTTGCAAGTAGAAAATTTATACATCTTTATCTATATTCTATGTGAAGCTATTAAGAGAAACCTACAAGTCAATATGAGGCAGAGCTGAACTCATTTCAATTTCTGAAATGGGGTGGTCTGATCTGTCACTGGGAACATGGTCTCCATACATGGTGTCTTATAGGAATCTACTACCACGCTGATATAGTAAGTAAGGAATTTGAGACTTCTATTACTTTACCAATAAGAAGTGAGATGTACATATCACTAAAGTTACTCAGTGATAGACCTAGTCAGAAGGAAAAGTATTTGAATATTCAATTAGGTTATATTTTGCCACTTTAAATTTTTTTATTAGAATTTAGATGTTTTTGGTCTCACCTGAAGATAAAATAAATAATTTTCAGGATGAAAACTTTATTTGTTGCCTAGAGAAAAAGCGAAGCTGATAATATTAAAAACACACACCACGAACTTCAGGCACTGTCTGGCTTTTCTTAGGGGATGGGCCAGAGTGTCATGGTATCAAGTCTTCACTGCCTTCTCCGTATCTCTTCATAAGGGCAAGTTTCTTAGAAACTCCATCTAGTGGTTTAATATAAAACATTGCTCTGCCTGTCTTCTGGTACTGGGAGGCACAAGGCTTCAAGTGTCTGGTGAAAAATAATGAAGTCTTTTGTCTTGTCTGAGTGAGGAAATTCTCCATTATGCAGGCATATGTAATCCCTTTATTCCTGCTCCCTGGAGGAGAATTACAGTGAGGCATTTTCCTTTTCCCAGTTGGGGTTAATGTTATGCCCTCTCTACCTTTGAAAGTAAAACAAGACTAGGACCCCTGATGATGATTCAAATGTGGGAATATTCTCCAGCAAACACACATTCCCAGTTGCAAAAATATTACCCCTGGTTTCTTGCCAAGCCTTTGAAAAAAACATATGAAAGATTGATTCTTTTTTTTTTTCCCTCTCTCTGCATTGCCTTTGTGCTGTGGAATTTCAATTGCCCCTTATATGACAACTATATATATATAATCTTTTATGGAGGTTGAGGGAAGAGAATCATGTCTTAAGAAATTGTCTCTATTTTTCTTGACATTCCTCCATCTAAAATATTTTAAAATTGGCCCAAAGATTATGGTTGTAAGAGAGATCTTTGGAGCTTTATTAGCCTTTAAACACCACTAGTTGTTTATAGAAATAGTAGCAGGGGGTCCTCAGTTTCTTTCTTCTCTCTCTCCATATCTTCTTTCTTAATGTTCCAGAACAAGGGTGTGGGAAAAGCCTGTACATTCTGTAATGAAAGAGAGAGGTCTATGAGTCTTCAAATTATTTTCATTCATTATAGAAAAGTCAGATTGCATGAAACCATCTGGTATTAAACGTAATTACCGTCCAAAGGAACTGCAATGTAACTTTGCAGAGCATTAAATTTGAGGGATTTTACTTAGATTTTGAGCTCCACAAGTTTATACATTGCAAAGTATTATCGAATGTTGCTTAATATAATGTAATCACACCAACAGAAAACAGGAAAATAGTCCTTCGGTGGTAATTACGTGAAACTATGGCTGTAGACCGGGGTAAGAGAATGGGTAATGAGTATTTCCTGGAAAGGGCTCTTACCTGACTCCAGGAGAGTGACAATGAAATCCTCCTAAGGGGAGACAACCACAGATGCTAATAGGTGAGCTTCTCTGTAATGGCCTCTTGCTGAGATGAGGAAAAAGCTGCATTTTTATCGTAGTGAATACCCCACTCCTTTGTGAGTCAACCCAGTCCTGAGTAAATGGATATGGCTCTTTAGCATTAAGCGACATCCGATTTGTTCTTTCCAATCTTGTGCTATTCATAAAAATGTTGTCATATGTACACAAGTAAATACACGGGCAACCAGAGCCTCATTGTAGATTGAATACATAAAGGAAGCCTTATTGTCTTATAATAAGTGGGTATAATAAATAAAAAGGAAAATCAGCTCAAGGGAAATCCCTGCCTTTAGTGCATCCATTAGAATTCAGGAAATAGACCGTCTGAAACCCCACACCACACTGGGGGTTTAAATTTAGTAATGCTCCATCTGACTCAGAAAAACATAAATTACAATGCAAAGACTGAACTTTTTATTATAAGAAAGGTGAAATTTTGCAAATGTTGCATAAACCATATGAACCAATTTTTCTACCCATACGGATTTTCTTATACTACTTATTACTTTATGCTCCAATGATAAAATAGGAAAAGAAAAACCCTGTTCAAATAGCTTGCTGCATCTGTTAGGTAAAATTTAATAGCAGTTCTCCTGATGCATAGCACTATTACAATCACTTTGTAATAATGTACACATCACGTACAATCTCAATGAAATATAACATATTTTGATTACCACAAATCAGGAAAGACTTAGGAAAACATGTTTAGAATACATTATTTTACTGTGCGTGATGACGGGTGTTAACTAGGCTTACTGTGATGATCATTTTCACAATACACACAAATCCCCTCGAATTATGTTGTACACCTGAAATTAATATAATGCTATGTGTCAATTACATCTCAATAAAAAAATTTAAGAAAAGTTCAAGGAAAGAAAGTCTGGTTTTAAAAAAGCAAAAAAAATTATTTTGCTTAAATTAAATTATATTTTGCCTCTTTGAAATCTTCATCTTTTATGTTTTATACAAATGCTTATACCCAGAGATCTTATCTCCTTATTGCTCTCTGAATACACTTAATTTCCACATATTTACTTAGTCTCTGTTTCTCCAAATGGTCTTTAACTTAATCTACAAAAGTTTTTAAATGTCAGGAATAAGAGAAAACAACAACTAGGCGGCCTAAATAGAATCACAGATAAATATTTATGAAACTATCTAATATTTCATTACGTATTTGGTTAATATTTAATGTTTTGCTGGTAATATATTCAATATTAATAATTAGTATTCAATATATGAACATCTATAAATACATTACACATTAACAAATATCTTTACTAAATCAAATGTTAATAATTTAATGTTTTATTAATATTGAGTATATTAATACCCAGTACTCTGGTTTTTGAAGACTTCAGATTATTCTTGCCAAATATTTGTCATAAAAAATTGCTGCTATGAATGGGTAAAGAAGATGTGGTATATATATACAATGGAATATTATGCAGCCATCAAAAAAAAATCCCCAAAATCTTGCCATTTGCAATGACGTGGATGGAACTAGAGGGTATTATGCTGAGCGAAATAAGTCAATCAGAGAAAGACATGTATCATATGATCTCACTGATATGAGGAATTCTTAATCTCAGGAAACAAAGTGAGGGTTGCTGGAGTGGTGGGTGTGGGAGGGATGAGGTGGCTGGGTGATAGACATTGGGGAGGGTATGTGCTATGGTGAGCGCTGTGAATTGTATAAGACTGTTGAATCACAGACCTGTACCTCTGAAACAAATAATACATTATATGTTAAAAAAAAAAGAAGAAGATAGTAGGAAGGGAAAAATGAAGGGGGTGGAAATCGGAGGGGGAGATGAACCATGAGAGACTATGGACTCTGAGAAACAAACTGAGGGTTCTAGAGGGGAGAGGGGTGGGGGGATGGGTTAGCCTGGTGATGGGCATTAAAAAGGGCACGTACTGAATGGAGCACTGGGTGTTATACACAAACAATGAATCATGGAACACTGCATCAAAAACTAATGATATAATGTATGGTGATTAACATAATAAAATAAAAAAAATAAAATAAAACAGAAAAAAAATTGCTGCTATGTCAGGAGGCTGACCCAAACCCAGCTTTAGGGGTATCTGCTTCCTCTCATCCGCAGGGTCTTTCTGGCCCCTCTCCCCTCCCCTCCCTCCCTTCCTGCAGCTGGAGCGCATTCCACCGAGTGGTTGGCAGGTCTAACCCGAAGGTCTGTGAGAGGCTGCAAGGTGCTCAGGCCCTCTGAGCCATGCAGAGTGTGTCTTGCTAGTGGTGCCCAGAATGTGGAGCTGCAAAGAACTCACTTGACCTCCAAAGCTGCTGAATCACTAGGCTACACGATGAAACAAGAATTTGAAAAGGAGGGCTTGTCAAATGGGCAGGAGCATCCGGGGTAAGATGCTAACGTTTCGCGTTATTAAGCTCCCTCAGATTTCCATGTAATTGGTCCTGCTTCAGAGAACTGGAAGCTCTGGGTCTAGACCGGAGAGAACAGAATAAGAATGAAGAGGCTGCTTGTCCTTTCCTCAAAGTCCCCTTGTCCTGTAGCTAATGATGTGCATAGGAACAGGTGGCCTCTTGGAGGGCATCACTGCGGTTTAATCTGAATGCTTTCCTCCAGAAAACTCCACTATCTCCTCAGTCTCTGCACTATCAGGCTCATCTGTCTTCCAGAGGAGTGTGACCTAGATGGTTATGTTCTAGAGAAGAGCTCAGGTGTCAGTTCATCTGTCCTGGACCCCAGGGAGGCAGAACTGGGAGAACAGGGACCTGGAAGAGGCCATGGGGCAAAAACAAACACTTGCATTCAGCCTTTCGCCCATGACGAAGCCCCCTGGCTAAGTCCTCAGCCCCCCATCAGTCACAGAGCTCCAAAGTGAGGGGCACACTAAGGTTCCAGGTAGGCAGTCACCACCCATGCAGAAGACAATGCCATGCTTGTCTCAGCCATGGCAGTCACTGTGCCTCTGCGGGCGGTGCCTCTGAAGGCAGGTAGAGATTCTCCTCCAGCTGGTCCTCGGGCCTGATCACCAGCCCCTCCTACCCAGTGCTCTTGGTTTCAGTCCCACTCTCAATCATTCTTCCACCTGCCAAATCAATCAGGCTCACCTTTACCAACACCTGTGACCATGCCCTCCCCTCTCCCTTGGCCGGTTGTTCTTGCAACGTGCTGGTCTCTACCCATTCGGCTAGGTTTCTTAATTCTGGGATAGGACCATTTTTTCCCCTGGCCCAATCAAGCAGAATGGAGAGTGTTCTAGTTGCACTTCAGGCATTTCAAAGATCATGGGTCTCCATTCCCAGGACTTTCAGCCAGCTGTCGGAGATGCCAACCGTGGTTGATGAATCTGTTATTAGTTTGGGAGTATATCCATGAAATGTTCTGATGGTACCTTATGTTAGCAAGACTAGCACAGTGGCCTGACTCGCTAGACAGGGTGACTTTAGGCAAGTCGCCTAAGCTTCCTGAGCCTTAATTTCTTCATCTCTAAAACAGAGCTAATACTCCTTGACTTTCGGGGTTTGCTATGAGGCCCTAGTTAGACAGAGCTTATAAAGGAGTACAGTGTTCAGCGCACAGTCACTTTCCAGTAAACGGGAGAACTTAGTTGCATAAGTTGTTGGGGACACATAAATATGGCTGCCTCTTTGGGAAATCAGGTTGTAGTTGGTATCAATGTGATACCCAAGATCATTTCTATGGTATGTGATCTTGGGAGAAAGTACTTACCCAGTCTAAGCCTCGGTTTTGTCATGCATAACATGGGGGTAATAACAGTGTTTTCCTGCATAGCTGTGTTGTACTGATTGAGATAACACACGTAAGACCTTAGCATCATACGTGGGTCTTCACAAATACTCACCATTCATTCTTTTCCCATCTCCCTTTTCCTACTCCTCTCCATCTTCATGTTGGAAAGGCATTTTCATGGCACAATGGAAATAAGTTTAAGGTAGAAAACACTCTATTTTGTGAAACATTTTAGGTAAATGATTTTAACTATTAAAGTCAGCCAGGGAACCATGACAATGCTCTGTATGAATCTTCTTGCCACAGTTGTGTTCAGAGAACTAGAGGTATTACCGAAGACCCCTCCACCTGACTAGTGTCATAAATAACGTTCTCAGGGCAAACATGAGCTCCTTGAGGGAATAATCTATGTGTCCAGTATCTTGGAAAGTGCCTAGCACACAGAAGATGCTACAGAAGTATTTCTTGAATGAGTGAGTCCTTTCTGTCAGGATGAAAATCCAGCTAATGCCATTTAAAAATCTATATCTTAATAAATATGTTCTGATTTTATTCATATTTAAGTAGTATATAAATTGTATTTCTAGTCAATAAAAATGATTCTCTTACAGAAAAACTAACCCCCCACGTCATTAATTATATTTAATTTTTTTGTAGTAAGTATTCAACTACCAACTATTCCTTAGACTTTATATTTTTAAGATTTTATTTATTTATTTGAGAGAGAGAGAGAGCACAGACAGAGAGTGAGAGGAAGAAGCAGACTTCCCCCTGAGCAGAGAGCCCAACATGGGGCTCAATCCCAGGACCCTGAGATCATGACCTGAGCCAAAGGCAGATGCTTAACCGACTGAGCCACCCAGGCGCCCCACTACTATTACTTAGACTTAAAAAAATTATTAATACCAGTGCGCGGCCAGGAAAATTTTGTCATAGATCCAAATATCAGAATGCAAATAGCATACTAGACCAATCGTTCAAGAAAGCTGTAAAGATACTTCTTAACTAGTGAGGTCCTGATGGTCAAGGATGGAATTTTCTCAAGTAATGTAAAATGTTTAATTATTTTATTTTTTACATTTCTCTCTGCATTCAGCCTAGCAGGAATGATAATGCATCTGTGCTCAGTTTCAGGGCTCTGAAGGGGAGAAATCTCAGTAGAGGCAGCGAGGCTGTGGAAAGCACACTGCTATTTGTTCTGATTTCTCCTGATGTACTGAAAAGGTCACTGCTTTCTGAGGGAAGCTTCCTCAGTGGAGCTGAACAGCATAGGCAAAGTCAAAACGAGAGTGAATTTCATAGCAACTCTGGATTTTACAATTTAGGTGATGGAACATCCTCCTCCTTACACTCCTCTCCACATAAATCTTGGAAAAACAAATACGGATGCCCATTTGCCCCAGGCAAATCCCCTGCATGCAAGCATGTGACCGTATCCTCAAGGTCTGTCAAAATGCCTCACTTCTGTTTCTTTTTTTTTTTTTTTTTAAAGATTTTATTTATTTGACAGAGAGACACAGCGAGAGAGGGAACACAAGCAGAGGGAGTGGGAGAGAGAGAAGCAGGCTTCCCGCTGAGCAGGGAGCCCGATGCGGGACTCGATCCCAGGACCCTGGGACCATGACCTGAGCCGAAGGCAGACGCTTAACGACTGAGCCACCCAGGCACCCCTCCCCCACTTCTGTTTCTATCAGAGAGTTCCCAAATCTATGGAGAAGTTCATTTCTATTTCTCGGAGCATGGATTGATTTTAAGAAAATACTACATGGAAGAACAGAGATGAACAAATTAGAGATGATTATGTGTAGAAGTCACCCGTGACTCCGATGATTCAAATACCTCCGACTCTAGGCCCCTTTCTCTCTGACTTTTCCCTTTGTCGGCTCGAATTTCCTCTTCACAGGCAAGGTATATAACATACTGTTTTCTGGAATAACGTGGATCCTGTTTCAAATGGAAATATGGATCCCCTGAGCACTGAGACTCAGGGCAGCCCCGCAGCTTAATTATCAGGACTAAGAACTCAGGCCTCTCCATCAATAGGACTTTACTATTCATTCCAGGAAATTCCTACCCAAGAATTTAAGGCTGTTAACCAATAAGTAATTTCATTGTTAGCTTCAGGAAGTCTCTGAAAATCCATTCATATGAATTACAGACTCATAGACCAGCCCCTGCCTCTAGATAATATATCACTCAACTGGTCAAACCAATCACCTAAAAATAATTGGTCCTCAGGCCAAGACCCTGCCCAGCTCGGTCCTTCAATCCTAAACATTTTTTTAAAAAATGCTTTTCTAAAAACCATGCCATTTATTTTTAAAGGTAATGCATGGAGATGGTTAAAAATTCAGAAGACAGAATAGAATAGACTTCTGGGCAGCAGAAAGTTACCCCACATCAGGAAGGAAAGAGAAAAACAGAGGAGCAAACTCCACTGGAACAACAGACAACTGAACTGTGGAGCCAGAGCAGGTGGAAAGAACACTGGGGGCCTGGGGAGACCAAGGGATGTGCCCTCCACTGTGCCCCGACCCCAGGGGAGGCCAAGGGATGTCCCCTCTTCTGTGCCCCCAACCCCAGAATAGTAATGGTTACCTGTCCATAATACGTACTTGTTACCTGTGTATCCTGGAGAGTCCTAAACTCTTTTTTTTTTTTTTAATTGAGGTATAATTGACATATAGCACTCTATTAGCTTCAGGTATACAACATAATGATTCAATGTTTGTATATATTGTGAAATGATCTAGACTCTTACAGCAAGAATTTTGCCCGATCTCAATCACTAAAAACAACCCCAAACCGAAAACCTTACACATATTCACTCCTGACCTATCCCTTGTGAGACATTACTAAGAGTGCTGAGGCGGTGGTCTCCCTCACTATAATAAGTATTAAATCTCACTTTGATTAATCAATAGATTGTTCAGACAACCAATTGGGGCAGTCTACACTGCAAAGGCAGGTAAGTGGGTTGCTTAAGGTATGGAGGAGCAGAGCCAGATGCTGGCCCAGGCCATCTGACACCAAGTCCAGTAGCTTACGTTAGAACTAGGGTGACCCTGAGGATCACTTCCTCCAATCCTTAAATTGTCAGAGAACTGGGGATTTAAATAATTTATCTGTTTACCTTAGATCAGGGATTTGTTTTGTATTATTTTCCCCAAATATTTGTTATTTTTAAAAGTTGTTTCTAAGACACTAATATTTCATAATATCTTCCCCACTTACCATTGGATTTAAAGTTTATGTGACTTATCTCCATCTGCACCCAAATCAGGACACACAGCCACCTGTGACATATTTGCCAAAATGATTCAGCTTAGGTCTTTCTCTGATGAGACCTTCCTAGAATGCACTCCTGCCTCCTTGGGGAGGAACCTCTTCAATGAAACTGAGGACAGTAAGGCTATGAAAATAAAAGACTCGGGAAAATTACAAGTGACAGAGTACTGAAACAAGTCTCTGCTAGACTTCCTTTCTTCTGTATCAAGGCAGACCCATCCATGAAGACACGAAACGTGCACCTCCTTGTCTTAAAGTTCTCTCCTTCCTTCAACGCCTCCCTTTCAAAATGCAAATCGTCATGGGAGAGGCCATTTTCCCCCAGCTTCAGTGAGGGGTAATTGACAAATAATGTTGTGTAAATATAAGGTGTACAACATGATTTGAGGTGTGTATATACTTTTTAAAAGATTTATTTTATTTATTTTTTAGAGAGAGAGAGAGAGAGCACAAGATGGAGGGGCAGAGGCAGAGGGAGAACGAGGGAGAGAATCTCAAGCAGACTCCCTGCTGAGTGCAGAGTCTGATGCAGGGGCTCATGACCCTGAGATCATGACCTAAGCCGAAACCAAGAGTTAGCCGCTTAACTGACTGAGCCACCAGGTGCCCCTGATGTGTGTATATCTTGTGAAATGATCACCACAATGATGATAGTTAACACATTCATCACTTGCCATAATTATGATTTTTGTGTGTGTGTGTGGTGAGAACATTTATGATCCACTCTCTTAGCAAGTTTCAAGTCTACAATACAGTATTACTAACTAGAGTCACCAGTCTGTACATTAGATCCCTGAATTTATTCAGCTTAAAACTGAAAATATGTACCCTTTGACCACCATCTCCCCATTTGCCCTTCGCCCCAGGGCCTGGCAATCCCCAATCTATCTCTGAGTTTGACTTTTTTAGATTCCATATGTAACTGACATCATACAGCATCTGTCTTTCTACTTCTAACTTACCCAGGAATGCTGTAGTTTAATGAACAAAGGAAAAGTTCTAAGCCTAGGGGAGGAGAGTCTCCCCAGGGAGTAAGACTACCCTGAAAGAATGGTAGAAACTTCTCCTTCTTCCCTGTTTTGTGTAGGGCTAGTTGTCCTGAGGTGACTGTAAATGTTCTCCTTTTCTTTCTTTTAATTTCTCTTATCCTTTCTTCTTTCCTTTTCTTTTCAGTTGTTGTTGCTCCTTGGAAAACAGCATAGAAGAATGCTCATGGACCCACAGACATGGACCTGATCTATTCTTGACCTTCTTACTTATGGGTTACATTATAATGCAGGTATGATATTATTATTATTATTATGTTATTATTGCTATTGCTATATTATGAGTGAAAAAAAGAGAAGCACACTCAAAGAAACTATCAGTTTGACATCTTGTCCTTAATTTTTGCACAGACTAATGTAGCACGAACAAGGAAATCATTTTCACAGGAGAAAAGAGCTAAATGGCTTTTCTAAAGATTAAATTTGTATTCTTAAAAACAAATCTTAATTTTTTTTCTAATTGTAAAAATTGTAAAAATTAATTTTTCTAATTGTAGGGTATTATTTCCTGAGATTGACTGGGTCACAGCACCCCCAGGGAGCTGCCTTTCATTTTGTGGTGTGCTGGGCTGTCCTAAAATGCCAATGGCTCTGGGTGTCCCTGAAACCACACGATTACTGGGCAAGTCTGAGGGCGTCCCTATTCCCTGATGGTCTTAAAAATTTGGCTCAGGTACCCCCACAAATTTTCTCTCTCTCTCTTCAAAATTTTCTCTTTTTAAAACCACTTCTGAACATTTAAAAATCAACAACTAAATTTCCCCCTCACAATGTTAATTAGCAGTAAAGGATGTGATTTCTAGCATTATTGTGTCTGTGTTTCAATATGACTTTGAGAAAACACTGGAGAGCTTATTCATCTAATGCGTTCACTTTTATGACTTTGGGCACCACGAAGTCAGCCTTCAGTGTCGAGCCAATGAGTCAAATCTGCCAGAAAAAGTCTGACTTTATTTTTCAAGTCATATAACACGTTAACACACACCCTTGAGACACTCACATTATTCCTAAGGCCTATCCCTAAGGCAGACGAATTCTTGGTGGGAGGTTTTCCAAAAACTTGTCACCTGGATAGACAATAAGACAATAAGATGCTGCCCAGGGGGATCCCCCTTCTGGAGAAGGCTGCACGGGAACACTCCTTAGGTTTAGCAACCCAGATCAATAAGCACCATAGTTTCACATTTCTTGTGTGTGGATGAGAGTCTCCCCTTTCTTTTGTAAACTAGGAGCAGGTGAATAAGGAAAAGGTGGTGGAAAAGAAAACTGGAAGACCAAATTTAAGAAAGAGTTCATTGGGAAGCGAGGTTCTAGAAGTGGCTTCTTCTAAGTATCCCTGTCTGCCTGTGCTCCCGAAGTCTCTGGGAACCCCCAGGGCACATTCAGGAAGGTAGTTATTCTGGGTAGGTGAGTAATGTCATTTTGGTTCTGAATTTGGCAGGTAGACTCTGAATACAGGCCAGAGTATTACACTCCTCTCATGGGGTGTTGTGGATTTGAGGCTGAATTCTTTTCCCTGTGAGTGCGGCTGTGGGGCAGGACCCGCACACGTTCTGTCTTGTGTGAACAGGGAGCGTCTTCAAGACACTAAGGATTGATGCTGCCAGGAATTTGTCTAGTATAGTAGTTGCAGCTTGATAAAGACCCTGGAGAACCATGTAGTGTTCAAGGCCAGCCCCATGACGTTATCTGATGGCAGCTGGATTGAGCCAGCTGGAAGCAAACTGAAATTGGGACACAGGTTGTTACAAATGTGCATAGAGAAGTTTTTCTTTCTCTATGTCAACCAGACCTCTTAGATTCATCTTATTATATTTTTGTGGTGATAATATACAAGCCCCAAAAACATTTATTCTCTTCTCATAAAAGGTACTCCAACGTATACTCATATCTATGCGTGAATTGTCAGCCAATAAAAGAATGAATACACAAAATATGGTCCTGACTAGTTAGGATCATTTTTGGTATACAAATTTCAGGTACTGCTATAAACTCAAAATAGCTTCTCAAGCCATATATATTAGCCTTATTTCCTCATTACAGTTATTCAGGTTATAGCGATACACACTCTGGCAAAAACTCTTTAATGACTACTCCTGGAAGAGAAGTAGAGTAGAAGAGAGTCCAACTCCTTCCCCTCAGCACAAGTTGGAGGGGGCTTCCCAGCATAAAATTCATCCATTCCCCTTGTCAGCCATTCTCCTTCCAGCCCCCCAATATTTAGCTGTATGATTACACATGTCTGTGTAATATATCTGCCAAAAAATTACATTCCAAATGCTTATGCATTTTTATAAAGATCATGTTACTTCATACAATGACACAGTCTTCTAAAATACTCTTAAGTAGCTAGCTTGATGTTCCTTTCTGATACTTTATCAAGGCAGGTTTAAGAAAGTAACATTAAAGTTACATGTTTTCATAAGCATTTTAAAATGGATATGCTTTTGAGTCTTACAGATTTTAAATACATTTATTCTTAATAGATTAATAAGTCATAATTACTTCTAAAAAGCTTACCCTTTTACCATTTTCCCCTTAGATTGTGATTTGTCCCTCAGATATCACAAAAGACATAAAACATGGAAGAATAAAAGTTATTTTCATCTTTTTGTAAATGTTTATACTTACAATTTATGTGTGAGTGCATGAAAAGAAAAGAAATGCACAACTGAGCTAATAAAATATTACTTTTCCAGGAAAAATATTAATGATGTATTTGACATTATTTATAAGTATATAGTTACCTACATCTAATTTCCTGTGGAAAGTGTGTATTGATACTCAGAAAATTAGCTCATTAAAAAGAAAGATCTCTTCTATGCTTAATATAATCCCACTTGTGTTTAAATATGTATCAATGTTTGATGGTGTTACCTTAAGATTTTAGTGACTGCAGTCTCCTTTTCTAGAAGATTCCTTGCCCTTATGCTGAAAACAGACTTGCGAAGCTGAAAAATTATAAGTGTGACTTTAGTTTTGGAATGTAAAGGGATAATATACTGACAAATCATTACATACATTAAATAGATAACACTATTAAAACATCAAACATGAATTTTTTTTCCACTAAAGCATCATTATACGATTGATTCTGTCATTTATTTTTTTAAAAAGATTTATTTATTTAGAGAGAGAGAGCACAAGCAGGAGGGGCAGGGAGAGGGAGAGAGGATCTCAAGCAGACTCCATGCTGAGTGTGGAGCCCAATGCGGGGCTCAGTGTCAGGGCCCCAAGATCACCACCAAGCCGAAACCAAGAGTTGGACGCTCAAATGACTGCACCACTCAGGAGCTCCGAGTCTATCATTTAATTTTATCTTCTATTTTTCCTTTTATGTGGGCAGAAACGCAAACAAGCTTGTGGGGGCACACATCACAGCTATAACATCTTAATCTGAACAGGTTTTCCAGTGTCCAGGGAATTTAACGTTAAGACAAATGTTGGACTCTTTCTTGCCATTGTCCAATAAAATGTTCTCTAATCCACTTTACACCTGTTTCAGGTTCTTGGCCTGGGACCTGATACTAATCTGAATGATGAGTTCAAAGAGTTGTTTTGCCTACAGGCATGGAGACAAATGAGATGAGCTTTCAAGGTTGCTTCCTAGTTGGTGATGATGAAATTATTCCAGGGAAAAGCACCAAGAAAAACAAAATCCTGGAGGCTGCCTACAAACCAGAAGATTCTCCAAACCCAGCTCTGTCCTGCTTGATAGTTGCAGAATCAGAGGGGTGACAGGTGTACAGAGAACCGAAGTGGGCAAGAACAGGGCAGAGAAAGAACAGGGAAGCATGCCACCCTAAGAAAATTCATAATAACAAATGACTAGAAAGGGTAACTCTAGTAGTCAGACCAAAGGTAATACTCGGACAACAACCTGCTCATCTTGATCAATAGATTAGGTTAGATTTACTAAGCACTTAGTATGCTATTAGTGGCTATTAGAGATATGGGTTAGCTAGGAATCAGAATTCTTGCTTACCAGAAATGAAAAGCCTAGTTACAAAGGCAGGGCTATGACGCATGACATTACCAGTAAAAAGTAGACAGTAAAGTGCTGGATGATATGTCCAGTAGAAAGCTATAGGACTCCGGGTGGGGAGAAATATGCGTGTCTGAAATGTCAGCAAAGACGTTATTGAAGGAGTAGAAGTTGCAAAGGGGGCCGTGGGCAAAGAACTGCAGTTGGAAATGCATGCATGGGGCAAAGTAATCCGGAGCAGACTATTTGCATAAGTGCTGAGCTACGTGGAGGAAACAGTGTAAGGCATACTGCGTTTCAAACAGATTTGAGGGAGGAAAAAATAAGCAGGAGATAGAACAACTCTGTATTCAGTAAAAACAGACCATCCAGTTTCTTTCGAACAAGTTAGTGACTTCATGGGCAAAGTCACAGAGCTCCAAACTACAGAGAAGCCTATAAACAAATGCGGTACTGCCAACCCATGTGTCCACATGGCCACAGCTAGAGAGGAAGTGGTGGGCACAAACTGGTCTTTTCAGTCACACCTGACAACCTAGAGAACACCAGAACTGGCAATATAATTTTCATATTTCACAGCAAGATCTGCAATTAAGGGGAAGATCATTGGACACATTGGCAATTTCCCTCGTATGAGGAAAGATGGCACACTTATATTTTTTCAATGAAAAACTGAATTGGTTTCATTATTCACCAGACCTCTTGGAAGAATAAATTCATGTGTAGACAAGGAGCTAAGAGTGGATGGAATTTTTCCAGAAATTACATTTTCAGGGTAGTGCAAGAAAGGCTGTTTACCATGATGTATCATGAAACTTTCTTTAGTCTCCTCACCCCCCCTGAAGGTGACTTTCTTAAGTCTCCTCACCTCCCCTGACTTTTGGCATTGACTTAACCTCCTAGAGCTGACAGCCTATCTCCCAAGGAATGTTATTTAAAGTTATTTTCAGAGACAGAACTCAGCTGAAGGAGCCCATCATGGTGGTGCTTCTGCCTTTTGATACCCAAGTACACATACAGTCACGGGAAAAGCCCGGGCCATGGGGGCCCCAAGGCAGCAGGTTTTAGGAGAGGACTGGACCCCACTGCTCTTGTTACATCTTTGAGGGACACTGACATGACTTAGTCATCTTTCCCTTGATGTGAGGCGATGGTCTGAATTCAGTCACTTATCTACCGCCCTGTACCTGAGTAGTTGACACTGAAGGCAGTGTTCTTCATGTCAGAAAAACCTCTGCAGAAACTGCAAATAAATAATATTTATTATATTGATTCCAAAATTATTATTTCTGCGCTGCCTGAGATTGCTGAAGGGCTGCCGGCTCTCCTTTGTCCTAAACTTGAACTGGCTAAAATAAAATACACTATTAATCTGAACAAGGAAGTACTTGGAAACTGTTTTTTATTTATTCATTTATTTTTATTCTTATGTTAATCCCCATATATTACATCATTAGTTTTAGATGTAGTGTTCCATGATTCATTGTTTGTGCATAACACCCAGTGCTCCATACAGAATGTGCCCTCCTCAATACCCATCACCAGGCTAACCCATCCTCCCACCCCCCTCCCCTCTAGAACCCTCAGTTTGTTTTTCAGAGTCCATCGTCTCTCATGGCTCATCTCCCCCTCTGATTTCCCCCCTTCATTCTTCCCCTCCTGCTACCTTCTTCTTCTTCTTCTTTTTTTTTTCTTAACATATATTGCATTATTTGTTTCAGAGGTACAGATCTGAGATTCAACAGTCTTGCACAATTCACAGCGCTTACCAGAGCACATACCCTCCCCAGTGTCTATCACCCGTCAGCCCATCCCTCCCACCCCACGCCCCACTCCAGCAACCCTCAGTTTGTTTCCTGCGATTAAGAATTCCTCATATCAGTGAGGTCATAAGAAACTGTTTTTATAATAGCAGAAATGGCCAAAGAATAAATAGTATAATAGAAGAACTTCAGATTCAGCCTCAGATTGATTGATTGATTGATTGATTTTTTTTTAAGTAAGCGCCACACCCAATATGGGGCTCGAACTCAGGACCCCGAGATCAAGAGTCACATGCTCCACTGAATAAGCCAGCCAGCCACCTCCAGCTTTAGGATGTTTTAAAAGAAGAAATATCTACATTTATATCTATCTATCATCTATCTATATGCATATTTGATAGCTTAGATATGTATTTAGATAGTTATATATTTTGACTGTTCTTTTTTTTCCCTAGTAAATAAAGAAGGCCTATAGTGATTATCTACTATCCCTTCAGTTGTTCTTATTTCTGCAGTAAAGCTTTGCACATTTCTGCAAAGGACAGGGTCTGCTAGTCCCAAGTACTCAGAGCTACGCTGCTCTGCAGTGCCCTCTTCTGGCTCCAAAAGATACTGACAGCCACCTGAAATAATCAAAACAAGGAATATAGAAATCAATTTCGGGATAAGTAATTTTAGATCTGAAGTTTTCAGTTACAGCTATGGAAGGTGTCAGTAATTGTTTCTTCTGGATATAAACATGTCAGACATGTGGGACTTAAAAGGAGGGGTATGGGTGACGTCACAGGGAGTTCGCACTGAAAAAAAAAAAAGACCACCTTTTTGGTGGTTTTATTTTGTTTCTAAACTTAAAACACCCAACTCCAGAGGATAACCATTCTCTGGCTGAATTAATGATAAAAAAAAATAAATGTAAATGTTCAAGCAATACAGAGATGATTTTTTTTGTCTTACAATTTTAATGTAAAAGATGTTTCTAGAACCATGCACTTTAATGTGAAACTCAGGAGGTTCAAATTTGCAGTTATTTGTGGTTGAATAACTTGGAGCTGAAGGACACAGCAATGGATGGATCTTGCTGCTTTTCTGGCAATTTCTTTAACATCTTTTCATCTGTAGGTAGTCCCTTTTCCCCTCATGGTTGAAGGACCTGGGCCATGTGACCTGTAGTTTCCGGGAGTCTGGATTTTCCCAAGTGCACATTCACGGCATAGTTCTCATGTTCCTCTGTCTTTTGTACTTCCTGCAAATCAGCAGCTGGACCCAGAGTCTCATCAGCCTCATACTTGATCGCTTTGGTAAGGCCAAAGGTGGTGGTGTAGCCTTTCATCGCCACATAATGTCCAGTTGTTCCTCTTTTTGTGATGTTAGTAGTAGTATTGATGTTTGTTGCTTAGATTGTTGATTCATTCAGTGTGAAAAATTACTACTTCTTTCTCATTTATCAGTTAGAATACTTGTATAACAAGAGACTTCTTTTCATGTACTATTTGGTTACTCAGTAGTTCAATTCATATGGAAAATGTAAGATAAATGTTGAATTCTTTACCTTTACTTGTTCATTTTTATTTAATTAATTGCTTTTCTATCCATCCTCTGAAGGCGACCAATCACTAGTTTAAAAACGTTATTATGAACTCAAGGATTTAAATATATATGGTTTCAATCCATTACAACCATTACCCTCATGTTAGGGTCACAGTATCCCAGCTGTGCTCATTGGGAGCTTTCTCAAGATGGCCCATGGGTTCTTCTGCCCTGACTCTATTAGTCTTTGTGTAAGTTTCCTTGTTGTTAGGTATGGCAAGATATCCCAAGCTCATCTTCTATATGCTTCCTCTTCCACATTAACAATTTTCTCCAAAAAACCCTGGTTTATTTATTGAGAAATGGGTTCGAAAAACATAATTTAGATGCCAGTGAAACTCATTGCTACTGAGTCAGTCACTGTTTTGAGGACTTTGCCTGAGTTTATTCTGATATTTTCAATTTGAATTCAGGACACACGGTCTTTACCTCATCTCTTCTATATGACATCTGGATCTCTTCTGTGTCTGTATCCACCCCCCCCACCTCCGCCCCACATCAAGGCTCTTGATTTTCACGTACACAGAGGATGACACACATTAGACCATCTGATAATAACTCATTTTTATTTCACATTTCATGGAGAGTAGTCTTAGAATTACAATACCTATTCTAACAACGATACAGTTAATGGATCTGTAAAAAGTATTTCAATATGTTCTTCCCATTTTCCTCTTATTTGTACACTTGCACTATACTCATATTGGCAGAGCAAATAGCTATTACATATTTTTCTCTTCATTTTAACCCTCGTGGAGTCATAGTTGGTCATCCACAGTTTAGGAATGTTTACCACTTGTTATGTCAATGTTGTAGAGTCATTTTTGGAACTCACTGTGGTTGTCGAAGCATGTGTTCTAGTAGTTTCTGCAGGAAAGCCTCATAGGAACAATGTTACTTACATTCTTACATCTGAATAGCAGTTGTTTTCCTTTTTTCCCTTTAAACTCGAGAGTCTGTTTTCCCAGATATAAAAAAAACACCTGGCTCATATATTCTCTCTCTGGATATCCTATATATGTGACTCTAATTTCTTCTGACATAAAGCATTCCTGCTGAAAAGTCTGATGGTAATCTAATGCTCTTTCCTTTATATGTCACTTGTTCATTTTGAGCTGGATACCTATTTATTATATTATTATTATTTGGTTTCAAGTTTTTATTTAAATTCCAGTTAACATACAGCGTAATATTGGTTTCAGTAGTAGAAATTCTATTCCTGATGAATCACTATTCATCACTTAACACGCAACACCCAGTGCTGAACACAAGTGCCCTCCTGAATACCCATAGCCAATTTAGCCCACCCCCCGCCCACCCCCCACCCACCCCCCTCCAGAAACCCTCAGTTTGTTCTCTGTAGTTAAGAGTGATACCTTTTTAAATATATATATATGTAATAAAATATATATATATACTTAAGTTCCTGTAATTTGTCTGGAATGTATCTTATTTTTGGTCATTCATGATTAATATTTCGGTTACATGGTGTGTCCTTTCAGTATATAGCTTCAAATCTTATTATATTTCAGAAAAGTTTAATTTTGTTCTGTGCTATTGCTTTGGTTTTCTTCTTTCAGGACTCCTGTAACGTAGATGTTGGACCTCCTTTGAATTTCTTCAATTTGTCATTTTCTTTCAAATCATTTTCATCTCTTTCTTCATTTCTTTTTGATTTCTTGAAATTTTCTCTTCTTCACTTTCTAGTTTTCTTTAGGTATCAACTGATGTATGTAATCACTTTATGTTCCTTCCAGCTTAGTCTTAATTGCTTTTTTTTATACAGTTGGCCCTGGAACAATGCAGGGGTTAGGAGCACTGACACCCATTTTGTTGAAAATACACATATAGCTTTTGACCACCCCCCCCCAGAAAAACTTAACTACTAACAGCCCACTATTGGCTGGATGCATTTACCGATAACATAGTAACTTAACACATATTTTGTATGCCATATGTATTCTACCCTTCATTCTTACAACAAAGTAAGCTAGAGAAAAGAAAATGTTATTAAGAAAATCATAAGGAAGAGAAAATACATTTATAGTACTATATTGAATTTATTAAAAAAATCTGCATATAAGCGGATGCGCACAGTTCAAACTCACGTTGTTCAAGAGTCAACTGTACTTCTCTCCTGATTTCTAGCACCTTATGTTTGAATTTCTTACTTTTGTTGCTATTCTAGTCTTTCATAATCTGTATGTCTTTTAACTCAATTTGCCATGGTATGCTACAGTTTGGGTCGTTTGTGGGTATGTCTTTATGGTAAGCTTTCAGCCTCTCAAGACAGTATTCTGCTCCTTATTCTTTTTTTCTTACAACTTTTGTAGGGAATTTGACTTTGATAAATCGCTGTTGCTCGTTTTTATGCACAATTTGTTTTCCTGAGCAGTTTAGTATTTCATTTTGGCTTCAGAGCTTCTTCTTCTGTTGTTTTGACATCGTGATCCATACGGCAGCCTTCTTTCTAAGATTTTCTGGCTCTGTTATGGATAACAGACACCACCAATTTGATCTGGATCTATTTTTCCCTTCATCACTCTTGTCACTGGCTTGCTCAATTTTGAGTCCACTCTTGGATATTTTTCTTCAGTATGGATGGAGCTAGGCAGGTGTTTTCCTGGTCTCAAAGACATTACATGCCCTGTAACTCACCTCGGCTTCTTTCCCACAGTTGCCCAGACCATGTTTTATACCCTCAAATTCATATGTTGAAACTCTAGTCCCCCAAAGGGGAAGATATTAGGAGGTGGGGTCTCTGGCAGGTAACTAGGTCTAAAGGAGGTCATGAGGCTAGAGCCCCCATGACATGCATTTGTGCCCTCATAAGAAGAGGAAGAGACCAGAGTCCATCCTCTTTCTGCCATATGAACACACGATGTGAAGGCAGCCATCTGTGAACCAGGAAAAGGAGCCAGATACCGAATCTGCCGGCACTTTGATCTGAGACCTTCCAGCCTCAGAACTCTGAGATAAATAGAGCAACCCTGACAGACTAAGTCACCATGCAAACATGTGGTTACTGGTTTGTCTGCACCTGCTTTGACTTGTGGTTTGTGAATTACCTAATTTTGTTGTGAATGTTATCTATGGATTTTGGTTATTATCTAGGCATTCTGCTTACTTCCATGTGGGAATTCAAGGAGATTAAAAACCTGTGCCAACGCCTCTGTCATCATTCCAGAAGACTCCTTAATTATTTTTTTTGTTGAATTTTGATGCAGATTTATAATTTTTATTTGTCCTTTCAAAGAACAAAATTTTAGCTTTACAGATATTACTTATCGTTTCTTTTCCCATTTGACTAATATCCACTTGTATCTTTTTTTTCTTTTTGCTGTCTTCATGTTTTCTTGGTTAGTATTTTTATAAATTCTTGAGTTAAATATTTGGATGATTAATGTCAGCCTTTATTCCTTTACTAAATATGCACTCAAGGCTATAATTTTCCCTCTAAACATGACTTTAGCTGCTTCTCACAGGTTTGATCTATATGGTGTTTATTAGTTTTCAGTTCTAGAAACTTTTTATTTCCATGCAGTTTCTTCTATGTTCCCTAAATTATTATACGTGATTTTTAAATTTTGAAATGTGTTGATGTTCTTGTGGTTGTTATTTAGTTTCTAATTTTATTACAATTTGGTCAAAAAATGTCTTCTCTAGGATACTGATTTGGTTTATGTTTAGAATTCTTTTGTGGTTCATAGGTGGCCATGTTTTGTAAGTTGTTTATGTGTCCCTCAATCAGAATGTGTGTTCTCTAGTTGCTGAATGAAGGCCGGTCAACTGTGTATTTCAAATCTTCTAAATCCTTATTAATTTTCTTGGCTCTTTGATCATGTGCTGAATCATTATATACATATTTTAAATTGGGTTTTCAAATTAACCCTCATAGGTAGGTGCTATTATCTCTTTTTTACAGGTGAATAATCTGACATTCATAGAAATTATGCTATTTTGGTCCCCCAAATTGCAAATTGAAGAGTTACAATTAGAAGTCTCGATTGTACAGATGCAGTGTTCAAATCTTGTCGCTAAACATGATGTTTATGTAAAATGTACTAAGCTCAACAGTATTAAAAAAAAGCATTTTCCAAACTATACTGTGATACAACATTGTTTGCTTGACTTGAAAGATTTGGTTTCTACATAGAACTTGCTCTTATCCCAAATCCTAATGCAAAAGCTAAACTAGCCATGTTTTTCCTTTGTTCTATATATGCATACCTGATTTTCAGAATAATGACCCCGAAGCACTAAAGGAGATCAATAACTTTTCTAACCTATTAGTGCTAGTATGATAAGGGTATTTATATTTTATGTCTACTGATTCCTTGAAAGCTGGGATCCATCACCACTTTCAATTAAGCAGAATATTAATTAATTCAATTTATCAGTCTGAGAGTCACCCTAGAGCTATATCAGGGAATAAGTACTAGCTTCCTTTGGGATGCTGCAGTGCTAGTCCGAAGAGCCACGGTTTCAGTCTGATAGCCAAATAACCTAATACTAATGAAGGCAGCATTAGTATTTACTTGAGACAGAAAACCATAAGTATTCTAAGTATTTGACTAACTTTTTCTGATTTGGAGTTGTTAACAGTGTATTTCTGTTTGTAACTGAGAAAAAGTTTGAGAACCATATATTTTTTTTCATTTTGAAAATATTAACAGGTTGATAATAAATGGAAACACATTTATAAAAACATATGGCCATAAAGCACAAAACCATGGTCCAATGAACAGGGCTTGATGAATGTCACTTCTGCTAGAAAAGTGTAGTGTAATTATTGTAATTAGCTGCTTTATTGAATAAGTCTCCCACATAAAATGTCATAATTGGAAATAAGCAATTACTTAAAATTACATAGGTTGAAGGTGGTAGGTATGTCATTCAAGTGTATTTTAATGTTTCATGCACCTGTGAACTGAAAACTAATCCCAAAGTGCATATGACAGATCACGTGTATAGCAGGATGTTTCTATAAAATAAACTTTTTATAAAATTGACATTATGCTCGGAAATAAAGAATTTAAAAAAGTGATTAGCGTAGGTGGCAGCAAAATTAAAATAGTCACATTACAATGTATACAAAGGTGAATATCATTATAATAGCATGTTACGAAGCTTTGAAATACGTCTTAGAATGTGATTTTATGAAAAGGGAGTTT
Organism: Mirounga angustirostris; assembly: GCF_029215605.1. Lineage (NCBI taxonomy): Eukaryota > Metazoa > Chordata > Mammalia > Carnivora > Phocidae > Mirounga > Mirounga angustirostris. The sequence continues at coordinate 10,438,564 of NW_026991711.1, read as the reverse complement.
TAGATGATGAGTCGAGATTTTTGATCTTGTTATTTCAACATTATAAATTCTGAACCTTGAAAAAACACCAGACATAAAAGTTAAAAAAATCTATAAATATGTATGTACACACACGTGCAAACACACACACACACAGAGTCTTCCTTTGGACTCCAGGGTACTCCGTACATGTTGATCATTGCTCCGTGTGTGAAACATCTTTTTATTTTTCTGTGAATTTCACTAGATCATAAGCTCCATACGATAAGGAAGGTACATTCCTTGTCCACTACATAATCCTCCACTGTCCAGCACTGCCTGTAATTTGTTCCTGAAATATATTTAAAGAACAAATACAATGCCTAATATTAAAGATGACTCTTCTCCGTTCTACATTTCTTTTCATATGAAGTGAATCTTTGAAATAACAAATGTGAATTAGGTAAAAATTACAAAGGAGGACTATTCATTTTGAAAGGCATCAATTCACTCGATATATAGGAAAATCTTGTGAAACCAGAGAGTAAATGATTGGAAACTTAATTGGCTTGACTTTTTTGCACTTGAATTGCATGGCAATGCTTTAGTCGCTAAAGCTTGTGGCACTGGACATTTGGCCAAATCTCCAACAACTTACACAACAGCTAGCCTAGTATAATGATGCCGAGGATGCAAAAGATGAGGGAAAAGCAGTGTCTTCACAGACAGATATGCTCCATATCCAGTGCTCCCTGGTGAGAAGCTGTAATATATACCTAGCATATAACTTCATGGTTACAGCTCATATAAACAGAAAGACAAAGACTGAAAACCTGCAGAGATTAAAAAAAAAAAAGATGAGTGGATTTATGATTCTGGGAGAAAGTGCCAGATGCTTTGAACCATGCAGCTGTTTGTGAATTTAAAATCCAAGGCACCCAGATAATACAAGGGAGCAGTGCTTGCTCTCCAGTTATGATTCAGTTGTATCTGGACTTCAGATTCAAACAACAAGAACGCCAGCCCCAGCAAAACTGTAACACATCAAGACTGGCAATACACTTAACGGAAAGTAAAACTTAGGAGTACAACTGGACTCCAAAGAGAAGAATGTTGAAAAAGTAGAGCAAAATGTAAATTTCACACATAGGATTAGCTGCAAGCTCAGTGCTCTGATACCCGTTTTGGAGACAGCACCGAAAACTTGTGGTTAAAAGCCTTCCCTATTACCTATAGAAGATGCTTGATCCTAAGACACATTTACTTTTGACCTTCAGTGGATGGACACCTAAGGAATGCAAGCAAATTACTGATAATCCCAAACCCAAAGTGGGATTACACAACAAAATATGCAAATAAAATGCAAAAAAAAATCATTGATAGGGAATTCCTCCTCTCGTGTTAGTTGAAAGCAGCAGAATGTGTTTATTACCCGGACCCCTGGACACTGTTTACATATAAAGGCCCTCAAGAAATAAATGTCAAATGAAAAAACATGCACTCGAACTAGGCTGTATTTTGATCTGAGCTCAAAAACATCCTGAAAAGATCAATAAAAATGTAAGAAAAAGTTTTCATTTATATTTTGTATCTTTTTGTCTCCGTTATTGGGAGTGAATCAATCATCCAGGAATTCATTTTGAAGCTAAAGAGAGAAGTGCATAGGGTTTTCACATTTGGGCTGATGAATGCTGCTTCTTCCCTCCCCCGGACCACACTGTAACTCTGTGATCTGGGCCCCAGTGGGGTGGTGGTGTCATGTCATCTCCCACTCTTCTCCTAGAGAGAAGTCTTGAATGGCACTGCAGAGATGCTAAGCTATTATTTTAGAAAATTCTTTCAGAAGAGCAAAAGCCCTAAAGATGAAAATAGGCTGTTCTCCCTCTCTCTCTTTTTTGGTGAGTAAACTATCCTGGAAATTATAGATCAGTAACTTACTATGTACAGTTACTGGAACAACTCCTCAAACACTCTATAATCACAGAAAAATACAAAATGTTGTCTGGCAATCAACAAGGCTTTGTAAAGAGTAAATCTTTCCAGAGCAATTTAATTTACTTCTTGATAGTCTAAGACACTATATAGGCAATGGGGGTAGTCACTGAAATATCATAAAAAAGCAAACTAAAAAAAACCAGATTCATGATCAATAAAGAAAACAAACTGGCGATTAATATACCATGCTTAACTAGACTGTTACAACCAAAGGTTAATTTGTTTAAGTAAAAGTCCTTCATCTTTATTGATGAATATGTCTATTTGCTTATGAATTCATGGTATGGTTTAGTATCAATAACCTTTCTTATCTGGTATCAGAGGCACATATGTTTTGCCAGTGCAATGCTAGGCATATTATTTAATCCTCATAACAAACCCTGAAAATAAGAATTATCTCTACTTTATAGATGAGGATCAGAACCTATATCACTTATCACTATGGTCATAATCACTCTTCGGCTCTGCTTCTCACGACGAACAGTCAGATCAAGCATCTTCTGCGTCCTGCACTTTTCTGCATGCTTTTCTCTCTGGAGCATCTTCCTCTTACACTGCTCAAGCTTCTTGCTCCTGTAAGGGGGGTGGAGGGAGTCCTATCTGGGGTTCCTGTAGCACTTTTTGCTTCCATGCATTTACACATGTTTCTTCCCATTAGACCACAAGCTTCTAAAGGGCACCACTCACATCTCGCTCAGTGTTGAATTCCCATGGCCCTGAAGAGTGCTGGCTGAATAACAGGTGTTCCACATTTGCTGAATGACTGAGTGAGCATGAAGACTTACGGAAATGAAAAGGGTAAAGCAAACATAGTAATAACTTGTATCACTTTCCTCCTTTTGTACATGGGTTGGCTGATAATGGTGAAGGCTTACTAGGGAACTTGCTATATGCTTAGCAGAAAGGAGGCAGGTGAGAGAGGACAGACATTGCCCTATTGTCAGCGAAATACTCTCTGTCCTTTATCATATGATTCCGAAACTATACTCGGAAGTGCACTCACAAGGGGGCTGCTGGGACAGGCCTCATCCATCTGTCTCTCTCGGGCTGATGTGATTGTGTGGTTCCCTCATGTTCTCCAGACACTGTGAGGTTCTGCCCCCCATCCCCTACATGGCACGGCAGCCAAGACAGCAGGGCAGAAAGATGGGGGAGCTCAGCTAAAGGGCAGTGAGAGGCCCCATATCCAACCATGGGGAGTGGGGGAAGGTGGGAAACCCTGACTTCGCTGAAATGATTCACTCAGGAGGACTGAGTGCGTTGCTTCCATTACCAAGGTTACTGGAAAAGCAAGTTCACATCTCAATTTACTAATAAGCACTCTACTTAAGAAACCCAGGGTTTAGTTTCAATAATATGGACAAAAAAACGGAGTAGAAAACCATTACCTTCTGCTTGGAAACTAGAAAAACTCCTCTCAAGAGATGCAGGTTTATCCTTTAATCAGAAGGGGAGGGAACCCCTGGCTGATGGCCCAGGTGGGGGAAACGGGAAGAGAGAGGGATGGGGTAATTAGCCTTGGGAATGCCCATTTCTACGGAGTCTGGAAGGCCAGCCATTCACCCTAAGGAAGAGGTGGGAAAGCACAGTTTCCTATTCTGTTCCTTTAGGATCTGTATCAGTAACTTAAAGATTTTTATGTTTTTGTTTGCTCGTTTTTTATGCGGGAAGGACAGGTATTTTAAACGACGTGATAAAGGTAATCAGAGCTATTTTTAAGAACACGGTTTCTGCAAAGCGAGGTTGCCATGGAGTTACTTAGGGTTGTTCAAAGCCAGGGTAATGACTGAGAGAAAATCCTGTCTGGCAAGTGCTTTCACGTTTCCTCGTTTCCTGCATTGCTTACTCAAAAACATCCCCACCTTTTGTTGTCAGTTTTGTTTTTTTTTTTTTAATCCCTTTACTTACGGTCTTCATGTTCCTGGGCACTCAGTGTTTTCCTTAGCAAGAGGAAAATGATTCCCTCTAGTGTAGCCAGAGTCAGAAGTTTCTCCTTACAGGTAATCATTAAGGGAAATGTTTTATTTTAGTGTTCCTCTTTTTCATGTCATGGGAACCATGGATAAGGCAGCCGCTCATTTACTTTCTATTTCTTACTACTCTGAGGAAAAACAGCCCCAGGTTGTGTTGGACGGTGCTGGGGGAGTTTCTTCACATCGAGTGAGAAACCTTGCCATCCACTTGACACAGTCTGGCATTTCCAAAGGCAGCTGGGGCTGTCACAGAAATTTCCAAGTGCTCACTGAAAAATATTTTACCAGAGGAGCTGAGAGAGGTATGGTCTCTGTTCAGGATTTTTGTCATGTGTTTCTGTGATTTTATGTTGCTTTAGGGGTTCTTAATAAAAATACAAAAGGCTTGGCATATTTAAAAATACAAAATACCAGACTGCTCCCTCTTCGATTTCTGTAGCCTCATGCTGAAAGTCATTAAGTGGGCTTCTCTGTTTCGGGTGTTCCTGGCTGATGATGGCCCTCAACAAAGACAAGTTCCAAGTGTTTATGAAGAATGCCAGGGGCTGATGGCAGCTGAAGCTGGAAACACTGGGGACTTGAAAGGAGTGAAGGTGACTTTCTCAGAGGCATAAATAAAGCCAAAGCTTTAAGAAGGAATGGTAGCATGTAACAAATCTTACTGCTGCCACACCAGGGTAGCGGCTCCTGAGATGAAGGGAAAATATATTCTCTTCTTCCCACCTCCCCAGCTGAAGCATGGACCCAGAGAATGAAGCTCACAAGGGGCTAAATAACATTAGCCCAACTGTAGGGTTACCTATACGTGGGCCAACAGGCTTGCATGGGATGACGGATAACCTAACCATCACTGATAATTTTCCTCATATGAGATCACATATGGTGTGTTGGAATCAGCCAACCTTATAGTTTGGGGACTGCCTGCAGTCTTCAGAAAATTCTAGTCTCTTTTAAGATGCCGAGTGACTTGGATACCACCGAGGAGCAGTGTCTTTGCTAGTTCGTTAGATTTTAGGAGATTATAAGAAAGGCTCAATGGTGAGATTACAGAATAAAACTATAATTGTTATCTTCCTTTCGGTTAGTTAAAAAGAACTGTCAAATGAGAAGGTAGGAAGAAGCCACAAAAATATAAGGACATTAAGGAAATCAGAAATGGCATTTGAAGTTCTCTGACTGTGACCCAACACAGGGATTGCTGGAGGAGGGATGGCAGTGGGCACCCAGAGGGGTGCACAGAATGTGCCCAATTCTCCTCAGACCACCCTCCAACCACCCCCACACCTGCCAAGAACCTCTTTATTTTCTTCCTCACCAATTTCAAAATGCTCTGTTCAGGAAGTGTGAGAAACATCACGTTTGCTTTCAGACAGAAAATAAATTTTCATGGGCTAATTTCAATTTTGTGTTTTCAGTGGGATAATGTGCTTAGTGATTTGAAAGAGCATGTGGTGGATTTATGCCCACTTTGGGGCATAACTGCTACCAGCTCTCGGCACTCTTCCTGGAGATAGCTGGCCAGAACCACAGCCCAGGCCGGGGGTTCATTCCACACCTCTGGCTTAAAGTGTGCTTCTGAAATAAATTTTACAAATAAACAATCTGTGTTCTAGTATGTAAAATGCAATTTCAGGCTGCTTGGCTGAAACCAGGCCATCATCCTCCCACTTAATTATCCACCGACACATGCACTTTCGCATCTATGCCCTGTGCATAGTATTGAATGAAACATAACTGCAGACAAGAAATGTGACAAATTTAATAGTATTTTTTAAAAAAACAGTTGAAGTCTTTAAGGAGGGTTAAGGATATTGTGTTCGTGTGCACGCATTTTGTGATTTTCCACTCAAAATTTAAAAGCAAAGGAAGCTCTCAAATGAGATCAATTTAGTGGCTTGGAAGATCAAGTAGAACAATTATTTCAAAGCACAGAAGAAAAACAGAGAGACGGCAATCATAATGGAACAGGTAAGAGAAAAAAAGGAGCAGATGGAAAAGTAATCATTGAACAAATAATCAATGAAAATTTCCCTGACAATATCTCAGTCTGCAAACAGAAAAGACTCCCCAGTTAGGGTAGTTCTGATGAGAAAAGACATACAAAGTAAATCCTGGTAAAGTTTCTGAACTCCCAGGATATGTAGAAAGTTTTAAAAGCTTCCTCAAACCAGAAAACCTACCAACCAACCACCCACCAAAGAAAAACCTAATTACATTCAAATAAAAAAAAAAAATGACATTGGCATCAGACTTGTCCTCTGCAATGTTGGAGGAGAGAGAAATAACATCTGTAGGTGACTGAAATAAATAAGTAAATGGAAACCCTTGAACAAGAAGAGACACGCTACAAGGAAATCATTGTCATAATAGGTGAGAACAAAATCACGGAACTGCAGCAGAGGACTGGATGCTGGGGAGAGGGAAAGGGGAGACGTGGGGAGGGGGTGGGAGAAAAGAAGCAGAGGAGGAAGGCACAGATAGGGCGAAAGGCTAATCCTTGTGGGGTGGCGGGAACAGAGACTCTTGAAGGATGAAGGAGCTGGTATTTAATTTTCCCATGATAATACAGAAATATGTATTTGACCATAAGCAACAGAAAAAGGGCAGCCACAATTCAAAGGAATAAAAAAGTAAACTAGGACTTCCAAAGTAAAACACTTGCAAGTGAATTAGATGCTTTTGTGAACTCGAATGTTCAAGATCTTTTACAAATTCTGTTATTGATCTTTTATTTTCTTTCTTTCTTTTCTTTTCTTTTTTCTTTTTTTTTTTTTTGGGAGGGAGAGAGAGAGAATGAGTGGGAGGGAGCGGCAGAGGGAGAGGGAGAGAGAAAATCTTCTTTTTTATATATATTTTTATTTATTTATTTGATAGAGAGAGACACAGTGAGAGAGGGAACACAAGCAGGGGGAGTGGGAGTGGGAGAAACAGGCTTCCCACAGAGCAGGGAGCCCAATGCGGGGCTCGATCCCGGGACCCTGGGACCATGACCTGAGCCGAAGGTAGACGCTTAACGACTGAGCCACCCAGGCGCCCGAGAGAACATCTTAAGCAGGCTCCATGCCCAGTGTGAAGCCCGATGTGGGGCTCCATCTCACAACCCTGAGATCATGACCTGAACTGAAACCGAGAGTCAGACGCTTCACCCACCAAGTCACCCGGGCACCCCAATCTTTCATTTTCTAACTGTGGAATCTGAGGGACAAAATTCCCTATCTACTTTTCAATGATAAATAGATAAATCACAGCATGCATAGGGATAATTCCTGCCACACACTAAGCACGTGGTAGCTATTTTGACTGATTTTAGAGAAACTTGCTCTGGTTTTTCTCGCTGGTGTAATAACTAGAATAAACAGGGTCTCTTGCAACAGGCAGCATGCCATACAGACAGCATACATAGCATACTGTTAAACCTGGGCTGACCGTTAGCAATCAGAGTCTTCTGCCTGTGAGGAAATGCGGGGTTGGGGAGGCTCTCTACCTCTCAAAGTCACAGGGCTGCTATCTGGCATGGCACAAAAGCTGATGTGGACAAATGCAAAATTTAAAATTCATAAATTTACAAATGTTAGGTTTAACGATTTCTTCTACAAACAAAATTATTTTCTTCGTTATTCTCCTGAGACATTAGATTTCAGGACCCCATATACACCGGCATTTATGTAGTTCTTCTCTCTGACATACATGCTTAAGAAAACTTCGGTAATTTGAAGCAGTGAGTCTTAATTTTTCTTAATTTAAATTTTGTTAGTTAACATTTAGTGCAGTCTTGGTTTCTGGAGCAGAATTCAGTGATTCACCACTTCCTTCCAACACCCAGTGCTCATCACAACAAATGCCTTCTTTAATCCGCATCCCCCATCTGGCCCACCTCCCTCCATCAGCCCTCAGTTTGTTCTCTGTTCTTAAGATTCTTACTTTTTGGTCGATGTATTTGTTGTCTTCAATTGCAGACCGTTTGGAGTGATCACATGACGAGGAAGAGGTAGACGGAAGGCTTCGTAAGAGGCAGCAGGTGTCCTGTTGCTGGCGATCGATGAACTGCTTCATGAAACTTTCCCTTTGCAAATGAAGTACACACACATGTCAAGCATTGTTAATGAAATAGACCAAGTGATGGCATTTTACAATGACGCGTTTGCCTGAGCTCAGATAAAGGGGACAGATGTTCATAGAAAATATGACACATCATGCTAAGAGTGGTTTTTAGATTTAATTGGCAAAATAATTAATTTAGAGAAAGCTTTCTGAATTTTCAGTAGTTTTCTTAAAAAAAAAAAAAAAGTAATGTCCCTGAAATAACTTTTAAGCAATAATATTCAGTCATTGATGGTATTTTGTTCAATCTCATTGTGGTAATACTTTTTTATCCCCTCTAAGATTTGGAAGAATTAGTTCATCTCTCGGACTTCTACTCTTCATAAGAATCTTCAAGAGATAATTTTACATTGAAAGACTCAAAATAACTCAAAAGAAACTTGCTTCATCTGATCTTCAGAGCCTGGTGAGAATTCAAATAACATAACCACTAATCTTGAATCTAATTTGTGGCTCTTTTATACTTCCTATTTTCAAGTTAAAATTTTTTAAAAATCAGAAATGCAAATGTATTTCCATTTGAATTTTAAATATTATGGCACCATAACCAGTCTCATATTTTTACAAGCCCCCCCACCCCAGAATTGTCTTTAGAACTACTTACATAAAAATGTCATATTTTGGGGCACCTGGGTGGCTCAGTTGGTCAAGCAGCTGACTCTTGATTTCGGCTCAGGTCATGATCTCAGGATGGTGGAATTGAGCCCTGCATTGGGCTCCACACTCAGCACAGAGTCTGCTTGAGATTCTCTCTCTTCTTTTCCCTCTACCCCTTCCCCCACCTGCATGCACGCTCTCTTTCTCTCTCTCAAATGAATGAATAAATAAAATCTTGGAAAAAATGTCATATTTCCATTATGCTAAGTGAAATAAGCCATTCACAAAAGACAAATGGTATATGATTCCACTTACGTGAGGTACCTAGAAAAGTCAAATTCATAGAGACAGAAAGTAGAACCAGGGGTTAGCACTATAGGGAACGGGGGGTTATTTTTGTGTATGTGTATAGATTTTTGGTCTTGCAATAGAAAGAAAAGGGTGTGGATGTTGGTTGCATAAGAACATGAATGTACTAAACTGTACCCTTAAAAATGGTTAAGATGGTAAATTTAATGCTATGTGGATTTTAGCACAAATTAAAATTAAGTGGACATGCAATGCTGAAAAAAATTAAAAAATAAAAAATGTCATATTTCAACTATTTTGGTTCTATTTGTAATTTTTGAGCTACAACTTAAATAATATTCTTTAACTATCAAAAATAAGTGTTTTAAAGTATCTTTTACGCAAATGCTTCACTGAAAGGCAAAGTGGTAGAAAATCAAATTAGCTTAAGTGGGAAATGCCATGTTTTTTCCTTTAAAAATGGAAGATGAGGAGCTATTAGAACTTGAGGTGAGAGTGTTGGGCAAGCCATGTCACCAGGGTTTTCCTTCTAAGGTTGTATCGATGCTAAATTAAGAACACTGAGTTAAGGATGAGAAGTAACGAGGTGCCATTCTCTCCCGTAATAGTTATGTTGTTTATGATGCACAAAGAAGCAATGACAACAGACTTCGCATGCTTTTAAGCAAGTCTTTATAATGCAATACTTGTTCTTTGTCTAAGATGCATTAAAGAATTTTTTTATTTTTTTAAGATTTTTATTCATTTATTTATTTATTTATTTATTTATTTATTTATTTATTTATTTATTTAAGATAGAGTGAGAGTGAGAGAGAGAGAGCACAAGCAGGGGGAGCGCCAAAGGGAGAAGCAGACTCCCCGCCGAGCAGGGAGCCCGACGCGGGGCTCGATCCCAGGACCGCGGGATCATGACCTGAGCTGAAGGCAGACGCTTAACGACTGAACCACCCAGGCGCCCCTGCATTAAATAATTTTTAAACTTGAAAAAGAAAAAGTGGAAGGCAAATTATATCGTCATCAGACATGACATTCTACATGAATGCTGCTACAGTAGTACAGAAACCTGGCTGGTGGCATTTCTCTATTTACTTGAGAATAAAAGGCCACAAGAGGCCAGTTTATCCTTCCACAGTTGAAGGTCAGAGGTTGGGGTCTACCTGCAACCTTGAGCACCTGTGTCAGTTACCTGGGGAGTGGAATCCCCGAGGGGCATCTCAGGGAGAAGCAGGAGGGAGCAGCTTTCTCGTCTTGGCAAATGACCGTTCTGAATATATTGCTTAAAGGGGTCAAAAGAAATAACTTAAAAATAGAAAAAAAAATACCCTCTTTCAAACATGAATTTGAAAGAAGGGCTGAATCAGATTTAAGATAAATCCTTGACAGTGTATGGGGCATATACAACAAAATAAGTACATTAATACCTGATTTTAGGAACTGTAAAGTCTGAAGGAAGCTTTGAGATTTTCACCATTTGCGGTCTGTTTGGAAATTTTTCGAAGATTCGAAGTCGCAAAGGGAGCTTTTCTTTGGTGTCCGCATTCGCTTCACTTTGCTTTAACTAAAGAAAAAATAGAAAGAAGGAAAGGGGGGAACTTATCGTACTCTCAAGTCACAGACTGTCAGCTTTTTTGCATCAGGGGAACAATGAGCTGGTACATTATGGGCGGTAGATGGCAGCAGAGCCCTACTCAGTGCCTTTCACACCCACTGCCTACGGGCTCAGTGTGCGCTCCAGCTTTAACCGCCGGGAAAACAAAACCCAAACTGAACCAAGCAAAAAACGAAACCAGAGAAAATAATTAGAAGAAAAAAATTAGGTTCTTTTATTCCTAAATACAAACCCCCTTTCACCCCAAATGTTATTTTTATTGTTTACTTATCTCTAGCATATACAATAATATAACAATAAAATATGTTTTATACACATGTGTGCTGGAATAGGAAACCAAAAGAATAAAAATAAATGAAACTCCTAAGTTTCCTAAATGGTAATATTTGTAACTAGCAAAAATGTCAAGAAAACAGGTCATTTATTCTAGCATATTCAAAAAGAAAAGCTCAAAATGGAAACAACACATTTGGTACCTACAGGGAGGCTTCTTTATTTCGTTGTAAACATGCTTGGGAATTAATACATTATATGCCATAAAGTATCTTTGCAAGAAATGACAAGCAAACAGTATTCATCATCTATCTATCATCTATCCATCTACAAGATGGTTTTTATATTTTTCATATAATTTTGTATTTCTACAAATTAGAGTTCAGGGAGCCTGAGACTTGACATCACTAATTGGAGCCAGTGCTGAGCTAAGGAGCCGCCACAAGGACGGATTTGGCCTGCGGAACCCTGGCCTGAAAAATTAAAGAGGGTGCTTCTACCCCTTTTCACTGCACCTTCTTCCTCCTCCAAGGCTGACTTCTCTTGCTGACCTCCCTTACTTCTCTTTACGACTCCCTTCTCTCAGACCTCTCTATAGACGAGGCTAACCTCTCCATCCCAGCCCATCTCCTGTTCCTCCCTCCAGCCTGCGTCTCGGAGCACTGTTCCTGTTCAAAAGGTCCATCACATTCAGGCAGCCTTTCTGGTGGGGTGCGGGAAGCATGTTTCAAACACTATCATCTTCTCATCCCTTGCTGGGTACGCTTTTACTTTATAATTACAGCCTGTCTCCGGTTTGTGGAAAGAGGAGCAGGGGAGGCTGAGAACGTTTTTATAACTTTTATAACAGGAAGAAAGGTGGCAATTCTTCTCTCCTCCCCAAGTGGAGGTATCCAAACTGGCCAGAGAGAACATGAGCGCTGCGTTTGGGGGAACATCCAATGTCAATACAATATATGGCTCAGTTGTCTAATTGGTTGTGAGCTCATAGTGAGATTATAGTCTTAGTTCTAGTTCAGAAAACATGCCTCATTTCTCATCAACTTCAGAAACTGTTCTTACATTATTGTTTTATATAATAGAGATATTTTGCTGTAGCCAGTGTATGTCTTATTTAATTTGGGGGCTTGTCTGTGGATTTCTGACTTAGGTGGTGACCTCACTTAGAGAAGGCGAGACTTGTTTGTTGCCTTCCCCTCTCCCCAAATGGAACACAACATAGCATGCTCCCAATCATTTGATGGCTATGATGGTGAGCGTGATGAAGAATTAGTTCCCAAAGGTGCAAAACACACACTGCTAGCATTCCCATGAGATAGAGGCAATTAAAAAATGGCTTCAGGGGAGCCTGGGTGGCTGTCGGTTAAGCGTCTGACTCTTGGTTTCGGCTCAGGTCATGGTCTCAGAGTCATGAGATCGAGCCCCGCCTCGGACTCTGCGCTCAGCAGGGAGTCTGCTTGGGATTCTCTCTTTCCCTCTCCCTCTGCTCCTCCCCAGCGCGCATGCTCTCCCTCTCTCTTTCTCTCAAATAAATAAATAAATCTTAAAACAAAAGAAAAAATGGCTCCATATATAAAAAAAGAAATTCATGATGAAGAGACTCACTTTCCAAAAATTTATTGGCATAACTGGTAGAAAGATATTTGTCAGTGGTAAGGCGAGCACACAGGAAAAAGAAAAAGCAGTTAATATGTTAAGTCAGACCAGAGAGAAAGGCAATTATATAAGGCCAAAGACAGGCCGAGAAGAAAGAGCAGAAATGAGGTATTTAATTCATGCCTTTGCTGACTCATTTATTTATATATCGGTGCAGTCACTTATAAATCTAATCCCAGAGGCCAGGTTCCTTGTGAAGTTCTGGGGATATAAAAATAACTAAGACACAGTATTTGCTCTCATGGAGCCCACGTTGTAACGAATAGATGGGTCTATAAACAGGTAATGACAAATATAATAGCTATTCCAGCTGAGGTACAAACAAAGTGCTGGGAGCTCAAGGTGAGGAGCAAACGGAGAGAGAGAGAGAGAAAAAAAAAAAAAGATGGTGCTACTTTTATTTCCAGAGGCTTCTCCCAGTATTCTGGAGGCTGGAAGCCCTAAATCAAGTTGTCAGCAGCGCTGAGCTCCTCTAAGTCTCTAAGAAAGAGTCCTTCCTTGACTCAGCTTCTTGGCAATCCTGGTGTTCCTTGAGCCATAGCTGCATCACTCCATTACCTGCCTCTGAAATCACAAGGCCTTCTTCCCTGTGTGTTTGTGGGTCTATCTGAGTCTCCTTTTCTTTTCTTGGACAAAGATACCAATCATTTAAATTAGGGTCCACCCTAAAGCAATATGATCTTAACTGATCATGTCTGCAAAAATCTAATCTCCAAATAAGGTCCCATTCTGAGGTTCCAGGTGGACACGAATTTTGGGGGCACACTATTAAATCTACTACATATAGTAGTTGAAATTCCAGCGTGTGGTGACTTGGACACTGTTTCTCTTTACCCCGAGACTGTCAGTGCTAGGAGGACAAGCATCTTAGGACAAGGATCCTTGCACCAGGTGTATATGTTTCATTATTCATATTCAGGGCCGGCTGCAATATTTGACACAAAGTAAGCTAAACAAACATATGTTGAATGAATAATTACACAATCATTGGCAGAACTAAACTCTCTAGCAGGTAACTTGCAAATGAAAGAAAGGATTTTAGGTTTATCTGGAAGGGTAGAGAGATAAGCAGAAAGTATCCATTTGCTGATCAAATACATTTGTTGGTGTGGAGTGTAAGTGTCCCTGGATTCACAGGAGAGAATAAAATTAGACTCTGTGGCATTTAACCTGAGCTTACATCTACCATTGGTGAACTGATAAATGTTTAGAATAAGTTTAGGCATAAAATTTTGTAGTATTTAATCAAATATCCTAGAATATGATGTTTAACGTAAGTAGGTTACCAGTATTAAAATATAGTCCCCTTGTCTGTATGTTTTTAAAATGGAACTCATCTCATTCTACTTGGTGTTAGAATTATTTATACCTTCCCAAACTTGTAAACTACTCAGGGAGAAGATTCTATTTTTAATTTACTTCATTTTTTTTAAAAAAAGATTTTATTTATTTATTTGACAGAGCGAGAGCGCGCACAAGCAGGGGGAGTGGGAGAGGGAGAAGCAGGCTCCCTGTGGGGCTCGATCCCATGACCGAGATCATGACTTGATCTGAAGGCAGACGCTTAACCAACTGAGCCATCCAGGTGCCCCTGTTTTTAATTTATGTCTATGGTACTTTCTAGAGAGTAGAAATATAATAACCATTTGTGAATAAATGAATTAGAATTCATCATGAATTGATCATGAAACTGTAAGACCACAAAGAGCAAAGGAGAAGCTCTTTTTGTTGACACAGAAGGTTCTTCAGGATCCTGCAAATCCTCCCAAATGTCAGGCATCATAGCTCCACAGATGTGCCAACAGGCCCGTTAAACCAGACAAGGATGGGTGGATGCGTGGATGGCAGACATATCAGGTCTCACTGAGGAGGCACTGGCTAGAATCTTCTACAAACAGGAAGGGGCCTCTTTGGGAACAGTGGTGGCCAAGTGCTCTTTCTGCTGTTCACAGTTAAGCAGCATCATCTGGAGATGAACACACACACAGCCAGGAGCCCAGCAAATCCTCTCCTAGGTGCACAGCTCCCAGAAACATGCCCACACGCACACCACAGCCTCGCCAGCCACGGCCGTGCCAAACCATACACACCTCAAATGCCCATTGTGGCATATGCATGAATCTGAGTCAATAAACTACACCCAAGCACGAGGACTTGGGTGAATTTTATGAACTAATGTTGAATGAATGAGTCCTGGCAAAGCAAACAAGGACATCCTGAATGATGCCATTTATAGAAAGTTAAAAAGCAGGTGACACTACTCTATCCTGCTTAGAGTCTGGAGAGTGGTCATCCCGGGGTGGGGTGAAGCATCGTGACCACGGGGCCATGTGGCGCGGGGCTCTTAAGAGACAGTTGATCTTGATCTGGGTGCTAGGTGTGTTCAGTTGGTAAAAGTTCAGCAAAATGCCTTTATCTATATGGATAATAGAACCCAGTAAAAAGTTAAAAAGAAAAAAGAAGGGCTGGTGGAGTGGAGCAAAATCATCTAAACCTCAGTCCACTGCTATGAATCACCATAACTTGGACCATTTCTCCTTCCCTAGTCCATGATCTTGGCCAAGATACAAAATGAGAAAAAAAAGGCCAAAGAGCAAGATGGGACTGGTGTGTGCGTGGAGGGTGCGGGGTGGGACGAAGATGAGGCAGCCAGGGTAGAGAAAAGTACTGCCTAGTCCTTGGAAGCCACTGTCAAGTTTCTTAATACATGATAAACCCTTTTATCCAAATTCTTCCCCCTTCTTGCATTTAAGCACAGATTAAATGTACTTTGATGCAAATGAGTGAGTAGTATGGATTACGCTGAATATACAGGATAATAATTTAAGATCAGTATACCACACCAAAAAAGAAGACCTTCTAACGGATAGTAAATGTAATTGTAAATGTTCACTTAAAAATCATTTCAAAGATCATAACCCTTGAATGGAAGGAACCTAGTATAGTGAACCCAAGATTTTAGTCTTTATGTTGAAAAAGCTAATGTAAAGACCAGCACAAAGGAAGGAGTTTATAATGGTTTCAACGGAGCACGAAGTCTGGCTGCAACGAATAGATCAGATGATAGATTTGTAAAAGACCCACATGGTTAAAAAAAAACCAAACACACACATTTGCAAAATAGAAATCAGAATCAAAGAGAAAAATTCAAACCTTGAGCTTTAAAATATATAAGTCATCTAAGCTCAGTGCTATTCTATGGCTCAGCATCTGTCTTGCGGAGATATCATTACACATTGGGCGGCTGAAAGCCTTTTGCTTTCCTTGTGCTTCTCAAGAGAGTTGGGTGTAATTGCTCTGCATGACACATACCCTGTTCTGCCTCATCGCCTCCATCTTCCATATTCCAGCCTTGCTTTCTTCTGTTAAAATATTCAAACACTATTCAGTTTTCAGTTCCTTTCTAAACGCTGCAACAAATAACTGAATTGAAGGATTATGTTAAATAAAAATTTTGGTAATTTCTGGTGTGCTTTTCGCAAAGAAAACAATTTAAAAGGCGTTCAGATGTGGGAACGGATTCTCGTTTTAAAATCTAGCTCACACTAGTTTGAAAAATGTGTGTAGACCTGAAGGTTAATGTAGCTGAAGAGTATTTTTTGGCAGTTCGATCTATGAAAAATGGCCACATTATGGGCAATCTGGAGAAAGAAGTTCCTCTTTGTCACCTGAGTCAATTAAGGCTGAATTCTCTTTGCTTCTTTAAACAATGGCTTTGGCCAGTTTTGCTGGATGTATACATGACACAGTAATTCAGAACTGAGACTCTTCCTAAAGCATAAACTACTATTTCTCCAGCAAGTTTCTCTTGCTGTGCTGCATCTGTGATGTTACAGCCCCAACTGCATGCCTTCTGGGTTAAAACAGATGGAATATCTGGAGTAATGATCAAATATGTTGGTCTTTATTAATATCCCTGCATCCCGGTGTTCCTATAAAACCTCGATCTGAAATATAAAGAATATTCCTCACTAGGCTGTTGAGTCCAATAAAGACTTTCTTAGAAGGGAGGACATTTTCCTTTTTTTTTTTTGCCCTGGGCAAAAGGCGGTCAGCCACATGACTGAATATAATACAGCACAACTATACACAATAAAAAATCTTTCCCTTAAAAAAGTGTTTTAAGTCGCTAATTCTTCCCCCCCCTTTTACAAAAAATGTGGAATACATCCAGTACTTACAAGGTCAAATTGGGGTTTTATTGATACACACTGGGGGGCTCTATTTCTTGGCTTGTGGGCCATAAAAGATACATTTTAATATGATAGCTGGCACCCCAAAATGTTCCCAGTAGCTTTTAACATCAGTTGATTAATGCCATGCAGTGTTTCTTTTCCTACATCTCTCTACAGACTCAAGAGGTGTTACTCATTCATCCTTACAACATGCCCCTGAAGAAAACGGGGGAGAGGGGGTGTGTTCTTGGAGGAGTTGGTGCCCTGGGGAATTAGGTGGCTGTTCTGTGCTTCCTGATTTGGGAGACCAGCAGAGCACTTACTTTTATACCGTCTTATGACATCCCTAAGATGTACACAGCCCCAAACTTAAGATCTTACAGGCTTGAAATGTCCTTCAGAAGGTTACTTTGTGAAGCAATGTGAATACCAGTTGCAACAGGGCTAGGCTAGCTGAAATTGCTAACAAGTTATTAAGAGGGGAAAAATAAAACCATCAAAACCAGAATACCAAATTATGTCAAATGGGTAAGTTTTACTTATACGATTGTCCCTTGAAATCCTATTAATGGACCTAATGGTTTCTTAGAGATAGTAGTAATGAACACAGGATGCTTTTGTATGCTTCTTTTTCTAGGTCCCAAACACCTCTATTTTACATTATATTTCTCTTGTGCTACTCAACCGAGACCTAGTTGTTTCCATTAGGAAACTTACTGAGTCATAGAAACATGTTCATTATGATAAAAAATGTGTTTTTTTGCTCCACTTCAGATGAAATTGCATTAGAATTCCATGTAAACTAGATAGTTGGTTCATGTTATGAGAAGAATATTCAGTAAGTAATAGGAAAAAGCCCACACCAAAGGGAATTCAGAATATATATATATATACACATATATACATATATATGTGTGTATGTGTATATATATGTATGTGTCTGTGTGTGTATGTGTATATATGTACATTTATGTGTATATATGTGTGTGTATGTATATATATTTATGCTTACATAATTGTCCTCCCTGTTTTGATTTAGAAAACATAGGAGAAAACATCGTCCACATAAAAACAGTAAAAAAAAGTGAGAAGATGTGGATTTAAATTTTTGCTCAGTTTTATAATCCCTTAACCACTTTGGATTTCAACGTTCTCAAATGAAAAATGAGGATCTTCCTTCTTTTATATAAATGCTAGATATATAAGTGAGATAGCATATTGCCTGTAATTTGAATTACTCAAGGGAAATGTGCTATAAAAACCAAAGCTCTCACGATGCCTCAGTAAGTGCTAGCTCTGCAGGAAAAGGCTCCTATCTCAGCAAGTGGGGATGAACACAGAGGACGCAACCTCTCCCACTCTCCAGCTTCTGCCCCTTCGCTGCCCTGTTGTTTATTTTTCCAAGACTCTTGATTTACACAGAGAGGGCCAACATTCCTCCTGATCTAGTGTTCCTCCCCATCCCCTGCCCTTTCCAAACTTCCTTCTCAGAAGAGTTATCTGCATTCACCAACCTCTGCACTCACTCCCCACTCATCTTCCATCCTCTCTGGTTCAGGTCTCTTCCCAGCACCTGGGGCAGGGGCAGGGGGCTGCTCTCACCAGTTACCCACACTTCCCACGATGCTGAACCCAGCGGCCACTCATGCAGCCTGGTTTTGTTTGTTTGTTTGTTTGTTTTAATCTCATGCCACTCCTTAAACCCTCCTAACTGGGTTTCCATCTTAGTTTTGCCCCTTGATTCCCATTTTTCTTTTCACTTGAAAAAGAAACACCATCATGTTCCTGGTCCTTAAAGTAACGCAAGGATGGTCAATTGTGTATAGAAGCAATTGGAATCTTCTTAGCATGATATAAATGACCCCCCCCACCCCCCCTGCCTTCCTTGCCCTTTATACACCAACAATACTGGCTTGTAGGTCCCTCCTACAGTCTTACTTCAGATCACGGATGTGTGCCTCCCAACATACCTTACCCTCCCCCGCCCACCGCCTGCAACATACTTTCCTTCTACACTCCCTCAAAAACCATCTCCTCCAGGAAGATGTCTCAGAATAGCAGTAACTGGGAGTTGAAGTAGTAAACCTGAGCGTTGGACACCATGCTGAACACTTTGCGTCGCTAACATTACTCAATCCCCAGTTCAGCTCTTGGGTGTAGCTCCATGCTCTAGCATGTTACAGATATGGAAACTGAGGTCACAGGAGCTTAAATCAGCTGCCCAAGGTCACATGGCTGCAAGTGGGAGCACTGGGGTGTGACCGCAATCTTTCTGATTCCAGAGCCTGAGCTTCTAAAAAACTGTTTTATGGGGCACCTGGGTGGCTCAGTCGTTAAGCATCTGCCTTCGGCTCGGGTCATGATCCCGGGGTCCTGGGATTGAGCCCCGCATCGGGCTCCCCGCTCAGCGGGAGGCCTACTTCTCCCTCTCCCGCTATCCCTGCTTGTGTTCCCTCTCTCGCTGTGTCTCTCTCTGTCATACAAATAAATAAAATCTTGAAAAAAAAAACTGTTTTATACGGCCTCATCAAAACAACATTTTCAAGCAAAAGATGCATTTTTCCTTCTGCAATTTTGTACCTGCCATTTCTTGAATATGGAATATTTTCTCTCGCTTTGCTAACAACATTCGATTCATCATTTTTAGAGACATCTTCCCTCCCTGCCTCCAATCTGAGTTAGGCATGTCTTCCCTGATGTTCTTTGCATTTTCTTCAACCTCAGTGCTCAGACCTTTACGCCATAACTTCCTACTTATGTGCATCTCTTCTCTATTAAGATGGCATGTTTTAAATTAAGAGCAGGACTCTGTGCCCTGTGGCCTCACACCATACATTTACACACACAGGACAAAGATAACACAATGGTGATGAGATGGAGAACAAAAAAGCTGAATCAGTGGTGTCCCACGGACAGGCCCAAGCAGCCCATTTGTGATATTTCTCCTCATTTTTTTTATCCTTTTCTTAGGTTCTTTACAAGGTGGAAGCAGCCATATTAACCAGCAGAAACAAGTCTCCCAATTTCAGATGGGTTATTTCACTGATAAAGATGAAGAAAGAGAAACGACAAGTCTTCTCAGATTTTCTATTAGAAACAAAATCATAGAAAGTGTTTGGCTCCTGATAAAATGCATGCTCTCAACTTTTTAAGATCAAAAAAGCATAATTAACTATAAATTCTATACAACATATTCACAGTATAAAGTTTCGCAGATGTATGTGTCTTTGCACAAGGCCACAGACCAGCCAATTTATATTTCTATGTTGTGTTATTGGAGTTTACCATAGAGAATTCTTATCCTATTTAAAAACAAAACAAAACAAAACAACACTTTATGTTGAGTTCATTTTGAACTTACATAAGAGTTGCGAAGATTGTGCAGCGTTCCTGTATGCCCTTGACCCAGCTTTTTCTTATGTTCGCATCTTATGTAACCATAGAACATTTATCAAAAGTAAGAAATTAACCTTGGTCAAATACTTTTAACGAAAGTGCAAAACTTATTTGGAATTCCCCAGTTTTTGTATCAGTGTCTTTTTTGTTTTAAGATCCAATGCAGGGTAGCACATTATATTTCATCATCATGTCTTTTGAGGCTCTTCTAGGCTGTGACAGTTTCTCCTCTTTTCCCTGTTTATAAATGACCTTGGCAGTTTTAAGAAGTCCCGGGCAGGTAACTTGTAGAGTGTCCCTCAATTTGGGGTTGTCTGATGTTTTCTCATGATTTGACGGAGGTTATGACTTTCGGGAGAAGAATATCATGGAGATGATAGGCTTATTTCATGATATCAGGGGGAACATGACACCAATAGCCTCAATACTGGTGATGGTAACTGTAACCAGGGGTAAAGCGTTTCTCCACTCCAATGTTATGGTGTCCTTACACTACCCTTCCCTTACACTCTGAGGTAGAAGCAAGTCACCAACTCCTGCCCAGTCATGGAGAGAAGACTTAAGGTTTATCTTCTAAGAGGGAGGAGTATCAAAGAATTTGTAGGCACATGTTAAAACCATCAGAATAATTAAAAAAGGGAAAGTTTTGAAGGGAGAAACTTGAAGGTCATGCAAATTCCCTATTTCTTCTTCGAGTTTCACACTAATTTCAGCATCCACCAGTAGATCTCGCCTGCTGCAATTGTAATTGTAATGTTCTAATGGCGATTTTCTATTTCCCTCATTTATTATTCTATTATTTCTATTTCTTTTTACTTGGGATTATTCTGTGAGGAAGAGTTGGCACTTCTCCATTTTTAAATTCAATCATTTATTTATACATAAGTATGGGTTTTGGTTGTTTATTTCATTCTTTGGGTTAATAATCTAATACTATTGTTATTTATCCTATTGCTCAAACTGTTCCTGCTTTGGCCATCGGTTGGTTTCTCTACTCTTTCGATATACTTTTTCTTTTTCTTTTCGTTTCTTTTTTAAAAGTTCTTCCTTACTTTCCGGGCTCCACAAAATACTTAAGACTTATCCTGTGTTTCCCCTGACTGAGCTCGAGAATCAGCCATTTCTCCACAAAGAGTCCTGATTTGCTTTCCTGGAGAATGGTATTTAGAAGTGAAACCTTGGCACTGGATTTGCTTGTTGTTACTGGTATGTCACTGCTTCTAGGCTCATTCAGAGGAAAGAGCTAGGGAATGCACGGATGTATATAAAACTGTGTTATACACATATATCTATACTTACCACCTATGTATGGATGGATGGGTCTTACATAACCTTAGATCATATATGTATCCATCCATGTGTCTATGTATCTATGTATCTATCCATCTTCTATCTTAAAATAAACTGAGTTCATAAGACCCATCCAGCCATAGGGTTCATCCTGGCATCTTCCCTTTGCTTATTTGTAACTTCTTTCTGACAGTGTGACATTATCTATAGTAAATTTCCTGATTTGTTCCGCTTTTGTGTATATATAACTAGTATCAGGAATGCTATCTGTCATAAAATAAAAACCACACTTTATATTGGAGGTATGGAACACATGTATTTTGTAGTCCCCACGTTGGGTCTTGAACCTCAGCTGTGTTCTGTCTCCTTAAGTAATTCCTCTTCAGGCAACAATCATGCATTTTCTAAGTACCATTCCTGAGTATGCTTATGGCAGATTGTAGAGTTGTTCAATTTTGCAGACTTTGATAAAAAGGCTTATTAGATGCACTATGAAAATTCACATTAATCAACATATTTTATGCAAAGCAAAATGGAAATAGGAATAACATCAAACCAAATAGCACGCATGTACATTTCTCATTTCCTAGAAATAATCTAAGTCATTCTTTTGTTAATATCTGAGTAAAAAATATGCGATTGTCATATGGCTGTGTGTGAATGTCAGACATGCCCCATCTCCCACTGTGCCTACTCCTGAGCAAGCATACCGAGTAGAATATAAGAAAAGGCCAAGAATGAGCTCATTAACCCTCAAGAACAGGGAAGCAGAATTACGAGTAAATCAAAATAAGACTGGTTGCTGTTCTTAAACAAATTCCATAACTTTCTGGCCACCTTTTATTAAAAATCAATCTAGTTCAATCCAGGCTCCTACCCGATTCAGACCTTCCCCTCACCCTGACCCCACAGAGCTATATGTGTAACTTATGGTCTGGAACCAGGGAGGGAACACGGTTCCTTCTTTGACTGCTCCACATCTTCTTTTGGGTCTAGCTTCTCCAGAGCAGAGGCCAGGGTGGAGAGTTAGGAGAAGAAGGGGTTGTCTTAGGAAACCAGTCACATTTCAGGGTGGCCCTCTTTGTGGTTTGGTCTGGATCTGGACCTACTAAAAGCTGATGGCTTTCTGTAGGGATGACCAGCATTGTAAACAGTCAGAGACATGAAATTCTGGCCTAAAGAATGAGGTTGACTAGCTGTACCAATCAGACCTTCTCTTGTTGGGAGCTTGAACTTCAGACAGACAGAGTGTTGATTATTTGTAACAAAACCCAAAGTCAAAATTTACATGGAGAAAATCAGAGAGAGATTATTCGTGTTGCGCTTACGGTAAAGCACCTGCAGTTATTAAACAGTATTCTTCAAGGTTCTAGTATCTCTTTTCTTTCCACTCCATATAACCTCACCCAGAGTCACAACTTGCACTGTGATGTCCATACAGAGAACATCACTTGAACCGAAGAATCAGAGAGTGTGAGGATTTTTGTCTGGTTCCTTCACTGACTTATCCCACATGCCTAGAACAGTGCCTGACATGAGGTAGGCAGGCGCTACGTGAAAATTACATTGACCATCCATATTTGTATCTCTAGCGAGCCAGCCCTCACTCTTGAACTCTAGATGTACACATGCAGCCGTTAGATGTCTCCACTCAGTCTCACACTCATCACAACATGCCCAGGACGGAGTTGTTGATCTTTACCTTTGAAAAGGGTTCTGTGCTAATATTTCCTGCTTCAGCGAATATTGCCATCATCCATCCAAAGAGATGAACCTGAAACCAAGAGTCACCCTTGACACTCTCACTTATGTCCTTAAATCCAAAGTATATGGACTGAGACTCAGAATAAAGAACAGATGGACTGTGTTAAACGTAAGTCCAAAAGGAGTCAAGGCAATGACAACACCTCCAGTGTATTCACATTTGAGTTTAGGTACACACAGGGTTACACTCCTTATAGACTTCATTCCTTATAGTCTTAACACAGCCACGAAAGAGTCCTTTCACTATTCATAAAACTGAAAACCAATTGTCTGTCATACTTTTTCCTTAGAACCATAACAATCCAGTTTCCCATACTGCGAGAGGATCTAAAGAAAAAAAATTGCTGTTCATTAAAAAAAAAATTGTTCTCTTGATTACAGAAAGCAAACAGGATAGAGTCCCCACTGTAGGCATAGGGCTGGGTGTGCTGAGTTCAGGCTGAGCTGAAGGGGGAGTTTCTCCCCAATTTGGGCATGTTTTCCCCTACAAACCTTCCCATTTCTTAAAATTGAGGGATTGTCTTACAGAGTGCTATGAGAAAAAAATGTAATGAAAGTAATTCTAAATTAGCACAATGTTGAATGACATAACCAACAACTCGATGTAGACAAGTCATTTTATGTTTGTTCAGAGGCAAGAGAGACTTAAGGTAATTTATAAAAAGTCCCAAGTGCCAGTAGAATGAGGCAAAGAACAAGGTTTCTGAAAGTGATCTGGTTTGGGTCCATCATTCATATAATGAAAATTTGGAAGGGCTTAGAGAAACTCTTCTTCCAAGAAAATCTCAAATTTATAAAACTCACTTTTTATGGCCTTATTTGATGAAGGGTGAAGGTAAAGATTCCGACTGCTGAGAAAGCTGCTCTTGGTTGGTGACACCTGGTCTGCATCCTGAGGTGCACATGTTACCCCCCATTATGCCATGCTCTCAGCTACTTACTTCATGCCAAAAAGGGAGCACTTCATCTAGAGGCCAGAGACCAAGGCTCTGGTAGTTGTGTTAGTTCCTGAGGGCTGTTGTAATAAAGTACCAACACTGGGTGCCTTAAAACAACAGAAATATATTGTCTCATAGTTCTGGAGTCTGGGAATCCAAAATCAAGATGTCTGTGGGCTTGGGTACCCTGTGGGGGTTCTGAGGGAGGGTCTGTTCCATGCCTCTCTCTTAGCTTCCGGTGACGGTCGGCAATCCCTGATGCTCCCTAGCTTGTAGACACCTCACAGTGCCTGCCTCTTCATCACATGCTGTTCTTGTCTGTCTCTTCTCCTTTTCATATAAGGACACCAGTCAGAGTGGATTAAGGTTCACCCTAAAGACCTCATCATCTTAACTTCATTACATTTGCCAATACCCCGTTTCCAAATAAGGTCACCTTCGCAAGTACTAGGGATTCAGGCCTCAGTATGTCTTTTTGAGGGATACAACTGAATGCACAGCCGGAGGACATAAATTCTAAGAGGTATCTCCTCTGTTTGATGCCCCGCTCCCTGACTATTGCCGGTTTAACTTCAAAATTCTGGTTGGTTGTTTCCCTTTTTTGCATTGACTTCTGGGTTTCTAGGCCATGTCTAATGCTGATAATTGATATCCCCAAATTTTGAGCCTCTGTTATGACCTCTTGGCTTGAACCCTGATCTGAGTGGTTTTCAGCTTTAGTCGCTTCATCTCTTTGAACTGATAGTGCTGTTCATGTCTCTATTAACATAAGAATTTATTATTAAACAAAGGCCTAACAATGAAGAAATTTCAGAAATAGCCGAGCAAATACTATATAAGGTGACCTCCTGAGATTTAAATTATGGAAAATTATGGGGAATAATATGTAAATTGACAACTGAAGAGTCATTTCTGACCAAAAGATGGAGAGCAGCTTCAAGTGGAGTCGAGTATGTCAAAGGCTTCCGGTAAACACCATTTCCCAACCCCCAGCCGCTAGTGATTTGTAGCTACTTGAGGGTATTGATCCTCTGGCCTCTGGGCAGCTCAGTGTTTCCAAGAGCAGCAGGAATCCTGGATGTCTGATGCCTCCAACTGCCTGGGATTCCCAGCTGTTGACCCCATGTGTTGTGTAAACATCACTCTCCACACATGCGGCAGTGGAAGGAAAAGTTGGATAGTCCTCTAGTAAATGGTGGTGACATATCTGAAAATATAAAGAATGAGCCAGTAACGAGTGATCTGTCTGGAGGCTCTGAGGATGACAAGTCTGAGAAGAAAGGAATGGCAATCCATTTTCACTTTTTAGCTGTCATACCTACTCATCTCCTAGAACCCAACTTCTACCCAAGTGCCTGAGCTTGCTGTCATCACCGTCACCTACCACCACCTTACTGCCACTATGGTTGCCAATTTTTCATTAAATTTTTTTTTTAAGTTGTGATCAAAACACATGACATAAATGTACCATTGCACTCATTTTTAAGGGTACAGTTCAGTAGTGTTAAGTACATTCATCTTGTTGTGCAAAAGACCTCCAGGACTTTTTCATCTTGCAGAACTAGAACTCTGTAGCCACTGAACTTCCCCTGGCCCCTCCCCCTGGCTCCTGGCAGCCACCATTCTACTTTCTGTTTCTATGAACTGGACTCCTCTAGGAATCCCACAGAAGTGGAATCATATAGTACTTATTTGTTTGGCACTGGTTTATATCACTGACCACAATGTCCTCAAGATTCACCCATGCTGTAGCATGTATCAGAATTCCCTTCCTTTTTAAGGCTGACTAATATTCCATTGTATGTATGCACCACATTTTCTTCACCCATTCACCTGCTAATGGACATCTGAGTTGCTTCCACCTCTTGGTTATTGTGAATAATGCTGCAACAAACATGGCTTTGCAAATTATCTCTTCGAGACCCTGATTTCAATTCTTTTGGATGTATACCCAGAAGTGGTATTACTGGATCATAACTATTTTTAATTTTTTTGAAGAACATCATACTGTTTTCCAAGGTGGCTGCACATTCCCAGTAACTGCACAAGTGTTCCAATTTCTCCATATCCTTGCCAATATTTTTATTTTCTAGTTTTTTAATAGTGGCCATTGTAATGACTGCATGGTTGTATCTCATTGTGGTTTTGATGATTAGCCAAGCTGAGCATCTTTTCGTATGGTTCTTGGCCATTCTTATATCTTCTTTGGAGAAACGTGCATTCAAGTCCTTTGCTACTTGTTTGTTGTGGTTGAGTTGTAGGATTCTTTATATATTTGGATACTAACCCCTTATCAGATATTTTCTACCATTCCA
This sequence comes from Mirounga angustirostris, assembly GCF_029215605.1. Lineage (NCBI taxonomy): Eukaryota > Metazoa > Chordata > Mammalia > Carnivora > Phocidae > Mirounga > Mirounga angustirostris. Next base: position 10,412,215 of record NW_026991711.1, on the reverse strand, counting down.
TAGAGTGCCTTTTCACCATGTTGATTGTTTCTTTTGATGCACAAATGTTTTTAAGTTTGATGTAGTCCCATTTGTCTATTTTTGCTTTTGTTATGGGTACTTTTAATGTCCTAGCCAAGAAGTCATTGCCAATTTCAATGTCATGAAACTTTTTTGTAATGTTTTCTTCTAGGAGTTTTATAGTTGTAGGTCTTACATTAAGTTCTTTAATCCATTTTGAGTTAGTTTCCGTATATGGTATAAGGTAAGGGTCCAATTTGTGTGTGGACATCCAGTTTTCCCAGCATCACTAATTAAAGAGACTTTCTTTTTCCCATTGTGTGGTTTTGACACCCTTGTTGAAGATCATTTGACCACAGACATGAGGGTTTATTTCTGGGCTCTCTTTCTTCTGTTCCACTGATCTACAAGTCTGTCTTTATGTCAGTAGCATGTTGTTTAATTATTGTAGCTTTGTGATATGTTTTGGGATTAGGGAGTGTGAGCCCTCAGTTTAGTTTGTCCTTTTCGGGACTTTGTTTATTTGTTTGTTTATTTGGCTGTTTGGGGAACTTTGAGATTCCACATGAATTTTAGGATTTTTTTTTTCTGTTTCTGCAAAAAAGTACGTTAAGATTTTGATAGGGATTGCACTGAATCTGTGAATCACATTGGGTAGTAAGGACATTTTAACAATATTAATTCTTCCAGTCCATGAACACAGATGTCTTTCCATTTATTTGTGTCTTCTGTAATTTCTTTTAGTGATGTTTTATCGTTTTTAGTGTAGAAATCTTTTATGTCCTTGGTTAAGGTTACACTTCAATATTTCATTCTTCCTGATGTTATTACAAATAGAAGTGTTTTCTATGGTGACATTTTTTTCCCTCTCTGAAGTCTTTGAGATTGTTGACCACAGTCTCCTTCTTGAAACACTTTTACCTTTGGATTCTGGACTTTCCTCCTCCCTCTTGGGCTTCGACTTCTCATTCATATTTCAGGTTCCTCCTCATGGCTTACACATTCATGTGTTATTCCTCAGGAACCATGGTAAACCTAGGACTTCTAAAGGCTTAAATTACCACTTGCATGTTGACTTTTGCTCCTCCCTAATATCTCTTTCAGCCCCAAGACTCTACCGTAACTTTAAACCTTCTATCTACCCACAGACATTGTCTCATAAATATCTCCCAGGCATCTCATGGTAAATGTGGCCAGCTCCCTCCCCCCAAATAAAACAAATGAACCCCCCCCTTTCTTCCTTCTCTTGCTCTCTCTGTCTTGGCATAGCTCGGGCAATCTAGAAACCTGGGTGACACCCTGGTCTCCTGCCTTTGCTCTTTTCTTACTTCCAACTAATCACCAAATCCTACCCTATGTATTCCACGACCCCTGTATGTTCCCTTGTCTCAATTTCCTTTAGTTGAGGCTGCCATCACCATCTGGCTCAGGACCCATGCTCCTATCATCAGTCTAGGGCCCCTTCAGTCCATTCCCTGTGTTGACGCTGGAATGTAGGGGACATTATGTCACTCTTGGGCTTAAACGCCCTTAGGAAAATACCTAAATACTCAGCACTGCTCACAGCTTTTCACCTGCAGTTCCCTGCTCATTTTTCCAACACACCATTTCTCCCTTCCTCAACACTTGAGTCACAGTGAACTTCTAATGCTTTTTCTTGTCCAAAGAAAAACCTTGCTGTCCTCTTGGTCCTGAGTGCCCTTCCTCATGCCACTTTCTCCTAATCCCCTTCACCCGGATAAACATTACTTCAGATTTTAGTCTACACCATCCTTTGAGAAAACACCTCTGATTTCATTGTTAAAGTTGTGTGTGTCTCCTATGTGTCCCCAAGCCCCTCACAGCATCTGTTTACATGTCACTTTCTCCCACCTCACAAGCAACCTAAGGCAAGAACAGTATCTTGGTCATCATTATGTCCCTTGCCCCTAACACATCTGAAGCACAGTAGATAAGTAGTCAGACCTCAGGATTATGAAACAGGTAGATCTCGTCTCTGAGCAGTAGCATCCCATCTATAAAAGGGATACCTCATATGACCTTAGCCTGCTGCCATTACATATTTGAATCACACAGTCCTCCTCCCTCATCCCCCACACCAATTCCTGGCTCCCTACACTATATTCTGATTATAATTTGACCTTCCGTCTATACACCCACAGGAAGAGAAGATGCTGATGCACAAATGTAAGCACATCGTCCAACCTACTGTCTAGACATGCATCTCATAATCAATGAAGGAACTGGTTCTCTGAGCAGGCATCGTGATGTCTTTTGGTGAGGACCCTGGATTCGAGTCAGAGAGCCCATGTTGTTCCAACTTAGGCACCTACAAATTGTATGAACTTGGGCAAGAAATGTCCTCCTTTGAGCATTAGTTTCTGTGTCTTTAATATTCAGCATAAAATCCAATAATTTAACATGCAGTACCTTGCATGAGGTAGTTTTCAATAGGTGATATTTAGGATCACAGAGTTATGTCACTTCTTTTATGTTACACTAGGCTGAATGAATTCACTCATGGGCAAAATACTGAGAAGACTGAAGGCCTGACCCAGATCAGGAGACGGCAACCGGTGCGGAGCTGAATGGCACACTCCCCAACACCTGTCTCTGTGCAACTGCTCTCCATCTAGAAAGACCTTCGTATAGACACAAAGTGGAGATAATAATGAAAGCTCCCAGGTGAGGTTAAAGAGAAATATTCCCCTAGAATTCATATTTTAAAGGGAATATAATTTAAAAAAAATCAGTCATAATAGAGAAAGGCTCCTTTACATGTCCATTCTCACTATGCAGTGGACACCACCAAAGACCAAACATCATCAAATTTGAACCAGGATTCAAATGAGACTTGACACAGCACTGGGGAAACAGTTTTAATTTCAGAGTTTTGAATTTAATCTAAATAGACTATCTATACTTCTCCTTTCAATGATTCTTTCCCTGAGGCTTCTTTATGGTTTTTTTTTTTTTTCATAGTTTAACGAATTTTATACTGCTTGAAAGAAAACCCTTTTTATCTGCCTTGCACTGAATTTGCAAAAATCATTACAGCTGCAAGGATTTTCTTCATTTTTGAAGCTTGCAAAACTCCACCTACATTCTCCAGTGTCTTTGCTACACCACTGAGGATCAAGGTCACTGTCTCCTACTACTGCTCACAGGACTGCATTGGGTCAAGGAAATTCTTAGCTTGTACGCAAATTGATCTGGCTTCTCAGTAGCCAAATTACACATTCACAGACAATCTCATTTCTAGTCAATTTTCTGATCTTATGTAGAAAACCATGATATGCCTATATCTTTATTTCTGTCTGACCCTGTCTCTATATCTATTTCCATCTCCAGGACCTGTGTTGGGTGTCGGTCTGGTGAAAAGGGAAGCACGGTCTCTAGTTAATTAGGTATGGGAGCCATGAATGATCGCTACTGCTATATCATTACCAGGAAGCGGTTGCATCTTATATGCAAACACACAGGGAAAGCAAAAGATGAATTTTATATGGAGCATCATTGGCATGGTTTTTTAGAACATCATTTATCTTAAAGAGTGACAAAAGAAAAGCTACCTTAGTGGCTATCAAGGCACAACCCTGGTGATATCATCGAGGGGGGCCTGGTGGGAACAGGTACTTTAGAACCCCTCAAAATGTGTCCTCAAGGAGCCCTTTTAGTATGCCCCTCTGAATTCCATTAAAAAAAAACCACTTTCCTCTTTCAAAATGCCTTTATTAAGCAACAAATAATTCAATGTTTCTTCTTTTCTTATAAAAGAAGGCATATATGAAGAGACTTCAGAGCTTTAGCATAAGGTGGGCTGCACTGCCACCTAGAATTTGCAGATTTCCAGCTTTGAGTTAGCACATCTGGTCTTACACTGGATGCATGAATGATTCCCTCTAGGCTTCCTGAAGTGTTAAAAAAAAAAATGGCGCCTGGCTCCATACTTTCTCTTGAAGAGTCCTGCAGGTCAGTAGTCCCCAGGTGGAAACCACTGTCTCAAAGGCCAAGAAGGTGACCAGAAAGCAATGGGAAAAAGATACGTAGCATGCTTGTACTGAAGAAGAATGTGATTCCAGGATTCCACCAACAATGGATCATGCAGACTGCACCTGGCCTCAGGGAGCTTCTCCCTGAAGGGCTCTGGTGTCCTTTGCCATCTGACAACCTCACTTGATCCCTTTCCTAACTCTGGATTCGGTCCCACTGCTCCCCCTTCATCACTGGGTTAGAGTCATAATTTATGCTCTTTCCTTTAATTTCGTATCTTGAATGCTTTCCTAGGGCCCTACTTCACATCTTCCTGCTTTTCTTCCTTTCTAGTGTCTTCCCTGTACCTTTTAGCTCTCTCCTATCCCATCTATCTTCAGGGTCATATCTCCTCCTCTGACCAAGCATGAGAACAGACATTTTCTTTCTGATAGCTTTGTTTAGTGTTTCATACTTAACCTCTCCATTTTAGAGGTAACTCGCACTGGTTTCTATTACTCTTGAAAAATGTTTATGAACCAACATTTACATTTTATTTATTTTTATTTTTATTTTTTTAAAAAATTTTATTTATTTATTTGACAGAAAGAGACACAGTGAGGGAACACAAGTGGGGGAGTGGGAGAGGGAGAAGCAGACTCCCCGCGGAGCAGGGAGCCCGACGCGGGGCTCGATCCCAGGACCCGGGATCATGACCCGAGCCGAAGGCAGACGCTTAACGACTGAGCCACCCAGGCGCCCCCCAACATTTACATTTTAACACAATTGTTTTTACCACAATCATAATAAAATACATTAAAAGTCTCTAGAGGCCTCACTGAAATGTGATATATTGCAAGCACATTGTGGCACTGTCTGAAGAGGCTCATTGCTCCAGAAGGTCACTGAGAGAAGAGGTGCCTTGGGCAGCATCTGCCATCATGTGGAGTGAATAGTAAGCATCTGAGCTCTTACCTGCTGCAAAAGTCCTAACTCCAGTGGCTCTGATTAGATCATCTGCTTTTCCAGGGAAACAAAGAACTATTTTGGATAGTTTTAATGATTGGGTTGCTTAATTCACCTCCATTCCTCAGAATGGCCTCTCACACCAACAGTTATTTCATGAATATAAAATTTCCATCATCTAAAATATGATTATTTATACATGAGTAATTAACAGTCTTATGAGTGAGCCTCCACAACAGGTATGACTCATGTTTGGCATTTATATAGCTTTACTGTGACTCAATAATACGGTCTGGGCTTTAGGTCTGAATTGCCTGGGTTTGAATCCTAACTCGGCTATGTATTAGCTGTGTGGCCTTAGGCAAGCTACTTAACTTCTCTGTGCCTTAGTTTCCTCATCTGTAAGATGGATATATTAATAATAACCACATCATAGGGTTGCTGTGAAATTTAAATAAGTGAAAATACACAGCACCTGGCACTGGATGAGTCCGACAAGTATTACTGGAGCTGTAAGAACCTATAGATTAGTTGGTGATCGGATAAAAGAGGAAAAAAAAGTTTGTACTGAACAAAGACAGACTGGAGTATGCAGTGCTGTCTGGACCCTAAAATATTAAGAAAATCAAATACTTTTTACATCTTCCCCATTCTGTTCTCTATCTTGGAATAATAAAAATAGAGTATTTGCATTTAAACCGTTAAGGGCTGTGGCTGCACACTGAAAACTAAATAAACAGATATTTCAGGTAACGTTTTTATTGGAGGTCTGCAAGAAGCTGTGAGACACAGGCTAACATTATTCACATGATTATGTGCATGTGTGTATGAAAGTGCATACGTGTGTGTGTGTGGGGGGTGTATTCTTGCAACTATGTAAATGAGCCCCACCTCAAAAGCCAAGACCACTGGAAATAAGGGGGGGATATAAAAAATGACACAATTTGTAAAAACTCATGAAACAAAATATTCTTATACAGAATGGAAAAAATGAAACAGGACATTTTAGTTTAGTAAGCTAATATTTGGTGAGTTTCAAGTATGAATTAATAGGTGAGTTTAATAGATAGGGAGTGTCAGTCTAACCATGGCCAAAGAACAATGTGAAAAGTACCAATAAGAATGAGTTTCCTGTTTTATTTATGGTTGGGATTTTCAGTGTTCAAATATCTCCAAATATTCTAAGAAGATACTTCAAATTGTAGGCTGGCATAATTGGATAATCAGCTATGGTGTATAAGATTTCCAGAACTACAAAGCATCAGTAATATACAGCAAGTGATTAAATAAAAGCCATTTTATAATAATGATAGATGCTCAAAGCAAAGCACCATATAGTTTATTAAAACTGTATAGTCCAAGAAGAAAGTCAGATGTCAAAATCCTGATTTTTTTACTGTTGGTTTTTCTCTTGGGGTCAGATAAAAAGTATATATATACATTATATATATACTATATATAATATCAACACTAATATCAAATACTAGTACGTTCGAATTCATAAACTTGAAAGGAAATTGCCATACAGATTTATTTTACTTCTTTCTAGTGGAAAAACTATTTTAAAAATGTGAGCTGGAATTATATGGAATTTTAATTGGCCAATGGTTATTTAAAATCATATTGAACCTGGCTGTATCACCAGTTTAAAAAAATAGAATATTTTCACTTTATCCATAGAATACACATTTTAATGTTCTCTACTAGAGGACATTAAAAATCTATGCATAGTCAACATGGTATACAGGAAAACCCACATCTAAATACCAGATTTGTAAAGCAAGGACTAAGGTGGTTATACAACAGCAGATTTTTATTAGTTCTGTCTATTGATATGGTTAGTCAGTTCCAATTTTGAACTCACTAATTACATGTTTCTGTAACTAGAAGCTGCATAAAGCGTTTGGATCAATGGCATAAAAGAGGTTCCCAACTCTCATCTGAATATCCTGTACTGTTGCTGCAAACTGAAAAGATCTGGAAGAAACCATTTCCATTGTGCCCAGAGGGCCATTTTGCTTGTGTAGCTAAAGGACAGGAAAGCACTTAAATCCTTCCTTGATATGCACACAGTGGGCATCCTTTTTATCAAATATATATTTTTTTCTTTTACTGACTGCCCTTGGTTAAAAGCACAGACTTTGGAGATAAACAAAAATAAAAGTGACTTTAAGATATGCAAATGACAACAAAACCATTTAAATAGGTTATGTCCTTGTTTTCATTAAAAAGACAACTTAGATGCAATTTAAAAGTTCTGAACGTGTAAGGCCTTCCTAGAATTCCAGGTAAGACTTGTTTTGTAGCCTTGGTTCTTTGTTAACATCCCAATTATTATTCTTGCAGTGGTGGGGAGGGTGATCCAAGAATATCTTACCCCCCCTTCTCAGGCAAGGGAAACAAAAGCAAAGATAAGCTATTGGAACTACACCAAACTAAAAAGCTTCTGCATGGCAAAGGAAATCATCAACAAAATGAAAAGGTAACCTACTGAATGGTAGAAGATATTTGCAAATGATCTATCCAATAAGGGGTTAAATACAAAATATATAAAGAACTTCTGGGCGCCTGGGTGGCTCAGATGGTTAAGCATCTGCCTTCGGCTCAGGTCATGATCCCAGGGTCCTGGGATCGAGTCCCACATCAGGCTCCCGGCTCAGCGGGGAGCCTGCTTCTCCCTCTGACCCTCGCCCCTCTCATGCTGTTTCTCTCTCGCTCGCTCTCTAAAAAATAAATAAAATCTTAAAAAAAAAAAAAATATATATATATATATAAAGAACTTCTACAACTCAACACCCCCCCAAAACCAAACAATCTGGTTAAAAAATGGGCAGAGAAACTGAATAGACATTTTTCCAAAGAAGACATCCAGATGGCCAAAAGACACATGAAAAGATGCTCAACATCACTCATCATCAAGGCCATGCAAATCCAAACCACAATGAGACATCACCTCACACCTGTCAGAATGGCTGAAATCAAAAACACAACAAACAACAAGTGTTGGTGAGGATGTGAAGAAAAAGGAATCCTTGTGCACTGTTGGTGGGAATGCAAACTGGTGCAGCCACTGTGGAAAACAATATGGAGGTTCCTCAAAAAATTAACAATAGAATTACCATATGATCCAGTAATTCCACTACTGGGTATTTACCCAAAGATAACAAAAACACTACTTCAAAAGGATATATGTGCTCCTATGTTTATTGCAGCACTTACAATAGTTAAAATATGGAAGCAACCCAAGTGTCCATAGATAGATGAATGGGTAAAGAAGAGGTGGTATATATATACAATGGGGTATTACTCAGGCATAAAAAGGATGAGATCTTGCCGTTTGTGACAATATGGATGGAGCTAAAGGGTATCATGATAAGTGAAATAAGTCAGACAGGGAATGACAAACACCATATAATTTCACTTATATGTGGAAGCTAAAAAACAAATGAACAGATAAACAAAAAAATCAGAAATAGACTCATAAATACAGAGAACCAACCAGTGGTTGCTGGGGAAGAGGGGGGAGGGCAAAATAGGTGAGGGAGATTAAGAGGTACAAACTTCCAGTTATAAAATAAGTAAGCCATGAGGATGAAAAGTAGAGCATGGAGAATATTCAATAATATTGTAATAACTTTGTATGGTGACAGATGGTAACTACACTTATGTTGAGCACTGCATAATATATAGAATTGTTGAACCACTATGTAGAACATCCAAAACGAATATGACATTGAATGTCAACTATATTTTAATAAAAACCGAATATCTTATCCAGTGTCCTCTTCTCACACCAACTCAGCCAAATATTTAAGCCAAAGATCTTCCATGCAACAGAAACTATGAGAATGGTCCATCATGCCTGTCATCTTTCTGCCATCAGTCATATAACCTTCACACATTTTCATTTGCATTTTTTGGGGTATGATTATCAATGCTATAATATCCAATCTGTTTTCACACATAACTGGGCACAGAGCTGATCATTTATTCTATTCCATTTCTTATAATGACTATGAGCGCCAAGACTAAATTCTCTTTTAGTGTCTAGAGGTCAGGCAAGTTGATGCTTAATATTTTTATGATGATGGCCAAGAGTATTACACATAATTATGCAAAATGGCAATCTGGCCCTGAGGCATTTCATTTTCAAACAACCTTCATGTAATGGCAGAAGGAGAAGAGTGGCCAATCCAATTTCCTGTAGTATGTCCATCTTACTTTTAATCAAAATAGTAATATGAAAATATTCCTAGGATAATTATAGAGCAATAAAAAACTTTCCCTGTTGATAATGGAGAAAAATTAAACAAAAGAAAATTTTGCCAACTTAGACTGCCTTTTTAAAATCTATTTTTTTACTTTGAAGCTCTCTTTTAACAGTATCTGTAAGCACATGTTTTACCCTTATTTTTTTTAAATGCAGACTTGAAGAATTCCCCACATATTACTTACTTGTTTAAGCTTCTTTAGATCTTCATCAAGTTCTAAGTTGTCCAAAATAACAGCAACAAACAAACTCAGGAGGATCTATAAAATGGTTAAATAACAATGAAAAAACCCACATGCCGTAAGTATTAAAATATTATATATATATGATATAGAATATCTACCTAAAAATATATACTACATAGAACGCATTAAATGAAAAATGAACATGTAGTTGTGAAGCACTGCACAGGGATTTTAAGGTATTTATCACAAATATGTTAAAGGAAATGCATATGTTAACTGAAATAAACAATATAAAATATTAATTTGCTCTATGAAACCGATTTAAATGGAAATTAAGAAAAAAGTTTTTATAACTTAACAGTCCCACTTCTGAGACTATATCCAAAGAAAATCATTTGGAGTATTAAAAAGCTTTATATACAAAGGTGCTTGATAGTTATTGGTAATAATGAAATACAAGAAATAGTATCTAACCTTACATAAATAGGTAATACAGTTATGCAGATCTCTATTATAAAATTCACGCAGCCATTACAATTTCCCATTGTGGTAGCTAGTCTCCAAGAGGGTCCCCTGGTGTTCACACTCTTGTGAGCCTCCTCCCAAGTTGAATATGGCTGGTCTGTGCAATAGGTTACGGAAATGATTGTGGGTGACTTATGAGGCTAGGTGATAAAGACACTGTGGCTTTCAGCTTGCTCTCTCTTGGATCACCCACTCTGGTGGAAGCCAGGTGCCATGTCATGAGGACACTCAAATGGCCCTATGGAGAGGTCCATGTAGTGATGAACCAAGGCCTCCCGCCCTGTAAGTGATCCATCTCACAAGATCCTCCCGCCCTAGTCAAGCCTTCAGTTGACTGCAGCCCCACCAACATTTTGACTGCAAACTCATGAGACATTCTGAGCTAGAAACATCCAGCTCAGCCTGTCCCAGATTCCTGACCTGCAGAAAATATGTGAGAAATAAATGTTTATCCTTGTAAGCTCTTATTGTCCATAATTTGTTATACAGCTAGATAAAGAATGCACTCATGAATTTTAATAGTATTGAAAAAATGCTCACATTACAATATTAAATAAGAGTGTACAGGGTAGAAGTGCAAGGAAGCACAAAAAAGAACAATAGAGTGAATGCTAGAAGGAGGTACTTTAGAAATGTTAACAGTGCCTGCCTTTGTGGAAAACAGACTTCCCCCTTTTCTTGGTATTTCACCACATTTCACAAATTAAAGAAAAAAAGGCATATGCTTTTTTTGGAATGGGTAAATAAGGTAAAAGAGAGAAAGCAACAAAAAAGTAGAATTTTAAAAAATATTTAATTTTTAGTCCTTTTTCAAGTTTGAATTCTCTAAAGTTCCACGTTCATTTGATAAATCATTTTCATTCCTAATTTATGTTCCTCCTTTCAATTTCCCTCTTAAGAAATTATTCCCATTTGTTAATATTAGATGGCTAAGCATGGAGGTAAGAAAGTTAGGGCAATTTAGTCATGACTTTTAAGTACCAGAGAGATTTATTATGCAAAAATTATGCAAAAGTTAAAGTTTTCCACGTTCAATGAGTATATAACAAGGGGAAAAAGAGCCTCCAGATATTATTAAATTTTGACAGTATATGCTTGCCTTGGGACAAGTGCCAATACCCTTCTGTTTAAAAGCCATGTCCGTTGGGATCCTACCAGAACTTAAAGAAGATGCAGAATGGTCTAGATGACAGATGTTTACTGATGTCACCATGTCTGCCACACCACGGACATCTAGGCACAGATATATTCAGCCTTCCTCTAACCAGACATTATTCTCAACAGGACCTTTCAGAGTCCCCTTTAAGTTTAGGCCCCTTGCATGACCATGATATTCTCATCAACAGCAGTGTCTGTGGAGGGGTACAGCATTTCCATCACTCATCGGGTACTTGACCAGGCACTCCTCAGTCCTAATTTAACCAGTTTTCCTATCTTACCAGTAAAGGGTAAACACAAATCTAAAAAGAAAAAAAAAATTCCCTGATGATAAGAGGGAAAGTGACAGTTCTCTTCCCTTTTCTTAGAGCATATCCTTCAGAAAACTTGTCTTCTGGAAATTCTTCCCCTGCCCCTTTGAGATATATATATATCATATTAAAAGCAAAACGGGCTATACATATACAAGGTGAGACTGCTTTGTCTTTGAGTTCTCCTTAGTGGGCTGCCTGTGGTGCCCGCTACAGTCTGGACTGGTGCTGATTCGATCATAAAACTGTTTTCTTTCTCATCTACCTTGGTGGGCAGAGGTTTTCTGGGTTGGCAGGATATTTTATTTTTAATTATTTTCCCAACACCAGACAGATGGCAGGCTACTTAAGGACAGAGAGGTTACGTTCTTCGATTAAATTCAACAGGCAGTTGATTGGGCCCCATCAATGTGTCAGACACTGCCTGGTCAGGAACACAAATACGACATTGGGCTCACTGCTACGAAGTTCACAATCAAATTGAGCCGCTGTAGGTTGGCGGCCGGGCGGAAGGAGCACCGTGGTGGGAGACCTCAGTTAGCCACCAGACACTGAGTTTTGAGGCCCTTGTCTGTGAAATATTACAGATAATAACAACAATAGCTCAATGAATTGAAGCTATCCCGTTTTTTCATTTAATCTTCTTCTGACAACCCTGTGGTGTGGTACAGCCTGTATGAAAATATACAGACATAAATTTAGATAGGAGAAACTAAAATAGTTTTCTTGATATTTCTACACATGAATTTAATTTAGTCCATAAACTCTCCATTTGTTTTGCTGGCTGAAAACTGAATCTTGCTATATTGATTCAATTCAGTCCTTTAAAACTCAGTTACATTTGAATAAATGCTCCTTTTGCTGGCCTAGGGCCAAGGGCATGCTTATCATCAGCGTCTGGTCCACTGTGGCCATGGGGCCTGTCCTCTGGCCCCATCCGGGGCAGCGATGGTGCTTGTTTGGGGGCCTCTGGTGAATTGATCACCATCTCAGCTCCTGTAGCTCCTGCTAAGGTCTGATTCTCAGTGACAGCCTCTGTGTTAGTTTCCTGGGGCTGCTGTAACAAGTTGCACAAGCTTGGTGGCTGGGAACAACAGAAATGTATTCCATTGTCCAAAATCAGGTTGTCAGCAGGACCACGCTCCTTCAATAGGCTCCAGGGGCAGACCAACCTTGCCTCTCCCAGCTTCCAGGCCCCAGGCGGTCATTAGCACGTGGTGGCATCACTCCAGTCTCGGCCTCTGTCTTCACATGGCCGTCTCTTTCTTCCTGTGTCTCGTCCTCATCTATTTCTCATAAGGACACTTGTCATTGGATTTAGGGCTCCTCTGGATAATCCAGGAGGTCTCATTTCAAGAACCTTAGTTCAATGACATCTGCAAAGACCCTTATTCCAAAGAACGTCAAATTCACAGGTGTGGGAGTTAAGACATGGACATCTCTTTGTGGGGGTCCCCATTCAAGCCCCTCTACTCTCCAACTGGTCTCTAGCCTGGGCCGTTGCTCTCACACGAGTGTTGTTCCTAATCAGGAAGTTGGGAAGTTCTGCCATTCCAGGTGGGAACTGAAAGGGACTTGTCCTTGAGGTTCTCTCAGGCCTCCCGCTCTTCTCAGAACTTCCCAGACCTCCAACTCCGTGCAGGCCACCCCTCATCTATGCAGGGCCTCCAGCGGGACTGCCACCCCCCCAATTCTGATGAGAAGTGGGGCCAAGTCATGGATGTGGGGCACACCCGGGTTGGCACCAACACTGCCATGGGCCCTGAGTGTGGCTGCCGCCCTACCACGGAGACAGGCTGCGCCCCCCTGCCTCCCTCAAGCTCCGTCCTGGAAAACGTTGTTTCTTCTCAGAAAGGAGGAATGTGAAGGGAAATTGGAGCGGGGTTTGGCAGGGAGGCTCACACAAGTATGAAGACTGACAACCAGAAACTAAACCCAATCAGAGTATCACACATTTGGTTCTGAGCATTTAGACCTCCGAGAGCTGCTCTGGGCCAACGGGCCGGAGTGTTTCTTCTGAATGCTACTTATTTAAGATTGTGAGGCACCGATAAAGTCCAACCATGTGCTACCAAGATAACAAAATATCAAGGAGAAAGGTCACTTTTGGCAGGAAGAGAATTATGAGGAAGGATTTCCAGGTGGCATGTGCGAAGACAAGGCCTTGGGAGCATGTGGCTTATTAGGGGCCTGGTGAGTGGTTAAGTACCACAGAACACGGCTTCCAGAGGCCAGAGAGGCAGGACAGGGGGGTGGCAATTTGCCCAAATGCCACCAACAGAGGCTGGGAGGTGTGAGAGGGAGGTTGTAATGATCACTAAGTGATGACATTAGCTTCCCTTCTGTTAATTTTTTCCTTCCAAATGTAACTTTTTTAGGCTTAATGTAGTTATTTTAAATTGGCTCATTGGAACAGTGACTAAACAGTATAAAGTACAGTCTGACAAAGGGCTATTAAATACATAAGGTTTTGTCATTAAAAAAAAAAAAAAAAACAGGGCGCCTGGGTGGCTCAGTTGGTTGGGCGACTGCCTTCGGCTCAGGTCATGATCCTGGAGTCCCGGGATCGAGTCCCGCATCGGGCTCCCTGCTCAGCGGGGGGTCTGCTTCTCCCTCTGACCCTCCCGACCCTCCCCCCTCTCATGTGCTCTCTCTCTCAGTCTCTCTCTCTCAAATAAATAAATAAAATCTTAAAAAAAAAAAAACCTGTCATTTTATACATTCTTTCTGGAGGAGAGAGAGAAAAGCTCCCCTCAGAGCAGGACAGAGAGACAGATGTGAGATGCCGGCCATGGTTTCTCCTTCTCATGCAGATAGGAGTTGAGTTTTCAGGGCAGAGAGAAGGCAAGACTCAAAAAGGAAAAGCTTTGGCTTTGCGAGGAGAAATGATGAAGGTGCTGTGCGGTTTGAAGGCCCCACATTTACAGAGTTAAGCAGCTGGGAGGGGTCTGGGCAACACATTCACGAATAATATAAGAGAAAGTTTAAAGTTTGCTTTCAACCATCATTAAACTTAAGTTCTTTCAACAAGTATCTTTGCATGTTTCAGCATCACTGCTTAATTAACCTGACTATGTGATGGCACCCATAGAAATTGTATTTAAAAATCTGTGTGGAGCTCGAGTTGCCTCCTGAAACTCCATTTGGACATGGACTTTTAGCTCGGTCCCTGTCGCCAAGCATTGGGATAAGGTAGCGACCGAAGATGGCCTGTTTGGAATAGAAATAGAAGGTGCAGGAGAGGCAGGATTCACTGCTGTGATTGCAAGGAGGTGAGAATTACTTTGTAGTTCCTTCTCAGGCTCTAATAAGGTGGCAATAACCACTGTGATGAAGGAATAGAAGTGAAGGGAGGCTGACAGCTCCGCTGTCACCATATTTAATGGACATTGTCAAGAGACATTCTTCTCCTACGGACCCGTGCTGTGCATAGCGGGGCTGAGGGTGCATGCTGGTCTGGGTGTCGGCCACTTCCTCCCCGCCCCGGAAGTCACAGTATGGGGGACAAGTCCTCATTCTGTAAGCAAGAACTGCTCCCCGATTCTCTCCGTGTTTTGTTGTTGTTGTTTTCATTTGTTTGTTCTGTTTTTATAGAAAGCTGAGGTAATGCTCATGAGTAATCTGAACACATTACACTGAGGTCTGAGTCTTACTTTCAGTGTTTACCTACAGATGTCACAACTGCTGTGCCAAAAGGCTTTCCACTGTCGTTACGTGCGATTCACAGGTTTATATTAAAATGTTACTGATACAATAAATATTTTTTACGGGGACTCACCACACGCATCACAAGAGCTTCATCGTTTCCATGGGACACTTCCACCTTTACACTTGACCAATTCTAAATTATGCAGTCAAACTGCTCTGCCTTATTTACTAATTTTTAATATTTAGATTTACATAATACTTGAATTTATAATGTGGCACATAATACTACATCACAATTTTTTAAATGATGCATTTTCAGGGGAGAAAGAGGCTCATGGTCCAGCCCTTCATTTCCTCTTGAGCTTTGTTAAGGCACACGTATACTTTCAACCCAGTGGTATTTAATTTGTACAATGCTTTAAAAAAAGAAGTTCATATATATATATATATATGTATATATATATTTATGCTTTGGCTACTATCCACTTTTAACAGGTCTATAACATTCCATTATATTAATATGCAAGTATTTGTTCTACCATGTAATACATATCTATCATGTAATAGACAACTGATGTAATTTATGTAATTTATCCACTTCCTTATTTTATGAGCAATATTGATACATTATGAATCACCAATTTTGATGAAAAGGTGTAGAATAACTATTAAAATATCCTAGGTACCTAATTCTTCTAGTTTGCTCAGATTATAACGTCCATTCTCAAGATATTTTTAGCCTTGATAATGCATTTAGTGGGGAAAATGTCACATATCAAGTCCCTGGAAGCCTGGCAAATCTCGTTCCTAGAATTTTTATGAATTGGACATGATTCTGACCTTCTAGCTAAGTGGATTTCAAAGCATCTGTTTCCAGGTTCGATATGGTTCCTGCCCCACTGCCTTAATAGGTGTTCGGCCACCAGAAAATCTCTTTCCTTCTCTGAAACTGCTCTCACTCCTCGCACTCTACTGAAAAAGTCAGATTCTCCTGAGCTAAGGTTTTGCTAGGTATTTGCTATGTTTTAAGTTTTATACATTCAACCACAGACAATTAATCTGTTTTCCTTCCTTTGCCCAGAACACATTTCAGCACGGTTCGGTAGATTACAGAATGCAGAGGCAGGTGTGTTCCCAGTCTCATTATTCCCTCCATTCTGCCCAGCACACCAGGGCGTTCATCCTCTCTACCTGACACTCAATGTTTGGGTCAGCATGACTCAGACTGCTGAAAGTCACAGATTATTGTGAAAGAGGGGGGCCTTACCATTTGAGAGTGGGTTTTCTTGGCTGAGAATCTCCACCTTTATTTTGCATTCTCTCTAGCTCTGCATACAGTCATGTCCTTGTCCTACATACATCTTCCCCTTTCCCTTCGCACTTCTTTAAAGTTTACTTTTACCACTTTCTTTTCCTTACGATACAGCTTAATGACAGCCCATTAGTTGAAATGTCACCTTTAATCTTATTTCGCTCGCTATGGTGAACTTTATTAATAATTCCTTTTTAAAAATTATTTTCAAGCATATGGTAAAAGCACAGCAGGCATCTGGTCAACACCCCGTAATCCTGTGTTTTTCTTTTTCCTTCTTACCACTTTGAATCACACTATCCTAAGTTGTCTTGTGAGCTGTAGTTGGAAACAATCTTTTTACATAGGTCAACAAAAAAGTCAAATGTAATCAGAGCAATGTAAAATGGGATATGTTCAACACAGATGCACTTTTAAATGAATTCTATAAAATCAAGTTATTTAATTTACACTTTGGAATGCCCATTTTTGTAAGCAAAATATGACTATTCTCAGAAAGCTGCCACCAGAGAAGCAAAATCAAGAGATTGCTGTGTTAATTTAAGCACTTCAAAGGTAACAAAAAGACTATCCACAATGAACGCTTAATTACATTTTCTCTCTTTCAGTATTCACATCCCAGGGCTTTCCTTGGAAACAATAATAAAGGGAAAAACACTGAAGAAAAAAAATAGTCTTTCAACTGGATCAGTAAGTCTTCCACAGTCCTTATCCTCTAATTATTGGCAAAAGTGGGGGAAAAGATGAATTTCACAAGCACCCGGCAAACTGCAATCAGTCAGGACGGAAATACACAATACATACCTGGTGGATGAGAGAGACATTTTAAAGAGACAATAGATAATGGTTATGAATATGCATTGGCTATACACTTAAGCTTGATTTTCATTGTGGGCTGACGAATTGGTGCCCCCAGGGGGCAATGAAATAGACTGCTGTTTTTTATTCCAGAACAAACCGCAGCCAAACTTTTTTTTTTTTTTCTTGTTTTGCTGCTTGGCATATGCCTGTCCTTGAAAAGACTAAATCAGGAACTCCCTGGGTTGTGCGGCACCACTGGGCCAGTGTGGATAAAAAACAAAGAGAGCTTGAATATTTATGTGGACTTTTTTTTTTTCCCATTTGGCTTAAAATGCTTTGTAGTATTTTGCAAAAAGCAGCATACAATTTAAGAAAAATGTTCATTTTAATGAAGCTCAAGCCTAAAGACAAGCTTATGGAATCGAGATTTTAACTTCTAAGTGTTCAGTTTTTAAGGGAATGTGATGCATATGTCACAGAGGCCTAGGGCCTCCATCCACATACTTCTATGTCAATCCACAAACCATCTCCAGCTGTTTTGCTGTCAATATTTTAACAGATCAGATCAGGTAGGGCTGGATGAGTGCAAATCAGAAGTTTACCATGTGGGCACTGATCCCACGGCAATCCACAGCCTTTTATCACTTGTGTCATTAGGTCTTGAATGGCAGGCTTTCTTGGTTGGTTGGTTGGTTGGTTTGTGTTTACCAGCCCTACTTCTGCACCGGTTGTAGGCTCAGAAAGGGCAGGGATTAAGCTCTTGTCTAATCTGGCCAGGATGTAGGTTAGTACTTAGACATAGATGCTGAGATTCAGGAAAACGGGGTTGAATCAGATTGAGCTAACTTGATGGAGCCCACAGTAGTGACTGTGGGTTGGAGGATGTCAGGAAAAACAAGGCGACTGCTGATCATGCTCCAGGCAAAATCTCCAGTGAACTGGGGAAGTGACTTCAGTCTCAAGACTTTTGTCTGGAAATGGAACTATCAGGTTTAATTTAGTTATATGGAGTATTTTCTTTCACTGAATTAATTAGTTCTAATCTAAAAAAATCACTTATAAATGTAGCAATCTGAGTAGTTGACCTTTTGGCTTTAGATATCACAGTCAGGCAACCTAACTAAATGTAAAAAACTTCCCATAAATCTGGTTGGGAAAAACCAATGTGAATTTTATTGCCGTAGTGTATTTTATCTGGCTCACACTATATACAAACAGTATGTTATGATTACTTAAAGACCTAACGGTGGAAGGCAGAAATTCAAAACAATTAGAAGAAGACAGAGGAGAATATTTTTACTATCTCAGGGTAGGAAAGAATTTCTTAAGCATGAGTCCAGAACAAATATTGACCAAATAAGTGAAAAAATGATCATCTTGACCACATCAAAACATAATGTCAAAAGCCCTCACAGGTACACTGAAATAGCAAAAGGCTGCCTAAGAGAGGAGATTTGCAACACCTATGGGATTACTATCCAGAGGCTATGTACCACCCCAACAAATGCATTTTAAAAAGACAAACTAGCCTTTAGGAAAATACGTAAAGCATACAATACAATTGGGTGAATCACAAAGATGGCCAGTAAGCTCATGAAGAAGTGCTCCCTTATTAACAATTACCGAAAGACAAAAATGCAAGTTTAAGGCCAAGTGATATTACCATCCAACTCATGAGACTGTCAAAATCTTAAGTCTAACAATATCAACTAGAAGTGAGAACATAAGAACACAGGGATTCTCAACACTTGAGAAGGTGAATTAGTACAGCTTGCACATAGAACAGGGGTCAGCAAATATAAGCCCCAGACAGTAAATATTTTAGGCTTAGAGGGCCAAGAGACAACACTGATGATATTCTGTGCGTACTTAATATATGAATTTAAAAATGCGTAAACCATTCTTTGCTCACAAGCTGTATAAATAAAGCCTGCAGACCAGATTTGATATATGGGCTTGCAGGCGCATGTTACAGAGCCATCTGGGCAGGATCGAGGATCCTGAATTCTACTTTCTGGCATATATCCTACAGAAACTCTCACACAAGTGGACATAGCGTACAAACGTATTAGTTGCAATATTATGAGAGCAAATCATTGGAAAACAACTCCATATATTCATGACTATATAGACTAATGACTGAATGAACTTCACATGTATTAAAATAAAAAGATTTCGAAAACAGTCTTTGGTGACAAACGTACTGAGAATGTATGCAGAGCTGGATACCATTTATTCTGAAAATTGCTGCTACTAATCATCTTAAGGAGGGAAACAATGATCAAGTATAAATTGGCCTCAGCATGGTGTGTGGTCATAATAGGGAAAAAAGTGTACAAGGACATCTCCCCCAGGGACGGCCATCAGGGCACTGGGGCAGAGTTCTCAAACTACAAAATTAATATAAATCTTACAAACTAATGGTATAAAATGTAGATTATAACCTCAAATTTAAAGCACTGTATGTTTTTGATGGACACATATATATGTGGGAGACTACTGCACTTCATTGATTTTAAGACACTCATTTATTTTCACATTTTAACAACTCAGAAACTGGAGTGCACCTTATCATCTATGTGTATGATTTAATGGTTGCTTTTTGTTATTATTAAACAAAATAAGTCTTCCTATAGTTGACAGCATGTTAAATTCAGTAAAATATGATTTAAAACTGGAAGATAGATTCAGACCAAATGTATCCTAGTCGTTGTCTGGGAGAAGAGGTGTGGGGAAAGAAGGAAAGATTAAGGTAGAGAAGGACTCGGTCCAGGAAGGGGCATCAATGACACTTTGATCAATAATACTTCTACAAATTAAAAGCATCTGAACTAATATAATAATTTTTTAGCACTTATTAATGTATACCCTTAAAGGCACACTCCATCTTATTTAAACTCAGTGTTGGGGATAGCTGTGATCTTCCTCACATTCTACGGCTAAAACATCCTCAAAAATACAGCTCACATGGAGATGGCAATTGTGGAAAGTAGGTATGTGGGGCATCATTATCCTCATTTTCAGATACATGACAGAGAGGTTAGGGAAGTTGTTGGATTCTTCTAAAGTCACCCATCTTGCGACCCACAGAGCTAGAACCTGAATCTAGATTTTGAACTCCACAGCTATACTCCACCTTATTTCCCAAAGTGCCCTCGTTGCTTTCCAGATTTGGAAAAGATTATGAATAAAAGAAGAAATTATTTCAATTTATAGTTTTAATATAGAATCACGTTTTGAAAATCATGATGGAAAAATTACAATAAATGGTTTGGGCAGATACTTGACTCAGTAGAATGAAAAGGCAGAACTACATATGGGTTTTCCAGATGTGCTCTGTGGATTCCTAGGAGTGCAGGTGAGCCCTTGGGAGTCCTTGTAAATGCTTCCATGTTCCACAGTCAGTGCCATGGTTTTGCCCCATAAGGAAAAATGAGACTGCCCAAGAAGTCAATGTACCAGATTTAACATTTTATTTCATCATATTAGTGGTCTCTGTAGAAGTTCACTTGAAAAAAAAATTACTTTGGTAAACAGTTTATTAGGCTGAATCAGTTTTCTTCTTGCTTTCGTATAGTGTGAGACTCTCACTAAAGGATTAAATCTATGTGAAAAATCTGCCATGAGGACAGCAAACAAGTATACTGTTTTAATAGAAAAACAATTAGATAGATTATTACCATACATGGATGATTTCAATCATATCTCTCCTACCTTGAACCCAGGATCAATAGTCTCCAAGCTATTCCATAGTTTTAAGGGAACTTAAACATAGTAGATGCTTAATAAACAGCTGAATTCACAAATGAGGGAATGAATGAGTAAATGAATGAATGAATGAATGAATGAATGAATGAATGAATGAATGAATGACAGAGACTTAAAGGTCCTGGAAGGGAGGATGCAAAGTGCTCAGGGCCACGTGTCACGCAGCGCGAGCAGATTTCACTCTGGAAGCCGGGTCTCCTTTCCCCCTGCTGAATGTTCTTTCCTTTTGTGCATATTTTAAAAGTCACCCCATGTAAAAAAATGCCAAAACTACTTCCATGTGATTCTACTGCTTGAACCTAAAACTTTAGACCACATACGATGCATCCCCATACACTGCTTGACGGATGTGTCTCGGTTTTGAAAGAAAGGCTCGGCCTATAGCAAATACAACCTCTAACACATCTAGTTTCTGAAGCACTTATATGGTTCATATTTAGAATTGGAAGGGACCTTAGCACTCACTTGTAATCTGTTTTATTTTAGTCACTCTTGGGCAGAGGTTTGACTCCATGAAGACATTTTCAGGTATAGTGGGAAACATTACAATCTAAGGAAACAGTGACATAGCTGAATGACAGGCTGTGAGTCCAGGAAGACATGGGAACATTCTGGCTCCAGCATTTACACCCTACGTGGCATTGGGCAAATTTCTTAACTCTTCTGAGCCTCAGTTTCATCATCTGTAACGCGGGATTACCTACCTTGGTTGTTCCAAATACTAGGAAAAAAATTATAAAACATTTTGCTTTTCAATAAACAACAGCAGTTTTTTTTTTTTTTTTTAATTTCATGTGTTTCTGATAAAGGATAACATTTTGGGTTCTTACCTTGGAACTTTTAACATAATAGAGCTTAAGTTGGCTTCTTAACTACACACACTTTTATTGTAAGGAGACGTACTTTTGCCATTAAAAGACCTGAGGATTACATCCCTTCATATGTTAAGGTCACACTTCACAATTTTTTTCTTTCTGTTTAATAGAAATGCATTGAAAAGAAAAAAATCTGCTGTGTGACAGAAGTCAATTTTTCCTGGGTTTTGGTATTTAATTTTCATGATGCTTTTTACAATTTATTTGTAGCTCTGAGTTTTAATGTTCTCCCCTGCATTTCTTTCCATCAAAGCCCCAAAACACTGAGCTGACTTCTCACTGTACTCTGAGATCTTCACCTTGTCTTCAGTTTAGTCTCAGCTTGGAAAAGAGAGTGGTGACACTGAAGATCTTGTCTCTACATGATAAATAATAATAATGGCAGCAATCATAATAATGTAGTCTGGCTTGATCCTTAGATTATCTAGAGCGGGAATGCTTAGAGATGGTGAAACAGGTACGCAAATGCGGGATTTCCATTTTGTCTCGTCTTGTTTTCCCTCATGTGGACACTTGTATCTGATGGAGACGCCTTACTCAGATCTGAAATCTAGTTCCTCAAGGAGCTCGATTCATAGGAATTGAGACTGGAAGGGACCTCATCTGGTCGGACTATTTACATGGGTTCTCTGGCTCTTGTTCTGAAATGGAGACTAGGCCACAGAAACCGGTTGATGCTCATCCCACTATGGTTCTAAGACAGAATTGAAAAGAAATGCTAAACTCACCAGAGTGGCAAAGAGATGGTACAGAATAAAATAGATGGCCACCACAGGTGCCCACATGTGGCCCACAGCATTCAGGGTTTGGTCCATCACGTCTACCCATCCTTCCTGGGTGAGGATCTGGAACATGGACATAAATGCCTGCAGAGGAAGACAACGGAGGTGTTAAACACCTGCTCAGGCGCACATGCATTTTAAAATTAGTATGTGGTGTTGGAGGACTCTGGTGTCAACATTATTGATTTTTATCTGATTGATCTGAGGAAGAACAGCCTTAATGCAACAGATGGGAAAGAGCTGAGAACTAAAAATCCTAAAAGCCTAATACCTAACTTTTCAGTGTGGAAAACTAAAATAATCACCCTGAATTAAAATTAGCCTTGTGGGTGGGTAAATACTATTGAGTAAATTGAAGAAAAAATCAGGACCCCTTGTTATTTGACTTTCTTTTTTTTTCTATTCTCTAAGCAAGCTAAGATTTAACATTTCCAACAGGTAACTGTATTTTTATTTTGCTAAGTGCAACTTATTTTTATAGCAAATTGCAATTGATTGTCTAAAGGCGTATGAGAATAATAGACTTAAATTTTACTTTTATAGTATTAATCTATCAAATTATTTCAGTTATATTAAAAACATGAGACTCTATAAGAACAAAATATTTTTCTTTCTTTCTTTCTTTCTTTCTTTCTTCCTTCCTTCCTTCCTTCTTTTTCTTTCTTTCTTTCTTTCTTTCTTTCTTTCTTTCTTTCTTTCTTTCTTTCTTTCTTTCTTTCTTTCTTTCTTCTCTCCTCTCTCTCTTTCTTTCTAATAGAGAGGGGGTGGGTAGTGGGAGAGGGAGAGAGAATCTCAAGCAAGCTCTACACTCAGTGTAGAGCTTGACAGGGCTTGATCTCATGACCCTGAGATCATGACCTGAGCCAAAATCAAGAGTCAGAGGCTTAACCAAAAGAACCACCCAGGTGCCCCAAGAAGCAAATATTTCTAAATGATACTGCCATAGAGAGTAACTTAATAAAGACAAACACACTTTTCATGATTATTTTTTGTTTTATTTTCAAGGCACAGAATCAAGACCATGAAAGAGGCCAAGACCTAAATAAATAAACTAATTAATTAATTAATTAAAATAGAGCATTCCAACAGAATCCAGCCAAGCTACAAGACTCATACTTTCTCTGCCAAGATCTTTGGTTAGTTCCATTCTGACAAGTTTTTCTTATTAAACATAGGGTTATATGTATAGCCCTGACTCATGTGTCTTTTATACATTAGTGCCAATAAATGTTTCCTAATGAGGATTTATGATAATGATGATGTCTGGGGAAAGTGAAAACTGTAATCTAGTGACTCTTTAAAAATGTCTTTATAGGCTTTAGTACAATGAAGTTGTAAATTGGACTCTCAGATTCCAGGATAATACAAAGATGGACAGAGCCCAAGATAAAAGCCCTGTTACATTGATAGGATCTTAGAGACAAAGTGGCCACTACAGATAATCTACTCTGACTCTTTTTGAAGATAAGGAAAATGAGGCTTAAGAATGATTGGTGATTAGCCCAAAGTCACCCTACTCATGTGTGACACTAACAAGTAACACTGAGTCATTATGACTCCAAAGTACGTCCTTTTCCAAGTACCACATTCTGTGTTCAGTGAGGTCTTGAATCCACTACTTTCCAAGCTGTACCCCACAGAGTAAGCTCTCTTAGGAGTTTGCTTTGCTAGGGACACTTACATGAACTGTTTTAGAAGTATGACATTAAATGCCTAGCACATAGTGGACCCATTTGAACAAAGGAGCAATTAATTGTTAAATGATTCTTGTACCAGAAGATAAGTTTTTCCACTTATTCTTTGTCCATGTGTGAAACACTTAACATCTCCTTGAGTTTATTTTTCTATAATCTCATCACCCTACGATGTGTCTTGTTCGCGAAAGTACGAAGTATGCTGTTATCGATGCTTGATATCAGCATTGTCAAGGACAATATAATACCTTCCCTGCCAGGGCGCCTAAGAGAATATTAGCTCTAACTCATCCTAAAAATGCTTCAGAAGACTTTGCAACACGTCATTTAACTTCATAAGTATGCCAACACATCATCAAGGGCAATTATTTTTTTCCCTGTTTTTTTTTTTTCCTGTCGAATATTTATTACGTACAAAGACAAGGAACACAGGTTCCAAAGATGATTCATATAAAAATATCAGACTGCTGTATTTTCTTCAACGAAGATGTCACCAGTGTGAAAGAGTGTGTGCATCCTAAAGACTCAGCAGCAATAGGGGAAGATCACAACACCCACCAGTATAAAGGGAATTTTACCCAACATGGATTTCTTTACCCCAAAATGACAGGCAAGCTTGTGATTAAATCCAACATCTATTCTTAGTACCTAGAGACCAAAAAATGCAGATGTACCTTTCAACTGCCTTGGGCACTAACCAAATTAATTTGTTTTCATCCACTACATTAGCTTTCATGAATACTCAGCTATTATGCATTCAGTAAATGCTCGGGAATGTGGAGCTATGGGATTGTAACCTGTTGCTGGCAGATAAGCAATGTGGGCAAGAACACTGGGGTTATCTTCTACTCTTTTCAGAGTCTCAGAAGAAGAAAAAAAAATCTCATTTCTGCACAGCTTAGCCACCTGAAAATGCATGTTGTAAGATGCTGTGAATTATATTTGAGAGCAATGCTTTGCTACAATGTGTGTCTTTCTAGCTGCTTACGTGGATAAACCAATGAAAAGTAGCGCCATGAAATAAGTCTATCAGAGGCTGAAAATGAATTTGTGCTTTGCATGAAGGCTGCTATTTTATCCAGCAGATTTTTATCTGCTGAGATTTTATCCAGAAATTTAAATCCCGATGATTGAGATGTAACTCAAGTACACTTACATTGTCCACAGAATGTGTGTCCCTTGAAGAGTCTGCTTAGCTTACTTATTTAAACATGGATTGTTAGCGGTTTCTGGAGGCTTGAGGTGTCAGGCATTGAAATGAAGAAGACATGGTTTCTTCTACTAAGAAATTTATAATCAAAAGTGATAGAATAAGATGAAAATGACCAACTCTAATAAAAGGTAAAATGGAAAATATGGTGTAGAAGAGAACTATGGTAAAGCTATCAAGGAGCAAGTTAGATGTACAAATGTATCCCTTTTGGGTGAGGCAAGAACTGTTTGGGGAAAATGATGGCAAGTGACTGTCATGATGAAAACAAGTATGATGTAAACGGTGGAGAAGGGGGCTGGAGGAAGTCCTCTCTTTTCTCCGAGCTACCTGTTGTTATGTAATGCCAATTTCCTACCCTGTGGACCTCTTGTCCCTCCTTATGGGTATCCACCAGCTCTTTATAAATTAAGAAAACTAAACTTTTATCTATCATATATGTTTAAGGTATTTTCCTCTATCCATTTGCGGTATTTCTGCAAACATTAATTTTAAATTTCTATGTGGTCTAATTTGCTATTCTTTTATCTAAGGTAAAAAACAAAACAAAAAAACTTCTCTCATTGGAATATTAGACTTAAATGTACCCGTACTTTTATGAAGTATTTTTAGTTTCCTTATTTTATTATGTTTAACATGCTGAACCAGAAGTCACTATTTAAATCAGTCTAAATCTGGAATTTATTTTGGTATAAGAAGTGAGATAGGAATTAATCTTATTTTTTCTTTCAAATAGGTGATCACCTGACTCAGCATAATATAAATGAAAAAAAAATCTATCTTTTCACTTATTTGAAATAATCCCTTTCTTATGTAATGAATACTCATATAATTTCAGCTCTAATTCTAAATTTCTATTCTTTTCCATCAATCTAGCTGATCTCCAAATTGTCTAACAATTGTACATTTATTTTAATAACTGGTAAGATTCCTAGCTGCTCCTCATAAACTTTTGTTTTCAGAATTCTTTCATTTATTTTTATATATTAATTCCTCGAAACATCTTGTTTTATTTGTTGAGATCACATTAGTCTAAGAAAAATTGATATTCTTATTCTCCAGTCTCATGGAAATGTTTATCTTTCCATTTATTAAGTTTTTATTCATGATTCTGAACAAATATTTCTTCTTATATGGTTTCCACACATTTCTTGTTAAGCTGATTAATATTATTTTTCAAAAATTTAATCAAGGTGATGCCATATCGTTAAAATATTGCATAGTAAAGGAACGTGATGATGGGTTTCTTAATGAATGATATGCATAAGCTATATGTTTTTCAGTCCTAATTGGTCTTTCATGCTTGTCAGTACACTGACAATCAACAGATTGATAGTCAATATGTTGACTATGAAAATACTGTTCACTGTGAGCCCGGTAATGTTCTCAGAGCCTACTTCCTCCTCCAGGGCTCCAGTGTATGACCTATATGGTACCAGAGGGAGAATGTTCCAGATTGAGCGGCTCCCTTTCTCACTGTCTGCTAATTGCTCAGAATCTGGCCCAGTTTAATGCACTTTATCTGAATCTTTGCTTTCTTAACACAATGTTCAGTTTAGTTTAGTTTAATTTTGGCTGAGATTTTCTGATTGTTTTTTCACACATTTCATTGGGAAAAGAAATATATACTTTTTTCCCTTCTACTTCCTATAGTTTCCAGATTCTCACGGGTTTTATCTATTGTTTGGAATAAGTTCCACTGTTACACTCCTATAGATGTTCTTCCTGAAGCCTTCACTTACCCCAAAACCATTTGATTCTTACTCTCAGATATTTCTCTTGGGGGTCCTCTTACTACTTGCTTTAATTTGGACTAATTGCTTTTTATATACACTCCACAGTTGTCAGGATCTTGGTTTTTAACTTTCTTATCTAGATCTTTTGTTCTCTCCATTATAGTGTCAGAAAGTCATCCCAGAATCTCATCCCTACTCATGAGAGTCCTGTTTCAATGTCAGCTGGGTTTTCTTCTCTCTGTTTTGCTGTCTTCGTTTGAGGAGATGGGTCTGCAGGGACAGAAGTATTCGCTGGGGCTATGCGAAGTTATGCTTGGAATATCAAGCTTCAGATATTTCTTCAATTCAGATAGGTCCCAGAAATCTTTACTGCTGCCAGAGCCAACCAGTCCCAGGTGTTGGCAGCCTCCCATTCACCGGCTCTCTTAGCTGTCGCCAGGGGAGGGCAGACAGCCTGATTCTGCCCGTTTTGGTTCTCTGGAGGGAGGGAGAGGACAAGAGGGGCTCTCCTTGCCACCATGCCCCCAGGGCCACCTGTCCCCTCATGGCTTCTGTTCTCTTCATACTCTCATTGTGCTGAACTTTTGTTTATTATGGGAGATAATTAGTTTATGGAAATTATGATTATTTTGCTTTCACTCTCAAGCTTTCTTCCTAGCTGGGAAAAATAAAATGGTGAGATCTAGCAGTTTATTTTCTCAGGTAAAACAGCTGGAACAAGTCATTTCTATACTTGGGGGTTTCTTGTTGTCCTTTTCCAGGCCTATGCATGCTCCCATGGCCTGGTCTCCTCAAATTGAGGGAGATGAGTACATGTTTTAGGATTTGCTTTTCCAATTTATTTTCTTCTCAACATCTGAAAAACAGGCTTAAGGCATGAGACTAGAGAGTTCATCCTTTATGATTTTCTGTTTCTCCCCCCCTTTCTTCCCTCCTTCCTAGTAGCTGCTATTCAAAGATAATGGTACAAAATTGTGGCCTTGCTTTTGTGTGGTTATTGCTGGTGTAATTTTTTCTGGCTGATAATTAACTGTTTTATTTGTTTCCTTAGGTTTTAGGGACAGAGGGTCTGTGATTTTGCTATTTCACCCCTCAAGTCCAAACCTACAGATGTAAATAGGAGTAAACAACTTTGTTTACAAGTGCTTTTACTTTTTAAAAGGATTATATTTTTTTCTTTAGAGAGAGAGAGTGAGTGCATGTGCATGTGCATGCAAATGCGGTGGGGGGGAGGGGCAGAGAGAGAGGGAGAGAGAGAATCTTAAGCAGGCCCAAGCCCAACTCCTGAGCTCCAACATGGGCCTTGATCTCACCACCCTGAGATAACGGCCTGAGCCCAAATCAAGAGTTAGTCACTTAACTCCTGGGTGGGACTGAGCCACCCAGGAGCCCCTACAAGTGCTTTTACTTTTTGATTGTGAATGACATAATCACATATTAAACACCACTATACAGGTCAGTCCGTTTCATACTGGAGGTGCTTGGCTACACTAACTGAATCAGGGATGAGCCGTTAAGCAGAGAATGGCCAGTTGCACTTAAGGTGATCAGGAATAAACAACTCTGCCTCATCAGAAAAGAACTAAACCAATCAAAAACATCTCTAATGAGCCTCCAGTGGAAGCTATAGAGAAAAATCACATTGTTGGCTGTAGCATCTGGACGTGAACAACTGAAGACTAGCTATACAGGTCAGTAGGAGCAAGAGGGGTCATGGAAAAGTCAGAGTTATGAGCATGTTGATAATCCAAGGAAGCAAAAATCTCTGAATGAACAGAAGTTAAGTGGGAAAGAAAACACAGAGTAGAGATGGCAATGATGTTCACTGAATGGAGAAGAAAGGTTGTGAAAATCACTGGTTCAGGGAGCACCTTTTTCTAATTGGAGTGCATCATATCCCTCAGGTATGTGGGAACAAAACAAAGGGCAAGACCAGAGTAGAGGGTGAAAGCTGCAAGGCAGGAGTGTGACAAGGCGAGCTGTTCCAGGGGTGATGCAGGAGAAAACACATCTAAGAGTAGAGAACTAGGGTCCTGGGGTCACTGAAGGGCACGAGCACTGCAGTGGAGAGCCACAAAGTTCACTGTCAGCCCTTCTCAGCCTCCTTTGCTGGCATCTTCTCGATTAATCTCTACAAGCTACAGAGCCTCAGGGCTCGGTCCTCTGATCTCTTTTGTGCCTCTCAACACTAACTAGTTGGTCTCACTCATTCCAATGTCTTTAAATACTGTCTATATACTGACGACTCTAGTCCCACATCTGGAATCAACTCCATGGTCTCCACTTGGATGTGTATCGAACAGGAATCTCAAGCATTAGACATTCCACATCAAACTCTTTATGCCCTATTCCCCAAACCTGTTCCTTCTGTCTCCTTCCCAACTCGGAAGAATGAGAGCTCCGTTCTCCAAGGTACTCAGGCCAAAACCGCACAGACACTTTTGGTTCTTCCCATTTCCTCACATCCTGCATCCAGCCTATAAGGAAATCCTGCTAAATCCAACCTTGCTTGGTTCTTGGACTCAGTTCCACATTTATTCTCAATACTCCCTGCTATCATTACTAAAACAGCTAATTTTCCCCCCAAGTAGCCCTACATTTTGGTGCTATCCTTTCTGGTCATAAACTGAGACTGGGGGACTTGAGTAAAAATAAGACTACCAAAGAGGGAGAAATAAGAAAAGTATTTTCATAGCTTCTCTTTTATTCCAACTAATAGCCTTGAATGTCGATCACAGATGGGATGAACAATGTCCCCTAGACCAGGCTTCCACCAGGGCCTTCAAGGGCCCATGCCAAAGTATTGGTGGCAGGTTGATCAAAGACAGGACATCTTTTTCTCTCTCAAGGCCCCAAGGATCCATTCTGACACCAAATCTCTTTCTGATGGACCTTCTTAGAGTTAGGTGAAAGCAATGCAAGAGTATTACCCTATACTGAAATAAACAGGCTATAAGTCTTTGTCCAGGCCTTGCAAAGCAGTTCATAACCCTTTAAAAAGATATCATGGATGCCCTTTGAAAACTTGATGCCCCAATGCATGTTTTGGGTTTTGAGCATATGTGGATATCAATTTAGGTTAAAAAAATAAATAAATATTCTTAAAAAGTAGGATGGGTAAACATCTCAGGTTTTGGTCAACATATAGCAAGCAGAATATACAGTATGATCCCACCTGTAATATACAAATCTAGATGTGTTCTTGCGTGCCTCAAAATGATTGAAATCCTATAAAATAAACTTAGTGCTTTGGGGACTGGAATGGGGAGGACTGAGGAACTAGGAAGGGGGGTAAATACTCTCTTTTGAATTTTTTAAAGTAATAGCTGTACTGAGATATATTTTACATACCATAAAATTCATCATTTAAAGTCTACAATTAAGTGTTGGGGCGCCTGGGTAGCTCAGTCAGGTTAAGTGTCCAACTCTTGATTTCAGCTCAGGTCACAATCTTAGGGTCCTGAGACCAAGCCCCGTGTTGGGCTCCTTGGTCAGTGGGGAGCCTGCTGGAGATTCTCTCTCCCTCTTCTGCTTCCCCTCCCCCCCAAAATAAATAATTTTTTTAAAAAATAAACTCTACAATTAAGTGCTTTTAGTTTGTTTTCAGAGTTGTACAACATTACCACTATTTAATTTAAAAACGTTATCTCCACCTCCCCTCAAAAACTATGTACTCATTGGCATTCCCTCCCCATTCCTCCCTCCTGCAGCCTTTAGTAACCAATATACTTTCCATCTCTATGGATTTGCCTATTCTGCACATCTTCTATAAATGGAATCATACAATCTGTGGTCAGGGTTCATCCATGTTGTAGTGTGTATCAGCACTTTATTGCCAATTGATATTGCATTATAAAGCTAGACCACCTTTTATCTATTCATCAGTTGATGGATATTTGTTTTGTTTCCACTTTTTGGCTATTACGAATAATGCTCTATGAACATTCTTGTACAGGTTTTTGGGTGGACATAAAAATTCCTTTTCACTTAATATGCCTTTTACCTTTTGTATTAAAATATATGTAAAAACAGATATTAATTTTATTTTGAAAAGTATACACATTAAACATTTTAAAACATGGTGAAGAATACCACCATGTCGACATACAACTTTCATTTTACCAATGTAATTTATATCTATTTTATCTATCTTTAGCTGGTTTCAAGAACTCTTTCTCTACAATAGATTTGCTTTCAAAAGGAAATCCATTTGACAACTTATATAGTGGCTCAACCTTTTTATGGGGAGTGTCCCTGCTGTGTCTTACTACCAGTCAGCTCTAAAATAGAAGATCTGACTTGATGGTATTCACTGAGTACAAAAGTGACACCTCCTTTGGTTTTAATTGTCTTAATTAGTCACCTACTCAATGTCCTTGTTTCTTTGTCCCCACTCAAAAAGCAGTAATATGTCGAGGAGTTTTATCCTCTGAAAAACCCACTAATGTCATGATCCTTTAATATTTTGTTGTATAGTTCCTTTTATTTAGAACTTACTCAACTATTCAAAGGTGTAATTTTTTAAAAAGATTTATTTATTTATTTGAGAGAGAGAGCATGAGCAGGGGGACGGGAAGAGAGGGAGAGAGAATCTGAAGCAGACTCTATGCTCAGCACAGAGCCCGATGCAGGGCTCATCCCACAACTGTGAGATCATGACCTGAGCCAAAACCAAGAGTTGGACACTCAACTGACCGAGCCACCCAGGTGCCCCTCACATTTACAATATTTAAAATGTGATCAATAAATAATAAATCTTGGACTTACCTAATGTTGGCTGGCAAAATCATGACTGATAAGATCAAGAGTATATGTGGATACTACCTAGATCCTGATACCTAGATCAAGGTCTTATGGAGAATTGGGGGGTGGAAAAACCCAATAAAAATGACATTTTTAATGTATTTTAAAACATACAGTAAATAAAAGCTCTAAGAGTAACCACTTACTGTGGCAAACTAAGTTATCCATAAATACAAACTCTGTGGATTTGAAATCTGGAGTGAAAATGGGAGCCATTTCTTTACTTCAGATTTCTCCTTAACGGT
Source organism: Mirounga angustirostris (assembly GCF_029215605.1). Taxonomy (NCBI): domain Eukaryota; kingdom Metazoa; phylum Chordata; class Mammalia; order Carnivora; family Phocidae; genus Mirounga; species Mirounga angustirostris. Next base: position 10,379,954 of record NW_026991711.1, on the reverse strand, counting down.
TTCGATGGAATTCCAGGGTCCAATTCAGTTATACTTTTCCCAGTTCTCCAATCTCCATCTCTCTGTCTTTTCTGGCCAACTCTTAGGAAAAATGCCAACTCCTAGGTGGGTCTGATTCTTCATGGCTGTGCCTACCCATCCGGCTGCTCTGAGGAGAGGGTTACCCCTAGGAAAACGGTGCCCCCTGCCCCTGGCTCCCAAAGGGGCCTCAACACTGTCCAGCAAGTCTCTTCCCTGTTTTTCGTGAGTCCATGACCAGCCACAAGCTTTCCAAAACGTCTTGTCATCTGCCATCTGACTAGCTTCATCCACCTCATCTCTGTCCTCACAAGAGATGGCCTTTCTAGAGGGGAGAGCTAAGAGTGCCGTTTAAAATAGAAGTTGAATGAACTGAGCATAAGACCTCAACCTTCTGTGAGTGGCAGAGCAGTAAGGCAAAGAACAAAGTGTTTAGCTTTGTAGTCACAGGGCCTGAGTTTGGGATCAAACTGCTGCCCGGCTTAGCAGCTCTGGGTGAAACACCGAGCCATCCTGACACCAAGCTTCCTCAAATGTGTGATAGTGTCACTCCGAAGACTGTTTTGAGAATCAAAATAAATACAGTATGTGTGAGCACTTTATAAACATGAAACACCATACAAGTAATATTTTTTAAGAAAAATTTTAAAAATCTCTCTCAAGGAAAAACAACTTTAATAACCCTTCTTTAAATTTCTGAATCCTATACAGTCTCTATGACTTAAAACTCCTGATGTCGTATCCAGTATGATTTCATTTTTATAAAGTTCAAAATCATATTGGATAAACTATATTTCTAAGAAGATACTTCCTTTTAGATACATGATTTTGAAAGTGTGACTGGTTTTGGTGGCATCATTTTATCTTTGGACTAAATAATTCCCTTCATATGCTCGATAGCTGTTCAGTGTCTCTATTTTATGATCTATTAATTGGTACTGGCTGTCAATTCGAAAACTTGGTTTTCATGCAATATATTTTCCAGTCCATCTTCCCAGACTATATTTTACCTGTAAATTACAGAAAAGGGCTACGGTAAATGTTTTGTTACTAACAGAAACTGAAAAATTGCCTTTCGGGGCTGTTAATTCATCTGGGTATTTACTGAGTAAACAGTCGAAATCATGTTGTTTGCCAATGGATCGATAATAGGCAGCTAAGTAAAATAGGATCTGTGCTTGAAGTTATCACATCACTGAGAGCTGAAAACACAGTGAAACACGGACTGGGTTTTGTTATAGGGCCGTGTTCTGGAAAGTTTAGTTACCAGTAACTTTTAAAGATTTTATTTATTTATTTGAGAGAGAATGAGAGACAGAGAGCACGAGAGGGAAGAGGGCAGAGGGAGAAGCAGACTCCCCGCCAAGCAGGGAGCCTGATGCGGGACTCGATCCCAGGACTCCAGGATCATGACCTGAGCCGAAGGCAGTCGCTTAACCAACTGAGCCACCCAGGCGCCCACCAGTGACTTTTAAATGGTAAAGGTTTTGAAGCCCTGTGGGTCTCTCCCTTTATAGGAACTCTTTTGGGATTTGAGATCTGTTGAAACCAATTACTTTTGCTGTTAGTAGAAGTGAAATATTTAAAGTATTAATCTCTTTATAAAATGATTATGTCTTATTCCTTGTCACTGAGGAAGAAATAAAAGTTGAAACTGGAGGTTTTAATTAATTCTGTGACTGCCTTTTATATTGACAAAAAAGACCAAGCAGTTCTTTGCTTTTTTCCCGAAATGAACCCACATTATTTATTTCACTTCTATAATTCCTAAAATGTGCTTGTTGCCAAGCATTCCATTTAAACAAGTAAAAAGGAGGGGGGGCAAGTCTGTTTATTGGTCAAATTTTAGACCACTATGGAAAAGCCTTACTGAATCGAGACTAAAGTAATTGGCCTTAAATGTCAAAATGAGCTTGAATGTAATTAGAAGCAAAGCAGACATCAGAACGTTATGCCTACTCCAGCAGCAAATTACTTACACTTAAATATAATTTCAAGAGTAAAAGGAAAGATGGCAGAAACTCATTTGCAAAAGCCAGTGAATCTTTTTCTCATCCTGAAAGTGTCTGTAGGTGTATCCAAACATCTCTTTTCTTTTCTTTTTATTTATTTATTTATTTATTTTAAAGATTTTATTCATTTATTTGAGAGAGAGAATGAGAGAGAGCACATGAGAGGGAGGAGGTTCAGAGAGAGAAGCAGGCTCCCTGCCGAGCAGGGAGCCCGATGTGGGACTCGATCCCGGGACTCCAGGATCATGACCTGAGCCGAAGGCAGTCGCTTAACCAACTGAGCCACCCAGGCGCCCCATCTCTTTTCTTTTAAACGGCCATGCTTGGGTTCACTTATAACTATAACACCATAACGGACAATGCAGACAAAATCATGGATTTGTAGTCTCCCGGGATTTCTTTCAGGATAAGATTAAAATGACATGAGGAGAGACGCTGAACCATGACTAGCATTTACATGGTGCTTTCCAGCTCCCGAAGCAGTTTATTGTCCATTATGTAGAACAACGTGAGCAATAGCCCCGTGAATGATTACTGTATGTACTGTAGTCAGAGGCCTCACGTGATTAACCTAGGCCTGCAGGTAGCAAATGGTGGCACTGGGTCTCTGCTGGGATTTGTTGCCTTCAAATTCCTGCTGTCCTTTTGAACACTGCAGGTACAAGACATCTAATAACTGCTGATTTCCTTTCATAATCTAAATTACTGAACCAAACAATGTAATATTTAAATTTTAGAAATATTTAAAACGTTTACCTTCTCTGTCTTACACAGTACTGGGGTACATGTCTAGAACTCCAACTATGCTCAACTGATTAATGAAAAGTAGATATCTCCAGTATCTTCTATTCTTTGCTAAAATAAACTCCACTCATTAACATTTTTCCATATGGAAAGAATATAACGCTTTCATTTTCATGAAAATCTAAAATGACAGAATTTTAGTTTGTTTTAATAATAAAAATATATTAATCATTTACGACGTAAAGGTTAAAGTTCCTATATTAGAAACATTTATCTTAAGGAAAAAAGATCAAGATGAACTGAATGAACTTAAATTTTTCCTCTAACAATCAATCTTTCTTGCAGAGCATGATGTTTTTAGTTGAAAGGTATACTTCCCACCGATTATGTTAAAATAATTTTGAAATGCAACCATCTAGCTGACAGAACAAACAGCTGTGAAAATGAGACCTGGAGGTTTATGCAAATAGGAAACTTCTGAATTAATTTTCTTCATAGAACAGACTGTCAAGTTTCTGGGAGTATTTATGCCCTATTTCTTAATTAGTGATTTTGCTAATGTCAGTCATATTAAATTTTCATGATGTAAATGATGCATTTCATTGGCAAATATGTGCCATAAAATCGCAGATGAAAGTTGACATTTTACTTTTGGTGTAATAAAGATTTAGTAATATATACAAAAGAAACAGGGCTCCTAAAAGCGCAGAAGTATGTCCTGTTGTTAAATGAGCTGAGGATTTATCAAGAAAAGTTCTGTAACGAAAGTACCACGGAGTCTACACAGGAAATTTCAGTGTTTTCTTACCACTGGTTTGTATAACGATGCTCAAGAACAAGGTTTTTCTATCTGGCTTCAAAGAGAAAGCAACTATGGTCAGAAAAAGCTTATAGTTTTGCATTTTCTTTTTTTTAAACCTACACTTTAGAAATGGAGTTTTGCTCCATTTGCTCCATTGTTTGCTCTCTTTGAATGGGCTTTGAATTATCATTTTTCTTCACTAAGTTCACAGATAATGAGCTTTACTGCAAATTATATTGTCTGCTCTTTTCTATCACAAATACAGATTTCAAAGCCTTGCCTCTATTCTGATAGTGCTTCTTTAGCACTCTAATACCTTAAAAAATAGATTTGATAGTTGTTTACAAATAAATGTTTAATTGAAATGATTTGACTTTAATAAAGGCTGATTTTATAAGTCATGAACTAAAATTCGTCTTTTTTTTTTTTTAAAGATTTTTATTTATTTGACAGAGAGAGATACAGCGAGAGAGGGAACACAAGCAGGGGGAGTGGAGAGGGAGAAGCAGGCCTCCTGCCGAGCAGGGAGCCCGATGCGGGGCTCGATCCCAGGACCCCGAGATCATGACCTGAGCCGAAGGCAGACGCCTAATGACTGAGCCACCCAGGCGCCCCTAAAATTCGTCTTATTATATAACTAAAATTAGTCTTCTACAACTTTTATGTCTCTAGTAAGAGTAGATATATAAAGGGACACATTATATATTTTTGTCGGGGCATTTATATGTATTTGAAACAAAACTGAATTCAGCTACAAACATAGTTGTTATTACGCTTTTTTGCTTAATATTTTATCACCTCCATGAGTGTCATGCATGGCTTACCTCATAAGTTAGGCTGTAAAAATATAGTTTTGATAACTGTATGACATGCCACCACATTTAAAATTTATTTAGACATTCCATGGTGGTTGGACATTAAAGTTGTCTCAAAATTTTCACAATGCTACAAAGAGCATTTTTTTAAAGATCAATCTTTGTGTGCATCTCTGGTTATTTTCCTGGAGTAGATTTCTAGAAATGCAATCACTAGATCAAAGAGAAAAAATGCTTTTTGGTGTCTTCATATATAATGAAAAACAATTCCCAGAAGAGTCCCACAAATGTTCACTGCCCCATGCAATGTCTGAGAGGGCTTTCTGCCAGCAATGCTCATCACCATTAGCCAAAAATAAAAATAACATACAGATCTTGTCCATTCAACACTTTCTTTCTGACATGCATTATAAATTAAGGTTGTATCTTCATGTTTTCCTTTGTTCTTAAAAATTATTTATGGTGGTTATTTTTGACTTGTTTGAAAAGTCAAATTCATTCCCTGAGGCCTAGAAATTTCTTGACCATCCAAGATGAAAGATGATATTTTCTCTTTGTTTTTCACCTCTTCACACTTCAAATATCCTTGCTATAATTCATCTGGAAGGCATTTTGATACAGAGTACAGGGAGACTCTGGTATCCCCAATATCGCTTGTTTGATAATAATTAGTCTTGTAATCACTCACTGTGATACTTTCTTTGCCAAATGTCTTTTTAATGCATGTTTGTCCATTCATTTGTATGTTAACCCTAAATCACACTCTTTATTATAGTAGCCTTGTACATTCTCGTTGGTTCTCACCAATTTTTGATGATGCTCCTCACTGCTTTTTCTTTTTATTATAACATCTATAATGTGGGGAAAATACTTCCTTAATAGGTTTTTTGGGGGATTACATTAGATATATGCGGATATCTATGTGTGTATATGTGTACTTCTCTCTCTCTATGGAACCTTCTTGTTATAAGGGCCACGCATGTAAAAAGTTTCATATACAGTAATTATTACTATCAGTAATAATGACCCCTGGGGAAATGTCTTCCTTGACTTAATCAGGAATAATTATGCTTCTCTACAAAGTAGTTTGTTTTTACCTTATTATCACTTTTCATCTACCTAAGTCTGTATTTGTTAGAAAAACTGGAGTCACCCTTGTGCCTCAACTCCAGCAAACACGGATGTCTTCATGGTGCACTTTTGTGTTTTGGGTTTCGTTTTTGTGTTCACTGTAATTTCGATTTTGTTTTCCCTTTAGATTAATTCTCTTAAATTTGGCTTAAATTTATTTGATCTGGCTATAATCCTTATCGACACATTATATTCTTTTTGGAATAGGATCAAATATAATAAACATTTCTTTGCATGTCTTGTTGAAGTGGCAGCAATTTTAAGACTACTTTAATCATTTTTATATAGTTAGATAATGCAGAAATATATTCTTCCTTGCATTCCAAGACAGTGCCCCCTTTCTTTTATTTTGCCATGTCTTTTCATAAGTCCCATTGGTTTTACTGCCTCTTTTCACTCAGCCTGAAAAATGTGGCTTATCCAAAGAGAAAGGATATGTGGTATTGTCCACACTATTAGTGGAATTATTTTCTTGTCACTCATATTAATATGCATACTTTATCATCGAATCTCCAGTTTTTCTTACAGCAATGTATCCAGTACATCTCTGTTGGTTTGAAGCAGGATTTTTGTCCTTTGCCCACTGCCTTCTCCCTAGGATTCTGAATTGAATAAAATGCATGTGGAAAACTAAAATAACAACAAAAACAATGGAAGCAATACTACAGACCAAATCCTGAACTAGCTACCAGGATTCTTTCTATATCTAGTCCCTGCCTGGCCTCTACTATTTTTCCCTTTTTGTATTGCATTATACAGGATAAAAGGATGTAAGCTGTTCATTTCCATTTGCCTAGTACAGCTGCCCTCACCCCCTCACCCCCAGTCTGCACACACATGTACTCAGCTCACTCATGTGCATACATAAACTTTATCCCATCATGTTTCCTGAAAATTAAGGTTTTTAAAAAATTGATTTATAGAGAAGATGTTCAAGAAGGCTGGAGACAGTCCTCTGCATGGGTAGGCAGCTCAGCTCAGGGTTCACTGACACTCTGGGTATTACACCCAAGGGGTGGGCAGTAAGAAAGAATGAATCTATGCATTACATTAAGTGGTCCTGGGTTTAATCCCATATACGGAGTAGTTAATAATAAGTGATTTCAGATACTGGCAATAATTTGGTAGTTGGTTTTATCTCTCTGTAACATGTATATATATATTTATATATATATGTAATGTGTATATATATGTATTACTGTATATATTACTTTTTGTATTTTTGCAGAGAGTTACAAAGAACTGACTAAGTAGAATATTCAAAACTGCAATTGGGGTTACTACTTTCAAGATCAGGAGATGCAGCTGGCATTCCAAATACATAGAAACAAACACAGAAAGTTAGACAAAGTGAGGAGATAGAGGAATATGTTTGAGATGAAAGATCAGGATAAAATCACAGCAAAAGAGCTAAATGAACAGACATAAGCAATATGCCCAATTAAGAACTCAAAGTAATGATTATAAAGATATTCATTGGACTTGAGAAAAGAGTGGAAGACCTCAGTGAGACCTTCAACAAAAAGATATAAAATATTAAAAAATGAACCAGAGATGAAGAACTCAATGACAGAAATAAAAAATATACTAGAGGGGAAAAAAAAAACAACCCAAACAAACAAACAAACAAAAATATACTAGAGGGAATCAATTAGATTAGAGGATGTAGAAGAACAGATCAGCAATCTGGAAGACTGGGTAATGGAAGTAACCAAGCTGAACAGCAAAGACAAAAAAGAATAATAAAAAATAAGAATAGAAGGGTCCCTGGCTGGCTCAGTCATTAAGTGTCTGCCTTTGGCTCAGGTCATGATCTCAGGGTCCTGAGATCGAGCCCTGCATCGGGCTCCCTGCTCGGCAGGAGGCCTGCTTCTCCCTCTCCCACTCCCCCTGCTTGTGTTCCCTCTCTTGCTGTGTCTCTTTCTGTCAAATAAATAAATAAAATCTTAAAAAAAAATGAGAATAGAGTTAGGGAACTCAGCGACATCATCATGCATAATAACATTTACATTATTGGGATTTCAGAGGAAGAGAAGGAGAAGGGGGCAGAAATCATATTTGAAGAAATAATTGCTAAAATTTTCCCTAGTCTGGGGAAGGAAACAGACATCTAGATCCAGGAAGCACAGAGTTTCTAACAAGATTAATCCAAGAAGGTCCACCAAGACATGTAATAATTAGAATGGCAAAAAGTAGTGATAAAGAGAGAATTTTAAAAGCAGTAAAACAGTTACATACAAGGGGACCCCCATAAGGCTACCAGCTGATTTGTCAGCAAAAATTTGCAGTCAAGAAGAGACATGATATATTCAAAGTGCTGAAAGGAAGAAAGCTGCAACAAGTAATACTCTACCAGTAAGGTTATCATTCACAATAAAGAAGAGATAAAGGGGTTCTCAGACAAACAAAAGTTAAAGGATTTCATCACCACTAAGCCAGCCTTATAAGAAACATTAAAGGAAATTCTTTGAGTGGAAAGAAAACGCTATAACGAGAAGAAAATTAGGAAAAGAAGAAAACCTCACAGGTAAATGCAAACGTATAATAAAGGTAGTAGATTAATCACTTATAAAACCACTATGGAGGTTAAAACACGAAAGCAGTAAAATCAATTTTACCTACAAAAATCAATCAAGGGATTCACAAAATAAAAGGGGCCTGTTTTTAAACTTTCAGTGCAATACAGAAAAGTGAGTATTTAGTGTTCAGTTAATGCCCGAATCATTTACTAAAGCACCCTTGTATGTTGGGCTATGTGATTACTGCTAGGTATTTAGTGGTCATGCTGAGAAATTAGGTTTCCATGACATTTAAGAACACCCCTAAGTATACCACTTGTTGTATTATATTGCCTGTTACATTGCAGCACATCCTCTAAAATATGTACTACGAGTCTATTTTTAATGATGGGGAATTTAGGTAGTCATGAGAGGACAGTTGAAATGTCTAATCACAGACGGTATTTTTTTTTTTTTTTCTGTAGGCAAGACTCAACAAAATATTTAATTATATAGTCACCTTCTCATCAGAAAATATCCTTACAGAAGTTCATCTTAACTGAGGCAAATATTCCTCATTAATGGCTCTCATTTATTTCTGAAGTTGGTGGAATGGAGTAGATTATTAAAATAATAGTAATGTAATACAGCAGTTAATAGTTGGAAAACTGCAAAATGAGAAATTGGTAGAAAACCAAAATATGATGAGGTGCAAAAAAGGTCCTCCCCAAAAGAGTGCCCATCTGGGATTCAGGGTTGGAATACAAGGATGCTTTATTCAAGGAATAATTCTGATAACTGCAGTTCAGTGGACTAATGATGTCAACACACAACGGAAAAGACAGATGTCTCTGTGTGATTCATGCTGCGTTAAAGTCGCCCTTTAAAAGGAAGTACACTGGATATTATTTTATCACTATGCCACTGATGAATCACCACAGAAAGAAATTCAACTAGGAGCAGAAAAAGCAAAACAAAACAAAAAACTGAACAAAAAAACAAAAAAACCCAACCAACCCCTCTAATGTTATAGTGGAAAGAAAATAAAGTTAATTTTACAGCTTTTTGGGGGGCAGATGGTTACATTAAGTTATATCACTTTATGCTTTAAAATTTAAAGCAGGGTACTAGTTTCTATTACAGAGCCAGATCCAGACATGGATGAATTTGGCCTAAAGCCTTAGATGGGACCAACTTTAAGAGACTGTAGAAGATTTGACAGAGTAATGGCCACACAGAGAAAATAAAAAATTACTTCTCTTCCTGCCCTGATGGTGCTGCAAATTCCTCAATTATATAGTTTTGTCTTTGGTCAATAAAAATGAATTTTGTTCAATGAAAATACCTCCTCAGAGAAGTACTATTTCTGCCAGTGTAACCTTCCTTAAAATAGCTCTTCTTTTATTCTCCAGAAAGAAAAGAAAAGAGTGAAATCTTCAACAGCTCGCCGTGTCACAATCCCAACCTCAGAAAACACCCTGTTGTCTCGCTCCAAACGAACACTGCAGTTCCTTTCTCATCTGTCCCTCCAGGCCCTGTGATTCTCTCTGTCTCCGATTTACTCATTCTGTTTTCCTGATAAGGGATACTCTTATCTAATGCTATTATCCAAGTTCTTATCTGTTGAAACCATACGCATCCCTAAAGACCACTCTTCATATAGCTTTGCAGACCTCCGTCCCTGAAAGCAAACCCTTCCTCTTATTAAAATGAGGTGATAGGGCGCCTGGGTGGCTCAGTTGGTTAAGCGACTGCCTTCGGCTCAGGTCATGATCCTGGAGTCGTGGGATCGAGTCCCGCATCCGGCTCCCTGCTTGGCGGGGAACCTCCTTCTGCCTCTGACCCTCCCCCCTCTCATGCTCTCTCTCTAGCTCATTCTCTCTCAAATAAATGAATAAAATCTTTAAAAAATAAATAAATAAAAAATAAATAAAATGAGGTGATATTTGGAAGCTCAGTGCTTAGCACACAGTAGGTTCCCAGAATTTTAAAATATTCTCCAGCACATCTTTGATATCGTATTTCACCTTCTGGCTTATTTGAGTTCTTTCTTATGTGTCTACTATGGGATAAGTTGACCTCTTCCTTACACTCTTAACTATGTGACAAGTTAAAGACGACAGTTAGTATGTTTGTTCAAGTGTGGACACCTCATAGTTGCATCACACAGAGAATGTGGGCTGAATTATAAACAGCAACAAAACACATACATAATTTATTTAGTCAATCACTGTGAATGGATGTATCTGATATTTTGTGGACAATGGATTTCAATTAGGGGAGCACCAACACGAGGTTATGAGAATCAAGAGGAGACAATATCTGTAATGCAAACAAATTGCAAACAAATATGAGGCTGCAGATGGTGAAGGTAGATGTCGGGATGGCCTGGTCTCACATTGTGTCTACAGGAAAAAAAAGAAATCTATCCATCTGAAAGATAATCAATGGAATGGGTTTTTTAATTCTCAAAACTTATATTAGTGAACCTCAGTGTCTGATCATATATGGGAAAAAACTGATAATCCCCCACTCCAAATTCTGGTTAAAATACAACAAACATCCTTTTAAAGGCCTAGTTAAGGTCCCAAGGAAGTAATGGAAACCCTGGGACCAAAAGCTGATAAGCAGCTTGGGTCAAAAAAAGCCAATCTTAGGGGATTTATGGTCACTGCTAGCCTTTGGTTTTTCATATACTGTCAGGCCCAAGGGGCAAATTCACAGACCCTTGAAAGCTGGAGGCTGCTAACTGAGATACTCGAGTAAGGCTGGAGAGTCTTTGGGCTTCATCAGAGATTGATGAAAAAAGTTTTTTTTTTCATGGCAAAAGGAGATGAAAAAGGAGTTTGTGTGTCTTTACCAGGACACACATATATGGAATCCTATTCTGACATAGCCAGCAAGAAGAACCATACGGAATGGATAGACTAGTCAATAAATGGTACTGTGACAATGGGTTATCCAAAGGATATGAAAGGAAATTAAATAAGATTGCTCCCTATTTCACAGCAACCACAAAAATCAATTTAGGTTAAATGAAGAGCTAAATGTTGAAAGCAAAACACAGCCTGACAAGACCAAGTGTTGCTGAGTTGTGAAGCAGAGAACATTCTCATGTACCACTGTTGGCAGATACACTGGGGAAATTACACCGGAATGCAAGATTATCAGTACCCTCTAAAGCTGAGTTATCTTTATTCTAAGACTCAGCAATTCTATTATTAGCTACATATCCCCCCAAAACATCCACACGTGCAGAATTTCACATGTGTACAAGTTCACTTGCAATGTTCAGAGCAGCACTAGTTGGAGTCACAAAATATGAGAAACAAATATCCAAAACCTGCACGCATTAGTTTTGTATTTCTGGGTTACAAATGACCACAAATTCAGCACCTTAGAACAATACCAATTTATTATTTGCAGTTTCTGTAGGTTAGAGATGTGGGTACCGTGTAACGGGGTTCTCTGCTCAGGATCTCAGAACTCGAAATCAAGCTGTAGGCTGGGCTGTGGTCTCATGTGGAGTTTCTTCAACCCCCATTCAGACTGTTCTCAGAATTCAACTCCTGTGGTTGCAGGACAGAGGATCTTGCATTCCTGAAGCACAGAGCCCCTAACGGCTACCCTCAAGACCTAGCCACATGGCCCTCTAACATGACAGCTTACTTTTTCAAAGCCAACAGGAGACTCTTGCAACAAATGCCTCTTACTAAGAGCCCAGTCCCTCTGAGTGGGTCAGGCACACCCAAGGTAATCTCCTTTCTGACGGACTCCAAATTAGCTGATTAGTGGCCTATTCACAGAAGTGAAATTCCATCATAGTCATACGTCCTATTTACACAGGAGAATGGGAAAGCAAATTGTGAAGTGTTCATATGAATAGTACATTATAAATATAATGCAATATATAGTTGTTTATTAAACCACAAGAAAAATAAAATGCAGTATATGTACTCGTTAGTAAATCTCACAAACAGGGCGCCTGGGTGGCTCAGTCGGTTAAGCGACTGCCTTCGGCTCAGGTCATGATCCTGGAGTCCCAGGATGGAGTCCCGCATCGGGCTCCCTGCTCAGCAGGGAGTCTGCTTCTCCCTCTGACCCTCCTCCCTCTCATGCTCTCTGTCTCTCATTCTCTCTCTCTCGCAAATAAATAAAAAAAAATCTTAAAAAAAAAAACAAACTCACAAACATAGTGTTGAGCAAAAAAAAAAAAAAGCAATTAGCAGGAGAAACAGCACAGTTTGAGACCATATAAGGTAGGTTTAAATTATGCATAAAGGTATGTGATTTTCAGTTGAAGCTTCTACATACACTAAAACATAAAGGAATGCACTAAGAACACAAGCAGCAAATTCAGAAAAGTGTTTCTCCGGGAAAGGGAAGGGAGTGAGAAGGAAGGGACACTCAAGGACTTGAGATCCACTACTAACATGCTTGTTAAGCTACGTATGGCCACAGAAGAATATACTTTATTAGTCTTTACATCTCTTTGCATGTCTGAAATATTCCCTGAAAAATTAAAAATATGTGAAAAAATAAAACAAAAATTAATAAAGATTGAACTAGTAACTATACTTTTGAAGATAAACTATACCTTGAATTTATTAGAAATATAGTCAGACTCTCTATATCTGGCAAAAAAATGAAAAAAAATTAGGGAGCAAGTTGTTTCTTTCAATTTCTCAGTAATTCTTTCAGTACAACTAAAAGCATGATTAGCCATTTTAGTGGTGAGAGGAGACAGGGAAATTAATTTGTAATTAAGTGTTTTATAGCATTTACTGCTTATATTATATAACTGCTTTGGACATGTTTATAAGTGAAAATTCAACAGAGCAAGTAATTAGCATTGAGAGAATGCAAAGTAAGAAAACATATGAAATACATAATATATTAAAATTCGAGTACCTGTTCTTACAGATGGTAATGTATTGCTTATGAATTAGAAAACTCCCCATTTGTAGAACTGGAAAACAAATGAGGCCTGTGTAATGTTATGTTAGTGGGAGATTAAAAGGAATAAAGATATTGAGCTGAAGGAAGATGTACAGTGGATGTTTAAAAGCATGAGCTTTAGGGGGCCTGGGTGGCTCAGTCCTTAAGCGTCTGCCCTCAGCTCAGGTCATGAGCCCAGGGTGCTGGGATCGAGCCCGGCATCAGGCTCCCTGCTCAGCGGGAGGCCTGCTTCTCCCTCTCCCACTCCCCCTGCTCGTGTTCCCTCTCTCGCTGTGTCTCTCTCCGTCAAAAAAATATTAAAAAAAAAAAAAAGCATGAGCTTTTGTCAGACAACTACGGGAAACATGCAACTTGTTTTTGTCTTTGTTAAAGAAAGACTGGTGGCTCCTGCCTGTCAACTAGGCCTTATGATCTATACAGGCTGTTCCATCATGAAAAGTTAATCTAATTGTCCTCCTTGTAACACAAGGTAGTAGTCCCAACAAAAGAAGAACTGGGGGGAATACCCTGCCTCACAGCAAGACTTGATCTTCCTTGGGTGAAGTGTCCGTTTGGTCCAAATTAGGAGAGAAAGTGATTAGTTGAGAGGACAAAGTTGTTTTATTAAATTCTATCAATAGATCTTCCTTTCCCCACCCCGCCCCCCATTAACAAATGTCAAGTTTCTCTTCTCCATCTCATGGGACCATCTGCTGAGGCTCCAATGGTTGTTTCTGCCCTGACTCTACTTCCTGATGCTTTGGACCCCATGACATTGGCATTGTGTTACGTGCTTTGGGAGAGGAGAGCATGTAACTGCCACCCTCAAGTTCTTGTGGTCTAGTAGGGGCAACAGAAGCTTGCATAAATGTCGATGGTGTGTAACAGAAAGTGACAACCGCCATAAAAAGAGGGAGAGCAGGAATCCACTCTGTGCCAGGCCCTATGCTAGCTGCTCTGCAGATACTATGTGGGCAAAGAGCTGGGGCCCAGATGCTTCTGGTGAGAGAAATTAAACACCAGCCCTCCTCCTACCACATGTCTATTTACACACCCTGTTTGCACCAGACATATAAAAGCTTTGGAGGCGAGAGATGTGAGAGAAATCTTGTCCAAACTCTGCATCTGACCATTGTAGTGGGTTTTGTGGTTGTTTCTCCAATAGCCATCCCTTCCCACATGATTAATCTAAGCCAATCCTGTTGACTCCGGTCATCTTGCCAATGATTCCTTTAGGGATGACCAAGTTACCCAATCCTGCCAATGAGTGATGACAGCAAGTTTGCTGGGGATAGTAGAAAATGGTACTGGGAAATGTGTCCTTGCTCTTAAGAAGGAGACCTGGATGGGGATGACCCTCTTCTTCCTCAAGATTTTATTGCGAATTCTGGAAATGTTGCATCTGTTTTGCTAATACATGAAGACAACACATGGAGAAAGCAACTGCAGTAGTTTGCTTGGACTGCTTTAACAAAGTACCAAAACTGAGTGGCTGAAAACAAGGGAATTTATTATATCACAGCTCAGCCGTGTGAAGTCAAGGTGTTGGCAAGACCAAGCTCCCTCTGAAAGATTCTCCCAGCCTCTTCTAGCTTCAGATGATTGCCAGCAAACCTGGGAGGTCCTTGGCGGGTAGATGAAACCCCAATCACATGGCTGCCTTCTCTTGTGTCTTCATATCGTCCCCCCTCTGTGTATGTCTGTGTTTGTGTCCAAATCTCCTCTCTTTAGAAACTATCAGTCATACTGGGTCAGGGCCCGCCCTCATGACCTCTTTGAATTTTATCACCTCTATTTCCAAATAAGGTCATTTCAGAGTACTTCACCATTTCTTTTTGGGGCACATAATTCAACCCACAACTGAGGCCATTTCAGTGAAAGATTCAGAATCTTGGTTTTCTGCCTAATCTACCTAATCTCGAATTTTGTGAGAAATTTCCCAATTGTTCAAGTCAGTGGGAGGCAAGATTTCTGCTACTTCCTGCCAAAGTACTCTGACAGAATTATTTAAAGATTTCAGATGGGATAAGGGTTAGGGTGATGGAGGGTAAAGTGGTTCCTTGAGGAAGGGACAGCAGTGGAAGAAAGACTCTGGGATGTTGAATTTGATACAGTGTGGAAGGATCGGAGAAATTTGCTTTGGCCTAGCATTGTTATTCATTCATCAAAGAAAGCCTATTCACTAGCAAGTGTTGTGCTAAGCATGGGGGGATTTACTGAGCAAGACAGATGCCCTCTCTGCCTTTGAAAGATGTGGTAGGGGAAATCCTGAAATATGAGCCCAGCGAGGTAACTGGGGATGGAGACAAAAAGATACAGAAACCATATTAAAATGTTTGTTATCTTGAGGGAAAGGAGGACCTTGAAACTTTTTAAACAGGAGAGTGTTTAATTTCTGCTGCAAATGGAGAATGATTGAAGAGCAGCTGACTGAGGCAGGGAGACCCATTAGGTAACTTGTGGAATAATGCAAGTTTTTAGGACCTCTTCACCTTCAAGTATTCCAGGAAGTAGCTGGGGACTTCCAGTGTGGCTGGAGCTCCGTCAGAGGGTCAAGCAGTGGGCAGGCACTTAGTGTGTCCATACTGCTGTTTCCTCTGCCCCTCTGAGCTTCTCTTCCTGGAAAGTGGGTGGGGAAATCATCTCCACATGTCCATGTCAGGTTCTCCTAGAGGGTTTCACAGAGGATAGCTGGGCCCAAGATGCAATCAAGTCCAATTAAACAGTGGTTTTATATCCAGTCCTATTTCTCTAGGGAGAATATGCCACCTAGATGGCTGGCTCAGGATCTGGTGTAAGAAAGAGCCACAGGAAAATTCTTCCCTGGGCACAAAGACTGAGGCTGTTTTGCCAAGTCGGGCTGGACCCACCTTTGCTAGACTCCTTTCTTCATGGCGGGTGTTCTCCCAGCATCTCTCAAGTGTGTACACAGTTGACTCTCCTATACCCCATAGGTCTAACTAAGTATGTGTAAGAAAGATCACATGATGCATCCCAAAGTAAAATGGGAACTAGATGAATCAGCACCTGTTTCTATCATCTTTACTGGAGTCCGGGCCATCTTGGAGGCTGGCTCCCACCAATGGTTTGTTGTGCGCTCTGGCTAATACTGTAATTAACCAACCCACCTCAATACCCAACCATTGTATAATGAAGGAGATGTCCTAGAAGAAGGGAAGGGGTAAGACCCATAGACGAGTGTCCTAACAGAAATCTAACATCGACAGTCATGTGTTTTTGACCATCTCTTCTGATTTCCTATCAGGGAAGTAGCACCAACGGTTGGTGCTTTATGTGACTGGGAATGATAATGACTACTTTTTGTAGCTGCACTGTTTTTTAACATTTCTTGCAAAATTTGATTATTTTTCAGGGATTTAACTCATAATTATGTTCATGGGCAAGGAAAAATCTACTCCTAGTCATTTCACACATTTAGGCTGTCAACCCTGTCAGCTGCAGAATCACTGATTGGGGGCCCCATAGTCGCCGGGCTGCTTTCATTAAGATGGTCAAAGTAATCAGGCAAAAAGGCACAATTGAGTAACTGGAGACCTGAAAATGTAATGCTACTTGATTACTATTATGGCTGGAAAAATAGAGCAAATCCCATGGGGCTAAGTCGGATGGCTCTGAAGCAGCCTGGTCTTTCATACAGAATCTAAAATACCGACTTCAAATATATTACATAGAATACAACATTTGAAAAATGCTTTCTAAGCCCAGAGTGGGGCTGTTTTTGTATATGATTCAATACACACAATGCTATGAGGAAAATACTATTTTTACCCAGATTTTAGATGTGAAAAAATAAAAGCTACAAGGATAATTTGGCCGGTGTCATACAGCCAAAAAGTGCTGGAGGGGTGGGGCACCTGGGTGGCTCAGTCATTAAGCGTCTGCCTTCGGCTCAGGTCATGATCCCAGGGTCCTGGGATTGAGCCCCGCATCGGGCTCCCTGCTCCACGGGAAGCCTGCTTCTCCCTCTCCCACTCCCCCTGCTTGTGTTCCCTCTCTCGCTGTGTCTCTCTCTGTCAAATAAATAAATAAAATCTTTTTAAAGAAAAGTGCTGGAGGGGTAATAAGAAATCAGATCTCTAAGACAAGAAGTGCAGACTATCCGCAATGCCACGGCCCTGACTCACAACTTCACTATTCCAAAATTCTTGAAAATACCTAAAATATTTCCTTCTTTTTTTTTTGGTAGCTCATTTAGTGGCAGAAATCCAATCTGACCTAAGATTTATTTATTGTCCTTATTTATCCTTCTTTGTCCAAAGATGTTTTGCGAAAGAAGCATTAGTGTGTTGATTACAATGTGCTGATTCAAACAATTCAGATCAACAAGGGGGCGATATCACCCTTATAATATCTGGAATATTATGAACTCCAAAAGCCGTCCGGCTCAAAGAGGTTTTGGGGAAGAGATATAAAATCAGTGACGTGAGATTAGCGGAGATGGTAAAAGATGGAGATAAGATTTGAAATTAAGAGAAGACTGTATTCATAAAGAAGCGGACTGAGGGTGGTTTTCTTTTTAGGATCCCCTGTTGCTAGAACAATGGCTGACCCTTAGTGGGCCTTCAATACTATGTGCTGAATTAACCCGGCCTCAGAGATGGGCTGTGATGACAGTGTCATTCTCAAAGTGGCATTCTGCCATTTTCATTTCCCCCATGAGGGGGCAGACTAAGAGAAGGTGGGCTTAATGATATCACTGTCATCTCTGCCTACATCTGCCCACCCAGCCCTGCAGGAAGAGCTGAGCCTCTTGTTGAAGAGTCTGGCTCCGGGCCAACCACATCCCCCGTGGCCTGACCACAGGCACTGGGGAGGCTCTGCCTGACGGGCTCATGGGGGAGGCCTCTGGAGGGAGTTGGAGGCAGAAACTCGGCACGCCCCCCACTCCAGGCCGCCACGCTTTTATGCACAGCCATATTCCTAGCTCAGGTGCTTCTATTCTGAGGGTGCATCATCAGGGGCCTCAACTGAGGCACCTTTCTCTATTCTTCCTGCCACATCTGTGCTTTCCCACCTGACACTCACCCAGTGCTGTTCAGTGGGGAACACGGAATGCTGGGAGCCGGTGCTTATTTCTGCCTGTTGCTTGCACTGTGGCAGTAAGTGAACAAAGACTCACTGTGACTTTCAGTTTGGCTCACTGTCCTATATCACCACCTGGACACAGGACAAGTCAACACCTACTGAGACCAGTCTTTGTGCCCATGCTCTGGATGCTCCCTCCGGGAACATTTTGCTACTGTCCTCTGTCTCATACATCTTCAACCTCGCCCTCGCTCTCTCAACAGCATTTAAACACAATCACACTTTCATCCAACTTAAAACTTCCTTGGTCTTATGTCCTCCTCTCACATTGACCTTTCTTTCTCCTTTAAGTTCTGGAACAAGAATGGCTCACCTCAGACCTTTTGCATATGCTGTTCCCCAAACCTGGGATACTTGGCTACCTACGACTGTTCTTTAGTAACTGCCTCCTTCAAGAAGCCTTCTTGGACTTTTCCATTCCTGGTTACAGACCTTACCTCTGGGTTCCCAGAGCACCTTGAGCCTGCCTTTATCATGCTTCATGTTTACTTACGGGGCACCCCCTTCAACTGAGAATTTCATGAAAACTAGGGACGTAATTGTGTTTCTGTCCTAAGATCACCAAAATTGCCTGGCTGTTTATATGCACTCAACAAATGCTTGGTGATGTGTAACAAATTTAGCATAAGATTAAAAAAAATAATAATAACCAGGCTTTATTAGTCTACCAATTTGAGTACAGACACCTTTGTCCTCAAAGCTTATTTTAAAAAATGTATTACATCTTGCTGTTACTCCAAGATTATCCTTCCCATATAATAGGCCTTGTTATTTCAGCTTATGGTGAAAGAATATATATTTTTTGTCTTGGTCATTATATTTTTTTCATGTTTCTAAATCCACATGGAGTTAAATTTCAGAATCCTTGATTAGAGCTATATTTTCTACATGAGTTCTGTTTATGAATTGATTGATTTTTAACTTCGTTCATAGCCTAAGTGAATTCTAATGATAATGCAGAGGCATGAACTAGATAATCTTCTAAAGACATTTAAAATCTGAAGAGTTTATGAATTTTATTACATTGAAAATCAAAACCCCCTTCTAGATTATGCTTGTCATAAAAATATATGAATTATAAAACAGATTTTAAAATGATAACTCTCACAGACACAAAAACTTTATTTAAAAATTCTATTATATTTTCATCTATAGGTGCTGAGAACCCTAGCTTTCATCTTGACTGGTTTCAGCATCTCATTCTATTAGACTATTTCCAGAATTTTAGAATTGATGTATAATCTCACAATACTGAAAATGTGCTCAAATGCCTGCACCCTGCAGAAGAGACCATTTTAAATATCAAAACTGAATTATTCTAAGTTATCAAAAATATGGCTATATTTTTGAACCACTCTTACAGGGAAACTATTTTGATGTTAACCATTATTACTAAAATAGGAAGAAGGAATTAAATTGGCTGCATTTTTTATTCTTACCCTTGGAAACGTTGTAAACCTGTCCAGTTCTTCGACAAAGCAGAACATCTGCAGACTAACTGCTGACATAACAATCAAGAGGCTGGCAGTAAATACAACCAAACTCCCAAGCTTTTTTCCAGGACCAAATATCTTGTACACAAAGTCTTCTAATGCTGGTGAAATCTTAATAAGTCGAACTACCCGAAGAACCTGTTGTGGGAGAGAAAAACATATGTACTTGATCACTTTTTTACACTGAATCTTAAATAAGTTCACACTAAAACCTCATTTTTCACAGTACTTCATAAAAATCGCACTTTTCCATTTGAGCAGCTACAGACAAAAAGTAACAATACCATAACTAAGATCTCAGTCTAGCTCAGTGCCTGCCTTGAGCCAGAACTCAATAAATCCCAAATGAATGTAGGAAAACTGAAGCTTTTTGACATGCGATGTGATAATTCAAAATGCCATTAAGTAATACATGTTGTTGAAATTAAAGTGATTTTTTTCTAATGTTCAAATGTAGAAGAAAATGTTTAGCTCAGTATTAGCTATATTGTCTCATAGAATAAAGCTTCTTATGTATCACTGTATATAAGACATTTTTTAAAAAGTCTATTAACAAGGAGTCTTCACTTATGCCTGAGACTGATACCCTAATATCCATTCTACCCTCCCTTTAAATAACAGAACTATCAGAATTTTAGCCTAGCAAGTGGCTAGCCAGGACTTTAGACCACATTTTCCAGTCCCACTTGTAGTGAGGTGTGGCCAGGGGACTAGGTTCAGACTGATGGAATATGAAAGGAAGTAATATTTGCAACTTTTCGCCCATTAAAGTAAATCAACTTGCCTTGGATACTCTTTATGCCTTCCTCTGGCAGGGAAATAGAAACAAATGGAGTAGTCCCTTTGGACCAGAAATAGAAGCCTTGTGTAGAGGCTGAGAGATTTGGTCCACCTCAACAGCTGGCTTCCTGCATGACCGTGTGGAGCAGAGCCACTGACTTTTCCTGGACACCCACCAACTACTGGAGAGAAACCCACTTCTGTCTTATGTAAGACTTGTACTTTTGATCCTTGTTATATCTGCTTAGCTTGTCATCTAAACACACCTACACATGTTTAGATGTTTTGCAAGTATATAAATGCACCCCCCATAGCTGCTTATCAATTAATAAATTCATTTGCTCATTCACTTTAACAAATACTGGTTATTATGTGTCAAACACTGTGTTGCACAAATAAGGTTCAATGTCTGTAATCGCAAAGGCAGTATAATACAAAGGCATAGCTTAAAAAAATTTTATAGAGCATAGCTCTTAAGGGCATATTTATAAGATTAAAAGTATAAATTAGTATATAATCCAAAGTCGAAGCATAAAGCATGGAAAAAATAGAATTAAAAAAAATTTTTTTTAAGATTTAATTTACTTATTTGACAGAGACACAGCGAGAGAGGGAACACAAGCAGGGGGAGTGAGAGGGGGAGAAGCAGGCTTCCGGTGGAGCAGGGAGCCCGATGTGGGGCTCAAGGAGGGGCTCGATCCCAGGACTCTGGGATCATGACCTGAGCTGAAGGCAGATGCTTAACAACTAAGCCACCCAGGTGCCCTGAAAAATAGAATTTTTTAATTAAGTCTAAGATGTTAACATTTTTTTTATGTGCCTCTGAGAAGAAAAAGTGCTTCCAATTAAAGTATGCCCACTGATTGTAAGGCAGATCAGACTTAGAGATAGGAAATAGGAAACAGGAAAATTGTGGTCTGGGCATAAATAAAATATGGTGAGTATAAATATAATAATATATGGTGTCTAAGCCGGTTTGATAAGAGCTTTAGGTGTCTGTGAAGTCTTCTTAGGAAAAGAAAATGAATAGTCTATTTTCAGTATAGTAAAGAACAGGAAGTGCTTTAAACTAGATTTTAATTTTTACACATATATATGTTTGGATTTTTCCAGCATCCCTAGCTTCCTACTGTTCCTGATGTTCCTTTGGCAAATTATTCCTGCTCCACTCTTGGTCCACCAGGTCCAAAAGGGACTCCGTGATGTCCACAATCCAGGCCTGGAGGGAATATTCACAATGACCTGAGTCATCCTCGGAACTTTTGTTGGACCTGTAAGATGTGGCATTTTTTATCTCCAGTTGGCATTACTGTAAGCACCACCGAAGCCTTGAGCTCCTGGGAGCCAGATTTGCCACTAGATGGAGAAAGCCAGCTTAATAATACTGACAGAGAAGAAAGGGGAGTGAACATATAGACTGAGTCCCTCTGATACCATTTCAGCCTCTGCATCATGCCTACCTGAAGCCACATTTACTCCCCTAGAATCTGAATTAACAGGAAATATTGATGGTGAACCTTATCATTCCTACTGTCTACAGAATACAAATGTAGCCACGTGAATGGGAAACTAAAGGACAAACGTTTAAAGAAGCTGAGAAAATGTGTATTTCCTTGTCGTTAATTTTAATTCCTTCACACAATACTGAAAAAAGAAAATTTATGTGAAAAATCATGTTGTTCCAAATAAGCATTGTGCTACATACATGGTTAAGCTACCAGTCTTCCTGTTAGAATTTACGTATGTTTCCAAATCAGAACATACTACACTCAGGCCATCTTTCCAAATGACAAGTGAATAGCTTTATCATTAGAGCTATTAAAATATTAACATTCATATTAATATCCAGAATAATAATATGGAAAGTGTTCACATTCTTATCAGATTTGTTATTCCCAGACATAAATGATTCAGTATCTAATTGTTAACAGCTGAGTCCAGGCAAGTTTACAGGAACAATTTAACTGGCTTTATAGCTCAGCTTTCAAAACAGTGGGTTTTCTCCACTTGTGTTAAAATCATACTTAAAAGATTGTCTAAGTAATTTTGAGTCCTATCCCAAATTCTAATAAAACAGCCTCTGCACATCTGTGCAATTTTGATAAATTAATATTTCATTAGCTGTTAGAAACAGAACATAACACGACTCCTAAACGGCCGATTTGATCAGCATTTTCAAAGGGGTAAGCCTGTATCCCTGGAAAGGCAAAATCCTTATCAATGATTGTAATTATGCTTTTTCATTTATTTGGGGATAAATATCCTTTTCACTCTGTTTATCCAATAAAGCCTTTTGATTTTGTGTTCCTACAGATATGGAATAAAGTAAGCCATACTCTCAAAGATAAGCACTGTAGAACATTTTGTGGCTACTTCCAAAGCTCACTTTCCTGGTCATATTTCTAAGTCTGTCTCTTCAAGATCACTCTGTTCATTACAAGTGAGATACTTTAGAAATTGCATGGCTAAGAATATAGACTACGAAATTAAACTTCTTAGTCATGAGTTTCCACCACTTGCTAGTTATGTGGTCTTGGGCAAGTTATCAAATGTCTTGGGAGCTCAGCTTGCATTGTATACTCTGTCTCACAGGACTGTGGTGAGTACTAAACAGCACAAGGCACTCGGCACAGTGCCTGGCACATGGTAAATGCACAATAAATACCCACCAATGTCATCATTATTACCCGGGTATGTCAGAGCCAGAGCATTTTGTGAAACTTTATTTCTTCCTACAGCACAATGGTGCCCTATGCT
This sequence comes from Mirounga angustirostris, assembly GCF_029215605.1. Taxonomy (NCBI): domain Eukaryota; kingdom Metazoa; phylum Chordata; class Mammalia; order Carnivora; family Phocidae; genus Mirounga; species Mirounga angustirostris. The sequence goes on along the minus strand of NW_026991711.1, from coordinate 10,356,860 downwards.
CATTCCAGTCCAGCCATGCTGGCCTTCAGGCTATTCTCTGAACACATCAAACACGTTTTCACCTCAGGAAGGTACCATGAGGTTCCTTCACTTGGCTTGCCCCTTCACTTCACTTAGTCTCTGCTCGTTAGCGACTTCTCCAGAAAGGGCTGCCATGAGCAACTTATCTAAAATAGACCTCACCCCCACCCCTTACCCCAACCTCTATCCTTCTTACCCTTGTTTCTCCTTTATAGTATTTCCAGCACTTTATTCCACATTCTTATGTGTACTTGTTTGTGAACCGTCTGCCATCTAGAATGTAAGCTTACTGCGGTGGGACTTCTCCCTGCTCGTTCAACTCTGTCCTCAGTATCTGGAACTGTGCCTGGCACATAGTAGGTGCTCAGTAAATATCAACTTGAATAAACAGACGAATAACACCAATAATTGCTCTCAGAGATAACTGATGCTATAAAGGGAGTCATTTTGTACTAAACTGTTGACTTCACTTCAATATGAAAATGTGAAATTCACTAAAGGAAGCCATGCTGCTGTAAAAGGCCAAGTCAGACGAGAAGTGCAAGGACCCACAAGGGAGACCAGAGTGGGCCCACGAAGAGCTAATCTGCTCAGGACAGTGGGCTCTTATATGTGAATTTGCAAAAATTCACTTGAACTTCTGCAGAGATCTGTATTTTAGCCAAACAATAACTGAGGTAGTGTTTATTTCATTAGAGAAATATAAACACGGTCATGTATAGAGAGATACAAATGAAAATCACTTAACCATTAACATAAATAAAATTATTTTAGGTTATAATCCAGGATCAAAGACAACACTGGAAGTTGCAAACTTCATTGACAGCATATTATTCAACTATGTCTCTATCTATAAAAAATGATTAGAACCATGCATACTAATTTTAGATACTTTGTGAAAAATAGACAAGTAGAAAAAAACTAGAGATAATGAATCATATCTCTAAGTAATCACAAATTCATGATAGTCATTATTTTATGGTCAAATTTGCATATGACTTCCTAAGCTATTCCTCAAATGTTTACCATTTTAAAAGTCCCATTTTTTTCTCATAAACAATTCCAAAATAAATATATTTGCATTCAAAATTTTAATGTATTTCTAACTTTTCACTAAAAAATTATCTGTGAGAAACTAGAGGAATTTTAAAGCCCTGAATATATTTTGTATATGTATCCTTGCTGAAATAGGTATCAATATTTTTCTTAGTTTGGTTGACTTAATAGGTTTGTTAAAGATATCTTGTTGTTTTGATTATCAGGCATATTTTCTATAATTATGTACAATGATTCTCAAACGTAGGTACTAAATGCTCATGTTGATTTTGTAAATCTAGACAGCAGCACCCAAGAGCATATAATGGCATGATTGGGAAGTACATTTCATATCAAGAGTCTTAAACATATGTATATCTCTTGCTCGGTCACCTCACTTATGATAACCAAGCCGAAGGATATAACCCAACAAATGACAAGGGATTTATGTCCAAAGATGTTGATATACTGAAAGATTGAACCATGATATCCTCTGTGATTTCAGTACTTTTGGCAGTGATTACTAGAGGCTCAGCTTTTCACCCATGGTTGCAGGATATTTGTTATCATTTTTGTGAATTATGTTTTCATGTCCCTTCCTGAGGTATCAGAAGTATAGAGTTTCCAGTTGTAATTTGGCACCCGAAGTTAAAATTGCTCTGAAAATAACAGCTTTGGAATCACCAATAAATAAAATTAGTGAAGTTGGAATGCATTTTTTTTTCATCTAAGGAGAAAATTTCATCTAAAACATCTCCATTTATTACTGTGCATTTTCAGAAGTTTGAAAAACAATGTTATAATTTATGAGTGCACTGTTTTTGGTATTGAAGATGTCATTGGGCTTACCTCAAGGTTGTGTTTATTATATAATAATTATATATAACTATTTAATATAATTCTGTATGGTTGTTATAACGTGACTGGTATTTTCTCTGGAAAGAAAAAAATTCTACAGACAAATAGACATTCTTCATATTACCTGAAAGTATGTGAACTGAGAATGATAAAGATCTGGATATACATGAAGAGTAGTTCCAATTACGAGTAGTAGTTCAAATTTGTGGAGAGATGAGCTAATATATCCAGTAAATCCCAAACACCATATCTTCAGAAGTGCTTCCAAATCAAAAAGTACTGTAAAAGCCACCTGGAGGAACAAAGAGACAGTGAAATTGGAACCTAAAATTATAATTTATTTCAAAAGATTTCATACATGTGTTAGTGTGTGAATTTAAGCTGCTATATAAAATGAAAAGCCCACAAGGATCTAGAATGACATGTTATAAAAAAAATGGTTTTAGGGGGGTGGGAGGATAGGTTAGCCTGGTGATGGGTATTGAAGAGGGCACGTTCTGCATGGAGCACTGGGTGTTATGCACAAACAATGAATCATGAAACACTATATCTAAAATGAATGATGTAATGTATGGTGATTAACATAACAATAAAAAATTAAACACACACACACACAAAAGCTACCCATCACAGAATGGACATGAAAAAAAAAATGGTTTTGAAAAACACCAACTAGAACATACCAGACACCTTGAGCAATCAGCAAAACGTGTTAAAATGTTAAATGTTTGTAAGTGGTATTATTTCTTTATTACCCACTATTTGATATTAAAAGTCACTGCCATTTATTGCATATTGTATACACAGAAAGGCTGCATTTTTCCATAATTTGTATTTTCTAGAGACAGTTTCTATAATGTACATGGTATATTGTAAAATGACTTACATATTACTAAGCATCATTAAATTAAAATAAAAAAGTGTAGATCTCATTTATGCTTTGGGCCACATAAACAAGCAAAGAAATATGGATTCTATTATCAAGCAATTTATGTGTGTGCATATACACACATAAATTAATATATTAATATGATTTATGTCTACATTATTAAGAAAATCAATGAATATTACTATATTAATAAGTGATACAACCTTTTAATCTATCGCATTAATTCTATGAATTTGCTATAACAAACACCAATGTTATAAAATACACTTATAAAAACAGCATGTTATTTTTCCTTTACTTGTCCTATGGGTAAGAATACTCATTTTACAAAGAAGTTTGCAACTGGAATTAAAGTGTGTAATACAAAATTAACTTCTAATTAAAAAGCACAAGAATGAACACTGGAATTAGTCAAACATATCCCTCTGAGAAGATACCAGATGATTTAATGGAAAATAGGAACAGGGGAGAGCTTCCCTCTTTTTCTAGGCTAACATAGAATATCAGAAGGGATTTTTTCCCACTCATATTACATAATAAAGGCCATATTTGAAAAACCTACAGGTAATATCATACTCAATGGTGGAAAACTGAGAACTTTTCTCCTAAGATCAGTAACAAGACAATGATGTTCATTCTCACCACTTTTACTCAACATAGTACTGGAAGTCTGAGCCACAGCAATCAGACAAGCAAAAGAAAACAAAGGCATCCAAACTGGTAAGGAATAAGTAATAAGAACTAGAACAATCTTAAAATTTGTATGGAACCACAAAAGACCCTGAATAGTCAAAGCAATCTTGGAAAAGAGGAAGAAAATGGGAGGTATCACAATCCCAGATTTCAAGATATTCTACAAAGCTGTAGTAATCAAAACAGTATGATACTGGCACAAAAATAAACACATGGATCAATGGAACAGAATAGAGAGCTCAGAATAAACCCACAATTATATGGTCAATTAACCTATGATAAAAGAGGCAAGAATATGCAATGTAAAAAGATAGTCTCTTTTCAACAACCCCATTGGTGTTTGGAAAATTGGACAGTTCCCATATTGGGTGCAATATTTACAATTTTTATATTTTCTTGTTCTTTCAATTGTTCCCTTTAGGATTATATTGTGTCCTTCTTTGTCTCTTGTTACAGTCTTTGCTTTAAAGTCTATTTTGTCCGATGTAAGTATTGCTATCCCAGCTTTCTTTTCACCTCCATTTGCATGATAAATGCTTTTCCATCCCTTTACTTTCAATGTACATGTGTCTTTAAGTCTGAAATGAGTCTCTTATAGGCAGCATATAGATGGGTCTTGCTTTTTTTTTTTTTAAGATTTTTAAAATTTATTTGAGAGAGAGAGAGAGACAGATAGTGACAGAGATAGTGAGAGAGAGCACAAGTGGGGAGGAGAGGGAGAAGCAGGCTCCCACTGAGCAGGGAGCCTGATGTGAGGGTTGAACCCAGGATTCTGGGATCATAACCTGGGCTGAAGGCAGATGCTTAACTGACTGAGCCACCCAGGTACCCCTGGGTCTTGCTTTTTTATTCATTCTGTCATGCTACGTCTTTTGATTGGAGCATTTAGTCCATTTACATTCAAAGTAATTACTGATAAGAATGTACTTATTGCCATTTTGTTACTTGTTTTATGGTTGTTTTTGTAGTTCTCTGTTCCTTTCCTTTCTTGCTCTCTTCTCTCACAGTTGGCTGGCTTTCTTTAATGACGTATTTGGAGTCCTTTCTCTTTATTTTTTGCATATCTATTACTGGTTTTTAATTTTTGGTTATCATGAGGTTTGTATCTAACATCTTAGGAATATATTAAGTTGATAAAAAAAGAAGAATATATTGACAGTTGCTTAAGGTTGAACCCATTCTCTTTTTTTAAATTTAAATTCAATTAGCCAACATATAAGTACATCATTAGTTTTTGATGTAGTGTTCAATGATTCCTTAGATGTATATAACACCCAGTGCACATCAGATCACGTGCTCTCCTTAATGCCCATCACCCAGTTATCCCATCCCCCCTACCCCTCCCTCTGGCAACCCTCAGTTGTTTCCTGGAGTCAAGAATCTCTCATGGTTTGTCTCCCTCTCTGATTTCTTCCCATTCAGTTTTCCCTCTCCCCTTGAACTCATTCTTTACTCCTCTCTCCTCTATGTTTTTAGGTATACGGTGTCATATTTTACATCCTTTTATTTTATGAATCCCTTGACCAACTTTTATAGATATTCTTAAATTTACTGCTTTTGTGTTTCCTGCTCCTCTTGCTCCTACTCATGGTCTATTTTCCACTCAAAGTGTCCCTTTCAACAGTTCTGGTAGAGCTGATTTAATGGTCACGAATTCTTTTAGCTTTTGTTTGTCTAGGAAACTCTTTATCTCTCCTTCTATTCTGAATGATAGCCTTACCGGATAAAGTATTCTTGGCTGAAGGTTTTTTCTTTCAGCACTTTAAATATATAATGACGCTCCCTTCTGGCTTGAAAAGTTTCTGCTGAAAAATCATCTGATAGCCTTATGGGGTTTGCCCTTTATGTAAGAATTTTCTTTTCTCTTGATGATTTTAAAATTCTCTGTCACTACTAATTGCCATTTTAATTACTATGTATTTTGCCGTAGACCTCCTTGGTTGATTTTGTTGAGGGCTCTCCATGCCTCCTAAATCTGGATTTCTGTTTCTTTCTCCAAATTTGAGAAGTTTTCAGCTATTTTTTTCTTCAAATAAATTTTCTGCATCCCTTTCTCTTTCTTCTACTGGGATCCCTCTAATGCAAATATTATTATACTTAATGGAGTCACTGAATTCCCTAAGTCTATTTTCATTTTTTATTATTATTTTTTCTCTCCTGTTCAGCTTGATTGCTTTACATTACTCTTTCCTTCAAGTCACTGATTCATTCTTCTGTTTCTTCTAGTCTATTTATTCTATTTAATTTTAAAATTTTATTGAGTTCTTCATCTCTGATTCGTTCTTTTTTACGTTTTCTTTCTCTTTGTTAACGGCCTTACTGAGGTTCTCCATTCTTTTCTCAAGTCCAGTAAGTATCTTTATGGTCATTACTTTAAATTCTCTATTAGGGATATTATTTATCTCCATTTAACTCTTTTGTCCTGGTCTTTCATTTGGGACATATTCCTCTGTATCCTCATTTTGTCTAACTCTCTGTATCTGCTTCTGTTTTAGGAAAGTCAGCTACATCTCCTGCTCTTGAAAGTAGTGGCCTTATGAACAAGAGTTCCTGTAGTGCCCTTTAGTGCAATGTTCCCTGCTCACCAGAACTTGGTGCTTCAAGAGTGTCTCCTATTTATGTTGTGTGTGCCCTAGTGTTACGGCTGAGCTTCTTTTGCTTTCAGTCAAGTTGTCTGCAGTCAATCTCTTTGCCTGTTTTGGGCAGGGTTTGGTCCCTCTTTTGTTAGTGGGCTAGTCTGGGGCTGCCTAGGGCTTGAGTTGAGTCAGACCAGGTATTTTCCAGAGATGCAGTAGCACCAAACTTAGGGTAGTTCCCCTGTGTTGTCCCCTGAGAAGCTTTCATTGGTGGTTGGGGCCAGCAGTCAGACAAGATGTCTGTCCCCAACCCACTGCTGGTGCCACAGTTGGACTGGTGTGTGTGATCTTCCCCTTTCCCCATGGTAGGAGTCACTTTGGGGTGGTGCTCGCTCCTGTTGGGGCTGCTTACATACTGCCAGGCTTGTGGCACTACTTTGGATGGGCTCTGGCCAAGGAAGTATTGAAAGGGCAGGTGGTCAGGAGAACACACAGGTGGGACATGCTGTTAGCAAATTACGTGGTGAGTGTTGTCCCCATGCTGGTTCTCACAGGTATACAAATGTCTAGGCTGGGGGTGTGGAAGGGCAATTGCACCTGCCATCCCTTTTGTTCTTGAAGTCTCCCAAGGACCCCTGCCCCTCTAGCACATGCTCTAAGATTAATAAACAAATCTTCCTCCCATAAACCCAGGTGCTTTTCAAACTGCTGTAGCTCCCTCCCTCCCACGGATAGTCCCTCAGGTTAATTTAGCTCTTGACCATGTCTCCGCCCTTCCTACCCTCTTCAGTGTGGTCTCTTCTCTCCATTTAGTTATGGAGAGTCTGTTCTGCCAGTCCTTGGGTTATTTTCTGGATTATTTACACTAATGTGGGTGTTACCTAGTTGTATCTGTGGGACGAGGTGAATTTAGGGTCCTCCTACTCTACCATCTTACCCAGAAGTCTTCAATGTTTATTTAATTCAACATTTTCTTTACTGATTTATTGAAAGGTAGTACTTCCTTGATTAGGAATCATCAGGAAAAATGGTTAAGCATTTTGCTACTTCTAAAACAAGACTGCACTAACTATCCTTATGCAATATCAATATTTTATTGGGCTTTTATATCTACACATACATTCTCAAAGCTGGCACTGCTGGGGTAAAGGACAGGTTTGCATGTTTAAAATTTTAGAAAATATTAAGGGATTATTTTCAAAATGTTATAGTAAGCCTTTTGCCTTCTAGCAAGGCAGGAAAGTGTTTCTTGTCCTAAATCTATACTATCACCAGATGTAATCAAACTTAATAAAATCTTTACTTATCTGTTCATATGTGTATTGATCATTGAGATTTTTCTTTTTAAAACAATGTTCCTATTCATAACCTTGCCAATTTTTTATGGTGGTGTTTTGTCTTTCTTATCAGTTTTCAGAGTTGCTGATATTAAGAACATTAATCTTTGTCTGCTCTATGAACTGCAAATATTTTTTCCCTAGTCAATAGTTTGATTTTTAACTTTGGTGGCAGTAGCTCTACAAGCACTTTAGATTTTGTATGGTCACATATTTGTATATTTACCTTTTTAAATTTTTTCTTTACATTTTAAGACAAAATAAGACTTTAGAAGGACTACTACTGAGTCTTCATATCCAAAAACACAGTTTTTCTATTTATTTGGACTATGTTCTTTAATAAAAATTTATCCGATAAAGACGTTATTGTTTGCTTGTGAAATTTATTTCTATGAATTTAATATTATGATAATTAATGTAAATGCATTTTTTTACTTATCTTTATTTATTTATTTATTTGTTTGTTTGTTTGTTTGTTTATTTTTACCATTTCCACCTAGTTAGTTCCAGTGGAGAAAAAAGTTACTGATTTATCTATAATGATTTTCTATACCTGCCTTAATAGAGTCTTCTAATATTTTAAATAATACCTCCTGGGCTTTATAGAAATATGTAATTTCATCTGCAAATGAAGATAAGATTTTTTTTCAAGATTTATTTTGGAGTTAATTGTATTAATTCATTAGCTATAATGCTACATCTATATTGTAATACTCTATCAAATGAAATGGCAATAAGAGGGATCCATAATTTTCTCCTTTTTTCAAAGAAAGTTTTCCAGCATTCATGTAAAATGAATGCAGTGGGTTTTGGTAATTAATTGCTACCATGTCTAAGGACTTTTCTACTCCTCCTGTTCTACTTACAGGATTTTAGCTTTTAATTCATTGAGGCAATGAAATATATCACAAGAGTCCTTGATGTTGACTGTTTATATAGTCCTGGAATAAATCTTAGATGGTAATGCTAACCTGCTGGATTTTATTGAATAATATGTTGTTTATAATACTTGTAGCTATTGTCATATTTGAAATTGGTCTATAATTTTACTTGTACTACCATTATCAAGGCTCAAACTTACTGTAGAGTTTTCCATCTTTTGCATGATCTGTAATTTCCTAAATAAAATAAGAATTATCTCATCTTCAAAAGTAGGTACAATCCATGGGAACTCCAACCCCATGTGAGGGCAGGCTTGTGTTGACACAGTTTCAGTAAAGCTTATTCTTTTTCTAACCATCTGGAGTCAAGGTCAAAACTGAAGTTTTCCTCATCGTATCCTTCTGAGGGTGGAATTTTTCCTTCTGTCACTGAAGTACAGACCTCAGGTGTCCTACGTTCTGTGGGGGGTCTTGTTTTGGCATCTCACCTTCACAGCCTCTTCTAGCCTGCTTATAGCTCTTAAAATGGCAAGTTGTAGGTGACAAGGATATGCAAATGTCCTCAGAGTAGCCATTGGTGTTAGTGCCCATCTCATGTTCTGCTCTCACATCACACTTAATTTTTGGCCTTGAGAATATTCCTTAATCTTTTGCACGTTCTGCTAAGCATTTAAAATGTTTTAAATATATTAGGTGTCATTTCTAGTTGTTTCATCGAGAGATGATTTTCAGCCACCTTTGGGGGCCACCTTGTATGTGTTTCCTATAATCAATATACTATTTGAGTTTGTGTTTAAGTATAATCCGATTTTCTATGTCTTTTGAGAGGAAAATTCAACCTGTACCTATTTAATGTGCCAAAATTAGACTTGGTCTTTCCAGTTTTTTGTATGTCATTGCTATAAATTTTTCTTGTCTTTTCTGACATGGTCAAACTGTTGCTGATTTCTTTCTCCCCTTGTTAATTTGGACATTCTAGTCCACTTTTCTAATCCCCCAGTTCAATTCCCAACTGTCATAAATCAATCTATTCTTTTTTATTATTGCATCAAAGTGGAATAATTGTGAGCTCCTCTCCCACACAAATTTGCTTGCTCACCGGTGCATCCCTTATACCCCCGCCAACTACAAATTTCATAGCACGCTTCTATCACCCCATGCTTCATGGGTATCATGCCCCTTCCAAAATTCTGCTTTTTCTGAGATTGTTTATACATTTACTTTTAGTTTCTTGAACCATAACTATTTCTTTTTTCCAAGGATTTTTGTGTGACATTTTAATTGTCATCTTTTATTTGGATCTGACACCCACTCTTTTATTTCCTTGCCTCTCTGATCTACATCTCCTTTTCCTTTGCTACTTCTCCAATATACTTACAATTAGTGTAGTTTGGAGTAGTTTGCTCAGATAAATATCACAGGTTGTATACTCTCTTAAACTTCCCTATTCAAAATTCACTTTTTCTTCCAATTTTTTATTTGAATTCTAGTCAGTTAACATATAGTGTAATACTGGTTTCAGGAGTAGAATTTAGTGATTCATCACTTACATGTAACACCCAGTGCTTATCATATCAATACCTTAATTGATACCTTAATTAATACTTTAATACCCATCATCCACCAAAATGCATTTTTAACATGGACATGACTATTCTTGCTGCATACAGATTCTTTCCTCTCAATGTTCTGTACATAGATTGACTCACTGCCTTCCACCTTCCAATATTGTAGATGAGTCATATCTGATGCACAGTATATTTATTTTGCTTTTTCAGGTTATTTAAACCTGTTGAGAGGCTTAAAAATTTTTTTTATGCTTGCAACCAAGGAAGGTCACAAGGATATGCCTAGGAATTTTTTTTTCATTTAATCTCCCTGAGATTTAGTGACTCCTTTCAATCTACTGATTTATGCTTTTCCTCAATTTAGGAACATTTTTCTCTCTCATTCATTATTACTTTTCTTCTATCCATTCCCTTTTTCTGTCAGGGGCTTGTATTGGTCACATCGGAGTGGCCAGTCTCTTTTGATTTCCCCCCATGATTTCTGCCATTTCTTTGAGGTTCCCACACACACACACACACACACTTGATCTTCTGTATTAATAATTCTTTCTCAACATCAACCATGCCCTTTTTCAGTTCATTTTTTGAAAATTTTATCAAAATTTCAGAAAGTTGTTTGTGTCTTAATTGCCTGTGCTTGAGACATTAAAAAAAAAAACACAACAAACCCTGTTATGTCTTCCATCAATTGTACTTGTTTGGGAAACTCCTGTATGCATTCATCTTGGTTTTCTGAGTTTCAGCCTCAGTTTCTGGGTCCCTTTGTATGACAATAATTTTTCTTTGCTTGTTCATGATGCATGTTTGTTTTTTGTTTGTCTTTTATGTTCTCTTGAGTAGTGATAAATGAGAGGTAGTAGGGGGCACTGTGATTTTTATGGTAAGTGACCTAAAAACCCATGGTCTCTCAGCTGGGCATCAAGGAGAGAGCTTCTCTGTGTCAAGGCTCCTCCTAGGCTGGTGGAATCCATTTCCAACTGCCTCTACCTGGAAACAATTCAGCTTCTAGTGAGGCTCCTTTCCTGGCTCATCAAGATCAGTGGGATTCTTTTGGCTCTCTCTGGACAACAAGCGACCATGGGGCAGGTGCAACTCCTTTGCAGGGTCAGCCCCAGGCAGCCAGGGGATCCAAATCTCTGCCAGGCAAGTTTTCTCCAGCCCTGGTTTCTTAGTCCAGGTCTTTTAACACTATGAAGACATTGGGGGATCTCCGGAGAAACTGTAATGCAGATGGATCTCTCCTGATGGTCTAACCTGCAGCCAGACCTGGCTGTTGTATTAGCAGAGGGAACAGTGACAGGCACCCACATATATCTATAGGCTTCACCTGTATTTCAGACTTTCATTCCAAAGGAAAGAATGAAATCCATATTAAAGTGTCTTTTTTTTTAAAGTTGGGAACTACTAATAAATACCTGAAATATATCCAAATAGACTGTCACATTATATATAAATACAAATAATCACTTTATTAACTTTGCATTTGCTATCAAAAAGACAGATGGAATGATCTCTTTAAAGGATCATAATTCATAATTAAATATGCAGCTGGATCCATTTGCATTATTATTTGCTCATTGGGAAAATCGATATGCTTTTCAAACCCACTAAGAGCCATTAAAAAAGGATTTAGCAAACTGTTATGTGATTATGTGTAAATACCATATTCCAGTACTTGTGGGAGCAAATACCTTGTTTTTAACATAATTTTTAATTATTATAAGCCAACACTCTAGTTCTCTGAGAAACGGTAATTCTAAAGTGGTAAAACTTTATGAAAAATGTTATACATGAAAATACAGGTAAGTTACTTATAACTATGGGTTACTCTGGTGTAGGGAAGAACTATGTCAGGAATTAAAGGAGGGATTTAGGAAAATCTAATTAGCTTACATGCTCATAAGCTATTTCAGTGTAGGCTAGAAGGTTTAGTGCAGCATTTCAATTCAGAGCAATATCACAGTTTAGAAGTATCGGAGTGGAGCAGTGAGGGGGAAACTGTAGCAACCCTTCTCAGTGGGTTGTGTCAGTGAACTGAGCCTTGACAATAGCTGGACAGGGAGGAACTTGCCAGGGTCGTGCTGTTGGCCATACAAAAGGGAGAAGGTCTCAGGGCTGCCTGCAGAACCTAAATACCTGAAGGAGTGCTCATAAGAATCAACTAGAAATGTGTCCAGTCTCAGGCTTTCTCTAAATCCCAGGCAGTCAACAGTGCAACCTACAGAAGGGTGGAGTCCCACTCGTCACTCCTGGCCTGGGATTGCACACACCATTGCTGTGCCCCTCGCTCTGCAGCCCCCACACGGACTTGGTGCATGGGACCTTTCCTCTGTCTCCCATCCTGCAGCATATGATACTATGTGTGAGTGCTTACAAGTTGAAACTCATCTTTTCAAGAGTGAAGTTAAGATTTGTAAGTGTGATAAACTTTCCATAAATATTGTCACATTACTTAAAGCAACTTGGAAACATATGAAGAAAACAAGTATTTCTTTCTCCTTCCCATTTTCCTAAGGCAGTTTTCCAATCTTTTTTTTTTTTAAGCCCCTTCTCCCCAACCAGGAGTCTTTTAGATATTTTGTTCCTAATCACCACCCCATATGGAATTTTAATACCATAGATATGTTATATATCTGTCTATATACTTCACATATCTATCTCTACTCTACAAATAGGAAGAGTAAGATTTTTTTTTGCCTCCCTAAGAACCAATTTTTACCCCTTTACAGGTATTTCACTCCCCATTGAAAATGCATAATCTATATATCTGATTTAATGTCACCATAGCAAATTTTAACTAATATTTTCAGGAATGCAAGTTATATGAGTTCTTTAAGCACTACACTCTATTATTTCTTCTCCAAGTTTTCATTTTATAATAATACTTATGCCATTTCATATATACCATAATGCACCCTCTTGTCCTCCAGAAAATTACCAATAATGGAATGCAGATTTAAAAATTAAAGGAGTTATTTAGAGTGAAAAGTATGAGAATTTAACTTAAAGTGCTTGTTTTCTAAAAGAACTTATAATTGGATTTGTGAGGCTAGCAGGTAAAACAGTAAGATGATTATCAAATTTCTGAAGGTAAGGAGAAAAATAACCAAATGGAAAATGACATGCATAATATAAATACAACAATAGAAACTGTTCTGCCCTTTTAATTCAATGAATAATGTATGAACATTTATAGCTGACAAATTATAAATGAGCTGATTGTGCCATGTGGGTCTGAGAAGATAAAATGGTAGAGATGCTGCCCAAATGTAGGAAAGATATTTGAAATATGTTATCCAAGATTTGTGTTGCAGTCTCTATTTCATATTTTCATAGAAACATAATGGATATTTATGAGAAAATGAATGCAAATTTGTCACAAAAGAAAATTGTAGGACAAAAGTCACAAGAAATCCAATTCAGGTAGCCCTCTTCTAAATGAAATTCAGATTAAATAACATCAAAATAAATGCTTGTCTGCATCCCTCTAGAGGTGTCTGTAAATCACCTGCTCTTAGTCTATAGTGTGCCTTCAGTATCTACATAGTTAAAGAGCAAATTTTTGAAATGGATCACTGAATAGTTGAAAATGTCATTTTCACCTAACAGGGTACTGTCCAAGTCCTTTAGAAGAAAGGACCAAAAAAGTTATTGTCAGAAGAAACTTAATGAAAATTTTCCAAAAAGGAAATTAAACTTAATGATAATCTGGAAGACTGCTGTTATGGCAAGTGAGTCACTTTCTTAATTTGGTCATTTCTTGTGATTAATGAGGTGAAATGTGGGTGTCAGATTTTGTTGGAAGTAAAATAAATGAGTCTTTCCTTTAATTTCATTTTAACAAATATCATAAAGCCAAATGTCCTCAGAGGGACACAGAAACTACTTTTCTAGAAAAGATGACTTCCTGAAAGATGGCATATAGTCCATGCTTTAAGAAAGACTTTCTGCGAGGGAAGGAGCAAGATGGCAGAGGAGTAGGAGACCTAAATTTTGTCTGGTTCCAGGAATTCAGCTAGATAGGGATCAAACCATTCTGAACACCTACGAACTCAACAGGAGATTGAAGAAAAGAATAGCCAGCAACTTTCTGAACAGAAAAGCAACCACTTTCTGGAAGTCAAATTCCATCCCTTCATCATATTTACCCTTATTTTTGTACATATATAAGCTTTTCTTTCTTTAAAATTTTGGGAGGCACTTTCTTCCAACAGACCAAAATATGCCCCAAATCTAGTGTGTGGCACTGATCTATGCACCAGCCTGATCATATTTGATCATATTCTTTTTCTTTTTTTTAAATTTTTTTCTTTTTTCCTTCTTTCCCTTTCTTTTCCCCCGGTTCAGGCCTCTTCTGATTTGTTTAGTGTATATTTTTCTGGGGTCATTGTTACCCTGTTAGCATTTTGTTCTTTCATTCATCCATTGTCCTCTGGACAAAACGACAAGATGGAAAAAAATCACCTCAAAAAAAAGAACAAGAGGCAGTACCGACTGCCAGGGACCTAATCAATATGGACATTAGTAAGATGGAACTAGAGTTCAGAATGACGATTTTAAAGATACTAGCTGGGCTTGAAAAAAGCATGGAAGATATTAGAGAAACCCTCTCTGGAGAAATAAAAGAACTAGGAAGACATTAGAGAAACCCTCTCTGGAGAAATAAAAGAACTAAAATCTAACCAAGTTGAAATCAAAAAGGCTATTAATGATGTGCAATAAAAAATGGAGGCTCTAACTGCTAGGATAAATGAGGCAGAAGAGAGAATTAGTGATATAGAAGACCAAATGATGGAAAATAAAGAAGCTGAGAAAAAGAGAGTTAAACAACTACTGGATCATGAGGGCAGAATTTGAGAGATAAGTGATACCATAAGATGAAACAATATTAGAATAATTGGGATCCCAGAAGAAGAAAGAGAGAAAGGGGCAGAAGGTATACTGGAGCAAATTATAGCAGAGAACTTCCGTAATTTGGGGAGGGAAACAGGCATCAAAATCCAGGAGGCACAGAGAACCCCCCCTCAAAATCAATAAAAATAGGTCAACACCCAGACATCTAATAATAAAACTTACGAGTCTCAAAGACAAAGAAAAAATCCTGAAAGCAGCTCGGGACAAGAGATCTGTAACCAAAAAGGTAGAAACATTAGATTGGCAACAGAACTAGCCACAGAGACCTGGCAGGCCAGAAAGGACTGGCATGATATATCCAGAGCACTATGAGAAAATATGCAGCCAAGAATACTATATCCAGCTAGGCTGTCATTGAAAATAGAAGGAGAGATAAAAAGCTTCCAGGACAAACAAAATCTAAAGGAATTTGTGGGCGCCTGGGTGGCTCAGTTGGTTAAGCGACTGCCTTCGGCTCAGGTCATGATCCTGGAGTCCCGGGATCGAGTCCCACATCGGGCTCCCTGCTCAGTCTGCTTCCCCTTCTGCCCTCTTCCCTCTCGTGCTCTCTGTCTCTCATTCTCTCTCTCAAATAAATAAATAAAATCTTTTAAAAAAAAAAATCTAAAGGAATTTGCAAACACAAAACCAGCCATAAAAGAAATACTGAAAGGGGTCCTCTAAGCAAAAGTAACATAGACCGGAAAGGAACACAGACAATATACAGTAACAGTCACCTTACAGGCAATACAATAGCACTAAATTCATATCTTTCAACAGTTACCCTGAATGTAAATGGGCTAAATGCCCCAATCAAAAGACACAAGGTATCAGATTGGATTAAAAAACAAGACCCATCAATATGCTGTCTGCAAGAGACTCATTTTAGACCCAAAGACACCCCCAGATTGAAAGTGAGGTGGTGGAAAACCATTTACCATGCTAATGGACACCAAAAGAAAGCTGGGGTGGCAATTCTTATATCAGACAAATTAGATTTTAAATCAAAGACTATAATAAGAGAAGAGATGAGGAAGGATACTATATCCTACCTAAAGGGTCTATCCAACAAGAAGATCTAACAATTGTAAATATCTATGCCCCTAACATGGGAGCAGCCAATTATATAAGCCAATTAATAAGAAAAGCAAAGACACACATCGACAACAATACAGTAATAGTGGGGGACTTTAACACCCCCCTCACTGAAATGGACAGATCATCTAAGCAAAAGATCAACAAGGAAATAAAGACTTTAAATGACACACTGGACCAAATGGACTTCACAGATATATTCAAAACATTCGATCCCAAAGGAACAGAATACACATTCTCCTCTAGTGCCCATGGAACATTCTCCAGAATAGATCACATCCTAGGTCACAAATCAGGTCTCAACCAGTACCAAAAGATTGGGGTCATTCCCTGCATATTTTCAGACCACAGTGCTTTGAAACTAGAACTCAATCACAAGAGGAAAGTTGGAAAGAACTCAAATACATGGAGGCTAAAGAGCATCCTACTAAAGAATGAATGGGTCAACCAGGAAATTAAAGAAGAATTTAAAAAATTCATGGAAACCAATGAAAATGAAAATACAACTGTTCAAAATCTTTGGGATGCAGCAAAGGCAGTCCTAAAAGGAAAGTATATAGCAATACAAGCCTTTCTCAAGAAACAAGAAAGGTCTCAAATACACAACCCAACCCTACACCTAAAGGAGCTGGAGAAAGAACAGCAAATAAAGCCTAAACCCAGCAGGAGAAGAGAAATAATAAAGATCAGAGCAGAAATCAATGAAATAGAAACTAAAAGAACAGTAGAACAGATCAACGACACTAGGAGCTGGTTCTTTGAAAGAATTAATAAGATTGATAAACCCCTGGCCAGACTTATCAAAAAGAAAAGAGAAATGACCCAAATCAACAAAATCATGAATGAAAGAGGAGAGATCACAACGAACACCAAAGAAATACAAACAATTATAAGAACATATTATGAGCAACTCTATGCCAGCAAATTAGATAATATGGAAGAAATGGATGCACTCCTAGAGATGTATAAACTACCAAAACTGAACCAGGAAGAAATAGAAAACCTGAACAAACCTATAACCACTAAGGAAATTGAAGGAGTCATCAAAAATCTCCCAACAAACAAAAGCCCAGGGCCAGATGGCTTCCCAGGGGAATTCTACCAAACTTTTAAAGGAGAATTAATACCTATTCTTCTGAAACTATAGAAATAGAAAAATAGAAATGGAAGGAAAACTTCCAAACCTGTTTTATGAGGCCACCATTACCTTGATCCCAAAACCAGACAAAGACCCCATCAAAAAGGAGAATTACAGACCAATATCCTTGATGAACATGGATGCAAAAATTCTCACCAAAATACTAGCCAATAGGATCCAACGGTACATTAAAAGGATTATTCACCACGACCAAGTGGGGTTTATCTCTGGGCTGCAAGGTTGATTCAACATCCACAAATCAATCAATGTGATACAATACATTAATAAAAGAAAGAACAAGAACCATATGATCCTCTCAATAGATGCAGAAAAAGCATTCGACAAAGTACAGCATCCTTTCTTGATTAAAACTCTTCAGAGTATAGGGATAGAGGGTACATACCTCAATATCATAAAAGCCATCTATGAAAAACCCACAGCAAATATCATTCTCAATGGGGAAAAACCGAGAGATTTTCCCCTAAGGTCAGGAACATGGCAGGGATGTCCACTATCACCACTGCTATTCAACATAGTATTGGAAGTCCTAGCCACAGCAATCAGACAACAAAAAGAAATAAAAGGCATCCAAATCGGCAAAGAAGTCAAACTCTCAGTCGTTGCAGATGATATGATACTTTATGTGGAAAACCCAAAAGACTCCACCCCAAAACTGCTAGAACTCATACAGGAATTCAGTAAAATGGCAGGATATAAAATCAATGCACAGAAATCATTGGCATTCCTATACACCAACAAGACAGAAGAAAGAGAAATTAAGGAGTTGATCCCATTTACAATTGCACCTAAAACCATAAGATACCTAGGAATAAATCTAACCAAAGAGGCAAAGAATCTGTACTCAGAAAACTACAGAATACTCATGAAAGAAATTGAGGAAGACACAAAGAAATGGAAAAACGTTCCATGCTCATGGATTGCACGAACAAATATTGTGAAGGTGTCAATGCTACCTAGAACAATCTACACATTTAATGTAATCCCTATCAAAATACCATCAACTTTTTTCAAAGAAATGGAACAAATAATCCTAAAATTTGTATGGAACCAGGAAAGACCCTGAATACCAGAGGAATGTTGAAAAAGAAAAGCAAAGCTGGTAGCATCACAATTCCGGATTTCAAGCTCTATTACAAAGCTGTCATCATCAAGACAGTATGGTACGGGCACAAAAACAGACACATAGATCAATGGAACAGAATAGAGAACCCAGAAATGGACCCTCAACTCTATGGTCAACTCATCTTCGACAAAGCAGGAAAGAATGTCCAATGGAAAAGACAGTCTCTTCAACAAATGGTGTTGGGAAAATTGGACAGCCACATGCAGAAGAATGAAACTGGACCGTTTTCTTACACCACATGCAAAAATAGACTCAAAATGGTTGAAAGACCTAAGTGTGAGACAGGAGTCCATCAAAATCCTAAAGGAGAACACAGGCAGCAACCTCTTCGACCTCAGCCACAGCAACTTCTTCCTAGAAATATCGCCAAAGGCAAGGAAAGCAAGGGCAAAAATGAACTATTGGGACTTCATCAAGATAAAAAGCTTTTGCACAGCAAAAGAAACAGTCAACAAAACCAAAAGGCTACTGACAAAATGGGAGAAGATATTTGCAAATGACATAGCAGATAAAGGGCTAGTATCCAAAATCTATAAAGAACTTATTAAACTCAACACCCAAAGAACAAATGATCCAATCAAGAAATGGGCAGAAGACATGAATAGACATTTTTCCAAAGAAGACATCCAAATGGCCAACAGACACATGAAAAAGTTCTCAACATCACTCAGCATCAGGGAAATCCAAATCAAAACCTCAATGAGATACCCCCTCACACCAGTCAGAATGGCTAAAATTAACAAGTCAGGAAATGACAGATGTTGGCAGGGATGCGGAGAAAGGGGAACCCTCCTACACTGTTGGTGGGAATGCAAGCTGGTGCAGCCACTCTGGAAAACAGTATGGAGGTTCCTCAAAAAGTTGAAAATAGAGCTACCATATGACCCAGCAATTGCACTACTGGGTATTTACCCCAAAGATACAAATGTAGGGATCCGAAGGCATATGTGCACCCCAATGTTTATAGCAGCAATGTCCACAATAGCCAAACTGTGGAAAGAGCCAAGATGTCCATTGACAGATGAATGGATAAAGAAGAAGTGGTATATATATATACAATGGAATATTATGCAGCCATCAAAAGGAATGAAATCTTGCCATTTGCAACGACGTGGATGGAACTGGAGGATATTATGCTGAGCGAAATAAGTCAACCAGAGAAAGACATGTATCATATGATCTCACTGATATGAGGAATTCTTTACCTCAGGAAACAAACGGAGGGTTGTTGGAGTGGTGGGGGGTGGGAGGGATGGGGTGGCTGGGTGATAGACATTGGGGAGGGTATGTGCTATGGTGAGTGCTGTGAATTGTGCAAGCCTGTTGAATCACAGATCTATACCTCTGAAACAAATAATACATTATATGTTAAAAAAAAAAAAGGGAAGAAGATAGTAGGAAGGGAAAAATGAAGGGGGGGAAGTCGGAGGGGGAGACGAACCATGAGAGACTATGGACTCTGAGAAACAAACTGAGGGTGCTAGAGGGGAAGGGCGGTGGGGGGATGGGTTAGCCTGGTGATGGGTATTAAAGAGGGCACATACTGAATGGAGCACTGGGTGTTATACGCAAACAATGAATCATGGAACACTACATCAAAAACTAATGATGTAATGTATGGTGATTAACCCAACATAATAAAAGAAAAAAAGAAAAAAAAAAAAAGAAAGACTTTCTGCTTCAAACAGATAGCTGCCATCGAAAAACAGGAAATCAGGGGCGCCTGGGTGGCTCAGTTGTTAAGTGTCTGCCTTCGGCTCAGGTCATGATCCCAGAGTCCTGGGATCGAGCCCCGCATCGGGCTCCCTGCTCAGCGGGGAGCCTGCTTCTCCCTCTCCCATGCCCCTGCTTGTGTTCCTCTCTCTCTGTCAAATAAATAAATAAAATCTTAAAAAAAAAAAAAAAAAAAGAAAGAAAAGAAAAACAGGAAACCAAAGAGACATCCTGGAGTTCTAAACAAGGTAAACCTTTCTCCTGACCAGAAATGCTGTTCTTCATTGCTTGCTTCATTGTGCTAGCTCTCCCATCAATTTGTGACTTTCTTAAAAGAGGAATTTTGTTAAAATTGTTAATCTTCTGTGCATAACACTGTGCTGATAAGGTTCTGTTAAACATACAGTCTAATGGATACACCTATATATTTATATATTTTTATATAACAATACAAAAGTGCTGTTTAAGTTTTATTACTTAAGAGAATGAGAATATCCATTTAAAAATATAATTATGTTCATTATAAAAATGTGATTTTATGTATACTATTACTAACAATGTTTTATCTTAGATCAGAATTAAAAATGCAAACTCTTACAAAAGAAAGTAAATTCACCTTTTTACATTTATACATAGCCTAAAAAAACAAAGAAAAGTTTTTCCTGTTTCTTAACCAATTTTAAATTTAGGTTAGTTAGTCCAAAGTAGCAAAACTGGTCTCCAGCTATACAACAGAAGCAAAGCAGCTTAATTTATGCAGAAAGGATGTTTTTTAGACTGCAAGTTGATTCTAATGGGTAGAGTAGTTTATTTTGGATTTTTGAGGTTATCCTGGAATATGTGGGAACTCAAGAAATTACTTCTTTGAAAGCTCAGGGCCATTTGTGATCTATTTTAAAAACAAACTTTCCAAAATATTATATTATGCTATTGCCTTAAATACTGAATCACGATAGCCCATACACTCAAATTTCTACAGCTATTTTAAGAATTAAATGGGATAATGAAGTCCTTTAAAATACTTGGCAACATAATAGAATCTCCCCCAAATGGCAGCTATTATTGTTGTTAGTATATTCGAATTTAACACATAAAGATGTTAGTTGACATATTCTCTGTTTCTATAGCTTAAACCAAAGTTGAGCCCATTGTTTATTTTTATAAATACAGTTTTATTGGAACACCACCATACTGAGCCCACACTCATTTTGTACATCATTTTTGTACAACAATGGTAGAGTTGAGTAGCTGAGATAAAGAGCATGTGGCCTGAAAAGCGCATGATGTTTATTATCTGGCTCTTTAAGAAAAACTTTGCTGACTTATCCCTGTTCACTGAATCTGTTTCCTATGTCCTTGCCTCAGCTGATTCTGTCCCAAATGCATGCCTTCCTCCACAGCCCTTTCCAGAAGGGGATGCTCATGCTCCAGTATCCCACATGGCCCATGTAGGATAGCATACGGATGAGGAAGAGATGCCCTGTCTATTACTCCTCAACACTCCTTTGAGGTGTATTCCATCAGGTTAAGATACCTTCTCATCTGACTCTCCCTGTGGCTGCCATCTATTAATCTCTCCATCAGTCCTTCCTGTATGCCCCTGCCTATGCTCCTTCCCCAAGAACGGGCCTCACACTGAATGATTTCAATGTCACTGTGAAGATTTCAGCCAACATCTTAGTCTGATAGCTCCTTGACATCTTGCCTTGACTCCATCATTATGTTTGAGCCAATCACATCCATATAACACTCCATATTTTATATTTAGTTATCCAGAATTATTCTGAAATCCTAAATCCTGCAGCCATTGACAGATACTTGAAGCAGGCAGAGTGTAAAGTTCCTCCAGGAAGCTCCCAACTATCTTAATGTTAATGCCTTGCTAGAAGGAAAAACAACCTTCACTTGACAATGGCAAGGTCTTTGGTATCCTGTGAGTCTTCTTTAACATAAGAAAATCCTTTTGAAACCTCCCTTTTCCTTACCTCCCCCAACCCCATAGTATATAATCAGCCACCCCTCATAACCCCGGGGCAGCAGCTCTTTCTGCCCACAGGTCCTGTCCCAGGGCTTTAATAAAACCACCTTTTTGCACCAAAACAAACAAACAAACAAACAAAACCCCAAAAAACAAAACCAAAACAAAAAACCTTACCTTCTCTACCTCTCTCAGCTCCACCAGCCTGGAAAATCTCCAGAGCTGGCTCAGTCTAATTGTTGCCTTTCTCCCCTTTACGCAAAGACTAAAAAAGGCACAGATCTGTCTAAATTGGTATGATTATGAATTTGTAGCCTCAGCTGGGTCTTCAGGATTGGAATTGATGTATCTTTAATTTGCTTTTTTTTTTTTTTTTTTTGCATTCTTCACAGGGTCCACACCTTCCCATTTTATAGTCTTGTTATCAGGCTGGATATAGACCTTGCTTTCTACTTCAGACAGCAATCACTTGACTGGGATTCCTTCAATGTTCTATCCTTGCTTTAGAAATTCACCTGCAAAAATTACTATTGGTCCATGTTTCCCTGTGCTTTTAATGACAACCCAATCTTTGTGTGCTGGATCTGCAGCAAAATTATACCCATTTTTCAAGTGTCAGGCTCGATATAATGTCTTCATGAGCTCCTGTCGCTGGTACTCCACAGCATAAAACACTTATTGTTTACTGTCTATATTTCTTGCTAAACTATAAGCTCCATATACCACATAGCAATTAGGGAGCATAACATCACAGTAGAAGTTTAATATAAATGATATTTTGTTACAGGCAACAAACCTCCATGAAGAGGGGAATTCATAAGTGACTCCTTAAAAGTTTCTTGATACCCACATAGATGCAAACATTCAATAGGTATATGCCATCAGTTCTTTTTCTGAAAAGTTTATGTGCAGGTGAATTGAATTTTTATTAACCAAATCCATTTTTAAATGTACTGGAGGAATTCTGGATATCTTAGAGAACTCAACTATATGGCAAATTGATTTTTTTTTTTAACATGGAAAATGCTTTTATAATAAAAATAGTCAAATTACTATTTTTTCTGTTTTTTTTTAAGTTTATTTTTTCATATATTGTATTTCTTAAAGTGTAGTTCAGCTGTATATGCATACCTCATTTAAAAGATAAATGGGTTTCTAAAGAGTTATATGTCAATCAATTTTCCATAAATATGTAATCACTGAATTCTGAGATGTATTTTAGAAATAATTTTTCACAATAAGAAAGTGGTCTCTGGATGTCATTAAAGTATTTAAGAATCAACTATTAACAAAGTTACTCAGTCAATAAGAAGTACTATTCCAAAACTCTAGTATGGTATGTAGGATGCTAGAAGATGCTTCTTTAATCACTAAACCTACCTGCTCCTGACCTGGTGTCTTCAGTGCAGGTGGTAACATCTCTGTTTCTAGCACAGAAATTATTGTATTATCTTTTTCAATTTCCCTCCTGCCCTCTCTTTGGTCTTGTTGAGCTGACTTGCTTACTTACAATCTTCTCAATCTGTGCTTGTTACACTTAGTAGGAAACAGACTAACACAACATGAGACAGGGAGAGAAAATGAGAGGTGGATAGGAAAATAGCAAGCTCAAAAGAGTAAGAGCGGGTGCAAAGGAGTTACCTTGGCAATGTGACATGGTGGGGACGTCACTCAGTCCGAGGGCGACAGAAAATGAGCCAGGCAACACAGTGACCAAAGAAACATTTAAGAAGCAGACAATGAATCAGCTTTGGTCAAAGTCAAGTAATTAAGGAACTTATGTTAATTTTCGTATTTCTAAAAGGTACCACCTGAGGTTCACCTTTACCTTGAACACTGATCTGCCTCCGAAGGGGCTGCTTACCTCTGCGAGGTAGAACTCGTCGTACTGCCGTCTGAAGCTCTCTCCTTTGTGGTAGTTGCTCGCGGCTACTATCACATCCACAGTCACCATGCTCAGAATGAACATGTGGAACACAGACGACCGCATCATTTGCTGAGGAGGCAAAACAGATACACTCTCAACAAAGACAGAAACCGCTCTAGGAAGTTACCCCAATTTTATAGAGAGGAAAATGGAGGCTCAGGAGAGTTAAATAACTTCCCTGCTGTCACACAAGTATTGCAGGTGGACCCATAATTTGGACCCAAGTCTACTGCCTCTACTGAGGTGAAATAATTAGGCATTCAAAAATAATGACTGTTATTATGATGGCTAGCATGTATTCAATGCTTACAACGTTCCAGGCCATACTATAAGTATGTTTTTTACTTTATCTCTTTTCATCTCCACTGTAGCCCTACACAGCAGGATATATTCCTCAGTTTTTCCAGTGAGTTCAGAGAGATTAAGTTATTTGTCCAAGATCACACAGCAAGTACACAGTAGAAGCAGGCTCCAAACCCAAGTCTGTTGAAGTCCATCCATGGTGGGGTAGACAATATATAAAAGGAGAGAGTACAGGCTGAAGGCCTCGGGCAGCAAAAAAAGGAGAGAGAAGCTGGCCTATGGAAAGGACCTGAGTGCGTAACAACAAACCACTAAATCACATCCCTTGGCACCAACTGCCCAGAGACTAGCGCCACCACGCATGGAGGCCTTGTTTCTTCTTGGCACATAGGGGCACGGATCCTTCCATTTGATCTGACCTGAGAATTCTTCAATTTTGGCAACTAAAAGCACCTGACTGAAGTAGAACCTGGGGATGGGAAAAGAGAAACAGGGCTACCTCCTCTGAGCTGCTGTCTCATGCATCCACGCATGTGACTTCACACGGCCTTCCATACCCTGCACTTGTCACTGAGGACATGGGCTCAGAGCCAAACTGCATGGAGTGGAGATTCTGACACATACAAGTTCTGCAGCCCTGGGCAAGTTAGCTAAGCCTTTCTGAGCTTCCGTTTCCTCATCAGCAAAGTAGAGACAACAGTGGCCACTCCAAAGGTTGTTACCATTTTAAATGAGTCAATATTTGTAAAGCGCTTAGAGCAGTGCTTGCATATTATAAGTGTTCTACAAAGATTTGCAATAAAAGTGCAATTCTGTGAATCCAGGCATTTTTTTTTTCTGTCCAGGAATGGGAGATTAATTGCCCAAGGTCAAAGAATTAATTATGCTGTGTATTTGACGGAGTCCAGGACCAAGGGAGATAAATAAAGGTGATAAGATCTAATAATTTGAGAGATGTCGGAGCTATTGGAAAAGCAGATATTTAGTAAGGGTCTGTGTATGGAAGCATTACATCCATGTGCCTTTGACTTTATAGGTAATACAAAATCAAATCCCAGGACTGCCAATCAACATATTTAAAGGCACACCAATTTGCTTGCAGAAACTGACCTTCATAAGACAGATAAGCAAATCAGCCAGCACATTTCTACTCTCATTAGAATTTGTATTGTTATTTGGTCTCTTGTGAGAGTTACATTCCATAACTATTATTCCTTTCTTATACTCTTTTCAACATAATGTTCTATTAAAAATATTTCAACGGAGTTTTACTTTATCTGCATGACAGAAAAGCCACAACTCTCTCTATTTTCCTTAGCTGTGGATTTGTGTCTTAGGTAAACTGTTATTACTAAAAGATCCAAACAAAGCTTTTAGCCACGGCTGTCAAAAAACTTTTAAATTGGTTTTGTAACTGCCACAGCTTCCTTTGGTGTTGCCATTATAATTAGGTTGTTTTTTGTCTGAATGTCTACATGGCCTTGTTGGTACAGAGTCATTAAAATAATCACTTACAATGGATTTTGATACACTATAATCACCACAGCTTAGCTGACTTTCTCCAAAGTAGTAACTTTCAAATATTAAATAAGAATTAAGGTGACCAGTATGTGCAGTAGCTAAATCTGAATATTAGAACCAGTAACTCTAGCTTTGACGTGAGAGCTAGTGATATGATTCACTTCAGCTCAATTCAATCCAACCCATGTTGGCTGGCTGTCAGTTTCCTTAATTAAGCAGAGGGCTAGAAACATCACATTTAGACTCATGCTTATATCTATAGGACAGTACAAATTTATACCCTTCGATTTTTTATTTTATTTTATTTTTTTAAAGATTTTACTTATTTATTTGACAGAGAGAGACACAGTGAGAGAGGGAACACAAGCAGGGGGAGCGAGAGAGGGAGAAGCAGGCTTCCTGCTGAGCAGGGAGCCCAATATGGGGCTCGAACAGAGGACCCTGGGATCACAACCTGAGCTGAAGGCAGACACTTAACGACTGAGCCACCCAGGTGCCCTCCTTTTACATTAATTTATATAAGAAAATAAAAAATCGGGGCACCTGGGTGGCTCAGTCATTAAGCATCTGCCTTCGGCTCAGGTCATGATCCCAGGGTCCTGGGATCGAGCCTCGCATTGGGCTCCCTGCTCAGCAGGAGGCCTGCTTCTCCCTCTCCCACTCCCCACTGCTTGTGTTCCCTCTCTCACTGTCTCTCTGTCAAATAAATAAATAAAAAATCTTAAAAAAAATTAATGTAAAGGGAAATGTTAAAGTTGAGTCAGTTCCACAAAATATTATGTAACTTGAGATTTTTCAGAATTATTTAACATGGATGTGGATATATATACACCTATGAACACACATATGCATGTTTGTGTATATGTATTTATACATTTATGTATATATTTCTCTATGTAACATAAAACTCTTTGGATCCTGTATACACATTCAACTTTTTATGGTTCCCTTCAATTGCTATGTGATTTTGGTTTATATTTTTAAAAAATCAGACAAGTTTTACATATATTTTTAGTTTGGTTTTGATCCAAGAAAAACCAATTGTATGTGACAGTTGGAATTACCAAAATACAAAGAAAAGACTATAACAGAACCATCCCCAAAGCAGCAGTATCTGTCAGGAATGCTTAGGAGCCTCAAAGTGTGGTCCCTGGACCAGGAGTTTCCTGGGAGCGTATTAGAAATGCAAACCATAAGAGACTCTTAATCTCAGGAAACAAACTGAGGGTTGCTGGAGTGGTGGGGGGGTGGGAGGGATGGGGTGGCTGGATGATGGATCCTGGGGAGGGTATGTGCTATGGTGAGCTCTGTGAATTGTGTAAGACTGATGAATCACAGACCTGTATCCCTGAAACAAATAATACATTATATATTCATAAAAAAAAAAAAGAAATGCAGGTTTTCAGGCGCTATCCTAAACCTACTGAATCAGAATCTGCATTTTTAACAAGGTCACCAATAATTAATGTGCATATTAAAGTGTGAGAAGCTCTGTTGTAGAGGATACTCCTTGAGTAGCAGTTTAAACTGCGTGACCTATAAATGTTTTCACAAATTCAGGATTTCATGACTCTGAAAGTCTATAATCACTGAATAGAATAGAACAATACTTGCTGGAATATTATGGTAATATGTTAGGATACACCACCACAAAATGAATGCCTACCTTCCCCCCACTCTTCAACTCCAAGATTAAAACCCAACTAAACCAGGTTTATGAAGAACAAAGTATGTGTTGGCTTTTCAATCATTTGGGGCGAGTTTTATGAAGACCCATCACAGACTCTTTCATGAAGTCAAGTGATGTCTAGAATCTGGAAAAGGCAAGAAAATTATTTCTTCCCTAGACCTCCAAAAGTAATGCAGTCTTCCTGAGACCTTCATTTTAGCCAGCTGAAACTCATTTTGGAGTTCTGACCTACACAACTATAAATAATATGTTGTTGTAAGTCAGTAAGTTTGCAGTAATGTGTTCCAGCAGAATAGGAATCTAATACAAATATTGTTTGTGATTTTGACATACACCAGTTCAATCATCTCCTCTGAAGCCTGACTGCATACAGCACTAGCGCTACAGAATTCTACCTCACCAAAGGACTCCACCCAAGGTGATACGTCAGTAGGGGTCTCTGTAAACTTTATTACTACAAATGTAAACTCATTATGGCAACTAAGGTTTACACCTTACTCTGTTTTAGAACGTGTAATGAGACAATGGGTCTGCAGCATGATGCTGAGTCCCAACTCAAACAGAAGAATGAGAAAGGTCACTTTTCTTTTATTAGTTCTGAGTCCTACCACGAAAGGAATGTTCTCAAGAGACTGTGAAGTCTACACCAAATATGGATAGGGATCCTCACTCAATTCAAACTGACACCAAGATGTATTATCAAAACAAGACCACCATTTGAGTGCTTGGTTTGTGGCAAGTTTCCTTCCTAGCATCTTGTGTGCTGATGTAAACATATCATTTAATCAACAACCCTGTGTGATAGATGTTTTGTTACCTCCTTTCACATATGAAGAAAGGACAAGGTAAGGATAAGTAGACTTCCAAACTCATAGAGTTAGAAAGTAGTCTCATATGTTTTGGGGTGCCCGGGTGGCTCAGTCATTAAGCGTCTGCCTTCGGCTCAGGTCATGATCCCAGGGTCCTGGGATTGAGCCCCACATCGGGCTCCCTGCTCAGTGGGAAGCCTGCTTCTCCCTCTCCCACTCCCCCTGCTTGTGTTCCCTCTCTTGCTGTGTCTCTCTCTGTCAAATAAATAAATCTTCAAAAGAAAGAAAGAAAGAAAGAAAGAA
Organism: Mirounga angustirostris; assembly: GCF_029215605.1. Taxonomy (NCBI): domain Eukaryota; kingdom Metazoa; phylum Chordata; class Mammalia; order Carnivora; family Phocidae; genus Mirounga; species Mirounga angustirostris. The sequence goes on along the minus strand of NW_026991711.1, from coordinate 10,328,488 downwards.
AGAAAGAAAGAAAGAAAGAAAGAAAGAAAGAAAGAAAGAAAGAAAGAAAGAAAGAAAGAAAGAAAGAAAGAAAAAAAAGAAAGAAAGAAAGCAAGCCTCATATGTTTTGAGTCCAAAGTAGGTGCTCTTTTGCCTTCTAATAAGCAGTCAAAATGCTTCTGACGCTGTTCTATGTATTAAAGAAGAACGAACAGCAGCTCCTTCACTAAGTGTTTGTGATTAAATAGAGGGAACAAGTTTGTGAACCTTGTATTTGAAAGCTGAAGATGACCTGTTCCTCACAGAAGGGGGTAAAATCTCCAGGGTGGGGAAAAATATCAGTTTGAAGACAGGCTGAACTGAGTTCAAATCTTGACTCTGTGCATGATTGAACCTCTCTGTGACTTAGTGTTTGTATATGAGAAACGAATTTGAGATCACCTACATCTCTAGGTGGTAACATGAATAGAAATGAGACTATTTAATATAGAGTCTAACACATAGCCAACGTCTTGCGCTCAGGACTCTTATTATTATTACTACTGTATTTGAAAACACTCTAAGCATTTAAAGGTAGAGATAGAATCAGTTGCTTATGGGGAAGGTAAGAAGGTACAATACGAGAAATCAAGCCAAGGAGATAATTAATCTTGAGAGGAACCGTGAAGGTGTAGAGACTTTTAGAAAGGTCTTATGCTATCCCATTTTTAGCTTGAGTGCTTCATTGGAGTTATTTCTATTAATTTGTTCAGTAATTTTGCCTATAAAACACTGCCTTAAAGATTCTGAAGACCCTGTAGGCAAACACTCAACAGATCAAAACTGTGGCCTTCGAGGCCACAATGAGGATAAATTAGGATAATGAATAGTACAGCTCAGAAATCAAATCTTTCTTTAAATTGCTGCTTGAGAGAATAAAATATCCTACCTTGGTAAACAAATTTCATGCACTGTACATTGTATCAACCATGTACTAAAAACTGTTTTAATTGTCCAAAATAAACATATTTGGAGAACAATGCAATTACACAATGATATTCTCAGAAACCATCTTGCATATGCAGCCATGAGCATAAGAACAAGAACACAGTGTTAAAGACCAAGTACATAAAACCTAAAATACATCTCTCATGTGCAAGTGGTGCATCTTTCGTTTCCCGTATTTAGAAGACATCTGGTATATGTTACTTCTAAAATCAATATATAAAATAATGCTGTCTGATATAGAGAATTGTTTAAAAAAAAAAAAAGCGAATGTATTTATAACAAGACTGAAAACAGAACCAGTAGATGTCCTGAGAAACTCTGCCTTTCCCATCTGCCCCTGGAGAGCCAGAGGATAGACGGAAATCCACAAGTGACTTCCCTCGAAGGTAATGAAAGTCTGTGATATCCGTGAATAGGTCAAGCCCTGACCGGGTTGCTCTCTTTCCTGGACAGTAAGCTGGGGGACTTCCCAAACATGGAAGTCAAATTGTAGAAAGAAGGAAGAGGAGGTTCCTAAGGTATTTTCATCTCTTGGCCAGCATGAGCCTATCTTTCACTCTACTCTGCAAGAGTAAGGTTAGAGGTTAAATCGTAAATTGCCACACAAGTATTTATTACTGTTATTAATATTTTTCAAACGCCAGCTCCACTGTGTGATGCAAACAAGATTTTAACGAAAAGTAAATGCATGCCCAGTGGAAAAGAAGTGCCACTAAGAAGGACCGACTATTAGGCTAGTAAGTCAGCTAGTCACATTTCTTCTAGCGTGTGCTAGAACAGCATCTACGTCCCTGCAGCCACAGCCTCGGCAGCGCCCTCCCACTCTGACTCTGGACTTAGCCATGTGGCTTGTGTTGGTAGCAAGACAACGGCAGAGATGATGTGAACAGAGATTCAGAAAATAGTCGGGGGTTGAGACTTATTCTTGCAGCTCCGTGGACCATCACACCGACATTCTAGGCAGGCTTGCTGCATGGAGCCCATGGGCCCCACCATCCCCTTTACCCCGAGAGTCAGCCATGGCCCCGAAGCAGAGATGCTAGCTGACGAGCTAGCTGAGGATGCTGGCTGACTGCAAATACAGGACGAGCCCGGCCAGGATCAGCTGAGCTAAAAATTCATGAGCAAAAATCAGTGTCTGTTTTATAAGCTGTTAAGTTTTAGGGGGGGGGCTTGTTGTTTAACCAAGCCTGTTTCCTCACCCCGGGCACAGAGCTAAATGACATTACTTAGCCTGTTAGCCTCGACGTGGGGCAGTAAGAGTGGTTCTCATCACCGGAATGGAATGGAAGTGATGTGTCATTTTGAAAGGGACAATTAAGAAAGGGCGTGCCTTCTCCAAACTCTTTCTCTCTTCTCCTCTATAGTGACCTTGGAAACTAGGTGCTTCAGATGGGATTATCAAAAATTTTACTCTCTCTCTCTCTCTCTCTATGCCATCTTGATTGAAGGTGGTTGGGGAACACAGCTGGCCCCACGTGTGGTGTGCTGGAGCTGCAACTGTGTAAATCTCTCCCCAGCTTCATGTTCAGTTAACCTCAAATTGGCCATAGTGGGCACACCATGGGAATTAGCAGAAGCTACCAGTCAGGACTCTTCCACGTCAAGATGGTTATTAAACATTTTAAACATTTGCAAGCACAGCACTGCCCCATGCCCAGCTGCCCCAGCTCTCTGGCACCTCCTTGTTACTCGAGGCTGGATGACATATGTATCATCCCATTCTGATACCTAGAGACCCATCATGACTCATAATGCCAAGGGCACTCACATAGACCCTCTCACTCTTGATCCTGTTTTTAGATGTATTGATGTGAAGTAAGTAAAACAAATTAGGACATTTGAGTTCAAGTAATTTTTTTTTTTTTTTGAGAGAGAGAGAGAGAGAGAGATGGGGAGAGGGAGAGAGAAATCTTAAGCAGGCTGCATGTCCAACACAGAGCCCAACACGGGCCTTGATCTCACAACCCTGAGATCATGACCTGAGCCAAAATCACTAGTAGGATGCTTAACGAACTGAGCCACACAGGTGCCTCTCAGGTACTATAATCTTCTATCTGTATATTCCAAGGAGCTGCACCATTCAGCCTTGGGCACAACAGGACCCAGAGTGATGACTGCCCGATGAGGCTACTGCACATATTCCAGCAATAAGCCTCCATAGTGACCATCCCTTCCCCAGATCCTCTGATTCTGACTTACAGTCAATTATAAGTGAAATGCCAGACTGCAGGTGCTAACATTTTCTACTTTCTCACTAGCGTTCAACAGGCCATAGAGTTACCAGCTAATCTCACCAGATTTTCACAAAAGGTGCTTTCTTAGTCTTAGTTATCAGTATTGTTGTGAGTTTCTCTTTGTCTTCATGAGTACTTTAGTGAGAAGTTAGGAAGGTCCACAGCAAGGCTGCTAGACAGGGGACCTTACACTATGATGATTTTAAGGTCTTTGGACACTTCAATCGACATTCCTGTAGCTAATTAAAATGTCTATATGTAGAATCACTTCAAATTTACTCATATGTTTATTTTTATTTTTAGTATTAACTGGTAGACAAGTGAACATAAAACTTTTGCTTTAAATTCAAGAGGGGAATCACAAATTTGAAAATGAAATTAAATAGCGGTCATTTTCAACAAATTTTAGATCTGACACAGTGAAGGGCTTAGGTTGTTACATTTGATGAACACAGAGTTAAACAAGAATTTTTGAACTAGATAGTATCTTCAAGTGGGTGATTCATTTTGAGATACTTAAATTATTGAGGAAAGAGAGAAAAACAAATTTGAGGGGTTGAAAAAACAGGCAGGAACTATACTGACTATGAAATGACACGTTTTTTTCATCAGCTGTAGGGCACGGAGGGAGTCACACTGCTCCTCCAAACCCTTCAACTGCACTAACTGTGCTGAAGACAGAGATAAATACATAGCAATTTCAAACCTTAGCTGAGGACTTTAAGGAGGGCCGCATATTTAACCCCAGAAAATCAAGGCTCAGAAGAAGAACAACGTACCCTTCATTTTTTCCAAAGGTGACAATGTAACAAATATTTGATGGAAATTCATCTCCCAAGACTGTATTATGAATGCCTGGCATAAGTTGGTAAATGTCTCCTGGTTAATATAAATGTAAATATCGAAGAGTCATGGGACTTATTCAAACTAGAAGATGAAAATATACAACAATATAGGAATTTAGTTTGGGATAATCTGAAACGCAAATAATTTTAAGATGTTTTGAATATTTCTTTCTTCCATGAGGCCCCAAAATCAAAGACACCGAACCATTTAATCAACAGAAGATAGATAAATAAACAAAAATAGTATTAATTTTATCTTATTTTTATCATGTCTGGTCTCTATTCTAAATATAATTATAATTTGAAATGCATATATATTCTATTTGTATATATAAATATGTAGAATGTATATTTAAATATATATGTATATAAATATATAAAATATATATACTTACATAAATATATTTTTTATATATATACTATATATATATTTATATATATAAAATGTTTAGAATTGAAAAGTTACACAATCAGCTCCTCTCTTTAGTTAATTTGGCCATAAATGGTTTCAAGACTATAACAGGTCTCTTTCAATTAGCTTTTTTTTTTTTTTTAAAGATTTTATTTATTTATTTGAGAGAGAATGAGATAGAGCGAGAGAGCATGAGAGGGGATAGGGTCAGAGGGAGAAGCAGACTCCTCGCTGAGCAAGGAGCCCGATGCGGGACTCGATCCAGGGACTCCAGGATCATGACCTGAGCCGAAGGCAGTCGCTTAACCAACTGAGCCACCCAGGCGCCCTTTCAATTAGCTTTTTAACTACCTTCTTATAGTTTTGGTTTGTGCTGTTTTGGCTCTAGATATTTTATTCTTCCTGTTCTTAATTCCCATTCCAGGTTCTTATAGAATACTTTTTATTCCTTTTTTTCCCCAAAAAAACTCTTCCTCCAAGCCAGCTGTTTTATGTTCTGCTCTTAGAGACGAAGATGGGAGTGTGTCCGCACACCCCAGTGTCCAGGAGGGGTGTCATGGGCCTCTGCGTAACAGGAGGGTGAGAATTTGTGTCTGCTGTGTGTGAGGTGGTGTAGTTCTGTACATGAAAGCACATGTATGTGTACACTCACATATAATCCCCCAAATATTTGCCAAGCACTTATCATGTGAAAGCTATAATGGAAGCAACCAGAAGTAGAGAAGAAAGTGACCAAACTGAACTGAGGCGTCAGAGATCAACCACTGTATTGAGGAAGTTTTGTTTGACCTGATTTTGAAGGTAGGGCCATTAGATTGGGATGGAGGGGGGATGAGTCAAAGAAATTGAAAAGACTGAATTAATGACAGAATTGTGGACAAGTCAGACTCAGGGAGGATGATGGGGGTGCATCCTAGTTCTAGAGAGGCAGGAACAGCCCGTTTCTACGTGGGAATGGGTCAGGGAGAGGTGTGTTTGATTTTTCAAGATGAGAGGAGCGGGCGCCTGGGTGGCTCAGTCGTTAAGCGTCTGCCTTCGGCTCAGGTCATGATCCCAGGATTCTGGGATGGAGTCCCGCATCGGGCTCCCCGCTCGGCGGGAAGCCTGCTTCTCCCTCTCCCACTCCCCCTGCTTGTGTTCCCTCTCTCGCTGTGCCTCTCTCTGTCAAATAAATAAATAAAATCTTTAAAAAAAAAAAGATGAGAGGGGCAACGTGCTCATGAGAACAAGTGGGCGCATGTCTGTTGGACTCTTCGGGACACTGCTGAGATGCAGAAACAGGGCTGGAGCAACTGCATCCCGCACACTGCACTAGACATTTTATGCGCATCATTTCCAATCCTTACAAACCCCCAAGAGATGTCATTATCCCCATTTTTCAAGTCAGCAAACCGAGGCTCTGGGAGATTTAGCAAATCGTCCCAGGTTCTCCTGGGCCAGTCTCAGCTGGGCCACACCATCTCGTCACCTTGGTCTGTAAGCACAGCAGAGGTTTGCTTGTGGATGGAAGCTAAATTCTCCTGGGTTCAATCAATTCTTGAGATTGTCTGACAGTTCCTGGGAAGGTTCATTAACGAGACAGACGTCTGAGAAGTGCCTCGCATGTCACTTTATCACTTAAAATACACACATCACACAGTCCACCTCCCCCAATCTTTGCCTTCAATGGAAATGTTCTCAGAAAGCATTAAAACACTAGAGTAATAATTTTGCCACCATTTGACCTACTTATGGTTAGAGCCTATTATCTCTGTTCTTTACAGATGGAGGCACAAGATGCTACAGAGAGAAACGGAGCTCGAGCATACTTCCATTTTCTTGTCAGTGATTTTCTTTGCAGTAATAGATCACTGGGTGTGTTTGGGAAGATGGCTCAACTGTGCGGCCACATCTGTCAAATTGTCAAGAGACGAAAACGCCTACCTGAGAGGCAGGAGAAAAATGGCTTGTCACAGCGCAGCTGGGGACCCATTTAACAGAACTTTTTATCATGCACGAGAGTGACCTCTTCGTGCAGCTGTTGCTGAGGCTAAAATAGAGTTTAAACAGCTAAGTAACTGGTTGATGTGAAAAGAGTCAACTATCACTTCTCCCTTTTCTGAGATGCACAATGAAGCATACACTGAAGACACTTTCTAAATGGTTTCGGTAATACCACCTAAGAGAACTGCACCATCACCTGAAGAGGGGAGAACTGTAGAGTGTGCATCCAGATGCCAAGCACTAATATTTCAGACATATCTTTCTAATATCTCAGTGTCTTCTCCATTAGACAGAAGTGATACGCCCTTTAGAGTTGCACAGAATTTCTGAAAATTGTTTGGAAAAAATCAACAGGTAAATGGGCTTATTTACAGAATGAATAAGCAATCTACAGAAAGTGGCCTATAAATCTATTCAAAAAGTGCTCAACTTCCACAGACTGTAAATCAGGGAGATCTAAACTGAATGTTGTATCTCCACACCATCAGGTGTAAAAGTCTGATAACATCAGTGGTGGACAGGATGCGAAACACTGATAATTGCTACAAGTTGCCACTAGGAGTAGAAAGTGCCATCTTCCCAGTCAGTAACCAGCTACGTGACCTTCACCAAATTACTTAAGCTCTCTGTGCCTCATCTGTTCCACAGAGGTCAAAACAGGTCACAGGGAGCCTTTGTTCCCTCCACAGAGGTCACAATAGCACCTACAACTGTGGCATGTGTGAGCACGAAATAACTGAACACCTGGAACGTGCAGCGTGGCTGACACAGAGGGGGTGGTCCACAAATGTGAGCTGTTATTATTTCCAACGGTGGATACAGAGGTATTCTTCCCATCTGTGTCTCCACATTATTTCATAATCTTTTTAATGCAAGGAAGGGATTGAATATTATATTGTGAAATGCCTCTAATTTACAAATTATTCACTTATAAATACAAGGAAATTAGGTGGTGTTTCTTCAAAGGAACTATCCTATACAGGGTGATTTGAACTTCAGGTCAGACCATAGTGGTCTATTTGGCCCTTACAAGACTTCTCAAGCCCTGCAAGACTTCGAAGTTTAGTAGGGAACCTATCCCTGAGTAATAACTCCTGAGGTCAAGTCCCACTACTCATATGGCCAAAAAGTTAGGTCCCTCTCCACCCGCTCCATGAAGCTCCCAGGGGTGTTCAGCAGTGGCTCTTGTAGACAGAGACGAGGCAAAGTCTTCAGAAGGGATTAAGAAGGGAAAATTACTTTGGGTTCCTACTGTAGGAACACTTCACTTAAGTGGACTTGCTGCTTCCATTCCATTCCCATGACCAGCTGCCTCTGGCCAATCTCCCATTTGGGGAGGTCTACTATGAAACTATAGTCTCCCAGCCTCACACCCATCTTTGGATGTTTCCTTGGTGAGTCTCTTTAGAGCTCTTGAATGAGAGGTCACCAAACTCAGTTGCAAACAGCCATATTTGGGCACTGTGCAAGAAACAGAATAAAGCCAGCCTTCAAGGAGAAAAACAGAGGCAGATGCATGGACAGAAACAAAGATGAGAAATTATGTGTCAGCCCACAGAGAGTGAGAGAAAGACAAAGAAAGCATAGCTGCGTGACAGGTCTGACTATACGCAAAGGCTCCCTGTGAGCCTACGATCTGTTCCTTGCAACCAAACAATTCTTGAGTGGGACATAAATACTCACTTAATCCTCACAGCTGAGGAAGGAGGCACTATCCCTATTTTACAGAAAAATGCCCAAGGTCTTACTAATTAATAGCAGAGCTGAAACACGTCTGTCTCCAGAGCCTACTGTCTAAGAGGCTACAATATGGTGACTTATTCTCCTTCTGGAACAATGCTGTGCTGGGTGTTTCTTCATGGAGTGAAGTAAGGATGTCTGTAGTTGGGGAGGCAGGGGTGAGAGGTAAGGGAGTCAGGAGTCATGTGCTTGAGGCAGTTGCAGACAAAAAGAAAAGGAAACCAGGTCTAGGGCTTGGCTCATCCCTATTCTCAGGCTTTTCCTTGTCACTTGGAGTCATCTTGTTCCTAATAAGGGCCAATGGCAGGAAGGGGTGGGACCCCAGATGATGAGCGCATCAGCAGTGCACAGGGAAGAAGAGAAAAAATCAGAAAGACATTCTAGGCGGGACAGAGGTGGAGAGAAGGGGTGTTTCAGGGGCTATAGGAGGTTTGCTTATTTGTCCTTAAGTTAGGAATGAATTTATAAGGAATTGCATAGATCTCCTGGGGCTAAGTTCCTTAGTAAACATGGTATAAATTTCATTAATAACTAGCTAAACACGAAAAATGTCCTAGTAAAATTAAGTTAATGAAGTTAACACGAAGTTAATCAACTAAAAAGTTCAACAAGTGTTACCACAGAGTTCATCACTCACAGCCTAGAAAGTCTTGCTCTGAACTTACGGTTTTGCAATTAAATTTAAGAGCAGATGCATTTTCATTTATTATGAAAACAGAAAAGACCACCCTAAGGATGCCAAATTGAATCCTTTTCCTGAATGCCTGTGTACGACTCCCGATATGGTTATAATTATAGCTATGATTACACTTAAAATTTGTGTCTCAGAACACAGAGTAGGTTTTGTAGACTTTTTAGTTGCAGACCAAAGGTGCCTATTGTTTCTTCTACCACTGGCTCTATAGAGCCTATCATTCTGTAGAAGAGTAAGAAGACCTCTGAGTTTCCTAACTCATTTGATAGCTCCATAATCAGCTATGGAATAATCCTCCATAATCAGAGGAAGCAGAGCTACCACAATGATTGCAACATTGGAAATGAGGGAAAATATGTGTGTATGTAGCAATGTAGGGAAACAATAAAAAAACTAATCTTGTTGCTCAGATCCTGTCACTGCTCAATGGAATATATAAAATCTTAATAGATTTATTGCTGCAAGGCAAAAAAAAATGTGTTTGTGTGTGTGTATATATATATATATATATATATATGCATGCTGCATATATATATATATATCTCCATCTTTTAGATACATGCATACATACAGAGAGAGAGAGAGAGAAACAATTATACATCTAACACCCAGAATCAAAGAAGCATCAGTCCCACCATGTATTTAGTTTAACTGTAGAGGGAAGATTTAGCCACATCAATCTACCCTATTTTATTAAAGTAGTTAATTACTTATGGTTGGCAGGAAAGACATGTAGATGTTCATACCAATAAAAGAGACTAGGATACAGAAAACAGAATAGAAAGCAAAAATATAAGAAATAATACCAATGAAAAGAGTATGCAAATCCAAAGCAATGTCACCTGAAACAGGACAGAGATGGTTTTTAAATGTCCTTCACTTATAAAGGCATTCAAGCCAGTTTCCATTTATGTTGAATTGGTGGTTTTAAAATTTTGAAATTTTGAAAACATAAAATTTATGGAAAGACTATTTTGGAATAATTGAAATTTATGCACAACTTACTACTATACAATCTTTGTGAACTAAAGTCATATTTACGGCAACTTATTTCATGGGTTACCTATTTTATCAGATCAGTAGGATATTTGGGTTTTTGTGTAAAATATTCTGTGTTTTAAACTTGAGGTCAAATTTTATTTTATTTATTTATTTTTTTTAAAGATTTGATTTATTTGAGAGAGAGAATGAGACAGAGAGAGAGAGCATGAGATGGAGGATCAGAGGGAGAAGCAGACTCCCTGCCGAGCAGGGAGCCCGATGCGGGACTCGATCCTGGGACTCCAGGATCATGACCTGAGCCGAAGGCAGTCGCTTAACCAACTGAGCCACCCAGGCGCCCGAGGTCAAATTTTAAAACAAAGTTCCACTCTCAGGACAAAATCAACAGTTCCTTTAATACTCAGATGGGGACTCTGGATGACCAGTTTACCAACTCTCAGATATTTATTCATACATCATTTTTCTGATTTATTTCAGTGATGGCAAAATTACTAAGTCAATTTAATTATAGCTATTCATATGCTTCATTCCAATAAGTTTGACTTTTTTGGTTGAGATAGGAATTGGTTTTGGTTCTTTTCAACTAGGTTATTCCTAAATCTACATTTCTAAATTCCTACCTATTTATTTCGCATGCTGAAAAGTTAAAAAGAATTCAGAAAGCCATGGGAAATAACAGAAGTCATGGCTAGGTCCTGTCCAGCCTCTGCCACCATGCTGGAGAAGAGACAGGCTGACAAAAGCATCCAAAATTATCCAACTTTGATGGGTATTTTCTACAAACAAATCTCAATGTACTGCTTGTTTTAGACTTAGAAATAAACACTTGTATAGAAATAGTGTTATTGCCATCACCCACTCAATTTCTGGTTCCCTACAACCAGACCAAGAGGACAAATAGAGCTGCTTCTATATGAGAAGACAAATGATTACTTGCACAAGCCAAGAAGGCTCTACGTCCTTCTTTCACTTGCTTGTTCTCTTGTTTGGTAAACAGTAATTGAGGAGTCTCTTCCATGTGTCAGGAATCATTGTGGCAGTGACCACGACTGCTGTGGTCCCTACTGCCATCGAGTTTCCTCTGGTTGGAGAAACAGACTTTAAATAATGAATTATACCATTTTAATTTATTTTATGAAAATTATGACAAACACAAAAGAAAAGCATAGGATGATGTGGAAATATACAACCAGGGGAGCTGATCCCCTATTCTTTGAGGATGAGGAAGGCTTCCTTAAGGAAGTGACTTTTGAGCTGAATTCTGAGTGGCTCAGGAGAGTGTTCTAGAAAGAAGAAACACGGAAAAATGACAGTGCCTCGTGGAAGCAGAAATGATGTTTTTGTAAGAGATACACAGAGTAAATGCAGGAGTAATGGGTCTTAGAAGAACTGGCTCTTATTGTTGACCTCTAGGCCACCTCTGGAAGGGGGTGAGGGAGGATAAGCTGGAAGGAATTCAAGCAAATACTTATTTTTTAATGTCATTTCTATAGTTTAATGTATGTTTTAGGAGAATGTAATATCACATTTTGCCCATTTTAAAAATAAAAAGAAGTGATATATTCTACTGTTTGTCCTTGAGGGTGTCCTTGAGAGATCATTATAGCTCTAGACAGGAGTGAGTGGATGATTCAGATGAAAATTTCCTTGTTACCTAGCTTTAGATGGCATTAATCATTAGTAAAAGCCAATGAGTATTTCATGACCATTTTAAATATTTTTTCTTAATTTTTTCTCTTTTAATTAATTGATGAGTGGTTAATCAATTTTTCACTCAGACATGAAAATGTACTCTCTCTATTCACAGCTCATGCTCACTACAAACAGATTGATCCCTTGGCCATCCCACTTTGCATCTGTACTCGTTCACATCAGCTCTTCTGGAAAGCTTGATTTAGGACCAAACATGTAAAAGCTGAGTTGAACAAATGTCAGACTTTATTCACCTTCATTTCAAACCATATGTATCATCATTCATAAAACTTATCAAGCATGCTGCCATATTCACAAACATGTCTAATATGCAGGTCTCTTGGATGCCACATTGACATAATTCTAGCCTAACATCTACCCACCTCTCCACTGACCTTCATTTTCCTATATCCCTGTATAGTTCTGTCTCCTCATTACACTCTCCTGGTCATTTATCTCTTGCCATCTCAAATCTCTGTAATAAAGAAGCTAACTTGCTTTCTAATTCCAGATTGCAACCTTGAGGCATCTATTCACAAGTATTTAATGCAGGTATTAAAGATTTATTTTATTTATTCATTTGAGAGAGAGAGAGTGACAGAATGAACAGGGGGTAGGGTCAAAGGGAGAGGGAGAAGCAGACTCCCCGCTGAGCAGGAAGCTCCATGTGGGGTTCGATCCCAGGACCCTGAGATCATGACCTGAGCTGAAGGCAGGCGCTTAACCGACTGAGCCACTCAGGTGCCCTTTAATACCTTTTAAGCAATGTATTCAGGGTCCCAGTCAGACTCTGATTTGGTACTCATAGCAGGCCTGATTATTTCTATTACAAACTTATGTTTCCCTGGCATATTTTTTTTCCCACTGGATAAAGCATGGGACTAGGAACCAGAAGACCCAGGTGTAGGTCCTGGCTTCTCCATTTGGTTGAGGTGCAACTTTAGCTCACCCAGGCCCTCTGGATCTCCACCTCCTCATCTATGAAGGCTGAGGGAGCATGCTGGTCTTTCTCCATCACTGGGCTGTACCGAGTGAGGGCCTTCCCTGACCTCGTTGAGGAGTGAGGACTCCAAAATGTATATTCCCTTAGCATCCAGCATTACTTCTTTGAAATCCTCATTACTCTTGCAATTGCTAATTCAATGCTGGTTTTTGTCCACCCACCCTGAAGTACCCTTCAGTAAGCTCCACGAGGGCAGGGGCTGTGCTTTTCTTGGTCAGGACTCTCTTAGCATCAGTAAATAGCGGCCGATGGATTACTAAGTGAAAGTGCGTTTTAGGCAAGAAGCTACAATTGCTGTCATTGTTATGACCGTCAGTAGCAATGGTAATACTAGAAGTAGTTGTAGGATTTAACTATTAGCACTGTCACATCCAATATACAACAGAAAGAGAGCCACAACATAATATGAGATATCATCAATATTCAGTGTAAACTCTTCCTCGCCATTCTTTTAACTGACAGGAACAAATCACTACATGATTCAAAGGCCATATGAACGTAGCTCCCTGTAATGGTTCAGAGTACAATATTTTGCTTCTCATGTAGTAATCCTTGAAATGCACAATGAGCCCCCACCTCGAGAATGACCCAAAAGAAAGAAAGAAGGTGTATTCTAATGCTGAAGCAGATGACAAAGCCTTTCCGAGTTTTGGGGAGGGACATAAGCAACTACAAAAATCAGTCCCTTGTGAGAAGAGGATTTGTAACTGAAAACCAGAGGGAAGAAAATAAAATTCTCCAGGAGGAAGAGTCAATTTTCAGTCCCTAGGATGGCGTGGCTTGACTTTTCACCCTTATAAAGAGTAGGGAAGTGGACAGAGTGAAAAGGCTGTGGGGTGGGAGGGATGCTCCTTTTGGAAAGGTGACATGGTTCTGAATAAGTATTATTGATATTTTGGGGCGGGGAGGGGAGCAAAACATGAGAAGGTGCCAGTGTAGCCCACCAAAGCAAAGAAGGAGTTTATTGGGCTTTAAGTAAAGCTCAGGGCAGTCCAAAAATCCATAGGCCCGAAACCCGATGGGACATCCCCTGATCACTTCCCAGGACTTGGAACCCATGTGCAATCCCGGAGCCTTGTGTTTGCTGCAGGTGCACCTGTTAAGGAAGCAGCTCTATTATGTCACATTGCTCAGCTTGCAGATGCCAAACAGACTACCTCTTAAGACATTCCCTCCCAGGTACTTGGTAAGGTACTCAATTAAGTGAATCGTGATTGTGACTGCCCTCCCTTAAATAATTCAGGCCTTTGTAGAGTACTTTTATAACATCCAATATGACAACAAAATTCTTCACTGATTTAATACTGTTGGCATGATGTTATTACTTGTGATGTTATTACCTTCATTCACTTGAAATTGACCAAATCATGCCATGTATCTAAAAAATAAATAAATAAAAGGTGGGTCCTGGGAATATGGAATGGCGTCAAATACTGTCCCTGACCCCAGGACCATAAACTTGGGCAGACCTAGAGTTTGGAGAGCAGTGGACTTCCTTGTATAAAATAGAAGTCACAGATCTTTTTTGCTGGGTGAGTTTTAAAAAAAGTATTGTACTGCACCTGGAGGCAGGCTGGGGCGCGTCCCTGGGGCTTGTTGACATCCACGGCTACCAGCTGCCATCCACCGGCGGCGTCTTCATGAAACATCTTCAAGACAAAGAGGGAGATGAGTCAGAGACACTTAATACAGAACATCATGAACTCCTACTTTATGTCTCCAGCTTCTACCGTTTTTATGTTATCAAAGATTTGTCTTTTTGTGGATTTATATTTAGAACCTGAGTCATTCCAATTATGTTCACTGGAACACCGAAAACTTAAGTGAATAATAATCTAACAAGAATAATGGCAATAGCTAGCCTGCATTTATTGAGCATTTGCTATGCATCAGGTCCTTTCTGCTTTACATGTGCTTTGCATATAATTGCCCAAATATTCTTCTCAACGAGACTTGATAGGACGTATTTTATCCCCATTATACTGGTGATTATTACATATTAGACCTGGGGAAAAAATAAAAATTAGAATTCCAAAGCATTATGTCTAGTATGTTTTTGACTGGGAGTGGTGACTTTTTATCTTTATTTACTGGACATTCCTCACCGAGTCAACAGAAAAATATTCTTGGGATAAATAACAGAAGAACTGTGCATGTGGCACAGGGAAGGAGACTGGTTATTTTAATGGTAGAAGACTGACATGTCACTTAGTGGACTCTGCGAAATTATTTTAATGATGCCAAATTAATCTGCTCAGCAAAAATTTTATGTATTTTGTCTTAAAATACATAAGTGATGAAATTCAGAATGGTATAGGATACTAAAATCTGATATTCATTGAATGGGATACCTGGATTGTTGGATGCCTGGGTTATTATCTTACTGCATACTCTACTCCCTCAAAAATTAGTCATCCGTCAATATTACACCCAACTGGAAGACATTTCCCACTTATAAATATTTTATGCTAGTATATTTTCTTTCCAATTCCTTTTGTGTATGTAGGGGTAGGGGTGTGGTTGAAAGTGAGATAAGGTGGAATTAAGGATTTTTATTTTTCTGAGACACTAACTAGAAGCTATGTTTATTCCTGCCCAAGACCACAGTTTCACACACATAACTAAATATTTTCTTTGCCATACTTATTCATGCCCTCACATTAGTCTGTGTTCAAAAGGGTAATTATTGATGGAAATATGAGATAATGCAAAGATGCCATACCTAAGATTCCTGGCAGTAGAGGTAGTAGATTATTTGTACAAAGAAAACTTGTGAGGTGGTGAGGGACAGTGCCAAAATCCATAGACCTTAATATGTATTTCTTTTTATTAGAAAACATTTTTTTAATGGTTAAACTGAGAATTCTCAACAATGCCAACCTACAAAGATCCACTCAGAAAAATGGTGTATCAGATGTTCATGCGTCCTAGAATCAGTACTTTCCGAAGATTGCACTGAGGGCTCTTTGCCAAGTATGCTACTTATTTCATCCTTTCCAACATATACAGAGAGCACCTACTATATGACATTCTACAGAATACTGTTACACATATGCTCAATTTAATTATTCCACGAAGCATTATCCTGACTTATTTTTACATTATGCTGTGCTCACCACAAGTGTAGCTACCGTCTGTCCATATATACCATATAAGTATTTTTAAATGACAAAATGGAGGTGCATATTTGCCCAAAGATCCTTTGATCCAAGATACCAATTACCAACTGTTTTTCTTAGGTGCTATGTACAGGATTCTGATTCCCTTTAGAATGAATTTTGAAAGGTACTCTTAGTGGTAGAATCAAGCACATCCCCGTGAATAGGCTCATTCTGAGAATTCATACATTGGTTGAAATGCAAACCTTTTAAAGTGCCTTTTAAAGTTGCTGTCAAAATTCTGGGTGTCTCCTTTTAAGGAGAAAAGACAAAAGCAATCCTGTCAGTCACTAGCTAAAAATCTTCTGTACATGCATCCTATACTCTCTTATCGTTGCACAAAGGATCCCTGGGGCATATATTTGCTTTGATCAGTAGCAGACTAATTTTCTCTGTTAAATTATTTTTTTCCAGTTGACCAAAATCAAATGAATCAATTTAATTGTCAGTAAAACTGTTCTCTCAAGGTCACTTCTTTGTATAAAATGAAGTGACGGAAATGCAGACATGTTTGATGTCTAATTTCTCTTTAGTCTCCTGAATTATACGACAAAATTTAGATTGGTTAATGTAACAGTTATGTGAGGTAGAAAACAGGATATTCAAATCCAGGAATCCTCAGGGCTCAAGTCCTGTCTCTCCATATCCCTCAATGTGACCCTGCTGGACCATAATTTGTATATACATACTGATTGCCAGAGCCTGCCTTGAGTCTCTTATCAGTATACGTAACAAAAACGTAGACTTTGTGGCCTAAAGTTGAACAGTTCTTTCAGTTCTTCTCCAGGCAAAGTGAAATAAGCTCATCCGCACCATGAATCGGCGTAGATGGGAAGACCACATGACTGGTGACAGATGTCTGAGGTGAAGCATCTAAGGAGTGAGAATAAAGGCCTGGGCTAGAGAAATGTTAAGTCCAGGACACTTTCTAGTAGCACGTCTGTCCCTCCCAACATCCAGCTCTGGTGCAATACCCCTGCGCACGTGTGGCATGGGTAGGCCTACTGTGGACTGATGTGGGCACCATTGTGTCACAGATGAATGAGTCTCTTGGCCTTTAACCCAACAGCTAACTGAGCTGGTGGCAACAGTGACCCATGGCTAGTAATTATGCAGGTATGAAAGCCACTATCCCCATCAGAGCTCATGCAAACTAATGATTACCACTCTGAAATTTTCCACTTCATTTTCTCTTTGTTTTCCTGTTACACGTTTGTATTACGGTCCCCGCAAGTCCTTTGGCATTAATTTTTTCTGTAATGTGTTTCGATGCTGTGATTCGAAGGCAGGTTGCTTTGTTATTAAAAATTAAAAAAAAAAAAACAAAAAAACCTCCCAGTTCTCATCACTGGTTCTCTTTTGCCTCTGAACAGTCCATATTAGAGCCAATTCCTCTTAAACTGCCTAAGATCTCAGAAAGTCCGTTTTTCATCCCGTTAATATGTATAATTTTCTCTCTAAACACACAGCCCTCTTGGAGGAGTCAATGGACTCAAAGACCCCACCAAGCCCACCAAGCCTGGGCCCTCTGTGGCTCTTCTGTGAGGATAACTTAACATAGAACAACTGCAAATGTTCCACATGCTGAAGAGTGGCAAGAAGTGTCGCCATTACTGAAAAGCTGTGTCCTGTGCAATAAAAGGCCATCTTCGTTTTCATTTCCTTAATGCCTACCTGTTTTACTACAGTTAGAAACTGATGATTTAGTGTTTTAAACAATTCAATGAGAGGCCCTTGTGCGCAGAGTTCTGTCAGATTTTACAAATGTAACAGGCTCTCAGGAAATGATGCGCCCCCCGCCGCCCCAGACGCGAAAGCCTCCGGGCCACTCGCCGAGCGGCTGGCGACCGGCTGGGCGGGGCCTGTTGCCAGGCAGCCCGAGGGCTGTTCTGCCGAGGCTCGGCCTGGAGCTCCGGTTGCCTAGCAACCGGGTCCTCAGCCACAGCATTTTTCTCCATCAAGGTTTTTCACGGTCCTCTGTGTGATGACCTCTGCTGAATACCTAGACGCATTACCTCTGAATTACCAACGTATTCCTCCTGCTTAGGTATAATTTTGCATCAAAACCATTTTGCACAACTTCGTCGAACGTCCCCTTCGCATTTCACTTTCTGTTAGAACCGCTGGCTGATGTGGGGGCGCTTCCCGAAACTACTCTCTCAGCTGTGGCTTTACAAATACGAGTTACTGAATGAGCATGATGTGGTTTTAAAGACATCTCAGGTCATCTCTCAGGAACACTGAATGTGAGTTCTGCGCTGAGTTCATAGATCTATGCTCCATTTAGTTCTCAATGCCGATAGCAGAAAACACACCTTCCAGAGGTTGTCACCTGACTTAAAGGACAGACCAGAATGGACCTGGAACTTCATTAATTCTCATGGTTCACTGGAGGAGATGACAGAAGAAATAAAAACTAGGTTTTTTGGGTTTTTTTTACATGTCATCTGTGACATAACTTCATAACTTTAAAAAAATCTTTCATGAAAATTTGAATAGTTGCTTGCCAGAACTGAATAATATTAATACTATTTCATCTATAATGAGTTGGCCAGATGATTCAAACTTTCACAACACCATCAAGATGCTGCATAGGGCTTTTTCAAATATTAGCACATTTAATAGCATTTTTAACATATAGTTAATAAAAGTTCAATTTGAAGATTTTCACAGTAAAATTTTTGCCTTGGCTCTTTCACAAATACCTTTGTCCCCAGACCACTATTTACAAAGTCCTATTAAACTATTTACAAAGTTATATTAAATTTCTCTTAAAAATGAATATTAAAATAATGAGTCACAAGCATTAAAATCATTTCATTCTTGATTCAGGAATTTTTTCTCTCTCTCTTTTATAAAGATTCAAATTAGACTAAGATATATAAACCTTCCCTGCCTCTTTCTAAACACAAAAACAGAACCCCCCAAACACACACACACACAAAACCAACCAAAATTAAAAACAAAGACATTGGATCTGGATTGCCCTTCAAAGTAGTAACTGCCCTGATACTTATAATTAAATTCTAGGGCACTCCCAATTTCTTGGGAGTATAGGGGCACCCTTCTGAATATATAGTGATTCCTCAAAAATCACAGGTATGCATTATGGAGTCTTCTTCATAATTTACCATACTGTGATTGGCTCGTTCTGAATGAAATATACCTTACATTCCCCAAATAATTCTACTCCTATACATAAAGGCCATTATATTGGTTTTCAATTACATGAATAAATATTTATAAAAATGGGAAATTCTACAGTTTCCATTTTTATCTGTAAGCCTTCTGAAGACTTACAATGGCCAAATCAAATCAAAAGTACATAGTAAATATGGTGACAATCTTGGCTTTATATCGAATCCACCCTATCACCCAGAAAAGCTGATCTGGTCGGTCTGGGCTTGGGCTCTTGCACCAGCATTTTTGAATAGCTCCCTCCGTGGGCGTGAGGTAGAAGGCCTTTATCAGAGGGCTTTCCCAAGTTCCATCAAGGCCCACTGAGGGTGGGGCCGGATATGTCCGTGTTCTAGTGGGAAAGGACATCACCACCCCTCCATACGGTACCTGCGTGGTGGCCGTTGACGTAGTACTGCTTCTCGATCCCCACATCTGTTGAAACTGTACCCTGATTTCTGCAAATGTTTCGATGATGACAGCGATAAATACATTCTGAAAGAAAATCACAAACCACGTTTACTAAAGACTGGGGATGAGGAAGCGGAGGGCAACAGAAAGCAAACAAGAGATCTGCAGAAACGGCCGGAAAACACAGATTTTATTAGGACGAGTTTCTGCGGTACCTTCACAAGCCAGGCCAGGAAGAAGATGAGCGTGATAAAGTAGAAGTAGGACCTCCAGCGGGGGAAGCTGTCAATTGCTCTGTACATGAGGAACACCCAGCCTTCCTGGGACGCAGCCTCGTAGACTGTGAATATGCTGGTGCCTGTCAGGACACAAGAGAACAGACTGAGTTACCACGGGCTCAGGAAATGGGGAAACACTGTTCAGAAAAAAAATCAATATTTATCCATGCTCATTTTCTCAATGACAAAAACTCTTTTAAAGGGACTGAAATCACATGCAACATTTGATTGCGCTTATTCTTAGGATTTTGATAAATTTGTTTCTGACTTCAAGCCAGGGCAATTTCACAAGCAATAAAATAACTTTATGTTCTATCTTTAGCTGTTAAATGCATCTAAGAGCTTGGAAAAGGAAATGAACATTCAAACCAAGTAAAGCTGTAATAAAAAATAATGTGTAAAGTATAAGCTTGCCACTTGGGGCTTAACACTTTGAGTGTGCTGAAAGCGCTTGTTATTGTTTCAGCCAAAATGAAATAAATTTGAGAACTGGGTTTCATTTGAAGTCACTGTCTCAGAGGGACACTAAAGTTCCTAGGCCTCCAAAAATTAATATGATGGAGCCTGTCTTCGGATTCCATGGTGTTTACTGAACGCTGAAACGTAAGACAGTAAATCATCAAATGGCACTTTGTATTGTCTGGGAGAACTATCTCATTGGAAATGCTACTGCTGATGATGGAAAGAAAGAAAAAAATATATATATGCAGACAGATCTTTAAATAGTTCAGAGAATCTAAAATGCCATTTTGGGGAAAGACAGTGTTCAATTCTCATAACATTATGAGGGATATGTGATTATTTCCCCATTTTATAGATGGGAAAACTAAAGCACATAAAGACTAAGTAATTTATCTAAGGATGCACAGATAATAATAGGGGAAGTAGAATTAACCCAGGCATTCTGGAAAGAAGCCCTGCATATCTAACTGTGATGATACCCTGCCTCCTGACATCCTTTCTGTGGTTTGTTTTCCCCATCTGTAAAATGGGTAAATAATATCTCACAGGGTGGTGAAGACTAAATAATTTCATTTCTGTAAAGCATTGACACATGGTGAGTACTGAATAAATTTTAAGTACTGTTATTGTACAAATTGAAAATAATTGCTTAATGTGATTTTGTGCAAAAACACATAAGTAAAAAGAGTGCTGAATTAAAGTTGTTTGTAAAACAAATATGATACATGTTGTTATTCACAAAACTATAAACATTTGCACCCAATAGATTCCACTGTCATAAACAGGTTATTAGAGGATATAAAACTAATTATCCACCCATGTATGTTCTAATCACACAGAAGTTTAAAATGAGAATATGTATACGATCAGATGTCCAAACTAAGGAGGGGGTTCCTAAAGTTGGCTGGTGACCAGCTGCTTCTCTGAGCCTGTGCACGCAGGAGGAATAATTACAGCATCAATGAACCAAAGTGTGCAGAACAGCAGAAAAGCCTAGTGGTAAATGGGGACAAGTGGGACAGAAGCAGCTCTGAAAGAAAAGCTGAGAAAGAAGGAAAGCGTATTCTCATTTATTGAATGCCTATTACGCTAAGTACTGTACATGAAATGTAACTTCATATAATCGTATTTTGTACATTGAAAAGTTGTTGCCATAACAACTAGTATTTGTAAATCATATTTGGTGTCAAGGCTCTTTTACATATTTCAGTGCTAAGGAAACCTCTAATGAGGCAGGTAGGTGGGTAGGTGTGTATAAGAGCAGGTATTATCCATCACATCCTTTTCCAGAAAAACAAAGTGAAGGTCACTAGTTAATGAATTTGCCTGGGGTAGGAAGTGATAGAACCAGAAACTGTACCCACACCAACAGGTTCCAAGTCTTAAACTCTTTTTTTCTTTAGCATCTTACTTTTATTTTCTCTTGCTCCAGACTAGGACTTTCAAGAGAGTATTTTTTCTCCTACCATCCTTAGTTTGAATGAAGTCTTTTTGTTTCTCCTTAGGGACTATGGTGGCTAAGGATATAGCATACTGAGAAACTCATACAAGAAGATGGCTTTTAAGGAAAAGATTCAGAGAAGAACAGCATGCACAAAAAATAAAACGCCAACAGAAAACAGAAGTCACTCTTTTCATTAATGATTTATATGTACTAAAAATGTCCAACATTTTGCTTTTGTGGACTGCATATGAAAGACAATTTTCACATAAAACAAATCATTTATGTCCCTTATTTTCTTCTAGTTATTTGAACTAAAACAGAAATGTGGCTACAGAAATCCATTATGAACAACTATTAAAGCTTAATAGTTTTACCAATTGAGCATTTACAGGTAAAATATGAGCACTGTCAATGTAAGGTTAAAGGAACACTGAATTACCCTTCCAATATCTGGCCAGGTCCTTCTTTATTAAATCTACAGGGAATATGCTATTTGGGAGTAAGTACAAAAATAATATGTTCTAATCTCGAAGAGTTTCCTTCATTTTTCCTATTTTGACACACAAAAAAGGGAAAGAAGTAGAAACCCACCATGTGGCTCAAAGAGCAGGGTTTGTTCATACAAAGAGATGAGATGTTTGTGAAAATGTAACCAAAAAACTCCAAGAGCAATGCTGACTACTGAAGGAAGTGCTTCCCCTACCTGTGAGCTACCCTGGATCAAAGGCTGTGAAGAAGCTACTAAGAATTGCAGGAGCAAACGCAATTGGATAAGACCTTCCTCATCACTTTTCTGCTCCTGACTTTGCGAAGCGTATGAAAAGAAAATCCCTTTTGGAAAGATTTCCCAATGGTTCACCACCATTTAAACTGACAAAAATCAAGCTTATGATCATCTTATTTTCTTTAGTAAGTGGACAACGTTGAGGAAGAAAACTAGAGCTGCTCAAACTACTTTGCACACACTGCTCTCTGTCTCCCCCCTGCCCCCTTCTTCTCTCTGGTCCTCTTAGCTGAGTCCTGTGAGGCAGCCCTGCTCACCTCCATTGCCCTCAAGCTACACTGCGTTCGTAGACGTCCCAGGGAGCCCGGCTCGCACCTGCCACCTCACTTATCTTGTGTCCTGAGTCCTGCTGCCTCATTTATCTCCCTCACTAGCACGAATTAGCTAACTAACTTGGTGAGCACTCAAAGTTAAAACTATCTTTCACCTAGGGGCACCTGGGTGGCTCAGTTGGTTAAGCGACTGCCTTCGGCTCAGGTCATGATCCTGGAGTCCCGGGATCGAGTCCCGCATCGGGCTCCCTGCTCAGCGGGGAGTCTGCTTCTCCCTCTGACCCTCCTCCCTCTCATGCTGTCTCTCATTCTCTCTCTCTCAAATAAATAAATAAAATCTTTAAAAAAAAAAAAAACTATCTTTCACCTCTGTACCTGGCATTGTGAGCACTCAAGAATTGCTGATAAACTAAACAATTATCATGGTATTAAGACATATGAAGGCTTTTTCAAATATCTGCTTTTGTATTAATTCTTCCTCCCTGTGAATATTGCACAGATAATTTGGAAGCAAATTATGTAAAATTATTATTTTACAACTGATTTTATGTTTTGCTGACTTTCAAAATTCACTTAAAACACATACGCATGTATAGATTTCAAAGCCCACACTAAATCCTAACCAAAAAGTCTTCCTCTATTGTTTGATCCACCATGGGAAATTTCTAGAAAATATTATATATTATACATACAAAATATTTTTTCTAGATATACCCCAGAATACTTTTAGTCCGTTTTAATTATAGAACTAAACTTGCTAGCTGAAAAAACCACATTTTGTTAAATGAATAATGATTCTACAATAGCATGTGGGGATAGAATGCATCCTCTTTCTGTATAACAATGTGGCCTGCTCCAAAAATATCTCTGCGAAGCTACTGGAATTGTACCACATTCTTGGACCCCAAGTTCTTAAAGCAAAAATTCAAGTTGTAGAAGAAACAAAATCACGACACTCAGCTCATCAATTCTAATTTCATTCATCCTTCTTGACCTTGTCCATCGGTGGTTTGAGTTCAGTGGATAAGAAGACCCATTAGCCTACATCTAGAAAATAAATACCCTGGAACTTTCCACAGGCTGCATATACTGAGAAATAGCAGATATTTTTATAGCTCTGAAAAAAATATATTTCCATTGTTTTGACTACCTTTAGTATTACATTTATTGCTTGGCTATCTTCTGTTCTTTTTCCATAAAAAAAAAGTGATAAATTGTGTCCTGGGAATATTCCCTATTGTTTCTTCTAGTCCTAGGTTACACATCACCATTGAGTCATTCAACTTTCAAAAACAGGGCCACAAGATTGTAGTGACAACTAATAATAAGCTACTAACCTGAGGTCCCACCATCAGACTCCTCTTCAAATACAAAATATATGTGGCGCTCTTCTAATAATGGCGATACCCAATCCATTGTGAAAAAAATTGGGCATTTAGAATTGGTGATGTAGCCTTGAGACAGTTGAATAAATAAGTATATCAGGCCCTAGTATGAACAATAACAACCTTTATTCCCATGCTCAGAATTCCCAATAGAACCACAAAGGTTCCTTTTAGGACCATCCATTCCATCCTCTCTCAATATTAGGATCCTTGGAGAAACATTCCTGAACTTTAATCCCTCCAGTGATATGGAACACACATCCTCTTGAGACAGCCCCATTCCAGGTCAGGCAATCCATCCCATTGGATGTTGGCTCTGGCTCCATCCCTCTGGAATCTGCTCTTAGCTTTGCAGAGCATAGCAAGCTACAGGAGTCTAGAAGTGGTCCCTATACTTCCAGAGTGAGTCATCCCTCCTTCTACCTAGGTCATCCTGCTATAGATACTTGTCTTCTTATCTGGTCCTTCAACATTTTCAGCCTGCTGTACCTTTTATGAAACTTATCTCATTGTCTGTCTTCACTTCCCACCAGGGCACAGATTCTCACTTATGGGGGGGACAATGACAATATTCTCATTACTCAAGAACATCAGTTTCCTTCCAACTTTCCTAAGTAGCTCTCTCTGTTCCTCTGGCTAACTTTGATTGGATCTCACCCTTTTTGGAGATCAGCTGATTGACTTTTCCTCTTCTACCTTCTAGGCTGAGTGTCCCCCTCAGCTGGAAGGGAGAATGAAGTTATATGTTTCTCTACCACTACACATGAATGTCTGTGATCTAAAAGTGCATTCAATAATCTGCTCTTAACCAGTATATTTTACTGTGAAAGGATATAATCCCCATCCTAGACTCCAAATGGATGCCTTTAGCGACTATAGTTGCAAAGATCAAATATTCAGTCCTGAAAGGGGATCAGATAAGAGAACACACGTAAAGAGCTTGATCTTTGCATGTTTCCATTACCAGAAATACAACTTGTTCAAGATGGGATGGGTGGTGCTTCATTGGCGTTCATTTGTTTTGTCATGTCTGCATTTATATAACTTACTCTCCAATGAAATTTTATTTTTAAACTCTAGAACTGCTCCAGAGAGCAATATTCTGATGAAACCACATAACTAATAGGAAAAGAAGAGATTTACATAGTTTAAGTGGGAAATTTACTGAAGCCACTCAAAGGTAAGTTGTCCTCTCTGTTTGGATTTACGTAGAATTCACTGTTATTTAAATCCTGAAGTATCATTGGCTTCGTTGATGCTCTAGCCAGGGTTCCTCAACTTTGGCACTAGGGACATTTGGGACAAAATAATGCTTTGCGGTGGGGAGGCTGTTCTGTGCACTGTAGCATCCTTGACCCCTACTCACTAGATTCCAACAGCACTCCCATCCCCCAAGTTGGGAAAACCAGAAATGCTTGTAGATATTGCCTAGTATCCCCTGGGGGGCAAAATTACCCCTGGTTGAGAACCACTTTTTTAACTTGACAGTCTTTCTGATTCCGTAGCTCTGCCCTGTGGTGCCTACCTAGCTCAGGGCCTCGCATATGATTTGCGTTTATTAGGTATTTTGAACTGAATTGAATTTCCTCTCTTGACACAGGGGAAAATGGAACAGTTGTGGGATTTCTCAAAATTTCTCCTTTGGCTTATTATGAACAGTTTGGAGGTTAAACAATTTTAGGCCAAAGGAGAGACCTAAAAATGCATTTCTGGACTATATTTACAATAGTCTACATTTGAATTTGACATTTTATTCATCTCTAAAGATTGTTGAAGGCTAAAAGCCTAGATCCTAAGACATCATTTGTTTATAGAAAGTATTTGCCACACAGTGGATAGCTCAATAGTACCATTACATTAATATTTATGAGTTTTCTGTTGGAAGAAAAATCTTATTTTTTTTTACTTCTTGCAATTTTATAAGATGACTGTGCACACATGCATGCCAAGGGGAATATTTTCGTTTGCGGAATGAGATATTACAAGTATATTAATTAAGTTTTAAAAAGAAAAATCACATATTTTGAATGAAGTAAGTGGGCACAAAAATTTTCCTCACCAAAAATTATAGTGGCACTTTCTGAATTATTCTAAGACAAACCACAAACACACACATTTTACAAGTTTTGCATCTGAATCAAAAGGAGGCATTCACTACGTTCAAGGACAAACACAGAAGAAAACGGGCTCATCTGTGGTCCACATTCAGGGCTCTGGGCTCTCGGGACCATGAAGCAGAGTGTCGAACGGAAGGCTGCTGAGCGGTGCATGACACGTGTGGGTGTAGGTCTCAACAGTGGAATCTGAGCAGCCACGACCAAATTTCAAACAGCATAGCGGCCTCTCTAATTCAATTACATCTCATAGCTTGGGGTCATATTTGACAACAGAATCTACACTGAAATCCTTTTTGTTTTGGTGAGCTCCTAGTCTCTTTCATCTCTGGCAATTTCCCCGGTCTCTGGTATAAACTTTCTCCCACACATTTTAACCACATATTTAGACTATTTTAGCCAATGGTCAGTTGTGAGATTCACTGTAACTTTCTACAATATATCTTTCTCCCACCAAACTGCCCCACGCCACCTCGTTGTTTACCTCTTCACGTGAATTGCACACTCAGACCCCGAGAGTTGAATCTGTGGTGGTAATACATTTTACCCAACAGTGGTTATTATAAAAGCAAACCCCAAGGAGAGAGTTGTAGTCTTACAGTGGACATCTGGGTTCAACGTAATAAAGCTCTGTCACTAAGGCTGAATGTATCCACATACATGAAACATGAATTAGGTCAGTAGACCAGCATTAGCAAGAAAGGCCCATCCTGAATTACAGAAGTTTATTGAACAATAAACCAACTAGAATTAAATTACTTGGGATGATGTCACCTTTCTAATGAATAAAACCTTTATGAACAATGTTTTCTATTCCTTGGAATCGTGTTTAATTTTACTAAGATATATATATATATATGCAAAATAGTGAATTCAAGTCTTTTGCCTGATAGTGATGTAACCTTATGATTCAATAATCTACACAGAACTCATCGACATGTTCATCTAATGAGCTACACATATTCAGCCTGAGAACTGCCATGTGGCCATCAAAAGAGCAAAACAAAACAACACTTTTTATTTCCTATTCCAGAACATGAGCAAACACAAAGGGACTCTTTTATTCTAAATGTTTTAAAATGTATTTATAAACCTTATGTTTTTGACCTAAACTTTAGCTTAGTTTTTTTTGTTTGGTTTGTTTGTTTTGTTCTGTTTCTACTGTTAAGCACTCTTTTGGCACCACATTGCCTCACTGATGAAACCACTTTGTTACCTTAACCTCACTCATAGCACTAAAGTTTTGCAGTAGGATCAAAGGCCCTATAGGAAAAAGCATGTATATGTTTATATACATTTTCTAAGTTACACTTTTTTAATAACTAATAAAGATTCTTAGTTGAAATGTATTTCTTCAGATGTAGAAAATTTCTAAACTTCCAAGTTCTGAATATAAAATACTTCTAGAAAAGGAGAGGTGAAAGCTTTAACTATAGTATTCACAAATGGAAAAAGAAGTGTTGACAAGGCCGGATGCTGACACTGGCAGGAAAGTTTAGGTATTAAAGTAGAACAGTTCCAAGGACGCTTAGCCCACATGCCAACAAAAACACTCCAAGCCTCTTGTGCTGGGCTATTTCCTTGTAGGCTGGGAACGAAAGCAGCAAAGGAGAGGTCATGACAGATACCTGTTACCCTCTGCCTTTGAGGAGCCTTGACTTCAGATCTAAAGAATTTCTTGGAAATTTACTTTCTGTTAGTTGACTTTAAAAAACTAAGCTTAGCCATAATTAGCTTTTAGTTACCTTCCCTAGCATTCAAACTGTCCACTACTTCTTATCTATTGACCTTGGGCCAGCCAGTTAACCATTCTGGGCCTCAGCTCCCCATAGATAGAATACAGCAATGATGATATGTGCTGGTCACCACTAATGTATTAAATAAATGTTATTTAGCAGTCTTTTAATTTTCTCATAAAGCAAGCAATACATATCACGCCAAAAATATGGTTTCTTTTAGAGTGTTTGAGCTTTGTCACCCATCTTTGAAAAATTTACTGGAAACTACAATCAAAAGAAATAAAGGCAAAAAGACCAAAATTTCATGTAATTTTTAGGGAATTAATAGTTATGACATTAGAATTTCATAATAATGCAAAATTAGAACCAAGTATTTGGAAAAAAGGACTAAGACTTTCTTGTCTTCATATTTTGAGACACACATAATTTATATCTCTGTATCATCATGCATAAGCAATGAAAAATGAGAATTAACTCTAAGGTTAAACCCAGTCCATCTGCCTCAGAATAGCCACAATAGTGAGAATTTGTTCTGATTTTAATAGGAAGGCTGACTGACTTAGTAAATTGGCACAGGATCAAAAGATCAACCAAAATTGGAAACAAATAATTTGACATTTTTGTTCACAGAGGCATGGTAAAGTTGAATCAAGTCTAAGTGGGAAGGAAGAAAAATAGCTGAGTGATATTAACCAAATTTAATTTACAATAAGTATGAATACAAATAACATATGACTTTAAATAAAAATAAAGTTCTTATTTGTGTTATGACAAACATAAAATGTCCATGATTTATAATAAAAAGATTTAAAAATATATATGATAATATAAAACAAAAAACAAGAAGATTTTGGTGAGTTCTACCAAACATTTAAAGAAGAGTTAATACCTATTCTTTTCAAACTATTCCAAAAAATAGAAAAAGGAAAACTTCCAAATTTATTCTATGAGGCCAGCATTACACTGATACCAAAACCAAAGACACTACAAAAAGAGAGAACTGAAGGCCAATATCTGATGAACGCAGATGTAAAAATCCTCAACAGAATACTAGCACACCAAATTCAACAATACATTAAAAAAATCATTCATTGTGATCAAGTGGAATTTATTCCTGGGTTGCAAGGGTGGTTCAATATTTGAAAATCAATCAACATCATACATCACAAGAGAAAAGATAAGTACCATATGATCATTTCAATAGAAGCGGAAAAAGCATTTGACAAAGAACACCATCTATTCATGATAAAAACCCTCAGCAAAGTAGGTTTAGAGGGAACATACTTCAACATAATAAAGGCCGTATGTGAAAAACCCACAACTAACATCATCCTTAATGGGGAAAAACTGAGAGCTTTCCCCTTAAGGTCAGGAACAAGACAAGGATGTCCACTCTCACCACTTTTATTCAACATGGTATTGGAAGTCCTAACCATAGCAATCAGACAACAAAAAGAAATGAAAGGCATCCAACTTGGTAAGGAAGAAGTAAAACTTTCACTATCTGCAGATGGTGTGATACTATCTATAGAAAACTCAAAAGACTCTATCAAAAAACTGCTAGAACTGATAAAGGAATTCAGTAAAGTCAAAGAACAAAATCAATCTACAGAAATCTGTTGCATTTCTATACACCAATAATGAAGCAGCATAAAGAGAAATTTAAGAAAACAATCTCATTTACAATTACACCAAAAATAATGAGACCTAGGAACAAACCTAACAAAAGAGGTGAAAGAGCTGTACTCTGAAAACTATAAAACACTGATGAAAAAAATTGAAAACAACATAAAGAAGTGGAAAGACATTCCATGCTCATAAACTGATAGACTAAATATTGTTAAAATGTCTATACTACCCAAAGCAATCTACAAATTCAATGCCATCCCTATCAAAATACCAACACCATTTTTCACAGAACTAGAACAAATAATCCTAAAATTTGTATGGAACCACAAAAGACCTGGAATAGCCAAAACAATCTTGAAAAAGAAATGCAAAACTGGAGGCATCACAAATCCAGACTTCAAGTTATATTACAAAGCTGTAGTAATCAAAACAGTATGGTACTAACACAAAAACAGACACACAGAGCAATAAAACAGAACAGAAAACCCAGAAATAAACCCATAATTGTAGGTCAACTAATCTTTGGCAAAGCAGGAAAGAATATCCAATGGAAAAAGACAGTCTCTTCAACAAATGGTGTTAGGAAAACTGGAAAGCAACATGCAAAAGAATGAAACTGGACCACTTTCTTATACCATACACAAAAATAAAATGGATTAGAGACCTAAATGTGAGGTCTGAAACCATAAAAATCCTAGAAAGATAGGCAGTAACTAACAAAAGCATAGGTAGGTAGGAACTTCTCTGACATCAGCTGTAGCAACTTTTTGTAGCAACTTTTGAAGGTAGGTCCCCTGAAGTAAGGGAAACAAAAGCAAAAATAAACTATTAGGACCACATCAAAATAAAAAGCTTCCACACAGCAAAGGAAGAAATCAACAAAACTAAAAGGCAACTTACAGAATGGGAGAAGACATTTGCAAATGACATCTGATAAAGGGTTAGTATCCAAAATATATAAAGAACTTATAAAACTCAACACCCAAATAAAAAATCTTAAAAAAAAAAAAAAACTCAACACCCAAAAAACAAATGGGCACAAGACATGAACAGACATTTCTCCAAAGAAGACATATAGATGGTCAACAGACATATGAAAAGATGCTCATCATCACTTATCAGGAAATGTAAATCAAAACTACAATTTAGATATCACATCACACCCGTTAGAATGGCTAAACTCAACAATACAAGAAACAACAGGTGCTGGCGAGGATGTAGAGAAAAAGGAATACTTGTGCATTCTTAGTGGAAATGCAAACTGGTGCGGCCACTGTGGAAAACAGCATGGAGGTTCTTTAAAAGTCAAAAATAGAAAAACCTTATGGTCCATCAATTGCACTACTAGGTATTTAACCAAAGAATACAAAAACACTAATGTAAAGGGATATATGTACCCCTTTCTTACAGAAGCATTATTTACAGTAGCCAAGATAGGGAAGGAACTCAAGTGTCTGGATGACTGGATAAAGGAGTGGTATACATATACAATGGAATATTACTCAGCCATAAAAAAGAATTAAATTTTGCCATTTGCAACAACATGGAGCTAGAGACTATAATGCTAAGTGAAATTAGTCAGATAAAGACAAATACCATATAATTTCACTAATATGTGGAATTTAAGAAATAAAACAAATGAACAAGGGGGAGAGAGAGAGACAAGCCAAGAAACAAGACTCTTAATTATAGAGAACAAACTGATGGTCACCAGAGGGGAGGAAGGTGGGTGGATGGGTGAACTAGGTGATGAGGAGTAAGGAGTGCACTTGTCATGATGAGCACCAGGTGATGTATGGAATTGTTGAATCACTGTATCATATACCTGAAACTAATATAACACTGCATGTTAACTATACTGGAATTAAAGTTTAAAAAACCAAGAAGATGTTCTAATACAATTCATACTAATATTATAGTTGGATAGTTACAACTTAATAGGATATATTAACTAATTATTAAAAAATTAAAACTAGACATGGGGAATTTTTTGCCAAGTATCTTCACATTGATGCATGTGCACAAAAATATTCATAAAGGGGCGCCTGGGTGGCTCAGTTGGTTAAGCGACTGCCTTCGGCTCAGGTCATGATCCTGGAGTCCCGGGATCGAGTCCCGCATCGGGCTCCCTGCTCAGCAGGGGGTCTGCTTCTCCCTCTGCCCTCTTCCCTCTCGTGCTCTCTGTCTCTCATTCTCTCTCTCTCAAATAAATAAATAAAATCTTAAAAAAAAAAAATTCATAAAATTTTTCTTGTATTTGTTGTCTACTTTCTTCCATAAACTATTCAGACTAAAAACATGCTTAAAAATGGGAGTTTTTCAACTGGGTTAGGTTTAGTATTTGGATGTGTCACAGATTCAATTTTAGATTTATTAAGATTATACTAAGATTGATAAACATTTTGCACGCATTAAAAGTTGTGTTACTTAGGAAGCAAGATGCTACATATTCCTACTTGTCCAGCATTTCCAATGTAAACCAGAACTCTGTGTAGGTGAGATAAGGATGTGAAGAAATAGTAATAAATTAACTATAAAAATTTTAATAGACTTCATTTACTTATAGCAGTTTTAGGCTTACTGAAAAATTGAGCAGAGAGCATAGAGAATTCCTATTTATCTTCTCTTACTGCACACTATCCCCTATTATAAACATCTTGCATCAGTGGGGTATATTTGCTACAATTGATGAACCAATGTTATTATTAAGTCAAGTCCATAGTCCATTAGGTTTAATTCTTTGTATTTTATAGTTAGAAGGGTCTCAAAAAATATATAATATTATGTATCCACCATTACGGAATCATATAGGTTAGTTTCACCATTCTGAGAATCCATTATGCCCCATCTATTTGGCCCTCACCCCCTCCTGTGAACCCCTGGTAACCACTGATCTCTTCACTATCTCTACCGTTTTGCCTTTTCCAAAATGCCATATAGTTGGAATCATACAGTATATACATAGCCTTTCAGAGTGGCTTCTTTCACTTAGAAATATGCGTTTACTGTTCCTCTGTGTCTCTTGGTGGCTTGACAACTCATTTATTTTTATTGCTGAATAATATTCCATTGTATGGATGGATGTGCCACAGTTTATCTCAAGCTGTGTCCTATGGAGGGGCATCTTGGTTGCTTCCAGTTTTTATCAATTATGAATACTATAGCTTTATATTAAATCTTGAATTCAAGTAGTACCAGTCCTCTGACTTTGTCATTCTTCAGTGTTGTGTTGACTATTCTGGGTTTTTTGCCTTTCCATATAAACTTCAGAAATAGTTTGTTGACATACACAACACAATATGCCAGGATTTTGATTGGGATTGTGTTCAATCTATATCTCAAATTAGGAAGGACTAATTCACTTATTCTGTTGATAAGTGCATACATGTTAAAGATTGTTTTCTTGGAGACTGATCCCTATGTAATAACATAATAATGTAATGCCTCTCTTTCTCCCTGATAATTTTTCTTGTTCTGAAGTCAGTTTTGTCTGAAATTGATAATAGCTACTTCTGTTTTCATTTCACTAGTGTTATCATGGTATATCTTTCCCCCTTTATTTTTAATCTGTGTCTTTAGTGTCAACGTGGATTTCTTGTAGACAGCATATAGTTGGGCATTAGTTTTTTTAATTGACTCTCTTAGTGTCTGTCTTTTAATTGGTATATTTATACCATTCACATTTAAAGTGATTATTGATATAGATGGATTAATATGTACCATATTTATAGCTGTTTTCTTTTCACTGCACTTGTTTCTTGTCTTCTCTCTCTCTTTTTGCTTTTTCTGGTTTTAATTGAGTATTCTATATGATTCCATTTTTACTCCTTAGTATATTAATTACATTTCTTTAAAAATATTAGTGGTTGCCTTATATTTATGATATACACTTACAACAAATTTAAGTCCACTTTCAAATAACACTGTACCACTTCATAGACAGTGTAGGTATCTTATAATAGAGTGTTCCCTCTTCCTTCCTCCTGTCTATTATAACATTGCTGTTATTCACATCACTTACCCATAAGCCATGACCATCTAATAAACTGTTGCTATTATTATTTTGAATAAACAGCTATCTGTTGGGTCAGTTAAAAATATTTTATTTACTTTCATTTACTCCTTTTCTTCTTCTTTTTTTAATTCTTTATTTAATTCAAGTTAGTTAACATATAGTGTATTATTAGTTTCAGGGGTAGAGTTCAGTGATTTGTCAGTTGTACATAACACCCAGTGCTCATTACATCAAGTGCCCTCCTTAAAGCCCATCACCCAATTATCCCTTTCCCCCCACCAACCTCCCCTCCAGCAACCCTGTTTGTTTCCTAGAGTTTGGTGTCTCTTACAGTTTGCCTCCCTCTCTATTTTCATTTTATTTTATTTTTCCTTCCCTTCCCCTATGTTCATCTGTTTTGTTTCTTAAGTCTTCTTTATGTAGATCTGAGTTTCTGATCTGTATCATTTTCCTTCTCTAAAGAACTTTTATCATTTCTTGCAAAGCAGTTCTGCTGGCAACAAATTCTCTGATTTTGTTTCACTGAGAAAGTTTTTATATCTCCTCACCTTTGAAAGATAATCTCTCTGGATACAAAATTCTAGGTTGTTCAGTTTTTTTTCTTTCAACACTTTCAATATTTCACTTTACTCTCTTCTTGCTTGCATAGCTTCTGAATCTCTAGAGGTCTAATATAATTCTTATCCTTATTCTTCTATAGGTAAGGTGCTTTTCCCCCCTTTGGCTTCTTTCAAGATTTTATCTTTTTCATTGGTTATCCTCAGTTTGAGTATGATATACTCAGGTGTAGATATTTTGGTGCTTACCCTGCTTGGTGTTCTCTGAGCTTCCTTGATCTGTGGTTTCACGTCCAACATTAATTTTAGAAAATTCTCAGCCATTATTACTTCAAATATTTCTTCTGGTCCTTTTTCTCTTTCATCTCCTGGTATTTCCATTACATGTATGTGAGACCTTTTGTAATTGTCCCACAGTTCTTTGTCATTTTGTTCCATTGTTTTCATTCTTTTTTCTCTTTGCATTTCACATTGTGAAGTCTCTATTGTAATATTTTTTATCTCATTGTTTCTTGACTCAGTGTGTCTAGTCTACTGATAAGCCTATCAGAGGCATTCTTCAATTCTGTTACAGTGTTTTTATCTTTAGCATTTCCTTTTGATTTTTTCTTAGAATCTCCATCTCTCTATTTATATTGCCCATTTGTTCTTGCATGCTGCCCACTTTTTCCATTAGAATACTGAACATATTAATTAAAGTACTTTAAATTCCAAATTATTTGGTAGCTACTAAATCCCTGTCATATTTGAGTCTGGTTCTGATGCTTGCTTTGTCTCTTCAGATTGTGTTTTTATTTCACTTTTATCATGGCTTGTAATTTTTCATTGAAAGCTGGACATGATGTACTAGGTAACAGTGACTTAGATAGGTAGGCCTTTTGTGTGAGGTTTCATGTTAATCTGGCTGAGGGTTAGGCTGTGTTTAAGGTATGCTGAATCTGTAGGTGTAAGAGGCTTCAATTTCCTCTATTGTGCTGGTTTCTGTGTCTCTTGCTGTTTTTAGGTTTCCCTAGAAATTCCTCCTAAATAGCATCTGTGTCTTGTAGCTGAGTTGCAATCCAGTTATTTTGGAGCCATTAATAGGATGACAAAGTACTGGGGAAGAAAAATGTTCTATAATCATATAATTAAATCTCAGTTTTCTTACTCAGACTGAGTCCTAGGCCGTGACCTTCAGAAGAGTTTCTTCACCTATTTTTCTCAGCTTATGGGATACAAGAAAGCCAGACGGGGCTCTCGTCCTCCACCTTCCCTCCCTCTGGGTCAGAGGAGACTCTTAGAAAGTAGATGTGTCCTCAAGAGCATGGCTTTGTTATGGAGAACAGAGGCTTTGAGTTTACTTCAGAATGGTCACTGTGCCTCTCTCCCCCTGTGGGAAGCATGAGGGAATTTTTCTCTGATCATCACCCTAAGAACCTGGCAGGGCTCCTGAGTAAGTCATGAAAATGTGCTTCCCACCCCTAAGACTGGAGGGATTTTGCACTCAAGCTAGTCTATGCTCAGTCTTCACCAATTAGTCGCTTAAAGTGTAAGTATCTCTGGCTCTAGTGGCTTCTGTTCCTGCGGAGCTATGATTCCCTGTTTTTGCTGTCTCTCCAAATTTCAAGGCAGCTCTTTGCCCTGTGACCCCAATTCTTTGTTAGACCTAAGAAGCATTGTTGATTTTCAGAATTATTGATCTTCAGTTTGGTGAGCTTGCTTTCTCGTGAAAACAGGATTGGCAAATTCCAAGCTTTTTACATGCTGGAGCAGAAACCAGAAGCTGTCAACTAACTTCTTTTTGATTTAAGATATGGGCCAGAAATAGCATGGATAAATGAGCATATTTGATTAAAATGAGAATTCTAAACTAATGTGTGCAGAGGCATGATTCTCTACTCATATGTAAGCTAGTCTGCTTGGTCACAATTTGGTGCATTAGTACCAGCATAGAAATGAAAAGGCTATGATTGGCACAAAGTAAGGCTAGATTGTGAGAGTGAAGCCTCCCCTGGCTGGCCTAAGGTCATTGTGTCAGAATCTTACTGTGCCACGTGTCATTTCCCCCACTACTGGTTGTTTCTCTTACACATTAACATCTGCCTGTTTTTCTGCTTGATTTTAACCACAAACTCTAAGGCAACATTAAACACAGACAACATAGTGATAATAAGACAGTGGAGAAAGAGGAAGGAAAAAACAGTCATTCATGGGATATGGTTCAAGTGTCCATTACATAATAGCACAACAAACTTAACCGAAGCCAAAAAAGCTTTGGGCAGCTGTGATCTGGCCTGCTTATGCCTGGAATGAAGTCTCTCTATGCTCTCATTAGGCACACTGGCAAGACTGTTGTACCAGACCAGAGTGCCGATGGTCAGGAATCGCTCCTTTCTAGCAAGTATCTGAGCTCAGGACATTAAAAGAGCAATCAGACATTTGTACTGTGGCTGATGGGGTGAACTTTTCATCCCTAGTCAGGAGAACTGCAGAAAAATCATCCCTGGCAACATTACTTAGTATCCAATACCCAGCAAAATACGTCTGGAATATGGAGTAATTATTTAAAGCTTTAATAAATCTTTCAACTTATTATTTAGCAGGTATATATGCACACTCTTCCATTATTCATTTATTATTATTGTTGTCATTAGCTGATATAACCCAGCATTATACAATTGACAGAGGGTTTTAATGAACTTCCATTATGGATTTATTCAACAACCCTGGATGTTTTATCCAACTCTCTTATCTGACTGACACCATGACTCTGCCTTCCCATCAATGGTGTTTATTTATGGGCTTGGGAATAAGTTATCTATCTATATTAGCTGTGTTTTATAATTCTCTTAAACTTGAATAAATTTGCTATTGTCTTCATGGACTAATATCACATTTCCAGCACAAATCAATAAAGTTTAAAGGAGTTTAAGGACTTCTATCAATGACATAGCTACTTTAATGAAAAGGCCCTTTCATTTGGCCCATTTAACTTTTCTAGCCTTTTAACCTCTGTATTTTGACCTAGAATTCTTGAATATCTCTTACTTTAAAAAGAGACAATAGTCAAAAGACTGACATTCAAGGTTCAATCTTATTTGCATGAAAAATTCACACCCAGCAATCTCTTATTTTTTCTTCCCAAAAGCTTTGATTTTAAGGGATGGATTAATCAATGCTCTGCAGTGTAGAGAACCCATTTACCTTATTCTATCAGTAGAATCTAGTCTTTTAAAAAGTCTGCCCAAGTTTTAAAGTTTAACGTTTACTTTCCCTCCCCCTGTGGACTGCAAGCACCACAAGAGTAGTGACTTTGTCTTGCTCACCATCACGTTCCTAGAGCTCAGTGCCTGGCACATAACGTAAAGATAAACATGAAAGCAACAAAGCAGAGAGTAGGTTAGGTCAGGAAGAGGGGCTGGTGGAAACAAAGAGGAGACAGGCATAAGAGGGAAGGGTGTGCTGGACACTGAGAAAACAGCAATTACAGAGGTCAGCAGACTTTGAGAGCTGGCCAGGCTGCTCATTTGCCATCTTGGAGGGGATCCATACATGGACCATTCGCATTAATTTCTAGGAAGAGATGGTGCCTGGGGCCAACTGGTAACCCACACCAGCCACCAGGGCTCCCAATACTGGGATAGAAGACTTGCTTTGTCTGCTGAAAGATGCTCCATGGCCCTCACCTGAGCAGAGTGGCTGCCCATTCCCAACTCCCCCCTCCCCCCAACTAAGCATCACTCTAGCTTAGTGGCTCTACTTCTCCCCAGCAAGATCTTCATTCTATTGCCTCATTTGACCCTTTCCCTGTAAGGGTCTTCTGTGAGGTGCAT
Organism: Mirounga angustirostris; assembly: GCF_029215605.1. Taxonomy (NCBI): domain Eukaryota; kingdom Metazoa; phylum Chordata; class Mammalia; order Carnivora; family Phocidae; genus Mirounga; species Mirounga angustirostris. The sequence goes on along the minus strand of NW_026991711.1, from coordinate 10,290,677 downwards.
AGATCTATTGTCCTTCTCTCCATGTTGGTAAATCCTTGAGGTCCGGTAGTGCTGGTGCTCACAGATCTGCATCCCCCCAGCTTGGATTCCAAACATTATAATATGTCTCCATTCACTGACGAGGCTGAGCCCTGTGACGAGCTGGCGCAGGCCAGGCTTCTGCTCATTTACTCCTCACAGTCTTACTAGTACTATGAATCCCATTTTACAGATGAAGAAAGTGGGGGCAGAGACAAACTAAGTCATTTGCCCAAAGTTGGGTGGCTAGGCAGTGGCAGTGGTGGGACTTGTACACGCGATCTTTCGACCTCTTCACCTGCCCTGATCTACACAAGTGCTGCTCTCAGGTACATTTTCTTGACTTTTAAGAACCCAGGCTACTCCCTGACGTTTGTGAGGTAAAAGCTGGGGTTTTGAAGAGATACTTCCAGTTGCTGGAAGACTTAAGTGTGGGACAGGCATGCAGAGCATGAATAAGGCTGTTCCATAAACATCAGTGGCAATAAGCAAGGATGAGCAAGTTGTTCATGGCCATCACTACCATGAACTTCTCAGCCAGAACAGAGTCTCAGCTCCATTTTCTTGTACCATTACAGAGATCTCTGGTTGCCCAGCTCCCCTCTGTCTCATGGGGAAAAAAACCCATGGCTCAGAATGGTCAGGCTCTCTGCGGAACGCTGGTAGCCTGAGCTGCATGAGACAGCTCCTGCCCAGGGCAACCACAGATGACTCCTGGCCACAAAGCTAGAGGAACAATAACCTTGAGCTCCCTGGGACTTTCACAGACTTACACAGATGGAGAGAACCATCCTGTTACACGCTAGGCCCTTCGTAGGGTGTAATCCTATATCAACACACTGCCACGTTCATTCTTATTGCTCACACTTTATAAATGGGGAGAGTGTGACTCAGTGAGGCTGAGAAGCTTGCCCAAGGTCCCCCAGAAGTGACTGAAGCAGTATTCTCATGTTTTCCTCCAACTATGTTCTTTCCACTCTGCCACGCATGTCTGAACTTTCTGAAACTTTTCTTGGCTTGGTTTTGAGGAATTTGAACAAATTCCTGTCTGGTATACTTTGTGAAAGCAAAATTCTGCTTTTAAAATTAAACAGACTAGCCCAAGGAAAGGGAAGGGAGGGAAGATGAAAATTCTTTCCCGTGTCTTTGGATTCGCTGTAGTTCTTTCGTGTTTGTTTGGGATGAGGATAGAGAATTCATCTGCCATCTCTCCACACCTACCATGTTCCTCACATTATTGTCTGACAAGAGTAGATGGAGATAGCTTCTAACTCCAGATTAAACACTGCAAATAGAGCACAGTTTTAATTATTTTCACTTATGGGGAAAATCTATGAGATAAATCAGAACGACATAACATTTAAAAGGGACTCATGTAGTTTTGGGGTGTACCTGCTGGTCATTTAAGCTGTACTAGCTGAAATTCTATAACTTTGTTCTGTGATGCAAATATAATCATTTGAGAAGTAGAGCAGAAAATAGACTAGTGATTTACATAAAAAATAGATTTGTTTTCACTTCAATTAAATGGCTAATTTTAGAAGATATTCACAATCGACTAAGCATTTTGTCCCTTGCATATTTAAGCCGGTGGCAGATACTGTTGTCATTCCTCCAGACTCATTCTCCCCAGGCTGCTGGAATTTCCTGCAAAGAGGTGTGGCCCTGTGACAAAGTTCTCCCTGATGTGGGCAACTGCCAAGCCATCTACAAAAACCTTTTGCTGGACTACTTTTTCCCTTCCCTTCCATCTGCTAGAAATAGAGAAGCGACGGGAAAATGTGTGTTGAGGATGGCAAGGCTGCCCCACATGCTGTCCTTTGGGATGACCTTTTGGGGCAGAGCTGACCACTCGGCCACCCAGGACTATGACTTCAGAAAGCAATGAACTTGTATTTTATTTGCACCATTGCATTTTGGGTTCTCTCTCTCCTAAGCTTGCTTTACCCCAACTATTACACAGACTAAAATTCAAAGTAGCTTATTCCTTGAGCACTGTTCTCAGAAATGGCTTGTGTCTGGGGGAATGTCAGTCTGGAAAAATATGGTATCTAAAACTTAATATACAGACATGTAAGGATCTCATACAACTATGTGAAGCAGATTTGATATTTCAGGGAATGAAAACAAGGCAAAGTTCAAAAAAAGGCTTTCCAAAAAACAGCTCTCTTTTCCCCCACAAAAACCACTTTATTAACCTTGTCCTGAATTACTGGCATGCTGAACCACAGGCATCCATACTCTACACATACTCCTAGCCCAAGAATGAATTCTAACCATAGATCTTAAATAACAAAGTAAAATTAACAATTTAATGTCACATAAAGACTTGCTTAAGATTCTTTGAAATGTTCAAAGGAGATACTTTAAACATGAGATTGTTACTTTTTAAATAAAGGGTTTGGGTTTCACTAAATGGTATGATTCAACAATATGAAGCAATACGTTATTTCTCAAGAATAAGAAGTATACTTTATCTCATTTCAATGCTCTAAAAAACTTGCCAAAGGAGTTTTATTTCTTGCTGAAAGATGTTAAGATATTGGCAAAGTCTAAAGAATAATACACACACACACACACACACACACACACTGCAACATTTTTAACATCAGTCACAACCACAGAAATTCACTTACAGCAAAGAACTACCAGTCTGAACCTTGTTCATCTAGGCAAAGAAATATGAGAAACCTTTAGTACTGGAATAGGAAGTATTTTGGCAAACCATCAAAAGTACTCTGAACTCACAACCGATGATAGTAATGATGACCATCTCAGTGAGATACAAAACTGACCCAACGTAGTGTGATAAAAATGTAGGGATGCATTCCCTTAACTGTCAGTCATAACATCCTCACTGGCTACTTTAGTACATCGACCAACCTATATTCATTTATTTATTAGCACAGAATTCCTAAGGCAGTATTTTTGATGATTTACAGCAAGACTTTAGAATAATGTCACACGGTTTAAGTGAAATTTGAATGGTGTAGCCAAGCTTCTGCAAATCTGATCATCTTATTTTATAGGGCATATACTCATCTCAACCACTGTTGACTTTGTTTATTTGACCAAAATTGAACAAGTCTCACTGAGCTACTGAAGAGTCAATGATTTAAGTTTTTAAAATTTAATCAGGTGCACTTTTCATTATTTAGTCAAGGCCTCTGTTTTAAAATAAAAAAGGTAAGTGAAGAAATTCTACCAGCTGTTGCATTATCAATCTACTTAAATCCGTCAAATTTCACATGCGACAAAGCTGAAATCCTCATCTCCCCGGGCAAACATGTTCTTCTGGAAGTTAACAGCAACTCTGTTTAATCACGCTGGCCGAAAACAAGCTTGGAGCGATCTTTCTCTTTTAATACTCAGCCAGTCTGTCAGTAAATCCCATTAACTTGACCAGTGCAGTATACCCAGAACCCTCCCCCGAACCCCCCTGCTACTGCACTAGTCCAAGCCACCTCTCAAGTGGAGTATTACAACAGTCTCCCGACTGTTAAGATGCCCTCCTCTGCTGGGCATTTCTGACCAGCTTCAGTTTTTCTCCTGCTCAAAAGTGCTCTCGTGGCTTCCCATTTCATTTAAGAACAAAAGCCAAACACGTTGCACTGACCTGGTATGGGGGGGGGGGGTCTACATGATCTACCCCTTGTTGCCTTTCTGACCAGGTTCTCTTTTTACTCTCAAGACATGAGCTTCCTCGTATCAAGAGAGAGTATGGAGCCTTTGCACTGAATGTCCCCGGGGTCTTTGCACTGAATGTCCCCGTCTGCTTGGCACATTCTTCCCCACGAGAGCCATGAGGCCTGTTCTCTCCCAACTATCACCTTTTCATCTGAAGGCAGCCTTCACGGGCACCCTATTCAGAATTGCAATCCTGGCTCACAGCAACCCCTCTCCTTCCTCGTCTGCTTTTCCTTTCCTTCTTGCCACCATTTAATGCACTGCTTCTTTTACTTCTTTATCTTGATTACTTCCTGTTTCTTCTTGTAGAATTTTTAAGCTCAACAAAGGCAAAGACTTTTTTTGTCTATGTTGTTCACTGTATCATAGCAGGTCCCCAATAAATAAGTGCTGAATGTTGAATGAATAGAAATATTTTCTCTAATAACTGAATGGCCAGGAAGGGAACTCAGAAGAATCATAAGGAAACACACCCACATCCACTGGAAAGCAAATAAGAGCAGGACTGAATCAAATAATAGAACAGGGAATGTGTAAAAATCTCATTAGTCATTGACTAGCTGCATGAATCAGAGAAATAGCAAAAAAAAAAAAAAAAAAAGCCCAAGAAACCACAGGAGTCCATGTGAAATTGTGAGGCAGGGGCCAGACTCATGTAGGAACAGGTGGCATTTTCCTAAGGTGTTCCCTCTACAGCAGATGGTCTCTATAGTTTATAGCCCACATTGTTCCATCACTGTGAGTTCTCTAGTCACTAGTGAAATACAGCCACACCCAGGGGCAGCCACACTACAGCTCATCTTTTTCCTCCATCACCCACATATGTCCAGGAATCGTTCAGTCCTCTCTTCTCTCCGTTTGGACAAATGCACAGTATTCAGGTTCAACTGAATACTGATCACAAATTATACCGATCAAAGTGAATTTCCGAAGTCACAGATACACTAATGTGGTGGGGACCCATCATTTAAGTTCCACAAACACCAGACCAGCAGGATCCCATACAAAGGCAGGACTTTGCATATAATGTGTCATTTGGATGCCTGAGAGATCCGCTGGGTTGTCTGTCCTTATGATCTTATCCCAGGGTATACCTGTCAGTCACTGTTGCTTCCCACTGATGGGTGGGGGACAGCACAAGGGAGGTCCAAATCCTATGCTTCCTAGAAACCATCTCCAGTGAAAACCTAAGGAAGAGATTTTCAAATAGAGAGAAAAGCTTTTCAAAGGAAAAGGGCACAGGGAAAAGACAGAAAGGGGCTTGAAGGAGGAACTCTTAGTCAATACAAAAACAAATGATCCTAATAAAGAAGCTGAAGAAATTCCTAAAGAAACCAAGCTAACTACCTAGAGACTGTCTGAGGAGCCAGCATTTCATAAATAAGATGTACTAAAGGCACAAGGCTGGGTATGCAACCAAAAATAAATACATTAGGTTGGTAAGTGAGGTTGAAGATTGCAAAATCTCTAACAAATAATGATTTCTGGCAATGTGGAGCATGAGGATAAAAATGGGAGGGACTGATCTACTGCCTTGAAGAAGACCATCATTAACCTGGACAGGCCACAGTCAGGAGGGAACGGCTGATTAGGGGACATGATGTAAAGAAGAGGTGGGTAAGGTATCCTAACCACATGAGTTCAAGAGCACTATGTAATAGTTATCAAATAAATCACCAGTAAATAAGTAAGTTGTAATCCTTAAGAAAAATCGGTAAAAATGAGAAGTATTTCCTAAACCAGCAAAAAGCCGACAAGGCCCTGACCTTGAGAAAGAAAAATGGTCAATATTATAAAATAACCATTAATCCTAGAAAGTCTAGACACCTGCAGTCCTTTCAAAAGAGAAAGTGGAACATGCCAAGAGCCAACAAACTGACCAAGAGGTCACTGATTCCAATCTGGTTTACTTTGCTTTTTGAAACTGTATTTACGTGTTGATTGATTGATTGATTGTTGATAGGATTACTAGAAGAATAGATCCGGTAGCACTAATTTCCACTCCGTTTCACATTTTATCCTTCAGAAAAGACTGAGAAATCATCTTGAATGATAGTAGGGCTGGCTGGCTGCACAGCTGACTAAACAATCTTTTCTATACTAAGTTTCCATGTAGAAATTAAATGAGAAATTCTATGTTAAGATATAGCAGAGGGAAACTGCCCTAATAAGAATTTATGTACCACCCCCATAAATGTACAACCTCCCAAAAAAGCCATTAAAATTAATTTGCTCTTTTACATTGATTTATAGTGATGGTTAATAATAATAATTACTACCGAGTCATCACTAATATCAATTAATCTAATGATAATGTTTCTCAAATATAATAAACACAGAGACTAGAAAGCATAGACTTAGAAATACCAATGCAGATTCGTTCTAAGCAGTGGGGGGGGGGGGAATTACAATCTCTGCAGAGGTGGGTGCTCAGAGTTGTCAAGACTTGACTCCTCCTTTTAAAGCTGCCCATCTTGTTTTTCCTTCTTACCTACTATGCTCTGGATGTAGCCTGAGTCCCAGCACCTGCTCTGAAATAACTGATGGACAGACAGGGTTTATTATACCTTCTCCCTTGCCTTCTGTGCATGTCACTCAGTGTGGTCAAATGGGAAGATAATCTAAGCCACCCAATGTTCAAGTTGCAACCGTAGCTCTGACGCTAAAAAAATGAATTATACTTTTTTAGTTGATACCGTGAGGATATTTAGGTGATGTGTAAGAAGGCACTCTATAAAGTGCAATTGCTACCCAGTCATGTTCCTCTCATCAGAACATATATATCCCATCCTGTTCCTCTCCTACACAGCAGTAGATGATAATGGTCAAATTCATCATGCCAATTAGCAAGCACATCAAACTGTATACTATCCCTCTAAGTTCAAACGGCCCCTAATGTAATTGAACTACATCTATTCCCTCAAGGAGCTCCTAGGGAAGTACCCAGGAATTTTATTTCAACGAATGAGAGAAAAACTTTGGTTAGAGAGTCTTCCAAAGATTCCAGATTTATTCTCCATCTACACACCTAATCAGGACAGATACACCTTGGTGATTTCTCAAAATTACCCGTTTATTTCATGTTTTCAAGTTCTTATTTCCACATTCATCTTTCCTGACTTTCAGTAGGCACTGAAAATATTATGTGAAGTCCAGCAAAGAAATTTTCCATTCTCTGAAGTTCAAGCACTAAATTTTTCTTGGATGGAAATTTAAGCCATCTGTCAGCACCATGGTTTCTTATAAAGAATGTACCCTTTTATACCTGTACCCTGGAAAATTCTTGTTTTAATTTTTTGTATGTATCACATGAGAAAAAAAACAAACAACATTCAGTTTATATATTCGCTTTCTAAAGTTCTGAAAGGTTGGGACAAAATGACCACAATAGTCCCTACTAATTAAAAAAATATATATAGATCACCACAGAATACATTTATGATTAAAAATTGCTTCACTGACAGATGCAGGTAATTAAGTAATTTTATGCTGCTAAATAAAAATATTTGATGTAATTTTATTTATTTATTTTTTAAAAAGATTTTATTTATTTATTTGACAGAGAGACAGCGAGAGCAGGAACACAAGCAGGGGGAGTGGGAGAGGGAGAAGCAGGCTTCCTGCTGAGCCGGGAGCCTGATGTGGGACTCGATCCCGGGACCCGGGGATCATGACCTGAGCCGAAGGCAGTCGCTCAACCAACTGAGCCACCCAGGCGCCCTATTTGATGTAATTTTAGATTGTTTAATGTCCTTTCATTTTTAAAATAAATTGTTACAACTACCTACCATAATTAACCTAAATGTTTCTAATTACTCTTAAACAGTTAATTGAAGTGTACAATACTCAATATATTTCCTCCTAGTATTCTCACTTTAGGACTATCTATGAATTCCCAAAGTAAATGTAGTTTGGGTGAACTTAAAGGGCTTTCTATTACCTGAATTTGTTTAGTCAAATATTTAGAAAGGCTGTTCTAGATATGTTAAATTTGTTTCCACTTATTTTATTTTACAAAAGTCTTTTTAAGAAAATATAATGTGACGTAAATAACAATGTTTGATATGGGAAATATTTATAAGTAAGGATAATTTTATGAGATGAAGCCAAGAAATTTTAAGCATAAATTAAATATCCTCTGGAGATGTTACAGGATCAGTTAAGAATTTTGATCTAATTCAGCCAGGTTAGGTACTGGCTCGCTAATCTACATGTGAAAAATGAAGACCAGGGCCACTGTCCAGATGACCTGGCCTCTCTCTCTCCCGTGGGAGTGTCCTTGATTTAAACCGATATGATATGGTCCAGTTAGCTCTGGTAACCGGAGACTGCTCGCTGATTAATTTACTATTTCACTACCCAGCATGGGCCTCCATGTCTGCCTAGCTGGTCTATCACATCCTGTATCACTCAAGATTCCCTGTGATAAAACTGATCAAGCCTATCACTTAGAGAGTCTTGCATTGTAATTTCTGTGGTTGTGTGATCCCCAAAACATGGAATGTGCTTAATTCCCTTTTGATCTTTCACACTTTCTCCTGGAATAGTCACCTCTACAGGGGCCACCCTGGGAATCTCAGGGTTTTAGGAAGGTTGTATTTTAAGTTGGGTTGATGGGCTAACTGGTGTTTGTTTTTTTTCTTTATCCTATGCGTACATAACTCACATATATGTTACTTATGTTAACTCTTTTTTTTTTTTAAATACTAAGGAGCATAACTGCCCTTCTTTTTCAAGAAAACTTTTACATCTGTTATTCATATCTTTTTTTTTTTTAAAGATTTTATTTATTTTTTTGACAGAGAGAGACACGGCAAGAGAGGGAACACAAGCAGGGGGAGTGGGAGAGGGAGAGAGAGAAGCAGGCTTCCCGCTGAGCAGGGAGACCTATGCGGGGCTCAATCCCAGGACACTGGGATCATGACCTGGGCCGAAGGCAGACGCTTAACTGACTGAGCCACCCAGGAGCCCCTGTTGACTCTTTTTATATATCTGAATTATCGCATTATTTTTTTAAAAAGCTAAAAAATTCCCTACTCTGTTTTTAGACACTCACTAAAATGTCCGTTCTTCTGGGATGACCCTATGATAGTTAAGGGGAAAAAAAAAATGCTCCTTTCTTTGTCCTTTTGCAGCATGCAGAAGTACATTATTTACAAATCTAACAGCCCAAGTAGACTGCAAATTCTTTCATCTGCTCTATCCCATCCACCCACTTCCCAACCGTAGCCATGCATGCAGTGCTCAGTCTATGTCTAATAAAGGGAAGTGATGAAAGACTGTATCCCCAGACAGACTATACCTCAAGAGCAAGATGAGATTATGTTGGTATCAAAAACGGAAAAGCAAGGACCTTGTTAGAACACAATGAAGCTGGTGCATTTGGCATTTTCCACTGTCATTAGAGAAAAAGGTTTCCGGTTAGGGAAACCTAATTATGTGAAGCAGCATCTAGCATTCTTAGTTAGGGAGATATATCTGACATCAATTTCTTAAAATGCTTGGCTTGTAAGCAGAAAAAATGCAATTAAATCCAAGATCTGTGTATTTGATGTCCCTTTTACCAGCAGTAGGACAGAGACAAAAATTATATGGAACTAAGGAAATCTAGACCAGAGAATCTTCGAGAAAACACTAAAATTTTCAGTAACTTACCAAAAAGAAATACCTACAATTCAAAACTAATGTTTAAATTTTTTTTTTTAAAGCCTGTGGGTACAACTAAACATAACCCAGGTGTAGAATGACTATGACAATGGGACAGATTGTTTTCACATGACACATGACCTATAAAAACAGAAATTCCTTCAAACTTAAGAAACCCGAACCAAAGTAAGAACCAAATGAACTCCCAACTGTGGGTAAAGTGCGGCCGAATGTTATCATGAGTTATATATAGAGACTGGGAATCATAACCTGGGTCCATTTTAGAGGGAAAGTACCTGCAGAATGAATGCAACTCAAGCTGAACGTGAATGGGAAATAATAAAGCTGTCAGAGGCGGCTCTTCGCAGGCGAGTGGAAGTAACCCCCGAGTGTGCCGCTAGATATAGTAAGTGTTCAGAAATGCTTTTCTCTGTTGACAGTTGGGCTTTCTTCACTCCGAACCTGCTATATTCGGCAAACCTCATCCTGAGGATCTTTCCACTCCTACAACCTCTCCTGCCTGTCCTTCTCGGCCCCCCTCGGGTTTGAGCCTTGCTTTACCCTATGCCACACCCGTGATGGTATTAGGGCTGATTTGACTCAATCATACAGACCCTCCAGATGAGAGTTACACTTCTGCAAGATCAAACGTTCTGCTTTAAATGGCAAAATGCTCAGGAAGTACATTATCTTCTGGATCAAAGAGATTTAATTGCATTCAGAATACTGGACTAAAATATATTTTATTATATTTCATCTTTAAATGAAATATATAAATCTTGAAATGATAAATGAAAATATATAAATCTTGCTTTCAAAGTGATTTCTTTTTGTTAGACCCTTTTACATTTTCAAATCTTCCCAGAATGTATGTTTTACTCTTGTCACGAGACAAACATTTTAGATCAAGCAGCCATGTATATTTTCTGCACATATTAGCACTCATTTAGTTAGAAAATACTCATTTGTTGTATAGAAAAAGGATTTTCTTGTATATATAAGAAGCAAACAGGGCTGCATTTAGATGCCGTTTAAAATGTGGACTCTACTAATATCAGGAAATACATGTAGTTATGGTTTTACTTTTATATGAAGTTATAGTTCACTGCTGTGAAAATTTATCAATATAAAATATACTATTTCTTAAAAATAGTTACATATTTCCTAAGCATCTGTGGATTTGTAAACAGGCATTTTTCTTTTGAAATCGATCTCAAGTCCATAACCCCTAAAATCAAATTCTTTTTATGTTTCCCATGATAGTCACTGGCTCCTGTTCTTCCTGCCTATCTCATTTCTCACTCTGGTGTGATGAGAACTTTCATGGGCATCCAGGTAAGTTCTATTTTCCATCTTTTTCTGTTTGTTTGTACTGAGTATACGCTAGGTTATTCCGTATACTTCAGGTATTCAGCTTACAATAACAACAAAGAAAGTCTTACATATATGTGTGGCAACTTCTCAGCTATGAAGAATTTTACAAGACTCTCCCAGCTTCCTCAAATTACAAGTCACTGAAATTAATAAAACGTGACGAAATTATGAGTTCTCAATGTTCATACATAAAATATATGTTAGAAAACCTCTGGCTGTCATTTTAGGTTTGATTTTAGATGAAGGTTGGGGTTTTTTTCCCTCTGAATTTCTGTTTTAGAAGTAAAATCACAGGGGCGCCTGGGTGGCTCAGTCGTTAAGCATCTGCCTTCGGCTCAGGTCATGATCCCAGGGTCCTAGGATCGAGTCCCACGTCAGGCTAACTGCTCAGCAGGGAGCCTGCTTCTCCCTCTCCCACTCCCCCTGCTTGTGTTCCCTCTCTCACTGTGTCTCTCTCTGTCAAATAAATAAATAAAATCTTAAAGAAAAAAAAAAGAAGTAAAATCACAAATTCTGGGCCATTTTCCGTGCTGAAGTCATTTGGTTTTTAGCTTTGTACCTTTTCGACACTTGAGATGCTCAATAATGCCACATTGCCTAGTTCTTGCTGTGTGCTGTTATTTCCAGTGCCATATAAAGTTAGCTTTTTATAGGAAGATATTAGGGTGGGGGAAGAAAAAAGGCTCTACTTTTATATCCCATTAGACAGTTTACTGCCTTTTAAGACATTGATTGTAAGGAACGGCCCATTACCAGGCTTTCAGGTTTTTGAATCTGTCTCAAAGGCTTTTTCTTACTGACGACAGTCAGCTTTCGGAGCTCCATCCTTGCTCCTGACAGATGCCCAAGATGAGCTTATTCATTGTTATTTTTTTATGCTATCAAATCTGCCTCTCTTGCTACATCTATTCCTCCTTTTTTTATTCTTTTTTTTTTTTTAAAGATTTATTTATTTATTTTAGAGAGAGAGAGAGAGCGGGGGAAGGGGCAGAGGGAGAGAGAGAGAATCCTGAACCAGACTCTCCGCTGAGCACGGAGCCTGATGTGGGGCTCAATCTTAGAACCCTGAGATCATGACCTGAGCCAAAATCAAGAGTCAGCCTCTCAACCGACTAAGCCACCCAGGCACACCCGTTTTTTTTTTTATTCTAACATCTTCTGAATAGAATCCCTGCCACATAACTTTTTCCACCCTGGGAATACTTCCCCAGGGTTAGAAGAAAGTACTAATGAGATCTGCCAGTCTACCGAGCAGTCCTGTTAATGTCTCGATCAGGACACAGGTGGCAATATCGTTCTCTGGTGCCCGTGTTGTGACAAAATCATTCCTGATTCTGCATAGCCCATTTGTGCTAAGCCTTTCATCTATGACACTCCACACTCTTTTCTTCCCTTTCTTTCCACCAGCCAAATCCTTATTTAGAACAAGACTTCTGCTTAGAATCCCTTGGACATTTCTGTGTTCGAGGCTTTGGGCATTTTATACCTTCATAACTGTAAAGTACTATAGCCTGAAAACAAATGACAGACAGAAGTCAAGTATCCACAGCATACATCAGAATAGGGCAAACAACCCAAGAGAAAAATGGGCCAAGGATATGAACCTGCAATTTATAGAAGAAAAAATCTGATTGGCCAATAAACATATGAGAAGATGCTCACTTGATTAAAACCCCACCAATTACTAAAAAGGTATAGAAATGCCTTTCCACGCCCATTTGAATGGCTAAAATTTAAAAGGTTGATATCATCACATATTGACATGCTGGAAGGAAAACATATTCACAATGCTAATGGAAATACATAGGAGCAATTTAGAAGTAGCTATTAAATATACAAATGTACATACCCGGCACTTCTATGTCCACATTATCTTTTATAGAGAACCATTCACACTGTGCACAAGGGGACTCATGCAAGAATATTTAATATTCCAATGTTAATAATCACACACAAGAGAAAAAGATATCCCTCAGTTGTACAATGACCAAATAAAATGTTTGATAGTCATAGAAGAAAAGATTACATGGGTGCTAAACTAAACGAAGAAAATGCTTATTTATTCATGAGACTAATATGCAAACGACACTATGTATATCTTATGCAAACATACTCATGCATATCCAGATGCAGATGAATTTAAAGTCTGAAAGGATACAGTTCAAACCCATAATAATGTTATCTTGGGGATACTGGAAAGGGGACCAAAATTGGACATAGTCATCAAAAATGACCATTGTTTTAACATTTTTTAAAAGAATAAAATCATTTATGTAATGTTTTAAAATTAAAGAAAACATAGATTATAAGGCAGACACTAAAGTTTTATAGAACTCCTTCACTTTACAAGTCAAACACATTGAAAAAAATGCAGTATCTATCATAGATTATAATTCACTATCAGGGCAAACTCTATGCTTATAGGATTTTTTTCCAGTGAATTTATCTTTTAAATGATATTGCCTTTGTATCCATTATTTGGATCTAGTTTTAAGAAGTATGTTTGTATATGCATATGAGTGTACACTTGCATGTGGGATATAGGGAACCCACACAAATGGATTTATAATTATATACTTTGATTCTTCTTACTATGCAAATCAATTGACAATGCACACATATACATTATACAAAGTAAAAGAATGCAGATGATAAACATGTGCAAACGATAGTGTGTAAATTATTTGATAAGGTACATAATACATTTTACAGCATGCAACATTTACAAATGCTAGGTTCAAAGGTATATAACTTCATCAATATCAGTGTAAAATTCCTTACTTTGATGTATGGTTTCATACCATCCCCAAAGAACAATAATTTTTTTTTTTAAGATTTTATTTATTTATTTGACAGAGAGAGACACAGTGAGAGAGGGAACACAAGCAGGGGGAGTGGGAGAGGGAGAAGCAGGCTTCCCGCAGAGCAGGGAGCCCGATGTGGGGCTCGATCCCAGGACCCTGGAACCATGACCTAAGCCGAAGGCAGACGCTTAACAACTGAGCCACTCAAGCGCCCCAAGAACAATAATTTTAAAAATATTTTCAGTCCATTAATTTAGTATGTTTAAATAGACTATCAAAGAAATCATCTGTTCCATGTTTGATGTGCCTTTTATTTGAAGTCTGTATCTCAGCAGAATATTAGAATCGATGAACTAACAAAGTTAGTTTCATCCCTCATGTCTATCACTTGTGATTTATGTAGGAATCATTTGTTTAAACTAATGCTATAAAATTACTGAAAATAATTGAGTTAAACATCTCTGAGTGTACATATTTCTAAAAGATAAGTCTGTTTTGTTGACTGAATCTTTAAAAATTCTAAAACTGTATTCCAACAAAATAACAATCATAATTCACCATCTTTATTAAGTTTTTTATAACTTAATAACACTGATTTCATTTAAAGTATGCTTACTTCATAAAACAGCTTACTGTTAATTGTATCAGTATACCAAACACCAATCAACAAATAATTAATTTGGTATAATAGGCAGTACATCAGGAATTATAAATAATGAACTTGCTGAATCTTAGCAGATGACAAGGCTTAAATAACCCATATTTTTATGAGTCACTTGTCTCAGCCACTTGTCTTAACTAGAATAAATATCCCTGAGTTGTCAAGATATGTCAAACAAATTATAAATTTAATGGTATAATCTGTTGACATCACCAATCGATCTGTATTCAACAATTCTGGATGTGAACAATTCAGCAAAAGTTCTTGGATTCTATTACCACAGGCCCCTATTACTCTTCCATCTTTTCCAAAATCTATTTTTAAGACTGTAGTTCCTTAGCACATGGTGATTGTTTTAAAGTCAGTAATTTTTTTATTTTTTTATTTTTTAAAAGATTTTATTTGTTTGACAGACTGAGAGAGAGAGAGCACACAAGCAGGGGGAGAGGCAGAGGGAGAGGGAGAAGCAGACTCCCCGCTGAGCAAGGAGCCCGATGCAGGACTCGATCCCAGGACCCTGGGATCATGACCTGAGCCGAAGGCAGACACTTAACCCACTGAGCCACCCAGGTTTCCCAATAATTTTTTTTTTTAAGATTTTATTTATTTATTCATGAGAGACACAGAGAGAGAGGCAGAGGGAGAAGCAGGCTCCCAAGGAGCAGGGAGCCCGATGTGGGACTCAATCCCAGGACCCTGGGATCATGACCTGAGCGGAAGGCAGACGCTTAACCATCTGAGCCACCCAGGTGCCCCCCAATAATTTTTTTTAATAGCACCTACAACTAATCTTATACTGCAATCATTTGGCAATATATACATGGAACAAATCACATTGCAAACCTTAAACTTACACAATGTTATACTTCAATAAAGCTGGAGAAAAAAACTAAAGACTAAAAAAAACCCCTGAAATTTAAGGGGTAGAACATAAAGGGTCACACTTAAATCTTATCATCTGCCTATAGCCTCAACAGAGTCAGTTCAATTATTGGTTAGAATTCACAACCTATAAAAGCAGGGCTTTTATAATGGAATCTAGATGGGAAGGAAAAATAGGCCTCATAACTTGCCATGAATCAAAAATAAAATAAAATAAAATAAATAAATAAATTTAAAAAAAAAACTTGCCATGAATCTGGGTGGGAATAAATGAGGGGAGTAGTCACATGTACTAACATGCAATTCATGAATCTATGTATTCTCATGTTGATCCTTTCCTTAGGAGGTTCACTTTGTGGATGGCCTACCTATACACTGTCTGAAGACTTGTGTTTGGTAAAATATGGTATTTTTCCCAATCCTTAACCTTGTGTTCTGCCATTTTGCTATCCCATATCACACAAAGGCATGTGTCTGCCCTGAATAAAAAGTGGAACGCTGAATTCATCAAAATGCCATATCACCCAGCAATCCAAGGGAAATGAAACTTACCCTGTTAATAACTTAATATGATGTTAATATTGGAGAAATATACATTATCAATATAATTGTATTTAATTATGCAAACCAGAGGGTCAAAATTTTACTATCAGGGATAAAATGGCTTACATCCTTCATAATTCTCTAACTTTGGGTTACCATGAATTAAAATAATTTGAGCACTTATAACACATCCCAGCCAGCTTGTAGAAGAGTAAATGATGATGACATGACTTATACTACCACATAACAAATATTCAACTCAGTAAATAAAAATAATATCAGTAAGCAACATTTTAGGGGGCTTCCCTTCTGCAAGAAGAAAAAAGAACCATTAAAACTTAGTAATGCCACCAACAGTGTAGGAGGGTTCCTCTTTCTCTGCATCCCCGCCAACATCTGTCATTTCCTGACTTGTTAATTTTAGCCAGTATGGAGGTTCTTCAAAAAGTTGAAAATAGAGCTACCATACGATCCAGCAATTGCACTACTGAGTATTTACCCCAAAGATACAAATGTAGGGATCCAAACAGGTACGTGCACCCCAATGTTTATGGCAGCAATGTCCACAATAGCCAAACTGTGGAAAGAGCCAAGATGTCCATCGACAGATGAATGGATAAAGAAGATGTGGTATATATATACAATGGAATATTATGCAGCCACCAAAAAGAATGAAATCTTGCCATTTACAACGACGTGGATGGAACTGAGCGAAATAAGTCAATCAGAGAAAGACATGTATCATATGACCTCACTGATATGAGGAATTCTTAATCTCAGGAAACAAACAGAGGGTTGCTGGACTGGTGGGGGGTGGGAGGGATGGGGTGGCTGGGTGATAGACATTGGGGAGGGTATGTGCTATGGTGAGTGCTGTGAATTGTGTAAGACTGTTGAATCACAGACCTGTACCTCTGAAACAAATAATACATTATATGTTAAAAAAAAAAAGAAGAAGAAGAAGAAGAAAGCAGGAAGGGAAAAATGAAGTGGGGGAAATCGGAGAGGGAGACGAACCATGAAAGACTATAGACTCTGAGAAACAAACTGAGGGTTCTAGAGGGGAGGGGGGTGGGAGGATGGGTTAGCCTGGTGATGGGTATTAAAGAGGGCACATTCTGCATGGAGCACTGGGTGTTATATGCAAACAATGAATCATGGAACACTACATCAAAAACTAATGATGTAATGTATGGGGATTAACATAACATAATAAAAAAATGAAAAAAAACCCTTAGTAATGCCAGAATTTAAAATATTTTATCAAGTTATGTAGTAAATACATTTTAAATACATTTTTTTTTCTCCAGCAGCTTTTTTCCCCCCTGACAATCACCATTATGCTTGCTATCCTTTTCCTCAAAGGATTAAGCTTCTGCACGAAACATCCTTGGCAACACTAACCCCTTACCTGTCCGTCCACAGCCTCGTGGTAGCTCAATGTATCAGACTGACCAATTTTGAACACTATCAAAAGGCATGCATCTTTCACACGAAACAGTACAGACTACAGATAAGAAATGAACCATCAGGTTGATTTTATGAAATGTCTTGAACAAACATGTAAACAGAGATGGCCAGAGGCACTTACACCTGCCAGGCTACCCTGGACCTGTAGGAGTTAACCCACCGAAAGGCTGCTTTGCACACCAGGTTAGCTGACCAGGCAAAAGTACCTCTTGTGGTGCTTGGCACAATGTAGCCACTGAATTAACGCTAATTTCTCTTCCTTACTCACATGGATAATGGTCGCTCTACCACACAACTCCTACATCCCCTTGAATCTCGCTCCGCACACAAAACAGCCAGCAGCGGCCCCTTGATTCCAGGCTGTCTGCCATCAAGACTTTGCTCCCAGGTTCCATTTCCAGGGGCCTAGGGCCTCTCAACCCCTCTGTAAAGGTCTCAGTCAAATGTGTGTTTCCCCACCAGCTGCTCCTTTCCTTTGTTCATCTTCCAGGCCAGTACCAGCAGCTTTCTGGTGGCCGATTTTCTTTTTAGGCTTTGCAGACTAATCGCAAACAGCTGCAAGCTAATGAACCCCTCCAGGTGTCCGCCCTTAGGTTAAAGTGTGGCATGGTCAGGACACAAGATGGTAAGAATATGTACGACGTGTCATCCATTATTTTGATTCAATTTCTGTTCATGCTGGCCTCATTTTCCAGAGCTTCATAAAATGCAGTTCACCACCACCAACGAAAATGAACACAAGGCATTTCTTTTAAACTGATTAAAAGAAGAAAATAGTTTCATTTTAGAAATATGCTTGAGACTTGAGAGTTTACCAAACTCTGCTGATGCCTAAAGGGCCTTGTTTTATTAAATAACATAGTTTCGATTTTATTTTATTTTTTTGTTTTGGCCTACAAGTTTCCTTTTTTTTTTAAAAAAAGTTCAATCCTGTTCAAAAATTTATTTCTTGAAATCTAGCGCTATACTTAGGTTGGCCAAAAAAATTAAATCCACAATTAGAGTCCCAAGGCCTGAAACAAGTCATCTCTTCATAAGCAAGAATGAATTTTGAATAAAATGAAAATATAACGCTATCCATCCGTAGTTCTGTATCAGTGCTTACTTGGTGCCTTAAAGTACTAAACGCTAGGCAGCGGCCTAACATGTAGTAGGTTCTCAATAAATATGTGCTGCATGAGTGAATAAGTGAATGAAAGACCATCAGAAGACTATCTACAATCCTCACTTGAATCATTGCTCAAATACGGTGACTGTCCATGTTAAGTCTTCCAGAACATTCCTGATTTCAAGAGTCCCAATAAATGCAACATAGCAGCGAGCAAATTACATCTCCCAGACAAACTGTCTTCAGAAATGCTATTTTATGTTGTTTTTATTGGTCTTTTGTAAATATAATAATCTTTCCCCCTTCTTTTACTCATTTGCAGTAACTTTTTCTGGCTAGAAGGAGGCACTGGGGAATAAGAGTATTTTGATTCTGATTTTCTAAGGAGGCTTTTTAACCACTGAGACTTATCCCCATACTAAAGAATACGCATCTGATTAAATCTAATCAAGATTCATTGGATTCAATGTGTAGCATATCACCCATCCTTCAAAAATTCCACATCAATTACAGATTCAGTAGCCTGTGTATTTATGAGACCACAGAGAGGAGGTGACTTTCAGGGCTGTATACATCCAGGATAACCTTTCTTTGCAAATCCCATGTTTAGAATTTAAGGAACTTTGACTCAGGGAAGGAGGGTCAGTAATGGACTCTCATGAACCTAGACAAAATCACAGACGTGTTGTGGTCTCTGGCTTTCCAAATCCAAGGGATATAAGAAGACGTGAACATAAAGCTTGTCAAGGAGTCTAGGCAGCTGTGGAAAAATATAACAAAAAAGAAGCATGCGGGGAGCGCCTGGGTGGCTCAGTTGGTTAAGCGGTTAAGCGTCTGCCTTTGGCTCAGGTCATGATCCCAGGGTCCTGGGATCCAGCCCTACATTGGGGCTCTCTGCTCAGCGGGGAGCCTGCTTCTCCCTCTGCCTCTGTCCCTTCCCCGGCTTATGCTTGCTCTCTCTCTCTCTCAAATAAATAAATAAAATCTTAAAAAAAAAAAAGCATGGGATAAGCACTTTTTCCTACCTTTAGTCTAGGGGTTGGCAAACTTCCTCTGGAGAGGATCAGATGGTAAATACTGTGGGCTCTGTGGGCCAAGGGATTTCTGTTGGAACTGCAGAAACCTGCTGTGGCATCAGAAAGCAGCCATGGACTAGAGATAAACAAACGGGCATGGAGTTGCATTAAACTTTATTTACAAAGTCAGGCAGTAAGCAGGATTTGGCCCACCAGCCAGGGCTTGCTGAGTCCTGCTCCACCCACTGTAAACATGCAACTTCAGCACTGCTTTAACTCTTTAGAAGCCCAGCAAGGACAAAGCATCTCAGCTTAGAATTGGCTTTGCTGGCAGCATCTCAGTGCAGGACATAGGAAGATACTTCTTAACATTTTATTCCCCGTGAATATTCAGTGAAAATGTACATGGAGGAAAGAATACACCAGTAAAGGCGGCATACACTAGCACAATAAAACGTGAGTATATTGTTAAATTATGTTGTATGAGCCTGAGCGTTTTGCCAAGACTACAAGAAGGGAAGCTGATGCCTTGGAAAGAATATAGATATTGGATGAGTTTTCTCTCACTTTCTGTGTGACGTTAGAATAGTGTGTTCCATAATTCACTCACTTATTTACTTGATAATTATATATCTAATAAAAATGATAATTAGAACCACAGTTAAATTTTACTGAGGACTCTTAGGCATGAGAATGAGAATAATCTAATCTTCTACTAGTCTCTGAGATATGTACAGTTTTTGCCCTGATTTTGCAGGCAGAGAGAAGTCAAAGAGCTTGTCCTATGTTATCCACTACCAAGCTACAGATTACATCCTGAAACGGAGTCCTTCTCTTATCAGGACCTGAGCACTCACAGGATGCCCACGTCTTCAGCTCTACACTGGAGACGCTGGGAATAGGGTCACCCCTGCTCCCATCCCCCAGAGCTGCTTTCCTTCCCTGAATCTCAGTGTTGGTTGGGTGGAGTTAGTATCAGGCATGTGGTGATGTGATGACATTCCTCACCTATGATACTTAGCCCCAAGTAGTCTTTACTTGAAAGTCTCCTTCAACTCAACTTTGATTTGGTGTCGAGGTTTGTAGTCACTAGTAGTTTTAAAATAAAGTAATATAATTCCCTGGGCAAATATGGCTTATCTTCTATTAGACACATGAGAGTAAGAATCGCCTAAGAACCTTTATTTGCTTTCTATTTAGGTAATGCCTGATTAGCTTGTTATTTTTATTTTATTTATTTTTTGCTTACTTGTTAAAGCACTTCCATGGTTGGAGAAAGCATGTGAATATTTGTTGCAATTAATATTAAGAAGATTAAGAACCCCATTTCAATCCATCAGGATTTACTCTCAGTGCTCAATCACAGCTATTGCTTATTTGTAGTCTCTCTGTCTCTCACAGATTTTGTCTTTACCAAAGGAACCACAGAGGGATAGTTTTACCAGGCTGCACAGAGATTAGTATAATAATTCAATAGCAAAAAGTAATAAAAATGATACTGACATAGAATTTTATAAAAATTAAAAATTCCTGCCTCTTGACCCCATGCCCAACCAACACAAGGAAATAGATTAAAAAAGCAAAATAATTTCTGAGTGTATAAATTAGCCTGAAAGCAAATGGAATATCCAGTGGGCAAAAAGTGTGCCAGAACACAGAATGAGAGCCGTAAGCAGAAGCTGAATTTGAGCTGGCTCACAGATTTATACCCACAGTCAATATGACCCTGGCCTTCTGCTGCTGTTGGGGTGCACCCTCATCCAGGAAAGGAAGCAGACACTTAGCTGGGGGATGTCTGCAAAGCCAGAAGTTCCACAAAGGCTGCTCTCCTGGCCAGAACACTGCCCTCCTGGCCAGGCAAGCAGAGAGTTGCTGGCCTTCTGTCCAGATCCATCCAGGGCCCAAGAAGAATCTCCTAAGAGAAACTAGGACCCCAAACCTGGGCTGATCGAAGTGCATAGTCCAAATTCACGCTGTCCTCTACAATAGCAATAGCTCACGGGTCTCTCCTCCCACAAGCCACAAAGGTACCATAAGAATGAGTCCAGACTTTGTTACTATCCCTGGAATTGCAGCCACAGTGACCTCAGATAAAAGAAACCCTCGCTGGAATCACACTATAGCTAAACACACTACAATGCACTGGAGAAAATGAACTATTACAATGGAGCATCAGAAGATAGGGAAGAATCAGAAAGAAATTCTAAAATAAGCATGTTTAAAATGTCTAATGAGATAAAGGGTTAGAAAGAAAATGGTAAAAACAGGGCTATAACATAAAAGAACAGACAGATTCGAAAAAATTAAACAGAAATTCTAGATAAGCAGGTTGTAGATGTTGGGACAAAAAGCCCCATGAATAAGATGAATAGCAGACTAGACACACTGAGGGAGAAAATGATCCAGAGTTCAGCAAAGAAGTGGAGGAGAAAAAAATGTAAACAACTTTACAAGACTTGGATATGATACAAGAAGATGCTCCAGGCATCTAATGGGAGGGTTCCAGAGGACAGATTTGGTATGTGGAGAGAAGTTAGAAAGCCAGATCTACAGGCATGGGAAATGGAAGAAGAAGGTTTAACAAAGCTGTAATCAGTATTCCAGAAAATAAAGAATAGAGAACAACACATAAGGATTTGTAAAGATAACACCTAAAAATCTCCCAGAAAAAAAGCATGAGTCTCAAATGGAAAAAAAAAATATCCCTACTAGATTAAAAAAAATAAAGATCCATGCCTAGGGGTAAGTAAGACCATAACATTGCAAAGAAAAATAGTAAATCTTAAAAACTATCAAAGAAAAAACACAAATACATTAAAAAAAAACCCGTAAAAACAAAAACACAAAAGCACCACAATTAGACTCAACGGAGGGCTGTATTCCAGAATACAAGGGAATGATTTCAAAGTTTGGGCGGAAACTAAATACCAACTAAGAATTCCATACTCGGTCAAGCTATTAATCAAAAATAAGATGAAGGCATTCTCAGAAAAGTGGATAAGAAGGAGGCATTGAGCACGAAAAAAAAGGTGGCACACTTAATCTATGTCATTAAAAATCTTCTTTAACAAAAACTAAAATAAAAATATAATTCTCAGGTCAGCATTTTTGATGATCAGACCTAACAAGAGCATTTGTCTCAGAGTTTAGGCAGATTGTGTAAAAGGGAGAAATGCTGGATACAAGGCAAGCGGCCGGGGCGGGGTGTAGGGGGGAGTAGGTGTGACTTGCAGCAAATTGGAGCATGCCTGCTTCATTTTCTCATACTCTTACTCAAAAAAGATGTGTGGGCACTGACACTGGGGCACACGCTCCTGTACCTGGTATAAAGCTGCAGGATCTACCAAGTTAAAGATCAACCCTTTCTCCCAACTTTACTTCACCTTCATTTCCCATTTTATTTTAACATTTCGTTTGGGGGAAGGAACTTGGTTATGTTGACTCACGTCATTATATTTCAGGCCCTGTACGCCTGGCATAGAGTAAATACATAACAAATATTCGTTGAGTACCTTATTTATGAAAACATCTCCTTTTCTATTTATTATGAGAATGTATCTCGTATTCTCCAAAAATTCTCATACTTTCATGAAAATGCGACTACATCTCACTTTTTCCTTTGTATCTAGAAGTAAATCTGATCCACAATAATTTTTGTAATAGCAGTTGTGGTAGTTGCCTTTGTTTTAATAGTGGCAATTAATATTTATTAGGCATTTACGACTTATTTTTGTATATTTATTTCATTTTTATTTGGTATCTTTATCTTTTTTTTTTAAGATTTTATTTATTTATTTGAGAGAGAGAGAGAATGAGATAGAGTATGAAGAGGGGAGGGTCAGAAGGAGAAGCAGACCCCCCGCTGAGCAGGGAGCCAGATGCGGAACTCGATCCCGGGACTGCAGGATCATGACCTGAGCCGAAGGCAGTCGCTTAACCGACTGAGCCACCCAGGCGCCCGGTATCTTTATCTTAATATATTTAGTATGTTTCAGTATCTTCAGTATAATTCCTGAATTCAAGGCCTAGGGGCATGGGAGCTGAGGGGTCCAGGAGCCTAAAGGGGGAGAGAGGGAAGAGACTCCCGGTCTCCACAGTCCAGTGGCCCCCTCAGAGTGGCCGCCATCTACTTTCTCACAGCCCTGGGTGGCTCAGGTTAGAAACCCATTTTCAAAGGCCAGAGCTTTCCCCTCAGAGGAGGAGGCCCTGCATGTTGTCAGCACAGTGCTAAGCAGGGCTCATGTATTAGAACATGCAATCCCAGGAGAGGTAGGAGTCGGCCTTCCTACAGCCTCCTTGGCCTTGAGGGAAGAGCTGTGTAGGGCTTCTCTATATGACATTATTCCTTTTTGGTCCAACTGATTAGCTGGTGAAATTAATTTAATTTCATAGACTGTCAAGGGAATTATGTTCCACTGACTGCCCTTACGAGCAAGGGAGAGTTTTCTTGACTGTCAACACAAGACTCCGTGCTAGTCTGTTCACATTTGTTTCATGTGAATATCTGGCATAAGGCAGATGCCATTTAATTTCAAATGAGGAATGAACTTAAAGGGCAGGAGTTGTATCTGAATTTTATTTAAATTTTCCATCACGAAGTTTCCACAGAATAATGATTTAAAAAGGCAAGGTATCTAATATAAAATTCTCCCACAAATGATCAACCAATCCTTGAGTAGATAACGAGCTCACCGAGAGTTAGTACATTCCAAGAAGTACAGGAAGGTTTGCACCTACTTGAGGCACCTGGGGTCTAATGAGCTCATTGGGAAGAAAAGGTAAAATGTGCACACACACACACACACACACACACCAGGCAATGGGAACCAAACACAATGAAGCATTAACTTTCATGGACAAACTCTGTGTCCCAGTTCAGACAGACAGGGGCCTAGTGTTGCTGATGTACGGGAAGTTCCATGAGCACAGGCCCTGGAGGGTGGGTCATGAATTGGGGGGAGGAGACATTCAGAGGGAAAAAGGGGAGGAAGGAATGCTAGGAAAAGAGAATGAACCACTGGTGTTCCGAAGAGCACAAAATACAATATGGCCTCTGCTATTTTTTTACTTCAGTGTCATTCCATATCAAAAAAGAATCCCTTATACTTTTAAAAATTCACTCTCACACTGTAAGAGCAGGACTATGAATTCTTACAATCTTTTTGAGAAATAAAACGCTATTTATGTATTATATTAAAAATGCGCCTCCCCTTTGACCTAGAAATTGTCCTAGGAACCTATTTTAAAGAATACCACACATGCACACAACATATATATGTATATGTGTGTGTGAGCACGGATTCATACTTACTGTAGTCAAAAACTGAAATTCACTTAAATGTCTAATAGCAGGGAAACAGTTAAAAGCATTTTATTAAATAACATGAGACTGATAAAGATGAAAGAAGGAAGAAAGAAAGGAAAGGAGAGAGGAAGGAAGGTTCTTACATATGGCAGAATTTATTACTGTCATGAAACCTCTTACGCTATTTGAAGTCTTATTTTTGTCATCTACAAATAGTTAAAATGTGACTATGAACATGCTAATTTCTTGGAAGCCACTAAATATTTCCAAAGAGTATTGTCTTCCATGTATAGTATGAAAAAAAAAATCATCACTTTATGCCCTCAAAATCCACTTTTAAAATCCCTTCTTTCGGGGCACCTGGGTGGCTCAGTTGTTAAGCGTCTGCCTTCGGCCCAGGTCATGATCCCAGGGTCCTGGGATCGAGCCCCGCATCGGGCTCCTTGCTCTGCAGGGAAGCCTGCTTCTCCCTCTCCCACTCCCCCTGCTTGTGCTCCCTCTCTCGCTGTGTCTCTCTCTCTGTCAAATAAATAAATAAAATCTTTAAAAATAAAAAATAAATAAAAATAAAATCCCTTCTTTCACTGTCCGACAGCAAGTCCTTCCGCAGCTGTCTCTCTAATCCATTCGACAAGAACTCTGGAGCATCCGCTGGATGCCAGTGGACAGACTTTTTAAAAATCATGACTGCAATTTCTATCTTTAGACCCTCTGTCTTCCTAATATTCTGAACAATATCTGAATATCTAATTTCAGTTTAAATAAGTCTGTGACCCTGTCTGAGAATCTAATGAAGCCCAAAGGCTTTATTCCTTTAGAAGACCTCAAGCACACACTTTTGTACACAACCTGAGGGCATGTATTGATGCCTGAACCCAGGGATAAAACACCATACTTGACCAAAGGCTCTCGCAACTATTCCTCTTGGGGAAGCCTCATGATCTTGTCCTCTATTTAACAAAACCATGTCAGGTCTTCCTTGTCCTGTGACACATGAATTCCTTCAGACGGCAAGTATAGAATTGTCATAGATTCAAGGAAGGATGTTAGGTTGAGTTCTGTTGCCCCGGTTTTCTCTTCTCAATGTGTTTTCATAAAAATCGATAAGTAATTCCAGGAGCAACGCTGCACATCGAGATTAATGCAGGGGAAACAAGCCTTCAGTGCTTTTCCACAAAGTATTATAAATCTCAATTACATAGTTTACAAATGAGTCTTTACTGTGGCTTTTTGCAACTATGTACATTCTGCAATAAATCATAGTTACAGATACAGAATAACTCCCTTTATCTATTCATTTGTAAAGTTTTCATCTGACACCACATACTGCAGCATGAAATACAGTTTAACATCATTTAAATCTACGAATCAGTGTTTAGCAGCATCATCAGCAAAGTTCAATTCACATTCTAGTAGGATTTGAGTAAAAGTCATTTTCTTTCATCACGTTTTATGGCCATATTTAATATCAGATGTAACAGGAGACAAATTATAAAAATAATGGAATGCTGATAGAAAAAAAAAACATGGGAGAATTTTAAAGTAAAGCAAATCCTGTATTAAAACTGAAACATTAGATCAGTGTAGGTGGCTTTATGGGCAATCCCAGTTCAGCAAGATACGAGGTTTCAAGCACAGAACACTACCAGTGATGAAAGAAACCACTGATGCTATTTCTCATCAATATTTAATAAAACTGATCTAGGACTCATACAGGGAGCTGAATCTGTACCTTGTAGTCAATACCACCCAAAGTCAAATAAGGAAAATACCGCAAAGTGGATAGCAGCTAAAATATATTTCCCGTTGGAAAAAACCACCAGTCCCGAATTCCAGTACCAATAATAGCCTTCTTCAGAAGTGACTTAGGAGTATATGAGAATCTGGCAGGCTACCGTCACTCTAAATTTTTTCATTTTATCAAAAGGCCCATTAATTTATCATCAAAAGAATTTTCAAAGATCATAATTTGTATATGCATCCCAAATCCACATCTTAAATTCTGTGGTGCCGATGGCCTGTAGTTTTCCTACCTAATATTTTATTTTATTTTTTTTAAGATTTTTATTTATTTATTCATGAGAGACAGAGAGAGAGAGAGCGAGGCAGAGGGAGAAACAGGCTCCCTGCTGAGCAGGGAGCCCGATGTGGGACTCGATCCCAGGACCCCGGGATCATGACCTGAGCCAAAGGCATATGCTTAACCGACTGAGCCACCCAGGCGCCCCTCTACCTAATATTTTAAAGAAGGCATATAAGGAAAACTTTAAAATTTTAATAATAGAAAGGACTAATAAGGTAAATACTTTTTATGTCGTATAGCTAATAAAGGAATTAATATGCATTTTCAAAATCACTTTAAGCAAACTTGTTGCTTAATTTGCAGTATTTAGAAAGCAAAATTAAATGTCCATATATCAAAGGGAAAGAAAAAGTAAATTCAAATATGCAGAAGAAATTAATGCACACAGTGATAAAGTACATACAGAAAGCACATAAATCATAATGGAACTTTGAATTTAGCTCAAGTAAGTGTGAACCTGATTGCAATATACCAAATACCATATTTTTTCTTGCTTTCAGTGTTCTCCCCCACATCTCTAGCCTCTATCATCTCATTTTGTATCAAAAGCATATTTCCTGCTTTTGCTGCCATTGCCTCAAATCCTTGCCCAAATGTTGATAGCTCGATAAATTATCTTGTAAAACTGCACTGCCTCCCAGGTATATTCTTTCATATTTCAATTCTTACATAAAAATCACATTTATAATGCACCAACTCTGTCACACAGTGTGCGGGGGGATAGATGCCAAGCCAGAGACCCGCTCCGAATGGCCCTCAGTTTGCAGTGGACGTCACCATCACCCTCCTTCACACTCAACCCTCTGTCCCAGAGGCACGGTGATGGGAGGAGAAGGCAGCAGGTCTGGTGGGTTGTTACGCTGGAAGACATGTCCCTTCCTCTCTCATAACGAGACCCTCTGATGAACCAGCTGTCCTGACCAGCCACAGGGAATGGTGGGGACCCATGGCTGACTTCACAGATAACGCAGGCTTTGACCTGTGTGCACTTGGACAGCAACCCTTGGCTCCCAACTGTGGCCCGGATGTGACTTTGGGCGAATCAATTCTTTCTCATCTCACTCTGCTCACTTTTAATTGGGGATAATGACCCTTGTGGGTTTATTGTGAGGATGAAAAACACCTCGGACAGAAAACCTTTTTGCCTGGTGCTCGATACATAGTAAGTAATCGATAAATGATAAGCAGTACTTGTCATAAGAAATGACAGTAATTACAATAAGGGCAATTAGTCACCATAAGAACACAGTGATTGTTATATCCTGGCTTTACCTTTGATTATTGTATATAAAGAATAGGGAAAACAGCCCACTACATTCAGTCCAGGTAACATTAAAAGCATATAACAAATATTTTTTCTATTTTATTGTCAGAATGTCCTGTTTATAGTTTGATCTTGCTAATGGACTTCCTCTATCTGATATAAATTGTTTCCATCAGGTTTAGTTTATTATGGATTTTTACAAATTTGGGCTTTTGTGTTTTGTTCTTATGACTTTGAAGGCTAATGACAACAAGAAATGCCTGATATCTGTTTACTTCCTAAGTGACTTCTCAGGATGAATTTTATCCTTATATGTCATATACCGGGTTGTTCTCTCAAAACTAAGTATGTTTTGATCACTCTGGTGTATACAAATGTCTAATTATAAAGCTGTACCCCTGAAATTTACATAATAAAAAATAGAAATAACAAAGAAATAAGTAAAGAAGACACAACTTCTCTTTCGTCTTGGAAGCCAGACATCGTGTAAACATTCTGATCATAACTTCATTCCACTTATGAGAAAACACCAGATAGAACCAAGTTGAGAGACATTCTGCAAAATAACTGACTCGTGCTTCTGAAAAGTGTCAAGACCATGAAAGGCAAAGCTGACAAACTTACAGACTGGAAGAGATTAGGGTGTTAATAACTAAGTACAATGTGGGATCTGGGGTAGGATCTTAAGATAGGAGAAGATCAACAGTGGATCAACCAGTGAAATTTAACAGGATGCGTATTATAGTTAATAACATTGTGTCCTGTTAATGTCTTAGCTGTAATGAGATAGTACAGTTGTGCAAGAAGTTACCATTCTGGGTGACGTGTATAAAGGAACTCTGTACTATTTCGTAATTTTTATGTGAGTCTAAAATTAGTTCAACATAAAAAGTTAAAAAAAATTAAATAAGTAAAGACATAAAAAAAGAAAACCAACAGAAAACTCTGAACATGTTTCGTTTTTACCTGACTGTTCAGTGAATGGAGAGTTCAAACCTGAATAGATTTGTACTCATCTGCTCTACCCAATTTCTTACCTCTTTTAAAAGATCATGACAAGTAAATTGCCAGTTTAATGGCATTTGCTGTGATTTCCTTCCCACGTGTGATAGACTTGCTGTTGCTTTTTTCTAACTGGCATATCACATCTGTTTGGATAGTTAGTTGTCTTCTATAGCATCATCTTACCAAAGGTGAGTGACACTAACCTTCTACTACAAAATTAAGATTACAACTAACATTGCAAGGTATTTTTTTAAGTTTGATTCTTAATTAAACATTGATCTGAAATGGGTAAAAAGTTTGAGGGCGAAGGTAAGTTTTGGTGGGAGTCTGTGAATCAGAAGTGAGTTTAGCCCTGCCTCCATGTGGAATTCTCTAGAACTCTGACCTTGCTCACTCGGATGCTCAGTTGGCCTCTCGGTAAAACTGTGTGGGTGGACATGACTACTATCTTTTCCAGCTCAAAATTCCTCTAGTTTCACTCTCAGTCCCATTACCGAAAATCACAGTGTCTCAGACTGTTTGCCCCACGTGTGGATAAGCATGTGACAACAGAGGGGAAAGGGGAGGCTGGCTGAAAGTGGGGTAAGTACTCAGAAAATGGAAGGAAGCAGGACACATTTTCAAAACAGGGTACACTGATGGGGTATTTTGGTTTCACTCCTCCAGTAGAGTTTTTGGGGGTGTCATCATTCCCCAAACCTTTTCACTGTGTGCTGGCTCCCCACCTCCCCATTCGCTCACTGTAATCACAGAATGCGAATGTCCACTAAACAGATTTTGTGATCTTCAAATATGTCCTTCCAATAATGTATATTCCTCCATAGGCTTGGAATGTGGAGAGTAGGTGATGTCTCAAGTACACAGGCTAACATCCTAGAGAGGATGTATTAGTCGAGGGTCCTTGAGAATGGGCTGCAGGAAAGGTACCCAGAAATAAAGATGGAAAGGTATTTAAATGGAAGAGAGGGACAGAGAAACAACCAGCATCTCCATCACCATTTGGCACAGAGATTTGCAGGAGGACAGAAAGTCAACCACTGAAGGCTGGGGACCATGCAGGAAATAGCATGGCGGCGGCTTTTGCTCAGTGAGCCAAGGGATGCTTTTCTGAGGTCTATGGAAGTTGGCAGTCTGCTAAAAGACAGCGCGTGGCTCAATCCGGGGTCACAAACTCAAATGCACAGGGATAAATAAAAGTATAGGCACAAGGCTTAATGACACTGTAGAAAGTTCAATGGCGAAATATGGGTAAGATTCTAATGAGAGAGAGAAAGCACAAAAGGAATTATATTTCTGAGAATAACAAGAGAAGAATAATTGATTAATGAAGACCAAACGCCACCAAAAATTGGCCCTCTGGAATTCTGTACATTGAGGAGAGTGAGATAAAATGTGGGATATCAGTTAATAGGAACAGAATGCAAGGTGAAGAACACCTTGTCCCTGTCTCCTCTCCTGTCCCCCCTTGCTGTAAGATCCTGAACAAACTGCTGCAGGAAGAAGAAAATAATATGAGACAAGGCTGGGCTAACATGAAAGCATTGTGCTCTGCTCTCTCTTATTAAAGTAGTCTTTTTTTTTTTTTTTTTTCTCAAATAACACAGAGACGCATTCCCGTTTTGCCAGTGCAGCTCTGATTTCTGGCTCATCAGGTGTTCACTCTGTGCCAAGTGTCCTAAGTGCAGTGTCTCCATGACTTCTAACATCAACCCTATAAGGGAGGTCTATCCTTTACCCCATCTTACAGATCAGGACATTGAGGCCAGAAGAGGTTAATTACTTTTCCCAGGTCACCCCACAGTATGTGGTATGTGGGGTGGTATGTGGTACAGCTGTGATCCAAACCGCAAGGCCATTATTTTGAGTTTTGAATTTTTTCTAAAGTAGATAATTTTTTACTTTGTAATGCATTCTTGTGCAAGTACACGTATACCTCCATCACGTGATTCACATATTGTATAAGATGATACATTTTTTATTGCTGAGTATAAGGACACTAACATCATTACACTACCTCCCCTGATTTTCTTCTCTGCTCTTCTACATGACCATAAGCTGCAATATTTATATTATACTCTGGAAATCCTGAAGTCATATTAGCTTTGTTTTTACACTGAGGAGATACTAGAGACTAGGTTCATGATCCATCCTTCTTGATTGGCCGAGTGTCTTCAAGAAGGATTAACGTAAAAGGAAGTTTCTGAGTTCTTGCTTCTTCGACAGTAACCCAAACGAGCTGAACATGTTCTTTCTCTGAGGACTTTGTAAGCCCTGTGTCCTTGTATCCTAGACTTGAGTTCTGACAAAGTTTCAGTCCTCTCTGATGACTCCCCTTAGAACTGACTGGGGACCCTAGGTTCCTCCCAGGGCTACTCATGTTTGAGCGTCGCTTGGAAAAAAAAAAGAAAAAGAACTGACTTGATCATTTTTTTCTGGATGCCCGTTGGATGCTTTTTTTAGCTCTGAAGTCCAGCAACTTTAGTAAGAAATGCCTCAGCGTTGATTGTTCTCTGCTCATCTACTGAGACAGTGGTACCCTTTAAATCCATCTATTTAGGTTGTCTTCTTCTGCAATTTTAAAAATTATATCTCTTGGATTTTTTTCTCAGTTTTAAACATACCTGAAAGTGCATTTTTATAGATATGGTCCTCATTCTTTTTGACTGTTACTCACCTGTGAAATCAATTTTAGAGGACCAGGTATTTGTCAGGTAGCACTGCTGGAGAGAAGAGAGTTTTTTTCTAAGACAGGTGTGTTTACCTGTGTATCACTGCTGCCTCGGTCCAGGTGCTCACAGCTGTGCATGCACATTAGAACACCTTCTAGCTTCTAAAAACCATCTATGCCTTGGATCATTCCAAGGTTTTTCATTTAACTGGCCCAGGAGTGGTGCTTGAGAATTGGTGTGTTTTAAACTCCCCAAGGTCATCCTAAGGTATAGCCCGGTTGGCCCCTCGTATTCATGAGCACAGATCAGCAGCACTGGGGCCCCTCTAGACTGAGGGTCTGTCGTCTTCTCTATTTCTCTACCAACCGCTGGGCCCCAATAAGGGCTCCACTTTGAGGTACCTCACTGAGTCCCAGAAAGCTCCCAGGGTCAGCCACACACTGATTCCCTGGCTCAAAGAGAGGACTGTTCTGCTCCTCTGGGAATATTCTTTATTTTTAATGTCAGCATTCTGCTGGCTCTGCTAGAGATCCTCAGTAGCCAGAATCCTTTCAGGAAGTATTCTGTTAGACACCTGGCCTTCCGATGTGTGGTTTATTAGTCACAGGTTTTTCAGAGTCCTTGAATATGGAAATTGCATTTCTGTTTCTCCTTGACAGTGGATGATTTCAGAGATGCAAAGGTGTCTTTACTTTGCAATTTTACAGTTGGGGCTCTGTGTAATTTTTCTACTTTAATGACTCTGGCTTTTAATATATTTCAAAAATTGAGTTTCTCAATATCATCAATTTTAAATTTTAATGAGACAAAGCTATTTATAAATGAAATTTTATAAATGCGTTGCAATTCAATGTATTGTATGACAATTTGATTAGTAAGAAGAGGAAATGTTCTCCTTTTAAATTAATCATGCTTACTTACATATAAAGTACACTGGTCAAATTTATATGCACAATTAGGCACCTGTTTTAAATTCAACTGCATGCAAAAAGAGATGATCATGTGAGTCTAAGAAAATAATTTCTTCTCATTTTGGGGGGAAAATTATATTTTGTTTCCATAAAAACTTTAAAGATGATCTAAAATACCACAATTTGTGTATCTACATAGATGCATAATAACAGACCTTTTCAGTCCAAACTACAGTGACCATTTTAAAATTTTCTGATTATAGTACAAAGTTAACATTTCATTATGTAACCATTAGTCATACAATGGCGTTGAACTCAAGCATCATTTGAGAAAAAGAAGCAAGCAGACCAAATTGAGCTTGTATAGAAAAGCAAGTCATGAGGAGTAGTGAATACTGCCAACAAAAACACAAAACTGGGGGAAAGAACAACAAGAAAACAACTTATTTCTCTATTATGGCTCTATATCCTAACACAAACATGACTGGTCACCATCAAATTCAAAAGAACATATACTTTGTTCAGTCCATTAGTAAATATTTATAGAGGCCGGCACTGTGCCAGGCCCTGAAGACATGGAGATGAAAAGATGTACTTCCTGTTTTCAAGGAGCTTAAATCCTTGGGAGATAAATGTGCAAATAAACAGTAAGATTATTGCCTTAGTGGGGGCCTGCTGCCCCCAGGGCAGTTCTCTCCATGAGTCAGGCTTCTCAAGCCAACACACTCTCTGAGGAAACTCCCTCCCTCAAAGAGTACATGGGTTGAAGTCATTGGAAGTCATAGTGAAGAAAGCTGAATCAGCTTGAATATAATGCAGCCTTTTGAGTTTAGGCACAGTTGCTGCATTCAAAATGGCCAGGAAGTGATTTGATTTAGCAACAGGATTCGAAAGGACTGGAGGTTTTTGTGCAAGGACAGCCTCCCTACTGAATGCTGGCCACCCTCCATACGAGACATGGGTACACCCAGTTAGCCCCCCTTAAGAGAAAGAGCTGCTGGCTCTGAGAAGCCGTGCGTTCTAGCTGTGCCCCAGCTCTTAGGATTCCTGCAGCTTGTTTCACCAGTTTACCAAAGCTATATATCCATCTCCCATACCACACCGGTGATTTCCTGCTCATCCCTGAGAGTCACTGGTGTAATGCGTAAAAGTCCTCTGCTCTTAGGAGCCGAGGGGAAGGCTGTAAGATTGATTCCAAAGCCAGATAAGTTTAAGAGAGTACAGCAAATTGAAATGCTTCCACATCTGCTGGCTTCTAAATTTTTTGACTTTACAAAATTATGTCATTGGCCAAAGGGATGAAAGATTATCTGTCTAAATTCAATGCTGGAAATCCACCTCTGAGGGCATATTAAAATACAAGAGTAAAAATTTAGGAATGTTATTTGCGAAGTTCACTTTTTTTTAATACCAACTGTTGTGTTTTTTCAGGCCAAGTTCAGTATTCTATTCCATCCAGAGGCTGTAGCCTTGTGGTTTAGTTCATATACCAGAAAAATATTCCTCAAGCAGTGCAAGACCTTCACATATTCTTTCCGAAATTCCCGTACTTGGCCCAGAGTTCTTAATGCCATCCTGCAATAACACCGCCTGGGAGCTGTCATCACTAAAGGCTGGGGCGAGAGGAGGATTTATCAGCCACTGTTCCTGATGCATAAAGATTGATTGGCTGGGTTCATAGCAGTTGCCATCAGGGTTGAAAGGAACTCATGCTTTCTTCCCTGGCCATGGAAACCCCCCATTGTACAGCTGTCCACTGAGATATGAAACCACACTAAAAGTCACAAAACAGATTTGGCTTCCAAAGATAACCACCACCCTGCTACACACTGAGATTTTTCTCTAAGATTCTGTGAGTGTCTAAATGCTCTTAAATGCACCTGGGCCTTGACACTTCAAGGAAAAATTGTTTTGTTTTTGCTTTTTTTCAAATGATTCTGATAACGATTCTGTTATGGACTAAATGTTTGTGCTCCCGCCAACCCCAAATTCATATGTTGAAGTCCTAACCCCCAGTGCGATGGTATTAGGAGATGGAGCCTTTGGAATGTTGATTCAATTTAGATGAAGTCATGAGGGTGCTCTCTCATGATGGGATTATTTCCCTTCAAGAAGAAGCCAGAGAGTTTTCTCCCTCTTCCTCTTCCTCCCTCCATGTGCAAGCCAAGGAGAAAGGCCTCACCAGATCCAACCATGCCGGCACCCTGATCTTGGACTTCCAGCCTCCAGACTGGTGAGAAATGAGTTTACATTATTTACACCACCCAGTCTATGGTATTTTGTTATGGCAGCCTGAGCTGGCTAAGACATTCTCAAAGCTGGAATAATTGTTTAGAATTCCATGGGTTTTTTTTTGTTTTTTTTTTTGATTCAGTAATGAAATTTGTACAACTTGCACAGAATTGTAATAAATGCAATGATATCAAGTAAATGGCAGATGCTAAGTGCTTTCATTACTGTATATAATGGCACATTTCAGGACTTCCTTGGACAAGCCACAAATAAATGTATAGATTTGAGTACATCATATTCATGTATAAGCACTTCCCACGCATCTATTATACAGTTGATGGATATTCATTAAGTATTTCCTTAGCTGTCTTCTGTTCCAGGATTACTTTCCAGCTCTCACGCACTCACTCAGTGGCTACTATTTCAGAGACATAAGACTTACCTTGCCTACTAGGGTATGGTTACATGCGAAAGGACACCAAGCCTTGTTTACCTTTGAGTCAACAAGCCCTGAACCTTGGTCAATGAAATATTTTTAAGTGCTCTAATTAAGAATCAAAAATAGTCTAAAATCAGGGATATTTCACTCTCCACAGACACTGCTGAATATCCACCCAAAAGCAGACTGTACTTTATAGACTGCAGGGGAGACTATATCACAATCTAGGCAGATGATTACAATCTGCCGTTGTGTTTCTTAAATGCTCTATAGCCAATCTTAACAGAAAATATCAATCACACAAGTATTCTTTCCATTTCATAAACATTGTAAAAAAGAAACTGAAAATGTGTTTTAGCGGTAAGACAGACCTATCTCATTAAAGCCACTGTAGCCCAGCTCTTGCCTGCTAAGTCCCAGGTCTTCAAGGTCCATGCATTTAAATCCTGGGGGGCATTGGTAGCCTTCTTCCAGCTCTGGTGAGCAGTGTGTATCTGGGATAGCTAAGCTATTCCAGGTTACATTTCTGTGAACAAATTACAAAAAGTTAGCCGATTTCGACACTTGTAAATGTTGATCAAAATGAATAATGTAATCACCCTTCACTAACATCTGCTCCGTATGGGCACAGATGTAAAATTCATGATTCCCGAATGGTGTTCACAGCACTGATGACGGTAAACGTTTCTCAAATGGTACCCGATTCATCCTCACGGTAGCACTTTATAAGAATACTGTTACCATCATTGTTTTTGTCATTAAGGACCAAGACCCAGATAAGCAAAGGAAAGAATTTTCCTGTAGATTTGTAAGGAATGTTAATGTGCTTGGGGCTTCCTTGTTATTCACAAAATGCTTAACCTACCTGTGGGTACAAATTTTACTTCTCCACTTCTAAGCAATAGTAAATGATGACAGTCATTTTCCATATGGTACGACTACTATGAGTCTTATAAATGACACCTGGTCTTCCTCTGTGTTGGCAGAGGAACACGAGGGTCATTTAGGTGGACAGTGATACATCCCTGTTTCATTGTTCTGGAGGGCAACGTGGAGATTAAATTGATGTACAAGAATTTAGATAAGTAATGGCTTTCTTGGGAGCAAGGACAGGTCATCATTGGAACGGCGACTGTGGAATCTCATTCTGGGCTGACCTTTAAAATGGGCCCCGAATAGCTGCTATCGGAGGCAATTCACGTGGCTTGTGCAGTGGCCAAAGTTTAGGCTAGACAATTTCACAAGCCTTCTAAATCCATGATTTTATTACAACTCATTTCCCACTACTTCGATGTTTCTAGGCATTTCCTAAGTGGGGACCGTCGTCAGGACAGTCTCTGTCCCTCAGCTTATGGCCCAATTGAGGCAGACGTGTTGGGTCATATTTCTTCTTTAATACCCTCTTACATTCAATTGGCTGCTTTCTTCCCTGTATATAATATGCTTTCTCTAGAGTCTGACACCTAACTCTCTGAAATCAATTACCTGCATGAGGTCACCGTGCACACACACATTCATGAGTTTACATACACACTCCAGGCCTGGTGACACTTCACCCAGTTCTGTCTCAGTCATAAACAAAGCTCTAAAAGCCTCACCTGCATTTCAGACACTTCAAGTGTGTTCCTTCAGATTCTGTTAGCTTCAAGGAAATAATCTGTCTGCTGGCTCGGGGAATAAGTATTTAAAGAATTGTTCCCAATCCTACGTTAAATTGCTCCTTTGGATCCCCCATGCAAAACTCCAGGGGAAAGGTCTTGTTGTGGAAATTACCACTTGGTTATGTCAGAGAGAGATGGTTTTAGGCAGACATATCATGTATTTCTCTTCATTTCACCTTTTTATATGTAAGCTAAATTTACATGGCAAATGGAATCTTTGCTCATGTCTGGTCTGAGTTTCTGGTGTGGAACCCACACATTGGGGCAAAGTGGTAAGGGAACTGGGCTTCAGAGTTTCAGAGTAAGGTTTTCTGGGTTTGATCTCAAGCTCTGCCAATTACGATTGGTGTGACTTGAACAAAGTTCTAAATGTCTCTAAGCTCAGTTTCTTCGTCTGTCAGCTAGGGAGAGTAACCGTAATTAGAAGCAAAGCCTGTGTGAAGATTAAGTAAAGGAAACCAAGGAAAGCACTCAGCCTAGCACCCAGCATGTTACAATAAAGAAAGGCTCAATAATAACAATAATGCTCAATAAATGCTTATTATAAACAATCAGTGATCATTACGATCATAAAATGTAGCATACAATTAAAACACATGTAAAAACACAATAAAGACTTGTCAGAAGAACAGAAGGAATTCAGGCACATGATACCGACAGCATTTTGTTCACGGGATTATGCAGCTGAAAGAAACTTTATAGGTCACCCAATTCTTAACTTAAGAAAGGTGAAGGTGAACTTCAGAGAGGGAAGCCCATCGAAATTAATTTTTTTTTTCATTTCTAAGACTTTAAGAAGACAACAGCAGCAATGGTTAAGAAAGCACTGTCTCCATGAAAAAGTTCAAAAAAACATCACCTTTCAGCTGTTTGGGTAGGAAATTGGACTCCAGAGCCAGTCTGCTGGATGTGAATTCTAGCTTCGCCTCTACTGCATATGTGGCCTCCCCTATCTGTGCCTCAGTTTCTTCCTCAGGCGATGGCAGGGAAATGCCTCTCTCTCAGGACTCTGGCAAACCTGGAGTGACTTAGGTCTGTAAGGTACTTAAAACGGGGTACTCGGCAGACGGCAAGTATCAGGTGTTACTGACTGCTGTTGGTATCTCGAAATTTGTAGACTGCTTAGATTGGAACTCTAGTCCTGGTGTGTGCTGCCTCAGTTTCCACATTTCTAAAATGGGGATAGCCTTTTTACCTATTTGTAGGAGTGTCTTAATGACTAAATGAGCTAACGTACAACTCCCGAAATAGCACTGGCAATTAGTCAATCACTCAATAATTGTCACCTATTATGACTATGCTTTCACTGGTTTGTAAGTATTAGAGTATTTTTTTCCTTTTTTATTTGATTTAGTTTTTGTTTCTTTCATATTAACACTGATTTTCATTTCAAGCACAAACTTCACCAGCACAGATATTATGTTGAAATCTTTTGGCTTCAGAGGCAGCAGATTTGAAACATATTATTTTTGCCAACATCAAGCTATTAGCAAATGCTTGTTAGAGACACATTTATTAGATGATTAATTGCCCTGGAACTCATGTATCTAAAACCACATGATGATTACTCTTTTGAAAAGTGGAAATAAACATCAAGAGTTTCAGAATGTGTATTTGTTATTCATCTTAGTTTCGTTGTCACAGTTAACAATTATCTTCCAGGTGTTATTTTTATTTGTTAATGTTAATTATTTCCTTGTTCATCTTCCCTCAGATATTCATGATAGAACACAAGAGGCTCTCTGGAATTAGGGAGGGTAGAATTCTTGCTAACCAGCAGCCAAACTCTAAATACAGACAATGATTCTTCCAGGCCTAATATTCACTCATGCTTAAGTGGATTTCAAGACCTGCATTCCTTACTCACAGTTGGATTTCTTGAAAAAAAATTATCTACTTCTAATCCCTCTGACTTAATTTTTAGCCCATTTACATGATCTCCAATCCACTGAATTTGCTCTAGTTTATTTCCACGTGCCCCATCCAACTGGAACACTTTCAGTTTTCATCTTCTACGACTTCTAAGCAGCATTCCACATGGTTGTTTTGGTGGTAGGCAGAATAATGGCCCCCTAAAGATATCCACATACTAATCTCTGGAACACTTGAAGATGTTATGTTACATGGCAAATGGAAGTAAGGTTATAGATGTGAACAAGGCTAAAAGTCTTGAGTGATCATCCTGGTTTATCTGGGTGGGCCCAACCTAATCACACAAGTCCGTAAAAACAGAAAACCTTTCCCAGTTGTGGTTAGGGAGAGACAGAGAGGCAGTGTTGCTGGCTTGGAAGATGCTAGTTTTGTCCCTGTTTCTCAGGTCATTCTCCTTTTCCATCTTCTCCTCCTGTAACTGGCCCTCGGGCCTGAGTTACTCTGAGCTTGGTCCTTAGCCTCCTCTCTTTTTTCATGATGCTCTCTATGCAGACAAATCCATCTCCATAGTTTCAAATCTCTCTCATCCTAGGTGTCTTTTAGTCTCAAGAGTTACGTGTCCAACTACCTAGTAGATGTCTCCACCTGGCTACACCCCAAGTGCCTCCAACTCTACACCCCTTACTGAACACAGACTCCTTCACCAACATTTCTTCATAACAAGCAGCACCATGAGACCTTCATCCAAAGTACTGAGCAAGCTTGAGATTGTGGAATCTCCTTGATACCTACTTCTCCCTCAACTTCCATAACTAGTCGTCATGTGTCCCTATTTTAAATATACTCCAAAATATCTTTTTAGCTCATTCAGCTCTCACCATCTCTACCTCCACCTGCACCACTATCTCGTCCCCTAACTGGTCATCCTGCAGCCACTCTTAGCCCTTCTGATCCATTGGCCACAGAGCATTAAGACAGACTTTTCATAATCTCAGTCTTACCTGAGGTCCATCTATGGCAAATCTCATCCATAAGATCCTAAAGGATCTGGCTCTTCCCCTTTCAAGTGTCCTGGTATCCAACCATGGTGGCCTCTCCCAGCTCTTGGTATGCTCCTTCTACCTCAGGACTTTTTCCTCTGCTTGGAGATCTCTCCTCCCATCTTCGCTTGGTTAACCCATCTTTCAGCTTTCGGGCCCCCCAGTCTGCATGTCACTTTCTTAGGGAAGCCACTCCAAGTCCCTCAGGCTGGGTTAGGCTTCTCTGCTATAATTTCTCCAAGTACCCACACTTCACATTTCAGGCACTTGGGAAGTGTCTAATTCATGTTTGAGTGGTCAACTGTTCATTGGATGTCTTCCAAACTCGACTATTCCCCAGTGTAGCCTGCAACTCCTTATAGCCCATAACACATAGTCTGTGATGGTTAAATTTATGAGTGAATTTGGCTAGATTATAGTGCCCAGTTGTTTGGTCAAACACCATGTAAATGTTGCTATGAAGGTAATTTTTTAGATATAATTAACATTTAAATCAGTAGATTGTGAGTGAAGCAGATTACTCTACATAATGTGCCTGGGCGTCATCTAATCAATTGGAGGCCTTCAGAAAAAATACTGACATCTTCTGAAAAGAACCCTGCCTCCAAATTACCTTTGGATTCAAGACTGCAACAACAGCTCATTCTGAAATTTCTAGTTTGCTGGCCTGCTCTGAAGATTTTGGTCTTGCTAGTCCCCACAATCGCATGAGCCAATTCTTTAAAATGAATTCTACTGGGGTGCTTGGATGGCTCATTCAGTTGAGTATCTCACTCTTGGTTTTGGCTCAGTCATGATTTTGGAGTCCTGGGATTGAGCCTCACAGCAGGCTCTGTGCTCGGTGCAAAGTCTGCTGGAGATTCTCTCTCTCTCCCTCTCTTTCAAATAAATAAAATCTTCTAAAAATAAAAATAAATAAATAAATAAAATGAATCTCATTGCTTCCTATATACACATCCTATTGGTTCTATTTCTCTGAAGAACCTTGACTAATACATAGTAGATGCCGTCATAATTATATTTTGGCTAACTGAAGGAATGTTTCTTTCCACCATTATTTAAATCTATGGCAAATCTATTTATGTGCTTGTTTATTTGTTTGCTTATAAAGTAACTACAGAAAAAATTCTTCAACAATTGGATCCTGTTGTTTCTATGCAATTTTTTTTTTTTTTTTTTTTTGACAGAGAGAGACACAGCGAGAGAGGGAACACAGCAGGGGGAGTGGGAGAGGGAGAAGCAGGCTTCTGGCAGAGCAGGGAGCCCAATGCGGGGCTCGATCCCAGGACCCTGGGATCATGACCTGAGCCGAAGGCAGACGCTTAACGACTGAGCCACCCAGCCGCCCGTTTCTATGCAATTTTTAAGTGTGATATCTAAAAATTGGCATGGAATTACCATTTTTTAAGTTTTGGCTTTAGTAGTTTCCATGTTTCAAAATGAATACTGGAATCCCTTGGAGAAGTTAATTATTTTTCAAAAGACATTAATTATCTGCCTGGCATATGGTTTTTTGTTTTTTGGGTTTGTTTTTTTGTTTGTTTTGTTTTGTTTTTTAGAGAGAGAGGGAAGGTGGAGAGGGGCAGAGGGATAGAGAGAGAATCTTAAGCAGGCTCCCAGCTGAGTGTGGAGCCTGACTCAGGGCTTGATCTCATGACCCTGAGATCATGACCTGAGCCAAAATGAAGAGTTGGATGCTTAACCGACAGAGATACTCAGGTGCCCTTATTTTTTAATTCTTAAAATATCGTATTTACAAATAACATTATGTAGGGGTTTGAGATCTAAGAAAATACGTTCTCAACTTGTTGCTAATATTGTTTATAACAGCCCCAAACAACACTTCAGTATTTAAGAGTTGTATGGTTTTAAGTTAACCATTACTCCTGATAGTAAAGAGCATCGATTGAGCTGTATATCGGAACACAAGGATTATCATCTCAGTTCAATGATTAACCAACTTAATTACCTTGGGCAATTCACTTTGACCATCTGAGCCTCAGTTTCCTTATCTGTAAAATGAGAAACTTCTTAGCTATTATTAAAAAACAATTCCCACAACGACCCCATCACACTTTCATATTTTTAAAAGAAAGGTGATAATTAGGGCGAACCATGTGCCCATTGTGTTCTGTTCTCATCTCTCCGCAGGATTCACCGATGCCAAATGCAATAGCTCAGGACATTGTGCTCAAACTGCTCTCTTCATTACAATGTCATCTCTCTCTACCAGTATCAAACTGCTCTCACTGCTGCAACACATTTAGTGCTGGCCTTTTGTAATGACTGTCCCTTATGAACATAACTGTGGTTATCATTACTTAACCCCTTTTTAGAGATTGTTTTTTCCATATTCCTGGTAGGGCCACTTTATTTCATTTGTCCATCCATTCATTCAAAATGATTAAATTTGAAAGACCTATTCTAAGCCATACAACATGCTAGAAATGGAGATGACTAAGAAGATATTTCCAAATCGAAGTCTTTATTACCTAGAAAAGTAATGACCACAGGCGAGCATGATGAATGCTTTGAGAGCCAGATATCGGCTCTTAGCATTACAGAACACCAAGCAGAAACATCATGAGTGTGGGTGGTGGATGGTGAGCACTAGGGAGACCTCCCAATGGGGTCGTTGCTTGGGGTGAACACTAAAGGATCAACAGACACGAGATCTAGGGCGGATACACCCCCTGGCATCCTGGAAAGTGGAACTGCCAGAGCCTGTGTGTGCACAGGAGAGAAAGAACAAGAAATCACAGGGAGAGAAAGAGAACAACTTTTTTACCCTTTCATTGGTAGGGTGTAGCTGCTCACAGCTTTCTCTCAGGGCTTATAAACAAGCACTTGTTACCATACCAAACAATTTGTAAACTACATTCTCAGAAATTGGCATATTGGGGAAAAAGAGAAAAATCTGTGCTTCCCCCAAACTGACATAGTATGTCTGATATACTTTGCACTGACTACAATCTGTCCCTCGTTTGTGAGAATGGCCAAAAAGGTCAAACACACTAATTTACAAAAGAGATCATTACTTAAGTAATTTGCAAGATTTTCATAAAATATACCTATGATGGGAATTTATAGATATATATAGATACAGATTTTTGTTTATATTTTTCTTTTTTCCCTTGAAGAACTGAACATAAGCAGAAAAACACTGCGGGCTTGTAGCCAAATTTGGTCCATTTGTTGTAAAAAAAATTCACAGAGGATCAGCTACACCAAAGGTGTTTCTGAAGTTTGCATTCCACAGGGAAATTGTCAGTGGTGCAAAGAAGGAGGTAGGCAGCACAGCAAATCCATATGCAACAGATAACACTGTACGCCTAAGATCAGTTTGTTATTTATTGCCATCAATAGGTTTCTCTTCTATTTATACTGTATGTTCTAGGGAGAAGTGATAAACAGAACACACTTGAGTTAAACCCATGGAGTGAATCACACACACACACACACACACACACAGAGTCTTTGCATCTGGGAGGATAGTGAATGTGCCCTTT
The DNA here is from genome assembly GCF_029215605.1 of Mirounga angustirostris. NCBI lineage: Eukaryota > Metazoa > Chordata > Mammalia > Carnivora > Phocidae > Mirounga > Mirounga angustirostris. The sequence continues at coordinate 10,247,478 of NW_026991711.1, read as the reverse complement.
GATACCTTAAGGCCTGGCTCGCCTCATTCCTAGTGGCAGCCAGAAAAACAAGGCTCACTTTCTTGCATTTAGATGTGGTCCCTTTCCTGGGTTGACAAGGAACCTGCTCTGGCTGCTACCCGCCTTTTGGGTTCATTCCAGAGAATCATCTGGCTTTGTTTTCACTCCTATTTGGCCTCCGCTTTCAGGATTAATTAAAAGCTCTTATGAACTGGCCTGGCTACTGCTAATGCTGGATGCTTTGGAACACTCATCGCACCCTGGAATTTGCAGAGAAGAGACTACTTATTGATTTTTGAAAACTTTTAATTGCTCTCTGGGACTTTTATAGGGACCACAAACAAGACAAATAGTCTGCGGCAGGAAATAATATTGACATCTACACCACTTTTTATAAACAAGGAAATCTGGCACATTTTCTAAAAATTTAGGGAATAAATTTCCCCTTACTGTTAAGCGGAGAGTATCGTAATATGATTTTCCATGTCTTAATCCATTCCTGAATGGCTAGATGGACAAAGCCATACCATAAAGAACCGAATTCGTCATGCATCAAAATGGTAAAATTAAGTATTTTTTCAAATAATGTATGTAATTTAAATGACAAAACGTGATTTTCTTTTGAAAGCAAGTATTTCAAACTGTCAACATACCTTGTTGTATCTGAATAGTTCTTTTAATTATATATTTTCTCCAACTTCACTCCCTTAATTATATTGCTCACTACTTCACCAATATGGATAAGGGACCAGACATGCCGGGAAACTGGCATCTGAGCAAGGATTAGGCAAGGAGAGGTATATGAATGTATTCAAAGAGTATCAGCAAAGTAAAGTATCAGGACACAGAGCTTGCACTGATCAGCTCCAAACTGGAAATGTGACAACTGTTTTGAGGTCATAAGACAAAGTCTACTACCCTTGACATTGTGAATCTAGGCCAAGGGCTCCTCAAGCAGTAACTCTTTTCCCTTTGCTTGAGAAACTACAAGATCCAGGGTGAGAAGTTATCTGGAAGGATAACGGACCAAGGAGTCAGTTGGCATGGTGGAAAACGGCCACCAGAATCTGGGGCCAAGATTACAGATTTTCAGTTGGTGATTCTGCCAATTAATTAATGTGTGGCAAGGAGCTCTTTCCTCTTCTCTTTCATGAGAATCACCATGTCCAACCTATGAGATCACATTATGAATTAGCAATTAGGAATACAAAGTGCCTCATACATATGAGGAGCTCCAAATATATTCATGTTTACTGGCTGTTGTGTGGCTGAGTTGTATGGTTGGGGTTCCATCCTTTGGGGTCAAATGATGTCAGGGCTCACTGGTGCTAAGAACATGTAGCTACCTTAAAAGTGAAGATCAGGGAAGGATGTGGAACGTGCCAGAGCCCCAGTCCCCAGGTGCCCTCAACCACACAGTACACCTGCCCAGCTCAGTTGCTAGACCTAAAAAAGGTAGGAGTCCCTGAATCAGTAAAATTGAGATGACTGCCCTGTGATCCCAGGACACACACTGACAACCTGCTTCTCTGGAAGAATGACAAGAGGCTCTGATTACCTCTGGTGCTTCATAGACATTTCTAAGGAACCAGCCTTCAGGGAACAGGGAAGTCAAGTTCCCCGCAGTGGGGGTGTAGCAGCTGAAAGCTTAGCATTTCTTTGAAGACTCCAGCTTTATCTTTGACGAAGCCATGCAAAATTTGTGTTCTACTCTACAACACATCTTTGGGAGTTTTAATGTAAAACTAAGGTTTTAAAACACTGATTTCTAACCCAACCGATTCTGAGAATCTTAGCCCTGCTATAAATATGAATCTATGGATGTGGCTTGGAGTTCGTATTTTTACAAAGCTCACCAGGTGGTTTTTTCTATCAGAGAGATCTCGTCCTAGAAATGAAGTCCCCAAATGTACTGCTCATGCTGTTATGGTCATGGCATGGTGACTACGGTTTCTATCGGAGGGAAAGCAGGCTGGTCTGGTTGAACCTGAGGCGAGGTATGATTTCTACACAGGCAACTACAGTGAATGCTATTTGCAAGGGACTGAATTGTCAGGGCTCCTCATTTCCCATTCATATAATATGATCAAGAGTCCCAGGACCTCACGGCAGAATTCAGTCCTAATACAAGCCATCTTAACCATGTATTCATCCACCCCATGCAGAGCCTGTCTCCTAAGCATGTGCTCCTTGTAACCAAAGGGAAACTAATCATTGTACTCAAATATTTTGGACACACATGTGTTGAAGATCATCTCATATACCGACCAAGGCACAGCCGAATATTGAAAGGCATAGAAATCGGTGTCAGGGAGAACAACCCTGCTTCTGGCACTTACACACTGTTTCATCTTGGATAGCTTACTTAACCTCACTAAGCCTCAATCTCCTGGCTGTAATACAGAGTGTAAAAATAGATTATGACGTTAACAGGTCGTTGTGGGTATTAAATGAGAAAAAAAACCCAGATATCAATTGTACAGTAAAAGTTATTTACCGCTAATAGTAAGAGTTTTATAACGTATGTTATTATATTCTCTTCTTTTTGGGAAGTAAGGTCAAAAAAAGTGCTATATTGTAATTGATTGAAAGAAATTACCCAATTTCTTTTAGACCCTTCTTCAAAGTGTAGGGTTTTCTTTTTTTTTTAATGCTAAAGATGCAGAAATGTTTTTTCTATTCTGGTGAAAATCACTTTGGTATTAATTTTCATATGGGAATTCAGTTTATTCTGAAATATTTTCTTATATTTAATTTTTTAAAAAATTTGTAACATATGAAAGGTTGATTTAACTGGGGCTCAGGTGGGCCACATCCTTGAGATGGGTATACACAACGGATTTAAAAGAGATATATGGAGTGATACAAATATATTGCATGCCACTATTTTATAGATTTGGATGGGGCAGAATCCCCTGGAACATAACATCTACATGGGGATGGAAAGAAACCAGATGTCATATGGACTTTCATTTTCTCTATGCCATATAAAGAGCTTATGCATATGGATGTGGATCTAATGTGCATATAGGTTTACAAATGTGGGCTTATAATATGGTAGAAGTTGCTCAAATGACAGATCAAGCATGGGCTGGAAAGTCAGACCTGAGTTCAAACCCTGGCGCTCTCACTTACGAGATGAACATATTATTTAATTTCTTTGGGACTGTGTCTTCATCTGCAAAATGGGGGAAATAACTGCTTTCAGGTTGCTCTGAAAATTAGTTATAGAAGCAAAATATATGAAATATAATAGGTGCTCCACAAATGTTGCTATTAATTTAGTTAGAAATCTATATGCACCCATTAGAGTATTTTCATTTCTTATTTAAATATTTTAAAGACAAGCTTTCCAATATGCATTTATCCAAATTTGTTCTTCTATCTCCCATCCAGCAGACATCTCTGCAGGAATCCAGTAAGTTAAATGTAGCAGTCTGTCTTCATCCTTCAAAAGAAGTTTAAATATAAATCAAGAAGACTTCAAAGACCTTTGCATGAATTTGAGGCAGTTATGATTTTACATATTCTACAAAATTCCCTCTTGATAAAGTCCATAGAAATTAGAAATTAATATTTTAAGTTCCACTGCATTTCTATTTTTAATTCTTCTGAACTTTCCATTAAAAAAAAACTTCATTATTTTGTGAACAGAATGTATAAGCCAATAATTCATTTATTTTCCAAGGACCCTAAAGGATAAACTTAAATATTATTTGGGACCAGCAAGAGAAAGCTAACCCAAATCCAACTCTGTGTTGTCTCTAAGCTAAGTGTTAGTGATATTTTATAAAATACCACCGAGTCCTACAAGCTGCCCCGGGTGGGGTGACCATCCTGAAACTCCCCTGAGATGGAAAAGAAAGCTGTTAGTAATTACTCTGCCACAGAAAGGACCTATGAGGATTGTCCTGAGCATCTGTGACATGTGGCCCCCCACCTCCATGTCTCAAACCTAATGGCTCAGCCATTATAAGCATTTACTTGAACTCCTGATGGAACCCTGTTCTCTGAGTAAACTTTTATATACTTAATATTTACATTTGCTTACTTTAGAGTTTTTCTAATTATCTCACTCTTGGGAAGATTTCATTATTTGACACTAAGCTAGGACTAAATTTCGCTCCTTTCTCGGGAATGGTAATAAGGTGGCAGATAAGCTTTCATCTCTTCTATTTCACCTACCAGCTCATTTTCACACGTTCAGCTTGTAGCTTCCGGGAGATTTGGCATTTTGCAACACCTGTTTCTGCCAGAGGCCACTGCTCTTCTCAAATTTCTTTAGGATATGAACTGCTTTGCTTAGTCAAATCGCATTCCTCGTCCCATAATTGCCTTGGGTCCCCCATTCATTATCAGAGAAGAATCTAAAGCTTTACAAGTAATGCTATGGAGGACAAAGGGAAGACTCCCTTTTCTCTGCTTTACAAGAAATCAGCTCCATCTAAAAGCAAAACTGTGTGTATTGAGTTGCTTCCTTATTTATCTTGTTTGCCTCACAGATTATACACAATCAATTCCAGAGGTCAGCCTTGAAACGCGGGATATACAGGTTCCTGAGCAGACACAGCTCTGCCTGCAAGCTCTCCCATTATTAGGCTATAGTGCATGCAAATCAATTAAGCAGAAATCGGACAATTGTAAAGGACAACAATTAAGAAAAATGAGGTCATGACAGCGACTGGCAACACCAATCACTGGAAACACAGCCATCATACTGTAGCTTAATCCTAGTTCATTTAGAGATATTTATGAGAAACTCCTAATTCAGAAGCAACCAAAGGAAACAAAAAGGTTGGAGTTTTTTTTAATTGGGATTTTTATGCATTTTTTTTTTTTTTACTTCGGGCGGTTTTTTTATGAGAATTTATGAGAAACTCCTAGTTCAGAAGCAACCAAAGAAAATAAAAAGGTTGGGGTTTTTTTTAACTGGGATTTTTACGCATTTTTTTTTTTTTTTTTTTTTTTACTTTGGGCGGTTTTTAAGTCTCTAAAAATACATTAAGGTTTGGCTGGAACTAATGGTAAAATGGCATCAACAATTTTTCTGCTTCTGAGTAAGACATTAAAATTCAGTTAATACTGAACTGAAAATTAAAAGAAAAATGGTATAAGGGATTGTCTTTGAAATGAATCATCAAACTTATGAAAATTGTTATTATGAGCAACAGTATTGCTCTGCAGCTACCTACCTATTTTCTTCTCAAAGAGTAATTGTCACAGAAAAGGAAGGCAAAATAAATATGCATGTTCATAAAGCTAATGGGAAGATTTTATAAATATGGGAAAGAGAAAATGCAGACATTCCTCCATAACTGCTATGTCTAGAGTAACTGAAAATTCTGCCAAAACGTATTGTAATTCTTCATAGAGAACTCCATTTTTAGGATAAAATAATGAGCTGGAGCTAATATTCAGAATACAAAAGGCTTTTAGTACTTTTTTCAAAGCCATTCATGTCCTAGTACTGGGTATGGTGAGGAGATGGCAAAGAGCAGTTTCTGAAGTGATGCAAGGGTCCTGAGGTCAGAGGCGCTCCTCTACCTCTTCCCCATTTGCATTGTACTTTATGTGTCAAAGTTAAGTTTGCCAGCAGGATGCCTGATCATCTAGCTAGTTTTACAATTTTAACAAGCTTTAGAATTCTCACACATCCCGACTTGATTTTTAATAAAATGGAAACTTTAAATCAGCTTCCTGTGCTTGCAGCTATTAGAACACAGCGGGCTTTCTTATGCGGAAGCTTCCTCTGTTCTTTGCCTCTCTTCTATTGTTTCCCGCCCACACAATATCTTTTTACCACCTCCATATTCATTCATGGAACAATCTAGACAGATTTTACAGCCTACATACACTTAAAAAAAAAAAAACTACCTACAGGTTTTCTTTCACACATGTGTCTCTTCCATCACCCACACAGGCAACCCCCTTACTCACCTCTTCCTTCAACATCCCCACCCTGTGTGTGTGTTAGCTCACTTCTTTCCACTCATAGCAGTGCTTTCTTATTTTTTAACCATTTCTCCCTTGTCCCATTTAACAGCTTGCTTTTCTCCCTTTGTTTTTTTTAATTTCCTCTTCTATATCAATGTCTAAATATAATGTATTATACACCATGCCTTCAGCACATAGTTACTAAGTACTTACTCTATGCTAGAATACTAGGTACTGGCCCTAAAAGGAGTCTTCTCCACCCTTGTCCTTTGTGTCCTCAAGGACTTCACAGTGTAATGAGAAAAATGGGGGCGGGGGGAATTAGCTATGAGTGCCAGAGGGCTAGGTCTGGCAAATTGGGCTATATTAAATTCAACTCTTTCCATTACAAACAGCTAGATCTATTGGATAAATGGTAACATTTAAAAATGCATATCTGGGCTTACAAGAAAGAAAAAATATGTCCCAAAAGGTCAAAAGGTAAGAGGGAACTAAAAATAGAGGGGAGTCCATGAATTGACAAAATCGTGGTATGGATGGGGGCTAAGTGTCCAGTAGCTAAGAGCTTGGGTTTTAATGCCCACAAGAGGCAGAAAACAGGGTCCAGAGTATACATAAGGCAGGAAGCTAGAAAGTGACCCCATACATACAGCCATGTTATAATCTAGACAAATTCCAGAGTGTAATATGGGTGAAAAGATAGTCAAATAGATTAATCAAGCACAACAGAGACCGTAGGTACAAACCCAAATACAGACCAGGAATTGGTAAATGAGAAAAGTAGCATTAAATTCAGTGGGCCCAGCACAATTTACCAACTGTCTAACCATATGAAGAAACTTAAGATTTCCGCTTTACACTGGAACATTTCTAAACTGTTTTCGTAAGATATACTTGACATACAATAAATTGCACACATTAAATTGTACAGCTTGATAAATTTTCACATGTGCACAGAACCACAATCAAGATAATGAACATACCAATCAACCCTAAAGGTTTCCTTTTTTTTTATTTTTTAAGATTTTATTTATTTATTTGAGAGAGAGAGAGGGAGAGAGAGAACAAGCGGGGAGAGGGGCAGAGTGAGAGGGAGAAACAGACTTCCCGCTGAGCAGGGAGTCCCATGCGGGACTCAATCCCTGGGATCATGACCTGAGCCTAAGGCAGACGCTTAATCGACTGAGCCACCCAGGTGCCCCAACCCCAAAGGTTTCCTAATGCCCCTTGGTAACTCCTTATTCTTATCCGTAACCTTACTCCCAGGCAGTCCCTGATTTCCTTTTTGTTGTCACAGATAAGCTTGTATTTTCTAGAATTTTGTATGCATGGAATCACAGAATACGTAATCTTTTTCATCTGGCTTCATTTGCTCAGCATAATTATTTTGAGATTCGTCCAAGATGTTGTATTTATCAATTTCTCATACTTTTTTTTAATTGCTAAACAGTATTCATCATATGGATATATCACAATTTGTTTATTCATTTACCTGTTGGTGGAAATTTGGGTTGTTAGCAGTTTGGGCTATTACAAATACAATCACTATGTATAAGTCTATTTTATGGACATATGTTTTCATTTCCCCTGGTTAGATATCTGGAATGGAATGAATGGGATATATGGTAGGTGTCTGTTTAACTTTCTAAGAAACGCCTAACTGTTTTTCCAAGTAGTTACACCATTTCTCATTTCCATCTTATTTAAATAGAAATGAAAATACTCAGATGGTATTAGGGTAGCACACCCCTCATTCTGTCACACTGAGGAAAATCTCCAAATGCACACTTTGAATTTGCTTAGTCTACTTTCCCACAGGGTAAACATTTTTCAGTCTGGCTTGTCTTGAATACTTGTCTTTAAAAATCAGGCAAGAAAACTTTGAGGAAACAGAGAATACAGAACAGAGTACATAAAAACTTTTTTGTTCAACTTAGACATAGAGTTTTCTCACAAGAATTGCAGAAACTTTCTTGTTTATCACCTAGATTAAAATGCAGTTAGTAGATAAACTTACCCTGGTTTCGTGTCATTTACCACACAGTGATAGGTAAATGTTCCAAACATCTGAACTCCTAAAATTCCATAAAGAAGCAGAAAGAAAAGGAGGAAAATTGAAACGCTCCAAATTTGTTCTCCCGATCGCCTAGAGGGGAAAAAAGGTAGGCAAAACTTACAAAAATGTCATCAGCTTTTCTCCTTAACTTACATAAAAGCAGTACTTACTTTAAAATGTTTGTAATTCTGGTCCTTGGTAGCTCAAATCGGAAATAAATCCGGAATGCCCGAATCATAATTAGTGGCCGCGGGATCCGCAACATGCCCCAAGGTGACATCTGGTCAACTATATCAGCAATTTCAAATACCTGTGAATTAAGAGGTAAGAAGAAACAGGCTCAGAGCTTCCCTTAGCTTTGCCCGTAGTTATGACAAACACAGATGGCATCAGGAGTTCACCCTGTACTCCGAACTTCACCCTGCATTATTTTCCACTGAAATGGTCCATTTTGAAGCTATAGCTATCTTCAGAGAAATGAATCATAAACTAATATAAATCCATTGCTCTTACTCATTTCCCATATAATTCATCGAAGCCCAGTTTTTATTACAAAAACAAGTGCCAACTTAGAATACAGAGAAGTATGCTGAGCCTTCCTCACGAATAATGTCCTTTGGTGGAACTTTTTTAAATAGCTAGAACATAAAGTAATGGAGAAAGGGTTAAGATTATTATAAAAAAATAAAAAAAGGAATTGTACCATTTACTAACAGAGGCAAAATGATAATTAGAAAACGTTTGTCAGTCATATAATAGCTATTAAATGGAAAAGAACGCATGAATATGCAGGATGAAATCAGATTGTTGGAGAGGTGAGCTTTGTAAAAATAAGGAGAGCTCATCAATAAGCATTAAGATGACTTTGCAGGATGGACTGTGAATATATTCTATTCTAAATTTTGTAATGAAGAATATACTACCTTAAGTTGAATTAAATGCAAAACTGAGGCCTAAATGAATGCATGGAAATTAATTCTATTATCCAGTAAAATCCCACCTTTAGCCTTTTAAATATATGTTCCCCATTTCTCATAGTAAGGCATTTTCTATTTGCGATATGGTATTTTATGTTCATTCCAATGTATCTATATTTGTCAGCTTTTTTTGGTGAGGACTCAGTCACATAAAAGACTGGAATCTTAATATTTAAACTCAATTTTTTTATTCTACAAATACAGAAATCTTACCCCATTTTCTGTCCTTCATTTCAATAAATATATTTTTATATCTTTTTAATAAGAAATAATTTGCTATAGTGTTGATGATTGAAAAACAATTCACAGATGTGACTGACAATGATTAAAATGTTAGTTTTTTATCATAAACATTTAAAATAACATGATGTTGAAGAAAGTTACACCATCACATTTGACATACATTGATTATTATTTTTATTTAGAGTTTCAATGCAAAACAAAGCACATTTTGGAAAATACCCCCATGTAAATTAAAAGTTTTAATTACCTGTAACACCAATGAAACCCAAAGGCAGAAGACCATAAATCCATCAAAAACACACCAGCGATCTTTCACATAGGAACTATCCCCCTAAAAATAAATTTCACATGGAGTTATGCAAAATTAATAATTTCAAAAAACATCTGTGGAGAGAAGGGTCATGTGTTAATTCAGTATAAGCTATCTATAGTTTTTGTATCAGAATTGAAGAAACTTTCAAAAGGAATACCTTTAGCATTTTATTTTATTTTTTATAAAGATTTTATTTATTTATTTGACAGAGAGAAACAGCAAGAGAGGGAACACAAGCAGGGGGGAGCTGGAGAGGAAGAAGCAGGCTCCCTGCTGGGCAGGAAGCCCGAGGTGGGGCTCCATCCCAGGACCCTGGGATCATGACCTAAGGCAGACACTTAACGACTGAGCCACCCAGGCGCCCGGTGGAATACCTTTAGCATTTTAAATGGCATTTTATATGAAAAAAATAATTTATGAAACACAAGTAACTACAGAGTTTTGCATGGCAAATTTTAAGTTCACACAAACAGAAAACATCACTATTTTTTCTCTTAGCCTCACAGATACTACCATTTAAGAAACCAGAGGTCATCCCACTCAGTAGGCAGCTTAAGTCCAGCTTTCTTCCTACAAGAACCAAGAGCAATAGCGGTCAGCATGAAGGCCTTTAAACCTGTGGATCAACCACCATAAGTATGGAATTAACCAGGAATTCACCTCGAGCTAAATTAAATATGAAGAAACAACTTGCCTTCATTAGCAAATATATCAAACATATATTGACTTTAACTTTAATTGGAATCACATGTGATAAAGAAGACACACTACTTTCATCTTTTAATAATGAATCTACTCTGACATTAGAATGCATATTTTTATCAAATGGGAATTTTAGAAAAAAAAATTCCCTTCAAATAACAAAACAGAAAACCTCCTTAGATTAGAATTGGAACCTTAAATAGGAAGACCTTTGCTTTCTTAGGACTGCCCCATTAAGTCTCTAGTTCCATCATAATCGATGAAACTCAACTCTGAATTCGGTGACATCTACCATTACCAGCTCTGACTGAACCTGCTTAGAAAATAAAAAAGGAACAGAAAGCCAAGATTTTAAATAAAAGGATGAAATCTGTCATAGGATATTTAGGAAAATAAAATAATTTCCAGAACCACCTACCCTTATTAATAAATAGGCTATCAAAAAAACTCCTTGAGAAGTTTTCAGAAATAATCTGTATTATTCACAGAACTAACATTATGATAAACCACTTCATGAAAGTTATCTGACCCAGATGTGAAGTATAAATTCAACTTAGTTAATACTGAGGAATCATCTACTTTACATAAGAGGATGTATAATGTCTCCTGAAACACACACACACACAGCAATCTTGCATAGAAAAACCGATATGTACACACCCAACTAATGTGTAAGATAGAATAACTTATAATAAAGCTATAAAGGTGGTGGGGAAGATAGGAAGATTAATTCTATGGAGAGTTTAGAGAAAACAATGCTAGTTCCCAAATGCCTAAATAATTTTATCATTGGTAAGAGAATCAACTAAATTTGGTAGTTCATATATTTGAGAAGTTCACAAAAGAGGTATGAAAGCCTGAGGCTTGGGGTCTGGGTAACTAGGAGGACAATGAACCCGTTAAGTGTTGTGATCAACATATGATGATTAAACGTGATGACGAGAAAAACTGCACCTTGGGGAGCCTCTGGTTCTCCTGAAACACACACACACACACACACATCACATACAGAGCAAATAATTTAAGGATATGATCGTTGTCCTCAAAACCTCACAAAATATCACAAAATATCTTTTACTACAAGCATCATATTTGCCTTGTATACTGCATAGTTAGCTGAAAATATAAATTTATTATAATCTAAATATAGACAATATAGCAGTTCCTGCATAGTGTGTATTTCAGTTGCATATTGTATATAGCATACTGTATATTCAATTGCAATATTGAATATTGTATGTCGCATGGTTAGCTGAAAACATAAATTATAATCAAAATATAGACAATATAGACAATATATAATTGAATTATCTGAGCCTAATTTTAATTGATAACCAAAAAGATAATGGAACGCAAATTATTTAAGACACATTTTAAAGATTTTTATTTATTTACTTGTCAGAGAGAGAGAGCACAAGCAGGGGGAGCTGCAGGCAGAGGGAGAGGGAGAAGCAGGCTCCTCGCGGAGCAGGGAGCCTGATGTGGGACTCGATCCCAGGATGCTGGGATCATGACCTGAGCTGAAGGCAGACGCCTAACCGACTAAGCCACCCAGGCGTCCCTAAAGTTACACTTTAAAGATTCCCTTGAGTTTCTTAATATTTATTGTTCAATAAATTCAAAATTTATTGTTCATTCTGTCATTCATTCATTCGTTCACTCAATGTACAGAATACCGTTATGATCTAGACAGTGTTTAAGGCAGTAATGACACAGGAGTGAAAAGAAAAACAAAAACTCCTTATGTGATTTACCTTCTCAGTTTAAAAAAATGTTAAGTCTACAATATATGTTGGTAAGTATTATGAAGAAAAATCAAAGTGTGTATTTTCAAATTGACTTTTACTAAACAAATGTACTTTTCCTGGAATGTTAGGAAGAAGGAAAGAGAAATATCACTTGATCTTTATTTTAAGAACTAGGCATAGTTGTGATTGTTTTAAAAAATGCAAAGAATTCCAAAAACAAAAGCTGAAATTTTATGGGACTCAGCAGAGAACTATTTTAGAGTAGTTCTTTTTTTAACTTTTTGAGGAACCTCCATATTGTCTTCCCGAGTGGCTACACTGGTTTGCCTTCCCACCAACAGTGTAAAAGGGTTCCCCTTTATCCACATCCTCACCACCCCATGATCCAGTAATTGCACTACGAGGTATTTACCCAAAGAATACAAAAATACTAATTCAAAGGGATACATGCACCTTGATGTTTATAGCAGCATTATCTACAATAGCGAAATTATGGAGGGAGCCCAAGTGTCCACTGACTGATGAATGGATAAAGAAGAGGTGGTTCATATATACGATGGATTATCACTCAGCCATAAAAAAGAATGAAATCTTGCCATTTGCAATGATGTGGATGGAGCTAGAGAGTATTATACTAAGCAAAATGAGTGGGTGAGAGAAAGACAAATACCATATGATTTCACTCATATGTGGAATTTAAGAAACAAAACAAACAATAATAGGGGGAAAAAGAGGCAAACCAGGAAACAGACGCTTAACTATGGAGAACTCACTGATAGTTACCAGAGGGGGAGATGTGGGAAATAGGTGATAGGGATTCAGGAGGGCACTTGAGATGAGCACTGGGTGTTGGATCCAAGTGTTGAATCACTAAATTGTACACCTGAAACTAATACTACACTGTATGTTAACTAACTGGAATTTAAATAAAAACTAAAAAAAAAAAAAGAAATTATGAAATAAAAACAGAAAGACCAAAAAAAATGAACTATTTTAAAATAGGAACGATTAAAAGTAAATGTTTGGCAGAAAAAGGATCACCGGGATCAACTGGGTACACAGGCCCCTAATAGGATGAGTTTATATGGTATTTTTCCCAAACAGTATTATTTTTTCTTTTTTGTCATTAAAAAATATTATACATAGTGTCACTCCAATTAGCCTCCGTTGTTGCTCATAACTTGCTTTATTAACAAATTATATTCAATAAGATATGGGATGAGATCTCATTATATTTAGGATTATTTAAAATGTAAAAGTGAGAATAAACAGTGATATTTCTCGGGAAGGGTACCTGAGTGGCAAGGGTCCAAAGAGGAAAGAGAAACATGCTATTCACATTATACTCATACATGTCTTTGACTAATGTTCATGTGTTTTATTTTTTTAAATAGATTTTCAAAATGAAATTTTTAAAAAGATGAACATTCTAGCTTTATCAAAACTTAAGTTTTTTTGCTTTTAAGTTGGCACAAATAAAGTCAATTTTGAAAAACTGGGGCCCCACAAATTTAGAATATAAAGCTATCAAAACAGAGGTGGCTGAATTTTTGTTTCTTATTTACTTTATAAATTTGTTTGCTAAGGAAATTGATGTTGCCATGATGACCTAAAGTATATTCTCAACTATATAAAAGGATGGATTATTTAAAATCACTTTAGAAGCCCTGGTGGGGATCACAAATAAAACAAAAGTATGCAAACATAGTTTAACTCAAATGAGCTCACAGTATGAAAACTGGCTTAGCAAAACTTCCACTACATAACATAGAAAACGATTTCTGAATTAGGAAGTCATTTCAGTTGCATTGTTTGGAATGTGCTCTGCTTTAGACTTTCCAGCAATTCATAATGGCACTTACCTGTTGCCAACAAGACCACCACACACTAGATGGTATGTAATGGCAATTAGAACTGGCTTCTTTTGACTTTCCTGATAATACATGTGAAATAAGCCACTGGGACAAGTTTTATATATTACTTTTTGGCTCATGTTCCCAAGAGGTATTTAATATTTATAAAAACCTTTAATAAGCAGTGGTGCCATGAGCTGCAACACAAAGACCAGTAACACTCAGATGTCCCCCCACCCTTTATTTATTTATTTATTTTTTTAAAAACTTATTTATTAGAGAGAGAGAGAGTGAGAGAGAGAGCGCAAGAGGGGGTAGGGTTAGAGGGAGAAGCAGACTCCCCGCCGAGCAGGGAGCCCGATGCAGGACTCGATCCCAGGACTCCAGGATCATGACCCGAGCCGAAGGCAGTCGCTTAACCAACTGAGCCACCCAGGCGCCCCCCCCGCCCTTTATTTTTTAAGTTTTGCTTTTTAGTGTTCATTATTTTTTTTTTGAAAGATTTTATTTATTTATGAGAAAGAGAGAGAGGGAGAAAGCAGGGAGAGGAACAGAGGGAGAGGGACAAGCAGACTCCATGCTGAGCCACGAGTCCGACGTGGGGCCTGATCTCACCACTCTGAAATTAAGACCTGAGCCCAAAGCAAGGGTCGGATGCTTAATCGACTGAGCCACGCAGGCTCCGTGTTCATTATTCTTCATGCTGTTCTGTCTTCCTGAAAAATTCTCCCAAGTCTGTGCCAACTTTTCTCTCCAGACTCAGATCTGACCATAGCCTATGCTGATAAATGCTTTAGCTCACACATAATGCAACAAGCAGCAAACTCAGCTCATGGGTATTAAAAACATGTTCATATTGTGTAACTTACAGAATCGTCCTTTGTAATTTCCACCTGGTTGTTGAATGAATTACAGTTTACTCCCTCCTATTTATCAGTTCCAGTTGTGAAGTTTGGGTTTCCCATTCAAACCTTCTCTAAACCTACTCTCTGGTGTTGCATTAAAAAACAGTCTATCCCCACCGTAAATATTTGAGTCTTTTCTGAAGATTAGTAACACCTTGAGACTAGACAATTTCAGCCACCTAGCACAGAGCATGACATACAGCAGATATTAAATGAATGAATTAGATAAGCATATGTACAATATCTCAGAGAGTTTCTGCAGATTACAATGCATGTAGTAAGAAGTCCATTCATATGCCTCATGAATGCATCCATTCACGCATCCATTCATTGAAATAAGTATTGTTCCTTAAAAGAAATGATTCTTTGACTCCAGGCAAAGAGAGAAAGATGTACTATTACCTTTCAAGGTAATATCTTCAAGTTAAGACTTTTTTCCTATATGATCATGAAAGACCACAGGTGAAAATAATGAGATAACTTTGGGATATTTCCTGGATTCATACAGTTTGACTAAACAAAGCTACATGCCATGCAAACAGGAATCGGGTCAAGGTGAATATAATTTGTGCACTATAATGTAATTGTAAACATGACTTAATTGAAATGTATATCATGTTATTCATTACTGATAATCACTAAGGCTTCATAAGTCTAAAATAATTTGAAATAAATAAAATACAGACTTTGAATCTGGCGCTTTGAAATACAATCTCATAATACATTTTGTGTTTGACATGTTTACCAAATTCTCCTTTTGGTGTGTCAAAGACTTTAAATCACAACTGGTGAAGTATGTCCAGATCCTTTTAAAATCCTACTGTATTCATACCCATATATAATATTTGCAAATAATGAGCTGCTCCTTTTCCCTACTTCCAAAATATGTAACCAGGGCCTAATATGCATGGCTCTCAAGAAATTTTAACACCTCAAATATGACAGAAAGGTTTTAATTTGCTTGTTCCACCAACAAAAATGGAGAGCAGAGAATGCTGGAGCTATAAACACAAATCAGCAGCATTCTGGTGGCTGAGGAGTTACTCAAGAGCTGTTTGTCATTTTTTACAAAGGTAAACACTCAGAGGCTGCCAGTCAGTTATGCAGTATTAGAGAGTCACTTAAATCGCCATGCAAGTATTTAATAAGCAGACGAACCAAACACATTCATCTGAAGACATTTATAGGGATATAGTTTGCAGTTCCAAAATGATATGCACTGGTATAGTTTCCCGAGCCCATGACTTATTGTTCCCAGTTCCCAGAGCCCATCTGTCACTGTGTCTTAGCATTATTATTTATCACTTCAACACTGCTCAGAGCATGCATGTTACCTTCACTGGGGTTTTTTGCCAGATGACAAATAGACAACTGAGAATTGTCTGCAGATTTCACAGTCTGCAATACATGGGATGCTTTACAACAACACAAACATCTATCACCCAAATGGTTTATTTTTGCCTCCAGGGATCTGGTGAGCTAGAATGCTTCTCAGAATAGGAATTAATGGGAAGGCAATTAGGAACGAATGATTAGGGAATGGGAATGAATTGGCAGATAACTTCAAGCACGGGGAACATTATAAAAGATGTGAAATCCTTAAGACAAAACATGTCTCTTAACAAAAATTTTTGAAGACCGTTCTTGCCAGAAGGACTTCCTGCCTCAGTTTCTCCTGCAGTGCACCCAGCACGTCACCTCCAGAGTGAACTTCTCGAATCCAAAGCAGATCATGTCGCTCTCAGATCTGAATCCCCCCCGCACCTTTACTGAGCACAGAATGAAGTCTGAGCTCCTCACAGGGCATGCAAGGCCCTCCACCGTGCTGCTGGCCACCTTCACAGAATCCTCTGCGTGCCCCCATGCTACTTCTCACTCCCTAGAGCTCACCAAAGCACCAGGCTATTCCAGGCCTTTGGGACTCCAATATTCTTTTTCTCCCCCTGTGAAATCCTTTACTTCCATCCCCCAACACTCCTGCCATAGACCACATTTACTCATCCTTCAGGACACTGGCTTCCTCTCCCTCTTTCTTCAAGACTTCTCTGATATCCCCAAGAAGACTTTTCACTATTTCTTGTGCCCTCCTTCCCCCGTACCTTTTACAGAATACTGTTACAGCATTTGCACAAAATCACGAAGGTATATCTCTCACAATCTGAATTCTCACGATACAAATAATTTGCCATTTATATTTGCGAAAATATTTACCCCCCAATCACTATGTAACAAGAAGAACCACTATAATGAATCTGTATGTGTGTTAGTGGTAACACTGAAGCTGCCCATAAATCCTGCCAAGATACAGTGTGCAATGCATGTATAACTCTGTTGTTCTTTTGAGCTAAATTTTGTGCTGGCATCAATCATCTACTTAACAAGACATAAGTGTCAGGTACGTCACAATCTTCCTTTTCCCTATCTTCCCTGAGAAGGTTAGCTGTTCACAGTACCTAAGACTGGAATCTACCAACTCAGGTCATTTGATCTTATTTCATCAATTTTAAGACATACTATCCCCCCACCCCACCCCAACACAGTTTAACATTTCTAAATTTAGGATGTATCTTGTAATCAGTGCATCAATTGCAACCTTCCATCTTACAATCCAAGTGTAATTAGTAGCACTTTTTCTTTCCTAAGGACTATAAAGTGATACCTCGTCTTACCAGTGATGACCTCATAGATTCAATCAAACATGGTAGATAGTCCTTTCACATATTATTTCTTTGCTTATTTACATAAGAGCACATGCTCTCACTTTTGTTTGGTGCATGCAAAACACCCACTCCTGAATTCAGTAAGTACAAATAATTGAGACATAGGTGTTTTTAATATTTTATTTATTTATTTGACAGAGAGAGAGAGAGAGAGCACAAGTAGGCAGAGCGGCAGGCAGAGGGAGAGGGAGAGGCAGACTCTGAGCTGAGCAAGGAGCCCAATGCAGGGCTCCATCCTAGGACCTTGAGATCATGACCTGAGCCGAAAGCAGACGCTTAACCACCTGAGCCACCCAGGCGCCCCAAGAGATAGGTGTTTTAAATGTGTTTATTATACAGAAAGGTACAGGTAGATTATTATCTAGTGTTAGAGAGTGATTTAGTGATATCTGGAGAAGTTGGTTTGGTTTCTACGATGCATTATTGATTTTCCCATTTAAATTGATGGAATACAGGTTCCAGTTTTCTGAAAATATGCTGAAATATATTTGCAGGAACAGATCAGAAACAGAAAATGAGGAATGCTTATATGTGCTTTACAAGTCTAATCCACAAAGTGGCCCAGACGTACCCTGATGACAGGGGCTCTGCTGTTCGTCTCTTCTCCTAGGGCAGTGGTGAGCTCAGTATAATAAGTGTTCCAGTCAATGTTTGCTGAATGATTAAAGGGAAACTTGGAAACTGTACTTGGGTTTGAGAACATAACTCCTTCTAATATTTGTATTATACTTATATCTCCGGTATCTTAAAATTTTAGCACCTTAAATTTATATTTATACATACTTTATTAGGCAAAACACTCGGTCAATAAAATTAGTGGGCAATCCTGGAAAGCCATAGCCGCAATACTTTTGTCTTGAAAAATAAAATTTCTCGGTTTGGTTTGTTGTAGATACTGCTATAAACTAGGTATTATTAGATCACCTTACCTTAAGCATTAGGTATGAATTTCAGATGTACCATAATGTTGCTAAACCAGGCTAGGTATGATTTTAGAACATTGCATATGATGAGGAGCAACAATACACTGGTTTGCTTCTATAAACATTGTATATGGATTAATATAGTTTTATGCATGGAAAACACTCTTTTAAAAATAAAAGGTCAGCATTCCCCAAACCTCTGACATATGTGTACATCGACAAACACACACAGTCTTCCAACAGAGGTCATATGACATACTGGCGTTACTCACTTAATAACTAAATCTGACTGTTCCTCAGAAATATGTTGGTTGGAAATCAGTACATATAATATGATTTCCAACCAAAATATTCGTTCAGCTCTGTTACAAACAATGTGAAAACTTATTAATAGAAGCGTAACCTGAGGCTTAAAATAGAACATGATATGCATATATATATTCATAATGACCCTACATATGTATGCGAAAAACACAAGCGTAAGTCCTATAAGTGAACAAACACAGCACATATTTGCAAATTTTCTGGGTAGAGACACTAAAAAGTTGAGTAAGAGGTAACTGTAATGCTACTGGAAAATGAATTAAGGTAGAAAAAGGAGGGAAATATTTTATGAAAAAACAAGCTTTTTGGAAGTGCTTAATAAAAGTTTAAAAATATATAGTAGGGTTAACTGATGAAAGCACAGTAATTCAAACTTGAGTGACATGAGGTCCTCTAGAAAATGATCATACAGCCCCTGTATAGGCTGATGTTTTTTATTATGGAGTAACTTAAATACCTACATTTTTCTCATGCAACTGTAAACCAAAGCAAATTCATAAAATGAAAATATGGAGTCAATAAAAATTAAATTAATGACACAAATGTACTGTAACAGATGATATTTTGCTAAAACTAAGACTTTATGAAAAGTTTAAGATTTGTTTCCAGCTTTAGTATATGATCCAAAATTTTAAATTGTATATATTTAAGGTGTACAACTTAGTGGTTGACATATGTTTTCAACTCAACAGCAAAAACAAACAAACAAATAATCTTATTTTAAAAGAGTAAAGGACCTGAAGAGACATTTCTCTAAGAAAGACAAATACAGATGGCCAACAAGTGTATGAAAGGGTGCTCGACTTCACTAACAATCAGGAAAATGAATATCAAAACCATGGTAAGATACCACTTCATACATGTTAGGATTTATCAAAAAGAAAACAGATAACAAGTGTTGAGGAGGGTGTGGAGAAAAGGAAACCCTTGTGCACTGTTGCGGGGAATATAAATTGGTCCAGCCATTATAAAAAAAAACATTATGGAGGTTCCTAAAAAAATTAAAAACAGAACTGCCTTATAATCCTGAAATCCCACTTCTAAGTACATATCCTCAAAGGAAAGTAAGTTAAGTTTTAAATACAAGAATGTAATCTCAAATCCAACATACTCTTTGGTCTGTGTCTGTCATAACATGCATGTCTGCAGAAATTTATGTTACAAAAATGAGAATAAAGTCATGACTTTGGGCAGTGGGGACCTCAAGGGTGAGAATTCAGTGAGATGATAAATGTAAAGCTTGGTTCAGGAGAATCAGACTTCCTATACCCAAATCTCAGCTAGCATTTAAACACTGAATACCAGTTTTAATGAGATATGAGGCTGTAATGATTACTTCCAGATAAGGTTAGCAAGGCAGTATTACTATAATCTGCATTGTATTTGTGTTTGATCCAAGTATTCCTAAATGAGAAACAGAAGGGCTGTGTTTGATGTTCATTTTCAGGTTTCAGTTCTTACAGATTGAAAACTGAAGCAACACTTCTAATTTTAGTCAACAGCTCATCATCCAAATATTGATGGAAGTCAGAAAATACTGGGCATGACTCACTAAAAGGGTTTTGAAAACAACCTGGTCATAAATCAAATATTTTCTTATCTAATGATTGCTTTGACTTTTAATATTTGAACTATTAAAACCTCTGTTCATTTGGTGCTCGGTTCACTTGGCATGAATATATTAAGTCCACCTCTGTTCTTTTTATCATCAGACTGTGACATTGTGAAGTCTACTGTCATTTTCATGATGTGAAATCCAAGTCTTAATTTATTAAATAATTTCAGAAACAAAACTTTTATTCTAGGAAATGTCCCGCTTTTGTTCCTTCAAGTTGGAATCTCAAAGAAATCAATACATGATGATTTGAATCCCCAAAAATATTCAGAGATTGCCATTGTTTGAATGACCAACATACACGAGTGCCAGGATCATCCAAGGCCCTCCGGGGAATCACAGAATTCAAAACAGGGCTAGGCTGTACTAGGAGTGAAATTACAGTGGCATAAAGGGTACCTCTAGCACCCTCACAAGACCACCCTTCCCCCAAGCTGACCTCCTGGTTTAGCTTCCAATTTTGGGCATCTCAACATATCTAAGCCCCATGCTCAGAAAGCTGGCCTACCAACTTTGTGAAAGACCCAGACGATCTTCAAATCACACTGAAATCCACTGGGTGAGGCATGGCGGGTGCCCACTGCTCCCATAAGCCAACAACTCTTCCTCGTGGGCTGTGGATCACATATTACAGCCATGCTGGCTTTCCTGGGGCCCATGCTTACTGTACCCACAATAGGCTCTTGGTGATTCTCTGAGCTTACTGGTTTCTTGGTAAATGCATTAGGATTGCCGTGGCTTTGATGGTTCCCTTCAAGTTCAATTCCTATACTGAATTGAATTTCTCCTTTGTATTTCTACCCCAATTTTCTGTGAGTTATTGCACAAACTTCAGAAAGCTTTTTTCAAAGCTTCTTACAATATCCGACAATAGCAAGCAGCTGGCTGGCCCGGTGGCTAGCTGAAGCTAATTCTTCAGAGAGTTCAACAGTGTGCCCCCCAAATCCATGCCTACTCAGAACCTCAGAATGTGACCTTATATGGAAATAAGGTCTTTCAATAATGTAATTAGTTAAGATGAGGTCCTACTGAATTAGGGTGAGCCCTAAATCCAATGACTAGTGTCCTTAAAAGAAGAGGAGAAGACACTCAGAGGCCCATGGAAGGAAGAAGTCCACATGAAGACAGGAGCAGAAATTGGAGCAACGCAGCTACAAGCTAAGGAATGTCAAAAACAACCCAGGGCCACCCAAAGTGAGGAAGAACAAGGAGGGGTTTCCCCTAGAATCTTCAGAAAGATCATGGCCCTGGTGACATTCTGGTTTTGGACTTGTGGCCTCCAGAACTGTGAGACAATAAATTTCTGTTGTTTTAAGCCACCAAGATCATTGTCGTTAGTTATGCAAGAAGTAGGAAACTAATACAAACTCCAAAGTACTTGTGAGCTCTTTTGAGTTTATTTCTTTAAAGGCCACTATGACAATGAAATCAGAAGAGAGAAGTCAGACGATAACAAACTCTTTGAGAGCCGTGCTCTGGGAATTAATAAAATGTATCTGTAAACAAGCTTCCAGCCTCACTCCTGTCCTTTATGTCTTCACTATCAGGTGCACCAACTGCATTTCCCCCATGGCTTCTCCTCTAGATCCTAATGTAACCTGGCCAACCATATATTCACTCTCAGAACTGTGAACATTGACTTCTGAAGACAAAGACAGAGAGAACCTGGGGCAATGTTCAGTGTCAGCAGTGGTGGTGTGTGGACCAGACTGTCCCCAAGTGTGACCTGAGCTGAGGTCACTGCTGCCCTGAGTGCAGAGCTCCCTGGAGTGTGCTTTTTAAGCTTGATCTTCCGGTGCCTCATTCATTCAATATACCCAGGAGACCACCCACCACTTCCTTTAAAAACAACAACAACAGGATGTGTCTCTTTTGCCACACAGTAGGCAGTTGTGCCTAACACAAAGTATATGCTAAATAAACTACTATAAAGGTTAAGCAGTTGACTTCAAATTGGGTAAGATCATGATGGCAGTTTTGTCGAATCTCCCAAATTTCCTAAGAAAACAAAGCAAGTGAGATAGCATAGAAAAACATATCCATGGACATAGTCTTGAATAAAACTGACAACGTATTCCAAAATAAACGTCAAACTATTGACAATATCAACACCCACTCAAGACCCTAGCTTGGGGAGGTTGTAGAGGGAAGGCATGCAGGGAAATTCTGGCTGATCCAAGAATTTCATAGCACCAAAACTACTAACAAATACTAGCAAAACACTTAGTGGAAGCCTCAGAAAGTAAACCTGAGAATAAATGGCAACATTCTTAGAAATGTAACACAGCAATCTATCAATGGCAGGTGAATGCAAAGTAAAAGAACAAAACAAAAATAAGTAACAAAAGCAAAATGCCCACCAAGGGGCTGCAGAAAGATCAGAGGTAATAGAACATCCTAATCTCCCAAGTGGACCTGATTAAAAACCCTTTTCTGGTAGACCAGAGACCAAAGCTAAAGAAAAACTCCTGAAGTAGAATCCAAATTGGCTAGGGCAGGGACATGAGGGACAAAGGATAGCAAGGATTAGATAAGAGGACCAGCAGTCCAGAGGAGGCAGAGCTCAGATCTGGGATGGTTGCTACACAGAGAAGCTACATATTTTATACGTCATGGTAACAACAGGGGAAGGAGCCCTCAAACTGATAATGTACGGAAGCTACTCTACCCATTAAGCAGGAGAAACTCCCATTTCAAATGAGCAATAGCAAGAAAGATAACAGAACAAAAGGATTATGATCAAGTCCTAATGAATATATTATAATCATACTTATGATTATATATATTACAATATATATGATCAAGTCCATATAAATATATAAATGAACCAAATAATGTATAAAAATAAGACACACAAAGAATAAACATACAAAGCAGATAAAAACTGTAGTACAATATAACGAAGTGGTCAAAAGAAATTAAGAAAAATAGATACTAAAAAGTACTACAAAACTGGAAACAGGGAAGTACGGAAGTGATGTCTAAATAGTAGGAGACTGTGAAAAAAGACAGAAAAGTGTTCAGGAAAAAATCAGAATTAGAAAGAAATGAAAAAAAATCATTTTAGAAAGAGAAGTAAACTCAAAGGAACACAAGATAGAATAGACAGCATGGGGAGTACAATAGGGAAACAGAATATAGAAAAGATAAAAATGGAAAAAAAAAAAAAAGAAAAAACACACATAGAGAAAATGATGGAAATAAATGACCAAAACATAATCTGGGGTAACTGGAAAATAAGAGAAACCCTGAAGACAGAATGGAATAAAATAAATATCCTGTGATGTACCTATGCCCTTAACAGTCAACAAAAGACGTATTCTCATAGATCTACTGAGTTCACTAATAAAAGGAAAGACTCTCAGTATTTAAGAGAAAGATCAAATCACAAAGAAGGAAAAAACATTCTCACAGCCACATTTATACCAGAAGCAATGAAGTAACATATTTAAGAATCTCAAGAAATGAAAATGTGAAACACCTTCAAACATCTAGAAATAGACCAAAAGAAGTAAACCAAATAAAGCAAAAAAAAAAAGAAAGTTAAAAGCATAAATTAATGAGTTAGAATGAATGAATAAGCTAGTTCTTTTTAAAAATCAACAAGATAAGTAAACCAATTGGCTAATCTAAAACAAAATGAGGGGCACCTGGGTGGCTCAGTCAGTTAAGTGTCTGCCTTCGGCTCACTCAGGTCATGATCTCAGGGTCCTGGGATTAAGCTTGTCCCCCTCCCTCTGTCCCATCACCCCTTCCCTCCCCACTCATGTTTTCTCTCTCAAATAAATGAATACAATCTTAAAAAAGATAAAACAAAATGAAACAAAACAAAATAAATAAACAATACTATCCAACCCAACCAAAAGAAACTCTAATCTAACAAAAAATTCAAAATTCAGAGGAAATATAAATCAAACAGAGAAAATTATAATTATTGTATGCAATCTTCTGTTAATAAATTAAACAAACTAAATAGTGGATAATTTCCTAAGAAAATATACTTCACCAAACAGATCCCATAGACCAAGCAAGTCTGAACAGAACAATTTCCATAAAAGAAACAGAAATAGGAGTCCCACCAAAAAATAGCACTAGGACCAGATGGTTTCATAGGAGATTTGTACCAAACTTATAAAGTTAAAACAATTTAAAGATTATTCAGACTATTTTAAAGCATAGGAGTATACACACATCCATGGAAAATCTAATATCAAAACCTGACAAAGATTAGACAAAATTAAAATGAGGAAAGTAATAACAAATATCCTCAAATAGCACATTAAACCAGAAGAAAACTGTGTCGTGACCCCACTCAGTTTTTTCTAGGAATGTAAGGATGGTTCAATATTAGGAAATCTACCCTATTACAAGAGCTAAAAAGAAAAATAATCATTCAACAAAGTTTAAAAGCTATTCTTGATATTACAGTAAAAAATTGGAATTAAATGTTTGTTCTCTTAACCTGATAAAATATACATACTTCAAACCCTAATCCTTCAAATTATTTAATGACGAAATGTGAGAGATGTTCTAAATAAGCCCGGGGTTAAAAGAAGATGTTCACTGCCTCTAGTACTATTTAAAATTGAGCTGACCCAATTAAATAAGTGAAAGCAACTAGAGACATCAGAATTGGAAATAAAAAGACAAATCTGTATTTTTATATACTATGATGATATGGAAATACCAAAAGAATTAATGGAAAAACTACCATAAAAAATATAAGAAATTAGTAAATTTAGTAAAGTAGCAGGAAATAATATTAACATAAAAAATCAACAGGCTTCATTTAAAGAATAAGAGCAAGTTAGAATACTTAGTAGAAGATGAGACCCCACAGTGATGGCAAAAAGATGAAATAACATACCAAAGCATAAATATAACAAAAAATTGCAAAATGCATATAAGGAGAAGTATAAAACACTCCTGTAAGACACAAGACTGGACTTGATCGAATGGAAAGACAGCCTATGATTTGGAATAGGAAGAAGTGTGTGTGGCCTGAATAACCATGAGCAAAGATAATCATAAAAGGGGAAAAGTAAATGTAATTTACATCACAAAGGGTTCATATTCCCAACACAAAGAGTACCCAAAACTTGAATGAAAAATAGTAACAACTTGAAGATGGCCTTTGTATACAATCAGGCTCAACCTCACTTTCAAAAGGAAAATTCAAACTAAAACTTCATCGAGTTATCATTTCTCACCCATCAGATTGGCAAATATCCAAAAGTTTTACAAACTATTTTGTGGCAACCACTTGGGGAAAGAGGCACCTGTGTACATTGCTGGTCAAAATCAAAATGGTTCAGGGAATATGGAATATATAGAAACTAAAAATGGAACGACCAGGAAGCCTTAGCCATAGCTAGAATGCAGAATGTTCTACAAGACTCATTTTCCCAATGGATCGATGACAAGAATTTTTTTTTTTTTTTTTTTGCAGGATATGTGGGGTTGAGAATTAAGGGGCATAAAGAGACTTAAATGAGATTTAAAAATATAACAAATATACTTTATGAAGCTTGTTGGAGTCCTGATTCAAAGAAGCTAACTTATGATAAAAGGAAATGTTTGAGACAATTGGGGAACTACGTATATGACTTGGGTACTGGCATACGTTAAGAAATTGTTAATTTTGCCAGATGCAATAATCGCATGATGGTTATGTTAAAAAGAAAGTTTCTCAGTCAGTAATGCATAAGGAGTTACTTCTGAAATGACCTGATTTCTCAGACTTGCTTTAAAATGAAAAGAACTGGCCAAATATTGCTAACTGTTGATACTGAGTTATAGGGATTCATGACAACTATAATCTCCACTTTCATGTAAACTTAAAATTTTCCAAAATAAAAAGGTTTTCAAAAGGTTAAAAATGAAAACGAGTAATGCACTGACTGTGACCCCTCTCTTTTAAGGATAATACAAAATGAATTATGTATAAAGAGATGCACTGACCCATAAGTAATTCCATGTTATGCATCATCTCATTAGATTCTTAAAATCCTAATACAAAATAAGGCCCTTTTCCATCAAAATTATGTAACTGGAGATGCTGATACAGCCAGTAAAGGAAAGAGCTAGGATTTGAGTCTAATCTGTCATTTGCAGACCCTTATGTCCCTTCTGCTCCCTAAATAGCATAATTTCAAATATTTCAGAGAGACAGCATCATCTACCTATTTTTATCCTCTGTGTGAAGGTTAGTAATATATAGAAGGAATATCCTCTGACAGAACTTTTCTTTCTTTGCTTTTTCTTTCTTTTCCTTTTTCTTTTATTTATTTCTTGTCTCCCAATGGTGCCATTTGCTTTTCTTATACTCCTGCTTTCCACCTCATGCCCTTTCTTTTCACCCCATTATATCTTCAGAACATTTCAGGTTAATGACATCCTGAATATCATCACATTGTAACTTTATCATGTAACATTTATTGGGCATCCCATAAATCCACAGGTGCCATGCTTGGGCTAGTCACTGTGCCAGGCCATGGGTTCACCCATAGGTGGCATAATCGACCCTATTCTGGCCATGAAGCCTGTAGTCCGAATATCTCTCTCCTTCCTGGATATCTCAAGGCTTTGTGTCTTACACAATTTATTTCACTTTTTAAATGTTCTTATGCATCATATTTTCACCAATCTCTGGAGTTATGCCCTATTTTTAAAAGCTTCAGTATGGATATGTTTTGTTTGATTGAAATTATTCTGGGGCACCTGGGTGGCTCAGTCGTTAAGCGGCTGCCTTCAGCTCAGGTCATGATCCCAGGGTCCTGGGATCGAGCCCCGCATCGGGCTCCCTGCTCCACGGGAAGCCTGTTTCTCCCTCTCCCACTCCCGTTGCTTGTGTTCCTGCTCTCGCTATCTCTGTCTCTCTCAAATAAATAAATAAAATCTTAAAAAAAAAAAAAAAGAAATTATTCTGAAAATACTATTAAACTTAGATGTTCAAGGCATTTTGGTTCTAGAACACTCACCTTGACAATACCCCGGATGTGCATTTTTGCTATCATCTCTGCCGTGTAGAGAAACATCAGCAAAGTATCCAGAGTAAACGTCACATACTGAAGAGGAGGGTAGTGTTCGAAGGTCATGGGCGTGTTCATACAGACGGAAATGACGCTGATGATGGCACAGATGCGCAGCAAAGAGTGAACCCACTGCAAAATCGGTCCAAAGTTATCATTTGACACCATAAAATGAGATCTTAAACTTGTGTTATAAACCACACCATTTGGAAAATATGATCTCGAGATTCAAATATCTCACCCGCATGGAGAAGAGAGAGTAGGAAACTCGTATCTGTTAAGTGCATATAATGTGCTAAATATTTGCACGTATTTTACATCATTTAATTCTGAAAGCAGCCTAATTTCCACATGCTGAAAGGAAGGAAAGGTTAAGAGACTTTTCTGTGCTCCTGCAGTTAATGAGAGCCAAGGGCTCACTGTGAACCTGGGCAGGCTACTTCAATGGCTCTGAGCTTTCCAAGGCATCGGGCCACAACATAAGGAGATTCTGATCCCATTAAAACATGGGTCAGTACCTCACTTTTATACTTTTTATATACTATGACCACCTGGAATTGGAGACTTATATTTTACTTAGCGTAACATCCCTGGTAGCTAGCACAATGGCTTATCCTCCTGGATTGCCAATGTTTTTAAAAATGACTTGATACATACCACTTCGTATGTGTCCGATTTTCTTTCCATTTGTATCTTAAATGTAACATTCTCGTATAAAAAAATATATTCAAAATCTGACATCCTACATTTTCAAAAGATAATAAATGGACTTTCCTCTCTATTTTAGAGAACATTCTGTACAAATTTAGCCCTGGTAGCTTTTCCAAAATTCCAAAAGGTAAGTTTCCGCAATTCTAGGAATGCACATGCTGTTTGAATATTTTCCTCAACTTCAGCATAAAGATGTAGAAATAAAAAGATAAACATGTATACGCACGTATGTGCACATACATGTGTGTATGTATAGGAAATAGGATCACCTACATATAATATTTTATTACAAAAACTAACACCTAGGCTAAAAAATATTCATTGCTTCTGAATGCTACCCCCACACAATTAATATTACTAGCTAATTAATCAGTACACAATTCTTAAACATAATTTAAATGTGTTATTTATTGACAGTGTTGGATGTATCTGCAGTCATGTTAATCCTTTAATATTATACTACCGCCCCTGAAAAAGATGTCACAGTTTCATGGTAGGTATCTTCTCAGCTATGCAAACTAGCAAGCACCCATGATGAAAAATCAAAAAGACTGTCAGAACTGTGAGGAGACTCAGACATTTGTAGGCTGGTGAGTGGGTTATAATATTAATCTGACAGTTACAATGTTTGCAAGAAGACATAAGGCCATTAATTCTATATCATGTAAGTCACTGATGACTCAATTCATTTTAAGGGTTGATGTCCTTTTCATGCAATTTGGATGCCCTTCAATAAATACCAGTGTGCAAATTTAGCCCCATCTGGATCTCCAACACAAAGGATCTAATTACACAAAAGAGCTTCAAAAGTTGGGTTCTTCCACAATAAATCTATTTTGAATTTAAAGAAAGAATCCTAACTAAGCATTAATCGTTTTAGTTAGTGCATCCAAGGCTACATCTATAATGGTACCTTCCTCAGAGGTTCTCAAAAAGCCTTATATGTGAAGGACACTAAGAAGTTAGTGAATGCTTTATTCTCCATCCTGTTAAATTCTCTAATCAGGAATGGCAGACCTTCTATGTGTAAGAAATTCTGTGGGGCTCTGGGGCCACAAAAATGTTAAACGCGTTTCTGACTCATCACTATTTAGCAGTCTGATATGCATAACACATTTATAGATTGAGAGAACAAAATGCTAGCAGAGTAACAACGTCCCCAAAAATATACTCTAAACAAATCAGAAAAGACCTTCCAGAATGTGGTCGCTTTTCTGATGAGAGAGTTGTTGCTCTTCTTTTCTTCGATCTCCTGTTGAGTTTGTAGGTGTTCCGAATGGTTTGATCCCTATCCAGCTGAATTCCTGAGAGGAGACGAAATCCAGATCTCCTACTCCTCCGCCATCTTGCTCCGCCCCCCCCACATTTATATTTATATGCAATATACATTTTTATTTACATACAATTGTAAAATAGGATAAATGGAAAGAGAAGAGGTTCGTTCTGTGTGTGGTGGAGAGGGTCAAATAAGGAACCGTTCAGAGGCCAACAGGGGTGGGCTGACATCTGAGCCAGCCTTTAATGGGTCAGGAGGACTGACTCATCAAAGGCTGGGAAAGGCCTCCAGGCAGGGAAGCAACGTGAACTGGCTGGACATTTCGGAGGAGCAGGAAGACGCTGATGAGGCTCAAGTGGCCAGTGTGCACATCCAGGAAAGAACAGTTGGCCAGGCAGTTAGAGCCAGAATAGGAAAAGTCCTCACTGTACAACTAACACATTTTAATTTGAAATGTAGGTGAGGGAGATGTTTCAGCGACTATAAAGCAGAAGGGCAATGTGAACAGAAATGGAAATGCAGGAGGAAATCTGAGCATGCTGGACACGGAGTCTGGAGGGCAGATGAGATAGAGAAGACTGGAAAGGGCAGGGAGCCCGGGCAGATGACCTTTATCCCGGTCAAGGGAAAGACAATCAGCTCGAGGGGAACAGTTCGTTCCCTTGCTTCAGCCTCGGCTGGGAGTTCGTACGGAAGGGGCGCCTACTCTCCGGGGTTGGGCTGAGCTTCCGAGAGCCATGAACATGCTGTTCCACCCTCTGGCTGCTACACGATCTACCTTAGGGTTCCCCTCAAGGTCTCATCAGCTTCATTAGGCAGAGAAGGTGACGGAATTCTTCAGAGACACTACCCACTATTTCATTAACCTTTACTTTTACTCAACACTTGCAACTCAGACGGCGACCTTTAATTCCAAACATTTGATGATCACCTCACACATTCATGCATGCTGAGAACTCTAAGTCAAGGAAGTATGATAGAAGAGATTACTCATCTGGGACTCCAGCTTTGGCTCAGACTGAGAAGGAGCATTATCACTGCATGGCGTGACTCTGAGGACAGCATGCACGGAGGGGGAAAAGTGGGAGCAGACCACCTAGCAGACCTTCCTATGTGAATAACTCCCTGCGACACCACTTTATTTCATCTGAATTATTCTCCACTTCCAGACTCTGAGACTCATCCATATTCTACTGCACCTCAAACAGTCATTTCAAAGCCAAAGGTACGTGATTTTTGAATTATATGAATCAAATTTCCTTTGTATCAGCATGCGCTTCTCCCTTCTTCAAAAAAGAAACTTACTGGCTTGTTAATCCAGAGTATGTCAGCATTGTCTGAAAGAGATTCATCGGGACCAAAGTCAGTAACCGGCTGGGCCTCCACCCTGGAGCTCTGCTTCCTTTTGAGCATGCTGAAGTTAGCTTTGGTGAGCAAGTACAAAACTGCAGTCTGCGAGAAGAAAGACAGTTCTGTTAGTGACCTAAACCATCTTTACCCTGATCACTTCAACAATGGAGTCCCCCGTGTATACATACGCATTCGTTAGACACATGTTCTACTATATGATACATAATAAACGCATCCAAAAATAAACTTTAAAAGAGTAAGATAAAAATACTAATCCAAGCTTGAGGGGTTTTTTTTTTCCTCAACCCAGTAGATCATCTTGTGCACTTCATCTATAGTTTGCATGCCCGTTTGGAGAGCACTCGTCTAGATTAACTGGGGTAGAATGCCTTTGCCTTTTCGGATATACATATTAGTAGGAAATTTTTGAGACCTAGAGCTGTCTCCACTTAAAGGCAGTCTGTGCCAGGGCACAGGGGACCAATCCACATGAAATACTCAGATCTTTCCCAGGATTTTCCCCCAGGTTAATTTAATGTGACACTCACAAACATCTATTTCCAATCATAGTTTCAAACGGAGTTCCCAATTTTGTCCTTGACATAGAGGATGTGGGGCAGACAGATGGGGCAGAACCTCCTCTAAATGGTTTTTTTTTTCCTTTTACGAATGCTGGAACTGCATCAGTTCTTCCAGTTACCTTGAAGTAAATTCAAATCACACCGAAGACGGAGATGAGATACCCGCTTGCCATGTACATACATTTCCACAATTCTGATCATCCACAGCTTGCTTTAAGTGTCACCTCTGTCTGGCCATTGCTACCACCTCCCACAGCCCAGCAGCCACAGAAGGAGGGCCTATTGTATGCCAGGCCCTCAGGACACAAATAGCAAACAAGTGCAACAGAACAGAGACCCAAAGGTAGGCGGCACCTGGCTACCCTGAGTCCATAGACAGACTTATTTGATGAACACCTGGGCTGAGTCTCAAAGGAAAGGAGCAAAGCTAGTGGGTTTTTTGTTTTTTTGTTTTTTTGGCT
The DNA here is from genome assembly GCF_029215605.1 of Mirounga angustirostris. Taxonomy (NCBI): domain Eukaryota; kingdom Metazoa; phylum Chordata; class Mammalia; order Carnivora; family Phocidae; genus Mirounga; species Mirounga angustirostris. The sequence goes on along the minus strand of NW_026991711.1, from coordinate 10,215,755 downwards.
ATATACTATGTTTTGGACGCTTAACAACGATATTTTACCTAATCTTTATAATGGACACTAGACAGGAAAACATCTCGTCTTTTCACGCCCCCATGAGAAATTCCAGCCTCAGGGTGATTAATAACTCGACCAAGGCTACCCACCCAAACTTGAAATGCAGAAGAAGCTCCCTCGACTACAGAGCCTAAGCGTGTGTAGTGGACCAAACTGATACTGGGGACTGATCAGAATCGCGCAAGGCCAGTAAAGAGAGGGGAAAGGTCCAGGCGGCGCATAGCGCTGGAAATGCCAAGTCAGGAAAACGCAGTGGTTTTACCACCAGGAGGGTGTGCTGGCTGTCCTCTCGGCTGCTCCTTGGGGCTAGACACGGAACTCTAACCAAAGGACAATGAGGACCACTCAGTTCTCGCAGGAGCATGAGAAAAACAAGAATGTGTTTGCAGGATCTGTAAATAAATGCAGTTGCAATTTTCACTGGGAAAGAGCACAAACGACAGAGCTCAGGACAGATCAGCTTTGACTTTGATTCTCTGTCTGAGTGCCTCCTTCTATGTCTGGGATCTCCTTGATGTGCCCAGGTAGGTGTGTTTGCCCAGCCCTCCTATTCCCAGAAAAAATTGAGCTAATTGGCTTTAAGATGTGCTAGGTACTTCCAGGCTATCTTGCCCTGAATGCTGGATTTGAATATGGGCTTTGCAGTAGGCTGCACTAATTAATTTTATTTTACATAATTGGAGTTAGGGACTCTTGACATCGATATGAAAATTTATGCAGAATATTCAAATTATGCTTATTCTCTGATTTACTATGGAGGGAAACATCTGGCGGCCTCAATTTGGGATGCTTTTTGAATGACAGTCTCCTATGTACCCAAAAACAGGATACAGAATCTTTTAGAAATCCTTCAAGATTATCCAACACAAAGGAAATAAAGTGTGGTTGTACAAGGTTGTTCAAAAATGATACAAGAAAATTTTATAGACCTGGCCACCAACCATAATACCTTTTTCACTGAGCCAGTGGAGACTTATGAATGACCATTTACTGCTCTTACGATCTGGCCATAATTTACAGTCCGAAAAATTTTTGATGTATGAATGTGATACCTTCATATATGAATTCCATGCACCTTTTATTATAAATATCCCATCTGAAGCAAAGCCGATTTTTGATTATGGATTTGTTTATCTAAAGAAGTAGACATCCAGAATTATTTTTTTTTAAATCTCTATGCTAGCAATTTTTGACCCACCCAAACCGTGCATGATGATATTAATTGTCATATTAATTGCCTAATTTTACCTACTGCAAAGATGCCACCAAATTAAACAGTGCCCAAGAAAACCATCTGTTCAAACTCCCATGGAACCTGGTTAATCCACAAATATACATTAAAACTCACTAGCTCCAGAATCACTGAAATCTTGACTGATTTTATAATATCAAATATTATGTAAAGCAACCAAGTAGTAAAATAAATGCAAACTACAAATACATGAAGAGTTCAAAATTAATTTGAGGCAGTTGATTATAAAAATTTTCCTTTCTACACAGAAATATGATTTTACATTCATTCACGTTGAATCAATATAACTAAGTACAGCAAACCTATTATTCCCCTGATAAAGACCAGCAGGGATATTTAAGTATCCTAGGTAAGCTGATTATTTTGATAGGAAATTGCTTTTGTGTATCTTAGCCTTATCACTATGATGTATTTATAACCCAATATATTTTTTTTTCTGTTTACAGAAGTGTCCTTCATTAGGCAGTGCACTAAATTTAAAAAGCAAGGCTTCCAGTAGCTTTTTCACCCTTATTAAAAGTGGTATTTAAATAGTTCAATAGTGGGGAAAGGCTGCACAGTTACAATACATTCACTGATAAATCTTTTGCCTGGAAACAGCTAATGGCAACTCCAAGAGAAAAGATATTTTGGTTCATTGCTCCCTTTTAAATGGTTAAAATCCAGTTTCGCATTCTGTGATAAATTTTTACTTCCATCGGCATACTCTTTCCTTAGGACATTCCAGTTCTTTCTTGACCAATTGCAATGAATAGATTCAGTTTTCTTTCATTGTGAAGTGCTTGCAACACTGTGGGTCATTTCTTCTCCTTGTAGCTCTCTTGGGTTTGCATTAAACTCTTTTGAAACTTCCATCTTCTAAATGATGGCTTACAGCACGTCCTGTACCTGTTGCCCCCTGTGTCTGTCCTCCGTACTTAATGCCTTAAATGAGCATCTGCTCGTGCAGTCTCCATCACCATCTGTTGCTGCCTGGCTCCCGGGTCGTGCATCTTTGCCCTCAGGTGCAGGCCGTACGGACACCGTCACCACCTGAAACTCAACAGGGCAGGTGGGTATCAGTCCGACATTACCCTCCCCCTTTCCTCTCAACTCCCAGATCCTAGTGCTCTGAGCTCTTCGGGTCCTCACGGGCAGCTCCTCACACGTGCAGAAGGCCATGTCATCACGTGCAGGTCCTCACATGTGCAGAAGATTCTCTGTCCTGATGTACCCGACCCCTTTGCTTTAGCCCCGTTTACTAGAGTCCTTGCTGGGCGATGGATTCAGGTCAGGACTGCCACAAACATCAAGCTTTCTGATATGTCCCGTCCTGTATATCAGACATCAACTGCCCAAAACACTGACCTGGTCTCTCCTGGAACCCAGAAAAGCTCTCAGCCTATCCCCTTGGTTCTTGTTCATTAGTTCATTCATTCATTCACACGAGAAAGACTGCACATGTGCTTCGGTATCAGGCACTGTGACATGTGCTGGGTTCCCAGCAGGGAACAGCAAAGGCATTCGGAGCTCGCAGCCCGCCTGCCTTCTTGAGCTTCACGTTGTAAGGACACTCCGCCCCGCTCAGTTGTACCTGCACTTCCGGTCAGGCTCACGACCCACATGCTCCACTTGAACGGGCTAAGCGTCCCATCACCCCCACCCTACGATCTTTCTCAGCGACTTCAGCAGCTTTACTCCAGCTGTGTCCTCTTCCTGGTCTGCTGCCAACCCCACATCAGTCCTTTGTACTCCCTAACTGAACCCATGCAGAGTTTTTAAAAGGAAATTAAGGAAACAAAATGTTCAATACCATCCCTTGGACTCCTCACCTCCAGCTTTACTGTTAGGTCTTCGGAAGAGCAGCCTTCATGGCTAGCAGAAGTTTCTCCTTCATTCATGCTTGCATAAAATGCATTCATTCAAAAAAAAAAAAAAAAAGGATCCCAACCATTGTGTGAGGTGACAGGAATTCAGCACTAATAAAACATACTTGGTCTCTTTCCTCCAAGGATTCCAATGCTCTGTGCTCCTGACACAGGCAAGCAACATGCTTAATTAACGACAGAGCAACTGATGAATTAAAGGAGAGCCTCTCACTACTGCACACTCATTCTTCAACTTCCACCTAATGGTATTCTTTAAATTTTTTTTTTTTTTTTAAGATTTTGTGAGAGAGAGAATGAGAGACAGAGAGCATGAGAGGGAGGAGGGTCAGAGGGAGAAGCAGACTCCCTGCCGAGCAGGGAGCCCGATGCGGGACTCGATCCCGGGACTCCAGGATCACGACCCGAGCCGAAGGCAGTCGCTCAACCGACTGAGCCACCCAGGCGCCCCACTTAATGGTATTCTTATTTTTTTCACGACCGTACGGCTAGCTCCGCCCTTCCTCCGCGGGCAAGTATCTACTGAACGGCTGATTCCCAGCATGCACCTGTATCTGCGCTGTCGGCCGCGACGAGCGTCACGTGACAGGCCAGGCCGGCTGACTACTCCCTTCCCGGACCTCGCATACCTACATCTTCAGTTAAACGAAGAGAAAATAATCTTATTCTTTAATTCTCATTACACTAACAAAGCAGGATAATTAGAAGAAATATAAAAACAAAATGAGGAACAAGGTGAAAACCATCAGGAACTCCACTTCTAGAGACTCCGTTGTTTTTGCGAAGTGTTTGTTGTGTGAGCACGTCGTGCCCGTCGCGAGGCAAAGCACTGCAGACGGAGCAATAATCAAATATACTCCCTCTCGTCCTTCAGTTGCAGCACTTACTCTCCAACGGCATATGGGTTGTATATCTACTATCTTCTTCTCCATATACATTTTTCCATGCATATATTTATTTTTAAATGGCTGCTTAAACACTGTCTTGTAACCAGCTGTTTTTTTTTTCAGTATCTTGTGAACATCTTTCTCTGTCAATAAATATGCACGCACAGAAAATCCTAACTGTAAACAAACACCCCCTTCAAACATCTGCCTTTCTCTTTCTCATCTCTTAAGCTCATTTACATCCTTTTATGTGCAAGGCCTTGCCAGGTAAACAGATAAAAAGACATTTTTTCTAGATTGGCTGTCAATATTGAATTTGCAGGGGAGAAAGGTATCACCACGTATTCTGGAAGACAACTGAATTTGATGTTATCATTCTTTTGAGCATTACAATCTTATTTCTTATTTCAAGTATTCCTACTTCTCCTTTTGTTGTCGTTGTTTTGCTTAAGTGGCCGCAGAAACCCATACCAACAAACCACTGATATCTGTATTGTAACAAGTTTTCTGCCTTTCCCATATGCATATTTAAATAGTCCGTTGTACTTCAGCACATGATCTTAACAGTTTCAAGACAAAGGGGATGTTTATTCCTGATGCTGGAACTGCCAAATGCCATTATTTCTGTATATACAGACTCTACATTTTGGCTGGCCAAATGTCCTTCCCAACAGAAGAGGTCCATTCAGAAAAAATGAATATAGCATCGTGCATTTTACGCCATGCTTGTAAATGAGGGAGCAAGCCCCGCTATTTTTGTCTTATTTTCTGTGGTCCAAAATCTCTCTGCCGTGCCTCATGCTTCTCTATCCTGTCCACTCATCCTTCCTCCGATTTCCAGGGTACAGTGGTGCCCCGGAGCCTGTGATGACCCCACCTCCTCTCCCAGCTGAATGTCCTCTCACTCCATTGTGAATGGCTGAAACTCCTCCCTAGTTCTGCAAGCCCACAGCACCTCGGTTCTCTCCTAGGGGCACCAAGGACTGGTATCCTGTGCTTTCTCAGCATCCCACAGCCACCACTGTGAGCTCCATAGTGTGGCACACAGCACTCTCCCACGTGGACTCCAACCGCCCTGCATCTCCTGCTTAGCAGGTGCTCACTAATTACCTTGGATCTTAATCCTCAAAACCACTGAAGGACAAGTATTACAGGCAGGATTTTATATGAAGCTGAATATATATATTCCCCAGTCTGAATGCTTTACACAAAAGAAAACAATCGTCAAACACACACACACACACACACACACACAGTAATCTACAGGAAAAAAAAAAAACCCACAAAAGTGTGATGAAATGCTTTGGAAGATAAGGAAGTTCCCATGGTAAAATTATGAGCTCATCAGTTGATTTCCTCTCAAAATCTGTCAACTGCCATGTAAAAACAGACTCCTACCAACGTTTACTGAGGGCTTGTCAGGTGCCAGGCTTCCTAAGCACATCGCGCATTATGTCATTCCATTCTTTTTTTTTTTTTTTAAGATTTTATTTATTTATTTGACAGAGACAGAGACAGCGAGAGCAGGAACACAAGCAGGGGGAGTGGGAGAGGGAGAAGCAGGCCTCCCGCCGAGCAGGGAGCCCGATGTGGGGCTTGATCCCAGGACCCCGAGAACATGACCTGAGCCAAAGGCAGTCGCTTAACCAACTGAGCCACCCAGGCGCCCCATGTCATTCCATTCTTACAAGGACCTTTTCTCTTGGGCTCAGAGATGAGGCAGGATATGAACCAAGACAATGTGGCTTACAGAACTATTAAATTTAAAATTAACTATACTATAACTCAGAGTGGTAATAAAAAGAAAACTACTTTTTCAACATAGTCTCATCATACAACCTAGTGATTATAAACTCTCTTGGCATCAATTATTTTTTTTGTATGAAAATAGTGCAGACATTTCTCATTTCTTAAAATTGAATCCATTTTTATTATATGATTCATTTGATGGTTATTCCAGCCACACGTTTATAAAAATGTGTCTTTTTTTTCTGGCAAGAATCTTCAAATGTCTCATTGAATCTATCTAAATGTCACTTTCAGGTTTCTGAAGTCATTATTCATTATCCAGTCTTTTTCCTCGAGGGTGAATTCTAGAAACATTCTATTATGCTTTTATTATCTTTTCTCTAAATTTCAAAATAAAAATGAGAAAAAAGCATTTATGAACTCTCACCTGATAATCTTACATCTTATAGGAAAGAGACAGCTGTCTTAATTTCCTACAGATGGCAGATTTTTTAATTTCCTAGAGTTTGTTTTAGTCTCATAAATTTTTTTTTTTTTAGAGAGAGCGCATGCCCATGTGTGCAGGATGGGGGGAGGATCAAAGGGCGATGGAGAGAGAGAATCTTAAGCAGGTTCCACGCCCAGCACCGAGCAGGACACGGGGCCCTATCTCACAACCCTGAGATCATGATCTGAGCCCAAATCAACAGTCAGACGCTTAACCAACTGAACCACCCAAGCGCCCTTAGTCTCATAAATTCTTGACTGAATATGCTGAGAATGTGAAACTAGAAACTAGAATATGACACCTTGGCATAAGAGTATATGCTTTCTGCAGAGAATGTACCAAGGCAGAAAGAAGGGGTTTATCAAGAGAAGTCCTTTTGCCATACTCAAAATCCACAGCTCAGAACATGGTCAAGGTTGTGATTTGGTTTTGTAGTGGTTCTTCCAGCAAGGAAAATCCAAACTAAATGGAAGCTATCAATCAGAAGTTAGCAAATGGTAGCTGTTTTTCTAAAAGTTTCTAATAATAATGCATTGGGTCATCCTGAGAGGTGACCAGCTGCTTTCTGGATGTTCTCAGAGAGAATTACTATACATTATGAAATTTGCAGACAGGACTCCTGCACCATCTGGAGTTTGCAGTACATCACATCCCAAGACACTCCCAATGATAAAATCTATTATCACACTCTTGAAGTCGCTCCTAACTTTATGCATTTGATCAGTTCTTAGGGTAGGATGATAGTCCATAAAACACTGTACATAATCTCAGAAAGGAATCAAGCTTTATGTATGTAAAGAATCAAGCATTGTGTATTCTCTTTTGTTCCCCGTTTGAAAGATGAAATCAAACATTTATGGAAAGTTGGCTCTGTGCCAGGCACAATTGCAAGGCCTAACTATCTCTCTGAAGTAGTTTTTAGTAAAATCTCCATTGTACAGATTACAAATTTGAGGCAAACTTGCCCAATGCCACATGAATTGGAAACAATTTTAGATTCCAGGGAGTCTGAAATTCAAGAGCTTTTATAAAATTCAAACATTTTGCAACAGTGATGAAATTCATTTGTGATTTCTTTAAAACAAATACAATATGAAAATAATTCATTGTGAAGCTTGCACAAATTACACCTAACATTTGCTGAGAGTTTATGACGTGTGAGGCTAAGAGATCTGCGTGGATCATCTCACCGACTTCTTGCCCTGCCCCAGTGACAGGTGTTTTCTTACTCCTATATTAGAGATTAAACTGAGATTGAGAGATTGCCCCGCCCGAGGTCATTTTCTGATCTTGAACCCCGTGATCTTCAGCTGTCCACATCTTTCAGTCTGACCTTTCCAAGGCGTGGTGACTAGAATCTTCTTTCTCAGAGATCAGGGATGAAGATTCTCCAATTCTTGCCTCCCCCATGTCTAAGTGGTGAAACCAAATTTGAGCATGGCAGCCCCTAGAAGTGCAGTTCAGTCCTCCCAGGCCACTCTCAAGCAGGCCTGTCATCAGTCCCCTTTGCTCATGAATTTTATGGGCCAGACACATCTTTCCCTGTCATCGGGCTCCTGCTTGCAGAAAAGGCAGATGGCTGTGTTGTTTTGTCTCTCAAAGTAGCCTGAGTTTATGTCTGCTCCAGCGGTGAGCAGAGCGCAAACCGTTAGCAGGAGAACTGAGACATCATTGAAATGTTGACCCCTGGGGTCACAGCAGCAAGCTCTCTCTGACTCTCTCCGAATGCACTTTTCATTTGGGTGCTTACTCATCTACAATCTGGCCCTCGCTAAATCAGGATGTAGTCCTACAAAAACAGAGCATTGCACGCATGGTCCAGTCTCAGCAGGACGCAGGGGCCACCCAGGCCGGGCCACCAAGCAGAGGAAGTGAAACATTTCAAAAGGCCACCTCTAAACCGAGCTCTTCCGTTCTCTGTTCCTTTTGTCAGCACACTGATTAAAAACAGAACGGAGGACCAAAGGGGAAGGGGAAGACATCAGAGAGGGAAACGAACCATGAGAGACTGTGGAGCCCGGGAGACAAACTGAGGGCTTCAGAGGGGAGGACGGTGAGGGGATGGGGTAACAGGGTGATGGGTATTAAGGAGGGCACATGTTGTGATGAGCACTGGGTGTTATACACAACTAATGAATCATTGAACGCTACATCAAAAACTAATGATGTGCTATACAGTGGGTAACAGAACATAATAAACAGGAAAGAAAGAAAATGGTCTCCCACTTTTTATACTGACTCTACTTCCCAAATCCCAAAGAAAAACAGCATATTACCTTTTTTCTGGTTCTTTCTACGAATGTTTCAAAACTGTCATTACTATGAATTCTGTTTTGCTTCATTTTTACTCGTGAAAATTGATTTTTCTTTGACCTTTAAAAACCACTGGATTTGGAAAGGAACTCAGGATAGACTAGAATGGCTCAGCACCCCTTTGTTGTTGTACCCTGCATCCCAAACTAAATTGGCCCAGCCACAGGAGAGGGCACGGGCCTGTATTTGCGTCACCTAATCACTGTATTGATTACAAATTGAAGCAATCAGCCTCTGGCCAGATCTCTACTCCGAAAATCCAATCAATCCTTTTAACAAAACTTGTCATTCACTCCAAGTTAGAAAGGATATACATTTATAATTTTGAGACTTATTCTGGGTACGGTGTAGGTGTAAGAAAATTTCAGGAAAAGGTCAGAGTTAGAAATCACCAGAGGTTGATGGTGCGACTTTGCAAGAAGGTCACATTTCCCAATCTCTGAATAGTCCCGTAAAGGTTCTCCCGTCCTCTACATGGCCGCAGGGCCTCTGAGGGTTTTCATCTTCCAAGAGTTCAGGGACAGGCATTTTATCTTGATAAACTGCTATTATCATTTAAATATTATGAAAATTCAGAAAAGGAGATTATCTATTTTTATTGTGGTTACTTAATCTTGTAATGAATCTGCAAAGCACAAAGAAGATGGATGGTTTAAAATAGTGGTTTTCAAAACTTGACCTGGCTGTACTTAAACAAGATGGCAATTCAAAAGGAGTTACCTATTTTTTTTTTGTTTGTGGTGATTTGATTTTGTAATAGGAATCCGTAAAGTTTGGACAAAGAAGGTGAAAGGTCTCCAAATAGTAGTTTCCAAAGACTGCTGAATGTCTGAATCATCCAGGGAGGTTCTTAAACATTCTCAACCCTGGTTGTCCTTCATGTCAGGCATACTAAGAACCTTCTGGGGTGGACTATGGGAAATGGTCCCCAGGGAATTCTAACACACTATCCCAGAAGTGGTCCCAATTAGTGATGGGGTCACTGATCTAGATGCTCAGAAGAGCATTTTAATACCTCCAGAGTTTATAGTTCAGAGTCCAGACTGGTTGTTTGGGGATAAAAATAAGAGACTAGTTCTCAACAACTGAGACAAAATAGAAATCGGAGACAAAAATTTTGATTTATAACTATATGTACATGCAGTATATTCTATTCTTAAGTTTTCCCCAGAGACCTTCAGAATTTTCTCAAAAAAATAACTACATGGAATATACTTTACATACAAGAATAAGATTTTGGTTTTTGTCTTAAGAGAACATAATTAAGAACTCTTTTCCTTGGCTTTTCTACTACAACGTTCTAGTATAGAATATACCTTAAAAATGACTATTCATTTCTTGAAACGAAGAAATCAAAAACAAATTGTCTAGTTCAACTAATTAGGTTTTAAAATTGCTTTAATTTTTACTTAATAAACAGCAGAAAATTGTTTTGTGGTTCCCCAGAGTTTAGTATTTTTTTTCTCCATAAAGTATTGACATACCAAATTGAAGGAAATAGAAATACTAATTTAACGAAAGGTGTTTCCAAATCCAAGAAGCCCTATTTCTAAAAATTTAAATCCCTTATTCACAATACTTATCTCCATCTCTGTGTTTTAGCTCCGGGGAGGAATAGTTAAGGAAGTTTCCATCCTTCAGAGATCCTCTCATTTTACATTATCCAGGATTTTTTAACCTCGACTTCTGTAATATATATTTAATAGTGTCTTAAGTCATCACTGACTTGTATCTTGTCTGATACAAATTTGTATCTTGTCTGATAGAGGCTTCTGGAATTTGTCCTTTTTAGAAACAGTAATTTTTAAAAATCCTTCCTCTACTTCAGAAGTGATCCACGAAGCTGACCTATGGATTTCATAATTACAACAAAGAAGAACAGATTTAAAAAATAATGAAGCAAATGATTTAATCTATAGATACTGCTCACTGAGAGATGAAGTGATTAGTTGTTTTGTCTAGGCATTATAAATAGGGAAAAACAAAACAAAACAAAACACCGCCAATCAATCACCCGGGCTTGAAATCCTGGATTTACTTTGCACCCATGCCCTCCCTTTCCTTCTACTGGTTTGATCACCAGATCTGTTAGCATCTGTTCTGCTGATAAATCTACTATCCACTTCTTGGCTCCATGATCATAGTCTGGTTCCAGGTATTGCACACCCAATTTCTCCAACACCTTCCTTCACTGATCCCCATTGTTATTTTCCTCCTTCTTCTTGATCTCATTCTTTAGTTCTTGGATGTATACTAATATGCCTCAAAAACTGGAATGCTCTGGCTGTTCAGTTTTTTTCTATCATGTCTAAAGCTTTCCTATTTTATAACGAATTCACATGTGTTTTTTAAACGTTACCTCCTTTCTCGTCCTCTCTAGTTAGTTCTCTTGTGTTGTTTTCTTTACCTCCTAGGCTGAAATGCTCATTTCTTATCCCATCATAGGTCACAGAACCTTTGAGAAAATACTGCATCTGTGGGCCATGTCTCCCAAAATAGATACACTTAAGAATACTTTTGGCTAAAAATATTACATTGCTATGATCATTGGTATTGCTAGAAGGTTCATAATCATAACTTTATTAAAGATAGTAACTTTTATTATGCACAAACAATGAGTCATGGAACACTACATCAAAAAAAAAAGATAGTAACTTTTATTGCTTTAAGGTCCTTTTTTCTCATCTAATCACTTTTCAAACAACTGTTCTGTTATTTACATTCTTCTTTCACCTTTTGTTTCACTTGCCTAATACGTATGTCTTCATCTTTTTTTCTATTTCATTTTTGACCCATAGGAGTATCCTACAAGAATTGTCTTCTGGTATTATTCAGAATTATACAACTTTGGGATATTATTTTACTGCTTGCTGATACTTAATTTTGGGAAGGGTATATATGAAGGCGGTCTACATGTTCTCTTTGTAGATAAACATTTTTTTTCCTTTTTCTTTTTGTTGTTATGATCACAGTAAGTTAGATAGCATCCATCACCATAGTTTATGGTTTTTTTCCTGTAATGAGAACTTTCAAGATCTACTTTCTTAGCAACTTTCAAATATGCAACACAGTATTATTAACTACAGTCACCATGCTGCCCATTACATCCCGTGACTTATTTATTTTATAACTGAAAATTTATGCTTTTGACCCCCTTTACCCATTTTGCCCACCTGGCAAAAAAAAAATTTAACTTGATCAGAATACTGATGGGGTATTTTTCCTTTTTCAGTTTTTCAAATGCAAAGTGTTCACTAGGCTCTAACAAGATGTTAGCTTCTTTTTATTAGTCCTTCCTGGTCCATTATAACTCATCTCCATCTGCATATTTGGGTTATTTGTTTTCATCTAAAAGAAAACAGTGCTCACATTTCACTTAGAACGTGGCCTGCGCCCCATCTGCTCTGATCTCCCTGTCAGGAAGAGCACTTCTTTGTGCGTCTCTGTTGGCTGTCTTCCAGACCTATCATCCTGCTCCAAACAAAGTCTCCCCTTCTCTTTCCTTTGCATAATTGGAAAGAAGTCCCACTCAGTCTCTGCAGACGCGCTTCCTTTGGCCACAGTGTGCTGATCTTTGGTCTTCTCATCTCCTGACTCTTTTCCCAGAAGCCCCAGTCCCGCACCCCTCTTTGGACCATGGGGTCAGTCCCTGTCCTTAGAGCACATTCCATCTGGTATGGCTGTGCCCGCCCCAGGGTCTCCCGGAGAAACTGCTTCAGAAGTCAACTTCAGACTTCACCCTTCAGATAAAGGAGTTCTGCCTGGAACTCTGTTCCTTATTTTTTGTACAAGTAGAAAGGGAACTGTGGCCTGAACCTTAGTTTTGCCATCCATCCCATCTGTCCAGTTCCATCTGTGCTGAATCTACCAGAAATGCCTCGGAGTCCACGGCCCACAAGCAAATGGTCTTCCCTTCCCTGTGCCTGTGGGGTAAAGGTTTCTCACTATATAAAGTCCTTTGATCATTTATTTGAAGTCTGACTAGGAAGCAAAAAACCAGAATTAGACCTCTGGGCTCAAAAATCATTATTCCTAAAAGAACTTGCATTTACTTACTTTTTTTTTTTTTTTTTTTTTTTTCACCTGACCACTTTTATAACATTCTTATTTTGGTTTTACACTAAGAAGTATATTTTATCATCTTGATTTTAGATGAATTGGTTAAAGGTCAAGTCTTTACATAGTGCAAAGGTTATATGTCCAAGATAGTTTTTTTATCTTCCTTTATCCCTGTAAAAGAGGGGAAAATGATCCACAAATACCAAAAGAAGGCATATTTACTGCAGAAACATAGAAAACATCTTATTCAAATTTATATCTTTAGGAAAACAACCTAAAGCCAGATAGATACAGTATATCCATTATATATATTATATATTTCCATAATAATTTTGATAATGCATTTAATTTTGATTATCAAATATTTTTGATATGTTATTTGTAATGATGAGAAACTGGAAACAACAAATGTGCAATGACCAGAGGTACGGTCATAGAAGTGAAGCTATATTCATGGGGCGCAGTCTTATACAGCTATTTAGAATTTTTTAAGTAAGAATACTATATAGAATTAAAAAATTGCTTATGCTAAATATTAAATAGGAAAACCAGTATAAAAACTGTACAATGCCATGATTCCAACTACACAAAGTCATGTAGTTTTAAAAAGATTATAGCAAATACATAGATATTTTAATTATTTGTGTTCAGTTATTAGGACTATGGACTAGTTTATTCTTTTTTTGTCTATCATCTCTGTCATTTCTTTCATGGCTGGTTATTTTAAAATTCAAAGGATAAATTTTTAAATGTTTAATGTTTGCATACAAAGACTTTTGAGGTGTAAAAGCTTCTTGCATGGGTCTTTGAAGAAGGTAAAAATCATACAACATGACAGATAACCTTTAAAATGTTGATACCATTTTTGGGAAACAATTCATAACTTTTTTAAATAAAATATGTACGTGCATGCCCAGATGTGTACACACACGCACAAACAATGCATGCAGGAAAGAGAAGCAAATGAGACACATTTCAAAGAAATGCCATACTCAAAGAAGAAGAAAATGCCACTCGAACCTTCCAGTCTTTCAACTGCAAGGAAATTATACAACTTTGAGGGTTTTTTTTTTTTCCTTTTAGAAGTACCTTTTTCCTCTTTTGACTATCTTGCAAGTGATATCTAAAGTTGTAACTACAGCACCACCATTCCACAAGACATGACTTGTCTTCAGTTTTTATAGAAGTTCTAGAATAGTCCTTAGCAGGGACAGCGCATCTGTTCTGCCAAGATGCCCTGCCTTCTACGAACAGGAAAGGGGTACCATGAGCCCGTTCACTTTTTAATTTTCCTCCCAAGCCCGATTGTTCCTTCACTTTATTTGGCTTTAGCAATAGCTGGGTCAAAATATACCACAGAAGAATAAGAATCCAACCTAGAGAGGCCCACAGAATAAAACTGAACCAATGAGGAAATAGGTGGTTGTTGTTGTAGAGCTGTGAGAAGCCATGATTGTCATTTAGAACTGTTGAAACTTAATCTTTGAATGTAAAAAACCACTGCGGCTCATATACTCGCCTCGAGAATATCGGCCATAGGCCACCCTGTCCTTTCCTACTTCATTTCCAATCAAATCACAGTGTAGCTATGAAAATGGGAATCACAAACTGTAACCGAATAGCCACCTGTTAATTTCTGCTCCCTGTCAAAGGTCTTCTCCTCCAACCTTGGCCTTCTAATACACAGCAGTCACTGGTCCCCAACTCCCATTTCACCACCAGGGAAATCTGGGCCTAGCTGATGACCACACACACACACACAAGATTAAGGCTAGAACCTTCCAGAGGCCTGAACCTATATGTGTACGAGTCCACATCCTTGATGATATATTCCCTGACAATTATGCGTGACATTGAAAGATTCATCCTATGATACTCCAAGACTTGATAAGGACCTGAGTTCAGAGTTATCAGCCATCCTGAAGGAAGGAAATTCCGAGTCAGAGGGACAACCCCTTGCCTGTTCGGGAGTTCTGGGCCCGTCTTAAGATGCGAGCCAGTCTCTTAGGGCTCAGTGACAAAACGCTGTTGCTTTGCTGGCCGTGGGCCACCCGAATGACAGCGGCTCGACCAGGCCCATTAATAAAATGAGGGCTCTGAAGCACGCAGCAATCCGCAGGAGTCGGGTGGGGTGGGCAAGGCCCCGGCCCCTCGGGAAACCTGCTGCAGCAGGGCGGCCGCCCACCCCGGCGAGCTCGGAGGGGCCGCCGCACGCCGCGAAGCGCAGCCGCCAGCAGCCCGGGCCACCTGCCCCCGGGGGGCCGGCGGGGCAGGCCTGGATCTGGCGGCCCCGGCTCCCGGCGCCCACCCGCGCGCCGCCCGCGCGGGGACGGCGCATCCCGCCGCGGGGGGGGGGCCGGGAGGGGCTCGCGGCCGCCCGCGCCCCTTCCCCGCCGAGGCTTGGGGCGCCCCTTCCGCCCCCCCCCGCGGCCCCCGCGCCGGGCCCTCGCCCCCCGCCCGCACCCGCCCTGCCCCGCCCGGCGAGGGCCACCAGTGCGCGCCCGGGCCTCGGGCGAGGGCGGCCGTGACCAACCTGTAACCCCAGTGCTCGCAGCGGTCATGGTGCCGCGGGCGCGGCGGCGGCGGCGGCGGCGGCGGCCCGGGCGCGGCGCCCACCCCGCGAGGACGCGGCCCCTCACCTCCCGCGCTCCGTCGGCGCGCGCCACCCGGCCGGGGCCGCGGCTCGCGTGCAGGCGCGCGCTGCAGCCACCCGGGCGCGGGGCCTGCGGGCGAGGGGTTGGGGGGCGGGGAGGGTCAGGGCTTTTTTTTGTTGGTTTAATCGGAGTTGTCTTTGCCGCAGGGGCTGCGAGGACGCGGAGGGCTGGAGGGAGGAAACGGCAGCGGAGGCTGCGCTGCAGTTGGTGCGGAGCGGGAGGGTCGGTGCTAGCAGGTTCTTCCTCTGGCTGCCACCGGCAGTCAGTCTCACAGCAACAACTCGGTTCTCCTCGACCGGCTCCTCTCGTGGTCTCGGCCTGAGCACGGCCACGCCGTGTGCACTGGAGCCGGCCACACGCGGGGCACATACAAGGGCACTGCATAGAGGCGCGCAGGGCCCGTGTGCGTGCGCGTGTGAGCGAGTGTGAGTGAGCTGGGCTTCCCGGACACGGTTTCTGAGGATGCGGACTAGTTTCACCTTTTGAGTATGAAATTGTGAATTAATGAGTGCATGGGTGACACTTACCATAGTTTTCTAAACATGTTCACATTCCCCCTAAAATTAAAATATGTCGCTATGTGGCTGAGGCGGGATGTCCATTCAAATATTGATGGTTACCTCCATGCACTGTAAGTGACCAGGACAAGAAGCTGCATCTGATGTCTTCTGCAGCTTCTCGCTGACCGGGTTTAGGGAAATCTTGGAATCTTGAACACCATACTCAGGCCCAGGGGACGCCTCTTGGCTGCACTCCCTGAAAAGCTCCATCAGGGGCTGGCTGGCATCTTGCCTTGTAGTGAGATATTCAACCCACCAAGGAACACTTGAGAAGTGATTTAGACATCATACACACAGGCACATACATAGAAGGAGAGCGAAAACTGAATGAAGCTTCCTCTAAGAGAGAAATCAGAACTCCTAAACAAAGAACAATCCCCTACCGAAAATATTATAGCCCAAGGGATGGAAGTAAAGTCACAAGGACACATTTAAAATGTATTTTCTGGTTATGGATATTTAATTAAGTTACATCTAGAAAAGAAACCTAAGCACAATCTATTCACTTTAGGCCAATATTAGCACCTTTTTTTTTTTTTTTACTTTTAAAGGAAATTTAAAAATAATTGGCATTTCAGGAAATGCAGAACCATGTGGAATAATTTTTTTTCCAACCTCTGAAAATTTCAGAAAGACCAACTATATAAAAACCTACGTTTCCAACAAATGATGAAATCATGTGGAAATATTCTTCACAACACAAAATGGAAAGCAATTTAAACATTAATAAATCTATAAACAATTTGTTTAGAAAAACTACCGATTTGTTTAATCGTCTCAAATCACTGCTCTCAATTGTTTGACGTAATGCTAGTTTATTTCAGGTTGTATCTCTAAAATATATAGCTGTGCATATTTTTTTAGAATTCATCGAGTCAGAATAATCAGTTAGAAAATCATATTAATGAAATAATTAAAGATCAAGATTTACAAATTTTGTGAATGAAGTAATAATGGCATCAATTTTAGTAATCTCAGCAACACTCCTCACCAATCAGGCATTTCAGACCCTTCTGCATTCCTGATTAAACTACGGCTGTGTTAAGTATCTATAATTCACGTTTAGGTGCCAAACAATCCCATGAATTATGGAAAAGGTTTTGGGAAACGCATGGACTGAAGCAGGGATGGAAAAGCTCACTACAGGCCTCCTGGAATCTGTAGGAACTCAGCCTACAGGGGAGTAGACAGTCATAATAAAAGACAGATTCTTAACGTCCTTAATGTCTCTACCTGCTCATCATCCCTTGTGTTTTCTTACTAGTAAAATTAGGGAGGTCCAACAGGCTCTGTAGCTAGATTTATTGCTGTAATTCAGTGAAAGTGAATCGCTGTTCTAGGATTTCAGTATAATTCGCAGGTGTGTGTTGTTTGACTTGCAAAACATTTTTGACAAATTAAAATCAATTACCAACATTGAAAACCACGAGATTTTTAGTTTATCCTGAAAAATAGGAAGATCTGGGCAGGTCAGGTGTGCATTTCCACACGGCAAAGAGCAGCCGGAGATGTCCTGTGTCTCCTTTACACAGGGATATTCTTCCCATTTGCTCCTCACTCCCAAGCCTGTCTTTTTTTTTTTAATATTTTATTTATTTATATGAGAGAGAGAGAATGAGAGAGAGCACATGAGAGCGGGGAGGGTCAGAGGGAGAAGCAGACTCCCCGCCGAGCAGGGAGCCCGATGTGGGACTCGATCCAGGGACTCCAGGATCATGACCTGAGCCGAAGGCAGTCGCTTAACCAACTGAGCCACCCAGGCGCCCACTCCCAAGCCTGTCTTAATGCCTGGCCCCGGAAGGCATTTGAATGTGAGAGCCTGTGCAGTTAAATCTGTATTCAACAGTGTGAGATCAGGGAAGGAGCACTGTCAAACAGAAAGACAACGGTCAAATACAGGGAACTTTATAATACAGAGGATGAAGCCAGGCCAATGTACTACCAAGACACCAAACTATGAGTTGGAGAAAATTTTGTTCATAGTCTGGCAAGTGTTTTGCAGTGGCAGTTAACTATGAAACTCGAGATAGTTAAGAATTTAATGAAAATGAGATATTTCTTCTCACTAACTCATCTGTCCCTACTGATGATTTCCACCTAAAATTAGTACCCCACTTGACACCATAGTGAATAGCCGAGAAAACAGTAACAATTGCTAAAAGAGAAATTGAAATATCTGTGGGGGGGGGATCCGGTGCCTGGGTGGCTCAGTCAGTTAAACATTGGACTCTTGATCTCAGCTCAGGTCTTGATCTCAGGGTCACAAGTTCAAGCCCCACATTGGGCTCCAAGCTGGACGTGGAGCCTATTTACTTAAACATAAAAACGATTTTTTAAAAAAAAGACTTAAAAATATATCCATGAGAGGGGCCTGCCATGTGCTTTAGGGGAATTTAGGAACCTGTTCAACTCCAGGATTCCTTCAGACTAGATTTAAGTGTAGACGGCACTGAGGTTAAGATTGATTTTAATCTGTACACATTTGTTTATATTGTGTGATTTCAGGGTTGACATATGGCCCACTTGCCACTAAATGTTGATGTGACTGAATTTTCTCTATTGGAGACACTTCGGGCAGGGAAACTAAAGGTCCAGAAGACCTACTTTAAAAATATAAAAGGGCAAAGCAGGAGGCATCTACTGCTTGCTAACTCATGGATTAGCATGTTCAGAATTCAGTCTATGCAGAGTAGATGCATTTTAACGATGGAGAGCCTGAGGGAGGCTTACCACAGTGTGTTTCCTCGATGTACCAGCAGGAAGCATGATATTGAGTGTCTCTGGGGTGTTCTTGTCTTCTCATGAATCAGCTTTCCAGGCAGCTGTGAAACATTCATTCACCACTTAAATATCGCAAGGCTTTGGAAGACACCTCGCATGTTACCTTTTCCTTAAAACAATGTTTCCTAAACTTTCTTGATAATGAGTATCACTGGGGTGATCTTAAATATTTCCATGGAGATTCTGATTAAGTATTTCTGGAGCGGGACATGCAACTATGGAGAATCTGTCTTAATAAAACAAGTATCCCTTTGAGCAAGATTGTTCCAGTAGTGGGCACCGGTCCATGACCATTTCTTTCTTAACAGACCAGAGTGGACTTGCCCACTTTCTTCCCTCTCGTGTAAGTCCCATGCACCTCCATCATCATATGGACGCTGGACAAGGTCTAGAATCCTGATAGACCCTGAACTTAAGCTGTAGCTGTGTTATTTAAGCGCTGAAAACATGCAAGTGCAACTAGGTGGTCAAGAACCATTGGCTGAGTCAGGTTTGAGGTTATTCTAAGGTCATATGGCCATTTAATGTTTTAAGAAGTTCCTGTTTGCATTTAAATCAGTCATAGATAGGGGATAGGCTCACCGCACCTTTCAACAGCAAAGAAAAGAAGGAAAGATGATATTAAACCTCAGACAGAAGCTGTGACTCTTAAAATGGGCAGAAATATGTTGGAGCAAGAAATGCAGTCACTTTCTCTTATGGAAAAATGAACTGCCTAATAATGGAGGAGGGATTCCAGAGGACAAGCTAGAATTGGAGACTCATACAGCGAGCTGTAAGTGTGGGGCTCACACTATGCTTACTTTACAGATTAATTTAAAAAAATTCAGAGCTCACCATGTTGCTCTACTTTATGTTTTCAGAGAAAAGTTGTGAAATAAGGAATAAACAACACTTCTACTACGGGGTGAGAGAGGGGAGGTCTTATTGTATTGAGCAGTAGCTGAGCCAATCACCCAGAGAGACTGGTGGACTTCTGAAAACAAAGGTCATGTTTTAGAAGTCACTCAGCAATAAAATGATGTATGTTTGGACTATTTCATAGTAAAAGCCGCTACCAGAGAGAAGCAAATCTTTCAGTTCTGAAAATAACTTTGAAGATCTCATTTATTGTATAAAATATCTTGTAAGTTCATGGTAACCAGAGGCTCAGACCCCCCAGGCTGATGGACAAGGGCACTTAGCAAGACAAGCCACCCAAAGGTCCTAGCCCAAAGGTGAGGGATCTGGAAGGGGTGACAGAGAAGAGGGCTGTTGAGCATCGCTGATGAACTTGGGGCCAGCTACAACAGTGGGGGCTGCTCATCTTGCTAATCCCCTCTTGTAAATTGTCCAGTTATTGGGACCAACCAGAATCCTGGAGAAACTGTGCCTGGATGGAATAAACAATGTGAGAAGCAAGTAGATCTGAAGAGCACAGAGAAGACAAGGGTGGATAATGGTGGATACTGCCGATGCCACACCCAAGCCTCTCTAACAGACCAGGGCACCCATCCCCAGCTGCCGTTGGGGTTCGTGCTAACTTCTCATAGATGTCCCCTTCTTCAGAGAATGGCCCTCTTCAGAACGGGTGATGCCTCAACTTAGAAGATGCCCCCCCCACCCCCTCCCTGGGGATAGTCTGAAGTCAACGACAAATGGACAGATTTGTACCAAAACCTACCTTCTTGCTTCAAAGCAGACCAGCTCTGGTATATTTCATCCCCAGAGCTCCCTGCTGGTCCGGGCAGAAGCTAGCATCCATCTGACACCTGCATCTTTCCTTGGCTCCTTCCCCAGCCCACTTGAGCTGGACCTGGCAATTGGAGACTCCTCGCCTCCTCCCCTGTCCTGGGAATTTGTGTTCTGCCCACCATTCCCCACAGTGAGAACCATTTTCGAGGATGCAGTCTTGAGAAAGCAATGTGTTGTCAAGACCATCTGGAGAGTATACATGACTGAGCCCGGGGAAGGCCTCTATTTAAACTTGTAGATTCTGGCAAGTGGGTGTGGAGATCTACTCATCTTGTGGCCACCCAGACAAGCCTCATAAGTAAGTCCCCTTGTTTATCCAACCTGCCACCTACCATTCCCGAGCGGCCTTCCTTCAGTCTCGTCTTGCCCTCTGTCCTGGAGCCAATTTCATATTTCACCTGCAGAACCCCTGAGGTTTCAAACCAACACATATACCAGGCCCTCCTGTTACCCAGGTTTAATTCCTCCAAAAATTTTGGAAACAAACAGCTGATAAAATTAGGAAAATAATTCTCACTAGGTTTATAAAAATGGAGACTACATAAGCATGGTTTGAATACATTTTGTTATAATTCTTGGCGTTCAAGACATGGAAGGGATGCAAGTTACTGATGTTACCAGCCCTGGGCTTCCTATTTCACAAGTGACAGTTGTTTCAGAATTCAAGTATATATTTTAAGCACAATGTATTATTTATTTATTTTTTTTTAAAAGATCTTATTTATTTATTTGACACAGAGAGAGATCAGGAGAGCACAAGCAGGGGGAGCAGCAGAGGGAGAAGGAGAAGGAGGCTGAGCAGAGAGGCAGACGTGGGGATCGATCCCAGGACCTGAGCCGAAGGCAGACACTTAATTGATTGAGCCACTAAGCACAATATAATTTTTTAAACACAATGACCCAGTTGTACAGCTTGGGTTCAGGTGAGCAAAGGTAGTAATGATGCAATCTGTTTTTTCTCAGGGTTGTAGTTCAGCCTGGTGAGTAATACCATGTCTTCAAGTTCAGTACAATAGTAGCAATAAGCCTTGTGAAGGCTTATTCATTTTACGTCACATTATTTCTACAAGTATTAACACACACACACACACACACAGCTGTTTGGGCTAAAAGTAAAAAATGCAATTTAAGAGGATAAAGTCAGATTTATGCTACTTTCTGAAGTCAATGAATCCTGGGCTAACAAAGGTTTCTTAATATTATGTAGTCCTTCTGTTCATGGAAGATATCCACCAAGCAAGAAAGAGAAATGAGAAAATGTATCATCAAGGGGAGAAAATGACAAAGCCATTTGGAACCATATCAGGTAAATAAAAAGATTCTTTAAGAAATGTGCACTGTGGTTTACCTCCCAAACTATTCCACCTCACTAATCCCAATGGCAGGCTGCAAAGTTGGTTTTGAGATGTTTGCAGCTGAAATCTATCAAAATACAACTATTTCTTAAAGAATACAAGTAGCTGAGGGAAATTTGTGAAAGATAGAGGAAATATATTCACCTGATAGGTTATTCTACATTAATATTTTCCAACGGTTAAATTGAGCCTATTTTTATTTCTGTCCTGTCTTTTCTGATAATTATTTATGAACATGTGTCTCGTCATTTAGATTTAAACGCCCTTAATGAGAGTAACCTAACCTTATAAGCCTTTGCATCCCTATTTTGCCTTGTTTAGTACTTTTTTACCTGGTAAGGTATTTAATCAGTGTTTGTTTAATGAATTAACAAAAATGCCAATTAGTCCACAAATTCAATTGTTGATTTAAATGCTTTGTATGAATAATTTCCCTGCGATGTAATAGGTATTTTTAGTGAGGCAGTCGAATATTTTTATATTAGGAACTGAAAATTTTCCATTCCCTGACCAGAAACCAATCTCAAAACACAGCCGTGATAATGTCTAATTACTAAACCACCAGGGAACTAAAGCTTCCTATTTTCGTGTGAAAATAAAATAGAGAATGATGTTGAATAAGTATGTCCTCATTAGTCTTCAAAACATTCTCACCTTGTGAGACTGGAAAAAGCCTTCAGAGGCCATTGGATTCAGCATCCACGTCTAGGCAGGATGATAACTAAATTATACCAAAAATTCTGTTGCTTTCCCGTATAAGGCTCTCCTTGGAAAAAATTTTATGAAGTTTTAACTTGTAAGTTTTCCTGATGTTACATAGCAAAATAAAAATTATGGGCGTGATCTGTTTGCTGTGTTTATATTACATCAAGCCATTGGTGTAATGGATCTTTGTAACTAAATTTGTGGACTTAAGCAATGGTTTTCTTGTTTTCAAAAGTCTTCCCAAAATCCAATGATCAAAGAGTTTATTCATTTTCCCCAATAAGTCATCAGAAATCATATTGTTTGATTTAAGCCTACTTCCTGCCCTTGTCATATTATAAGTGTATAGAAAGTGCTTGCTCAACATGAATTCTGTCATGTATTTGTGTGTATGCCTATGTATTATTATTATTATGTGTATATGATTTTTTAATTTACAAAGGCAATTGCTGAAGTTAGCCTAATCTACCTTTTCTCCAAATTAAGTAATTCATTTCCTCTTGATCAATTATTCAATATGGAGCCACAACTTTTAAATCGCTGGAAATGACTATTGGTCATGAACAGCTGAATAACAGTAATTGTGTATGGTTTAAACTAACACATCCCACGTAATGTTAGGTGCTATGTGTAATACACAGAAAACATGTATGCTATCTCAGAAGCAGACATTGGAATGAGTATTTGTGTGAAATTAATGTTAAAGCAAGTGCTCCCAGAGGAGATTAACATGGAGGTGGAGGAGGCAGGACAGAAAGAGGAAAAAGATAGGCAACTGTACAATTTTAGACGCAAGACCGACAGAAAATAAGGTTTATCACGATTATGCAGAGGAATGCTGGGTTTTAACTTATGCCTCGAAGTTGTCTAAATCTAGGCAAATTTGCTGGGCTTTCGCCCAACAGTCAATTACCAGATTGGTTAATGGTTAAGGGGGGTGAGAGAGGTCGGGGGAGGGGAGATGATGAGGGGATTAAAATAAACATCCAGGCACTCCTGGATGTCTGCATCTCTTGACAAAGTGGTCCCAACAGTCCAAGGGCAGTGGCCAGAAGAGGATCTGCGGGGCTGGTCTTTGAAAGTGCACCCAAAGGGGCTCCATCCACACCAATAGAAATTTTGAATCTGAGGGGACCTGGGCAGGGCAGGTCTGCTACCTATAGTAGATGCCTGTAAGATATTGAGAAAATATAACCAACATATATAAGGCAGTTATAGTACAACATAACAGTTAAGTAGCTGTCACTGTAAGTCCAACATAGATTGAGATCATTGAGATTTTTTACATGGGCTGAAGGAGACTGAACAGACTTGCTTGTGGAAGTCAATGGACTCAAGTAGGTTTCCAAAAAGGCAGAAGATTTAACTGCATGGAGGAGAAGAGAGGACCTTTTCGAGTGGACGAAAAATAAAATTTTGCAGATAGGAAAGCACATGTTGAGAAGGCATGGGGAGTAGAGAAGTTTTGTTGCGGAGTAACACCTGGGAAAAGGAAAGGAAGGCAGCGTCAGACTAGTCTGCAGACCTGACATTGCTCAGTGCTAGTCCCACAGGAAGCTCTAGGGCACTGATTGTCCCTTAGAGCATACTGCGTGGGGCAGAAATGGCTGCGCTTCACACCTCATCCTTATCCAGTCAGTGATGGGCTATCCCAACAAAAGCATGCCCTTGGCTAGAAAGCTGAGGTCATCCCTGAAGAGGCCAATAGCTGGTGGCTTTCAGCTAACCACATTCCTCCCAGTGGGTTAACTAGTCCTTTCTTGAAAAGGGTTCTAAGCAAAGTTCTGTACTCAGGACTGAATGCAAGATGTGAGAAATTCTGGAAGCCTGTGACACAATACTGTTGACTGTAGGGGTGGAATAGGAGAAACACTTTAGTAATCATGAGAAATATTAGAAATTGTTAGAAACATTCCTTGGGTCTTTCCTCCCTGTGGGTATTTTTTCTTGTATTTCAATTCTGGTGTCATTCTTGAGGACACTTAATAGATGAACACTAAATGTTTTTGAATGAATAGCTAAATGATCGCAGGCAGTCAACGTTGCTACAGCAAGGGTATGGAATGATCCGATGTTCAAGGTGAATCAAAGAATACTGAGTTGCCTGTGGACAAGTGACAGGGAAGGAGGAGTGGCTGAAATGGAGAATGGAAGAGTGTGGGACAAATCTCACCTGCTTTGTCCTTTGACCTAAGACCAACTCTGTCCCAAAAGAAGCAAATGACTTTATGTACATATGCCTTATCTATAATTTTAACATTGTCGTCTTGGCTTATTTGCCTAACTTTTGTGAGCAACATATTTCCACCACATGAAGTTATTGTAAGAATTAAGATAATATCAATCTTGTTGATTCTCAGAGGCAAATATTTTTTTAAATATGAAAAAATTTTTTTGGGGGGTTGTCTGGGTGGTTCAATAGGTTAAATGTCTGATTCTTGATTTCAGCTCATGCCATGATCTCAGGGTTGTGAGATCGAGCCCACGCCGAGCTCCACGCTGACTATGGAACCTGCTTAAGATTCTCTCTCTCTCCCTCTCTTTCTGCCGCTCCCCCCCTAAAAAATACAAAAAAAACACTTTTCACATTAAAAAAAAAATCTGAAATCAGATCAATGGCAATTGATGGCATTGTGCAATCTATGTTGGCCAAGGCAGTCACAAGGATGCACACATGTCCAAAGCTCTAATCTTGAAACTTGCAAATGTGTTAGCCTCTTGGAATAAAATCCCAGAGAGAGTAGCAGAGCAATCTTGGAACCAAATGGGTGTGGTGACTGGGTGTGGACCATAGAGATTCAGAGGAGCTATGAGCAAGATTCTAGAAGTTGGAGCCAAAATTTGGCTAGCTATACAAATATGCAAATAAGTCAGCACCAAAAGGTTTTGATTTCTTTTATAGATTGTCTTTGGTAGAATTGCACAGCTGACACTTAATGACCCAAAGGATGATGTGGTATGAAAAACACAGTCATACAATTCTAAGTTGAATAGTGAATAGTTGGATTTTGCAAAGGAGTTTTAGGAATATCTCAACCAATTTATTTCACTTGTGTTTTCCCTTTTCTTTATAGAATAGAGAGATACGAGAAAAATAAATGCAATTCTAAATAAGCCTAAAAGATCTCTTTCAATAAGTATAAAATAAAACAGCTAACTGATAAGAACACATGTCACAGTTTAGTTGGCCACATTTTGTCTTTCCATATGGTACATGAAATGATGAGGGATCTTGAGTGGATGGTGTGGGAAGTGACTGACACATCGTAGGTTCTCGATGAAAGTGAATGGACCTGAGTTTTCAATTATTTGTTACTTCACCAATGCTAAAGAACTTAGGTGTTTAAGCCATTGCAATAAAGCTTTGGAAGAACCAACACAATAAAACTAAAAATACACAAGCTAAATCATTTCATTAAGACCTTCTTGCTTCACTTCATAGTTTTATCACTAACTGAAAGAAGTCTATGCTACCTCTGTATCCACACTTATATCCAATCAATTGTAAATAGTCTTAGGAAGAGAGTTCATTAAAAATACGATAATTACAAAGCAATGAACTCATTTTTTTTCATTGTGGTCCATATCCTTTCCGTATAGTAGGAACTATGAAAGACATTTAGGTTTTCAGTCGTTGAATATGAAGCTTCATTTGACTATAATGTCAAAGCAACTGATGTAGGGGCAGAATTAACTAAGGGAATGAACTGTTGGACCATTTCAGTCAGGGTTTGTAAGGCCAGTGTAATTTATAGTGTTGCTGTAGACAAGGGGAAAGCAGAAGGTGGGAAGAGAAGTGGTCAGCGACTGAATTACTCAGCCAAGATAATGAGTTGCTTGCTCTTGAACGACTGGCTTTATCATTCCGGGTCTTACTCAGCTACTTTGTTTTTCTTCTTTTTAGTTATTGGCCTCATTTACCCCCTCTCTCTTTTCCTAAAGCAATTTAATTGGTATTTACAGTAATTTATCTGCATTGATTACCAGGCTTATATCCATTGAAATGTTGTATAAGACTGAAATCCTTCCTTGTTTATGAAAATAAAAGGTTTTGCTGACTCTTTTATTCGCAAGACAACGTTCACAAGTTGCTTAGTCAAACAAATTATATTAAAGTCCATATAATGTTTTTTATACTTATAATTCCACTTTATAAGTTGCATATTATTGTGGGAAAACGTTCAGCTCTGATACAGGATCTTATGCTGCTGTTATTATTCCCACAGTGCTTATCACTGTCTCAGACAACACACTCAAGGCAAGGCTTCTGACTCAGATGCTAGCTCGCAACCTGCCAAGCATCTCTCCTCACCTAGACGATCTCATAGATAACGTCCCTTTAGTCTGTTTATTTTCTTCCTGATTTATGTAGAATGGGTCCTACTTAGGTTGGAATGATAGCGAAGGTAATGGAAGCACTACTGTGGATAACAGTTAAAACAGGGACCCTCAGGTATACACTGCGAGAACCACCTGCGGAGAGCTCCAGGGAGGAGGAAACCGAGAGGTTAACGCTACTGAGCAGCTTTGTAAACCAGCCCCCGGAGTGGGAAAGGTCCTGGCGCAGAGTTCAAATAAAACGACACATAAATGAAATATTTTTAACTTCTGGGGACTTCACTATATAAACCAGCTCTATATAAAAGCCCATTACCAGAAAACTAAGTACTAGTTTCCAGCATTTCCATCTCTGAGATATGTATACATGTAAGCGAATATATATAAATATAATGCATAAATATTCATATAAAGTATTATATACTATTCATATATTAATTATATTTTATTTATGTAATATGTTATTATATTATAAATATATTTGTATAATATATATTTACTTACATATGTATGTGTATATATGTGTGTGTGTGTATATATATATATATATTCCTATTCCTCTTTTTTTCCTGGAAGGTTCTGGACAAATATACAATGAAAATATAGTGGGGCACCTGGGTGGCTCAGTCGTTAAGCGTCTGCCTTCGGCTCAGGTCATGATCCCAGGGTCCTGGGATCGAGCCCCGCGTCGGGCTCTCCGCTCAGCGGGAAGCCTGCTTCTGCCTCTCCCGCTCCCCCTGCTTGTGTTCCCTCTCTCGCTGTGTTTCTCTCTGTTAAATAAATAAGTAAAAATCTTTAAAAAAAAAAAAAAAACAATGAAAATATAGTCACAGAAATTTAGAATTGGAGAAAACCAACATTCTCTTTAATCATACCATTTTGGAAACTGAAATTCATCAGGCTAAGGAAGCCAGCCAAAATCAGGCAGCTAGGGGATGAAAACGGCAGCATCAGAAACCCTTCTCTGAACAAATAGTCCAGTGTTCTCTCTACTTGACCACTCCAGATTACATCCCCCCCAGTTGTTATTAATTGATTAACAGCTGAGCATGAGTCTAAGAACTGAGAGTCTATTCGTTGGAATTAAATAATATTGAAGTGAGAAATTTTTTTCCCCCAAGTCAATGAAAACAACTTCTAGATTTTTTTTTTCCCTAAAATTTCCCTTCAGCATCAACTAGTACTGCAAAAATACTCAGAAGCTGAAAGATCATTTCTTACCCCAAAGGCTTCTAATATTTCCAGGTATTTTTACTACGTGGGAGGAAAAAAAAATGCCTTCTGGTTCTGCACTAATGTCTGGAATAGCTGTTAACTAAACACCTTTTTATTCCACAGCTCTGGCCCAGCTGAAAAGTTCTTTTACTTGGAAATTTAAACTTATTTTTATTGCTGCCCGGGAATATTTAGCCCTCCTGAAAGCTTTGGTGCACCTTTTACCATTTGAAAACCTGGAAGCCTCCTTTTGGCTAAAAATACTATCCAAGTGGGTTTTTAGTGAAAATGAGATTTTTTTTACTTCAAACTTGACTCTAAGTGATTGAACAATTAGCTTGCATACATACAATAGGAGCTGTTCATTATCTGACTCTAGATTAGCATGCTTGATTTTTTTCACGACATAATTCTCTTGCTGATTTTTACAGTTTACTTGCCTAAACTCATCTCTTAACAACGTATTGATTCCTTCTTTCCATGAAACCTGAAATTCTCTCCTTTAGTTCAAATTGTTGAATTTAATCAAGATGTATCAAACTTTTAAAATTCATTCAATCATTCTCTAAGCAAATATTTGTTGAGATTCTACTCTGTGCAGGGTACTAGAGTTACAGCAAAGGACAAGAGAGTAAAAATCCTTGTTCTCATGGAACTTGCATTTATTTTTTTAAAGATTTATTTATTTATTTGAGAGAGAGAGAGAGAGAGCACAAATGGGGGGGGAGGGGTAGAGGAGAAGTAGGCTGCCTGCTGAGCAGGGAGCTAGATACAGGACTCAATCCCAGGACCCTGGGATCATGACTTGAACCGAAGGCAGACAGATGCTTAACAGGCTGAGCCACCCAAGGCATGCCCGGAACTTGCATTTAAATGGGGAGTGGTAGATTATACACAGTGGGTAAATAAACATGTTAGACCCTGGTGAGGGCTGCCAAGAAAATAAAACAGAACGAAGGGAGTCTGGTCAGGAGAGCAGTTTTAGACAGAAGGAAGGAGGAAGGATTGTAGGAAAGAAAGAAGGGAGGAAAGTCAGAAGGGAATAATAAGTACATACATCCATATGTGCACATTTCTAAAAAATTTTCTTGTTCAGCCTCACATCTCACATATCTTTTTTTTTTTTTTTTTAAGATTTTATTTATTTATCTGACAGAGAGAGAGACAGCGAGAGAGGGAACACAAGCAAGGGGAGTGTGAGAGGCAGAAGCAGGCTTCCCGGGGAGCAGGGAGCCAGATGCGGGGCTCGATCCCAGGACCCTGGGATCATGACCTGAGCCGAAGGCAGACACCTAACGACTGAGCCACCCAGGTGCCCCGCATCTCACATATCTTGCTGCCTTCCATTTTTGAGTCTTCCCTGCCTTCTTGACATGCAGTGCAATGATGGAGCTCTACCATACCCATAAAGAGGGCTGTAAGGATGTCAACACTGTTGCAAGTGGGGATTAGGAGACTTTCTTATATCTGAGTGATCAGCCCTGTTTCTGAAACATTGGGCAATTCCCAGTGAGGGGTGCAGGGAGCTGTCAGCTGTGGCTACTGCCATCGGCCAGGGGATGGGTGCATGGGCCTAGAGTGGGCATCTGGGTTGAGCATTCACTATGGACAAGGTCAGAGTCCAAACATAAAGTGTCTTGTGTGAAATCATAGAGTACTTAAGCTTTATGCTATAACCAATGGAGAGCTATTAAAATAGTTTTCAATAAGAAATGGAGGTGATAAAATTTGTATGTTAGAAGGATCTCCTAGGGAGCTGGCTAAGAGTAGACACAAAAGGATAAGACTGGATATGTCCAGGCCAGCTGGGAGGCTATGGCAATGGTGTACAAGATAAAAGCAAAAAGACAGGTAAAGATGTTGAAGTGGGAGATTGGATTACTAAGAGGAGGAATCAATGTAAATTATAGAGAGGAATCAAAGATAACTCTCAGAGTTATAGCTATAGGAATTAGGTAAAAAATGATATAAGAATATAAGAAAAGGAGTTGGTGTTATTTGGATTCATGTTGTATCTACATGATGTCAGGAGTTCACAAATGTCATCTGACAAGTGATCCAGAATCCACTGTATCCCCTGCATCATTGTTGACTCGTAGGTCTAGTATTCATGCTTTGCATCTTTAATATGTTCATGCCTCACATAGGTACTGAGTGTAGAATATGTCTTGGGCACTATTTCAGGTGCTGGCAGAAAAGGTAGTGAAAACCCAAGTTTTAGCTGGTAAACTAAGATTAGTAATGCAACAGATGAGACCTTTCATAATATTCTTGTGAACGAAATGGGCTGATTACAGACAACTCTGTACACTGGTAAGAGAATGGATAGTTTGTTCAATGTATACTGATTAGGGAACTGCTATTGTCTTGAAGAATGGTCTCACCTAAGTTTGGTGGTCCTCTGGCTATTTCTTTTTCAACTACCTTATTAATTATGTGGATAAAGATGGAGGAAGCATGCTCAATCATGTTTACTTTTAAAAGGGTGAGAAAAATATGAAAACAGTAATCCATAATGATTTCGGATAAAATCTGGGTAAAAGAGGTGAGCCCAGGGATGCCTGGGTGGCTCAGTCTGTTAAGCGTCTGCTTTCAGCTCAGGTCAGGATCCCAGGGACCTAGGATCAAGTCCCGAATCGGGCTCCTTGCCTCTGCCTGCCACCCCCCCGCTTGTGCCCTCTCTCTCTGACAAATACATAAATGAAATATTTTAAATAATTAAATAAATAAATAAAATCTCTTTAAAAATCAAATAAAATTAAGATTAATAAAAATTAAATTAATAAAAATTAAATAAATAAATCTTTAAAAAATTAAATAAATTAATTAAATAAATAAAAGAGGTGAGCCCAGATAAAATTTAACAAAGTAATTATGAACTCGTATTTGGGGGAAACACACTTGTACAAGCACATGAGTGGAATAACGAGACAGTTAAGAAGCGAATCTTCAGTTTATTTGTAGAAATGTAGTATATGAAAGCACCAATGTGTTCCTTTTGGAAGAGGCCACGGAGAGGACGTGGCCGCCAGTAGACCCATGAGCTGGCTGCGGGCAATCAGAGGCTTGTCACCCCCTCTCCTGTCCTTGGAATGTACGTTCTGCCCACTGTTCCCACAGTGGGAATCATTTTCGAGGACACAGCCTTGAGAGAGCCATGTGTTGTTGAGACCATCTGGATGGTGTACGTGACTGAACACAGTTAAGGCCTCTATATCAACACTTAAGATTCTGGCAGGCGGGTGTGGAGATCTACATGTCTTGCAGTTGCCCAAGACAAGCCTTGTAAGGAAGTTCTTTTGCTTATTCCATCGGCCGCCTACCAGTCTGGAGTGGCCTGCCTCTTCCTCAGTCTCCCCTTGCCCTCTGTGTTCGGGTGCCATTTTATGAAACAAAAGTTCCATGCACGTCAGATCACACCTCCTTCATGGTCTCATTTGTGCATGTTCCACTTTACAGAAACATCCGCACCAGATACAGCAAAAGTACTCAGGGAATCAGGGTATTGAAGTCTTGAAGTTGTAACACATGAGGAAGAGATGATGGGAACGAGAATATTTATCTTGAGAAGTGGAGAATTATTTGGGGTGTATGTAGACAGGTGGTGGGACTGGGAAACACACACATTTTATCTTAAAATATTTTGAGCAAGGCTCATGGCCAGGATGTTATTTAAAATGACCTCCAGGAGTAGATTTGAAGTCAAGGTGTGAGAATGTCAGAACTGCTCTCAGAGAGAGCTGTGTTCCCCTTAATTTTTGTTTTCTTCTGGGTCTACCTAATCATTCATCAGGTGTGTTGTACATTGTCAAAAAAATTAATCTTGGACCATACGACCTTTAAAAAAAATCCCTTGAGCCCTGAGATTCTATGATTTTTGTGACCTGAGGACTCAAGGACTACGTTTAAAGACTAGAATGCTTTCAATCATGAACTTGATTCCAGATGCTGGAAGTCCTCCCACCCAGCATCCAACTCAGGCACCCTCCACTGTGCATCCAAACCATGGCCTTTTCCCTAGCGCTACCCCGAGGTCTGAAAGGTCAGTGAGTAACTCAGGACCTTCCAGGCAGAAATTGGGCTCTGTACCCACCCTCATTAGGATGCACGTTCTTGAGTTTCTGCACTCCAGGAGAGAGGAAAAGTAGGCGCTTCCAAGGCATTTAGTACTCCGGCAGAAAAAAGAAAATAAAAGTTTGCTAAAAGGAGAAAATTTTAAGCTATTCGTTTTATTTTGACAGAGTTCTGTGGGTCCAAGACTTTCTACTGAGTCACCAAGCCAGCCACGATATAACTATTTCAACTTACTGGGAGTATTATTTCTGAGTCACAGCAAGTAATATAATGATCTGAACACGTAAATGCTTTCTGTCACCTAGTACATCCGATCTTTATTTCACAGCTGCACACTCAGTAATGATGATATTCCTCGATGCACACCACACTGTGTGAAAATACCACAGGGTAAAAAAAAAAAAAGTGTCTAATTCATGGAAGAAATGTTCAAACACCAGGTCCCTATTTCACAGTGATTCTTTTCTCCCCCTCCGAAAATACGCAAAAAGTAAGTAAGACATGACTCATTTGTTACAAGTCCCATGTTTTCCCTGCAAATTCCTAGTCAGGTTTTGGAATTGATGCTTCCCTTCTACTATTCCCATATTCTCTGAGTCACCAAGGTTTTTAGATGTTGGCAGGAGAGCTTGTTCCTATGTCCTCATAGGGTTCCACGTGGCTAGGAAGGAATATCATGCCGGAAGTTGAACCAGGAGTGAGTGTAAGTACTACCCTTAGATCTAGGCATCCATGGCCCCGGCCTGGGGCCTTGTGCTTTGCAAGGCTTCTCAAATTATGAGGTGCAAATGGATTTCTTAGGATATTGTTAAAGGCACCCTGTGATTCAGTAGGTCTGGAGTTGGGCCTGAGAACTTGCATTTCTAACAATTTCTGTCTCTCCTCCAGACACGCCCCCTCCCCACAGGATGAGGAGTTCATGTGACCAAGGGAACTTGCCAACCCAGAACTTATGTCACTCCCTCCCAACCACACTCTGAGTTATCTGGAACTCCAGAATTCCCTGTCTAGACCACTTTCTGGCCAGTGCACACATTTCCCTGGTCTGTCCTCCCGATGGCAGATCCCCCCAACAGCATGTAAACCCCTGGGTTTGAGGGTTGACAAAGGGTCAACCGTTTGGAGGAGGCTTAGCTATGCGGGCTAGCGTGTGGCCCAGGCCCCCCTTGTACAGATGGAGATTGGGGAAGTAGGAGAAAAGGGTGGGCTCTGTTCCGAGGAACTTCTTTGTCTTCTTGCCTCAGGAGGCGAATGTTGGGGGTAGTCTTATGTCTGTTTGGGTAAGTAACAGGAAGAAATCCCATCCTTTTACAGCTTATCTGGATGTTGAAACCACAGACCTGCAGCTTGGATGGTTCTAGCTGGTGAGGAACTTTGCATCTAAAGTGCTCAGAGCAAAGAAAGAACGTTTTCTACCCTTTCATGCAACGCTCCACGACACTCCCCGGGGGACCACACAGTGTAGGAGACAGTGTATGGGGCTTTGAGGGTCCCACAGCCTTCAGCTGAACCCCCACTGTAACTTCCTACATGAATCTGAGCAAGGCAGTCACTCTGAGCAAGAGGTCATTCTTTGCCCTTGGTCTCTTGATCTTTATCATGGGAATAAGAATGCTTCCCTACTCTATTCTACCCCTTCCCCATATGCACCCAAATTACTCCTCTTCATCCCTCATCCTTTAACTCAAATGCCACCATCTTGAGTAGATCAGGCACCTCCTGCTAAGCTGGAAGGAACTGCATTCCTCTTTCTTTGCACTTTGTCCTTTTGTATTTGTGTTCTTGATGAATGTCCACTAGCCCCCTGGGTTCCAAGAGCAGGGATCATGTCTCTTGAATTCTCTAGTTGTGTCCTCTCCATCTGGTACACGGCCTGGCATCTGATAGATGCTAAACCTATGTTTGCCAAATGAGTAAATGAATGTGTGGTTATTGTTAAAATTAGAGATAAAATACACTAAGTGCCTGGCACAGAGTAGGTGCTTAATCAGTGACACTGATGATTTTTCAGTGCAGTCAGCACCTTAATCAGACATTTTATTTTGTTTCTTCATACTCTGTTCATGGGGGAGAATGGGGTGAATCTGGGACAACTACAGTTTGAACCGTCCAAGACAAGAAGAAAAAAATGTGGTGTGATAAACTCCTGGCCCAAACAGCCAGGAGCATGACATACTTTTTAAAGGCTTAAGAAGTTCAAGATCCATCATTTGAAAGAGAGAATAAAAAGTACAGGAGAAAGTTGTATTGGTCCATTGTGCTTGCCCCCCCAACCACTCATACCCCAAGCAGTACACCTTCTTACAAAGCCTCTGGTGAAAGTAATTCCCCACCCAAGTGCTCACACCCACATTGTCACCAGCCGCCCCCTTCCCCTTCACATCTAGGGGACTACTTTATCTGTCTCTTTAATATCATCCAGCCCAAATATTCCCTTGTCAAATATTTCTGGGGCCTACACTTGAAGAAAGAGACGATTTTCATAAATCTGCGAGCAGGACCTTTTTTTTTTTTTTTTAATGTCAAAATAAACCATCTGCTTGTACAACTGTTTCTAATTACTTCCCTGCCTAGACTCTGCACTTGAGGGGTTTGGTACCAGCACCCCGCCCAGAGCGGTGCCGCTGCCCAAATCCTCGCAGGCAGCTCATCAGACACTTGCGGCTCCTGGTAGAGAGGCCCGACCTGCACGCCCTGGTGTCTGTGTGTCCGTCTGCAGGCGGCCTGCGGGTGGCACCTCTCCCTGCCGCGCCCCCCGGCCCCCCCACGCCCCCATCGGGAGCCCCACCCAGCAGGAGCGCAGCTCTTCGGCACAGCCCCGGAGCTCAGCATGCGTCCCGCCGCCTTCAGGAACTTCTTGCTGCTGGCGTCCTCCCTTCTCTTCGCGGGGCTCTCAGCTGTCCCCCAGAGCTTCTCGCCATCTCTGAGGTAAGCCTGGTTTGTTATTCTTTGAGAGGAACCTGCCCTGCTTTGCGTGGCAGGGCTCAGGTCTGCAGGATGGCTGCCCTAAGCCAAGCGCAGTTAGAAAGTTGGACCCGGGATAAACTGTTTTCAACCTGTTCCTATTCCTTTCCGTCTATCTGCACCGTCTGTTGCGTCTTGTCTGTCCTTTTACTTTTCCTTCGGGAAAATACCGTGAATAAATATAAATATTTAACTTCTTCCTATTTTAGTAACTACCAGGAGAAACTTCTGCCATGAGCCTAAGGTAATCCTTTGTGTACCTGGGGTGTGCTCGTGCCCTATAAGGCAGAATATTTCACAGGGTCTGTATTACATTATTGTATTGCATTTCGAAAGAGACTGTGGGACACATAATGATAGCTAAACTTTTTAAAAGTACCGTTTCTAAGCACTGCTCAATGCAAATTTTCATAAAACGGCTGCCCCTGGCCATCAGCTAGCAATGGGACTTTTTAGAGTACTGAAAAGTCAGCCAAATGTCATACTTTGCATTCATTTGCATTTAATCTGAATGTGCATATAAGACTCAGTGGCAAGCCACCAAGAGGCAGGGCTGGATCACCTCTGTCCACTTGGAAGGCAGTCCTATTCCTAGGTGTGCAGGTCACCCCTCAGACATTTTGGGTCATGGTCATTTCGCTCGTGGTGGCCCATGGGTGGCCCCCAGAGGAACGTGGAACCTCAAACTTCCTTCCTGTGAAGTCGGACGTCGCCGCACGGGGGTGCACTGGGGGGAAACGGCGGCTCCGAGTAAATGGGGCAGTGTCTGCTCTTGACCGTGGCCCTGCTGTGGTCTGTCGCCCTTGCAGGAGTGCGACTGGTGCCGCGTGCAGGCTGTCCCGGGCCGAGTCGGAGCGCCGGTGCCGGGCGCCCGGGCAGCCCCCAGGGGGCGCTCTGTGCCACGGCCGCGGCCGGTGCGACTGCGGGGTCTGCATTTGTCACGTGAACGAGCCCGGCGTGTACTTTGGGCCCCTGTGTGAGTGCCGCGAGTGGGTGTGCGAGACCTACGACGGGAGCACCTGCGCAGGTAAGGGGCAGCGGGCGCACTGCGGGCGTCCGGGCTTCCGGGGCGCCCTGGCGGCGGGGGTTTCTGCCACTTGCCGGGGAGACCCTCAGACGGAGCTCGGGGAAGTGACTGCCTTCGCGCAGGGCTTCCCGACGCCCCGCCACTCGGGGCTCACGTGCTGCCATACTTTCCTCCGCCCTAGGGTCCGAACTGAAGTGGAAATAATACTGGTGAAGATTCACTCACTTAACGATAACTCTCCTTATTACAGACTAAGCCCCCAACTTCCCCACAAGGGAAGTCAGTCTGGTGGGCTCCTCTACCCCAATCACGAATGTTAGTCGCATTTGCAGAACATAAGCCTGGATTTTCTTTTTACCAAGGAAAAGCAGGAGACTATTATTTCCCCAAATTCCGGGGGCGGGGGGAGCAGGTTGTGTCTTTGATTTGCCTTCTTATTCTTAGGGTATAGTTCACTGATAGTGTGTATCAGAGAACGATAACAAGGAAAAAAGTAAGCAGATCCATACTGACTTAGAAGCGATTGCTGTTGTATTGGTTTAGCTGCTTGAATTTTTCAGCTGCAGTGAAACTTGGTATTTTGTAAGGGTGCAGTAAAAATAAATTCATTTCTCTTGTACATTTTTAAGGAGTGATTGAGGTTGTGATATTGGAATGGGTCAAGATACTTCTTGGTAGAGAACACCCCTCGCCTATAGCAGTTTCACAGGGACATGCCATTTCCTAGGGCCAGACCCTCGGTTGGGTCACTGGGAATGATGCAGGCGCTCCGTTAGTAAAAGGACAACACGATGCATTCCAACCAGGGTTTGGCAAATTTGTAGGGGGAAAAGAAAATGCACAACTTGTTTTACCCAGGATGTCGTTAAGAATAAGAGTCCAACACTAACAGAGGTGAAGAATGAGTTTATAGCAGAATGGTTTTTCCTGGGCCCCTGGGCCCAGAAATGCATAGTGAGAGTATTTAATATGCACACCGCTTGGCAGTGGAAAGTAATCATGTCAGTAATTTGGAGGGGCACAGGTGCTTCTCTGTGGCTGGTTTACCCTCTAAAGGCTGGGGCTCAACCCTTTAAAAAAATTTTTTTTAAATTTATTTGACAGAGAGAGACACAGCGAAAGAGGGAACACAAGCAGGGGGGGAGGGAGAGGGAGAAGCAGACTCCCAGCCGAGCAGGGGGAGCTCAACCCTTTAAAAATACTGAACACCACAGCTCGTTATTTTAATGGTGTCCGTCCCACAGGCTGCAGTATTATTAAGGGCAGCCCTTTGGAATGAAAGCTAAGTATTGTCTAATATTTCATTCCAAATCTGACTGTTAACCTGGCTTCTCTTGGCTTATACTCCCTCCGGCAGGGTCTCTTCAATATCATGAGTTCCGAACACATTTTTTCAGGGCATTTTTGAGTTGTTCTTTCATCTAATCACTTTTGAAATATATCACTTAAAAGAGTTTCCATTTTAGTGACTAGGAAGAGCTAATTGAATTAAACTTAGCAAATACTTATGAGGTGCTCTATATTTACTAGACTCTCTGCTGTTGGAATTCTGCAGAGGGAATGCTATGGCCTATAGTGCTCTTGTTGGTCCCCCATGGAAAGTGATTTGTTGTTTACCCTTAACATATTAGTCATTGCATTCTTTCCTCCCTGATGCAAATGCAGGACTGAATCATGCATGGTTTTGTTTGCATATGTACACATTCCCGTGGAAGGTAAGATGCTTCTCTTTATTTCAAGGCTGAATGAAGTAACTGTGTTCGTTTTCCATTCTCCTCTTTGTGACTGATGCCCACCGAGGCCTGCTCCACCGGGCCTGGTGCGGGATCTGCCCCTGCAAATGCTCTGAGATCATTTGCCAGGCCAGTGCGATCTTTCCACACAGCACGGTCATGGGGCTGCCTCAGCAACTCGCCTACTTGTTCTGCGCTTCAAATGTAGCTTCTCAAGTCTGCCTTCAAGAAAAAGTTCCTGTGTTGTAGCTAGTAAGACAGAAGCATAGCAGGTTGTCTTCTATGTTTTTATGTGCACCTGGGCCTTTACCTCTGTGGGGTGTTCTAGAAATAGAGTAGCTTTCAGGGACCTCCATACCCCTTCGAGGAAAATAAAACCCTGCTCTGATAGTGTATCATAGAATGGTTAATACTCTGGGCTCTGGGGGAGGATTTCTGGGAGTCAAATCCCAGCCCCACCACGTAACAGCTGTGTGAACGTGGGTGATTACTGAAACTTTCTGAGCCTCGATGTCTTCATCTATAAAATGGGAATAACAACAATACCTACCTTACAGGATTGTTGTGAGCTCTGGCGCATGTAAAACTCTTAGAATAGTGTTTTTCACAAAGTGCTCAATACATATAAATATGCGTATAGGCATATAACATTATTATAGATGCACAAAGGTGAGCTAGGATGGATGGGTGGATGGGTGGATGGATGGATGGATAGATAGATAGATAGCTAGATAGATAGCCTAGCTTTGTATTTGTTGGACATTTGATGCAGTGAGAGCAATTTTCTTAATGTAGCCTGGGCCTGTTATTGATCCAAAGCTAAAAAGGTCAAGCAAGGATAGCTATTTTGGCCCAGCCTCAGAGCAGCTCTATTAGCTACACCATGCCCTTTTAAAGTTGGGATAAGAATCCATTGGGATTCTTATACTGTGAATCATAAGAAAGATACTTGTTTTAGTTTGAGCCTGGTTGAAAGTGATTACATTTATATTAATGTATAACTAATGTATAATCCAGTGTCTACTTGTTCATGGCACATGAATCTTCCTTGGACTTTTATAGTGTAAAGGTCTGGCCCAGAGATTATTCCTGTGTATGGGGTGGTCAAATGAGAAGTAAACTAATTTGGGTGGAATATTTCTTTGAGAAGAGTACAGTGTTTGGTTACAGAAGAACAAACTTTCAGCTAATATTGCAAGGCATCCCTGAATAACCCCCTTAACAGGTATGATTATACTTAAATAAAATATTGTGTTCGTTTAAGATCTTTTCTAATCACTTTTGAAATATATCACTTAAAAGAGTTTCCGTTTTAGTGACTAGGAAGAGCTAATTGAATTAAACTTAGCAAATACTTATGAGGTGCTCTATACTTACTAGACTCTCTGCTGTTGAAGGGGTATAAAGATGAAGACAATATGACAACTTCCCATTGAGTAGGGAGATGAAAATACCAAATACCTATAATGCAATGCAGAATATCATTTCTACAAATTTCTATGAGAGTTTTACTGAGGCAGGAATTAAATATTGTGGCTAAAGTTCTTGAGAAAGAGGTAGCCTTTGACATAAATCTTTATGCATAGGGAGGTTTTTAGTCCAAAACGTGGACTGTTGGAATTCTGAGGGAAGAAAAATCCAAGCAGTGGTTTAGAGGCAGAAAGGCATGTGGTGAGTGTGTTTGGGGACCAGTGAAGTATTCTAGGTTTGGCCTGGCTGGATCTTAGGGCTGTGGGGAAAGTAGTTGTAGATATTTTGAGTTACAGTTGCACACATTGTTGAGAGCTCTGAACTTGAATGTGAAGTTTGTGCTTATCAGAGCCATGGAGTGGTTTGAACATGGGAGCTTTGATTAGTACTCTGACTCATGAAAAGTGACAGGGTAGGGTGCTTGAGGGCAGGGGAGGTTAGGGTAGACACTTGATGGGGATGAGCTCAGTTTAGAGACTATTTCAATTCTAGCCCATGGGAGAGAGTAAGATAGAACAATGATGAATTTTAAAGACTGTTGAAGATACAATCAACATGCTTTAGGACCCAAGGATGAGTAAGATGGTCAATCAGTGACTGGGCATATGAGAGAACTGATAGAGTAAGAGTCAGGAGAAAGAACCAGATAACTCCTAATCAGTGGCTAAGACTCTTTACTAAGGAAAGAAAAATGCTTATTTTTAATCTGAAATTGCTATAAAATGAAGAATTATCAGTAGCAGAATGAGTCTGGACTTGACTGGCAGTGGATCCAGGACTAGATGGATCACGTCTGAACTGTTAACTTGGGTTCAATTGCTTATATCCTTAACCTTGAGCCAGTCATCTGATTTCTCTGAAACTTAGATTCTTTTTTTTTGTAACATCTTTATGGATATAAAGAACCTTGTGTCCTGCATTGTATTATTCAGAATAATTTTTATGTTTATGTATAAATACATTTAATATCCATGTAATTATGCATTTATACATTTATTCAGACTATGTATAAAACATCCTTATAAACATTGATTTATGTACATAAACATACACAATATACAAATAATTAAAATACATGGAAACACCCCTAATATATAAATATTAACAATTTTTTTCTTGCAGATATTTTTGACTTTTACACTGCTAAATAAATAGTATGAGAATTGCATGTGATTATTCATGAGAACTGGACTTTCTGGCTCTTTATAGTCTGTCTTAGGACTGATCTGGTTTTCCTCACAGTTGTGTTTTTCTTGAATAGTTGAGTAATTCCCTCCAAGCCTATTTTGCGGAATCACTCTTCGGTTTTTCCTTTCTTAGTTATTTTCCATTTTGCACCTTCTCTGCCTTCCTTCAAACCATATTCTAACTTACTTGCCCCCTCCTTTAACTCTGTCCAGCTCCCCTTGGTACTTCCCATTCTTGCTTCTTCTTTATATCCCCTCTGCATCCCTGTGTGGGGCACCACACACGTAAGAGCACTGTCTGTTCTTTAACACCCCGTCCAGTAAACGATTGTGTTGAACAGACTCACTGCAGTTTCCACATTGCTTCCATTCATGTGTTTTCATCATGGTCTTAACATGTCCATAGTTTTGGAGACCATACTCAGGAGTTCCCTACCACTAGCTCACTCCCTTCATGCGGGCCTCTTTTTTTTGTGAGTTCTACACTCTTAAGCTTATCCATTTTGGATAAATGCACCCTCTCTTACCTCAAGTGACACATAAAAATTAAAGATTTTCATCTTCATTTTCTCTCAACTGTACTGCTTTATTCGGACCCAATACTCTGCCGTTCTACTGTAGAGATTGAGATACCTTGTCCTTGGACTTGGTCATCCTCACACCTTGATAATCTAGAAGAGCGTATTTATAACATTAGGGTGTTTAGATCAAATAGTGTCAATGTGAGAGGTTCAGTGGTTATTTTTCAAGTAGAATTTCCCCAGAAAGAGAAGGGAACATCTGAGAGCAAACTTACTTATTACAAATTTTTAAATTTGCAAAGTAAAAACCTCTTTCATAGGGTTCTTGGAAGGTTTCCATATATTTTGAGACATGATAACATCCCATGTCTCTTAGTATCATAACCCCAAAAAGCTGCTCAGCTTTCTGGGCCTCAGACATAGGTTGGGAAATCTGACCTTTGAAGTAGTCATGTAATTAGATTGGGTCCAACCATAAGGAAGATGTGGTATATATATACACAATGGAATATTATGCAGCCATCAAAAAACCCCCAAAATCTTGCCATTTGCAACGATGTGGATGGAACTAGAGGGTATTATGCTAAGCGAAATAAGTCAATCAGAGAAAGACATGTATCATATGATCTCACTGATATGAGGAATTCTTAATCTCAGGAAACAAACTGAGAGTTGCTGGAGTGGTGGGGGGGTGGGAGGGATGGTGTGGCTGGGTGATAGACATTGGGGAGGGTATTTGCTATGGTGAATGCTGTGAATTGTGTAAGACTGATGAATCACAGACCTGTACCTCTGAAACAAATAATACATTATATGTTTAAAAAAAAAAAAAAAAAAGAAGATAGTAGGAAGGGAAAAATGAAGGGGGCGGAAATCGGAGGGGGAGATGGACCATGAGAGACTATGGACTCTGAGAAACAAACAGGGTTCTAGACGGGAAGGGGTGGGGGCTGGGCTCACCTGATGATGGGTATTAAAGAGGGCATGTATTGAATGGAGCACTGGGTGTTATACGCAAACAGTGAATCATGGAACACTACATCAAAAACTAATGTTGTAATGTATGGTGATTAACATAACATAATAAAATAAAATAAAATAAAAAGATTGGATCCAACCAGACAATCCAGAATAATCTTTCCATTTTAAGATCTGTAATCTTAATCACATTGGCAAGGTCCCTTTTGCCATGTAAACTATTTACAGGTTCCAGGAACAAGGATAGATATCTCTGGGGGCCCTTAGTCTTCCTACCATACTCATCCTTCTGGGAAGTGCAAGAAGAATGCTACAGTGTATGAATGGCAAGAGAGAGCGGTTCCAACCCCCCTTAGTACCTGGCTGTTCTTACACTTCATCTAGGATGCAAGTACTGAGTCTTTTTCTTCTTTCCACAGTTCATCTTCATGTTCTAATTTCCCTGCCCCCAGTCTTTCCCACACCAGTGCTGATAAGGAACTTCAATCTTCTGGTCCAGATTATGAAGAGTGACTGATAGCCCAGCAGTTGCCTACGTTCAGTGCCTGACATTATCACTTGCCAACTCTGGAGCTCTGGGCAAGTTACTCAAATGTTTGCCATTCCTGTTTCCTTATTTATGAAATGGGCTAATAATATTATCAACGGGGATAATAATTATGCTAAAACACATGAGTGATTAGTCACTGGAGTTATATGCTTACTTATGTCAGAGGCCCCTCTTCTACCCTAGGTCCTAAGATATTAACTACCAAAGAAATTATTTTCTTTCCACATTATATCTTCCTCTGGGCTTAAGCCTATGTTCATCTTTCCTCCTTTGATGATCAGTGAAATTTTGGAACTATCTCCCTTCAGACAACATGCCTGCTCCATAGTGGGTCATGTTCCAGCTTGCTGGATGTCTAAGATTTTGACCCTAGTTTCTGTCTTTGTCTTAGGAACTTGACTTTTGTGTTCTTGTCCCTGAAATCTTCACTCTGATTTATGGTTCTAGAGCTATGCCCTAAATAGTGTGTGAATAGTATTTGAATCTGGAATTTTTAGTCATTTTCTTTACTGGAAACCCTAAGATTTCTGCACATTTGCAGAGTTTACACTCAGTGCTTTGCTGCTGCTGATTCTTACCTCCACTGGGCTGTTCCTTCATCTCCTCCAAAGCATTGATCTCAAGTGGGTTGATCCCAGAACCCACTTCTTCAACTTACAAAAATGGGAAAAGCAACACAATGCATAACAAAGTCAAAATAACTCACCTTCGCAGAGTTGTTGAGTATTCAGTAAACATTACTGAATGTTCTGGAGACACTGGAGATGGGGTAATTTAATCACAGATATGTAAACAACTTAAGATTGAATAGTAATCATTCTGGTTCTTAAATCTCCCAATTTTTTCAACCACTCCTCCTTCTTAGAGCCACGTGTGGACATGGATGAAATTCTGGGTCAAGAGTTGTAAGCGGAGGTGTAGGCAAACTGAAAGGGAGCTGACTCGCAGGACGGTATTTGTTTTGCCCATCTGCCCTTCTTCCTGCCTAGAATGTACCTAGTTCCAGCAGCCCCTGTGGATCCAGAGAAGAACATGGTGGCCACCTATGAGGATGGCAGGAATCCTGGCTTTTGGAGAGGCCATGGAGCTGCCACCCCAGTCCT
Source organism: Mirounga angustirostris (assembly GCF_029215605.1). Lineage (NCBI taxonomy): Eukaryota > Metazoa > Chordata > Mammalia > Carnivora > Phocidae > Mirounga > Mirounga angustirostris. Next base: position 10,172,140 of record NW_026991711.1, on the reverse strand, counting down.
GGACTGCCTGCTTCTGGACTGCTTTTGCACATAAAAATAATAAACTTTTGCTTCAGCCCCTGTTATTTGGGGGTTTTCTGGCAGCTAAATGTAACCCTATCTGAAACAACGGTTTTATTAAAAAAAGTTCAAGTCTATTAAAATTGGGCAAGAGTAGGGCGCCTGGGTGGCTCAGTTGGTTAAGCGACTGCCTTCGGCTCAGGTCATGATCCTGGAGTCCCTGGATCGAGTCCCACATCGGGCTCCCTGCTCGGCAGGGAGTCTGCTTCTCCCTCCGACCCTCCCCCCTTTCATGCTCTCTCTCTCTCAAATAAATAAATAAAATCTTAAAAAAAAAAAAATTGGGCAAGAGTAGCATTTGTATAGGGGTTGAGAGCTTGAGCTCATGACACCAGTAGGGCTGGGTTCCATGCTGCTTTACCTGCTATGTGGACTCCAGCAGTTTTGGTAAATCCCGTAAGACTCAGTTTGTTCATCTCTAAAATGGGATATAATGAACACCCTGAGGAGAGTTACTGAAAAATTTAAGTGAGAAAATACACATGATGCGTCTAATAAAAGAGCTGATGTAACTGTTACTCTCAATGGGAGTTGTTATTACCATTATTAACCTAGAATCTCTAAGGGAATTATGCTAAGGCAAAAGAGACTATGTCTTTGCTTTAAGTGTATTTACCAGTAATGGATGTGTAGTCCCTGTACCTGTTTATATATTCAGCATATAATGCTTTTTTGCCTGGCTGTTTTTATGGGGGCATTATTTCTATGAGAAGATGTAATTTTTTCAAAATCTGGTTACCAGAAATTCAATTACCAGAGAGAACACACATGGTTTATGTATTTAAATATTTTTTAAATTATCCATTTATTTATCTGTATTTAAAATTTATTAAACCATCACACATGTCCACTACAAAAACTCAAACAATACGTAAACGCATAGATAAAAGCACAGTGAGGTTGCATTTTATGCAGGGAAGAGATTCTACATCAGCCCCAAATCAGACATTTGAAGTTTAAACGTTATCCTGACAAATCTCCGAGGAAGGCTGTGTGTTCAAGTTAATTACTCCATCCCTCAATCTAGCATGGTAAATACTAGTAAATGAGTGTTTATTCAATGGCTGTTTCCGTGTTTACTCCATTTTTGGTTTTTGGCTGGATCTGAGAGGAGTCGTAGCTGGATCATTCTTTTGGGGGCCCTCAGCTCACTAGGAGATGCACAGCAAGAACATCAGCCCATGGAAGTCCCATCTCTTTCATAGTCCCTCTTCTTTCACAAGCCCCACCTGGGGCTTCCACTCATTGAATGGAAGGACAGAATCTCTACACTATTTAAATCATTATTCCACCTTCCTTTATTGCCAAGTATTTACCTTCAATGCCTAAGCACATATAATTGAGTTCAGGTGAGTTAAGTATGTGTGTGCTGTGAATCCTCCTTAGTCTGGTCTTCAGCATAACCTCTGGAGGTAATCAATGTAAGCGTAGGGTGTATACTTGCCTGTTTTCCCGTGGTTATGTACACGCGTGTGTTGTAAACATGTGAACGCACACTCTCCCAGGTCTGTTTCTTTCCCTCTTTTGCTTTTTGTCCCCTTAAGAATTTATCACAGCTCTCATTCTAGCTTAATAATATATACGATTAAGAATTTTAATAGGTATATGATGTCCTGTAGTAGGGATATATTGCTTTATTAAATGATTTGCCCATTAGTGAACATCCTGATTGCTTCCAGTTTTTGTTATTGTTGTTTTATTTTTTGATATAGGAGGGCTTTAAGCAGTATTTTCAAACTCCAATTTAAAATTGTGCACAGACCTTTGTACACCTGTATGTGCACACAGCTCTGTATCTCCCTTGTTCTTGTGTGGACACACAGACATTTCCACTAAGAAGAGTGAGCTGGGTCCCCAGGTACACGTGAGGGAGTCGTCAGCCAACAGAACTGTTAATAAAAGTGTCTTCATACATTGCTAATCTTGGCAAAGGGAAACTTCAAATCAGGTAGAACTGGGAGATCTGAAACCTTTGTCCTTAGGGAAATTTAGATCCCAAGCCTGGTGTGGGAGTCAAGGTCAAGAGTCACATCTGTAGAGGAGAAATACGGTACAGCAGAGACTGAGAATACCTGGGGGTTTACCCCCGCATGGGTAAATTCTCAAACTGTTTTCCATTAACTCTTAAATTGATAAAGATAGAGACCTACAAGGAGGTTGCAAATCTCATTTTCTTTGGAAAAGAGTGCTTTGTCTTTTCAAGGATCACATTTCCTGGCAAATAAGAAACTATATTTTGTAATAGAACTCATTCTTCTGTCTATTCTAAATCGTCTTACTTAAGGCTGGGTAGAAGAATGATGGCTTTATAAAGGGAAAAGAAAAACAAGATCTTTATAAGGATGCTCACTGGCTTGATCTTGTGTCACCTCAGTCCTAACTTACGCTGTAAGACAAGTTTCTCTGCTAAGAGCCTATCATCCTAATTGTATATAGTCACTAGTTCAAGCATCACATTATTCCAAGTGAATAGTTACCACTCTAGTTTTACTGTTTTATCTGGATACTTCCTGGGGAAAGGCAGGCCAAAAAACATTTTTTTTTTAAAAGAGGTCAATGAGTTTTGATATTGCTTTGAAACTTCTCTTAGGTAAGGACTTAACTGTAAATCATGATTTAGTCAATGGGAGAGAGTAAGGAGCCCAAATCAGAAAATCAAAACATGGTAAATGTATTTCCTTATTGGCCATTACTGCTCTTTCAAAGCTATCATTCTCTGCTGTGCAAAATAGTTAGACAAAACTAGTTATTTTTCTAAACAAAATGACTTGGCCACGTAAGCCTTTTCCTCTCCAAAATATGAAAGACAAGTTACAGATTTTTTTTTCTTTTTTCTTTTTGCTTTCTTGGTCAACATCATTAGTTATATAAGCTCCAAGAGTCATCTTGACATGAAATAATTCATTTGTTTTAAGAAGGGAAAATATTTGATTCTAGCCGTGTCCTGGATAGACTTCAATTGCCTGCTTGGATGGATTTGAGCTTTAAAATTAATGCTGTTTTAGTAATAAACAAGAATAATGGGAAAATATCTATTTCTATTTGAGTATGCTTTGCTGGAAAATATCTTTGTACATATGAATTCATTTAATTCTCATATAACTTTTAAGAGGTAGTCAAAATTGTTATTCTCCAGCTATCGTATTAAGGAACCCTGAGAAAAATTTGCCCCCCAAATCAGTAGGAGGCTTCTCCTTAAGCATATTAAAGTTGTCCTGAAACCACATATTTAGGGAAAATATTTTCATGAACTTGGAGTCCTGAAATAACATAATTTTGAAGGACCTCATTTTTATATTTAAAAATACATCTTCTGTTGATTTTTTTCTTAGAAGAGCATATTTTCATTCTCATTTCTGCATTATGCCAGAGGTAATGCACCTAAAAGCTCCAATACTGGGCAGAAGAACACTTTATTCATTTAATATCAAAAGAAGTCCGGGTAGCAGAAAGCACTGGGACTGTCATACCAACAAAGCATTTCTCTCAGCTGTAATTGATGTTCTTAGAGTGATTCCATTTAGCACCAACTCTTATCAAAATAAGCGTTCTCCAGAGTCAGCAAGGGGAGAAACTTTTCTATAACCTTTGATTTTCCTGGTCTATAAAAGTGAAAGAAAATGTAGATAGGAGAGTTGAATATATATTTGTTACTTTCATGAACATTTACTAGTGTTATTTTGGCTATTAAGAGTAAATCACATTTTGGGACACCTGGGTGTCTCAGTCCATTGAGTGTCTGACTCTTGATTTTGGCTCGAGTCATGATCTTGGGGTTGTGGGATCGAGCCCCACGTGGGGCTCTGCGCTTGGTGGGGAATCTGCTTGAGATTGTCCCTCTCCCTTTGCCCCTCCCCCCTGCCCTGTGCTCACTCTCTCTCAAATAAATAAGTCAATCTTTTAAAAAAAAGAATAAATCACGTTTGAGATTATCTTTTGCTCTTCTAAAATTATTCGTAATATGAAATCCAGACTTTCAAATAACATGCAATTTTTAATACATGTATAACATTTTTGAGAACAAACCAATGGGAATTAGCAGAAATGCACGGTGAAGGAAGCCAAATGTCTCTAGAAAAGTGAACAGTTCTGACTGGATCATCACAAGGGTGTACTTTACTCTTCGGAGGTGGGTATGTCACTCATCAATCTGCCTAGGATTCTTGAAATTCTACTTCTATATTTCATCCCTACTAATACCTACTAATACACTAGATGTAGAATTTTAAGACTTAGGAATGGCAAAGCACTGATCTGTTAATAATATAGTCTCTATTGAAGTTAGTAATCTTTCCTTTGGGAAAGCTAAGTGAGCAGGTTTGCATAGGCTGGAAATGCAGATGCACACTGCTCTGGAAAGTGCCTGGGAATTGGAATTAAAAAGCAAAACAAATTGTTTTTTCTCCACTGTTGTTACTTATTGTGTGACCTTGCATAAGTCACTTGGCTTCTCTGAGCTTCAGTTAAATTCAACGAGCATTTATTAAACATCTCCAAAAGATGACAGGGCATTGATAGCTGGGAGATTGGAGTCATCAGAAAGCAGCAGGTGCTCAATCCAGTGTCCTCTGTTTCAGGAAAGGGGTGGAAAGATTTTCCTTTCAGACAGTTGACCGCTACACAGAGTCATCCTATGACCTTCCGCTTGCCTTGAAAGCTTTACTTTCTGAGGATTTTAAGAACTCTCACTCTCATAAATTATTATTTAATGAGTGCCCAATGCCTACGATACCTACATGCTGTTGTAATATAGGCATTAACATTCTATAAAGTAGACTTGGTGTTTGTTAAATTCCCAACTATCGGCACATAGCCTATCAAAATATAATAAAAGAATTATTGTGCACATCTTGAAGTATACCCCCAAAATAAATATTAAAAGTCATATCAAAACCATAATAGTCAAATAAAAAACCATGACAGTCTCTGCTGCCCTCTATGTGGAACAGAACTAGTCAAACTAATGAGAGAACCGAGCATGAGTTAGAGTAACCACTGGTGAATGATGTGTATGGGGTTATTCGGAGGAAATAATGATGGTTTGGAAAATAATTCCTTTCTAAAAGGGCAACATTATATGGGATACACTTTATTTTTTTTTTTTAAGATTTTATTTATTTATTTGAGACAGAGAGAATGAGAGAGAGCATGAGAGGGAAGAGGGTCAGAGGGAGAAGCAGACTCCCCGCTGAGCAGGGAGCCCAATGCGGGGCTCGATCCAGGGACTCCAGGATCATGACCTGAGCCGAAGGCAGTCGCTTAACCAACTGAGCCACCCAGGCACCCTATGGGATACACTTTAAAAAACGTCTGTTTAATTGTAATGATCTCATAGTGTTATTATGGAATCGAGAGAAGGTAATGGTAACACAGTTACTATTTATTTAGGATTTGCTATATGCCTCTTGTGTTAAATTCTCACAGTAAACCTACTGGGTGGGTCGTCTTGCCATTCTAAAGACAAAGAGCTGAGCCTGAGAAAGATTAAATGGAATGTTTAAGATCATACTTGTCCGACACCAAAAGCCGTGCCATCAGTCACTCTTGTATTGACCTACACCATTTAGCACAGTGCCACCAGGTAACAGAGGCCCAAGAATACTTACATTCCTTTTCTGCGATTTCCGATGAGCGTGTGCAGTATAATCCACAATAACCAAGTGCTTTTTCCACGTGCAAAACTGTGAGAGGCAGAACAGCGAGGATATTGAAGGAGAAGGATAAATAATTAACTTCCCCATGCCTCTCTTTACTCCTCTCCAGGGATTATTATGAGAGTAAAGACTCAGGAAAATCCCTGGCTCATCGTAATCGCTCATCAGCAGCTATTCTTACTGTTGTTATTGGTCTTATTATCAGGCCTCTCCCATATCACTACAATTATATTATGCACTCCTCAAGGGCAGCAGTGCATTTTCTCTAATATTGTCTCTTAGGACTTCATTGTTATTGCTGCAAGAATACTGAATTACAAAGTACCCCCAAATTCAGTGGCTTACCAGAAAACACCAAAACCAATCTTTTTTTCTCCCTCTTGGGTGTGTAGTTCAGCTATGACTCAGCTGGGCAAGGCTGGATTCCAGGGTGTGGGCTGAGCTCCACGTTATTCTTATGCTGGCGGGGTATGCTTTTGTCGTGGTGGGTCACAGAACCGCTAGAGGATGAGGAAATACTCGGTGTTCCTTAAGGCCTTGAGCCACCTGCACATTATGTCCACGTACTGTTGGGCAAAAGGAGTGACATGGTCAAGCCCCGTATCTGTGCCCTGCCTTCTCCTGGACCCCGCAAGGTGTCAGGGCGGAAGGGGATTCAGCTGTTGACAGCAATTACTCTGTCAGCCACAAGATTTGACATAGGTATTCCTTTTTTTTTTTTTTTTTTTTAAGATTTTATTTATTTATTCATGAGAGACAGAGAGAGAGAGGCAGAGGGAGAAGCAGGCTCCCAAGGAGCAGGGAGCCTAATGTGGGACTCGATCCCAGGACCCTGGGATCATGACCTGAGCCGAAGGCAGACGCTTAACCATCTGAGCCACCCAGGCATCCTGACATAGGTATTCCAATGTCGTGGCTCCTCAGTGAAATTTGTTGATTGATGTGATTATAAATATCTGATATTTAAATTTAATTTGGAGGTGAATATGTTTCAGTTTTAAATGTAACCATATTAATTATACAGTAAATTATATTGATTTTTCTGAAGGGGTAAGAAATATAAAAAGAGAAGAGCAAAAATATATCCAGAAGCTAATCTCTAGTGAGGGAATTCATAAGAAAATCTCATAAAAATGAATTCCCTAAATATAGACCTAATGTCCTGTGAGTCAAAGGGGAAGTGTTTCTTTCCATTGTACTTAAATATACCCAATCTGTCATTTTATGACATCATTCAGCAGGTCTTTGCATAAATGCATGCTCCAAATGCTATAAAACACAGTGGTTTTATGAAAACCAGAATATTGATCTATGTCATGAGGCAGGTTAATAGCTGTCTGTTTTCATATGCACACCTAGTAAGTCACTTATCTACTTTTTGCTAAATTACTCGTTTTAATTTTCATACATTTTCTACTTTATTTTTTATTTATTTATTTTATTTTTTTAAAGATTTTATTTATTTATTCATGAGAGACAGAGAGAGAGAGAGGCAGAGGGAGAAGCAGGCTCCCAAGGAGCAGGAAGCCCGATGCGGGACTCGATCCCAGGACCCTGAGATCATGACCTGAGCCGAAGGCAGACACTTAACCATCTGAGCCACCCAGGCGCCCCATTTTCTACTTTAAAAGAATGTTTTATGTAGAATAATGTGTTTGCTTACTTGAATAAGCTGTTTTTGGAATTTATCTTCTGAGAATTTCAGAACAGCAGTGGAATCAGTCAACATATTTGATGTTATTCAGATTTCTGTTTTTCAGATTTTAAACTACAATAGAATTCATTTATTGAAGAAGACAAGAGAACGTAAACAGTTTTAGATCCTGTGAGCTGTCCCACAGCCATTGATTGGTCGGTCATCCATTGTAAACTGACAACACCATTAGGTGGATCATTAACTTAATAGAGAATGTATTTCCTGTTTCTAGTGAGGAACTATAGATCCTTTAGGGATTAATTTTTCATAAACTTTGATTTTGAAATTCAAATACTTACAGTTTTATTGGAAGTCCATATTAGTATAAATATCTTTGACAAAAATATGTGTGTAATTATTAGAAAGTTATCTGTATAAATTGGTCACTATCTAAGAGTTGAAACTCTGGGGGTGCCTGGGTGGCTCAGTCGGTTAAACTTCTGACTCTTGATTTCAGCTCAGGCCATGATCTCAAGGTCATGAGATCAAGCCCCACGTCAGGCTCCACACTCAGTGTAGAGTCTGCTTGACATTCTCTCTCTTCTTCTCCTTCTGCTCCTCACCCCCTCAAACAAATAAATAAATAAAATCTTAAAAAAAAAAAAAAAGAATTGAAGCTCTGAAAGTGGACTGCTTTCTCATATATAAAGATCCAAGAATTTGTATGTAAAGATATAAAACAGAAGATGTACATATTGGTGTTGTATGTGTATAGTTATTATGTGATTTTTATCTTCAGTTACCAGGTATTTTTTAAGCAATTACTATGAATTAGACTCTGCATTGGTAGCTGTAGAGGGGCTATACAGATGAAAAGATACGAGTCTTTTTCTTAGGAAATGGAGTGGTAGGTTTGAAATATAGTATAATGCAGTATTAAAGAGGTACAAAGTGGCATGCCTATGAGGAGTCTGAGCTGTTTGGAAAATAAGGAAGTTATTAACTAGTGGATATGAGAGGATTGGCATTCCAGCCAGAGGGAGGAAATAAGCAAAATCTGAAGGTGAACGTCATGGACACTGGTCTTGCTCGCTTAGGTCAATGGGTGCTTTCAGAGGAGTTATCAGGGAGAAGTCTGCAGAGATAATTGGGAGCAGCTCATAGGGAGCCTTTCAGTACCAAAAAAATGACTGTGGACAGCCCTTGGCAGATAATGGTGAGCAGAGATTGGCTTTTCTAGATGGAAATATCAGGGACATTGATCTCACGATAAATGAAAAGACAAAAGTCTTTAAGTGGACAGAACAATGAGAAAGCTATTTTAATGGCCAATGGTGAAAACTAAGAATATTCTGAGTTATGGTGGTGACCATAGCAAGAAAAAGCAAAAGGTAGGAGGATGCTCAGTAGATTGATTTGATGGAATTGGCGGGAATTGAGGGTGGAGCTGGGGAGGTAGGGGCAAAGCTTATTCGGTAAATGTAAACTGTTGTGGTCATATTGGTTTCCAAATATTCCAAGTCCTGCAGCCTCTCTCCCTACATTCCCCCAGAGACACCTGGGCCTCTTCCTACTTGGAAATGAAAGGGTTAAGTCTCTGCTTACCAGAGAACTCCTGCCCTCCTTTGGTGTTCAGCACTGGTACTTCTTCCTCATTCCTGGTTAAATACTTCAAATATCTGCCACCTGGGAGAGTAGCAGGGGCTCTGTCAGGGACATCCATAGGACATTGAGAAGGGAATGTTTTTGAGGGCAAACGGAGCAGGAACAATGGTTTGTAAAACAGCCATCTGAAGGTGTCCACTGGTGGCCAAAGGATACATCACCTCCCAAAGATTGCGGTTTATCCCATAATAAATGGGTACTAAGACCCAGAAGACTAGAAAATTTAACGACTCCTGCACAAATTTACCACATCCAGATAAGTTTCTAGTTACTTAAATACATATTTTTATTTTGGGGTGTCTAGGACACTTTGACTCCTTAGACGTAGATAACCATTTCTCATTAGGATTGCAAAAGATGAATGAGAAATTAAATTATGGGTTGTATGTTAAACAAACACTAGTTGCAGCTTGTACGTGTAAGGTTTTTCCTATATCCAAAGTAAAATCAGATCTGTCTTGGTAATTATATTTATTATGTAAAAATAGCTTCAGTTTAAGTTCATCAAAATAAAATTCCACGTGAAAATATCAGAAACTTTGTTATTCAGAAAAGAAATCTAGGTATTCGTTTTTGTGTACCTCCAATATTTGATTACAAGATGCTATGAAATTTCATTGTAGCATAGAATAAAGTAGGTAAAACCCTTAAATGTATTATGAGATGTATGTTATTCTAATAATTGCCTCATGGGTTGCCTTCATATGCTACTAATGTATAAACTCTAAGATGGAGTAATTCAGGCTTATTTAGTGGGCAGGGGTCTTCCAGATACTCATAAGTGTATCACGTAGGACACTTTTTGGGGTCCAAGTGATAGAAAACCCAACCCAAACATGCTTAAGAAAAAAAATTACAATTTACCAGCCCACTTAAATGAAATACTTAGGACAGTGTTTCTCAAAGTGTGTTCTTCTCTTTTTAAGATTTTATTTATTTATTCGAGAGAGAGAGCATGGGAAGTAATGGTAAATAGTGCAACATGGGTTTTAATATTTTTAAAGTCAAACCCCTTGCAGCTTTAAAACTTCATAAGCGTGGCACCTGGGTGGCTCAGTCGTTAAGTGTCTGCCTTCGGCTCAGGTCATGATCCCGGGGTCCTGGGATCGAGCCCAGCATTGGGCTTCCTGCTCAGCTGGGAGCCTGCTTCTCCCTTTCCCACTCCCCCTGCTTGTGTTCCCTCTCTCGCTGTCTCTCTCTCTGTCAAATAAATAAATAAAATCTTTAAATAAAATAAAATAAAATAAAACTTCACAAGCTATTTAATATCAGGTTTAATATTGTATAATAGTATCATTCATGCTAATGGTAATCATTCATGCTAATTGCTATTCTCTCCTGGCTATGTTACTATTCATTTATTTAATCAATGCATGTTTAACACTGTAAGGGACATAAGCACATATCCAGTGTTCCACATTTTACTTAGGTTCATTTTAACACAAAAATGGTAATTCTGTAGATTTCAAGTGTCACCTGTTTTTGTTTTTTTAATGCTTTCTAAATTGTATCAACCAAAGGGGGAAGAATATATATAAAAATATGTAAAGAACTACCTAAATACATCTTTAAGGTCATTATTGTAATAAAGTATTCTTTATGATATCTTTTCATAATATCTCTTGCTTCAGGGTAATCCCAGTGATTTTGATAACCTGTCTTATTTTTTGTGACTATATCTTTAATAGATAAAATGTGCAAGTTTCGCACATTACCTGAACACATTAAATTTCATAAGAGAAATGTGTAGTTAGAGCTCCAGGGCAGGTGTTGTGATCCTGTCAAATTGCTCAAGCTAATTTTGAGCCATGTCAGGTCAGTTGCTGGGAAACGTTTGAGGAGCACAGGAAATTATATGGAGCCTGTTGATAACAGCTTGTCCTTGTACTGTGACCTAAAATAATACCAAACCTGCCACATTACCAACCTTTTTGCTAAAATAGGATTGGCAGTTTGCACCAACATCACTAAAAAAGAGGAAATTAGAAGGATTTAAAAATATGCTTGCAATTGTTGAAAAGTTGGCAGGGAAAATATAAAGTTGGCAATTATAATTATGTTTGCAAAAAAATTCTTTTAAAAATATATTTAATGTGTAGTTAAATTATTTCAGTTGTGTTTCCAAGGTTGGGTGACCGTAGGTATTAGTTGTGGTGTTTTTCTGTCATCAGTTCCTAAACCCTTCTTCTGGAGAAGTGTATTTCATAAATGTGTCTATTGAACCCGTGTACCAGGTAATTGTCATGCTCGGACAAAGCACTGGCCTAAAGTAAGGAATTTGTATACTTTTCAAGGAAATGAATGTGGGGAACTTACAGAAATACATCCAGTCTCAGCTTACACATTTTATTTTCTTCCTGTTCATTCAGGTTGGAAGGAAGGGTTAACCTCCCTAACTCAGATGGTGCCTAGAAAGATGAATGGTTAACTAAGTTTATGTTCAGTGTGCACTTGGCACAGGATGGGCTGCACATAACCATGCAGAAAGGCTGAGACCACAGGGGTGGTGATAATAGAAATCTTGGGGTTTTGAGGAGGAAATCAAGTGGGACTTGGCTGGGATAGGAGCGGAGGAAATTGATTGGGGGCCCCAGGAAATGGAGATATTGACATTTGGATTACACAAGCCATGCCTTTCAGACCAGGGAGCCAGCCCTTGCATGTGCATGCGGGAGAGTATGTCATTACAAATGAGGCTGGAGTCAAATGAGCGGTAGATTTCTGTATTGGAAGGCATGGTCTTTTCAGAGCAGACTGCTCATTTTAAAGGGAGTAGAGTTCTTAGCTTGATATACATTCAACAGACTCTACATCTTGACTTAAAAGAGTGGATGGCATTTCAGAGTTCATTCCTTGACTTTTAAGTAGGGAGGGGCAGAGGGAGAGGGGGAGAGAGAATCTCAAGCAGACTCCTAGCTGAGCACGGAGCCCAACGTGGGGCTCCATCTCACAACCCTGGGATCACGACCTGAGACGGAATCAAGAGTCTGACGCTCAACCGACTGAGCCACCCAGATGCCCCTAGGTTATAGGCATTGTAACTAGGAAGACTTAAGCTGACTCTGCTCAATCTTTTAAGATATGTGTCAGGATGTAAAAGCTTCGAAACCCGCCTGACAGCATTTCTTATCTATAAGCTGAAGAATAGGACATTTTAATTGAGGGTGCTATTCGTTGAGCAGCTACTGTGTGCCCAGACATTATGCTAGGTATCCTAGATATTGCTAATGCAATTCCCAGTGCAGCCTTTTGGGATAAGCATTACGTGTGTTCTGACAACAGCGATCACGATGTTTCTTCCTTACAGGATTTTGGGCAATAATTAATGACACTAAGCAAACAAACAAAAATCATGTTCCAAAGTAGGGATCAAATTCTACTTCTTTTGAGATGTAATCTATATATAGCTTTAAGATGACAGGGTTTTTTTTTCCCCCAACTTCCACCCATTAAATTTTTATGAAACCGTTCCTCATCTATTAACACATGGCGTATATATTTCAATATATTGCGGTTCCCCTTCAGTGCTTTGGCATGTGACTTGGAAAGACCAGATGGTGTAGTTGAATATTTATGGGCTTCAGGGTTAGAAAAATACTGGATATATAGAATCTTGTCTACCTTGGATTGGCTGTGCAACACTGAGCAGGTTATCTTACCTCTTCTAAGCCTATTTCTCATGGGAAGAATGGAAATAATCTCACAGTGTTCTTACGAAGATTAAATGAAATAATGTAAGGTGACTCATCATGGGGATTAACAAACATTGGGTAATATTTTAAATGACATATACTTGAACAACAGCGTGCAGAATAATTGTTTGTAAATGCCAGTCCCTGCATCTGTTACAGAAAGATTAGTTTTCTGAAAAGTGTGAATGGAAATAACGTTAGGGCAGTAGACTTTTCAGGGATATCTGGTAAGATCCATTGTGAACAAAGGGAGTTAGTGAACTTCTGTTTTGTTCTTTTCACACTAAAGGAAAAAAACCCTGAATTGCTAAGGATGAAGTCAGTGGCGTCAAAGGACACTGAAATACAGAAGCACATGGATAAAATAACATTCAGTTTGTCTGACTCTGGTGAAAAAATAGAAACCAGTCGGAGGTGGACTGAAAGGTCTTGGTGTGTGGATTGCTAGCTTTTAGAACAAGTGAAAAACAATTTTGTCTCAAGCCCTTATTTGCAGTGAGGGGAGCATTTAATAAGGGAAATGTGTTTCATGCAATTTAGTTAGCATTTTGTTATGGATTGAAAGTTTGTGTCCCCTCGAAATTCATGTTAAAACCCTAATGCCCAATATGATGGTATTGGGAGATGGGCCTTTGGAAGGTGAATAGATCATGAGGGTAGATCCCCCATGATGGGTTTGTGCCCATTTGTGAGAAGGGGAAGAGACACTAGGGCTCTCTTTCTCCACTCTGTGAGGATATGGTGAGAAGCCAGCTATGTCCAAGCCAGGAGGAAGGCCCTCCCCAAGACACAAAGCTGCCAGATCCTGATCTTGGACCTCCCAGCCTCCAAACTGTGAGAAAGAAATTTCTGTTGTATAAGCCGCCCAGTCTATGGCATTTCGTTATAGCAGCCGAAGCTGACTAAGACACACTTAAGGAGCTGCTGTTATGCAGAGTCCTCTTAAGCCGGAGGGAGCAGCCCAACCCAGAAGCCAATGAAGCCGAGACTGATTAAAATAATGCTGTACACAGAGGGGTGATTAATTTGCTGTTCATGCACAGGGCAAGAAACCATTCATTCTGGCTGGGATGATCGTACAGGATCGTACCCTATGAGCAGGGCTTGAAGAATGTGAGGGATTTGTATCTCTGGGGTGTGATGGCTTCAGAGGGGTAAGAACTTGTAAATGGGTGCAGAGAAGAGGCTACCCTACAAATAAATGTACTGACCAAAGATGACAAACCGAAAAACATAGGCCAGGTCAAATGCAATAGCTTTGGTTCTGTTTATCTTCTTGCTTCAGATTTTAGTCTGGCAGATCTGCAGAGAAAGGGAGCAGAGTTTCTTGGTCATTAGAGAAGCATCATTGAATAACGTGTTTTTCTGTTGATAAGCTGGGAATTCCTTAGTGCTCCTGACATCAGCATTGCCCCAAAGCCAAAGACATTTGTTGATGTTTACTAAAGACCTTTGAAGTTTCTTTTCACATTGGCTCCACTGTTAATAAGTGGTATACTAGCATATTGTAGGTGTAGGATTTTTCTTGGTTTCTGGCTGAAAAGTCTATGGGAATGATTTTTTTTAAGATTCTCAAGATTTTTTTAAAGATTTTATTTATTTATTTATTTATTTATTTATTTATTTATTTATTAGAGAGAGAGAGAGTGAGAGAGAGGGAACATGAGCAGGGGGTGAGGCAGAAGGAGAAGCAGACCCTCTGCTGAGCAGGGAGCCCGATGCGGGGCTCCATCCCAGGACCCCAGGATCATGACCTGAACCCAAGGCAGGTGCTTCACCGACTGAGCCACCCAGGTGCCCCTTGCTCAGTCATTTGTATGTGCTTATATATCTTCAAATTCTTTTTTTAAATTTAATTTCAATTTAATTAACATATAGTGTATTATTAGTTTTAGAAGTAGAATTTAGTGATTCATCAGTTGCATATAACACCCAGTGTTCATTCCATCACAGCCCTCCTTAATGTCCATCACCCAGTTACCCCATTCCCCCACCCCCCTCCCCTCCAGCGACCCTCAGTTTGTTTCTTGGAATTAAGAGTCTCTTATGGCTTGTCTCCTCTCTGTTTTCGTCTTATTTTTCCTTCCCTTCCCCTAAGTTCATCTGTTTTGTATCTTAAATTCCACATATGAGTAAAATCATATGATATTTGTCTTTCCCTGACTGACTTATTTTGCTCAGCATAATACCCTCTAGTCCATCCATGTCACTGCAAATGGCAAGATTTCATTCTTTTTGATGGCTGAGTCATATTCCATTGTGTGGAATATCTTTATCCATTCATCTGTCGATGGACATCTGGGCTCTTTCCATATTTTGGCTGTTGTGAACATTGCTGCTATGAACATTGGGGTGCATGTTCCCCTTTAAATCACTGTTTGTGTCCTTTGGATAAATACCTAATAGTGCAATTGCTGGGTCATAGGGTAGCTCTATTTTTAATGTAAATCACTGTGAGTTAAAGATGTTTGAATTTTGTCATTCATGAATCTCTGTCTGGTTCTCTATCTCTAATTAAAGAGTGTAAATAAAATGCCCAGGGCTCCTTCACAGTCATTCTTCTCTGCCAGGCCAGCAGGATGGCCAACTCGAGCATCTTTTCCTGTCTCCTTAAGCCATTGTATCCTCCCCACCATGGCAACTACCTACCTTAGAAAGCTGAGAGCTTCCAATTAACTCACTTTTTTTTGCTTTCTCATCATGAGAAGGTTTATGTAAGCAGTAAGCAGGTATAAGCTGTGAAGTTTTGTTCAGACTGAAGGGATCTAAGATTAGACAAACTGTGGTAGGGGACCCGCGTCTGGACACTCATGCTAACAACTTCCCCTCCTCGTACATTGACATTTTCTTCGGCCGTACATGCTTTGATGATTTTAAACATTTCACTTGTCTTTCGACTGATTTATAAGATGACAGATGCTGAGTCACCTGGATGAACAGTTTTCTTCTGGAAGAATCTGAAATGTACACAGGGCCTTCTTGTTGAAGTTCAACTGCTTCAAATGCAGGGCTGTATTTGCGGTCATGCTCAACAGTTATTCATTTAGGAGGTGATTTTGCTATTTTTGGAGAAAAGGGGAGCAGAATAAATGGAATTGCTTTCGATTCCAGAAATCCACTTGGCTCAGTAAAGAGCTGACATGCTTTATTGCAGTTTTAGTAAATTGATAACTTACAGTGGATACTAATTTCCTGTTTGTTGGGTTTCCTTGGGCAGTGTCTAGGGAGTCCGCAAGGAGGCCGGGGCTGTGAGGGTTATGTGGAATTACATCCTGAGAGGGGCGCTTGGGAGGCACTCTGGAGATCTACCTCCTCCACCTTCCTGTCTCTGGTCCTGCTTTTCTTTTCCTAGAATTCCTCAGAGCTTGAAATCCCAAGATTCCTGGGAGGAAATCCTTTGCGAAGCACATGGTAGGTGTGCTATAAAGTTGATTGCACCAATAAATAGATAAATAAATAGTTGAATGACTGAGTAGCAGGGGGAAGTGGAAATGATGGATTTTGTGGAATGAACAGATTTCAAATCATCCTTAGAATTTTCAAACTTTGACTCATAGGAGTTGATATCTTGAGCTAAGAAAACATCTAGTAGTTCATAAATAAAGGGCTATCTGATTTCTCTTCCTTATCTAGTAACAATGGAGCTCCTGCCTTTGGGTCTTTTGCCCACTATCCAGTGATTTGATAATGGGTGGTGAACCTAAGGAAGGCTGGGAAACTTTAAGAAGATACCAAGTTTCACTTCCTTTTTGAAAAAAAATAAATTAAGCTATTTCCCATTAAATCATTTTAATATGCCTATGTACTCTATTATGATCCTCGACACTGCAGTAAATTCTGTTTTGAGAGTCTTTGGCCAAAACTTACATTTTGCATTCACTTACATGGTCTGGAGTGTTTCTGACCTGTGGGTGGGAAGTGACGTCAGCAAGCTCTCCTCTTTGTCTGGGACAAGCTTAAGCTGTACAACAGCATTCCTCCCGAGTGATATGTGAGTTGGGCCTTCATCACCTGCTCCTCCTGCCAATATATTTTCCACATCTGTCCTCCCAGTCACCCGAAGATTTATTCTACATGCCTGATGGCAAAATATCTTTGCACCTGGGGGACTGAAGCCTGTAGAACATCGATCTCATCTTCTTCCTTTGACACAAGTCCATTAGCTTCATCTGTTTTGAGGACAATCCCGACTAAGAGCCTATCTGATTTTACTTCTTTGGGGACCTTTCAAAATCTCAAGGTTATTGAGAAATTGGCTTTGTGTGAAGCACGTTGCCATCTGCTGCTGGCTTCTAATCTCAGATCCATTTGAGAGATCTGCCAGGCTAGATTTATATAGACGATTTAACTGATTATGTTTCTTTCCATTTAACCCAAGAGCACATAGTTAGGTTTCTCTTTCGGCATCATTTGCCTAAATATCTCACCATTTCAGCTATTTTGGGGGGACATAGTGTTTACGTACCGTCCATGGTGAGAAGATGTAACATACAACATGTGTATATTTGAAGTCCTAAAATAATAACGCAAATGAATACAGAGCCAGAAAGCAAACAGGG
Organism: Mirounga angustirostris; assembly: GCF_029215605.1. NCBI lineage: Eukaryota > Metazoa > Chordata > Mammalia > Carnivora > Phocidae > Mirounga > Mirounga angustirostris. The sequence continues at coordinate 10,154,874 of NW_026991711.1, read as the reverse complement.
GATTTAGAGATTCCTGTTTTGATTTGTTTGTTTTTTTTCTGTTTTAAATGAGAAAATTGAAACCCAGAGAGCTTATGCGGCTTCCTATCAAAGTCTCAAAATTAGTTTATGTTTCAGATGAAGTTTGTCTTCAATTTCTAAATCAGCTGTAGCACTGAAGTTTTGGTGACCATTCATCTATTTCTCAGATTTTGTTTTCCTCCTTGATAAATAAGTGATTATTGAAAAAGTTATGAACATTATTTTTTAGTAAAAATTTGAAAGGTGTCAAAAAATATAATGCTCTAGTCAGAGTGTATAACTCTATAACTCTCTACACACACCTACATATAGATACATACATGCCTCTACACAGATAAATATGTTTACATATTTGTATTATGTTTGATGTTGTTATATTACATACGCTTCATATACACTTTCCCAAATACAAAGTGCTAACCTTAGAGCCAAGAAAACTCTCTCTGGAAATGTATCCTAAAGAAATAACCCTGAGGAGGGAAAATGCTATATACCTGAAGATGCTTAATGCATTGATGCCTAAAATAGTGAAAGTTGTAGGCAAATTATTTATTCAATAGTATAAAATAAATTTATAGCACATTAGCATAGTGTGATAATAGTCATTAAAATGATAAATATGAAGGCTTTGTATGTATACATACAAAATCAATTTTAAAATCAATCAGTTTTAAAAACTCAAACTACTATTGTATGTCTACTCAACTCTCAACTATGGGAAAGGTATGGATGCAAACATTTCATATTTCTGTGAATTACTAACTGGGTGGGGTTGGTAAAATTTTAAGTACTTTTAAATTTTTCTGTAATTTAACATTGGTTTATAATGCAGCGTGATTACAACAGTATGATACATACTCTCCAGAAGTAGGAACATATTAGTTGACAAGGGAATGACAAGGACACAGGCAAGGGGTGTAGTTTTCTAGTACCCGTGACAATATTCCTAGCTGGTCAGGGAAGGTTTGGAACCCTCAGTTGGGCTTTCACGTCCATAAATTGATCAAGGAAGCATGGAAGGTTCTGACTATTTTTTTTTTAAAGATTCTACTTATTTATTTGACAGAGATAGAGAGAGCACAAGTAGGCAGAGAGGCAGGCAGAGGGAGAGGGAGAAGTAGGCTCTCTGCTGAGCAGGGAGCCCGATGCGGGACTCGATCCCAGGACCCTGGGATCATGACCTGAGCCAAAGGCAGCCGCTTAACCAACTGAGCCCCAGGCGCCCCGGTTCTGACTATTTTTAATTCTCAATCATATATTCCAAATAAGGGGCACATGGGTGGCTCAGTCGTTAAGTGTCTGCCTTCGGCTCAGGTCATGATCCAAGGGTCCTGGGATGGAGCCCCACATCGGGCTCCCTGCTTCTCCCTCTGCTGTTCCCCTTGCTTGTGCGTGCTCTCTCTCTCTCTCTTTCTCTGACAAATAAATAAAATCTTTATATACATATATATACATATATATATTCCGAATAAATTAATTTTTTTTTGAGAGAGAGAGAGAGTGTGCATGACCTGGAGGCAGGGAGGGGCAGAGGGAGAGGGAGAGAGAGAATCTTAAGGAGGCTCCAGGCCCAGTGTGGAACCCAACACGGGGCTCGATTTCATGACCCTGAGTTCGTAACCTGAGCCAGAATCAAGAGTCAGATGCTTAACCAACTGAGCCACCCAGGTGCCCCAAATAAATTAATTTTTTAGGAAGACTGTTGACTCCAAAATATTTCAGTAGCAGGAATGATGACTGGGACAAACCCCCCTGGTGTCCATTCCCTAGCAATATGTGATATTGAGGTCACAGGAGTGGTAGGGACTGAGTCCGCTATTGGCATAACCATGAAACAGCTCACATTTGTTTCTAGCCCCCACCCAGGTAATGTCCTATCTGTATTCCAGCAGACATAAACATAGTCACCTCTACCCCAGGCTTAATTTTCTTTTCCCGCCCTGGAGTCCTCTCATCAAAATGTGCTGTCCTCATTCCGTCCTTTCAAGGATCCTCAGGACTTACTCTGTATGTGGGTGCCATTCCTCAATGGTTCTGTTGCTATTTGTACATCAGTATTCTGGCTAGGTGCTCTTTTTGCTCAAAAAAGAGGTAACTAACAGAGGGAAGGAAGACTTTTTCCAAGCAAATGATTTTTTTGGTACTTTTCACATCCTACCGCATTGGGGGCCTACCTCACATAGTGTGGGCCCAGGTCAGGGAGGTGGAAGAAGATTAAAAGTGTCTGTACTGGGAGCTACCAGGGATGTGTGGGATTTCATGGTCTGTGTCTGGGACATGATTAGGAAGAACCTTTCCCATTCTGGTAGGTAAACTTACATAGTTTACGTAACAGGCATAACTTCCCTTTATCTTGAGACAAGGACTCTAGGTCAAAGGAATTCATCTAGATAAAAGTTAATATCCTTTATCTTACAGTGTGTATTTTGTAATAGAGGAGGACATTTTCAAAAGCTTTCTTTGTCTTATGTTGGTTTTCTTAGTGCTCTTAAATGTTCCCACCAGCCTGTTTCCAGAACTTCTCTACATGCAGACACCCTTGCCCTAAATCTCTGTTTCCTAGTCTGTATTATTTCAGAGTTACTATTTCTCATGGAACATTTCTACTGGAATGATTTGCTAATATCTAAAAATTAACATGTCGAAGTCAGGGTTCAAAACATATTTCTGTTGCAAAATAACAGAGAGTAATCAGTATGAAATTTCACACCCTTAACAAATCCCGTTTGCTTCAGAGGTAGATAAGCTCCCAGACAGGGCAGTGGCCAAGAGGGATGGAGCCCCCGGCTGGCGTTCCCTTTACCTGAGCACCAATCTGGGAGCCAGCAAATCATTTAACTTCTCACACTTCAAACTCCCTGTCTGTGAAAGGAGTAAAAATCCCTGTTCTATGATTTTAATACTGAACAATACACATAATTGTGCTGGGGCTGCATGATAATTAGCATGAATGATAAATGGCTTGCCGTGAATGGCTATGATTAGTTATAACCTACAGAGAAGAAATGTATTTTTAAGTCTCTCCTCTTCTTATTCTATTGGATTTTCCAGTACCAGTAATCAGTGTCAGTGGCATCTGATTTTTCCTCTGAAATCTTGCATCCTCAATTTCTTTCTCTCCATTATTTTCATTAGCATAGTGGTGATCACCCATGGACATACATGTTAAAGACCATTATGTTGAATAATATTTCCCACAAAACAAATTCTCCCTCTTCTGAGTCTATGGTTGGCTGTCCTCACCTACGTCCTCACTCTTCATCCAGTGAAGATACTTTAGTGTAGCTTCCTGCGATGTCCTGAAGAAAGGCGTCCTTAAAAACCTAGAGAGGAACATGGAGGAATGAAGGAAACAGGATCTATGCAACAGGATTGGACACTCTGGGGGTTGGAGTCTGGGTCACCACGGCCCAGGGGGTCTAGAAAGCCAGAGCAGTCCTGGGGAGCCTGGGAGAGGTAATGGACACAGTTGGAAAGGCTCAGGAACCTGCCTGTCCAATGGGAGTTCTGATGCAGAGGGGGAAGAGAGGGAAGGGGCCTTATAGGATGGAAGAATCTAGAACTGAGGCCACGTAAAGTGGTCTATCTCTGTAAGTAAATTCACCTGACAAGCATCATATTCATTATAACTAACATTAGTTGACCACCACAAATATGCAAGCACCAAGGTAAATACTGTAAAAGGATTATTTTATTCCTCACATTATACATTTTAGGTAAAGTCTTTTTAAATTCCTAAGTCATAGGTCAAGAATCTAAGGCCTAGAGAGTTTAGGAAACTAAGGTGCATGCACACAGGGAGTGGTTGATGGAGCCAGCTTTAGGAAATGGATGTTTTCGGCACAAGGAGAAGACATTTTCTTTCCCCTTCTGTTTTCCTCACAATACTTACCCCATCCCCACAATGTATACTTGCCATGTTGATTTTTCCTATTGAGGTGGGCCAGGGCCCTTAAAACCACGAAGGCACTGAGACTCCAAAAGTTCTATGTAATTGAGCAAACTAGTCATAGAGCTAAGCTGGAAATGAAAGAAAAACTTTGATTCTGCGTGGTGCATTTTCATTTAAATTGGCCACGTGGAAGGCCCGCCCAAAGGCGCTCTGTGTCCCACATGGCCTGGCCCACGTCTTCCTGAGCTGAGAGTGTGTGGTGTCCCTGCTTCCCCCTGTGGCCATGTAGCTCCCTTAAGGGTGCGGTCCCTTTGGATAATGACTGAGTGGTCTCTAGAGAAATTATCTGGAAATTGATTCTGGTGTTAAGGAGTCCTTGAGAGAAATAGCGTTCCTCTCTTTTTTCAAAGTAATTCAGCTGAGATAGATTTTCCTTTCAGGCAGCTGCAAAATTCCCTGCTGTCAAGTTCAAAGACGAGTGTTCCTTATGTAGGGTTTAATACTTTGACAGTTTCAGTAGAGGTGGGGAGATTTTGATGCCAACCTCTGACTGGGATGTTTTTCCAACAGCATCTGGTTCTGTTGTAGGATTTCTGTCAGTAAGGTTTTCCGTTCAGTCATACGATTTGGTACTCCTGATATTCACATCCTAATTTAATTTATCTGATCCATCACTTAAAATTTTTGTTGCAGTTCTTTTAATTTAGGACTGAAAAAAAAATGTTCTCTACCTGAGACCTCATATGACGTCTATTGGGAATGGTTTCCACTTTCAACTTACATTTCCCTTGAAATTCCACTGGCTGGCCTAAGTTTCCACGTGTGTGATGAGAATTCTCTTGTATAAAGTGTGACCATTGTATTTCCTTTGCAGATGTAAGTCTGCTTTTTTTTTAACTTCTCAAATAGAATGCATAGCCAAGACTGTTAAAATATTATGTAAGGGGTGTCTTAGGGTGGAAATATGAGGTATATTTTTGTATAAATATAATACATGACAATTATTCTTTTATATATCATTTAATACCTGTGAAATACCTTTATACATTGGTTTGCTTCCCCAGGACATTTGGGAAGGGGTGCTATTTGTGTTAGTTTATGTCTATAGATCTGTCGTGAAGTACTCAGTGAGATTCATTTAGAATTCAAGTAATTTGGTTCATTGTGGATTTAGGATTTTACAAAAATAAGAGAATTAATTAAGAAGAGGTGAAACATCATCCTGTTTAGAAATATACAGGTGATCTGGGGCGCCTGGGTGACTCAGTCCATTAAACGTCTGACTTTTGATTTCAGCTCAGGTCATGATCTCAGGGTCACGAGATCGAGCCTTGAGTTGGGCTCTGAGCTGAGCATGGAGCCTGCTTAAGATTCTCTCTTTCCCTCTCCCTCTGCCCCTCCCACACCTCGCACACACATGCACTCACGCTCTCTCTCCAAAAAAGAAAGAAGAAAGAGAGAGAGAAAGAGAAAGAAAGAAAAAGAAAGAAAGAAGAAGAAAGGAAGGAAGAAAGAAAGAAAGAAAGAAAGAAAGAAAGAAAGAAAGAAAGAAAGAGAGAGAAAGAAAGAAAGAAAGAAAGAAAGAAAGAAAGAAAGAAAAGAAAGAAAGAAAAGAAAAATATACAGGTGATCTAAATAATGTATTCAGATGTGTACTTGTATGCATGGCTATGATGTATGAGTCAGCTTTCTAAACTGCCAGTCATACCTCCTTGAGCTTCAGATAGGGGTTTCGCCTTGGTTCCAGAATGTCCTCCCCCCAGCACAAGCTTGCTTTGCGTTGTCTGTGTCTTTAACTACATTCTGGTCATTCCCTGGCTATCTGCAAAAATAAGAGCTTCAGACTCCTTTTGCTGTTACCCCACATCCTTTTTTTGGTGCTATACAACCTCTACCCCATTGCTAGATCTTGCACCTGTTGGTCCTACTGTTCTTTTAACCCTAGCCCATGTCTTTGCACCAGCAATTACATAGGCACCTGATGCAAAATTTATTGTATCAACAGCACAGATAGCTGCAAGGGTGACTGCTTTACTGGGAAGTCTGTCCGGTGTTTTATGGTTTTATCTGGGGCAAGAAAGAAGACTGCTATCACTGAAATATTCTTTTCTTTGTGTTCGTATTTCCCCTTTCATTTTCTTTTTTTCTTTGTAAAGATTTTATTTATTTATTTGAGAGAGAGTGCACACTCGCACGAGTGGGGGGGGGCAGAGGGAGAAAGAGAAGCAGGCTCCCTGCTGAGCAGGGCTCCCGACCCAACCCTGAAGAGAGGCTCCATCCCAGGACCCTGGAATCACACCTGAGCGGAAGGTGGATGCTTAACTAACTGAGCCACCCAGGCGCCCCTCCCTTTCACTTTCATTATAAAATGCCTTGATACAATTTTGGAACTAGATCAGAGAGAACAAGGCAAGTCATCTAGAGTGACCACTTCTGGCTTGGACAGTAAATTCCTCATGTTGTCCCTATCCTCTTAATGTGAGTCACATACAAATGAACAGACTTTGGCAGTTGATTTTTCTACTTGTAATCAGATACCCCCAGAGGGATCATTCATGGATGACCCTGAAAAAGGAAAAAAAAAATACGTGTGTTTGGAATCTTTCATAAGAGTAATTGGGCAAGAGAGGAAGAAGAGATGAGAGGTGGCTCAGGGCTTGGGTGTCTGTGTATTTTGGTTTGTTTCTCGGATGGAACCCTGTGCCTGGAACACATTTCCACCTTCTGCTGTTTCAGCTTCTTGCCATAGGCTGTTAGACCTCCTTCCCCTCACTTTGGCTTTCCCAGTGGCCCCCCTGTCACCCCTCCCTACCTCTGATGCCATCTCTGGGCTGCAGGCTTGACCTGGAAGCACCAATTCCACTCACCAAAAGAGGCCCACTAGATACTCAAATTCTCTGTGGTCTCTCAGGATAGAGCCATAAGGATACAGAAGTAGGTTCAAAATAGCCTTTATTTGATCCATTTTCACCATTGCCTGCAGGCTTCAACTAACTAGCATCAAGTCCAATAAAATGTATCATGAAGTATCTCTTTATAAATTGTTTTCTTGAATTGTTATGAACAGAGCCCTTTGGATCCCTATTTATAACAGTGTGGTTAATGTAGTGAAATTCCTGCTGACCAATATTGGAAGTGAAAGTTTCATTTATAAGGATGTAATTAAATAAAACATTGCCAAGTTAAAAATGTCATGTTACTCTTTGTCAATCAGGTTCATTATGCTATATTATTATATTTGTATGGATCCTTTCTTCTGGGGAGCTTAATGTTCTCTCTGAATATTAAACAACTGCCATGAAATTCTTGTGAGGTTATTATTCTTCCAAATTACATAAAATTTGAAAATCACTTACTAATTAATCCTTCTGAATCTCTCACAAGTAGGGAGAACTCAAGTAGATTTACCCATTGGAAAAGGAGGTCCCCTTTCCCGATGTTGAGTTGGTCAGAGCATCCCCTACACTTACCTTTCATTTCAATCAGACCTAGATGTAGAAGAGGCATCCTGGTGATGGTAGCATTTATAGCCTTCAACAGCTTTTTCCAAACAAATAATAATCAGAACTACTTGGGCACATGCGTAAGTCCTTTGGGAACTCCATGTCTAGCAGAGAGATTTGAATTGACTCCAGTATCCAGTTTGGAAATGCTTTGGACTTTTTTAGGACAAAAGCAAATAAAGCTTGGAATCCTACCCCAGTTTGTTAACCCAGTTGAAATCGCTCACAATTTAACTTAATTGCTCTTCCTGCTTCTTCTTGACAGTAAGTAAAATAATAATGAAGAGTTATTTTTAAACAGCAAAGTGGTATATATCTCAGTGGTTATTATTGTGATTATTACCAGGTGCCTCTGGTTCTGTTTCATGGCAGGGACGGAGTTTGGTTTGACTTGAGTTCCCCTCTTATCTCCTGCCATTTGGTTGGATGTCTTCAGCCTGTCATGCCTTGCTTATATTGTAGGTCCTGGAATTTGTTCTAGGAAGCATTCAAGTAGCCTGGATTTGATTACTCTTCTGGAGGGAAATCAGGTGAAACGGGGAGATGGTGGGAAGTCCTTCCACAGTTCCTGCTCTTTCTGTGACAGCTCAACCTCCTGGAAACTCCTGCATGCCCTGAAGTCTACTGAGCACTCATAATAGTGGTTGACCATAGTAGAAGGAGTTGTCAGGCTGTCCCCGCCATCCACTGCTCATGCTGCCAACCCTACTTGGCCAGCTCATCCTCTAGGTCTCAGGGTCCTGATGGGTGTGACTCTGCGGCATGCAGTGTCCTACCATTCTTTCAGTGATTCAGTTTCTAGACAAAACTGAGGAACCGCTTTCCCAATGAGAGTCCAGGTGTCTGATACTGACATCCTCACTTGAAATGCACTGCTTGTAGGAGACCAAAGTGAAATCTTGTGCGAAGACAAATGACGCTTAGATATTACCCAGCAAGTGTTCTGGAGAATTGCATTACCCCACAATGCCCCCTAAAGTCACTCTCCACTTATAATTTCTGGTTGAAAGATCTGTAAGTGCTGTATGACCTTGGGCTCTACCTTCCGCTGGGGTCGGTTTCATACATAAAATGCATGGTATTGTTCATTGTTGGGCTTCCATAAGGTCAAGATTTCTCCAATGTCTGTCTGATGGGCAAGGTCTAGACCAGTGGTTAGCAAACTATGGCTTGGAGGACATATGTTGCCTTACCAGTTTCCTGAAGTGCCTCATGATCTAATTTTTGGAAATCCCTTATCGTAAAGATGAAGAAACTGAGGACCTAGGATCAATTGTAAGCCCGTTACATTCTCTTAGTCTTCATCTATCCCTTTCCCCAAGGGCTCCAGTGATCTGTCTGAACAGAAAGGACTACTTAGATTTGTCCCATTAGTGGAATCAAGTGGATGCGGGCAAAACAAAGTGAGATTTGGGCTGGCTCCCAAGGGGACACCGTCATTTAAGGATTGATTGGATTTCATAAGTACACGCTGAAAAAAAAATTGCTGCTCTTTGACAGGTGGCCTTATGTAAGATACATACTAAAGCTTTTAACAGTCTTTAAGTTTTATGTAAATTAGTATTTTTATTCTCCAATTTAAAAAATTGTGTTGTTAAATAAAGCACAGATTAAGAAAATCACACAAAATCATATATAACATAATGCATTATTAGAAGGTTCAACTCTTAGGCAAAGACATTGAAGTCTGAAGCCACACCAGAAACCATGTGCCCCATCCCAAATCTGACCTCACTCTCTCGTTTCAGAAGTAACCAGTGTCTGGTGCCCATTCCTTCATTCCTTTATTCATGATCTGACGAGCATTTCTAGAGTACCAGGCATACATCAGCCTTTTCTCCTCCATTGGAAACATTTAGAATGGCATTTTAGGTTTCTAAGACATAGTTGTAAATATATTTGATTCTCCTGAACTAGAAACTGATTCTTAAGAACTACTTTTATGGCTGATTTGATTATTTGGGCATAGATAGGCTGTTTCATCTATTTACTAATTAAATACATTTTTTACAACTGTTAATACTCGGTGCCTTGTGTTGACAATGATGAGACAAATATGAATAAATCAAAGTATTTGTTTCTACAGTGCTTATTCTGAAAGGCCAGAAGACATAATGCAAAGAGAATGTTACTAGTAAAAATGTCAGAGGCTCTTTTCCCCCAGATTCTCATATGACTGGTTACAGCATTTGAGACAGAAGGAAAAAGCGAAATGATCTGGGATGTTTCTTTTCTCCACTAGCCATTCCCTGGGAGAGGAGAGAGAATGAGGTGAAATGAATTGGATTGTTCCTCAGTCTTTTTCCATTATACCTCTCCGTTGACAGATTATATCCTTTAACAATTTATTTCCCCTGATTTAAATGCAGTGCTCCTGGGAATTTATTTTATGTGTACCCAATAAAACAGCATTAATCTGATAGTGGTTTGTTTAAACTGGCACAAAATTGGAAGCAAGTGCTATTTTCAACCTGCCAGATGTCATATTTGGTAAAAGAAATATGGGATAATCAATTTTAAAGTCTCTAGGGTCTGACTATACTGTAAAATTTAGGGAGGTAAAAATAAGGATCCAGAATACCAGAAGAAATAAAGTTAGCTCTAAGCACTTTTTTCTCTAAATATGTGAACCCATTATTTTTCAAGACTTTGTAGTGATGGTCAGGGGTGGAGGCTTTCATCTGCGTGACCCCTTCAGACACTGGGCTATATTAGGGGTTTCACCAGGTACCTACTGCTCAGAAGGGACTCTTGGACCTGTGGAACAATGTGAAAAGAATTTGAGCTGAGAGTCAAGCCTCAGGGAATGGGAGGTAATATTCTGAAATAATGAAGGAAAACATACCAGGTTCCTCCTATGAGGTCTGGGACCAATGAAAGAACTCCAAGTGAGTTGGGAACTCACCCTTTACCTGAATGGAGGCCACATGTCTATCCATGGTTGAATATGACACGGATGGGCAGCTCTGAAATGACCTCTAACATGGCCGTGGAGGGATGGATGTATCTCAACATTATCAAAAAATAGGAACCACTGGAAACAGAGAACTAGTTTCTTTTGGGGGGCTTTGTTCCTGGTGGGGAAAAATCCTCCCTTCTACAGCTAAAACCATAGGGATGTGACAAATGACAGTGCTGGGACTGTCCTCTTGCTGTTAAAGGTGACAGAATAGAGTCTTTGGGTAGCAGAGCAAGCAGCACATGGTGGATGGTCACTGGGCAGAGGAAGAGCATTCAAATCTGGGTATTTGTAAATTCTGAAGTTATTGCTCTAACCTTGATGCTCAGCTTAGCTTAATGTGACCTGGTAAAGCAAGGATGATGTGAGAAACTTAGATTGCATATGGGCATTCCTCCAATCTGTAAAAGATACAGCCAATTAAAAAAAAAAAAACTAATTGTAAAAGAAAACCTATTTTTTGCTGAATGTTGGAATAATTATTAAAAACAGTTTGCTTTATAAACATGTATTCCCAGGAGAGCTGTCAAAAGCATTATGGTTAGGATAGAGCCATTAAAAAAATAGAAAGATCTATTTTTGTTAGAAAACTGCTCATCCTTTCAAGGACTTGATGGAGTTACGTGTGGAGACACAAAGCAGATGGAAAGGAATCATGGCTTCTCATAGAGGAAGTCCATGAGGGATTCGAACATGACAGGCTGACTCCCAAGCCTAATATCTTAACTACTATTTTATATTAAATCTCAGGTTTGTTTTGGAGATGAAATACAGTAATAAGAGTGCATTGTAACATTATACACAAGTAAAATGCCATTAACTAATAAAATGAATGTTTTGTGCATTTCCTTAAAAATGATTAAAGTATTATCAAAATGCTCTTATCCTTACATACTAGTGTTTACAATCAGCATTTTCACAAATTTATTTTAGAAATACAAATCTAAACACGTCCTGTATATATATTTTACGTGAGGTGAGGGTATTAAAAAAAATAAATGCTGAAATAAAAAATGTTGCTTGAACATTCCACCTTAGCCGGGAGCCTTTGGTGCCTATTTTGCAGGAAGGGAATTTGAAGAAGCCAAAGTCGTATATGGCAGATGATAGCTGGCTGGCTGACTCATTGCTTTAACTTGCTTTGGTAGCTGCTGCTTCTATCTTATCTGTGTTTAAGGGGAAAATATACCTGGCAAATTTCTCTAATGTGCACTGCACTATACTTGCAGAAAATGACATATTCACATAATGTCAAAGAAAAAACAGCATCACACAGCCTTTTTGTACAATTAAGGATAATTCTATGTAAGTAGAAGAAGGTGAGGGCAAAATAGAATGTTCAGCAGGTCATCTCTCCATGAAGTGTTTAATACTGAGACATTTTGGGTGTCCATGCTGTGCTTTAAGCTGTTACCAACTCTCAAGCCTGCCTACTTATTTATTATAAACATTTAAAGCTGAGACCTTCACAAAAGGCCAAAATTAACAGTGAGTGCATTCACACAAAGAAAATGTCTCTACTGTTAGAGAGACTGTCAGCAGAATTGTCTAAAAGGGTATTTGTACTTCTCTCCAAGTCATTTGGCTTTGATAGTCAAGAACATGAAGATTCCTGTGGTAGGAGAATGCATGTAAATAGCATTTTTATCAATTTCATGAACACTTTTTGAGCGTGCCTACTGTGTCCTAGATGTGCATGTCTTTGAAGAGCTCATAGTCTAGCAGAAGATATAAATATGTGCATAAATATAGGGAGTACAATGTGATGAAATATTTGAGAGAAAGAAATGTTCTTTATGCCCTAGCAATCCTATTAGGGTGTGTCTAACTCTGCCTGGAGGACTTAGGGGAATAATAATGACTATAAAATAAGGAATATTAAAAAAATATTATTCTAATAACATCATTGTTTTATTCAATCTTTACTGAGTGCTTTAGTGTAAGTCGGGCACCGTGGTTGGTGCTGGGAATACACCGGTGACAAAATAAAACAGTGTCAAGAACAGAAAGGAGCTGAGGCTTTTGTGTCCTTGCAAGCTAACAAGTGAGCCTGGCAGTTTCATGGATGCTGACAGGAGACAGGAGGTTCCTGGGTCAGAGACAAAGGATTTTTATTACTACTCATATCACAGTAGGCAGCGTACATTTCATGTTCATATCAGTTCCTCTTCCTCCCCAGATCTTATGGGGAATTGCCTGTTGGGTCCAGGTGGATGCTGAGCACACAAGTGTGAATTTATATTTTCTGCTTCCTGGGTAGATCTTATGAATTTATACTTTATCTCAAAATTACTTGTTATGGTAAAATGTTCAAATTGTGTTACCATTGAATTACCATAAAGCTCTTTATTAGTAGTAAAAATGTTTTAATCTGCATTTAATTTTTTATTTTCAACAATAATTTTAGTATTTCCATATGATCTTAGTTTTTTTCTTCATAAATATCTGAGTTTTACTTTTCCTTTGGTAATATTTGAAATAACATTATTGAATGTATTGATCAATTTTACTAATTTTCATCAATCTATTTTCTTTATATTTATATTTTATTCTGCTTTTATTAAGGCTTTGTGTTATTTTTTCATTTTTTAAAAAATTTTATTTATTTATTTGCGAGAGAGAATGAGATAGAGAGAACATGAGAGGGGGGGAGTGGGAGAGAGAGAAGCAGACTCCCCGCCGAGCAGGGAGCCCGATGCGGGACTCGATCCAGGGACTCCAGGATCATGACCCGAGCCGAAGGCAGTCGCTTAACCAACTGAGCCACCCAGGCGCCCCATTTTTTCATTTTTAAATTTAGAGCTTAGCTGGGTTTCTGCTCTTTTATTTTATTTATTTATTTATTTGCTCCCCCCCTGCTTGTGCTCACTCTCTCTGCTCTTTTAATTCATGATTATTTAACACTATGGATCTCACTGTACACTGATTTGTTAGCATGTATATTAGGCCACGAGGTTTATATAAAACACCTGGCAGACATTTATGTCCCCAAGCAAAGAAGTTTAAACCTCTGAGCGCTTAGAATGGCATGTCTGTCCTGCCTTTTGCCCTGATCAGGGAAATAACCTGCTTCTCTGCCCAGAAAGGTGATTCTGAGTAAAAGAGATTTAAAAAGGATATGATAAATTGAAAAATATGTGATCTATAAAATATTTTTATTTTTGTACAGACCTTCCTCAGCTTATGATGGGGTTACATCCTGATAAACCCACTGTAAGTTGAGAATGCATTTAACATACGTAGCCTACGAAACATCATAGCTGGGCCTGGCCTCCCTTAAATGTGCTCAGAACACTTGCATTACCTACAGTTGGGCAAAATCATCTCACTCAAAGCCTATTTTATAGTGGAGTGTTGACTATCTCCTGGAATGCACTGAATGCTGTCCTGGAGGTCAGTGGCTGTCTGGGTACAGAGGGGTGTCACTATATGGGTTGCTTACCCTCACAATCGTGGGGCTGACTGGGAGCTGAGGCTCAGTGCTGCTACCCAGCATCAGGAGAGGACTGTATCACCTCTCACTCGCCTGGGCAAAGATCAAAATCCTAAAATCCAAGTACGGTTTCTACTGAACGCATATTGCTTTTGCACCGTTGTTAAGTCGAAAAATCATTAAGTCCAACCATTGTAAGTTGGGCACCGTCTGTGTTTTATTTTAATGCAACACATACAGGTCATTCTTATACGATGGAGTACGGTAGTGTATGAAGGAAACAAGTGGGTATTCCCCTCTGTGTCCCCAGACCCACAGCGGTAAACTGTCTTCTCAATTCCGTTACCTCCCAAGACTGTCTGATGCCGACAAAAGGCCGGATGGGCCTGAAGAACTGTCAGCCCCTGCCTTTACCATCCTCCTCCTGCTCGCTAAGTCTCGAAGAAGCCACGCTACCACTGCTTTACCCAACCGCCGAACACAGGGACAAGGGCACTTTCAGGAGGCGGCCATCCGGTTCTTCAGAGACGATTAAACTGATGGCAGCAGAAAGTGGGCTTGCTGAGACTCTGTCTGCAGGTCTGAATGGTGTTTCTGCTGCAGCAGAGCACCGTTGCCTGAGTTCCCTTTCCTGGCTTCTGTCAGCCCTGGGATGACAGTGCAGTGGGGACATGAGAGAGATCTGTTACCAAGAGGCTCCGCTACTTCTGAAGAGGTGGGTCTTCCTACCAAGTGAGTATTCTTTTGATGATGGGCCTACTGCACCGTGCTCAATGTGGAACTAACCTAAGGACATTTGAGAATACTTCAGATGTCCTGAAACGTGATAATGCACCGCTGAGCTAAACAAGACGTTCCTGATGTGTTGAATTGTCTTCCTTGGTTTGATTCAGGACAAAATGCCACGAGGCATGTCTTTCTACTTTTATATGACATCTGTGACATTGAAGATAGAAAAAACAAAATGTTAGTTGATTGTTAAAGACAAAACTAAAATATGTCAACTAGCATGCCATATTTTCTTCATTTCGCTTATTTTGGGATACATTTCTAGAGCCCTATGTGTCAGAATAGCGATGGGATTTTGATGGTAGGCATTTTTTTTTCCATAGCAACCGTGAAAGACCACATGCAGCAGGGTATTGCAATACTTGGAAGATGTGCCAAATATTCAGGGTGAAGGAGCAGGTGCATAAATGGGCAAACAGGGCACATTCAGATAGGCCATGCCGATTTCGACCCACCCTCTGCCTCAGGCTTCACAAAGCATCTCCAAGCCAGAAAACACAAGACACTCTCTTACTAAGACAAAATTTGCTTCAGGTTCAAGATCTTCTTTTTTTTTTGGCCTATGACTTGCATTTGATTTCTGATTTCCTGTGACTTGTGTGACATGTAGGATTCTTGTCTCCTGAGACCTCTCTTGACTCTGAACTGATTACCCAGTGTGACATGAAAACATGACAGCCTTTCAGTTTCTAGGGATTTGGGATTTTAAAGAGAGTTGTTTGTTTGTTCAGTAGAGATCAAGGATTTGAAGGTGTAATTGGGAGAACTAAGCTTTTCTCTATAGAAAAAGGATGTATAGACACTGGTGGCTGGGAGGGGGGGTTTGGGGTGGGGGGCAGAAGATTGGGGGTGGAGCGAGGGGGGGATGGCAACTTTGGGAGAGGAGAGGACTGCCTGGGTTGAGGAAGAGGAACTGAAGGAAGCTTGGTGGCTAAAGGATATGTTTGAAGTCTTGCCCTCTCTATGCCCCGGTAGGCTTCCCACATAGTGTACAGAGTAAACCCTTGTCCTCTTGCCCTCATGAAATCTTTAGGAAGACACTGGTTTCTCATCGATCTGATGTGAAATCAGAGCTGTTTGTTTCTCTTCTGCTTTTCCCACCAGAGGTTCCCAACTACAGTTTGTTTTGGTCTCTTCTTTTAACCCCCAAACCAAGGACAGTGCTTGGCACAGAGTGGACACCCAGAAAATACTTGTTGAACAAATAAATGACTTATTTAGAAATATGTTTATTTGATATGATTATTTACTTGTATGATTCTATTGAACAGATAAACTCCTTTTTTTCCCCTTATTTATCATCCCCGTTCAAAGAATACCTATTTCTAGTACATGCACTTTTCAGATCTTTCCTTATGATAAAAAATATAAAAATCCTTTAATATTTTTAAAATACAGAAAAATGTGAGGCAGGGAAAGCACAATTTACATCTACCTTAGGAAACCATTAGTTCTTTGACTTACGTCTTTCTAGTCATCTTCATATATGTTTTTCTATAGCTGATGTTAAGTACAGCATCGTTCCTACCATTAACTCCAGTGTTTTAAGGAGACATGAGTATAGCAAGCTCACAGAAGCATTGACACAACTAAGCTTTTGGAAAAAAACTTCCTCTTGATCCTATTGTTTTTCTAAATCTGTTTCATAAAACAGGTCATGTGTGAGACATTGCTTGCAAGGGCATCTGGGAAATGTGGTTTTTAACACATCGAACTCTTATCTGTGTATTGGTCCTTGTACTTCTATTACATTTGTCTATAACACTGAGACCTCATCGGGTGACCTCTTTCTCTATCCCACCACCCGGTTCATTTTCTTTGTAGCATTTCTGACAATCTAATTATTCACTTGTGTCTCTAGGCTGTCTCCTCCCCTAGAATGTAAGCTTCTTGAGAACAGGAATTGTGTTTCATTCATGACTACATCCACAGGACCTAACACTTTGCCAGGGCTTTACATGTTTTAGACACATTTGTTATGTGATAAATTCACCCAAAGTTGTACCTTTAGTTTCTTTCCAATTTACCACCATATGAACTGCAATGATGCATTCACCTCTTTGCACAGAAATTTTTGTCTACCTTTCTGATAATTTTCTTGGCTCAATTAATAAAAGAGGAGAGAGGGGCGCCTGGGTGGCTCATCGTTAAGTGTCTGCCTTCGGCTCAGGTCATGATCCCAGGGTCCTGGGATCGAGCCCCGCGTTGGGCTCTCCACTCGGTGGGAAGCCTGCTTCTCCCTCTCCCACTCCCCCTGCTTGTGTTCCCTCTCTCACTGTGTCTCTGTCAAATAAATAAATAAAATCTTAAAAATAAATAAATAAATAAATAAATAAAAGAGGAGAGGATCGGATGATTGTTAAGTATGGAACATTGTACATTTGCCAAAGTGCTTTATAGGAATACTGTTCCAGTTCACTTTCCTGCCAACAGTGTGTGAGAACTTCTATTTCTTCATATCATCACTGGAACTGAATGTTTTCATGTTTAAATCTTTGCTGATCTTTTGCCAGTGAATTTTAGAGGTTTATGTCATAAGTATTTTTCACGTTTTAGTATATTATAGATATTCGCTCTTGATCATATTTTTTGAAATAAAATTTACATTGTTGTGTTCTATGCTAGAAGTTTTAAATGTCTGTGTAGTCGAGCTGATTGATTCTTTCCTTAGTGATTTCTTTCATTGTTAAGAAAGTTTTTGTCCAGAGATCAGATGAATATTTTATGTTTAATCCATTGATGTCTTCAATATTTCAATTGTTTGAGATACTTCATCAAATTTATTTTTACAAACTATGTTTTAGGGGCTTTTAAAATTATCTTCTTTATCAAATTTGAAAGTGGCTCATATTAGTAGGTGCTAGAACACATCACAGGCAAAAAGAAAAAACATAAAACTAAAGTGTTTTTGTCCTATATGTTTGTCTATTTTTGTACCAGTATTAAGCAAGTATGAATATCATATTGAAGCACTCATCTTTTGTTTTAACTGTATTCACAAACGTAATTATGCCCCTGTTCTAAATGAAATGGTGCCATCAAACCTGGTTTTCTTAGCACAATGTGATTTTTTTCAATATTAATTATTATCGGATATTATTATTATTGGATGTTTGTACATGAACCTGATTGTAGGTTTGAAACTGATCACAGTGACTTCTCATAGGCAAGGTTGGATGGGGGGAATTTGATTTTTACAATGCAAGAGGCCAGTCGTCCTCAGTATCTAACTCTACAGCTATTGGAGGTAACATGCCCTCCTATAATTCCTTCAAAATGTTAACATATCCCTTAGTTGAAGCCCTTAGACTAATCTCTTTGAAAAGTACTCTTCTCAAATTTCCTGTTGCTAACTTCAGGTCAAAATGAAATCACCAATGTTTTGTAACTGTGATTAGTTGCTATAATAATTTAATTTAACAATGTGCCTACTTAGACATAGATTATGCAGTGCCCAGGAAAGAACAAAGAATATTAGAGAAATTAAATCTGTCCTCTGTTGATTTCTTGGTTTTTCTCATTTTTTCGCCTTTTTTTTTTTTTTTTGGAATAGTCATTCTCTTCTACCCTATTTTGAAAAAAACCTTCAGAAATAGGAAGATGATTTTAATTTTCAGAAATTATGAGTTTACCTATTTAGGCATGATAAATGAGAACTCTGGAAGTATAAAGGAAGAGTAACTGGGTGTAAAGTAGCATGGCAGATATACCGTAAGGGAACCCCGATGACTCACATCCTTGCATAACCCATCCTCCTTGAGTGGAACCTGGGAGTTGCCTTTAACGTGGAACATTGCAAAGGTGATGTCACTTCAATGATTATGTTAATGTATATGGCAAAGGGGACAGATTTTGCTGATGTATTTGTTCCCATTCTGTTGTCTTTGAGATTGTACTAAGGGAGATTTTACTAAATAGAACTGACCTAACCAAGTTAGTCCTTTGAAGGAAGATCCAGGCCTTCTCCAAAGTTAGAGATTCGAAGCAGCAAAGCTTTCTTCCTCCTTTGCTGGCTTTGAAGAAGCAGCGGTCGTATTTCCTTCAGCCACAGGAAAATAAATTTCACCAACAACCTGAGGGAGCTTGCAGGTGGAATCATCCCTATTTGAGCCACCAGATGAGAACACAACCAGACATACACCTTCATGCCAGCCTTCTGAACTTGGGATCAGAGAACTCAGCTAAGCAGTGTCCACACTTCTAATCTACATAGAAACTGTGAGATAATAAGGGGTGCTAAGTCTCTCTGTTTGTGGAAATTTGTTATGCTGCAACAGAAAATGAAAGCAAAGAGACTCTTCGATGGCATCAGCTTAAAGGGAGGAAAATTCCTTTTTTCTGACACCAAAATGGGCAATGCTGCTCTCAATTTACAGGTTAATTTGAATGTTGCTGTTCTAATCTGAAATTATGTCCATGTCTGAAGAACTGGCCTGGTAGTGCTTCTTTCTTTCTTTGTAGACTGTTTTTATTAAGGGATGCTGATAAAAACACCAAAGTGAATATTCTTGACAAAATCCTCCCTCTGATTAATGCTGACACTACACTTATTCCTGTGAGTTTTGAGTTCCCCTACACTTTAATTTAACTTAATTCAGTTTTGGACTATATGACCTTTGAAAAATCCTCCGAGCCCTGAGATTCTGTGATTCTGTGACTTATGTTTAAGGACTAAGATGTTTTTGATTTTGTCTTTGCTGGGTGACTCTGCATTTCCCCCTCACTTCTACCTGCTCAGGGAACTTATTCCAGCCCGCGTTCCTCTTTCCATTCCCATTCTGGATCCACTCCGGATCTCTGTGTCTTCCCTCTGCCACTCAGCATCCGAGACATTTCTGTCTCTTCTTCTCCCCCACCCCTTGTTTTTTTAAGATTTTATTTATTTGTCAGAGAGAGAAAGCGGCAGAGGGAGAAGCAGACTCCTCTCTGAGCAAGGAGCCCGATGTGGACTCTATCCCAGGACCCTGGGATCATGACCTGAGCCGAAGGCAGATGCTTAACCGACTGAGCGACCCAGGCGTCTCAAGATTTACCTCCCTTTAAGAATTTCTATTTTCTGCTTGACAAGTTTTAAATTTAGAAATGTGTTGCTAGGCCCATTCCTTTATGAGATTCCTGTTTCATGTTCATTTTCCTCGAGAAGAGGTGAATAAATGTACATGCCACTCTGAGTGAGCTTTGTCCTCATTGGATGCAGAGCACATATGAACATCTTGCTGGAACTATAGAACTGTGGGACTATTATTCAAAGGCTGTGAGCCAGCATGAAGATCATTCCCAGTGGACGCACCATCCTTCAAGGGCCACAAGCATTGCAGGGGAAGGTGGTTATTCTTTGACAAGTTACCTACTCTATAGGCTGAATGTTTCTGTCCCCCAAAATTCACATGTTGAAGTCCTAATCCCCCATATGATAGGATTTGGAGGTAGGGTCTTTGGGAGGTGATTAGGTCATGAGGAGAGAGCCCCCATGAATGAGATTAGTGCCCTCATAAAGGAGATCCCAGAGTGCAACCTTGCTCCTTCTGCCACATGAGGACACCACAAAATGCCAGCCATCTATGAACCAGGAAGTGGGTCCTTACTAGATGCCAAGTCTGCTGGCACCTTGATCTCAGACTGTCCAACCCCCAGAACTATAAAAAATACGTTTTTTGTTGTTTATAAGCTCCTCAGTCTGTGGTGTTCTGTTATAGCAGCCTGAACACACTAAGACAACCCCTTTTCTGTTCTGAATGCTCTGGGGCATGTGACTTCCCATCTATGATTACCTTCCCTTAAGCTGATCTACATGCCAAGGTCCTTCCCAGGCCCCGCATCTGTGCCTCATTCTCTAAAGCTAGCATTCAGAATACATTATAAGAATTGCTTGGGTGTTTCCTGCACCAGGATATAGCAGTGGCTTGGTGTCCTGCCCATGTGTGTGGCAGGAAATACTTTCATTTGTGCTGCTGAATTCATTTTGTCTGGGATTTCTTCCTTCCCTAAAAATCTTGCATTCTTTTACTTAACAAACAGGTAGTGGGGGATGATGCTATTCCAGGGAGTGGTCAGAGGGCTATGGAAGGTATAAAGATGAAAAAGAGTTGCCTTTCTTCTGCCAGTTGTAACAAATATGAAATATTCTGGGAAGGTGACACTGATGTCTGGTGGGTACACATCTGCTGTGGCAAAAGGCTGGTACAATGTAAGACTTGCTAAGTGAGAATTTCCTGGTATGGAGCTTGGAGACCCAGTAAACCTCCCATGTGATTCTCGCGTATACTAAAGTGTTAGATTATTACTCGGTGTCCAAATAATGTCATTTATGATGATGATGATGATGATGATAAGAGAAAATACCAAAATTCCCCCCATTTTTTTATTATGTCTTTAAGAAAATATTATCATTTCAATTAAAGGGAAATTGTATACTCCTTTAAATGATTTTTATTAACCAAAATTAGCATTTGGGTTAGGGCTAGAATTTCTGTGCCTTTCTAATTCT
Source organism: Mirounga angustirostris (assembly GCF_029215605.1). Lineage (NCBI taxonomy): Eukaryota > Metazoa > Chordata > Mammalia > Carnivora > Phocidae > Mirounga > Mirounga angustirostris. The sequence continues at coordinate 10,133,790 of NW_026991711.1, read as the reverse complement.
CTTGTAAGCCTAAGGCTTTTAATATGGTCTCTTAAAATTATACTTCAGCTTAATGGAGAACCATTGACCCTGTGAAATCAAGGTCTGAAATTGACCTACAAGTAATGAATTTTTAATCAGGATGTATTATTCACATCTGCAGTAATTATTTTGGACTAATAATATTCTAGATTAAAATGATTTTGGAAAATGTGTCACATTTCCTGATCTCAAAGCACAACTTTTAGCGAATAATGTGTAGTTATTTTTATTTTTCTGTGGTAACTGGGAATAAGGTACTGTCCTGAGCATATATATATAGAAGTACATTTTAAAGAAGTAGTTTTTTAACATTCATTTGTTTGAATTTAATTACATGAAATTAATACCCTAAATTGTAATACTTTCTTCATTATTATTATGTATTGCTGTGTATCATGAGATTTTTAAACATTTCTAATGCTTAATACATGTTTTCATGTAATGATATATAAAAGAGGACACTTCTGAAATTAGAAGCAAACTAGCTTGTATCTAAATATTCCTTCCTACATATCCCCATGTTTCTGCATTATGTAGAGAGATGTGCTGATTGGTTTATATAAGCTTAATAATTAAATATGCGTTTATTTTTGGATTGAAGGTAAAGGGAAATGTGCATCTGAAAATGGCCGAAACATTGTTGACATCTGTTAACAACTTGCTAAGTTCCATCATTGAAATTACCATGACTTAATATCCTCCAGTGAGTAAATGTCTCCCTTGCAAAAAGCTAATCACTTTTGGAAGTGCATTAACTCCTCCAGGTCGCTAAGGTGCTCCTTAATGAATCACATCTAATCAGTAGTAGTATTTTTTATTTGGGAGTCATTTTTAGGAGATAATTTCCTAAAGTCTCCCATTTCTTCTTTTGATGTTATTTGTGTAGCGAGAGATAAATATTTACAAGTGATGATAAATATGAAAAATTACAACTATTAATATGAAATCTTCAATTTTTTTCCTCTGTAGCTGTCATCAAAATCACCTGCATTCAATATTTGCATTTCAATTTCTCTGATATCCTTTTTTATATGAAAGTCTAGCTTTGGGTCTGAAACAACCCCTGAAAATATTATCTTAAAAACATTAAGACATGTGAGCACAATCTTAGGTACCTGAACTTGGGTGACTTCAGTTCCTTGCACCCAACTTTGTTCCCAATGCCCCAGGCTAGGGGAATCTGGGTTGTACTAATGAGCCCGTTAATATTGGCCACCAGAGGGCTCCCATATTCCTTCCAACTATAAAAATACAAAATGCAACCAACATAAGTTCACCATCAAATAAAAAGGATTGTAGGAATTTATGATATTGTTATCTATAGAGGAGAACTGTCTGTCCCAAACCCACTGTGTTCTTATACGAAATTACTTTAATGAACGGACTTGAGAAACTAAACACTTGCAGTAGAACAAAGTGATTAGATTGTGTGGGTGATTTTGTTTTTCTTTTTGGAGACCATGGTGTGGAGTTAAAATGCTTACTACTCGGTGACTCCACTTAAAAAATATTGACATCAGTCATTTTGGGTATAGATCCGTTGTGTATTTAGGAACGATATAAAGTATAGCTGACTCTGGTTGCTGGAGTACAGTTTTTGATCACATACTAGGTGTATTGATTATCCTGAAATAAAACTCTGGGTATTTTTGTTAGCCTAGTTTTTGATAGTACACAAAACTTTGTAGAACAAATAGTGGGCGTTAATAGGAGGAGGAATAATGTCATGAGCTATGGATATTTCCCCTGGAGAGGGAGGAAAGGATTGCTTCCCTTGAGGACCCTTCCACTGGTTCTTGGTGAGTTGTGTTAGCCTAAAACCAATCCCAGGAGCTGACGCTTGCCAGGATGACTCTCTGAGGTTCTAGAAGCAGCAGAAACATTTGTCATGTCTCTCTTCCACTATGGTCATGTTGTCTGGCACTGCCAACCTCGGTGCTGTCCATAGAGTTGATGTATGCAGGCACCTTTCTGCATTCAATAGCGGGATAGAGGGTGGAGTCTGCTGTTAATGGAAATGTTGCAATCCACAGCAGAACAACCTTGTAAAACAGCATCTTTAGGATCTCTTTGAATGCAGGTGAAGCACTTCCCATGAGTCATCCGGTTCGTCTTCTCTGTGATGTTTTTAAAGCACAGTTCACTTACCATCAGTCACTGAAAATGTGGTTTAACCATTCTACCTTTTTCAGCTTTTTTTTTTCTAGAATACATTAGTTATTACTGCTGCACTTAAATGTGCATCAAAGAGAATAACAACGTGGAAGGCCTGATTAGCTCAATTATACACCCACACCTAGATGCTGTCTTTTTTACTGTAAGACTGAAATATTGTTGCAGAAGAAAATAAAACAATCTGTTCCCTCTCTTTTCCATTATGTTCTTCTGGTCTCAGAATTATTTTGATTTTTCTTTAGAGAAAGAGAATTAAAAAATAGAGCTAATTTTGGTTTATCTTGTACTTCTTGAAATAGTTTAAACAGTGTTATGAATTCTGTTTTAATCTGGGTTTTTTGATGATCTTTCTTCAGGCAAGCTTTCTCTGAATTTTCCTCTTTCTCTCCACAAGACAGTGGTGATTAAAACAACAACAACAACAACACTCTACTCCTCAGGCTTAGATTACCATGTCTAAATGAGGCATAGATATGAAAGTATCAGAGTGTAAAGTCTATTTTGGAAATTCAAGTAGAGTTAGTGGTATTTACGACCACATAGTAACCAGTCTAGTCCAGCTCATCTCTGTGATTCACCGGATTTGGATTTGACTTCCATTTCTGCCTCAAGGAAACCTACAGTATTGCAGCTGGTAATTAACTGCACTTTGAGACCATTGATGATCTCTAGTTCAGAATAGGCATGAGCAAAACAAAAGATGAAGAATTTTTTTTGATAATGACTGGATATCACAATAACCCACAAGCTAATTATACTGTGTTTTATGTTCCTCATGGAAGTCTTTGAATTAAAAATCAAGGAAATTTTTCTGGGTTTAGATAGATTTCATTCAGGGAGGTCTTTGCTAATTGTCATACTACTTCTAATTTCCTATTATTTAGGGATGAACATATCTGGAAATATTTTAATTAATATGCCCAAACTGGTTCACATAAACTGGTTGGTTCCTAGGTTTCCTGAATAATCACTTAATTGCTGAAATTCAGCATGTTTAGATACTGCTCCAATTGCCGGTATTTACTTTTTAGAAAGAAAGTTTGTTCCTATCTGGACTATGTGAAATCAAATTGGCATAAAATGAACTTTGGCTCAGAAGCTTCTCCTGACATTTATTTGCAAACGTTTCTATGGCCAATATTCCTGGAGCCAAGGTGACATTAAACCTTGTTGGTCACCGGGGAGAAATGTGGCTTTTCTCTTCACTCATTCTGGGTGTGAGAAGAAAGGAACTACTTGTGGATATGACAACCTCGATTTGCCTCTTTCTGCCCCTAGCAATACTTGATATTTACATTTCAGTCAAAAGACAAGAAAATTGAATTCCCAGCACAGGGAGATGATGATCACAGAGAGAACCTGCATTGCCCAGCTCTTAAAACCTATATAAGTAGCTCTTCTTAAAGCCACTAATGGTACCTAGAGGACTTCTTTTCTCAGGCCGTTGATGCATATCCTTATTTTCCCCGGATTTGGCGATCTCTTTAGCAGAAAATAAAATATAAACATTACCTTAGAACACAATCTTGGCTGCTCATGCCAGTCAGTCACCTGGGAGTGCTTTTAATTCCAAAGGCTCCGGCTGCATCCCCAACCAGCGAAATCAGAATGTTTGTGATAGGAACGAGGCATCAGGATTGTAAACACCCAGGTGACTATAATATGGAGCCAAGTTCGAGACTCACTGTCTTATAAACACTATCAATATCCCTCAGTATCCCTAAATGATATCATAGTCGTACATCCAGATATGTGTGGTGGACAGGGATCTCAGTCCCAGGCTCAGATGTTCCAGAAACTCAGGTCATTTCCTTACAACCTCATTTCATTTTGCTTATGAGCTGCATACCAACTTCTCTAATTCAGCCAATGTGGTAGAGAGTTGATCTTGGCCCATTTAGGGTTCTTTCTTTCCCGAGGATTGCAAGTAAACTCCAAGGGGCTTACATGATACTAAAATGTTTGCGGGTGGGGCTGGAGAGGGAGTTGTTCTGGATTGCTGCTGAAATGCACACGAGCAGTGTCCCACGATGGATAGGTGGTCTGCTGGGTTTCTGCAGCACCGCCTTCCTACCCTGATCTATCCTTTTCCTTCTCCTGTGCCAGGTCCCCATGTGGGGCACTGAGGGGAGCTGCCTGGAGTCTGCCTTGAAACACCAGTAACACTTTCTCCTCCCCCTTCTCTCCAAACATGGGGAAATGGCTGCACCTTTGCTGTTTCTAAGAGACTGAGTGTGATGTTGAATGAGGATCTCAGGAAAGGAACCAATATTAAACTGGAGCTTCTGGTCAGCAAAACCAATGTCTCCTCTTCTTTTCTTTTATTATTATTATTATTACTGTTTTTTATTTTTATTATTTTTTAAAAAATTTTATTTATCTACTGAGAGAGAGAGAGAGAGAGAGCAGTGGGAAGGGCAGGGGGAGAGGGAGAGAGAGAATCCCAAGCAGACTCCCTGCTAAGCACAGAGCCCGATGTGGGGCTCCATCTCACCACCCTGAGATCATGACTTGAGCTGAAATCAAGAGTCAGATGCTTAACTGACTGAGCCACCCAGGCGCTCCCAGTGTCTCTTCTTCATTAGGCAGAAGCCTGTACATTGCCTTTTAGTTTATAGGTTCTTCTTAGGAACCATGAAATTATACCCCTTGTCTTTTTCAGCATGGGAATGGCTTGGTTAAAAATCATCATTAACAAGCACATTAACATAAACATTCAACTCCAAATTATTTTGCTAGATAAATCTAATTTGTCTCTGTCTTCCTCAGGTAATTCTGTCATCTGTCTAAACAGTATGAATCACCTTTAAAATTGTACCAGCTGGTGCCATCTCCAGCAGAACAGGGCAGACTTGTCTTAATCCTATCAGTACTACCTCTCTCGTCATTCAGAACCTCTCCTTAGTTATCCGTTTAGATGAATTACTTCAATTTAGTGAACATTTGAACCCAGTTCAACGGGAGAACAGTTTATTGATTAGTACCATTGCTGAGTACATATTCTCAGTTTGTCTGACTTAGGAAACCTCCAGGTATGTATCACCTTGGTCTTAAGAAAATATGACTCTCCCTTACAAAGTCCAAGTCAAATATTCATGGATAGAATTTATGTTACTATTATTGTAACAAGAATATCCATTAATTGTGTGCTTGCTAGGTGCCGGACACCATGTTTATACCTTACAAACATTGTCTTGTTTAATTTGACAGTCTCCATTTTGCAGATTAGGAAACTGTTCAACCCACTTGTTGGGTTCACTCAGCTAGTTAATTGCAGTTATGACTTGCTTCACCCTCTTAACCAGTATACTTAGACATACAGATTGAAGACAGTTTTTTTTCCTTTTTTTCAAGTTTTTAATTTTTATTTTTTAGGATTTTATGTACTTATTTGACAGAGAGCTAGAGAGCACAAGTAGGCAGAGTGGCAGGCAGAAGGAGAGGGAGAGAGAGAAGCAGGCTCCCTGCTGAATAGGGAGCCCGACGTGGGGCTCGATCCCAGGACCCTAGGATCATGACCTGAGCAAAAAGCAGATGCTTAACCAACTGAGCCACCCAGGCGCCCCTTTTTCAAGTTTTTTTAAAATTTTAATTCCAATGTAGTGAATATACAGTGCTATATTAGTTTGAGGTGTACAATACAGTAATTTAACACTTCCATATATTATGAAGACAGTTCTTGATGTTTGAAACTGACTATTGTAATCCCTTCCCCCATGCATACATGATAAGATACTCCTTTTCCTAGAAAGTAATAAACATAGAAAATAAAATTAGTGACGTGCTAAAAGTAAATATGTTCAGATTCATAATGGAATATCAATAGAAGCATGGAAGTATTTTGGGAATAAACCTTTTGAAGGTAATGTGGCAGATGCTACTGAGACCCCCACAAAAAGGATCTTGATACCCCCATGTCTGATACAGGGTACTGTGCTGAGGGGAGCATGGTCTACCCAGAGCAGCCTGATAAAAATATACGCAGTGATAGGTGTTTATTTGCGCTGTCCAATATGGTATCTTATTGACCTCTCTCTGTCTTTCTTGCTTTTGAATAAAGGGAATAAATACAAGCTTTGAAGTCAAATGAAAGTTTAATTCCTAGTAATAATCTGAGTAAATAACTCAGATTTTCCTTCATAAATGCAAACAGTAAATAATATCATCTATTTATATGATTATTTTTAGGATTAATGGGATGATCCTGGTAAAGCTTCTAGTAGCATCCTTGCTGTAAATCATCTCTTGATGATACTTTGATTATGACAGTGGTCATACTGATGCTAACAATGTGTCCATTTAGCAGAAGGGATGAAAGTGTCATCTGTGTCATGGGCTAAGTTATGTATTTCCTCATTCATATAGGAAAATTCCATGAGTGTATGTCATGTGTATATATAGTGATTTATGAGCACGGAGCAGTAAGTCATCCATGAGCACGTATATGTGCATTTTGAGGTAAGGGTTGAAAGATTAGGCTTATTTTACTAGTGATAACATCAAAACCTAGCAAGAGAGTGATTGGCTGGAGATCATGTAGAACTTGCATTCAAATTCTCATCTTCTGTTTTTCTCTCTGTGCTATCATATTGCCTCTTAAAACACAATATGGAAGCTTCTAAGACTCGATGAAAAATACAAATGTTTGTGGGACTCCATTAAAACTTTCTGATATGAAAAAAGACAGGAATGTGTTATTACTATGATCAGAATTTCAGGTGAAATGATTTTTCAGAAACATCTATTTTTTGATAGACCATTAGCAGTGCTTCTTAGAGGACAGCTTTATTTTGTTTTAATCTTACAATCAGGTTTCATTCAGCTCAAGCCCTTGAAATGAGCATAGTAGTGGTGAGTGGTAGAGGAAATCCAACGTTCCTAGGGGATAAAAATTAGAGAAGCAATTTTTTGGCCAGGAAACAGGCCAAATCATGTGTCAGCTTCCATCTTACCATTGTCATAGCTCCATGGAGGAGACAGCATCTAATCATGTTCTTAAAGGATAATCACTGTCCTGTTCAGGATGTCCTGCTGACTCCTTGGGGATGCTAGCAGGATGTGAGAGACATCACAAGGCTGACTCACTGGAACCAAAGGACTTAGCAAATGCAGGAAAGGAGAGCAAGTTTAAGCTGAGAATGTAAGTGATTTGCTGAGAAGCCAGAGCAACAGAGAAACCTTTCTTTGCAAGGGTCCCTGACGCATTTAAAACAGTTCTGGCGATTAGAAATGTTTTTCTTTTATTAAGCTGAAATATGTTCGTGTGATGAGGCTCTTAAGTGGGACATTGATGGGCGTTTTTTCAATCAGCAAATATTTATCATCTACCACGTGCTGGTATCTTGTGTGTCTCATCTGGGTGCCAGGAACAAGTCAGGGCTCCTCACTCTCATGATGTTTGCGTTTAACAAAAATAACAGTAAAGTCAGATTTGAGGAGCTTTAAATGCAGACACAGGAAGACATGGCTTCATCTAGGCAGACGAGGGGCAAAGCACAGCAGCAAAGAGGAGCAATAACAGAAAGTCTTAGGAAAATGAAGCAAGGTCTTCAAAGGAAAGGAGAGCAGTTGGTTGTCCGCCTGCAGGCAAAATAGTGCTAGTGGACGCATCTCGATCCACAGTCATTTCTCATCCAAAGATTTCCTGCAGGGATTTCTTTTTTTTTTCCTTTTGTGTAAATTAAATGGAAATAATGCTGCTTTATGAAAATCTGCTCTTTAACTACCTTTCCTAGAACATATCTGTTCTGTGAAACAAAAGTGAGAAATAAATACTGGGTCCTACATCCAAGAGTTTTTAGGAAATTGATTTAAGGGCTGGAACTGTGTCAGTAATCTGTGAATGACCCTAAATTACCTGTTCATAGGAAGAGAAGGCCAGGGCTGGATGGCAAACAAAGTAGCCTTTTCATTCTTCCCATGACTTCCTCCCGTTGGCAGACCATCCCGGTTCTGTTCACGGGAGCCCAGCTCCCTGCCTTTCTGGCCAACGACGTTGGTTCAGAAGATGCCTGGAGGGCACAGCCTGCCACCCACTCTATTGGAAGCTGAAAGTATTTTTGCTAGCTGAATGTCAAGTCACGAGGTTTTACTATCTAGATAGCATATATTGACGAAAGTACCGAGTACCTTTAATGACAGCGAACCTCCTGCTCTGGATGAATGCTAATCCAAGACTGCTTGTTTTTCACATTAGGAAACCACAGACCTGTTAATGCAAGTGACTTATCAAATGTCAAAAATGAAACAGTTTGCTTATTCACAGGAGGAGTATGTGGTGTTCGTGTTCGGGGTCACTTATTTTTATTCTCTTGACGGCACTTTGAACTTAAAATGGATGTGCATCAGGCAGCTTTTAGAGCATCTGTGGCTGTAAAAGAAAATAAAGCCACGTGCTCGTGTGTTGCTCCATGATAGGGATCTTTAGTTTTGTCCCAGAACCAGTGTGTGTCACTCCGAGTGATTCAGGACCAGCCAGTGAGCAATTGCTGCGGGACTAGGATGACTTTCCCCAAAGCTTTCCTCACTGCTCCTCAGACCAGTCTATGTGGTGGAGGCAAAACTCGAGGGCTGAGAATTACAGACTGTGGCCAAATGAGTTGTCACTCCCTGGTCCAGTGTGGGCGACAGGGAGGAGAAGGTGACAGAACCATTTTTACTGCAGTTAAATGTGATTAATCTATGCCTTTCTAATGAGATTAAGAAAAAAAAAACCAAAACCTATTTTCAGGTGTTTTTTTTTTTTTTTTGGCCAGCTCTCCTCTACTCTGGGAGTTAATTTAATGCATTTGGCAGGAACTGTATAGCAGGGAACAATTGCTCCCTTGCTGGAAATTCTCCCAATTAAGAGCATAGCCTGTCTTTAAAACAAAACAAAACAAAACCAACAAAAACAATACCATCGATGATACACTTTAGATTATATATAATCATCTCACATTGCCCCATTATGATTTACTTTTTTAAAAAAAGATTTATTTATTTATTTTAGCGGGGGAGGGTCAGAGAGAGAGGATCTTTCAAGCAGACTTCTGCTGAGCATGAAGCCTGACACAGGGTTCAATCTCACGACCCATGACACATGAGATCATGACCTGAGCCAAAACCAAGAGTCAGATGCTTAACCAACTGAACCACCCAGGTGCCCCCATGATTTACTTTTTTTTTTTTTTTTTAAAGATTTTATTTATTTATTTGAGAGAGAGAGAACACATGAGAGGGGATAGGGTCAGAGGACAAAGCAGACTCCCTGCCGAGCAGGGAGCCCGACGCGGGACTCGATCCAGGGACTCCAGGATCATGACCTGAGCCGAAGGCAGTCGCTTAACCAACTGAGCCACCCAGGCGCCCATGATTTACTTTTTTAAAAAGGAAATAATTCAGTTCCCTTACTGGTTAGAGATAGAGATGGATGGTAAGAGTCAGTAGTTTCTCACTCATTCTTTTTCCAATTATTTTTCAATCAAAAACTTAAAATAAGAGACTAGGAGCTTGATACCTAATGTAGGGAATGTCAAAAAAAGGAAGCCATTTCATGTTTGGGAAGGATGTTGATGGTCATTAGGCCAACTGATTTATTTGTTTAGTTATCACCACTGATGTGATTTTACATGTGTTTGTGTAATTACTTGATTGATAATCTGTCTTCTCTACTAAAGTATGAGGTATATGAAGACAGGACTCATAGATGTATGGGCTTGCCATCTCTTTTCAGAACATCTAATACTGCCCTTGGTCAGACTCTGCTTCAACGCCTGTTGAATTAAAGAATGAATGAATGAACTACCTATGATTAGAGTTTCACACATTTCTTTTAAAAGTGCTTGTTTAAACTTTTTTGAACTCAGAGAAGACCTTTGTTCACAAGGGTACCCAATGCATTTTAAAGTTTGGCTGTTAGAAAGTTTTTTCTTTTATTAAGCTGAAATATGTTCACATACAGACTTTACTATTCAAAAGTAGAATCGGATATTGTGTAAAGTAGAATGACTCGTGGTAAGGGATGATCTTTATGTAATTTATGTTCCAATCAATGTGCCCTTATTGTTTGTTATTCCTTCCCTTCATTTAAGCATTGTTCACAAAGCTTGTTTAGTTATTAAATAGTTAGCTAAAACTGTTTTTTTTTTTTAAAGATTTATTTACTTATTTGAGAGAGCGAGAATGAGAGAGAGTACATGAGAGGGGGGAGGGTCAGAGGGAGAAGCAGGCTCCTCGCCAAGCAGGGAGCCCTATGCGGGACTCGATCCCAGGACTCCAGGATCATGACCTGAGCCGAAGGCAGTTGCTTAACCAACTGAGCCACCCAGGCGCCCTAGCTAAAACTGTTTTAAGAAAGGATTTTATTGGGGAAAAAATACAGGTACGATATAAAAGTCAGTTGGGGTCATCCTGTCCATTATAATTAAAATGAAATTGGCTCATACCTACATTTTCTTAAGCTCCTTCTCCTACCTGTTTTCCTGGCCACCTTATTTTGTCCCAAGGCTACTCTGCCAATACAGTGGTTCCTAGTTTAATATCCGGGAAAAAATTAGGTCTCTTTCTTACTCTTCCATCATTCCAAATGTATTTAAGTTCTGTTTGATTTTCAAAGTAAAGTATTCTGAAGAAGGCAAAAATGGCTGCAATCTGCTGTGTTTTACTTGTATTATTTCTATTTGCTCTTTGTTAAGATAGGTGATATGTGCACTCATGAGAACACTCTCATCATATGACATTAAAACTTTACAGATAAAGCTAAAGACCTCTTTAAATATTAGTGTGTTACATGTGTTCATTCTATTTTCCATCCCAGAAATAAACTAGTATCAACTTCATGTTTAGTCTTCCAGCTGTTTATATATAAATTAAGTATATAATTTATAAAAATTAAAGAAGTTCTACATAACCTATATATAACTTATATAAATATATAAAATTATATATATAACTTACATATAATTATTTGATTTATGGGTTATTTTGTATTATATATATACACACATGTATGTATATATGTGTATGTGTTTATACATATATATACACACACACGCACATACTTGTAAGCAATAGAAGCCAACTCTTTCTAACTAACTTCACTAATCAACTAAGATTTATTGAGTGCCTACTATGTGCTGGGTACTGTTCTAGGGACTAGAATATAGCAATGAATCAAGTCCCTGCTCTCATCAAGCTTATATTCTAGATTAGGAGGGCAAAGAATAAATAAGAAACTAAGTAATTGCAGAGAGTGACACTTCAGAGAGTGATGCCTATAAGAAATTTTATGACAGAGATGTGACTGTGGTAAGAAGAGCTACTTCTGATGGTTGACCAGGGCAGGTTTCTCTGAGGTGATGCTATTTTTACTGGAAAATAAATTGTGAAAATGAGCCAGGCATGCTAAGGTCTGTGGAAGGAGTAGTGGAGGCAAAAAGAGCAGCAGAATTGGAGACCCTGATGCATGTGTAACTTGAAGCGTTTGAGGAGTAGAAAGAAGAACAATAGCTCAGGAGCAAAGGAGAGTTAGTAAAATAGGAAATCAGAATCCATCAGAGCCCAGTTGCCTCCGTCTAGACAGGAAATTTGTGTCACATCACAAGAATAATGGGAAGCTATTAAAGGATTTTAAGCAAGAGTGTGTTTTGGGATCTGATTTGTTTTAAATTTATCACTCTGGCTTTGGTGTAGAGAATGGAATCTATGAGATGAGAGATAAGAATGAGTTGTTCTTACTTATTTGTCAAAAATCAATTGACCATATATTTGTGGGTTTATTTCAAGACTTTATGCTGTTTCATTGATCTGTGTTTCTTTCCTTTCACCAATACCACACTATTTTGGTTAAGGTACCTTTATAGTAAACCTTAAAATTATGTAATGTAATTTATCCTGGTGGTATTTTGCAATTTTCAGTGTACGTGCATTTAGTATTTCATGTTTTTGGATACTATTCTAAATGGATTGATTGTACTACTGATTTAATTTTTCCAATATGTTGTTGTTTATATATGGAAATATATTTGATTTTTGTGCATTGACCATTATCCTGCAAATGTGCTAAATTCACTTACTTTTAAGAGCTTTTTTTTTTTTAAATTGAAGATTCCCTAGGATGTGACTACAGAAACAATCATGTTGTCTGCAAAAAGACAGTTTTCATTTTTGCTTTCCTATCTGGATGCTTTTTAATCCTTTTTCTTGCCTCATTACACTGGCTGGGACCCCAGCATATGCTGAACTGAAGTGGTGAATAGATGTCCTTGCCTTGTTCTTTATCTTATGAACCCTGCACCATGATGTATAATGTTAGCTGCAGGTTTTTGTAGAACTTGGAACAGATTTAGGAAGTTCCCTTCTGTTACTATGATCTTAAGAGTTTTTATCACAAATACGTGTTGAATTTTTGTCAAATGATCTTTCTGCATGTATTGTGATAGGATATGTTTGTTTTTCCTTTATTCTGTCAACACGGTGAATTAATCTAATTTTATTTTTGAGTATTAAATCAAGTTTCATTCCTGGGATAAACCTCAGTTTATTATGATGTATTATTCTTTAAAAATATTTATAGATTCAATATGCTAATATTTCTTCATGAACTGTTAGTCTGCAGTTTTTTATTCTTATATCTTTGGTATCATTATCAGTGTTGATGGCTTCATAAAATCAGTTATTAGGTATTCTTTCCTCCTCTATAAATCTGAAAGAGTTTGTATAGTCTCACTTCTTTAATCTTTGATAGAATTCACCAATAAATCCACTTGGTCTGGTGTTTCCTTCATGCAAAAGTGTTTAAATATAACTGTAGTGTTTTTAGCAGATACAGAAAATTTATTAAGATTTTTCCCCTTTTGTCAGATTTTGTTATTTCTGTCTTCAATGAACTTGTCTGTTTCATCTGGGTTTTCAATTATGGACACATAGCTGTTCATAATCTCTTATTCTCCTTTTTAACATTCAAGGAATCTGTGGTTGTGCCCACTATAATTCCTGACATTTAATTTGCATATTCTTTTTTTTTTAACAGTGTATGTTGTTTATCAATTTCATTGATTTTTCCCAAAAAACTTCCTTTTGGTTTCATTGATTTTCCCTATAGTTGGTTTTTTATTTATTTTAGCTCTTATATTTATTACTTTCTCTGTGCTACTTTTCACTCTTCCTAGCTTCCTAAGGGAAATGCTTATTATATCATTGATTTTAGAATTTTATTTTGTTTTGTGTTTATTATTTTGCTTCAGATATTTCCAATTTCTTTGTGATTTCTCATTTGACCCATGATTTGTTTAGAAATAAATTGTTTCTTTTTCAAATATTAAATTTATACCATGAACATTCTCTGATATCATTAAGTAGTTTTTATTTTTTATTTTTATTTTTACTTTTTAAAAGATTTTATTTATTTATTTGAGAGAGAGACCATGAGTGGGAGAAGGGGCAGAAGGAGAGGGAGAAGCTGACTCCCCACTGAGCAGGGAGCCCAACACGAAGCTTGATCCCAGGACCCTGGGATCATGACCCGAGCTGAAGGCAGAGGCTTAATGACTGAACCACCCAGGCAACCCCCTGTTGTTTTCACTTTTAAAACTACTTAAGGGCGCCTGGGTGGCTCAGTCAGTTAACCATCTCATCGGTCCTATGAGATGTGGTAAGGAGTTTGGATTTCTTCCTGTGCTTAAAGGAAGGCCTTTGGAGGTTTAAGTAGGTGGCAGCACAACCTGGTTTGCATTTTGAAAGGGTTGCTCTGGCGTCTGGGTGGAGAGCAGACATGAAACGTGGATTTGTCTAGGGGCACCTGGGTGGCTCAGTTGTTAAGCATCTGCCTTCGGCTCAGGTCATGATCCCAGGGTCCTGAGATCAAGCCCAGCATCAGGCTCCCTGCTCAGTGGGAAGCCTGCTTCTCCCTCTCCCACTCCCCCTGCTTGTGTTCCCTCTCTTGCTGTCTCTCTCTCTGTGTCAAATAAATAAATAAATAAAATCTTAAGAAAAAAAAGAATCTGAGAGAAAGTGATAAATACTGAAGAAGGGTAGAGAAGTTCTAAAATGTAGGTAATAGGAATCCCTAAAGAAGAAAATGACAGGAAGTGACAGAACAGATTCTAAGAAGTGTAATTCAAGGAAAAGTTTCTTCAGTGGAAAAGAGAAAGAAAAAGATTTAAATTTATATTGAAAGAATATACCAAGTATCTGAAATTATTGACCCAATTCAACCAAGACCAAGATATGTTTTAATATAAGTACTGAAATACTGAAGAAAATGAAAATTCTTTGGGCATCTAGGGGAAAAAAAGTGACATAGGGAAATGAAAATATGATTATCATCAGAATTTTGACAGCTGTGTTTTATTTTAGAAGAGAATAAGGTAATACAATTAAGATAATCAAGGAAAGAACATGTCAGCCAATAATTTTATACCCAGCAAAACTGACTTTCCAATATCAAAGGCACAAACTGTTGTATATGAGCAAAAACTCAAGAAATATTGTTCTCATGAATACTTCTTGAGTAATCTGATAAAGAATGAACCTCAGACAACCAAAATGACAAGAAAGAAAATTGATAGATGGTGAGCTTTAAATTTATAGTTACTTGTGTTGGACAAGTATTATTGCAGTATTAAGACTAGATTAGAACAAGTCCTAGTGTGGAAGTATGACTAAATGAGGTTCAAAGGAAAAGAGTATGGTATGTAATGGCTATATATTTAGACATTGTATTGGTAGAGAATCAAATGGCATTTATAATTCTTTTTTTTTTTTTTGTAGAATATTATATGGTAATGACTAGTAGATCCCATACTTCTTAAAGAGTAATTTCAATGATATTAGTAATTATCTTCCTGCTTTCTGGAATTACTTTCCAAGTGTAATGGAATTCCATGTATTAGGGTGATCTTTCTTCCCCGTTTTCACACAGGGTTTCATTTAAATAGGTTCTCCACTAAGATTGTTTTTGCCATGATTTCCTTGCTTCCAGAAACTTTCCTTTTGATGGAGGACCTCCAAAACCAGAACTGAAAGTAAAATTTATTTATACTGGTGTATACTTCCAGGGCCTTTTCCTTGTAGTGGAAATTAATATTATTTTTATTTCACATCTTGGTATTTTTAATATTTTATTTAAATTAGTTGTATAGACAATTTCATATATAGCTCTAAGTTTACAAAAAAGTTAACATAAGAATGGAGTCTAATTTATTCTCTAAATTTCAGCTAGTCTGTAACTCAGCATACATGATGAATATTCATGAGCTGCCTGATTTCATGAATGCTGTTGAGCAATTCTTCAGAAAGTTAGGCATGGGTCTGTGGAATATACTGATGAGATTTTGACTCATTAGGGTGGTTTGTGACCTAAAAACACATTTCTGGAACATGTTGTATCTGAGCAGCAATAGTTTCCAGTGAGCTCTTCTTTGACTGACCATCTATTCCAAGTTCTTGAAGGGCAAACCACATATATGATGGTGTTTGGTTGCGCCTGGGCTCATGTCAAAATAATGACTAAGAAAAATAAAGTCAGATGTTTGAAAGCACCCTGAAGATTTCTTTTTCTTCTTTCATTCTTTTGTTCTTTATATTGTTTTTTTTGTTTGTTTTTGCAGTATTGGAACTACTAGAGGAGTCCCAATCCATTCTAGAAAGATATATTACAGGAAAATTCTGTTGATTTTCAAGACTTTGGAGGCATATGGGATAAACTTTAAATGATGGTCAAGGTCATTAAATTCAACTGAAATATCTGAACTATATTTTTGGCTTCAATTGTTAATTTAAAAAATCTTATACTAGTTTGTTTAAATCAGAGCTCTTCAGTATTACTTCATACAATTAAAAAGTAAGTAAAAGAGTTTAGGAAACATAAATAATTGCTTACATGGTAAGATTTCAGGGCTTGCTATTTCTGCTAGTCTACTACTAGACTAAAATTCCTTCTTGTAGCTTAAACTTTCAATTTTAGCTTTCCATAATCATTACTATTCATTCACTAATTCAGTTGTTAAGTATTTATCCAGGTCCTCCTATTTTTTTGGGGGGGGGTAGATACTATGTTTCTTTTTAAATTTTATTGAGATATAATTGACATATAACATTATATCACTTTCAGGTGTGAAACATAATGATTCAATATATGTATGTATTGCAAAATTATCATCACAATAAGTCTAGTTAACAGATACTGTGCTGTTTTAAAGCAATAAACTGAAAGGAATAAAAATTAACCATCAATATTATAGTGTGAAGTCAAGCTCATTGGGTGGATTTTCACAGAATTGGAAGGGTGATGTGTACTGACAAAGAGCGATTTTTGGTGTCTGCAATACCCATTTACTTTGTAGTTTTGTTGAGAATGTACCTTACCTATTAAGTAATTTAGGCACTTCATTAGTGATTTGGACTTTTCTTAATGGTTTTATACTTTTTAATTTGCTCTCAAAGATTCAAGACAAAGTGTACATCTGAAAATAAGGTATACACCTCTATTTAAAGAACTAATCTTTTCAGTTTATCCCCTGGAAATAAGCTGTTTATTTGAAGGGATGTTAAGTTTTAAAAAATGATTTGGGTGCCATTAAGTGCATTTTTAAAAACAAAAGGTAAATAAGCACAAAAAAGTCATTTGCAGTAATTCTCTACTTACCTAAGAAGCTCATTTCTATTTTAAGAACATACAGAGTAAACATTCATGTTATCTGACAAATGGTGTGTTTATTCATGGCAAATTAAAAATCATCAAGTTCACAATTGTTCTGCTTAATAGATGCTTAGCTATATTTTAACAGATTCCAAGTATAAGCTAATGTATATTTTTGGAATTCAGTGTCAGTATATTTTATGCTAATTGCATATTAATTTTTCCTTCTCTCTAAATTGTCAGTTCCATAGATTACAAACAGCATTCCTATTGTAGATTTTCTTTCTTTTTTTTTTTAAAGATTTTATTTATTTGACAGAGAGAGACACAGCGAGAGAAGGAACACAAGCAGGGGGAGTGGGAGAGGGAGAAGCAGGCTTCCCGACGAGCAGGGAGCCCGATGCGGGGCTCCATCCCAGGACGCTGGGATCATGACCTGAGCCGAAGGCAGACGCTTAACAACTGAGCCACCCAGGCGCCCCCTATTGTAGATTTTCTAAGTAGTGTAGCTCCTTAGGAAGTCCTCTTCAGTCCCTGGCACTTAAGATTAGAAAGAGGAAAAGAAAGTAGTTGAACATATGAAATTCTTTCCTGAATATGAAGTTATAAAGTGAGATTGTATCGACGCAAAACAGTTTCAAACTGTTACCTTGCAAAATGTTTTGTTTTCTATAACACTGTTTTAATAAAGTGGAAAGATTGAGCAAAGTAATGAATCTAAATAATAGTGGTTCACTTTCAAAAGGATGATTATAGTTATCAGTGGAAGTCTAGAAATATTAGGTCCTAACTCCTAACATTAGGTCCAATTTTTATTATGGTTATTTGAAGACATATAATTAAAGTAACCTAGGATATCTTGGAATAGAAAATAAAATACTCCTTTTGGAAGCAATATGAACAATACATAATTGAAGTACTATACTCTCAATGACTGTGTATTAATATCAACATTCAACTGAGTTTAAGCCAGAGCCGAATACCATCATCATAAAACAAACTTCTAGAATTACGAGAATAAATCTAAAAATTGACTAATTAAAATTAAGATATTAATTTTAGTTATCAAAAGTTTTAGTGGTCAAATTTCAAAAGACATCCTGTTCAAATTAATTTAGTTTGAACTTTAGCCTCTTTCCAAATATCCTTGAACCCCTGTGAAAATCATGACTAGAGAAATTTTCCTCAACTTCCTTGACTTGCTGGAATCTCAGAGCATGTCTCTGTGGAAACTATCTAAACTTTATCTGGGTCTAGACTCATTCCTTAAGAATAAGTTGACAGCTCTCCTGAGCACCTGAGATCTATTCAGAACTGAAAACAAATTGACAAAAGTGTCATAATCTTCACAGACAAGAGCAAGGACAACAAGAATAAAAACAAAACATGTCCTTAAACTCTTTAAAGACAATGTGGTTTCTCAAAACTGAAGTAGAGAGAATTACAGAGACATTTTCCTTGTGAGATTTCTCAATTCAAAGCCCTTCTTCATAATCATGCCCCTAAAAGTTCAACCTGAATCATTTTCTATGACTCTTAGGAGCTATAAATCAGACATTGACAGTAGGCTTACTTCGTGTGGGGATAGAGTTTCTAAAGTATGTTTTTCATGTTCTGTATTTTAGCTTCTTGATACAGATTTTGCATTTGGCCTTCAGTTTATTCCCTTGTTCTTAAATGTGGATATCTAGGGAAGGTTGGTGGTCCTAAATTTAAAAAGACTCTGCCTGAGCAAATAATTGGAAGAATAAGCTATATTTCCTCTAAGATCAATAAGATCTTAACTGCCCTTCTTTCCCCAAAGTCAGGATTACTATTAGTACAAGATTGCATTTTTTTGAACTTCTAGAACCATGCAGTTTCCAGAAAAGGAAATACGTAAAACAACATCCATTTTCTCTAGCAAAGCAATCAAGGTAAGATTATATAACACAATTTCTATTTCTTTTTTTTTTTTTTTGTATTCCAGTAAAACTTTATTTAAACAAAAACAAAAACAAAAAGAACAGATGTTAGGCTTGATTTAGTTCATGCGCTATAGTTTACCACCCCCTAACCTACGCCAATTTACTTAATGCTATGGACTGATTGTGTGTGTCCCCAAATTCATCCCAATAGGATGGTATCTGGAGGTGAGCTTTTGGGACTTTCTGGGTGCTGAGGATAGAGTCCTCCATGAGGATAGAGTCCTCATGAATTGGCTAGTGCCCTTATGAAAGAGACCCCAGAGAGCTCCCTCACTTCTTCTGTCATGTGAGGACATAGGGAGAAAGATGACCATCTATGAACCAGGAAGCAAGTTTTCACCAGACACTGAATCTGCTGGCCCCTTTATCTTGGACTTTGCAGTCTCCAGAACTGTGAAGAATAATTGCTTGATGTTTAAGTCACACAGTGTATGGTATTTTTGTGATAGCAGCCCCAAGAGACTAAGGCACTTAGCCTCTCTAACCTCATTTATAAAATAGGGATAATAAGATAATACTAATGCACATAAATTACTTAGAAGCATACCTGACACTCAAGAAATTCTATGACTGGGCGCCTGGGTGGCTCAGTTGGTTAAGCGACTGCCTTCGGCTCAGGCCATGATCCCGGAGTCCCAGGATCGAGTCCCGCATCAGGCCCCCCGCTCGGCAGGGAATCTGCCTCTCCCTCTGACCCTCCCCCCTCTCATGCTCTCTGTCTCTCATTCTCTCTCTCTCAAATAAACAAATAAAATATTTGAAAAAAAAAAAAGAAATTCTATGACTATTGTTGTTCTTTTTTTTTTTTTTTAAAGATTTCATTTATTTATTTGACAGAGAGATAGAGAGAGAGAACAAGTAGGCAGAGAGGCAGGCAGAGGGAGAGGGAGAAGCAGGCCCCCCGCCGAGCAGGGAGCCCGACGCAGGGCTCAATCCCAGGACCCCGGGATCATGACCTGAGCCAAAGGCAGACGCCCAACGACTGAGCCACCCAGGCACCCTATTATTGTTCTTTTATATCCAGCTGCCTAATCAACATTTGCACTTGGTTATCTGACTGACATTTCAAATTTAGTAAGTCCAAAACTGAACTCTTGATCTTTCTTCTCAAATCTGTCCCTCTCTCAGACTTCCCCATTTCAGTGGATGGCAATTCCATCTTTCCAGTTGCTCAAACTAAAACCCTGGACTCAGCTATAACACAATTTCTAAACAGACATAATTTTAAAGTAACTGATCATAGAGGTATGTGCATTCCTGAAAGTTATGTTAGAAAGAGGTAAAATCGAGAGTGATTGTTGAAGGAAAGAAGTGTGGTAGAAAAGAAAAGATCATGGATTTTGGGTTTGAATCAAATTGTATGATTTGAGAAAAGCCATCTGAGCTCCCTGAGCCTATATGTTGGCATTTTTGTTCTCAATTCATAAGGCTGTAAATAATTCACTGTGCTGACGAATGGGAAGGACCTAGTATAGGGCCTGGTATATAATAGGTACTCAGTGAAGCATTCTCCTTTCTTAGCCTTGTTTTTTTTTACCTTATCTGCCTCATGAACATTTCTAAATAAATTGATACAAGCTCTCTGTTATTTTCCTATATGGTCTTTCACTAGCAAAATCATCTTAAACACAGAGAGTGATTTCTGGTCAGATTAACTTATTGTAATCTCTTGTTAATAATTGTTCCCTGAAAAGTGCTTAGGACAAATGATATATATACATATTCAAGAAACTAACGGCACTTAAACTTTTAATATATGAGCCTTTCTTTATCTCCATCACCAATGAACATAAGTGGATGTTTTTATCTATGATGAACATAATCTACATTTTCAACACATTATTTCCTAAACCTATTTTAGCATCTAGTGTTTTTCTCCCTGATTGTGATTACACATATTACTAGGATAGTGAGCATATAGAGGTGACAATGATAAAGTGGTATCTCCTTGTTGCATTCCAGGATCAGTCTCCTGAAATATGTGACATTCACAATATTCTAGTCAAATTGACTATAAACAGCCCTGACTACAGAAAAATGATATCAGCTCTGGCAAGCACATCTTGGAAATCAGAGATTGGCTTTCCAGGCTGTTCTATCTCTTTATTTGAGATGAACAACAAGAACTAAAACAAATTTTGGCCAAGTATCTTAGGCAATATTTAAAATAGAGTATATATCTTAAGGGATAGAACTATATTAGATTAAAATGATTTTATATATAACTTAGTCTTTAGAGATATATAACATTTCAAAGAAAAGCTTTGAGTTCAGCCATCAGAACTAACAATATGTGACAGTTTGGGGATGTGGTTGCCATGGTGTGACTTTGGCAAAAATTAAGTCGAAATGGAAGTATTAATTTTGACAACTGGGCAATTTATTTCATTCAACATGCAGTAATATGATAATCTCACTGAATTTCTAGATTCAAGGTTGATTCCATGATTCTAGTTAGACAAAACTATTGATTTTAAAACATACATATTTTTCTTTTCTTTTTTTTTTTTTAAAGATTTTATTTATTTATTTGACAGAGAGAGACATAGCGAGGGAGGAAACACAAGCAGGGGGAGTGGGAGAGGGAGAAGCAGACCTCCGGCCGAGCAGGGAGCCTGATGTGGGGCTCGATCCCAGGACCCCAGGATCATGACCCGAGCCGAAGGCAGACGCTCAACGACTGAGCCACCCAGGTGCCCCAAAACATACATATTTTTCATATAAAGCAGTAATCTTTCTCTCCTTCCTGAGAGAATTAAAACTGTCCTATGGATCACAAACTATTAAATTAGTATAATCAATTCCAGGCATTTTACCTCAGAATGGGCTCTAAATGTAGTCTATATCTTCATTTGAAAAAGAAATAAAAGATTCTATAAGATTATTTGCATGAGGAGCAGTAGAGTTTTAGTCATAATTATCTGTAGTTGGCTAGTTGCAGCTTAATCAAAAAAGAATTATGCAATACTTTCATGAGGGTTTATTAATTCCATGTCAAACTTTGGTTACAGAGATAGAAACCATATTTGAACCATGCTTTAAAATCTCATATGAATTGAAATATATTATTAATATCTATGCAAACCATATACCATAATTTTATCAGTGTTTGAATGAATAAGGGTCATTTGCAAGAGTCATTTGAAGGATAATTATGCTTTCAAGTATGTGAAACAGGTTTTTGACCTAGACACGAGTCCTTTAATTTATATTGCTATAACTGAGGGAAGTTATAGTTACATGATTTGTAGGGGAAAAACTGGATTCATATTCTACTTTTACTGTTTACAAGTGGTGTGAACCTGGACAGTAATTTTATGCAGCCTTCACCATTTATGTATTTATCAAGCATTTTGTAGGGGCAATTACTATATGCCTGAAAATTGGATAGGAACTAAGGATATAAAATTAAGACGATAGAGTCCTAGTCCTAAAGAAGATAATTGTTTAGTGGGGAGAGAGGCATGTAAGGAGACAATTATGGGTTAGTGAAGTAATAGATATGTACATGGTATAGTGGCAGCCTGGAAACTGTTTCTTTCCCAGTTGCAAGTTGGGGAGCTTTTCAAGTAGAAGGAAAGCATACGCAATGCAAGACAAGAC
This sequence comes from Mirounga angustirostris, assembly GCF_029215605.1. Taxonomy (NCBI): domain Eukaryota; kingdom Metazoa; phylum Chordata; class Mammalia; order Carnivora; family Phocidae; genus Mirounga; species Mirounga angustirostris. The sequence goes on along the minus strand of NW_026991711.1, from coordinate 10,111,404 downwards.
GTACTGACTTACAGTTGTTGGCAGAAACAAAAGTTGGCAGAAAACATTATGGCCATACCTATTCAACATACATAGTGTTGTAACATTTAGTTCATCAAATTTCCCTTTAGAAAATAATAAGAAAATATTTACACTTATGTGCCAAACAATATTCATAGAAAAGTTTACTTATCTCGTTCCTTTCCGCATTATCCTTTCACACATAATTATTCCAGGAAAAATCTCCCTCCTTCAGTGATGGATAATAATTAAGAAATTAGCATATGAACTCTGAAAAAAATACAAGAAGTAAATACAGAACATGAACATAACAAACAAAATTGATAATAAATCAATACCTGAAAGATGATCATACTATGGAGCTGATGACAAATATGAACAGTTGTTCATGTTATGAAATTTAAAAGAAAGACTTATTTATAAGCAGCTATTGGATATATCCACTTTTAGGCAACAGGAAGTCAAAGGAGAGATGCAAGTACTCAAGGATAAAATTACAATAAAACAGAGAATTTTTTTTAAGGATTTGAAAATGCTTATATAGTGTTTTATTATGGGACAGGAATTGTCTTCCACACTTTACAGTTGTTGTCTGATTTACTCCGTATAAAAGCCCTGTAATGCAAATATTGTTTTTGTTTCCATTTTACAGCTGAATATGCTGAGATAACACAGAAAGATTAAATAACTTGCTCAAGTTCACACAATAGTTATTGAGTGGGGTTTTGTACACCAGCAGTACAGAGTTCATGACTTTAAGCTTTCTGCCTTGCTGCCTCTGACAAAGTAAATGAACTGAGGGTGTGTGTCTGTGGGGGGATATAGGAAGAAGAAAAACTCACAGGAAGGAATGTGGAGAAAAAAGTATAGACATTTCTCAGGCCAATCAGGAACAAATAAAATTAAGAAAACAATGAAAAATAACCAAGTGTTATACCAATGATTAGAGAGAAAATAGTATATGAAGAAGGGTAAAAGGAACCCAGCATAACCATAATCGGTGTGCCTATGGAAGAGAAAAAACATGCAGTAGGATGCTTTTCAACGATATGATTCAGGAGTACTTTGTTGAAACTCTGGGTGTGCACTTTAATCTGTAGTAAGGAAACAACATGTCCTAGAGAAAAATACAAACCACCCTGCAGTAAAATATAATGTCGTAAAGTTATTGAGTTGAACAATAAAGAGTCCTGGGGGAGAACTGGGCTAAATACAAACAAGTAAACAAAAATCAACTTGTTCAGGGACATTTATGTAACAAACATTGTTCAGATATGTATACAAGACGGATATTTTCAAACATGCAAGAAATGGGAGAATATATACTCATACCATTTCTTGGAGAAACTACCAGAGAAAAAATTTCTTTCAAGGAATAGATAAGAATCTTTAATAAGCACCTTTCCTAGGCACTATAGATACAGTAGTGAACAAGATAAAACTTTCTTGGTTCTCACCAAGCAAACATTCTAGTTATGTGATAGTATAGAGAAAAATAAATCAAAGCAGAGGAATTCTGCAGTATGTTCAAGAATGTTTACAGCCTGGGTGATATTCAGCTGGTCTGTGCTGATTAGATTATAACCACTGTTAATATTGAAATACTTCTCCAGCAGTTGGTGAAAAGATGTGGCCCCAAGTTCCTAAGATCCTCTGCCTTTTTGTCCATTGTAGGCCTTCCCCTGGGATCTCTCTGTGATCTGGGATCTGTTGTTATCCAACAACTGAAGAGTTAAAGCAGAGGCTAGCAGGGAGCTTCTGGGTTTGCCTGTGTCCCAATAGGATATTCCTAGTTGTTAAAAATTTCAAATATTTCATCTGCTTATAGTCACATTATTGGTATTGACAACCACTGGAAACAAACCAGAAGTCCAACAGCATGTGAAAGCATAATTTTAAAAAATAATCATGCAGTGAGATATCTTAAATGAAACTGAGTTAAATATAGCTACATGTGACAAAATGGATGACTCATAAACATTATATTGAGTAAAAAGTTATAAAATTACCTATAACGTTGAATTACAGTTGATATAGTATGATTCTTTTATAAAAATTAGAAAATATTTGAAGTTAAACCATTGTTTATGCATGCATACAAATGCAATAAAATTATAAAGGAAATAAAATTATAATGGAGGGGCGCCTGGGTGGCTCAGTTGATTGGGTGTCTGCCTTTGGTTCAGGTCATGATCTCAGGGTCCTGGAATCGAGCCCCGCATCGGGCTCTCTGCTCGGGGGGCAGGGGGTCTGCTTCTCCCTCTCCCTCTCCCTCTGTGCTCTCTGTCTCTCAAATAGATAAGTAAAATCTTTAAAACAATAAAGAAAAGCAAGGAAAGTAAGCAAAATTCAAGGTAGTTGGTGCAGTTGTGTAGAGTGTAAGAGGTTCAGTACTCACTGTGATCTTATTCTTCACTATTTGGGTGGTGAGTACAAAGGCTTTTATTTCATTGGTAGATGTTAAACAATATGTAGGTCTTATACCCTTTTGTGTTTATGATATTGAATAACAAAACAGTTCACATAGCAAAAATGGAAACAACAGAAGCAAACTAAACTTTTTAAGTGCCTAAAATCAAACTAAGAAAAAGAACAATAAACTCAAAAAAGTAAAAGAAAAAGTTAAAAAAATAGAAAACAAAAATAGTAGACAGAATAAAGAAAGTCCAATATTAAGTTTTTGAAAACTAGACAATCTCACTGCACACTTAATCCAGGAAAAACAAACAAAAAAACCAAGCAAACTAATAACAAAAGAAACAAAATGGAAAACAAACATAACAGAAAAACAATAAACAAAAACAAAAAAGAAATATGTTATGAATGAAAATGCATATTTTAATTAGCATAGTTTAAAAAATATAGTGAACAGTGTTTTTCTAGCAAGATTGCAATTTAGCTGAATCTATCAATTTCTAGAAACATATGGTTTATTAATCTGATTAAAAAAGAAATAGAAAATTGTTCACTATCAGGAATGAGATGAGGATGTTTACAACATAGTTCTACTCAGTATTTTACTGAAGGTGCCAGCAAGTGATATAAGAAAAATAATATAAAAATTTGAAAGAAAATTAATTCTGAAATAATATTATAGAGTCAGTAGTTCTCTATAATTTTAAAAATAAAAATCAGTCTAGATCAAATAAAACACAAAACAGACCTTATTGATTATAAATTTTAAAAATCTCTCTTGAAAACTTTGCAAAAAAAGGGAAAATAACCCAAAATTTCAGACTACCAAGACTAATACTATCAGAATTTTGTATATGTGCTGCCGAAGCGAGCACAATACTATCAGAATTTTGCATATGTATAATCTATTTATGTATCTTTTATGTACTTATTCAGTGATTTACTTTTCTCAGAATTTGTTGCTAATTTTTCCTTATGTATGAATATCTATCTTCCATATTTTTATATTTATCATGATAGCTAACAGCTTTGCCTTTTCACTAGCCATTAATTAGCTCACTTGTTTGTGTGACTGTATTTTAATTTATTAATTTCTGCTTTCATCTTTAATAGGTCCTTCCTTATTGTTTCCTAAGAATTGTTATTTTATGACTTTTTTTTAAAGTAAAAGCTTAATTTGTGTTCTTTTTTGTTCATTCAGTATTAAATGTATCTGAAGAAGATAAGTTTTCCCTTTAACATTTCTTTAGATATATACAAAAAGATCTTATAGTATAAAACAAAATAATCTCCATGCATATAAATTTTAAAGTCTAGATGAAAAAATAACATAAGAAAAAATAGTTATTTTTACTTTCCTATCATTAATTTGATTCAGATCTTACATATTTAAAACAAAACAAGACACAATAGCCATCTGAAAAAACTTCTGATAAGTAGTAAGAGAAATATAGTAGTCAATTAGTTGAAATTGACATTCCATTTTATATTATACATTAGTGTATATCTGTGAATTTATCCTAAATTAATCTTTATATTTAATGTAATGAGTTCCTCTCTCCAAAATAAAATGATTTTGTTTATAAAACAAAATTGATTTATAAACCAATGAAAAGATATTGAACTCATCCATAGTTGACAGATGCCAACAAAAATATCCACTATAATCTTTAATGCTCAGATTGACACAGGTTATTTGAAAATATTCTGTTATGTGTTGGCAAGTGTATCCTCACACATTGTTCATGGGAATGTATTTAATATCGTTTTGGAAACAAATCTGTCTATATTAAAATTTCAATGATATGCAATAGTCTTTCATCCATAAACTCCACTTAATAATTTATCCTACAGATCTATTCATACTTTTGCACAAAGCTACATGTGTAAGGAAGAATACTTATGACAACATTGTTTATAGTGGTAAATGATCAAAACCAGCTGAATGCATACCAATAAAGGATAGCTAAATTATTGTGGCTATATACAAAGGAATGTTATGCACCTGTTAGAAAGAATAAAGTAGGTATATATGGGCTAAGATATTAATATCAATAGCTGTTAGGAGATAATTTTCCATGCATCTCTTCTATTTCTGTACTTTTTATTAACAGAGGTACTGATTGCTTTTATTGCAAAATATCTTTTCATGGGTATTTGTACAGAGAGAAGCCTTGGAAGATAGACTTGTTGTCTCCTTCTGGAGCAAAGAGAACTATTTATAGCCTAGTATAATAAAATAATGTCTCCTTCTGGGGCAAGCTCAAATATGCTTACTGCCCATTATAAAAGAGTCAGGATCCCTCTCTCTGGTCTTCCTCTCTTGTAACACAACCCACTGCATGTGCAAGCTTCATCTGGCCCTCATTGTGTTGTCCTGTGGGAACTGGGGTTTGATAAGTGACTCAAATTGATATTTCAGTTACTGCTATTAATGTGAGTAGTAAAGTTCTTTGACTCTGACCCACCAGTCTCATGTCTCTGGAACATGTGAAACTGTAGCAGGCTAATTTGTTAGGTTCAAATAGGGTAAAATCAAATCTCAGCCCCACTTCAAAGTCCTTGACCGAAGTTCTCCAAGATATATTTTAGGTGTAAAAATAATTAAGACTCAGAACAATGTAAATGTTATATTGCTAATTTTAAGAAAACTGGTAAGTATGTGTATGTAGCAGATTCAACTTTATTTATCTTGAATCTTGGATATTTGGACATGCAAAAGAAATATTGCTTATAATTCCTTTTCAATTTTCTCTAATATTCCTTATGAGCCTTCCTCCTATTTTCCAACTGCTCCCTGAATCACAGGGAAAAATAAATAAAACAATAAAATATAGTTCAAGCGTGCTTAAAACTTAGTATGATTCAGTAATGTAAAGACTATCATGTTTAATTAACTCTCTTCAGAATAAATGCATCAGTTTTTTTTATTCCTCTTATTTGCCTTATCTTTTGTCAGATGCATGGGGAATATGGATTTTACTAATGGTACATCTTTAGGCATGATGGAGGTGGTCAAAGGGGCAGAGAAGGACAAGAAAAGGGGTGGGAAAAAAGATATCAAAGGATAGAGAAGCAACAGATAAGATAAAGACTTAAATGTCAATTGAATTAAGGAATAAAAAGCTTAGTAGTCATCTCAGAAAAATGTCAGTAGAACGGTGGGATTGAAATCTGAATGTGCAAAAAAGTGAGACTGGGAGAGAAAACTACCTCTTTGGAGATTGGAGTAAGAAAGGGAGAATGGACTGGAATAGAGATTAAAATTAGAGACATGTGTTTAATAGAGGCAGTATTGGTTACATTGTGTAAAGGAGACACTTATTCAAGTTTATGGTATAAAGGGAAGGTGCTAATTAATGAAGCTGAGGTTGAAATAAAGTAGGGAAAGGAAGGAGGCCTCCAAAGAACCAGAACGCAAAGAAATCAAGCCTCCTTGAAAAGGAATGGACCTTGATGTGGCCTCTGGGACTAGAGAAAAGGAGGCGAAGTGGATGAGGGTGAGATAGAAGGAGGATAGGAGTCGGGATTTCACTCTTGCTCCTGAGTTTGAGGATACCCAAGCTAAGGGGGAGCCTTGAGAGCTTGTTAAACATTTGCAGGAATAATTTAAAGACATTAACCAAGAATTTCCCCTTCTATAAGTGAGGATGGTAATACTTGTTTTCTTTTTTTTAATGCCATTTTGATAATCAAATAAGATAATATGAATTAAAGTGATTTGTCACTTAGGAGTTTAATATATATTTATTATACATTACAGTATACCTTGGTAAAGCTGTTTTCCAAAGTAAATATCTACATGCCAATGCCAAAAGGAAGACAAGCTACATCATCTAGAATGATTAAAAATGGGATACTTTGTAAATTTAATGAGAGGTGAAGCTTATCTATCATGATTTATACTAACTGTAGACTTTCAGAATGGGGAATGACATGGCTCATGAGTCAAGAACAGGGAGGGCATTCTGGACTGGGGTGAGTCACTGAGTGAACTGGCAGTTATAGCAAACTTCCCTTTCCTTTTGATCACCTCAGTGCGCACCTCAGTACAGTTCGCCTCTCCTCTACCAATATCCATGGTTTCTAGAAGAGCTCTCTTTGTCAGATGAGCTGTGTTGAGTTTTCACTCCTTAAGAAATGAGGTAGGAGGGGCGCCTGGGTGGCTCAGCTGGTTAAGCGACTGCCTTCGGCTCAGGTCATGATTCTGGAGTCTTGAGTCCCGCATCAGGCTCCCTGCTCAGCGGGGAATCTGCCTCTCCCTCTGACTCTCCCCCTCTCATGCTCTCTCTCTATCACTATCTCTCTCAATAAATAAATAAAAATCTTAAAAAAAAAAAAAAAGAAATGAGGTAGGGATATCCCAACAGAGTGACAGAGTATTAGATCCTTAAAAAAAAAATGCCTACCCAGTGGCTTTATTCTCCATTTAATTTTTTTTCTACTGATCTAGGTTTTTAAAGTTTTTTTTTAAGGAAATCTAAAGTGACAACTCATTTTAAAGTATTTCTTACCTTGTCCATGAATTGCTTTTCAAATTTTATAAAATACTTCATGAGTTACTAAAGAGTTTTAAAAATAAATAGTAATGAGTTCAATTTAGTCTCCATGCCAACTACTGATAGATATTTTCCTGGTGACTGATCTTTATATTGTAGAAAGTGCATGATTTAATGTCCTTTTACCTGCTTGCAAGAGAATGATTTCATTTTTTTCCAATCAAGTCAAACAAATTGTCAACAACTTTTATTAACTACCTACTTTATAACAGCTTAGAGCAGAGGTACCCTGGGGAGTCACTGAGTTAAAAGGAAATCATTGCAGTTAGCGGATTTATAATAAAGTTAACTGAACATATAAATGTTTGTTAATTTTTAAGCTGAGAAGGGAATTAAAAAATAAATTGTTGCCATCTGTTCCTTTCTAGTTGGAAACATTCCCCAGAATTACTTGATCATAACGTTTGAAGGTTATGAGGTGATCATAGATAAACTTTGACTGAGCCCTTGCACAGACTTATTTAAGGAGCAATAAAAGAATTCTTTACTAAAAAATATATTTTATAAAAAGTAGACTTTACAAAAACTCTTTATAAAGTTCAGACTTTTTGTAAAGTCTACTTCTTGGGCATAGTTTGGAAGCTTTGTTTGGGGGAGGATTTGCAGAGCCCACAGGAATTTAGTAATGCAGTAGAGCGAACCGGAGACTTTTCAGGTGAAGGAAGTGGTTTTATTTTCTAGAAAACGGGGTTTGGGGAATGGAGGAATTTTAGGTAGAATGACTAGAGAGATAAGTCATAAAGAGTTATGTGGCCTGTTTCTCAGTAATTGCCTAAGCAGCGTGTTTCATTAGATGGGGGATTGCTACTGATTTTTTTCCTATCGACTTTAGACATAAGTTAGCAAACAGCAATATATACTTCTGTTCAGAGATCTTTGCCTTCTTCTGTAACCTTTAGGATGGTCCTGGGTACAGTAGGTACAACATTCAGGTAAACCTCAGCCATTATTTATGGAGTCATCTCTGAAGCATATGGATTAAAATGTGCTGAATAGGTCAGTGGGTGGCAATTACTTTCTCAAACAATAAACTCAGACGTGTAAAATAATGAACCTTTATTTTTCTGTGATTCTTCTAAACAATACCTTGAGCTCCTCTATTACTCTGTTAGGGTTGCCATAACCAAGTACCACAAACTGGATGGTTTAAATCCCAGGCATTTTTCGTCTCTCCATTCTGGGGGCTGAAAGTCTCAGATCAAGGTATCAGCAGGGTTATGTTATGAAGGGGCGTCTGTTTTATCCCTCTCTCCTGGGCTTCCGGAGGTTTGCTGGCCATCTTTGGTGATCCTTGGCTTGTAGTAGCCTCATCCCAGTCTCGATCTCTGTCTTCATCTTCATGTGGTGTTCTCTGTGTCCAGATTTCCCATTTTTATAAGAACACTAGTCATATTAAATTAAGGAGCCACCCTACTCCGGTTCTAAAGCATCTTAACTAATTACATCTGCAATGACTTTATGTCCAAATAACACCACATTCTGAGATACACTAGGGTTAGGACTTCCATGTGTGAATTTGGCGGGGGGAGACACTATTCAACCTGTAATAACTCCCATGCTACCAATGATAAAAAAAAACCCTTATTTAATTTGATTCTGGGTGTGCTCAGTCATTGGGATTTTCCCAGGAGTGAAAACGACAAGGTCAGTGGAGATGGAGGGTCTTTGGGGGTCAACTGCTCACGGCCCACAGGGCACTGTCTCTGCCTCCTTATCCCCGCTCATGTCCTGTTCTGTGTTTGCTGGCTTCTAGCCTGTCTGCCATTTACTACATCTATGCTTTCCGTTTGATCTCTGGTTGGCAGTTTCTGTAATCCCATCTACTCATTTTTATCACAAGCACTCATTCGGTAGTGACCTCCCTTCTCCCCAAAATTGTGATTGCCATCCTGCACCATGCTGGGTCAGCAGGACGATTGGTGGCCTGTGTTAGGTACTTGTGACTTTCACAGACATTTCTGTTCAACTGAAGCTGTTCCGAGCTGGTCTAGAGAAATTGTACAAGGCTTCTCCAGGGATGTGCAGTGGGATCTCCACTCTGTCTCTCTCTGTCACATACTTCGCCCCCAGTGGAGGGGGCAGGGGGAGACAGGGCCCTTCCTGCAGACCCTTTCATAGCCCTTCTCTGCACCTCGCACCCTGGCTCAGCATATAGCCCTCCGATGATAGTGTCCTCCCATTCAGATAACGAAGCATAGTCTACCTGGCTCTTCATAGACCCTCAGGCTGTAAAGGTGAATAGTACTCTGTCTCCTTGTTGCAGGGTCTTATGAGACAGGATTCTCACACTTCCTGAATGCCCCTAAAGTCCCAAAACAATGTTCTTTAACATTATCACTTATAGAAATAATGCTTCTAACAGATTATTTTTTTTCATTTTAGTTTTTTGAGTGAAGTATTACATGAAGTATAAAAGATAAAATTGATATGTTTCCATGATCTAGCTTAAGAAATAAAATCTTTCTTATATTTTTGCAAACCTATTGCTTAAATCAATTGTCTCAGAACTCTTGAACACATCTCAAAAAATTGAATTTACCCATAGTGCTCTGAGGCCCTGTGTTACCCTGCCTCATGGGGGAGATGCACAGTTCCTTAATGGCTGTGGGAATAAGGGCATATATAGAGTTTGCTCTATAGACAATCAATTGAACTTGAGATGGAGAAACCTCTAACATTAACAGATGAAGAATATTATTAATTTTCATTAAAGATACATATACAAAACATTTGGAAAAAAATCTCAACATTGCGAGGGATGCCAAATACCATCTCATGCATCCAGTGCTTTCATATTAAAAGAGAAAATTTAGAGTCTTGCTGAGTCTCATATATGCACTTATATAGATATATGAACAGGTATATGTATCAATAAGCACACATACATATATACATCTACATATATCTCTACTGACCAGATTCCTTGGCACACATATTTATGTATATTGGGGAAGGAGGCAATGGTGAGTGTGGAGCTTCATTTCTTCTTCAGTAAAAACAGGAGATTTCACTGGTCTCAGGTCTCCTGTTCTGGTTACAACATTATGAGATGACGCAGTTCATTTCATTTGACTAAGAGATATTGGCGGGTGTTAAGTTTCTAAGGCCTGAGTGGCTTGGCTTCTGTCATTTGGTGTAACTGATGCTAAGAGACACTTCTGAATAAAAGACCCCAACAGAGGACAAAACGCCAAGGCCTAAACTAAAGGAACTGAGGCCTCTTTTATTTATATACTTAATTTTATGCTTATTTTTTTTTGCAGAAGAAAGTGAAGGAATCTCTGTAAAGATTTCGGATGAATAGAATGTTAGAGGTGGAAGGAGGGAAAGAAAACAGAACTTCCCTCATCTTGTCCAGTGGCCTTTTCCTTCCATCTTTCCCTCTCTAGACACCTGAGAAATATAGCACATGCTCTTACTATCATGGAGTTGCAGGTAGGAAAGGACACCAGCTTCCTCGGAAGTGTAGATAGAACAGGAAGGCAGATAGAACAAGACAATTTCACTAATGCCCCCTAAAGAGACATGACCTGCATCCCTTGAGGAATACTGAGTTCACATATGTTCAACTTACCAGACCAAAAACAAAGAGAACAAGGTCAGAAAAATTCAAAGATTAATCCGCTGAAGGTCACAAGGCCAGCTGTGGTAGAATCTATACTAACAACTAGGATTCCTGAATCCCCAAGCTTGTGTGTGTGTGTGTGTGTGTGTGTATGTGTAAATTTGAAATAATTTATATAACTATTTCTTTGAATTTATGGAATTTATGACCTAAGATTCAACCAAAATACTGTCTTGCTTTGCTATAATTTATACTTCATCCCTCAGTCTCCAGTTACCAGAATTCTCATTTTAAATCTCCCATTTTGTCAGTATTTAACCCAAATTAACTTTAAAAAATACACATATCAGGATAACTTACAATATTTTAATGGGTGCTTTGAAAAACAAGTAGAATTCTGTGTCATGATTGTTTTCAGTAACAAACAAGATTTGTTTTCATATGCCGAGTGCCCCATTTGAAGAAAGTACTTTGTTTTGTTATGAGGAAAAGAAAATAATTCAGGCCAAAGTATGGATTTTTTAAGATGAAAGGAATGTGGGGATCATGTAGTTCAGTCTCTTAGTTCTGTTGCTGAGCACGGAGGTCTAGAGAAATGAGGTGACTAGAGGCCTGAATTCTTTTATCTACCCACGTTAGCATTAATTTTAAATAGTACAGTCTGATAATTTTACTGTTAGAGTTTTTTCACCAAGGATTGTCAATAATCCAACTTGGGGCATGTGAATTCCAAAAGGAAACAGCAAAAAGTAGACCTGGGCTGTCAAGCCACCAATTCATGGCTTTTACTGACACCATCTTTCCTAGAACAGAAAGGGTCCTTTCAAGTCTGGCATTGCAACTAAACAGATAATGGCTGTCATGGAAAACACATAGCTTTTCAGCTTATAAACTGTGTTACCTTGCGCAAGCTAATTACACTGTAGCCCTCTTATTTGTAAAACTGGGAAACAAAAATCCATCTCACTGGCTCCTTCTAGAAATAAAGCAGACTAGCCTGGATAAAGTACTTAATCATGGTAGCTGGAAGGCAATAATTACTGGGTGTTCCTTTCTTCTCTTCTGTTTTCCTGATGAACGTCACGTGGCTGATTAGTGTCCAGGCAGGATTAGAGCCCAGACCTTTTATGTTCTAGGGCAAAGCTCTCTTCTGCACAGAATTCTTCCATTGTTCACATCATAATGTTCTCAGGAACGGGAAGGAGAAATAATCTGAGAAGTCATTTTTTGTTAGCCTGAGAAGCAAGCCAGGGACTGGTACCCTGGCTTGAAAATAGTCAAGTTTCTATTGCTAACTGTGAAATAGTTGTAATAGTTTTAAATTAATTATTAATTAATTAAATTAATAATTCACACACACAATTAAATAATTGTGTAAGGGGTCCTTTCACAATCTTTTCTTAGAATTCTAGGTGTGGCATAGCTAGTGCTTTTATTTCTTTATACCCAGAGACGGGGGGGAATTTATAGTGACTCACAAGGAATAGGAGAAAACTTGAGTGTGTCTCTTATTAAGTGAGCTTGTTTGAATGCCCTGGAAAGTAGGACACAATGCAGGTCATGGGACTTTACATATTTGACCAAAGCAAATAGATTCGCAGGGCCAACTGAGTGCTCAAATTAAAATATCTGTTTCAAGGTTACCATGAGGCTCTAGAATGCTTTTCCCCTAGCTTATCTGACACCCAGAAAGAATCATTTTTTAACATCTAAATGTTAAGACGTAAATGATAAAATTATTGTCTGTATTCATGAAATAATAATTAATAATCAGGATTTTTCCAGTTTTGTTTTGATATAATTGACATGTAGCACTGTGTAAGTTTGGTGCATGATGGCTTGACTTACATCCATTGGGAAATGAGGACCACAGTAAATTTAGTTAATGCCCATCATCTCATATAGGCACAAAAACAATGGTTTTTTTTTTTTTCCTTGTAATGAGAACTCTTAGGATTTATTCTCTTACAATTTTCACATATACCATACAGCCGTGTCAACTATAGTCCTCATGTTGTGCGTTGCATACCAAGTGCTTCTTCTAACTGGAAGTTTGTACCTTTCAACCACCTTCCTCTGACTCCTCTCCCTGACCCCCTGCCTCTGGAAACCACAAACCAGATCTCTTTTTTTATGTGCTTGCGGTTTTTTTGTTTGTTTAGTTGGGTTTTATTTTCTTTTTTTTAAGATTTTATTTATTTATTTGACAGAGAGAGACACAGCGAGAGAGGGAACACAAGCGGGGGGTGGGGGGGGAGTGGGAGAGGGAGAAGCAGGGAGCCCAATATGGGGCTGGATCCCAGGACCCTGGGACCATGACCTGAGCCAAAGGCAGCCGCTTAACGACTGAGCCACCCAGGTGCCCCTAGTTGTTTTTGTTTTTTTTTTTTTAAGATTCCTACATATAAATGAGATCATACTGTGTTTGTCTTTCTCTTTCTGCTTTAGCATAATGCCCTCAAGAGCCATCCTTGTTGTCCCAAACAGCAGGATTTCCTTCTTTCTGGTGACTAACATTTCATTGTATGCATATACCACATCTTCTTTATCCTTTCATCTTATACCTATTACCAGCCTACCTGTGCATCTATTATCTAACTATCTATTTTTTACCTTTTTAAGACTTGAAACCAAAGATGTAAAGCTAATCTGATGGGCACATTAGTTTTGGCAGTTTATTTTTATCCAGAATATCAGTAGACTTGGAGGAGAGTTCGGTGCTGTCCCCTCATCTTTATTAGTTTTTTTCTTACTTGGAAAAGAAAAGTACAATTATTTTTCTCTAGTATATACAAATGGCTAATTGACTTTTTAAAAAAAGTTCTTCAATACTGGTCAAGTATTTCCATTTGTTTATAGTTTGTTTTAATTTAAAAAATAAAAAGCAGCAACTTCTCCATTGTGCATTAATTAAATTCCTCACCACTGCCTCTGGAGTCGATTAGTGCTTTTCCATTCCAGAAGTAATGGTGGAGCTGCTGACAGCGTTAAAGCATCACAAAACTGAGTTTATTCTGTCTTTGCTGAAATGCTTCTTTATCTGTGGAGATCAAGGCAAGGCTCAGCTCACCTCGGGGAAGCCCCAGTGAAAGCCTCCAGGCCTCCACATTCTTCCCTGAATAGGAGGCTAACTACTGGATTTTACCCTCCACCATGGCCGGTCTTCTCTTTCCAGCGACTGGCTACACCACTGACAATCCTGGAAGCAACAGGAAAAGCCATTTACTTTTTCTTCCTTATTACTTTGGTAGGAGTTGTTTTGTTTTGACATTTCTCTGACATTCTTGTTTTGTGTGTGGGGGTTTTCTCCTGACTCCTTGGGAATTTATTGGAAGGGCAGCAGATTTATTGCCAAGCATGTTGGATTGTTCATTTTAAGAGCACATTTTCTAAGTGTGAATTGAGTTATCTGGAGAAGAAACAGAACTGGAGAGGTGAATGGGGACAGGCAGGAATGGTGAATGTTTTGCAGGTTGGGATTTCATGTAGCCAGCAAAGACCACCCTTCAACGTTGGGCAATCAGAGCCCTCTTCTGGGCCTCCTGATTCAGGGTTCTGCTTTGGTTCTTTTGGGCCATCTATTCCCAACGGGCAAATTATTTTGAAAAATGGAATTTTTTTTGAAGCCAAATTTGTGACACTGTGATGGAGATGAGCTGCATACCATAGGTACAATAATGTAGCAACCTAATTCCCTGAGCTCTGCTCAAGAAATTACTAATTGTAGAGAAAGAGTAAAAATAGTCTGAAGATTATTTTTTATCTTAAAACAAATTATATATTTACCTCCAAATTAGGTCATACAGGGTATTACTTGATAATTCTTTTTTTTTTTAAAAGATTTTATTTATTTATTCATGAGAGACAGAGAGAGAGAGAGAGACAGAGGCAGAGGGAGAAGCAGGCTCCCCGCGGAGCAGGGAGCCCGATGCGGGACTCGATCCCAGGACCCTGGGATCATGACCTGAGCCGAAGGCAGACGCTTAACCGACTGAGCCACCCAGGCGTCCCTACTTGATAATTCTTGACAGTAAAAAAATTGATTTCTATTCACTTTCCTAAATGGGCAAAAGTGAATCAAGGAGGCCTTTATTAGGTATAAAGTTCAGAAAAATGTAAAGGCAGATGACCCTGTCATACACTGGCTGTCATCTTCGCCTCTGATCAGATGCTAAATGAAAAGCTGAAAGCACGTTATGTACTACAGTATTGGTCTAAGTATGGTTTAGGAAATTCATATAAGTTATGAGAGAAAGAGGCTCCCTTGTAAGAAATACTGTGTATTCTGAGCAAAAGCGAAATAGCTTTTTCACAACAGGACATGAAGAAGCTTCAGTGTGCTGATTTATATCATGACCCACTAAAAGAAGAATATAGTGGTTCTCTTTCCCATGTTTGTTTGTTTGTTTGTTTGTTTGTTTTTTTAACCACAGAACCTTTTATGGAAGGAGTTTCTGAACCTGGGCCCTCATGAGCTAACTTCGGGGTGTGAACACCTTAGAATATTATTTCTACTAATGCTTCATTGGGTCAGTCTGAGATGGAGGAGTTTCTCCCTATCATCTGTACATGTTTTTATTTTCCCCCTATTTCTAAGATTTACTCCACTGTAAAAAAATCTGTAACTTTTGGCCTACCCACCATTATCCATTTCTGTTATATATACCTTTAGTCAGGGTCTGAGATGTCCCATCCAATGTAAAAGAAGTGTTAAGTGTTCTTTTATTATAGATTCAGCAAATCATTACTACTGCATTTCATTATCTTCTAAATCACTTCTATTTTCTTTGCTATGGATATGAAGCCACATTTTATTAGGATGGACCATAAGAAATAGCTGATATTAAACTAATAATAGTGACAATCCATGTGGTTCAACCTAATATGCTAATATTATCAAAGAGTAATTATAGTTACCAAGATACAAAAGACTTAGCAAAAAAAAGACTTAGCTACTTCAAGAATTTGGCTTAATACTTTTATAAATAGACTGGATGGTTGGCAGGAGAGATCACCTAATGCTTGTAAATGATACCAAATTGGCCGAGATTGACAGTATCATGTAGGGCCAGACAAGAATGCAAAACAATACAATCAATTTGAGAGTAATGTGCACTGGATAAAATGAATTACAATTAGGGTGCATGCAAGGTTTTGTTTGCAAAATAGAATAATTAATTTGAAAAATGCAACAGGAATAGAAACATTTACAGGGACTGGGCAACATTCAGAGGAGTTTTAAAGTCACAACCAATCATAGAGTCAGGCTCTGCTGAACATGCCCAAATGGGACACCTCTGAGCCATTCATTCTGACCAACCATCTGGACCTCATCATGTAGATTTTGGCTGCTACAGTGAATGACTATTGGCACTAGATCAATGATTCCATTCTGTGGTCTATGAACTTCAGGCATTGGGACAGAGCATTATTATTTTGAGTAATATAAGAATACTCTCCCTGTAGCCCATTCAAACTGCTCAGTTAAAGGTCAAGGAAGTTCAGAGAGTCTCTCCCTTCTTATTTCTACAGGAGGCATATTGCTCAACTTAACACAGGGTCTGACAAACATTTCTGGCTGAAGATAACACCATCTTTGTATATTGGCCTCAACTTTGAACTTGTTAAGTTACTTCAAGACAAGAGCCCAGTATTGTACTTTGGAAGGACTAGTGTGTAGTCAATAAAAACATTAGTAGGATTCATCAACCAAGACTTAATAAAGTTAATTATCACAACATAAAAGTGGCACAATGTTGATTTGAGAACATGAAAAGTTGAGAAATTTCTGTGGAGGTAGATGACTGTGGCTCTTATCCTTTTGATTCTTGAACCAAATTGTCTCATTAAGGAACAAAATATGTAATTATTTTTTATGTCAATCATATTCCAAGATGGTATTTAAAATATCCATTAAACTTTATTACATTCTAAATTCCAATAGGTCTAAGCCAATGTTTGGTTTGTTGGAGTTTCATGTAAGATTTGTTAATCAGAGTTGGTGGTTTTATGTGTTATGAAATGCAGTTAAATGGAAATAATTTTTATTGGGTTTTGTGTCTTAAATGTGGAGGTGCTAGATGGATCTTTTTTCAGTACTAAATTTTCTGACCAAGCGTATAATTAAACTTCTGGTTTATTATCCATCCTCATGTCTCTACAAATTAATTAATGGTTTTAGAATGATTTATCAACTTCGGTTACTGAAATAAAATCCACATGCTATGTTATACTGTCAAACAGTAGCATTACCCCTCAGCCTCTGTAATGTATATGTGTTTGAATTTATTAGAGCTCAGTCCTGAGCCAACGTTACCCTTAAGTTTCTTTGGAAAATAATTCGAGTCTAACGGGATGTTGTTAAATTCTCAGGCCATGGGAAGTGTGACTGTGGCAAGTGCAAATGTGAGGAAGGTTGGTTTGGGGAAGCGTGCCAGTACCCAACTCACTGTGACTTGACGAAGAAAAAGAGTAACCAGATGTGCAAGAATTCTCAAGATGTCATCTGCTCTAATGCAGGTAAGAAATCTATCCTATGAAAATTCTTTTTTTTTTTTTTTTAAGATTTTATTTATTTATTTGACAGAGAGAAAGACAGCGAGAGAGGGAACACAAGCAGGGACAGAGGGAGAGGGAGAAGCAGGCTTCCCACCAAGCAGGGAGCCCCATGTGGGGCTCGATCCCAGGACCCCGGGATCATGACCTGAGCCGAAGGCAGACGCTTAACCGACTGAGCCACCCAGGTGCCCCTATCCTATGAAAATTCTTAAATAATCACATCCTGGTTTTTCATGGAAATAGGTAGCTGTTGAGAAATGTGGAACCTCTGAGAGAGACTGCTTTTGAGTATATATATATTTTTGAAATGAAATGCAGATAAATCAATAGGGGGAAAATGTCATCTTGCTGAGACTGGCAAGTTTGATGCTCTCCAGCTGTTGCAAATGCCTTCTTCAAGCAGGATATTCATGCAAACAACACCCCAAAAACATTTGATGTAAATTGTGAGCCATGATTTTGAATGCTGGATTAAATCTTTTAAAAAGGATTTATATAAGCTGACTTAATTATTTTCTATTACAGATCAAGGGTTCTTTGAATTTATACCTTAACATCAAATAGAACCAAAGCTTTTTAGTTTGATAGAAGCTTTAGATGCACTGGGTGTGAAACTCATGGGAAAATATAGTGACATCACGATTTTATGTTTGGCAAAAATATTTTTGCATCTCAAGTCATATAAAAATATTTTTTAGAAATTTATAGTAAAACTGTTAAAATTAATTACCCAGAAGATATAAAACAAAGCAACTGGTTTGGTTTCATTAATGCTTAGCTGGTATTACTGTAATTAAATACTCTTTTCATATTTGGGCACATGGAACCTCAAAAGTCCACTTTTTCTTAAGGCTGGTTGAATTTGGGAATTGTCCTGTCCAAAGCTAGAAGCTTTGATTGAGTTGTTTTGGTGGGTGTGGTCTGGGATGCAGGGGTTTTTTAAAGCTCTCCCAGTAATTCTTTTGGAAAACACAGGGTGTGAGCCCTTGTTTTGCATGCTAAAGGCAAGTATTTGACTACAAGAGGACTATCTTCCCTCTTGAAGTTCCCATTGTAGGTAGAGTCCTTCTATGTTCAGAGCTATCATCTTTCCACAGTCTGATTGCAATGAATTGCTCTGTGTAGATTAAGTGCAGTAAGAGTGTTTTGCTAGTAGGAATCAAGGCCATACCCAAAGCAAGGTATGAGTGGATGTCAGGCACCCTGACAAATGGTCTTAACAGTCAGGTTGCTTACTCTATTCACGGATCTTCTCCTTGCTTCACTTCAGCACCTTAGTCTTTTCTGTCTTCTCTGTAGGATTTTTTTACCTCCAGTTCCTAACACCCACCCCTACAAACACACACACACACACACACACACACACACAGCCTTACATGCTTACCGTATAGCCTCATTGTTTTGAAAATGTCAAGCTTTCCAAACTTCTTTCAATAATAAAACCTGAATTCTGTTTTGTTTCTTTGTTCTTTATTTTTGACTTTATTTATTTGTTGTTTATTTTTCAAATCAAATCTAGTTTTTTTTCTTTTTAATAATACATTATAAACAAAAAGGGGTTAGTTTCGGAATCCAAATGTTTCAGCATTAAGTAAAAAAACAATGCAATTCGCTACATTAACATACCTTAAAGGAGAAATTTACAGAATCGTTTCAGATGATGAAACATACTTGATAAGATATAAAACACAGTTTTAAGGTATCTGAGCCTCGATCTTTTTTTTTTTTTTAACATTGGTACAATACTTTTATGTAATCTACCATCCATATTCCAGTTTCATTCACTGACCAAACAATGTGCTTTACAGAATTTCCCTGCCTCCGTAGGATCCAGTCTAGGGCAGAGTTATATTTAGCTCTCATTTCTTGTTAGCCTCCTTTAATCTGGACCATTTCCACAGACTATGGTGTTATAGCACTGAAAATTTTGAAGAAAATTGTCTCCAACCTTTTTTTTTTAATAGAATGTTACTCGTTCTGGCTTTGTCTGATGTGTCCTCATGATTAGATTCATGTCATACATTCTTAGCTGAATCACCAGATAGATGATTTTATGTTCTCAGGATGTGTCATCTGGAAGTCCATGATATCCATCTGCTCTCACTGGTGAGATTAATTTTGATCACATGGTCAAGGTGTTGTCTGATGTCTCAGCTCTGTAATTACTGATTTTGCCCTTGTAACAAATGAGCAGTCTGTTGGGAAACACTTAGAAATTATAAGACATCATATCCTCGTCAAAATTACCCCTGATTTACCATCCATTGATGACTTTCACATGATCCAGTGCTTACACTAGTGATTGAAAAATGATGATTTCCAAACTCCAATATTGCCTCCCTATTTACTAGTTGGTACTCAACATTCTACCACAAGTAAGAGTCTTCTCTCATCTACCAATTATTGGATATTTCATTTACTTAGTGATTTATTGTCAGTCCAGGATCACAGTTCCTATTATTTCAATGGTTTATTATTCATTACTGAACTTAATTACTCTGGTCCCAGATGAGGCGGTTGGAGCCCCTTCAAGCTAGCTTCTCAGTCCTTGTGACATGCCTCCATTGTTTTGTTTTGTTTCAGCAATTCTTTCTTTTCTGGCATAACAGAATATTCCAGAGTCATATTGTACCTGATTTGCCACAGCTTTGGAATCAACCATTTCTCTAAAGAGCCTTGGTTCCTTTAGGTGAAGAATGATAGTAGAATAAAAATTGTGAGCACTAGGGATGTTTATTTCTACTGGGATGAATTTGCTTCTTGGCCTTTTCTATAAACAGGCTAGTAAACGTTCATGAGCATATATATACATGTACATGCACATACATACACAGACATATTTTAGAAATCATGAAGTCACACCAATACATCCAACTCCAATCCACCCCCACAAAGTTATCTGCTGTCTCACCCATTTTTCATGGTGAGAATTCTGGCTCCCAACATCATGGATATATTTACTCATTTGCTCAGTCCTATACTACATCTAAAATTGTTTTTAGGATAGCTTCATGCATACCAATATACAAAACAAGTCTACCGAAGCATTTTGGGATTTGTTTGCAATTGACCTCCTCCCCCACCCCCACCCCATGCCAGCCATGCTCAAGATTGGGGTACTTAGTTAATTGCTGTGTTCATAAGTTACTTGGATTTCTTTCTTTTTGTCTCCCTTTAGTGTAGTTATTGTACTCATTTGAAATACAATTAAGGTTATTTACTTCAGATTGCTTTCAGTTTTAGACTTTTTTTCCTCCTTTCCATCCTTATTGATTTTATTTTATTTTGCAATATGTAGAACATTAGCATGCTTCCAAAGGTCAAAACTATATAAAAAAAGCATACTTAGCAAATCATCATTCTCTTCCTAAACCTTCCCTCCTGCTTTCTTCATACCTGATAGGTAACCAACCTTATGGCATTCTGCTTTATCTGTGTATATGTTTATTTTAAATAAAGGCAGATAGCTAGATGTATGTGTTAGTTTTTTGGTTTTTCACTTGTTCCCTACACAAAAGGTAGCATGCTATATATGCTCTTTTGTACTCTGCCTTTGCCACTCAGCATCTCCTGGAATTCACTCCATATCAGTGCATAGAAATCTTGCTCGTTCTTTTTTCAGATGCATAGGACTCAGCTCTATACAGGTGACATAAGATCTCAGTTAATCTTTCTCTCTTACTCTGTACTCAGTATGGAAGCCTTTCAAGTTGACTTCAGCAATCTTATTCTCACATGGCTTCTTTTAGTGTCTATTTCTACCAGCCTAGTTCTGGACCACTCCCCCGAAACTGCATTAGGCTCTGAGTTCTCTCTACTAACTGTTCCCCATTTTATATCACAATGTGGTTTCCTGGAAGCAGCTTGGGGCAGAAGGGGAAGAGGAGGAAGCTAGACTGGGACATCCGACTGCAGGTCAGGATGAGATGGAGCTGGGGACTAAAGGAGTTGCAGAAGCTGACTCTAGAGGGGTCCAGAAGGCAAGGGGCAGCCTGCAGAGCAAAGTGGGGCTCCAGTGCCATTGCACAGGAGTATGGTTGGTGTTCAAGACAGGGAAGTCTTCCTAGAGAGAGAGCGCTTTACTAATCAGAATGAAAAGTCAGAGCAAAAATAATCTAGCATAAAGCATAAAGACCAGTCCTAGAGACTGAGCTCACTGGCAACTAAGAAAGAGAAGCAGTATGACATCACATGAACACAGGAGTCTGTCGCTTTTGCCTGGGCTTCCATCTGCCATATCTTGGAGCCTCAGTTGTGAATTCTACATGATGGGTGAGACAGGAAGTCTCTGAGCTGTTGTAAACGTCCCACATTAGCCAGAAATGGTTCAGATGTGTGGATGGGAGTGAGCTTTCCCGTCAGGGTGTCAGTGAGAAGTTACAGAATTCAAAGGTAGAGGCTGTTCCTGTCTTTCCTGAAAACAGCTCCTCCGTTCTTTGCCCTGACGATGTTATACCTCGCTTCCAAACGATGAGAGGCTCCTGGTATTCCAACAGATAAATTCTAAAGTCCTTGGCCAATATTCTTGATCCTCTACTCTCTGCCTTCAACTGGCCCTTTTATCCAAACCCAAGCGAGACTTTGCATTGTTCTTTAATTCCACATCCTTATCCCTTAGCTGAGGCTCCTTCCTCAACATCGCAAGCCTTTTCTCCATCTCTACCTGTTGAAATTCTATCCATACATCAAGTGCCAACTCAAGAACTTGCTCCTTTACTGGGCCTTTCCTCCTTTACAGAGCCAGACTGAGGTTTATACTTCCTATATGGTATTTGTCACAGATCTGTTGCAAATGCCTTTACGTCATCTGGTCTCATACATATGTGTAAAAATTATTGATCGTCTAAGCTCTTTCTTCCTGGTCTGTGATTGACTTAGTTTTCATTTTCTTATTATCTCCTATAGCACCTGGTACTTTGCCAACAGCATAGTAGGCAGCAAGAAAATTTAATGAATGGTTATGTGGATGGTTAAAAGACAGCATGAATAAATGTGAAAATGAAAAAGAAGGGTGATAATTAGAGAAAAAATGAGATGAGGCAGTACCATGAATTATAGCATTTGATTTGAAATGAGCTTTTATAATTTAAAATAGTTTTCAGGAAAAAACACACATACAAGAAAAGGAAATTTAATAAATGTAAAATTCATGAGTATTCTCAAGGAGGAAAAATAATTAGCTCAAATTCTGCAAAATCACCATTTCTATGTGACTGTGAGAGAAAAAACTTTTTCAAGATAATAGCTAATTGGGAATGACCTGGGTACCAGAATCATGCAGAGGGTATGAAGACAGGACGTCGTGGGGTCTGTCAATATACAGAAAGTCTAGGGGAAATGTTTGAGGACATGACTCATATATTCAGTATCTTTATGGGAGAAGATGAAGAACCCGCAGTTTTCTGAAAACCTATGATGTAACTGAACAAACTGTTTTCAGAAGGATGGCTGGGTGATATATTTACCACTGGGCTCTCATAGCAGCTCTATGAGGTAGATATTATTTTCAGAGAAGCAATTTAAGAATTAGAGATGAACATAATGACCTCAAAAATGTATAGTACGGGTTATTAAAACCCGGATTTGGCTACAAATCCACCTTAGTCCTAAATCCATGCCCTTTCTGGCCCATCACATACAGACTTGCCAATATCCAGTAGCTCAGTTCAAACATCAATATCCTCTTCAGTTCCTCCTGATCCTTCACCACTCATACGCAGTCTCTGAGTCGTCTGTCCCTTCTCCTGAAAACACCCCTGAGCATTTTCACTTCTTTCCAACTCATTGCCATCACCCTGGTCAGCCTCTATCCCTTCTTCCCTATAGACAAATGTGATAAGCTATTCTCATATCCACTGCACTTCATTTCACTTCATTCTGCATATGACACCTAGCGTAATCTGGTAAAAATGCATACGTGATCACATGACTCCCTGGCTGAAAGTATTTCTATGGCTTCTCATTATTCTCGGATTAAAGTTGGAAGTTTTTAACATGAACTGTAAGACTTCCGTAAACTGCACCTCCACATGCCTTATTCATTTCATGCCACTTTCCACATCATTTCCTATGTTCTAGCCATCTTGGACTTTTTCTTCTTATTTCCACTTTTACCACAGAGCCTTTGCTGTTGTCTCTTGCGGGAAGTGGGCCTCCCCACCATCTCACTTCTCTTACCTATTATTTT
Source organism: Mirounga angustirostris (assembly GCF_029215605.1). Classification (NCBI taxonomy): domain Eukaryota; kingdom Metazoa; phylum Chordata; class Mammalia; order Carnivora; family Phocidae; genus Mirounga; species Mirounga angustirostris. The sequence continues at coordinate 10,088,120 of NW_026991711.1, read as the reverse complement.
TACTTTGCTCTCAGTACCTCGTTTAGGATCTACTTGCCCAAGGACTCTCTGTCTGATTACCAGGTCTCAGTTAAATCCCCTGCTAAGCTCTTCTGCAACACTTTGCACTTCTCCATTTATTTTATCACTTTGGTTTTCTCATATCAAACTCTGAGAGGAGGATTATGGCTGACTTGATCTCCCATTATGTTTCCACAGTCTAGGATGTGATCTGGTGAGTGGTAAAGTCTCAGTTCATATTTGTTGGTTGCTATGATGATTGATTAAAAATGGAAAAATAAGTATTAAGAAGAGGGTTCCTTAAATGGACATTCTACTTCTCAATATCATTTGAGTGCTGTTTTACTGTCAGTGAGATCACTCTCAGGAGTTGTAGTCAAATCCTCAAAGTTGGCAGAGTCTATGGCGTATGGTATACCAGATGACTCCAGTGCCTCTGTGTCACTCACTGTGAACCTCCTTGAGGTTTTGGTGAGGTCCCGGGACACTATACCTGAGAAAACCTGCTCTGGTTCCATTGTCATAAGGATGTGTGGATCAGCTTAACACTGTAGAGGTGAAATTATTAGGAGATTCTAAGTTTTTCATTTATGCATTTGATAATGAATTCCACAAATATTTATTATATAAATAGTATGCTCAAATATTGTGCAAAGCATTGAATAAATACTGGTGAGGAAGATAAGCAAGGCTACTTCCCTTACAAAGCTTAGAATTTTCTGCTTTAGTTCACTTCAGACCCAGGTGTAATTGCAAGATAGTCATTCGTGCATTGATTGGATGGCCATGTATGAAGTAGCTCTGCACTTGGGGAGGTCAAATTTCCATTCATGAAACTATTAGAGGTCAATCATAATAGCTATGTGCCATAAAATATAATTGTTGTACTATAATCATCAAGTAAGAATGTTGTTATCTATCTCATCCTACCCACAGAATTACATAATTGAAATATTAAATTGATTTGAGTTTTTTCTGTCTCTGAAAGAGTTTAAAAATCATCGATGATCATTTATATGCACTTAAGAAATACTTTTTGCTTTGTTTAAATGGTTTAGGTACATGTCACTGTGGCAGGTGTAAGTGTGATAATCCAGATGGAAACGGCCTCGTTTATGGTAAATTTTGTGAGTGTGACGATAGAGAATGCATAGACGATGAAACAGAAGAAATATGTGGAGGTAGGTATACTAACTTCGTAGAAATTAGTAAAAGTCCTTGATTTTCCACCTGTTTTATTGTACTTTTGTCACTCTATACATTCCTGCACTGTTTACTCATTTAATCTGAATTTATGTTTATTTGGAGAACACCTCATATAAGGCATTTAGGGTAGACTAGTACTTTTTAAATGCAAAATCAGACTGTTCCCAGGGGAGAGCCCGATCATTATAGCAACCAACCAACTGTGTGGTTCCAGAGTGATCCTACCGGTACTTCATCTTCCCTGCTTCGTGCAGCACTTTTATGTTGTCTCTTTTCTCCCAGTCAGTCTCTCAATTGCATGTGTTAATTTCATTCTATTTTCCCTTTCTAAATCATAAGCCTTTAAATAGTTTCATGTCCCATTGGAGACACTGGAGGCCCAAAGGATCACTAGCCTAGAATCTGTCCCTTGCCACCCCATACTTAGATTAACATTTTTCGTGATCTTTTTTGTCTTTCTAGGGTATTTCTAACACCATTACTCAATCCATTTTTCTACTGAAGCATTTATTGCATGTGCCACACTTCCTAGCGCTAAGGACTATAATAAGTTCTTCACGTTCGTTGGGTAGTACACCCAGGGTCATTCCAGCAATAGTACTGGAATTTAGACTCTTGTCTGTCGGACACCAAAGACTGAGCCCTTGACTCTACCCATGGAGAGCTGTATCAGTGCCCTGGGGTTTGGAGCTCCATGAGAAGAGCCCCTCCTCATCACCCAGAGTATCCTTCTCTTCTGCTTACCTATCTGCAAGCGTGTTCCCAGAGTTTATATTTGCACCCATGGCTAGCACAGGAGAGGAAAGGAGAGAGCAGCGAGAATCTCTTCAGTTTACATAAATGTAAATGCTTCAGCCTGGTTACTGCTGGCCTCATCTCTCCATTAATAAGCAATTGTTTATTTCATTTATCTCCGACAAGATTCCAATGCATGGAATCCTATTCTGCATGCAGAATGGATGATTTCAGAAGAGAATTTTCCCTGGAAGGATCAGGGACAAATAGGGCAGGAGGAGCCAGAGAGCCATAGAGAAAGTGTCACTAACTTAGGAGGACCAGCTCTCCCTCTGTTTACAAAACCAAATTGTAGTTTCAATTCTTACGGTCATCCAGATACTCTTATTTTAGGTCTGCTTGGTTCCCTCTGGTTTCCTTGCTGTACAACCCACCAAGATAAAACAGACAAATACAAAAAGCTACGTTTTTCAAGGCAATGACCTAAGCTAGATGCTGCTCAGACAATTCTGTTAATGGACTCAATCCAAAATAGTTAGAAGAGTTAGGTAAATCCACCTACAAATATTATGTATCTATCCTCCTGATGTTTCATTTTCAATTATGATGGACCAAAAAAGAGGTGGGGAACATGCTTGGAGCAATGTGTTCTGATGCACATCACCAAAGCGAAGTCTATTTGCATGTGTAAATGTAAACATTTAACTGGAAGCAACACAACAGGAAATGTTTGACTCCCAACCTTGCCACTAACCATTTCCATTTGTTTGAGGCTTAAGCCATTTCGTGGTGCAAAGTCTCTGACCACACACTTCAGCCCTCCTCTGAGGGTGACATTGGCTGGGATTGTAGATTTTCTACATGTCATTCGCATGAAACCAATCTGTTGAGAGGTGACTGCACAGCCCATCAGTGGAACACTTTAAAAGGAGATTTTCTCGCTCCATCAGTTTATACAAAGCAAAGAGTGGATATTTATTGTGTGCAATGTGTATTGTCCCAAGCTTGTATTTTTTTTTTGTTTGTTTGTTTGTTTTGTTTTGTTTCTCCCAAGCTTGTATTTTATCTCAATTATCCATATGTGGCTTGTTAACAATATTTTCATTTGGGTTGTGAGGATATCTGCTTAATTTTTCCTATCTACATACAAATGTAGTTTGACATGATTCTTCTTTCCTTATTCACCTGTATCTCAGTGATGTTTTAGTAAAACCCTAATTCAATTTTGAGTTTTATACATATACAAAGAATTTGGGTATGAAGAATGTAGATTTGGGATTATTTGTTAATGTCATGGTAATGCTTACGTACGCAGCACCTTACATAAATTTCCTAAAATTTCAGAGGAAATAAATTCTGGTTTAAAAAGTTAATCAAGTCTTAAAAAATTTTTAAAAAATTGACTTCTAGAAAAGGTTTTAGTACACAGTTGTCTTGCTGTTTTCCAGTGTAAGTTCCTGAGGAGACAGCCCCAGGATGTATTTTGTGTGGGTACAGGAGAGATGTTTTTGAGTTCATAAATAAAATGTATAGCCTCTATATTTTATCACTGGTGAAATGATTAGATAGCCCTTACATTTGCCTATGTGAACAAATTAAAATGAAAACTTGTTGTAGAAACGATCATTGACTGTTAGGCTAATAAGAGGTTTTCCATGGAAATCCAAATTACAGCTCATTTAGAGAGAAAACGTGGCAAGTGACTTGAGGCACATAGAATTGCCACCTTCTGGGAGCCAGAAAGATTGCTCAGTAGGGGTGCAGGAAGCCAGGATGTTACAGCTCATGAGGGGTTGCTGGGAAGTAGGTACAAAGGAGCAGGGTAAGGTTTCATAAGAGGCAGGAGCCAGAGGGGTATGGTGGCTTCGGAACACAAAATGATGGGGCGCCCCTCCCTATCATTTCTGTCCCCTTGACAAATAGGAGGGGGATTTGATCGGGAGGCCAAGGGTCCATGATAGTTTATTGACCCAAAGGAAGACGAAACACTGATTTAACGGAAAACCTCTTTTCCTCGTGGTAGAACACAGCAGCCTGTGGGACACATTTGAATGGAAAGATGAAATATTTCCCCTGGTTTAAGAAATGGTTCAGTCATTAATACTATGCATCCAAGTAAATATGTACCCCTGGCTTCTCAGTGGTTGATTTCAAATGAAATACTTGGATGACTAATTCCAGAAATACCCTCAGAAGGAATGCTTACATACATTTGACTGGGATGCCGTACCTTTGAGATCGGAAGGTAGTAGATAGGCTTTCACAGTCTTTCATGTCATTTCTTTAAATTTCTTTCATTTTAATCAGCTACCTGGCTAGGACAAGTTAGAAGACACTTTGGCTTGCTTTGCGTGTATAATTACATAGGTATATGCAAATCTATAACTTGATTATTTTAAGCAGGGACTGTCGAGCAGGTATATTTTATTTCAAAAGGCAAAAATGATCATGAAGAGGTAGAAAGTTAATTTTGCTTTTAAAAGTTGCTTTTTTTTCCCCTCACTCTATAAAATTCATTTTGGGTAAAGGCCATGGAAAGTGTTACTGTGGAAACTGTTATTGCGGGTCTGGTTGGCATGGAGATAAATGTGAATTCCAGTGTGATATCACCCCCTGGGAGAGCAAGCGAAGATGCACATCTCCAGATGGCAAAATCTGCAGTAACAGAGGTGTGTCATTCATTCACGTTACTACGGAGTTGGGGCGGGGGGGAGGAACAAAGCTCTTAATTGTTAACACTCCTTTTCTCTGGATTTCCTTCAGTATGGGAGTAAGTTGTCTTTTATGGTGTTTGACTTTGATGTAAGTCCATACTATACCAACAGTCTTCTCTCTCATTTTTTATTGAGTAAAAAAGCAGAAGGATAAGAAAGTTGCTATAGTTCTTTAAGCTTCACTGAACCCGTTGTTAGTGTAGGGACTGTAATTTCTTTGGCGGCCATCCAGAAATAGCACAGGACAGCTAAAAGGCAATTCTTGTAGATACTTCTGCTAAATGTCTCTTCACTAACAGAACCATCTCCAGCATGAGCATCTAATTATCTAGAGAGTATTCAAGAAACTCTCTTGTCTTCATTATGAGTAAATCGAAGGCGTGGTTGTCATTCAGAATTGATCTGGAGTGGCTTCACTTTTATCTGCAGTAATAAAAATGATATTGAAGAGTTACAGAAACTACGTGTCAGGTAGCCATAGAAAATTGATGCTGACCTCTGATGTGAACTTTAAGATTATATTAGTATTGCTAAAATGTAATTTAACGTGAATTAACTGTTGATATCAAATCAAATCAGTTTTCAACACTTTTTAAAAACCCTTGAAAATACTTGTCATTTTTTCCCTTATTAGCTCTACTGTAAGTAAAAGAGGACCATGCAAGACTGTTCCTTGCCGACCTGATGATATAAATAAGTGACCATTTTTCCTTCTATGAAATTATAAAAATCTAGAAAGTTGGAAAACTCTTTCTTTCATGTCTATAAATGAATGGTACTTCTTAATAGATCCTGCTTCCACGGAAAACTTTAACACACAACCGATTCAATCTTTTGAAAAATTGGCAGAAAACATTGACGTGGAAGAGTAAAATGGGCCACATTTCTGTATGCAGGGAAAGGAAAGCAAAAGGCCTGAACTTGGAGCAAAAATCATAAAGAAAAGTCCTCTTTTTAATTTATGCAGAATCGGTCTGACTATAGATCATAGTACTCATTCATGTTATGTTTTCCTTTACTATATAAGGATGTGTTGCTGCCTGAGTTCTTTTTATTGATACAGTAGGGTCAGTGGTCACCATCATGCTGTCAGGGTATGCAGCTTGTGCTGTGTCCCCATGGGAAGCAAGCAGCTAGGTGTTGCAAGGAGTGAGGAGAGAAGTGGAAATGGTTGGTCTGTGGAGCAGGGCCGGGTTCTGCAGCAGGTGGGCTCTGAGAGACAGAGGTCCTTCAGAAACACACATGACTCACCCCCTCTCTGCAGTCTCACCTCCTGCCTCCCCTTTCCCGTGAGGGGTCCGATTTGGAGATCCGCCAAAGGCAGAAAGGAAAGCACCATGCCTGAACGAGGCTGGTTAGCAGTGAGACTCAGGGGTTCCTGAAGGCGAGTCTGAGTCCGGGAAGCACAGCCATGAGTCCTTTTATTCCCCCCGGAAGGTAACGGCCATGTTTCCCCTAGCACTCCTCCCCATCATTGCTTCTGGGCCAAGAGAGAGACACCAATCCCTGCACAGACCTACCTCATCTTCCTTGTTAGCCCATCTCCAAAGCCAAAAAAGCCTCTGTGGTAGACACAGCTCATCGGGGACAGAAGCATGTCCTGCATTGCCCAAATGGCTCATTCAGTTTCACGCTGGACCCACTTGAGCACATACCCACCCCCACCCCCTGCCCCTGCAACAATTATAGAGCTACGTGTATTTGTTTTTTAAAATACAGATATGGATATTTTAAACATTCAGATATAACCACCTTTTACATTTCGGTGCATGACCCTACAGTCTTTCGTTAGCTTTCTTTTTGTCAAATAGACGGCAAGTTTCTTGAGGGCAAGGATTCTATCTCATGTTCTTGTTTTGATATTATTTTAGAGAGAAACCAGAATCGTGCTGACGACATGTCCCACAACCTCACACAATTATAGACACAGATACTAACTTTTGTTTATTAAAAAATCTCTACTGTCCACTTTAGATGCTGTTTTTCCTTGGTAGAATTTTTTTCCTCCAATATATGTATTTTCCAAATACACAATAAGCAAAAGATTTTAAAAAGCAATGTGTCAGATGCTTTCTTCCATGATTTTTCTTCACTAAAACCATATACAATTTTTTTTTTCTCACTTAGGTACTTGTGTGTGTGGTGAGTGTTCTTGCCACGATGTTGACCCAACTGGAGACTGGGGAGATATTCACGGGGACACCTGTGAGTGTGATGAGAGGGACTGTAGGGCTGTCTATGACAGATACTCCGATGACTTCTGTTCAGGTACATTGCTTTCCTCATTCCTGTTTTTAAGTAAAAAAATTAAAAATAAAATAAAATATATATATATTCATTTCTTATTTTCAAGCTTCATTCTGATTCTCACAGAAACTGTAAAAGATCCAAATCTGTGTGGCCCCTGGGTGGCTCAGTCGGTTAAGCATCCATCTCTTGGTTTCAGCTCAGGTCATGATCTCAGGGTCATGAGCTCGAGCCCCGTGTCAGGCTCTGTGCTGGGTGTGGAGCTTACTTAGCTTACTTGTGATTCTCTTTTTCCCTCTCCCTCAGCGCCCCCCACCCCGCTCACACACTCTCTCAAAATAAATGCATGAATGATGAATGAATGAATGCATGAACTGAATTTGTGCATTGGAAAGCATTTGATAGTCACAGCGCTCCTGTGAATACCTTGGAAAACCTTCAGAGAATTTACACGTTGGCAAAGACCAGAGATGAAAGGGCCTCACTTTCTTAAAACTAGTCTAACTCCTCACCAAGGAGAACTACCTCCTCCAGATATCTGTTGCTCAGCTCTGAACATACAGAACCAGCAGACCAATGACGGCGTCCAGGATGGGGACCATGAGAACAGCTATGCTCATGTATTACACAACTTCACATAACACAGTTCTCCTGGATATTTTCATGCCTTAATTCCTTGGCATAATTTATATCCTAAGATTATTCTGCAGACTAGTGTAGGATTCAATATCAGTAAGTGGATTCAAAAATTTTGTTCCATAAACATTTGTAGAGCAGATACCATTTACCAGGGTCTGGACAGCATCCTGGCTTTCAGTTCCAGCAGTGAAGGGGACAAACATGATCAATCTTCGGCTTTAGGGAGCTTGCAGTTTTAAGTGCAAAGGAAAACCACCCCCTGCCAGAACCTCTCAGGGTGGAAAGGGAAAAAGAAGGTGGTCAGAAGGTGGTTATCTGAAAAAGTGTCATTGAGCAAAAGCTGGAGTTATGGATTTTCAGTCCGGTTATATTTGACCACCCAGGAGACAGAGACATCTGCATATACATCTTTTTAAGCTGAACTGCTTGATGGGTGTGTAAGTAGATAGGAAACTCCACTGTCTCCTGAAGGTTTGCCAGCAAAGGGAGATAAAGAGCTGCCCTGTTTAATCACGATTGTGCAGCTGTGGAAGCTTCTCTGGCCCCACGGAGAGGAGCCTGCTGCTAAAACTTCCCACTGAAGAAGAGCTTCCCTCTCCTGACTGTCCCTCATGCTCGGGAGAACTTCCTGAACATTCCATGAACACCCTTCTCTTGAGGGGATGCCCTTTCCAGACTTTTCTGTTATTCATTATATATGAGGGTTATTATTGCCATATTGACACAATGGAAATGAGACAGCCGCTAATTCGGGTGGCTCTCTGTGCCAGACACCGTGCTAAGCACTTTCCAGATTGTGGCATTTATTTTTTTTTGTAAAAGTCTACGAGGTGGGGAATCTGTTTCTTCTCATTTTACAAACGGGGGTAGTGAGGCGCAGGAAAGTTCCATAAACTGCTCAAGGCCTCACAGGATCACAGGATCACAATGTTAACGAGGTCTATGAATCCAAAGAAATATAAAGGTTCTTTCTTTACTGAAAAAATGTTTGTGTACTAGGACAAACCTTTATCAGGAGCCAACTATGCTAGAGGCACTACATAAGATATTAGGGTCTACGTAAGATATTAGGATCTAAGAATACAAAAATTCATAGATTCTACCCTCAAGAAATGTACTGTTTAGCAAAACAAGCAAAACAAACAAAACAAAACAAACCCCAAAACCAAAACAAAACAACAATGACAAAACTGCCACATAAACATGAAATTTTATTAAACTGTGGTATGGGAGATTTGCAGAATCATGGATTTGTTGCTCATCCGGCGGTTGATGCTGGGGACATAGCAACGAACACAACAGATCACATCCCTCCTCTGATGGAATTTACATGCCATTGGGACTCAGAGCAGCAAACAAACTGAATAAGTAAACGGTGTAGAGAATGTCGGGCGTGGGCTTCTTACCTAAACGATAGGCCCGCAGGTAAAAAGAGGTAAGAGGCACGTCCTAGGCAAAGAGAATAAAAGTGCGTGATCTGTGCAGGGGACTAGAATCAGTTCAGTTATCACCAGAGTGCACGAGTGACAAAAGGTAAAGCTGGCGAGAAACAGAACTAGAGGTCTTTTTGCCTTACTGCAGAACCAGACTCTATTCCAAAGGTAATGGGGAGCTAATGATGGTTTTAGGCAGCGAAGTGCTACACTCACAGGTTTCCAGTCTGGTTGTCTGGGTGCCATTTACCGAAACAGGGAATATAGAAGGAAGTTGGCAAATTCATTTCTAGATATTGAGCCTAAAGGACCAATGGCAATCCAAAGTTGGTTTTTTTTTTTTCAGCCTGTTGAATATGTGAGTCTGAAGGGTCAGGGCTGAACATGAGAAGTTAGAGCCCGAGAATAGGTAATTAAAACTATACCGGGGTTCAGGAAATGTCATTTAAGAATTCTATTTTAAGATTGTGAGATAAAACATGAATTCATACAATTTTAAATGGGAAAATGAAGGAGATAATCAGGCTATATAAAAAAAATTATAAGTTTGTGGCTTTCTGATATACTGTTTTTGGTTTTTGTTTTTGTTATTGTTTTGGTTTTTCTTTATTTGTTTTACATAAGGTGTGTTCTTCCTTGATAAACCTGTGATCTTGATTTTGGAGTGGGGTTGAAACATTCAGAATAGCTACATAATAGTGACCACTCAGGGTCGCATGTGCTGTTCTGTCTCACGGTGAGGGAGAGGGCTCATGGGGTGAAGACGGGCAATGAACTTCAGTTAACACTTCAATCCTTTTATTATAAGCTCACAATTCCTCCTGCGTGTCATTTGGGCTCAGAGTTACCACTCTAGGTTGGGCAGGTAAAGGTCCAAAGGAGGCCTCCTTGGAAGCTGAAATTCTCCACTTCATCTCTTCCTTCTCTTCTTCCTTCTGCCCCTAGTTTCCTCTTTCTCACATTTTCCATTCCTCCCTATTCTAGGAGATTTCAGGAAAGGGAAGCTGTTGGGTGGTTATGGCTGTGGTAGGTCAGGTTTATCGTGGGAGGAGTTTAGAGAAGAATGCTTAACCCTTTACTTGTGGTCTCCGCACTATGGGGGCAGACCCCTGGCAGTGGGAAGAAGGGATGGAGCAAGAGGCTGTGGTTCAGACAACAAGACAAGACCCCACTCTTTTAGCCCATTTCACACCCCTCATTCCATTTTATGTTCACCCTCACTCAGAGGGGGTGACATTATTATCTGCATTTTAACAGGAGAGGAAACAGGTTCCGAAAACTTAAGTAACTTGACAGAGTTCACACAGCCATTAAGTGTCGCCTGGAAACACATACAGAACCTAAGTACTCATGTGATTTGATCTCCAAGTGATGCAAACAAACTTCTTCAATTTTACTTTATTTTGGTAAGGAAGAACTGTCCTCTGGATGCTCACAATTCTTATAAAACAAAGCTTCTCTGAATGTCGTTATGATCTGGGGCAGGCCACCCATCTCTGGGATTTCTTCATTCTCAGGAAACCCGTCGAATTCTAGACATTCTGTTAAGTGATTTATTAGTCTTCACAATTGTCTTACTTGTCTGTCGGAGTTGCACCACGGGAAGGATGCCACGCAGCTGACTGCTGAGGATGTTAGTGCCTCTGTGTTAGGAGACGGGAGTGACCCAACTATGTCAATGTTCTCTAGTGGTTTATGCAAGGCTGGGATGTAAGAAGGCTCAGATGAAGTGCAGCTTTGTATTTCGCTCCCATTCTTGCCATCCTCAGGGTGTTTTTGTTATTTGAGTCCCAGGGAAATCTCCTGGTGAGTTGGTTGAAGTTGCTCTTTCAATTGACATTCTCATTGTTTTCATTCATTCCCAGTGAGTCCATTCATCTATTCAATAATGCACTAAAATATAAATATTTGTGCCTATTACATTGTGGATACAAAAGACACAAGTATTTTAAAACCTGCTCCCTGCTCCCAAATAAATCAGTTTTATTTATTTCTTCTTTCATTCCTATTTGTCGTTCATCATCCACTTAGTGTGTGTGTGTGTTTGTGACAACTCACATATACACATATATAATTCATGTGCACACTCAGATACACGTACATACACAACATACACAACACCTCAGAGACATTGCTATTAACAAAATTTGAGCGTAACTACAATGACCAGGGCATGACCAACCCTCCCGAAGTGTACCAGCGGCGCTGTTTGTTACTGCTGTTCTTTGAGCTGCTCCACTGAGTTTACTTCCTGGTCCTGAAATAACTTTTATTCCTGATGGCTATTTATACTCTGGTCTATTTCCCCGAAACCCGTAACTGCTAAAATATGCCACAGTGTGACCTTAAACTTTATTTTTCAACTTGGTCTGCCTATCAAAATGGTGAAAATAGAAAGTTAGTCCTGGCTTAGCGTTCCACTAATTTGGAAAATGGAATCATTTGATAGGACCATATTGTGTGGGGGAATTTATCATGGCGGGTTCCCAAAGCATTATGGAAAGAAACTGAAGGACATGATTAAGTACATTCAGTTTGCATTGTCTTGAAAGAAAAATCAAATAAATATATCAAATGGGTTTTTTTTTTTTAAATAACAAGTACTAGTTAGATCTAATTTGTTCCCCCAAACTTTTCCTATTAATGGTCCTCATCTTACTTCATAAGAAGCTAATTGTAAAAGTCAGATTCCAGTTCAAGAGAAGTTTTGATCAGTTTAAAAAAAAGAATATCTTCTACAGCAGAAGAATGTTTGTCTGGAATGGAGCAACTACATTCGTCCTGGATTGATATTTCTGAGATGACTTCACTCCAAAGAGCACAATGATTACAAAGAAAAAATAAGTTTTGGTATCATCACCCTCTCCTGTAATGGCCTGAGAGCCTTTAAAGCTCCTGCATGCCCAGCATGGCCATGGCCATGGTGCCACTGGGTGTCTAGCCATGTTGCCAACTGCCTGCCAGTGTGGTACAGATTGGGCTGCGATCCCACTATGTGGGCCCCATGTTGTTCTTTCATTGCTGTGTGTGTGTGTGTGTGTGTGTGTTTAATGCAGGTCATAGGTCTTCTGAAAGCTATTCTCTAATGTGCATTCTTCACATGTTTCCTATCAGGGATAAACAACAACATTCTGTATTTGTTGATCCTCTGCCTACAGAGTTTAAAGGAATACTTGTTAGAAGCAATGAAATCAACACCTGGAGGCCATATCTATCTATCTATCTATCTGACAAACTAGCATGGAAGTATGAAATTTCAGTGTGGTAAAATTCACTTCTTCTAATTCTGTCATTTTAAAGATAAAATGAGATGAGGGCCAGAAAGGTGGACTTAGTATTTAGACTAAGGACACAAATCTCCTAATTTCTTCTTTTATGCATCTTTCACTGTTTGTTTGGAAAAGACTTGCTATAGTATATTATGGCAGTTGAAAAGATTTTCATGCTAAACAGATCTTACCATTTCTAAACTCTTTTTTATATATCAACACCAAGCATTTTCATCTTCTTCATTTTATCCCTATAAAATGATCCCTTTTCTCCCTCTTTGGCATAACTTTTATACTGAAATTGAGAAACTAGTAACTCCAGGAGAGAAATTGCAATTGCATTTTATGATTTCCTGTCTTCCCTGAAAGGCTCAATGCCAGCTTCACAATCTGATATCAATACCATGCATTTTAAGTGATTTCCTAACTCCACTGATGAAATATCATAAAGGATTTTATAGAAAAGGTACAGTTTCATTTAAAGTGAGATCCGTAATGTTCTGAAATATACTTGAACACGAGGCTATAATCTTCGTTACCATAAAAGTAAAAGTAAAATTTAAAGTTAAAAGTTATGTTTATGTTTTAACCTAATCCTATTAGACTAGAATTATTTAAACTTTCTTTATTACTTTCACATTTGCTTCTCTGTGATCCTCACTAGGACATTTGATTTAGATATTTCTACTTTCCCAAAACAATAAAACCCTTAAGAAACAGTATATATCCCTGCTGTCACCATTTAAAGTGGTTGCCATGCATTCACTGACTCAGCAATTTCATTCATTATAGATGGTTGACTTAGGTCATTCATATTTTAATAACCCTTCTTTCCTCAGACCAAACTTGTTCAATGGATGTCGACTTCAGAGGGCAGAGTGTAGAAGAGACTCCTAAGCAGGTGATTTGAGGAGGATCGGTGGCCATCCTGACCTAAATAATATTCTCCCACTGTGACACTTTCCTATTTAGAGGCAAAATCTTTCATTCTGCAGCCAATCACAGCAGTGACACTGTCTCATTAATTTATTCCAGTGCCTAAGCAATGGACTACAGTGGGGTTATCGAGGGGACTTTGATGGGGTGAAGGCTGAGGCTGAGGCAGAAGACACAGGAGGTTAGGGCTCATCACACAATGTGGCAAAAGTGAGGGACACATTGTATGTGTTCTTCCCAGCTGTGGTTGGAGCTGGCAATGCCTAGAGGTGATGCACAAACTTATAGGACTGATTCTTGAGAATGTTCATGATGCTGCACTAAACACACAGGAAATAGAGGTGGAGGACCGCATAGGCTGCTTTTCCCCCTAGTGCCTGTATCAGAGCACAGAAATAGTGAAGAGATAGAAAAAAAGGCATAACTTTAGGGAGGAAAGCATAGAGATTAAAAACCGAGTGAGGAAACCAGTATGATAGAAAACAGAGAGTGAATCTGGAGCATAATGGCGAGAGACTTTCAGAGATTTCTTCTAGCTCTAGAGCAGCTACATTTTTTTTCCCCAAAATGTGTCAAGGCATCCACAGTTCCTCTGACTTCTTTTGTTATTAGTGGGACCAGATCTTAACTCTAAAAATCTTCTTCATAACTTCTGACAGTCTCCATGAATTCGTTTCACTCCACCACGAGTTTTGTTTGAAATGTTGACATGGGAATGAACCTGAGATAGAAACTAATGGCTGCGCTGAAGCCTATATTCCAACCACAGAAGTTGAGAACGTTCTGCCTTCAGTCACTGCTCTCCCTGTGCAGGGAGAATGAAGCTCCTGCTTCATTCCACGCCTGGGGACCGGGGTTGCATGCTGGGTGTGTGGTGGCGGTGTCCTGGGTAGTCAGGGACTGCTTGGCATCCTTTCCTACTGAATATTTTCTTCTAATGTTCAGAGCTATTTGCAACTTTTATTTTTTTTATTTTTTTTATTTTAAAGATTTTATTTATTTATTTGAGACAGAGAGAATGACAGAAACAGAGAGCACATGAGAGGGGGGAGGGTCAGAGGGAGAAGCAGACCCCCTGCCGAGCAGGGAGCCCCATGCGGGACTCGATCCCGGGACTCCAGGATCATGACCTGAGCCGAAGGCAGTCGCTTAACCAACTGAGCCACCCAGGCGCCCTATTTGCAACTTTTAAAAGTAAAGCTTTCCCCCCCTTCAATATAACTGTTTTCACTGTTCTTGTTAAAGTATCAACTAGTCTCTCACCAATGGCAGCATGTTCTGTACTTTGTCCAGTATCCTTGTAGATCTAAGTGTCCTAGGAATGAGACCTCTTGTCTTCAAAGCCATTGGCTTCTATAAACAGCCAAATTTATTGTACTTGAAATGTTGAAATCTGTTTTAGAATTGTTATGTATCTATGTCTTTGCAATGTAGCTCTGTTTGGAAATTTTGCTTTAAATTACATGAGGATGGAGAAGAAGGGTAGGAACTTCTGGGAAATTGGCAAAAAGCCACGAAGCCAAACAACCTCTGACATATAATTGCCAATAAGTTAAACTAGTATAATAAAAACTCTTATATTTAAAGGTTTCAATGATCACATTGACATGTCATACATATTTATTAGCAAGCACAATTTTCTTTTCCTTTAAAATGATGAGCTCGAAGCAGAGTATTAATGGTGACAGGAATTCGTTGTTTAGACTCTGTTGCATAGTAAGGGATCAATAGATGTATGTTGAATTGAACATAGCATTAAATGTAAAATTTGGATTCACTGATCCCTAATATCTCACTCTACTTTGACCTATAATTTTATGATCTATTTCATGAAGAACCAGGTTAATAGATGGTGAAAAGCTTCCCGATATGTGGATTGTCCAGTTCGTCCAAGTCAAAAGATAGATATCTGCCCACAAACCTCAGGGACTCTTGATAAAACAGGGCTGGTCTGTACTGAAGAACAGTTTCCATATTGTATGAATTATGTTAATATCAGATGCCAAAGACAAAATAGCAGAGATTTTCATCCATTAACATCATACTCAGTTTACTTCAAGAAAATATAATTCCACTTCCTTTAAAATTTTTTCATGCATTTTTGGGGTGCCTATGTGGCTCAGTCGGTTGAGCATTCAACTCTTGATCTCAGCTCAGGTCTTGATTTCAGGATCAAGAATTCGGGCCCCACATTGGGATCCACATTTGGTGTGGAGCCTACTTAAAATAAAAAAGTGTCATGCATTTTTGCAGCAATTCTAGAAATCCACAGTGTCCTGCATCTGTAATAATGACTATCTGAATGTTGATTAGGAATTAAGAAAAGCTCGGCTTTCTTGCTTTTCTTTCTATTCCTACTTGTTTACGTATGTGGACTTGAATAAAAATAACAATAACTCACTTTTATGTAGCATTTTAAGATATATTATGGACTTCCTGATAAATGTGATAGATAATGTATTATTTTCTTAGTCAAAAATTAAGAAACTAAGCCTCGGATGTGTTGACATATCTACTTTATAGATAGCAGGACCAGGATTTGAACCCATTTATTTGATTGATAACATAGGCCATTTTTTTGCGAAACCATATCACTACTCATCACAATTCGTTATAGGCTCTGTGACCATGTGTAAAGAAGTTTAATATATTTCCTGACCTCTTTTGTGTATACTACATCGATCCTCAGGGAATGTGAACTCCACAGAGGTTATTGGTTTTAGGGCAAGAGTCCCTAGGCTAAGCATGTAGTATATGGAAAAAAAGGTAATGAAAAGTGTGGGGGACTCCACAAGATAAGACCTGTTTCAACAGCAAATTGTTTTCAGTTTCCTATGGCTCTCCTCCACATGAATTAATTACCAAATCCATCAAATACTCCAGTTAGGCCCCAGCAGACCAATACAATCACGTGCACCCGGATTTTGATGGATTCACGTTTATAGTCCTACGAACCCATTTATCTTATCAGGAGTAGTTGCTTTTCTTTACCCCTCATGATCCATCAATATAAATCAGGTATTTAAGAACTTGAGATAAATGTGCCTTCACTTTAGTGTTTAATATGGTGTTAAGATCTTGGCTCATCTGTGATATTCACTGTTGAAATGAAAACTAATTCTGACCTCATTGTCTATTTTTTCATATTTTTTTACACTCTCATTGTGAAGGTCATGGGCAGTGTAATTGTGGCAGATGTGACTGCAAAGTAGGCTGGTATGGGAAAAAGTGTGAGCACCCACGTTCCTGCGCACTGTCAGCAGAGGAGAGCATCAGGAAGTGCCAAGGAAGCTCCAATCTGCCTTGCTCTGGAAGGGGTAAGTGAGGGCTCTCAGGCTGTGTCCCCACCTCCTAATCTTATGAGTGAGTCAAATGCATTCAGTTCACATGTATCTTATTTAACAGATAGCTGAGATGCCTTGATAAGAAAAGATTAGTCTTTTTAGAACTAACAGTACATCCAATTTCCATTACTGGAAGTACATGGAGAAATATAATCTCTCTCTTTCTTCCTCTCTGTCTCGCATATGCACACACACACACACACTCTCTCTCTCTCTCTCACTCTTACTCATACCATCAGTTTAGCTTTGAGGTCTGTTCAATTTCAGTTTAGTTCAGGTCAGTTCAATGCTACATTAAAAAAAACAAAACAAAACAGTTTAGCACAGCAAAGGAAGCAAAAGAAAAAGGCAACCTACTGAATGGGAGAAGATATTTGCAAATGATAGATCCATAAGGGGTTAGTATCCAAAATATATAAAGAACTTATAAAACTCAACACCAAAACAAAACAAAATAAAAAAACCACAAATAGTTTGATTAAAAAATGGGCAGAGTATCTGAATAGACATTTTTCCAAAGAAGATATACAAATGGCCAACAGACATATGAAAAGATGCTCAATCATCAGAGAAATGCAAATCAAAACCACAATAAGGTATCACCTTACATTTAGCAGAATGGCTAGAATAAAAAAGACAAGAAATAACAAGTGTAGGTAAGGATGTGGAAAAAAGGAACCTGTGTCTACTGTTGATGGGACTGCAGATTGGTACAGCCGCTGTGGAAAACAGAAGTTTAATTAAAAATCTAAAAAATTAAAAATGGAATTATATGATCCAGTAATTCCATTACTGGGTATTTATACAAAGAATATGAAAATGTTAATTCAAAAAGATGTATCCATGCCTATGTTTATTACAGCATTATTTACAATAGCCAAGATATGAAAGCATCCTAAGCATTCATCAATAGATGAATGGACAGAGAAGATGTGGTGTATATACACAATAGAATATTACTCAGCCGTAAAAAAGAATGAAATCTTGCCATTTGCAACAACATGGATGCATCTAAAGGGTATAATGCTAAATGAAATAAATCAGACAGAGAAAGACAAATACCGTATGATTTCACTTATATGTGGAGTTCAAGAAACAAAACAAATGAACAAAGAAAAAAAAAGAGAGAAACAAGAAAACAGACTCTTACAGAGAATAAACTAGTGGTTGCCAGAGGGGCGGGGGTGGAGGTGATGAGTGAAATAGATAAATGGGATTAAGAGTATACTTTTTTAAGAAAAAGTTTGGATATTTGCTCAAAATTTTCCAAATGAGACCATTTAACTGTCCACCGACATTTCTGAAACTCATTAACGTTGCAATGAGATTGTTGGCTTTTGAAAAAGCATCCTATAAACAGACAGCTGTGAATAAGCTTATGTTGTTTTAGAAGGCACATAGCCTCGGGTGTGCTCTTGGTTCCAGATCAAGTACAAATTGGAAGAGAAAGAAGAATTCATCTAAAGGAAAGCTGGTTCCATTATTTTTTATTTATCAAAGTAAGAAATGCATTTTCACCTCTCACATGGAAATGGCAAAGTTAATATGAAATATGCCTTTGGAGGAACTGATAATTGAAATTATTACAAATTTTGCTCATGAAAGAGGAAAAAGAGAAAGACTTCCTTTTACCTGAATGTTAGATCAGAAATTTAATTTATGTTGCAGTTTTCTCTTTGAAAAATAAATTTTTTATTGAGATATAATTCAAATACCATAAAATTCACTCTTTTAAAGTATACAACTTAGTGGGTTTTAGTATATTTATAAAATTATGCAACCTTCACCACTATCTCATCCCAGAGCATTTTCATCACCCCTAAAAGAAATCCTGCATGCCTTACCAGTCACTCCTCATTCTCTTCTCCCGTCAACCCCTAGAAACCACTGATTTACTTCCTGTCACCATGGATTTGCCTAATTGGATATTTCATATAAATGGAATAATAAAATATGTGATCTTTTTGTTTCTGGCTTTTTTTCACTTAGCATACTGTTGTCAAGATTTATCCATGTACTTCATTCCTTTTGATGGCTGGATAATATTCATTTGTGTGGATATACCACAAATATTTATCCATTCATCTATTAGTAGACATTTGGGTTATTTATGTTTTTTGACCATCATGAATAATATTCTATGAACATTCATGTATAAATTTTTGTGTGGGTATGTGTTTTAATTTCCCTTGGGTATATACATATACATGGAGTTGCTGGGCCTTATGGTAACTCTGTTTAACTTTTTGAGGTATACCTAAACTGTCTTTAAAATGGGGGCACCATTTTACATTCCCACCAGCAGTACATGAGGGTTCCAGTTTCCTTACATCTTTCCTGTTATTTGTTACCATTTGTCTTTTTTACTATTTAGAGTTTTCTTTACATAGAAAACAAAGTCCCCGAGATTATTTGTATCATAGGTTATTTTCCCATATTCTGCTATGTATCCCTACTGATTAAAAGTAGAAGGTTAGGGTATGGGTAGAAGGAAATTTTCATTTCATAAATTTTATTTCTGACTTGACCGCTTTTCACCAGCAGCCCCACATGGAAACTACTATTCTACCTGCATTAATAAATATCATCATTAGAGAGCTTGAGTAAGCCTGTCACGCTTTTAAAGGAACAAAGATTAAAAATCAGTGTCCTTCAGACTACTGTTATTCATTCATTCATTGTTTAAAAATAACAAATTTATGATGGAAAAATAAGAAAAGCCTATAAAGTATCTCTCAAACATAGAAAATCACTATATATTACCAGTTGTTTTTCATTTGTCCCTAAATTTTTTAATATGGTGTTAGGATAAGAAAATTATGGTGGATTTTAATTATTGTGGATACCAGCCTTTGATAACTCTGACAAACACATATTTGTCTTTTACCTTTCTAGAGATTCACTAATGTATTAGTTACCATATTTAAGCAATGGGACATATTTAAAGTTTATTTTGTTAAAAAGGCGTTGAATATTATGTACGGAATTAGAAGACTTTTTATTATTTTTATAGTTCATTTAAGCTTTTTAAAGTACTTTAGAGATAAATAATAAGCTTCTCCAGTTTCCTCGCAGGAAAATGGAGGTATTGATGAATGAATGGAGTGATTTCCCAGGGAATCATAACAAAATATGAGAATTCTGAGAATGAAGACCAGGGATTTATGAGAGCTGGTCCAGTGTTCGGACCAGTGGTCGGAGACCCTTCCTTTCTCACAGAGCTATCTTTGCAAATTCATTGGCTTTGGATGTTTTAAAGCAAATGGCCAATATGAAAACTTATAAAGGATTAGTTTTGCCATTCATGAATGACAGCTGCAGCTGTGCTTACATGAGTGAGGAAAGCAATTACAAGGCCCATCGGTTCTCCATGAGAGACTATGGACCTGAGAAACAAACAGGGTTTTGGGGGGGGGGGAGGGGGGATTGGTTAGATGTACATCTAAATGCCTACCAATATATTAAAGCTTTTCAATAAAAAAAATTGCCCAAGCAAATCATATTCTCTGGAAAAAATGTACCAATATACTCTCCTACCAGGAGCATAACAGGGGTTCCCTTCGCCCACCAATAGTGACAATTTCAATACTCAGCTTTTCTTGATACATTTTGCTTAGTGTTATGAGCTTACCATTTATCAAACTCCTTTCATTGACTTCTATAATCATCAAACAAATGATTTATCTGTAGGCATTATTATTCAGAGGTTTGTGTTTGCTGTATTTGCCTTCTTTCATCATCATTTGTCCTTGTGTCTAAGTCATCTTTTTGTTTGGTCTGCAATCTCACATGCTTTTGTTACCTGTCCTCTGTGCCCTTTGGTTTTCTTTTATCAGACTTGTTCTAAGAGGTATTGGGTATGTTTTAGTCCTTAAGCACACATAAGCATGTACTCCTACAAGGGAAGGTGGGAAGTGGAGGAAGAATGATAAATTGAGGCTAATTATTTAATATTGTAGCTTTTAGAAAATAGAAACTGTGTCCTCATTTTTATCAATTAGTACATTTTAATTAATGAATTAAGCAAGTTGGTTCGATTCCCTTAGGTAGGAACATACTTTCAAAGAATAATAGCATGCCAAATTCCCACCATCTGGAGATTTTTCAATTACAGCCATAATTTATCTCTTTTACTGCAAAGCACATCTTTAAATTTTCTTGTTTTATTTATCAGAGAAGTTTCCCATGATTCATGTATTTTTTTTAAGCTATGTGATTTTTACTCTGATTTTTTGACAACTGAATCATTATTTTTCTTATTCATGTACACAGAGATGTTATTATTTCAAACAGAGAAAATGGATTTAAAAAATGGAAGTCCTCCAGTGAATTTAAAAAACTTTGGGAGGGGAGGATCTTTCTATATTTTTACTAAACTTTTTTAAGGCTTTATTGAAGTATAATTGATAAACCAAAAAACTGCACATATTTAATATATACAATTTGATGAGTTTGTGTATACCCATGATGCCATCACCACAGTCAAGGTCACGAACATATCCATGCCTCCCTTTGCGTGTGTGTGTGTGTATGTTGTGTGTGTGTGTTAGGGATACTTAACATGAGATGTGTTTGAAATAGTCAAACTTACAGAAGCGGAAAACAGAGTGGTGGTTGCCAGGGGATGGGAATGGGGAAATGGGGACTTGTTCAGTGGGTATAAAGCCATAGCTATGTAAGATGAGTAAGTTCTAGAGATCTGCTGTCCTACCTAGTGCCTATTGCAAACAATATAGGATTGTAGACTTAAAATTTCAAGAAAGTAGATCTCCAAACATTTAAATTAAGCACCACACCGCCTGTTGTGATTTTGATTATGATTTTAAAATTCTCAGTGGCCTAATTAAATATCTCATTGTAAGTTAGCTGCGGTGGAAAATGCACAGAGTTTTCAAGTGACAAGGGAGCCCTGTGTGTTCTTCCCACAATATTTCGAGACAGCAAGTAGGATTCAGATTTACTCAATTCTAAGTATATCTTAGATCTACCGCGTCCACCCGTACTCGAAGACTCTGGAATAGTCATGCACTAAGTTGTGGCATTTTAAACATAGTTGCTAAGGACCGCAGCCAAAGAAGATGAAGAAATGACCCTGTGAAATTAACGTCTTACTCCTCCTTATCTGGAAGGAATGGTGCTGCTTTTAGTGATGCACCAAATGGGGAGAATATCAATGAATTGGTAAATCATGCCAGAAACAAAAATCTGTATTTTGTCATATTAAATGATGAAAAATCAGTCTGTGGATCCTCAGGCGGTCTTCCATGGATTTCTGAGCACACTTTGAACTCATAGTGCTCTCTGCCATGGCTTCTATTTGTTCTATTGTCATGGAATGACCCACAACAGGAGAAGGTCCCTTGGAAGAGAAAAGCCTGTTTATTATTTGCTTTCTTTGTACTCTGAAAAACTTACTAGAATGTCTTAAATTGTATATGCATCCTATATTTCACAAAAACTCAGGAATGTAGATGTTATTTATTATGACTTTTTAAAAGGTAGGGTGGAGACAAAAAGTTTGGGATCCAGAGAGAACTAAATATGGTGCCTCCAACATCCTTTCTCTATGTCCTCATGAGGTGCTGGGACCTCTGAGTGTTGGGACATTTTCTGTCCTCAAGGAGACCAAAGGTGCAGGTGCCCAGAACTGGTGGCTTACTGGAAGGTCCTGATTAAATCCAATGTTAAATCTCTCACTCATATGAGGAAGCAGCACTTGCTAAACTAAAGGCATAATTTGCATAGATTGAAGGGAATTGCTAAAAAGATTTGAAAAGAGCCAAACTCAGTAGAAATGGCAGCCTCATACAAGATGATTATTCAGGGACTCCTTTGTCCAGTGGGTAAATAATTGGCCCTGTTCCTTATTTCTCCTTCTTTGTTTTACCTTGCCTTTCTTCTTGCCATTTTTATATTCAATAGAACCTAGAGGAGAGGAAGAAATTCAGAAGGTGAAATTAATAATTGTGTATGTTTTTTATAAAAAAGATGGTAGAAGATATTTCAGTGGAAAGTAACAGACTTAGTATTTTTTTTAGTTGCCTGAGGTTTTTCTAGTCTGTGGTCCAGAAAACTGTATCTTCCAAGACAGAATGAATATATTTTTTTTTTATGTTACAGTCAGCGATCTTGCTTAAATGTTTTATCTCTGGCAACAGAACATATTGTGTCAAAGATAGGGATCGATCCAAATGATAGACAGTTTTTATTACATTTTGCATAATTTTTATATGGTAAATTGAAAACCAGTGAGATCCTTTGGCTACGAAAACTTCCTAGGAAGAGCTGCAACAAATATTGTCAAAATCTATTTGAAATGAAAATAGAAAATTGGACCTGAATTCCATTCCAATTTCTTTAAGTGAGCTTAAAATGAAATGTGTGACAACTATGACAATTTTGTTACTACAGTTATATATTTATTTCTATTAAAACACTAAACACACAGTGAAGGAGGTAGTGTGGAGCTCTAGCAGTTATTTGCTTGATTTTATTCAATATAAAAATGCAAACCAGATACTTCTAGTGGGAAACAATCTGCTCTGGCTCTCAGCCATAATCTTTTTTTTTTTTTTTAAGATTTTATTTATTTATTTGAGAGAATGAGATAGAGAGAGCATGAGAGGGGGGAGGGTCAGAGGGAGAAGCAGGCTCCCTGCCGAGGGACAGGACTCCAGGATCATGACCTGAGCCGAAGGCAGTCGCTTAACCAACTGAGCCACCCAGGCGCCCCTCTCAGCCATAATCTTCAGGAAACCATATACTCTGCAGATTTCCGTTTTAATAGGAAACCAACGAGGCAAAATGTCATCATTTTGTCTAAGCTTTAAAGTTGTAGAGCTAATCAGAACCCTATGATTCCCCTCTTGGACACATAAGATGTTATTAGATATTGATAGGGCTGCCCATTGTGCTATATTCGCATAATGGATGTATTCAATGTATGATCATACGATAGCACATAGCCCGTTAATGCATCATATTTTCCTGAGTGGTGTTGCTTATAATGTTTAATCCACCTGATATTTACTGACCACCCTGCCATGTATCTCTGTGCTAAGCCAGGGGAAGGAAACAAGGATCAGGAGGCCGCATTCTTTTTTTGTAGATAAAGTTTTATTAGAACACAGCCAAGCTCATTTGTATGCATATGGCTGCTTTCTTGCTATAAATGGCGTGGAGAGTGTATGGCTCACACACAGAGCCCCAAATATTCAGTTTAGCCCTTTATAGAAAAAGTTTACTGCTCCCTGCGCTAAGGATTTGTGGTAGATGTGACCAATGTGGTGGGAAGGGGACTGAGTGTCTTGAGAGTGAGAAGAGGAAGATACTGTTTTCTAAAGAGATTTGGGTGCAAATAAGGCTTCATGAAGTGAGTGAAGCTGGAATTGAGTCTGCAGGGCAGAGTAGCATTAGACAGAAAGTAATTTTGAAAAACATGTGTTCTAGGTAGAGGGAACCACATGAAAAGAAACACTGAGTTAACGAGAGGATGACTTTTGTAGGGAACGAGAAACACATTCCCTTTTGATGATAGATGAAGAATAAAAAAGTAGTGGGAGACAGCCCCGGGAACACATGTCATCTCTCCCACCCCCCACTACTTCTCCCCACGTTGTGATGGGTTTGAGACAGAAAATGCAACTTCTTTGCAGAGCTCTTGTCCTCATAATTGTCTTACGAGGTTAATTGTTAGTAAGAAGGACACACATTGTAAGCATGATCGTAAATATGCTAAAATGATGTCATAGAAATGCCGGTTAACCTGGCTCAGGGCCCACTCCACTGCGTCATTGCTGAAATGCCAAGCTTAATGTAAAGTTACCAAGATCCAAATCTTTCCATGAACAAGATAAATATGTTAGCATCTTTCATGTGCCTTTCTCTCTCCTTCCTGCACCTCAAATCATGTTTACTTATTTACTGACAGAATAGGAAAAGACAAGCACAAATCTAAAGTGACTTTTTTATTAAAAGTCATTCATATTAGCAAAGTAGTCAAATGACAAGAGTTTAGCAATCAGGTTAGTATCTTAAGGGTCACATTATCTGTACTGCTTATGTCTACACATACCCATGGGTTTTATTTTTATTTTTTTGTTAAGTTTTTATTTAAATTCTAGTTAGTTAACATGCAGTGTAGTATTAGTTTCAGGTGTACAATTTAGTGATTCAACACTTCCATACAACACCCAGTGCTCATTACAACAAGTGCAGTCTCTAATCTCCATCACCTACTTAACCCGGCCCTCTACCCACCTCCCTTCAGGTAACCATCAGTGTGTTCTCTTTATTAAGAGTCTGTTTTTTGGTTTGCCTCTCTGTTCCTTTCTTTTCCCCCCCATGCTCCTTTGTTTTGTTTCTTAAATTCCACATATGAGTGAAATCATATGTCATTTGTCTTTCTCTGAGTGGCTTATTTCACTTAGCATCACACTCTCTAGGTCTATCCACGTCATTGCAAATGGCAAAATTTCATTCTTTTTTATGGCTGAGTAATATTCCATTATACACACCCCCACACATACATATACACCACATCTTCTTTATCAATTCATCACATACCCGTGTGGTTTAAATGGCAAAGGGGCATCATATCATGAAGCAAGATAGTGGATTTTTGGTATGGACATGAGTGACTCCAACTTAGTCTGGACTGCCACCAGCTAGGTATCTGAGCCAGCAAGTCATAGGCTAAAGTGGGAACAAAACCCTAATGGAGACTGTAAACTTAACTTCCTTAGGCTACTTTCCCTCTCCTTTGCTTCTCTCTGCAGTAAGTGAACTTGACTGTGTTCTGACTCATTTGGACCCTTAAATTTTCTGTTTGCTCTCATGGGCTCCATGCCTTTGATTTCCAACTCCACTTCACAACAGACTCTCTATCTGGTTTTGCATAGCTAACTAGAGAGAGCTGACTATTCCTCAGGAGAATCAGGTGACTAGCCAACCTGTTCTTCTAGACTCTGCTTTTTACCAAGTGACTGTTTTGAGTATGGAGTAATGTATTCTTCAGTTATGGCATCCTTTCATTTGGAAAATAACAGTTAAGATGGATGAGATGTTGGTCCTCCATAAATATTTATTTCTCATGTGATGCCTTTTATTTGGATAAAGTAGGAAAGTCAAGATTCTTTGGCTTCTTATTTAAGTTTCTAAATAATTCTGGCCTCTTTGCTGCTCAAAATATCCATGCCATGTGGATGCTTGTAAATAGTACCAAATGGTCTGGCATGGTACAGTTGTGAGCCATTTAAGGTTTGAATGATCTTAAGCATGAAGCAGCAAATATTTGAGGTCATTTGTAAAGTCCTTTACAAGGACATTAAATTCTTTGCTAGGATTTCTTTCTCTGGATTTCTTCCTAAGGCCCCATACTGCCCAATAGTTAACCGAAGGAGCTTAAAAGAAATACAAAAAAAAAATGAGAGCAGATATAGAGTATAAGGTGACTGGAAAGTCTCTTAACTTCTTCATTTGATTAATTTACCAGACTTCTGGGTATGATTAAATTTACTATTCAATTATAGTCACACTGGTGAGACAGACTCACACAACTTTATGCTCTTAAGTATAGTTTATTATAATTATGAAAGAATCAGTAGCAAAACCCAAGTGGCATAATCCATGTTTGAGTCTAGATGCGCTCTTCTGGATGATCGTACTACATAAAGAGAAAAGTCCAGAGGGATTATTGGGAAATGAGATCTTTTGTGTTAGGTTGTGTTAGGAGGCCTGAAGTTCTTGTGGTTGCACAAGGGTGGGGCAGGGCTGCTACATACTGACATTATTCAGCCCTATTCCCAAATGTTGCTGTGGACAGGCATCAATTTCTTTCTTGGGTGGAGGGGCTCCTACTCACTGTCAGTACTGTGTTCCCTCTCTGTACCTCATGCAGTCGGCCACTTCCGTGGTGAGGGCATGTGCCTCTGTGGGGTCAACAATTACAGAGAGGGTCGTATGGCCCATGACCCCCACAGGGCAGATGCGCTCAAGCCATTTGTCGTTGTGTGACCCTGGAACATTTTTGTATCTTTATGGACCCTCAGTTATGTCATCTGTAACCATAGTATTATTGTTGTGAGGGACAAGTAAGACAGTACATATGAGATTATTTGTTAACTTTGAAACTAATATGCAATTATAAGGGATTACAAGGGTTTAACTAGATGACATGGCAGCTGAACTCAAGGACACAGAATTTATTTATTTTTTATTTTTAAAAAATATTTATTTATTTTAGAAGGAGAGGGAGACAGTGCATGCATGCGAGTAGAGGAGGGGCAGAGGGAGAGGGACAAGCAGACTGCCAGCTAAGCACAGAGCCTGCTGCAGGGCTCAGTCCCACGACCCATGAGATCATGACGTGAACTGAAACCAAGAGCCAGATGCTCAACCGACTGAGCCTCCCAGGTGCCCTAATGGCACAGAATTTCATAGAGAAAACAAGATCAATATTCACTCACTCTTTCATTCATTCATTAAGTCATACATTCAACCTATATTTATTGGGATCCTACTATGTGCCTAGAACCAGTCTAGGTGCTGAGGAAAGAAAAATAAATAAGACAATTAATGTCAGGGCTCTCATAGAGTTTCTAGTGAGTTTGTTTGGAGATGTTAAATAAGAAAACAAATAATTTCAGTTAGTGCTAGAAGAAGGAAGTCAAGATAATACGAAGAGTGTGGAGGTTGGGGGTTCCTCCAGATAAAGTGGTCAGGGACCTTCTCTGAGGAGGTTCTCTTTGGCCAGATCTGAGTATTGAAAGGGGGCCAAATGAGAACTGAGGAAGGATAGCCAGAAAACAGAAAAACAATGGTTTATACAAAATTTCAGACCCAGATGATGAAAGTTTCCTGGAAGAGATCCATGTCAGGTGGGCTCTGTCCTTAAAGAATTCATAGAGGAGACTGAGAGCTTGTTGAAGAAGAATTTTAAAAATACCAATCCGAGCTCCTACCTAATTTAATTTGTTCGTGATGTGGCCTGGGCATCAGGGAGTTTAAAAGCTCCCTGATGATTCTACTATGCAGTCACATTAAGAACCGCTGCTCTGCAGAGTGTATAATGGACAAAGTCCTGTAGCAAAGGATGGACATTTTTGCCCTTGCCCTACTTCCCACAGAGCAAACAGGGCTTCGGGGAGTGCTAAGAGTTGCAGAAAAATTACTGTGGGGCCTTTCCTGATGCTCTGTTGAATAGGTGGGAAAGCAATGAGGTGGAGGCGTGGGGGGGGGGTGCTCTTGGAGAAGGGGGAAGAATAGTGTCCAAAACAGGAAATCACCTCAGGAAGCACAGAAAATATGAAAGAATATGGTATGTTTGTTCAAGGACTTGCTCCAGCCCAGTTTTTGTATATCTGAGGTGGGGGTGAGAATCTGTATTTTTAAATAGATTTCTAGTGTAATTATGAAGCATTTGGGTCTGAATTCTGGGGGTATTATCTCTTTCACAAAAATGTCCTTCCATGGTCCTCAGTCACACAGAACTCTTAGACCTGCTTTCCAACTTCATAGATTGTTTTCTGAGAACTAATCTGTGGTGTTTCCTGAACATGAACAGTTTGTATTGTGATGAGGGATTCTTGGAATTCTATATCAAGGGATTTTTAACCTGGAGTTCATGCAACTCTGAAGGTTTATGGTTGAGTATCAGGGCAATAAGAACCTCTTAGAATAGCACAAATGTGTTGTGTGAACCTTCCTAGATTTTTATGAAGAGGGGATCATAGCTTCTTTTACCAGATTCTAAACGGGCTGCATCGTATCAGCCAAAGGTGGCAGTGATTTAGAAATCACTGCATAAAGCCAAACAAACACTTTTGAGAGCTGTGTATCACAGCAGATTTTTACGGGACGTATTTTGAACTACTCGTGCCTAAGTATAGACTTACAGTATAATAATTAAATCAGTAAATTATACTACTAGGGATCAAATATGGAAATACTTTGTGATATCTAGCTATATATGTAACTTATGATTTGACTTGTTTTTTTTTTTTTTAAATGTGTTCATAAGATATAAGTTTGGAGTAAAAAGTGGACCAAGCCCCAAACCATTTTATTCTAAGTCATGAGAATTTGTCACTGAAGTGTCTTATTAGGGTAACTGGAAACACAGGCAGAAGTTCAAACAGAGAAAAAAATAATCCCATTCCTATTTTTCTGTCAGAATGACATTTCTTCTGTAATGCTTTAGGTTTTACTCTCTACCCATGAGAGATGTCCATTCTGATTAATACATGTTTTAAGTATTGGATGCTTATAAGAGTACAACCTGGCATTCTAGAAATAACAGGAGTGTGTGAATAAGAACAGAAGGAAATTTAATTTATATGCTAATCAAGTTTCATTAGGAATTGTTTTAAGGAGACCCATCTCATTATGTAAAAATAAAGACTTTTATTAACAAATATAAAAATTTAATAAAGAAATATAATTGGTGTTTTGCAATTCCTGCATTGCTCCAAACTAAGATTTAGTGAATCTATAAACTTGTTTCCAGTCAGTATTCAGCCATATTATTATTGTTCTAAGTTTGGCTAGTTAATGTCCTTATGAATTTTAGAAATGTGTAGGATAGAGCTAAATTATCAAAGAAAATTCCAATCCAATGGGACAGAGCATATAACCCAAGGAAACAGTGGAGTGGATGGATGAACAGGTCATAAAGCAGCAATAACTGTTGGTTGTTGATATTGAATGATCCATGGCCTACTTTCTGGGCTAATAACTGTTCATCATATATCCATTTATTTATTCAATGCAGTTAATTACATTGGCAATATAAAATGACAAGGAGGATCTCCCTAATATTTACCTTAATAACACAATTTGGGTAGCTGTTATATTGCTTCTGATGTTGCTTTTAGCTTCTGGTTGAACCCAAAGACTTTATTTTTATGTTATATATTGGTTATACTAGGGAAAAGATGTTGAGTGAGAATATTTGCTATTTGTTCAATGTAAGCAGTAAATATGGAAAGTGTTCAGGAGACGATAGCTGATGCTTATTATCGATGAAAGATTGTCAGGAACACAAGGGTGTAGCATTACAGCACCCAGATCACACTTAAGAGCAAGCCCCAGTTTTAGATATCCAAAGAGTTGTTTGGTTTTTACATCCTGAAAGAAGTCTAGATTTCTTGATTATGTTTTTAATCCCTTTGTCATTAATTATAGCACTGAAGATATAACAAAATTATACAGCATCGATTTTAATTAAGAGTCTCCTGGGTGCAAATGGCACAATTCCAATTCAATCATAAACAAACAAATGAATTATGTACTCACATAACCAAGAAGGACAGAGGTAAGATGACCTTTAGGATGGATAGAAAAGGGACTTAGACAACCTCACATCAACCTCTCTTTCTTTCTGGCCCCTCATCCACCAGCACACATAGTTCTGCTTCTGTCAGGTGTTTGGTTTTAATCTTGCTACTGCAGGTAGAGTTTTCTCAGTGTAGGAGGGACATGGATTTTAACATCACCTAAGGTTGTATTTTTACTGTGCCCTGACAGAGGAGGATGAGAGATTCTTCACTGCCAATTCAAGGGAAGGGGAAGAAATCTCAGGAAAAAACTCTGATTGGCTTAGGCTGGAACTATGATCAATTTTGAACCAATACCCATGTCCGAACAGAGGGATGATGGAGTATTAAACTTGGCCCACCTTGGAGGCAACTCTGGGGGTGGTGAGGTGTAAGATTTTAAGACTTCAGAGAGCCCTTCTGAGCAGACAAAACAATTTTTGCTGGCTATAACTGCATTTTAGATTGGTATTGGCCTTGAGAACCTTTGATTACATGTAAAGCCTTCTTCGTGTGGCGAGGATGATATATAGCATATTTTCAGATTCATAACCAAAGGGCAGGACCGCATTACAAGGCAATTCATTAATGGTTGTGGTGGACAGAAGAATGGTCCACAGAGACATTCATGTCCTGGTCCCTGGAACCCGTGAATATGTTTGGTTACATGGCAGAGGGGAAAGGTACACACAGAACTAAGATTGCTAATCAGGAGATTATAATGGATTATTTGGGTAGACCCAGTATAATCACAAGGGTCCTTAAAAGTGGAAAAGCAGACAGAAAAGGTTTCAGAATCAGAGTGATTCAACCTGAGAAGGACCTAACCTTCTATTACTGACTTCGAGGATGGGGGAATGGGGCCAAGAGCCAGGGACTTGGTCAGCCTCTGGAAATGAAAAGGCAAGGGAGTATTTGCCCCTAGAGCCTTCAGAAGGAATGCAGTTCTGCTGACACCTTTATTTCAGCCTAGTGAAATCCATTAGGCTTCCGAACTCCAGAACTATCAGATAATAACTTTGTGTCTTTTTGAGCCACAAAATTTGTGGTTATTTGTTATAACAATAGGAAATAATGCAGTAATCCATGGAAATATTCTTTGCTATAGTTAATAGAATATACATCAGAATCTTTTTCTGAGTGAATTATGTATTCCTGTGAATTGTTTTTGACTTTTTTTGCAGAGAATCCAAGAAGGAATAATGTTAAAAAGATTATCCCTTTTATCGCTGGTACTTCATCTGTCAGCATAAACCTAAAAAGACTAGCTAAGGTATAATTTCCTTGTTGACTTTCCTCTTGCATTATTTTAAAATCATGGAAATTAGTTTTAAACACAACTTTATATCATACTTTCTGCACTTATATGGGATCTTACAGTTTATTCCTTGTGGTAGTATAGTGTGGATACATTGTTTTAATTGCTATATACTGTGTTAAGGTATTTTGAGCAAGCATAATGTGCATCTTGATTCCATTATTTAATCCATTATTCTACTTAAATAGCACATGAACACAATGACAAGATTTTAAAATTATGGTTTGAATTTTTTTTCCTGTTTCTACATTATAATTCTACATTGTAATTCTGGATGTACATCATTATCTAGAGTAAATAAGTAGATCCAAGTTATTCAGGGCCTACATTTTGGGAGTCTTTCATAATAAAATGAATTCAAAATTATAATTCAAAATTAGTGAAGGTGAATATTTATTTGGGATGAAAAGGAAATCAACATACATTTTGAAAAGCAGACAAATACCACAAACATTATGAAATCCAGAATATGATGCAATTACAATTTTACGTATCTATTGTAAATGGCTCTATATACTTCAAAACCTGTTTCTTTTCAACTTCCCAAATGTGGGTTGGGCTTAATAAAATACATTCAGTATTATGACTTAGTCTCTGGTCTCACCTTGTTAGGAGCCAGTATTTACTATAGGAGTATTCCTAGAAGCCATGCCTACATCCTAAAACGCCATGAAAGTGACTCTACACTAATCCCAAAGTGAATGTATCCTCGACTTCCCTCTGGCCAAATCCGCAACGTGCCTGGAGCTATCCCAGTGCCACTTGACATGAGGAGAAGTATGGCTAAGTGGAAGTTGGAACAGAGAGCGGAGTCTTAATTAATAATAAATTTTCAAAATAAATTTTCAAAATAAAATTTAATATTTTTGGCAATTTTCAAAAATACATATCACCTCTTGCCAGGGGCCTCCCCAGTACCGTGGATGGGACCCCGCCCCCCACAAGTCAAGCAATCTGTGGATTAATTGCCACTAGCTTCATGATCAATGTGCCTCGATTCTTGATAGTTGACACTGAAGAACTGCCCTTGGGGTTGTAGCCGAAGTAGAGAACAATGAGTTTCTATGTTCTGTCCTGACTTTCTGTGCTTTCCTCTTCAAAAGAATAATAAGCCGATCATTTGCACACTTGCTGGGGCTTCATCCATCCATCGTAATTGCTTACGAGGCCGCCACAGAGACGCTTGGCACTCTGTGGCTTGGCAGCGGTCTGTGTCGTGATGTTGATATCATGACCATTCTTCTTTACTATCAGCAGGAAAGCATCCGTTTAAATAGATAGTTCTGCACATGTGGGTGCCTCCAGCTCAGGCACCTTTCCTTTCCTTGGGCACCTGTGAAATTAGAAGTATTTGTCATATTATCAGCTTCCAAATACATAAAAAAAAAAACCCCTGGAAGTGGATAGCCTGGGGCCTCCATTGTTTCTCTTTTTGTTTATTTGTCATACAGAATGTCACTTCTCACCTGAACCCCGTGCAGACGTCAAGGTCCTCCTGCAAAATGTAATCATGACCTTGAGTCTTAGTTTCATACTCCATAAAAAGCTAGATTTTAGGTGATGGAAATTCAGAGTTAGAGCCCTCCTGACTATTTTTTCCCTCACTTAAAAAGAGATAAGGAAGCTGATCCACCCCAGATTGGAGCTAAGCCTAAAATGAGCTTTGCATACTCACTGAAAAAAGTGTTCCCACAGTCTACAGTCTTTATTCCCCCTCTTAAAATGTGCTTGGCCATCTCTGCACAAGACTTTGGAGACAGGAGATTTTCAGAGTCTCAATGCATTGATATGAGGATGAACAAAAAGAAAGCTTTTTCAGAACTTTTTTACTCTCTGCGACATCTCTCTGGGAAAAGGCAGACCTTTCGTTTAGTCAAAAGGGAATAAGACTGTTCGCAATGACAAATTAAGGTTTCAGGGGATAATTGAATAAGGAAGTAGAAAAGTTTGGCGGATTATCCCCAAAGCCTGGATCAGACAAGGAAATAAACCGGAGGCAGGACAGATTGAAGTGAAGAAATATACTCTCAGGTCAAGAGCCTGTGCTGGTTGGGAGCAAAGAGACAGAACAAAAAGAAATGAGAGGAAATGTTTTCACAGATTAAAGACAGTAGTGTGTATATATATGCTGGGCTTCTGCAGGCTGAGGGTATGTTTTTTACTTCTTTTATTTCTTTTGCCTGCACAGAGCCCAGAAATGTACTAGAGGCTTACGTATCGATTGAATCAACATTTCTCTATATGCAAAAATCTGTATGATTAGGCTTTTGTTCTTAGGCAGTGCTTCTAATATTAGATTGGAGATTTGGTGGGCGATAGTAGTTACCATTTAATAAGTATTCACTATGTGTGAGGCACTGCGCTAAGTGATGTATCTCATTTAATGCTTTCATGACCTTGTAGTGGTGGTATATGATTATCCCTACACAGCTAAACAACATCTGTCTCTCTTTCTCTGTCTATATAAAGTCTGTCGTTTCTGTTCCCATCCATACTATTCTAGTCCAAGGTCATGGGTGTGTCCTCTCTGCCGAGGATATCCACTGGCACATTGTATGCTGGGGTAAATCAAACCTCACCTCCTTCATCTTACAGCTCAACCTGTGTACATGTTCATTTCTGCATATACACGACTGTAATATAATTTTTTTTATTTATGTTCTGCCCTATTTTTGGCTTCATGGGTAGTGATGGCTGTCTTTGTATTTCTAGATTCTAGCATCAATCGAGTACTTGGCTGAGGGTAAGGAGCAATGATTAACAGTGAAGTGCATGACTAAGTGAATGCCCAGATGAATCTCCTGTTTCCTCTTTTAAGTAAATGATCATGTAGCAGCAACGAAAGGACTGGTTCTTAGCCTGAGTTCTCAAGTACTTCTAGACCTATGAGTAGAAAATCTTTATTTCAGTGCATACAGAACCTCCTTCCCATGGGTCTAGTTCTGTATTCTCTTGCAGTGATCTGGAAACGGAAGGGAAAATTGAACCCAGAATGAGGTTGGCGTGTGTCTTTTCGTGTACTTGTGACGTAGTTCCAAAGTCGGTTAGTGATAATACGGGAATTTTCCAGTATTTGTGTTTTTTTTTCTCTAATTGGGAGTAGATTATATTTTTACAGGCAGATGAACAAAATTTTAATTCATTAATAATATGTCATTTCCATAAATCACTGACACTTGTTAACATGAATTATGATGGATTTTATTCTCCACTTAAATTGTATGTTTTAATCTTTCCTGTTAAAAATAATTCACCACAAATTTGAAGAAAATTTTTACACTTGATCTTAGCCAAAAGGCCGAGAAGCGATTGAAGAAAATTTTTAAAATGAATACAATAATGCAACCTATTGTTTATTAATTTAGCTTGATCCTGTGATAGAGTGATCTAATATTTAGTGTATGGTCAGCAACCTGTAAGAAATCTTTAGAAGTTACCTCTTCTGTTATTCTAGAGGGATAACTTTTCTCTAAAAGTCAAGAAAGTTTGTTAAATGAGTCAAGTCTCATATTTTCTTAATCTGAAGTGATTTTCTTATTTCTATGCAAATACCTAATGTGTAATTCTGTTTTATTTCTCATTCCACATTGAGAAACATTATGTCATTATCTTAAGAAGAGGCATATCAATACATTTAGTTACTCGTTCATGTGTGGTTCTGTAGAGATTCCTGACAAAATCATAAAACCCAGGTCTCCAGCTGACTTTCATCTGAGGACAAATAATGAGGTTCACCCATGAGTCACTGTAGTTCCAAAGATGTAAAGAAATCTCTTGCATTCATGCCTAACCTTCACATAGTTTGGATTTAAGGGGAAATGCAAGATTTAAAAATGGACAATTAACTTAAGAACCTTTTCTTTCACCTCGGATGAGATCATCAGGGCGGTCTGGCTAATAGTCTGATGATAGAGCATTTTAAAAAAATGAAATTGTATTTTTGGAATATATACGGCCTTTTGAGCCTGTTTTAAATCTCATTTCAAAATACCCTGTAAAATAACTGAAGGAACAAATTTATAAATATTCCATTAGACTGGTTAAACACGCCCCTCTGCAGTCTATTTAGAGGAGTACTGTCTAGGGGCCCTGGTATTCATGCAGAGTAGTGATCTGTGCAGGGTGACCTGGGACCCCAGGGTTCATAGAGAGGTTACTTTGGAGAGAGAAAAATCTGGGTCTGTTGCACTTTGCTCACCGCCACCCCTTGCTTCTTCCCGGCAAATTTCACTTACTTGTGTTTTATTTAGCAAGGATCTTTCCATGATTTCATTTGGAATACAATGTTTCTTCTGGTTTCTTGTGATTGTCCTTCAAACGGGAAAACCTTTGCTTTCGTGAAAGCCAACGCCATTGCCTCCCGAGTCACGGCTCTGCTCTGAGCAAACATTTATATTCTGTGCTCCAGTAACTACAATACTTCTAATTTTCCCTGCTCTGAGCCTTGAAGTGTTCACCTGAAAGCATTTAAAAATAGCCTGTCACTCCTAAAGGAGGTGAAGTCAGTGTCCGAGGTGGGGAGGTAGGCAGGGCTCAGGATCATTGGTTTCCCCGGGGTTAGTGCTCGATGGAGACCGACAGAAAAGGCAAGGTAGACTAAACACCAGAGGGAGGAGAATGAGCAGCTGTGCTTCTCTTTGTCCAGTGCCGGCACATGGCACGCAGCCACCGTGCCTTTTATAACCGCTACATCAGTGACCTCACTGAGAACCAGGCAGGAGAGCCCAGCGTCGAGGATTTCCTCTGCCTTCAGATCCTGGTCGCTGCGACCAGCTGGAGCCACCCACAGATTCCCTTTGCGGCTAAGTGGTTCGGGAAGGTAAGGGAAGCCCTCCCCGCCCCAGGCTGCAAGTGAACGGAACTGCAGCCCCGTTTGCAACGTGACGAACATTCACCCGAGTGTGTGCAGGGGGTGGACAAGGTATTTTTTGTAGTAATAAAGTGCGATCTGTGAATCCTGCCAGGTACCAAACTAAAAGAGCTGCTGCCGGTACAGTGGTCCATGGAGAGAAGAAGCAGGTAATTATTCTGCAACAGAATGTTGTCACCACGTAATGGTCCCCTGCTGATAGATGAATG
Organism: Mirounga angustirostris; assembly: GCF_029215605.1. NCBI lineage: Eukaryota > Metazoa > Chordata > Mammalia > Carnivora > Phocidae > Mirounga > Mirounga angustirostris. Next base: position 10,051,887 of record NW_026991711.1, on the reverse strand, counting down.
TAGACGCAGAGGCAGTGGACTTATTTTTTAAAGCAAGAGACATTTTTTCGTTGACACAATTGTAGCTCTTGTGATTACCTTTCCTGTTTTACCAAATGAAGGGTTGTAGATTTTAATCATCATGCCTGATGGAGGGCTGATGTCACATAGTGGCAGGAGAGAGCCCAGTGACAATACCCTGCTGTGCGCAGATTGACTTGGTAAACACTCTTGGCAGAGACTTTAGCCACTGAAGAACTACTTAGGGATAAATGGGTAGATTCTTTTTTTTTTTTTTTAAAGATTTTATTTATTTATTTGACAGAGACAGAGATAGCGAGAGCAGGAACACAAGCAGCGGGAGGGGGAGAGGGAGAAGCAGGCCTCCCCCCAAGGAGGGAGCCCGACGTGGGACTCGATCCCAGGACCCCGGGATCATGACCTGAGCCGAAGGCAGACGCTTAACGACTGAGCCACCCAGGCGCCCGGGTAGATTCTTGATTATTAGTTACCTTCCTGACTGTTAAGACTTAATATGTCTTTACTTTGTCAATGAAAAGTTAGCTGTCCCGTAACATACGAGATGACAGTGTTAATTTGATTTCAGGAAACCACTTTGTTTCATCTGTCGGTTGGGGGTTCCTTGTCGTGGCTGGAGAGTTCTAAAACTGCAAGAACTCCCCTGGCTCAACTCTGTTTGTATCCAATAATAGTAATAGCCAGTTTTTATTGAGCACTTACAATATGTTAGATGCTATTCTAAGAACTTCACATCAATTATTCATTACTCCTACAGAATTTACACATCTGTGCAGGATTTTCTTCAGGTCAATGCAGGGGAGAAGTTTGGAGATGTGGTCAGAGATGTAATGGGAAACAGATGATGCGGGGCTAGGTCCTGTTAAGGACTTTTGCTTTGACTTTGAGTTATTTGGGAAGTCGTTTAAAGGTGTATGAACAATTAGTTCTAGCAGATCATACTGGCTGTCATGTAGACAGGACACAAGAATGGCAAAGGGAGGACAAGGATGTCAGTCAGGATATTGCGAAATTCCAAGCCAGAGATGACTGTGGCTTGAACTAAGTTTGTGGCAAAGTCGGGTGATGAGGGTATGTTGGGTTCTAGAGTTTTTCTGAAAATAATACCAATAGGATTTCCTTTTTTTTTTTTTTTAAGATTTTATTTATTAGAGAGAGAGACAGAGACAGAGAGAGCCTGCACGCACAATCCAGGGATGGGGCAGAGGGAGAGAGGGCGAAGCAGACTCCCCGCTGATAGGGGAGCCCAACGACGGCAGGGCTTGACCCCAGGACCCTGGGATCGTGACATGAGCCGAAGGCAGATGCTTAACTGACTGAGCCACTCAGGTGCCCCCCCAGTAGGATTTCCTGACAGAACATATATGAAATATGAAATAAAGGAAGAGATCACAAATGGATCAATATTTCAATCTAAGGCCCTAAGCAAATGGAAAATGGAGTTGTAATTAACTGAAGAAAAGAAAAAAAAAACATGCAGTAGATATTATCATTTTACCCAGGAAGAAATTAGAACTCAGGAGAATGGTAGCTTTCCACCATTGGGTAGTATTTCAACTCATTATTTTGAACAGACCCTGAAGAAACAAAATAGTGCGTGGTTTTAAATATCAGAAGCTGTAGGCAGTAAGTGCAAAGCCTGAAAAATAAGCCTAATTACTTTTATCATATTTCCTATATTACTTTTATTGTTAACTTCAATTATTGGAACACAGTAGAAATGAAACTGATATATCAGGCTCTGTGATTCTTGCCAGCTTTACTATCACTATCCTAATAAAATAAACCTGAGTTAGAGTGTCCAATGAAATAACCACAAATTGAAACTCTGAGAACAGGTAGAAATGGATGGATATCAATTTCTGATAACTGTTGTCTAGAAAGGGACTATGGAGGTCCAGAAAGTATGCTCTAGCGTGCCAACATGCCTGGCAGAAACAATTTCCTAGAGTTCAGACATTCAGTGATAAAGCACACTGATGATTGGCAACACTTGAATAACAGGTTTAGGATAAGAACACTATATAGAATGTCCACCTTAAAAAAAATCAAAATAGCAAACATCTATCAATTCATTATCTGCAAAAAAATAAAATTTAATCTAACCCTTCTTCTTAGAGTGTCCACAAGTTCTTCAGAAACTTTTTTGCTGTTTTAAAATATGCATCACTATGACCCATAAAATGTTATGACCTTTCCCATACTCCTATTAAGCATTTAATAGGAGTATTAATCTACTAAACATTTTGAAAATGGCACTACAATTTCATGGCACAAAAAAAGAGTAACAGAGTTTTGTAGGCATTTTAATTTAAAAAAATATAATTATAAATGAATAATGATTTTCTCCAAGATAAGCAGCTTATCAGAAAAGTTAGTTCACACTGATTGGTGTTAGTACCTAAGTGACTGATGGTCTTTTTGAAGAATCAGTCACATCTCTCTCCTACCTTAAAAAAGTACCATCTACTCCAGGAAACCTGGCACTTTCTACTGTCTTTAACTGAGTTGATTTTGCTTTGCCTATGATAGTCTTTTGCAGGTGCAATAATTATCTTGTGTTTCATTGCTTTGTAAAGATATTTTAGACACAAACGAAGGATTTGAATTTAAATTAAAATCTAACTGCACACATTCTTAATAAAGTTAATAATTCAGTTGAGGAGAAGATCTTAATCAGTAGATATTTTCTGTTGATGTCCATTTGCCTATTCTCAGATAATGAAAGTACATCGTTTTTCTTTTAAGAAACCATTTTATGATTCATCCTAATTTTAGAAACCTTAGAAAATGAAAAGAAAATACTGTAGAATCAAGGGATTGGCTACTTTAAGACTTTCTAATTATGGTCTTAGTTGTTCAATAGGAAGTGCACGGGGTATCTTGAAAATCATTGTGGAATAGGAGACAAGATCTGGGTTGAAGTCCTGCTTTGGCCACTTTAAGGCTGTGTGACTTTGCAGAGGTCACTGAACCTTGCTGAATCTCCTTTATCTTCTCTACAAAGAAGGATAAAAGTCTCGTTAGGATTAAATGAGGATGAAATGGTGGAGTTTTCTGTTTCACTAATCTCTGTATGTTTTACTTTCTCCTGCTTTTCAAAGCCTAGTGTGAATTGTAGGACCTCTCTTCTGTTTACATTTGCTTTTGGTCATTTTTTCCCAGCCTTATGGTATTATGATCACAGAAAATAGCTTGGAGAGACCATGTTTGGGAATATCCCACTGATTTTGATGCAATATATGATGTATGTAACCAGTTTTGGTAAACATTCTATGGATAATCTAAAGAAAATTGACATATTTAATAAATTAGCCCTATTGATTATTTTGTCCAGATCATATCTGATCCTATTTAGATTTAATCTACCCAAGATGGAAGGAAGAGTGCTATAAATTCCCATACCAATGATCAATTTCTCATTTTTTTCTAGCAGCTTTTATGTCATATGTATTGATAATGCATGATATGGACAAAGAATTCATGACTTTCCATATTCATTAATATTGAAATGTTAAAAGAACAAAATCATATGACCTTGTTCAGTTTAGTGGTTTTGTATTAAATTCTACTGGGTCTGAATTGTATTTTACCATCTGTTTTTATCTATATGCTTGATAAATTTTTGCCAGTGCTTTCCCTTTTGTTATTCTTCATTCTTTTGAGTAAGATTTGTCCCTTGTGAGCATCACACACTTGGATTTATTATTTTGGTTTTTAAATCCAATATGTAAATCTCCTCAATAAGAGGGTGGGGATTACCTACTGGAATTCATTATCCTGACTGATATATTTGATTTGATTCCTGTCAACTTGTTTTATCTCCATGTCAGTTTTTATTTTATGTGTTTTGTTTAAATTCCTGTATGAAACACATTTTATAGGTTTCAATTTCCAATGTTTTGCAAGTAAATCTGTTTTATTTCTCCTAATGGTTACCTTATATTAGTTTAAAAACATTGTCAGTGTTAATTTTTGCAAGGGTCTCAGATTAAATGGCATCATTTGTCCTTCATCTATTTAAAATGAAAGATTTAGAACCTTTTTATTTTCCTCTCATCTTTACTCACTGGAAATTATTAATGTAACTTTGGATTTTAGAACTAGGTAAATAAAGTTAAGTTATGACTGTTTTATTGTGCTTCTGTTTTAAGCACTATTTTTGACATTTTCATTGAGTGGTATAACCCTATTCATAGCGGTCTTTAAGTCTAAATAGTGTAGTTAATGTCTACAGTGCTTATGACCAGTCCTGTTTTCCACTTCTCCTTTTATTTATGTTTCTCTTTTACGAATTTGGAAGTAAATCCTTAAGGTATGTTATCTGGACAGTTTATTTTCCAAAACCATGAATATCTTAAGATTTTTTTTATTAATTTACTTTTTAAACTCCAGTATAGTTAACATACAGTGTTATATTAGTTTCAGGTGACCAATATAGTGATTCAACAATTCTGTACATGACTCAGTGCTCATCCTGATCAGTGTGTTCCTAATCCCCATCACCTGTTTCACCCTCCCCCTCCTGTCTAGTAACCAGCAGTCTTTCTCTATATTTGAGTCTGGGTTTTTTGTCTCTTTTTACTTTATTTGTTTTGTTTCTTAAATTCCACATATGAATGAAATCATATGATATTTATCTTTCTCTGACTGACTTACTTCATTTAGTATTATACCCTCTAGATCCATCATGTTGTTGCAAGAGGCAAGATTTCATTCTTTTTTATGGCTGAGTAATATTCCATTGTATGTATGTGCCACCTCTCTTTGTCCATTCATCTGTCAATGGACACTTGGGCTGCTTCCATATTTTGACTATGGTAAATAATGCTGCAATAAACATAGGGGTGCATATATCTTTTCAAATTAGTGTTTTCATATTCTTTGGGTAAATACCCAGTAATGGAATTACTGGATCATATGGTAATTCTATTTTTAATTTTTTGAGAAAACTTGATATTGTTTTCCACAGTGGCTGCACCAGTTTGCATTCCTACCAACAGTGCACAAGGATTCCCTTTTCTTCACATTCTCACCAACATTCGTTCCTTCTTGTGTTTTTGATTTTAGCCATTCTGACAGGTGTGAGGTGATATCTCATTGTGGTTTTGATTTGCATTTGCCTGATGATGAGTGACACTGAGCATCTTTTCATGTGTCTGTTGGTCATCTGTATGTCTTCTTTGGAGAAATGTTTGTTCATGTCTTCTGCCCATTTTAAATTGGATTAATTGGTTTTTTTGGTGTTGAGTTGTATAAATTCTTTATATATTTTGGATACTAACCCCTTATTGAATATATCACTTGCAAATACCTTCTCCCATCCAGTAGGTTGTCTTTTGGTTTTGTTGAGCTTTACCTTTGCTGTGCAGAAGCTGTTTATTTTGATGTAGTCCCAATAGTTCATTTTTGCTTTTGTTTCCCTTACCTCAGGAGATATATCTAGAAAAATGTTGCTAGACGTCAGATGATATTGATGTCAGAGAAACTAATGCCTGTGATCTCTTCTAGGATTTTTATGGTTTCTGGTCTCACATTTAGGACCTTAATCTATTTTGAGTTTATTTTTGTATATAGTGTAAGAGGGTATACCGTTTCATTCTTTTGCAATTCCAATTTTCCCAACACCATTTGTTGAAGAGACTGTCTTTTTTTCAATGCATATTCTTGCCTCCTTTGTTGAAGATTAATTGACCATATAATCATGGGTTTATTTCTGGGATCTCTGTTCTGTTGCATTGATCTATGTGCCTATTTTTGCGCCAGTATCATACTGTTTTGATTACTACAGTTTTGTAGTATATCTTGAAATCTGGGATTGTGATACCTCCAGTTTTGTTCTTCTTTTTCAAGATTGCTTTGGCTACTCAGGGTCTTTTGTGGCTCCATACAAATTTTAAAATTGTTTGTTCTAGTTCAGTGAAAAACGCTGTTGGTATTTTGACAGGGATTGCCTTAAATCTGTAGATTGCTTTGGGTAATATAGACATTTTAACAATATGTGTTCTTCTAATCCATGAGCATGGAATGTCTTTCCATTTGTTTGTGTCATCTTGAATTTCTTTCATCAGTGTTTTTTTAGTTTTTAGAGCACAGGTCTTTCACCTCTTTGGTTAAGTTTTTTCTAGGTATTTTATTATTTTTTGTGCAATTGTAAATGGGATCATTTTCTTATTTCTCTTTATGCTGCTTCATTATTAGTTTATAGAAATGCAACAGATTTCTGTATACTGATTTTGTATCCTATGACTACTGAATTCATTTTTCAGTTCTAGTAGTTTTTTGGTGGAGATTTTAGGGTTTTCTATAGATAGTATTATATTATCTGCAAATAGTGAAAGTTTTACTTTTTCCTTACCAATTTGGATGCCTTTTCTGTCTTTTTTTTTCTTTTTTTTTCTTTCTTTCTTTCTTTTTTTTTTTTTTTGTCTGATTGTTGTGTCTAGGACTTCCAGTACTGTGTTGAATAAAAGTGATGAGAAAGTACATCTTTGTCTTGTTCCTGATCTTGGGGTAAAAGCTTTTAATTTTTCACCATTGAGTATGATGTTAGTTATGGGTTTTTCATGTATGGCCTTTATTTTATTGAGGTATGTTTCCTCTAACTCTACTTTGTTGAGGGTTTTTATCATGAATGAATGTTGTACTTTGTCAAATGCTTTTTCTGCATTTGAGATGATCATATGGTTTTTACCCTTCCTCTTGATGTGGTGTATCAAGAGATACATGTATCACATCTCTTGATTGATGTATCAGTGTTGATTGACTTGTGAATATTGAACCACCCTTATATCCCAAGAATAAATCCCACTTGATTGTGGTGAATGATTTTGTTAATGTATTGTTGGATTTGGTTTGCTAATATTTGTTGAGGATTCTTGCATCTGTGTTCATCAAAGATATTGGCCTTAGTTCTCTCTCTCTCTCTTTTTTTAATAGTGTCTTTATCTGGTTTTGGTATCAGGTGATGCTGGCCTCATGGAATGAATTTGGAAGCTTTCCTTCCTCTTCTAATTTTGGAATAGTTTGATAAGAATAGTTTTTTTCTTTTTTTTTTTAAAGATTTTATTTATTTATTTATTTGACAGAGAGAGACATCGAGAGAGGGAACATAAGCAGGGGAGTGAGAGAGAGAGAAGCAGGCTTCCTGCAGAGCAGGGACCCCGATGCGGGGCTCGATCCCAGGACCCTGGGATCATGACCTGAGCCGAAGGCAGATGCTTAACAACTGAGCCACCCAGGCGCCCCGATAAGAATAGGTATTAACTCTTCTTTATATGTTTGGTAGAATTCACCAAAGTGAAGCCATCTGGCCCTGGATGTTTATTTGTTGGGAGTTTTTGATTACTGATTCAGTTTCGTTGCTGGTCTAAGATTATTTTTTCTGTTGCCTCCAAACCTGAACATCAGTTTACCTTTGAAAATCAACATATTGAATGATAATATTATATCTCTAAATACTTTATTTTCTTTGGATGTTTTGGTTATAAAAAATCTGATCTTTAAAAAAAAAGATTTTATTTATTTATTTGACAGAGATACAGCGAGAGAGGGAACACAAGCAGGGGGAGTGGGAGAGAGAGAAGCAGGCTTCCCACAGAGCAGGGAGCCTGATGCGGGGCTTGATCCCAGGACCCTGGGATCGTGACCTGAACCGAAGGCAGATGCTTAACGACTGAGCCACCCAGGTGCCCCAATAAATAAAATCTTTTAAAAAAATCTGATCCTTTGTAAATGGTCTTCATTTATTTTCCATCTGTATATTTAAATTCTACCATTATGTGAATCTCTTTTAAGTGATCGTTCCATTGATCATGGTAAGTGGGTCTTAGCTTCATCCTGAAATCTGGTTTTAAATGCAAAATGTATTCTTCAATATCACTTCTGGTACTGTCGTGTTTGACTATTCCTAGGGTAAACCCATGCTTCCTAGGTGAGTATTTCTACATTTAGCATGATCTTCCAATAATTTTGTCTTTAGTCATTTCCTTTGCATTTTTGGAAAATCCCCCTTATAAGTGTTGCTCTTCATTGTTTTCAGTGGAGAATTTAATGTTGCAAAGATGTGTGACCTTCTTTGCTTTGCTGCCTTTCTCACCCTGCTTCCCTCTTAATCTTAGTTCCCTTTCCTGTATGGCTTTTCTTTTTTTTTAATTGAAGCTATATCTTTTTATTGCAGTCAGTAAAGACAAAAACATCTTCTTTTAGTGCTAAAACGGTTTTTAGAAGCATGTGTTTTCTTGATTTGACTTGTCGCTTTGTTTATTCTGTGGGTACTCTTTCCTCCTTATGTTGATTACTCTGTCTTCTTGGAAATACACAATGCCCATCAGTTTGTTAAAGACACTGATACATTCATTCCATAGTAAGAAAACTTTAACTCTGCCAAACCCAACATCTCCTAAAATTAATTGATCCTAGAACTTTTCTCTCATGAAACACCTCACAGAGCTAGTGTTTCATGAAATTATAGTTGACCACAAATAGCTAAATATGTGTCCTTTTATAATTTGTAGATATTATGAGAAATCCTTTGACTGCTCTAATTACCCCCTAGTACTCATTTCACTTCAAGGCCAATTCATTATGATTTTATATTTAGTTATGATTTCTTTACAAATGAAAATAAATGGCGATACAGAGCTTTCCAATTTTTTTTCTTGTTGTGTAAAAATGTAGATGTTAAGTGTATATCTTCTAATTCATTTAATGAGGTTTTTATAGACATATTTCAGACACTCACATAGACAAACTGCTGAAGAAAATTACATTTATCATGCACGTTGTACTATTGTAAAGAAATGGTAAAAGGTGTCAAAATTAACTAATTTCAGGATGTGAACTCATAGTTTTGCCTATATTTGTCAGTTGCAAGACTCTGTATGTGGAGGGGGAGCATTGCAAATTGTCAATGACTTAATTTTTGTATATCAAAAAAATTACACTCTATAATTTTATAGCTACATAGACTATGAAAGAGGTTTATACAAAAGTATATAAAAAATAAAAGTGAAGAGAGTCTCCACAACTACAGCTGATCACCGCGGCAGGCTAATGGGGACAGGGAACCTTTGCAACAAATGGTGCAAGAACAATGGACTATATGTATATATATAAAAAAAATGAACGGACCCCTACTATGCACCATACATTACCAAATGTGGAAGCTAAAACAACAGAGTTTCTCCATGAAAATAGGAGACAATTTTCTTGTGACCCTGGGTGAGATGGAGATTTTTATAGGAGACACAGAAAGCACAAACCATAAAATACTGATAAATTGAATTGCCTCATAATAAAAGCAATGAACGCTAGTTATCAAAAGACACTATTCATAAAATGAAAAAAAGCCACACATAGGATAAAATATTCTCAATACATATATTTGACGGTAACTTACTTGTACCTAAAATATATAAACAACTTTTATTACTTAGTAATAAAAATCAAACAACCCAATTACATAGGAAAAAGACTTGATTAGACCTCAAAAGAAGACATGTGGTTGGCATAATTACATGGAAAGGTGCACAGTGACATCACCAGGGAAATGTAAATGAAAACCCCAGTGAGTTCCTCCTGCACAACCGACAGAAGGGATAAAATTAAAGGTACTAAAGCACCAGGTGTTGAGGGTGGGAAGCCTGGGATTCTCCTACATTGCTGCTGGGAGTATAAAATGGAACACCTACTTTGGAAAAAGTATGCTCTAGTCTATGACCCAGCAATGCCACTCAAACTTTATCCCAAGAGAAGTGTCTGCAAAAAATACTAATAGGTAAATAAATGATGGTAATTCATAAGATGAAAGGTTACTAAGCAGTAAAAGGGAATACTTAATATACCCAAAAATATGAATTCTGTGGAAGATGAACCCAATTATATGAATCCATTTATATGGCTTTTATTTATCTCTACTCATCAAAAATAATTTTGGGAGGAAGATACAATATTTTTTTCTTTACCTGAGCTTTCCTTAATAGACACTATCAGGTTTTCAAGTTTGGAAGTAGGAATGCTGCTCTCCTAAATCATCGGTTCAGAAGAGAGGAACTCAGGAATCACAAAATTCAGCCTTTAGTTTAATTTCACCTGGTAATAGTGTTATTATCTGATGATTGCTGGTAATGACAAAGCAGTGGTTCTCAGATTGTAATGTATATCAGAATCACCTGGAGTTTCAGAATTCAGGTCTGGGGAGGGGCCTGAAAATTTTCATTTCTAACAAATTCCCAGATGATGCTGATATATATGGGCTTTCTGGATAATGGGTGAAGAGCTTCGAATAGTTAACTTTCAAGTTTGTACGTCAAAGAGTACACGAATATCAGAGTATGGCGGGAGTCCCTGCTGAGTGCTCCCCTTAAGGTATATCACTGATCTGACAACTGTGTGAGTTCTTGTAAGCTCCTTATGGCACACTCGTAATGAACGTATCTGCTTTTGGTCAGAATTTACTGTTTTCCTATCTACTTGATCTGGGGAGAGAGAAGCAATTGTGAAATGTTATTAAGCCATGTCATTGGTTTATTGAAGGGGGTGGGATGGTGTGGGAGATTTCATTACTGTGCCCAGTTCTTCCTTCCATGGATGTTGCCATGTGACTTAAAATAAACATGGCTGTATGAAGGGGAGATACGTGGAAACGGTATTTTCCCACCTGACGGACTTAGTCATGTGAGTTGTCTTGGCCAACAAAAAGTGAGTGGAATGTACGGTTCTGCATAGAAGGTTTGAGAGTCCTCCTGTGATTTTTCAACAGTTATCCCCCTTCTGCTATAAGAATGGCGTATCACAGATAGCAGCTACTCCTTTGGCCAGAATGAGAAAAATACATGCAAAAGAGTTGCAGCCGGCATGGAACTTGAGCAAGAGATAAACAATCTCTTATTGTATGTCAGTGAGATTTGGGGGATATTATTGTAGTAAAATCTAGAGAAAATTGTTGAGTACTCCATACCTCCTACTTGATGTCAGGTATTGGTCTGGGCTGATTATGTGTGTTATTTTAGTTTTAGTTACCACAGTCAACTTATTAGTTAGATATTCTTCCTCAAATTATAGGGAAGAAAATAAAACTTACAGAGACTACACTAATTCTGGTAAGAGACTTCTTTCAATTATACATGGCGTGGCAATGCATAAAATGGTGAAATATAAGTAGATAAGATTATGTACAAAGACAGTAAAGTTTAAAGAATATTAAGCAATATTCTTAGATTAACCTTTGTAATCCCAACATCTTAATCAATGGACAGAGTTAATGCAACTACAGAAAATAGCAGAACCTCATCCATTAGAATTGGTTTTTCCGTTCAAAGTTGGTGAAATGTTGGTTTGTAACCCCTCAAAATGAAACCTGTAGTTAAAAATATTCACTCTCCAAAATTTTTTAAATTGGGGGTTGTTTTTGGACGTAGATGGGCTAAGATTTTGATGTTGGAAAGTGAAAGTAGACCCCAATAAGGTGAATGAATGGGGAGACATTATCCTATTTAAGAAGCATTTATTTGAGGGCGCCTGGGTGGCTCAGTTTGTTAAGTGTCTGCCTTCAGCTCAGGTCATGATCTCAGGGTCCTGGGATCGAGCCCTGCGTCGGGCTTCCTGCCCAGCAGGGAGTCTGCTTCTCCCTCTCTCTCTGCCCCTACCCCTTCTCATGCATGCGCACGCATGTGTGCTCTCTCTCAAATAAATAAATAAACAAAATCTTTTAAAAAAAGCATTTATTTGAATAAATAAACATGATAGATCATTGAAAGATTGATTGTTAGTGAGGCAACAAATGGGGAATTCAAAAGAAAGAGATGGGGTGCCTGGGTGGCTCTGTCAGGTAAGCGTCCGACTTTTGATTTTGGCTCACATCACGATCTCAGGGTCCTAAGATTAAGTGCCACTCTGGATTTCTCTTTCTCTCTCCCTCTGCCCCCTGCCCCGTACCCCTGCACTTGCTCTCTCTCTCTTTCTCTCAAATAAATAAATAAATGTTTTTAAAAAAAAACCCAAAGGAGAGACTATGAAGACTCTGGGATCCGAGGTTTGTGATTACAGGTCTGTGTGAATGAAGAGTCTAAGCTTAGGTATATACAAGGCAAGGTACTTTCCCACTAAGACAGGAAAGACTGCAAAGAAGATATTTTATGATAAAAGAATCGACTGGGGTAGTCATTTGGGACTAGCTTTCCCAAACGTTTCATTTACTCATTCTTTAAATAGAGTTCATGGTGCACCTGCTCTCTGCCAAGTGTGCTAGGTGTGGATTGCATGCAGTGAACAGGAAATAAACCCGCTCTCACAGATCCCTTACGTTCCAGGGAGGGAAACAAAGACACAGAAGGATTAATCTTCTGGAAATCGTAAATGCTGTGGAGAGATGGTTAAAGGAAGAGAAGACTGAGTGGGAGTATTTGCAGGAGGGAGAGGGCCAGATGCGGTGAGGAGAAAAGGACTCTGATCTGATGTTTGAAGTTCAGCTAGAGGACGGTCTAGGACAAGAGTGATCCTGGGCGGTACCAGCAGGGGTGTGCCTTAAGGCAGCAGCCGGGTCCTCGGGTTCTGCAGAATCACCGAGGCCCAAGTTTCCTACATTTAAAAGCATATATAGACATAGCATCTATATATAGATAATAGATGTGTATTCTTTTGAATATAAGGTTGCCTGTGTGCATCTGTTGTCGGGAGCCTTTAAAATAATTAGTTGTATAGGCAAGTATGCTCAATTTCTATTTTAATTTCTTCTTTTTTTTTTTTTTTGTTTTTTAGCTTCATGGGCATGTCTTAACTGTAACAGCTATATTGGGAACATGTTAAATTGTTTATTATATAGTCAAAAAGAAAATGTGAATGTGCAATTATCTGGGAAGTTTCATATCACTCATATTAACTTTGGAAAAATAATTTTAGTTGCCTACATTATCTGTGCTGTCTCTGCAAATAAGAGTTTCTCAAGCTTTTATGGCACAAAATATTCTATGGAGCAAAAGATTTAGTCACCGGGCTATTTCTATCCTTGATCCCCTCTAACAAAAACAAACAAAAAAACCACCCTCAAACAAAAGAAAATAAAACACATGTTAAATATCTGTATAAATAAGTCAAATAAAAGAACCAAAATAACATCTATTGCAATAGAATGAATACGAATATCATCTGTTTGAAATAAACTGCAATTTCATCCTACGCAAATTACGTTAGTCACAACAATATTATTCTGTGTCTCAGAGTTATATGCATTAAAAAATAAAAACAGTCTCAGAGCTTATTAAAGGAAATGTAGTTGTGTTATATTCATAAAGGGTTAGAAATACATAAGATCTGGCCCCATTTCAATTAATGCTGTTGTATATATACTTTGCTGGTGCCCATGGTGGGGATAGAAGACACATTCCTCAATCTGAATGCACTCAGGTAGAGAAAATTAAATGTACAACTCTTTAAGGTGTGTTTGGATTAGCTCCAATAACGAATATAAACCTGAACTCTATAGAAGATAGTGATTATATAGGAATAAAGATGAGCATATTAAGCCTTTCCAAATACTTTAGTCTGTGGATTAATTTTCCAATTTGATACGAGGATATGAACTGAAGAAAGTCCAGACTATAAAATGCTTCACTATTTATATTTACCAGAGCTTAATTGGGATAATTCAGTCAGTATCTAAAAAGAGAAAATGAGAGGAAACAATTGTTGATCTAACCATCAACACCAAAACCAGAAAGCTATCAAGTGACATATTTTTCAATGAACTGTTAGAAAATATAGAGCATATAGAACTGTAAGAATTAATTTACTCAATGATGAGATTGAACGTGTTTTCCAATGGATAAGCGAGAGCACATTTTTGATGCTTTTCCTTCCATTTTTATTCTTTTATGTAATACATTTAAAACTTTCAGAATGTGTTTCCTTTTCAGTTAGTTCCTAATGTTAGCCAAGAGATTCTCAATAGCAATTCAAAATAGAAGAACATTTAAATCTAGAAATATTCTTTTGGGCGTCAGAACCTTTGCCTTTCAGGGAGAAAGGCTGTTTTCTAATTAGCCAGTGACAAGTCTACCTGCTCTTCCATCATCAGACATATATCTGTTTAGTGGGAAAGTTATCTTAGGTTTATGATCATTTAATCGTACGATTCATTTTCAAGCGGAATGAGTCAGAAACTTGCGTGACCTGATGTTTAGTGAAGGACTAACATAGATTATCTATATTGGATTAGAAACCTCTTCAAACATTTATAGACTACAGGATTGTAAATATATTACTTATATTTCCTTGGGTTTTTTTTTTTATAACAGGAAACTATTTAAACATTAATTGGAACCTTTTCATTGACTCTCTTTGGAGAGACTGCGTTCTAATCCTAGATTAGCAGAGTATTTTTAATACTTCAGCTTGTGTTCCGCAGAGGTGGGAAGGAGAGTCTATAGCACATAATTATTCCTCCCTTCCACTGTGTAATAAGCTGGCCATGATGATTTTTAATACCTCAGAGTGCTCCACGACTTCTGAATGTCCTAGCTTTACTATTGCTGTGTCTTCTACTGGAAACATCATGCCATCGTATTTATTTGGATGCCAAAGATTCAGTCTACTGCTTTGCTAAATTTTGTCCCAGCTCACGACATGGAATATGTTTTATGAAAGATTTTAATTAGAGTATTTATAGATGATGTAATTAAATAATCCTATCCAACTTAATTCTGAAATTAACTCCTTGGTGAGGCTAAGGTTTAAATCGGCTAAGTTTAGACAGTTCTATGGGGACAAATTAGAAAATTTCCTTTTCACAGTCATAAAGCGTTTTTTGTGTTGATTACCAAAAATAACAAAATGGGAAAGTGCATTAGAAGTCGTTGCGAGCAGGCTTTGCTAAACCTGGATTTTCAGAACACAGTGGCACTTTCGATGACTTAGGTGTTTTCACATACAATCCTTTTAAACCATCAACTCAGTATGTGTTGTATGCATACATAAATATATGTATATATGTCAGTATGTGTGTGTGTGTGGGTGGGTGGGTGGGTGTGTACATTGGCTTTGAAGTCAAATCAGTGATGGGGAAAGCCAAGTCAAAATGCTTGGAACAGTTTTAAGACCATCAATTATCGTTATATGGGCTGCATCACACAAACAGAAATACTCCCATTAGTATATGCCAAGTACTTCTTTTATCCTCAATTTACATGGAAATCCCATATCTAACTACAGAGAAATAACGTTTCCTGGGAAAGGGTAGTACACTTTCCCATTGTCTAACACTGCTAGTACTTAAACGAATCTGACACTATGGAGCAGTTCATGACTGAGCTGAGTTGCTTTTGTGCAGTAAGACTTGGTTCTATAACAAAAACAAATCCTCGGTTACTTGTGTTGTCCCACTTAATTATTATTGAATGAAAACTCTTATTAAAAGAAGGCCCTTTAAAAGGAATATTCCTAGGATAACACAAACTACATGATCAAATCTTAATGTAAATTTATTTTATTTATTTATTTATTTTTAAAGATTTTTTTTTTTAATTTATTTTTGACAGAGAGAGAGAGTGTACAAACAGGGGAAGCAGCAGAGGGAGAGGGAGAAGCAGGCTTCCCACTGAGCAGGGAGCCCGATGCGGGGCTCGATCCCAGGACCCTGGGATCATGACCTGAGCTGAAGGCAGACGCTTAACCGTCTGAGCCACCCAGTGCCCCTTGATGTAAATTTAGAAGAAAGGAAGGCTCTATCATGAAGAGATGTATCAGAAAATGTTTTCACCTGTCATTGTACACAATTTCAGGGTGTTTGGAGAGATTCTGATGAAAGTCTATTGCTCATCTTTGGAAGTTCAATTCCCTCTCTTCAAAGAAAGTCAGTGGATTATTTTATAGATTACTTGATAGGAATGAAATGTAATTCAGTGCCACAGTAAAGCAATAGCAGAATATTTGTAATTACTGCACAGTGTGTATATTACTGTTACGGCTGCCCTTAGGGGCTAGCATGTGAAGTACAAAGGGAAGAGAATCCTGTGTCACATCTTAGTGTGATTTGAGGATTCAGTGAACTACCACACTTGTATTTGACTCTCAATATCTGTTTATTTTCTTAATCAAAAACGTCAGCCATTGTTTGGAGTAATTATTATGAAATGCACCATGAGCCAAACTGCAAATCATTCATAGTAATTTCTTTTGGAGTGAAAAAAGTAATTTTGTCTCTTAATGATGAACATTAGTGTTGCATGTTTCACTTAATTGTTTGTATTTAGTAACAATTTTTGAAGCATTAAAAAAAGCTAATGGGCTAAGAAAAAAGAGAAGGGAAGTGAATGCAGCACTGTATGCAAGTAGATGATTTGGTTCCTAGCGTATGGTTTTCACTCTGAGGGTCCAGCCCCTGTGTCCCATCTGAGAACCCACCACTAGGAACCCACATCTAAAGATCCAGCCCTTCTTCCTGAAGTCAATACCTAAAAGCGTTGTTTACACTTGGAAGATAATAAGTATTCTGTTAACCTTATCTTGAAATGAAAAAAGAAACCCTTTTTTTTTTTTTTAAGTTCACACATCTCATAGATTTTCTATATCATGTTTTCCACTCATGGCCAGTGTCCTCCTAAGATAAAATTTTCTTTTGTTCTGAAATTCATGGGATAAAATTGCTTGAACAAGTGATATTTGAAGGTCCTGATGAATGTTTCACAAGAAGCAAAAATGTCCATATCTGATTGTCACTGGGGGTTGGGTGAGTCATCTTCAAATTATTTAATATGAAATATGATCAAGTCAATTACTTAAAGTACAGCCTACAGATATTCCTGAAATCGCTATCCTGTATTTTTTAAAAGGAATTAAATATTTACTTTTAATATGTATTCTAAAACAAAATATTTTACTACCTTGAAGAGATGCAAGATTTTGATTTGGATTTTTAGGTATAAGAAGGGTTTTTCTGCCTGGATTTTTAAAGGTTTATATAAGTATACCCTTGTTCTTCTACATTTCATGCACAATCTTTGTGCATTTCTAATTACAAGACATCATTTCATTGGATAGTTTCAGCCTTTTACAGCATTTTGTTTTTGTTTTTGAAATATGTTGTGGTTGCGTCCTCTCTAAAATGCATTAATGCAATTTCATTTAAACTTCAGATCATCCAATTATCAGAATAGCACTATGTAGACAACACACGAAGGAATGAGTCATTCACCCATTCCCCCTCTTTTGTTTCCTTTCCTGATTGAAGCGTTCAATAAATTGCTTTGGCTCATAATGACTATGAAAGTCACATACTATTTTTATCCATTCAGCTGGATTTTAAATACAGCATGTGGACCCATCATTCTGTCATGGGCAGAAGCTCTAGAAATTCTTGACAGCTTATAATCTTCCTTGTTCATATTCACAAGTGAAAATGATTATACTTAAAAGCAGGAACTTTACACACTAATTTTTGAATCAACTTTGAGAAAGGCAACCACCCTATGAAAATCGGTGCACTCTTTCGCTTTTGAGAAAGTTCTTATCTCAGAGAACAAAGCATTCAGGGTTTAAGAATTAAATTTATTACCAGTTTGCTATAATTTAAAGAATAAAATATATGAAATCTAATTATTTGTGATAACACTTGATTTACTTAGATGTAAATGTGCTAAGATTAAAGTTGAGTCAAACATTTGGGAGTCTATTTGGTAGAAAACATTATTTCCACATTAGGAGAGTACAAAATCCTAGCCCACTCAATCTAATTTAATTGCACCAGGCTCTCTCACTGTTTATCCATTAACTCTAGTATGTATTTTTCCAGCACTTTTTACTACCTGAAATCATATATCTTTTTTTGTTTACTTCTAGAAATCTATTTCACCCATTAGAATAGAAATTACAAAAGTATGTATACTTCCTTAAAATCTTAAAAAAAAAAAAAAGATATTAAAAAAAAAAAAGGGGGCGCCTGGGTGGCTCAGTTGGTTAATAAGCGACTGCCTTTGGCTCAGGTCATGATCCTGGAGTCCCGGGATCGAGTCCCACATCGGGCTTCCTGCTCAGCAGGGAGTCTTCTTCTCCCTCTGACCTTACCCCCTCTCATGTTCTCTCTGTCATTCTCTCTCTCTCTCACTCTCAAATAAATAAAATCTTTTAAAAAAAAAAAAGATATATTTATAAAAGTATGTATACTTCTTGTAACTCTGCAGTCTTTAGCCCTAGACTAGTACATGTCACATCAAGAACTATGGTGTCTCAAGGGGTGCCTGGGTAGCTCAGTTGGTTAAGCATCTGACTCTTGATTTAGCTTAGGTCTTGATCTCAGGGTCGTGAATTCAAGCCCTGTGTTGGGCTCCATGCTGGGCATGGAACCAACTTAAAAAAAAAAAAAAAGAACTATGGTGTCCCAGTAAAGAGCTGATAAATGACTGACTGACTGAATGAAAAAAATCCATTACTTAGTTTATTTAGTAGGAATGTCCATTTTGCTACCAAGTACTTTCCCTATGTAACATCTATGACTGAAGGTTTTAAAATCGTCACTGTAGGACTTCACCACGGATCTTCATGTCAGGTTATTTTCTTATGCCTATTTGCTTTGTCTAATTATTCCTTAGTGGTTCCATATATATATGAATCTTTCTTCTCAACCAGAATGTAAAAGTGCTGAAGGCAGGAACTTGCAAATATCTTCATCTTATGAGTTCTGTAATGTCTGACAGAGATTAGATACTCAATAATTGGTGTGTGTTTGGATACAAGTTAGTTGTCAAATGATGGTTGTTGAATAAATGCATAACCTCAATAATTACCTGTCAGCTCACAAATAAAGTAATATTCTCTCTGTGTGTATGTATGTGTGGTATGTATTTTATACATATATATTCATTTATAAAAAAATATATATTTGTTTTTATTTCCTCTTTATATATTTTTCTTTATTTCCTCTCCATCTGTATAATAAAGGAGTTAAAATAGATGCTTCCTAAACCCCTTTCAATTTTTCCCATCATGTATTTATGTAATTCTGTAGAGAGACGTTGCTCTCTACCATCTCTGCTCCCTCACCTGAAAATCAGAGACGTTGCTCTCTACCATCTCTGCTCCCTCACCTGAAAATCAGAGACATTGCTCTCTACCATGGCAATAGGCAGCTTTGTAGCCCTGTGACCTCTGCACACTCAGAAGGGTTAAATGCTTGGTTAAATGCTCTGCCGTCACTGTTTGAAATTCTTAATACTTTCTGAGCAGTAGGCTTTGCATTTTCATTTTGTACCAGGCCCTGCAAGTTAAGCAGTCTTTCCCTCAGCAGGATGTTTTAAAAGATTAATTTTAATTAAAGAATATAATATTACAAAATATTTAGAGTGGTACTTGATTAACAATATATTCTCTCTTCCCAGTCATTTTCCTTTTTATTTCCTAAAATGTATAGGTTTGTGTATTTCTGTAGAATATTCAATAATCCAATGACCAATAATGGTGTAAAATAATAATCATGGACTGTATATAATTCATTGCTCAATGATTGGATAGCATTCAATGTGGGAAAACAGCATTCGTGTATAATTCAGTTAGGTACTTAAGAGTTTTGCAAAGGACCAGTTTTTTCCTTATTGTCTGTTGTTAAAGGAACTGCAGAGAAACAATATCAACTTTCCTTTCTTAGGGTAATGACTAGTCTTAACCTTTCCCGTTGAACCATTCTTTCTGTTTTCTATTCTATTTCTGTATTCATATTCTATATTATATAAAGTTATATAATTATATATTGTATATTTAAAAATTCATATAAAATACATGGCTGATATAACATGATACCACAAACACAACCAGTAATATCCAGGTGTCTCTCTTTTCCATGTTAAAATAACTTCTAAAATGGAAATAAATATAAATAAAATAAATAGTTTAAGCAAATAAAAGTTTCAATTAAGGAAACCAAAATTAAAAGAAGGCAATTACAAATGAAGTGATAAATATAAAGAAATGAAACCAAGATTTTAAGGTCTATACTAGCTATGTAATAAATAAAATAGAACAAACATAAGAAAAATGAATCCAGAGTAAGAAATATGAAGTGTCAAAACTATAAGTAAGTAATTTGAATACTATAAAAATCCTGGAGATTTTTGCAATGAAAGACAGCTTACAGCAAAGTCCAAGGCTTCCCATAGTCTGTGTAGGACTCTGAACCCAGGGCTTTAGATATCTCATGGGCTCCAGATGTTATCGGCCTCTCATGGCTTCAGAGTCTGGCCAAGGATTCCTAGGAGCGGCGCTCCTCCCTGTGTGTGGCTAAGGGTGTGGGATGTTGGTTGGGTTGGCCCATGGGTTCTCACTTGGGAATCACATGTTCAGCACTTATTCTGCCTTTGCAGTGAGACGTGCTATAACTTCTTGATAAACAACAAGGTTTTTTTTTCTCCTCTTCCTGTAATTGTAACCCGGTAATCATCCAGATTGGCCCATGCAATGTTAGCCTCCTTTCAAAATTAGGATCAACATCTAGATTTCTGGGAACTCTTGAAAAAGCAGAAGATCTGGCACAATTGGCCCAGATCCTTGACTGGCCACATCACTTCAGCCAAGAATAGCTGTATGGAAGGTTACGTGCCTTCCCCTTTGACCCTGATTCTCCGTGTTGCTTCCTCACCTGGACCTTAATGGCTTAACTTCCTACTTGCTTAGTACAGTCAAGAGAATAAAATATGTACTCTGCTCCTTCACTCACTGAATTTATAGGCTTGGTCACTGTAGATACCTGAGTTTGTCCTTTCCCCACTAGAGTGCAAAATAATGGACTTTTATGTGTAAACTAGAAGGAGATGGTTAGGTTTAACTCTATTCATTTCATTGCATTTGGAGGCTGCATGATATTCACGGACGGGACAAGGAGATTAGATAATGGAAGTAGTGTCTGATATTTACTACCGACAATAGTAATAGCAAGCACTTGCGATATATATTGATACTGATATGGCATCAAAAGTATTAAGTAGAATATTCTCAGATTCCCAACTACTCTATACCCACAATGAGATTACATCAGAAAAAATACAATTTACCAGCCCACATCGAAAAGACCATTTCAAACCCAAATCTGCCAGAAATATTCAAATTTGTCTTTTAGGGATTCAACATTTGCTTAGAAATCAAAGTCATGTTTGTATATAAATTGGTAGAAGTGGGGAAACACAACGTAATAGTTTATGAAAGGCTCAGTTACTGTTATATGTTCTGTATATCCTCCTGATTATAATACCAGTTTACTCTATGTGGTTTTTTTTCCCATCCTGAATTAACCATGCCTCAGATTTTCTGCTTAATAAAAATCTAGTAACTCTTTTTCAGATGAGTAATAAGTATTTACTCATTTATGTAGATAAGCAATTGACAAAGGAACAAATTAGATGATGTGAAATACCTGATGAAAATATTAGACTGTATAAATAAGGATTTCTGAATCATGTGATACATTAAGCACTAGATTCTGGGAGAGAATATTTAGTCAGTTGTAGAGGGAAGGATATTAAATAGAACAAAATAGTGATCAAGACAGAGAGGACAGAGGGAAAACAGAGATGAGGTAGTTAAATGAGTATTTGGATAATTGCATCAGTCAGGAATAAATTTTGGCTCTGATTAACAGATACCCTTCCTCCCAATCAAATGGTAGCTTAACCAAATTTCGGAGGAGGTCTCATTTTAAAGAAGTCTGAAGGTAGGCAGTGTTGGGATAGTAGGACAACTCTACAATGTCAACAGGGGTCCAGGCTTGCTTTGGTTCTGTGATTCTCCACCCTTGTCCTCACGCTCTCAGGGTATTTTTTGAAATTCCAGAAATTATATCTGTGTTTCAGGGTGAAGGTAAAATCCCAAGGGCAAAAAAAGTTGTCAACTAACTTTTTTAAAGGAGCTTTCTCAGGAGCCTACACAGTGGGTCCTGCTTATATATCCTTCTATTATATCTCATTGGCTTGTATCTCTTTAGAAAGGAGGCTAGCCATGCCTAGCTAAAAGTGAGCTTTGGAATAGAGCTTTTTATTTGGGCATCTTGCAAATGTGAATAAAATAGGAGTTTTGTCAATAAGAAATTTTTAGGGGATCATGTTACATTTCTCTCATGCAGGAAAATTAAGTAGAGTAGTACCGTGATGCATAGGTAGAATTTGCAGGCTCTTTGCAAGAACTTTATCTAGTTTTAGCCTGGCAGTAGCCATGTGAGTGAGTCAGAACGTCTAGACACAGGCCCTTAAAGAGGAAGCTCAGGGATGGGTTGTAGCATGGCTGCCTCAAGATACGGACCCTGGGACTGCCTCATGCAGGAGGGACACGTGGTCTTTTCTGACATGTGTATAAGCACATTGAATTTTGACAAGTGAGTTTTGCTAGTGAATCTTTGATTTTCCATATTTAATTTCCTGGAAGTTTCTTTTTTTTTTTTTAATTAAGTGGGAGGAAAGTTTAGCATGCAGCTCTTGATGTTACCCACTTCTCTTTTCCTCCAACTGCACCTCTCATCCACCTGACTCCAGGGGCAGGGTCTAATTTTGCTGCAGGAGCAACATAATGCTGTTCTTCCTAATGAAAGCAGCTAATAATGATTAATGCCAGTGAGTGTGTGCTCAGTGGGAGGGACAGAGCTGCTGGATACTGTCCTCAGCTGTCCATTAGGTTGATGTGTTTCCATTGGCTTTAACCCTCCATTTCCTTAACTCTACAATAGTGTGAACTTTAAACACACTGTATTGAGAATAACATGGCTTTTGTTGTAGGGCACCAATTTTGCATGTATTCTACCACTCCACTGAGTGTTTCGATGAACAAAGCACTATTATGGTAATTGGTATAATTACTTTCCCTAGTGGGAGTTCAGTAGAAAAAAATAATGTTATTCTTAATATGAAAAAGCCTAGATATTACATGAAAAATACAAATTACATGAAAAAAATTGGTCAAAGGACTTAACTTACCCAAGGGGAAAAATAAACTTAATAAAAAGTGTAAATGTAGAAGTTCCTTTGAATTGGAAATTTGAACCTTTTTACATGTAAATTAGAAGAATGTTTTTTATGATACCCAGTGTTGATATGGCTTCATTTTGAGACTAGGCTCTGGCCTAAAGGTTCTTAGGGTAATTTGCCAGTGTGCATTAAAGAGCCTTAAAAATCTATGCCTCCTGACCCAGTAGTTTTATTTCAAAGAATTTACCTATGCAAATACCCCCAAATGCCAAGATGTGTATATATGAAAATAGTCCTTGCATTTTTATTTCAGTAGTGGAAAAAGAAAAATAACCTAAATATTGAATAATAGGATTAGATGGTTAAATGCAGTAGAATTCAGAGCCACACTAAAAATATAGCTTTCAAAGGATAATTAATTGAAAGACATGACCAATGGCCATGGTATAATAGTAAAATAAGCAAGTTTCAAAATACATTCTTAAGCTTTATAATATTATATATGTAATCTGTTTAAAAGAATAGAAACAAATAAATAAATAAACGAATAGAAACAAATAGGCCAAAAATTGTAACAGTGGTCAATTCTGAGTGGTGGACTTATAAGTTATTACTATTTTTATTTTTCAAATGTATATTCATTCAAAAATTAAAATATGATTAAATATCATGGTTTGCATGATGTTTATTATTCACTGAACTATTGCAAGGCAATTTCTAGAACCACTGATAGAAAAAATGCCACATGATTTTGAGAATAGTTTTTTAAATCTCTATTTGCCAAAGTTATAAAAACCAATTAATGTCAAGCAAGTGTTTCAGTAGTAATGGAAATTGTTACCTAATTTAATATTTTCCATTTTCAAAATCCTCTATGATGAAAAAAATTAATGTTTGTCTATAATTTATTTGTAATAAAATAGAAGATTTTGTGTGTGGCAAAAATTCACTGTATTTTAAAAATTAATAAGTAATTTTATTTCTCACGGTGATGAAATGGTTTTAATAGACCAATGCTGTGGCCAAAGATGATAGGAAAAGCTGGATAAATACCCCAGAAAGTCTATTTAAGGAATTGGAATACTTTCGAAATAATCAGGGTTTGAGAAGCTGAGATCTCAAAGAAAAGGGAAGCTAATTTAGATGCTAACCTGGTATTCTTGTTTGCTGATTTTTACCTTGTACAGGGAAGGAGGGTGAGAAGCCAGCAGAGGGTTTGGATATAAGAAGGCAGAACTTTCTGGAATCTTAAAAGGATGGATACAAAATACCTAAGGTTGAAGCTGCCAAGACCACCAGGACTTGAGGGGTCAAAACCTTGGCGATAAGGGAGATGCAGAAAAGTGAGCCAAACACTCCACCCTAGTTTTCTTTCCAAGGAACTTGCCAATTCATGAGCAGTGAAAGATTAGAGACTAAGAAGCCAAGAAGAAAGTGACTAACAAGCTGATTAGAACTTCAGGGAATCATGGTGCTTTGGGGGACAAATCTTGTATTTCAGGATCCACTGGAAACATGGATCCCGTGTCCTCATAGAAACCTGGAAGTGTTGTTGAATCAGAGACAGATCAAGCCTAGCAAAGATTACAGTGCAATTGGACTCAACTCAGTCCCTAATTGGGGTGGGGAGATCTACCTGTAATGTTGATGCCTGCTAGAGAATAAGATAAATTATCTCAGGAGAAATATTACACAGTTCTGAGCCTCTTCAGTGTCCCGTATACTCAGTAAAAATATGTCCATGCAAACAAAACAAGCAAAAACCAGTTAGGACCATTTGGGAATGTAGACAATAGTAACAGACCCATAGGTGACACTGAAATAGCAGGTATATGTGATCTGTGTTTAAGAAGAGAGATGACAAGATGTAGAATTTCAACATATATTTAGAATCAATATAGGAATACAGTTACTAATAGCAAGAGCTCAAATGGTAGACTGAACAGCAGGCTGGGCATAACCAAAGAGAGGATTAGTCAAAAAGAATGAAAGACATGTATTTAATGGTGAAATGTTTAAACCTTGTCCCCTGAGATTGGGAAGAAGACAGGATGCCTGATACAACCACTTCTGTTCATCATTGTTTTGGTGAACCTAGTCAGTATATAAGGGAAAGAAAATTATAAAAAGACATAAGGGATGGAAAAGAAAGAAAACCATCATTCAGCAGTGACATGAATATGAATATATATATAGCAATATCTATATATTGCCAAAAGAATTTCAGGAAAACCATTAAAATTATTAAATAAATTTGGAAAGTTCCTAGAAAACAAGAATATAAGAAAAAAATCAGTTGTATAATTTTATTCCAGCAACAATGGTAGATACAAAAAGATATATTCTATATGATCCATTTACACAAATTTCAAAAAACTGATCCATAGTAATAGTGGCTAGATTAGTGGTTATGTTTGGGGGCTAATGAGGGAGGAATATCCGGAATTGTAAGTAATGTTTTATTTCTTCATTTGGGTGTGACTTGGGTCTGTTCACTTTATTCATTGAGCCATACATTGATGATTTGTCCACTTTTCTGTATGTATATTATAATGACTCTGGAATTAATACACAACAAATATGAGACACCTACATAAAATTTTAAAGATTGAAAAGAAGAGCCATAATTAAAGTTATGGTTAACACATCTTTTTAATAAAGAGGAGTATATGTATGAATCGAAAAAATGGATAATTTTAGTTTTAGAATCTTGTTGGCTTTTGAACATCTGCTCACTTTTGTTGTTCACAGGCTTTTAATTTTTATTGAAATTCAAATGTGAAAACACATCTGTTTCTGTGACTCATATTTTTATGGTGAATTCTGAAATGAGACAATTGTTGTGAACCAAGAAATCACTCAAAACACAAGCGATGTGCCTTCATATTATTTATGGGAAAGAAGCACACAATAAAGTCCTGAAATCAGCAACTTGTATGCTGGCTTGTTTACATGATAATTTATATTAAATATTTACTTTTCTACTCGTATATTTCCTTGTTTCTCATTTAGAGCATAAGACCGATGTAAGTAGGGTCCCTAAATAAAAGTGAAAAAAAAAAAAATGAAAGCATGAAGAGCTGGGTTATCTTTTGAATTAGAAATAGATTTTTTAATAGTTTAATATATTGGCCTTGTGGATGATAACATTTCCTGTGGGAATTTTATACTTGTTTGGACATTCTCCTTTCCAGGCCAGTGAAGAGATGTCCAATCCCCTGCACTAGCATGGATCGTGGTCTCTCAGTGGGTCGCTCTAAGAACCTGCCACTTGTCCTCTGATACTTGCCTCGTGCACTTTGATTTACGTGTTCTCCACACCGCTGTCAAGGCCGTCTTGCCAGAGTCCCAGTTTCATTTTCTAATTTTCCAGCTTGAAGTGTATGAAGCCTTGAGGAAAAGTCCAGACTCCTTTCCTCTCCCGCACCGGCTTACGCTGACTCTAGAACTCACTGCAGATGCCACTTTTTCTAAGAAGCCACTCCGATCTCTGCCTTTGCCACATACTTACCATTCTGTGCTGGAAAGGGTAGGTTTCTTGGTCTGCTCAGCCCAGTGAAGTGTGAGATGCCTGAGGAGTAGAGCGAGGAGATGCGAAAGCGAGAGCTTGGGAGATGCCGCTGGCTGTTTTCCTAAAAGTGCAGGGCTCTCTTGGGTTCACAGCGCTGGTGGGCCTCGGGGTTCTCATCGGATCCTCACATACCCGGGATGTTTGTGATTCAAGTAAATACAATTGATGCCTCACACCATGGTTTTATGTTTTGTCAGATATATGCTAACAGCATTAGACATGTGCCTTATTTTCTTTAAGAAGAAGCCATAGTGTGGTGGAGGGATCAGTGAAATAAATAAAGGGATTTAAGAGGCACAGACTTCTAGTTATAAAATAAATAAGTCTTGGAGATAAGTACAGCATAGGGAATACACTGTAACATTGTAATAACATTGTAATGACATTGTACGGTGACAGATGGTGCTTATCGTGATGAGCACTAAGTATTGTTGAGTCAGTGCGTTGTACACCCGAAACTAGTACCACGTCGCACGCCCTGATGCTTCAATAAAGAAAAAAAAAAGTGTAGAATGAATAGGTTAGTCTGTTTCTAAAATGAGCAAAGTGATTTGTGAGCGTGTTTTTAAGGACATGGGATAAAGCTTTTTTCCTGTACCTGATAGGAGGTACTTGGGCATTTGGGTTAGATGTTTCTCCAACACCTCCCTTTGCATTGAGAGTGATTTTTATATCATGACCCTTATTTCATTTTGAAAAACAAGAAATACGTTTTATGTTGATCCTATTAATTACTTATTTGGGGCATTTGTGCAAAATAAAGAATAGGTATAACCTAGTGATTTAAAATATATGTTTTTGGGGAAGCCAGATATTGGACTGAATGCTGGCTTCACAATTTATCAACTGCATGACTTTGAGTAAATTACCTAAACCCTCTAAGTCATGTGCCTCGCTTGCTCAAAGGGGACACAATCAGGGCCTTATTCCGTGGGGTCTGGGTGGAAAAGAAACAGTGGGCAGAGAGTATTTAGTACAATTCCAGGAATCTGGTCACATGGTTGCAGTCACAAAACTCCTGCAGAGTAGGACTGTTTTCTTGCAGATATGGAGTCTCAGGACATTTTCAGCAATTTCAGTCCCAGAACTGATATGTGGGAAAAAACCATTTGTCTGAAGTCAATGAAGGTCTCAGTGAATGCCCACTCCCCTCCGACTGCTTTGTTATAATTATTTAAACATATCAACTTCTAGATAGAAAAAAATGGGAGAAGGTTCAGGAAGTGTTCCCTGGGAAACACGTAGAATGTATAAGAAGGAAATGGGCATTCCGAAATTGCCACTTTGATTGGTGGCATACAAAAGATGTTGGTTTATTCGATCTCTCTATGTTCTTACGTGGGAGGAATGGACATGTTGCAAAAAGCAGTTGTTAGACACGCATATTTCAATGTAATGAACAGCGAGGTGGTAGACAAGATAAATTTAGTCAAATTAATGCACTAATAATTTATCCTCAGAAAAAGCACATCCCAGTTATAATTCTCCTCCTGTTCCTACAACTGCGATTAAACATTGATAAAGCAGAAAAGCCACAGAACTGGAATCGAGAGCCATCTGATGTATCAGGGAAGGAAGCATTGAAATTTTTAAGTTCCTCTCTCCTCTGCTTCTTAATTAATATTTCTGTATCTGTAAACTCAAATTTCCCTTTCCCTTTCTATGAAACTGATCAGTAGATCTTATCTCTCTACCTACATTTAAAACATCCACTTCTACCTCTAAAATTCATTTGCTTCTCCATTGTCAAATCAGATGGTCACAACCTCTGACGAATGTGCCACATTGTGGGATGAGAGCTGACGGGTTTGGTGGTGGTTCTTGGTACGGTGGCCATGCCTTTCCCCATCGATTGCCACAGTGATAATTGACAATGTCCTTAAGATAAGCAGTTGGAAGGCTTCCTATCCAGAAAATGTGATGTATATTCACCGAGGAATGCAAGGATCACCAGCTTAATACCCTACTTTTCAGAATGTACTCATATTCTAATTTGTGTGTAATAGTTAGCATTTTCCTTTCCTTGATGGAGAACTAACCCTCAACCTTATTGAATATGTTCTTTGAGCAGCTTAATATTTTTATTGCAGCTCCAAGTCTACATAATCTATTTTCACATCCTCCTTATTTACTCCCCCCCCCCTTTTTTTGTCAATAAAATACATCTTAGACATACATTCAGGCTACTCGTTAGCTCAGATAGTGTTGCTTAGGTTATGTTTCTAGTGTTGCTGCTGGTGGAAAACGAGCCTAAGTGCAGAAAGGAAAGTGCCTTGTCTTGGCCTTAAACATAATAATGAAGCTGATATATATTGCCCATGGCTTTTGAACTTTGCATATGAATATAATTGATACATATTTTATTGTGTCAAATCAGTGAGCTTCTAAAATTATGCTTAGCCTGGTGTATCTTCAGTTTTTAATTCAAATTGCATGAACATTTACCATTTTGTTTCTTTATAAAATTATTTATTAGTAACATTTCATTTAATTCATTGTTTTAGGCTTTTATCAAATGTGCCTCCGGTCTGCTGATCTGACGATATACTGACCCTGGCTAAACAGCTTAATTGAACGCATATACCAAGTCTACAAACAAAGTTTAACACATACACCGAGGGTGTGGTTCTATCTTCCTTCTCACCTGCTCATCACACATAAAGTAAAAATTGTGAAAAAACAACTTATGATACATTCTTCTCTCCGTTTGCATGTTACTTATGGGTCCCTTTCTTTCACTTTGATTTGTTTTATTATATAGGACTCCCCTTACACATTCGCTAAATTTACCCAAACCATACTAGTGGTTTTCTTTACAGTTACAAAATATTTTGAGGTCCGTTTAGTTTCTGGGGAAATTGGAATTCATACTGGAGGGTATCTTTCTCCTCCTTAGGGCCATCAATCTTCATAGAATGCTCGGTTAGATTTAGATTTTGGACATTCTCCCCCCATGTTCTGTACAGTACCTAGAATGCTGTCCACATGTTTGAATATTAATGATTGTCTTGACAGATAATAAAGCAGAGTTCTCTATTAACTAATCTACACTAGAACAGTCCCGAGGGAAGGGAGCAAAGAGTTCCCCAGACCCCTACATCTATCTCTTCTTATCTTTGGGGAGCATCAAGACACAGAAGCTCATTTGTGAGAGTTCAGGGGCAATTTTTAAAGAGTAGTGTAGAAAGATGATTTTTTTTTTCCTCTTAGAGATGGCCTACTTACTGTTTTAAGTGACTAAATCAGCGGTCTCTCTCCATTGGGAGTGAATGGCCAATTAGCCTAGCTTTAAGTAAATTAATCTACACTTGAAATTCTGTCAGCAGGGGGAATTCAAAGTGCCCAGCAGAGGTTTTGACTGGTACTAGATATAGCTGCTCCTTTAAGAAAAATAATACCATATTTTGGGATTAAGTCCAACCACAGTTTAGGTCATGAAAAGGCTACTGGAAGAATGATCTTAAGTAAAATGAATCCTTTCCAAAGTGCTCCTAACTAAAATGTTTATAATTTTAGATAAAATTATATTGCATTGTTTACTCATATATGTAAAAACAGGTGTAGATGACAGAATAGAAGGAAGTTCATTGCAGCATTAACAGTAATTACCCCCTGGAGCTGAGTTTAATGAGGATTTTACTGCCTTCCAGGTAGGTATTTTCTCATTATTTACATTGATCTTGTATTGCTTTATGATTAAGTATTGCTTTGATAATAATATATTTTAGACCATTTGAATTGTAACTTAAAAAGTAAAAGGCACTCAGTATTTTAATACATGTATATGTGTATATAGTACACACACACACATATATATAATATTTTTTTAAATCTTGATTTGAAATTAGGAAAGTGATTTTTTACATAGGGGCTAATGGGAGTATACATTAAAAAACTACGGTGAATGGGAGTCTTAGGTAGGGGCGTAGAAGTGATAATGACTTGCATAAGCACTGAATTCAAGATGCAAATAAGCAGCTGAAATTAAAAAATTATAAAACAGTCTTTAACACCGTGGAGCACATTTTAGATCAGTCAGTATCTGTTAGACTAGAGCCCTGCCAAGGTTCTATTTTAAACAATTTGGTGATACCTAAATCAAGCCTTAAGTAGTGATCGAATGCAAGGCTGAGGGAGTGGCAGGCAGTGCTTTTTAGAGGAGGTCTTAAAGGGTGAAGGTAGACTTGGGTGAAGTGATCTTCGGGTGAGCATGTATATGTCATCTGTATGTGTATGCATGAGCATAAATGCCAGCGTGTTTGCACTTCTTGGGGAGTGGTAAAAAAGGGATGGATAATGGAACTCAGCCTCAGGTGGGCTCTATCACGAATTAGATTAAGGAGGTCTGCCCTCACTTATTTTAGCAGCACTGTGAACATTTTGGGCTGGATGATTCTTCGTTATGGGGACTGTCCTGTTTAGCAGCATCCCCGGTCTCTACCCACTAAGATGCCAATAACACCTCCAGCCCATAATTACACCCAAAAATATCTCCAGACATTTGTCCCTGGGGATAAGACACATTGCTCCATGTGCTTATAAGAAGTTAACTAATTTCTGGGGAAAAGACTGTCATCCAGGCTCTGTAACCTTTTCATATACAATTTATGACATTCAACCAAAGAAATAAGAAACAAAACTAAGGAAAGAAACAACAGGCAACAGAGACAGATGCATAAATGTCCCAGTTATTGGTTTATCAAATACAGGTATTAGAATAACAATAACAAAAATATTCACAAAAGAACGTGGCAAGATGGGTAATTAGACAATATCCAGTTTGTAGCACAGAGCTAAAAAAATTTGGTGTTTTTTTTTTGTTGTTGTTTGTTTTTGTTTTTGGGTTTTTTTGTTGTTTCTACTTTCACTCATGGTGGTTTGTTTCCGTGTGTGTGTGTGTGTGTGTGCATGTACTTGTCTTCAGTCATGTGTTTATACATGGTTTATCCTAAATTCTGAAAAATCTTGAAGCCTAAATTCAGAACACTTTTCTTCAGCAAAGATTTGTGTTAGGTTCTCCAGGATATGACTGATCTTGGGTCTCTTTATCCCCCTTTTCAGGGTACCTAGATTACTCAAGGAATCTCAAGTTCAACTTCTCTACTTTTTTTTGCTTAAAGTGCTAATACTTGCTTTGCATTTCTTGGAATATTACATTACTTCCCACAAGCCCAACAATAGAACAAACACTCTGTTATAGGTACAATATATTATATGCTGTTCATATTGCTGGGAACTAAGCCCATAAATCGTGTACTTCATTGTAATATATTTTTTGTGATGCTATTTCAAAAAGTGAAAATTAATTTTAAAAAGTCACATTTAAAATCACACCTCCCCACCAATAAATAAATAAAATTGAAAACTAAGTGGAGGAGAAACAGGAAACTAGACTTGGAAGAGAATAAGTTTCGAGTGTTTATTAACTATCCTTCCCACAAAGCAGTTGTCATTTTCTTGCGAAAGAAAAAAAAGGAATATGCAAATTAAAATTTCCAGTAGAATTAATGCAATATCTCATTACATAACACATCATGGGCAAGCAATCAATCCTTTGGACTCTCAGGCAATCAGATGTATTGAAGCCAAAGATGACTCAAGACAGAATTAATCAGGGTTCTTCCAGCACTCCTTTTTGTGTGATGTATCATTGTTTAAAGCATCTAATCACTTAGGCTTTATTTGTTCTCTTTTATTACCTCATTTCATTCCCTGAATAACTTTAGCAGTAGTGATGTTAACTATTATTGCTAGGACTGATTGAATAGTCTTATTTCTTTTGATACATCAGGTGAAAGCAAAAGTCATTTCACTGCAGAGCTGATATTGCAATTTCCTGTTACTTCAAAGAAGGCATTGCTTTCAAACAATGGCATGAATGTTTTTGACAATTAGCACTTACATGTGATTTTGTTTTGTTTTGTTTTTATTATCCTGTATTCACTTCTTTTATTTTATTGAAGATTTGAATGAGAGATTGAAGATTTAACTCATAATACGGGGGGATTCGAAGTAAGCTCAGTTTGTATTTCAAACAAATGACTATTTATCCTACATTTTCTATAGTCAGAGAGATGTGAAGGTTTGCATGAATGACCTGCATTTCAAATTTCTTTATTTCTTTATTTTCTGATTTTTTTTCCATTGCCGATATCAACAGGTAATCACATGTCATTTGAGTGTTCTTTTTTTTTCAAAGCCCTCCTTCTCTTCCCCTTCCTTTAATTAAAAGCATATTTCCCTCTCTTCCTCCACACCATCTGTACACTACCCCTTTGATACTCTTATCAAAATTGAGTGATTCCACTTATTTGGTAGAGTCCCAGGAACATAGAGCACCCTCATTTGTTTGGCCATCATGCAATTTCTCTAGGCAGCCAAGTATAGCTGTGGAAGATTCTGTGGTCTCTCCTATGACTGACTAAGTATTTAATTATCTTGAAAGAGTGAAAAAGATGGTCAAGCAATTTTTTTTCTCATATCTTCCCACAGTCTCTGAACTGTTTCCATGACTTTTAACTACTGGTTTTTTTGGGGGGGGCGGGGAGGTTGCCTTTACAGGCAATAATCATTAGGGCATAATTTGAGAATTTCCATATTTCCATAGATCTGGATCACTTATGGCTCCAGTAAGTTCCATCATTTGGAATTGTATTTCTATACTTAACTACATTTACTTCATAGCCAATGGTAGGAGGTCTTTATATTAGTTTCTCTAGAAAAGAAATTGAACTGAAGGGAGTCACAAGCAATTAGCTTTCTATTTGTGATGGAAGGCAACAATTTTAATATCTAAATATAAGTTGAATAAATTCATATGATTTTTATATGTGCATTGCATAGTAATATTCTTAGAGAAAAAAATGCAAGTAATGGGGCGCCTGGGTGGCTCGGTCGTTAAGCGTCTGCCTTCGGCTCAGGTCATGATCCCAGGGTGCTGGGATCGAGCCCCGCATCGGGCTCCCTGCTCGCCGGGAAGCCTGCTTCTCCCTCTCCCACTCCCCCTGCTTGTGTTCCCTCTCTCGCTGTCTCTCTCTGTCAAATAAATAAATAAAATCTTAAAAAAAAAAAAATGCAAGTAATACCATGGTAACTGCCATTAGAGTCTAAGAAATTACGCAGCCTGACCAGACATATTTGGAACATTTAACTGGAAAACAGTACTGATAGCTACAAATTGTTGAAGGTTTGTGAGTGAAATTCTATAGTGACACCTGAGACGCTTTTGAGATCATTTAGTCTAATAGCTTTGCATAGAGAACAAGAAACTGAATTTGTGAAAAGCCAAAGTGACTAATCGAGGCTAGATAAAACCCTTTATTGAAAAATCAACCTTTCCCAACTAAACTGTGATGTCACCTCTGTCATAAATCAGGTGGCCTTATATTTTACAGGTCTTTTTCCAGTGTTTTAATTTTGTTCCATTTTCTATTTGTCTAATTTTTTTATGAGCAAAATGCTCTTAAATACTGTAGCTTTATAGTATGTCTTAAAATCCAGCACTGTAAATTTCTCCACCCATTTTTCTTCTATAACAGTGCTTTGGCTATTTTCATCCCTTTGCATTTATATACCATTAATGATACCTGAATACTTAAGGATGCATTAAATCTATACATCAATTGTTGGAGAACTAACACTACTAAGATCGTAATTTATTAACCTGGCATGCCAGTCCTCCTATTTATATATTCTTTAATTTCACTTAGTAGCTTATAGTTTTCAATATAGAGGTCTTGACATCTTTTGCAAGTATTCCTATTTTATGTTTTTTTTATGTTATTAATAATTAAACCCTTAAATAAATTTCAGGTCCTAAATGTTTTTGTTCCTTGTATATTAAAATGCAACTAAATTTTTAAATATTAACCATCTGTGTCTTACAACCTTGCTAAATTTACTTCTTAATTTTAATGGTTTATGTATAGTTTTTTAAAAATGTTCTACTAACATAATCATGCCCTATGTGAATAACGACAATGGTATTTCATCCTCTCTTTATGATTTTTAATTCTTTTTCTTACCTTAGAGCACTACATAACATGTCTGTATGATATTGATTAGAAATAGAA
This sequence comes from Mirounga angustirostris, assembly GCF_029215605.1. Lineage (NCBI taxonomy): Eukaryota > Metazoa > Chordata > Mammalia > Carnivora > Phocidae > Mirounga > Mirounga angustirostris. Next base: position 10,017,295 of record NW_026991711.1, on the reverse strand, counting down.
ATAGTGGACATTCTTGTCTTGCTCCCAATCTTCAGGAAAATGTTTTCAATATTTTACCTCTAAATGTCATGTTAGCTACAGATTTACTTTAGACTATCATCAAAATAAGAAATTATCTTTTATTCCCTTAATTATTTTGCATGTAGGAGCTTTGAATATTATCAAATATTTAATATGCATCTATTTAGATGATAATGTTTTTTCTATTAAGGTGATGAAATATTTTGATTGATTTTTAAATGTTAAACCAACTCCTTAATCCTAGACTAAACCCATTTGGATATGAATCTTTTTGAAAATGGGTGAATTGGGACACCTGGGTGGCTCAATTGGTTAAGCATCTGCCTTCAGCTCAGGTCATGATCCCAGAGTTCTGGGATCTAATCCCGCATCGGACTCCTTGCTCAGTGGGGAGTCTGCTTCTGCCTCTGCCTGCCACTCACCCTACTTGTGCTGTCTTTCTCTGACAAATAAATAAATAAAATCTTAAAAAAAAAAAAAGAAAAAAGAAAATGGGTGAATTCAAAGTTCATGAGAGAGAATGATTTGTAACTTCCTTTTTCTATAATGTGCTTGTGTGATTTTGTTGTCAAGGTTATTCCAGCACCATGAAATTTAAATTTTAGACCTTGACCTTTATAAGACATTATTTTACTTCTATAGATGTTTTTCATTTATATTTACCCTATATTTACTTTTTGTTTTTCATTTCTTTATTTTACTGTTTATATTTTGGATCATTTTCCTTGTGTGTGAGGAATTTTTTCTTTAATATTTCCTCTGATAAGACTCTTCTGGTCATGACTTCTTTTAGTTTTTTGTTAGTCTGGATGTGTTCTCACTTTGTAATCAAATTGGAAGGATATTTTTGTTAGTCATAGAATTGTAATTTGACAGTTTCTTTCAGAATTTTAGAGATGTCATTCCATTTCCATCTGGCTTAAAAGCATTTTATTTTGGTTATTCAATTGTCAGTCTTCTTGCTTTTTTTTCTTTGATGGTAGTGCATCTTTTTATCTCTGACTACTTTTAAGACTTTCTTTTTGGCTTTCAGAAACTGACTGTGCTGTGTCTCACCTAAGGTTTGTGGTTTTCTTTATATTTATTCTCCTAAGCTTCATGAAGCTTCTTGAATCTGTAGCTCAAATTCCTTTGGCACTTATATTAGTTTACTAGGGCTGCCATAACAAAGTGCTACCAAGTGGGTGGCTTAAATGACAGAAATATATTTCCTCAGAGTCGTAGAGGTGCTAAGTCCAAGATCAAAGTATCATCCAGGTTGATTTCTTCTGAGGGCCTCTCTCCTCAGCTTATACATGACCTTATTTTCTCTGTGTCCTCACATGATCTTCCCTTGGTATGTCTGTTCTAATCTTCTATTTTATAAAATCAACAGGATTGAGGCTCACTTGAATGCCCTCATTTAACCTTAATTACCTCTTCTGAGGTACTGAGGATTAGGAATTCAACATAATGAATTTTGGGGGGACACAATTATGCCCATGACAGCACTATTATTTCTTAAAATATTACTTCTGGCCTCATTATGTCTTTTCTTTCTGGGAGCCAATTAGATGCATGAGATATTATTTCATGTCCAATAGGTCTCTTATGCTCTTTTCTCCTCATTCTTTTTTTTTTTTTTTTAAGATTTTATTTATTTATTCATGAGAGACAGAGAGAGAGAGAGAGGCAGAGGGAGAAGCAGGCTTCCCGCGGAGCAGGGAGCCCGATGTGGGGCTCGATCCCAGGACCCTGGGATCATGACCTGAGCCGAAGGCAGATGCTTAACCATCTGAGCCACCCAGGCGCCCTCTCCTCATTCTTTTTGTTTTCTATGCTTCAGTCTGGGTATTTTCTCCTGACGTACTTCCAGTTTACTAATTCTCTCTTCTTCTGTGTCTAATCCACCACGGAATATCTTTATTCATTTAGATTTTAATTTCATTGACTATATTTTTTAATTCAGAATTTCCATTTGCTTTTTTTTTTTTTAAACATGTAATTCTCTGGTGATTTTCTCCATTTAGTAATACAGTTTCTTGAATATGTTAATCATAGTTATTTTAGAGTCCATTACTGACAATTCCAGGTTAGTCACCTCTATCATTTTTGGATCTCTTTCTGTTGCGTGTTTTTTCTTTTTGATTTTTGGTCATTCTGCCCAGTCTCTTGACATACCTGTTATTTTTTTTTTATTAAGCATAAATACAATTTAATAAAATTGGTAGAATTTTGTGAGTGATATTATCTTTCTTGCAGAGATTTTTTTTTTTTTTTTTCTGGCATACATGTGCAAAGGCAGATAGAAGACCTCAGTCCAATTAGGGATTGAAATGACTTTTAAAGTGAAAACCTGGGACATCTATGTGATGTTTATCAATGCCCTCTTTCAAGGTCCCTGAATTCCAATTACTGTTTTTCTAGCTAGATGAAAAAGTCAAAAGCCCTATTTCATTTATTCATCTTTTAGATGTTTCTTTCTTCTTGCCTTAAAAAGTTTCAGATCAGATTTGACAAATGCAGGAAGGGGATTATGTGCATAGAAGGTAGAACTTATTTCTCTATGGTATCTTTTTCTTTAGGATTTTGGCCACTTAAATCAAACTGCCTTGGCAGCCTTTGACTTAATCTTATATATTGAGTTTTTGCTAGTGAAAAATTATCGCTGAGGCTAGAGACAAAATGGAGATAGGAATTTCAGGTGCAATAGGAGTTTGTTGAAAGTAATGTCAATAAAAAATACCTTTTAAAGAAGTAGCATTACTTAATATAGAAACCATGAGTTATCTGAAATATATTATTGGCAGAGGAAAAAAAGGAAAGTGGAATTTCATACTGAGGTAGAAACATATTAGCAGCAAAAAATGGAATACTACTTCCGATTATATAAGAATATAGAACATTATAATATATGTGGGTCTATTTGTTGCAGCCTTCTACTCTTTAAGTTATATGTTTATTTAATTCAAAAAATGTTAAACACTCTGCCACAAACAGATATCATAGTGGTACTTAGGAAATCCAAACTATTAGTAATACTTACAAATAGCTTCCTATTTCAGTATCTTTAAAAGTACTTATCAAATAGGTATTCCCAATTTTGAAAATTTTTAAATCGATAGGTTAAGTTACTCCCTAGATTATAGAGCGTATAAGTGGTCAATATTAAATTCTGTCTTAGGTCTTTCTGAGTCCAGAGCACAAACTCTTAACTCTTATCAGAGATTCCCTTCTTAGGGAGCTTACACCTTGCCATGGCAGTGCCTTCCATTATGGACTACTGTGATGGGTGGAATGTTATTTGTTACAGTATATTAAGCCCTGCTTCCTTGCCACTCTTACCTATTAAACCTGGTTATGCTAACTGTGCTGTAACATACCAAAGTTAAAGTAAGGTTACTATATTTACAAATTCTAAGTTTATTGAATTTCTGACATTTTTGGCTGTGCAGTTCCCAGGCTCTGCATATGTTTGACATTGCTTTATTGAAACAATTGGCTGAAACCCTGAATATGATGTTAAAGAATATTTCCCAAAACTGAATGTAAAATGCGTGGGTAGGTATATGCATAATTATTGATAAGACTTTATTTAAAAAAAAAATTAGCTACATGGATACATTATGTCTAGAGTTTTACTTACATATTTTTAAATTTTAAGATATTTGTATTTTTAAATAATTTCAAACTTAGAAGATTTAAGAATAGTGTAAAGAGCTGTTTTCAATGAACCATTTGAGGATAAATTGCTCACATGGAGTTCCTTCACTCTCAAATTTAAATGTATTTTACATATACATTCTCATATATGTATACACATATATATACACAATGTTTTCTCTAATGGTTTATGACTTTCAGAAATCAGCATTATTAAATACAGAAGCAAAAAATAATACAAACTGGGGCACCTGGGTGGCTCAGTCAGTTAAGTATCTGCCTTTGGCTCAGGTCATGATCCCAGGGTCCTGGGATTGAGTCCCGCATCAGGCTCCCTGCTCAGTGGGGAGTCTACTTCTCCCTTTCTCTCTGCCTCTTCCCCAGCTCATGCTCTCACTAGCTTTCTCTCTCTCGAATAAATGAATAAAACCTTAAAAAAAAATACAAACTAAGTTATTAGTAGAAAATATTTCTTTTTGGTTTATTTTTTCTTAATTTTAAAAGCCTACCTTGTTGTTGATGGGAAATGTATTATGTATTGTGATATGAATCTCATTGTTCAAATTATTAAATAAATTTCCTGATTATCCCTGAGGTGGGAAGAAATTTCACACTTATTTCAAATCAATTTAATTAGCACTCCTGAAATGTGTGTCAAGGAAGTGATATATTCACTCATACTTCTGATTTTTTTTTGAAAGTGACAAAAACCAAGAATTTAAAAGTGACTATGGCCTGATTCCACGCTACCCTTCCACTGCCCAAATAGAGTTTCTTTTCTTTTTTTTTTTTTTTTTAAAGATTTTTATTTATTTATTTGACAGAGAGAGAGATAGCGAGAGAGGGAACACAAGCAGGGGGAGTAGGAGAGGGAGAAGCAGGCTTCCCGCCGAGCAGGGAGCCCCATACGGGGCTCGATCCCAGGACCCTGGGATCATGACCTGAGCCGAAGGCAGACGCTTAACGACTGAGCCACCCAGGCGCCCCTAGAGTTTATTTTCAAGAGACTTTCCATAAAAACATTTCTCTGATTCTGTCAACCACAGCCCTAGTACTGGTGAATGGCATTTGTTACCTGTGACTATCTTAAGGCATTTGTCCCACAGAGTCTTTCATGGTGAATTACAGTGGTATATGTTTATTTACGACCTAGAATGGAATAATTAAAGTCAGTACCAAGAATAGGCTTGGATGTGATAGGATTTATGTTTGCAGAATCCCTAAATCTTGTTTCTGAAACAAGGGACTGTCCATTGTCTAGGTAATGGGTTCACCAGCTAGCAAGAAGGAGATTCTTATTTCAGTTGATATTGGCCACCTCATGATGGGCCACACTGATCAATTACTTAAGCTCCACATTTCCTAACCTCAGTCATTCACTGACTTTTTAACCTTGGACCTGCTGACTGGTTTCTGGGTTACACTGGCAAACGAGTGTGATACTGCTTCCTAATTTATAGATATTTTGTTAGGAAAAAAATGAATCTTGAGTAATTGTTATTTTAGAAATGATCTTAAGGTTGAAATAATGAGATAATCTAATTTAGAGGTCCAGTAGACCTCCTCTGTGACACTTTGTTTGATACATTGGAAAATTCTTAGAGAAAAGTGACACCTGGTGTACCAATTTCCCATTTGCTAGTTTAGACACTCTAGGGCAGACCACAGAAAATTATATTAGTACTACATTTGTTTAAATGTCTTCTTTCCTCACATAGTCCATGACTGATTACTTTAATCCTTGTGTACTAAGAAAGTACAAACAGAAGAATTGACATTTATCCATGTTTTTAAAAGTCATGAGCAACTCTTCCTTGGCTGGTAATTGTGACGTCAGTGTGGCTTGAATTATAAGACATCTCGGCACCCATTTTGAAATGGGAGGTGGAAGGTGCCTCTTCACTTTCAAATGTCTGATGATTATTTCATTCTTGCACACAAAAATATTTGTACTTAGATGAAATGGTACAGAATATTATAGTTCTCAAGTGCTTAATTCCTCCTCATAGAAATTTCAGGAGAACTTAGGATGCATTTGGCAGGAGTTTTTCTAGGGCAATCAGGTTGCTATGGTAAACCTATTATTTTAGGCAAAAGAGGACTGTGTTAGTAAAGTGCTAATCTCTTTTCTGTTTCATGTGAGCCTCTAATTACTATCTAGCTATTGAGCGTGTACTGCAAGTGTGGTTTTTACCATTTTAAAGAGTAAAGGAAAATAAGGTCATAGAGAGTGTGCCTGCTGTTACCACACTAGCAGGTGCATTCGATAATACAGTGCTCTTCCTAGTTAATCTCATTCTGGATCTGGAAATACAGGGGTTTGTTTGTTTGTTTGTCTAGAGAAATGGAATAGGAAAGGAACGGATTTTATGTGAGTGCCTGAGATGCAAGTCTCCCAACGTGTTTTCTATTTTAAAAATGTAAATAATATCTATTGTTTATTGGGCACTTACCATATGCCAGGCCCTGACTTATGTGCTTTATATGCATTACAACATTTAGCCTTTACAATAACCTTGTTATCAGTTTTATGATTATTCCCGTCACACAACCATGGTAAATTAGGTTTAACTTGGTCTTCCAAGGAATTACATTTAACAGTGGACATCCCAAGATTAGAATCTAGATTTATTTAATGTCAGAGCCCATGCTTTTAGTTGTATCAGTGCCATAAAATGTATTTCCCTTTTTCTTTACCTTACTGACATCTAACAAACACTTTGAGACTCATTCCCAGGTCACCTTTACCAGGAACTTTTTCTGACCCTGCCAGGTATGTGTGCTAGTGTGTTTTACCTTTGTTCCCTCCACTATTAAAAGTTTTAAAATGTCCTTAATTTTGTATCTTCAGTACCTAACATAATACTTGATCCATAGTTGATATTCAAAATGTGTTTGTTGAGTGAATGAGGGAGTGATCAAACTGATGCAGCTATTCAAGGCTGATGAGCCCAGTTGCATCTATTGTTGAGCAAGAATATGTGTTAGCTATGTGGTGTAGTTTGAGGGAGGTGAGAATCAGTCTCCACCTAAACACCTCAAATGAGAGCATATGGGGTGGAAATGATTTGTGTGTGTGGTTGTGTGTTGTGTTTTCAGTTATGGTTTCTGGAGATGTTTTCAGTCTTTAACAGTTGCAATTCAGGTCCATACATCTACCGTGTGGTATCTGAAAATTCCAGATTTGTACTCCTTCACAAATGCACGAGCTTATTACTAGTGGTAATGGAGAAGATTCAGTTGGTCATTAACACCTAATGAAGTATGGGTTTACCCAATTAGTTCATGAAGGGACTCTTCCCTAACTGTTAATCCATGAGATTAGGAGGAACAACTGTTTTGTTTATCTTTGTATCTCCTCATCTGGCATACAGTAACTAGTCCCTGATGATTTGAAGGCTGTGCCCTGTGGAGACCTGACACCTTAGAACGAGAAGTTTGAAGAGAGTGGTGGGAGGAGAAGGCAAAGTCTAAAGATTGAGGGATTTGTTATGGTTAAGATTGTATAAGAAGAGGAATCCAAGAAGAAAAGAAATACCCGGAAGAAAGAGGGAGGGAACAAATATGGTGTGTGTGTGTGTGTGTGTGTGAGGGAGAGAGAGAGAGATGGGGGTGGTTGGTTGGGGGACAAAGGACTAGAGGAAGAATAGGAGGGGAATAAAGAAGAAAAGGAGGAAGAGATATATAGCTTGAAAAACAAATGTCACTTTCACAATTTCACATCATTAGCCTAATATTAGTTTTGGAAAATTAGCTTGTACCAGAGATGACTACCTTTTCTTCAGGTAATGCTTACAGATACCTCTCCATTTTCATTAGGAGAGAGTCACCTGAGCATCCTTAACTATTAAAAAGGACAATCAATAATAGTTCTAGAAATGATGGAGGAATGAGTTAACCTTTCCATCCCCTCACTCATTCTGTGACCTTGAGAGACGATCTATGGATCCCTTTTCATTGTATGACCTTGAAAAAGTCACATGATATCTCACTCCCAGAGTTCATTTTCCTCATCCATAAATTGTAGGGCTAGTTGGACTTGATCGTCCTCCATGATTTTCCATCTCTAACAATCTCTAATTTTATGAAATAATTAAATGAATATTTCTACCATAACTGTGCTCTGGCAGTTAAAAAGGATAAAAACTAGTGAAATTAATCAGTAAGGTTAGGTTTTTTTTAGTTTCAAATTTTTATTTAAATTCCAGTTAGTTAACATACAGTGCAATATTAGTTTCAGTAGTACAATATAGTGATTCATCACTTACATACAACACCCAGTGCCCACCACAGTAAGTGTCCTCTTTAATACCCATCATGCATCTAGACCATCCCCCCTACCCACCTCTCCTCCAGCAACCCTCAGTTTGTTCTCTATAGTTAAGAGTCTGTTTTATGGTTTGCTTCCCTCTCTTTTCCCACCCCATGTTCATTTGTTTCGTTTCTTCAATTTCACATATGAGTGAAATAATGGTATTTGTCTTTCTCTGATTTATTTCGCTTAGCATAATACACTCTAGCTCCATCCACATCATTGCAAATGGCAAGATTTCATTCTAATTGATGCCTGAATAATATTCCATTGTGTGTGTGTGTATATATATATATCTATATATGTATATAGATATATCTATATATACCACATCTTCTTTATTCATCGATCACTTGATGGACACTTGGACTCTTTCCATAGTGTGGCTATTGTTGATAATGCTACTATAAAAATCAGGGTAAATAAATACAGTTTTAATCTTCTAATTTTTAAAAATGTAAATGAGGCAGTCTACCTTTTATAAAGGTGTCAAGCTGCTCTTTTATTTCATCTTATAATTTAGTGGTACAGAGTTACCCTATATGTAGAATGACAGTCCTACTTAGTCCTACTTCTTAGTATTAAAATAATGTTATTTTATTTGCATATACCTTGAAGCATCTTGTAGGCAAAACCCTAAACACCATAAATGAAGGTTTCTCCAGGCTGTATCAGGTAAAATCTTACTAGCATAAAATTCCAGAATTTTCAAGTATTTTAGTGAACCAGGTGACTTCCCTTCAAAGTATAACTATTTTAAATTTGCAGTTTATTTCCATGAGATTTACTAAGTAATATAAATAATTTACTGTTGATAATGATCATTGTGTATTCTTTCTATTGTAAATGATCCATTTTTGTCCTTGGTCTGTTTTTCTTGTGAGTATACATTATTGGTTATTTATATATGAGCTCATATATATAGTCATTTTTTATTATATGTTTTATCTGTGCAAATATTTTGTCTCAGTTTATTGTTTATGTTTCAGTCTTATGTTATTTTTTGTTTTAAATATTGTTTTGTTTCAATTATTGTTTATGGTCAAACTTGTCGATTTTTTTTTTTAATGTTTCTGGTTTATTGTCATGTTTTGAATGGTCTTTCCTACCTGAAGGTTATGAAAACTCCAATCTATGTTCCTGTCCAGTATTTTATGTTTTAAACTTTTACATTTAAATGTTGAGTACTTTGGCAATTTATTTAGTTTAACGAATGAGTTAAGTAAAGGGACTTATTTTTTTTTGCAACATAGCTCGCTGATTATACCAACCTTGTTTCATGAATAATCCACTATGCCCAGGGAAGTATATACCATATTAATTTATAACATTATGCATCATTGTAAAGTAATCACACACCAAACCTTGACCCAGGTGCAAAAGTAGAATAATGCCAGGATCCCAAGAGCTCCCACTTGCCACTCCTCAATTACCACATACACCCACCCTTCTCTTAAAAGATAACCATTATTCTCACCTTTAGGTGTTCCATGCCTTGCTTTCAAGTTTTCCACCTGCATGTATATTCCCAAACACTGTGGTGTTTAGACTTGTCTGTTTTGAAACATTTCAAACAATATGTGTCACTTTGTGGCTGACTTCTTGCACTCTACATTATGTTCTGAAGATTTAGGCGTGATGTGGCAAGTGGCAATGCTCCCTTCTCTCTAAGGCAGTGCTCCACTTAAGAATATAACTGACATTTATATATTCTGTTATTGATGAACATTTGAGTCCCTTTTGAGACTATTAGGAATAGCGTTGTTATGATTGTCTGGAACATCTCCTGGTACAAACAGGTATACTTTTCTCCAGCAAATAGGACCAAGAATTGAATTGCTGGTTCATAGATTATGCATATCGACTCTACTAAATAATGCTAAGCAGTATTCCAAAATATTCTACCAATTTATATTTCCACCAGTTGTAAAATATATGCCATGTGTTTCCAGACCATTTCCAAAACTTGTTAAGGTCAGTTCTTAAATGTTTGCTAATCTGATTGGTTGGGGATGGAATGTCGTTATGGTTTTAGTTTGCATTTCCCATATGATTAAGAAGGGAGTATCTTTTCAAATGTCTACAGACCATATGATATTTAAAAACAAATATTAAAAATGTTTGACCTTTCAGTTTCATAATAACAATAGTAAATTTTGCCAATAATGCTCAAAACAATTAAGCTTGTGGTATTTGGAAATATCATTCTCCAACACTTTTATTTGGAGTTGATACCTAGTGAAATGAAATGAGCTATATGGGATAACAGAAATTACAGACTTATATAACAATTGTTTAGACTTATACTTCCATATCTGATCAAGTGCTTTGCACAAAAGAGATTTTTCATATTTGCTGAATTTCATATGAGAAATATTTTGGAGTAAGTGCATTAAGGTTTTAAATTTTAACCTGGTACTTATGGAAAAATGTACTCCAAGGCAAACATATGCACGTGTTCGAAAGATGTTTAGCTCTCTTAGGGAGTGTAAGAAATTTTAAATTAAAGATGATATTTAAAGTGAGGTATATTTTATGACTAGTTGTGCATAGCACTATAAACTCTACATTGTCTACATTGTCAATCTTGACTTAGAGTTTTTCTGTATTTTAAGGAAGTGTCAAATTTGAAATGTTTAAGTAAAATCTTTTTAAATCAGAACTTCTAGGTAGCTGCCTTAGTTCATTACTCTTTGCTAATGTATAAGCCTTAAAATACAATTCATAGGGATTTCAGTCCTTTATAAAATGGTATCATTGGACTGACTTTTTGTGTGTCCTTCAAGATTATCTGCTTTTTAAAAATGTAGTAGGAATGGGCAGACTCAGTGTAAAGTTCACATAAGTTTTGGTTGGATGATATTGATGATGTTGACTGAATTAATTTCTTAGATAGTTATTTCTGTCCTTTCCATCTGTTCCTGAATTATCTTTTCAAAAATTACTTGGCTTATTTGTATTTCTTTGAGTATATCTTTCTTTAGATATTCCTCTCAATTTGTTTAAAAAAATAGCATTTATTAGTGCTAGACATGCCAACTTCCATTATCCTTCATTCTTACTTATGTGAATATTGATAGTCATTTGAGAAGCCACATTTATAGCTCACAACACTAAAGCAATCACTGAAATAATAATATCATTTAGCAAATAAAGGAAAGAGATTGGACTCAATTTCTTATTAAAAAAGACAATAAATCTGTATGTCAGGGTTTCCTACTCCATCAACAGAGAACTTTGCTGGCTGCCAACAGGACACAAATCTCACGGTCAGCCTGGACCACAAAAAGTTCAGTATTTAGGGTCTGATTCAAGCATGTACTTATCCAGTATGAAGTTTGCATTCAGTGATCTACTAGTGGTGTGAACAAATTACTGTGGGATCAGAGAGAAAGAACACATGTTCCAGGGAACCAAATAGGGATGACAAGGAAGGTTTCATAGAGGACAGGAGATCTGAGCTGGCCGAACAGTGGGTCAGATTGTACAGAGAAAGTGGTAGAGCTCACAGCAGAGAGAAGAAATGGAGCAAAAAGCAAAGTCTCTGAACATGAGTGCACTGTGAACATCGAATATATGCTTCAAAATGTGAGTTGGACCAGGTGTGGAGAGCTCTATTAAGGAATTTCATCTCTGCCTTGAAGGTCTATGGGGACTATCACGTGAAAGGCCATTACATAATCACAGGCATGTTTTAAGGAATGGATCTCAGGGAGAGGCGTGGGGGGTGCTAACTGGGTGATGGGCATTAAGGAGGGTGCATGATGTAATGAGCATGTTATATAAGACTGATGAATCACTGAACTCTATACCTGAAACTAATAATACACTGTATGTTAATTAATTGAATTGAATTTTTTTTAAAAAAGTGGATCTCATGAAATTTCAAATTGGAAGGAGAAGAATAGTTCATTAAAAGAAGGAAGGAATCAACTGTCATCAGGTGTTTTTAAGATTTGGTGACAGATCAAATGATGGTGACCTTCTCCTGATAACAGGACACAGGAAGAGAAGTATGTGTGTAAATAAAGAGGATGAGCTTGCTGTGGGACAGATTTCATTGATGTAACTGTGGGAGACACAAATGAAGGCTTTCTGGCAATTGGAAAGGCGCATGTATTCTGGGAGAGACATCCAATTCTAAATTCAAGTTCAACCATTAAAGCTCATGTGTTGTGGGAATATTATTACTAAACCATTCACATGTGATTATTGTTTATTGCATCTGTTCAATAAATACTGATTCAGACATCATGAGGACACATGAGAAGGCAGTTGATTCTGCTGTATTTGTGCAGGTGTGTGAGTAGGAGGGTGCAAGTATCACTGATTTGGTGACATTTACTTTGGATCTTAAAAGATGAGTAGAAATTTACCTGGCAAGTATATGTCTTGGTAGTGACTAGACTTAAGCTGTGAACTAAGACAGCAAAATAATGCACTTTAAAATGTGGACCACATGAACAATTTACTCTTCTTTACCTTTTTATCTGTAATACATTAGCCTGTCTTGATTCTTGATTTTTTGCCTTTCCATATGAAGTTACTATAGCCTAGAAACTGTGTTAGAGCTATATCTATAAAGTAATTCAGCTAAGAGTTGGCTTGATAGAGCTTTTGAAAACTCCAGCAGATACATGACCAAAAAGACCCCCCAAAAAACCAAGAATTGCAAAGTGACTAATTATACTCTGATATTTGAAAAAGATACATGAATTACAATCTAGTTACTAGGGGAAAAAAATGGACCTACGACCAAATATGAACACTTTGCAATCTGACTTTATAGAAGAAATACAAGACAAACTATCCAAAATGAAAACAATGAAATGTAGATATTTGAATGTATATGCCACTATTTATTTATTTATTTACGAAGGAGAGAGAGCATGAGGGTAAGCAGCAGGGAGGGACAGAGGGAGAGGGAGAGAGAGAATCCCAAGCAGGCTCCACGCCCAGCATGGAGCCCGACACGGATCTCAGGACCCTGAGATTATGACCTGAGCCGAAACCAAGAGTCGGATGCTTAATGGATTATATCACCCAGGTGCCCCTGTATGCCAGTATTTAGATCATCCTTTCCAAAGAGGCATAGAAACCAATAATGCATATCCGGGAAACTTCCCGAATGCCTTAAAACGTTAATAAAATTGTCACCATAAACATACACCCTCAAGCTTAAAAATCTGTGTTGCCTTGATAACTAGGACTGCATTCCCTCTCAGGAATAATGTGGTTGATGTTTCCCATATCTGTTCATGAAGGACTAGTTAACCGCACGCGGTTGTACTGCTCATGGCTGTACAGTTAGTCTCTGTGTCTCCAGAGTCCAGATTTTTGTTGTCATTCACACACACACCCCATGATTTTGTTGTCATTCACACACACACCCCATGATGATGGCAAGTATGTTTGTGGACACCAGGAGGTCACTGGGGATCAGGAAGAACGGGTTCCAGCACCAACCCTGCTAATGTCTACTTCACTGGCCTTAGACAGGTCATTCAGCATCAGCTTGGTTGGGTTTCCTCATCTGTTAAATAAACTGTGGGAAGTCATGGATCCTCCTGACATTTTACAAAAAAAGAAATGTGTGCTGGTATATATTTCCAAGGAGAGATCTGAGGTCTACCAGTTAGACTTCTTGTCTGTGGACAACAGAGACCAACTTCATTAACTGGGATGGAGAAAGATTTTATGAGAAGGGTTTAGGCGCAGAGTGCAAGCGTGGACAACCAGTTCGTGCAGCACTCCAGGGACACAAGGCCCTGCCAACAACTCGCCCCTCCCGCCATTACTTTGTGCCAAGTCCCTCAGCTCCTGGATGCTCACTGCTGCGCTTGCTGTTGCTTGTGGTCCTTTGCCACAGACCCTGCGTCTTCGCTCTCACCCGCAAGAAGCAAAGCCCTGGCCAAGAGTGTCTGCTGTGTCCCTCTTCTGTCCACCAGGGCATAGGAAGAGGGAGTATCACTGGGGAAGGACAGGGACTCTGCCTCCTGCTGAACTTGGGCCTGTCTCCAAGTGGGAAGAGAGACTGGCTGAAGAGCAGCCAGAACCACACTATCTATTGCAATATCTTTCACCAGATTCTCAAAGGGACAGCGACCCTACCACTTCTGCCAGAAAAGATTATGAATCACTGCATTAGATTATCTTTAATTACAGCTCTGAAATTATATGATTCTAAATACTAATTTTCCTTTCTTCCATCATCTACCAACTCAGAATTTCTTTAACAAGATACAAATGCAGCACCAGAATGACTAACAACATTGTAGGGTCAGCCCCGAAGCATCTTATGATCATTTCAGTGGGTGTGTAATTATGATGGTTGGGCTAATGACAGAGAGTAACAGATGTCTCAGGGTAGTCACCCAGCTGAAGGTCTGCCAAACCAGCGCCAGTTCCTCAGGCAAAAGGAATTTTCTTGCTCATAGCCTTGTGGTGCTGCGTTGGGTATGTTAAGGTGCAGTCTGGCTTCATGGTTCAGTGCACAAACTTTAAGGTTAATGAGGATGGATATAAATTTTGAATCTGTTCCTTATGAGCTGGTTTGCCATAGGAAAGGAACTTGGCCTCGGTATGTCTCTGTTTCCTGTTTAGTAAAATGACAGTGATAATGCTAGTCAGTGAGTGAAATGGTGAAAACAAAATGATGGAATTGAAAGAATTATAGTGTTTGACACGTAGTTACAGCCCAAGAAATAACGATGACGGCCATAATGATAATAGTTAAGGAATTCCCAAACTGTGAACCAAACTCATTTCAAAAAAATGTTTATACTTTAAAATTTTTAAGTCAAGAATAATAAAGGTATTTAGGTATTTAGGTCATGCACTTTGATATGCATTCCATGGTAAAATGAGTTCTATAAATTATAAAATTGTTGCCTATAAATAGTCATAAAACATCGCCTTGAAATGTACCAATGAGCATTTTTTTTTTCTTATGTGGCCAATAGACCCAAAATGAAAATATATAAAAACATTTTTAAATGACATTATACTAAATTAAGTCAAAATATATACCACTTGGTATTATCAAATGAAGTTGAATATGAAATACCCAGAGGGTTTCATAACTGAATTAGTCTTCAAAAATGAATGAAACAAGTGTCACTTCAGTCCCCCCGGCCTCCGTGGCTCTTGTGCTTGGGCCTCAGCTTACCGGAGGCAGGTAAGAAAAGTTATTTGCCGAACTGTTTAACCAGGCTTCACGGTGTGCTTGTGTCCTTGGGAAGCCCGCCGATTCTGGGACGCTCCTAAGCCATGTGCTCTCCCTGCACGTTTTGCAGGTAAATGCGAATGCGGCAAGTGCACCTGCTACCCTCCGGGAGACCGCAGGGTGTACGGCAAGACGTGTGAGTGTGATGACCGCCGCTGTGAAGACCTGGACGGCACCATCTGTGGGGGTGAGTGCTCCTCGTGTTCTCAGGCCTGCAGCCTGCCTGCAGCCCGGGTGGCCTGCCTTTCTCACCCTACTGCTTGCTTGCTTGCTTGTTTTTTTTTTTTTTTTTTTTTTTTAAGGAAACTCTGGGGCACCTGGGTGGCTCATTTGGTTGGGCCTCTGACTCTTGGTTTCGGCTCAAGTCATGATCTCCGGGTCCCGAGATCGAATCCTGTGTTGGGCTTTGCGCTCGGGGAGTCTGCTTGGGATTCTGTCTCTCTCTGCCCTTCCCTCTGCTCATGCACTCTCTCTCAAATAAACAAATAAATAAAATATTTTAAAAAATAAAAAGGAAACTCTGTTAAAAAGAAGATCAACTTAAAGCAATATACAATTAGACCTAAGAGCATTATCTAATTAGGTTTGCAATGATCTTTATCTTCTTGGACCCTTGATTTAGGGCTATGTGAAGACACACAGTATGCTGGCGACAAAAGGTTGCTGAGATTATACAAGCTCCTGTGAAGTCAGTGACAGGTTTTGCTGCACCTGATCAGTTGAAAATGATGTTTATTGTTCTCTAATAAAAACCTGGGGGGGGCGGGAAGGAGGTATTACTGACCTATGTGAAAAAAAGCAGTATGAATACACTCAAAGTTTACTTACAAAATCACAAAAAATAGACACTCCATTTCCATGATGGCTCAGAGACCCAACAGGAGCTGAATGACAGTTAAAAACAAACAAACAAAAAACTAGAGGGAGATCGAGATAGAAAGAGGTCAGTCAGCACGGAGTCCCGAGGCTGAATGTAACAATGCCTACCGAGCTCCACCCAGCTGAGGGGATGGGCCGCCATCATTCCCCTATTTCAGTCTTGCAAGACTTCCTGTGTCTGAGGTGATGTGTTCCAGCTCCAGTTCCTCACAGGCTCTCCGGTACAGTCCTGGTGAGCTGGGTGGGCAAGCCTACTCAAAGACTCTACCTCTCCTCAGACAATGATCGTAATGTAATTGGGTGCTGTTACTGGAAAAAAAAAATCAAAATGCATGTCCGGCTTACCAAAGGTGGGGACACCATCTGTCTCACATCCATGCATGTCTCTCTGTTTTCTCTCTATCCAGCTATAAAACACTGGCCATTGGAGCAAACATACTTTCTTCCCTTTCTCCGGGAGCCAAAGGAAAAGGCCCTTTTTTAAAATAGGTCTTATGCTGGGTGTCTGTCTCCCCCAGCCCTGAGAGATTGCTCCTGCTTTCTTCAGGTCACAGATGGAACAGGGAGTGAGGTTGGAGGCGTTCATGTCTCCAAACTAAAAAGTGGTAGACCCGGGATTTGAGCTCTGAGGTTCAGTTCACAGATCTTTCTCGGTACCACAGTTTTCCCCAGGGTGACATCAAACTGTTTTGACTTTTTGTCTATATTCTTTTTGGCTTGGATTTTTTTCTTCAGTGGTAGTTACCAGAAATATCTAAGTAGATTATAGTCTTTTTTTTTTTTTTTCTTCAGTAAGTGCCTTTATGTTTACTAACTCATTTAATTCTTACAGTGATACCTAAAGCCCACCTGGCACCTGGAAAGAACCACTGACATGTGTTTGCTCTTATGAGCATCATCATGTCTCTCACATGGAGTGTCTACCTCACATGGGTCTCCTTGCCCATCTGCCTTGGTAACTTGGTTGAAAGGGTTGATATTGTAGAAACCTGTTACATCTACATACCCATTAAATTATATATGCCATTCCCCCAGTGAATCTGTCTCTCTCTCTCTCTCTCTCTCTCTGACTTTGGGGAGGAACTCAAAGCTGACAACAAATCTGTATAGCTCCGTGCTAGATGAGATCAAACATCTACTAGGTAAGCGAGAGAATATCTCACAAGGTAATAATTTTTTTAGACTAATTCTTGACTCTGCTTGTCTACAGTCTGTATTTTGTCCATCTACGCAGAGTTATTGTGCCCCAGGGGGAACTGATTTCCACTAGCCAAAGTAGTAAAAGACCAATGTATAAACCAGAAAGCCAGTTATTTGATATACAATGAGAAATATAATTGTACCAGAGACTAGAACCCTTTGTAGAGAAACTCCGTGGGAAGTAAGATTCTGAGATAAGGATTTGAATGCAAGTAATTTACTGGAAGGGTGAAGGAGATTTTGGTAGGAGAGTGGGAAAGTGGAGGCAGTCAGTTACGATTGTGTTATCAATCCTGTTACTGCTGTGGTCAACTGGAGCTTCATCTGAGAACCGGAGATGAAACTCTGGGAACCTGGGTAAAGCACACAGTTCTTAGTTATCCATCAGTCGTGGGCTGAGGACTGCTTCTAGGAGGCATTATCTCCCCTGCCACACCCAGCATGCCTCAAAGGGACACACGGGATCTCAGAGCAGGCTTCTCTGGCTGGCCAAGACCTTGGGGCCGAGAACTCCAGGTGGTGCCAGGTTGAAGTCCCCAAAACAGTAAGGATGGTATTGGTGGGCACAATATCATCTGCCAAAGGATTACAACTCTCATGCCCACTGATCTGAGTATCTTCTCTGGATGGTGTGGAGGACACACCAGCAGAGTCTTACTCTTTAATACTGTCTAGATTTTGCCAACCATCCAACCCAACCTTTCCTTAGACAGGATGTAACACCGTAGATTACACGAGAGTTATAGACATGCAGACACATCTTATCCTCCTGCTGTAGCCTTACTCATAACTTGGGAGATCCTTACTCACACTGTGAGAAATTAATTCTTGGGGGGTTGATCTTACCGAATAGAGATGGTATCATAGAATGTAATTATCAGAGGACAAAGGCGTTTTCAAGTTTGGGGAGAGGGTTGCTCCTGCTCAAGGGAGGGCCCCGCCCTGCCAGTGGTGGACAGATAGAAGCCAGATGTGCGGGCATCTTTGATCACTATAATGGGATGCATGCATTCCCTCAGGCTTTTTCTTAAATCTTAGCAACCAGCTCTAAAAAAATCACCTATGCATTTAATTTCATATTCTAAATTTTATTAACAAGATTTTATTGACCAAAGTTCTCTGAATACTTTTCAAGTATGTAAAGGGAAGAAGTCTTGGGAATTTTCCTAAAAAAATGTCTTAGGTTATGCATAATTTCACTTTTATAGTTGAATAATGTCCTTGAGAAATTTGGGGTTAGGATGATACTAGTATTTTAAAAGATTGTTTATAGGTGACAGTGATGTGTTTCTCTTACCCCCTTCTGCTTCATCAAAGCTCCTTGAGCTGACCAGCCCAGGTGACAGGACAGGCCATTAAATTCTGCCCCCTGTTCCTCCCTAGGGCTGATGCACACATCTTTATATATTCTAGTGAGTATTTTTTGCTTTTCTTGTCATTTACTTGTGAATCTTTACTCCTGATGGTCATTCCTATTGCTTGGGGTGGGATAGTTCCAGGAGGGAGAGGGAGAGATTTCCCTATCAATGGCCTACTCATGTTTATCCTAAGTAACCTACAGCTAGAAAAGCTACGTATAACTTACAGTCCACACATACACTCTGTTTAGTATTCCTCACCAAGACACTGTCTATTCTTTTTTTTTTTTTTTTTTTTAGGGGATCTGAAATTTTATTTAAGAAACTATTAGGCATAGTTTCAATTAGGAGCAATCTAGTAACACTCCAAAAAGAAATATACTGGTGGTATTGGGTGAAACATATTCTGAAGATTTTATTACAATGAAGACACTGTCTATTCTTATTCATGTTAATTATAGTCTATAAAGTTGCTGTGAACACTGAATTAGCGAATACTGAATCATTGTTCCTGAGAGAAATACGGGGCCCTGTTCCTGCCTCTGGTCAGAGGACTTTCATTAACAGATCAATACATGCCCTTGTATTATGTATGTTTCTGTCTAAAGACACCTTGTGTAATATATAGCTGATTTGTTAATATTGAACTCATGGCCAACAGCCCTATAACTCACACCTGAATGGAGATTATGTAGCAGATGATTTCTCTGGAAGGCACATTACAGCCTTTTTGTACTTAGGTGCACAATGTAGCACTTTGGCACTCTACTTAGGGGACATCTTAAACATCAAAATCATCAGCAAAAAGCACAAAAATGTAAAAAGCAGGGCACTAAATATACTGCAGAAAGGACAGTTGTTTACAGTGTAAGAGCTGAAACAAGAGGTGGAGGGTGATCTTCTTTGACCTTAGCTGAGAACGTGAACCATTCTGCCTATGTGCCCCAATGACCTGGAAAATTTTCATGAGTATTGATTTCAGGGATACAAATACATTTTAGTGAGTAGGCAAAATCTCAAATACGGAATTTGCAGATAAATGAGAATCAGCTGTAATTCGTGTTCTCACTGGGAACATTCCCTCCCACCATAGCTTTGCACTTGGGCTCAGAGTGTGATTTCCTTGGGCCAGCTAATAAAGGTACTGTGATTTTAATTTGTTTCTTTTCTGAGCACTGCTTTAAGGGAGGAATTACTCGAGCCTTGGTTATTATAGTCTTGAATTTCATCTATGTCTCAGCTGTTCCCTGGAAAGAAAATATAAGAGACATGCCATTAATTTACATGTTGGAATCTACAGTAACTTTAGGATTAAAGTATACAGCATGCCAAACCAAGTGATGAGGATATCACAAGTTCCTTGACTTCCCATGAACCTTTATGTAAATGTACTTTAATATTTAGAAATATAAATAGCAATATAGTACAGTAGTTAAGACTGCAGATGGGAGCCCAACATTGGCTCTGACGCTTACTAACATTATTTGAGATAGTTTACAAAACCTCCATTTCTCACCTATAAAATGATGATCATAATATACCTCTTATAGGGTTTCTGCAAGATTAGATGAGCTAATGCATATAAAGTACCCAGCATATATGTATCATACACATGTGACATACATATATGTGACATACATATATACACACACAGTAGATATTATTATTACTGGTATATATACATATAAAGAGAGTGACAGACATAACAAAGGCAGAATTTTATGCTGTGGACTACTGTAAACTCTATGAGATGTGTAACAGGGTTCCATGTTTGCTTATTAATTCCTTTTGTAACAACAGTTTATTATTCAGAACTGTGACTTTCTGGTGTTCAGTTTTAGATGGAATGAGTGTTTTCTCCTGTTTACTTTTTGCATAAAGCAGTCCTTCTCCTCACACTTGACAGTGAGCTACCAAATCCAAGTGGCCGCTGTGCATCTCAGAAGTATTTTTAGTGGTTCTTACTCAGCAGTACATCTTCTGTGGGGGATCTTCTCGTAGATTCCCCGAAGCATGGAAGAGCACAATTAGGAAGACACCGGCCAGTGGGGTTCCTCAAGCCACAGTATGCATTGCCAATGTTTCTGTATTTCTCAGTATATCTAAAAATATCCTTTATCATAAGAAAAACCCCTCTTCTTATTTAGTAATACCTTATCATGCATATAGCACATAATGATAATTAAATCGGCAAATACTCATTGCATACTTATTCCATGTAAAGCCCTGCTTGGCCCCTGAAGCATACACACATCCTTAAATACTTTTCATTTCCTTGATGCCGTTCTCTCTGACCTATATGCTCATAGCATTCCTCTTGGTTCAGTGTTAAGCCCGTGGAAACTCGCTCTACCTCCAGCCATTCCACATAACTGACTCTCCCTGAGGTTATTGATAAATCCTTGTTGCCCAAATCCCGGGTGATTTTCAATTCTCATTCCAGATGACCACATTAAAACACAGGGGTTGTAGTTACTCTGAAACCCCCATGAACTTGTCTCCCCTCTGGGCCTCAGAAACACCTGTCCCACCCGTTTCTTCTCCCACTTCTCATAACCACTTCATTTCTTTTCCTTGTTCCTCTTCCTGAGCCTACCCATAAATCTTAGTATTTCCCTTGAAATGGCTGGATGTCTTCTGCTGTTTGTTGTCCTCATGCCATCTCAGCCTCTCCCACATTCATCTTCAGGTCAGTCTCTCAAGATGATTTCTTAGCTCCATTCCCCTTAGCTCCAGACTCTTCAAATTCTAATTAAATATTTTCATATGGAAATTCTTCCAACTTCTGCTTGGTTGAAACTGAAGTTATCATTTATTTCTTCATTAATCCAGCAAATATTTATTGAGCCTCTACTCTTTGCTGGCACTGGAGATTTGGTGGTGAATCTACTGGGGCTTACAATCACGGGTGAAGGGCAGACATTGACAAAGGAATGACAGTGAGCCAGATGTGCTGAATGGGGACATACGTAATTGGGGGATTTAACCTAGATTCTAATGCCTCCATATCTGGATAACACTATATGATGCATAGTATGCGCTCTGCACATATTAACTGGCTGAACATGACACCTGCCATACTTGGTGGTAAGAGGATGGGTAGAACTCAGCCAGGTGTGGTGGTGGAGATGACAGGGCAGTACAGAGAACAGTGTGTGCGAGGCATCTGTAGGAAAGCGAGAGTGACATATCCAGGAACATTTGAGAACCAGAAACCCTGGATGATTGGAGATTGGAAAGCAAACGGGAGAAAGGTGTGATATGTCTTAAAAACCATGTTAATGATTTGAGGTTTCGCTCAAAGGATGGTAGGAAGCCATAGAAGGGGTATATAATCCCTGTGGTGAAAAAGTGCCTCTGGCTGGAGGGTGAAGTATTCATTGTTCAGAGGAGTTTGTTGGAAAGGCTGGTGGGCGAATATGGATGTTAGGAGAGTAGTCCTGGTGAGAGGTGAGGGTGTTTCAGCTAGGTAGTGGACGGTACAGATGGAAAAACTTGGATGCGTTGATGATGGCATTACCAACAATATGGACAACAGGCTAAGAAAACCCTTACCTTGCTGCAAGAGACTCTGACCCTCTGTTAAACTCCTAGTCCGGTTCCCTGGGAACAGATGAAGATAGTATACGCCAATGTTACCAGACAACATTGCTCATGGTAATAGTGATCTGTGATTGATAAATTTCAACTAGATTGGGAGGGAATATGACTGAACTCTAAATGTGTGGTGGGAATGCCGTGCCCTGGTGGGGTTTCCGGGAGCTATGCTTAAGGAATCATTAGGGGAGATTTGGGCTCCTCTAGGGCATAAGGCTTCCTGTAAGCCAGGGAAGCCTCAACATCTGTACCATATGGATCTCATCTCTGGGCCTCTGGGCTGTGTTATGATAAGAGAAGGTAATTCCCATACCACCGTATTGAGCTGTCATCCTCATGAATTGCTGCAAGGACTCGCATGCAGAGGAAAGTCTGGTACCGTCCTGCTGCCAAGATGTGGTTCCAGCCTCCTTTCCTTCCAGGGAGACTAGTGCCAAATGTCAGCTCAAAGGCTTAGCGGGGTCCCTGCTGCCCCAGGAGTATGAGCAGCATTTACAGAAATCCTTGATTAAGGGATGAGTGAAGGGCGGGATAGATTCAAGGATGAGTCCCAAGTATGAATCCCAAGTTTCTGATTTGAGTAATTGGATGGAGGAGACAGTGTTTTGTGGCACCAATTGTCTCCATCTTTTTTAAAAATGATTTCTTCAAAGAGGGCCATGGAGATGGAGAAATTTGGATGTGTTGTGACTTTGTCCCTTTTACCTGGCATTGTGTTCCTTAGCTTCGCTTCTCCTTGAGTAACTCATCATTTTTCCATTCTTCTGTTAGTCTTCCAAATTATCTCCTTTAGGGAGCCTTTCTGAAATTCTTCTGCACTTCCTCCATACTGCAATACCTTCATCGTAACATCACGCTATTTCTTTTTTTTTTTTTTTTAAAGATTTTATTTATTTATTCATGAGAGACAGAGAGAGAGGCAGAGGGAGAAGCAGGTTCCCAAGGAGCAGGGAGCCTGATGTGGGACTCGATCCCAGGACCCTGGGATCATGACCTGAGCCGAAGGCAGACGCTTAACCATCTGAGCCACCCAGGTGCCCCAACATCACGCTATTTCACTATAAGTGTTCTTGTGTCTCTTTTCTTCAGATCTCTCTGCCTCTCTCTTTCTCTCTCTCATTACTGTATCCTCAAACTTAGGTTAAGGATTGATCCCAAGAAGTTTTTTTTTTCTTTGAATAAATTGAAAATTAACAGAGCCACAAATAAGGGGAGGTGGGGACAGAGAATAAAAGAGAGAGACAGAGATAGAGATCCAAGTTTGGAATCAGAGAATTCTTCAAGTGGGAATGAACATTTGACCTGAGCCTTGAACAGCTAATATTTAGATGTGTAGAGCTTGGGTGTGAAAATCATTTTGGGTTTGGGAGGGCTAAGCAAAGGCACAGAGATGAAAAAATATCTGATATGTTGAAGGAATGTATTTGTTTCATTTTCTTACTTCAGAGCTCATTCTCAGCTGCTCTTGAATCCATCCTTGGGGAGGATTTTTTTCAAACTACTCATTCATCGTGTACATTATTTTACTTCACTTATTTTATTTTGCTCATCTTTAGATGTTTGAACATTATAAAATATTTTGCATTGTTTTTTTATTTTTCAACATTAAAACAACTAAAAATATAATGAAAAATATAAAGGACAAAATAAAAATCCTTCATAAATCTATCATTCAAAGACAATGTCTGATGATATTTTGTTGTATTTCTTCCTACATTTTTATGAGGGATAGAACTTTTTTTTTAAATCTTGGTTTATGAATCTTCTCTGGCTATTTTGATATTTTGTCTGTAGAAAGTCCGCATTCTGGTATGTGTGCACTCGGCTGCATTCTTTCAGAAAAGATTTAAGTGAGTAGAAGTCATCATTTTCTTATAAGCTAAGTGAGCATTACCACACAGCAAGATGAATGTGAATCTCCTATTCCGACAGACCAGGATTTGGATTCTGGCTCCATTTCCTACAAGCTGTAGTAACTTACACAGGTTATTTGGGCTCTGCCTTGGTACACTCACGTGTGTGGTAAGGATCATAATGCCCACCGATTTTCTTTATGGTGAGAAGGAGACATAAGGAATGAAACGTGCCTGCGACTGCAGGCCAAGTGGGCATCCAGGCATGCCCTGTGCATGCAATGGAAGCAAAAGATTGAAATATCCATCTTCAGGGGTGCCTGGGTGGCTCAGTCGTTAAGCGTCTGCCTTCGGCTCAGGTCATGGTCCCAGGGTCCTTGGATCAAGCCCCGCATCGGGCTCCCTGCTCCGCGGGAAGCCTGCTTCTCCCTCTCCCACTCCCCCTGCTTGTGTTCCTGCTCTCACTGTCTCTCTCTCTCTGTCAAATAAATAAATAAATAAATAAATAAATAAATAAATAAATAAAATATTAAAAAAAAATGAAATGTCCATCTTCAGAACAAGAGAAAACAATGCATCTGTCTTGGCTATCTTAAAGCATTAGCTGCGGAATTTTTAGAAGGAAGTTGGCATCATATGAATCATCAGTTCTGTGTTTCGTAGGAGTGGCAGTTCTTTGTACAAAACATTTAGTCTCCCCCTCACGTGGCAACCAGGGGTTAACTAATCTTGCTAGTAGGAGTGTGTGAAACTCATTAATATCATCCATCTGGTGTGGCTTCAGAGGTGAACAAAACTGAAGGTCAGTAATATGAGTCATTTTCTCCATTCACCGTCAGACTCCGAGCCATAGTTTGCGTGGTCTTTCACCTGGAGAGATGAACTAGAGCCCTGTGCATTGAGCATGTGGCCAGAGAGCCAAGCAGAGACAGCCTGAGTACTTTAGCAAACAAGGGCTGAGTAAAACCAAATGCATCCATAAACCTACCAAATCAGCAGGCACATGAGAAATAATAACTAGCCCTGCTTATCTCCTCCTAACAGTAACACTGAAGATGATGAAACCAGTTCCAGTAGGTGGGGTAAATTAGCAATTGTACCTGAAGATGAATGTAAATAATTACATAATTCTAAGCAGTTCAGTTTTGATTACACCAAGATTACGACCTGAAAATGAGAGTCATGAAAATGACTGGCAAACAGAAGATTGGTATGAAGTAAGACCCTTCTTACTTTAATTAAATTATTGGTGAGTCACGTTCAATGATCGTAGACCACATGCAGACCTTCTCAAAACATCTTTATTAACAATGAAAATTGTATGTGATCTGTAAGTGCATGGATTTTTTTAAATCAAATATGTCACTACTGAAAAAAAAAAAAAACATGCTCTGTCCAGAGTGATAATCCCTAAGAATTACTCACTTTTTAGTGGTGTTCGATTTTAAGATTTCATGAAGAAAATAGATCCACATGTTGGCTCATGTGTGTTTAATTGTTTTAGGCTAATAGAAACTTAATCAGAGACCTCCGTCCTGTCCTCCATTTACCCGAGATAGGAATAGGAAATGGCCTGCTTGTTGATTTTCTTCTTTCCTCTGGGTTCCTGGAATAGCTGCTGCCCATGGGTCCCATGGAAGAAACAAGAAGGGATAATGAAGAGCCACCTCTTAATTACACAATCAGCTCACATTTCTTCTGGGAGTTCTTTAGTTCATAGCTGTAAATTGAAGGAGAACATGCAGCCTGAGGATAATGAGGATAGTGACCCCTAGGAGCTGCGGGATTGCTCACATTGACCAAGGTCTCCAACCACTGACTCAAGCCAAGCCTCTCTTAGCTTGGGTAGCAGGGGGATTATCTCCAGATTATATCTTAAGTCACAAACCTCTTCTCTGAGTTCCTAAGTGTACCAGTCAGGACTGTAGGTGATTCACAGAAATGTATCTGCAGGTTGTCACTCCAGGGATGGATGGTGAGGAGACTACCCGAGAGCCATCAGCGTCCCACACATCTCTGTCTTTGCTTCTGCCCTTCCGGTGTGACTTTTATGGTTGTGCTCCTAGAAAGCCTCCAGTGTGTCTATCTTCTAGGGGAGAAAAAATGGGAGCGAAAAGGGCAAAGGGCAAAGAGTAAAGGACACATGCTGGCTGAGTCTGTCTCATTTTCTTTGGATGACAGTAGCTTTCCCGGAAACCTCACCCAAGAGATTTTCTCTTATATCTCATTTGTTAGAGCTGTGTCTTAGATCAAAAGGAGCCTGGGTAATCAAACATTTTCAGATGGGCATATTATCACCTCCCTGAAAAAAAAATAAGTGTCCCCCTAATATTAACAAGGGGAAAAGAGTATTGGGCAGGCAATATGGAGTACCTGATGCAGTTAGATCCACTCATGGGTCATTTTCCTAGTTGAGAAACACCATTGCAGTATTTTAAGGAAATGTGTCTCAAAGCCAGTGAATTTCATTGGAAATGGTCTTTGTCTAGAGTAGCACTGTCCAATAGAATTTTCAGAGATAAAGGGAGTGTTCTGTATCTGCATCATTTTACCCAGGAGCCACCGGCCACACGTAGCTACCAGGCACTTGAAATGTGACTAGTGCACCTGAGACACTGCATTTAACATTTTTTATTTAACTTTTTTACTTAACTTTAATAAATTCAAATAGTATGCATGACTAGTGACTAATATATTGGGCAACACAGGTCTGGAGCATCCTTGGTGAATATTTTGGTGTAGGGGAAGGGAAGAGAATAGGAAGAAAGAGCAAGGATGGGGATACCAGGAGCTAAGTATCTGGGAGAGGTGAGTGGCTTTGGAAATGAAAATCAAATGGAAAATTACTCACCGGTGTGGAGACTTGGGAAGTCAAGTGAAGGCCGATTTAGTGTACTTCAAATAGTTCATTAGGCTGGATCTTTCTAAGGTTCATTCTAGAATGATCTGTTGTACATTTATTATATGAAGATAACTTACCACTATGGATTCTGCCACCCAGCAGACATGTTGTTCTTACTGAATGGTATATATGCATTATATTCCAATAAGTCTTCCACGGCTGGGTGCTTCATTTATAGGCCTAAGTGACAGCATAGTAGAGATGGTCTGGCAAAAGCTGACTGAAACTACTCTCATGGTCTTTTTTTTTTTTTTTGGACTCCAATTTTCAGCAACATTCCGCTCAGTGGGCCACCTTTATGGAATAGTTTCCCTTGTCCTTTTATAAAATTGCCTCATTGTCTTCCTTCTTTACTAGATGTTCCTACCTGTCCCGTTTCTCCTCCTCTACCCGAGCCCTAAATATTGGAGTTCCCTAAGATTTATTTCTCCCTAGGTGGACTCATTCACTTCCAGATGTTATCTATTTATTGGAAATTCCAGCATATATAACCTAGCCCTAACCTGTGAGCACCAGACTCGTGTCACCTGCTCCTGTGACCTGTCTACTTGGTTGATAAGAGCATCTCAGATACACGAGGTTCAAAGCAAGAGCTGATTTTCTGCTCCCAGCAATGCCCTCCTGCTGCTTCCATATCTAGCAAATAGCATCATGATTTATATTTCCCTAGCTAGAAAACTAGTCCGTCCTTTCTCACCACGTCCAATCCAACACCAAGTCCCATAGGCACGACCCCCTCTGTCTACTCTCCTCATCGGTGCCTCCACCTTATCACCTTCCACGTGGACTGCTGCAACTCCGTCACTTAGCCCATACTTGGTGCCTCCCAATACACCTTAATCTCCCCCACCCAGTTGCCACGCTGAATTTGCAAATTGTAAATCATATCGTTTCACTCTCTTGCCTAACACCCTTCTATGATTTCCCATTTTTCTGAGAATAAAATTGAAACTCCTTACCAAGAATAGACAATTTCCTCTGTTCTCATTCCTGAATATTTCTCTGGCTTTGTTATTTATTCCATTATTTTCTTACTCAATTTTCTTTGAACACATTGACCTTTTTTCACTGCCTATAACATGCCAAGCTTTCTTATTCCAAGAACTTTTCATTAGCTTTCCTAGAACATTGGCTATCTTGGCTTCTTATCCCGTGGGTGTCGCGGAGGGATCCTTCTCTGACTACCTCTCTGACGACTCCAGTTAGCATTGTTCTCGCTGTAGAATGCACTAGTGCCCTCTTTAGTTCTCCTACAGCTCAAGTGTTTTTGTGTCCTTTTCTCTACCCTCGTGAACTATAAGAACCATGACAATAGAACTAGTGTGATGCCTGGTGCACAATCAATAGTTTCTCGAATGGATGCCTATATCATTAAAGTTTATTTTAAAAAGATTGTATAAAGATTTTAACAAAATTTGAGGTAAAGAAAAGCCACGTCAATGGCAAAACAGAACATTTAAATACCAATGCATTTTGACCATTGTCTGGGCTAGATGCCAACCTAATTTTGTGGAATGATGTGATGAATGAGCTAATAAACGAAAAACAATTTCCTTGATTATAAGGAAATCTTATATTTCCTATTTCTCCTATTTCCTTGAATATAAATTTTATATTAAATTACTTGCTGTGAGGAGCCATTTAGTTATTCTCAATGATATCCTAAGTTAAAGGGAGAATGGCTTTCTCTGCAATAGAGATTAAATGATTCCAATTATGTCAAATTGATGGAAATTCTTACTAGCCCAGGGTCAGTAAGAAACGTGAACATTTGGGGGCGCCTGGATGGTTCAGTCAGTTAAGCGTCTGCCTTTGTCTCGGGTCATGATCCCAGGGTCTTGAGATCGAGCCCTATGTCGGGCTCCTTGCTCTGCAGGGAGCCTGCTTCTCCCTCTCCTCCCCACTTGTACTGTCTCACTGTCTCTCCTTCTCAAATAAATAAATAAAATATTAAAAAAAAAAAAAAAAAAGAAACGTGAACATTTGGAAAGTCCTGAGCTGGATGTAATTGGTGCATAGAAGTATCCCAGCTTATCTGCCTCCCAAGATGGATGATGTTTTTTAACGTCTTAAATAGACCTCACTTTAAGTGGACTTTTGTTTTATTGGGGAAGTCAAGATATAATCAATTTAATAACTATTTTTTGTGTATGTAGCTCTTAGAGGGTACTGATTCTCTAACTTCACTGCATCCTATCAAATGCAAAAATAAAACAGAGCCATCCAAGAACTGTCCTTTGTCCTTCAGTGACAGTGTATTAACCAGATGACCTATAAACATGCCCTGGATTCAGTTTATGGTTCTCAGCTGAGATTTGTGGGGGGAAAAATGAAAAGGAGATTTTGTTAAAAAAAAAAAAAAGATTTCAGGGGCTGCTGGTGGCTCAGTTGGTTAAGCGGCTGCCTTTGGCTCAGGTCATGATCCCAGGGTCCTGGGATTGAGCCCCGCATCGGGCTCCCTGCTCCACAGGGAGCCTACTTCTCCCTCTCCCACTCCTCCTGCTTATGTTCCCTCTCTCGCTGTGTCTCTCTCTGTCAGATAAATAAATAAAATCGTTTAAAAAATATTTCAATCTACAAGTATTGTTTTGAGGATTCACTATGTCTGGGGCCGTGTGCTTGGCACTCTGAAGGACTACAGTGATGAATCAGAAGTGATTCCTACTCTCAAGGAATTTACAGTCAGATAATGGGTTTATTTGACACATAACCAGATACCACAAAGTTCAAGACAAAGTTCCACAATAGAGGTGAAAAATAAGGTAGTATAGAAATTCAGAGGAGGAGACAATGAACTTCTCTTGGGGATATTAGAAAAAATATTAGAAAAATAATCATTAGAAAAAAATGTGTAGTCACGTTCCCTGAGCTTTGAAAATTATCAGGACCAGGCTATGTAGGGTAGGGAGAATGGGTTTCTATCTCAGCAAAGGCATGAAGTCAGAAAAGCCCAGGAAATGTATGCAGAACAATGAATAGATCAGTTTAAGTCAAGAAGTATATGCAAGGGGAGAAGAGAAGAGAGGGGGTGATGTTGGAAAAGTAGGGCAGGGTGTATTTCAGGAACCTAAAACGTAAGTAAGGCTAAGCAGGTGAACTTCATCCCAAAAGCATTAGGGAGCTGCACGGGGCTGGTGCTCAAGGCTATATGTGAGTGGAGTCACACTATGAGAAGCAGTGAGCACAACTGAAAGACCTGATAGGAGGTCTCTCAAAGGTTGTTGATGGTGACACAGGTGGACAGGTTCTGGCAACTCTTTAGAAGAGGGGTGTAAGAGAGATTCAAACTTGATTCAAAATAGTTTGAACTGGGTGAGTGGAAGGCTAGTTGCACCATTAAAAGAAATGGATACTACAGAAGAGCAACTGGGGGAAAAACAACTGTAGATGCAGGTCTAGAAGGGTCAGTTTGGATGCTAGTAGAATACAAAGTATGTGGGATGCTTGGGTGGCTCAGTCCATTAAGCATCTGCCTTCAGCTCAGGTCATGATCCTGGAGTCCTGGGATTGAGCCCCGCATCGGGCTCCCTGCTCAGCAGGGAGTCTGCTTCTCCCTCTGACCCTCCCCCCCTCTCATGTTCTCTCTATCTCAAATAAATAAATAAAATCTTAAAAAAAAAAAGAATACAAAGAATGCAATCACGGGAGTGGACGTTAGGAGAAATTTAGAGGCTGGAGATACAGTCCTTTGATCATTGCTGCTATCTGAAAGCCTGTGATTTATGAATTTTTCAAAAGAGAGATTATGGAGAGATAAAAGAAGTTTCAGACTAGATAATCAGGGGATACTCTCATTAATTAGGTCAGGGAAAAAAAGTAGAAAAATAGACACAGGAGAAGTGTTGGAAGGAGGAGGGTCCCAGGTCATGAAAACCACTCTAGGAGAGACTTCTCAAGAAGAAAGTGTCCATGAATGCCAGCTGTATACCTTTAAACTACGCAGCAGTTAAAACTACCTATCATGTCTGCCATGCTTGATTTTGTATCCCCTGGTGCCTAGGAAAATGCTCTGCTCATCATCAGCAAAATTTTACCCAACAAATAGTTTTTTGGTTGTTCTGTTTGAAGAGACCTGACTGTAAGGTAATGTACATACAGGTAAAAGAATGAAGCATTGGGGGTGCCTGGGTGGCTCAGTTGGTTAAGCGACTGCCTTCGGCTCAGGTCATGATCCTGGAGTCCTGGGATCGAGTCCCGGGATCGAGTCTCGCATCGGGCCCCCTGCTCAGCAGGGAGTCTGCTTCTCCCTCTGACCCTATCCCCTCTCATGCTGTTTCTCTCTCTCTCTCTCAAATAAATAAATAAATAAATAAAATTTTTAAAAAAAATGAAGCATTGGTTGAAAATAAGAAATTAAAGTGGCAGATGAGACAATGTAATGGGATGTTGGTGGCAAGCAATTAGATGGACTTTATGCTGGTGAGTGACTGTCATAAATAACAGTGTGATAGATACACCAAAAACTAGCCATCCCCAGAACCAGGAGCCAATGACAAAAACAAAAGGGGGAAAAAAAAGTCAAAGATACGAATCTAAGCCTTATGCTGCTTTTAAAATCTATACAATAAATCGACTTAAACTTATATCTGTTTTTACTAAAGGGAGGGTACAGAGATAAAGTAACATAATGCCATTCCTATGGAAGTTAACCTTTTTTTTTTATTAGTAAACAATAGGAGGGCAATCAATAAATTCAGCGAGCCATGGTAACGTGACTAGCCTTGCAAGTTGGTCTGGATGTCACGGCCAGCGCGATGAGACTTCGTGCTGTTAAAAATGCAAATGAGGGAGTATCTTGTATCAAGGAAGGATGGTAACATTCCATTTTAAATCGTTTCAAGCTTGCTTTCTTTCTCAGACCATCTCCTGTGCTACATTCAAATGTAGCATGTTAATCTGGAACTCGGTTGTGAAGCCCTTTTAAACAGTATGCCCAATTGCCTCTGTATAAAGGGAAGCGTGTTTGCTTGATAGGAAATGAGGTCCTTTGGCTTAGGTATTTCTTTCCTAAGAACTGCGATTCCGCGGGATGTTTGCCCATCCCCTCCTCGCCCCCTCACCCCGCGATTGCTTCGCAGGCCACGGAACCTGCTCCTGTGGTCGCTGCGTGTGTGAGAGAGGCTGGTTCGGGGAGCTCTGCCAGCACCCGCGGAAGTGTAACCTGACGGAGGAACAAAGCAAGAGTTTGTGTGAGTCAGCGGACGGCATACTGTGCTCGGGGAAGGGTGAGTATCCCTGCCGGAGCTCGGACCGGGTCCCCGATCTGACGCATGGTTTGTACGGCCTCGCATACAGGCCTCCCCAGACGGCACCTTGCAGGAATGAAAAGCATGCTGCCCTAGGCTTGTACCGGACTTCAGACTTGAAGGTCAACCGCATGACGCGTGGGTTCTAAGACAATGAAATGCGTGCGAAGGGTTTCCTGCGAAAAGGTCCTCAGCCCCTTGCGTCCATCGTCGTGGCTCAGTGACCTGTAATTAATGTATAAAGAAGAAAAGACGACGAGATCTAATGGGCGGTGAATGGACCTCCCAAAAGGCAGAGGGGTAATTGTTGCGTTCACCTGTGAAAATAGCGCAGCCCAGAACTGCAGAAAAGTGATCCCAAGTATCTGAACTGTCAGACACTGGATGATGTAGGTGGGTGTGTGGAGGAGGGGAGGGCTGAAGGTGGGAGAAAGACAAAAGGGAAACTAAGTATTTTGTTTCATAAAAAAGGAATGGAAGAGTCTATGGGTCTCAAAGTTCTGGCGTCATTTTCTTTGGCCTAAAAATCACCAATTTTCCAACCAAACATGTGTAATCTAATATATAACAAAAATCAAGCCTGCAGTGTGTTTATAATTTGCAAGTTGATTGAATAGGAGCCACCATCCCATTCAAACATTCACTACAGAAACAAATTCTAGAAGAATAGCAATCCCGCCCATTGTCCCCTGAAGTCCCCCAGAAAAGCAAAACAGATTTTTTTTTTTTCTGAGAAAGAATACTGACAGATTAAATTTCAGGCACCTTGATGTTGATGTTTCTGTGTGAATTCTTGAAGGGACTTTAAAATCCTGTTCTCAGGGTGCATATGGGCTCATCTAGAAGGCTATCACATTCCTCCTTGCTAGTGCCTAGGAAAATACCAGGAAGGTTCTGGAAGCTCACCAGTTTCTCAGTAACGTTCAGGAGCTGCCCTTCATGCATCTAGATGGCACAGGGTGTCCAGACTCTCTTCTTCAGCACAGAGGCCTCCTTGCCCAACGGACAGCCCTGTCCCCTTTTCAGACAAGGCACAGCTAGAGGTGAAGATGCCCTGCTTACCCTCAAGACTTTGTGTTCTGCCAAGGAGGCCGTGCTTTCCACCTAATGCAATGGTAACCGTCAGGTGGCAATCGAAGGAGTTTAAAGCAACCACTTTGTTCCCTGTTTGTTCTCTTATTAAACTCGTTCTAATTCCAACTCCCAGATGAATCTAGCACCAGTCTGTCTGTCAGGGGCTCTCAATGCCTGGAAACACCTGCTTTAGGTTCAAGTTCTGTTGGGAGAGCCAGAAAGGGTGAAAGAATTGTGGAGGAGGAGATTAACAAAGAAAACAGGAAAGGAGGTAGGGATGGATTTAACCTTTCAGGGGGAAACTGGCGGGGGGGCGGGGGGGGGGGAGGGGTGCGGGGGGAGGGGGGAAGAAATGTTATCAGATCAGAAGGCAGTGTCCTGCAAATAACCAAGGGGCGAGAATGATTAACCTTGTCTGAATTCGATTTCTTCTTTCTGAGTACAGCTCTAAACACAGAGCTCTAAAGCTTAGATTTTTTTGTTAGTTGGTTTTCCATGATGGCATTATTGTTGGAATGAGGATAGTAAATTTTCCCAGAAACTCTACAGAATGAGGATTCCCAGTCATATTAAAACATTAGTGTGCTCGTTAATATTAGTTTACTTTAAAAAATCAGCCACTTTGGGAGTGTGTGTGTGTGTGTGTATTTACTAGACACACTGTGGAATCATTAACGTTGTCCACGAGCAGGCCTTGGCTAAGTCATGTCCACTGGCAGGTACAGGCAGAAAGCACAAAGCCGTGCTCACCCAGATAGCAAATACCAGTCTGTCGTTTGCTATACTGAATTTCATACAAAGAGGAGCCATTTCTTTTGAAGAAATGAACGTTCTTTTTTAAAGCCATTACTTTCTGAGGAGAGTCTTACTCTTCAGCATCACAGATGCAGAAAATGCAAAAAGAATAGCTTGACTAAATATTGACCCAAAGGCATTTCCTCAAAACAAAACAGAACAAGGAAATCTCTCTAGTTAATGCCTTCTCAAATTGTTTGCTTTGGGTGATGGTAATATATCCAGAGATCAATGAAGGGTTGAAAGTCTATTTGTCTAAGCGGTTTATCCTTCAGTGAGTAGAGAGTTTCAGAGTCGTTAAACTCAGAAGAGAATGTGAAAGCTGTCCGGAGGCTGTACGTTTTGAGGCTGGTGTTAGTGCTGATGGTGGCCTTCCCGCTGTTGGCAGCGTCTGGCTCTGGCTTTTTTCTCTCCTCCTGTTCTGGAGAGTTCTGTGCTGGATTATACAGGAAGAAAGGGGCTAAGATCATGAAACTGTAGGCACAGAGGAGAACGGGGGTGCAGCCGTTATTCCTGTCCCCATGGAAGGTGCCACTCCAACCCCACCCCAAGAACCACAGGAAAAGTAGTCCAGGAAGTAGACTAACGGTTTTCTAACATGGTGGCAAGATAGAGGAGTGGGCCTTGACCAGGACCATGTATTTCTTGATCTCATGGACTTGCCAGAATTCCACATACTTTTTCCCAAATTTGCAAACGAAAACCCCTCGCCCTGATGATCGCAGAGGAAGTTGGAGCCTTTCTCTTTCTCCAAATATGGGACAGGCATGTGCAGTAAGCCTGAGGTGACTGCCATCTAAGTGTTTCCACCAGAAAGATAAGTCTGGAACATGCGCTTCCCGTGAGCTGTGAATAAAGCTGTCACCTCAGGAGACGATGAAGAAATAGCATTTTATTTCTTTACAAATTGATAGCCAAGACAACAAATCACTCCATAGAAAAATTGAAAACAAGATACATTGTGGTGACCTTCGTAACAGATGCAGTAGTTAGTACGATCGTGAGAAGTCCCTACTGGCATGTCAGGTTGCAGCATTTTGTCAGGCTTGATGAACGAAAAAGAAAGTCCAACTTTATTAATGGGACCGCTAACAAAGGTGCCTTGCCCTTAGACTCAAATTGTTTCTGTGAATGGCCAGAGGGATGAGCTTAGAGCCAGGTGTCCCCTGAGTTTCGCCACCTTTGCGGAATACATGACATAATTCCTAGGCTGTTTGTTTGGGGATTTATTTATTTGGATCCAAGAGGACCCAACAGCCTTTCTACCTTCATAACTTCAACCTAGATCCGGGTTGTCACCTGTAATATCTTAAAGCTGCTGTTGTGTTACGATGACTGTGGTTGTGTATCATTGGACGTCTCCTTAAACTCTCCCAAGGACACTTGCTGAGTCCTGCATCAGCCGTGGATGTCACGGTGCGCATGCGCACCCGCCTGTCATCCCCTCTGCTCCACCCAGGCTCGTCCTCCACCCCCAGGAAAGGGGAAGAGTACCAGTTGCCCTTCAAAAACCAGCTTTAGCCCAGTGTTCTAGTTGCTTCCCCGATGCGGCTATCTCGTCAGAGCTGTGAGAACACACAACTCCTTTTTTGAAACTACATGGAAGTTTTTCCTGTGAGGGGCATTATGGATAGGTAGGTAGGTAGACAGAAGAACAGACTGAGTCAGATTGAAACCTTGGGATAACTGTTGTTTCTGGCCCCCGTGGCCCTGGGCAATCCTCTTATCCTGTCTGTACTTCCATTTTCTCATCTTTGTTTGAAGGCAGGAGAATTTCATTTCCTTCCCCTTCTTAAGTCCTAAGGATGCTTTGAAGATAAATGAGAAAATGCAGCTGGTTCCCCGGGAATGGAAGCCAATAAGAAGCACAGAAGAGAGATCGGAGCCCTCTTGCGGGTCCTTATAGCGAGAAAGAAAGTAAATGGGTTAGTGATATTGCGGTCCTGGGCTTACTACCCGGGAGCTCCTGCCTGCATGGGCCAGCTTCTCCTATGGCTGGACTGGCCTCATGGGTGTGAGTGGGTCCCAGCCAGCTGAGCTAAACAGTTGGTCACCTCTTGGCAGTCATGTGGCCTGTGTGTGTCCGACAGAATCCTCTCCCTCAGTTTTTCCCTTTGCAGAGACAGGCAGTTTGACCTCTGGTTATCGATGAAAACAGCCAGACCATAGACAAAGGCTATAAGAGGTCCTCATAACTATCCCACTGTGTTATTACATGCGAGGCTATTCCTAGTTTCACAAGCTGTGGAAGAATTTCCGACCTCTAAGATACACTGAGAATTGACAAACAGGAAAGGAGCAACACAGCTGGGGAAGATGCTGACCAAGAAAAGCTAGTTTTCACAGCACACACAAAAACCAATCCGCATTTTGCATTCTAAGTATTTCAGTAACTAGTAGACTTTGGGAACTGGGATTTACTTGTCAAACGGTCTATCAGTGTATACCATATTAACTTTAGCTGAGCTTATCAGTTTGGGGAAACTACGTTGATATGGCCTGAAGCTAAGCATTTCAGAAGCTAGAGCAGTGATGAGAATAGTTTCAGAGCCAGGCGATAAGTTTAAAAGTGAAATGTGAGATCTTTTCATGAATTGTGACCAAATAAAAGAAGATATCCTAGGTGTGATACACGAATATCATGGACATATAAAGTCATTTGCTTCTGCTTCTTTCTAGAACTAATTTTGCAATATAAGGGAGGCACTATTTTAGAAACAACTAAAACCAGTCAAATTCTGCAAATAATCTTCCTCTACTCGTGGAAAGAAGGCACTAAATACGGTGCCTTCTGAGGAAATTGCAATGAAAAGTCAATGAAATGCCCCAAGTTTTCTTTGTTGTAGATATATTGCTAACCACCTGCTAAATGAGTAGTTGTATGTTGAACATTTCTGTGCCTACGAAGATCAAAAGACAGTACTTGAAGTGAAGTTAAATACAGTTCTAAACTAAGGAAGCTCTCTACCTGGATGTAGCCAAGAAGGAGCCACCATCCCTCACGGACTGACCAGGAGGCTCAGCTCCTGGGTCCTATGCAGCCTGCCAGTCACTCATCAGAAGCGAGAGATGTCTAGACTGTGCTCAAGAGCGTGCAGCTCATCCTAGACCCTCAGGAAAACAGTCCAGACTAAATGAAATCATGCTGTGCTTAAGCAAGGAGTTGATCAGTGTAAACACAGTTGTCAGCCTATCACTAATTCAGACCCGCCCCTTACCTTGAGAAGCATAACAAGGCATGTCACACGTTTAATTTGGCCATTGGGGATTCTTATAGCTAAATGCATATGCCAGTTTCCGTATGAAATACCACCAAGTGCCTGAGGCACGGGACCCGTTTATATGAATCCTTTCATGATATCTATGGCAAATATTCCTTTCTCTAACCACTTTTATCTCCCAGCTTGCACACTCATTTCTCAATCACTGTGTCTGACAGAGGCACTAATTAGTGATTGGTCCCCGCCCCGCTCCCATTACATTTTGAACTTAACAAGTCTGGACTTTTGTCAAATATATCAAAATGCTTTTTCTCCTTCACATTCTCTTAAGGTGATTTTTGACCTGAAACATGCAGTGATAGCCCTCATTTAGTAAAAGGAAATCACATTGGGAAGGAACATCCAAGCCAGAGACATAGAAGGAAGGGGAAGTCCTTTTGATGTGTGTTTCCTTTTCAATTTTAAAGTTGTCTTTACTGCCGCTATAGAAGTCATTTTGCCATGTGGGGGTTTTTGAGCCTGTCATGTAAGGACGTGTAGACCAAGAGAACTTTCTTCTCTTTGTGAGATCATTTAATTCGTGTGTTTTTTCTCCTTTTAAATATACCATTCATAAAATTGTTTTTCAGTACACCAAGATATTTTTAATAGCAGAAGTGGAAGTTTCTTCCTGGTTAGGAAATAAAAAGAGGGGAAATGGGTGAAGTGGTGAGAAAGTTGGCAGAGCTTCATAGAAGATGAACTTTTGGGGGGAGATTAGAGCTCTCCTTGATCGTGGCAGGGGGTCCCCGGGGTGAGAGCCCATAAGTCAGATGCCCACGAGTAGTCGTGTGTGCATTTTGAGCACATTGACGAGCCACCCAATACGCAGGTGTGTCCCTCCTTTCACAAAATCATGTAGACAAAAATCCAAAAGTAGAAGCCCAATAATTTAGTAGTAATTTTAATTATAAAATGCATCCTTATTTACTAGAACTTACCGTTCAGTTCCTTTAAAGAGCAGACACTTTTAAAACATGATTCAACTCAGGAAAACAAAAAAGAGAGAGAGAGAGAAAAGCATCTGTTTTTGAACACCTTTTTGGAAGGCCATCTATAAGAATCAGCACATTCTGCTCTTACTGACATTTCAACCAGACTAGGCCATGGAACATTTGCTCAAGGCTAATTGCAACGGTCTAGATCCATAATGAAGCCTTTCCTGGATGACCTTTATGGATTGTGGTAAGTAAAGCTCCCCTCTGAGCAACAGGCTCTTCAATAAACTTGTACCTTGGGAAGATGGGTTTTTAGAAGCCTCTTGTCCGTGCGTTGACGGTGTTCTATTCTAGACAGCAACCTTTAGTTACTTGCTGACAGCAAGTCGTGCCCTTTGTGATTTCAGGTTCTTGCCACTGTGGAAAGTGCATTTGCTCTGCGGAGGAGTGGTATATTTCCGGAGAACTCTGTGACTGTGACGACAGGGACTGTGACAAGCACGACGGCCTCGTTTGCACAGGTGTGGTATGACCTGCTCTGCTCGCCCCGTACCCCCGCTCGGGGGAAAGACCAACAGCGCCCGCCCTGTGGTGCCGCCCATGGCTGTGTGGTCGGGGCTGCTTCCCGATGATGGAGTCCTGAGAACTGCTTATAAAACATGTGCTTAAACAAGCTCCAGGGGAAAGAGAGATGGAGGCAAAGCCCAGCTGGAATGAAACAGGGTGGGCACTACTGGATGGATCCTGCCTAGCTGGTGGCACTAAGTGGATGCCAGCAGTCATTTGAAAGATCAGATTTCCCATAGCTGTTTAATGAGATCATAATAAGGTGGCTGCAGAGCATGAATGGGATGGCTTCGACTATGAGCGGCTGTGGTTGATAAGAACATTTTTTAACTTGGTGCCTTTCGGTCATGATGGTGATCCCCCGTGTATTTTCTTGCAGGGAATGGAATCTGTAATTGCGGGAACTGTGAGTGCTGGGATGGATGGAACGGAAATGCATGTGAAATCTGGCTTGGCACAGAGTATCCTTAACAGTTACATAGGAGAGGACTGGAGTCTTTCCTTTTCCATTAGAACAATATAAATGCAAAGGCAACCCTATATAATCACCACTAGGACAGGTCAAAGAGACTATTGTATGTTTTTCTGTTTCTGAATGCCTGCATGAAGTCTGGGTCCCTATTAAAAAATGAATTAAGCAAAGTCTGAAGTAAATAACGCCAGAAAGAATGTCTCTTCCAGAATTTACATCAGTGGTTCTCAACAAGGGTGACTTTGCCATCCGGAAAACACTTGGCAATGTATACAGTTTCAGTCGTCACACTGGGTGGGATGGGAGGGCGTGCTACAGGCCTCTAATGGGTAGAGGCCAGGGATGCTGCTTAAACATCCTACGGTGCCCAGGACGGCCCCCACGACAAAAAGTTAGCGGACTCCAATCGTTAATAGCGCCAGAGTTAAGAAACGTTGAATTACATGGTCCTTAGACATGCATATCCCTCACAAGAAAGACCCCATGAGAATCTAAGGAAATACCCTCACATAAATCCATCGATCATATTTTTTTGCAGGAATCCCTGTCACTCAGCATTTCTCTGTGGGGACAATAAAGACAGGCACGCATAAGGGAAAATGTCAGGGGGCGGGGAAGGTGGGGGGCAGAGGGTGGATCACCAGTGCTTTTTAAAGAAAAAGACTGGTCAGTTTTAGCCAGTAAGTCATTCGTCTGATCTCACTTTAAACTCACAAAAGAAGATTCTCTCAGGAAGGAAGTATGAAAAATGTACAGTTTGGCATTTTTAATAAATAGTTACGTAAGTTGCTTACAATCTGCGTCAATATATATTTGCCTACTGCTGATTAACAACAACACAAAATGAATTGGTATTCAGGGGCACCTTACGTTCCTAGATCCCTTTTTAAACTGGGCAGGGGTAGGAGTACAAGCTCTTTGATTTTTCACTATTTAAATTATTCCATGGTAACTTGCGTTTTAAAAAGACAATATCTAATTGGACCTACGATGGGCCTGAAATATGCATTCATTTCCCTTAAAAGACTCTTATTTCTAAGGACACATTATTTACTGCAAAAGTAGGGTCATGCCAAGAAGTCACGAAGAGATACTGTGATCAAATGACGCCAGTCTCAAAGCTCAAAGGGTTAAAAAAAAATCTAGAAATGTGTTAAGTAGAAATTACAAATATTCACTCAGCGATAGGAACAAAATGTTTATTTTCTTAATGGTGAAATTTTGCTCTGTATGAAATTCACATTGAATTATGAAAATGTACAATAATTAGGACTTCCCTTACATATTTACAGTTAAATCTACTTACACACATTAGTTTAGGCAACCGTTAATTATTTGGAGCTAAAAAAACCCATTTTTTTCCTAAATGCGAATTATATTTTGTAAAATCCTAGAATAATGTAACAAAACCATTTTTTCCGCATTGTTTAAGATGAAAATTTTTACTTGGAAATTTTACTTAATGATGTAAATATTCTAGAGTCATGGCTTGGACTTTATAAGTCAAGTCACCAAAAATAAGGAAAATATGCATCTGCCGAGTTACTTAAAAATTTAATATTGAAAATTATTTAGGAGAAAGTTTATCTGATGCCGACTTTTATAGTACTAATAGTGTTCTCATACTTTAATAGATTTATAAAATTGTTATCTCTATCCTGAGATTATGGAGTGCAACCGTATTAGTTTTATCTCTTTTGTTGAGTATGTCCGTTGATATATCGGTTTTGTAAAATGAGGGAAATAGAAGCAGTTGAGAAATAATATAGAATATATTCTGTCCTCCTCTCTATCTAATTGTTTTAAGCCTCAAACCAACCTGTTGTAATTGTTCAGCAGCACTTTTGATGACTCGATGATGCACCATCATCAGAATTCCCTTCATTATCTAGAAGCCATCGTATACAAACGACCTTCAGCTTCCCCTCCTGCAGACCTCTGCTTTCTATAAAGGACCAGAGTAAATATTTTAGACTTTGTGGGCCACATACATCTCTGTTGGATCTTCTCTGTTTTTAATACTTTAGAACTATAAAAGGGAAAACAGAAAGCAAACTCGTTCGGAGCTCATGGGCATTTTTACAAAAACAGACTGTGCTCGATTTGGCTCCCAGCCTTCCGGCAGCATTTTGCCAACCTGAGCTCTCCTAAAGCTGCCCTTAATTTCCTTTGTCTTACCCTGGAATCCTGGGTGTGTCTTATTTTTCTTGCGGTTCTCTACGTTTGTTATCCCTTTTGTTAACAACTACAA
Organism: Mirounga angustirostris; assembly: GCF_029215605.1. Taxonomy (NCBI): domain Eukaryota; kingdom Metazoa; phylum Chordata; class Mammalia; order Carnivora; family Phocidae; genus Mirounga; species Mirounga angustirostris. The sequence goes on along the minus strand of NW_026991711.1, from coordinate 9,975,703 downwards.
AGAAAGGGCTTCTCTTTTTATATTTTCATATAAGAACAGTGTCCTCAGCATTTACTTTTTTTAGGGAAAAGTTTCGAGACAGAGAAATTATACTAGAAAGTTCGCAATGTGATTTATTCAAATTTTTTGACAAGGCTGAAAATATATGACAGTCAGTTCTCTCCTGGGTTGATTTAGCCACAAGTTATTGAACTGAAACTGAGTCATAGAATAAGTCACCTGGTACCTAATCGCTAATGAATATTTTTCTTTTAAAACAGAAATAGTTTCTTTTTACTTCTGTCTGCTATAATATTTCGTATGCGTGTATATGAATTTGACTGTAGCAAGGCAATCATCAATAGACCTATTAAGAAGTTATTTAATTTACATGTTTAAGTTGGAAAAAATAAAATACAGTTACATGTAAAGAGGTAAATCCTACCCTTCTTTGATGTGGTTTTGTATTTTAACTTTTAATTCTGTTACTGAGGTAAAAAACTCCCTCTTTCAAAAAAAGGCAGGGCAGGAACAGGCTTGTAGTGGGGAAGGGTAAATGTGCGAAGCTCATAGGCTTGTTCGAGTTCGTGTGAAGTTATGGGGAGATTAACGTCAGTTGGGAAGGATGCAACATGTCTGCTGCTGGTGTTGGCCCTCACCCTGCTTGTTGGCACACCGTTACTGAGGAATTCTTCCACAAGGACTTTTCAGTAAAATTCAGCTAAGGTCCTAAGACCCAGGAGGCTAATAATTATACCCCATTTTCTCCCAGGACCCCTTGAGCTCATCTAGATTCCTGCAGCACCTTGAAAGGAATGGCCTCCACCACTTCAAATGCAAACACAATCTTTGCCAGCAAACATCAGGATCAGACAGAATGATAACTGAGAAAAAAAACCAAAACGAATCACCACTCAGCCTTTGCTTACAGACTCACTATCAATCTCTGAAGCCCTACCCAGTATCCAAGAGTCAATAGGCCTTGTGTGCCCCCTTGTAAGCTAAGAAACTTAAGCTAGGAAATGTATTTTACTCCAAAGTAACACCGTTTGCGTCTGGATGTTGGTATGTCTGTGTTTAGCCAATTGCTTTCCCTGGAAATAGTCTTGTTCTTAAATACAATCGAAAATAGTTTTCAATTATTTTATTTCCTCCTAAAATGGATTTCTTAGCCAATCTGGTCTCTCCTTCAAACATTAGTTCTCCCTGTAATATTAGGAATAAAACCTTAAATGAAGTGATACATGTCTAACTTAAGGAACAAGAAGTTGTTGTTGTTGTTGTTTTGTTTTCTAAAAGAAAACCAAATCTAACATTGGTCATCTCGAAAACATCTGACTGTTTTAGTGCTTTAGGCATTAAGTGAGCAACTGGCCCGGTGTGTTAAAAATACTCACTCTGCTTACTCTCCAAGAGGTAAATAATTAGAAGGACTGCAGCAGGAGTCTTATTTGTGGAGCTCCTAAAACTATCTCCTATCCCCAAACACTCAGGGCAGGCAAATGTTTAGGGCAAGAATCCCTAAATTCTGCAGGATTTGTAACGAAATCTTGCTCAGTACCATTTTACTCTTTACATAGGGTGCACCATCTGCATCTCTTCCATAATTTTTCCAAGTAAAGTTGTAGCCAAATATTTTAGAAAGCAAACTTAAAAGAAAATAAAAGTGGTGTCCCCTGGAATATCAAAACAACGAACGTTCCCAAGGGTTGCAGAGGGGTGGGTGAAGCAATCAGCTACCGTAACAGAGCAGTAGAAGTAATCCTCCCCTACCAGATACGCATGCAAAAGGAATGTAACATTAGAGAGACTCGATGCAACTGACAAATGTACATGGAGGTACAAAACACACGGTCTGTAGATACAAATGAATTCCATCAGATTTACTATACAGAACATCAATGATGACAGATTGCACTTGCTTAACAACAGCAAACTTAATTTTTGAGGGGAAAAAATGGTGGCATCTTATCCCAGAAAAATAGCAAGAGAGGTATCATCAAAGAGCTAAAATTTTCTTTGGCATGGTCAAGGGGAACATTGAGTGTACCAACTTATTTACATGACATTTCTCTATATTCGTGGGTGAAGCAATGCCATTTTGTTACATAAAGTTGTTTGATGTTTTGTAATATGCCTTCATATCAGTATTTTATTCAGTATGTTGTATTTGCGAATACAACAAATGGTATTAAACACAGGAACTGTACAATGCAGACAGACTCTTTGTATGTAAATTGAATAGTACATACCAACAGTTCTTGATACACAGGTCTTACTACATGCAGTTCCTCAGTGCTGTCCTCGTCCCATGCAACAGGTGAGACCAGACACGAAGGAAACCGTCTAATTTACAAATAACAAGGACCCGTCGGCAATATGTCTAAACATATATTAGAAGAAAGTATTTGACATCCATTCATAGGGATAAATGCCCTTGGAGACAACTCATATACAAAACAAAACAGAGGTGCACATTGACATAAATCTCAGTCATTTACAAAAATAAATCTTGTCTTAATTTTAACCAATAAATAGGCTTGCGGGGGGAAAAAAAATAGCAAGTAGGGCTGATTACCAAAAACCAATAGGTGGGGTTGTTCGGTGTGTACGTGTGTGTGTGTGTGTGTGTGTGTGTGTGTGTGTTGGGGCAAGCAGTGTCTATAAGCCCATCTAATTGGAATGTCAAGTTAAATAATTCGGTTTGCCACAGATTATAGAATACATGTCTCCCCTAAATAATTGGTTCGTGAAATCCATCTAATGGGTTTTAACTCATCCTGTTGAAAACAATAGGCTTTAAAATGGTGTCACAAGAAATCAAGAATGGTTGAAGGAATCGTTTTGTTGTATTCGTACTTTAGCATTATTGACAATAAATCTACTCAAACGTTATGCTAACTTTTTCTTTATTAAAATGAAATCCAATATGAAAATGAAGTAAGCATAAACAGTTAAATTTATACTAAATCTTTAATCAGCTAAGCAGGCCAAAATTTTTTAAATGCCGGGCAAGGGCTGTCATGGAGACTTAGGAACGCAGTGGCAAAATAATTTCCTGGGAAATACAGTGCAGATGCGGGGAGGGGGGGGAAGGGGAGAGGGGGGCGGGGGGGGGGGGGATGGCGACTGGGTCAGCCTTCCTCATGGAAATAATCACAAGAGGCCAGTACATGATCCTGCGTATAGTTTTCTATAAATGAGGTTCAGTTTGGTCTCAGTTAACTCTTCCGAGGAGGAAACATTGAATTTTATTAAGTATACACAGAGCTAACAAATATATTTCCAAACAGTTTCGTATTCCACATTTTGAAACTCCTTACATCCCATCGTGAACGTTTTGCATGGTTTCTTCCCTGTGCAGTCAACCACTGGTGACCTTTCTTAGCGGTTGTCTTCCCTGCGCTCGGACTTAGGCAAAAGGAAATTAAGAAAAGCAAAATAAAACAAAAAGCAGATCAATGGAGTGGACCAAAAACCTGATGTTTGAACGTGTTGGTTTGCCTTGAATTTTATCCAGAAGAATTCAACAGACTGCATTCTGAGCTCATGGCAAGGCACCTCACCCCAGCCGCTGGGCTATCGGGGCCCCGAGAAGCTGAGTTACAGGTATGGAGTGGTGAGACACACAGTACCTGACTCAGCATGCTGAGCTAAAAAAAATAGTTGTTCCTAATATGTCCGGTTTAAAAACTTGTCATTAAACACCAAAAATATTAAAGTCTAATTTAGTAACTAACGTTTGCATTGCTGCTGCAGAAAAGAACACAACAGCCGCCTTGCCCATGCTCTGCTGAGTATGAGTGGAACGCAGCCAGACCCGGGGATGGCATTCAGTTCGGGTCATTAAAAACCGGTAGGATTATATCGGAAATGGATTTAGGTAGCGCAATTCTTGTAGGTTGTAATTATTGAATTTTCTTTTTTCTTTTTTCCAAATAACGAGGATCAGTAGATGAAAAATGAACCTTAATCAGGCCTACAAGGCCTACAGAGTTCTTTGGACCCACTTTCTCAAAAACCAGTGGGTCTTGCTCGCTGGGCAAGGCAAATGTTACCATTACCAGTAAGCTTGTGATATGTATAAAACACACACACACACACACACACGGAGAAACCGTAGGGGGAGGAAGGTCAAACACATACGGTAGAGAGCTCCCCCCCGGACTGTGTTTGGCCCATTTCCCACCCCGGCAACGCCGACCTCAAGAACACAGGATCCGTACTGGATAGAGCGTGTATGTGTGTTTAATCGATAGTGGGAACCGAAGCGACACTCTCAATCTCTATGGGTGCAATTTGTAACACTAGGTTTGGGAGGCTTCCTGATTCCTTGATCGCTCTCCGAACTAGGCCAACTGCCACATTTAAGGTTTAGAGGAGTACAATCTCTGCAAAGGTCACAGACAGCGGAGCGAGCAGCCCTGTGAAAACGGGGACAAGAGAAACCCATTAACAGCGCAGGTTTACAGCGTCTAACCAGGAATCACTCGGGAGTACGTTGTGCTGCGAAATCGCACGGAAACACAGGGGTCTCGCGGGAACGGGACTCGAAAAGGACCATGGGTAGCTGTCAGCAGGCAAGGTGTCGAGCGTACTTGTGGAGTGTGTCATTCCCATGAAGAGTCACGTCACAAAAGGTACTGAAAAGGCATTCCACATCTGGTAGGGCGTTCCGCGGCCTGAGCTCGGCTGCCTGGCCAGGCGTCTTCGTGCTCCGGGCGCGCGACGGTGGAGCGGTGTCGCTCGCAGCCAAGACGTTCGAGACAGGCGAGAGCAAGCCTCGGCTCGCCTCCGGCCGCCGCTCAGCCACGGCGCGGGAACGTCTGGCCGGGATAAATCACTCCACTGTGCGCAGGACGAGAAAGTCACAACACCCGCGAGGATCTGGCTATGTCGTCTTACTCTTGTTGACTGGTTTGCCGCCGTTCATTATTGCCGACGCGCTTGTGCTCTTACTCGGCGTCACCCCGGCCTTCGGGGCCGTTTCTCCGACGTCGTGCAAAGAGGGTTCTCGGTACATGGCAACTGGCGACCGGCGCGAGCGCATGAAGGAAGGAGGGAAGGAGACATGACCTGGTTAGGTTCGAGCGTGGCCAGGCCCCCCGCGCAGCAGAGGGAACTGCTGTGTCGAAGCCGTCATTCCCCTCCCCGGCCCCGGGCAGCAACGACTTCCTGCGCATTCTCTGCTTTACGGAACTAAAATACGGACATGGGTGCGCTGGGCCTTTGTCTACGAGGCGAGGCGTAAATTGGAGCTGGGCCTCTCTGCGCGCCTTGCGTCTGAGGCGCATGCGCGCGCGCGCACGGGGGGGGGGGGGCCGGGCGAGCGCTTAACCTACTTCGCTTTGCGCAACTGGGACAGCGCAGACCTCCCTTCCAGGGCCCGCCCATGTCAAGCCCTGAACCCCCTCGTTCCCGTTCACCTTTTCGAGGCCAGGTACATACCCCCTAGATCATTACATTATTTTTCTCTCAAGTGGTTCACAAGCAACACGATCACTCTAGTGTCAACTCCAAAGCCATCCCCAAGCAATGACCAGGATCTCAGTTTCCTGAAGCCGGGGCCTCCCGGAGATCAGCCTTTAGATTTCCTCTCCCTCCATCATGGAAACTGAAGGCCCGGGGGGGGGGGGGGGGGAGCATTTTGTATTTTTATGCCTCGTTTTCTGATAGCTTGTTGAAAATAAGGCAGAAGCACAGAGTGACAGGAGGGCAAGTGGGAGCCATGTGCAAGTGAGCACGGAGGAGTTGCTTGAGGGGTATCCCGTGGCGCAGTTAATCACAACAGTTCGTGTGGCTTTTTGGCAACTGACTCTAGGGAATCCTGTGCTAGGACATGGAAGACTGACTTGGGGGAAATCAGCCGAGCTAGAATCATCTGCCATCAGAAATGCTGGTGGATTAGAGCTGTCTAACCTGCTGTTTAGGCTTTGGAGAGTGTTTTGTTTATACGATATTTCAGGAAGAGACTCACTCTGTCTCTTCACGGTCGGGTGGGTGGACTATCATAGTGGTAGATCTATAGCTCTTGGATCGATGCACTATGTGGATTCTCAGCAGCACACAGCTCTGAAAGCGCCTATGTACACCAGACCTGCATGAGATGAGTCGGCAAGGTACTAAAAGGGATTAATCCATATCCCTGAAGCGCTTTCCAATCTCTCACTCCCGCTACTAATTCAATTAGGAGACAATGGCGTCAGAGCATTAACCTTGACTGTCCATGCGGTGAAGTTGTGTAAGAGATATGAATGCCCCAGAGCATCAGTGATTAAATCGAGTACCTAATTTGCCCTAACGTTTCCAGTCATATAATTTACATCCTGTATGGGATTTGAAAGTTTGAAATTAATCTTCCTCTATAAATTACACTATGTGATAACCTCCGTCATTATAATACCCCCTTAATTATTTTTAGGGTGCTTCTGTCTGTTAATTATTTGAAAATACTGTTTCTCTCTGCCTCTGAAGTCCATGAACGCACAACACACACATACACACAACTGTTCAGTGTATGATTCAAATGCCAAGTGGTATTATTACACCCAACATCTCAGTCTTAGATATTTCCTGCTAGGTATATAAAAATATCTGGTCTCCAGCTTTTGCCTCAGTTAAGAGACATAAAGGCCCTTTTGGTTTTCATTATGTTTATGCAGCTAGAAGATAAGGTTTTAGAATTTAGTTAGTTCATATCTGTTCATATTCAGAACAAAAGTTAATGCAAAGAGACAAAGCAAGGTGGCAAATAAACAAGATCTATGGACTTAGTTTTCAAATGTTTCACTTGCATTTGAATATTGGTGAGTCTGATGGTCTCCATTCATGTAAAACAGTAAGGCCAAATCGCAGAGGTGTTACTTTGGAAGGACAGTAAAACCCTCTCACTTCTTATTTCTACTCTAATTCTACTCTGATGATCTATCATATAATGAGAATAATTCACTCATATTTCAGACTCTGGTATAATTTTTCCTTTCCTAGACAGGCCCTTGTGGCTAATTGTTTAGGTTTCAATGACTTGTTCTATAGGCAAATTTAGTTATGGGGACAGTAAGCCATCATTGTTGAAATTATAAAGATGGTATTAACCAACAAGAGTGGTTTTCCAAACATAGGCAAACTGAAAGCTGAATTATACATCCACAAATAATTAATAATTAACCTTTAATATTTAGAATTATCTTATTCCTATAGAGAAGATGGATTATAAAACCAATATACATTTTCTCTTGATGGCTAAACCTTTCCTCTAGGAACAAAAAACAAAAAGAAAATCAAACTAAGTTAGATGAAAGTGTTTATTGAGTTATTGTAGATCTGCTTTTCTGCAAAAGGTAGAAGTATTTGAATAGACAACACTTTTGAAATGCCTCAAGATCAATTTTTTTTTTTCTAGTTCTCGAATACTATATAGATAAGGTAAAGGGCACTTCTGGGAGAATCCTTAATGAAAAAGGTGCAGAAGTTTCTGATTAATTAGCAACACTTTATAGTGTGCTCTCTGGGAATCTGATCAAAGTGAACGTGAAAGCTTATTGTTTACAGGTAAATATAGAAGAAGGCAGGGCCATAGCCGAGTTTACTAAACAAGTGTACAGCTGGAAGGGAGACAGCTGACATCAACAAGCTCTTTAAAGGCCAAGGGATTAACTCTTTATTCTCTCTAATTATAGTAACTCACAAGTATGTGATTATTTTAGCTGGAGACTATCAAAATGGGCAAATACTTATATTCCATAATTTTCAAAACTTAGCTATATGTGTATATATGTGATATATTTTTATATACTCCGTCAATTTGTGTATATATGTATATGTGTGTATATATTATATATCTATAAAATGTATAAACACACACACATGTATATAAAGTGTACAAATCTTAAATTCATAATTTAAGTAGACATTTGTGTGACAACCACCCAGATCAAGATACGGAAAATTTCCAGCATTCTCTTGAGGGTTCCTTGTGGCCAATGTAGAGTTAGCAATGGGAAAAATAAACGTGTCACAGACTGAGAGGGATAATGTTCACATAACACTCACCTTCCAATGGCTTGGGTAGAAAATGAGCTGCTGGTTTGGTTTTCTTTACTCTGTTTCCTTTCATGACTTGCCCTTCCTTATTCAATCCCAAAAACCAGGCTCTACCAGATTCCTGTTGTCTGTATAGCATAGATGAGTAGATTACATAATAGTTTTCAAAAACAGATTCTTTAAACTTGCATTCAGGGGTAAAAAGTTCCTGTCGAGAGAAGAGGAAGAAAAAACAGTTAGAGAAAAGAATGGGAGCTTCTCTGAACTTTTTCTTTATTCCTCCAGAAACTTGTCCGCCAGGCTGAAGGAGTCAGCTCTGGGGCAGGGATGACCTGGCCGCATCTCGTCCTGCATGAACTCTTTGTCCGTGTACTTTTTCCAATATACAATGAATAGAGAAGAATCTGCTACTCCTGGGAATATATGCATAGGCGACAGTATGCATGTCTTTTTGTAGGAAACTAGGAGACCTGAGCAAACTCAGAACAGTCTTGTTGAAACAGAATACAATTCAACCAGAATATAACCAGAAAAAGCACAACAAAGTAGCATCATATATTTACCATAGGCTAAACAAAAATAAAATCTATACTTATGGTATTTGCTCATCTATTTTCAATATTTCCAAAGGAATCATTATATGCTACCCTGATAGTCGCTAGCCGTGCCCTGGATCACTGATATATAGGGTGATAACGTTTTACCTACAAAGACACAAACGGAAACCTGACACCAAAACCATGAGGATCAGCGGGCGCACAAACTAGCCGCTGGAGCTGAGGCTGGATGTTGTGTTAGGGAGCTGTAGTGACAGGAGCTAGAAATAAAGACCAATTCCAGGCTTTGGAACTCCACTGGAATTCTTGAAGAGAAACATCAGAAGCTGCCCTGACTGCTGTCCACCCGGCGTTTCTGGAGAGGGTAACATGAATTAAGTGCTATGACCCTCAAAGCCACGATCCCCACCGATGGGCAGCACAAAGCTTACTACCTTATGATTATCATTAATGACATAAATATTCATAGGCGACTTTTACAGACTTCTAAACTTTAGCCGACAAAGGCATTTCTGACACACCTCTATTAAAAATAATTTAAGGGACGCCTGGGTGGCTCAGTCGGTTAAGCTGCTGCCTTCGGGATCCTGGGATCGAGCCCCGCATCAGGCTCCTTGCTCAATGGGGAGTCTGCTTCTCCCTCTGCCTGCCACCTCCCCTGCTTGTGCGTTCTCTCTCTCTCTGACAAATAAATAAAATCTTTAAAAAATAATAATAATTTAAAAATTCAACCTTCCTAATTATAGACATGGAAGCCACTTAACTTGTCTTTGTGGCTATTTTAAATAGTTCAACACTGTGTTATTTTATATATATGAAATATAGATGCAAAAACAGAGCTTTCTTGTCACTGATCTTTTAAAAAATACCACTGTACTTGAAAAAAAATTCACCTTAATAGATTTTTATGACTGCAGAAAATAACTTTTCTTTTCAAACGTTATTTTCTGTACACATTCTGAAAAACACATCCTTTAGGGACTAAAAATAAAACTTGTCAGAGTTAAAGTTATGCTAACCATAATAAGGAATGTGACATTATTGCCTGTAGAAAGGTTCTTCCAATATTTCTCATGAGAGTGTGAATTATCAAATGGTGTCTCTTGCAGGATACAATTTATTCAGAGTGCCCCATTACTTACTTTAAATCACTGAAAGCTAATAGTTTTCCCGGGGGAACAGGTTTTGTTATTGGCAGATGCTTCTCATGACAAAGATAAACAGATCCAGTGATTAATTCGATGAGATTAAAAGTAGCCAAAAGATGGGCTTAGACACTCCCAAAGGAACTTACGTAGGCCTTCATTTCTTCTAGATGATGCTAGCTCAGGTTTGAATGAGATCCCATCTAAATAAATGTTCTGGCTTTCCATTAAATCCTATTTTTCCAAATATCACCTCATTACTTCTCTTGCTAATAAACGACAGTCTCGGTTAATCAGGCCATGGCACAGAGGGACAACTGACTAAAGGGTGCGTGTTCATGCATTTGTGGTGAGGGAAATAAAGTGGAATGCTATAAAGCTGGTTTGTCCTCAAAAGACTAGTAAGTACAACATATTGTTTGAATGCGCACCTTCCATGACAGATTAGACTTCAGTGTGTCACTTGTCTTTTACTGAGACAGGCCAAGGCATCCATCCGAGTATATTACTTGAGACGAGTTAAAACTCATCTCAAAACCAGCTGGGAGTGGAGTGGCGAAAAGCTGACTGGATAGACCATGCCATTGGCTGACCTTTACCCAGAGACACCAGGGCCTCTAGCTCTGGAAAAACAGTTCCACAGAGAAGTCAACCTACTCCCATCTGATCCCCCACTGTCGGGATGCAGGATGACAGCATTACCATCAGCAAATGAGGTATGCAGGGTCTTTTCTCTAAGTTGCATATGAAAGAGAACGAAGAGCCTAGATGAGGGAGAAGTCATTTGTTCTCAGAGTATACCTTAAGGACATCTGACACTAAGTCTTTTTAGATAAAATGTTTGTCTCTGGGGACTCTGAACAAGTCATTCCACATCCTCTTTCTGGGAGCTGGGCCAGTGACTTCACAGATATACGGATAGGAAGGTAGATTAATGTGATAGGGGCTTGGACTCTCTGATAATTACATAGGCTTTCTTACGAGCACGAGGTAGATAGGCAGACATCCCTTCTTGAATAAGCAAGGGAATAATGACATAGCCTGATGAGTATTTTATGGACACACATCTATTGCCAATGCGGAGGCAGGTTCTGAGACATTAGCAACACTCATACACTGACATGTTGAAGCCCAATCTCTTGCAAAATGGACCGGAAAATTGTACAACATGCATATATGTATGTTCACTTTAGTAACTAGCATTAAAATAATTATCAAGAGAGAAATATCACCAGAATTATGACGCATTGTTAAATTGAGTTCTGAACCTCCCAGTAGCCCAGACGGAAACAGAAAGTCCATATGTTCTAAAAATTCTTGAAGAGAGAAAATCTTTTCTTTTTCTCGGGACTAACTTCTAAAAGGTATTTCCTTGCAAGGAAAAAGTGGCATTGAGCGAATGAACAAAACATAACACAGAAACATACGTGTTCTCGATAATAACCATACAGTTAACCCGGTCACAGTTTTGTGTCTGAGTCCCACAGTATGCTTCGGGGGACAGATGGACTGAAAAGTCCCCAGGTGGACACTGTAGCTGATGAGATCCCTGGGGGACATGTGCCCAGCAGGGGTCACAAACTCAATGCCTCTACTGACCAGGTGGACACAAGAGAGAAGCGCCTGCTATGAGGTTACATGTGCCCCCTACTCGGGCTCAGTGTTGAAGAGACAGAATGGTAGAAAAGAAAAACCTTAGATCTTTAGTTAAGTCTGGTTTTCCAAAGGAAATAAGAAAATCAGGTTTCTAGACAAAATTTCCTTTTAATGGTGGCAACTATTTCTTAGTTCTTGTTTTTGTTTTTCGATAGTGTGCAGACCAAGGGTCAGAGATGGGACCCATGAGCCTGAGGTGTGAGACCCCCAACATAGAGAAGCCAAAGTACTAAAGAAAGAAGGAACCCCAGGTGGCTTAGCAACGCAGCCCTAACCAACCGTATGGTTTTGATACATTTGAGTAATACGATGAGAGCACCAGTGAAATGCTCTAAAACCGGCAGTGATAATATGAGAATGCTTATTTAAATTTAAGCTTAAATATAAGCTCTCAGAGACTGCCAAAACGAAATAGATACGGAGTTTGGTGTGTCTTTTCCTCGTCTTGCCTGCCTATATTTAGAACCCCCGATACCACAACAAAATCAACAACAGTTGAGTTCCAGCAGAAGCTTAGGTATTAATTTGCACCACTGCCAGATGAAATCATCCACTCATAGAATAGACAAACAGAACAATTAGACAAAAATTTCATATCTCCCTTTATGTTGTGGTTGTTCTCAATTGAAAGCACCATCTGTGGTGTACTTATCGATCTTAACAGTAGGGGCAGAATCCCTCTTCCGAGGGAAATGCCTTTGTTTAGGAAAATACCCTGATGGGCCATTTGCATGTACAAAGCAAGGCTTCTGGGTTCAGGATGAAAGAAGAGGGTGGAGGGAAGGGAAGGCCCATGTTCCATAATCCATACCAGGAATAGCTATAAACCCAGATAACTCAGGATTAACCATAACCTAAGAACGAGAAGTGACTGTGAGGATCTAAGTCAGTGGTCCAGCAAACTACAGACCAAGGGCCAGATATAGCTGCTTGCCTGTTCTTGCAGCTCACACTCTGAAGTTCAGGGGTGAATTGTCGAGACAGAGATGGTCTGGCCTGCAAAGTCTACAGTGTTCGCTGTATGGTGATTTGCCAAAAATTTTTGCCAACTCTGATCTAAGGTGCATTTTGACGACTTCGCAATCTAGGTAAATGGGGAGGGGCTGTTCATCTCATTTCAAATTACTGAAGAGCTAAGTATTCCCAAACTGAACTTGGATTGCACTTATTTTCATGTATACAAATGTAAACCATTTGAGTGAGAATTTTCATGAGTTTCGTCCCTGGAAAAACCCATACAGTGTATGATGAGCTGGGGTTTCTGGTAAGGATACACAAGTAGTAGCCTGCAAATTCCTTCAGTCCCAGCATCATCTAGGACTAAATGAAAATTTATGTTTTGGTTAATATCTACAAGTTTGCCTACCAACAGCACCACCACCACCTCCATTGTTTCCAAAGGAAAATATAAAAATAGGCATTCCAGATCAATTTACAGCATTTATTAGAATACATGGCAAATCTAAAATAAATTAAAAAGAGAGGGTAGGGAAATATTCGACATACACTAGCACATAGCACATAATAAACACACAATAAGTAATTGCTGTTAATATTCTATTAACCTCTATATTTCAGAGTCATCAAAAAGCTCAGTCCCCTCCCATCAACATCTCAGTAATGACTCTGACCCTGAACTTTGGAGTATTTCTCCCCAGGCTTAAGCTGAGAGAAAGAGGGAGGCTCAGATTCCAAGTTCTTCCTTGAAGAACAGCAACAAATCATAAAGGTTTCTTGCAAATGTCAAATAAGATAATAGAGGGGCAAAATGATTTGTAAACTATACATTGAGTTGTAAACTCTAGTTATATTGATAGTTATATTTATAAGCTATACATAGAATCGCAAAGTGCAACTCGAACGTTCACTGATATTATGGACAGTGAAGTAGTGATTTAATTATTCCTTCTAGGTTTCAACACAACAGACACTCCTACATACAGGAATCCCAAAGATCCATTTAACCAGAATTCTCAGTTTTTGTCTTCCTTTTCTACTCTTCAGAGATGTCATCTACTAGAATTTGTAAAATTCTCTGAGGTCAGCAGAGAATTATCCCATTCTCCTTCACCTCTGTAGTTTCAAAATCAATGATATGCTTTAATGATACCGCTCTGATCCTGGCCAGCTCTAAAAAAGAAATATGAAGCACCCTTAAGATTACACATAAGGGAAGCATGTTCTGACCTTTTAGAAGAATTTACAGTCATGAATTTGGGGACAAAACAGAATTTGTAGTTAACACTCAAAAGCAGACAATTGAGTTAACTAACGTATTTACCTGAAACTCTACATAATCAAATATTCATAATATTAGACTATGACGAATGCCTACAGGAAGAAAAAAAATTAGCCAATTGTTTGTGCGTGTACTTCAAACTAAAAGCATAATTACATTTGTGTTTAAGAGACAGCTTTCATTTGATTACAGGACCCAGTGGTTTGAAGTATATTCTCACCAACAAAGAAGTCTCTTGGTACTTATATTTATAGGTCCAGAAGCTGTACTTAAGTAGTTTCTGGAGAAAAAAATTGTAAATGAAGACATTTTCTTTTTCTTTCTTTTTGCTGGAAAGATACTATTTGACATTTAGAGACATTATAAATACAGAGATTTATCTTTAGACATAGTAATTGATATATTTATTAAATATATTTTTAATTTGTTATATAATATTGAATAAATATTTTCTTTTTATGACTTATTGACATACTTGCTTAGAATTGTGGCAAGAACACAATTTATTTATTGTAATGATTAAGTATTAAATAATTTAATTATTTTATTTATTTAGATAACTGTGTTTTTGTATATTTTCATATATATTATATATACATATATAAAAATCTTTAAATATATACATAAGGAGAATATAGGTATGTCCCTGCTATTCAGGGACTAAATAGCAACTTCACCTGGCATTTGGCAGAGATGCAGAATCTGGAGCCCCATTGCAGACCTACCAAATCAGAATTTGCATTTTAACAAGACTCCGGGTGATCTGTATGCATATTAGAGTTTGGGAAGCATTGGAATACGTTCCTATTACCATTAATAAATTAATAAATGTTCACAGATTTCTAGAAAATATCAAACTGGTATCAATCATAAGCTTGCTACCATTTCTTAACATTAGTATAAAATTTATTAAGGCCAGAAAATGGAAACAAATAAAAATATGAAGTATTTACAGCACATCTTTAATTAAGAAATTTTAAGATTATAAGGAAAAACATGTGCCAACTGGTTCTCTAACGTTAAATCTGTTTTCTCTAGAATATAGACATGGTTAAATTCTGAAAATAATAATGCTTGTAACATGAACAGATGGTATCAGTGCTTTAAATATTAGCAAAAAACTTATAAAATAAATACGCTTAAGAAAGTATTGATACAAAAAAAAAAAAAAGAAAGTATTGATACAACCATACACCACCCTTACATATCTGTCGGTGCACAACAGTGAAATCTTCAACATAATAATGTTGATATCATTATAATTATATAACAATTACAATAACATAATAATAATAATGTTAATAACTTTTACTAATATTTAAATTATGTATACTCTGCACGAGGCACTGTGCTACACACTTTACATAATTCTATGGGATTGGTGCTATTATTATCTTCATTTTAGAAATGAAGTAATTGATCATAGAGAGTTAAGTAGCTTGCCCAAATACATTTCTTTTCATCAAGATAAATATATGTAACTATTCCTACTCACTTATCATATTGTTCAGCTGAAAATATTTACTTTTTTAGATATGTGATCAATTGCAAAAATGGCCGTATTCATCATCCTCCCCTGGATCTATGCCCATTAGTATGTAATTTGACATGTCCTCCCACCATGAGCCAAGGTGAAGAAAGTAGAGGATTGACAAACACTTGTGCACCTGGACTTGCCTTTTCAACCTCCTACACAGCCATGACAGCATCCTGGGCTAACCTGCTTGAGGAGAGACATAGGTGAAGCAGAGCCAACTGCTCCAACCTAAGCCAGCCTATTTCCAGACACACGTTCAGGTCCTGCCCGAGATCTACAGAGCTACTTAGCCAAGCTGCACCTGACCCCCGTGCACAAGCTATACACACTTATCTGTTACATGCCACATCATCTCTTGGGGTTGTTTGTTATAGGTTACAGAAAGGCAATTGATAACGGATACAGATAATTCCTAATTCAACTGAATCACTCCTTCAACTAAAACAGAAAATATGTATCTTATCTGCTGATCTTTATATCTATGCCTACATATGGAAGAAAATATAGGTGGAAAATAGTAATGAATGATGTAAGCTATCATGTTGGCAGAGGTGACACATCTCTCTAAATAATTGTAAGGAGAGGAAAAAGTAGATTCTTGAGAGTGCAAAAAAAAAAAAAAAGAAAGAAAGAAAGAAACAGGAAAACACAAGCACCCAAAATGAATCTCTTCTCCCCTTCACCCAGCCTGTGCACAACTTTTTCCCCCATTGGCCAATTAAAGAAATATTGAATAAAACAGAAATTGGGTTGGCTGCCATCTGTTGTCAACCACCCCCCTAGAAAAACACAATTCATGGCTGTCGTAAATTCCCAAGGGCAGGGTTGGAATGGGATGAGGGTGTCGTAGTGGGTGGTGTTGTGAGTAAAACTGAGCTCTCAGATCAAATGTGTTCTGCTGTTTTGTCACACATCAGCTTCCCAATGGTGTACTTCTCCAACATATGTGGGGTCATATGCTAACTATACTGAACTTTCCCTAAAAAAGAAACGTGGAACTGACAGTGTTTTATGTGAAGGGAATCAGACTGAATGAACATAATCAAATCCAGAAAAAGTGCTGCTACTAGTTTTAAAAAATGTTCTGGAAGATCTGAGTGGATGATGTCAACAGATATCCATCCATGCAGGCAGGAATATATGCAAGTTTCTTGGTCTGACAGATACTCAGAGGCTTCATCAAAACAGAACTTAGTGACGTCTCAAAGTCGGATTACCCGTGCCGTCTCACCTTCCATTGTAAGGATTTTACAGATTTGTAATTTTGTTACAGCAGAAATATCAAATGAAACCAACTTTACATAGAAACTAACCATGACAATGTCAGTGAATGTTTTAGAACATTTTAGAAATAGGGTTATCTCATTCGAAAGGTAAATAATAGAATATATTACATAGTCTCCATCATAATACTATGTAAAGTATGGTTCAGGGACCTGTGTCCAGCTACAAATTGTTTATTCCCTGTCTGCAATGAAACAAGTACAGAAATTGAGCAAAAACACTGATAAACTTCTGTTAACAATTTAAGAGTATTTTTTATATCTATTGGATGTAAAAATAAAAATGCTGAGCTTTTATTTTGTATTTTTAAAAATACTTTTCTAGTAACTTAATGGTCTTATATTTTTATGGCGGTATCTCTCTGCAAAAGATTGAAAATAAAAAGAAAACTATTGTTCTTTACCACAGATGTCTGGGGAACACTGCTATATTATAGACTGGCGTAGATGTGACTGTAAATCTAATTAAAGGAAAACCAAAGTGCATCTGAGTAATAATTAACATTTATTTATTTATCAGCGTAAGCCACTCACAATGCTAAATGCTTTACATGCATGATCTCATTTTATTCCTTTTAGCAAACCATGGCATTAAAGTGAAGCATCTTGGGAAGAGTTTATGCAGAGCAGGGCTTCATCCTGGGCTCTCTGAGTCACCACTAGTTACGCCACTGGTCAACCCAATATAATTGTAAAAGGGAATCCAAGAAAGAAATGTGACTTGATAACAAATAGGGTGATTACAAGGCAAGTTAAGACCGTTCCAGAACAAATTTTCTCATCCAGTGAATGACCCTCAAGAAAGGACTGGAAAAGATGATTGAGTATATTTGGATAAATTATTTAAAAATTATCAGCTGTAGTGTTTCTTTTATTCTTAACTTATTTCATTACTTTTCCCTAATGTCTCCAGAGTGTTGGGTTTGGAATGGGACTTGTACCTGGTCTGGTCCTGTCAGGTATCATCTATAAATGAAAGAGAATAAAGAAATACAGGGAGATAGCACTTAAGAAATAAGATTGCACAATTAGGGGCTTTCAAGATAACTGGGGGAAAAAAACAACAAAACCTGTGTTCCCAGAATCAGGGCACCATTGGCTGTGGTGAGGCTGTGAGTGGGGGAGAGGGTGCAACAAAGACATTCCCGAATGGGACAAAGGCTGAGGAAGATACTCAGCTCTTCTACATCCAACTAGACAAAGATTTTATCACTGATGGTAGCGAACATTTTCAATTCATTGCACTAGAATTTTTGTTAGCCAAAATAAGCAGAATTTGCTGTGCAAAAAAAATTAATTTTTAAGTTAACGTAGTTAGAATAGAGGTATTCGGTATCTTGCCATGTCCTACCCCACCTGGTTGCGCTATCTTCCTTTATCATGGTGTTCTTTCAACTCCTTGTACTTCTCAGCCCATTGTCTTGAGTAACTGAGTATAAAACGTCAAATATTTAGCTCTGTTTCTCTGCCGAATTCTATGAGTAAATATGTCCTTGTTTTCATCAGTTTTTTTCTTGAACTGTATTTTAATACTATTTCTGTGACTCTACAAACTTCTCTCTTTAGGCTAATGTCTACATGTGTCTGAAGCTTTTTCTACTTTCCTTTCTTTAAACCCCATTTAAAATCTTAAATTAGACCTTTCCATTGAACTTTTTTGGTATTAAGTTCACATGTTGTGGACATTTCCTAATAAAACATACCTAGTCAGAACCATTAATTGTATAACTGAAAAGCAAACCAAAGCAAACAATCAAGAGTACCAGTTTATCCAAACTTTAAAATGCAAGTTTCCAAAGAAAAATAAAGGAACTATCAGCAGGTTCTACAGGTACTCCTAAAATACCATATTTACTGAATAATATTAATGTATATTGAGCTTTATGATTTTCAAAGACCATTCACACATATTTTGTTTGATTCAATAATGCTGTTAAAAAATGCTTTGAGAAGGAAAAAAGCATTATCTCATGTCACAGATGATTTTGAAACTCAGAGGGCACAAGTTCCACTAAGCAATGGATGAGATGTTTTTATTTCTATCCATGTGATATTTTATGTGCATCATGCTGCTACTTAGCACGTATTTAGTAATAATAATGATGTTAAAAATATGGAGCAAATCGAAGGGGCTTATTTTTTTCTCCCAGAGTATCCAATAAATCATCTTACTGGACTAAGACAGAATTCAGGAGCTGATGAGAATCAGCAACACTGATAGTGTGGAGCACAGAGGAAGCCCACATCATACTAAGATGAAAACCTGAGGATTACTTTCTCTTGATTTTGCTTTAGTAGCTAGTAACACTTTGGACACAATTTCCCAGATTCTAGGAACAACTTGTTCGGTGATTCCAAAGGTTAACACACAAGGGTAAACATCAAACACTGAAGAGAGAGACCAGAAAAGCAAGAAGAGAGACAATACCTTCCAGGGAAGTGGAGCACCCAAGGAGAGGAAAATGTCAACCCATGACTAGTATACTCTACCTAGATGAGGCTGAGGCCACCAAAGTTGGCCTGCTATGGATTTAATTCTCTCTAAATTAGCATGATATTACATGAAATATTACAGGCATTAGTGAATTACACTCTCTTAATTTCCAGGTTGTTGGTTGAGAGTATGACACTATGAAATGGGAAGAATTACATTTGCTAAAAAAAAAAAAAAAATCTACCATTATAAATACTAAATTTCCTGTTTCAGCTATGAGCTAATACATTTGGAAATCTGAGTATTGTGAACACATGGAAACAAGTTTCCATTATTCTATACTTAATGATATCTAAAAGTCATGCATTCATTTATCCAATGAAAGTTTAGTTTCTAGTATTCGCCAATCACTGTTCTTGATCTTGAGACATAACAATGAGCAAAAATTGATATAGTCTGTCCTCTCATGGAGGATACAGTCTAGCGGAGGAGAGAGATATTCACACTAATGATTACATTATCATAAAACAAGACAAGTTCTTACAAGAAAAGGAATGATTGATTCCTCTGAGAACATCTAACAAACAAATCTGACCTTGCCTGAGTTGGTAAGGAAAAACTATTACACTCTGAGCTGAAATCTGAAACATCATTATGAGTTAACTAGGTTTACAGCAAGGTGAAGAATATTCCTGGAAAGGGCAGTATCCTGTGCAGAGCCCTGGGGCAGGAGCAGAAACAGATTATTTGAAGGATAAACTGAAAACAGTGAAATTGGAATGCAGAGTGTGAAGGAGACAGCAGGGAAAGTTAAGATCTGGGGGGTAGGCAAGAGCCAAACCAGACGGTCATGATGAGGTTTTGGTCTTTCTCTCCAGACAATGGGAAGATATTAAAAGTTTTTATGCAAAAGCATGCCACAGTCAGTTAGGCATTTGGAAACACCATGGCCAGAGTGTGAATAATGGAGAAGAACAGAGTCGCTTTGGATACAAGAAGGCTGATTTGTCTACTGCAGGGCCAGGAAAGGCCATCGCCAGTGGAGATGGAGAGAAAAGGGCAGATTTGAGTTTTTAGGAGGTCAAACAGCTAGTACTCTGTGATTGCACATGGCAACGGAGGGAGAGGGAGTGTCAAGCACAATGTGCAGGTTTCTTGCTTGTGGAACTGGCTGACATTTGGTGTGTGTTCCTTGCTGTTTCTGAAAGGTCACACATTCCGGTTTTGTATTCTTGGGCAAAATTAAGCTTACGTGTATAACATAAGTTTACATGGTGCTTTCTGTCCTTTTGTAGACTATTATTTCTAATATCTATTGGGTAATTTTCCACAATGTTGTGTGTTTACTTTTTTCCTCAGGTAGCCTGTGTGTGTGTGTGTGTGTGTGTGTATTTTCAATTTCAGATTACTTTACAAAACTTAATGCATTCTTCGAACAAAGACAAATCACATTGAGGAACTACTATTAGTTGCAGAGCAAGTGGAATTGGAAGAGAAAGGACTGGAATTTGCAGGGGACAGTTCCTTAAATTTCTTACAGTTTTATTTCTTTTTAAAAAGTTCCAGTCAACAAACAGAACGGTTCCCAGATCACAACTAAAACATAAGAGGAAGATGGCCATCATAGACTTCCGGGTTGAGGGCGGAAACATTTGCAAAAAGGTTTATCTCATAAGTTTACTGTGGTAGAAAACTATTCCATTCCCAGTGATTAGTTAAATACGTAAGAATAACCCCAAAAATGCCAAAAGAAGTTAAATTTGTGACTTTTCAGAATACTATGAAACACAGTTATTCTTACTGATATCAGGGCAAGCAGTTAGAAGTAGGCTCTGAGATACTTGTTTCCTTAATAGCTGTTATTTATCACCATTCATGAACTCACTTAACCCTTTTAGAAATGATTTTCATTTTTATGGGGTGTTACAGTAAAACAACAACAACAACAACAACAGAAATTCCATCAGCCTATCCCTCCTGCCTTCATTAATCTGTACACTTGATCCTGTACTTGCCACATTTCTCTCTCCAGATGGAACTGGGTAAGCTTTTAGGTCTGGTTTCATAGATTAGTTCTTCTGTTCACTCAATCAGTCCAATTTGCTGTTGCAACTAAAAAGGCCAAGCAAATGGTAGGCCCTCTGAGGAGGAAAATTGAAAATAAATGAACAAGTATCACAGCACCTTGTTACAAAGCCCCCAGGAGCCTGCCCCTAGGGGACAGGGTGCTCCCCGAATCACTACACTTTTAAGGACAATATGAACATGCAGAGAAAGACCATTCAATCAATTGAGAGTTAAGGAAGTAGTTGGAATCAGATCAAAAAATTTGAATGTAGGTGCATTGAAGTCATCAGGAGAGAAAAGTACAGATGAAAAACCAGTGATCGTTGGGCACACCCCCGTTAATTACAGTATAGGGGTTGAGGTCGAGGATTTGGAAACTAAATGGACCTGAATTTGTTCTTACCCTGGCCTCTTATTTAATATAATCTTGGAAAAGTCACCAAACCTCCAAAGTAAAATACTTAACTCTACAGAATTATTACATTGGACACAAAATCTGCATAGTTTTGGTGCAAAGTGTCTACTCAATAAATGCTAAGTACTGTTTTTATGAGAAGACTAAGGATGAAGAGAATTGTAATAATGTCTAGCAGAATTCATATAACTTTGAGGGAGATAAAAAAAAAAAAACGAATTCAGATCTGTTTATCAATCATGGAGTTCTGCAAATGGAAACAGCGAGCCTGTTGTTGAAAGAGGAAAATTTAAGGCATTTCTTTGGCTCTGCTAGACAGTTCCACAAATGCAATTATGTAGCCACACTTACAAATGATTAAGGTGGTCCACTTTATGTTATGTGCTTTTTTACCACAATCAAAAAAATTTTTTTAAAGATATAAAAGAAAAAAGAAACTTAATGCCTCAATGAACAGTATCCAATCAATTCTCGTATTGATGGGGTCAGGGGACACATTTGTGTTTTGTCCATGTAAATATATATAATAAAGAGTTGCAGTGTGACAGATGTTGCATCTGAGAACCTTTATGACTTTTCAAAGTAGAGCTGTACGTACTTTTACTTCACATGGACATTTGAAAATATGGCCTAACTAAAAGCTTCCTATCAGATTTTTTTTTTTAAATGATGAACTGTTGTGAAATGATTAAAAAGGTGAGTACTGAGGTTGATGTCTATGGACAGAGGACAAACAATATATAGAGATTTCTATGCTTACCCTGGCTTGAGTACAATGTTATGTAGCCCAACCCATAATTGCCAGTGTGGAAGATTTCAAAAGCCTTGCTGACATATAGCATCTGACTGTATTTAACTATATAATACATACAGAGTAACACAAAGTCCAGGATGAACTTACAATTTCCTTCAAAGATGAAAAAAAATGGCAAGTTACAAAAAAATGTTTTTTAAGAAATAGGACATATACAAACATACATATTTCAAGGGAAGGTTCAGATTTTGAGGGATGGGTTTTAAATAAGAAGAGTGACAGTTTGTATGATGCCGAGGAGACTAATGGAAACAAAGAGATGGAGTGACAGGGGACCAGGGAAAGTGGGGGTCACCAGCAGGAAATGCCAGAGGCAGATCAGCATCAGGGAGCAGGAATTGCAGGGCAGTCTTAAAACTGGTGAATGCTGGAGCAGAGACGGTTCCATGGGTGCCATTACAATTAAAGGAAATACTTTGTAAAGAGCACTTGGCAAATAGAATCAAAGGAAGCTACTGAGAAACTGGCCAGACGTCTCTGTAACTGACTTCACCCTAGAAAAGGACAGTGAAGGAAAGGTTGGCAGAGGGAGTATAAATGATCTTGGAGGAGTAAACTGTAGTCCAATTGGCTACTATGATTGCAGTTAATGAGGCAAAGACCATGTTGTGTTTAAATTTCTTATAACTTTGACTTTGTGTCCCCATCCCAAGTAACTGTAGCTTAAGCCGGTCATTGTGCATGAGAGATGGAATGCATATCCTATGATCTGCCAGTGGGGCAACAGATAGGACACTAATAGGACAGTAAGGTGAGCCTGAAGTACAATGTGGGTCAGCTCAGCAGTGTCACCACTGTGTATGCAAGATGAACATACTTAATATGAAACCAACTCTAAGGAGCATGTGGAGAATTAAACTTACAGGGAAGATTGGGAGGCCTATTTTTGTTTCTGTTTTTCCAATGCTATCTGAGTCATTCATTTAGTCAACAAATATTTGAGTGTCTAACTCACATACTAGTTGCTGGGGGTGGAAGAACAGGTAAGATAGAGACTCTGTTCTCTTAGAGTTTTAGTTTAATTTTCGTAGAGGTTATCAATACTACATTAGCCATCACAACAGACTGAAGACATCAGAGTGAGAATCTACAGAAGGGAACAGCTATTTCTGATTAGGAGAAGAGGCAAAGCTTCTTAAATGAGGTGCTCCTTAGCAAGGTCTTGAAAGGTGATTAGGAGTTTGTCAAGTGAAGAAGAAAGAGAAAGGCACTCCACTGAAAGGAAAAGAGCTGCATTCTAGAAATTATAATTATAAGAAGCTCTCTGAGGCAGGAGTCCTAGGCAGTGTGGTGGAAGCTAAGGTCTGTACAGTCAACTGAAGATGGGACAGAGATTGTATTGGCCATGCTGTGGAGATGTGACTTTCTCATAAGCGAGGATGAGCCCCGGAAATTTTCAAGCAAAGGGATGATGTGATGATGTTGTATTTTATTCTATTTTTCTGTGTAGATTTTCTTTTAAATTTAAATTCAATTACTCAACATATAGTACATCATTAGTTTCAGATGTAGAGTTCCATAGTTCAGTTGCGCGTAAAGCCCAGTGCTCATCACATCACGTGCCCTTCTTAATGCCCATCGCCCAGTTACCCCATCTCCCCACCCTTTCCCCCTCCAGCAACCCTCAGTTTGTTTCCTATAGTTAAGAGTCTCTCATGGTTTGTCTCCCTCTCTGATTACTTCCCATTCAGATTTCCCCCCCTTCCCCTATGACCCTCTGCGCTATTTCTTATATTCCACATATGAGCGAAACCATATGATAATTGTCTTTCTCTGGTTGACTTATTTCGCTAAGCATAATACCCTCCAGGTCCATCCACGTTGATGTAAATGGTAAGTATTCATCCTTTCTGATGGCTAAGATTGTATTTTGAAAAGATAACTGATCATGTGATCCAGCAGTCATGCTCCTTGGTATCTACCCAAGTAAGTTGAAGATTTATAGCCTTACAAAAACCAGCATATGAATGTTTATAGTGACTTTATTCATAAATGCCCCAAACTGGGAACAACCAAGCTGGCATTCAATAGGTGAATATATAAACAGACTGTGGTAAATGCATACAATGAAGTATTACTTAGCGATACAGTACCTTAAATGAATATTACTAAGTGAACGATGCCAATCTGCAAAGACATGTATGATTCCAACTGTATGGCATTCTTGAAAAGGGAAAATTCTGGAGACACTTAAAAGGACCAGTGGCTGGCAGGGACTATAAGAGGAAGGATGACTAGGTGGAGCGCAGGGGATTTTTAGGGCAGTGAAACTACCTGATGATATTGTAGTGGTGGATACATGTCATTATACATTTGTCAAAACCCATAGAATGCACAATACAAAGAGTAAACTCTAATGTAAACTATGGACTTTAGTTAATAAGAATTTATCAATATTGGCTCATCAATTGTAACATTGGTACTGTATTATTAATATAAGATGTTCATAATAAGGGAAATTGGTGGGGGATAGCAAGAAGGTATATAGGAACTCTCTCATTTTCTGCTCAGTTTTTTTGTATACCTAAAACTGTTTAAAAAGAGTAGTCTATTAATTAAAAAAAAAATTAAAAATAAATGACTTAGGGTGGAGGGGGATTTTGGTCCAGAGTCAGAGATGTTGCAGGCTCTGCATAGGTACCTCCATTAATGTCTAAATAAATTCCCATTAGGAATTCTCAGCAATTATGTATAAGGGAAGATATATATATTAATAGTTCTCAAGAACAATATTTGAACGTGCAGGTTGGCGAAACTAAAATGGAACTTTGAGAGCAGGGATAAGTAAACTACAGTCCCCAGGCCAAACCCAGCTGCCAACTGTTTATGTAAATAAAGTTTCATTGGAACACAACCACACCCACTAATTTACATATTGCTCATGGTGGCTTTTGAGCTACAGCAGCCATGGAGTAGTAGCCGTTGAGACCATATGACCTACAAAACTAAAACATTCATCTGGCCCTTTTACAGAAAAAGTTTACCAACCCCTGCACTAGACCCTTGTTGGGGCTAGCTGCGTATAGCTTTCATGGGATTCCCTCGTCCTAGAATAAATAGTTTTGAGATACAGAAAACTTCTCTGGAAAGAAAAGAAGAAAAAGAAACAACTCCATCTGTGGACAGATCTCTCTGAGAATATCTGAGATCTGGAGCTGGGATTCTGGAGAAGATTTTCCAATTTGATCTATAGAGGTAACGTAGAATTCACGTTGATTCATTAAATAGCTCAATTATAAAACAGATGGAGCAGCATTTTACCTATATCTTATTTCTATTTTAATTACCTCATGGATACACTTTAATTCCTCTCAGTAAAATTATAAAAGCATATTTCTAATGAAACCTGTAATTAAAGAAGTGTCAACAATTAAAGAGGACAACAGAAAGCTGAAGCATTGTTTTTGCTTAACCAGAAACAACATTCAAAAAACAGATTTATATCCTGTTTATCCTCTCAACGGTCTCATGCACAGTTGAGTAGAGGAGTAAAAATGAAATATTTAGAATTTGCTGTAAATAAAATTTAAAGATATTCAATACAAATTTTAATCAGCCGCATGAGGTACAAAAGGACAGCAATAACTTTCATGTATAAAATACCAAACAAGTCTTACTATTGCGAGCGATGATATAAAAATGATCACTTACACGAATAAAAGTACTTGGTAAACTGTATCATTTCAAAATGCTTTCCGTTATAAGGAATGGGCTATCTAAACTGTGGGGGCTTAAAAGTAGAAGTTGAACTTCTGTCACTTAAAGTCTCTAGAAGTTAGTGCTTCCATCATGGGATCAGGGCTTCCGATCGCATCAAGTTCCTCCCTGACATCCTTCGTGCCCCTCCTCCTGCCTCAGTCAAGGTCAGGTAAGCGAAGTAAGTACAGAAAAACCCGCTTCTCCTTTGTTGCCGGGCATTACAACAGAGTTCTGCCCAGAGGGGATCTTGTGCGCTGCCCTCTCATTTTTAGTATTTTTAATGCTCCGGAGCCACGTAGTTAGAGTACACCTTTATGCGTTTCTTTTTTAACAAAAATCAGATGTTGCCTGTGATTTCCATTTTATAAATGGAGGAACAGACAATCCCAAATACCGCTAATAATGATGAAGAGGAAGCTGATAGTTCTTGAACCTGGAGAAAAATCAGTAACCAGTTCTCCTCATTTAACTATAAACCAGAGTGAAAATGTGACATGGAGTGCACTCCCCCAGGCAAACGGACGTGGAAGTAAAGCACTTAGAAAGATGTATATGCCGCATCAGCATTGTTGGAAGAAAACGGGGAAAAATAAGTATATACATATAAACCTACCTACATATAAACCTACCACAGGAACCATTACCACTTGCAGAAATCATAAACAAACAAAAAAAAGGTCTGGAAACAAAGGTGGTTGAAATTATTTCTGAGTTTTGTCCACAAAGAATGCGGAGGAGACATTCTAGTGAATATTTGGAAAGGCTCACGTTTCTACATTTCCTCACGATGTGAATGATGTAAAAGCGAAATGAGAGCCCTCACCCCACACCACCCCCCCTCCTCCTCACCCTCACACAGTCTCTTCCAGTAGCTCTGTATACGCCTGTCAGCCTGAGACTTCACCTGACAAAGGAAGAACCCAAACAGGTGGCTGAAAAGAAATCAGTGAAGCCTTAAACTTTCAAGGAATTCAGACCAGCTGGGGCAATCTAATCTTCAAGTGGGGAGAGAAGCGAAGACCCTGCCTGATGAGTTGCTCTCCAAATGCACAGGAAGGGTCAGCCCTTAGCAGGTGACGGACAGGTAGGCGTGTTAGTCATACCGTTCAGAGTTCACAATTGGAAGCAGTGTTTGAGGGGCATCTTCATGAAGTAATTAAATGGCATGTTCCTCTTCCAACTCTAATTTGCAAACCAGAGTCTAACTCCATGACATCCTTATGCTGGCGCGGTTGCGAGACTTCGGGCTTATACATAACCCCACATAACTGTCAGAGATGTCTTCTCTTGGTTTCAAGTGGGAGTTGTTAAACATAGGGATACACATTCGCAGATAAAAAAATAATGCATCGACTAGAGAGAATTGTAAAAGTTACTGGAGTAGCTCACACCAATTCTGTATAAAAAACGTACACGATTGTACATAGATACTATTTTAGTATGAAAGCACAGCAGGCTTATTTTTCTGGAAGAAAGGTTTCAATTCGGGCTGTGATCTGTTCCCTCAAGAATATAATAATGATAAAACCACCCATCCTTCATAGAGAGACTTACTTCTTTCCAAAGGCAACCTCTCCTCATGAACTTAGATGCAAGTTAAAAATTAATTGCAACTAATTCACGCGACAGAAAAACTTTCTTCGTATTTTAATAGATATGCATTTTGTATGGCAGTGTTTTTCTGGTTTACAGAGGTGGATAAAAATAAAAATGATTTGTATCTAAGAACCCAGGCTACTACAGTCTTCTTCTACATGAGGTTAATTGATTTTCTTGCTGGTAGAACAGCTGTCTGGTGTTCTAGAAGCATTCTTTACAATACTCTGAGAAAAGAAAAAAAAAGTACAACCTATGTGTTTTAGTTCAGTTGGCACTATCCTATGCTAGGCTTTCTTTTCCTGTTAAAAATGATTAAAAATCAAGGTAGAGAAAAATCAAGTTAGTATATCAAGCATCCAGAATACATAAATATTTTTTGAATTCATAGTGTTGAAAGTGTTGAGTTAATTTTACACACTGCAAAGAGATGTTTACTAAGATGGCTTTTAAAATAACATTGAACTCTGGTGTCTAACTGAGAGATTTTTAGTGGAGTAATTATTACAACATTTATAAATATTTTACTTCTTAAATCTAAACCATGAAAGGGAACCCAAATCTGGTGTTCAATATGAATTTCTTAGGGCTTGATCTAAACTGCACTCTCTGATCATGGTCTGAACATCCTGATCATGCCTTTCCTTGTTTTTTGGTATCTAGAGAGTCTGTTTGTCTTATTTTTAAATCGCTAAATGGAACTTAACAAAAGCCTACAGCCTTTTTTATTTTGTTTCTAAAAAACAAAGACAGAGTTGTCTTTTTCGTATTTTCAGTTATTTTTTTTCCAGAGGGTGGGGAAGAGAGGGCTTTTGAGAAAAATAATTAAAACCGATAAAGAATTTTGAAATTCAGACATGCATTTATTAGTCAAGAATTTGCCCTAAAATACGAACTGAGATCACACAATAGCGCAGTTCTAAATGTCCCCAGCAAACTCCTGGGTTATTTAGCAACAGGCAGATGCTCAGGTCTGAGGAGACCTGAAGAGGTGCCTCGGGCCTCTCCCTCAACTTGAATAAACAGCAGCGGGATCTAATCTGGAGGTGGCTGCGGAGCACACCCTCAGTTTCTCTGCACCCTGACTTAGACAAAGGTCACCCTCTAGTGGGGTTGACACGCATTTCAATCTCAATCCCCACTCTAGGAGGAGAAATGTCACTTAGCATGCATTTGAGTCACAAAATGATGCCTTTTGAAAATCAAAGGCAAGTCCAGATTCAGGGATTTTTATCTGGGTGAAATGGACGAAGAGGTAGAAATTATTGCAGAGATTATTGCCCCAGGTAACTGGCCTCACCTGGGATTAAGAAATTTAAAGACCATGAAGCCTTGTCAATGCCCTGTTAAAGTCACCTCTAAGTAAGTCCTAAAATGGCTTTCAATAACGGTGGGAAAAGGGATAGGCTGGTCTTCATTTTAAAATGGGGAATAAAAAACCTCATTCCTCTTGAGAAGTACTACAACTTTACAGCATCTGGATCCCTTCTATAACCTTTATATGTGACTTCTTTTTTTTTTTTTACTAAGTTCACTAAGCCGACACATAGTACATCATTAATTTTTGATATAGTGTTGAATGATTCATTAGTTGTGTATAACACCCAGTGACCGCTTATATTATACACAACCTATGGATTCCCTAGAAATTAAGCCATTAGAAAGCTGGAGCAACTTTTAAAAATTAAATATAGACTCAGTGATATTTTTCCTATGTATCAAACACTTTTGGGGGGCAAAGTGGTTTTTTTGTATGTTAGCTTAGTTTTAGAATAGAAAATAATATACAGGATAACTATGAGGCATAAATTATTATTTTTTATAGTACAGATAAGGAAGCTTAGAGCCAAAGTCCTCAAACTTTGGCATGTATCAGAATCACCTAGAAAGCTAGCTGAAATGGAAGTCTGGGGAGAATTTGCATTTCCACAGGTTCTCAGGTGATGCTGCGGATGCTTGCCTGGGGACCACACTTTGGAAATCTAAACTCAGTGAAAGCTAAACAATCTCATAAACTCTTAAGAACCAAGTTAGCATGCATATGGGACCTTTGCAATAGAAATTCCTTCAGCACAGATATATGATGCATGCACAGTAGGAGCTTAATATATTTTATATTTTAAGTTTTCTGCCTTTGCCAAGCAGAAAGACATAACTATAAAGATACAGTAATTACAAAGACAGTAACTAGATAATGACAGGGACTCTGCACCTGGGAATCTAGAGCTAACACTTTCCCCCATTTCTGGATTGAGTTGTGGAACTTTCTAGTTCTCTATGTGATTGACAAGTCAGTGGAGTTAGGGAAAGGATATAGCACCTTACCAACATGCAGATGGGCCCTGAGTAAATCAATGGTTCTCAAAATTCAGTATCTAGGCCCCACAGATTTTAATTCAATAGTTCTGGGTTGGGATAAGGTATCTGCTTTAATAAGTACCCAGATGATTCTTATGTAAGCAGTATTTTCCAACATGCTTGGAGAAACTCTGGCTTACAGGTTTAACAGGTGTCTGGTTGCATCTGATATGAGAAAAACAATAACAGTGACGATAATCACCAAAGCCCCGTTTCTGTCGGGGCTGCACTTCTGAGCCAGTCTTGGTTGGGGCTGCCCGGGCATGTCCTACCCACTCCCTGTGACTACTTCCTGTGTCAAGTGCAAAACAGAGGTCCGTGCAGAAGTCTACAGAGCTGTACTGTGTACCTGTTGTTGTAACTACTCCAGACTTGGGGAGAATCTCAAGATAGGCAAAGGGCAGAGACTCATCTGCTCTTCTACCCCACCTCCCTGTCCCCTTCTCCCAGCCCTCGCCACTAAGTCATTGCATATACATTACGGGGGCCAGGTTGATACTGTCATACAGAAGCCTGAACATCGAGGGAATGAAGCACATGCCCAGTGGGAGCCTGGGCGGAGCAGAGATTGCAGTGGTTGAATTGGAGTGATTGGGGTGGCTAAGGACCATAATGACATCAGCGGACAGTAAGTGGTCCGCGGAAATGGCATCAATGGTACATCATAGGCAGACTGCCTCTGGCTAGACTGTGCTTCTCTTTGGCTCCCTTCAGAGCCTGGTTATCTGAGTGCCCGGTACCCTGCCAAAACATTTCTACCGTTCTTAACCTCTGATCCCTTGGTTGGTGAAGCAGGTTTGCATCATTTTATGAACGATTTGTCTCACGTATTTTAATTTTACATAGAACATTTCTACTGGTGTTTCTTTTGCTTGGCTGTAAAACTGAGAAGAAGGACTTGATGATCTCTAAGATGCATCCCAGTCCTCAAGATTCCATCCTATTTGGTCTTAGAAAAATGCCCTTGGGTGGGAGCTATAACCACGGAGGAAATAGGATCAGTTTTACTATCTGGCTCTTTTCTGCAGAAGTAGAAATGGAACTTAGATACATGAAAGGATCAGCCTGGAAGTTTCAGAGGCTGCTTCCACCTCTTCTTTTAAGCTAAACTTAGTGGCTGCTAAATAACCTAATAAACTCCTAAGAGGAGAAAGGACTTCCCAAGTGACAGGGAAATCTTACGTCTCTTCATCTAATACCAACCCCTGAGCCTCCCCAAAATAGGGGTGGCGCAAATGGCCCTTTTTGCAGACTGTGGCATTAGCAACTCAGGGGAAAATCTACATCTTTAGTCAAGGTAGGGTAACAAAATGTCCTTGGATCAAACTTTTTTTTTTTTAAAGATTTTATTTATTTATTTGAGACAGAGAGAATGAGAGAGACAGAGAGCACATGAGAGGGGGGAGGGTCAGAGGGAGAAGCAGGCTCCCCGCCGAGCAGGGAGCCCGATGCGGGACTCGATCCCGGGACTCCGGGATCATGACCTGAGCCGAAGGCAGTCGCTTAACCAACTGAGCCACCCAGGCGCCCGGATCAAACTATTTTTGACAGAGATAAATCTGAGTGACATAGGAGCCAGTACCTACAATGAAAGGCAAGACTATGCCAATTAAATTCTTTGGAACCATTTCAGTCCCTGGAGGCTGGGAAGTAAAATGTATCTCTCTGGGGCTTCCTCTGTGTTCGCTGCTTGTTTCTCTTCTACCTTTTCTTTAAAAAGGCCTTTGTCTACGACCTCGGGCTGTCTGGTGACTTAATATTCTCTCTATCAACACCTATTGTCAAATGTTGCCTATTCACATGTTAATTTTCATAAAGACTCACGGGGAGAGGTAAAGTGGTAAGAAAATCTATGAGAAGTAAGCATAAAGTGCCTTTTTTTAAATGGCTTTCCAATGTCTCGGGTGCTCAAAGCCCTGTTCCTGCTGCTACCTTGATTAAAAGCCATCAGTGGCTCCCTGCATCTTCAAGTACAAACTCGAAATTTCTTTTGACATATGATACACAGAAATTGCCTTAACCAACCATCTCATCCATCCATGTATTCATTCAAACACTAACAGGTGGTTATGGAGCAACCATTGTGTGCCAACTGCCTGGTAAGATTATTTTTCTTTGATTCCTTCTACCTCACCCCCCAGCACATGACACTTTCTTATTACCATGTTTCCCTCTACCCACAAGTTCTTATCTTCAACAACTGCAACACTTCAAGCCTCTCATCATGCCACCTACTCCACAAATCCCTCTACAATGTCCCAACTGTATTGAAAAATTCTCTGAGTTTTCCCAATAATGGTCCTATAATCATATTATACTAATACTGGCCATGTTCTGAGTCATGCCATATTTACTACTACATATGTTTTATCTCTAAATCTGGATTACACACTCTTGGTTTACAAAAAGAATATCTAGTACTTGCAAATGGTAACTTGCAAAATCAATCTCATTGCTGGTTGTCTTGAAGAATCCATTGAGGCTACAATTAATTATATAAATTGTAGCCCTATAACCAATGTGCACAATACAGCCTTATCTTCTGATTTTTCACCTTCTATTAAAATAGAGGTGGTGTTGGAATTATAGTCCCAATTCCAAAAAAAATGTATTATTTTAAAGTTATGACTACTATCTAGGAAATGACAGATCACACTCACTGTTCAAAAGAAACATTAAAAAAATCAGGGTCAGAGAAAACTAGGTCCTACTACTTCATTTTTTGTTAAAACAATTGCTTGAACAAACTTTATGACTTTCCTTCAAAATTCTAATAACGTTAAATGGCAAGTGACAATATTATGTTAAATTTCATTTAGTATTTTAGTGATATGATTCCTAGTTTCCTACTATTAAATTTTGAAGGTCACTTGGGAAAAAACTAAAATCCAACAAATACTAGTGTTTAATTGTTAACAGCTTTCAATTTTCCCGGAAAAACAACTTACACACCGTTACTGGTCTTTGTGGATCTGTGGGAATTGATGGTAGCACTGGAAAATCAAGATCGTTCTACATTTCAAAATGAGAAAAAATGGCTCTTTTAACTATATGCCAGTTATGTCAATGTATACTCCGAGCAAAAAATCTAGACTTGATTATCAAAAGATATGGTTTGCGAGTTAACGAAAGTAGTCAATATCCATAAAACCTAGAAATGTACACTAGAAGAAATTATTCGAGACTCTCATAATTTCTTTCAAGAGGGTTGCCAGATTGTGGGTAGGAATCTCAAGGCAGGTATAGCATGAGACCTCCGACTAGGGAATGTACCTGTTGGAAGTGAACAATGGCTTGTATGATCACATCTAAAGATCTTGAATCTCTATCAACGTTAGCAGAATTGATAGTGGCCTGACATAAAGTTCCATATTTTTTATCCAATCTTCTTTAACACTTTTCCTAGAGAATATGAGATATTGAACAAGTTGAAAATACCATGAGGCTAAGAGTTTCAGTAAATACATCAAATGATAGAATCTCGATCTAAAACGATTCTAAGAAGTTGGAGTGATAGGTTTTAGATATAATAAAATGATATTCACAGAGAAATAAAAGTGAAGTCCTGGCCTTGGGTCCAAATTCACTCTTCACAAGTACCTCCTGGGACACTCATGGAGAAGAAGGTCTGAAACACATCAGAGGGGTGTAGCTGCCAGTAGGCTCAATGACTCAACAGAGGGATATGACTGCCCAGCCTAGAAAATTCAACCTTCAGCTCTACTTGTAACAAGTACTTTTTTTAAAAAAGATTTTATTTATTTATTTGACAGAGAGAGAGAAAGCACAAAAGCAGGGAGAGCAGTAGAGGGAGAGGGAGAAGCAGTCTCCCTGCTGAACAGGGAGCCCAAGGCCGGGCTCGATCCCAGGACCCTGGGATCACGACCTGACCCAAAGGCTTAACCATCTGAGCCACCCAGGCGCCCCTGTAACAAGTACTGTTAAGACGGCACTTCTCTGAGCATTCACTAACTAGATGACCTACTTGGGAAGTAGATTGGCAACTGTAATGTTGGCGGGAATCTGCTGGCTCAGAAATCTCTTCTGAATAACACTCAAAATTGTTCCTAATTCAACTCATGACTTCGTAAGGATATGACAGAGTCCAATGACAAGAATAAAACATACATTTGTCCTAATGGATCATTTGAATCTACATGTATCTTGTCTGTCTTAAGGCATATGTGAAAAGAATAACTCCATTCAGTTCTTCACAAATCAGTCCAGCCCACACCTATCCTTATGGCTTCAGTTCTTAGTTCCTCACTCTGAGATGTTAGATGATGTGAAAATAACATGGGTATGAAAGAGAAGATAACATTCTCATTTTATATAGTTCCATATGGCTCCAACAGCAAGGGCCAATAAATAAAACTAATCATGTAACAAATTTTGGCGTCATATAAGAAAGAATTTTCTATCAGCTGTCTGAGATGGAGTGTGTAGTCATAGAAGTTCATCATCAGAAGGGAGAAAACCGGGGCGCCTGGGTGGCTCAGTTGGTTAAGCGACTGCCTTCGGCTCAGGTCATGATCCTGGAGTTCCGGGATCGAGTCCCGCATCGGGCTCCCTGCTCGACAGGGAGTCTGCTTCTCCCTCTGACCCTCCCCCACTCATGTACTCTCTCTCTCTCTCATTCTCGCTCTCTCAAATAAATAAATAAATCCTTAAAAAAAAAGGGGGAGAAAATCATGTGTCATTAATGTGTTAGAAAAGAGAGGTCAAGAATTTGATGAATGGTGTTGGAGGTGATATTATGGGATGAATGTTTGTGCCCCCTTCCAGTTAATAGGTTGAAGTCCTAATCCCTAATGTGATGTTATTTGGAAGTGAAGCCTTTGGAAGGTAATTAGGTGTAGGTGAGGACATCCCCTCATGATGGGATCAGTGTCCTTAAAAGAGGAGGAGACATGAGAAATCTCTCTCTCCATGCACTCGTACTGAGGGAAGGTCATGGCAGCATACACTGAGACGGGAGCCATCTGCCAGTCAGGAAGAGAGGTCTCACCAGAAACCAACCATGCTGGCACCCTGATTTTGGACTTCTAGACTCAAGAACTCTCAGAAATAAAGGTCTGTTGTTCAAACCACATAGTCCATGGTATTCTGTTATAGCAGCCCGAGCTAAGACAGGTGGCTGTCTTCTGATGACTCTATCACTTTCATATTGACAGAAGCAAAAACATGCCTTTTTTTTTTTTTAACAAAATGCCACTATGGTTTAATTTATTTCATCTTTAAATGTTAGTCTTTTGACAGTATTATAATAATCTATCTCCATGAAATACTATCTTATAAGCTTGATTTTACTTTGACTGCTAAAAAAGTTCATTAACTTCCATTTCACTAGGAATTAATATAAAGTTCTAGGTCTATCTATCTATCTATCTATCTATCTATCTATCTATCGCTATGTAAAGTATCTAAAGCCCTGATAATCCTCTGATTTCACCTTGAACCAAGTCCTCCTTTCTTAGCCCACTCCAGCCATGTTGGCCTCCTGACCCCAAAGTCCTCCTTATACTTCTTCATCCATTCCAAAGACTTCCCTACCACAGGGCCTTTGTATTTGCTATCTCCTTTGGGTATGCATTACTCTGAATGCTCTTCCCCTCTTCCACAAGACCCACACTGCTTCTTCATGTTCTTCATGTCTCTGCTCAAATATCCCCTAAGTAGGCTTTCAGAATCACCCTTTATAAAATATACCCCTCCTCTTTCCCTTGACATGCCCTATCTTGTTTACATTGCTTTATTTTTCTTTTGCCAGTAGTCACTGTGTGTGTTTCTTTCGATTTGTTTACTATCTGTCTCCTCCACTAGAACTTAAACTTTAGGATAGCAGTGATTCTGATTTATTCACTGGTATCCTAAGCACCTAGAATGGTCTTTAGCTAGTATTTGAAGATCATTTGTTGAATAAATTTAAAGTATTAAAAAAATTCGAAGTCAGCATGTTTGGTACTTCGTGCAATTAATTATTGTCTTGAAAGATAAAAGATAGCATTACTTCACCCAAACCCCCATTAAGAATTTATGCCTTACAATTCTAATATAGTAATCTTAACTTTCAGACCAAAATATAAATTAGGTACATTCCTTCTCCAACACTATTTGTTAATAAAGATTATAAAGCTGGAGGCCTTAAATCAGGGACATTTGTTATACAAAAACAACAAAATAAACATTGTGTTTTGTGTATTTAATTTACATTAAAATAATTTCTAACTAAAATAAATACATTTTGTGAGTCTCCAAATAAATCACAGAACATGTAAGGGAAAACATAAACCAAACTTCCCGCTCTAATTTATATAATGCTTAAAAATGAAAAGAAAAAACCCCACACAAGATAATGTCATATAGAGAGATTTTCTAGCTAGTTGAAAAAAGGGAAAGTCATACCACAATCTGTTGTACTTCCAAATATTTTTTTTTTTAAGATTTTATTTATTTGCGAGAGAGAGAATGAGAGACAGCATGAGAGGGAGGAGGGTCAGAGGGAGAAGCAGACTCCCTGCTGAGCAGGGAGCCCAATGCGGGACTCGATCCAGGGACTCCAGGATCATGACCTGAGCCGAAGGCAGTCGCTTAACCAACTGAGCCACCCAGGCGCCCGTACTTCCAAATATTTTAAAGACCCAAGTGACTAGTGCCTTTCACTTGGCCAGCCAGGGGAAAGACCAAAGCTTGGAAGCCACCTGAGCATAGGTTCCCTCTATCAAGAGTTGTTCAGTGTTCTGAGCCCTGCAGGAAAGCCAATGGCAGACACATGCTTACATAGATTTCTTGGTCAAGTTCACAGCAATGAAGAGCCTCTCTATTCTTCACTGGCAGCAAAGGGGTGGGCATTTCTCTGTAAATATTCAATTCACAACCCAATGGCTTGAAATCACAGTTAAAGTCTCCCATCTCCAGGGAAATACACCAACACAAGAGTCACTGAGAGAGCCTGCCAAGGAGTCAGCACTGGGGAGAAATCTGCTAACTCCTGTCCTTTTGATTCTGCTGATTGCAGTTGACGCCGAACACAAAACAGTATGTGCTGTCGATCTGGGTAGAGAGCAATATGAGGTACCATATTGTACTGTAAATATAGTATTCTAGATCATTCCATAGCTACAAGACTTGAATAAACTCAAGGAAGCCAAAGCCCAAATGGTAGGGTCATTTTGTCTGATTCCTAATAGCACTCTTAAACTTGAAAAAGCTTGTAGAGATGCGTGCTTATTTTGAGAGGGCCAAGTTACAGAGTGCTGCATTAAATCTCACCCAGTAATGCAATGTTTTGGAATAGCATGCCTTTTATAGGAAATCGGTAAATCTTCAGGGAATGAATCTTCAAATCCCATTGTGGAAAATCTCAACTTTTTGAGTGAGTTTGAGATTCCAAACAATACATTCACTAATTTATTATAACAAAATAGTTTTTGTTAGGGGCATTATACTCAAGTAAAGTAGAAGGCAGGTATCATTGCCTTTTTCACTCCACATGTTTTAAGCTACCCATTCAAAGACTAACAAAAGATACAACCTTAGGTCACACATATAAATACATTGCCAACTGAGCCGCTGTTGCTCATCCGTGTGGTTATGGGTAACATGGCTGAAGACATTTTAAAAATGGCAAAATCGAAACAGCTTCACCCAGAAGACACTGTTGTAAATGCTCTCCTAGTTTGATGGAGATAACCATAGTGTAGTCAACATAATTTTAATGCTTTTTTACACTTCAATACCTATACACTTTCTATATGCTTCAATACCTGCTGGCACTCAGCAATGTGCCTGTTTTCATTGAACTGCGCGGTATTAGCAATTGTCACATTTCATTTTCCCAAATCTGTATCATGTCAAATCCTACCTCCTGCCTTGTCATATTTTTTCTCTTTCCCTGAGGAATATTTTCATGCTAGTCAACGAGTTGTACTTGGGCAGGCTGCTGACACAGCCATGGGGAACATCTCTTAGTGCTATGCCAAACAGGCACCCCGACTCCAGCCTCTAGCCTTTTGTCCCTTCATGAAAAGGTCAGGGGTTGTCTCTCAGACTACCAGCTGCCATTTCTCCTTCTCATCACAAGGAGAGTCAAATACAGGGCAACTGGGTATGTTGGAAGTCTGTAAAATGCACGGAAATGAGAGCACTTGGCTTTGGAAGTTTGGTGGGGCTGGAATATGAAAGAGCAATCAGCGGGGACATGGAAGGTGCAGCACAGGGACCTGTGATTACAGTAATAGCACATTGTTTTACCTGCAACAAAATCAAAGACATATAACATTTCCCAGCCAGTCATCCCCAGCTGTGGCAAGGCCAGCAGAAAGTCAGGAAGAGCTTTTGGTATCACTGATTGGAGTAAAAGGGTTGGTCGACTCAGCCAGACCCAACGTGCCAATATTAATATGTAATCTGCCCAGCCTCTTGGATTTAATAGTATTTTTTAAAAAGATTTATTCATTTATTTGAGAGAGAGAGCCTGAGCACAAGCAGGGAGAGGGAGAGAGAGAATCTCAAGCAGATTCTCCACTGAGCACAGAGCCCATCTCAGGGCTTGATCTCATTATTCTGGGATCATGACCTGAGATCATGACCTGAGCCAAAACCAAGAGTCAAATGTTCAACTGACTGAGCCACCCAGGTGCCCTGGGATTTAATAGTTTTTTAAGGGCCTACTTCTTTTCCTAAAACGGTATAATACTTCAGTTATGAGCTTTAAACTGGAATGGTGCAGGAGTCTGTGTATAGACACTTCAGATGTGGAATTTGATCCGACCTCTTTGCATCCCCATTTCCTCTCCAGTTTTAATTTACAGTAACATACTTATCCTCCCAAAGCAGGGGCAGACCAGGGTGGGAGGTCTAGTAAGAGGTCTGTCTCATCAGAAATCATGTTTCATTACTGACATCGTTTAGAATGGTAATAAAAAGCAGAGTACATTTTAGTTGGTTTTATTGTGGTTATTTCTTACATCTCTACAGACAAGGCACTATCCTGTTGCCTGAGCCCAGGGACCACTTCCACTGACCTGCCTTATTCCCCAGTGGGTCTCAAAGCTTCTCCACACTTCAGGGCTCTCATTTGCATGTGACAATTTCAGTACCTGCCCCTATTACCTCCCAGAGTTGTGAAAATGAATCTGATAATGGTGAGAAAGTGTTTGTTAATTGTCAAGCAAATTGCAGCAGTTAAGTTCTTGATTATCTTGGGGTGTGGTTCCACAAACCAGGGAATGCCAAAGATTGCCAGCAACCACCAGAAGCCAGGAGACAGGCATGAGGCCGATTCTTCCTAGAGCGTCCAACTCGCTCCCGCATGTCCTAACCCTATCTTTGCTCCTGGTTTAGAATAGTCCTCTAAACCATAAGTGAGTAACAATGATGGGTGATTGACCAGCTCAAGAGCCAGCTTCTTCATTCTCTGTGCTTATTCTAAAGCAGAGTATCTCAACCACTGACATTTTGGACCAGATAATTCTTTGCTGTGGGGGCTGTCCTCTGCACTGAAGGTTGTTTAGCAGCATCCCTGGTCTCTACCCATGAGATGTCGTCAGCATCCTTGTCCTGAGCTGTATCAATCAAAGGTGTTCCCAAATATTTCCTAAAGTCCCCTGGGCGATTAATGACCACTCTAAAGCAATGTCACTATTTAGGAACTAGATGGGCAAAAGGTGAAGTAAAGGAATCCAGAAGGGTTTTTTGAAGTATTTAGTTCCCAAGAATCTCAAATTTACTTTTCTAGGGAAATAATTCTACATTTTTAAACTGCTTAGATGGAGTTTAATTTGACCTTGAGTGAGAATTAGTATTTTAATATGCCAAGGTGATAGCAGTACCCCTGGGTTCAATATAATCACTCCTGGATGGTAATTTCCCCCGTCCAGATTCTCCATGTATCTGCCATAAAGTGATGCTTCATGTACACAATATATAATTGGCATTTTGTGAGCCAACAGCTCTCATTGTTCCATTTTGGTTGGGTTCATACATTCTACAATATATATGAAAGCAGTAGGGCGGAATGGCTTAGATCAGTAGGACTAAACAGTAGACTGGATGATATGACTCTGCTTTTGGCTTATGTATTCCTTCCATTAATTCTATTCTTTTCCCTCCCTGCTTCATAGTTCAGTCATAGGGAATATGAGTTAATGAGTTAATGAAATTTGAGTTGACTACCAAAAAACTCACACAAAAGAAAAAACAGAGAAATAACTTAAAAATCCCCTGTATCTGCCAATTATGTGCAAAACCTTACTTGGCCAAAAGCTATAAATCCATGAAGCCTCTAAATGGCATGATCCATCAACTGAAAATGTTGGTCACTGGGACCATTGCCTTAGATTATGATAATAGTAATAAAAGGAAACTTTGCTGTCAACTCCCAAAATGTTCTAGAAGACAAGGGCAACTTCCATTACTTGCTATATGTTCCCACTCTTCCCCTGATAGAATCTCTATTTACCAAATCAATGTTTTACCCTACAGATTCCTAAATTATGGAACTGAAGATCACATAGCTGGATCAGCATATAAAACAAAGCCTACTGAACACATATAGAAGCTTTTATTTCTTGAACAAATCTATGGAGATTATGTTTCCAAAAGTCATGAGGCTCGGTAATTTGAAAAACAGGTCTCAATAGCCATTGATCCAGATCTATATTTGTATAACCAGACGCTGTACTAAATGGCACACTGTATTTCAAATGTAAGATATTCAATATGGGTAATAAATATCAATATTAAAAAATGATCATTGCAAGAGGCCCACCAAGTCAAGGTACATGTTGTATGTTTCCTGATGATGTTCTTCGCGGGGCAGACCTATATCTTGTGCTATAGTCAGGTGAGTGACCACACATCCTTCCTCTTTCTCTTTCTGTCTCTCCCTCCCTTTCTTCCAGTGTTTACTGAAGGCTTGCATGAGTCAGAAATGGTGCTAGATGTTCACATCTAGACCTAAATAAGTCACTCTGCCCTCAAGGATTTCACAAACTGTGGGAGAAACAGATATATAACGGACTTTTGCAACATGTGGTTAGCAGCATTATGACAGAAGTAAGTAAAAGATGCAAAATATACACAGAGGATGTGGATAGGAGAAAGTTTTAGGAAGAGTGTTGACCAACATCAAAAGCTGCAGAGAAGGCAAGTGATGTGAAGACTATACTGGGCTCACAATGTAATTTGACTTGGAAGCAGGGTCTTTGCAGATATAGTTAAGTTAAATTCAGGTCACACTGGATTAGGGTGGGCCCTAAATACAAGGATTGCTATCCTTATAAGGAAAGGACACATGAAGACATGGACACACTCAGGGAGGAGGAGGCCATGTGAAAACAGAGACAGAGACTGGGGTGCTGAATCCACAAACCAGGGAATGCCAAGGATTGCCAGCAACCACCAGAAGCCAGGAGACAGGCATGAGGCCGATTCTTCCTAGAGCGTCCAAAAAGAACCAACCATGCAGACACCTGGATTTTAGATTTATGGCCTCCAGAACTGTGAAGAAATAAATTCCGGTTGCTTTAAGTCCCACCATGTGTGGTAATATTGTACAGCAGCCTAAAGAACCCAACACCAGGACTGATAGGAGCTTTCTCTCTGGTATCCTATTTAGGCATATCCTCATCAAAAAGGAGAATTTCCCATCTCAAACATGACAGTCCTTACTTTATGGAGCTAGAAATGCCATTTATTACTCTCTAGGAATTTTTGTGTTTATCCTCTCATTTTAAATACGCAAGAGATAATGTGCAAGCTCTTCTCAAGTGCCCTAAATTATGATAGGATTTACATCTCTGTCTCTTTGTTCCAAATCTTTTTCTAGCCACCTATGTGGTGCTGAGTTAATACAGACTATGATTAATATTTATAAGGAAGCTGCCTGTTCTACTGTTTAGAGCCATGGTTGGTCACCTTCACTGCATTTGAGAATCACTGGAGAGCTGTTTTAAATACTGAGACCAGAATGTTGGTTCCTGGAGATTCGGATTTAATTAGTCTGGTGTGATATTTGGTCATACTTAAAAAAAAAAAAAAAGTCTCCCCAGGGTTCCAGAAGTGCAGCCGCAGTTTGAGAACCACCAATACAGAGCAAGGCTTTACTAGAAGCCCATATGCTGAAACAAAGAATGTTAAATGATCCCCTGAAGGTGCGAAATTGAAAATACAAATAAAATCCAAGAATGAGCTCTAAGTTTACTGAGTCAGTTATAAACTCATGCAGTGTTTTACCCCAATATGATTTCAATAGAAACGGGGGAAGTAAAAGATCATGCAATGTGACCTGGATCAGAGAGTCAGCAATATCATTGATTTGGGGCCATAGCTGGGGGGAGAGGGAGTCATCCTTACAGAGTAGCGGAAATAAGGGGTGAGGATTTAAAGACAATAAGAAAATCACTATCATCATGCTACCCTTTGGGGACCCTTTCGGGACAAACCTCTCCAGAATAACCAACCAAGCAGAAGCAAAAAATAGTCACTTTTGTTCCCAAATGCGTTCTTCTAGAAATGATTATATTGCCTTTTTTACATTTTTAAGTGTGGATTTAAATTTAAGTATCTTGTTATACAAATGAGGTACTTCTAAGTACAAAATTGAGACCATGTCTTCACAGTCTAAAATATCTTTCTTATGTCCTCTTTGATGCCCACATTTATATTTTATTGCTTACGCAATTTTTTACGTGAAAAATTACGCAAAATTTTACGTCAGCAGGGAGGTCTCTAATTGCACATAAGATAAATATCTGTTA
Organism: Mirounga angustirostris; assembly: GCF_029215605.1. NCBI lineage: Eukaryota > Metazoa > Chordata > Mammalia > Carnivora > Phocidae > Mirounga > Mirounga angustirostris. Next base: position 9,933,120 of record NW_026991711.1, on the reverse strand, counting down.
TTTTTAGAACCGTGCATCCTTAAAAAACATTTTACTCCAAAAACAGTGAATCAAGCATTAAAAAATGTGAATATCCACATAGAAAGAAAATGTTTTTAAGGGTACATTTACATTGATTTTTATTCTCGTGAATTTGGCTACATTTGTGATGGCAGAATCCTTTATGAATGACTGAATCTGACCAGAACTTTTGTCCAAACCACTCGCTATGGACTAATGTGTGTTGACATATTCAGAATAAATATCAGTAGTTTGTCATCTTTGCCATATATGTGTATATCCATCTTATCACAATGCATATTAGTAAAGCTTGAAGGTACTCAAGTATTTTAACTGGAATATTAAGTATTGTCTTACAAATGGGTTTTAGTAAAACAAACATTTGAGGGGCGCCCGAGTGGTACAGTCAAGCATCAGACTCTTGGCTTCGGTTCAGGTCGTGATCTCAGGGTTGTGAGATCGAGCCCCGTGTTGGGCTCTGTGCTCAGCACGGAGTCTGCTTGGGATTTTCTCTCCCTATGCCCTGCACGTGCTCTTCCTCTCTCTCTCTCTCAAATAAATAAATAAATCTTTAAAAAAAAAATAAACATTTGAATAATACATGACAGGTTAATTTGTATTTGATAATTAAAAAATAAATATTACATTTTAAAAAGAATTAGCCTGAAGTATTGGTATTCGTCCTATTGGCTAACCTCAGAGTTAAGAATAGTTAAATTATCAATAAGACAAAACATACCCCTCTAATTATTTTCTTGTATGAAGTTTCTGTAACTACAAGAAAGCATGTAAATTATATATTGATATGTAATTACTATTAAATTGCATAGTCTAAAATACCATGTAAGAAACTTAAAAAAAAACTAAAATGACTTAATGTGATGGTTAGATATCAAACATGATGCTTTAAATTCTTTTTGTTGATTTGGAGAATGTGGACAGAATACACTGCATTTCTAAACAATCCAATTAATAGTATTCAAATATTGCAGTGTGCCGGCAACATTATCTAGAATCAAATAATAACATAGAACGATCAAGGAACTTACTGGGGAAATACACAACAAACAGTGAAAAATATAGAAACAGGCTTGAAACCAAATGAAAATAAAAACAATGCATCAAAGTATTTTTCAATGGCCAGTATACAGATTTCCCCGACGATTTGAAGGTGGAGTTGGTTTCATGAAAACTTTCGTATGCCAAAATGGCGTTAACACAAACAATTACCATTAATGTACATGGGAAAATGTCTGAGCATTCCCAGACCCAAAATATCACCTCTCTTAGGCTTCCTGATACTTTAGGACACATCTTGCTAACAGCTGCACAAAATAAAAGGCGATAAAACCCAGATGCTCACAGATATAGTAAAACCTCTCTGGTGGCCAATCCTGAGAGACTGAGTGTAGTTCCCAGGGAAGGAGATGGCAGCCCCACTCTCATTGCTTGGGCCTCTACAATGGCTTGCTACAAAACCAACGCTGAATACTGTTTTCATTTTTGCCTTTTTTTTTTTTTCGTAAAAGTGAAAATTCTCTTCGAATTTCTTTCATGGAGTGAAAACAGGTACTAAGGTAGGTCTTGTATAAAAGCGAAGCCGTGTAACACGAACTTTAGAAAAGCATGGGGATATTGTAATCCATATCGGGTCTAAGGAATTTAAGAGGATGCTTAGAAGTGCGTATCGTAACATATCTACAGTGCAGAAGGATGTTTTGGTGCAATCATCATGGATCTTCATACTTCCCCACCAGGTGGAAAGAGTCCTCTCAACAGGCTCAGCCTCAGTGGGTACGTCATTAGCATGCGTTAACATTCTAGGGCTCCACTTGCACAAAGAGGGTTTAAAGAAGCCTCAGCAAATACACTGAGGCTAGTAAGACACATGAGGAAAAGGTTAATGGGGTGTGTTGCAAAGTTTTAATTATTTAATATGATAAACGACCCTTTATTTTTTCAAGTATTGACCTGAGAGAAAAGTTTTCTCATTATGGCTAGGCTAAAAATCAACAGAAGACCATTAGTAGATAATTATCGTTTATGTGGACCAATTTTACTAAACAGTAAGTCTATTCACACGAACAAAATGAAAACTTTGAACATGACATAGAGACCGTCAATGAAATTACATTCACTCATAATTTTGGACTTTAGACATACATCTTTTTACTCAATCAGGGATGTTGTAATACTGAATATTTACTTGGTCCCCAAGACATAACATAGAGTCCAGTTCTCTGATCTATGAATTTAAGGAATGGGCTGACAGACATTGTCAGGTAAAACTCAGTTTTTCAACTTGAGTTTTGAGAACTCTAGGCATTCCACATATTTGATTTTAACTTCTTTTTTCAAAACACATTTTAATGACTTTCAAAATAAAAATCTAAAAAAATAATTTAAAGGGAACCAACCTTTAAAAAAATTCTCAAATTGTTAATTAAGGATTTGTACCACTATGATTTGCATATACATTTATTAAAAAATAATGTTATCGAAAAGATGCCTTCCTTTGATACATTTCAATAAAATAAATGAGAAACAATACATTAAAATACGGCAGCACATTCACATTCGCAGGGAAGAAGAGGTGCTGTTGAAATAGGGCATGGATTATTGTGTTGATAAGGACAGGGAGATGCTCCCCAGACCAGAGACAGTCGACTGCACCACAAGAAAGTTTCTAAGGACTGTAGAATGCCAGAAGGTTTTAACTGCAAAATCAAAAGCTAACTGACTCTTATTTAATAATTAATCTACCACAGTTTCATATAATTAGCACAGTCATCTTTGAATGGAGAAACAAAAATTTTCCAATACTGCTCCACACAGATATGCCTTCTGAATAACCTCTCTTACCCCCCTGTATGAGGACAGAACTTTCCATGTAGAGGAGATGCAACATTACATTTTGGAGTGAGTGCTCTCTTGTCTCTTCTCTCAGGATGGAAAAGCTTTGGTTTCTATAATTACTTCCCATTTATCCTTAGTTGAAGGTGGGTGGAATTTTCTACTAATTAAATTTGATTTCTCTCTAATTGGCAAGCTTAAGAAAATGACAGGAATAAATTGTACATGTTGCAACCAAAATAAGGTTGGCGTAAAACAGATATATTATGTCACTTAATGAAGCAATATTAAGAAAAAAGAATCCACAAATCACTCAGGTTAAAAGCATAAATAAATTGTAGCATGACACAAGTTAGAAAATAAGACTTCCCTTTTATTGGACACAGTTTTGAAAGAAGCCTGGGAGGGGTACCGCTGGCTAGAATTGAAGATAATTTTCTTGTATAGAGGAGGCAAAAGGGACTCACTGAAGACCCTAAATAAGAGACTATTCCTAAATAATGACTTTGGCTTAGTTCTTTATAATCAGTCTATTCATTGTTGGTTTCTAAACATTAAAAAAAAAAATACAATGCAGAAGAGACTACTGGGACTTCATGAAGCTATTGTCTTGGATTAAGGCACATTCTAACAACTGTTAAACTTTAACTGTGATACCCACTGGTTTATACCAGTATATGTTCTTGCATTTCCTTCTCTCCACATCCAGAAGAAAAGGATTTTATTTATTTTTTTAAAATTTTATTTATTTATTCATTTATTTGAGAGAGAGAGAGAGCATAAGTGGGGGTGGGCAGAGAGAGAGGGAGAGGTAGACTCCCCACTGAGCAGAGAGCCTGACACGGGGCTCGATCCCGGGACTCCGGGATCATGACCTGAGCAGAAGGCAGGCAGACGCATAGCCAACTTAGCCACCCAGGTGCCCCAAGGAAAGGATTTTAAAACTCAGCATAATGCTTTAAGACCTACTGGATCATAAAACTTTTAATGCAGGGAAATCCCTTTGAAATTCTCTAGCCTAGCTTCTGCATTTCACAGATGTGCAGTCAGATGCTCTGGGAGAGGATGCTCTCTGCCCACGGCCACTTAGCTAATAGGAAATCTAATTTATAACTAATGACAAGCGTATGCTCTTTTGTTCACACCAAACACTTGTGAGCATCATTTGCCAGTGGTATAGGTGAATACAATTTCACAAAACTTGCAGATGAACAGAATCTGAGAGGAAGAATGAATATGTTAGAGATGGTCACATAAGAGTTTGAAGGAACAAGGGTGCCTGGAGGGTTCAGTTGGTAGAGCGTGTGACTCTTAATCTTGGGGCTGTGAGTTCGAGCCCCATGTTGGATGTAAAGACTACTTAAAAATAAAATCTTAAAAAAAGAGGGTTCGAAGGAACGCTGACAGGTTAGAATGAAGGGAGAAAATGGCAAAAAAAAAAAAAAAAGGGCGGGGGGCGCCTGGGTGGCTCAGTCGGCTAATCATCTGTTTTCGGCTCAGGTCATGATCCCAGGGTCCTGGAATCGAACCCTGCACTGGGCTCCCTGCTCAGTGGGGAGTCTACTTCTCCCCACCCCGCCCCGCCTCGTATTCTCTCTCTCGCTAACTCTCTCAAATAACTAAAATATTGAAAAAAAAAAGGAAATGGCAAAAAAAAATTTTTTTTGACAAACACGGATGTGAAATTTTCCTCTAAATTGACCACACATATGTGCACCCAGCACTGTGCTACAGTTGCAGAATGGTGAAGGTCAAACTCAAGGAAAGCTCATGCCAAAACAACTGATTGCCAGAGAGACTAATTTAACTGGATCTCATGAACACAAGTGAATGTCTATCTCGGTGACAGCAATGGTCCTACTGCGTTTACTTTGAAGCCAGAAGACGTGTGCTAATGTTCTAACTCTGTCACACTCATGACTACTACCTGAGTATCCTCCGTAATGATTTTTAACCAGATGCCCTCTCCACTAGATTATAGAAGGTACGGGGGCAACATCATTCTTGTTCCATTCCCTCCTGAGTTCCAGGATTTTGCCCTGAGCCCAGCACATAGTAGGTCCTCCATTAGTACCTGTTGAATCAGTTAGTAAAGTATGTGACTTACCCTCTCTGAGCCTTGGCTTCTCATTTGTAAAATTAAGAACCTACAGTTGCTGCTCTGAGTGTAAAATGAGAAAACTTGTGGAAGTGCTTTGGAAACTCCAAAGTGCGATGGATAACTAAGAAATTGCTACTATTATCAATAAACGCTACCAATGAGGCTTAAAGAAACAGATGATTTAACACCAAAAAGCTGAGATTGGTGAAATGTTATAGTTGTTTTTAATTATTTGCAGAAGTATTGTATTAAACAGAGATTGGACCCACTTCATATATTGCTCCAGAGGGTGGGCGAGGGGCCAACTGGCCAGACAGATGTGTCTTAATGGGAGGGCAATCTGTCATTAGAGTGTATTCTATAATTCTCTATCAGTGGAAATCAGTTGACATTCCAGAATTTCTCAATGTAGGGGCTTAGAGGGTAGAGCAGCCTGGTGGGAGGGTGGGATAAGGGGTGAGAGATCCATCTGGAAGCAAGTCCAGTTCATTACATAGCAAGCACAATGTTTTACTTAACTTTCATATGTGTTTATCAGGGTCAAAGGAACTGAAGGAGATGATGTTGGTTCTGAAGTCCTGCCTACCCCCACCTCTACTCCCATCTCTGGCCACACTTTGACACCACCATTGGTGGAAATGTTTAAACAGAGGCTAATATGGATGATCAAGGGAATCTTGAATTGGGCAAGAGTGCACCTTTGAACTTTAAGGTCACATTCAACAGCAAATCTCTGGATATAAGCTAGAGAAAGTAAAATTTTTGAATTTGGTAGGAATAAATGAGCCTTAAAAAAACTGGGAAGAAGGGTTGTAAGCTCCTTTTTTTTGCTTCCCTATAATAGAGAAAACAGAATTTAAGTAACAATTTATATTGGTTACACCTCCCACCTTTCTAAAAAAAATAATCACTATATGAAATTCTATATAGGAAATAATATAATTTGGTATTAAGATATAAACATGACTTTCTGTATATATAATACATTTACATGCAAAACCAAACACATATAACACAATTACATAGGACAGCTCTCTAATTCACGTATTTTATTTCGGCATTTATGTGAACTTAGCTGTCAAACGCATTAGCCCACAGAAAACTCTGAGTGATTTGATGAACCTTGAATCCACTGAGTGTCTGTCTTAAAAAAAGAAAAAAAAAAAAAGAGTGTATGTTTTTAGAAAATCATTTGGCCCAAAGATAATATAAGGGAAAGCTTTTCCCATTTAAATAGCTGCTATTTTTATAAATGGAACCAAATCAACTTCTCCATGAGGAGAAAACACACTCTTGTGAGGAGCTGAGAAATTCTGAGAGGTGGGGGGAGGGGAGGTGTTACAGTTGCCAAGGAGTTTTCTCCTACATTCCAGCAACACATCTTCGGGAAGAAAAGAGATGCAGGGAGACTTATTTCCTGGCCCCTGTGTAGATTAGTATAGCAAAGAGCGAAGTCTTAAGGGAGGAGGGGGATACTAGGAGCCAAGGAGGAAAAGCATCTATCCCCTTCACAATTATTAATTGCTACCAATTGTACGCATGAGCTAGAATGCTCCAGCCATACACACAGACTTCCCCACTGGAAATACTGTTATTTCTAAGAGTAATGATAGAATATGTCACCTGACAATATTTTTCTAGGACGAAGAAATTCACGAAAGCATTACACAACTTCCCCAAATTAAAAACCAGCCCAGTGGACAGGGACAACTTCCTGAAGTTCCATTTTCATATTCACAGGACACATTTAGTAGTCCCATTAACATGGGTGGAAATTACACACAGATATCCCAGAAAAGATGTCCCTGCCCTCACTGCTTCCCCTTCTTATCAGTGGGAGGATCGGAGGGCAATTGGCCCTCTGCACCATTTCTCTTTCCAAGTGAAAGCTTGCCATTTGACTGAATCTATCCGTTTTGTCAAGCAGAACGTGAAGATATTAATATGTGGAGCTGGGCTCCAGAAAGGTGGTTGTTCTGTGAAAGCTCAAAATGAAACCGGCTTGGTGTTATCACAGCCATCTTAACTTGAAGCTGTAATTATTGGGATGCATGTCTCAAGAGCAGTGTCTAGGGAGCGCACAGATAATAATCAGAGTCAATTTTCTCCTGAAGCTTGCCATTCAGGGACTCCATTTCCAGTTCAGGGATATTACACTCAATCCCCTCCCAGTGTCTACAGATCAGTGTCAGATCTCAGCTGGCGAAAGGCAGCTTTCAAGCTGACCTCCTGAAAATGTTAGAAGGCTGCCACTCCAGATACAGTAAGCGAAGCCGAGAAGCGCTGAAGGAAATCCTAGCCACTGCGCAAAACTCACACTTCAAGGCTCACACCCGTGCTGAGGTCTGCTCACACTCGGCGTGTTTTAAAGCTTTGCTTCTGGGTCCCGCCCAGTAATTCCTGTGCCATACAAAGCCTTAAAACATGCCACAACTCCTTCTATGGAAACATCTGTCATTAGAGGCCAAAGAACAGCGTTGAATGACAGAACAGCAGGCTCTGCTTTCTTCCCCAGCCAGCTCCAAGTCCAGGTCATTGCAGACCTTACACAGCAGTCCCGGGTAATCCAGATGCTGCCTGGAGGAGGTGTGAGAGCAAGCCCGACCTCTCCTATCTGCGGCGGACAGAGGAAGTTACTACACGTGGAGAAAAAAAGTCGACAAAGAGAATGGAAAAAGCATGCTTTGGTTCATGAGTTCCCATACTTCACAGTTTCTTTAAAACAAGCGGGGTAGATGATTCAGATGATCTACCGCGGAGTAAAGCACAGGACTCTTTGTCGGAGTCCCGACACCGTGGCTCCACTCGTGTCACACTGAGAACACCACGTGCTGCGAATGCTTTTTCTCCTGGTGATTTGTCTTCTCTCTTCGCCTAACATCTAACTTCCTGGAGCAGAGCGCCTCTGTCTTGTGGCCCCTCTTCCACCGAGATTCTCTAGATGAGAACGCAGACCTGCTTTGTTACAAAAAAGGATTTGTTCTGCCCCAGTGAATGAAGGAGGAACGGTCACGAAGAGTGGTCATTTGTTAAGATGCCAGTCTTTGTTACGACATCTTTGTAATATCATAATTGGCAAAATGCAGAAATTGATGTGAGACCTAGCGTAACCTTGTTACGCTCCAGGCTGTCACCAAAGAGCCAAGTTGACATCTGAATTTAACTGACACTGTTTGCTTGCTTTGAGGCTGTCTTCGTTGTGTCTGTAGCTGCAAATGAGCATGACTCCCCGAGAGAAGCCTTTGGGATCGCAAATGCATAAACATCTGGGATTCAAATCTCTTTCAATTACATTAATGATCTACTATGTGCAGGAGAGAGTTTTGAGTCTAAAATAACATTAATTCAATCTCAAGGTTGGAGAGAGAGATTTTAAACTTTTTCTAAACCCCAAATGCCCTTTAAAAGCCCAGAGGGAGAAAATCTATATGCACTCTGTAATGAGACTGTGATGAGACCTGGGAAGGGAAGCATATCCTTGAGCTTCTTGGTGAGAGAAGCTGATAAATCAAATGGCTGTGATTCTTGTTTCCATAAATCAGGCAAAGAAAAGTCTGGGCTGCCAAGTTATTTATTTAAGATGTGGTCATAATATGTCATTCAACGTGATTGCTATCGCCTACACTAACTAGCTTAGAGCTCCAATATGGTTCAATTCTGCTGGTCTTTCCTTTGAAAACTCACTCGTATTTTTCTGATCTAATGGTGTCCATTGCCATCAGCTAAGCCAATCTCTTGTCTACCTCTTGCCAGTACTAACCACACCATATGATTGTTACAGCCCCACTTCCAGCATATCCTTCTATGTAAACAGTTCACCTATCAGAACAAGCTTATACCTCCATCAACCCGCCTCATCCTGCAGCCAATGCTCCTTCACATTCTACAGGCAGCCAGCCTCCTTGCTGACTCCTTGACATTGACCTACAACACGCTCGCTGACTTGTGTCTTTGCATCTACCTACACTATGCTCACTGACTGTTGTGCCCTTCTCCTTTTCCCCTACTTCCCAGGATCCAGTGCTCATCCTTCTCAAGGCCTGATTCATGATCTACTCCATCCATGATCCCTGGCTCTTTTGATCCACACAAACTCTCCGCTTCTCTGTACAGCGTTTTTAGACGCTACTGTAGGTTTTAACTGTGGTTGGGCATGTTTGTGAATATGTGTAAACCCATACGTATTTATAGAGAGACATAGATTGTAATTTCTTAAAGAAACAGCTTCTACTTGTTTTGTTTCTTCCAAGATATCTGGGACCAAATTGTGAACTCCTCTGTCTTCATAAAACAAACCTGACAACCATGGGTTAGTTATATTCTACTACTAATTAACAAAAATCAATAACTAAAAAGGTCATAGAAGATGTCAAAGCACCATCCCTTCTTCCCCTGGCCTCCTACACTTGCTACCTGCCTTCATTACCTCACCTCTTATCTTTATGTGATATTTAAGGATCCTTTCAAAAAGCCAGAGACTGCAGCTGGGGCCAAAAGTCACATGAACAACAATGTCACTGTACATATTAACAATAACAGAACTTCCTTCCCAATTTAGAAATCAGAACATGGGCTCACTACAATCCAAAAATAACAAAACTACCTCTCAAAGCCTTAGAGAGGTTCAATCTCTCAGGGTTTCAGTCTGTTTCAGGGACTAATAAAACTTTCAAAGAAATCACAATTGAGGGGAAAATGCACCTCGATGGTATTTTTGATGGCAAACTGTTTCAGTTAATAATATCAATTCCATTTTGAAATTTTTCCCAAGTGCTGCTTATATATGTGAAAAACACTGAACATAAAAGGCAAGTAAATCAGTTAATTTACATGTATCTAATATAGAGTTATGAAATATTTGGGTTTAAACTCTGATCTGAATATTCTATGGAAAAGACTCCTGTCATTATTGTTTTAATATGCTAATTTAATGTCCAACGGTAATCAGCTTATTTAATATGCTCTAATGGTAATTTGACTTGACTATTACCTTTACAAAAAAAACCTAGCACCTCTCTTTCTAGGGAATAATAATGTTATGGAGGAGGAATGAGACAAACTATATGTGCTTCTCCAATAAAATATTAGGGGGACAAATTTAAAGTAGCATCCCTTTATTTTCAGTCAGCATAGTGCCCTGGAAAACCTCCCCACGCTGTTGTTCTGTGTGAGATATCAAGAGCGCAGACTGTGGACGAGCATGAGTTCAAGTCTTGACTCAGCTACTTACTAACTGAATGGCATTGGGCGATTCACTTAAGATCCTGGAGCATCTGTTTTCAAACCCGGAATGGACAGGGTGGCTGTGGTTCCATACTTACTATTTCACGTTAAGATAAAGCTAATATAAGGGATTACTAAGAGGCTGTCCTCGTCAGTTGATTTATACAATTACCATCACCCATCAAGGGAAACCATTGTAAAATGCCCCAAACTGGGTGGAGCTATAAAGAGCCTCGCTTCCTTTGTTACCCTGTATCTTTTGGAAGCTGGTGTTGTCAGAGCGCCTCAGCAGCCAGAAATATTGTTGCTGATTTTGTGGTTTTTCCAGCAGGCGTTTGTGAAGTAGCATATGCTCTAATTATTTTTCTAAGACTTTCCTGCAACATTGAAAAACAAAAATGGATTCATTATGTGAATGCCAATCTACAACTTAGAGTCTTTGCTGCTTTTGTTCTTAAACATGAAGTCAAACTCTTTATTCGTCATTAATTTATAATGACTGGTATCTTTGTCCAAATACTAAAGTGTATAATGACCTATCGTGGGCTTTTTTCTTTTCTTTTCTGTTTTAATTGTGCGTTTGAAGTAGGGTAGGGGAAAGGTGCAAATCTGGTTTTGACATTGACATTGACATTGACATTGACATTGACATTGACTTGTGTCTTTGCATGCACCTGCACTATGCTCGCTGACTGTCGTGCCCTTCAAATCTGGTTTTTCTTTTATATATATATATATATTCTATTTTTATTTTATATTATATTTTATATTTATATATATATTATATATATATAATATATATACATATATAAATCAAGCCTTCCTAAACCCTTTAAGCTAGTGTTTTCTCCCATCCCTTCAGACCTGGAGGGATCTTGGTTGCAGTTCATCAAGAACAGAACTCACAGCACAGCGCTGATATACAGGTTCTGGGTAGGGGAAGAAATAAGAGGTTTAGAGAAGCACCATGTAAAGGCTCATTAAGTCTTTCTTTCTTTCTTTCTTTTCTCTTTCTTTCTTTCTCTTTCTTTCTTTCTCTTTCTTTCTTTCTTTCGTTCTTTTCTTTCTTTCTTTCTTTCTTTCTTTCTTTCTTTCTTTCTTTCTTTCTTTCTTTCTTTCTTTCTTTCTTTCTTTCTTTCAAGATTTTATTTATTTGACAGAGAGAGACACAGCGAGAGAGGGAACACAAGCAGGGGGAACGGCAGGCAGAGGGAGAGGGAGAAGCAGGCTTCCCGCCGAGCAGGGAGCCTGATGCGGGGCTCGATCCCAGGACCCTGGGATCATGACCTGAGCCGAAGGCAGACACTTAACGACTGAGCCACCCAGGTGCCCCTATTAAGTATTTCTTTAACTGAATTTAGAAACTCTAATTTCCCTCCAAAGCAGATGGTATTATCCCCTTGCCCTAAAATTCCTCACAGCTTCCTATCACTCTTAGCAAAAATGTAAACTCCTTCTCCTAGCTCAGATGACCTCCATGATCTTACCTTGCCGACAGCTCTGACCTCCGCCCCTTGCCCAAGCCACTCCAGCCACAAGGACCTGCCCTCGTGTTTGCCACCCAGCGCCACCTCATGGACCACACACTTGCCATCGTGCATGCTTCTCTCCCCAGTCATCCTGCCGTGGATGGCGCGCCCTCTCATTTCAATCTTGTGTCTCTTGAATGTCCCATTGAAAATAGAGCTGCCCCACACCAATCTCGTCATTCTCTTAGGCTGTCTTATTTTACTTCAGAGAGTTTATCACTGCCTGAAGTTATACTATACATTTTTTTTTTCAGTTTACTTGTTTATTTTCTTTCTTCCACTCGTCTGTGAACCTCGAGAAGACTACACTCTGTCTCTTTGATGTACCCTTCACATCTGGAACATGCCTGATCAAGATAGAAACGCAAAGACTAACTGAATAAATGCATGAGTGGGTGTTGTCCATAAATATCGACTAGTGGCCTTTTAATGCTGCATTTTCTAAGAAAGTAGTGGAAAGTTGGAATGTAACACTGCACTATTACATTTAATTTCTTATATTAAAAAAACACTGTGGAATATCTTTCATTCTCATTCTATAGCTGAAGCCTCAGATTTTATATTAACAAAATGTGTCCAAGTGCATCTACTTAGCAAGTGACTGTCAGGATTTGAGTCTTAGTTTTTAGATTCCAAATAATTTTGGAATTGTTCCAGATAATTTTGTCTATATGTGACACAGATGTAAATGTAAGTTTTAGAGATGCTTAGAGAGCTTGATAGACTTCATTAATTTTTAGTTAGGTGGTTAGTATTACAAGGAAACTCTGATTCGGAAGCTGGGATGAGAGAAACATAAGTAAATGAATGTTTATACAAGCAAAGAACCCAAGCAGCAAGGGAATCAATAAAACCTAATATTTCTCATTCATCTCTGGCTCTCCTTTCCAATTTCCCTCAAATATACATATCCCTTAAGATTTAGCATGTGTTCTTTTCAATCTATAGTCTTTCCTTTAGAGATCTCGTGCATTTTTATGGCTTCATAACCATAATTCTGCATTTCTAAGACTGGCCTTCCATTTAAACTCCAGCCCTATCTCCTAATATCTAGTGAACATTTTCATTTTGGGTTCTAGCCATCATGTCTCCAAAGTCAATATTTTTCCATGTCTCCAGCTGGCTGCTTGCTCTGGATTTTCTCTACCAATGGTATCATAGTCTAGTCACTAAGGATTAGCCCTATTTAACTATTTAACCAAAGAGTTATCATACCCTATCAATTCTTATTTAAATCATGTCTATGCCTTGTGTTCACCTCATCTTTGCTATTCTCACTGCCAGTATCATATTTCAAAGCCATGTGGACTCACCTGGATTATTAAATAGTTTCTTAATTGATCTGTTTCCTGTGACTCCTTATTAGAATTTATCCTGTACATCACTGCCAAATTATATCCCTTACAGTTTTCTCAAAAAGTCTTTGCCTACAGTTCAAAGTTTGCACAGTGTAGCTTGGGAGTAGCCATCTACCATGTGATCCCAATATGCCTTTTCTTCCTAACTCCTACTATTCCTTAATATCCTCCAGTTTAGGAAAATCTTCTAAATATGCCCCGCTCATATTCGTCGTTCAGACTTTTCCCCTACTCTGACCACTTCTTGGAGTGTGATCCCTTCTTCTCTCCATTTATTCAGATCCCTCAAGGGGCAGCTTATGATCCATCCTCATGGAGACTTTTCTGATTGGGTTGTCCCACATGGCTCAACTCCAGGAGACACATTAACATATTTGTGTTCTGGGATGCGCATTTCTTTTTCACTCTTGGATATTAGCCTCTCTCCCTTTTAGCCTTTAATCTTATGGAATGCTTCACTGATGTCATTCTGACCATTCTTTAATCATTGCAATGTTTGCACAAGCTGAATATGACCTCCCCTCTTTGTTTAGTCTTATCTAATCTTTCCTTTCTTCCATTTGTCAATTCCCGCCCTAGGTTTTGGGGGTCAGCATGTATTTATTAAACACCTGCTGCTCACCTTGGATTGTTTAAGGCAGTGGAGATACAGCATTGAGCAAATCGGACTGATCTTTGCTTTGAAGTGAAGAAAGCATCGCTCATATCACTGTTCATTAGTACATGCAGTCTACAGGACTGGGTGCTGAAAGGGAGGGGTACCCAATGCTAGAGGGGCTGAGCAGTGAGCTGGTGGGGTCATGCAAGGTTTAGGTCGCCTTAGCCATCTATTTCACAGATAGCTCTCAGGATCACCTCTAGCTCTCTTCATACTGTTGCCCATAAAGAGGGAACGGCAAACTCCACATCTGGCAAAACATATCCATTTTCCCTCATTGCCCTCTAGATAATCTTTCTATTTGAGCAGATGAGAAGTACGATCATTACATCCTCCACATAAAAATGCACCTCTCTCCAATATACAAATGCAAAGTGCACATGGATGTAACCTTGACATATCCTTAGATTTAATTTTTTTGAATTATATATAGATATGTAAACTACTCAGAAGGCAAGGAGCAAAGCTTCTCTCTGCTTTGGAAGGCACATTTGCAATGGGGGTCAGCAACCGCAGCTGCTGAGGACAGCCTCTATTTAAATATTCAAAGTTTCAAAGGCCAGCTTCCCTTGCAGGCTAAAAGAAAGAAAAATAAGTCAAAAATATAAAGTAAAACAATACTATTTCTGAGTGCTAGGCAATCTGATGTATAAGTTTTTGCAACTTTGAATGTCATCTTAAGCCATTCTTAGCATTAGTTTAGTAACTGGGCACTGTGATTGAACATATCTGTCTTTAAACTAAAATGCATTATATACCGCAACCTTACCCCATTAACAAGGTACCTGGCTTGATAGGAATATATGTGTTAAAATGCCTCCTTCCTCTTTTCTTAAATTGTTTCTGGGTCTTTTCCAGGTGGCAGAAACAATCAAGTGTAAGGAGTATTAAAAATTAAGTTAATTTTTAGTGCTTTTATTTTTTGGCTATCAATATGTTCATAATGTTCTAATAGTAACACCCTGAGAATCCTACTTCCCATGCTTGAGAACATACACCAATCATAACTTTTTGCTGAAGTTTCATTATTACCTACCGTAGAACCCTACTGGACATAAATTGTGATCAGTGGTCCCAAAGACCCTGGCCATTTCTACCATCTGGCATACTCTGTGAGCTAGTGTCCAGGAGCCTGGCTAATACAACCAGCTGCTGAATGTCACTCTTAACTTTGTGCCCACCAGACAGGACAGGCTGTGGTCACATGCCTGTTGCTGGTCTGATATCCCAGCACCAAGGCCAAGGCTCATGGCCCAACCATGCATTTTACCCCATTTCATAGAATTATGAAAGCACTAGTATGCATTAAGTCTCACAAACTGTCTATTCCTGTTTGTTTCATTTCTTTACAAGAATAGGGATCTTACTTAGGCAATGACTATTTGCATATGAAGAGTTCCACTGATTCTAACTCTGAAGAAAAAATACTTTCTGCATCAGTTTGCTAGAGCTACCATAACTGAGAACCACAGGCTGGGTGGCTTAACCAACAGAAATGTATTTCCTCAGAGTCCTAGTCCTCAAAGTATAGGTGGGGTTGATTTCATCTGAAGCCTCTCTCCTTCGCTGTCTTCTCCCTGTGTCTTCTTATGGTCTTCCCTTTCATGTTCCCATGGCCTAATCTCCTCTTTTATAAAGACACTTGTTGTATTGAATTAGGTCTTTGCCGGTGACCCCATTTCAACTTAATTACTTCTTTAAAGGCAACCTCTCAAGATACAGTCACATTCTGAGGTGGTGGGAGTTAGGGTTTCAACATATGAATTTAGGTGAGGATGCAGTTCAGCATAGCACTTTCTTCTTCCAATTTGTCTGATTCTTGGCTTCCCTCCCATGGTTGTTGACTATTAAACCAAATAGCATATATATAGGCTGCTAGAAGGTTGATGGTGTGCCTTTTAAGAAACTTAAAAAAAATCAACTGTCTCTGTGATGGATTTTGTGACATACATGCCAGAGAGGAAAACACTGATAACTCAAGTCAAGTTGCTATTTAATCCCGACCCACTGCCAATATACAATCTGCTTTGTCTTTCCAATTAACACTATGTTATATGTTATCTAAAAGCCAGAATCCTAGGCTAATTCTGGACTTTCTCCTTTAAGTGAATATTCCAGAGAATAAACAGTGTGGAAAAACCACTGGGCTGTAATTCAGAAAATGTGACATCATCCACGTCACTAATCAATGGTGTATCCTTCAACATATTGTTCAAGAGTACATTGCAAAACTAAGCCAACAGTACTCTCCCTAACTTTCTAACACTGTTTTAACAAAGAAAGTTAGAATCTATAGGAAAATCCTTTAAAAGCCATAAAGGACTATCTAACATATTGGATAGCTATTATTATCCCTTTTTGTGATTATTATTATATGAGTGAATGGAGGACCCACTGTTTTTATACATCAAACTCAGTCATTTGCCGCCCGTCCCCCTATGTATTTCCATAACTCTCTCCCTTCACCTTATTATAATGTTTATTATACTATGTTTTCATTGTGAATTCACTGATTTTTTTTCCCACTGGATTATAAACGCTTGAAGAAAAAGATCATGTCTACAAGCAGTTCTGTTTCCTTAATGCACAACCCTACGTGGTTCTCAGTAGAAGCTCACTGTGCTTTCTGGTTACCAACTGCATCCTCTCAGAGCACATCAGCTGGGTTTTCATTCTGGGTAGCAAACATCCCGTCCTCTTTCCATCCTCCTCCCCAGACAACTCACAGCCTCCATCCATGAGCAGTGGCTGTCTAGGCACACTTCCAACCCTCTTATTCTGTAACCCCACAGTGTGAAAGATTGTAATTGGTTTGGTGTTTGTTTTCACCCCGTTGCTCACCTCTGCCCACTGAGAAGATTAAATCACACAGAAATGCCTGGCTATTTCCAATTACCTTTCTTTTTCTTTTTTCTAAATTCACCAGGGCAGTTCTGCAGAATGCAGGCACACCAGCGTTGGTGCCTCAATGATTTGGGAAAACCACACAACTAATTTGAGGTTGTTGAGATGCCTGCCTCCTGATTTCCCCATCCAGGCCTCCACTGTCAATTTAGAGCAATTAAGTGGTAATTACGACTGAATGGGAAAATTAATTTGGGGGACTGCAGTCACTGTCCTCCCTCCAGGAAATCTACACGTGTGTACGCACTGAAGAAAATTCTGAGATATCTGCTGGGGTAATAGAAAGCAGTAGTCTTGAGACAAGATACTTGATTAATGAACTTTTCATGAGCCCAAAGCATGTCGTTATCAGAGACCTAATGGATTCTTTTGATGTGACTCGGACATTACATGCTTGCCTTCCTTGCTTACTTTGAATGTGATCAAGTTCAAAACCAAATACAGGGAGGAGAAGGCATAGACATTTAATTGGATTTTTCAGAGTGCATTTTCCACATAATTCCCAGTTTTTGTGTTAGTCATATCAACCAGAATTTGCTTTTCAGTTCTAGAAGTATCAATAGCCTCACCTGTCTAGGGTTTTGGATATTTCTTCACCTTTTTTTCCCTCCAGGATGCTCCCTAATTTAAGGGAAATCCTACCACTTCACTGTTCTTTGTGTCTTTCTGTCTATCCATTTTTTTTAAATCTACATATTCATTATAGGATCTTTCCTCCCATAGAAGGATCCATGATTTGGTTTGCCTTCCCCTCTGTACACACCCTCCTGTAAGGGTTTATTCACTAGCAACTTTTCAATCACCATGACTCACAAATTATCTCTGATTTCAGACCTTCCTACTTCTCCTTCACTGGGCTGAACATGTCCGGGACTTTTTCCACTTCAATGTTTCGGGGGCTAGGATTAAGTGTGTCTGGAATGGAGCTCTCTTCTTTAAGGGATCACTTCTAATTTTTATGCTTCCCATTAGTCACACTGTTCTTTTAGGTCTCCAAGCCTGTAATTCTGGAATCCACTGAGAGTTCTTTCTCCCTGCCTGGCTCTTGACCCTCCATAGGCCCCATGTCCCAAATATCATTTTCTCCCGATTTCCAACATTATCAGCTTTTTAGAGTTTTGCAGGTGTCCTCATGCCCCAGTTTCTGATCTCCGTGTTGGTCTTGTAAGGCACTGTCTTCATTTCCCACCTCGAATAGTAACTTGTGACCCACTTAAGAACATCACGTTCTTTACTCTCCATCCAATCGGATCTGCTCTTCAAATCTCCCCCAGATTTCCCTGCCATCATGAAGTTGATTCATATGTGTGTTCTGAACTCTTCTCTAGTCATTTGGATAACTCCAAAATTTAATGCACCAACTCCCATTCATTTGAGATTCTTTTGTTCTCTAATCTTAGAAGATTCCAGTAAAATTCTGAGGATCACAGAAACTCAAGATACTGTGGAAAATTGGACTGAAAAAGAACACTTTTTGGAATAAATACATGAAAGCTTTTTTGGGTATTATTAGTTTCCTAAGATGGAACAGTAAAGAGTACCTTAAATTAAAATAATATGTGACATTGTATGCACTTCAAATTAATAAAAATAACTTTATATTAAGATGTATTTACCATTCTTTGATTTCTTCCCTTAATGTTTCAATGAAACTTTTTTTTTTGGCTTTATTACAAATAGCATACACTGTTAGGGGCTTGCCTTCCATGCTTTTAGTCTTCAACCACATGTTAAATGTCAACGTGATCTCATGACCCTTCCATTTTGCCTCCTGGCCCCATCTCCCTCATCTACTCTTCTAATTGTCTCAGTTTCCATGGATGAAGGTCTAACTTTAAAATTTTCCCCATCATTTTCCTTTAGTTTTACTTCTCATTTTTACAGACCTTTATTTTATTTTTCACGATCACTTCCGTTCATGACCGGTTTCAGGTAAAGTTGATAAATATTCACTGAAACCCACAGCATAAAAAGGTGTCCAAAAATTTAGGATTTGCTTCCTTTAAAAAAATATGCGTCTGAGTCTAACTCAGCCATTTGGAAAGTAAAGTTCCCTGGATGTCAAAGGACAAGCTGGATTTGTCTATATGTTGGCATTTAAAAATAAAATTAACACTGTATTAACACTTCCTAGGAAATGAGGATAATCAATTACAGCACCCAATAAAGGTAAATAGAAAATATTTTTTAAGCCTTACTTGGTCTTTTCTTTTTTTTAAGATTGTTTGTTTGTTTGTTTATTTATTTATTTATTTATTTATTTATTTATTTATTTTTCAGAAAGAGGGAGAGAGAGCACAAGCAGGGGGAGCGGGAGAGGGAGAAGCAGGCTTCCTGCCAAACAGGGAGCCCGGTGTGGGACTCAATCCCAGGACCCTGGGATTATGACCTGAGCTGAAGGCAGATGCTAAACTGACTAATCCACCCAGGTGTCCCTTACTTGGTCTTTTCGTATTTGGCCTTTGTGACAGATGAGAAAATAAACAGTAAGTCGAAATGGTTAGAGCAAAAAGATCTGGAATTGTCACAGGGAATAATATTAAAACCAGAAGCCATCTTACTAACAATGCAGAGTTTAAGAAGAATTCAAGTAGATAAGTAGAAAGAAAGAAAAACAGAAGACAGAATTGGCAAGGGTGATCTAAAGACGAACAATTAGAGTGAACGTAAGCTACTCTCCTATTGTCAGCGTTAGATCAGAGGGAAAAAGCCCTGGTTCACACACAGATACCACCATCCCTTCAGATCCCTGAAACAACAGGAAATAAAGCAAAGAGGTTTCTGGTACAAAATGACAGCTTTTCATTTTAGTGTCACTCAGGTTGACAATTGTTATACAGGACACATGTCACAACTCATCATTGCCTATCATGCAGATACAAGCCTTGGAAGTTTCCAGCAAAAAATGAAAACGCCAAACAACACAGTGAAATCCTATTTCATGAGATGAGCTCAGATCAAGGTCATTTTGATGAAGGAAAAATATCATAGAAAATAGTTATTGATTTATGCCCAGCCTGCCATCACCAGAGGGCCATCAAAATTCAGGCTCATTGTTAGTTGTAAATCCAACATCATAAAACAAAGCTTGTGCACAAATATTTTCTTTGCCCCATACTGGTTTTATTTTTTAACCAATTGAACTCATGTTTGAAAATCAGAACTCACATAAAACTGAGTTTTCTAACTTCTTTTGAAAAAAAAATCAGATTTAGCAGCACACACACACACACATACACACACGCCTTTGACACACAATCAGGAGTAGAACAGAAGCTACTTCTGTTCCACCAATGCCTGTTTCTTCCTCCTCTGAGACTGATTTGCTCCTTTACTTGCCTGAGCTCTTAGACACTTGAGTGTGAGATCCTTTGCTAAACCATAAATAGGGATGATTCGTGATTGTTTCTACATTGTATTATGAAAATGATCAATTAGCTGTACTTACTAGTGAAACACTAATATTAGCAGCTCTGTTAACTTCAGGTGATAAAGCTTATTGCAAGGACACATGGAGAGATACATGATAGGTAAATACACTGAGGGAAACCAGAAAGCTCCCTGAGCCACTCACATACACACAACCCTCCAATGTCATATCAGCACCTCAAGCAGTTGTCTCCTTGGAAATGGGTGTTGTCTGCCTCTGACCACCTTCACCATCATTCTTATGACTTAACTTCTTCCCTTGCTTCACCTTTGCAACTTTATTTGCTCTTCCTTTCTATCCCTCTTCTTCCCCTCCCTCCCCCTCTGTATCTCCCTTTCCTGCTAACAATGACCAGGACTCGCTGTAAGGCTCTGGTCATTCCTACCACTTTGCAGTCTGTCCTTTTTCCCCTAGCTCTTAACTCTCCAGGGGAAGCATCGGCTTTGGTCAGCAGTCAGGTCTGACACAGTGTAGAATGTTCCTATTGGGCCGAGTTCTCATAGAGGCTACTAATAAGTAGCTTAGCCACCAATCCCTGGTCCCAGTCAGAAGTGACTAAGATAGATGACCAGATGGTGCAAAGCATGGCAACTTACGTACAAGGAATTGCTTGTGGCTCCTTTTCCCTCGTTCCAAATAGCAAACATTTTGACATTTTGACAAGTGACCATTTAATACATGGATAAGGTTTCTGTGTTTTATCAGCAGCTCAAAGCCTGAAATTTCTTTTTCTGGTGCACATGTTTGAGCCTCTGGGGCCTTCCTAGCAGCAGAAAAGTAAAAAATAAACAAACAAAAACCATGCTTTATTCAACTGGACATTCTATCTTTTTAAAAAAATTTCATTATTATTGAGGTATAATGGACAAATAAAATTGGAAGATATTTAAAGTGCACATTGTGATGATGTGATATACATACACACTGTGAAAGGATTCTCTCCCATCTAGTTAATTAACAATCTATTACCTTATTTGTTTATTCATTTACTTAGTGAGAACATTTAATTTCCATTCTCAAATTTCAATGATACAATGCAGTGTTATCAACTAGAGTTACCTGTTTTACATTAGATCCTCAGATCTTATTCATCTTACTGATGAAAACTTCTACACTTTACCAACCTCTCCCTATTTCTTCCAACCCCCCGGCCCCAGGCAACCACTTTTTTACTTTATGTTACACTTTTTCTTAAAGACACTACCTCTAAGTGGTATCTTTATATGTGGATACCTTGAAATATTTGTGTTTGTCCTTCTCTACTTGACTTAATCTCATGTAGCATAATGTCCTTGAGATCCATCCATATTGTCACAAATGGAAGGATTTCCTTCTTTTTCATGGCTGGATAAATGAAGTTCCATTGTATGTATATACCACATATTCTCTATCCATTCATCCATCCATGGACATTTAGGTTGTTTCCACCTCTTGGTTAATGTTTATTACTCCACTCAGCAGCAAATGTTGTGAAATGTTTGTTCGTAATTGGAATAACAAACCTAAGCAATGGTCAAGTTTCTAGTACAATCTCTACTAAATAAACTGTGAGGTTGGGGGATGGGAAAGAGATGCAACAAAAGCTGACAGCAAATATTTATTGGTAGACTATCAATCAAGAGGGAGTACATCACATTTGCAGGCAGACCCAACTTCGATTTCAGCCTTTGCTTTTTAATGTTATGCACCTGCTTTGAAAATAAATCACACTCCACTTCTTCATTTTAAAAATGTGTTACCTGACCAAAAAGAATGATGATTATCAACCCCAGCGATAAACTGAAGCAACTGTTATGAGTTGGTGTGTGTGTGTGTGTTAAAACTCAGTAGAAACACAGATGTTTAAAGTCAGCAAGGAAAAAATATCTAAGAAATGGTAAGTCTCCAAAAAAACAAAATAATCTTTTCATTGTCTTGAAGTTGTTTCAAAAAGTAGTCTTTCATTCAAAGGCAAAATAACTACAAGGAAAGGCTGAATTAAGAAAATTCACAATGGGGCGCCTGGGTGACTCAGTTGGTTAAGCGACTGCTTTCGGCTCAGGTCATGATCCTGGAGTCCCTGGATCGAGTCCCGCATCGGGCTTCCTGCTCAGCAGGGAGTCTGCTTCTCCCTCTGACCCTCCCCCCTCTCATGTGCTCTCTCTCTCTCTCATTCTCTCTGTCTCAAATAAATAAATAAAATCTTTAAAAAAAAAAAAAAAGAAAATTCATAATGGTTATTAGGGGTTGGATGGTAAGACTTCCTAAAATTATGAAAGTGTGTGCTAACGACATTTCTTGTCCTTAGATAAGCTCCGGTCTCAGATTTCTTCCTTACCATCTCCTTTCAGTGTTTTAGAAGGTCTTTCTTTCTTCCTTTCTGCTTCCTTCCTTCTTGCCTCCCTCCCTTCCTTCCTTCCTTCCCATATTTGGTTGTTAAGGACCTCTAGATTGTCATGAAAAAGAAGCCCTGACTTGAACGGTTATTTTTTTTTTCTAGTAGAAGAAAACAAACACATCCCAACCTCAATATATCTTTCACATTTTTTCCTAGAGTAATAGTAAAAATAAAACATATTAAGAAAATGTAGTGAACGGTTTATTTCCACACAGATGTTTTGTTGTGTCGTAAAACCAACAAATAGGAGAATAAGATTAGTTTTTAAATTAATGATGTGTACTCTAGAAAAGCTCTGGGAAACTTTCTGGGTTTTAGCTCAGCCTCTGATCTGAAAAAATATCCCATGATAAGATAGTTTGACATAAAAAGAACTCAAATTATGTTGATTCATAAACAGCTGATTTTACTGACATTGTAATGCATATGACAATTTGTTCAGAAAATAATAGATGAGAGAAAAATCCGAGCTGAAGTTTGAATCACACTATCCCACATCTCAGATGTCTAACTGGTCTCTGGTGAGGAAATGGTGTTCAAAATTGAAGATGCCCATAGGCTAAGGAATAATCTTGCTATGAATAGGCTAATACAAATTTTAAATCATACACACCCTGCAAGTTGTCATTTTAGGTGTTTTGTGGTGTTTTCCTGTAACTAAGGGAAGGCTGTGCAAATATGTGCCTATATAAATAACTAAATATTAGATTAAATAGAGAGGGGTGTGTGTGTGTGTGTGTGTGTGTGTGTGTGTGTTACATTTATAACTGTTTGGTTTGGTGTGGGTGGAGAGAAAATGCAACCAATGACATTGGCATGACATTTGTAAAATTTTGAGTTAACTTCAATTTTTAAGTATTATTTCCTAAAACTAGTCATAGCATTCTGCTATTAAACAGAGGTATGGTTAATTAAAGCATTAATCACTCGGCAATGAGTTGATCTGAGGCAAAGATCATCTTGTACAGATAGGGTAAACACAAAATATGTGCTGCATATGAAAGACTTCAAAGAATTTTTAATGCATCGTGATTGTGCAGAATTGGTATGCATCTCCTCAACTCTCAAAGCTATTTGGCTTTTTCCCGAACTCAAGTCCATCTAGGGATGGAAGGTTGGAGACATTTTTTTCCCGTCTGATCCTTCTCATTTCACATTCAAGCTGTTCCCTCTGATATCCCTTTTGTCTTTCAAATCTGAAGTTTCTTAGAATATATGAGCCCAAAGAATAGAGAAGTCACGTCAATGCCTTCGTGTGACATTGATGTGATGTCTCGTAAGCCTTCCTTCTCTCATTTCCAGACTCAGCTGTTGTTCTCTTGATAAGCAAGGGAGTGCCTGCAAGCAGTGAAGGTAAATTCACTTTGAGGCAATTTGCTACAGCAAAGATCTCTTTTCAGAGTTTAGTGCTGGAGAAAAAAAGATTTAGAGCAGAGAAACATGGCTTAAGGTCGATCCCAAAAATGTGTGGCACTGACAGACACACCAAACAGTCAAACGTTTGTGCGGAAATTAACAAGTATATAGTGCGTATGTGTTATTTTGTAATAGTCATTATTTTTTCTCACCGTCTTGATTTCAGAATTTTGATTCTGTTCTACCTCGCAGACACTTCCCACTCTCTTCCCCAAGTGAGCTATTCTTAAGCTAAATAGGCTACCCAAGAACAGTGGGAGAACAGTAGTATAATAAAACATAAAAAAGTAAGGTCTTTATAAAAATGATTAAAGAGAATAATTCAAGGGGGGAGAAGACACCTAAACATTGTTTTCAGAATTGTTAACAGTAATCATTTCCCGGAAGCCACACGGGAATTACAGGACAACATATTAGGAAGCATGCATATGGGCACGAACAGCCTTAGCATCTAGTGTGGGCAAGGAAAATGCCTTGTAGGTAAACTTTAGGTAGACTATCTATTTTTCAGGATGTTCTCTGCCTACCCCTCCTCAGAGACATCAAAACAGTGCCATGAGATAATATGCTTTTATTTTAATGAGTTAGTATTTTAGAATTTGTAGACAGAAAGGGTGTCTTGAATAAAAATCGAGCATCTCAAAAATCACCATTGGTTGCATGTCAGCTGAACATTTCTTTTACTTAAAATGATTTATCACTCCAGATTATTTCATCTCCTCAAAAATGACTCAGAAGTATAAAATGTAAAAATGAATGAGAATTGATACCTAGTCTTCAAATTTAACTGCTTAATATAATAATCATAAATTTATATATGTAATAATGTAGGTAGATAGTAATAACAGTGTATATTATAATAATCATAAAGTATATCCAAACCTAAAGAAACTTATTCAACCGTTGTTTCTATTAGTGTAGAAATCTGGTCCTTAATTATCCCTCAATTAGGATAGCAACTCATCATAATACTTCTCTTGACCATAATACAAAAAATGCTTCCATCTGTAAAACAGATACCTACTTCACCAAAAAGAAATCAAATTGATTGGCAATCTTTATATTCTGTGTGTCTGTGCACTTCCAAATGGCATATTTTGGTGAAGTAGATGGCAAGATAATTTGATGAAGTGTAGCTTGGCTGTATCACATATAAGCTTCTACCTCCTTCTAGAGGGCTTTATACAGAATTAGCATCTTAGTAGGACACATCTTATAACCTTAATCAAAAGATAGAACATCTAGACCTTCACAAATATTTACTTAATGACAAAACTGCCTGGAGGATGGTCCATTAAACTGCTTTAGAAAATCTGACATAATACCCTGGCATAATTCCCCTAAAAGGAACACCAAAATTGGTGTCAGTGCGTGTCTGAGTGAGGGACAGCATCTTAGTCCTTTAGGGCTGCTGTGACAGAATCCTATGATTAACGACAGACGTTTATTTCTTACACTTCTGGAGGCTGGCAAGTCCAAGGTCAAGGCACTGGCAGATTTGATATTTAGTGAGTGCCTACTTCCTGGTTCACAGACGTCCATCTTCTTGTTGTGTCATCCTATGGCAGAAGGGACTCGGGGGTTGTCTGGGGTCTCTTCTCTAAGGGCACTGGTCCCCGTCCATGAGGGCTTCACCTCATGACCTAATCACTTCCCAAAAGCCCTACCTCCAAATATCATCACATTGCATGTTAGGAAGTAACATGAATTTTTGGAGGGGGATACAAACATTCAGTCTAGAGCAAATAGAAACTGGCCCCCAAAGGGCACATGTCTGAAAGCCACTTCAAATAGCTCTTTTTTGGTCTCTGTTACCACTGATGTTAAATGCATAAATTCTTTTCCTCATACAGTTGAGGTCTGGACAGAACACGAAGTCTGGACTGAACACAAGGTCTTTGTCTATAAGAAAAATTACAAAGTCCATGTGGAGTTTATGCAGCAAAGAGGTCTATCCTGTTTTCAGGGCACAGAATACACAATAATTCATTAAATATTTATTGCACATTTAATGTGTACTGAATGTAGAGGTTAGCAAACTTGTTTTACTGAAGAGATGGTAAATATTTTAGGTTTTGCTAAAACCTAAAGTCTCTTTCAACAACGGCTCAACTCTGTTGCTATAACATGAGAGCAGCCATTGATAATACACAAACAAATGAGTGTGGTTGTTTTCTAATATCTTTATTTATAAAACCTGGGGACTTTCTAAATTTGGCCCAAGCATCATATCTTGCAGACCTTGCTCTAATGTATCAAAGAAATAGAAGGGACAATATTTTGAGATTTGGATGTTCTTGAAAGCTTGCTCTGACTGACCTTTGCAGAGCACCCAAGAAAACAGTTAAGGACTAATTGGCAATAGAGACCCCACCAAGAGCAGAGGCTAACTTGGACAGGCTACCTTGTTGATGGTGGAAGTGGAGAATAGTTGATAGATTTAAGAGCTATGTAGGTGGTAAAATATATAGAACTTGGTAACCAGTTGACTATATGATCTGGGAGAGGTGTCCTGGATGGCACCCAATTCCAATGAGGAATTGGGCAGATGTTGCTGCATTTACTGAGCCAGGAAACACTGGAGGAAGCCAGGTTTGGGGCAGGAGAACATGAATGCGGGTCTAACACATATTGCATTTCAGATGCAGATGAGGCATTGATGTGGAACTTTTGAGTAGGCAAATGAATTAATATACAAGTTTGGAGCTCAGAAGAGAGATCTAAACTATAAATATAAATATAGAAACCATTGGCATTGAGATGGAAATTTCAACCATGGAAGTAGATGAGTAATTTTGGAAGGAGCCAAAGATTAAGTAAGAAATCCAGAAGGGAGAGAGGAGCATGGAGGTGTGTGATGCTGTGGGGGTCATTGAAGTGGTTCAGGTGGAGAATGAATGATCTGCATCTAAGGCTGTTGAAGAGTCAAATATGATGAGCACTTACTTAGCAACTTGCGGTCTACAGGAACCTTTGTAAGAATGGCTTCCATACTGCTTTTTGCATGCGAGCTGGGTAGGTGAGGAGATAGGGAGATCGGATTCAAGTGGGTGGTGGAGTAGATAGAAAGTAACGAAAGGAGGTAGGAGAAGAAACATCTACAATAGTGGTAATTCAGATGGATGGCAATGCATTCCAGAGGCATATTGGAAATTTGTTGGTGTGCAGAAGTAAAGTGTTGCTTGCATTCAATATGTAGGAGTCATGAATGCTGGGTCCCACAGTGGGTGAGGCAGTTCCACATGACAAGAGGGATTATTCTGCATCCTACACAACTGTTCAATGTCTTGCAGGGCATTTGTGCAGATGAAAAACCTATTTATAAATACCTGTCTTTAAATCACAACTCCATTTCACACAGACATACTCACACATATTCACCTGTTGAGGGTGATTTATTTTCATTTTTCTGGAATAAAATACCAGTTCTAGCTTTCCATGTGAGCTTCTATCCAGCCTCATATAGCCCAGTAAATTTAAAAAGAGGTAGAGGCAGAGAAGTTTACAAAGAGAAGAAAAATAAAAGGCGTGGTGCAAGGAAAAGAGTCGAGGAAGACCTTATTCTAAATTCGCTCCAGATAGCACATCACGTTTAGTGGACGGGCCTCTAATGCTGAACATAAAATTATATTTTTCATCAGTTCCTGGGACATAACCACTACTCATTCCCATCGCAATTACTGAGGAAACTAGCCTGCATTTTAACTTAATTCTTGAGCAAACCCATAAACTTATAAATGCCCCCCTATTGTTAACCCTGTTGAGCAGAATCACTTTCTACTTTAGTATAGAAAGTTAGTAGGCTCAATGGCTTCATAACATTATGATTTTTCTTAGAATTAGATGAAGATTACTCACCTTACATGCTCTCTCTGAAAGCTAAGAGGTATCAAAGCAATAATCCATATATTCATGTACTACCTCCTATTAGGCAGGCTTCTTTTTTTCTTTTTGGTAGTTTTCGTGCATTTTTCTGTGTGGGCTCTGCACTAAAGCATCGTATTTCTCCTCTAATATTTTATAATTTGGAACAAAAGACAAAGAAGAAGAATGTGCTGTGGGTAGGCACACAAGACTTGTAGGCTAGGGAAAATAATTGCTTAATACACATAATTTTTAAAACTGGAAAAGTATACTTATTTTACATCACCTAAAACAAAGGAGTGGAAGGGAGTAGCTGGGATCACAGATTTAAATAGGGGGTGGCTGGGAGAGATTTTTACTTGTTGCCAAGTCGAGGAGATAGTTCAATTATTTTGAGTTTGCCATTTTGGTTTTTTTATAATTTCCACAATAATATATCACAGAAGTAAGAAAAATGGTAGACTCCCAGGCCCTCAGAGTTTACTGCTGTGCTTTATATCTAGCAGGTATAATATATATTAATAGAATGAGTGAAATAAATTAATGAATCAGGTTTCCAAAATAGCAAATAGCAACTCATGGCTCAAATGATTTGTGATGTATCGTAAGTAATTAAATAAGAGAACACCATTTATTGTAACTTGCGTGTATGTGTGAATCTACTAAATATCTTTCTGATGTCTTTCTCTAGCTCTCATCTCTAGCCTTTCCATTGTCCTTCTCTTTTTCCTTTTCTTCCATATATTTTTTTCGGTGCTTCTTTACTTATAAGATTTCTCCACTAATCAATCATTATTTGGAAATAAAGCGATGCATTAACTATTTTTAATCTAAAAAAAATTCTGTAAACTCATGCTTAATTTTACAATACTGTTAACTTAATGTTTCCTATATCTTCAAAAATCACAATAAAAATTCATTTGAGATTCTTTAATAAATCATAAAAAGTATTGTCTCCACCCCAAATCTAGAATAGGATTTCTCAGCAAAAGCTGAGAGCAAAAGCTTACCAGAGCCAGAATGAGCTATTAGTAATGAAAAAATGGCTTGGTGGCTACAATTTGACATCGCTCTATTGTCGGAAGGCATGATTTTATAACATACGTACTATTAACTGGAAATACCTACTGGGAGGCTAGTATCCAAATAGATAAGAGCTTGAGCTAACTTACTACTTTAGAAATTTTTCCAGATAAAAGTTTTGAGTATATACTGGATGAGTTTGGTGATTTGTAAACAGAAAAAATTCAGGTTACTTTTTAATACTCCATTATTAATACAGGGAAAGCACATTCATAAAATAGAGTAATTTAGTACATGATGTAATTCACAATTTCCTCTTTTCCTTTATCATGTGAAAACTATAGTTTGGGTCCTTGCATACAATTCTTGGATACTCTGCTATCAACTCATCTTACTCTCTTCCACTCTTATTAGTTATGAGAATGTACACAACATTTGAGTGCAAGCTTTACAACCCTCTGGAGATCTTAGTGTTCGATAAATTGGGAAATTGGTCCAGTGCTAGTTCACTTGAGTATATGTCTTACATTAAAAGTGTGACAGTGACATCTATATTTTCACAATTCAGGCAAAATTTTTCACCTATGTCATTTTTCAGTAAAATAATGTATCAAGATGAACTGATGAAAGTATACATAATTAGAAAAACACTTCATATAGAAAAAGGAGCTTAGATTATATTCCAGGATTTTATTTTTGTTTTCAGAAAATATGATTAAAAATCCATAACCATGATGACTGATGACCAGTAACTATCAGAACAGTCAGTGGCCTCAAGTCATACTTATAGAGGTCATCACACAGATACCTGTCCCAGGTCTAGGCTCTGAAGAGCTTATCATAAAATCTAAAAGCAACGAAACCCCCAGCAGTGAAAGAGGGCTTCATTTGTCTTCTCTAATTCACAGTTATATCAATTGTCTTACAAATGAACACAGAGGGCTGTCCTCAGTTGTGATGAACCAAACCAGCGAAATAAAACAGGTGAAAAGGATTAGAGCAAAAAGCAGCCACAGCCCATGACAATTTCACATTCTGGATCTAGGTTCAAGGATTCCTTCAAGGTACATGATGGACTAAAGAATTTTAATATAACAGAGTGTGAAAAGTTCATTCAGAGTTCTAGGACTCTAAACTTTGTGTTTCTTTAAATGCAGATTAACTTGGCTAAACGGGTCATGGTGTTAATAGCTGCAATCCAGCAAATGGGGCTCAATATCCAATAAACTCATGTCAGCCTTATCACAGTCCTGCAAGGTGTTTCCATTACAATCCATATTTTATGGAGGAAGAGACTCCCTCAGACCACACAGCTAGTTAATCAGTTAGTGAATTGGCAGAGTTTATATTTGAATCAAGAGTTTGACCTCTTAACTAATTCAGATTGTAAGTTTCTTGAGAACAGAATCCATATTCGATGCACTTATGTATTTCTATAGTATTTACAGATCATTAGATCATTTGGTCATTGCATGCACTTGTACTAAGACACAACCTCAAACATCCCACTTCATCACTACCTTCCAAATGACAGTCCCAGCTTCATCCTTCCCAACATTCATTTCAGGGGGATAACACCATCATTCACATTACATGCTGAGCAATCTAATGACACAGATGCCCACACTGTTCCTGCCCTGCCCTGCAGTTGAGGAACCTCCTGCTCAGCCAAGCTGGGGCGCTCTCTCCTTAGCAGGTGTCCACACCACTTCAGCTCTCTCATCTCGGCTCCCTTCAGTCTCTGACTAGAGATTCTTCCTCCCATTCCAAACCTGCTCAGACTTCGTGGATATCGCCAACCAACCCTCAAAGGGGCTCTTTTTTAGGCTGGTTCACAATCTGTTCCTACAGACATGAAGGCTTATTTTATAGTTGCCAAAATTTCCCGTTCTCAAATATTTCTGACTTTCTTGGATTTACGGTGAAATCTCTTGAATCCTGTCCATGATGAGATGTTGATGGGCAAAATCGGAAGAGCCTAGCAATCTTCCACCTGTGTGACCTTGGGCATGACACTTATTCTCTATGAACCTCACTTTTTCATCCACAAAATGAAAGGAATAGCCTAAATATTTTCAGCTTATCTTTCAGGTCTAAAGTTTGAAGGTCTCTAACAAGTAATTTTGTTAATGTTTGAATAATATAGTGAAAGATGAACAAGCAAATTCCAGTTATTTAATTTCCTAAATTGAAGGAGGATCTAAAAAAGAGTCCCAGAGATGGTCAGGTCTGGTTCCAAAGGATTTATCACTAGCCAGTTATATCTCTTCTGCTAAACTACTTCAGCTTTATCTAAATTCCCTCATCTACAATAAAAGAAATTAAAAGACACTGTATTTCCCCAGTAGGGTTTTGTCTGGAAAATATGTGACAGCATTCTAAATTATTTAATCTTGTTACATGATGGAAACTCTTTAAATTGTTGCTCAAGCCGTCATCAGTTAATTGCTAAATTTTAGATGTTGGAGAGCTTCCAGGGACGATATCTTTAATCCAGGGCCACAGACTCCCAAGCAGTGAACAAGCAGAGTTCAGAGGATTTGCAAACTAAAGTGGAAAATAATGCATCCTTGTTTTCATTAGCCTTTTCCTGAGTTTTAACATTTTCTTCCACTATGAACACAAGAAGCAAATCACAGTGGTATCATTAATACCTAACATTTTGTTATTAATAAAAATTATAGGTAATTTTATATTTAGTTGCAGGATCTCAAAGTATTTATGCTCATCACTACTTAGATTTGCTAATAGATCTTATTTAATATGTTAATTTGAAAAAGCAAATCTATCACTACATCATTTTTTATATTTTTAAAACTGTATTTCAATACAATTGCTTTCCTTTCCAATCCTATCGATTCTTATTTGTGCATTTCAAGATGCTTTTCTTAGGAGGGGCTCAAAGACTACAGTGGACTGCCAAGGGGGAGAGGTTCATGACAAAAACATTTCTAGTTTATAGGTAAAGAGAGATGTAGTGCCATCTTCATAGTAGAGCATACAGACAACAGCAGAACCTCTACCTGTACCCAGATCTCCTTAATTAGATGGGTATTCTTTGTCCCATGCCAAGCCTTTTCTCTAAGGTACCATTACAGTGCCCTTGGCCTTTGAAGCCTAAATACTATTTGATTGACTCCGTATAAAGAAACAGATGTCTTTAAAATTAAAATAAAGTTTTCAGGTGTTTGGATTACATTACCTCTAATGGAAAAGTGTAGTAGGTGAGCTGCTCCTTCAGAACTGTGTTCTCAGAGACACTTGTTCCTAAAACAGTCTAACAACAGGTCTTTGATGAGGAATCAGAGGAACTAAGATCATCTTCAGCTTAATTTCAATGGCCAATGAGAACAGTACAAGGCAGCAACAACTATTTTAAAGGTTAAAGGACCTAGTACCAAGATAGCTAAAGAACTTATCATCAAATAGGTTCTTTCCATATGGTAAGTTGTTGTTTTTGCTATCATGGAAATCAAGTAACCTCTTCAGGTCAACCAAGTAGAGAGACAACTAAACACTTCCTACAAAAATGTGGTCCCCAGACCAAAACCATTGGCATAACTTGGGAGTTTGCAGAAATGCAGAAT
Organism: Mirounga angustirostris; assembly: GCF_029215605.1. Lineage (NCBI taxonomy): Eukaryota > Metazoa > Chordata > Mammalia > Carnivora > Phocidae > Mirounga > Mirounga angustirostris. The sequence continues at coordinate 9,900,797 of NW_026991711.1, read as the reverse complement.
TTCAGCTCCCACCCCAGAACCTTGAACCAGATTTGCATTTCAGCAAGATCCCCAGGTGAGTCATGTGCACATTAAAGTTTAGATTGTCCAAAGAATACTGGGTAAAAAAAAGGGGGGGGGGCTTGAAAAAAAATTGTAAAATGGAACTTGGCAGAAGCATAGCTTTGAAGGACTTCAAAGAATGTATCTCCACAATTTTAACTGCTTTATTGAAACAGAATTTATATAGCATAGAATTTACCCTTTAAGAGTGTAATTCAATGAGTTTTAGTAAATTTAAAGAATCATGCAATAATAACCACAGTTTAGTTTTAGAATACTTCCATCATCCCCATAAGTTCCTTATGCCTCTTTGCAATCAGTTCCCTTTGCCTCTAGAAAACTACTGATCTGCTTTCAGGGACTATAATTTTGTCTTTTGTAGAAATTTCATATAAATGGAGTCATACACTATTTAGGGTTTTTTGGTCTGACTTCTTTCACCTAGCATGATATTGTCAAGGCTCACTTCGTAATCAATAATATGTTCCTTTTTATTATATATCTTTATATGAATATACCGCATCCATCACCAGTTGATGTTTGTTTCCAGTTTGGGGCTTGCTATGAATAATCATGCAATGAACATTTACACGTAAGTCTTTGTGTCTCCACAACAGTTTTGATAACTATTAATAAGCAATCCAGTGTACAAGGGACGAGCAAGTGAAAAATAAAAATTGGATATATCTATATCTATATCTATATCTATCTCCAGGCTTGTTAGTCTTTGACAATTATTTTTACAATAACAATTTGTGCTAACAAAGTGGACATCTCTTAATGTGGAGAGAGCCAGTGATACCAAGTGGAGGAAAGAATGGTGTCATATTGTGTTAATTCTATAAGAGTGTTAGAGAAAGATTGGCTTTGCTACCAGTTCTGGATACTAATATTTGGGCTGGTGGAAAGGAGGCAAAAGTGGGTCTATATTAAAGCAGTCACGTTTGTGGATAAGTCCAATAATTGGATTGATGTGGTAGGAGGTGAAAGGGTGGAGTGAATCACAAGTCTGGAAAACAAAGGACAGATACTTGTCAAAGGCAGCCCAGGAAAGATGCTCAGGAGGTCGTTTTAGGGATGAAAGGTAGGTTTACTAAGAGTGTCCAAGCCTTATGTCTCTCAAGAAGGCTCACTGACTGAACAATATGGCATCCCCAAGAAGCTAATCATAGAGAACCTCCATGGGCTCAGTGACGCTCACCTGGGTTTCTTTCATGACACTGCAGCTACCAAGGATGTGACTTGAGGTACTTGAGGCTGCTCTTAACCTTATATTTTCAGAAGCACCAGAGACAGGGGAAGAACTGATTGAAGACACTGGCAGAAGCAGATGATGAAGCCAATGAAGGACATGACATTGTTAGTCCCCTCCCCTGTTGACTTAAAAAAGATGTGTCTGTATGTCTGTTAGGCAGCTCACCCAAGATGCTAACTGGAGGAAGAGGGTGACAGAGCCATCGGGGTAGTACTCCCTTATGTAGACTTCTCCTAAGCACTCTTCCAAGAAAAAATAGGTGTCAGCTGGGATGAAAAGGTTCCTGGTACTTTTGTGTGCAAGTCAAGGAAGACATGAGAAACTAAGCAGTGTAGTGCTAATAGGTGGGCAGTGGGTTGTTAGCAAGAGAAGGGATAAGTTCTCTTAGCCACAGACAAGAACAATTTATTCAAATTTTACACAGGTGAATTCAAATCCTGATTATCCTGGCATTACTGTGAAGACTATTAAAAGGTTGGCTTCCTGAAATATAACAGGAGGTTTAAAGTTTACAAGTTTTGTTTGACATTTACCTCTTTGACTTTTACAACTTCTTGCTCTCCCTTCCCTACCTGATGTGGTGAAAGAGAAGAATTAAAAATCCACATAAAAGTGAAATAACATAATTGACTAACAACATAATATCAATTTATTCTCTAAAATATAATTACCTGGGTCACCATTTTGATCTAAGCTATTTATTAAAGCCCTACAGCTACAGAGATCTGGAAAAAATTACAGAGCGTAAACAATAGTACTTTAGTTTGACTGGATCAAAAAAATCAGTTTATCTCAGCATGATTTTTGCATATTTTCATAAGGAAAAATATGCTACTTTTGTACTTCATTAATCTTCTTATACTCTTCATGCATAAGTCTCATTCTATTATATTGATGTCTCATTACAAAACTCTAGGTTAGAACATAAGGGCAACCAACATGCTATTTATACTATTTTTTATCAGAAAATAAAAGTCATACATATTCATATATAGAAAGTATATTTGTAAATGATACTTATTCATACAACATAAAGATTTCCACTTTTAACAAGGGGTAAAATTTCTCTCTTGTGAGCACAATTGTTACTTTGCTAAGCTTAACTGTCAATTTTGACTAAATGGGAAGGTTTTAAAAACTATGTAAAATCATTTTATCTTCTTTCAAAAGAAACATGTTTAAGGCCACATCTCACCCGCCTCTTCCTCACATCTTTAAAGAATTTTCCAAGAGGATGAACGGAGCATTCTTGTTAGATTTTTCTGAGAACTTAAATAAATGGCTATTTCCAAAAATGTACATGAGTTAACCTATGGTTGTAATCTCCTCTCAGGATCACAGGGCCTGGATTCTGTGAGCATCTGGGATAGTGACAACATTCAGGCCACATTCACTTCATGTTCAGGCCATGTTCACTTCATGTAACAACCTAGTTTCACTATCCCCACCAGCCCATATTTCTAGTTCTTTCCTTCAATAAATGGATGTGATGTTTTTCTTCCAATTAATTAACAAAAGAACCTTTGAAGTGCCTGAAACATAAAGCAAAAACACTAAAAAAACCTTAAATACAAAATGTTCTCTAAAATGTAAATCATGGCTATTTATTTGGGATTCCTCTAAACATAAAAAGACAAATGACATGTTATTCAGAAGAGTAAGTCACAGTCAGGCTGTGTTCACGCCTTCTGTCCATTGTATCTTTGAGTACACAATTTCATCATTACAAATGCTAATACTTGGTTTGGCAGTATCTCCTTTGAAGAGGCACTGAAATTAATATTTTATTTTTCATTTAAATTCATTTTTTCCCTTTTGCTGGCAAGGAATTGGAGAAACAAGAGGCTCAGCTCAGCCTCTGAAGTTCTGGGTAAGGGTGTTCTATGAAGTTACACTGCCTGCCTTTCTTCCTGTAAACTTAATCAACATCCTGGATACTATCAGGATCCAGCAGCTGCATAAGCATGAGTTTATACAAAGTAGAGAAAATGAGTAAAATTTGCCTGGCAAACATGATAGTCTGAGAAACACCTTTATACTCTGATCTCATAGAGGACTGGCAGCTATGGTTTTGGTGATCAAAGCAACAAGAGAGAGAACCAGAGATTGTAAAAATATTAGTCACCATGCACAAGTGTACAGAATGTAGATGATTTTTTTTTAAAGATTTTATTTATTTGACAGAGAGAGATACAGCGAGAGAGGGAACACAAGCAGGGGGAGTGGGAGAGGGAGAAGCAGGCTTCCCGCTGAGCGGGGAGCCCGATGTGGGGCTCGATCCCAGGACCCTGGGGTCATGACCTGAGCCGAAGGCAGACGCTTAATGACTGAGCCACCCAGGCGCCCCCAGAATGTAGATGATTTAAACAAATTGTAGGTCATCCTCATCATTGTTCATTCACTTGTTCAATCATTCACCCAGGCAAGATGCCTTTATCAAACACTTGTACATTAGTTACTGTATGGAAGGCTTTTGGAAAGTCAAGGTTACCAAGACATGAGCCATGACTTGAAGATGTTCTTGTTTTTTTTTTTTTTTTTTAAGATTTTATTTATTTATTTGACAGAGAGAGACACAGCGAGAGAGGGAACACAATCAGGGGGAGGGGGAGAGGGAGAAGCAGGCTTCCTGCGGAGCAGGGAGCCCGATGCGGGGCTCGATCCCAAGACCCTGGGGTCATGACCTGAGCCGAAGGCAGACACTTAACGACTGAGCCACCCAGGTGCCCCGAAGATGCTCTTGTTTTTAGCTCCAAGCAAAAGCCTTTTGTCTTGGGGAAAGTACCCCCTGACATATGAAACCTTCAAAAGCTCAATGAGGCCTGAATCCACTAAGAATACTGTCAGTCTGTCAGGAGTGGAAGATTAGTTTTTGCTTCTTTTGCTATTTTTTTAAAAAACTTCTTTAGATGGAAATATTCCTGGACCAAACCCAAAGTCAGTAATTGTGATAAAGAAATCATTCCCAACCAAACTATTCATTTCTCCATCAGCTTTGGCTCTTCCAAAGGACTTGAGTTTGGATGCCTTCCAAGGCAGATCCTCCCTCTGCTTTACAGGATATTTTGGATAATAGGCTACATCCTAGCTTCTGTTAATCCTCCAGCTTTCTTATAATGGTGAAAGGTCATTGAAAAAAACGTGTGTGTGTGACGGTCAACCCAAGCAAAAAGGAAACCAATGTGGAGTCCCTGCCACAACCATAGCATTAATTTAAAATACTCTTGACTTTCTTGGGGTATTACAACTATCCTCTTAAATGTTTGGTTTGGAGAGTTTTATCAATACTTATTAAGAGATGTCCTAGGCAGAATTGCAATCCACCAATAACATTTCCCAATAAATTATATTTCTAACCATTCCAGAACAGTCTATAAGCTTTCAGAGAATAACACAACTTAATCAATTTAAGATAAACAAAGGTGTATTTTATCAGAGGAGGCACAACACGAACCTTTAAAATATAATGATCCCTCTGTAGAGCTAAGCCTACCAGATTTGTTTTCATTTCATAGGATTTCCAGTCTACCTATCTTTCCCAGCTTTGGCTTGGCTAGGCATTACCCATATGTTGGTCCAAAAAATAACTTCCTTATTCATTTCTTCAGCTCCCTTCCTGTGAAGTTTACCACTAAATCATCTTGAGAGGTTATCAATTTAAAAAAATATGATATAGCCATTTGTTGAGCACTTACCTTATGCCAAATGTCTTGACCCATTTATTACTCATAATAAGCCTATGATGTTGAAAATATTTATCCCAAATTGAGAGGAGAGAAAACCAAAGTTCAGAGAGCTAAAGAAAACCATCCAGTACCACAGAGCCCTTTACATTACTTGAGGTCTTAATCGGAGACAAATTAACTTGTTTAGAGAAGAGCAACAAGAAAAGGGTGGGGAGAAATAATGGAGAGAGAAACAGCTGAGATTTCCTTTTTAGGCTTAATTGAAAGACCCAGAAGGTGTCATGGATTAGCCCAGAGGTCTGTTATATAAGCCACATACAGCAATGGGAAGGCTCACCTCAAAACTGGGTCCAAAGATTCAAGGCAAGGAGAGAAATCTGTGTTTTCGTATAGAAATAACTATCTTCCTATCATTATATTCTACCTATCAATAACTTGAAAGTTAACCTATATTGCAGGTATATAGGAAAAAACTATCATAGTATAATTCTGGTACTCAAAATAAGAAAGTGAAATTGAATCTTTCAAGTAATAACTACCACCCATTATAGGCTGAATTTTAATTATGGCTGGTATCTGTATCTTTTCTAGTACTGTCCCCCATTCATTCCCCCAAACCATCATAAAATGGACTTTTAGAATTTTCATGAAGATACATGGGAGATCAACCACGGGTCTTATGGAGGAAGAAAACATGACTTTACATCTTCTATTTGGGGACTTGAAAGCCTCACGTGGGTAACGCTGCCCTCTCCCTCTGATGCGGAGGCCCTTCGTGATGTGAATGACTGCTGGTGACGCTGAGCAGGGCATAGGCTGTATAATTAGAAAAAAGGAGAATACTCAAGCTTCAAGTGTACACTCATCATTTTTGTCATCTAAGATCCACAAGCTTTGGGCAAATCAGCTTTTCCTAGCTAGTTCTTGGCTGACAGCAGGTGAAAAGATTTAAGATGAGAACTAATTACCCTGATACAAAGCTACCAAGGGACTTGCCAATGAGAGATGCTCATCGGCCCCAAAGGCTATAAATGTCAGGGAGACAGCTGCAGCAATATATCAGGGAACGGCTGTTTCCAATGCTTGACAAAACACATTCTATCAATAAAAGATGTGTGTTCTGTAATGAGATTGTATAAGAAAAGAAAAAAACCAGCACCACTTCTTAGGAAATCAACTATTTGAAACAAGATTTCTTTATGTATAGTACCACTGGTGAATAGGTGAGTCCTATATAATATTAATACCTTTGCTATTAGAAATGAGGGAAAATAGATTAAAATTTAAACAGCATTGATTCATAATAAAGTTAAGATTACAAAACAAACCAAAATTAATATATCCAAGGGGAAGGTTGAGATTAAGGTTCAGTTGGGGCTTCTGAGTTGGACTATCAGAACCAAGTCATAGTTAACAGGTTAAAGCTGAAGTTTGAAGAAAATAAACTGTATCTCCCATATCGAAAGCTTAACAAAATACAGTCATGTCATTTTGTTTCCCCACATAAGTGGAGAAAGAATTTATGGCAATGCAAGAATGATTGTGAAAAGGAGTACTGGAAATGCTTTGTAGGCCATGCTTTCACCCCCTTTCCTCTGCTCTGTTGAGGTATAACCTACGTATACCGAAGCATTCAAATACGAAATTTGCCTCTACAGCTACTCTATACCCGTAACAAACATGACACATACACACATAGACACATATACAGAGATATTAGATCAAGATATAAAGCATTTTTAGCACCTCAGCTTGTGCCTCTTCCTAACCAATAATCTTTCCCCAAAGGTATCCACTGTGCTGACCTCATCAAAGACTAGATTTTCCTGTTTTTGAATTTTATACATTATTTCCTATTATTCATATTCATATTATTTCATATATTGAATCATTCAGCATATACCCTTGAGTGTCTAGCTTCTTTTGCTCCTTATTATATCTGTGAGGTCCATCCATACATATCCTAGTGTGTTGAGTTTCATTGCTGTGTGGTATTCTATAATATAAATATATTGGGCTTTATCCATTCTACTATTGATGGATGTTTAGGTTGTTCCAGTTTGGGGCTATTATTAATAACACTACTGACATTGTCATACATACCTCTTTAGCAGAAATAAACATACATTTCTCTTGCTATATACCCAGAAGTGTCCCTGCTATTCTTGAAGTTATATGTATATTTATTTAACATTAGTAGATCTTCTGAAAAAATGTCCCTAAATGGTGCACCAATTGGCATCCCAGAAGCAATATATGAAAGTTTGTTTTGTTTTGTTCTACATCATTGCCAACTCAAGGTATTCTCAATTATTTTAATTTTATTCATCCTGGTCAGAGCCTAGGGGCACCACTTTGTCATTTTAATTTACATTGTTCTGGTGAGTAATGATGCTGAGAGTCTTTTCATAAACATTATGGCTATTTAGATACCCTCTTTCATAAAATGCTGTTCACTTCATTTGCCTATTGTTAAGTTAAAGATGTCATCTTTTATTTTTTTATTTTTTAAAAGTATTTTATTTATTTATTTGTCAGAGAGAAAGCGCACAAGCCGGTGGGGGGGGGGTGGCGGGGAGCGGCAGGCAGAGGGAGAAGGAGACTCCCCACTGAGCAAGGAGCCTGATGTGGGACTCAATCCCAGGACCCTGGGATCATGACCTGAGCTGAAGGCAGATGCTTAACTGACTGAGCCACCCAGGCGTCCCAGATGTCATCTTTTAAAAATAGGTTTTGTATAGTACTAGAAAATGTCCTTCTTTACATTTAAAATGCACATGGCTTGACGTTGGTGACAAAACAGTCACCAAAGGTAATACAAACAAGAAAAATTCAACTCTGAATTAATTAAGAATAATAAAATGTTATATCAACCTCTTACTATTTCTGTAATTTGGCATTCCAAATTAAATGTGTTTTTATATTTTAAAATATATTGTGTAATTCTTAGTCATAGCCATCTAAGACCTGTTTTCTATAAACTCTCTTACAAGTACTTTCTACACTTTTATTCATCTCCAGAAAGAGTAAATCTCTTCATAAGATATTCTCTGAAAAATATCTGTGAAATTATGAAATTCACTATTCCAATTATGTTTGTGTCATTTATTTATAAAGAAAGCTTGAAGGGCGCCTGGGTGGCTCAGTCGTTAAGCATCTGCCTTCGGCTCAGGTCATGATCCCAGGGTCCTGGGATCGAGCCCCGCATCAGGCTCCCTGCTCAGCGGGAAGCCTGCGTCTCCCTCTCCCACTCTGCCTGCTTGTGTTACTGTTCTTGCTACCTCTCTCTCTGTCAAATAAATAAATAAAATCTTAAAAAAAAAAAAAGAAAGCTTGGACAATGAAAACAGTGTATTTTAACCTGGGCTGTTTTATAATCCCAACTGCCTATCAATTTAAGACCATTTGTGATCACTGTAATTACAAAATATAAAAATAATCACTGCTCACTTACTTGTGGTAAAACGAAGGTACAATGTTTTACTTTAGTTTCATTAACTGAATCAAGCCAATATAGATCTTTACTACTATAAGCACCTTCAACTGCTTAGAGACATGAACTTGAATCATTATAGGTAAACTTAAGTAAATTACCTGCTAATTGGGGTAATTACTAAAATAAACCATGTGGTACTGGGGCAGCTGATTCTAGGAATGTCAAGATAGGCATTTTAGTGTCATGTCTGAATTACTATGAAATCGACTCTTTTATTTTTCTATCCTAAGTATAACTCATTCAAATAAATTATTTATATGTTACAGATACAAAACATACACACATTTATTAACATGCACATATGTATCTCATATGTGTATATTATTCTGAATATTTTAAAAGGATAAAATCCATGATGAAATGATTTACAACTGTTTTAATACAGGAGTTGCATCCCTACTATATGTCCATTTGCAGACCTCAAAGTGTCCAAAATGCCAGTGGCGTTGCTTCTACATGGCTGATTCAAGCATAATATGGTAAATCACTTCTGTAAGACTGACCTGGGAGCTGCTCACTGAGAACTGAAGACCCTCATGAGATCCTCAGAGCCATTTAAAATGAACATCCTCAGCCCCGCTGTTTCTGTCACTATACACTCATTAAGTGTTGAACGTTTCTAGAGCTAATACAAAGACTTTAAAAATCAAACAGACTTTTTTGGGGGCAGCAAGGATTTGAGAGAAAGCATTCCTCATAGTAACGGTTTCTGAGGTCACCTGGTAATCAGTGTTATCGTGAAGTTTCCAAATCGAGGACTGAAAGGATGTCCGATATCTTGAGTATTCAGCACGGCACACTGAGTTCCACATGGCCAACACTGATTTTTAGATTGGATCCATAATAACCATACTATCCCAAATGGATGGGTTTAATCCATGGATTAATTCAATTCCTTACATGCTCTAATTTTATTCCAATTACGCTTGCTGGGTTGAGATAAAAATATCTCTGGCTTTAAAAAAGGAGGAACACATTTTAAAGAAATCGCGACTGATTCGCTTTTGTTGCATTTATTTTTATATTCAAGCTCAGAAAGGGAAAGCAGCATGGGACCCCACCCTGGTTCTCTTATACCTTTCCTGTCCTTGCGTTAGAAACTCATTACCAGTGTCACACTGGGCAACAGAAACTCCTGATGATAAACTAAGTCAAGGTGAAGGAAACGCATTTGGGTCTCTGCCCATTGGGGTCTACAAATGCTGTGTTCCTGGTGCTTCTGCATCAAACCTTTGCTCTTTGTCCCTGGGCTGAGATATAGATCTAATTGCATGTGAGCATTGACAGCCAGGACAAAAAGCAGAATTAAGGAAGAACATTATTCCCATACAAAGTCTTTACAGAAAGTACAAATCAAGTAAGTCGCAGAAAGAAGTGGCCAGTTCGAAGCCAGCCTGGTTTTTGTACATCCCTCTGGGGGAAGCACCTTTAAAATACAGGTGAGATATGAAAGAGCAGGGAGCCATCAGCTTTGGCTGAATCTGTGTGAAATCAGCTGTAAACAACACCATAAGGTGTTATCACAGGATTCTCCTTGTTTAATTTATAATGAAATGTCGCCCACAATAAAAGAGAGAATAAAAATTATATAATTACAAATAATGAAAGCCTGAAAACAAGGGCTTTATAGTGGTTTAAAAGGTAGCGAATTATATTTCTCCCATCAGTTTGGAGTACACTAACCAGTCAGCATTGCCAAACACTCGTCAAACTGTTCCACACTCCAATTGCTCTGGAAGCATTAGGAACAAATGAGGGTCTGTCTTATTTAAACCCATTTCCAGCATCATAAAAAAAAGATCCATGGTTCATTATGGGAACTGATGATACGGGGCTGAAGCAAACACCAGGACTGCTTTTGGTTGGAAGAATTTCATAAATAACTGTCTTGGCTGAACGACCCCATCACTAACCCACAGTGGATGCATCCTCTAGAGGATAAGATTTCAAAAGCTATTAACATCCAGTTAACTTCTACTATGAGGCAAGCTTTTTAGCACATTATCCTATTTAATTCTCATAACAAATACATGAGGTGCGATCTTTATATTTCCAGTTTGCCTTTAATTGAGGCTTTACTGGTTAAATGATATGTCCATGATCTTTTGCTAGTAAGTACTACGAATTAGAATCAAACTGGCCTACAGACTTCAAAACCTTTTGTCTTTTTCACTGTAGCACAAGGCGCTGGGTGAAGAGAACAGTGGCCCTGTGACCACCTCTTAGCTCTGGGGCATCTTAGACAAGGCACTGAGTCTCCCTGAGCATCAGTTCTCTCCCATGTAGTCTATAAAACAAGGACCATTCCTGCCTATGGCATAGAGTCATGGTGCCCAAAATAAAATACTGGCTGTAGTTGAAACCTGAGAAAGCAAAAATTAGCTCTATAGAAGTACAGTCTCACCATTTAATTTTTCCTCCACATCATTACAATAATTTTGGAAGAGGCTCTTGTAGGTATCTAGGGAGTGGGAAGGAGGGAGCAGTAAGAGTGAAACCACCATGATGAAGGATAGAAGGGGAAGAGCAGAGATTTTATGTCAGCAGCACCAACTAGAGGTAGATGCCCCATCATTTGCCAGGTTCCCTGGGAGATGAAGATCCCTGGTGGGACTCAATTCTTTCTGGTTCACAGCTCCCAAAACCCTTGGAATTTCCTAAGTGTTGAGAGTGACAAAGTGTCTTTTGTTATATTAATGAAAGTGACTGTCAGGCACCCCCTAAGCCACCTGGGGGCTGGTTTCCAGAAGACCCAACTGAACTAGTAGAGGGTTGGAACTTTCAGTCCCACCTTCTCCCAACCCCCAACTCCAGGGAGGAGAGAGGGGCTGGAAGTTGAAGCAGCTAATGATTTAGTCAGTCATGGCTGTTTAAAGAAGCTTCCATAAAAATCCAAAAAGACTGGGTTCAGAGAGCTTACGGGTTGGTGAATGCATGGAGGTGCTGGGAGAGTGGCGGCCTGGAGAGGTTCCAGAATCCTGGGCCCTTTCCTCATCCTTCGCCCTATGTGACTCTTCATCTCGTGGTTGATTTGGATCCTTTATCATATCCTTTAATAAACTGGCAAGGGTTTCCCTGAGTTCTACGAGCCGCTCTAGCGAATTAAAAGAACGTAAGGAGGAGGTTGTTGGAATCTATAGCCAGTGAGTCAGAAGCACAGCCAACAACCTGGGGCGTGGGTCTGGGGGGTCAAGTGGGGGTTAGAGGGCCAGTCTTAAAGGAGTGGGCCCTTAACCTGTGGAATCTGATGCTACCTCCGGGTGGATAGTGTCAGAATTGCTTGGTCTTGTGTGTGGGGGAACCCTCCCCCTGTACCACCACCCTGGAATTGGGTCCAGGAACCCTATAAGAGTTGGTTCAATAGAGAGCCACAAGAGTTCCTGAGGGAGGGTTGTAGGAGGAGTGGGATGAGTTTATATCACAAAAATTAAGATGAGGGAAGACTGTGGAGTTCTTCATAAAAGGGTTTGGAATCTACATGCTTATAAAGAAGTTCTCAACATTGCTGTTCTCCTAAGGTTTTCTCACAAATTCTGGTCAATTCTATGTAAGTAGATGAATTATTACTTTGCCTGATCAAATTGACACCATTGCCAGAAAGGAACCAGAAAAGCAGTGGTTCACTGTCCTGGAAGTAGAGGTCTAGCCTAGAAATCGGGGTTCACTGTCCTAGGAGCAGGGGTCTAGACTGGTAACTTAGATTCACTTTCCTGGGAGTAGGGATCTAGCCTTGAAAACTGAATTCACTGTCCTGGGAGTACAGGTCTAGCCTGGAACCTGGGTTCGTTGTCCTGGCAGTAGAGGTCTAGCTTGGTAACAACAAAGGTTGTTTTCCAATCCTTGCTATCACTGAGGATGGCTTTGTCAGGCCAGTTTGGGGAGGAGGTAGGATTCTTACACATAGGACACAAACCCTTTTGCATCTTTCCAACTAGGAATGGCATTAAAAGCTTATTTGCTTTTGAAGTATAAAAGCAACCATGATTCCAAACTATTTTTATACAAAAATGCTTTTCAGAATGGCAAGCTTTTGTGTGATAAGTGCCTGTAAAAGACAGATATTGAGCAAGTCCACTGCTCTTTTATATATATTTTTTCTTTTAACTTGTAATGGAAATAAAGCAGGATTCCCACTTAAGAAACATTTTTAACTGTATTGACTGAATAGTTACTATGGGCATAAACTTCCCAATGGTTGGGGGATACAGAGATGAGGAAGTAGAGTTCTTATTCTCCTGAAAAAAAAAAATCATCTGTAAGTTTAGTTAATTTGTGGGCACCTGGGTGGCTCCGTTGGTTAAGCGACTGCTTTCTGCTCAGGTCATGATCCTGGAGTCCCTGGATCAAGTCCCGCATCGGGCTCCCTGCTCAGCGGGGAGTCTGCTTCTCCCTCTGACCCTCCCCCCTCTCATGTGCTCTCTCTCATTCTCTCTCTCTCAAATAAATAAATAAAATCTTAAAAAAAAAAGTTTAGTTAATTTGTAACTAGAAGACTGAATGACAATCTCTGGCAAGTTGTTCAAGGACATGAAATACTTGCATTTTTTAAAGGACTATATAGAAATTATATCTATACAGAGAGATATATCTCAATAGAGAAAACCAGAGACTATTTGCTTTATGTTGGTTAGTCCACGCACAGTTTAAATCTGTAAGTAATTCATCATCACTACTGGTTTAATTACAATTCAGCATCTTGCCAATTGCCATTAAAATTCAAAGCCTGTTGTGTCTCGTTGTTTAATTGTAGACTTCGGCTAACTAAACTTAATGTTGAATGCAGAAGTTAGCAAACCTCCTAAGCTGATAAATGCACTTTGTTATATCCTGACATAAATCCAAGAAATTTAATGGAAAGTTCTACCCAAACAAGATCATAGTCCTAATTCACACATAGTGCTATTCAAAAGAGAACAGCATAGCTACTTTATTTCCTAAACCAATAATGTATTCCCCTAGTGATCAAACAATTGCCTCCAAGTGAGAGAATGACATGGGTAGAAAGATGTAAAACATCAAAACTCAAACTGAAATGCTAAAGTGTTCCTAGAAAATTTTATCGGTGGGTAGCACATTTTTATTTGATACCCAATCTCTCTGATTTTACAAAATTCATTCATCCTGTTTAACAATGGCCTGCTACCATATCATAGTGTTAATCTCCAGGTACTTTCCACATTTGCATTAAAGCATTATTATAATCTAGCATTTGGGGATGTGGGTACCTTGAAGATGTCTCCTTTCACAGAAAGTGAGACGTTCCAAATCGATAAGCAAAGAGATGGCAAATATGTGGTGGGCCACAGCTGTAGATAGGCACCACCTGGAAAAAGATACAGGCTTTTCATTAATTCGGCATTGATTCACTAAATGAAGTCAAAAGGTTTTCCAAACCCCCACTTACAGATACTAAGTGGCAAGTAGCATGGGTTGTTATTTTTAACACTCAAAAAAGAACACTATCATTCATGTGAAGGTAGGACTTCAAAGAAAGATCCAAAAAAACAACCAGTACTTTTCAATCTCTCTTCTCAACAGAACACGTAGGATAGAATTCTATCTTTTCATTACAGACAATTCAAGACCATCCAGGACTGGAAACATTGTAGAAGGCAGTTAGCCACTGAAAATATCCTAGAGGTCAATGGTGGGAAGTCCCAGAAGAATATATAAGAATGAGAGTCCATAATTTCACCAGCACAAGAGTCATGTATGAGGACTGCTTTAGGGACCTAAATATACTGGTTAAGATATCATGGCACCACAATATTCTTGCTAATCTTGATCAAGCCAAAGTAAATATGTAACATTTCTGTAAATACTTCTCATATTTACACATGGACTAGACAGAAAAAATTTGTTGCTGCTTCCACAGGGAGAATCAAAGTTTAACTGTAATGGCATATAGACATTTGGAGCCAAGAGAAAGAATTCAGTTAATTGTGGCAAAGAATTGCACTTGAAATCAATTATGATAAATTTATATTCATTTTTTCTTGTTTTTTTTTTTTCTGAGATAAGAAAGCTTCAAATTTGCTTTGTAGCTGGAGTGCCCTGGGATGGGCAACAAACTTTTCTGAAGATAAATGGAGAATATTGTATCTACTCAGCTTTCCTAGAGGGTGTGTGTGTGTGTGTGTGTGTGATTTATTATTTTTTCTTTTTCAATATTCTCAATGTTTAAACAAACTACTTTTAAATTAACCCAGTTAGATCTGTTTAGATAACAAACTTTTTGACTCCTAGAAAATCATAAAGCATTATGTAACCAAATATGACTATGGAGACATTAAAGTTTTCCAAATCTGCAAAAAAAAAAAAAAAAAAAAAAGGATAGAGTTAGACAGACTATAAAAGGAGTAAAAAAAAATGTAGAACATTATTCCAGCATGTCATAGTTCATAAACCAGCTGCACTGGTGATGAACTCTACAGCTTTGTGTCTGATCTTCCTTTGGCTTGCTATCTCTCCCCCTCCCTCTATGCACACACACACCTCTACTCGTACTGATGGGGATAAGGATAGTGCCATGTGCCTATTCTGGTCACCACTGTACCCTCAACACTAGGAAAAGTGCCTGACACATAGTAATTACATAAATATATAAAATATAAGTAATCATTTGGTAAATAAAAGAAAGAATACATTTCTTTGTACGCAAAGTCATAAATTTGAACATGAAAATTACAACATGTTGATTGTCAGAGATATATAATTCATTTGCGTTGACTCCATAAAAGAGGCAATAACTTATCTTGACTTGTTTAACTTCCTGTGACATAGAAGAAGCCTCAAAATTTTTATATTTTTTCTTTTTTTCCCGTTGGTATACAGTTCATGGTATACAGTTGACTTTTAAAAAACTATATTCAAATGAAAGCTGCCTGTCTAAAGAGTCATGTATGAACACAATGGATTAATTCTGATCATGCTACCATTAATCAAAATATTTAAAATCCTTTTCTCCCTCTTTTCTCTTTGTCTCTCTCTCCCTCTCTCCTTCCCTCCCTCTCTCCCGCCCTCCATCCCTTTTCTTCCCTCTCTGTCTCTGTCGCTCATCTTAATGCAGGCAATTCTGAAGATACTCACCCAGTTCTGTCCTCTGTCTGACCTTCTATTTTGCATTCTCACTGCTTAAGGGGGAAGGGGGTGCTGTGTTACTGCATTCTAAATATAAGCATTGCCAAAATAAAACATATTGCAGAAATCCTATGACTATTTATGGTTAGTCAAGTACAGGTTATTCATAATCTTAGCTCAGTCTTAATTATTAACTAAGTCAAAATTTCTATGACAAGTAACCAAGTTCCCTCTCTATTTATTCTATGTCTATGTATCCATGTATTTATTCTGACTGAATAGATCAGGTATATCAAACAGCTCTTATGTAAAATACTGAACAGTTGCACTTCTGGGGATTATATAAACTTTTATATGTTTCATAACAGAAGAATCTTATATTTGAACAGGAAGAACCCATAGAGCTCCAACAAACTTTATACAGGTTGTTGGTTCATCAATTTCTTTATGCTAAGATAAAACATCTGAGCTTACAGCCTTTATCAATAAAAAATCACACTGCATATAAAAAAAACATGCAGTGAAAGTCAATACTAGCCTCTACAACTAGACTATAAACCACCACAGTAATTAGCTATCCAAGGAATATTCCCCAATTATTGCCAGCTGGGACCAAAAAATCTTTTAGGTTCCAAACATGCATCAGCCTCATATTTCAGGAAAATTTGCAGCAAAATGTTAAGCTATAGCCTGCCAACGTTCTTTTTGAAAATAAGCAGTTTTGCTCTTTACCATATTTTAAAAGAAAAAGAGAATATTCCATCATTACAAAATAAACAGTAATACTATATAAAACTTAATCCAACCTATCCCATTTAGTCAACCATCCTTTTTTCCCAGTAATATGTATTTTACTAGGAATTGTCTGAAAGCACCAGGTGCATTTGAAATATCCTTCTAACAGTTTCCCAACTGTAACAGATGACCAATTTGCAGAAAGGTATGTGAAAAAGGAATAAATTTTTTTTCTCCACTCCTCTCACCAAAACAAAGAATCACACACACACACACAAAATTTAAAAACAAACAAACAAGGAAACATGAAAAGAAATACAAAATTCCTAATGCTGGATCAAGGATTCACAGTAAATTCTCTTGATTGCTGAATTTCTTCATTTTCCCAAATTATTTAATCACTCTAAACTAGAGAATCAAAAAACACACATTGGGCACCTTCTACACATAAACTCTTTGCAGGGATACAAATAATGTGTTGGACATATTTAACTGAAAAACCGCAGATTTTAAAATTATTCATAATCTTAACTCAGTCTTAATTTCTATGACAAGTAACCAATGGAATGGAAATGACCTTGTAAATGAAAGTTCTTAATTTGCAAACATATAAATAGGCATACCTAAAATTTGCATAGCACTTTACAGATTACACAATACTAGCATGTATTATTGTCTTACCCAAATCACAACTCTAAGAGACAGATATTAAAACTACCATTTCAGGGGCTCCTGGGTGGCTCAGTTAACCATGAGTTATAACCATCAATGTTGATTTCGGCTCAGGTCATAATCTCAGGGTCCTGAGGTCAAGCCCCACATGGAGCTCCACGCTGGGCATGGAGCCTGCTTAAGATTCTCCCTCCCCCTCCCCCTGCCCCCCCTAAAAAACAAAAAACAAAACAAAAACAAAAACAAAAAACCCCTACCATTTCACATACGAAGAAAGCTCAGTTGAGAAGCCTATCCAAGGCTAGATAGACAGTAATTATCAGACTTAACTTTCTGCGATGGTTTAAGAAGCTTACCTCTACATCTCAGAAATTGATTAAATTCTGCCAAGCTATTTAGTAGCATATGTAAAATTATAAAACACTTCTGCTCTATCATATTAACTTAATCCAAATGGAGAGGTAAGCAGCAACAAGAATGCCTGGTATATGCCTGAACCTACACATAGTGAATAAACACAGATGGTGGTTAAATAAGAAAAAAAAAAAAAATAGTGCCATAAGTATTTATACCTAAAACGTGAATCATTGAAGCAAGGACAAAACAGTCTAACAATAGAGTCAAAATTTCTTAGAAGAAAATACCACACAGGAAAACCAGGGGTTACCGAATTTTTGTGTGTGTAAGTATCTGAAGTGCTTCTTATAAAATGCAAACTACAAGATTTCACACTCATCTGGAGATTCTAATTTTTTTTAAAGATTTTATTTATTTATTTGACAGAGAGAGGGAACACAAGCAGGGGGAGTGGGAGAGGGAGAAGCAGGCTTCCCGCGGAGCAGGGAGCCCGCGGGGCTCGATCCCAGAACCCTGGGATCATGACCTGAGCTGAAGGCAGACGCTTAGCGACTGAGCCACCCAGGCACCCCTGGAGATTCTAATTTAATAAATTGGGTAAGACATAATGGTATCTCAGTCTTGCTGTATATGAGAATTACCTGGTTGCTTTTAAAGATCCCAATGCCCAGGCTGCATTCCAGAGCAATTAAAGCAGAATGTCAAGGAAAGGAACCACATGTCAGTATTTTTAAAGTAATTTTCTCATGAGTCAACTGAGATTTAGTTGTTTAAATGTATTTATTTTGAACAAAAATGAGAAAATTTTATTCCAAAATATACCCTAATGGTTCTCAACAGGAATTTCATCCTAACTCTGTTCATATTCCCCCCAAAAGGCATATCTGTGACCCTGCAACTTTTCTCAGTGCTCAGGAGTTTTGTTCGATTATGTTCTTCTCTAAGGAGACCTGGAGCCAGTGGGCTCCCTGGTGATTCCTGTCCCTCCTTTGGATGCGCTGCTCTATCCTTGACAAAGATTCTGCTGCAGGCACAGTGATTCACCCTGAAGCCCGAAGCCAAAATGCACATGGAAATCACTTTTCGAAGATTAAAATGTATATTTGAAAGAAATGTCGGTAGACCAAACGAGTGCTTATGCAAAGAAGTTTAGTTGCTTGGCAATCACGTAACCTTCGAAAGAACTCTTCAGGGGTTAGAGGACTTTTTACCCTTTTGCTCTTGTAAGGACCTAAAGTAAATAGGCAATAGGTTATGGTGCTATATGCACAGTAGACCCCAAATAAAGTCCTCATATAAATACACTCTGGCATCACATGAACCTTAACTAAGCAAGCAACTCAGAAACAACACAGTTATTCAGCAGGGAACGCAACAGCAAGATGCAAATGATTTCTGCCTGGTGAGTGCTCCTCACAGCATTGCCCCCAAACGAAGAAGTTGATAAAACAAAATTCCTGGGGCAGAAGTTCCAAGGGGCATGGGAGCTTCTATTTTCCAACTGTTCTCCAAGAGGATATTTGGTTTTGTTTTGTGTTTTGACTTATCTACTGTTAGAGCCCTAGGCCGACACTATTAGAATTCTGGTGTCTAGGGAGCTTTCAAAATGATCAGCACCAATGCTCATACCCCTTCCCAGAGCAGTTATATCATATTCTCAGGTGATGCAACTAAACCTTGATATATTTCAAACGTTGCCCAAGGGGCAGCCAAGGCTGAAATTTAGTTTTAGAGAAACCTGAAAGATATGATAATACTAATAATGGTGTACATCTATTAATAAATAGAATCTAAAAACTTTAACACTTATCTGTTTCTCTACTGTGCACTGTCTGATGAAATCAAAAATTTTAACACAGGTTTTCAAAAGCATCTTACAAACATTAAATGGAATGCAAACTTAGGTTCTCTTTGGTTCATTGTAGCCATAATGGCCCAAGATATACCATGTGAAATTTAATTTGTAGCCCATATACAAATATGATCCTGAGAAAAGCTTTGGTTTTTCACTTTAAGAAAAAAACTGAAGTATATGGAGAAGATATTTGGAAATAAAAAGAAAGATAAAATTATGACTCTCATAAAAAAGGTAGGATCAAAGTAAAACCCAACTATCAGTGCTACCAGCTTGAGAAAGGCCACCGCAAACTGAAAGATGAGTTCAGGACAGTCTCAAAAAACATAATTTGAATATAAGGCTTCATCACTGGTTTTGTCCGCTGTGTCTTCCCAATGGCTCTTTCACTGTTTAAACTGAATTACAAATCATCCAATATTAAAGAAAGCGCTGAGTAAATGACACATCATTTAGAATACCACGCCCTGTGTACGGACTTAAAATGAAGAAAATATACAGTCCTTCTTCACCAAAGGGATGTTTTTAACCTAGAGAACTAAAAAGAGAACCTGCTCTCCTGGACAGAGCTGGGAGAAGTCAATCCTGCTCAGGAATGATGGCTGATATGTTTTTGTGTCCCCTTAACACTGAGAGTTAATAAATACTTGTGATTCAATGAAGGCATTATTGAAGGAAAACCACACCTCAATCTCTTCTTGGCTAATGAGAAATAAATGTTCAGAAATGTAAATACCAATTCAATTAGTGCCAATGTAAAGTGAATACCCGCTATTGCAAATCTGCAGTTATAGAAGAAATATTGCCTATCTATTTTAAAAAAGATTCTAAATTGGTTTTAAATTGTGGAATAATTCGCAGTTCCTCCAGTTAATTCTTTAATTCACAAAAATTAATGTGGTCATTTTATATATGTCTTTTAAAACACATATAGAGAAGCAATTCCTAATTTCTTATCTTATTTCTGTACTTGAAGACAACTTTTCCTTATTTCTCAATTACTTAAAAGAGGTATCTTAAGGGTCAATTATTTAATTTCCATCACAATGTAAAAATATTTATGAATGTCTCTTCAGTAATGTGCAATAACCTCTATCTGCTAATACAATGATGCACTTTCTCGTAAGGTGACAGACTCTGTGATGTAAATAAAGATGAACATTTATAAATTGATAGTTAAAAGATGCACGGAAGGATATTACTGAAGTAATACTGAAATACTGAAAGCAATCATGGATTTAAGTGAATTTTAAGTCACCTATATTTAAATATTTCATGGAAAGTAGCAAATGCTGTTTTGTGCATGTGTAGCAACCAAATACATAGGTAATTACATGCATGGAACAGAGGTTTTTTTTTTTCCTAAAATGTCTTACGTTTCTGTTATTGTAACCTTAACTATTCAAACCTATTACATCCAGAGACAACAGAGAATGTGTGCTTTTATGCTTTACTAAATATTCTAACCATAGTTTAAGAGTTTAAGATTTTTGATCTTTAGATAAAAGACGGACTGATACAAAGATATAATTAACAGGGCAATTATCATCTAGATCTCCTTGTAATAAGGAGTTTATACTTTCAAGTGTGGGGCCCAAACAGCAAATTCCTCCTGGGTAAATATAATAAATTAACTATATTTTCTAGTATGGACACAATGCATCCCATTGGAATTTGGTATCTCTGCCATTAGTAATAGCTATCCTTTGATTTAAAACAAAACAAAACAATCTTATATGGTTTATACAATAAGGACTGATAACAAAAGAACATTTATATTGCTTATTTTATTATTTTGTCCCTTTGCATGATGTTATCCACTCAGAATACAATGGTCTATGGTGATAATGGTTTACCAGGAAATACCCCAACTGGCCACTAATTGAACTGGAGAAGATAATCTCATATATTCTTAAGCTAGTTTCAAGAAATCAAAGATCTGTGTGGATATTTTTTTCAGAATCTAAACTGCTTTCCAAGTCAAAGAGATTATAGATTAGCCCATGTCAAGTTAGATTTTTAACCAATAAATTTGCAACTAACTTACTATTAAACATATATACTATTTACTTTTAAGCATACACAATGCAAAATCTGATCGTGTTAAGCTCAAACAAATAGAGCGTCTTCCCATGAAGTCAAGGAACCTAAGACTAGTAGGAAGGCAAGTGTTCAGAGAGGGAGAAAAGGGGCCGGCATTCATTGATCACTGGGATGGTAAATAGTGTTCCCAGAACTAGTAGCTGGGAAATCAATGGTGACCCTATAGTAGTTGTCGAGTGATCAGCTTCTCAGGACTCTTCTTCCTGTAGGACGCACAAACTGCCATTTTTCTCTGAATCATGCCTCAGACCTTCTTCATCTGAGTGCCCAAGAATCACAAATGCAAGAATTTCTGCTTCTTCCAGACCTCCTCAGCCCCTCTTACAACAGACTCCAGAAACGTATTTTTTTGCATGATAGTGAAAAAATACTCACTATAATCACTTATGTGAACCACCTGATTTCTAGGCAGGATATAACTGAGTACGCATATAATTAAATATATATGAATTTTTAACTATTTCAGGTTTTCTTTCATAACATTATGATGTGTTTATGGCAACTCAGCTATAGTTTATTGCTCATTTGGTGTAGTTTTAGGCTTATAGCTAACCTTCCTGAGGAACCTCAGATGCAAAGTGGAAAAAAGCAAGGAAGCTCTGCAGGGTGCCAAATTTCCCCCTCCTCCTTCCGATATTCCTCTCTGCCCTCAGCAACCAG
This sequence comes from Mirounga angustirostris, assembly GCF_029215605.1. Lineage (NCBI taxonomy): Eukaryota > Metazoa > Chordata > Mammalia > Carnivora > Phocidae > Mirounga > Mirounga angustirostris. The sequence continues at coordinate 9,878,856 of NW_026991711.1, read as the reverse complement.
GCCTGCGTGATTGTTCTGCCGTCCTCCTCTCCTCTTTGTGTCTCCTCTCTGTACTCTCCATCTTAATAACATATCTGGGATGTTGCCTCCTTTCTTGCTTATCAGCACATTATTACCTATTCCTTTATAAGGAATTCTTTTATAAGGTTAAGCTTCACTTGTTAATGTTATTACCTGTGAAATATTAGTTTTACAAATGGCAAATGGAGCACTAAAGATGCTTCTGGACACAGAACCCCACAGGGAAGGAATACTGATAGGCTCAGTAGGTCAGATTCAGACCTAGAATTAAGGATGGGTGAACAAATGTCAGAACACATTCTGGAAGCCAAAGAGTAAGTGCTATTGGATGACTGGGTAGGAGATTTCTAAAGTGTTTAAAGTGGAAAGAAAAATGCTATAAAGGAGTGTTATCTCAGCATGAAAAGTAATGATGTTCATCTCTACACCACGTAAGGAAAAGGAGGGAGCTGACAAGAGGGATAGGACAGAGGTCAAGTAAGCCAGTCTTGACCAATGTGGCTTGAAGTGCAATGAACATCCCTAGGCAAGCCTTACCACATCTTTTGACTGAGCATTATTTATTCCTACCTCATCATGCATACCAGTACTCAAATTAATTACAGAAATAATTTCAAATATAATTATAGTGATGGTGATCATATAATATCCACCAAACTGGGACACCTTTAAGAATGAAAGAGGGCACTATTAATGTTTATACCAAAACAACTGGTGTGAAATAGAACTGTCCTGGTCAGACTAATGGCTGACCAGGCTATCCTAATCACTATTCTTTGATATGGACACATACATGTCACTGAGGCATTCAATAACAGATATGTATGACACTCCTGTCATATGCTGGGTGCACAATGGAGTTGAATCTGAGAAGTGATAGGTTTTAAAAGTTGGTAAGGCAGAAATTAATTTAATCAAAATTATTCTTAAGTACTTGTTAGTGCTATAACAATTACGGAGATTAATAGAGCATTTCAATATACTCAATAGAGGCAGTTTTCCTCCAGCATTAAAACCAGTCACTCTGTCTCCTTCCTCATTGTGTCTCAGGAGGCTGGCATTTAGGGGCCAATGTATATTAAAGTTTCCCATTGTTACATATATCGTATAGTGAATTAGAGTCACTTGGAGAGATACTTACAACATGAGTGCTCACAGAGCTGAATCTGACAGAAGGAAAGCAGGCCAACGTCTCCCATCTACACTCAGTCTGGGCACATGCTCACATGTTCCAACACCACTAGTTAGGATTCCAAGTCTGCATGTATGGCGGTCTTTGCCCAAGTTATATATAATGTGGTACTACTCACGAAGTTGAATAATATATACTTGAATCGTGCAACTCTATTTATAGGAGGAGATGGCACTGTAAACAAATCCTTGTGATAAAATATACTGAGGAACGAAAGGATTGTGGATCTAGATATAAGCGAGTAGGGAAGAAATCATGATTGAACAGGCTTCAGCAAGTTCAGGGAAGGGGTCCTTTGTCCTCGTCGGTGACCAATGAATGGAAGTTTTCCTGACAGAGCGAATGAGTGGCAACTTGGGGAGAGGCGACTTGGGAAAGGGGGGATATTGAGAAAGTAAATTTATGTAAAAAGGAGCCCTCTCAAACTCTACGAGACTTACAATAAAAGCATGGGACATAAATATGAAACAAATAATGTCAGTTATCAACATAATTTTAAAATTATGAGACAGAAAGGACCTTAATATGAGACTTACAAATTAACTTAGAGTTTCCTCTTGTAAAAGCTTGCCATGGACATGATAGGAAAATAATTTAAATCAAATGAGTGTAAAGGGACAGGGTGAGTTTCAGAGGCATAGCCATTTCAACTTTGAAAGCACTTCTGTATGCTTTCTAAGTCTAGCTACTACCACAAATATCAGGACACAAACTGAAGCCATTAAATAAAACATTCTTAAAACCATGACAAATAACTGACAGAAAGAAGATCCTTGCACTGCTGACAATTATGGGCATTCGCTAGAACTGGGAAGGCCAGATACATAGAAAGACTAATGTCACCAGTGATTTTGACATTATGTCACCCCTACATAGACTTGCTGGCCCCAAAACAGTTGTTCTCTGCATTCTCAGCCACACTAAAAAATATCATTCCTTGAAACTGGCTTGAATAATATGCATGAGAACATTGCCTTCTATAGAAACCTTTTTGCTTTGGAGCTTTAGTGAATAAAGGACATATATTTAAAGCCCATTTATTATTGCACCCACATATTCACAGGCTCTAAGTCTTTTATTCAACACACTTCACAGTTCTCTTACCATATGGCCGAGTTACTTTTGCTTTTTAATCTTTACCCTAGGGCAGAACAGAATTGCCCATTTTAAAACGTATGGTACTCTAGGCTTAGCATACGCAGCACCATGATGAGTCTCCCTTTATATAATTTCCAAACATCCAGTGATAAAATGCGATCACTGCATACATCCTCAGTGTACATTCTCACTGACTTTTGCTTTAGGAAGACTATAATTTCCCTAAATCATGTGCAGCTATCTGCTTGGGAGATGTTTCCATGGAGGCGCACGTGTGTATTGAACATAGCCTGGCAAATCCAAAACAACTAACTCAGAGCCCAGAGTCATGATGTTGGAAATCTGAAAGATTGTACAGCACGTGCCGGAAGACCAATGCTCCTACTCCACTGACATGGTGGGAATAAACAGGAACGGATTTAGGTCCAGAAGATCTTTCATTTGGGTTGGTTCTCACCGTTTTTGGTAGAATAATGGTGAATCCCCACGATCCACTTAAAATGTGAACTCTCAGCCTGCAAGGACTTGTCCTATGAGGTACCTGGCACCATACATCTGCTAGTACTTTGTAAATGCCATGGAAGGATAGCGATGCAGAAAACAGAAAATGAAGAAGTGCATTTACGAAGAAAATCCTTACACCATAACAAATATGGTATTTTAGAGTTTAGGGATATTTTTAAATGTCTGGGATAAGAAAAATCACTATGGCACCTGTAGCTAACACAACCTTAATTGGTGAAAGCAAAGTGTTTTTCAAAAATTTAATGTTGGTCAAAATTTATAAATGTGTTGGATTTTTCAATAATCGTCTTTCAACAGCTTTCATGGCCTGTGGCATGTGGGAAGCATTTTTAACCCAAGACCTTAAATGTTTGCTGAACAAATCTTTATGTGCACACAACTTGCAAAACAAAAAACAACGACTCTGATGTGATATAAAAATTTGGGAAGCCATTCCTGGAATAATGAGAGCTGGAGAGGGAGAATTGCTCTGGGCGTGGGAGAGAACAGACTTCTACAGTGGCCATTGATAAAGACACATATAAAGGAGAATGATTGACACGGAAATATCCAGTGGCAGAAACAATTATGGCTTGAGGGTAGTGGTGAAGGTCACCGCGTAGAGACAGGGAGATAAAGAAACCACAGGGCTGGCATGCTGACAGAGACAGAAAGAAATCAGGGATGAGAAAAAAAAAGAGGTGAATATGGAAAAGGCTAACAAGGAAGAATCTGAAGCTTATTAACGGAGGTCTCTAAGCAAAGAAAGAAGGACCTCAGAGCTGTTCATGAGGTACGAGTACCATATTGTGGGTGTTTAAAGAAGAGAGGAAATCAACCCTTGTTCTGGCATGCGGTGGGGGGAGGGGCAATGGATCAGGGAAGACTTCACAGGGTGGGTTGGCAGAAAGCTTCCTATTCCTGGGATGGAATCCTGAGTGTGGCTGAGATCTGCGTGCGTATAATTGTAACAGTGTGACTAGTTATGCATCTGGTCAGTGGGCCAACAATCTGGTCCACATGCAACTATGTGCATACTTCCAACATTTCCTCATACTGCTCTGTGCAGCTCACTTGAAATCCTGTGGACAACAGCTTTATCTAATAAGAGTTGTGTCTCATTTACTTGCTAAGTGCAAACAATTCATTAGCAGTGCTATCATGATACCTAATATAGAAGTAAAAGTTTAAAAAAAGAATACTAGAAATAAACGATGTGGTCCAAGAAGAATGATATAAAACTGTACAATCTGAAGTAGTGCCTTATTTCTCCTGTGAATATCATGTATCAGCAACTGAAGCATCACTAATAAAAGATTATAAGTAAAAATTGCACAAAGGTTAAGTGCATGATAATTACGAACCTCATAAAGGGTCTTGGCAGGAAGGAAAATGGAAATGGATTGAAATATTATTATCTGGGTTCCCACCTCCTTTAAACTTGTAGGGAGTCTAGCTGAACTAAGTAGGTGTTTTTCCCCTTAATAATTTTCAATATCTTTTACAAAGAAAACTAACATTTCATTCATCCTGGCAATCTGAATATCCAGAATTTTTCCTGATTGTTCCATATACGTTAAATAGGCTAAGAGTAATTATACACTCCTTCATTATGGCAGAATTGCAAGTGTTAAGTGAGAAATATATTGAAACCAACAGCACAGCTAAATATGGATAAAATACTTTTCTCATAATGCATATACATCAGCAACTAGAATACTAGTATATTCCTTGCAACATCATTATTTCTCTCATGCAAATATGGATAGAAATATGGTAAACTTTTTCATAGATGATCATCCTTAAAGAGACCCAGAGATGTATCACAATTAAATAAATTATATTTTCAAAATCACCCGTGTGATAAAAAAATACATTTATCTTTCCAGGCTGAGTTTGTCATTTCCAAATGAGGTGATAAAATGGCCCTCTTAAGGGTATGACATAAGATACATATTACCACAATTTAAAATAAATTTTTACTGAAATCATCATCAAAAGGATATTATATTCTATCTTTAAAATCTTAAAAACCACAGAATGAATTAATTTAATTAGTTTTCAAGTCAATATATTTAAAAAGCAGTAACAAGTTCCCCTTAGAATCATGCACATACATTTTAGCTTTATTATACACTTATTTCTACTGTATTTTGACATTTTATCTAGTTTCAGGACATAAATACATGGCATAAAAACGTTATTTTATGGGATCTACTTTCCCAGGACTGTTTCTAGGTCATTCCAGTGACAGAGTGAAAGCCATCTGACACTAAGAGAAAGGTAGTAATAACAGTTGCAGGCATGAAATAAAGAAACCCCGAGGTCTATCAATGAAGTGAACTGAGTTGTAAATCTTACCAAAAAAGAAAAGAAAAAAAAAGATTTCATCCCCAAAGCTCCAGAATTTCTTTCCTATGGGCTTATTGTTTTCATAATTAGAACACTACAGAAGAAAGGCTATTTCATTTCTCCTGAACTCACTAGACTTAATGAAACTCAGAAAAATGTAGAAAACCATTGCATCTGCAGCTCTCTTTCAAGCATTCAAACTTGTGTGGGCACTGATTTGAAGGACCATGTACTTGAATGTCATCTATATTGGGGATTATAACAAGGATGTATATGCACTCACAGAGAAACAGAAATGCCTTTTGCGATCATCAGAATTCTAGTCTTCCTAAAATTCTGAGGAGGGATCCTGGGATAGACCAGAGAGGAGAAATAGCATGCGCTCATTTCCTGCTACCCCAGTGGTTCAGCATGGGGCTTGCTCAGTGGCCTTAAGAAGAGTCAGAGAGACGGCTGTTGCTGGCACTGTGCCCATCAGGTCAACTGTACACCTGGGGAAATTGTGACTTGTTGCGGATGCGTATATGACAGGCATGGCGATGTTCGCTGCCCTAATGTAATTAATTGCCATCATTCTGCCAGAACATAATCACAGTATCAGCAGATTAAAGGAAACATCATCTATTCCTTGGAAAGCATTTCAGATGTCATCATTGTGTTATAAAAAGTCATTCAGGATTCTCAAGGTCACTCAGAGTGTCCAAATTCTTTAATTAGTGCTCATGGCTTTGCCGGCTTTCATTTTGTCTTCTGAGCTGGGTGTTTTCTCCTCCCAGTCGCTATACCTGTCCGCCTATCAATCCCACTCTGCTGTCCATCGAAGAAATGAATTATATAATAAATAATAAATAAATAACAGGAGCTGTGAGTTATAGATCTGATACAATGTCCCTAAAGGTGGATTTTATTTTCATGGTGCTTCACAAGTGAGTTTGCAGAAAAATACCTGAGTGATAATGAAGAGAAAAATAGGTACATGTACATATCAGAATATGAATTTCTAAGGGCGTGCCATTTTCATTGGGTGGGAAAGAGTAGGTCTTAGTAGTTTATGATTATAGAATAATCATATGCAAATACACCACCCAGTGCACACAGTAAAATAATTCTACTTTTTCCCAGTGCTAACATAGCCAGGTACTCTGCATTCACCCCTTCAGTTACCGAATTATCCTGAACAAACTCACTTCGAAGTGGAATTCACAAGAATAATTCAGTAATACAATAACATGACTCTGACCTTTGCATTCCCTACATTCGTAAACTTGGGCATTATGTTTCTTCCCCATTGTATTGCTGTTCTCACCACCCCTTCTCAAATGTAAAATCACAAGTAGCCAGTACTGCCATCTATCACTCTTTCCACAGTAAAAATTTATTTTAAAGCACTGGTTGTTTCTAAGTAGAACACTGACATCAACAGAAAATACGATTAGATCTTGAACAGAATGGTTAAGGTAATTTTAACGTGCTACTGTTGGATCAATTAGTGCACAGTCATTTGCCCAATATGCAGCGTTTTAGCAGACCCTTAGGCAAGTCTCTTGTTAAGAAAATGATTGGAATATTAGATAATTGAAATTAACTGCTACAATGTGCCATATTTCATAGTTTTCCACAGTCATATTAGAAACATAGTATATAATGAAGTTGTTATTCATAAAAAATTTAAATAACATGACATTTTGGTCCTGGTAGTTAATGGTGTAATGAGTCTGAGGAATTTCCAATTGGTCCCAAACACTGACCATCAGGAATAAAATAAAGTCAGGACTGGATTTTCGGCTCCAAACACTAAAGTATGACCAAACACCCCGTGCTTTTTAAATAATCACATATTACTGACATGGTTTCTTTCTTTCTTTGCCTGTCTTCCTTCCTTCCTTCCTTCCTTCCTTCCTTCCTTCCTTCCTTCCTTCCTTCCTTCCTTCCTTCCTTCCTCTTTCTTTCTGTTTCTTTTTCTTTCTTTCTTTTCTTCTTTCCTTCCTTCTTCCTTCCTTTCCTATTTTCCTTTCCTTTCTTTCTTTCTTTCTTTCTTTCTTTTCTTTCTTTCTTTCTTTCTTTCTTTCTTTCTTTCTTTCTTTCTTTCTTTCTTTCTTTCTTTCTTTCTTTTTCTTCCTCTTTCTGGTTATTGTTTCTCCATGAACGATGCATAAAAATTAATAAGAACTTTGTCTGCATTCAGATTCCTACAAGGTGTTATTCGATTTTTTTAGATAAACATAAGGGAACTATCGCCCAAGGCCATTCTTCTCATTTCGGTGTGCAAGCCTTCTCACGTAATGTAATTTTAAATTAAATAAAGGCTCACTGCTATTTCTCTTGGGTATATATTTGGCTTTGCTTAGTCTATAAAACAGTCTTTCAAAAGCCTCACACTGCATTAGGAAAACAGCTAACCCCATTTACGGCACCTGTGGACCAATTTCTTCCTCCTTTATTTTAATATGATATTGCACATTAGAGTTTATTTCTCCATGGACATTAAGAGAATGCCTCTTACCTTGTCTCTAAGTAAAAGTTGTCTCGAGATGGACTCTGAAAAACAAACTGAGGGTTCTAGAGGGGAGGGGAATGGGAGGATGGGTTAGCCTGGTGATGGGTATTGAGGAGGGCACATTCTGCATGGAGCACTGGGTGTTATGCACAAACAATGAATCATGGAACACTACATCTAAAACTAATGATGTAATGTATGGGGATTAACATAAGAATAAAAAAATTAAAAAAAATAATAATAAAATAAAATAAAATAAAAAATAAAAAAAAGTTGTCTCGAGAACTTCTGCACAGTTTAAAAGTTGATTCTTCCATTATCGATATTGTTAGTAATATAGAGTTCTAACTGATATTGGAATAAAAACAATGTAGGAGTTAGGCATCTTGGCCACCATTAAATGGTAGGTAAAGTTATCCAAATTGCAAATTCTTGATACAAAAACAATTTTCCATGGCTTCTATTGATAACATTAATTGATGGTTACAGGATAGAAAGCAAAATGTTACATGACAATATTTAAATAATAATTCAGGAGATGTCACGATTTCTTCCAAAGTTACATAACTTTTTTAACCATCATTTTACCATTTAACACAATAGCAAAAATGAGTAATACGTCTTGATTATGGAGGAAGTCTTTGTAAATGAATTTGCATCTTTGCATTGTGAGCATTTAATGTCCCTTTTAATAAAAACCATTGTTTCTCATACCGCAACAAATAGGCAACTCACAAGGTAATGTATCTTCATATCATAATTTTACTCTTTATTACCTACAAGCAAGAAAGATATTTATCTTTTTCAAAGCTGTGTCTGAAGTACAGCCCAGGAAACCAAAACTCCTGAACAATAACAGAGTATTGCTTACCACAGAAAATAATTTGCGATGACAAGGATCTCATGAACTGAGTCTAAGGTTTAGATAGTAGAAACAAAGTATAAAAGGTTCAGAGTTGAAAGATGAGTTAGTTGGAGAAGTTTACATTAATGGGGAGTCATTGACAATCAACGCTTGTCCTTACACCCTGGTGAAGGGCACCCACAGTTAATTCATTAAATAACATGAGGAAAAGCTCCTCTCATGACATAAATCAATCCTCATCATTTGTCAGGTTAGTGCTTTTAGGTACTAGTTGTTCCAGCTTAAAAGTAAAGTAGAATGTTTCCTGCTTGCCTGCATAACCATTTCTGCTAAACAGTGGCCTAGATCTAGGATTAATGACCAAATAAAATATTTCCACCTTGTTAGAGATGTAGCAATTCTAAAAATATCTTGTTCCTATTCAGTCTCTGGCTCTATTGGGACAGCAAATTACAACCAATTATGATGTTTTGCAGGGGCTGGGACATGCCTATTAAAAGTGACTTATCTCTCTTCATTTCATATAGTCATAAGACCTTAAAACCAGTATCTAACTCCAAATGAAACTCTTAAGAGTCTACTACGTCCTTGCTCAGAGTGCATTATGTACCTTTCTATAAACTAGCCTTCCAAACCGAATACCTTACCTTAAGACAAACAGCTAACATTTAGTGAAACCCAAAGTAGCTCAGAGCACAAAACACACTTCCAGAATCTAAAGAAATCATTCAAAGTGAAAATGCCCTGTGCAGGGAACTCACATCTATAGAAACTGTAAGTTCCATGAGGTCAGGTGTTGTGTCTGTCTTTTTCACCATATTTCTCTTGGTTCAGGAATGTGTTGCACCAATATTGGTTGACAGGTAATATTAGAATGGAAATGTGGCCAACATTTTCAGTCAAATAATGGGTCATCATTCTTTTGATAATACTATAACTCTAAAACTAGTGGAAACAAGAAACAAAACACATGAACATAGGGGAAGGGAAAAATATAAGATAAAAAACAGAGAGGGAGGCAAACCATAAGAGACTCTTAACTCTAGGAAACAAACTGAGAGTTGCTGGAGGGGAGGTGGGAGGCGGATGGGACAACTGGGTGATGGGCATTAAGGAGGGCACTTGATTTAGTGAGCACTGGGTGTTCCACGCAACTGATGAATCACTAAATTCTACTCCTAAGACTAATAATACAGTATATGTTAACTACATTGAATTTAAATAAAAAATTTTAAAAAATTAACTCTGAAACATAATTTAAAAATATATAAAACTAGTGGAAACAGAGAACATAAAGAAGAAGTAACAAGGAAAATTATCACCAAAGAATGATTTTGTCAATTGTTAACTATATAACATGTGAAGAACAGCCAGTTTGGTTTTTCAAAAAAAAAAAAAAAAAAAAAAGGTTGTTTTAGTTCTTTCTCCAGAAAAAAGAAAAGTAGTGTAGTTTTTCATAATGTTATGAATTATTTCATAAGTTATTTTTCTTTTGGGGTGCCTGGGTGGCTCACTCAGTAGGTTAAGCGTCTGCCTTCTGCTCAGGTCATGATCTCAGGGTCCTGGGATCGAGCCCCTGGAGACGGCTGCTTCTTCCTCTCCCTCTGCCGTTCCCCCACTTGTGCTCTCTCTCTTTCTCTCAAATAAATAAATAAAATCTTAAAAAAATAATTTTTCTAATTTTTCTTTTTATTCCCAAGTGACTAAAAAATGAGATGTAAACTGCATTGAGGAAACGGAGAAATTCCTGTGCAGAGCCCACCATGAACTCGTAGTTTCCAATTTCTCAGAGTCCCCAGCACCGTAGCTCACATGCCAGAAGTAAGAAGAATCCTCAGAAAGTAAAATAATCAGAAAGAAAACCCATGAACTCAACTTGGGTGGATGACGTGTAGCAATTTCAATCATGAGCCTCCTGCATATACAGACAATTTTTAAAGAAGCAGAGTTTTGCCCTCAATTTTAGTAGCTATTAACTGTTGTTTTACTGTTAGAGCTGATTTGCTATTCACTGTATGGTATATTGGCTTTGGCATTTATATAGTTTTTTTTTTTTTATTTTTTTCATGATGTAGAAAATGAAAACAAAGAGATAGTTCATTCTCAAATATTGTCGATCATTTTAGGTAGATACTGTTTATCGTTTCTGAGGTAGTCTTTAAAAGTCCTTATATGCAAACATTTCTTCCATTATTTACCTACCTATCATCTACCCTCTATGAATACAGGATTTTAAAACCTAAAACACTTTAATCAAACCTAAATTTTGTTACTCTTTACAGTATTTCGTAGTTTTCACCCTAGAGAAAAACCAGGATAAAATGGCAAACTCCAATGGTATTTTTTTCTTTCACACTAAAAGGAAATAAAAAACCAAAGTACTTGATGCCATTTCATGAACATACAGAAATAATAAAATTCTTTCTCTAATTATCATTATTCATGTGCTTGCTTTAAAATGTTCAAGTCTTGGGGCGCCTGGGTGGCTCAGTTGGTTAAGCGACTGCCTTCGGCTCAGGTCATGATCCTGGAGTCCCGGGATCGAGTCCCGCATCAGGCTCCCTGCTTGGTAGGGAGTCTGCTTTGCCCTCTGACCCTATCCCCTCTCATGTGTTCTCTCTCATTCTCTCTCTCTCAAAATAAATAAATAAAATCTTTAAAAAAATAAAATAAAATAAAATGTTCAAGTCTAAGTGGTAGCAACATTGACCAGAAATTGGGTTTTATTTCTTTGCTCTGAGCTCCTCTCATAAGGTGAAGACATTACCACTCACTTCATTAATGCAAATATAACCATGTTAGAATGCAGACATTGCATATCCAAGTTCTGTCTCTGTGGGTTTATCATGCTCTTTCAGGAAAGGAATGTGTAAATAGTGCTTTTCTGCAATTCTAACTTGAGAAATAAACAGACTCCTATATTCTTTGCTGATGCTTAATGTTTTCCAGTGGGTAAAAAGATAAGTGTCATGCATAATAAATATCATGAACAGGAGGGGACTCGAGGAATAAATTAATAAAATTTGCCGGTGACGTTTATTCTACCTTAACCATAATCAATCAAGAACTATAAATTGAAGACCTCCTACATATCCATCACTATTGAAAAGTGATAGGAAATGTACAATCAGGGAATCATAGATTCTGAGGAAAGATAAGAGCCTTAGAATTCATTTAGTCAAGATGTACATCCTATCCATTGGATGCTCAGGGGTTTTTTGTTGTTTTTATTTTTTTTTTTAAAGATTTTATTTATTTATTTGAAAGAGAGATATACAGTGAGAGAGGGAACACAAGCTGGAGAGGGAGAAGCAAGCTCCCCGCTGAGCAAAAAACCCGACATAGGGCTCGATCCCAGGACGCTGGGATCATGACCTGAGCCGAAGGCAGATGCTTAACGACTGAGCCACCCAGGCGCCCCTCTTGTTGTTTTTAAATCAGAACCTTTTCAGTTATCTCTGAAGCCCCAGCACACACAGCACATTAGCTGTCAGTAGAAGGCATACAAGAGTGCTTCTTGAATGAGTGAATAAGTAAACTCATTATTATACACATCCCCACCAAGTGCTTGACTCTTCAGCCTACATTTAAGCGTTGAGTAATTATACTGAGTAGAAGTAGTCTTCCATATATTTCTTGCAGACTCTTTTATTATTGGATATACGTGTTTAATTTTTGTGAGGTAGGTATTACAGGGTTTGTGTACGTAAGAAATCTGTATAGCGATGGATCCATATGGGATCGACCTGCTCTCTCTACAGGCCCTGGAAAAGTTGCTCAAAGGTGGACCAAGCACAGTTCACCTAGGAAAGAGAAGGAAGTCTACTCTATTCCAGAAATGAGACTTGTATGGAGAGACCTTGCTTACAGGAAAACAAAATTGTCTCAAGGAAATAGAAAGGTAGGAAAAATAAACAACTTATTAAATAAAGGTATTTGTTTCATTGGTAAATGTTTTACTACTAAAAAGAGTTCACTTCTGAACAACCCAGGTCCATTGTCCTTAGCAACCTGCTCTGACAGGATGCCCTTGGCCTGAATTGGCCCTTCAATTCAGCAGGTGCCCTATGGCCCCCCCGCCATCTGTCTCAGGCTGATTTTTCCCCTGAGCTTTATGTGATGGAGACCACTTCTCCTTTTCAGGACTGCGCTATTGGTTTGAAATCCAGTGTCTTACTATGTTTCTATTTTCTCAATTCTCAGCAAAACTCCTCTCTCTCCACACATCATCTCGATGCTCAAGGACACATTTCTTGTCCTATTCTTTCCCAGACAGAGTGGGGCGATCACAGACAAGGCTTTTCTGTTTGCTCACAGGCCAGCCCACCTGGTCAACAGGAAAGGTGAGCACTACTTATGGCCAGGTCATTCTGCTTACTGCAAGGGCCTGAACTGGACTGTGAATTTGTAGATCATAAACAATATGCTGTTTCTATAACATCATATAAATAAACATAAAATCATTTAATCTCAATGTCCTGGTTCCTGAGACAGTGATGTTGACCCATGTTTATCAAAGTGTGCTCCTTCAGGCATCTGCACTAGAAATGCTGGGATATATATTCTAAATTCTGATTCTTAAGACATATTAGATTCACTGAATTGGAATTTTTCGGGCTAATGTTCTGGGATCTGGTTATTTACACTGCTATCTAAGTGAGTCTCATATATGTTGAGGATTTTGAACCACCACGAGAATATGTGAAAACCTGATAGTCCCCTCCCATATTATGAGCATCATTTTTATACAAGTTATGAATTTAACTCAGCTAGTCCTCCACTTTGCTATCCAGTGTCCCAAATTGCCTCTACTGATTTTGTATACTTAGGAATTAAGTAAAATATATAAAAACACTTTCCCAAGAAGTCATGTTTCATTTTATAAAGTTCTTTCTAATAATCTAACTTCATTTATGCTGATGTCATTCACCCCATTTCTTCATTGTTTGTCTTACATTCAGGAAGAAAAGGAAAACAATCACCATCTGTCACAGACAATTTTTTCTCTATCTGCACATCATTCTTAAGACAGCCCTTAGCAATGGTTCTTTCAGGGGAAAGAAGCTTTGTCATCATCCAGTAGTGATCGAGTGGGATTATAACCCACCTGCATCTTCTGTGGGCAAAGTGAACATGTCTCAAACTCAATGCAGCAGACTCCTCCACCCACGCCCCTTACTCCTTCTGGGTTTTGTTTTCTCCATAAGAAGCGCCGCGGATCACCAGGTTCCGAGTCAGTCCTTTCAGAGCGAGCCCTGACTCTGTCACCCCCATACCCAGACCACCATGGACTTCTTTCCACATCTTCTCAGAAACACTTCAAATATCTCTCATCCTTTCCAGTCCCTTCATTCGGGGGTTGCCAACACCACTGTCTCCAGGCCCAGAAACGAAGTTGACTTGTGCACTATCTTCCTTTATAAAATTCAGGAGAAGCTGTCACTGTGCTTAAACTGTAGACTGTAGAGTGCAAGCCCCACTAGATCACAGAGAGCACATGCACGTGCACATATGCTGTCCCAACAAAACAAATGTTTGTAGTTTGCAAGCCCTCTTTAGGTTTCTCTCTCTTTTTCCTGCCATTTCCCCCATCTCCCTGGCCCCGGTGACCATGGTTCAAGTCTCTGTTTCTAGGTATTTGATTTGTTTAAATTCCACAAGTAAGATCATGCAGGTTTTTTCTTTATGTGTATGATTTATTTTACTCTACTGTCCTCTAAGTCCATCTACAATATTGCAAATGACAGGATCTCCTTTCCTAGGTCTGAATATTATCCCATTGTATATACTCAGCATCCCTCACTGACCATCCCTCAGTGGTCACACTGCCGTTAGTCTCTTCCCACTAATCCTCACCATTGCACGTATAATCCCTTGGAAACCAAATTATGGCCACACTGTTCCTTGCTTAGAGAATAACATTAACTAAGCACAGCCAGAATTTTGGAAAGGAGGCTAAAGGAAAGGGAAATAGGGGAAAATGGTCATGGGGCTGGAGCAGAGAAGGTATTTTGGGTGTGGTTGGAAAACCCAGCCTGGACTTCAAGAGGGAGGGTCTTGTTTTCTCCACCCCAGAGTGGGAGGCTGGAGCCAGGAGTCAGCTATGTGTGTGTGTGTGGCGGCGGGGAGGGGGGGTTCCCAGGAAGGTGATGGAGTGAGCAGAAGACATGGCCCTCCCTCTCTCCTTGCCTGGTGACGGTGTCTCCCGTTTCCTCCCCTTTGCTGTCTGCTCCTCCCATCCTCTCTTCTTTCTTTCTTCTCTTTCCTCTTTCCTAACACTGCCCAGTGCATTGCCCTACTGCTGATTTGTGATCTCCCTTCCATTTTCCTTTTTCCCCTCTTCTCCCTCTTAAGCTTCAGTATCTTCTCCCCGTCAACCCCAATTCCTGCCTCTGTACTCTATAAAATGGCATTGGAACTTGGATAGCCTAAAAGTACATTTACTTCTTCTTATTGCCTACTTTCAACCTAACATGGGATGTTTCAAATTTTTCTTTTCTCAAAAGGCTACTTAAAATTAGTTATATGTAGTCTAACATTTGCATTGGTTTCTCAATTGCTTTTTCCTTCTGGCAAGTGACCCTAAGTAGGATGACAGCATCCTTGCCTTTGTCATACTCAATTATATTCTGTGCATCAGTGTTCAGCATCGTGGGAATTACATGAATACTAGAGGGAAATTAACTGAAGTGCCATACTTGCTTTCTTATTACTATAAATTATCCTAGCCAAAATACCAAGAAAGGATAATAACCATTTTCAAATTGGGCAATATATCCAACTGAGTCATAATGTGGGAGAAACCATAGGGAAACTTAATGAAAAAAGAAATATTTTTAAGAATAGCAAGTAAAGCTTTAAAATATGTGTAAACTTAAAAACTGTTATTTAACATTTCATAAAAAGAAATAAAAATACTCTGACCAAAAGTATAATCATGTGAATAAGTGTGTGTATAATTTAAGCACAATACATAATTCCAATGAAACACACACAAATATATATACACAAATTATATATATGTATATATAGTCTCAAAAGGTGTTATTGTTTGTGCAGAAGAACATGCATATAGATTTATAGATTGCTAGAAAAGCAGAGACATTAATAATCATCTCAAATTTAATACCCTTCTTAAAGAAACTGACCTATTCAGAGAGCTGAGGACTGAAGGATGAAAGGTGGAAAAATTTCCATTCTGAAAGGGGCACCTCTGTGTAACTTATCATTCAAAAAAATCTGTGTAACCAGATGAACTTAGAATCCTGACTGGTTATAGTTTTGCCACCCTGCTCCCAGCGGGCAGACTATGAAAGGCTGGTCCCCAGGCGAACGGTCTTCAGATGCTACTGAAGCTCTTGGTTTAACATCAGATGTTACTGATGGCCAATGGTGGTCACTGTGGCTCAAGTGACTTGATAAACCCCATGCACTACCTACTACCTAAAGAAGAAAAAAAGCCAGGAAGCATGGACAGAGTACCCTGGCAGCACTGGGATAAACGGTGAGCAGTTTCCTGAGAATGGATGTCCATAGATGCTATTCAGAGATAGGACGGGTATCAGGGATGGCCAAAAGACTCACACAACACCCCATGAGCATAGAAATACAGGT
The DNA here is from genome assembly GCF_029215605.1 of Mirounga angustirostris. Lineage (NCBI taxonomy): Eukaryota > Metazoa > Chordata > Mammalia > Carnivora > Phocidae > Mirounga > Mirounga angustirostris. The sequence goes on along the minus strand of NW_026991711.1, from coordinate 9,862,713 downwards.
GAATGACTGTGTGTACCTTTGTATGAGTAACTCTTAGGGAAGAATAGAAAAATTTGAGGGAAATTAGACACCACACTGTGAAAAAACAAGTCAGTTCCATTTCTAAGCCCCAAACTTGAACAATGATCAGAGGAACAATGTCAAGAAGAAAATAGCATGTTCCATCCCATTTTATTAGAGCTATCGACTCAGCAGGAAAACATGATTGATGGTAAAGGAGGCAGAGACTCTGAGGCTTTCCTATCTGGGAGGCCTTGGGAAGTTGAAGGAACACAATTCAAGACACGTGAGAGACGCTTGCTGGCATAGAAGTGGGGAGGCAGATCCACCTTCGTAGAAGAGGCTCAGGAAAATCCTTCTGAAAGATGTGCGTATAATATTGGAAAACTATCTCATGTAGAGTAGATAAGACTTTGAGGTTCTTGAACATGCTTTTTCCAGAATATACAGCATTTTCCTTATTTTCCTGAATTAAAGGCTGTTTCATCCCTCCCCCTGCCCCACGTTCATTGCGTATTGATAGCTGGGTTGCTGCATTAGTGAAGAGGCCTACAGAACTGCTTCACGTTTCTGTAAACTTCAACTTAGGGGCAGAGGACGTTAGGAACACCAAGTACTTAGGTTGGGTTCTGTGCCTAGGTAGTCTATCCACCAACTCTACTCTTACTACCTTGGTCTAAAGCTACCATCCTCTCCCCCACCAGCCATTGTAATGTTCGCTGTGTCACTGTTGATTGTCAGGCTATGGGCTTTTGACTCATCCACCAGTGGGCAGGTAGGGGCAGTAGGGGATCCTTATTAAACTGTAGGTTCCTGGGGCTCCTCCTAGATCTACTGAATTGAAATATCTGGAGTCTGATCCAAGGAATCTGCCTTTACCTCCTTTCCAGGTGATTTTTTTTTAAAGATTTTATTAATTATTTGACAGAGAGAGAGACACAGCGAGAGAGGGAACACAAGCAGGGGGAGTGGGAGAGGGAGAAGCAGGCTTCCCGCGGAGCAGGGAGCCCGATGCGGGGCTCGATCCCAGAACCCTGGGATCATGACCTGAGCGGAAGACAGACCCTTAACGACTGAGCCACCCAGGCGCCCCTCCAGGTGATTCTAATGAGCCCAAATATTTACAAAACACAGTAGCAGTGTACTTTTTTGATTCATTTAAAAAACCCGCATGAAGAAGGATTGCCTTCCTCTCTACTTGTATCACTTGGTTAAGAAACTCAGATGAAATATTAATCTCGGGAGAACACCAGGGCTGACTGCCTCCCCAGATGCCTGCATGTGGGTAACAGAAACATTTACAGCACCATTTGGAATATAATATTCTCATAAATGTCAGCCCGTGGTAAGACAACAATAATGGATCTTTATACATCTTACGTATGTCGATTACCTTATCATTCAAAAAAACCAATCAGACTAAAACTGGAAGTTTCAACCCCCAAATTAACTTAAAGCCTCCCGGGAAACTTTTTAATTTTACAGATGAGAAGTTTGAGAGGCAGAGTTGGGGGCATGACAACACAGGTGTTGGCAGGATCCGGGACCCAGGTGTTCCAAGCAAGCCCAGGGCTCTACCCACCATCAATCTCTTTTTTTCCTTCCTCCCCCTCCCCTTTTTCTTTGCTCATATCAGAAACACATTCCGACTTCAACTCTTCTTTCTCTTTGCCCAAATGATGAATACCCTTTTCCCTTCATCCTAAGTTTTTCTTCAGAGTTCAGAATTTACATTCAAACCGTGTCTCTCTATGGAGGATTTTCTTAGTCTTTCAAAATCACAGGTTGTTGGGAAAAAAAATTGCTCCCCACAGCACTATAGACAGTTTATAGTTGGTCAAAATACAATTTTTCCCAAGCATCATATTGAACTAATTCTTTAACATAAGTATTTCCTTGTCAGTTTCTGTTCGACGACCTTGCATCCTGTGCTCTACCTTTGACCAAATTGTTGATATCTGACATTAAATCTCTTGAGATACATTTCAAGGAACATATTAGAATCATTATGACCACACAAGAAATGACTATTGTCATTTCAAAGGAAAGATTCCATGGGGAACATGTGCCTTCAGCCTCAGAACTGTGGTTATTTACATTTCAGACAAGATACCTTTTTTGTCCCCCCCCCCTTACCCCCACCCCAGGTGAAATTATCTGACAAATTGAATATCTTTATTTGGATGGCAGGGGCTTATGAGATTTACTTCCAATGCAAATAGAGAAATATGCACCTTGAGTCAAAACACTGATGTGTTTTTCATTCAACAGAATTCATTTTGAATGATCCGAGTGTTTTATTGCCTACCTTCTAAACCTACGGATCCTCAAAAAAATTGGTCCCATATTAGGCGCTGGCTTATAACATGCAAACATTACGTTGATCTTTTTAAAGTGGGCATTAGCTTAAAACAGATTCCTTCATTTTCAGGACTTAAGTCTTTATTACTTTTTTTTTTTTTTTAAACCTGAGGTTGACTGAGGTTTTCCTTTTAAAGCTCCTCAACTTACTTCAAAACTTCTTAGTTGAGTTAACTATGTTTGGCATGGTTTTTAAATTTAAATTGCAGGTGTTACATGTAAGAAATTTTCAGAATCTTAAACAGTATATAACAGTGTATAACATCAAACTTTTCCCAGATGTAATTTTCTATGATTTTTTTTTAAATTTGAGAATCTCCAAAGGAAAGGGATTATGTTTCAAATTATACTTCTTAATAACTGAAATGAAATTTGTACCCTAGGTAACAATTCCTTAAAGGTTTTCATTACATCATCATGTGTTTATAACTTCTTGTTAGAATAGGTGCCAGACCATATGATGAAAAATGTCTGGCGCATGGAAATAGTATAGTGAAACAGTAAGCTAATGAGTCAGACTAATAATGCTCAAATCCTGCCTTCTCTATTTACTAACTGGCAGACTGCACAGATTTTTAAACTCTCTGTGTATCAGTATGATTATTTTTTTAAGATTTATTTTTTAAATTTTATTTATTTGAGAGAGAAAGAAAGGGAGGGAGAGAGAGCATGACCGAGGTGAGGGGCAGGAGAAGCAGACTCCCCGCTGAGCAGGCGGGGTTCGATCCCAAGACTCTATCCTGGGACTTGATCCCAGGACTCTGGGATCATGACCTGAGCAGAAGGTAGATGCCCAACCAACTAAGTCACCCAGATGCCCCAGTATGATTGTTTTAATAGTATTTGCTTAATAGAATTAGATGAGGTAAGACTGTACAGTGCTTAGAACAGTGTTGGGCAGAGTGTACTATATAAATACTAGCCATTATTATTATTATTATTACATAAGTAGACCTATTATTATTATATAGTATAGTAAATGTTATATTCTGTTATGCTATATTATTATTCTAGTAAACACTCACTAATTATGAAATAAATGACTATAAAAGTATATTCTTTTTACTGAAATATTTGAAGTTCACATTTCATTACGTTGAAATAAACAAAGCACTTTAACTATGGGGTATTAGTAAAGATTGGAAATTGCATTTGGTTTGTATCTAAATCCTTTTCCTATGAGATGGCTGAGGATTGTAAGGGCCTGGCATAGGCAGTGGGACCTCTCAGGGTAGGGGATGGGCAGATAGAGTGCCTTTTACCAGATCCTGGATTCAAAGCAGAATCAAGATGGGAAGAGAAGAAAGCCAACATCTATAAGTCAGGAATCAAGCCACCAGAAGGGAGGCCCAGATGTCAAAGAACTGGAGAACCAGGGGAGGTGAGAGTAGAGAATGGACGGGTCAATAACAAGCCTGAAGTTGTTACTGAGACAAATCCAGGGGCCAATGGTGTCACCCCCAGCTAGCCTCCTGAGACCTGATACCTGGGCGGGAGGCTGCATAGACTGCATAGACTGGGCATTAGTGCCTTCCTCACTTCTATTCCTGCCACACGCTCAAGATGATTTCCCTACCTTAAAAAAAAGAAAAAAGGTATACATGTGCTACCTCACCACAAAAAATAGGAAGCACCTCCCTCAGTAGCAAAAAGATAAAATAAACATTCCCATGTCCCCTGACATCAACACATGTATCAGAGCACAACAAACAATGTGATAAAATCCTTAACAGGACCTGAGAACCAGAAGCTATGGCGGATGCTGCAGCTAATAATTTTTAAACATCTCAAAGATTACCTGAGGGAAAAGAAAGAAACAAAAATAACAGAACAAATGTCAAATCAATAAAATTGACTTGTATCTGAATGGAGGCATCTCCAGAAAGTGATCTTTATCTGAATCATATTTTTCCTAAAAGGCGGCGGGCCGGGGGGGTGGGCAGGGAATTCTAGCTGGATCTTGCTCTTGGTATGTTGAATATTCATCTTGTGCAACAGAACACAATTTGCCTAATGTGGGGCCCAGGTGTGTGTGCAAGAACACCCTTCAGGGAACTCAGATGAAGCTTCCAGAATAACAAGAACATTTTCCAGCTCACCGCAGAGGGAATTCGCCGCTCGAACTTCATTTTCTTTGATAGGATTTCCCAGATTTGCTCAAGAAAATGCCCCAGGGAATGTTTCTGCTTAAGTTGTGTGTGTGTGTGTGTGTGTGTATAATGTCCGTATATATGTTTACATGTAGTTTTTTGATGATAATATTTCCCACAACAGAGTTTTAAAGAATTTATATGAAGATGGCATGCAAACCCAAATAAGAACATTTTTCTTTGAGGCACCATGAATTTAACCTGTCAATTTCTGCTCCAAGGATAGGTTCATCTAGGTCTCTATTGCTTGGTTCTGTGGCAGAAATTAATTCTAACTACACTATAATGTATGGATACAGCACGTCTGAATATGAATTATTTGTAAATAGTAAATATTCCAGAAGTCATATGGATAAAAATGTGCTCAACTTCTCATATACATTAACACAAAACAGAAGACTTACTTAGATTTAAATTCTGCAATATACATTTTATAATAGAAGTATTTTCCCCAGTAAAACATTAACACAACCTAAATTCCTAGTTTTAAAAGAACTACTCTCTTTAAATTTTCTTTTTTAGAATTCACATTAATTCTGTTTCTTTTTACAAAATAATCTTTTACAAGAAACTCTCTAAGACAAGTACATTTCTAAAGAGAAATAAAAAAGATTAACATCAACTCTTTCAAAATTACTCAATTTTCTACAAACTAGTTCATTTTTTAAAAATATGCAAATATACAACTTTAAGAGGTAATATTTCTCTTCTGCTTGATATACTGTTATTATCAAACATTGATGAATAATGAACCAATAGCCCTTACAGCATTGTAGTAGAGATCAAATATTAAAGCAAAAGTGGCAGAATCAATAGACACAGATCCTTTTCATTTTGTTGTTGCTGCTACTGCAAGCATTGAATGAATGGCCAATATCTTTGGCATGTTACTTACTGATGGATAGAGGTAACCTTCTCCATTCATGGCTATATACAACCCTGTCTTCACTCCCTGGATGGCAACAACGCGCAGTCCCACTGGTATGAGGTTGAACAGTGCTGTAAAGATAAACATAGCCTGTCACAAATGGACCTGGAGAAGCAAAGCCTTGCCATCGCTTTTCCCTCCCTCATTCTTTTATTTAAAACAACAACAACAACAACAACAACAACAACATCTTTGTTACAACCTTCTGAGAAGTTCCAATTAACTTTTATTTCTCTTTATAATTAAGATGTTTCTGCAATGGGTAAAATTAGCACTTGAGCTTCAATTTGTACACCTTAATGGTCTGCCTATAGCATTTCAAAGAAGTGATAGACTAATAAACAGAATCAGGTCTGTAATCCCAATTCCAGGATCACAGTCTTTGACATCATTTGATACCAAAAGAGATCAGATGTGAAGATTCTCAAAGAGTGGAATTTAAGAAGTCCAAGTTGAATGCTTATTCAGGTCTTTCATGCAGAAGGTGTGCTTTATCACTGCAATGTAGGACAGGCCAGAAGTTAAAAAGGTAATTCCAAAATGGAATTACTCTTGCTGAACCAATATGAGATGCCAGCAGAGCCCAGAAAAGATGTGCGCCTGCCAATGTGCTCAATTTAGAAAGAACTAATCACACTGAACATTTTAGAGAGACATTTCTTTACTAATATCTCATAGAGCTGTGAGTGATAACTAAAATAAAAGAGGGAAAAGTGTTCAATTTTACCCATCTAAGAGATAAAAACTCACTTATAGTCCCATGTTCCGTTTCTTCCCTTATCGACAAGGAAAATATTTTTATATATTTTTTACATAGTACAGAGAGTAATGTTATCATTGATTTCTTAAAAAGTCTTAACATTCCTTTAACACATTTCCATGCCAGGGTTATATGTTAACTCTTCAGTAGGTATTCTAGCACCATTCTTAGTAATAACTGCTTGATGGTTTGGGGGACTTTAGTGTAGATACGTTTATAAGAGAAGTTAATTATCCACAGTGCTCTTATCTGCTCCCATTCAATGTCTTAATTGAAGACTAATTCCAAGCAGCTGTACCAGGCCAAAACACACAACGACAGCATTGAGATGCTGAAGTGAACAAGTAAACAAAATACCTGAGGTTTAGGTTCTCAACTGTATTCCACAAAAGACAAATAATTGGGAAAACGTGGGCCATGTTGACTTCAATCTATGGGTCTACTCAGCACATAATTAAAAATGGACTTTATAAATTCATTTCTATTTAATTCTGAGGCACCACACGCATTGTCAGATAGGCTGGGGAAAATTATACCTTCTCTTTCAGTTATTATATGTTACTGATCCCAAGATCTCAAGATGTCTGTGATGAAAGGAACACGGCGGGCCATGGCCGTAGATAATTATCCCTATAGGAATACTCAGAGTGTATATGGTTCAGTGGCTACTAGCTTTCACGAAGCAAACTAATATTGGGCCATCTTCCATGGGATTCTAGGGGCTTATGTTATGGAAGAATGAGGCTTATGCTTGCTCACTTCTATTACTTGAATAATAAACATGAGTGGGAATCATTGAGCAGTATGGCCAATTCCACTTTTGACTGAACACCTGAACTGTCCCATCTCCCTTATATTTTGAAAGGATGGGCACCATAGAACAATTTCTGATTGATATGCAAAAGTTTTAGAAGAAAAACATAATTGCATGACTGTCCTTGAAAACTATTCTAACCTAACCCATTCAAACTTAATTATTCTAATCTTTACATACTCTTAATGGTCTTTATAGGTGCCATATATCTGATATAGGCCAGATGTTATAATTCTAGAAAGTAAGAACATATGAAGTCACCAGAACAATGTGGTATAGGAAAGAGAAAAATTATAAATGATAGTCTAAAATGACCATACAAAAAATAGTGTTTTTTTCTAGGATTTTGTTGGGATCTGAATTATAAAATCTCAGTTATTATCATTTACAGAATGATAATACAAAGTGAATTCATATAACCACTGTCATGTGGAGGCCGGTTCAGAGCTGACCATAATGAATCCATGGTGCTAATTAAAACTACAGATACCCACATTGATTGAGACATCATCATATTTTTCCATTCCTTTTGTATTTTATATAATTATAAAGCGGTGTCACAAAGCCTAGGGGAGTCAGAATAAGATGCTCATGCTACTTTGTTTGTTCTGTGGGACTCTAGTTTTCCATATAATAGTAATTTTCAACCCTGGCTATACTTAAAAACTAGCTGTATTCATAAAAGAGGACAGCCATGCCCAATTGCAGACTAATTAAATTAAGTAAGAATCTCTGGAAGTGAGGTTAGGGTTTAGGGCATAAGGAATTTTTTTAAAGCTCCTCAAATGACCCTAAAGTACAGCCAAAGTGAAAACCACCATCCCAAGGCCTGTGGGGGTGGTGGTCACAGTGAGCGATGGGCAATTTTTACACATCAAATTATCAGGTCGGAATTTCTAAGATGAGAGGGCTTGGTTCATGTGAGTTTCTAATATTGCCATAGTTACTGGCATATTGATATTTCTATAGTCCTATTCCACTTGTAGCTTTTATTAAGTCTGGTAATGGGAGCAATTAAGTTTAAGAGCACAGGAAAACCTCATGGCATCCCCAAAAGCAACTGGGGGGAAAGAAAATTACTCCTTAATCAAATGCCATGGTTCATGGTAATGCTAACGTTTAGTAGATAGATAGGAAGCTCTAAGAGTTTTAAACGAATATACCCCTGAAAATGAGTCTGGTGATGTAGTAATCTGGGTGCTCATTTCTTTCCTGGGAAAGATCTCTCCAGGGCACATGGAAGCCAATAATAAGCAGTCAAGTTGCTACAGTATCTTCTCTGTTTGGACCAATCATCCATCATCAACCATCATCTTGCCACTTTTCCTCCCAGAGATTTCTAGATCTCGGGCTGGAAAACCCAGGGAGGACTTTAGTGTCGGGCTCACCTGCTTGCTGGCCTTTCTCTCTCTTCTCCACTCATCTGAAAATTTTTGACAAAGGCAGCTTAGTAGGGTGGTTCTGACTTTACCTAGTTCTAAATAAGCTCGTGTTTAGTTGTGTGGTATGTGTCCAACTCATCACAAAGATCTGAAGGTTCAAGCCTCAGTTTTGTTATTTGGTAACTTTTAGGGTGGCATCATGGCGACTTTTACGGCATTTCTCCTTATTTTTCCTACTTACAGATGACTAATCCTTGTTTTGTATTCAAAGAATTATCAAAAATCTGGAATGCATGCATAAATTACTACATCACACCCTAATGCAAACCAAAAGGGCAATGCTCCCATTAAGACCTTCCTGCCAGCATCTCTAGTGCTCCTCCCCTTTTTATAGAATACTGTTCACGGCTTATGATTTTCTCAAGACTCATAAGACTGCTGTAATGAACCAGAGAAAAGGAAATCATCTTAAATTTCACCTAAAAAAAAAACTATGGTTTTCAATTGCAAAGGTGATGGTACCCAAAAGTCGAGTTAATTAGTAATTCTCATGACTTTTATAAACCTGCTGTAGTCCCACCAAGTTTTATTAAATTTTAGAGTCATACAATTTTTATAGGCTTTTGAGAAGAGAATCTTTACCTCACCCTGTTTTGCTCTCTTCTGCTATGTCTTTGCAAATGTTGAAATGGTAACAAAACTAACCTAACTAGCTAAACGTGCACATAAAATGCAACACAACTTGTAAGAAAAGCAGCTGAGGCACATAGTGCCCCTTGAGTTCAGGCGCTATGACTTGGTTCTGGTTTGCTTGGACACAGGAGCTCCTGTTCCCTCTTCAGTCCTCACCAGCATTTAGGGGGATTAGAAAGGATTCCAAGTGTTGCCCCAAGATTCTTGTTCCTTCTAATACGGTTACACAGCAGGAGAAAAGAAACCTCACACATTTAGAGAACAGAAGGTTTGTGTCTCTTTCAGCATCTCAGCTTTCCAGTGTAGTGTTGAATATGGTTCAGATAACCAGATATAATTACGTGTGTATGCATATAATGTCTACATCTGCACTTTCACAGTTTAGAAAATATTGTGCTGCTTATTGAGTTCTGAAGCAATATGATGTAAAAGACAGTGTCTACCTAACACTTCTTAATTCAGTATTGATTTCCATCATTAAAAACAACCAACTTGTTTGGCATTACAAAAACCAAAGAAGGAGGTAGGAAAAAGTGCATAAAACCTTTGAAAGAAATTATTTTTCTAAGAAGTCCAACTAAGCAGCATTTTCATATAGCTATGGTTTATTTCCTTTCTTGAAAACTTTGTCATAAGGGATGGCTTCAGCCTCTAAATCAGAATGTCCTAATTCTTGCAGTGATCAGTTATGGAAAACTAGTCCTCACGCTCCCCTGGACTTTGGCTGAAGGAAATCAGAGAACATTGAAGACATCAGAACTTTTGAATCTCGAGAGTCCTTGACCCCCACAAGTATAAGACATAAGAAAAAGAGAATGCCTTTTGTCAAAGAATGGGTAAGGAGTTAAAGATAGAAGAAAATGAGCAGACACACATGTATTAGCTTGAACCAGAAGAAACTGACATTTTTACAGATCAAAGATGGTCAAGTCCTTATACTTTTAAAAAGTTCAACCTGATAGCAAAATCCCAACAACTAAACAATGGCTTACAATCAGTCTTATGAGTAAAAATAACTTCTCTTTCTTCCTTGTGTTTGAATTGCTTTACCTTCTCTTTCTCTAAATAGAAGAAGGAAATAACGACAAAAAAATCAATGAACAAATATGATAGGGAAAAGTTTAAAAGGACAAAAGGGCAACAAAGTAGACACAAAGAGAGAAAAAGATTAGAAATTGAAAGAGAGGAAAACGCAGACAAACAGAAAAAATTTTAAAGTTGAAAGAAAAAATTAAAATGAAGCAAGAAAAATTTAAAATGAAGCAAAAATTTAAAATGAATTTAAATTAAAATTTAAAATCCAAAGTCTAAAAAGTAAACACAATGGCTGGAAAAATATTGACATTTCACATAGCGACACCAAATGAAAAGCAGTCTACTTTATGTTATTAGCTATTCTCCGTGCTATTGAAAATTTGATTACTAGAATTGAAAACAGAAAGTGCCTATAATTTGGTCTTATGTATTCAGATCCTCTCTTCTTTTCATGGTATGGTGCTCTATATATAAAGGGTAAATGCTAAATGGATGAAAAGATTCATATCCATTCCTGATCCACTAGTAATATGTGAAAAATATTTCCAATAAAATCAGTTTTTGCTTTTCATTAATTCTCCTGCGCAGGAGAAAGTGTCTATTTTAGAACTGATATGCTAAATTAAAAGGAATCCAATGCCAGTATAAACAGAAAATGGGAAAGAAAACACAGACAATTGAATAAGGAGGGACATCAGAATGAAAATACAAAGAAGAGTTAATATATTAAAAAACAGTAAAATGAAGACAGACACTAATACAGTGGAGGGTCAGTGGCTTTTCAATTAAAGGCAAATCATTACAGACCCAATTCTGTAAAGTAGTAAAACATTTTGTACAATGTATTTAAAGGCACAGAGCCTTCATGTCCTCTCTATAAAAGAGATACTATCTTTTCTTGTTGAATGCAAATTTGAAAAATTACATTTCTATTCTTTGAAACAACTAATCCTTATAGCTCTTGAATTTCCAGTTATCATTAAAAAGCTAAAGGCCTGATGAAAATATTCCCAAGGTAAACATAGATTCATCTTACATCCGAATGCACTAGTGTACTTACTTGACTTTTATGAGATAAAAGTAACAACAATGCTGGATCTGCCAATTGTTTTGAGAAAAAAGAGAGAGAGAGAGAGAGAGAGAGAAACTAATTATCTTAAAATGGCAGGCTTCTTATGTTACTCTGTTCATGTTTTCATCCATGTGGTCCAAGTAAAATCGTGAATGGCATCCTAGCGTGTAACATTTGTAAAAATGAACCAACAAACCAACGTAACAAATATTTGTAAATGTAGTTCAAAAAATCATTTATGTAGCAGCGTATCTTCTACCAACGGTGTTAACGGGTGGCCTGGGTGGTCACTTACTAGAATTAGTGCTGTCATCCTTGGTTCCATCGAGAGCTCCATCGGGGTGCATTTGCAAGTAGTAGCCTTGCCTGCAATATAACCTGGTCACTATACCCTTGAGCTGGGGATCTGAAAGGCAAACATAGTTATCATAAGCCTCACAACGTGTCACAATAGAGTTTCTTATTTCTTTTTTCTGATTCTTTTCTTTTCTTTTTCAGAAGAGGGCATTTAATAGAAGTAGTACCTTTGATTCTGTGTCTCCCAGATTCCTCTGTATTTATCAAACCTGGCACATACTAATCATAGAAGGTCAGAAGCTGCATTTGTCAGCTGCAGAAAACGGGTCATTTTATAAAACTAATGTGTGGATTTAAATGATTAATTAAAACAATTAAGCTACTGAATCTATTAGTTTAATTATTAGTTAAATCCTAAACTAATTAGTTTAATATCATTCAGGACGGCCATACAAGAGTTTGGCAAACTTCTGGCTCTAAGAAACCTTACTAAAGGCTTTTTAATGGATTTTTCTTTTTACTTAATTTGACAAGTAATCCCAAAAGGTGAAAAAACTGTTTTTTTTTTTTTTAAATCAAACTAACATTTTGATATGCATTCTTAGGAAAAAACCCGTTACAGGGAAGGTTTCTTTGATGTGTAAAGGGGTCACCCTAACTGGCGTGGAAGCATCTGGTACTTATGCATGACCCATAGAAAAATGGGAAAGTTGATTTCTGAGCTCAGGGTAAGGCACAACAAACCTATGTGAGGTCAGCTGTGTGGCCATAATCCAGACAAATTAGACATATTAAACTAATTTATAACTAAAAAGGAAAATGAAATTATTTAACATGGTTTTGATTCTTAACCAAAAGGGCCACGGATAGAGGACAGTGGAAGCTTATTAAAACAAAAGGGGAAGTTATATGGTAACAGACTTCTCATTTGATGATTCATTGAAAAGATAACCACTAAAGTGACCCAGGCTTTACAAAGGGCCAGATGTACCTTTGAAAATAAATATTTACATGTGGCTTTTCAAAGGCCATCCCCATCTCATGACTAGATTTGATGTTGGACAACATAGTCCTCGCCAGGGTAACTGGCACCTCTCCACAGCTGCTGAATGGGACATACAAATGCGATCAGATCATGCTATCAAAACAGTAGAATGGTACAGAACGATGAAGGCTACCATCTTGTAATTGACAGAAAATTTGTGGATTTGCCAACTGGTGAACACACACAAAAAATACACATGCCAAAAAAAGACTGTTCCAAACCAGAATACTCTTAGCCTTTTGTTTAATGCTCAAGAAATTAAAGAGAATGCCAATATCTATTGTTATGTACATATGATATAACTAATAATTTGAAAAATGACTTTATGGTACACAGATTTTCTTCAAAGATTCTATGAGAATGGAAAAAATCTGGGGAATAATGCATGAACACCACAGCGTCACATCCACTGTGACTAAATATAATAGAATGTAGATGCTTCTAAAAGGCTAGGATTAAAAAAAATCTAAGTGATTATTGGAATTGTGTGACATATGTTCCTTATTCTGTAGTATATACCTTTAAAAGTCACACAATTCTAAGATGTGCATTAGTGGAAAAATTATTCTCGCACCTTAGTCTGCCCATCGCTCAGTAAAATTTGACTGGGCTACTGACTCTCTAAGTATCAAGGGTTCCTTTTCTTTTCTATGCTGTAATTTATTTATGCTCTTCACTGAAAATAAGTGGCATGGAAAAGAAGAGAACAAAGGTAAAAAGGTGGGTTCTTAATTGTCATGAGGACATACAGAGGATTTCAGAGATTGACAATTCTTCTGTAAAACCTTCATGTTCTGAATGACTTACTTTTAAATTCTACATTTTAGCTTACTACATCTTCTGGACTTGAATTAAGTAGGTCAGGCAAGGCAGTACAAGACATCCAACCCCCACAAGCTCCCTTACACTTAAACAAAAAGAACACTTTTTTTGTTTTGCTTTTTCTATGATCAAAAAGACAAGGGATAACAAGTATTGATAAGGATGTGGAGAAAGGGGAATCCTTGTACACCGTTGGTGGGAATGCAATTGGTACAGCCACTGTGGAAAATAGTATGGGGTTTCCTCAAAAAATTAAAAATTGAACGACCAAATCCAGTTGATGCAAGAATCCCACTTCTGGGTACACAGCCAAAGGAAATGAAATCAGGGTCTTGAAGAGATATCTGCACTCCCATATTCACTACAGCATTATTCACATTAGCCAAGATATGGAAACAACCTAAGGGTCCATCAGTGAGTGAATGGATAAAGAAAATGAGGTATCTATATACAACAGAATATTATTCAGCTTTAAAAAAGAGGGAAATTGTGTCATTTGTGACAGCATGGATGAAACTGGAGGACATAAGGCTAAGTGAGCTCTTCCTGACCACACCTGATTTCTGATAAGGAAGTATAAGCAAAATACAAAACTGTGTTTTTCAGTTCTCACTAAATTTCAAAGAAACATTGGTAACTATGTATCTAGTTTCACATTATTTGATGTTGTCTCTTTAGAAACCATAATAGCATTGTGCTCTTCTCAGGTGCCAGGCACTATTCTTAGTACATCGCAGGATTAACTCATTGAACTCCTCACGACTTACTTAACGGGAAGCCCACTTTGAAGATGAGGAAGTGGAGACAGAGTGATGGAGTCATTGACAAGGAACACAATACTGACAAGTGCCCAGCTGGGGTTTGAACACGATCCTGCCCCCATAACCACTAAACTATGTGGCCTCTGGAAGTTGAACAATTGACCTGAAGCTTTAAAAAACCTAAAATAAAATGCAAATCAATTTTGTTTATTTTTTCTTTTCAACTAGGTTTTTCAAGATTAACCATGGTGTATCTAAACCCAAATCCTGCATACTTGGACCTGAATCTGTGATTTAAAACAATAACATGAAATTAGAATCAAAGTGCTTGAAAATCTCTCCTATGATCTGCCCACTTTGCCATTGGCCACATTTCCAATAAATCTCCATCCGTGCAATCCTCACCGAGGTTGCAGATCTAATATTGTAGGCTTAAACTGGTCTAGTGTCATTCTCCCTCCTCCACCAACTCCAGCCAGAAGGTACTTGTACCCCTGACTCGATGACTCATGTGAACTGTCTCAGAGGCTCAGATCAACACTGCGTTTGCCTTTGTCATTCCACCTAAACAGTTGCCAGGTTCCTGCAGATGCTGCCTTCACAATCTCCCTTATTTCCCCTCCGTACTATTTTCACCGCCAGCAGCACTTCAGCCCCTCTTGGCGTCTCCTAGGTGGTCATCCCACCTGCAGTGTGCCCATTCCAATCCAGCAGATGTGGAAACATGCCGTGGACTATTCACACGCCCTGCAGCAGCGGGGCCCCATCTCTCCTGCCGCGCCTGGTTTGCTACTGCCCCAAGCCATCCCCTGCACGTAGCCCAGCCTGGGTCACTGGGAGCTGCCTGAAAATATCCCATAATCTCTCACATTTATCATGTCCCCTTAATCTTCCCTGTCTCAAACATGCTCACCTGCATAAAGATGCCTCCTTGCCCATCTGTGCGCACACACCCACATGCATACATCTTTGCATACTTAACTCCACCTCCTCCTTAAGTTCAGCTCCATCAACTCTTCCTCTGGGGCACTTCCCTGACACCTCAGATGAGTTCAGATTCCTCCTCTGAACACTTTTATGGCAGCATTCTTCATAGGCATTGCTCATTTTTAAAACATCAAAATTCTTTCATTTTGAAATGGTTTTAATACATTAAAAGTTACAGGAAATAATACAACCTACATCTATGTACCCACCATGGAGGTTAACGAGTATTAGTAGTTTGCTTTATAATTCATGATTTGAATTTCACATTTATTTGTGCAATTATGTGATTGACATCTGTCTCCAAACTGTACTGTAAATTCCATGAAGAAAATCGAAATGTACGATACTGCTCACCATTACATCTCCAGGGTCTAGATAAATAGGAGCTGGGCGATATATGTTTCTTGAACGAATGCTGACTGGGTTAGAGTGCAATTTATCTAGTACTTTCATATATTGCTAATGAGAGTGAAACTCGGAACAACAACATGAAATCCAGGATGGCAATAAAGCCTAAAAAAATATCCAAAACTTTTGACCAGGTAATTGTACTTTCTAGACTTCTAACTTAAAAATAAATCCTCGGGTTTATAAACTTTTGTGTAATGACATATGTGTATATAACATGATCATGACTATTTAAAAAATATTATACATGGGGGAAAATATGGGAAAGAGTACACCAAAATATGAAATGTAAATATATTTTGCTGGTTACTGGAATATATATTTTTCAACATTTTATTATTTAAAAACTTTCCTATAATTTTATAATGAAAATGCCGATTTAATATTAATGCCTTTTGACAAAGGATGTGTAAAGATAACATTTCATACATACTTGCAATTAATAGTGCATACATACATGCAAATAACATAAATACATATTACTATTGTAGATTAACTGGTTGTGCCAAATTTTCAAGGATTCCACGTATTAGTTTCTCTTTGTGCTTAGTCACATATCCACAAAACCTTCACTATGATCCTCACTTATAAAATTGGCCATTGTGCAATGTGGCCATTTATAGCTTGAGGTCACTCTGGAAAACAAAACCGTTCCTCAAAGCCCAAAAGTACAAAGCCAAATAATCATCACAAACACAAAACAAAAGAAAATGAAACAATTTTCCTGAGAAAACAACCACCTCAGTTATATGGTATGACTGAGTTTCTAGATCTACTGTGTAGAGGAGAGCAAACCCTCCATGTTCTCACTCTGCAGCAAGTCTCAACTTCAGCCTAATAGGTGCTGAACAGCTCACTTACATGTATTATTTCATGACTCTGTGAGAGAAACACTGACAAAAGGGCCCAGAAATATCTCACATGACTGCCAGAATGGACAGGACCCAGTCTGGGCAGCTGCAATGGAAGCACAAGTCTCTCAAAAAAGAGCATCCAAAGTGGGCTGTCTCTCCCCAAAAAGGAGGGGAAGGTAATGGATTGCAGGACATGAAGACCTAGTATTAGAACTTCCTGTTTGATCATCACCTCCAAAAATGAAAAAAGAAATTAAGCTTTGCTAATAGTTAACATGAATTGACTTCAGAGTCTTCAGGGTCACATGTCGCATGAGGTCCTTGAAGAACCTGAGGCAGGTTGGGGCATCCTATAATTCTGAGGGGCTGGCACCATGACCCTGGCTGCCAGTCATTGTTCCCAATGAATGCTTTGCAATATGCTGAAGTTTATACCTTCTAGGGTGAGAAGATGTATAAGTTATATTATCTAGTTTAACTAAAGTTGAGATATTTTAGGGAAAAAAAATCCAACAGAGATAGTATGGATTAATGGTAATACTAAAGGAAAAAAATCTAACACCAAGAAAATAGCAAAGGTGACCAATCCTCCACATGGGTTATGTGGCTAAAAACAAGTACACAAATAAATAACAAAAGCAATGATGACCTACCTATTCAGATCTAACATGAAGTCAGCCAAAATGTTAGGACATCTACTATGTTAGGACATCTACTATGATAAAAACAGAACATCACCCCAAATGAATAGTATGCCTTGAGATGTTAAACAGTGAAAATATTACATGTGTGAAACAAGCTTATACTGAGGTACATGTTCATTTTTTTTCCATTAAACTAATAGGATAAGAATGTTTGGTGACATTCTTCTAGTGAATGTTAAATATAAGCCAATGTTAAATATAAGCCCTACGAGAACAAGGATTTTCTGTTTTTGTACTGATATATCTGAAACCCATACGACCTTGACTCTCAATTAATAACTGAAGGAAAATAAATATCTGAAATCCCTCACCTACATTTTAGCTAGCCATATAAAAAATGCAAAAATAGTTTTCAACTCACAAAACTGTTAGAGTCCTTTATTCTTTCCTAAAATACTTATGCATTCAGAATATTTACTCTGCTTGGCCCCTGGGTGGCTCAGTTGGTTGGGCGACTGCCTTCGGCTCAGGTCATGATCCTGGAGTCCCAGGATCGAGTCCCGCGTCGGGGCTCCCTGCTCGGCGGGGAGTCTGCTTCTCCCTCTGACCCTCCCCCCTCTCATGCTCTCTGTCTCTCATTCTCTCTCTCTCAAATAAATAAATAAATAAAATCTTAAAAAAAAAAAAGAATATTTACTCTGCTTAAGAAAATATGAAAACTTTGTCTTAATTATCCTTTTTCCTTCTATTTTCTCTTTTGTTATGCTTACTGTTTAACACATTTTGCTTACACGTTTTGCTAAAAATGTTTTGAGGATACTCTTTGTCTGAAATTCTGTACTAAGTATGCTCTCTGACATTAATTAAAGTAGAAATAATGAAAGCTAACGTGAATGTATTTCAAGAAAAAAAGTGTTTCATAATATATTAGCCTCAACCCTCAAAACTGAAAGAAATGCAAATCAGCTCAACTGCCTTCAGATACAAGAAAAAAAATACCCAACATTTTTAATTAAAACAATCACTCTCTCAGAAGTGGGTTCATTTAAATCAATCACTGTCACAAATTGTTTCCATGCAATGTGCAGACTGACAAAAGAGAAATCGGGATAATTCTTAGAATGATGGATATATTTTTAATCATTACTTAAATTGAAAAATGCACAATATGGCATGTGTTTTTATATAGCAAATATAAAAAATGTATATACATCACACATATACCATGTTTGTCTATACATAGGTCTCAGTACTTATTGGTTATCAGTGCAGGTTCTTAAATGTCACTCCTCTATTAGCTATGGAAAAATCACATGTTTTTTATAGCGTAAAAAGCAACCTTTGGAATAGACTTTTCTTGTGTGTGTGGCAGATCTAATTAGATTTTGGCACTCCTAGTAGCAGAAAATAGCATTGTGAATAATTTACCCAAAGCCATAAATTATCATATAATTCAGCCATAAAAATAAACCATATCAGAAGCTCTTCCAAAGGGCTGAGGAAAAGGGTGGGGTGGGGACACTAGGAAAATTATGAATAAACTAAAGTTATGTGAAAACCTGCTATAACTTTCTGTTAATGCCATCCTAAGGATTGCATTCGATGTCCTCTGGAAATTGCCCCCATGCTACCTCAAGGGCACATCATGCTAGGAACTTTGTTTCAGCTATTTCAGAATGGTCCCTCAATCCACCATTCCAATCCAATGCATTACTATGTCTGCTAAATTTTAACTGTTGATTCTACAGCCTAGAATAGGCTCTCCAACTCTGCCTACCAGAACCTTATGCTTGTAGGGACTAGAGATAGAACTCGCATAAAAAAAAACAGTTCTTGCCCTCAAAGAGCTTGCTATCTACTGAGAGGAGTAAGGGAGAATGTATAATATGATTTTATGCCAGTTAGTCATGTCTGAAACTATCGGGTTTTTGTGTCTTCCTGCCCTGCAAATACATTATAAATCCCTTGATTTGCATCATATGTTATTCAAAGTAGTCTCTCACTATGCTTTGCACAGAGCAGATATCACACACAAATACCTAATGACTGAATTCATTTTGTTTGTCTTTAAAAGAATCTATATATAAGCCCTAAATGACATTCAAGGCAAGATGGATTTTTTTTTAATCTTATTTAAGAATTGGAGGAGCAGAGTAGGCTTGAGATAAAGATAAATGTGGGTTTTGAAATGGAAACACAAATAATTAAAAAACAATTGTTTTCTAAAACTATTTTGGCCAAAAAAAATCCCTCTTAATGAAGTTTATTAATGAAACAACAGTGAGTTGAGCCTCTTCTTGGGGAAAATATTTGAGAAGATGACTGAAGGAAGGCATGCCATAATATCCTGCTTAAAATTTGACCCTCAACCCCAAGGAACAGACAGACCTAAGAGTGGTTCTTGGGATTCCTAATGCAGGGTTGAACTCTCACTAACTTTGTGAATCTCCAGTGTCTACAGGCTCCAAAAGGAAGCACATCTTCAGAGCTCAGTTAAAAACACCCTCTTCCAATACTATTCTCCAACAAGGTTCTCTAATTGCAAGATTCTAACATATAGAGATACATTGGTCCTCCTATGGCCCCAATATAATTCAGCAATGGACAATAAAATCTAAAAATGTTGGATCTACTGTTTCCCTTTATTTTTTCATCACTTACAAAGATGAATAATTATTAAACATTGTGTTTTCTGGTTCGCTAACTTATTCCTTCTAAATTGTAATTATATATTTAAAAAATAAAGTATAAATGTTAATTATATAATTGCAAAAGACAATATAAAAAATTCTTGTGCGTATTTAAAAAAGAAAAGCATGTGGGGTGCCTGGGTGGCTCAGTCAGTTGGGCATCTGACTCTTGATTTTGGCTTAGGTCGTGATCTCAGGGTTGTGAAATTGAGCCCCACATCGGGCTCTGCACTGGGTGTGGGGCCTGCTTAGGACTCTCTCTCCCTCTCCTTCTGCCCCTCCCTTGCATGCTCTCTGTCTTCTCTCTCTAAAAGAAAAATATGTGTCCTTCAGTGACAACATTTGGGATTCAAGTCAATCGTTATTATTATTACATCTAGAGAAAGCTTTGTTGATAATATATTCTGTCATGGATTCCTAATTTATGAATGACCTCATTTCCCCCTGGCCAGAACACATACATGCATATGCAAAGAAGCAGTATGCTCTGTCTCATTCAGTGTGCTGATATATCATTCTGTGTGGCATCTGAAGTACTTATGAAGTACTTATATGAACACATTATTCATGTTCAGATTCTTCATCAAATACATCAAATACTAAAAGAAACTACTTTGAGGATATTTTATACCAACTCTTTTACATTAGCCTAAGTATCAGTAACAACCATGCTGCTAGCTGACTGAGAGCATAATATTTCCTATATTGCTGAGTAAATAACTAAGCATTTTACTTAAATTTTCAAATGCTATTGTCATTGGAAGAGTGGACTCTGAGATCCTTCAGTTTAGTTGCTATCTAAATGACATTTATTTTTTTTTAACTCTAAATATACATTTTGGTACTTGTGTTCCTAATGCTGTTTTCAGATAAGTATCTTAAAGGAGTGTTCAAAATCTTAGCAATAGGTTTGCAATAAGTACTTTCTAGTTAAATTATCAGAATATTCCATGTTTATTCAACTAGTCTCCAAATGTTCAATGATAAACTTTTTTCTATTTTTTAATTACAGGATTTTTTAATTAAGAAAACTACTATTGGCAATAACTGCTACAAACCTCTTTTGGAATTCTGAAGGGAACCTGTACCATCTTGAAATACTCACAAGTTGGAAATTGAACTTATGATACTTTTTTTCACAATAAAGACACACACACACACACACACACACACACCCCAAATGGCAAAAAGTGGGGAAAAAAGGTTTTACTTTGCCATTCAAGTGGACAAAATCACATTCTTTAATTTTGATAATCCTTTCACTTCATGCTGCTCAACCAAAAAGCCATTTTATACTTATTATAAGATGAAGTGTAATTGCATAGTATAAATATTAATCATGCCTCTCACTGTGTTCTTCATAAAGTTTGAGGCTAATCAAATGTAACTGAATGGCTTGAGGAGCAAAGCCCAAGAGTACTATTAACATTTGCTAGTATCTTATAGTCAAATACTATCATAATGAACAAATTTCGATGCTGGAAATATGACTGAAAAAGAATGTGAATGTTATATGTACCATATGCCATAATCTGAGAGAGCTTAATAATTGTGAAGACTTTCTTTAAAAAGTGACTTCAACATCTGACCAAGATAGAGTAACAGGGACCAGAAGTACCCTTTCACATGAAACAATAAAGAACTGACATACTGAATTTTGCAAGATGCTGGACATCAGGAAATGAAAAACAGTAGTCCCTGAGTGATGGGAAAGAAATGAGGTGAGTCCTATTTCCTGAGAGAGGTTCCAAGGCATGGGGAAGGGAGGAGAGCCCAGTGGACTTTCTAAATTGAGGAGATTAAGCTGAGAGTCCGGGGAGACCAAAGTAGATGGTATCTAGAGTACTGGAGAACAGAGAGCTGCTGAAAGAGACAACTTCCAAGATCTGCAGGTTTACATGAGAATTCAGCTCTGTACCAATCTGCAATTTATGTAAGGAAACTATCCCAGGCTGAGGAAAACCATCTGAGAGGATTTGAGGCAACATTGCCACAAAAATACACAGAACTGGAAATACTGCCTATTCCCACCAGACTGCAAAAATTCATAATTCATGGGGCATTGAGCAGAGTACAAATAGGGTCTGCCTCAATAGTGGAGAAAAATTAGCCCTAGACTGAGCACTTCTTCAGTCTCACCTAAACAATTCTAAAAGCAAAGAAATAAGAGAAGTAAATAAATAAATAAATAAATAAATAAATAAATAAATAAGAAAAAAAATTCTAAAAGCAAGAATTTCAAAGGAAATTAAGTGCATCCCAGAATAATCTCAAGAATATTTATGGGAATACAAAAATTTTGAGCTCCCAACAAAGTAAAATTTAAAATATTTGGAATCCAATAAAAAAATTACCAGGCATGCAAAGAAGCAGGGATATTTCACCTGTAACAAGGGGAAGAATCAATAAGTCAAACTGACCTAGAACTTCCTCAGATGTTAGAATATTAGACAAGGGCATGCAGTCATTATAACTGTATTCCATAATTCAAAAAGTTAAGTAGAGACGTAGAAGACATAAAAATGACCCAAAATGAACTTCAATAGATGAAAAACACAAACATTGTAAAATGAAAAAAACAACAACAACACAACAACAAAAAAACCATTGGATGAGATTAATTTCAGATTAGGAATTGCAGAAATGCAAAGGATGAACTTGAAGACATAGCAATAGAAATTGTTCCAAATGAAGCCCACAGAGAAAAGATAATTAAACAGAGCCTCAGTCAGCTGTGTGATAACTTGAAGCAACAAAATGCATGTTTAATTGGAGTCCCCAGAAGAGAGTATCAAGAGGACAAGAAGGAAAATTGAAGAAACAATGGCTGAAAAACTTCCAAATTGTTAAAAGTATAAAACCAAATATCCAAAGAGCTTAACAAACTCTAAAGACAGGAAAAATGACAAAATACATCAAGGCACATCTTATTGAAAGTGCTCAAAACCAGTGATAAAGAGACAATCTCTTTTTCCCCCAGAGTCAGGAAAAACACATTACATGCAGAGGAATAAAGACAAAAAAGACAACAGATACTTTGTTTGTAACAATTCAAGCAAGAAGACAATGGAGCAACATCTTTGATGCATTGGAAGAAAAAATATCCTAAAATTCCAAAACAGTGAACATATCTTTCGAAAACAAAGGTAAAATAACGATGGTTTTAGACATCCGTAAAAGAAAGAATGTATCATCAGATGAATTTCATTACAAAAAATGTTGAGAGAAGGCCTTCAGGGACAAAGAAAATGATACCAGATAGAAACAAGGATCTAATCTAAGGAATAAGGAGCACTGATGAAGGTAAGCACACCAGTCAATACATACATTTTTTTGTTATTTATAACTCTTTAAAAGATAATTGACTGTTTAGGCCAAAAATAATAGTGCAATGTGAGATTTACAATGTGTACAAGTGAAACATATGACAACAAGAGAGGAGAAATGGAACTATGCTATATGTACTTGAATATAAACCATATATGCTATTAGGAAGCCCCACATTTAGTTTAATGTTCTGTTGATACCATGTTGAAATTATTAATAATTTTTTAACCATAGGCCCTGCATTTTCATTTTGCCCTGAGCTCCTTGAATGATATACCCTGTTCTGGTCTTAGATATGACACCAAAAGCATGATCCATTGAAGAAAACTTTGATAAAGTGAACTACATAAAAATTCAAAAATTTCCTCTCTTCAAAATAAACTGTTAAAAGACTTAAATACAAGTTATAAGCAGGGTGAAAATATTTGTATACTTTATACCTGAATAAAGGCTTGTATCCACTAATACATAAAGACTTAAAACTCAATAATAAGAAAACAAAGATTCCAATAAAACAAATGCACAGAACTATAGAGCATTTTAACAGAGAATATTAGTGGATGAAAAAGATGTTCACAAAAAGATGAACATCACTAGTCATTGGGGAAATGAAAATTAAAACCATAATGGGTTAGAGTTACACATATTAGAAGATTAAAATTAAAAAGAATACCAGACCAATTTTTGGCAAAGATGTGGATAAACTGGAATTCACATACACTAATGGGAGGAATAGAAAGTTCTCCAACCACTTTGGAAAGCTGTTTGCAGATTCTTAAAATGTTCAGCATAAACCTGCCAACATAATCCAGCCACTCTACTCTTAGATATTTACCCAATAGAACTGAAAGAATATGTCCATACACACCCTGTATGTGAGTGGTTATTTGTAATTATTTGAAATAGCCGCAAACAGGAAATAACCCAAATGTCTATTTGACAGATGAATGGATAAACAAACTGTTCCATAGCATACAATGGAGTACTACTCAGCTAAAAACAGGGAATTAACTATTGATAAATGCAAAAAAATGGATGGATTCCAAAATAATTGTGCTGAATAAAAGTCACATGTTTCCATTCATACAATACTCTATAAAATTTAAACAAATATAAAATGACAAAAACAGGGCCTGTGACTTCGGAGATTGGTGAAAGGCAGGGAAGGGCAGGAGGTTAGGAGAGCCAAGAGGCATAAGGAAACTTTTGGGGTGATGGACATATTCATAATCTTGAGCGTGATTGTACTTTTTTATGTCAAACTCATAAAATTATACACTTTAAATATGTACAGGTAATTTTATGACAATGATACCTTACTGGAGCTATTAAAAATAAAAACTAAAGGATAAAAAGCATCAATCAGTATTAATAAAAGACAAAAGAGATTTCAGGGTAAAGAATCTTACAGTGGATAAAAACAGATTATTTCATAATGATTAAGGTGTCAGTTCATTAAGAATACATAAGAATCCTGAATGTTTATGCATCAACTGACAGAGTTTCAACTACATGAAGCAAAAATCGATGTAGTTTCAAGGAGGAATAGAAAAATATAAAATTATAGTCAGAACTTTCAGCTCTATTCTCAAAAAAAATATGTGACAAATATACAGGAAATCAGTAAGGATGTGGGGGGAGTCTAATGCTTAGAGTGTCATATGTTAAATTTAATATACTCAGTTAAATCATTACAAACTATGATTCACTTTTCCTTTCAGAAACTAGAAATGGGATTTCCTAAACATAAGGAATCTGAAAACTACTATTTGACTCATTCATGGAATTTTCACAGCCAATCAGACCTACAGCAGGTCATATTAATTTGCTCTCCAGCTGTTACTACATCATCTAAAATTGAGTATTAGCATGACAAAAAGTATGATGTTAAGGAATCAAGGGCATCTGTTGAAATTAAAGTATCCAAGGCTTTCAGTGAGTTATATTGCAAACAATATATGGTATTGCACTAACCATGTAAACAAGAATTACGGTAGATGCATAGTTTTATTAGCTTTCTTAAGAGAAATTGTCGAGGAATAAACTGGAAACTTTGCATGAAAAGACATGTTTTTAACTTTTTAGCACATATTTGTTTCAGGGTCAGGAAGCATTTCCTTGAGTGTACTATGCCAAGAAAATAATCAGGGCAGTAGCTGAATTTCAGAAAATCACTGCACATGACAAGGACCGATCAATAGCTTCTCCAGAGTTGAGGCTCATATATTTGAGAAATAGGATTTCGAAGCAGGTATAATCCCATTTTGTCTGTTCACATCTAGAGCTACACAGAGACCTCCACCCAAGGAGCAGAGCTGGCTGTATGAATAGTTAGTTGAAAGCCGAACTGATACATCCTGTAAAGCTGCTTCCATTTAAGGAAGGTGTAGTTATCTGAGCTCGGCTTCCTTCTAAGTTTCTGCTTCAGACATTTGTCTTCCAGCTGCTTCTAGAAGGAGATGACAGTCATAAAATCTTTTGTAAACCAAGGCCACTCTGTCCAGAATCTCTAAAGCAGCAGGGTAGGGAGCAGGAAGAAGGCATTGAAAGATACCTATTCATCACAGTTGACATGGACACTTTCAACTAGAGAGGAGAAACATTTAAACCAAAGGTCATGAAAAGAAAAGAAAACAAAACAAAACTCCTGGAAATCAATGTGGAAGTTCCATAAAAGATGATGCAGAATTTAGCCTTGGATTTAGAATTCAGTTGTGACAAGTTCTGTGTGTATTGAAAACCCAAACCTTCTGCATAATTTATCAGGAAGTGGTGCCTCTTACCATTTTTATTTATTAAGGCTTAAAATAAATGGCATTTCATAACAATTTCTTCAAAGAATCCTTAATGGTACATCAATCACTAATACTCAACAATATAGCTACAGGAATGGATCAATTCACCTTGGAAAACAACAGAAGAAATCCCTCCATGTTCTGTTTAAGTGTATTTTCAAAAGCCAAGATATTTAACTGGTTCATTCAGCAGGCATTTCTTGAACATCTACTTTATTCCAGGCTCTCTGCTAGGAGCTGAGAGGGACTTGTAGCCAAAGCAGACTGCTGTCCATTATTTCCAGCATCCGTAAGCCAACACAGGACGTGGGTCCTGAAATAATGAGTCTGCACGAACAGAAAGGGCCAACACTAATTGTAACAGTAGGAAGAGTAACAGCAGGTCACCTCCTGAGCACACACTTTGGGCTGGGAACTACTCTAAGTGCTTCATCTATATTGACTCATTAATCCTATAGCAACCTTTTGAGGTAGGTGGCATTATTATCCTCACTTTACACATGAACAAGCTGAGGCACAGAGGGGTATGTGTCTTGCCCAAGATAACACACAATGGAATTGGCATTGAAGCCTCGGGAGTCTGGCTTCCCGCCTATCTGTGTACCATTCAGCCCGGCTCTGGTCGAGAATCCCTGTGTACTCAGAACACACAGAGGTCACAGTGACTCACTGAAAGCACACAGTGAGGGGACACTGACAGATTAGAGGACAATGACTGACATGGCGGGCCCAGGCGAAACTGTATTAGAGAATGTTTAATCCAAAGAAGGTGAATTTAGTTGTTTTCCAATATTTGTGGGGTTGTCATGAAGACAGAGAGTGGAATTATTTAGTCTTGCTTTGGAAGAAAAAAATAAGACATGAGTAGAGTGATACCAAGATTGAGCCTAAACAAAGGTGGTGATTGTCATCTCTGTGACCACTGCTATATTCCACGTGTCTAGAAGAGTGCCTGTCATATACTAGGAGCTCAATAAATAAGTGATTAATAAATGAATAAATTAATTCATAAAGGTGGAGAAATTTAGCTGTCCTGTGACAGAAAGAATCAATTCTTCCACAAAGTAACGACTTCCCTGGCACTGAAGTGTTCAAGAAGAGATTAGATGGTTGTCTGTCCAGGGAACTGGGGGGAGAATTACTGCTTTTCATGCTCTAATTTCAGGCCTGCTTTGAAAAAAAAAAAATCATTCATCTAAAGATAAAAAACAAATATGAGAAAAAGACAACTTTATTTTAAAAAATGGAAGCCAGCATCACTGGCAAAGGACCAGTTTAGGACTATGGTCCCTCCCCTCCCCTCGCACACATGAAGAAGTATAGCAAGCTCTATCCCTTTCCTCTCCCGAGGGGTTGGATTATGGACAGTTAGGAATTGAGGCAAAGTGGGCACTAGAGAGGAGGTGGGGGGAGAAAAGGAAATTATTTCTCACTAAGTTGTTAAAGGAAAACAGACAGATCTTGCTTATTAGAGCAAAGGTTTAGAAGACGGAAATCTATGGCAGTTGAAAGATTGAGAAAGTTTTGATATATCATAAAATGAACTGTGGGGTGTGGAGCTGCAGACAAGCCAGGCATATTTTAACAGAAGTGAGACCTACTCAAGTCTGGGAGGAAATTTGCAGATTATGTATTCAATTTTCATTTTTTTGTATTTCAAGTTTCTTTAACTCTTACTTTAGTTCATAAATATAGTTGCATAGTCACAGAATGCTCACTCAACCAATTCCATTATTTGGACAAGTTTTTGGGGTGCAGAGGGGGCAGGAAGAAGCGAAGTGGGGTTACTGGTTGAAGATCCAATCCTCCTCCCCACCTCCTCCCCCCCACTTCCGAATGGACACTTAAGTCCTGAGTCTTGACTTTTAAGTCCTTTGCTTAAATTGGATTTATGGTTTGTAGCTTTGGCACCAGATCCTTATTTTTAATTTCTAAAAAAAAGAAAAAATTCTGGGAAAGGCACCACTCAGGGAACACCGCTCCATTCAGTGTGTGAAGTTCCTCTTTGCCCAAAAGCCTTTCTGACCTGTAACTGATCTGGAACAGGCCCCTGAAAACAATCACAGTGTCTTAGAGAAGAGCCAGAAGAGCTGGAGCCTCAAAGGAGGATGGGATCTGGAAGGTGGGCAGTTACACCTCGGTAAGGCTGGTCTCAAATGACAAAGAATAGCACAAGCAAAACGAGAAGCAAAACTTTGAAACACTATACTGAGAAACACCACTTAACTATGTTCATGCCCATGCCTGTTATTTCCTCTTTTCTTTTACAATAAAACTTTTTAGGGAATAGAAATTCCAACATTTTTACTAATTTTTAAATCTTGGTTCAGTCTTTCAGCACACATGTACAGAACCAGATTTAAAACTCCTCCTTCAGGGGCGCCTGGGTGGCTCAGTTGGTTAAGCGACTGCCTTCGGCTCAGGTCATGATCCTAGAGTCCCAGGATAGAGTCCTGCATCGGGCTCCCTGCTCGGCAGGGAGTCTGCTTCTCCCTCTGACCCTCACCCCTCTCATGCTCTCTGTCTCTCATTCTCTCTCTCTCTCAAATAAATAAATAAATAAAATCTTTAAAAAAACAAAACAAAACAAAAACTCCTCCTTCAGATCTAACTCCACACAAAAGACCCAAATCCAGTAGGAAGCTTAAGGTATTTTCTTTCTTAAGGAATTTACAACTTTATGTGGACTTCAAGTTGGATGGGATAGAAAACAGATCAACAATAATAAAAGACTTAAATGTTCATTCAGAGAATACCACCAGCCAAAGAAGAGGGAATCCTTTGTAATGAACTGAAACATGTGTGGTGTCGACATAATTACTAAGGGCTGGTCATTCTAGTCCAGGTGGTCAGTGGAAAGCCTCAGAGGGAGTGTGAGGTGTGAACAGGGTCAGAGATGGCCAGGATGTGGAAGGTGGACCGAGGCAGGGGCTTGCCAGGTAAGGGGAATGTCCTCATGGGGGAAGTAGTTTCTGAAGCCATGTTGATGGACAAGACAGGTTAAGAGGGTTTGGAGATAATGGCACACCAGGATGATGGCCATCTGCGGGTAGCTCTGGGAACACAGGAAACTCAACCTGAGCAGTCGGCACATTAAACAGTGCAGAGATGAGAAGATGTTGTGTCTGTTTTGCTTAATTGAGAAATGATCTGATGTTGTTGCATTTTAGAGAGCGTTATCCACTGTAGACCACTACTCTACACACAATGAATGCTCAATAAAATAAATATTAAAGATTAAACCTGAGAAGCTCATTTGATTATGTTTCTAAATTACCAAACCTAAAATGCTAAGGTTTGCTGTAGAGAATGTTAGCTGTGTGTATGTGTATGTGTGTGTGTAATGAAATATAAAGACTAGTTCTGTTAAATGCTATGACTTTAGGTCTTTAGGTCATTCAAGATTATTCCTACTGGCATTTTCAGAGCAGACTAATTTAAATAATACTGTAAGCAAGCTTGTTCTGTTGCTTCATGAAGACAGATATGCAACAAGATCATTAATAGGGAAAAAAAAAAAAGGCTTTGAATCCCGATCAATATTCCCCTGAAATGTGCTCACGTAGCTAAACAAACTGCTGTAATATCTCCCCAATCAACCCAAAGACAGACAACTTTAAAAGGCCACGTCTTCTTCTGAGATTACCTTCTGACAAAAAATAGCAACAACAACAAAAAATACTTCTCAAAAGATATATTTCTACTTACTTCTGTATAATCATGAGAAAGCCTAAAAGGGAGTAACAATTAAAAACAAAGTTTAACTATCATTTATTGGGAAAACAGATGAGAAAAATCTGAGCTGCAATTTCCACCTCCCTGGGTAGCTATCGTCTTTATTCATGTACTAACATATTTGAAGAAATGAATTTGATGTAAATTTTGTGTCACAACATCAGGACTGTAATGCATATTTTCTGGAGTTTAAAGCTTAAAAGAGTTATAGAATTATTCTAGGCCCCCAAATTTAATCATGGGATGCAGAAATAAAGAGAAAAGACACAACTGAACATGTTTACAAAACCACATTTGGAGAGATTACTCCATTTTCATGTTGGGAAACAAACAGCAAACCACTGATCAAAAGTAAAGTGTCAGGGTGAAGTTTCATCGGATGAAAGGGGGATAAAGCTTTACTATATGCTTATTTGGCCTAGAAATTTTAATGCAAGCTATTTCAATCTTAACCAGATTGCATTACTCGTGGAATATATGAAGAAAATTTGAATCTGAGAACATACCTCATTGTCCTATTATTGTTCAGTTCATAAGGGATGGCATTGACTCTAAATCTGACATGTGTTGGGCTTTGAAAGAGCCTTTGCTCTGTGGAGCTGTTATGCTTACACATCAACATATTTATCATACACATGTGCATTCACACTAGTTCTTCTTCCTCTACACCTGTCAACCTAGTATCCTGTATCAAGGATGCTCCTGGATAGGCCCTGTTATGAAATGATCTCTTATCCTGCCAGTGGAGAAACAGTCTTTATTTCCTTGATATTCCCCGGATATTTTATGAAACCATCTTTATTGAGTTTTAAAACTCAATTTATTTAGACAAAACAAAACAGTTTCTCTATAGGGAAAAGTATTCCAATTAACTTCTTTTTTTTTTTTTTTAAAGATTTTATTTCTTTATTTGAGAGAGAGAGAATGAGAGACAGAGAGCATGAGAGGGAGGAGGGTCAGAGGGAGAAGCAGACTCCCCGCCCAGCAGGGAGCCCAATGCGGGACTCGATCCCAGGACTCCAGGATCACGACCCGAGCCGAAGGCAGTTGCTTAACCAACTGAGCCACCCAGGCGCTCCCAATTAACTTCTGATACAAATCTTGACTCATGCCAAGGCCTGAACACAAGGTAAGAAGTGCTTATGTGTAGATTTCAGAGCCTTTCTTGGGAGGGGGTTTGGCATTCTTGTTTCTGTCCTCATCAGTTCACCTCTGTGGAATACCAGTAAGTTTCACTTGCAAAAAGCATTTCCTGGCTCATCTGAGAAAACACTGATCTTGTGAAACAGACTAATTCCGACTTCTCAGGACTCCTTTATGAAAGCTTTGTCTGCTTTGCTATGCGGTGTACTAGGGCGAGCCATTTGGTGAATGCTGTTCATTTAAGTCCTTCCATTAAAATGAGATCTGTGGTTCATAAGGTCATCCCAGAAAGACAAAGCTTTAAATAAAATTGGGAATAAAAAAAGAACCCTCAAATTTCAGAGAGGACAGCATAAAATAGGTTATAACAATATGGGTTGTAACAACAGTGCTCTACTCCCACACAGCCTACATGCTCGAACAAAATGTTTCCCAATCCGAGAAGAGGATTTATGCCTCTGTACATTCATGAAAGCAGACAAGATCACTGGGAACCCTGGAACTACCCTGGTGATGCTATGCACAGCAAAACATCCGTCCGGATTGGTGCACGTGCTTCTGCCAGCCCTGTGCTCAGACGTCTGCAGGACTGTCTCCAGATAGGATGGGATTTGGGACAAAGGTGGAGCCAGTTACTCTTTTTCCAGACTGGTGAGCTGGATAAGTGCTTAACCTTTCAGATCCTGTTTTCTCATCTGTATGAACACAAGTAAGATAACGTCTACCCATCTAGGTAGGACCACTAATGACATCAGGTATATATGTGTGTGTGTATATATATATATATATATATATATACATACACACACACACACACAGGTTTGAGAACTGTAGCTGGCATTTAGAAGAGGGTAAATGGGGTTAAATTTTCCTCCTCTTCTGCCATTTATTGTCATTGTTCCTTTTTTAGGAATTTAAATTGGAATATATAATATCCAAATCTTTGGTGAAATTGGAAACAGTAATACAGAGAGATGGTAGTTTGTAGAGAGACCCTCTACCCTCTGCTCTGCACCTCTTCCCCTACAGGAGCCCCACCAGTCACCATGCTCTAGATGCTTGGACCCTCACGATGCCCTTGCCCATCCCTCTCCTCATAGGTGTAAAAAGTCACCTGATTCTAGATGCTCCCCAAACGGTCCCCTGTCTCCCAGCATTCAGATAGGAGGATCCCAGGGCAACTCTTCAGAGCTGCCTCTTTCCAAAAAGCACCCTCATTCCTAGAGATATCAAGATGCATTCCTACCTTCCCATGCTTCCCACACGGAAGGAATGGCCCGCATGTTCTCCTCTGTATATTCCAATAGGAAATGGTAGGAGTGTTGGTAATGGGAGTAACTATAATAATGATAACCATCACTTAGTCATCACTCAGTATGTGTCAAGCACAATACTCAGAATTGTGTTAACATTACTTAACATAATCCTTAGAAAACCATACAAATCAATTGTTATTACCTTAATTTTATTTACTTAAACACATATGTATAATTTGAGAGTTAACCAGGTAAGGAATTTGACAATGTTCACATAGTACGTGTTGTAAATCTAGGTTTTGATTCCTATTTGCAAAGCTGCTGGATGTAGTAATTAAATAATTATAAAGTTTCCATTTATTCCATGCCAGTCACAGAGCTATCTTCTCATCTAGACTTCTGATGGGGTACGTGAGAGATGGGGAAGAAAACGCAGAATAAAGCTTTACATATAAGCACAGAGCACGAGAGCGTGTACGTCACAAGCAGAGACTGAGCCGGGGACAAAGAAAAGTCATCCAATTATTTGATAGGACTTATGGTATCATTGTTAATAGTATCAATGCCTAAGGTTTAAGATATCTAGAGTTTTCAGAGCAGGGAAGAGAAATAAGGAAATGGACAACTCGCTGTCAATACAAAGATGCAAAAAAACAGCTTCTGTTTTAGATTTATTTGCTGTTTTTAAAAATATATCCCTTATTCAAAGTCATCACTTTCCCCTAAGGAAAAATACCATGTATTACAGAGAGACTTTTGAGATGAAGATTTCCATATAAGTTCTCTTTGTACATTCTTCAAAAAGTGTTTTAGAAACAAAGGAAAATGATCTCCACCCTAATTGCTTACCATTTAGCCACATATATTATTTGGGCATCAGAAAAGGCTTAGTAAAAACTAATTAAGATCAAGACATTCTTAACTTGGTAATTCTCTTAACAGCAGAGAGGAAGTGTCTATGCTTTGCAATTACGTGGGCCCTTGAACACATGAAGTAAAAGGAATTAAACTTGTTATGATTCACTACCATGCCCCCAAAATACCCCAATCCCAGTGTTACCTGGTTTAAGGGAAAATGAATTTGCAGAAAACAATGAGGTACTTTGTCCCCAAATTCCCAGAATCTCCAGGAACAAAATCTGCAGTTTGAAAGTATACCAGCCTTACCACCGTGCCGTGGGAAGAACCTTGGGGGTCAGCCGGTGTTGGCTGTCTGGTTAAATCATAAACCACAGCCTCCCAAATCTCTCTGTGAAGTGGACATAAACGTACTTGACCAACCAACATCACAGGATGTTATATGAAACCCATACATTATTTTAAAGGAGTAAGGAGCAAAAATCAAGAAACGAGGCTTAAATGGTGGGTAAGTGTCCAAATCTTACGTCAAAAATGAATTCTGTCCTGAGATTATGTACGTCAATAAATTAAAGCAGGCAAGTGACAAGATTCCATGGAGATGCTTAAAGTATTGCTCTGGTCACAGACTGTTGGATGTGAGACAGGCAGTTAAAATACCATCCCTGTGGACCATGCCACAGGCAGTCTTCTCAAGTGACAGCGGTAGGATGGTGACAAATGCACAGATGTCAGAGGTGTGGAGGAGGCAGAAACGACAGGATGAATTCTAACAGCAGCTTGCTCTCTGCATGGGCCGCCTGCTGGTTAAAACTGGCCTCTGCATCCTTTCCAATGGCTATTTCCTGTGCACCGTCATCACCTCTCCATCCAATACCTGCTTCCGCAGGTGTTTCCGGACCTCTGCCCCCAGGTCAGCTTGCCTTATGCTCTCACAGTGCCTTATGCAAGTGCTGATGTTGCATTGACTGTGTTGCCTTGTGATTATCTGTTCATGGGATGGTCTTGGCAAAAGCGCCTTTGCGTAAAGGGTTAAGGTAAAACCCTCACCGTGGTGAGATTATCCTGGATAATTTGGGTGGATCCGGTGTAATTACAAGGGTCTTTATGAGAAAGATGAAAGGAAGATATGATTACGGAATAATTATAGGGCAGACGCAACGTTGCTGACTTTGAGGATGGAGGAACAGCCACGTGCCAAGGAACCCAGATGGCCCCTAGACACTGGAAAAGGCAAAGAAATGGCTTCTGCTCTAGAGCCTCCAGAGAGGAATACAGCCCTACTGACACCTGGATTTTTTTTATTATTCTTATGTTAATCCCCATATATTACATCATTAGTTTTAGATGTAGTGTTCCATGATTCATTGTTTGTGCATAACACCCAGTGCTCCATACAGAATGTGCCCTCCTCAATACCCACCACCAGGCTAACCCATCCTCCCACCCCCCTCCCCTCTAGAACCCTCAGTTTGTTTTTCAGAGTCCATCGTCTCTCATGGTTCGTCTACCCCTCCGATTTCCCCCGCTTCATTCTTCCCCTCCCGCTACCTTCTTCTTCTTCTTTTTTTTTCCTTAACATATATTGCATTATTTGTTTCAGAGGTGGAGATCTGAGATTCAACAGTCTTGCACAATTCACAGCGCTTACCAGAGCACTTACCCTCCCCAGCTGACACCTGGATTTTAGCCCCGTGAGACCCATGTCAGAATTCTAACCTACAGAATCATATAATAAATGTGTGTTGCTTTAAGCCACTGCATTTGTGCTAATTCGTTACAGTAGCAATACTAAGTGATTACCCTGGCACCAGACTGTTAGCATCTCAAGGGAAGGACTACATTTTTGACCCCCTGAAGCATCACATAGGTAGGCCCTCTGTGTTTCTGAAGCACTTTTTTTTTTAATTTAATTTAATTTTATTATGTTACGTCAGTCACCATACATTGCATCATTAGTTTTTGATGTAGTGTTCCACGATTCATTGTTTTCATATAAGCACTTTCATTGGCTACCACAGCCTCCCCCTACCTTTCCTGCCCTTTTAAAAATCACTTCCCCACTTGTAGAAATATGGAAAAATAATTAAGAAAGAGTGTTAATGAAAACAGGCTTTGGCTTCCTTTGCATTTGGAATGGCCCTGGAGCATTGTAAAGGTGCTTTCATACATCTTAACTCAATGGAGATTTACTCTCTCCAGCTAAGATTGGATTGTATCCACAGGATGATTAAAATAATGTACAAATATGGAAGAGAATATTAAAAAATTAAAATGAGGGGCGCCTGGGTGGCTCAGTCGTTAAGCGTCTGCCTTCGGCTCAGGTCATGGTCCCAGGGTCCTGGGATCGAGCCCCGCATCGGGCTCCCTGCTCCGTGGGAAGCCTGCTTCTCCCTTACCCACTCCCTCTGCTTGTGTTCCTTCTCTCACTGTGTCTCTCTCTGTCAAATAAATAAAATCTTTAAAAAAATAAATAAATAAATAATAAAATAAATAAATAAATAAAAAATTAAAATGGTTGTGTTGCACACGAAAGTAAACCATTAAACTCGCTTTCGTGTGATTATTGCAATGATACTTTCCTAACCAGTACCACTATTGAAGGAACACCACCCACATGAGCCTTACATTTATAAAATAGTCACAGTGGACAGAACCTGTTAGTGCAGTGAACCCCCCAACTTTCGGAGGAACTGAGACCCATCTTTGTCTGATGTACAAGGAAGCAGGATCAGAAGATCCTGCCGCACACCCAGGGCTACTCGGTGTGTATAGAGTAGGGAATGTTCACTCTCACTTACTGCCTGTCCGAAATGCTCTCTATTACACATTAAACTGCTTGCCACGTACCTGTTGACAGACTCTGTCATTAATTACCTTAGAGTGGGTATTGGTTGAGAAATTGAGCTTCTCAAACTTCCTATAATGAGTTTGGATATTTTATAAGTTTTCTCTTCACTTTAAGATTTAAAAAAAAGGTGCGCCTGGGTGGCTCAGTCGTTAGGCTTCTGCCTTCGGCTCAGGTCATGACCCCAGGGTCCTGGGATCGAGTCCCGCATTGGGCTCCCTGCTCGGCGGGAAGCCTGCTTCTCCCTCTCCCACTCCCCCTGTTGTGTTCCCACTCTCCCTGTCTCTCTCTCTGTCACATAAATAAATAAAATCTTTAAAAAAAAAAAAAATATTAGGGCGCCTGGGTGGCTCAGTCGTTAGGCGTCTGCCTTCGGCTCAGGTCATGATCCCAGGATCCTGGGATCGAGTCCCACATCGGGCTCCCTGCTTGGCGGGAAGCCTGCTTCTCCTTCTCCCACTCCCCTCTGCTTGTGTTCCCACTCTCGCTGTGGCTCTCTGTCAAATAAATAAAAAAAATCTTAAAACAAACAAACAAACAAACAAAAAGATTAAAAAAGAAGGAAGACGTGGAGGTATTCTACTCCGTAATAATGGGAGCAGTCACGGAGACTCAAATATATTTGCACTTTTAATTTTGCCCTTCTGGCTGAATTTGCATTTGCATCATTGAGAGCCTCTTGTGGAAAAAGAAAAAACATATTAATTCTACTGTAACCTGAGACAACAATGTAAAATAGACGGTAAGACTTCTTTTATTTCCCATTTAAGGGCCGTATAAAGAATATTAATTTATCCAGCATAGAACTTTTTCAAATCATTAAACCTGGGACTTTTAAAATAAATTATTTTTTAAATATATCTTTGATATTTCAACTTTAGAGACTCAGTTAATATTAATATTTATCTCTGGGTTTCCTTCCCTAGATTAAGGTCTAAGCATACTTCCTTTGTCAGAAATTTAATGTGAGATCTTACACACCATTAATCTCTTAATGACTGCTTGGGAAGGATCATTTTACTTTTTCTGACGTATATTAAGTCATATTTTTAAAGAACTCATTGGATTGTCAATGATTTTCAAAGTCTGATAATTTCATTTCCTTTCAAATGCCTTAAATCCTTTACAAAGTGAAGGTCATCAATTTCAGTACATAATTCTATCAGGTGAAAGGCTTTATGCACTTTTCCGCTTCCCCCTTTATTTCCTTCCCCTCTTCATTCATTCAGAGTTGGTTTTGCAGAGTACAAATGCCTTGTTCTTATCCTGGACATAAATATCACACGTTCTCTCACATTAGGCAAAGAATCATTCAAATATGTGAAACATTTTAAAGGCGGATGAAAAATAATTACTCTCATTGAAAGGGGCACTGAGATACACACACAGCTGTCCAAGAGAAGTCACTTCAGCAAACGAAAACATAGAAGGTAAGAATGGCATCAATATGCAAAGAATCAACTTTCTATACTTCATATTAGGAATTAGAAAGGGCAACATCTGATGTCTGATCGTCAAATGGGCAAAATGTGGAGGGAGGAATTTGTGAGAACTATCTGAGGTACCTTTAGGCATATTTTACATCACAAATGCTCTAGGGATTCTCAAATATTTTTACTTAAATACTTTCAGTGGTAGAGGAAAGTAAGTGGTCATGTTTACTGGTGAATCTGAGGGATGTAGTCCCAAATAGCACCTGATTAGGAGGAGTTCCTTTGGAATCTTGATTCTACCCAAATTTTTTGAAATTTGAATTTTGAAAGGTTTATTCTAATCAATAA
Organism: Mirounga angustirostris; assembly: GCF_029215605.1. Taxonomy (NCBI): domain Eukaryota; kingdom Metazoa; phylum Chordata; class Mammalia; order Carnivora; family Phocidae; genus Mirounga; species Mirounga angustirostris. Next base: position 9,825,267 of record NW_026991711.1, on the reverse strand, counting down.
TCAGTTTTTATTTGTTATAAAGTATTTTAAATTACTTACCATAACTAAAATTGATGCTGCATGAAGATATACTTATGGGTTCTCATACTCCCATATACTGCTCTGTTCCCCAGGGTTATCATACCCATTTTCAAAGGATGCTACTCAGCCAGAAAATGCTTGTTTGCTATTGAGGCAGAACAATAATGCCCCCTGAACATTTTTATCATTTTGAGTTCATGTCACCAGGTCAGTCTCATCTACATCTTTTGCCTTCTGTTTTCCAAATCAGTCCTCCTTCCACACCCATACAAAATTTAAAACTATCACTGACACTGAAGTGTTGTGTCTTTTCTTTTCATACTTGCCTACATTCCAGAGCTCCCTTTGCATCCTCAACACCCCATGCATTTCACCTCTGCTCATCTAGCATCACTCTCCAGGCATTATACTGCTCCTCAACAATTGTATGGGCACCATTCACCTTCACTATTAGAACCCACAAACACTGGGTTCTAATAGTCAGATTTTCTCATGGAGTGATGAGGCAATAAAAGATTCCAAACAGAAGATAATACTGCCTCCTCATCAGAGGGGTATATGAATGGAAAGGAAATCCACTTTGAAGTAGAGGAAAAGATGAGAAATGAAGTCAGATCCTTTCTCAAAGCTTGAGGAAAGTTACTATTTTTCCTGTGTGTATGTGGGTGCACACGGGCAGACATATGTGTGGACCCCTGTGCTACCTTAGCTATAAAATAAGATGACTGAACTGGATGACTTTTAAAATTTCTCCTAGGCAAGACATAGAAAAGACACTATAACTCAAACAAAGATAAAAAATAAGGAAGTAAATAACCAGCAACGTTTACCTTTTCCTCCCAGTCCAGATTTTCAAACTGATTTCTATTAATGTTCTTAAGAATGAAATTAGAAACATGATTTGCTGGGAGATGTGTTGTTATGTGTATAGAAGACAAGGGCTCTGATCAAATAGATATGTTCAATGTTCTCACCAGGTCCAAGGTTTGGCCCTCACTATGTGCATGAAGTTTGGTAATTTACAAAGCACTCTCATGTGCATTATCTCATTTGAGTCTTACTCATGAGGGAAGCAAAATAGACACAATTACATTAACGCATCCGACAAATAAGGACTAAAGGTTAGAATGACTGAGTCATTTATTCAGAAGTGCACAACTCTAAGCTGAAGGAACTCTTCAAGACCAAGGAAGTTTGGGTTGAGGCCTCTGCTAACACCAGCATCAAATTGTGCCATAGAATTCATTAGAAGTACTCTGATTTCTTGTCAAGTCTATCCCAGCCTCTCCGGAGTATTTGTTAGTAAGAATAAACCTGTTGCAGAGTATTTATTGCAGCCTGGAGCATGGAATTCGCCATTTCATCTTTCTTGTAGACTTTAAAAACTAAGGCAAAAATAGGACACACACAAATCTTTATATTACTCTTTGCGAGGTAAACCCATGTGTTTTTTAACATTCTGGAAGGTGGCTGGGTAATCTACAATTTTGTTGCTGTTAGCAACTGTCGGGGAATGAATTTGGAGAATGAAAGAATAACTCAATTTTTACAATAGAACACAAAAGGCTTAACATAATTCCATCTGGCAGTATTAGCAGTATAATAGCATGGCACATACGATATACAAAAGATGTACATCTAGAAACAATTATTGACAAAAATATCCATCTTTGTCCCAGATTTTACTAGAAATTAGAACTGAAAATAAATTTTAGTCGGTAATGTTTAAAAAAATCAAATCAAGGGACGCCTGGTGGCTCAGTCGTTAAGCGTCTGCCTTCAGCTCAGGTCATGATCCCAGGGTCCTGGGATCGAGCCCCGCATCGGGCTCCCTGCTCGGCGGGAAGCCTGCTTCTCCCTCTCCCTCTGCCTGCCGTTCCCCCTGCTTGTGTACCCTCTCTCACTGTCTCTCTCTCTGTCAAATGAATAAATAAAATCTTTAAAAAAAATCAAATCAAATCAAAAGCTGGTCAAGAATTTTCTTCCAACATTTTCTTCTAAATGACTTCCAAAAAAATTTGGAACTCATGACTTGATCATACCTATAAATCATAAAACCTCTCTCAATTTTTGTCAAGATACTGATTTTCTTTCTATATTCAGGATATGGTGACTTAAAAAGAAGATAATATTTCCTAATTGCCAGTTTCTCTGAGAGCTAGGATTCAAAATTTGGAAAGCAATTGTACTGCTAGTTATGACCAACTAACCAGTATAAGATCAACTTTCATACCATATATGAAAGCTAGGTACTTTAAAAAAGAAAAGAAAGAAATTTGATTAAAGGTCCTAAAAAAAGGGCGCCTGGGTGGCTCAGTTGTTAAGCGTCTGCCTTCGGCTCAGGTCATGATCCCAGGGTCCTGGGATCGAGCCCCGCATCAGGCTCCCTCCTAGGCGGGAAGCCTGCTCCTCTCTCTCCCACTCCCCCTGCTTGTGTTCCTGCTCTCGCTGTCTCTCTCTGTCAAATAAATAAATAAAATCTTAAAAAAAAAAAAAAGGGGGCGCCTGGGTGGCTCAGTCGTTAAGCGTCTGCCTTTGGCTCAGGTCATGATCCCAGGGTCCTGGGATTGAGCCCCGCATCGGGCTCCCTGCTCCGCGGGAGGCCTGCTTCTCCCTCTCCCACTCCCCCTGCTTGTGTTCCCTCTCTTGCTGTGTTTCTCTCTGTCAAATAAATAAATAAAAATCTTAAAAAAAAAAAAAATAATAATAAAAATAAAAAAATAAAAAGTCCTAAAAAGTTTACCACACAATGGACTTGAGGGGCCAAAATCTAAAAGAAAAGGAAAACATATGGAGGTGAGCACAGTATTATACATCACTCTTTCTCTCAAGAATTTGCTGTTTCAGAAGTAGAGGAAGGAAAAAGGCTGAAAATCAGAGCAAAGCTTTTGGCAGTCCACAATGTTGGAGACAAAAATTGGAGACAAAATTGAAGATTAAATTGGAGCTCCAGCATGCCAGTGAGTAGTGCCCTTGGTAAACATCCAGGATTTCAATTGGAACCCCTACAAAGATATTCCTTAGCCAAAAAACAAACTAGAAATAGACAAGCTAACACATACACAGACACACACACATACACATACACACACACCCCACCCCGCACCCACACAGGAAAGCCAACTTCAAATATATTTCATACTAAAATAAATTGGGGTTTTCTGCCCCTACTCTAATTACTTACACATACAAAGAATCTCCTCTCCAAGGAAGATAAAATCATAGACAATTTCTACAGATTTCTATCCAAAATGTTCAGTACTCAAAAATTGCCAAAATTATGAAAAATAAAAAAGATCCAAGAGAAAAACAGAAAATAAAAACAGATGTTTAGATCACCCAGATAAGAGTTAAAAGACTTTGACTTTGACGTACTGTGATCAATATGTTTAAGAAAATAAAAGACATGATGGAGATCTAAACAGAGAACTAAAATAATCAAGTGGAACTTTCAAAATTGAAAAAAACTATAATAGAAAGAAATCAGTGAGTTTAACAACAAAAGAAGAGAGGACTAAATAACTGAAAACTAACACAAATCAAAATATCCAAACTAAAGCACAAATACATGAAATCTAGAAAATGGAGTAAGAACATAGGAGACACAAGGAAAAGTACTGACATAAATGAATTGAAGTCGCAGAAAGACAAGTGAGAGAACAGTGAAGAAATATTTGAAATATGTGAATATAATAAAAAGAAATCTGAAGCTGACATAAAATCTCATATCCCAGGTTCAGAACATGTTGCAAACCTCCTGCAAGAAAAATACAAACAAAGTGACACCTAAGCACATCATGATAGAACTACTGAAATAAAAGGTGAGAAAAATCTTAAAAGAAGCCAGAGGAAAGTGAGTACAGATGCCCTTCAGAGAAATGGTAAGATGACAGTGGAATTTTCAGTAGGAAATAATGGAAGCCAGAAGACAACAGGATGACATCATTATGTGATGGGAAAAAACCCTTCCAATCAAGAATTCTACACTCAGTAAAAACACCACTCAAAGACAAACTAATGAAACGTTCACTCAAACAAAACTGACAGAATTAATAACAAATAGACTGAACTAAAATAATAACCATTATAATAATAATAAAAGAGATGTTTAGGACAGAAAATAAAGTGTTTCCTGGATGAAAACACAAAAATGTAGGAAAAAATAAAGAGCAAGGATAAATATTTTAATAAATATTGAGTCTATAACATAAAAATAATTTCTTATGAGTTTTATATATACATAGAAATAAAAGCATGACAATAAGAAACAAACAAACAAAAACCCTAGAGAGACTAAATGATAAACTATACTAAGGCCCTAATATTAAATGTGAAAAATATTCAAACTTATATCAAACTCTCTAAGTCAACATTAAATGTAGTAATATCCAAGGTAACCACTAAAATATATTGTAATGGCTTTATAAACCTCAGGTTACTAATGGTGGAAAGTGGATTAATAAATAATATTCTTGACACATTAAAATAATATAAGAAAACAAAGAAACAGGAAAATAGACTAGATCGGACAAATAGAAAACAAATGTTAAATGTTACTGTTAAGTAATTTCATTAAATGTAAACAGACCGGATATTCTAATTAAAAGTCAGAGATTGTCAGAGTGTATTTAAAGCAAAAACTAAAGCAAAACAAACATAAATTCATACTTACAAGATACCCACCTTAATTATAAGAATATAGAAAAGTTAAAAGTATGAAAAATAACCAGTATGCAAACACTAAACCAGAGCAAGCTGATGTAGTTACATTAATAGCAAGCAAAGTAAATATTAAAGCAAAAAGCAAGACATTATGATGAAAGGGTATGTCTACCAGTGAGATATAATCATTTCATATTAACCTGTAAAGAAGGCAAAAACTGAGATATGAGATAGCTAAATGAGATACAGAAAAATCCACAATCATAATGGGAAATTTTTAACATTGCTGTCTCCGTAACTGACAAAAGTGGAGACATGCATGGAAAATCAATTTTTAAAAGACAAACTTGAACTGCACAAATAACGAACTTAATGTAGTTGATGTGGCTACTGGAAAAAATTGTGTTTTCAATCCTTATATTTCATTTGTTCTCAGATTATAGTGGATTTGACCTACCAATCTAGTGATTTTTTTTTAATAAAAAAGATAACTAGACAATCCCTAAATATTTGAAAATTAAATGAGAACTTCTAAATAATCATGAGTAAAAGAATACATCACAATGGGAATTAGAAAATATTTTACTAGGGGTGCCTGCGTGGCTCCATGGGTTAAGCATCTGACTCTTGATTTCTGCTTAGGTCTTGATATCTGGGTCATGAGTTCAAGCCCCCCATTGGGCTCCACGCTGGGCATGGAGCCTGCATAAGATTCTCTCTCTCCCTTTCCCTCTGCCCCTCCCCTCTCTGGCCCCCCACACTGCTTGTGCATCACTAAATGCAAATTAAAACATAGCACAGCACAACGTGTGCACTGCAGCTAAAGGTAAATGCTTACAGGTAAATTTACGGTATAAAATTAAATGTATGTTTAAAGGCCTAAAATTAGTAAGCTTACAATTTATACTCTCAAGAAGTAAAAACAAACAAACAAACAAAAAACCAGCAAATTTAATCTAAGGAAAATAGAAGAAAATAATTAAGACCAGAATTTAATAAAACACAAAAATGGAAGAAACTGAGCCCAAAGTGGCTTCTTTAAAAAAAGATGAATAAAACTTAATATATCTTAACAAAACTGTTCCAGAAAAAAAGGAAAAGGCAAAAGGCAAAAACAGTCAATATTAGGGGAAAAAGGGGGATATCACTATAGATGTGATGAACAACTCCCAGAGATAACATTAATGAATCTCCAAACACTATTAAGTAAAAGAAGCCAGATACAAAATGTACATGTTGAATGATATCATTTATATAAAGCTTTTTAAAAAGATTTTGTTTATTTATTCGAGAGAGAGAGAGATAGCACAAGTGGGGGGAAGGGGCAAAGGCAGTGGGAGAAACAGACTCCCCGCTGAGCAGGGAGCCCAATGTGGGGCCCGATCATGACCTGAGCCAAAGGCAGATGTGAAACCGACTAAGACATCCAGGTGCACCTCCCACTTTTTTTTAGAGAGAGAGAGAATGAATTTGGGGGAGGGTAGGAGCAAAGGGAGAGAGAGAGAATCTTAAGCAGGCTCCACACCAAGTAAGGAACCTGACGTGGGGCTTTATCTCCCAACTATGATATCATGACCTGAGCCAAAATCAAGAGTTGGATGTTTAGCTGAATGATCCACCCAGGTGCCTGAAATCAAATATATTTTATTAGCAAAATTCCTTTTTTTTTTTTTTTTTAAGATTTATCCATTTACTTTAGAGAGAACAAGCAAGCAGGGGAGAGGGGTAGAAGGAGAGAGAGCATCCTGAAGCAGACTCCCTGCTGAGTGGAGTGCCCGACCTGGGGCTTGATCCCCCTGAGATCATGACCTGAGCTAAGACCTAGAGTCAGACACATAACCAACTGAGCCACCCGGGCACTCCTGTATAAAGTTTTGAAACCAGCAAAACTAATATATTGTGTTGGAAGTCAAGACAGTGTCTACCTTTAGGGTTTATTGATTGGAAAGTCCTGTGAGTGGGATTTCTGGGGCACTGTTCTGCTCTTGATCCAAGTGGTCCTTATGCAAGTGTATTCATTTGTGAAAATTCATTAAGTTGTATGTGATATGTGCACTTTCAATGCACATGTTATATATCAATAAAATACCTATTTTAAAATCAGGATAGCATTAGACATACGCGTCATCTTCAAGCTATAGGTCATTTGATAAACCTGTTGAGTGTTCACGCAAGGAATTTTTTACACCTTCAACTGTAGTCTTGCATGAGAAATACTGAGAGGATTTTCTAATCAACAAAAAACCAAACACCTTCTTAAAAAAGGAAAGCTAGAGATGGATAAAAAGAATTATAGTGTTTCCCAAAAATTGGAGAGGAACACTTAATCTGTTAGGTTGTCTCCTGGATTTTATAGTCTTGCAAATTTTATGAACAATAAACATGAATAAAATCCTTTTTTAAAAAAAAATGGAGTGGGGGCGCCTGGGTGGCTCAGTTGGCTGGGCGACTGCCTTCGGCTCAGGTCATGATCCTGGAGTCCCGGGATCGAGTCCCACATCAGCCTCCCTGCTCAGCAGGGAGTCTGCTTCTCCCTCTGACCCTCCTCCCTCTCATGCTCTCTGTCTCTCATTGTTTCTCTCGCAAATAAATAAAGGCTTAAAAAAAAATGGAGTGGAATTGCCCATAATTAAATAGAAGCATGTCAGAGAGAGAGAGAGGAGGTGGGAGCAGATAAACTAAAGCCATAATTCTTAGCATCTCCCTCCCACTCCCCAAGGGGTGACTTCCAACCCAGATTGGGAAAAATGTTCTCAAAACTTGCAACTTTTTCCCTACTTGAAAAGAAGTTTCTCTACACATTTTTCTTATTCATTATCAAGGAAACTTCAGGGGAGATGGTAGCTGTATCATAAGGGAGCTGACTTCACACTAGAAATCCAAAAATACAGGGTTGTAATCCTATTACATACCCCTATGTACAGACTATATGATCCAAGAAAATTACTATATCCATACATTTCCATTTTTTTCACTTGAAAAATAGCCAAACTATGGGAAGAGCCCAGATGTCCATCAACAGATGAATGGATAAAGAAGATATGGAATATATATACACAATGGAATATTACTCAGCCATCAAAAAATGAAATCTTACCACTTGCAATGATGTGGATGGAACTAGAGGGTATTAGGCTAAGCAAAAGAAGTCAATCAGAGAAGACAATTATCATATAATTTCACTCATATGTGGAATTTAAGAGAAAAAGCAGAGGATCATAGGGGAAGGGAGGGAAAAATAAAATAAGACTAAATCAGAGAGGAAGACAAACCATAAGACACTCTTAACTCTAGGAAACAAAGTGAGGGTTGCTGGAGGGGAGGGGGGTGGGGGGACGGAGTAACTGGATGATGGGCATCAAGGAGGGCACGTGATGTAGTGAGCACTGGGTGTTATACGCAACTGATGAATCACTAAATTCTACCCCTGAAACTAATAATACACTATATGTTAATTAACTGAATTTAAATAAAAATAAAAATAAATAAATAAATAGGAAAAATAGGCATAATACCTGTTTTAAAGAGTTTTTGTGAGGTTCAGTGTGGATGACGGTAAAGTCTATGATAAGCTAAGAAATTTGTTCCCTTATGTTTACTCGCAAAAATGGTAGGGTCTCAAGGTTTATCAGCTTAGCAACCCCTTTAGATTATTCAAAGTCACAGATCCTTAAAGAGGAGCAGACACATCCAGCCACTTTGCCAGGGGAATACCTACAAGAGTATACAAGGTCCCAGCATTAAGAATTCTTCTTGCTGACTGCACCTTCTACATTTTAGGGTTTTCTCTCTCTCTCTCTCTCGATATTTTTTCTGTCTTTTTGTTCTTTTTAGCTTCCTGATGGTCAGTAAGTGCTTTAACTCACGGTTTTCTTTATGGAGTTCAGAGGTACTTGAATGAAAGGGGTTCATATATTTGTTAAGAATAAACCCAATAGGGGCGCCTGGGTGGCTCAGATGGTTAAGCGTCTGCCTTCGGCTCAGGTCATGATCCCAGGGTCCTGGGATCGAGCCCCACATCGGGCTCCTGGCTCAGTGGGGAGCCTGCTTCTCCCTCTCCCTCTGCCTCTCTCCCTGCTCATGCTCTCTCTCTCTCTGTGTATCTCTGTGTCTCAAATGAATAAATAAAATCTTTAAAAAAAAAAAGAAAGAAACCCAATAGACAGGTATCAAAAATTCCTTTTTGTGCTATATAGTTTCTTAACTGCCGTTTGAAACCCCGTATCAGGATATACAGTATATCGCTCATCCATATCTTTCCTCATGAAACAAAATGTTTGCACCCACTATTGATCGATACGGCAGCCATGAAACCAGTTTGTTTAATCAAACCACCTGTGTGTAATGCATTCTTTAAACAGAATCACCTTGATGCAAGTGCTAATAACCAGGGAATAATCAACTCCCTGAAGCATAAAGGAATCCTCCTGACTTGTAAATATCTTCTTCACTAGGAAAATTACTATTTGCTGAGATTTTCACCAAAGAATGTTTTTACTTGTTCCAAGCCCTGTCATGGTGTTTGAGACTCTGAAGCTTCACTGGCTGGTCGCTGATCAGAAGCACATCAGTCTGGCCTACTTTCAAAACCAGCACTTTTGATACAAATCCAATAGCTTTAGTCTTATGTTTGATTAATTCAACTTCTTAAAATTGAGAAGCTCCCTTATTTAGTGCTTCTGCTTCTCTTCCGAAGAAAGCTGGCTGCTGCTGTCAGTTCCAACTGGTTAATACCCAATGGTTTTATTTTTCTCGTCCATCCAGTCCTGCCAATCTAGATTATTTTCCAGCTTTCCGTTTGACTTCTTTTTATCGCTTTCCTTAAATGCATTCTTGTTGCCACTCACGGGATGGGATGCTGTTCTTTAGGAATATGTTCAATATTACTTAACAGAACTTAAAAATGCAGATTGAAATTCCTATGGGCACCTTGACATTCATTTATGTTGCAGATCATGGTTGTGGGGATGATGATTGTGGGGTGTGTGTGTGTGTGTGTGTGTGTGTAGTCATTCATTTTAGTTATGCCTTTCTTTCTGGACTTGTCACTGTTTTTGTATTTCCTCACTGAAGCTTTAATCCCTTCAAATGGGTTTTAGCTTAGTTGCTAGTAAGCTTTGATATATATGACCCAGTCATATGTATGGGTCATATGTATCAAAGCTGTAAAAAAGAAAAAAAAAAAATCTGTGCAGATGACAACCCCTGAGGAATATAATGAGGTTTGTCAAGGTAAAACAAATAAAGGTATCTGAAAGAATTGAGTTCTAGAAGTTACCGGGAGGCCTTAAACTGACTTTTACTAGAGTCTTCAGCAGGCTTCTTTTTTACTTTCTATCTTAGTATCACATCTGTGAATCTAGGAGAATGGTAGCTTTTATCTGCCTAAAGGCAGAGTGTGGTAACAACAAGGGTGGGGGGATAGGAGGCTGAGCACATCAATTTTTAAAATATATATAAATTTGGAATTGAACATACTTAGTTCTCTGCTTTTATGCTTCATGTAGTATCTGCATCACACAGCGTTCTTCATGCTAATCTTCTAATTTACACACATACACAACATACTTTCTTACACACAAACACACACAGCGAGAGATAGAGAGAGAGAGAGAGAGAGAGAGAGAGAGAAGCGCTCTTAGCAATTGTCTCAAACTTAACAGATAAGATTGTAATTGTATTGTAAATTATAAGAAGTAGAATAAATATAGCATATAGGGATAATTAGCCAATTGTTTTCCAGCTGTATTTAGTAAACAGCCAACAGGAAGTATGGGTCCAAAGTAAGTTAGGAAGCACAAGGGCTGGGGAAGCAGGAGGGGATGGGATTCTGGGGCAAGGGAACAGGGCAACAGACACTGAGAACAGACCAGTGAGCGGACGATTCTGCTCCTCAGAGGGCCTTTTGCTGTAAGCACAAACCAGTGCAAAGAAACCTCTCTCTGCCTTGATTTTCTGAGGCTGAGCCCATGTGGGCCTCTAAACAAGTGAGCAAAGGAATGTAAAGCCAAATGATGTCTTCCAGATCATCTTATCCATGCTGCTCATTGCGTGGAGGTCTCCGCATAGTCACAGACTTGTCTGAATTGCTCAGCCAGTAGAAGGCAGATTCCAGTGCCCGAGCCCACACTCTCCCCATTGCCCTGGGGCACCACAGACTGGTGTGTGGGAATGGCTGGGCTATATAGGGATGGTGGTAAATAATAGTGATGGAAGTACAGAGACGCAGTGTGGGCGAGATTTGGGGTATTTCCTTGCATTCACTTTTTAAGGAAAAAAATCAATGAGCCTGCCTCAGAAGATGACAATGGGCATTGTGTAGGGGGCAGAAACAAGGACCAGCAGCATGAAGCCAGCCAACACTGATAACAGTTGGGTCAACCTTTAACAGCTGTGACGTCACAAGGTGCTGTGTTTGCTTGTTTAAAGAAAGTGAATAAATGGGAATATTTATGTTATAAACTAATGAGCTCAGGGAGATGGGGTTGAGATAATCTTTGGTACTGCTGTCATGGGGCAAAAGAGAAACCCAGGCAGAAATGAAAATTTTACCTTTGGGCTGATTTATTGGTGTAGAAGTTGCAAAAAGTGCTTAACATCGTACTCTGAGTCTGTTTCACTTGACCACACAACAATAAACCATCCGGCAAGTAAAATGAAAACAGTCATGGGAGCATCTGGATACCAGGGACATTTCTAATGATTAAAAATTGTGTTAGCTCAGCACCAGTAGCAGAGGAAGAGGACAACTTTGCTTATTAATGCCATATTCTCCAAACTTCAGCAACCTGTATTACTTTTATAATTTTCCAAAATGCAAAGGCCTGGGGATGAAGAACACCAAAGTTGACAGACGTACAATCCTCCAAACCTTCCAGGAAAACTTCAACATTGCCACACCGTCTGGGATGGTTCACTCCAGAAAGAAAGTCTGAGGGACTACAGAATGAATGTGTCTAAGCTCTGCCGTTCTGCACAGGGCGCTGCCCTGGTGTCCCAAGCATCAGACAGAGATGGGAAATTGGAGGTAGAGCCGGATGCATACTCCTGTGTGGGGTGGTTATCACGGGTAACACCACCGGTCACAGCAGCTGCCGTAGCACCGTGTCCTGGCATACAAACCCTGGAAGGATGAACAGAGGCAGACCCTGTGGTCGACGTTCTAGCCCATCCGAAGGATAAGTCTAGGAAGACACCGGGATATAATGCTGAATACCATTATTACCTAAGATCCACTGGGTTAATCCTAAAAACACACACCTTGTATCAGTTAGACCTGAACTGCATTGAAATACTACTTCTGCCATGTGCAAGTCTCTAGAAAAATTATTTCATCTCCTCTCATCCATGAAAATGAAAATAATACCACCAATTTCCAATGGTTGGGAGAAGTAAGAGACGTGGCATATAATGCTTCTAATCCTAGCAGATGCAGTAAAGATGTTTGATTACTTTCCCTGCTTTTTTTCCTTCAATTTGTCAGGCATGAAGCCAAGAGAAATAATTCTGTCTTGTGTAGACTTGTCCAATTTCCTCATCCCTCCATTCAGGTCGGAGCCCGGCCCCAGCAAGAAGGGAGACAGCAAATGCAATCCTCTCTGCACCAGGGTTGGCCTCAGCATGAAATTCTCTTCATGAAAATAGCAGCTCTCTCGTTTGCTGGAATAAGGATGAGGTAATTATTGAACCATCTAAGCCACAGAAACGATTAAGGGGCTAGTGGCATTTACTTATGTAGAAACAGTAATAGAGTTAAACAATTATAAGTTGGCCAAATGGTGAGGAGGATAAAAAGCCACGAACACATATTTAAAGGGCACGATGTAGCCAAGGCTAGGCAGGAATTATTTACCTAAACTTAAAGAGATAAAATGAGGCATGTGGAGGGATAAAAAGACATCAAGTCCCATGAAATTCTGACTCTTTTAAAGACCTCTTCCAAAGGGAGAAAATTGTTGCATTCTGAAGAAACCGGGCATTTGCCCACCAAACATTCAAAAGTGTCCTGAGAAAAGACACTACATTCATGTCATAGCTACTGAACTCAGTGGTTACATATGGCCCCCGAAAACCTAACAAGAAGAGACAATAGAACTCTGTCTATGAATTTATTCTTAAACTCTAATTGCCAGCACTTTGCCATTTCTCATATCTCAAAAGCTGTTTGTCATTCCAATAGGGAGATTTAAAAACAAAAACAAAAACACAAATGTAAAAAAGTTACCTTAACTTTGTCACCAGATCTCATAACTGTGTATCTACATATAATAGGTAGATACATAAGAGAACCCATTAGCATTACTTAAAACTGAATATATCAGTGAAAACATTTCATATATAGAAAATAAACTGTTAAATGCTCCTTCTTATATTTATAACTATTTCTTTGTGTATAATGCTTGAATCTGAGTGATGTTTATTAAGAGATTAACCAAATATTTTAATTTGCCTATTACTTCTGGCTATGCTAGTAATTGAAGAGTTTATAAATGAATGATTACTTAGTCACAAATCCATTATGTTTGTACAGACAAAAAATTAAAAGGCTAATTCTTAGAAAGATCATTCAAATTCTGTTTTATGAAGACAAGCTGTTCAGGCCCAATACAAATATATGTGATGAAAATAATATTCTTCCCAAGTAAGGAAACATTAAGCATTGCCTTCTAATGATACCTGATTCCCAACTGAGTACTAATAGTGTTTGGCATGGCGTCATGTTGCATGATGGCAATAGTTAATGTATTAACAATTAATCCAGATACATCGTAACTATGAAAAGGTGATCATCATGAATGGTTTTGATGGAGCAAAAATGTGATTTAGAAAGGGTTCAAGAGAGAACAGGAGGAGAAAAATTGGAGATCTATTTTTCAAGGAGTTTTGCTGACAAAAGACGATTGATTTAGTAGCTAGAGAAGAATGTACCATCATGAGAAGATTACTTTTTAAGATGGGATATATCACAGCATATTTATATTTTGATCAGAATAAGATGGTAGAATATGAAGATTATATGATGCAGAAGAGAGTGGGAAATTATTGGATTGATGTCCCTGAGTAGGAGAAAGGATCTATCTCTCAATTGGAGGTGGTCTTAACCTTAAACAGAAGCACTAAGAGTTCATCCCCAAGTTCAGGAGGAAAAAGAGGAGTAAATGGATAGATACGCAGATCGGTTTGTAAAAGCCAGTAGTGGAGTACGTGAAAATTTATTTTTTATTATTTCTATTTTCTCAAAAAAATAGAAGAAAGAACGTAGTTGAGTGTGGGGTCGGGGGAGTAGGTCCAAGAGGTTTAAAGAGAAAGAAGATAAGAAAATCATCTAGTTAAATAGAAATAGATTTTTTTAATGTACTAGGGGCCCACTTGATGTAATTGACTATGAATTTAAAGTAGGAACAACCCATGTGTATGTATGTTTTCTCTTCAGCCGAAATCAGCTGTGTATGTACAGGCACAAAAATAGGTTGATGGTTAGATTACCCAGTTAGTTTTACCATGTAAGTAAGGTGAACAAGAAAATAAAAGTCAGATAGTGTAAGTCAATAAAATACCCAAATAACATATAACTAGACTTGAAATATTGTCTCAGAGTTAAATATTCATCTGTGTGCAATTTTTATAAAGTGCATAATACAATTTACACATGACTAAGACTTGACTACATTATGTTCTTCTGGTATCAGTAGTAAGAACAAGATCTAAGAACTCATTAGACAAGAACTCTGAACCAATGTGTTAATTCAAAAGCAGCATACAACACACAGTATCTAGTTTTCTAACCATCTGTAATTTTCACGATTAATTTGTGACTCTGTAACCTTAGTGGTTTGTTTCAGTTTATCATGTACAATAAGGCCAATAAGGAATGTAACCAATAAAGCATCTTGTTAGAAATGAGAAATGTCTAAAATATATAATCTAGGAAAATTAATAAAAAAATTAATGGAAGACTTAACTTAAAATTCATTACATGCTAATGAGAGCACTCCAAATTAATCCTTTTCAGAGTTTCAGGTCACTGTTGCAATTCACCAAGGAGATAGGATCAACTAATACCACATCCAGACACTTGTTAGAAAATCAAAGCTACATCCCTATGTGAAAAATGGCTTGGTGAAATATGGCACATTTTTTTGTCTCTTTTGCCAAAGCCTACAAATAAGTTTCTACTTCCAGGCAAGCCTTCTCACACCTTCAATTTTAAAAAGTTAATAATACACTATTGCATGTATCCAACAACCAGATATATACATTGAACATCTACTACAGGACTTAACAGTAAGGTGTCTGCCATTAATGACAAGTTCAAAATGTCATGAAGAACTGGAAGTGTTGAGTAGTGGGGAGAATAGAGGATTTAAGGACAGGCAGATTTGTTTCTGAATTCTGCTGGTGTTACTTTGCTCAGGTGTAAGTCTTTTGGCAAAATGCAAACTCTATGAGCCTCAGTTTCCTTTGCTGTGAAATGCTGATGTATCTCAACTAATTGAGATAACGAAATAAAGTATGTGACAATCGAGAATTGGCATTTGTTAAGAGCAGGGACGCTGGTGTCAGCCTGGCAACCTGGGTTTCAGTCTCAGCCCCACTCTTCAAAGATATATGAATTTGGTTAATTAACCATTTTATTTGTTTATGATTCCTCATTTATAAAATGGATGGGTAGATAATATTAGTGTATCATCCATTAATGGATAATTTAGTGTATCAATGGATAGATAACGTAATGTACCTACCATACAGATTTGTTGTGAAGATGAACTCCATGGTACAGTGCCTGACACAGGATGCCATGTAGGCAGTTGATAAACACATTAAGTCCCCTCAATTAGGGTCACTGCTATGGGCACACTGATCTCAATGGTCACTCTATGTCAGGTGTAAATCCTAAGAAATACACAACTTTTCATTCATTCAACCAATGCTTGTGCAGGGTTTGTTATATGCCAGGCAGTGGTGAGTCACTGACTTTTAAGCGGCAGTAACCCCATCATACATACCATATGACCCTGTCACACCATAAGAGTCCCTGTCACACCTGATAGCCAAGAACTTTGAAAGCATAGGGTGAAACACATACTCCACACAAATATTTCACACAATATAGCTTTATGCAAAGAGTCTTTCCCCTGAATGACACAGTAATAACTATCATAAAATGGTTTTTTAAAAAGGTGTCTAGATTCCTGCTACCACTGTCTACTGCTGTCCTCCCAGCAAACAGTAAATGGTAACATATTCATATAATCGGAGTTTCTTAAAATGAACATTGGAATCTTTATAGGTAGAATTACTAAATTAGTTGTTTCCTAGTCATGCCAACACAGTGTGATTGACTTTAAATTGCATCAACCTTGTTAAAATGGTCTTTTATATGTTTGAGTTTCCATTATGCTTTTGTTTTGTGTTTTTAGCCCTTGAGTGCTAATGACAACATTTAAAACATCATATACAAATTTACATTGCTGAAATGTCATAGTCTGTTTTGGCTAAAATTTCTCACAACTGGGGAAGAAATTAAGATAAAGTATACCTAGAAAGAAACCTAGATTCTAAAAACTAAGTAGATAAATCAGATTGAAAAATATGTCACCCACCTTTTCCTTTGAATATCTGCCATTATTTTTAAGTTAAGCAAATCAAGTTTAAAAGACATCATTTTACATTGATGAGAGGGAAGGGGAGGTTCATGTCTACTTGAAAACAATTTTCTTATAGTAACATTATATAGTATAAAACTGTTAACAGAAGAACAGAATTTGGGGGCTAAATGTAGAAGAACTACATTAATAACTCTACTAATTTGAAATAAAAAGTGAAACCTGTAACTGATAATGGTAACCTGGTGGTGGATTTGGGGTGGAGTGGTGCTTCTGAAGTCTTGTATTATGAACTATCAAAGGATTTCTTCACCAGACAGTATTATTTTCTCAGTACACGTAAACTCAACCTATGAGCCTAACTCAACCCAACGCAAATCATCTTACTCAACCTTAAATCTTACCTAAACTACTATGTTGTCTTACACTTCACTTGCTGTACCACTTCTTAGTTTATTGCACCACTGTGGTATCAACCATTTTCAGAAGCCTAGAGCAAATGTAGAATGTTGAAATCATAACAATTAAGGCACAGAAAAAATGCATAAGCAAGGGTCAACTTCTTAAAAAGTCTCTAACATTGTTTTGTTTACCAATTCAGTAAAGCTCCCATAAAAGCTCTCACTTAGGAACCTTGCATTTGACAAAATATGCTTGTTGAAAAATTAGACATTTCAGTTAAGAAAAACTATGATCTTTATCTTACCTTTATGCAACTAACAAATAATAAAATTCTGATTATCAACAAGTTAGCAACAGGTATTATCAAAAGATAAGTAGGAAGACTCCCACGTACATGGCCTTAGAAAACTAAAAAAAAAAAAAAAATACTCTCTCCAAAGAAAAGAAGGATGATACTTAGGGGGAAAAATATTCCCTTGTTTTATTTTGACCTAAACAGCCAATATAAGTAGGTGGTCTGTATTTTCACATGGCTCTGAAATAGTAGCACAAAGGATGGTGGTCTTTTGATGACTCTTTGTTGCTGATTATTTCCTGAGAAGGTGGACACATCTTTCCTTACATCTTTCCTTTCCTTCTTGTAAAAAGGAAGACCATTTTTCCTATTTTTCACTATCACACTGGAGCAAAGCAGTTTTGTTGATATAAGCATACCTATATTTCTGCTTTTTATACTACACAATAACACGAAAACAAATTTTAAGTAGCTCATTTTTCTTTCCTTGCTTCTTATGACATCCTGTAATTTATTTCAGGTAAAATGTGCTAGTAAGAAATGCACACAACTACTGATTAAACGTACATGACACATGATACCTTGGCTCCTATGATGAGAGTAGCGAAGAAAAGTAAATTTCAAGAAACAATTGCATTAGCCACACTAAAAATTTTGAAAGGTATTGTCTTACAAGCAATAAAGGTTCTTGTTTTGGTTTAAAAATTAATAATGAAAATGTAACACTTTTAGGATAAAATCTTCATTATACATCATTGCTTGCAGTTTCTATTTTAGTTTTTCACTTTTTACCAAAAAAGGTGAAGATTTCACATAAAACTATTTGCAAATAGTTGATTTCCTTGTGCCCTCTTCTTTCTTTAGCTAAATTAACAGCTATCTTAAATATCTATTTTCATAAGTTAGTTAAGCCTTAAAGTGAGGTTGGTTCTATGTAATCACCCTCTAGTCCCTTAAAAAAGGGATAAGTTACATATATATGTGTGTGTGTGTGTCTAGATTCCTACTACATATATATATATGGAGAGAAGAAATATATATTTATATATACATATATAAAGGTGTCTAGATTCCTAATATATATATAGATACAGATATAGATATAGATATATATGGAGAGGAAAAAATATATAAAAACTTGAAAAGTATGTATACTTCTGGGTGCCTGGGTGGCTCAGATGGTTAAGCGTCTGCCTTCGGCTCAGGTCATGATCTCAGGGTCCTGGGATCGAGTCCCGCATCGGGCTCCCTGCTCCTTGGGAGCCTGCTTCTCCCTCAGCCTTTCTCTCTCGCTCTCTCATGAATAAAAAAAAAAAAAAAAGAAAAAAAAAGAAAAGTATATATACTTCTAAAGTGGTCTGTTTGGAGTACTGTGGTTCAAGAACACTCTTTTAGCGTTGGACCTGTGGACCTTCCCTATTTCACTTCAACTCAAGGGCAATGCCAAGTACCCAGGCCATGGCAGACACTCTATCAAGATTTGAGAGTCTATGAAAGTGCAGAAAACACAGACTTTGCTCTTAATGACAGTTAACCACATCTTGGGATGGGGCACAATTAATTATTATCAGGCATAAACAATGATAGTGAGGTATAAAATGCCACAGGAGGACTATTCTTACTTCTCTGCAATAAAGGAAGACTTCCTAGAGGCAATGGCATTTCTCCAAGCTTTAAGAAATGGGGATAATTTCAACAGGTGAAGATAGAAGATAGAAGATTCCATACAGAGTAAAGCACAAACAAAAGAACAGGGATTTGAAAGCATGGGGCTAACTTTAGGAACTTTGAATGGTGTTTGGAGTCTTTGGAGGTAGGGAAGGTAGAGAGAGATGAATCTGGAAAGGTGGGATAGTCACGGTGCCCACACAATCCCCAAAAGCCATCTAGATTCCTGTCCTTTGAATACAACTGGTACTCAACTGGTGCAAAAATCACTCTTCTATGAGGGTAGGAGCTGATCAGAGTGGGGGATAGGGCTCCAACCAAAAGCACAGAAGTAAATACAAGCCATACTCTTTATACTAAATAAGTTACTAATTAAGGAAGCATTAAAAAGGAAAAACACCGCACATTTAAGAAATGGCTATTACTCTTCCCCCAAACACAAAATGTGGAGCTATTATTTATTGTTTGCCAACATGTCACGTGTATTTGAATTCACCTGTCAAAATGTAAACTTCAGCCAAAATGGACTATGAATACAAGATGACAGTATACTGTATTTCTATATCTCTTTTGCTTCTCTGAACAATTTAAGATTTTTCTCAACTCAGGGGCTTTCATTGTCCTTCTCAGATGTCAGCTCTCAACCTGGACTTCTCAGCGTGGCCCACCCTGCATTCTTGATCTAATTAGATCTCTCTCCCACCACCCTCACCCCAGCAGCCTCAGCCGTCTTTGTTCTTTATAGGACTTTGAGTTTTTTATTTTGTTCCTTTCCATATGCATTGGCTTTTACCCCCTATTTGTAATCTCCATGATGGAAGGGACTTCATTTGTTTTATTCACTGCTCTACACATAACACCTGGAACAGCACCTGACATAGGAGGAAGATTCAGTAACTCTTTGTCAAATTAATGACGTTCAAATATGAAGATATGTAAAACTGTCATACCTAAAAGTTGTATCTTTAAATTAATAAATCAGATTTTTTAAGTTTCCTGAGGGCAGTTCCGATGCAAAGAGTGAGTTTGGAGGTAAGATAACTATGCTTAAAAAATATTTCCTTAAAGAGCACTTAATTAAATAATGAAATAACTATATATAGCTATATGTAATATAAAATCATATAATTAGATATCAATACATAACTTACATAATATAAAGTTTTAATATTTATTTTGCTTAAATTAGTAATAATAAATTAATGTTTGATGCTCCAGAGATATATCTATATTTTTCTTCACAAAAGAATATATTTCTTTACATATGAGAAGTATAAAGAGGATAAAAGGAAAGGTCCCGGTGAAATTTCCTTTTAACCTATCATTTGTTTGGGAAATAAGGGAGCAGAAGTGACCTCAAATGTATTTTTCTTACAGATCATTGATGCATGCGTATCATTTTGAACTCATAAATACCAAGAGAGCAGTCGGGGTTGAAAATGGTGTAACAGACTATTAGGAAGCTCAGATATCTTCCCATATCTGGGGGGGGAAAAAAAAAAGGTATATCCCCGTCTTAAAATACAGCAGTGTAAAGCACACCGTCCTTCATTATGCAATATGAAAAAAACATTTATTGTCCATATTTACAAAATAATCCACTGGTTGTATATTTAAAGAAGACACACAGTAAGTTTTAATCGTTGTTTATATTAGAGTAATCTTATCTAGAAGAGAACAGGTTTATTTACTTCAAGTAGATGGCAAAATTTGGAGCTCTACCTGGTGAAAACTGTGTTCTAAAAGAGAATCGGATTTTTAAAAGGGGGAGAAGCAAACACTGTAAGTCAAGATAATGTGACATTGCATGGATCAACAATGTTTAGAACAATTGAGTTGCTCTTAATAGAAAGGTTTGCTGAATAAGGCTCTAGGCTAAAGTGGAAAATCAAAACCCATTTTTCTTAATACCTTCTACACTCATCTGAAAATATTGTCCCCAAATACTTCATCAAGAGGTATTATATTTATGCAATTAGGTATTATACTTCTATAGTTTTATCTTCCTTAGAACTGCCACTCTAATTTTTCTCCAATGTTTGCCTTTTAAGTTTGATTCTAAGAGCAAATAATCTCCAATTTCTAATGTGACAATAAGCTATTGTCCTTTAAAAAACTATTTAGCTACAGCCTTTAAAAAAAAAAACACAAGCATTAAAACTTTTGGTCATAAACCTGCAAATGTGTAGAACACACACACTCACATAGATACACATGTATAGCGTATGCTTGTCTCCCCTGTCTTTGGAACAACAGGGTATTTAAAACAAATACAGCTGGGCACCAAGAATATAATGTGCTGGGCAAACACATACTCCTATTAATGTAAATATATTCTTCGATGTTTCCTGCCAAGCCCACTTAGGAAAAGCAAGCAATCCCCATTTCTCCCACAGAACACCCCACATAGTCTCAAAACAATCGCCCTTAGCAACCGGATGTGGAAGCAAGCAGAGATGAACAAAAGCAGTTGGGCTCCTGCTCCTAAGTTGCCTTCTCAGACCCTGACATTTTAAAGCAGCAAAAGCAGGTCATGCCGGGCGCTAGTTGTTTCTCAAAAAATAGGTATAGTAAGGCAACTATTCTAGCCATCTGCTTGTAGTAACTGCTTGTTTTGCCTCATGTAATTCGCGAGTCCTTGAATTTAAATTGGCACATATTAGGGATGTGTACCTCGCCAAACCCCCAATTCGGACTCATTCTTCCTTACTCTGCTCCCCTCTCCGCATCCCAAAATGTGACCTCGGGCTTCAGCGCGCTCAGTGCTGCCCGCTAAGCAGCGTTCTGCTAAATCTCAGCTGAACTGTCCCTTAGTTCACACACACCCTGCACCCCTCTGACACCGGCGCCTGCGGAGGGCGCGCGGGGGTGGGGTGGGGATCACCACATTTCGCCAAGGTCTGGGGGCCAAGGAGGTTTCCAGGGGGCCTGGGAGGCTGGGTGAGGCCAGACACACAGACATTCTTGACCCCTCTATCAGACTGGAAGCAGGCACCGAAACCCCGCTGTGTTAACGGAGATCTTTCTCCAGCGTTTGGAGTCGGAGGCTACCCCCGGGGGAAGCCAAGACCCTCAGAGTAGAAGGAGCTTTTCCCCGGAAGCCAGCCCGCAGGAGACTCGGGGAGCCAGGGGCAGCCGGCGAAGGGCCGGCCAACTTGCCGGCTCCCGGCGGGGCTGAGTTTCCAGTGGCTACAGGTTGCCCGAGAGCAGGTTCCCCGCTCCCACGCGCGGGCGGAAGGCGCTCGCAGCGCTCCGAGGGGAGACTGGGGGGGCGGCGGGGGGCTATTGAGAGACGGGGGAGGGAAAGGGGAGCCCCGAGAGGCCCCATGCAGGTGGGGAGATGGGAGGGGTCCGAGGGCGCGCCTCCCAACAGTGACCCACACAGACCTTGGCGCCGCAACCTGCGCTTCTTGAGGCCGAAGATGCGCACTTTGGAGAAGATATCCACCAGGTTGCCGTTGCAGAGCCCGCGGTTCTTGCTGGGGCTGCTCCGCCTCCTGCTGGCAGACGGCCGGTCCCAGTGCTGCTCCCGCGCCTGCCGCTTCTGGCGGATCAAGCCGCTGGCGATGGCCGCGGCCATGGTGGCCCGGGGAATGGGTCCGGGGACGGGGGGGCAGCGGGAAGGGGAGCTGGGGACACGCGAGAGGGAAGGGGCGGCGCAGACGGCGGCTCGCGCTCGAGGAGGCGAGCGCGGAGGCCGAGGCGTCGAGGAGAGGGGTGGGGGCGCTCACTCCCGACTAGGACCCGCCGCCCTCTCCGCGGAGCGCGGGGCCGGGCGCGCAGATGCTCCCGGGACGCCGCGGGGCGGGCCCCGGGAGCCGAGGTCGTGTCGGCCGCCCCCCGGCCGCGTCGGAGCCGGGAGTGGGGCCGGGCTGTGGGCGCCGCCGCTCACCGCGCGCCACCGGAGCCCTGTCGCGGGCCGCCGCCGCCACTCGCGCTGCCTTCAAGCCTCGCCCGCCCCCCGGCGGGAGGTAGAGCCCGCCGCCTTCTTCCAGGGCACGGGATGGAGGGCAGGTCCCGGCCGGGTCTCGGCGCGTGCGTCCGTCCAGGGCGCACTAGGCAGGACTCAGCGCCGGGCTCGAGCGGCCCCCCGGCCGCCGCCGCCGCCGCCCGCTCGCGGGTTCTGCCGGTGATTGTCAAGGGCTTTGGAAATCAGCATCTGGGGAGAGCAGTCTTCTGCCCGGAGGTCTCTAATCAAAACGCTCCGTTCCCACCCCACGACACCTCGCTCCCGCCCCCCTCCCTTGGCTCTCTTCAGAAAGAAAGAAAGAAAGAAAAAATATATATATATAGGAATGATTAAAAAGATTAATAATGATAAAAAAGAAAGCTAAAATGGATTCCAGGGGCTGGGGTGCTAAGAGGCTGAGCCAACGCAGGTGGGGTTGAAGGAATATCGGTGCGCTTGTTCTGGGATGAAACTCGCAGGTTTCCGAGGCTTCCGCGGCTTGGCCAGGGCTTCTGAACCTTAACGTGTCTCCTGGTCCCCAGAAACTCTCGGCTGCGGTTGGAGGGCGAGGCAGTTTCCGCCCGCCCTGCTAATCCCTTCAGCGCCCAAGCCCCTCCACCCCGGGAACGAGGAGGAGGAAGGACGGAGGAGGGGAGTGTGTCCGGGGAGGGAGGCGTCTCCACTCCTCACCCGGTGCCCCCAAACTTGCGGACTCCCCCTCTTGTCATTTTGAAACCATAACACGGAGCAAAAAATGAAGCAAGGAGGGGAAGGTGAGGAGCTATGCTAAGGGTGTGTGTCTGGAAAGACCCCCTTCCCAAATTCGCTCTCTAGCCCTAGGAGAGCCTAGATGGCGATGCCAGAGGCTGTAGCAGCTACAGAACAGCCGCTGGAGAGGATGATTGCCCAACCGAAGACTGAAGAAGGCACCGCAGAAATATTAAGGGTGGGGGGTGTGTGTGTCACAATATTCCAGGGACAACAAAAAGCAGCCAGACGGAGGGACACTCCAGTTTGAGCTGCTGTCTTTGGCGTCCCTGGGTAGAGAAGCTCTGTCAGGGAGCGAAGCCATATGAACTGTGTCCGAAATTCAAATACAACAGCTGCTGCCTTTCCTCCCCCTGACTTCCTGTCTGTGTCCTGGCAGTGTTCTGTCTTGGATAACTGAATATAAGGTCCAGGAGGAAGGGAGCAAGGGGAGGGCATCCTAGGAAAGAAGGTTGAGAGAGAAACACTTCATGCTTGGGTGAATACAGATCTGTGGTTTCTAGGATACACTCCGAGTGACAGAACCAAGTGTAGATTTTTTGCTCCTGTGGTTTTGTACCTTTTCCTCTTCCCCTGAAGCTGTTTGGCTCATCATTACAGGAAGGTAGGGAAAAGAAATGCAAAAACTAGACTTCTAGCAATCTGGCGTGAAGAATGGAGGAAAGAAGATTCATTTGTTAATCGAGAGACTTTTAACAATCACTTCTCTGGTGACTGCTTTAGAGCTGGAAAGAGGAGAGGCACACTCTGCAAGCAGTCCTGGGAACAGTTCTGAACCAAGACACACTCTTTGTCTCAGGAATAGGCAGTTAAGTACTACAAAGACTTGCAACCCAGCAAGTGGGAGAAGCTCAGCCCAGGGTTGATTACAGAGAGGCTAGACACCTTCTGCTCCTTAGAACTTATCCGCAACCTCTCCATGTAAGCAATTACTTCTTATTTGTAACTCATTGCATTTACTCCATATTTACTAGCAAGTTTTCTTTGTGGAAGACAATTTAAAGAAAGTGTATAGATTTGGGTCCAGCGCAATTATCATTGGCTTTAGGATGATGTATACTGTACTTAACAACATACTCTGTAAGCTTATTTTCCACACCTTGCTGTGTTACTATATCTACAAAATAATCACAGTTATTAAAAGGAATAAGCAGAAGTAATTTTGCAAGAAATTTGTAATCTCTAGTAACCCAGGAGATAGTAAAAGTGAGGAAAAGGGGTGTGTTAACTATTTCGCTCTATCTCTACCACTTTATTTTCTGTTCTAATGTCTTTGTTCTTGTATTTCTACTAAGTGTGTATTTATGTTGTGTTGCCATGTTCCTGCTTAAAAAAAAGGAAAGGCCATTTTGCAGAAATGGCTATTTAATTATGTCTGAAACAAATCCCAGTGAAGATAAAGAGTAGCCACTCCTGCCTTCCTTTATTGATGAGAGGCCATTTGGACATTTCAGGCTTTATAGATTGGAATTTCTGAATGACTTTACAATTAAAACAAACATATTTACCTAAAGCTAGTAGTGAGTTTTTCGAAGAAGCCAAACATTAAGGATAGTGACCTCTTACATCTACTACTACTACCCCAATCAAACATAACCTAGTTTGCCTTGAAAGGTTTTTTTTTTTTTTAATCCTATGACATATTTGGCTACTGTATTAATTTGAACAGATTGAGATTAAGCTTCTTATTATTGTAGCTGTGTTAATTATTTTCTTTCCAGGCATTTTTCTTATAGTGCAGTCTTTTCAGTGCAGTCTTTTCCCCAGTTCCTCAGATTGGGTAATTGGGAGGTCGGTTTTTTGGCTCCTTAGACCCTTCCCGTCATTGTTCAGTACCCTCCAGATCAGGCTGAGGTTCAGCACCGCGGACGGGAATCCTGCCCCCGGGGTACCTCTCCCAGCAAAGGCAAAAGCAAGTTCCCCTGAGTGTGGAGCGCTGGCTGTGAGTCTCTGATCCTCCCCTCCCTCAAAAGCAGCCTTCCACCTTTTTTTCCCCAAGGTGGAAAGGAAATTAATCCTCACAGCTTCCACTAACAGTAATAACACTCCTCTTAGCATCAAGCCTTTCGCTCTTTGATAACGAGAAATACTCTTTCTCTCCGGATGCATTCCGACCCCCGGTGCAGCGCGGGGAACCGCGGATTCCTGACTCAGGGCGTCTATTCAGACCTTGAATTTCACAAGCCATAAGCGGTCCTCTCTATATTATGTGGTTTCCTGTTTTAAGGGAGCTTGGGGTGGAGGCAGCATTGGGATAATCAAGGTCCTTTAGTTTAATCCCCGTGTTTTCCCTTTACCTCCCCAAAACGCTGTTTGGTTGTCTACAGAGCCAGGAGGTAAGAGAAAGAAAACTCAAGAGAGCCATCTGCTGTCTTAAGCTGTGATAAAAGTGTGTGCAAAACTAGGGTGAAATTTGTATTCACCCGTTAGGGCGGGTGAATACAAATCCATACCTTGCTGTAATTCAGAAAATAATCTCTCACTTGTGAGAACCGCCCCCCGCCCCCCCGCGGAGTTATTCATTTCACCGTTGGCTTTGTAAAAACAAACAATAAAGTACTGCCTCGGTAAAGGGGCTTCTGACCAGCCTGTCAGGAGTCTGAACTCTGATTTCACACAGTCTTGGTTCGTTTCTTAACTCCGCTACTACTTGGTGTGTAATGAGCTCCAGTAAGTTGCCTTAGTCTCCCTCAGCCTCAATTTCTACATCCTTGAAATTGAAATGATAAGAGAATCTCCTGGTCAACTCTTGTGAGATCAAATTTAGCAAATGAATGTCAAGATTATAGGAGGGTGTCTGGCACCTCCTAGGTGCTCAAAAATGAGAGCTGTTACTACTACTATTACCACTATTATTATTATTTTCCAGATCACTCATTCCTATCTTGTAAATTCCTTTCCAATTTCCATGTTTTTTTCAATATCGAAATATATGTATTCTTAGGTGTATTTTTTCATGTCCTAAATGGATTCATGATAAGATTTAAAAATATTCAGAAATGTAAAAAATATTTATATTTTTTTAAATTTTGGAGAGAGAAGTTTGAGTTCAAACCTTAGTTTGTAATTGACTAAATTCGTGAACTTGGCCCTGTAAAGCTATTTCTCACCCACTGAATACTGATAATAAAATCATTTCCCTACCTTGTAGAGATTAATGTTTGTGCCTGTGAGAAAACAATTCTAAAACTGTAAAGAATCATAAAGCATTCATTCATTGGAAGGTAATTATGCAAATATCTTCCCTGTGATTGCAGTTCTCTTGAGGATCCCATGCTCCCTTTGACCTCTTTACTTTGCATACATTGTTCCCTCTACCTGGAATATAAGATAAAACAGTTGCTAAAACCACAACTGGAGTAAGGCAAGCATAGGCTTGTGTCTTTGAGCAATTCATTTAAGCCTAGGTGTCACTTCCCACTTCTGTCATAATAATACAATAAGGTTATTATGAGAATTACATGACAACATTATGTAAGAAACTTAAAGCAGTGCCTGTCACATTGGAAACTCAACATATGGTAGCTCTTGGTAATAACTTAACTCTTCATCACTCCATTCTTCATCTATTCCATCTTTACGAAGATGTCCCACAGGTATCTCATGCTTAACATGGCCAAAATCAAACTCTTATTCTTCTTCTCAAACTTGTTCTTCTCCAATCTTCCCTACCTAGGGAATGACAACTCCATTCTTCTTGTTCCACAGGTCAGAAAGTTTGGCATCATGCTAATCTCAGTTCTTTCTTTCATATTCCATATGTAATTCCTTAGCAAAATCTCTTCAGTCTATCTTCAAGATTTATCCAAAATATTATCATTTCTTCTTCTCTGTCACTATCTCCACTACTACCTACCATCATCATCTTTTGGACTATTATAAAAGCAACCTAACTGGTCCCCTGGGATCCACTTTTGCTCTTCTTTGATACGCCCTCAACACTGTGGCCAAAGTGTTGAAAATATAAATAAGATTTCATCACATCCCTGTTAAAAATCTTATACTTCAATAGAAACCGAAGACCTCACAGTGCCTACAATGTCCCATATGATTTGTATCCACATCTGCTTTCATGTGTTCTCTGACATAATTTCTACTTCTCTTTCTTCATTCACCATTTGGTGTTCCTCAAACACCTGGCATGCTCCTATCCTATAGCGGGATTTTTATATTCGTTCTTCCTTCTGACTCTTTTACCTCTTTCAATTCTTTGTTCACATATTATCTTCTCACATGAGATCTTCTCTTACAAATCTATCTACAATTGCAACCCCTAAACATAATCCATTCTTTCTTCCTTCCCTATTTTGCGGTTCTACAAAGCACTTACAACTTTTAAAAATTCTATATATTTCCTTATTTATTTGGACTGTCTTGCTACTTTGAAATATATGAAGGAACATATTTGTTTCATTTGTTGACTGCCACACTATCCAGTGCTTAAAATGGTACCAGAGTAGGCACTTGATAAATATCTGTTTACTTAAAGAATTAAGAAGTTGGATACATAGACAGTTATTACAAAATAAAAAGAACAGAAAATCTGTTCAGCCTAGTCTGTCAAGGATGAATTACCCCATAGTGCTGATTTCTTTAAGCACCAAGGCATCTAAAATCTATTTGGATTACATATAATCTCAACCCCATAAATAGGATATACAGAGAGTACTTTAGCCTTTTCTTGATGATTTAGCCTCAGTCTATGATGACATGTAGTTTGAATTCTGAATTCCAACAGGGATACCCGTAGGCCTTACTGGAAGATGTGAGACTAATTCTACTTGAATGGGAAAGAACTCTACTATTACCTTTTTTTTAAAATTCCAGTATAATTAACATACAGTGTTATATTTCAGGTGTACAATGTAGTGATCCAACAATTCTGTATATTACTCAGCCCTCATCACGATAAATGTACTCTTAATCCCCTTCACCTATTTCACCCATCCCCCTGAGTCTGGGGGTTTTTTTGTGTGTGTGTTTATCTCTTTTTTCTTTCTTTGTTTATTTTGTTTCTTAAATTCCACATATTCAGTGAAATCATATGATATTTGTCTTTCTCTGACTGACTTACTTCACTTAGCATAATACACTCTAGCTCATCCATGTTCTTGCAAATGACGAACACACTAATTTGAAAAGATATATGCACCCCTTTGCTTATTGTAGCATTATTTACAAAAACCAAGATATGGAAGAAACCCAAGCATCCATCCAGAGAGGAATGGATAAAGAAGGTGTGGTATACATATACAATGGAATATTACTCAGCCACAAAGAAGAATGTACTACTGATCTTTGTGACTCATCCCCCCACACCCTATTTTCTTCTTCACTTTCATGTTGCCAACTGACAATGTGCACCTTTTCAAACCTGACACATCTAATCCATTGTAAATTAGAAACGCTGATGGACATATTTATCAGAAGTGTCTATAAATATAAAGTAAATGAATTCTAATGGAGGAATGCATATAAACAAGAAATAGCCTTATTCATGTTAATTTCATTATCAAAGGTGCTTTTTATCTCCCTTGACCTCTGAGTTTTTGCTATGTTCTAGGTGATTTTGTTATGTGGGCTGCTTATGTTCCAAGTAGATAAGTTTTTGTATGGTTTACTAAAAAAAAAAAGTACATAATTTTTGCATTCGCTTCAACTTTAAATAAACAAAAAGGTCCAAAGAATATATTTTATGACATTGATGTCTATATTAGATGCTATTTTTCACAAAGGAACAATTTGTCTGTTTATCTTTCATTTCTGCCATTGCCACAGCAATTATTTCAACTTAACCAAATCATCAAATCTATGAAACCACTGATTTTAGGATGCATTATTTTAGATATGATAATAAAAGAAAAAAACTTTACTAAACTATGTCATGCCATAGATTAAAAGACATATACCAATTTCAGAGATGTTTATATATACAGTATATTTGCATTTTATAATAAATGAGATTGGCATAATGGTACTATATAAGTCTATAAATGGGAGTTGTACTTTTATAAGCCTGTTGTACTCTGTACTTTGTTTAAACATCACACATCTTCTAGGTAAAAAAGATTGTAAGTGCTTCAGACCACCTGTAGCCTAAAACATCTTTGGTTCATTATTGTTATTCTTTGTGTAATTTTCTCTGTTTCCCAGTGTGTCTGAATTGGAGGGATGGATAGGGTTGAAAAAAAATATTCTCCAAACATTTCCTAGTTACTTATTGATCATCTGTATACAGTGAGTAAGGTATTCCATTTTGTAACATGGCTTCCTTTGTGAATTATCACTTTTGAACATTTTAAATATCTCCTAAATTAAGGATAAAATATGAAGATCCAACATTTTTTCACAAATAAATGATTGTAAACTAATTTGAGATGAGCTGAAGTGGGGTTAAAAAGGATATATAGGCATTTATGTTTTCATCCTTTTCTTCCTGGATAAATGGGTTCCATTTGAAAATATGGAAGATGATTCTGGTAATGTCGTCAATACTGATGTCCCTCTTCCTTTTTTACTCATTTGGAAGAACATCAAAAAGTAATGTTAAGATGCACTTGGGACATACTTTCAGCTAGTTAATTAAGATTGAATACCTATCTACTCATTACAGTTCAAGTTCAAAATCATTATTTTCCTCTGATAGTATTATTGACTTTTATTTTAGATTTAAAGGATAATCTAAGTGAATGTTAAAGCATTTTAAATTAAATTTTCAAGGAATAAGTGATTGTATTAATGTTACAACAATCTTGTTGATGTATTTTGCTGGATACATTTATTTCTAGTAGGTGACAGATTTCCATCTATTAAAAAAATCCTGGAAGGAATTTTATTGTTACTTAATATTTTGATTCAATAAAGAAAAAGTGAAAACTATTGGTACCAAAAACTTGTGAAAATTCTTTCCTATAGAAGCAATACCAGATTGATACTAGCAGATGGCTTAACTTTATAAATCTAGAGTATTTTTTAAATCTGACTAATACATTGGAAAAAAATATTCTCAGTGGCTTCCAGCTTTCTATATTAAAATAAACCCAAGGGTCACCTGGGTGGCTCAGTCATTAAGCGTCTGCCTTCGGCTCAGGTCATGATCCCAGGGTCCTGGGATCGAGTCCCACGTTGGGCTCCCTGCTCCGTGGAAAGCCTGCTTCTCCCTCTCCCACTCCCCCTGCTTGTGTTCCCTCTCTCGCTGTGTCTCTCTCTGTCAAATAAATAAAATCTTAAAAAATAAAATAAAATAAAATAAAATAAACCCAAAATGTGCATAGCATTCATTTCAGAGCTTTGAATATTGACGTATCTTTCCTTACTCTAAATCAGTAGTGGGAGATGGTAATAACACTAATTTTAATGATATATCAGTTCATTGGTTTTTTAAAAGACAAATATCTTAACAGAAAAAATACTAGTCCATGTCCAAAAAAATTGAGAAATAAACATTCATTTATAACCTCAATGCAAAGATTCTGTGTGCACATATATATATATATTTATATATATATAATTTTACCTATACTTGACATGGTAAACAATATCTATTCAATGATGATTAGAATGGCCAGTTTCATAGCAATTAATTGCTCTAGACTGATTATGTTCTTTGTATTTGGTATATATAGGTTAAACACATATATAAACGTGTGTGTCTGCACACACACGTATGCATGCACACGCACACATGCACACATGCATATGTGCCAAAACACATAACTAAATCCCTCACTCTGGCAAAAGTCATGATGAAGCATTAGTGATTTCCAAAGGAAAGTGACTTGCAAATTCTTTTTTTTTTAATAAAGATTTTTTATTTATTTGAGAGAGAGAATGAGGGACAGCGCGAGAGGGAAGAGGGTCAGAGGGAGAAGTAGACTCCCCACCGAGCAGGGAGCCCGATGCGGGACTCGATCCCGGGACTCCAGGATCACGACCCGAGCCGAAGGCAGTCGCCCAACCAACTGAGCCACCCAGGCGCCCCGACTTGCAAATTCTAAGGGTCAAATTCAACACTTTAGATAGCTGTTTTTGTTACCACCTTAAGAGTGTGCGATACTCTCTAAATTTACTTTTGAATTTTTCTCAATAATGGTTAAGTGGAAATTAGGAATAGATTATAGATTTTAGTCATAATTCTTTACATGTAAAATAAGACTGTGTCTCTCTCAACTTATAAAACACCTAAATAATATGTGCTTAATAGTCTGTGATAAGCTTTAGTATTTTTGTTTTCGGTGGTGGTGGTGACAAGGGACCCATGCATGCCTGAAGAGCTTTAGCATTTATTGGAGTGTTCTGATCTCCATTTAATAGAAGAGAGAATTAAGCCCCCAAGATGTTAAATGATTCATGTGTTCACACTGCTAGGAAGTGGAGGAGTCAGATCCTAAGCTCCTGCTTTTTCCATCATACTATGTCCACCTAGCTCTCAGTTATTTAGTGTAGCTAGCTGCCACAGCACCAAGTCTAGAATGGGGACTTATATGGGATTCAAGGACTCCCAACAGTTTCGTGGATGGCTTTTGTGTTATCTGTGTTTCCCCTGAATTATACTAAAGGGAAAATGATGGTGTGCTGGTGGATGTTTATGCACACTGACTCACAGTGTTTATCCAATTCTTTAAAGGGATCTCTATCCAACGCAAGAATAAGAACCACAAGTGTGGAAGGAGGCAAAAAAAAAAAAAAAAAAGAGCACTTAACACCCAATACTAGGTTTCCTGACTATAAAAGTTATACATCCTCATTGAGAAATAATTGCAATATAAAAATAAATGATAAATAAAAACCAACTCTAATCCCAACAATTTTTGGTGTATTTTTTCCAGTTTTAAAAAAAAACATTTTACATGAAAATTTGCTACCCTCTTTTTGGCACAGTTTAGTGACTAAGAAGATACAATTAAAGTAAAAGCCAGTGTATCAAAACAGTTTAATTATATGACCTGGAAGTCCATCAGAAACTACTGTATTCTATAACATCCAAAACCTTTTACAACTCAGAAATCACTTTCTTCTAAGTCTTGCTCTACATGTTCTAAACTCTGGGACCCATCCTTGCATTAGTGGTTAGAGTTTTAGAAAGTCTAGCCAAATACCTTAAGACTTAGAGTTCTGGAAAAGTTGATATTAATCCACCTCTGATATTATAATCTACTTCTAAAAGACGCGTGTGAAAATAATTTCTGAAGTGCAATGCACTTATGAAATGTTATTATAAGTTGATGCCATATTCTTGAACCTAGTGCTACCTTGTATATAAGAACTAAACAATTAAATCCTTAAATTATTCCCCTGAATCTCCCTGAATAACCTGAAAGTTTCCTGTTGTTTCTGTGACAAACCACCATAAACTCAGTTACTGAAAACAACACAGATTTATTCTCTCACAGCTCTAGAGTTAGGAAGTCTCAACTCAGTCTCACTGGGTTTAAGTCAAGAGGGCTGCAACACTGGTTCCTTCTGGGAGCTCTGAGGAAAGAGTCTGAATGCTGGCTTTTTTATCTTCTAGAGGCCCACTCCATTCCGTGATTCACACTGCTCTCCTTGTATCATTCCACCCTCTTGCTTCTTGCCACATCTCCTGCTATTGATTCTGATCTTCCTGCCTCCCTCTTATGAAGATGACCGTGGGCCCCCCCACCCCAGATAAGCTGGGATTATCGCTCTATCTCAAAATCTTTAATATAACCACATTTGCAAAGTCCCTTTTACTATGCAAATTAACAGAGCCACCAGTTGCATGAATTAGGACTTAGATATCTTTGGGAGCTATTATTCAGTCTACCAAACCTACCCTATATCTAAAGTAACATGGAAATAGAGCCCTGCCTAGCATTTGACAATCACCCACCCAACGCCACTACTATGGACAGGATAACTGCTCCAGAATGACAGTTTTTAAACTACAGTCCTGCTTCCTACATACATCATATATATATACCATCTGCTGGCTTGATTGAATTTCTAACTACTATCTGCTTCTGTATCTCTGTTCTTTACTCCCTGCTCAGAATAATGTCTTATCATTGGCCAGGACTCTCTGATACCACCTGCTTACCTGAATTTCTTATGACTTCAATTATTGCATCTTTCAGAAAAAAAAAATGTACAGCATTTCTCAGCAGTTGTGGAAACAGAACGACTGTGCTCCCCTGTGGGTCATGAGGATGCATTTTCTGAGTCTCACATAATCCATGAAAAATTTAATTTCTTGAGTTTATGGCCATGGAATAGAGCTGAATTAAACTAAGGCCAGACACGTGATGCTCTACAGGATGAGATTTGGAGCCTAAGGCTATCACCAAATGAAGGAAATAGATTCTGAAAGTCTTTTTTTCCCCATTCCATTTTCATTTTTATGTAGCTGTAGGGGTATAGATAATTGCTATTTCCTTTTAGAAATTTAGACTAGCTCCTTAGGTAGGAATTTGCCTTACCCGTAGATTTGACACTGACTACAAATGAAAGGTATCCTTCAAGCCAAAGATTTGTAAAGGAATCAAATATTTCCCTGAACTTGATGTAGACAGAGGAAAAGGAATCTCAGAAAAAAGAATAATTTCAGGCAGAACACCATGGAGAATTTTAAGTAAACAAATTTTAGAGTCCTGGTCTCTAAATTTCTCTTTGCTCACTCCTTCCCCCCTTCTGCCCTACGTTGTCACTCACTTTACCTTCCTGTGAGACCCTCTGAGCTTTGAAACTGGTCTCCAGAGATGAGGCACACAATGGTTGCAAGAAGTCTTTGGCTGTGAGTCAAAAATAGTAGCTATTCTACTTTGCAGGTTTCATATTTTCATACATAATTGGAAACACCTAGACATATCAGTAAACGGATCTCTCCCTGATGGGCAGGGATAAACTGTCCAAATGGAATTATTTTTCCCCCCAGATGCAGTCAGCTGGGCTAAGAAGATCACAGCTCTGGCCACACTCCCAGGCCGGTGTTCATCTCTCCATAAAATAAGGCTTGGAGATCCTCTCAAGAGATTTTGTTCCAGCAGCACAAGTTGCAGATTAGTTTATGCCAGACATTGTGGACTATAAAAGAGGAGGTAGCAATTTAACATATTTTTATACTATAAAGTCTCGATTTTAGCCCTTGGTGCCCTACTGCAAGAGACAGAGTTGATACTCAAATGTTGCTTTCTACTTCTCAGGTCTGCTTTGGCTGAAATAAACCAGGTGTCCTAATTCTCTGACATTTGACGTAGCTTCCGTTTCATGACTCTAAAGTGCCCCTGACCTTCCGTCAGTAAATTCATGCCCACCCATCATGGGGATAAAAGCTACAGCAGAGGGAGTATAGTCAATGTTACTGTAACAATGTTGTCTGGTGACAGATGGTAGCTACACTTGTGAGCAGAGCATAACGTATGGACTTGTCAAATCACTATGCCATACACTGGAAACTAAGTAACATCGTGTGTCAACTATATGCTTCAACAGGAAAAAAAAAGTTCCTGCCTACAGCTCCCAGCTTCTCAAACTTCCGGGATGATCTCTTGGCTCCTCCTAAGCACTCCCAGCCGTCCCAATGCAGAGCCCCTGACTTCAGGGCCTTGCACACGCCCACACACCACAGGTACTGGATCAGTGTTAGTCTAAGGGAGGAAGAGAATAAGAAAGGAATAGCCCTGGGTTCTAGACTTTTGGTCCCATTCCTCCATGGGACACCCCCATGAGGAAATACACATGAAGCACTAAAAGAGGACCGAGAGATTGAGGCTTGGAGAGGGCCTCAGCTCTCTTAATTTTTGCTGATCTCAAGAAATGGAAAATCACTATATGTGCCTCAGAATCGTATCTTATTTCTCGGTTCTAATCATTTATGGATTTGAACTGAAATCTTAATTTGTTATGTTGCATCCTTATTTCCCACCTTTAAAAGTTAGAACAAGGAATAACTTTAGAGATGATCTAATTTAATAACCACATTTCACTAAGCAATAAACTCAGGCCCAAGGAGGTAATTAATTTACTAAATTAAATAATGAGTTATTTAATAAGCTAACTGGAAGCAGCTCCAGACCTGGACTCCACACCTCCTGATGTCTTGTGCAAGGAAGGGCCTCTCCTTTACACCTCGCTACTTCTTCCAAGAGCTCGGCTTCACTGGAGAAGAGTGCCCATCACACTGTCCCCATAGCACTTCTAGAACACAACGAGCCTCTCTCCCTTTTTGCTAAGCAACAGCCCATTATTTTTATTTTTTCTGTGCAGCTACATGTATGATTCTTAAATAACCTGGGCTGTCTATGAATTGCAGTTGACCCTTGGACAATGTGGGGGTTGGAGGGCTGACTCCCCATACAGTCGAAAATCTGCATATAACTTCTGACTCTCCTCAAACTTAACTACTAATAGCCTATTGTTGACTGACGTCTTACCAATAACATAGCAGTCGATTAACACATTACTGTGTATGTCATATGTATTATATATAATGTATTCTTACAATAAAGTAAGCTAGAGAAAAGAAAATGTTATTAGGGAAATCATAAGGAAAAAAACACGTTTATAGGTCTGTACTGTATTTATATAAAAAAAAAAATACACATGTAAGTGGACCCATGCAGTTCAAACCCGTGTTGTGCAAAGGTCAACAGTATTATATCTGACATTTGCAAAATAAACTCTTGTCGGTCAATACATTCATAAAAAGATAATTTTTATAAAGGTATATGTCTTTGTTTATATGATCAACGTACATTTGTGCATCCATTCATTAATTCATCTTGTTCACAAATATACTAAGTACTAATTCTCCATCACTGTGCTTGACCCAGGATTCAGACATTAGTAAAAAGTGAGTCTACTCTCAAGCAGCTCAGAGTATAAGGGAAGATGGCTGCATATGTATGTGGGACCCAGTGTTACAGATGTTGTGTGTAAAGCTCGTGCAAAAAAGAATGGAAAGAAAAGTCAGTTCTACCTGTGTGAAGGTAGGGAAGGGTCTCTTGAAAACAGTAACTCTGAGTTTTATTTTTTTTTCTTAAAGATTTTATTTATTTATTTGACAGAGAGAGAGACAGCGAGAGAGGGAACACAAGCAGGGGGAGTGGGAGAAGGAGGGAGAGGGAGAAGCAGGCTTCCCGCGGAGCAGGGAGCCCGATGCGGGGCTCGATCCCAGGACCCTGGGACCAGGACCTGAGCTGAAGGCAGACGCTTAAAGACTGAGCCACCCAAGTGTCCCTAACACTGAGTTTTAAAAGATGGAGGTATTCATCAGATAGATGAGGGGGAGCATGGGGATTCCAGAGAAAAGATGTCAAATGAGAGAAACCTCAAGTTAAGACAGCTTAATGCGTGAAGGCAGGTGTAACAGTTGTGTGCATCCAAAGCATCCCATCCGAGTTGGAAGGAGGGGTGCAAAAAGCCTCAGCTGGTGACCATGTGAGGAGTCATATGTCGTTTACAGAAATTTGCAGCAGATGTAGAACCAGCTGAGGAAATAGATATTGTAGAATAAGTCACAGAAAAACACTTTTCCATATAGGCCTCTAATAGGATCCACAGATTTACCTGGGTATTTTCACGTCATCTCACTATCCTCACACTGAGCTTTCTCCATACATTTCTGTTCATCTGAGAGGGAGGGTCGTTGGAGTTAAAATATCCACAACATATTCTATGTGCGGGATATATGTCGTTCAACACATACGTGTACACGCATGAAAATAGACTGAAGTATAAATAGGGTTTATCAGTGTATGGTGAGTTATAGCTATTTATTTATTTTTATTCTTTGTACTCCCCCCCCCAATTTTTCAAGGAGCATGTGCTGCCTTTATAATCATAAAAGGTTGACATTTTTTTAACTGAGATGTTGATTTAGAAGAAATAGGAGGACAACACATATATAAAAAAGAAAGTCTTTATGTTTAGCTGTGGACATCCATCATCTGATTAGATTCTTCTAAGTTTCAGACAATCCTGTTTCTCCCTTTAACAGGAGAGCATCTTCTATTTATGTGGTATCTAAAGCCTTGCATTTCGATTTCTTAAACATCAAATTTTTTCCCTTTCCCTTCCTGCTTGCCGAGATGTCAAATATTACTGTTCCAATAAGATCAACCTAAACAAACAAATAAAAAAAAACAAAGGAAAAATAACATATTTTTCCTTGAAAAATCAAGGCTGCCATCTTTAAGACAGCCTTCAATGTGGCTTTTAAGGATATGAGTAATATAATTTATGGGGTGAGAGTATTTACAAGGTCTGGTGTCATAAAGAGAAAATTTAATTTCCTGCAATAAAGCATTGCTTTTTTATGGCCATACCTTGGCTCCTGGATAAACAGACCGGATTTTATTTATAGCACACTCATGTCCCCATATTCCAGTATTAATGCTATACCGATAATACTGAAATAATCTCTGTCCCCGGGGCCCCTTGTGTCTCATGATGCCCTCTGTGTGGTTATACAATCACACAGATTCTTTTTATTTTATCTGGGAGGGATGTAGTCACTTGGATACTTTTCTCCATCAACTTTCCTGGCTAGCTGGTGTCAACAGTTCAATTTTATTTTCTTCACAGAAGTAAATTATTTAATACTGTGACAGTCCTTGTGCATTCAGTTTAGATTCACACACAGAGACACACAAACATAAATAAATATTGTTAAGCACTCTGGGTCTGTCAAGGAAAATAAAACTAACTGCTTCCGCAGAGAGTTCCAGAGACTAGTTTGTTAAATTCCCATTTACTCTTCTGCTCAGAATTTCCTAGGAAGAGGCCTTATAATCATCTAGTCCTATTTCGTTCTCACAATCCTTTCAAGAGGTTGTATGATTTCCATTTGAACTCTCCAATGACTAGGACTCAACAGTTCAAGAGGTACCTCTCCATTTTCAGATGCCTTGAATTTTAGAATGCCCTTCCCAGGATTGGGCCTAAAGCCCAGTTCTGTATTGCCCACTGGAACGAAATATGGTTCCCTCTCTCACATGACAATCTTTAAGTATTTTAACACAACACAAGCCCCCTGTATTTCTGCCCTTCTAGTGTCAGTACATACATTTAATTGACATTGACCCACCCATGAGCACTACCACCAAGGTGATAGGTGTTTTTCCACTTGTCTCTAGAGTTCAAACAAAGCCTTTCACTCTTGCCTTCTCTTCTTTCTTGCGCTTGGCTTCCTAAGTCCTTATATCCTACACTTACACTGTCTCAGTTCCAAGTCTTAACACCCATTGTTTCTCTAGGCCTTTCAGGGACAATTGAGTTAGTAGGGTACACTCACTGTTCTTGGCACTTCAGAATACACATTTTGATGTTCTCTTTAGTTGCAAACACCGAGACCTCAAAACGAGGCTCTGTATATCTTAATTTTCTGAAAAACATTGAACGGGATGCCCACCTCACTCGTCTTCCATCATGTTTGAAAGATGAAGGAGAGTCTCAGCTTCCCTAAGTCTTGTCTGTTTTGTTCACCATTCATACAATGTTCCCCAGAGCCCAGCATCATGCTTGGCCCCAGAACTGATTCAGTGACTGGCTGTTGCATAATTTCAGAAGGTTTATTTCCTCTGGGTAGGCTGGACAAGGTGCTGATGGCCATGGTAAACCCTCAGATCAGAACTGCATACTGCAGAGATAAGCAGGGTAATCTGCAGTGGGTCTGCACCCATCACTGCATCCAATGGCTGGAAGAAATGGTTGGCCCATCCTGAACCTTCCCATTGCAAACTTAGTCTTCTTCACATCACTTCTTATTATAATTTGTTTATTGCTTTAGTCCAATAGAGGCCCACAGCTGTTGTTCATGAGAATAACAGGAAATTCACCAAAATAACCTCTGGGGATGGGTGGGACCCAAGCATAAAACCTTCTCTAAAAACTCTCCGAGATCAATTTTAAATACTAAAATATTATGTAAATGATCAGAACATTCCATTAAAATTTTTCAAAGGTTTTTTGAAAACACATTTCTTTCATGTGCTAACCTGTAGCCTTGCTCTGTAATTTCTCTATTAGCATATGGAAAACAAAGTCCTTTAATGGAAGACAGTCTGACATTTATTTTGAACCCACTGGAAAGGTGCATGCTGTTCTCTTCAACATTTTTTTAAAAGGAAATCATAATGTAAAATAGAAAATGTCATACAGAACTTCATGGGGATAGTTCTGAAACTTTGGTTCTTGGATCTCACATAACAAGTGGCTGAGTTGAATTAAGCCATGGGCAAGCTATCTAAAATGAAGTGGTTTTTGTTTTTGTTTTGTGGATGGTAAAATCTGAGGGTAAGACAGGACCAGCTAACCAGCCATAAGTGACAACTGTCTTGTTTTCTGTCACTTGTTTTTTTCCCTTTCTTAAAAATCTTTTTTTTACCTTTAATTCTCCATTCTATCCATCTCCATCTCTCCTAATTGGTTCTTCAAAACACAGCAGAAGGAAACAACACAAATGTCCATCAATAGGAAAATAGAAAACAAACTGTGCTATATTCATACATTATAGTACATTAAAAAAATACTAAGTCATGGGGCGCCTGGGTGGCTCAGTTGGTTGAGCGACTGCCTTCGGCTCAGGTCATGATCCTGGAGTCCCTGGATCGAGTCCCGCATCGGGCTTCCTGCTCGGCAGGGAGTCTGCTTCTCCCTCTGACCCTCCCCCCTCTCATGTGCTCTCTGTCTCTCTCATTCTCTCTGTCTCAAATAAATAAAATCTTAAAAAAAATACTAAGTCACTGCTACACACAATAACAGAATAGACCTCAAAAACCATTATGTTGAATTTAAAGAAGGTAGACAGAAATCAGTACAATTGTGGCTCCTTTGAGAAAGTAGAATCTGCTATCTGTAGACATCAAGAGTCTTTGTCGGAGGTGGGATTGGCTGGAATGGGGCAGGGGGACTTTCTGGGTTGTTGGAAATATTCTCTCTCTTAATTTGGGTAATGGTTATAGGGATGCATATATTTGCCAAAATTCACTGAGCTGTACACTTAAAATATTTGCATTTTACTTTGTGCATGTTATACTTCAATAAATATTACTAGAAGAAAACAAATAAAAACAACAAAAGCATCTACTCAAATGAGCTGGTGAATCACAGACCTGTACCCCTGAAACAAATAATACATTATATGTTAATAAAAAAAAGCCGAGCTGGTAGCTCTGAGCACAATTACAGCACATGGTGATTCTCTAGAAGTCCGTATTGCCCCACACTCTACACCAGTATCTCCATTAAAGGTCCTCTGACTGTGGGTGGAGTTTGGGCGAATGTAATGTGTCCCCCCGCCCCCCTACCCCACCCCCCACCATAGACCCTTCAGCGGTTGCATAATTCCACAGTCCAAATTGTTACAAAGGAAGCTAAGATTTGGCTTTTGTTTTAGACTCACAAAGCTACAAAAGCACATTATAGAACTGTAGGTACAGTACATTGATATCAAGAAGAAGAAAAGGCAATTATTCCTAAGAATACATTTTTAATAAAGTATTTCCTGCTGAAGTTGAAATGATAACAGGAAGCTCATCACTATCTATAATTGGGTATAGGCAAATTGCGACTGAGTTGATATAAGACAAATATCCTCCTTTCAGCCCCTTCAAGGCTGCATCCAGCAGTCCCTTGGTCCCCTGATATCCACTGCTGAGTGCCTACTAACCAGGTAAAGTTGACCCCTCACATCCCACCAACAGACCAGTTGGGTGCTTCTTGGCCTTCATACCCAAACTGCTCCCAACCACAACCCCAGCATGCACACACATACACAAAACCCAAAATGCACACAGATGTCTGCCAATAAATTGTCCCTTTTCCCCACAGGGCTTCTTAGTTGTCATCTAGTTATTGTGGTCAGTTAATCTGAGAATGCATTCAATGCATTCCCTTTTCCTGCTCAGGTAAGATGTTTTAATGCCTTTTTTACTTTTTTAATTTTTTGAGACAGAGAGAGAGAGAGAGAGCAGTCATGCAGGTGGTGGGGTGGGGCAGAAGGAAAGAGAGAGAGACAGAGAATCCCAAGCAGGCTCCACACCCAGCACGGAACCGACATGGGGCTCAATCCCATGACCCTGAGATCATGACCTGAGCTGAGTTGGACGCTTTAATGGACAGAGTCACCCAGGGGCCCCAAGATGTTTCAATTTTTAATAAGAGATTTTTAAATAGTGAGTATAATCTCAAAAGAGTAAGATATTGGTAGTCAATGAAGGGAGAGATTTTGGAGGCTGGATGGTGGTGGTTGAAAGGGTCTTTCCAAGGTCTCAAAAATCCTGCATAAACTAATATTTATTGAGTGCCAGTCACAGACAGAGGCAGATCCTTAACACATATCATTTCTTTTAATCCTTGAGACAATCTTAAAAGGAAAGATCTTCCCTTCCATTCCCTAGACGGGGAAGCATGTATGCTGCAGGTCACAGCATCTGTAGTTTCCTGAGACCAGATCAAAACTGCTTCGTAATGCCCAAACCATCAAGGTTATGGGCATTTATGTGGCAAAGGAATGAAAAGAACCTCCCAGTATATTTGTTTGGAAGGATACTTCCAGTAGTGATTACTGAGAAGAGTTGAGTTTTGAGGGATACTAATCCTGCCACTTGCCCCAGGGGTCCCCAAGGCCATGCTTCGGGCCGAATCCATTCCCTGACACAGCACTGACTAATATAGTCACCGGTTTCCAGAACCCGAGTCAGGGACATCAGTCCCCCCATATCATCCTTCTAAATGTAAGAGACAGACCACTGTGGGTAGCAAAATGTTGGCATTTCAGGGGCATTCTAACTGTTTGTGGAAACTATGTAGATTATTTTAGTAGCTGATACAGAAGATCTAGAATCTAGGGCACCATGCCAAATCAGCACCAGAAATCTATCCTTCGGGGGCTTAGGTCTCCTGTCTTTTTTCTCCTGTTTTTCAGAGCAGAATGAGTCGTGTTGTTTACCACTATCTCCCCAATACCTAGTACATGCAGCTTCTCCTTAGTTTTTGTTGGGAGAATCACCAAATGATTGAATGAATGAGAGAACACGCCCATAAACCCTGACTGAATCAGTTGCTCCAAAGCCTCGATATCTACCCTCCATGAGATGTTTGCAAGTTCATGTTCTTTATCTAGAGTAGAGAGGAGTAAATCAGCTCAGAAAGGTCAGAT
The DNA here is from genome assembly GCF_029215605.1 of Mirounga angustirostris. Taxonomy (NCBI): domain Eukaryota; kingdom Metazoa; phylum Chordata; class Mammalia; order Carnivora; family Phocidae; genus Mirounga; species Mirounga angustirostris. The sequence continues at coordinate 9,782,776 of NW_026991711.1, read as the reverse complement.
AAATGGGGTGGGATGGGGGTTCCTGGAATATGAGCAGAATGAAGGCTGTTTTATACAGCTTGTGTCTCTGTGAAATACCCATAAATTCCTCTTGCTAAAAAGATGGCACTAACATTTGTCACAGCACCTCCAAGCCTGCCTTAGCCCCAAATAATGTGCTTTGAGAATATTTTAAATCCACTGTCACTGTGGATTAAATTCTCTCCCTGCATCTATCTCTTTGTATGGATTTATGGAACTAACTGGGGTTACTGAATGTATTAGAATCACTTCTCACGTAAATGATATTAACATGCAAGCCCTTTGTTACGGCCTGACTTGTGTTTCCCCAAAGTTCGTACATTGAAGACCTAACCCCCAGTACCTCAGAATGTGGCTGTATTTGGAGCTAGGGCCTTTACAGGGGTGATTAAATTAAAATAAGGCCCTTAGTGTGGGCCTTAACCCAACCTGACTGGATATTTAGACACAAAGAGAGACACCAAATGCACACACAGAAGCAGGGCCATGTGAGGACACGGTAGGAAGGTGCTGTCTGCAAGCCAAGGGGAGAAGCCTCAGAAGAAATCAGCCCAGCCAGTTTCTTGGTATCAGACTCCTGGCTTCCAGAACGGTGAGAAAATGACGTCCTGTGGATTTGGCCACCCAGTCTGTGGGACTGTGTTATGGCAGCCCTGGCAAACTAATACACTATTTGAAAACAAACACAAGCTTCTTTGAAGTCAGGAAGGCCAGCCTTCACGTTTGTGACACTGCTTAGATCCATGCTTGCTTTTTACAGTCTTTCCGAAAAGGTACCCCTGAAGCTGGGCCCTTCACGGGTTCTGCTAGCAACGTATTAACTTCTGTGCTGTAACTACAGGCCACTCATCAGGTTATCATTTGTGACTTCACAGTTTGGTCTGGGAAATGAAATCTGTTTGTGGATATAAAGCATCATCCCCATGCAGCCAGAGACCACTTTCGGCCATTTGCCAAATGCACAATAATGAAATTCATTGGCATACGGTGTATTTACCAGAAATGATTTTTCTTTCTTTTTTTTTTTTAAAGATTTTATTTATTTATTTGAGAGAGAGAGAGTGAGAGAGAGAGCGCAAGAGGGGGTAGGGTTAGAGGGAGAAGCAGACTCCCTGCCGAACAGGGAGCCCGATGTGGGACTCGATCCCGGGACTCCAGGATCATGACCTGAGCCGAAGGCAGTCGCTTAACCAACTGAGCCACCCAGGCGCCCAGAAATGATTTTTCTTAATCAAGCACTGTTATAATTAATTATGAGGAATATCTAGCGAAGAATGTCTTTATGAAATTAATGTTTACTATGATCCTTCTGCTCTTATCTCTTGGGTTGACAGTAGGTATAAACATAGGAAGAACATTTATTTAGTTCCTAATAAAAATTGGTACTAAAAATAAAATCATGGCATGTTTCTCCTGACACAATCCAGGCAGAAAAGAGAACCTCATTCAAATAAAATTAGTGTATGTTTTCCTCTTATCAGTCAATACGAATTATGTAACTTATTTGTCCCCTTGGAATCTCAAAGTTAAAATCATTCTTTGAATATAATTGCTATCCTCAGCCTAGATTTCTGCTATCTCTCCCCCTCATTACTATATTTCATTTAATCTTCAGTCAGTAAACTGACAAATATGCCAAACTATATTTTTCCCCATAAGCTTCTTCAAGCCCTTTTCTAGAATTAGAAAGGGCACAATAATGAATAAGAATTATCTCTCTGAGAAAAACGAAGATCTTCATCCAGCAGCAGTGGTTTTCCACTGGGACAATTTTCCCCTCAGGACGTATTTGGCAAAGTCTGGAGACATTTTTAGTTGTCACAGCTGGGAGTGATGAGTGCTATGAGCCTCTAGTGGGAAGAGGCCAGAAATGCTGCTGGACCTCATATAGTACTTCCACAAGAACAAGTTATCTACCCCAAATGGCAACAATGCCAAGGTTGAACCTACCGGCCACAGAGCTAGCTCATTTGCAACATCAGAAGAGCTTGGTAAGGCCATGGCTGAACACTGAGTGTTTGATAAATGAATAAAGTCTGATGGATTTCAGCTTCTTTATTGATCTCTAATTTTTACCATGTTATATTTTGTAGTTCCAGACAAATGGTTGCTCAGTACAATTCTGTGCATTTTATAGACCTTCTGGCCTTGGCCTCTTTTTCCCTGAGTATTGGCAGCAGGGCTTCTCCAGTCCTCTTGGAAATAGCTTTAATGTTACTAACAACACGAGTATATACATTCATGGAATGATCATTAGAAATGGCTTAAAGCTGTAGCCAGCTTGCTAAATAATCTCAGTCCATCCTCTATTTTTGTCTGACTTTCCATGATCCCAAGAATGAAAGCACATTTTTTTCTGTCCATTATCCCTGACTGTAAGCCCAACTCCTACCTTGAGTAAGACTGAGTGAAGGACTAAGAATTAGGCCCGGAAAGCCCCAGGGAGTTAACATAAGACCCCTGAATGCAGCACCAGTCTCAGTTGGATTGGCATCTTGAGTAATAAAGCTTTGTAAAAATCATGTCACCATGCTTTAATCGGACACAGACTTCCATCTTCTTCCTAATTCCTGTTTCACAGACTGTAAATGTCAATTGGTTTCATATGACTGCACTATCCAGCTGAAATAGTCTCAATGTGAGGAAGATTCAATGTGTGTGTAGCTTTACTCTTGCATTCCAAAAAACCTGTGGGTCCGAATGTTCCCATTAAATGGAAGCGGGGCAAAGAACTGGCATGCTTTGGAAGGAAATCACAGGAAGGGAAGGGTCAGAAAGCGAAAGGTCCACATGATCCAAGACAACAGGGGGAAAAGGTGATGGGAGGAGTGAAATAGAACACGGCAGAGGGATGGATTACAGCAGACAGAACAGGTAATTCAAAGAGTTCTGGAGCAGGATGCAGAATTCCTGGGTTCTTTTCCTCCTTAAATTAGCAAAATGGTCTTGTCCAAGTCATGTAACCTCTCTGGACCTGCAAAATAGAGGACTTTTTACCTTGAATGATCTTGATCAAAGATTTTTTAAGGCAATAAATATCTATCTGTGCCTTGGGTTGGCTAGCAAAAAATTCAGCAATCAGCATGCTCAGATAAGCAGGCTTTCACATATAGAATAAAGCGCAGGGGAGTAGTTTCAAAGTGTGGTTGGGAGGTGAGAGGAGATCACCTCTTCCTCTGGAAATCTGTAGGGAAGCGGTGGTGAAGAAAAGAGGAGGGAAGACACAGACATTCAATGGAGCCATGATTCTCCAGTGGGAGATGAATGAGAAAAGTATTCCCTGCTCTCACCAGTCCTTTCAAGGTGAAAAGGAAAACAATACAGGGAGATGAGTGGCCTACTTTCTATTCTTTCAACATGCAAAGCTTAGGCTTCAGCACAAATTGCTCTTTTGTATCTAAAATACTTGGTAGAACCTGTATTTCCCTGTCATTCAGGTCTCCACTCCAATATCACCTCCTCAGAGAGATCTTCCCTGCCTGTCCAATCTAAGTAACTGTCTGCACTCTTTAGATCTCAGCCTACTTTCTTTGTCTGCAGAGATCTTTTCTCAGTGTGATAGCCCGTCTCGATTTTTGTCTTTAAGCACTCCTGATTTTTCTCTCTCCATGACAGCAGAGGCCTCGTAGGTCTTGTTCATTGCTCCATTCCCAGGCCCTGGCACAGAGTCAAATTCAATAAGTATTTGTTGAATGAATAAATGCTTAAGAGATGCTGCAACTAAAATCTGCTTGTGGGAAGATCTGAAAGACAGAAGATGGAAACAGAATATGGTAAGAATGGATAAAATTCATAGGGAGATAATATTTCCAGTGGGAGACACCAGTAAGACATAGGGAGGGACAAAGCTTGATCCTGCATGTCAAGTGAGACCTGAAGAGTCAAGGAAGAACAGCCTCATGAACTAAAAGCAGCAAAATTGTGCAGAGGTTGATATTATTAGCCTACCCAGTTCTGGGGCCTAGAGGCCACCAGCTACAAATCTCAAAAACTGGGAACACAGGGAACAGGCACAGAGCTGCCACACTTCCATATAATGTAACAATCTTCATCAATGCGCACAGTCTTCACCGAGGATTGATGGTTCCTCTTCTAGCTGTAGCTACCCAATCTCGAAGCAAATAAACACTGGAATTCTACAGTAGCTATTAACTATCCAAGCAAGATTTCTATCACTAGGATAAATTGCTATTTGTTGATTTTCGTAAATTATACCAACACAATAAGACTGTTTTATCCATGCTCCTCATGCTTTTTCTTCCTATAGCAAAAAACAAACAAAGCAAAAACAAAAACTCACCTCTAGCTTTTGCCATATACAAGCACACATTTTAGGGAGAAATTTAAAAGAGGAGCAAATGTGTGTCCTCAGTTTCAGCAAGTCTTCTGATAGGTAAAATTTGCTGGGCCCTCTGCTGCCTGTTTTTGGCATTGAAACCCAAGAAGCCTTTCTAAAACTAGAAATCTTGGAAAAGAAGCCATCTCTAGTTAGGCTTTTATCCAACTGTCCAGTTAAATAGATTACGTCCTTCGATTACAAAATGTGCTTCAGAAATTTAACAAACTGAATTGTTCTTTAAGATTTTGAACAAATTATTGGGGAAAAATCCCGCTTCAATAGTCTTCTCTTCTTTCTCTTCCAAACCTATGATGAATATACTGAAAAGGATAAATCCGGGTACATTTTTGGTGAATTATTGTTTGAAATGGTAAAAAAAAAAAAAAAAAAGTTCACCATAAAACCATGATTGACTTTGCTTATTTGATAATACCAAGTACAAACATTTTTGTATAAAATTATATTTTCTACTCTCTTAATATGTTAAACCTCACCTATCTTAAAATAGAAATGTTTGGGAGTCTGCTTCTCCCTCTAACCCTCCTCCCTCTCATTCTCTCTGTCTCAAATAAATAAATAAAATCTTTAAAAAAAAAAAAAAGAAATGTTTACTCTGTTGTATTCTTAGATTTATAGAGCCAAATCATTAATTGATTATTGGACTACTCGAAAACGAACATTTTTTTTAAACCACAGAGATATCCTTTCAGAATGTATGCCTTAAAGACCTGGCGTAAAATGGCATCCTGGTGCAAGTAAACTACTCCCTACAGACAGCGACTGTACGACTTTGTACGAAGTACAAAGTACGGTGCAATTATCTGGTTTGCCAGTAGTGGACACTGTTACTCTAGTTATCACCACGCCGTGACTAGGGAAAACCCAGCGTAGTATCTCCGAAAACTGCCTGCTCTTTATTTCCTTAAATAGATCCAAGTCAGTAATTTCGGGGACTATTCTGGAAAAATAATAAAATAAACTGTAGGGAAAAAAAAATCTGTGTTTCTCTTGGACATTCAAACATTATTAAGAAATAAATATGTACATTTAAAAGATAACAGTTCTCGTTGGATTTGGTTTTTTAATTTATGGGACATATCTATTAGCTGCAAATTTTCCAATCATTACCATGCCCAGCGTATCTTATGCATCTACAAAAGATCTCCATCCCAGAAAGTGTTGACGAGAGGTGTAAGAAATAAAACTGAACTGACAGAAGCCAAGGTGTCCGTCCTGGCTTCCCACAAACTAGCTTTGCAACCTTAAACAGATCATCAGTCTCTCTGATCTTGGTCATCTTCTGTCTGTGAAGGAAGTCCCTACACTAGCGAAGTGCCAAAAACTCCTACCCCAACAACTGTGTTTCTGGGAGTCTCTCAGGACAGACTAGAGCAAAAAGCTTTCGCTACGATTGCGTAATCTGGTAAGGTATTATTTATTTAATCTCCATCCAAAAAAAAAAATACCCTTATAAAACAGCTATTCTTTCTGCAATGAGGCCAGAAACATAAACCCCAGCCCTCAGGGCAAGCATAATGAAAATCAGCCGGCAGAGCTAATGAAAATCAGGCAGTGGGCTCAAATTTGAAGCCTCTTACTCTCCATTTTATACCCTGCTCTGCAGAGAAGTCCAGCTTGCCATGATCAGGGAGTTTACATTGTGCCAAATAGGTAAAATTAGTATTCCCATTTTATTTTTTTATTTTTATTTATTTATTTTTTAAAGATTTTATTTATTTATTCATGAGAGACAGATAGAGAGAGAGAGAGGCAGAGGGAGAAGCAGGCTCCCAAGAAGCAGGGAGCCCGATGCAGGACTCGATCCCAGGACCCTGGGATCATGACCTGAGCCGAAGGCAGACGCTTAACCATCTGAGCCACCCAGGCACCCAGTATTCCCATTTTATAGACGAGGAGACTGAGGCACAGAAAATTAATATCTAGTCCATGGAGAACAGCTAGTAAGTGTTGGATCTGAATCTTGGATCCAGGCAATCTAGCTGGGAAGCCTATCCTTTTAAAACCACTGCGTTCTGCCCTTTCAGGTTCCATACGGACTCTCAGTACAACACTCTACATATGTCTTCTGCCATGTACTGGATTGTGAATTGCTTTGGGACAGGAAAAAGAGCAGCGCTGTGGAAAGACACGGGTACAGACCAGAGGTGCTCAGCATTGTGTGATATCCCCCTCCCCTGAAGGGACATTTGGTGATAGCATTTTTGGCTGTTGGGCCGGAGGGAGAAGAGCTCCTGGCTTCTAGTGGGTAGGAGCCAAGGATGCTGCTACACATTCTATAGTGTTCAGGACAGTCCCCACAACGAAGAATTACCCAGGTCACATTGTCAAGGATACTGAGGTTGGGAAACACAGCTTTGTAGTAAGAGAAGCTGGTTTGAATCCTGGCTCTGTCACTTACCAATTGAGTGAACTTGCGGCATTTGTGAACTTATTCCCTGAGCCTCTCAGTCTCTTCCGTTAAAAATGGTAAAAACAAACAAAAAACCCAAAACCCAAAACAAAAGAAAACAAAACAAAAAACCTACCTGACAATTATGGTTGTGGAAAGGACTGACTGCTTCTTACCAGTGGAGTTATTTACAGCATATTTTCGAAGATAGTGCCACAGAGTATAAAGAGCCCAGGTTTTGGAGTCAAAGGGGCACAAGTTCTCAACCCTTCCAAGCCAGTTCCCCTCCCCTACCAAAAAAAGAGGAGGTGGAATTCTTCTGACAGTTTTTGCCTCAGGATTAAATGAAGTAATGCAAAGACCCTCTCATACTATTTCACACATAACATATTCCTGAAAGTGATGATTTACACCCTCCAAAGTAAGTATGTGTATATTACTGTTTGTCTAACTTGGAGGCAAATCCCACTCTCCACCATCTGCATGCCTTCCTTCCCAAACCAAATCCAGTTTGATTTAGGGATCTTCCCTAGCTCAGGCGGCCAAGTGCCTCCAGAAATGACCCCCATACTCAAAATTCAGAAATTTAACCTCCATTGACTTGATGCCAGGTCGACCCCTTGCATTGCCCGAGGGACAGAATCAGTATCAGCCACGTGACCTAGTTCTGGCCAATGAACTCAGGAGACTGGAGAACGTGGTTTTCATTCCTAAGAAGTAGTCCTGGGAGAGACAACTGTATTATCCCCCTAGATGTTGCTTCTGTTTAGGGTGCCAGGACCTGCAGTAGTCACTTTGCCACCAGGCTGAGAAGGACACCAACCCCATTGACGGCAGACGAGGGGAAAGGGCGTATCTGCAGGTGCGATTGGAGAATGTAGTTGAACTACATGTCAGCCACAGACACTGCATGTTTAAGAATACATTTAAGAATGTATTAAGAATACGTTTAAGAATACATTTCCGTATTGTTCAAGTCAGTTTGATCCTGAGTTTTTGTTAAAACATCCCAACTGGTACAGGTGGAGCCTAGGATCTTGCCACTGTGTCAGTCTCCCTGCATCACTGATGGAGAGTTCATTTCCCTCCCTTTCCTGCAATAAATATGCGCGGCCAACCAGCCTAAGAGTCATAATAAAACAGAATTGGAATGGAACATTAGTGAGGGGCTTTTTGCCCTTTTATTCAGTTTTCTTAAAATTATGGTAAAATATATGTAAAATAAAATTTACCATTTAACCATTTTTTAAGTGTACAGTTTAAAAGCACTAAGTACATTCACACTGTCCAAACGTCTCTATAATCCATCTCTAGAATTTTTTCATCTTGTAAGATTGAAACTCTGCCTGTTAAACATGAACTCCCTATTCCCCACCCCCGTAGGCTGGGGCAACCACCCTTCTGCCTTCTGTCTCTATGAATCTGACTATTCCAGGCACCTGGTATAAGTGGAATCATACAGTATTTGTTCTTTAGTGACTGGCTTATCTCACTTGGCATAATGTCCTCAAGGTTCATCCATGGTGTAGAATGTCACAATCTCTTTTTTTTTTTTTTTAAGGTTTATTTATTTTAGAGGGGTAGAGGGAGAGAGAGAGCAAGCATGAGCAGGAGGGGTAGAGGGAGAGGGAGAGAGAATCTCAAGCAGACCCTGCACTGAGGGCAGAGCCTATCGCAGGGCTTGATCTCACCAACCCTGAGATCATGACTTGAGCGGATACCAAGAGTCAGAGGCTTAACCCACTGTGCCACTCAGGCACCCCACAGTCTCCTTCCTTTTTAAGACTGAATAATATTCCATTGTATGTGTACACTACATTTGGTGCATCCATTCATCTATTGATGGACACGAGTTGCTCCCACTCTTTGGTTATTGTGAATAATGCTGCTATAAACATAGGTACAAATAGCAAGTTTTAATATGGCAATCAGTTTTTAATCTTTCATGCATACTTAATGGTCTAAATCAGGGGTTGACAAACTATAATCCCTAACTCAAATCTGGCCTGATAATTGTGTTTATAAATAAAGTTTTATTGGAACACAGCCATGCCCATGTTTACATATTGTCTAAGGCAGCTTTCCCATTACAGCATAGAGTGGAGTAGCTATGACTGAAACCATGCAGACCATGAAGTCTAACACATTTACTCTAAGGACTTTTACACAAAACTCTGCTTGACCTCTGGCCTAAATGGTATTTGATGAACCAGACTTCTAATTGATCTTCTGCCTCCCTTATTGTTTGCCCATCCTTCCTACCCCCAGTTAATCATCTGTAAGACTAACAGAGTAAGTTTTCTAAAATGCAAATTCTACTCTATTAATGCACTTTTATAACTTCACTAGGTTCCAGTCACCACAAAGCTGAAGCCACAGCTCCTTGGGACACCGTCTGGGACACTCATTACCTCATCCCTATCCACCTCTCTCTGCCTCAGTGTGACTTAACTCCATCTCAAGTGCATCATTCCCTCTAAAAAAGCTGTCCTTAATCCTCAAGAACCTTGCCTTGCATAAACTAGTTGTGCAGTCAGTATTTACTGAATAAATAAATGAAGTAATGATTTTTTTTTTTTAAGATTTTATTTATTTGAGAGTGAGAGACAGAGATAGCGAGTGAGAACACTGAGCGGGGAGGAGAGGGAGAAGCAGGCTCCCCACTGAGCAGGGAGCCCGATGCAGGGCTCGATCCCAGGACTCTGGGATCATGACCTGAGCCGAAGGCAGCCGCTTAACCGACTGAGCCACCCAGGCGCCCGTAATGATTTTTTACCATATGACATCTGCCTCTTGGAGACGTTTGTTTTTTGTTTTTACCTTTTTGTTACTCTGGTATTTGAATGATTGTCCAAGCCTGCTGAACATGCCAAACAGAAAGTGTGTGCAAAAAGACTAGGGCACTTGCTGATGGGTTTCATCATCCTTAAGGTCCTGAAAATTCAGAATGGTCATTTAGAATGAATCTTTTAGAGATGGTTAGACTATACATGTTTGATAATTACCTTACATTTAAATGTTTGTGGGTTTTTTTTTTTGATGTAGTGTTTCATGATTCATTGTTTGCGTGTAATACCCAGTGCTCCATGCAGAACGTGCCCTCTTTAACACCCATCACCAGGCTAACCCATCCCCCACCCCCTCCCCTCTAGAACCTTCAGTTTGTTTCTCAGAGTCCACAGTCTCTCATGACTCGTCTCCCCTCCGATTTCCCCCCCTTCATTTTTCCCTTCCTACTATCTTCCTCTTTTTTTTTTTTTTTTTTTTAGCATATAATGTATTATTTGTTTCAGAGGTCAGGAAACGACAGATGTTGGTGAGGATGCGGAGAAAGGGGAACCTTCCTACACTGTTGGTGGGAATGCAAGCTGGTGCAGCCACTCAGGAAAACAGAATGGAGGTTCCTCAAAGAGTTGAAAATAGAACTACCCTATGACCCAGCAATTGCACTACTGGGTATTTACCCCAAAGATACAAATGTAGTGATTTGAAAGGGTATGTGCACCCCAATGTTTATAACAGCAATGTCCACAATAGCCAAACTATGGAAAGAGCCAAGATGTCCATCAACAGATGAATGGATAAAGAAGATGTGGTACACACACACACACACACACACACAATGGAGTATTATGCAGCCATCAAAAAAACCAAAATCTTGCCATTGCAATGACGTGGATGGAACTAGAGGGTATTATGCTAAGCAAAATAAGTCAATCAGAGAAAGACGTGTATCATATGATCTCACTGATATGAGGAATTCTTAATCTCAGGAAACAAACTGAGGGTTGCTGGAATGGTGCGGGTGGGAGGGATGGGGTGACTGAGTGATAGACACTGGGGAGGGTATGTGCTATGGTGAGCGCTGTGAATTGTGTAAGACTGTTGAATCACAGACCTGTACCCCTGAAACAAATAATACATTATATGTTAAATGTTTTAAAATCATATGTTCTCAATACAAGTAATAAGTATTACACAAGTGTTTTCCTACTTTGAATTCCATTCATTGCCTTGAAAAGCAAACTGCTGCACAATATTAGAAATTAATGGCATCTTATGTCAACATAGCTGCATGCCCATGAAATGCGCCTGATAAAATTCTATGCTGTATAGCACTTCCCATAAGCGGTATGATATTGTTTGTTATTTATGATTGTTAAAATAGTACTATATGATCTATAAAGTTAACTTTTACAAAAATTTTTTATATTGAACCTAATGAGGTTATTATGTATTATATCTAGAGGAAGAATTCTTTAGTTCCCAGAATTTTTAATCACTTAATGCTGAGATTTTCTAATAAAGCAGTTCTAGAAATATACTTTTCTTTAGAATGAGTTGTCTCCAACAATAAAAGTAATACATAAAAGGCAATAATCTAGCAATAAATGGTGGGGAAAAAAAGACCTTTTAAAATAGGACAGTTCTTTCAGGGCCATTAAAGGATATTAATTCAAACAAAACTTTAAAACTTCACTTTTAAGGAAAGGAAAACTTTGTTGAGAGGCAATGATGTCCAAGTAGGCCATTCACATGCACTTCCAATACAATTTTGTCTTTTGTCAACTCTGAGAGTTGTATTCAAGAGGTCCTTCCAACTTTGCTAAAATTTAGCAGTGATGGAGAGTAAAAGTCAAGATGAAGCAAAGACATATAGTCATATTTTGGGAAGGCATATTATATATTATTATTATTGGAGATTATTTGTCATTTCTGGTGGTTATTAGTCATCAAAATAAAATTTAAAATATCTCAGGTTTCATTGTCTACTGTATAGCATGCCAAATGCACATTGAGAATTAGTCTTGTCAAACAAGTATATAGGAATGACTGAGAAAGAGAAAAGTGAGAGAGAGAGAGAAAGCTGCATAACATTGCACGGTCGAAGGGGCAGACTTCTAGATTCCTCCAATGAAGTCAGCTTAATTACAAATGCAGATATTAAAATGACTTCCTTAGCAGTGATATGAGATAAGTTCCTAATGCACAAGTCTTGTTAATGACAAAGACACAAATGTTAGAGGGGTTTTCTCTGTTTTTAAAAAAGGAGAAATAAAAAGAGTTTGACACACAGTTTTCACATTCGCATAAGCTTTTATGATACAATCACCAAACATTCCTAGAATAGGACACCAGCTCTAATTTGCCCTGAAATTTTGAAATGCAAACATCATCTTCCTACAACTTTTCAACAGTCTTTTTTTTTTTTTGACTCAGTATTCCATATGTTAAGTTCAATTCAAGTGGCTGTGATGATCTCATTTTCAAGAATTTGAAGACGTGTAAAAAGGAAAAGATTGATTTCTTTTCTCTTTTCATTGTGTATATGGGAGGGTGGGGGGAGCAATTACAAGAATGATATGATGGACTAGAAGATAAGGGTACTGTTCCTACCTCATCAGTGGTTTCACGATCTTACAGTTAGATTAAGATTTCCGTGCCTCAGTTTCCCTTCTTTGAAACAGACTTTCTGTTGAGGAGATTGAATTTTGGCCATAAATTGAGAAGGTAACCCAACATTTTTCTCTTCCAGGAAACTTCCCTAGTAATAATCCAGAACTCCGTCCTACTCCTGAATGCAATTACTGCGCAGTGTGGAGTTCCATGATGACACAGTCTGATGAGTACTAGCTGGCAGTCCTGTGTATCTACAGTTTCTTTAATATTTTTCCCCAGCGCCTGTTACAGCTGCTCCGCTGTGGGCCTGCAGAAACCTGAGGGGCTTAGCTCATAGCTCTCTGGGGCCCCTGGGGAACTATTTAGCAAATGAATGCCATTTACAGATACTATTAATTTGGTAAGGGCTGAAAAGTAAACAGAAAACAAATTCAGTAAAGGCACATTGGTGCTTAGAAATGCATGCCCTTTAGTTACTGTACCATGGGGATTTAATTCATGCACTTCCCCAAACGCCTCAATTTTCCCCCAGAAAGATGTTAACTTCAAAAGGTTTTGAATTGCTCGGTGTGGGAGACACGCAGTTTTCACCAAAGAGTATCCCACTCATTTTTGTTAAAAACAATCCTGATTTTGTTCACTGTGCAATATGCTCAGCCCCAAGGAATGAAACAGAGTTGTTCTAAGCCAGCTATGGCCCGCCCACTTGCCTTTTCTAGAAAACTCATTTCTCCAGCTTTCTTTGGAGAAGTGTGTGGCTATAGGACCCAATTCATGATTGGTTGCATGTGATGGAACATTGTTACACTAGTAAAGAGGTATTATTACCAATAGGGAGTGCAAGTTACGAGAGTTTATCAGTCTACGAAGAGAGTATGAAAGTCCAAGCATAGACCGTAGCAGGAAGAGAACAGATTTAACTCCTTTTGCTCAGTTTTCCCAGTACTCAATTATAATCTGTAAATTGAACAATTTCAGAAATTATTTTAATAAACAAATCATGGTTTGTATGTATTAAATGGAGTCTAGGAGCTTGGAAACATTAAGGAATGGAATAGCAGAATTAGACTCAACATATATTTCTCAAGAAGATGGATATCCCACTTCTTTAAAAAAGATTAATTTCAACATTTAATAATCTTTTTATGAACACTCAAATTTGGTGGATTTCTAACTAGTCAATTCCAAACCTTCAGATTTCACCAATATACAATTTAACATCATCCTCAAATGATCAGGGTTTTATTAAGAATTCTGACTTGGAATTCAACTGACAAGTATGTGACCTTGTCCTCACAGCAGTATGGTGAATCATCATCATTATTCATTTATCATTATTGTTGTTACTAATAACATTAATAACCCAGACTATAATCCTTTCAATTCTTCTTTAAAATCCTTACTACCTGAAGCAGAATAATATATCTTATTAAATTTCTTTGAATCATCTATTAAATATTTGACAATGGCCAATCTATCAGAGTTTTCCAATTATATCAATAAAACTGCTCTACTTTGTTTGATAACTTGTGCTTCATAAATTTGATGATGATATTTTCTGCATATTTTTTTCTTTTCCTTAAAATAAGCATATGAACTCTATATTATTATTCTACTTCATTGGTAAGAAAATTAAGATAACTTGTCCATAATCTTATAATAGTCAGTAGTAGAGCTGACTTACAAGTCATTTCACTATAAATTCAATGTTAGTTTGTTTGCCATACTACGTGGTCATCAGATGTTTCCCTTTGTTTTACACCATGAAGCCAGATTTGAAAGACAGGGCGTCTCTAGATCCTTCCTTAATGCATTTTTCCTCCTGTCTTCATAACCTCTCCTCTATCCCCATTTGTCTTTCTTTTCTGCCTCCACTGTCTGAAAGGAACAAAGTACCAAGCAAAAAATAAAATTTGTCCTAGATTGGTTAGTCTGTGGCACAAGAATAATAAATTTGAATGATGAAATGACATAATTGGCAAAAATAGCTTTCATGGTTGTTGCTATAGATAGTTAAAGGTATTCTGTTGAGATCCCGCCTCCATATAGCTGTGCCTGTCTTTTATTTCCTGACATGTCAAAGAACACAGGTTTCTTGGAGCAATTAGAAGCCACCCAGCCTCCGCTAGATTTTCAGTCCCTGAGATTCATACATTGCAGCCAAGATAGGGAGTAGGTAGAATAATCTTAACTAACACATGCAGAAAAGTCATTGCAAAGGTATTTGGTTGATCATGGTTTAGAACTCACCAAAACAGCCACCATTTTTATTTACCTCATTATTTGTATATTTTATAATGCTGCCCTTTAACATGTCATTATTTTAAAATCTACCCTTTATCATGAATAGGTAACGAGTTTTTGCTTTTATTTTAAAAAAGAATAAAACATGGTCCTATATAACACTCATGCCTGAGTACTAGAGTGTGTATATTCCCTCTCAGCTGCCAAACCTGGAGTAGTGACTAACAGTAAGCCTTCCCAGCTCAACTAGCGATGAGTGCTCATCAGGGTATGGCACCCTGTATCACTGTCATCAAAGGGAATAAGCACCTCTCCATAAATCCAATCCTATTAAATGATGGCAAATGACTATCACCAAGGAAACCTGGCACTAAAATAGACTTCACCTAGCTATTCATAAACTGATTTCTGATGAATAGGGCAAAATAAAATTTTAAAAAATCTTGGGGACTTTTGCAGATAATCCGTTTGCAATCTCCCTGTATGAGTTGGCCAGTGTTAACAGCATTCTATATCACTTTGAGAAGTTTTTCATCATCTCAGATTTCCTTTCTTTACCTTTACTTGTTATGTTTTTATAAATTGGAAACTATCTTTTCTTTAGATTTATATGTGCAGTTTTATATCCTTCTGACCTTTTTCTATTTACTTTTTACTTTTTGATTCATTCCACTACCTACACATTGTTGTCAACTCTCTCTTTTCAAGCAGTATGGTGAACTGAGTGTCCTGAGTGTCTGCTTAACCTAGCAGGAAATCTTAGTGCTGTCCTGGTCCAGCAGAGATAAATGAACTTGACAGCAAAGTGACAGATGATTCCACTCTTGAACTTCAAATAGGTAATGTCACACACACTCCTGGATCCCCTCTGCCTTGTCTAAAGGCTCCATACACTGCTCTAGATGCCATGAGATGTTGCTTGGCCAGTTGCTAGCTTGCTAGATTTTACCCATCTGTTACTACAAATTTTAGGTCAAGACGGCCATCATTCTCTGTCTATGTCTCAACCAGAAAAGACTAATTGAGTTTGGATGAATAACTAGAGATTGCTCTGATAGTTTTTATGTTCCGAATTTCTTTCTATTATAGTTCTGTGGACTTTTAGAAGATAGGCATCTTCTAACTTCTTGAAGAAACAGGTAAAAGCAAGGCTGGATTAGGTTTTACTGCTAAGTGTTCAGCATTGAGAATATTCCTGTAGAACTGAATGTGTCATCTAGGCATTAGAAAAGCAAATAATGCCAGATCCAATCTCTTTGGACCATGGAAAACCAGACCAGGCCTGACCTTCAGTTGCTCTGTTCAGTAAAATTAGTTAGTCTATAAATATTTACTGGAAGTAGAAACGATTTCAAGTTAAAATTTATGCTTTCAAGAAACTGAAAATGAGGATATGAAACATATTAATGGTTTCTATACTTATCTGTAGACCACTTTCTTCACTAAAAGGTTAGGGGAGAGTCCTGTAAGGCAGAGACAGACTGAGCTATGTTCCCATGGCCCCTTAGGGGACTTAGCAGAACAGCTTAGAATTCACTGAAAGTGTTCATGTGCATGGGTGTGTTTGCACATGCACAGTCCATAAGACAAGCAAATATTACAGGTAACAAAACAGTGGTACAAACTCTAATGGCTATGGAAGCTCAGAGGCTAGAAAAATTCAGTATCAAAAGTGGATATCAGGATTCTCAGCTACATGACATTTGGCCTGAGTCTGGAAAATCACTCAGGATTTGAACAGATTTGATTTTGGAGGAGAGTGTTTTAGGCAGAAGGAACAGAGTTAGATAATTTGGTTTCTATTGACTAATCACCTCCAACTCCCCAAATTAAATGTGCAATGAGGACTGTTTCCAAAATAAACATTTTGCAGACAACCTTGCTGTGGCTTTTACCAACTATTGGCTTTATTTCCTTCCTTTGAAGAAAACTGAGCTCTTAAATAGTGTTGATTGAGGCATCCCCATTTGGAGGCCAGAATTAGCAATTTCAGAGATCATGGCACCCTGATCACTCTTGTTTTGGATGTCTGAAATGGCAGCAATGCTCTAAAGTTGTTTTCTGCATAGAACTCACTTCTTGGGCATGTTCTTGAACCAGTGGGCAACTGCTTAGAAACTAGTCTACACTGCAGTTGGTTTGGCTTCTAAAATGCAAATCTAACATGGCTTCAATGATCCATTAAGCATAGGCTTCTTCATGGCTGTAGCTATGCTCGATGGCTTGCTGTCTCAGCCACGGGTCAACTGGCTTCTTGTGAAACTACGAAGGGGTACAAGTCTTAAGGCAAGGAGACAAACCCATTAAGACACAGAAATTAGCTTTCAAAAGGATTAATTCTACTGCTTCAGGTCAATAAAATGGGAAATGGCTTAAAATATCACAAAATGCGTATATATTTAGATGTCAAAGTTATACGTGCTTTAATGACAGACAGTGTTGAATATGCATTACACACCACCTTCACATTCAAGACTCTTGAGGAGAAGGATGAGACATGAGTGGTCAATACTGAGCAGAAAGTATATGGACAACTCATTTCATGGTATTTTCTAGGGTAAAAATTCCTGTAATGGCATATGCATTTCTGAAAGGATTGTTTCAGAATCAAGATTTTTTTTGCTCCAAAATAATAAGAAAGACATTTGATTTATAAACATTTGTATGGATATTTGATAGAGCTATTTGTCAGCAAAGTTAACTTTTATCCCAAAACTGAATTTTTACATAAAATTAAACCTCAGATTAACATTTAAATCAAAGCTAGCTCCTGCCTACTACTACTAATACAAAGCAGAGAGCAAAGAAGCAACTCTTACATTTTCATTTTTGTTTTTTCTTCAGATACCTGTCAAATAGATTCATTGGTGAAGATCCAGGGGAAAAATACAAGGAAAAAATTAAGTATAGCCTATAATAATATTATAACTTCATCATCTTAAATCCACTTCATCTTTCCTTTGTAACCCCTGCAAATCCCTAAGGATACAAGTCAGTTTCATCAGTCTCTCAGACACAAAAGAAATATTGCATGAAAAATCTCTACCCAGGTAAAGCAAATGGCCCATTGATTCACAAATTCACATGATATATTATATTGTTAAGATGGATGTTGAATCTCAGATAGATACAGATCTTATTATCTCTTAGCATCTCTCTTTATACACACACACGCTTCTATGGCATTTCATAATATTGTGTAACTCTTCTCTAATTTTAGATTACACAATTATATTACAGTAGTAATATTGTATTAAAGTAGGGAATACTTTTTAAAGCAAATAGAGGAAATCTGAATTTGTCCACAAGCTTTATTAGGAAGCAATCATTCCGCACAGTGGAATGTACAAGGCTTGGGATTTATGGGGAGACTGGCAGTTTATTGCTGGCTTCCCCACTCACCAGCTAGATTATCTCAAGGAATTCACTTTAGTTTTGAGCTTCAATTTTCTATAAAATAGAAACAACAATGAGGCCCGACCCATGTATCTGCTAGAGATGATGAGATAAAAAATATAACAACCACATGCCATTGAAATAGTATGACCTCATATGGAATAATTATTATTACTATTATTTGATTTGCAAAAGGAACCACAGTGGGTGGTCTTTAAATGTAAAGATCCCTGATGCACTTCATAAATTATTCAGTTTACCAAAAAGAAGGAAGAAAGAAAGAAAGAAAGAAAGAAAGAAAGAAAGAAAGAAAGAAAAGAAAAAGTATTTTTAACACCAATCTTCAAGACTATAAAGAAATAGGCTGCTGAGAGGCTCTCACAAAATACAAAAAAGAAATAAAATATTCTTCCTCTGTTCTTGTGCGTGTCTCTGTTATAGATTTCATTTTATTTTTGACATAGAAAATTAAATGCTTGCTACAATGACACATTTGATTGTGAGACTAATGAGACCATTGCTAAATGTAATCAATATTCAAGAGAATCAAGATAACATGTAGGAATATAATCAAGAATCTGCTTCATGACTGCAGATGGTTTCCAAACTATAAAGAGGACGTGAATCCCAAGAAGGGCTTATATGCCCAGTGTTTCTTCCCAGATACTCAAATTTGCATTTAGATGTGAGAATTGGAATACAAAACAAAATATAAACAAAAGAGATATAAATCAATATCCCTCAAGTGCTTATCTATCTTGTCTATTGCAAAACTTAGGTTTGCTTTTTAAATGAAGTACAAAAGTCAGTGGGTTCACTAAGGTTATCCTTTGTGGGCAAAGAAAGCAGAGGTGAGGGTGGAAGACAGGAGCAAAGAGAGACCCCGTGTGTCACACAGGCAGAGGAAACGAGAAAAGAAAATACAGAACCATAGGAGGAACTGAATGAGAGCTCATAGAGTATTAGATTGTCAACCAACTAAGTAAGTGCAAAGACAAACTTGAGGCTTGGTCCCCAGACCAGCAGTATCACAACCTGGTGACTTGTTAGAAACACAGCAGTTAAGCTTTACTCAATCTATCAAATCAGAATCTGCATTTTGAGATCTCCAAGTGACTCATATGCAGGTTTGCATTTGAGAAGCTTTAGATCAGAGCATCCTTTTTGCCTATTATGATTTAGAACTATCCCATTGTTTCGTAACCAGATAACCACTACCCCTAGGCAATCTTTAAGCATTTATGCAGGCCTCTGATTGTTTATATGCAAACACTTATGAGGCTCAATTCTAAAGTAGGATGTGTGGCATGGCTTAAGGAAATGATTTTCACTCCTTGATCCATATCATATGAGTACATATATGTTCACAGAGGGTCATTTCCCTCCATCCATCTGACTGACAGGAAAAAACATTGGCAAGGACATAGAGTGGACATAGACTGGAAGCACCACTTGTCCAAAATCCAATGAATTTAAATATAATAAATAAAACCATGCCTGTGGCAAACCTGTTAATATCCCAGAGCAACTCTCATCTGAATACCTATTAATTGGGAATGATGAGAAAACTTTTCTAAAGCAATGTTCTGCATCTGTGAAGTTGGCAATCCATTAAATAAGGTGTTTCAGAAGCAATACTCAGAATGAAATTCGAGAAGAGAGGTTAACCAAAAGCAAGCCATGATCAGCAGCTCCTAATGTTGGCAGGGATTTTAGGATGTTAAGCATGTAGGAAACCTACAAGTCACTGGCCGAATTGTGAATTAGTACTACTATACCTTTTACTTTGTCTCTCCTTCTTCCTGTACTGCTTCAGAGTCCAAGGCCCTTGTGGGTCCTCCTGGACGCCAAAGGACTTCCGTACATTCAGTCTGGTTTGGCCTTATTTCTTGTGTAGACCATTGTTACTGGCCTCCTGGCCACCATATCTTTCACTTGCAGGTCTCCAAGGCAAAATGCAGTCAGGAGGTACTTACTAATCCTTAACTCCTAAGTTTTCCATAACTCTCTCTACCTGCAGAATGCCATTATAAATTTGACAAAGAAAAAAAGAGTATCTTTGACACTTAGAAGCTAGCCTGGCACTCAGAGCTAGGCCATGGTGTTCTCTTGTGCATAAAGAATCTCACAGAATACCCACTACAGATAAGGTTACTCTGAGACCATAATACAGTGAGACAAAGCAAGGGTACTTCATAATTTTGCCTAAGCACTGACAAAAACAAAGCCACTGTGCCACTCCAAAAGTACCAAACAGCACCACTTTTAGCCAAAATGAGCCCCTGCTGCTACTTTCCCAGTTGCATTTCCCATCCTCATTCTAGTCTCCCCTCCCTATACAGAAGGCTTACTGAGATAGCCAATCACAGACCTGCTGCCACTTTCTGGTAACACCCAATCCTTAGCACACCACCAATTGCTTAGACGCTCCCCTAAATCACCCAACGAAAGCCCAAATCCTATAATGGGTTCCTTCTAGAGTTCTCCTATGGAGATACACCTATAGTTCCCCATGGTGTGTGTTCTTTCTCCATGCAACATGAAATAATGCAACTTGTTTATATACAGGTGTGTTCCTGGGGGTCTTTGGCTGAAGGGCATTGACAGTTTGAATGTGACATTGAATGCTCTCCCTGACTTGGTTTTACACTACTCTCTGGTCCATTTCATTAGACTACTTGTGTTTCCCTCAACACACACTATATTTTCGCATCTCTGTGCTGAGCTATTATTTTAACCTGGAGTTTCATTCCTATAACTCCTAGCTATTGAAATCTTGTTTATTTTTCAAAGCTCACGTTAAATTCTACAAGCAAGTTTCTCTAATTTCCCAGTCAAAACCTATCAGTTTTTCCTCAGTGTCCCGGTCATATTTCATTTTTGACATTTACTCTATCTTGCCCTTTAGTTATTTATGTACTTCTTTTCTTCTTCACTAGGTTTGGAAGCTCCTGGAGAATTCTAATCATGCCTCATCCATCTCTCTTTTCCCTAAGGATTTCCCAGCTCTCCACCTGGTGTATAATACAATTTTAATAAATATTTGCTAAATGGATCTGTAATTGAGGTTTCAAATATCTGAGGTAGATATAAATTCATATAAGAAGCTCAGCTTCTATCCTTATAAAAAAGGAAAATGGGCACAGAGACAGATATGCATTCAAGCGAAACATTATATGTAGATGAAAGCAGAGATTAGGTGGTGATTTACAAGACAAGGGATGCCAAATGTTGCCAGTGATCAACAGTTATGTCCAGAAACTGCCTTCCGCAGAAGAGTCAAGGACGGATTCACCCATTCAGGAAAGAGAATAGCCCTGCCAATGTCTTTTGGATTTCTAGCCTCCTGAACTGTGAGAGAATAAATTTTTGTTGTTTAAGCCACCCATTTGTGATACTTTGTTAAGGAAACCCTAGAGAAAGCATACAGAAAGATTCTGAGACAGTTGGTTATTATTTGCAAATCACATCAAGAATCCTGATCAGATAAGGGACTTCAGAATTCAAAGAAATAAAAGAGGAGAGTGGTGGTTGCCAGGGGCTGAGGGGTAGCAGAAATGAGGAGATGTTGGCCTAAGGGTACAAACTTCTATCTATAAGGTGAATAAATTCTAGAGGTCTAATGTACAGCATGGTGATTATAATAAGCAATACTATATTTTATACTAGGAAGTTGTGAGGAGAGTAAATCTCTTCTTTCCTCCAACTTTATTGAGGTATGATTGACAAAATTGTAAGATATTTAAAGTGGACAACATTAATACACATATACATTGTGAAAGGATTCTCCCCTCCCCATGGAGTTAATTACATATTCATCACCTCACCTGTTTACTTTGTGTGTGTGTGTTCTGAGAACATTTAAGTTCTGTTCTCTTAGCAAATTTCAATTACACAATCCAGTTTTATCAACTATAATCACCATGTTTTACATTAGATCCTCAGACCTTATTTTTCTTATAATTGAAAATTTATACCCTTTTACCAACCTCTCTATATTTCCCCCCACCTTCTGATAGGAGTTAAGGAATTGATAGGTAGTTAGGGAACTGGGCTTAAGCAAGGTTGTACAAACATTGCAGGAAACATCAGCGGGTCAAGCTTTATGTGCCTAAAACCGGACAGCCACTGAACAAAGAATCCACCAAGGGGCCTAAAGAAGATTAAAAAGTTGAAAATAGACTGTGTAAGGCTAAGCAATGGGCCTGGATAACAGCAAGCTAGGACATAGCACTATGCCCACTAAGTCCTTGGTGCCATAGCCTTATATAGAAAAGCCCTTAAACTGACCAATGGGAAAACCGTTACCGGGGGTCCACAAACTCTGCCCCCTGCCAAGATACAACTCACAAAAACCCCTAAACAATGCCATTGCCACGGCTTAGCACCACTAAGCGGGAGTCTCTCTTTCTGCTCAATAAAGCTTTTGCTTCTCATACTTTCCTTGCCTTGTCTGGAACTCTCATTCTTCGAGCGCTTTCAGACATGAATCTGGAAAACACTGAATGCTCCTATCACTTCAGTCCCTGGCAAACACTTGTTTACTCTTTCTATGAGTTTGATTTTTTTTTTTTAGATTCTATATATGAGTGATATCATGCAGTATTTGTCTTTCTGGGTCTGGCTTATTTCATTTAGCATAATGCCATCCAGGTCCATCTATGTTATCACAAATGATAAGATTTCCTTCTTTTTTAAGGCTGAATACTATTCCATATATATATATATGATATATATATGTATATGTGTGTGTGTATATATATATATATATCACATTTGGGTGATCTGTCAGTGGGCACTTAGGTTGTTACTATATATTAGCTATTTGTGAATAATGCTTCAATGAACATGAGAGTATAGATAATCTCTTTGAGACGATGGTTTTGTTTTCTTTGGATGTACACCCAGAAGTGGAATTGCTCAATCAGGAGAGCAGATCTTAAAACTTATCACCTCCCCCCAAACACACACACACACACACACAATGGTAATTATGTGAAAGTTTGGAGGTATTAATTAACCTTATTGTGGAAATCATTTTGCAATACATACATGTACCAAATCATCATGTTGTACACCTTAAGCCTAAAAATGCTATATGCCAATAATGAAGCCAGAAAAAATAAATAAAAGGAAAAGAGGCTTGTAGGGATGCCTAAAAAAATTATTCTAGAAATGTATGAGTTTGCCTAATCAGTTTAAACTCACATCAATAGTTAATGAACCCAGTCTTATAATAAGAACCAAGCGTTGGCACAATACTATAATGTTTAATTCCTTGAAAAATAACACTAAACTAGCATTTCTGTGACAGTCATTAGGTTTTTTTCTATAGCAGAACATCTCTGCCTATGGCTTCCTGCATCAAAGTCACATAACATGACCCTTAAAATTGATATTTCCAATGTTCATCCAAAACCTACCAAATCAGACAGAATACCCGAGGGGAGGGTGGTCTCTTCTATTGAATAAGAATGTGTAAGGGTAGGGTGTTTTATTGGAATCAGAATGTCTGAAGGTATTTTTAATTACCCTCAGATAATCCTTGTGCCCATTAAGTTTGAGAACCGCTGTTCTATATTTTCCTTGACTGTTTCTACAATGTTTCCCTCTGACTACGCTGAAATTAAAATGTGTGCCAATATCAGTTCCTGTAGAACAGGCAAAGCATGATCATTTCAAGGTCATAAGATGGGAAATTTTATGTTGTGTGGGAGGAACCTCTTATTCCTTCTCATGAATAACTCAAACTGCAAGAAAAGCAATGGAAACACTAGAAGTTAGAAGTAAGCAAATCATAAAAAAAAAAAAAAGAAGTAAGCAAATCCATTCTTTAAATGTTCTTCTTTCATAGCCTCTTCTAAATCAAGGTTATTTCTTCAAAGACCTTCACATGGAGTTGTTTATGCACCTGTGTGTTCCCTCCTTTAGGATACTGTGTTTGCGAGCAGGGACCACGTCTTGCTTGTGATGTCTTTGTGTCATCTTTGAATCCTCCACAAAAATCTATCACATGCCTGAGACACATGAGGAGCCCAGTAAATATCTGCTGCCTAATTGGTAGGAGGAAAT
This sequence comes from Mirounga angustirostris, assembly GCF_029215605.1. Classification (NCBI taxonomy): domain Eukaryota; kingdom Metazoa; phylum Chordata; class Mammalia; order Carnivora; family Phocidae; genus Mirounga; species Mirounga angustirostris. The sequence continues at coordinate 9,758,894 of NW_026991711.1, read as the reverse complement.
CTGATAAATTAATACTCTTGGGATAAAGGGGGGCAACGGCTCTGACACGCTGGTGACAGAAGATGACACTCTCTTTTTCTGAAGCTCACCTACAACTGTAGTGAAGATGAGTCACTGGGTCAATGGCCATATTGTGAATTCTCGGCTAACACTTCAAGATGAGTTTTAAAATGATCTTCTGCCCAAGATAAATGGGCAGAGGTGCTCCTTTGTTCTACGCACAAAACACCCTACATCCTGACAAAGCCTCACCTCAAAGGGCCAACAGAGAGTGCTCTTTTTTTTTTTTCATTATTCATGCATGCATACAATAAACATTTATTGTTTATGAGTCAGGACACTTTGGATGTTTTTTCCTCTGATTTTATCATTAATTTGCCTTATAACAACCTCTTGACTCTTTTATTCTATTCAAAATGAATACAGGGTAACAGAGTTTTCTAATTGGTTGCATTGGCTGTCAATTCTGGGGGACCACATTTGGGTCTCATATTTTGAAGATGAGGGCATTAAGTTTCACAGAAGCTACATATTTGCCAATGCTTACAGTGACAATACATGGGAGATCTAGACCTTGAACTCATATCTTTTCTTTCTTATTTCTATGCTCAATACAGCCAGAAAACATTTCTTCAACTCACTTTATTCTCAGTATGTGTTTGAAAGTGCTTCCCCCTATACATCATATATTTTACTCTTCGCTTATGGCTCCTTGTACAAAAACATGTTTATATTCTCTTGTAATTTGCCCTGCCTGAAGGGTGTCCTGAGTGACATTTAAGGATTCAGATTAATCAAAGATGCAGATACTGGAATCCCAGATGAGAAAAATCACAAAACGTTTATTTTATAGTTTTCTGCGGTGATGTCGCCACTTACTTAATGGGGCACTCAGAAATTTTCTATGCAAAATTAAATTTTAGTTCAGTTAAGTGTTTTTAAAGCTGTATCACACTTTCAGCCTGGGAGGAAATGTTTTGTCAAGAAGATCTAACACAAAACCTTGTTTCGATTATGAAGTGGTTTCTCTTTTGAAATCATGTCAGTGATAACATAGTGCAGCGAATACATGAGCATTTGAAATTTTGTAGTGCAAGCAAATATATAAATGTGTATATTCTATAGAGCAGGGCAAGGGCCACATTTCCCACCTTTGCATCTTCTATGGAGATGGGGACCCTTCATGGGAGTTTGATGCCGAGAGTGCCATTCTTCCAACAATGTTACTCAGTAAACTCCCTGATGAATCAATCAGACTCAGTACAATAACAATATACACTTCAAATAAAAACAAGCATGCTTGCAATAGTACTCTGTTCTTTTGTGGGCATGGCACATAGACTTCTTCCAACTTCTCTCACTTGCACCCCCAAAGTCAGAGTATGTTCCTGGCACAATAGGGTTGTTCATGAGACCCCATGAACATCAGCCAGACTCAGGCTGTTTCAAAGTCACCAACCGGAAATATTAGAGCTAATTCAAAGGTCTCATTGTTTAGTTAGGTGAGGATCAGCAACCAATTTAATAGCTATTTTTGCCTGAGGCTGCAATATTTTGGTATAAAGAAGGCAGAACTTGGAAGCCAGGATGTAACTACCTCATCTACAGGATTGACTCCTTTGAAAATTTTAATTTCAGAATGTTTTGGAGTGAAAGTGCCCTGAGAGATTATAAAATCCAGCATTCTCTTTTCACAATTTCAGAAAAAAAAAGAGATTCTTTTTTCACCCTTATAACTCATTGCAATCTTATTGATAAAGTCTTTCTTTCAAGGTTTTTTGGGGCTGTTTTTTTGGAGGGAGGGGTAAGCCAAGCCCAAGTATAATGGCATAAGGATTCCTTTCCTGCAGGAGAGATTCGGTTATGATGAGGAAGCATATTTGGTGGGTACATTTTGGCAAAGAAAATGTTAAAGAGGAGATCTGAGACTTATTTTCAGAAATACTGGTGATGTGCTCAGTGGGTTGGACAAATAACCCTTTAGCATTGTAGTTTCTCTCCCTTTAAAAAGGGAAAATTATCTTCACCTTCCTCATACATACTTTCCCTAGCTGACAGAACACATCAGAGAGCACACTTCATTTTACTTTATTTCTGTTTTTAAAGTTCTTGAGAAAGCATCTAACCAGCTGGTTTGGTACATAATGTGAACTGAATGATACACATGCATGTTTAAAAAAAGTTATACCCTTCCTCCAGAGGTCGTAGTCATAGAAACCTTGTAATACCTTTAAATAAAACGTAATCATTCTTTGAAAAGAAAACTTTAACATCATTTACAAAGATAAATACTTTTTTTTTGAGAGAGAGAGAGAGAGAAAGCACACAGGCAAGCAGTGGAGGGGCAGAGGGAGAGAGAGAATCTTAAGCAGGCTCCACACCAGCGGGGATTCAGATGAGGGGCTCAATCTCACAACCCTGAGATCATGACCTGAGCCAAAATCAAGAGTTGGATGCTTAACCAACTGAGCCACCCAGGGGCCACAAGATAAATACTTTCTGAAGTGGGCGCCTGGGTGGCTCAGATGGTTAAGCGTCTGCCTTCGGCTCAGGTCATGATCCCAGGGTCCTGGGATCGAGTCCCGCATCGGGCTCCCTGCTCCTTGGGAGCCTGCTTCTCCCTCTGCTTCTCTCTCTCTCTGTCTCTCATGAATAAATAAATAAAATCTTTTTAAAAAAAATACTTTCTGAAGTAATGCAGGTTGGATTGAAGATATTCTCCTTTGCCACAGTAACTATTTTACCTCCCATTTTATACTTGATAAAGAAGCCCCAATCTGGTGGTGGTGGTTGTTCAGTTTAGCTAATTATCACTATACTTACTTCCTTAGATATTCCTCTAAAGGTTTGAATTTTTATTTTTATGTATCAGTATTAAAAAATCTCATTCAATATCACTCATTACAATCACTCAGTGCTGTGCTCATCACAACCCTAAAGTCTAGTTAATAAATGATACGTGTCTTATTAACCCATTTTGATATATTATAGCATCCATTATGTAGCCAAGAGAGAAGGTGGCTATCTGAAGACTACAGGAGCACTTGAAGGACTCATACGGTTCCTAATCTTCACAAGAACTTTCAGAGTTATGCATTATTTTCTCCATTTTGCAGAAGAGGATGTTGAGGCTCTGAAAGGTTGAAGTAACTTGTTTGAGGTTGCACAGCTAGAAAGTGGCAGAGCCAGAACCCCCCAGGACTGTCTGACTCTAAACTTGACTGTGCAGCATGTTTCTCGTATTAGATTGCAGTCATGGTGCATTTACAGTATAAACTAGCTTTAATGACTGGAGAATATGCAATGCTACATAACTATGTTTGTAAATATCAATTACCCTACAACAACATACCTCCGCTTTCTGAACCAGAGCTGCCACATTGCACAACTCTGGAGCAATCATTCACATTGTATTCCATAGGAATGACCGCTCTTGGAGTCATGCACTCCAGACCCTGATAGCCATCCATGACAGCCCTGGTGATAAAGTCTTCCTGACTAACAGGTTAAAAAACAATCCCATGGGCTGTAGGGGGAAAGGGAATAACAAATAATACCACAAAAATAATTTGTTTTTGATAATTCTCAAGTCAAAGACAAAAACAATGTATTGTACAGATAGTCAATAAATTCCTGTGGAATGAATGTATGTCCAGGCCCTGACCAGAAATAAGAGATTTCTCATTGAGAGGTGATGGCTAAATAGGTCAAATTTCTGAGGGGTAAAAGCAGAGAAATGTAAGGGAAAGTGTCAGGGACACAAATCTAGGTACAGAAAAAGAGAGACAGCGAGAAGGAGAGAGCGAGTAAGAGAGGAAATAGGGGATAATAAGAAGCATAAATGTTGAGACAGGACAGAAGGATGAGTTCTTTAACATGTCCCCGGCTTCCTGGATGCCTTTTCTGGATGTTCCCTCCAGAAGACTGAAGCCTCCCCAGCTCTGCTTAAAATCCTCAACTACAAACTTAAACCCAGCCTCCAGAAAATAATAATTAACATCTACCCCACCTTGCCTCAGCTGTATTCCCAGCTTCATGTCACGTTACTCTGCTCCACCTTCCTCCCCCCTCCCTGCATTAACCACTGCACACAGCAGCTGCTCCCGCCACCATGTGGGCCTGGCCTGCTTGTCACATCTGCTCTCCCTCAGCTGCAAGCCCTTGCTAACCACCCTCCCTCCCCAACAAGGGGCTTCAATGCCACCTTCGCCTGGTGAAGTCCACTCCTACCTCAAGCCCCACTATGGGTATCATCTCCCCCAAGGAATGTTCTCCATTCACTTCAGTCATCCTTTGTTCTTCTCCGTTCTCATTACACTTGAAACCTACATCCAACCACCCTCCACTTACTGCCTTAATCATTTAGCCATGCTCCAGCTCCCTTTATTACATCTTTTAGCATCTTAAAAACAGAGTTGTATTTTAATCATGGTTTTAGCCTCCAGAGGATGGAGCATGGATCAGACACATGGTAACTATATTATGAATATTTGCACTGACAGCGTCTTAAATGCCTGTCACCCACCAGGATTCTTGCAAAGTCATATGGAAACATAAGCCTTCTTGACCTCCTTTTACAGTAAAGATGCTGAGTTTCAGAGAGGTACTTACTAAAACCAGAAGGTGAGTTTTAGAACCAGAATCCTGGAATAGGCACATCAAAAGCCCATGACCTTCCATTCTTTTATCCTGTTTTTCAGACAGGAGGAAACAAAACCCAGTTACATAAAGTAGAAAACTGTTCATATTAGCCTAAAATATATACATGTCAAGAGTCCCCAAAGCCATATTGGGGTTCTTAGGCCTACAATGTCCAGCCTGGTTCCATGGTGAAGCATCTGCAACCTGTACTAAAGTCAAGAGTAAGGTCTGGTATTTAGAACGATGAATCTGGATTATTATAAGAATGTTTCATCCATTAAATATGTTCTAGTTCAGAAGGCTAAGAATTTCATAATATAGGACTGATCTTCTTATTCATTAATTTGTTGACCCAATTGCACAGTAGTCAAAGAGTGGAAACCAGTCTCCCAGTCCAAAAATGGTATAATCCAGTGATTCCCAAACTCCTAAGTGTCTTAGGTAGGTATCTTGGTGGTTTTTTCATTAAATTCTAGGCCAAAAGAAAAATCTGTCACATTTATTAAGTAATTAGATCCAAACAGCTTAATCAGCATTGATGTCCTAACAATTTAGTAGCCACGTGAAAAGAAATAATACAATCATATTTTTATTTCATTCTCTGATAGCCACAATGACTAAAGGGATATGTGCTCCTATTGGGCACTGCAAGACTTCTTAAATCTTGGAATCAGACTGGACATCAAGCCACCCTCATTTCCTGTGCCACATTGATTTTTCCTGTGGTACTTGCTTTTTATCAAAGTAACTTTCAACAAACCAGACTTTCAAAGATAGCATATGATCAAAATGAAGATAGCATTATCTACCGCAGAAGTTCTAAAGTACCCCAAGCTAGTAGTTGACAGTGTTCAGTAGATGTTGCATATTGCTAGGTTGCATTCAAAATTTGAAAATAATCCATGGCATCACTATGAATTTGCCATGGCATCCTAGGGTACCTCAGTGCATTGTTTTAGAACCTTGGCATAGTCATTATAATTTATGTAAGTTATTTTGCAGAAATAACTTTACTGTCTTTTCTATTCCAAGTTAAAATGTGTATTTAATCTATTTATGAAAATCTAGTTAGTACAGAAAGGTATAAAATCATGAAAATACAGCTTGAAAATGAATTTTCCAAGGTGAACACATCCATGTAGACTCTACCCAAATCCGGGGATAGGACATTAACAATAGCCCATGGGAATCCTTGATATCCCATATCCATTCACTGCTCCCCTTCTCCCTACAGGTAATCATGATCCTGACTTCTAACACAATGACTGAGTCTTGCCTATTTATGAATACAAAGAACTTTTTTGAAATGTAACCATTTTTTAATTTCAGTGAAGAATACCTCTCATTCGTTTTCACCACTCTTTCCCCATGGTGAAGAAGCTATGAAGATTAACCCCAAATTGGTCTAAAGGCTCAGGAATGGGTTTCTTACCTGAACCAAAACCAATCACCCAATCATATTCTGTGCCCAAGTTGGGCAAGTGACCTAAGGTGACCCAATCAAAGAAAGGTTCCAAGATTCCCTTCCTTCCTTCTCTTCTTCCTTCCTTTCTTTTTAATGTGACACTTTCTCTGTTTAAGCTGGACAAGGAAGTAGGTGACCTCAAGAACTTTTTAAAAGCAATCTTGCAAGTGGAAACTGAGCTTTCCTCTAACCAGAGTCAAAATCACAGAAGGCAGATTGGAGAAACAAACAAACAGACCCACAAAAACAAAACATATTCCCTGGTATCATTTTAGAGTCACTGAGTCAAGACTGGACTTTTTGTGTATGTGAGCCAATAGATTCTTGTTTTGTATAAATCAATTTGAGTTTGAGTTTTCTTTAACTTACATGCTTAACAAATCATAAGATCAGCTAGATATCAGCTAACTGGAAATTTCAGTAATGCAAAACACCCCAGTTCCCAATGTAGACAAACTAGAATATAATTTTCCCAACAGGAAAGAAAATGCTAGTGAAATAAAATTTCCATTTAAGAGAAAAATCCACTAAAGCGGTTTTTGCTATAATTACTTTATCTTTCTAGGGCTCAGTGATTAACCCTCCACTCATCCCTCTTGCAAAAGAGGGAGATTTAAACAGATTAACCAAAATTGGGGTACTTTTGGATAGGTTTAATTATTCTGTTTAGGGCAACCTTCCAGCTGCAATAGACAAATCTCTTTTGACAGAACTATATTTTCAAAGCAAAAATCCTTGCTGTCCTTATCTTGCTAATGAAGTTTTCCACTTACCCATAATCTGTGTAGAATGGGGATTTTTGATGTGGCATTTTCTTGACATTCCTATCCTACTACAATCATACTCCTTAATTGTGTCCGCCTCATCTGCATAGTAGAACTGACACCTCATCTTAATTTCTGATTTTAATCATAATTCCACGGAGCCAGAAGTGTCACCAAGTAACATTCAGAAAACACTGTTATCAAAGACATTTTCCCAATGCTTTACAAGGCCAAAGAAAACTATAATTTTCTAAAAAAGAAAAAATTATGTCATTTGCATATGTGGCAAAAAATAATGGCTTTTAAATTAAATACCAAATAGGCTTGCTAAGCATTAAAATAGGATACCTGCCAAACCAGGTTAGGATGGATCTCTTAAATTATGGGGCTGATAGCCTCATCTGAATTCATTAGGTATTTGTGGAAAACAATGGTAATTTTAGCAAATGCCAGATCTACTTTCAGAATATCTCTGTTGAAAAAATAACCTCTGTCAGGCCACTAAGAAATACTATGGTTCTAGAAGCAAGACATTACCTCTAATGGAGGAGCCCTTCTTGAGGACAATTCATTCCCCCTTCACTCTCCAAAGGCCAGTTGTTGCTATACTTCACACCACACCTGCCACAAAGTGATGTGGAGACTTTCCTGGAGAAATGGCCAATATGTGATAGAATTCTAAACAGAAGAAGCAGAGCCAAATGATGCAGGATAAGGCTAGTAGCCAAGGAAGTGGTCATGGAAAAATCCCCATACAAGAAAACATGTCACCTTAAACCATGTTTTCTTGAGTAGGGAATAAAGAGAAGGTATGAGCAGCAAAGAGGGGTCATGATGTGGTTAAGACCATGACCTCCATAGCCAGGACCTCCTACCCCAAATCCCACTTGGGACAATCACTGGCTATATGGCCTTCAACACGATATTTAACTGTTTTTTCCTTCTTTTTATTTATTTATTTGCACACAAGAGGGAACATGAGCAGGGGGATAGGGAGAAGCAGGCTCTCTGCCGAGCCAGGAGCCTAACGTGGGACTCGATCCCAGGACCCCGGGATCACAACCTGAGCTGAAGGCAGACGCTTAACCAACTGAGCCACCCAGGTGCCCTGATATTTAACTGTTTAGTGGTTCAGTTTTCTCAAGCATAAAAATAGGAAAAATGAGAGTACCTATTTCTTGGGAGTAGATATGAGAATTAAATAAGTTAATATTTATAAAGTACTTCTAACACTATTAAGTATTATATATGCATTTGGTAAATAAATAAACTAGAAAGTAGGACTAACATTAATTGTGGCTTTTTACTGCAGTTTTACCCTTTTAATTGCTCCCACAAAAAGGAAAGGAGTGAAAATGTGAATTTATTTAGTGAAACAGATACTTTACTTCCTGTCTGATAAAATTCCTCTTAACGAATTTCAGAATAGGCATTATTATTCCCATTTTACAGAAGAGATAAATGAGGACAGAGAGTTTAATCAACTCTTTCCATAGCATTATGATTTGCATCCAAGTCTCCATGGCTCTAAAACCTGACATGTCGTTTGTTTGTTTTTTCCCTTGCAGAATCTTATTTCTGGAAGCTAGCGTAGCATGGTGAAAACCTGAAACTGAAATTCAAAGAGGATAAACAAAGTGAAGTAGATAAAGACAAATACTAAATAGGTTGAAGGCAAAAGAGGATGGTCTGTCAATTCTATTGCCACAAAGTTATTATGCCCTATGGAGTAAAAAAGAAAACATCTTTATTGTAGAACTGGTTAATGATGAAAAGAAGATGCCAAAAAGAAATCGAGGCAAGAACAATATGGAAATTCACTTTGATGACAATGCAGAGCCATTTGCTACAAGCAAAGGGCAAAGTGGAACCAGAGAAACATCAGAAGTGCAGAGACTTCCAGATTCTCATCTAAACTGTCAGTCAACATGTAATTGTTGACTGCAGAGAAAACAGCTGCCCACCATCAGCATTAAGTCAACCAATGCCATTTTAAAGGACTTTACACTACTTGGAAGTGCCAAGACTCATGGTGATATTGATACCATTTATAAAGAATAAAAGGATTAATTATCTACAAGTAATGCCAGCTCATTACTTCTGGCATTCTGTAAGGGGAAAATAAAATCTTGTTTCATAAACAGATAAATGTGCAATAGAGTCTGATTTAATTAAGTAAAATTACAAAAAAACCAGCTAGCTATTTCTAATAATTTAAGTTACCTAAACAAAAAGTATAGATAAAATAAAAGCTAGGATATTTATTCTCTTCTGGACTCCAAAATATTCAAATACATTTGTTGCAATGGATCAAGTCAGTTTCTACAGAAAACACCCCTCCACTATCAAATGCCACCAAACCACCAGGGAGCATTACCACACTCATGGGTAAGCCCTAATTCACACCTAAGTCCCTTAGCACAAGGCAGGACTCAGAATGAATGGGGTTAAAGACAAAGATGCTTTGGGAACAAACTTATTCAGGACATGGGATGGATATAGAAAATTCAGGCGAGGTCTAACCAACATGCTAGTAAAACAAACACTGCAAGGACTGCAGATTTAGAAAAGATGGAGGCTTAAAACCACAGGAAACAAAGTTGCAATAATGAAAAAGATAAACTCAAAATTATGTTAGGGTAGGGAGAGGGACTATAAGCCACTGATTCTCAAGTTTAGTTCAAGTTGAGGTATTCAGGAGTCCACTGAAGATTAGGCCAAATGGATAAGAGATGGAACAATCAGCCCCTCCATTAGCTACCGTAGCAAGAGGGATGCTGGTGAGGCATCAGGCCAACTTAGTGATGCCAGCCTTTGAAGGAGCCCATCTTGAGTTCCATAGACTTAGCAACTGCGGTTATTTCTACTTCCTGTTTGTGGAATCTCAGGGAAGAAAAGATGGCTGGGAAGGAGACAGAGTGGCCTCAGAAATGGACAAGCCTCGTCATTGTTCAATGTAGTCACTGGATGACAGATGGGTGGCAACCACTGAATTCCTCTAATTTACCAATTAGTAGGCTGACCATAAAACTTGACATTCAGAGAAAACCCTTCTGAGAGGTGTTGCTGATACACTTATGGTGGGAATAAGGGGTATAAACAAACTGGACTAATTTCTAATTCCAATGCTTACTTGATACAGTGCTGTTCTATCATAGTTACAGAACACATAAATACATATTTCTAATTGACACATAGTTTCAATTTTTTCTTTCCATTTTATACAACAGGTTTCGATCTAAAAGTATTTGTTTCCAAAATGAAATTCATCTTCAAAAATTAAAGTTTGGCACTATGAGCTATTTAAAAACATGCTACAACATAAGGCAGAATTACAAAAGAGATTTCCAACGAGGCTTTGAATGTTGCAAGACACCAGAATAAGGGTGTACACATGGCCACCCTACAGCGATGGATTACAAGGCCGTATCTTTTATATGGATGTCTAACTTGTAGAATACTCTCTAAAAAAGTAGATCACAACAATTCATATATTATGTAAAGTGCAAATTTGCATTTTAAATATGTCTGGGAGCTACACATGCCGAATCTCACAGAAATTTAAGGAATATGTTATAGAGACAAAAAGCCCTATTATTCATGTTATCAGAGATACTCTGTGAATTTAGGTGGCCTCCTCTGTCCTGGAGAACAGGGAGTAAAACTGGACAAAATGAAACCTATTTGTGGTCTGATCTAAATGTCCTGTATTTGTAAATCTGCAAAAGTTTCTCTTACATTATTTTACCCAAGCAAATCTTCCAGTGAGCAGGTGGAAAAACTGGAAAGAATATTCTTCTGTATAAACCCATATTACTTAAGAGACATAATATAATTGAATTGTTTAGATGCAGTAATGCTGTGTAGAAGCTCCTCTATGAACTCTCTACCTAAAAGTTATGGATATAATCAAGCCAGACGCCCACGCAAAAGCATTATCAGTTGATTATCGCCAACCAGTGATATGAGTTGTTGTTTGTATTATAGTGTCTTTTTAGAGTTACAAATAAAAGAATTGATGAAGTGTCTTTCAGAACCATCTTGTTAGGATGCAAATAAACTTCTGTGCAGCTATTTTTTACCCAGAATCATTCATTCCCCATATCCCCCCAGTGCTGTGTCATTATAATTCAAGCCTCTGGCTAGTTCTCAAACACTAACTGAAGCTAATATTAATACATAAAGTAATATGATCCTTATTAGGAATAGGATAGAACAATGAGTAATAAATTCAAACCAAAAAAGAAAAAAAAAGAAAAATATTTTAATGTCTCTGTCAGCTCTAGATCCACTCAATAAGGTAGAAATCAGGCCTGGTTAACTGCATTTTCTGTGGGCAATTTATAGTTTTCCTGGCCTTAGAGTCCTCGTTGGTTAGAAAACATTATTTCTGTGACCCCAGGAGTTAAGGTTCTTATTTTACCCAGGTGACCATGAGGCAGCATTGACAGAGGAAATATTTCAAAAGACTGAAACCCAGAGGAGTGCTAAGATATTTCTGGGAAGACATCCATTGCCCGCTTGGATAAGGATTGGGCCCTCCATTGTCTACCTGTCCCGCGCTGTTGTGAAACTGGCTCACCAGCTGGGTTGTCCATAAGAGGAGAGTTTGACAGCAAGTGGCCACAGAGGTGATGCCATTTCCCCATAATCTGGGTCCACTGCGTGGTCATGGTTGTCCATCTACACTTTGGAGTCAGTGGCATCTGAATTTACTTATTATTGCCACTTCTTATTCTTGTGACCTCAGATAAATTACTTAGCTTCTCTTTTAGCCTGTTTATCCATCCTAATAATGGAGATAATATCTTCCTCCTCATGGCCTTGTGTGGGAATCAAATGAGATAATGCATGTAAAGTAACAGGCCACAAAAATATGACTCTCTTTTATATTGATTTCACAAAAGGCCTGGTAAATAAATCCCAGCATTGGCATGTGATGCTTTTCAGATCTGTGTCTTTCCCGTAAGTGTGGGGAAAAATACTGCATCTAAAAGCCATTTTTGCAGTCATACATTTTCTAAGAACCGAGCTGAATACAATCTATCATCTGTCACCATGAACATTAAAAACTATAGAAAAATCAAGTTAAAAAACTCCCTTTTCTTCATCTATCTAGTACCTGCTTTGCAGTCTCCTCAATCAGATAGGGGATCTGATGGAATTACTATTCTTTGATAGTCATTCAAATATAAATAAGTGAAATAGATTTTACTGAAACTCATTTTCAACTGTAATTTTTAAGAATAGTTGAAAAACGGATTCATTCAATTCTATATTATTGAACTAAGGCTAACCAATGTTATATTTTAAGGCCATCACCAACTCTTATAAAATATAGCACTTTCGTAGATGGAAGCTTGCTTTAGAGACAATCAGGATCTATATTCCCCAAAGACACACACATGAATTGAAAAAAAATCATGACAATTATATTACATTAAAGACATGTGTTCATAAAAATTTAAGATAAGTAATATTTTGGAGGAAATAGGTCTGAGTTTTGAAAATATTACAATTACACATATGCAGACAGCATTGTAGAATCTGGGTAATCTATAACAAGAAAAGCACAAAAATATTCTTAAAAATATAATTTTTTTTTAAGATTTTTATTTATTTATTTGACAGAGAGAGACACAGCGAGAGAGGGAACACAAGCAGGGGGAGTGGGAGAGAGAGAAGGAGGCTCCCCGCAGAGCAGGGAGCCCAATGCAGGGCTCGATCCCAGGACCCTGGATCATGACCTGAGCCGAAGGCAGACGCTTAACGACTGAGCCACCCAAGTGCCCCTTAAAAATATAATTTTTTAAAAAAACTCAGTTGAGCAATGGATCAAACTCTGTCATTTTACAGATTAGGAAAGATAAACACTTAAAATGTGAAAAAAAACTATCAGTCAGCCAGTTTAATAGCCATGAGTGTCTAAGAACTAATCATGAATTCAAGATTTTCAGAACAACAACAAAATTATCTCAGAAATTCATTTTAGGGAACACTTTTTCTAGTTCCTATACAAGCAGACCATCAGGTTACTTTCAAAAAGACTTAACCCACAACAGATGCTTAATCTGTGGAGGGAGTTCCCAATATACTAGCAATTTTTAAGTTAGCCTAAGTAAAGTGATTGAATACCCATATGTGCATGTGATTTCTATTTAGAAAAAGAGGAGTTAGATTTCTGTGTGTGTTTTATTATTTTCATAGAACTCATCCTCATGTTAAATAACTTCTAGAGGGGCGCCTGGGTGGCTCAGTTGGTTGAGCGACTGCCTTCGGCTCAGGTCATGATCCCAGGGTCCTGGGATCGAGTCCCGCATCGGGTTCCCGGCTCAGCGGGGAGTCTGCTTCTCCCTCTGACCCTCTCCTCTCTCATGCTGTTTCTCTCTTGCTCGCTCTCCAATAAATAAATAAATAAAATCTTTAAAAAAAAAAAAGAAACTTCTAGAAATAAAAAGAAATTAACACACCCATAAAAATATCCCCTGGACCATGTGTTAAGATGATTGCATTTGTAAAATGCAGAAAAATCCCATTATTTCAGTATCTTGCTGTGTTTCACTGAATCATCAGCATTAATCATAGATGACATATTCCTAATGCATTAGTGCTGTCCTTCATGGTGTGAGAACATCTACCATGGAAATAGCTTTTTCTTTGTTGAAAAAAAAAATCCATGGTTCAAATGAAGAAACGTGAAAATATGTGTTTTTCATCTTTATCTCTGGCTCTTTTTGTAGCTCCAAATGACATTTTGTAAAATGCTCTGCATAGATTTTTGAGGTTATTATTATTCAGTTCACAATAAAAATTACTCAAAATATAAGCTGAATAAGCACAGAGATTTTGATGCAGCTTGAATATTTAAAAGTAGAATAAAATGGTATGCCAAATTCCCATTTCCTCTCAAGTTTTGTCCAAGTAGCTACTTCTTAGGCTCTGCCATTTTCACCATTCCTGCCAAGTCTGCAAGAATTCAGAAGACATTCAACTTCTACCCAAGCCCGGGGTTACATCCATGATTCTTAATGACTGATCTATGTGCACACAGAAGACTGATGAAGCAGGGAAAATCCAATTTCAAGGTTAAGAAATTAATTTTGCATCCTCCTCCCCTGCCCTGACTCCAATCTGTCAGAAAATTCTGTGAGCTTTACCTTCATAATACATCCAGGATTAATCACTCCCTGCCACTTCAACTGCTACCGTATTCATCCAAGCCATTACCACCTCTGGTTTAGATGATTGTGAAAAACGTTAACTGTTGACCTTAACTCCACTCTTGCCACATACAGACTGCAGTCTGATCTGCAGGTACTATCTTTGAGAACATAATTCAGATTACATACTCCTCTATGAAAAGTCCTCCCATAGTATCGCATCCCACTCAGGGTAAAATCTCACATTCTTGCCCGGACTACCATTGTGACCTTATCTCCTACCCACCTTCTAGTTCCAGCTTGGCACCTCCTGCCCCTCAACTCCCCTGAGGATCCTAATCAAACATCACCTTATCAGAGATGCTACTGCTGACCACCACATATTTTAAAAGTCTTTGTCTCATCACTCTCTTTCCCCCTTCCCTGCTTTAATTCTTGTTCACAGCAACTTTCAGCCTTGAATTTTACAGATTTATCTCTTTATTAATTATTAGTTATTTTCATTTACCTTCTAAAAGAACATTACAGTGATGAAACCATGATTTTGTCTGCTTTTTCTTTTTCAGTTATCCTTGGCACCTAAAACAATGCTTTGCATGTGGATGCTGAATTAACAAACGTGAACCCAATGTTTAATATATTTTTGAAAATAAGTATCTAGGGAGACTTTAAATCTATTTCATTAGTATTTTAAAAAGATTTTATTTATTTATTTGGGAGAGATAGAGGAGAGAGAGAGAGAGAGAGAAAGAGAGAAAGAACATTAATTGGGGGGTAGAAGGAGAGGGAGAAGCAGACTCCCTGCTGAAGGGGGAGCCAGACATGGGGCTTGATCCCAGGATCCTGGGATCATGACCTGAGCCGAAGGCAGCCACTTAACCTACTGAGCCACCCAGAAGCCCCTATTTCATTACTATTTTTAAAGGCAAAATCACAGTAGACATTACCTGAGTTACTGATTAAATGATCACATCTCTCCATTAGAGCATAAGGTCCATAAGGACAGGAATGGATTTTATCCTATTTGTTGATATATCACCAGTGCCTACAACTGATGCTGGCACATTTGTTAAATGCTGAGTGAATAGGAAGGATTTATTTTCATTCCCATTCTAGAACCATAAATGAAATGCATACAAAACAATATTTTTTGCACAAGAAGTCATAAGTAAATCTCTGAGAGATACTTCAGTTTAAATTGGGAAATTCAACAATTCAGGTTTGCAAAGCTGAGACAAATCCTGAGTCATGAGTAAAGATAGATGATGAATCAGGGTCTTAGATGGTTGTAGTGAGAGGGAAACAAAATGTGACTGAATCAACAAGAGCTAGCCTAGTGCTGATGAACAAAACAAGAGGACAGTGTAACTGTGGAGATGGTGACCACCCCCAGGGAGACACGTGTAGAAGTTGGCAAACTGGAGTGCAAGCTAGTAGCTGGGCAGTAAAAAAAAACTCAGAAGGAAGAAATGAAGACAGGATAACAAACGACTGTCATGGATAGTGCTAAACAAACTGAACTCATCCAATACGTTCAACCCCACACAAATAAAAGTTTTTTATTAACAGAGAGACAACATGTACCTGAAGACTTTATCCCCCTGAGATAAAGCTTCATTGCTTTGAAAGGATCTGAGTGTATCACATTGAATCTGACTCTCCAATGTCAAGGTAAAGCCTGAATTTCCCGAATTTCACTGATTGCTTGAGAAATGCATCTTAGATCATTCTTAACAGTCTTTCTCGGTCCTTTGAGTCCTCTGACACTACAGTGATTTAAAAAGAATCTTTTATAATCACTTACTTCATTTCAAATGTACTTTTTCCAAAGAGCTATATATGCTTGAGAGAGTTAACAGACTTTAAAATAATCAAGTAATTTCCTGCTATCACTGGTTATTTTTAAATTTCACTGTGTTAAATGTATGAAAAGTTGAAAATTTTAATTATAATTATTAAAAGCTTCAATTCACAAATAAAATTCATCAGGTGGATTTTTATGTCTTCCATCTTCACTTCCTACCTACAAAACAAATACCCATGAGTTTTTGCTTTTCTGAAAGATTACAGAGAATTCTCTGTAGATTATAAAGAAGGGTATTGTACATTTGGTTTCCTACATCATAATGTTTCCTTCTACTTTCATAAATACTGGATTATTCTTAGTCAATTTCACAATGGCTATTTTCTGAATCCCTTAGACAAGAATAATTAACTGATTGGTGATCCTCTACAGCTACTCCTGTAATAAACAAAGCTTGCACTGACCATGGCATATAAGCATGCATATGTATTTTTGTGTATGTAAATATATAATTATTGGTTTGAAGCTTGCAGACACATCACTTTGGATCTTTTTTTATAGGTTCAGTGAAATTTTTAAATTAAGAGATATGTTTTAGTCTTAAACTGTTTAGTAAACAAGTAAGCATAGAATTTTCCCCCTAATGCCTTTTATGAGCTTTAAATGGGTTTTCTAGCATGGATCCTCCTGTAAAAGTTAATTAGATATCTCACTGCACCTATTGTTTTTCATCCTTTTGGACATCTTCCTGAAGTTATTTCACTAAGAAATTCTAACTTTAATTTCTTGCCAACTTCTCTCTATTACTCATTCTAAACAGAAGCCAGATTTATTATAAGATTAATAAATTAATCCCTAAGAAAGCTCTGTCTCACAGTGTCTTCCAAATATTTTTCGTTGACTTTTTATTTGAGAATAACTTTTCAAAATCACATGAGCTGTGGTGCTCATGAACTATTATGAGTTCAAGCTCAGAACACAAACAAGAAACACTCAAGCTGAATCTACATCCACATTTCACAATTGGTGGCCTTACTCAGAGTAGGGCTGGCAAATACAGGGTTTGAGTACTGCCTCTCCCCAATCAGCAGACATAGTCCATTAATTGTAAACCTCTTCTGGCCTCAAAATCCTTCTTCACAAAGAACCACAGGCAGCTGCTAGAGATTGATTGGACTGATTCCCACATGAGGTGATTTTTACTTGCTATCCCTGAGTTAGCAGATTTTGAGCTTACCGGCACTGCCCTATGGGTTAAGAAAGAACATGGTTTTCAACAATAATTGAGGATGGGTGGGTATCAAAACTCTCATATATGTTTACTCTAGGTTTTTTTCCTAATTAAATGTCCATTCTTATCTACATCCATTTCTGTATTTACATCTCAGTTTACTGCCCACTTCAAAGTCATTTGGTATTTAGGAGTGATTGTACTTCAGGTGTAACATGACTGTGAGACCAAAAGGGAACTGTCCTTGGTGCTGCCTTAGCAGAGGGCTCTGGGTGCCTCTACTGGACTGGCTATGCATAGGTCTCAGGGGATGCTGACTTAGACAACTAGGATTATAGGAGCGGGAGAGGGGCAGCATCATATATTAGCTACAAATAACATTATAATCTGAGAAAATGGTTAAAATCAATCCTAGCTCATCAAGAGCCACACAATCTTAATTACACTATTCTTAGCATCTCAGTTTTTCACATGTAGCATTAAGATAATAAAACACAATTCACAAAGTCATTATTATAATCAAGAAAGATAGTTTAAGTAAAATCAGCAGAGGTCCTAGCACAATTGAATCTAAATTTAAAGGAAAAGAAATGATACTAACGCTCTTATATTAATGCTAATGCACTTCTTTAACTATGCAATTACAAAATTTTGTTTTGCATCTTTCACAGAAGATTAATTTATCAAGATTAATCACATACCTAATACATACTTTTTGAAAGAACTTTGTTGAGACACAATCCACATACCATAAAATTCACCCAAAGTGTACAAATCAATGGTTATTAGTAATTCACAGACTTGTGTAACCATCATCACCAAAAATGCAATATATTCTTGAATTTTCTTTGCAACATCACCAAAGGATGTCCTCACCATGAGTAAACAATCTGACAAAATCATAATGTAAAACTTCTATAATGAGATTGACAACGACAGTTTTAAAGAACTTTGAGTTCAGTTGAATAGTTTCTAGATTAAGGTGGCTCCATGGGCATAATAACACGTGATTGGTTCTGGGTCATACATAGAGAAGTTATGGACTTCCTGTTTCTAATTTAACATACAAAGTGCTTGGAAGTTATCATTCCCACCCTCCAATATGAAAAAAATTGAACAAAATGATAATCAACCACCTTTCTTAGATCCATCAGAGAACTGAGATCACAAGGCAAACCACTTCCTTGAGAACTGGAGAGACAGGTGTATATGGAGATTCATATGTTATCAGGAGCAGAAGCCCAGTACTAGAAATCCACGGATGGAGCTGATGCTGATAGGAATACTTAAACTGTAACTGGTGAACTGCTGGAGCCTCTGTGTGGACTACTGGAAGAGTTAAACACTCTAGGAAGTGGGAGACATACTTTCCGAAGTTCCACCTGGTTCTCAGAGAAAAAAATTCTCTTATGCTTCAAGCAGTTACAGGGGAAGTAATCATTCTGAAAAGAGCAGGTTAAGGCTGAAAGAACTGCAACCTATTTAAGAAGAATTCTCTAGGGAAGTCCAGTGACATCTGGGGAGAAAAAACAAGGACAGTAGAAGAAAATTTAACCCCTGACACCATAGCTATAGCAAACTGTAAATGCAGCCTAAATCCTAGGCAGATAAACAGAAACCCCACACTAAAGGGCTATCTACTTCAGTTCCTCTCACCTGATGCATCATGTCTGGTTTCAACAAAAATTATAAGGCATGCTAAAAGGCAGTGTGAAGAGACAAAGCAATCAGAATATGACTCAGATATGGTACAGAATATAAAATGACCAGACAAGAAATTTAAAATATCTGATTAAAATGCTAAGGGCTCTAATGGAAAAAGTAAGCAACATGCAAGAACAGATAGTAAATGCAGATAGATGGAAACTCTAAGAAAGGATAGGAAGGAAATATTTTAAATAATTAAAAAAAAAAACCTGAGGGGCGCCTGGGTGGCTCAGTCATTAAGCGTCTGCCTTCGACTCAGGTCATGATCCCAGGGTCCTGGGATCGAGCGCCACATCAGGCTCCCTGCTCAGCAGGAAGCCTGCTTCTCCCTCTCCCACTCCCCCTGCTTGTGTTCCTGCTCTCGCTATCTCTCTCTCTGTCAAATAAATAAAATCTTTAAAAAAAAAAAAACTGAAATCAAAATGAAGAATGCTTTCCATGGACTCATCATTAAACTGGACATGGCCAAGGAAAGATCGGTGAGACTGAAAGTAGGTCAATAGAAAGCTCCCAAACTGTAAAACAAAGGAAAAAAAAAGGATGAAAAGAAATGGAACAGAATATCCAAGAAGCATGACACACTTACAAAAGATATATAACATACACATTTTTGAAATACCAAAAGGAAAAGAAAAAGAGAAAAGAATAAAATAGATATTTGAAATAATACTAAGAATTTTCCAAAATCTGGGATGCCTGGGTGACTCAGTTAAACATCTGCCTTCGGCTCAGGTCATGATTTTAGGGTCCTGGATCAAGTTCTGCATTGGGCTCCTTGCTCAGCGGGGAGCCTGCTTCTCCCTCTGCCTGCTGCTCTCCCTGCTTGTGCTCTTGCTCTCTCTCTCATATAAAATAATAAAATAAAATAAAATAAAATAAAATAAATTAAAAATTATCCAAAATCTAATGATTGCTATCAAACCATAGATCCAGGAATCTCAGAGAACACCAAGCAGAATAAATACCTCCAAAAAATCTACCTGAACATACCATATTCAAACTACAGAAAATTAAAGACAAAGAAAAAATCTTGAAAGAAGCTGAGGCGGGGGGGAAGGGAACCTTACTTATAAGGAAAAACAAATAAGAATTACATCAGAATTCTCTTTAGAAATCATGCAAGCCAGAGAGTGGTGAAATATTTAAGTGTTGAAAGAAAAAAATTATCAACTTAGAAATCTGTATCCTGCAAAATTGTCTTTCAAACATGAAGGAGAAATAAGACTCTTAAATAAAAATTGAGATACTTTGTTGCTAGTAAACCTGCCTTGCAATATATGTTAAAAGGACTTCTTCAAAGAGAAAGGAAATAATATAGATGAAAAACTCAGACTACATAGTAGATAAAAGTTGAAAAAGGAATGAGTAAAAGTAAAAGAAAGTATTTGATTATTTTGTATTTTAATTGATCTTATGGCTAAAAGTTTGTGCAAAATATTATTATTAGCAACATCTTATAGGGGGATTACAGTTTAAAGACTGGTGGGATGATTGATAGCAATGCAATCAGGGAGGGGAGAGACTGGGAATACTCTAATGTACTTGCACTCTCCATGAAGTGGTATAATGTTATTTGAAAGTGGATTTACATTAACTGTTAATGGATATCACAAACTCCGGGCAACCACAAGCATTTTTAAAACAGAAATCTAATTGATAAACCAAGAGAAGAGAAAAACTGCAATCATATAAAATGCTCAGTTAAAACCTGAGAAGGCAGTAGGAGTCAAAGAAAAGAAAAAGATAAAGAAAAAGAAATCTATGAAAGAAATTTTTGGAACAGTTGGGAAAATATGAAAATGGTCTGGGTATTAAAGGATAATAAGGAGTTATGTCATTTCTTACATGTGATATGGTACTGTGGTTACACAGGAATAAGATCTTATTCTGAGAAGATGCATGGTGATGTATTTAAGAATGAAATGCCATCCTGATGTCTAAAACTCACTCTCAAATGATTCATGCGTGTGTGTGTGTGTGTTTATGCACAAAGAAAGAGAAAGAAAAATAGAAAATTCCAATAATTGTTGAATCTAGGTCATGGTTACATAGTAGTGTACAGTTCCTTCGACTTTCCTGTATGTTCAAAATGATTAAAAATCATTTAATAAATGAATGAATGGAGTAATTAATACCAATATATACTTCTTGTATTTGTTTTAGAGTAGGTTTTACAGCAAACATCTTGATAAAAATCCACATTTTAACTTTTATGATATCTTTGAGGAATCTCAAGGCAGAGGGTTTATTGTTAATGAGCTTGATGAATCTGTTCTTTAAATTGACAAATAACAAGATCTTTTGTGTGTGATGCTGCTACTTATTTTTACTCTAATTTCCAGAGAAATTGGTTTGGGCCACAAGAGATTATTAAATTATTAGCTACAGGTCACCTAAACCCATAAATCATAAGTTGTGCAATTTTTATTTTACTTCCTAAATAATATAATATAATTGTATAATGAGAAGTAATCTGAGGTTTATAGGAACTGTAGGAAATAAAATTAGTAGCATGTGAAATTAAAAATGAGCTAATAAACACATTTTGCTAAATTTATAATTATATCATGCTACTCCTCATGGAAAAACTTACTGCCCCCTGAGTCAATTGCCTAGTTATTTGAAATATGCCTTACAATTCTATAGTACATTCTCATCATGATTAAAAGACCAGTAACAGCACTATCATGAATTGTGCTATATAATTAGGCATGACACATTAATATATGGCTAATAAAACTGAAAGACCATTATAAACCCCTATCTTTCTACTTTAAATTCTTTATATTAGTATCTTAACCAAAAGATAAAAATAATTATAACAATTTGAAGAGAACATCTGCTAGTTAAAGGATCATAACATTTGTTAGCAACTGTCACATGTAAGTGGTCAAAAAAATCTGAAGGGCAGTTATTTTCTAAAAATGAATTGAAAGCTTCATTTAGCTTTTTGCTTTTCCATCACCTTTCAAAAGAAATACACTTGCATGTGTGTTTTATGTATGTGCCACTCAGTTAAAATGGATATGTGAGGAATTTCTCTAAACAGCATGACCCTAAACCAAAACCAAAAGAATCATATTTTAAGAGAAAGAAAAAAGTTCTCAGTAAGTAGAAATTCAGAAATATAAATGTAATGTTGTTCAGGAAAAAGGAAATTGTTTGCCAGCTTTGGTGGAATAGGAGTGTGGCAGTACATCAAATTCCCTGCTTAAGGAAGAGCTAAATCATGTTTTTATTTTATAACATAAAGGATGCCAACTTCTAATACTTAATGAGATTCAATTTAACAAGTACTTACCTGCATAATCCTGTGCTAAGATTCGGAGTGATATAAAAATGACTAAAACTGGTTGCTCACTCTAAAATAAGTCATAATCTAATTAGGATAACAAGTCAAAACCTAACTGTAAAACAAAACAAAGTACTAAATAGAAGAAAAACCAACTTGCTGCAGTAGAACAGAGAGCAACCTCTTTAGCTGGGAAATCAGGGAATTCTGCATGGAGGAGAGGCATTTGAACTATGCCTTGAAGTAAAAAAGGGATCTTGAAAACTGGATGAGAAACGGACGGCTTATTTGGGGTTTTAACTGACACAAATTGTAGGACAAGTGGAAAACAAGAGTGAAAATTAGTTTGAGGCCAATGATAGGAAGTCTTAACTTTGGGGGTGAAGAGATTGGACCTAAGCATTGTGTCAATGGAGAAAATTTCTGAGGAGGGTTGTCATTAATACCCATGTTTTTTGGATTCCAACTCTAGTAGGTGGAGAGTGGGCAGAGACTGGAAGCAGGGACATGTGTTAGGGGTCTGTTAGAACAATCCAGGTGAAAATGATGAGAGAAAAAAGAGAAGGCGTCGTCACAGAAACATCCAGGGGATACAACTGATGAACTCGGGTCAGACTTGAGGGAAAGGCAGAAAGAAAAGAAACCGGATTAAAGATAACTCAGGGTTTTGGTGTGGTTGAAATCTTGAGCTGAAATGGAACACAGAGATCTGAGAACAAAGAACTGAGCTTTATGAATTCACACTGCAGCCATCCCCCAAATCTAGTTTGCAAGTAGCTTAGGGATCAGTGGCCAATAATAAAAGGCACTCCTGAGGCTCTAGGTAGTCTCTTCTTAGGTTTCTTTTGTTCTTATCTCCAAAGTTACAAATTACAAAAAAAAGGAAGCTGGTTTACAATATTACTATTGCATGGGACAATTTCTTCCACCTCCCAAACATAGACTGGCAAAACCCACCAGCATACTAACTGTAAAACAGTGCAGGAAGGATCTGATGCCTCACGCATTCCTGCCTCTAGGCATTTGCTTCTGCAGCGCCCTCTACCGACACCAGCAGGACCCCTTAGTTCTCTCCCTCCCTCCGCTGAAATGCCTTTTGATTAGGGGCTTCTGCAGCCAGCGGAATTAACAGTGCTCCTCCACCCCACGCACTCTGCATCCTGTGACTAAGCTTCACAGTGCTTCATAGCACCTCTCAACGCTGGTCTTGACACTGCATACTACTCAACATGGATGTATTTGATCTGTGTTTGTTGTCTGTTTTTTCCCAGTAGGAAAAAAACCAAAAAACTGTTCCATGAGAGTAGGGCCTTTGGTTTGGTCCACAACTACATCCTCACCTTCTAGAATGGTGCCCATGAGGCAGTGGGTCCTGAATAAAAATTAATTGAATGAACGTTGCTTTTAGTTTGGCCTTGGAGCTATCAGACATCCTAGTATCAAGAGTTCTCAAGATGATTAATTACTACATGTGCAATTCTCAATCAACTGCATATATTATAAGGCAACTCTGTTCTTTTTTATTTACTCAATTTATTTTTTATTTATTTTTTTAAAGATTTTATTTATTTATTTGCGAGAGAGAATGAGAGACAGAGAGCATGAGAGGGAGGAGGGTCAGAGGGAGAAGCAGACTCCCCGCCGAGCAGGGAGCCCGATGCGGGACTCGATCCCGGGAGTCCAGGATCATGACCTAAGCCGAAGGCAGTCGCTTAACTGACTGAGCCACCCAGGCGCCCTATTTACTCAATTTAAATACAATTATTGTTACACATGTTATACTACTGTTTTACTCCCAGAGACTGCTGACTTGACAATTGCTTGGCATTGCAGCAGTGTTTCTCAGACCTGAGCATGCTTCAGAATCACTTGTTGAAGCAGATTGTTGGCCTCAGTCCTAGAGATTGTGATTCAGTGGGTCTGGGATGGGTCCAACAAGCTCCCGAGTGATGTTGATGTTGTTGGCCAAGGGACCACACTTTAAGAACCACTGTAATACTAACTATAACATAATTTCAGCAGAAGCATGAGAGAAGTCTACAAAGTCAGGGAGTTAAGATGTTTCAGTGTTTTGGCAATGGAAGAGTGGGTCCTAAGGGGAAGAGATCACTGCTCCTCTGTTTGCAAGGCTTGCAGCTTTCTAACCTACTTTAAAAATACCTCGAAAGCCTTTTTGCTTTCCTAATTGGATTAAAATGTTACACTCCATTTCATTCAGTTGCATTACACTGCTCAAAAGAACTAAATTCACATTAAAAAGCATTGAGGATGTAATAGGAAACAATGAAAGTCATTGTTAGAAGGAGAATGCCCCATACGATTTCTAGTTACTATCAAGACAACAAGGACAACATCAAAGACTATCAGACATCTTTAGGTAATTATGTCTCAGGAATTAATGTCATCTCTTAGGCCCTTGTTGATTTCTGACCCAAGACCATGTGGATTTTAATAATTAAAGACCAATATAAATAGAAAGATCACATTACTTATCGCACAAACCATGGAACTTTGAGAGAATAAGGTGCTATTAATTTCACTGGGTTCATAGCTATCAAAGTACTATGGCAGGGGGTACAATCATCCTAAATATGTAAGGAAATTGTACTAAATGAAAATTGAATCATAAAAATTCATTTGTTGTTTACTGGCTGGTTTTTGTTTGATCATTCCGAAGGAGTTCTGAAATTCATTTACAATTGCCATGTAAGACCTTGAGAAGGTCTTCCCCTCTACCCTCATGCACTGCAAATCTTCAGACATGTGCACAGTTTGGAGCTTTCCATTGGCGTATGCATATGATCATGGTGCGACAGAAAGAACTTTGGAATTAAACAAAACATAGTTTATATCCCAGCTCTGCTGTGTGGCCTTGGACCTCTCTCCACCCTTGTTTCCTTAAGGGTAAGTGATGGACAATGATACCTACCCTATAGAATTACCTATGTTGACAGCATGAATCACCCAGATTCATGGCTTGCTATACACCCTGCTTAGTAAATATTCATTTCTTTTTTTCCCAAAAAGTACATAAGGCAAAAATTTAATCTTACTATCCTAAGAGGTTCATATCATTTCTTTTTTTTTTTTTTTGAAGATTTTATTTATTTGACAGAGAGAGACACAGCGAGAGAAGGAACACAAGCAGGGGGAGTGGGAGAGGGAGAAGCAGGCTTCCCGCAGAGCAGGGAGCCCGATGCTGGTCTCGATCCCAGGACACACGCTTAATGACTGAGCTACCCAGGTGCCACGGTTCATATAATTTCTTAACTCCAGTGTGAGATTTCAACTGTGCATCTCAGAATATCTAAGCACAAGGGATAGGAATGGAAAGAGGTAGACCGACTGGGGCATAAAAAGTAACTAATGAGAAAACCTCAAATTTGTTATCTAAACAGCTGCGGTATTTATTTTATAATTTGAGATTTTATTAAAGGAAAATGTAAGTTTTTAAAAAATCAACACCCATTTTTTATAGAAGTATAATTAACATACAATGTTATATTAGTTTCAGGTGTACAACAATTCTATACATTACTCAGTGGTCACCACAGTAGCAGAGTGTGAGTTTTTAAACCTTCATCATAGGTGACATGGGTTTATAAGTAATAAGAAACACTAACAGAAATCAATACGTAGTTTGTGGAGTTTCTAGATCCGTTTCAAAGAAAATGAAGACAACGAAGAGAATCTACCAATGTGAAGGGAGTCACAGATTCCCTAGAATCACCAAACTAATCACAAAACTAATTTTCAAAGTGGGTCTTCTGGGTGGAAACCCCTGCCTGCCAAAGGGGGTGGGAGGACAACAGGATTCATTAATGGGTGGTGCTTTGTAAGCGGGACAATCTGTATTCTCATTCCAGGAGCTTTGCCCCAAGTTCCATATCTCTGGGCTTCCATCAGAATTCCATACTACACAGCCAACTATCCTTCATACATTATCCCCAGTTGTATTGATTTTTAAAACACCAGAGCAGAAAGCACCCAACAAGTAAACTAACCCAAGATTCTAGAAGAAAACCAGCCCAGAGATAAGCAGTAACTTATTCAAAGTCACATAAATGATATAAGTAAATTGCCAGGCCTGGAAGTCCATATCTGCTCTTTTCAGTGGATCACAC
This sequence comes from Mirounga angustirostris, assembly GCF_029215605.1. Lineage (NCBI taxonomy): Eukaryota > Metazoa > Chordata > Mammalia > Carnivora > Phocidae > Mirounga > Mirounga angustirostris. Next base: position 9,732,706 of record NW_026991711.1, on the reverse strand, counting down.
TCCATCCCCACCTTAGCCTTAAAGACCAACTCAGAGGGTGTTTCTCCATGGGTCACTCAAATGCGTCTGGGATTTCATAAAAAGTCACTTAGACTTCCAACAATAAGGAATTTGCTAAATAAATTACATAAAACCTATATGCTAAACCAGTTGACCCATAAAAAATTATATCCTAGACTATTTTGCAGCATGTGAAGAAGTTTATGATATATTGTTTGAAAAGCAGGCTACAAAAGGTGGTTATGTTATGATGCAAATATTTGTAAATATAAAAGAAGGAGTATGGTAGGTTATACACTATAATACTAACAACCATTAACTCTAGGTGTTCATATTGCAGGTGAATTTGTAGTTTGCTATGATTTCCATATGTTCTTCAAAAGTATGTATTATTTTTGTAACTATGAGAGAGGAAGTAACAGTTGGATAGCAAGTAAATATTCCTGCAAGTAAATATTCTGAGCCTTTTCCGATCCTTTGTTCTTGGTTTTCTCCCTTTTTCCTTGACCCTGATCTCTCCCAAGATTTTCATTCCTGAGTCCCCTGATAACTGCTTTCCACGTTTCTGAATACAAATGCTTATACTGACCTTCAGGTTAGCCACATACTACAGCTCTGACCTCAGCGGAGCACAGTGTCCTAGAATCAACTGAAATCATGAGTGAGAAGCTAGGGCTGAAGATGAAGGCTGGTAGGTCACCTATGTGCAGAAAACAGCAGAAGCCAAGAGAACAAAAAGCCAAGGAATTCTTAGAGGGCTAAGAGACTAGAACAGACATTCAAGGCTGGAGTTTAGGGAGAGAGTCATCATTTGGGATTGGGATAAAGAAATGAGTCAGGAAAACAAAGAGAAAAACCAGCAAAAAGTGTTCTTATGAAAACCAAGAAAGATCAACAGTACTGAATGCTGCTTATTTATATGTAGTAGTAGTAGAATCAGGACAATTAAAAAATAAGTTGAAAACATTTAAAAATAAGGAATGATGGCCAAAAGATTGTTTTGATTATTTAAGAACATAGAAGAGAAATTCCAGGGAAAGGGACACACTGAAAAATTTCCATATGTTGTCTTTATGATTACAAATGAGAATCTTCACCCTAAACATAATACCTGGTTCCAGAAGAAGGATTAAATCCAGGAAAGAAACTTTGTCTGTCATGGATGCTCATGAAGGAAGCCTTACGACAGAAAAACCAGCAAGCATTAGGCTCAAAGTCATTTGGAAACCCATACATTGGATCATGGAGATTCTAATGCCAGATATTTCATTGTAAAGATCAGTCTTAAGGGTAATGAGAGACTATGGAAATACAATGCTAAGCTAAGAACATTCATAGTTTGAGGCCATGGACCACAATCTAAGCTTCGTTATATCAAAGATGTCATAACTGTATGGTGACTAACATAATATAATAAAATTAAATTAAATTAAAAAAAAGATGTCATAAACAAGTGGCTGTTTTCCATTCCAAAATTTGCCTTTCTTTTGTTAATATGGGCATAGGAGGGGCGCCTGGGTGGCTCAGTCGTTAAGCGTCTGCCTTCGGCTCGGGTCATGATCCCGGGGTCCTGGGATCGAGTCCCACATCGGGCTCCCTGCTCTGCGGGAGGCCTGCTTCTCCCTCTCCCACTCCCCCTGCTTGTGTTCCTGCTCTCGCTGTGTCTCTCTCTGTCAAAAAAATAAATAAAAAATCTTAAAAAAAAAAAAAATATGGGCATAGGAACAATTGGAAACACAGTAACAATTAGAACATAGAAAACACCCTAGTGCTAAGAAACACAGGAAGGAGATGCATGACTTCTCCTGGACCAGCTTTCTTCTGTTTCAAAAATGCCAATCTCTAGCTGAGACCAGTGGATTTGTAAAATGTTTCCAATGCCCATGTGCGGAGCCAAAATAGACATTACACTCAGCAAAGAAACCGAAGTCACCATCCTGCTAGTGATCAGTTGGAAAACAGAGCTCAGTGTTTCAACTCACTGTCCTGTGCTTTTGTTGTCCCCAATGTCCCCTCTGCTTCGTCGCTCCTCTCCCTAGAGAGTTCACTGTATGTTACCCCACTGACAGAAAAGCTGCCAAGTTGAATCATACTGAGTCTCAGATTTCATTGGGGAATTTGTAGGCCTTGCTTTTTGCATTGACTGGCATTATTCGAGCAAAGGTATCTATGTAACATATTCGCTCCTCAGGTTAGAAGATAAAGCATCCAGCGCCTTCAGCAAGGGGAAAAGGATTATACCTGAAAAGGAGCTAGATCTATTCCAGACATTTCTATGAGTCTGGTTATGCTTGGGGAGAGAAAAGAGATGAGTCACTTTAGATCGTTATTTATGTTTATGTGATTCAACACAGGAGTAAAACATAGTTGTTTCATCAGATCAGGTGTGGATACGTCAAGTTTGCCAATGTACAGACCAAGTCCTGGCATAAACAGATGTTTGACCTGGAACCTTTTGGAAGCAGTGACCCTTTGGCCAAAGTATCCCCTAGTCTCCATCTGAAGGCCTGTCAACTTCAGCAGTGTTCTCCCTCCTTGACAAGTATCTATCTGTATTCATGGCCCCTCCCTGCTTTGATTAACCTCATGAACTCAGGACTTGAGGGTCATCCCTCAGTAATGATCTCGGCTGATTTGCCTTTGGAGAAACAAGCATTTATCAGCCGCATCAATTCCTTTCCAAAGAAGATACTGCATTAGAATGTCAGGCAATGAATGATGTTTTGGCATTTTGGACACTTGATTTCATTTATTCCTGGGATTTATTCTAAGGAAGCAATCCAAAATTTAATGCAAATTGGGCACGTTTTGCTTTACAATCTATTTTCCACAGTTCTTATATCCATTTAGGGACTCCGTAATAAAAATCTCCACATAGATACATAATCAGATGCAAATAAGCCGAAGAAATGATGATTTTGCTTTTGAATTACAGCGTTCTCTATGCAAATAGTAGCTTTTAAACTCACACAGAGCTTTCTCTGTTTAATGCCGACACCATACAAAATATCTTAATGTGGCCTCAGCTTCAAGATTTTTTTCTTATCATCTTTTTCTTTACACATAGCAGGAACAATATCAGCCCGCTGATCTTTCCAATATGCTGTGTGTCTTTTTTCTGATTGGTTTTTGAAGGGCAGTACACATCAGCACATGCCCTATCCAGGTGACTTGACTAAAAACAATATTTACAAAGATGACTCCTAATTAAGAGTTCTAAAGCTTGCTGAAAAAGGACATCAGATGGCACACCTTTTCCATGGCTTCTCATCATTAACCAAACTTGAAAAGCTTTACGTTGTGAATTACAATCTTAAAAACTAACTTATAAAATGCATTATGCAGATATAACGTATGAGATAAATGTCAGTCATTCCTGACAGATTATTCCTGTTATTTTTTTTTTTAAGATTTTATTTATTCATGTGAGACACAGAGATACAGAGAGAGAGAGAGAGAGAGAAAGCATGAGCAGGGAGAGAGGCAGAGGGAGAGGGAAAAGCAGGCTCCTCGCTGAGCCAGGAGCCCTATTTGGGGCTCGATCCCAGGACCCTGGGATCATGACCTGAGCTGAAGGCAGACGCTTAACCATCTGAGCCACCCAGGCGCCCCCAGATTATTCCTGTTATAACTTGTAATCGATTTGGAGAAATGAACCAACTTTTATCTCTCTCAAAATTTTAGGTAAAACCTTTGCATACTAAAACCACCATTATAATCACCTAGAAGATAAATGATAGCTTGTTCCTGAACTTGCAATTCTATTGGGTATTTGTATTATATTTGTAGTAATTACAACAACCACTGTTGTTTATGTATAAAATATAAATTAGCTAAAATGTGCTTCTCCAATTGTCCATCTACCCTCAATTTACTGACACCCAATGGTTAAGCACAAGGTACAAGTTCTTAGTGCTAAGAGGGGTTCTAAAAACAAATGAGACATATTCTGTCAACAGAATTGGGGAAAATGCAATGAGGGAAGCAGAAGAAAGCGTACACATGAATTCTCTGTACTATCTGCAATTTTGGGTAACCCTGAACTTATTCCCTAATAAAAAGTTTATCAAAAAAATCTTATTGGAGGGGGCACCTGGGTAGCTCAGATGGTTGAGCATCTGCCTTCGGCTCAGGTCATGATCCCAGGATCCTGGGATTGAGTCCCGCATCGGGCTCCCTGCTCAGTGCAGAGCCTGCTTCTCCCTCTCCCTCTGCCATTCCCTCTGCTTGTGCTCTTCTATCTCTCTGTCAAATAAATAAATAAAATCTTTTAAAAAAAATCTTATTGAAGGTATAAGATACTGGTTTTCCCTACTATTTGAAAGTAGAGTGTTCCTATGAAACCTTTTGTAAGCCAAAATGGTGTAAAGCAAAGAAGCAATTACCATTTCGTAAAAGCGAAAATCCTCCTTGGATTTTTTTGGGTGAGTCAAAACAGGTACTAATGTAGGTCTTTCATAAAAGCAAAGTGGCATAATGTGAACTTGTAAAACGACAGGTATTATATGCAATTATAAAGAGGTAGGACTGAAAGACAGCTGAGGAAGGTTAATATATGGTGGTTGTACCTAACTGATTAATCAGTTACATTGGCAGTGGGTGCTGGCAAAGCTTAGGGCAGGTCAGCCAGTGAAACACATTCTAGATTTTTATTATTAGATTTTAGTAGTAACTTTTTTATTTGGGAATAAGTTCAGGTTTACAGAAAAGTTTCAAAACTTTACCATGTGAGGGCATCTATTTTCAATCCATTACAATTGTGTTGTGGAACTCTGGGGGAAAAAAACCCGATTTTACAAATACCACAAGTTATTATAAAAATTTTATAGAAGTTCACCTTTTCTAAAAGGTGGTTCCCCCTTACTCTACCTAAATGCAGAAACAAACCAAAAGTAGCCAAACTGAATTTTGTAATTTATAGGCTTTTTAATATCTGAAATCAGCCCAAATAAATAATCAAAAAACTTGGAAAATACCAGGGTCTGAAATATGAGTCACAAAATCTTACTTCTGAGGGGTGGACAAATACCATTAGTTTAAATAGAAATTAATTTCCTAAAAAACTTAGGATACTTAAACAAAGAGTTTTCAACTATAATTCCCAGTGCAGCTATTTCAGCTAACAAATCCTTTTTGATTTGTTTTAGAGGAAACAAAAAGCAAGAAAGGAAGAAAGGTTCTCATGAATAATGATGACCTTAGGTTTCACTCTCTCTGAATCCCAAGATGGTCAAAACTGGATTCAATGCACAGGATACAGTGTCTGTGTTCAATACCTCTGAGGCAATATTAATAAGTTTTGCTTTGAGGCAAATGTGAAGAGCCATGAGTATGTTTATAATATAGTATAGATGTAAGAAGTAGGACACAGGTAAAGATGGGTCAACTGTGAAACTATGAGCATGTTTCTGAACTGGCAGTGAGTGAATAGTAAGGTGCCTATCGTGGTTGGATGGGGAGAGCTGTGTCCCATCACTTCTCTGATGCTATCCAACGGGTAGGGATATTCAATGACTCAGTGACTTTATTCCTTTATCTGTCAAACAGGGTTAATCAAACTCTTCCTGCCCATCAAGTTGTGCTGCAGTGAAATGCCAAAGAGTTCACCTCTGTGGGGTAACACCCTAAAGAGGTAAAACCTAGGAAAATGCCTGTGATTTTGTGATTTTTTTCATAATAACGACAGGTGGTTATTGATCTTTTACTCTATACTGTGATATTCCAAGGACATGATCCTCCTGGTAATGTACCTGAGTTAATATAATAGTAAGAAAGCTGTAAAGAGGTACCATTGTACTTCTAAGACATCTCATTATCTGTTAGAATAAACTGGGGCAGAAGAAGATAAAAGAAATCAGGGAATCAGGATATAGAACAATGAGACTTGGATCCCACTTAGGATCAAGTTAAGAGAGGAGACCAGACTACAGGTCACAAGTGAGTCATCCTATCTCCCTGCATCTGTGCTTGTAATTTATGTTGCAATTACCACAAAAATAAAGAAGTCAATTTCCTAGTTAAGACATCCTCCAATTCCATTTTATGAGACAGCACTTTCATGACCAGGCAAGAGAAAATTACAAGAAAATCATATTACCAATTGTCATCTAATTGGTGTATATATGCTGGGTATGCACTAGTTTCTGGGGACTCTAGTACAAATCTTTCATTAGTTAAAGCTATGGAATGGTCTTCTGATCTATCTATCTTGAAAATATATTGATCCATTCTTCACAGCCCAAAACTGGTCAACTTATTATTTCCCAAGTTAGGGAAGGCCTCTTTAAATCACTCCATCATTTCTGGTGAATGTCCACTTGATGAACAGGCCTCAGTGCTGAATGGCACTATTCTGCACTTCCTGAGGTTTTTAAATTTTTTTCTTTATTTTGGCATTACATAAGTATTGCCATTAATCTGTGCATATTTTAGTACAGGTGCTAGAAAGACCTGCCATTTTACACTGGGAAAATACAACAATGCCGATGCTTAATAATGTAAATGTCCCATTGCCCTTAGGTCACACATTAGGACAACAGACTGCCTTTCAATAGCAAGATGATTGTTATCTTTCTCAGACCTTCCCATATGATGATTTGATTGCTCTATTGACCAAAGAAAATATGAATATGGATGTAAATGTTAGTGTTTGGTAGAATATGAACAAATGTTCTCTTGAACTTGTTATGGGAACTCACCTATTTAATATAAATCAAACACATTTTCAGAAGGGAGATTTGAGACCAGTGAAACTGATATGCAGTCACAACCTAATTCAGTTGTTGGGTCGAAAAGATTGAGAGTCATTTGTCAGTTATCTCTGCTGTAGGGTTTAATTTTACAAATTCTAGATCTATATTACATCATCAGTGAGTATCAGACATATCAACCCTGAGCTGCGAAAACTAATTGAAAATTTAGACCAATTTGAATATTTGTTAGTTGTGAGGACAGAATTACAAAAAAAAAAAAAAATTCCTCTGTTAATACAAAAGCCATATGTGTTCTTTGAAATAAAAGTGAAAGAATAGATTAATGAGGAAAAAAAACATAGTTCCATGTATATTATATTTTTAACACTTTGTTGTATATTCTTTCATACCTTTACCACATATACTTGTGTGTGTATAAGATCATGCTGGATATTATATTTTAACTCCCTTTTAATAATATATTCTAAGCATCTTTCCATGTAAACAACTTAGATAGATGAATAGGTAGATAGATAGATAGATAGATAGATAGATAGATAGATAGATAGTTACAACATCATTATTGTTGACTAAATAACATTCTATTCTATTGGTTAATTTTCCAACCAATTTTCTATTGTCAATTAATTGAAGTTTATTCTTTATGAGTTTGATGTTCATGAGTTTGTGTTTTCATAGACATTGCAATAAACATTTGTAGTTACACTGTATATATGTTTCAAATTATTTCTTTAGGATATGATTTTAGAAATAGAAATTTTGGTCAAAATAGATGTTCTTTAAATATTTTTATAAAGATTTCAAAATCGACCTTCAAAAAGTTTCCACCAATTTACACATCTATCATTAGGATAAGAGTTTTAAAAACTAGTTATAGCTTGCTTTAACATTCTAATACATTAATAATATTAATAAAAGATTCAACTTGTTTATAATTAAATGTACCATTAACCAATTACCAGATTTGTAAAGGAAGTGAATCTAAACAAATAAGTATCCCATCTTCTCTTTTCCTCTCCTTCCCCAATACATACACTACGTAAGATAAAGCTTATAAGCCAAGTTTTCCAAAGCCAGACAGAGAACACCGATCCGTTCCAATTCTTTATAGAAATGCTGCTAAAGTTGACCACAAAATTTGAAAATCTAAAAGTTCTTAAATTTTGAGTGATTAAAAAATATACCCAAAATGAGATGGAGGAAAGAGTCAAATAGTTCAAAAATTAAGCAGCAGTAGAGAAAAAGAAGATGGTACGGCTGCTACCTCAGGGTCCAATTTAGTTACTTTCACACTTTAAATGAACCATCTCTTTTTACTAAATACATGGTTGAAATAGCATAACTCTTCACTTCAGTTTAGAAACAGAACATTCCCTCACAGTGGGTTTATATTATATAACAGGTTAGAAACAAAATAAAATTGATGTGAAGTCATTAAACCAAACAGTTAAAATGGCAGATGGCACCAGGCATGAAGGGAGGGGCCATTTCTACGAAGAGGGAAGGAGTCTCGAGGACAACTTCAACCTGGTTCAATCTACATTCCAGAGCACAGAGATGTACACATTCCACAGAGAGAACACAAATGGGTCTAATCAACAAGTGCCCTGCCCAGAATCTATTTCTTCTCAGGTGTAAACTTGGAGAAGAAAAGGAAAGTGTGTTTATCTTTTATAAAAGAGTTTAATTCATTTACTTATGTATACAATAAGCATTTTCTAAGCACTTTTTTATATTTCCAGTGCAGAAGGAAAGGAGATCCTGAGGAAATACCATATCTCCATGTGTGGAAGACGCTAGGTTTTAAAATTAAGAAGACCTAAGGCCAAACCTTGGTTCTACCACTTACTAATCATAATACTTGCATATGTTAACTTCTCTCAATTTCAACTTTCTCTTTTGCAAGATAACAATGATAATAACAATGCTTTCCTTGCAGAATTACTGTATTATAGATAATGCATCCAGTACAGGGTACAATAGTGAAAGGAAATAATGAGACAGCATGTCAGAGTGACAACCACTTGCTAAATTTCCATCATCTGTGGGCGGGGATGAAGGATAAGAAAATGTGGAGAAAAGCATACTTAAGAAAATCAAAGTGGGTTTTTGTTCTCTTAACATTGCATATATAAATCAAAGTATGCTAAATTTGAGAAGTGAATATACTTAGACCAAGTTTTCTATTTTAATAATGTCATTCTTCATTTTTGTGTATTATTTTGGTGATGTGCCCTTTACAAGAAGCTGAGAGTCCCATCTCCATGGGAACACAGTTTAAAGACTTGAAGACATCGTCTTTATTACAGTGCATTTTTTTTTGGAAATCATTTAGAATGGCATTATTAAACGTTTTATTAATTGCTTAATTGTTCATTATATTCTCCTAAATACTATATGGAGAGAATTACTGTGATAACATACCTTGATCTTTCTTTCAAGGAGCTTCCAATTAGATTTACCTAACACATTAAAAACCCTCACCTACAATCCCCACTTATTCCCTCTTCTTAGCTTCTCAATACCCAGGAGAAAGACAAGACTTAGATATAGTTGCTTTACTATGAGTATTACTATGAGTAAATATGAGTATTTAGCTTAGTCACAGAACTTAAAGACCAGCCCAAACAAACATGGGCAAGATTACTTCAGGATGTTTTTTAAAAGATGTTTTGCTCTCCAGATAGTGGGAATCATAAAACAATGTTTCTGGAAAGACCAGAGTAGTGTGAAGTCTTCGATTGCCTAACTTTCCAAGCATTTTCTGGGCGATATGACTGGGCTTACAGATCCTATAAATACCCATCTCCAATTCACCATCTGCCAAAGAAATATATTTCCTGCACCTGAATTAAATGGAGAATAGCCTCCCTAAAAAAAAAAATGGATTAAGCAAATCATCTATCTTCAGCTGTCACTCACAACTTTTTTCATGAAGGGTAATTCATGGCAATGTGTTTACTTTTTTCTTGCCTCCAAAAACAAATATTGTCTGTTGAGATTTTTCTAGGTTTAGTTTGGAGACCAAATCTGGACCAGGGATAAAATATTCATCATAGTTTATGCTGCTGTAGGGGAGAAAAGTTTGCCACCCCAAAACATGTCTTTTTGACATGTGAATTATTTTACGCTAATTATTTTTAAGAAACAGATAATCAAGAAGCATTTATTTCTGCCTCCCCCACAAATGCCTAGAAGAATTTGGATAGAGGACCTGTTTCAGGAAGGGAGCTATTACTACAGATAATGGTAGTATAATATGAACTAGGTGAGGTAGACAGGGAGGAACTTAGCAAAGTCTGTTTGTTAAAATTCCTGTCTATGTCGTTTTGTTTCTGGATGACCCCAGACCCCTACTCACTTCTCCTTAGTTCAGAAGGACATATATATCTCATTTTGCCTGTATTTGGAATCTCTCTCATTTATGTGGATTCCCTATAAATATGTAATTAAATCTGATCTATTTCATGTCAATTTAATTCTTAGACCAGCCAGAACCTTGAAGAGTAAAGAAAAAAATTCTTCTCTCCAACACTGCTACTAGAAGAAATATCACATTAAGACTTGAACAATCTCTAGCCATTTAGTGTAAATTAACTCATCAGTTTGCCTGTCTAGTGATCTGACAGTGCTCTGTGCAACTGGATAGGAGACAAGGATGTAAGGATAAAGAAAAGACCACAGCTTCAGCCTCTGGATTTATGCGGGAAGTGCCAACTCTGATTTCTTTTATGCCATCACGCTGACCTTCAACGTTGGGCAGATCCTGCTCATCTCGGATTACTTCTATGCCTTCCTGCAGCACGAGTACTACCTCACCCATGGGCTCTGCTTGACTGCCAAGGACGGCACAGAGGCCATGCTTGTGCTCAAGTAGGTCTGGCTGGGCCCAGGGCTGCATGGACTTCAGTGGGTGGAAGGGCCAGGAGCTGGGCCCAGCCCTCGAGCCGGAGTTGCCAGCAGAGGAGTTCTCAGGCAAATGAGGTTTGAGTCCAGGGTTCCATAGCTCTGGCACCAGAGGGGAACTGGGGCTGGCAGCAAGGCCAGTGGGGAGTAACCAGGAGCACCTCCCCTTGGACCCCCACTCTTTTGGCTCTGCAGACCAGGGAGCCCCCTCCGATGCTGGATAGGGGAAGAAGCAGGGGAGCAGGATTTGTTAGGTTGTGGCTACTTAATAAATGTTTTTTTGTTATGAAATCTAAAAAAAAAAAAAAAAACAACTCAGTGCCATGAGTATTATAAAAATTAAAATTTCACTATAATCATATTTCTCATTCTTTGTACTTGAGTTTGGAAAGAGAAACTGAGGTCTTTGATGCTAATGTGATAAGTAGTTACTCTCATAATAATTTAGATCTCTTCGCAAGGCACTGTTATTTCTCGGCCTCTAAGAAACTTTTCTCTAGATTGTTTTGTCTGCATGTGGAGGGCTCATACACACCCTCCTGCCAAAGCTAGTGATCTGGTAGGAAGTAGTGGTAGTCACAGTCAGGGTAACGCAAGACAAACATGCAATACTTGATTAAAAACAGGCAGGACATAATATCAGATTGTTTCATAGTATATTGGTGTTTGCAGTGAAATAAAATTGTCTTAAGGGCAAAGAAAATAAACTAAGTTAAACAGATTAAAAATAGAGTCATGTGGTACCATAATGGCCTGGGTTTTCAGAACTCAATAAAGTTAAGATGGTAAGAGAAAAAAGAGGAAGCACTCCCGATCTGGGGTTCATGAGGACACAGAGAAAGAAACTCATCTGTGGCACCATCTCCCTTTCAATTTCCAGCCTCTCTCTCCTGGGCAGCAGTTCTGCTTCTTCCATGAGATCTACCTCTTCTAGGTGCCCCATCCCACTTAGTAAGCCCTCTCTGCTTATTCTCTCAAAGAAATGCCAAGTAATCAGCTATTGATTTCATATAAGTTAAGGTGATAATGGTATGAGGAGTCACTCCCTCAAAGTATTTTATCATTCCTTTCAGGAGAAGAATACAGATATTAAAACAGAATCGCTTGAAAACACGCCTACCCAAAAACCTGCATGTGGATATATAGCAACTTTATTCATAACTGCCAAAATCTAGAAGCAACTAAGCTCTCCTTTAATAGGCAAATGAATAAACTATGGTACATTCAGACAATGGAATATCATTCAGTGTTAAAATTAAATGAACTATCATGGAAGGAAACTTAAATGCATATTACTAAGGGAAAAAAAGTCAATCATAAAAGCTTACATATATATGATTCCAACTATATGAAATTGTGAAAAAGACAAAATTATGGAGACAGTAAAAAGATCACTGGTTTCCATGGGTGTCCAGTGAGGGAAGATGAATAGATGGAGCACAGAGGATTTTTAGGGCAGTGAAAATACTCTGTATGACACCATAATGATGGATACATGTCATTAAACATTTGTCCAAATTCACAGAATATGCAACACCAAGAGTGAACCCTAATGTAAACTATGGACTTTGGATAATTATATGTATCAATGCAGGTTCGTCAATTGTAATAAATGTACCACTGTGGTGAGGGATGTTGATAATGAAGGAGGCTATGCATGTCTGGGGGCAGAGTGTGTATAAGAAATCTCTGTACATTCTGCTCAATTTTGCTGTGAACCTAAAACTGCTCCCAAAAGATAAAATCTTAATAAAAACATAGAAAAAAACCATAATCATAAGCATGGGGATGAAGAAGGAGGAGGAGAAGGGAAGAAAAGAAAGAAGGAGAAAAAAATATTAAAAATTTTATTAGCCCTCCATTCCTGGAATTTCCAACTTAGTTGTGCTAAACTTTTTAATTTTTACAAATTGGCTAATCATAAGCTTTTCTGAGAAAACTATGGGGGAAAAATGTCAAAAATGCAGATACTTCAAGAAATATTACTGATTGCACCTATTACAAGTTTTCTAAGGATCATCTTCTTGGAAAGAAACACTCTCAAATGGTACCTTAAGTTTCTGTCACAAATTTTGATATGCTCACAAACTCTCTGCTATCCTGCTATGGAGCTGTTTGAAATTTTCCACTGAAACATGAATTTATAAATAAACAGGTTCTTAGGCCCAAAGGAATTGTGCAATTCTTGAATTACAGATTCCACCAACTACATAATTTGACAACTTAAATGCAATGAGCTTAGATTTAGCCATCTTCCCTCCTAATCCCACTGCAGAAATGCAAATTTGCTTAGAAGGAATTATTTTTGACATCTTTTTGTTTCATACTTTTGTTCATCTTTTGTTCCCTACTACATACCAGGCACTGTCATATATGCCATTTTATCTTGCCCTTAGGACAACTGTTTCAGGTCAAAATGTGATGAGACTTACTTGGAGTCTAATAGCTTAATCAGATTTAGAAAAGAGGTCTCCCAACAGAAAGGGCATAAAGGAAGATAAATAGCTAATATCTACTGAATACCTTCTATATGTCAAGTATTTTTAATGTAATAATGATTTTAATCCTCACAACAATTTTATTAAGCATCTATAAAAGTTCCATTGTAAATATGAATAAATGTGGCACAGAGTAGTTAAGAAATGTATCTAAGGTCAAAGAGCTAGATGGTAGAGCCTGGATTTGAACCCCAGCAGTCTGACTCCAGAATCACCACACATACTGCACTTAATACCAAAACATATGAGTGAAAAGAGAAAAACACAAGTCAATAGTGAACATCTAAATATACTGTACTGATTTCAAAACTTTCTCCTTTTCTCTTATTTTCCAACTTTTTTGGGGGTGGGGGTGTTGGCTGACAGAAGTAGAATGCAAAAAGCAACTTTTAATTTTTTAAATGAAACATTTCTTTTCACCAGTTTAACAGCTTTATAAAATTTAGTGTAATCTTAGTTATGTATAGATCGATCATCTCAATAATGCATGTACAAATTTGAAAGTCCTAGGAAAGAGTCCTTTCTAGCACAGCAAGGAGTCAGTAAGAGAGGAGCTGTCAGATTCAGTGGCAAGACATGCTCTTTGTAAACCTGTCTTGTGCTGCGTTCCAGTACATGGGCTCACACGCTGTGGGCCTTTATTAACGCCGCGTTCTCCTCTGAGCGAGAGTGTTATGGTCTACAAAGTGGAAATCATAATGTCATATGGCTGTTCACAGAACAAAATGAGATCATATATTCAAATGCACTTCAAAAACCATCATATACAATAAAATGTTGAAACATTGTTGTAAGTATTAAGATTGTCTCCTATAATGTCTTTAGCATTCTCACCGAGACTGGTAATAACAACCAGCCCTAACAGAGAAGCTTGAAATACAGCTAATCTCTCCGACAAAGTTGTTCTGTTAGACCAGAAATTCAGATTAGAAGTTGTAAAGTTGGTTACAGTATCTATTCCAGGTTTTAAACTCTAAATAAATCATGTATTAGGAGAGAATGTATAAATACAACAATCTATAAATCATGGATTAAGGAGAAAATGTATAAACACAATATCTATGATTTATACAAAAATATAGATCACCTATTCACTGAAAATGTGATAATGCTTTAAACAAAAATAAGTCAACTTCTACAAATTCCAGGAGTCTTCAAACTCTTTAATATGTGACTATGCATTGTGAATCAGAATGGAGTGGGGAGAAGAGGGAGAAGAATAAGAGGAAGAGGGGGAAAGCAAAAGGAATAAGGTAGGCTAGGTAAGAGAAACTGATATGGTGTACAGAATTCCTCAAACTTAACATCATGGTTGCTCAGAGAACCATGTCCCTCCATTAGCAATGAACATTGTGAAGTACCATTATATAGCTAAGTGTAAAAACTAGTCAAAAAGTCATGAAGGATGTGTGTGTGTGTGTGTGTGTATGAGATACCTATATCTCATGGCAAATGCATTTACTTGGATCCCAGGTCAACTAAAGCAAACAAAAATAATGAACAATGCAAAGAGGTTGATCATCAAAAAGTAATTTATATATATATTTTTATTATGTTCTGTTAATCACCATACATTACATCATTAGTTTTTGATGTAGTGTTCCATGATTCATTGTTTGCGTATAACACTAAGTGCTCCATTCAGTACGTGCCCTCTTTAATACCCATCACCAGGCAGTAATTTATATTTAATTAAACCAAGAGCTACATTCTTCACCTCTTTTCTCAGTCTATAAAAGTTAGCAATTTGAATTTTAAAAATAAATAAAATGCCTGTTGATGATTCAAAAATGTAAGCCTTCATTTTCTCTTGTATGACAATTCATTTTATAAGGTTATGATTATATCATAATAAGAACAGCCAAAAAACACAAATAAAATATCACAATCTTGGGGTTTTTTTAAGATTTTATTTTTAAGTAATCTCTACACCCAATGTGGGGCTCAAACTCACAACCCGGAGATCAAGAGTTGTATGTTCTACCTACTGAGCCAGCCAGGTACCACTCACAATCTTCTTTAAAAAAAAAAAGAAAAATTGCAATTGCCCTTGATTCTTTGTAGCAAAATATGGAAAGAAGTCATAATTTAGAAAAGCCAGTATGTGTAAAATAGGGTTGAAGGGCAGAGCCACTAAAAAAAAAAATATATATATATATAAATATATTTTTTTTTCCTACTAAACGTCATAATGAGGACTCCAGCAAAATCTGGTCTTTGTTTACATCTCAAACAACTTTTATTCACGAAATATTTATTCATTCCCTACTTTGTGCTAAACAGTAAAGGTTTCTTCTTTGGTATTATCATAAGATTTTTTTTTTAACCCATAAACTTACATTAATCATCACAGGCCCCATAATTACAAACAGTTGGATTCCAGAAGACTCACAGTGGAAGAATAAGTTCAAAAAACAATTACCTTTAAGCCTAGCAATAAAAATATGTGCTATCGATTTACATTAATGGGTCTGCTTTGTCATGGTTCTTATGCATAGAAGGTCTTTAAAATACATTATTTTGAAGGGAATTTGTGATAGGCTGTTTCTAAGTTTTTTGTCCCTGGATATGGCATATGGGCTGATTATCACAGATTTCTGTGTGCACATCAAATATGGAGACAAAGTATGTCCAGGTCAAAAACATCCTGTGGGGTCAGGGCCTGGAGGATGGTGTGATAGGAATACCACCACCTACTTTTATTTATTTATTTTTTTTTAGATTTTATTTATTTGCCAGAGAGAAAGAGAGAGAGCACAGCAGGGGGAGTGCCAGGCAGAGGGAGAAGCAGGATCCCTGCTGAGCAAGGAGCCGGATGCAGGACTCAAACCCAGGACCCTGGGATCCTGACCTGAGCCGAAGGCAGACACTTAACCAACTGAGCCCCCCAGGCATCCCTACCACCTGCTTCTGTGCTATTTTCCAAAGGACCTGAGGCAGCGCTCTTAATAAAATTAAAAGCTCAATGCATGTTGTTATCTGAATGGAAACAAATTTGACTAAGAAACACAATTTGCATTTCTCCCCACAAAGACTCTGAAAATAGTCTTAATTCAAGTTTATTTTTTTCAGCTTCAATAGCAATCTCAGCAAGAAGGGTACTATCTTTTCAAAATAATTCACCAAAACAAATAGAAATATTCTTTCAAATTTGATACTTCATTAGTCCTCAAAACTGAGCTGTTAGAATGTAGAACTATTAGTCCCTCATTCCAAAGCTTCCTCTGAAAGGCAGTTATATGGATTTTGGCATAAATAATATATTTTCTCAGTAAAAGAAAATGAAATCCATTATTGTCATGAATAACAATTATCATTTGAGTGGCCAAGATAAGTCTAGGTAGCATTTTAAGTATTTAAGTGAATTAGTTCATTTAATCATAAAAATGACCCTAAGAGGTAGTTCAGGTTTGATCTATATAGTTCCCATCTTACGGTTGACAAAAGTGAGGTATAAGGAGGATAAGGAAAACTCTGTATTCTCTCTTCCCACATCATAATGTGCATGACTGCACCTACTTAGAAATTTTAACTGACCTACTATTAGGATAATTTGAAAATGCTTTTGAGTTTTAAGTATAATGCAAAATAAACACGTGAAAGCTGACAAGTTGAACAAGGCCTCCTAGAAGAAACAGGGAGCCATGTGAGCGGACTGAGGTTAATTATTGCCACAGCTGGTTTTCCTAGGAATTTTCATTATTGGACCAAAATCTATACACATCCATAGGCCCAAATAATGGCATGGCCTGTATTGCATCCGGTTCAGAACCAGATAAAAGCATGAATTATCTTCAAATATGGCAGCTCCTTTTAGAGTTGGTACATCCGAATCGGTCGTGGGATATACAGAAGTTTAGACTCCCAAGGAATTCTAGATGTGCTGAATCAGAACCTCCAACTATGGGGCTTACACATGTACGTTTTACAAATATCCAAAATGAGTTTCATCCTCAAAGCAGAGAATATGTACCATTATAATTTGCCACATTGAAATGTTTCCTTATGTACCAATCCTCTACAAATGCAAGATGCTAAGAGAATAACACTAAGGTCTGACTCAATGAAGACATTTTGCAAGGCATTCCAATATGCTTAGCTCTGCAATGAGCCAACCTGACACAGCCATGATAATTCTGAGACTATAATTAGTTGGTCAAACCCTTTCCTCATTCCCTAACCCCTCTCAGTCTTGAACTTGAGCTCCAAGTGAATTAGAGGCCATCCAACCTTCCTCAGGAGAGGACATCAGTAACTCTTACCTTACAACCCAGTAGGATTTATGATTCATTTCTGTTGCTCCATGCACCTGATAAATACAGCTCTGCTGATCCTCCTTCCAGGCATGAGCATGGCATCTTATGTGCCCAATCATCTGCCTTCCTCTGCTGGTTAAGACTTTCAGGAACCTGGATCCCTTTCTATAGAGTCTTTTGTGCCAACCTTGTGCCTGTCTCCTTGATTCCTATGAGAGATAAACATCCCATCTTTTCCTCATGGTCCTGCCTGTCTCTTGGAGAAGTTATAACTTGCTTAAATTCTTACAAGGAATAAATTACAGAGCAGGTATGCAAATTCAGGTCTCTGATTCTAAAAGTCAAACTCTTTCAATTTTTATGCCATCCTGATTAGATATTTATCTCAAAAATGAGATGTTTCAATAAAGCTTGTGACAGGTGTTGAATCCTAAGACATCATAATTAAATTTTCTCTATGTTGTACTTTTATTGCAGGCATGCTTTTTTGTTTATGTAAGCACTGCCCACTTTAAATGCCAGAGCTGAGAGAGGCAAAACTGTCCTTCTGTCATAAAAGGATAAGAGCTGGATTTGATTCTTGCCCACAAGAAGGGTCATCTCATTTGAGCCACAGGTTTAGACACTGCAGATGCTTTCAGTTAAAGATGATACTTAGTTTGAAAAGAAAGAATAATTTTATTTTTGTCAGGTACTTGCCTACAGCAAAACAAATAAGAGCATGAGATTGTATGTAAAAAATGGACTCTGAGAAACAAACTGAGGGTTCTAGAGGGGAGGGGGTGGGGGGATGGGTTAGCCTGGTGATGTGTATTGAAAGAGGGCACGTACTGAATGGAGCACTGGGTGTTATACACAAACAAAGAATCATGGAACACTACATCAAAAACTAATGATGTAATGTATGGTGTTTAACATAACATAATAAAATAAAATTAAAAAATATTTAGGGAAAACATACACACTTAATCTTATTAATGTATAGAAAGTGTCATCTGATGATCATGATGTTGGTGATGACGGACAGTGTAAACACAGTTGTGTAAGTTTTTTAAGGAAGTGTGGAATTTGGAGGGAGTATGGAGGGAATGGCCTTACGGGAGGGAGTATATTCAGTAGTGAAAAGTTGAGAGCACTTATTTTTTAAATCTTCTCTAGGAACTAGGAGAGTTTAACAAAGAATAGTGGTCAGATATTTAAAGAATAGGAAAGTAAGATAACTAGAGAAATGAAGCAGGATTTTGGGTAGTGATGATGGTACAGCTAAGGGTGGTCATAATGAATTTATATTTTCCACTGTTTGTGACTCTGTCTAATAGCATTTGAAATTTAGTTCCTGGAGTACAGGAACACTGAAAATGGACAATTGGGGTGCTCTACAGCTGGAGTGTTGCCTGACAAAGACAATGAGTATTCAGAATCAAGTGAGTTTATGGCATTGACATAAGAATCATCAAAATGGTGTATGGGAGGGAGGAGGAGGAGAAAACAAGATGTTAATGAACATGGGAGTTCAAACAAGGTTGAAGAATGGTCCCAAGGGAGAAGATAAACAAAACCTGCAAGAGAGTATTGTGGTCAGAACCTGTGATATTTGAATTAGTGGTTTTGGAAACGGATAGTTTTTCTTTTTTTTTTTTTTTTTAAGATTTTACTTATTTATTTGACAGAGAGAGAGCGAGAGAGGGAACACAAGCTGGGGGAGCTGGAGAGGGAGAAGCAGGCTCCCTGCCGAGCAGGCCCCTGGGATCATGACCTGAGCCAAAGGCAGATGCTTAAGGACTGAGCCACCCAGGCGCTCTGAAAGTGGATAGTTTTTAATGATCATAGTGTTTGGTTATGAACACTGGGTGTATGTAGTTTAAGAGGAGTGGAAACAATATTGGGGATAAGGGATTCAAAGAACTGATGGCCAAGAGCAGGATGAATTATATACCATTAAAGATGAAGCAGAACTTTGAATTAAGAAGCTTGAGTCTGGTGCCAAAATGTTGGGTAACTGAAGAGTAGAAAATGGATAGTCTGTAGGTCTGGGAATAGGAGAAGAAAATAATGATACACTTATACAGCAACATTCTTGAAAGAGCAGAGGGTTTTAAAAGAGGGTGAGGTGGTACCGGTCTGGTGGCTGGGGAGTTCAAGGTGGACATCAATTCACCTCCTGATTCTGAAGGAATGTGATGGGGATAGAAAGAGCCTTTGAGAGATCTGCAGGGGGACTCAGCTTTTCTAAATCTCATCATTTTGTGGTTCAATGTTTTTGTAAATAGCTGTACACTGTGTTTCACTCAGCATCAGCCCTGAGTCACAGAAAAGAGACACCAGACACCCTGGCATGGTTGAAGCTAAGGGAAGCACAATCCGTAGAAGAGGTGGAAAATCGGTGCGCTCTAGACCAAGCAGGGGCAAATGTTGATCAAGCAATTTCAACAGATATTTACCAAAAAATTACCTAGGTGAAGAATCCGCAGATGGGCCAATTCAAACCCACTTCCAGAAATGCGGAATTGTTTCCCTGAGCCCGTCATCCACAGAGTCTGACGCACTCATCTGATACACAGGCAGCATGTTCTCTTAGATTCCACAAAGGGAGGGACCAGGAGCTATGACTTCCATCACTGGTTCTTCTGCTAATCGTCAGACCTTGAACAAACACATTTCCAGAGCCACTGATTCCCTACCCACAAAGTAAGTGATAATTGACTAGATAACCACTAATTACCTTTCCAGCCACATGTACCCTGGCTGACTTCTACCCTAGTCCACGTTCCCACAAACATTCAGAGCCCCACTGGCTGGGGCCCTCCTCACTTAGTGGTCTTGCCACACAGTAAAAAAGAGCCTGCTTTGTATCATGAGCTAGGGTAACCCCTCTATTATTTAGAGGACAAAGCAGGTTACCTCGTCGCACTCTAAAAATTGACAAATGGGCAACACACATTTCTAGTGACAGAAACAATCTCTTTAAATATAAAGGAGAGGAGAGAAAAGTAATAGCAGTTGGGGGATTTCCCAATAGGCCTTTAAAAAATCCCACAAAGATAGATGGTCTATTCAGATCATAAGAGCAAGGAGACCCACCAAACCAAGACGAGGAGCTAAACTTTCTCAAACAGATGATAATAATATCAATCTCTCTTTTCTGTTGATGTCCCCCCCAACCCCGACTCCATTGCCTCAGAGGAACTGTATCTTCTTCTTGGCTTGGCATGAAGACTGCTAGAGAATTAAAAATAAATGGGAGAAAATTCAGGGGAGATAGATAGAGGACATAATCTCAGATAGTCAATAATTTTGCCTTTACTCAATTTAACACCCACAGGAAAAGCAAAGGAATCTTTCATTTAATATGTTTTAAATGCCACAAAATGATAAGAAGTATATCAGAGTAAATACTATTAAAATAAAATATGTTCAGTTCCATTTTAAATTAGAAAAAAGAAAAAAAGTCTTTGGATAAAAATTCAGATATTAATTTTGGATTCTAAGTGAGCACTTTATCGCTTTTCACAATGTGCATTCAAAATGTACCTGCTTCCATCACAGCATTTTAAGCAAATTTCTCATCTATTTACAAATCAGAGCAACCATCTTGTGTGATACCCTGTGCTGGGCTCCCTAGAGAACAGGAAAGAGCACAAGGCAGAGCCTCTAATCTAAAGTAATTTACAGTCTAGTAAGGAAACAGTACATACATAGTAAAATGTTTTCAAACATGCACACGTAGATGCCCACACAAAAACAGGCTGTGTGGTTGAAATGGCTAAGTAGTGCTTAACTAATTGCCAGATGACTAGTAAAAAAAGCAAGAGTGATATTTCAGAGATGGGATAGATCAAATTGGTGGCAAATTGGTGGATAGATCAAATTGGTGCTAACAAGCACTTCCAAAACTCATTTGATTCAGTAAGTAAATTAATTCTCCAGGCTGTATACCTGGTAAGAAGCAAAGCAGTATCTGAACTTAAAGTCAAATTTGATCTTCTTTTCATTGCGCTGTGCCACCAACCTCACTTTGAATAATGAGAAGGACTTGCTTGATAAAAAAAAAAAAATACTAGCATTAGACAGGTTATAGAGTTCTTAATAAATTATTTTTTATAATTTTTATAACAGTTTTTGAGATATAACTCACATTTTAAAAGAATCACCTTTTAAAGTACAATTCAGTGGCCTTGAGTATATTCACAGAGTTGTGCAGCCATGACCACTCTCTGATTTTACATAATTTATATCCCTACAACAAGAAACCCCATACTCATCAGCCATCACTCCCCACTCCCTGCTTTCCTTAGCCTCTGCAAAGCACTAATCCACTTCCTTTCTCTATGAATTTGCCAGTAAACCATCCAATAGGCTTAGTGTTCAAAGCAGGCTGTATCTTTCCTCCACTTTCCTTGTCAATTACAAAGTCAAGATTGGATCTGAAGTCATACTTTCAAACAAGAGTAACCAGTAAACCAACTCACTAAATAACACTAGTTTATTCAGTTTAAGAAATAAAAGGAATACACAGACAGACATGCATATGGACATGCATATAATACACACACACACTTATAAAATAGGATAAGTATGACAGACATATAGTTATTAGAGTCCAGCAGGGGAATGTGTTTTTCATTTTAAGCTTTAAATCACAAATATTCTTTTTCTTTTAGAATAAACCAAGATTAAATGAGGAGAAAAGGGGATATGTAAGCAAAGTTCCTCTAATCTACGTCTTTGTTAATATCCTAAATAGCTAATGGGAAAGATCATCCTAATGATACTTTACACATTCATCATCTTCCAAAGGCTGCAAGTATCTTGAATCTCCTCAATTTTCCTATTTACACATAAAAAGAAAAGTAAAAATGGCAGGTGAATTGTCCTAAATCTGTGAAAAATGCCAAATCCATACTAGATGCTTAGGTACTTTTTAGCATATGGCTATCTCATTTTTTAAACTACCCATCCTTGTTTGACTTGATATAACCTGATTTGCCAACTGCAGCCTTTTAGAGAGGAGTGTAGATAGACACGGAATTCAGGTGTGTGTGTGTGCATGCACCTGCACACGTGTGTGTTTGCCTTAGATTACTGGGTCGTCTGCCTCAAAACTCATATCCATTTATTATGGGCCAGGCTATAGATATTTCTATAGTAACATCTCTCAATGGTTATTATTTTTTGTTACCAAATAAGGTGACAACCTTAGGCATGCTTTTTCTTTCAGTAGAGAAACCAATAGAAGTAGCTATGTTTTCTGATTATTCATCACTCTTTATTTGGAAAAAAGCTCTGGGTTTTGATTTAGTATCTCTTCACCCCAGGCACACCTAAATTTCTCTCCCACCTATTCTCTAAGATAGGACACAACTCTGTCAACTGTACTAGTAGATCATTCCCAGAAAAGTAAGGAAAAGGGAGGAAGGCAAGTGAAGTGTATCTTTCAAAAGACAGCTGTGTCAATGCCTTTTCTCTCTTCCTTCGTTCCTTCCTCAAGCATTTATCAAAAGCTCACTATGTAAAAGCAAGTGCTCCATGCATTGAGGAAGGCATGGAGAAAATAGCCGTTTCTCTGGCCTTTGAGTCTTGACAGTAGGGTATTACACCCTTTTGTAAGCTTTAAATAACAGCTTCTTATTTTAGAATAATTGCAGATTGAATGAGGAGAAATCTGAAGGTATAAACGAATTTCATCTAGCGAACCATTTTGCCTAAAACCCTCTCTGACTGTTAATCCTATGCACAGTGTCCAGGTCCCTGGGCTTTGCAAGTCTCCTGCTTTGTTGGCTTTATGTTGTATGAAACAGGAAAGAGACTTCTTTCCCAACAGGAGAAGGAACACTCAGCGGGAGACCAGGCTCAGCAGAACGCGCCCCCTGAACATGCTAGAAATCCACAGCTCATCAGTGCAGAAATCAAACATGTCTGATTTATATACAAACAATGGTGACATGATTGTCACAGCACACATGGTGACTTCCCTGGCTTGGGAAATTATCCAAAAAATCAACTAACAAGCACTTCAAAGAGGGGTGCAGAATAGGATTCTTTTGTTGCCTGCCATGTGTGTCTTTCTTCAAAGTCAAGTGGCCAAATCTACTCAGAACAGATTTTCTTTTTTAAAAAAAGCTTAGATGAACCATGAGAGACTATGGACTCTGAGAAACAAACAGGGTTAGAGGGGAGAGGGAAGGGGTGGAGGGGTAGCCCGGTGATGGGTATTAAGGAGGGCACATACTGAATGGAGCACTGGGTGTTATATGCAAACAATGAATCATGGAACATTACATCAAAAACTAATGATGTATTGTATGGTGACTAACATAACATAATAAAATTTAAAAAATTTAAAAAATATTACACTGCAAAAAAAACCACCTTTATTTATTTGAGAGAGAGAGAGCCCATGAGTGGGGAGAGGGGCAGAGAGAGAGGGAGAGAATCCTCAAGCAGACTCCCCACTGAGCACAGAGCTCACTGTGGGGCTCAATCTCATGACCCTGAGATCATGACCTGAGCTGAAATCAAGAGTTGGACACCCCTAGAACAGATGTTTTTATGTCTAAAAAGGTAGATTTGGTTAATTCAGTGCTATTATGCATATCAGATATCTTTCTTTTTATAATAATGTAACAAAACTGTCTTCATCTTGTCTTCATTAACTAGATCCCCTGTCTACAATCTCCCCTCTTACAAGTTTCCTCTGACCGTGGTCAATCGTTTTGTAGAATAAATCAGTAAAATGACACAAGCATTCATTATGAGGTCTTATAGAGCTCAGTTGATTCCTGTAACATTTGGATCCAGCAGATAAAGAGTTCAGTTGTTATGTGTTATAAAAAGCTCTAGGGCATAGGAGAAAGGTAATCAATTTAAAACATTCATTCCTCATTCAATCTTATGATCATTATAAATTTCTATACATGAGAAAGAAATATTGTCTATTTTAATATTTATTTTGCAAAACTGAGTAAAGAAGCAACACAGAAAGAAGATTTCACCTACTGATCAGTTATATCACATATATTTTATCTTACACTAGATAAGATGAAATCCAGTGCACTTGACACATACACTTCTTTCCTGCCTTCTAACAAAGACATATATATGTTAACTTCTTTGATCTAATCAAATGAACAAACTATTTCAAAATAAATTCATTTGAGAAAAGAAGCAATCTGAGTCACCATAACATCATGTTTGTAGACTGACACAAATTGTGTCATTCATCACTAATGCCCATTGAAGTGCTTCATTGTATGATATACCTAGCCCAGAGTAGAAAGCTATAGAAATATTTGACTTTGAGATTTTATAAGAGAAAAAAAAATTAGAAATCTTTGAAATAGTATGACAAATCTGACTTATCATACTATTTCTCTCTCTACTCTCATCATTTCCCACATAGAACAATGACCAAAATGGAAATAGCACTAATGTGGTTTTTTGGGAAGTCAGCACAACTATTTAATAATAATGATGGGAAAAGGCTCAGGATTGTTTAGTTTATTAGATTATTTACCATATATTAAGCCTCCATTCTGTTCTAGTGCTATAGGAGTAAACAAAAGGGAAATGATTTTTTTGGGGGGTCTCCACAGAGCTTATGATCTTGGGTGGGAGAGAGTCAATAAACAAGGTAACATATTTATACATTATGAGCTCTCCTTGTTAGAAGGCAGAAAGGGGTATTACATGTGAAGTACACAGTGTACTTTTTTAAAAATGCTAGATCAACTATATGAAAGATTTCCATTCATATAGCATTATTTATTGAGGTCCCAATATGAATAAATAATATACTTTAATAAAAGAAATTTATCTTTGTCTATGAGTAATTTGTTTTCAGACATACTTATTGGAAGCAAAAACAACAACAACAACAACAATGTACTTTTACTTTGTAAAGTCTAGTGGATGGTAAAAATAAATGTGCTAATTTAATTGATCTGCCCAAGTTCCCGAGATCAGTGTTCCAGGGATGACATACCACCACATGCCTTCAAAGATGAAAGCAAGGAAAACAAAGGGATGGTTTGTGTAGACGTGGCTGTGAACAACAACCTATCAACCAACCTTCATTCAACAGGGCCACCAAGGCACTGGGGGAGAGAGGCTAGCTAAGGAAGGTCACCAGGCAATGAGAGAGGGCGGAAGTGAATGTATCCAGGGGAAAGATTAACAATAAATTTCATGGCTCCAGACCAGAAAGCGTTCTTAGGATAGTTTCTGAACATTTTCTATGCAAAATGTTGAACTATAAGAATCCATTGCAAGAAGAGCTCAGACATCCAACTTCACTGATGTCTTTGGTAGATGCCTGTCTCACCAATGTCACAGGTCAGCCTGAGTACTGGACAGGGACTTTGGGGAAGCCTGGAGGAAAGGTGACCAGACGGAAGCAGATACAAAATCCGCCTCCCCAGCTCCCCTGTCCATTTCCCTCCTGTCCTAATGATTGCCTTGCCCTTGCTCCCATAACAATCCAGACTCCTGAGGTTATTCTCAATTGAAAATTTGTTTTAAGTGAACACCTAGTGTGAATTTCAGCGGGATCACAACACAATTCTGTTATTACAGGGGAAAATTAAGATCTGCATTACACAGAACTGCACTAGATATTACTATCTCCATGTGAAGCATGACTTAAGCTCAGAGTGTTTAGCAACAGCTTTATAACATAAGTCAAAATAAAATTGGTTTCCATGCCTCCCATATAGTTACATAAAAATCATAAGTAGCAAAAATGTTCATGGCTTATATTTATGGCTTACCAAGTCTTTGTGCATTGTCTTATTATGTAACCACCCACAATGAATATATAAACTGGTTAATTTTCTCCCCTTCTATATACTTCTTTACATCTTTTATAACTGGGACCTGATTGTGAAAAAGAACCAAGCATAGAATATTTTCTGTAGTGAAAAATGAAATTTAAGTTGTGCTTAATTAGAATGAGGTGGCTATGACTTATAGTCAGCAACGCATTGCACACCATTTATTCCTCCCAACGAGATAGGTATGTTGCACTGATGAAACTTGAAGCTCGGGCACCTGGGTGGCTCAGTTGGTTAAGCGACTGCCTTCGGAGTCCCTGGATCGAGTCCCGCATCGGGCTCCCTGCTCGGCAGGGAGTCTGCTTCTCCCTCTGACCCTCCTCCCTCTCATGCTCTCTGTCTCTCATTCTCTCTGTCTCAAATAAATAAATAAAATCTTTAAAAAAAAAAAAAAGAAACTTGAAGCTCAAAAATGCTAAATAATTACTCATATTTGTATATCTAGTTCTGGGATTAAAACTCAGATTTGAGGTACTGTGAAGTCTCTTCACTAAAATTCTTCTTCTTCCTAGTTTATTAATAGTTTTCCAAGTTTGGGACGTTCATCTCTTACTATAAAATTAGAAGTGTAAATATTCCTCCAGATGAAAGACTTAAATCTATATTACCTTATTTGATTGAATTAAAATCCCAATAAATATACAATGAAAGCATAAAACATCAAAAAAAAAAAAGCATAACAGTATCAACATTCTCCATTTTGGGTCTTGGAATGGCTTTGAGTTCATAAATGGGTATCAAAACTCCTTAAGAATTCCTTAAGGCTAAAAGACTATATACAGCCCACAACAAATATCTACAGCTAAATCTATTCACATGAATATTTAATAAAACATTTTATAAAGAAATTAAACATTAATTTAAAGAATCATGATGATTAGGTTTCTATTCATTTATTCATCAAGGTTTCTTAAGGGTAGCAATAAAATTAATGTAGTCTGCTGTATGTTTCTAAAATTACAAATCTATTAATTTCCTAAAAACAAAATCATGAAAATGGTGGGGACTGGGAATTTGAATTCCTAACATCAGTATAAAGGTTATAAATCTGCTACTCTTTTGTTTAAAGATTTTATTGATTTATTTGAGACAGTGAGCATGAGAGGAACAGAGGGAGAAGAGGAAGCAGACTCCCCGATGAGCAGGGATTCCCCACTGGGCCTGGATCCCAGGACCCCGGGATCATGACCTGAGCTGAAGGCAGATGCTTTACTGACTGAGCCACCCAGGCACCCCCTAAATCTGCAACTCTCGACATTCTGCACAAAGGTGATGAGTGTGGACTCCACAGCTCCACGCCCCTCCCTTCACACCAACCAGCTGGCAACACAAGCACCTTGCCCCCTGGGAACTTCTATTAAAATGAAATAAAAACTCCATTAACCTTTCCTCTCCCCTGCCCACTAGATATGATTTCTATGTGGCTTTATATGACTTCTTCCTTCTCCTCCCTTCCAAGAAGGGTCCCGGTTTGTCTGCTTGGTTGCTGTATTCTGTGACTGAATCCGAAAGCAACAGGAAGAAAAAGGAGAACAAGTCAGGCAAAAGGATGAGGACTGGTGGAATTTTACAGAAAGAGGAAAAAAAAAAACTCGGAAGAAAAGAAAGAAAGCAGTCACAGTGTGTGGAGGCAGTTGATGGGAAAGAAAAGAGAATAGACCTTAAGATATTTTGAGAAACTATACATTCATTCCCTTCATAGTATTTGAGAGATTCCAGTATAGATCTTGAGTCATTTTGAAATATGTTTTGTTTGCGTCTGCCGTGTTCCTTAATGCTATACCCCCCCTAGAGGTACGCTCTGTGAGTTGCTGGTGGGTGAGTGTTGTGCAGGTTGGGCTGTAGGGAGCCAGGCATGGCGACAGACACTGAACAATGTTCTGCTTCTCTCCAGGAGCAGCCCTGTCCCTCAGAGTTGCTTTGTCACAGCCATATCAGGATGGCATCATACTGAGGCATCATCAACTAGGACAGTCCCAACGGAAGACATCAGTATTTCCAGATGTGTTCTACTCATCCCCTCCTGGACATTCCACTCTTACCAGCCACTCTTACCACTCTTTTATTTCCTGGGAATGTCTTTTGTGAAATCTACCCGAGAAGGAACAGTGACTAATTGCTTGACAGCTCACTGTGGTCCAAGACTCTTCAGAAGAATAAATCTAATGACAACATTCAAGACCTCACTTAACCCAAACTATGGATTTACTTTCTGGAATTTTCTCATACTCTAGAAAAATGCCTTGCAATTAAAAAAAATCATTGAATACTCTACTCACAGACTTTAAAAGTTGGAATCTCTTTCCATGAAAACACATGCTAATCTTCATAGTATCTTCGTGAACATTGTTACATTTTAATTGCATTTTAAACATTCTCCAGTTTAAGGTACATTTGAATCACATCTGACTATAACTAACCATGTAAAACCACAAAGTATGCCAAATAGTAGCAAGGTCACATACAGAACACAAATGAAATAAAATATTTCTATAATAGGATCATCAGGAGGAAGTGACTGGTTAGTGGAGTACTTAACAAGAAAAGGTTTAGGTTGGACCCAATCCTGGCCGAAAAAGTGGCATTGTATATTTTAACAGAATACTCAGTTTAATGGACCCATCCATTTCAGCCTACCTGTCCTCCCACCCCCCTACGCCCCCCCCAACCCACACACATGCACACATGCACAGAGCAACCATAAAACTCAAAGGGGACTTAAAAGTTTTATGCATTTAAACTGGTCATGTCAGCATTACCTTCTCTTGGTTTTTAAAGCCCCCTTTGAAACAAGATCTGAACTACCCATACCGAAATATACGCAGAAGGAAGGGGAGGAGCCTTGGTACTCAGGCCGTATTAAGATGCAATGTCTAGGGCGCCTGGGTGGCTCAGTTGGTTAAGCGACTGCCTTCGGCTCAGGTCATGATCCTGGAGTCCCGGGATCGAGTCCTGCATTGGGCTCCCTGCTCGGCAGGGAGTCTGCTTCTCCCTCTGACCCTCCTCCCTCTCATTCTCTCTGTCTCAAATAAATAAATAAAATCTTAAAAAAAAAAAAAGATGCAATGTCTATTCAACAAGAATCCTCACTGGTTCTAAGGCATTTATACCAATTTTAAGCTTTATATGCAAAGAATCATTTGGTTTCAGCAAAACACAGACACTGAAACAATTTCACAATTGCAATTCAATGCACTTGAAACCCACACTTCCTATTAGCTCTGTGCACCCATGTGGAGATCTATGTACCTTATGGGTACTCTTACATATATTGCAGGGTATCGGCACGCCATCCTCCTGGAAAGCAAAATGCTGCATCTCAGGAGAATGAGCTACCACATGGAGGCCCCACATCAGAGGAAAAGGCAAGCTTTGTTTTTGCTGTGATTTCAACAGCTGTGCCTCCCTTCTTTGTGGGATCAATACACTCTTTTATCTAACAGCAGGAAAGGAGACGATCGTGTAATGCGGCAGTGGATACAAAAGGAGAGAATGTTAATGCAAGGCTACAACTCAACTCCCCTAGAGACTGTACCCTCTAGGAGCCCAGGACTCCAGGATCCAACAGAATGAGATAGAGCTGGCTCAATCGAGCGTGACAAGTCATCACATTACAAGTCAGCTGGAACCTCTGATGGAGTCACGGTGTTTTCTGGTTGCTAGGGAGAGGACAGTGAATGAGAAGGCTCTTCAGAGTTAGAAGTGTAGCTACGAGGCAGGTGATTTGTACAGATGACTCTTTTATAATGCTGGCTGTTTAGGCAATCGAAGGGTGACCGTGACAGCACTCGTCATGCATCGGGACTTTGTGGCTGAAATAAGGAAAACATCCATTCTCCTGTCTATCCTTCTGACTAGGGCAGGATGAGCACGAGGCAAGTGAGGCATTAATTAGCCTTGGGCACAACATTCAAGGGGGCACCAGAACACTCGGGATCAAGGAAATAGTCCATTAACAATATTTTTAAATGGAAATTAGTGCAGAGATATCAATGATGAACAAAATATCACATCTTTAATTAAAAACAGGGTACAATGAGGGTTGATGGACTCTGAAAAACAAACTGAGGGTTCTAGAGGGGAGGGGAGTGGGAGGATGGGTTAGCCTGGTGATGGGTATTAAAGAGGGCACGTTCTGCATGGAGCACTGGGTGTTATGCACAAACAATGAATCATGGAAAACTACATCTAAAACTAATGATGTAATGTATGGGGATTAACATGACAATAAAAAAAATTTAAAAAAAAGAAAAGTACTTAAAGATATAAAGAAAAAGATGCAGTTGTAAAAAAAAAAAAAAAAACAGGGTACAATTCTCTTTGTGTACCACTGAGCTCACCTGCCCCTCCCCCAGATCGGTTGTGTTCTTAAATGAGCATTAAACGATGGGTATGCCAGAAAGTTCCCCAAAGAAAGATTACTATTACCCTTGAGCACCTGCTAAGATCCATGCATGAGCCTACTGAGCTCCTTTTTTTTTTTTTTTAAACAGACTCCAAGCTGGGTGTGGAGCCCAGTGCAGGACATGAACTCACGACACTGAGATCAAGACCTGAGCTGAGGTTGAAGTGTCGGACGCTGAACTGACTGAGCCACCCAGGTGCTCTCTACTAGGTTCTTTGTAAATGGTATCCCATTCCATCCTTGGAAACTTTTGAAGTCTTCTTTATTGTTCCATTTGACAGGTGATGAAACTAAGGTTCTCATAAGTCAAGTATCTGGGCCAGGACTTTCACCCTGGGTGTCCAACTCCATCTCCTAAGCTCTTCCCGTACATCATGCTTTATCCACCAATAATGAAACTTCTACTGAAACTTGTTTGATGCATTCTAAAGACTTGAAATAATACAGATAGGGTGGGGCTCTCTAATGCCCGAGTTGATAAACAACTGAATACTCCCTGCCCACATCCCATGTGCCATTAAATGAGCCCGTCAGCAAAATCCAAGTCAGAAACAAGGTTCTAAGAAGACTCAAGGGTGAAATCTAAGCTGGGACAGGAAGAGAAGGTAGAAGAAAACATAGAACTCCCTTTTCATGTTTGTTTACTTCTATTTTTTTCTTTTGCAGCAATGTGTCTGGATGAAGATTGGTTCAAAGACAGCACGTAGCTTTATGTAAATGTGGGACTTCCAGGAAGGGACTCTCATCCCTTGCCCTGTCTGTCCTGTCTTGAAATGCTTCCTAATACATTGAGCAATTTCTGATCTAGCTCTACACTGGGCTAGCTCTTGGTTTCCAGACTGCATGTGGGTGAAGAGTCCCATGTGACTGGGGAACACATGTGAGCATTGCCACCCATGAGGTGACCCTCCTTATGGCCGGTGCTCTGATGGCCACTTTGCCAGGCCCACTGGCTGACTTAGGACAGTCAGGAAATCAAAGAGCTGCCCCCTGGATCTCTGCCTAAATTGTCACACACATGGCATTGCTAGCTTTCATTTCTCACTGCTAGAGCTATGCTTAGCTTCTCTCGGTCATATGGAGAAAGAAGCTAGGTTTTTGTAATAACATTTTAATATTTTTACCACTTTCTAACCATTTAAATTCTTTTGGTCCACTATCTATCTGTTGAGTCAGAGAATGAATATTCCTTTCCCCATCTGTGTCCTAGGTGAAAAGGCTCTACACATGGAAATTTGCAACATCTGACCTGAGTGTCACCCATGGTCTTTCTAGCTCTAAAGTTCTGTGTCTACATATCAAGGAAGACATATTAAGGACAAAGATAGCAGAAGGGAAAATTGCAGCACAGAAAGGGGAAATGAATCACAAAGACTAGCCTGGGGGAGAGAAGACCAAATTAAGAGAAATTACCTCTGATGTCAAAAATTAAGGGCAGAAGGATTAATTTTTAACAATAACAGAAGAGTAATAGCTGCCAGGCTGTAACCTGGGCTGGGCGGGGTGGGGAGAAATTTTGTAGACAGAGGGAGAGACTATTTTAGGTATTACAGACACATGGAATGTTCTTTTAACAAGCCATTCTGATACCCACCAAAGTTTGAAAACCACAGGACTAAAGTACAGAGCCAATGCCTTCTTAGGAGATATTTCCGTTAAAGTGCATGTGTCAACACCGAAGTGATCATCAGGGAAGTCAGGGAGCTCTAGGAAAAGGTAAGAAAGAGTATGGTTGGAGTTCTTGGCAAAAGGGGATGTGACAGCTAATCTGCATAATCATTTCACAGATATCTCTAAGAATGTGGTAAGCATACGATGCCTCCTGCCATCTTGACGATGAGATGTGCAACTACTGATCTGTCCCAGGACTGCGACTCTGTAACCAAAAGGAAGGACAAAGTTTACCTCTAACTGCTCGGAGGCATCCCTGAAGAAGGGAAGAAAGGAAGCAGCTCAGGCTCAGTCTAGGTTGGCTATGATGAGGGGCAGCAATTTTGAAAACAACATCATATTATGCTATTACTGGTACCGACCAATGCTGTGTTTATTATAATTTATGAATTTATCATAAATTCTTGAAGAGATGAGGAAACAATAATAAATTAAAAGCTTGGATCAAATAAAAGAAAGAAAAGGAGAAGAAAACTATGTTCTCGTGATTCCATACTGAACAACAAGTATAAAAACTTGTCATGCCTTGGATCAAAGTTATGGACTTTAATGTTCAGCTTCTGAGAAATGCAGAATTCTATCTCACAAACATATTTGAGAGCAATGACGAATATTAACTTGAAAAAAGAAAAAGGAATGCCAATATTTGCTCTTATATTTTAATAATTTTGGAAAGATGAGATTGAGAAAGGAAAGGAGACATCCTTCCCTCTTACTAATCACAAAATCTGAGAGTGCCCACATCAAAATACAGAGAGAAGCAAATTTCCAGTGGGGCTTACTATCTGAATTCTATATACTCTTCACACTGATGAGTGACTATGTTGATTGGGTAGCATTTTGGAAAAACCATCTCTTGAGTCCTTAAGAGTTTATTTGTGATTTATTATTATTATGGATCAAAACAAAAACTCTATAACTTTTTATTAGTTTTTATTATTAAATTATGTCCTGCAGCCTCACTCTATCGCATTCATTTCCTGTTGCTGCTGTAACAAATTACCACAAACTTAGTGTCTGGAAACAACATGAATTGTTGTCTCATAGTCTGTATGTCCAAAATCTGATGGAGGTCTCACTGGGCTTAAATCAAGGTGTGGACAGTGCTGTGTTACTTTCTGCATGCTTAAGGGGAGACTGTTTCCTTGTCTTTTCCAGCTTCTTGTGGCTATCCACATTCTTTGGCTCATGCCTCCTTCCCTCCATTTTCAAAGCCAGAAACATTGCAACTTTCTGTGCTTTCCTTCCAATGTCACACCTCCCTCTCTGACCATCGTTGGGAAGGGCGTCCACTTGTAAGGACCCATATGATTAGATTGAGCCATTCGAATAATCCAGGATAATCTCTCTATATCAACAGTCCTTTACATCTGTAAAATCCTTTTTGCCATGGGAGGTATCATATTCACAGGATAACAGGTTCCAGGGATTAGGGCATGGACACCTTTACAGATGGGTCAGAGGCAAAGCACATTATTCAGCTGACCACATAGGACTGCTTTTATTCATAACAGATGACATATTTAGTTAACCATTATTTGTAATGAATATAATGTTTTAAAACCCCATCCTAAAATGTTTAAAATTATGACTTCCTGAATAATTCTATCCTGAAATTAAAAACAGGGAGTTTGAAGACAGAGCATTTATCAAGAGATAGGAGAAAATAAGAGAATGGGGAAAAGATCATAATAACTACAACTACCAACACTGAATAAGTAGCTAATATATGCTAGATTACTTATGAGTCAAAATCAGTGTTTTGATATAAAGTGTTTGGAATAAGGAGGTGGTCTAAACTGGCTACATAAAAACTAACTAAAGAAGACCAGTTAAATATTGCAAACCAGTATCCAATGAATTGATTTCCTGATGCATTCATGTTCTTGAATCAGAGCTTGATTCACACTCCTGGTCATCCACCACAGAACAAGTACCCACTGACTAAGAGAAAGGTCTCTTCTTTTATATCAAACATATACTGTTCCTCCATGTTATACCTCCAGTATGAACAAGCAAACAAGCAACAAAGGAAAGATAATGCAAATGTGGCAGAAACATGAGTAAACCTGATTTTCGGCACCAGTCTGAGAGTGAGGTGTAGAAGGACATAATCCAGAGTCAGAGGGAGATGACTAAGAAGCCACCTGAGCTTTTCTAGGCCAGGGACCCACAGTATATGCTCATCATTTTGCATGATATATTACAATATTCAAGTTCAGAAATGCCTGTATTAAGCTGTATATTCATAAATTCATACAAAAGCGAAATACCAACGGGTTTGGGTCAGCCATCATTTAAAGTATCTTAACTTCCTTTATTCCAAAATGGAAAAGGAATCATACTACTCGATGGTATAAGTTTGTTTCAGAATACATGTGATTAGTAAGCAAGGCATCTCAAGAAATCATTACATTGCTCTCCACTAAAATTACACACTCAAAAGTAGAGCAGGTTGATGCAAGCCATGCTCCTGGTTTCACGCAAAACTGGAAAAATCAATATGAAGGGTATTTGTCAGTGAGCAGTTGAAAACAGTTGTATTAGCTCTCTAGTTTCCTTGATGCTTTAAATTCCCAAGTATTACAATGGGAACCATGAATTTCCGTTTCATTTATCACAGAGAACTTGTATTCAACAAATGTATTGTGGGACTCTCAGGCATGCAAGTGATTTCTTCTTATTTTTAATTTACTCTTTACCTTATTAATCTTTAGCTGACTAGTTTTCTACCCCTGCATGGGAGTGACTGACAGACAGGTGGATCCACAGGCCTCTGTGTCATTTGTAGGGCAAAGGCAATATCTTTTAACCCAGTATAAAATTTTTAATATTATATCTCCAAATGATTCAGTGAGATGTACATTTTATCATAATTTTATCTATTAATACTTATTCTTAGGAAATGAAGTGCCTTTTAAAAATATTATATTAGCAGAAGTCCGATTATAATGTCTTTATAAACACTGCTTTATTTTTTTAATTTTTTTAGTTTTTTTATTATTATGTTCAGTTGGCGAACTGAATATAAGCACTTTAAATTTGGAACTCATTTCTCTTTCCATCAGTATATTTTACACAGAACATTCAAGTGAACTAATTCAGGTTCATATAAACTCTTCCCCTCGGGTATTTACAGCATTAAAACAAACAAGCAAGCAAGGATAGAATAAATAGCTATCTTTCTCAAAGAGTGATCACCAGACCACCAACAGCAGTGTCACCTGGGAAATGTGAGAATGTAAATTTCCAGCCCTGGAGACATCTCCGGAGAATCAGTGATTGGTTTCTAAGGGTGACACCTATGACTTCATTAATCTATTCATACTTTCGGGACTAACTTATCTTTTTCTGACAGTATGTGTTTCAGGGATCCTTGAACCTGTGGGAGCATTAGAGTTACTGGGAGGTTTTGTGAAAACACAGATTGCGGGGCCCATCTCCCAAGTTCCTGATTAGGCAAAGAGCTCCACATCAAGTAGGCTCCATGTGCACAGTAAGTGTTGGGTTCCCTCTTCTAGATCCTTCCCCCTCTTCTTCTCACTGAGGGACCCAGAACCATCATGGTTATGACTATTATTGTCTTATCACTATGGTCTTAGAAGTTGCTTTAGAAGCTGCTCCTGCAGTTCCAACCTAGGGCCACTGTTTGGTTGTGTATGCCTGCAGAGTTTTTAAGCCTAAAGGCAGAAACCATAGAGAATCTGAGGTTTTTCTACCTCTTTCAGTAAATGGATATGATTCAGGCCATAGAAAACTTCCTTACAATGTGGCCAAAATTCCCTGAATATAGCCAGATGAGAAGTATGTTTCATGGAAGTGACCCATCTCCAGAAAGCAACTCAAAAAATTAAAAAGATTGCACCTGGGTGGCTCAGTTAGTTAAGTGTCCAACTCTTGATTTCAGCACAGATGGTGATCCCGGGGTCCTGGGATCGAGCCCCGAATCGGGCTTTACGATCAGCATGGAGTCTGCTTGAGATTCTCACTCCCTCTCCCTCTACCCCTCTCACTTGCCCTCTCTCTCTCTCAAATAAATAAATAAATAAATAAATCTTTAAAGAAAATTAAAAAGCTTAGGCATACCAGGAAAAACTCACAGTACAACCAGCATGAGTTAAGCGGTCATACCACTGGTAGAGGGACAGAACCAAAAGTAGTTATTTCTCCCAGAAGAGTAGGTTTACCAAAACTGTCTGGAACCTCTAATGAACATTTCCATTTAAGAATTATTTGTCCCCAAACTGCCCCTCCACACTTGCAAAACACACCCAATAAGGAGTAGTTTCAGCTACAAAGCCACAGTGTGATGTGGCTGAGCTCAGATTTGGGCTCCTGAGTTCTGGGTACAATGGAGAAGGGGAAGCCAAACCCAGCATCTAACCATGCACAAGTCCTGCTCATTATAAA
This sequence comes from Mirounga angustirostris, assembly GCF_029215605.1. Taxonomy (NCBI): domain Eukaryota; kingdom Metazoa; phylum Chordata; class Mammalia; order Carnivora; family Phocidae; genus Mirounga; species Mirounga angustirostris. Next base: position 9,696,019 of record NW_026991711.1, on the reverse strand, counting down.
GAGTATATCTCCTCTAAAGGCCTACTTTTATCTGTGCCTTACTAACAACGGGTATCCACAGATCAAAGCAGCCAGACAGGAAGGAGTGATTGGCAACAGATGGGGACCCTCAAAGGGGGGAAAGACAGAATTCCATCAGACACAGAGACAGTCACAGGTAGAGTGCATCTAGATAATAAATCTAGCCTAAAACTCAGCGGAAGACATTAACGGAAACAATGGAACCTTATCACCCGCCCCTGCCCTGGCTGGAAGGACAGTTAGCCGCCACTGGGTAGAGGAGGAAACAGAAGGATGGGAGTCTAGGGCAGTTCCTGCAAGAGGTGATGCCTCATTCTGGCATCCAGACTTTAAATCCAACCTGCCAGAATTTACATGTCTGTCCCCTAGCTAGTCTTTCAAGGCTCTATGGCTTTCACCTGAGCTTCTAGGAGAGCCTTTCCTGTCTCGTAAATAGCACTTCTGCTCAAGAAATGCTACCATAAGCACCTCTGGCTCACAGTTGTTGCCTACACTGCATCCCGTGTTATGCTCGTGCTGACATGGATGACCTGCTTCCAGCCTCACACAGCAGCAACTTGAGATGGGCCGGTTTTCTTTACGAGTCAACAGAGAGGGGAACCGAGGCGCGGGTAACAGACACAGACAGCTCCCTTGGGTGGTAAAGTAGCAAAGCCAGAACTTGAACCCAAGTCTGTCTGATTTCAGAGTCCGTCCTCCGACCCACACCCTGTGAGACTTTCACACTGTTTGGGTCACTCTCATTAGGTAACGGAAGCTTTCTGAGCCGCTCTGATTTTCCCTCTGTTCTCCTGTTTCAAAGCAATGTTCCTTTCCTTCCACAGGGCAGAGTGAAAGACAGAATCCATGGAGCAGGATCTCCACCTGGGAGGAGAAGATGTCCAGGGGTGCTTTATTTGCTTCCTAGGACTGTTGTCAGAAGCGCCACAAGCTGGGTGAACAGCAGAGACTTATCTCAGTTCTGCAGGTTGGACATTTGAAATTGGGGCATCAGGCATGTTGGTTCCTTCTGGAGGCTCTGAGGGACAGCGTGCCTCATGCCTCTCTCTTGGCTTCAGGTAGTTGTCAGCAATCCTTAGCATTCCTTGGCTTGTGCAGCCTCACTCCAATCTCTGCCTCTGCCTCTGCCTCCCACGGTGTTCTCAATGTGTCTGTGTCCTATTTCCCCTCTTCTTTTAAGGACACCGGTCATATTGCATTAGTGCCCACCAATACGACTTCATCTTAACCTGATTACATCTGCAAAGACCACTTGCCCAATAAGGTCACTTTCATAGGCATCAGAGGTTAGGATTTTAACATATCTTTTGAAGGGACAGAATTCAACCCATAACAGTTTCTTACTCCCTAGAAAGAGAATGAAGTTCTATTCAGTTTTACTCCTTTTGGTGGCTTCACCAGCCACAGAAAAGCATCCTCCTCATAGATTCTAGAATTCTAGAATGTTACTCTACAGCTCAACGCCTTCATCAGTGATTCTTTTCCTCTTCTAGGAAGTCTCTTTTGCCAGGATTTCCAAAGTTAAACCAAACTACTGCCCTCTCTGAAAATTTCGCCTGTGATTTGTTGCCTCGGTCTTGTTAAGATGCTGTGCATTTTTTAAAGCCCTTTTAAAATTGTGATCTCTTATCCTAAAATCTTCTCTCTTGCTTCTTCACTTCCTGGTGTATTGTTTTCTTTGTGATGTTGAACGTTTTCTGTTCTGCCCTGAAATTTCTGTGATCAAGTCTTTCTTCCTTACTATCTTATGTTTTTCTTATACTCATGACAGGGGTGTGATTACATTTGTCTTTCTCTTACATTTCCTGATAGTATCTTTCACATAGTGAGTGCTGATGAACTGTTGGACGAGTTGACAGATTTACTGTCAAGAATTTCAGAAAATTTTGCATTTCCACAAAGATAGTTGCTATTGAAAGAGTAATGAATAATCTAATGTCATTTCATAGCTTTGAACCCTGACTTTCAAATATGTAAAATATAGATAAAGATAACAATATCCACTCCACATTGAGGTGACAAATATCAAGTGAAACGCTGAATACATCATACGTGGTAGGTATTGAACAAATATTTGTTGGCTGACGATTGTTAATTTTCTGATTCTGTTACTGTTTGTTAAGCTCTGAAAATTCTTGTCTTGACAGAGACATATCAATGGAAAGCTACAGAATGCATTTTGGTTACTTCATCTTCTTTCTAGGCAATCAAGCCTGTTGGACTTGGAAAAATCAAAATTCTTGCCCACTGTTTCTGTAGGATTCATTGGTTCTTTATTTTATTAATTTACTCTCTGATTCATCTCATAAAGTCTGTAAGGTACTGGCTATCCATTAAGACTTAAGGCCAGCCACAATCCTTGGTATTATAACCCCCTTTATCTCCTATTAGGAGGTAATATAACTTCCTGTACCAGATTGTTATGCTTGCTCAGGGCAGAGACAATGTTTACTTAGCCAATGTTTACTTACTTTATTGAGCACTGCACCCAGCAGGTGCTCAATAAATGATGAATTGAACTGAATCTCTCCACCAAAGTCTGTGCTTCCTAATCTAGCAGCCCCAGCACCTCCTTTTAAAAAACAAATATTTTATATTATACCTATTTGCTGACCTGAAGTAAAATTCATATAACTTTTCCTCACACATAATTTTTTAAAATTCAATATAATGCCCTAACTATAATATAAAGGAGCAATAGAAGGATAATTACTTTAAATGAAACAAATATATCTCAATATGTAAATGATTAAGTATGACTATTCTAGAAGAAATAATAAAGAATCAGATACCTCTTAAACTATTTGTTCTGAGGTAACAGAACTGAAATTAGAAAATTGGGAGTGAAATTAGAGTCCTCTGATCTATTTGGAAAATCCCAGTGACTGTGACAGTTATAAATTCAAGCTGCTACACGTATATTTTATTTGTGTTGACATTCATAATGAGATTTTCCAAAATGGTGAACAACTCTTGGTAAAGTTCTCAACAAAAATAATATGATCTTCTTCCAATTTACACAGCAGGTGTGTTCCTGAAAAATTCAGCTCATGTTAAAACCATGCAAAAATTATTTTGTGTTTATAGTTTTTAAAAAAAGAGTTAGGTGCAAACAAACCAATTTTTATTTTATTTTTTTTTAAGATTTTATTTATTTATTTGAGAGAGAGAGAGTGCGTGTATGTGTGAGCATGAACCAGGGGGAGAGGCAGAGGGAGAAGCAGACTTCCCAGACCCTGGGATCATGACCTGAGCTGAAGGCAGACGCTTAACTGACTGAGCCACCCAGGTGCCCCCAAACAACCTGATCTTTAAAATAGGCTATATACCTTAACAAATACCTCATCAAAGGAGATGTACAGATGGCAAGTAAGCACCTGAAAAGATGCTCCACATCATATGCCACCAGGGAAATGCAAACTAAAATAACAGCAAGATACCACCACACACCTATTAGAATGGCAAAAATCCAGAACACTAACAACACCAAATGCTGGTGAGGATGTGGGTAACAGGAACCCTCTTTCATTGTTGATGGGAATGCAAAATGGTGCATCCACTTTGGAAGACAGATAGGCAGTTTCTTATAAAACTAAAATAATCTTACCGTATGATCCAACAATCTTGTTCCTTGGTATTTACCCAAAGGAGTTAAAAACGTATCTACAGAAAAACCTGTACATAGATGTTTACAAAAGCTTTCTTTATAATTGCCAAAACTCGGAAGCAACTGTAATATTCTTCAGTAGGTGAATGGTAAGTAAACTGTGTTACATCCAAACAATGGAATATTATTCAGCAACAAAAGAAATGAGTTATCAAGCCATGAAAAGACAGGAAGGAACCTTAAATGCATATTACTAAGTGAAAGAAGCCAATCTGAAAAGGCTATACCCCCATATAATGTTCTGGAAAAGGCAAAACTATAGAGACAGCAGAAAGAGTGGTGATTCCAGGGGTGAGGAAGGAGGAAGGGATGAACAAGATGAGCAGAGGGGGGCTTTTAAGGCAGTGAAATTACTCCATATGATACCACAATGATAAATACATTTGTTTAAATTCATAGAATGTACAACAACAAAAGTGAACCCTAATTTAAACTATGGGCTTTGTATGGTTATGACGTGTCAATGGACATTCGTACATTGTAACAGATATACCACTTTGGTGGGGGATGCTGATGGTAGTGGAGGTAAGGCAGGTGTGGGGGCAGGGGGTGTATGGGGAATCTCTGTATCTCCCTCTCAGTTTTCCTGTGAACCTAAAACTACTCTAAAAAACAAAGTACATTTTTAAAAAGAGTTAGGTTTATTACTATTAATAAGTGTTTCCCCTATTTGAAGTGTAACAGGAAATTTGAAAGTCAGAATATGCAGAGCAATTAATTCTTCAGTGTGTAGGATTGCCCTCCACTTTAAAGACAATTTGGGGGAGAGGGGTCCTTAACTCTGTTAGAGGCCAGAAGTCCTTCCCATGTTTCCTCTCAAGTGTCCAGTCCTCCACTGGGGGTAGTAGTGCCCCCATAGAGAAACACCAACCAAGTTCCTTCAGACTCGCTCTCTGCATGATTTCCTAACCTTTTATCCCCACTCAAGTGCAAGTCACCGATTTCCTTCCCGTTTCTTCCAAAGTCCTATTACTTGAGGATGCCTATCCTAACACCCTGACAGGCCAACCAAAGCTCAATGATGGAACTTATCTTGATGTCTAATACAACAGAATTTATGACAAAAAAATATGAACATACCTAAGAAGAGAAAACTTCCTTCTTGAGTCATTTCCTTTCACGTAAAATAATTTTCTAAAACATGGAATCAATTTTCACAGTTGAGGTCTGGTTCACACACTATCTAGCACACAATAGGACCCATATGTTGAATGAAGGATGATAGTGAATTCGTTCACATCTGCATGATAGCTATTTTATGGCATGCAAATAAAAATATTGTAATGCTTAGTAAAACAGGTGCATCCGTGTATGACACAAAGCTACAAAATGTGTGGTAATTCATCTCATTGCCAATGAATTAGTGCAATGTACTGTTTTTTTTCTCACTTCTTAGTCACAGTGGTCTAGCTCAGTGAATTTAAAAGGTCAAAATTATTGTTCTTTTGTGACCTTGTCTATCTCACCCTTTGATATTAGAGGTATAGTAAGAATATTCCACCTACTAGAATAAATTCCAATAGGACAGGGTTTTTGGTCATCTCTATCCGGTGATACATCCCAGAATCTAGAAGGAACCTGACATACAATAGATGCTAAAAAATGTTTGGGATGAATTATGAATGAACAAATGAATATTGTGACCAACATGTGTGAAGTACCATGATAAAGAAAAAGTACAAAAAGAAAAACAAAAACTCTCAGCCCTCATGGGACTCTCAGTCAACTGGGGAGATAGACTCCTAATATTAGTGATGTACATGCCCATGCATGTTGTGTACGTTTCTAGGATAATACCAAGAACAGAGAACTAATATTTCCTGTGGGTCAAGAGACACTTGATAACACTTTATTCAGATTAAAGTAGGGTATCTTACCCTCAGCATGATTGATATTTTGAGCTAGATAATCTTTGTTGCAGGGGGATGTTTGTATTCTATAGAATGTTTAGTGTTATTTCTCACCTTTACTCAGCAGATGCCAGTAACAGGCCCCCAACTTCGACAACCAAAAATATCTGGAAACAAATGTTCCCCCAGACGAGAAACACTTGTTTAAAGAATATGGGCTTACCAGACAGAGGAAAGGAAGAGGAGAAAATCATGAGTTTCTTGTTAACAACGTCTGGACTGTATTTATCTTTGCCTTCGACCAAATAGCTTTGAGTTGATAATAAAAAGAAATAATAAATGCCTTGTACTTATATGGCTCTTATAATATATGAAGTCCATTCGTGCATGTGTGATCCTTGCAAACAACCTTGTGAGAAAATAGGGTGGATATCTGTTTCTTTCTTTATAAAATGAAAACATAGTCCAGATAAGTCAAATGAGGTGCCCAAGGTCAGTCTTAGACTTCAGTGATTTCTTTGTCCTTTTCAAAATTTTCCTTCACTATTTATTGCACTTGAGCCACACTAACCACTCAGATTACTTATTCGTCCAATCTGTATCTGTGTGCATTAAATCACAATAGTTTAATAACTTCAACCAGCAGACTTTATCTATGCCACATGTCGACCCTATGCCAGACACTTTGCTAAATGCTGCAGCAAAACTCTGAGCAATAGGTTTCCTTTTAGAATGGCGAATCCTTGATGCTGTGTTGGAAGTGGGGCATTTCCCCTCAAGGATACAGCATAGGGAATTCAGTTCATGGCATCATAACCGAGTTGCATGGTGGCAGAGAGTAGCTACACTTGTGTGGAGGACAGCATCTACGTATAGACTTGTTGCATCACCATGTTGTACACCTGAAACTAATGCAACATTGTGTGTCAACCATACTAAAAAACAAAACAAACCCAAAACTATGAACTGAAGAAGAAGGTCTTATAACTCTAAACTCAGGTTTTGAGGAGAAATAAAAAAGGGAAGGAATGCAGTTTGGCACATGAAAACTGAGGTGCATCTCAAATCCAGGCAGCGAGTGCAGAGCAGGATAAAAACAAGAAGCTGATCGAGAATGACCCATGGAAGAAATGGGGTGGGGGGCTTGATGAGGGATTCAGAAACCCAGCTTCTCCTCCAGTGACTCCACTGTTTATGTTGTTGACCTTGAGCAAGTCATTTGCCTTTTTTTGGGGTCTCATTCCACATTATCTAGCCCCCTACCTCTCGGGCAGTTTAACTGACATGGGTTTGTAATGTCAGTGCAATTCCCACATGCTGCCTAGACGCTGGGCTGTTGTCACTGATACTGCATTGTCCTTGTCCAGTGAGGCAGTTGGAAGGACCTCCAAGGCCACGAGTTTCAAGTCCTCTTAAGCTTTGACTTGGGGATGTGATGAGTGGGTTGCATACAAATGACACTGTAATGTGAAAACCGAAATTCAAGGCAGAGTGGCTCCACCCAGCTGTGCTAATTGATCTTGAAACCTATTTGCATAGTCCACACTTCCAGAACAACTGTGCTTCCCTCACTGAGTCTCACCTGGGGTCGAGATCAGGATGGCCAAATGATATCCGAGTGACTCTACAGGGAGTTGCAATTGAAAGTACTTTCTAATTGGATTCTCCACTTACACAGGTATTCTCCTCTTCCTGGCAGGCTCTGCCCTAATTGCCAATTATCCAAGAGAATTCCCCTCTTTTTGCTGCCTCCCTACCCCAACTGCAAAAAGAGATTGAAACTCTGAAAGCTGCTTTTATTAAGTAAATTATATGAATGCTCTATTTGGGGGAAGAAGGAAGTATGCAAATAAAATAATATGTCCATAAAAACATACTCTACATATTTATTGTTGAATGGAAATTGTTCTTCCAATCATTGATCCTGTTGAGAAATGGATAAAACAAAGACTCCTCTTCCAAAAAAAAAAAAAAAAAAGACAAAAGAGACATATGTGCCAAGTTTTGTGTCACTTCTAAGAGATACAACTATACTCTGAAGCAGTGAGTTAAAATTGAGTTAAATCCAGTTTCAAAAGTGCTGCCTTGGCTATTGTAAATAATGCTGCCAAGGTAAGGAAGCAACTCAAATGTCCGCGGATGGATGAATGGGGTAGAGAGGATATATATCTGTAATGGAATATTATGCGGCCATGAAAAAGAATTAGAGCTTGCCATTTGTGACAATGGATGGACCTTGAGGGTATTATGCTAAGTGAGATAAGTCAGACAGAGAAAGACAAATACCATATGATTACAGTTCTATGTGGAATCTAAAAAATAAAGCAAATGGACAAACAAAACAGAAACTGACTCATAGAACCCACAAACCTTTGGTTCCCAGAGTGGGGAGGGGTTGGAAGGGGGCCAGGCAAAATAAGTGATGGGCATTAAGAAGTACACAGTTCCAGTTATAAAATAAATAAGTCATGGAGATGTGATGTACAGCACAGGGAATACAGTCAATAACATTGTAATAACTTTGTATGGTGACAGATGGTAACTGGACTTATGATGGAGATCATTTTATAAGGTATAAAAATACTGAATCACTGTGATACACAGCTGAAACTAATAGGATATTGTATGTTAATTATACTTCAATGTAAATAAATAGAAACAAAAAGAAAAGTGCTGCCTTGAAGTGACTATATGTTCATTATTTCTAAACCCATGATCCCTAAAAGCTATTTCATTGTTGCACAAGGCACCCCAGATTACTCTCCACCATTCAAGAGGAGAGAAATACATTGTTAGTCCTCTACAACTCACCCACATGAAATCCCAAACACATTATCTGACCAGATCAGATATGTGCAGATCACTTTCAGTTTAATAAAAACATTGATAAAACATGTCAAGCAAAAAATTCCAGATTTACTGGAGAAACGTTACTGATGTGCTGACTCCCCACAGTGGCCTGCAAATTGGGATGTTTTCTTATCATTGTGCTTCCCAAGAATAGAATAGCAACAGTGACCAAAATATACGGCTGTACCTCGCTGACATTCCAGATCCATGTCAGTTAAGCTGTCCTCAGAGTCTGAGGTTATCTGTTGGCTTTATTCATCTGATAATCTTTATGTTCCATTTGAGTAGTTAAAATGTACATGGAGGGTGAAGCTCCAAGAACTATCTCAGATGCTTCCAATCAAGCACCTCAGTGAGCACATAGGTAGACTGTGAACATCACATCAGCTAAATATGCATTCTTTAGGAATGATTTAAGGGGAAATTGCTGTGCAGATAAAAGAATGCTGGAACACAGACCGAAATATATGTCAATACACACAGACGTTTCAATTTCACGGATGCCTGAAATAGGCATGCTGGGTATCTTCCACAAACATCAAGTTTTCAGAATTTCACAGTGATGCAAATATGCAAAGTGGCATGGAAGGCTGAGATAGGGGGATGCAATTATGATAAAAAGAAACTTTCAGCAAAGCTCATTTTTCTGATGTAGATTACTATGCAACACTGTGATATCTATCATGCAAATTTCTTAACAGGCTAGCAAAGAATAGAAAAGAGCATGCAGGTGCAGGATAATGGGGCTGTAGCATACATTTGATTGTTCGCAGGGACCCCTTGAAAGGAAGAACTATGACTTTCATGTCTCATTAGTAATCATACTGATCCCTGATACAATTTAGAGAAGTGCAATGTGTACATCTTTATCTGCTTGATTCTGGTTGTATGTTTTAAAATGGACAAATAAATTGCGTGATGCAAATATCCTAATTCAGTCTGAAAACCTTTGCTCCTTGAACTCTAGATAGGCTCTCTGTAGCTACGTGGAGACTAAAAAGCATGAAGATAGTCATTCGTGCAGAGGGGTCCAGAGTCTGACATTGAGTAGGGTAAGAGGAGTGGAACACCTAGGTTCTACACCAAAGTGTCCTCACAAGTGTGACCACTTAGTAATCACTAAATAAATACTGTATTTTCCCTTCCTACCAAGGGTCTTTGTTAATGTGTTAATATCACCCCTATAACCTCCACTTAACCCCCCCACACAAAAATGTGTCTTTTACCCTTGCACCGATCAAGATACCCTGATTTTCCAGCTATCCAATCCCTAACTCCTTCTTCTAAAGCCTCTCTCTAGTCTCTACCTGATTTCTAGAATGATACTCAGAATAAAATTATTAACATAAAAGAAGATGTCAATGTAATTACAAACACAAATGGACTGTGTTTAGCTATACTCATGAACAAACATTATTAACATTAAAATCTGTCCGCAATGACTGGGAAAAATTAATGCATATTGCCGGGAAATATTTTTTAGTTTTATTAATACAAAGAGCACAATATGATAGTTCTCACAAGTTATTACTATTTTATAGGAACATGAATTAAATATGAAGAAACACAAAGGGTAGTAGTGTGATCATACAGCTGATATGAAAAGTGAGCATAGGTGATCAGGTCTAAATTTAGGGTCTTAGTCAACAAGCTTTATTTGACAATGGAACTCATTGTTGTGTTCAACTACCATTCTGCTTCCCTCGATCCTCCTTCAAATGGCACAATTAACAAATGGTGAGTATTCTCTTTGATACCCAATAAAAGGTGGAATATCCTGAAAAGGTTTATTAAAATTATTTTATCTGATCTTCAGACAATTGTTGAAAAGCACAAGATTGTGTTGTTAGACTGAAAGACTTATTTTCTACCATCAGCAAGTGAGAATTAAAAAAAAAATTAAATAAATGTAAATGCACAGATCTGTTAGATCTGAAGCACGATTTTCACATTGATAAATTAGAGTAAATGTTGCTATCCCGCTAATTCAGGTCTCTCCATGACCACCACTGACTGCCATATTTACTTTGGAAAAAAATATCAATTGGGCCACCAGGCCATCTTATCAGATGGTATCAAGTTAGTGTTACATTTTAGCATTAAACTCTTAACGGTGTGTTACTTAATAGCATCCAAAGAACCAAACACATGCAACTTTGGATATAAATTAGAGAACTATATTCAGAATGCAAAATTCACATATCAAAATAAGTAAATCTTATATGTATATTCTTGTTTGTAGCCTCAACAAGATGATAAGACATTTAAATGAGAAATTTAAAAATGAAATACATCCAGACATCATAAAAGATCATCCAAAGATTATTTTTGCTTTATTAAACGAAGTTAGCCGTTCATGTGCCTACACTCCTCTCTCTCTCTCTCTCTTTCTCTCACACACACACACACACACACACACACACACACACACACACACACAGCATATGTCTTGGCAGTCTCAAACCTTTGGTTTATTATAGGAATATTTTAAGTGACAATGCAAGCCTGAAAGATTCTTATTGTAATCATTTCTTGTCTTGAGAGATTTGTAGAGATAGCCACTTTTTTATCACTGCCCTGTTGAGGACAGGAAGGATAAGGATTGAAATGTTTTAAACATCTTCACCTTTACAAGTATTTTTTGTTAATATCAAAAAGAAAGTAAAACCCATGTTTTTTATGCTTTTTATTTAGAAGTGAAAAAAATTTTTATAAGAAGAGAATGGGTCTCTTTATTTGGTATGGTGACATTCCTTTGAAATGAGACTTTTTAAATATTTTTATTGTTATGTTAATCACCATACATTACATCATTAGTTTTTGATGTAGTGTTCCATGATTCATTGTTTGCATATAACACCCAGTGCTCCATTCAGTATGTGCCCTCTTTAATACCCATCACCAGGCTAACCCATCCCCCCACCGCCCTTCCCCTCTAGCACCCTCAGTTTGTTTCTCAGAGTCCATAGTCTCTCATGGTTCGTCTCCCCCTCCGACTTCCCCCCCTTCATTTTTCCCTTCCTACTATCTTCTTTCCTTTTTCATTCTTCTGCATGTGGCTGTCCAATTTTCCCAACACCATTTGTTGAAGAGACTGTCTTTTTTCCATTGGACATTCTTTCCTGCTTTGTCAAAGATTAGTTGACCATAGAGTTGAGGGTCCATTTCTGGGCTCTCTATTCTGTTCCATTGATCTATGTGTCTTTGTTTTTGTGCCAGTACCATGCTGTCTTGATGATGACAGCTTTGTAATAGAGCTGGAAGTCCGGAATTGTGATGCCGCCAGCTTTGCTTTTCTTTTTCAACATTCCTCTGGCTATGCGGGGTCTTTTCTGGTTCCATACAAATTTTAGGATTATTTGTTCCATTTCTTTGAAAAAAGTGGATGGTATTTTGATGGGGATTGCATTGAATGTGTAGATTGCTCTAGGTAGCATTGACATCGTCACAATATTTGTTCTTCCAATCCATGAGCGTGGAACGTTTTTCCATTTCTTTGTGTCTTCCTCAATTTCTTTCATGAGTATTTTATAGTTTTCTGAGTACAGATCCTTTGCCTCTTTGGTTAGATTTATTCCTAGGTATCTTATGGTTTTGGGTGCAATTGTAAATGGGATGGATTCCTTAATTTCTCCTTCTTCTGTCTTGTTGTTGGTGTATAGGAATTCCACTGATTTCTGTGCATTGATTTTATATCCTGCCACTTTACTGAATTCCTGTATGAGTTCTAGCAGTTTTGGGGTGGAGTCTTTTGGGTTTTCCACATGAAGTATCATATCATCTGCAAAGAGTGAGAGTTTGACTTCTTCTTTGCCGATTTGGATGCCTTTTATTTCTTTTTGTTGTCTGATTGCTGTGGCTAGGACTTCTAATACTATGTTGAATAGCAGTGGTGATAGTGGACATTCCTGCCGCGTTCCTGACCTTAGGGGGAAAGCTGAAATGAGACTTTCTTAAGCCTGGTTGTTTATTTTGGTTGTTCAAAGAAGCAGTAACTGATATAAAGTTTTTCTTTTTAACGAATTTTACCCTGAAGAGATTAGGAGAGTTTCTAGTCCATGAAATGACTTGCTGTAGGCTCATATAAACTTTTTTTTTTTCCCCCGGATGGCCTAGTACAAACTGTTTAATGATATGGAAAAGTGGGAAAAGACAGGCTTTAACGACAAACTCTGGCTCTGCCGCTTATAAGCTGGTGTGACCTTAGGAAAAATATTCAGTCTTATTTTTCTCTTCTGAAAAATGGGGATAATAATAAATATCTACACTGCATGGTTGCTGTGAAAATCTTATGGGATAATGGGTGTGTGTAAGAAAATTAGCAGAATGCCTGATATATTATAGATTAATATATGGTAACTACCATTGTTTTGTTGTATTTCCCAATATGGTTTCCCATGTTTTATGCACTAACAACACTAGGAGATAGATTATAATCTCCACTTTAAAGCTCAAAGTTTAGAGGTTCAGTGACTTTCTTATTGTCACATAGGACTCCTCTGCAAGTCTTCTGATTCCAAATCCAGACTATATTTCCCCTGACTCTTCCTGCATGGACTATACCTTACACCAGGTAAGTGTTAGCCAGGGACAGTGATGTGCCTCTGTGTGCAAGGGGCTGGCACATGTTATTTAGCAACTAATTTCATGGAAAGACATCAGTAAGCATTGGCCATTGGATACCCACCATAGCCAAAGCTTAAGTCCAACTACAGACCTGAGGTTGTCCTTACTCAGGCACACTTATAATATTAATTGGTCTTTGCTTTACTAGCTATGGAGGAAAAGCAGGTTCATTACTCTGGATTCCAACTCCTAGTCCTCAGGTGCTGTTACACTGATTATTTAAATCTGGATAATTTCCTGCCCTAAAACAGCAGTCTTCGACTTAGCCATCTTTCACTGATAATGGGAGAAAGAAGTTGGAGTTGAAGGAAAGGCAAAAAATTATGATACAAAATTAAAAAAACAAACCTGTTTCTCCTGAGAAAACAACATAAAAATCAATAGTCAAAGCAACGCCAGTCAGTCACACAAGACGAAAATTTTAGAAGGAAAATGCAATCCATACAAGTCTGAGACAATATTAATCTTGAACATGCCAGAAAATCCTTATAGGCCATAAATAATTTATAATAAAAGGCACAAATGTTGACTTGCACAATCTAGCACTCTTTCCTTTACCTCCACATTCTTGAGTCTAATGAATCAATAAATGTGTTCTTTCTCCATTTAAACGAATCACAAAATTCAATTCCTTTTTGCCTCTAAAATCACTGTTCCAGGACAGAGCACCCAGACTAGACACATTGTCATAAGACCTCGCTGTCACTGTGAGACCTTATGCTTTGGATGGGCTTCATAATTTTGAGTCTTCTAATAATTTGTTCAGTTCCAAACAAAAAACTCCTTGGAGACATAAATCAGTTTTTAAAAGTCCAAATCATCATAAATATCCATTGTTGGCCTGCCTGAGTGTTATGGTTGGAATTGTGTCCTTCCAAGATTCATGTGTTGAAGTCCTAACCCGCAATATTTCAGAATGTGACCTTCATTGGAAATTGGGTTGTTGTAGATGGATAGTAAGAAAAGGTAAAAAAAAAAATTAATAATAAAACTAATAAATAAATAAATAAATAAATAAATGTCATACTGGAAGACCCTTCATCCAGTATGAGTGGCATCCTTGTAGAAAGGAGAAATTTGGATATGGATGCACAGGTAGGAGAATGCTGTGTGAACATGAATGGAGAGATTGAGGAGAGGCATCTCTAAGCCAAAGAACATAGAAGGTTGACAGAAAACCACCAGAAGTTAGGGGAAGAGCATAAAACACATTCTCCTTCACAGCCTCAGAAGGAACCAACCCCTCTGACACATGGGTCTTGGACTCCCAGCCTCCATCACGGTGAGACAACAGATTTCTGTTGCTTAAACTCCCAATCTGTGGTACTTTAGATACACAGCCCTCCTAGCAAACTAGGACATGCAAATTGTCTTGGTCACAGACTCCTGGGACTTGGTGTTCTGATCTCTAGCTTAAAACACTTTAGATATGCACAGAAAACCAATACAAAGTCCAATGTAGTGTATTTCCTTTCAAGGCTAAGTGGATGATTCAAATGTGCTAAGAGGAAAATAAGTGAAAAATTCCTAGGATGTACTTATTCTTCCTTCGACATCAAGAGCCAGCATAATAGACAATAAATTCATATAGTAAAGGCCTTTTGGATCATATACATCAAACCACCTTGCAAGTTGAGGGAAGCTCTCATTACCAAAGAAACAAAACAATGTAGTTTTGGAACCATACTTCATGGTGCTTATAACCACTGACTTTAACAGATCACTGTACAACTTGTCAAAATTGTACCTACACCCAGAACACTATAAACATTCAGTAGCAATTAATATAACCATACTCATCTTAGAAATAAATTGATATTCTGGCCGATCATGGGGATTGGAAAATAAAGTGAGTTGATAAATCCACCTATTCTTTAAGAGTCAGTGTATTATGCAGATCATGAAATTAAATGAAATTGAATTAATCTATAAGCAACATATCATAATATTTTTTCAAAAAAGTATCGTATGAAATGCTTCTTTTAAAGGTTAATTTTAGAGCAATTTGAAAAATTTCTAATCAAAACCTGGTTGAAATATTTTGTCAGTAGCTATTGGGTTCTCTTAAAAGTGAATGATTATTTAAAAATCAAATTTATGTTCCACAAATAAGTGAAACCATATGATAATTGTCTTTCTCCACTTAACTTATTTCGCTTAGCATAATCTCTTCCAGTCCCATCCATGTCGATGCAAATGTTGGGTATTCATCCTTTCTGATGGCTGAGTAATATTCCATTGTATATAGGGACCACATCTTCTTTATCCATTCATCTGTTGAAGGGCATCTCGGCTCCTTCCACAGTTTGGCTATTGAGTACATTGCTGCTATGAACATTGGGGTGCATATGGCCCTTCTTTTCACTACATCTGTATTTTTGGGGTAAATACCCAGTAGTGCAATTGCTGGGTCATAGGGTAGCTCTGTTTTTAATTTTTTGAGGCACCTCCACACTGTTTTCCAAAGTGGCTGTACCAACTTGCATTCCCACCAACAGTGTAAGAGGGTTCCCCTTTCTCCATAACCTCTCCAACATTTGTTGTTCCTTGTCTTGTCAATTTTTGCCATTCTAACTGGTATAAGGTGGTATACCCTCCAGTGATGGGTATTAAGGAGGGCACGTATTGCATGGAGCACTGGGTGTTACACGTGAACAATGAATCATGGAACACTACATCAAAAACTAATGATGTACTGTATGGTGACTAACATAACATAATAAAAAATTATTTAAAAAATAAAAATAAATAAACAAAAATCAAATTTAGTGAATGAGTACTTAAAAGTCAAGTATACTCAAAAAGAAGCCATATGTTGTAGTCTCTTCAGTGATATTTTAGATAATGACAGATCATTCCACAACCTATGACATTAACAATTTTTCCTAAAATATTTGAAAACCAGAAGTTCATTTTTTTAACATATCTGATGGCAAAACCTACCTGGACAGATGTATTGCTCTTTACAGCTCTCATTTATATCCCACTTAGCATGAGCAATCATAGTTTCCCTGCAGATATATTGAAGTGTTGTGTTTTGGGGTGCTGACCAGATCCCACTGGTTATATACAGTATATGATACACTACATAGAGTATGTGGTGATATACAGATATGATACGATACATACATCAGTTTTTTAAAAAAATCTTAATTTTAAACCATATCTTTCTGCCTCAAGGATTTTGGATAAGGGATTATGAATTTTATAATCTTATTACACTCTTCACCTCACACCAATAAAATAGTCAAATTCTTATTGGATATCTGTTGTGTACTAGATTCTGCAAAAAAGACAGAGTCTTAATTTATTAACAGTTTATAATCTAATTGAGGTAATGATACATAAATCCACTAAAGAAAAGCATGCTATAACAACTGTCACAGATTGTCCTAGATCAACTACCAAACAAGAGCTGTCAAGTCTGTTTCTCTGTTCCTTTGTCCCTGGCGGCATCGTTCTTCCCTCTGAGAAAGAACTGCCTGAAAATACTCCTAAAATAGGTAATCTCACTTTGCACCTAAGAAGTAATTATCTGTCACCCTAAGGCAAATAAATGTAGAGAAAAAGGTTATCAATTCAAAACACAATAAATGTATTAGGTTGAACTAAGTTTAACCAAGACCCATAAAGATCCTACAATGCTTAGTGCAAGCTTCCCCCACTCAGTCTTCTCCCCCCATGAAGCAATATTTATTCTAGCATTTTCTAAGTATCAGATACTTGCTCAGTGCTTTATAAATGTTATATCATTTAATTGTCACAGAACCCTGGGGTAGATATAAATTATATCCATTTCCCAGAGGAGAAATTTCAGAGAAGTTAGGCAGCATATGCAAATGGCCTAAAACTTGTTATCTGTAGAGTTGGGATTTGGAAATGGATTGATACATCTGCCTCAGAAGTTTATACTCTTTCTGCCAATTCCCTTATAGGTGACAGAGTGTATTATAGGGAAAGAGACAGGAAGGATCCACTTTATAGAATTTTACTCGGAAACTCAGATCTTCAACTTACACCACTTTACAAAATCTCCCCTACCGTGACTTTACTTAATAATTATATCTTTACATACAAAGCAGAATTTCAGTTCTATTTTTTGTTATGTTCCATTTCCTTTGTTTTTACTAGATTTCAAATCCCATGAGAATAGAGGCTCCAGAACATATTACCTGGTGCATAGTACTCACTCAGCAAGTTTTAAATGAATGAATGAAGGAGATTTCACTGTTCAAATTCCTTTAGACTGTAGGCACCGGACAACATTTACCTAATGGCTGATACGTATGTCATTTACTCATGCTTTTTTGCAGCATCCTTGGGAACAAGGCAAGACAAAATGAACTAAATTTAAAGCAGGAAAAGCCAATCTGTTGTCACTTATGCAAGAGAATACGAAGTTGCTTTTTAAAAATGTAACTTAAAGTGTAAGATCACATTTTGAGAAATAATAGTTAACTGTACTAGAAGGCTGCACATTTGCCCACACTTTTTTGGTATGAGGCATCATACTAATAACTTTCTTGCAAAAATGAAGTTTTAAAAATCAGTGTACTTAGAGATTCTCTCTCCTGGGATTTTAGCATCCCCTTTATAGTGGGCATCATTTGTAGACTATACATTTAAACTACACTTAACTAAACACCAGCCATTTTGTAATGTGAGGGAAAGGCTTATGTACCTCTGCTTGGCCAACTCCCCCATAACATAATGGATGAGACATAGTGAGCCGCAAAATTACTCCCAGGATTAGAAGGCATTCATTTTCTTAATATCCTCCCCTCAAACCATCCCTCATTGGTTGGTGTTAACCAGACAGCCATTCTTTGTCCTCTTCTTGGTCTTCTGACTTTCTCTGGGTTTTCTCAGCCTCTTTGATGGCATCAGCTGCTACCACTCTCTGCTGATTTCCCCAGATTTCTACATCCTTAACCTCAGCGTTCTGCAGGACATTGCACCTGGATGTACGCCCCCTCCTCCACCATCACCAGAGTCAACTCTGGGGTCCAAACCATAAGTCACCATATTGCTCCCCTCCTCCCACCACAGAACAAGGTGTCACTCCTTCGACATTCCTGAAGTAGTTGTCAGAGCCATGCCTCCTTTGAACTTATGCCCAGCATAAAACCAGTCATCAAATCCCATCAGAGTTCCTTCCAAAATATCTTCTGAAACGAACTTCCCCTCTATTCCTACAATCCCAGCTTCACCTTCTATTTCAATGACTGTACAAGCAGGAACCAGTTTCTCCTGCTCTAATCCCAAATCCACACTGCAGCCCCAGTTCTCTCCCAAAAAATAAAACCTGGCTTTCCCCCACTGAAAGGCTCTGCCAGTCCTGATTTGCTTCTCCCAGTCCAGTGCCCCATTCGTAGCACAGACAAGAGGGTTTTCTGGTCTGATCTCTTCTCTCGCACACTTGGAAGGCTTTTCTAGCCACTTGGAATTTTTTTAATCATCTCTAATATTTGCTGAGTTTTTGCACATACTTTTCCCTGCTCCTGAAACACCTCTCCCTGCGCCAATGTCTGGCAAATTCCAACTTATTCTTTGTGACCCAGATCACATGTCATCTGCTCTGGGAAATGTTTATTGGGTTTCCCCTGGAAGGACTAACTAATCTCTCTTCTTTTTTTCTTTCTGTGCTTCCACAGTACCTCATTCATTCCCCAAACAGTAGTCAGTGGGACCTTTTTGAAACAGAACTAAGATTGTAACACATTCCTGTTGACACCCTGCTATGGCTCTTCATCCTACCTAGAATAAAATCTCCACTCCTTTCCCTGCCCTACTGGAGAGCCTCCCTTTAAAACTAGGCAGTGGGGCCTCTGCCTTAGCCCTACCAGTGAGCACATCAAAAACATGCTCATGGTCCATTTATTGAATATGGGTGCCTCTGTCACTTGGGACTGGAGTTAAGCGATGGCACAGTCGCCACACCCATTCACTCACATCTTGGCAAAGCTGCTTCTGTACCACACACACAGCATTAGCTAACTGGTCCAAACTGCATGGCTCAAAAAGCCAAAAATCTGTGGTGCTTTACAGAAAAATTTGCCAGCCCCTGGTACACTCTGTAACCCTATGATTACCAACATTTCAGGCCCAAGAAACACTTCTCAGCATCTGTTTACCTTTGCCCTCAAAGCAAAGGCTACTTTTTGTCCAAGTGGTGCAAAGATCTGTAGGCTGTGTGGCCACCATTCTCGGCGATGAACACTTCTTTGGGGACCAGAGAGGATTGGGATGCTTTGGAGAGAAGACTCATTCCTCTAAGAGAATACAGATTCCATAGATACTTGCATAATAAAATATTATTTCCCCGAAGTGCTAAGTGTCTATTTTCTTACTTCCTTTCATGTTCTCATTTGTGATTCCAGAGGTACTCACAGTTTGGCACATTATATGCAACAATCTTATATGGCAGCCAAGAAACATTTTGTAATGTTAAAACATTCATTTTTGTCTTCAATTTATCTATAAGTTGGCCTAGATGTCACATGCATAAAGCATGATCTTGATTCTTTACTCTCACAGCCATTCACCAATGAATACCATCATTGTATTATATTTATAAAATATAATATAGACATATTCTAAAACTAAAACGGACATAGTTTATATTTATACAAAATATAATTACATTTTTAAATAAATAATTTTGATACATAAGTATTATAATTAGTACTTTCCCTTTTCTTTATAATAGGGAATTCTGGATACTTTAGAAAAACATTTTGAAAATATAAGTAAATATTTTTCAACTTGTTAAATTTGCCTCAACTTGCATTTTTGGTGATATATTTAAATTTTGTACACTTTAAATACAATTATGTTTTATTTTTAATTCTTTAGATGATTGCTGCCAATAAAATATGTTATGTGACTGTTTTTTATGTAAGCTTGCTTAATTAGTGATTCTGCCAAAATGAAAGCAAGAAAAACAAAATCTAAGGAGCAACGATCTAATAGCTTAGAAATGATGAAGGTTTTTATTAACCATTTACAGAATATCCAAAAATAATTAATAGTAGCGAAATTTGGTTGTCTTGAATCTTTTGCTAACAGTCATACAAATCTTAGGTTTGAGTCTTTTAAAATCTTGTCTTTGTGAAGGCATATCTGTCAAGGCAGAAGAAGAGAGCATAGTTAAGTCAACAGTTTGTGAGTTTGCTCTGTAACACTAGCTCTTTAGGCCTACAGAATGTAGGTCTCCGTTTGCACTCTTGGCCCAAGCCCCACAGTTAGAAGGGGCGGGTCTGTCTATGGGGCTCCTGTCTGGCCCCTGACCACCTTTCAGCCTTCTTCCTGGGTTCCTGTCGCATTCCTAGCTGTTTCCACCTTGGAGCATTTGCACCACTGTTCCCTCTACTGAAGGTGTAGAAAGTCTTGAGGCTGGCTTTGTTTGATATTCAAGCCCCAGGCTAAGGATCAGCCTCAGCTTTCTGGAACAGAAGGGAATTCTCCCTAGATTCCTTACCATATCAGTCTGCGCTACTTTCCGCATAGCACCCACAGCAGCCTGGTATTTCCTTATTAATTTATTAACTCAATGCCTGACTCCTCCAAATAGCATACAATTGGTATGACAACAGGAATCTTATCTATCTTGTAAAAGTGTATTCACAGTAACCAATATAATATTAGAAATATAGGAAGCATGTAATAAATATTTGTTGAGTAAATACCTATTTATAGCATGAAAGGGTAATTATCCGTGGCCATGAATTTCTCTTGGTTGACAACAAGTTCTGTCATTGACAGCAAGTCAGCAAAATGTAGTGCTGACTCAAAAATATTTCTTGAATGAATGAAAAAGTAAGTAAATGGACTAATGATTGAATGGATTCATGAATTATAAGGAGTATATTTCCAGTTCAGTTAAAGAAGTTCAGTTAAAGAAGACCTTGGGTTAATTCTTTTCAGTACCACGGTTTCTCTATGTGCTGAATCTTGGAATCGCTCTCTCCCATCACCAAGCATATTTTTAACTTAATTTGGGCAAGCCCATGAAACTCCTCTACTGACAATCATATAACTTTATTATTGCTGTGTCTCGGCCACCAGCTCAGAACATGTCATTTGCCAAGAACATGTTCAAAGCTTTTATTATTATTATTATTTTTAAAGATTTTATTTATTTATTTGACAGAGAGAGGCACAGCGAGAGAGGGAACACAAGCAGGGGGAGTGGGAGAGGGAGAAGCACGCTCCCAGCTGAGCAGGAAGCCCAATGCTGGGCTCGATCCCAGGACCCCGGGATCATGACCTGAGCCGAAGGCAGACGTTTAATGACTGAGCCACCCAGGCGCCCCAAGCTTTTATTATTTTTATTAGCACTTGTTACAAAGGACATGAGCCTCTACAACCGAACATCCCTGCAGAGAGGCTGGAGCTCCCGGACAGCCACAGCCACA
Source organism: Mirounga angustirostris (assembly GCF_029215605.1). Lineage (NCBI taxonomy): Eukaryota > Metazoa > Chordata > Mammalia > Carnivora > Phocidae > Mirounga > Mirounga angustirostris. Next base: position 9,674,588 of record NW_026991711.1, on the reverse strand, counting down.
TACCAGCCCTGCTTGTATGCACTGGGCTGCTACTAATAGAAGCAGAGATTTTAGTTGAGTGCAGAAAAATAAGGACTATTTTATTAACAATTTCTTGGCTTTCTAAGAACTTCCTGGACATATATGTAGAAATTGAATACATGAAAATAAAATCAAGATGCACTTAGAGTCCATCTGTATTGATTTGCTCAGTAACTCCAACTCGTTTTTGTATCAGACAGCAGACCAAAAGTTTGTCTTGTCCTTCTTCCTTCTTAGAGGAAAATTAGCTACTTAACTTTCATCAAGGGGTTTTACATAAGCCCATGAAGTTAAGAAAATATGTCTTTTGAAAAATAACACTGGTGGGCGCCTGGGTGGCTCAGTTGGTTAAGCGACTGCCTTCGGCTCAGGTCATGATCCTGGAGTCCCGGGATCGAGTCCCGCATCGGGCTCCCTGCTCGGCAGGGAGTCTTCTTCTCCCTCTGACCCTCCCCACTCTCATGCTCTCTGTCTCTCATTCTCTTTCTCTCAAATAAATAAATAAAATCTTTAAAAAAAGAAAAAAAGAAAAATAACACTGGTATCCTATTATTTAAAAAGTTGTATAGGCACAAAATAGAAAGTAGATACATACAGAAAAGGTGTAAATTGAAACTATCACCTCTCCATTTAGAGATGACCACCATCACATCTCAGGATATGATTCCCAGTACACACATGCAGGAATATGCAGGTTTTTTGACATAAGATAATACAATACATAGATTTTGTGATATTTTTTCAGCTAAGGGCGTCTGTATCTCCTTTTCAATAAATTCTCGCATCATCTAATACCCAGCCCTATTTAAACTTTCAACTTCCCCCCAAATTTCTGTTAGTGCTAATCTGTTTGAATTGGGATCCAATGCAGGACCACACTTTGTTTCTAGTTGTCATGCCTGTTAAGTGTTTTTTAATCTAGAGTAGTCACATTTATGATTTTGAATTGCTAAGGAGACCATAAATTTCTCCTCTTTTAACTCAGAAGAAAATAGGGGATTTTTAAGATAGGTAACTATGTGACCACAAGCAGATAACCCCGCCCCATCAAATTCCTGATGACAATAGGATTCCCCAAAAATGTAGATGAGAGCTCTCTATGTTCTAGAAACTTAATGCTGAATGCTACTTCCCATGCCAGAACCAATGAACAATTTCTTCTAGACATAATGTAGATTGACTGGGATTGAAGGAAGGCATGCCCTCCAAAAGTCCCACATGTCAAGGAGGTAAAAGGAAGATCCTGTGGTCTCATTACCCATTGGAGCTAGACCTGGGGACAGTCCTCAGCACAGTAGTGGCACCCAATTTGGCATCTCTTTTGCCTCTGTGGAACAGAGTCTGTGGAGTACACTGGTCCCACTGGAGAACAGAGGACTCACTTCTGCCATGAGTGCCCACAGCAAGCAGAGGACAAGGCATGAATCTCCGAAGGGAAAGTACTGTGGCTCCACAGCTATACAAAAACCAAGTTATTGTATGGCAGATTAAAAGGCAACAATATACCCTTATGCAAGCACGTAGAACACACACCACCTAGGAATGCTTCCTAAATAATCTAAGTGATGGCCAATACCAGAATAGTCAGAAATACAGTCAAGTCAGTAAAGGAAGAATGAAGAAATAAAGTTATCAAGGAGTTGTAGGGAGCATGAAACCGGTTAAGTATAGAGAAATAAATCCTAACAAGTGTTCTAAATAGTGTTACAAAATCAATGCCTCACAATGTTTTGATAGAGATCATCACTGTTTTTTTAAGGTTTTTATCACTTTATATTAAATTAATGCAAAATGAGCAAAAAAATCAGGGGAAAAACCCCTAATATTCCAAAAAGAAGACAAAAAATTAGTGGGTTTTAGTCACTTTTATAGATGGGTAAAATATGTTTAAGAACATTTCTGTAACCATTAGTAATAATCTAATGCCTATCATGGCAGATCGTATTCTCCAAAAATGGTCACAACAACATATTTCCTATTCCACATGCTCTTCTAGAACCTGGTGGGCCTTTTTGATCGCCTTTGCTAAAAGAATAAGATGAGAGTGACATTAAATGACTTCCAGTGTTCGGTTACAAAAGGCAACACTGCATAGTTCCTCCTGTTTCTCTCTCAGGACACTTGTTCTTGGACCCAGGCACCATTCTGTGAAAAAGCCCAGGGCACAAAGAGAGGTCATGTAGGTGTTCGGGCTGAAAGCCCTCATGTGGTCCAGCTAACGTCCAGTACCAACTGTCAGACAAATGAAGGAAGCACTTGAGAACTCTCTAGCCTCAGCCACTATCTGAGTGCAGCCTTCTGAATACCCAGAATAATAACCCCTAGGATCGTGAAACATAATGGTAATCAACAACTGTTACTGTTTTATTCCACGCTGCTTGTGATGGTTTGTTATGTGGCAATAAATAATTGTATAACAGCTAACAAAGAGTCTGTGCATAAAATAGAGTGCATAAGAAGCAGCAGAGAAACTAAACTACAGAAAGTGTAAAAACCATAAATCAAGACCCAACTAATACAGTTTTTATAATGAGTGCAAATAAATGGTCTAAACATCTTAATCAACTGGAAGAGATACTCAGATTGAGTTAAAATAGAAAATCCACTTATCGGCTACTGTTAACCTGCCTCCCCCAAATTACAAAAAGATAAAAAATAATAAAATATGAGCTCCTGGCTGGCTTAGTTGGTAGAGCATGCTGCTCTTGACCTCAGGGTCGTGAGTTTGAGTCCCATGTTGGGGGTAGAGTTTACTTAAAATAATAATAATAATAAAATATGCATTAAACTCAAGAGGAAATAATTTGGGTTTTTGCTGTTATTGAACTGAAGAACTCCTGAGTCTATAATAAAATGGTGTACATTATGAATCTCCAAGAGCATAGAAATCTGTGTTTTCCAAAACTTCTTTATTATAAAATACTTATTCACAGAATACTAGCATTGTGCTATAAAACAGTGGAATGAAGGACGCAGTTTAGGAAATGCTACTATAAACCAATTTGACTTTGAACATAGATACAAAATACGTTAAATTCAAGAAGTTAACATTGATATATTCCTATTCATAACATCTAAAAGTTATACCAGAGGGGCACCTGGGTGGCTCGGTTGGTTAAGTGTCTGCTTTCTGCTCAGGTCATGATTCCAATGTCCTGGGATCCCTGCTGTGTCAGGCTCCCTGCTCAGTGGGGAGTCTGCTCGTCCCTCTGCTCTCTCTCGCACTCTCTCAAATAAATAAACATCTTTTAAAAAATAATAAAAATTATACTAGAAATAGGTACTTCTGTTATAAACTGGCAACACTACTCTTAGGACTAAAACATCACACACAATATAGTTAAAACCATAAATAAAATAAGGATGTCTATTATCACTAATATTTTATTTTGATCTAAAGATCAAGGTAATATAATAAGGCAAGAGCCATGAGGAAGATGTACAGATTATCAGAAAAGAGAGATAAACTGATCAAAATTTGCAGGTGATATACCCATATACTTCCCCAAAAGCACGAAAATCAACTGAAAAGTAAGATGGATATATTGTGACAATGATGAGGCTGGCATATGCATGGGATGGACTACAATGCAGCCCCTAGAAACAATGTTTTTGAAATGACATTCTCATTTAAGAAAAAAAAGATTAGGAAATTATAATTGCTCTAATTACAAAGACAAAAATCAAAGAAAATAATAGTGATCGTCTCTAGTTCATGAAGTTATGAGCGATTTTAATCTTATTCTTTATGTTTTTCTGTATTTTTCATATTTTCTAAAAGAAGCATACACTACCAGGATAATCCAATTTTTATTTTATTTTTATTAAAACAAATATTTAAATTTTGTTCTTTATTATATCCAACAACTCCTTAAGGGTGTTGTCATCTATGGATCTTTCCTTGATGTTCTACCTATCTCTCTATATGTGTAAGGTGGCTTTTTCCAAATCCATACCTTCAAACACCTGTCTACTGAAGACATATCCAAATATATTTAACTACTTATTAAACATCTTCACTTCTTTGATTTGGAAGAATCTCATACAAATAACATATGTCCAAAATTGAAATCATTCTTCTTCCAGAAGCCCTTCCTCTTTTCTAAGGTTAACTATTTCAAGCAAAAGGATGTTGAGAAATCACGATATTATTTGAATGAAAAATGGCTTTAGAGAAGAAATGATATTTGAAATGGATCTGAAAAAATGATTCAGGTACCACCAGGTATGAAACTGGGACATGATGTGCTCATGAAAAAACTACTCTGTCTTATCATAGGTAAAAGTAAAAAATGAATTGAGGCATGAAGGTACAGGGTGTTTAATTTGAGATATCTGAAGACAGAGACAATTGGCTTCAGATGAGTTCCTACTTTGAGTGCACTGAGCTGATCACCAACGTAGTTGAAAAGTTATTGCTTGTGCTCTTGAGACACGAAGTGCAAAGTGAGCCCCTGCTGAGTGGACTGAAGAGATACCTAGTTTTCTTTTGGAGGTCCGAAGACCATGTGCTTCATGCAAATACCTAGAAGGGGTTTAAATGTTCCTTAAAATCTCAAAGATTTATTGCTTAGGTTCATTTCAAGGACATTACACATGAACACTTGGATTTTGATGTCAGAAAATATTCATTTTATGTTACATTTGCTTGCATCACATTTAATACAAATCGAGGACACTCTTCAAGATAGTTCTTAGCAGTTCAAAAGAAGAAAAAAATCTATTGCTTCTGTTATGTAAATTTTGAGAAACAAAAAGACATAAAACCTAATGTAAATATATATTGACAGAAAAAAACATAAAATAGAAATAAAAGGTAGCTTTTAAAATGAAGGTATTTATATAGCATACAATTCAAATACGTATAATTGTGTCTTTTCACAAGCTATAAAACATAAAATGACAACTGAATGTTAATGTCTATCATATATATCAGGTGATACTATAATGTCGCTCTCTTTTCAAAACTAAAATGTTTCCAAGAAAATTTCAAAAGTTGAAAAACTTTCCTTTGCTCCAAATATCATTATTATTGAAACAACTAATCATTTTCAGCTCAGTTTACAGATGAATCATCATCTATTAGGCCTGGACAGACTTCATGTGAAGGAGAAAGGAGTCTGTATTTCTAGAAGTTTCCAGCACAGAAACACCCTTTCTTTAGTGGTATCTATCATCACTGTGAAGGTTTACAATTCACTCAAGACAAATCATTGGTATATGATAGACTGTCCTGTGGCTAGTAACTGAAGTCAAATGCAGCCCAGTACCCTTGGTTCCTCTGATCACAACCTACTTCAATCAAGAGCAAAGCTCAGAGAGTCTCTGAATATGTAGCGACATAGTTTAAAATACCCCTTCAAAAGATTCCTTCTACATTAGCTTCTCTGCAGTTATAAAAATTCATTCCAGCAGTATAAGAAAGATAACATAGTTTATTTTAAAATATGTGAAAGAGCAATAAGTAATACATGCGTGGATAAAAACATAAGTATACATAATAAAAAAGGTCGCTCTGATTTGACCAGGAATTTATCAAACCATCAAGTAACTTAATGACAAACTATCCATCATTTTACATAGTTATATATGGATATCTAATCCAAAAAAAGATTATTTAGTTCTGTGTTAAACACCTTAAAACTCATTTTCCTGATGTAGATTTTGAGTTGAGGAATGTAGCTCTTGGCTCTGTTTAACTGTATCTCAGATGTAGCTAGTTAGGAAAGCCATTGCACAGGAATACACTTAAGTAAAACATTAATAATAACATTTGGCTTAAAATATACTCTAATTTTAAGCAGGGGATTATTAATGTATTATGAATCCATACTAATTATCATGGTAGAATGCCCAGAATTTTAAACTGGAGGCGAACTCATAATAGTAATTTTTATTTAAAAAAAAATTAAGCTTAGTTCAATGTCTAATAAGTGCCTTACCGTGTACTGAACGTTCATTATCATTGTTACTGTAGCACATGATTTGAGAACATCTTAAAAAGCTACTGCTTATTCTGACATCTAATTTGCATCAGGTTCTTAATTTCCAGCTGGAGACCAATTAGACACTCGGAAACAGAAGAACTGGTGAAATTATCAGTAATGATGTTATTTTACCAAAGGCAGCGAGCAGTATAGACACTGATGGACATGAGCTTTCCATCATCAAATATATTTTACTCTTTTAAGTTCGTGTTTACACAGCTCCCACCAAAAAAACTTATGGGGTCACAAAAATAATACAATACTTATTCCCTCTAATACGCTTCTAAATTTCCAGGTGATACATTCAAACTGTGTTTCCAAAGTTTCCAGACACACATTTCTCTCCATATTCTGAGTCCTAAGCCCCAGTGTTCTTCTCTAATTATGGTTTACTTACTACTGAATCCTAGTAATGCTGCCATTAAAATCTCTCTTGAGTCTGCTGAATATGCCTCCTCTTGGTCCAAGGGCTTACTATGCTGTACCTAGGCTTTTGCAGGAACCCTCAGGCCTCTGTTCTTGTTCCTCCCCATCCGCACCACCCCTAAGTTCATGCTTGAATCATGAGATATGCCTGCTCAAACCTTGCATGGGTTCCCATGGTTTGCAGGAAGAATGTGTATACTCAAAGCTCTCCACAGTCTGACAAAATCTTGCCTTCTGACCATATTCCCTACCTATTGTCTCCCACTTCACTCCTTAAAGCCACGCCTCCAGAGCATACCTTGGCCTCGTCTGAAGTCATGGGTTTTCTCGGTCTCTAACAGAAGTTTGCTCAAAACAAGCAATAAGAAAGAAAGGAAAGAAAGGAAAGAAAGGAAAGAAAGAGAAAGAAAGAAAGAAAGAAAGAAAGAAAGAAAGAAAGAAAGAAAGAAAGAAAGAAAGAAAGAAAGAAAGAAAAAACAAGCAATACATATGTGAAGTTTGGTTCCATTCCAAGTCATAGGATCATCATATTTCCATCCTGAAAAGCCCATGTGAAACTGTTTGGTTCAACTCTCTCATTTTATAAATATGAATATTGAACTGCAGTATAAGATAATTAAGTAACTTATGTATGGACACCCAGCCAGATACTGATAAATCAGACCCAGAATTCTCCTTCCCAGATAACTACCTTTTTTTTTGGTTATTTCAGATCATGCAAATAATTTAGAAATATTGCTAATGGTGATGGATAAGATGTAATGACATGCTTTCATTGCCCATTGAAAAACAGTTGAGACCCCTTTGTCTCAACCCCCAATCCCTATATTTGAGTTATTACACAGAAAATGTTTCCACTTATACTGTAAGAGCAATATTTTGACAAAGGAATTGAATTATACAGTGAGTTTTCATGGACTATAAGACAACTGCAAGATATCAATCTAAATCCAACATGTTTTTGAACAGGATTTAATTTTTCCTCTGTGGCATATGATACAAAGACCTATTTTCATATGCTGTCCTCATAATAATGCCATAAAATCAAAATCCCAAACAAATGTTAACTCCAGTTGGTAACTGGTTCTCTAAGAACTGCAACCTTACTGGCCAGAAAAAAAGAAAGGATCAATGAAAAGTTCTCTAAGCAAATCTGAGGGGAAAAAGCAATGTGGATCACATAACTTCCAATCGTAACGCCAGAATGAGTAAGAGCTCATACCAACAACAAAATCAGTCAGCCTCATTCCTGTCTAAATCATAGGTAAACATCACCGGAGGAGAAAAAGGGAGCAAAAGGCAGGAGTTATATTCCTGCCTCGGAAGCTCTTGTGTGTGGACAGTAGGTGGCAAAATAATAGCAAAACAACAGCAAAAAACATGAGCAAGATGGTAGGGGGAGGTTTAAATACAGTGTCTTTGTAGATAAGCACAGAGAAACTACCTAAGCAGTTCTTCCGTTACCCACATAAATCATAGTACAATGTGTTGCAGGCAAGTTTTGGGTTGGTGATCTGATGCTCCAGTTACCTTCAGGAGATACTCAGTTTTAAATTAATGACTGTAATCTACCTGATATATGACTTGCCTCCTTTTTACTTTCTACTGATCCTCCTCTGTTTACTATGCATTCCAGTTTCCTCCATCTTCGTAATATTTTCTTATAAACATCATGTCAAGACTCAACAGCAAAGCACTCTCTCAAAAGCAAGAGTAAACTGAGATTCATCACTGTCTTTCTTGTGTAGATTTGTATGCACGGTTTTCTTGGATGTAATAAAAAAAAAGGATCAATTTATTTTCCCCCTTTCTGCATCCCATCTTTGTATACCAATGGTAGGTAACTCGATACAGATAAGCTATCTTTCTCTATTCTTTATCCCTCCTTAGAAGATACCTACTGGTATAATATAGTGGCAATAGTTTCTGTTTTCCATCATTGAAGTGAAACTGGAATTCAAAGAGATCTACACAATAGGGATAGGAGAAAGTCCAATTTTAGTCCTGAAAAAATGACAACAGATGAAAGCCTGCTGTGGGAGGTATGGGAACTGCACCCTTATAAACAGACTTACTATTGGAAAAATGTAAATGGGGCAAAGAGTAGCATTAACCCTTGGGGCAAGTTGAATCGCTGATACAGAGGACAACCTACAGAACCATTCCTAGAAGTTATGGAAAAGAGAAATTGATTTGCGAACAATAAAGCAGAAGGGTCTGAAAAAAGAAAGGGTGGAGAGCAAAATCTCACTCTCAGGATTATAGGATTACTCAGAAGCAGCAAGAACGGAAGCAGTAATTAAAAGCCTAATGAAAGAATTGTTTCCTCACCGATAGAAGTCATTTGTATACAGGACTTTACAGGTTCTGAACAGAATTAATAGCATCCCCCTCCCAAAGTCCCCCCAGCATTATCAACCAGCTAATAAGGAACGGGCCACATCGTTCGTACAGGACTTCAAGGCAAAGCTTTTACACACAGCCAAGTTGCTTTACTGTGCAAGGAACACAGAAGGACATTTTTAGATAAGGAAGAACCGGACTGCATATCACTCATTTACACTTCTGGAAAAGATTACCTGAAACCTCACTCAGATGATAGAAAAACAGAAGCAAGCCACTTAGGGAATAGGGAAATAGAGTTGTAAATTGAGGTTTCAAAAGCAAACGTCTTCCTGGAAGAGCGCTGGTAATATAAATGTGCAAATTGGCTGTTGCAAAGCCGGGAAGTAGTGATATTTAGGCAAACTGGAACTCTCAGGACCCACCTAAAGTCTTGAGATGCAAATGCTGAAAATACATCCACTGCCTTTTTCTAGCCAGAGGGGCATCATTTTTTTGACCTCTGATATGAAGACGCACTAGCGTTTTCCCTCTGTGGGTTCACATCCCAAAAGCAGCGGTCCGCTCGGATTATCGGAAGGATTTTTAAAGCCACCATCTCGGCCCCGCAGCGTTTCCCCAATTTGCTCCGGTTCCCCTTCCACTCCTCTTCCCCCATCGGGGCGTGCATCACATCCTTTACCACCTTTGATGATGGTTAAAATAATCACAGGTTTTGCTCTATTCCAGTACCAGCTAATAAAGCCTAACTTTTATACATGATTGGGACACTTCGCCAAGAAACTTAAAGCTACCCGACAAAACATATTGCCTCCTTTTTAAGCTTCATAGAGAAACATTATTGCCAATTGCACTGCAAGAAATTTTTGCAATACATTTAAAACTAGTGTTCACTGGTTCCTAAAGCTTCTATTGATTGGCTAATTCTTTTATGCTAATTGGGACAAGCAATAATTATCAAGTGGAAGATCTCTCTGGTTGTGTAATATTTTATACCAAAAGCCTGATTTTACCTGCATTAATCATGTTTAAAAATCCATATTCACAATTCACAGTGCTATGAATTGTGTAAGACTGTTGAATCACAGACCTGTACCTCTGAAACAAATAATACATTATACGTTAAAAAAAAGAAAGAAGAAGATAGTAGGAAGGGAAAAATGGAGGGGCGGATATCAGAGGGGGAGACGAACCATGAGAGACGATGGACTCTGAGAAACAAACTGAGGGTTCTAGAGGGGAGGGGGGTGGGGGGATGGGTTAGCCTGGTGATGGGTATTAAGGAGGGCATGTATTGCATGGAGCACTGGGTGTTATACGCAAACAATGAATCATGGAACACTACGTCAAAAACTAATGATGTAATGTGTGGTGATTAACATAACATAATAAAAAAATGAAAAAATCCACATTCACAGTTAAACTTGAACTATGTAAAAGTTAATGGGAAAAGAAAGACTAAAAAAATACAGCAATGTATCTATTTTATAAGATTCTGGGTTATTTTCCATATCAGTATTTCTGTATCCAAAAGTTTCTGCATTTGTGTTTTATGTATAAAACAAATTAATATTGTTAAGTATTGTTCTAAAATTCTGACAATGAATATGGAGTCTCTTAAAGTGGGGAATTATCTCTTAATAACTTATTCATAATAATTTATTATAAAACATAATAAAATAAAGTTCTAATCTAGTCATTGGACATGTGGACACACCATTTTCTCTCAGAATATGCTGACTTGAATTAACAGCATAACTGTTTGTGCATTCTGAATACCCAAGCCCTAATTAACAGTCAATGGGTGACTACTGTTCAAAATTATTTTCTGAAAGGCCACCAGTGAAAAAGAAAAGGTGAGGCCTTGCCTCAAGCCTTTTGCAAAAATAAATTCTAGATGGTGAAAAAGGTAAATGTTAAAATAAATCAATGTAAGTAAGAAAAGGTGTATCAATAAATATATGTATGTGACCACATTACACATTCTAAGCATAAACCAAAGGAAAAGGACAGGGAGCAAAAAATATCAACAGATTAAACCACAAATGTGACAAATTTTACTGTCAACATTAGATAAAAGTCTTTAAAGATCCATAAGATATATCTCATAATAGGAAAACAGAAAAGGATGCAAGAAAAAGATGCAGAAAGGATGTTCATTGCAGCTTTATACATAGTTTATATAACTAAAAATCACATAATAACATAATAATTAAATTCATTTTGAGAGTCCATATTTTAAAATAGCATACAGCCATCAAAATCATGTTTTCAAAAATAATTGAATAATGGGAAAATCCTCATAATAAAATGTTAAGAAAAAAAGTGTATGTACAGTGTGATTTTAATTATATAAGCAAATACATCAAAATATCCATCATGCTATCTCTAGGTAATGATTTGCTAGGAAATTGCTTTTCTGGGTTTTTTTGTATTCGTAAATGTTCTATAACAAGCATATCCAAGTTCCATAATTGTAGGCTATCTTTCTTTTGTAGGGTAGATCTTTTCATCTGTTCACTCATTCATTCATTCATTCATTCAATAAATATTCACTGAATGCTGGGTAGAACTTAACACCAAGTTCCGGGTTATAAAGTTCATTATTCTGTGTCTGTAAATTAAATATCACTAAATAGCAAACTTAATTATGACAGAATGAGTCCAAATTTAAAAGCATCAAACCTTGGGCGCCTGGGTGGCTCAGTTGGTTAAGCGACTGCCTTCGGCTCAGGTCATGATCCTGGAGTCCCTGGATCGAGTCCCGCATCGGGCTCCCTGCTCGGCAGGGAGTCTGCTTCTCCCTCTGACCCTCCCCCCTCTCATGCTCTCTCTCTTTCTCGCTCTCTCAAATAAATAAATAAATAAATAAAAGCATCAAACCTTTGTTATTATGATCTCTTCATACAATTGAATGACACTCAGCAATAAAATTGACAGAACAAACCACTGAAATGTGCAACATGAATGAATCTAGCTCTGGGCATTTTTTAATAGTTACTTCAATTAAAATTATCCTGACAGTAGTATCAACACCATGGGGAGAAAAGCATTGTTTGAAATGAGTTGATTTTTAAAAAAATAATGGATTACGGGAACTCTAAGTTTTCGTAGTTTTGCACATTTTAAAATTTTTCCTTGGCCGTGGAAGATGCTTACTCATAGAACTTCCAGGGCTCATAAAAATGACCAAGGAACAACAATATCAGAGGATCTGGAAATCGATGAATCATACAGCTTGTCTGGCTGGCCTTTTCTTCCATTAGAGTAAACTATTATAAAACACATGAAATCCTGCAGAGAAGTGAGAACATCCTTTCCAAATGCAGTTTTGCTGGCTTTGCCAGGGTGAACTTTCAGGAGACAGGGCAGGAGCTCCTTAGGCACCTGCCCTGCTCTTGGTCCACATGTGTTGGCCCAGATCAGGGCTTATAAAGTCAACAGTGGTGGGCATATGGGAAGCCAGATGATAAACTTTGGGGCTACTTCCCAGAGTGGGAATTTTATTCAGCTATAAATAATTCAGGATATTTTAGAGTCATACTAAAATGGATATATTATAAAGTATAATTCAAAACCCATGCATGTTATTAGAATAGAATATAAGTTTTCAGATACCTCCTTGGACTTTCTATCCTGGTCCTGAAAAAAGCACTTGTTTCTTTTTCATCAGCCTCTGGGGCCATTAGCAGAGGAGAAGGTATGAATCACACTCTCTGCAAGCGGGTGTCTTCTGGGATAGGAGGGAACCTGAAAGCCTACCCACCACAACTGATGTTCTGAATGGGGTACAGGGCCACTCTGGGGAAGCCGCATGGGGTTGGCTCAGGTGTCCAAGCACCTGTGTGTGTGTGTGTGTGTGTACCTGTCCACGTGTGTGTCAGTGGAAGCCTGCAATGAACAGCCTTTGATAGGGTCAGTTTGGAGGCTGCCAAGTGCTAAGGCTGGGTAAATTCCCAGGCACAACCAATTTCCCTGCTCCTTGGTACTTGGCTTTCTGGAAACAAAAGGTCTGTCTGCTAGAGTCTGGCAATGTGGCATACAAATGTAGCATGACGAAAACTGCTTTTGGGGGAGGGCACCAATTTATTAGATGTGGTAGCGCTTAGAGTTTTTCAATGGCTTTATTTTCTTCCTTGAGGGCAAAGTACAATTTTTTTACCTTCTTTTAGAAATTGCAACATACTTCAAAATTTAGGCAGCTGCTTTCATGTAATCTCGACAAGTCAGTCACAACTCTGACAATTACGACCTTCTTACTGGAAGATGCATATTAGGGAGTTTTGGTTAAGTTTCAGCAGTGGGGAAGGAGCAAGACAAGGTCCTCCTTGTGCACCCCTCACTCCTGCTCTGTGTGTGGCCTGACATGGGAGTCATTGGAACTTTGAAGTTCTATACAGTGTTCCCCAAGGGCCTGGTGTGACTTCATCATTGGGGTCTCTCTTGGCTGCTTGAGGCCAGGGCCTAAGTGCACTCACATTGTACATTGTGTTCAACCAAGTAAAATAGAGGATGATAAAATAGAGGATGCCCAGTAAGATTTGGATAACAGAGGGGAGCCTGGGTGGCTCAGATGGTTAAGCGTCTGCCTTCGGCTCAGGTCATGATCTCCAGGTCCTGGGATCAAGCCCTATGTTGGGCTTCCAGCTCAGCAGGGAGTCTCCTTCTCCCTCTCCCTCTCTCTGCCTCTCCCTCTTTCTCTCTGTCTCTCTCTGTCCCAAATGAATAAATAAAATCTTTTTTAAAAAAGAATGAAGTGGGGGAAATCGGAGGGGGAGACGAACCATGAGAGACAATGGACTCTGAGAAACAAACTGAGGGTTCTGGAGGGGAGGGGGGTGGGGGGATGGGTTAGCCTGGTGATGGGTATTGAGGAGGGCACGTTCTGCATGGAGCACTGGGTGTTATACGCAAACAATGAATCATGGAACACCGCATCAGAAACTAATGATGTAATGTATGGTGATTAACATAACATCATAATAATTTAAAAAATAAATAAATAACAAAGATTTGGATAACAGTTAAATAAGGCATAACTTTTAGTGTAGGTATGTCTCAAACGGTATCCTAGTGACCTTATCAAGTGGCATCTCCAAGACTTGTAGAGGGTCTTGCCGGTGAGAAGAATCACTGGTTCTCAGATCTCCAAAAAAAAGCCCAGGTCTGACTTTCACCGGGTATTTTCTGCTCCCCTATAGATAGAGTGCTTAGTATTGCAAGAAGCAGCCATGGATAGTGGATCCAGGACTGTATCAACTCCTTGCTCATCTCCACCCCTGCAGAAATACTGAATGGCCTGATGGATATGCTGGGCATGGCCCTTGGTCAGTGGGGCACAGGACTCATGCCTTGCACAAGAATCAACTGTACCTTGCCAGTAGAGCTGGATGGTGACACACTGAAGAAATTGGGACTGTGTTTACAACATGGCTCTGAACAGGAATGGGAAGGACACTGAGGGCATGGAGCAAGGAGAGGCAAAGCCTCTGGGAATTGGAAACTCAGAAAATGATGATCAAGTTGTTCTCTTGGTGCCCAATCAAGCCTGCGAATCTTCCCTGTGGGCTGCAGAGCATGGAGCTAAGAGTCTTGAATAAAAAGCCAAGTGATTCTCCACTTGCCCACCCTCAACCTCATCCACTGTCCATCTCTGCTCTTCTTGCTCTTCTGTATGCCCAGATAAGGTATAAAGAGATCTCTAAGGATGGCAGCACCTGGTCTTCCCTGTACTCTAACTTCTAGCTCGGCTCGTCCATTGGCAGGCAGTTGAAGAAGACCAGAGTACAGCAGAAGGTAAGACTGGGTTATTTTCTCCTCTGCTCTCTCCTGGCCATGGTCTTGGGAGAGGCTACTTTCCTCCAAGGCCCCCGCTTCTATGAATGGACCCCCTGCACAGCCCCGGGTCTCACTAGGCCCTGCTAATGCCATTGCTCGGATCTCAGTGGTAGAGACTCTTTACCATCCCGGTCCCAGGGGGTTTCCCATCCCCTGTTTGCTCCCTCAGCATGTCCACACCTCCACAGACAGGATCTTCATCAGTGAGCTTCAGAGTCCCAGCCGAGTGGGCTTCTGTTCCCCGTTCAGGGCATGACTGGGATACACCATCCTGGTTGAGGCCTTGATCGGAAGGGGATGGAGGATCTTCCAGAGCCAAGGAAAGAAAGACCCTGGTGAGAATTATCTCCAAAGGCAGGATGGTTACTTATATCCTCTCTCATTTCTCCCCTTCTCTGTTCCCCCAACAAGATACAGGACAAACTTTCTCCAGAGAAGAAAGAGTCATTCTCTATTAGCCTCAGGTCCACACATTTGTTTCTAGTGGGAGAAGTCATTTTTTACCCAACTCCCTACCTGGGGATATTCTCATAGACTATAAATCGCAGATACTGACATGTGGGGAAACAATACCATTCATTCAAGTCTTGAATATATGGCAGGCATTGTGTTAGGCATTGCAAACCCTGAAAACAAGGCAAATTTAGACCACACCTTCAAGAAACATATAGTACAGAGGAAACACCAAAATGTAAACATGCAATTATCATAGCAGGTGATACCTGCACTCTACATTATAATGTAGGATGCTACTGGACCGTTATAAAGATATCCAGCTCAGTTAAGCTGGTATCAGGGAAGGTTTCTTATCCAGGCTGAGATACAAAATGTGAACAGGTGATTCAGTCTTCCAGAGAGTAAGATTTGAGGCTGCAGAGAGATCAATGTTTGTAAAGGCCCAGCAGTCTGAGAGAATATGGCTCATCCAAAGAATGTGAAAGGCTGGAAGAACAGGGCGCAATGAAACCAGAATCTTGAACTTTCTTTTCAGATTAAAAGGGGGAGCTATCAGAGTTGTAAGTAAGGACATGACATGATCACACTCACATTTTAGAAAGAGTTCTTCAGCCCTGGTAATGAGGAAGAGAAGGAAATTTGAAATTTTGGAAATCTGGTGGTTAGAATCCATACAAGAGGTCCCATGGACAATGGGAAGTAGCAGGGAGAATAAAGAGAATAGAAAAGGCCACAGAGATACTTAGGGAGGAAACCTGATGGACTGTGGCTCTTGTGACACCACTGGATCTGGGTGGTGGTTGGAGCTGTCCCTGCCTTCTCCTGATCTGATGTCTTTGCTGATGGTCACCTGGAGGGCCCCTGGGTAGCTCATCTCAGTGTCTCTTCTTCAGAGACACACAGGGACTCGCCACTGTCTTGTCATGCTCTCCTTTCTGGTAAAGTCTTCCTTCTTCAGCACTTACTGTCTCTCAAAAGTCACTGTTTACAATTTATATTTTTTCAGCAGAATGAAATACAATTCAGTCTGAAACTTTCAAGGAGTCATACAAAGAGGGGATTAACATGTTTGCTTTTCCAGAGAGAATCATATTAAGGATAAAAGTAAGTTATTCAGGGGCGCCTGGGTGGCTCAGTCGTTAAGCATCTGCCTTCGGCTCAGGTCATGATCCCAGGGTCCTGGGATCGAGCCCCGCATCGGGTTCCCTGCTCCGCGGGAAGCCTGCTTCTCCCTCTCCCACTCCCCCTGCTTGTGTTCCCTCTCTCGCTGTGTCTCGCTCTGTCAAATAAATAAATAATAAAATCTTTAAAAAAAAAAGTAAGTTATTCATTGATCTACTCAATAAATAATTATTAAGAGTCTATTATATGCCAGGCACTGTTCTCAGCGCTGGGGAACAGCAGTGAACAAAATGGAGTCTGTTCCCACACAGCTTCCATTCTCTAGGGGGGAAAGAGACAATATAAATAGGTGTATATATATAATATGTGCACATATATAATTGTATATATGTAATATGCCAATATATAGTGTGTCAGATGGTGATAAGAGGGGAGGTGTTGCTATAGAGTGCCAGGGAAAACCGGATTGTGAAGGTGACCTTTGCACAGAGACCAGGAAGTGACAGCAGAAATACACAGACATCTGGGAGAAAAATAGTCTAGAAGCAGGATCAGTAAGAGGTAGCCTGCCTGGCATGTGTGGGATATGACCAGAGGATCATTACAGCTGGAGCAGAGTGAGCAAGAGGGATGAGGCCAGAAGATGAGTTAGCAAAGCCATGGATGGGCTGGAGAGAGAGCTGGTCATAAGGACTTTGGTACCTATTCTTACTGACTTGGGAAGCTATTGGGAGTCTTTTGAACAGAGACGGGATGCCATCTGAATTGGGTTTTAACAGGCTCCATTTGGTTTCTGGACAGAGAATAGATTGTGGGAAGAGAAGGGTTAAGGTAGAAAGACCAGTTAGGAAGCTTTTACAATAATCTAGAGGAAGATGGTAGCTTGAGCTAGAGTTCTCACCATGGTGGGGGTTAGAAGTTGTCACATTCTGAATATGTCCTGAAGTGTCCATAGACTTTGCTGAAAGAACCAAGGTGGGGTGTGAGAGAGAGGTGTCAGGGATTATTCCAAGCTTGGTGCTGCAGTCATCTCAAAGCTTTAGACAAGTCTTCTGGGGCCTTCCTCAATCCCTCCAAACATGCTCTCCCATGCTGTGACTGCTGGTCCCCCGCTAGCCATTTTTTTCTCTTTCAAGATAGCAAATTTGAACATCACTCTCTCAGTCATCTATCCCTTCTTCCAAAAATCAATATCTACATTCTAAATGCATACAACGTTTAGGAAAGCTAAGCTATCTTTAAAAGTGTTCTAAGTGATTGAGACCTTACAGGATAAATGTTGATGTTTTGCCTGCACACAGCCCCTTTCCTCCTTCCAGAACTAATTCTCAATGTAGAGACCATGGAATAAGGAATTAGCTTGGCTCCAGAAGAGTTTATCATATTCAAAGGTCAGGATCTAATTTACCCACATTTTTTAAAAGTTCATTTACTAGATATATCATATTGTGCCATCAAATCAAAGACCAAATAAAACTTGCCTCTCAGCAAAAATCTAGGAAAGCAGAAAGCATCAGGAGACCACCTGAGGGAAAGCACTAGGCAACCGAGTCAGAGAAGACCTGGATGTCCTTCCAGCTCGGAGGCAATGACCCCTTGCTTTGGATGAGGATGTTCTGACGAATTTATTCTGACTGAAAACTTCTTCTCTCCAGGACCATTAAAAACACTTTAAAGAGAAGACTGAAATAGCAGGAGGGAAAATGGTAACTTATGTAAAAAAACAAACCATTAAAACAAAACCCTGAATTAATGTACATGAGAATGAAAAGGCCCCTTACACTATTTAGCCAAAGTCAAGTTGTTGCTTCTCTTTCCCATCATTCAGCCAAAGCATAACCCTTAGACCAGGCAAAACAGAGAGTTGTTTTTTGGTACCTTTAGAGGTCTACACATTCTTTGAAGTTCTTAGTAGGGGCCTTACACACTTAAGTATGTATCAGAGAGTTCAAGTAAAGCAATGAGACTCTGATTACAGAATTTTGGCATCGACAAATGAGGGAGAATTTCAGGGGATCCCAAGGAATCTCCAAGACATTTTACATTTTCTTTGCCTTCACTCAGACTGTGATGCTTTGCTCAGTTCAACTCAACATTCTTCAGCTTTGTGCAATTGCTCATCCCAATGATTCCACTAACCTTTGTGGAAATATTCCCAGCAATATTTCCTACCACCTTCCATAATCTTTGACCAAACTCAACTTTACATCTTTTTACTCCTTGTTCATTATGATCTAATTACTAATTTGAATAGATGCTCATGTTCCAATTTTTATGATTATAACACTGTCACACAGTTATCATATAAGTATCATATAATCTTTTTCTTATTTAAATTACTATGAATATAGGCCCTGTCTTCCATGTGAAACCACAAACTCTTTATATGTAGGGATAATATCTGATCACTAATATGTGTCAGAACTCTAAGGTAGTGTCATATAGATCCTACATATTAATTACAAATAAGAATGGTAAAAATTGTAAAAGCAAAAACTAGAATGATTTTCCAAGTGTAAAATTATAATGTTCCAGACTTAGTATCTATAAATGGAATCATATGTATATAGCAATGATTTATTTCAAATGAAATCTCTAAAAGAACAATTGTTTTTTAAATTAGCTATAATTGTTCAGGCAACCAAAACAGAGAAACCAAAAATTCTATTTAAAGATGTTTGAATTTACCCATTCTGTTATTACTATACAGGGACTATAATTAAAATTACCACCAAGAAATTTATGGTATGAATCCAAAATAGAAAAGGAAAAAAGAAAATCAAGACCATAAGATTTTGTCAACAGCAGTCTAAAGAGATCATGATACAGATAAATGTGAAAAATTATTGTGAAATGCTATTGTCTGAGAGAAGGAACTTAAGACATTATATGTTAAAAGAAAAAAAAAGAAGATAGTAGGAAAGGAAAAATGAAGGGGGGGAATTGGAGGGGGAGACAAACCATGAAAGACGATGGACTCTGAGAAATAAACTGAAGGTTCCAGAGGGGAGGGGGGTGGGGGGATGGGTTAGCCTGGTGATGGGTATTTTAAAGAGGGCACGTATTGCATGGAGCACTGGGTGTTATATGCAAACAATGAATCATGGAACACTGCATCAAAAACTAATGATGTAATGTATGCTGATTAACATAACATAATAAAATAAAATTTAAAAAAAGGAAGAACACTAATAGAGTATACTTTAGTTCAGTTGGAATTTAGCAAGCCCTTCTACAAAACTATTCCTTAGCATTATTAAACACAAACATACATGCACACAAACACAGCAACAAAAATGGATAAACAGCTACTTAAATGATGGGCTCTGAACCCTGTTCAATCCGAAACTGAGAGATGGGGAAACATTAAACATGAAAACTTATGCATAAATTCTTGTGCCTTGATAAGTAAAATATTCTAAACTCAAATTACTACTTAATCTATTGGAATACACCTCAGCAATTTATGTAATAGTTTAAATGAACCCATTTTCCTATAAATTCACTTGACTTGGTTCCTTTATCCAGTTTCAACAACCCTCCATGTATTGCAGCCAAGAAACCTGAATTCGAGCTTGATTCCTCCCTATCTCTCAATGTTACACCTAATTCATCAGCAAATTTTGTCTACTCTACCTTCAAATATGTCAAAGCTACTTAATCATCACCCCCATGGCTATCCCTCTGGTCCTAGCTTCACCACCTTGTATTTGGTTTCCTAAAGAAGCTTCCTATTTCTACCTTATTCTCCTTTCATCTTTTCTCAACTCTGCAGCCTTTTAACAGCTGAAATTGTCGGTCTTTTGTTCTAAACCATGAAATGGATGAAATAGTTTTCCATTTTATTCAGTGTAAAAGCCAGCTCCTATAATGGCCTTCAAGGCCCCGTAAGATTAGTGTGTCTTACTCTCATAGCTCAAATCCTACTTCTTCTCTACCTCTCTTTTCTCCATAACTGTCCTTGTCATTTGTAAAACTTATGTCGCATCTTGAAACCTCTGCTTAGGACGTTCTCTCATTCTAGATTGTTCCTTCCTCTTGCCAGCAAGGTGAATTCCTCTGAGACCTTCAAATGTTCACTCAAATACCATATTCCCAGTGAGGCTTACCCTATTGAAAACTGCAACTTCCCCGCACATTAAATAAAATATATTTAAATATATTCTATACTTTTCTTATTTATTGTGACTATTCTTGCCCCATTAGACTATGAACTCCTTATTGGTAGGATGTTTTGGTCTATGTGGGTTCACAGATATATTCTTAGCACCAAGAACTATTTGTCAGTGTTTGTTGAAAATATAAATCAGTGAATAAAGGAACGTTATTTTTCTTTCTTTCTTCCATTTAACTTTCCTACTAATAAGTATTCTAGTTCCATACTTTGATGTTCTAATAGGCATTTAGAAGGAAAAAATTATAGACTAGTAATTAAAATGACTTGTGTTACCTGCTGATTATTTCAAGAGAGGGCATGAAATTAAGGCTGGCTCAAACATTGAGTGGAGAATACCATCATAATAATGGTATGAGTTATATACAGTCAAAGGAAGCAGGAAGTTTTTGAGGCAATCACAGGAAAAAAAATAATGGCAACAGGAAAGGTTTTGAAGATGTATTCCCCAGATAGTGTACAATCAAAATCAGCACAAGAGAAATGCATTTTGAAGGAGCGCCTCCTTGCCCAGGTGTGAATTCTCTCATTAGCATGCTAGCCGAATTGCTTTTAAGTGAAATGATTATGACACTCTTTACTACATACAAAGAGTTAGGCTGTCAGAAATGGCTTCCCAAAACACTCATTAACATTGATTCCCAATGCCTCCTACTATAACAATTTATGGTCCTTATTCTTTAAGTGGAAATTTCCCATAAATCTCCCAACATTTATCCTGTAACTGCACTTGAAATTCTCACAGGAAATACCCTTGACCCAATATGAAACAAAGAAAGTGAAACAGAAGAAGTAGTGTGATTGGCCTCGCTTAACCCCTCCCACTTTCCTCGGCACACTTTGTCATGCACCCTCTACACATTTTTAATCTGCAAATGCATTCTATTTGAATTAAAGCTAAGTTTCTCTCTCTCCCCCACCCCGCCCAACGCATGCTCCTGTGCAGACAGGCACACGTGTGGCATGTGTTCCACCAAGGTAGACCTGAGCTAACTTTTATCGAGCTATGTACAGGAATCATACTTAATCCAGGTTTATTTAATCTGAAAACAATCCTAAAACAGAGGTTCCTTTGCCCATAATCGTTCAACTCCTAAGTGCTGGAAAAACTATTTGGTCTGTTTTGCAATTTACAATTTTATGTGATTTCTCTAAACCACCTTACTGTTTTGGTTAGAACAATAGGGGTGAAATCAGCCCATTTTCTCATTAAATATTAAGAAGAGAACTCTGAGGGAATAAACAGTGACTATGACAATATTTAGGGATGGAAGATATAGGCAGAATAATTTGATATCCAGGACAATAAGAGTGAGTTCACTAGTTTCTCTGATGATGTATATTCCTGGGGAGCTAACTCACTGTCATTAAGGTAAGAGGACGTGTCCTTGGGTGGGCTGAATAGCTAAGCAGCCAGAGTGCAATAAAAACAGCTACCTAACTTTTTTGGCTATTGGAAGCCCAGAGGCGCTAAAAAGGCACAACTGAACCTTAAGATAGTTGTAGGTTGAAAATTTTGAAAGAAAAATCACGCTACCTCATATAGAGAGGACAAACTGAAAGCAAGGTAAAAAACAAAGATAAGAAAGCACATTTATTTATTTATTTATTTATTTATTTATTTATTTATTTATTTATTTTTAAGAAAGAACTTTAATTTCTACTCCTGGAATTTTATTTTAGGAGCTATCTTGATAATTAAACCTCTGATATTCCACAGTTCTACTAAATCGTAGCTAAAAACAAACAGTTGTTTCATATGTGTTTACGCTCCAAGGTCCCTGGAGCCGGCAGAAGAACAGCCTACTGTTGGGACACCCCATATAGAGATTAATCAATAGTCAGAAGGCCTCTGACTATGGAGTTGTGCTGAATGACAAGTCTTGATTAAAAGCTAAGGACAATGCTTTCCTTAAACCTAATTTTCATGGGCTGTCGTTGATCTTAACTTTAAATGCAATTTGCTAGTTCATTTCAACTCAAATTAAATATCAGGTCTTAGAGTTAAGAGGTACCTCAGACCTTATTTCATCAAATCTCTTTATTTCACTGTGAGGATGTAAATAACTTTTTAAAGAAAATTTTAAAACAACAAAATTAAGCAAATATATATTTCTTAAAATCAGACTTTGAAGATCACATATGCTAGGATTGCTGGATATTAGATAAAGAAGGGGTTCTTTTCGTTCTTCCTTTTCTGATTCCAGACCAAATAATTTACTCAATTTGATTGAAATTCAACATGTACAACTTGTAACTATCTTTGAAGATGGGTCGACATACGTCAATCTGTGCATTAAGTTTTTAAAACTTCCCAGAGTTATGGAAGCTGAGTAAAGGCAGTTAGACAGGAGGTGGTCTAATGATGTGGGGTGAACTGGCGGTCAGAGCACCCCCCAAAGACTACTGTTGCCGACCTTCTGTGTTACCTGGAAGCTCCTCTACAAGCCTGACTTGTCAAGTCTGGGGCAGAAGGAACCAGTCTTTAGGAAGCAAATGTGTCACTTGTCAGGAGGAACACATGCATTCAAAAATAGCCCTGCAATAATTTAGTTCATCAGAGTAGTTGGATCAGGAAATAGGACATGGGACTGGCAGAAGCTGACAGGACTGGAGTTAGAGAAGGTCATGGCGCATTTCTGGATATGACTTACGGTGTTGGGTCCCAAAGTGCAAAGACGGGTGCAGCCCAAAGTAGACACAGTGCTGAGAAGGTGACACTTCAAAGACGGAAGCAAAGAACGAAAGCAAGGAGGGCTTCCCAGCAGTGTGACTTGGGGCGAGTCTCCTCATGTGGACCTTGCCCAAATGTAATGAGGATTAAGGATTATAACTCTGAGCACAGGGCCTGGCATGGTAGAGAGGTTGCCAAAATGACATTAGAAGGTGTTGGTTTTTTGCCTCTGCCCTGCACCAGACACCGCACTAGGCATTTTGCACTCAACTCATTTAATATAACAACCATCTTACAGAAGGAAATGTACACTTCAGAAACAACTAGAGAAGACAGTATTTATACAGATGTTTGTCTGATTTAAAAACCCATGGCTTTTCTACTTCTTTATATGTGTGTAAAAATAATAGAGAATTAACTTACACTAAACACTTACTTTGTATTAAATCTAACTGATAACTTTGAAACTATTATTCCCGTTTTACGTAAGAGGAACTATGGTGCGCAGAGGCTGGGTCACATGCCCAAAGTCACACTTTAGTAAGTGGGTTAGTTTTCCACTCTTGTTTGAATTTATTGTTCCATGACACTAGGCTAACACAGGTCAACCTGAAATAATCAACCTGAAATGATCCAGAGACCAAGTATCTCCTCATATTTTGTCAAGGTTTAGAAATGCTATATTTTAATAAAGACTCCTTAAAGAATCTGAGTTGGGAGAAATAACAAAATTATCAGTGTAGTAATCAGAGAGAATTCTTTATTTAGTATTAATAAAAATGGATGTCAAGTGTAGCATATATATGTACCATGAATTCAAAAACAAGTTAGTGGTAAAATGTCCAAGTGGCAAAACTAAGAAATTTAATGAAATTAAATGTACCAAATGGAGTGTTCTTTTACTCCTCAAAGTATGAAATACTATTTAGATTATAAATGTTATATACCATCAAGCTTTACGATAAAGATGCTATACCATAATATTTCCTTCTTGAGAAATCAAAGTCAGTCCATAAGATAGCTGACATATACAATTAGAAAATATAAATATGACTTAATTGGAAAATCTAAAGATTTGAAATTCTATAGTCTAACATTTAGAAATATATATATATATATCTTAATTAAAATAATTGTTTTCATATTTGGATACTTTATATTAAAAGAGAAACTTGTTTATGTCATAAAACTCTTATAGCAGACATGGTAGAAAAATGTTTACCATAGGTCAAGTACAAAGATAAGTGCTTCATGCATAAATTCATTTTTTTAAAAGATTGTATTTATTTGACAGAGAGAGAGAGAGAGCACAAGCAGGGGGAGCGGGAGAAGCAGGCTCCCTGCTCTGTGGGGCTGGCTCGATCCCAGGACCCTGGGATCATGACCTGAGCTGACCGCAGATGCTTAATGGACTGAGCCACCCAGGCGCCCCGCATACATTTATTTAATCCTAATTACCATTTAAAGTAGATAAGTTTTTTGATTTATATTTCCTGCCTAGGAAACTGAGACACTAAACCAGAATTTGTATCCAAGTCAGCATGATGTCAAAAATTGGGCTTCCATAAAAGGCTAATGGTCAAACCTCTTTTGATTCAATGCTAGCTATATATGTTTGAAACATTTGTTCACATTTGTTCAAGTATAGTGGGTATAGTGTATCCTTTATGCTCACAACAAAACCAAATTGTATTCTCTTATCAATTGTTTCCACTTTCAGAGGTGAAGAAGAAATTGTTTAGTCCATATGTAAAAAAGGCAGAAGATTTCTGTAAATGTATTATATTCTATCCAGAAGAGGGCACTGGCAGACATTCAACCCAATATCTGATATTTCAGAGAGAGGAAAGCAAAGCTCAAATAGAGTAAGTGCATATTTCAGCAAGATGCGCTTCCTTTTATGCTGTGCAATGCGACTGTAAGAAACATTAATACATCTGGATAAAATGATGTTTTGAAAACCGACGCTAGTATTTTTAGTGGCAAGTTAATTTTAACAGCCAGCAAAACAGTGTGATCCTAGCCAGTGTTACTGCCTAAGGGTTCCACATTTTCCCCAAGCTTTACTTTCCAGGAAGTTTACATTTAGCATTTAATTACAAAAGTCCTTTCTATTCATAACAACACAGTATTATGTAAGGTGGCTATAACGAAATGTTCATCATGACATCAAGGCTTCAGAAATGATTCTGCTTCATCAAAGCTTAGAAGACACAGAAATAGAAAACAATGGTAGTTCTGATACATCTGATTTTCTGAGTGGCTGAGACAAGTGATTTATCAATCACATAATTGCTTTAGTTCATTTTAATTAATGCC
Source organism: Mirounga angustirostris (assembly GCF_029215605.1). Classification (NCBI taxonomy): domain Eukaryota; kingdom Metazoa; phylum Chordata; class Mammalia; order Carnivora; family Phocidae; genus Mirounga; species Mirounga angustirostris. The sequence goes on along the minus strand of NW_026991711.1, from coordinate 9,649,228 downwards.
TTTGTCTTCTAAGTAATTCTTTTCTTTTCTGTGCTGTATAGACATGAAAGAACTCATTATTTTGTGTCCAAGGTTTATACTTGGCAACTCTCTGGGAATAACTGTCATTTTTAAGGCCTTGTCTTTTTTTTTCTCTTGTGTTGCAAAATTCCACTTACCATACCTGAAGCTCGTATAATGGGAGACCCCATTAAAGAATTATCTTCTAGTGTTGGGTGGTTAGCTTTACTCTGTACATCTGGCCTTTTAGAAAAATAAGATAGCTAATTCACTCAAGGTCAAAATGGATCAACTTGAAAAACTACCATTACAACAAACATTTTTTGTCAATATATGGTTCTAATATGTATCAGGCATTTCTATTATGGATTTATTGAATCTTTCAGTTGAATACTATCAACTAATCTGTGAAGTAATTGTACTGTTTGCAAAAATAACCCCTCACACATAACGAGTTTGTGTCCCGTGTTATGACTCGGGAGGCAGAGAGGAAAAGGGTTGTAAGTTCTAGGAAATAGGCAAAGTGGAGCTGGGTTCTCTCACTTGCTAGCTGTGCAGTCTTAGGCAAGTCCCAAGGTCTCTGCAGTCAATTACCATGTCTATAAAATGGGGTAATATTTACTTCTTAGAAATTGTTGTGGGGGCACCTGGGTGGCTCAGTCATTAAGCGTCTGCCTTCGGCTCGGGTCATGATCCCACGGTCCTGGGATCGAGCCCCGCATCGGGCTCCCTGCTCAGCGGGAAGCCTGCTTCTCCCTCTCCCACTCCCCCTGCTTGTGTTCCCTCTCTCGCTGTGTCTCTCTCTGTCAAATAAATAAATAAAATCTTAAAAAAAAAAAAAGAAATTGTTGTGGCTTGGTACCTTGTAAACTATAACCCCTACTATCATGTGAAGTGCTGTAGAAGCTCAACCGCTATTAATTATTGTTTTTAAATATAATTTTCATGAGAAGCCCAGGCCTTGACTGTAATGGGCACTCAGCATCCTGCCACTGAAACAGCAGAGGTGGCAGCCATAGAGAATGTCACCTCCCCCACGGGCCCTCATAGCATTTAAAAGTAGCACTGAAGGGGCGCCTGGGTGGCTCAGTCCTTAAGCGTCTGCCTTTAGCTCAGGTCATGCTCCCAGGGTCCTGGGATCGAGCCCCGCATTGGGCTCCCCGCTCGGCAGGAAGCCTGCTTCTCCCTCTCCGACTCCCCCTGCTTGTGTTCTCTCTCTCACTGTGTCTCTCTCTGTCAAATAAATAAATAAAATCTTTAAAAAAAAAAAAAAGTAGCACTGAAAAGCTAAGGCCAAGTGGGATGATGGCTGGGATTCACATTCCCATTAAGTCATGCCCACTCCAAAAATTAAAGATCAATCTATGCCAACTGTAAAATGGTGTCTTCGGTGCAGTGAGAACCTAAAAGCACATGAAGTCCTTTTCATATCCAAGCCTTGTAGCTGAGATCAGATGGCACTGTCATTCCGAGTTGGCGAGGAGCCAATATAGTCTAAAATCTAAATGTATATTACACCATCTGAGCCAAGATGGGGACTCTCAATCCTACCAGACTCAATACCCATTTTTTGGTAACAAATAGTTTGTCATGTCTCCTTTGCTATCGGAAGTGAAATTACTAACTCACTCTAAACATAACTTTAAATCGAGTTAATGTGTTCATCGTAATCTAAAATAGGAAACTGATATGTGAAATTATAGTATATATTATAATATGCAAATGCCTAGGTACAACGATACGAGGTGATGGGGTTATGAGTAAGTCTGGATTTAGGAAATGGAAGCCAATAGCCAAGTGTGCCAGTTATGTACTCCTTGTGTCTCAGCTCCAGACTTACTCTCCCATACTCTGCTTCGTGACACCGAGCATGGAACCAACCCTGCAAACTACCTTTCTGCTTTTGCCAAGTTTCTCGCTGCTAGGATCGGCCCCAGGAGGCACTGCTGCCGAAGGAAGCAGCAGCTTGCTCCTTCCCGTCTGCCTCGGGGAGCCTCTTGGTGTCTTGTGGCTCCTGTGAGCATCACCCCACGATGCCGCATCTCCCCAGCAACTGTGATCCTTCTCGTGGCAGCTCCTGGTTTTGTTGTCCAACCCTTGGAGAAACAGCACCATTGGCCCCAGCCTCCCTCAGACACCAGAGGCCACTGCTCCTTCCTCAGGGGTCTGGATCCCAGCTTCATGGCTCCTCCTTAGGGTTCAGACATACCAGCACCAGCCAAGTTGCCCTCCTCCCCAGAGGTCTGAGCTTATCAGATTCACAAGGTCTTGCCTGGAAGTTTCTAAGTTTTACCCTTTTCCCCTCAACCTTAGTAGTGGTAGCTGCTTCCTGAAATTGCTACTTCCGTGATACCTTAAGAGTTTCTGTTTTACCTTTCAAATTACCAGCTGACAGCTTTATTGGTAATTAAGAATTCATTATATTAAATTTTATCTGTTCAAATAATGGGGATCATTCCTCTCCCCGACCACACTGTGACTGTTACCTCTACCGAAGATTGTCAAGATTATTTCTTTTCTATTTGAACATCTGAAATAAGGACGAAGAAGGATGCTTACGTGTACATATACAATGATCATAAATGCAAGTGCAACCGATATTGAGTGATACAGGGATGACACATCGGCGATCGATAAGCCACCAGCAGCGCTGGCATGGATGTTGCCACTCTCAAAGGTGACGAACAGTTCTTGACAATATGCTGAACCAAAGAAGCCACAGTCTCTCCTGATTACGGTGAACTTTCATTCTTGGGAAATTCAGTGAAAAAACGCTTTGTATTTATATGTAAAACACGGTCACACAAGATATGGAAAAATTCATTGTGCAGGACAGTCATGAATTGCTGGACATCTATAAAGATTCTGACTCCCCAGCACTAAGCGCTGGCGTACTTCTCCCAGTCGTGGGCAATCATAACTGCCCCACAACCTCTGCAAACACCTCTAGGAGTAATACCACATCTGCTGAGAATCAAAAAGGCAGCAATACACAGGTGGGAAAATTCCCTTTATGAATTGAGCTGAGGGGCAGCTCACCCCAATGTCCTTCCACATGGACAGACACCCTGTCTTATTTCTTTCCATGTGACTCACTTCCACGTAAGTTAAAGTGAGGTTGTTTTCCTGGGAGAGATAACATACTAAAATAAATCATTAACTATTTATAGACATATTTTAAAATCAGTTTTCACATGTTAATTTTTTAAAGATTTTTATTTACTTATTTGAGAGAGAGTGAGGGTGAGAGAAATCACAGAGGGACAGGGAGAAGCAGACTTGCCACTGAGCAGAGAGTCCGATGTGGGGCTCGATCCCAGGACCCTGAGATCATGACCTGAGCTGAAGGCAGCCGCTTAAATGACTGAGCCACCCAGGTGCCCCCACATGTTAATTTGAATAGGAGGGAAATAAAACCACTACGAAATTATAATGATAATACTACATTAATATTGTTATTTGTATTAATAACAATATTAATGTAGGTTTGGTCATGTTAATTAATATTAATGCTAATGCAGAATAATAGTATAATGTGTAAATACCTTGGTACAACTACATTCGAACTTGAGAGTGAATATGCTGATCAGTCTAGCTGTCCTGGAGGGCCCTAACACAGGATACCAGAAAGGTAATTATGGTTTGGGAAAAGAAAGATAATAATAGTTCAACATCTTAGCAAAAATTATTATGCAGTCAAAGTGTTATGAATAGGAGGCAGCAAGGAAACATAAAGTTGCAGCAGGGGGCCCTAAAAATAAAGGCTTTTAGGAGTTGAGTGAGAGCACACGCATGCATGTATATGTTCAATGTATTTTCAATCTGGAAATCTATTAACATGGACACAGATATATACATTATTGAATACAAATTGCACACATATCTTTGCTTCTTTGGCATACACAGGATATCATTTTTTGTATCTTATTCAAAATTGTTAGAGTTGGGATCTATCACTTTGTATATCCAGTATATCAAATACATGAAAAAGGAGTTATTAGAGGAGAATAGAAATAAAGATGGATTTTAGCAAAGGCCGGCTCATGAAATATCTGTAAAACCAGGAATAAATGACAAGTTATAGAGGAAGGGTAGTAAAATGAAAAGAAACAAAATTATAAATGCTGATGTTCAAGTCAAACTGCTGTCCAGATGATCAGCAAGAGATAGTTAACGATGAAGTGCTAAATCTCATTTAGATGCTAGAGTTGGAGATTAGACCTCCCTCTGTGAAGAATGGTGACCAATGTCCTGGTATGCCAACGACAGTCCTGATCTATGTCTGTCCTCCTGGTATTTATTTTCATTCTAAAAGAAAAAACCTGAATGATGGTCACCCTTGCTTGAAAATTTAGAGGAATTAAGTTTAATAAGAAGAAGTAACATTCATTGAAAACCTAAGATGAGCCAGGGATCATACTCTCAGATTTTCACCTGTGATTTTATTTCTTCATTGGAACAACCAAGCAAGGAGGTGTTTTCATCCTGTTCTACATCTCAGGACTCTGAGAGACTCAGAGAGGGTACCCGACTTTTCCAAGGACACATAGTTTCCACCTGTCAGAAGCAGGACTCCAACACACAGCCATTGGACTTCAAGCTGCTGCGTAACCTGTCTGGATTATTCTTTCTGAGCAAAGGGTGGATGTCAAAGACAATTAACCAAGAAATGCAGACTTTTAGGCAGGCAAAAAGGGAAGAAACTGGACCTTAAGAGTGAATATGTTTATTAATCCAGTTGTCTTTAGGGCCCTAACATAAGACACCAGAAAGGTAATTATGATCTGAGAAGAGAAAGGGAAAAACCAAGACCTTGTTTGAATAATGAGAGATTTAAAAAATTAAGAAATCATCCACAAGATACATTTTAAGCCAGGCTAATTTATGCCACTGCCAGCGCCTGTGATTGCCTATTTGTATTTGTAGCACCCCTTATCCGTGGGGGATACATTCCAAGACCCAGTGAATGCCTGAAACCCCAGATAGTACTGAACCCTATATAGACATTTTTTCCTATACATACATACCTATGGTAACATTTAATTTATAAATCAGGCAGAGTAAGAGATTAACAATTATTAACAACAAAATAGAACAATTATAACAAGACACTGTAATCAAAGTTCTGTGAATGCGATCTCCTTCTCTTCCTCCCAAAATATCTCATTGTAGTATACTTACCCTTCTTCCCGTGATGATGGGACATGATAAAATGCCTACGTGAGGAGCTGAAGTGGGGGGGATGGTGTCAGCACTGATGCAGCTTCTGGGTGAAATTGGCCAAGAGGATCATTTGCTTCTGACCCCCCATTATTGGCAGGTAACTGAACCCCAGAAAGGGAAACCGGGAAGGGGGACTCCTGTACAGACAATTGCATATGAGTACATGAGTACGTACTTGGAGTAAAATGGCTTCTGTCTGCCCCAGGCAAACAAACTAGAGAGCATAATGTTTTCACTGACTAGGGGATTGGGTCATAAGGACATAAAAACCTGTGTTCTTGAAGAGATTCCTCCCAGGTAGAACTCCAAAATCCCAGGAGGTTGCAGCAAAATGCCTAAGACAAACTTCCGTTGCTTTGCAATTTTGACTATGTCAAACTGATAGATGGCCAGCATGTTCATTTCAAAATGCAGTCATGCCCTGCCTGTTCTAAAATGGCTAATGCTTTTAGAGCAGAAAGATTCAGAATTGAGCATTTTCCCAAATTCCCATAGAGAGTAAGAGACAGCATTAGAAATATACTATCATTTGGTGAATCAGTTTAGGAGGAATAGTTTTCCAATATGCTTCCAGACAAATTTATGTGGAGTTTAATGAATTCTTTGGTCTACTAGATCACAGTGCCAAATCAGATCTATTTATCATGTCTCCTTTTAGTAAGCAGCAAAACAGACCTGGCTGACACTTTGCCATATTCTTTATGATGCAAGTTATTCCAAGCCTGGTTTCTGAGACCAAACCCAAAGCCTTCAGATGCACAAAAGTAACTCTGGAGCTGAGGGCCAAACTGTTCACGTCAAAAACTCCCTGGGATGGAAAATGATTGAAAGGGTTTGCCATCTTCCCCTTTCCAAATCACCAACTTCACCTCTTTTACAGGTGAACTGTTTCTGTCCTAGAGCACATCTGTCAATTTCCCAGGGAGTGTTTAAAGCCACTCTGTGTGAGACGAGCAGAAGCAAATGGAAAATATCAGCTGCTGGTGTGTAAAGCTCACCGCTGACTGAGGTCGGTGTTCAGACCGCAAGCTAAGAGCCCTGCCTCCACTCGTCACAATGAGCAACCAACCAAAAGAAAAACCCAAGTCTGGGAGACCAGCCGCTTACTGGAAAACGTTACAGCTCCCGACACAGCCCAGATTGCATTGTTAGAGTCAGGTGTTGCCCTCTCCCTCTTCAGGATGAGGACTGACTCCCACCTCCAGCATTCTCTGTGCTTCTGCCCTAATCCTGCACATTTGATGAGAGCGCTTTGAAACCCCGCTAGCTAGCTCTGTGTACGGTCATCAGTAACCAGTAAGAGCTTCCTCTCACCCCACACACCTTGAGTATGCAGAAAACAAGCAGGCAGTCTACCACCAACTTGCTTTTTTATTTAATATCCTATTTCTAGAAAGGCAAATTGCTGGACATTCACATTTAGAACGATAATATGGTTGATACATCCAGATGTAACATCTAGATCATCTTCTAAGATTTGTTTCTTACAAACAAAGGAGATATATTTTTTCTGAGCAAATTGCAGAACTATGTGTGGATTTTTTCAGCAATTTACATATAACTTTCATGCTTGTATGCTGAGGCAGAATGTGACAGTTCAGAAATATGTTCCATTTACAGTAATTAATAATTTACTCTTGCTACATTTTATTGAAATATTTATACAAATACGTTGTGCATAAATAGCCTGATTAGGTTTAGATACTGAACTGTAAAACAAGCAAGCATGTATTCTGAAAGCAGAAGATGTTGAAAATGTTGCTGTTATTAAAAACAACTCAAACTGGTGGAGGTCAGAAGCAGCGTACAAGCTGAATGCTGAGGTCTGTGTGCTCAAGGGATGCCCTTCGCCCCTGCATTTCGGGGCTGACCTATCACTGAACATCAATTAGCATTCTTTTAGGATAGAAAAGGCTACCTTAAGGCCCAGGTGACCTCCAACAGGCCAGATGTGCCTAAAATTATTTAACAAGGGGCAAGGCCTTTTATACCAAATTAAACTAGACTTCAAAATATAAATACCCTGAGGAGAAGAAACATACTGACTTGCATCCACATTAAGATGTAAAGGGCAAGGGGTGCCTGGGTGGCTCAGTTGGTTGGGCGACTGCCTTCGGCTCAGGTCATGATCCTGGAGTCCCGGGATCGAGTCCCGCATCGGGCTCCCTGCTCGGCGGGAAGCCTGCTTCTCCCTCTGACCCTCCCCCCTCTCATGTGCTCTCTCATTCTCTCTCTCTCAAATAAATAAATAAATAAATCTTTAAAAAAAAAAAGATGTAAAGGGCAAAAAAAAAAAGTCTTTTCTCTCAGTGTTGATAGAAGTGGGGTGGGAAGTATAAGCTACAAACTATAAATCTGGTTGAAAGGGGACTGCTAGAAAAAGGCAAGCGTATGACATTGAGGGGCAAGGCTCCAGAAGCAGCCACCTCAAAGTTTAGCCAAGGGGGAAGGCAATTCTCCATGTCTCACTATCGGCTATCAGCTAAGTGTCTTTTCCAATTACTCACACACTATGTGTACATGCTCCTAAAAGTCAAATTTTTGCAGGGAGAATAAGAATGGAGAAAGAGGGAAGATACATGCAGTGGAAAAGGATTGCATGATATTTTACATAAGGAGCAAAACTAGTGGAAAGAGGACAAAAACGACAGAGTGCTTGTAAAACAGGCTACTTATGTACCAAGAAACACCACAGCACCACTGAGCACTGCCCACTATACGTCTCTCCACCTCTCACTCTCTCCAGTCCTCAGCACTGCCTCTTAACCACACATGATTTCTTGGGACTAGACTGTTAGTGATAAATGAAAATAGGTCCAATTTATTAAAACAACTATTATGGAACAGACACTGTGTGAGGAATTTTATACAATTATATCACCTAATTCTTATAACAATATTATTGGCCCACTTTTTCAAGTTCAAAAATGTACACCTTAAGTTTACACAATGTTACATGTCAAATAATATTCAATTAAAAAATGTAAGTAGCTTACTCTAAGTCATAATTAGAGTGTAGCCAGCAGGGATTCAAACCCAGCTTTCTCTAGCTCCAAAGCCAAAGTTCTTTTCCATTCATCATACATACTTCCATGATGCAATCTCTTATTTGTTAATAAGATGTACTATTTGTTATTAAATTATTAGTTAAATACAATGGAATATTACTCAGCCATAAAAAAGGAATGGGTGAGTCAGATAGAAGATGGAAGATGCCGTGCATCACCCAGGACCAAGTCATGAAGGCAGACTGTGATCCCAGGAGACAGAGGATTATATACGTAAACTAAAAAAGGCTATCTTCCCCGAATCTGCAAACTGGGTCACAAGCAGTGCTGTTGTGGGACCCTCCCTCTAACACAAGGGGAGAGCCATTTCTTGTCCAACTTTTGACAAACCGCTGAGCCACCCCCTTCCTCCACCATGACATAGAAAAGACGCTTGATTGCTCTGGGCCACAGCAGATCCCTGGCTTGGCAGAGCTGAAGGTGGTGCTTCCCAACCTGCCATCCAGCTAACACTGGCCAGTGGAGAGAGAGGCCTTGTTGGCAGTGGCAAGGGCATCAGAGACTGAAGATGAGAACTGTCTGCGCAGTGGGAACACACTGCTCGGGAAATCCCATGCTTCGGTGAGACTCAGCAAGATATGGGCTGGGTCTTCGAGCCCCAACTGTTTAACTTCCAATTTAGAGTGGCCTCCTTTGTGCATATATGACGCAGGAGGGGCTGCACTGGTTTGTTTATGTACATTGGCTCATGACCCTGCAGCAATTCTTTAATGATATCATATCACCCACATCGTGAGTAATCTGAAGCTTAAGAAGGTAAAGTGACTCGCCTAAATTCACACAGCTTGTCTTCGTATTTCTGTATCGTAGGACCTTCCAGGACCCTTCTACTTAGACACTGGCCTACTAGCAATAACCTACACAGAAAAGGGTCGTTTGGGAACATGTCGTTTCCCTACAGTTATATTTTAAATCAACAGAAAATAATATGATAAGCAGAAAAACCCAAAGGTAAAGATGAGCAAACAGACACATCATGGACACACTGAACAAAGGTCATGTAGAGTGTAGCCCAAATTCACTATTTACATCATTTTAATTGTCTGCCAAATATAGATATTATGGTATGGTCTTAGAAAGGCTATAGAGCATGCTCACTCTTAATCTCAAACACACTTTGTGTTTTTTTCTAAAGCAAAGTGCATAGATGAGTAAGAATCAGGTGAACAACATACATTCCTTAGGAGTAGTCACTATTGACATTCTTCCAGTTTCCTTTGTGAAAGACAACCTCCAACAGACATAAGTTGCCAAATATTTACTGTATGGAGCATCCTTTCAAGGGACAAGAGGCAAACTCTACTGAAAACCCATCTCGTAAACTGGCCATGAGTGATTTATTTTGCACAAATGATGACACGTTTTGGCTATTTCCTAAATGCTCCCAGTTAAACCGTTTGAAGGGAACTCTAACCCAATGGCAGCAGAACAGAAGGTAGGGAGAAATGGCAGTAAAGTGTGTTTTCTCGCCAAAAGCCTCTAAGATATTTAATGGAGTTAGAAGTGTGCTCCTTACCCTCGGGATGGCTGCTGAGCTGACGCCTGACAAAGTGTTTGTGGGATCTGACAAGCGCTGGAAATGGAGGTGCTGTTTGTCAGGAACTACTGTTGTCAGCTTGATCCCGAAAGTAGGAAACTTTGTGCTTATTTGTGGTGAGCTGCACAGTTCCGGGGAGCTTTTTTCTCGGGTACTGGGGACAGGGGCCAGCTCCCAACCTTGCAAGTCCTCATGCCAGTGCACTGCCGGGCGGAAAGAAATGCAGAAAAAGGTCTAAATCACAAGGAATCGCTGTGAAATCTTGCCTGGCAAAATATTGTTTCTCCCCAAAGTCCATTTTTTTCAAGATGATATGGAAGGTCTATTGGCCTTCCTTAACAATCAGATGAAATTTGCTGAGGGGGAGAAGGAACAGCAGGGAGATGGCAGGTAAAGATCCCCGATTCCACTATCTATAAAGGAACCAAGCGAGAGGCAGAGTCGCGGTATGAATCACGGGCTCACAGTTCAAGAACTGCTAAAAATATCCCTGCTCTGAAAGAAAATGAAAGTTCTTGAAGCAAGGAAACATCAACTTTCTCGCGGCGTAATGCAAATAACCACACTGTTTTAGATCACAAGCCTTACAGGGTAGAAGGGAAAAGGCTTACCTTATGACAGACCCTTAAGTATTTGGACCATTTACATGAGACTAAGATGCTGGTACTTTAGTGCTCTGTGAGGACATTTGTAAGGTTTTATTTGTCATGAACTAAAACTGTGCTCTTTTTGACTAAAGGTTCAAAGGGCCTCCATTTATGAGTAAAACCACGTTTCTGTTCCCTTTCAGATTTGGTTTGCTTCTGTTAACAAATCATCAGTTTTTGGTGTGCCCGCTCAAAGTGTGGTCCTCATATAGGCAGCATCAGCATCACTTGGGAACTTGCTAGAAATGCCAACCATAGGCCCCCACCCTGACCTACTCAGCGAGAATCTGCATTTTAACGACATCTCCAGGTGGTTTGGATGCACCTTACGTTGGAAAAGCACTGTTTCGGAGATCTTTTACCTGACTAGGCATAATTTTCAGTCCTTACCCGCTCTACCATAGACTCTCCCATTTTCAGTCCTAGAATAATGCAGAAGTCACCAACCATCTAAGAATCAAGGATTATTAGCCCCACAAAGGTCCTTCTGCATGATCAGGATCCAGGGACATTTAACCTGACTGTCCAGAAAGTTAGTGACAGAGGCTGAGGTTCAATCTTATTTCCCCAGCTTCCTAATTCAGGGATCTTCCCATTTATCACTTTACGGTTTCCCTTGCTATATAATGTCCATTCCCCCATTAGCCCCTTCCCCTCAATACTGTTTTACAGCCCAAACTGTGAAGCAATACATTTATCTTCAGTATACCCAAGGACTAAGGATCCTTCTGGTACCAGTCTTTCCCTACACCGGTCGTCAGCGCCACTGCCACGGTTATGCTCACCAAAAAAATTTTATCATGACCTGAAGTTGCAAAGAAGTTTCAGAAAGAACAAAAATAAGAGCAACCAACATCTAGTAAACACACAGTGTTTACCAGTCCCTGAGCTAAGCTCCTTCGTCATTTAATCCTCATGATATCTCCATCCGTAAGAACTCACAATAATAGTGAATTCTCTCCTTATTCTATTTTACAGGTAGGAAAACCAAAGGTCGAAAACTGAAGTCACTTGCCCGAGGCCACACGATCAGTGACATCCACTCATTTATCCCTTGCTTGAAATGACTGCTAATTTAGGAGCTCTCTCCCAAAGGCATTTGCATTTGAGCAACATTAAAAACCTTAACAGAAATGTTGACATTTCAGCAGCTACTAGCCCGAGGGCCTTCTTTTGCCCCTGAAATCACAAGCCCGGCAACAGGGCCCGGTGTACAAACACAAAGGGATTAAATCAAGAATGAAACTCATTTCCCGGAATCCAAATAAGAGGATAGCAAGGATTGGATCCAAAGCCCAAGCCTATGGTGTGTAGCAAGTTAGAACGAATACAAGGAGAATATCAGTTTTCTAATCTGAGGAGGTAGGGCTCCTCCACGCCATTGCCATGTGCTTTTGCTTGAGAGGACATTTGCTAAGGAACTCAGAAAAATGAGGCAAGTGGCTCATTTCTTAATATCAGTGAACTAATGGTTATGTCCTGAAGGCAGGGTATGATGATCTGCTGCTAGAAGTGAGAATTCCACATTTTGACTGAAAAGGAAGTATTTTTCCATTGTTTCAGGCCATCTTTATTTTTTTTTCCAAGAGAAAAGAAGAAAATTGCTGCCAGTATTAAGTAGGTCTAGAGGAATAATTAGGCATTTCCCCTGATCATTTAATTGACCATGGTTGACCTCTATTGGAGCCAATTAAATTTCTTTCATGAGGAACCACTGACCTATTTTATTGCATTTTCATGTTTCCCAATATTTGACAAGACGGTGAAAAAAATCCGATTTTATTCTAAATGTTTATGAATCTTTAATTGCTAGAGATTCTAAGACATCTCCAGGCATTTTTATCCCTGATAATCACGAGCTTCGATGGAGAGTTTTTCTGCATTATTGGAGAGAGATTTCTAAAAGCATGAAATATTACAATGTTAAATATAGCTAACTGGGACATTTATTTTGTTTTTCCAACAGGGCTCGGCTGACACATTGTTCTTACAATACACTCAATGATCCAGAACCAGTAGTTTTTTAAGTGGAAAAATTAAATGGGAACTGCCTATCATTTTGCAAACTCAATTTTCAGAGCATTTCAGTGCACTCAACCAGATGAGTTAGGTAGTCAGAATATCATGGGATATTGGATTAAACACAGAATGTATTTAATTTTAAATGATCGATATCATCTATCAAAAATGCTCAACTGCCAACATATATTGCCACATATTGTAATCAATATTTTGTATATTCAATGAACATTCACTGCAGATGGTGATGAATTCCAGACTGCAGTAAATGCATTGATTACTGGGCTTCTACCTGTAGCATGTTACATTCAGATGGATCAGCAGATTTTGCATTGGATCACAGAACTACCGCTGAGAAGCACTTTAAAAAAATGGTTCCACTTCAAAATTTTTTTTTCTAAAGAAATAAAAACTTCCTTTACATAAAAACAATTAACTTGAGTATTTTTATCCTCAGTGAACCCATGCAGTAGAGTGATTGATGCCAACATACACAAACCGCTAAGAATAAAAAGATCTAACATTAAGTCACTCTTAACAACTGAAAAAGCTTTACCCCTAGAAGACATGATCACAAGGTAAATAGCTTTGTGCAAACATTTCTGTTTGTGTTTATAAATAGTAGCTTCACATATTTCCAACAGGACTGGTTTAAGAGAAAATATGCTTACTTGCTTTCTTGTAAACAGAGGGGAAACACATTATGGCTTTTGGTTAATAAATAAAATAGTTACCTACATACTTAGTTCCTCTTGATTTATACTAAAATCATATATCACTAAAGTAAGTATTAGTTGTGAGTGAGGAAAATAAATCAGATGGCCCATGTCTGTCTGCACTGAGGATAATCTGAATAGTTTATAGAACCATGTTAAAAAATGCATCCATGGTGTGGACTGTTTCAGAATATAAGCAAGACTAAAAAAAAAAAGAATATAATAAGCAAGAAACATTAATGTTCTGTTGCTTTTCTCTCTTGATTAGGCTCTAGGGTGCCCTGCAACAAATCATTTTGAAACTCTGGCTGATTTTACCCTCTCTTGAACTTCATTTTGATGACTTCTAGTTGTATTTTGTATAAGAGACACAATTTAGGGACAACTTTCATAAAAATTGTCCTGAAACAGAGTTGGATACAGAACTTTGTCAAAGCCCTAGTTGCTGACCCTTTGAAATCTGGTTCCCTGGTACTGTTGATAAGTTGTTTTAAAATTTAAATAAATGGTACAATATTTAAATTTCAGGTCAGAACTAATACAAACATGATGAAAAAGATGGCTTGAATGCTAAGGAAAGATAGCTGGAAACTTGCCAAGTCTCCTTTGGTTTGATTTACCCAATTGCATCTTGACAGTTACATTTTTAATAGTGAGTAAAATTCAATTCAGTGCACATTTTCAGCACTGTAGGGTATTCAAAGATGAGGAAAACACAGTGACTGATCTCTAAGGAAGAGAATAAGAGAAGGAAGAGAAGGAAAGTGCTATATTTATTGAGCATTTACTATGCCCTAGACACTTCCAAGCACTTTTTCTGATTTAATGTATTAAAAAGAGATGTAACTGTTAACAAGTGTTTGTATATAGTTGGTGCAAAAAGGAGGAGCAGTAATGTCTTAAGAAGTAGCCAGTATTCAGACTTACTTTGGGGATAAGTTATGATTTCATTCCAGGAGAATCAAACTATGTGAGTAATGGCACACACAGCAAAAATTACAGGACATATTCAGGAAACAGAGTCTTTGGCTTGACTGTGTTGTTGGCACGCTGGGGCAAAGGAAGAATTCTTGCCTTCCTTAGCACCAAAGATAGAGTTATCTTGTGGAGTAATCAAAAAGACATCTAATCTCATTTGGTAATTCAGTATATATAAAATATTCCCAATGGCTTTAATAGATTAAATGAATATATTTTCATAGCATTTCTTTGGGACATTTGTAAATTACTTAGACTAAATAATGATATAAAATTGAATTGCATTAACAGTAATTCATTAAATATTCAATATGAATTCATTAAATATGAATTACATAATTTATGTGATGATCTTTGAAAATGGTCAAAATGATTTTTGTGCTCTGAATTGATTTTTTAAAATTTTATCTATTGCATTAATTTTGGGGAAAGTCAGTACGTGTTTCCCTGTTTTCTTTCCACACCGTAAACTTTATGGTACACATGTAATTTCCTTCTTTATGAACCACCCAAATTTTCTTACTTACTACAACAGGAGATGTGGTTAGTCTACTATTTAAGTGACAACTTCTCAGCAGTTTGTCCCAGAAAACTCTGTCTTCCAAATATTTGTACTCCTAACACTATATGTGGAAGACACAGAACTATTTAGTAGTAGATATTGGCCAAATGAGCAAAGGATTAGAAATATTTGCTGGATTGGAAATATTTACTAAGTTTAAAAAGTCAAATCTGGGATCAGATTGGATATCTCTGAGACATGTTAAGATACTGTGTCAGCTTGGGGCGCCTGGGTGGCTCAGTCGTTAGGCGTCTGCCTTCGGCTCAGGTCATGATCCCACGGTCCTGGGATTGAGCCCCGCATCGGGCTCCCTGCTCAGCGGGAAGCCTGTTTCTCCCTCTCCCACTCCCCCTGCTTGTGTTCTCTCTCTCGTTGTCTCTCTCTCTGTCAAATAAATAAATAAAATCTTAAAAAAAAAAAAAAGATACTGTGTCAGCTTGACACATATATGTTCATTGGTGGAGCTAAGTCTGAGCTCCCATTCTCTTCCACTATATTTAAGTTTCTCAGAGCAGAAATTGTATCTCATGCCCCTTCACATCCTCAAATCTTAGCACAGTGCTTTGAGCAAAGTGTAAAATATATTTTTACTTGTGGTGAATAGTAACAATAATAGTAGCAATTATTGAGCACTTACTATATTCCAAGACTGTATCTTATATAAAGGATTTCATAGGCCCAACAAAAAAATAATTAAAACAAAAATAAACAAAAACCCCAAACCTCCAGGATCTTACACTCAGTTAGCTTGGAACATTAAGAGTAACTACAAATTAAAATGAAACCAGTATGAAGAAACATATCATCAAGCCCAAAGTGCTTTGGACTTCATGATTTGAGAAGAAAAAATGAGTGATCAGAGCGAGATGAATTTAGTCAGCAAAGATTTTGGTGGAAAAAGCCAAAAGTGTGATCAACATGGACTTGGGAGAAATGAAATGAAAACATCCTTAGTAAAAAAGAGTAAGGTGGATTCCCATGAACCCCCAAATCAGGAAAGAATGGTCAACTGCTAATTGCATTAGTCAGGATGCCCTTACCAAACCTTATCTCTACATATACCAAACTCTTAAAATCACAATGTATTGGGCATTTTATCATCCGGTTCATCTCACAGGTCCACACAGCCCCGTCTCACCCCAAACACAGACTTTGACCATTCTGCTTAAAATCATCACCTTAGCCCCCAGGCAGGATCTCCTACTTTTCTCCCACTTTATCTATTCTTGAGGAACTCATGCTAGCCAGACTGAGGGCTTGGTCATTTTTTCGCTGTGCCATCTGTTTGCCTCAGTTCCCAAAGTCTTTTTCAGCTGTTTGGGGTTTCTTGCCCGTTTCTCGACTTACCTAGCCTACTTTTTAGGTTTCTACAGTTTTTCTGTTGCAGGTAGTTGGCTCAGTCTTTTCAGGGACTACCTGCTCTCCACTTTTGAGTTTTCCCAATTTCTTGTGTATTCACTTGGCTTCCCAATGTGAAATAGTAACATTTTTAATTGTTTGTAGCAATATTGAAATTATAATTTTTAAATTATTGTATTTATATTATAGAATAATTAAGTAACTGGGGTGCCTGGGTGACTCAGTTGGTTAATCATCTGCTCAGGTCATGATCCCAGGGTGCTGGGATTGAGACCTGCGTGGGGCTCCCTGCTCAGTGGGGAGCCTACTTCTTCCTCTGTCTCTCCCCCCATTTTTGCTCTGTCTCTCAAATAAATAATAAACCTTTAAAAAAGAAGAAGAAGAATTAAGTATCTTGTTATTAGGAACCAAGATTGTAAATATTTTTAAAAAAGAGAGAAAGTTAAGAAAAAAAAGCTGTAATATTAAAGTATTAACTGTTTACTTAAAAATAAAATTTTCAACTCTGATAACTAAAAGGTCCTGGAGGATTATGATTTAAACATGTCAGTATCATGTGTAGTTTTACAGGGAGGAGATCTATCAGAGGGATTCAGAAGCTGGGATTCAGAAGAACAGAGAGAAAAAGTGGATATACTTAGTCCAATAACAGTGCTTTCGCCAGAAGAAAAAATAATTTTGGAAGCAGCAGAGGTGCATGCTGTGTGTTCCCAGATAATCTTCTGCCTCACCCACATCCCACAAAGGCTTCATGCAGAACCCTGGTGAAATGAGGCTTTTCAAATAATTGGTTAATAGCTCAAAACCTGTAAGAGATTGGACAGTGCAACATGGCGTTGCCTCGTGGCTTCTGTACCCGAGAGAAGTGATCTTTAAATTAGAGAATGTATTCCCTGGGGCATGCACAAACACTTCCCAAGTTACTCCGGGCATGGATGCTTTCAGGGAATCAGATTCAGAATCCTTAGCTTCCATGGGAACTCTTTTGTAAAATTCACCTGCCTGAGACAGCATCTGCCTTGGAGGTCTCATGCTGCTTTTCATCTGCTTGCCCACTGCCCCCTCCCACAAATTGGCTCCCCCCACTGCGCTGCAGAAAAGCACACCTCTTCCTGACCAGGAATCCTACTGTGGTACTTCACCCAAGGTAGAAAATCTGGTCAAGGGATGCCTGGGTGGCTCAGTCGGTTAAGCATCTGCCTTTGGCTCAGGTCATGATTCCAGGGTCCTGGGATCCAGTCCCACATTGAGCTCCTTGCTCAGCAGGGAGCCTGCTTCTCCCTCTGCCCCTCCCCCTGCTCGTGCTCTTTCTCTCTCTTTCTCTCTGACAGATAAATAAATACAATCTTCTTTTAAAAAAAAAGAAAAGAAAATCTGGTCAACGCTCAATTCAAAACAGTGGTGTTGCCAAGTGTCCTTCACTTTGCTGCTCTGTCCATCCCAGGAAGATATGCATACCTAAAAATGTTAGATTTTCTATTTAGTAATTACCAAAATTTTTGGGAAAAAAAAAAAGACTATTTTGAGTCATTTTTTACTACTAATAATTGTAATGAGAACTCAGTACAGAAGATTTAATCTTTAGAACCTTATTTCCCAAGAAAATGTTTAAATTCAGTTGTTATTTTGTTGCTCAGAACTATATGCTATTGGCTCATTAGTATTTGGGTGGGAAGGTTTGCTTACATTAATCTATACGTCCTTGTATTTTACCCTGAAAATTCTTAAGTGTATAAATTGTAAATACCCAAACACTCCTCAGTATTTGTTAGACTCGATTTGAGAGTGGGAATGTAATGGAACCACTTTTGCTTTATAAAGTGTGTTGAGAACACAGCTAATAGGGTGTAAATGTCATCAAGCTCCTAATCAAAGTCTGTCTTGTCTGGCTGAAAGGAAACTAAACATCAAACTCAAGATGTCTAACACAAACAAAAATACCAGTAAAGCTTGCTTTGGGGTAGCCTAAGAAAACCATTCTCTGCCAAGGGAACCTTATTTTGGCATTTAAGAGTTGTTTCAATTGGATGAAGTCAAATGTAATTGACCAGGACAAAATGAGAACCCGTGAAGGACTGAAATTATCTGTAGTCACAACAAATCCACAGGCTGTATTTGAGTCACAGTTTCGTTCTTCTGGGCTGTTTTTGCATTAAAAAGCAACAGATTAAAAAGCAACTTGTTCTATTCACAAGCTCACCCAAGCATGACATCAGCCATCATGATGAGGACTTCTATATACTCTGGAAGTTTTGGGTTTCCCAGCATTCTATCAGCCTGCTATTTCTATACTCAGCTCACACATTAGGAGTAGGACTTCTGATCTCTGCTGGTATGGCTCCTGTCTCCTGTATGTCTCTTTCACCTTCCTTCCCGTCACCACCCTGACCCTCAGACTCTCAGCAGGCACCTCTCACCTGCTACCTTGTGACCTCCTGACAATAAGCCCCTAGAATTCATTTGTCCACATCCACCACTTTCTTTTCTGCAAATATAGTGATAGCAGGAGCATCTCACTGTAAACTTTGATTATTTTCCTAAGTTCCCTGGGAAAAGCCCTCTTCACCCCTGAAGAGACCCCTCTCCCCGCCAAGATTTGCAGTCTACCTTAGTGTGAAATCCAATGGCTATTTTTCAGACTTTAGGAACCCTGACTATCTGGTAGCATTTAACACTGCTAAAAATCAAAACATAACTTCTTATAAGCATTCTGATCATAATAGAAAGGTTAAGTTATACTCCCTAGATTGCATTTATCCTGGCAGGAGAGTAAACGATTTGGTTTTAGAAAAATTATTGGAAATTTTGAAATAAATATTTTCAATGGAAAATATAATACTAGCAAATGTTAAGGACTTAAATGTCCCAAAGCCTCTTTGAAATGCTTCATATTTATTAATGCATTTGATCCCAAAATAACTCTATGAGATATGTACTCGTATTTTCTCCATTTCATAAGAGCTAAAGAGAAATTTTAATTAATTGCTCAAGGCCATATAGGTGGCATGTATTTGAACTCAAGCTGCCTGACTTCCAGAACCTGCCCTCCTACCCACCAAATGATGTTGTCACCAATAAAATTCACTTGACCAGAAGGCGTCATGCCCCAAGCAATCATGTTAATTGGGATTTGGTTGTAAGGTATATAGCATCTAAAAAATTTACAGAAAGACAATGAGGAAGAGAAAGAAGAAGGCAGGGGAGCAGAAGAGGAAAGAGAGAGAGAGAAGGAAGGAAGGAGGAAAGGAGGAAGGGAGGAAGGGAGGAAGGAAGGAAGGAAGGAAGGAAGGGAGGGAGGAAGGGTGGCTCGGGAGGAAAGGTGGGAGGGAGGGAGGAAAGAAGGAAGGAACCTGGTAAGAATTAACTAATAAAGGAGCACCTCCATGTCAAGTAGCTTACCAGTAGTTAGTAGACTGAAACCAAAGCACAGAAAGAGTAAAGAATTTGTGAAGGTCATAAAGTCAAGTCTGCAACAGTTTTCTAGGTCATATGCAGCCGACCATGCCTGCTACTTAGATTGAGAAGAGCCAACGTTTTCTTTTAAGCACTTTGCTAAGTAAAATTACAGAGATGGTTGGAGGGAAAATGAAATGTTAATCAATAATTAGATTAAGCTAGAAAATGAACTTTTGCTTAAGAATAAGATATTTGGGAAAAGCATGAGGGCAGTTAGTTAATAGCAGCATATGATGTTGCTGCTATAGGAATTTAGCCCAGAGAGGAGGATTAAGAAAAAATTGATTTTTCTGAAGAGACACTAACATTCAGAACACCGAGGGGTACACAAAGAAGAAATAGTGATAAATTCCTTAAAAACAGATGATCAAAGGTTTGCTTAATTTCCCAAATTCAAACAATGGGAAGCTTTCAAAGTCCCTTCATATGGCCCTTCTGTTCACATTGGTCCTTCCTTTCTTTCATATTGTTCTGCATCTTGAAAGGAGCTTTCCTGTCCTGTAGCTGATGTCACCAACAGTTTTAAAGGTGAATTATTTTTCTTAAGTCACATTCCCCCACCCCTACCCCCAACCAGATTTTAAGTTCTTTGCATGCTGAGACTTGGTTTGGATTCATTTTTAAAGATCTACTGCAAGGCTCTGCACAAAACAGGCAAGAAACAAGAAGGGCAACAGTCATTTATGTGAACTTAATAATTTAAAGTGGAAATGTCTGGACCTAGAAATAAGTGACCTTAGTCCATGGAAACACCTCCACGCTTAAGATCATTCAACATTTCTCTAGAATGCAAAGTATGTTTTAGACACAGATAGCATGAGTGAGAGACACAGATTTACATACAGAACAGGGATACTCTCTGGCCTATGCTCTAAAATCCAGGGAATAGCAGTGGGGCAGGGATAAGAAAGAATGGAGACCAAAAAAATATCTGAGGGTAAAAAGCAAGAATGAAAACTGATCATCATCAGGTAAATTCTGGGGAACAAGGTCTGTGCCATAAAAGGAGGGAAGAATAGAAAGTAGTATTAATTAACAGTTACTAAAAATTAAAAAGCTGCCCCATTTGAAAGTATTAACTGGGTTACTAAAAGAAACCTGGAAACATTACTGTGGGCCGTGAAGTGTGGATCTGGGACAACAGAGAGTATAGGAAAACGTAATTTATAGAATAGAAAGCTAGATGGGAGTTTTTGAAAGGAATTCATTTTGACGACCAAGATGGAGATAATTAGACTCTCAAGAAGGGAGAAATGTTGAGGTGTAGCCACATTGGGGTTCTGTCACAGCAAAATAGAAGACAATGGAACATTCCGCTGTTAAATTGGGGGGAAAAGGCCAATTTTCTATACTAACAGATTCATTTGGTATTTGCTGAAATCGAGGAGATTTAAAGCAAAAGGGAAATCAGACTCCCTTCACTTACACATGGAATCAGATCTAGAAACATTCTGTATGTAGTGCTCATCTGTTCAGTCCTCTGATAGGCTGGGAAGATTTTCATCTCTCCCACCCAAGGGCAGGAGGGCTAGCGCCTTCCTCGATTTTACCAATCCGATGCTTCCAATATTTCCTTTTTGTCCTTTTCTACAGTGACTAGCTTTCTCTTGAGCCCATTTGTGTTTGCTTCACTTTCTGTGTTTATATATGTTCATTAAAGAAGTCCTTCTACATCCATTTTAGGAATAAAAAGCTTATGATGGTAAACAATAATGTTATCATAACTTCTTCTTCTCTATATTTAAAAATAATAATTTCTTTACCCTTGACTCTTAGAAATACTATTTTACTATTGAGAGCATGCCTCAGTGTCTCCATATGGTTTTTGAAGTTCAGCAAACTCCATGAAATTCTGATAATTCAAAGTAGAACATAATAAACATACAATTCCATAGATGTTGCTATTGTTTTTTAGTTTATCTCTTTCTTAAAATTTTAAACTACTGACTGCTTCTTCTTTTGCTAAATAAAACCCTTGGATATTACTGTTTAATATGTAAACTTGATCACACTTGCCCCACACTGTATTCCTATCAATAACTTTTTTTTTTTTTTTTGCTAAGGTTGTCAAGCTAGTTCTCCAATTCACTAGTCAATTAGATTTCTTTGTGGTTGCCAAATTGGAAAGCCTTGTAGACTTTTGTTATTATTATGTGTTTATGTTATAAAACAATACATACCCATAGAAAAACTGTTAAAAAATGTAGAACAATATGAGAAAGTCACTTATAATACCTTAACCAATAGGTAGCCACTGTTGACATTCTGCTGTGCATCATCACTTTGAATCATAGCACTACTTCTCAGAGTAATAGACAAAACACTTCACTCACTCACATACGAAGACTAGTCCTTGAATTAGGAAAATGTGGGTTCATGATAACCATGATGCATGCTTGTCTTGACTAGCCATTGGACACCAGCTACTCTGGCTCGGGAGATCGTCCCTCAGGAAGATTAGATGGCTAGATGGCAGGATGAGAAAGCCAATTTTGGCTTTTGGTATTATGGGTTATTTTGACCAATAAGGCAATCAGCACTGAAAAACTATTTGTTTGTTTGCTCTTACTTTCTATTTAGCAGTTGATTGGAATTGCTTCTTTTTAGAATAGATTTGGCATAGTATAACATGGTGCAACATACACAACAGTGTTTCAACAAATATTGATTGTCGAACTTTCCTTTTGGCAACTGCTGATGTGGATTTGAAACAGGTGAATGCAAAAGTTTTATCTTATTATCTAGAGCTCAGAAGTTATGCCACTGTATGATTGTTCCCAGCTCCTTGGGGAAAGCTTGCATGGGGATTAGGCTGTTTCTCACCCAAATCTGCTCTCCTCTCTCAATTCCCTGCCTCAGTGGTTACCACTATCGTTCACTTGGTCACCCAAACCAGAGAGACCTTGATCCTTCCCCGTCCCTCCATCCCAACATCTGTCTCATGCACTCACTTCACATCTTTAGTCATTTCCACTCCTCTCTTGCAATGTCTGGGCACTGTGTTTGAGTGAGGACCATCTCTCACCCAAAGGTGCTCACTGCTGCCTCTCTTCCTCACTCTGTTCTTTCTCAAAAAATAATCTAGAAACAGATTTTATGATCTGTCCCCACTCTGATCATGTCACTGTGGCTCAATGCTTGTCACCTCTTGTCAGTGCCTCTTCATTCATTGCTCTTTTCGAGATGAATTCCAAACAAGGCACCACGGGCCCTTTACTATCTGACCTCCCTTCACCCCCTACACTTTTCTGCTTCCACCCTCTAGCCCTGCCTGTCCTGCTCCAGCCTTACTAAACAAGCTTGGGTCCCTGGAATGCAGACTTTTGTTCATGATTTTGCTTCTGCCTTGAGCACTTCTTCTTTCCTCTTGCCGCCTCCCCCACCCATGTGTGTCCTGCTTTGCTTTGCTAATTCAATATCATACTCAAGATCTGTATTTGGACATCATTCCTCTGGGAAGGCTGCTCTGACCTCTGTAGTCTGGAGACCTGAGCTCTTGTAGTCCCCTGACTGTCCCTACTGCTGTTTACCTGACATCTCCTCCCAGGACTGAAGCTCCTTGAGAACACAGACTGAAATGTTACCTCCCTGCGACCTTTCACCCAGCACAGAGTTGTGCTAATAGTAAGAGCTTAATAAATATCAGTTAATTAAAATTATTGCATTTCCATCCAATACCACTTTCATTATTAATCAGGATCACAATCCCAATTAACCACGAGGCATTTCAGTGGAATGTAAAAGAGATGGTGTTGCAGTCAAAAACACATCTCTTCCACAACCATGCTGTGTGATCAATAGTTCATTACTCAACCTCCCCAAATTGCATTTCCTGTAAAATGGGGAAAACTAATGCCTACTTCATAGAACCAGTTGGAGAATCAAATGAGACAATGAAGTAGAGCCCCCATTTCTTGCCCGGATTATTATTTAGATGCAAACTATGATGTCCATAGCCCCCCCACACCCCCACCAAATCATGTGCATACATGGAATAAAGTTAAATGACTGCCAAAATCCTCTGTTTCTGAGTGGTAGATGGTTGGTGTTTATTATTCTACTTTCAATAGTTTTCTATATATTTGAAGTTTTCAATAAATAAAATCATTTTTTTTTTTTTTTTTTTTTTTTTATTTGACAGAGAGATAGAGAGAGCACAAGCAGGGGGAGCAGCAGGCAGAGGGAGAGGGAGAAGCAGGCTCCCTGCTGAACAGAGAGCCCGATGCGGGGCTCGATCCCAGGACCCTGTGATCACGACCTGAGCCGAAGGCAGACGCTTAACGACTGAGCCACCCAGGCGCCCCTAAAATCATTTTTTAAAACCAGTAAAATGACTCAAAACAGAATATAGGAGCCACAGAGACATTCAACATTCTTAGAAGCAAAATACAAAGGGACACTTGTATGAAATTGTAACAATTCTTCCTTCCCATTGATAGGATTGAAAATAAAACCACCAACACTGAGCCTGTTAGGTCAAACATACAGTTTAAATCTCTGTCTTACCGTTAAACTTGATTTCTGTGTCTAACATGTGCTAATATTTTTCAGAGATTAAAATAGAATAATCAAACAGCTGAATTAATATATTTTATATTTATATCAATTTAAATAAGGTATTGATAGTTCTACTACCTGCTAGCTAATGGTATAGAAATAACTTGTGTATATAAATACTTTTATATTTCACATCTTATGTATTTCATGATATATTAAGTCATGATTTCATTTAAACCAAAAGTAAATGTCTTAGAATATTTATATGTCTCAATATAATCTATTTTTAATATTTTATCATTTTTATTTTTATTGTAGTAAAATACACATAACATAAAAATAGTCACTTTAACCATTTTTAAGTGTACAATTCAGTGGCATTAAACACATCTAAATACTGCACAACCATCACCACTGTCTATTTCCAAAAGGATATCATCCCAAATACAAACTTTGTACCCATTAAACTCTCAATTCCTCTCTCCCCCTGGCTCTGGTAACCTCTAATCTACTTAGTCTCCGTGACTTGCCTATTCTAGTGACCTCACATATATGGAATCACACAATATTTGTCCTTTTGTGTCCAGCTTATTTAACTGAGTATAATGTTTTCAAGGTTCATCCATGCTGTAGCATGTATCACGACTTCATGTATTTTTATGACTTGGATAAAAGTCCATTGTATATACGTAACACATTTTCTTTATCTGTTCATCTGCTGATGGACACTTGTTTCCATCTTCTGGCTGTTGTGAGCAAATCTGCTATGAATTCTGGTATGCAAGTACCTTCTCAAGTCTTTGGGTACAGGAGTGGAGTTGCCAGATCATATGGTAATTCTATGCTTAAATTTTTGAGGAACTGTCAAACTGTTCTCAAGCATCTTCACAACCATACTCCAATTTTATGTGATAACAATATAATAATAGTAATAGTAGCAATAACAATGTTAATTAGAATGACAAACTTTTATAGACCAGCTCCTCTATGCCAGCATCTCATCTAATTTTTTCAACAACTTTGTGTCATAGTTACTATCCTTAACCCCATTTTACCCATGATTGTTCCCAGCTCTCTGGGAATATTTACCAATGAGGGAACTGAGGCTAACAAGATCAAGCCATGTGCTTATGTGGTGGTGAAGTTGGAATATAAGCCCTGTCTCTATGAGACCCCTAAAGAAAATCTGACTGTCGATATCAAAGAGGTAAACTCAGAGCCCCAGTAACTAGAATGATTTGCTCAAAGTACTACAGGGTCTACACTATGACTCACTTCTTGATGACTTGTCCAGTCCTTTCCATTGCACCAGGCTGCTTGCCCAAACACTCTTCAAATATGTAATATTATGTTCATATTATATCTATAAATTTGTATTCTCTTTTAAACGAAGGTCTGTGTATCTCATCAGGAGGAAGAGAGATTAGTAAAAATAAGGACCAAAATTAATAAAATAATGAATATCTATTTATTTATTTATTTTTAAAGATTTTATTTATTTTTTAACAGAGAGAGAGACAGCGAGAGAGGGAACACAAGCAGGGAGAGTGGGAGAGGGAGAAGCAGGCTTCCCGCTGAGCAGGGAACCCGATGTGGGACTCGATCCCAGGACCCTGGGATCATGACCTGAGCCAAAGGCAGACGCTTAACGACTGAGCCATCCAGGCACCCAATGAATACCTATTTATTGAGCAATGTCTTTGTACTAAGCATTAGACCAAGTTTTTCCATACATATTATCTTATTTTAACTTCACAACAAACCTATGAGCTAAGTATTATCATTTCTGCTTTTCAGGTTAAAATGAAGTCTCAGAAAAGTCAAAAAACTTGTCCAAGGTCACACAGATACTAATTTGTAAAGCAAGATTTTGACTCCTGGTTTGCCCAAATTCAAAGTCCATTATGTTAACTTTTTTTTTTTTCTGTACTACTTCTCCATCATAAAGAAAATCAGATCAAGCATCATGAGTACAAATTTTCTTTACATTCGAAACAAGAAACAATGAATTAGAATCACCAGTGCTTATGGTTTTATTATGAAAAATCATTTAATTTCTTAAAGTTCTATATTTTTTTGTCACAACTGTCTAATTCATGAAATGTTGGTTGATTCCTTCTGGGCAAGGCAAAACGGGAGAAATTCCCACACCACTGAGCAGTGCCGATGACTTGCATGAAGGAGAGACTAAAGAAACAAAGAATGATGTTTACAGTAAGATTGCCAGCAGAGCTACAAGTAAATAGTAATAACGACTTTTCTGACCTGTTACATTACATGGTCTCAGTTTTCAGCTGTAATGTGTCTCTCACTGTAAATGACAGAAAAACAAGTATGGTTAACCTGTTTGCTTTTCTAGTGTTCATTCCTCCATCTCTTTCTTGCAATGATGAGGAAGCACCCAGTTCCCTCACCAAGAGAGAAGGACTGCTTCGTGAACACTGCCCACCTCGGCTCTCCTAGGGAAGCCATCCATGAGAGGCAACTACACATCATGTAGTGATCAATAGTGTGGTGTTTACTCATACAACCCAGTATCACATCCTGACTCCATCGCTTACTAACAAGGGGAACTGGACAAGTTGCTTGACTTCTCTGTACTTTGGTCTTCTCATCTGTAAAAAGGATAATTATAGGATCACCTAACTAATAAGGTTGTTAAGAGGGAGATCCTTGGAATAGTAGCTTATACTAGGGGCTTAATAGTTCTTAGCTATTATTACTAGTATTATTATTATTACCCCTTATTACCTTACAGAGAAAGTCAGTCTTTCATAAACTCTGGCTTCTGTAAGAAGTTGGCCAAATATGATCATATCTGACAAGAGGGCTGACCAAGTAAGAGGCAGGAGGCCTCTTAGTCCCCAAAGCATTGCTGTTAACAGAGAACTAAAGGGAATTCTACAATCCCCATTTGACTTTGACTCTGAAGCCAAGTTCCACATAAAGGAAGTTTGAATTAGTTCTAGTAAATCAAACTTACTAGACTTATTAACAAAGATGGGCCACACAACTTACTCTAAGGTGACTGCCGATTTTGGAAAAGCCCATTCTCACCATCCCGTAAATACTTGTTAACATCTCAATTTCACAGATCTGAAGACAAACACAGAAAACTTGAATCCGGTTCTCTCAATCACCGGTCAATGTGTGGGGAAGAAATAGGTGCTCACTTCCAAAAAAGAAGTGACTTAGGTTGGAAGGCATTAATGGCATTCTCTCTAAGGTTCATTAATAATGTCATTGTGATATAGTTCGGGATCTGCTTAGAAGAACTCCATAGTGGAGAAACTATTGACCATGCGTAAATCATCTCCTTTTACCAAAACATGGAGAAAGTCCATCACAATTAGAATAGATTTCTATCTCTATTCGTCACCAGTGAAGAAATGTGTATCACATGAATATTTCCATTCCTCAATTCCTTATAATGTATACATGCTAACCATTCTCTTTGGGAAGACAATAACAAAATGTATGTAACAACACATTATTCTTACTGTGAGTTCTTACTAACAATGGATTGAGGGACAACCTGGCAAACTGAAGTTCCCCATCTCAGATCTATTCTATTGTCTAGAACACATGATTTCTTTGGCCCCCCAAAAAGAAATAAAGTATTGTATTAGTTTTCTGTTGCTCCTTTACCAAATTACCACAAACATAGCAGTTTAAAACCACACATATTTATTATCTGACAATTCTGAAGGAAAGGAGTACCTAATAGGTCTCATTGGACATAGTCAAGGCATCAGTAGAGCTTTGTTCCTTTTGGTGCTCTAGAGAAGAATGGACTTCCTTGGCTTTTCAAGCTTCTGGAGGCTGCATGCATTTTGGGGGACATTATTCTACCTACCACAAGTATAAAAGGAAAATGGGAGTGAATACAAGGGAAAATCAAATGTCTTTAAACGACACTTGCAAACATCATGTCCACCCGTCTTGATCTAAATGGTTAAAGCACACGAAAAGCTGAGTGCATGATACGCGTGAGCTTCTGTGAGGGTAGGTCAGGCCCTGGGTAGCCTGCAGGATGAAATCCACTATACCTGCAAACTATAATTACAGAGCAAATGCTTAGGGACTTTATTCTGAAAGGTTGTGGAAAAGGTCAGTGTTGTCCCAGAACAATGAACTATGTTTGCCCCTGCTTCCTGCTTGCTAAGATAGAATTTACACAAAATGAATATGTGCATAACAAAACTAGGTGCATTCTTGCATTGTGGAGAGTCAACACGTTCAATGAGGGCAATCTAGAACTAACTGAAATTAAAAACAAAAATCTCTAACGGATGTGTTTCTGATGGTCTCATTCTAACAGGCATCCCTTCCTTTGCCCGTGTTATGTTTCTGCAGGTACAGAAAGCTAAGTCCTCTCTGAAAGTGAGCAGTTGACAAATTTGTATATATTGCTGGCATACTTGCTACTCGTGAAACATCCCCTATGCAGGAGGAAACCCATCACAAAACTAGTTGTCTTTTCAAACCTGGGAGGAAAAGCAAATTTTTATTAATTTGATATCTTCGTGAGAAGAAACCATAATACCTTCCATTGTTTAACACACTCAGTTGAAAACAAAGCTTTTAATTCCCTCCATCACATGGCTTCCTCCTTCCTGCTTAGGCTTCCCTGGGGATGCCTTCTGCCCTAGTTCGCTGTTCTCCCTACTGCCTGCTCAACTTCCCAGACACACACTCAACTCATTCTCATCTTCAAGATCTCATTCTTGGTATTTGGACTGTAATGAGTTCCTTTTCTCAAAACCATTGCAACATCCAGACCCCATTTTCTATAGGAAGTCTTGATCATATACTACCACATGGATTAATCTCATACTCTGAAATCCTGGCATATTTAAAGCCACAGGGATGGCTAATTTGTTTATATGCATTTCTGCTGATCTTCAAGCATGTTCTAGGCTTAATTAGATTACATCCCACATCTTGTTTTCTATTTCTCCCGGTACTTAAGACAGAACTAAATGCTCTAACTCACTAGTAATTACAGAAACACAAATTACAACAGTGAAAAATAATGACACATTAGATTCATCAAAATAATAGGATTTAGAAAACTTGATATTATCAACTATTAGTAGAGATATGGAAAGTCAAGGACACTTACACATGTGTGTCTATAAAGTTGGGCAGCCATTTGGGAAACCAAATTGGCAGGATTTATGAAATTAAGAATCTGTTTGCTTTAAGGTACAGCAATCTTACTCCTGGGTATGTATTCCAGAGATTTCACGAATTTCATCAGGGACATGGATGAAAATACTTGCCACGGCCTTTTATGCAGAATGGGGAGCTGGTCGTGGCCCTGGGGCCCACTGTGAGGGGGCTGAACAGCAGGAGGTACTGGAGAATACTATGTAGCAGACAGGCAGAGAAAGCAACATGGCAAGATAGTAAACACATAACATAGTGGGGGGGGGCAAAAATATATAGCATCATACTACTTCGTAAATTTAAAACATATATGCACAAAACATTACATATTGATATATTTAAGGACAATGAATGTGTGTATTAAGAGAAAATAATAAATAGATAGATGATAGGTAGATCAGACAAACAAAACAGATGAGGGACCTTGCAAAGATGATTTTTAATATACAGCTATTAAACTCAGGGCATGATTAACTAAATCTCAGGTCCAAACTCAAGAAGCAGACAACACAGACAGGTGCAGATACACAGACTCCAGGAATCCTTTATTTAAAAGTTACAAGCAGTTTTCTGTCTCTTAGAGGGTTTCCTTTTGACTAAAGATAACATTATTTACCCTTTATATAAATTTAAAAGTGACCAACAAAACACTTTGTAGAACTGTTAAAAAAAGACTTTCAGGTGTTTTGTTGACCTAAATACATTTCCATTTGAGCAGTTGCATTTATCCCTGAAAACATAGCCAGCAGGGAGCTTTGAAACATCTGCTATCAAAACCATCAAAACAGAAGGCCTTTCTCTTCTATCTCCTACAATTACATTGAAATGAATTGCTGACCATTATTTCCTACCCTCAACACATTATTTTTCACCAACTATTCTGCACAAGTACAGCACTATGATGTTTTAATGGAAGTGTTGTTTTAAAATAATTCTTTTTATTTGCAATTCTATGCATGTACTGCTTTTAATCTGACAAACTATTACAAATAGCTCTTTGTTCATAGTTACTATATAAAATCTAGAATTCCATGACCAGGTTGGAATTGCTTCTCCTAATTAAACATGTGTGCATAGAAAAGCTATATAGCAAGGTTTGCTTATACTTTAAGAAATAAAAGAGAATCACAGACTTACAAGAGTCTTAATAAAATGGCCTATCAATTTAGGCCATGCCAAATCAATTCCCTATAATATTTACATATATGATAAGAATATGTATATAATAGCACCATATATCTAATACCCAGATTTACTACAGAAAACTATATATATGTTAAAAGACTTCTCTATAGAATAATATATAAAGTAAAAGAAACACTAGAAATGGAAATTGAGGAAGAAGGCAGCATTTCCCAAGGAAAGAGCAAAAAATTCATTCTAATCTATCAATCATGATTCACTGAGTTGAAAATCTCACGAAAACAGCCCCAACATTCTTTGATCAGTTGTTAACTGACAACTGACTTGAAGGGGAGGCAGGATTAACTAGTTAAAAGTTTCATGTGTTTTCTCTGAAAGCATGTTTTTAGTTTTATTTGTCCCACAGTGTTGGCCAGGCGCTGCCTTGTTGGGGTTCTCTGGTTTTTGCCTGTGGGGGTTAACACCCAATGCCATTATGCACAGGGAATACAATGTGTGCATATTTCCTTACTATCTATTATGGGAAATCAGACACACTTCGCTTTCCTTGATTTCTTTCTGAAAACACAAATTAAGCAGGAGTCTGAAGAATCAAAAAAAAAAAAAAAAAGCAATGGATTCAGTTTATTTTGTCATCTTTTTTCTCCCAGTGCAGTATTGATTACATTAAAATGCTCACATTGTCTGTGTGATTGAACAAGGCACTGGGCTAGATATTGCATATCAAACATAAATAAGACACAGACCTGCCTGGGGAGGATTAAAATCTCATCAGAAAAATGCTAGTGTGATGCATTCCAAAGAGGGCCATGCCTTCAGGAGGCTGTACAAGCAGTAAGTTGAGCTCTTGGATTGTTTCATATCAGTCTTCCATGCCTCCTTAGTCTTTCCAGTGCTTAGGAAACAAGATCCCCAACGAGCATCATCTGACCAGATCTGTGAGCTTTTCTTGAATGTGCTCAATGGCCCAGGCATGCATCTGCCACTTGGAGAAACTCAAGTCTAGTGGATGGAGAACAATGCCTATGATTGACATCTCCATAAGGCACGCATCTATGCTCCCATGGAGCTCAGTAATTACAGTGATTATGGGCATCAAATATTATTTAGCCTGTCTTAGAACTTACGCCTTTGCACACAGCATAGTTAATAATCACAGTCAACCTTAGAGTAGGAATTGTGAGAACCAGCTCACAGCATAACCTGGCAGCGAGATCTCTCCAGTGACAAATTGGGCTTGTTGGTGGTGGCTCTTTGGACCACTATGCTGAAGCTCAGCAATGGAAAGTCATGAACGTTCTTAGTAACGACTGAAATGGCATCTGAAATGGGATAACTCCAAATCAGTAATTTGTCATTATCTTTTACAAAGTTGCTGAAATTGAGAGTTTTTACTTTATTTTTTTTTTAAAGGTTGTATTTATTTGACAGAGAGAGACAGCGAGAGAGGGAACACAAGCAGGGGGAGTGGGAGAGGGAGAAGCAGGCTTCCTGCTGAGCAGGGAGCCCGATGCGGGACTCGATCCCAGGACCCTGGGACCATGACCTGAACCGAAGGCAGATGCTTAACGACTGAGTCACCTAGGCACCAAGAGTTTTTACTTTAAATGAAACAAATACCTCTGTTTGTACAAATGTTTCCTGGACATATCTAAATCCTTCAACTCAAACCTCTTCAATGTATCCTCAGGCCAAGTTTCTCTGAACTAACAAATCACAGGAAAAAAAAATTCCTATAAACTGTTTGCACAAATGCTTAAAAAAAAAAAAGTGACAATTGTCTCCTCTTTGAACCCTTGCTCCCACATGACCCAGCTGAGATCGGGATTAAGTCACTCATCTAAAACTACATCCACTGCACCATGAAAAAGCTCAACAGCATTTAGTTTCTACACGTCGCGTCACATGGACACATAACACATTTGCAGGAAAGCAATTACAAGAAAACTTTATCTGAGATATATCCCAAATTCTCATTAAAAATTCCTTTAACTGGCTGTTTTTATTACATGTAGCATAAAGAAAGATAAAAATGAGGACTTTGGATGGCATCTCTATAGTGGAGTCTATGATATTTGGAAAACTGCCTGTAAACAGTATTTCTCTACATGTGGGATTCGAAGCTCAATTTCAGTGGAATTTTAAATAAGACTGGCTGTAATTCTTTTCTCTTATTTTACATGTCTCAATGCATTTGCATTGCAGAACTGTGTTCCCCAGAAGATTTCCAAAAGTGAAATATATCATATTATAACCCAGAACTCTCTAGCCAATGATAGCTTTTTAAATTCAACACTCCTATCAACAACTATCATTTTACGTCTCACAATAAAAATATTACTCATATCTGGAATGCAAACACTGGTAGCTGATATTTGTCATGTATTTTATGAGGCCCCAAACACTGCACTAACCATGATATGTCTTTTATGCCATGCAATCCTCACAGCAACCCTATGAAGTAGGTGTTATCATTATCTTCATTATGTCTGTTTTATAAATGAGGAAACTGAGAAACAGAAAGTTCAAGTAGCATATCCATGGTCATTATGTGGCAGAACTGAAGACTGAACTCAGGTGGTCTCATTGCAAGTTTGAGCTCATGACTGTTACACTAATCTAACCCCCCTATATTAATAACAACAATGACAAAAATCCACAGAAAATAATCAGTTCCAATACACCCACAGCATTGCTTTGAAAATAGGCCCCCTTACTCAAAAAGCTTTAATTGCAAAAAGCACTATAGTAACCAGAATGGTCCTGCTGGAAGAGCTAGTTTTCCTAGGATCAACACAGTCAGCTATAAAGCCTAGCTATAAAGCAGCCCAAAGATTAAATAAATAAATTCTAAGAAAAAAAGCTGAGATTCATAAAGAGTCCACAGACTTGAACACCTGAAATAATCCAAAGTAAGAATGACTGATATTAATACGAAAATTTACTGCATCTAGTTAGCCAAGCCCCGACACACATAAAAATACCTAAAAAGTAACTTATTTTTCTCCATGATTGTTATCTTAACTGACTCAAAAATTTTTGATTTATGCGACAGAAAAATAAAATAATGATCCAGCAACATTCCCTTCTTGCCTCCCATACTTGGCTTCCGACAGGCTGGGAGTCTTTAATAATGCAAGGATAAATGCTTGGACATTAGATTACAGTGGCCCCTCCTTATCCACAGGGATGCATTCCAAGACCCCCAGTGGATGCCTGAAATTGCAACTACTACTGAGCCCTACATAATACTGTTTGTTCCTATACACACATACCTATGATAAAGTTTCACTTATAAAGTAGGTACAGTAAGAGAGTAACAACAATAACTAATAATAAAATAGAACAATTATAACAATATACCATAACAAAAGTTATGTGAATGTGATTTCTCTCTCAGAATATCTTATTGCACTGTACTCTCTCTATCTTCTTGTGGTGATGTGAAATGATCAAATGCCTATGTGATGAGAGGAAGTGAAGTGAATAATGCAGACATTGTGACAAAGAGTTAGGCTACCATTGACTTTCTGGTGATAGGGCAGAAGGAGGGTCATCTGCTTCCAGACCTGGAAAGTGAAACCACAGATAAGGGGAACTACTGTACCTATGCAAAGAACATTTACAAAATTTGTGACAATGATAAGAATCTGAAACTAGGCCACTATCCCATTATATTTTAGAAACAGCAATGAGGTCACTTCTAAAATCTGCTAGGTTTGGGATGCTAATGCTTCACTGTGTGGTTTACAGCCATAAAATCATTCCTCCAGTACCTGCTATCTATCTGCCACTTTTTAATAAGAGATTTTTAATTGTTTTTCCAATGGTCACCATGTATTGATGTTGAAGCCAACTCATCTCAGACATCTATCTCTCTTGACAATCAAATCAAGAAAACTGACAAAGGTGAAAAGCCAGCATTTACAACCAAGTAGTGTTTTCCATCTTCACAAATTAACTACAAATTTATCCTCTGGAAACAGACTCTGGATAAATAAATGCAATTATTTGAGCAAGAAAATCTGGAGGCTGCACGTAGGTGTCTAGACTTTGGATTATCCCATTATAATAAAATAATATGCAACCAAGGTATTTGTACATTTCATATGTCCAGGATAAGACTGGACTCCAGGAACTATTAACACTGGATAAGGAGTTCTTGGGAAACAACGGACTTAAGCTTGGTGCAACCTCGCTTTTCTGAACTAACACCCTAGATTTGTAGGCTGATGCAAACATCCCACTTTTTGTTTGCTGTCCTGGCATAGCTAATAATATCCCTCACTTTACTCTCAAGTGTCTTGATTTGGGGGATAAATCGTATGGTCATCATATATCAGTACACTTCAGATCTGATAACCAAACCTTGACAATTGTACAGATGTTGTACTATTGTGTTTTGTCTTAGTAGGGCCATAGGTCAGGTCACATCAGTCAGGTGGGATGAGGCTTTGTCTGAAAGGAGTGGATGGTCTCATTGTCCATCACTGAAAGGTGTGAGTCCTGGGATAAGATGGGGTGGCATAGGAGGTGGGTCTTAGACTAGGGTAACAGGGAGAAAAGTACTGGACCAAGGATTGGGACTTCAGGTTGGCCAGACACTGAAGTACTGGGAACCTCTTATGGGGGAAAATGGACTGCCACATGGAGCTAGTTCCAAGTTGAGAAAGGAAGCATGGCAAGGCAAAAACTGGACATTATTTCTTTGGTGGTCCTTTTTTCCCTATTATCACAAGACTCTCCCATAATTTCTCACTGTTAGTTTCAATGTGGGAATAAAGGAAAAGAGCCTTAAATGTTTACATGGAAAAAAGTATTAAGCTGGATGCCTGCCATCCAAGGCCAGAGTGGCAACAGTGGGAATGGTCACCAATAGAGGATTGGGGATGTCCATGCCTCCAGCATCTCATTAATTGAGGAAGCCCTCCAAGTGGCAGGACACAGGAGAAGGATGCCAGACATTAGTTCCTGAATACAGTGGCAGGCACCCTTCAAAGGCAACTAATTTCTAGCAATAAATCCAAGGCACTTGCTCCCTTACTCAGTTCTAGCTTCAGAAACTCCAGGGGAGGATTCTAGTTGGTTTAGCTTGGTTTGGATAGAGTCAATTCCTGGACCAATCAATTTTGGCCATGTAAGAAAATGGACAGTGGCATTTCAGGAAGAGATAAAAGAACTGGCCATGAATCCAGTAGAAGTCTACTAAAGCCATGGGGACAGGATCTACTTCTATCCGGGTATTTTCTACCAGAGTCAGTTCTTGCTATGTTAAACAAGACAGTTTCTTTTACCATGCAGCTCTTTAAGGATACTCATCAATACAAAAATAAGAAAAATTTATGGGTTAATGCGCAGTTTTCCTAAAGTGGATTCCAAAAAGATAAAAAAGTCATTTGTGAAAAATGTGCTTACTTTTTTTCAAGGAATCACAGCTTTTTGCTGGACAAATGGACCATAAAAATCATAAGGAAATAGACTTTTGTGATCTAAGAACTTTCTCTAGTCAGATAAGTGGTGGGCTTACTTTTTAAATACACAATTTTGATACATTTTAAAAATATATCAAGCTCAATTACATAAGATTTTTCTCTAAGTATGTGTATGGGTTAACATTATTATTTAGCTATTTGGATGCTGAATCATTATGCACTGAAAGGAAAAAAAAAAAAGTCAGCTTTCTCTAACTTCCTGTATAAATTTATGTTTCTACCACTAGAGGGCACAAATAAAGCTGCTTTCTGGGAAAAAGGCTTTTGAAAATGACAAAATTCCATATTTGGAACGGTGACTGAGTTAAGATATAAAGATATTGCATGTTTTCTTTAAATCTGAAAAGGAAAATCAAAACATATGCACATTTAAACATAGACCATTTTGTTCTGTTCTCTCTTTCAAAAAAAAGTGTATGTGAGGAGAAAAAGAAATAATGGTTCACAAAAATTTAGACATATAAAATTATTGAAGTGAAATGGTTATCAAAACATAAACTAAGATAAAATTACTGCTGCAACAATGTGGCAAAATGCCACAAATTAACAAAAATATTCATATTTATCTAAACCACACTGCAAACATTTAGGGTAATTCTCTCCTAAAATCATCAAGAGCAATACAGTTCACAAAACTGATTCTACATCTTATAAATATCAGGTATACATTGCATCTCTTCTTAGCAAATGTGGTACTGTGGTAAAAATAGGGTATGATCTGGTTGCTGTCTTCACACAATAATGTGCTTGACTCATGCTTGCAGAATACCTCCATCTTCAACAGCTGTTTTACTCCTTAAAAAAAGATGGGGAAAAAACCCCAACTTCACCAGAAAAAAAGCAAACAGTCCCTAATCTTGTCACCCTAGATATTTGACGAGTACTAATCACTATGGTTAGATCTGATGTCTCTCTTGATTTGTGTTTTCGGGGATTTTACGAGGAAGAACACCTTTCTAGAGCCACTGATTCTGTTGGAAATAAAACAAAACCAACAGAGCAAAGTTTGCTGAGCGGCCTTTAGGTGGAGAAAGGGGAGTGAGGGGCCCAATGATTTGACTTCCGTGACGAAAGTGAAAACGCTGTAGTGAATTGAATAAAAGTGATGAGTGGGTAGTTTCTATGCTTTATATATCTTGATTTTCTCCCTGATACGTTTCAAATCACTAATTTTCAAGAATGTATCCAAATACAGGTTACCTTCGTTTTATTGAAATTTCTCTAAAACACAAAGTTCAAATGTTATAAACAAGGACTTACTGATTTTCATAAAATTCCTCAGCTTGGTCTCTCCCAATGTGGCCTTTTTTTAAAAGCATATTTTAAACTATTTTTAAACCATTCCACAAGCAACAAATCTGATACCCTCTTCCAATATTTTCCTCTACTTGAGCCCTGTTTCCTTTCCTGCTCTGGATTTTGTCACTTTCCTCCTGATTCCAACTCGAGACTCCACCACAGTTCATCCCCATGACATGGACATGGCACGAAATGGCAATAATGACACAGATGCCCACTTACCCTCCCGTTAATGGGCATCCATGGAGCAGTTAATAAGTAGCGTTTTTCAGAAACAGCTTTTCTCCAAATCTGAACCCAAGGGTAGAGTTTCCTCCACCAAATGCATTAGAATGTTTTGTCCTATAGGAAGGCACAAAATAAACATATATATGCACACACTAGAGGGAAGAGTATATATATTGTATATACTATATATAATGTTAATAATACTGTG
The DNA here is from genome assembly GCF_029215605.1 of Mirounga angustirostris. Classification (NCBI taxonomy): domain Eukaryota; kingdom Metazoa; phylum Chordata; class Mammalia; order Carnivora; family Phocidae; genus Mirounga; species Mirounga angustirostris. The sequence goes on along the minus strand of NW_026991711.1, from coordinate 9,611,624 downwards.
TTATATATACATGACATCTACATGTTAGCATATGTTAATAAGCGATATATAAGTACTTATATATAAGTATACATATACACAGTGGGACAGCATGGTTCCCTCCAGAGCCTTAAGTATCTAGCCTGGAGGATGTTTGTACTTCCTGTCTTGTCTGTTGAACCTGGAGTAACCGAGTTTATGGATTCCATAGGATTGTCCAGTTCTTCTAAGATAGCAATATTTATTAGTAAATAGTTTCCTACAAAGAAGAAGTGGTACAGATTATCACAAGAAATGCCCTCAAGTCTTAAAACCAAAATATTACACATCATGCACTTTATGCTTAAGGAACAAAATAATCATATGTTACAATTTAGTTTCTGATAGGTTCTCCATGATTTTCTTTCTAAAACCCTTGGTTAGATCACAGTGATACACCATTTATTCAAAGGAAAACATAAATAGAAGTCCAGGAGATAAAATGATTAACGTGGCATCTTATTAATACAAATTTATTATGTATATATATACTTATGATGGCTATCTGCAAAATAAGTAAATGAGAATATGGTCCATATTTACAAGAAAATTTGAAATACCTATAGTCTTCCTTCTGTCTATTCTTTCAGTTTATTTCTGGATTGTATCTTAGTTGTAGAGAGTTACAAAAAACCTAAATTATTCAAATAAGTGGTTGTAAATGGTAATAGTTTTTTAACAGTTTGCCTTGTAACTGGAAAATTCTTCAATTATACTGACCCGGGAGCCTCTTAGAAGAATACTGGGAAATGTTCTGTCTAAAAATGGAATCATTACAGTATCTATCATCTAGTGTAATTTTTTATCATCTGCTATGGAATGAATGTTTGTATCTCAAGTAAGAATTGGCCTGGGACCCACTTTTGGCCAATGAGCTGTGTGAGAAATCCTACTGCAGATGGAGGGTGTTTGGGACATTGTTCGGTTACGTCAGGATCTGCTGCAACCATTCAGCAATCCTGAGGGGAGAAGCCAATCCACCCATGTAGCAGAGTAGAAAGATGGGAAAAATAGATCCTAGTGAATGTCATTTTGCTGCTGAATTAACCAACTCCAGAACTTCCCTACCTGCAGACTTCTTATTTATATTTAAGCAAATTGTAGTTGGGTTTTCTGGTTTTTCATTTTGAAAATATGTTAAATCATACACCCTATGTCTATTCTACATATGCCATTCCCTCCAATGGGCAGTTACAACTATCTGAACAGCAGAAGTGATAAACCTCCTCAGGAATTATTGGTATGTTAATAAAATTAACCATTGTACCTGGTTACCCAAATACATTTTTGGAACAGAAAATCCTGCCAAAAGGGAGAGAGAGTATTTAGAGAAGTATATAAACATTATTTTATTTGAGTGCAAGAGATACGAAATCCATTTATTGTGAAAGAAACAAACCAGAAAACATCCTTGCAATATCATTCCTATTTATTTTTCAGTAATGTTCTACTTAGGCTCCAAAGATTGTGCATCAGGGAAAAATAGCAAATGTGTCATAAAAGAGCAAGTCCAACCTAGCACTCTGATAAGCCATGAAAATTACTGAATTCAATTACACAAGAACTTTTATATTCTGCAAGTCTTGTTTTTGTGAGTCATCCAAGTCTTCCCGGGTGCTTATCCAAAGTCACTTCATGTTGACTATCAATGTCAATGGGGAAAGAAAAGAGTTTTGTTCTGTTTTATTTTAGCCTTTACAGTGTCACATGTAATTTATATGCAGTACATGGTTGTTTAGATTGATTCTGGAAGTTCTTGATAGGGCCTTGAAGTATTAACTAGCTAATGAAAGAGAGTGTTGATTTTAGTTGACAAGGCATTCTGTGGGGTGGGCACCAAAGTCATATTAGTTCTAACATAAGCATAATGGTGCTATCATAGGGCATGATAGCACCATTTGCCCACTAACACATTGGAAAAGGTGGCCCTTTATCTCTATTTGACATGTGCCAGAGAACCCAAATGCAGAAATGTTTCATTAATTTCCCAATTCAGTCCACAAATACTTCTGAAACTGCCTCTATGACAGGATTGTAGAGGAAAAAATATCATAGTTAGAAAATACTCTTTTCCAGGTTCCTTATTAGTGGGAAAATGGAGGCCCAACGAAGTGAAGTGATTGACAACAGTATGGCGATTTAGTCACGGCCAACAGGACACCATTCTGAATCTCTCACCTTCCAGGTAACTGCTCTTCCAACCACACCATGCTGCTTCGACAATAAAAATCCTCCAAACGATTGCCTATGCTCAACCACAACCAAGGAAACATGAGCTTCAAAGGAAAAGAATAAAATATTTTTTCAAACCAGCCCTAATGATGCAACGCATTCACGAAGAACATTAATGAAAATGGATAAGTACAAGCCACAGGGAAGACCATCACAGAAAAGAACGGTGGCCAGGAGGGAAAAGAACAATGCCCAATTTAATTATGAATCCTTGCTTCCATTTTCGCTTCTGCCAGTGGTTTGTGCCTTAAACTGACACGAAAAGAGTTACTAGTGACACTCATCTACAAAGGTGGGTAATGGGTAAAGAGCGTCCATTGTGACCCCCAAGAATGAGTTATGCTATAACTTAGCGGCTATAAAGTATTTTGCTAAATTATATTAGATCACACTTAGACAAATATTTATTGAAAAGCATCTTACTCATGTCTAGTCAAGACTCTTGGTTAGCAGATGGAGAAAATGGGAATCAGAGTGAAGTGAGTGACCCAGAGTGAGCCAGGAAGTAACTGATGGGATTCCGATTGGAGTTTTCTGAACTCTAGATCACATTTCCTTCTGCCCTGGTTTGACCAGGTAAGATTCATGGACTTATTGTGAAAGCAGGCCAGGCCTTATAAATATGCAGGTGTACACGTTTAGAGTACAAGGCACTTATTCAGCATTTCCATGTGCCCGACACTGGTCAGGGCACGTGATACAAAGATGAATAAGGCAGGGTCTACTTTCAAGGAGCTTATGTGATGGAAAGGGAGAGAGACACAGAAGCAGGCACTTCATTATCATGTGCTAAATATTACAACAGTGGAGTGAGCGGAAAGATGATCAAAAGGACGACTTTTAAAAACCACCTCTCCTGCACATGTCAAAAATAGTATCATCAAAAATATCCTCTTTTGTACTAATCATTGCTATACTCATTGAGACTTTTTAAATGCAAATAGTCCCACATAGGAGCCCAGAGTCTTTGGGGCTGAGGCTAGCTGGTCTGTCCAGTTCCTTGGAAGGGCAGGAGTCCAGAAAATCAGAAAGGAATAAGGGAGTCAAGGGTCACTTAATTTACCTTTCTGTCTGATCTCACACTTGCCCCATGGGAAGGCTGTGTGTGTCAACATTGGTTCTCTTACTGAATTTGGGGGGGGAAAATATGCAGGTTTTAGCCTATTTTGTATGCCAGACCATGGTTTTAGAGAATATCTGTGCTCAGACACAATATAGGTAACAATTACTCTTCAAAATTTGGCAAGTGCCCAAAACACAGCAATTCTCCCAGATCTGGAAAGTGTGTGATTTTTAGCAAAATCTTTACTTAATAAATCTGAATTAAAAATGTTTTGCCAAGCGTAGTGCCTCCAAGGCTATAATGGATAATGTGTCAATGGTCCCCGCATCGAAAATGTTGTTTTACCATACAAAAAATGCTCATTTATCTTCTATTCAGTTACTTTCTAAAATCTTATGTTAATATTCAATATAATTTAGGGGGAAAAACAAGTTATTTTACAACTTCCAACTGAGAATTTGGTTGAACAATCAATCATTTTTGCAAAAAAAAAATTATAAAATCACATTAGTTCTCTTAGTGATTATAAGCAAGAAGAACTTTTGAATCTGATTTTTATATTGCACTTTCTTATGTGTTTTTAATTTCCTTGTAATTTGGGTCAATATGGCTCTTTATAAAAAAATGCAAAAATCATAATAACATCCAGAGTGGGGACCTCAAGTATGTGTCAGGAATAGTGTTTTGAAGAAAAGCCTCATAAGAAACAATTTGCTCTGTATGTCCTACATTCCATTTTCATGATAATATTTTGAACAAATAAATATTTATTGGTTATCTGGGCTAGATTCTAAATTGGAATCTAGTTGGTCTTTGCGGCAGTAGCCGACATGTGCCTTGAATAAGCAGTTGGTACTGCACGAACATGCATGCATGCATGTGCGCACACACACTCATATATACATTAGGAGGTGATAAATTGATCATGGAAACAGATGAAACTGCAGTTATTACAAGTAATACTTCACATTTATCGAGTACCAACCATGTGTCAGCTTATGGGCTAAGTCCTTTTCCTGGATTATCGCATTACTTACAAGAATGTAATTTGGTCAAAATAAAAATTCTAAGGCCACTTGTCACTAAAAACAATTGATTTAAAAATAGATCCTTGAAACATTTTTTTTTATTTTTTTAAATGTTATTTATCATTTGCCAGAGAGAGAGAGAGAGAGAGAGAGAGCACAAGCAGGGGGAGGGGCAGAGGGAGAGGGAGAAGCAGACTCCCAACTGAGCAGGGAGCCCAATGTGGGGCTCTGTCCCAGGACCCCGGGATCACAACCTAAGCCGAAGGCAGACGCTTAACTGACTGAGCCACCCAGGCACCCTGAAACATTTACTGATATAAATGATGTCTCCTATGCTAGATCCTATGAAATACTAGTTTCTCTGACTACTACTAAATATGACTTTAAAAAAAAATGTTGTGATGGTTAATTTTATGTGTCAACTGGACTAGGCTAAGAGATGCCCACATAGCTGGTAAAACATTATTTCTGGGGGTGTCTGTGAGGGTGTTTCTGGAAGAGATTAGCACTCAAATCAGTAGATTGAATAAAGAAGATCCACCCTCACCAATGTGAGCAGGCATTATCATAAATCCATTGAGGGCCCAAATAGAACAACAACAACAAAAAAAAAAACCCAGAAGAATGAATTCTCTCTCTCTCTCTCTCTCCTTGAGAGTCAGGACTTGCTTCTTCGCCGGCCTTTGGACATCAGATTTCCTAGTTCTCAGACCTTCCGACACCAGGACTCAAACCCAGGATCATCACCTCCCCCATGCCACACCATTAATGCCCCTGGTTCTCAGGCCTCTGACTCAGATTAAATTCTACCACCGGCTTTCCTGGTTCTCCAGCTTGCAGACAGCACATGGTGAGATTTCTCAGCCTCCATAATCACATGGGCCAAGTCCCATAATAAATTTATTCTCCTATATATCTATATCTTTATAGATATAATCTATTATATAGGTCTATATAATAGATTGTATATATAATAGATACATATATCATATAACTACATATCTATATCTGTAGATATAGATAGATATCCTAATGGGTCTGTTCCTCTGGAGAACTATGACTAATACAAATGGCAGATAAATGTGAGAAAAAATAAGGTAAAGCAAGTCAGAGACAGCTCTGTACCACGGCACTTCTTAAAGCCTTTATTATTCAACTGCATATGGAACCCTGTGAGAAGGAGAGACTGCCAACCCTGACGTGCACACTCACACTGAGGTTCACACCACATCACAGAGCATCTCTCCAACCTGGTTCCACAGAGCACACTTTGGGAAACATTAATGCACACACTCAAAGTGCAAGATCATGTAAGGGTCCAGTGGGCAGGGCAGGCTCAGGAAGGAGATTAAATTTGAAATGTGTTAGAAGGGAGACTTTCAATCTGATTGATGGAAGGAAAAGGGAATGACAAGGACAAAGGCACAGTGGCCAGGCAGGACAAGGTAGATAAATGGAGATAAGACAGCAAAAGCAGACCAGGTCAGATCCAGCAAGGCCTTGTAAATCAAATTAAGGAGTGAAGTAACAAAGAAAGCCCCATTCTGATATGCTCCTTTAAACTATCTCCTTTCCTTTACTGGAGATGACAAAAAATTACAGGACTCTGTTCAACAGCCTCTACTTAGTTGTGATAAAAAGTATTGGTCTCTTCATTGAAAAGTTTATAAACGGGCTGCCTGGGTGGCTCAGTTGGTTAAGCGACTGCCTTCGGCTCAGGTCATGATCCTGGAGTCCCGGGATCGAGTCCCGGATCGGGCTCCCTGCTCGGCAAGGAGTCTGCTTCTCCCTCTGACCCTCCTCCCTCTCATGCTCTCTGTCTCTCATTCTCTCTCTCTCAAATTAAAAAAAAAGAAAGAAAAGTTTATAAACCAACTCAGAGACAAAATCATCATTTACTTATACACTTGTAGAAGAAGTCTCTTTGAGTTGTATTTGCTGACATTATCTTCAAATGTGAATTGAAGGGAAGAGGCTGACCTAACTTAAGCAGTACAAGATGGTGGAAAGAGCATTGACCAGGGAATGGAGAAATTTGTTCTGGTCCTGGCTCAACCACGTGGGTGACCCCAATAGAACAACAACAACAACAAAAGAAACCAGAAGAATGAATTCTCTCTCTCTCTCTCTCCTTGAGAGTCAGGACTTGCTTCTTCTCCTGCCTTTGGATATCAGAGTTCCTAGTTCTCAGACCTTCGGACTGGAAGGTCTTCTATTCTTTTCCACTGCAATGAGCTATAGTTCATGGAATAGACTCTAAACCAAGTGGAAGTGGCAGCTGCAGGCTATAGTGATAATGTGATGTGGGGGCCCCAGCACATCCAGAGCAAGGTTGTGAACCCCATGTTCTCTCCCCTTTGCTGGGACTTTTCCACCATCTTAGCATCACTGAACCTCACAGGCCTCATCAAGAAAGGCGGAGATCGTGGCTGGATGGTCTACAGTCTTATGGTGTCCTAACAGTCTATGCTTTCTAGAGCGTGTTTTGTTTATTTTTCAAATAGCAGCAGTAAATGTTATGATATGAAATGAGAAAGATAATACCTCCCTGGAAGAAGGGCTACAAGTGCTATTTAATGTAAAAGATGAACAACATCATGTACATTGCTCCATGATTTCTCTAGGGCAGTCACCTTGTGCACTGGCTTTTCCATGTGCCCATCATTGCCACTTGTAGGCTTCCCTCCATGCTCTGGGGTCATGCCTGCCCCATCTGTCCCCATTCTTCTTGCCTCCCTGAAATGTGACAAGTTGAGGCATAAGGCATTAGGGAAGAGAGACAGCACTGGATGGGGAGGAGGACGGAAGGGGCAAAAACAGCATTTCTCATTTTGGCATCAGCCTGCTCATCTCCTCAAATTCTTCTCTGGGGCTCCTCAAAGCATCGTTCCTTTGATGGAGACAATGGTTCTCAACTGTGGGTGATTTTTCCCTCCAGGGGGGACATTTAGCAATGTCTGAAGACATCTTTGATTGTCACAACAAGGGGAAGGGTGTTCTAGCACCTTGTAGGTAGATGAGGGGTGCTGCTAAACACCCTGCAAAGCACAGGACAACCCCCACAAGGAACTGTCCAGCACCAAATGCAGCAGTGCTGAGGCTGAGAAACTGCCTAGTTACAGTGTACAGTTTAGCAAAGCAAAGACTTTGTGTTCAGCATGTAACGGAAAAGGATACACTAGCAGCAGGTCACAGACCTGTGAGGATTATACCTTTTTTTTTTTTTAAACTATTTATCTCTTTTACACTTTAAAAAGTTTTTTGATGGACTCATTTTAAATTTTTTCCCCTACTATATGCTGGAGCAGGGCAAGAGATACCATTCAAAAACTCCATAGCCTTTTGTGGTTTTTTGTTAGAGCACCAAGAGACGGGTTACCAGGATGCTAATTTCCAAACTCTTCTATTCTTTTCCACTGTAATGAGATACAGTTCATGGAATAGACTCTAAACCAAGTAGAAGCGGCAGCTGCAGGCAATAGTGATAATGTGATGCTGGGGGGCCCAGCACATCCAGAGCAAGGTTGCGAACCCCATGTTCTCTCCCCTTTGCTGGGACTTTTCCACCATCTTAAGCCTTTTTCAAAAATTAAAAAAAAAAAGATGAGGGACTATAACATCGATACTAACGTTAGATCATATGCTGAAGATAAGCTGAGTTTCAGATGCTTCCAGTTCTACTTTCACTGTCAAGCAAAGGGTCCATGTGAAATAATGACTCACATTATTATATAACACTTATATAACATTTGCGTTTATATAACTTTATCATTTACAGGGTGCAGTTTTCATAGCCATTAGCTCACTTATTTCTCACAACCTTACCATCCATTATTAGCCCATTTTATTAAGGAGGAAACCTCCAGGAAGTTCAAGTTCACACAGCTCACAGGGTCTTTAAGCCAATCCTGATTCCCAAGCAAGTGGGCTACGTTTTCACACTGCCCAACATAAAGCACGAACGTGCTGACATGTACGATATTCTATCATACTCCACATTCGGGGACACATTGGTTTTCTACCCTTGAAAATGGGTAGAAATTCTGGTTTTCTACCCTTGAAAATGGGTAGAAATTCTGGTTTTCTACCCTTGACAATAAAAATAGTGGGTTTCCTCACCAAAGCTACATAACTGTTACTGCTAACGATCTTTCATCATCATGTTGCTAGAAATTTAAGACCAAGAAAAACTCCTAAACACCATGACCGAGGCTTCTGGTAACTTGTTGTCTTAGTTTGTGGGGGCTGCCATAACAAAGTACTGCAACTAGAGGGCTCAAAGAACAGAAATTTATTTCTCACAGTTCTGGAGGCTGGAAGTCCAAGATCAAGGTGTCGGCAGGTTTGATTTCTTCTGAGACCTCCCTCCTTGGCTTGTAAACAGCCATCTTCTTCCTATGTCTTCAGATATCTTCCCTCTGTGTGTGTGCCTATCTTAATCTTCTCTTCTTATAAGGATACCAATCATATTGGATTAGGGTTGATGCCAATGACCTCATTTTAACTTAATTACCTCTTTAAAAATTCTCTCTCCAATACAGTCACATTCTGAGGTGCTGGGGGTTAGGACTTCATCATATGAATTAGTAGGGGACACAAATCAGCCTGTAACACTGGTGTCAGAGGATTTTTTGGAGCTCGGATCTGGGTCCCATGCATGAATAGCTAAAACCTCAATTCCAAAATAGAAAGATCTTTTTAGAGTTATGCCATGTTCTGCTTTCACCTATAATTTTTTTAATCTGTTAAAAAAAATACCTAAACAGTGCATTTTATTCTTAGAGCTTAAATTTGTGCAGTGATGTGGAAAATGTATTGACATGTTAATCTACTAATGTTTCAAGTTCTGCTGAACATTTAATTTTAAAAGATGTGAGGGGGTTGTTCAAGAGGTCTGTTTTTGGCTTCTTGGGAAACCACTTTTTGACTTTCTGTGTGACTTCTCTCCCTCCCACACCTACACCGTGGCAGCCCTGGGTCCTTGCTAGCATCAGGCAGTGCATACCTTCAGTGGGAGCTGCTGTGAGCAGAGAGGTCCCTGTTCTCCTTTCTTTCAGCTACATCAACCCGAGGTTCTCCTATATAATGAAGTGATTGTCTGAATTCAGAATTATCTCAAATAAAGCAAAGCTTTTCTAAACATTCCTGACATTTTCTTAAATTTTGAGAGGCTGGAGGAGAGAGAAAGAACACCATAGAAAAGGGAACAGCTGAGGTTAGCACTGCTCTGTTGATGGAGACTGAAAAAGAACTAGAATTTTCTGTGTAGACACCTCCTGATAAACACATGTGTTTTTTTCTCTGAAATCAAGAAGATGGTAATGGATTTATAGAATAACAGTACATTGTAGAAATAGAAGGAACCTAATTTTTGGATCTTAAAGTCTGGATTATATCCCCAAATCTGCCATTTGTTTCTTCCATGCCCTTGGGGGAATTACTATCTTTCTCTGAGGTTCACTTTTTCATCTACAGTTGAGTGGTTAATAATCTCAGTACTGCCTATTTTACAGGTTTCCTACAGATCAAATGAGGTACTGTATGTGAAATGCTAATGTAAACTATCTCCACTTTAAGAATGTTAGTGAGCAATATATTTCTGGAAAGAGTAAATTCATTTTCTACAGCTTTTTCTCATTTTCTTGAAGACAAATTCTGCCATAAGTAGCTAAACATATACCGCAAGAATTTAAGCATCAGCTCAACCCCAAATGTAGGCTAAAGTTTAAAAGAAGCTTGTGTTTTCAAAATAGAATGGTAGGAATATTTGGCATTCTTTTAAGGAACAAATTTACCGCTATACAGATTAGAGTTTTCAATCTTGCAATGCCTTCCAGTTTTCTTCTCCATTGAGGGCACTGGAAGTATGGGAGGGGGAGCATTAACACAAATTTGCACACCAGTGAAACTACTTCTTCCTCTGACAGTTAGAAATCCATAAAATCTCAGAGAATGAGAGAGAAGAAGGAATCATATATAATCTTAAAAGGGATTAAAACAACTAATACTTAATAACCTCTTACTATGTCCAAGCTCTGTATTAAGCAATTTATAAACATTGCCTTATCTAATCCTCACAAAAATCTTTTGAGGTAGGCATCGCTCTTCTCCTTTTCTAGCTCTGAGGAAACTAAGCTGATGTTTAAAGAGGTAATAGTCAAACGCAGGATTTGTCGACCTCAGCATCCCTGCTTTTAGCTCCTACTAAAAGTAGGTGTCCATGAAGAAAAACAAGAATGTAAATTTAGTTAAACCTTTGAAATCAAACAGTGACTGTATTTTAGGGATTCCAAAATTGGATTTCTGGATCTACAAAGTGATTTATAACTTTTATATTATGAGTCAGAGTTAATAGATTTGGAAACTACTGTAAATTATTTGATATTAATCAAAATTGTATTATTTCCCATTATTAACAAAATTCAAGTTCACATACGTCTTCATACGAATGTAAAAAACTAACCATAATAGAATATGGCAAATTGAATAGTGATATGAACAAAATTTTATAAGGCATTAATTGAATCTGACACTGTCAAGAAAAAGATCATGAGACTGGCACTTTTGGTGAGCCCCAAAGGAGAAATAGGTTTTCTCCAAATGGGGAAAGGTGCAGCAGGAAGAAATTAACATCAGTTCAGAGTACAGAACGGAGAGATGGATGGCCTAATCCCTTATTAATTATAGTTTAAATAGTTCCCAGAAGAAGATAACAGCTCTTCTCCATTATTCTTCAGTGGGTTTTCAGGAAACCATGTCTACAATGGAATTCTAGATCTTCAGAAGTCGTATCAGCAATGAAATCAGAGATATAGTTCATTGTTTCCTTCTTTCTTATAGCACCCATCAAACTGTGGCATAATTATGTGCTTATTGCTTTATGAGAGCCTATCTTATTTATCTTTGTATGTCAAGTACCCTGCATGGTATCTGACCCACAGTAGAATTTAATACACATTTGATTAATTAAGTGCCAATTGTAATACATAGTATTGACTGAATTTCTATTCAGGCTTTATTTCCTTTCTTGAATTTGTACCATAAGAAATCTTACAATTAAAAGTTTTCTCTGTCAGCTACCAAGAAAATCAGCATTTGAGGGGCGCCTGGGTGGCTCAGTCGGTTAAGCGACTGCCTTCGGCTCGGGTCATGGTCCCAGGGTCCTGGGATCGAGCCCCGCATCAGGCTCCCTGCTCGGCGGGAAGCCTGCTTCTCCTTCTCCCACTCGCCCTGCTTGTGTTCCCTCTCTCGCTGTGTCTCTCTCTGCCAAATAAATATATAAAATCTTAAAAAAAAAAAAAAAAGAAAATCAGCATTTGTGACCAGTTTACTCAAGTGTCTTATCTCAGTGAGATATACCCTTCAGTTTTAATTTTCCTAACTAATATTCCTAAATATGCTATATCAAATCCTTCTTTCCTACTGGGTAGAGTATTCGGTTATTAAAACTTTGTCCAGATCAGTTTAAAATTTCAGTGTCCTTGATTCAAAGTGCTCCCTCTCCCTGCACAGGACACCCTGCTCTTGGCATACCTACTTCCTCTTCAGTTTTCTGGGCTTCACTACTGGGCCTCCAAGAAGGAAGGGAGGAATGGCACGTTTTGGGTCCTTCTTTATTGGTCCTTGCAGGCAAGGGAAAGCAACGCATGTCCAATCGCTTCTATGAGGCTCCCCATGCACAGTTTCTGGATGTGGGAGGCATGGTGCCTCCCCAGTATTCCTCACTCTTACGTTTCTGCCACCTAGGGTCCACCCACTGTTTCTTTTTTTTAAACATTCTTTTTTTTTTTTTTTAAGATTTTATTTATTTATTTGAGAGAGAGAATGAGAGACAGCACAAGAGGGAAGAGGGTCAGAGGCAGACCCCCCGCCGAGCAGGGAGCCCGACGCGGGACTCGATCCCGGGACTCCAGGATCATGACCTGGGCCGAAGGCAGTCGCTTAACCGACTGAGCCACCCAAGCGCCCAAGTTCACTGTGAAATTAAACACGTTAAAACATTGAGAAACACTTAGAAAAAATTAAACAAAATATATTTACAGATAGAAGTCCTTCACTTAGACTGTGTGTGTGTGCGTGTGTACCTGTGTAATCATGGCTAAAAAACAGGGTGTCAACATTTCTTTTTTTTTTAAGATTATTTATTTATTTATCTATTTGAGAGAGAGAGAGCACAAGCAGGGGGAGCAGCAGAGGGAGAGGGAGAAGCAGGCTCCACGCTGAGCAGGGAGCCCGATGTGGAGCTTAATCCCAGGACCCTGAGATCATGACCTGAGCCGAAGGCAGTCGCTTAACCGACTGAGCCACCCAAGCGCCCCGGCCACCCACTGTTTCTTGATGCATGGTCTCTTCTTCTAGGGACAGTTCCTAAGATATTCTCATAGTGAAATGGTTGTAGCCTGGCTACAGTCCACACCATCCAGCTCAGCCTTAGGACACTCAGCATTCTCGCCATGCCACATGTAGCAGGAGAGGGCTGGCTTCTCCTTTCCGCACCTTCTCTATGCCTGCTTCCCCCCACATCCAGCTCTCTTTCCACCACTCTCTACCGAAGATGTAGGGGTACACGAGCTGGTCTCTGCTTGAGCTGATGCCGAGCTAGGGAAAGAGATACCTTCCCTTTCTGGCAGATGTCCTAAACTCCGTAAGAGCTTCTCTTGATGTCCCCCTCACCAGCTTTGGGAAGACAAAAACACACCGTCCAGGGAAGGCAGGTACTTCTCTTTCATTAGAGACACAACAGTCCCCTCGAGATCAGCAACCTCGAAGTCACGAGAATAGGAGAAAGGAGAACTCTAGAGAGTGCAGGGCTTGGAGAAGAAGCCTGAACGCTCACGGTCAGGCATGGCAAGGGAGTGATTTGAAGCACTTTAACATATCTATTTTGGTGGCAAAAAAAGGGGTTATAAGGTGGTAAAACAGCTGGTAAAGAGCCTCTTTCAACCCTTACGTCTAGCTGTAGCTCAGAGTGTGTGGTTGCATTATGATCCAACAGAGCAACCTAAAACTAAGCTTCAGTGCTTCAGTGGGATAGTCTTCAAAACCACATCAGATCATGCGTGCATTCTGCTTGCAGGACATTAAAAGTAATACTAATAGTTAAGATCAGCATAGAAAAAAAATAAGAGAGGAAACTACACAGAGGGAGGGTATTCCTGAGAGAGAGAAAGAAAAGATGGAGGAAAGCAGAATGTAAAGGAGAAACTGTTCCTCAAAATTCAGATGCAGAATTAATGCAAAAACGTCTCCTACAACTTATTATGCATTAAGTAAATGTTTCGAAGGACTGAATGCCTGAGTAAAATAAAAATCAAAAGGATGAAAGGAAGGAGGAAAGGAAGAGCAGCTGCCAAATTCCAATTCTGTTTTTCTGTGGAAGATTTTCCTCACTCTCAACAAGGAATTATTACCATTTTTGAGGGAAAGTTGAGGCTGTTGCTCCAGTTTCCACTCGTGTAACCTACCGTCTTTTCACCACTATATCCCTGGTGTCCATCTAGCTAAAGAAATGGGAAAGCAACAAATACGCCCTTCCAGGGAGAAATGCCACAGTAACACAGTCAACATCACTATGTCTTCACAGAGGAAAAGGGAGGAAGGAAAACGATCGGGGGAAGCTCTTCAGGAAGTCTTTTATATTTAATAATATTTTAGTTGTAAATATCAATATTTATGCAACCAGTTTTCCATTAGTCATATCATCTCAAGAAAAAGAATACAGGGGGCGCCTGGGTGGCTCAGATGGTTAAGCGTCTGCCTTCGGCTCAGGTCATGATCCCGGGGTCCTGGGATCGAGCCCCGCATCGGGCTCCCTGCTCAAGTGGGGAGCCTGCTTCTCCCTCTCCCTCTGCCATTCTCTCCACTTGTGCTCTCTGGCTCTATCTCTCTGTCAAATAAATAAATAAAATCTTTAAAAAAAAAAATCTTAAAGAAAAAGAAAAAGAATACAGGTAATAGAAAATTATTTAAGAATTCCTCAGTGAGGTTGTAAGCTCTATGACGGCCGGGACTGCTTAATTAGTTCCTGTATTACCAGCATGGTGCACATAGAAGATAGTAAAAAAAAAAAAAAAAATGGAGAATGAATGAATGCATGAATGACATTGACTTTATTTTTTTTTCCTTTTTTAAAGATTTTATTCATTTATGTGAGAGTGAGAATGAGATAGAGAAAGAGAGCATGAGAGGAGGGAGGGTCAGAGGGAGAAGCAGGCTCCCCGCTGAGCCGGGAGCCCGATGCGGGGCTCGATCCCAGGACTCCAGGATCATGACCTGAGCCGAAGGCAGTCGCTTAACCAAATGAGCCACCCAGGTGCCCCTGGACATTGACTTTAATCTCCTTATCGAGACAAATCTTAATTTTGCATTTTCCCTTCATCCCGAAGGTAAGTTGTAGTGGTTCAAGACACCCTTTTTTGAGCATTTCTGATTCATACTCCTCTAAAACTTAATCTAAATGTAAAAACTAAATAGAACAACAAAAATCCAACACATGTAAGACATCTTGGTTACAAGCATTTTTAAGGATGTTATATCTTGTTTTTAAGAGCTACTAAGAGAAGGAACTACAATCAGTTGCAGGTTTCTTACCTTGGAGTTAACTGACAGCTAGTTAGTAGCTTTCAAACAATGCTGTTCTAAATGGCAACTGAAGTTTCAGCGAAAACTGAATCTCTTGGTCAGAGGCTGAACAAGACTTCTATTTTAGGCATTTTGTGATAAATTGTAAGAATGGATCACAGGAATAAATTTACTGGAAAGCAATTGAAGAGAAAGCTTTTAGAAAACCAGATTTTTGGCAAAAGCAGCCATGAGCTATTCTGGTCTTTGGCATTATGAAGCCCATAGAGCAAATTTCCAAAGTAATTAATATAAGTGAACATTACATTTTAAAAAATCAATTCTTTTATATGAAATGCAAAGATATCTAGACTATAATCTAGTCCTACAAATGAGTACTTTGTATCATTATAAGTATCACAAAGACTTGAACGAAAAGAGTCTATCAAGTTTATAATATTGGTAATACTGCAAGCATTACTGGACAAATGCCCCAATATTCAAAAATAACCAGTAAAGTTTCTGGCATTTCTCAGTGTAACATGAGACTCTGTTATGTGTTAATTGAGAGTGAACTTTGATTTAAAAATGGAAATTAGAGAGACAATAAATTATCTGGGAAGCCATAGCTATGGTTCTCTGGGTTTCTCTTCTGGGTAGAAGGCTGTCAAAAATGCACACCTGCCTGAATTGTGTTTGTGCTCCAGCCTTGTGTGTGAGAAGGTGTCCAGCTTCTTTCTACTGTAAGTTCAGAAAAGACTTTTCTGGGAAGGCATTATGAGTCTGTGTAGCTTTCCTCTGGTCAGTAGCACTGGGTAGTAGTGTCCGTCTCATCTGTATGTAGGTTAGTGGTAAAGACAATAAGGGATAATGTGAATGACATTTCCAATTCTTAGAGAAACACACTTGTTTTGAAAATGTCCCTAAATAAATAACTCTGCTGTAAACATACATCCGCATATTTCATATGGATGGATTCATAAATGTTTCCTGGAATATGTGAAACATTTGATTTCCCCTTTTATTTATTTATTTATTTAATTTTTTTTTTTTTAAGATTTTATTTATTTATTTGACAGAGAGAGACACAGCGAGAGAGGGAATACAAGCAAGGGCAGTGGGAGAGGGAGAAGCAGGCTTCCCGCCGAGCAGGGAGCCCGATGTGGGGCTCGATGTAGGGCTGGATCCCGGGACCCTGGGATCATGACCTGAGCCGAAGGCAGACGCTTAATGACTGAGCCACCCAGGCGCCCCTGATTTCCCCTTTTAAAAAAGCTCATCATGTGGGGCGCCTGGGTAGCTCAGTTGTTGAGCGTCTCCCTTCGGCTCGGGTCATGATCCCTGTGTCCTGGGATCGAGCCCCGCATCGGGCTCCCTGCTCGGCGGGAAGCCTGCTTCTCCCTCTCCCACTCCCCCTGCTTGTGTTCCCTCTCTCACCGTCCCTCTCTCTGTCAAAATAAATAATAAAATATTTAACAACAACAAAAAGCTCATCATGTTGCCAACCACATAGCCTAGACTTCCATTAAACATGACTACTTTAAAAAAACTTCCTCCCCAATTCCATTAATGACCTGTCACAGATAAATTATATCTGTGGTGACAAATAAGAGCATGCTGGAAAGTTTATGGGTATAATACCAAGTCTGCTTTAATTTTATAAATTATCCTCTTGCAAAGAGATATTATACACCAGTTGTATAATCTTGCCTAATATGTCATGTTTTACTGCTAAGAAATTTTTGTTAATTCATTTTCCATAGAGGAAATATATGGAAGCAGCACCTGCCGTGATAGACACCATACTAGGCACGAAGCTTACAATATGAGTAAATCAGTGTCAAGGCGATGTGGTTAAGGGACGTTGGAGCAAATGGAAGGACAGCTATGTAAACACATGAAGAAATGCTATAGTTTCAGAAATGCTAAAACAAGAGGTATGTACTGTGTCTTACAAAAGCACCAGTGAGGGTTCAATTCTCTCTGCAGGGTTGCTGGCAATAGTTCTCAAGAGGTCATCTGGGGCTAGCTCTCTGCAGGATGGTTATCGGGGATTAGTATTCTAGTAGGTGATCTGGCTGGTTCCAAAGTCAGGCAATTCAGAGGCACAAAACCATAGGGTATATGGGGCAAATTTGACGAAGGGGAGGCTAGATTATGGATATTCACAAGTACCATGATTAGGAGTTTAGGGTTTTCATATACAAAATGGGGAACCTTCCAAGGCTTTTGTGCAGGGTGATGAAATG
Organism: Mirounga angustirostris; assembly: GCF_029215605.1. NCBI lineage: Eukaryota > Metazoa > Chordata > Mammalia > Carnivora > Phocidae > Mirounga > Mirounga angustirostris. The sequence continues at coordinate 9,594,474 of NW_026991711.1, read as the reverse complement.
ATCACATTTGCACCCCTGAAAAACATTCTGGAGACTACTTAAACAAGAGTCTGGAGCAGGGAGAGATGCAGAGAGATGGATTAATGAAGCTATTCCAGAAGTAGAGGGGAAATGGTGAAAGCCTAACTAAAAAATCTGTTTTGTTGTAGATTGTTGCTTTTCACCAACTGTCTGATATCCTCCATGCAGGAGGGTCATGCATTCCCTCCCCCTTGACCCAGCAGGGGAGTGTCACTTACCAGCACAGGTTTTAAGAGGCTGATCAACCAGCAAAGACCCTGTGTATAGCCAGGTCACATTGAGCATAGGTCACGAGCAAGAAATAAATTTTTGTCTTTATACTCTGCTGAGAGCTGGGGATGTTTATGTTCCTAGCCTCCCCTGACTTCTACAAACCCCAAATAGCATACATTTTATTTTTATTTTCTTGTACTGCAAAGCACTGCTGACAATTGATCAGTAAATACCTATTGGATATCTATTTGAATATCAGACACCACACTTACTGTTGACCATTTTTCACCCTTAGAGACTTTGCAGTCATGTTAGGAAGAGATGACATTAAACAAAACAGTGTCTTTGGGAATTTAAAAGCATACAAATCCCTTCCATCTGGATGGAGTGGGTCATGGGTGGTTTCCCTTCTGGTGGAATGTGAATAGGGAGAAATAAAAATGGTAGGCTATAAAGACCAAGGTGGGGAACAGAGAGATGATGGAGTTATATAGGAAAGGCAAGAAAGAAGAAATTCGTTAAGTCATCTTTGGGACAGAATGAACAGATCATTCTTTTTTTTTTTTTTTAAAGATTTTATTTATTTATTTGAGAGAGAGAATGAGATAGAGAGAGCATGAGAGGGAGGAGGGTCAGAGGGAGAAGCAGACTCCCTGCCGAGCAGGGAGCCCGATGCGGGACTCGATCCCGGGACTCCAGGATCATGACCTGAGCCGAAGGCAGTCGCTTAACCAACTGAGCCACCCAGGCGCCCGAACAGATCATTCTTAATAGGCAGTTAATGTCTGTGCCCAACAATATGTTGGCTGGTGCCAGAGTCCAACAAGCTGTAACACTTTACAGTTCCTCAGTCACATTAGCATGGGTCAAGTGCTCAACAGTCAGAGGCGGCTAGTGCAGTGAAGATGCAGAACACTTCCATCATCACAAAAAGTTCTAGTGGACAGCACTGGTCTAGGAGAAGTGAAGTACAGAATGAAAAAAAAAAAAAGTAGAACCAGAGAGTCCTTGAATGCCAGGATAATACTTAATTTGAAAAATCTAAAATTTGGGAGGGAGACTGACAATATGAAAAGTAATTGAAAAGAGTAGTGGCAGCAAAAAGGGAGAACAAACAAGAGACAAAGCTGGAAAGAGAGAAGAATGAAAGGTGTTTGCAGCAACCCAGCACTGAGTGACAGGGACCTAGGTCAGAACAGTGATGGTAAGGATAGAAAAAAAAAGCAATACAGTCAACTCTCATTATTTGAGGATCCTGTGTTTGCAAATACCCGGTCACTAAAATTTATTTATAACCACCACTCAATACTTGCTATGTTTTCATGGTCATTCATAGACGGGTGCAGAGTGGAGAAAAATTAAATCGCCTAGTGGGTGTGTACATTTCCAGCTGAGGTTGAACAAAGCGATGTTCTGCCTTCTCGTTTCAGCTCATTCTGTAAACAAGTGTCCTTTTTGTGGTCTATTTAGCGGCACACTTTCTGCATTTTTGTGCTTTTCGTTGGTGATTTCACTGCTCAAAATGCCTCCCAAGTATGGTACTGCAGTCCTAAGCACAAGAAGGCTGGGATGTGCCTTATTAGGAAAACACTGGATAAGCTCTGGTCAGGCATGAGTTATACTGCTATTGGCCATGAGTTTGATGTTAATTAATCAATAGATAGGAAATAAGGCATCTTTAAACAGAAATACACATAAAACAAGGTTATATATTGATCAGTTGATGAAAATGTTGAGACCAGAGACTCACAGGAACCTAAGCCTGTATTTCCCATAGGAGCAATTGTTCTATGTTCACAAATTCCATGTTCCCAGTGACTCTAGACCAACACTGCACACTGTGAATCCTGGGAACCATGTGGAAGGGACGCTACACAGAGGCTGTGACAGAAGCTGGGCACTAGGAGGCTGACAAAGAGCAAATTAATGGACACCTCAGGTTGCACGTATTATAGCAACATGGTACCAAGTCCACACCAGAATTTTCCATCAAGTAAAGCACAAGATTTTCTCACACTCACTGGAAGGAAGCCACTCATGACCAGCATTTTTGGCATGCATACTCAGACTATTCTTTAAATCTATTACTACTGACAATCCAAGCAATATTTTTAATACTTCACTTTTTTTTTGAAGTCATTAATTTCATGAGGTTTATTTGCCTTCTTTTCCCACCATTAGTTGAATTGTCCAGGATAGTGATGAGATGGTAGCATGCAGTCCAAAATCAGTCTGAATGTGACCTTACTTAGCTCTGGATTTTACCATCACTAGCCAGTGAAAGTTAGGTTACCATAATTTCTGACTTCAACATATTTATAGGAATGTTCTACTTAGCACATTTGCTCTTATTAAGTTCTATCATCTCTTATTCCCAAGAGCCTAGATTTCAGTTAATCTGTGGCTCTCCGATGTGAGGCCAAGGCTGACTGACTCATTGAGTGATTCATGCATCCAACAGACATTTATTAAGCTCCTGTCCAGTTTTATGACATTCCTGTCACCGAGGCCCACAATTTAGGCCCCACTCTGTTCCCTCTAGCACCATCAAAATTACTTAGTTAATATCTATTGGAAGCTGGGTTTGAAACAAGCAAGATTTGGCCTATTTCAGTTTTGTTTTGTTTTTTTTTTTTTAGTAAAACAAGATTTCACTGTTGACAAGGTACTTAATACTTCACTTTTTAAACTTAAAAAAAAATTGGGTCTGGGACTTCTAATTTCTGAGTCTCTATGTGAATCACTCCCTATCTTAATTTTTATACTACTTCTCTATCTGAATAGTTAGCAAATAGAAGTTTGAAAAGTAAATGGTACACTGAACCCATTGAGCTAGCAAGTATATATCTGTGGGACTTTATTTCCAAAAAGACTTGGGCTTTGAAAAATCTATAAGAGAATCATCATTAAACTATTGGAAACTGAAATACCAGATCTTTTTTCTCAAAATACAGTTTGGAAGAAGCTGGACGTATTCAAAAAGAATCAATTTGTAAGAGAAACAAGGGCAAGAATTGTAATCCTTCAGGTGATGGATCGATGAAATTAAATAAATATGAGTCAGGTTATTATGTGTCCAAAAAATCTGTAATTTAAATTTCTTGCCTTTATTCCATGACCTTTTACTGTATGTAGCCCTTGAATCCCTTTCAATAAAATTGTAGCTTCAAAACCCTGAGCCAAAAATTCAGTTTGTTCACATAGACCCTGAGTAAAAATATGAAGCAAATCACTGACAACCTACCCTTAAACACCCCCACTGCTTTTCATTAAAGTTGAAAGTTTATGTTTGTATAGTGTTGCTAATCTAAAACAATAGAAATACATGCTTCTACAGTGCAAACAACTCCTAGAGAATGAAGAAAAAAATGTACAGGATGGGTTGGGGGGCAAAGATGACAAATCCCCAGGGTCTCATCAAATTACACTCATTCTTCAATATCTGTGTCAGTCCCAACACCTTGTCAGTTGGTCTATCACCATGTCATTCATAGCTCCCTGGGATGAGAACCTTCAGGGTTCTCATAACTACTTGAAATTTTAGAGTTGTACACCTATGTAATTAATAACTCTGTCCCCAGTAGATTGTAAGTGCCTGCCAGGAGACCTGCTTTGCTCACCACTGCATTCTCAGTACCCAGCTGAGTATCTGCACACAGTAGGTGCTTACTCAAGGGAATGGTTGTTCAGTGAATGAATGAGTCAATGAATCAACGAATCTCTGCACTTTTCAGATAATCTCTGCACTCCTCCCTTAGGTTCTCATACAGGAAACAAAACAACATACAAGGAAAGGACATACCTCATATGAACAGACTTACAAAAAAGCAGGGTTGAGCCTCATGCTTCCTCTGGGTGGTCTCTTCTCCCCAACTCAGTGCAAAGTGCACAGGTTTCAGTAAATGATGCAGACATTTCTATTTATAATAGTTGTTTCCTGGAACTCTGATGAACACTCATATTCAAAAATGCCCTAACTTTCTGAGCTTGGCTTCCATCCCTCACACCCAAGAACAGGCTTTCTAGTTGAAGCTTGCCTTTTTCTCCCCTGAAAAGAAAATATGGTTTTTAATCACTGGGGAGCATTAAGCTAACTAGTGTAGCAAAACAGTCAAGCACAATTGAGAAAATGATACAAAGTCACTTAGAGCTAAGAAACTTGTTTCCATGTGCTGGGCTGGAAGTACTCAAGGTTCAAATTTAAGTCTCAACAGAGAAAAGTTATCATAGATCATGAGGTCACACTCAAAATGCACAGTGGTCACAAATTTCATTCCTGAAATGCTAAGGGTCTTCTATACATCATCTTAAAAGGGCAATTATCTATCCCTTATTCTATAAATGGTCTTCTGATTCTAATGACACATGCCACATTTCCAAGTGCCCTGGACCAGATAATTTAAGATATAAATAGCATTGATCTCTTACTCAGCTATTAGCACTTACAATGAGGATTATGCTGGTCCTCTTCTCCCTCCATTGAAATTCTCAAGGAACTTTCGTTCATATGTCCCTACCTTTGACATTTCTGCTAATTCTGACACAGTTTGGATATGCTGTGAGCAGAGATAAGGCTTTTTCCTTTCTCTCTCTTTTTTTTAAATGTGACCCAAATTTCCATAGCCTACTGTTTTTCCTATTGTAGACCGTGCTTTTAAATGTTGAATTAGAGGCTTCAGCTCTAATAATCAATATTGTTCTCTCCTATGAGAATAGCACTGCTAATGAAGGACTTACACCCAGAGGAACTTGTGCAAAACATATTCTGAAAATCTGGGTATTTAATCTGGCAGTGGAAACACTCATTCATAACTGGAAATCATCCTGAATAATAAATAGTTATCACCCTACTGCTGAACTAAGATAGGCCAGATGAGGGACAGAAAAAACGAAAAATGAGATATATTTGGTTTCATGGAAAAAAAAGCAGCTGCCTTCTTTATCATACTAAAAAAAAAAAAAAAAACAAAAACAAAAGAAAGAAAAGAAAAAAGAAAATTGTGTAAAAGGGAGCCAGAAACTGCTTTCATTTTATTATTTTTGGAAACAATGAGCACATTTGTGATAAGTCCTCCAAAGTGTGGGGGAAATATGGCATCAATGCTATTAATTCTTTTCTTTGGGGCTGCATCAGTGCAGGCTACAGAGCCTAAATGGTGGGTTTGGGAGCGCAACTACCCTTTGGCTAAAGTGGCAGAACAGACTTTAAGAACTGGAAAATGCTTTCTTAGAAAGCCTGTACAAATCCAATGCACAGAGCATGATAGTAGTTGGATTTCTTTATAGAGGATCTTGTGCTATTTTACCCATGGACCTGAGAACCTCAGGGTATGCTCTCTTGACTTCTGACTGTGGCTGAGAGCATCAACAAGATACATATTTGCTGAAGGCAGGCCCTTGCTCCCCACAGCTGCGCCAGGGTACTGGGGCTTCTGGATGAGCAAAGGGAGGCCAACCCAACCCAGTGAATGGGCTGCAGAGATTCTCAGGGGGAAGATTGTGGAGATTCCCAGGAGAGAATAACCCCCTGGACAAATGTCTACTCCCTTCCTGATCTGCTTCAGTCAACAAACCCACACTGGAAGATCAGGGCTGTGCTAAGTGTAAGCTGCTGATCTTTAGCTTAAGGTACCACATTATCGTTAAGAAAATAACAGAACTGGAGAGAGAGGCTCAATTGTATCTGGAACAATGCAGAGAGAGAGAAGAAAAAATACACACCCACAGTCTACTCTTTCCCTTCTCAGAGACTGAGAGCGCTGATCTGTCATTCCTCCTAGGTCCTCTCTTTGGATTTAAGGTAAATGAGTAATCTTTAGGCAAGAAGATTATGCCAAGGGGTCTCTGCCTTTCAGCCAGCAAGTCCTCCTCTCATTCACAGGCTCGGCTCTTTCACAGACTCGCTGGTGGAGCTTTTTTGCCCTTAGTTTTGCTTCACCACATTTTCCTGACATCCTCGGTCCAAGAGCTCTTGCTTCCTGCTGTCTCCAGTCTCCCACCCAACACCTGTCACCCCTCCCCGCCTCCCTGAGACACCTGTCCTTGATTCTGGCGCCAGTGTCACTCAGGCCCCCGAGGACAGGACACAGACCAGATCATTAGACCAAGTTTTGCATGTTTCTTAACTGAACCAAGTGCAAAGGAAATAATAAGCTCCAAATGGGAAGTTATAAAAGGAGAGGTAGTCATCATTAAGCATCATCCCAGTAAGACATTCCAGAAAGCAAAAGTAATAACAAAGGCCCCTCTGCAGGGAAAGAAATGATCCCATTCTTTTTTTTAAGATTGATTTTAGTTATTCTAGAGAGAGAGTGCGCGTGAGCAGAAGGAAAGGCAGGGGTGGGGGAGAGAGAATATCCTCAAGCAGACTCCCCATTGAGCACGGAGCCTGATGCAGGGCTTGATCCCAGCACCCTGAGATCATGACCTGAGCCGAAATCAAGAGCCAGCTGCTCAATCAACTGAGCCACTCAGGCACCTGGAATTCATCCCATTCTTTAGGTTTACATGACCGAATTTGCAAATTCACACTGCTGCTTAAAGATGTGCAAATCAAAAAAAAAAAAAGAAAAAGGAAAAAAAAAGTTTTCGTGTTTCCTATTAAGTGATCTAAGCCTGCTTAAAAGCCCCAAACAAAAGTAATCTAATTGGGTTATCTTTCAGGAATTCAGTTTTCCCATGGAAGCTTTAGACCCCTGCAATCCAGTAGAGCCTCTGCAATGAAGGAAATGTGATAGAGCTTCACCATCCAACAGAGAAACCACCAGCCACACGTGGTTATTGATCACTTGAAAAGTGGCTAGCAGGGCGCTTGGGTGGCTCAGTCAGTTGTAAGCATCTGCCTTCAGCTCGGGTCATAATCCCAGGGTCCTGGGATCTAGTCCTGCATGGGGCTCCCTGCTCGGCAGGGAGTCTGCTTCTCCCTCTACCCCCCCCCCCCCATTGTGCGCGCTCTCTCTCTCTCTTATGTTCTCTCTCTTAAATAAATACATTTTTTAAAATCCTTAAAAAAAATTAAAGTGGCTAGCAAGCCTGAATTTTTTTAAATTAATTTAAATTTATATAGCCACGTGGGACAGAGGTAACAAATTTTGAGTCATCAGGATATAGATGATATTTAAAACAATGAAAAAAATACACACAGGTTGATTTATTCAAGGGATTCTGTGAATAGTTAGGTGTTTTGAGACTCTCCTTCACTATCTTATTGATCTGACACCACGATAATGGAGCATTTGCTCAGGAGAACAAAATTAATACAAAATTAATTAATTAATTAATTAATTAATTAATTAATATAGCTGTGTGGGACTAGTGACTGCCAACCAACCAGCATGGCTATAGGACATAAATGCTCCTGTGGGTGTATAGCTGACACAGTGTCATAGGGCAGGGGGTACCCTTGTCCCCCCATTCATCCTAGAATAGTGGGCTGGACCACAGCAGGCACCTAGGACCGCCCATCCCTTCTTTGGCATAGCCTCTATCACTGAGAATCTGGCAAAACTGTAGGATATAGTTGTCTCCTGGTAGGTTATAGGAGGAGGTAAATATATTTAGATCATAGTTTTCTTTTTGATAGATCTGGCTGTCATGTCTGTTATCTTGACGAGAACACGCACAAAAAAGTCCTATTATAGGAAATATCAACTCTTCTTTTTTTCTCTCTCTTTTTTTAAATTGAGGTCTAATTAACATTTAACACATAAGTTTCAGGTGTACAACAGAGTGATTCGATATTTGTCTACACTGGGAAATAATCATCATAGTAAGTCTAGTTCCCATCCATTACCATATGAAGTTACAGGGATTTTTCTTTTGAGAAGAACGTTTAAGATTTACTCTCTTAGCAATTTTTAAATATGCACTACAATATTATTGACTAAGTCACCACGTTTCTTTCGTTCTCCCCCTCCTCCATCTCCTCCTCGTCCCCTCCCTCTCCTTCCTCCCCTGCTCCTCCCCTTTTATTTATTTTTTATTTAAATTCATTTTAGCTAACATAGAATGTATTTTTAGTTTCGGGGTAGAATTTAGTGATTCATCAGTTGCTTATAACACCCAGTGCTCATTCCATCAAGTGCCCTCTTTAATGACCATCACCCAGTTACCCCATCTCCCCACAACCCTCTCCTCCAGCAACCCTCAGTTTGTTGCCTAGAGTTCAGCCTCTCTTATGGTTTTCCTCCCTATTTTCATCTTATTTTACTTTTCCTTGCCTTCCCCTATGTTCATCTGTTTTGTTTCTTAAATTCCACAAATGAGTAAAATCATATGGTACTTGTCCTTTTCCGACTGACTTATTTTGCTTAGCATAACACCCTCTAGCTCTATCCACATTGTTGCAATTGGCAAGATTTCATTCTTTTTGATGGCTGAGTCATATTCCATTGTATATGTACACCACATCTTTCTGTCCTCCCCTTTTAGAGGAATGCTACTACTTCTGCCCCACGCCCGAGCAGATGGCTGTCCTGGTCTAACTTACAGAGAGAGCCATTTATAGACAAATGCAGCGGAAGAAGCAAGGTATGATATTTCTAAACACATCTTCTACCACAAAAGCATTCATTCTACAATCAGTTCAGTGTTGCAATTCAATGAAAGGCCTATAATGACCAAAACCATAAGGTAAATTCTCTTATCATAAAACTATAGGTAAGTAGAGATGTTCCTTAGCAATTGTTTGTTTTAAAAAAAGAAGACAAGAAACCTTCAGTGAAGTTCAGCTACCCAGCATTACATTCTTTTCAGACAGTACAAACCAAAGATAAGCCTTTGTAATGGCAGGGGGTATGGACTGTCAAGCTTAAAGCACTGAAATTATTCAGAAATGACAAACAGTAATGTTGCTTTTAACATCAGACTCTTCATCTGGATATAGAAGGAAATTTCTTCCTTTGACTTAATTTTTCCTTAACTGGAAAATCTTTTCAGAAAGAGACAAAAATCTATTACTTTTTTAGTATACAAATAAAGAAAAAAAAATTTAAAAAGCAAGTCTTAATGTCTTTTATTTCTCATTTTAATCTTGCTGAAAAATATTTAATTTGTACAAAAAATGAATAAAATCATTGCAAGCAGCAAATAGTTATGCAAAAGAAAGTTTCTTCTTTTTAAATTCTGAAAATAATTATATATGTTACTGAATTTAAAAATCCAGGTTGGAAAAGACTTATGTTGCCAGTCAGTAAGACATTTTTTAATGAGTTTTCGATAAGATTTGTTATCCTCTTAAGAAGCACCTTAAGAAAAAAAAAAAAAGAAGCAGCACCTCAAAATACATTCATGTATTGATGACTGGACCTGCCTGCCCTCCAATTTTTCTTCAGTAAATAAATAAAAAAAATATTCCAGTTTTCTGTTTTGTTGCTGCACTGTGTATTTTAAGAGATTTCAAAATAAATTCTGCAAAAAACATAACTATATTTACCTTTTAAAATTAAACCTATATGTTTCTAAGATATTATTATAAAATACTTCTGCTAAATTTCAGGAAGAAAAAATGTCAATACTAAATCAATTCTCACCAGTGATTTTTTTTTAAAGATTTTATTTATTTATTTGAGAGAGAGAGAGAGAGAACACAAGCAGGGGGAGTTACAGGCAGAGGGAGAAGCAGACTCCCCACCGAGCAGGGAGCCCAATGTGAAGCGCAATCCCAGGACCTCGAGATCATGACCTGAGCCAAAGGCAGACCCTTAACTGATTGAGCCACCCAGGTGTCCCCTTACTAGTGATTTAACACAAGTTGTTCTACTCAAATAAACCCAGCCTCTCCCCAGTCTAGCTTGGGATGATCTTCCTTTGCTACAACTCTTTTAGGGTGCCCTGGCACCTGAATCTAAATCGACTGGAGAACTTTGGTCAATCATTCTGGAAAATGTTCCAAAGTCTCCTAATATGACTTTGCTTTATCCTTCTGGCACTTTTCCCTTGAATCTACCTGTCCTTTCAGGCCAGCATGTGGCTCCTCCCCTGCCACGTTAGCCACTGTCACAATTCTCAGCAAAGTGTGTAGCCCATAACTAAAGAGCGTCAGTCTGAAAGGCCCTTTTTGTTCATGTAAGATAGACATTTTCTCCATCAATACCACTTGTACTTTTTGCCTGGAGATCATCTTGCTAAAATGAGGCAAAATTAGAGAGGCTCTGAGCCCAGCTGCACAGCCGGGTAACCTAGCAGGTAATCTGGACGTACCACTGGGCAAGTACCATCAGAAGTACCATTGGTCTTTGTTAGGTCAGTTACCAAACACAGGTGACACTCAGTATTTTTGCCAACACATAGACAGAAACCAGTCAGACCTGTTGCTGCCGTGAGGACCAGCATGGCCAAACCAGGGTATATCATATCAGCTGCACCCCAGCATTGGACAATACTTTATCTACTTGGATCTACCTAATCCAAAGCTTCCTTTGGCTCAAAAACAAGCATAAACTGGGAATAAAAATGTATCATATTTGAGGCATTGCAGACATGAATGTTTTTTTAAATACCTCCACAAATCTAAATGTAGTAAGTGTCCCCTCATTTTTGTGCTCATGTTTCTCTGTCAGTTTTAAAAAAGGAAAAGTTGTCTGTGAGCAAAGCATTTACTGCTGCATTAAGAACAGTACTGAATTGATGGATGAATGACTACTTGGTAAGTGGGCACGAGTACTTGGATCTACTCAGCTCAAATCTAAAGCCCACCCATTGATTCTTCTTTTTTTTTTTATTCTTATGTTAATCCCCATACATTACATCATTAGTTTTAGATGTAGTGTTCCATGATTCATTGTTTGTGCATAACACCCAGTGCTCCATGTAGAATGTGCCCTCCTCAATACCCATCACCAGGCTAACCCATCCTCCCACCCCCCTCCCCTCTAGAACCCTCAGTTTGTTTTTCAGAGTCCATAGTCTCCCATGGTTCGTCTACCCCTCCGATTTCCCCCCCTTCATTCTTCCCCTCCTGCTACCTTCTTCTTTTTTTTTTTCTTAACATATATTGCATTATTTGTTTCAGAGGTACAGATCTGAGATTCAACAGTCTTGCACAATTCACAGCGCTTACCAGAGCACATACCCTCCCCAGTGTCCATCACCCAGTCACCCCATCCCTCCCCCTGCCACCCCCCACTCCAGCAACCCTCAGTTTGTTTCCTGAGATTAAGAATTCCTCATATCAGTGAGGTCATATGATACATGTCTTTCTCTGTTTGACTTATTTCGCTCAGCATAATACCCTCCAGTTCCATCCACATTGTTGCAAATGGCAAGATCTCATTCCTTTTGATGGCTGCATAATATTCCATTGTATATATATATCACCTCTTCTTTATCCATTCATCTGTCGATGGACATCTTGGCTCTTTCCACAGTTCGGCTATTGTGGACTATAAACATCGGGGTGCACATACACTTTTGGATCCCTACTTTTGTATCTTTGGGGTAAATACCCAGTAGTGCAATTGCTGGATCATGTGGTAGCTCTATTTTCAACTTTTTGAGGAACCTCCATACTGTTTTCCAGAGTGGCTGCACCAGCTTGCATTCCCACCAACAGTGTAAGAGGGTTCCCCTTTCTCCGCATCCCCGCCAACATCTGTTGTTTCCTGACTTGTTAATTTTAGCCATTCTGACTGGGCACACCCATTGATTCTTAACAAGGGCCTGGTCCAGTGGGAACTCCGTCCCGGAGCTTAGAATTCAATGTGAAAACAAATTAATTTGAAAGATTCATACTTTCTAGGAAACTGATCTTTTTTTTTTCATTCATAGTGTAGAGAAGATAGTGAGACCTCGAGTCTAAGTAGCTGGATCGTTCAGCAAGCCACACAAAGTCTGATCGAAATCAAGCTAAATTCAAATCATGTCCAGTGGTTTCAGTCCTAGTGTCCTTTCTACATGTTCCTGATGTGTCTGACATTCTCCAGACTGCAGGCTCCTCATTTTACTGAAAGAATAATGCTCAGTGCTCCTTTCTCTTTTTCAAGGAAAATCATTAACTTATTAAATTAATATGGGCCACAGTGACTATCACTTTTTGGAAATACTATTCCTTTTCTGCATTGCCTCTTCCTCCCAATTTCACATCTGCTGATGTCTGTATACTGAATCTATCCTAAACTGTTTTGTCAGCAAGCTATTTCCAGAAAAAAAAAAAAAAAAAAAAAAAAAAACAACTCCCAAAGTCTGCTTGAGTGATTTCTCAGGAACCTTGTGGCCACTGAAATCCTGGATTCATACAAAGGAGAGTCTATTACTAAGAGCTATTCAAAGCAAGGGTGACACTGAAGAATTTATAAAGAAAATGAAATCCCATCTCAGAACAAAAGTGCCCTTCATTTCATAATTTCTACATAAAAGCTGACACCACTAGACTCCTTTCAATCTATTATTAAAGATAATAGACAAATTTTAAGCCATATCCCCAATAAGTATACATGAAAATAACACAAGTCAGGATCTTGGCCCATCACTTCCAACACATAGCACCTGTGTCTCTCAGCTCATGCCCCGTGCCTCCCCTGAGCACAGGACACATAGCACCTCACATGGACATCCCAAACCAGCAATCTCCAAACATCACACCCTCATCTCCAGCACAAATGTAAGGCCAACGCGTCCTTGACCAGCTTCCCCAGCTTCACTGATATCTTGACTGACCCAGTCCCTCCCTTGTCCAGAGTCCTGACTTCTAGAATGCCCAAAGCCCAGCGCCACTGCTCTGCTTCGGTAGCTTGACAAAAGAGTACAGTAAGGGCTGTGGAAAGGTAAGAAGTTGCCAGTAGGGATTGCAGGAACACTATTATGGCTCAGAAGGTTGGAAAACCAAAACTCTGCAAACTGATCACAATCCTCCCGTTGTGTAAAACCTGGTCCCAGTGCCTACTAAAAATCAACTATTGATTTAAGTCACCATTTTCACTTAAATCCCCCAGCTCTCCAGTATAACTACTGAATATTCACCCATTTGTTATTTTAACTTTAATTTTTAAAAAAAATTTTTATTGTTATTAACTTTAATTTTAAATTCAATTTACCATTATAACTTAAATTCAAATTCAAAAATTTTATCTAGTTCCTTTTTGATCGTAGAGCTATGTTTCCCTTGGGAAGTGGATATCATGGAAACAGTGAGCAGTGATTAGGAAGAGATACTAAGAAAACCATGTTAAAGAAGGACAGAAAAAACACAGAAAGAAGGAACGAAAGCTGAAAGAAATCCCAACGGTAGCCTGCAGGATGAATTCGGTATGGCCGCCTATGACAATAGCGTAACCACATAACAAATAAGATAGAAGTGGGTCTGTAATGTGAGGTCCTCACTCTCTCCTGGGTTTCCTACAACAAGTGGTAAAGAAATGGGGGTACCATGGAGAAATACCCAGTTTAACCCAATAATCAGTGCTATCCCCATAACTGCAGTTGATGGTCCAATTTCTGCCTCCTCCACCACCCATGATGTTTCCGGTCCCCATAACAGTCCCAACAACTGCTTGATATGATTAAGGTTATGGATTGTTATGGGGTTGAATAATGTCTCCAAAAAGATACATTGAAGTCCTAATCCCCGTTACCTGTGAATGTGACACTGTTTGGAAAAAGGGTCTTTGCACATGTAATCAAGTTAAGATGAGGCCTTTAGGGTGGGCCTTAATCCAAGATGACTGATATCCTTACAAGAAGCCAGAAGAGACAGAGACACAGGAGGGGAGAAGGCCATGTGATGACAGAAGTAGAGATCAGAATGATAGAGCTGCAAGACAAGGAACTCCAAAGATTAACAGCCAGAAGTGAGCAAGAGGCAAGGGAGAATTCTCCCTAGAGTCTCAGAGGGATCATGGCCTGCTAACACCTTGATTTTGGACTTACAGATTTCAACAGCTGGGAGAATAAATTTAGGTCATTTAAAGCCGCCCATTTTGTGGCACTTTGTTAGGGCAGCCCTGGGAAACTAACTCATGGACCTTAAGATGGGTTGGTTGTCCTGGATTATCTAAGTGGGCCCAACACAATCACAGGGATCCTTAAAGGTGGTAGAACCATTCTAGGCCATGGTAAGAGGGAGAAAGGTGATGGTGGAAGCAAAGTTAGAGAGATGCCATGCTGGCGGCCTTGGAGATGGAAGAAGGTGGCCATGGGCTAAGAACAGAGGCAGTCTCTAAACTGGAAAAGGCAAGGAAGGAGACTCTATAGCAGGGTCTCCAGAAGGAATGTGGCCCTGCCAACACCTTGCTTTTAGCCCACTGAGAACCATGTTGGGCTTCTGATCTCCAGAACAGTAAGATAATAAATTTGCATGGTTTAAGCCACCAAGTATGCAATAATTTTTTATGGTTGTGATAGAAAACTAATACAATAGGCCGAGATTACAAAAATAGTGTACTCAATCATCATCATTATTATTATTATTTGAATTTCATCAAATTTTGTGGAAATCTGTCTTCTCTCTTGTTATGTAGGTACCTAATTAATGTCCTCAGTTTTCCATGTTGGCCCACAAAGCCTAAAATGTTCTCCATCTGGCTCTTTACAAAGTTCGCTGACCCCTACTTTTGAGTTTTAACAAGTTTCAGGTTAGTTAAAAGGAAAATACTTAAAATGTAGATCTTTCACTTCTTAATATTTCTTGCTGAATAGTTTACTGAAGTTCAGATTAGAGAAGCAGATTTATTGTAAAGAGCTATATAATTGTAGCTCTCGGAAATATTAACACAAATATACTCACTCTTACTGTAACTGCATTGATTCATTTTTGAAATCCATTTGGGCAGTCTGTGATGGGCCACCACAGTGCCCTTCGAATGGCAAACATATGAGTCAAGAATCAGAAGGAGGTACTAAAGAACCTGGAACAAAGACAAGTACTGACTTCTATTTCCAGAGACACCAGCCAGCCCACTCATCCCAGACAGATGGATAAGTTACCATTCCTACCCACAGGGGGCTTTGTAGCACTAGCAGTGGGCTAACTCTATACAAAAGCCAAGTGTTTGATAAGAATGGGCAAGACTGAGAAAATAATAAAAACTTTCCAACTTGAGAAAAGGAGATCTACCTATAGTATGTTCAGAATTCATTCCCCTAAGGATTTCTTCAGAATTCAGAAATTCCAAATGAGACAATCAGTAAAGTTAAATAAGATGCTGTTCTTGTTTATTAATCATCTGTTCAAAGAGTTAAAAACTTACTTGTCTTAATCACACCATTTGGAGCTTGGTAGCCTCATTTGGAAGCACTGGAAGCTAAGAAGGTGTAAATGGATTGCTGAAGACAGGCTGAGTCATTAAGAAAAGTGATTAGCACTGCCAGATTGTCCCTGCCCTACAGACTAGTTAACCCTGCTCTTGTTTGAGAGAACACGGTAGCTTAATGAAAAGCATCTTTTATTCAGTAATAACAAATAGTTGTTTAGTGTCCATCATGCGCCGGGAACAGGAAAGTGAGACTTGCCCCAGCTCCTCAGTGAACTCGGTCTTTTGCTGTTAGAACAGTGGGTGTGTTTAACGCCTCACACCTCAGCACACCCAACCCCACCCCACAGGGGTCGGTCTGTGTGCCTGTTAGCAGACAACAGGCACACACAGAAATATCTCCACCACGGCCAGATAGCTCAAGAAACACAGCAGACGGGCCATGCATGGACTTCAGAGTCAGTCAGACTTAGGTTCAAATCCACTGTCTTTATCAGCTACGTGACAGTGGGAAAACAGTCTGACAGACGGGCCAGTTTTCAGAGCTCAGACATAAAGTATGGAGTATAACATGTCCTTCATGGTGAGCTATGAGGACACAGAAGCTCATCCAGCTGGCTACCATAGAAGGTCCTCAGTAGAATTTAACCACCATGAATGCCTTTGAAGGAGCTAAAGCAAATGTACAGAACACTTAAGGCTTCTTTGAATAGTTCTGTAGAATTCTTGTTCACTAACTAGGTTTCTGTCCCAAAGGTGCCTCAGTGAAGGAGTCCCTGCGCAGGCACCTCCCATGTACACGTGGTAGAACTGTCCTGAGACGGTGAAAATGTGCCAGGGCAGGGCAGAATGGCACATCAGACAACTAGGAACAAAGGCGCAGCATTGACTTTTATTTCCAGAGACACACGGAAGTCTCCCAAGCCCAGTACAATACGAGGATGTCAACAATTTTAAATTGAGGAGAGAGTGAAAGAGTAAGAGATGCATGGAAGGAAAGGAGGAAAAAGTGAGTCGGGGTGAGAGGGGCCACCAAGGTAGGCCGGAGGCAGGCAGGTGCACGTCTCTAATTATGTAGAGTACAGGGTGCAGTCCCCCTATCCATCTGCATTCGCGTGTCTGGTGAGTGCGGGACCATGCTCACCCGAGCTCTAAAGCTCTATGATTGAAATTATTCTATTCTTTGGCGGTAGAGAGGGGATAAATGATGATGGAGAGGTAAGAAGGTGATTTAGACAGTTTTCAAAAAAAAAAAGATAAATGGCTAGTAAATATAAGCAAAACAAATTATCTTTTTCTAATAATGCAAATTAAATCACTGTGATGCAATGTTCACCTATCAAATGAACAAAGAATTAAAAAGCAGACAAGGGCACAGGGAAATAGATGCAGTCAGACATTGCTGGCAGAAATGCAATTTGATGTAAGAGTTTGAAAAGTAATTTGGTGATATTTATCAAAATAATTTAGAATGTTTATACCTTTTGACTTATTAATTCTTCTTAGAAACAATCATACATATCAATTCTTCATAGAAACAATTCTAACAATCTTAGAAACGTAGTTATAAGGAGATACACCGAAATGCTCACAAAAAGTTATGTACAGAAGTGAGACACAACAGAGAAAATTGGAAATCCCCCAAGTGTTCAATATTAACAGGATGCTCTAAAAAGCCAGAGCATATCCATATGCTGGGGTACTTTATAGCCATTAAAAATAAAGGTTTTTCAATAACATGGGGAAATTTAATAACATTAAAAATGTCAAGTAAAGAAAGCATATGTTCTCACATAAGCTAAAAATGTATTGAGAAAAATACACCAACAAGTTAGTATTGCTAGAATTATGAACACACATTTCCTGATTCTTCATATTTTTTCAAATATTCTAAAAGCATATGCATTATCCTTAAGCTCAGGAGCTCAGTAAGGACACAAAGCTAAAATAATTACCATAATAAGAACAAAGATAAAAGGGAAATGTTGTCTGTTTTCTTTCATAGTTCTGAGGCCTTATGTCCATGGGAAAGTAAGAAAATGTTCACTGGAAAAATAATTTTATTTATTGACTTCAAAGATGCCGTGAGGCTGTGAGAAGAAACAGGTGGCAACATAAATTCTTTTTTTTTAAGATTTTATTTATTTATTTATTTATTTATTTATTTATTTATTTATTTATTTGACAGAGAGAGCATGCATATGCGCGTGAGCAGGGCAGGTGGGGAAGTAGCAGAGGGAGAGGAAGAGAAAATCCCAAGCAGACTCCGCCCTGAACAGGGAGCCCGACCCAGGGCTTGATCCCACGACCCTGAGATCATGACCTGAGCTGAATCAAGAGTAGGATGTTCAACTGACTGAGTCACCCAGGTACCACAGGTGGCAACATAAATTCTTGAAGAGGGAGTTGCTCCTAGAAGAAAATTTCTAAACCTCTCTCCAAAATACATGCCACGTAATGTGGCATTTTTCATTTCCATTTTCCAGACTTTTTTTGATTTAATAGCTATGCAATAGAACTAAAGCTTTAGAATATACTTAGGCTACATTCTCTTCCTAGATGCTTTAAAGTTATTTCACCTCTAATAAATTTCTTAGAAGTCAGGAAAAGAAAAGTTTCTTTCTGGGGCACCTGGGTGGCTCAGTTGGTTAAGCGACTGCCTTTGGCTCAGGTCATGATCCCAGGGTCCTGAGACAGAGCCCCGCCTTGGGCTCCCTGCTCGGCGGGAAGCCTGCTTCTCCCTCTCCCACTCTCCCTACTTGTGTTACCTCTCTCGCTGTCTCTCTCTCTCTGTCAACTAAATAAATAAAATTTTAAAAAGAAAAGAAAGATTTCTTTCTGCAAAAGTCTTAAGAGTTCCATTGCATTCAACTATGATATGCTGTGGTCCCTTAACTTCCTCAGCAGAGACCTTTCAAAACATTTATTTTCTCCCATCTTCTTCCTCTATTACTTGACTTTCATATTTTAATCTGAATTAAAGGATCTATCATACAGTGTTTTATCTAAATCCTTTTTGGTTATCAGCATATATGTATCATATACATATATAATTACATATATATCATATATGATTTATTATTTATTATATATCAATTATTTATTATATGTATAACAAATAATGAGAATAATGATGTGAACTGAACATATTGTGGTGATCATTCCACAAGATATACATATATAAAATCTTCATGTTGTATATCTGAAACTAATACAGTGTTGAATGTCAATTATATCTCAATAGAAATATATATGTAGCAACAATAATAATAAACCATATCAGATGCAGAATAAGAAACTTATCTTGTAAAGATATCCATATGAATTAATACTACACCTTCCCTTAAAAATTCAATTTCTATCTGAAAATTAGTTTAAATGTTATTTAGAGAAACCATATAATAAAAGGAGCCCGAAGTTGAAGCCCAAACACCTGTATTCAGGGCTAGATCTCCCAGGTTTCTGATAAGGACAAATCATTCAACCCCTTGTCACACACATTTGTCCTCTGGTGAATGGAAATGATACAGTCCTCACAGCATTCCTGTGGCAACTTCTATATGTAGAAGGGAGTATAAATTGTGAAGTTAGTATTTTAACTCCTTCACACCAAAGGTGAGAAAAGGCTTTTTACAGGGCTTCCTCATTCAATGAACATGCTGTATTTATTCAAATGAAGAAAAGAGTAAAAACATTTTTTTATTGACCAACTGGAAGATGTTCTTAGCCTGGACCCATTACCTTGAAAGCAGCCTCAAGAATTTACTGGCATTAGCGTGGTATAATTTTTTTCTAGGTAAAAGTAAATATGTCAGTAAGTAAAGCTGACAATTTACAAAACAGAGAGACTGCAGCTATTGTAATAGCAAATGAAATATTGCCATTAATAGGCTTAATATTTATCTGGGTAACATAACCATTATTTTTTCTTTTTTTTTTTAAAGATTTTTGTTTATTTATTTATTTATTTATTTATTTATTTATTTATTTGAGACAGAGAGAACGAGAGAGAGAGAGCACATGAGAGGGGGGAGGGTCAGAGGGAGAAGCAGGTTCCTTGCTGAGCAGGGAGCCCGATGCGGGACTTGATCCAGGGACTCCAGGATCATGACCTGAGCCGAAGGCAGTCGCTTAACCAACTGAGCCACCCAGGCGCCCCATAACCATTATTTTTTCTAAAATAGCTCAGATTAAGACTTACATGCACTTCAGAATAGAATGGTAGAGTGTGTTGCCAACTTAGTAATGTAAAGATCTCCTTTAAAGGAAAAGGTCCTCTCACTAATTACAAATGTTGACAAATTATGTTTATAACAATATTAATATATAAAACTCAGTATAATCTGTCTGCCCTATCCATATGACTTGTTTACAACTATAAAACTAAAAGTTAATTTAGAAGTTAACAGCAAACAAAACTACAAAAATAGTATGAAAAACAATAACATTAATGTGAAATACTATATTGTTTGCTAAAACAAAATAACTATTCTCGCTGTGAATGTGATAATACAC
The DNA here is from genome assembly GCF_029215605.1 of Mirounga angustirostris. Classification (NCBI taxonomy): domain Eukaryota; kingdom Metazoa; phylum Chordata; class Mammalia; order Carnivora; family Phocidae; genus Mirounga; species Mirounga angustirostris. The sequence goes on along the minus strand of NW_026991711.1, from coordinate 9,574,540 downwards.
ATGCACATTTAAAGTTTGACACATCGGGTGCCTGGGTGGCTCAGTCGTTAAGTGTCTGCCTTCGGCTCAGGTCATGATCCCAGGGTCCTGGGATCGAGTCCCGCATCGGGCTCCCTGCTCCTTGGGAGCCTGCTTCTCCCTCTGCCTCTCTCTCTCTCTGTGTCTCTCATGAATAAATAAATAAAATCTTAAAAAAAATAAAAAAAATAAAGTTTGACATATCTATATATGCAATTTTCCCAACATTTTTCTCTGTTCTAACTCCTATGAAATCTCTACTGGGATGGAACATGCCTGGGTTATACATGGAATGTTGCATATATGGGCACACACCTGGGTTATACATGGCATGTGCATAGGGAACACATAGAAGCACACACTGGAGTCATACATGCAGTACACGTAAGAAGCATGTGCAGGCACAGGCCTGAGATACATGTGGAGGACAACTCCAGTCTTTCCCCCATTAACCTAGGAATAAATAAATAGCAGTCCTCATGTTAATCACAGGATCAACCCAATCGAAAATATGGGTAATAAAATTGCATGACTGAACTCCATTAGGACCCCCAGATAATCTGGAACATGCTTATATTACTTTTTTTAGACTATAATCAAAATGGAATTATAAAATTAATCATTTTCTTGAGGAACACTCGGGCACTGGGAAAACATTTATACATTCCTGTTTGAGGAATTCTAGTATCTATATCAGGACTTATGTCCAAATATTTTGAAAAGCTTTTTTTTATTAAATAGAATCCTAGAATTACTGATTTGAATAGAATCGCTGGGGTGCCTGAGTCCGGCCAGAACTGAGTTATTGATTTTTGTTGCTGACTCAGACCAACAGCATCGGCAACAGCATCCCTGGGTTGGGAGCTCAGGCATCTAATTTAGCCTAGTCTCCATCCTTGCCAGTTATCTTCTCTTTCTTAGCTTCTCTCTTTTCCACCTTAGTGCCCTGTCCTTGCTCTTCTTAAATACCACACTCATTTGGGACAAGCAAAACAGACACACCATTGAAACAGATTTGTTTCCATACAGACAACCCATTAAATAACTCCTCTGTGGAAGGAAAGCCACTGTTAGAGTCAGTTGCATAGCTAGAAATTCCAAATTCCCCTCCAAATATTTAAGACTGAGGCCTTTTCTCTTCTTTAACCACAAAACAATAAACCTCTAGGCTTGCTCACCTGCATAGGTTAACACAGAAAGTAATGGACATTCCACCTCTATTTGGTAGATGCTTACATAGCCTGCTCTTATACATATAGCTACGGTCTCCTAAGGGAAGCACAAAGAGAAATAGATACCCAACAAGCTGATCTACTGAATTTTCAGCAATTCATTCAATTAAACAAGTGCTTAAGTACCTGTGATCTGAAAAATATTGTGCAGTTTTGAGTTTTCTCTTTATATCAATGATAAAATAAAAGAACAAGATACCTAGGCTCCAAGTTTTATTCATACATCTCCTTTATTTAAAATATATATTGATCATTCATCATGATGTACTAGGCATTGTGTTGGGTTCAGTAAGAGATTAAAGAGAGGAAAGATTGCTTCTCAACTAAAGGGCAGGGACATGTGTTATGGATCAACTGGCATGTAACTTTAGACTGAAGAGGGAGAATAAAGAGAGCAAAAGGGGGCCTCTGGGTGGCTCAGTCAGTTAAGCATCCAACTCTTGATTTTGGCTCAGGTCATGATCTCGGGGTCTTGAGATCAAGCCCTGCGTCAGGCTCCGCACTGGGTGTGGATCCTCCTTAAGATTCTCTCTTTCCCTCTCCCTCTTCCCCTCCTTTCTACTCCCCACTCATGCTTTCTCTCTCTTAAAAAATAAAAAAATAAATAAAGAAGAGCAAAGAGAAAACAATATAGTATTGTGGTTAAGAATAAGAATATGGTCAACTGCAAAGATCTAAGTTCATGCTTCAGTTTTTTCATTTACTATCTGTGTAACCTTGGGAAATTATTTTACCTCCTCAAGCCATAATTTCCTTTTATGTGCCAGAAGGCTAAAAAGAAGTACTTCACAAATTGTTCCATTTTATTTTTGTTTTAAAGAATTAAATGAGATAAAAGTACAGTACCTGGCACAGAATTAGTGCTCAATTAAGGCTACCTGTTCTGATTATAATTATTATTTTAAATATTCTGGTATCAAAAATAGCATAAGAAAATGCACAGAGCCAGAAAATATAGAATGGAAATGGTAAGCATTCTCATTTGGTTGAAGTTTAGGTCTTAGAAGAAAAGTAGAGGCTGATAGTTTTGAAAAGTTGATTCTGGTCAAACTGAAAAACAGGCTGTGAAGTTTTTCTTCAAAAATGAAGGAGACATTATTACCAGATAAACTGAGATAATTCATTGCTCATAGAACTATCCTATAAGAAATACTAACAGTAGGGGCACCTGGGTGGCTCAGTAGGTTGAGCGACCGTCTCTTGGTTTCAGCTCAAGTCATAATCCCACGGGTTGTGGGATCAAGCCCCGTGCCAGGCTCTGCATTCAGCAGGGTGGGGAGTCTGCTTGAAGATTCTCTCCCTCTGCCCCTCTCCCCCACTCATTCTCTCTCTCAAGTAAATAAATAAATCTTAAAAAGAAAAAAAGAAATACTAACAGTCTTCCAGACTAAAATGAAAGGACACTAGACAACAAATAGAATCCACATGTAGAAATATTAAAAGTACCAGTAAAGGCAACCATATAGTTAAATATAAAAGACAATATAGACGTACTTTCAGTTTGTAACTTTTTCTCCTATTTGAAAGATAACTGCATAAGCCAACAGTTATAAAACTGTGTTGATGGATTTATGATATATAAATATTTGTACTTACAATGTACAAGAGCACAAAGAAGGGGGAGGGAATGGAGCTGTATAGCAGCACAGATTTTATGCTACTGACATTAAGTTGGTATTGACCCAAACTAGATCTTTGAGATAAGATGTTAATTGTAATCCCCAGATTAAACATTAAGAAAATAACTTTAAAATAGAATAAGAAACAATACTGAGTGGTGGGGGGGTGGGAGAGATGGGGTGGCTGGGTGATAGAAATTGGGGAGGGTATGTGCTATGGTGAGTGCTATGAATTGTGTAAGACTGTTGAATCACAGACCTCTACCTCTGAAACAAATGATACATTATATGTTAAAAAAAAAAAAAGAAGAAGAAGAAGATAGCAGGAGGGGAAGAATGAAGGGGGGCATTCGGAGGGGGAGACGAACCATGAGAGACTATGGACTCTGAGAAACAAACTCAGGGTTCTAGAGGGGAGGGGAGTGGGGGGATGGGTTAGCTTGGTGATGGGTATTAAAGAGGGCATGTTCTGCATGGAGCACTGGGTGTTATACGCAATGAATCATGGAACACTACATCAAAAACTAATGATGTAATGTATGGTGATTAACATAATATAATAATTAAAAAAAAAGAATAAAAAACAATAGAGGAATTAAAATGATATACAAGAAAAAATTTATTTAGCACAAAAGAAGACAGTAATGGAGAAACAAAGACAAAATAAGACATATAGAATACAAGTAGAAAAATGGCAGATGTAAAATCTACCTTATCAGTAATTGTATTAAATGTAAATAAAATAAACACTCTAATCAAAGGCAGAGATTGACAGAATAAACAAACATGACCCAATTACATACCGTACTGGAAATATGTTTTAGATTTAAGTCACACATAGTTTAAATATAAAAAGAGTGAAAAAGATATACCATGCAAACTGTAACAAAAAGACAGCTTAAAAGTGACTATATTACTAGCAGACAAAATACACTTTAAGATAAAAATTGTTATTAGAGACAAAGGACATTTTATAAGAATAAAATTGTCAATCCATCAAAGAGAGATAAAAATTATAGGTACATATGTACCTAACAACAGAGCCTGAAAACGCATGAAGCAAAACCTGACAGAATAGAAGGGAGAAAGAGACAATTCTGCAATAATAGTTGCTGATTTCTATAATAGAACAACTTGGCAAAAGAGCAACAAGAAAAAAAAGACTTGAATAACACTATAAAACAGCTAGATCCAACAGGCATACATAGAACAGTCCTTTTAAAAACATCAAAATACAAAATTTTCTCAGGTGCACATAGAACATTCCTCAGGATAGATTACATATTAGGTCATATATGCAATATTAGGCCATAAATGTAGTATATGCACATGACAGAATACTATTCAACTATAAAAAGGAATGAAATATATACATGCTACCACACGGATGAACCTTAAAAACATTATGCTAAGTGAAAGAAATCAGACAGAAAAGACCACACATTGCATGATTTCATTTAGATGCAATATCTACTGCAGGCAAATCCAGACAGAAAGCAGATTTCTGCTTTGCCAGGGCTGGGGGAATGAGCAGGAGAATAAAGAGTGACTGCTCACGGAAGAACGCGTTTCTTTTTGCAATGGTGAAAATTTTCTGGAATTAGGATGTTCACATGGTTTCATGAAAATAGTAAATGTTCCTGAATTACAGACTTTTGAAAGGGTGAAATCTATAGCATGCAAATTATATCTCATGTTAAAAAACATTGGGAGGAACTGAAAGGTTGGTTGATAAAAGAAAACATTAATTTGTTTATTGAAAAAATTAATTGTGTGTTTTACAATGGCAATAAGGACATAAATATGATGGTGATGATGATGATGATGATGATGATGATAGCTAAGATGAATTAACCTATACAAAAATTCTATGAAGCAGGTACTTTTTTTACCCCCAATTTTCAGATAAAGAACATCAAGTGTAGAGAGGCAAGGAAGTCTGTTAAAGTTATCCAGCTAGGAAAAAAAGTAGCAAAAATGAATTCAATCCCAGGTCCTTAGCCACTAGCAGTAATGATGTCCCTCCTTTTAAGATCGCATTTTACTGGTAGAAACAGACAAGTAGACATATAATAGCCATCAAATAGAAAGAAATCTGTAATGGAGAAAAGCGAATGGGGGCAACACAAAAGATAGTTCTGAGTTTCTCAGGCAGAAAGGGCAAGAACATTCCTGGCAGGTGACTAGAGAAACTGGGGTCCTACAGCAAGGATTTCAGACATTTTCTTGATGCCTTTTGGTATCTGTTCTCCCTCGCTATTGCCTTAACTTACGCACTCCCCCTACACACACACACACACACACACACACACACACAGAAGCATGACATAGGCAGTTTAGGTATTAGCTGAGCTTGTAATTATATAATCAGCTGACACACACATTGTAATAGGAATTGGTTTCTTACTCAGCTTGGTTTGAAGGCCATGGTTATATACTTTGTAGACAAGCCTTTAGGTACAGAGGCCTATCTCCTGAACATTTTGAACTCTTTCAAGTTCTTGTTTGAAAAGTTAATTGAAACTCATTTTTGACACAATTATTAGGAACCTGTGCAATAAACTACCATCCTTACCCTGAACAAAATATATATAAACTGCTCTTAAGGACATAAAAGGAAGAACACCAAGAGTCTACAGAGGCAATAGTCACTGTCTCAAGCACAGAAAGAACATCGCATTTGGATAATGATTTTTCTGATTAAATTTGTTGCAGACAGACAGAAGACAGAATTAGATCAGTAGTGAGTTTACAGAGTAGCATTATTGATGAGAAAGGAATTGAATCCACAAATGTCACTTTGGAGAGAGGAAGCAGGATGTATATGTCCTCTCTTAATAGATTAATTAGGATAAACTAAACAGCATGTTCAGAAAGTTTATAGGATTGGCAAATAATGTTTTGGTAAGGTCATTATAAGCCATTCAATGGCCGTTATGATGGTAATTTACAGCCATGACAATTGTCTAGACAAGAGAATTAAGACATTATTGGTTCCAATTTTAATTTGAAACAAAGCTAAACCGTATCATATTAAGTGTCCTGGTCTTGTGGCCTCTAGCCACCGGCTGCAAATGTTAAACTCATTTGCTGTTTTTCCCAGAACAGCTAACGGGACTGGGCAGAGGCAGGAGAAAGAAATGAGTCAATTGTAAAGATACTTGAATTCAAGAAAAGAGACTCAGGGAAGAAGAAAGATCCTTCCTGCACAGCAGTATTTTCCAAACAGCAGGGTTCTCAGATGGCCTGATAGTGAAGAACATCCCATAAACAGCCTCCCATAAAGAGAGGGGTAGGTGTTTCTCTTTGAAAAAAGTCCATAGCTGAGCACAAGACTCTGTTTCTCCTGCCCTAATGACTTAACCTTAAAGCAAGGTGGAGTTTAGTGATCTCAATGAATAAGGAAGAAAATAGAAGGGAAAGACCCATTACTGTGAGTGGGATCTGGTAGGACAATTCCTCAGGATCACAGTTAGGGGTAAAGGATTGTTAGACCTGCTATTCATTTGCATTTGATAGCAAGTTAACCTCATGTAGTTTTCCTATTGAAGTTTTATTACACTCTCTAAGGCAACTACCTCTGAACACTTCCCTATTGGTCCTTCTATAGTGGATATGAGGTCAGAGTTAGAGGTAGAACATTTCAGAATCACCCATAGGGTCTGCTGTCAAGATCCACCCATAGCTTTACCCCTTCACACTGGAGGGTGTCCTGGCTTGGAGAGAGCAACATGAGGTTTAGATAGGGTCGTGCCTTCTCCTAAGACCTTGGCCAAGTCACTCTACTCTACTGGCCCTCAGTTTCTTTATCTGTAAAAGGAGGAAGGTAAACTTACACCTTCAGAATTCTGCAGTTTTAGATGCCCCTTCCATATGAAATCAATTCTTCATTTCCTTTAAAATCAATCAATAAAATATAAATATTTATTTATAGATACTTATATATTTATCTATGTGTTATATATAATAAAATAATGTTTATACATAATAAAACAAATGTCAATTTAAGTGTACTTATTTTACATACAGAGCAGAGCAAACACAGATGTACTATATACACAAAATATATTCTCATAGGGGTGTTTTCAAGCAGTCTCGAAACAGCCCATACAAAGTAGTTTTAGATCAGTACAAAATTATTTTCGATTTATCAGAATCAAAAGATAGAAAAGCCTCCTGACACACAGTAGCCCACTCCTGACTAAGGCGGCATTTAGCCATGGGAAAACTCTGACTGAATAGGAACCAACATCGGAAACATACTGTCTCCGCAGAAATGGCCTCAGAAATGGTGGTGAGATAAACCACGTTTTCTCCCACTTGTCCACCTTCACCTTCTCTTTGTTGGGGACCAACTCGTACCTGCTTCCCCAGCCTTCCTGGCCACCCACACGCTCTGACGCGGAGCTGCCATCTTCTGATTCTCAGTCACACTCTCTTCCAGGAAGGTTCTTCCTCTACCTCACCCATTGAAAGTTGACCATGGCAGCAGCAAACCCCTGTGCTTCCATTAGACACCAACAGGAGCCAAGGCACAGTGCTAGACAAGAATCAAAGGAATAAACAATCTTCTGAGGCTGCGGTCTGTCATCCCAACTGGAAGAGGAAGTGAGACTACCATGGTAGGTAAGGTACCTTCCAACTGTATAATTCTAAGACAAATCAGTCCCCACCGATGCAAAAATATAACACATATAAAATTTAATCATAGCCTTCTAGGGAATATTACCCAGCTACTGTTAATAATTCAAAGAGTGGATATTTCAGGCTTGTGGGCTTTTCTACTTCCACCATTATATTCTCTTGGCAGCTGCCTATTCCTCAAATTGCCTTTAGGAAGCCGAAGGCGACTGAACTGCAATATGCAGCCAGGCTATTCATGCTGAAATTGAACAGAGCCTACTTCTGAGTGGGGAAATGGGGGTGTGGCAATTTCAGTTCCTTCTTCTGACGACCGGAGGAGATTTCTGCTCTGCCCAGCAAATTCTATATCCTTTTGGACTTTCTTAAATATTGCTCCTGGTATTGACTGTCATTTATATATTGAGAGGAAAATCTGCCAAAGTAATTTGACTATTCAAATGCTTTAAAGAATCATTAAAATACTGACCCTGTAGGATGAGAGGAGCCTCCCCACCCTTACTTGACGCCTTCCTCCTGCAGTCTTTGACATAGCTACTAGACATCCTCAGCCTTACCACAGGGACTAGATGTTTGAACTCACTGAGCAAATGGAAAGCACTTACCCTTCACTCTTTGCCAAACTCTAAAGTTACCTCAGTGAAGCCCCAAATTACCCTCTTATATCTAAATGTCACAAGAGTGACAAAGGTCTTGAAATATACAAGGAACTGGCTCAAGAACAGAAACACTATTATTCCATTTACTACCTATCTCTTAAGATTTGTAAAGATGTGTAGCAGTTGTCTGTTTTAAAACCCTTGCATCCATTCGAATTAAAATAAATCTTATCCACAGAGAAGGCAGGTATTGGTTGCTTATTAGTTAGAATAGTCTAGTACCTTCATTTATTAGAGTGTTGTTCCTTCAAAAAAATAAAACACTCATACAATGTCATCTTTTTAAATCTTATCTCCTGCAATTTTACCTTTAATAATAATTACAAATATATATCTAATAGTTCATGATCATTTTCTAAATGCCAGGTCTGGGTTAAGATTAGCTTTGTCTGTATTATTTCCTTTATCTTCAAAACAACCAATGAAGCAAGAACTAGTACGACTTGGTGAAGATAAACAACTGGCCCAGGTCACAAAGCTGGTTAGTGGGAGAGCTAGAATCCCGATCTTTAATGACTACCTGATGGATTACCAGTCCTTCAAAAGGGTCCTTATTATCCAGCCTTGTTTTTTTTTTCCACCTTTGCCCATTGGCATTTCATTCCTGGAGGAGCCAGAAGTCCTATAACTCATCTCTCTGACTCCATGCTGTAACCTATTCCACAGTCTCCCCATAATCCTCCTACAGTGTTGATTTCATCCTGCACCATATTATACTCACTCATGTAACCCAATCCTTCAGAAAAAATCCAAACTCACACGCTGTTCACATTCAGACCCCGTGTGCCAAAACAATAGATCTTACTATTTCCATGTAAAAACACTGAGTAAGCTTCTTTCTTTTTTCCCAAAACCACATTCCAAGACCTAGTGCATGCTCCTCTCCCTGCTTGAGATCCCTTTCCTTCTGCACTGGCCAAGGTTCTCAAGCCCTACTTCCTCCAAGAAACTTTCCACATAATTTAGCAGTTATATTATACTTTGGGGACTCGTCTTTACACTAGCCTAGGAAAATAATTTCTGCTTCGATAGAAAGACCACAGGGCTGGGAATCCAGAGACCTATGCTGAAATCCTAGTTTTTGTGATTTTACTTAATATCATGTAGCCTCAGGGTTTGCATTTATGATGCGGAGTCATTACTCTGTGTCACAGGGTTGCTATAAGGATTAAAATGAAATTATAAATACACATATATATGTGTGTGTCATATATATACGACTTATATATGAATATACATATGCTTCTGTACACACACAAATAATAGTTTTGAAAACTATAAAATGCTCTGAAGAGGTAAAGAAGCATTACTGTGTCTTAACTGGTATATAGAGATAGAAAGAGATGGAGAGATAAATCGATCTTAGATTCCTAGAGGGTGGCAGTCTTTTTTGTTGATATCCTTCTCAGGTTCTAGCATAAGGCTATATAAAGAATGCTCAGCAAATACTTGAATAAGAATTTTTCTCAGACCCTAGGGAGAAATCACTATTCCCATATTACACAATAGGAATATGTAAAGGCTAGAGAAGTACATCAGCGACCAGCCAACTAGTCTGTGGCAAATGTGGATCTAATTCTCATTTGAGATTTTTTTTCCCCAACCAAGCTCTTCCGTCAGCTTTTTCCTTGATGAATCGGACTTCATTTTTACTAATGACATTCAGAGAATGTACTTGCTGTTTGTGGATAACACCAAGTGGGTGGAGTGTCAACTACACTTGGAGAGTGTCATTGTAATTCAAAACAATCCTGACAACTTGAAGATATGGGCACATACAAACAACAGCATTGAGAAGACCACACATTTAAAAAAAAAAAAAGATTAATGTCTTCTTTATTGAGTCTCCTCAAAAGGGGAAAACTGAAATTTCAGAACCAGCAGACAATCTCTCCATGTTAGTAAATATTACTTAGGAACCTTTGACTCCATGTCTATTTTAAGATCCTCCAACCTGACAAACAGAGAGCATATGGAGAGGTTTGGAAGAGAATAACAGCCAGACCTAATGGACTGGTAAACTATGTTGTCGAATATACACAGTTCTCAGGTAAAGAAGAGAAAAGGTCTAATTATACAGAAAAAGAAAAGCAGCAACCGTCTTTTTCATATCCTTCCAGAAGACTCTCTGAGGTATAATTCCATGATTTTTTAAAGTATTTTTTAAGATGTTATTTATTTAAGAGAGAGAGAGAGAGAGCATGAGTGGGGGGAAGAGGAAGAGGAAGAAGCAGGAAGTCCTACTGGGGGCTCGATCCCAGGACCCTGAGTGATGACCTGAGCTGAAGGCAGATGCTTAACTTCCTGAGCCACCCAGGCACCCCTGACTCCACGATTTTAAATCCTCAGTTGTACCATTGAACATCCCTCCCGGGGCAGACAATGAAATCTCTTGGAACACATGCAACTAATTGTTTAGCAAAAGCTTAGAGGACGCTACATGGATGGTCCAGAGGTCGAATAGTGAGTGACTGAGCATGATTCATTAGACAAAGTGGAGAAGAGAGTGGGGAAAAAACATTTTAAAAAAATTAAGCTGGCATGGTTGTGATCCTGAAGCTGAAGAGAATACTGGGGGCAAGGATCCAGAGAGAAGTGAGGATTGGAAACTAAAAAGTAGCACTTCCCTATTTCCGCCACTGGGGACAGACAGCAACACCTGCACCTCCTCTGAGCCAGTGTCCCGGGAAAGTTTATCACCATCCTTTTTGGTCTAAAGAGTCAACAAGTGCGCAGATATTGACCAGTGGGGGCATGTGGATGCTGGTAAGATTTGTTCTCACTCACCTACAGGGAAAGGAATCTCGTTAGCAAGAAGCAAGGTTATGATATTTCATATGGGTTCTGGGAATGTGATGTCTGAGGGTGACAGCCAGGGGGCAGAAGGAGGAATTACAGAAGTTGTAGAATCAACACTAGTCTGTTGTTAATATTACATAGAAACCATTCTTTCTATGCCACACTATATTCTGCTGTATTGGGAAGAAAATCCTTTTAAACTGCTTCCCAGAATTAAACTTTATCATCCTAGCAGTATCGCTGTTGCTGACTTCACAATCTTCCTAGTAAGGGCAAACTCATCTTGGAAAAGGTCTGACCCCGGTGTTTTTAGAGTTATTGTTTTTCACTTGTAATACAAGTGCTATCCTTAAGCAATAGACAATTTGGCAAAATCTCCATTTCTGAATTCATGGTACTACCCTAACCACTGGCACCAAAAGGGCTCAGAGTCAGAATACTGCAATGCTGGTATTTTTTTTCATGTGCTGCCCCAGATTATCTGAGAGGTGGAGAATGAAGAAAAGAGCCAATGGGTCTCTTTGTCAGAGCTTTGGAAGGGAGTACTCACCCAAACGTTACTGCAGACGTCTCTGAATGCCTTCAATCTCAGTATAGCTAATTAATAACCAGATAAGGATTTCCCTAAGTGTATCCAAGGCTGAGATAGAGTCTGTATAGGAGGCCCTATTCCAGCATGCTTACAAAGAGCTGCAACCAAAATAATCCTAAGCACAGAGCAAATTCTACTTTGGTTTGACATTGTAATACAGCATGCATTTTCCTTTGCTTTCATAGCAGTATATTTGCCTTCTCAATTCTGTTTTGTGTAAACGAGTACTGTAAAAAATCAGTTTGTATTTCCCAAGAATGTGTCAACAACTAATGAAATGAGGCAGTCCCCAAAAGGTCTGGGTGGTGACAAAAAAAAATCTTTTACATATATATTTATAAATCCCAAATTGAATGACATATATGCAAATTTTTGGTATAATTTTCATAAGAAAAAATAAAATCCTGAATAACTCTGGGAAGATATCAAAGCAACTACAGAGTTGCCTCTGGAGAAAGGCACTGGGAGACTCTTCTCACATACTTGAGTTTCAGTTTATTAGTGTGCATCTATTACCTCCGAAATATATAATTCTTTGATTTGCATAAAGAATGAAACCAATGAGAGAACATTGGAATTAAATCATACTTATACTTCTCAAATCTCGGATGCTTATATTAAAAAATAAAACTCTCCTGAAACAATTCATTTTAAACATTCTTCCACTTTGCTTCATGAAGCCTAAATTTTTTCTTGTGGAATTAGGATGCAATTCCTTATTTTTTTCCCTCCTAATTAACACAAGTTTTGACACCAATTTGTAAATACAATTTAACTTAATGTGACCACTTGCCCCTCCCCCGTTAAGTTTTAGACAATTGGAAACAACTGCTAATTAAAGCTTGTTACCTACTGTGCACTTTTCACTTAATTAGATAGGTAGCTTCTGTCAGAACAACCAGCTTACATTGTGCTCAGTGGAAAAGACCATGTAGTCAGGTACTGTAGAAGGGTGAGCCCGGCAGAACATGGGTTTTGATTGTGTCCTCCAATTAAAACTTTTCAATTAGAACAGGGCAAATTAAATCAATGGCAACAGTAATCAAAACTGGGCTTGGACTCAGCTTTCAAATTCCATCAGGTTCTATAGGACCAAGGTAAAGTAGGGAGGTAGGTACTTTTTGCGCACTCTACCCCTTGTTGCACTACCTTATGGTTGTCCCCAAACAGTTTTTCTTAGCTCATTTAGTTCCATTTTCTCAGGAGATAGGCACCCTCCCCTCCCATTCCCAATATCTTGGTTAAGATTTGGGCTGGATGGGGGCACCTGGGTGGCTCAGTCGTGAAGCGTCTGCCTTCGGCTCAGGTCATGGTCCCGGGGTCCTGGGATCAAGCCCCGCATCGGGCTCCCTGCTCCGTGGGAAGCCTGCTTCTCCCTCTCCCACTCCCCCTGCTTGTGTTCCCCCTCTGCCTGTCTCTCTCTGTCAAATAAATAAAATCTTTAAAAAAAAAAAAAAGATTAAAAAAAAAAAGATTTGGGCTGGATGAATGGAGCCACCTCACCTCCCCGCCCACCCCCCCAATACAACCACCACCTCTCTGCACCCTGCCTCACTTTAGGGGTCAGGAAAACACAGGAAAATAGGAATCAGGATAGAACAAGTTGGGCATGGCACCATCCATTTGGTTGGTGCAGACTCAAATATTTTTTATTCATCTGGGGGAGAGGTGTCTTTATAATAAAACTGAGGGCAGGAAAGGGATGAATATATTTTCAGCATAACAAAGCCATCGGATGTATCACAAGGAGCACAATTAAAGTCATGTTAACATGAGGCAATAAAGCAGATAATGTAGGCGTGTCCTACAGAAAACAATTCAAGGTCTGGGTGCAAGGTAGGTTGGTGTTGCATTTCATGGATAAACTGATGCAGATCAGATTGGAAGTATTCACCTTCTCTGCACACACTCACTCCAGCCCCATTGTGAAGACAGGAACAGAATAGCTTTCTTCCCTTCTGCTTATGGAGCCAGCAGAAACCGAGAGAAAGGCTTTGGTTGTGGTATTGTCTACGTGTCTGTGTGTGCACACAAGTGCACGTGTGCTAACTCGAGCTAATTAACCTCTCTGAGCATTGGTTTTCCCATCTATAAAATGGGAATTATTTCTAATAGTGACCTTACAGAACTGATGGAATGACTAAATGAGATGCTAGGTGTAAAATGCTTGGCAGAAAACATAAAAACTGTTACTATTATCATAGCTAATGAAAAGCTATGATACTTAGAGGTATTATACATAGACATTAGACACTATATATGTATAACATATTATGCTGTGAGAGATACAAAGTATAATGTATGGTCCCTGATCCCAATTTACCTTCAAAGTGTAGAGGGGGAGGAATTTATAAGACACAGCAAGAAACTGGTGACTTGAGCTTTATTTTCCAGAGAGAAAGAGTCTCCCCAAATGGGTGATGCTGAATTGGAAATGATCTTCAGAAAGAAAGAAAATATTACCATCTCTTCCCCAAGTAAGTTGGGAGACAAAAGGAGACCTTCAGAAACAATCCACCTAAAGTGCTTCCATGATCCAGTGAGTCTATAAAAAAACTGAAGGAACATATCCAAAATGGGAAGTAGAAAGTGGGTACCTAGCAATCTGAGACTAGCACACTCATGTTGGAGGTAGTGAGGATTATCCCCCACTAGGCTATCTTGCTGGAGATCCATGGACCCCTCCCTAAGACTTTGCTTCCCCACCGAAAGTAGCTAAAGAATCTACCTGTGGCTGCTACAAAGGTTACAGCATAAATTCATTTAGGTGTTAGAATGAAAATAAGGCATTTAACTAATTCACACCAGTAAAGAGTCAAGATACATACACACACACAGAGAGACCACACACATGACTATATGGTCTTTACTTTTTCAAAGAGGATGTGGCTAGACCAAAAGAATTCATATTTTCTGTCATTTCAGGTAGGATGGAAGAACTATTTGGGGCATTGTCTTAAATTGTACCACAAACTACCTAAATGTCAATAATTCATTAAAGCTGCATATGATAAAATGTTCAGAAACAAATCTCCAATACTTCGGATTCACTTTTTCCTAATTCAGTTAATGTGAAGACTTCTAAGATGCCAGGAAAATTGTCAGAAGACAATCATCAAAGAAAGCAAGCAAACTGACCTCTTTCCAGACTACTATGATTATCCAAAAAATGGGGAGAGGTAGGCTTCAAATTATTTTAGTAACCTTCTCCAAAAGAAACAGAGATTCAAAATAACTGGAAAACATTCGGGCTGGAATTAAAATAACAAGGGCAACAACAACAGTTTTGGCAATATTCTTCCTTAAGAAAGAAAAGAGAGTCCAGTTTTATAAAAACTTAGTGCTCATAGACCTAGAACAAAATTTTCTTTGGTGGGATTGTGCCTTTGCTTTATGGAGAAGAAAAATGTCTTTTTCTGTTGTCTCCACTAAGGACTCTCACTTCACTAAAACTTTAATTTGTAAGACAAGTTCCAAGCTGAGTGTAGCATTTGAGCAACATGAAAGCAATTCCTCCCTACTCAGTTGGTCAACATAGAGCCACTGAGAAGCAGTGCCGTTGGACGGTCAACAGGAGAAAGACAAGAATCCCTGCGCTTCGATCCTTTCTCCTCGTTCACCATCCAATGCGCCATCAGAAACCAGGGCTGGCAAACACTCTGAGATCCTGGAACTGGTAAGACACGAATCAAGGATCACTCACTTCAAAATAAAATGCCTGGATGTGCAAAAGGGTCTTTATTTTTTGCGTGCTATTTTCTTGTCTAATTCTCCTATCCCTGGAGTCAGTACATGATGTCATTCTTCCATAAAAACAGTCATTAGAGCTTTTAAAAATATACATATTAACAGATCACACACTCCTATCAGTTTATCTTGTGAATATCATAAATATCATGCACACAACAGATGGAAATGATATAAACAGCAAAATTCTGCATTATTCATGAACTGTAGTGAGCTTTTCCCTAGGCTCCATGCTACTGAGGAGTAAGTGTATGTTTGTATATGTTCCCTGTTCGAAATGGAGTCTTTAACAACAACATAGCTTTTATTGGGGCACTTTACATTTGAGCTTTATTAAATTATTAAGTTTGAGCATATAGCACACTCCAGTTCATCCTACTTTGCACATCAGAATGAAAACAGATAATCCAAGACATAACCAAAATATTTTTGGTCATTAGGAAAACATCAAGGAGAGTATTTATTAAGGGTGGGTCATATTTTCAACAGCTGTCCTCCTGTTGAATAGAAATATTTCAGACCACAAACACCACAGAAAAGATACTCCCAGAAATAACCACAATAAGTGACATAAGCCCACTGTATCATTTCCACCCAAAATAGAGTGATTTTTTTTTTTACTTCCTTCTGCAGAATAGCACCCTTGATGTGCAAGTTAATGAGTGTATGTTATGCCGTGGGTTTCCTGGGAACAGACTTGGAGAAGGAGAGAGGGAAGTGGAACTGGAGCATCGTTCCCAGAAGTACACCTGCAAGGATAGGAGAAAGGCAGGATGGGGCAGAACGGAAAGCAAGTCGTCCATATAGTTACTCCAAAAGCCTCAGGTCCCTTCTACAGGAGGTTCTAGAACTGGGATGACCCTGCAGATGTGCCCCAGGTGAAGCACGACTTGGTACCTCTGCACCAGGTGGACATTGGCAGCCGCTCTGCAGGCTTAACTTGGGCCAGCCAGTTCCCGGTGGGGTGACTACAAGTCCCACTGAGGGGTACGGCCATGAGCCCTCAGTGGCCCATGTTGCCAGCAGCTGAGGAGGGTACTTCTGACCCAAAGGAGTGATCTATGAAGAACAGTTCAGTATCACCTACAAAGGGGATTTTTCATTATAATAAGCACCACCACATCGGACTTCAAACGATAGCGATCTTGATTCAAACTTTTATTTATTTTTTTAAAGATTTTATTTATTTATTTATTTGACAGAAAGAGAGAGAGCACACAAGCAGGCAGAGCGGCAGAGGGAAAGGGAGAAGCAGGCTCCCTGCTGAGCAGAGAGCCCAACGGGGCTGGATCCCAGGACCCTGGGATCGTGACCTGAGCCGAAGGCAGATGCTTAACTGACTGAGCCACCCAGGTGCCCCTTGATTCAAACTTTTAAGACCTAACATACTTTTTAAGGATGCCTAGCCAATGAACAAGAGTCTACTAACCAGGAGAGAATAAACAATTTTAAAACTAAATAAAAAGAAGAGAGGAAGGATAAATAAATCTTTTCTTACCAATTCATTTATATGAACAAGTGTTCTCAGCACTTAAAACTATAAAAATGAGAATTGACACTGAACCTTTTCTCATTCTAACAATAAGTAACATTCACCCCAGACACATGAACTGATTGAGATTTTTTAACACCCCATCCATTTCATTAAGACACGCATTTTAATATAACTTTAGTTTTTATGTTTATTAATCATCAAATCTATAAATTGTTGTTTTGATCAATAATTCTAGTGAGAGCCCAATTTAGAAAATTATATTTTTAAGTGATATAATATAATATTGTCATTATAGAAAGTTATGAAAGCCTGAAGAATAGGAGAATTTCAAGCATGGATATGTTACTTTTAGTTCTGCAAGAGAAGTTAAATGGAAATATGAGCTCATGGAGGAAAGAAAGTAATGGAAAATTTCTATATGTCAAAGCAGAACTTGTTCATGTATTTTTTAAATGGAAAATGGTGATTAACAAATCACTAGTTTCCAGATATGATCATTACTCTAAAAGGAGTACTGTTGTACTTTTATTTTTAAATGAAAATATATAAAATCAATTTAAAATTACATACTTTACAACTATGATATAAAATTTAGGCTTCATTAGAAAATGTGCAAGGAACAGACAGATTCTCAAAATTTTTGAGGTAAGCAGTATGGAGGAAGCAAAAGAATTTAGAGTCTCTCCCAACTTTTAGCTACTCATAATTATTTCCCCACAGGCCTGAAACTATTGCTTATGTAGCACCTGAGAACTACCAAACAGAAACATGTTTAATTAAATGTCCAGGAAGCATTTTGAGAATCCTACTCAGCACAGTAAAGGAGTGAAAACTGATCATATCCAAAACCATCTAGGAGAGATTGTCACTGAAAAATAAAGGCTTTGCAAGGTAGACAAAAATCCAACTGGGCTAAATTAAGAAGGCCAAATGGTGCATTGTATTGAGTTCAAACAATCATATTCAGCTTCTCAACCATGTTGTAATCCCAGTTCGGGGTTTTTTATTGTCATCAGGCAACTCTTGGTTTAGAAGGTGAAGAACCTCTTGGGGAAACGGTGGAGCCCTTGGTAAATGGAACTTCCCACCAGAGCTAGCTACCTTGTTTATTTCTCTTACATCCTTCCTCCCTTCATTTTCTCCTTTTCCTTCTTATTCTGTCTCCTCCTTCTCCCCTTCCTCCTCCTTCTCTTACACACTCTCAAGACCCCTATCTCATTAAAAAAGAAAAGATTGTGATTATAATGCAAGATGAGCAACATAAAAATCACCCATTATTTTGTCAACATGAAAGACAGATTGGCCAAAGTAACTTTACAGCAAGAGAGGATGTATCAACAACACACTCTGATAAGTCTCTTAATATCCTTACACATACCCATCTCTCAAAACACTAATTACATATAAACAGTATATGTGTGATTTACCTCCAGTCTTATCTATTAAAACATCTTAAAAATGCCTTGCTGGATTGCATACCTGTGTGTTCCCCTCATCCTGATCAGAATTTCTATGTTAAGATGACTCCTTTAAATTATTTTCCAAGATTGTTTTGGTTCCTGCCCTTTTAGTTTGAAACCAATCGGATTTGTAATTCAATTACTTCCAAAATTTTTTGAAATCGGAATTAAGGAAAAACCCACAATGTTGGCAGATCTGCCCTGCTTAGTACCTCTTTTGCCACTTGGTTGCAGCAAGCCCATTCTGCATCCACTGTGTGCCAGGCACCGGCTAGGGCCAGAGGAAGGCTGGCTTGCAAATCTACTTTAAAATGTAATTTTGTTTAGTAATTTTTCTATAAACTTTGTTTCCTCTTTTAAATGTTAATACCAAAAGAGTTTTAAGATCAGGGATGTGAGGGCGCCTGGGTGGCTCAGTTGGTTGGGCGACTGCCTTCGGCTCAGGTCATGATCCTGGAGTCCCAGGATCGAGTCCCGCATTGGGCTCCCTGCTTGGCGGGGAGTCTGCTTCTCCCTCTGACCCTCCTCCCTCTCATGCTCTCTGTCTCTCATTCTCTCTCTCTCTCAAATAAATAAATAAAATCTTTAAAAAAAAAGATCAGGGATGTGACACAGGACTCTGTTCTTACCGCAGAACAATTTACTGAATGGAGCCAAGAAGGTGGAAGAGAAGCATCTCAGGGGGTCACCAGCTGGGGGTGTATTTTAGACCGGTTTTCATAAAAAGGCTTTCGATTTTGAGACTTACTTTTGTTATTAATGCCTCTTAGTTCAATTTGGCATGCATGTAAGTTTGCCCTATTTTTTCCTACTTCAATCCTAAATTCCTGTTTCATTAAGTCAAATGCTCTGATTTTGCTTAGTTTCCCTTTTCACAGTTGCTCAGATGTTTTCTGAGCGAGCATTTAGGGCCCCTTAATTTACAGGTCTCCTCTTATTAGAAGACATCAGGGGTGAACAGATGGCCCTAACTTTGATTCCCCAACTGGCTCCATGATGCGCCTCCCGAAGATCAGCCTTTGTGCGTTTTAGTCCACGCCAGTTCCCACTGACTCTCTTCTCCGAAGTTCCAGGCCTCCTCCAAAGCTGTTGTTGTTGGTTATTTAATATCATGTGCATTTCTTAAACCGCTAATGGAGGTCAATCTGTTTCCCAAGCCAGAGGCCAAGGGAAGAAGAGTCTCTGGCCTGCACAGATCCATTGCACACAGTCAAGTCTAAAATGCAATAGTCCTGAAATTTGCTGAAGGGAACGGAAAGCATCCCCGAACCTGGATCCAGCCTCCTCAGAGCTGGGCAGTGCTGCACCCCCTCAGTGGTGCTCTCCATCTGATAGGGTTATTTTGGCATGTGCCTTTCTCTGCTACCAGACCTTTAACCTTCTTGAAGTCACAGGCCATATCTTCCTTGTCTTTCTCTGCACCACGTTATAGCTACAAGTGAAGTACTCTGGGCACAGCTTTCAAAATATGCGCTGGATGAAGAAAACAGCAAATCATGATTCTGACATTATTATCAAATGAACAAGAATGAATTCCAAGACAGACAATCGGGAGGAAAAAAAAACTATCTTTCGCCTCAAAATGAACAGGTCTCCTGAAAAGTATACGTATTGCAACACATGTTAGTGTAGTTGAAGCAAGACGGGCTTGTGCCAGTACCATTGGGCACGGATCTCAAAAAACTGTGCCCAGGTAAAAGTCTTTATTCTAAGCAGGTAGAAACCCAAATAAAGTCTGCACCTCTACTCCCCTCCCCCACAGTGTAAAACACTCTTAGCTTTCCATGAAAGGGACAGAGAAGTAAACTGAATATTCCCAGCTGTCAGCTTTTTTTTTAACATATTATTGCAACTGCCATTTTTAAAATTATTCAACACCTTGAAGGAAATAGTGACAAAGATGGAGATTTCTTAGAAAAGCGCTCTGAAGCAGCCTGCTAAGCAGGAGGCTCAGGCCTGCAGCCAGCATTCACCCAGCCTGCTTTGCAATTTAAGGATCAGTATACATTAAATGAAGTGAACTGCCTGGGGAATTCAGCCATTACCTTTTTTTACAAACAGCATAAATATTAACAGAGCTTTACTTCATTTCCATTCAAGAGTACTACATGTTAATAGAGAAATCACATTGGGGAAAATATGCATGGAAGTGTTTAGAAACTTGTGCTTAGAAAATAACATCATTCCTTCTAGAACGTTCCTTTTGCTTGTGAATCTTAAAACACCGTGCATTCCCCAGCTATTGGCAGGGCTGGGAATAGGATCAAAATAGCATTTACATGGTAAATGAAAGAAATGTCATGGAGCATATATGTCAAGTTGATTTTCAGGGGGTCTGTGAAAAAATCCTTAAGTGACTTTATTTTTTTAAGATTTTATTTATTTATTTGACAGAGAGAGACACAGCAAGAGAGGGAACACAAGCAGGGGGAGTGGGAGAGGGAGAAGCAGACTTCCTGCAGAGCAGGGAGCCCGATGCGAGGCTCGATTCCAGAACCCTAGGATCATGACCTGAGCCGAAGGCAGACGCTTAACGACTGAGCCACCCAGGCGCCCCCATCAAGTGAAGAATCTGTTGGAGTAACTGCCAATAAATCAGGGACGAAAGGAGAAAGTCTTTTGGAAACCCTGAAATATTGTTCATATTCAATAATTATTATTGTTGTCAATGTTAATGAAAAGAGCAATAAATCAGGACAGCATTAATGAGTGAGAATAGACTCAACAATTTAAATGGAATCATTCTTACTTGCCTTCCCAAATAAGAAACTTCAGCAGCATCTGCTTCTGCCTGCCAGACAGCCAAGCCAACTCAGAGAACACTCCTGTCTCTAAACAAATTCGTAGGTAGTTGAGCTTCTTTAGACTGTACTAATGAAGAACAGCCAATAGTCTTCCCATCTCCTTGAATTAGAAGGCATTTCAGGCTATGGAGCCAATAGGCATTGTTCAGGATGTCCCAGCCTCAGAAAGGGTGAAAGCCTTTCACCTGAGAAAGCCTTCAGATGAGAATTCATATCATTACTCCGAGTCAGGTCCTATAGACAAGATGCCTCTCTCCTGAAATGACTCATAAACTGGGAAACAAGCATTGAGTCCATAATGGCAGAATGGTCTTTGGCCTTGACCTAGCCTTTGCCTTCACTGTCTTGAGTTGCACTGCATAACTTCTAAATTTTGACTTAGTTGCACTTGGCAAGATTAACAAGTTTGCCCTAATGTTGCCTCCTTTGAAAGACCCTTCCACTTTCTCCACTTGCTCATTAATTCCCTTCCTTTGCCATTAATTATTTACAATCTAATGATGAAGTAATGTCATTAGAAAAGGTTGTGTTTATTCTGAAGTCATGATTGAGAGTCATTTCATTGTCTCTTTTTTAATTCTTAATTTGAAGATTTGATCCACCATTTTAAGATTCAGAAGCTTAAAAAAGTTAGGTTTCATTTCCTATGGGTAAGTCGTTGGGTAGCCCCAAGATGGGTCCACAATCTTCCATAAAATTATAAGAACAAATTAGTCATCACACAGAAAACATGACAACGCACCATTATGTTCATTAAGTCCATCCTTCACGATCTCCGAATATCATTTAGTTTGAGGCCTCAGCACTCCCTGGCAAAGTCAGGTAACCATCTTGAATGGTCTCCTCCCACTGAGTTGTTACTAAGTTCATTATTTATAATGCATTATTTCTAGATCAGGAATACCCAGCTGGGAGTCTTTTCTCCTTTTTCCCCAGGGAACATTTTGGCTACTGCTGAAGACCCCTTTGATTGTCACAACTGGAGGACTGCTACTGGCATGTAGTGGGTAGAGGCGGGGGCTGCCGCTCAATATCCTACAATTCACAGGACAGCCCCCAGACAAAGCATTCTCCAGCCCAAAATGTCAATAGCGTCAAGCTTAAGAAAGCCCATTCTAGATATTATCTCTTGCCTGCCTTGTTCATATTTGTTGTGAAAAAGACTATTTTACTCATCAGCCTGAAGAGTTCCCATAAATCCTGAAAGAATGACTCACTTATAAATAAAGGAGTGGGAAACAGATACACTCTGTGGTGGGAACTGAATGTCACCACCCACATTCTGTGAAGGAGAGGCATATCACTATTCACTCTTCTAGGAAAATTAAGTTTAAAATTTCACAATTTACTTCTTTTTGGTTCATATGCAAATTATAATGTACTAAAAATGGGAGACACTGACAGGTTAATTGCTCCCACTCCTCTGGTCCAGCTGCACAGAACTCACAGAACTGATGCTGAGGAATCACAGAGCAGGAAAAGGGCATCCGAGAGGGTCAACGTGCTCCCTATGGTGGGTGCATCATTGGCACCTTGAGTGTTGAGTTAGAATGACTGATAATATAACACATGTATTTAACCTTCACTGATTTGATTCCAGCTCTTTAAAATAGTCTTTTAAGAAGCTGGTACTGCTTTTACTCCTTCATTTTTTCTCTGTAATTCTTAAAGATAAAATATAAATCCAACATATGTTTCAGGCATATTGGCTCAGAACTCCAAAAAAGGTAAAAAGAACTCTCCCAGACAGCCAGTGTTCTCAAATAAAAATCATCTCCAGTCCCCATGCCTGCACTGAGCCTTTCTAGTTACACGATATTTGGCCTTGATGTCGAGATTAAACCACCACACATTTATATTAGCCCTGAGTCCTTTCCTTGTGGCCAACATATTTATCATCAATGCTACCATCCATATTTAGGCTATTTACATAATTTTGATTAGAACATTTTGTATCCTTCTTGAGATAATGAGCTTTTCAAAAGCAAACTTAGTTTTTGAATCATCTCAAACTCTGCTTTTTCAAGCACAGGGTTATATATACAATACTCAACACATGTTAGTTGATCATTTTTATTTCTGAGTGGAAAGGCAATAGGGATGCTATGTACATTACTTTAGCCACAAGTCTCCTCTTCTAAAAGCACTGTTCTTTTTTTTTTTTTTAAAGATTTTATTTATTTATTTGACAGAGAGAGAGATAGCGAGAGCAGGAACACAAGCAGGGGGAGTGGGAGAGGGAGAAGCAGGCTTCCCGCCGAGCAGAGCCCGATGTGGGACTCGATCCCAGGACCCTGGGATCATGACCTGAGCCGAAGGCAGATGCTTAATGACTGAGCCACCCAGGCGCCCTCTAAAAGCACTGTTCTTATTCATGACTGAGTCTAAGTTGATACTGTAACATGCAAGTACTTGGTGTAGTTGGAAAGGGAAGGAAAAGTGAGAGATGGAGGTGTGGGTTCCAGATAGATACAGACCTGTGAACGGAAGGCACAAGAGAAGATGAGCTGAGCAGAAGAATACTTACAGTAAGGAGCCAAGACACTGAACAGTGCATAAAGTTAAGGGGTAGGAAGAAGAGAGAAAACATAAAACCTATGCAAGTTGGCAGGAGAGGAAAGAGGTATTTGAAAGGCTTGGAGATACACAGTATTCTCAGGTGCCATGTCAATCTCTCAATACAGACCCCAAATCTCTGATGTGCTTCATTCTAGGCTCTCAGCGTAGCTTGGAGGGAAAGCAGAACGAAGTTGAAGAGAATGATAACCATTAAACCAGGCAGAACAGACACCAATGGCTGCACCACCCGCTAGCTGAGTAACTTCAAACAAGTCACTCAAATCCCCCAAACCCCATTTCCTCATCTTTAAAATGGTGACAATTGTGCTTACATAACAGGGTTGAGGTGACATGTGTAAATAACTGGGTGCATTAGCAAATGTTCTGTGGAGTTCTTTATCTTCACAACACACAGTACTCTAAGTACATAATGCAAAACATATTAGTGACAACAAAGGAAAAATTGGATTATAAACATTCTTAATCCAATGGTAATTTAAAACTTCATGGGCTAACCACTAACTCCCAGAGGAGAAAACATTTTTTGAAGACTTTAAAGCACTAAAATTATATATATAAATGATATATATATTTATATATATATAATATTTATATTACATAGATATATGAGAAAAACTGTTTTCCTGTTGTTTTCTTCCAGGGAAGAAACACAAGGCACTTTTAAAACCATCATAACAGGACATTTCTGTTTTAAAGAAAACAGAAGTCCTTTACAGAAATTTCCAAGCCCAACATCAGTGTTATATCCATTGTGCAGAGAATACCTCAAGTGATTATTAGCCAAAAAATTATTTGTATATCTTAAGAAACCATGTGTTAAAAATGAGATGAGAAGACATTTCAATACTCAGGAAATAGTATTTCATTCTATCCATGAGTATCAAATAAAAACCTACTCTGTGTGTTGACATTAGAATTTAAGTTCCCAGAATAATAGCAAACATGAAACTCAAGGAAAGAAAATATCGACTCACAAAAATAAAGGTAATTCATAAATAAGTCAAAGTCACTCCCCCAACACAGCTCCACAGACAAAACAACATGCAACCAGCCCCAGCAGATTCAAGGCCCTACAGAGTCAAAAATAATGTTTAAAAATGAGCATTTAAAATGGCCTAGCAAATCCTCCTCAGAAGCAAAATTCTGATCCTTTATCAAGAGAGCCCATTCTAACAGTAATGTGTTCCATTTTTTTAGTAGTGCAATCTGCTTTCAGGCCTTAACAACTCCAGCTTTATCCAACTCTGCAAATGTGGTATCAATTCCTGGAGGAAATCAATGGCCGCTTGAAGTAAAATCTCCCATCAGATCGCCATTTTTCTCCTTAATGCTAGAGCTCTACTTGAATAAAAATCATGGGGCACAAAGCAGGATTTCGTTCCATCTGATTTTCTCCACAAATATGACTGAGAGCTAGAGCTCTAACCACATCAGAATGGTCCGTGACCAAGGGATAGGGGGCCATATCCACACCTGACTCGCAGCGTGTGATAGATCACATTCAGGCATGTGAAATTGGAATTGGAAGTTAGAGAGGAATTTTGGGTTTGGAAATTATAACTGGAATATGTAGAATATGTAGAAGTCCTAGCTGACTTTCAAAGAGCTCAGAATTTTCTGGTTAGTGCAAAAAATGACTCGCTCTTCCTAACCATGATTGGGTCAAACTGGTCCTGAACCTTATCTTTAGCCCTCCAGGCTTTTACTCCTTCCTCAAGTGAGTGTGGAGTGGCTCTCTCTCCCCACCAACCAAAGGCTGCTAACTGTGGCACTTCATCTGGGGTTGAGTGTTGCTTTATAGACTGTCCATATCAGCACCTCAAAAGTCTTCCCATTGCCTGGAGACATGGAGACATATTCCTTCACAGTGATTCCTAGTGTTGTCCCTCCATGCATCCAACAGCCCAGAGAGAGAAAAAATAATTCTTATCTTAGGCCTAGATTCTGATCACACTCTCCTAGGCTTCTACTGTCAAGTGAGATTGTTCCATGTCAAGTCTTATTAAAATTAGTTGTAGAGTTGAACCTTTTGAACTTGTTGTGGAGTTTGATCGAGAACTTGGATGCATGATGTTCTCAATCATGAAAGAAAAGATAATATGCTTCCAGTAAGAATTTATAGTGTTTAGTTTTTAATTTCTTCCTAGAACTGGAAGGCTGGATTACAATTTTGGTGGGTGCTACTTGGCTATTGAAACTGATATTAAAATACCCCAAATTTATATATCTCAAGTCCCAATTCACAAATCACAGCTCCGGTTTCCATAAAATAGCGCCATCCCCATGATCAGAATACAGCCAAGAATGGCAATTAAAAAGCAAAAAATGTCCTTTTTGCTAAACCTGAGCCATTTTCAGAGCATCTCAAGAAATATTTATTTGTCAAACCTAATCCAGGGACATTACTTGTATTTTATAGCTTGGATATAGCTTAAATTATTTTTTTTCACAATAGTATTACTGTAAATAATAATCATGCAAAAACTACGAATGCATAACTTCTGTCAAGTGACCTTACAATATGGGGTTTTCACTTTCCTTTCCGTAAAATCTAAAAGTTGGGTGAGAGTCAAATTTCTAAAATTTCTTCCTAATCTGTCTTTTTGATCTAAACTTCCAAGATCGTAAAACCCAGCACAGCACAGAGAAAGATATCTTTACCTGCAGAGTAATTGTAATAATTTCCCTAACAAATATATGTAGCTATGCTTGTGATTTAAGAAGGTAAATAAAGTATATTCAAACAATTCAGAATCCAGATAGATTCCACAGAAAAATCTCTAAATAGACCCCACTTTCAGCCATCAGCAGGATAAACTCTAGATCTACACATGAAATCCAACATTGAATATTTTATGTAGCCCATGCTAAAAAATGGACACAGAAATATAAGGAAGAGAGAGCTATTTTTCTGGAAGCTCCAAAACATTAAATGTATTTTTACTTATGGTATTTGCCAAAGCACAGTTCAAGTTGCTAGACATGGTTAATATATTGCTATATTCTTCCTGTTTAGGCTTCCCAGCCTAATGCATGCAAGTATAACATTTGATCATATTCTTGTTCTAAAACACAACAGAATTTTTCAAGGTATTAGATACATTTTTCAAAAGCACATTTTGTAGGTTGCCGGAACTTGGCACCAAGAGGCATGTTGCACAGTGTTTGTAGCCACCATTTACTAACGTGCTTCCTTCACTGAGTTCGCAGCATGCGCACACCCCACAGCACGAGGGTACGCACACCAGCACCACAGTTTATGCATGGAGTGAGAGGGACCTCAGGGCCGAAACTTGCTTGCTGGTCTCCAGCTCAGCCCCTCATTAGCTCTATAATCTTGGACAAATCACTTAATCTCTCTGCCATTTCTACCCCTTCTGTAAAATCAGGAAATGCACAGCCATATGGGTATCGAGGAACTGCAGTAAAAGTGAAGCAGTTTAAGAACTCTCTGTAAATGGGTTATGGCAGCATTAACATTCACTATGCTAGGAAGAAAGCATGCATACCTCAGATTCTGTGAATTTTCCCATGAGTCCTTAGTCTTGAATGTCCAACTAACTCTAGATAATCCAGCAATGCAAATAATTAAAGAACAGATTTTTACAAGTGCATCCATGTGATTTTTTTATTAACATATAATGTATTATTGGTTTCAGAGGTACAGGCCTGTGATTCATCAGTCTTATATTATACCCAATGCTCATTACATCACATACCCTCCTTAATGTCCAGCACTCAGTTACTCCATCCCCCGACACCCTTCCCCTCCAGCAACCCTCAGTTTGTTTCCTATTATTAAGAGTCTCTTATGGTTTGTCTCCCTCTCTTGTTTCGTCTTGTTTTATTTTTTCCTCTCTTCCCCTGTGATCCTTTGTTTTGTTTCTTAAATTCCACATCCACTTTCATATGATTTTAAGCAAAACTGCATCACAGAGACAATTATTATCAGAAGAGAACTAAGTTTAGAGATAAAATGATTTTTTTTTCCAGGTGGAGATTTTATAAAATAAATCAGAACTCACAGTCACCTAATGAGCCCAAACCCACCAATAACAAAGGAAGAATGTTAAACTTTTTAAGATGTAGTTCTTACAAGTAAAAGAACAAGTTTATTGAGAGGCTAACTCTAAACTCGTTGCCTACCACCGCTCTGAGCACTGATCTCAAAAGAGCAAGCTAGAGCCCTGTCCTCAAGAAGCTGAGAATCTAAACAGGAAGGTCACAAATCTATCCATGAGTCAAAAGAAGACTGTACATCACAGAAAATAATGCATGACCATTTCAACCTTTCAGCATCCATCCTTCGGTGCTAGGTTGATGGGGATGATATCTCACAGAGATAGCTCATGGAGAACATGTATTATAAATGAAATGAAAATATTCTTTGAATTAACATATAATTTGTAAGGAGGTGGGATGAAAGTCATAATGGAAGTTCAACTGCAAATGTAGAATGATGGGGTAATAAAGAATTGTTAAATTCTTCAACTACTATTCATCTCATATCATCGTGGACTTTTCCAACTAGACCACAAGATTCTTGAAGGTAGCATGTTTGCTCTTTGTTCCCTGCTACTAACTAGAACATATTTGGCATCTAATAAATTAGTGTTGACTCTCTATCCTAATTGCTTAATTGTGGAGGCAGTAAGAATTTTTATCACAATTCAGAGATGATTAGGAGGCAGAAATGGCTTGTCTTTATCTTTAGCAATAATGCTTTTTGATGCTCAACCACAAGCAGGAAAATTTTAGAGTTGATTGCAGAGTCCCAAAGCCTTCCCACACCATTTCAACAATCTTTGGGGACTACAAAGCTCAGTTACATTCAGAGCACAGGACATAGTAAAAATTCCTATTGGTAACATGATAGGTATATAATAAATATTCGATGACTTCCTTAACTTCCATTCTCTGGGTTCCCCTGGGACTTTGTTTACACTTAGGTAAAGACCTGGGGACTTTTTTTATTGTACTGCTTACGCCATTTCATATTTGGTCTTATACATGTCATTTCCTCCAGTTAGGTTGCTAGACCTTTTGGCAGGTTCATTTTATATTCAGTACTTCATTTTATGGCATTAGTACAGCGTGTGGGATACACATGGTCAACAAATACTTGTTCAGCCAAGTGTACAGTCTTGAAAGGGGAAAGTATTGCTTAAAAGCTACTCATTGCCACCTGCTACCCAATTAAGAAATTCTGACCAATAGTTTGCCAGCCCCAACTTAAATACCTCCAGCAGCCATAACCTCCTGAGACAGCCCTGGTAATTGGAGAGTTCTCTTCTGAGCTAAAATCGTTCTCCTTGTAACTCCTGCTCTACTGCCTCTCTTTGTTAAGAGAAAGGCTGACCAGCTTCTTCTATTACTTCTAGAGGATGTTCTTTTTGAAATATAGGTCAGCAAGATGTCTCTTCCCCAGAGTAAGTGCTCAGTTTCCTTGAATAGTCCTTGTGGTATGTGGTCTCTGGATCAACAACCAACCTGGTCATTTCTCCAAACACTCCTCGAATCAATGTCCTCCCTGAAATACAACATCAGAAAGGAACACTGTCTTCTTCTAGGTACTGATTACATACCAAAATCCAGGCACAAGTCCTCCATTAACACAGCCCGAGACCCCACTTAGGAGAAATTGAAGAAATAGATTTAAACCACATTTTAGGAGGTTATTTAGAAATCGGCTTTCAATAGATGTCTTTCATCACCCATCAGGATGCTATCTGGGTCAATTAAACTATCCTGGAATATGCTAGCTTTCACTTTGTTTAAAACCTCATTTCCCACAGTTCCAAATGTAGGTTTCAAATTATCTAGAGAAAAACCACCCTAGAAAAATGCTAAGGCCACACATCACACTTTTACCAAAATTCAGTATGGGTGAGGGTAAGAGTATATGTGAGACCACTTTACTAAAAGGTGACTGACTCAGTGCAGGCAACATCAGTGACTAGATAGAGAGGTGAATATTTGGCTGGGGGCAGAGGGCAGTGCATGGAGACAGGAGTTTGTAAATGCAAGAGTGACAACTGTCACAGCTATTGGAGATCCAGAAGGAACCAGAATTATCAACAGTTTTTATAGCTTCCAATTAAATCTGCTTTCAGTGCTGACCCTGGGACCATAGTAAGTACTCTTGACAGCTTTGTGGTTTAAATATTTTTAAGAAGGACTAGAATTTGTTAGGACCTCTCATCTAAATTGGATATGATAATTTTACTCTGCTTTTTTCTTCTGCAGAGTGGCAGTCATCTATAATGGCTATGGCTCTCAAAAGCATTTTCCCCTATTTTTAAAACATTTTTAAATTACCAGGGTCTTGTCCTATCTCTTTAATCTACTGTCATAATTCACATATATCCTGTTTCAGTCTCCATCAAAATCTATCCTACATTTTGCTTTTATAGTTCACCAACATAACACATAAAATGTTCTAATTTTGAATATATTATAATAAATTTTTTGATTTTATTATGTTGTAAATGATAGAATAATATAATGGTAATGAGAACTTGCACTGAGCTGCAGATTAATCAGGACGGTGACAGGTGAGGTTCCAGTCCTGAAAGGACACTTCAGTTTTTTTAATCTGGGTTCTCTTTTCATATATAAACATATTGAAATGATATTAAAATAATAAAAATATTGGTTACATAATGTTATGAAAATTATTTTCATCCTGTAACTTCACCCCATCATTATCAACAGAAAAAATGAGAAGATATAAAATATATCTCTGAAAACGTTTTCATGCGTTACTTGTATTCAAATAGACCTTGAATTGAAAGATGCTCTCTCCTGGGTCATACTAATGGGCTCTAGACAGCTTGCAGGGAAATTCCAGATTAAAGGTTTTTAGTATTATGGAAATATTATTTCAGAAAAACTTCTATGATGGTATCTCTATAGGAGAGATCATTATCTAAATAAGAAATTCTTTTAACTGTACTGTGTTAAGGGTTATTGGGGTATTAACTCTTTTATGCACCATTAAATGATACTCAATTGTTGCTATGAATTAATAGATTCCATTTATCATTTCCACAGTTTGTCCCTGGACAAAGAGAAAGAAACATTCAGGGTCCTTCCCAATTGAAATGGAGACAAAAACAATCTTTAAAAAGCACCAAGAATTGCTGAAGGCAGTATTTCTAGATGGCACCTTATGTTATGTATACCAAATAGACTTTCAACTATTAGGTAAGCTGCTTTAAATATCCTCACATCTCTGAATCTAACCAAATGGTACATCGCATACAATATATTTCCATCAAATATAAGACATAATACAGCTACTCAGAAATTAGCTATAGCTTTATCCCTTTGAGTAAATACCTTGATGATCAACAATTATGGCTATCTTAAAAGACGCTTTGGAGAGGAAGTGTTTTAGCTCAATTTTGGCACGTTCTCCATCTCCTGGTGATGATGATTTTTTATGCTATGTTCCATGTCCTCAGTTACTTACAACTGAACATTTATAGCTTCCATTGTTTCCCACTCCCCAACGTCCATACAGAAAAGTAACAATCTCTTTAACACATTCTCATCTAAGTTGATGCTTTGGATCTGCAACTTACTGCTGAGCAGCAAACATTTGACTCTCTAATTGATTCCCTTTCTTCACAGAAGTGTTCCAAATCTCTTTCTGCTTCCCATTCCAAATTCAGCCCCAATTCCCAGCAGAAGAGCTGGCTCTTACCTTGTTGCAGAGAAAGAAGCTCTTCGTAGGGTAACAGTGGCAACATCCTCAATCACACGCTGCCCTTATATCTGTTGGCTTTCCTCTTGACTCAGGAAGCCTTCCTCAGCCCATGGACAAGCCCTTCAAGCCTGAAGAGTCTTCTTGCAACCCTTCTTCCCACTGAGTCCCCGGCATTTCAATACCCAGCTCTTCAATGTTACCTCTTTAGATGCAGTAACTCTCACCGCCGTTTTTCACTGCGCGCTCATTCGGGGGTGGACCAGATAACCCTGGTCCAGCTAACAATTTCATGCCCTTTAGTTCACGATTTCCAGAGGAGACAATTTCCCATTCATGCAAGCTGCATGCCTCTCTCTCAGTTCAAGATAAGAGATTTCTTTCACACACTCAACCTATACTACTGTTAACTGATTTAGAAGTGCCTTTCATCTGACACGTTCTCAATCCCCTCTAACTAATATTAGTCTCTGAGAGTACACACTGAGGATAGAGGTAAATTACAGATGAAAACACTGATTCCAAAAAGTCTAAAATTTCTTTTTAACTTTGAAGTCAGCAAAATTGTCCTTCCTTTGGTTATCTCCTGTTGTTTTATAAACCAGACTACTTCTCGGAGGCAAACTAAATAAATTTACACTTAGATAATGAAGCAAATCATGCTTTCCTTGAAAACAACATTCTGCCATGCATTTGTTCGATTACAGAACTTATAAACTCTGCCTATCAACTCGAGTCAGCTGTCACTGGGACAGTCTCTGAGTTGGGGCTGGAGCCCCATATTTATACCTTTCAGCTTGGGGCGGCAGCCCTGGAAGAGTGTTATTATATGTACACTTGAAATCCCTGTGGACATCCACAGATTAGGTCCAATTGGCCTCTTGCCAATTATGCAAGGGCTCACATGCGCTTCAGTTTTCCCCAAATGATAGCACATCAGGAAGTCACCTGGCTGCCCCGCCCCTTGCCACACCTTCACACACACGACATCTGACTTCACATCCTATATCACTACAGCTAGTAGGTAAAAGTTGGGTTCTGCAGCCAGACAGTTGCTGAGTAGATTTTCATTCTAATGTAGTCATCTATTAGCTAGATGATTTGATGATTTGATGAAGTTGTTTAACTTTTCCATGCCTCAGTTTGCTCAACAGAAAACAAATGGGTTAATGATGAATCCTATTTTATTGGGATATTACAAGGATTAGAGTCAATGCCCCAGACACCAAGTTTTGCTACTTTGAAATTCATTATCCTGCTTATCTGCGAAAACTATTCTTGTCATTGTCTGTGGAATGCCCAATCTGATATTCTCTTATTCCTTATCCTATTCAATTTGTTTTACAACACGTAGTATTTTGGAATGTGGTATTTTTGAATGTTCTTTAACATTTCAGCTTTGATACTTCAGCAATAATACTTCCTCCTGGTTTTTCTCCTTTTGCAAGTTCTATCTTCATCCCTGAAATGTATTTATTCCTTAAGTTTTTGTTCTTGACCTTTTCCTTCTCTCTTGGTACCTGAGCTGATCCCTTTAGGTAAAATCATCCACTCTCTGGCTTATAATTACTGCTGGGATTCAGATAATTCTCAAACCTATGTCTGCCAGCCCACTTCAACCAAATCTTTATTTCTAACACTGTGAGCACATTTCCTCATAAACAGCTACCAGAATTAAATTTATAATTTTAATCAAACGTCTTACCTTCAATCCTCTAGCCCCTCAAACCTCTCCTCTTTCTGTATCCCCTACCTGACTTTCGCCCTAGATATCCAAGCCAGGGACAATTTATTTAACTCCATACTATCATTGATGTTCACTTCCCCAATATGCACTTCATAGCCAATTGTCCCTCTGCATTCCCAGACTCTACCATTTCAAGTTCCTGGGGCTTGTCTTCCAGGCTTACACTCTGTGTCTTCCTAAAATTGAGCTCTGGTCATTCTCTACTCTCCAGTTTACCAACAGATTCTCATTTTTCTCAGAATAAAGTCTACATTATTATAATGCCATTCAAGACCTGCTACTATTTCCTTCTACCTTCTGTTCCATCCATCATGAAACCCACACAAGGATCTCTCCAGGCTGCTCCTTCAAGATTGTCACACACTCTCTTGCCTCATGGAATTTTGCCTTTGCTTTTTGTTAGCTTGGCATGTTCTGGTCTGTCCATCTGCGAGGGGAGATCTACCTACTCATTCCTCAATGCACTGGTCAAATGTCTAGTTCCTGGTAAACTTCTCCTCCAGCCAAAATTAATCACACAGACTTGAGGTGTTTGCCAGTTTTTGTATTTTTTATACGGTGTGTTTTTCCACTACCTTGCAATCTCTTTGAGGGCAAAAATATACCTAATATTTTTTTTGTCTTCCCTGTCCCCGTCCCCGATATCTATCACATGTCCGAAAGGTAGTCAGTATTCATGTTTGGCAAACACAATCACAAACTCATGCCACCATGATTACTGGT
Organism: Mirounga angustirostris; assembly: GCF_029215605.1. Classification (NCBI taxonomy): domain Eukaryota; kingdom Metazoa; phylum Chordata; class Mammalia; order Carnivora; family Phocidae; genus Mirounga; species Mirounga angustirostris. The sequence continues at coordinate 9,540,716 of NW_026991711.1, read as the reverse complement.
CTGCATCATGCAAATCTATCCATGTCAGTCATACATCTGCCTCCAACTGAGACATTTTACTAATCCTTATCGATTAATAAAATCATATTATTTATCTTCTGCCTTCCCAAAAGGACTTTGCTGCAACCTAGAATAATAGATATGGGTAATATAAAAACATTAAGTATTGAAAAATAAGGAAAAAAGTATTAAAAAATAAGAGTCATCAATGAAGGGGATGTGAAAATCTAGGATTCTGCCCATTGTGCTCCCAGAGTAACAGGTGGGTGCTTTCTCGTCTTGGGTACCATTCAATCAAGCATACATACCATCTGGCGTCTTGTCTGCTGAGCTACGTAAACCACCCGCCTTTGTTTTACATCATATATTGCATGCACCACAATTTTGACTCACAGACACTTCCAGATTTCTTTATTTGAAATATGCTCACAAAGGGAAACTTTGCATATGACACTATCCATTGCTCATTGAGTAACAGCCAACTTTTCTTTTTTTTTTTTTTTTTTTTTTTAAAGATTTTATTTATTTATTTGAGACAGAGAGAATGAGAGACAGAGAGCATGAGAGGGAGGAGGGTCAGAGGGAGAAGCAGACTCCCTGCCGAGCAGGGAGCCCGATGCGGGACTCGATCCCGGGACTCCAGGATCATGACCTGAGCTGAAGGCAGTCGCTTAACCAACTGAGCCACCCAGGCACCCAACAGCCAACTTTTCTTATTGAGTGTTTCTGTTGACCAACATTCTCATTCACGTTTACTGACCGCAAAATGAAAACATGGACACATACTTTTTGGTTGTTGCTTCCTCGTGGCAGTTTTTCCTATTTCAAAGATTTGTTTTTGTCAAAAATGAAGAATGTTAACTTTATCCTACTGTAGGTATCCTCAAGTATGTTAGGAAATTCTACTTCTTTACCAACACAAATGTGTTTTCAAGTTGTTCAACAGGAGCTTTAGAAATTAAGATTGAAAAATTAAGATTCATCACCATGTAGCAAGGGTGCCATTTAGGAAATGGTGAAGGTAAACTAAACAGAATTCTTAGTTGCTCCAAGTCTCAATATTTTCCAATTCTGACACTGATAGTGGTTGTTTTACTCTGAGGTATTAATTGCATGATTTACGTGATTAAGGAAGGCTCAGACTAGAATTGCCTAATTAACACTTAATATCTATTTTCCTGGGATTGAAAACAATCTTTATCCATCTAACTTTCATCTATCTATCCATCTATCATATTCTATTATCCTAACAATACCTATAGTGATTGATCCTTTCCTATGCACCAGGCCCTCTGTTAAGTTTTTTGCTAATATTACTCAATTTCATCATTAAAGTAGCCTAGTATGTTAGCTATCATAACTCCCACTTTACCCACTTAACAGATAAGGAAACTTAGGCTTAGCTAAGTTAAGAAACCTCCCATGATCACACAGTCAATACAAGTGCTAAGTGTGGGGATTTCTGTCTCAGGTTTTATGGACTCTAAAAGTGTGCTCTGAACAGCTCTACCTCCTGCCTTCTAAACATAGCACACCAGGGTCCTGTGCACGACAAATATTAAAATATAAAACCTCCTCCTCCGTCATTAAGTGTATTTTTAAGAACAGTCTTGAATATATTTTGGGTTGATTTAAAAATGATATTCTCAAGAATTTGATACTGAATTTTGTCTTCTCTCCTCCACTAACTTCCTTCCTGTATTCCTTTATTTCCTACCCTTCTTTTCTTTGGAGGGAGAAAAAACCCTGCTTCTCTTGGTTCCACCCTGAATGGTTCTACATCCCAGGTGAGAGACCCCTGAGTCCAGCCTGTCCTGAAGCCCAAAAGACCTAGGAGCCCATACTGCTGGGAGTTCTCACTCCAGCAGGCTTGGTGGGTTTTATGGATGTTCTTTGTTTGCTAGAGACAAAAATCTTAATGATATGAAGGTCTACTGTACTCATTTCAGTGGAAACACATAACCCACAAAAATACTAACGTTTACTTAGCACTGACAATGTGCAGGGCTCCGTGCAGGCCATTTCACAGGACTTCTATGACTTCATCCCAATGACAAGCTAATGGCTTAGGAATGACTATTCTATTTTCACAGATGGAGTGAAGCTAAGGGAAGTGATGTGTGTAAAGAGGACGTGAGCTGGTACTTTGTGGTCCCTGTCTAGATTCCTCCCACTCAGTAACGGTAGGTATAAAAGATTCTAAAGCTGTGTTTGATCAGGATTTACTGACAAGCCTGAAAACACGTGGCTCTCTTGGCTCAGGAGACACCACTCCCCTAGCTTTTCTCCTCTCTCTCCAGTCACTTCTCAGCCTCCTTTTCTAGATTCTCTTTCTTTATCCAATCTTGGGGCTCCCTCAGGACATGGTCACAGTGTAATATTGTAAGCTCTGCACTTCCCACACCTACATGTGTGGTGCAAATGGCCCTGATAGGAGACTTTGAGCTAAATAAAGAATAGGAGCCTTAATTCCCAAATGGCCAGATGAACTTGGGTTTGCCAGTAGACAGATTGGAGGTAGACTTGGGTGAATTGTTTGCATATGCTGTAAATGGCTTAATCACATGAGAAAAATGTTGAGTAGCCTTCAGTTATTCAATAGTATTTACCTACCTGTTCTAGACATTGTACTAATCACTGATAAACCAAGATCACTGAGATAAAGCCTTTGTCTTTAAAAAAGTCACAGTCTAATAGAGGATAAAATCAAGTAAACATTCAATTACAAATCAAAATAGAAAGAGTCCAATAATAAAGCTCTAATAAAGGTATATTGGGAGCACAAAGGACAAAGTGATTCATTTCCAAGAACCCCACCCCCAGCCCCAGCTAGCCCAACCTCCACTGTTGGGGAGTAGGTCTCAGAAGGCTTTGTAGAGGAGGTGACTCAAGAGGATCTTATAGGTGGTAACAGGTGGAAGTGATGATGAAAGCCATTCAAGAAAAAAGGGGTGTGCACGCACTTTGTTAATATTTCTATTATTGGCCTAGTTAGTCCAGAAACAGTTTGTGTCAGTTATTCCTGAAAGCCTTTAACTTCTCTTTTGAGTTCTGAGTGAGCAGATGGGAGCAATCAGAGCATTTATTTGCAATCTACTATAATACAGAGAGCACTGGAAAAAAAATGCAGTAATATAAGCTGAAGTTAATTAAATAAATGTATAGAGATGGCTAATGCCAAATTATAGAAATATCTTATTAATATTCAAACCAAGTGGGGCAGAAAAAGGTGTCCCTATTCAGCAGTGGTGGGGGAGGGGGAGGGAGAAATAGAGAGGTAGAGCGACTTACTCAAGGTCTCAGATCAATTAAGTGGCAGGAGTCTGACCTTGGGTATCTTGATTAAAAATATATGCTTTCTGCTAAATTATTTCCCTTCTTCTTTTCTTCCAAAATACCATATTTTGATGTCTGCCAACCAGTGAACCAAGTTGCCACTAAATGTCTCTGTCTCCCTCTCTCAGATGCAAATATAACGTGTTGTGGAATATATGGACCCCTCTTGAAAAGTCTTGAATTTTAAGTTGATGTCCAAAGAATTGTTAACATGGAATGGCAGACTGCAAATTAACAGTTTACCAAGGTCAAGCTTTCCTTCGTAAAACAAGCAGCTTACTTTGCATTTTCATCTATTTCTTTAAAAAGTAATCTTCCCTGGCTCTTTGGCACACTGTGAAACTAGAAAAATATCCTCAGTGAACAGCAGTGCCAGGAGGTGAGCTGACTACAAGAAGGAGCTAGAAATGTTTAGAAATGAGAAGAATTTAAAGCCGGAGCAGACGGCAGAGTTTAAGGCTGGGGTGGAGGGGGCTGGGGGTGGAGAAGGAGGAGAACATCTCCATATACAAAAGTAAAGAACTATAATGCATAATGCTTGAGGTTTATAGATATCCTAATTATGCTGCTGTGGAATTATGTTGCTTCTTAAATATTCAGTAACTGACAATCCAGCCAAAGATAGCATATGTTATGTCCTTCTCCCTGCTATGATTTAGTCCAAGGGCTATTTCTTGACTTCATGATGAGAATCTGCTGAAGAAAGAGTATGGAGTAAGGTTCAACAATCTGGTGAAGTTAAGAGGACAGACTCTGAATTCAGATACCCAGCTCCACCTCTTTCCGGCTATAAAATGCTGAGCAGATGACCTAAGTTCTACCTAAACTCTGTTCCTCCATCTGCAAGGCAGTGAGTATGACAGCAGTTCCTGACTCACAGGGTAATTGCGAGGACAAAATAAAAGAATGCATGCAAAAATGCCAGCACATAATAAATGTTCAATACGCGTTATGATTGTAATCATTTGTTACTAATTGTGATTGAAAACCATGCCCTGAGATTAACATGTAAACTATGTCCAACTGAAGTGTGCTGTGATTTATATGGGGAACTCATTTATTTATTTATTTTTTATTTTTCCTAATCCTTTCCTTTTTCCTTTTCTTTGATAATCAATAGAGAGAGGCAGACTACTATCAATATGAGATTGAAAAAATGAAGCCCACGACCTTACCTCTAAGTATCCAGAAGTCACGTATTACAACTAAATGGAACAAAGCTCATGAAGGTTAATACTAACTGTTTAAAATGTTTTTATTTTGGGGCACCTGGGTGGCTCAGTTGGCTAAGGGACTGCCTTCAGCTCAGGTCATGATCCTGGAGTCCCAGGATCAAGTCCCGTATCGGGCTCCCTGCTCAGCAGGGAGTCTGCTTCTCCTTCTGACCCTCCCCCGTCTCATGTGCTCTCTCTCTCATATTCTCTAACTCAAATGAGTAAATAAAATCTTTAAAAAAATAAAAAATAAAAAATGTTTTTATTTTAGCCATTAAATGATTAAAAGCAGCAAAAAAGATCACACTGCTATTGAGCTACCCGCTAACGAGGAGCATTCTTTTCATATTCACATCAATATCAACTTTACCTAAATAGTAAGTTGCAATTTTATATATTAAGATATCACAGAAATTTAAAAATAAGTAATACTAGGTGAACACTTTGAGACAATTATATCTAATTAGCCTTTACTAGAATAAAGACTACCACAGCCATAATGTGCTATTTTCAGAGAGTGTTTGCAAATATCAATCTGAACCATTTCCTTTAATTTTGACATATAGAAATAAAGCAAAATTATGAATGATGAAAAAGTTGATTTTACAGGCAAAAATATAAGAATTTCAAATTCCAAGTCATGAGAGCAATTTGACCTACTCTTGATTCCCTAATGCATGCAATCTATATTTTAACATATATTTAGTCACAAAAATGAACATGACACAATGTCCTTTTAGTTTCTCAAGTATGCTTTTCTTTTATAATCACTTTATTTTCTTTTGGGGTGGGGGAGGGACAGAGGGAGAGGGAGAGAGAGAATCTTAAGCAGACTCTATGCCTAGCGTGGTGACCAATGAGGGCTCAATCTCATGACCCTGAGATCCTGACCTGAGCAGAAATCAAGAGTCAGATGCTTAACTGACTGAGCCACCCAGGCGTCCCTATAATCACTTTAAAGTTAAGCAATACACAACGCACATTAGATGGGAAAAGGTCAAAAATTGCCTTCACATATAAATATAAGAAAACACTGAATGAGAAACCACTTTTATATTTGATGGTAATGAAAAATAGATATTTTAGTTAAAAAAATGTGTTTATCATATACTAAGTGAAACAGGGGAGGCTTTAACCAAATTATGTTAATGTAAACGGGGTCAGTGACTCACAAAAGCTTAAGAGACTCTACCTACAAGTTATTCCAGAGAAGTATCAGATTGGGAAGAGAGTTATGTGTCTGCCTCTGCAGGTAAAGGATGCCATGCCCAAGACTGGGAACCAATTTTTCTGAAGCCAACAGCTAGAACTGAGAAATGCTTATATCTGCATTAAAGTCCAAACACTCTTTGCTTGGCTTCTAGGATGCGGTATGCTCCTGGCTCTCCTTCCTGACTTTTCTCTCCTTCTCCTTTGCTGATTCCTCTCCATCAACTCACACTCCTGAGACCTCATTAAGCCTCCCCCGATCCCAGTGCCCTAGGGCTATCCTTGACCACATCTCTTTTCTATCCATAATTACTCCCTTCTTGGTGATCTCCTCCAGTGGATTTAAATATTCTTCAAACTTGTGGCCAGTCTCACCCTCTCCTGAACACAGCAGACTCATTCTTGGTACATCTACCTACCTCTCATCCCTACCTGGACATCCAACAGACTTAACAATCTTAACAAAACTCTAGATCTTCCTTCTCGTATCTGTTCTTCTGCAGTACTCCCCATTTTGGTACATGAAATCCCTACCCTTCTAGTGGCTCAGGCCAAAACTGCAGACTTAGCTTTCTAAGCTTTAGGCAAATGCTGCTGTCTTTATCTTCAAACCATGGTCCACCCCTCTATTACTGCCATCCTGGTCCAAGCCACTGAATATAGATCAAATGAATCTCTGCAGCAGTCTCCCGACCTCTGCTCTTCCCTCCTTCAGCAGCCAGAGTGACTCTTCTAAAACATAAGCCAGATGGACTCACTACTCTGCTAAAAGCCTTTCCGAGGCTCCTGTCTCATTTCAAGTAGCAGCCAAGTTCCATAAAATTGACTACAAGGGGGAGCCTGGGTAGCTCAGTCAGGTAAGCGTCCAACTCTTGATTTTGGCTCAGGTCATGATCTCAGGGTCATAAGATAGACTGAGCCCCACGTGGGGCTCTGCATTGGGCTGGGCATGGAAGCTGCTTAAGATTCTCTCTTTCCCTCTCCATCTGCTCTCCCTCTACAAACACGCTTTCTCTCTCTCTCTCTAAAAAAAAAAAAAAAAAAATTTGACTACAAGGTGCTCTAGCCTTCTGTTACTTCTGCAATCTCATCACCTCCCCCTCTCCCCTCACTCTTGACTCTGGCCCCAGTATTGTCCTTGCTGCTCCTGGTGTGTGCCAGCCTACCCGACCTCAGAACTCTTACACCTGCTGTTCCTTCCACTGGAGACATCCATATAGCCTCTGTCTTCCCCTCCCTGAAGTCTTAACCCCTCTCACCTTCGCTAGTCCCACCTCACACCATCCCCTTCCCCTTTCCCTCATTGTTTACTGAAGCATTCCTCACCATCTATTACACAACATCATTTCTTAAGTTTGGCTTACTTTTTGTCTAGTTTCCACTACTAGAATGAAAGTTCCCTGAGGACAGGGATTTTATCTGTTCTTTTCATAGCTGAATCCCTCACCCCTACAACAGAGCCTGGCCAAATGAAGAGCTCAAATTACATTGCTGGACAAATGAATGAGCTTAGAAGATCATCTCTGGTTCAACCCCCTTGACTTCCTCCTAGCTGGAGGGAGAGGCAGATGTGAGAGTCTTCTGTGACATCATTCTGCTTCCATGATTTAGTAGAAAGCCTAGCAACTTCAACACAACACTTACTGTTGTTGACATGCAAAAGAATAAAGTCCATGAGAAACTGGGTTCTCGCATCTTTGTTTTGCATCATGCTGACTTTAATGTGTTTAAATTGGTTTCCTGTCAAGTTTTTAAGCACCTATATTCAACCATTAACTAAATTATGTACTTCCATACTTGACTACAAAGTAGTAGACAATTTTCCACTTGAATGAGATGCCTAGAACAGTCAAGCTCAATGAGACAAAAAGTAAAATGGTGGTTGCTAGGGGCTGGGGGTGGGGTTGGGGGGGGAGACAGGAAGTTATTTTTTAAAGGAGACAGATTTTCAGTTTGCAAGATTTTGAAAGAGTTCCGGAGAGAGATGGTAATAATTGTCGTACAGCAATGTGCCTGTACACATAAAAATTATTAAGATGGTAAATTTTATGTTATGTGTATTTTAACACAATTAAATATAAAAAAATTGGTAGGGGATTTTCAGCATTTTTTTAAATGGCTAGGTATTAAAGAGTTCAGAATTATTCTTTCAATATCTATACATATTTTATTGATACATACACATATTATATATATCATATATATGTACGTCAGACATATCAAATGCATATTATTCATAAATTATATGTGACCTTATGAAAGTTGATGTTTTGATATCTCCTCAGTGGTGTACGTAAGTTATAATACACTGAAACTTACTTTCTGTAGATAGTTAAATAGTGTATACAAAAGACTGAGACTCAGTGAAGATTTAAAACACTGTAGAGGGGCACCTGGATGGCTAAGTTGGTTAAGTATCCAACTCTTGATTTCGGCTCAGGTCATGATCTCAGGTGGTGAGATCAAGCCCCACGTTGGACTCTGTGCCCAGCCAGGAGTCTGCTTGGGGACTCTCTCCCTCTCCCTCTGCCCCTCCCTCTGCTTGCACTCCCTCTCTCTGTCTCTCTCTGTCTCTCTCTCGAATATAAGTCTTTAAAAAAATAAAAATAAATAAAACAGCATTGAGTGAAAGAAATCAAAATCTTTTTTGATTTTGATCAAAATTAAATCAAAAAGATCAAAAGTTTTTGATTCTCATTTTTCATGTGTATCTATGTCAATGATTTAAACATACAAAATACTGTCCACATTCATGCTGAAAGAGCCCCAAAGAGGGAGATCTCTCCTGTCTGGTCAAAATCATGTATCATTTGATAGTTATCTGACCCATAAATTTAGTTTATGCACAAATTCTATTGCATATATTCCCAGCAAATTTCTGAAACAGAAGTCAAAAAGATTTGGCAGCATTTATTCCTTTGGAAATTATATTTTTTGATTTATTTATATTTCTTGTAATATTTAACCATGCCAAATAATAACATTTATTAATCATGTAAGATAATATTAAAATTCCAGCATGTCATTAAAGTTTTACAAATGAATAAATTAAAAATCATGAATAATTCATAGATCTAATCTCCACTCAGCTAGCAATATAACCAAATAAAATTATTCACTGATCACCATTGTTACTCAGAGCTTGGTCTGGGGGTCAGTAGGACCCAGGTGACCTGGGATATTTGTTAGATTTGGAGAATCTCAGGCTCCCCCCAGGCTTTGTTTAACAAAAGCCCCCATGAGATCGGTGTACACATTAAAGTTATAAAGGACCACCCAAGAGATATATAAATATATATAATGAAATTCTGACTTTTTAAAAGTGGTCTCCTTACCACATTTATGGCCACAGGGGACGTGAATCCAGAAAGACATTTGTTTATTTTTCTGATAGTTTGATCCCTTATTTCTTAGCTAGTAAAACACACTTTCTAGAGAAAAGTGTGTCTGTTTAGGACAACTCAATATTTGGATGTAGGATCCCTGTCTTTAAACTTCGGGATCACCAGGTCAGAAATGAAAATAGGGAGAAGTAATTAGGAATGGTCTAAAATAAAGGTTTCTTATAGAAAGAAAATATTTCAAGAGCCTCAGGAAAAATTCTGCATACAGCAATTAACTCATCAATACTTGTTGACCATGTTCTTTCCCCATCCTTGCAGTAAGCATACAAAAACCCTGACCCAAATGGTTCAAAGAGTAACAGTTTGGGCAGGAATAGGCCAAATGCATTGATCTGGGGAGCCAGACAGTACTGTGAGAACTTTAAAGTTAAGTAGAGCTCTCCTGGGGAGTGGGAAGAAGAGTTTCATTTCTGGATGGAGCTTGGCCTCCCCCAGCATGGACCATGGCATCCACAGCAACCATGTGACCTGCTTAGCCCTAGGCTATCCTCCTCTAGGAAAGAAGCCCTGTGAGATAGAGTTAAAAGTGTACCTGGTTCCCAGGACAGACACTGAACAAAAAGAAAGCTAGAGAGTAAGAGCATTTTCTTTCAGTCTACCTGTATCAATGGGCATGCAGCACATCAACATGGAGAAAGATCTGGAACCCAGACTTGGGCTGCCCGTCTGCTATATACATCCTTGAGAAGTGGTGAGTGTCACATTGTAACTTATGTTGAAAGGGAGGGACAACCAGCTGGAGATAACTATATTTCAACAGAACCAGTATTTGCACCTATATCTGAACCATCTGGGATTTTTCCCTTTCAGACAGAAAGTATTCCAAACCTGACTCAAATCAAGCAAAAACAAGTAATATTACTAACAATATATATAAGCTATAAATTAAATATATTTTTAAATTGTCTTCAGGCTTTCAAGGTAAAAATTTCACAGTGAACAATTAACACCCAAAAACTCTAATCTTCTGTAAATTAACAAACAACTAAAATAACAAATCTAAAACATATCTCAAAAGAAAAGCGTTGAATTCAATAGCGAAGTATTTTGATTTACAATTATAGATTCATATGCAGAGCTTTGGACCACATGTATTGAGAAATCAGTGTGTCGGCATCCACTCTGAACTAGTATTAGGGACACATATTACCTGAATAATCATGTTTTTAAGATCTACTTAAATTTTAATTATGCAGCTATTTATACTCCTCTCAGATCTAGTTAATTACCATTTATGTGCCTAGCTTGTGCATAATGGGCGACATTTTCTTTATCATCATTAAATTTGTCTCTTAACCAAATTGACATGCTTACTAAATGAAATAATTGAGTCATAAGAAATTCATATTGTAAAACTGTACCAAGTCAAAACACCGTGAAATATATTGAAGAGATTATTCAACAAGAAAATATGACAGCTTTAAGAAAAGGAAATAAAGTTTAATCCAATGGTTAACAAATGCCAAAATTCAAGATAAAACAGGTTGCAGGCACTTTTCTAGAGACAACTAAAAATGTGTAGACTATAAAGAATGTTTCCATCTTCTGTACTATCTTGTATATCCTGTCTTTCTTCCTCCATGTAAGTTGCAGAGATATTTTCTTTCTGGATGTTATTCTAAATTACAAAGGATGCACATTTCATCAGCATGCCTGGCACTAGATCTTTTTCAGTGAAAATTCATTTACATATTTTATACCTAAATCAGATAATATTTCGGAGAGAAGTTGAAATTCTCTTTGCCTTTCTCTCTAAGACATATTTATGGACATAGTTTATAATAATGTAAATACTCAAAATGTGTCAGCCTTATACCTTCACCAGAAGTTCCCCCATATTGTTACAGCCAGGAAGTTAGGTTAGAAATAGACAGGGGTGGGGCGCCTGGGTGGCTCAGTTGGTTAAGCAACTGCCTTCAGCTCAGGTCATGATCCTGGAGTCCCGGGATCGAGTCCCGCATCGGGCTCCCTGCTCAGTGGGGAGTCTGCTTCTCCCTCTGACCCTCCCCCATCTCATGCTCTCTCTCTCTCCCATTCTCTCTCTCAAATAAATAAAAAAATCTTAAAAAAAAAAAAAAAAAAGAAATAGACAGGGGTGATACAGCCAACAGCCAGGGTCACTGATTCCTTTCTAGAGCAAACTGGCAAAATATTTAGTTGGAAACTTATTAATGAAAACTATTAAAATAACCTAAGAATGCTTTGGGGTGCCTGGATGGCTTAGTTGGTTAAGCATCTGCCATTGGCTCTGGTCACAATGGAGCCCCTCATCGCCGCGGGCCCCTTGCTCGGTGGGGAGTCTGCTTCTCCCTCTCCCTCTGACACTTGTGCTTGCTCACATGAATGAGCACTCTCTCTCTTAAATAATTAAATAAATCTTAAAAAAAAAAAACCTAAGAATGCTTTTACATGGATTTTTCCCTTAGCTCAGTTATGTGTCTGTGTGTCAGGTTTATGTCTGTACTTAGAATAAAATATAAGTTATTGGAAAGAACACCTGACTGAATATAATTTGTACACACACGAACTATTTTGCTCATTGCTTTGGCATAGAGGAAAGCAGTGGGATCAAAAGACTATGGAACTGAGAGAACACTTCGTTTCAGCTGAGGGTGGAGAAAGGTTAAAGCCAACTTACTGGTGAAAAAACCAGTAAATCATAACACCAGGATTCCAGCCCAGGTTTGCCAGGCTGCAAAGCCCTGGGTCAGCTATTGCAAAAAATACATTTCTATTACCTGGTTTCTGTGGATTCTTCCCTTTCATCATATTCTAGCAAAGCAGGACTTTTTTTTTTTTCCTTTTAGTATATCAGGACATATGTGATGTATTATTTTTCAAATGAGCTAAAGATAATAGACGTTAAGATTCAAGTAATGTGTGGTCTATTAGTGATGCAGAACATTGTTTCTCAAACATTAATCCTGGAAAAAGCATGCAGATGCTGATTCACTAGGTCTAGGGTGGAAACTTCCCAGCAAGCTCCCAGGTGATGCTGATGCTGCTGGTCCAAAGACCACACAGAGCAGCAAAACTTATGGAAGACTACAACCAATCTTCCACATTGGGATTTGAATGAGGTTAACTTAAATTGCTAAATTGGCTGTATGCATTCGTAACATTAGCTGCACATCTGACTAACACAGCAATCACCTGCAAGCTGAAAAAAAGAGATGAGGGTTATGAAATCAGATCCTTATTTAAGAGGGGCTCGTTTGGCATCTGGAAGTACTCCAGACAAATGGAGACACTAAATGACCAAGAAAATCTGGACACAGTTTTACTGGGGCCTGTAACTTATTATTTACTTTTCTCACTGTGATCCCTCCAACATTATCTTAATTATTTTTTATTCTTCACCCTCTCAGAATAGGCTACCTTCCAAAAGGAGAAAAAGAAGCTCCTCTCCTCCAACACAAAGTTTAAGAAAATACACCTTTGGAAAAAAATGTCAGTGGAAGCAGGAAAGTCTTCCAAAAGCATGCCATTAGGTTTGAATAATCGAGAATATAATTTCACAGGGAGAACACAAAGGATATATTAGTATTTTAGTCTGATTAGAAAAAGACCCTTTCTTTCAAAGAAACTCTCTCAGAATGTGCTATTTTACATTGGAAACTCGAACACAATGCATTTACCACTTCTCGGCATAGCCTATCTCAAGGAAACACTGGTGTCTTTCCTGCACCTGCATTACTGTTTTTATCGGCATCACGGGGAGAAAATCCTTCTTATAGATAATATACATAACTTTCAGCAACATTGTGAACAGGCGCTCAGAGGTTACAGATAAAATATCTCTGTGTATAGCGATCTTAACTCAAGACAGAATATAAAGCATATGGCCAACCAAATGCAGTCATCCTGTTATCCCTGCTACTCCCTGCTTTATAAAATCATGCTTTCCTTGGCTCACACATTATATAATAAAGTCTTGTCATCACCCTGAAAAACACATCTTCCCTTCCTACCTGTCCTATATAACATTGCCCAATTAAAATAAACATTTTCAGCAAATTTGAAAGTGGATATTTGCATCTTTTAAAAATAATAGAGCGATGCCCTGTGTTTCCCACTATATCCAGTTCCCAGTCTCTTCTGTCACAAAGTAGCGTCATAGGAAACACACAGCCTTTAAGTCCAGCGATGGCGGCCCCAGGTCTCCCCAGGGGCCATTCTTTAAGTAGTTCTGGGGAAACAGCTACAGAGAAGGCAAATGAGGAAGGCAGGTAAACCCCGTCACAGAATGATATATGTAAATTCCAGAAGGACTGAAGATTCAAACATTGATGGAAAAATAAAATTAGGAGAAGCAATACATTAATATTTACCCTCTTACTGAAGAAAGTATTATCAAAATATATAGAAGCAAAATGTTTAAGGTCTGTAACAGGAAAAGCATTCTTTTCTCCACAAATTATTAAGAGAAAGATAAACAACCCAATGTTAAAATGAGCAAAAGTTCTGAAAAGAAATGCAAAGGTCTGGCAAATAGGAGTAAAGATTTTCAGTCTTACCAAGAATCAGGAAAATATGAATTAAAAGAATTGAAGGCCATATTTCCCACCAGATTGATAATAACCTATGGTAGGATGGTTGTAGAGAAAGAGACATGCTTGCATATCCTGGCTAGAAGACTCTATCTCTCAGGAAATACAATGCCTGTTATTATTCTTTGCATAGAAAGAACAGGCTACATATATGTGTGAGCCACCCCACAATAAAGGGAGCACAATTCCAAATTCCATTTACCTTTACCCCATAAAAAAGAAATTCTAGGTGTGGCTTGATAACTTCACTTTCCCAGGATTGTCCTGGAACTGTACCTTGCACAATCCAGGCAGCCAAACATGGCAGCCCTGTCCTTTCCTCACCATAAAAGGCCTCTTTAGAAGAAACAACAATCAAGTTAAAAGATGCAGATTTCTTTGTTGAGTATCAGTCAAAAGGAACTGGGACAACCAACAAAGACAGCTCAGAATCCCCTGGAGTTAGGCTGGAGAGAAAATATCTGTCCACCTGCTTTGCTAATTTGAGCTCAAGAACTTCAATATGAAGATAGTCTATTTTTTTCGATTATTAAAAAAGTTCTTTCCATGAGGAGCGGCCAATCTGTCCTCCCATTACCTACGGAACAATCCACTTAATGAAGAAGGAAAGTGTTTGTTTGGAGTACAATGAGGATAGACAAACCACTGGAGACAAGCTTTTGCCAATGAGAAGGCCTAAAGCTCTGATCCAGCAAATAGCTCCTGCCAGGGAGTCTTATTTTTAGTTAGGAAATAATTTTCTACAAGCCATGCAAGTTTTGCTTGCTTTGTATTTAAGATTTAAAGAATCTTTATTCCTGGCAACCTGAAAATGGAAAGTAAACTAAAGGCTATCTTCAGGCTCTGAGACGCCAAAGTGGTACAGTGGCTTTTGATAACAGGACACCAAACCCTTCCTCCTTCCATTCATTGGCCTTAATTTCAAGTCTCAAGCATTTGTATAATGAGAATTATCAGAATAACCTAATTTGAGAGTCTAAAACAAAATGAAATACAAAAACATTTGTGAAACTGAATAAATAAATTTTGAGCTCACGGAGGTCCTAACCAGCCCTCCTCCCAATACCCCCTCTTTCTCTAGCATTCCTCGGGCAATAGGGCAATAGGGGAAATATTATATTTACATGTTATATTTAAATTTCTACTTATGTGCTAAATATATTTAACATTTAATATTTAAAGGTGCTTAAATCTGGGCGCCTGGGTGGCTCAGTCGTTAAACGTCTGCCTTCGGCTCAGGTCATGGTCCCAGGGTCCTGGGATCGAGTCCCATATTGGGCTCCCTGCTCCGCGGGAAGCCTGCTTCTCCCTCTCCTACTCCCCCTGCTTGTGTTCCTGCTCTCACTGTGTTTCTCTCTGTCAAATAAATAAATAAAATCTTTTAAATAAATAAATAAATAAATAAATAAAGGTGCTTAAATCTCTAACTTTGACAAAAAGAACCTGGCCAGCCCGAAGAGCCAAGTTGTCCTCTAACACAAAGTGACATGGTAGTGTCTCCTCTGCATAAAACCACTTTGCATATTTAGCCTTTGCCCTTTTCCCAGTATTTTGTTTGGAAATGTATTTGTTCAACCAATCTTATCTTTTTAGAGTAACATTCCTTCTTTTTTTTTTTTTTAAGATTTTATTTATTTATTTGAGAGAGAGAGAATGAGAGAGAACACATGAGAGGGGATAGGGTCAGAGGGCAAAGCAGACTCCCTACCGAGCAGGGAGCCCGATGCGGGACTCGATCCAGGGACTCCAGGATCATGACCTGAGCCGAAGGCAGTCGCTTAACCAACTGAGCCACCCAGGCGCCCCAGAGTAACATTCCTTCTAATGTGTGGCAGACTGCTGGCTTTCCCTCAGAACAGTCCTCCACTCTTGCCCTGGGCACATGGCTGTAGAGCTAGAGATAGTATGTCCCAGCCTCCTTTGCTGGTGGGCATATTGCGACTAATTTCCTATTGGTGGAAGTGAGTGGAAATATATGCTATTTCCACATCTTGGCCATAAGACCTCGGGCATGCAATCCACCATTCTTTCTTTCCCATTTCCCACAAACTAGAACAGGGATAGAACCATGACCCAGCTCTAACCATGAATATCAGGACAAACCCCAGATGAGCTGGAGCAACAATATGGAAAGAACCTAGGTCTATGGATGACCTCCCAAAACAGTGCTAAGCAGTCACAGGAAGTTGGTTGGACTATTACAAAAGAAGAAGTAAATTTCTGTGTTCAAGTGACTATCATTCGGGGTCTTTCCGTCATGGCAGCCTCTCCTTTATGTTAACAAAAGAAGTGGCAAAATGGGAAGGAGGCAGGCCAGCCATGATTTAAATTCACTGATTACTTGACCACAAATGGCTTTGGGGAGCAAATATATCTTCCTGTAAAAGAAAGGATATTGAAAATAACAGGGAAATGTGCCTGATCCCATGCAGTGAAGGAAACTATGCCTCAGTCCTGGCAGAGGCTGTGTGGAAGAGTCCTTTACTGCAAATATCCTAGGATAGTAGAACATCCTTTCTAAGGAAAAAACACATATGTTTCTATGAACACACATTAAGTGCACAAGGAAAAAAAATGCTAAATGTATCTGAACCAGGGAATGAAATAACTTCACACTGATAGCCCTTCAAACACATGGTAGAAAAACCACCAATTTGTTCTTATTACATGAAATGTGGAAACTACCAACTATGTCTAACCAATGTCAAAAGGAAAGAAAAGAAAAGCAGTTGCTCCCCCCTTAAGGAATGGCACAGAGACATTTATTT
Source organism: Mirounga angustirostris (assembly GCF_029215605.1). Taxonomy (NCBI): domain Eukaryota; kingdom Metazoa; phylum Chordata; class Mammalia; order Carnivora; family Phocidae; genus Mirounga; species Mirounga angustirostris. Next base: position 9,524,235 of record NW_026991711.1, on the reverse strand, counting down.
CATTGTTCTTCAGAAATCGCAACCAGTAGGCAAATCAATCTGGCCTGTGCCCCTTCTTTCAATGATCCCAGTGCTTTCTACTGTCTGCCTGCGCTTGGGTGAGTTATTTAATCATGTCTGAAAAACAGACACGATCTGACTTGAACGTCCACTGTTTTTTTTTTTTTTAAGATTTTTTTAAAATTTATTTATTTGACAGGGAGAGAGGGAACACAAGCAGGGGGAATGGGAGAGGGAGAAGCAGGCTTCCCACTGAGCAGGGACCCCAGCACGGGGCTCAATCCCAGGACCCTGGGATCATGACCTGAGCTAAAAGCAGATGCTTAACGACTGAGCCACCCAGGCGCCCCTGAACATCCACTGTTAAAGGTTACTATAGGAATTACTCCAGAAGAGTAATAGAGGCATGTCTTGCCAAGCTCACAGCAATGTTGAGTGTTCTTAACACAACAAAACAATTTTTTATTTAAATTCAATTTTTAAAAAAAAAAGAATCTGTTAGAACACAGAGGACAATTATTAGCACTTTCTCTGAAGTGTCTCTAGTGAGTCTTCATAAAATGTAGACTATTTCACCAGGGAAGAGACCATATTGGTCTTATCCACATTTGGATGACTAGAGCTTACTGAAGGGCCTGACATATAGCAGGCATTCAATAGAGTGATTCCTAGATGAAGGAAGGAGTTGATTAAATAAGTAATGACATCTTGGAAATAGAAAAAAAAAAAAAAAAAAACCTACCCCAAATCTCTAACTCAACTCCCATTAACATTTTGATATCATTTTTTCTAGCTTTTATTCCTATGGGGTCCCTACGAAAAAAATTATGATAGGATAACAATAACACCCATTGAACACACACTATCCACTAGAATAAATCAATAACTGACAGCAGTACCTCATTTAATAAAGCATGTGTTTAATAAACTGCATGTGTTAGCCTTCTTTTATCCTCAAAAAACAAAATGGGAGGGCGCCTGGGTGGCTCAGTTGGTTAAGCGACTGCCTTCGGCTCAGGTCATGATCCTGGAGTCCCTGGATCGAGTCCCGCATCGGGCTCCCTGCTCAGCGGGGAGTCTGCTTCTCCCTCTGACCCTCCTCCTTCTCATGCTCTCTGTCTCTCATTCTCTCTCTCTCAAATAAATAAATAAAATCTTTAAAAAAAAAAAATGGGAATTGAGATATGGATTCAAAGTGTCATTTGATGGCCTAAATGTGATCTCTGTCCAATATTCAAGGATAAATCCATGTGCAGGAGAGATCCATTGCATCCTATTTAAAAGTATAATAAGGAAAACATTAATTTAGCAGCTTATAATCAATTAACACCACATGTCTTCATTTTTCCTACTTACTACCTGAAAAGCTACCTGCAACTGAACATGATATATAAAACATTATTAATATTTTGTTTTATTCCTTTCTTTCTAAAACAGATTATGTAATAGGTGGATGTTATCATTTTCCTTTTGTCTTAGTAAAGTAGTGAAGCACAGAAAGTTCAAGTGACCTTGCCAAGATACCTAGCAGACTTAAGGGAGAGCTATTCCCAGAACTCATCTCTCGTTAATTTCTAAACCACTGCTTTTGTTACATGACCTCTCATAAACGTTAACAATGATCATAATAAATACGAACACTGAAAAAGCAAAAAACCATCCATGTTATAAAGTTGCTATGTTACCTTGCAATCATGATGATGTTGTTAAGATTTCCAAATACCAATTAGTCCTCAAACATTGAATTAACAAAGGAAAGCAAACAATACTTCACAAATGTATGTGTCAACTTTTTAAATCAAAATGAGCTGGCAAACACTCACATTAATCCACACACATGCAGAAGCCCTTGAAAGGCATGGAGGTGGCATTGGCAGAGAAGGCAGAACAAATTCGGATCCAGAGAAACACAAATTCCGGTGACCCATGGGGAAAAGTGAGGACACTTCCCAGCCAGGTTTCTGAGACAATTTGTGACTCTTCAATCAATCAATATTAAATTAGTATATATCCCATTTGCAGGGAACTGTAATCAGCATTATGGGATATATATATAAAGAAGTAGAAAACACTGTCCCTATCTTTTAGAATCTTAGAAATTACTAATGTGCACTTCTTTACCAACTAAAATACGATGAGGAAGTGCCACAGACCGGCACTGTTATAGAAGTTTAGAGTACATGTAGCTTCTTTAAGATATTCAAGATTCAAATAAGAGGAGAAAGGTGGGAAATAGAGTTGATGTGTTCAGTATGGAAATGCGGAGGCTGGTCTGCCTCCAGTAGTGATCAGATACTCAAGTGGGAGAGAGCAAGCTCCCTCTCCCTGTCCCCCAATCCCTAAGCACAATTAAGCAAGAGAACCATCCTGGAAGCTCTTCCACAGCTCTTAAACTCTTTGATGAGAGTAAAGATACAAAAGAGATTTCATCAGAGTTAGATACTTTGTTAATCCGAGTATTTCCAACCTTCATTTATCCAAGGAATATTTTTTTCAGGGAACTCTAATGACCATCCTCATAATCTAATACTTCACTGAACAGAGTTTGAGAAACATTGTTCTGGACATAGCATGTTACTACCTCTCTATCTCCAAATATATACTTTGGAATATTTAATTATTTAATGGTTCATTCTAAAGAATGAGCTATACAATGCTATTCCTTTACTTACAAATATTACAACAAAATGATAGTTATACTACTTTAGTCTGTCATTCTTTGCTTAGCCAATATCATCAAGATATTAAACATCCTAAGAGAATATTCACGATAACTAGAACTTACTCCAATATATGTCAACATTTGAAAACGCCAACCATTGGGCGCCTGGGTGGCTCAGTTGGTTAAGCAACTGCCTTCGGCTCAGGTCATGATCCTGGAGTCCCGGGATCGAGTCCCACATCAGGCTCCCTGCTGAGCGGGGAGTCTGCTTCTCCCTCTGACCCTCCCCCCTCTCATGTGCTCTCTCTCATTCTCTCTCTCTCTCAAATAAATAAATAAAATCTTTAAAAAAAAAAAAAAAGAAAATGCCAACCATTAAAAATAAAACCTCTGAAAATAATTCAGTGTTTTTATGACTCAGGGTAGTCATTATAAACACGAATGTTATATACAATCATTACTTGGTATAGTATTTCTGCCCTTCTGCCCTGCTCCCTCAGGTTGCTGCTTTTGATGGCTTGGGTATCTGTCTTAAACATTCTTTTGTCTCTTCTCTTGCCATCAATCCGTCCACTGTTACTTGCAGTCACTAGGCTCTGAATGAAGGCTGTTGGCATTTATGGTCGTCTAAGAGCCTGGCCTTTGTGAAAGCTTTGTTGGTTACCTAAGAACCTTTTCTGTTGGCTTGTTGGCTTTTTGCTTTTATACATTTCCAGATTCGATCTCTTTAAAATGTTGGGAAACATCTGCATTCTAGAAACTATATCCTTATTTATATCATCAGCCATTTTCTGAAGAACATTGCATACTGTGTTTTTAGAGGCATGATAGCAAACTCAATTTTTCTATTATATATTTGACAAGAGCTCCAAATTTATTTGGTAAATATAACTTGGATTTGTCCTAACGTTTTTGTTGGGATTGAAAAATCATTGAAAAATCTCTTGGATGATATAAAGTTCACTGGCATAAAAAAAAATGAAATAAAATAAAATAAAATAAAATGTTGGGAAACAGGATCTCATGACAAAACAGTATTTCTTTAGTCCTCGGGGCTGCTGCATATGGTACACAGTTCATGCACTACAGTAAGGACTGAGGCCAGGAGGGGAGTGGGGCGAACATCTTAGCAGGGGGCCAGCCATGGAGTCCGGAGCATGTGGGGCTTCTCTTTCTTCCTGATTGAGCTCTGTATTCACAGGACTACACTGGCAGAGGGTTACTTTGTCTAATTCACCCAGAGGCACCTACAGACTGGAAGCAGGGACACAGGGTGGAGTGGGGGCAACCCCAGTAATCCATATTAGGTGCCACTCCCTTTACATGAGTGTTTTTAGACTTCTCTTCCAGCATCCCCCAAATGAGGTCGCCAAAACAGTCCTTCTACCAAGTCTCATCGAATCCTCAAACAATACTCCCTTTTTTGGCAAAAAGTACACCATTATCTAAACATTGCTGACAAATTACAACTGAAATATACCCACAAAACTCATTTTCCTTGCTCCTCTGCATCTCAGCCTACACAGGTTATGACCTACAAATGGATGAAATTAAGTCAACATAATGCTAGACTGGCCCGGCTGCAACTTATTACTGATCCAGACACCTGAATATCTATGAGGCTAATCCAATCTGTCTGGACCATGTTAAAAAAGAAGAGAGCTGGAATTACACAGAGTTGCAACCAAACAGAAAAGATGAACCCACTTGCCAAATGCAGGTCGCATTGAGAAGCGCTAAGGCACGACACATCCTAAGGGTTGACATGCGTTTCTGTGGAGGATGCCACCATGGTGAGGTCTAGCTCTGCTACAGTAGGAAATTCACTAGTTTCAGAAGGAAAAAACAACAATAAAGATTTCTACCCTGGGCAATAGAGGCCAAGGGTGATCATGTTGATGATGGTGAATTTCTCCATTATTTGGAAAAAATTCTGATTACATTAATGGCCCCCAAATAATCCAAAAGCTTTCAAAAATATGTCATGGATAGCTGCCTTTATAAAGTTACTCTAGTGAATATTGTTGTAGTTAATCTGATGGTGAGTGCCCATGGCACAAACCCAGAATCCAAGGTATGTGGAAGGGTTCTAAAATTGCCCGAAATTCAGGAGAAAGGCAAAGTCATTAGGTGATCTGCCAGAGCTCTGGATCAGTCCTGAGGTGACAGCTGAATATCAGTCACACATAGTCTCAGGGACTGAACCAGGATCTTAAAACTCCTCAGCATTGGGTTGGCAGGAGATGCCGGGGGAACTCGGGAACCCCAAATTACAAATCGCTCCCCAAACCCCAAACCCCAGAAGCAGTTTTCTATTTTATTAAGATTCCCAAAAAGCAGTGATGGCCACAATTCCCCAGATAATCTCTATCTGATTCAAGTAGATACCTAACTTCTGGTCATAGCTGTTGATACCACTCAGAGTTTCTCAACAGCAATGCTATTGATATTTGGGGCCAGATAATTCTCTCTGGTGGGGGGCTTTTCTGTGCACAGTAGGATGTTTAGCATCATCTCTGGCTTCTACCCAATAGATGCCTATAGCACTATCCCCAAATTATGACAACAACTAAAAATGTCTGCAGACACTGCCAAATGTCCCCTAAGGAGCAAAATGGCTCCCAGTTGAGAACCACTGGTGTAACAAAGTCCTGGAGAAAACACAGTAGAGACTGCATGCTACTGATCGACCTGCTTTATTTTTTAATTCATTGTTAATAGACGATTTCAGGAAATGGGTGGGTGGCACCTCTAAATCACTGATCATCTGAGATAGTTCCATTTAAATTTACCAAAATAGCTCTAGCTTTGGAACAAGAGTTCAAATTCTAACCCCTTTTATTCTGGTCATTGTTCTCAGTGCTCTGCTTCCATCAATTAGAACAGAATCATTTTGTTCTTGTCAATCAGAAATACAGTGTAGGCCACCTAGAATTTCCTTCTTTCATTGCTGCCTTCCTGAGATAGCAAACGATTCTCCTATAACCCATAAATCCTTTGGCAATTTATTCTGATTAAATTTGAGCAAAATTTGAATTTGAAAGGGACTGAATGAAAAACCAAGACCAAGAGCAAATACAAATGTCCAGCCATCTTTCATCATAGGAAAATTTACTGAGCTACTTTCAGGCAATTAAATACACACAGGCACACATACACAACAGAAACAAAGAAATAAAGCAGAGTCAACAGGGAGGCAATCCATTTAAGGAAGTAAATTAGAATTATAAAACAGGAAGGGAAACAGACTATCATGTACATCAGTTGTCTTACTAATCCACAGGTAAGGACATCATCAGAAAGGTCTGATGGGAGCAGATTTACCCTTGCTTGTAAACGAGGCAAGATTACAAAGTAATGTAATTTCCTGGATAAGTTGTGAGTAACTAATTATCTCATCAAGGAATTCTGCTTCTGGAGGGCAATTAGATGAAGAAACATAGCCTTTTCTCTGTCTCAAAAATTCTACTGGGAGACCAAAGGCTACTACCACCTAGTAAACTATGTGTCTATTTAGGTTAAAACCACATGACTGCAGAGAAGAAAAATACCACCCACTGTCACCTAGTCTCTAAAAGACTCGTCTTGTGACTGAGCATGTTCATCTGGGGCCATAACTCTTGGTACATCAATGCATACCTCCTCTAAACTTTCCCACATCAGGGCACTTTTATAAAGCATACCTCTTGTGGGGCAGATTCTGGCAGAGAAGGTAGGTTTTTAGAAAATAAAATGGGAATTTGACAATGAAATATATATATATTGATTAGAAAAGTATCCAAGACCACTCGGTCTGCCACCTGAGATGAGAACTCAAGTTAGGCACAGCACTCACCCAAACTCCAAGTTATTACCAAGTGGTATTTTGATTTGAGAACATGACAGGATGGTACGAGTTGATGGAGAGAGGTAGAAATGAAAAAATGAAGAACCTAGATCACACACATCCAAGAGGTCTTTAAAGAGAAACTAAAGTAGAGGCCAAAACAAAGGTGCCAGGCAACTCAACACATTTTGTTGGAATGATATCTAAACTTCTCTTGGGAACTACTGTATTGGACATGCTAAAGAGTTATCACATCCGGAATTTCGTACATCTTAAGCAGAACTTATATACAAGATCCACAAGATCTGGTATAAATTACTAGCAATTGCTCATGGTAGAGCATAAGAGAAGCTTAATAAATGGGGGGCATTGCTTGATTTAAAAATAAGAGTTGATGCTGATAATAGAATAATTTTATTAGATAGAGAGTATAGTTTGACTTTCAGTTATGTTCATGTCATATCAGGGTTCTAAATTAAATTTAGGTAATTTGAAATAAAATAATAGAACATGAACTGAAAATTTGTTGAAAAGATAAGTGGTATTTTTTTCCCAGTAAAATAACAGTTATTTGCCTTCACTTTTTAAATGGAATTAATATGTTTCTCTCTAAATTTAATGGTTTGTTTTGAACTTGTTTTCTTTTTTTTTATTTTAAAGATTTATTTATTTGAGAGAGCGAGAATGAGAGAGAGAGAGAGTACATGAGAGGGGGGAGGGTCAGAGGGAGAAGCAGGCTCCTCGCTGAGCAGGGAGCCTGATGCGGGACTCGATCCCAGGACTCTGGGATCATGACCTGAGCCGAAGGCAGTCGCTTAACCAACTGAGCCACCCAGGTGCCCGAACTGGTTTTCTAAAATATAAGGAATAGGGAGGATTGGCTTGCATAATAATTGACATAATAAAAACAGTCAGATTATTGAAAAATTAAGGATTGGCTGGCTTAAAATTGATATTTTTTTCATGACAATAGCATCAGACTAAATGATGGTGGATATACAGTTTACCCAATAGGAAAAAAAAATGTCCATCAACAGATAGAAATTAAGTCTTCAGAATAAAACCATTTTTCTGGAAGTAGATTCTTTCAATAGTTACTAGAAGTAGATTCTTTCAAAAGTTTACTGATGGATTAGTATTGCCTGTTTTGGGTTTTTGGGGTTTTTTTTTTTCCGCTTTTCCTTTTCACGGGCATGTGCATTTCTAATCAATAGAGTCCCCAACTACCTATCTTGGGCCGAATGTGTACTTTTTCCATCTAAACTTCCATTTTTCATAATTGCTTCCACTAGACCATGAAGAACAGGTAGAGCTTCCTGTAAGAAATACAGGACTTTGGGGGCACCTGGGTGGCTCAGTCAGTTAAGCATCCAACTCTTGATTTTGGCTCACGTCTTCATGATCTCCAGGGCATGAGAGGAAGCCCAATGTTGGGCTCCATGCTCAGTGGGGAGTCAGCTTGGGATTCCCTCCCTCTCCCTCTGCCCCTCCTCCCCTCAAATAAATAAGTAAATCTTTAAAAAAAAGAAACAAATACAGGATTTTGCCAACACTAACAGTCTGCAGGGTTTCTAGAGAGACCACTTTTAGTCTTCTCAGGTCCTTTCTTCCTCCCTGCTCTTCAAAGGGAGTCAACTGATGTTGCTCCCTGCTCCAGTTCCTCAACCAGTTATGCCTATAACTAAGAGCACAGCCACAACCCCAGCCTGTGTACAGATGGGGGGGGGGTAGGACTGCATTTCGTCTGTACCCTCCCCAGTGGTGGGGTCAGGAAACAGGGCAGCCACAAGCCCTGCTTGCCTGTCACACCCCTCCACCCCACCACCAACCCACAGCCCCACCTCACCCCTGCTTGCCCGGCGTGCTGCTTCCTTTAATGATGCTCTCAGCTCACTCTATCTTACTCCCTTTTAGGACTGCACCTTTACCCTAAACACTGGCCCGCCTGCCTAGGACACTAATAGCTTGCCTACTGCTTGCCAAGCCCCGCTACTTTGGTGGACATCTCCTGCCCCCTTGTACTTTCAGTCTGAGGTGAGGAGTGGGAGCATATGAAAAGAGTACGGCAGCATATGGCAACAGATTGACGACTCCAGCATGCCCTGAGCCTGAGCCCCTAGAGTGGCAGCTGTCTCAATGAATTATTTATTCCACTTATTTTATGCTGTGGATAAATGTCAGAGAGACTACACATGAACTCGTGAGAGATGTGCTCTTGGTTTCATTAAGTGAATGGAGAATAAGAAAAATAACATAAAATTTCAGGATCCATTAAGCAGGTTGGGGACAAATCCCACTGAAGTAAAACTAATAGAAAAACTAAATATAGAATGTTAACACAGAGAGTTTATCCTCTGTGATCAATTGATGGGCTTCAGGGGGTCTCTATGAACCCTGCAAAATACAGGTATAATTTAATCTGTAGATGTACTTTTTTGGAGATAATTTTCATATTCTCAGAAGACAACATGATCTTGGGGTGCCTGGGTGGCTCAGTTGTTAAGCATCTGCCTTTGGCTCGGGTCAGGATCCCGGGGTCCTGGGATTGAGGCCCGCATCGGGCTCCCTGCTCCGCGAGAAGCCTGCTTCTCCCTCTCCCACTCCCCCTGCTTGTGTTCCCTCTCTGGCTGTCTCTCTCTCTCTGTCAAATAAATAAAATCTTAAAAAAAAAAAGAAAGAAAGAAAACAACATGATCTGTAATAGTTAGAAGTCATTCTCCTCATTCATCTGATCATTTTATAAAGTTTGCTTTCAAAGCACAAAGAGATTGTCCTGAAATGTAAATATAATTATCCCACTCCCCTATTGAAAAGATTTCAGTAGCTCCCTACCACTCTCCAGATAAAATCCAAAGCATGACACACTTGGCCTGTGTGGGGATCTGGCCTCAGCCACCTGTCCATATTCCAGCCCCCTCTCCATGTTCATGCCTGCCACTAGTCAACATGCATGCCTTTTGTAGACCAAACACTCAGAGTTCCACATCTTTGTGAGCAGATCCCTACCTCCACCCAGGTGACTTTAATGGATCATTGTAGGCTCACCAAGCATCCCTTCCTTTGTAAAACCTTCCTATGGCCTCAAAGCTCCAGTGTCTATTAGGTAAGAGTGTTCTTTGTTTTGGGAGTAGCCTGTGCATACCTCTCTCATAGCACACATCCCAACCCACTATTAATGTGCATTTTCTTAACTCTAGATTTATCACTCCTGTGGAAGCCCTACTCATCACCTAGCTCTTTGAAGAACTTTTCGGCCCTCACACTCCCCAGACCTAACACAGCTCCTGGAACATTCTAGGTTCTTCACAGATGTTTGTTATACAAATGAACAAACAAACGAATGAATAAATAAAAACTGAATTACAGAATATTAAAGGTAAAGCACTGAATATCTCACACAGTCCAATTATTATATTTTATAAATAAACCAGCTCACCCAAAATACCATGTAGTTAGAACCAGAGCAAGGAACCTACTTCTGATTCCAATGATATTTCTATCTTTGGTGTCCTAGTGGTTTATGTCTTTGCTCTGAAAAAAAAAAAATCAGGAGCACTTTTTCCCTGCATCTTTTAGAAACATAAAATGTAACTACTGCCTAGACCTCACCAGACATTGACAGCTCTTTCTCACCTTCTCTACCAGGATTACTCTCTGCCTGACCCCTTTTCAGGGGATCGCTAATTTGAAAATTGGTTAAGAGTGAACACATCAGTAGAAAAGCCCTTGATCTTCAGTGGAGAGAGAGAGAATGAAGAAGAGGAGAGGAAAGAGAAGCAGAGAAAGAAGAAAAAGAAGAAGAACAACAATAACAACAAGAAAAGGAAAACAAGAACAAGAAGGAAGAAGGAGGAGGAGGGGAGGAAGAGAAGAGGGAGAAGAAGAGGGGGAGGGAGAGGGGAGGAGGGGGGAGAAAAAGGGAGGTAGAAGAAGGAGGAGGAAGAGAAGAAGAAAAAGGGACAAAGAGAAGAGGGGAGGGGAGGAAACAGGAGAAGGGAGTTTAAAAGGAGAGGACAGAATAACTTTAGGCAAATTTTCTTTAAGACACCAGTTGAAGCCTAATTACCTTTTATATAGAAATTGAAATGCAAATCCTCAGTTATTTATATCTCAAGTAAAAACTAAATCTCAAGTTATCTCAAGTACAAAGGAAATCGGATCACCATTGATCATGGTAATCCAACCATACTTTCTGAAGAGCAGAAACTGTGTTTCAGTATCAAATGAAGATTGAGAGAGTGTAGAGCAAAGTGATTCCCTATGTGCATGGCGACGGCCACAGGCCAGTGTGCTGGGCTGCTGTCCTGAGCTACTCTCCGCTGACCTTAATGACAGTTCCAAGGGGGGTATCACCAGTCCTGCTATGTTTTCATTCCCTCTGCAGACCTTCAGTTGCTTCTCTTCTCCAATTCACTACAACATATGAATAGGACAAGATCAAAGTGTTTTTTCTCCCTCTATCACACTGACTGTGGTTTATTGCACTAAAAGATGCCAAGAAGTAGAATGGACACCAGATCTGAGAGGAGAATAGCCGGCCATATTTGAAGACATTCTGTGAATGCACTGGGTCTTACTCAGAATTTGCAGTATCCCCGAGGCCGCCTGTCCTCTCTCATCTCCTTGTGGTTAGATGCACAGATCCCTCTGCTTATAGTGCTCTTCCCTGCCCCGTGCCCCTACTCTGAATAACATCGATTTGACCTCATGTCTCTGCAGAGAAGTTACTTCCTCAGGAAGCCTCTTCTAACTCCTCAGGAGAACTGAGAGACCTCCCCCTCCCCCCAAGCCAGATGCTTCCATAATGCCCGCTATGGCACTTTCTTCTTTCCACACCTCTCTTCCAACACATTGTCAGTTACTCGGGAGCAGAGACTATGTTCACAGGAGACACTCAAAAACATTTGAAAAATAGATCATTTAGACTGTTTGACAAAATTCATGCAGTTTTATTTTAGATGAGTATCTAGGGAAATGGCATCACCTCTCAGGAAAAGGGCAAAGGGCTCCTAGGAAGATCCATCAAGACTATCTTACAAAAGGACAGAGCTAAGCACCAAAAACAAAGCAAACATTCTGCAAGAGGCAATTAGAGGATTTTGAGAAGTATTTAAGGAGCTTTACCTTTAGCTTCTTGACTGGTTTAACAAGTTGGGGTTTTTTTTAAGATTTTATTTATTTATTTGACAGAGAGAGAGACATAGCGAGAGCAGGAACACAAGCAGGGGGAGTGGGAGAGGGAGAAGCAGGCTTCCCGCCAAGCAGGGAACCCAATGCGGGGCTCGATCCCAGGACCCTGGGATCATGACCTGAGCCAAAGGCAGATGCTTAATGACTAAGCCACCCAGGTGCCCCAACAAGTTTTAATTCAGCTGGCTGCAGGTTGTAGAGAAAAATCTTTGAGATGTTTAAACTCATAGCAGTGATCCCAGTTATAAAGAAATGGGAAAAAAATGAAAGTAAATGAAAACCGATATGAATGCAGCATCTTTAAAGAATAATAAATTAGCTGGGAACAGCATCCAAATAGCAGTTCCCAAGATGTCACTATGTAATTATAGCTCATCAGCGTATGTCTTGCATATTCCAAAATAACCCGTTACACTACCCTTTTTTCTCCCCAATTGGCGAAGGAAAGGTGGCGGCAGGCCTCAAAAACAATAGTGATATGGCTCCTTACTAACAAGGGAGGCGATCAGCTTTGAGAGTCCAATACTTTCTATTAATACATCACACACAAAGAAATCTGAAAGCATATCCCTAGAATTCAAATTACCCCAGATGATTTTCAAGGATTGTCATAATGCTTTAGAGACAAAATGATTTTTCCTGTTGAATTTCAAATAAAGGAAGAGATTATTATCCTAAAAATAGAGGGTAACTAACAGGAGTTGGGGATATGGAGTAGTCTTTCTGCCTGTCCCTCTTTGATGTGATTATCCAAAGTGATTCTCAGATCATCCAAAATGAATGGCCTCATTAGCAAGCAGTACCAGGAGCCATCGACGGCTGATGCCCATTTCAGTCCCCTAGCGTTCGACTGCCTGATTATCCCTAGAGCAGCGGGCTCATGTGTTCACTCAGTATCAGCTGTGGCCCGGGTGAATTCTGCTGGACAAACAGATCAGCACATTATAAAGGAGATGCTATCTTCAGTATCAGATAGTTAGGAAAAACTGCTCTTCGTCTTTAATATTTTATTTTATTTATTTTAGAGAGAGAGAGAGAGAGCAGGGGAGAAGGGCAGAGGGAGAGGGAGAGAGAATCCCAAGCAAGCTCCATACCCAGTGCAGAGCCCAACTCCGGGCTCGATCTCATGATCCCAAGATCATGACCTGAGCCAAAATCAAGAGTCAGATGCCCTACCGACTGAGCCACCCAGGTGCCCCTGTTTTTAATATTTTAAATATTTAAGATAAAACATTTTAGGTGTTTTTTTTTTTAAGATTTTATTTGAGAGAGAGAGAGCATGAGCAGAGGGAGGGGCAGAGGGAGAGGGAGAAGCAGACTCCCAGCTAGGCAAGGAGCCTGACGTGGGGCTCAATCCCAGGACCCTGGGATCATGACCTGAGCCGAAGGCAGACACTTAAACAACTGAGCCACTCAGGCGCTCCCATTTTAAGGTTTTTATATTTAAAAATAAACATTTTAAATGCTTAGGGTGAAATATTTAGGTTAAACACTCTAAAACTTTTCAAAAGTAATCATTTACCATCTAAAATGGAAACAAATCAAAATCATTATTTTCTACCTATTATTTCTTGGATCGCTCTCTTGAGGGATGAAACTCAAGAACATTTTACTTTGTACTCCATGTTCATCCTGTCCCTGGGAGAAACTATAGCCAAGGGAAGTGGTGCTATCACCCCTACTGTGAGAACCTTTTAGCCTTACTGTTTCTGCATGAGCAGTTGTTTATTTTAGATAGTCTTCCTACAATTCCCAACTGGGGTGATTACTTGTAATAAATTTTTTATGTAAATGTAGGTCTGAGAAAGCTTCATGCCCTCTTTTATTAAAGCATGTAATAATGATCCAATATAGCCAGGTACAGCCTAAAGCAGAGCAGCTACCGAGAGGTAGGCAGATGTTGGGCACTGGACTCTCAGAAATAACACATTTTCATTGGAATTTTTATAAACCCCCAATAGTTCTTTTTTCCCTGTATCGTATTGATGTTTTCATTCCATACCATTTTAGGAATCAGTGATTTATTTCTAAACAGCAGATTTGATAGATACTCCTATGAGATTAAGTAGAGTGAACTTATCTTCATTTTATAGATGGGGAAGCGGAGCATGAACATTGAAAACTTATGCGGTATTATGATTTGATGAGCATCACTAAGATTCAGTCCCAAGTGCTTCTGTAATATCATGTTTTCTTCTTCACTCTTCAAACAACATGAGGAACTCACAATAGCGATAATATTTATTGTGCATGAAGATTTTTAGAAAGAGAGATTATAAGATCACTGAATGTAAATATTCTTATTTTATGCCAATTTTTATTAAAACCTACACCTAACAGCTTTTTTCTTTACTTTATCAATATTGATAATTTAGAGTCAGTATATTTTCATGGAATCTGAAATAATATTCTATTTTTAGATAACAAATATTAGTAGAAATAAAAGTATTTCTAGTACAGTGCTTCAGAACGTAATATTGCCTTGAATCATGCACTATTGCTAAAATTCAGATTTTTTTAAAAGGCAGCCTAGAGGGAACATCACAATAAACTCTCCTACACAATGAAATAATTTACTCTCTGGTATATGTCTCTGTTTAAAGTTATAGCAGAATGTTCAAATTAAAGAACCAGAAAAGTTTATTGTCATTTAAGAACAGAACCAACAGGAAGCTTTAGCTCAATTTCCCCAAATTTGGCTGCATATCAGAACTGCCTGGAAGGGTGGGCAGGAGGTCTAATAAAAATATAACTACAGGCTTCACATCTAGAGATTTTTTTCAGCAAATGTGGGGTGATCCTGGCCATCTGGATTTTTAGAGCTCCCTACATACTTCTTACCTACAGCCAGTCTGGGGAACCAACTTTTGGTAGATTGAGATCAAAAGAGTTTGGATCATAGGTCTGCCATTTACCAGTTGTGAAACATTGGAACAGGCAAATTAGACTAACTGCCATTATCTCATCCATAAAATGAGGGAAAAAATACCATTCTTGCAAGAGTCTTACTAGGATTACATAGGATAATGTCACATTGAGCAGTGATACCAATAGAAAATTGATGCTCAAGAAAGGTTTATATCCTTTCCTCTTTTTCCTTAAAATTAGTGTCTACTATTGACATTGAGACATAATTCCTGTTCTCTAACTTGGTGAACTAATATTATGTAGACACCATTTAAAGCATGAAAGTTGACCAAAAACAAATGCTCTGCCCATTTCAGCTGGTTGAGCTATGTGGCCACCAGGCCATCTGTGTTTGTTCTAGGGAAATTCCAGACACTATAAAAATACTTAAATAAACCAAAGTTCAAGGGCCTCACATGGCCCAGTATCACTCAGTGGTCCAGCAGAAAACATCACACTTAAAATGGGGCAATTTGAGAATAGGGTTTATAAAAGAATCATTACAAGAGTCTGGGCAGGGTATACAGAAACCACAAGGGACGGTAACAGTGCCCTGGAACTAAAGATGGGGGTCAGAGGGCTGCAACCACATCTGAGCCAAAGGGGCGAGGTAGGGCATGGTTAGTCAAATCTGGAGTCACAGCAGCCCCCTCACAGGAACTGTGACTTTGGTCAAGGGACACGGCTAGCCCACGGTGACCCTTCAGCATGACAGCATGAGGACTAGGTCCCTGACCTCACTCTCTCCCTTTTGCTGGCTGCTTGCTAATGCCCCTCCAATGGTCAAAGGTCAGGATCAGCCTCCCAGCCTCCCAGGGCAAGGTGAACAAGAGCTGAGAGTGGGTTGGAGAAAAGCAGAAAAGGGAATCCCACCTAAGTCCTATGTCATTTCTTCAGTATCAAAATGAAACATGGTCTCTCACCCCAAGTAATTAAAAATAGTTCTAATATTTACTTATAGTTTTTGAAAGCAATAAAAAAAATCCAATTCACAACCCAAAACACAAATTAAAATGCCTTTTCTCTCTTCTTCTCCCATTCACACCTTCCATCAAAATCTCCCTACGAAATGGCGCCCTCACCACACTTTATTTTTCTATTACTTTTTTCCTGTAAATAAATACTGGCTCCTTCTGGTATAAACTCCCCAACCCCACTTCAGCTCCCTCTATCCCCATCTCTGCTTTGCAAATGCTCAGAAACGGAACTGGCGGGTTCATTATCTCTTTCAGCAAACACAGAGAAGGTGAGCTTAAAGGGAGAATCACTGCATGCACAGGCATGTTGGTACATACTTTGTTTATCTCTTCTGTACTTAGAAAAAAAATAGGAGCTCACCTGGAGACAGCACAGCAAAAAAGCAAATCTGTTATGGTCCTCTGTAAGCCCGGACTTGGGTTTTCTTACCAAGTAACGAAGTCTAATGTAACTATTAACTGTACCACTATTTGCACTGGAACCAGTAGCCCTCAAAACTGTCACATGTTTTATTCTCTTTGATCCTCACAATATAGTCCTGTGAGGTAAATAGGAATCTGTATCCCCTTAAGACTGAGGACTGCTAAATTACTAAATAAAAGAATCACAGCTGGTAAGGGGAAATATTAGAATTCAGGGGAAAAAAGTTTCAGACATATATTTGTCCCTATGAATTGAAGACCCTCTCATATGTATGTATGAAAACATTTATTTTTGTTTTATTTTGATTTAAAACATACATATAGATTTAAGACATATATATAGTTTTAAAATCAAAATAATTTGGGGCGCCTGGGTGGCTCAGTCGTTAAGCGTCTGCCTTCGGCTCAGGTCATGATCCTGGAGTCCTGGGATCGAGCCCCACATCGGGCTCCCTGCTCCGCGGGGGGCCTGCTTCTCCCTCTCCCACTCCCCCTGCTTGTGTTCCTGCTCTCGCTATGTCTCTCTCTGTCAAAAAAATAAATAAAATCTTTAAAAATAAAATAAAATAAAATAAATAAATAAAATCAAAATAATTTGATTTAAAACATATTATGTAGGGGCACCTGGGTGGCTCAGTTGGTTTAAGCGTCTGCCTTTGGCTCAGGTCTTGATCTTGGGGTCCTGGGATCAAACTCTGCTTGGGGCTCTCTGCTCAGTGGGGAGTCTGCTTCTCCCTCTCACTCTCCCTCTGTGCGTGCACTGTCTCTCTCTCAAATACATAAAATCGTAAAAAAAAAAAAAAAGATTCTCCCTTTCCCTCTGCCCCCCTAAAAAAAATTTTAAAGAAAGTAAATAAAATAAAACATATATGTAGTTTTTTGCAGCACCTGGGTCGTTCGGTCAGTTAGGCATCTGACTTTGGCACAGGTCATGATCTCAGGGTCCTGGGAGCGAGCCCCATGCCAGGCTCTGTGCTCAGCGGGGAGCCTGCTTCTCCCTCCGTCCCTCCCCCTGCCCCTGCTCATGCTCATGCTCATGCTCCCACTCGCTCTCTCTTCCAAATAAGTAAATAAATAAATAAAATCTTAAGGAAAAAAAAACATATATGTAGTTTTCAGCCAATATAAATTATCTCAACTACCTATTTTGGGGCATACCAATGGAGATTTCCGGGAAGTACAAGAACAAAAATATCTGTTTACTCCCTGCATTGCCACTCACAAACATTAGTGGGAGTAATTTAAAAATAAAATAAAATTGTAATTACAACAAAGTTAGGAAGGTATGACAACCCCACAAGAAAAACTAAGAAGACTAATGCAAAACACAACAGAATTGGGACAAAATGAGAAAAAGACTCACAGGCAATTTATATTTCTCTAGATCTTGACCAAAATGAAGATTTCTTAAAAGTAACTAGTAAGTTCAAAAGGCCTAATTAGTGATACTTTAGTCGGAGTGAGGAAGACTTGGCTCAACTTCTACTTTCCAGAACAGCACGAGGTTGGACTAAAGGTGGACAATACAGATTGGCCATCTAGATTTTTTTTCCCACTAAGACTCTAACACCAAGAAACTGCCCAAGAGGGAATTGGGAAGGCAGAAGAGAGAGGATCGTTCCTCCCTGTAGGTGCTGACCAGATTCACCAGATGAATAATAAACACTAAATTACAAAAGTTTTTAAAAATGTGATTTATACATTCATTAACAACAAGCCTAAGCTTTTGAGTGGGTAATCTACTCATCCCAAAGAGAGAATACAGGACATAAAAAAAGAGAAAGAGAGACAGAGAAAGAGACAGAGGCAAAGATCATGTAAATACTACATCTCAGGAAAGAACTGCCCCCAACAGACAGAAGCAAATTTAAATCAAATGACAATCTTAAAGAATCTAAAGAGAATGTGGATCCTGGGCAAAGAATTTAAGAAAGATATAAAAGAGATAAAAGAGGATCAAAGCCAAGATAAGTGAAATGACCAATTTCAGAAAAGAAGTGGAAAATTTCAGCACAGCCATTTTTTATATGAAATCTATATTTGAAACAGCAAAAAGCAGAATATATATACTGTTGAAGCCGTTAAGAAATACAAAGGGCGGGCGCCTGGGTGGCTCAGTTGGTTAAGCGACTGCCTTCGGCTCAGGTCATGATCCTGGAGTCCCGGGATCGAGTCCCGCATCGGGCTCCCTGCTCAGTGGGGAGTCTGCTTCTCCCTCTGACCCTCCCCCCTCTCATGTGCTCTCTCTCATTCTCTCTCTCAAATAAATAAATAAAATATTTTTTTAAAAAACAAAAACAAAAACAAACAAACAAAAAAACATTGTTACATACTTAGAAGATGCACCAACACTGAAAGGGCTGGGAAGCCCAACATTTTTGTCATGTCCTGTCCAGATTTTTAAGACCTTAACCCAAAGGAGTGCAACAACATTTAACCTTTTAAAAAAATATGTTTTCTGGGCGCCTGGGTGGCTCAGTTGGTTAAGCGACTGCCTTCGGCTCAGGTCATGATCCTGGAGTCCCTGGATCGAGTCCCGCATCGGGCTCCCTGCTCGGCAGGGAGTCTGCTTCGCCCTCTGACCCTCCCCCCTCTCATGTGCTCGCTCTCTCTCGTTCTCTCTCTCTCAAATAAATAAAATCTTTAAAAAAAAAAAAAAGAAATACAAAGGGCAACCTTCAAAAGCAAATTACATAAAACAAAAATAAAAGAATTAAAGTATAAATTCATTGGAGAGAAAATAATATAGAAGACAAGAAGAAAAGAAGTCCAAATGTGCAAAATTGATATTCCTGAAGAAAAATAATGGAACAGAAAAATTCAAAGATTTAATGCAAGATATCTTTCTTAAAATAAAGGCTGACCTAAAGATTACACAGTCATGCTATATTTACAAAGAAATTATGCAGAAATACTAATTAAATATTTATTTAATACTAATATTAAATACTTAAATAATAATATTAAATATTAAATATTTTCTGGCAAAGTTACTGGACCTCAAGGCAAAAGGTGAAACTTCTATTCAAAACTGTTGGTTAGAATGACGTCCATAAGCCAGACAATTGATTTGGAACTTGACCACACCTAGTCTGGGAGCTTCTCAATGAAAGAGTCTGAGATTTTTTCCATCCTCCAGCACCTAATGTGTGCCTGACACAGTGTAATGTAGGAAAAAAATTAGGAGCATTTCAGACAAGGCTTAGACATTTCTACTTTAACTATCATTGACCAGCTCAGTGGAGAAACATCTTCAAAGTTCTAACAGAAAAAAATATATGACTCCCAAACTTCATACTCTGCCATGATTTAGAATTAATTTAATTAATTTAATCTAATTAATTAATTAAAAATTAATTTTTAAACTTCCAAGGACATAAATAATCTATTGGTGATTCTTTAAAATATATATATATACACATATAAATGTTATATATATATTACATATATATATATCCAACCAAGTGATAAATCAAAATAATGTATATTATATATAAGGATTAGTGCTAGATCAATATAAATGAGAAAACTAAATCTAAATGAACATGGGAATTATGTTTACAAAATAGAATGTGAAATCCTTGATAAACATAAAAATAATAACATAAAACACTAAAATTAGAAAGTAAAGGAAAATATAAACATAACAATTCTTTCATTTTTCAAGGCAGGCAAAATTTAGATGAAGTTAATAATCAAGAAATGGTTATTCAAATTTACTACTGAAGAATATTTTAAAATCCACTGAAAGAAATGGGTTAGTTCAGCTGGTATTTTTTATGCCCCAAAAAGTGCAAAGAAAAACAGTCAATTTAGCTAAAAATAGATAAGAAGGAAAGAAACAAATTATGAAATACAGCATTCTAAGACATTGGAAGACCAAACACATTTATGAAATCAATAAATGTAAATGGAATAAGATCAGTTCTTTAAAAAAATGTTTTAATAGTGAAAAACTGAAAGCAATATAAATGTTCATCCTTAAGGGCACAAAAATGTGAACATTGAGGACAGAGATCTTGTCTGTCTTGTTAATTACTGCATCCCTAGCACCTAGCATACTTCCAGGCACATTGTAGGAACTCAACATCATTGACTAGCTGGACTGATTCATAATAATCCATACAAAAGAATAATGTGTAGCTGTGAGAAAGCTCTAAAGGTCTAAGAAAGATCTAAAAGTTACTGATGTGAAAAGTTTAGTGTGACATTGTAGTAAATGAAAAGAGAATATTGCAGAACAATATTACACTATGACCTCCTTTGTGTAAAAACAAGATATATCGTTATTATATAAAAGTTATATAAGTCATCATACATTATACACACATATATTGTTTGTACAGGAAAAAGTCTAGAATATAAAAATACATATGAAAACCTCAATAGAGGTGCTGATGAAAGAAACAGAGAAGAATGGGAGGAGAGAAGAAGAATTTTGCATTTTTTTCTGAGTCGTCCGTTATGTTTTAACTTTTTACGATGAACATATTAATTTATAATTTCAATCATTTAGATTGAAAATTAAAACTACAAATGTCAACTGGAAATGTCTAGCACTAATCCTTAGATCATAAAACATATGGGGAAAAACACATTGCATTATTCAAGTAGAGACAAATTAAGAAAAATATTTATATCCAAAGCCTAATGATAAGTCTAACGATAAACTCACTATGGCAAGCAATTTTATCTACTGCTGTACCAAGAAGATGCCTCATCAGTCACTGAGAAGATAGAGATGTCATTTATGCTCGTGAGATAAGATTTAGATTTTATACCACATCACTTAATAGAACAATCTGGAGAAATAGAACCTTCTCAGTAAGTGTCTAAATCATACTCACCTGAGAAAAACGTAATTAGAGTTTAATGTTTGGTTCGTATGGAAAAGTTGGTCTGAAACAGGCAGTAAAAGATTTGTCAGACACAAATATGCATAAAAATGAAAAACGATTTATCAGGAAAAGCAAAAGCCCCATGGTACTAGGTAAAGTCCAGCTGGACATATGCAAAGTCAACAGGTAAGACAATTTCCATAAACCTATCACAAACTGCATGGATCAGCAACTGACTATAACAGAAAACAAATCCTTACTAGCTCTAAAAATGTCTCTCAATATGGATAGCATGGGCAGGTTATTTGGAGAATGTAATTCTACTTTCTATATTAAGTGGTTACTATATAAAGAATGGTAATCGACTTTTCATCCTCTCTTATGAAGATAGAATTAGGAACAATGTGTTTAAACTACATAGTAGAGGATTGTATTCAGATATAAATAGGGAGGCGTTGAGTTTCTTGGGTAAGTCAAATGATCACCCTGGCGATCTTTGAAAAAATGGGCAGGTATCATCTGTTGAGCACTCCTAGGTTATAACGATGTCCATGAGCCAGGGGCCTGACCAGAGGTTTGTACCCAGCCACACCTGAGTCTGGGAGCTCCTCAAGGACAAGGACCAGGTTTTTTTCCATTATTGGCCCCCAGCACCTAGCACTGTGCCTCAACAAGTAGAAAAAAATTCTCTGGAGTAAAATTCTTATAATAATAGGATTAGTATAATATTAGTAATCTTATAATTAATAGGATATAAAATAGAAATAATCTGTCCTCTGACAAGCGTGGTGTAAAATACCAGATAAAATTATATGTCACATAATTATTTGTTACTTGAAGAAAATATGGAACATTCGGCGGGGGGGGGGGAATTGACCCATGTCTCTTCACCTTTAAACAACCACATACTAAATGTCTTTCATTTTATTCTCTCTGCCTAATATATTTCATATGTTTTAAGCCTAAACATAACTACCTGATTTTTTACCTTATTTTCTATCAGAAGCATTTCCCATGTTATTACATATTTACCACAAATCTTATTTGAAAACCCATATCATATTATGTGAAGTAACTTTACCACTGATTCCCAAAACATTTCCCTATAGTTGGAAGTTTAAGCTATTTTCCATTCATTGTGGTTTACTTAAGTTTGTTAACTTAGAATAAGTTCCCAGAAACAGAATTACTTAAATATATAAAAACTTTTGAGGCTCTTTATACATATCATCAATTGCTTTCTAAAAAGTTATCTAATTTGATAAACAATACAAGTTGAATTGTAACTTACATGCTTTCAACTAAAAGTTAAATATATAGACATATATGTATACATTATTTTATATATAATACATTACATTGCATTATGTGTCTTTTTTTTAAGATTTTATTTATTTATTTGATAGAGAGAGACACAGCGAGAGAGGGAACACAAGCAGGGGGAGTGGGAGAGGGAGAAGCAGGCTCCCAGTTGAGCAGGAAGCCCAATGCTGGGCTCCATGCGGGGCTCGATCCCAGGACCCGGGACCATGACCTGAGCCGAAGGCAGATGCTTAATGACTGAGCCACCCAGGCGCCCCTGCATTATGTGTCTTAACCATTTGTTTTCCCTTCTTTTTAAATTGTCTCTTCAGGGGCGCCTGGGTGTCTCAGTCCTTAGGCGTCTTTGGCTCAGGTCATGATCCCAGGGTCCTGGGATCCAGCCCTGCATCGGGCTCCCTGCACAGCGGGAAGCCGGCCTCTCCCTCTCCCACTCCCCCTGCTTGTGTTCCCTCTCACTCTCTCTGTCTCTGTCAAATAAATAAATAAAATCTTTTAAAAAATAATAAAAATAAAAATAAATTGTCTCTTCAAATTCTTTGTTGATTTATTTGTGTCTTAATGTTTTTGATAATGTATTGTTATAAATTCATAATACAGTAAATATATTAGTCATACTTGTAGCAATTACTCTTTGTGTATATATTTTGTGTAAAGTGCTTTCAAAATGTTTTTGTGTTCAATAAATTTCACATAATGACAATATTATTGCTGTTATCATTGAATAAATACACTAAAGTATTACTTTCATGCTTAGGCTATTTGTTAAAAGAAGTGAGTGAGTGAATAAACTTTTGTACAAATAGTCAGCTTAACTTAAAATTTTATGTATTCACATTAATTAATTAACAGTGCATGCCCTACAAAGAGATACTTGGTTTATCCTATTCTATAGAGGAGTGATTTGGTCAATTGCTCTTGGCTGTGTGGTAAATTCTCATCAGAATTAAAATGAAGATATATAGCTATTGGCTCATTTGGTATTTGGTGAACTTTTTTCTCAGATTAAATTTTAAATCTTTGTCAGAGTTCATATACATATATTTATATATATAATCTCATATTGTTTGCCAATTCCCCAACATTTTCTTTCCTACAAAATAAAACTCTATCATACACAACCTTCTCTTCATAATTCTCCCTTTTGTCCATTTGGTACATTCTATTCGTATCAGTTGATGTACTTTTCCCCAAATACACCATGAATGTTCATAATTCTAGGTTATGCTCCTCCATTCTCTGCCCAGAGTGCATTTCTTCATTCCTCAACATGGCAAACCCCAAACTATTATCTGAAGCTACAATCAAATATCATCTCTTCAGTGAATTCTTGGGGACAGCCCCAGACAAGCGAGTTACTATGAATACCTGTGTCTTTTATTCATACTTGCTAAAATCATTCACATTGTATCATATTAATTTTAATGTGTTCATTTTCCCTACCAGACCGAAAGTTTAAATCTCCAGTAACTACTACAGTGTCTGGGTGTTCAATAAATATGTGATGGATTATGAATGCTTTTGTCAAGTACTTTTGGGTGCCTGTCTGATAGGTGGTCAAGTAAAAGACATGGCATAAAAATAATTCCAAAACTTTAATTGGAATCTTTCCTTTTCTTTCCATCTCGATTCGGACCTCCTTAGACCAGGCTGCCATCATCTCTCCCCTGGCACACATTGGTGGCATCCTATCAGGTCTCTGCTTCCTTGTTTGCTCCAGGCACATAGTCTCTTCTCCACTCAGAACTCAGAAGAATCATTTTAGAACACATTGGGATCAGTCTCTCCTCTCTAATGGCTTCCAGGTGCATTTAAGTAAAATCCAGATTCCTTATCCTGGCCCAATGGCTCTCACGGAGCTGCCCTGGCCAACCTTTTTGACTCTCTTCCTTTTGCCCACTCCCTCCAGCCATTCCCTCCCCCAGTAATGGTTTTCCCACTGACATTTTCTTGGCTTGATTTTTTTATTACTACAAAATTTGAGTTTAAAGGTCACAGGCTCAGAAACTCAAGTATCTCCCATCTTTCAGTCATATCACCCCATGTTAACTCATGTATGTGTCATTGTTTGGGGTTTTGTTTTTTTTTTTTGAGCTTATATATTCTTGCTTATTACCTGTCTCCTACCAATAGAATGTAAGCTCTAGGATAGCAGAGACCTTATCTATATGTTTTTCATCATTGTAAGCCCAGTGCTTGGCATAAACTAGGTACATAGTAAATGTCCTAAATGATACATAGTAACAGCAGAGGTAGTAACAGCATCTAACACTGGCTACTTACTGCACACAAAGTACTGTTCTAAATACTTCATACATGTTAACCCATTTATTTCACACACAAATACATACACCCATGAAACTACACAGTAGAAAAGCTAGTCATTGTCATCACCCCCATTTGAGAGATGTGAAAACTAAAAAACAGAGATGTTAAGAAACTACCCAAAGTCACACAGCTATTGAAGAGTAGAGACAGAATTTGAATTACATCACACAGACAGAGAACCCTACTCTCTCAACCATTGTACTATATGCATATCATTTTAAAAACAAAGTGGCAAATTCATCAAAAAGTTTCTTATATCCTAGTTTTAAATCTATTTTGATTTAACTAAAATATGTATCTGACAAGTTCAAAGAAGAACATTTTTAAAAAATAAAGCAGATTAGGTTATCACTGTTGAAATCATGTCTTAGGACCTGCCATGAGACAAACAAAAAATAGTGACATAAGAGCTAAATCCAATGTCTGTCCTTACAAAAAAAGCAGACTTTCTTTCCCCAAAAGAAAGCTAAGGGAATACAAGGGACTTCGCTGCGCTGCACTCTCTTGACAAAAAAGGAGCAACCTGGACATATGGTGTGGCTCAAACCCGTGCTGAGTAACTTTTGGACAGGGACACAAAAAACTATACCTAACCTGGTTAATAATAGCAAACCACTGATCCGTCAACTAATGGTGTTTATAGGAAATAGAATTCACAAGAAAAAGAAATAGCAGCATGAGACAATTAATCCACAACATGCAATTTCCTTCTCTGTGCATCACCTTCACCAAGAGGAAATCTGAAGATTCGCCACCTGTTCAGATGTGCCTTTTGTAAGATTTAGAATGGCCTCCTGCCAAAATGACTAAAGGCATTCATTTATACCACATAATTAAAATAAACATTGTGTTTGCCGAAAGGTAAATTTTGTGATCTAAAGAAGAATGAAGTAAAAAATAGTAACATTCTCAATTCTTAATGTCCTAATTTTAGTAACAGATATTTTATGTGTACTCACTGAGAACACCTGAAATTTGATATACAAAAAGTTGTGACTTTTATTTTTTCTAAGAGAGACAGAGAGAGACATCAAGAGAGGGAACACAAGCAGGGGGAGTGGGAGAAGCAGGTTTCCTGCTGAGCAGGGAGCCCGACGTGGGGCTCGATCCCAGGACCCTGGGATCATAAGCTGAGCTGAAGACACACGCTTAACCGACTGAGCCACCCAGGCACCCCAAAGTAGTGACTTTTAATGCATTTATTATGACCAAGCTGTATTCCCAAGTCACAGTAAATACTTTGCTCAGCTAAAAACCTTCAGCTTTCCTTTCTTTTTGTATGGGTCCAATTTGAATGCCTCTTTCAACTAAGTGTTTCTTTCTTTGCTCTTTTCCTCCCTCTTTGGTCCCCTCATTTATTCCTGATAACTGCCCCCTCCACATAAACCTGAATCCAGTCAATGTGAAGTGGGCAATGTGAGTTGGATCCAAATCCAGTTACCACCATTTCTAATCACATAACCATGAGCAAATTACCCAATTTCTCAGGCTTCATTTTCTCATATGTCTTGAGACATCTTTTGTCACTCTAAAATCACAAATGGTTCATCCCTGGTCTTTTGTATAAATTAAAAGATATGCAAAAATATACGGTTTCATTGAATTAAGTCATGATGTCTGGACTAGAAGCATTCTTTATATTATAATCTCTGAAAAAAATTGCATTTAAAACTGGAAAATCTTCTCTCCCAATCCTTAAATTAAAAAACAGCTTTTGAAACATTTGAAAAGTAAAGAAGGTAAAAATGAATTTGAGAGTAATGAGCTAATAAACATTCAAACATGGAGTCATCCATTGAGAAACACCTTGTCAATAATCCCAATGGCTTATGGTGGTCCCTGCAAAGAACATCAGATATAGAATCTGCGTCTCAGACTTTTGTGATTGATGAACTCCTAGATTTTAGAACAGAGATGGTACTTTTAAAGTGCTGTCCTATGATGTGAGTCCAAATTCTGGATCCTCAAAGATTTACCTTCCCAGTGTTCACCTCTGCTTAGCCTGAGAAACTACTCTGCCTCCATTTTAACTCCCTCTACAATCTTCTTAAGACTAGTAAAAAGGAAGGATTATTTTAAACGATTGTTTGCATATTGTTTCAAGTGTTCTAAATTCACTTTGCAAAGTGAATTGAACAGATATGATCCCAGGCATGTACCATTTGCATGTTAACCCAGAGGATAATGATGATAATGACTGGGACAGGCATGGTAACGATGAAGAAAGACACCACTGAATGGTCATGAATAAAAACAACACATTCCCAAATTGGATTTAAGAGCAATAAACAGTAAAAACAAACAAGCAAGCAAGCAAACAAAAACCTTGCATCATACCCACTTCTTGAGCTCCCATCTTACTACTATGAAAGATGGAAGCAGAATATACTATTATTAAGAAGCACTGTGGGATATGAAACAACTATGAACTTCCAAGTCAAACTCAGGATGGCTTTTGGCAAATTATTCAAATGAGAGTTTTTTCGTTACCATCGTGGAGACTCCAGGTTGTCTTGAGGATTGCACAGGATGATATAAGAGAACACCACTGCAGAGTGAGGTCTCAATAATTGTGTTTTTACCTTAACTACTAAGTTATACTAACTAGGGTTTTCTGGGAATTTCTGGCTGCCTACCTTGGAAATGGATACATACATATAATTATTAGGTACTGTTTAATTCTAGCCACTACCCTGAAGAGTATTTGAGTTACTATATAACATGGCTTTTGTTTTTTATTTTTTCAGTATAGAAGTTCCTGTGTCTTATTTAAATAAAGTTATTAGTAAAACAAAAAATATGTATGTTATAAATTTGTAAAATTATAAATTTGTAAATTATATATTAAACAATACATAATATACTTATAACAGCATATATATATACATATATATGTATATATATAAAATTAGTTCATGATCACTAAATCAAAAACACTTCAGCAAAGATCTCAGAATCTTCTCTAAACTACTGACATATTTAGACTATGGAACCTTTCTTACAGTTTATTGTATTAACTACAGGCCATCAAACAAAAATTCTGCAGCTCTGAAAAGACTGTTCACTGTCAGTTCAAAAAATTCTTTATCCTTTTAAGAGTTTTGAAGCCTTTGGTGTGTTATTCAAGTTGCCTGAAAAACCCATAACTGTCATGGCATTCAATAGTCTTCTTTTTGAAACACTGAATTTTTTTGGAGAATTTTTTATTTAAGCAATATCTTATATAAGCAACTAGAAACACATGAATGATGTGTTTAGTTACTAACATAACATTTTTAAAGTTGACAGTAAATGATGCAAAAAATCAGAGGTTGCAAGGTCTTAGTGTTGCCATTAATAACAGAAGAATGTGACTTTGACTAATTTGGGTGTGTGTCATGGGTATCTGTGCTGATAATCACCCTTATAAAACTAATGGAGACCAAAATGTATAGACTGTGAAGTCAAGGATGCTTGCTAAAGGTGTATCAGAGATGATGTAAGGATTAAGGCTTTGCCTGTTGGGTTTTTTTTGTTTGTTTGTTTCTAATTTCAATTATTTTATCTGTAGATTAATTTTATCAACTGCCACATTAGCAGAATATGGCCAATTTTACCAACCTTATTTTTAAACAGATGCTAGACAACAGAGAGATTGTGGTTGATGAAATTCTATTTTAGAATGCCCGTCAAGAAAATCTATTTTAGAAGTCATTATTGGCTTTATATTCCTATTTTAAACAACCGCAATGTCACTTTGCCTTAAATTTATACATCCTTGTTTTAATTCTAAAGTTGTGTTTAAGCTGAAAGTTATCCAAAACTTGGAAAAGCCACCACTCATTATCAGAAAGGAAAGACTGTCCCATATCTACTTCCTGTCTCAAACTCCTCTCCCTCCCCTGAGGAGTGTATAGCTCACTGATGCCTTCCGTCACATGTGGGAGCAGCATTTGATCCCATGCCATGCCTATGGGGGTCACTTAGAAGATCCCTCCTAAGCTTAACTCACCAGTCCAGCTTGTGCCTGCAGACTCGCTCTTCCATTTCCCAGGGTGGGTGGGAAGGGCTCCAGGCAGGATTAGGAAGCCAGCCCCAGGCTCTGCTCTCTTGCCCTTTATTACCCTGCTGGAAAGCATCCCACACCAGAAGAATCCCAGGAGAGGGAAGACCTTCCATAACCTCAAACACTTACTGAATCTCACCAAGGGGAAAAAGGAACAAAGTTGAATGCTGAGTACCTTTTTCACAAATTTTACAGCTATTCAAACTCTTCTCTGATGCGAGTTCTCACCAGCTAAAGAGAACCCGCAGAGGTGGCCCTGCCCTCAGTGACTTCTTAGCCTGCTTATGTAACTGATCTCATTTAAGGCATGTATTTTTAAAATTTACATCCTTACTATCCCTGTCCAGGTCATTATTATCTGAGTTAGACTGGAAATGATACACGGCTGGATCACATCTCTTCAGTTCACTTCGCAAAATGATTGGCCCAGAAGCAAATGTGACCGTTAGAATAAATGATTCTCACAGGCTGACAGGGGTCTTTGAAGTGCCCCTGTAAGAACTGCAGAAAGATGGGGGCCCACCCACCCATCCCTTAGCTTAAGTGTCTCTGCCATCAGACTCCATAAATGAATTCTAACGAAATAGCACAAATGCAGCTTAAGTCCTTCAGGCGATCCCACTAACATCTGCAGCCCAAGAAAAGAGGCTTCCTGGTCACAGGCTAAGATTTCTGAAGGGTCCCTTTCTTCACAGAAGAAGAAACAGAGGCCCAGGAGGTATAAAATGGTTTGTGTAGAATTGCAAAGCTAATTGGCGGCCATCTCCTGAGGCTCAAGGGTCTGCCCCTCAGAGAATAAGCAGTGGACAAGTTAAAAATTCTGGAAAGGTAGCTTCTAAGGTAAGAGTGAACAAAACAACAGTATACATTGACATCACCTCCTAGCCATTCCTAAAGTTACTTTTTTATGAGCTAAAGCATTTAATTAGCACTCTGGGTAGTTAACAGTGGCTGGGAATAGGTTCAAAATGCATCTTTCCTTCAGAAAACAAAATCAAGATACTCTAAAATGCAGAATTTTCAACCCCCCAGAGGTAAGCTTCACTCTACATATACTTTGTGTGCAAAAAGAATATATTTCATTAAACTCCAGGGTATGTGTTACTCTTCAAAGCTCCTCTCAGCATCTATCATAATGTGCATTTGTTAATTTTCAAGATAAATGATTGAAAGCAAACAGCAATCTTGAGGGCGGGAATCACACCCCCCCAAATACAGAAGGTCTGGCACCATGTGCTCTGGGATGTAAGGATGAAGTGCACAGTGAGCCCACCTGTAAACACAGAGTGGGTCTGAAGCCCTCCTGCAGTGGCTTGCACAGTGTCTAGGGAAGGAAGATGGGGTGACAACCTATATTATGTATTTTGTGACTCATACACCAACTAGGCTTATTTTTTAATTTATTTCAATGGTTTTTCATGACTATAAAAATATTGAGAACTTACGGAAGAAAAAAATAAATTACCTGTAACTGCTTTATTGAGAAATGACTATTTTTTAAGATTTATCTATTTATTTAAGAGAGAGATCAGGGGGAGGGGCAGAGGGAGAGGGAGACAAGCCTACTCCTTGTGAGCGCAGAGCCGGACCCCAGGACCTTGAGATTGTGACCTGAGCCGAAAACAAGAGTCGAACACTTAACCCACTGAGCCACCCAGGCGCCCCGAGAAATGACTATTGTTAACTTATAGCTGTATTTCCTTCCAGTCCTTTATATGGGTATGTATGGACAGACGGATAAATAGAAAGCTAAGATTTATTAAGGTTTACACAATGTTTTAATCCTGTTCCACACAATGTGTTTAACTATTTCTTTATTGTTAGGTTTCGGGTTATTTCCACCTTTTGGCTATTAAAATAACACTAAATTAGCAATATTTTAACAAAATTTACATGTAACTTTATTTAATCAGTTTGGTTGCCAGCATTCTTCTTAATATTCCAACTGGGAGTTATGTATATAGTGTCTTTATTACTATTGCCTGTTGTCCCTCACGAACTCACAATACTAATGAACTTATTGATCCCTTACTTACATACATACCAAACACTGTTCTAAGCACTTTCCACACATTTGCACATTTTAATCTTCACAACAACTTTATGAAATAGGACTCTTCTTATCTTTTATCGTCTTTGGAGAGAAGAGGAGACTAAGCCACAGAAAGAACCGTCTGTAACTTCCCTAAGGTCACAGTTAACATGGGACGATCAGGCATTCGAACCCGTGAGTGTGGGTGCCAGGCCCTGCTCTGAATCATGAAAGTATACCATCTCTCTAAAGAACAGGATCACGTGTTTATTAAGCATGCTATTTTAATACATTTCCCATTTTGAAGAGTACCATGGAATATTCATGTATTTGGATAACACCTAGTTTTTGAAGAAAAAAAAACATATAGAAAGGAAAATAGTCCAGTGACTTGACTCGTTCACTGAAACAGTTTTATTCTCCCTACAACTGACATTTACTCTTCCTCTTGCAGAATCACAATCCACAGTCTCTCATATTTTTTTGAAAGAAAGAAGAGGAATGTGAAGTTTTAAGCTCAAGAAGCGAATAACAGAGCATTGTGGTTTCCGTATTTGGGACTATCCTGGCAAGTTGGAGCTGAGGTGAATTCTAACTTGACCCTTTTCTGGACGCAACCATAGAAGAGATCCTTATCTCTCTAGGTGCCACGTTTCTAGTGCTCGCTTCGGCAGCACATATACTAAAATAGGTGCCACGTTTCTAATCTGAAAATAGGGACGTTAACCTCTCCCTTGACACAACCAAGGGGATGAAATCAAATACCACAAATAAAGCAGCTGGTACAGTGACTAATGTATACTAAGTGATTTTTTTCTCTCTTCTGCCTTCCTCTCCCCAACAAAGCAAATAAAAAATAAAAAACCCTTCTCAGAGACCATGCAGTTTAACATCTAAGCTTTTATAATATAACTACGAAGGTCTTGTTCAGAAGAACATGCCTTGGGAACTCCACTTGAAATGTACCTAGGCTCCCCTGGAAAGCATCCAAGCATCCCTGCTCCCACTGAATACACAGGATGCCTTCAGAGTCTGCTCCCAAATGTTACACTTCTTGCAGAGTTTACATCTTACTGGAAACAGATGGACTTGGGGATGTGATACTCAGAGACCAGGCCTAAAACTGTACTCTGTGGATGATTTAATATATCAGGGAGGAAGCTCTCTACATGGTAAACACCAGTTACAAGCGTCATTTGAGTATATTGGGGCTGCAGCTCTGTACGTATTAAATAATTATTATTATTTCCTTCATTCAATCTGTTCAAATAAGTCCCTACTTAGACCACATGCTGCAGGAAAAATAGGCAATTATTTCAGCAGTCTCCAGACATGTCAACCACTGAAGAATAAATAACATATTTATCTTTAAAAAATAACGTAGCCAGTTGAAAAAAAATGTCATTTTAACAGCCAGCACCAGAGTTCCCCTAAGGGAGAGAACCGTCTTGGTTTAAGAAAATCTCTGGGTAAACTGCTGTAAGCAGGGAAGTGTGACCCGAGAGAATGCTTTATGTGAAGACAGCAAAACCAAGTGATAGTTTGACTGCTCCACGGGATGCTAACAGAATCTGGAGGGTGAAGGAGGCATCTAGATAGGAGGATGGGCAAGTCGTCAGTGAGAGTGGAGGGGACAGTGGACAGCAAGATAACAGACAGATTTGATCGTGCAGAAAAAGAGATCAGTAAAAAAAATTCCAAGTGGCAGGGAAGTCAGGGCACTGAGTTATTAACAAAGCCAGAGTTTGGGTCTGCGACGTAAAACTACCTTCACCACTGCAAGCCATCATACACACCAATATCTTGTTTGAATGGTGGTTTTGGTTTCACTTCTGAGCATGCATGGAACAGAAAAGTATGAAGGGCTCCAGCAGCTGAGATAAAAATCAGATCTAGAGCCCAGCAAAAATATGAAAACACATCTAGGGGGAATATGAGAACATGAGCCCCTGGGAAATAAGAGGAATTGGGGAGAGGGTGTTGTTTTTACAGAGTATGGAGTTGGGAATTTAAGTCAGATTTATGTAAACTTCAAAGGGACCCAACAGGAAGGTTACAAAAATGAACAGAAGCAATCTCCAGTTGACAAGCATTAAAGGAATAGGACAAAGAGGCACTTTCCAAGGTGCTTGGGGAACTGAATTTGGATCTCATCTATTTCTGCTGTGGCCTTCTATTTTTTTCCAGATGCTTGAGGCTTCACGAGTATTACTTATTATAAAATAATTTTAAATGCATTCTAAATGAAATTAAGTCATTGTTTTGATGAAAAGTAAAACATTCCTTTTATTGGCTATAAACAGAGTAGGGTCAAAACTGAATTTCCTGGGTGCAGGCTCTGAGTGTCTCGGAAGGTAGTAAGTACGCCCAGTGGTGCTGCCACTGTCCCTTGAACATTTCCATGGATTTAAAAATGTCCAGTGAAGGGTGGCCCCCTCCCTAAAAACCCCACTCAACAGCCCAGTGAAGTAAGCATGTGTCACACATATGTTATAGCATGTTCTGGTCTCACCTCATCTCTCTCTCCACAGTCATCCATTCTTCAAAGCAAAGCAACCAAATCCCTACTCCCACCATTCCTCTGCCCTGACCTACTACTCCAGCATGCTCACCAACAACCTCCTAATTATGCAAATTTGCAATCTGTCCTTTGTCCCAATCCCTTTCTTTCATCCCTCAGTGCCAGAACATTGACCAAAGCCTTGTCATTAGACTATTCACCCCACCTTAGAATCCTTGACTCTGTTTTTCCTGTGCATTCCATTATTACTCCAATCCTAACTTCTCAGTCATTATGAGGTTCTTCTTTTTCCACAAGTGCCTGAAATTCTTTGTTTCCAGATCCTATCCTTCATTTTGTTTGCTTATCCCCCCTGCTTGCCATGCTTCACCTGTCACTGAGATACCTCTCCAGATATCTTGTCTCTCCCAGCTTCTAACTCTACTTCCAATCTCTACTTTCCAAAAGCATGCTGCACATGTCCCCCTAGGTATCTCACCAGATAACTCAGGATCTCCATGTCCCAACCAGTGGAGACAAGGGATGCTCTGCCAGGATTTAGCTTTCCTCCACCAGCACCTCTCACAGCTATACTAAGGAAACAAAATCAGATATTGGCACTGCAAACATGGTATCTTCTAGCCATATAATAATGGATAAACTCCACCCACATATAAATTCAGAAGATGTCAGAGACTCCAATTTTGCTCCTCCTCCTGTCCCTATGTCATTATAAATCATCACATAAGCAACCACCTGAGCCACATCTTTTTTTCAGTTTTTATTTATATTCCACTTAGATAACATACAGTGTTATATTAGTTTCAGGTGTACAATACAGTGATTCAACACTTCAACACCCAGTGATCATCACAAGTGCCCTCCTTAATCCCCATCACCTACTTAACCCATCCTCCCTCCCACCTCCCCTCTGATAACCAGCAGTTTGTTCTTTATGGTTTAAAAGTCTGTTTCTTAGTTTGTCTTTTCTCTTTTTTTTTTTTCTGTTTGGTCCTTTGTTTTGTTTCTTAAATTCCACATATGAGTGAAATCATATGGTATTTGTCTTTCTCTGACTTATTTCACCTAGCATAATATTCTCTAGCTCCACCCACTTCATTGCAAATGATAAGATTTCATTCTTCTTTATGGCTGAATAATATTGCATTGTGTATATAAAACACATCTTCTTTATTCATTCATCAGTGGATGGACACTTGGGCTGCTTCCATAGTTTGGCTATTGTAGATAATGCTGCTATAAATATTGGGACATGTAACCCTTTGAACTAGTATTTTTGTATTTTGGGGGTAAATACCTGGTAGTGCAATTGCTGATCATAGGGCCACCTCTTATTTGGAAACTATTTCATCTATCTTAACATCATAATTAGCTGAGCAACTGTAACAATAATTGATTTCCCTTTCCTTCTAGAGAAATGTATCTGTATCTCCACAACACTTGACGCTCCCTAACAATATGTTAAATAGAATGGCTCTGTAGACCAAAATTTCCTCGTCCCCACATCTACCTTCAGTGTACCACCCTCAACATTTATCTTAAGTTCAGTCACTAAGAGCTTCCCAAAGTTGTGTCTCCTACAGTTGCAGTTCTCAAAATGCATTCCACGTATGTAAGCCCATAGGGTGCCCCATTTTAAAAATGACCTTCATAATAAAAAAATTAGAAATGCTGCATACCTCCCCTTCGAAATTTACTCCAAAAACTCATACAACACGAGCTCTGGAAAGTCCTGCAATTAAAAATAAAAACTTTCTACTTTTTTATGTAAAGGCTTGCCAAATAGTCTTAACCACAGACCCCTTTTCTTAAGTCATACTTATCAATATCTGAGAAGGTTAAGATACAATTTGTCAATGTACAAATATGTCGTGGCTTCAGCAAGGCAGAAGTCGATCTCTTTCTCCAAGGAAGGCAAGCAATCTAAAACCACTAATGGCGGTTCCAAGGCACGAGGGACCAAGCTCCTTCTATCTTGTTGCTCTGTAGTCCTCAGTAGGCATCATTCCTTATCCTGACTGTTCCAACTCCTGCCATCACTTTCACTCTCCATCCCACGGAAAAAAGAGAAGTGGACATACTATCCCTTCTATTTTCAGCAAATGCCTTGGAAATTGTTCACCCCATTTTCACTCATGTCTCATTGGGTGTGGCTTCATCACATGACTGCCAACTAGCTCCAAGGGAGGCTAAGAAATAGTCTTTAGGGACATGGGCATGTACTTAGCTAAAATATTTACCGCTATAAAAGAAGAGGAGAATAGAGAGAGGAGAACTAGTAATTTCTGCTACAATATCTATAGAAACCATTTGGGGGCGTGTTGGCTTAAAGACCTGATGAACATGAATGAGATTATGGAGGACATATATTAAGCAAACTATAAAGAAGTGCTTTACTAGCATTATCCAAAAGTTCACAGTGAAAAACAGTGATTTGCCATAAGTTTTATTTTTCCATATCCTTCAGATTTAGTGCAGATTCCGACCATTCTTGGAAAATATAAGTATTTTCAAAGATTTACATTGACATATTTTCTGTGAACTCATTATCCATCTTAATCATTCGACGTTGAAAAGATGCTATCAAAATTACTTTTCTCTCATGGGTATGTTCATAAGGGAGACATTAAGTGATATTAAGTAATTTATTTCCTTTTCTAATCCTAAATTCAAGGCTGCCACTCACAGGCAATGCAACCTTGGGTGGGCCAGTTAACCTTTCCATGTCTCAATTTTTCCATTGTAAAATGAAGATATGATATGCACAGTGCAGTATTATTGTGACGTTTAAATGGAATAATGCATATAAAGTACCAGAAGGCAGTAGGTAGTCAATAATTGCTGACACTTTCTTTCACGAGCTAAAAGCGAGTATCACTGGATTATCTTTAATATGACAAAAACAACGGTGAAGAGTAGAGGGATGTTGTAGAAACAGTAGAAACACTAGGGCCGATTTGTGCTTTTTCCTTTTCCACTGAGAGAGCAGGACTCTAACATAAGCTGAGTCCGGCATGGTCTCAAACTCTAGGAAACAGTTCTTGCACACACACAAGTGTATTTCAGGTAGCCCACTTAAGGGTCTCCAAATCTTAACTGTTTTACAAAGAACAATCATAAAACTTCCTAAGACTGTCTTGATCTACTCATCACCTCCATGAAGTGTACAGGAGGTAAGTCCTCAATAAAATTTGTTGACTAAGGGAATGATTGAGTGTTTCTGGATAAATGAAAAACCTAATGAGGACAAATATGGCAAAGTCCTAAGAAAAAACTCATTAGCAAATTATACTTTGCCTAAAGTTTAACCTTAGCATAATACAAACACCAGGAAATAAACAGTACAACTACCCCTCGCTACAATTCCTCATTTTAAAAAAAGGAATTAGGCTAGATGCTCTGTAAGATATGTTTCTGCTCTAGAGTTTTCAGAAGTGAACTTGCTATGCTAATTTCAATGTGAATTTTTAAAATTAAATACCACTATGAATTTATTACAAGTAACCAGGACCCCACTTGAGGGTATGTGTCAGTTATAAAATAATAGAAACATAAAATTAAAGTATTTCAATGGAGATTTCAAAACCAAATGCTTGTTCATTTTTTTAATTTTTCTATTCATGGTTTTAATGCAAACAATCCTACTTAAAAATTTTAAATGATATTTCTTACTAACTGATGAGTACAGAAGACTCTAAATAATTAATGTAATCATTGTTTATTGCAAACAATGTTTATAGATCTTTAGTGCTCTCGCTCTGTGTGTGTGTATGTGCGTGTGTGTTTGTCTCACCACTTTGAGCTGTATTTGTTACATATTTTGCAAAAAGGCAAAGAAAAGTCACGAAAGGCATAAAAGAAGAAATCTTGGAGGACCATTAATTGAACACGTATATTCGTTTAGAAATTATAGCTACAAACTTGTACCCTCCTGATGTCAGAGAAAATTTTTCATAGAGTAAAGGATTATATTCATAAACCCCTAAGAGTCCCCTTGGTGACTTGATGAATGTTCTTGGTACCCAGATTAGAACAATTCTTTTGATTATGAATGTTGCTTCAAGGTCTATTTCACTACTTCATTAAGAAGAATTTCCAGATTGTACATGTGTGTACTATATGAAATATATTCATGGAAGCTGTTTTCCTGGAGATGATAAAAAGTCTAGAGAAGTATCTTGGAATGATTTACATACATGCATTTCCAGAATCAGGGTGAGCTAATGATTGCTGGGTTAAATGCTCATTAGTACTTTTTATCAGATCAATAATAAACTTGGTTTCTGAACAATTTGGAAAGTTACATTAAGAATTAATATCACACAATCTTTGCCCAGAATTTTTCTCTATTTTGTTATTCAACTCTGTTTTGTTATTCTGCAGCAGCAGAAGGAAAAAAAAATACAGAACAACTATGTCTCTGAAGCATGGGTTAGGGATTCTTAGAACATTCTCTGACTAAGGGCAAAATTGGTGTCACTGTTTAGGGCAGGTTCCAACTTTATAGATGGAGTTTAGTAATCCCACCTGTGGGTGTTTAATCTAAGGGACCAAGGATCATAGACAGTCACTGACTATTCTAACCAAATGTGTCTACATCCTCTCTCCTGAATGCATATGAGCATTTCCTTCCCAACACCACCTCTGCTTATTCCATTCTCCCCACCACTGCTCCCCTGTACCCCTTGAAATAAATTCCCTGCTCCTCAAAGTGTCCCCATCACACAGAAACTGATCAAGTTGCTCCTCTTCCACAAAATCCCTCTTTTCCTTTTAAAGGCTAAAATAGGCACAATATTTATTATCTGCATATTGCACAGAGTCATATATTTCATTGAAATGTTTTGTTTTTTTGCATGAGCATCTCGCCCTGGCAATTTTCTGTGGTCAAAAACCATGTAGGATTACTTCCCTCTATCACTCATAATGCTCATTATTGTGGATCGCTTGTACAAAATGCCTAATGGATATTTGTTAAATGAATGTATCAATGAAAGCCATAATTTATGTGTTACCCTACTTTTTAAACCATCAACCCATTCATTTGTGGTCCACAAAAAGTACTCAATAAATCTTTATTGATTAATTACTTCACTGTTGAGTCAGAAATTGTGGTATTAACAACAAAAGCTTATGATTATAACCTAGTATTTGTTATTTTAAATGGATAATCTTTAATAATATAAAGTGCCTAAAGCACTTTGTGTAATTCCACAGAAGCCATGCTATGAACACTACCCTTGGGATTCATTTCTAAAGAAGACAAACATCTTCTTCCTTCCCTCACGTCTGGTGAGGACATAAGGCATATGTTTTGTTCCTAGTCAGTCCTCTCTATCTCTAACACATAGCTGACAACAGTTCATAAATTTGAGTTTGAATAGTGATAGCAATTAGGAAGAAGGCTTGTAATTCAAGGCTACCAAGTCCCTTGCATAAATATATTCTGGGTTTGGTCTGACCTTTCTGAAAACGTTGCTATGCTGCATGCTTGCATGTGTTCTGTCTGGCATTACACTGAGCATGTGAAGTTAAATGTCACTGGGCCTAGATCTCCAAGCCACCTTAATTTATGACATTATTTGGGATATAATCACAGTGAACAAATCTGTTCCATAGGAACTGTTTAAAAGACATGTAAATTGTTTGGTAATTATTTGTGAAAACATCTCTATTGATGCCATGTCCTTTTTTTTCTTCTCTTCCCCAAATATTTTTCACTTGTATTTATTTAAATTTCAGACCAGAACTGTAGGGCAGATCACATAACAATTTATATCTCTATAATGAGAAAATATCTTAGTCTAATGTCTAATCAAATGTCTAATACTGAATGTTTAATTTTTAAAAATTAATTTAAAAATTAATTTTTAAAAATTAACACTTTTGCTTTTAATATAAATGGACAAGATGACACAAAAAGACACCAAATAGAATTTTAAAGCTGAGAGACTGATAAAATTATTGTTACTATGCATAGAATATTAGTCCTTTCACTTCCCCATTAAACCACTCGCCCCCTACAAAATTTTATCTTTGGGAGAATAATCCTTCGGTTGCCGGAGTTCCACTTTTCTCCCTCTATCTTGCCACTACTTGAGCATGCTAGAAATTCTCTTTAATCATCTTCTTTTAAGATTTTATTTATTTATTTGACAGAGAGAGAAGGAGAGAGAGAGAGAAAGCGCAAGCAGGGAGGGGGGCAGAGGGAGAGGCAGACTCCCTGCTGAGCAGGGAGCTTGATGCGGGACTCGATCCCAGGGCCCTGAGATCATGACCTGAGTGGATGGCAAACGCTTAACTGACTGCACCATCCAGGTGCCCCTCTTTAATCATCTTCTATACCAAGCATCAGGCACAGTGTCTAACGCACCTTAGACACTCAATAATTGTTTGATCAGTGAATAAATGAGAATCTTTTGAAGTTACACAAATGAACTAAAATCTTTTGAGGTTGGGTGATAAAAAAAAACGTTCACATCAAAGGATAAAGTAGCCTTTCAAGTTGAATCTCTCTACGAATCTAAAAATTCAAAGGCTCTTCTATGTTACCCCGGCATTTTATTGTATATCCACACCACTTTGAAACAATAATTTTATTTTATCTAGCTTTTTAATTTCCTTCAATCACGATCAGGAAAGACTGAGAAAGTGGTCTGTGTTCATGTAAGTCTGCGAACTATAGCTGGTTGCAAACTCATGCAATAATTTGCCATAATTAGGACTGTCTTATCCTCACATATCCTCATATTCTCAACAATTAAGAGGAAAACTGATTCAAAGTTCAAAGCTGAATTCAAACTGATTCAACTTTGTAAGAATTCTAAATGCAGACCAAGATACTTACTTTCTTGGTTGTTTTTTTGTTTTGTTTTGTTTTGTTTTTACTATTCTATAATAACATTTAGAAAATCAAAACAAAAGTACTTCGAATCCCTCAGAAGAAAAGTATTATTCTCATAAATTTTAAATAGTCACCTCATAGCAGAGTAATAAGCATTGTGTGCTTATTTATGGAGTAAAATATATTTCTATCATTTCATATATCTGAACAGGTGGTGTCTTTTCTCATTTTTAAAAGTCTGTACCTTCCAGCATTTTCCTCTCTACTCTGAATCTGTCGGTTTTCTTTTCCTACTGTAGTGCCAGTAAGTGCCAAGGACACCCACATGGCTCGGTACTAAAACTGCCACAGCCCTTCCCCTGACAGTCCAGCCTCTGGACGCAGGAGTCCCCAACCCCTGAAGTTCAGAGGAACAGCTCATCTTTGGCTCTCCGGTCAAACTTGTTCTGGTGCCAACTACCAATTTTTCCATTAAATTCTAGTGCTGTGCCTGAATCCAGCCTCAATGTGGCATCATGCTTCTCTGTATATGCAAGTCTTGGCTGTAGTCTTGAACTCATGTCTGGAGTGAGTGATAGGGTACAACCCTGAGCTAGGTCCAAGGCCATGTCACTCTTCCCCAGCAGTTTGACTGCCTTGTCCCTCCTGATCCCGCCTTCGGATCACTTCGTTGTTTTAGCTTACACAGTTGTCACCATCCCTTGCCCGGACTATGTGCCCTAGAGATGACATGACAGCAATAGAGAGCCACCTTGTGAGTGAGAACTGCTCAATGAACCCATGCAAACCCATATAGTTTGTAATTATCCTTTAGTGGAACATACAATGTTGCCGAAGTCAAATAGAAATTATATAACCAATACTATTTTCAAAAACGGCATCATTCTTTTTCACTTTGTATCACTTTCACATAAAAATTTTATACATCATCCTTGCATAGCAGCCATGCGAATCTTCTCCGCATCATTCCAATGTTAGTACATGTGCCGCCGAAGGGAGCACTCACATACCAATTTTTAAAAATCAAAACAAAGAGAGGACAGAAATTGAGCAATATTATTTTTTAGTAAGCTGCATGTTTTCTTGGGTATGATTCTAAAAGCAGCAAAAAGATGCTCTTGCTAAAAAGGGTGACTGATACAGATTCTCTAACTTTTCAGCTACAGACTGTTGAAACTATCTATCGACTCACTAACTCAAAATAACCTTATGAATTTCCTTCATTCCTATGTGAACCATCATTTAAAAGTTAAAACTAAGCATTTTCTTCTTTTGGAATTAACACATTTCAGGGCATTTTATACACTGGGCTTGATCCTATCTTCAGAGAAGAGGAACCATATTCAGGGCTCTCAGTGGAACACAGAGGAACTTGCTAGTGTGTTCAGAAGGTTTGGGAGAAAAAAGCAGAGAAGATGTCACAGTGGTGCTAAGAGAAGCCTAGAGGAGCTTATTTCTCACCCATCTCAAGAATCTGTTATCTGTTCAACAAAATACATAAATACATAAATACAAATTAAAATAGATGGGTTGATAAATAAAACTTTCTAGAACCAGATAGTCATCAACCACCAAGCTAAGGAGCCTCACATGACATCAAGCTATACTGGAAAAACTGAGGCCAAAATTTCAAGAATCTAATGTGCATAAAATGGGATCCTAAGAATGAGGCTGGCAAGAAAGACAGAGCTCAGAAGCTGGAGGCTACCGTGTACCTGGAAGGATTCAACAGGTTGTTGAGCAGGTGTCCCCCCACACTCGTTTTGACCACCACGACTGGCAGTGTAGGACCCAGGCCACACCACCTGCTTGCCCACTCAGCCTTCTCTGTACACAAGTTGGAGGTGCTTGAAAGAGGAGAGAGATGCTTTGGAGTCACTCAAATGAGTCAGCACATTAATGCTGACTCTACAGTTATTTGATTTAGAGCCACCCTGGCTTGTGACCCCGGGTCACCCAAACCCTACCGCTGCAGAGAGACCAGCTGAGCAGAGCCAGTAAAAACCTGTTCCTCTGGCTTGCATTTATTTGTTAACATGAATCAGTGGCCAATCCAAAACTAGCCTTCCCATTCGTAAGTCTTCGAACGGTTTTTGAAAACGGCTTGATAATGTGCTTCTAATGACATCCTAAATTTTGTTAATAAAAGGTCTATTTTTCATTAATTTAAATGAACTGACAACAACTCGTGGCATTTAAAGGAAGTCAAATTTTACCTGCCAAACATTCCCTAATATACACTTCAGAGCAAAATAAATATGGAAATTTCTATGTCTTTTCAAAGCAGAAGATTCAAATATATTATTCTTCTTGAGGGTAAATCTTTCACTTTATTATCTTCCAGAATTTCAAATGTAACAGGAAAACGTGAGATCGGTAT
Organism: Mirounga angustirostris; assembly: GCF_029215605.1. Lineage (NCBI taxonomy): Eukaryota > Metazoa > Chordata > Mammalia > Carnivora > Phocidae > Mirounga > Mirounga angustirostris. The sequence goes on along the minus strand of NW_026991711.1, from coordinate 9,481,942 downwards.
CCTAAGCCACTTCCACAGATTAGATTATTATTTTTTTAAAAGATCGGCACATCAGCTTGTTCTGGCCTTCCATATATAGAGTATTTACTACAATGTCAACTACATGCGAAATACTCAATAAACATGAATTCTTAGCTCTTCCTTAAGGCTCGGGTAAGACGTTTTGATTTCCAACTCAAGAGTTAGCCAAATATACATCGGACGGGAGAAATCACTGCACCTATATCAACGGCTTGAGACTGAGCAGGATAAGAAACATCTCTATATGAACACATTTTTTAAAGATATGGAGTCAACCGAGACAATGAATAGTGGGGCAAGTAAAGTGGAAGATCACAGTGAGAGCCAAGGGGGGGGTTCTGGCATCTCTTTGGAACACAGTAGACCACAGCAACAGCCCTGATTTCTTCGGTGGACACATGTGACTTTGGTCCTCTCCGGGAGCCTGAGGTCACAGCACTTTGAGCAGGAACTGCAGATTTCAAGGGCACTTGGTATATATTCATCAAGCTGAGATGAAAATGACCTTTGCCCAGCTCCAGCCCTTTGCTCATGGTCTTCCCAGGGTCAGTGAAGAATGGAGGCAAGGTTATTAACCTCCAGTGTTTCAGACAGTAGAAAAAGAATCTGCAAATTGCAGTTCCCCGCCAATCCCACTTTTCCATCCTCACGCTCAATCAATGAGCTCCATGTTTCTTCCTCCAGAAGACACTGCAAGTGAGAGGTCAGGTGTTCAAAACTGCTACTGAAAGGCTCCCTCTTCTCTACCATGACATTTTCTGGCATCTTGTCAGTTGGCTACCGAGTCTTGGTGTTCACTTTGTAAAATGAATTCATGTATAAGAAATTTGCTGATGGTTGCAGGCTCAGCACTCTTAATATTAGAAAATGACAAAACTGACTTACTGGATTTGTTTTTTTAATTGTCCTCCTTTAGAAAAGAAAGCCTTCCATACCTCCCATCCCCCTTGCTGCTACAAGGACTGCATTTGTCCTGACTGGCCCATTTGCATAAAGGGGTCATATCAGAGGCAAATGTAGGTGCTCATCTCATTTCATGGTTCCCTCATGAGGGTATTGCTTACTTCCAGATGTGTAAAGAGTTTGCCCCCCAATAAAATCAAACACCGAAGAAAGATGCCACTTGAAAAACAGCATTAGGGACAAGAGAAAAGAAGGAGGCCAAGGCCTCTGGGGGGGTATCTATATAACACAGTGCTGAATTTCACACGACCTTCATAAACGATGAATCGCGTGTTTTACGACATTTTTCCAAGGCATTATTTTCTAATAAATCCCCTTTTGTTTTGCACTCTTTTTGCTTATAGTATGCAAAAAAGAAAAGCACAGTGGCTGGAAATTCTGTCCCTGTGATCTGAAGTGCTCTCACTTGCGTGCCGAGAAGTGTTACAATGGATATTTTTGACATCAGCTGCCCATAGCAGCTTGGTACTAGCGGCACTTGATTCAAAATGTCCTATGATACAATAACACGCAAACTGAGCTCGCAGAGGGGGAAAAAAACCATGCAACCTGTCATAACTACAGCAATTTCTCTTGAGTATCCAGGGAGAGAAATGTAGAAGTAGAAACCTGAAACCTGAAAAAAATAAACACTTAATATCCACGAACACAAGAAAAAAATTGGAAACAAATGGAACATAGTAATTTTTGCGTACTCACAACACCAGTGGTTTCTTTAGTCAAAACCTGATGGCATTCAACTATGAATGATCTGGTACAATGAAAGTGCTGGAGCCAATGAGAAAGCAAGTCTACTTAATATGATCAAAAGCACTTCCTATTTGTGTTTGAATAGTTGAACAGTTTACTGGTACCGGATTTTCAATTTGTGTTAGTCACTCCTCTTTTTTTATTTCCACTCTTTTTCTAATTGTTCAAACAGCTATTTCTTTTCCTTGAGTCGACTAGTGACATCATCCCAACCTGCTTTTTTTTTTTAAGATTTTTATTTATTTTTAAGATAGAGCGAGAGCAAGCGAGAGAGCACGAGCAGGGGGACCAGCAGGCAGAGGGAGAAGCAGGCTCCCCACGGAGCAGAGAGCCCGATGCGGGGCTCAATCCCAGGACCCCAGGATCATGACGTTTAACAGACTGAGCCACCCAGGCACCACCATCCCAACATATTTTTTGTTTCATATTTATAGTTGGACTGTCTTTGTCCAAGTCCTGGCTCCCCAAAACCAGCCAGGTGACCTCAGTCCAGTTATGTTTCCCTCTGTGCCTTAGTTCCCTCGTCCTGCTAAGGCTACGGTGAAGACTGATGAGTTAGGGTGGCGCTTAGGACCGCATCTGGTACACAGTTAGTTCTGTGTTCCTGTTCCCATCTTGAAAGTGGAAATTTTTAAAATGTGAATACACATTAATTATTCAAAGTATTTTAATATATCTATTTTTATTTGTTTCTCCCCCATTGGTCTATAGATTACTTCAGTTGAAGAAACTGGTTTGATTATTTTAAGTTGGCCATCCATAGAATTTCAAAGCCAGGAAGAATCCTAAAAATCATGTAATCCAGCTTTCATTTTCTACAGTACATTCCTAATCATCATGATTACTGTCTTCAGGCTTTTGTGAAACAACTAGTGGTGCTTCTCAGGGACCCTGATGCCACTGAAGTGCATTTGTAATCTAAGCTCTGGGCACGGAGATGTCCTCAACAGTATCGATAAATTCACTCTCTCTTCTGTCCTGCTGATTCACTTTCTCTAATAGCGGAAATCTTCACCACACCCTACACCGTGGTATACGTAGGGGTGTAGGTGGGAAGGGTTCTCGTAGACTTTTCCTTGCCCCATACAGACTACCACTCTTTCTTTCCCTTTGACTGTCCAGCCCTCGGTGGCTTTTAATCCATTCGCACAATTACCATGCACTGGATCCTGAAAAGACCTTTCTGAGGGTAGGGGCAAGGCAGCTGTAATTGTCTCATCGCCCCACAGGAAACTGAGAATCAAAGGTTAGGATCTTGCCCAGGGTCATAGCATTAGAAGTGCCAGAGAGACGTAGGAAACCCAGGCTATAGGATTTCCCATCCAAAGGTGCTTTCTCAGTGCCATGCTGCTTGTCCCCAAATGTTGTTTCACACCACCATATCACCAAACATCCTAGCAATGGGCAGAGAACTGGACCACGTAGAAACAGAAAAATAATGCCTGAATGGGCAGTAAATTCTTCACTCGTTCAGCCGCTTAAAGTCAAATTCACACTGAAGCTGTCTATATGATGCAGATATGGGGGAGACAGAAACATGCGTTCCATATTCAGCCAAGACAGGGTTGAAAAATAAAGTCCTTTGGGGCTATAGAAGAGAAAGCATTAAAAGAATGGGCCTCGACCTTATTTTCCTATTGACAATGTAGGTCTGAGTTTAAACTTCTAGGACCACTCATTCTGTTCATTTTTGAGGGCTAGGAAACATTATTGCTTGAGTAAGGTAAGTGAATTTCAATTCTAAAATGAAAAGTTTTCACATTCTCATCACAGAAATTTAAGTAAAAGGAAGTCTGTGTCACATCCTCATGATATCTCCAGGCCCACAAAGGCAACAGATGGTCTCTGAGTTTTAGAGATCTCTTTGTGTTCTATATTCAAATGTTTCGAATAGATTGACATAGTGTAGGAGTCTGATTCCTTATTAAAAGATTGTTTCTCAGGTTTTATACAACTTCTGTGAAGTATGAGAGATGAGCAGTTGTGGTTTGCAGCTTAGGTTGATGGCACAAAAATTCTCCCTACACCATACTGGAATTCCTTTCCATCTTAGCGATGGTCTGCAAATAGGGCAGTGGACTTACCAATGCTTAATGGGCCTGCTCATCCACCGTTATGCCACAAGGTGATTATCAAGTACATTTTTGCTAAATGCACTCAAGAGCAGCAAGAAAAATGTTTAATTGCCATAAAATGCTAACCACAGAATAAAGCAAAACTGAACTAAGGAATAGTAAGTTTAGTCTCGAGCTTGGAATCCGGAAGCATGCAACTGCAGAAGCACAACTGTGTGACCCTAGTGCTCCATTTTCCTTCCAAACCACAGCCAAAGACAGCCTTGGACCTGTGTCTCCTTCAGTGAGAGCCTAATGCTCAAGAAACATAAAAGAGGACAGCAAAACCAAAATCACTAGGAGTGCTGGGATGACATTAGATGTGTATCTTTCAGCTATTTCACAAAATCCTCATCAAGAGGCCAAAGTGTCTAATTCTATCGTGAAGAGAACATGGTTGAAAGAATTTGCTGCACATATTCCCATTTCAGTGTATGTAGTAAACCAGCTGAGTATAAAAACCACACAGAGGCAGCAGAGGAATCTGAACACTACCTGGGCTAGGTGTTGAAGGTCAACATCGACAACGTTCAAGTCATATTGATAGTATTGAGTACCCTTCATACAATGTGATGAAAAGGGCACTTTTCCTTTGGAACCTTCCTCCCCAAAACCCATAATCCTAGGCTAAACCTGAGGAAAACATCAGACAAACCCAAATTGAGGAGCATTCTACAAAACATGTGACCACTGCTCCTCAAAACTATCAAGGCCATCAAAAACAAGGCAAGTCTGCAAAAGTGTCACAGTGTAGAGAAGCCTAAGGAAACATGATTAGTAAATGTAATGGGGTATCCTGGATGGGATCCCAAAACAGAAAAAGAACATTAGGTGAAAAACTAATGATTCCCAATAAAATATGGACTCATATTAACAATAATGTATCAATACAGTTCATCAATTGTCACAAAGGTACCACAGTAATGAGATGCTAAGAAAAGGAAACTGGTTGTTAGGGTCTATGGGAACTCCCTGTATGATCCTTGCGACTCTTCTGTAAATCCAAAACTATTCCGAAATAAGCTTTCTTAAAAATTAAAAAAAAAAGTCACTCCTGCTATTTTTACTGATGTCTATGGATCGGAATAATTCAACTAACCAACTATGTTTGTATTTCTTCTGCTTTCTGAGGACTGTGAGGGAAGCCACGGGAAGCTGCCCAGGGGGCCGGGATGCCCTCACAGAATGCCCCTGCAGTGGTGGTCTGCTCTTACTCATACAGGCCCCCAATCTTGTTTATACAAGTTGTACTTGTTATTTTCATTATGTGATTCAATTATTTTTGAAATCACAAGCATAATTGCAAAAGAGAGAGTTGTTATTTCTGTGGGGAAAAAAATAGATTGAATGATTTGAAAAAACTTGATAAAGGCAAATGGCTAAAAATACTCCTTTGAATATGGGTGTCCTCGTACCATAAAAGATTAAAAGAAAATGTCATGAAAATCAAGAAAGATCCTGCACTCAGATTGCTTCCATCCTTCAAGTTCTGCTCCACTTAAAGACACCAAAATTAGAAATCAGAGATCATGGGTGTGATTTCTACAAGAACTCAAATCAGTTCAACCATAATCAAAGAAACCCCATGGGGCACAAAGTACTGGTGAATGAGATTAATATAAAGCGAAATGTTTACGGCACATGTGTATCACTTCTAATAATTGCCCTGTTTTTTCTCCCTCTCCCACCCCCCCTGCTTGTGTTCCCTCTCTCTCTCTGTCTCTGTCAAATAAATAAAATCTTTAAAAAATAATAATAATTGCCCTGTTTTACTGCTTTTTTCATTAATTATCCTTTCAATTAACCAATTACTACTGATCCCAACTGACTAACAAAGACATCCTACTGAAGATGATTTTTACTTTCATCTTTCGTGCATTAATATTTTACAGCACATTTTTGGCTGTCTTTCCTTTAACTGGTAAGTTCAGGTTTTTATTTTGCACTGTTTTATAATGAGCCCACTGTGCAATTCTGTCACCTTTTCCCCTGGTGGACTATAGACACAAGGGCAATTGCCTAATTATGCTGTCCTACTCTTCAGAAGAAAATTCGTTAAAGCGCCTTCTTAGGGGAACAATGTAAAGAAAGCTGGAGAAAAAAGATCCCCAAGAAAAAAGGACCTTATTTTTTTATATATAAATCCAGTGTCTGGGCAAACAATGTGATTTCCTCAAAATTAAGTGAGTCTATTTTCAAAGAACTCTAAGTAGGAGTAGAGACAAGAGCTGAATAAATGTGACGTGTTTCTCTCCTGGCTTCTAGGTAATAAATTCTGCACCAGATGATTACACAGGATGTGAATCCGTTTCTTATATCATGCTGAAAGCAAGATCACTAAGACACACTTTACCTTTCCCAACAGAATCTATCTTTTCAATGATGGTGTCAAAGCTGTTTCTTTCTACGTCAGTAGAAAACTCATTCTGATCAAAGTTGAATAGTACCAAGTGGTTAGAATTTTCTAAGCAAAAGAACAGTAAGATGCCCTAAAGATACAGAGAATGGAATTAAATAGCTATTTTCAAATTCAGCTATTTACCAAATATATAGCCCTTAAAAATTAGTGCATTTCTGTCTGTAATATGCTTCGGAGGAGTAATTTTTTAAATAGAGCGTTTATAAAAATACACTTGGAAAGAAATTGAGGAGAGTCAAGATGGATGCTAACTATCCCTTCGGAGTATAAAGCAGTGCAGACGGTCCAGAAATCAATGCTTCTTAGGATTAAGCATTGTGCAAGTTGAAAGGTTAGGATTTTCAGCGTGCACATAGGTTTAGCTGGACTTCCTATATTTCCATTATGAACATTATTGCCAGAAATACCGGCAGGCAAGTAGGCAAGAGATCAAGAGGAAAATCAAACAGGAGGCTGCCGTGACTTCTCCCCAGGATCTCAGGTCTCCCCCAGTTCAGGGGAGGGGGCTGCCGAGAGAGTGGGAAGTGAGAGGGAAAGGCGGTGGGTGGGGTTCTCCAGGAAGCAGGGTCTCAGGAAGGCAAAGTTTCCTCGATTCTTTCCCCTTCTTTTCTTCCCACAGGAATCAACCTTGAGACTAAAAGTACAACACAAAAAGGAAAGAAGCAAACAAGAGGAGCTGGGCAGCACAGCACCAGAGGCCCGAGGGAGGTCAGATTTTGAGAACAGCTAGGATAACAACACACAATGTGAGCATCCCCCAGAAACAGTTTAGGAACATCAGAGAGAAGACAAATCCATAAGCCAAATGCAAATAATAATAATAATCCAATAAACTTTAAAAGCTCGCTGATCTAATCCCCAAACTGCCGTTTGCCTATGTATTCCAATCTTTCAAGTGCTTGAAATTAAATTTTATTAACTGATTACTTTTAAGGTTACCTATACTACCTGGAGAATATACTTCTTTTTCCTGCTACATTCTCATGTAACTTCAGATCTGCTGTGTGAGGAAAATTCAAACCTTATATTCAAAAACAAAATTGAAGTATGGTAAAGTATAGCGTGCAGCTTGTCTTGTAAATGCAGCAACTATGAGCATCCTTCTCATAACTCATCTCTGCTACCAAGTTTCTTGTTTCCTCACATCCTACCTTCCTCCCTGCGCCTACAAACTACAGCAGCAGCATGCATATTCTCTGCCTTCTCACCAAATTGCCACAGGACATCTCCATGCAGATGTCTGCGTGGACCCTTCAACAAAGTCATTCATCATCTAAATCAGCATCTTTCCCCAGACTCTAGAGTCCTCTTGTTTTCCCTAAATAAGGTAAGTCAGCATAATCTTCTGAGGATCAAAACGTCGGTATGATCTTCCAGAATGTCCCTCCCTCACCCGCTCCCCCACCACGTGTAGTCAGTTACCCAAATCTGCCCATTCCATCTCCACAAGGATTCTAGTTTACGGCCCCATTGGATTTTGAACCTCATGATAGTAAGAATTTTATTTTTTTATGTTTTAATTACTGTAGCCCCTGCACCTAGTAGTACCTCACCACGCACAAGAAGATACATATTACATATTTGTTGACTGAAGCTATATATTACTTGACCTCCAGACAACACTATAGTTTTTGTCTTTTGTGTTAGACATAGTCACACACAGGAGGATATTTTTAGAGATCCTTTGCCGGTCACCTACCTCTCAGCTAACATCTTTTATACTGCATACTCTCTTCCCGACTCCACCAATCCCCGTACCAATGTGCACACACATACACACACACACCCCTAACTTTAATAAAATTTTAAATTGATAACCATTGTAAAGATACTATTTTCAAAAGAAAAAGGTGACTGCCTTCTGTTTTGCATCTTCTAAGCTTTCCTCAAAATAAAACAGAAAATTGGCAAGCATTAGATTCATTTGATTCAATGTACACAGGGCAAATCAAACAGTCCGGGCCAAATACCTTATTGAAACATTTCGTCTCATCCATCTACTTAATTGACAAAATAACCATATTGTCAAAAGTTTAATTTACCTCAGCCATGCTGATACACCTATAATCTTAAGTAGCACTTTGGAGCAGAATAGTTCCTTATACATATTTATATGGAGCTGACTTTTTAAAAAGAATTTTCAATAAAATTTCTCATACTGAAACTGATGTATAATGACTAAGAAAAATGTGAAAACACAATCCAATTGACAGTTATGGATTTCCTACTTTGTAGAAGGAAACTGCTACAGAGCATACTGGAAACATTGAAGAAGGAGGCATGGGCTCATAAGCAATTGGGGGACGTAGAGATAAATAGGAATTAGCAGGGGAGGTAGGCTATTGTCCATGGCAAATGGAAAAGGGAAGGCTCTGATTTCTAAGCTCCCTTCTTCTTTCCTCCGGCCTGACATGTTGCCTTCCCCACTCAGATTCCATGGTGCGCCATCAGGGTCACCCCTCCCTACCTTACCCCCCCTCGCTTTGACTTTCCAACCGAAACCTACTCCACACCTGTGCCCATGCAATGGAACATAACGAGAAATGCACAGTTGCCCTGGGCCTCTCCCCTTACAGCCCACAACAGCTAACCTCGAGCGGGTGGTTAGTGCTGGAAGGCAATCTTACAATATTCCCTGGAGATTATTGTAAACGTTTCTTCTCAAAACTCCAGTCCTCTTCCCCACCTTTCCTCTCAGCTGATGGCTTTACTTGTGATGTCCCTGAGAAGCCATCAGGAAGAGGACTACACGTTCCCACCACCGTGTCTTCCAACAACCTGCAAGTGTGCCCAGGCAGGCTACCTTCCTTCCTGTTACTTTTGTTGAAATGCCCAAACTTTGATACAGAGCTTCGCCACCTACACCCCAGACCCTTTCTCATAGTGCCTGTTCGAGAGCATTGCCTTAGCAAGTTTTCTCCTGAAGTACCCTCTACTTCCTTGCTAGCTTGCTGAGAATTCAAAAAGGTCTGAAAATACGATATCCAGCATTTTTCATTGTTTCCTGCAAAAGATCTAAAATGGTGTGCCTGGGTCATCATGTTGCAGATATATTAATGGTTAACTCTCCGTCGTCATCTTACTTGATTTAACAGCAACACTGAGCGTAATTGGTCTCTCTCTCTTCTTCCACGTGGCTTCAGGAATCAAGCTCTCTTTGTCCTCCTTTCCATAGGAGATTCCTCTGCAAATCCGTATTTTACAAACGTGGGCTCATCCTCACCGCCCTCCTCTTCCCCATCTACACTGATTCCCCAGCTATAAATTCAATCAAATACTACAACCCCCGAACTTCAGACCCCACCCTCCATGCTGCCTCCTGAATTGCAGACTCAGAGATCCAATTCTACTCACCACCTCCCCTTAAATGTATCCAAAAAGCTTTTCAAATTTCTCATGTCTGAAACCAGACTCTCAGGCATCCTCCCACAGACTTCCCCATCCCAATAAATAGCTCCATCCCTCCAGCTGCTCAGGCCAAAAGACTTGGAGTTCTCCTTGATTCCTGTCAACTCTACTTTCAATATACATCCAGAATCTGACCTTTCTACCTCTTCCATCAAAACCTCCCTGGTTCAAGCAACCATTATTTTGTGCCTAGACATCTCAATAGTACATATCACATTTGAACTCTGGCCCCCACGGTCTATTCCAACACAGTAGCTAGAGTGACGCTCATAAAATGTAAATCAGACCATGTTATTCCTTTGTTCAAAATCCTCCAAAGTCTTCCTTTGCCCCTAGGAGTTCAAGGCAAACTCTTCACTCGAACCTACAGAACCTTAAATGAGCTGACCACCCACTGCCTCTCTGACGTCATCCTTACCAGATTTACTTACTCTGCTCCATCCGAAGTGGACCCCTATGTTTACCAACATGCCAAGCATGCTCCCACCTCAAGACCTTTGCATTTTCTGCTTTCTGCCTAGAATGTCTTCCCAGATACCTGTATAAACTCTTTCCCTCACTTCTTCCAACCCTCAGGCATACTGATTGCTTTACATGTACTGCCTTACCAAACCCTCACAACAATCTTTAAGGTAGATTCTTTTAATCCCTAATTTTACAGATGAAGAAAGTAAGGCTTAGAAAAGTCAAAGAACTCACCCAAACTCCCAGAGCCACTACGTGGTAGGCTTGAGACTGATACTCGAGCCTGATTGACTCCACAGCCCACTGCTTTTCTAAATTGACTCCGCACATCTCATAGCTGTGTTGCTGGGATGAATCTCAATAATGACCTTAATGTGCATTAAACACAATAAATGTCAGCACTTAATGTCATTAAAAAATCAAACTCTACACAGTAGGTAAAACACTAAATGATAACTTATCAGATTCAAATAGTTATGTAGATTGCTATGCATCATGTTTTCCAACAGAGATTTTAGACATTTAGCATAACTTCATTGCCTTGTTAAATGGAGAGATGCCACCACTGTAACTTTGGAATTAGCAGATCTTTAATTTAGCTCCTAAAAGCTACTTGGTTTTTGTTGATGCTAACATTCAAGTTGTTAAAATCTATTCGCCAAGGTGCTACTGAACCCAATTCCCCATCATCACATGCACAAAACAGAAAAAAAAACTTAGATTAAATATCTTCTCTGGTGATAAATAGCAAAGTGTACTTCTTACCCTCCTCTCCAGGACCCATTCCCCCAGAGTCCTGTCTTCTCACCTAACCCCACAAATTCTCTTGACCAAAGGAGAAAGCTGCCTTGAGATGTGCTTGCTTCAATACCTACTCTTTTCTGGACTTGTCTCTGTGACCCAGATTCCTGCTGCTACTCTGATTCTGATTCCAGTCCTACTATCTCCAGTCCTGTTAATCCTATGTTCCACTAGATCCTGACATTCACCTTACATGGGTTCTCTATTCAAGCCAAATGAATTTAAATTATATTTTCTAAGGATGTGAATCAGCACTTACACATCCAGAGAGGCTTAAGGATTAAGAAAGAGGAACAGGTGCGTGATAGCTGGCCTCCAAGAGGACTCCAGTGATCTTGCGTCCGAGGATTCACATTCTTTAAAAGCCCCTTCCATATTGAATAGGGCAGACCCGTGTAATTGGGGCTAGGTCCTAAAGGGCATGGTAGGGTCTTCCTTGCACTCTTAGATCAGTCTCTCTGGGGGATGCCCAGCAATCATGTCATGAAGACACTAAAGCAGCCCTATGGAGAAGTCCAGGTAGGAAGCTGCCAACAGCCAGCACCAACATCCTACCCACATGTATGAGCCACCTTGGAAGAGGATTCTCCAGCCCCAGGCAGCTTTCACATCATTGCCCCTTCAGCTGACATCTTACCGCAACCCCATGAAAGAAGAGCCTGAGCTACTACCATCCAGCTAGGACCCTCCTGAATTCCTGACCCACAGAAAGTGTGTGAAATGATAAACATTTATTCTTCTTTGAAGTCGCCGAGTTTTAGGTAATTTTATTATGCAGTAAAAGTCTGCACTAAAACAACATGCAGACAAAATCCATTTGTAAGGAAAGTAAGCCTAGAAAGTATAACAAGAAAAATTGTGTATAAATTCAACCCACCATTCAAAATATATGCGGCATATAAGACAGATACAATGTCTTTTTACAAAGCTTAGAGTTTTGATTAAGGTTTTTTTAAAAAAAAAAAAAAGCTAGTATCTGATTTTTTTCTGACCTTAAGCAGAGCCCTAAATGTCAGCATTTCAATACATTTGTGTAATAGCACAAATAGCTTCAACTATAGAAAACAGAGCTCCAAAGACTCAGAACTTTAAGCTCTGAACTCTGAGAAACATTAAAAAACATTATTTTCGGGCGCCTGGGTGGCTCAGTTGGTTAAGCGACTGCCTTCGGCTCAGGTCATGATCCTGGAGTCGCGGGATCGAGTCCCGCATCGGGCTCCCTGCTCAGCGGGGAACCTGCTTCTCCCTCTGACCCTCCCCCCTCTCATGTGCTCTCTCTCTCTCTCTCATTCTCGCTCTCAAATAAATAAATAAAATCTTTAAAAAAAACACATTATTTTCTGCTATTAATGCAATAACCCTGATCTAAAATATAATAATAACCAACTGAATTTAAATTGCCTAAGACAGAAACAGAAGATTAAAGACAATGCCAGGCCATCACTGTGAAGAAAATATCAAGATCAGGACCAAGATAGAAACATTCACCCTAAGGTTGAAAGTTTGGCATTAATACTGGAATGGCATTTTAATTAGACCTGTATACTTATTATGCTTTCTTATACAAACCTACGTTTGTTTGGGGTAACTAATTAGAAATCTGAACATAAGTCATTCCGTATATGACATCAGTCATTCTCAACTAACCCTTCTGTTGCCTGAGTTAAAAGACTGACACTCCTTGGACTGATGTTAAAGAGAGTGACCTCAACCAGGTGAACTCAAATTGCTAACTGCAGACAATATAAGATATTCAGGTAAGCACATGAAATGATGTGCACCTAATATTGCCTGTATTTACTCTCACCATAATATATTACACATTACAGGAAAAGAACCGTTATAAATCTGAAATCGAAAACAGAAGACCTGAAATAATATTTGGCTTCGGTTCTGAAGCTCTGGGAAAGCATTTCACAGATAAGAGTTAAATAATTTCAATGGCCTCTCTCGCCCTCAAATAAAGCACTTACCATTAATCTCTTCATGGGAATGTACAATTCATTTTGTTAGATGTATCACCTTGACACTCCCCTAGAAATTAGGCTGCAGACCCCTACGGTGCCAGAACTGTGTCTGTTTATGACTCTGTCTCTGGTCCCAAGTTTTGCATCCTGTATTTGGCCAATATATACCTGCTGAGCAACAGATTACATAAATTCTCATCTTCTAACCAGCTCACAGAATATGACCAATGCATTTTGCATACTTATTTTCTATCAGGCACTGTATTAGGCACTAAGGATACTAAGCAGTTTAAGGAACAGTCTGTGCGTGAAGGAGCTCACAGTGCAGCGGGAGAGCCAGGCATGTACACAGACCACCACCAGGGCAGGGAAAACACATCACAACTGAGGGAACACTGATGATGGAGGGAAAGGCAGAGAAGAATCCTAAATTCTGGTAAGAAATAAGGGATAGACAGACTGAACAGAGCACTGCAGAAAAGGACATGATGAAACAATGACCTTCAGGCTTGATCTTTAAGCAGAAGTGCTCCTGGTAGACACTTGGCTTTTGACAAGGCAAGAGTAGATAGTATGCCACAAACCTGAAGGTTCTATGCAATTTGACTGTGTGCTGGAAATGTCTCCAAGAGAGTAAGCATCAAATAAATGTGTCTCTAAGGGCCCATAAGACCAAAAGAATGAAGAAAGAAATTAGCACGTTTTCTGGCAACAGTGAAATTTGGAGCTCATGTTATGCTTATTTACTTTGAACTATCCACAATTAATGAGGTTCAGAGGCCATCATACATTGCCAGAAGGACTTTGCAGATATGATCAAGGTTAGGGACCTTGAGGAAGGGAGAACACCCTGGAGGATCCAAGTGGGTACAATCTAATCACACGTGTCCTTTAAAGTGGAGAACATATCCTGGCTATGGTCAGAAAAAAGGGCGCATGAAATGGGATGTGGTACTTTGTTGCTAGTTCTGAGAGGTAGGGGGCTCCATGCAAGGAGGGAGAGAGGCCCACACATCCCAAGAAGCGAAGTCCACCAAAAAAACCTCCAGAAGCCACCATGCCTGCTCTGCCATTTGACAATGCCATCTACAAGAATCCCCAGCATCGTGCCTGACAGCCAGCAAGGACACGGGGGCCAGGGTCCCACAACTATGTGGAACCGAACTCTGCCAACACTTGAATGAGCTTCCAGGAAGGAATGCGGCCTGCTGACTCCTTGATTTTAGCCAGATGAGCCCCATACAGGACTTCCAACCTATTGAATTGTAAGATACTAAACTTATGTTGTTTATACGACTAAGTTCGTGGTAATATGTTACAGCAGTAATCGAAAGCTAATACACCTACACATTCTGTTTTTATCTTAAAGAGAGTAACAAATACAGGCTGATCACTTGGTCTACTAAAAATACATACTGTTCAAGATACAGAAATGTTGTTACAGTGATACCATTTATTTTTATGGACAGTTCTTCTAAAAGGAAAGAAAGGGTAAAAAAATATATAAGAAGAAGAGCTACTATTTATTGAGTTAATATCAGGCACTAATCACTGTACAAAGAGCTCCACAGAGCAACAGTAATCACTGATACTTTTTAACATATGTGTCTGTCCTTTAGTAGGTGATAAGCATCGTCCTAAGCACTTCACATGCATTGATTCATTTCATCTTCAATGAGGCAACTTCTATTATCATCCCCATTTTACAGATGAGGGAATTGAGACACAAAGAATGTGAGTAAGATGCTAAAGTCATGCAGGCAGTAATCACTTAATCCCCATGGCAGCTCTCTGATCGAAGTGAGCATTTATCAGAAGCACGCTGTGTTCCAGGGACCAGGCCAAGTGGTTCCCATTCATTGGCACGCTGCTGCCCCAACAGCACCCTGTTTTGCAGATGTGGAACCCAGAACTTATAAAGGCTCAATAACTCACTCAGTGTCTCATAACGAACAAACAGCTACGGTTGGAACTGATCCCAGAACTGATCCCAGAACAGACCCTCTTAACCACCCAGTGTGTTCCAGAGAAGCCCAGGAAGTCTGGGCCAGCAGCATAAATGTACAGCTGGCTGCCTGCGGATGTCCTTTTCTGAACCATCTTCAGAGGAGTGTTTTAGTTAAAGGCTTTCCAAACACTTGAATCAAGCTAGATCTCTCCCAAAGGACACTCGAGATCCTCTCCGTTGGCAGATGGTGGGCTTCATGCATGCCAAGTCAACAACTGGGAATCTTTGTATTTAACAACAACAACAAGCATCAGTCACTTTCCCACTTTTCATTCGATCCTGATTACAAAATTGATTCAATAAACATTTATTGAGTACCTACTATGTGCAAATCAATATGATAAGCATTAAGAAACAGCCAAACAGGTATAATTTATCTGAGTGTATTGATTCAAACTTATAATTTTGAAGAGGAGTTAAAAGAGCTTCAGGGATCTGTTGAGTGACAGCCACAGCCCTGAAGAAACTTATAGGATATATCAGGGGAAATTCAATCAACTTCTCATAATCTTCTAGAAAAAGTCAACGCAATTATGTCAGAAAAAGAACTGGACTAAAATCAACAGACCCAGGTCCTAGCTGAGTAACCTTGAACAAGTCATTTCACTTATGACCTCCATATCCTCAATTGTAAAATAAGAGGATTGGTCTGTAAAATACCGTATATCTTCCCGGGTCTGATTTCTGTCCTAGCACTGGAGGAATGTCTAATTCAGGCAATGTGCTGGACAGCAGGAGTGGGCCTGGTTCCTAGAGTGGGGCCAGAAACACTCATACACGAACTAGGAGGGTTTCTTATATTAAAAAAAAAAAAAAGACCCTGGAAAAAGAGCACTCCAAAGTATCAGCAAAAAAGTAGTAAATTTCCCAAGACCTGAATTAAAAATGGGACACCAGAAATAGTAACCCTGCTAAGTAAGTAATCTCAGATGTACTTGACACTTGGTTAATGGGATTTAAAGAAAAGTAAACATGCACCCACACAAATGTATGCATGCATATAATACACACACATCCCCTCACACAGAAATGAGTGCTTCCCACTCTCTCAAGTGGAGCGATGAGCTGATCCAAGCATCAACATGGAGCTATTATACAAGCTTGCTGCACTGCACCAAACTCACTGAACCCACAGCGCACCTAGAAATGCTACCACGTCTGCCTACAAGCACAAAGGAGGTCCTGGGACTCTTCCAAACCTGATGCTTTTATCAGCTAGGTAAAGGCATTCATTTAACCAGCTGAAATGACGGCACTACCAGCTGGTACTCGGCAGCCCTGGGAAAGGCAGCTTCTCAGCCCATTCTGCAGTACAGGAGAGGAAAGGGGATTCTGCCTGGATCCTGCTGGGAATAAATCAAATGATGAAGAAAGTCGACTTTTAGTGCCCACAAGTGATATTTCTTTGCACAAAAGGATTGTGCAGTTTGGGCACAGAGCATGGAATCACAAGAAGATAAATTCAGTAGTAAACTACAGAAATGGGGAAGAGCACTGAACGTTTAGCAAACAACGCTAAAACTAGTGTTTCTACTGCAAAGTGCTGGAGATGCTGCAACTGCATATTCATCCATTACAGGGATTATATGAATGAAAAGTCTACAGAATTCAACAATCACAGTCTTCTCAGAGCACAGATCTCAGTTCATTCCTGCTCCACAAATGATGTTAGAGGCCTCTCTGAATCTTCATCATGCATTTGGCTTGGTCCTGAAGCTCAGTTACTCCTGAACCAGATACACTGGAATCTCGTGTTCATGGAACCCATCCTTAAGGTCTTCACAACCTTCGAGGTTTCACCCACACATAGATCTCTCTCACAAAATAGACAGGGTGCTCGCTGCCCGCAACATCTCGGGGTGACCCTGAGTTGTCACTTCCCAGTGAGAACTGTGTTTCCTTCACGCTCTGTGACGCTTATCTTTAAATGGCATGGCTTTTAACTGGGAAAACCATGAAGGTTTTGAAGGTTTCAAATCTAACAGGTCTGGAAGATGAAAAGAAGGGGAAATGAGAGCATAGTTTTATTCTTGCCTAATTTAGTCTTTCTTAAAGTGAAACACACATACGCACAGTCTTGGTTAAAGTGAAACACACACCACACACACACACACACACACACACACACATCCTTTCCCCTTTCCTCATTTAGAGTCTTTTTGTTTTCTGTTCTTTATTTGGATTAGCAGCTATTGAAGTAAGAATCCTAACAGACAGAACCCTAGAATTTGAAAAAGGGGAGTAACCTTGAAAAGCACAATAAATGAATGGAACTGATAAATATTAGAGAATTTACTTTTTAAAATTAGAACAGAGTCTTTCCTCTTTGAGTATGAGCTGTGTTTCCATATGTGTCTTTGTTGCTTCTGTCCTCAGAGTTTGTGCACATAGGCAGAGAAGAGTGTCTTTCTGGGCCAGGAGATAGAGGAAGGTAAGGAATAAAACCTCCTGTCTTTCTCTGTTGTTGTTTTTTTTTTTTTTTCTTTTTGAACTGCCAGGAAATGCCCGCTTCCTCTGTCTTTGAAGTAACAAGCCCCAAAGTCCCGATGAAGGAAGTTTGGCCTCCACCAGGCCTGAGGTTCCTTCTCTCAGGAGTTAACCAATCATTTGGGTCCAGATGCCAGACCAGACTGTTGCCCCATGGGGGCGGGAAGTGACTGCCAGGGTCTCATCTTCAGGAGCTGAGAACTGCATCCAGGGCATGACCTAATTCAAGCCTGCGTCCTTCTACTATGCCAACATTACCTCTGTTGATATGACCAGCTGTGTCCATATGGCCCACTGCCATTCATTTACACACACACACACACACACACACACACTTCAGAAAAGATTTGGTCAGCCATTTAAATAGGCTAGCTGCTCTGGTCGCATCTTCATTCAGTGTTCTTCCATTCATTATGATCGGCGTGGTCCAAAGGAAGAGGTTATTTCTTAAGGGTGTGAGGAGAGATGCATTTGAAAATGCATTCCTTAGGGAGAACAGAGATGTTCTTTTCTAAGAAGGTCATAAACAGATCACATTGCATTAGGAGTTTCTCTTGCCCTGGTTTCTGGGCCCTGGAGAGCTGCACTTTATGATCTACAAGGTACAGTTATCTGATTAGTGCTGAAGAAAACATCTTTTCTATGTGAGCTCTTTAAAGCAAAACTAAGTTTTGTCAATGATTCTCCCCAGAAGAGAACGGTATCTTTAATCTGAGCTACAATGTCCCTGCTGGCAAGCATCCATACTTTCCTGTAGCTGAATCTGGCTGATTTAAAAGTCACCTCATGAATTTGGGACAGGACAGGTTGGAGGTATGGAAAAACACCACCATTACAATTCAGAAGGACTGTCATACTACCGATAACCAAAAACAAAGCTGTAGAAAGGAGAGGCGAGGGGAGGTAAGCAAAAGAGATCAAGGGACAGGCAAAGCAGAGCATTAAAAAAACACAAAAATCATTTGTAACACAGGATATTTAAAATGAACAAAACACTGAGCTACTCTAAAGCACAACTACAAACCCTCTTCTGAAACACCTGTAACTGAATATGGGACCAAGCTATGTCTTTTATCTTCCTATTCCTTAGAAATACAGATGACATATCACAACATTTACCAAATAAAACAAAGGAATAAGTAGAAAACTTAGCAATGTGCTTAAAAATTTCTTTCATCTATTGAGGCAAACCAAACAGAAACAAGTATTTGAATATTACCAGGGTCTCATATTTTCCAACATTTATTTAATGCAACTCACACAAGAGAGATTTCACCCCAAAAGGGGTCTGGTGGAGATCTTCACTCCTATTTTCCAAAGTATTAACTACATTTCATTCTTTCATATTTATGGGTTAATAAAATTTCAATTTAGGAAGCAAGTGACCTGAGTTTTAGTTTAGTTAGGCTGCTAAGGACTGTTTGGCTTTTCATGAGTTTCAGTTCACCATCT
This sequence comes from Mirounga angustirostris, assembly GCF_029215605.1. Classification (NCBI taxonomy): domain Eukaryota; kingdom Metazoa; phylum Chordata; class Mammalia; order Carnivora; family Phocidae; genus Mirounga; species Mirounga angustirostris. The sequence goes on along the minus strand of NW_026991711.1, from coordinate 9,463,087 downwards.
GCTGAATAAGGACTCCAGTCTCGTTGAGGTCTTCCATGATTTACGGAAGCATCACTGTCCTCTTTTTAGTGCTGGCCTCATCTCCACTAGATTACATAATGAACAAAATACTAGCCCTAGACAAAGACAGGCAAGCCTGGCTTGCTAATGCAAATAAAAGCAAGAAAACAATATCTTAAGTGGGAGAGAACTTGTAACAGCAACCTACATCTGGACAGTACTAATATTTTGTTTTCAAAGAGGCTTCATTGACATTGAATCATTTGATTCTTACAACAGACTCTGGAGGCTAATACTCATCAGTGTTTTACCAGTGGGGAAATTCAGCGATTATCAAAGGTCACCAAAGAAAAATCTTTAAAAAGAAAAAAAAAGATTGGAACTCAGGTTGATGGTTTGAAAGCCTGTATATTCCATAAGAAATTAAATCCACCAGAAACTGTATATCCCAGACACTTATTGCCAGCATTATATTAGTTCACTATTAACTCAGTACTGCTAGGTATTCCAACTACCTCCTGGATGGTTTAAACCGATGAAGACTCTCAGTGCTAGCCTTAGAAAAAATATAACCAGTAGTTACATACACTCGAAGGAGTTTATTTTTCTTTGCAGGGCACAGGTTTGAAAGCTGCCTATAGCAGGAAGCAATTGCTGACTATTTTTGGTACCAGCAATGTCCCCAGAAACATATAGAGAATAAAGAAACTAGCTCTTACATCAAAGCACGGTTCTTGTCTCCATGCATGGCATCCCTGGGCTGTGTGGAAAGAAGGTAGGTGGGGAGAGAAAAAACCTAAGAAAAACAAAGGAGTCCCTCTCCTTGGCCATTCGACTGCATGCAGACCAGCCTGTCCCTTCCTGGGCCACAGTCCCAGGAGCAAATTTAGATTTAGTTCAGGGCAACAGAGCACCTTCAAAACATTGATAGCCTGAGGATTCTCCAAGGAGAAAGGAGCACCAAGCGAGGCTCCCCAGCAAGCTTCTCATTGACCTAGCCAACAGTAAGTTGGACAACATATTAAAGCTCAGTTGTGACCAGGGCACCGTGCTTCGAAGGCAGCACCAAGCATAAAACACAATCCTGCACCTGAAAGAACTCACAGGCAAGGAAGGCTAGCGCACAAGCCATCAAATCACAAGTATGTGCTCCGTCTCTTTGTAAATTACATCCGCGGACATTTCAGGAACTGTCTGGGACCTGGAAGGTAACATTTGAGCCTAATCCTGAAAGATGAGTGAGAGTCTATCACCCGAGCTGTGGCAAGGGTACTGCGCTTTGAGGGATTCATTCTTCTGCACAGGAGAATGAATATCTACATCTAGGAAAGAGTCCAGATTTTATAGGAAATGGGGAGCAGTTTAGTGTGGGGATTGCAGATAGTGATCCAAACAAGAGATTCTCTGGGGGTTCTCTTAGAAATGCACCAGTTACATTGTTGAAAACACTCGGAATTCTTGGTTTTAATTGATTTCAAATTATTAATACAATGACATTTAAAATGTCTATTTCCATCTCCAACCCAAAAAGGAATAATTTTTTTTTCTTTTAATGAAAGGAGGTATTCACCAAAACCTTCAGATTAAATTCTACAAAAAAATCATCCATAGTCATCAATCTTTATGGTTTCTTCAATGCTTCAAATGAAAGAGTAACAATATAACCCAAACACTCCCCAAATCCCTCCATGAAATCATGCATGGCTGTTCGAGACAGGGAAATAAAAGAAGCTTTAGAAGACAATAATTAAATAACATGGATTTATTGAATATCAATTCTTACCTTTTAACTACCACACCTGGTTTCTATTAATACTCAGGCAGGAGATGCAGCAATTGAACAACAGCTTTGCCAAACTGAAGCAGAAAGACACAGCAGACACACAAATACCAAGGTGTTTATTCCATTAAAAAAAATGCTCCATGTGCCATATGCAGGCCATAGTCATGAAGCACTACATATTGAAGAGAAATGGCTCATTTTTTGAGAGGTCAACTGGGAAAAAAGAGTGTAATTTCCTTTTGCTGCTTATACAACAAGAGAAAAACCCATCTTGAGCCAACGTCAATTAGCAGCTTTGTGCTTTGTCTGACATGGTGATACCACAAATTGAAATTATCAATAAAGTTACCAGTATCTCTAAAACCAATCAACATGTCTCATCACGTTTCAATCAAATGAAATCGTCCTTCTTGCCATGGATTTTCCAAAACATTTATTATATGCAATTATTATTACTATGTGCATTATTATAGCACAGATCCTATACTGACCACTGATTAGGTTCTTTCTGAGCTTGTCCTCAATTGTGCCATATCCATTTCCTGAAGTGAAGGGGCATTGTCCATACATCTTCACAGTACAGGTCACTTCAACCAACCAAACATATCTTGAGTGTATACATTTTCCAGATACTGCGCGAGGTACAAGGATCCAACAATTAATCAGAAACCATTTCTGCCCAGGAGAGTTGGCAGCCTCATTTTATTATCACAGTAACTCACAAAGCAATTATTCATAGTAAGCACCAAGAAATTCTTGGTGAATAAACAGGTGGATGTACATGCAAGTAAATAAAATGCCAACTGCTATTTCAAAAATGTTTAGAATGAAAGTCACTGCTTTTATTCCAAAAGTTGATTTCCATTGTCAGGAAAAGAAAAATCATTTCGTGTAGATTGACTCTTAGGAATTCCCCATCAAGCTCTGGTCAAGTACTTGGTCATGCCTGCTAGGATGGTTTGGTGTTTGTGGATTCAGAAGTATAATGTTTTATTGATCTCATTTCTATGAGCTTTAGCTACAAAATTATTCATATATATAAGGTACATATTAACATACATTATATAATATATATTGTATCCAAACCATGTATATTTATGCATATGCATACTATATATATATATATATACACACACACACACATACGCACATATGCCTTTTCTAATAAATAGGTCAAAGAAATCAGTGCTAAGAGAAAATATTGTAAGGTCTGCTATTCCCCCTTGTAACAAACCTTCAGGCTTTTTTCAAAAAGAAACACACGTTGCTCTAAAAGTCAGTCACGCTCATATCAGTGAGATCATATGATACATGTCTTTCTCTGATTGACTTGTTTTGCTCAGCATAATACCCTCCAGTTCCATCCACGTCATTGCAAATGGCAAGATTTCATTCCGAGTTCTTAATCTCAGGAAACAAACTGAGGGTTGCTGGAGTGGTGGGGGGTGGGAGGGATGGGGTGGCTGGGTGATAGACATTAGGGAGTGTGTGTGCTATGGTGAGCACTGTGAATTGTGTAAGACTGATGAATCAGACCTGTACCTCTGAAACAAATAATACATTATATGTTTAAAAAAAGAAGAAGAAGAAGATAGTAGGAAGGGAAAAATGAAGGGGGGGAAATCGGAGGGGGAGACGAACCATGAGAGACTATGGACTCTGAAAAACAAACTCAGGGTTCTAGAGGGGAGGGGGTGGGGGGACGGCTTAGCCCGGTGATGGGTATTAAGGAGGGCACGTACTGAATGAAGCACCGGGTGTTATATGCAAACAATGAATCATGGAACACTACATCAAAAACTAATGATGTAATGTATGGTGACTAACCTAACATAATAAAAAAAAAAAGTCAGTCACACTGAAATGGACATAAGAGACCACTTCCAAGGTGCCTCCCAGACTGGATCCTGAGAGAAGACTAGAGTGATCCTCTGAAGTCCTACTTCAAATTCAAGAATTGTCACTTCCAAGAACCCTCTCCTCTAAGTGGAATTTGTAATATATCCCTGAATTCTTTGCAGGTCTGTTGAACTTGACTAAGCTTCCTGAGGGCTAGGACTGTGAACCACTTATTTTTAAATGCCTGCTACCCAGCACAGTTCAGGTCAGACTCCACCAGTGCAGGAAAGGAGACTCAGTGGTGGGTATTAGTTTATTAAATTAAATTTAAAAGGCATTTTCTTTTCAGATATTTTGTAATCCCCCTTGAAATAGCTGAGGATCCCCTAGTATATCACAGAACGAGAGTTGGAAATTTCTGTCCCAAATATCATGCCTCTAAAATATATTAGCTCGTTTCTATGTACCTTAGGGAGGATCCCAGGCCTGAAATAAACTAGTAAGACCTCAAATACAGAAAGGCAGTGAGCCTAACACAGATTTATTAAAGCCTTAATTCCCTCTTCTTCCTTTCTAGCAAATCACTCCCCTTTACAATATCCCAGGATGTTTAAAAAAAAGAAAAACCCTATTGTATATTACATTACACTCTTTCATGAATACACCAGCACTGTGAAAGAGCAGAAACTAGGACATAACTAGTTTGATGCATAGTAAGTACTATGCAATCCCATGGCTACATTGTTCGGGGAAGAAGAAAGCGTTTGACCAGTGCAATCTAATTAAGGGGAAATATGCCGTGCCAGACACAGGGTTCTAAACCAGAGGACCCCTTGGAGTTCCATATTAAACCTAGGGGATTACAACATTCCAGAAATTAGCAGAAAGTTTAGCCTTGTACCTGAGAAAAAAAATTAACTTTCTTAAATCCTAAATTCCTGATGCTTCAGCCAGAGTACTCAACCCAGTCTTCACAACATGCTACTATGAGTGGGAGGAGGAGGGTCAACAACAATGCCACTGATAATACTTAAAGGTTAAAGTTTGCGAAAAATGTATTTCTGATAAATTATTGCAGATTCAGAATTAGCTCTCCAACATCATTACTGCCACTTGCATCCCAGTAGGCTTCCTGAGTGTAGAGAGGAGAGGACACTATAAGCACATCAAGGACCGTACATTCAAAAGAGAATTCTTGCACATCTGAGTGCCAGGCATCATGCAAGTTCACTGTGAAAATTTTTTTTAAGATTTTATTTATTTATTTGACAGAGATAGAGAGAGCACAAGTAGGCAGAGAGGCAGGCAGAGGGAGAGGGAGAAGCAGGCTCTCCGCTGAGCAGGGAGCCCGATGCGGAACTCGATCCCAGGACTCTGGGATCATGACCTGAGCCGAAGGCAGACGCTTAACCAACTGAGCCACCCAGGCGCCCAAGTTCACTGTGAAATTAAACACGTTAAAACATTGAGAAACACTTAGAAAAAATTAAACAAAATATATTTACAGATAGAAGTCCTTCTCTTGGACTGTGTGTGTGTGCGTGTGTACGTGTGTAATCATGGCTAAAAAACAGGGTGTCAACATTTCTTTTTTTTTTAAGATTATTTATTTATTTATTTATTTATTAGAGAGAGAGCGAGCACAAGCAGGGGGAGCAGCAGAGGGAGAGGGAGAAGCAGGCTCCACGCTGAGCAGGGAGCCCGATGTGGAGCTTAATCCCAGGACCCTGAGATCATGACCTGAGCCAAAGGCAGACGCTTAACCGACTGAGCCACCCAGGCGCCCCAGGGTGTCAACATTTCTGATATTTTATACATACTTTTTCTTTAGATGTCTCAAGCAGACCTCTTAAAGAATCAGAATTTTTTATAATTTTAACTAATTTCTCTAAGGCTGATCATAAAACCTCTGAGACACTGAAAAATTAAAAATAGTAAAAATAATGTAGCCCTCTGTCAAAGTAATCATTATGATCATCAGTTTTATACACTGACTCCTTCCAGGATGGCAGAGATGTGAAAGGCAGCTCACCTACATAAAATAAGTCCATAGCATCATACTTCTTTAGGTTTTATAGCTGCTTTTCATTGTTTTGTGAGTCATTCCACATTCACTAATTCAATTCATGCAATCATTTACTTTTTCAGACATGTGATATAGAGAGAGCAGCTTACTGATTGTCAGTGTACCTGCCTCTAGTCATAGACAATTCATTTTTCCTCAATATGAATGAATTCTTACTTTCTCTATAACTTTGAGATATGATTTCTAAACCTCCTTTATTTCTTCTACAAACTCCCCAAAATGGAGGAGCAAATTCTCAACGTGCTTGGGTGACTTGGACAAGCACAGGAAGTGGGAGAGTCATAGACAACTTCCCTCCTGGACGGGTCCTGCCCCTCATTGTCTAGTGAGGAAGGAACATTCCACCACAACTGACTTCTATTGCATGCCTCAACTTGCCTGAACAGCCTCCACACAGCCCCAGATTTCTAGTCCCATTCCCACGCTCTGCCTCGGGGGCAGCCAGGCTCTGAATTCCAGTTTGACCAAGGAGAAACCCTTGCTTAGTTCCTGCCAGAGGCAGGAATTTCCCGGAAATTCCTCTATTTACAAGGGTCTTCCTTCAACTCAGATAAACCCTCCCCTGCCCAATCTAGCCTCCTACAATTATTTGCAAGATTGCAAACCCCTGCAACGAGAAAGTCTAATGCTGTAACTAGGCCCTGCCTTTCACTCTGGATCCTCTAAAATCAAAACTGACCCCAATCGTACTTGATATATTTTTTTCAATTTTTTGGTTTCTTAGACTGGTGTTTCTCCGTTCTCTTACCGTCATGCATCACATAAAAATTGATTATAATATTTGACATTCTCAGTAGATAGAAGAGGCAGGAGGCTCCAGCAACTCTGTGTCCCTCCCAGTCACCGTGAGGCCTGAAAGGATAAATACCTCCACACTCCTATTGGACATTCAAAGCACAGAGGTGGGGAAGATCTAAACTGCTAGGAGAAGCCAGAATTCAGTTTGGACTCTAACCACAGAGGGAGCTCCCTGGACACTGTATGAGCTGCCAACGCCAGAGGGTTTTGAGTATAAATCCTGAACCTTCACGTGTCCTTCTCAACCCAAATGAGGCATCTAGCTGTATTAGTCTACTAAGGCTGTCATAACAAAGGACTGTAACATGGAGAATTTAACAACCAGAAATGTATGGTCTCACAGTTCTGGAGGCCAGAAGGCCAAGGTCAAGGTGTCAGCAGGGTTGGTTCCTTCTGTGGGTTATAAGGGAGACTCTGTTTCATGCCTCCCCGCCACACACACACCCAGATCCTGGTGGTTTGTTCACGATCTTTGGTGTTCCTTGGTTTATAGAAGCATCACCCCAATCTCTGCCTCCCTCTTCACATGGCATCCTCCCTGTGTGTGTATCTCTGTACCCAAATGTCCCCTTTGTATAAGGACACCAGTCATTTTGGATTGAGGACCCACCCTACTCCAATATGATCTCATCTTAACTAATTACATCCGCAATGACCCTATTTCCATATACGGTCATATTCTGAGGTACTGGGGTTTGGACATCAACATATGAATTTGAGGGGGATACAATTCAACTCCTAACACTGGGATGATATTTACCACTACCTGTGGATTATCTGAAACGGCCTGGCACAGAGCGGGTCGGTATCCAATACATGCTAAATAAATTTGGACAGGAATGCGCAACCCTTGCTGAGCAAGGTTGTTCATCTGGTTTGGGGCGATGTGGTTTTCATGATCACTACTGAATGCTGAAGCCTACTAGGGAGAGAAGCTACTACTGTGAGAAAGTTTCTAGGACAGTTTTCTGAAAACTGGAGGCACTCCTAGCTGTCTGAGCACAGCAGAAGGCTCTGAATTTGAAGCTCCGGTGCTATAAATAGCAGTTAATCTTATCCCTCAAAATGTCATATGTACTTCTAAAGAAGATTTTAGTGTCATATAAGAGTCTCTGAGTAATTCGATTTATAGGAAAAGAAGACCAGAGAGAACTAACTACATTATAATGAATTACATATGCAAATGGTGGACTAAATTTAGACGCACAATTACATGTCTAATCATAGCTGGCAAAGGTTGGAAATCACATGCTTGGACTGAGGAGCGTGCTTCCGCTCTGCTCAGGTGCTCACCTCACTCAAGACCACTCTGGCTCTGGATGCTCAGGAGCAAACCTGAGAATGTGGTCCTCCCGCCCTGGTGATGTCACTCAGCCTGTCTGGGACTCACCGGCCCCCGCACACATGCGAACATTACACAGCGTGGCAGTTCTGCAGTGAGGACTGACCCACGACCGCGGCTATCAGCAAGCGAAAGGAGATGACAACTGCACCATCACTGCTACCAGCCAAACAGCTGCGATTGTGTGCAAATGCTACCTAAGTGCAAGCAACATCAGGAAAGTCCTTCTGGATCCCGGAGCTTTCCATGTACTCAAGTCAAATGACAGGTTGCCCCGTGTCCTTCCATCAACTCTGAAACAATTAGCTCTGTCGGATTATGCTGATGGCCACTGCACATTTTTTGGAGGACACCAGCTAAAAATAGTGATTGATCTGTAGATGTAATTATCTATGTGCTAAAGGCTGTGTGTGTGTATGCACATGCACAGAGAGAGAGAGAGAGAGAGAGATACTGATGAAAGCCACTTTGCTGAAACCCCCAAATTGTCTTTATGTTATAGTTTCCAAGTTTACAAATCTTATTGTTGGCGATTTTTCTGAGAGGACCTACCAAAGTGTATCTGTGAACAGATGCACACCTGTATGGTTTCCATATTCCAAATGTATGCATGTGCCTCTGTGTGTGTGTGTGTGTGTGTGTGTCCGCCCAAAGCAACTGCAGGGTACTGCAAAGAATAACAGTTTGTAAGATAATCAGGAGTCCTAAGTTTGAGTCCCAGTCCTGCCACTAATGAAAAATGGGAAGAATGATTTCCACTACCTGAACGGTGAACATGAAATGAGACAGATTGTGTGAAAGCATGTTATAAACTACAAAAAATAAAATGACACTCATGAGTCTCACAGCTCAGCAAAGAGAAGAATCATGTGGTAAAATCTCAGGAGACTTTGTGTTCCTCCAGGTGGAGACAGGATTGACCCTTCCTGACCCTGCAAGCCCAGCATGCATCCAATGGGTGCTGCGCTGGAGGAGGCATCTAGTTTTATCCTGAGCCTTTGCTGTGGGACTGGAGTTATTCTAGAGAAAATGGCGAATAGGTCAAGTTTCTCTTCAGTGTTTTATACTTTTCATGCCCCTTCCCTCCTTTTTTGGAGACTCATTCTTTCAAGCAACCAGAGGGGAGAGGGATCAGGTTTGCTCTTTGCGAAACAGTAGGCCCTCCCCTTGCCTGCAGGGGATACATTCCAAGACCCCCAGGTCCCTGGTGGACTCCTGAAACTGCAGATAGCACTGAACCCTATATATACTGGTTTCCCTACACATACATACCTATGATAAATGTATAGAGTAGGCACACTAAGAGATTAACAATGATTAATAGTAAAATACAACAATATACTGTAATACACAATATAACAATAATTGTTATATACAATAACACTGTTATATAACTATAACAATATACTGTAATAAAAGTTATGTGAATGTGGTCTCTCTCAAAGAATCTCATTGTACTGTACCCATTCTTCTTGTGATGATGTGAGATGATAAAGTGACTACGTCATGAGATGAAGTGAGGGGAATGACGTAGGCATTGTGACGGAGCATTAGGCCACAGGAGGATCATCTGCTTCCTGCTAGCAGTTGACCTCACATTAGTGAAACTATGGATGGGGGTGGGGACTACTGTAAGAGGCTGGAGCCAAGGCAGTGCCCCTACTCTGAGCATGTGCTCTTTGAAAGAGCGTCTGTGAGGACAAGCCAGGGGCACAAGGAGAAACGCTGACCAGCATTTAGCTACTCACCTCTATGGCCCATCCCCATGTAACCACACCTCCTTGAATGGTGCTAAACTCTGGAAAACAGCAATGTGAGATTTGATGAAGCCACAGTGTATGTTTATTATCAACCCCTTAGATAGTGAGATCTCATTTTCTTTTTTTTTTTAATTCTTAATTAAATATTTTTTTATTCTTATGTTAATCCCCATACATTACATCATTAGTTTTAGATGAAGTGTTCCATGATTCATTGTTTGTGCATAACACCCAGTGCTCCATGCAGAATGTGCCCTCCTCAATACCCACCACCAGGCTAACCCATCCTCCCACCTCCCTCCCCTCTAGAACCCTGTTTGTTTTTCAGAGTCCATCGGTGAGATCTCATTTTCTATTCCCTTTGCTCCTTCTACCAAATTCTTGGCCAACCCTACATAAAAGAGACTCCCTACGGAAACAGTAGGGTTGTATTCTAAATAGCTTTTATCAAATATGGGCTCAATTCATAACCTGGGTGGTTAATATAGTTCAAACACATAGAAACTTGAGGCCACTCAAAAGTGTTAAAATTTTTTATTTCTGCTTGACATGCTCTAGAAGAAAGGGCATCAATTTACAAGTCAGAACAGCAGAGTGCAATCTCTCCTTGACTGCAAACAGCTGGATGACCTTGGGAAAACCCCTCCATTACTATGAATCGCATTTTTCTTCAATCGAATGACTGAATTGAAATCTATAGCTCTCATATTCTTTGATTCAGTATTAATCAGATAAAGCAGATTCTTACTGACTGCTAGAAAGTCGAATTACGTGGACTGTTTTAATTTCCACAGTATGGATAAATGAGATGGGAAGGTATTTTAGTTAACTTGGAGGTACCAAGTAACAATTACCAATTTTCAAGGAGTCCTAATGCTAAAAAAAAAAATGTACTTAACAATGCAACTATATCAGCATATAGTTAATGCATTTGAAGTGTAATACCTCCCAGGGTCATTATAAGCACACATATTCATTCACTGGTAAAGCTTGAAGGTAATGGAAAATTTTTGATAAATTCTTGTTATTAGACTCATCTATACTTTATTTTTTAAAGCACGTGCATGTGCATATGACATTATTACAGGTAAAGGTAACTGAACATTTGGACTACTGCCAAAATGTGCTTACCTTTCACTAATTTTGATTAGGCCTGTATGTGCTTTCTAAATATGGGCAGGGAATACTAAATACAAAATGAGACTCACATCTGATTCATAACCAGGAACATTCCAGTAGTTTGTGATTCTGTAACTAGTAAAAAATCATGGCTCAGCCTTATTAATTGCTTCTGATTAATTTATACCCCTCCACATTTTAAATGTCTTCAAACCCAGAGGTTCAAAGTGACCTGAGATTTCTAAAAATTTTTTCAACCCAAACCATACCAGGAACAGACCAAATTTCCTAAGGCAGATCCAGGCCAGAGTGGTCTAACTCAGGTAAGATTAGATTGAGCCCAGGAACGCCAGGATCCGAGAGAAGCACCTGAACACTGGAACACGGGTGGCTCACCAAGCAAACTTCCCTTCCAGCATTCACTGGGATAATAGCTAATGGGCTGAAGACATGCCTTCCAGGAAGTGCTTCAGCATTACTTTTCTAAACAAACCTACATCTTGCTTTCTGAATGTCATGCCAAGACGCACAGATAATGCCATGAACTCCTTGAGCAGTTAACTCAGTGGCTTCATACTCACAATTTAGCAATTCTAAACCGTAATTGCTTAAAACATGCTTTACCACCAAGATTGGAGGCCTCACTGTGGTAATGGAGGAAATCAATAATATATACTCAGGCATGGAGTACAGGAATACATTTATTACAAACAGGAAAGACCTATTAGGCCTTTCCGTCACAATGCCAATAGATAATGTATCCCTGAGGCTTTGGGGATCCCATAGCTGCCATGATTTTAACGGTGGTGAGTCATGGGCATTTATGAAGATAGAATACTTCAGTGACTATGATTGGACCCTTGAGATGCACATACTCTAAAAAATTACCCAACAGTTTGCCTAAAATTTTAAGTCTACTCATATTTATAAATAAAGGTTTGATTTAATATCTCCTTCCCTGCCCCCTCCATGAGTTCCCTTAGGTGCAATTATCATGATTAACTTTGCAAAAGTAATGTAAAACAGAAACCCACATGGAACTTTCAGAGTTCCAAAAGGTTAATGCATTTGTTGTTTCATACCAAAGTGTATATGAATCATTCCTAAAACAGACATTGTAACATGTGTTCTAACCCTGCATACATCCAATAAAGAAATAAATATACATCCATCCTCTCTCTGTCCAATCTCTAACTCTTCCCAATTTATCTTCAAACAAACAAACAAACAAATAACCAAGCAAACAAAAAACCTCAATATGTGATATTAAAAACAAAACAAAATAAAAGCTAGGGAAGTGTTCTACTTCGACCTCTTCGGTCCTTGCTTTTCTCACAAATTGATCCTTATGCCAGCATTTCTTAAACTGGCAAACAGCATAAATATGAAATAGGACCCCTGTGGTTTCTTCCCATAACATAAATTTGGTTAGCATTGACTACAATGATTTTTTCCATTTATTTTGCCCAAGTGTAAGGTTAAAAAAAGTTGCTGCAATGTCAATTTATGAATTATTGTTAATACTGCATCAGCATTTGACATATTCCAGCATATGAGAACTATTGAGAAAAATTGTTACACGTCAGCCTGAGACCTTTCAAGTTGCATTAGTCACAGATTTCTCTAAGAATACCTGGAATTCTGAGCCTTCAAATGAAAGCAGGATCACATGTAGTTACAAAGGAGTTATAAAATCATGTTTTTTATCCTTCATTAACCTGTTCCTTTTTATTTTGTTTCCTGTCTTTATTATTGATGAAGTAAGCTAATTGAGTACCATTAAAGAGTGTTTCATAATTTTCATATAAATTATCTAACAAAAAATACATAAAAGCCTGGTTTAACATTCATAAGGTATTGATATGACATTGATAAGGACAAAAACCTTATCTTAGAGTCAAGTTGATATCATATTATCTATACAGTAATCCAGATTAAATTTACCAAGAGTCCTTTCTTTTAAAAAATTTTATCAGCTCCTTTGTGAGTATAAGCAGTAAGGCCTTACCAGACATCTGTTTTTTTTAACTTTGAGCATTGAAAAAAAATATGTGGCCTACAATAACCGATATCCTATCAATCATTAAGGGAAAAAAAGACTGGAATAAAATTAACCTCCTAGGAGCAATAAAATGTCTTACCTATGGGGGATTTAAATTCGGGTTCTGACATTAATTTCCTGTTCTCCCTCTTGTTACATACAAATAAAGGAAACAGATTTAGTCCAGGTCAGTGATTATTTCACTGAGCCTTCAAACAACCACTCAACAGGACCTTGAAGAGTCATAGAGCATAGGAATCTCTCAAAGGATCCCAGTGCGCAGCCCGCGTGCATGCGTGCGTGCGTGCTATTGTATGTGAGTGCATGCACATGGTCAGAGGCATTACCATCTTTATCCCCGGTTGTTGCTATGGGCCAAAGAGGGACATGATAATATTTTTACACCTGAGGACAATAATCATAGCTATTAAATCCACTGTGACCAATGCTATATCTCACTCTGCGATAAAGGTGGACAGGAGGAGCTATACACCTAAGACCATGGAAAGCGAGGACCCTGTCTCTATGGCCCCATGCACAACACTTACAAGAGTCTACTTGTGTCACGATTAGGAATTTGGGCTCTGGGACAGTCCATCTGAGTTCAAAATCAGCCTCCATCATTTACTCAATGTGTCCCCTTGGGTCATTTAGAGATCATTTATATAATCTCACCAAACCTCAGTTTTTTTAGCTGTAAGATGGGCATTTCTTTTCACTCATTTGACAAATATGTATTCAATGACTAATTTGTGCCGAGCACCATTCTCCATACTGGGTGTACACCAGTGAACCATATTATTTCTTCTCTTGAGGAGCTTTTGTGCCAATGGTCCTTGTGAGGATGACCATGATGCAAAGTCTTTAGCACAGCGGCTGGGACAGAGCAGGCCCTCGATAAATGTCAGTTAATAGGGTTATTCTTTTCCTTGGCACCAGACACCATGCAAGACACTCATGCATATGATCTCCAATCCGCAAAACAACTGGGTGTCATGGTCATTAACCCAGCTTTACATGTGAGAAAACAGGCTAAATGAGGTGGAGTGTTTGCCCATTCCAGTTCTTTCTTTTTTCTCTATAATAGGCAGATACTACACTTTTATATGAGAAACTGTGTGTTCTAAGCATAAATTACAAATATTAACACATTTCAATAACAGCTCATTAAACCCCCCATCTTTTCACTCTACCACATTGTCTAATAACCATTAATCAGTATTTATCAGTTTCTAATTTGATATTTATTATTATAATACATTATTTCTGTTGATAATTTTAGAAATGTTAAAGGTGAATTTTTGAAAACTTTACTCATTCTCAATCTGATATAAACACACATACACCCAGCAGAGTCATAAATTAAAAAAAAATAGGAAAATATCTTTGAAATCAAAGTACATCAAAGACAAAACGCTCAAAGGAAATGGAAGGAACCTGAAAAAAGAAAATGGGGCCAGATTTCCACAAACAGCTCTTAAATATCACCTACAGAAACAAGGAATAAAGGACACCAAAGGGAAGATGAAAGGATTATACTGGTTTTTCATCATACTTGGAATTATTTTTTTCCAAAGAATTTTGGAAAGGAGCAGAGAGTATCCAATCAGATCAAGATTACCAACAGAGGCACAATATATATATATTTTTTTCTTTTTTAGAAAAATACTACAATGAAATTATTTTTCTCTCTTGTTGATAAGACACGGTATTGACAGTCCACACAATATCGCTCTGGGTAATTCACAGACGGATGCCTCGCTCTGATGAGCACTTTCTTTCTGATCCTGTCCCCATCAGTCTCTCTTCTGTTCAGTCCCTCAGTCATCCTGGCAGCCCTGGTATTTATTATCTCAATGTGCAGTGAGACACTCTCAGGCTGCTCCTTCTGCCTGGAACTCTATTTTCCAGATCCCGTCCGGATTGATGCCCTTACCTTCTTGGAGAGAACTACCCTTACTTTACTATGTAAAATTTAACATTTGCAACCTCACCCTCATTCCAGCACTCTTAATCCTACTACCCTTCTTTACATGTTTTCATAACACTGCCAGCCTCTATCACTCTAGATCCTGTATTTATCCACCATGTTTGTCTTTCATGTTGCCTATTCCCACACCCCAAATGCCTGCCCCAAATTGAATATAAGCTCAATGAAGCACAGATTTTTTTTTGGTTTTGTCCATCAATTCATTGATGTACCCTAAGGGTATATAAGCAGCACCTAGTGTAAACAAACAGAAAGTATTCAATAAATATAAAATGCTAATTATTTTTTATACTTGCTCCAACAGCCACAGGTGATGCTTGAAAGCAAAAACAAAACAAAAAAACAGTCCTTGTGCTTCTGGTTGGGCATTCTAGAGAAAAGGAAACCTATACTCGCTATTATTGATGGGATTGAAATATGAAATGAACATAATCACTCAGAGCATTGTTTAATTCAAGTTTTAGAGCATAATCTTGAATAACAAATGTAAAATGTAAAGAATAAGCCCAGAAGTTTAGAAAAAATAACCAACATATCAAACGCAAATGACTACAGAAAAGAAGCTTCACTGGAAAGAGGGCAACCAAGATATTTTTTGATGTCATTTAATATGCTAGAGCCACAAACTGCATGATGCAAAACAACAACAACAACAAACCTCATCAGTATAATCAGGCCAAACTTAGGAGAGAATTACTCTGTAGTCTAAGTTCACTGCGAATAAGTCAAAACCTAAAGAAGAATATTGACTCCCTTCTTATGATTTCTTCAGCCTTATAAGTTATTTTCTGGGGACAAGTGAATGATTAGTCGATAGATGGTGACTAGCATATCTAGCACCACCTCATCACCGACACGTGGAGAAAGTACTCATCTGTTTGATATTGGTTATGAAACAGGGTTAGATGATAGGAGGAGCAGACACACAAGAAAACAGCTCAAAGTGATTATAAAGCATTTTAAATGTGATATGCTACATAAATCCTACATTTTAAATAAAAAGGGGAAGGACAAAAAAGACAAAGGAAATTAATATTCCTGGGTCCTGGAAATTGTGACTGAAAAAGAAGGTCCATAAAGACTAAAACAGATAAACTACACATCAGTAGAATATGAATGGAACAAAAAAGTCAGGATAATAATCCTAATTATTCCTCCACAGAAGGTGGACCTCCAGAGAAGTTTCTGTTAAACCGTAATAATATTTCAACCTAGTATAGGATAAATACAGCAAAATCTGAAAGCTCCAAATGAAGAAAGTTAAATCGTTAATTAGCCTTCCAGCACCTGGAATTCAAGGAATCTTCATCGAAATAAAGTTGAAGAATGCCAGGCAATCACATGCCAGCCTGGGAGTGGCTTTCTGGTCCTCCAAATTAAGGACCAGATTTAATTAATTAGTTAATTAATTATTACTTTGCTCTCAGTAACATTGGTGTTACTACAAAATCATGCACACAGCCTCGCGAATTTGGCTGGCTTGTGACACATTTTTAGAATCCAAAGGTTCAGAGTACTTGGGAGAAGAGGGGTAGGGAGGGGAGTGGCGGAGAACAACATAAAAGCACTTAAAAATCAATACCAGTATTTTTGGTTCTCTCATAGAAGCTCTTCTGTCAATCTATGATGCAGGGCAAAGTGTCCGTTAAATTACTAAGAGATGCTTCCAACTCAAATGATTTTCTTAATTTAAATAAATATGTCCAGAGAGCAAAATCACTTCTATAAATCTCTTGTATCTGATAGTACAACTGCACTTAACCTGAGAACAGAGAATGGGCTAATTTCCAAAAAAAATAAAATAAAATAAGTTAAAAGCAAAAAGGCAGCATAAAGGCAATTGGAAGGATAACAAAAAGATCTAGAAGAGTCACTAGAATGTGATCCTAGGATCTACGACCCCGGAAGAGCTCCCCTTCACCGCCACGAGTGAAAAATGAGGACAGAGAATGACATTTCATGAGCCTCTAATCAGAGCACACATGGTCTCCTGTCTTCCATTCCCCCTCCTGGAGTTGAAGGCGATGAAGTCCAATGGTTTCATTCTGTACTCGAATTTTAACATCAGTAGGAAATGTTTGCAACTAATTCAAGTTAATAATCTTAAAGGCTGAAGCCCTTCACAAGGGCTTTATCAATCCATTCATCTATTCATTTATTTTTTGTTGTTGTTATTGTTACTCTTTTTTTTATTCTTAGGTTAATCCCCATACATTCCATCATTAATTTTAGATGAAGTGTTCCATGATTCATTGTTTGTGCACAACACCCAGTGCTCCATGCAGAGTGTGCCCTCCTCAATACCCACCACCAGGCTAACCCATCCTCCCACCCCCCTCCCCTCTAGAACCCTGTTTGTTTTTCAGAGTCCATCGTCTCATGGTTCGTCTACCCCTCTGATTTCCCCCACTTCATTCTTCCCCTCCCGCTACCTTCTTCTTCGTCTTTTTTTTTTTCTTAACATATATTGCATTATTTGTTTCAGAGGTACAGATCTGAGATTCAACAGTCTTGCACAATTCACAGCGCTTACCAGAGCACATACCCTCCCCAGTGTCTATCACCCAGTCACCCCATCCCTCCCACCCCACACCCCCACTCCAGCAACCATCTATTCATTTATTGATCAAAAGTATTTTGAACACGTACTAAATATATAAACATTGTGCTCGTACCATATAACTTCCCAAAAATCAAAATCTTTGCAGGTGGCTATAAAATTCTGTTAATGGTCCAACAAAAATGGGTGAAATTTTCCTATTTCTAGGAAAACGGACATCTAAACATGTCCCTACCTTCTCTGTCCCTCCTGCCCGTATAGATGATAGGTTTCTGTCCTCCTTGCAGTTATTTGTCGTATATTTGTTGTTTTTTGTCATTTTCTTCATTTGTGAGCATAGACTGCAACACAGGAGAAACCTGCAGTTCCACAGCTGGGCATCCTCACAGATGAAGAAATGAGTTCCTCAGTATAAATACCTAGTATAAATTCAGAGTGACCCCTAACGCTGCTCATATTCTAGGAGTTAGAGGAGCATTCCAGATATGGCGCTCCAGGTGAAACTGATTCTCACCAGACCTCAACACCATCACTTGCAGGAATAGGAGAAGCCCAAACCTTCCCCAGTCTTGACAAACCTCCCTCCCTAGTCTCACCACACCCAGCCTCAGCACCACTATCCTCCTGGAGCCCACTGGGCCTAACTTGATTTTCCACTTTTAGGAAGCCCAGGTCTTCTGGTTCATTCCTTCTTTCAGACTGCCACAGCACCCTGCTCTCCACATCTCCTTCTCTGGCCCCACCCACCACACCCAACTCTGGAAATCCTTTTACTGTGTCCACCCTAGTTCGGTATCATCAGCACAACCTTCTCTCACTCAAACCCTTCTCTGACTCCCCCCTTTAGCGTCTTGCTCCAGCCCGAGAGCTGGCTCTCCTCCAACGGTTCTGCTGCTTCTTCACCCTGGGAGTGAAGGCTGCTTTCTTTTCTGCACCACCCAAAGGAAGGTGCCAAGGGCGAGGTTGGTGTCCTCCTTTTCCGCTTTGCCAGATAAGTCTCCCTTCCCTTCCTCTTCCTGAAAGACCCACAGCTCCTCAGGATCACTTGGTTTGTGTGTGAGCAATACTCCTTGTGAGCGGACTGTCTGTTCTCCTTTAAAATGCATCGACAACTTGCTCCTTCTTACAATCGTCACTGACCCTTGGCCATGATTCCTCCCTTGTTGGGAGGACTCATTGTCAATCTCTAGAAAACCAGAAATATTTCTTGGTGACTTCCCTTCCCAGGTAACTGTGGTCTTCCAGGTCCTTGCACCTTTCCTGCAATGACTTTGTCCTCAGTCCTACCTCAGCTGCTCAGACCTATCATTCTAGCCAGGAAGAATTACTCCCCTGAGTAACCTTACTGTCAAGCATCCCACTGTGGTCTTCTGTTTCCCACCTCAGTCCCCCACTCTTGGACCTTCCAGGACTCACACTCCATTGATGTCCTCACGTGGTCCATGTCCCTCCCCCCCTCCACATCCTCACTTCCCATCTTTCCAGCTTAAATTTCATAATTATTATCTTTTTTTTCTTTAGGGCATGCACTTTATTGAACTGGTCTCAAGTCAGGGCACAGTTAAGCCCTGGCTGCCTCAATGCCTCATCCCCACTCCCAGGGAGACCAAAAGCCTTCATACATCTCAAGTTGGGGGATGAGAAAGGGGACCATGATGACAGGCCATTCAAAATAAAACAAAAAGAACAAGTATTAAGGCAAATATTTAAAAAATTTTGGACTACTTAATTTACACAAAAGCAATGCCAGTCCCCTGTGTGGACTTGGGAGAGGACAGGCCCTTCTCCTCAGGGAGAAATGGGGTGGCTTTTGGGAAGGCAAGGGACTTCCGGTGACAATGCATCTCCCGCTATTTGAGATGATTAAAGAACAATGTACAATCAAAGTCCTCGGCCATATCGTAGACTTCTTTATTACACTCTTCTGGCAAAACCCTGACCACATTTAAATGCAACTTTCCACCTGCTCTGTGCATCCTGATCCAGTGTGAGAAGCATGTTCACTCCCCAGAAATCACACTCTGAACACACAGCCGCTAGCCCCACAGGGACCCTTAAAGCTGGCAGGTAATGAAACTGTGGAGATGTGCTCTGATCACTATCCCACTCTTCTGGAGGACAGCTCTGTGCTGTTCCCTCCTCAGACTTCCAACACGGCCTCCCCCAACCTGCACCCTCAGCTCAAGATCTGATTTTGCCTTTCCAATGAGAAAACAGGAGCAATCAGAAGACAGTGCCCTCAACCCCCACAAGTTCATCCCTCTGCTGCCAGCACTGTGCTTCCCTCCTATTTTCCATGCTCCTGTCTAAGATCAAGCTGCCCCCTTCTGCACTAGGCCCCACCCCATTTCACCTGTTCTGGAACACTAAGGTATCACTTCTCACATCTCTCCTGCATCATCAATCAACTTTCCTTCCCTACTAGACCATTGCATTTAGCAATTAATCCACAATAATAAAAAAAATAAAGTCTTAAAAAATAAAAGATCCCACACTCTCCTGATCCAGGACCAATTTTTGGCAAGTGACTCCAAATAGTTGTCTCTACTCATGCTCTCTCTGGTTCCAGTCTCCCCAGTTTCTCCTTAGCTCACTCCTTCCAATGGTTTCAATGCTACCGCACCCCCCACTTCAATTGTGCCTTTGCTCATGCCTTTGTCCAGCGTGACCTTCTCAGCAAGGCCTTCCTGACCACCTTACCCAAATGTGGCAGCCACACATCCATGCTCATCACCCCCTACTCCCTCCTCTGCTTCCCTGCTCTTCAAGCTCCCAGGACCGTGCCTTACCATGTGACATCCTCTACATCTTCATTTACCTTCTCACCCATAAGAACGACAGCTCCATGAGACCAGGGTTGTCTGTTTTATTCCATTTTCCTTGTATCCCAAAAAGTAATGTGTTAATAAAAATATGGTGAATGAACAAGTGGGTTTGGGAGAATTACAGCAAAGTGATTAAAAGAAAGGCTTTGGAATCAGACAGTCCTCAATTTGAATAGCAGCTTTGAGTGCTTGGGCATGTCATTTCACCTTTCTGCAACTGAGTTTCATTTCTGTAAAACGTGGATAATAAACTATTCCACAGATTGTTAAAATGAGTAAACAAAATGTTCCATGTAAAGCAGTCGGCAAAATCCTCGGAACACAGCAAACAATCAACCAATGAATGGCCACTTTTACATTCTCCCAGACCAGAAGAGACAGAGCAGTTCTAATGATTATATTCTGAACTGCTCCATTTTCGAATATTTTAATATCTCAAGGCCCCAAAAGACATAGTTCCAATTTATGCAATTTAACATAGATATTGGCATAATCCCAATACGTTGGACCCCTAAATAGAAATGTCATTCTACTCCATCACATATGTGCATCATCAGCTTGCATTTATTAGCTAAACTTTTGTCTCATTATTATACATTCACATTTTGCTAGGCCCTGAGGACAATAGCTCATGATGCTGCTGATTTGTGCTGCAAACATACCCAAAATGGCACAGAAAATCAGGACAGTGATATGAAGCCTGGTTTGTTTGCAACATGGGACCGAAAGCAAAATGCACTCCACTGTTTAAAATAACTGAACCCTTGCTTTGATCACTGCACCAGAGAGGGACATTACAGCATTATTTCTCATGCCATCTTTAAGAACAAGGTGAAGTAAAAATAAATAAAACACAGCATGATGAACATAGCTACATGAAATGCACAATGAAGGATGTTTAGGGTTCAAATGTGTTTTTCATGTATAATTGATTAAAGGAAGATAACATCAAGAAAGTTTGGAGTAGGTAGCACAGCATCTTCATTTTATAAAGGAGGAGACTGAGGAGGTCCGCTGAGTGTATGTGAGGAGAACGGGCACTTAGAAAATGCTTCCCCGTGGAAAGAAAAGTAACTTCCGTAGATCAAATCCCCCAGAGCAGACAGGCAGGTGGCATAACGGAATAGAAAGGCCACAGAAATAGCAACCAGCACACCACCCAGGGTAATAAATATTTGTGTGAGAACTGAACCAAGTGACCTGAATTCTGGTCACGTCTCTGCCCAAACACTCCTTGAATGAGCTCCTTCACCTCTTTGGTCTCATCACAGTTGGTAAGTTCCACCAACTTACAGACGTGTTAGGTGGCTGACTGTAATTTGGAGGGGGAGGGAAAAAAGAAAAGGAAATTTTCTAAGTTTCTTGTGGGAAGACTCACAGGGCTGTTTTCTGGGATATCAGGGCCTAAAGGTCACATTCTATTTCAATAAATAGAAATTAAACAGGGGTGCCTGGCTGGCTCAATCGGTAGAGCATGGGACTCTTGATCTCAGGGTCCCACGTCGGGTTTAGAGATTACTTAAAAATAAAATATTAAGGGTGCCTGGGTGGCTCAGTTGGTTAAGCGACTGCCTTCGGCTCAGGTCATAATCCCGGAGTCCTGGTATAGAGTCCCACGTCGGGCTCCCTGCTCAGCAGGGAGTCTGCTTCTCCCTCTGACCCTACCCCCTCTTGGGCTCTCTCTCTCACTCTCTCTCTCTCTCAAATAAATAAATAAGAGAAAAATAAAATAAAATAAAACATTAAAAATAAATTAAATATTTAAAAATATTAAAAATATGGGGTGCCTGGGTGGCTCAGTCGTTAAGGATCTGCCTTCGACTCAGGTCATGATCCCAGGGTGCTGGGATTGAGCCCCGCATTGGGCTCCCTGTTCGACAGGAAGCTTGTTTCTCCCTCTCCCACTCCCCCTGGTTGTATTCCCTCTCTCGTTGTCCCTCTCTCTGTCAAATAAATAAATAAAATCTTTTAAAAAATATATTAAAAATAAAAATAAAATATTTTTAAAAATAAAAAAAAGAAAAGAAACATTTGCAAGAAAGGGTAAGAATGAACAGTTGACTGCCCATTACCCCAAAGAAAATGCGTAAGTGAAGCAACAGAAGTAAACCAGCCATTATTCTGAGATGCCATTGTATGTTAATATTTTTAAAATACGTCTTAAACCTAAGATAGCATTTTTAATTATCACAGATTTTATTGACTCATGTGTGTCTGTGTGTGTCCATGTCTGTGTGTGTGTGTGTGTGTGTGTGATTAATGAGAATCCAGAAATGCAAAATAGTGAGAATCCCTTCTGCCACATTTGTAAAGCTGAGGGAAAATTCCATTTTCCCAGAATGTAATGCTGCAATCCATGACTTCTCCAAAAGAGCTTTACCAACATTTTTTTTATAAATTCAACTGCTGTGCATCATGTCCTCAAATACATCATCCACAGATGATGACTAACTCACAGCAGACCTGTCTCTGCCCAAGGGCTGGTAGAAATGTTGCTATCCTTCTTGACAGTTCTAAGTAGTTCAGTCATTAATAATAATTTTTACATATAAGCTCCTTAACATTTATAAAGAACCCCCCCAAAGCCTTGCAAGTTAGACAGCTTTACTTTGCATATATATTTTAAGCATCAGTGAAGAGACACTATAAGTGATATTTCTCAAGAAATAGCTCAGTTATAACCAAATGAGAAACAGGACCGGAAGTCCTGACTTAAATCTCTGACCTGACTGTCCCATAATGCTTCTAACTGAGTAGTGAGACAACTTAAAGCAGATTACAACACAAAGGTCTTATGAAGATATTTCTATTGATGGTATTTCTAGAAACATTACCAGTTCTATGTGTCAAGCTATGTAAAATTTAGGAACTAGATTATCATACCGCACTAAGTAAGTCTTGGGATATCCAGCATGCCACCCACGGGCCATATGAAGCTTTCAAATTTGAGAAGCCATATATATATCAGATTCATTCCAAAAAGTAAAACTTCCCTTCTACCTTAACCCAGCATGGCTCTCACATATGTGAAATGTTTATTGTTTGAAAACACATCAAGGTCCATGATTTATAACTAGAAAATCAATTTGCATCTGTGAGAATACGACCCATAGAGTTGTAAGCAAGGTAGGCGGGCCTTTATTTCAAATAAAGGAAAACAAAGCCATAGAATATTCTAGTTCAGGGTCGATTTGTTAATATATTAATGATTAGCATTTAATCATGCAATGATGTACCAAAGCTTAAAAAATAAAAGATCCCACACTCTCCTGATCCAGGACCAATTTTTTGATATGTGACTCCAAAAAGTTTCCTAGCTCAGGGTCAACTGTTAATATATGAAGATTAAGCAGGAGTCGTTTGGTCTTAGAGTGCCTTGCTATGCAGTTTCCTTTGGACTCAATGAGAATCAAAAAGATGGAAGTTACACAAGAAGAGGCCCTTCAGCCTGAGTACAGTAGGAACACAAAGGCACTGCCAGAGATATTCAGCATGATTCCTGTTTATGATTTCCTGTGTTCTAATGACAGGAGATGTAAACAGTTACCAACCAGTTACCAAAAATACTGAACCTAGTCACAAAGGACACGAAGAGTCTGGAAGTGAATAAACAATGCTCCCTCCAAACCTGCTGTTGTCCATTCAGTGCCAACATTTGGTCCCTGACAAAAAAAATGTCCTTTCTGAGACACAATTTGGCCATTTGTTATGTTAATCTCCAGTGTGTGAAGGGCTCTTCCTATCAGAGAAATCACCCAACAGCCACCACAGGATGTTTCTTATTTTGATGACTGAAAGGTACATGCTGGGTCTGGAGGAGGGAGCCATTGATTTATTTTCACCACTCTTCCCAGGCTGACAGCAATTTAAAAGAGAAGGAACAAGCCAGATCACTCATCTGCCTGCTTGGCATGCCTGGTAGTCATGGGAGCCCACATCGAGGCCATCTGTTCAGGTCCCAGCCTCTCCAAACACACACAGAAAGATGATGTCGAAAGGGGTGTGCTCCAGCCCTGCTAATGAGCAACCTGAGGTAAACCAGAAGACCCAGCCTGAGCTGTGGACCCCTTCAGCTTCTCTCTTAGCAGTCCAGTCCAATCAAGTCATAGATTTGAACTGGCACAATTATCTTTAAATTGATTTGCCTAAACAAATGTTAAGTTGATTCAAACATTTCTGGCTTAGTCCTATCTCACAGACATGTTGGCAGGTAGATCCAGTGAATCAATTGAAATGCACTTTGCACACAACCTACAAAATGAGACCAGCCTCAGAAGACGTCATGCTCAGCGCTTGCCTGATGGTGTATTAGTGTACTTTCAAACTCAGCTCTCATATGCCCCTAAATTACTGCAGCCAGAAAGGCTGTCTGCAACAAAGCATGCAGAAGATGGCCACTCTTCCGAAATAGCAGTGTCACATAGCTCTACTCAGTGAAATAAAACCAAACAGGATGTTCTCTCTTGCCTCTAACATCACCCTGTTGCACAAGGATTCATGATCTATTATAAAGAATTGCCAATCATGGGCGCCTGGGTGGCTCAGTCATTAAGCATCTGCCTTCGGCTCAGGTCATGATCCCAGGGTCCTGGGATCGAGCCCCACATCGGGCTCCCTGCTCCGTGGGAAGCCTGCTTCTCCCTCTCCCACTCTCCCTGCTTGTGTTCCCTCTCTCGCTGTGTCTCTCTCTCTGCCAAATAAATAAATAAAATCTTTAAAAAAAAAAAAAAAGAAGAACTGCCAATCATGACAGATTAAGTTGGGATACAAGAATGCATTTGTATAAGGTTTTTGTGATCAGTCTTAACCTCATGTTTCACATACAGTATTTATAAACCCTACTGGAAATAATTTAGCTTTCTAAAATCTTTTGAATTTCACTTTTTTTGTGCCCTAAAATATGTCTTGCTTTTTAAATTATCCTTGAGATGATCATGTGAAGGATGTCCTAGATTTTTCAAAATAACTCATTATGATAACAAGCAAATTTCTGGGCTCTACAGCCATTTTGGCAATCGAGTTGGTGGCACCCCTCCATCCCCAAGAGAGCACCCATTTTTAACCCACACTGACACCCAAAGCCACCTACATGAAGACATCTAGCACCCTGACTTACTAGAAGCCACAGTGTTAGAGGCATCATCCATCATCACATCTGCTTTTATTTTTATTTCCACACCCCCTTCTACCTAAACCTACTTTCCCATCTCTGCCCATCCAGATGCCATTCCTTCAGGGGCCTTCCTATATCTCACTTCAGAAAAAGTAATTCATGATGACATGTTAACACTTTGTATCTCTCAGTTTATATATCTGCATTTCCAGTTAGGCTCCCTGTTTTGCATAGCCTAATCTCTGAACATACTGCAGAGAAACAGAACAACACCATCATAGATACACTAAAGTACCATAATGTTAGCCTTCTTTTCATTATTCTTTGATAATTTCCATTTTGTTTAATCTTCTCTACTGAAACTCCTATTGATTGGATTTTGAACCTCATGGATTTTCTAAATTACTTGTAGTCGAGGTATCTATATATCTATACATCAATATATCCATATATAACCATAAGGCTTCTCAATAAGACCAATATTTTGCTAAGGGCAAATAATTTTAGTAGACATGCCCCTAAACTTATTCCCACCAAGAAATGAGATGCAGCCAAAAATCTTAATAGAAAAGAGGAAGGTAAAAACCAAGTACCTTATTAAACTCAACACCGAAGAAACAAATAATCCAGTCAAGAAATGGGCAGAAGACATGAACAGACATTTCTCCAGAGAAGACATCCAAATGGCCAACAGACACATGAAAAATGTTCCACATCACTCAGCATCAGGGAAATACAAATCAAAACCACAATGAGATACCACCTCACACCAGTCCGAATGGCTAAAATTAACAAGTCAGGAATGGACAGATGTTGCCAAGGATGTGGAGAAAGGGGAAACCTCTTACACTGTTGGTGGGAACGCAAGCTGGTGCAGCCACTCTGGAAAATGGTATGGAGGTTCCTCAAAAAGTTGAAAACAGAGCTACCCTACAACCCAGCAATTGCGCTACGAGGCATTTACCCAAAGGATACAAACATAGTGATCTGAAGGGGCACATGCACCCCAATTTTTATAGCAGCAATGTCCACAATAGCCAAACTATGGAAAGAGCCCAGATGTCCATTAACAGATGAATGGATAAAGAAGATGTGGGTGTGTGTGTGTGTGTGTGTGTGTGTGTGTGTGTGTGACGGAATATTACTCAGCCATGAAAAAATGAAATCTTACCATTTGCAACAACATGGATGGAACTAAAGGGTATTATGCTAAATGAAGTAAGTCAATCTGAAAAAGACAATTATCATATGGCTTCACTCATATGTGGAATTTAAGAAACAAGACAGAGGATCATAGGGGAAGGGAGGAAAAAATAAAATAAGATGAAATCAGAGCGGGAGATAAACCATAAGAGACTCTTAACTATAAGCAACAAACTGAGGGTGGATGGAAGGGAGGTGGGTTGGGGGATGGGGTAACTGGGTGATGGGCATTAAGGAGGCACGTGATGTAATGAGCACTGGGTGTTATATGTAACTGATGAATCACTGAACTCTACCTTTGAAATTAATAATATACTATATGTTAATTAATTGAATTAAAATAAAAATTTTTTTTAAATCCCACTAAAAACCTACCAAAGGAGGACACCAATGAGAGGCACTCTGATTTCCCCTGCAGAACCTAGAAAAAGCTCAGCAGTTGGAAGCACCAGGTAGAAGGCAAGGAAATTGTATACTGAAGTAAGAAGGTTGAAAACAGGGGGATATTTTAAAAGTCTCTATAAGGAATATTTATTTTCCTGTGTCCCCACCTCTAACCCAACCTATTAAATGATGACCCATCCCTCATTCCTACAGGAGTGTTGAGAAATATTCTATGGAAAAATTTAGTCTGAGAATCTCAGGACTCCTGGGACATCAGGGACAGCAGAAGGTGGGGGTGAGAAAACATTGAGACATCCATGCCTTCCTCCTGCCAGCTCTAGGATGTCAAAAGCCAGGTGTATGCTTCCTTAAAGGGAGACTGGAGGATCCAGCTCTACAGATAATAGGGAAAGATGTACACATAGTGACTTGGTCCCCAGCCAGAATAATGTGGCTGGTCACAGAAAAGCTGAGCAATAAACAAACCCGCCTTTCTCACAGAGTTTCTCATCAGTGTTTAAGCATGAAAAGTAGCAAGCAAGAATTACCAAACATTTGAGAAAAGTCTCCAACCGAAAGAGAATAAAAAAGGGGGTTTAAAAAAAGAAACAAAAATGAAAATTTCAAATAACTGAAAATTGATATCATTGTAGACATAAGACATTGATCCATGAATTAAGAATAAAATGTCATAAAAGAAGACAATAAAAGAACAAAAAAGAGTTCTTTGAAATCAAAAATATGAAAGTAAAGGTTTTTTTAATCAAATAAGGGAATAAAATAAAAACAAGGAAATTGGTCCCAAAAAGGAACAAAAAGACAAAGAAAGGACTTATAAACAAACAAAAAAAGAGAGGAATAATTTAGAAAATCCATGTGGTTAAAATCTAACTAATAGGAGTTTCAGCAAGAAAGACCGAACACCAGTTTATATGAAAATTAACAAAGAAATAATACTTTTAAAAAAACAGTTCTCAGAATTGAATGACATGAGTCTCCAAATTGAAAAGTCCTTGAAAATGTGTAGAAAAATCAATGAGGATCCACATCATACACTTAAAAATTCCAGGAGGTAGAGCGAGAAAGAAGTTTTCATACAAAGAACTAGGAAAATGAGCATTAGATTCTCAACATTAACTTTGGAGGCTAGAAGATGATGGTGTGATGTCTTCAAAATTCTCAAGAAAAAATAATTTTCATCCTAAAAGTCTGAACCTGGTAATTCATGATAGCAAAATTATCAGTCTAGCATGAGGGTAGAATAAAAACATTCTGGGACATGCACTGTCACATTTTTCATTTCTCAAGGAGTCACCAGAGTAAGGGGTGGTATGAGATCCTAGAGATAGAGGGTCCCTATCATAACATTAAAAAAAGATTAAGGAAATTTCCAACATGATAGCATAGTAACATACATTACTCATAGTAAACAAGAATGAAACAAGAATACACCATGTGAAGGATGTTGAGCATTTAGCACAGTCATACTCCATTATACTAGTTTGGTAGAAGACAACTGGAGGGAGAAGTGGAGGTAAATGACACACTGAACAACAAAGCTGTCTACTTGGGTTTGGAAAAAAGTTTAATAAAATTTCACAGGCACTTTGATCAGTTTATTGTAAAAAAACAAAACAAAACCAAAAACAGAGCAATAGTATCTTTAGATCCTGATAAACATGCAAAAATTCAACCAAATTCAGTCATTTGCCATTCTGTCCACTGTGGCATGGCTCTGAATTTCTTTCCCATTTTAATTGTTTTTATTTTCAAATTACCCCTACTTCCACCTTTTTTTTTTTTTTTTTTTGTCATTTTGACAAATCCCTTAGAGGAAGTCATGTAACTTGGAATTGGAAGCAACTGTACTTCATATCAGAAGTTTGTGGGGTTTTTGGTTTTTTTTTTTTTTTTTGAGAGAGAGCAAGAGAAACCAAAGGAGAAAAGCATCACAGTAAATAGTTTTAACCTTGAATCTCCTTCTAGTTACATGTAAGATTATTAGGAATCCTTTGCCCTTACATCCTGGCCTCAGTGCAAACACAAACACACACACACACATACACACACACACACACACTCCAAAGATGAGTGTTAATCAGTCCTAGAAGGCCCACAAAATATGCAAGCCTTTTATCCTGAATTTTTGTTATGCTTCCCAAAATATCTTTCAGCGATGCTCTATTACCTAATGAGTCCTTTTGTCTATTCATCATGTTTCCTGATTCTGAAACAATAGCCCACAGTTAAGATGGTCTTTTATATATGGAAAAGAATATAGTAACACATTCAACAAACCAACCTTAAAATCAATATATGGACCAAGAAGACAGTGATAAAGATGCAAAGTGCCTCTTATTGTAATAGCTAAAGCTCCTGCAAGAAGGTAATCAATTAAATTAGCATGATGAATGTACTATTGTGGGCATTCAGAGTCCTTAATAAAATGACAATCAGATTGACTCAAAAGAGTAAGAGTCCCCGTACCTCTGTAATAGTTTAGTCAATTGAGTATTAATTACCTACTGTGTGCCCAGCCCTGAATTAGATGCTGAGATTTTTTTTTAACGTAAAATATGTGCTATCACCTTGCCTCCTGTAATAGTAGTAAGAAAATTAAATAAGTATCAAGTAGACACAGGAGTAAACTAGAAGAACATTCATGGAAGAGGTGTGGCTGGAACTGCATATACAAGGCAAAATTAAGAAAAGCAAAGGAGAAAGAAGGGTTCCTCGAGCCTGAAGAGAAAGAAGACTGTTTAAAATTGATCAGGGACCATGAAAAGAAACTCGTGCTTCACCAAAGAAAAATATCTAAACATCGAAAAATTTCAACATTATGGAAAAAAAAACCATTGCAAAATATAAAATAAATTTAAAAAAAGGAAAGGAAACTTTGAACCTTATGTTCTGAGCAAATGCCAGGTCTAGCAAACATAATGCTAGTCCTAGATTACTTATTGATTTAAAAACAAAACAAAACAAAACACAAAAAAATAGTAAAATATAAAAACAAATTAATGTTTTATCGACCCTGGGAAAAAGAATTTTCAGCAAAGTACAAAAATTTAAAGCATTCCTTTCTTTAATTTTGTAATTCTTTACTGTGGAATAGCTCAGAATGTCACTTCTGTTTTAAATAACAGAATTGATAACTGAGCAAGGAAATGTAATTTGGATTATAAAATTCTTACTTTAATAAAAATCCCTTAAACAGTGTAAAAAAAAAAAGAAAACTGTCAACCAAAATCATCATTATTAGAGATACCACTTCTCAGTTATGTCCAGACAATAAGTAAATATTGGAAACCACCTGCTGGGGAATATTCTTATTTCCTTTGAATGTGTGTTGATATTCACCCTCAAAGAGTTTGAGCCAAGCTGCACAGAATTAACAAGTCATTGGGAAGGAGAGTGGCAGGTATGTACCACACTTTTAAGGAGCTGAGCTTCAAACAAGGAGAAATGGTATGGCAGAGTCTGGGTCTCTTTGAAGGGGCCAGTGTTAGGATAGCTAGAGGGATAGTAAGGGGGCTGGGTCCCACAGAAGTAGGATGGGAAGTAATCCAAAGAAAAGGTAGATAGCTTTACAGAGAAGGGAATTTTTTTAATAAGAGATTAGAGAAGAGTAAGAGGATAATTCTTTTATTTGTGCAAATAAAAAAAAAGTGTTCCATTATGAGGAGACAAATTTATTTTAGAGATCCTGTGCCATTCCAAATGACACAAAGTAGACAGATGCAAAATATCCATCCATCATCTCTCCGATCCATCCCTTCCTCATTCCGTAAACATCTTATAGTGCAGATTGGGTGTTTAGCACTATCATAAGTTTAAAGGACTCAAACATGTAGAGTTCCTTCCCTTAAAGTGCTCTTGATGTATAATTAAAGGCTGTTCTTTTCCCCTCCCCCAACCAGACCCAAAGCAAGAAGGCTGACAAAGCTGCTATTTGAAATATTTTTATGATTGAAAGGACTACCTTCCTGCAAGGTTACCAAGGCAGGGCATTTTTCAAGAATGTTTCATGTCCTTCTAACCATGAATAAAAGGCGGGAAGCTGACACAAAGCTATGGTATTACTTTTTTTTTTTTACTTGAAATTGCAAAATGATTAAAGCCACCTAGCAACAATAGCTGACCTATTGAGGAAGAATGCCAGTTAGGTACCAGGCAGAGACGGTGTGGGGGTATATTTAGAAAGGACTCCCAGGACTATTTGCATCTGTGTCTGAGGTTGTTTTCTCTCCCTTGTCTGTTACTAACCTATTCGTAGCTCCATGTTGCCACCATGCTGACCCTGCTCAACATGGAGTCCCATAAATCATAGGGAGAAGCAACAGGCCCACTTGCCAACAGAAGTAATAACAGATTCCAAATCTTCACTCACTTGTCAAAGTTTTTTGGTAACTCAAGTAGGAAAACAGTGCTTTTGACACTTTTAAGGCATCCCCTAAAAGTGTATAGCCAGAACTTATAAGGCAGTTTTGTGCTTCAATCTCTTAGTTAATTGAGGCCTAATTATTCATGTGGCACTCTTCTACAAAGGGATATAAAAAATAATGGGAAGCAAGCTATAGTTTAACTCCCAGCTCCAAGCCTGGTACCTCCTAAATAGTCCTGCACTATGGTGCCACTGGAATGGTTTTCAAATACAAAAGGCAGGAGAGGAGTTTGGAAATACTTTGCATGGGGCTCAGTGTTTCTCTGAATTCGACATGAACTCTTAGATAAGTCACTTAAGATTCTGGACTTCAGCTTTCTCAACTTTAAAAATAAATAAATAAAAGGAAGGTGGGCACAAGTAACTCAACACTTTCTGATTCTACCTTATGCCCCAGTGACAGTATCTACTTCAGAACTTGTAAGCCTGCAGACAATGGCAATGACCAGCTCTATAACTATACATAATACCTAACATGCTGACCTATGACTTTGTATCATTGAGATAACTCAGAACAGTAATCCAGTAATCAAGACTAGTGACAGCTCAAGGAACAAAATAATATAGAATCACTCTAAATAGTTAGGAACCTAGCTAAAAATGGTGAGTCCTTTCCCATATTTCATCTTCTGCAAGTCCTAAACCCATCCAAAAACACCAGTGGATGGCAAAATGGGTCAATGGGCACATTCTGGAAGTATGAAAATTAATAAGGGGAAACCTCACTAAAATGGAGTCAGAAGGTTTGGGTAGGGGGAGCCCTCACACCCCACCACTGGTAGTCAACTGCAGGCCCAACAGGAATTGACAGATTTGACCTTACACAGACTTGGTCTTGCACGCGGATACTACTTTACTATCCCAGTAGGAGGAAGAGATGCTTCCCTTATGCTCTCTACCCCTCCCCCCAATAGTTCAGCCAATGAGAAGCCACTATATTTCAAACCCCCAGTTTACTCCAGTAGACTTTTAGCTTACAACAGCCCTCTTAACTTATGCTTTCCTCCCTAAAAAAGTGTATCTCTCCTTTGTTCTCCAGACCCACCTTCCATTTTGCCAGTTTGTTGTCCCAATTACAGTTCTCTTTTATTCCTGAATAAACCCATTTTTGCTGGTAAAATAACTGGCAGTTTTTATTTTTAAGGTTAACAGGAGACACATTTCCATAGGGGAAAAATAAGGTCAAAACTGAAAATTTTGCTGACTATACTGCGTTTCTTAGCCTAAACTATTTTCTTCTTCAGGAATGTAAGTATTTGAGTAAGAATTGAAATTAGAGACCAAAACTACTGCTCTCCAATGTTTTCAACTACATTAAAACAAAATTAGTAAGTATAATAAATAAAAAGTTCAGGAAAACATCCCAAGCTGGAGATCATTTACATTGCAATTGCTGGCAAAACTTCCACGAAGAATACTGATTTTGAGAGTAGGCACGTTCAATTTGTCCTTCAGGTATCAGCGAATCCATTCATAAATCTATTCAACCAAGTATCATGCAGAGATAATAAGAGCTTAGAGTCTAAGGAAGAAGGGTAATTGCACACACAAAAAGGATAGGAGTGACTTGGAAGAACAGTGGTGTAGAGGGAGGCAGTTATGATTGTAAAGGAGGGAGTGGTCAATTCTTCCGGGAGATGGACAGAGACCAACCATCCCAGGCAGACAGGGATGGTTGCATAATAATAAGAAGTAGCCGGGGCACCTGGGTGGCTCAGTTGGTTAAGCGACTGCCTTCGGCTCAGGTCATGGTCCTGGAGTCCTGGGATCGAGTCCTGCTTCGGGCTCCCTGCTCGGCGGGGAGTCTGCTTCTCCCTCTGACCTGCCTCCCTCTCATGCTCTCTGTCTCTCATTCTCTCTCTCTCAAATAAATAAAAAAAAAGAAGAAGAAGAAGAAGTAGCCAATGGCTGAGTTATTTTGGGCACTGGGAGTGGCTCCTTAGAGCTTAAGCATGGATTTTAAGGGCAGTTATTGCAAGACCTTTTAGGGAAGACCTATTCTGCCAAGCTAAGACGTCTAGTTTCCACAACTAAAGGGCTTTAAACAGATGAATCACATAATCAGATTTGCCTTCAGAAAGATAACTGTACCAGCTGCATGGAGAATGGATTGGAGGGGTGTGATTAGAGACAGTCACATGCAAAAGTGGTGGCTTTCAAACTAAATTTAAGTGACCCCTTTCTACAAATTTTATGGGTCAAACCTACTAAACATAGCTCTCATATTCTCATATTGCCTCCTTAGAAGCATTGCAAAATCTAAACATATTTTGAAGGTTAATGTTTTTTAGTATCCTGTTAGACTTCCTTAGCTGGAAAAGCAAAAGCCACTCAAGGCTGACACTAAGATACATTCCTTGAGTGGCTGTTTTGATCACTCTACCCAATTTTTCTCTGACTATACTATTGAATACAATGTAGTTAAGCTTCTGCCAGGAAAAAATTCAAATAACCATATTCTCTGCCTTGTGTTTTTCATACTCTGTCACAGAAAGAATATGGAGTGCTTTTTAAGCTGATTATATAATTCACAGCAAGATCTGTTCCATTCTTAGTTATCAGTAAAATTATTAAGTTAGCAGCTGCAATCCACATTTTTTCTATTTCTACCAGGAAAGAAGGAATGAAATTCATCACTTATAAAATGATCTTCCATGAATAAATTATCCTGTGAGTATAATATTTTTAAACTCCCTCATACCTATTAAAATCTAAATTAATCAAATCACTTGGATGTCAGAATGTTTTAAAAGATAGATATTGTCAAAATGCTATGATTTCTGGTAAAAATTCCTTCAACCTCTTAAGTCTTCTGAATTCAAATAGAACTGCTTCCTTAAAGAACCTGACAAACCCATTAGCCACTGAAATTGCAACACATGTTGCTTCTGGATAAAAAATACTCATGTTTGCCCAGTTGGGCAAAGCACAAATTAGATGTGTAACAACACAAATGATGGCAATAGCTAGAATAGTCTTTTGAAAATTATATTTTCAGAAAATCAAACTGAATTTCTTCTTAAATAGAATATAATCTGTAAGTATTTATTTGGTCATTGGTTTAGATTTACACTCACATCCTCTTTGGTACAGGTTAGCCCACTTTAACAATATTTAAGCACTCTCACTCCACGTTAGGTTCTGGATGTACAGAAAAGTTACGGCACAGAAAGACATCATTGCGACATCAAGTGACTTGCAATGTGAAGTGCTATGACGGCCATGCATGAGCCCTATCTGGAGGCTCAAAGAAGGCTACCTGGAAGAGTTTGATACAGGTGTGAGAATCTTCCAGGTAGAGAAAGGTGTGAAGGGCTCTTTATCTAGATGGACATGCACAGCTATCACACAAAGGCATGGAGCAGCATCAGTGTGGAGAAAAGCACCGGCAGCTTGGTGTTCCTGGAGCCTGAGATGATGTATGTGGAACTGTGGGAGAAGAGGCTATGGAAGTAGTGATAAAATTTTAACACTTGATGTTTCTGGGTGTCAGCATTATCTGGTGATTTTAAATTGTTTTTTTCATCTGAACTTCCTAGTTTTGTTTTGTTTTGTTTTTTTTAAAGATTTTATTTATTTACTTGAGAGACAGAGACACAGCGAGAGAGGGAACACAAGCAGGGGGAGCGAGAGAGGGAGAAGCAGGCTTCCCGCAGAGCAGGGAGCCTGATGCGGGGCTCGATCCCAGGACCCTGGGACCATGACCTGAGCTGAAGGCAGACGCTTAACGACTGAGCCACCCAGGTGCCCTGAACTTCCTAGTTTTTTATAATGATCGTATATTGCTTGTATTATTAAAATGCGTCATGCGAATCACTGAGGCATGGCAGTGATCAGAATTTTAGCATTAGTCAGCAGGGTGACTCAGGTACTAATATCATTAAAGCAGTTCTGATGTGTATTACAGAAGGGCCGTGCTCAAATAGAGGAAGAGAGCACTTCCACGTGTTTTGTGCTGATAACCAGAACACTGTTCAACTGAACATCCAAAGTGGGTAGCTAGGACAGTAGGAGATCGAAAAACCACATCCTATGAAGAAAACCTAAGGAACTGAGCACAGTTAGGGAATAAAAACAAAGAAGAAAACACAGGGGAGAGGTGATCATGGACCGTCAAATGGGAAAGTTTAGAAGCAAAATTCTATTTTTTTTTAAAAGTGTTATTCCAGAGAGCAGACAGAATGAATAGATTCACCAGTCATTAAATATGGAGGTCCTTCTAGACACCAGGCCCTATGACACCAGACACAGTAAACCAAAAAAAAAAAAAAAGACACTGCCCCCAGAGAACTCACAGGTGAGTTATTCATCATATTATTACAAATAGTTACATAAGAACATTGTGCAAAGTGTCCTGAGAGAGAAGTACAGGTACTCCAGGAGCAAAAGGCAGGGTGGCTTGGCCTGGGTGTCATGGAAGATCTCTCTGAGGTGCAGAGGTGGTCATGTGCACGCTGATACCTGCAGGATGACTAGGAGTTGGCTTGGCAAGGAGGGGGCAATCCAAATTGCCCTGGCCATGAAACACACCTGAACGAACGTATTGCAAGATCCAAAGTGACCGAACTGTCAGCTTATGGTGATTCACTGGGGTCAGCTACTTAAATGGAATCTGGTCTAAGAAAATCAGGTGGAGCTAGAGAGGAAATAGTCTACTTTTGACCCAAAATTGGAATGAGACTGAAGGGTAGCAAAATATGCCACCCCAAAATATGCCATTATCTTGAGCAATAGACACCCAAAAAATAGCAAATGCCGGGAGAAGTTTTCTCTAAACTCCTCTTATCTCCTTAAAGACTGATTTTCCAGAAGGAACTTAGTTGTCATAAATCCTCTGTCCTGCAGTTTCACCAACCAGAGAGGACTGACTCTTGCCATGAAAGAGGAGACTAGAAGTCAACACTACACACTGGTAAACTTTGTCACAAACCATTATACCTCCCATCTCTTCTTCTGAGGACACATTCATCTTTCCTAAAAATCATTTAGTGTCTCCTAAGATGCCTACATCTCCCTCACCTTTTCCTATTAAGATGGTATTTAAATCTGAATTCTGGTCTACCTCTGAGAGTTACTCATCTCCCTGTCTCCACATACACTTGAATTATACATGTTAATAAACTGGGTTGTTTTTCTCTTGTTAATCTGTCTGTAATTACAGGGGTCTCAGCTAAGAACTCTGAAGAGTAGAGGGAAAATAATTTTTCTTCTACAGGATCATGGGATTCTGATTTGTCATGGATAGGGAGTTCGTTATCAACATGCAGCAAAGGGAATGGATACATAAAAATATGAACAGTTATGGATCTCCTGAGGGCCAATCTATATTATTTAAAAATACAAAACATTTTAATGACTGAGAAAGGATAGGATACAGTAATATCTCTAAGAATGCAGATAACCCTAAGTAATCTTAACTGGGTAATAAAATGCAATCTGATAGGGACATCTCAAGAGGATGTATGAATGGGCAGGAAATTCACAGATAAGCTTTGATGTGGGCAAGTATAAAATTATACATTTATGCAAAATAATTCAAATGTCCCTCATAGAAAGATGAGTTCCAAGAAATCAGTTATAGCTCAGAAAAGGATCTAAAAGTCAGATATTCCCTAAAAATGTGTTACTACAATCAAAAGAGCATATCATATGCTAAGTGACCCCAGATTTTTGACAACTGTGGCATATGTAAGTAACCTATCCTTAAGGCACAGATGTCTTGAAAGATGGGCAACCTTGGGAGATGGTATGGGATGCAGCATGAGGGAAGCTGAGTCTCATGTGGTTTGAAGCAAAGAAAAAAAATGCCAAAGATTAAATAGAAAGAGCAAATGCAAACAAAGTCGCAAGCCTGAGCATGAAAAAAATTACAGAGGTAATC
This sequence comes from Mirounga angustirostris, assembly GCF_029215605.1. Classification (NCBI taxonomy): domain Eukaryota; kingdom Metazoa; phylum Chordata; class Mammalia; order Carnivora; family Phocidae; genus Mirounga; species Mirounga angustirostris. Next base: position 9,425,919 of record NW_026991711.1, on the reverse strand, counting down.
AAGAAAGATCTAACATGAGATAATGCCAAAGGTAGTTTATTCTAGAAAATTGGTTCTCAAAATATGGTCTCTTCGTGAGGCAACAGCATCATCTGGGAACTTTTAGAAATGCAAAACCTCTCTCAAGTCCTCAGATCTATTGAGTGAGATCTATTGAATCAGAAACTCTGGGGGCCCAAACTCTGTGTTTAATAAGCCCTCCAGGTGATTCTGAAGCACACTCAAATTTGGGAACCCCTACTCTAGAGACCAACAGCCATGAAAATACCATGAAACTCAAGAAGAGCACCCCCAACCCCCAGGTCTGGGTAGTTACCTGGGAAGTTGGGTTTGTAGGTTGCCTCATCAGTCAAAGGGCCTTAGACATTACTTTAGCAAAAAAGTACTTCTTCCTCAGCAATCTCCTCTTCCTACAACCTTAAATACCGGCTTCTATCCCTAATACAATGCTTCCCACAGGCTTTGTCTAGACCAGTGGTTCTCAACTTGGGCCATTTTGCCTCTCAGGGAATGTTTAGCAAAATGAGAGACATTTTTGGTTGTCAAAACTGGTGGAATGGAAGCATCTACTGGGTAAAGGCCACGGATGCTGCTTAACATTATACAACACACAGGACAGTGCCCCCACAATAAAGAGTTATGTAGCCCAAAATGTCAGCAGTCTGCTATTGAGAAACTCTGAGGTAGATCAGTTGTCCCGAGAACAAAACTCACACCAAACATCATCTATTTTCTCCTCCTTTCCTCCAACCCAGATTGGTTTCACTAAAATTTGTGAAATCCTTGTTCCATTGTTAGAGTCAATCCCCCTTTATATTCAAACATCTCCATACCTGCCCTCCATCTACTCATCTTAATTATATACAGCTTTTCTCAGATGATAGAAGCCTCTTAGGGGCAACTTCCATGTCAACATTCATTCTATCACTTAAAAATCCCAGAAGAGAATTGATGTCATGTTATTAGCATTTCATCTCTTCGGACTTAAACATGTTGTATAAACATAGAAAGATAGTTTCCATAATAATGCTACTTGGTAGGGAGTCGTAAAAATCTGACAAAATGCATATCTCTATAGAAACAGATTTTTTTTTTTTTACTTTTTATCAACAGAAACTTCAATGCCAGGAAGCTGAGAGTTGGATTTTTCTGGGAATGGGGTTAAAAACCCTGAATATGTCTGATTCCTTGGTTTTACCTAAATACAGCATACTATGAACCGACAGGTTTGGGTTAAATTCTGAATACTCTACAGGAATTTTCAATGCAACAAACCTATAAAATACCTTAGAAATAGTACTTCCATTAATCATCAGTCCCATAGAAACAAAGTTTACACTGAAGTAAAGAGTAGTATAACATCTGGCCATATTTCATAAGCTAGTTTTCTCCATATGTATAGTCATGGCCACTGCATCTCTCACCATCTTAAACTCAAGGTCATTCCAACCTAACTTGCCTCAGGGACCAATGAATTCTCCCCTTATTAGGGGGGAAATATCAGTGTCAACATCACCTTTATCCTTTTTCAAATGGACTTGCTTTCATGCTGTTCTCCATTCTTCTGCTTCTCCTCCTACAGCCAAATGGCTTCCACTCCTTTCTCATACTTCTCTTCAACCCCTTCTTCCTTCCTACCTCTCTTCCAACTATTGCCCCAGGAAAAATTTTTTTCTCTCTCATTTCTCACTATCTTATTATAATTCTTCAATATGTGAATCAAAAAGAAAGAAAAGAAAGATACGATTTTCGTAAAACATTGTAAAAATACAGTCATAAATATAATAAAATTATACCCAATTTAAAAAATCTGAGTCACTGGACATCCCCAAAATTTCCCTTTAGAATCTTAAAACAAAACAAAGCAAAACAAAAGTCGTATCTTCTTCCTAGTCTTTCTCTAGTTAGACGTGCTTTTTTCTTCTCAAAATTGTATCCAAATCATATTCTTTACACAATTCTACAATGTCTTAAAATCATGTTTAAATAGTGTTTCACTGGAAATCTTCAGAGAATATTTCAGCCAATTAAACAGGGTTTGGGGGATGCATTAGTTAAGGGTAACAAATTACTACAAAATTTGGTGGTTTCACAAGAAACAGACTCTTAACTATAGAGAACAAACTGATGGTTACCAGAGAGGAGGTGGGTGGGGGGATGGGAGAAATAGGTGATGGGGATTAGAGAGTACAACTTATTGTCAGAATTGCTGAATCACTATATTGTACACCTGAAACTCATATAAAACTGTATGTTAACTATACTGGAATTAAAATGAAAAACTTAATAAAATTACTATAAAATTTAGTAGTTTAAAACAACAAACATTTATTATCTGACAGTTTCTATGGGTCAGGAGTCCAGGAGTAGCTTAGCTGGGTGGTTCTGGCCCAGAGTCTCTTGCGAGATTACAGTCAGGTTATCAACCAGCACTGTGGTCTTCTTAAGGCTTGATGGGAACAGAAAGGTCCATTTCCAAGATGGTACACTCACAGGCTATGGACAACAGGCCTCCATTCCCCATCATGTGGGCCTTACCCCAGGCCACCTAAGTGTCCACAGGCATCTGGCCTCCCTCAGTATGAGTAATCCAGGACAAAAGGAGAAAAGGGAGCCAGGTTACCTTTTATAACCTAGTCTCTGAAGTCACATTTAGTCATTTCTGCTTTTGTCCTATTCCTTATAAATCACCACATCCAGCCCACACTGAAGGGAAAGAAATTAGGCTCCAACATTCAAAGGAAGTGTCAAAGAATCTCTGGACATATTTCAAACTACCACAGTGGACAAGGCTTGAATCCAAGTCCCACTTCTGACATTATTTCCCCAAGGGGGAAAAAAAGTGCTATAATCTACTTGCAAGCATATGTTTAAAACATGGCTTTTTTGTAAGGGAAATACACCTCATATTGTGTAACTACGTCTAGGTAGTTGCCAAATACTATAATGTGTTATTGAGACTTCTAAACTTGAAAACTACAAGTTTATAGTTTTCGCCATTACAAAATAATCAATATCTGTATCTATACATACACACGCATGCCCACTTCAATCCAACAATTTAATTTGAAAATTGAAGTAACTATAGAATACCAATAGGGTTCTAGAGAAAATAACAGGATGAGATGACTCACAGATGAAAATGGAGGAAATGTTAACTACCAAGGAGACAAGTTGTTTTAGTAGTTCATAAGCCTTGTCTACATTTACTCATACACTAGGACAAACCATCATTAGTCATCAGTGATCACATAATCTAGGAATTCTTTTAAGATACAGTGAGTAAATAATGTGTCTTTAGGAGATTAAAGTTTTCCTCTCAAAATATCCTCTTTTATTATAGATTGCTCTAATGCCCACCTCCTTCCCATTCCCTTTTTCTAGCTTTCCTGTCCTGGAGGAAAGGGAAGTATCTTGAACCAGAGAACTTAGATTTACTTTCCTCCTCTATAAATGCCACACGAAAGTGTGGTCCAAATTCTAAAGTGTTTTGCCTAAAATAATTGGAGTCCACTGTCCTGTTCACAAGGAATCAGAAACTATTATATCTAAAAATAAAAGCAACATGCCTGGTAAGAAGGTATATTTTACTTATGAAAAAATATGAGACACAGCCCATGAAAGCAAGAACAATACATTCAGGTTGCTAACAAACTTCTTTTTCTATCTTTCCATATATTGTCTCCTGATCTCTTGCTGGCTCTTTTTCACCATTCAGGTCTTTCGCCATTGTTATTTAGGGTTCTGCATATGGTCCCTTCTCTTCTTATTTAAAATGCTTCCACTGGTGGTTTTGTCAACTCCCATGGCTTTAACACTAGCTAAATGTGACCACTCCCAAAACTGAACCCTAGCTTCTCCTCCTCATCTTCTGACACAGATATCCAACTGCCTATTGAAAAGCTTCACTTAGAAGTCCCAGAAGTCCTTCAAACTCAAAATATCCTAACCTAAATGTTACCTTCTCCACAAAAACTCTTCCTTGGGTACCTCTTGGGTACCTCCTGGTACAACTACCCTGAATCCAAGCTTCCCTCTCACACCTCCATATCCCCCATATTCAATCCATCAGCAATATATCCTCACTCTACTTTCTTGCCAAGTAGATGGATCTCTTCAACCTACTTCCATCTCCAGGACCCTCATCATCTCACACTTGGACTACGGATTACAACAGCCTTTTAACAAACAGTCCTTTCTTACACTCCTGACTCCTCAAATCCATTCTTCACATTGCAGCTAGAGTGCTTTTCCTAATATTATTAGTCATCTACTTAAAGTCCTCTGTGGCTTCCACATTGCTATAGACTGAATGTCTGCATCCCCCCAAAATTCATATGTATAAGTCCTAATCCCCAATGTGATGGTATTTGGAGGTGAGACTTTGGGAGGTAATCAGGTCATGAGGGTAGAGCCCTCATGAATGGTATTAGCGCCCTTATAAGAGACAAAAGAGAAAGATCTCCCTCCCTTTCTCTCTCTCTCTCTCCCTTTCCCTCTCTCATTCAGCCATGTAAAGATACAACAAAAAAACAGCTGTCTACAAGTCTGGAAGCAGGCCCTCACCAGACATCAGACCTGCCAGCAACTTGATCTTGAACATCCCAGCCTCCAGAATTGTGAGAAATAAATGTTCATTGTCTAAGCCACCCAGTCTATGGTATTTTGTCATAGCAAGCCAAACAGACTAAGACACACTGCAACCACCAGAGAAAGTCCAAATTCATTTTCACAGTTGTACAAAGCCTACTTTGGCCTCAGTCTAATTTCTTCTCTAGGTCCCCGTCCAGCAGTTTCCTGCCCTTAGCTCTACACTCCGGTCACATTTGGTATATACACTCAAATGCACAACAAAATTTTGTTGTTCAACAAAATATTGTTGAAAGAATCATTTGCAGTTTCCCTCACGTAACATGTTGAATACCCACCTCTGTGTGCATTCTTCCCTTGGAGATGAACCCTCTTTCCTCTCATTCATTTGGTATAATCTGCTCACCCTTTGAAATTTAAGAATTACCTCTTTTGTAAAAACTCCCTTAACCTCTCCTCACAGCCTAGCCACAGCTGATCATGCCCTTCTACAGGTCATCACTGACCCATACTCTTAAACATATTTTCACCTTTTTCTCACTGGAATGTAACTCTTTGCCATTTTTCTAGCCTTGAGGAAAAGAAGTATGTCTTTTTCACCTTTATATTCCCAGTATCTAAAACCTACTACTTACAAGATACCCAGTAAATGCTGGGTTGAATGAGTGATAAATGAAGGAAGTGGCATGTTTTCTAACACAGATTCTTTTTTTTTTTTTTTAAGATTTTATTTATTTATTTGAGAGAGAGAATGAGAGAGAGAGCATGAGAGGGGGGAGGGTCAGAGGGAGAAGCAGACTCCCTGCTGAGCAGGGAGCCCGATGCAGGACTCGATCCCGGGACTCCAGGATCATGACCTGAGCCGAAGGCGGTCGTTTAACCAACTGAGCCACTCAGGCGCCCCCAACACAGATTCTAACCAAGCATGGACTTACATAGATTGTGGGAAAGGAACAACTGTATTTGGCTTTTTAAGTCCCAGTAGCATAATTTTCAATGCAATCTGCATGACAGTTATATTTCACAGGTATTCGAACACTGAGGTCTTCTGTCCAAGGCTGCTTGGGTTCCGGTGACATACTCCCAAGAGTAAGTCAGTGGGGTGAGTGCAAACTTAACAGGGCGTAGCTGTGTTGCTGTTGCCTCCTCCAGATGCTGATTCCTGCAAAGTTAAGTAGACACCATGGGCTGGAAGCTGAGAGTGCTGATACAGTGGGAATGTTTGCTGAAGGCCAATTTAAAAGCCCCCTCTTGTATGGGACAGGATGTGTGAAACTGCCATGTGAATTAACACAATCTGCATATCCTCCCAAATTTAGACAAACATGAGTATTCTATTGAAGGAATAGAATTTTAAGCAGTTCTACTCTCTAATGTTACAAAATTATTTATTTATAGTATAAGCTCCATTGTAGCTTATCTTCAGGATCCAAAAGCCTTGTGCAGTACACTTTGAATACAATGTATGTGAATATATTTATGATAATTCTTTAAAATTAATTTTTAATAAATCACGGGAGAAGCTCATGCCAGTTTGACAAAATGCAATAATATATTACCTTAAGACTAATTCAGTCCTAAGATTTTTATTCCATCTTATGCCACTTTGCAGAGAGAGCTCATAATAGCAATGACCCCATCCCTCCTGGACATCAATTTTATTGCCACTTAGAAGTCACTTGCTCAGGATATAATTTTTAGAACTTTTCACAAAATAGTGTTACCACCTGAAGTGAGGTCAGAGCAGACTTTTAAGTAGATAATTGGAGAAAAAAAAAAGTGATGAATATTTCAACAAAGGAAGGAGACTTTAATGAGCCTTGCTGAGAAGCAATCGAAATGTCTCAGCCATCTCAGCCGAAGGTAAAGCCAGACCCAGAAAACATCACCTCTTCTTAATACAACTCTTTGCTACCTGCAACAGGTGAAAACTTTTAGACTCCACAGTGCTGCAACTTTCAGCAAGACTGACAAGTTCTTTCCAAGACAAGAATAACTGAAGCAATTAGACATACACCTGGAACTTCAGGTTTGAAACCCTTTTATTTGCCTGATCTTTAAAAAACACAGTATTCAGAAAGCTAATATCTACCTCTCACCTGACAAAAGAATAGTGAAAATTAATGAGTCAGTCAAACATGGAGACGTCCTTAAGTTTCCCCACCATAAAGTTGTGTGTCACATAATATCTGTCGCTATTAATGACAAACTTTAAAAATTTGCCACATGGATAAAGATCTGGCAGTCCAAGAGGCATGAAATATACCAGCTTCAACACTGGAAGGTAAGATTATGCCTCTTTATGCTGAATGTCCCATATCCCACTGTCCCCCTGTCTCACTGAATCACACAATTGAAACACAATTCAATTTCCATTGGTAAGGGACTGGTTAAATTATTTTATTACTTTAAATGCTATTTATTTTTATACTTATTGCATTTCTATTAAATAGATACCTATAATGGAAATTTGGCAAATGTTTTAAAGAATGAGCCAATTCTCAAAATACTAACAAGGATTTCTGAAATTGAAATATAATTATAATTTATTAAGTGAAAAAAGAAAACTTCATAACAACATATAAAGTATGATTTTATTCTATAAAATGCCAATATATATGTTTATATACTCATTATAAACTATATAGAGAAGAGAGGGAGATTCATTTGTGTAGATACTTGTTAAATATCTGGAAAGTTGCATCTCAAACTGCTAAAAGTGACTATCCCTACAAGTTGCAGAGGAACAGGGACCACTGTACATTCTACATTATAAATCTCAACTGTTCCATTTTTAAAAACTTGGACTACTTTCATTATGATTTTTTTTTTAAAAAATGAAAGTATCCTAACTCTTAACCAAGGTCAATCCCTTAACTACCATCAATGCCACCAGGTCGCACTCTTCCAGAGCACAGCATGCCAAGTGCATCGTATCTATGTACATGTCATTCACAGTGCACCCTGTAAGATCTCCTCCAGGAAGGGAGGGGACACACACGCACACACCCTCCAGAGCTTGCTGAGGTGGGGGCACAGAGGTTTACTGAGAGGGCCACTCTGCTGTATGAGGTTGCTGATAACATGACACAGAAAAGGCCCACCAACAGCATAGCCAAGGCCCAGAAATAAAAGAATACACTGTTTAATTCTGGAATTCATATTCTTGCTGCAAAGAAGGCAAGTCAATGTAGCAGTTCAACAACCTGTTTGAATCCTGAGCCCAACCGTTACTAGCCAGAGGACTGAGCAAACGGCTTCTCTGTGCCTCATTTCACAGCCTGTAAGCTGGGGACATTAACAGGGACATTGTGAGGTGTGAGTGAGTGCAGAAAATAGTGCTTGGAACAGTTCCTGGGACATAATAAGTGTTCAATAAACATCGCTTTTTGATAGTTTTCTTGTCTCTATACCAGTAGGCGGGGGTGGGGGTTAAAATGCGGCTCACTGATTGCAGCCACTTTATAAATGTTTCAGACGAGCCAACTTCAGAAACACCCACGTGAGCCCTCAAGGTCTGGCTTACCATTCTCTAGAGCTAGATATGCATATCTGTAGGCATATATTAAATATATCAGCAATGACATGCCAAAGAATTATATGATCAGAGATATCAGAATGGAAAGGTTTTCACCAACAGCAACCTGATCATTTCTATTTTGATGAGATTATCTCGCATCAGGAAGATCTCATTTCTTTTTTTTTTAATAAATTTTATTTATTTATTTATTTATTTATTTTATTTGACAGAGAGAGAGGGAACACAAGCAGGGGGAGTAGGAGAGGGAGAAGCAGGCCTCCTGCTGAGCAGGGAGCCTGATGCAGGGCTCAATCCCAGGACCCTGGGATCACGACCTGAGCTGAAGGCAGATGCTTAGCCATCTGAGCCACCCAGGCACCCCCAGGAAGATCTCATTTCTATGGGCAAAGCCTGAACTTTGTACAAAGAAAATTAGAGAGTGGTTATTTGCCTTTGAAAATGATCATTTAAATTAACCGTAAATACCTTTGGTTTCTTCTAAAGAGTGATTTCCCATAAAACCGTTTAAGTATGACATTAACAAAAATCTGATCCATGAATATATTTTCGGTAATACGTTATATGAAACAAAGAATTCCTCCACCACAACTGTCTATGAACTTCACTAAAGATCATTTTAAATTAGTTTTTGATACTTAGTAGACATTGACACCACCAAAATTCTAGGGGTTTTCTAATATATGCTAGTGAACTTTTGGGATTTCGGCCTATAGGCTTTTAACCATATACTGTCCTGCTAGGAGGCTTGAGCATAATAATCTAATGATAACAAAGGTTTGAGGGGTACAGTGGAGATCGTGCAAAGCTGTCAGGGCTCAGCTCAGCTTATGATTCAAGCATCTTCATGGTAACATACAGTGTGTGCTTGTGTGTGTGTGTGCACATGCATGTTTGCATGCACACGTGTGTGTTTTCTCCTGTCCACCTGAAAACACAATAGGTATGTTTTGGTACACATTTGCTTCTACTTCCATGACACAAAATCACTCTCTGAATAGGCCACAAAAATAGATTTCTTTACACAAATTAAGCTCTATAATGAAGGCACTGAAAAGAATTCAGATGACAAAATTTCCCTATTCAAATGCTATAAATGCTGATCTGAGATACAACAATGAATAGTAGTTAAACCCTAGAAAAAAATCTGTTAATCAGGTTCAGATAAGATTTATAACCACCTAATATGTGCCAGGCATACTGCGAAAATATGCTTTCACACACTGCAGAAGAGCATATAAACTATTGTTACACCTTAACACTCCTCACCAAATTCTTACCATTTTTAAGACATAAAGTTCTTTCCACATTTTGATGATTCAATCAAAATACCATGGAAACTTGCATTCCTATACAACTTGCTAGTTTTCAGAACACACATATAGAATACACCGAATGAGCAAGCTGGATTTGAATAAAAATGTCATTTCAACCCAAAATACAATGATGTCTTTTATTTTTTTTATTTTTTTATTTTTTAAATTTTATTTATTTATTTGACAGAGAGAGACACAGCAAGAGAGGGAACACAAGTAGGAGGAGAGGGAGAAGCAGGCTTCCTGCCAAGCAGGGAGCCTGATGCGGGGCTCGATCCCAGGACCCCGGGATCATGACCTGAGATGAAGGCAGACGCTTAACGACTGAGCCACCCAGGTGCCCCACAATGATGTCTTTTAAAACAAAGCTGCAGAGCTATGAATACTAGAAACAGCTATAACACATAAAAGAATGGATTGATAATCCATTTGCAACTTTAGCCATCCTAACTCCACTTTTATGCAGCAGTCATTAATACTATGTAAAGCAGTGTCTTAGCACAAGGGAGAAAGGGAAGTGCTGTGTGTAAAAATCTGGTGTGAAGGGGCATTGAGATCATGCCTTTTGTCACCTGGTGGAGATTTTAAAACCATGACATATTGTGTTCTTTACATCCAATTACAAACAACATATGGATACAATTATAAGACTTTCTTAGGAACATTCTACAGATTTAAAAACTAACCTATAAAATAATTAAGCTATTTGCCCCAAAATGGGCATTGCTTGCACTACTTGAGGCGGGGGTGCAAATAAACCCAAGCATTTTCACCAGCAGAGCTTGTCCACAATCTTTAAAATTTAGGCAGATAATTTTAAGACAAAACAGTATTCCATGCAGGGCTAGTTACTTAGTGAACTTATTACCCCAAGAGGCAGTACAAGATGAAAACAGAAAACAGAAATACTCAGAGTATTTCTGTATGTCGAAGAGGAAAATGCCCACTCGCCCTGGCTAACCATCCATGTCTGTCTCAGAAGACCTCCTTAGATGGGACTGTGTTCTCCCTTGAAATATGATTATGTTCTCATGTCTGAGCCAAGCCAGTTCCCACTGTGTACTCCACTCTAAATGTTGCACAACTGAATCAGCAGCAGACACGTTCCTTCTGATTGTGTGCAGAGCCTGTCTGTTGAATAAGTGATACAGAAATGGGCCATGAACAGCAGGACGTTGTAACCTATGGTCTCTGCACCTGGGTCATAAACTGTAAAGCAAAGCAGATATTACATTGCTGCTGTATTTGAAGGTAATTCTAAAATATCTCCTAGTCAGGGGCGCCTGGGTGGCTCAGTCGTTCAGCGTCTGCCTTCGGCTCAGGTCATGATCCCAGGGTCCTGGGATCGAGCCCCGCATCGGGCTCCCTGCTCCACGGGAAGCCTGCTTCTCCCTCTCCCACTACCCCCTGCTTGTGTTCCCTCTCTCGCTGTGTCTCTCTCTGTCAAATAAATAAATAAAATCTTAAAAATAAATAAATAAATAAATAAATAAATAAATAAATAAATAAATAAAATATCTCCTAGTCAGATTATATCATTAGTCTGGCTTATAGAATTTATAGTGGAAATAAAAAAGAGAGTAGGTTAAGACCTCCATGTCAAAATTGCAGAACAAATCATATCTCAGTGTCTTAATAATAAATTAAGGGCTAACTTATAAAATACTGCCATACCAGTTGATGGCTGTTTTCAGGACATCCCATTTCACGACAGTCACGTTAGAGTAATCCCAAAGAAAAATAAATTTCATTGTCAACAGCATGGCAAATACTCAGCATGCCTGTCCTCCACTTATCTGTGGCCCAGGAAGAGCATAAGTTTAAACATGATGCGATTTTTTTTCTCTCAAGTAACAGTCCAAGCGTAAGCCAGCCAAGCTGACATGGCTGTTTCAGTGTCAGGAACCCAGGCCCCTCAGGCTTGTCTCTTGAATTCATGCCCTCTTCTCTATTCCCATGGCCACTGTCTTTAGTTCAGGACTTCATCTTCTCTTATTTGGACTACTGTCATGGCCTTCTTTCTGGGGTCATTCCTTCTGGCAGCTTCCTCACTACTTCCAGAAACTGACCTAATCTGATTATTTCCAGAAGAATCTAAATTCATTACCATGAGAGCCAAAGCCCTTCAAAATTACGGCATGGGTGGGCGCCTGGGTGGCTCAGTTGGTTAAGCGACTGCTTTTGGCTCAGGTCATGATCCTGGAGTCCCTGGATCGAGTCCCGCATCGGGCTCCCTGCTGGGCAGGGAGCCTGCTTCTCCCTCTGACCCTCCCCCCTCTCATGTGCTCTCTCTCTCTCATTCTCTCTGTCTCAAATAAATAAATAAAATCTTTAAAAAAAAAAAAATTACGGCATGGGTTCAGCACTTCATCCCCATTTCCAGCCACTCCCTCTCATTGTATCACTATTTCCCAAACACCTACACTTTGGCTCCTTCCTGATGTCGGTAAATTGGAACTTCCCTCCTCACTTCTATTCTGTCTCTCTTCTGCCCCATCATTCTTCCAGGCCCATGCTGAATGCTATCTCATTTGCTAAATGTTATCTCTTCTATGAGCTCTTCTGACCTCTGTCCACCAAACTGAATTCAATAAATATTTAATGAGCATAAAGAAGGTAAGGCCTAGAGATAAATAACAGTGCTTCTGCCCTAAGAGGTTAAATATTTAGCAGATGAGGTGGAAACTTTACTCATTATAATAAAACATTATCTACAGGATAGCTGCAATATGAATGGAATGATATGGGGGCACTTAATCTTGCCCACAGGCAAAATCAACTGTCCTACTTCTATGTACAATAGCACTTCGTTAACTTAGTACTTGTGTGTTCAATAAATGGATCTCTCTTCCCTGCCAAATTATGAGTTTGTTGAGAACAGAGAGCATGCTACCCACCCCACTATTTTATTCATTGCCAAAACAAATAAAATGGATTTCATTTTGACACTCACTTACAAAGTCTGTACAATTATAGGGAAAAAGTTCAAACTTTAAATAACTATATTGCAATGTAAAAATTTTAAAACCAGATTAAAATAATACTAAGTTATCTTTAGTCACATCATGAAGAAGAAAAAAAACCTTACATGTTAATTAAATCCAAGCGGAAAAGATTACTTTTTTAAGGTTGGAAAAAGAAAAAAAAATTTACCTTCCGTAGGAAAAAAATATTAAAAATAATAAGCATGTTAAGAAAATTGAACCTTTACATGCAGTGCTTCTCAATCTACTAGATTGATTTGACTTTACTATAACATGAAATACAATACAAATGGTTTAGTTTAAGAAACATATGCATGTGAAAGACATTTAAATATCAGAGATATTGAGATGTAGTTCCGCACCAAGCTCTTCTAATCACATGCAAAATTAATATACTCCAAAACTCAAATTAAATAGTTAACTGACTTAGCATTTAGATCAGTAGATTGCAACCTTCTTTTATTCTTGTTGCTAATTTATTTGTAGAGAAAACATACTCTTATTCATTTATTTTTGAAAAAAAATCACTCATTTAGGTCGGTACTAATTTCCTCATTATGCAAGAAAAAGAAAGTGACTCTGGGAGAGGTTTAGCAATTTTCTGCATTTCACATGGTAGGTCAACTGGGAAATCAGAAATAGGACTCCAGCTTATTCCATGAGATAATAAATGTTCCAAGAGCTTTGTAAACTATAAAGAGCTATAAAAATGTAGGTTCTGTACAAGCTTGACTAGAATACCTTGTGTTCAGATAGACTTCAACTAAATCCCATAGCATGATACTGCCATTAAGATGAATGTATATTGTTATTCCAAAAGGAAAAACAACAGGCATTCCCTTGAACTGAAGAAAATATATAATTTTTTTTAATGTGATGTTTCTATCATCTGCTTGTGACAGTTATCGGGAGCTCTTTATTTGTCCTGTTACCATTTTGAATGGTTTGATTGATTTCCTTTCTATCCACCCCCACAAATTTATAGCCAAGATTCTTTACCCTCATATTTAACATTAAACAGGGAGCTATTTCAATTTTTCAGGAGACTGGAACTTGATGCCCTGCAGCATTCTGACAAGAGCGTCTCAGTGGATCTTTTTTTGAAGGAAGGTCTTGACTGTGATTTAACTGCATTTGAATGTCTTAGCCCCAAAACACACTCTCAACTTCCTTGTCTCCACCAGAGATGGAGGCAGAGCCAACCAAGTGATTTTAGATCTTTTGGATACCCTGGTTCATGGTAGTGAATCTGAAGGAAAGAATGCCATTGTTACTTTTTTATTACAGGGAAGTCGCTTAAGTGCCACTGTATTGTGCTCTAAGCTTTTCGAACTTGTTGCCAACAGCATATATGTGCACATCCGTATTGATGTGATCGCACTGATTTCCTTAATAAACACTCAAATGGTCCAAAACAATTGTGCTGTAAAATACGTTTCAGGGGCCCATGCTTGAGGTCAAGAACAATCAGGGATGCTTTGCCCTGATACTACGTTCCCAGTGACTTGTTTGTATCGCTTCAAAAATTTTATAACAGGCCAAAACCTCACGGTGGACTCGATTTACCCTTAGAAAGTTGCTAGCGTATTCACAGTAACTACAACCGAAGGATTCTTCCGTAAGCTCAATGTGTTCAGCAGTTTCAGATTGCAGAACCCTCTTGAGTTCTTCACTGTTTCACACTGAAGTAGGTTTCCTACTTCCTACTGCTGAGAAAAAAAGGTATTGTGGCAACAGAAGGACTAATACTCATTTCTATATATTGCCAATTAAACCTAACAATATTTCACTTGTGTGAAAATGGATCTGTTGGATTTTAGATTATAAAATGGCACAAACTGGCCCTGATAACAAGCTCTAAGCTTGCTTTCGCCAAAAGGCACCCAGCCCTCACTGGAACCAGCCACAGCCCCACAGTGCTTGGAAACCGGTCTCCCAGACTTCCCTGCTCAGTTCCTCCATGGTTGGTCATCAGCACACAGCAGATGCAAAACCCAGTGCATATGGGAGAACTGCCAGAGGGACGAGAAACCCCATGCCTACGGGCAAGTTGCAAGTCCTTTGTTTGGTCACAAAATCTATGTGGCCTAAGTTTTTAAGTCTGACCTTTTTTCCTAACTGGGGTGTGAGCTAGTCCAGCCCCAAGGAAAAGTTTCCCTTTAAAAGTTCAGTCAAGGGGCGCCTGGGTGGCTCAGTCGTTAAGCGTCTGCCTTCAGCTCAGGTCATGATCCCGGGGTCCTGGGATCAAGCCCTGCATCAGGCTCCCTGTTCAGTGGGGAGCCTGCTTCTCCCTCTCCCATTCCCCCTGCTTGTGTTCCCTCTCTCGCTGTCTCTCTCTGTCAAATAAATAAATAAAATCTTTAAAAAAAAAAAAAAGTTCAGTCAATTCCAACACTCTTGCTCTGTTCTCTTCCTTCCACACTATGGAGTCTTCGTGCCACTGGAGCCCGCACTCTGGGAATGCACTTTTCCATGATCCCATTATTAAGCAAGACTGGCCCTCGTACCACATCATCCTCTACTCACATCGGCCAGGCAGACACCCCAAAGAAACCAATTTCTGTAGCTCTGTGGAATCATGACTCCTTTGAGAATCTCGAATCTTGGTCCTCTAACTCAGAAAATTCACACACGTGCCATCTTGGCACTTCATGGATACTCATAAGGCCATTCAAGAACCCCAAGTTGAGGTCCTTAGAAATGGAAAGATCCTTAAGTTTACCTGGAGACAGAACCCCCAGACTGAAATTCTAGTTTTGTCCTTTACTAACTGTAAGACTTTAAGCAAATCAACTAAAATTCTTTGCAAACCAATTACAAAATTCCTGCTGACATCACCTTTCTGGGTTCTATCAACAAAAATTATTGCATATATCAAATATTATAATTATATATCCCTAGGTAGGGTAAAGTATATCTTTTAATTAGAAACCTTGGAGTTGTCTTTGAGTTGTTTTCATTTATGTACTAAAATCTGTTTATGCTCCTTCAGTGCATCTCTCTTTGACGTAACCATTTTGTTCTGGTCCTTATGTCTGAAACTTAATCTCTGCTTCCCAGCTATGCATTGTTATATATGAAAAAATAAACATAAATACATACATATAAAGTCTCTCTATGTCTCTGTATGTAAACATACAAAATCTGTATATGTGAATATATATTCACTTAGCCCCCTGACGTGGCTATGTTTCTAGTAGATAACCATGTTTCCAACAATAACACATTGTTTGATCTAAATGATGTTCTCTCTCCTATCATTTGCCCAACTGGCACAGAGTAAGCTGAGAGAGAAAATTTAGAGCATGTATATAGAGAGAGCATTTGCTAATGGGGGAGGCAGGAAATAGGCATGAATAAACAATGAAGAGGCTATTGTTAGGAAATTTTCACCTCATCCAATAGAACTGAGATTTTGAAACAATGATATTAAGAAAATGTTAAATAGAATAGGATCTTGTTGCCTTTCCCAGAGGTTCATAGACTACTAACTCTGGCAAGAGCTGAGTCATGCCCAACCTTCCTCCTCCCAGTATCTTAAGAAACACTGGAATGCCCAGCTTACTGCCCATTTCTAAAAGATTGTGCAACATTCAAGAGTAAAATATGAGCAATTAAAAAACTTAAAAGCATAATATTATACATGCTATACCAGTGTTCAGAATCCTCAATTATAACATTTCTGAAAATTATACTTATAAATATACCATGTTCATTGATTAATAATCTAGGTATCAACAAACAACATACAATCACATAAAAATGTCAAAGCATGGCATCCAAGACATGATTTAATCTGTGACCCATGTTTCGATTTGGTGAATATTCTGACTCATCAGTGGTGCCGGGAATAATAAGGCTCACCACACGTGGCTGCCTGCCCTCCACTGCAAGATTATCCTTCTTATAAATCCTGTCCTCCTTCTGCCCAGGCAATGCAGTACTGACTGAAACACTGAAAATACTGGAAACTTCTCCTTGCCAAGAAGCCAGCAGTTACTTCTATATTCTGTCTTCCCCCCTACAATAAACTGTTAATAAAAACATCCTAGCTTGCTCTTTCTCAAAACTTCAAAATGTGATTTAAAACAAAAAATAATCTCAAGGAGCTAATATCTTAAAGCAAAATAAATACACATTGTTTGGAAAATAAATTGCAAAAATTCTCTCCTCTGAACCAGCACAGTGTTATCATTTTTCAGTACAGATCTTTACACTGAAGTTCCTTAGAACTACTAGATTTGAACAAGACTTATTCAACTAAAATTTCTTAAGATATTATGTGACAATCACTGTGAAATGTACTACTTTATAATTCAGCTGATTTTAAAACTCACTGTCATAAATAGGAAGAATCCCAGAGTTGAAAGAAAACATTGAGGAAAGGAAGTAATCCAAAAAGGTCTGTATTGTTTTCTATTGCTGCATAACAAACCACCCCAAAACTTAGCAATTTCCACTAGCAGTAAACATTTATCATCTCACACAGTTTCTGTAGGTCAAGAATTATCTGGGAGTATCTTTAGCCGAGTGGTTCTAGATCAGGGTCTCTCATGGAGTTGCTGTTAAGCTGTTGGTCTGGGCTCAGTCATCCCAAGGCTGATGGGCTGAAACTTCTACTTTCAAGACAGCTTACTCTCATGGATGACAAGTTGGTTCGAGGTGTTGGCAGGAGGCTTCAGTTCCTGCCTATATGGAAACTCTGCAGAGCTGCTTTAATGTCCTTACATTATGGCAGCTGGCTTTCCCCAGAGTGAGTGATCCGAGAGAACAAGAAGGAAACCACTGTCTTTTACGACCTAGTCTCAAAAGTCATACTTTTTCATTTCCACAAGACTGTATTTGTTACACAGATCAACCCTATTCACTGAGAGGGGAAATTGTGCGAGGGTATGAATACCAGCAGACAAGGCTCACCTCAACCTGGAGGTTGGCTACCACAGATCCACACATAACTCTAAGTCACTAAAATAACCAGTGTATGGGGGAGGGTGGAGATAGAGGGCATAAAAATGTTCCTTAGACTGGAAGAGACCTAGTTTCAAGAACTAAGTATACCAATTACTAAGTGTGTGATTGGGGAACATGATCTAACTTCTTTGAACGTCAGTCTTCTCATCTTTAAAATGGGGTTATAATATTGTAGCAGACCCAGTCGTGTTCACCATTACCCATTTGCTTCTTTGTATTTCCCATCCTCCTGACTGTGAGATGGGCCATGTGACTAGCTCCCGCCAATGGGCTTTGAAGGAAAGTAATGTGTGTAGTAATTTCCAGGCTGAGGCCTTAACAACCCAAGGCTGAGTCTCCTGTGACTTTGCCCTGCCTCAACAACTGCTAACTCCAGAAAGTGTAACTGCAGTGTGGCAGTGTTTCCCTCGACCTTGAGTGCCAAGTAACCACAAGGAGAAACTGCCTTGGAAAGTCACCTGGCACCATAGTGAATTTGGTGTGAGTAAAAAACAAATCTTTATATTACTTGGCCACTGAGATTTTTGATCTGTTTGATAACACAGTATAATCTAGCCTATTCTAATTCACATACCTAAAATAATGAAATTAATTTTGAGAACTAAGTGAGAAAATACATGTTAAGCTCCTAACACAGTAGCTAACACATGATAGGTAGGTGTTTTAACACGTCAATTCAAAAAAGAAGGAGTAATATTTACCTCACTAAATCAAAAGGAATAAAATAACTGAAAATTTTTACCACATACAAATGAGGTAATAAACTTCAGGGAGTTTTTTCCTTTCTTTCTTCTGAATTGTGATCAGAGGTGATTCACAAGGTCTTTTTTCTCCTATCAGAACTTCTCTTCCTCTACGTTCAAAACTTCAGAGTTCCTGGAAAGCTAATATACTGCACTTATTTGATAGTTTCAGCAAAAATCATATTTTCTACTTAGGACACAAAATGCATGACAGAAATGATCATAGTTTTAAAGATTTACTAATATTGACAATAATGCAATCACTTCATTTCAGAATTGCTCTAAATTACTCATTATTTCCTTACATATAAAAAAATGTAATTCACTTTCTTTTTAATGTTGATATTAAAGGCCCATAATACCACCTTTCTGGGCTTTTGTCCCACCAAGAGAACTATATAGAAAGTGATTTGACCTATGCCATTTCTAAACTCAATAACGTAAAAAGCTGAAGTATAATTGGATCCTCTGGACCTAAGTGAATATGAGTACAAGACAATAATGAGAATTGTTCTCTTTAAGAGAAGCCAGCCATTTGTGTGCCAACAGTCATTACACCATTTCACAGGGTTTGTTCCAAAGAGATTTCATCAAGAATATACTGTGAGCTCTCAATCAACAGACTAGTACAATTCATCTGTTTCCTCATTGAAAAACTAGTCACATGTATCTTTTGCGATATAAGCCATGGGATTGTCGGTCCATCTGTTAGATGCCCAGATCACACAGCGTACCAGTGGAGTGCTAGTGTCAGTGAAATGTGGTTTTTCAGCCACATGGAGACTCAGGATACTTTGGTGTTCTTCTGTCACTGTCCTTCACTGAGAGCTCCAGGCCATGGCCAACATGCCCACTGCAGCACAGAAAAAGTAGAACAGAATGCATTCTGCTGCTCTCCCTCTCCTCAGCACAAGTGAAAAAATAAATTGCTCAGGTCCATTCTGCTTTCTCCCATTGTAGCCAAAGATAAAGGAAATGAGAGATGACTATTGAGAATGCAGGTGCAGTGTCTCAAACTATCACTGATCTGACAGACCAGCTTTGCTCTTCTGTGTGTTCCCTGTGCTGCGAATTCAATGTATGAGTGGTGCTGAGTCATGGTGACACAGTGTCTTACTGCAGACATTATCAAATGGGATGTTACAAGGTCGCTCTCTCTCCCTACTCTGTGGCCATGTGGCTCTTTACCTGTTCAAGGTTAAGCATCACTGCCTAGAGTCTGGGTGTTTCAGGACCTACACATCACCTTCTCCACTGCTGTGCTTACCTTCATGCACCAATGTAAAACGAAACTTGCAGTTAGAAAGCATTAGATGTCCTCTCAGTTAAAAAAAATTATACAGAAAAATAAAGTATAAGAATATATGTGTAATAATATTTAATTAGTGTGCTGTTTTGTGTATAAAACAATACACTTCTTGGAACATGAAAGCCCTTCTGTTAGCATCACTGCTTGTTGCTTCTTCGTCTCAAGTTTTATGATTTAAGTGTTGAGCTACAAAACTACAACCATGAATTCAAAATCCACAGTTTGGTCTGTCTCAGACTTCCCTAGCACTGAATTCTTTAATTGCACAATGAGAAGAACAACTGTATTGACACATCAAAAAATTAAAAGGACTATAGACAATTGCATTTTAAGGTAAATGGTAATAATTACAAAGCAGAAAACATTTTTCAATACAAAGATTAATTTTAATGAGATCATTATGTCACCAGACACCTGGATTATTTTATTTAATATCAAATGGGGTGAAGAATGAATTTTCCACCATCTATCCTGGGTTATTCCTGTAATACTCAATAGATTTATCAAAATAATAATAAAGTACTGATATATAAATATGCCCCATCTTAAGCATTTTGTATTTCTTGTTTAAACTTAACTGAGCATTTACCGAGAATTGTTTAATGTGCTGTGGGGAACCAAACAAAAGTGTTAGGAAAAGGTTCCTATCTCTAATGACATTAAGGTCTTGGGGAAATAATACATACATACACGCATACACATGCACATACTCAAGACTTAGCCCTATCTTTTATCTTCAAACCTTCTGTCCCTATGCTCCCCCCTCCAAAAAAAGCCAGAAAATTGTTCAAATCCTAATAATTCTTAGAAATGTTTCCCACCCAAAGTCCCTCAACTCCTACTACACCTACTCTAGTCCTATGTCTTCATGTCATCGCCTATAAACTATTGCAACAACTGGCCACCCGTCTTTCTATATTCCAGATATATTCCTGAAACATAAATAGTTATATCTCACTGCCTTAAAACTTTGGGTAATTCCCTGTTGACTAGACAATAAAATCAAAACTTACAACCTGATATAAAATGTCTTCATGGGCTCATCTTACCTGTCTTTAAACCTATTGCCCACTCCATATCCTATGCTGTTTCCAGAGTGCCCACCCCCACCACCCTCTTCTTACTATTAACCAATTATGCCAGACTCCTTCATAGGCTGGGTTGTTGGAGGTTTTTTTAATATTCTCTTTCTCTCTCTCTCTCTTTCTCCCCGCCCCAGTTCCTGCCCCACCTCAATGGCTTTAACTTTCTTCTTGTCCAACAACCTTTTATTCATCCTTGAAAACCCATTTTAAATGTCACATATTTAGTGAAGCCTCCATCAAGCTACTTTTTATGGCTCTAAAAGCAATTCGTTTCATTTGTTACAACATTTGCCACATGTCATCGTGGCAATTTCACCTCTCTCTTTCTAGAGCTATACTGTGAGCACCATGTGGATAATGGGTCTGTCTTATTTATTTTTATATCTCCAGCACTAAACACAATTCTTGGCACATAGAAGACGCTTAGTCATGTTAAATGAATGAATAAATAAATGAATACCAAAGTAAACACTTTAAAATCTTATGGAAGGGAAAAAAATAAAAAATATAAATAAATAAATAATTAATTAATTAAAGCTTACAGAAGGGAGAATTCAGTATGTTCTGCAGTGATCAGGAATTGCTACATTAAAATATATACAAATAAAAAGTTTGTGCATAACATGTTTTAAATGCACTAATAAAGTAAGAAATTATTCAAAGCATGCATAATCATACTTTAACCCTTTTTAACTTCAGACTTTCTCAAAATAGGATACACTGATGCTATGATACATGTTCTTTAATATACTGGAAGCATGTAGTCAGAAGAGGGTTAGGTGTAGGATTCACTTAAATTCTTGGGATTAGAGAAGTAAGAAGACATTCTTCTACCTGTACCATCATTGTCTAATTTTATTTATTATTATTTAACAGTAACACTTATATTTATAGTATTTCAACAAATTAAGCCACTTTAATGCTATAATTTAGCCTCTTCACTTATTTAAGCAGTATTTCTCTCTACTTTTTTCAGAAATACTACCATTTTATTTTAAAAACCTACCAAACATCTAACCCAAAATATTCTTATAGCATTTAGGTAGCATTGCCAGATTTAGATGAAAGAAGGAAAACAAAGATAAGAAAACTACAGAATGCCCAGTTAAATTTGAATTTCAGATAAACAATGAATACTTTTTTTAGTACAAATATGTTCCATGCAATATTTGGGGCATAATTATAATTAGTAATTTATCTGAAATTAAAATTTAAATAGTTGTCTTTATCTGACAACTCTACATGTAACACACAAGAAGACTAGCAATAAATAGATGCTAGAAGGGTCTTAGTTGACCAAAGAGTGCTACCTATAAAGACTAGCTTTCCTGACACCCCAGGGAAAACCTAAGGACCTCAACCACCCCCCCACTTGGTCTGTGACCTTAAAGAGACCATCCTTACCCATGAGCTATGGCATTAGGACTCCCAATAGAAATTCAGTTTGGTGAAGGCACAATCCAAGATCATGTCTGAGGGTAGTTTTTTATAAAGGAGTGCAAAGGTGATGTTCTCAACAGAACTAGTCTCAGGATTTTGTCTATGATTGTCTTAAAAGATCGTATTTTACAACAATTGTAATCTGCGCAATAATACTGATTACATACAAAAAGGCAAGAGGTATATGGAAAGGTACTCAACATCACTAATCAAGAAAATGCAAATGAAAATCACAATGAAATATCACCTCACACCTGTTAGGATGGCTATGAAGAAAAAAGAGGTAACAAGTGTCGGTGAAGATATGGAAAAAGGGAACCCTAGAAACATTGTTGGTAGGAATGTAAATTAATATGAACATTATGGAAAACAGTATGGAGATTCCTCAAAAAATTAAAAATAGAACTACCAGATGATCCAGCAATCTCACTTCTGGGTATTTGTCTAAAGGAATCGAAATCAAGATTTCAAAGAGAGACCTGAGCTCCCATGTTTATTACAGCATTATTCACAATAGCCAAGATATGAAAACAATCTAAATACCCATCAGGAGAGGAATGGATAAAGAAAATGTGGTATATACATACACAATGGAGTATCATTAAGCCTTAGAAAAGAAGGAAATCCTGCCATTTGTGACAACATGGATGGACCTGGAGGACATTAGCTAAATAAAGTAAACCAAATACAGAAAGGCAAATACTATATGATCTCATTTACATATGGAATCCTAAAAAGTCAAATAATAGAAACAAAATAGAATGGTGATTTTCAGGGGCTGGGGAGAGGAGAAAATCGGGAGGCGATGATTAAAGGGTACAAAGTTTCAGTTATGCAAAATAAATAATTTCTGGAGATCTACTATATAGCATACTGCCTATAGCTAACAATACTCAATTGTACAAGTTTTCCAAGAGGGCAGATTTTACATGAAGTATTCTTACTGCTACTACTACTAATAATAATGGGGCAAGAAGAAATTTTAGGAGGTGACAGATATGTCTATGGCCTCAGTGATGGTCATAACAAGTGTGTATTCATCCCCAAACTCATCCAGTTGTGTACATTAAATATGCACAGCCTTTTACATAAAAGTGGAACAAAATATTGGTACAATAAAGTGTACAAAAAAATTTGAGTTAACAAGCACTTCCTATAACCAAGGGGAATCTCACCACTGTGAGACTTTATATGCCTTATTACTATTAATCCTCACAACATCCCTATAAAATATGTGCCATTATCTCTACTTTACAAATAAAGAGTCAGAGGCTGAGGTAAAGTAATAATCTGCGGGAGGACAAGGAGGAGGGATGGAAATGAGACCAAAATCCAGGTCTGTCTGGCTCTCCAACCATTTGAATATTTAATAATGATGTTATATACTGACTTTAAGTGCCCACATTCTACTAAAAACTAAAGAAAATGCAAAAGTGTTCAAGTAAATTGACATAGAGGTAAATGGCCTCCAGATAGGTAAGTTCCTATGTAAGAATACACATGTGTGTGCATCTGTGTGTGATCACATACAGCTTTCTCTAAAAAGTCTTCTCTAAAAGCATTTATGCAAAGCCAACTATCACCACTCCCCTGAGTTCTTTCGGTATATTTGAAGTTTCCTAGATGGTAGATTACTGTCCTAAGAAGCTAGCACATTTCCAAATGGGCCTACCTAATTTTTAGCTATAAACATTGTATATTAAATCAGTAAGGTACAGGCAGATAAATACAAAAACAATCTGCCCATCACTTTTCTGTCTCCCTAGGTACAGAAAATAAAGGATCATAATACTCTAAGACAGAGCAGAATGTTCATCTGAGTCACACCAAGTAACCTGATTACTGCTAAAGTAAAATTTGAAAATGATTGAAGTGATTTTTATGATCAGCCTTTTGGAAGTCATTCAATAGTGTTGCAATACTACTTCAAAGAAGATAATTTAAATTTAAATGTCACTCTCTCTTCAGAGTTGTTTATCAACAGTTGAGTATTAAATTGGTGAGCTTGATTTATGTTATGTAATTCAACCAGTATATAATTCAAACATTCTTATAATTAAGCCAACATTTGAATAAATGGAATAAACACAAAACTCCATCTTCAAAGGAGTTCAATTAGGCTGGAAAAATATTTGGTAGAGATTTTATAAAACAATGGCTTTTAACCTTGACTGCACATTGGAGTCACCAAAGGAGATTTAAAAAATACCGATGCCTTGGTCCCACCCCTGGAGATTCTTAAACAACTGGACTGAGGTGAGGCCCAAGCACTGGGATTTTTAAAGCTCCTCAGGTCATTCTAATAGATGGCCAAGGCTGACAGCCAATGCTACAGCAGGAACTCAAAAACTGGATGGAAAGTTGGGGTGGATGACATTTCAGGACCCTTCTAACCCTGAAGTAAGTTTGATTGTTGATGGGACCTATGCTATAATATTGTACTAGACTAGACCTGAAGCTTGTTTGTACGTGCAAAGTAGGAATAAACTGTCGCTGTGATATTTTTTTGCTAGGGGTAGTTTCAAAGTACAAAGAGGATGCCACTGTTATTTACATCTCCTTTTCACAGATATCCTATCATCTCCAGGTTTTGGAGACTTACACATTGAAGAAATATAAAAACTGAGTAATTCAATGAATTAAATTATTAAATATCTACTGAGCATCTACTATCTGCAAGACACTCGTCTAGGTACCAAACATTCAATAATGAGTTAGCCAGAGTCTGAGATCTTATTGGAACTTACAATTTAATAAGCACAGATGGTTGTAATACAAAAGTAAGGTAAATATGTTTGATGTCTAAGCACATGATGATTCATTTAAGAGATTACATCCGGTTGTGAAGAAAAGGGAATGCAGGCAGGATTATGTTTTTAACAGTATAAAAATCCATACCTGATACATTTGATTGAAGGAAAATAAATAACAAAGTAACATTTTAAAGTTGAGGATCAGATTTTATGTATATCAATAAGCAGATGAGTCAGACTCTTTCACCTCACTAAACATTTACTGACAGGAATTTTGTCATGCAAAATCAAACCAATCCCTTCTAGAGATTCTTTCAATCAAAGGCTAAAGTGAACTTCTCTAAAGTGACTCAAGATATATTGGCAGTCTGTGCAATCTAACCAAATTCCCAATACCTTGAAACAATTTCATAAAAATACAAGCTTGCTAGTGAATTATGCTCATTCCACAGTGGAAAGAACACTTCAGATATGAAAGAATATCAGTTAATAAACAGACATTTGCTAAACTCTATTTAAGACAAGTAACCTTACATGAGCCAGAGTTTAGAAAGGCATACCAAAGCATCAGATCTAGAATTCAAGGAAGACTTGGATGAAATAAGCTATAACATCTGCCCAGTCATTTCAGCCGACTCTACCCCAGTGGAACTGGAAATTCGGAGAGTGAAAAGAAAAGTCATCCACTCCGATAAAAGGTAATACTTCTGCTGCCATAATTACAACCCCACACGAAATCCACATCCATACGTGATCTTAGTTAATCCTCACTACTAGATGCAGAATCGATCGAGGGGCAGGTGCTTAGCAGGAGCCAGAAGGAGGCTGTGCTCCTCGTCTAATTCCAGCATGGTATACAAATCACAGCTGTGATCAAACCAGAGCCAGCGAAGTGGGAGAGTGTGATTCAAATAATAAAATGTTTTAGCTGAAAGTATAAGACATTGGAGTGTACTAATGATTGGCAAGTCAAGTCCTTGACACAAATTATAATTCTGGTAATGATGTAGAAGACTAAGAAAGGTTTTATCACTTAAAAAATAAAATTAAATCTATCATTAAACCTACCTTCTTAGTGAAGTAAATTAAAGACCTGATGTTCAGAAAGTAAGACTGTATATTGGGAAGCTACATTCTGAAGTATAAAATTGAGTTTGTAATTTAGAGCCGTGTCCTCCAAATTCTAGTAATGAAAAACATTTAGGTGAGTTTCTTTCCACACAAGATAAACAATTCTTAGTCTTAAGAAAATCCAACCTCAACTCAGCAAATAAAATGTCAGTAAAAATCCTCTGCCTTCTTTATTTTTCAAAACTGCTCCTTAAAAAGATTAATAACAGATTAAAAACTACAACATAAAGGCAAAAATCATAACCAAAAGACCAGGGTAACCTAATATACCTTCTTTTTTAAAATATATCTCCTCTCTTTATTGAATTCAAACCCAACTGAAATGAAAAAAGAAAATCTATTCATTCTGAAGCTGTGGTATCTAGAGTCCACTTCTCACACTGATATTCAGATTTTAAGGAATGAGTCAGTGGGGTTCTCCTATCAATAACAAATACCTGACTGGCTTCTATGTCTTAAACATTGGAGTCTGTAAGAACCCTGTTCTAAGATGTCTTCCCCTCACTCTCTCTCCTCCATGCCCTCTTCATTCCTAAGCTTTCAGTTATTGGCCACACACCGATGATGCCCACATGTCTTTATGTAGCCCAGGCCTCTCTTCTGAGTTGTAGATACAATTGCTTAGTCTATAATGCTCTTAAACATATATTTTCCTCACCCACAGCTTCTTCTGGAAAGAACGCCCACTACTATAAAATTCTAAATAAATAATTAAATATCAAAGGAAGTACAAAATAACTTTAAAAGAAATTTCACTGTTCTTGGTATTATATTAAATATTCAACAGAAAATCAATTATTGAAATTAGTTGATTGACATTTTGAATCAGGTCATTTATCTTCACTTGTTAGCTCTCCAATGAAACACAAGAAAAAGAAGAGTCTGGTATTCATTGCGGCTCCCGAGCGGTAAGTAGTCATCATCCAGTAGTGCCAGGAGTTAGAAATAGCCCCAGTCACCTGACTCCTGGAGTGGAAAGTATGTGCTCACTGGGTCCAAACTCTCTCCCACCCAAGACAGGATCCTCATTGACGAGGCAGGGCGTTTCCTAAAAGTCCTTAAAAGAGGCAAATTCAAGCTAGACTTTAGAGCTCTAGGTTATATTATTTTCTAAAACAAACAAATTTTTTTCTAAAGAAAATAAACAGAGCCCAAAGTGGTTAGGTAGGAACAAAGGAAAGAGCCACAATTTTCATGAATAATACGAAATGGACAAGATGAGCTATTTATAGTGTTCAGGTGTGAGCAGCATCACCAACAACAACAAAAGGAATTAAATTCACAACAGAAAGGGAAATGTTAGGAAAAAAAATAAAAGCTCAGTAGCAAAACGAAAAGTTCAAAGCTACAAACGAGACTTTTACAACCAAAAAAGGAAAGAATAATCAGGCAGCAAATCTCTGAGAGAGCAAAACAATGAGACAAAAAGTTTGCTTTAAAATGTGCTTCATTCATTTACAACTAGGGTAAAGAGCATCAGAGAATGAGAACAACTCACAAAATTAACCTCAAATTTTTGGGAATTAAGGAAGATAATAATAAAAATCAAGTAAAATATACAGATTAGAAAAGTTTCTAAAACACTTTAAAATATTTATTTTGGCATAGATGATTAAGACTCGACTCTATAATATATACAGGGAAAAGGAGATACTATAAAATTCTAGCACAGATATTTGACAACATTCTTTAGCTCAAGAACAATATAAGGACTTCAAAACTGTTTGCAGTCAGTCCCACTCTAGGCAAAAGACAAAATGTTCTAGGCTCCTTTCAGCCCTGAAGGCTTGGGAGCAAAGACCTGGTTAGGCCCCTGCAGTACAAAGAAGGCTCAGTGAGAGCACATCTGTCTTCCTTCAACCTTTACTGCCTATCAAAAATTTATTTAAGAACCCTATAGCTTTAGCTACAGGGAAAAGTTTGATAATATTACATTAATTTAAAAATAATCATTATTTTAGCAGGGTCACCCTGCTAAATGAAAATGTAGAAAAGAAACTAACATTGTTCTGACAAGGAAGTGAGGAGCAAGGAACTAACAAGGAAATATCTATTGTGTCAGGTACATTACTTATTTATTCTCTTTTAGTCAATACCAGTATATAAAGGAGGTATTCTCCCTCTACTACCAAGAACAAAACAAGCCTAACAAATAAAAACAACTCCGAGCTCCAGAGAAATCACAGCTCGGATCCTAATCTTTATCTAACTCCAAAGTTCACACACTTATACTTTCTTTATCATGAAAAAAAGGCAACAAAAAATTTTTTTTTAAATATACAACTATTTAACAGTAATGTCAAAGGAAGACAATAACAACACAGAGGAACTGAGTGGTCTTTAGACAGAGTCACTCAAAAGTAGCCCTCCACACCAGTAGGACTGGGGACATCTTGGCTCCACAAGCCCAAAGAAAATTGAATCATCTGGCTTGGACTTGTATCAGAAGATCCTTCTATTATATGGAGGAAGACATAAAAGATTGAAATTTTTCTAGGCTTCCTACCAAAGGAAAATGCCCCGGGGAAATAAAAATCCAGATTTTAAAATAGTTCCTTTTTTTAATGTTATAATAACACCATCAAAACCCACTACTAAAGTGGTTATTTGTACTTAGAGTTCTACTCCCAAGTTTAGGTTAGAGATATCTAAATTAAGGGCATTAAGAAAAATATGACCATTACTTTCGAGGAAACCAAACTTATTCTAACCTGCATTCATTCAGTGAACCTGCTAGGTGTCAAGCAGTATGTCTGATGCTGGAGATGCAGAAATAGCAAAGAGATCTCTCTGTTGTATTCATTTGTATACCACCCGTACATCTAGGTAATGTGGATATATACACACATACAAAAACAAATACATACACACACGCACACGCACGCACATACACACACACAAAGCATTTATTATACATATGTTTCCGGGTGTTAAATGTGCATATAGATTAGGCCAAAGAACATCAGCATGCTAATATGCTGATGTTAACAATCCTATCTTGTTCTAAAGTTTGGGGACCAAAGTACATTAGTAAGAAAGATGGAACAAAAGTCATCTCACATAACTGCACCCTTCTCTGGCAATGCACTTGAAAATAAAACACATTTTTATATCATCAAACAAAAAAATTACCTTTGGAGGGGAAAACTATTATATTCCTTAGAAAATAACACCAAGATCTTCCAAAGCTTTCACTAGAAAGCCAGCCAGGGCTTTTAGAGCCTCCGTCGTGCCTCCTGAGATTCACCCCCCCTTTGGGTATCTCACTAATGATGGCTTCGAGAGAGAGAATACTGGCACTGCTCTGAATTTGATACTTTGGTTCAAGCAAACGTAAACGGCCCTCCTCCTAATTCCCTAGCGCAGAGCCAAGGCAAGCCTGTAATACTTAAATATAAGATAATTGAATATGTGAATATAACACAAAGAAAATCAACATAGAATGCCATGGCACCGGATTATCTAGCATACAGTTTACCTGTTTTCAGTTTAGACTTCAATACGTGAATGCCTCCCTGCTAAGCTTCCAACCTGCCCCCAGTGCCTAATTACATCTAATAACCTAATAACCAAACCCAAGTGAAGCACTAGGGAGAGCGTGAAGTTTCTTTCCCTATGTAGTTTACTCTCACTTTCAGGGTTCAAGTTCATGTCCGAGCCTTTCCTCAGATGATTGGACCTGAGAATGTCCACCTGCTATGGGAGAGGCTCCACCTTTATATCACAGGGCTTGACTCTACTAGAAAATAGCGTGATTTTTTTTTTAAACAAAGCACAGTAAACTGTAGCAGCAGGGGTTGTTCTGTTACAACTTTAGATGACATTCAAAGCAACTAATGTTTAGGTTTTGCATGAGGTAGTTAGGTAGTGAACCAGAATAAATTTAAATAAAAGAAGTATAATTTATATCACAATGAATTCTCACCTCCATTGCATTAACATTAAAGCTAACTAGACAAATTAAATATAATTATAGCATCATATTGTCAGTATATTAATGAAATGCCCATGTTTTGAAAATAAACAGATAAGAAGAGTCAGAGCAATATTTCAGTCAAAGATGAATATATAAAAATTTTTCATTCTACATATCTATAGTCTGTGTTCTATTTTTACAGGGCTATTAACTTCTTAAAAGTGTTTATAAGTTTTACAGAGTATTAATTTTTAAGTGTTTATAAGCTAAACTACAGTAAAAGTAGGCATCTATTGCTACTAAAAATTTTCATAGTATCCTTATTATAGTTTAATATAATATACAACAAAATTTGTTTCTTTGAAATACCAAGACATTTTTAGATTGTTCTTTGGTAAAGTAAATTAAGAATAATAAAAGGTCTTTGGTTATATGTTAACTTAAAATGAAATTTATAACTCTCATGAGATTTTCAACAAATATTCCTTGGACAGTTGAATATCCACAGGCAAAAAAAAATGAAGCTGGACACTTACCTTACACCATATATAAAGATTAACTCAAAAAGGACCAAAGACCCAAATGTAAGGGCTAAAAGTCTCAGAAGAAAAGTTAGGACTAAATCTTCAGTCAGGAAATAGTTTCTTAGATATGACAGCAAATACACAAATGACAAAAAAAATAAACAGGACTTCATCAAAATTTAAAATTTTGTGCATCAAAGGGCACCATCAAGAAAGTGAAAAAACAATTCACAGAATAGAAGAAAATATTTGTAAATCATATACTTGATAAGAAACTTGTATCCAGAATAAAGAACTCTTACAAATCAAAAATAAAAAGACAAATAATCCAGTTAAAAATGAGCAAAGAATTTGAATAAACATTTCTCCAAAGAAGATACACAAAGAGCCAACAAGCACATGAAAAGAAGCTCAATGTCATTAGTCATTAGAGAAATGCAAATCAAAACCATAATGATATACTACTTCACACTCACTAGGATGACTATAATCAAAACAGCAGACAATAACAAGTATTGGCAAGAATGTGGAGAAATGGAAACCCTCACATGTTGTGGGAAGAAATATAAAATTGTGCAACTCCTTTTAAAAGCAATATGGTGGTCTCTCAAAGTATTAACACAGAATTACCATCTGACCAGCAATTCTACTGGTTGGTATATACCCAAGAAAACTGAAATTTTTAGGGTAAAAATTTATACACAAATGTTCATAGCAGCATTATATTTAGTAATAAAAAATGGAAATAACACAAATACGCCTCATCTGAAGAATGAATAAACAAAATGTGGTATATCTATACGATGGGAATACTACTGGAAAACAAAACAGAATGAAATACTGATATGTTCTACAACATGGATGAACCTTGAAAACATTATGCTAATTGAACACACTCACATATTGCATGATTCCATTTATATGAAATATCCAGAATAAGCAAACCCACAGAAACAAAAAGTATATTAATCCTTGCCAGGGCATGAGAGGAGAGAGAGATAGGGAGTGACTACTATAGGTATGGAGTTTCTTTTTAAGTTAATGAAAATGTTCTAAAATTAGATAGTGGCAATAGTTGCAGTTGCACAAGTTCTGAATATACCTAAAAATTACTAAAATGTACTTAAAAGGGTAAATTTTAAAGTATATGAATTGTATCTCAATAAAGTTCTCATAAAAATGAGACTTATAACTAACTCATAATCTGGATCTAAGAAATGCATTTACAATGATATTATAGTTGTACCACCAATTATTTTAGATTTCTCATATTACAGAAAATGTTCTTTAGTTTTCTTATAACTCATTTGACAAATATGCCTACTGACAGCCACATAAACATATTTAAAAGAACAAAAAATGCACAAACACCCCCAAGGGTATTTCCAGTGGGCCTTGTGGGGCAAAAACCAATTTCTAGTCATAACCTATTTTACAACTATTACTACTGTCATTGCATTTTTCGACTTAAAAATGCACCCAACCTATCATGAAATGCTATCTAAGGATGGCCACGGACTCTGCATTCTGTCTGGAATACTCTAGCCCAAACCTATCCCTCATTTGTTCCAACATGCAGAATCTCATGACATAATTGACATGGCAAAGGGAAAAAGGAAATAGGAGAGAAAAGAGGAAGGAGGATGGATCAGGTCATTCCTCCACCTCTAGCAACATTGCTTCTTTAGCTCCAGGACTGACCATACCCAGCAGCCTTCTATCTTTATCCAACCTTCCTATCCCCTTACTCCCCTTAGAAAGACTAAGATCCTGTCTTCATGAATCATCCACTGGGCCAAGCATACCATTCTTCACGTAGAAAGAATTCAGTAAGTGTTGGGTATTGAATATACTACCTGAAATGGGACTTCATGCTTTAAAAATGTTACAAAAAATTATAATAGCTTTTTTTAAAAAGGAAACCAATCCTCAAACATTAAAATCTAAATTACCAGTTCTTAATCATGGTGCCCGAATCACTCATTACCATGATGTATGCTCAAGTAATTTGATACTAACAATAAAGTACTAATGTTTGTCAGTGATTGACTTTTTTATATAATTAGAATATATTCAAGGCTATTGTTCTAATAATGTTCTTATTATATTAATTCTAATATTATTTCTTAAGTAGAGAAAGGAGTAAATGACAACTTATGAGCAGAGACAATTATTCATAGAAGTGTATTAAACATGAGGATATTATCCACCATGACTCAGAGTTTGATTCTTTCCAGAAAGCCCTCCATACCCTCTTGTTAGCCCCATAGCATCAGAGCCACAGTAATGAAAGATCACTCTGATATGACTATGCCCTACAATATTAATCAAAAGAAATTAGTTATGCTCTACAGATATATACCATAAGTCTATGTATTTTATTTTTTTATTAAACCATAATTTCTAATCCAATTAAGGGTCAGTCCCAAAGTGACCACAGGGAATTAATTTAAAGGAAGTCTTAGAATCAAGGCTATTATCTCCTCCTTCTATATCAAATGAAGTAGCCAAAGGAAAAACAAACAAAAAAAAAAAAACAAAATAAAAAAGAATGCATGAGAGCATCTAAAATAACTGAGGTTTTCCCATTTTATTACTTTAGACGGAAGGTTAATAAGGTGATATGGAAGAGTCAGAGCAGTCCTTAGGAGATTTGGGGACGTCATCAAGATGAAAAACTTCTCCACAGCAAAGGAAACAGTCAACAAAACAGAGAGGCAACCCACAGAATGGGAGAAGGTATTTGTAAATGACACTACAGACAAAGGACTGATATCCAAGATCTGTAAAGAACTTCTCAAACTCAACACCCAAAAAACAAATAATCAAGTCAAAAATTGGGCAGAAGACATGAACAGACAACTCTCAAAAGAAGTACAAATGGCTAACAGACACATGAAAGAATGTTCATCATTAGCCATCAGGGAAATTCAAATCAAAACTACATTGAGATACCACCTTACATCAATTAGAATGGCAAAAATTGACAAGGCAAGAAACAACAAATGTTGGAGAGGTTATGGAGAAAGGGGTACCCTCTTACACTGTTGGTGAGAATGCAAGTTGGTATAGCCACTTTGGAAAACAGTGTGGAGGTTCCTCAAAAAAACTAAAAATAGAGCTACCCTATGACCCAACAATTGCACTATTGGGTATTTACCCCAAAGACACAGATGTAGTGAAAAGAAGGGCCATATGCACCCCAATGTTCATAACATCAATGTCCGCAATTGCTAAACTGTGGAAAGAGCCGAGATGCCCTTCAACAGGTGAATGGATAAAGAGGATGTGGTCCATATATACAATGGAATATTACTCAGCCAACAGAAAGGATGAATACCCAACTTTTACATCAATGGGATGTAATACCCAACTTTTACATCAATGGATGGGACTGGAGGAGATTATGCTAAGTGAAAGAAGTCAAGCAGAGAAAGTCAATTATCATATGGTTTCACTTATTTGTGGAACATAAGGAATAGCATGGAGGACATTAGGAGAAAGAAGGGAAAATGAAGGGGTTGAAATAGGAGCGGGAGATGAACCATGAGAGACTATGGACTCTGAGAAACAAACTGAGGTAAGTTTAGAGGGGAGGGGGGTGGGGGGATGGGTTAGCCCAGTGATGGCTATTAAAGAGGGCACATACTGCATGGAGCACTTGGTGTTATACAAAAACAATGAATCATGGGACAATACATCAGAAACTAATGATGCACTGTATGGTGACTAACATAACATAATAAAATTTAATTTAAAAAAATAATAAAAATAAAAATAAAAGTAAAAATTATCTCAACAAAGGTTACTTGAAAGCCATGAAATGAACTGGTGAAGATACGAAATATTCTGTTTTTTAATTTCAAAATCATAAGTTTAAAAACACAAAATACATAATCTATTATTTTTGAATTGATCCTACTTCTTAGCTATTTTTTTCTGCCTTCAGATTACTGTTAATGTGAACCCTTCTCCAATGGCTCTCTTGGATGAAAGATTGTACTGGCCTGCAGATTGAGAAAGTACACAAACAGGATTTAGCAATAAGCTAAAATGCCCAGCATACATTCCATAAATACATTCAACACACTTAGCATTTGCCCTGCAAATTAAAAAAATTCAAACCACAATTTAGTTAAGACAGTATATCACTATTCAGCATCTCAAAATATGGACATTTTGCCATAATGGAATATAGCAATTAAGAAATAAATATAATGTGTATTACCTGAAAGTTACTTTTACACAATTTTTTTGAAGTTCCCTGTACCTGTATGGCAATTGTTTGGTTTTTATTAGCAATACAAACTTCTACCATTTTCCCTAATTTTCTTATAATTCTGAAGAGAAGATAAGAAGAACTCCTAATGAAATCTACAATCATATTAAAAAGCATTTATACCAATTATAAATTTAAAAGAATACAAGAAAGAAAGGGTTGAGGATCTGCCTTACATTTAAACTGTTACAGTGAAAGGAAAGGCATAGTTAGGCAAAAACTGTTACCAAGATTCACAGAGATGATGCCTCCTTCTGCTTTGGATCACACAAAGAAGAGAGGAAGGTTATGATTCAGTACGAGTTCAATGACTCTAATGTCCTTTCTCAAAGCTCTCACAAACCCATGTTAGTGGGCACCAGAAAGACTAGATAAGAAAGTGTGCATGTATCTATGCCGATCCATATAACACAAGGTGAATTCTGAAGTAGCATCTTTATATGTAAAAGGGGTACATTTTAATTTTTATTCAAAGCTATGCTGATACAACAACACTTAGACCCTTTACTTAACTCTGCACTATTCTGACCTTTCGCATTGTACAACTATTACCTTTATCCTGATTTGCAAAGAGTTTGATTAATTCAACCATGCACTAACCCACAGAAATGACCGAGTTCAGGTTTGCGCTGCCAGTTTGCTCCTACCACAGTGCATCTACCACTGCGGTCACCACCTAAAGTGAATCCATTCCCCCTCTTGTATGAGTTAGGCTTGTGACCCTCTAAGTATCACTCTTACAAACTGTGACCTTTAATAAGGATCCTAGCTCTAAATCAAAGAAATTGAGTCTGCTGCTTTTAAGACATTACTAGGTACATTTTTATAAAGGTTGAACAGCCATTAGTAATTTAATTAATACACTTATTTTAATAAAAGTTATCCTCCCTAAAATATGTTTGTAAAGACATGCAAGAAACAGATATTGACCCCTAAAACACAATTCAAATTTTATAACAGAGAGTAGAAAAACAAAATTTATTTCCAAAAGCTGTGCTTCTAACAAATTGTTCCTTAATGTATCTCCCCACTAACCCTTGATTCACTAATGGTCCTTAAGGGTACCAGAACTCTTGTAGAAAAAAAAAATGTGGTCCAAGTTGTTGAAATATCCAAATAGCCTTGTATCCAAATAGCCCATGACATTTTAGTCCTTCCCAGTGTAGCGTTTCACTGGAAAATATCACCTTGCAGAGAAAAAAATTGCAGTGATGAGTACGTAAGTACTACAAAGTTGAACTACACCTTGAAAGTACTGAACGTCATTCTCACCTTATTTAGAAAGCCAGCAAAGCTACCAGACCTAGAGAATTTAAACTGCGATCTGGTCTCAAATTAGGTAAGACAACATATATGTTCATCTATGTATCAGTGACATGTAACTTTCAACAACATATTCGCTACACTTCCTGTCTCACATTCTCAACAAATCATCACTGATTTCAAGGAGTAGACTGAAGCCACCTTGAGCCTCCCCGATGACATTGCTTTCCCCCATTTACACCTTTTCAGCCATCTCTCAAAGTTCAGAGGAAACAGTGGCCTTCCTGTTGCAGAGTGTCTTGGTGTGCTTTCGGTTTATCTCTTCCCAAGCACTGAGAGATATTTCGCCAACCCATATTCAGCCATACTCAGAACCATCCCATGATCGGAGCTCCTGTTTCCCATCTCCAACTAAGAAAGGATATTTCACTTGACTGCTTCTTATTATGAAAGCCTCCTCCTTGCGCTACCCTCCCACAACCAGCTCTACAAGTTACACTTTCCAACTGTACCAGAGCAATTCTCAAGCATGTCACTCACCACTGTGGAAACGTTCTCTAGTTCACTAATTTTTACCACATCCAGTCTAACTCCTCTGCCAGGCTTTTGGGCTCCAAATTATGATTCCTCTAATCCTTGAAAATATGACTTCATTAACATTCCCACAAACCCCCAGACATGTACCTTTCCCTTAGCCTTTGACTTTCACTCATATTTCTCCCCCTGCCAAGAATATACTTCTCTTTCCTGCCAACTGAAACATGCACTCAATAGTCAGCTCAGGTCCCATTTCTCTAAAAGATTTCCCTTTCCTTTCCGACATCCCACATGGGTGTCCTACACACTCCAGTTAGCCTTCAGTTGAACAGGATTCTCTCACTTCTAGTATTCTCCGTACATTTAGCTTAAGTACTTCTGGGCCAAAGACCTAATGCTTACAGGATATTTTAAATCTCTCTTAGTAACTAACATAGAATGTACCACATACTATTTAATAAATACCAATAAGATTATTGTATAAGATTATATATCATCTATCTTCTCAAAACCTCAGGATCACTTTTGAATTTACAAATAACAGATATTTTTCTATAAACTAACTGCATCTTTGGAACAACAAGAACAGCAGTCCTAAGAAAATTAGAAAGGGAAGAAAGTGTTGCTTTTCAGAAACAGATTAAAATGACAACTTATCCATGGGATTTCTGCATGTCTTGTAACTGCTTCTATCTCAGACTCTTTGCAAGGATATTGCAACCTTGGAATCCAGGGATAATGCCTCCTTCCAGGTTAGAAGACAGATTTGTTTCCTGACCAGGAAAATAAAGATAATGCCTCCCTGCAGAGCAAAGGTTGGGCAGCTTTACTAGATACTCCTTAAAAGACAGGGGATTGCCTAACCTTGGAGTTCCTCA
Organism: Mirounga angustirostris; assembly: GCF_029215605.1. Lineage (NCBI taxonomy): Eukaryota > Metazoa > Chordata > Mammalia > Carnivora > Phocidae > Mirounga > Mirounga angustirostris. The sequence goes on along the minus strand of NW_026991711.1, from coordinate 9,388,662 downwards.
GCCGTGACACAAACCCCAAGTGCAAGCATCTACCTGGGTCACTCAGCATTATCCCTGGGGGATTTGGGGACAAGGGGAACCGATGAGAACATGAAGCTCATGCTGCCTGAGTAATAAAATCCTTTATCTCTGACCCAGGAGTCTCCTGTCTTCAGCCAGCATCTATGTAACTGGGGCAGGCTAACTTGGTAGCCTGAAAACTGGGTCAACTCACAAACCCTTTGTAGTTTTGGACAACTTCTGCCTATTAACCAAAAGTAAGTCTGTTTAATTAGGAGTTTCTAGTTTACAAAAAAAAAAAAAAAGTAAACAGAAGCTACCACATCACATTCTACATATCTAACATTCAATGACATGGATGAATCTCAAAAACAACATGCTGAGTGAAAGCAGCAAACTCAAAAGTGTGAGGACACCATGATTTAATGATATGAGGTTCTACCACATGCTAAGGTTAAGTGAGAGACATCAGAATGGTGGCTGCTTCTTAGGAGAGTCCCGGATGGAAATGGAATATAACAGAGAAGGAGTTTCTGGGGTGATGGAATGTTCTATGTTTTGACTGGGGTGCTGGTTACAAGGATACAATAGTCAAAAGACATCACATACTACAGTTAAAAACTGTATGTTTTAATGTATATAAATTATGCTTGATAAAAAAAGCATTACAAGTTCTAAATATCTAAATACTGAATATATTGCAGTTTCTTTTAGTTTCAGGATATAATGATTCACAGGTTCACACACATTCTTTGAACATCATCTTTAGCAAGGCAGCTGCAACACAGGGATTTAAGAGTAAGCACTCTGGAGTAATACTGCTCAGGTTTATGCCTGGATCTTTAACTGTTAGCTAGATACCGTCAGGCAACTTCCTTAACCTCTTCATGCCTGGATTTTATCCTTTTAAAGATAAGTACAGTTGACCATTGAACAACACTCGGCTTAGGGGCACTGACCCCCTGCACAGTCAAAAATCCACATATAACTTTTGACTCCCCAAAAACTTAATAGCCAACTGTTGATTGGAAGCCTTACCAATAATGGAAACAGTCGACTAACACATATTTTGTATGTTATATGTATTATATATTATATTCTTATAATAATATCTTTTTCTTAATTTTTTGTCTTTCCAGGCTACACAGTTTGTCTGCAAGTTTTTTTCCAATTGTCAGAAATCTCAAAAATATTTTCCAATAGATTTATTTTAAAAAGTCCACATATAGGTGGACCCACACAGTTCAAACCCATGTTGTTCAAGGGTCAACTGTATAAAAAAAGTTCCTACCTGTGGTTATGAGAACTAATGAGGTATTATAGGTAAATTGCCTTGTACACAGAAAGCGTTCTTTAAAGATAATTGTAATTATTATTTATTTAGAGACAGTGATAACATAAGATTCAAAGTAATTCAGGATATCTCTGTTAAAGTCAAAGAGCAATATGCTTTTTTTTTAAAGATTTTATTTATTTGACAAAGAGAGAGAAAGCAAGAGAGGGAACACAAGCAGAGGGAGTGGGAAAAGGAGAAGCAGGCTTCCTGCCGAGCAGGGAGCCCGATGCGGGGCTCGATCCCAGGACCCTGGGACCATGACCTGAGCCGAAGGCAGTCGGTTAACCGACTGAGCCACCCAGGTGCCCCAAGCAATATGCTTTTAAAAATCTAGTAACTTTAATGTACATTCATTAGTGGGAATCTGAGGTAGAATATTTCTTATAATAATACCACCCCAAAGTCATTTTATTATATAATCTAATAAAGCAACAGATCTATAGCACAATTTTTTACACGCTATTGAAAGCACAGAAAGAAAAAATTAAGTCAAATAAATGCCACTTTTGGTGAATGTCTCAAGTCCAGATAGACATGTCTCATTTACTTTCTGACAACTATATTGTTAGACTTTTTTGTCCTTTTTTCCCTAATGTAATACATGAGAAAGTTGAAGTTCCAGTTGAATACTAATCCCGACCTTGCCTAAGGAGTAAATTGAGGACAAAACTTTTGAAAGACAAGCCTCAAGGAAATATGTGAAAGGACAATATCTGGAGTAGGATAGCACAAATACAGGGAGAGTGGGACAAAGTGGTGAACTCTCAGTGATGGAAAAGCACTTTGGTAAAGGACAAAGCAAACAACAGGGATCAAACTTCATGGCTCTGCTGATCAGGCCACACTCTATCTTTAGCATATATGCCACTGGTTAATGTCCCCATAAAAGGGTGTGTGTGCCACAGAATCACCTGAGAACTGTGCTCTTTAAGATTATTCCCGAGATTTCAAAAGGAAATATAATTAGGAAAGAGGAAATAATAAGCAATAATGACACAAAATTTCTATCCTTTTAAAATTCATTTTTTTTTCAATTTTTGTTACTGCATCATTAAAATAGTTCTAACATTTACTATGCACTCCATTAAAAGTACTTCCAGGATTTCATATCCATTATTATATGTACGACATATAAGGAATCTTATGTCACTGAATTGGCATATGAGTGGAAACTTTCAGTGTAAAAGAGAATGTAATTAAGTCAATTAAAAACGCAAATTCCTAGGAAACAAGTCAAGTCATTGGATAACACAGGAGGAACGAGCCTATTGGGTTACTGTTTTCAATCTCCCCACCAGGAAAATGTTGAAGCAGAGTGGTATTACTGAGTATATAGTTAGAGAACTGACTCAGGCCTCCTGGCAAACATCTTTTCTTTGCTTAAGAATTACAATACTTGGGGTACAACAGTAACCCAACCAAAGATGAGTTTCAGACTTTGAAAGAGCTGGCTATTAAAAACAACAACAACAACCACCACCTACAACTGTTTTAATCTTTAAGCCTTTTTCTCACATTTCTTCTTTTTTAAAGTACAACAGTAGTGTACCCTGCGCTCCACACAGGAAGTGGAAAGAAAAGAGATTGCAATCCCTCCCAAACTATACTTTATCTAAGAGGCGGCATTACAGAAGAGGTTACCACGCACTTCAGCGATCCACTGTGATTGTGCAGACAACAAAATGTTATAGGGGGAAAAAAGCATTTTAATGACAACTACATTCAGTTCTATCTAAAAAGCAGGTGCGCACACTTACATATGTAAATTCAATAAAGTTCACACTTCCTTTCTTGCCAGACTTGAATAGTTAATTCGAAAACTTGGCTTTTAATTGCACTCGTGGACTCCTCAAACTGAACAAAGTATTGTGTACAAAAACATTTACTACTGACAAAGAAATATATATAATCATTAAAAAAACTTCGACTTTTCTTCCTTGTAAAGCAGTTTTTTCCATCCCTGAGGACTTCCAGGTGTGAAGTGAAGAAAATGAACTCTTTTTCCTAGAGCAACTCTCCTAGAACTGCCTATTTAAGTTTTGATCTAAAAAGAGAAACTTGTCCGTTTTCTACTTGCTACTCATCTCTACCACAACCCTTTGATATGAACAGTCTGAAGAGAGCCAAGTTTTTACCCGTGTTTCAAGGAGATGGAGGCGTGTTATTGGCCATTGGCCAGTGGATCAGGATCCACAGTTGTCGTCCAAATTAAAAACCTGGGGTCAAAATATTCTAGACTCCCCCCTCTCCTTCCTTCCCAAATTCGAATTGGCCACTGAGATAGGACTGTACTTCCCCTCCAGCCCCTGTACTTCCCCTCCAGAATAAGGTCCAGGCCTTATTCTGGACCTTACCACTTCTACTTCAGCTGCTGCCTTTGTGGACTTTCTACCTTCAGTCTTGGCCCTCTCAAAGCTATTTTAACCCATACTGCCCACCATAGCAATTGTCTCAAGAGTAAATCTGACCTTGCCACAGAACACATGATCTGTTCTTGACTACTGATAAAGTTAATTTGTGTATCAGGACCCACAGAATGGAGGCAGGCCCAGCGACCTGGCCCACATCACAAATCCAAACTTCAGTCAGCCTGCACTTAAGGGGAAACACCTGTCAAGGAAATTTAACATATACAAATCACAATCCTCCAACTCTGTTTTAGCTAGTTTACCTTATATTAGAAAAAAGGACCTGCTATCCTTATAAAGGAATCCCTAACTCCTAGCCAATCATGCTTGTTTCCCTGTTGCCTCTTCTAATGTTTTTTAAAACTCACACTTGCCCAAAATTCCTTGGGAAGGATGCTCCAACTACTTGTGAGCACTGTACTCCCCGAATCAAGGACTGTTTTCCCGTGAAGAAAGGACATCAAACTGATTACTAAATCGTCTTAGGTTTTGCAAATTGCCAGTATTGCAATGAGATGGGACCTGAAGACAGCTGCTAAAGATTCTGGGGACGGCTTCTAGAAGCAGGTGAAGGTACCCAGAAAGCTATTTTATTTGTTGCCTCTCCGACTACTCTGGTAAGCTTCTCTCTGATCAAGTTCTGCTTGTTTTGCATTCTGAGCTCCTCAAGTTTGTTCACCTTATTCCTTCCAGGTGAAAAGCTGGGGTGTGAGAGCCTTCAGGTTTTCACAGTGAGACTTAGTGAACCACAACATTTAGGTTTGTGGCCAAACTCATGTACAAGGTAAGCACCTTTGTGGGGAGTCCTTACAAGTCTCAGGAACTGTGCAGGCAGCCAGCAACAGTAAGTCTCGTTGAATTATGATGGGTTATTTCAAGAGAAAATAATGGTTACCCCTCAGTCTAAAGAAAGCAAGATGGCAGCCACTGGGGGGACAGGATTCATAAAGCTTCAAGGTAAGTCCACAGCACAAACTGCTAGGAAACTTGGGGAAGGGAATTAAGAAAAGAAATTCAGACTTTTCTGACCAATGACACATCAAAATCTAAGTAGGTGCAAGTTGGACTATTAAAAGCCATTGGGGGGGCACCTGGGTGGCTCAGTCGTTAAGCGTCTGCCTTCGGCTCAGGTCATGATCCCAGGGTCCTGGGATTGAGCCCCGCATTGGGCTCCCTGCTCGGCGGGAAGCCTGCTTCTCCCTCTGCCACTCCCCCTGCTTGTGTTCCCTCTCTAGCTGTCTCTCTCTCTCTGTCAAATAAAGAAAATAAAATCTTTAAAAAAAAAAAAAAGCCATTAGGGTATCCACCACTATAAAGACATTTTCTTGTGAAAGGAAGAACAGATCTATTCCTAATGGGGATCTCAGAAGCCAAAACCACAGAATTGGTGGGCATGGGCACCTAAAAGCTCTTGGAGTGTTTGACACCTAACTGGAAGACTCCCGTGCTAGGATGAATTGATCACAGAATGGGTTAGATCGACACTAAGCCACGTGCCAACCTCAAGAAAACTTCTGTGTAACAAGGCACACTGTAAAACACCACAAAATCCCCAACCCAATGGTACATCCCTCTTAGGTATTAATTCGGCTCTCAGAGACCCAAAGCTTCACTAAAGAAATGGGATCCTCAAGTTCCAAAGAATTAAGTGTGCCATCTTCCAGCACAAATGTTTATGACTAAGGACTGTGGTCCCTGAAGTTGTAGGTATCTACAAAAATGGCCAAATCTGACTAAGACAACCTAGATTTAAAATGGCCTTTATGGGGAATATTCTTTTTTTTTTTTTAAGATTTCATTTATTTATTTGACAGATACATACATAGCGAGAGAGGAAACACAAGGAGGGGGAGTGGGTGAGGAAGAAGCAGGCGCCCCTATGGGGAATATTCTAATTAGACAAGATCATTCATTTAAAAAGTGAACTTGAAAGTAAGTGTTCCCAGATCAAACAAACAGAAGAGTATGCCTATTTTAACTGGCATGCAGAAGCCTTTGAAAGGCTTCAAAAATAGCCTCATGGAAAGATTTATTGCAAAAGACTAAAAAAAATCAAGGACACAAGAGGTACCTAAAACAAAAGACTATAAGAATTAAATGACTTCTACTACTCCCTTCTACCCTCCTTGACCTCAGTACTCACTAATCCTCTATCTGTACTGCCTTTCCACTCTAAATAGACTACATGACCATAAACAAAAGTCTGCCTATATCCAGATTATAATGGCCTATATCCAGAGGCCCCTGTATCTACTACCACTTGGGCCCCTTTCAGGGTTGATGGGACTCCAAGGGATTCTCCAGTAAACTGCTACCAGTATTCCCTTAAACAGCCAAAGGGAAATTAAAATAAAATTAATAAAAAAAACTTTGCCAAATTCTGGTAGATACCTCAGCTTCACTCTCTACTTCAAACCCCACTCACTCTGGAGCCTTGGAGAAGGGATCAGGGGAAAACTGACAGAAGCCAGGGAAGGGGGAAGATTCTTACCAGAATCAGCTCTCCTGGATCTCTGTCTGTAGTGCCTGGTCAAGAGAGGAAGGTAAAATTTCATGTTATCCCTTCCTTTTCAAGATGCATTGGATATTGATCCTTTATCTCCCAAGGACAGCTATTGCCTTCTTATTTATCTCCTTTTGTGTCCTGAGAACTTGGCTTGGCAACCATCAGGTTGGGGGCCCTCAAAATATAGCCAGACAGAAGTGGAGGTTGCACTCCATTTGTGGCTGGTGTCCTACAGACTGTGGCAAGCTCTCAAGGGAATTGTAAGTCTTGATTTGGGTTATCTTTGGGAGTGGCTCTAGATCTTGGGAGAGCAGTATCTTTTGCAACTTCTTTGGGAATGCCTCTCCCATCCAAAAGATTGTTCAATAACTGCCAGGAATATTTACTGCTTGTTCCAGCTAAAACCTGACAAGATATTCAAAAGGACTTTTTTATGGTTAGAAGTTTGCTGATATTGGAGGCTGATATTCAGAACCTCATGAAAACTTTTTTTTAGGCCTATCTGCTAAGCTAAATGAAACTATGTACCCAAATGGAAAGAAAAATATTCCAAAGACAAATAGCTCTGTATCTAGAAGACAGGAATCTTTTGATTTCCATCTTAATTGAAGATCTTCCCCCTGACCTAAAGAAGCAAACAGAAGATAATGTAGTTGGATGGTCGACCCTTTGAAGTCATACCGTTGCAACCCAATTCTTTGAGGAATTAAAAAGAACTGTCCTTGTCATATAAATTCAGTCTTTACAAGAACAGAAATGCAGCTCTAAAAGCAATTCAAAACCCATCTATCATTTTTATCAATCCCCAAACCTCCCCTGCTGATCTATAGAAACTTGTAGCTATTGTAAAATTTTGGATTTAGGAAACAAATCCTCACTGGAGGAGCTTGCGTTCTTTCCTTGTGCCTTTGAGGTGTAAATGTTCTACCCAGTCTTCTCTAGGAACTGAAGGAAATCTGTTTGAAAAGCAAACTTCAGGAGGTAATTCTCATCAGAAGGAAGAAAATAAAGAAAAGTGGGGGAAGCTCTTTGGAACCTAGGCCAATGAAAAATCTTTAAAAAGTGTAAAGCCATCTGAACAGGTCGCCTTAACTTATTCCATCAATTTGGATCCAGCTGTTCTTTTATAAGCTAGTGAGTTTTGCATTATTGTAACCTCAAAATAGCCTTTTTCAGTTTCTAAATTTACGGCGAAGTTTTCTCTAAGATTCAAAATGCCTGTGATTCTGCCCGGTGGCCCAAAGAGGACAGAAGCCCGTTTAGAGAGGTTCCTCCCCCCAGCATGTTCAGAGGCTGTAGGAAAAGGCATCTGGAGACCACAGCGGTTGGGGCAGAATGCAGTCTGTTTCAACACCGACCACGCAACTCTACAAAACGCTCGCAGAGCTCTTGGTAGTGTCCCCAGTAAGTTACAGAGTTTCTTCCTCCCGGGCTCAAAGCTGCTGTGTCTACAACTCAAAACCAGCTCCTGGACCAGTCTCTTGCTCCACCGCGAAGGAGTGGCCACACTTCAAGACGGGCAGGGCAGTCATGATCCCTACAGTGGCCCTCCATCTCTCACAGTCTCTGGTTTTAGAACACAATTTAAATACACCCAGCCTAGTCCAGGACGAGTACAGGAAAACGGGAAGAGCTCACGTAGAGCCCGGGCTGGGTGGAGGCTTACAGAAGCCGGAACATGGGAGCTGAGGCTGACCTGAGGTTATCGTAACGTGGCGGCTGAGGAAACCGAGGCCGAGAGAACGCAGGAGCCCGCCCCGGCTCTTCCGGGAGCCCGTGGGGAAGCCGAGAGCCCCGCTCGGCTCATCTTCTGCCCGTGCTGTGCTGGGGTGCGATGCCCGCAAGTCAGCTCTCTCCTCCGGCCAAGGCCCTGTGCCTCCGGGAGGAGGGCAGCGGGGGGAGGCGGCCACCTGGGGGCCAGGACCAGACTCTTTCCGCAGCCCTCCGGCCGGTGCTCAGAGCGCCCCTGCGTGGACGCCGGCCGAGGGGCCCGCAAACGCGCCACCTCGGGACCCGGGCCCTGCCCGCGCTCCAGGTCGCCCCAGCACGGGCTTCGCGTCGCCCTGGTTTCCATAGCAACGAGGCACGAGCCGCCGGTCTCCAGGGACGCCCCAGGGTCAGAGGTCATCTCTGTGACAACGGAAGCTTCCCGCGCTACGGCGGCTCGGACGGGCCGTTTCCGCCGCATTGCGAAGCGGAGCCCTCCCCGCGCTCCTAAGCGAGGAGCGCGTGGTGGCGGGTCCCGGAGGCTCGGGCCGCGCGTCACACCAGGAGGAACACGGTGCTTGGTCTGCGTGACCCCGGTCTTCGGACTCCATTAGGCAGACTCCGAAGCCGACTTCGGCCGGGACGCCCCGAGGGGCCCGGTTCCTGGAAGCAGATCCGAGTCGCGGAGCGGCCGGCCCGCGGTTTGCAGAAAACGGCGGCACGCGGCTCTGGAAAGCAGGGACACCGACTCTGCCGTGCATTCTGCCAGACCTTGTCCCTGACACACTCCGCGCCTCCCAGCCCGAGGCCACGGCGCCCCGGCGCCCTCCTCCTTCGACGGCGGCTCCAGAAAGGAGAAGCCAAATAGATCGGTGTGGTGGTGGGATGTGCACGGAGCTACCAAGTTTGAAGACGGCTGCTTTGAGACTGGAAAGGATGAAATATTAAGGGAGGGGGGCACCTCCTTTCAAAGCAACTGAACTAGAGGCTGGTCAGGTGCTGTCCCCTCAGGACCAAAACTACGCCACAAAGGAGAGTCCCAGTGACCATCTTCGGATAGAGGAGTTCAGTAAAGAGGAACAATTTACTCGACTGTTTTTGTGAAACGTCTTCCTTTTTAAGGAGAAGCGAATTTAAGACGAGCAAAGAAAAGGAAGGGGACTCTTGCAGGGGGAACCTAATGGTGCCCTCACATTCGCTCTTCCAAGGCTGAGAGGACCAGAAGGGGAGACTGCGGTTGGCTCTTGAGCTTTTTTTTTTTTTTTTTTAAGATTTTATTTATTTATTTTGAGAGAATGAGAGAGAGAGCGAGCGAGCATGAGAGGGGGAGGGTCAGAGGGAGAAGCAGACCCCCCGCCGAGCAGGGAGCCCGATGCGGGACTCGATCCCGGGACTCCAGGATCACGACCTGAGCCGAAGGCAGTCGCTTAACCAACTGAGCCACCCAGGCGATGAGCTTATATTTTTGAGTGAGGCCTCAAGTTTTGAGATTTTTAGGAAGAGGGTATTATAAAATGTGGGCCTAGGGAATGTCAGCTAACCAAGTTTCAGGATGCGTTATCAGGGCAGGATGAAGAGCTAGGAGTCCACTAACAACTTTTTCCTTCTCTCTGTTTTATCGTTAAGAAACCAAATTCTTGGTTGGCACTGTTGGAAAGGAGTCAGCATTAAGTGAACTTAAGCTACTATAATTTATGATACCTGCAGTTACATACCCACAGTGAACTTTCACAAAGAATCCTATTTTCACTATTAATTCACTTAATAAAAATGTACTGAAGACCTGCTACATATCATAACTAAAGTTTTTGTCAGGGAACAATGATAAAGGCAATAGTGCCCAACAATTGTTGGGTGACTTTCTTAGATAGTTTAGTAGATTAGATAAACAAAAGCTTCAGTTTCCCTGTGAAACATGTCAACATTACGCCTCCCTTTTGCCTTCGCAAGACCCTAAGAATGCCTTCTTTCAACTTCCCTTTTGTCATCCTACCCGGCATCTCACCAAAGCAGAAAGTTAGTTTGAAGCAACTAGAGAAATACACAGGAAAAACACCAGGACACTACTTGGCCCTTAAAAAGCAGAGTAGCAAAAACATTAGTGCATCTCTGCAGTGTCTGGTTTAAAACTTAATAGAGGAGGGAAAAAAATCTTTTTTTTTTTTAAAGGTTTTATTTATTTATTTGTGAGAGAGAGAATGGGAGACAGAGAGCATGAGAGGGAAGAGGGTCGGAGGGAGAAGCAGACCCCCCGCTGAGCGGGGAGCCTGATGTGGGACTTGATCCCGGGACTCCAGGATCATGACCTGAGCCGAAGGCAGTCGCTTAACCAACTGAGCCACCCAGGTGCCCTGGGAGAAAAATCTTAATAGAGAAGCTTTAAATGTACTGTTAAATTCCAACAGTCTCGCCTTAAGGCGTAAGAAACTATTTTGAATAAATGCTTCCATTTTGAGACATCTACATGGTATTTATAGGAGGATTATGAGTCAATTGAGTGAGTTATGATGCCAAAATGTACAAAGGAGTGAAAACTTTGATTGTTGTCCTTGTTGCCATATGTATAAAAACACCACAAAAGTCCCCAATGTTTGTGTTGCTAAAACATGGAAGACTGGGTTTGAACATTTTTGAAGAAATAGTTTCATGTGGGAAATGTTAAATATAGTACAAAATTACCTTTAGCGCCTTCTGAAAGCAATTTTTGAAAATTTGAACAAATATCTCAGTTTTAGATGCTGTCTAAGATGAGAATAGGCTGGATATGGGTACAGCCAAAGTCATCCTCATTGTTAAAACCAAGTTGAGATTATCATGCATTGGATTTCACACTTGTTAACTTGGATATCATTTCAAAAAAGAAAAATCCACTCTCCCAACAAGTCAATACTTGGAAACCTATCTAAAATGCTGTCCTTTGGTTCATGAAGTGCCACTGTTCTGCAAACCCATTTTGCTACTTCAGTAACTAAAGCCTGTTGGATGGAGTCCAAGGCCAGCTCTGATTACATGGAATCCCACTCTAAAGGCAAGCATGTCAGTAGGAGAAGAACCTCACAGCTGTTAGGTGTTCTAGCCATGTAGTCTGAACTTGCTGTCTCCACTGGATACATGCTTAGTGTTTAGAAATGCAGAGGTTGTGGCCCATACGTGGCTCACCCAGCTCTACAGGAACCCAGGATGAGTTGGCAGACTGAGAAGGGGAAGGAGTAAAAAATGCTTACTTCCTTTTTTCTTCTGTCTCTCCCTATTTTCCCACTTCTAAAATGCCATGACAGCCCTACATGTAAAGCAAGTAGTTTTAAAAGGATAACATATATTTAAATGAGTAACAGAGGCGTACCAGATGTTTTGGGCACCTAAAACAGCTTCAGTGAAAGGCAAAAGCAAAGCTGAAAGACACCAAAACAAGTAGGAAATAGAAAGTGACGATGAGTTCTACCAAGCCCTGCTTGTTTCATCTCCAAGTTATATGGAGGAGAGAAAGACTGAGTTCAGAAAAGGAGACCCTCTGGGCCACGAGTTTTGGGATTTTCTAAATGTGCTCTGTTGAACTCGGTCTAGATGAGTTTGGGGATTTTCTAAATGTGCTCTGTTGAACTCGGTCTAGGACTTCTGCTTCGTACCCTCCCTTCCACTCTCACTGCTCAATAAAATTATCTTTGATTACAACTTATCTTAAATTCTGTGCTTTCCAAAACCCTATCGAGCCAAGAAAGTTTGGGGGTCTCGTGAGTGTGGTTCAATGGGTGTATATATTCAAGGCTCTGTGGCTTCCTTTGCTTGCTGTAGATGATGTGTCTAAAGAGATATCCATGACATGACCTTAGTGTTTCCCTTTATCGTGGAATTTTTTTTTTCCAACCACATTTCTTAGCAACTGTCACTCAAAGTCTAGTGACCTAGATTAGTACCAAACTGGCCTGTGATACACATTGGTCAGTCCAAACTATCATTGCTGGTTTAAAGAAACATATCAAGCCCTCCTCCAGGCTAAATAAGTGCCTTGGACTTAGTATTCCCTATCTAATGATTTGCCAAAAATACAATCACCTTGCATGACTCATAAATGAAAGCTGAAGCAGGTAACATTTATTCTAAACATACAGCTACTGCTCTACTAGGAAAATAGGGGAAAGTAGGACATTTAAGCATGCATGTGTTCTCTGCTAATAGTTGTATTGTGAGATACTGGACAGTTTCTATGAAGATGGTAGATTTACTTTATATGTAGGATTTCCAAGCTATTGCAATTTATTTTAAAAAGCATATATTGTGTAAGTATGTTCTTCATGTCCTTTTCCAATTAAATTTTACATAAAAACAACTACAAAAAAAGGTTAAATTAATACCTCTTATTTAAATGCTATTAACTTTTGGGTGGATAAATAACTTTGTCCTTAAGTTCATGACTCTATTATCTACTTATTTTCACACCAACATAACTATATAGCAGTGCCCTAAAAGTCCTCCCAGGAGCCTTGACCAAACTACCCATACTTGTTGACAATTTAAAAATTAAGACTAATCAGTAATTTATTCTATAACTTGCAAAGATTGAGAAGAATTATTAATCTAAGAAGGCTTCACACCAAATTCATGATCCTACTACTGGTACTTGGAGGTATTCTGCCAAGCTTCTTAGTTTGAAACCAGTTAATTGTCCTCATTTTAGATTTAAGATAACATAATAGGTAGTAGTCAATCTGTTCTTTCTGGTTTTAACAGTTAAGAAGATTTTAGTCTTTGTTTTATTTTAATTACCCAATTAACTTCTTGGTTATACTGCTATCTTGGGATCAAAAACCTGCAAATGATTTTAGGCTTCATGCTAATAGCAGAAGGAGAATGGAACCTACCAAGTACAATGCAGAAAAGGAATGGCTAAGCATGGCTTTGATTTGAGTTCAAAAAGCAAAACTTTTAGAAGATGAGATAGTGTGACACATTAATGTCACATTTTTAAAATAATTTACAAATACTCCCATTTCCAGGTTGGAACTCTAACTTCTGGCAATCTAAGACCACACTATCCTGTTAGAATAGTTGGTGATGTTGTCAGACACGCTTTGAATTAACCCATCAATTCACACCCAAGTACTTTAACATTCATAAGCTGCAAAATAAATTACTCTAAAAATAATTTGCCATTTGACATCTTCCAAAATGCCTTGAAAGGGAAAAAAATCTACTTTATTCTAGAGAGATGCAAGTGGGTGGGGTGGGGGAGGTGTAATAAAAATATCTTGCACCGTGTGTGTAGGGGGGGAATTCGTTTCCAGTAAAACTGCTTACCAAAAAAATTATAAAAGAATCTTTTCCCCATTCTCCAGTACTATAGAGGGACTGACTTTAAGGTCCCTAAACAAATGGCCGAGTCTTAAAAAAAAAAAAAAAAAAAACTGCTTTTACAGGATTCCTTTCTCAGAAGGGAGCTAAATCCACAGGACACGAGAAGGCTTCAAAACCCACTATTTTTACTGCCTGAAGGCGCGAGCCCTCCCTCCCAAGAGCAGCCCTGGGCTTGTCCCACTTGGGTAACTCTTGCAAAAAGGCTCTTCCCATTAACTTGAGAGACAGGAGTGTTGCAGCTCTAGGTATCACCAAAACATCAGCAAGTGTTGGGCTCCATGCGGGACTGGGCTACACCTCACAGTTGAATTAGAAATGGGGTGGTAAGGTGACAATACCGCTTTCTCCTTGGG